>NC_059159.1:19790673-29790673 GCF_019923935.1 Bubalus bubalis | reverse complement strand
AATTTTTGTTCTAAGTAGTAATCGTCATGACTTTGAACTTTTGTTCAAAGACATTTAATTTTGTATTACTTTTGATTAAGTTCTTTTAATTGAGCTTCGAATAACAATGACTTTTATGTATTTGAAATGAAACCAAAGCTTGTGCTTTCTAGGAGTTACAGCCTAAAATACGCACAGTGTAAATATGCCAGAAGTAGGGAGTGTGTAGTCCATTAATGGTGTGTGTCTATGTGTGTGAATGGGGTGGGGCATAAACTGAGCAGGAGGGGAGGGGTAGAAGGAGAAGTTACACTCTATTTACACAGAACCATTTTAATGAGTGAAGGAGGATATGTTATTTTGAAGTCTTTTCTGTTTATTATAAGCAATACATTATTTTTACAGAAGTTCAACATGGAAGTTTTAAGATATAAAGAAAGTGAAAGCATCACTTCCTAGATGTAATTTGCTAAGTGTTGTGTATTCTTTCAGGTTTTTTCCCCATGTGTTATGTAGTGTTCTATATTATGAGACCTTAATATGCTCTTCTGCTGTTCCTAGTTGGTGTTTTTAGAGCTACTTTGGTCATTAATAGCTACATAGTATTCCACTTATGAAAGAAGACAGGTGGGTTTCCCTTGTGATTGAGATGGTAAAGAATCTGCCTGCAATGTGGGAGACCTGGGTTCAATCCCTGGGTCGGGAAGATCTCCTGGAGAAGGAAACCCACTCCAGTATTCTTGCCTGGAAAATCCCATGGACGGAGAAGCCTGGTAGGCTACAGTCCACGGGGTCGCAAAGAGTTGGACACGACTGAGCGACTTCACTTTCACTTTCAGACCCTGACCAGCACTGAAAATTACTCTTTAAAATATTTTGTCAATTTAAGAAGTGGGGAAAAAAGTGATTCTAATTGGCCTTTTATCAATCACTATTGTTGTTGAACATTTTTTAAATGGAGGGAGTTGTATTTCTTTTAGAAATTATCTGCCTTTATTCTTAATTATTTTTTGGTTGGATTATTGGTGTTTTTCGGTTCTTTAGGTATTAGGGTGTTTACGTTTTACATATTTGTGCACACCTCCTATCCCCCACCCATCCTTCTGTAGTATTCTGTAGTCAGGTATAGTCAGCTGCAGTATTATGTAGTAAGTATTATTATCTGTAGTATTCTATAGTATTGTTAACTGTAGTATTCTGTCATCAGGTATAGCCCACTGCAGTATTGTATAGTAAGTATTATTATCTGCAGTATTCTGTAGTATTATCTGTAGTATTCTGTAGTCAGGTATAACCAGCTGGGATTGTGCTGGTTCTGTGACCTTGGGCACATTACTTAACCTCTGTAAGCCTTAATTTCCTTGTTTGTAGAATGAAATGGAGATAATGTAAATGATATTTAACATAGAGACTGGACAAGGCAAGTGTCTTCATCACTGGTCTGTATACGACTTCTGGGTTTCATGCTCTACTTAGACCTTCCTCACTCTAAGATTTAAAATATTCATCCGTCTATTAAACTGAAGAAGCAAAGTGAGAAGTATTAAGTCTAGTGTGCCACTGCTTGTTTTAAAGAGGAAAACTAATGGATACACATTTGCTTTTATATCATAGAATGTTTATGAAAGAAAACCCAGGACACTAGTATTGTTGGTTGTTGTAGGAAGGAGAGCTAAGTGACAGAGGCATGTGAGTGAGAGGAAGACTTGACTGGATACCTTTATGCATTTTTAAAACAAAGAAGTCCTCAGATTTTAATTTTTAAAGGTTTCTTTTTCTCTTCAGTTTTCTTTTCCTTTTTTTAAAAAAAAAACAACAACTGAATTTTTGGGCTCCATCTGGCATTTATTTCTAGTATAGGAAATGAGGTAGATGTATATTCTGGGGGGGATAGGAGGTGTGTATGTTTTTTCCCTGAAATAACCAGTTGTGTTCGCACCATTTGGTGAATAATCCAGCCTTTGCCTCAGTTACTAGATTTGTGCCTTTTATCATTTGCTAAATATACTTAGAACTTTTTTTTGGTCTCTTGTTATATGTTATGATATTCTTTAAATTACTAGTTTATAGTTTTTATACTGATAGGGTTAGTCATCTGTTCATTGCTCTTTTTTTTTCCAGACTTTGACAATTCTGGTCTGTGTATTCTTCTGGATGAACTTTAGAATCATTCTGTGAAGTTCAAAAAGAAATCTTGCTGAGGTTTTTATGAATAGTGATTGGCAGTATTGAATTCATGGGCTAATTTTAGGAAAGTTGACACCTTGTGTACTTCCTGTTATAGGAGTCATAGGAATAACTCCTATCCTGTTATTCAAATGACTTATGTTCTTCAGTAGATTTTCAAATTTTCCTTCAAATAAGTTTGCACATTTCTTACTTCTTTTGTCCAACAAATGTAGTAAGGAATCAAGCAGAGAGTTTATATTCTAGTGGGGGAAGTAGAACAAACGAATGCATTTCAGATTATGATTAGCCTATAAAGGAACAAAAGGGTAACTGGAGGGTGGCTGGGATAGGCCTTTCTGAGAAGATGGCATTTGAAACTGAGACCTAAGTTTGAGGAGTCCTAGGCCCCATGGCGAGCCAGGAAGAGCATTCCAGGCCGAGAGTACAGAAGGACAAAGGGCTGAGGCAAGACTGGGCCTGGCACCAGTGAGAGGCTGGGGGGAAGCTCGAGTTTCGGCCTCCTGAGCAGTCAGGGAGGAAGAGGCCAGTCAGCGGGGGCTCCTGGGCCACTGTGAGGAGTTCCGGTTCTGTCTGTAGTGAATGGCAGCCCCCAAGGAGTCTTGAGCAGGAGAGTGACATGTTCTGAATGATGGTTTAAAAGACTAAATTTAGCTTTTTTTTTTTTTTTTTTGACATTTGGCTTTTTGAGTGGAGAAAGTGTTGAAGTGGGAAGTCTGGTTAGGATGAGACTGGGGGTAGTGGGGCTGGAGGATCTTGGGAGGCTGTGGGTGGGGGCATGAAGGAAGGGTAGGACTTGCTGTTGGAGTGGGTGTGTTGAGAGCTAAGAAAGAACTGTTAGGTGGGGAGCCATGTGGGAGAAGAAGAGATGGCCGCTACCTTCACAGGTCTCTGGTTTTGTTTATTTTTTGTTTGCATTTTTTTTGGTATAGAATTCAGTACATTTACGGAGAAGGCAGTGGCAACCCTCTGCAGTACTCCTGCCTGGAAAATCCCGTGGACGGAGGAGCCTGGTGGGCTGCAGTCCATGGGGTCGCTAAGAGTCGGATATGACTGAGCAACTTCGCTTTCACTTTTCACTTTCATGCATTGGAGAAGGAAATGGCAACCCACTCCAGTGTTCTTGCCTGGAGAATCCCAGGGACGGGGGAGCCTGGTGGGCTGCTGTCTGTGGGGTCGCACAGAGTTGGACATGACTGAAGCGACTTAGCAGCAGCAGTACATTTAAGTCAGTTTCTCATTTACCCTACTTTCTTTTAGTATCTACCTTAGAAGTTGTTCGTTAGCCCTGTTTTGTGTTGCTTCCTAACCTTTACAGCCTCTCTCAGTGGGAGGCAGCAAAATACGTGATCTTTAAGATCACCCTGAGATAGGAAACTGTCTCGGGGAAGCTCCTCAGCCTCGTCAGAGCTTCACTCAGGAGAATCGTGGAGCTTGTGGTTTAGGTGAGCGCATGCTCGCCACTGCTAGTGCTCTGCCTGCGATGCAACAGAGACTTGGTAAGTGGCCACCTTATTACTCCCCTTCAGAGTGTCGTCTTGATTAATCCTGGTCAAGCAGCTAAAGTGAAAGCATCTGATCTCAAACCTCTGTTCTTTGTGTTAATGGAGGAGAGGGTTGCAAATGTTGTCCATTTTGACTTTGAAATATATTAATTTTCACGGCAGGAGTGAATGTTGTCAATTTAGAGAATTAGGTCAGTACAGTGCAGCCACATGGCAGAGTCCTCAGCTCCCCAGTGCTGTCTCCTGCCGCTCACTGTCTGGGGAACCTTCTCCCTTCTCGCCTTGGTAGGGATAGAGTAGTGGTGGTGTTTTCATTTCAGAATTATCTATTGAACATCTGGAATCTTAAGATTAATGAAATGATTATGCCCATATTAATGCATTCGTCTCAGTGCCCTACTTTATTGGGCATAGGGTAGTCTAAACTAAAAGGTCTTTTGCTTTAGCTCCCCTTCATCTGTCTTCAGGTGAGATGTCATTATGTCAGAGAGGCCAAAAATAAAACACCATGTTAATGGCATTCCCCTAGAGTAGCTTCTTTCTCTAGAAGGAAGAATGTTCTAGATTATTTTACAGGAGAAATCCTGTTTGGTTGGGAACCAATGACAGAGCTCACTGGGATGGTTTCTAGCTATCTTCTCTCCTGGAGGCTGGACCAGAGATAGGCTCAGATGGGCTTTCTCAGAGGTAGTTGGGTACCCCAGGGGGCCGTCTTAGCCTCTCCTTGCCTAATGTGCATTTGGAGTTGGGCTGAGCTGAGCTGCTTTGTGAGAATCAGTGATACCTGATTTACCTCAGTTTAGAATCGGCGTCTGTGGTGTCATAGAGGTCATTCCCCCTGCCACACTTTTGTATCAGAAAGTGTTATTTGATCCTTTAAAAGAAAATTGAATTGTGTACGTTATAGGGTCCTTTATCTGCTTTGGTGAAATACGGACTTCACCTCTGTTGTGACCCTTGGTGAAGTCATTCTTGCTCATCTGAAGAGGCCTCTGCAGTCCTGCCACAGCGAGGTATATTTTTAGCACTTTTTCCAAGATAGCCTAGGCCACCTTGAAAACCTATCCAAGTACGTTTTGGTTATGCAAAGATTGTAGGCCAAAAGCCAGGAGTTCCTGGGGAGAAGGAATTTTTTTTTTTTTTTTAGGGTTGCATTTGAAATCTTATTTTGCAAGATCAGTTTCCTGTTGAGTCAGTTTTTGTGTTTGTGAGTGTGTGTCTTTATTACATTAGTATGGGAAGATTCAAAGGAAATTTAATAGACTGACTTCATTTTACTGTATTTTATTACCTGTTTGTGAAATATTGGAGGCTAGTTCTAAGTTTCTCTCTAAAATTCAGATAAAATGTGCTTCTGTCACTTACACAATGACATCTAGTTTTATTTTCACCCTAAAATACAATTAAATGTATTGATATGAGGGAGTTGCACATAAAACCTTGACCAGGTTTCTTAAACATTTCACAGAATTTTTACAGTCCATGAATTAAGCATGTAACTGAGTTAGAGTTTTGAAGCTAGGAACTGAGCTTAAAATTGGAAACTGCCATTTAAGGTTTTCCCTTCCCCTTCAGCCAGATTCTTTTATTTCATTTGTTTGCAAACTGTCAGTGTTCTATGGAAGGTGTCTTGGTGAGCCAGGACTGGAGTGAGGGTCAGAGGCGGGACGGGGATGAGGAGGCTGAACAGAGACCTAGTTTCCCTGTTCTCTCCGAATCTGAGTATTTCTTCTTTGGGTATTTTATACGTTTGGCTTCCATGTAAGGTTTTGAGGAGACAGTGCTGGTTAAAAAACAAAAAGGTCTGAACTATTGCTGTACATCTCATGGATCAGTTTTGAGGAAGGAGGTCAGCTCAGAGTAGGCTGCAAATTGCAATTATTGTGACCAGAGGTGGGGCCCGTTGACCCGTAAGTTTGTATCCGGTAAGGGCTGATCTCTAGCTTTGCTGGTGTTCTGTTACCCACCTGTGTTGGGTCGATAGTAACTGACTTGATCTTTAAAGTATTTCAAGTTAAACTTCACTAAAACCACATCAGAAAAATAGGATGTCATGAAGGATTGGTTATGATAAAAGGGAAACACGGACCAATTATTTTACATACATCTGAGTATGTGTTGTACTCAGGACTCACCATTGCTGGAAATAAAAACAAAACAACTTCAAAACAACACCATACAGCATAGATTTCTCGTCATGTAAGCCATTGTTGGAAAAAAGTTTGGATGACCTTGAGCTAAGATCTTTCCTTTTGCGTCTCCATTCCATTTATAGCTTTATTTACTTGGGATGTCTGAGTTGGAAGGAGAGCTCAGAGACCTCAGATCTCATAAGCAGGGGTGCAGATCAGAATTACTTGGAAAACATAAAATATTTGTGAACATTCATACAGTGAAATGCATTACAGCAATAGAAAGAATGAAGGTCTTTATGAACTCATGAAAATGATTGTCAAGATGTGTTAAGATCTTATGTAATAAGAGCAAGATATTGGACAGTTACATATCCACCACGGTCCCATTTATGTAGGGGGCAAAGTGTGTGTGTAGGCATTCTTAAAGGAGACTTCGGAAACTACCAACTTTGGTTGCCTTCTGGGAAGAGAACTGAGTAGAGGCTGGGGACAGGGGTGAGAAGATTTTCCCTTCTGTATTCTGTGGTACTTTGAGAAACTCTGAGATCATGCATATAATATATATTCCCCAAAACAAAACCAAAACAACCTCCCCTGTCCCTGGCTGGCTTTTCCCCTTCCACTGGCAAGTGCAGGTGTATCCGAGGAGAGCGCTGCCCAGGTGGTCTTGAGGGTGGTCTTATCTATCTCAGCTCCTCAGAGTAGCTCACTCCCTGTGAGAAAGCAGCACAGCGTCACAGGAAACACTAGCTTCTCCCATTTTTGCCATTGATGATTATGATATAGAGAAATTTTAAAATTTCTCTGTGCTTTCAGATTCCTTATCTGTAAAAATCAGTGTTAGTTGGGTAAACCTGAAAACCTCCCAATTCTTAGATTTTCTAACTTTCGTGCCTTGGACCTTGGCGGGAGCAGGCAGGAAGCAATCAGCTGGCTCTTGCCATCTTCTGACCCATTCTGATGATTAAGGAGCATGAATGTATTTTTAAAAGCTTTAAGAAAGGGTAAGAAGGGAATATAGTAGAATATTTTTAAAATTTGGAGTAGAAAAGGTCTTTGGAAAGATGGAATGAGTTGGGAAGGCCAAAAGAAAATATTTGTACCATGCAGGTCACACACATGGCCAGCAGAACCCCATGGCCTCAGTCACCTTCTCCCTCACTCTTCCTCTGCCTCCTCATTTCGCCTCAGGGTTTCTCTAGTTTCTCTCCACTGAATGCTCTTGTCTTTTCAAGGCTTGGGCTCAAAAGTCATCTTAGAATATAATGTGTTACCCAAACTGGAACAGTCTTGAGAGGGAAATGGAACATGGTTAATAACTGCACGGGGACAGTAGTTGTAAATTGGGTGTTTCAGAAAATTGCGGCATGTGGTCATCCTGGCTTTTTACCTGCCAGGCATGTCTCCCTTCCCCTTCTCCAATCCTGTCTTATTTATAACACTTTATCATAGTGCTTGTGGTTACTTCATGTCTGTGTCTCCTCAAAATAAGATGCCTGTCTTGGTCCCGTTCTGTGCCCGCATTTAGAGCAGTGTTGACGTACAGAGTATACAGCTCAGTAGATGTTTGCTGAATATGTACATGATGTTTCTGCCTTTAACCTTAAATTCTTGTGAAGATATGATAGACATACATGAAAAATCAAGTGGTAGTGGTGTATGCAAATTATACTTTTATAAAACAAAATGTTCTCATTTATAAGAACTTTTTTGTGTCACGTTGTAAGTAAAATTTTTCATTAGCTAAACTTTAAAAAATACTTATTTTTGACTGTGTCCGGTCTTGGTTGTGGCGTGCTCTCTCTGCAGTTGCAGCAGGTGGGCTTAGTAGCCCTGAGGCATGTAGGATCTTAGTTTCCTGACTAGGGATTGAACCTGTTTCTCCTGCATTGCAAGGAGAATTCTTAACCACTGGACCACCAGGGAAGTCCCTCATTAGTTAAACATCTTACAAAACAAATTTCTAAGCTCTTGTATATTTAGGGCAGCTTCTTGAGAAACTGCCTCAAGCATTCATCTTGGATATGTCTATTGAATAACCAAAAGAATTCCTAGAAGCCGAGTTGCTGTGGTAGAGAATGTGCATATTTTCAGGGCTGATACTGCACAAATTGCTATTCTTCTTTAGAAAGCAGTCTGTACCCAATTTACCAACACAACAGTCATGTTGTGAAACTACCTTTTCCTCCAAACCCTCACCAACACTAGGCATTATTTTTTTAAATATTTTGCCAATTTGTTTTTTACTTTTCTTATCTGTATTCAGATTGCCTTCATTAATTTTATTTCTTTTGTTAATCCCATAATTCTATCATGTTTTCATGTTTTATATTTCTGTTGTGATCATTTTTTCTTATTTTCTTATATATATATATCAGTATATCTAAGCAGCCACTAATCTACTTTCTGTCACTATAGATTTGGCTGTTCTGGACTTTCGTATGAAAGGAATCACAGTCATTTATGATTGGTGTCTTATACTTAACATTATGTTTCAGAATTTGTTCAAGCTATAGCGTGTATCACGCTTTGTTTTTTTTTCATGGCAGAATAATAATCCCTTTTGTGAATATACCCGATTTTATCTATCAGTTCCTCATCAGTTGATGGACCTTACATTTAGAGTATTCCAAGGTTTGTGTAGTTATTTGGGGACTTAAGTTGAGATCTTGTGATATTAAGATGTAAACACTTATTCCACCTGTATTAAGCAAAGAGGACTCACTGTGAGACTACGTAGGCAGTTGAACAGGAATCCGGGGAGAAGGAAAGAAGCACAGTACCTCCTCCTGCGAGCTGATTCTGGAGCACAGTGTCGGAGGCAGTTCCTGGTGTGTCTCGGGGGCACCCCTGCTCTTTGCATCCTGTTCTGGCCCGTGTCTAGGCTGACGTCCTCCACTCCTCTCTAACTGCTCTGACATGTCCTTTGACTCATCTTCACTCCCACTCTGACCACTTGGCAATAACTGACCTCCTCAGTTCAGATACCTGGAGGGGAATCTGATTGATACAACCCTGCCCCATAGAGTGGTTCACTTGACACAAACATTGGGTTGAAGCCACACTTTGACAGGGCCAGGGCCTCTAGGAGGAGTCAGGGACCTGGCGCGACCCACCTCTGTGGCTGTCAGTCTGTCTGGAGACGACCTAATTCTCTAGGCCAGCGACCATCACACTTGCTGGTCTCAAGACTCCTTTTATACCCATAAAGATTACTTGGGACTCCAAAGAGCTTTTGCTTATGTGGATTATATATGTTGATATTTACCATATTAGCTATTAAAATGGGGAAATTCAAAAGATATTTATTTAAAAATAATATAAGCCCAAATGTTAATGTAATGTATTTTCCAAAATAAAGCAAAGTTTGAGAAGAGTGACATTGTTTTACATTTTTGCAGACTTCTTCAGTATCTGAAAAGAAGATTGCTTGATTCTCATTTCTTCTGTGTTTTAGTCCTGTGATACGTTGTTTTGATGGAAGCTTATGAAAAAAAGCTAGCCTCATATAGATATATAGTTGGAAAGGGGAAGGGTATTTTAATAGCCTTTTAAGATAACTGTGGATATTCTTTGATATCATACCCAAACCAGACAAGTGGTAAGGTTTTGAAGGTTAATTACTGTGTGGAATTTGCAGCCATATCAGTAAACCTTTCATATTCTGTCACATTAAACATTTATTGGTTTGTCTTGAAACTTATTGTGGTAAAATGTTTTGACTTAAAATGTTTTATTTATGCATAATCTTATAATTCTATATTGGTCATTTGGAAAATATTGATTCATTGAGTTATGCAGATCTTTAAATTTCATTGTGTAATATCAAAACCTCAACATTTGTTAATATCACCACCAGTCTTGCTGGAAAAGTCTTTAAATGTGGGGAAGCTGTCAGGCTAATGGTGGCGGATACAGGTTTTTTTGAAACTCTAATTTAAAAAAAAGGGGGCAGTAGTTTTCTTGAAGTGATAGGCTCTCGTTTTTCTTCCTTGAAAGCTTTTCTATCCCTAGTGTCTTCTTAGGCTGTCATTCTGGGGCCGAATTATTGAATAAAGACAATATTTCCTCTGCACAAACACTTAACCTTATAACTATTCCTGAATCCTTTTAATAATTGACTTTTTACAGTTTTACAGCCATAGATTTTTGTTTTTGTAATGTTTAATATTTGTGTCTCAGATAATTATTGAAAGAAAGGTATTTACTGAGCTGCTGCTGTGTGCTGGCTCCTGAGCTAAGATTTTATGTGTTCACTTTATGTAGCTACTGGTTTTATTTGTGATATGTTAAAGAACCTTCTTCTCAGTATAGAGGAAAAGACCCATTGCTGGTTTTAAAGCCCTTGTAACTTCTGTTATATTGAGTAAGTATTGATATACGGGAGAAAGCTTTTACTGATAATAGTGGTTTTGTTTATGCAGCTATGGTTTTAAGTTATTAGAAGCACTCTTGGTGAGTTAGTTCTTATCATTTCTGTTTTTTCCCCATCCTGTACAGGTGATTTCCTAGAAGCATGAATGTTTGTTGCACTTGATCTCACAACCTGGTGAGGACATCCTTACTGATAATGTCAAGTTCAGGTTATCCTCCCAATCAAGGAGCATTCAGCACAGAACAAAGTCGGTATCCTCCCCACTCTGTTCAGTACACCTTTCCCAGCACCCGCCACCAGCAGGTAAGGAACAGACATTTTGCAAATTGCACATGTATTCTATGTTTCTCTCTACTTTTCCTATATAATACATTTGTTGATCAGAAACCAAACACAATTATATATATGTGTGTGTGTGTATATATTTAATGGCAGGAACCGTTCTCAAAGGTTAAGGATTAATTATATTTATCTTCTTAGTGTGGCTTTATACCAGATTCCAGGAGTTGGCCATGTCTCTGCTTCTGATGGTAGGAGTTGTTGATAGAATGTCAATGACCTAGAGTTTCTAAGTTAAGACCTATGTAAATGTGCCAGGTTCTGGTTGAGCATTAAGCTGTATGGAAGACTTGGTGTCTTGAGTGAGAGCCAGGTCTTGAGCTTAGATTTTCTATATGTGTGTTCATGTAGCTACTGGTATTATTTGTGACCTATTAAAGAACTTCTACCTTCTTGAGAGATTTGATGGTAGGAAGATGAGTTTGTGTGATTGTTTTACCTTGTGAAAAAGATGAAATTACCAGCTTGGAGCAGGCCAGGGCCATGGGTGTAAGCTTTGAAAAAAGAGATGGGAAGAGATGAAATGGTCATTAGTTTCACGTTTTTTGCAGATGCCCTTTTTGGTTGAGGAAGTCACTCTCTACTCTTCGCTGGGGTTCTTAACCGTGGTTAGGTGTTGACTTTGGGTTGTGTGTCCTTACTGCCTCAATGCTGTTCATCTTATTACTGATTTCCTAGCTTATTGTTGCTGCTGCTGTTTTTAAATCAACTTTGGGTTTAGTTTATATATAATAACATTTCATTGTATGTGTACATTTTGACAGCTTCATACACCTATAAGACTACCACCAAAATGGAGAGAGAGAGCATTTCTGCCACCCCAGGAAGTTCCCTTTTTCCCTGTCCAGCTCAGGCCCCCTCCCCCACCTCCTACAGACCTCAGCTCCCAGGATACCCATCTGCTTCCCATCAGACAGATTCCCTTTGTCTTGAATTTCATATGAACGCTTTTGTCAGTGGCTTCTTTTCTGTCTCATATTTTTGAAATATATCTGTGTTGGGCACATCTTGGTAATTTCTTTTTATTGCTGGATATGGATATACCACAATTTGTGTATATATCCAGTCACTTAGTTTTCAGTGTACAGATCATGAACCTCTTTTGTCACATTTATTCCTAAATATTTAGTATTTTTGTTGGGTTGTAACTGGTACTGCTTTTTAAATTTCAGTCTTCAGTTCACTGCTGCTATGTATGTTAATCTTGTATCCTGCAAAATTACTTGTTACTTCCTGCTTTTTTATGAATGCCCCAGGATTAACTGTGTAGATGATACTGTAACCTGAGAATAAAGACAGCTTTGCTTTTCTGTTTCCACACGAGGTGTCTGTTCTCCTCCTTACTTATTGCACTGGCTAGAAGCACCCCCCCCCCACCCCACCCCCCCGCCAGCCCCCCAAGTCCCATGTTGAGTAGAAGGTGAGAGTGGACGTTCTTGCCTGGTTTCTGATCCTAAGAGGACAGCATTCAGCCTGTTAGGAGTGTTAGCTTGGGAAATGTTCCCTCTCCCTGTATTTTCTTTTTTTAAAAAAACTAAAACTAATTTTATCTGTTTGTTTTGGGCTCTGCTGGGTCTTTGATGCTGCATGGACTTTCCTCTAGTTGTGGCAGGTGGGAGCTACTTTTAGTGGTGGTGCACAGGCTTTTCATTGCAGTGTTCTTTGTTATGGAGCATGGGCTCTAGGGCATGAGGTCTCAGTAGTTGTGGTTCCCAGACTCTCGAGCACAGGCTCAGTAGTTGTGGTACCTGGGCTTCAGTTGCTCTGGGGCATGTGGGATCTTCCCAGACCAGGGATCGAACTCATGTCTCCTACATATTGGCAGGTGGTTTCCTTGCCACTGAGCCACCAGGAAAACCCTATTCTCCACTTCTGAACTTTTCTCTTCTGGGGTATCTACTAAATGTCTTCTGTATTCAGTGAGGTTTCTTGTCTCTGGCTGGAGGAAATTTGAATGAGTTCTGGCCATGTGTAGGACTTCCCTGGTGGCTCAGTTGGTAAAGAATCCACCTGCAATCTAGGAGACCTTGGTTCGATCCCTGGGTTGGGAAGATCCCCTGGAGAAGGGGACAGCTACACACTTCAGTATTCTGGCCTGGAGAATTCCATGGACAGAGGAGCCTGGCAGGCTACAGTCCATGGGGTTGCAAAGAGTCGGACAGGACTGAGTGACTTTCACTCTCACTGGCCCTACGGGAGCTCTGGGAATTGCTTGTTTTATCATTCCAATAGTTCTTTCTTCGGAAGTTGTTCTTGGTCCAGCCTTTTAAAGACAGGACTGTGCTCTCCTTATGCATTACAGGTTGGAATTCAGCCAAGCACTTAAGGGAACCCAAATTCATATTTCAGGAAATCATTCTCTAACTCCCTTGGTGATTTGGTTCCAGATTTGTTTTCCTCTGAACTTGGAATATGTATTTGTCTGTTTCGTTCTATTCAGTGTTGCTGATGAGAAGTCTTTTTTCAATTATGATCCTTCTTACTTTGTACGAAACCAAGTTTTTCTGTCTTATGACTGATAGTTTTCTATCATTGGTTTTCTAAAATTCTGATTTTAATTTTAAATTTAATTTTAATTTTAAAACATTCTGGTTTAATGTTTAAAGTATGCTCAACTTTTCTCTTAGGCCCTTTGAAACCTGAGGAGAGGACTGAGTCCTTTCTAACTTCTGAGAAATGCTGCTTTTTTATTTCTTAGAATATTGCCTCTCACCTGTGGATGGATATTGAATGTTAGAGCCTTTCACTGTAGCTGAGATTTCTAACTTTTCTTCTGTAATTCCTATATCTTTGTGCTCTACTGTGTTCTGAGAAAATTCCTCAGTGCTGTCTTTGCTTGTATTTGCCCTTTACATGTGTCATTCAAAAAATAGGAAGATAAACATAAAAACACCCACCTAGAATGAGGGAAACTGTTACTCTAAACTAGCATGCTGATCTCTGGACCTCTGTTTCTTCACTTGTGACTATGCATGGATTTAACTAGATGGCTTCTCTGACCCTTCCAGCTTATCCATTTTAAATTTAAGATAGGAATACTTTTTAGGATTTCATATTGCACACATGGGTTTGAGATCCTATTAAGTAAATAATACAGATTAGGAGTTACTGTGATTCGTTATTAGAAGAATAAATCAAACACAGGTTGAACACGAAATTTCATTTTGAATTCTTTTGAGTGATACACAATTAATGTTGATTAATTGTGGTTAGGTTATGGGAAGAGAATTAGGTCAGTGAAGCATTGAAATCACCATTGCTGCTTCTTCCCATGCTTATTGGACTGTAACTGTCTTTGTACATTTGCCCTTGGTTTGGCTGCATGATGCTTTTTGCTTGTTGGTTAATAATTACTGTGTGACTATTTTACTACCAGGAATTTGCAGTCCCTGATTACCGTTCTTCTCATCTTGAAGTCAGTCAGGCGTCACAGCTCTTGCAGCAGCAGCAGCAGCAGCAGCTTCGCAGGAGGCCTTCCCTACTTTCAGAGTTTCACCCGGGTGCTGACAGGTAACAGGTTCTCTTTCGTGTTTTCACCCAAGACTGAACTTGGGGAGTATATGGAAACTCCACACGTGTGTCATTTATTTTATTACTTTCAATTCAGTGTTATATTTAGTCTTAATAGTCTTATTGTGATTGGTCATTTACAGTTGTATTTTGAGTGCTTTTATATTTGTTGACCTTTTGGAGTAGTTTTCAATAATAGTTTATAAACTCTTAAAACATTGTTTCCAGAATTCAGAGTTAATGCTGTACAGAGGGCAGTCCAATAGACCTAGATTTGAATCCTGGTCAGCTCCTGGGGCCTTGCTCACATTGTATAAGCTGGTGTTCTCAATTCACCCTACATATTAGGAGCACCTGGGGAGACTTAAGAACTTGATACCCAATCTTATCTCAGAATAATTAAATTAGTCTCGGGGATTAGGCCCAGGTCTTTCTTATTCACAGCCAGGGTTGCTAGTCAGTGATTTAGACTCCTCAGACCTTAGATTTCTACCTGTAAAAATGAGGATAACAAGGCATTGTCTGCAAAGGATAGTGGGTATTTTGTCAGCTAATGTTGGTCTCATCCATGTCAGATACTCATTCTCTCCAGTGTCCTTACTGTCTCTGCGGTCTTTTACTCAATTCCGCGCCTCCCCGCCCTGTGTTTTTTTCCCCATTCTCGCTCTTAATCTAAAGTATCTTGAAATATAATAACTGTCTTTAGTAAATCACCTTTCTTGAGTCCTCGTTTTAGCAATTTTATAAAGAACCTGATTTCCTATTTTAAAAAGTATGTTTATTGTTTAGGTTTTAAGATGGTAAAAAGTTTGAAATTATTCAGCCATGTTTAAAATCACTGTAAAATGCATTTCTTGGCGAAGATAATGGAGAGGAATCAGATCACTCTCCTCTGCTGTCTAGCAAATATACGAAGATAGTTTTTTTAAGAAAGGGCTAAAAATGCACCCTGAACATAAAGAAGGAAAGGATGCAGCCACTGCCATAAACTTGGAAGAGTGTTATTCAAGGAAGGAATGAGAAGAATCTTGCACAGCTTGGCCTCCTAATTCCTGCTTCTACTGTCAAAGAAGCAGTGTTGAAGAAAGAAAGGTTAGTACAGTCCTAGGATTTCTCATGATTCCCCCTGATTTGGGAAAATGCAAGTGCAAGTGGTGATGTGGTGATCAGTTGACTTAGGAATCCTCATTATGCCATCCTGTGGTAAGGATAGTTATAGGTGCCACTTTGCAAAGTGCTGAGCCAGAGCCCTCAGAACTGGTTACATGGCTGACTGGTGGAGCCAAGGCTAAGGATCACAGCCCCAGTTGAGTTTTCCCCTGACTCGCTCCATTTCTCTTGTTTCCTTAGGCTGTAGAGAATTATATAGAAAGCCATATCCAGTCCTCCATCTGTAGATAAATGCATACCAGGCAAGGTGGAGATGAGCAAGGAAACCGCACCCCCACTCCCAACCCCTATTCTGTACCACAGAGAGAGTCTGTGTAAGGCTGCTCATAGTCTACCTGAGCAGGAGGGTAAAGGATGCCATGAACCAGGAAAGCACACTCCTGCAAAGGAAGACTCAAGCAATGCACTGTTCCAAAAACAAAAACCCTTGTGTGTAAGAAGACGAAAAACAAAGAACATGCCCCATGAATGCTGTGCACTTAAGAACTTCAAATTAATAATGAAGTATTTAGAAACAAAATAAGACAACCTTATCAGATAAAGCGAGACTGGACATTCCTTTGCCCCCAGGGCCACATTTTAAATTCTGTGTATAAAGGGAGAAGGAACAAGGGATAAGATAGATGTGGCTGAAAGTCAGACCTTTGTTCTGGAAGAAAGGTCTTGAGATGATCAGAGTAAAGGCAGAAGAAAAGGACAGAGAGATCAAAGCAATTAGAAAGAGGTGGATAAATACGGAGGGCAAATTAATATCATCCAACATGTCATAAGCACATGTGTTTCCTAGGTGGAGAACCTAGTAAGGGAAAGAAAATGATACTCATAATTAAAAAAAAAAAAAAAAAAAAAAAACACCTTTTTTCCCTTTTAACATGAGGGAAGAAATCTGTAGGTTGATAGGACATACCTTGCTCCAGGAAAAATTTACACAGGATGATCAATACTGAGACAGATCCTGGTTGAATTATTATTAAAGTTTAAGGATAAGTAAAACAATCAGGAATCCAGCAAGCAGAACAAGTCCTCAATAAGAGAAAAGAATCTGACAGAGCAATAGCTACAAAGTTCTGAGGAGAAGAAATTGAGATCCAAAAATATTATATCAGACATGTTTAAAAGCAATAGGCAGACATTTTTAGACATGAAAACACTGAGTATTTAAAGCTTCTTGAAGAATTTCTCAGAGATGGAATCCAGTTGAATAAGGAATGGAAGCCATGGTCAAAGGATTACAGTAGCCGTAAACCCATTCAAGTGGAGGTTCCATATGAGACATCTCCAGGAATCATGGAATCATGGTTCCTTAGCGGATGTTAGTACTAAATTTTGACAAAGTAAAATAATATAAGTGCCCCAAATCAGAGATACGATAAGTATTGGGAGAATGTTTAAAGATATGCATTTGAAAAGTGTGCCTGGAGTGATTTGATGACTTCTAAAAAGGAAAACAGGTTAAAAGAAATTCTTCTCAGTGCTTTTCATAATTATTTTCCTTACCCTTTTCACTTTCACCCTTTAGAAAGAATTTTTAAGGAACTGATTTCTTGCAGTAAAGGAGTATTTAACTGGAATGTAGTAATTCCTTCCATTTTTAAACCTTATTTCATTTTTTCTCATATATGTATCTGTATAAAAATAAATCAAATATTCTGTATTTAAAAAACACTGTATGTGATTCTTCTGTTTTATTTTAACCTGTATGTCCATACATCCGTATGTAGAAATAAAGGATGTCTGGTAATGAAACTCACCCCTGATTACAGCTATTGCTATGTGGTGGGATTTGGGGTGATTTGCTACTTAGTTCTGTTAATATATTCCTGGAATTTTTTTGTTAGCAAATGTTTATTATTTTATAAACACAGCACTCACAAAAAGAGTTATTTCTGTGTGAATATCATTCATCATGTTTTCTAGATTTCACTGGAAAAATTAGCCCAGAAGGGAGTCGAAATCCACTCCAGTATTCTTGCCTGGAGAATTCCATGGACAGAGAAGCCTGGTGGGCTACAGTCTGTGGGGTTGCAAAGAGTCGAACATGACTGAGCGACTAACACACAACATCTAAAGTATTTGGATGTTTAATTAAGTAGGTACAGAACAACTGAGGTAGTTTCAGATACTATAAAAGAGAATCAGAGAATCAGATTTCTCTGATACTGTAAAAGAGAATTTCAGAGAATCAAATTCAGAGGTCAACTCATATTTATACATTTTAAAATTTAAGTGAAATTAATTTTGCTTTGGACAAGAGTCTCCCTCAGCTGGGAATAAACACAATAAATTATAATTCTGATTGATCTTCATGGGCCAGTATTTTAAATAACTATGAACTTTATATTACCCCTAAGTGAAGGTTTATTACAATAAAAAATCCATTTGATAATTTTGCTTTAAAGCTATTTAAAGATGGTACTAAGAGATGATGAAAGTCAGTAAAATGTAGGAAATTTTAAATTTAAGAGTCTGCAGAGATAGTTTAGTGTGAAATCTGGTGGGGTGTTTTTTTGTTGTTGTTGGTTTGGAAGTACTACATTTTATTTTTCTGTTCATCAGTTGATAGCTATTTGAGTTGTTTGTACTTTGTGACTGTTGTGAATACTATTACTGTGAACATCCAAGCACAGATTTTTCTGTGGCTGTCTATATACCCCTTTGGAGAAGGCAGTGGCACCCCACTCCAGTACTCTTGACTGGAAAATCCCATGGATGGAGGAGCCTGGTAGTCCGCGGGGTCGCTAGGAGTTGGACACGACTGAGGGACTTCACTTTCACTTTTCACTTGCATGCATTGGAGAAGGAAATGGCAACCCACTCCAGTGTTCTTGCCTGGAGAATCCCAGGGACGGGGGAGCCTGGTGGACTGCCGTCTATGGGGTCGCACACAGTCAGACACGACTGAAGCGACTTAGCAGCAACAGCATATACCCCTTTATACTCCATGTGCATGCTTCAGTCGTGTCTGACTCTTTGTGACCTCATGGACTGTAGCCCACCAGCCTCCTCTGTCCATGGGATTCTCCAGGCAAGAATCCTGGGGTGGATAGGGGATTTTCCCCACCCAGGGATCAAACCCCTGTCTGCGTCGTCATCTGCGGTGGCAGGCAGGTTCTTTACCACTAGCACCACCTGGGAAGTTCTTGGTCACATACTAGGAGTGGGACTGCTGGATTAGGTGCTGGCCCCTTTTGTTTGCCATTTGGGAAACTACCAGACTGTGTACAAAGTGGCCACGCCATCATACAGTATTAGTTTTTAAAAGGTAAGTACTTTCTTAAAGATGCGTATTTCATGCTTAACTCCCAGTATAAAATTGTATTTGTTTTCACCAAGATTTTCATAGTTCATTTAAATTTTTTTCTGAAATTTTAAATGGTAAATTATGTATTTATTTATGCATGAGTAGTTTTGTTGTAAAAAGAATTGGCAAGCTGAAATGGGGAATAGTTTGATTTCTTGATGGAGTGAGAGCTTTCAATACTCTGTTTTTCTTATTGTCCTGTGCCCTGGCTTCCTGGAGTTCTCCTCCAGCTGTGAGTACACCTCACCCACTGGCTTTGGTCAGTCTCCCAGGCAGAGTGGCTGGAGGTAAAATGTGATCCTTGGAAGTTAGCTTTTGTGGATTGTGTCCTGAACAGCGGTGCCCAGTTGGGGGGACGCAGCTAGGGGTCCCAGAGGGTTGCATTTGCTTATAGAAGTTCCACACAAAATCTCCAAGTAGGCCAGTAGCAGCCTTGGTTCTCAGTGCTGCATCCAGGAGCATGGCCTTTATCTGATTGCCCCTGGCTGCTCTGTGGAGGGTGGATTTGAGGTGCATAGACTGAAGCAGGGAGAATGTGTCAGAGCGCTGGGGAGAAGGAATGTGGGCATCAGACAGGATACTGCAGCCTTATCAAATGCATGATTTTCAAATATCTCCTCCCACTCTGTGGTTTGTCTTTTCATTCTCATGATAGTGTTCTTTGATGTACTAAAATTTTTTATTTTGATGAAGTCCAATTATCTACATTTTTCTTTTGTTGCCTTACCTTTGGTGTGATATCCAGGAATTCACTACTAAGTCCAAGGTCAGGAGATTTTCCCTATATTTTGTTTCTAGGAGTTTTTAAGTTTTGGATTTTTAATCCATTATGAGTCCAACTTCATTGTTGTGTGTGTGGAAATTCCGTTCTCCAGCACTGTTTGTTGCAGAGATTGTCCTTGCCCTGTGGGAGAGTCTCAACAGCCTTGGTGAGGCTGACTGAGATGTGAGAGTTTATTTCTAGGCTCTTAGTTGTATTCTGTTGGTCTGTAGGTCTGCCCTTCTGGCTGTACCATGCTCTTGATTATTGTATATTTGTAGTGAACTTTGAAATTGCAAAGTGTGAGTTCTCCAACTTTATATTTTTTCTACAGTTGTTTTGGCTGTTTGCAATCCCTTGAAATTTCACATGAATTTTTTTTTTTCTGCGCCAGCTGTCTTGTGGGATCTTAGTTCCCTGACCGGGGATCCAACCCGGGCCCATGACAGTGAAAACACTGAGTCAACGACTAGACCACTAGGGAATTCCCATCTCCATGAATTTTATGTTTTTTTTTTTAATGTCTCAAAAAAACTCTGTTGGGATTTTGCTGGAGATTATGTTGAATGTGTACTTAGCTTTGTGTAGTATTGTTATCTTAACAATATTGTCTTTCAGTGCATGAAAGTGGGATGTCTTACTATTTAAATTTTCCATAATTTCTTTCAGCAATGTTTTGTGATTTTTCAGTGTGTAAGTCTTGGGCCTCTGTGGTGTAATTCATTCCTGTTTTATTCTTTTGGATGCTATTATAAATGGAATTTTTTTTGGTGGGGAATTGTTTTCTTAATTTCATTTCCAGATTATTCATTGTCAACATATAGAAATACAGCTGATTTTTACATGTTGATTTTTTTTAATCTCATAATTTCACCCTATTCATTTATTAGCTCTAACATTTTTTGTGGTTTCTTGAGAGTTTTCCACATATGAGATCATATCATTTGTGAATAGAAATACTTTACTTCTTCCTTTTCAATTCGGATGCTTCTTTATTTTTCTTGCCTAATATTCTGATAAGAGCTCCCAATATGATATTGAATACAAGTGGCTAAAACTCATCCTTGTCTTATTCCTGAAACTTTCTATTGCAGTATTTTTTGTGATATCATTGTGAATTTTAAGGAGACAATGGGATCTTATGTCTTGAATGAGATTTCAGATTTTTCAAGTATTATGAAATTATCAACCTCAGGGTTTGTTTTATCACCTATACTAAAAACAAAACCCCATGATTAACTTCAAAATGAAAAGTTGTTTTGTGAGATGTTAATTTAAACCTTGGCCACAAGTAAAATGTCACGTCTGGAAATACTTTGTAAATACTCTGTACAGTATATCGTGTAAGGAAATTGAAACCAGAATCCTGACCTTCAAGATACTTAGGTACTTGGGGAAGTTAGACAGAAAGCATGTTTTGGGGGTCAGAATTATGTGTTCAAAGCAGTATTGTATTCCCACTCAAGACACTTGTTTTTAAGTCTTGATAATACCTCACAACTCAAGGCATTTATCTTTTCCATGTGGCAGTTGCTGAAAGATTTTTTTTTCTTTTTCCCTGCTTGCTTTTATTATTGATTGAAAAGGGTGGCTCTTCTAGTCTAGATTATATTACTTCAGTTGTTATGGCATGGGTTTAAAAATAATTATTTTATGGATATTCTTTAGCACCTTTTAAATTTTCTGCAAGTTGAATCTTCTATTGCATCTTTTGCTACTTTACCACCTCTACTCCTACCTCCCCTTTTCTAGTAGAAAAGAAGAAACTTTTCTGTTAGAATCAGAACTTTAATAGGACTTAATGGTGAGGTATGTGTTCTCCTGGGGTAGGGGTGGTTTCATTTTGAAAGTAAGTGTAACTGCTCATTCATTTCAAAGTTCAACCAGGGGTATTAGCAGGAAGTTGTACATTACTTAAACATTTTTGAGTGATTCTTTTCTCTGTGTGTGTTAGGCCTCAAGAGAGGAGAACTGGATATGAGCAGTTTCACCCAGGCCCTTCCCCAGGGGATCATGATTCGCTGGACTCCAAGAGACCGCGTCTGGAGCAGCTTTCTGATTCCCATTTCCAGCGGGTCAGCGCTGCGGTCTTACCTTTAGTGCATACATTGCCAGAAGGGTTGAGGTCTTCTGCAGATGCTAAGAAGGTAAATATTTGTTCTCTTACCCTGTGGAGTTGTCGGTCTGAAATGTGTATTTAGCCATATTCAGGCACAGTGCCTAAAAGAAAGACCAGTTATTCCATTCACCAAAGGTTAGTGCTGTGGGAAAGTAAAAATTTTGTTTAAACAAAACTAAAAAGCCACAGACTTAATACTCCAGACTTTAAAGTCAGTACTTTTGACTTTTTGGTAAATGAGAAACAATCTGAGGACTGCTGTAAAGAAAAATTGCTGTTGAATGACTCTCAAGCATTTTGTACTGGTTTGCTGGGCTGTAAAATGTAGTCAGAGCTACTCAAGACTGTCACAGTTCTTTTAAATTGAATTTTAAATAATCCCCTTAAATTCAGTTGCAGTTTATTAACTTACTACATGGGAGAAGACATGTTTTAGGTAAGGTTTAACTATGCTTATAATTTTTGTGAAGAAAAATTTTTATTCTCTTAGCGATAACTACTTTTAATATGAGCTATAATCTCATGACGGGCTTCCAGACAGTAGCTCAGTGGTAAAGAATCCTTCTAATTCAGGAGATGCCAGTTCGATCTCTGGGTTGGGAAAAGATCCCCTGGAAAAAGAAATGGCAACCCACTCCAGGATTCTTGCCTGGGAAATGCTATGGGCAGAGGATCCTGGTGGGCTATAGTTCATGGGGTTGCAAAAGAGTTGGACATGACTGAGTGGCTAAACAGCAGCAATCAGTTCAGTTCAGTTCACTCAGTCGTGTCCGACTCTTTGTGACCCCATGAACTGTAGCACGCCAGGCTTCCCTGTCCATCACCAACTCCTGGAGTCCACCCAGACCCATGTCTATTGAGTCGGTGATGCCATCCAACCATCTTATCCTCGGTTGTCCCCTTCTCCTCCTGCCCTCAATCTTTCCCAGCATCAGGCTGTTTTCAAATGAGTCAGCTCTTCGCATCAGGTGGCCAAAGTATTGGAGTTTCAGCTTCTACATCAGTCCTTCCAGTGATCTCAGGATATTTCAAACAATATGTGTTGTGGGTTTATGAGCATGTTCTATTAAGATCATACCTCTTTTCCTTTTTTGTTTATTGTTACTTGACTTTCTTTGGTGACGTGCATGTTTCTGTATTATACTTTTCAGTTTATTGTATTTAACTATCTTGCTTGTCATTAGATCTTCAGATCAGGAATTACCTGGCACTTAGTAGGTACAGAATAAATATTTGTTTTACAAAGAATAAACTAATTCATTAAAATGCTTTTTTAACAGAAAGTATTAACCCTTTTACTATCATATATTAATATCTCTTTATCTTTGCTTTTTTGTTCTTAAATCTCTTTCCAAAAATGTTTGTTTACCTTTAGGGCTAGTGGCCCTTTCCACCCTGATATCAGATAACTGAATACCCACACATTTTCTTTGAGTTTTTATGGAGTGAATAGTGATTTAAATAAAAAAAAAAAAACAATAAATATGTTTGCACTTTATTCTCAAATAGATCAACTGGGAAAAAAAGGTAGGTATATGTATATGTATACAGAGAGATAAAGCAAATACAGCAAAATGTTACAATTAGTGAAGCTAGATGAAGGGTAATTGAATCCATTATACTAGTCTCTCAACTCTTATGTAAGTTTGAAATTTTAAAAATAGTAAGTTGGGTGGGTAAAGCTCTTTGTGATGAGCTAGAAATGAACTAAGCTTCTAGGAATATTGGGACCCACTTCACCATGTCGGTATTACAGTCTGTGGGTTTATAAGGAATGTTTGCAGCATTTAACAAAGAAGGAAAGAAAGAAGTGAATAAAGGTCTTCTTGCAAGGCTGAATAAATGAACACAAATGTAATTTATAGCTATAGATTTTTTTTTTGGCAGAGAGCTTAAAACTTCATCCATTTGTATTAGATGAGAGTATAGCTAATTTCCATTTTATAGTAGAGAAGACAGATGTTAAGAAAAACTAAGTGACCTATGTAGTGTTTCCTGAGTTGAAATGAAAACTAATGACCTCTGATTCCTAGTCCTGTTTCTTTCCTGCCTAAGGTGTAAGTCATGACTTTCCTTTTATTTTAGAAGTTG
Source organism: Bubalus bubalis (assembly GCF_019923935.1). Lineage (NCBI taxonomy): Eukaryota > Metazoa > Chordata > Mammalia > Artiodactyla > Bovidae > Bubalus > Bubalus bubalis. Next base: position 29,767,202 of record NC_059159.1, on the reverse strand, counting down.
GGATTTTGAAAGGGTTAGCATTTGTTGGTTTTTTCTTCACTTATAGAAGAATGAAATTGGATAAGCTTGAAGGAAAAAGTTTGTCTCACCAGTTTGTCGTTAATAATTGTGCATATTTTATTGTGCTTATTTTGTGCTTTGTGTATGACTTTATTTTTGCTTAAATACGTTCTGCGTTCATTTTGTGTCCTTAAGTTTACAGTTGTATTTTCAGTCATACTCCATATATGGATATAAAATAACTTACTTGTCACACATGTAGGTTACCTGCTTGTTCATTAGAATAATGACATATTTTTCTTAGCTTGATTTTTTGTTTGTTCGTTTCTTTTTTGTGTGCAGCTTGTGGTATCTTAGTTCCCCAACCAGGAAATCAAACCTGTACCCTCAGCAGAGAAAGTGTGGAGGCCTAGCCACTGGGCCACCAGGGAATTCCCTAGGTTTATTTTTTTGGTTTACATTCTTATTTACTTCCTTAAGGTAAATTCCTGTTAGTGTATTTCAAGGTATTCCTGGGTGTATCCAGTTTGCCCTGAAAAGGTGGAAAACCAGTTCTTGCTGCTGACAGCATGATGTAAGGGCACCCAGTAGCTGTGTGTCTGTACTGACACCACATATTTACTGTCTTTAAAAAGATCATTGTTAGTATGATAAATTTTTAACTTGCATTTATTTGCTTGTTATTAAAATTTAACATTTTTTATTTGTTTTTCCTTTTTTCCTGTTTTACGAATTGCTTTTCATATCTGTTGCCTAGTTTTCTGTTGATGTGTTTTTTATTTTATGTTGAGTTGTTAGAGTTCACGTTTTGCAAATTATTTTTCCTGTTTGCCTTGTAAATTTATTCCTATTTTGTTAAAGAGAAAATTGTTCTTTATTTTGATTCATCAATCTTTTTTTAATGTCTTTTGCTGTTGACTTTCCTGTACTCAGTATAATATGAATACCTTTTGTTTGAGGCTACTTGTGATTCGTTAATAAATCTCATATAAATATTATTATTTGGCTTTCGTTGTGATATGTGGGATAGAAATTTAACTCCCCCCCCTCAAATAGCTAACAGAATGTCCCAGCACAAAATTATAAACTCCTTGATGGCAAGCCTGTTTTGTTTACCTTTCTGCCTAGTGCCTGTCAGATGATAGGCACTGTAAACAGGAATTTATTTTTTGTTAAATATTTAACTAGAGATGAAGTCAGTGGGAAATATTGATCTGTAATAGTAGTTGTTAGGGCACAGGTCAGACAGATCACCTGAGGAGCATTTTCAAAATCTGCCGAGTCGAAATGTAATCTGTTTTGGTATTACATGTGTTTGTAACACAAATGATCTCATATGCATATGTAAGAGAATGATGTTAATGTAACATGGAAATCCATGGTGAATGATTGTTGGACATGAATGTTTTAGAGCTCTCAAGGTCAAGCTTTCATAATTAAGAATTAGCCTTCTAGATAGATGAAGACCTTAAAAGATTTGAAAAGTCTGCATCTATCAGTGGTTTTCATTTAGTGCAGGTAGTAGCTAGCTTAGTTAATTCAAGAACTGCTCTGCTTTTCAGTGTTAAACTAATTAATGAAGATTGGAATGTTGAAAAGAAACTGTGAGACCTTTTTTCCTGTCCTTTTATGTTTTTAAAGGTTAATCTGCCTGCCAGTTCAGGAGACATGAGTTCGATCCCTGGGTCAGGAACATCTCCTGGAGAAGGAAATGGCAACCTACTCCAGTATCCTTGCCTGGAGAATCCCATGGACAGAGGAGCCTGGTGGGCTACAGTCCATGGGGTTGCAAAGCGTCAGATATGACTTAGTGACTAAACAACAGCAAAGTCTTTATACTGCAAATCTGATTTTTATTAACATTATGATGAAGTGTGCTATTTTGAACTGGAAGCAAATGACCTGAAGGATTAACAGAGGAAGCATAAACTACAGGGTTTACAGTTATCAAAGGATTGACTGTAGTCTGAATGCAAATGGTATTGGAGCTTTGACAGTACTATTTTATTAGAATTGCTGTTTTGTTAATGCTCTGCTTGCAAAGTTTACAGGTTTTAATAACTATAATTCCATTTTCCCCAGAAGCCTTAATTTAGCTATATTATGTTACATAATATCAGATTTTTCAGGAATATACATGTTATGTTTTAGTTAATCTCTGTTCTGTGGTGTTTTGGAACAACTATCTGGACATATTTAAGTGCATTCTTGGTTAGAGCTATTGATTTCTCACAGTTACTTAGTTGTTGTTTAATACATTGAGGGCCCTCTGGTCTTATGAACTGTGCTTATTCTAGACTTCTTACAGCCTAAAGAGAACCAGTGTCTTAATCTGAAATTCATATGCTTTGCAGTATTGCTCACATCTTCACCTTGTACTGGGGATGAGTAGGCTGTGCGAGTGTGCATGCGTGTATTGGCAGGGTGGTAGGTTTTGGGTGGAGGGCTTCAGTCTACTGTAGTCCCTGCTCAGTATGGAGCTGGAGTGAGGAGGTGCATTTGGCTGGAGAGATGTTACATGTTCTGTGAGGCGGGCAGGCTTAGTTGCTCTTTATTGAGGGTGATCAAAGCAACAAAAGTTCTAGGTCATTCCCCAGACTTCTGTACATCAGTATTAGCCCTTGGAAAGCCTGAAACCTTTTGATAGGAATGGCCATTTGTAGCTGTTAAGTTGGGTGGGCACACAGAGTGCGTGTGTTCAGACGTTTTGGAGTGACATTACAACAAAATGGCTGAGGAATTGGCATCTTCCTTTGTTGTGATTGCATCATTATTTCTGCAGAAATTCTCTGTACGTCTCAGTATCGTAATAAAGGCTGGTTGGCCGCTTAACCACCTCAATCCGTATAGCTTTTAGGATCTTCAGTGATATGTCTGAACTGTGAACATCGGTGGTGTGTGAGTGTGTGTGTGTGAGAGAGAGGGAGGGTGGCTGGGAAGAAGGGAGAAACTTGCTACTATAGGCTACTGTGTAGAAAGGGAGCACACATGGCTTTGCTAAGTTTTAAAATGCACTTTTTTTCAGTTAAGAGAATCTTTTTTTAATGAACCCATTGTGCTTTTTTAAAAATATTTTTATCTCTTTTATGTATTTGTTTGCCTGCACTGGGTCTTAGTGGCAGCACGTGAGATCTTCTAGTTGTGGTATGTGGGATCTAGTTCCCCGACCAGAGATTGAACCCGGGCCCCCTGCATTGAGAGCCAGAGTCGTAGCCACTGGACCATCAGGGAAGTCCCCATTAAGAGACTCTTGATGCTGACATTGATCTTTAGTGAGAAACCATTTGTTCTTGATTTTCTTCTTTAAAGGACCCGGCATTTGGAGTCAAACATGAAGCTCCTTCCTCTCCAATTTCTGGGCAACCATGTGGGGATGATCAAAATGCTTCACCTTCAAAACTTTCAAAGGAAGAGTTAATACAGAGTATGGATCGTGTAGATCGAGAAATTGCGAAAGTAGAGCAGCAGATCCTTAAACTGAAAAAAAAACAAGTAAGTGTTTGATTTTACTGCTTAGTACATTCTCAGAATGTTTGTCTCCTTAAAGAAGAGTGTTGAACTTTCCATATTTTTAACTTTAGTTAATGTGCCATTTTAAATTCCACTAGCAGTGTCTGAGGGAGAGTTTCCCTCTCTCTTCTTCTTCACTGTTTTAAATAGCTATCCTAGTGCATGTGAAGTGGTATCTCATTGTGGTTTTAATTTTAATTTCCTTAGTGACCAGTGATGAACATCTCTTTATGTGCGTGTTGGTCATTTGTATATTTTCTTTAGAGAACTGTTTATTCAGATCCTTTGCCCATTTTTTTTTAAAGCTGGGTTGTCTTTTTATTGTTGAGTAAGAGTTCTTTATATATTCGGAATATTCATATATATGATGTGCAAATATTTTCTCTCATTCTGTGGGTTGTCTTTTCACTAACCTGATAGTGTTTGTTGATGTACAAAACTGTTTTTTCCTCTGATTCGTTCAAATTCTTATTGAGCATCTAAGGAGATATAAAAGTGATTAAAACATGGTCAAAGAGGTAAATCAAATGAATAAGTAATAGAAAGCAAAGTATAAGATTTGCTGAATCATAGCCATCAAACACAAGTGCTTTATGAAGCAGGAGTGAGATTGCTTCCAGCCTGGTGGGTGGTGGTGGGGTAAATCAGGAGAGGGAGTTGAGGTTAAAGTAGAAAACTTGGTCTGAATTGCTAGTGATACTCAGCTTGGACTCTGTCTCCTTTTCCTCTCTCCCTGTCTTAATTTATGAGGACTGTTCATTGTGCTTTTTCCTAGACTTGCCTGCAGTTTTACTTTAACGTCTTCTCCAGAACTAGGTCCTTTTGGTGTTTTAGGAAGTTTGTGAGTGAGTGTTTGTGTTTTGAGGGCTTCCCAGATGGCTCAAGCGGTAAAGAATCCACCTGCAATGCAGGAGATAGGGGTTTGATCCCTGGGTCAGGAACGTCCCCTGGACAAGGAAATGGCAACCCACTCCAGTATTGTTGCCTGAAAAATCCCATGGACAGAGGAGTCTGGCAGGCTACTGTATGTTTTGAAGGATTCTTGACTTTTGTTCCTGATGTTTGATGGTTTTGAATCTATTCCATTCTGGTTTGATCTGGTGCCTTTTTGGCTGGAGTGTCTTGTATAGATTTCTTTACTGGAGCTTTTTCTTCAGCTTCCTTTTCATTAGCAAGTTTTGCTTGTTTTCTGTGGAACCTTGCTACCACTTGCAGATATACTCTCGAGTTTCACGTCCTTCTCTTCGTCGTCTTCTTCTGCATCTTCTAAGAGCTGTCCACTGATAACTGCAAGCCCTGAACCACTTTTGGACCACAGGTGGCGTTCAGCTCCCCAGGGACAAATTAGCATGGCCGGGGCTGCTTCGTTGGGACCACCTCTGCTCTAGCAGTGTGCTCTTCATCCTTTGCACCAGCCCTGGAACTGACCTCTCTGGAGAGAGGAAAAGGAGACAGAGTCCAAGCTGAGTATTACTGACCTATCTCAAGATAACTGCCCATCTTCATCATTATCCACTTTAAAGTCATCTTTGTTGGTCTTTAGTTGACAACTGAAAGTTGGTTCCAGGGCCCCAGGGGCACACCTGTAGGTGGGAGAGAGGGTGGGCAGAGGTGAGTGAGTGTACTTGCAGAGGGCGGTGAGCAGGGTGGAGTCACACCAGGGCAGAAAGCTTTCAGTTTTAACTGTGATGAAGTCCAGTTTATTTTTTCTTTCATCACTTGTGCCTTTGGTGTCATATCTAAGAACCATAATCCTCGTTGCCGAATCCAAGGTCACAAGGATTTATACCTGTGTTTTCTTCTCTGGGTTTTATAGTTTTAGCTCTTATATTTAGGTCAGCATTTTTGGTGAACAGAATTTCTGTAGTTTTTGTATGTGACTACCCTGGGATCATTAAAAGAGTTTATCATCTTTTAAGAAGTTTTATAGTTTCTCATCACATTATTCTTAATCCACCAGAAGTTGAATTTTTATGTCTGCCTCAAGATAAAAGTCAATACTTGTTCCCCCATAAATTAATTTATTAAAAAGTTCATCCTTTTCCAGCTGCACTTTTAGCTCTGTTATAAATCAGGTTTGGACTGATTTCTGGGCTTTGTGTTCTTTGTGGTATTGATGTAGAAATATAGTAGATATCTGGATTTTTGATTTATCTCTTTTTCCTAGTAGTTCTCAGTTTAAAAGAAAATTGGGGTAAAATTGACATTATATAGCATCATGATTTTATATTTACATATATTGCAAAATGATCTCCACAGTAAAGCTAGTTAACTATCTCTCACTACATATGGTTACAGATTTTTTTTCTTTTGATGAGAATTTTTAACATCTACTCTCTCAGCAACTTTCAACTATACAATAAACTGTTGTTAAGTATAGTCACCAAACTATGGTCAACTATAGTTTACATCTGCATCCCTTACTTATTTTATAATTGGAAGCTTATACTTTTTGACTCCTTTCACCCATTTGGTCCATCTCTGCCTGCCCCTGCAACCACCAGTCTGTTTGAATCTATGAGCTTGTCTGGTGTCTGTCTGTGGTTTTGTCCCAGGGCTACTTAACTGTGAAGAACAAAATGTGATTTCCTGAAACCTGTTTATTTCTTTCTCTATACCTACTTAATGGACATTCTAAAAGAAGGCCTTCTGAGCAAAGGAATAAAAGGGCATGGTTGGAGACCTCATTAACATGAGAATGATCGTTTGAGGTTGCATGAGTCCTTTCTGTTCCAAAGTGGAAGTGGAACTCAAAGCTTCCCTCTTGAAGGATTTTTATCCTTTCATTGGGTGTGGTCTGACTTACATGATCAGGAACCTGCCTCTCAGTCTTACTTGGAAATGTAGGTAATCTTTTTCCACTGGGCTTTTAGTAGACTTACCACCTTTACCTTAATGCCTTTTATATTATATCCATGTAGCTGTTTGTTGAGCATTTACTAGGTATCAGTTGGGGTGATGGAAGACAAAAAGCAGTGAACCAAGTTCAGTCCCTACTTACTTCAGTAGGTGATACTCACTGACCATTTATAGTTGTGCTTGACATATACTGAGTCCTTTAATCCACTCAGAAAGCTGTGTGTTAGGTAGGATGAATATCCCCACCTCACACATGAGGGGTTTGTACACTTGCTCCAGATTGAGGTAAGAACTAGAAAGGGTCGTTGGATCAAACTACTTGTAAAGGGTGACCCTAGGGCCAAACCTGGGCAGAGTAGTTCACACAGCCTCCTGTGTTGTGGCTGCACACACTAGCAATTCATGTGCTTTTGACTTTGCCGCCTCCTCACTGTAGAATATAAAGTCTGATGGGGGAGTGGGGTAGAGGGTGGTGCTGTGCTGAGTTAAGGGTTAACCCTTCAGTGTTCTACCATGCTCTCTCTGCCAGACATTAGCAGGTACTGTGTGTCTATAAGGCAGAACAACATTATTCCAGGGACACAGAGGGTCCTTGTGATAGAGGCAGATGCAATACCTTCATACATTTAGATTCTCGTACTTAAGTTGTGGTTCAGGTGCCAAGTTTTGTCTGACTCTTTGCAACTCCATGGACTGCAGCACGCCAGGCTTCCTTGTCCTTCACTATCTCCAGGAGTTTGCCCAAATTCATGTCCATTGAGTCAGTGATGCTATCTAACCCTCTCATCCTCTGCCCGCTCCCTTCTCCTCCTGCCTTGTTTTTTCCAGCATAGAGTCTTTTCCAGTGAGTCGGCTTTTCGCATCAGGTAGCCAAGGTATTGGACCTTCACCTTCAGCAATAGGCCTTCCAATGAATATTCAGGGTTGATTTCCTTTGGATTTGACTGGTTTGATCTCCTTGCCGTCCAAGGGACTTATGAGTCTTCTCCAGCATCACAGTTTAAAAGCATCAGTTCGACACTCAAGACTTCTTTATGGTCCATCTCTCACATCCATAATGACTACTGGAAAAACCATAGCTCTGACTATACAGACCTTTGTCAGCAAAGTGATGTCTCTGCTTTTTAAATATGCTGTCTAGGTTCTGTCATAGCTCTCCTTCCAGGGAGCAAGTGTCTTTTAATTTCATGGTGGCAGTCACTGTCCACAGTAATTTTGGAGCCCAGGAAAACAAAATCTATCACTGCTTCTACTATTTCCCCATCTATTTGCCAAGAAGTGGTGGGACCAGATGCCATGATCTTAGTTTTTTGAATGTTGAGTTTTAAGCCAACTTTTTACTCTCCTCTTTTACTTTCATCAAGAGGCTCTTTAGTTCCTCTTCACTTTCTGCCATTAGAATGGTATTATCTGCATATGTGAGGTTATTGATATTTCTTCTAACAATCTTGATTCCAGCTTGTGATTCATCCAGCCCAACATTTCACATGATATACTTTGTATATAAGCTAAATAAACAAGGTGACAGTGTATAACCTTGTCGTACTCCTTTCCTAATATTGAATCAGTCACTTGTTCCATGTAAGGTTCTAACTGTTGCTTCTTGACCCACATATAGGTTTCTCAGGAGGCAGGTAAGGTGGTCTGGTATTCCCATCTCTTAAAAGAATTTACCAGTTTGTTGTGATCCACACAGTCAAAGGCTTTAGCTTAGTGAATGAAACAAAAGTAGATGTTTTTCTGGAATTCCTTAGCTTTATCTGTGATCCAGGGAATATTGGCAATTTGATCTCTGGTTCCTCTGCCTTTTCTAAACCAAGCTTGTACATCTGGAAGTTCTCGTTTCATATCCTGCTGAAGCCTAGCTACCATGTGAAATGAGCACAGTTGTCCAGTAGTTTGAACATTCTTTGGCATTGCGCTTCTTTGGGATTGAAATGAAAACTGACCTTTTCCAGTCCTGTGGCCACTGCTGAGTTTTCCAAATTTGCTGGCATATTGAATGCAGCACTTTAACAGCATCATGCTTCAGGATTTTAAATAGCTCAGCTGGAATTCCATCACCTCCACTAGCTTTGTTTGTTGTAGTGCTTCCTAAGGCTCACTTTACACTCCAGGTTGTCTGGCTCTAGGTGAGTAACCACACCATCGTGGTTATCCTGGTCATTAAGACCTATTTTGCATAGTTTTGTGTACTCTTGCTGCTTCTTTTTAATCTCTTTTGCCTCTGTTAGTCCTTACTGTTTCTGTCTTTTATCATGCCCATCCTGGCATGAAATGTTCCCTTGATATTCCCAATTTTCTTGAAGAGATCTCTAGTCTTTCCCATTCTATTGTTCGTCTCTATTTCTTTGCACTGTTCATTGAAGAAGGCCTTATCTCTTATCTATCTTTGCTATTAGATTCCCTTATTATTTTGCTTTAAATTCATCAGAATACGAAAGGGTTTATCTATCAAAAGATGACTTATGCTGTTTAGTTATTAGTCAAAATAAATCTGGTTGGGTTCATTAGGGCCTTTGGGTCCTTAGACCCTTGTCGGTTAAGTGATTACCCTGTAGAATCAGCGAAGCGTTGCTCAGAAGCATGTGTTGTCTCTGGTGAATAATTACTGGTGGGGCTGACGTGCAGCAGATGCCTGACTCTCCCTTTCTGGGTCTCTTAGCAACAGCTTGAAGAGGAGGCCGCGAAGCCTCCAGAGCCCGAGAAGCCTGTGTCCCCCCCTCCTGTGGAGCAGAAGCACCGCAGTGTTGTCCAGATTATTTATGATGAAAACCGGGTAAGTTCACGCCATTCCGTGGCAGCTCAGGGCTTGAAGACCACTGGGCTGTACCTTCTCCAGTTGTCTCTGTTCTGTGGTAATGTTAACTGTATTAAAACCTGCTTTCTGCTATAATTTTTTAATGTTCTTAAATTTTGAAGCTTGGTGCTTTTCTTTACATACTGAAGAAAAGTTGATAGTTGTGTCTTAAATTAATATTTCATATTCATATTATATGGTATAAATACTTATTTTTAACAGTATAATGTTATCAGCCAAATCTCCTGTTGTATAGTGTTAAGTAAGTGTGTAGCACACAATGCAGCCATTCTGTGGTTTTTCACTTTATAAGGGACATTTGATGCCAAGTACACTGTTGTAGTAGAGAATGTGTCATTGGATGTGGGAATGACTTGCATTATCTGCTTCAGAACTGAGAGTTGGGGTATAGTTTGAATTTTAGTTATAAAGTGTGAGGCCACTGACCTTTAGGTAGATTTTGCCTTTTTAGGTCTATTAAAACAATTTCTTCATGCTTATAATTAAAAAGTGTCCATGAATTTAGGAAAGCTGGACCTCAATTCTATGAATAATTTTGTGATGTTGAAGTTGGTTTTTGACCAGAATCCAGCCCAGGAACTAGCAGTTAAAGGAAAACCAACTTCCCCCTAATGTGAAGAGAACCTTGTGACAGAGCTGCTTATCATGGGTCTTCCAGAAGCCCCCGTTGAAGGAAGAATTCGTGCTTTATGTACCGTGTTAGAGAACTGGCTTGTCAGCTAAAGGCTACTGTCAGCAGCATTTGGGGGTGGTTGTTTCAGTTGTTTGCCCTGTTGTGAGTGGAGTCACCAGAATCAGTGCATCTTACACAGGCAGCCTACAGCTATATTATCCCAGATCCTAAAGGAAATGGCTTTGGAAAAGCAGCTGTGAGCTAGTCATTAAGTAAGCGTTTACACGAGTGATCTTGGAGTCAGGTGCATGGATGTGTGTGTATAGATGGATAACTGAGTCATCAGACACCCAATACTCAAGATGATGGTAATTGTCACCAGGAGGCAGAAATGTGGGTTAATTACCAGTTTCTTGACTCGGTTCAAAATCAGTCAAATTTATTGGATAGAACAGCCTCCGTGAAGCTGAGTCCAGTGAGGGTGAAAGGCAGGGGGTGGAATAAGTGATGAGGATCCCTCAGGGCATGCCTGGAGGGTAGACTTTTATAGAAAGTCTCCTGCTTTATAAAATACACTAGAACAATAAAGCACTTCTGTGGGCTGATTGGCTTCAGGTCAATTTGTGACTCAAGGGTAAAGTAAATAAGGATCAGAGCTGGTGATGATGGAAAAGGATTTTATAAAACACTGAATTCTTAGTATGAGTTACTTTTCAAGTATGTTGAATCCAGTGATATTTATTAATTGATTGAATTGCTTAATTAGCCTTCTCTTACAGGCTTAATAAACAGTTCCAGTGTTAGTGCGTTCTGCGGTTGCCTGACTAGGATGTGACAGAGAATTCGGTTTGTGTTTAATTTATATATGTGTGCTCTTTTTCGTTAGTTAGTGTAGTACGTGTTCCTCGATGCCCATCAGCAGAGCCGGAAAGTTCCTTTTGGACCTCTTCTTGCCACTTCAGCATTTATACACTCAGCTTGTTACACATTCTGTGTAGAAGAACCTAGCTTGAAATCTGTGTTAATATTAGACTTAGAGTGAAGATTATTTTTAACTCAGTAACCACAGAAATCATCTTTTAAAACAAATTCTTGGCAGAGCTTACCCGGAAGAGATCGAAGCCAGGTCACCTTTAAGGGACCTGGAAGGGAGTGTTTGGCCTCCAGAAGGGCGTCGCGATGTGGTTCGAGGTTCTCCCCGGGATCGCCATCATGGGCGTGTGCTTGTTCATCCCGGAAATGGCCACCGCACGCATCCACAGGTTCAGTAACGGGGGCAAGGAAAAAAGGGTTGCCCATTATTCATATCAGTGGTATTTGATGGAAAGATATAGGCGCATCTCTGGAGTAAACCGTTACTATGTGTCAGTGGGTTTGGAGAACATTGATTAAGGAAACGTTTTCCTGGTTGATGAAGAACAACTCAGTCATGCTCTTCTATCCCTGCTAGTAGATTATGCAGTATATTGTGTAGCATGCATTGTATTTTGTAGTGTGTAATAAAAATAAAAAATAAAATCAGAAAAACAAATTCTTTTTGTATCTGCTGTTGCTAGTTGTCTGCTGTGGTAGTGCTTGTACAGTCGGTCCTAGATGGTAGCGAGGGTCTCCAGGGGGCAGGGTGGAGGTCATCGGGGGCGGAAGTGGAGCACGCAGCCTTCCTCACTCCTGACCCTGACCCGAACCTTTCTCCTCACCAGCTGCCTTTTGTCAGACCTTCGCCCTATCTGTGCTGCTTTTCCTGAATGACCTTACTCATTTTGACACAGAAGGCAGAGAGCAGTGGTTGGTGACAGGGGTCGTCCCCTTCTTGTTTGTCAGCAGCACATGCTGGTTGCAGCCTAACATGTCTTGAGAGACTGGGGCCATGATCTGAGAGGCGACTTCTTTCTTTTATTTAGGACGTTAGTGGGAAGCAGAAAACTGCTCACGCTGATGGTTAGCTTTAAAACTGTCTTACTGAGAGAAAAAGTGCTCTGCATCATAGTTAAACTTGAGGCCAAGATTCATTTAGTCTCTAAATAGACTCTTCTCAGCTATTTTTAATAGTTTAATTTGCTGTCACCCTTCCCAGTTGTAGATCCCAAAAATATTTGTCAGTGCTCTAATTTCAGTGTTATAATACATATTGAAAGAGGGGTGTGGAGTCTAGTTTTCAGAAATGCTTTGGTTGAATGATTTGCAAGTTACTGTGGCACTAGTTTCACTAGAAGAAAGAGATTGACAGTAGAGAACGTACTCAGTGCCAATAACCCCTGGTCACTGAGGCCATTGTCCTGGAAACTATTCCTCTCTTTCTGCTACTCTGCAGATTTGGTTAATCAATGAGGAGCCTCAGTCCTGCCTCCTGAGTGTTGGTCTGGTCAGTTGCTTCTCTCTTCCTCCTTTGGCACTAGCTTATTTTAACCCATCACCTCACATAGGTGCTGAGTTTCCTTCCTTCAGTCTTTTCTTTCTAATCCGTCCTTCATATTTGAGACCTCCAGTGTGATTTCCAAATAGAACTTTTTGCTGATTCCCCCCTTTCTCCCAAGTAGCCCAGCCTTTTCAGCAGGGCTCACATGCCTGCCTGGCCAGCCTGCGGGCCTGGACTCCTTTCTTAGCACTACTAGAACAGGTGTGAGTGTCCCCTTGATGACAGTGCTTTTTACCCTGTGATGTTGCCCCAGTGCCAGGCGTCCCTGTGTCTTGCTTGTCTTGTCTGTCGAGTGCAATCACTTCAGGACCCAAAGCAAGGATCATTTTCTCTGTGAAGCCTTCCAGGACTCTTCATCCTCCACACCAGAAAGTCAGTCTTATTCATTGTTTCCTTAGGGTCTAGCAGGTGCTTGGCACATGGAACATATTCAGTGTATGTTTGAGGCATTAATTACTTCTATCTGTAGATTTAGAACAAAGTTATATTATGTAAATGTGAAGGTTTTAAATTAAAATATTTCTGCCAAACAATTGATAGGTTAATCTGTTCTTAGCAGTTTAGCCAACATTAAGTCAAATATTTAATAAAATTTTGCAAAACTTAAATCTTGGAATATGCAAACACCTTCTAAATATCAGCTCTAAAATTAATCCTGAAGAGGTAAGTGCTTTTAATTAATAGGATACCAGTAAATATTTGCCATAACATAATTTCCCCCTTGTTTACCAGTATTATTTGTTTACAGTTCCACTTGGCCAGCTTGTTCTTGGTTGAAGAACAGGCTGTAGACTGTATAGTGGTAGAGTGCCTCTAGAAGGCAAATTGAAAAACGGGCAAGGGTAGATTATCTAGAGAGATTATCATTGAAGGTGCTAGATATTTCCATATTTATGACCTGTGATTATGTTATTTGTGTGTTATTTAATCATGTCTTATAGTTAGTAAATTTGAATTTTCTGGTATGTACGTTTGGCTTTTTGAGAACAGTTGTTCTCAACTGTAGGCTTTTTTGATTGTTATAACTTGTAGGGGGGTGGAGTGCTGGTGGCATCTAATGGATTGAGACTGGGGTACTGCTGAGTAGCTTATAATGCACTGGGCAGTCCCCATAAGAAAGAGACATCTGGCCCAAAATGTTAATGGTACCAAGGGCAACAAGTCTGCCTTAAAATTGTCAATAGAAATAGAGTTCACGCTGCACATTGTATGGGTTGTTACAGTTTTGTATTTGACATTTTTGATAGGTTTATTTTTCATCTCAATAACATTTTGAGTTTCTTGGAGTTCAGAAAGTACATTACACTAGTTTGAGCTTTCTACACTGGTTAAACATACTTCTTTTCACATAATATATGCTAAGTAAATCTTTGACCGATTGACTGATAAAGGAAAAGGAGAATGTTTAAGGGAAAATCTTTCTTTACACTTGGGGATCCTGCTTGATTTCATTCCCACGATGTCTCACATCAGAAGTCCTGGAGAGTTCCTTACTGCAGTGTGTGGACAGTGGGAGTCTGTAGTGGACAGGGAACCCTTGTGACCACTGAGCACTCTGCTGGGCAGAGAGAGCTGAGAACCTTGACACTGTTACCGGATATAGAATTCCAGCTTAAACAGCTTGAGTGTCGAATTTTGTTGTATTTCATTTGTCTATTAAAGGTAGATTTCTGCTAGATAGCACTTTGGTCTAGATGATTTAACTTTTGAAAAAGACATGTGGTGGTGTTGGTTTAGTCACTAAGTTGTGTCTGACTCTTGAGACCTCATGGACTGTAGCCTGCAAGGCTCCTCTGTCCATGGGATTCTCCAGGTAAGCACACTGGAATGGGTTGCCATTTCCTTCTCCAGGGGATCTTCCTGACCCAGAAATCTAACTGGGGTCTCCTGCAAGACAGAGAGATTCTTTACCAACTGAGCTATGAGGGAAGCCCCAAAAGGCATGTAAAAGTATATAATTCAACATTTATTCACTAATGAATACTTCGAGTAATTCAAACTAGTTTTTCTCTGTTATTACCAAGGTTTTCTTAAAACTAGAGAGTATATTCATTATAAGCTTTTCTTCAAAGATACTAGTTTGGCCTACCATGGTAAAGATTGGCAACTTTATGTTATTTTGTGTTTTTAAATCATCTTTAAAGATATTAAGAGTTGAAGTTTTAAACATGTTTGAGGGATTCATTTCTAATAGTGAATCTCTGCTTCCTCTCCTTGGAATCTTATTAGTAATATCTATTTGCTTTTAAGAACTTAGCAATTCTTTGGGTTTTGCTTTCAAAACACATGTTTAGATTTGACTGATTTGGTGAAGGAGTTATGAAAACAAAATTAGTATTTTAGCCTATCATATGAAAGAAGAATATTTGGAAGTAAGGATAAGTTTGACTATATATTGGTCTTTAGGTAAATATTATTGAATTAGAAGTAATTTTGCATTTAGGTAAAGTAATTTTTACTTATATAATAATATTTTTATCTGTAGAAAAAAGCGGAAGAAGCTCATAAAATATTTGAAGGTCTTGGCCCAAAAGTTGAACTGGTGAGTAAAAAATTTTTTTCGTGTCTAATGCTCTTTTTGAAGCAGTTTTTCTTGGGATAAGGTGGAGTGTGGTCGCTTGATTCAGGATGAGAGTACTGTGGCCGGACAGTAAGGGTGATAAGCTTGAAATAATGTGCACAAACTTGGGACCTTTGCAGAGGCATTTTCCTGATCATGTTTTTGCCCGAGGAGCTGTTAAATCACTGAGGTAGAAGGAGGAAGAAGTAATAGCAGAAATGGAAAACTCTTTGAATCATCTTGGTAGGGTAATAATGGCATTTAATCCTCCTTTGTCTTTCAAAGTTAAAAAAAAAAAATCTATGAGTGAAGGGTACAGTGGATTTCATTGTTAGCAGATGGGGTGGACAGAGTTATTCAGAGAGGCCAGCTAAGTCTGGAGGTTGTGGCTGAGTGTTTGTGTGTAGACCCATTAGCAGTACTTTACCTGAGCTCCCATTGATGTGTAGGGAGTGTGTCTTTGTCTCTTAGTAGGCAAGTGTACAACATTTTGTTTATAAATGTTTGGTTTATTTTATAGCCACTCTATAACCAGCCATCAGACACCAAGGTGTACCATGAGAACATCAAGACGTAAGTATTGATCATCTTTGGAGTTCTTCAGTTAAAGACCGTATATTCTATAAAGAGACCATTTTTACGTTATCTGCTGACATAGTACTATAATGTAGTGTAGGTGTGTTTTAGATTTGTGTAATTTGCTGTCGTTTTACTATATGTTATCTTCCTCTGGCTTTTTGGGGGTTGGGGTAACAGCTTTGAGTTTCCGAGGCCAAAAAATAAAATAAATGATTGCATAAAACTAGCTGGTTTTATGATCTGCTAGTAAAAAAGGTGGATACTTAACATTGAAATGGCTTACCTTGAGGCTTGAATTTTTTGCCTCCTGTTTTGTCTTTTTTTCAGTGGAGTACCTGCAAGGCGCATGATGAAGTAAGATAATGAAGCTTTTTCATTTAAGACTAGTGATGACACCGTCCCCCACCAAGCCACATCTGCCATTGCAAAGTAGAAGTGCCACGGATCATTTTATCATTATTCAAATCCTATTCTAGGGAAATCCCTTCCATGACTCTTGCTAATGACGGTATTTGTAGACCCTTCTGCCGTTTCATGCCCTGGTGCCTCGGAAGCGCTCAGCCCTCACGAGGGTGCGGAGACTGCTCCACAATGTAGCTGGCTTAGCCTTGCTCCTCCCAGACACCAGGCCTTTCTGGATGCACATTTTGGAATAAGAAAATAAGTGAAAAGAAAACCTAATTTCTTGATCTGATTGAAGTAAGAGAGGAAGCTAGATAGGTATCTTTTTTTTTTTAATTATCATATTTTAAGAGAATTTTAGATGAATTATTCTTAGTTTGTAACAAAAATGTGATATTTCTTCTTTATTATGTTTTATTAACTATAACCAGAACATTATACTTATTTATTAGTACAGTTACTAATGAGCACATTGATATTTATATATATATAATTAAAAAATTTTTTTTCTTACTAAGAGTATATGCAATAGTTAGCTACTTTGCAGAACTGGTGGCAAATATAATTTGCATGGTAGTATGCATGACAGAAACTGAAATTTGAATGATTTTAACTTTTGTTAAGTAAGTGGTTTATAATAAAAGTCATATACCTAGAATTTTTCTGTGAGATGCTACTGTGGTCTTGACAACCCTTAGAACTAGGTTAGGCAAAACATATAAAATATACCTTGTTTTGGAACTGTTTAGCTGTTCTAACATTTTTAAAAAGGAGAATAGCGGATAAAAATCTAGTTGGCTACTCTTAATAATTTTTTTTTTCCACAAAGCTTCCATTATGTTTGTGTTCTGTCTTTTCCCTGATAGCTGCTGCAGAGCAGCCCTGTCTGATTTATTTCATATTAGCTATCTTCCTGCTATAGTGCTTAGCACACTATCCTGAGAAGGAGTTCTTCATGTAAATTCTTAGGAACCATTGTAAATTATATTTATTGATTGTCCTTTGCTGTTGAGCAGCACATAATCACAGCGAGAGCAAACTGCATACATGGAAATGCTTCCACTGCACACCATCTTGTGAAGTACCGTCTACTCAGCTACGTGTGTCCGTATGGATCGTTCAGTAGCTGTTCTGTCATTATCATCATTTGCTTTGTATGAAATAGCAAATGTTCCTTTCAGTGATTCTCTTTAATCTCTTGGCTCCTTTTCCATATAGCCAGCTCCTGACTGTTCATGCTTATTTAAGTGGAGCCAGTGTCAGTGTTAGTCCGGAGTGGCAGATAACCAAAAAAATTACTTCTACTTGCCTTGGCTTTGTATTTATATTTGAATAATCAGCTTGAAATCCTTTCTGGAAGTAGGTGGGGTATAAATATTTATATTTGAACCTGCATGCCATTGTTTTTGAAGGTTACAGTGCTTCATATTTGAAAAGTGAAACTGTTAAGTTATAAGGGAGGACTTGCTGTCCTATCACGTTGCCCTCCCCATGACTTCTTAGAGTGGACTGTGTTGTTTCTGTGCCTGAAGAAAGCCTCTGTTTACGGCAGAGTCAGCTCTCTGTGTTGGTACACTCTGAGGAGGCAGGGCAGCGTGGACCTGTGTTAGGAGGTAACTGCGAAAGCTTGGCCTCCTCTCCACCTCCCTCCTCCCAAGAGTGAACCAGGGTGCTTAACCTCACTAGGATTCTTAAGAAAAATCAGTAACTGTTATAACTTGAAAATAATATTTGCCTTATGAATGTAATAGTTGAACTCTCTGTGTTAAAGCCTTACTATAGAATGGGAGGAAATTTAGTCCTAATTATTGGAGGAGTCTTGTTTTGCAGGGTGAAAAAATTAGGATTAACTTTGATTATATTGTGTATTCTTAAGTGATCTTTGCTTGTTTTTCAGTGTCTCTGAAAACAAAGTGAATGCACTATTGAATTGTACTTTTTCTTAATGTCATACAACCGTATTTTTCTCTTCTAGAAACCAGGTGATGAGGAAAAAACTCATTTTATTTTTTAAAAGAAGAAATCATGCAAGAAAACAAAGGGTGAGGTCCTATCCTTGTTCACTGAAATTTGTTCAGCTTTCCCGTCCGTGCTTCTTCAGGCATTCGCTTTCTCATTGTTAGTGAGAACGGTTCTTGACCACACTTGAGAGCAGGTGCTGATTTGTAACTATAAATGTGACTTAGACATCAATCTGAGTCTAGTAACATTTTGATATCATAAATCACATTTAATATCATTATCAAATTCTCTTGGTCATCTGTGTATAACATTTTCATCTAGCCAAAATAAAGAAAATGGTGAGTAGTTTAAAAAAATATGAAAGAGAAGTAGGATGATCTTATTTAGTCTCTAACCTCAGACAAATTGGGTAAGTTATGGTCATGCCAATGAGGCATCACTGTTCTTTCTTATTAGAATCTGGGTCAGCTAAAGTTCAGCTTTTTCAAATTCACGGTATTCTTTGTATTTATTATGACTTGCAGTCTAAAAATTTTGTGGTTATAATCTTCATGGAAATTAAGTTACAGAAAATATGATGCCACTGTTCTTTTATAGTGTGTTCGTAATAATTATAGACTGTTAATTCATTTGAATGGTTTCTTATTGAATAAATGATATATTTTGATTCACATCAGAAATGAACTTGTACCTTGTATTTAAGGACCTGTTAGTTTAATGAATTGTAAGAATCACCAGCTTTTATTTGGTATATAACTCCTAATGTTCTAATTTGGCAGTCTGGGCCTTTAGATACTTTCTTCAATTATCAGTCTTGAATTTTTTTTTTTTTGGGCCAAGAGCATACACATATAAATAAATTAGCTAAAGTGTTTTTTTTCTATCCAGTAATTTTGTTTTAATTGTGGTAATTGCTAAATTTGCTATCCAAAGAGACAAACATAGAGGTCCAGACTTTGTTCTTATACCTCACCGAGTATTTAGTGATGAACTTTGTATGTTCACTGACTTGCTTAGTAAATACTTGTTGGCAGTTTCCCCTTTTCCAAGAGTGAACCAAGGTGTTTTATCTCACCAGGATTCGTAAGGAGAATCAGTAACTGTGTAATAACTTAAAAGTAATATTTGCTTTATAATTGAATGTAATAATTGAAAATGAACCCATGTATTATTCTACAAAGGGAGTAGATAGCCACGTGGCTTTAGCCCTCTGGAGTCTTAAGGAGGGACAGGGCAGATGAGGGCACGGGCGATTAGTGTATTGTGGTCGTCTTGTGGTTCAGGACGTCCAGATGACTGAGAGCACGTAGGGGACAGCTGGCACATAGTGGTCCTGAGGGGTGTTTCACAGGAAAACCAGCCATCTGCCAACTTGTACAAGCTTGGGAAGGTCTGGGAAGCAGAGGGAACATGACAGGGCAGGGGAGCCAGGCCAGGTTGTGCACGGCCTGGCCTGAGGGTCAGGAGGGGGCTTGAGGTCAGATGCCGAGGTCATCTGTGAAATGTTTAAGCTGAGGAAGAGAATGTGCATCTAGTTACACCTCAGGGTGCGTGGGAGTTGTGTAGGAAGGAGGCAAGGGGGTGACTTTGGCGGTAGAGCCGAATGAAGGTAGATTCAGGCCCAGGAGGTGGACGGGTGTCAAGGAGGCAGAGGGAGTATGGGGGACAGCGCTTTCCCTCTCTTCCCTTCCTGGGCCATCATGAGCCCTTTCACACTTTCTGTTGTTTTGCACCGACGGTCCTGTGCCCACAGTACAGGGTTCTTTCTTCTCTGTTTAAAGAATGAAGTCACACATTATTCATTTCTCTAAAAGCATTCATTCTCGATTTCATGTAGTTTACTGGATTTCTTTTTGTCATAGAGTACAACCAATTTCTGCCTTTTCCAGACTGTAAAAATGTTCATTATATGGCATTATTTATAGTAAGAAAAAATTGCAACTAACCAGAACTTCCAACAGTAGGAGGGTGGTCTAAGTTTGAGTGTTTTCTTTGACTGATGGAAAGGTGACAACAAAATGTTAATCTGCTTGCCTTTGGGATTACAAACTATTTACATATTCTATTTCTCATTTTCCTGACAATGAAGACTTAATTGTTATCAGAGTGGCTCAGCATGTAGTTTGTTGATTTGTGTAGTCTTAATGTTGACTAAGAAATCCAGCCATGATAGGCTGTGTGTGTGGATCTTTCATAGAAAACAGCTCCCTGTCTTTCTCTTCTTTCAGATCAAGGACACCTTTTCATTCACAGTTGAGTCATAGGCCAAATGTCCTTCTGACTTAGCCTTAAGAAGTAACCTGTGCTTTTAAGTATTAGGTTTGTCAGAATCACAGAGTTTAGTTTAATTATTAATTTGCTACGGGTATTTAATAGGAACAAAAAATCTGCCAACGTTATGATCAGCTCATGGAGGCATGGGAGAAAAAAGTGGACAGAATAGAAAATAACCCTCGGAGGAAAGCTAAAGAAAGCAAAACAAGAGAGTACTATGAAAAGCAATTTCCAGAGATTCGAAAACAGAGAGAACAGCAAGAACGGTTTCAGCGGTAAGTGGTTTGATGTTTTTCTGTGAATCATATTTTTAATCTTTCACAATATTTATTGTCACCTGAATCTAACCATTAAGAAGGTTCATAAAGAACTTTGTTATGTTTTTCCTTTTTTTAAAATAAATCAAATATAGTTGATTTACAGTGTTGTACCAGTCTCTGCTGTATAGCAGAGTGACTGAATTTTACACATACATACCTTCCTTTTTAAATATTCTTTTCCATTATGATTTATCCCAGGATATTGAATATAGTTCCTTATGCTATACAATGGGACCTTGTTGCTTATCCATCCTATATATAATAGTTTCCATCTGCTAATCCCAAACTCCCAATCTATCCCTCCCCCACCCCTTGGCAATCACAAATCTCTTCTCTACGTTTATGAGTCTAAGAACTTTTATTTTGAATATAAAACTTGGTTATCAATTAGCAATGTTTATGTCTTGGTGAATCTAATAACTTTTTATATTTAATCATGCTGTTGAATCTAAATTTAAGTGAATATGTTGAAATTAACTCTTCAGTTCTTGAAAATGCTCATTCCTTTTGAAATGACAGTAAGAATAAGACAATGTTTCATGGTCCTTCGCTACCCTTCAGCATAATCAAAAGTCTTATTAAATTGTTTGCTAATTAAGAAATTCTCTGTATTGGTATGTAGTTTCTGATTTGTTTTTACTTTAGAGGACAAGTGCTTTTGCAAAGGTAGAATCTTTAGTTGCCTTTTCTGCCGTCTCATGTAAGTGAGTCATGAAAGCCCTGGTAACCGCAGTTAAGTTGTTGTGAGGAGTGATGATTGGATTTTTGTTCCCCTCCCTGTAAAAATGTTTTATAAATTTTTCTAAGTCTGCTATCCTGTGCTGTGGAAGGCAGACAAAAGACTGCTATTTGAAATGAAAATGACACCAATGACTAGTTTTCCAGATGTTTCCTGCGAATAGTTCTGCCATTTGAATTTAGACTTGTAACCTTTAAAAAGAAATCTTAGCATTTAAATTGTTACTAATTTTATAGATAAATGACTTAAACATATTGCTTAAAAGTAGTTACTCAATAGCATTTTAGGTTTTTTTCCCCTGACTTCTAGTCCCACTCAGAAAGCAAATTGATGTAAAAGTAATCTAATTTATACTTCTTTATAAAAGGCCTTTAAATATATATGTAATGTCTCCTTCATATTTAGAGTTGGGCAGAGGGGAGCTGGTCTTTCAGCCACCATTGCTAGGAGTGAACATGAGATTTCTGAAATTATTGATGGGCTCTCTGAACAGGAGGTAAGACACTTAATTAATTCATGTTAATTGATTAGGCATTTTAGCTTCATACCCCATGAACTAAGGGTTTATTTGTATATATATGAGAGAATGCTTACGGCGTTTGGGTTTTTCCAAAGTACATGGCCTACCATAGAAGGTTTTAAACAAGGCTGCCCTGAGATCTTATTGGCGTTTTATGAAGATGGCTTCGGCAGCAGGGAGGCCTGGAAAGAGGTGGGGACGCTGTTATGATTAAAAATAAGGGCCTGAATCAGGGCAACAGTGGTAGAAATGTGTTAAGAGGGGCCTTATAGGACAGATGAGTAGAAGGCAGAATGGATAGGACAGGAGTTGGGGGAAAAGACGAGCAGGTTAGAGGATGGGCTGCTGCTGCCGTTTTCCTGAAAGAGCAAAGGAGCAGGTGTTTGTGTGTTGGGTTGTGGACCTGAGGTTCATTGGGGGTGGAGTGGGGGGTGATGTCTAGAGTGTGATTTCTAGCCAGCTGAGCCTCGGAGAGATCGATATGATGTTAATAAATCAGTTCTGAATAAGAATAAATTTCAGTTTCTAGCACTGAGTCTTCATAACTGGGTTCATACTCTCTGAAGTTTGGTCCAAAAGCCATGTATTAACTTTTGCTAGTTTTGGTTTTAAAATACGGCTTTTTGAAAACCTCGTCTCTCAATTCTGAAGTGGTGGTCCTCTTAAGTAATAATCAAAGACAATTATTATATTCCTGTACATTTCAGGGTTTGTGGCTGTGATCTCTGCAGTGATGACTAACTCTGCATTTAATTTCTTTGCTTACTGTTTGAACTGATTCCATAAGGGGGGGCATCTGTAAGCAACCCAAGCTAGTATTAGGTGAATACTAGCTAAATATGAAGCTAGTGAATGTCAAGGTGAATGTCAAGCTAGTTTGTCTGTCCCAAACCACATTTTGGTGTTTAGACAGACTGAGGTAGAATGTGCTAAGTCGCTCCGGTCGTTTCTGACTCTTTGCAACCCAATGGACTGTAGCCCTCCAGGGTCCTCTGTCCATGGAATTCTCCAGCAAGAATACTAGAGTGGGTTGCCATTTTCTCCTCCAGGGGATCTTCGTGACCCAGGTATCAAACCCGTGTCCCTTATGTCTCCTGCATTGACAGGCGGGTTCTTTACCACTTGAGAGTCCCTGTAAAATGAGAAACTCTGTCAGGAATTGACTAAGGCAATGTCCACTGCTAGAAGAATTTTAGAAGAAGACCTAGCCTTGTGTTGGGGTCAGTAGTTACAGTTTTTGGTACAGGTTTTCTCATGGAAGTTTGTGCTTATAAACTTACTGGCTTAAGCTTTGGGAAGATAAATTATATGACTGAAACCAAGTTTTAGTTGAAATTCGAAAGATGATAGTCTTAAATTTGCAGTGGAAAGATTATCTAAGTTTAGCAAGAAGTGTTTGATACTTGAGTAAGTTTAGTTAATCTAAAAACAATGACCTTAAGATTTTGGTTCCTGTCTGCGTATTTTTCTATTTTATTATTCTATAAAATGATGTTGAGACTTTTTAAAATGAGGCAATATTAATGTTAATAAGTGCTTCATAAGGTCATTCAGTGATCTGACATCATTGTGTGTCCTTTAGGTCTAAGATCCATTAGCTGAAGTATCTGCTGCGTTTAAGGAAAGAACTCTTCTCACATTGTAGTGGTGGATTTTAAAAAGTACATGTACTTTCTGCCTCTCTGCCTCTGTTATTCATACAATGAGTATTTATTAGATTCGTATATAATGACCATATGTTAGATGTTATGGTACCACTGCCGTTGTCATTAAAGTGCATATGTGGTGTTTCAGTGTCTGTTAAGATAGTCTGTGGCCCTCTTTAAGTTTAATTCTATGTACATTACATTTCTTCTTTGTTTTCCTTCAGAATAATGAGAAACAAATGCGACAGCTCTCTGTGATCCCACCTATGATGTTTGATGCTGAACAGAGACGGGTCAAGTTCATTAACATGAATGGGCTCATGGAGGACCCTATGAAGGTTTATAAAGATAGGCAGTTCATGAATGTTTGGACTGACCATGAGAAGGAGATCTTTAAAGACAAGTAATTT
This sequence comes from Bubalus bubalis, assembly GCF_019923935.1. Taxonomy (NCBI): domain Eukaryota; kingdom Metazoa; phylum Chordata; class Mammalia; order Artiodactyla; family Bovidae; genus Bubalus; species Bubalus bubalis. The sequence continues at coordinate 29,743,571 of NC_059159.1, read as the reverse complement.
AAATTTTAAATTATTCTCTAATAGAAGCTTATATGAGTTAGTGAAAAGTATTGGCATTTACTTGTAAATTGAACTGTTTCCCTCAAAACATGGCCCCATTTTGGCATTTGAATAACGTGGGAGGCAGAGAAGACAGATAGGATGCAACCTTCCTGTAAATTTATAGCTGGAAATGTAGGTACCAGCTTAGAACAGAGTTGTGGAGGCATTTTAAGAGTTGTACCCAAACCTGAGTGGTGTCAGAATCACTGGGGGTGCATTTGAAAGTTACAGATATCTGTGCAATACTGTATCCCAATCCAGTCAGTTCCTGGTGGACTGTGCTCAGGAACCTATGCCCTTTAAGAGGACATTGGCCTTTAGGAGTCACTAGGAATTAGTCTACATTATATTTGTATTCCCAAGGGCTTCCCTCACCTCTTTTTAAGTTGTTAAAGTGTGTGTGTGTGTTGTTTTTCTTTTACTCAGGTTTATCCAGCATCCAAAAAACTTTGGACTGATTGCATCTTACTTGGAAAGGAAGGTAGGAAATGGTTTACACTGAGATTGTTGATAGATTTGGGTTGGTTGCTGCTTCGAAGGTTTTGTGTGCTAAAGCACAGAAGTAGCTAAATAGTTTTTGCAAAGGGCTTGACACAGAAAAAATTCTTATGTGATTAATATAGTGGTGTTTACAATCATATGATGATTCTAAGTACAACACAGGCTAATGTTCATGGTTAATGAAAATGACCTGATATACTATGTTTCCCTAAAAACACACAGGTTACTGTGTTTTTCTGAACATCATTAAACTTCTAATTAAAATTTCAGAGTCCTGATTTTCCCTGAATTTGTTCGACAGTGTATTACTGGATGTTGGGTTTATGAACAAAATATTTAAAGAGACATTTTGAATATTTACTTATATAGAGGAAGAAAGAGAATTTAGTTACTGGTTAATAAGAAAGTGCTTGAATGCTTCTGATAGTTCCTGGTATCTTTTACATAATTTGTGTTAAGACAGCTGTAATTGTCCATCAAAACAGTAGATACTATATATATGTATATTTTACAGCCTAGATATGCCTTAAAGAGCTAGCCATTTGTGTTTTTCTCCAGTTTATATTTTGAGAACACTAGAGATTTTCCTTGAAGATGTTACTTGATTTTTTTTTTTTAAATTCAATCTCATTGGATCCTCAATTTTTTTTATAGAGTGTTCCCGACTGTGTTTTATATTACTACTTAACCAAGAAAAATGAGAATTATAAAGCCCTAGTAAGAAGGAACTATGGAAAACGCAGAGGGAGAAACCAGGTATGTTTCATTATTATATGGAAACTATTTCAAGGTTGGTGGACTATAAAGATGAAAAATTTTATAATAGGGGCTTTCTCTGTAATTAGGAATTGACCTTTCTATCAAATTAATTAGAATGTTATGAACATGCTTTGATTATTTTGAAGTTAATCTATATTTAATGTGCTGTATTTTCTATTTTGAATGCATTTTAAGTTTCTGGCATACCAAAATTAATGAGAAGTTTTATATTTTCATGATACTGAAATTGTGCATGTCAGAGTTAACAATTGTAATATAATTAAACACAAGCACTGTGATATCTTAATGAATACACCACCCTTTCCAGTCCTTTGGTCTGTGAAGGGGACAGGTAGAGTAAGGTGACTATAGAGTCAAGGGTTGTTTGCTAAAATACTTGGAACCTGATTGTTTCAGGTTAGCGTCAATTCTGGGGTTGGAGCACTCGATGTCAGAGGATTGTGTCTAATGCAGTGCAGTGTGTGTTTTCACAGTGGCAGTTCAGAACTTTAGAAGCTCTTTTCCTTCGAATAGCTGGTCAGCTGCCGCCACAGCTCCCTCCTGCTCTTCTGTGTGCCACATGCCCTGAGACCACTCAGGACAGTGGCACCTGTGAACACGACGGCTACCGCTGTCATGAGCATTCTGAAGTGCTTTGTTCTCCACAGCCCCCGCCTGCCTTCCCTGGTCATGCTGATCTCCAGATACAGGTTCCCTCATGATGTGTGGTCAGAAGTGTCTTGTGTGTTCTGTGTCATTGTTTCCTCCAGAGCAATGCCACCTCTTAGGATGTGGTCTCACAGACTTCAGAAGCAGTGTTTTTTGGTCAAGAAAAGTATAGAACATTTGAGGAGTCAGCTGTGTAAAGGCTGCTGGAGGTTGGGGAAGCCACAGTGGGGTGAGGGGCCAGGACTGAGATCCTAGTAAGTGAGGGGCATCGGTGGGTGGTGTGTGCAGAGCACAGATGTCCCTTTGCTTGTAAGGTTCTGCTGTGGGCTGGTTTCAGGTAGCAGGGCATGTTGGGGGTGTTTGCTTACCTGAAGACCCTGGTTGATATTAGGGGCAGAAGAGTATTGGGGGAACATGTGTTGTTCAAACCTGAGGACAGTGGACCTCTTTCCTTGTCTTCAGCTGAGTTGACACTTCCCCATGACTTTTCAGGGCTGTAAACCGTTTCTGGGGTATGCAGCCCACTTGCTAGGCAGATGGCTGAGTTTGTCATTGGTGTGCCATCTTGTTGGTTCAGATGACAGATGAATGCTACCTTTGTGGGGTACAGGGTGAGGTTACTAGCATTTGAAACAGGTCTTGTGACCATTGTGGCATACTCGTGAGTCGGGGTGAATGAAACATTCCCAGTTGTAAAGCAGAACTAGTCACAATTGGAGAGTATGCATTTGAAAATCTTCCCGATTTCTTAGTTTTCTCTAAGGTGATAATGCATACTCAAAAGAAAATGAAACTTGCAATTAGAAGGGTGTGAAGCTATGAAGGTCAGATAAGGCCAGCAGGGAGTTGTGATAGTGAAACAGTCTAGCCAGAGGCCCAGAGTGGATTCCATTCTTGATGAATTGTGGAAATTTCTTAGAATCAACATCATGAGGACAGAAAGCAGGATTGGCAACAGTGGAAAGGTGGGATGTGGAGGGCGGGGCACATGAGTAGATTGCAGAGTCCTGGAGGTGACGCATGCCCATTGAAGATGGTGGTGGTGATGCCCTGTGGGAGGTTTTGATGGGTATGACCTGAAAGTATTTCACACACAGGATATCATGTTGATAGAAAAGGCAGTTACTAGCATCTTGAATCTGAAGAATAATGACAAGACCTAATGACCCATGAGAAACGCTGGGCTGGAAGAAGCACAAGCTGGAATCAAGATTGCCGGGAGAAATATCAATAACCTCAGATATGCAGATGACACCACCCTTATGGCAGAAAGTGAAGAGGAACTCATAAGCCTCTTGATGAAAGTGAAAGTGGAGAGTGAAAAAGTTGGCTTAAAGCTCAACATTCAGAAAACGAAGATCATGGCATCCAGTCCCATCAGTTCATGGGAAGTAGATTGGGAAACAGTGTCGGACTTTTATTTTTTGGGGCTCCAAAATCACTGCAGATGGTGACTGCAGCCATGAAATTAAAAGATGCTTACTCCTTGGAAGGAAAGTTATGACCAACCTAGATAGCATATTGAAAAGCAGAGACATTACTTTGCCAACAAAGGTTCGTCTAGTCAAGGCTATGGTTTTTCCAGTGGTCATGTATGGATGTGAGAGTTGGACTGTGAAGAAAGCTGAGCGCCGAAGAATTGATGCTTTTGAACTGTGGTGTTGGAGAAGACTCTTGAGAGTCCCTTGGACAGCAAGGAGATCCAACCAGTCCATTCTGAAGGAGATCAGCCCTGGGATTTCTTTGGAAGGAATGATGCTGAAGCTGAAACTCCAGTACTTTGGCCACCTCATGCAAAGAGTTGACTCATTGGAAAAGACTCTGATGCCGGGAGGGATTGGGGGCAGGAGGAGAAGGGGACGACAGAGGATGAGATGGCTGGATGGCATCACTGACTCGATGGACGTGAGTTTGAGTGAACTCTGGGAGTTGGTGATGGAGAGGGACGCCTGGCGTGCTGCGATTCATGGGGTCGGTCGCAAAGAGCTGGACACGACTGAGTGACTGAACTGAATGAATGAGCCATGTGATGAAGTCATCTCTGTGTTCCTGGGAGACTTTGAGGGTCGATCCTTAACACTAAATGATGAAAAAAGGTGTCATAGGTAGACTTTCTGAAATTTGTAAAAAGATTTTAAACACCATGGTTGAACAGTGTTCTAGAAGGGGCAGTCGGGAACAAGACGGGTTCTGATTCTTCTTTCCACCTGGGTTGGAAGGAGGCATAGTGTAGGACATTTTCTGGAGAAGACCGAAGAGAAATTATCTTAAGGAAAAAGCTAATGGTAGTTTTGGGGAGTTGGTAAAAGACTTTGAGATTCCATCAAAAATTAAGGAAAATTTTGCTTTGTTCTGGGCAAAGGCATGAAAATGTTGGGTGTGCTGAGGGTAGCCTGAGCACAGACCCTTTGGGAAGGAGCAGAGACTGGAAAGAGGTACTATGCCTGGGATGGTCCTGTTTGGTTAGGCCGTTGGATTTCTTCAATAAACAAACGTAATAGGACTCAACACAAACTTAATTTTACTTTTCTCTCAGAATCACAATTCTAGTAGTTGATACATCAGAGATAAGGGTCCATATCTTATCTCTCCCAGTTTTTGTTATATGCTTATTTACAGTCACTTAGTTGTAATTACAGCTTAGATATATTTGAGTGTTTACTTTTCACTTTGTTGTATCCATAGTATTTTTCTAAATTGCTTCATTCTTGATAATGACCGTGACTGTCTACTATTCTGATAAATGAATGTTTCCCCCAAAGACAAACAACATAAAGGGGTTTCTTATAGTATTATCCATAATGATGAAAAAATTGGCAACATATTAAATATTTAATACTAGGGGCAATGGTTTGATAAATTATAGTTTATCAAATTTCACAGCAGAATTGAAATGTCTGACAGATTAGATGTTGGAATTAGAGTATCAACCTCAGATTTCTGAGTGGAATCCTAACATTGTCACCTCTCTGGATCCAAACACAAGAAGCATTTGTGTGTGTGTACCCTTGTAAGCAATACATACAGACTACATTAAAGAGCTTTCAGATGATTTTTAATACATGACCCCTAGTTACATTGTGGAGGATTAATTAATAAGTTTAATTTGTTGCATAGATATTTATTATTAAAATTTGAGGAGCTATTTCTTTTAACTTTCCAACTTTACAAATGATGGTTCATTCTAGCAGCAAATTGCCCGACCCTCACAAGAAGAAAAAGTAGAAGAAAAGGAAGAGGATAAAGCAGAAAAAACAGAAAAAAAAGAGGAGGAAAAGAAAGATGAAGAAGAAAAAGATGAAAAGGAGGACTCTAAGTGAGTTAGTTAAATATTATTGTTATTTGAAAATAATGAGATTGAATCTATTGAAGGTATAAAGTTTTAGATTTTAGAAAAATAAATGGGATATGTGTTTTGTCACCTAGTAGTTATTTGACATAATTAGGGGCTGGAATATTCTAGTAAGTATAACTTTTGGATTGATGGACTTACTTGCCAGATATGACCTAGTCTGTTTCAGAAGGGATGGACCAAATAATACACAGTAGTTGTTGCTTGTGTAATTGTTCATTTTTTTTTAATATTTATTTTGTTATTTCTCTAATCTTCTTGGAAATACTGAAGGTTTGTCTGATTTTGAGGCAGTTAAAGCAGCCTAAATCATTTGTCATGGTTTTTAAAGTGTTGGATACTCATGCCATTCTAATTTTGTACTTTAGGAAGATGAAACCTATAGTTTTTCTTTTTTTTTTTTTTTTTTACTTATTCAGATAAAACATTTGTCCTCACCATGTGGTCAGTGGTTATGTTACTCATAAGTGCTCATAAGTTACTGCCACATCTTGTTTTGACTTTGTTCTTAAAATCCCTGGTTTGTTTAATGAGTGCACATACATTGCTTCTGAGAGCTCAGTCTTCTGGAGGGTACAGAGACCTGCATGACATGTGCTTTTCTCGGGCAGTTTATAAGCCTGGAGGGGAATTAGGCAAGATCCAAGTGGGAGGAGAAGAAAATGGCCTGGAAGGCATGTGCAGAAGCTGGGAGACTGAGAAGAGCTTGAGATTTTCTTCCACCTGCATAGTCTAGAGGACTTCATGCAGGAGCTATTGGTCAGTGTGGGTACAATAGAGGGTGTAGCGTGGATGGACAGGCCTCCTTGGGAAACGGCAGATAGTGGTTTCATTAGACTGGGACATCAGACGCCTCAGGAGAAAAGTAGAAGGAGGTTGGGGTTCGATATGTAAAGCCTTAAATCTCAAATGTGGACTTCACTCAGGGAGTGGTATGGCTCTGTTTGGGAATAGGTAGGCTTAGCATGGCTGAAATGCCACAGGTCTTCCACTAGAATGTGGCTCTGTGAGCAGTTTAGGATGAACGGAGAGGTGGGAGGCAGGCAGGCAGGCGTGAAGGCTGGGGCTAGGCTGCTGGGGCTCTGGACATGCGCAGCGGTGATAGAAGCCTAGGTGGTGGGAGAAATGTTAGTGAGATGGAAGGTTCGCTGATGGGGAGTAACGAGTATGGGAGAGAGCTGCAGGCGCGATCAGGTCTGTAAACTGGGTGATGGTGAGCGTGCTGGTTTTGTCAACAGCAGGTAGTTGGGGCCGAGGGAGCAGGAAGCAGGGAGGGAGAGTGGGCATGTCTTTGGGTGAATTGAGTTTGTGTTGATGAGAAGCCCAAGTGGTTATTCCAGGTAACTGAGAGTTTGGGGGTGAGGGGGGCAGTTTGTTCAGTTTCTGTCTGAAGAATTTTGAAAGCTTTAATCTTTTTGGTGTATGTATACTTTTAAATCACACAAAATGTTCTTTGGCCACTGTTTCTAGAGAAAATACCAAGGAGAAGGATAAGACAGAGGGGACAGCAGAAGAAACTGAGGAGAGAGAGCAAGCCACACCCCGGGGCCGGAAGACCGCCAATAGCCAGGGCCGTCGGAAGGGCCGGATCACCAGGTCCATGACCAGTGAGGCTGCGGCGGCCAGTGCTGCTGCGGCCGCGGCCACTGAGGAGCCCCCGCCACCTCTGCCACCACCGCCAGAGCCCGGTGAGTGGACAGGGCTGGAGCGAATGGGCCACAGTTTTGTTTGGGGTTCCGTTTCAGTGCTGGGGTGCCGCAGGAGGGACATCTGATATGGGCAGCGTAGAAATCCTGATCTAAAACTCTGGCCTTTACATTTGTTAGACTGTAATATCAAAGTCTTCTGAAAAAGAGCACCAGCCCTGACCTCACTACCCTAAGACTGTGGGTTTCCTTTGTACTCAGTTGTAATCCTAGTGTGCGTGCCCCCCTTGTTTTCTGAGGTTTTAACTGGGCACGTGTCACGAATGTCTTCTAGTTTCTGAGTGATCTTTATTTTCACTTTTGGTAGCTGTGAAATGTTGGCCATCTCTTCCCCCTTTAAAGCTAACATAGATGGCACTGTAATGAAAAAAACTATTCACATGGCATTTTCTTTCTGTTAAATTGACTTTCATAGGAATAAATTCTTAGACAAGGAAATACTGGGTCTAAGCATAGGCATTTTTCTCTCTTATTAGGAACTATCTTCATTAGTTTATAAAAGGATCATATTAATAACGAGTCCTGTCACTGGTGGCTCAGTGGTACCAAGTTTATCATTACATGAAGTATTGATATGAAGAAAGTGCAAGTTCTGGGAATGACAAGGATAAAATGAAGGAAATAATTTAGACAGGCGGATGGGGACAGATCATGGTGGGCTTTGTTTTGACTATATTCTGCTTTGCTTACAAAACAAAGATTTTTAAGTAGACGAGTGTTGTAATTAGATTGGTGCTTTAGAAAGATAACTGGTGAGAGTGTGGAGGTGTGTTTGGAGTTAACAGATTATATGCTTGGTGCTGTATAATATGTGGATGATTTTTCTCTGACTTACTGAGTTCTACCTTTGTTTCAGTTTCTACAGAACCTGTAGAAACCTCTCGATGGACAGAAGAAGAAATGGAAGTTGCTAAAAAAGGTAAATGATAGTAGTTCAGGTTCTTCGGGTTTGTTTTTGTTTGTTTTTAGGGTTATTAGTAATGAGTGATATGGAACTAATTTCTTTTTAACTAAAAAAAAAAAAAAAAAGTTCTTCCACAATGGAAGCAGAATTTAGAAGTACACTTAGAAGGTTTTTTTTGACGGTATCCTGCTCTGTAACATACCCCAGTGTGTCTTGTTTGAGGGACCCACTTTTGAGGGATTTAACATTCTCTCTCATTTTATTTTGAATGTCTTGTTAGAGAGCAGGTAAGCCACTTTCAGTTTTACACAAGAGTTGTGGTTAAATGCAATTAATGTTGTTTTGGAAGGTATTTGATATAAAAAGTCTCTTATTTAAAAGTTGCATTTAATAGAATGATAACTATTTCCTCAGTTTGCATTTAGTAAAGCTAAGTTTGATTACAAATTGCTAAGAAATTGTGCTGTGATTCAAGAGATGAGAGCATGGACTTTACAGCCAGACAGATGAAGGATTGAGTTCTGCCTCTGACACTTGTGTAGCATATGGCCTTCATTTTACTCTGAAACACTATGGGTCTTTTGTTCTTCTCTTCTTGCTTATAAATGACCTGTATAAAGTACAGGTCATACAGTTTGAAATTAGCTAAAATTTCTAAAAGGATAAATAATTGGTTTATAAATAAATTGCTTTTTAAGTAAAATAATTTTGAGAAAATTTAGCCAATTCTTTTGAGGGTTAAGGATTTACCTTGCAGTTCCAAAGAGAAATTATTACAAATAGCTTGACCTTTTAGTGACACATTTCAGATTTATTTTCTATTTAGCTGGTAATGAGTAACACATTTAAGAATCATGTAAACTTTGCCTAAAATACAGCAGTTTAGAGTGTTCTGTCCTCAGAATATTTTTATTTGAGGTGTGTTTGCTGTGACGGTTGTACTCATATGTGTTGCTGTCATCTGACCATCACAGCGCAGTAAATGGATGCCCACGTGGCCACAGTGTGGTCTGGTCCGAGGCACATCCCCACACCCAACTGCTCCTGCCCCTTCCTTTCAGTTTTTGTCATATGCTGGCAGAAACTGGAGGTGATCTTCAGTTTTCATTGTGAAGGAGTCTACTGGTGTTAACCTTGAAAAGCTGATGTTTTCCCCACCAATTGTTGAATTTGCACTAGAAATTCCTGTTTGGATACACCTATGTCTAATGTACATCTCTGTTTATGCATTTATATGCCCATATTTTGTGCACATATGTTTCTGTGTGCATATGTGTGTCATTTGTTGGAAGGAAGTCAGATTGCATAGGTTCCTGTGATGCATTGTATTACAGAAGGTTTAAGAAAACCTGGTTGATATTTTTGAGGGGATCCTTGATTGGAAATGGACTGGGGACATGTTGATTATACCTGGAGCCTCAAGTATGTGTCTTTACTTGGTGTCAGTCACTCACATTTGATTGCCTTATTAACTTTGTGCTGATACAGTGTTCCCCAGGATCTACAAGTACCTAACCACGCAGTTGACAGTGTCTGGGCTCTCCCTGTGTGTCTGCTTTGTCCTGGTCCTCTGGGAGATAACACAGCAAGGACAGGGTCACGTTCTTCCAATATTGAGCATGTTTGAACTTTGGATAGAAATATAGAGCTGTTAATGAATTTGTGTCAATCACATTTCAGTAAGCATCGAAATGTATCAATAAATAACTGAAAACACAGTGTTAATGATGGTGAGTGCAAGGATTAGGGGTATTGTATTATTTTTCTTGTTTGCTGTATCAGGTGACTATTCAGTTAATGTTTGGTTTGTTTTTAAAACACAGGTCTAGTGGAACATGGTCGTAACTGGGCAGCAATTGCCAAGATGGTGGGAACTAAAAGTGAAGCCCAATGTAAAAACTTCTATTTTAACTATAAACGGAGGCACAATCTTGACAACCTTTTGCAGCAGCATAAACAGAAAGTGAGTGTATCAGAAGTGGTGAATCTTTTACTTACTGTTTTTTGGGGTTTTTTTTGCGCTTCAAAGATTGGTTTTGAAGAAAACTTTTTTGTAGCCTTACCTATAAAGGATATGCTAGTTTCTTGGCACAAGTTGACTCTGTTTATTGCCCAGAGAGAAAAATTTCTGTTAGTAGTAATGGCAGTGCAGTACTTTTGAATTACTGTAAACTGGATTTGAAAAATATAAGCATTTTGGAGTTTGAATTGAAAACTTTAGAGTTCTGTTGACCATATTGAATGAGTTTATCTGGCTTATGAAAAAAGACGTTTTCTCAGAGACTCCATGGGGTAAAGACTAAAAACTAGCAAGTTTTGAAGTGTTATGGAAAAAATTATTTAAAGATTATGAGAGATTATTGAAAATGCATTAACAAGGAAATTCCAGTGTTCTCAGAGTCTACAGAGCCCTTTGAGGGCTCCATGAATATTTTGTTTTCATAAGAATATTAAGATGTTCCCTTTCCCACTATGTGGACATTTGCATCCATGGGGTCAGAGAAGCTGTGAGTGAGAGTGCTGGTACCTTAGTGTGGACCTTTGTGGCACCGCCAGGCTCAGTGCACTCTTCATCTCCAGGCAGTTGCAGCTTTGTTTTTGTAAAACGGCAGTTTCACTTAGTGCCTTTGGTGAAGCAAATAAAGCTTGGCTTTGGTAAACCTTGAGCCTTGCACACGTGTCTGTATAATGATGAGCGGGGCAGAGAGCCCTCTGTACTGTCTTGGGCCAGGGTGGCACTCAAGGAAAGGCACACTGGGGTTGTTTGAGCTCCAAGCTAAACAAACCTCGCCTTTGTCATGTAATGTCGTTTTTAATTAAAAGAATGACAGAAAAACCAGGCTTTTCAGACCTGAAAAGTTTGCAGACATTTTCTTGAAAATGAATGAGCCTGTCTTGAAAGAAAACATCCATTAATATTGGTTGCCATTTTTAAATTTCCAGCTGTTAGGCAAAAATTAAAATTTTGGTAAATGTGTCTCTCTCACTATGAGCTTAACATCTTCACACTACTCAAAGACTTTTCTGATGAGACTCTCTGGCTGCTAGCATTATGAGCAATTTTTATTTTTCTTAACATAATTTTCTGTCTTCCACATGCCATGACATTATTTTTATTAGAAAATAAATGTATATGTTATTTTTATTAGAAAAATAACATTTTTTGGAGGGGGAGAAGAACAGGAGTCTTTCAGGCTTTGGCTGTTTGTCCATGTAGAGTGATAAGTATTCCAAAAATGGTTTGGATGTGACTTTTGATCATTCTGATAAAAGCGATCTATCTACACACAAGGCCTGTTAGTGGTCCCTGAAGGGACTGCCTGCCCCCAGCCAGGGTGCTTGTCGGACAGGCAGCTGCTGGTCTAGAGTACACCTTCTGCCTCAGCTCAGCTGTGAGAAGGCTTGCTTCTTTCCTTTCAGTTATGTAAATCCCAAGTAACAGTATTTTTACTCTTCTAGGCCTCACGGAAGCCCCGTGAAGAGCGAGACGTGTCTCAGTGTGAAAGCGTGGCCTCCACCGTTTCGGCACAGGAGGACGAGGACATTGAAGCCTCTAATGAAGAGGAGAACCCTGAGGACAGTGAAGGTACCACCACTCTTCCGTCTGGTTGTGGCGTCTGCTGGCCCACATGCGTGATGGGTGCCTTAGTTGTTTGGCTGTCTAGGGATTGCTTCATTCAGGAAACGAGAACACAGCGTATTTATCATTCAATCACACGTGTATTTATGTAGCTCCTGAGATGGTCCAGGTGCTGCAATTGAAAGGTCTTGAAGGATGGCAGTCCTACCTGAGACACTTAAGTGCCTACATCCATAAGCTGTCACTGTGTCTCTATTGTTGCCACACATGTTGGTTCAGTCAGTACCTTCAGTTTCATTTTCCTCTTTCTTTATTTTATCGAGCTTGATTTATTTCAGCATTTATAAAGCTGAACATGTCATATTGATGTTTTCATGAAAAAAATGTATTAATGCCCCAGAGGCATTGGCCAAAAAAATGTCAAGAAACTTAAATAAAATCCTTTATGCTATTTGAAAAATTAGTGACAACTTCCTCAAAAAGTAAATGTTTTCTTGATTTTTTTCGAATTAAAAAAGGTACCTAATTTAGTTTACATTACTATTAAAGTTTCTGTGAACTTAACTGTCCTCTTCTCAACTGGGGATTTTCACAATGATTCCAGTAGCTTTTAATATGTTATATCTTAAACGTATTCATGTTTTATGTATGCAAATATTTTCTCTATCTCATTTGCTTTTTATCTTTAAATTACCAGAATTAAAGCTTCGCAGGTAATTAGAGCTGTTTGCATTTTCCTTTGTAGGCGCTTATGTTTTAAGCTTAAAAGGTTCTACACCTTCCAGGAGTTTTAAAAATACTAAATTCTGGTTTTTCTACAAATTGTTGTCATTGGGTTTTAAACTTAAAATTTATCTTGAAATGGGTTTTGACTTTGAGCAATAAGTGAACTTTATTCTGTGAGGTTTTGTGAAAACCGAGGTCAGTTCAGTTCAGTTCAGTCCAGTCATGTCCGACTCTTTGCGACCCCATGAATCGAGACACGCCAGGCCTCCCTGTCCATCACCAACTCCCGGAGTTCACTTAAACTCACGTCCATCGAGTCAGTGATGCCATCCAGCCATCTCATCCTCTGTCGTCCCCTTCTCCTCCTGCCCCCAATCCCTCCCAGCATCAGAGTCTTTTCCGATGAGTCAACTCTTTGCATGAGGTGGCCAAAATACTGGAGTTTTAGCTTTAGCATCATTCCTTCCAAAGAAACCCCAGGGTATTGCCAAAATGGAGAGACCACTGGAGCAGGCTTGTCTGGGACGAGCTGAGGGGCTGCAAGCAGTCTGAAGGGGGGGCTGGCATTTGGAAAGGGGTCCTCAGAGTTTGCTGACTTCAATAGGGTTGTAACTGGTAGCCAGTATTGCCTGGGTTATAAATGTACATGAAGCTTTTATTTCACAAGACTGGGTGGCTTAAACAATAGAAACTTATCTATTGCATTAGTGCTTAGTCACTCAGTCATGTCCGACTCTTTGGGACCCCAGGAACTTTAGCCCAGAAGGCTTCTCTGTTCATGGGATTCTCCAGGCAAGAATACTGGAGTGAGTTGCCATTTCTTTGTCCAGGGGGTCTTTCCCACCCAGGGATCGAACCTGGTCTCTTCTGCATTATAGGCAGATTCTTTACCATTTGAGCCACCAGGGAAGCCGTTTAAATTAGGGCCCAATTTTTATGACCTCATCTAACCTTTATTATCTCCTTTTAAGGGCATTATTTCCAAATATAGTCACATTGAGGGTTAGGGCTTTAACATAAATTTGGGGGTGGGGTGGGACACAGTTCAGTGCATAACAAGGGCCAAGTCTCTTTGTCATATGTATGTTTATTTCAGAACATGGAATCCTGTTGCATGGGCTGACATACTCTTAAAAATTGAACACCACGAAATGACTTTTTTCCTTCTCTTTTCTTCCTGTTTCTATGTCTTCTTGTGAAGCTTTTTCCAAACTGTCAAATGAGGTTGTCAGGTTAATTACAACCTGGTATTACAGCGATGCTTCCGTGGGCTCTAGTGTGGACTGGCCTGGTCACGTCATGCCATTTGTACATGTGTGTTGTGTTGTGGCGTCTGGTGGTGCTGGTTTAGTCGCTAAGTCGTGTCTGACTCTTGCGACGCAGTGGACTGTAGCCCGCCAGGCTCATCTGTCCATGGGATTCTCTAGGCGAGAATACTGGAGTGGGTTGCCATTTCCTTCTCCAGGTCTTCTTCCCAACCCAGGAATTGAACCCATGTATCCTGCACTGCAGGCAGATTCTTTACCGACTGAGCTATGAGGGAGATCCTTGGAATGATGACATCTGGAATGGTTTCCTATTAGTAGGAAGTGAACTTGCCACCAGAATGGTGGGGTCTCCAGTTCCTTTGACTTAATTTCACTTGTCAGAGAAGAGCAGCAAGCACAGTGCATTTTCCATGAGCCCTGATTGGTCCTAACTGCTCAGTTCAGGGAGACCCTGAAGCCACATGGGTTTGTGCCCTCAGGCTCTTGCGCTCAGGTGAGTTGAGATAGCTGCTAGAGGCCAAGTCTCCGTGTTGGCTTCCTGAATGGGTGTCTGACCATATGAGTATCTTTCGTAATTAGATGAGTTACATCAGAAGGACCAAACCTTTGTTGTAATTTAGATTTTCTCTTGGTCTGAATCATTCTTTGAGGTCTTCTGAGGGGGGAAGAAAAAGACACTCACACTTGGCTGGTGCTTGGTAAAGCGCTGCAACTTGAAAGAAGAAGATAACTGAAGGAGTGCTTATGTCAGATGATGTCATCTGCATAATCACTGACATGTCCTCCAGGCTTTGGAGGAGAAATGACTTGTTAGTTTGTCCTCGAACTTGGCTTCCATCACTGTGTGAATAGAAATGATGCTGCTGCTGCCACTGCTAAGTTGCTTCGGTCGTGTCTGACTCTGTGCGACCCCATAGACGGCAGCCCACCAGGCTCCACTATCTCTGGAATTCTCCAGTCAAGAATACCGAAGTGTGTTGCCATTTCCCTCTCCAATGCATGAAATTGAAATTGAATGTGAAGTCGTTCAGTTGTGTCCAACTCTTTGGGACCCCATGGACTGCAGCCCACCAGGCTCCTCCGTCCATGGGATTCTCCAGGCAAGAGTACTGGAGTGGGGTGCCATTGCCCTCTCCGGAAATGAGGATGAAGTCTGGCTTTTTGTCTGCCTTTCAACACTGGTAGCATCTTTCACCAACCATAATTGCTGCTGTCCATTAGACCTTATAGCACATGAGGTGCTCTTCTGAGCTTTTGTCTTTTGATTTTGTTTTTGTTGTTGAGACTTGAGCTGTTATCTGAGTCCAGGCTCACACATCTAACTGCCTGTATAACCTTTGTATTTGGGCACCTAAGGGTTAACAGCATCCGAAACCGACCTGTGTCTCTCACCTCCACACCTCCCTTTCCCTCCAGTCTCCCCCTGGGTGTGTGGGTGCATCTCCTTAGATCTCCCCTCCTCCATCGCTGCCACCCCACTTAGAGCCACTGTCCCTTCCTTCAGTGGCCTCTGGATTGGTCTGCTTGCTCCATTATATTTTTTTTCCTCCAGAGAGCAGCCCGAGTGAACCTTGTAAAATACAAATCAGGTCAGGTCTCTCTGCTCCACATCCTGTGATGCTTCTCCCATCTCATTCAGAATCAAAGCTGGAGGCCTGCAGTGAGGCGTGCAGCCTCCCTGTAGGCACTGGCCCTTCTTACGTCTCTGGCCTCTGGCGGCCCCTTCTATTGCTCACTCTGTTCTTTTTTACTGTAGTTAAATGAGATAAAATTGACATATAATGTTACACTAGTTTTTAGGTGAACAACATAATCATTCAGTACTTGTACATTATGAAATCATCTAGTTCATCATCTAGTAAGTCTGGTTAACTTTCATCATTGCATAGTTACTTTTCTTGAGATGAGAATTTTTAATGTCTACTCTTGGCAACTTTCAGATTTACAACACAGTGTAATTAACTGTAGTCATTATGCTGTACGTCACATCCACAGGATTTAGTTATTTTATAACTAGGTGTTTGAGTCTTTTGACACATTCATCCCTTTTGCCTACTCCTCACCTCCTGCCTCTGACAACCACCAGTCTATTCTCTCTATTGGTGCTGTTTTCTTTTTAAAGATTCCACATGTGAGTGAGATCATCCAGTGTCCTTCTCTGTCTAACTTATTTCACTTAGCACAGCGCCCTCAAATTCCATCTGTGTTGTCAGAAATGGCAAGACATATATTTATATATGTTTACATATATGTGTGTGTGTGTATACACACACCACATTTTCTGAATCCTTTCATCCATTGACAGACACTTAGGTTGCTTCCATATCTAGGTTATTGTAAATAGTGCTCCAGTGAATGTTGGAGTGGATATATTTTTTCAAGTTAGTGTTTTTTTTCCCCCTTCAGATAATACCTAGACATAGAATTGCTGGGTCATATGGTAGTCCTGTTTTTAATTTTTTGAGGAAGCTCCATACTCTTTTTCATAGTGGCTGCACCAGTTCCCTTCCTACCAGCAGTGCATTGAGGGCCCCCTTTCTCCACGTCCCCCCAGCTGTTGGCACTGCTTGTCTTTGTGATGATGGCACTGGCAGGTGTGAGGCTCCGTTCCCTCTGTTGGCCCCCTGTCCTCATTGGCTGCACCCAAGCTGACAACCCCAGGTAAGGGGCTTTTCCGCGTGCTCATTTCTTCCTGGCATGCCCTTCCCCACTTCCTTTGGGCCTCTGGCGATGTCATGTGAGCACTCTCATGCCTCTGTACCCACTGGCTCTCAGTGAGTTCCATATTCACTGTGTTTATTACTACCTGATGTGTTAAGTGTTTATTGCTCATTGCCTGTTTCACCCTAGGATTTCTTCTCCCACGGCTGGGTTACCAGGACCTCAAACAGCTTCTTACATGGCAGGTGTTAGGCACATATTTGAATGAATGAAAGCATGAATTTGTTGAGTTATTAAATATTATGTTATGTGTGAAAAGTATTTGTTCTCATATGATCATTTAAGTTTTTATTTTTACTGTTTTTTATATAAAAATGATACATTTATGGCATCAGAGTTTCCTATTTTGCTTAAAATATTTCTCCATATCTCTTGAGGTTATTTGTATTTCGTACTAGATTATCTTCTTAAGAGTTTTAAAAGGATTTATCCCATTTGGAATTCTTTTTCTGCATTACGTAAGGCAGCGTTCGTGTTTTTCTCCCACCCAAGGACCAGTTCTGAGAAATTGCACTCATTAGCTGTTATTCTGCCTCCAAGATTTAAAGCACTGGCTCTGGCATGTATCAGTTTCTCACGTCCATCAGGACCTGTTCCTGACCTTCTCTTCTGTACCACTTGTTTGTCTCGTCTGTCTCTGGGGCAGCCCCAAATGTGTCGTAATACATTGGCTTCATAGTGAGTATAGGTGTCTGAGGAGTAAGTCTCTCCCATGCTGATAACATTTTCTAATTTTCTTGAATCTTCTCAGGGACTTATTTTTTCACATAGATTATAAATTGATCTTACACACCTTTGGGATTCTCATTGGAGTTATATGTATTAATTTTAGGGAGATGTAAATTTTTGTGTTGTCTTGTAATCTATTTTAAGAAAATAATCGAAAACATAATGTTGAAGTGAGTATCTCTGTGTCCTGTTCATAGCAGTGTCGCGTTGAAAGTAGCCCAAGGGTTCAGTAATAGAGGAAAGGTGACATAAACTTAAAGACATGTTCACAGCCACTCATTCATTGCACACCGCATCAGGTATGTGAGCCTGCTCTGTGCCAGGACCTCGGCCTTGTGCTGGTCACTAGGACTAAATGAAAATCGAAATGTGTAATCCTTGCCCGTATGGTGTTCACAGGCTCATGGGAGCAACAGCAAGGAGCCACGTAATTGTGAACAAAAGTAAAATTGTAGCTGCAGTCAGTACATGTGCTGTGGGAGCCATCAGCAGCAAAGTTCAGCTTTGTTGAGGTAATCATAGAAGGCTTTTTTTAAAGCATGTGGTAGTTGATCTAATATCCAAAGGGAAGAGTAGATGAAAGCCATTCAGAATGTGTGCAGTCAGTGGTAAGGGATGCATGGACCTTCAAAGAACTGAAAGAAGACCACAGAGAAGGCGGGGCTGGAGAGAGAGCTGGCAGCTCGAAAGCATGGCCACACCCAGCAGCTTGGGACTGGATCCTGGGAGCAACAAGGCTCCTGGAGATGTTTTAAGCGGGAGAGAGTGGGAGTGAGTTTTGGTAAGATTTGGCTTTTAAATTCACTCTGGCTTTGTGGTAGAGAGGAGTCTGGGGTGGTGGTGAGAAGAGTCGTTTCTGGAGTCAGATGGCAGTTGTGAAATTGAATAGAAATGGCTGGATTTTGAGGGATATTTTTAGAAATCTATGACTCATCAAGGTGCAGAATCTGGAGATAAATGAGAGGAGCGTGTGAAAGATGACTCCTGGGTTCCTAGTTTGTTTGCTGGATACTAAACTCTAAAAAAGAGCTTGATTTGAGACTTGGGAGAGTTGAATACCAGTCCAGAGTAAGACATAGAGAATTTGTAATTCCTTTGTGACATCTAGGTAAAAGTATTAAAAGTACATGTATGAGATGGAACAAATGGTGGGAAAGACTAGTGTTACAACAAATTAAATGACAGAACCTACGTAATATTGTCCTAGAGCTTTGCTATCCAGTGAGGTAGCCACTGGACACCCATGTGGTGGTTGAGTTCTTAAAATGTGATTGCAATCTTCCCTCCACCTGAGGATCCCGCATACGCGGGTTCAACCAGCTGCGGGTCCCAAAATATTAAAAAAAAAAACAAAACAAAACCCAGAAGGTGCCCCAAAGCAGAATTCCACATTATGGCAACTATTTACACAGCATTTGCATTGTTTGTACAGCTCTTCAGACAGAAGTTTTATTAGGTGTCGTAAGTCATCTCGAGATGATGTGAAGAGTACTGGAGGATGTGCATAGGTTGTATGCAAACACTACGCCCTTTTATATAAGGGACTTGAGCATCCATGGATTTTGGTATCTGTGGTGGGGTGTGGGGGTTTTCCTGGATTCAGTCCCCTCCAGACACCAAGGGACAGCTGTCGACCAAGTTGAGATGTGCCGAAATGTGAAAATAGCAAATTTTGAAGACTTAGTACTAAAAAAAGGTAAAACACCTTGTTACTAGGTTTCTATGTTGGTTATGTTTAAAATGGCAATATTTTGCACATATTGGGTTAAATAAAATTATTGTTGAAGTTAATTTTACCTGTCTCTCTTCTTACTTTTTTAACGTGGCCTCAAGAAAAATTAAAATTACAGATGTTATGTGCATTAGGTTCCTCTTTGGATGGTGCTGTTCTAATGTCAGCCCTCCTGGGTTAAAAAAAGCAGAGACAGGACTGGTAGAAATAAATCAGAATGTCATCTTTTATGGAAATGTTTTTGATTTAGTTTTATTTTTTAATATATCTTTTTCAAATTTTGTATGAATTATTTTTGGACATTAAAAGCTTTTATGCTTTCTGTTTCCAAAGACAGGCAATTTGAGCTTTCCCTTTCATACTTTTTAGAAAACTTGTTTTCCCAGTGCTGTGGTACTTCAAGGGAGGTCATCACAGGAGGATAACTCATCCTAAACAAGTACTTTCAAGCATGGCTTCTGTCACCACCTGACACATGTTCATTATCAGATTTTTATGCTGTATCATTATCTTTAAGGTGCTGAAAATAGTTCTGATACAGAAAGTGCTCCTTCTCCTTCACCAGTTGAAGCTGTCAAGCCTGGCGAAGACAGCACTGAAAATGCGCCTCCTCGAGGGACTGCTGAGGCCGCGGCCGAGCTGGAGGCCACCCCTGACGCCGTGCCCAGGCCTTCTCCCTCGCCGGCAGCTGCGAGCACAAAAGTGGCCGAGGATGACAGTGTGGAAGCCCCGGCGAATGATAGCATCACAGTGGACACGGCCGAGCCGATGGAGGTGGAGCATGAGGAGCGTGGGGCTGAAGGCACTTCTGCTCTTGACCTCCCCTCGGCCACCAAGGCCGATGCTGTGGATGTTGAAATGCGGGTGCCAGAAAGCAGTCCATCCAGAGTCGAAGGAGACCCCAAAGACAGAGACCTGCAGAGGAGTGGCGAGAAGCCGGAGCCTGGAGAAGACGATCTAGGGGTGGCCCAGCAGCTGAGTGCCCCGAGGCCCGAGCCCCTGTCCGACCACGATTCCAGCGCCACTTGCAGTGCGGACGAGGACGTGGACGGGGAGCCCGAGAGGCAGCGGTGAGGCTCCCTCCTTGACCTCCCCCGTCTTTATTCTGCTGGTCGCAGACTGAACCCGGGGTGGTGCTGGCTGCCAAGGTTGCTCCTGTGTAAATACTGGCCAGTGAGAGAATCTGTCTGCTTTTACTGTTGGGTTCTGATGCTGGTCACCTGATTAACCAAAAAGAACTGTGTGGTCGTTATTTTTTAAAGAAAAAGACTTTAACTTCTTTCCGTATCAATTGTTAGGTACATCCCATATGATAGCAGAGAACGGCGGTCAGCTCCCAGAGCTGTGACCAGAACCGCAGTTGCCTGCTGCTATGGTGGCCGAGCCATGTGACGTGGTGGTGAAGGGGCAGGCGGGAGGCAGGGGCCCCAGCTCTGCCCTCGGATGGAATGGCCTCGGAGTGAGGCCACAGTGCCTGCGTGTGAGATGTGAGAGATGCTGAGGGCCAAGATGGGGACTGGAGGAAAAGTGTGTTAGAAAGCATAATCTGATTGAAGTTGGTGGTGATTGTAATGGTCACCTTTTTGTATCACTTAAAACTGTAGATTATTCATATTTGTAATTTAAAGTACAGGTACGATACAAATTAACTTACGTACTTTTAGTCAAATTAATATTATAGAAATACAATCTTTATGGTTTTTATAACAATTGCTGTAAAAAAAAAATAAATTTTTATAGAAGTAGATACTACCTTCTTTAGTATACTCAGTTTCTTGGGTGTTTACTTTTCCCTGAAAGAAATGCAGTCACCCAGAATCACAGTACCTAGAATCATTTGTACCATGTTGAATTGATTGGTGCAAACTGTAGAATGAATTAGACCAAAATGTCATTTGACCAGAAACCCAACTCAGCTCTTTTTTTTTGTGTTCCCCCTTTTTAATAAGAAAGAGGCTCAGGAGACACCCAGATTCTGCTCAGAGCTCTGCTTCTGTAGTATGTCCTGGTGTCATTGTGCTTTCGGTCCGTTTACAGTGTATTGTACATCTTATATACTAAAGAATGGGACTTGATACTAGAATGGTATTGAACATAACAATCATGATTTCTCCAAGGAGATTTTTATGTGGTAGATAATAGAATTTTAATCAGCAAAAATAGAAATAATATAGGACTCCTACTTAACCATGGTTTTTCAGAAAATTGAAGGTTCTAGCATTCTTTTTCTCATGTCTCAATACTGTGGATTTTAACTGTTCCAAACTTTAAACATAAATGGATTCAAGCCGTATGGTCCCTTTTTAAGCATGCTTTACTGAAACATGTCATCTAAAATAAGAGTCATGTGTTCTGTGCTGTTGGCTTTAGTGACTTATTTATAAATTTATGAGTGAAGGGAAAATTAGGATGGCAGTAATCATAAAGGGGAGGAGCACCTGCGGGCTGACTGTGATGGTGGTCATGAAGCTCTGACGGTCCTTATCAGCACATGGTACTCTCTGGATGATCCTTCAGTTTATTTTGCTTCCAAGCTGGCAAAATGACACTTTCTGTTGTTTGTATCTTTAATAATATCTTGATTCTTTGTGTAAAAAGTTGTTTTCTTTTACACATTCTTGTTTTCCTACACATTTATACCTTTTCAAATGTTCACCTTTCCCGGTAACTGACAACACTGGGAAATATGATGGCGCCTGTAAGGTATTGTGTTCCAGTTCCTCTTCTGGACATCCTTTACTCAAGTGTGGGTCCTGAAACTAAGTGAAGTGGTGTGGTGTGCGGTGGCAGAGGGTGAGCGGGAGCACGGGCTGGGTGGGGAGCACAGGTAGCCATGTGAGCTCAACCTGCTGTTGCCTCGTGGGAGTACTGCCTCTGTGGTGCCGTTTCTCCCCAGTTTTCATGAGAAACCAGGAGTCTGGAATTATGGGTGAAATTTTTTTGTTGTTTCTATTTCTTTATTTTTGGCATTGCTGGGTCTTTGTTGTGCTGTGTGCAGGCTTGTTTTCTCTAGTTGTGATGAGTTGGGCCTGCTCTCTGTTGCAATGCGTGGGCTTCTCAATGAGGTGGCTTCTCTTGTGGAGCTCAGGCTCTAGGCTCAGGCTTTGGTAGTTGTGGTGCTCGTGGGCTTAGTTGCCCTGTGGCATGTGGGGTCTTCGTGGACCAGGAATGGAACCCATGTCCCCTGCATTGACAAGCGGACTCTTGACCACTGGACCACCAGGGAAGTCTCGGGGTGAAATTCTTGATTTTAAAATGATGGTGGTTTATTCAGATGTTTTAAAAATACTCTCTCATCTTAGCAAAACACTAGTTTGTAACCTATGTTAATGGTAAATTAGGACCTGACATTCTCTAAATGGCCCTTGTTCAGATTGTTCTGTTGGTTAGATGCAGATGAGTATCAACCTATAAATTAACATTAGGTTTCTTTACCTGAAAATTTAGCCTTGTAGATTTTTTCCTTAGTATTCAAATATGTAAGGTTAATGTTATATATGTGTGTGTGTGTACATGTTAACTTGCAAGGAATTATGGTGACTGTATGTTTAAAGTCTTGAATAAGAATATATTGATTAGTCATTTTTAATTGCATTTTCAGAATGTTTCCTATGGATTCCAAGCCTTCGTTGTTAAATCCCGCTGGGTCTATACTGGTCTCATCACCCATAAAACCAAACCCACTGGACCTGCCTCAGCTTCAGCATCGAGCTGCTGTCATCCCACCAATGGTAAGTTTTCACCGTGAGTAAGAAAGGAGAGTTGAAAACAAAGACCTTTAGAGACATTTCTTCTCTAATCAGTGCTTGATTTTTTTTTTTAATTGTAGTAAAAATCATATAACATGAAATTTACATCTTAACTCTTATGTGTGCTGTTCAGTAGGGTTAAGTATATCTATTAAACCATCACTCTCCCCTGCCCCCAGCAACCTACACCTTTTTACTTTCTGTTTTATGAATTTGGCTACCTACATAAGTGGGCTCATAATACAGTGTTTGTGTTTTTTTGTGGCTGTTTTATTTCACTTTGCCTAATGTTCCGAAGATGATTCATATGGTGGCACATGTTGATTCTCCTTCTATCTTAAGACTGTGTGTATAGACCACATTTGATTTATCCATTCATCTGTTGAATGCATTGCTTTTTCAAATGAATTCATGTGAGAATTGATTGAAATGATCCATTTCCAGTTAAGTTAAAAAGAGAAATGTAGTGCTCTAGCCATAAATGTTACTGAGTTTTGTGTTTGTTTTGTTTTGCTATAAGATAATAGTAAATATAAGTAAGTAAATAGTGTATCTAGATGTTGAATGTTTAGAATAAATTATAGAGGTTATGGTTAGCTTTAGTATACAGTTCCAAACCTAGTTTTATTTGCATATTATCTTATTAATCTCTGTGAATTTGACTCCCTTTTGATCCTGAATTCTGGTATTGGGTATTGATCCTTAGTTATGTTCTAGCTCTTTATTTCAGATGATAAAAATTTGTTCCCTAGGTCACATGACAATACGTAAAAGTTAAGTGTGTGCCTCTGATAAATAGGCTCACCAAAAAAATCATTAAGCATTTGTTCATTCATTGATTTACCCAAATGGACATAAATTGAGGGTCTGCCAAGTTCAAGGTAACATTTTTCTTATGTTTTGTGGAATGTCATAATCTCTGACTTCAGAAAATTTAGAGATTGGTCTTGATAATAAGACATAGAAGCAGATCCTGTTTCTTGTTCTGCCTCAGTTTTTAAAAATTCACTTATTATAATTGGAGGATAATTGCAATATTGTGTTGGTTTCTGCCATACATCAACATGGATCAGCCATATGTGTACGTATGTCCCCTCTGCACAATATAAATTTAAAAGAATTAAAATGTGATGCTCTGTTAGGTTGAAAAATATACTATGAGCAATTCAGAGGAAGGAGTACTTCCTGGTTAGAGAGACACTTAAAAACTCTTTGTAGGAAGTAATGTTTTAATTGGACCAACGCAGTTCATTTTGCTTTATATTTATAGTAAAAGAAGGAGAGGGCACATTTACATATAAGCTAAAACCCAAAGGCAAGAAAATTATGTGTGTATTATGAGTGCAGTGAAAAATCCTACCTACAGCAGTGGAAAAAACTGTGGGTCTTTAGATATCAGGTTCTAAAAGAGTCTGCTCTCTTCTAGTCCCAGGATGCGCATATTCATGACAGAGCAGCTTGGATTCTTTCTTAAACAGGCGTCTCAGTTGCCCGTTGTGTCAGTGATGTGCACTGTGAGAGAGGAGCAGGCGGCAGCAAGAGGGAGGGCAGGAGGGATGGCAATGTGGTGTTGGATGGTGGGGCTGGCCTGTCTGAAGAGAACTGCATCTTATCAAGTTGGTGGTGGAGGGGAGGAGATGGGTGAGGCCATGGTGGCCGCCAGACTTCTGGCTGAAGCTGCTGGGGTTCTGCTTTGTACGAGAAGCCAGAGAAGTGTTCAGTGTAGCAAATGAGAAGCTCCATTTTGAATGTGAGTTTTGAGGTGCTTTGAGATAGCTGAGTAGAGTTGTTAAGGGCAGTGAGTGTGGAACTTGGAGAAAAACATCTCAGAAATATTTGCTTATGAGCCATTAACATAGAGGTGACGTTTAAATCCACAGGAGTGGGTGTGAGCACCTATGAGGGTCAGGAAGAGGGTGGGCCAGACCTGAGCCACCAGGGGCTCAACGTCTTAAGTTAAAAGCAGATGGAAATACTGTGATTTCTGACTTTGATTTCTCTTAACACAACTTTCGGAGAAGGCAATGGCACCCCACTTCAGTACTCTTGCCTGGAAAATCCCATGGATGGAGGAGCCTGGTAGGCTGCAGTCCATGGGGTCACTAGGAGTTGGACATGACTGAGCGACTTCACTTTCACTTTTCCCTTTCATGCATTGGAGAAGGAAATGGCAACCCACTCCAGTGTTCTTGCCTGGAGAACCCAGGGGCCCCGGGGAGCCTGGTGGGCTGCCATCTGTGGGGTCACACATAGTTAGACATGACTGAAGTGATTTAGCAGCAGCAGCAGCAACACAACTTTGGGATTTATATCGTGTTCAAATCTGAAAGTAATTGTTTAGCATTTTAAGCATAAAGCTTGAAGATTTCTTTGATTAAAAAAATGGTAAAACCACTTCAAGCAGTCAGATTATATAGAAATAAGGGTTACTTGCAACAGATGGTAATGGCTACTTTGTTGGTGTCTGGCGTACTTTAGATTTTTTCCTCCCTGTAGGTTTCCTGCACCCCGTGTAACATCCCGATTGGGACCCCTGTGAGCGGCTATGCCCTCTACCAGCGGCACATCAAAGCCATGCATGAGTCGGCACTCCTGGAGGAACAGCGGCAACGGCAGGAGCAGCTGGACCTAGAGTGTCGGAGCTCCACCAGCCCATGCGGTGCAGCCCGGAGCCCCGGCAGAGACTGGGAAGGTGGGTAGTGTGCACACCGCCCAGGACACAGGTGCAGGAGGTGGGAAACAGAGCTGCATTTGAAACCTAATGGCACTGTCCTGAA
The DNA here is from genome assembly GCF_019923935.1 of Bubalus bubalis. Taxonomy (NCBI): domain Eukaryota; kingdom Metazoa; phylum Chordata; class Mammalia; order Artiodactyla; family Bovidae; genus Bubalus; species Bubalus bubalis. The sequence continues at coordinate 29,718,356 of NC_059159.1, read as the reverse complement.
CAGATAAAGTTCCTTACCTTAACCTCCGTTAGACTGTCAAGGGATGTCAGTGTTTTTGATCACTGAAGGATGGCAGTGATGTTTTCAGTAGGCTTCTTGTTAATGTGAATTTTGTGATGTTCACTTTACTGCTGATGATTGTGTACTGGCTGTTCTTTCTGCTGCGTTCATCTGAGTTTTCAGAGTCAGTGAGAATTACCTGTCCTCCAAGCAAGTCAGGGAAATATTCTAAATCTCTGATATGATGAGATCAACTTGGTGTAGTACAGTCGATCAGACCTTGACTTACCCCTCACTATGGTCGTGGGCAAGCCACTTGACCTTCTCAGCTTTAGTAAAGTGCAAATAATACATCTGTCTGTCTAATCTAGCTATATCTCTGCCTTTCTGAAAACGAATGCACATTCAGTATTGTTTCATAACGCGTGGTTCAGCATTATTTTACATACAGTATGATAATTTACAGCAGTAGTATATTAGCATATGCATAGTGTAATAGACACCTTGAAGAGTGCTGTTATCCTTTGTGTCACTGTTGTTACTTCAAGTGACAGATTTGAGTTGTGCATGTTCTTTTTAGTTGGTGCATGATACACTTAGTTTCTTTTAAAACAAGAAGAAAGGGAGCCATTACTAAATTTTAGTTAATTCTTCTGTTATGGTTAGAAAACGGCACCTAGTAGTCAGTAGTCTGTAGTAGTGGTCTGGTTGATAGTAACCGATGGACTGCCTAGTACAACACACTTAGAATATGAGACCATTAAAGTCTTCTTCTCTGACTATGGTTTCATTTTTTGTAATGATTCAGTAGACTGTTGGTAATACCTTGTATAAGATAAGGGCTGTTAGCTATAGAACACCATGCATTTCAAGGACTGTTTAACGTAAAAGTGGAACTGTGGTGCTTAACTGACCCTACTGACTCCTTGTCCCTGTCCCACCAGGAGTAAATGGTTAGTTACTGAATGTCCTGTGTCAGAGTTTTACATATACGATTGCTAGTGTTTTAAATATAAATCTTAGGCTATTAAAAATGTGAACCAGATTAATACCCACCATGGCTGTATGTATAATAGGTGCTAAATGAATATTTCTTGAATGAAAGTAGAAAAAATATTGTTCACTTGTGAGCTTTTAGTATATTGCCTCTAGAGAATCCTTAATCCCTAACTCAGTAATTGACATAATGTGTACTCAGCAATTACATGTTAAAGGAATGATTTAAATGGAGTAGGATAAAAATGGATTTAGCAGAAGTACTTGTCTTTTGAGGATTCCAATGATGAGAAAAATCTGTCAGTATGAAAATGATAAATTATAGAATAATTTAAGTCTTTTGATCTATCCCTTACATAAATGATTTAGAATAAATTTTTTGAAACAGAATTAAAATGCGGAAAAATTAACATTCAAATAGTGTTTTCTGAACTTATGCTAAAGCTTAGCATTTTTCAGCTGACAACACCTGAATCATTCTAATATGTCTGTATAATTGTTTTAAGAACTGAGGCTCTTTTCTTTATCTCCGTTACAAGTGGGTTATATTGGCAGCCCCAAGTTCTGAGACTTCAGACTGTGAATTGCATTTCTCCATGATCAGTCACATTAATCCATGTGGTTTAGATCTGAATGGTATCCTTTTTTAAATAGTGATGCAGTGGTGTTAAACCCAAACTGTCATTATTTATGTGATCAGTATGACACCAAAGTGTTTGTTAATATGACATCACTTTGGTTCAAGGTGACTCTACAAACTGGGGTGGTTGATTACATTTTATTCTATGGTTAAGTTTTGTTTTAGCTAATCTAGCTAGTATGTTCATCCAGTAATTCATTTAACAAGTGCTGAAGGCTCTCCTGAATTTATAGCTATTTTGTAGTTTGCTTAAAGGATAATCTCCCAAATAACATTTATATGTTTGCAATTAACTCGCTTGTATGTAGAGTGTTTGATAGGAATATTTTCGGTGCAGCATCATAGAATAGTTTATAGAATGGTAAATACAGTGAGGATGAGGTCTAACGTATAAACCATTACCAACTGGTGTTGTCCATGTGAGGTAGGAACACAGTTCTGGCTTTTCCTTTCACGGGCTCATTTAGAAGGTAACAGGCAGCACCTGTTGTCCACCTGTTGGGTTGTGTTCACCTTCTCTTTATGAGACAGGCGGTTTAAGCCTTTCCATTTGTAGAAAAGCTTGAAAAAGCCTCAGAGAAAAGTTGTTTTCATTTTCCAGTAACATTTATACAAGTTGACTCCTGCTTTAGTTGGAAACCTTTTTTCTGCAGTGAAAGAACTCAGACTTGACACTTCTAATGAAGTGAAGTTCTAATGCAGGTTTTAACAAAATCCAACCAAAATAAGAGTTAATGCTTCTGTGCAACTGAATGTAGTTTATCTTTTTTATTTTTTCAACTGAGTACGTGATGACTTAAATGGTTGTATTTAGAACCATCTAAAATTTCATCTTTTTATTTAACACTATTATGACAAGTATATTTATTTTTCTGCATGTTTATAAACTTATAAAGCCATCCTTCACTGAATATATATATATAATATGCTCTCACGTTAAATTGTCTAGAAATGGAGACTTTTTTTTTTGTAGTTGGTTTATTTTGTAAATCTGCACAGTATTAGGACACTTATTAATCAGTCAGAGAAGGAATGGGTAGCATCATCCTGATGGTGTCCCCAGAGGCATCTGAAATTTCTGCACCCAGTGCTCAGGAAGCCATCACTGCACTGCGGCTCAGAGCTCAGGCCAGGAGCTGCACTGCTGCAGGCAAGTCTCCAGCCGCGGTTGGGTAGTTAGGGTGTGAGTCTTTTGAGCCTCAGTTGCCTCTGTCAAACGGTGTTAATGATCTCATTAGTCCTGAGAGCTTAACGAGATACTTCCTGTAGTCTTCAGTGCTCTGCCCATACTACAGATTCCTATTAGCTGATGTTACTTTCACTGTTTCCGGTTTTTAAAAAATACCTTAAAAAGCTAAAGAACATTTTAATTGTGCTAGTCAATTCTCTACTTGAAACCAGTCACAAACCTTCCACTTCACAATGAGAGGCGGGAGACCTGCTCTTTAGAAAGGACCTGTGAAGATGCCATGTCACTGCAGTTAAGGGAGAAAGGAATCAAGCAAGAGGGCTATTGTTGAGGGAGAAGGCAAGTTATTTTTCACAGGGGAAGATTATCCACCTAGGAAGCCTGAAAAATTAACTGAGAACTAGAGCTAAGAGGAAAGTTCATTAAGTTTCTCAGAAAAAATTGATATACAGAGATCTATATTTATCTTTCTTGTATCTGCAGAAATTAGATATATGTATATATTTATACTAAATATAAATACTAAACAGATGGTTTTCCTCACAACAAAATAAAAAAATCTATTAAAATTATATGAAATTATGAACAATGACCTGTATGAAAAAATCAACGTTCCTCAGTTGGAAAACTCAGTATAAAATGTCAAGTCTCCTGTAAATATACATGCAGTGAAAATTCCAGTGATACATTGGGGAGGAAGTACTCAAAATGATTTAAATTTAGATTTATCCAAAAGAACAAGTGGATAAAACTAGGTAAGCAAAAGAATAAAAGATGAATGGGAATTTGTTCTGGCAAACATTAAAATGCCACAGTTTAAAGTGATTTAGGTTACAGATGATTTTTACTTTCTTTTCTAAAATTATAGTATGTCAGTTTTACTTCCTTTAAAAAAAGAAAAGATATATATATAATATAGAAAATTATATAATTATATATATATGTGTTTTTTCTTAATATGACTCTGCATATCTGATATGCCCTTGAAATGCTTAAAGTTTATTTTTATACTTCATGTGGAGGTAAATTAGTAGAATAATTTTCATTAGCATTGTTATAGTAAAATTCATAAGCTTGCATAGCCATTAAAAATGATTTTGATCTGCATCTTTTGAAATCCTTCTTCCGTTTCTTGATTGCATTTATTTCTCTAATACTAAGCAGTGGGCTTCAAGAGGCTAATTATAAAAGTCAAAATCCTCAGCATTCTGGCCTCTAATTCAGGGTATACCTGAATTCATAGAATGGCTGGATAATCCGTTGTTTGCCTGTTGTGATCTTTATTGCATGTGAAAAGACTTGATTCTCCTGATGAGAGGACAGAGAAGTCCTTTGTGCTTTGAAAGAAGAAATTGTCATCGGATTTTTGTGGATTTCATTAGGTCAGAGTACTGGTGCTTACACAGAAGATTTGGATGTGTAGGGTTTTGTAACCTAGACCTCTATAGTAGTATAGAGTTGGATCTGCCTCCGGACAGTGTGGGCTGGTCCTGTCACACTTGCTATTTCAATCTGGGGTTCTTCCCTTATGTTGGTAACTTTAACTTCCATAGGAAAATCAGTCGCCTATATGCCCTATGCTGAGGCCACACGTGCTCTAGAGCAGGAGGCACAGATGCACAGTACCGCGGCCAGGTCAGCGTCACCGTGTAGGCTCTCTCCGCAGCCCGGTGTGGGTGCAGCCCGCTCTAGTGGCCCGCCAGGTAAATACCGATCCTCCTGCCGTGGCTGCTGGCCATCCACCTACACTGCTGGCAGGGGTGGTTTGCTCCCAGGACACGTCCCTGCTATTTCAGAATTCCTTTCTTGTTTCTCTGCATCCCATCTTCAGTTGTGTTCAGTTGAGATTCACTGGGCCACTGGGAGGTTTGTGTTCATACCTGTATACTGTGACGTTGACTGCCTGTTCTCCTATGAGTACATGTACTTTGTGAAAATCTTGAGATCCACCCCCTGCTAAAAAATATTCCAGTGTCTATGAGAGTCAGAATCAGTAAGTGTTTCTCAAATTATGCAAGATGCAAAGAGGTCATATAACTGGCTGTCAGTCATATCTGTATATTTTCTAGAGTTGTAATGTCAGCTGTCCCTAAGAAATACCCTTCTTTTCACCTCCTGTGTGAGGTTCGAGGAGTGGTGCAGAGAGAGAAAAAATCACTAAAGATTGCCATTTGCATAAGCTGAACAGAAATAGTCTGAAATGGACATCAGCCTGAAAGCTCTGGTTTGACAGGGAGTTGAGTATTTCAGTGTCACAGATACCATTTGTGACCTGAGTATGGATACAGATTTAATATAAGTGAATTCATTTTGCACTTACAATTGAATTGTGATTGAAGAAATAATTGAGATAGGTGGGAACATCATAAAGTAGGAAATTGACTATTTCAAATAATTTTTTTCTTCCTTTTAAAAGTCCTCCAGCCTGCTCCACATCAGGTGATAACTAACCTCCCTGAAGGGGTTCGGCTTCCAACAACTCGGCCCACTCGGCCGCCGCCTCCTCTCATCCCGTCATCCAAAACCACAGTGGCTTCCGAGAAACCATCGTTTTTACTGGGAGGCTCCATCTCGCAGGTAAGAGGGCTTCTCTTCCCAGGAGATTCTCTGTTGGTTACTGTTTTGTAAAGATTTTCCTTCCCTCCCATATTTATTTGTCAGAGTCTAAATGAAAATCTGTTTATGACGAGACATTGACTTAAAAATGCAGCAGTCGCTTTGTCTTCCATGGCACATGCAGGTTTGTTGGAGTTAGGTCCCCAAATTGAGTGAGTGTGTCATGTAGCCACTCAGATCTCTATCTGCTTAATCAGTGGTCAGCTAATGATCAGGGAGCTCTGTGCCCAAAGGACTTAAATTCCCCAGTCTTTACCAAGGGGCTCATCAGCCAGGCAGCCGACAACACTGCCTTCCTCCTCAATTCCTGCTATCACAGAGCCTTGAGGTGGGACCACACACGGTGAGGACACATGGCCTTCTGGAGTCTCCCCTGGCCAGTGTGCAGCCTGCACGTGTGTATGGCCTTCTAGGTCCCCAGGGAGATGTTGGACCTCTGCACACCCCTGTGGACATCTCGTTCTTTAGCTTTTCCTTTTTGTGGGGAGGGGTGGGGTCTACCTCAGAGGATGCAGGATCTTAGTTCCCTGACCAGGGATGGAACCCTCACCCTTTGCCGTGGAAACATGAAGTCTTAACCACTGGACCACTAGGGACGTCCCTCTTACAGTTTATGGTTAGCCTGATTGTTTGCTCTGACTGCCTCGGCCAGGGGAGAAGTTAATCCATTGACTCTAATTGTTTCTGACAAGCCTACACCTGCTTCCCCACCCCCCTCAGGCCAGATCAAGACAGCTTTGCAGGTGGGGTCTCTCAGAGAACCGCTCAGCCAGTCTGATAATGACAGTCACCTGAGACTGACCCCCCGTACTTTCATGTGACCAGAGCTGTGGGTTCTAAGGGCTGAAGCAGACTGGCAATGGGGGTCAGCAGAGCAAGTTCACAGGTCACAGAGCTCACAGTTCTTACCGGAGTTTGCCGTTTTCCTGAATAAATGCTCCCAGATTTCTACAGGTCTTTGGTTATAGAGTTGGAAAAGAGTTCTTAAAGGGCTGATTCTTAACCTTCCTGCTAGTTTTCTGGTTTGGTTGCGTTTGTGGAGGAGGGTCTTTGGAAGTTCTTCCTCCACCATTTTTTCGAGGGATAAATGCAGTTAATAATAAATGCAGTTAATAATAATAGCTACATCTGAAGGTATGGTTAAGTGTTTTCAGTTATGTAATTTGTTAATAATACACATCAATCTACCTAAAATTTAGGGTGATTTTGGAAGATGTCTTGCTCCTTTTAAAAGCTTTTAAAATTTAACCAATCTGCGACGAGGATTTTCTTGCTTTATGTATACTTACTCTTAGTTTTGGTGTGGGGGGTGGATGGGTGGTAGGTTTTCTAAACAGAAATGTGTACGTTAACTCTAGAGTTGACCTTGTGAAGAGACAGTGTTATTCTAGTCCTTTAACATTATTTTTAGGGAACACCCGGCACTTACTTGCCTTCTCCTAATCAGGCCTCCTACGCCCCCGAGGCAGCGAAGCCCTCGGCAGGCTCCATCTCTCTGGGACTGCCGCGCCAGCAGGAGGCCGCCAAGCCAGGTCAGTGAGGAGGGGGAGGACCGTAGCCGCTTTTGTGGCGCACCAGTCGGGGACTTGGCACTTGAGCTCATTTTGTCTTCCTCTGGCCCACAGCCACAGTGCCCTACATCAAGCAAGAGGAGTTCTCTCCCCGAAGCCAGAACTCACAGCCTGAGGGTTTACTGGTCAGAGCCCAGCACGAAGGGGTGGTCAGAGGTAAGACACACTGTAGGGCAGAAATATACTCTGGTCCCCAGTAAATGGGTTAAGGGAAGTCGGTAATATGTTTTAAAGATGGGCTCTTAAATTAGAGCCCTTAAATTTTCTTTCCATATAAAAATCATTTTAAAATTTTGAAATTTTGTGTTTCTGCAGTGCTTTTTAAAAATTGTGAAATTATTTTTAAAGTACGTTTCAGTAAAACACTGTTCCTTTTATGCTGCTGTTTCCCTTTTTTTCTCGTCTCTCCCAAGCAGGGGCTGGTTTTGTTGGCCTGTTTTTCTTCTAGGTATGGGGGTGTGATTGGCTGATGATTCTGTTGTTATCCAGGTACCTCAGGAACCATTCAAGAAGGAAGCATAACTCGGGGAACACCCTCTAGCAAACTCTCTGTGGACAGCATCCCGTCCCTCCGAGGTTCCATCACCCAGGTCAGTTGTTCTCCTTCCCAAGACCCAAACCACAGCTGGTGAGAAAACCAAAAGTGAAGTCTCAAGTGGGTTGGCCATTCTAGCACAAATTTTGTGACAAAGTTGTTCATTGTTCTGGGATTTGGGACAGGTCTCAGTGATAAACCTGTGATAAACCTCAGATGATAAACCACAAGCCAAATCATCTATACTGTGTTTCATTGAAAAAGGTGGATTATTTGCAGATTGCAGAAAAAACAAGTTATAATTGATGCAACTCTGCCTGGCAGAGCTTTTAACATGTGTTCAGCTTAAACAGAAATTGAGAGGAAAATATAAATTGTTTGCTTGCTTTTACAACTTGTTGTTGTCTTTTTCTTACAAATTTTTTGATTACATTTGCATGAGTTTAGGCCTTGAGACAAATTTTGTTTCTGAGAGTTAAGTGCTTTCATAGTGGTTTGACTTTGAGGTGGGGAAGAAGGCTGACTCAATTCATATACCTGTTGGCATTTTAGGAAGTTTTGTATGGCAGGGTTCAAGGACCAAGGTACAGTCTTTCTGTGTAAAACATGTCCGGTTTCCCATCATGTGCTGGCCTTTCTTATTTGAGGTCATGGCTTGATCTGATGCTTGGTGTGGCAGGTTACATTTTCTGAGCATTTGTGTACTGTCAACTGAAGTGATGCTCATGCTGCCTGTGTCTGATTGAATGGCAGGGGACCCCAGCTCTGTCCCAGGCTGGCATACCCACTGAGGCATTGGTGAAGGGACCTGTTTCTAGACTGTCCATTGAAGAGAGCAGTCCTGAGAAAGGCCGGGAGGAAGCCGCCTCCAAAGGCCATGTTATTTACGAAGGCAAAAGTGGACACATCTTATCCTATGATAGTAAGTATCGCCTCTCCACTCCAAGGCTGGTGCTGCCACATGTGACAGGGGTGTGGGGCTGGCTCCTTACCTGCTGGCTTTGGGAAAGTGAGTTTTCTTTCCCCAAGCCCAGGTTTCCTCTCTGTAATGTAAAAAGGATTAACGTGAGTACTTCTCTTGAAACTGGTGAAAAGTTAACTGAGTCAGTCAGTGAAAAGTGCTTAAGAGCATGGAGCCCAGAGTAAGTGTCCCCTGAGTGGTGGCTCCCCACTGCCAGCTGTGGTCATTAGATTTAGCCTAGGAAAAGAATCTCTGTTTAATAGAACCACAGCTAAATGTCTGCTCAGCAAAAACAAGTCCCTGTGAATGCTATTTGACCCCCTTCTATTTTAAAGGAATGCCAGTTTTACTTGTTAAGGAGTAGATAGTAGTCTGATAATCCTAGAAAGAGTACTGAATTTAAATTCACCTTAAATGTAATTGTTTTAATGCCTGTCTCTAAACGTTCGTATTTAGATGTGTTCATGAGTTTAAGTTTCAGCTTGCCCACTGTTATGAGCAGCGTGCTGAAATCGCACTGTCCTGCCCAGACATGCGTCTCCCCTCTTTCCACTGTGTCCACCCTGGCTCAGCTGGCGATGACTATCATCAGTCGCATTGCTGTGTCCAGTGACCCTTACCTGAAATTTCATGTGCCCAGATCCCTTTTCAGCAGTTTGATCGCCTGCTGTCTGTAGTACCTGTTAGTGGTAACTGCCATTAGTTAACCTGGACCCATCACTATTGTTAAGTTCCTTGAGGGAAGGGACCTAATTTACACCCTATATCTGCAATCCTGGTTTATGCCTGACCAGTAAATATATTTGAATGAATGAAAACATTTTTATAAATATCATCTACACAGAGGTAGGTATGTAGTAGATTAAGACCAGTTTTTATATTACCTTCATGAGATCATGAGGTTAAAGTAACTTATTTAGGCCTTGGGCTCTATCCAAGCAGTGCTTGTGTCTGTGTTCTGCAGATATTAAGAATGCCCGAGAAGGGACAAGGAGTCCGAGAACAGCTCATGACATCAGTCTCAAAAGAAGCTATGAATCAGTGGAAGGAACAATAAAACAAGGGTTGTCCATGAGGGAGTCTCCCGTATCAGCACCGCTGGAGGGTAAAGTATTTCCAGAGCTCTGTTTAGATACATTTAATTCTGTACAGCCAATTTGCATTGTTGGGTTAGGTTGCATTTAACATCTGTCATTTCTACCTGAAATTTATATCAATATATAAATGAAACATATCATGTAGTATAAAATGTGTAATAGTAATTAATATACTAATATGAAAGTTGTATTAGTAAACATTTAAATTCATGTTCATCTCTACATATAAATCAAGCAGTACATGACAGTGAAGGGGGAAGTAAAGACAAAATTGATCTTATCATAGGTAACTGTTAGAATGCTCATGTAATTTGTAGATTGATCCTGTTTAAGTGAGTTTAAAAATGTGAAGTTCATCATGAGCATTTGTTTTTATTGTGGGGCTGGCAGAGTGGTATATAACGTACAGAGCAGAGACACGTTTGAATCTCGCTCCTTCCTGGTGCGTCTGTCTGTGCCCATCTCTTGCTCTGTCAGTGGAGGGCTTGTACCTGCAGTCATGTGAGGAAGAGAGACAGCTGTGCAGCCCTGTGCTGATCATGTGGCATTGCCTTCATCACACGATCACCATGGTTTGTTTTGTGAATGGTTCACTTTCCTTAAGTCTTAACCTGACTCAACTGTTCTGTTTTAATCTAGATGAGAAATGGGAAACAGGGTAAGGATTCCTCAGTCTTGAAGGCCTGTTGAAGTTTTCTAAGAGCTGAATTTTCTCTGTAGTTAAAAAAAAATTCTCACTTTCCTCGATTCAGATTTGTTGGCAATGTAACATGAAACTTCTGAAAAGGTTATTTACATGTGTTTCGTTTTGGTTTGCATCTTTAGTGTATTTTATCTGTTTTTGAGGTATCCATCTTTCATGTTTTTCTCCTCAGAACTTAACAGTGATTTCCTAACCCTAACCCTCTGTATTTTCTCTCACCTTGATAAAAAAGCACTGAGAATTTAGACTTAGCTTTGAAAGTGTTGTTCTCTAGGCTTTGACTTAGATGTCTTCCTTGGCCATTTTCTATTTGCAAAAATGTTTGAAAAGAAACAGTTTTAAAAGTGGATACTTCCAGCTTTTACTGTTTTTTCCATGATGTTCTTCTGAATAGTTTGCAAATCTAAAACGGTTCACCTTTTTCCATGGAGCTTTTGTCAGAAGTGTGTCCTCTTAGAACAGTTAGTTGTGTGCCTGAGTTGACATCTGTGCTGTATCTAACACCAGAACCGCCTGCTTGTTTTGAAAGGGCTCATCTGCCGTGCGCTGCCCAGGGGGAGCCCTCACTCTGACCTCAAGGACAGGACCGTGCTGTCTGGGTCCATCATGCATGGTAACTCTCTGCTTGTTTGCTTCTGTTCACAACTGTCTCAGGGGCGAAGTAGTTTGAAATTAACGTGCAGGATGTGAAGCCTGTTTTTCAAGGTATCTTCCCTTTTGACATGTTAGGTATTTAAACCCTAACTATAACTCTTCTCTGAGTTTCATAGTTTATTTCAAGATGATAGTTGCTTAATCTTTTAATACAGACATCTTCATTATGTAAGAACCACTCTTGATTGTGCTGAATGATGTATTAAGTCTTGAACAACTCCCCCCCACCCCCCGCCAAATAATGGCCAATGAATATTTACATAAGGATCTTACTGTAAACAGAAAACTGATTAGAAACTGCAAACAGCAAGGCATTAATTTCTTTATATTGTGGTAATTTATATGCAACAAAATTTATTGTTATAACAGTTTTTAAGTGTATAGTTCAGTGGCATTAATTTACCATATGTGTTTCTTGAATCCTTCTTTGAAGGCACGCCAAGAGCGACAACTGAAAGTTTCGAGGATGGCCTTAAGTACCCCAAACAGATTAAAAGGGAGAGTCCACCCATCCGAGCTTTTGAAGGTGCCATCACCAAAGGAAAGCCCTATGATGGCATCACCACCATCAAAGAGATGGGGCGCTCTGTTCACGAGATCCCCCGGCAGGATGTGTTGGCTCAGGAGAGTCGGAAAACCCCCGAGGTGGTGCCGAGCGCTCGGCCCGTCATTGAGGGCTCCATCTCCCAGGTACCATCCGCCGTGGACCGCAGTGCAGCAGTAGTTATCAGTGGTTCTAGATCATTTTAAACATCGGGTCTCCTGAAAGTAAACGTGGAGGTCTCTGTGACCTCAGTTCTGGTCTGGGAGCATGTGCGGCACGGGCACTCAGCAGTCCTTCCCTGGCACACGCCAATGTGGAACCTGAGATGGAGCCGGGCTGCAGGGTTGCCTGTAACACTTGTCTCTTGACCCACAGGGCACACCCATCAAATTCGACAGCAGCTCGGGTCAATCTGCCATCAAACACAATGTCAAGTCCCTGATCACGGGGCCTAGCAAACTGCCCCGTGGGATGCCTCCACTGGAAATTGTGCCTGAGAACGTTAAAGTGGTAGAAAGGGGCAAGTATGAGGACGTGAAGGCAGGAGAGCCCGTGCGGTCCCGGCACACGTCGGTGGTGAGCTCCGGCCCCTCCGTCCTCAGGTCCACTCTCCACGAAGCTCCCAAAGCACAGCTGAGCCCGGGGATTTATGAGGACGCCAGCGCACGGCGCACGCCAGGGAGCTACGCCAGCACCGTGTCCCGGGGCTCGCCCATGCTGAGCAGAGCTTCCGAAGGTGTGTTGCTCTCATACGCTGTCTGACCATTCATGCTGTCCACCGCAGCACGTGGCCCAGCGTTGGTTCCAGGGGCTTGCAGCCTGTCTGCTGTGCTCTGGGAGACTGGCTGCCCATGAAAATAGGCATAATTGCAAGTAAAATGTCTAATGTTCTCATTAAGTGCAGGGTGCACTGGAGTCCAGAAATGGTGGAACAGGTCATGCTTGGCATGGATTTTCAGCTAAGCCGTGAGAATTTCTGGAAGTCGGTCTGGATGGTCAGCTCTCCTCACTGTCTGCTGTGTGTCTGCTGTCTGAGTGCTCAGGCCATGGGGCTGGCTGCTTAGGGCGAATCGAGGTTCTTACTGTACTGAGTTGGACACGTTCCTTAGCTTTTTTGTGCTCTAGTGTCCTCATCTGTGAACTGGTGGTGTAATACCAAGGCTGGCCTCATAGGACTGCTATGCAGACAAAGTGAGGTGATATGTTGAAAGGACTTTGCAGAATAGTGCACAGAGTGTGGGAAGGACTCGGTAACTGTGAACTGTTATTACTCTCGGTTCTGTTTTATGACCAGAACCCGCCCCTCCTAGGGGTTCATGCTGCTGCAGAGACATCTGGGGGATGAGAGGCATGGATTTTTACCAGGTGGTCTGTGAACAATCTGAGGCCCTTAGAAGTATTTCCACTGAGCATTTTAGATTGTATTGCAGTACTCGTTTATCGAGGGCTTATGTGCAGACTCCCGTGGGCGGTTGGAGGGGTCACACAGAGGGAGGAGAAGAGGGAAATGTCCGTCTAGGGCCATGGTGTAAACCTACACCCTGTTGGCTCTGGTCTTGAAGGAGGAGAATTGCCCTGCAGAGGGAGAGGCTCTGCCTGTTAGAGCGAGCTGCGGCAGGGAAGGGAGGTGATAAACCAGCATGATTTCTTGGCTTCCACACGTAGGTTTGTGTGATCACAGCAAAGTCGATATTATCAAAATAGTAATTAGATGGTGCTCATGGTTGCACGGTGTTGTGTATTACTGTTGTTGAAGTATACCCTATGAAATGGCCAAACTTGTAAATTTTATCCTCTGTGTGTTTCACCACAGTTACTGAAACAGGGGAAGGTGATGGCTGGTAGGGTTTTGGTTTGGACTCAGTAGCACTAATGAGATAATGAAACTTCTGAATAATGTCCTGTAGAGAAGAAGAAGCTGGAGCAGGGAGGAGGCCAGTGCTGGCGAGGAAGTCTGTGTGGAAGCACAGAGCAGGGAACACTGTGTGACCCAGCAAGGAGCCGGGCAGCCAGGCAGAGAGAGGGTGGAGGCTTGGTGTGGGCAGGGTCCGGAGGCATTAGCCTGTCAGGTCAGAGATGACAAAGCACTGAGCGTCGACTTCCATTCGTAATTTTAGGTGATAAACCGGGCTGTGACCTGAAAGGGGGCAGTCTCCCAACCCAGAGGTGCCTGCATGTTCTGCAAGATTGATTGTTTCATGTTTAGTAGAAAGAGAAGATCAAAGAGATATATGTATATGGTCTGTATTGGAATGGTTGAGAAATAGATTAACATTATCCTACTTAACAAGCTTGCTTAAGGATTTGTGGTGGTGGCTGTTTTTTCTAGTTACAATTTCTTCTGGCAAGTCTGCTAATCATGAGAGGAAGTCAACCCTGACCCCTACCCAGAGGGAGAGCATCGCAGCCAAGTCTCCGGTGCCTGGCGTGGACCCTGCAGTGAGCCACAGCCCCTTCGAGCCGCACCACAGGGGCGGCACCCCCGGGGAGGTGTACCGGAGCCACCTGCCGGCACACTTGGACCCAGCCATGCCCTTTCACCGGGCTCTGGATCCTGGTAAGCACAGTGTGCAGTGAAAACTGAAGGCAGAGCAGTAACATGGCTGTGTTCCTCTTTAGACGTTCTGTACAGAATGCAGGCAGTCACGTGTGTTATTAGGATACAGTTTAGTGGATTTTCACAAACTCTACAGCTCAAGCCCCCAAATCAAGACACAGAATATTACCAGCACCCCTTAAAGAATTCAAATACTGGGTACGTGGAAAGCCCTCTTGTGTGATGGCATTTAATTGGAAAGTGGGTTCATGTGAAGAACTATTTTTAAATAACACAGGCATACTTCATACATTTTAGTTTACAACATAGCTTTTCTTCACCAGCGTTCTGATCTCTAGTCAGGGCACTGGTTACACCTCACAGTTCTTCCTTATGCAAATGATACATCTCCAGGTTTGTCTTTTTAAGTGAAGTTGAAGTTGAAAAACACACCAAAGGAATCTGTCAATAAATACAGTATCCGTCTAGATTTTTTTCCTCATCTTTTAAAATTATCTAGTCCATACCTAATTCAGATTCTGTATTGAGTCTTTCCAAAATAGCAGCGTCATTTTTTCATTGTTTCATTATTGTAGTAGCAAGTACAGCTGGAAGGAACTTTTGAACAGATACCACTGACCATCAGTGAGCATGGTCTTAGTAGGTATAGAAGCATGTCGGTTTTCTGGAGGGCGGGCTTCCCTGGCACAGCAGTGCTGCCTTCGGGGCCCAGGCCAGTGGGCTCTGCCCAGAAAGGGGCTTCCTGTCCACAGGTGGTGGAGCGTCTCTCCTGGACTCTGTGAGGTCAGTATCATCACATTGTCTGTCACCTGAAAACGTCAGGTCCCTGAGGCGCCCACACATGCCTGATTGTTCAGGGCCTGTCCCCAGAGCTGGGGTGGGAGCCTCACCCCTACCCCCTACTGTCGGCTGAGAGACCCCGCTGGGAGGGCTAGAGGAAGGGGGAGCAGACACTCGGAGAGTCTGTCATTGGTTCTTCTCAGGAGAAAATGTGTGCATAAACTATATCACTCAAATTCTCAGACAGAAGTGAATGTTTATGCTTTCATTTAGTATGTATCATAATCCTTTATTTTATAGCAGTTTTCTTTGCTTGTCATTGTTGAGCTTGAGCTGGATTATCAGTCTTTTGAGGATAGAGGCATTATCTCCTGTTGCAGTTTTGTTAGGATGTAGTGGACCTCCGGCACTGTATAAAGTTCACTGTGTGTGCTCAGCTCATGACGGCACCTACAGTGTCTGAGCACCTGCGTCACGGGGGCCTGGTCCTGCTGCTGCCTGTTGGTGCAAATAAAGTTTTATTAGAATACAAGCCATGCCTGCTTGTTTGTTTTGTCTGTGGCGGTTTTTACACTGTAATGGCAGAGTTGAGTCAGTGTGACAGAGCCATAGTGTCCACAAATCCTCACATGTTGACCATCTGGCCCTTTGACTAATCTCTGCTGTACATGCACACACTGATTAAATGCCCATGGACAGTTCATTTTCAGCACCCTCCCCCCCCCAAAATAAAGTTACCATTTGTTAGAAATTTTTCCATTTCTTTGGAAACTTCAGGTAAAAAATCTAATAAAGTTACATGTCAAAGACTGAAAGTGAAACTACTTGAGAGTAGGTTTTAGCTGCTGTTCTAGTGGTAAAGGTTAATACTCTTGTTTTGTCTGATCTGTCGTCCCCGTTTTCGTTATGTCTGACATTAGGATGTTTATATTCACACTGCTGCTCTGTCACGGTCCAAAAGGAATCTGCCGTAATCCTGTGTCCCCCCTCCCCCTGCCCCAACCCTGAGGTTGGTAGAAGCTGATTGTGCTCAGTAGCTCAGCAGATGGTTCTTTTCCTTACTCTTTCTGTGGGTGATGTTTAGCAAGTGGATTCTGCATGGACTCAACTACATGCCTGTCTTTCCTCTCTCCATCAGCAGCCGCTGCTTACCTGTTCCAGAGGCAGCTGTCACCGACCCCCGGCTACCCCAGTCAGTACCAGCTCTACGCAATGGAGAACACGCGCCAGACCATTCTCAATGACTACATCACCTCCCAGCAGATGCAAGTGGGCCTGCGGCCTGACGTAGCCAGGGGGCTGTCTCCTCGAGAGCAGCAGCTCGGGCTCCCGTACCCAGCGACCAGGGGTGTGTGTCTGTGCCCAGGACTAGTGCTTGGTGGGCGGATGATAGGAGGAAGGAAAAGCAGGCTCTGTAGCTGTTAGCCTTGAAGGCAGACAGGATGATACATCGAAACAGGCTGTTCTGGCAGCACTGGAATAACGAGGCCAGATCGATGTCCTTGAGGTTGGAAGCCATGGTCTCGCCAGCTTCACACTCTCCCCCATGTACAGGGTGGGGGTGGGGCAGTGTTCATCTGTTTCTCTGATGAAGCAGGTCTTTCGGAGTCATGCTGAACTTAAGCACTTTTTTTGTCCTGTATGCAAATTATTTTGGGGTTAGAGAAACCCAAGAGCCGTGTGCAGTTCTTTATCTTTAGAATAACATTTTAAACATAATTTTGTTTTTTCTTTTGAACAGGAATCATTGACCTGACCAACATGCCTCCAGCAATTTTAGTGCCTCACCCCGGGGGGACGAGCACCCCCCCCATGGACAGAATCACATATATTCCTGGTACACAGATCACCTTCCCGCCCAGACCTTACAGCTCCGCGTCTGTGAGTCCAGGTGGGTCTGCGCATGCCCCTCTCTGCTGGGAGCAGTGTGCTCCCGTGTTGCCAGCACACCCTCTATGGGCATTTTGGGCACTTTTCCCCAGTCAGTCTGCTGTTTTTCGTTTACTGTCTAGTCATGGGTCCTCCACAATGTCTGTCCCTAGATCCTCTGAGAGCTCCTGGGAGCTCGTATTATGCTCCATTATCATTGAAACTCTTAAGAAAGCACACTTCCTACTGCTCAGATTTGGAGCTTTCTGAAAAATGTTCAGTCACTTGAGAAGGTAAAGCTTGTTTGATGCACTTGCCAGGTTGGTGTTATTGTCCTCAGGCTGCAGGTTTGTGTGTTTTCCAGGACACTCGACACACCTTGCAGCCGCGGCCAGTGCTGAGAGAGAGCGGGAGCGGGAAAAGGAGCGGGAGCGCCTTGCCACGGCCTCCTCGGACCTCTACCTGCGGCCGGGTGGGTGGAGGCACTAGCCTCGTGCTCAGGGTGGGATGCCCTCAGACAGTGGGGCCCTTGCGTGTGTAGGCTGCTGAGACGCCAGGCAGGGCGGAGTTAGTGGTGTTGTCATGGGGACGGTGGCATTTGGATTTAGCAATACCAGTTGGGTCTGAAAACGCTGGGCTCAGAGCTCATTAAAGCTGAAGCCATCCAGCAGAGGCTCACAGAAGATTCCTGAAGATAGGTGTGGCATTTGGGTTGGCATGTAAAGGGAGGATGCAGTGTGCTTAGAAGGTTGTCTGATTAATGTAAAAGAAATCCCTCAGTGTCTGACTATAGGAGGTGCTTTAATGAATCATGAGCTGTTCTTGTCGTTTAATCACTCAATTGTGTCCTGCTCTCTGTGTCCCCATGGACTGTAGCCTGCCATCCTTGGGGTTCTCCAGACAAGAATACTGGAGTGGGTTGCCATTTCCTTCTTCAGGGGATTTTCCTACCCAGGAATTGAACCCGCGTGTCTTGCATCTCCTGCATTGGCTGGTGGATTCTTGACCACTGAGCCACCTGGGAAGTGGATCATGAACTAGCACCATAATATTGATTGTATGTTGATTGTATAGAAACTGCAGAAATTGACTTAACTGAAGAAAGCCAGGTACAAATCCTACATAATGTCTGTAGGAACTATGTTTTAAAAATGCTTGTGATCCCACTGATGAATAACATGCAGCTTTAAGTCCATCAAACATAATTTTTCTCCATCAAACATTTGAAAGTTTGATAGTATTGTGGTGTTTGAGGAAACACTGCCTCTTACACACTGTCAGTGGTAGTATAAACAGGGATAACCTTTTCAGAGACATAAAAATATGAGCAATAATCCAGTCCTAGGAATGCACTCTTGTGGGAACGCTCACATAAACTGCTGTGTGGTCAGACGGGAGAGAATCGCTGAATGGCTGTGCTAAGTGGTACGTGCTCTGAAAAAAAAAAATATGGCTGTTTGCTAGAACTGCCAGCTCAAGTGAGAAAGAGTGAGTCTGAGAGCCCGAGGAGGTGGAGGAGAGAGTGAGGAAAAGGAACTTGAGGTCCTGCGAGTGAAGGAGCTTTGCTTTGGGAGCCACGGTCAAGTGGAGGAGCCACGGAGCTGCGGGCCCGGCAGCCTTGGGCCTTGCTGCAGCAGAAGCTCATCATTTGCATTGTGATTCAGAGACAGTTGTTCCAGACTTGATTTTGGAAATAAGAAACACACCAGAGTTTGAGGAAAAGTCAGAGACAAACTTCCTGATTTGTATTGGTGCTCCGGTATTGGTGGTTTTTTGTTTCTCTTTGGAATTAACATAGAGACTTGTCACAGGAATGGGAACGAGAGTAAAGTGGTAGCTGACCATTTTGTTTCAAGTTACTAGTGTGGTTTTATTGCATCTTTATTGGAAAACTCTTAAAGCATTGATTTCTCGAAAGGCCAGAAAGCAGGGTAGCGAGTTTCTCCACTTGCTTTCCTGTCTTCTATTTGGGAATGTGAGGAAGTCAGCGACCCCCTGTGCTGCCATCCAGCCTCTTCCTGATGGCTCGTCCCTGCATCCCTCTGCCCTGCAGGCTCAGAGCAGCCTGGCCGGCCCAGCAGCCACGGCTACGTGCGCTCCCCATCCCCGTCAGTCAGAGCTCAGGAGACCCTGCTGCCCCAGAGACCCAGCGTCTTCCAGGGAACCAACGGGACCAGCGTGATCACCCCACTGGACCCTAGCGCGCAGCTGCGGATCATGTAAGCCTCCGAGTGCACTTGGACCAGACGTGCTGTCTGCTGCCTGTGTCACATGCTCATCAGCGTGACTGCAGTAGCGCTGCACACTGTGCTCAGCGCGGTCTGTCCCCCTGACACCCCAACACCCTGGGAGAGTGTCCCCTTCACAGACGTGTGCTTTGGTTTTCTTTTCAGGCCACTGCCTGCCGGGGGCCCTTCCATCAGCCAGGGCCTGCCGGCCTCCCGTTACAACACCGCTGCGGATGCCCTGGCTGCTCTTGTGGACGCTGCTGCATCTGCTCCCCAGATGGATGTGTCCAAAACGAAAGAGAGTAAGCACGACGCCACCAGGTTAGAAGAGAATGTGAGGAGCAGGGCAGCAGTCAGTGAGCAGCAGCTAGAGCAGAAAAGCCTGGAGGCGGAGAAGAGAGCCGGTCAGTGTCTGTACACCTCTTCAGCCCTGCCGAGTGGCAAGCCCCAGCCTCACTCTGCAGTAATTTACTCTGAGGCTGGGAAAGAGAAAGGGCCTCCTCCCAAGTCCAGATATGAGGAAGAGCTAAGGACTCGAGGGAAGACCACCATTACCGCAGCTAACTTCATAGACGTGATCATCACCCGGCAGATTGCCTCGGACAAGGACAGCAGGGACCGTGGCTCCCAGAGCTCAGACTCTTCCAGTAGCTGTATGTATCTCGGCCAGAGCCCGCCCCACGGGACCACACATGGAGTCACCTGACTCCAGGGGAAGCAAAGCACACGGTGTGAATGTCATGGAGAGGTGGTGTGGGTTAGTGGTGCACGAAAGTCTCTCCTGCTGTTACGCCTTTAAGTATCTGAGCATCTTAAGTGCACTGTCACGTGTTTCCTTGAGGAACTTGGCCTTTCTGGGGATGAAGTCACAGGGAGGCAGACAGAGGCAGAGCCGCTCACATTTCAGGTTCTGCAAATGGGTGTGTCACATGCTTCACGCTTCGAGACCTCATTCCTCAGGAGACCCTCCTAAGGCATGCATCAGGGTCTAGGGTGGTACCCCAAAGCCACTAGTAACCTTTTTCTAAGATACAGATATTTTTAAAAGACCACCTTACTGATAATTATGGTTATTGGTAATTGGTATTTCTTATAAGTTGGATTTTGAGCAAGTGTAAGAATTCAGCAGACTACAGTAAAATGCTAGAAAAGTTGTTTTAAATGTATTAACTACATCCTAAATTCTCTATTGGATTTCTGAAGGCACGTATTTAAACACATATCCCTTAGTATTGAAGTAATGTAACTACACATAGTAACCTCTCATTTCCATTCGTGAATCGAGTAGAGTCGGAGACCGTGACCAGTGGGGTCCTGTGCACTGCCTGGCGTGCAATACAAGGTTCTGGCTAGTCTGCACCTGATCCTGACTTGTTTGGATAAATAAATAGCCCCATGGCTGAGGTCTGGAGAGAAGCTTGGTAGTCCTATGTGTCCATGAAAGATATCTATTAGCCTGGACTGTGGAAATCTGCAAAATCGGTGCTGTACCTACAGAGAATTGGGACAGTCTCTAGTTGTGTGACTGGGCTGTCTGGCGGGAAGTCACTGGCACACGCGTGGTAACCATCCTGGGGCTTGTGGAACACTTGCTAACTACCTGACATCACTTCCTTTTTGCGTCACAGAATGTCTGCAAGCAGTCTGGCTGCTTTTCTGATGGTTTATGTCTCTTGAGCGTAGTTTTATTTTCATCACTGACTCCATTCCTTGTGTGAAGCGCCCAGGGTCCTCCCGGTTACCCAGCGTGGCTTTCAGTTCTTCCTCAAACCCCCTCTTCCTGGCCCCTGCCCCAGACATCAAGAGCACTGAGCTCCCAGGAGCACCAGGCCTCCTGCTGCCTGTGCTGCCCTGTGGAGCAGAGTTTGGGAGCAGCACGCAAACAGTGAACAGTGATTGGTGCCCTTCCCAAAGTAGTACCAGTTAGTTTGCATATAGTGACATATTTTAGTTTCCAAAGCTAATTTCCACCCGTTAGCAGGTCTCTGTCCTGAGTATACTAGAGCCAGGTCCTTGCGGCTTCCATGACCTGGTGGGGGTGGGAGAGGGCCGTGGAGTCGCCGCTGGAGCAGTGGGTGGTGCGCTAGTAGTGGAGTTCTTGCCCACCTTCTACCCTGTGTCCAGCACCTGACCATGCTTGCTGATCTGGCCAGGGTCACATACTCTTTGGGTCGCTGATCATTTCCTCAGATGCTTCAGTGCACCCAAAGGTGCGCACAGCACTCTTGAGTCAGAAGAGTCCTGAGCAGGAGGTCACATCCCTCCCCAGCAGCTCCCCTGTTTTCGAGTCTGAGGCCCTGGCAGGACTGAGGGAAGCGCCTGGACCCCCACTGCTTAGACCCTCAGTTCCCAAGGGCACCATCTCTTAGAGGGCCCGGCTGTGACGGCGCGTGCTCCCTTCCTCCCTGCAGACATTCACCACCACCTCTGTTCACGTTCACGGTGTAACATGGGGCTAAAAATGGGAGTCATTTTTGTCAGGAGCACTCAGTGATTTGACAAAATTATTACGTGATGTTAATCCACAGTGTTGAAGTTGTCCTGGTGAAGAAGAGCAGACTATCCGGGATGGAAGTGACTTGGAAGTATGTACTGTTGAGGTCTCGTCTCGTTGGTTTAATCTCTTGTGATGAATTTCCTGGTGATTTTCTTTTTCAGCCCCCAGGAGAAGGTCGAGCTATTTCTGATCTGCTTCACCTCAAGGTTTTAGAGCCTGCAGATTTTCAGGAAACTCTGTACCTTGCCAAGATGAGGAGCCCGAGGAAGCGATTAACTGACCTTTGCCACAATGCATTGAACTCCTTGTTTGTTTTTTCTCTAACCTGAGGTGCCATTGAACACTTCTGACGAGTAAAAACTGAAAATATGCAAATAGATTTGAAGAGCTTGGGACTTCTGAGCTTGACATAGGATTAGTTTTAAAATAGATTCTTTTCTTTTCTTCAAGTATCTTCTCACCGGTATGAAACACCTGGCGATGCTATTGAGGTGATAAGCCCCGCCAGCTCTCCCGCACCGCCCCAGGAGAGGCTGACGGCCTACCAGCCGGAGGTCGTGAAGGCGAGCCAGGCAGAAAGTGGGTCTCCTGTGTCTTCACATGTGCTTCCTGTTGTCTGTCCAGGGCGTGTTCAGAAATAGCTCATTTTGTTAGTTTTGTTTTAGAGTACTCTTCTATGAGTCTAGATGGCAATCTACTCCAGTACTATTGCCTGGAAAATCCCATGGACAGAGGAGCCTGGTAGGCTACAGTCCATGGGGTCGCAAAGAGTCGGACACGACTGAGCGACTTCACTTCAATGGAATACTATTTTTAAGTCATTGATGACTTTTTAAATATGTTTTAATGATATTGAAAATAGTTGATATTAATTTTGTTTGCCCACTTGTGCTTTCACATTTTAGTCTATGCTAATCTTCTGATGTCTCTCAGTGAATAAATATTTTTTCTTCAAAATTAAGATATGAATTCCCCTTCCTGTGTTTCTCTGAGCTATGTTTAATCTTTGCTCATGAGTGAAAGGTGGGCCTCCTTGCAGTAAGACGTCTGTCTATCCCCTGTTAGACGAAGCCCCCAGACAGTACGAAGGACCACTGCATCACTACCGGCCGCAGCAGGAGTCCCCGTCCCCGCAGCAGCCGCCGCCCCCACCCTCACAAGCCGAGGGGGCGGGGCAGGTGCCACGGACACACCGGCTCATCACACTTGCTGACCACATCTGCGTGAGTTTCTCACTACTCTTACTAGTTAGTGGGGTCTTTGTACACAATCACACAGGCCACGTTTCACATAGAATCACAATAAAGATATCTAGATTTTTTTATGTTACACTGTTTTTTTTTTTTGGCAAGTGCTCAATGGATTTAACCAGTTCCTCTTTTTCTCATTCACAGCAAATTATCACACAAGATTTTGCTAGAAATCAAGTTTCCTCGCAGCCTCCCCAGCAGCCTTCCACTTCTACATTCCAGAGTTCACCATCTGCCTTGGTGTCTACACCTGTGAGGACAAAAACATCAAACCGCTACAGCCCAGAATCTCAGTCTCAATCTGCTCACCATCAGAGACCAGGCTCAAGAGTCTCTCCAGAAACTCTAGTGGACAAATCCAGGGCCAGGTATGGTCTCCCTTGGCCACACGTAGGTTCCCCAGCAGTGAAACAGTCGTACTCTACCTTCACGATAGGGGATTCATTTCTTACCTAGAGTTTCTTTACCTTAATTCCCTGGAAAGTGTAAATGATAGTTTTTCCTTTGTATATTATTCTTGGAATGTCCACTGTCTGGGCAGTTGGTTCTGTATGTTTTTATTATGTGTCCACAAGTTGATTGCTGTCCTCTGTCTGTGGGTTTGCAGACAGTGCTGTGGCATGGATGGTTGGGTGGTAGTGTTGGGACACGGCCTGGGTCTTCAGAATCACACTGTGTTCAGATGTTTAGGAAGCTGGCGTTGAATAATGTGAGGCTGCTCAGTACAGGGCTCTCTCCAGTGTTCTCGCCAGTGCTCTGCACTTGGAAGTTGAAGGTAGTGGTCTGCGTGTTGGTGCTCATGTTAGTTGATGGAGAGCAAGCAGCACAGATTTGTCAAGTTCATAAAGATGCTGAGAACGAGTCTGAGGTTCAGCAGGTCAAAGACTCTGCAAATATCTGGAGACACATGGCAGGTGGATGGACCAGGGCAGTGGAAGCGGCAGTTGATTTTGTAGCAGGCCTGGTTCTCCAGCCTGCCTGCCAACCCCTAAGTTAGCAGAGAACATAAAGGAGTAAGAACAGTGTATTTAATAAGATGAACGATACTCCTTTGGGAAAAAACTTTATTGTGGGGTTTTTTTGAACATATAGAAGTAGAGAAGGTGTAACATGCCAGCACCCAGTACAGGCCCCATGTGTTTCATTATCTCCACCTCAAACTGGAGTGTTCTGAAGTAAATTGCAAATGACATAAGTCATCTAAAGCAGCTGGATGATCTTAAGGACATGATGAAAGCATTCTCTTTTAACAAAAAAGAGCTTCAGTTATCAAAGAAGAACAGAAAGTTGTAAGTCATTCATGATACATTCTTGATATAAAGTGCTATGTAGATTTTGAACAGTTGATAGCCATTTATGAGAAACAAATCATTTTGATTTTTTCACTTGTAATTTCCACATCATCGCACCTTGCTTTTGAATGAGGAATGTTACATTTCTTTCAGATTACCTGGTTTTATAGTTTAAAATATTTATATAATCCATACTGTTATAAAATACCATTAACTGATTTTTCAACTTATGAGCAAAACACAGAGGAGTTGTTCTAGAGTTCTGGAACAATGTAAATGCTGTAAATCATATAAAAATGGCTGAGCAGGCTATATAAAGTAGACAAGCTAAAGATTAAAATCAATAGAGAGAAGGTAGTCAAGTCCTTCATCTTTTGTGGTAAGACTGATAGCTACTGTTTCAAGTTTTGATACGCCAAGAAAGGTATATACCATTGGTAAAGTGTGAAAGTCACTCAGTCATGTCCAACTCTTTGCAACGTCACGGACTATATACAGTCCATGGAATTCTCTAGGCCAGAATACTGGAGTGTGGGTACCCTTTCCCTTCTCCAGGGGATCTTCCCAATCCAGGGATTGAACCCAGGTCTTGATCCCACATTGCAGGCGGATTCTTTACCAGCTGAGCCCCAAGGGAAGCCTAAGATTGGTAGTTACCTCTAAATCATCTAAATAATCAAAGAGCTAAAAGAAATGGTAAAAAATGGCCACCTCTAATTGGATGGGGTAGATTGGGAAAAGAAATGACAAACGATACTAACCTATAATGATATTGAAAGCATATGTTAAAGGTCACTGATGGCTTTTATTCATTTTTTTAAAAAAATATTTGGCTGTGCTGGGTTTTAATTGTGGCACTCGGGATCTTTAGTTGTGATAAGTGGGATTTATTAATAGTTCACAGTATTTGAGGTGACTTTTTTCTAATATTCAGTGTCAACTTTTGTTCTCTGAAATGACTGAAGTAACCAGCTAACCAGTGTGTGTGTGTGTGTGTGTGTGTGTGTGTGTGTCTGTCTGTCTGTCTGTCTGTCTGAAGTAACCAGCTAACCAGTGTGTGTGTGTGTGTGTGTGTGTAGGGTGAGCCGAGGTGAGCCCTGTGTGTGTGTGTGTGTGTGTGTGTCTGAAGTAACCAGCTAACCAGTGTGTGTGTGTGTGTGTGTGTGTGTGTGTGTGTAGGGTGAGCCGAGGTGAGCCCTGTGTGTGTGTGTGTGTGTGTGTGTGTGTGTGTGTGTGTGTGTGTAGGGTGAGCCGAGGTGAGCCCTGGGAAGACAGTCTCACGTTTCGTATGTTGCAGCATCAGGCCCGGAAAGTCCCCAGAGAGGAGTCACATCTCTTCGGAGCCCTATGAGCCCATCTCCCCGCCTCAGGTTCCTGTTGTGCATGAGAAGCAGGACAGTGTGCTGCTGCTGGCCCAGCGTGGAGCCGAGCCCGCGGAGCAGAGGTACGTAGGGGCAGGGCCGCGTGGCTGTGCGTGCGTGTGTGCGCATGTGCGTGCGTGTGTGCGCATGTGCATGCTCGCACTTGGTGCCTTCCGTTTTCCTGAAGTCAGTGCAGTTTTTTCTCTTTCGATCACATGTCAGGAGAATCACTTTGTTTTCCTAGTGATCAAATGCTAGTGGATTTTACTGAAGAAATTCTAATGTTTAAGTAGATGATAGAAAATAATTGTTCATTATTCTCCTTGAAATTAATTCCTTCTGGATCTTTTTTAAACCTTTTTGTCTGTGTGGACATTGAGAACCTGAAGTGCCTGCCAGGCACCTGGTGTCATGTGCAGTGCGTGGAAGGTTGCAGTGAGCACTGCTTGCTGTTTTCTCACCAGTTTCTAACCCTTACCCCCACCCTGTGAATTAGTAGATATTTATTCTGTTGGGTTTAGACGCTTTTAGTTTGGCCCCCTATACAATTCACAGGCACCCAAATAGGTGTTGGTACCTTTCAGTGAAATGAGGAAGAAATCCTGTTTTGGAAAGGGAATGATGTTAACTTCAATTATACGTTTACATGTTTTCCCCTAAGATTGTGAGTTTTTGAGGACAGAGACGACATCTTAAGTCATTTTTCTGTTACCTTCTTTGTCATGTTTGAGTGATGGACCCGATTAGGTTATCAGCACCTTTCATGTGTTCTCTGGCACTAGTTGGCTCCTGGGTAGTCTTGAGCTAGTTGAGGAGACTTGTGTTTCTAAGTGTGTTAGCATAGGAAGCCGCAGATGAAATGTGAAAGCCTTTACATGATACTCCGCTCATGCAGGCCTGGAAAGATTCTAACAAATACGCAGTTTTATTTCTGCATTGTTGCTGTGCTGTTAGGTCTAATTGTCTACTGCTTAGGTGTGAGTGCTTGCTATTCTATAGGCAGGTATGCTAGTAGTTACAATCGTACTGTACTTCAAAGTAATGTTGCTGGTTAAACGGTCCCCAGATTATGTGGTCACCCTCAGTACACCAGGGTCTGTGCTGCAGAGAAGACAGGAGCATGCCAAGCTGTTTTGAGGGCTCCTGTTACCACCTGTTTGCTCTCTTGGTTCTAGACCGTCTCCACTCCAGGGCTCCTTTTCTGACGTCCTCTTGGCCCCAGATATGTCAGTGCTCAGATGGAGAGGGCCTCGGGCCTGGCACTCGCCGGGGGTGGGGGAGTTGGGGGTAGGGGTGGGACAGGGAGGGGAGTAGGAGTGCGTGGTGGTAACACATGACTGTTCCCAGCAGGAATGACTCCCGCTCACCAGGCAGCATAAGCTACCTGCCTTCATTCTTTACCAAGCTCGAGAGCACATCCCCCATGGTGAAGTCAAAGAAGCAAGAGATTTTTCGTAAGTTGAACTCCTCTGGTGGAGGTGACTCTGATATGGGTAAGTGGGATTTCTTTTATGAACTCCCATAAAATGTGCATAAATAATGATAGCTCCATGTTGCCTCTCACGTAACCCTTGAGTATGAGGCTCTGGCAGGCCGGTCCAACCACATGTGATATGAACTCCACCGCAGGCCTCTGTTGGCTCTGCTTGGGGGCTTTCTGTGAGGGAGCCCCACCCAGCACGTGTGCAGCTACCCATTTTCTCTCTGAACAAGTGTGGGTCTCAGAAGTGTGTGTCTTATATGGGGCTGGATTGGCTCTCCAGTGTTTACCCCCTGGTCTACCCCTCTTTTGGGTAGACCATCCAGCTGTCTGCAGACAAGGTCATGCTCCTGTAGTTGTCTTTCCAATGTGGACGTGCACAGGCAGCCAGCTCTAAGCATTCCTACCATACCAGGTGCTGGTCACTAAAAACCTTTCATTCAGTTAGCCTTTCAGCCAGTTCTGAGTACTGTGGTAGGACCCATCCCAATTCATCATCTTAAGAGGGTCTGGGACCACACTGGGTGTTTCCATGACCTGTGTTCAGTTCCAGTGACTTAGTGTTGGTACCAACACCAGCCTCCTGCGATGAGCTGCCCATGGCCCATACCTCTCCCTGCTGTCCTGTGTCGACGTGTGTACTTGTTTGCGCCTTTCTCTGCTCTGCCAGTCTTTGTGGATTACCTTCGAAGAGCACCTCCCACAACTAAGGATGGTGCCAGCCTCAAGGCAGTGGCAGCAGATGGTGCATGGCCTGGGCACCACTGCCTGCTCCAGGCCCTGTTGTCAGTGTGAATGTGTATTATCTCCTGTCACCTTCACAACACTCTCCATGCCACATGTTGGCATCATCTCTACTTTGTAAATGAGGACACTGAGGCTTGGGTTTAGTGACTCTTGAGGTGATGGGGCTGTGTGGTTCAGACTCATGGATGCCAGCTCTGGAGTCCATGCCTCCAGTAGTTCTGCATGCAACACCCTCACCAGGGCTGCCCATAAATGCCCCACAAGGACAGAATTCTGAACAGCTGGGCTGGAACCTTCCTTGCTTACTGTTTTCACACTCAGGCCATCAGCCAGGTTCACTCGTCCCCTTCTCTGCATATATATCCAGTGATCCAAGGCTCTGGGGAAGCCCTGCAGAACCCAGGGTTTCTACCATCAGTAAACCCTGCCAACTAGGAACTGCCAGGTGGAGTTATGTTTGGATCTGTGACATGGTGATTAACAAAGGTTGAAAGTCCCAGAGGAGAAAGGATGAGCCCAGTGTCACATGTTGTTTGTGTAGTTATCCCAGCTCTTAATTACTAGATTCGAGAAGTCCAAGCCCTCGGCAACCAAGATGGCTTCGCTTCAGCTCAGGGTTCCCACTGAGGACATCAGTGCTTTTACTCTGCAGAAGCCTTCACGCTCTAAACTTAGCGACTCTTTTCTCTCTGCTGTTGTTAACACTAGTGAACAACTTACCCCTTCCAGAAATGCTCTGTTCCCTTGGTTTTCAATACTGCTGTTTCCAGTTTCTTCCTCTGCTCCTTTGGCTGATTTTTGTGTCTCCTCAGAAGCCCGGTCTTGCTCAGCAGGCCTCTGAGATGTTGGTTTGCCTCCAGCACTATAGAACTGCCTTTCCCCACCTCTGAGGAACGATCATGTCCTCTAGTAAGCCTGTCTTACTCCCGTTGGTCCCGAGCGATGCGGGGATCTGGGAATGGGCATTTCACTCAGCTCCCAGGTGATTTCTGCTCTGAGGGCCTCAGGAAGTACCTGCTAACCTGAACCCCACAGGGTGTATTTAAGTCCAGTATGTTGTTGTTGGTTGAACAATATGAAATTGTCTTCATCTGACCATTTTTGACCAATAAGAACATGATTTTCTTATTCAGCCAAATAATGGCTTGTATTTGTATGGCTTGTAATGGCTTGTATTGTGTATGGCTTGTATCATTTCACAAATAATGGTATGTATTTGTGAAATGAATGAGTCCTGTTCTCCAGGTTTCTATGAGAACTACAAGGCCCTCCTTACCCCCTTGTGCTATTTCAGGTTCAGTCGGTTTACTGTTCCCTGATCCATAAGTGAGGCGCCTCCTCCCCACCCCCCAGTCTCCCTGTCCCAGGAGTCAGCATCCAGGCCCCCTCACCCCAATCTGCGTGGACAGGCCTTCTCCCTGGTGCAGGGCCACTCTTTTCCGGGACACTGTTTGGCTACTAACTTACTTCCTGGATTCTTTTTCTTTCAAGTTCCCAACCTTGAGTTGGAAGGCATGATAGAAACACGGTTTCTGTTCCCAAACTTCTTCCATTTTGGGCACAGTGCTTTACAAGTAGTTCCCAGGTTGTCCAAGCTGCTGTCATTCAAATTGAGCAAATGACAGACTGCATAGTTAGCAGAAATGAACAGAACCGACAGGCAGGATCTCTGCCTCACCCTGGCAACTGCAGCAGGGACACATGGTCATGTTTGTTCCTTTCACGGGGGCATTCTCCCCAGGATCTAATCTCACACCTGGCTGTTGGCAGGGACTCTTCCCTGGAAGCTTGGGTTCCTGTCCTGAAGCCAGCTTTTTCCTATGTGTGTTTCTCTGGCGCTGCAAAAGGTCCTTTCCTTCCTGGGCTGTATTACTCCTGTTCTGATTTCCTTAAAAAAGTAATTATTTCTCTTCAACTTTGGTAAAAAATAAAGTTGATCATGGAAAATAAGGTTAATTTACCATAGAATTTTTTTGGAGACTTTCTCTTTTTCCATGTAGGTGATCATCACATCTCAGTTAATTAACTTGAATGTTTGTTTTAAATACAGCAGCTGCTCAGCCAGGAACTGAGATCTTTAATCTGCCAGCAGTCACCACCTCAGGTAAGATTCAGAAAACCCATACAGTAGCAGTCAGTCCAGCAAATAGGCATTGCGTAATGGCTGCATGCCAGGAACATCATTTAGTCGTGGAGGGACACGGAGGCAGTCACAGTAAAAAGTGAATTGAGGGTCACTAAGTACTTGTTGCGGAGAAGGCGATGGCACCCCACTCCAGTACCCTTGCCTGGAAAATCCCATGGATGGAGGAGCCTGGTAGGCTGCAGTCCATGGGGTTGCTAAGAGTCGGACACAACTGAGGGACTTCACTTTCACTTTTCACTTTCATGCATTGGAGAAGGAAATGGCAACCCACTCTAGTGTTCTTGCCTGGAGAATCCCAGGGACGGGGGAGCCTGGTGGGCTGCCGTCTATGGGGTCGCACAGAGTCGGACACGACTGAAGTGACTTAGCAGCAGCAAGTACTTGTTGAAAACATAAATGAACAGAGAATCAAAACTATTGAGCTAAAATGTAAAGAGAAGAAAACCGTCAAGCAACTTTCACACCAATGGGTGCCTGATTTAACACAGGAAAGCGCATGCTCTCAGGGGATTAGCCGCCTCTGTGGGGCTGTGCTGTCAACACTGCCAGGCCGTGTGTCCTGGGCGGTTCCTGCTCCCATCCTCCCTCAGAGTCAGGCAGGTGCTGTGCCGTCTCCTGCAGGCTCCGTGAGCTCCAGAGGCCACTCCTTTGCTGACCCTGCCAGTAACCTCGGGCTGGAGGACATCATCCGGAAGGCGCTCATGGGGAGCTTTGACGACAAAGTGGAGGATCACGGGGTGGTCATACCCCAGCCGGTGGCAGTGGGGCCTGGGGGCGCCAGCACCTCAGTGGTGACCAGCGGCGAGACCCGGAGGGAGGAAGGGGACCCATCACCTCACTCAGGTAAGGGGCTCGTTTTTGTGCTCTTCACCATGTCTCCCAAGAAAAAGCCAGTCCACACCCCAGGTTCTGATGGGTCATGAAGAGATTACATTTATGTGCTCAGTCACCTCAATGTTTTTTCAACCTCTTCAGACATGTTATAAGTGACATAAAAAGGATGAAAATTTCTAAAAAAAAAAAAAAGAAAATTTCTACCCAGAATGTCACCCTTCAGTGTATCAGTGTTTTTGTTTTCATCTAGTCCTTATCTGTGTGCATACATTGTAATTGTAATACTGATACAATTTCATATTCTGCTTTTGAATCAAAGTGACTTGCTATTGTGATAAAAGTGACAGGCCCCATATAAAAGAATTTTAAGCCCCAGAAAAAAATAAGGGGAAAAAATCCTTTCAATCACATTGTATAGAAAGCTAGTGTTAAAATGGGTAGCTTATTGGAATGAGGTCATTACACATCCTGTTATAAGCACACAAAAAACCATGACTCTATGCTTTATGTTAATATATAACCTTTTTTCTTAATCTGTTGAGAATCTCTCTTATGCCTTAAAAATAAACCGAAGGTCAGCAACATTTCAAGTTTGTTCTCCTGTTATGGTCACACTGTTATGGTCACACAAAAGATTTCACTAAGGATAAGAAAATGATTAAAAGAGATGAGTGGTTTTATTTGTTTTTCCCTATATATGTTAACGTTGGGACAATATAAATTCACTTCCTGCTCTCAAAGATGAGACATTTGTCTTCTAATTTCTGCTCTAACCTTCAAGTTTTATTGATTTTAAATGTGTGTGTGTGTTTTAAGTTATAATATTGGTGATTTACAGAGTTCTCCTTGTTGTGTAGTCTTTTTATCATGGCATTTCTTGGTGGTGAGGTTTCATACCCTGTTTTTTCAAAAAGGCTGCTGTGTCCTGAGGTCCTTCCTGCTCGAGAAGGTCTTCTTGGCTGCCTTTGTTTAACGGTTTGACAGGTATTACAATACTAGGTTGGTGCAAAAGTAATTAGTTTTTGCATGGCTGAAATTTGCTGTTCGATGTTGGAATACTTTCTTAAATGTGGTTACATTATACATCATTTTAATGCACACTTCTTTAAGTTTTTTTGCTAATGACTTGTTACTTGCTGTTTATGTTTATTTTAGACTATGGAAATGGTGTTAGACAAAAAGCAAATTCAAGCGATTTTCTTATTCGAGTTCAAAATGGGTCATAAAGCAGTGGAGACAACTCACAACAATGAATTTGGCCCAGGAACTGCTAATGAATATACAGTATAAGTGGTGGTTCAAGAAGTTTTGCAAAGGAGATGAGAGCCTTGAAGATAAAGAACATCGTGGCCGGCCACCCCAAGTTGACAACAACCAAGTGAGAGCCATCATCGAAGCTGATCCTCTCACAAGCACCCAAGGAGTTGCTAAAGAACTCAGTGTTGACCATTCTACAGCTGTTTGAAGCAAATTAGAAAAGTAAAAAAGCTGGATAAGTGGGTGCCATATGAGCTGCAAAAAAATGGTTTTAAAGTGTTGTCTTCTCTTATTCGATACAACAATGAACCATTTCTTGGATTGTGACATGAAATGAAAAGTGGGTTTTATATGACAGCCAGCAACAACCAGCTAAGTGGTTGGAAGAAGCAGCTCCAAAAGCACTTCCCAAAGCCAAACTTGCACCCAAAGAAAGGTCCTGGTCACTGATGGTCTGCTGTCCGTCTTATCCACTACAGCTTTGAGTTCGGGTGAAACCATTACATCTGAGAAGTACGCTCAGAAAATCGATGAGACGCACCGAAAAGTGCAGCGCCTGCAACTGGCAGTGGTAAGCAGGGCCCGATTCTGCACGAAGCCTGACTTCAGCTTCTGAAGCGTTGGTTCTGTGACGTGCGAACTGGGCTATGAAGTTTCGTCTCATCTGCCATATTCGCCCGACCTCTCGCCCACTGACTACCACTTCTTCAAGCATCCTGATAACTTTTTGCAGGGAAAAGGCTTCTACAACCAGCAAGATGCAGAAAATGCTTTCCAAGAGTTCGTTGAATCACAAAGTACAGATTTTTATGCTGCAGAAATAAACTTACTTCTCAATGGCAAAAATGTGTTGATTGTAAGGGTTCCTATTTTAATTAATAAAGATCTGTTTGAGCTTAGTTATAATGATTTAAAATTCACGGTCTGAAGCTGCAATTACGTTTGCACCAACCTACTATTAAGACACATACTTTTCTCAAAACCTCCTGTAAACATGGTTGTATTTCTTCTGGTGTTCATTGTTGTGTAAGAAGTAAGACTAGGTTCCCCCACCACCTCCCTTTTTTTTAGTGATGACATTTTATCTGCCCAAAGAATCCTTTTTTCCTCAACTTCAGTAAGTACCATCAGTGTGTTAGTGTTCTTCAGCCTGTGTCGATTCCCTGATCACCAGAGGGTGTGTGCACCTTCCCAGTTTCTGTGTTCAAGGGAAAAAATTCTATCACATGTTCCTTAGTTATTTTCTCCATTTGAGAAAGTTGCCTTTTCGCTGGATAGTTTTTGTACTCTGTTACCTTCTCATTGTTTTAATCATCTTGATCCTTTTTCTGTTGCTTTCACTCTCAAATTTTTCCTTTGCACCAGTGTCTCCTTTTCCTTCATGGCTTGACTTCCTAATAAGCCTTTTCATAAGCCTCATTCATTTTGGTGATCTCTTTGAGCTTCTTTTGTAAATGGCCATCATGTATTGTCAAGTTTTCCCCAGTGTTTGAAGTACACCCCACCCCCATTTTCTGTTGTGTTATATTGTCCTCTTTATCACCAAGGACTTGCATTTCTTCTCTCTCCAGACAGAGGGGTAGAAAATGCTTTTTCTCCCTTTTTTCTGTACCCCAAGGATTGGGGGCAGGTTGAAACCATTCTGCTGGGGCTGCTGACCTGGGCTCTGATCTCATCTGAGATCCTTGTAATGTTCTGTGTGAGAGCCCAGTTGGGGCTTCCCAGGCCTGCAAACCAACTAAACAGCCTGGAGAAGCAGAAAGAGCTTCCTTGACTTGCACGGCCCAGCTGATGTCCAATAGCTTGAATGGGCTTCTCTTGTGCAGATTTTCTCCTTCCTCTCTTCACTCTTCTGTAGATTGATGAGGGCAGAGATAGTGAGGATTTAAGATTTTTGTCGAACAGTTTTCGGTTTCTTAGCAGTTTTGTGCTCCAAGGCCAAGAAAGAAATGATGTTTCAGAAATGTTAGTTTCTTGGTTAACCTGTTTCTGAGTTTATGGCATGAGGACAGACATTCCCCCTTTGACTTTAGTTGCTGCGAGTGAGTTCTGGCTCTCTCTTGTATGTTACCAGGGTCTGGATTCTTCATGCTTCCATCCTGCTTTCTCTTGCAGCAGATGGTCAGCAGCACTGGGGTGCACTTTCAGTTTGTGAATGTGACTACTATGTGTCATTAATGACAGTTTATTCCACTTTCAGGAGGAGTTTGCAAACCAAAGCTGCTCAGCAAGGCTAACAGCAGGAAATCGAAATCACCTGTCCCGGGGCAGGGCTACCTGGGAGCGGAACGGCCCTCATCCGTCTCCTCTGTGCACTCAGAAGGGGACTACCACAGGCAGACGCCGGGCTGGGCCTGGGAGGACAGACCTTCCTCGACAGGTGAGGGGCTGCTGCCAGGGTGCAGGTCTGCATGCAGCTGACGTCAGGGCCTTGGTTAGCGATGCTCCTAAAATCAGATGCTCTGTTAGGAAAATGCTTTCCATTATGTGGTATGGTTAAAGGGTTCCACTGTTCTTAACAGAAACTGAATTTACATAATCTAAAAAATTTTAAGAATGCAAATTTGATTACCAGCAGAGAGGAAGAGCTGTGAGCACAGCTGCCCTCAGGCCCCTTGCGCCTGTGGAGAGCCGGCAGCGGCGCCTGACGCAGGTGCTTGGCTGGGGCCTGTGGCTTCAGCTCTCCCACACCTTCTGCACAGATGTCCTCGGAGAAAGTTCTTAGGAGCTAATGGGAATTGAAGCCAAACACGGAAGAAAGCTGGCACCCCTCTGTAGGCTGTCTTTACAGACTAAAAATATCCTAGAGTTTTGTTTTTACGTTTGTCCTTTTATGACTATTTATAAGCTTTGTTTCTCTTTGGCTGCACTGGGTCCTGGTTGTGGTGCTTGGACTCCTCTCTCATTGCTGCAGTGCAGGGCTTCCTATTGCGGTGTAGCAGCCTGTCTAGCTGTTGCCTGCTCTCAGCAGTTGGGCTGCACACAGTTGGTTGACCTATGGCATCTTGACTCCCTGACCAGGGATCAAACCTGAGTCCCCTGCATTGGAAGCAGGTTCTTAACCACTGGTCCACCAGGGAAGTCCCCATTTTGTAACCTTTTAAAAATTACGAATAACCATGATAATAATGGTGGACTTCCCTGGTGGCTCAGACTGTGAAGAATCCGCCTACAATGCAGGAAACTCAGGTTTTCCGATCTCTGGGTCGGGAATGTCCCTTGGAGAAGGGAATGGTTACCTACGCCAGTATTCTTGCCTGGAGAATACCATGGACAGAGACTGGTGGGCTATTAGTCCATGGGGTCACAGAGTCGGACGTGACTGAGTAATGAACACTTCCACTATAACGGTCATCTTGAAAATGAACAATTTTTTAAAGTAAAACTGGGATAGTTGCTGTGGATTTTAGAGTTTCATCTGTGCTTTTCAGAGGAATTAACTCCACAAATAGACCAATGAAAAAATCTGTAATTAAAGGAGGGCACAATGCAAATTTCTTATTGGTATTATAAAACATAATTTAAGATACACTTAATCACTTTATAGTTTATTCCACCACATGCAGAGTGGGGGCTTACTGGTTTGAAAACTTCCTAGGCCAATGACTCTTTCTTCTTGTCTCTTTGATGCTGTGGTGTGTGCTCTGGTTTTAGCATTTCTTAGATTGTAGGTGGCTTCCTGGAGACAATGACACGGTCTAGGCATTGGCAGAAGGTGTGGTGCTGTTGTGAGGCTTGTGTGTGTCCCCCTCTGAAGCCTGTCCCTGGGTCTGTCTGCCCCTGACCAGCTGGGCCCTTGTCCCCAAACTTCCTGCTTCTTCCTGTGTTACCAGAGTCTTAGTTTGAGCCAAAAATCCAGGAGTTCCACTTGGATTCAGCAGTAGCCCAGCCTCGAGTACTCACTGGCTTTGTGTCCTTCTGGACGGTTGGTTGCTTGGGAACGGCGCAGCAGGGAGGTCTGTTCTGCCCCGACCCCACGCCCCGCTCAGATGTGCTCACCTCTCTCCACAGGCTCGACACAGTTCCCCTACAACCCCCTGACCATGCGGATGCTCAGCAGCACGCCCCCCGCGCCCGTCGCCTGCACTCCCACCTCGGCCAACCCAGCTGCCCCACACCAGCCGAGCAGGATCTGGGAGCGGGAGCCGGCCCCGCTTCTGTCCGCACAGTACGAGACACTGTCTGACAGCGACGACTGACCTGTGGGCAGGGGTCCCAGGGTGGGGGGGGGGGCTCCAGTTTCTGGTGGCTTCCTTTCTAACTGCAGGCCCGATGCCTGCCCGCCTAGGATTTATGCCCAGAGACTTTTCTGGAGAGCCTGGACCATGGACGGTAAAGAGACGATGGAAATTCATTTTGGGGTCAAATAAGGTTTGGAGAACTCTGCCTTGATACAGGCAGTTCCGTGGATTATAGTAATAGTGGAGGGTCGCCATGTAGAGTTTTTAAAAAGCGGATAATTCCTGTTCTTACATCTGTTTGTAAAGAAACCATGATGTCTCTAATCACTCTGTAAATAGAGGACCTTTTTTGCAGTGTTCCCCGCGCTGTAGTATCTGGTGTACTTATGTTCAATCAGCACATCAACTTGGGGGTGATTTTTAAGAAATCTCTTGTCTACCTTTTTAACCCTTGCCTTCCAAACAACGTCATACAGCCCAGTTCCATGGTGTTGGCTGTCACGGGCATTGTACTTTTATCCAATTTTGTCTCCTCCTAAGCTCAGATTCCCGGTGATGTTTAAAATCTTGTGGAGATGTTTAGATTTTTAACAGACGCGGCCATAAAATCTGTACATTAACGTATTAGGGTCTAAGGGAGAAACAATTCTGCCATATTGTAAATTTCCAGGGCAGGCTTTTTTTTAAAATCAGAAGCACTGAAAACAGACTGCATGGATATTGTTCTAGTTCAGTTTCTAACATTTTAAAGGCTTGAGGTGTACGTACCTTGCTGTTACGCACACTGGTAATTAACCCCACCTTGGGTATTTGCCTGCATTTGATGCAGCAAAGCTTTTGGTTTGGAAATAAATCTGACTGCCCTGTCCACCTGTCCATAGCTACAGTAGATGATTGTGACTGAAGGCTTTGGTGTCTCAGGTTAGCTGATGTGTCACTGGCCGAGCTGGAAGGTGACACCTGGTACGGAGCCTCTCGGCTGTGTGTCTCGGCTCTCCTGGGCTTAGGAGAAGCAGACGGCCCTTCCGCTGCATGCTGCCTCGTGCTTATACTTTCACTTCGATTCCTTGTGGGCGTTTGTCATCAAATGTTTTCATTTCACTGAATCTCAAGGAGCAAACAATTTAAAAGACTGGTACTGGAGGACCAGTCTTAATCTTCATTAAATTCTTTTCATACACTCAAGCATAGCACTGGCGCATCCTTCTGCAGCGCATGGATGCTAATGGTTTGGGGAGGTGTTTAGAAAGGAAAGAGATCTCTCAAGATGATAAACCCTAGGACTTTACAGACTCCAAACTAGACCTGAGTTTTTCAACATTAGTCCTCAAGCCTCCTTTGTAGTGACTGAGACCCTCCCATCCCTTGGCATCTAGTCCCTGTTTAATAGGTGTGGACGTAGGTTCAGAATTTTGCCCATGTTTTAAAAAAGCAAGAAGGACAGGAATGCTAGCCAATACCTCTTGAGGCCTGTGGCTGCACCCACATGGAAGTGAGCTCAAAATAAGCTTCGGGTGGGGTGGTCAGGGCACTGCTGCCTGGGCAGCTGGCCTCTGACTTCAGCCCAGTCAGTGGTGGTTAGTCCTCCTTGCTCTGGGGCCTCAGTGCAGGGAACCGTACAGACAGGCTCTCTGCAAACTCGACCGTGTCACTAAGGGGGAGAAATTCCTCGGTAAAACATGCGAAGCAAAGAATACCTCCCTTTCAGCAACTCATGCAACTGTGAAAAGGTAAACGCACACTAGATGCTGAAGGTGAGTAGTTACAACCAGGTTGCACTGAAACTTGATTAAAGGAATTAACCTGGTGAGACAATGAGAAGATGCTTACATCAGCAAAATAGAAGATTATTCTAATAGAAGATTCTGATTTGAGCCTAATTCCTGTATTTTTAATTCTAAAGAGTCAATGACTTTTTATGAGAAACTCAAAAAACTTCAGTATTGAATACATACAATACTGCTGTGGCGTCTCCTGGTTTATTAGGAATGGATCCTCCTCGTGTACACAGGAGCCAAAGGCACTAGTTCATCCTCCCCGCCCCCACACCAGAGGGACTGCAGGGCTGCCCCAAGGCAGGGACAACGCTCTCGACACACCATCCAGGTTAGGCCACACTGACCTTCTCCCAGGGCTGAAAGAGTCCAAAGACCCCCACGGGGAGACTGAGAAGAAACTCAAGACTGAGAGCTAGGGCTGGGGTCCAGGCAGTGCTTCCTCTATGGCCCCATTACTGTCAGTACAATACCCCAGGGTTCCCCTCTGAGTCAGGGGACTTGGCAGCCCTCAGACAGCTCTGCCCTGTGACTTGGTCCAGAGGGGAGGGACCGTAGGAATTGCCATTCCTTTTCTTCCTTTTTTCACAGTGGTCTACAACCAGATACATACAAAAACACGCAGTCAACTTTTATGTATAATCTAAATCAAGGGCACGCTACTACTTCCAAGTGCCCGATTCCCACTTTAATGCTTCACGTCTAATGCTTTGTAGCAACCAAGATACTACTTTTTTATGCATTAAATCCCACAGTGGTCATCATGATATAGAGAATAAGAGAAAGCAACTCACCATCATGAGATTGGTAGCTCTGTTCTGCCAGGTCTTGATAAAATAAGACATAGCAGCAAATCAATGAACCAAAACCTAATAGTAGAGATGCCACCACCCCAGATGAACACTGGCCCCTCTTATCCAGGCACGGTTCAGCACCTCCCCAACCATCCATTAAAACAGAGTACCGCCTGACAACGGTCCTTAGAAACAGTCAGGGGAGGGAGGGTGGGGGGTGTCCAAAACAAACAGCACAGCTTGTCCTCCACCGAGGCTTAGTTGAGGGGACGTGCATGTTAAGGAGAGAGGATTTAAGCCACTGATTGGGAGCTGCCAGGACTGGAACAGAGGTATCAGTAGTCATGACAAAGGTCTGCTTTTTCTTGCCAGCTCGGCCAGCTCTTCCCTGATGTGCTGCACAGAAGCCTCGTCTCTCTTCAGCTCCGCTTGCCTCAGTGCTTCCCTATAGGTCTCTTCTGCTTGTGCGTACAGTTCTGGAACAGCCCGAGAGAAGGGAGAAAATGCATGTTTCATCGTGATTCTGAAATGTTCTCAAGAGAAAGCACGTGCGATGGGACAGCTCTAGTTCACGGTGTGAGACCTGGTGTGAGACAAGCTATGACCATGGGACACCCGGACCTCAGGGAGCCCTTCCCTGATAGAGGTTCGGGTAAGGGATCTGTCCCTGCAGGTTTCTGAGCAGAGGGCAGAGCTTCGTGAGGATACATCGAGCTGTCCACATGCCAACAAGGAGCCTGCAGAGCACTCCAGAAACAAGGGACCATGGCCTCACTGCCCACCCTCTCAGCCCACCACCCAAGTTCCCGACCCACTGATGGGCACCCCGCACCTCTGTGCGTCAGGACTGCAGCCAGATTGCTGAGCAGCACATGCAGTTCAGGGTGTTCCACCTGCCTCGCCAGGTCTGATGCCCTCTGTGCGTGAACACAGGCCTCGTCAGTGCGGCCCTGTGTGTCCAGGGTAGTAGCCAGGTCATTCAGCAGCACGATGGTCTACACGGGAGAAAACAGCTGCTGCTTGCAAATGAAGATTCGCTGGAGAAAACAACAGCTACCCACGCCAGTATTCTTGGGCTTCCCTGGTGGCTCAGCTGGTAAAGAATCCACCTGCAGTTCAGGAGACCTGGGTTCAATCCCTGGGTGGGAAGATCCCCTGGAGAAGGGAATTGGCATCCTGGCATCCCACTCTAGTATTCTGGACTGAAGAATTCCATAGACTTGTCCATGGGGTTTGCAAAGAGTCAGATGTGACTGAGCAACTCTTTACTTTCCATAGCCCTAGTGTCTGGTGTTCTGTTGATGCCCTGAAGGGCTGTCTTTTCTAGCGGCACCCCTTGGGGGTCAGGTGTCCGCCTCTGTAAGTCAGGTGCATTTATCATTCACACTGCACAGCAGCAATCTGACCCTCTGGAAATTGATACAAACCTGGAAACTAGGGAGCAGGATGAATATTACTTATTAATTTGTCAAAAAAGCAGCAGCAAATAAACATAGCAAAAAGTAGTGACAGGATGTGACCCATCCTATGGCAAACCAGTGCGCACGGAGACCTCTGGGCAGATCCAGTACCTCCCTGGCAGCCTCGAACCCTTCCTTAAATGGAGGGCGGGGGGAGTGGATGCAACAGGGCCCTCTCTCCTGAGGGTCTGTCCGCATTTCCTATTCTGGATTCTGAAACCTTTGTCTTAGACGCCTGCTGTTTTTAGCTGCCCCCCTTACCTGTGGGTGTCTTTCTCCAAGTATTTCCTCAGAAATCCGCAGAGCTTTTTCATACATCCTCTGTGCCTGAGATGGCTGCTGGGAGAAGAGCAGGTAGCGCGCGTAGGTGTCCAGACACATGCCCAGAAGGAGCCGTGTGTTGGCCTTGTCGTCAGCTGAGAAGGAAACACAAGCAGTGTTGGGTGCAACGAGCAACAACCAGAAGGGGGGGGCAAGTGCTCTGAACACGGACACTAAACCAGTCGTCCTGACCTATACTTAATATTAACATCTACACTGGCTCTTGGACCCAAGTGTGTGTGGGGAAGGGGGGATTTGCCAAACCAACAAGTAGGTGTATCCAAGAATTCAACTCCCCTGACACCACCTACCCAGAGTCCCCAGGTAAGCCCCCACCCCACTCCAGACAGCGGTCCAGGGTGTCACCTGGAGATGAGAGGTTCCCAGGACCCCTCCCCTCAGGTTCAATCAGTTTGCTAGGGTGGCTCACAGATCACCTGTTTTTATAAGGATACAACTCAGGAACAGGTGAGGTGTGGGGGAGGGGCTTCCTGCCCTCTCCAGGTGCCACTGTCCCTGTGCCCTCCAGAAGAGCCCCAAGCCCCATCCCCTGGGGTGTTTATTAAAGCGCTGGCAGCTGAGTCACCTTCCATCCCAGTCAGGGGTAAGACTGAAGGCTCCAACCCTCCAACCACATGGTTGGCTCCACTGGCGACCAGCCTCTGTGCTTTAACAGTAAGCTAAATCACACTCCACACTCAGGAAAATGTGAAGGATCTGGGGAGTTCTGAGGCAGGAACTATGATGAACAAAGACCAATAATGTATGAGACGTTTTCATCATCTGAATGACCAAATAGATATTTCTTATAAGTCACAATTATTGTAACATAAGTAATGAACTTTTCCATACCTTTTAAGATTATTATTTTTAGTTTGAAACTAGTATTATCTAGCATGAACCAGGTGAAGATAAACTAGAACAACAACAAAAAGCCTAGGGCCAATAAAATTTTCTGGTATGAAAACAGCACAGAGAAAGGAACCAGAGAACACTCAGAATCCTGGGATGGAGCATCATAACCCAATTTAAAGAACAGCTAATCTGTTTTTTGAAGAACAGTAATAAAGGCTGCAATGTATGGCAGCTTCCAACGTACCATATCTGGAAAAGAAGAGCCAGACAGCAGGGCCTGGGGACCAGCAGCTAGCAGCAGTCGGCCAAGTAAAGGCCTTGGAGCCGCGACACAAACAGCACGCGAGTGGTGGTGAGCCGGCGGGAAGGGCGCTGTGCAGACAGCTTGGCGGAGGGGAACGTTCACATGAAGGACTCAGAGGTTCCCTCGGATAACCTCACGGAGCACGATTACTGGATGCCCACGTGAAGGGGTGCAGACGGGTCTGTTTACCAACAAAGGGATCACCACACTGAATACAACTCCTTCCCTATCTTCCAAGTTTAAATGGTGCATAGACTTTAAAGATGACGATGTTGCCAAATAACCATATGATCAGTTACTGAGGGGATAGTTTAAATAAAACAATGCAAATAATCTATAAAAATAATCTCAGAAGGTAAAAGTGAAAATAAAACTTTGCTTCTAGTAAAAACCCAAAGTTTTTACTCTAACCTAGTTATATAAAAGGCAAATGGTAAAAACCAAACCAAGTTTTAAATAGATCACCTTACAAATTTTAAATTATTTTTAAACAAAAAGCACATAAAAATTTATGGATAAATATAACTAATATAAAAAAGCAAAACATAAGATGGCACCAAATAAATATCACTTAAGAAACCATTTTTCTGTATTAAAAGGAAATGCTGAAGCAATAAAAATAGATCTCACTAGGAGCACTCTTTAAATGCTGAGCAAAAAGCTTATAAAATTAGCAGTTTAAGATCCACACTATTGGGGGATAATAGCGTGGAGAAAGGCCCAGGCAGAGAAGCTCTGTGCCCCCCAGGTACCGACACAGGTCCAAGGAGGCCGAAGAGTCACAACACCTACAGACACTAAGATCTGCACTCCTGGAGAACAAGACAAAGATGTTTACCACACATCGAAACCATCACAAAATAACATGTACATTATTCCAGTTCTGAAAACTGTTTCAAGAATGACTGCTGACTCATTACTGGAACATGTGCTAATTCTCTCTAAATATTTCTACATTAAAAAAAGTATACTCTGTATACTTTAAAATTAGAATATATGTTCAATACTGTAACTCAAAAATATAAGAATAAAGGGACAAGTAATTCTAGTGGAAAATTATTACACCTGATACCAGTAACGGTAATTAAACTAGAATGGCAGAAAAGATAAAGCTTTTTAGAAGGAATTAACTGATGAGGTAAATTTTAGCTGTTAATATTTCATTAAGAAAATACAAAGGTCATGAGGTAAGGAGCGGTAGGTTTGCAGCCACCATTTCTTCCGCCTCCGGTCTCCGGATCTTTTGTAGAGCGTCCAACAGCGCTATGTTGGGACAGAGCATCCGGAGGTTCACAACCTCAGTGGTTCGTCGGAGCCACTATGAGGAGGGTCCAGGGAAGAATATACCATTTTCAGTGGAAAACAAGTGGAGATTACTAGCTATGATGACTTTGTTCTTTGGGTCTGGATTTGCTGCACCTTTCTTTATCATCAGACACCAACTGCTTAAAAAGTAATCCATGAGACAGATAGGAAGAGAAGCATATTAAGAGGTGCAGTCTCTTAAAAGGATCAATCCCTTGAACTCAGCATCCTAGATGTTTGTAAATAAACTTATAGCATAAAAAAAAAAAATACATTTTAAATTCACAGTACATTCTGATCATAGTAACAAAATTTTTAACATACACCTCTAAATATAGGACAAAGGGAGAAATAAAGACTCCATAGTGAGACCACCAGCACACTGCTAAGTTCATACCTCAGTAAAGTACCAGAGTTCCTTTTTCTAATAACAATTAAAACATGCTGCTTTGAAATACCAATATAAACAAACACCACTAGAAGTCACACACCAAAGAAACCTACTGACAGCAGAGAAACCGCTGCCCCCAAAGGCTATTCAAATCTGAGGGGAGGGAAGTGTATTATCTCTTCAGACTTTAATTATAAGTAATTCTTTATCACAAATCATTCCTAGGAGAAAAAGATGAGGTAACCTAAAATCAGTCTATGAAAAAGATTCACCAAAGAAATCTTTAGTCAAAATACAAGCAACCTGAATTTTCAAATGCACTAAGGATAAATGCACCAAGCAGCTTTTATTCCAGGAATGCTGAGAATGACTCAGTGTACTCTATCTGCACCAAATCAGGCTTGCATAAATGCAGAGGCTCCATCAGTGATTTGGGAGAACTCAAGCACAGGTACCCAGCAATAATAATCTGGGAGAGGCTACAGGGTCTTTGAA
The DNA here is from genome assembly GCF_019923935.1 of Bubalus bubalis. Classification (NCBI taxonomy): domain Eukaryota; kingdom Metazoa; phylum Chordata; class Mammalia; order Artiodactyla; family Bovidae; genus Bubalus; species Bubalus bubalis. The sequence goes on along the minus strand of NC_059159.1, from coordinate 29,674,671 downwards.
GCTAAAGGCATTTGCTGCTCATGCTCCAGGAACGTCCTTGACCTGCCAGGCTGCCTTTCATCACCTGACTAATGACCCTGGTGCTTTCCGAGACCACTAATGGTGGCAGTGGAAGGAGTTTTGGTTCCAGTAACATGACAGATAATCTGAAAACCCTTCTGCTTCAAATATTAGATAAATCATAACACATACCTTTTTACCTGCACAGCTGAGCTCCTGAGAGAAGGAAATCCTGAGGGCCAGCAATTACAAAGGAGCTAAAACCCAAAGGGGAGAGCACGAAACAGGGCCCAGTTCTGGCTGGCTGTGTGGTGGCCTGAGTGTCTCTGAACCCGGAATTGGGTTCTTCATCTCACACAGGACACAGAAGTAGATCTGAACTCCCTATAAAGCTAGGATGACCCCAGAGGCTACAGGTGGACAGGGACCACATGGAAACCCATCACAGACACCCCCCCACCCTACCATGCTCGATTTGATGTCTAAATCCAAGTCATCCCTTCCAGGCTCGGACCTGAGAGTCTGGAAGAACAAAGCCAGGCCAGAGACTCATTTCTCAAAGCCGCTGAAGAGTCTGTAACCCCGAGTACGTAAGCATGGAGACAGCTCAGGTGGGAATCAAGAGGATGGTAAGAGGAGGCCTCCCCTGAAGATAACTGAGTGACCCCGGCTGGAACTCTTCCTCAGAGGTCAGGGGCTCCACCTACAAGCCCTGCGCCAGCCCCTCTGGCCCTCATCCCTCAGCTTACATCCCCATTCTTCAGCCATCTTCAGATATGCAACGACTTCAGTGGATGTTTGCTGTTTTTCCTCCACTAGAAACTGACCAGGTGTTACTTACAGCAGTATCTAATGTGCATCCCAGTGTTTCCTGACTGGTTGAATGAACGAAAGAGAAAAAAGAAGGTATGAACTATACACGGGAGGTATGATGACACCACACATTAATTTTACCTACGGAAGTCACAGGAGCAGGACGTGAATCTCTGGAAGCTCAACATAGAGGTGTCATTACACACCAGCGAGAAAGGGACTCGCTAATAAAACAGCCCTGAGTTAAAACCCAGTCTGGGGGAGGAAAACATAACAGCATTGTCTTACACCACAGTAAAAACAAATTCCAGGTAACGAAAGACTCAATGGAAAATAACCAAGTACTTATTTACTTGTGGATTATTATTAGCATGTTAACTGGTTTCCTCTGGATTATTGTTGATTCCTGGTTGATGGAGTATCAAAGAATTATTATGAAGCTCCATTAGGAAAAGATAAAAAGAAAAATGGCAAAATTTACCTCTGAGGTCCGTACACACGACCCCATCATGACACACTGGCATTCTCTAATTTTTCAGTCATTTTGCAGGTATCTGGACACCTAACCACTGTCAAAAGCGATGTGTGGAGATCATGGTTTCCAAACAGTGTCACTTTTGGCTATTGATATTTTGACAGATAATTTCTGTGAATTACAGTGTTTAACTTAAATTTAGTTAGATACCCATTAGATGTCCACCTCCCCTCCGACCCCAGCTGTAACAACCAAACTATCACCCGAAGGTGCCAGGTGGAAGCCAAGTCTTGACAAGAGACTATTTTTCTGACCTTAGAAAGTGGAGGCTTTTATTTAACAAGACTCAGAAAGCACAAACCATAAAGGAAAATACCAAAAGATTCCCCAAACTGTCAAATGCCCTAAAGTGAAAAAACAAGACCACAAAGAGAGAATGGAACCAACAAAATAGATGCTCGGAAAAAAAAAAAAAAGATGCTTAAATATATTAAGAATTATTTACAAATCATTGAGGAAGAAAAGAAAAACACCCTTCAAAAAATAAGGGAAAAATTTTAAAATGAAATATAGCACAATAAGAATGCCAACACATTGCCGATGAAAATATAAAGTGGTAAAAGCACACTGCTAAGCATTTGGTAATGTCTAGTGTGGCAGGCCAGCAGTCCCACTCCTCGGTACGCCCCTGGGGAACAGCCTGGCGTGTCCACAGAGACACAGGTCCCAGCATTACTCCCACAGCAAGAGAGGCAGGACCTCCATGTCCACCGATGGGCGAAGTGAGCACATGTCCACAGCGGAGGATCAGGGCCTCCACTAGCCTGCATCTCTCCTCTGGAGGATGGAAAAAAGGCAAACCCCCACCGCCCCGACCCAGGAACAATCACGGGAAGTCACCTCTTCTGAACAGACACGCAGCATGACAAATAGGGCCTCTGTGCGAAAAATAACATACTTTAAGTATCAACGTGGATAAAGCTCAGCAATATGATGAGTGAAGAAATAAACTGCAGAAACAATGGTACAGTAAGACACTGTTCATATAAAGTTTAAAAACATTTTAGTCCCATAGTTTACTGATGTATACAAGTATAATAAACAGGCAGAAGATTCATAAACACCAAAACCAAATCCAGGATTACAGTTACATCAAGCAGAAGTACCAAGGGGTTTAAACTTCCCCAGCCCCCCAGACCAGGTAAAATACTGGGTTGGCCGAAAGGTTTGTTCAGGCTTTTCTGTAAGATGGGATGAAAAACCCGAATGAATAATACCTAAGACTTGCCAAAGCTAAGGGGAAAGCATACAGGTATCTATTAAAGTTTCCACTATTTTTGCATAAAATCTTTAAGAAGAAAAGTACAGTACTGACTTTTCTGGATAAGTCAGTAATACAGAATACACAGTGGAAAAGAGGAGACAATATATTTATATACTATAAAACAAGAAAAGAGGGAGGCCGGGACTATCCTGGTGGTCCAGAGGATAGGAATCCACCTGCTGATGCAGGGGACCCAAGTTCCATCCCTGGTCTGGGAACTAAGATCCCACATGCCTCGGGCCAACTTGGAGCCCATGTACAAGAGAAGCCTGAGTACCACAACTACTGAGTAGCCCCTGCCCACAGCAACGATAGAGCCCACACGCAGCGATGAGACCCAGCACGTCCCAAAAAACCCCAAAAAGGTTCACCAAAGACCAGGCAGAATTCAGAGAGACCAACCCCTAACCTTATTATGCTAAAGAGCTTCCAATGCCTACAAAGTAACCAGGCAGGAGAAGACAGGTTATTTACAAAAGAAGGTGAATAAGTTGGCTTCTGCATTCTCTGCAGAAAAATCCCACCAGATGCAAAATTCCAGATCGCAGAGAACTAGGGAAAAGTAGCAGATTTATTACCCTGTAGTCATCTCATCTTACACAGGAAACTGAAAATAAAAAATTTTTTTCTGAGTCAAATACATCTTGAAGAAATTTTAGGTTGCTCTTAACAGAACTGAGAACCATATTATGTGCCTTCCTTCCAAAATATAAAAGGAGGTTTAGTGAGGAAAACAACCCTTTAAGAGGGACTTGAAAACACAAGAAATAACAAAAATGGAAAGCTTTTAGCGCAAAAATTTAGACCAAATACCACTTTCAATTCTAGATTTAAGTAGGTTTTATTATCACAAGGTAACAATACTCAGGTTAAAAAAAAAAAAAAAGATCCAAACACAGCCTTCTACAAAAGACATACTGAGGGAAGCCCTGGTGGTTAAGAACTGGGCTGCAGATTCAGGGAACACAGGTTCGATCCCTGGTCCAGAAAGATCCCACATGCCACAGGCAACTAAGTCCATGGGTCACAACCACTGAGCACTCGCTCTAAAGCCCACGAGTTGCAACTACTGACCCCTCGCACCTAGAGCCAGCGCTCCACAAGAGAAGCCACCACAATGAGAAGTCCACGTACCGAAAGAGGAGCCTCCCAACTAGAGAAATGCCCTTGCAGCAAGGAAGACCCAGCACAGCCAAAAAAGAACCCCAAAACATACTGAAAACAAAATGGCTCAAAATTAAATTTTAAGAGTAAGATACAGTCAACAATGTGAAACTAAAATTTGTGACAAATACCTCAAGTAGGACAAAAAAGAATCATTTTTCTGATGAAAGGATAATTCATAATGAAGCTATGTGCATATATATATATAAAATCTGGGACTCTAAACAGTATAGATATATAAAGAAAAAAATCACAAAAACATAAATATTGTCTACAACTACACAATGTCAGCAAGGGTACAGAAGCCTGAACAACACTATAAACCAACTAAACCCGACACACACTTACAGAGTACGCCTCCTCTCAGATGCACACGCAACACTCCCAGATAGACCATGTTGTTGTTGTTTAGCTGCTCAGTCATGTCCGACTCTTTGCAACCCCATGGACTCTTCTTCTGTCCATGGGATTCTCCAGGCAAGAATACTGGAGTGGATTGCCATTCCGTTCTCCAAGGGATCTTCCCAACCCAGGAATCTACAAACTCTTATCTTCCGTGTCTCCTGCATTAGCAGGATTCTTTACCACTGAGCCACCAGGGAAGCCTGGATAGACCACGTACCAGGCCATAAAACAAATCTTAATAAAATGTAAAAGGACTGAAATCATACAAAGCATGTTTTCTGATCATAATGGAACAAACCTAAAAATCAACAGAAGGAAATTTCGGAAATTCACAAATACATGTAGATTAATCAACACTCTCCAAAATATCCAAGAGATCTCAAAAGAAATCACAAGAAAATATTAGAAAATATTTTGAGATACATGAAAATAAAAACACAACACACCAAAATTCATGGGATGCAGCTAACATAACAGAGGAACATTTTTAGTTGTAAATGGCTACATTAAAAAAGAAAGGTCTTGGGAAGCAGATTCAAGAGTGAGTGTGTGCGTGTGTGTGTATGTGTGTGTATATATATATATATATGTATATATATGATTGATTAGGATTGATGTACAGCAGAAACCACATTATAGAGCAATTATCGTGCAATTAATCCTCTACCTAAGAAACTAGAAAAAGAGCAAAATAAACCCATGGCGCGCAGAAGAGATATAAAAGATTAGAGTGGAAACAAATGAGGTAGAAAACAAACAAACAAAATTAGAAAATGAAACCAAAAGTTGGCTCTTTGACAAGGTCAAGAAGACTGACAAAAACTAAAAAGAAACACGTATAGTCAGGAAAGTCTTTCGTAACTCAAGAGGGGTAAACGTAACAAGAAGAGCTAAACCACTTAATTGACAGGTTAACAAACTCTCTGATAGCCCCTGATGAGCCCGGCCACAATGCTAGAGCATCTCACCCCCACAACAACTCCACGAGGAAGGCTCTCCCGTCATTTGCATGGACGAGGTCCCACTGCTGTTCTAAGTGGAGAAGCCAGAATTCCAACCTGGCTCAATTCAAAGAATTCATGAAACCAAATATGCCACCAGAAATACTCCAACTTTCCAGAAATGTTTTACTTGAAATATGAAAATCTGGGGAAGGAATATGATCTTGAATACATAACAGAATATTGTTAAGCTATGCTTTATAAATATAATTCCTAAGAAAATTTCTTCCAGGAAAATACAGAAAAAAAAAATTATAAAATTCTTTCATCCATGTGTTCACTTACTCAACAGATATTTATTTAAGCTATGTTATTGATACTGTCCCAGGTACTGAAAGCAACTCAAGAAAATAGAACCACCTTAAATGCGTAAGGAACCAAGGAAGGAAGAAAAAAGGGTGCCAGAAAATAACTAAAGGAGATCTGACCCAGATGGTTTCACAGATCCTACAATTTCCAAGGACTAGGTCACTCCGAGTAATGCCTCACACCTATTCCAGGAAACAGAGAGAACATGCCAACTCATTTTATTACATTAATACAATCCTGTGATGACAAGCTTGGGAAATCAACTACAGATCTCACATGAGAAAATAAATGCAAATGTCTAAATAAAATATCAGCATTAAGTATTATCCAGCAGTACTAGCAAGCTTGATGCAGCACAGCTACTCATGCAGTTTGACACCAAATTAGATTTAAGACAAAGTTGTCCAGCACTGGTGTTACTTACCATCCTGAGACTATGGCCAATGAACGAAATTTAACAAGGGGGGGGGGGGGTAAGGGACACGGGAGTAGAACTATGGCTTCCCAAATAGTTAATTCTGTATCTGGAAATAGTGTGAATATCAACTGAAACCAAACAGTTTAGTAAGGTGTCCACCGAGAATCAGATGTGACAGAACAGCATCACATCTGTGAAGAAATCGGCCCGCAGCCCTGAGTGGGAAGACGCGCCCAGAGTGACTTCTGCCAGCAGGGATGCCATTCATTCATGTCAGGAGCCACTCTCTCATGTAATTCAAGAAGAGGGATTCTGAACCCTGTCAGGAATGGATCCTGACCAGTTTTAACCAATCATGGTAATCCCCTTTGGTTTGCCAAGTACTGGGTTAGAAATGCCACATGACCCACCCCAGCCAAAAGGGGTAAGGGTAAATCCCCCGGGGTGGGGAAAGATTCCAGCGGAGACAACCTGGCCTCTAAGAGAAACATCCGAGGAGTTTCCCTTTTCCTCTGGACGCTGCTGTTTCTGGGTGAGGTTCCTGGGACCTGACAGTCACTTTTCACCCACAAGGGAAGCGCAAGGAGAAAGCCAGCACACTGAGAATGTCAGCGAGGGGCAGTGGGAAGAGCACCCTTGACTGAACTGCCAGACACATAATCGTGTCCTCACTATTTAACTCAATTTAGTTGAATTTTTTTTTTCTGTTAGCAGTCAAATGCTAACTTATTCAGATGGCAATCTCCCCAAACTAGTATCTTAAAATTCAGTCTCAAAGCACTTTGGGAACCTTACAAAATGATCTAAAATGCATGTGAAAATTAAGAGAAAAACCAAATGGGAGGCCTTCCCCCGTGGTTCAGTGGTTGAGAGTCCGTCTGCCTATGTGGGTGACACGGGTTCGATCCCTGGTCCGGGAGGCTCCCGCATGCTGTAAAGCAACTAAGCTCATTCGCCACAACTATTAAGCCTGTGCTCCAGTGCCCAGGAGCTGCAACTATTGGGCCCACGTGCCTCGAGCCGAGCTCCCCAACAAGAGAAGCCAGTGTACTGCAACGAACAGTAGCTATCACCCACTCGCCGAAACTAGAGAAAAGCCTGCGCAGCAACAAAGAACCAGCAGGGTCGAAAATAGCCTAGTACACTTTAGTACATACTGTCCTAAGTGCTTTATGTGTAATTCTTTTAACAGTCCCAAGAGAAAGTATTATACTCTTAATCCCATTCTGCGGATTAAAAACAGAGATTTGATCAAAGTCACAAAGCAATACATTAACAGAATCAGAAAATGTAAATTAATACAGTCCTTTCTAAAGAAATCGTGCAGTATTCATCAACAACCTTGAGATGTGCTGACTGACCTGCAATGTCACTGCAAAACCACCCTGAGGAGTCAGCTCTGAACACTGCCTTACGTTCCGTAGCAGAAGGCTGGGCCACCCCACCTGACTGGACCCACAGGGTTCTACTCCACTCCCTCACTCACACGAGAGCCCCAGGAGAGACTGAGAGGAAGGGAATCTGGAGTAAAGAAGCAGCCCAGTTAGAAGAGTTTGCCATATTCATAAAAGACAGGTGACAGAGGTGAGAGGGAGGCTGGGGGGTGGGGACATGTGTACACCTGTGGCTGATTCACGCTGATGGGCGGCAGAGACCAGCACAATATTGTAATTATTTTCCAATTAAAAATCAAGAACAAAAACACCTAGCAAATCCAGTCACCTACTGGCTTTGGAGGAAAACAAAGGTTGTACACAGAAGAAACTATAATTTACAGCCCTGTTACTTGGCTCAGCAGTTAACACGCTTATATTGTATTCATAGTGTGCATGTCTCAAATCTGTGATAAATCCTCACTTCCAAGCCACTAGATTCTAAAACTAACTTAAGAAATAATAATTTTATGTTATTTAGAAATAAAATACCGGAAGAAATTGGTTAAGAGTTCAAAATGACTAGGAACAAGCAGGGCAAAGAAAATGATGTTTATTTTGAAATTGCTGTTTTTAAATTAAGTTGTAATATTCTTTGACTTTTTATATTATTCAGGTAATATTAGAAAGTAATTTTTAAAAGAAAAATATCCAGAAAAGCACAAATAAAATATAAATCCCCCATGAAGCCTATCAGCCAGAGATAGATTTTGGTATCATTTCAGCCTGTGTTCTATACTTATATTTAATCTCTGTATTGTAAAAAATTAAGACTGCTCCTAACTATATTGTTTTCACTTAATTTGTTAGGGCATTTCCTCAGTAATTAGAAAACAAGTTTTGATCTGAAGTAATATATTCCTGGGATGAAGTTAGTTATGTCAGTTGAAAGCACACAAATGTGATAATGGATTTGCTTTGTTTAAAACTGAGGGAATGTATTTCCTGAGAGAAAGATAAATCACATTTACAAGGGAAATTAATTTGCTCTGACAAGACTCCTTTCAACTAGAAAAAAGGTGCTTTCCCCATACACTACATTTTTTTTTTTTAAATCAGGTTACAAAGTACAGTGTGATCCCTCACTTGCTTGCTAAAATGTAAATGGCAGTGGGCAAAACAAACCTAGAAAGACAAACACCGAAAAATAAATAAGAATTCTTGGCATGATTATAAGTGATCTTTATTTTCTTCTTAATGCTGTTTGAAATTTTATTCTGTGAAATGAAAATACCTCCTTTTGTATCAATAAACAAGAAATGTCACAGCCATCCGCGGTTTCTAGCCTGCGAACGTGAACGAGGGCTCCCAAAACCTCAGGTGCTGCCGCCTCCCCAAGGTGACTGTGGGGGGAGGGAGTGATGCAAGGAAACAGGACTGGCCCCAGGCAGCTGAGGTGCATATGAAAGGAATGAATTCAGTAAGCCCACAGGTTTGCATTTTTCCATGCTTAATTTTGCATGCTAAATTTTGTGGGGATGAGAAGACACCTGGAAATACCCACCCAGGGTCTAGAAACTGGGTGGAGCTTGGTTGGAAGATCCTGAGAGAATTCCCACCCAGGAGAAAGGCACAGGTGGGGGCAGGCTCAGTTTTTACCAAGAAATACCCAGGGTCTGGCTGAAAGACACTGAGGTGGCTCAATTGTAGAAAGACATAAGGAACGGAGCTCAAGACTTGCAAGTATCTAGTTAACTGGACAAATTAAATCCCATCCTAAATATCAAAAAGTGAAAGTCACTCAGTCGTGTCCGACTCTTTATGACCCCATAGATTATACAGTCCACAGAATTCTCCAGGCCAGAATACTGGAGTGGATAGCCTGTCCCTTCTCCAGAGGATCTTCCCAACCCAGGGATCAAACCCAGGTCTCTCACATTGCAGGCAGTTTCTTCACCAGCTGAGCCACTGAGGGAGCTCTTTAATACATACGCAGTTAAAAATTAAAAGCTGGCTTCACACACACAAATCACAATCTGGAGACCAACTCCGCAGGCCAACCATGCTTCCCTTATAGACAGGCCAGAGAGTGTGTCAGTCGCTCAGTCACGTGGGAAACTTTGTCACCCATGGACTATGGCGTGCCAGGCTCCTCTGTCCATGAGGATTCTCTAGGCAAGATTACTGGAGTGGGTAGCCTATTCCTTCTCCAGGGGATCTTCCTGACCTAGGAACTGAACCAGGGTCTCCTGCATTGCAGGCTTCCCTGGTAACTCGGTTGGTAAAAAATCAAGCTGCAATGTGGGAGACATGGGGTCCTAAAGAGTTGGACACAACTAAGCAACTTTCACTTTCATTCCTGCATTGCAGATGGATTCTTACCAGCTAAGCTACCCTACAAATGCTAATAAAAGCAATTAAGAATATCAACAAAAAAACAGGGGGGTGGGGGGAGGTCTTATGACCAACCTAGATAGCATATTAAAAAGCAGAGACATTACTTTGCCAACAAAGGTCTGTCTAGTCAAGGCTATGGTTTTTCCAGTGGTCATGTATGGATGTGAGAGTTGGACTGTGAAGAAAGCTGAGCACCGAAGAATTGATGCTTTTGAACTGTGGTGTTGGAGAAGACTCTTGAGAGGCCCTTGGACTGCAAGGAGATCCAACCAGTCCATTCTAAAGGAGATCAGTCCTGGGTGTTCTTTGGAAGGAATGATGCTAAAGCTGAAACTCCAGTACTTTGGCCACCTCATGCAAAGAGTTGACTCATTGGAAAAGACTCTGATGCTGGGAGGGATTGGGGGCAGGAGGAGAAGGGGACGACAGAGGCTGAGATGGCTGGATGGCATCACCGACTCGATGGACGTGAGTCTGGGTGAACTCCGGGAGTTGGTGATGGACAGGGAGGCCTTGCGTGCTGCAATTCATGGGGTCACAAAGAGTTGGACACGACTGAGCGACTGAACTGAACTAGGGGGAGTTCTAGTTATTATTTCGATGAGGTAAAAAAAATTTTTTTTTTAAAAAAGGAGTTATGTCAAATGAATAACAAGTTCTTTGGATGGTTATTTAAAATGGGATAAATAAAACAGACATATATGCCTTTTACCCAGAGCCTTTTACATTAAAGTAGGTAAAATAGGGAACAGAAAGAAAAAGCCTTCTAAACTCTCCCTCAAGACAAAAATTTGTTGATTGGATACTGATGAAAACTTAAGTTAAAGGTATAGAAGCTGGCGCAATTTCAGTTCAGTCGCTCGGTCATGTCCAACTCTTTGCGACCCCATGGACTGCAGCACGCCAGGCTTCCCTGTCCATCACCAACTCCCGGAGCTTGCTCAAACTCAAGTCCACCGAGTCAATAAAAATGTATGTAGTAGTAGTGAAAGTCACTCAGTCGTGTCTGATTGTTGTGAAACCACGGACTGTAGCCCGCCAGGTTCCTCTATCCATGGGATTCTCCAGGCAAGAATACTGGAGTGGGTTGCCATTTCCTTCTCCAGGGGATATTCCCGATACAGGAATCGAACCCATGTCTCCTGCACTGCAGGCAGATTCTTAACCAACTGAGCTAGGAAGGAAGCCCCAAAAAATGTATGTAAATTGGTATATTTAAATGGGCTTTATATAGGGTGTTAAAGCTCTTATTTAATTATATTGTGGGATAAACAAGGCATATAGATTGCCACTAAGAAAATATTAACTAAACGCACTGAGAAAACTAATAGTTACCTGAGTGATACAAAAGGAGTAAACGGGGAACTGACATGCAAGGGTTAATTTTTTAAAGTGATTTTCCTTTGCTTTAATTAATAAACTCAGAAAGGTCTTTGCTAAATGCCTTATAACATAGAACTTCGTAAATTACATTTGTTTGATAAATATCCTGCCACTGATTTTAGTATCTTTAGGCGACAAAACCATCTTTTAAAATAACTAACCGACTGCCTTTTGTCTTGCAAATGTATAAACCAGAATATGAATATAGGCCTCAAAGAGCTGAGACTAAGCCCAATTAAGCAGGCATGACTGGGAAATCAAGAAAAAAAAAAGTGGCAGTTTTAAATCTAAACTGCTGAGAATGTTCCCTCAGCAAAATCTTACAGATAGTACGCCTTAATCATGTAAACAAGCAACTTTAAGGTATTCCAACTGTTTGTTAACCAGTAAGTTTATATTGTAATACCTGGTAAAGCCATGAGATCTCTATAGCTTATGTCTGTATACACAGAGAAGATGCCTCTACTTCTAAAAGGTATTATTAGAACAGGATTTATAAGGAGTGCTACTTAATTTTAATAAAAAGTGCCTACATTTAAAGAAAACTGGCCAAGACGATTTTCAGGTTCACATGAAGTGGGAAATACTCAATATTAAGTTGATATCTGAGATTAATGTTTAAGTTTAAAGATGTCATTTAAGAATCATCATTAAGAAGAGGTGGCAAGAACACATAGAAGAAACTGAACAGCAAAGGTCTCAATGACCCGGATAACCACGATGGTGTAATCACTCACCTAGAGTCAGACATCCTGGAATGCAAGTGGGCCTTAGGAAGCATCACTACCAACAAAGCTACTGGAGGTGATGGAATTTCAGCTGAGCTATTTCAAATCCTAAAAGATGATGATGCTGTTAAAAGTGCTACACTCAACATGCCAGCAAACTTGGAAAACTCAGCAGTGCCAACAGGACTGGGAACGGTCAGCTTTCATTCAAATCCCAGAAAAGGGCAATGCCAAAGAGTGTTCAAACTACTGCACAACTGCAGTCATTTCACATGCTAGCATTTTTAGTAACACTAAAAATTCTCCAAGCCAGGCTTCAACAGTACACGAACAGAAAACTTCCAGTTGTACAAACTGGATTTAGAAAAAGATGAGGAACCAGAGATAAAACTCCCAACATACGATGAATCATTAAAAAAGCAAGGGAATTTCAGAAAAACATCTACTTCTGCTTCACTGACTACACTAAAGCCTTTGACTGTGTGGATCAAAACAAACTGGAAAATTCTTAAAGAGATGGGAATACCAGACCACCTTACCTGCCTCTGAGAAACATGTATGCAGGTCAAGAAGCAACAGTTAGAACCAGGCATGGAACAACGGACTGGTTTCAAACTGGGAAAGGAGTACGTCAAGGCTGTATATAGTCACCCTGCTTATTTAACCTCTATGCAGAGTACAGAGAACTATGGACAGAGGTTCGTGACATTGTACAGGAGACAGAAATCAAGACCATCCCCATGGAAAAGAAATGCAAAAAAGCAAAATGGCTGTCTGGGCAGGCCTTAAAAATAAGGAAAGAAGAGAAGCGAAAAGCAAAGGAGAAAAGGAAAGATATAAGCATCTGAATGCAGAGTTCTGAAGAATAACAAAAAGAGATAAGAAAGCCTTCCTCAGCGATCAATGCAAAGAAATAGAGGAAAACAACAGAATGGGAAAGACTAGAGATCTCTTCAAGAAAATTAGAGATCAAGGGAACATTTCATGCAAAGATGGGCTCGATAAAGGACAGAAATGGTATGGACCTAACAGAAGCAGAAGATATTAAGAAGAGGTGGCAAGAAAACACAGAAGAACTGTACAAAAAAGATCTTCACAACCAAGATAATTACGATGGTGTGATCACTGACCTAGAGCCAGACATCCTGGAATGTGAAGTCAAGTGGGCCTTGGAAAGCATCACTACGAACAAAGCTAGTGGAGGTGATGGAATTCCAGTTGAGCTATTTCAAATCCTGAAAGATGAGGCTGTGAAAGTGCTGTACTCAATATGCCAGCAAATTTGGAAAACTCAGCAGTGGCCACAGGACTGGAAAAGGTCAGTTTTCATTCCAATCCCAAAGAAAGGCAATGCCAAAGAATGCTCAAACTACTGCACAATTGCACTCACCTCACACGCTAGTAAAGTAATGCTCAAAATTCTCCAAGCCAGGCTTCAGCAATATGTGAACCGTGAACTTCCAGATGTTCAAGCTGGTTTTAGAAAAGGCAGAGGAACCAGAGATCATATTGCCAACATCCGCTGGATCATGGAAAAAGCAAGAGAGTTCCAGAAAAACATCTATTCCTGCTTTATTGACTATGCCAAAGCCTTTGACTGTGTGGATCACAATAAAGCCTTTGACTGTGTGGGAAATTCTGAAAGAGATGGGAATACCAGACCCCCTGACCTGCCTCTTGAGAAACCTATATGCAGGTCAGGAAGCAACAGTTAGAACTGGACATGGAACAACAGACTGGTTCCCAATAGGAAAAGGAGTACGTCAAGGCTGTATATTGTCACCCTGCTTATTTAACTTATATGCAGAGTACATCATGAGAAACGCTGGGCTGGAAGAAGCAGAAGCTGGGAATCAAGATTGCCGGGAGAAATATCAGTAACCTCAGACATGCAGATGACACCACCCTTATGGCAGAAAGTGAAGAGGAACTAAAAAGCCTCTTGATGAAAGTGAAAGAGGAGAGTGAAAAAGTTGGCTTAAAGCTCAGCATTCAGAAAACGAAGATCATGGCATCTGGTCCCATCACTTCATGGGAAATTGGTGGGGAAACAGTGGAAACTGTCAGACTTTATTTTTGGGGGCTCCAAAATCACTGCAGATGGTGACTGCAGCCATGAAATTAAAAGACACTTACTCCTTGGAAGGAAAGTTATGACCAACCTAGACAGTATATTAAAAAGCAGAGACATTACTTTGCCTACAAAGGTTCATCTAGTCAAGGCTGTGGTTTTTCCTGTGGTCACGTATGGATGTGAGAGTTGGACTGTGAAGAAAGCTGAGCACCGAAGAATTGATGCTTTTGAACTGTGGTGTTGGAGAAGATTCTTGAGAGTCCCTTGGACTGCAAGGAGATCCAACCAGTCCATTCTAAAGGAGATCAGTCCTGGGTGTTCTTTGGAAGGACTGATGCTAAAGCTGAAACTCCAGTACTTTGGCCACCTCATGCAAAGAGTTGACTCACTGGAAAAGACTCTGATGCTGGGAGGGATTGGGGACAGGAGGAGAAGGGGACGACAGAGGCTGAGATGGCTGGATGGCATCACCGACTCGATGGACGTGAGTTTGGGTGAACTCCAGGAGTTGGTGATGGACAGGGAGGCCTGGTGTGCTGCAATTCATGGGGTGGCAAAGAGTCGGACACGACTGAGTGACTGAACTGAACTGATGCAGAGTACATCATGTGAAACGCCAGCTGATAAAGCACAAGCTGGAATCAACACTGCACGGAAAAATATCAATAACCTCAGATATGTAGATGACACCCTAATGGCAGAAAGGGAAGAGAACTAAAGAACCTCTTGATGAAGGTGAAAGAGGAGAGTGAAAAAGTTGGCTCAAAACTCAACATTCAAAAAACGATGATCATGGCATCTGGTCCCATCATTTCATGGCAAACAGATGGGGGGAAAAAAGGGTAACACTGACAAGACTTTATCTTCTTGGGCTCCAAAATCACTGCAACGGTGACTGCAGCCATGAAATGAAAAGACATTTGCTCCTTGGAAGAAAAGCTATGATGAACCTAGACAGTGTATTAAAAAGCAAAGACGTCAACTATGCTGACAAAGATCCACACAGTCAAAGCTATGTTTTGCCAGTAGTCATGTATGGATGTTGAGAGTTGGAACATAAAGAAGGCCGAGTGTCGAAGAATTGATGCTTTTCAACTGCGGTGCTGGTCAAGACTTTTGAAAGTCCCATGGACAGCAAGAAGATGAAACCATCAATCCTAGAGGAAATCAACCCTGAATATTCATTGGAAGGACTGATGCTGAAGCTCCAATAGTTTGGCCACCTGATGCAAAGAGCTGACTCACTGGAGGAAAAGGGGGCAACAGTGGATGAGATGGTTGGATGGCATCATTGACTCAATGGACATGAGTTTGAGCAAACTCCGGGTGACAGTGAAGGACAGGGAAGACTGGAGTGCTGCAGTCCATGGGGTCGCAGAGTTGGACACAACTGAGAGACTGGAGAACAAAAGAGTCATCTAAATTAAGTATAACATTTTATCGTATTTAGGTTTAATAAATAAGACCTTACTATCTCTTGCAAGAAAATAACTGCACATGATGAAACTTCAAGGTAAATGAGATAAAAACTTTGGGACAAAAGCTTTAAAGTATTATTTTAGAAATGTGTACTTAACATGATCTTTCCAGATGTTTAGTAACTTAAGATTCTAAAGCTGTGCCAATTTAAGCTACGTGATGCAAGTTTACCTAAAAGATACTAAGGTACTAAGTCATCAATTACTAGAAAAAAAAATTTAAAGTATTTGAAAATATTAATGAAAACGTTTGGTATCGCCTAAGATGTTCTGTATAAGAAAACAGGGTTTCAGATGGTAAAGAATCTGCCTACAATGCAAGAGAGCTGGGTTCCATCACTGGGTTGGGACGACCACCTAGAGAAGGAAATGGCAACTCACTCCAGTATTCCTGCCTGGAGTATTCCACGGACAGAGGAGCCTGGTGGGCTACAGTCCATGGAGTTGAAAAGAGTCAGACACGACTGAGGAACCAACACACACATTAAGAAAATAAATGTTTTAAAAAATTATCACTGATGTTTAAGCTCACCAATTTATAAAATGCCAATGTAAAGACAAAACCTAACTGTTTACATCTTAGTTTCACTAAAATTAATGTTTTAAGAGTTGAGGATTCTAATTTAAACATGTAATTAAAGCTATGAGAAACAATACAGTAACTTTTCAAAATACGGTAAGAGATACAATGTATGTTTTCAGTAAAGAAGATATAAGAAATGAAATTAAATCTTGGTTAAAAATAAATGAGCTGGTTAATTTTATTTAGATGAAAAATGAAAGGCTGGATACAAAAAATGATGAGAGATTATGAGGAGGAACCTTGAGGAAAGTTTTATGCATAGTCACGATTAACGAAATTTAGAGTGAAGTTAACTAAGTAAATGGACTGTTTGATGAGCTAATGCAAGACTGGAAATTTTGTCTCCTATAAGTTCTCCTTTTGATAACAGACTGTTTTATCAAACCGGCAGAGAAAGAGGATCAAAGACCAAGCGGAGGCAGAAAGACTTCCGAGAGAAGATCAGGGACAAGGCTGGAGAAGGCAATGCTCTTAGAGCCTCTGACAGAGAGAGGAGCTGGGGCTGCAGGCGGAGGCGGGCCTGAGACGGCAGGTGGGCGGGAACGCCTTCCCTAGGGAATGAGGGAGCAGGGACCCCTGGGAGGAAACGACCACAGGCGCCCAGGCAAAAAGCACAGGGGCCTGGACCACAACGGGGCAGGAGGGCCAGACGGCTGTGACGTGGACGTATTGCCACAGCAGTTTCAGTACAGCTTGCTGGTGAGCTACAAGCAGGAAGTAAGGAAGAATCACAGATGGCGCCAAAGCACCAGGTAAATGGTGGTGCCAGTTACAAAACAGGCTGCCTGGTGAGAAGCAACTGTGAGGGTGGGAATCAAGAGATCCACTGCCGGGGGTGGGGTGGGGGTGTACAATATACACGAGGGCGCAAGAAGGACAAACTCTTTTGGTGTCAAATAAGCTACAATGATATAGGGCACAACACAGGGACTATAGCAAATATTTTACAATAACTATAAATGGAAGACAACCTTTAAAAATGGAATCACTGTACTGTCCACCTGTAACATATAACACACGTCAACTACACTTCAGTAAGAAACACTAGATCAACGCAGGAAAACAGAGAGACTCATGTGGAATATATGAAGTGTGAGATGATCATCAGGCATTGCGGTCAAGATGTCAGGTAGACAAGCTCCCTCACAGGCTGCGCTGAAGATGTAGGGCCAGTACTGGAAGCACAGGCCTCACGGTTGCCTCCCAGGCTGCAGGGGCAGAGAGCGGAGTGGCCCAGACAGCGCCGAGGCCCACAAGAGAGGTGACCCAGCCAGCGCGAGCAACCAGGGAGGTGGCCTTGAAGTCCAGTAAAGTGTTTCCAGCAGGAGATGGTGATCACTGGGCTGAGCTGCCAGGGAGGAGCTGCTGACCTCGATGCAGGGAGCTTCAGCAGAGCTGATGGAGGAAAACTGAGTTATGTTCCAGGGAAAACTGTAAGACCACGGAGAACAGACACCTCCCTGAAGCCACATGTACTGCCTTCAGAGATACAAGAGCCGTGCTCCACCTCCATCATCGTGCAAGCGTCCAGCAAAGAGGAAGTGTGAAATCAAGAGTCACCGAACGAATGTCAATCTGAAAATTCCCAATATTTCAACCCACAGTAAGAAATCTGAATGCAAGGACTTCCCTGGTGGCCCAGTGGTTAAGAATCCACCTGCCAATGCAGGCGACATGGGTTTTATCCCTGGTCAGGGAACTAGATCCCACATGCCTCAGAGCAACTAAACCCGTGCACTGTAACTACTGAGCCTGCGCTCTAGAGCCCATGCTCCGCAACAAGAGAACCCCCGCAACAAGAAGCCCCGAGACAAAGAGTAGCACCCACCTGCCACAACGAGAGCAAAATAAAATAATTAAAAGGAATAAAACCCCAAATGCACATGAAAAGATGCTCAACATCCCTAATTATTAAGAGAAATGCAAATAAAAACTATAATGAAATAACACCTGACAGCAGTCAGAATAGCCATCAGAAAGTATATAACCTCTGGAAGAGGTGTGGAGAACAGGGAACCTCCTACACTACCGGCGGGAGGAAAGCTGGCGCAGCCCATGGACCACAGTACGGAGGCTCCTCAGGAAACGAGAGACAGTTACCAAGCCCACTCCTAGGCATAAACCCAGACAAAACCGTAATTCAAAACGACACACGCGCTCTATGTTCACAGCAGCACTATTCACAACAGCCAAGACAGGGAAGCAACCTGCCTGTCCCTCAACAGATGACTGGATAAAACACACGCGGCACCTACACACAATGCACTACTGCTCAACCACAAAAAAGAACACAA
The DNA here is from genome assembly GCF_019923935.1 of Bubalus bubalis. Classification (NCBI taxonomy): domain Eukaryota; kingdom Metazoa; phylum Chordata; class Mammalia; order Artiodactyla; family Bovidae; genus Bubalus; species Bubalus bubalis. Next base: position 29,656,452 of record NC_059159.1, on the reverse strand, counting down.
CGCCATCTGCAGCAGCACGGACGCAACTAGAGAGCCCCACACTAAGTGAAGTAAATCAGACGGAGGAAGACAAATATCATGACGTCACTTATATGCAGAATTTAAAATAATGGCACAGGGCTTCCCTGGTGGTCCAGTGGCTAAGAATCCACTAACCAGTCCAGGAGACACAGGCTCAATTCCTGGTCCAGGAAGATTCTGCATGCCTCAGAGCAACTAAGCCTGTGCACAACCACTGAGCCCAAACTCCACAACAAGAAGCCACCGCAGAGAGAAGCCCCCGAATCCCAACTAGCAAGCAGTCCCCACTCGCCCCAACCAGCAAAGGCCACCCGCAGCAGTGAAGACCCAGGGCAGCCAAAAATACATAAGATAAAATTACAGAAAAATAGTACAGCACAGATGAACTTATCTACAGAACAGAAGCAGACTCAAAGACAGAGAACAGACTTGTGGTTACCAAGGGGAGGGAGGAGGACTGGGCATGTGGGGTTTTAGATGCAAACTATTACATTTAGAATGGAGAAACAAGAAGGCCCTACCATACAGCACAGGGAACTAGACCCAATATCCTATGATAAACCGTAGCGGAAAAGAATATTTAAAACAGAAGGTATGTATGTGTGAAACTGAATCACTGCTGTACAGCAAAGATTGGCACCGCACTGTAAACCAACCACTTCAATTTAAAAAAAAAAAAGACACCAGAATGGCGGAGAGCCAGAGCCCCCTGCCCATCCCACACGACGTCACACCTTCACAACGGGGACAGACAGAGTCTGCACTGCTCTCTCTCACCCTCGTGGACACCAGAGCTAAGCGACTTAATGTGTATTGTGACCGCGGCTGAACCAAGAGACCAGAGAAAATACGTCCCTTCTCCCCCCAAGTTTTCCAGAGACTCGAAATGTCAACGACATACTATGAACATATCGCCATGGGGTTAAAAACAAAACAAAGCAAACCGGTGATCGAGTCATTTAAAGAAAATCTTACTCCAAACCCTCTGAGACCTTAGGAACAGCCACAGTTAACGTTAACGGTAATCCCCCTCTCCTGACTGACACACCTCTGTGTCCTGCACTACAGCCTGACAGCCAAGCCCTCGGCGGCAAAGGAAGGCCAAAAAAACAGCCAGGTTTCCTACCTGACAGAACGTCTTCCGATAATTCCCTTTCTCGTTCAATTTTCTCCTCAAGAGTTGAAATGCAGAATTCATAGCCAGCAAGAGCCAGTTCCTGCCTATAAAGCAAAGAGGATAAATCAGTTGTCCTGTCTTCTGCCTCGGGTTTGCATCATCTAGTGTTAAGATGGATGGGAACTCGGTTTCGAGTCCCTAAGGGGTGTCAACCTCTCCTCTGTCAGAAGTTTGTTTTTCGTCATCTCGGAGTGCTGCTGGGGTTTCAGTAACCCACACAACCAGCGCTCCCTCCTCCCCACTAGCAGAGCCGAGGGGCCAGCTCCTCCTCCTGCGAGAGCATCTGACGCCTGCTCAACCCAAGAGCAGCGCCAGCGGAGGCCTGGGCTCACGGCAGAATTCTGACTGCCGACCTCGTACGGTTCCGGAGGGTATATCAGCTCACCACTCCTCTCAAGCTGCAGGTCTCCAACACAAGTTTCTTTTACAGAAATGGAAGCCCCAACCAGGGTGCTAAAAGGCATTTGGCCCCAGTCTGGGGACCCTCAGTCACCAGTGAGAACGCCCAAGCGGCCAGCAGGCTGACTCTGGACAGAAAGAGGGTTGCCTGCTGGCATCTGAGATACGGTGAGCACCACAGAGCATCCATCTGTCCTGGTCTTTGCTCCTCCACTCTGGCTCTCAGCTCCTCACTGGAAGCGGCACTAAACAAGCTTACCTCTCCTCTGGGCTTGGCCAGACAACCCCACTCTACTCCATTCTCAGAAGAGGAGCAGCTTTCCCCGAGCCAAACCTCAGCAGCAGCAGGGACCTCATCCAAGCAGGGTGTGGAGCAAGGGAGGCTGCCCACAAGACATTCTCAGTCATCAAGAGAGAACGCTTCTGAGCAGGGTAACTTATGGGCTAATTACTCTAGGTACCGGACAGCTTTCACCTCTTGAGAGACCGTGGGCGTGTCTCACTGTCCAGTGTTACCATCTCTGGGCTTCTCCTTAACCCAGGGGTCCACACCCACCAACATCTGGTCCTGTCTGTAACCCGTCCAGAGAGACTAACCCGGCTGCAACGCTCCCTGGCATGAACCAACCTCAAAGTTTCTCTATAGACTTGGAGTCAGAGGCCCTGAGGCTCTGGTCCATCCAGTGTCCAGCCAAATGCCAGATGGACCAGGTCCCCCCAGAAACAAAGGAGCGGACCACTCGGGCTGCAGGTGCCAGTGCCAGGGTCTCTGGCTGCAGTGAGCACTCCTCCTACAGCACCGGGCTAGGTACCATTCAAAACTTGCAGTACCCAATTTCTGCAGCAACTCAAGGGCTAAGGAGAAGTCAAGCCTTCCCTTAAATTTACCCCAAATTAACCCTCCAGGAGTCCTCTTACATCCTCTGAGTTTTCACCTAGAGAGTGAAGGGCACCAGGCCCCTCTATCTATGTCCCTGACCTTTGGCACACATCTAAAATGTTTCCCAAAGCCTTTCCTATGTATCTGGCAGACTTTTCCTTCTGTGTAAGAATCTAGACTCATCCAATACTTTTAAGTAGCACTGCTTTCCTGTCCCACTCGTCCAAAGGCCTCTGCCCCATGCTTCAGTGCCTCCTTGCTACAACCTAGCCACCCCATCACCTCTACAGCCTTTACAAACCACCCACCGGACGAGCCAGTGACACCCTCTCACAGCAACTCTCTCATCACATAACCTGTACCTAACTTCCCGCTTTGTTGATACTTCCACCAGCAAAATATGCCCCCTCCCCTCCCCCAGCCACTCTTGCATTGCTCCCAGCGCTCCTAGGAAGAGCAAAACTAAGGTTCTAACAACTTCCCAGTTCAAGCACGAACAGAACACGTGACCAGGCCTGTCACGGTGCAGCCAAAGAGACGAGGGCTGCAGGCCCCACCGGGCACGCTAATGGACACAGGAGGGGCAAGACTGGAAAAGGCTCAAGATCTCAAAGATGAGAGATGGGACACCAGGAGTGTGACAACCGAGATTCTGGATACCCAGGTGGTTAGCAGGATGAAAACTGTGACACCCCAGGGTCCGTGTCTGACCCACAGCCCTCACCCCTGCTGCCCCCACACCCAGACTCTGACTACACTTACCTACTCTGAGCAGCGTAAATAGTGGCCAGCTTTAGGGAGATCTCTATGATTGCATTGTCTTCCTGTTGGGAAAAGAAAAAGGAAGTAAGTTCATAACAAATAAAAATTTCCGCATGAAGTATTTCAGATTAATCTCTAGACTGACTACACCCTGAAAGCCATAGTCTTGATGCTTTTGGAGGAATCAGGCGTCATGCTTTTGCATGAGTGAAAGACTGGCAATTTTTATACTGGTCTTAGGGGGGGAAATCCCAACTTTTTGGTCAAAACACATGTGGGGGCTATTTTGAAAACTTCCTCAGCTAGGGTGCGATACTATGTAATGTCCTTACCTGTTGCATGCCCGCTCCAAGCAGGTAACTCATTGTTGCTTTAAAAAGTTTTTCTGCCTAAAAGCATAAGGAAGAGATTTTTCTTTTATTTGGGCCCCATATCTAGATGACCCTGCATTCTAAGTACTAGTCTAAGGCAGCATTCCTTGAAAAACACACATACAGAGAGAAAGGTAACCTTTTGTTGGAAAAACAGACTAAAATACCAGGACCCCACACCCCTTGGGCACCTTGAAAACTACTCTGTGATGTGTAGAACCAGCTTCAGAGATCAACTTCCCACCCAAACTCACTGTGGCAGAGACTGAAAACTAGCCCTAACAGTCACTCTCCTCTCCTTCTTTTCCGGTACAGTCTCCTCAGTTTCCATTAGGTCAAGGGTCCTTCCTTTGCACTTCATGTGTGATCATATGAGGAGGCTGTGGCCAAGAGATGCACGCAGTTTACACGAACAGCTTCAACAGCGTACTTCACGAGCACGCTGCTGGCCCTCCATCCCTCTTCCTGCCCGCAGCTGGAGATGAGCCAGTGCTCGTACTCAGGCGAGAACACATCTTAGAAGGAACCTGGGCTCCTGGGTCACTTCATGGGGTAGAAGTGCCCAACCCTCTTCAGGGTTCAGCCGCCTCTGGACTAATGCTTTAAAGGGATATGCTTCCCTCTTATTTCAGTCACTTTATCTTGGGGTCTCTTTGTTACAGAAGCTTTGCCTGTACCCTTATGTGCAGAGGTCTAGCTAGCAGAGGTCTAGAGGCTAGCCATTCACAAATTCACAACATTACAACATGATTTACTTACATTTTCAAGCTGACCCCTTATAAATGCTAAGTTCGCCATCTGAAAGCAGATTATAAGTTGTTTTTCAGTTTAAAGCACTGCGTTTCCACTTACTTCAAAATCTTTACACTGAAAACTCCCCTTTGCTTTCACCTTCTATCTAAAAAAAACAGGCCAGAAACTGTCACTAATCTGCTAGAAGCAAAGTCCAGCAATGGGGTGAGAGTGCGCGCAGACTTTGATGGTAACAATTCTAGATCCACTCTTCACTGAGAACACAAATATTAATGGTAATTGTTTCTTTTCGGTCTGGGGTTGAGGTTTCTTATACATGACAGTCCAAGGGTAATAAAAATTGAAAGCTAAAGAAAACTTAGTAAAAACAAAACCCAGAGAGGCATCCTGCAGGTCGGGAATACCAATCAGGAACACTAACAGCCCTTCTCCTGCACCACTGGCGGCAGCTCAGGCGGGCCAGAGGAGTTACCAAGTCATAAGTGTAAGTGATGGCCTCTGTGTTGTGACTCTTGTGGGCAAGATGAAGAGCGTCATGCAAAATGAGCTCTGCCTCTTCTGGCTCATCTTTCATGATGCACAACTGAAAAGAGAAAACAAAATAAAAGAAACTGAAACACGAAAAGAACAGAGACACGCACCACCAGACAGAAACAAGTACGGCTACGTGTCCCAGTACACAGAGGGAAGCTAGTCATTCATTCCTCAAACACTTATTGAATCCCTGCTGGGCAAAGGCATGGTGTCTGCAGTGGTGACTGGAGAGGGGCTCCCCTGCAGCTCCGCATGGCCACAGATATAGCACACTGGCTGACAGACATAGGCAGCGGGATCGTGAGCACTTTTCACGAGCTCTTATAACGGAGCTACTGGCCCTACATCCTCCTCCGCTCTTCCTGCAGGACAGGTGGGCTCAATCACAACCAATGATACAGGCTGTGAAGGAAAGCAAGAGAAAGGAACAAGGGGTTTCCTTCAAATGGGAGTCAAGAGAAGCCACCCAAGGAAGCGACAGTTAAACAGAGGTAAAAAGGAAGAGAAACAGCCAACTAAGTAAGGAACTGTGGGGGGAAATTGACCCAAACAGAGAGCAGGGAATGACCGAAGGTGCTACAGGCTGAAGATAACGGATCTTCAAGAACCACTCAAACAATGAAAGTGAACAGATGTGAACTGAGGATGGTGACTGTTACTGCCAAGTAGGGAGGCAATGGGGCGGGACCACAGGTCTCACCAGCCAGGGCAAGGAGTCTGGGTTCTACCACAAACGCTGTGACGGGTCAATCAAGGCTTGTGGGCACGGAATGACACCAGCTGATTTACATTTAAATGATCGCTCCAGTTGCTGTCAAACCTGGATGGCAGGGGGCAATAGGGCAGAAAAGACTGCAGGCTGTGGCAGCGTGGCCAGGGTGACTCAGGAGACACAAAAGAGGCGACAGGTTTGAGAAGTATTTTGGATTTGGTGGCAAAATCCAAAAATTCGTTGCTGGATTCTCGGTATATGGGAGGTGGTAGTTAGCTACCACAAGTTCTCAGAATGACTATGGAGCGTCCAGGCAGGAAAACGGGGCAGACTACAGAAAAGAGGTACTGAGAGAAGGGGTCGGAGAGATGCCTAAGACCACAGGTTCGTTTGGGTCAGCTGAAGCCTCAAATAGAGTTGGCACGAGGGCCGCACCCGCCGTGTGCGGGCACTCGGGTGGACGCGTCGGGTATGAGGCGGCGGTCAGCGCAAAGGAGGCGGCCCGGCACCCCGGGAAGAGGGGAAAACGTTCAGGAAGAGGAGGCCCGCCCCGCTCCCCTCAGCCTGTGCGCACTTCTCCCCGCGCTCGCAACCTCGCAGCCCGCAGCGCCGCCTCCACCTGCGCCCGACGCGCGGATCCCAGGACTCCGTCCACCCGGGTCCCCGTAGCCGGAGGGCGCGCTGCGGCCCCTCACCTTGGCTCGCTTCAGCAGCTGGATGATCTCGGCCTCGGCGTCCCCGGCCGCAGCCCCGCCCGCGCCCCGCCGCTCCTGCTCCGCCGCCGCGGGCCTCGAGGACCAGGCGAGCGCTGCAGGAAGGGGCGCTGAGGTCACCGCGCTCAGCCCGGCCCGCCCGGCCCGCCCGGCCCGCCGGCCCGCACCCCTCACCTGCCAGCAGCGGCACCAGGCCCGAGCCTCGGCCGCGCGGCGCCCCTCGGCACGGCGGCGCCCGGGCTCCCGGCGGCCCGGGCAGCAGGCACACCGGGTGGCAGCGGCCCCGCCGTCCCGCCACCCGCAACAGACCTCGGGCCAGGCCCACAGCCAGAAACCGGTACATGGCCGCCCGCGCGTCCTCTGCGCACTGCGGCCACGGGCTCCGGAAGTCCCGCCCCTGGCGCCGAAAGCCCGCCGATTGGCCGGGCCGCCCGCATGCGCCAGGACGCAAGTCTACGTCACCTCGCCCTCCTCCCCGGCCCAGGAGAACACAGGGCCAGCCATGGCGGCTCCGACTGGACCTCTCACGCTACCAGCCGTGGTGGAGGAGCTGCTGAGCGAGATGGCGGCGGCTGTGCGGGACGGCGCGCCGAGTACGGGCGGGGGCGCGGGAGGCAGCGCCGGCGGGACGGGGTTTGGGGATCCGGGCCCACTGGGGAGGTCTCCGCCCTCTCAACTCGCTTGTAGCCCTTCCTTCCCGCGGTCTGTGTTCGTTCCAAACGGTTCCCCTCCTGACCTCTGTGCACGAGTGACTGTTTCAGGGCCGCAGACGCAGGACTTGAGGGGTCTGGACGCTGTGGCTGTGCCTTTATTTCTCTGACCAGCAGAGGATGCTCTGTGACCAGGCTCCCGCATTCCCTGGCCGCCAACGCACCGGGCCAGAGCGCGTACTCGTTAGAGCTGCGCCACCGGCATCTGAATGACCATCGAATACATCGGTTAGGCCTCAGGACTGCCCCTGCTGGTTCACTTGGGCGGTGTTTGTTTGCTAAGGACGCACTTTGAAAAGGATTTACCTTGACTTATTGTTTTTAAAGAATTGAGAGGAGGAAGCCAACTTTTCTCATTTCAGTTAAATCTAAAGCAGTACATGTGCTTAAAAGATGAGGCGAGCCAGGTATTCGAACATCCTCTAATCCCAAAAAGCTTGGGGGAAAAGCCAGTCTGTTGACAGCTCAAACAGTGGTTGCCAGAAAGGGCTGTGTGTGAAGAGCACAGTGTGAGAGTCTTGAAGGGGGCGCCCCTGAGGCTTGGGGCTCATAGAGACCACTATCACCGATTCACGTTTTTCAGAGCCATTTTCTGCTATTTAAAAATGTTTGTTCTTAGTCATACACTGTTCCTGAGCCCCCTCCTTTGACGATAATTTTCTTTAGATCAGTATTCTGAGTTTACACTTGTATGATGATGTAAAATCTAGTCACAGCTGAGCCATGTAGGAAGTGATGACTACTTCTCCTTTACTGTAACTTTTTGCTTCCTCTCAAAACTGTCATGATTGCATTTGTTTGGTTGTTTACTTTTCTATATGTTTATCCCTAATTCAATAACTTCTTTATAGCTCAGATGGTAAAGAATCTGCCAGCAATGCAGGAGACCCAGGTTTGATCCCTGGGTCAGGAAGATCCCCTAGAGAAGGAAATGGCAACCCACTCCAGTAGTCCTGCCTGGAGAATTCCATGGACAGGAGCCTGGCGGGCTACAGTCCATATGGGTCGCAGAGTCAAACACGACTAAGTGTTATACACACACATCCATAATTCAACTTCAAACTCTTACCAGTGTTCTAAATCCTCTACGCAAGATGCTGAAGTGTTTTGTCCATTTCATTTTCCTCTCCTAGAGCTTCCAGGGTGCTCTCCTGAGATCTCCTCCCACCATTACTGTCTGGGGAATTCCCTTTACCTACTTTGGGCCTTAATGTTTAGTATACCGTACAATTTTCTTTTTCTCAGTTTACTGTCTTATTTTATAGAGCACATATTCTCCTGTCCTGGGACTTAGTTGATAGTTTGGCTAGATGTTATTGAATTATATGTTGGAAATATTTCCTCAGACATCTTAAAGTATTATTCTACTACCTTCCAACTTCTTAAACTTACTTTCACAGAGTCTTATTTTAGCCCTCCTGCTTCATTCCCACTCCAGAGCCATCTGGTGCCACCAATTTCTGGAGGGGTTTTTTTTGTTTTTTTAGGGAGTGAGGGTACTAGAGTCTGAAGTATAAATCAGGTTGTTGCTTGGCTGTCCTATTACTAGCTTAAGTTTCAGTTTTCTCAGGTCTTGTAAATAATTTTCAAACATATCTTAGCTGTGTTTCTCCCTGTCCTCATCCTTGAGAGTTTATGCATTTTAGAAAATTCTTTTATTATTGTTTAGTGGAATGTTGAGGAGTAAAATTTGATGAGTAGGTTCAGTTCACCATCATACACATAAGTCTTTTTGGCTATAATAGCCTTTTAAAAATGTTTTTGTCTCTGGTCACTGGTTTAACACAATTCACTTACTTTCCATTCCTGTTTTACAGTTCCTGATGAGCATCTGTTATCGTAAGTATATATCCTTTTGTATTTGGGGTTCTTTATAAACCACTAATGTGTGTTTTTAAAGGCCAGTTCTTTCAACATCAACTCTTTTTTTTTTAGAAAATATTCTTACTAAGCTAGGAACAATATTTTATTGATGTGATTGTTAAAAATCTGTCTCAAGTGAATAACCAGCACCGTACTTGACAGTACAAGGCACTCTCTTATTGTGCTAAGTGCCACTGTATTTTGACATCGTTCTAAAAGGTGTAGCTCTTACACTAGTAACACATGGAAAGAGAAGGATATCTGGCCCGTGAACAACAACTCTTACACATGCAGTGCTCGGGGGAGCCTGTTTCCTGAGTGAGGGGCTAAGAGTATTAAAGAAAATGTATTAGGTACATACACTAGAATATTATCCAGAAGTTAGATTTTAAAATATATATTTGTGTATATATATATATATATATATATATACGCGAGCACACACACACACATATATATGTGCATCATTCTCAGAAGCACACTGAATGGGAAAAAAAGTTGCCCAAAAAGCCCAGAATATACTGTTCATGTTTTAAACTTAGAAAACATCACCATATGTATATATGTATGTGTGTGTGTGTGTGTGTGTACATACACATATGTACTATGTATAGTAAAATATAAAAACATTAATATGAAATGCATATGGTTGCCTTGGGGATGAAGAAATTGAGGAAGAACAGGAAGGCCTCTGACATATAAAGAGGCTTCTTTATAAACAACATGTTAACATTTATTCTGGGCGGTTGATTATGTGGGATTTTGCTGTATTACGTTTTTTTCCAAATTAAAATAAATTTTCAGAAGCTGCTGATGGTAATCCTTCAGGTCGAGTCAGAGAGGTGGCTTTCAGTCCATCATCTAACCTGAGGCTCCTCTCCTTCCCAGGCTGAAATTTGTCTTCGGCTCATCAGCCGTCCAGGCCTTGGACCTAGTTGACCGCCAGTCTGTCACCTTAATATCCTCGCCCAGCGGGAGGCGTGTTTACCAGGTAGAAACCCAGAGGTGGAGTAATCTCAACCAGATCCCCTTAGGACAAACGTTTTCATGAATCTGTATGAAAGCTGGTGGACAGTTGAAAGGACTTGACCCAACTTAGTGAAATGAGAGTGTGAATAGTTAGAATCAGAAAGATGTGGCCTGTTAACCCCACCTGGGAGCAGCGTGTGGAACCAGCAATGATCCACGGAGGCTCTTTGCCCAGGTCTGATGATCACAGCCAACTTTCCCTTTCTGTCGTTTGACACTACAGGGATTACCCTGTTCCTTGTCTCTTGCTTACAAGCAAAAGCCAAAATGCATTTTAAGGTCCTTTCACATGTCAAGGTTCATCTAACAGAAACGATCTGTCAGAACTGTTGTTGGAAGCGTTCACGAAGGCCCCACTGTGCTCAATGTGGGCAGTTTACTTGGACCTTAGTTCAAGCGGACCTTAAGGTAGGCAGGTTTGTAAAGTACAAATCGGACTCCATCAGACTCTGAATTACTTTCATGTATTGCTAATTCTCACCAAAAGCCGGGAAAGATATTTATTTTGCTGAAAACTGAGATGCAGAAAATTAACAGCCCCCTACGGCAGCAGGGTTGTATAGCTGGCAGATGGTCCTGCCTGTCTCTATGTCAACAGCGGGCCAGACCCTCCACCCCCCAAACCCCAAGTTTAGCCACGTTAGACGTGGTAAGCCAGCTGGGATTCAGAGAAGGGGATCTTGTGAATGAAATAAAAATGTTGGCAGTAGTCTTCAAAATTTTGTGTGTGGAAGGGGTAGAAGCAGAGGCCATCAGCTCTTGTATGAGATCCAAGCCTTGTTGAAGACCAGGAAAGGTGGAACTTTTGAGCATTTGGGTTCTGGTTTACTTATGATGACTGTCTCAGAGTTGAGACCGTGTTGATTCATTTTTAGCAAGTGACTGAGCAAAGCCTCTCAGGCACATGGATGGCTTGGCCCATGAACTCACTTTTCCATGCAGTAGGATGGTGCAGCCAGCTGGCACGTCCTCCTTTCTGCGTTTCTGCCTGAAGTAAGCTGGGGTGATTAGTGCCGAATGCTGCAGTTAAAACTTCTGCGTTGTATTTACTCAGAAGAGGCTGCTTATTAGAATTTTCTGTTGGTGAACATCATAGATTAAGAATCAGAACTCTTAAGCGATGTTGTTTGTACCTGAGGAAGGAGTTCCATTTTCTTTCCTAGTGTATTTGTTTTTGGGTTTTAGGTAGCTAACATACCCTTGTCAAAAAGGGCTTCTGAGTTTTCCCATGTCTTTTAGTTTCAGATTCTCTTGTCTCAGTTCCAACATCAGCAGAACACTTGACCCACACAAGCATGATCTTGCTGTTAAAATCTCAAAGACTGTGTTGGAAATATTTCAGTTATTGTTGACTTATTATTCCTCCCACGATCACCGTGACTTGTTTTAGTTTTCATCTTTCACATTCTGCCTTATGTCATGTTGCTTTATTTATCATAAAAATGCAAAATTCTTAGAATTGTGTTGGACTTTGAATTAAATGAGTTTTTAGAAACCTTACAGACACCCTCCAATTAACCGCAGTGGTTTCACTGTATAAAGTAATATGGAAAGACTTCGGCTTAATTCAGAGGTTCTGTGAGATGATAAAGGTTGAGTCAGATGTTGCCTTGTTATCGTTCCATAGGTTGACCATCTAACATTCTCACCTCCTCCGGGTGTGGTGGTAATTACCCTGAAGTAACACTCATGTTGTCACCTGAGTCACTTTTTGATAAACTTCAGTCCTCCTAGAAGGGGGATGCCAAGTTACATTTGGATCAGTCAGGAGGGGCCAAGTTACATTTGTAACAATGACCCCTAAATTCAAAAGCTACAGATTTATGTCTCACTCCCTGTCCATCTCCATCGAGAGTCTTTGATCCAGAACCTCGTGGCCCAGGATCCCAGGCGATGGAGCAGCCTGTGTCTGGGACACTGTGGATCTCATAGCAGAGAGAAGTCAGGATATCGTAGGTATCCATGTTGAACGTTTCTGCCTGGCCAGTCATACTTGACCGGCTAAAGCAGGTCACATAGTCAGCCTGTATGTAACAGAGCAGGGACATATCAGCCTCTTTCCAAGACGCACTGAACTCAGGGAACGGTGAATCGTATACAGTTCATCACTGTGACAGATGTTGAGGACTTGGAGCAGCCATAAAGTAAACTGCTTGTGGGTGGATGACCGTCCAGTGGGCCAATCTCCTTAGAGCCTCACTGCAGGCGCAGCAGACTCCTCCCAGCGAGGTGTGGGCAAGTCCAGCCTGGGCCTGAGTATCATCCTGCCTACATTCCTTTTGTAAAGGCTCCCCTCTGGGACTGACACTCCTGGCTCCAAGTGAACGAGCTTGGAGCACTTCCTGTAAGAGGAGGTGGTTTTTTCCACAAAGGGTGAATTAGACAGTCCCTGAGGTCAGTTTCCAGCTCCAAACACATCTGACTCAGATCTCTGCCCGATTATCAGGTTCATTAGTCGTCCACTGCTAGATAGAGAAGACAACTGAGAAGTGACTCTCTTTACCGTATTCACCACCCTGGGCGGCTGCATGTCCTGAGTCCCAGCCAGGGAACTTCTGCAGAATTTCTCTCCACCCTTGAGTGGCCAGGCACTTACTTGGCCTCATGCAGAGAGTAATTGGCTGGGGACCCAGCATAAGGAGGAAGTAGTCTGTGTGGAATCCCAGAGGCTTATGCCTAATTAACCATAAATCTAGAGAGAAGAAGAAACCATTGGTAATCGTTTAGAGACCCAAGAATTGTTAGTGTCCCTGCCGGACGTTGGTGGGTTTTCTTGCGGGACTGAGTGGGAACCAGTCTGCTCTCACGCTCTCTCCTCAGCAAAGGGCAGCTCCTCCTCGCACCCCCAGTGCTCACCAGTTACAACACATCAGCGCCTCAGGACTGGAAACATGTGGTGTGACTTTTTTAATGTCCGGTTTGTAATGGGGCTGAAATGTGTAATGGATTCAGTAGGTGTCCTGTTACCCAGTCACCGGCCACTTCTGGTCATCCTGCAGTCCTCCTGACTTAGCAAAAAAGACCCATAGCGACATGCTGGCACCAGGCGAAATGCTAGAGAGACAACACCTGACTCAACACTGCTATTTTTCAGTGGAAGTCTTACCTGTGTGAGGAAAACAGGAAACAATTCTAGGAGCACTGACGTTCCTTTTCTCCATGTAGATTGTCATCTCAGAGCCTGAAACAAACGTGAGGCCCTGGGGCATATCCCCCAGGGGCAGTTCCCTGTCACTGACCCACTGCAGGGGGTCTCTAGGTCCCTGGGATAGTAACTTTACTCCACTGGGACATTAGGAACAAAGCACTCCACTTCCTGTCTCTGGCACCTGGGGGTGAGGACGGAGACAAGCCATTTCTCCAGGTCTGTCCAGCCACCCTCCAAACACAGGGTCCCCCGTGTGCCCTGACCGACAGCAAGGCCGTTGGCTCTGAACCTGGCCTCCTGCCGGCCCTCCCAGGTCCATGCCCTCATTCCGTCCTGCTGGGTGAGCGGGCAGACCTGGACTTGCCGCTCCCCACAGCAGCTGAGTCACCCCATCACAGGAGTCTCTGTTCCACGTGTTCCTCCCACTCCCCACTGGGCCTTTCCTGTCCTCAGACTCCTGCTAGGAGTGTGGTGGAGGCTTTAGACATTCACACACATGCTGTGAAACAACTACAAGGGCTGAGAAACAACAAGCATGGCACGGGGAGCCTTCTCTGTCTCTCTAGTCAACCCTCTGAATCCCCAGGCGGAGAAACAGCGGTTCGTGTGGAGGGCTCAGCCCACCTGAGACGCTTCTGTTTTGCGTGTGGAGGTGTCAGGGCAGGGCGCTGAGGCAGCAGGAGGGTCCCGTGGGCAGGCAGGCCCTCGGAGAACAGCCCTGCACCTTCACACAGGTGCACTCAAGGGGAATAGCGGTTTCCCGCCCACCTTTCCAGGCCTGACTCCACCTGTCCTCCCCTTTCCAGGTGCTTGGAAGCTCCGGGAGAACGTACACATGTCTGGCTTCCTGCCACTACTGCTCGTGCCCGGCATTCGCCTTCTCCGTGCTGCGGAAGGGGGACAGCCTCCTGGTGAGGACGGGTGGGCCTTGGCCATGGCCGAGCAGGTGGCAGGGCAGGGGGCGCTGGGAGCCTCGCTCTGCACCCTACATGGGGTTTACTCTGTGTGGAAACAGACGGTAGTTCATTGTCCTTGACTTCAGTCAGTCAGCTATTCTGGCTTTACCCTCCCAAAACGCAGGGGCATTTTTAGAACTATGCCAGTTTCCCATTTTAATTTAAAAGGTCAGAGATGAAGCTTCAGGAAGGCAGCAGGTAATCCCCAGAGTTGGCACCTGGGCAGTTATCAGGCCCAGTAAAAACATGAGCCAAACTGGACGCTGGCAACTGTGTGTGCCCCCACCTCCAGCCACGAGGCGCTTCTCCCACTGCCCGCGGACAGCGTGGTGCTCAGCCTCGCTTGACTTTCACCGGGGGCAGCAAAGCATGTTGGTGCCTCGGCCGATCTCACGAGAGCCCAGGAACGAGACCTCCTCACATCCATCCTGAGTCCACAGGAGAACCACTACCCCACCTGAGGGGCGAGCGATCTTCCCAGTCTAGTCAAGGAAGAAAATGACAGCATCTGCCCCATCTTTACACAGCTGTCACACCTGTCAGGAAGCGGGTGGCAAGCGGGTTTTCCCATTGACAGGGAGCCTCAACTCAGTGATCTCAGCTGAAAAATGACAGGGTTGGAGCCAGGTCCTCAGCAACCCAAGTGGTGTGCCCTGCAGTGTGAGGTCCAGGGTTAGAGTGGTGTGTGCCCCTTTGTGTCAGGTCCAGCAGAGATCATGCCTCGGAGAGGGACAGGAGAGACAGTGAGGGTCCCGCCGTCCCTGCTCTGGCCGTCCAGTGGTTAAGGACTAGTCCCCTATGTAGACTCGGTGCACATGTGTAAAATGAAGATAAGCCCTGTCCCCCACGGGGCTGTCAGATATAAACGAGATAATCTTTGAGATGCTCTTAGCAACACTGTACCTTGAAGAACCTTAGCCACTGCTGTTAACAGCTTTCTGAGGGCAAGGAAGAAAGTAGTATAATTTAGGACTGACATAAAGAGTCTGTCTTGGTTTTCACTTGGTTTCACCTGTCCCTGCTGGATCTACACTGTTGCCCCAAACAGCAGGCCAAGTATTGATAAAATCTCCTTGTCCTGTCTAACCTTGGTCTGCGGTTCTAGGCAGTGGGTTGCGGGCCCCTGATGTGTGTGCCCCGCTCCTTTCCTGCTCTGTGAAGCCTGGCCCTCCTTGTTTCTAACTGGCTTGTGTATTGTCTGTTCCAGTGCAAGCACCTCTTGGCAGTTTACCTGAGTCAGATCACAAGGACCTGTCAGCAGCTGAGTGTCTCTGACAAGCAACTGACTGACATACTGTCAGCAGAGAAGACACAGGAAGCATAAAAGTGCAGATGGAGCATCACTGACCATCTTTCAAAGTAGAAGTCCCGTCCAGAGACACACGTGCCCTGTCACGCGTGGTTCACGTGGAGGAGATGTGGACCAGACTTCACGTTAGTGTCCCCTTCCGCCCTGGACTCAAGAGCCAGGACATGTATACAGTGTGAATCCCTCAAGAAAAATCCAGTCTCCAGGCCCCATGAGTAAAAAATTTCCAGATGTAATCAAGCATCTTAGACTCCAAAGCCTAACATCAAGTCACATCCACAGTGAGTGAGATTTTCAACCAACCAAAGTCCTAGTCCTTCTTAAGAGGCTAGAATGGGAGAGGGGACAGTATGATGGTTTAGATGCGCAAGCGTTAGTTCTTTTTCTTGAGCCCAGAAGGTCTTTCTGCAGTAAAAGGTCAGAGCAGGGATGTGGCTACAACAGCAGCAGATACAAAGAGACGTTGGGGTGCTGGTTTCAGCAGGCTCCAGACATTTGCAGTGTTGAGGCCAAAACAGTTGCTCAAATAGGCTGTGCTGTTGGAAAGGCAGCACCTAGAACAAGGAAGTGCAGGTCTGCTTGGAGCATTTCTGAGCCTCGTAACAGCCAGAGATGCTGCCAGGTGTTCCAGGCTGAGTGAGAAAAGGCAGATCTCCAGAGGCTGTGAGGTGGGAGAGGAATGGGACTCATTTGGACCCCAAGAGAGCAAAGGAGCTGTGATGGAAGGAAATGAACACAAGACGGAGCTGAGACAGGACAGGCACCTCCCTCGGGGACAATCATCCACAGCTGAACAGGGTCCTAGGACAGGCTTTCCCCGTCTCTCTGGGGCTTCACGTCCTTGCAGGGTTACTGCAGGAGGAGCTGAGCCAGCCACCAGACAGGCGAAGTGAATGGTCTTGCAGCCTAGGTACTCCCAACCCTGTACCCCTGAAACAGGAGGTGCTAAGGAATGAATGTGTGGAAGGTCACAACGGCGCAAGCTTCTGTGGTTGGCACAGCCGTCTCCTAGGCAGTGGTGCAACAAATAAAACCTGTCAAGGCTCTACTCAGGAAATGATGGGCCTCGGTGTGAAATTATTTCAGGATACGGAACAGAAGGTAGGTGAGCTCTGCAGCAAGCTGGCACAACACCCAGAACTTTTGTTAAGTTTTTATTTTTATTTCACCTCATACAGAAACACAGTTACATAACCCACCTTAGTAAAATTTTCACTTTGGGGTCCAGCATCATGGCCAAACTTGAACTTGGGAGAGATGTAAAAATCACCACCTAGCTCTGGAAGGGGATCGGAGCCTGGTAGTGGAGGACCCCGCTTTTCCAGCTGCTTCTTCTGGGGGGGTGGGGGGTGCTGTACATGGAGCAGAATGTTGTCGAGCCTGCCATGATGTTCTACGTAAGAACTTACAAGCCTGTCACTTCCCTAAAACAGCAGTCTCTTGGTTGAATATTCATACTTTTACTTTTCCTGGTAACCTTCCTCAGAATAGGTATTATTTTTAACATGCCCAACCTTTCCCATTGCCTCCAAGTTAAAAAAAAATTTGTATTATAATAGTTCACAGTATGTCACAGTAAAATAGTTTTGATCATTTTCTACTATAAAAGAGGCAGACTCTTTAAAAAAAAGCAAAACATACTTTTACAATCCATTCACACCATCAGCATCATCCACACGAAGCAGCCAGAGAACCATAAATAGATTTGTCAACCTCAGGAAGTAGTAGTCACATGTTAACGAGGTACCTGGAACCTCCAGGGAAGCACCCAGAAGAGGCAGCCGGCTGGCCTGTGAGGGTTGCTGTCTTTCCAGTGAGAACTGGCCAAGCATGCCCGTCCTTTTGTTACTGAGCCTTCTCCTGGAAGAGGTCAGAGCCTGGGTCATAGGCCCAGCTGGAGAGTGGGCTGCGACCCCACCTGCCCCTCCCCACTCTTGAGGACGTCCGTCCGGCAGAGGATATACCTGGAAATGATTTTGTGAAAAGTGTAGCGGAAGTCTCGGTTCCGGTAGGCGTAGACGATGGGGTTGACAGCCGAGTTGGCATGTGACAAGAGGATGGCTGTGTTTATTGCCCACTTGGGCTTCACCTTGGCCCAGGTTGGCTGGAAGAGTGAGGCACAGTTGATGGTGTGGACTGGCAGCCAGCACAGGGCGAAGATGCCAACAATCAAGGCCAGGGACTTGGCCGCGTGGATCTCCCGCTGGAGGACGGTCCTCGAGTGATCCATGAGCTCTGTGCGCTGTAGCTGCCTGCAGGCCACCAGGAAGATCTTGACATAGATGACCAGCATGATGAGCAGTGGGGGCAGAACGCAGCCGAAGAAGTTGAAGTACACCATGTAGCTCATGGGCACCACATTTTCGAAGAGACACCTGATGAGGCAGCAGCTCACATTCTCGGCTGCATCCCCCGGCTCCGTGCAGTTGGTGGCAATTTTTCTGTCGTTCCACCCCAAGAACGGCGTCAGGCCAATGCCAAAGGCTAGGACCCAGAGGGCAGCAATGACTCCTCTCGCTCGGGCCCCAGTGACCAGACTCTTATACCTGTTCAAAAGGACATGGTCTGTTACAGCAAACTCAGAGCACCCCACCATCCCTGCTTTCTGTGCCAGGACTTGACTCCAGCAGCCTCAGGTCCACACTCATAGGGTGCTAGGGGCTTTTGTCTGCAACGCTGACGACAGTCAAATGTATAAACAGCTTTGCTTCAACAAGATTTTCATTCTTACTAACTCACCTCATGATAAATCATGGCCAAGGAGAGCAAGTAGCAAGTTCTTTAAAAAAAAAAAATATTTGGCTGTGCCAGCTCTTGGTTGCAGCAGTCAGGATCTTTCAATTGCAGTATGCAGGATACCAAGGGGAACATTTCATGCAAAGATGGACTCAATAAAGGACAGAAATGGTATGGACCTAACAGAAGCAGAAGACATTAAGAAGAGGTGGCAAGAATACACAGAAGAACTATACAAAAAAGATCTTCATCACCCAGATAATCATGATGGTGTGATCACTCACGCTTACCTAGAGCCAGACTTCCGGGAATGCGAAGTCAAGTGGGCCTTTGGAAGCATCAATATGAACAAAGCTAGTGGAGGTGATGGAATTCCAGTTGAGCTATTTCAAATCCTGAAAGATGAGGCTGTGAAAGTGCTACACTCAATATGCTAGCAAATTTGGAAAACTCAGCAGTGGCCACAGGACTGGAAAAGGTCAGTTTTCATTCCAATACCAAAGAAAGGCAATGCCAAAGAATGCTCAAACTACCGCACAATTGCACTCATCTCACATGCTAGTAAAGTAATGCTTAAAATTCTCCAAGCCAGGCTTCAGCAATACATGAACTGTGAACTTCCAGGTGTTCAAGCTGGTTTTAGAAAAAGAGGAACCAGAGATCAAATTGTCAACATCTGCTGGATCATCGAAAAAACAAGAGAGTTTCAGAAAAATGTTTATTTCTGCTTTACTGACTATGCCAAAGCCTTTGTGTGAATCACAATAAACTGGAAAATTCTGAAGGAGATGGGAATACCAGACCACCTGACCTGCCTCTTGAGAAACCTATATGCAGATCAGGAAGCAACAGTTAGAACTGGACATGGAACAACAGACTGGTTCCAAATAGGAAAAGGAGTACGTCAAGGCTGTATATTGTCACCCTGCTGATTTAACTTATATGCAGAGTACATCATGAGAAATGCTGGGTTGGATGAAGCACAAGCTGGAATCGAGATTGCCGGGAGAAATATCAATAACCTCAGGTATGCAGATGACACCACCCTTATGGCAGAAAGTGAAGAGGAACTAAAAAGCCTCTTCATGAAAGAGGAGAGTGAAAAAGTTGGCTTAAAGCTCAACATTCAGAAAACAAAGATCACGGCATCTGGTCCCATCACTTCATGGCAAATAGATGGGGAAACAGTGTCAGACTTTATTTTGGGGGCTCCAAAATCACTGCAGATGGTGACTGCAGCCATGAAATTAAAAGACACTTACTCCTTGGAAGGAAAGTTATGACCAACCTAGATAGCATAATCAAAAGCAGAGACATTACTTTGTCAACAAAGGTCCGTCTAGTCAAGGCTATGGTTTTTCCAGTGGTCATGTATGGATGTGAAAGTTGGATTATAAAGAAAGCTGAGCACCGAAGAATTGATGCTTTTGAACTATGATGTTGGAGAAGACTCTTGAGAGTCCCTTGGACTTCAAGAAGATCCATCCAGTCCGTCCTAAAGGAGATCAGTCCCGGATGTTCATTGAAAAGACTGATGTTGAAGCTGAAACTCCAATACTTTGGCCACCTGATGTGAAGACATGACTCATTTGAAAAGACCGTGATGCTGGGAAAGATTGAAGGCAGGAGGAGAAGGGGACGACAGAGGATGAGATGGTTGGATGGCATCAGTGACTCAGTGGACATGGGTTTGGGTGGAATCCAGGAGTTGGTGATGGACAGGGAGGCCTGGCGTGCTATGGTTCATGGGGTCGCAAAGAGCCGGACACGACTGAGCCCAGCTGCTCTCTGTCTCAAAGGTCACCTCCTTTCCGGCTCAGCTCACAGTGAAGGGGGCCATGCCCACTCTCCGCCCCCTGACACACACCTGTCACAGGGCTTTGTTTACATTACAGGTGTCTGCCCTTCGACTAGAACATCCAGCCTCTTAAGGACTGGGACCTCGTCCCTTTGCATCAGCATCCCCAGGAGCTAGCAAAGTGCTTGGCACATTAGTAATGAGCTCATACACACACATATTCCAACTTGTTACCAGACAGCTTTAGAGAGCCTGCTCCTTAGGAACGCCCGATGCTGGGGCCTGGACGGGCAGCAGAACTGGTCTCGCCTCTCGTCGGCCACAATCCCTCATCTCTGCTCCCAGCAACAGGCAGCTCAGCTGAGGGGCCTTGATGGCAAAGGACCCGTGGGCGCAGCTGCCATTCAGCTGCATCTATTTCCAACTCCCCTCTGCTTCCCTCCTCGTTTAGGAATGTAAAGCCATTCCTTACAGAAATATCTTTCCCGGCCATGACTGCACCAGGGACGTGGAGAATGCAGTCAGGCCCTTGCAGGGTAACAGGGCCACCTCCTGCAGATACAACTCTTAGTCACAGAACCTTAGGCCCACGAGGCAGCCTCCGCAGCAGCCCTGCTCTCACACCTCTCCTTTTCTGAAGTTCATACAGCTGAGTGCAGACCAGCCCCGGGGATGAATTAGATCAGGGTAAGCAAATTCTCTCTCAGTCATGGACTGGGGTGGCTACAGGAGGTGGTTGTAGCCAATGAGACAAAGGAAGTCTGCTAGAATACTTCCAAGAGAGACTTTACATGGTAACAGGAGAGAGACCCATGAGGAGAGCTCCTCCTCCATGCCCATCCGTTTCTACTCTTCCGGGAGGCTGTGAAGCCCAGAGCTGCAGCAGCCATCCTGTGACCATGAGGCAGGAGCCTGAAAAACAAGGCTAATGGCAAAGCAGAAGTAAGGAGAGAGTCCAGGTTCTCAATGGTGTGTTTTAACCCCTACACCAAGTCTAGCACCACCATGGTTCCATATTCTAGCTCAAGAGAGAATCGATAGTCTTGACTGCTTAAAAGTCACTGTTACCTGCAGCTAAAAGCATGCTTATATAAACTGGAAGGGATTTTTATCCTGTCTAGTCCAACTTCTCTATTTTACAAATGAGGAAATAGAGATACAAAGTTTTTAGGTAACAAAGGCAATATAAGAATAAGAACATAAGAACCAAAGACCAAAGCTAAGTTTGGACTTGAGGCCCCTGTTCCTCGCACCACATTATGCTGCTTTTTTAACTTCACTTGTGTCTGAGCAACATTAGAGTCCTCTGTACACAAAAGGGTCCCAGGGGTGGGGGTGGGGGGTGGGGTTTCCTGCCAGAGTTCAAAACAACTGGAACGCAACCACATCTGAACTTCTCACAACTGCTGGATCCTGCCTGTGAAAAATAACTTTCATGCTCAGTTGTCTTAGATGAGGAAAAGCAGCTAATTTCATCTGGGGAGCCGCTGGTCACAGCCTTCTCTGTGAACTCCATCACGGCCTTTCTCCTCTAATTGTTCATTATTTCATTCAGAATTCTCCCTTTGAGCCATGCACTCTGCTGGCACAGCGAACAGAATCACAGCCCTTGTGGATAATAGAGCTAATGGAACAGACAGAAAATAAACAGGTAAACACACAAACATACAAGTCAGAAGGAATTTGCCAAATCAAAATGAACAGGGTACAGATAAGAGAAAGCCAGGAAGAGCTCAGACACGGCATTAGGGAAGCCTCTAAGACAGTGGCAGAGAAGGAGAGAAGGGTCTGGAAACTGGGAAGAGTGATTTTCTAAGCAGAGGAAACAGTGACTACAGACATGGAATTAAAAGATGCTTGCTCCTTGGAAGAAAAGCTATGACAAACTAGACAGTGTATTAAAAAGTAGAGATCACTTTGCCCACAAGTGCCTGTATAGTCAAAGCTGTCATTTTTCCAATAGTCATGTATGGATGTGAGAGTTGGACCATAAAAAAGGCTGAGCACCTAAGAATTGATGGTTTTGAACTGTGATGTTGGAGAAGACTCTTGAGAGTACCTTGTAGAGCAAGGAGATCAAACCAGTCAATCCTAAAGGAAATCAACCCTATTCATTGGAAGGCCTGATGCTGAAGCTGAAGCTCCAATACTTTGGCCACCTGATGTGAAGAATCGACTCACTGGAAAAGACCCTGATGCTGGGAAAGACTGAAAACAGGAAGAGAAGGGGATAACAGAGGATGAGAGATGGCTGGATGGCATCACTGACTCAATGGACATGAGTTTGAGCAAGCTTAGGGAGATAGTACGGAGAAGGCAATGGCAACCCACTCCAGTACTCTTGCCTGGAAAATCCCATGGATGGAGGAGCCTGGTAGGCTGCAGTCCATGGGGTCGCTAAGAGTTGGATAGGACTGAGCGACTTCACTTTCACTTTTCACTTTCATGCATTGGAGAAGGAAATGGCAACCCACTCCAGTGTTCTTGCCTGGAGAATCCCAGGGACGGGGGAGCCTGGTGGGCTGCCGTCTGTGGGGTTGCACAGAGTCGGACACGGCTGAAGCGACTTAGCAGCAGCAGCAGCAGCAGCAGCAGGGAGATAGTGAAGGACAGGGGAGCCTGTGTTGCTGCAGTCCATGGGGTCACAGAGTCGGACACGACTGAGCAACTCAACAAGCAGCAGAGAGAACAGAACGTGCAAGGCTTCCAGACAGGAAGGGATTTCACTCTCCCAGAGAAGCAGGAGGGAATGTGAATGAACCTCAAGCAAGGCGGGGCGTCCCCAGGCCACAGGGAGGGGCAAAGTGTGACACTCAGCTGCCCCAGAGCAGTGAGGAGCCAAGGGGTGGAGGGCTGGGCCCCAAGGCATGCTGTGCTGGTATAGAGATCCCTGCAGAGATGGAGTTTAGGGAGCAAAAAGGCAAGCAGGGCAGTTAGGAAACTTTCAGTGGTTGACTTGAGAGAAGACACTGGCGTGGAGCAGGGTGACAGCAAGGACTGAACACACAGATACCCCCACCGGAGCAGCCTCTGAATCTCACGGCCAGACGCCCTGTCCTGGAGACACGTCCCTGAAGACCACCCCCCACCAGCTGCACAGAGCACATCAGAAACACGGCCTCCCCCACCTGAGCGCGGCACCACCTGCAGGCCCGCGCATCCCTCTCAGCCCACGCCCAAGGTCATCACCGCCACTTCCGGCTCACAGAGGTGGACACTGGCCTGCAGCTCCGAAGCCACATTGAGAATACAAAGCCACTCATCCAATCTGATTCCACTTGTGTTCAAGGCAGGTAGTGTCCTGCTCAGGACCCTGTGGTTCTTCCCCCGATCCCAGCTCCCGCCCACACCCCACCTACCTGCTCACCCAGCCACGGGCCCAGTGTGGGTGCAGCCAGCCCGGCTCAGCTGCCCTCTGCTCTTGCCAAAGCTGCTGCTGGTGCCAGGGGTTCCCCGCCCCCGACTCCTCGGGCAGCCACATGGGAACTGGCAGAGGCCTCTGATCCTCTCTCAGTAGGCAGTCCTTAAAAGGTGGTAGAAAGACTTTTCTGCTAGTGACACAACTAGACCCCCGGGTGGGTGGGTGGGGGAGTTCAAGACAGAGGCACGACTGGCACCAGAGTTGCAGCCCCACGATGGCAGGACAGTCAGTGTCCAGGCGGTGCTGCCTGGACCCGGGCGCAGGTGGGAGACGGCCAGGGATTCTGGAGAGCAGGCAGGGGTTGATGCACTGGGCAGAAGGCTGCGGGGACAACCCCCAGCAGCCCTGGCATCTCATGGGGGCTCCGCTCCCCTCCTCCCATGTCCCCTTCCCTCCTCCCATGTCCCCTCCCATCTCCCACTTCCGGCTGGGCCTCTGTCCTCTCCAGAATGCCCGGCTTCCACCCTCCCCACCCCTCACTCCTTCTCCCTGTGTACCTCTGGTCTCAGAACATCCTCATGTGTCCCCAAACCATTTCTGAAAGGCAGGCAACATGTCCTTTCCTACATCTGCCTCGAGTGCAGGGCAAGTAAGTAGAAGGTGATGGATAGAGGACACTTAGGTGCCTTCCCTATTCTGAACAAGCAGGACTGGCTCCAGCCACACAGAAGGGTGTCCTGGGGGTGTCCAGCTCCGGGAAGTGGCTGAACCCTTGCTGTGCTGGACACCCTCCCCACCTCCCCGCCCCTACCACCACGGACGAGCCAGATCAAGACAGTCACGTGGCTGGAGTCAACAGAAGGGAACAAGCAGTGTGGACGCTGGGTTAGTCATGAAAGAGGGCTCGCCGGGCACGGCTGAACCAGCACTGGCCTATTTCTGGGGCAGGGCTCCTCCTCCCCTGCAGCCAGCTCAGACCAGCCACTGTCTCAGGATTCCCAGCGCTCAGGGAGCTCTGAGTTCAGTGGATCCCCAAGGGCAGCTGTCCCTGGCAGTGACACTGAGTCCAGACAGGGAGAGTCTGAGCTCTGCTCTCAGAAAAACGGGGCCCTTGGTGGCAGCGGAACCCGCCCCGCTGCTGCCTGGCCTTTGATCCCAGACATCATGTGCACGAAGCACTTTCTGCAGGCAGGTCACTAAGTCAACACACACAGAGTTCTGTCCTGCTTCTTAAAATTGCTGATTGTTCGCTCAGCGTCTTTTTTCTTTACGTTCAGTCTCACTCACAAGTTTCATTCCTCTGTAACAGAAATACTTCTGCTCTGAAGCAATGTATAATCCTTAGAAAATTTCTCATCCTCTAAAACCACACACAAATACCAACAGGACTTGCATGACAAGGGGCAAGGACAGACCTCTCAAAACCTACCAAGCGCTGTAACTAGAGCACTAACAAAGTAACTCTCACCACCCAGCGGGTAGGTCTCTCGGGGTTGAGCTGCCACGGTGAATATTAACAATGTACCAGGAAGTCTAATGGAAATCCTGGCAAAACTGCGATGAGAGCAAGGCTGACGGGTGCCAAGACGACGTAGCTGGACGAGGAGGTACGAGTGAGTGGGACCATGACTGCGCTGGGTGCCAGCGGGGTGGGGGTGGGGGTGCAGGGTAGCCAGCAGGCAGAGAGGCCCCTCTCTGCTTTACCTGGGTCCTGCTTTACTCTCCTTGGCCCCTCTGGGCCGCACAGCAGTCACACTGAGGGGTCTTTCCTCTCCTGCTGAAACCAGTGATGTTAACACCACCAGGACAACACCTGCATCGCCCCAGTACCTTTCTGTTCACCCAGCACACGTGCTCCCATTCACACGACAGGAACCCCCACCTGGGGAAGGACAGCTGTCACATTAATTATCAAACACATGGGTCACCACGCACATAACCAGTTAGACACCAAGAGGCATGTGGATCCTGGTGACAGTAACCTTGATGCGAAGTGGTCATTGGAGTGTCCACCAGGCTTCTCCACTATAACTGCTCCTCCGTTTATGATGAGTTGTATCTTGTGGTGCATGTACTTTGAGATTTTGTAAATATATCTGGACTTCCCTGGTGGCTCAGATGGTAAACAATCCACCTGCAATGCAGGAGACCCGGGTTTAATTCCTGGGTTGGGAAAATCCCCTGGAGAAGAGAATGGCAAACCATTCCAGTATTCTTGCCTGGGGAATCTTATGGACAGAGAAGCCTGGCGAGCTGAGTCCACGAGGTGAGTATCTTGGCTCTCCTTTAAGTTCCATCAGTGAGTTTTATCACCTATTGACTATTCTTGCCTGAACCGGTTACTCCGCTGACAGCTGCCCAATGATGACCTGCTTATTAACTCCATCATCCTGCTTATTAATGAGACAGCGAGAGTTCTTCCAAGTGGTTATTTAACAAAACAAAACAAAGTTCTCCTCGCTCTGCTCATCTCAAGGGCCAGAAGAGACGATGCTCCAGCATCCATGAGCACACCAGCCAGGTCTTGGCTCCTAGACACCATTCTCCACTGAAAGGAAACAGGGCTCCTTGGAGAAACGGCTGAGTCCAATGCTAGAACACACAATGGAGCCTGAGAAACCTTTCTGTGCCAGAACATAAGACGTGCTCAAAAACTCAATGGGGACGCTCAGGCGGAAGTCAGCTTGAATGGGCTCTCATCCTCCAAACCTGGGCAGGAATGGACGGTAACACAATACGTGCAAATAACATTCCCTAAGTCCACTGTGTGTAAAAAAGTAATTTAAGAAAGAGCAAAGAAAAGGCAACCTCTTCCTATAGAAGAAAGCCAACTGATACAGTAAAACAACTGAGAAAAAATAAAATTACCACCTGACAGGGTGATAACTGATCCAAGAAGAATCATTGCTGGGGAAAGCAGACCTTCACTGTGGTGAACCCTGGCGGCCACAGCTGTAACTAAGCGAGCTTTAACATGACAGCAGAGGGCAGATGGACCCCGAGCACCTTCCTTTGTGACAGGTGGAAATGGACACAACATCAAGCAGGCAGTGTTCCCACCAGAAACTCTAATCTAATCGTAAGGAAACAACCAAATCAAAAACAATGTATTGAAAGAGAAGGAAAAAAGGCTGAGGAACTCTCCTGAAGAAAGAAAATCAGGACTTCCCCGGTGGTCCAGTGGCTAAGATTCTGAGCTCCCACTGCAGGGGGCCTGTGTTTGATCCCTGGCAGGGGAACTAGATCCCACATGCCACAACTAAGAGATCCCATGTGCCACAACTAAGCCCCAGTACAGGGAAATAAATAAATGTTTCCAAACAAATAAATAAAGTCAAAAGAACATATTAGATGCGCACGTGACCTTTTACTGGAAACCTGGATTTTTTTTTTTTTTTAACCGTAAAGAACACGATCAGGGCAATTGGGACATCTGACTGTGGACTGTGTCAATCTTAAAGCTCCTGAGTGTAACTGTGCATGTGGGTGTGGGTGGGTATAAGACAGAGGAAGCAAAAGTAGTTAAATGTAAGCAATTAGGGATTTGTATTCGTTTTGCAATTTAGAAGTTGTGAAAAAAACACACTAGTTCAGAATGACTCATTCTTTCTGAAACCACAGACCAGATGAGTCAGATGGATGCAAATATGTGTGTATACACACACACACACAGATATAGGTACAGAGACATTTATACACATCCATTAATAGCAGGGACTTTTTAAAAATTTCAGAATGGGTGCAGTATATGTGTGCTTGTGTATGTATGTACACACACAGACATTCATTGTGTAATTTTTTAAAAGTCCCTGCTATTAAAAAACTACATTTCTAATGATTTTAGAAAATGCCAAACTTAAGAGCTAAGTCTCCCCTTGGAAACACAACCTTGTTTTTCTCCTTCCTTTCCTTGTGGGTTGCCCCAGGACTCCCGCTCTACCCTGCTTTTTCCTGAAGACACCTTCCATGGGCTCATCGTGTCTCGGCCACAGGCTGGTCCACACCTATCAGGGCAGGTCCCCCAGCACACACGTGTGCACACGCAAGCACACAGGCTAGTCACTGGGCCGCCTCCTGGGGAGGCTGAGGGAGCAGCACGAGCCCTGCATTAACAGACGAATCATCTAGAAAATGCCCCACGTGTACAGAAGCTGTGAGGGCGCCTCAAAGAGAGAGTGCCGTGAGAATCGGGAAGAGCCCGCAGGTACAGAATGTGCCAGGCAGGAGAACGGCGGATGCAAAGGCCTGACCTCAGCCAGGGAACTGAGGCGGTTCCTGAGAAGCAGAGCAGACGCATAAAGGGGGAGGCGGGGGGGAAGGCTGGAGGAGAGACCAGAACTGGTGGGAGGCCGGCCTCAGCCCCAGACGCCGCAGGGAGCATCAGGTCAAAGCATGGGTGCAGAGCTGGTGTCGGGACAGGGCGGAAGCAGAGGAGCCACCAAAGAGACCTGGCTGGGGATGGGGGCAGGTGCTGCCTTTCAATAGAGATTTGTTGTTGTTCAGTCGCTCAGTCATGTCCAACTCTTTGCAACCTCAACTGCACCATGCCAGGCTTTCCTGTTCTTCACTATCTCCTAGAGTTTGCTCAAACTCATGTCCACTGAGTCAATGATGCCATCCAACCATCTCATCCTCTGTCACCCCCTTCTCCTCCTGCCCTCAACCATGCCCAGCATCAGGGTCTTTTCCAATGAGGCGGCTTTTTGCATCAGTTGGCCAAAGTATTGGAGCTTCAGTATCAGTCCTTCCAATGAATATTCAGGGTTTATTTCCTTTAGGATTGACTGCTTTGATCTCCATGCTGTCCAAGGGACTCTCAAGAGTCTTCTCTAACACCAAAATTTAATATTTACAGTCTCCATATTAAAAAAACACATAGAGAGTGAGTCCATGCCATCTGGCCCTGACCAGCCATGTCTCTGGCCCTGCTCACTGACTGTCACCCCAGGGCCCACCTCTGGCCTCAGGGTCCTCTCCTGTCCAGATGTCCAATCGGCCTGGCAACCCTTCTGCTCTGGACTCTACTGACCTCCTGGCTGCCTCTGGCATCAGCCTTCTTCTGGGTGGAGAAGTCCAGACGCTGCCCGCCTAGAGGATCCCTAGACTCTGTCTCCATCTCCGTGGCCTCTGTGCCAGCCACGCTCCTTCCTTCTCACCCAATGGCAGTGGGCTGCCCTCCAGTCCACACCCCTGCCGTCCGCCAGAGTGGCTGTTCAGTAATGCAACCCCAACCTCAGCAAACTCCTGATTAAAAGCCCCTCCCGGCCTTCCAGGTCCCACCTAATTGTCACCTCTCAGAAAACCATGTTTAAGGGCAGCAGAAAGGAAGTAAACTCAAAACCCTCCTAAAAGTATAAGTGGAAGGAGATGCCCAGCAAGCCAGAGAATCTGGTGAGTTTCCAGAAGCCAGAGGGCAGATGGGATTGTCGGGAGGGGCACGGAGCCTTGAATCAGAAACAGGGTGGCTGGCACAAGAGGCTCCAACCATTTAGAGAAGGAGTGGAGGTTAAGGCAAAGGCTTGCTGGCCAGCCTGGGGCAGCCTCACCCCACTCCCACTGTGCTGGGCATATATCCCTTGACACTTCACCCTCCTTTCAAGCTGAAACTCCAGACCCAGCGACAGAGGATAGGGTTGGGGGGGAGGGGAGAGTTTTGATTATATATATAGTCCGTGCCACAGCAAGAATTTCAATCATGTGAATCCAAAACTGGCCTTTCAAAGTCAAGTCCAGAAACTTAACCTTAAATCAAAAGAAAAAATATGAATGCTCAAATTAAAAAGAAGAAGAACTGGGGTGGGGGAATTCAAGGAACTCGTCCAGGGGAGAATGAAGAGGTAAGTGTTGGAATCTTATGTGTAAGAGGACATCTAAGAGACAAAATCAGTCAAGGAGGGCAAGTCTCCACCTATCAAGAACCCCAGAAGGACAAACAGGGAATGGACATAAGAAAATAATCTAAAAAACTTCTCTTGTAAGATTTCAGAGCTGACAGAAAACCTCAGTCTTCAGACTGGAAAGATGTCATCCTCAGAGGAAAGAAAAGAGCTGAAAAGTGAGTATTTAGAGCCAACCTCATGGGCGTCCCTGGTGGCTCAGATTGTGAAGAATCCACCTGCAACGCAGGAGACCCACGTTGGATCCCTGGGTCGGGAAGATCCCCTGGAGAAGAAAATGGCAACCCACTCCAGTAGCAAGCCTGGAGAATTCCATGGACAAAGGAACTAACACTTTCACTTTATGCAATTTCAGGACACCAAGCAAAGCAAAGGATCCCAAAGGCTTCCGAGGAAACATGAGTTACAAAGAAGAACCACACCCACACCCACGTCAGATTTCTTAATCAACCCTGGGTGTCAAAGCAACGCCTTCTAGCCTGTGACCACATCCAGTCCAACCGCCAACCACATATGAGAAAGAAACCATGTTTTTGGCATGGAAGAACCCAGGTCCTAAAAACGATCCGTATGGGCGGTACACAAACGCACACATGTGGGATCCCAGAAAGAGGAAAGCAGATATGGCGGCGGCAAGAAATGGCAGAACCACTGCGACACCCCCATGGCACCAGCACCCTCCACCGTGAGGATGTGCGGGAGCCAGGCTGTCTTTTAATTTCCAAATGGGAAGCTAATGGTCCAAACACAGGGCAAACTAAAATCCGACATCATTCTGAGCAGTGGGAGGCACCCACAAACAGAACCGGAGTGACCCACCTTTAGAACCGTCTCAAACAGCAACCCACTCCAGTATTCTTGCCTAGGAAACCCCATGGACAGAGGGGCCTGGCGGGCTACAGTCCATGGGGTTGCAGAGAGTCAGACACGACTTAGCAACTGAGCACGCACCTGGAGAAGATGGGTTAGTGACAGGTGTGCATTTCTGCTCCAGTCGAATGCTCTGCTCAGGATGAGTGAGAAACACATGAGCAGAACATGATATTATACATGCCAGATACCTGTTTCCACCTTCGGAACCTCTCCACAAAGTGCAGGGAACTTTACCATAGGTGTGGAATAAAACGCAGAAGATATTAACATGGACAGTGTAAAAACACTAGTATAGTATAAACATATTCAATACGTAATTTCTGTAGAAAAAATCTAAGAAGCAGTGGAGGTGTCTGACAGGCAAAGTGGGAAACCAAAGGTCAGACTGGGTGACTGACTTCCCACAATTTACCCTCTTACACAGTTTCAATCTCTTTACTACAGCAGGGATCACCTTTTGAAAATGAAACCTCTATCAAGTAGGCGAAACCACATGCCTGCTCAAAGTGAGGTAGAGATGGGGTGCCAGCAGGGGCAGAGAGACGGGGGAGGAACACTTTTCCTTCTTTTTCTCAACAGCTAACACATACTGCCTACAAGTGATGGCATTAGAAACAGAGGCTGAAATATGATCCATGGGAAAAAATCAAAATGTAACAGAAATTGAAGGGAACGTGGCAGGGAAGAGGGCTTGGGTGGCATGGGAGAGAGTCAACAGGTTCTGTTAAAGGAGGCAGCACAAACCCAGTGGTCACCGCAGAGAGGGCACCCGGGTGGGAGGGCCGCCCAGGCAGAGTGGCTGGTGTGGGCTTGCCTTTTGAGCCCTCTGTGCTTCTGAACACTGACTTCTTCACACTGGTTGATTTCTGACACAAAACAAACAGAACCGAGTCCTTCATGGACTTATGGTGCCTTGAGGACAAAATCCAAGCTTCTCGGCAAGCTCGGGGCTCCCCTGGACCTGCTGAGCTGGGACCCCTACCCTGAAGCCCGGCAGCCCCGCTGCTCTGGCACAGGCCCCACCACAGCTCAAAACACTCCAGCCTCCCATCTGTCCCCCGCAGGAAACTCCAGCCTCTGCCCTCCAGAAACAGCACTGCTCCCCTTGTCAGCCTGGTGAGTTGGAAGGCCACACTCAGTCTGTTCCCAACTTTAATTATTTCAAAGAAGGGACATTTGCTTCTTGCCGCTCAGTTCCTGCTGCCCAGGGCAGTGTCTCCAGCCTGCCAGCCTCTGAGGTCAAGAGCACAACCTCTTAATGGGTTTCCGGGGTGGGGAGGAGGGGCGGGGGGACAGGGAGAAGCACGGGGAAGCCCAGTTCCTGAGGGTAATGAACCAGAAGCATCAGGAAAGACTGGGCCTTGCTTCCTGCCTCTGAGGAAGGGGAAGGTGATCGAGATGCCCCCGTGGGTCCCGGCAGCTGAGTCACCTTCTGTGATGGGTCGAAGGCCGGCCAAGGCACAGCCAGCTCCCCCTCCCTCAGCCACAGGGTCCTCTCTGTCTTGGCAACCTCGTCCACTCCTAGAAGGGACCGCTCTGTGAGGGGAGTCCTCTGACAGCCCACCCGCACCCACTCCCTCCGGGGACACAGGCTCACCCCATCCTGGCCGTGTGCCCTGGATGGATGGAGCCCTGGTGGCCCCATCTGTGGAGGAGGGGCTGACAGGATGGTGCCCAGAAGGCTGCTGTAAGGACTCACCCAGAGGAAGCACACGGGGGACCCAGCACTTGGAAAAAGTTAAAAGAGCAGCTGCCTCTCACAACCATGTTCCTGTTCCATGTCTGGACCACACCTGTCCCCCCGTGTCTGTCCGTGTCCCTCTGCCGTGACCACGGCCAGCAGGTGAGCTGGTATGAGGGTGACCCAGGGCATCTGGGTCTACAGATAGCTGTAGTCACAGCTCAGGAGAATGCAGGTAACCTCACCCCTTTACACACGCTCGTTCTCCACATCATCAAAGGTGACCTGCGCTTTCCAGAGTCCAGTGCAAATGCTGCTGAAACCCTGCAGCCAAGCACACTGTCCCTCCTCTGCTGAGGGGCTGCCTGCCGGTCACCATGGTTCAGGGCAGCCTAAGTTGGGGGCAGCCCCCCTCTCCTCCCCACCCCGGATTCTCAGGGCTCTTCTCGCCTTGCAGCCCCAGGGGCTCCTACACAACTGTCCAACTGCTCGCACGCTACCTGCAGCAAGGGGACAGGACCCCGGCACCCTCCGGATTGGAGATGGCTGGAGGGGAGCGGGAGGAGGTGGGGTGGGGGTCCCCCAGGAGCCAGTCAAGAGCTGCTGAGGGATATGGGCAACGAGGCACAGGAGGGACCCTCAGATTCGACTGAGAAGGGGCGGGCCCAGGAAGGGTGACTTGACAGGAATGACTTGGTGGCGCCATGGTGACGTGGGACACGGAGGCCGAGAGCCTGGTGGCGGGTTGTGGTGGAGAAGCTTCTTGGGGAGGAAACATGGAGCGGCCAGCACGTGGGTGGGGGGAGCAGTGAGGGACTCGGGGTCTCACACTTACACATAGTGACATGGGTTTCCTGGGGTCACGTAACAAAGCGCCACAAACTTACGTGGTGGCCAAGAACATTTACTCCCTATGGTTCTGGAGGCCAGAGCCTGGAATCATGGTGTGGGCAGGGCTGCACTCAGAGCTCAGAGGCTTCAGGGAGGTCGGGTTCTGGAGGCCCAGCATCACTCCAGTCTCTGCCTCCATCCCCACACGCCCCCGCTTCTCCCTGCTTGTCTATTTCATGGGGATGGGACTGTACTCAGGAGCCAGGTCATCCTGGATAAGCTCCTCCCTGAAGTCCTACATGAGCTGATGTTCACGCTTTCCCATCTAAGGCTCTGGGGATTAGGATGTGGACATCCTTCTGGGAGCCCCCATTCAACCCACCGCAGTGGGAATGATCTGGGAGAGAAAGACGGCCCTGTTGTGGAAGAAGGAAGGACGTAAGGCTGGGGTCCTTGGAAAGGTGGGGCTCGGGGCACCCAGAACTGAAACCTTCTTTCCCAGCTGTATTTCAAAACATCATAGGGACTTCCATGGTGGTCCAGGGGCTAAGACTCCATGCTCCCAATGAAGGGGGCCCAGATTCAATCTGTGGTCAGGGAACTAGATCCCACATGCCCCAACTGAGAGTTTGCAACTAAGGATCCCGTGTGCTGCAACTAAGATCTGGCACAAATAAATAAAATAGACAAAAATAAATACTAAATATAAAAAAAAAAGAAAACATTACAGTTGAATTTTACTATACGGGAACTGTAGCTCAATAAAGAAGGCTGAGCACCAAAGAACTGATGCTTTTGAACTGTGGTGCTGGAGAAGACTCTTCAGAGTCCCTTGGGCAGCAAGGAGATCAAACCAGTCAATCCTAAAGGAAATCAGTCCTGAATATTTATTGGAAGAACTGAGGCGGAAGCTCTAATACTATGGCCACCTGATGCAAAGAGCCGACCAACTCTTTGGTAAAGACCTTGATGCTGGGAAAGATTGAAGGCAGGAAGAGAAGGGGCGACAGAGGATGAGATAGATGGATGGCATCACCGACTCAATGAACAAACTCTGGGAGACAGTGAAGGACAGGGAAGCCTGGTGTGTTGCAGTCCATGGGGGTCACAAAGAGTCGGACACAAATGAGTGACTAAACAAGAACAACAAAGCTCAATTTTAAAAAAGGAAAAAAATGTAAACAAAACAAAAATCCACTCAGAATGCCCTGCCGAAAACTTACAGTTCAGTCACTTAAAAGGAGCTCCGAGGATGTCACCTTTCCACCAGAGACGTAGTCTTGCTAAGACTCCCCAACACCTCCCTCCCAGATTGGACATATGAGGCTCCCAGAAAAACAGATGCCGCCACATGGCAAAGGGGGCAGGAGGGTCCAGGGACAGACAGACAGACCCTTCCATCCTGCTGACCGACCCAGCCAACCCAGTGCTCCTGGCAACACCCTCCTTCAGCAGCGGAGTTTGGGGAAACAGCGTCCAGAAGCAGGGAGGCAGGCCTCCAGGCAGGCAGAGGGGACCACTCAGTCCTGCAATGGCCTGGGGTGTGGCTTGCGGGAAACCAGATTAGGGAGGAGGAAGTGCTCCAGCCAGAAATGGCCCCAGGGTGAAGTGAGAGCCAGCAGCTGCGGGCAGACACACCCACCCCGAACCCCCTCCCTGCTGCCCCCTGGGCACCACTGCGCCTGGACCCTGTGCCAGGGCAGGCATCAGGAACCACGCAGACTTGAGTTAGGACAGTCTCCTGTGTGTAGGCGCCCCTCACTCTGAGGCCACCTCATCTTTGTGTCCAGCATCTTCTTGACTCTCCTTTCCTGCAACCCTCCCTGGTCAATATCTGCCTTGACAACCGGGCGGCTATGGGACTGTGGGCTCTGTACTCTTGAGCTGTACCCACCGTGGCCATGCGGGCCTCACTCAGAGCCTTGGGCCACCAGTGACCTGGCACTGAGGGTGAATCTAAACACTGTTCTTGCCCAAGTAAGACACGGGCCTGAGCTCCTGGCCGTCACCTGGCTCCTGCCGCCTCTACAGGAGACACCTCCCTCGCCGGCTCACTTCCAGCCTCACTCCCATGACCCGTGACCCTAGGGAGAGCCTCAGAGCTGCGTGGGAGCCGGGCTAGTGAACAAGGGAGTGCTCCCAGTCTCCCTGACTCCTCGAAGTTCTCAAACTTTGGTGGGTCCAGAAGTCCCCAGTGAATTCTGATACTGGAATCATGGGGTGATACACCCCACCCCATGGATTCTGAGTCAGGAGGGCCCGGTGGGGCCCTGTAATCTCCATTTTAGCTCAAGGGGCGAGGAAGTGCTGAAACAGGAGCCAGGAGGACCTCTCCAGCCTGTGAGAGTGGGCTTAGCACCACGTGGGGAAGTAGGAGGAGGGAGGGAAGGGTTGGGGGGAAGAGAGGCACCCCTTGCCCGGACGGGTCACACACACCTCATGCAGGCCAGCCAGGAGGGCAGGGGTGGGACAGGGTGGGACAGGCTGCTCTGCCCTCCCCACACCTGCCTCCCGCCCTCAACAGATACAAAGGAGAACTCAGGGGCTGTGATTCACAGTTCTTTCCCCTTAACACACCCACACCCATTCTTTCAAGCCGCCCAGCAGAGACCAGGACAAGAACTGACAGATTCAAACTCCCATGGAACTTCCTGCTGCACAGGCGTGGGGGATGCTTTCTGAAGCTTGAGCAGAGGTCTCTCTGGACCTCCGTCAGGGCCAAGCCCAAAGGGCTTCCGGCAGTTGAGGCTGGTGCCTGTGGCTGCCTGCTAGGTGCATAAAGTCCAGAAGGGCACCAAGTAACCAACATGAGGACCAGGAGGTGGGAAAGGGACCTCTACGAAAAGAGTGTGCTGTGAGCCCCGGACCTCAGAAATTCCTGGGCTCTGTCACACCTGAGGAAGGGGCGTCCTGGTCGCAGGCCAAAGGGCAGCAAGTGGAAAGGCCCAGACAGGAGGCTCACAGCCCACCAAGCAGGAGGTTCCTGCTCCCACTGGGACCCAGATACAGGGCACAGGGACCAGGCTTGACACGCGAGCCTGCTGGGACAGTGTTTGTTATTCCTTGTCAATTCCCCTCAAATAGGTTTCCCTTATAACCGCCAACTCACTGCAGGCAAAATCCGCTTTCTGCCCCAGTGGAGAGCAGGACGCAGCAGGCAGGCACGCCTGGGAATGCGGGGGCCCAGCGCTGAGCGGGTCCTGCTCCCTCACTTGCTCCAGAGCTGCCATTCTGAGCCTCCTCCCTCCCCGACAGGACGCAGGTACCCACCTCAGGAATTACTGCTGGGATTAAAGGATAGGAGTTTAAAGTACCTCATAGACTTGGCAGACAACGATTAACTCCTTCCTGTCCCACCCACCCCATGACTCAGTTTCCCTGTCTCAGTTCTTAGTCCAGAGAGATCCCAAGCTCACCCAACTCAGAAACGCCAAACGGCATCCAGGCACCAGAGGCAGAGAAAAGTGCTTTCAATTAAGCCCCGCGTAACACCCGGGCTCTCAAGCTCGCAGCTGCACGTGAGGCTGCACTCCCCTTGCCGCTGCGCTCCATCCCCGAATCCTGCATCTTCGGAGTGTGGGACCAAGAGCAACCCTCAAGTCCTCCGGTGTTTGGAAACACTGGTGGCACCTTCCCAGCGGCTGGGACAAGGTTACACAAAGCACGAGGCTCTCAGGCTGTCGGTCTTAGCGAGCCGGGAAGCCTTCTAATTCTTTAAAGTATAAGGGGGTGATTAGAGTCCGCGCGCAGCACGCAGGGCTCCCCAAAGTTAACTGGCACCTCCCCCGGGTCGGTGCCGCCCGGTCTGGCCGTGAGCCCCGTCGTTCTGCTCCGCGCGTCCCAGAGTCCACGGTTGTCCTGGAGCCTCCAGGGCCCCACCAAATCCGGGGAATGCGGGCGCCCACCTGTGCGCCGGGAGCCCTCCCGGAGCTGCCCCGCCCAGGCTGCGCCACCGGGGCCCAGGGCAGTTCCTACTCGGGCTCCGGAAAGGAGACTAGCGCCCGAGGCGCCCCCAGGGTCTGGCGCGGCGCACGTGGGTCGGGAGGCTGCCGGTCGGAACTCGCGTGCCTCGCGCCCGCCGCAGAAAGGGTTTGGGTTCCCGGGGGCAGGGGCCTCACCTGAGCGGGACGCGCACGGCCAGGTATCTGTCGACGGCCACGGCCAGGAGGCTGAAGATGGAGCTCTGCGTGAGCACCAGCACAAAGCAGGCGAGGAAGAGGCAGCTGTGGAAGTCGGTGCAGAAGCCCAGGCTGATGGTAACGGCGAAGGGGATGGCGAACAGCCCCACGGCCACGTCGGCCGCGGCCAGCGACACCAAAAAGTAGTTGGTGGGCGTCTGCAGCGTGCTCGAGGTGCCCACCGCCGCGCACACCAGCACGTTGCCGGTCACCGACAGCGCGGCCAGAGCCAGCTCCAGCGCCACGTACACCGCGTCCTGCGCCTCCAGCGGCATCGCCGCCCGGCCCACCTCGGGCTCGCCCCACCTGGCTTCCCGGAGTGCCCGGCCCGCGCTCGCCCCTCCGCGTCTGAGCCCGGGGCTCGAGCTCTGCCGGCCGGCGGGCGGGGCGAGGGCGGCGCGGGGCGGGGGCGGTGCAGCTCAGCGGCCGAGCCCGCCCGGGCCCGTCCCTCCGCCCCCTCCGCCCGCCGCGGGGTCCGGCAGAGCCGCGCTTCCCGCGCTCCCTGCGCCCTAGCCGGTGGGGCGGTCGGAGCGGTCTCACCTTCCGGCCACCGGGCGCTGGGGATTCGGGACCAGACTGGCCGCTCGCTCCTCCCCGCCTGTCCCTCGGGGGAACTCCTCATCCCGCACCGCTGTCCGGGCGGCTGCCCTCGGCCTCCGAACGCTGGCCTGCCGACCACAACCCCCCACCCCCCCACCCCCGCGTCTTCACGGCCTCGCCCTCCCAACGCTCCCTCGGCTCCCTGGTCACCCCGGTTGAGCTCAGTCCCCAAGCTGAACCCGATTCTTGCCCTGCGCCCCCTGCCGCCTATCGGACTCCCGAGGAGAACCCGGCCCAAGCCCAGCAGGCCAAAGACCAAGTCTATCCTCAGCCCTGCCCAGGCCCTGCCCGCCCCCACTCCCCGGACTCAGTGACTGACCTCACCCTCGGCCCCAGTTCGCCTGCCCCGGGAGGACACCGTCTCTGCGGCCACATCCGTCCGCGGTGCTGCCCATCCCGCTTCCAGGGCTTCTCTGCACCCTAGTCCCGCTGGGGGTCGTCCCTCACTGCCGGCTCTCACCATCCTCCAGCTCCCATCACTGCCCTGGGTCCCCGCTCCTCTCCGGGAAGCTCCTGGTCCGGAGTCTACAGCACCATTCATCCCACATCCCTTGCTGGCAGTCACCTGACAAGGTTGTTAAGATACTTGTGAAATAACGTCAAGCAGAAAATAAAAGATGTAGCTGCCTGATAAAAGGACAGAGGATTTCCTTTGGGGTGATGAAAATATTCTACGTGCGGGGATGGTTGCAAACTCTTTGAACAGAGGGAACAACTATGGCCGTGCCCTGTTTAAACTCATGACTGATGGCGCGGAAATCCTCTCTCAGCGCAGCCGGTGACCACAGCCCCGCAGCCCCCATCAGCACGACCAGTACCACCTGCCGAGTTTCACCAGAGGAACCGGGTCTGGGACGCACCCACAGAAGAGGGCCCGGCTGGGCGAGCTTGTGACCGGCGCTTTCTCTCTAGTTTCCATGTGGTGGTGTTACTTCTGTCAAGATAGCTTGGTTTTGTGCTAAAACACTGGAGGCCCCACAAGCTCCACGCCGGCCCAAGTTCAGACGCGCTCCCTCCCCCGCCCACATCCGCCGCACTTAACTCAAACGCTGTTGGCATACGGACCAACGGCTGAAGCATAACCAGAACCGCAGAGAGGTCAGCGCTTCCTGCGGGGAGGAGCGGGGAGAGCTGGGGGGCCGGCTTTCTGGGCAGCACTGAGCAGTGGGGAGGCAGCCGGGTGGGGGCGCCGTGCCTGGCTGGGGGTGGGGCGGGTGCTGGCTCACGGACGGCCACACGGGGTTGCGGGGAGGGCAGAGACAGGAGGCCCGCCTCGCTGGGGAGCATGCTGGGGCTCCACTGGAGGTGCTGGACACCAGCCCTAGGAAGCCTCTGAGCTGGGCGCTGACCATCAGAGCGAGGTGGCTGGAGCACTGGCACAGGAGGGAGCCGGAAGCCAGCTGGTCGCTGTGCTCTGCCCAGGGTGTGGTTTGCTGTGCCTGGAATCCCCGGGTCCCCTTTCCAAGGCTGACTTCCTTTAAGAAACCTTCCTTGAATCACTGAAGCAGGAACCCTAACCCCACAGCCTGCCTTCCATGCAGCCTGCCAAATTCCATGCGACAGGGGTCCACGCTGGACCCCCAGCAAAGCCTCTTCCTCTGTCCTCTTCCACTGTAGTCCCCAGCTCACACATGCCCTTCCACTCACCCTGCTGCCTACCCCTCTCTACCAAGTTTACCGGAAATGAATTCAGTGATCCTCGCTGTCTATCCCAGAACTCACGTTGGGATCTGAACTGGACCCACCGGGGTGGCAGTAACAGCAACAGGCAGTTATTGTTGAGAAAACAAAGGAGAAAGGGAGGAGTCTGGGGGAGGTCTTGAGGTTTAGTCTTGAAAGCAATTGGGGGTTCAGTGAACAGAGCCCAGGTCTCAGCAGCAGGGACCACAGGTTTGATGCCCAGTTCTGGGACTGACCCTGGACAAGTTGACTAGTATCTCTAAGACATGGTTTCTTGTGCATAAGATGAAATAGCAACACCTACCTCATAGGCGTTGGGCTGAAAGGGGGCAGGAGGATCCATATGCTATGTGGTCGCCTGTAGTGGGATCCAGGCTCCTTGCAAACTCTTGCTGTGATGGGAACGTGGATAAATTAGGGCCAGAACCATACAAACCAGAGTGGGTCTTAACTGGTGATGGTGGAAGGTGTATTCTGTGAACCAGCTGACCTTCTTCCAGAAGCCTGGCCCCCAGCCTCCCACTTCCCTCCCCGTGTCCTGCCTCAGCCATAAGAGCAGAATCCAGGTGGCATTAAGATGGCCCTAGAGTAGGTACAGCACTCCGAGATGTCATCAGAGAGGTTAACTCTCTCTATATAAATGTAATAATAGTACATAGGTATCTCATAGTGATAGTCACATTTCTGAGAAGTAGAGGGTCTTAACCCAAGTGACACTGAGCCCTGAATTCCAGTGTTTAGAAATCTGTGCATGTCTTTGGTTCCCTCTTTTGTGTAACCACAGCTGGCATTGGGAGCAGAGGCCAGGAATGTTAAATGCCCTTTCCAATGGAGAACTGTCCCAGCAAGATGCCAATACCAATGTTGCACTCATTGAGAAATTCTGACTCAAAACTAAATATTGGCTTAATGAAAAATTGTGATAAAGCTTTATAGAGGAATTGGCCATTGGAGGTGGAGAAATGTGTGTATACAGAAAGAGGGTAGGAGAAACAGTGCAGCTGCCTGAGTACAGTACCCCTGAGGCTAGAAAGAGGGTCCCTGAAAACTTACAAACATCAGAAAATGAGATGTCCATAAGGAGCTTTAAAAAGCTCCGACTCATTCCTTAGAATATAGAAAGCTACATAGGTTTGCATATGCCCAGAGGAGACCTGAAAAAATAATCTCTCACTTCTGGCTGACTTTGAGGAAGCAGGAAATGAAGGCTAAGGCAGAGTTGTAAACTGTCTACCAGAGCATTGAAAGCCAGGCCGACACACACAGGAGCCCTTCTGCAGGAGCAGGGGGACCTGTGGGGGGACCTATAGGGTCAAGGCACTTGCAGAAATCTATGTCCAATAGTGAGTTGACCACCAAACTGAGTAGAGACTTCAAATGCCACACATGACAAAGAATATGGATATCACATCCTAGTCCAGGATGTGAAAATCAACATACAGAAGGTGATGGAGGAAAGATGGAGGAAGGGCTTGTGTTCTTGATCACATCTTTGAACAGCACAACCAACTCCAGCAACAGCTCCCTCTGGATTTCTTGTTCAATAACCCCACAAATGTTTCCACCATTGGGCATGTTTTCTGGAACTCTTGGCAAAACATGCCACAGAATTCAGAGCTACACAGTTATTGGTTCAGGGGGATCTTAGTTCTTGGCTCACCCGTTGAGACAGAACCCAATGGGGCAGGACAACAGCTGGACCCCATAGCCTAGTCTCCAGGGCAGGGCCAGCTCTCCCTGCAGGACTACGACCACTGCTTCATGTCTCTGAACCTCTGTTTCCTCAATGATGAAATCGTGAAATGAGAAAGCTGAATTCAGTGACCTCTAACTTCATTTCTCTCTCTAACCTCCTGTCAATCAGAGTCCAGGACAGAAGTCCTAACTCTGCACTGGCCACAAACACAGTGGGCAGCTAGCCCCTGCTCCAGACTCAGCTCGGCTCCTGCTCCGTTCTTCCTGGTGTCTGAGGTGACAGCTTGGATTCTGAGGAAATATGAAAAAGTTATGAAAGGAGAATCGCCACCCCCTTAATAAACGTTGTCCAGGGTGGAAAAGTAAAACTGGCCCTCCAGCAGCTCTGGTGACCACATCCAGGTCTGGTACCTGTTGTTGATGTGTTGTTTTCACACATGGCAAAAATGACAGGGGCTCATATTACAGATTTAAACTCATAGACATGTTTAAGACAGGTAAAGTGCTCTCGCCCATCTCCCTAATCCTACACCCCCGCATTGGGGTGCACAGATTTGAGTATTGTTCCAGACATGTTTCTGTGCTTATATAAACATGAAGCTATATGTTATAGAATCAAAGATGTCAGTGATGATATATCCTATGAAAAAGGCATGCAACCTGGAATTAGTGAACTGGGCATATGTGTGTGTGTGTGTGTGTGTGCATATACACATATTTTTGTTTTAAATAAAAGTAGACTTAGCCCAGGCTACCCTGGTGGCTCAGTGGTAAAGAATCTGTCTGCCAATTCAGGAGATGCGGGTTCTATCCCTGGGTCAGGAAGATCCCCTGAAGTAGGAAATGGCAACCCACTCCTGTATTCTTGCTAATCCCATGGACAGAGGAGCCTGAGAGGCTACAGTCTATGGTGTCACAAAAGAGTTGGGGACACGACTTAGTAACTCAACAACAGACTTACCCCACCCACCCAGATGGTCAAGGAACCTGTTTCTAACAACTATCTCATGGACATCTTTCAAAAAGCACATTCGTCCGTCTTTCTCAAAGCTGCCTAGTATTCCATACTACTGGATACACACAGTTTAGTTTTTATCACTCTTCTATTTATGGAAATTCCTACTTTATTCCCATTATTTTTGCTCTTACTCTTGCTGCTAGCTCTTCCTGAATATCCGTGAGTACTTTCTGGGCAAAATTTCCACAAGTGGGAACACTGTATTAAATTACATATTTAACATTTAATGTAAACATTTAACACACTAACATCACCAAATCACTTTCCAGAAAGACAGTTTATCAATCCTTCAGCAACAGTACATGAGAACATCCATTTTTGCATAATTGTGCCAAACCCGAATGTTATCAACATTTTTTGCTTTTCCCTATTGGGTAAGGAAATGTTGATATCACCGTTGCTTTATTTTATTTTTTTAAGTTGAGAGTTATACTGTATTTGGTGAGAAATTTTAGAACTTCAAGCACAGGAAGCAAAATCTCAAAGAACCCTGAGAGAACTGTTCCAAGGAGGGTGGAGAGCCAGATTATATAGAAGTTGTACAACAAAGAACAGGTAGTCTGAATGTCAAAAGATTATTTTTAATGAAAGGAAAACCAGATATCTCAATTGAAGGAATTTATCACTTTTCTCTGTATGTGTGTGTGCTCTGTCACGTCCGACTCTTTATGACCCCATGGACTGTAGTCTTCCAGGCTCCTCTGTCCTTGAAATTTTCCAGGCAAGAATACTGGAGTGGGTTGCTATTTCCTACTCCATCACCATTGCTTTATTTCACATGGCTTTCTGCTGAAGGCAAGCTTCCCTTCATTCTTACTAATATTTTGCATTTTTTCCTAAGTGTTGGCTATGAATCTTTCCTTTGTTGGGATTGTTTGTCTTCTCTATTTTTAGGAGCTCTTTGTGTTACAGTTATTACCGAATGTTGGGTATTGCTGGTGATGTACTGCGGATATTTTTCTCAGCCTGTTTCCCCCCCACCCTGCTGCTGCTGCTGCTAAGTCACTTCAGTCGTGTCCAACTCTGTGCGACCCCATAGACGGCAGCCCACCAGGCTCCCCCGTCCCTGGGATTCTCCAGGCAAGAACCTGGAGTGGGTTGCCATTTCCTTCTCCAATGCATGAAAGTGAAAAGTGAAAGTGAAGTCGCTCAGTCATGTCCGACTCTTAGCGACCCCATGGACTGCAGCCCACCAGGCTCCTCCGTCCATAGGATTTTCCAGGCAAGAGTACTGGAGTGGGGTGCCATTGCCTTCTCGGTTCCCCCCTCAGTCTGTCTTTAATCTCTTAATTTTGTTTACAATGTCTTCTGTTGAACAGAAGCTTTTCATATTATGTGGTGAAGCAGGCCAGTCTCTGAACTGGGTGCTGTTTCTCCCTCGGGGAGGAAGGATCCAACCTGCCCCCATCACGACACAGTGGCCAGGTGCCCACTGCAGGGCATCCTCTTCCCTGAGCTCAGGGCGTGGGCAGCCACCCTGAGCCGCAGCACCTCTGCACTCCGCTCTGATGTAGCAATCACTGCTCTCTCCCCAGCTGATGCCATACTTTCGAAAAGCGCTGACTTGACGGTGTCATAGTATAGATCTTCCTTTGTTGTTCAGAATTTTCTTGGCCTCCTCGGCTCTGTGGGTCAGACTCGGGTTCCCATCAAGCACTGCGGGGCCCCGGCCGAGTGGCACAGACACTCAGGTGAGTGTATGGAGCTCAGCAGACCCTATTTTCTCTGAAGGGAAGAGTCAGGCCATTTTAACAATAGCTCTGAGGTCCAGCATGGAGGCTGGAGTCAGGGAGGGCCCACAGGCTGGGCCTGCTGTTGTGACATCCGCTTGCTGCTTAGAGGTGCCCCTGCCCACTGCAGCTACCACCCTGGTGACCCAGGTGTCTCCAGGGAGCCTCCGGGCGCTCAGCACCTGAGTCACTGCCCATCCCATTCCTCCTGCCTCTGGGCGCCGCGATCCGGAGCAGATTCTGGCCCGACGTACAGCCCAGAGCTCATAGGGCAGCCTCGGTTCCCCCACGTCGACTTTCCTCTC
Organism: Bubalus bubalis; assembly: GCF_019923935.1. Lineage (NCBI taxonomy): Eukaryota > Metazoa > Chordata > Mammalia > Artiodactyla > Bovidae > Bubalus > Bubalus bubalis. The sequence continues at coordinate 29,612,732 of NC_059159.1, read as the reverse complement.
GAGCCATTGTAACCACGGCTAAGTGCATGCACTTCTGTGGCTCTAAGTGCATCCACATCGTGGTGCAGCCGTCACCACCAGCCACCTCCAGAGTTGCTTCATCCTGCAAACCTGAAACTCACACCCTGTTAGATAACGGCCCCTCCCCCTCCGCCAGCACTGGGAACCACCGCCCCACTCTGCATGGACCCAATGACTCCAGGGACCTTGTGGAAGCAGAATCATACAGTACTGGTCCTTTTGTGACTGGTCAGTTCATGCAGCACGGTGTCTACCCGGCCTATCCACGTTGTTCATGTATCAAGGCTTCCTCCCTTCTTACGGCTGGACGCTCCTCGCTGTGTGGACAGGCCTCCTGCCTGCAGAGCCGGTGCTGCTGGAGCAGGGGTGGGTGCACACCACAGCGGCTGCTGAGACAGGATGGAAGGAGGTGCGGAAATGACTCTTGGCCTCCTGCACAGGGAAAGGGCAGAGATCCACGTGTCCGCGTATATCTTCCTTGGGGTGCACGGCAGGCCGGGGTCGTCTTGGGATCCGCCCCAGGCCCCTGGGCCCTCCTGGGGGTCCACCCCTCTGATTCCTCCAGGAGGTGCTCCTGACTCTCAGGATCTGGCTGGAGTCCACCTCATGTTCCCACGGTTGTCCCCCATCGGCTGAATATCCCCTCATCTGACTCCAGAGTCCACTTCCTCCTGACCCCATGTCTCTACCAGGCCTTGAACTCGTGGCATCACCAGAAAACACTGCAAATCCCCGCCTCTTCTCTGAACGTCCATTACCCTCCTGCTGGCAGGGCCCCAGCCGTGTCCCCCTAGACTCCTGAGGCTTCCGCCAGACTCCCTGCGGAGGGGGGACATGTGGGGCTCACGTCTGAGCTCCCCTCCTCCACAGTTGGGAGCCATTTCTCTCTGTGGTCACCTGCTCACCCCCTGCTCCCCGGTGCTCGGCCCACTTCCAGGTAGTTTCTTCCCCATCCCTGCCTTTTTCGCCCCAGTGTCGCCGTTCCTGGTGGCTCCAACACTGCCTTTCTGTGAACCCCTCTGCCTGTCTCCCTGGCCCACATCCTGGCCCACACTCGCCCCTCCAGCCTCCTGAACCACCCCGGCCCTGTGAGCCTGCCTCGCAGTCACCAGCAGCACCTGAATTGGCTTGAGGACATCAGCTTCAGCTGTGCACAGCCCCCTCCCAGCCCATTTCCTTTGTAAGACCCCCACCCCACACCTGACACTCAGACCCTGGGCCCTCATCCAGCTGCACCAGCTGTGAAAACAAACATGTGTCCACCCAGGTTGGCAAATAGCCACTGCTATGCCTCCGCACACAGGCGCCTGGAGCTTGTGCGGGATTTCACAGCCGCCCGCCCCCTACCCCAGTTCTGTGCACGTCCTTATGGACACCCCGGCCCTGCTACCTCAGAGCCTACTCCCCTCGCTGACCCCTGCTCCAGACTGATCCCACAAGCAGGAAAATGGGCCATATCCTTCCACCCTTCAGGGAGAAAACAGGATGACAGTGACATCCCTCCCCATTTCACGTCACTTCCTGCAGCCTGCCCTGTGTCCCCTTCACAGCAGACGTCTCGGCCTCCACTTCCTCCTGTGTCCCGACTCCCACCTCCAGCCCATGGTCCCGCAGGCCCTGTCAACCCACAGTGTTGTCTCACCACATCCAGGGTCTGTTCTCAGTACTCACTCATCTTACTCAACCTCTCGGCAGTGTTTGTCCATCACTTTCTCCTTCCCCAAATGCTGGCTTCCGAGATGCCCTCGGCCTCCCCGGTGGCTACGTGTTAGAGGACCAGGAACCATCCTCCTGCAGGTGTCTTCTCTGTCTTTTCTCTTGGGCTCGGGATGACTTTGTTTTCTTGTCCACTCAACTTCTCTTCTTGGATGTTGAAAAGGCACCTGAGCCTGACTCTGACCCTGCCTCCCTGGGTTCCCGCAAACCTCCACCCCACCCCCACCCCCGCCAGCCTCCTCCAGCTCAGCCGGTGGCACCAGGGTTAGCAGATGCCCGGCTCACATGCCTGCCCGCTGTCATCCAAGATCCCTCTCCCACAGCAGGCTGGAGCACGTGTCAGCTCTGCTGGAAACCCCCTCCTCCTGTCCATCTTCCCTGCTGTCATCCTGTCTGAGGTTCCACATGCTCACCTGACCTCCTCACCAGGCTTTATCATCTCTACTACACTCTTTTCCCACCACAGTCATGTCTCTGCTGGACATCCAAAAAGAATGTTTAGGAGAGTAAGTCAGACCATCTTCCCAACCCTCCAGTTACTTCTCATCAGGCTGGGAGGTTCTCACCTCCCTCCCTCTTCTAGACAGTTGCTTCCATGTTCTGCTGCTCACACTGGCCCCCTGGTATGCCCCAACACAAACACACAGACACAGATACACACACATCTGCCCCCACCCACACACAACCAGCATGTTCCTGCCACAGGGCCTTTGCACAGGCTGCTCCCAGTCTGTCCACCCCTCCTCCCTGTTTTCATCAGGCTCCCTTTCATATCTTCCAGGTATTGGTTCAAACTCTTGTAACCTCCTCACAGAGCCTTTCTCCGACCATCCTTCCTAGAGCAGTACCTGCTCTCACCAGCCCACCCGCCTCTCTCCCCACTCCACTTTTCTTCCTAGTGCATCAGAATGTGAGCTCCAGAGAGTCTGGGCTGAGTCTGTGTCATTCACAGTTGTATCCCCCAGCACTTGACATGGGAAAACCACGTGGAATATTTGCAGATGACTCTTAGGGTTGCTCTGATGCTAGGCTGAAAGTACTCAAGTCAAGAAAACAAACACCAGGCTGTAACTTACTCAGACACAAATGTAACCAGCTATTTCAAACGATAATAGTGTGTACTCGTGCGTGCTTAGTTACATCCAACTCTTTGTTACCCCATGGACTGCAGCCCGCCAGGCTCCTCTGTCCATGGGAATTCTCCAGGCAAGAATACTGGAGTGGGTTGCCATTTCCTCCTTAGGGTATCTTCCCAACCCAGGGATAGAACCTGTGTCTCCTGCATCTCCTGCATTGGCAGGTGGATTCTTTACTGCTGAGCCACTGGGGAAGCTTCCCAAGATTGTGTGAGGAGAAAATTTTTTAGAAGACAATGTGTTGCAGAAGAAAATGAGGAGTTCCTCCATCCCACACAGTTTAACCCCAAATCTGTCTAGTTTATATATTTTTGAAAGGGGGATCATGATGACTAAATAAGATCACTTACTAAAAAATGAAAAGTTAATTCATTTTTAAAAGGAGAGGAATAGAACATGGTCATATCCCAGGGTCCACCGCCCAGTGGACAGATCTGATGGGCATTTGTGAACAAAGGATGTGGAGTGGAGGCACAGGACTTAAATTCTCATGTAACGTAGAAAAACAAACTTAAATCAACAGAGTGAACACAGAGCAGTGTGAGTTACTATTTATAAGTTGGGAGGCAACTAAACCATGAGCTTGTATTTGGAAAAAAAAAATACACTTTTCAAAAGCATATATCTCCATACCCCACATGAACACCATATCGAAACACAAAGGAACCAAGGATTTAAAACAGAAGAATGTTCTAGAAGAAAACCCTGAAGCACTCTTCCGTAACAGAGCTCCTTCATAACTCTGGAATGGGGAAGGGTTTTGACTTAAAATCCAAAGGCATAAAAGAAAAGATAAAGATAAAAAATCTCCTACATGGCAAAACCCAACAAATTATCATCAGTTCAGTTCAGTTCAGTCATTCAGTCATGTCCAACTTTTTGTGACCCCATGGATTGCAGCATGCCAGGCTTCCCTGTCATTCACCAACTCCCAGAGCTTGCTCAAACTCATGTCCATCGAATCAGTGATGCCATCCAACCATCTCATCCTCTGTCATCCCCTTCTCCTCCTGCCTTCAATCTTGCCCAGCATCAGGGTCTTTTCTAATAAGTCAGCCCTTCTCATCAGGTGGCCAAAGTATTGGAGTTTCAGCTTCAGCATCAGTCCTTTCAATGAATATTCAGGACTGCTTTCCTTTAGGATGGACTGGTTTGATCTCCATACAGTCCAAGGAACTCTCAAGAGTCTTCTCCACCAACACAGTTCAAAAGCATCAATTCTTCGATGCTCAGCCTCCTTTATGGTCCAACTCTCACATCCATATGTGACTACTGGAAAAACCATAGCTTTGATTAGATGGACCTTTGTTGGCAAAGTAATGTCTCTACTTTTTAATATGCTGTCTAGGTTGGTCATAGCTTTTCTTCCAAGGAGCAAGTGTCTTTTAATTTCATGGCTGCAGTCACCATCTGCAGTGATTCTGGGGCCCAAAAAAACAAAGTCTGTCACTGTTTCCGTTGTTTCCCCATCTATTTGCCACGAAGTGATGGGACCAGATGCCAGGATCTTAGTTTTCTAAATGTTGAGTTTTAAGCCTACTTTTTCTCTCTCCTCTTTCACTTTCAACAAAAGTCTCTTTAGTTCTTTGCTTTCTGCCGTAAGGGTGGTGTCATCTGCATGTCTGAGGTTATTGATATTTCTCCCGGCAATCTTGATTCCAGCTTGTGCTTCATCCAGCCCGGCATTTCACATGATGTACTCTGCATATAAGTTAAATAAGCAGGGTAACAATATACAGCCTTGATGTACTCCTTTCCTGATTTGGAACCAGCCTGTTGTTCCATGTCCAGTTCTAACTGTTGCTTCTTGACCTGAATACAGATTTCTCAGGAGGCAGGTCAGGTGGCCTGGTATTCCCATCTCTTTAAGAGTTTTCCACAGTGTATTGTGATCCACACAGTCAAAGGCTTTGGCATAGTCAATAAAGCAGAAATAGATGTTTTTCTGGAACTCTCTTATTTTCTCTATGATCCAACAGATGTTGGCAATTTGATCTCTGGTTCCTCTGCCTTTTCTAAATCCAGCTTGAACATCTGGAAGTTCATGGTTCACGTAATACTGAAGCCTGGCTTGGAGAATTTTGAGCATTACTTTGCTAGCGTGTGAGGTGAGTGCAATTGTGCGGTAGTTTGAACATTCTTTGGCATTGCTTCTCTTTGGGATTGGAATGAAAACTGACCTTTTCCAGTCCTGTGGCCACTGCTGAGTTTTGACGATCACCAGATGGTCAATACCGAAATCAGATTGATTATATTCTTTGCAGCTGGAGAAGCTCTATACAGTCAGCGAAAACAAGACTGAGAGCTGACTGGCTCAGATGATGAAGTCCTTATTGCAAAATTCAGACTTAAATTGAAGAAAGTAGGGAAAACCACTAGACCATTCAGGTATGACCTAAATCAAATCCCTTACAATTATACAGTGGAAGGAACAAATAGATTTAAGGGATTAGATCTTATAGACAGAATGCCTGAAGAACTATGGACAGAGGTTTGTGACACTGTACAGGAGGCAGTGATCAAGACCATCCCTAAGAAAAATAATTGCAAAAAGACAAAATGGTTGTCTGAGGAGGCCTTACAATTACCTGAGAAAAGAAGAGAAGCAAAAGACAAAGGAGAAAAGGAAAGATATGAGCATCTGAATGCAGAGTTCCAAAGAATAGCAAGGAGAGATATGAAAGCCTTCCTCAGTGATCAATGCAAATAGAGGAAAACAATAGAATGGGAAAGACTAGAGATCTCTTCAAGAAAATTGGAGATACCAAGGGAACATTTCATGCAAAGATGGGCACAATAAAGGACAGAAATGGTATGGACCTAACAGAAGCAGAAGGTATTATGAAGAGGTGGCAAGAATACACAGAAGAACTATACAAAAAAGATCTTCACGACCCAGATAACCACAATGGTGTGATCACTCACCTAGAGCCAGACATCCTGGAATGCAAAGTCAAGTGGGCCTTGGGAAGCATCACTACGAACAAAGCTAATGGAGGTGATGGAATTCCAGTTGAGCTATTTCAAATCCTAAAAGATGATGCTGTGAAAGTGCTGTACTCAATATGCCAGCAAATTTGGAAAACAAACCATCATAAGCAAAGACAAACCACCAGCTGGGGAAAATATTTGCGTCTCAAATCACCAGAATCATCTCTCTAACTCACAAAAAAACTCCAAGATGTGATTTCTAAACACTGAGTAAGAAAAAAAATGGGCAAAGGATTAGAAAAGACTAGTCACAGGAAAAGGAACATAAATAGGATTTCTTAAGCATATTCAGCCTCATTCACAACAAATGCACATTAAAACTAATTCAGATGCTGCTTCTCACCTATTAGGATCAGCAAAAATCCAAAGGTCTGACAACACGCTCTGTGGGCCGAGCTGTGATGATGAGAAAAGCCAGCACTGCTCCCACGGGGGGCAAATTGGCAGTTTCCACCCAGAGCACAAAGCAGACGCCCTTTGACCTGGAGACTTATGTGGATGAACCCAGTTATGCACGTGCACATTAAAATTTGCAGCACTGTGGTAACCGCAAAACGCTTCCACTGACACCTCCACGTTCATCCTCATGGGGCAACCCCGTGCCCCAGTCCACTTGGGACAGTTCATAGCTTTGCTCCAGTATAATTACTAACAGACACCACACTCTCACTCTTGAAAGGGTCCTGGTTTGTGTGGCAGATCATCCGGCCACACACACCCTTCCCAGGGGAGTAGATACATAATTTATGCTGCACCCACCCAGTGGAACACCAGGCTGCAGGAACAAGAAGTGAGAATGCTCTCTTTGTATTGACGGGAAAATGTCTCCATGATGTATCACTAAGGGAAAAGACAACAGACAAAGCAAAATGAAGGACAAGATGCAGATGTGCACAGCCTGCCACCTTCCAGGTTAAAGAAGTGAGAGCCCATGATGCTCACAGTTGCTTGTATAAGACGCTCCGGAGACAGAAACATACAAGATAACTGGAGACACGGTTGCCAGTGAGCTCGTGTGAGCAGAGGTGAGGAGAGGGATGACTAAGTGGATGGGGGACTTTTCACTGTATCTCTCTTCCTAACTGTTAAATTTTTGAGCCAAGTAAAAATAAGGTTTTGAACTGATTCAAGAAATTAACCTTTAAGATGAAAAAGTATATACATTGTCACAGAACCTTCTAGGTGCCTTCACAATGTTGGTTCTTCCCTTTCCTAGGTTTCAGCCAGCTCCACTGGTGTTCACCTAAAAAGGCTACATTTCATGGTCTCCAATGAAGCTAGGTGGGCTTCCCTGGTGGCTCAGACAGTAAAGAATCTGCCTGCAATGCAGGAGACCCAGGTTTGATCCCTGGTTGGGGAAGATCCCCTGGAGAAGGAAATGGCAACCCAACCCAGTATGCTTGCCTGGAGAATCCCATGGACAGAGGAGCCTGGTAAGCTACAGTCCATGGGGTCACAAAGAGTTGGACATGATTGAGCAACTAACTTTCACTTTCATTGAAGCTAGGTACACTGCTCAATGAAATAAAAGTGAACATGTTAAATGGGACTTCTGTGAAGATTTAAAAAGGACAGGGCACTCTTCCTCTATGCTGCCACCTGGTATACAGTTGTGATGACTGGAACTCTGGCAGCCATCTTAGCTCATGAGGACAAACTGCACTCCCTTGGGAAATGTCACAGTGGAAAGGGGTCTGGGTCCCTGAGGATTTGAGGGCTCCAACATACCATTCTTGGGTTTTCCACCTCTGGACTTCTCTTTTTGGTGAGAAATAAGTTTCTTATCTAAGACAGTATTGCTGGAGTCTCTATTCCTTGAAGTTTAGCCCAATCCTAAGTGATCTGATAAAATACTGAATGGAGGTTAATTGTGGTAACCCATTTCTGGTGTGATGCCAAGGACTTTTTTCGTCTTTGTACTTTTGGGTATTCTCTGGACAGAACATATATTTTAGTAACAATTGTCACTTTAGAACAATGACATTTACAACTAATCACAGGAAATGCATCTTCCGGCTTCTGGTATCATGGTCAGAGAATTTCATTTTCAAAGGAGGCAAGGCTGCTGCTGAGGTGCCATCTTTCACATCACTCACAGTGGCCCCTCCCAGCAGCAGAGACCCCACAGCATCTCTGCTCTCTCAAGGCAGGCTCAGGGAAGAGGCCCGTTGCTTTAAACTGTAAACAAGTTGGAGAAGATGCCTGGGGCCAGGTCTGGTCCGGATCTGCCAAATCCCCAGGCTCCACTGTCTGCTCTTAGCTGGGAGACAGGTTTCCATTGTCTGAGGCAGGGGAGGAATCCTCCATGGCCTGGGGACATGGACAATGAGATGCTGTGGGTTCCAGCTGACTCAACCTGGAGGATGCGCAGGCCAGCAAAAGTTCTTGGAATCCAGCCTGGCTCCCCACCCTACCCTGTGCAAACAGCTCCAGAGCCGAACCTGTCCAGAAACGAATCAAAAGGGGCTCCGATGAAGCTCGTTACCACTGTGCTCCCTGGTTTTCTCTTCCCAGACAACTTGAAGTTACATAATTTGTGACTCACCTTTATGGCCAGTTTTGTACTTCTCCAGCTGGACTCATGCCCTGATGGTCAGGCATGCCTATGGGTTCTTCATGCCAGGGGACGTAGCTCTACAAGGAGGTGCTGAATCTTCCCAACCAACATCCTGATACTACTCAAACATTTTTTAGGGGAAAAGTCAACATTTTTATATGACCTGTTAGGAAGGGAATGTAGAATTCTCAACATTTTAAAAACTTCAAATACAAAATTTAGGCCCTCAAAATAAAAGACTGCTAAAGAGTCACAGTGCACAGCTTCAAGCCTGTCCTGAGACCCTGAGGGGCCATTTGGGTGTGCTGGTCTATAGGAGGTAAGGTCTAAAACCCTGGCTTCCAGGACTGCAAGCTCAGACTGAAAACATCCCTGGCCCTGTACACATCTGATCTTGTTGGCTCTGCCCTGGGAAGCCATGCGCTCAGTGGCAGGAGGAACAGAAGAACTGGCGAAGGTGCCCACAGCTGGCCGAGACCCCGCGGCCAGAGTCCCCAGGCCTTCAATGCAGCACAGAGCCACTGACCACAGGCACAGCCGTAGAGTACCACTGGGGCACGGGCTGTGGGTCAGGCCTCGCTGGGCAGCTCATGCCTCAGACCAAACTCAGTATGCCTGGACCGAACTTCATTCACAGAGGGGTCCAGGCCCATAGATCAGGAACCTCCCCGCTGGACCCCAAACCATGGAAGGGGGTCAATTGGCCTTGGCTGCGACACTGGCCATCCACCAAATGTCCATGTGCCCGTGTGTGCACGCACACACATGTACACAGGTTGAGCAGCTAGGACAATGGCGGGTTATCACATGAGGACCCTGGTGTCTTCTGGGTACAGTTGCCTGGCACCTGACTGCCCAGAGGAAACGGGTGGTGGCTGCCATCCTGGCTCAGGTTCTGTCCCACTTGCATCAGAGGCTGTGTTATTCTGGGAAGAGGGAGGCCCCCAGGAGGGAAAGGCCAGAACCTGTCAGGGTGGGAAGTGAGGCGGGGGCTTCCCTGGAAGGAGGAGGAAGTCATGAGGCTCCTCCTGTGTCCTCTCTCCTCTCCTGTGGGCTGGGCTGGTCCCCAGACATCTGTGAACAGTGGCCTCCAAGCAGTGCCTGAAGACCACACACCACCTGACGAATCGCTTGCATGGCATCCTGGTGTCAGAACACTGCAGCAGCCCCTGTCCATTCAAGTTCACGTTCACCCTGCCCCCACGATCTTGGTATGACCCCGTCCTGCTTGCTCCCCATCCCTGGTGGGCCCGTCCATGCAGCCTATAGCATCCTGTGTAGCCCTGGAGGGCGGGCTCCACAAGGGGGCCATGCAGGGAAGGAGGCTGAGGGGCGTCAGGGCCCAGACCTCTCCGGTGACCCACGGTAGCTGCAGTGGAGACCACGCCCAGCGAGGAACAGGGGCCTGGAGGTGCCAGTTTGGAATGGACTGAATGGAAGTCTGGCATTTTGAGAAAACAGTAACAATAAATGTCGCTGGGACAAATTCACAATCAGACAGAAACAAAATATATTTATTAGAAATATTACAGAGTCATATGTCATACTTGGTCGTGTCCACATTTGCACACGCATCTGTCGTGTCTGGACCATGCTTGGCACTCTGCACTCCTGGCAGAAACAAGGCCGCATTCATCCACTGCACTCAGCCCGTGTGGTTACAGTCAGAGAGCTGCTCAGGGCAGCGTAGGCCCAGCCAAACTTTAACCTGGCCAGAAAAGTGAAACCTGCCACGAAGCTGGGGCCACGATATTAAATATCCTTTATAAAAGGGCTTCTGAGTCCCGTCCATTGCTGCATGCCACTCTCACTTCCTCTCAAATGGCCCTCGGGCTCTGGGCTGGGGAGGACTGGGGCTGGATGTGTAAAGGAGCTTGTATCTGATGATCGAGTCCTCCATCCCAGGCAGGGCACAGAGAGGGGCCTGTCCCTTGGTGGGGACAGCAGGGGGCTGGGAAAGCAGCCCACCATTCTGGGGCTGAGACCCACGGACACCGTGACACCAGGTGTGGGTCCCCTGGGGTCCTTGGGTGGTCTCAACAAAAGCTATACAACAGCTGAGTGAAGAGCGAAAACCAAAGACCACCATCGTTTCTGAGGTGAGGAGGGACGGGCCAGGAGAGGTGTGGGTTCCCAGATGGCCAGCCCAGTGGGCAGGGGCTGTGGCACCACCATCAGCCAGGAAACAACTCAGCACACAAAGAGCCAAGGGCTTCTCTTTGTGTCTTAAAACAACTCCGCCCCTCTTGGGGATCTTGCATTTTGTATCTATCTTGCGTATAAAAATAATGCATTTTTTTTGGAAAAAGGATTTGCAGAACCACCAAATAATTTTAAATGACAAAGTGCTGGGTGGAGGAAGATGGGAAGAAACACAGATACAGTGGCCTGTGAAAACCTCAGGACAGGGAACTGGTGAGGGTGGGGTGCGCTTATGGTAACCACCATGTGTTCTCAACTTTAAAAACATTCCACACTCAACTTGTGCTCTGAGCTCCTCAATTAAAATCAGACTGAGGTGACCCCCCGCCTCTTCAGTACTGGAAGACCTGACCCCACACCAGGATGCCCAGGGCCAGACTGCTCTACACCACCTGGTCCCTCGGGCAGGACACAGGCACGCTGTGCTCTAGCCTGCCCGCTGGGCAGCAAGGGGAATTGGGCAACCTCTCCGAGTTATAAAAATAAACTGCACATGGCCCCCTCTTCTTTTTAACCTGAAGTGAGCCCCCCACCGAGAGACTGCCTCAGGAGCCGATCCCAGACCCTCTCAGGAACCACAGGGCACCAGGAGCAGCACCAGGCAACAGCAACCCCTCCCGCAGAGCCTGCAGTGAACCCAGAGTAAACACAGCCACCAACGAACCCCTTTTGGGTGTGACATCCCCTTGTGGGGTGAGCAAGGCAGGAGCAGGGGGGCGAGGAGGAGGCAGACACCTGGGAGGAGACACCAGGTAACTTCCAGCGGACTGTCCAGGAAGGTGGCTCCACCTTCCACATGAAGACACCCCACATGGTTACTGTCACCAGACTCCCCTTCCAGCGCTTCTCGGGGACTTTGAAAATACACACAACATGACGCTGGTGTCCCTTCCTGACATTCTGACCCCAGGCCGGGGCAGGTGAGGGGGTGTATGCTGTTGGGGAGCCCCCAGACAAGAATCCCAGTGGGTCACCTCTGCAGCCTGAGGGGGACGGATGCACCCTGGCGGGGCCAGTGTCTCCTCCAAGGCAACTGGGCAGGGGGGCCGAGCTCACACCTCCCAGGACAGGGTCCAACAGGGCCCAGGTGTGCAGAAGGGCCCGCCTGCCCCCCGGGCTCACAGGGTGTACTGGGCAGGGTGGGTAGCCCTGGGCTCAGGGAATGTCAATGGACCTGAGTCAGAGGGCACTGATGCCAGCAGCTGTGGGAGCCCCCTGGGCCAGGGTGGGCCTCATTTGCCATGAAATGTGCATGTATTTGCCCAGGTGATGACCTGCACCCATGCCTGCACGACCCAGGGGAGGGACTGCTCTCCGGGGGGGTGTGCTCTGGGGGAAGGGCTGTTCTGGGGGGGTGCTCTGCAGCCACATGGGATGACTGCATGTGCTAGGAAAGCCGATGCCCTTCATCCAGTCATACCCGAGCCCTCCCTGCCTCGCTCAGGCCTCCTGTCCTTGCAAATTTAAGAGGCCCGGGGAAGGACTAAGCCAAAGCCAGACCTGAGAAGCTGTCTGCCCAGCACCCCCAAAAGACATGTCTTCAGCCTGCTTGTGCAAAAGCAGGAAGACCTTGGCCAACACAGGCCCGTCCCTTCTGTCTGAGGGACTCTGTCAAGTTTTGCGTGTGCAAGCACGTGGGTGTGGACGGGCATGAACATGTGCAGGACGCAAGGAGCTGGTGAGGTCACAGAGGCTTTCTGTTCACTGCCAAGCACCAGTCCTGGTGTGACCACGCCCCAGACACACCCCCTCCTGTCCCTCCCAGGGGCACCGAGCACACACCCAGGGGCTCCTTTCATCTCAAACATTTGGTCTCCCACCCAGAGAATGAAGGGACAGGAGACCTAACGGTGGCAAAATCCTCTCTGGGAACCAAGTCTGTCCCCAAAAGGCAGGGCTCACGTGACTCAGAGCTGCTCGAGAGCCAACTTTGTCCTTTTGTGTCCTGCTCGGTGTTTCTGGAGGGGCTGGACTGGCAAGTGCAGAGTTTTTAGAAGGCAGAAGCCAGGATTCTTAGTAGAAAGATGATGGGTTTAGATGTTTGTCGTGAGACTCAGGGCAGCTCCACTGAACACATCGCAGGGCTCCCACAGGAGAAGGGGGCCCCTGGGAGCACGACCCCCGACTTACAGTCCATATGTGTCAGGGTTCAGGGTGGGTGCGGCGGACCCCGCTGTTTCTTGTTTGTGTGTCGGACTTGCGTGGAGCCTGCCTTGGAAATCCAGACAGTGGGTGGCTGACAGCACAGACCAGGTGCGTCCAGGACACACAGTGGGTGTGGGACACACAGGACCTACGTCTCGAAGTACTTGTAGATCTGGGCCACATACCGCATCACGCTCTGCCAGTCAGGCCGGTCCGTGTGCAGCAGCTCACTGAGCTCCTGTGGGAGAGGGCAGAGGTCACCAGGTGCCGCCGGACCTACCCTCGTGGCCAGCAGGTGCAGGCAACACCCAGCCAGTGCTAAAGGTGCTCAGTGGGGAAAAGAAAAGCTTTTCCTTCCCGCTTATTCAGGAGATGCTATGCTTTTAGGAACATTAGACATGATCTCCTGCCCCTCTCATATTTTAACAAAGAGCATTAAAAGAAAGTTCTGAAAAAAGAAAAGTTCTGAACAAAAACTAAGAATTGTCACATGATCCAGCAATCCCACTCCTGGGCACATATCTGGATAAAACTCTAACTCAAAAATATACATCACCCCAATGGTCTAGGCAGCACTAATCACAGTAGCCAAGATAAGGAAACAACTTCAATGTCCATCGACAGAGCAATGGATAAAGAAGATGTGTTACATATATACAATGGAGTATTACTCAGCCATTAAAAAGAATGAAATAATGCCATTTGCAGCAACGTGGATGCAACTAGAGATTATTACACTAAATCAGACAGAGAAAGGCAAATAGCATATGATATCACTTATATGTGGAATCTAAAAAATGACACAACTGAACTTATCTATGAAACAGACTCACAGACATAGAGAAGACTTGTGGTTGCCAAGGGGTAGGGGAGAGAGGACTGGGAGTTTGGGATTAGCAGATGTAAACCGTTACATAGAGGATGGATAAACAACAAGGTCCTGCTGTGCAGCACAGGGAACTATATTCAGTATCCTGGGATAAACAACAATGGGAAAGAACATGGAAAAGAATGTGTGTGCGTGTAACTGAATCATTCTGTTGTACAGGAGAAACTAATAGGACATTCTAAGTCGGCTCTACTTCAATCAATAAAACAAAAGTTTCAAAAAGAGTCACTATGATTCCATTGTTGCGAAAGGATTCCCACTTTTCCCAGCTACATTTGAACACACACCCATGTCCTCCCACACTGTCACTGCGTACCCTGTGCTTGGTCAATGAACATTTTTCATACTCAATTTTCCACACAGCTGTGCTACGTCATTTAGCGGACATACACTGTCCAGGAGAACAGCTGTCCCATCCTAATAGCACAGGGTGTGACTGCGGTCACTTCTTGCAGTGAGCATCTGTGTGGTACTGTTTCTGCTACTTGTGCCACAGAAGCCCTACACCAGCTAAAAGCTATTTGACCAGAGGGTCACCAGTGGCAAAAGGGTCACCAGTCACGTTTTATTTTCCCTCATTTCATTGACCATAAGCAAACACAGGCAGAGGCCAGGGACTGATGGGGGCAGGATGGTGCTCCATCCACTGCTCAGCCAGGCTTTCCTGAAATTTGTGTCACCACACTACTCAACAATTCATCTTGGGGCTGACTGCGGAGTCTTCTGTGGTCATGAGAGAATAGTAGGGAAGGTCCTGGCATGAAGATGGAAGCAGAGACACAGTGGAAAAGCAGGCTGAGCTCAGAACATCTGTTCCTGGGCAGGGACAGAACTGGCTGAGGCCTGGAACCAGCCATTTAGCTTCTGTTTCAGCGTCTAAATATATTTAACTGATTTTTCTCCCTGGTGAGGCTGAGAAATCAGCGTATCATCGGTCTGAGGGAAGGGTGAAAAAGGAGCACGTGGAACACCCCACACAGGAACCTACAGCTATGTGAAAAGAGAAACAATGCATTCACAGAAGACAAGGAGGAAAAGCCTCCTCCTGTGTGCACAGACAGATGCACAAACAGCCGAAGTTCTTATAACACGAGGGTTGCTAACATGATGACACAGACAGAAGCGATAAGGAATCGTGCTCTCGGGAGGCAGATGAGCTCTGAGAAGACAGGGATGGCCTGAGAGGCTGGAGGGATGGCAAACCCCCTCTGGGGACAAGGACACGTCTTCCTGCTCAGAGAGGATTCTGAAGTCTGATCAATATTCAGTTTTACTCAGACTGTCCTACATGCTTGAACCCGACAATAATTAAATTTTAAACTATTTTAGTGCATTGTCAACATCACGTTTGAACAGGTTTGAAGAAATCAGTTAACACCTTTCAGGAGAAGACAGGGTATGTTGGATCAATAAAAATCTGATAGTGTGAGACACTTGATTCAGTAGCTAAAAACCTTCCAAAAAAAGAAAACACCAGACCCAGATGGTTTCACTGGTTAATTCTATCAAACAGTCCAGGAAGAAATAATACCAGTTCTATGCAATCTCTTCCAGGAAACAGAAGAGGAGGGGACACTTCCTCATTCATTCTGTGAAGCTGGAACTACCCCGATATCAAAAGCAGGACAAAAACATTACCAGAATACCAATTTCTCACTAAAATGTAAACACAATGATCCTTAATAAATATTAGCAAATTGAATCATGATCAAGTGGGTTCATCTCAGGAATGCAAGGCTGGCTGGACAGCCATCAATCAATCAAATTTATTCATAGTTGTTGTTGTTTAGTCGCTAAGTGTGTCCAACTCTTTTTGACCCTATAGACTGCAGCCTGCTAGGCTCCTCTGTCCTGGGATTTCCCAGGCAAGAATACTGGAGTGGGTCATCATGCCCTCCTCCAGGAGATCTTCCCACACTGGGATTGAAACCTCATTTCTTATGTCTCCTGCATTGGCAGGCAGATTCTTTACCACCAGGGAAGCCATGTTATGTGTATTTCACTGCAATAAAAGTAATTGGGGGAAAAAAAAAAAGATAGGGCTTCTTTCCCTCAGGAGTCTAGGCAAGAACAATGGAGTGGGTTCTCATGCCCTTCTCCAGGGGATCTGCCCAACCCAGGGATCAAACTCAGGTCTCCCATGTTGCAGGTGGATTCTTCACTGTCTGAGCCACCAGAGAGGCCCAGAGATAAGCCCCATAATCAGATAAATTACAATATAACACATATGCGCTTGATAGACTATGAGTAAATTGTGCTTTAAGAGCCCAGGTTGGCATGGTTGCTCAGATGCAGGGTCATGGAGGGGTGAGATGTGGGCTCTGGAGTCGGATAGCCTCCTTGACCCTCGTCTTGGCTACTCACAGGCTATGTACCCTTCCACGAAATTGCAGTGTTCCTCATGTAAGGAGCATCTATGTCATAGGACTTCTAAGAGGGACCATGACAACTCACAGAAAGTGCCTGGTACAGAGTAGCCTCTATAAAGTTTATGCGACAGTGCAGGCTCAGCCTCACCTAAGGAATCATTCTAACCTCCCTATAAAACCCTGAGTTGTGAAGACCTCCCTTCCTAGGTGACCTGAAGACCTTAGTCTGTGTGAGGAGTGACCGTTCTGGGGGACACACAGGCTCAGCAAGCAAGTGACACCCTCACAGACCACACGGCCTGGTATGGGCATGTCTGCCTCACCAGTGCAAACACATCCACCCTCGGAGGGCACCCGTTCTGGCTGCTCTGACAGCAGCGGCAACAAGGCCACGCCTCCTCTCTCTCCACCCTTCCTGTGATTGATGCAGTGGGTGAAATTTCTGTCTCACACTGTGGCGGGGAAGAAACGCATTCCCAACGTGGCGGGGAAGAAATGCATTCTCAACTCGGGGGAACACTGTGGTGTTTTCACTTGGAAAAACTCTTATTCTTGTTAATCCTCTAAATGCAAAAGCCTATATTTGCTAGAATATAAACATATAAGGGAATTTTTTTCCTGACTAATCTAATAATAGAACTTGACCAAAGACTTGGGATTGTTACTGCTGCCAATTCTGATTAGGTGCAGTTTTAAAACGTCACATGTAATTAAATATATTATTTTTCACTGCATCTCATGATACAAAAGTAAACTTAATAATGTAGGAAGCTTCTATTTTCTTGATGGCATGAACTGGTTAAACTGCTCACAAACATTCCTAAATGTTTGTGAGATCCACGATGATGTTCATCAGTAGCTCCTCAGAGACTTCTGTACAAATAAAATAGCTGGCTCTGATGATTAGCTCAACAAGATGATCTCATTTGCTTCCCAGCATTCACTAACTTCAGTAGTACATGAGACAAAAAAATAGGAAAAAACATTAATTTAAAAAAGCAAATATTAACAGTAACATTTCCCAGGTGGCTCTAGCAGTAAAGAACCTGCCTGCCCATGTAGGTGACACAGGAGACGGGGGTTCGATCCCTGGGTTGGGAAGATCCTCTGGAAAAGGGCATGGCAACCCAGTCCGGTATTCTTGCCTGGGAAATCCCATGGACACAGGAGCTTGGCGGGGTACAGTCTACAGGGTACAAAGAGTCAGACACGACTGAAGTGACTTAGCATGCAAGCATACAAAGAAAACCATATTCTGTGTAGAATATCATCTTCCAACAAGTTCTCATTATATTCAATATCTTTCCTTAAGCAAATGATCTGTGGTTACTTGTTAGCTGCTTTCGATTTGTGCTGCTGGAGAAGACTCTTGAGAGTCCCCTGGACAGCAAAGAGATTAAACCAGTCATTCCAAAAGGAAATCAACCCTGAATATTCATTGGAAGGACTAATGCTGAAGTTGAAGCTCCAATACTTTGGCCATCTGATGCAAAGAGCTGAGTCATTGGAAAAGACCCTGATGCTGGGGAAGATTGAGGGCAAAAGGAGAAGGGGATGACAGAGGATGAGACGGTTGCCAAGGGATCACTGACTCAGTGGACATGAATCTGAGCAAGCTCTCGGAGACTGTGGAGGGTAAAGGGGCCTGGTGTGCTGCAGTCCATGGGGTTTAAAAGAGTCGGACACGACTTAGGGACTGAACAACGACAACTCCCCGGCTGTTTAGTGTTTCAGAAGATAAATCAGGTTCCTGCTACTCCATCCTGGCCAGACATTAAGGCCCCCCACTTCTTTTTAAATTCTCTAGACCCGAGTTTGCACAATAGGGACATCTGTTTCTCAAAGGTTCAGTGGAATTTGGGCGGACTGGTATTTTTTTTTTATGTGTGTGTGTGACTATATTTAAAACAATGAATTGCACTTCTTTAATGGCTAAAGTTCTAGTTCTTTCTCTGTGCGTTTTGGAGAAATAGTTACATTTACTATTTGAAGAAATATGTTTACATATATATTTTAAAAACTGTCCATTCTGTCAAACATGTTAGGATAACACTGTTATAACTATAGTATTAAAATTCCTACGACAGTTGTCTTTTTCCTTTTTTTCCCCAAAATTTTATTTATTTTTTATTTTGGGCTGTGCTGGGTCTTCGTTGTCACGCGGGCTCTTCTCTAGTGGTGAGCAAGCGCTCCTTTTCGTTGCCATAAGCAGGCTTCTCATTGCAGTGGCCTCTCTTGCTCTGGAGTATGGGCTCTAGGGAGCGCGGGCCTCAGCAGCTGAGGTTACTGTTGGTGCATGGGCTTAGCTGTCCCACAGTACTGGAATCTTCCTGGCCCAGGAATCAAGCCAATGTCTCCTGCATTGGCAGGTGGATTCTTTACCGATGAGCCACCAGGGAAGCCCCTGGTCTTTTTCCCTTTTCATTTCACCCTCTGAGGGTTACACAAGTATATCTCTCACTGTATTGCAGCTGAGATTTTCCTAATCACTGAACATGTTTTTAAACGTTTATTGGCCCTTTGTGAGTTGCCTATTCCAGACTTTGATAGTTTTCTACTGCTGCTGCTTGCTGAGTCGCTTCAGTCGTGTCCGACTCTGTGCGACCCCATAGACAGCAGCTCATCAGGCTCCCCTGTCCCTGGGATTCTCCAGGCAAGAACACTGGAGTGGGTTGACATTTCCTTCTCCAATGCATAAAAGTAAAAAGTGAAAGTGAAGTCGCTCAGTTGTGTCCGACTCTTAGCGACCCCATGGACTGCAGCCTACCAGGCTCCTCCGTCCGTGGGATTTTCCAGGCAAGAGTACTGGAGTGGGGTGCCATTGCCTTCTCCAAGTTTTCTACTAGGTTTCTTTTATTATTGGTTAGTGCAAATTATTTGTAGATGATCTCTTTGCTTTTTCTGCAGTTACGTTACAATGTGTCTGGATGGATGTTTTGTATTATTTATCCTGTTTGAGATTCCATTAAGTATCTGTGGTCTTTCGTCATTCTGGAAAAATTTCAGGTGCCACTTCTTCAAATATTATCTCTCTTCATGTTTTCTTTCCTCTACTTCTGGAATTCCCACTGGCCATGGGAGTTGGACACGGTCTGATTTTATCTTCCATGCCTCTTAATCTCTGTGACAGGCACTATCAGTTGGTCCCAACCTCTGTTTCCCTTGCAGGCTTCCCACTAAAGAGGATGAGAAACGTTGTATGTTTACCCTCTCAAACCCCTTTGCAGCTGGGGTGGCCACGCAACAGAGAACTGCCACAGAGCTGGAGGGCCTCTGGGAAGCCTTTTGGTTTCCTTATCAAAGGGGGGGATGCCAGGCACTCACTGTACCCCTTCCTCCCCACTTTTGGCCCTACAGATGGGAGTGATGTCTGGAGCTTGGCAGCCATGTTCAGCCATAGAGAGACAAATAAGAGGACAAAGAACCAAGAAAGTAAAGACACTCTGTGGGCCTTGATTACATTAAGCAGTGAACCATTCCTGAAACTACAAAAAAAAATCTTTATGGTTGAAGCAACCGTTAGTTGGGTATTCCATTTCTTAAAGTTGAAAACCTATTAATAAAACCCCTATCACATTTTCATCTTAAAATCTCTGTTATTTGTCCTGGGTAATTTCCTGTGATCTATTTTCTGGTTCAGCAGTTCTCTCTTCTGCTGTATCCAATCAGTTTTCAATCCAGCTTTGGTTTTTACTTTCAAATTTTAAATTTCTACTTGGCTCTTTTCAAAATCTTTAAAAAAAAAAACAAAAAAAAAACCATGTTCCTTCCTTATGATTTTTATTCCTTCTCTGATCTCTAATATGTTTAAACATAGTCTTTTGAGGTCTCTTTCTTATTGTTTTATTATCTCAAATTCTGGTAGATGGTCCTCTTGTTTGTGGTGCCTGCTGACTAGTAATTTTCTTTTCTTTGTTTACATTTTATTGGAGTCTAGTTGATTTACAATGTTGTGTTAGTTTCAAGTGTACAGCAAAGTGATTCAGTTATACATACACATATAGTCATTCTTTTTCAGTCTTTTCACATATAGGTTTATCACAGAATACTAAGTACAGTTCCCTGTACTGTACAGCAGGTCCTATTGTCAAGTAGATCATTTTCCCGACTGCTTTGTAATTTTGAATTGTGAGTGTATTTTCAGGAGCCTCTGTGCTCCGGGCCACAGAGCTTTTGGCAGCAGAGACACTATAAACTGGTCACTGCTTGCAGCAGAGCTTATAAATTTGGACTCCAAACCTCATCTGGCCCAGCTTTTCCTTCCTTCCCTCCAAGAGATTTTGTGGGTTTTGGCCACAAAGAAATCCCAGGTAGAGACTGAGCTTCCTTATCACCTTCCTGGACTGGCAGGTAGCAATTTTTATCTCCCCTTCACTAAGATGAGTGTTTGGGGAGCCTTGGTTCTGTCCAGGGGTCTCAGGCCCGATGCTCTGGTTACAGGAGCTCAGTGCCAGGTCTCCTGCCCCTTCATGAGCACGAACCACAGCCTATACACATTGGAGGCCCTTTCCCACGGCCCCAGTCCCACCCTGGGGTGGCCAGAGTCCAGCACATGCCTCAGGACTCTGGTCTTCACTCCTCTTAATTTCTGGCATCTAGTTATTTCCCGTTCCTTCTTCAGAGATTGGCTGTGTATTGATATTTTAAAAATTACATCGTATTCATATTTCCAGGGCTTTAATGATAATTCAGTCTAGAACTGAAATTTATGCACAGTGAAATCTTCACTGAAAACACTCTAAATCACATGTGGTCAGACCAACTGTACATTTTTGTATCAGGAATCATGAGTAATGGACTTCATTGCTGTGAAGATTATTTAGTAGACGGCATAAAGTTCTTTCTCATGGGATTAAAGTATCACATGGATACAAAGGGGGGACACTTACCAGGCTGGGTTTGATGCCTACACTTTCAGCTGCTTCAAATGCCAACAAGAGATTTCTTTTCTAGGTTAAAAGTCAAACAGAATGAAATTATCAGCCAAGAATATATAGCTTTTGTTAGCAATAAACACCAACTGACACTCCCATATAGATTACCTACTATTTATAAAACACTAGTGTTGAAGTCAAGTATGCAGACAGTGGTCTCAGTTTAAGGGGGGAAAAAAGAAGATTAACAGATTACCACTGTCACTAAAAAATAACATTATTGATTGATTCCTGACCATCAAAGATACATTTTTGTTAGTTATTTTTTACTTTGTCAATATTTAGGACATATACATTCTGTTGTATATCAATTTGTTTAATCATGGTGCTGTATCAAAAATTATCAAAGTAACATGTACACATAGTTAACTATAATCACATGAAAGACTTCCTTGCCTCAATCCTGGACCTTGGGAGAACGATTTTTCGCTTCTCTCTTTAATTCCAGGGACTTCCTTCATTTCTCTGTACCTGCTGACATCACTGTTTCTTCCTTCCTTCTAAATATTTGTTTATTTGGCTTAGTTGCAGCACTTGGGATCTTTAGTTGCAGCATGTAGGATCTAGTTCCCTGACCAGGGATTGAGCCTGGGGACCCCTGCTTTAGGAGCTTGGAATCTTAGCCACTGGACCTCCAGGGAAGTCCCACCACTTTCTTGATTTCTAAAATAGAGGCATGACCTTCTAACTTCCTCCTAAGTTAAATGACTCAGGAATCATGCACCTCTCTCTTCCCTTCATTCTAGTCCCACAGCTCACATTCGCTCCCTTATTAGTTATGTTTGTGACTTTAACCAGTATCCTCAAACCATCATTTCTTGACCCATCGGTTACGAATGACAGTTCCCGACTTCACTTGGTGTGATGAGTAGGACTTTCCCTTGCCTTTCCTCCACCTAGTCATGTTCTGAACTGCTCAAGCTGATACATTTGGCTTCCTTCTCCTCAACCACACTGAAGTGTCCGGCACCTTCTTAACAGGACAACTCTGAAGGCTGAAAACAACAAGGGGTATTGGCACAGCAGCTGGGATCACACTCCTCGCCCCAGGTTCCACAGTTGCGATACTGTGCCACTCAAAACATTCTTTCCAAAGGGTTTTCCTCTTTGTAACAACCAACAGCTCAGAACCACACCACATTTCGGTGTGCTCCAGACCTGGACCTTGCCTTTCTTCAAGTCTGTTTTCAGTTCTGCTTGTTTGGGACTTTTCTTGCTGGGAAAACTGTGTCTCCTTCTCTCCTGGTTTCTTATCTTCCTATGGCTTATAATCCATGATATTCTCTTTGTACTAAAGTGACTTTTCAGATTCTGATTTTGATAGGTTTTTACAGGTGGCACTACTGATAAAAGAACCTGCCCAAAAATTCAAGATTCGTGGGTTCGATCTCTGGGTCAGGAAGATCCCCTGGAGGAGGGCATGGCAACACACTCCAGTATCCTTGCCTGGAGAATCCCGTGAACAGAGGAGCCTGGCGGGCTACAGTCCAGAGGGTTGCACAGAGTTGGACATAACTGAAGTGACTTAACATGCATATAAACATTACAGGCCTCTCTTGGTGCCCTTTTCAATGTCGGCTGTTCACCAAAAAACCCAAGAAATATACTGCACTCAGAGCTCCCCAGACCCAGGCTCCAATTGAGGAAGGCTGAACTTCACTCATCCTGAAGGTCAAAGGCATCATTTCATTCAAATTAGCTCCTTCTCTTTGAAATTCAACTTCAAAGTCATCCCTTCCAGGAAGCCTTCCCTATTTCTCCCTGTCTCCTCCAGCAAGAGCCCCCCCAGGCTGAGTCTCACACACATGCTCAGCTTTAAACTGTGCCGGTTTGATTTGCCTGTGTTGACACATTGTTCTGAGAACCCTCATCGGTAACTCTGAGATACGAGTTTCTTTCCCCAAACACGAACACAAGGTCTCCCAGTGCAGGGGCCAAAGCCAGAGCATGTCCACATGCGGCAGTTTGGAAGCAGGAGGCCAGCGGTCATCAGGGGAGGCTGTGACGCCACACAATCTGGAATGAAAACTCCACGCCAAGTTGAGGATTCAAGCCAAGTTGAGGATTATAACCCGGGAACAGCCTCTGAGGAAGCTCCCAGAACTGTTCTGCCTGTAAGAGGTCAAAGCACAGTCGTACAGGATATTGAGACAGAGGGCTGTGCATCAAGGGATGCACCTGGAGCTAAGTCCTTCACCCCTCATGAACCTGCAGCATCTCACAGCCTGACCTGCCTCCTCCCCAGGACAACATCCTGGAGCAGGGAGAAGAAAGGCAACCTGCGTGCTGGAACCATGCGCTCCCAGATCTCGAGGACAACAGAGAGACCAAGCTGTGATGCTCGGCTGTTCTGTGCATTTCCAGATTTGGGCAGCTGGCCGTGAATCTCAGGGATCACTGGCCTCCAGGGGACATGATGTAGTTTCCGTCATCTGGAAGCAATGAGATGACCTGAAGGGTGAAAGCAAACACTTTCCATTCTTTTCCAACACGTCCATTGATGGGAGAACAAAGCGCCACGGCTGCAGTCAAACACTTCACACCCTGAGGACCTATCTGCAGCAGGCTTCGACCAACATTCCCGTCGGCAGAAACATTCAATACCTGCTCATCCATGAGGAGCGACACTCTGTCGGCATCAGCAGACTCCCCTAGGAGACAACCTTCCTTCTTGACTTTCCCTGGGCCCTGATGACCCATGACCTGCTGCTCACTCTGTACTAGCAGCCCTGGAATGTGTAAACTGGTCGCAACCCTTGATGCACAGCACTCTTATCTCTAAACCTTGTACGACTGTGCTTCGACCTCTAACAGGCAGAACAGTTCTGGGAGCTTCCTCAGAGGCTTCCTCAGAGGGTTATAAGCCTCAGTTTGGCTTGAATAAAAATTTTCTTTTTCTTCCTTGATCGACTGATGGATTTTTTTTTGTCGACAGTGCCAAGGCTTTGTGGATCCTGGGACCCCACATGCCCCTGCTGGTCTCCTTTGTGGCTGCTCCTCCTGGTACCTGGTGCCTTCGCTGGGCCACTCTGCCCTGCCCTGGCAACAAGGATGGAGTCCTCAAGGCCTGTTCCTTGTCTTCTCTTGGTGCTTCTGTGAAGTTTGATTTATGATAAGAAATACACCTTTGGTCTTTGTCCTGGTTCCTGCACAGAGCTCCTAAAGTCTTTGTAATTTTCGATGTAGGAGTCATGGAGGCATCTTTTGTAATAATATTTGTTTTTATTCGTTTGTTTATCTGGCTATGCTGGGTCTCAGTTGCAGCATGTGGGGTCTTTACTGGAGGCATGACAACTCTGAATTGCGGAGTGTGGAATCTGGTTTCCTGACTAGGGATTGAGCCTGGGTCCCCTGCATTGGGAGCGCAGAGTTCTAGCCACTGGACTGCCAGGGAAGTTACAAAACAGGTGTCTTTTGTTACTCATAACAAACCCTTTCCAACAACACCTGGGTGTATGTTAATAACTCAATTTTTGAAAACCCCTGGAAAGACAGTGTGGGATTAGAGGTTATAACATTCAGTCCCACCCCCTGACGTGCAGGGAGCGGGGAGGGGCTGGAGGCCGAACCAGTCACCAATGACCAATGATTTAATTAGTCGTGTCTGTATAATGAAGCTGCCAGTAAAACCCCAAAGGATGGGTTTTAGTGAAGCATCCACGTGCTGGGAGGGTGGCACACCACAGACTCCAAGGGGACAGACGCTCCCACGCTCGGGACCCCTCCCCCACACCCTGTCCTATGGACTTCCTCACCTGGCCCACCGGCCTCCCCATGTCCCTGGTCTCTGCTCCCCTGGGTGTGCCTTTGGCATGCTCCCTGGCTCTGGAAGGCCCCCTGGCTCTGTGCCTCACTGGTTCCCTCATGTGGGCTCTTCACTGGAATTCCACCTCAGAGACGTCCACAACCTTCCTGGTGAAAGTTAGGTCCCCGTGTTCACCCCACACCTTATGCTTCTCTCATGCTCTTCCATGAGTGAGTGAGTGAAGTCGCTCAGTCGTGTCCGACTCTTTGCAACCCCATGGACACCAGGCTCCTCCATCCATGGGATTTTCTAGACAAGGGTACTAGAGTGGGTTGCCATTTCCTTCTCCAGGGAATCTTCCCAACCCAGGGATTGAACCCAGGTCTTCCGCATTGTAGACAGATGCTTTACCGTCT
Source organism: Bubalus bubalis (assembly GCF_019923935.1). NCBI lineage: Eukaryota > Metazoa > Chordata > Mammalia > Artiodactyla > Bovidae > Bubalus > Bubalus bubalis. Next base: position 29,587,611 of record NC_059159.1, on the reverse strand, counting down.
TAGCCACCAGGGAAGTCATAGTTTACAGTTATTTACTTACAGTGCTACTTGTTAGAAGTTTACTCACTTGTTTGCTGACCACCCACCTCCCAAGGACAAAGGACCTGTCTACACCACCACTGCTGCCTTTATTACTGGGCATGACAGCTACCAAGAAACATCTGTTGAGTAAATGAGTCCAGGGCCCGGGACAGTGTTTCCCGGAATAACTCTGTGGAATATGATTTTAAGGATGTTCTTGGGCAGGGTTTGCCAAATCACAGCCCACAGGCCAAACTCAGCCCTCAGCCTGTTTTTGCTAATTAAGTTTTATTAGAACACAGCAAGCCTATTAATTGACAAACATCTATGGCCACTTGGGTGCTTTGATGGGAGAGCTGAGTAGCTTTGACAAAGACCACAGACCAACAAAGCCTACCACTGACCCCCAGTAGGGGAAGTCTGCCAACTCCTGTTATGGGTGATTATATTAAACGTTAAAAAGGTTTTGTGGCTCTGATGTATGTTGGCCTAAAATGAGTCACACAGGTTTCTCTAATGAAGGACTTCCTAGAGTATTTATGGCATCAAGAATCTCCAGAAGTGTGCTATGATAGATAGCTTCCCCAGTTTATCTGAGCCAGGGATTTCTGGTTCTTTGGAAAAGATTTTGAAAATGCTGGCCTAAGGTCTTGAAACCATGAAGGCCTCCTCTGAAAACTGAGTGATAGGAAGTTCTCAGCAGACACAGTCAACTGGTCTCTGCTGCATTTTCCTAGGTAACAAGGGAAGTTGAGGACATTACTGAGGGTGGGACCTGCCCTCCGTTGTGATCTGTGCTGGAATCTTACCCCAGTTTCCTCTTCAAGTCCACAAACCCCACACTCCCTGGGATGTATCAACAGTGTGAGAAATTTCCCTGTGTTCTGGAGAGTGACCGGGGTGGGGATGCAGGACTTACTTTCTCCTGGCTGTTCAGCTCCTGGTATGGGATGTGGGCAGGCAGGTAGGTGTGGAGGAGAGCACAAAAGGCCAAGCCATCACTCCAGCTGCTGCTGAAATTGGTGATATCAATGTTCTGTGGAGAGAGTGGCATTAATCAGCAGACTGCTGAGTCATGACTAAACAGGGCTGTGCTGCGATGCATGTGTGCAGCCCTCTCTGGGTTTGCTGGAAGATGAGACCAGATACTACCCACGTCTGCTGGGATTACATTCATTAATAATTTTGCTGCCAGGAATGGTGGCCTGGTGTTGCCCAAATCCATTCACAGAAAAGCACAAAAAAAGACTCTGGAGTGAAAAACAGTGGGGAATTTCTGGTGGCCTGCTGGTAGGTCAAAGGTTCTCAGACACTGTATTCTCAGATTAACCACCTGGTTAGCTTTGTACATCCTAGTACCTCCCAGCCTTATTTGGCCAAAGAAGAATCACCACCATCACCACCACCACCGTCATCATCACCATCACCACCACCACCGTCATCACATCACCGTCTCCATCACCATCATCACCATCACCACCATATCCTAGGGAAGACCCAAGGACTTCCCCTCAGACAGCCACCTTAAGCAGTGTGTCCTTAAGCTCTCAGACAGGCACTAGTGTGACATACAAGTCTGAGAGGCCCGGCTGCAAGGTCTGTCTGTGCTCAGGCTGGACCCCCGAGAAGCAGATCATCTAGATCTCTTGTCTCAAAAGTCTCTGTGACGACCCTGCAGCTACCTGATGGGACTTGGGGGCTGTGCTGGAAATGAAGGCACTTTGATTTTATGCCTTCTGAAGAGGCTTGCGCATGAAAAAAGCAGAAGGAAGAGCTGGAGTGGGTGGCCACGACCCATCCAGTTCACTCAGTTTCAGCTTTCAAACCTGATGCTGGGCTGGGAGACCCTGGGAGGCGGGGCAGCTGCAGAGCAACCGGGCACCAGCAAGAGCGGAGGGTTTCCAGACTTGAGGGTGAGAAGGGAGGACGGTTGGTGGAGTGTCTACACGGTGCCTGTCACTGTGCATTTTCTCATTTAATTCCCAGGACACCCACACCAGTAAGTAAGCAGCGTCATGCCCATCTGACAGGTGAGAAAACTGAAGTGAAACCAAACCCTGCTGGTCCAGCTCCACCCGCTGGCCACTGCCCTCATCCTCTTGTTGGGTTTCCTTCCTCCTTCCCTTTTCTCCCTCCCTCCCTGACTTCCTTCCTGTATAAATTCACTTTACACCAAAAGCCTTTAACACTTGGTAGATCTTTCTTTTTCTGAAACATGAAAACATTTTTTTACACTTCACTGTTATACCATTTATGACATAAAACATCATTTTTCTCCATCTGTACTATCTTCAGAGGCATTTCAGAGGCCAAAGGGGATCCGGAAGGGGGACAATGCCACCACCTAACAAACTGAGATGCTGCCCTCTGTTTCAGCTCACTGAACACCACTTAGGAACAACTTTTGATCTAAAGTGCAAACATCCTCATTTATTGAGCCAGGGTGGAGGGTAAAAATCTGGTGCCACCAAAGCCAGGAGAGAAGAGTTAATCAGAATGACTCAGGCCCTCAGGATAGATCAGAAGCCAAGTTACTTCCGGATGGACAGCCACTCTCGGGCCATCAGGCATCATGAGACACACATGGACCCTCACACTTCAGCAGCAGGACTTAAACACTGCCTCAGATCAAGGAGGCAGCTTTTGAAACAAGGAAGTATGTAAACCCTAAATCCAGCTGGCTCACCAGATCCAACATGTAGGTCAGGAAGGGCTTGTCTTTTGTGTCACTTATTTCCCAGGTTACAGACTTTGTTTTTGTCTTTTAATTTTTTTTAAAGAAAATTTATTATTATTATTTATTTGGCTGCGCTGGGTCTTCATTGCTGCGCAAGGGCTTTCTCTAGCTTTAGTGCACAAGCTTCTTGTTGTGGTAGTTTTCTTGTTGCAGAGCTCAGAAAAGGGCTCCAGCTCAGGCCCTAGAGTGCTTAGTTGCTCTGCAGCATGTGGGATCTTCCCAGACTAGGGATTGAACCTGTGTCCCCTGCACTGGAAGGCAGGTTCGTAACCACTGGACAACCAGGGAAGTTCCTAGGTCTTAGAATTGTTCTGTCTCCGGCAGAGATGGAGGGCATCCAGCTGTGACCTGTCAAGATTACAGTCATTCCAAGAACATGACGCGCTCAAATAAAATCTTACCCTTCACTTCTCTGGGGGGAACAAAAGCTCTAGTTTCCTCAATGCCACCGAAACTGTCCTTGGTTCTATGTGAACAATGAGAGTATCAACTATCTCCCCTCAGCACCGCTGGCGGACAACTAAGCACATGTGTGCATCTTGGTCCCTCAGGTCAGAGGTGGGTGTCAGAGGGCAGAGGCACTGGGTTCCAATGGTCACCCTGTGGCTGATACCCCCAAGGGCTTCCTTACTGCTCCCCAAGGTATATCTGGATGAGAGAAAGGTGAGCTGAGAGTGGCACAGCTTGAAATGCTCGTGTTTTTCACAAGAATCACACCAAAGGGGTGAGCTGACCAATGCTCTCTGAGGCCTATCACTTGAATCCTGTTCAACTGTGGACCCGTCTGCAGATCACCGTAGCCAAGTACTCCTCGGGTTTCTGGTCAGCGGACAGAGGGGGTGCAGGGGACATGGAGGATGCATGGGGATGGCTTTGCTGAGCAGGGAGCGGCGGAAGAGTCTTCCCAGAGGCCCTGAAGATTGAACTGTGCAGACGGCTTGTAGATGGGGTAGGCAGCAGGTACTCCTGGGCAGGAATGGGCTGCTGGGTGAGGGCAGAGAGAAGACAGTGTCCTGGGCCGGGTGGCTGAGCCAAGGAACAAGGCGAGTCCTGACTCCAGGCCCCATCCCAGGACGGATGAAAAGCCTTTTCCTCAGCTGGGGACCGTCAGCATCAGCTGGGCCTTGGTGTGGGTGAGGCCTGTGTAGTCTGTGGGCATCAATACTCAGTGCTCACAGCTGCACTGACCAAGGACAAGAACATGGCACTCCAGGGGTGTAAATACGGTACCTTCCTTTCCCCAGAGACCATCCCACTGAATCTTAGGGCTGCATCAAGAGAATAATGTACAGAGCAGTGGGAATCAGCCAACCAGGCACTCTACAAGATGGTAGAGTTATTCCCGAATAAAACTGCCTGAGATCACTGTTAGCCTTGACTGCAAGTCAGTAGATGGAAGGGAGCATGTCGGGAGGCTGTGTGTCCAGAACTGGATGCTGGTGACATGGATGTATGTGCTTCATGAAAATTCACTGAGCTGTACACACGTACGTGCAATAAGAGCTACATCAATAAAGAGGAAAGAAAGGAAGGGAGGCCGGGGAGGGAGATGAGCAGGAAGAGGGGTGGGTGAGGGAGGGGGGCAGTCGGGGAAGAGGACTGATTAAGAAGGAGAAAGGGAAGACAAACAGGGACCCTGATCTTCTTAAGGGGCTGAACCATGGCTGTCCAAAAGAATGCCAGCATTTTGGAATTTACATAGATTTACTGGGGAGAAAGCAGAGCTACAACCAAAAAGAAACTTGCTGACTATTTCCCCAAGGGGAATGGTAATTACTCATTGCAAATTACCCTCAACTTTCTCTGGGCTATAAATACTTCAGAGACATTCCCAAGTGAGAGAAAGTTGCAGGGAGAGGAAGGCTCAGATATAAAAAAGGTAACATTCTGAGCATCTCCAAAAAGGAGTGCTTAGGAGAAAATTTTGTAAGATAACAGATTTCTGTCCCTAGGGCCGCAGAAGTCATTTGAGACACACAAAAACCGACATGCACAGAAGAAGCTAAAACGACACTGGTGAACATCTGAGAACATGATCAGAGAGGCTGAGATTGTAGATAAGTTCCAGGAGGGCGAGTGGGGATGCAGCTCACAAACAACACGGCTGACAGAGCAGAGCAAACCCAACAGCCACAGCATTTGCTTCTAGAAGGTTCATTTCATTTGCCTTCTGTTGCCTGGAAATGCTGACATCTGGTGAAAACATGAATCACTCTGCAGAGCACGCACCCACCAAGGACATGGCTGTGACCTGTTCCCACTGAAACTCCATCATCCCTCAGGGTCTCTGTAAGCTGTTCCAATGGATTTCAATGAATGGATCGACTCTGTGTGCACTAAATGCACAAGATTTTTAAAAAGTTAAAAAAAAAAAAAAGAAAGTTTCTGGGAAGGCGACGGCAGACCATTTAGAAATCGCCGTCAGTCCCCTGCTTCAGGGATCAGCTGTCCTGGGCGCCGGGCGGCCTTAGCACCGTCGCCCTGGGGCTTCCTGGGCCTTTCTCAAAGATGTCTTATTGTCACAGCTGGAGAATCAGACTTAGATTTTTTTTGGAGGGGGGAGGGGGGCGTGTAACAATTTATAGATCATTGAGGATAAAAGTAGCTCATTCCTCAGCAAGGCGCGGCTTGGGTAGGAAGAGCCCTGGGGAGACAGAGCTTCCTTTGAAGATCTGGTGAGAAAAGTACAGAAGAGCATGTGCACATGCAAGGGGAGGGGAGGGGAAATTGCCACAAAGGCGGCCTGCACGCCCTCTCTGAACGTGACCTTGCTCCCTGCCTGGACGCACGTCTGCACCTACCCACGCCTCCCATTCCAGGAGCCAGTCCAATCCCAGGCTACCCGGTGACCCTCAAGTGGCCTGGCCCTGCACATGTGCAGTCCTTGGCCATGGACTCACGCAGACCCGCCTGTGGACCACGGGACACTCTCTGTACACCCTTCCTTTCTGAGGCCCCATCTCACTGAAGGTTGCTGTCTTGGGTGCCCACTCCGATCAGTGTGTCCTCATCTCGGGAGGGCGGCTGTGACCCCTCCCCACCCAACACCAGCTCTGCACCATGACAGAAACTGTTCCCCACAGAGAGCTGTGACCATGGATCACCTCATGAATGTCCCTTCTCTTGGGGATCAGCTGCCTGGAGATAAGTATATTTAATCAGATGGCTAAATTTATAAGCCAACATCAAACATGAGGATACAGATGAACAGGTTTATCATCTTGGAGAAACAGAGCCATCCAAGGCACAAAATGCAAAGAGCATAAAAGAACTGGCTACATAAAGTTAAGTTTCTGTGTGACACACATTAAAAAAAAAGATACTTGCATACACACAGTAAGTGACTAATACCCGGAGATACAACCAGTCAGAAATACATGAGGAGGGCTTCAGTCTCACCAGAAAATAGAAACTTTATTCATCAAATTGGCAAAAGAGAAATAGATGGTTAATTCACAGAGTCAACAAAGATGTGGGGAAGTGGGTGATGGGCTGATGTGTGTGCTTAGTCATTCAGTCATGTCTGACTCTGAGACCCCATGGACTGTAGCCCGCCAGGCTCCTCTCTGTTCATGGGATTCTCCAGGCCAGAATACTGGAGTGGGCTGCCATGCCCTCCTCCAGAGGATCTTCCCGACCCAGGGATCAAACTCAGGTCTCCCACATTGCAGGTGGATTCTTTACTGTCTGAGCCACCAGAGAAGCCCATGAATACTGAAGCCCATTCCTTCTCTGGGGATCTTCCTAACCCAGGAACCAAACCGGGATCTCCTGCATTGCAGGCGGATTCTTTACCATCTGAGCCACCAGGGAAGCCCACATGGGCTGATAGGAATACAAACTGGTACAGACTTTCAGGAAGGCAACCAGAAGCGCTTTGCTAAATGCAAATATGATTTGATCAAGTCATTTCACTTCTAGGCAACTTTTCTAGAGGAAATAGTCACACATCTATCTGCTCAAAGACACACCTACAAGAATGTTTACTGCAATATTACTGTTCAGAATGGGGAACTGGCGATACCCCAGTTGCCTACCAATTAAGCTAAATAAACTTTCCTTTTGAAAACCTTAATAAAAAATCTATAACTCAGTCTTCTGACCTGAATACATTCCTAGGAAGCTTGTGGGAAAACACAGCCATTCTGGTTTTCAATATGTCTGCTACACTCAGTAAGTTCTAGATAATCGTACTTTTCACCAATTGCTAGATGAACGTCAACCTAGAAGGTTGGCCCTGGACTTCTCTATGTCATCACTGACTTAGTTGAAATCCAGGAGACACAGAGAATAACAAGCAGATAGATTCATAAGGAACTGAGGGCTTAAGATCTGGGACAGAGTAGCTCAGAGCAGCAGGTCTAGGAAGAACACTCTTTGACTTACATGGCAAGAACCAAGGGTAAGTTACAGGGGAAAGAGAACAGAACCATCTGAGGATGAGGGCTTTCTGATGACAAGAGGGCTGCTTTGTCTCCAGGAATGTGTAGGCAGATATGCACCACCTCCCCCTGGAGACAGTGCTGAAAGGATACTGACACATCAGAAGCACGGTTGGAGCCTATCTTTCTTGCTTCCTCCTTTCTCACTGAACAAGTGCTAGAGTGTCCCCACCCATGACTTCCCTCCCTGAGGTTCTCTGACCGTGGCATCATGACAGGTGGCCCCATTCCGCCCCCCAAGACAGCGGCCCCTCTCACCACACCCCCAGCGCATCACGGGGCACTAGTTCCTCTGCCTCTAGTTCCTGCCAGGTCTTCCCTCTACCCCTCAGCTTGGCTCTGAAACAATTCCCTGCCGTGTCCCATCCCCAGGCCCAGCCCATGCTCAGGGTCTCTGTAAAAGTACTTTTCCTTTCCAGTCCTCTAGTGACTCTCTCCTGAGTAGATCACCTCATTTTCATTAATTTCACTCATCTTGACCTACTCTTTCCAAGGGAGATGGTTACTTGTAGCCCTGGTGGCTCCATTCATCCTAGAATGGTCCAATCGCCCCTTTTCTAGGCTCTGTCATCTGTCTGCACCCCTAAACCCCATGCCTCTAGCTGAGAGCTTATCTGTATCCACAAAGGACAAGTTACAGAAATGGTTTCTTGGTGCCTAGGATACTGCTCAAAATCTTATATGTCCTTCCAACCCTCAACAAAGAGAAGCAGAATAGTACAGTGTTTCAGAGACCAGGCTCTGGAGCCTGATTCTGGGTTTGGAGGCAAACTCTGTCATTTCAACAAGCTGTATGCTTCACTGCATGTGTTCCCATCATGAACCATCTGCACTCACGGGTCAAGTTTCCAGACTGGAAGGGGAGCTCAGCCCTCAGTCTGAAGTCTAATGACAGCAAATGCTCACTGAGCCCCTTTGTGCGTTGGGTGCCACAGGACACACACACAACAAAGCGTGGTCCCCAGCTCAAAAGGTTCACCACGTTCAGTAGAGCAAGCGGGGCAGACGTGCCGTGATCTGGGGTCACATGGGGGCGGCCCCTGGTGGCTGGGCTACAGAGAACCAGCAAGTCATGGACAGGATCCCCCTGTAGTTCCGGGAACACTGGAGACAAAAGTCTGGCTCTTGTTTTCTTTTGTGACTGAAAATCAGACTGAACAGGGACCTTGGCAAACCAAAACATAAATGACTCCAAGGAGGAAAAACGAACCCAAGTTGCGAGCAGCTCTGAGGCCCAGGTCTTTGTCACTATAGCAGCTGGGTGACTGGGACTTGAGACAAATGACTCAACTTCTCTGTCTTTCAGTTTCCCCACCTTCCAAATAACTAGCTCAGATTAGGTTAGATTATATTTATTTTGTTTATTTAGTAATTTATTTTTGGCTGTGCTGGGTCTTCATTGCTGTGCACAGGCTTTCTCTAGTTACAGTGAGCAGGGGCTGCTCTCTGGTTGTGGTGCATGGGTTTCTCATGGTGGTGGCTTCTTTTGTTACGGAGTACAAGCCCTAGGGCACAAGCTCAGTTAGTTGGGGTGCATGGTCCTAGCTGCTCTGTGGCATGTGGGATCTTCCTGGATCAGGGATTGAACCCAAGTCGCCTGCATTGGCCTGCGGATTCATTACCACTGAGCCACAAGGGGAAGTCCCTATATTCATGGTTTTGAAATGACTGGCTATGGAATCTGCTCTTCCAACAAAAGTTTATGCAGAAGCTCTTTCTAGAGATTGAAAACCATAAGATGAAATGATCTCTCACCAGCTCCCATGTCTGTTCTGTCCTGCATTATCTGACAAGATAGGCAGTAGCCACAGGTAGCCACTTAAATTATTTAAAATTAAATAAAGTTTAAGATTCAGGTTCTCAGCCACAGTAGCCACCTTTTAACTGCTCAGGAACCATGACTGGTGAGTGGGTAAGGTGCTCGTTGGCATAGATCTAGAACATTCCCACCAACTCAAGAGTTTTCCTGGACAGCACTGCCCTGTACCACACAAATGTGAAGATTTATTCCCCCTCCTTTTATGCAAGTATAGCATGCTGTGGACAGTTCTGAATGCTGATTCTTTCCCTACTCACCAGGGTCCAGAGACAGGTCCTTACACCACATAGGGAGAAACAGCTACAGTGTAGAAACTAAGACAGTGTATTCTGAAGCCAGAAGCCCGTCACTTACTAGTGGCATGATTGTAAGCAATTAGACAACTTCTCTGCACCTTGGTTTCCAAATTCTCAAAAAGGATTTGGAAGAGATATCTCATGGGATTGCAGTCGAGACACGTAAGCATGCAGAACAATGTCTACCACACGTGCGATACTCACTATACACCAGCTCATTCTCAGCTCTGTTCTTTCCTACGATGTGGATGAACACAACAGATGCTGAGGCTGTTTCCAGCCTTTTGCTATCACTCTGCACACACATGGAATAAACCACGATGGATTCTGCCAATCTGCCCTCTGAGACCTTCTCTATCTTATTCCCTCCCATACCCACCCCATAACATATGAGTGACTTCTCTACACATCCGTAAAAGAAACCACAAGGTTTCAGGGAACAACGTGATTCTGTCCATCCTATAATGCTCTAGTACTCTAAACAGAATATTTTTAGTAAGGGGAAAAAGAAAACCATTTGTTTTTTAAAGGGAAAATGGAACTTGTGTATTTTTGGATATGCTTACTCAAAAAAAACCACAACATAATAACTAAACAACTTGTTCTGAGGAATTTCATTCTAAGACCAAGTTTAATTTATGCTCGACAAACAATCTTGAACCGCATCTTAACCTCCCACCCCCAAGAAGACTGAATTCAGTCTCCGAAATCATAAGCTTCTTGTGGCTAGAGTGTTTCTTTCCCAGATGAACATTTCATGAATAAAAGAACGGAAAAAATACTCAGCACAGAGTCACTGGGGACTGTTAGTGTCTAAACAGACTTACGAGCAGCCCTGGGGGACAGAGAGGGAAGAGCAGCAACATCCAGGCATCCGGGCCTCAGCTCTCACTGAAGGCAGGTTAATGGCTTTTGATGTCTGGTGGAGCCATGTGGCCACACCGGCTGCTGGTATATTGGGTCCTGAGAAGCACCTCCTTTCCCCACCTAGCAGGATGATGGCCCCCGGGGAGAAGATAGGAAGAAACATTTTCGCACCATTCTGAAAATCCTGCTCTTGCTTCCTGAAGCTGGTAGGACACCTGACATTTCTACACGTATGGAGAAGAGTACGCCCTGGTGATGTAGGAACACAGGCCTTTCGTTCCAATGATCCTGTAAAGCCATAAGACTCTGCTAACTCACAGGGAGAGGTTCTAAGCATCCTCGAACGCTATCCCCCAAAGCCCACCTCCTTCTGTCCCCTCTCTTTCTCCTGCATTTTGTAGGAACGCAGAAGGTTGGAACGGGCACGATGTGGGTCCCTCAGCCTGTGGCCTCTAGGGATGCTGAGCTGGTCTACTGCATTTGTGACTTGTACATGTAAGTGCCTGTTAACATTTTAAACCAGGTCTTATTAATGCAAAACTTTATCTATGCCTGAACTAAGCAACAAGACAAATGTCCTTTATTATGAATAGAGTACAGAACACAATATGCTTCATATTAGAAAACAGCCATCATCAGGCAGAAACTTCCCCCAGGAATATACCATATGAATAAATACCAGACACCCTTGGCCACGCTGGAGTTTTACCCCCAGGAATACAAGAATGTGTCCCCACTAGGACACCTGTTACATAATATATTTATGTGAATTACATAAATGGGTTGAAAGAGAAAAACATCTGATGTATTTATTGCTCAACAAATGCCAAAAAGGAATTTGAAACAATTCTTATCTTTTTCTGGATTAAAGAAAGAAAAATCTCTCGGTAATAACCTTGGGACTAGGCTTCCTTTAATGGATGGTGTTTATCAGGAAATAACACAAAAGTCATATTTAAAGGCGAGATACTACTCATTTTGCAGGGAAAACAAGACTATCCACCATTAACACTATTAGTCAACATTTCCTGAACTTCTACAAGTGAATAAAACCAAAAAAGTACAAAAGGCATGAATATTAAAAAGAAAGAAAAAATATCATTTTCTTGCAATGGTCTGCCTCAAAACTCTAGAAAATCAACTAATACCACCAAATATGAAAAATGTCGAGATGCCAACATCGTGACCAATAACAAGGCAGTGGACATTCCCTTCCCATGGCCCCACACAAGGTAAGTGCTTCCCCATCACCTTTCCACCTTTCTGCACAGCAGCTCTTGGTGGCAGAGAGAACCACACCGGCAGAAGAGGCTGGGAATTCCAGATGCTGAATCTCCACTTATGCCCAGAACTAAAATTTTATACCCAATGAAATCACCAAGTGTCAGAGTAATGTGCAGAATCAAGGTGACGAAATTTTACCTCCCACGAACTCCTGCTCAGAAGATACTGGAGGAACCAAAACAAGAAAAAAAAGGATATGGGAACCTGAAGGTCAAAAAAATAAAAAAAGGAGCTGCTGCTGCTAAGTCACTTCAGTCGTGTCTGATTCTGTGTGACCTCATAGACGGCAGCCCACCAGGCTCCCCCGTCCCTGGGATTCTCCAGGCAAGAACACTGGAGTGGGTTGCCATTTCCTTCTCCAATGCATGAAAGTGAAAAGGGAAAGTGAAGTCGCTCAGTCGTGTCTGACCCTCAGCGACCCCATGGACTGCAGCCTACCAGGCTCCTCCGTCCATGGGATTTTCCAGGCAAGAGTAAAAGGAGAGACAGAAATATAACAGTCAAGCGTCTGACACAGGAGCAAGGACAAGCCAGGACGGAGGTGGCCGAGGACTCAGGGGAGACCCCTCAGTGGGAAATGGGTGGAACCCCTCACAAGTAGGACCTAAGGGGATCTCCACGAGGGTTGGGGCTGAATTAGTGATGACCATATAGAAACTGAAAGAGACACAGAGACATGCAGATGGTCAACAGGCCATGAAAAGATGCTAAATTATTAGAGTAATGCAAGTCAAATCCACAATAGGGTTCCACCTCACACTGGTCAGTGGCCATTATCAGAAGTCTACAAACAACAAATGCTAGAGAGGGTGTGGAGAAATGTGGAGAAGTGGGAACTCTTCTACACAGCTGGTGGGAATGAAAACTGGTGCAGCCACTATGGAAAACAGTACAGAGGCCCTTAAAAAACTAAAAATAGATTTACCATGTAATCCAGCAATCCCACTCCTGGGCACACACCCAGAAAAGATGAAACCTCTAATTCAAAAAGACATATGCACCCTAACGTTCATAGCAGTATTATTTACAATTGCCAAGACAAGGAAGCAACCTAAATCTCTCTCTCTCTATATATATATATTACATATACATATAAATATATATAAATGTATATATTTTACTTGTTTATATTTATATATAAAAATATATATACATAGTACATATATCTATGTATGGTACTTCATTGTGTGTGTACACACACACAATGGAATACTTTTGAGTGTGTGCTCAGTCACTTTAGCTGTATCCAAATCTTTGTGTCCCCATGGACTGCAGCCTGCCAGGCTCCTCTGTCCTGGGATTCTCCAGGCAAGAACACTGGAGTGGGTTGCCATGCCCTCCTCCAGGGGATCTTTCTGACTCAGAGATCTAACCCACATCTCCTGCATTGCAGGCAGATTTTTTTTTACTGCTGAACCACCGGAGAAATCCCACAATGGAATACTACCCAGCCATAAAAAATAATGAAATAATGCTACTTGTAGCAACATGGATGAACCTAGAGATTATCATACTAAGTGAAGTGAGTCAGAGAGACAAAAACAAATAAGTATCATATATATGTGGGACCTAAATATAATTATACAAATGATCTTATTTACTAAACAGAAAGAGACTCATAGACAAACAAATTTAGGATTACTGAAGGGGAAAGTGGGGGTGATAAATTAGGAGTTTGGGATTAATAGATACACACCACTATATATAAAATAAACAATGAAGATTTACTGTATAGCAATGCAACTATATTTAATATCTTGTATGACCTGTAATCGGAGAAGGCAATGGCAACCCACTCCAGTACTCTTGCCTGGAAAATCCCATGGACGGAGGAGCCTGGTGGGCTGCAGTCCATGGGGTCGCTAGGAGTCGGACACGACTGAGCGACTTCACTTTCACTTTTCACTTTCATGCACTGGAGAAGGAAATGGCAACCCACTCCAGTGTTCTTGCCTGGAGAATCCCAGGGATGGGGGAGCCTGGTGGGCTGCTGTCTATGGGGTCGCAGAGTCGGACACGACTGAAGTGACTTAGCAGCAGCAGCAGCAGCAGCATGACCTGTAATGGCAAGGAATCTGAAGCTCTACACCTGAAACTAACACACTATTGTAAACCAACTGTAGTTAGATTTTTGAAAACGTAAAAAAGTGTCTTCACAAACCACAGTGTTTCATAAACAGCAGCAGAAGTGAGACAGCAGGTGAAAAGGGCCTCCACAGAGCACAGGCCAATAACGGCACTGGTTTTCTACTGGGGATTGATCTTAATAATGAGATCAGGAAAGAAGCCACTTTAATGACATAAATAAGTCAAAGCATCATACATTCTCTGAATCGTGCCTGTAGCTCTCAAGAGACCTGTCTCAAAAAAGAAAACAACCAGCAGAGCTCCAAATGGCCTGATGGATCGCAGACTGCTTGCTATTGGTCAGGCATGCGCTGGTGCTTGTCTGGGAACCAGAGACAGAAAAACACTTTGCCAGCAACGTGGGTGTTCTTTCCAAAGACAAATTAAGGTTTGTTTAGGACAACAGGAAGACTGCTTTTTTCTTTAACATAGAAGAATACGTAGTTGCTGGCTAAGAGGTTAACTAATTTGAATCTGTTCTAGTGAGGTGGATTGAACCTAGAGCCTGTTACACAGAATGGAGTAAATCAGAAAGAGCAAAACAAATACTGTATATTAACACGTATATATGGAATCTCGAAAATTTGAACCTATTTGCAGGGAAGGAATAGAGATGCAGATGTAGAAAACGGACTTGTGGACACCGCAGGGGAAGAGGATGGTGGGACAAATTGAGAGTATAGCACTGAAACATATACATTATCATATGTAAAACAGATAGCTGGTGGGAATTTGCTATATGACGCAAGGAGCTCAACCTGGTGCTCTGTGATAACCTAGAGGGGTAGGATTGTAGGGGAGGAAGGAGAGAGGTTCAAAACAGAGGGGATATATGTATACCTATGGCTGATTCATGTTGATGTGTGGCAGAAAACCAGCACAATATTATAAAGCAATTATCCTTCAATTAAAAATGGGTTTTCTTGATGGCTTGAACAGCGAAGAATCTGCCTGCAATGTGGGAGACATGGGTTCAATCCCCGGGTCAGGAAGATCCCTTGGAGAAGGAAATGGCAACTCCAGTGCTCTTGCCTGGAAAATCCCATGGACAGAGAAGCCTGGTGGGCTACAGTCCATTGGGTTGCAAAGAGTCAGACATAACTGAGCAACTTAACACTTTCACTTCCACTTTCCAATTAAAAAAACAATAAAACACCAGGTTCAAAGGTGTCTGTGCCTTCGTGACAGCACAGCTGTCTCCTTGCTGTCTCAATTCCTGCAGTACAAAACCAGAAACTCCACAGATTCAGACACATCTTCATGTAAGCCTCTTGCCATCTGAACATGGCTTCTTGCTATCTGAAATGCAAGAGCCAAGTATGATTTGAATAATGGGGGATACTCTTTATCTAAGTATCTAAATGTACACCTGTATCTAAGGGAGGGGTCAGCCGACCTTTCTTGTGAAGGGCTTTTTACTGCAGTTACAGCACAGAAGCAGCCACATGTAAACGAATGACTGTGATCCTGTGCCTGTAAATCTTTATCCACAAAACCCCATGGTGGGCCTGAGTTGGCCCCTGGGCCATGGTTGGCTGAACACTGATCTAGACTTACATGATCAAGACTTACATGTTACTCAGCGTAACAGGATTAGACCTACTACATTATCACCATTCCAAATGGCAAGGGCTTTGATTAGACAAAATGTGAAAAAACAAGACAGGCCAGGCCAAAATGAGTAAATTCTGAGTTATGGTTTGTGCAATTCAGGGTTAGGGAGAAGCAGCCATTTTTCTGAAAAATGTTTTTATCAATCTTTCAAGTTTATGTTGGTTTTTAAAAGATGCAGGTTTTTTGCCTTTTTTTTTTTTTAATCAAATTGTTAACCATCACATAGCTCTGAAATGGCACTGAGAAATAAGAACAGAAGCCAACCTTGAAGGCCCTCCAGCCCATTCTCTGTACTACCATTTCTTAGGTGCTCTGTCCTTCCACATTGTGTTTTTCTCAGAAAGGATCTGGTTTAATCACTGACTATAAAACATTTTTATGGCATTCTTCCTCAGACTTCACCCCCAAATTGTATGTCACAACACAACAATCAATACAAAAGACACATTTGAGTTATGAATCATCATAATGAAGTGAACACCTTGAATCCCACCTCCTAAATAAAACCAGAAGACCAATACCTTGCATCTCTCCATTTTACTTTCCAACTATTTCTTAGCATACGCAGTAATACACGGTGTATTAAAGTTATATCGTTTAAAGTTATAGTTTGATAAGATTTATCATCTAGGTACTATTTTCTACCATCCCCACTAACCCTTCATCCATGATCTCCTTGATCTCTCTACGGAAGCTCTCCTAACTGCCTTTTCTAAAAACAAATAAGAGCTTTATTGGGATATAACTCACACACCATAAAGTCTGCCTCTATAAAATGTGATTCGGAAGCTTATTCATTCACTTACATGGTTGTATAACCACTGCCTAATTCCAGAACATTTTCATCACCTGCAAAAGAAACTCTGTCACTCCCTCTGAAACTGGACTCCCCCTAAGATCAAGCTCCCCTGCAGAGTTTATCATCAACCCTTCTATCTAAAACTCTATTCTCTTCCCTGTCCCGCCTGGTTCCCCTCAGGATGGAAGAAGAGGGGGGACTGAAACCAAGCAGGACCCCATGGAGACTTCCTGGGCACAAAAGTCCTTCTGTTTGTCCCCTGCTTATTTGTAGAAAAAGGCTTTAGTCTCTCAGGCTTTTCCTGAGTTCCAAAGAGCAGATTCAAGCAGTTATTTATTAGGGAAGTGAGAGAATGTGGAAAGAAAAGACAAAGGGTCAAGAAACAACAGTTCAACAATAAAACAGAGTGCAAGTTCCTCCCAAGGGGCATACAGAACACTCTGACGTGTATCTTTGAGTTGTTCTGTGGAAATAAGACCCTGGCCCAGGTGGAGGACAGTGACGACAGGCTAACCCCGAGCACTAGACCCTAGACTGGTTGGAACCAGAAGGTGGACGATTAAGATTCCTGAAATACCCCCTGTTACCTCATCTCCTGCTCACAGGAAGGATGTGCAGGAGCTGACACACACCCCTAACCCTTCCCCTCTCTTCATCTTTAAAAATTCTTCCCTGAAAGTCATGGGAAGGAGTTTGGGCCTTTTGAGCATGAAATGCCTGTTCTCTCTGCTTGAAAGTGAAAGTTTCTCAGCTGTGTCCAACTCTTTGTGGCCCCATGGACTACAGAGTCCATGGAATTCTCCAGGCCAGAACACTGGAGTGTGTAGCCTTTCCCTTCTCCAGGGGATCTTTCCAACTCAAGGATCGAACCCAGGTCTCCCAAACTGCAGGAGGATTCTTTACCAGCTGAGCCACAAGGGAAGCCCAAGAATGCTGGAGTGGGTAGCCTATCCCTTCTCCAGTGGATCTTCCGGACCCAGGAATTGAACTGGGGTCTCCTGCGTTGTAGGTGGGTTGTTTACCAACTGAGCTATCAGGGAAGCCCTTCTCCCTGCTTGGTGCCCTACAAATAAACATTGGACTTTCCTTCACCACAACCCAGTGTCAGCAGACTGTCTGCCTCTACAGGCAAGTGGAACCAAGTTTGGTTCAGTAACTCCTCCCCTAACTCCCTGGGAACCATACTCTACTTTCTGACTCTATGAATTTCCCTACTCTGGACATTTCATACATATAATAAGTAGATTTTTGCATCTGGCTTCTTTCCTTTGATGCGTGTGTGCGCAGTTGTGTCCAACTCTTTGTGACTCCATGGCCTGTGGCCTGCTAGGCTCCTCTGTCCATGGGATTTTTCCAGGCAGGAACACTACAGTGGGTTGCCATTTCCTTTTCCAGGGGATCTACCTGACCCAGGGATCAAACACGCTTCTCCTGGGTCTCCTACATTGGCAAGCAGGTTCTTTACCACTGAGCCACCTGGGAAGCCCTTCTTTCTTTAAAAAGATGCAATTTTAAAAATAACTTTTTCTTTTAAAAATTTACACATTCATAGCAGAAAATGAAAATATTATAAGAAAGGATGAATAAATTTTAAGTATTCTCCTAGAGATAACCACTGTTAACATTTGTATAAACTTCTTTTTACAGAATTGGAATCATACCAGACAGTGTTTTAAAATTTGATTTTTGACTTAATGCACTGGGTATATTTTTCCCCACTGTTTTTAAATATATTTGTTCAAAGTATGACTTTTAAGGATTATATTATATTACACTGTACACACATACCTAAATTTATTTGATTACCCTATTATTAGATATTTGTATCACTTCCAGTTCTTTAAAAATAATTTTAAATGAATAAAACATGATAAATTTGTTTGAAATGGTATCTTCATAGGCATCCATGACTATTTACTTGAAATAAATACCAATAAACACAGTTTCTGTGTTAAAGGGTATATTCCATGGGTGGCACCTTGACTGGGAGGCCGACACTGGTGATTTATATGGTCAAGGACAGAGGCAGGACACGGCAAGTTTTAACAGGCTGAGTTTCAAAGTTTTAAAGGCCTCAGACTTCAAGTGTCAAAACATTAGAGCAATATTGACGTAGAAGGAAATATGTAAAATGATACCCAAGTTCACCCTTATGGGAAACACAATTTGAAAATAGTCTGGCCAGGAATGGCCAGGCATTTTTACTGCTTTCTAAGTCATTGTATTAGTTTTCTTTTCCTGTGTAACAAATTCTGGGGCCCTGTGACCTGTTTGTGACCTCACGGTTCCTGACGGTCAGAGGTCGGCCAGTGTAGCCGGTTCTCAGCTTAGAGTTCCCCAAGGCTGAAATCCACTGTCAGCTGAGTGTCGCCTGGCAGCTCTGGGATGAACCTGCCTGCAGGTCTGTCCAGGTTGGAGACAGGTTTCTACATCTGTAAGACCAAGTTCCCCATTTCCTTGTTGGCCGTCAGCAACTGGAGGCTGTTCTCAGCTCCTTTCCCCAGGTTCCCCTCCCATCTCCAACCCAGCAGTGGCCATCATGTGATGGGGTTAGGCCCACACAGGTAATCTCCCTTCCTATTCTAGGGCCAATTCACCAGCAACTTTTAACTATGCTGTCAAATGCCTTTTGCCATGAACACAGGGTGACTGTGGGAGAAATGCCAGGGAGCAGAGATCACAGGGCATCTTAGAATTCTGCCACCCCGCCTGGGTGCTCAGTGCCAACTACACATTCATCACCAGGAGCATTTATAAAGTGCTGTGCCTGACCCCGACCAGACCTAAAGACTCGGGACCCCACAGGTAGGGGCCCCGGCAGCACTGAGAAACCTCGAATGGGAAAGTCACGCCTGAGCCTCAGGGAACCAGTGTGCTGTAGACAGAAACACAGGAACAGGAACAATGAGTGGTACACTAATGACCCAAAGAAGCAAAGCCTGTCCCTGGTTGATCACAGGAAAAGCAAACAATCTGACCTAAGGGAGAAGCGGGGGCTCTCTCTGTTACCTCCAGACCCCACTAACCTTGCTTGACTGGAATTCTGTTGCTGTAAATCCAGCAGTGTGCACGACACCCACTAATTGTCAGCTGGTGTCTGGTGGGTCAGAAGTCCGGGGAGCCCTGCCCGGTTGTTCACGTCAGACGTCCAGGTGTCCGTCTGGCTAGACTCCGCCCTGGAGGCCATGGGAGGGAATCCACTCACAGGTGGACTCGTGGTGTTGCTGTATGACCCGGATTGACGCGCCAGTGTGGGCCACACAGTCCAGGGCCTGGGAGCACAGCCAAAGTGCTGCCTGCGGAGGGCAGGGTGGCTGGGCCTCATGCTTCCCGGCAGGTTGGAGGGGTGCCCCAGGACCACGCACTCATCGTTGTTTCAGGTCAAGGGCCCTTGGCTGAGGCCCAGCAGAAGGCCCAGCAAGCTGCACACCCTCAGCCTGGCTGAGGTCTGAGGGCATCAGGACAGGCAGAGAAGGACTAGCCTGTTCACTTCACAACTGCTGGGGCCCCCAGAGCGCTTCCTGGGTGTCACAGGACCTCGGTGCTCCAAGGCTTTCATGTTGGGAAGTCCCAGTTTCCTCTCTGGCCATCAGCTCCTCCTCACACGTCGCTTTCACCTTCAAATCCACCAAGTGTGTGGGTCATTATGCTTCAGAGGAGACTTGACTTTTACGGGTTTATTTATTAGGTCTACCTGGGTGATCACCCCTTTGCCACACTTGGGGGCAAGTCCATAGGGTGAGGGGCACTGGGCGTCATTCTTAGAAGTCTGCTCTTTTATCCACCATCTCAGTTTCTGCTCCTTTAGAAGGCTTCCTGGTAATGACCTTAGAGACAGAAACCTCTATGTCACACCCCAGAGAGGGAAGGGAAAGCAGATGAAGAGAGAGCGTCTGGGAGTTCCATGGGTAGGGGTGGGGTGGGGATACAGCTGAAGGCACAGCCAGCACCAGACCCGTGGGGAGGAGCCTGTGGGGCCTTCCTGGAGTCTGGCTTTTTCCAAAAAGGCCCAAAGGAATCTGAGTTGAGTGGACCGTCTGGAGGGGTCTCCTTTTGATAAGAGTGGCTCCGTGCAGATCCCTCCCCATAGTGCAGGCCTGTTTACTACCTGACTTCATGTGGGGTGACCCGTGCCTGCTCATCGAACCCTTGGTACTGCTGTACAGAGCAGCCACCTGGCGTTACTTCAACTCCAACTGAGACATCCCTAAGGCCATGCCCTTTTGAGCCTGGTGTGAGATAAACACGAGTCCTCACCTTCTCCAGGTGAGCTGAACCATCACCTCTCCCACCTTCCTGTTAAGACTGCACCCCCACACCCGACATTCCCAATCCTCTTTCCTGGCATTATGTTTCTCCCTAGCACATTCCATCTTCCAATCTGGTACATATTTCATATTTAAATTTTAATTAATTGTCATCCCCACGAGAACGTAGTTTCCACAGGAGCAGAGGTGTCACCTGTTTCATTCACAGATGACTTCCCAGCAGTTAAATATTATGTGGCACCAACCTGGCATCTCGATAAAAACCCACTGAATTAATATAAGAAGGATTCTGATCTAACCTATCACACTACACTTTGGTAAAAAGAAACCATTTTCAGTCAAAATTACATGGTTATTGGTTTTTCAAAAGATGGTTTTTGAACCGTTTTGAGTTTTCTACAGTTTATTTCTGGCTTCCCAAGTAGGAGAGAACAAGCTTTAGAGAGCTGTCTTAGACAAACAGGTCTAGACAGAGGATAGTTTTTGAAGAGTAGATAAATCAGACACATATGATTAGTATTTCTCTCTAAGTTTACAGAGATTTAACAATGAATGAAAAATACTCTTCAGGCAAAGTAAGTTTGGGCTTCATCCAATGTGAGATGCTTTGAAAACAAGTTCAAGATGTTCACAAAAGAAAACAAAGCAAAAGAAAGCAAGACAGCAAGAAACATCATTCTCATGACTGGAAATACGTTGTCTAACCCTCTTGTGACCTAATTACTATGACCTTCTGCATTTAAGGGCCGATTCCTTCTGAAACTTTTAACATTCTTTTCATAACCATTCCAGCACATCCCTCACCCATTTCTGGAAAACGAGAAATGACAGTGCCGCTGACCACCATGACTTCGCGGGGCTCACTGCCATCAGACCTCGTGCCTGGCCGATGAGTCCTACCCGTCTTCCTTTTTGGTCACCAGCCCACTTCCCTCACCCTGAAACCTCCGGTAACCAGCTTTCATCCCCGACTCCTGTCCTGGCGGGGATGCTGTCACTCAGCCGCCTGCCTTTGCAGGGTGTCTGAACCTTGAGAAAAGGCGGACGCAGAGAGTGACAGAGGAGCCAAGAGAACGACGGGCCAGAAACACGTTTGTACCCGGGGGGCCTCTATTGTTGGTCATGACCCTGATTTTTTCTTTACATTTTTAACAGAAAATGAAGAGACTCAGATATGGGCCACTTTTTTCTTGGGTACAGTCTGAATTGGAGACACTTGACTGCTGCTGCACAGAGAACCTGGCTCTGCCTGGCCCTCTGGGCTGACTCTCAGCCAAGGCCCAGTCTTCTTGCCCCTCAAAGCTGGACGTTGGGAAAGGAGTGTCATGGTGCCAACAGTTTCAGGATTTGTAGAAAAATAGGGTCAAGATGTGGGGGAGGGGGCTGGGCCTGAATAAGGAGAGTAAAGGAGGTGGCAGTTTTAAAGAGGACACCTAATTAACAGGAAGGTAAAACAGACCAACTTTCAGAAGAAAACATAGAACGATGTGTAATGACCGTGGAACAAAGATTTCTTAAACAGAAACAAAATGCACTAATCATCAGAGAAGAGACTAATAAATTGGACTTAATTAAAATGAAGAACTGTGTTTAAAGGAAGAGTGAAAATTCAACCACCCTGGGAGATGATATCATCTATTTGACTAAGGACCTATGTGCAGAATGTATAAAGAATCTATGAAAGCAACAAGCAAAGAAAGACAATCTGATTCTAAAAATGGGCAAAGGCTTGAGCAGGCATCCAAGGAAAGACAGCGAGGATGTCCAAGGAGCACAAGAGAGGAGCTCGACCTCACCTGCCAGCAGGGAAAGTAAGCCACAGCCTGAGTGAGACCTCTTGTCACACATGCCCCAGTGACTGGGAGCAACAAAACCAACAGCAGCAAGTGCTGTGGAGAAAGTAGAGAAAACATAAATCACCCAAGTCATTGGTGGGCAATAACACTGTACAATTGCTTGGGAAATCTGTCAGGCACGATCTACCACATGGAACACACATACATCCTGTGGCCCACCTAGTCCATTTCTAGGTGCAGACCCAGAAAGAATGGACACATGGGTTCTGAGAGGCATTACAAGAACATACCAACAGAACATACCAGATTTGTAAGAGCCCCAGACCAGAAGTCACTCACCTGCCCATCGACAACAGAACGGGTAAGTAAACAATGATGTGATCATACCATAGCTTACTATCAGAGAAGGAAATGAATAAATCATACTCACAGGCAACAACACAGGTAAATCTCAACAATTTAAAAACACGATGGAAATACTACAGGTTTTAATTCCATTTATACAAAGTTCAAATGCAGACAAAATGGATATGGTATTTAGGGACCCTAAGTTTTATGGAAAACCAGAGCAGAAACAGAACTAGGGACAGAGTCACTTGTGGAGGTCACGGGGGCTACGACGGGAAAGTCACATGAGTGGTGTGGGCTCAGCCATGCTCCGCTCCTAGACGTGACTCTATGGGTTTTCACGTCCACAGTCATTCGATAAACTATGATTTACACACTTTTATCTTTGTGTATGACATTTTATTATAAAAAACTAAACTTGTATCAAGTATTCCTTCTGTGTTCAACCTTCACAGAAAACAAAAATGGAAACTCTCCAACTAAATATGAGCAACTCTTAACTTCAGAAGAGACTGAAGGCCCACCACGTGGGGCCTTTGTGTCAATCAGAAAAAGGCACCATCTTTTGAAGATGATTTAGTGAAAGCTGCCTCCTTGGGCGGAGCAGCTGGTTGGGGGCACTGCTGGGGGTTTATTCGGCCTCTGAGCAAATAAAGACGCCGTCCTAGGGGACGCAGGCCCACAGTGAGGTCACGTCTGCTGGAAGTTGTGATGGGTCCTCGGGGTCCTACCCCGCCCCACCCCCACCCGCCAGCAGCCCTGCCTGGGAGAACAGAGCTGACACCAACAGGCACACCCAGGACACAACTGGCCCGCCCAGGCCAGTGCACATGCAGGACACAGGCCGCTGCCCGTGCAAGCCTGCTGGATGCTGAGGGCCCCCGGCCTTACCGCATAGCCCTCTGTCTTCCTCTGACACCACCTGAGGAGAGCGTTGCGCTTGGAGCCGCCGTATTCCCGGGCCAGGGCCGCCAGGGGGTCTCTTCTTTCCACACTAGTTAGAAAGCAGAGATGCTGACGTTTAGAGCCCACAAATACACAGAAAATAATTAACTAGATGAGAAAAGCAAAAGTCAACGTCTGTCCAACGAGACTCTAAAGAAATCGCCCACCAGACCCATTAACAGCACGTTTTTATTACATTTCATGGTATGAAGCAGAAAGGGAACTGTGCTTCCTGGCTTTCAGGAGTCTGGTGAGGGTTTTTTTTTTTTAATCCATCTGCTGCTCTATCCTTCTAGCCTTTTATTTATTAAGTACAGCATCATTTAAAGACACCTATAGAAAACAGTACATGTTCCAAAGCTACACCTATTTCTACGATAACATATACAAGGAATACTGGAAGAGCATTTTAAAAACCCCAGACTAGTTGCTTATGGGAGGTAATGGGAATGGAGTTTATATGGTCAGAGTCACCATTAACAATGAAGTTATTGTGACTTTGCAAGTGTTCACTATGCCTGGTCTTAATTCATCACCGAGAGCCAAATTTCTAGGCACGACAAATTAGGGAAGACTAAAATGAAGGCTTGGAAAAGAGTTTCTCAATAAACGAAACAGTTACCAGTTTTCTTTAAAAAAAAAAAAAAAAAGAAAATAGACATGACTGCAATAATAATAATACAAAAATTACTAAAGTAAATTTCTATTCTATTATCGGCTTGTCTCAATGACATGAATATAAAAATGAACTAATAAACTAACCTCACTAATCTAACCTTTTACGATGAAGGTATAATATGAATAGCATGGAAAAATACACATAGTCTGTTTGTATGCATTTCTGGTACAAAAAAAAGAATAATTTTGGGATAGCACTAATTCTGGTCCTGAAAACCTGTTTTGATTATTTAAATCCTCTGCACATAAACAAGACAGAAATGTAACAACTGGGGCTTTAAATTAAACCTCTGAAAGATATGACTTCATCTATTTGGGTCCAGAAACAGACCACACCCAAAGATTTGACAATGGCTGAACTGAGGTGTTCAGACTTTTATAAAACCCTTTTCTAATACTCATAATGGTAGTTCTAATGTTTGTTAAAAAGCCATTACTCCTCAAGTAGCCAATTTTGTGCGTTTATCCACCTGCCTATTCGTAAATATTTACTGAGTGAGCGGCTCTGTGCAGCACAACATGAGGGGCTGAGAGCGATCCAAGCGTCAGGATGAAGTATTTGCTGTCCACTAAATTACAGCCCAAGTGAGGACAAAAGCACACACAGTGTGCAGCAGGGAATTAAATACAAATGGAGGTCAGACAGCACAGGCCGAAAAGGGGGTGTCCGTGCTACCGGGGGCGGGCTGCAACCTCAGGGGAGGGTGGACCGAGGAGGAGAAGCATGAAAGGACAGAAGGAAGATACTTCTGGCCGGAGCCTTGTAAATCGTCAGAATAGCTGGTGTGGTGCTGCAAAGGTGGGAGGTACAGGCTCTGATGGGTACCTGAGTTTGCTCTGCGGCTTCCAGCCCCCATGGGAGGTGCCCAGCAGCCTGGAGCCCCCGAAGCCCAGAGAAGGGGGTCTGCTCAGGGACTCGAGAGAGGGGCTCTTGCGGAGATAAGGGTTTGGCTTCAGGTCCTCAGCTCTTCCCTTCAGGAGATCTGTGGGGACAATATGATTACTGTCCTGGAGGAGGAGAGACCCGAAAGGTCACACTGTCCAGTACACTCAGTCCTCATGTCAGTGTCGTATACAAGCACACAACAGGTACCGAGTCACTCTGCAGCACACCTGAAACCAGCACACATTGCACACCAGCTACACTCCACTAAAACTGTATAAAAGAACACACAACAGATACTGAATCACTGTGCGGCACACCTGAAACCAAGACAACACTGTAAATCATCTCTGTGTGCTGGGTCACGTCAGCCGTGTCCGACTCTTCGCAACCCCATGGACTGTAGCCCACCAGGCTCCTCTGCCCATGGGATTCTCCAGGCAATAATACGGGAGTGGGTTGCGTGGGTTGCATGCTCTCCTCCAGGGGATCTTCCTGACTCAGGGATTGAACCCACGTCTCTTGTCTCCTGCATTGTTGGTGGGCTGGTTCTTTACCACATCCCAGATTCGGATAGAGATACACACATAACATGTTCTGGGCTGGGTGACGAAAATGCGAATAGGGACGTGGTGTTCTCTAGAAAGGACTCTCCAGGCAGGACCAGCTCCATGATCCACAGGGACCAATGCCAAGCTGCCCTGGTTCAACAGTTACTCTGAGCTTCAGGATGGCACGAGCAGCACACTGACCAGAGGCCCTGCTCCTAAGAGCCTCCGCAGGTGCACAGGGTCAGGGCCACCAGACCAGCCTGTCCCCAGGAAAAGCCCATATTCTATTGGTGGGCACTGGGGGAGGGCGTGGCAGGAAGACGCCTGGTAGGTCATCAGGTGGAAACGCTGGGCACCAGGAATGAGGCCCACTTCACAGGACAGGACGCCATGCCAGCCACAGGTCCCGGCTCTCTAGGAATCAGTGAGAACATTTCTTCCGAGGCTCGTCTCTGCTGTCACTGTAGTCTGAGGCAAAATAGCTAAGGAAACAGGCTGAACCCCCTTGAGGCTATTTCCTAGAGGACCACTGAGGTACAGATTGGGAGAAGACTCCTGCAACTGTCTAGCTGGACGTACAGACGGCTCAGGAGTGGGAACCTGGTCACTTGCTCGATGCCATAAGCAGCCAGCGACCAGGCCGAGCCCACGGTCCCCTCCTTCGATGCCATAAACAGTGGGGAAAACAACACTTGTATAGCTATTAGCATCAATTATGGTGGTCAGGTTGGGAGTGTGGCTAATGGCTGGGAAGAGCAGAGAATCACAGCATTTACATCACTAAAGGGAACAACAAAAAACAGTTCATTAACCCTGGTTCCTGCAGCTTCTAGGGACATGATGCTGCACGGCTGGCTGGAAAGCTGGCAATTTCCAGGGTGCAGGCCTTTCCAAGCCAAGTAAACAATCTTGCAGGTGGACAGGTGCCTGCGGGGTGGGGGGAGGGAGGAGAGAAAGAGGGGAGCTAAGGATGAGTTACTACTTCCGGGCAATCTCAGTGTCAGTATTTATCTTGTCAATGAAAAGAACAGTTTCTCTACAAAAGGGAAATTCTAAAGCTGGAGGAACAGAGATGTCAATACTAACAATTAAAGATCACCTAACGCACTTAAAAACAGTTCAGATGGTAAACCTCATGTTACAGGTATTTTGTGTGTGTTTATGTGTGTGTGTAGTCCCTCAGTAGTGTCCCACTCTTTGCAACCTCGGGGATGGTAGCCCACCAGGCTCCTCTGTCCATGGGATTTCCCAGCAAGAATACTAGAGTGGGTTAACATGCCCTCCTCCGGGGATCTTGCTGACCCAGGGATTGAATCCACATTTCCTGTATTGGCAGGCGGATTCTTTACCACTGAGCCATCTGAGAAGCCACAGATACTTTATCACAATTTTAAAAAACAACACAGGCAGCACTGCGCTTATAACCGAGTTATTCCTACTTCATATTATGTAGCAAGTGTGAAGAACTCAATATGGATGCCCCCTCTGGATTCCTTACTCCTCTGACCCTGGACTACCCATGGTCTCTGGTCACCACTTCTCTCTTCCTGGGAGTCATTATGACAACCCAAAGTCCTATGCACACTTCTTTATGAAGTTGCTAATAGGAGTGATCACCAGCCTCGTCACCAGAAGGCAATGTGGCAAAAAGAGTCAGGGAAAGTTCTTCCTATCCCTGAGCTCCTCACAAGGAGTGTGGCTCTTGTAAACTGATTAAGCTCTTTAGGGCCTGAGCCTCTCACTTGTAAAATGCAAGGAACAGGCCAAGGTCATCTTTAAATTCTCAATGTCAGTGTTTATCTAAGGCTAAAATAAAATCTTATTAAGTCCAAGAAAAAAGAAAACAAATTCAGAAGGGAAAAAAATAAGTTGGTGAGGTGAAAGAGTTTACAGTCACAAAAACAACCGTTTTACAGATAAATCTGTGCTCAACCATGATCAAAAATGAGAAGAGTGGGGTTTCCTTTTTTATTCAGTGTCACAGAAACTGTTTTACACTTAGAAATAAAGGATTTCTCTCTATGTGGTCTAGGTTTCTGGCTTTCTCTCCTTCTTCCCTGGATTGCACGGAGATCAAACCAGTCAATCCTAAAGGAAATCAACCCTGAAAATTCATTGGAAGGACTGGTGCTGAAGCTGAGGCATACTTTGACCAGCTGATGCGAAGATCCGACTCATTGAAAAAGTTCCTGATGCTGGGAAAGATTGAGGGCAGGAGGAGAAGGGGGCGACAGAGAACGAGATGGTTGGATGACATCATCAACTCAATGGACATGAGTTTGAGCAAACTCTGAGAGATGGTGAAGGACAGGGAAGCCTGGCGTGCTGCAGTCCATGGGGTCAAAAGAGCCGGACACAACTTAACGACTGAACAACAACTTCTTCTTCCAGGCACGAAGAACCAGGTAGTCAGTGTTCTTTCTGTGTTTCCTCACAGCTGTGACCTCACACACATGCATCCGTCTCCCAGTGCACATTCTAGACGATGGCAACCCGGGCCAAGGCCTTGGGGCTCTGGCAGGTGGCAAAAGTCAGTCCCTCCGAGGCTCTGGCACCAGCCTGTCCGGGTTCACTCAATCCTCCAAGCCATCCCAGAGGCGGACCACAGGATTTCTGTCTCAGAGACGAGGGAACCACAGCACCGGGGGCTGGGATTACCAGGCCAGAGCCAGGTTGTAAGTGGCGGGGCCAAGGTTCAAGTCCATGCCATCTGCCCCAGTCCCCCCTCCACAGCTCCCTCACATCAGCCATTGGCATGGCAGGTGCAGAAGGAGCAAAAATGGGACATGTGAGGCCTGCCGATACAGCCGTGCTTCATCATGGGGATTTAAATTTTTAAAAACAAGGCATAGCAACAGGAAAAGGTCTACACTCAAAGACAAAGATCTCAGGCATATATTAGGAATTGTGGGAGCAATAGACCTTCAGAATCAGATAAGAGTTTTTTCTCAAAATAGTTACTTTTAAAGATGAGATATGCGCTTGAGATTTAGTAAAACAAGCAAAAGACCTCCAGAGCCTGACATTTCTCTCAGACTCAGGCACCCTGTAGCAGCAGGACACAGCTGGGATCTCACGGCCATAATACACATTTTCAGAGTTTGAATCGTCTACAACAAATGCCCCTGATTCTTTTTCTAAGCTCAGTTTCATGCAAAGGAGAGAAGAAAAGTTAACCTTACAACACATAAGTCAAAAGCACTTTCTATTTAACTCTTTAGTGACTGGGGGAATTTTCACAGAAACTAATGCCACGCTGGACTGGAAGAAACACAAGCTGGAATCAAGATTGCCGGGAGAAATATCAATAACCTCAGATATGCAGATGACACCACCCTTATGGCAGAAAGTGAAGAGGAACTCAAAAGCCTCTTGATGAAAGTGAAAGAGGACAGTGAAAAAGTTGGCTTAAAGCTCTACATTCAGAAAACAAAGATCATGGCATCTGGTCCCATCACTTCATGGGAAATAGATGGGGAAACAGTGGAAACAGTGTCAGACTTTATTTTTGGGGACTCCAAAATTACTGCAGATGGTGACTGCAGCCATGAAATTAAAAGACGCTTACTCCTTGGAAGGAAAGTTATGACCAACCTAGATAGCATATTAAAAAGCAGAGACATTACTTTGCCAACAAAGGTCCATCTAGTCAAGGCTATGGTTTTTCCTGTGGTCATGTATGGATGTGAGAGTTGGACTGTGAAGAAGGCTGAGTGCTGAAGAAGTGATGCTTTTGAACTGTGGTGTTGGAGAAGACTCTTGAGAGTCCCTTGGACTGCAAGGGGATCCAACCAGTCCATTCTGAAGGAGATCAGCCCTGGGATTTCTTTGGAAGGAATGATACTAAAGCTGAAACTCCAGTACTTTGGCCACCTCATGCAAAGAGTTGACTCATTGGAAAAGACTATGATGCTGGGAGGGATTGGGGGCAGGAGGAGAAGGGGACGACAGAGGATGAGATGGCTGGATGGCATCACTGACTTGATGGAAGTGAGTCTGAGTTAACTCTGGGAGTTGGTGATGGACAGGGAGGCCTGGCATGCTGCAATTCATGGGGTTGCAAAGAGTCGGACAGGACTGAGCGACTGAACTGACTGAACTGAATGCCTGTGGTGGGCAATTTGTTATGTACGTGAATACTGAAACACTCCAGTCAATAACATTTGGGTAACAAAAGATGTATTAATATGTCTCTGGCCAATAATGTGTTAACAGTGCTTTACCTGAGAGGGGAAGGTCTGGGAGATCCAAGCGTTGAGTCACTCCTTTGCTGGCCGGCCGAGCACCGCTGAAGGCAGAATGCCTCTGAAACCAAAGGGCATCACACAGGTCACACCAGGAACAAATGGTGTGTGTATGTGCTTGTGTGTGTACATACAACAGTTCTCAAGCTCATTAGAATCACCAGGGGGTGCCTTTTAAAACAACTGCTTTAACTGGACAGGTAATAAATGCAACTGGTGTGCATGCATGCAAGCTTGCTCAGTTGGCTCAGTCATGTCCGAATCTTTGCAACCCCATTGACGGTAGCCTGCCAGGCTCCTCTGTCCTTGGGATTCTCCAGGCAAGAATATGGGAGTGGGCTGAGACGCAATTGGCAGGATCCTCAAAAGGAACAGAAAGGACACTGAGTGAAAGCACAGTCTCCCTTTCGCTCCTATCACCCCCTTCTCCCCAGGGCAACTATTACTCATCACATCTGTGAACATCTTCCTGGAATATTCTATGTATATTCAAGGACGTGTGCAAACATACTGTTTTTTTAATGGCCAACAGGCACATGCAAAGATGTTCCATATCACTAGTCATTAGGAAAATGCAAATCAAAACCACAATGAGGTATCACCTCACCCCTGTGAGAATGGTCATTGCAGAAAACAACCATAAGAAAAACAAGAATTGGTGAGGATGTGAGAAATTAGAACACTTGTGTACTGTTGGTGGGAATGTAAAACCATGCAGGTGATATGGAAAACAGCAGGAAGGTTCCTCAAAAACATAAAAACAGAACTACCATGTGATCCAGCAATATCACTTCTGGGTGGTTACCCAGGGAACACAAAACAGGGTCTTGAAGGGATATTTGCACACCCATGTTCACTGTAACATTATTCACATTAGCCAAGATGTGGCAACAACCTCAATGTCTATCAACAGATGAGTGGATAAAGAAATTGGCAATGATGGGAACACTGACATCAGAGAAACTGGCAAACCCCACAAATCAGGGCTCTTTCTCCTAAACAGCCAGTTGTTAAACATCTGCCAGCAAACTTGTGTTATAGCTCAATACAAATAGGTGAAAATGAAGCATGACCTCTTTCACTTGTATTAAATAAACAATGATTATCATAAAAAATAAATAACTTGTATTTGGTTTTACATAAAAGGTGGCAGAAATTACCTTCAAAGATGAAAAAGTAAAAAAAAAGAATAAAATTCTTCTTTTAAAGCATAAGAGATCCCAAATAATACACGTAACTACCAAGAATATCAGATAATAGAGCTTGTTGACAAGTACATCAACCTTAGCTCCATAGAGACAGAACGCTGAGTGCTGCTAGTGACATCACAAGCCCTGGTCTTAGAAATGCCAGGGGGTTTTGGTCTAAGACCTTTAGGAGATGGCAAACACAACACAGGGTTAATGCAGTGAACCCTTAAGAATTTATAAATTGCAAGCACTCTCTCTGGGCATTAAAAAAAAAATTCTTTGAGAAAAAGATCAGTGCCCACTCTAGTATAAAAAATACAATCTTCACTTAACTGAAAACTTTGACAGTGTCATCTTATGGAAAACCAAGAAAGAGGCATCAACAAAACTGTATGATGCTTTCAGCGTCTCTCTCAGACCCTCACCAGGCACTGGAGTGGAATTTTTGATAAAAGCTTCATATTATTATTTTAGGTCTATTAAAAACAATATTCAGAAACTTCCCTGGCAGTCCAGTGGCTAAGACTCATCACTTCCCCTGCAGGGGGCCTGGGTTTGATCCCTGGTCAGGGAACTAAGATCCCACATGCCACATGGCATGGCAAAAATTAATAAATAAATAAACAAAAAAGATGCTCAATGTACCTCAAAAAATAAACGAACTGGTTTCCACATCCCTTTTGTTGCCTGGGTAACCACGTGACACAGGCTCCCACCCACACCCTATGGGCACCAATACCTGCATTGGAGAAACAGCAGCAGCTGGGGGCGTCCTCACAGGGATCCCACTCAGGGGACTCCGGGGGGTCTTGTGGACAGAAATATTCTGCCCAGCACCACCTGCCAAGAAAAGAGACAGGATGTTTCTATGCTGTTCCAGTTTCAAATAGCAAATAATACTTCCTGCCTTGTTGATGCTCTTTCACCCTCTTCTGGTCTGGACTCATGCTGAACTGGGGAGTGAGTCGGGGGTTAACTAGATGGGGGCTGGTCTTAGTCAAGGACACACAAGGAGCAGGAGAACGTACAGGTAATGAGACAGCCACGGCAAGAAGACACTCTTAGACAAACCACACTGTTCTTTCCTTTTCCACCTTCACAACCAAATATTGTCACTGGGCCTTCGTATTATCCTGTCTCTGCAGGCTCATCTTAATCCAATTCAGTAGCAAACTGTTTCAGCAGAGACAACGTCCTAGGACTGGCTGTTACTCTGGTCCCTGGTACAATGAGCATATTTGATGCAATCAAGGGAAGACATACATCGTGTTTTGGATACAGGTTCCTTCTAAGAAGAGTGCTCATGAAAGTTCAGGGTAGACAAGGTAGAGATCCATTTTTCTCATATGCAGATAATGGCAAACAAAAGTGAGCTGTGGGTCAGGGAGACATTTCCAGGAAAAGCTGGGAATATCCCACAATCAGGAATGACAGATTGTATTAGGTGCCAGCCAGACAGCCCAATGCATGGAACCAGCGCCTCCTTTCCCAGGAGACAAGTCTCTGGCCAACCCTGCTAATCCTCATGAGATGGTAAAAAGGCAAACAGTGGTGACCTGGATTTAACGGACAGAGAGGAAGAAAAGGAAAGGGGTGCAGCAGGAGCTGAAGGGAAGTTTGGGAGGAGAGAAGAGCCAACTCCCCTCTGTCGTCTCATGCAGCCCCAGTGAGCACTGCACATGTCTGCACGTGGATAGTCTGAGAAGGGCCCCATGGTTGCACCAACATGGGGCCAGGGCAGCGGAGACAGGCTGGATCCATGAGGCTATGGTCTGAATTTGAGTTTTACTTATCAAACAAAATGACACAATACCTGGTCGTCCCAAGTCAAATGACTTGATGAGGGACTTCACAGTGGTCGCAGACTCTGAAGGTGTTGGAGGAGTCCTGTTCACGTAGGCGCTGGGCCACCGGCCAGGAGCGTCTGCCTCCGAGGGCTCGGGCTCTTCCTTCACTGGTCTGCACAGCAAAGAGCAAATCAGGTTGAAAAGCTGGAGAATGTACCCATTCGGGGAAGGACACAGATGAAAACAGCCAACACGGAGAAGAATGAGTCTGGAAGGAGAAACCCAAACTGAAAATCCTGCTCTCTGTATTAGCTTTGCATCTCCAGGAAATAACCACTCAATTTTTATCAGAGACATTTTCTTGGGAATGGCCAGAGACAGCATTTTTATATGTGGAGTGACTTGATGTGAGCTCTAAATGTATGTCTACTCTGTAAACTATAAATATATTAAAAAAACAACTGTTATTTATCATGAAATAGTTATCTTACTGTCCACGGTGGATACAACAGGTTGGTGAGTTAGTGTGAATTCCAACCCCCACCTGGTGCACAGAGGCTGGAAAGATGACACCTCAGGAGCCCACCCGCTGCAGGGAAGATCTCAGATAGGGCTTAGACCCTACTGGCCAGGAAGACTGGGCCAGATGTAGACTCCTGAGTTGGGGAGGAGAGGCAGGGCACAGGGCATTCACTACGCTGAGATGGACAAAAGCAGAGACAAGGTGCTCCCGCTGCTGGAAACTGGTGGCAGCTTCAGACCGGGCCGGCAGCTTCCTAGTGTCAGGTTCCCATTCAGGGCAGAGGCAGCCACTCTCCTAGAAACCCAGCTGTGTGTGTGGTAACTTCCAGAGTTGTTCCTGGAGGCTAGGCCTGGGTCTGTTTCTCCAGAGGGGCCCCCAGCAATCCTGCAAGCCCCTTCTGCTTAAACCTACAAGGCTGCCATCTCCAGGAACATCAGAGTCCTGACTCACACATGAACCCTCCCACCCCTAGGAACAGGAATGGTAACCATGCTCTGGAACAATACTGCAACTCCCTGTGAGGCAGTGGTTCTCCTGAGCTCTCCTGCACAATTGTGGTCAGTCTTCCCTGTGGTCTCCAAGCTGGAGCACAGACTCATGGACTGTTGTTTAGTTGCTCAGTCGTGTCCGACTCTTTGTGACCCCATGGACTGTAGCCTGCCAGGCTCCCCTGTCCATGGGATTTCCCACGTAATAATCTTGGAGTGGGTTGCCATTTCCTCCTCCAAGGGATCTTCCTGACCCAGGGATCAAACCCAGGTCTCCTGCATTGCAGGCAAACTCTTTACCGCTGAGCTACCAGGGAAGCCCCCAGACTCATGGAAGAGCCTCTTAAAGACAGACCGTCTGGGTCAACCTTCCTCATCCAGGGGAACGTTAGCTTGTCACTTAATCTCCCTGTGCGTGAGCCAAGATATCACCCAACTTCCGATTTCTAAATCACTGCTCTTTTTATTTTATCAAATTGCTACAGCTGTTTTGCAAGAAGATGACTAATTTATGAGAATAGCTCGGAATACTTCTGGCAGCATATTTTAAAAAGGTCAATGGAAGTTTAAAATATTTATTTACTGATCTTTTTTGGAAGAAATCTGGCTACTCGGAAGCTTCCATGATTGAACTGACTTGTCTTTGATTCTCAAAGCTTTCTCCTGTTGCTCTATAATCAATGTGAGTAGGATAAATTTAGGAAAAACACAACTTAAAGCACACTTTAAATCACACTGCCCTACACTTTTGTATTTACCTTCTTTTGAGGTAAAAAAAAAATCAGTTAACGAATGACTTTTCTGGGAAGTTAGTATCAGGGAGTCATGTATGGATGTGAGATCTGGACCATAAAGAAGGCTGAGTGCCGAAGAATTGATGCTTTCGTATTGTAGTCTTGGATCTTGAGAGTCCCTTGGACTGCAAGGAGATCAAACCAGTCAGTCCTAAAGGAAATCAGTCCTGAATATTCATTGGAAGGACTGGTGCTGAAGCTCCAATACTTTGGCCACCTGATGTGAAGATCCGACTCAATGGAAAAGACCCTGATGCTGGGAAAGATTGAGGGCAGGAGGAGAAGGGGGAGACAGAGAATGAGACAGCCGGATGACATCACCAACTCAATGGACATGAGTTTGAGCAAGCTCTGGCAGATGGTGAAGGACAGGGCAGCCTGGAGTGCTGCAGTCCGTGGGGTTGCAAAGAGTTGGATATGACTGAGCAACTGAACAACAATATCAGGTGTTTCAGAAATTGCTAAGTTTTTTTTTTTTTTTTTAACATCAAATAGGGTTGGTTTTGGTTACCTTCCCTGTTATGTCACATAGGACAAAATCAGATGGTGAATATGCAGAAAGAGTGGAATCAGTTTAGGTACAGGCAGAGGAAAACCTCTCATTTCTGTCCTGGCCATTCTCAGGAACATGAGGAAGTGGGCACCTTCTTAGCCATCCAGGTACATGATCTACCTTCTCAGGGACTGGGGAGATTTAGGGCACCCAACAAAAGAAGGTCGTTTTAAAAAGCCCATGTTCATTTCACTCCTTGATAATTTAATAAGAATAAAATGGGGAATCCTACATTCTGTTGAGGTGTTCCCTTCAACTACTTAAGCTTCTATGTGATTCACATCAGATGATACAGGACTTGTTCCAAAGCCTAAGAGAGTAGCAAGGATGCTGGAACCACTCCCACCTCGCCTGCCTGCAGGTACGATGTGTAACGCTCCACACCTTCTGTCTGCTGGGCTGGGCCAGCAAGAAGTAGGGTGAAGAAACCCTGCAAGGAGTTTAAGTAGAGATAAAGACCCACCCCATTATGTAACGGTTATGTGTGTACATGTGTGCATGCGTGTGGGTATGTGCATGTGTGTGTCTTGGGAGCCACAAAATAAAGCCTGAAATGAAGAACTACAGAACACAGTCATTAAGAATGCTGTTGATCTCATCAGCACTTTAATCCTAAGCAGGGACACCAGCCTGTCTTCAGATGGTTTTGGATCAACCAGCAACAAGTCCAGCAATAAAATATGACCTCTCCTCTGTTCAGAGGAAGAGTAAGAACTCTGTAAACTACAGAGGCAGGCAGATATTTTCACTGCTGAACCACCTGGGAAGTATTCTTGCCTGGGAAATCCCATGGACAGAGGAGCCTGATGGGCTACAAACCACAGGATCACAAAGAGTCGGACATGACTAAGGACTGAGCAACCTCCCTAATGCACTACTTTCTTCGTTAGGTTACAGAACAGGATCTTTAAGCACTGTTGGTTTTCTACAGCTCTTGTGTCATCACACAGGACACTGCTTGGCGTTGCTGTCAGTTTTGCTCCAAGGACACGTGAGTTCCTGTGTGCAATTAGTTCTAAAATATTCAAACGTGACTGACTTTTGGGAAACATCGAATTATACCACTGCTGTCTTCACAATCACCAGATCAAGGTTTGTAAAGACCACCACCTGGGCACATTGATGATCTGCTCATGATGGCTCTTTCTCAGCTACTGAACGGAGCCCAGCCCAGGCCCTCCCGGTGCTGCACAGACTCCCTGCACCCTGCCTGGTTTCCGGACCAAAGCCTGGATGTCTGGAGCTCTGTTCCCCTTTGTCCTTCCTCCAGGTCTTTGCTCTCCCACATCTCCACCTGTAAGGTACTCTTCCCAAACTGTGTCTTCAGTTATACACAAGACACTCTGAAAGAAGTCTGCAGATCCACATGAGACAGGAATCGGGAAGCACTCTGTCTCAGGTGTCAAGTGTCCTCTGAATTTCACTTCTGAATGGCAACGTAAGCATTTCTAGAACAATAAAAACCACCAGGGCAACATGGCGATTTGAGAACCACAGGATCATTTCATAAAAATCCTGCATCGACCCCTGAAGCTACTGAAACACGGTATGCACAGGCCTCAGACTGTGAAGAATTTCAGCTACACAGAGAATGAGTGGGGAAAGAAAAGAAAATACTAGCAGTTCACCCTAATTCCTCTGTAAGGAGAGTGAAGGTGTAGGACAGCCCACCGACTCCCTCCCAGCCCTGGTCCTGGAGGGAGGGCCAGCTGGGGAGCGGCACCTGGAGGACATGTGGAGCACTCCTCCCACAAAAGGTCAGGAACACTGAGACATGACCATCTGAGAAGGCCAGGGTGGTTGATCCGCGGCACAAAGGATGGCAGCAAAAAGCCACAGGACACGCCTAAAATGGATAATGACCAAGCAAAACAGACCCCCAAAGCCGGCTCCCAATGCCACCTGCGCCAAACAGAGAAAAAACTGGACACTGGTGAATTTCCTTGCTGGCACCTTTTCTGCTGCATTTCTTTCAGCACCTGTATTTCTGACATTCAGCAGATTTTTACCTTAAAGAGCCTCTCCTCTAGCTTAAGATACAAGATTTCAAGAGTGGTTGGGCAGAGTGAGCACAGATGAAGGCAGAATCCAGACACTGATCCTGGGCAGAGAACAGGTCTTGACACACTTGGATCCACTGAAGCAAGAATAAGTGATGGGCAAAAACAGGCCCTGATGCATGGACAGATCTCATGGCATAAGATGAAGAGATTCACTGCACGTGAGGGAGAACAGATGTGTAAATAAAGGAAAAGAAACAGACTCAGACACTGAAAAGCCTCTGCCTTGAGAATGCAATAAAACCAAGAGAATAACAGAAGGTGACAATGTAAAATGAAAGGCTGAGTGTTATTAGCAATCTCGTAAGGGCAGGAAAATATTTTCAAGGGGAACCGGCTTAAGAGAAAAAGGAACAAGGGCATATTGGAAAAGTTTTTCTGAAAATGGATGAAATGAACGACGTCAATGTGGGATTTCAGTTCCGTGGGCGGAGAACACTGCTGACACGGACTGCCTTCCAGGATGCTACCAGAGGGGTTTAACACTTCCAGTTTATTATGAGTTCACCTAAATAATACTTCACAATTAAGAAGAAATTCAATACAGTCAATCACCAAACAATGTTTTTAGATTTCAACAAGACAACTCTGGACCTCAAATTCCATGTACTGTATTTTCCGATACTTCAGAATTTTTAATTAAAATCTCATTTATGCAAAATTAGTATCTTCGCTCTGTGCGCTCTTATTTCCAATAATGAAATCATTAAAAAATAACATTTGCACTTAAAAGTCAACCTCCTGTCTACAAAGGGTACTGAAAATGCAGCTTTGCTTCTGCCTTGGTTCTAGTCATCTGATGTGGCTTTTAAGTTCTGAAACTACACATGCCAGAAAACTGGGAACAAAGTGACCTGGAGGTCCTGCCAGGGGTGAAAAATCAGGCAACAGACTCTTCTAAATAATTACATATTTATTTAGCACTTCATAAACACTTATATATAAAAATAGTCAACAGTCTCCCAAGAAAGACAGATCAAAATATGTGGGGCAGAGACAGCTGTGCATTTGAAGCTGAGGTTGTGTTTTTCTTGTTTATATTTGAAAACACCAGGCCAAGTGAATTTTGTATCATCGTAAGGACTTTCAGTCCGAGGTAAACTTACAGATATATAAATTGCTATCCCACAAGGACAATTCCAGCGGGTATCGAAACTACTCTTACAGAGAGGACAGTGACCTCTCAAGTTGAGTCTTCTAGTGACCCCCCACAACATCTTCCTGAGATGATCAGTTTGCCTAAGTTTCTGCGGAGCAGACAGGAAGTCCTATCTCGTCTCGTCTCCTATACGGTAGCTGATGGTCCAGATGCTCCTCACACGAGGGATGCAGTGGTCTCTGTCTGGCGGAGGCTGGTGACCTGGACTTAGATCTTCACAAATGGATGCACTTCCAACAGTTTACAGTTTCACTTTGAACCTTGGATCCCTCTGAGTTACACGATTCTGGACTGGAAAAGTCTTTTAGTTTCCAAGGTGAGCATATTCACGAGGCTTTTGCCAATGCTCGTGAGTTCTCAATGCAGTTCTGATCAGCACTGTCACCACGTGGAAGTGTCTGATTCAACCACAGCTTTTATGATCAAGCAAACATCTAACAGAACCCCAAAGAGATTTTGGAAATCAGCCCAACATGTGGCAGTGGCTTGTTCTGGACTAGGTGAGGAAGTCAGACCTCAGCTTGAAGAGGCGAAATCAAGGCTTGACATGGGAGAAGTAGGGCTTTCTAACTTCTTCAGAGATGTCACGTGGACAGCTTCCTATTTCACCTAAACTAGTGTTAATTTCAAGCTTATCGGATACTGTATTCAAAAGGAAGCATAAAAATAAAGTCCAAAAAGTAAAGTGTGGCCTGGTTTGTGTTCTCTCTGCACATGGAAAGCCACAGACCTCACTCAGCACTCTGGCTGTCTCTAAAAAAATGTTTTCACGACGGACTCGTACTTTGTGTTTTTTGTCTTTTGTTTTCAGAACAATTTCATTTTGTGCTTCAAAGACTGCTGAATCTTCTGAGAAGAAAGAGGGGGAAAATAAGAGGGAAGGATCATCTTTGTGCAGAGTTGATTCCAAAATGCAAAAAAAAAACAAGAAAAAAAAAAGGCAGAGAGACTTGCTGGCAATGACTGTTGAAGACAATGGCTGTTCTAAGGAGACCGTTTGGTTCTTTATGAAAAGGGCATTCCTCCTCTACACATGCACCCTCTCACACAGAAATGGCTGTGGCTCCCCATCGCGGCAGGGCTGGGCGGCCTCTCCTCCTCCACCTGCTCTGCTAGCTGACAGAGACCATGGAGCTGGAAGATAGAAACAGGAGGCACAGGCTGGTAAAGGGGTTACTCCATGTAACATGACCGCAGTCTACACACAAGAACTGACAGCTGGCAGTGTCCAGGGGCACAGCTCAGATCCAGAACAGGATCAGCACGCCTAGATTTTGACTTTTCCCATTCCTTGCGGGAGTCAAGAGGTCTTCAGACAGAAAAAACGCCATGAACAGGCTCCTCCCACTAGACCTTCGCTGATAGACAAGGGTGTCGGCAGAGATGACGGAGACCAATCACATCAGGCCCGTGACTGACAGAATGGCCTGTGGGTCCCTCTACTGTCCTACAGTTAAGAGTAAAAAAGAAAAAGGACTTCTTTTATGATACACAAGTGCTGTGTACACACGTGCTGGAGAAGGAAACAGCAACCCACTCCAGTATTGTTGCCTGGAGAACCCCATGGACAGAGAGAAGAGCCTGGTGAGCTATAGTTCATGGGGTCGCAAAGAGTCGGACACAACTGAGTAACTTGGCACACTGTTAAAGCCTTCGGGGAGGCACACGTCTTCGGCCCACTTTTCAAAGTGAATCTGTAGACGGGCCGGGCAGCATCCAGCAGACGCAGCTCTGCAGAACTACAGGCGCCTTCTCTGATGCCACACGTGCGAAGCTAAGCTATGAAAATGCACGTCTGTGCGAGTGAACGGGTGATGCTTGCCGGGATACTGGAGGACCAGTTTCTGCCCTGAGAGCCAAATAAAATGCCAGCAGCCCAACAGTTGGAGATATGTATGTGAGGTCTGCTCAGAAAGTGTGCGGGAATCCCCTTGAGAACTGGCCTCTCCCCGAGGTGGGGATGGGGAGGGGGTTGGACATGTCGACAATCCCAGGGACCCAGGAAGCTACACCTCCAATGCCCTACCTCCCTTCCAGTGACAGCCCCAGACACCCAGCGAGTGGTGTGACATGTTACAGCTGTGAGAACAACACAGGGCGCATAGAGGCACACAACCGACATCAGAATGCAGGCGCACACACAGAATTAACAGCCGACCCCAGGGAGGCTGGCAGTGACAGGCTGCATGCTGCTAGCTTCAGGGGTGGCAATGCAAGAACCAGAAGCACAGGCTGACGCATCGTGCACCTGAAATGTCCTAGTTTGGAAGCTGGCACAGCTAATTATGCACAGACATTCAGCGTGTTTAGCTCTTTAAGATGTTTCCCATGGCTGCTCATTGGTGTCACACAATAACTACAGCAGAAATCGAGTAAGTCCCCTGTAAACAATGGTTTTAACAGTTTTACGGTAAGAGCAGACACACAGAGGTCTGTCCCTGCTTTGGTCTGAGACACCCACGTCATGCATGTCTCACTAACAGGGTCTTTTGTTAGAGAGGCTGCGTGTGGCCCATCGAGGCAGTAAGCTGAGTTGCATGTGTGTTCTCTGAAACTGCCAGGCCCAAGGACTCAACTTTTCAGGAAGAATATCTGTTGTTTCAATTTCAATGAAAGTTTTAATTTCATTGTATTTCCCTTAATGGTTCAAAACAAGAAACAGCCAGAGTTTAAAAAGTTATTCATGATCCTTTCATCCAATAATTTATGTGTCTGGCAAAACTGCCCACTTTCAGGTCCACAAAAACTACACAGGCTTGTTCAGACTTCTGGAAGAGAAAGATGAGGTCCACAACCTTGCGTGGAGGTGCCATATGTAAGGGAGACCCCAGGCTTCTGTCAGGAAGATGGTTCAGTGGGCATGCAAGTCCACGACTCTCCATCAGAGAAAGGTCAGCCCATCAACTCGTCTCAGAAAACAGCGGAGCCTGTTGGGGTGGTGCCTTAAAACCCGACCTACTCTTATCTTCTAATTTAAGAGACGAAGGCGCTTGGTCTGGGAAGAAAACCTGCAAAGGTGAGATCAGAGCCTAACTGTGCCATGTATCTTAATGTCAATTATTCTGACTCCAAAATAAAAATACCACTGAAAACTTCACAGGGCTGAAGATAGCTAATGAGCTAAGTTTTAGAGTCATCTAAAAATAGTATGCTAAATAACGTTCCACTGTTTTAGGTACTAAGTTCTTGGGAACAAACGCTAACTCGTCTGCACACCCAGGCCCGCCGCCCACCCGCCTGCTGGCCTGTGTTCTCTTGACAGCCAGCTGATGAGAAGGCGAATCGGTCCACCTGGAGTTACGATGGAGGTGCTTCTCCTACAACGCTCTTACCTTCTCTTGTTGTACTAATACTTGGAGGACCTCGTTAGAATTTTCTGCACATTCTTTTGTTGTACTAATACTTGGAGGACCTCGTTAGAATTTTCTGCACATTCTTTTGTTGTACTAATACTTGGAGGACCTCGTTAGAATTTTCTGCACATTGTTTGGCTGTGGCTGAGCCAAGGATGACTTCTGAGTTCTCGTTAGGTGACTGTCAAAGTCAAGAACTCAGACAGCCAAGATGGAAGCACTATGCTGATCCGGGACCTCGGAGGGTGGGAGCTGGTTCCAGGTCTGGCTCAGGTGGTGTGTTCAGGGAGAGGTGGGGCCGCCGGCAAGTAACTTCTCCAAGGCCAACACTTACAAGAGGCGGCTGGTCAGGGCGGCCAGAGCCTGGTAAGAAACCACTCCGGCAAGTGTCTGGAGGGTGGCCTGAGGCAATGACAGCCAAGAAACACACTGATGGCATAGGTTCAGTAATGTGTCAGTTCTTGAATTTTGAAATATTGTGTGATAAGGGATTAAACTGCTGTATTTGGGAGGTAGGTTTGCACTGGAAAATCAAGAGAAATGTACTGCGTTTTTAAAAAAAGTGCCCCTAAGTTAGAAAATGTTGGGTATAGCAAATGGGGGGCCCTACGTGGTCAAGCTACATGTAGGTGTCCTGTGACATCAGGCTTGTATATATA
This sequence comes from Bubalus bubalis, assembly GCF_019923935.1. Lineage (NCBI taxonomy): Eukaryota > Metazoa > Chordata > Mammalia > Artiodactyla > Bovidae > Bubalus > Bubalus bubalis. The sequence continues at coordinate 29,545,326 of NC_059159.1, read as the reverse complement.
ATCTGTTTCTTAGAATCTATACAATAACTTATTGAGGGCCATATCTTACACTCAGGGCTTGTCTTTCACTGTTTATCTGTGAGATGATGTATATATGAAGCAACGCAAGTTATGATGTGGTTCTTCCTCCAAAGACACACAATAGAAAACCAAGACACGTGGACAAGCAAACAAAAGCAGACACCACAGTAAACCAGAACGACCCACAGTCATTTCAACAGGGAACACCATGAAATCTGCTTTCCTACTTGGCTGCTCCCTGAACTGAAAATTCATGTGCTTTGGTGGCCACAAAGTATAGGTTTCACTACAGTCATGATCTTGATTTTCATAAACAAAGGGCCACAAGATTGACCAAAGCAAGTTTGGTAAGAGAATCAAAACAGAATTCTGAGCAGAAATCTATCCCTTCCACTGCCATGAAATTCATGACACTACATCAGACCCAGAGGCTGGGAATCCAGCCTCCAGCAACCCTGAAAAAGTTATAAATTGCAAGCTGTACAAATCTATATCCAGAACCTACTAAGGGTTTTTAAATTCTACTGTGCTTTACATTGAGAGACATCTTAAAATTCAAAATAACTTCTAATAACCAAGAACCTCAATGTTAAGGACATCTATTCCTGACAGGGGAAAGACAGCAATGCATGAGCTGAAGCCTAAAATACTGTGACAATCTTGCCCAGAAACCATTTAAACTTTAAACAATAAGCAACTCTGAGCTCACTTTGGGAACAGCTTCCTCTGAAAGCTCACTGTTAGGACAGGCTTGTTGGGAAAATGCGGCCTGTGATGTCCTCCCCGATTGTCCCCACGAAAGAAGAAGGGAATCTCTCGTATTGGCCCAATGTGTGTTCTCCATGCTGACCCTTTGAAATAAAGTGAGTTATTTCATGCTCTTCTGCAGGGAGCATACAGGAGCTGCTAAGAAAGGATACACCCTGCACCAGGACAGTGGCTGGGGTCTGCACCCACCAGCCAGGCTGGGTAGCAGGCCAGCTTCTCCCACCGAGTGAGGATGACCCACACAGGGTGCTGAACCAACACTGAGATGGAACACCAGCCTCTCCTCCAGACCCCAGAGAGGACTTGGCTGGAGCTCTGTCCTCATGGTAACCAGCTTCCTCATCACCAGGAACGGCAGTCATGGTGCTAGGTGGACTGTTCCTACTTGTTATAGCTTGTTATAACTTGGCCATGAACCCAGCTATTCACCAGCCATGGGTTAGTTATAACTTTGCCAGGGGATTCGTTATAACCTGGCCACAGAGCTAGTTATAACCTGGCCATGGGCAGGGACAGAGCAGCAGAGGGACCTGGAATGAAGGAAAAGGCTCGGTGATGGCAGAGACACCTCCGCAGCCTGGGTGAGGAGAGCGGCCAGGACCCACCTTCCACGGGCCTGTGCGTCCCCCAGCGCCTTCTGCAGCCGGGCGTTCTTCTCTTCCTCCTCCAGCAGCCTCCGCTTGACGGCGCGCAGCTCCTGCTGGGCCTCAACCTTGATGTCATTGGCCACCACTACCGCCGTCTGCAGGTCAGCCTGGAAGCGCCGCCACTCTTCCGTCTCATCCTGGAAGAGCCAGGTTGGCGCCCACATCAGACTGACGCCCCAGCCACGGTTGCAGGGCCCAGGGGTGTCCATAGGAAAGACAGGCTTTGGGATCTTGGTGCTGAGAAAAGGCGCAGGGGGGCTGCACCTGTAGGTGTGGGAGTCCCAGCCCTGAAATTGAGGCCGCCTGAACCTCCCTCCTGGCCACACTGTGGTTCCAGGCCCCACAAGTTTACTACACAAAGCAGGGTCAGAGAGTCATCAGGGTGTGTCTCAAAGGTGTCCACACCTCAGTTAACGGGGATACTTCAGGTAGAATGATGCTCTGGCTCTGACCACGTCTCACCTTTATCTGCTTCGTCAGAGTCTTCAGCTGCCTCTCCAGGTCCGACTTCTGTTCCTCCAGCTTCATCACGCTGCCTGGAAAGGAACAGGCAGACTGGAGTCAGAAATGTCTTGAGCCTCTGGGGAGCTAAGCTCAGGGGCCAGGCAACCTCAGGTCCTGCCACGGGCTCTGAGACCTGCCTCTGTGGCCAGGCTTCTCAGCTCAGCGCCCAGAGCATGGGAGCCAGAGGCAGAGGGTTCCTCCAAGAGAAACAGGATGAGTGGGAACGTAAGTGATGTAAGGTTAGGGTTCAGCCTCAGAGACAGGCTGCACAAACTCACAGCGCTACGGGAAGAGAGCCAACAGTTGCTCACACTCACACGCTGAATGCCTGGAAGCAGCACAGCAACCTGAACATCCTTCGCTGCTGTGATGTGGAAGAACGGCTTTTCTTTAAATTTATTTAACTGGAGGATAGCTGCTTTGCAATGCTGTGTCAGTTTCCGCCGTACAACAATGTGAATCAGACACAAGAGTACATGTGTTCCCTCCCTCTTCAGCCTCCCTGAGGGTGGAGTTCTGAGTAACAGCAGGAATGGATGGTTATTACTACTGTGATATTTAGACCAGCTTCCAGAGTCTGGAACTGACTCGCAGCTAAAACTCTATATCACCCAGGGAAACTTTTCAGAAGCACAGATATTCAAGCTCCAGACCCTGACCCATGGAATCCGGTCTCCCAGGGAGACAGGGTCTGGGTGTGTCTATGGTCCAGGCAGGTACAGACAGCTGCCAGGCACACAGGATCAGCTCCTGGAGCAAAGACGGGTTATGCTCCCTTGAGCCTCTGATCCCAATGTTTTCATCAAAGTTTAATGCTGTTTGTATTAAACTGGCTCGCTGGTCGATATCTTTGTGGAAAAAAAGCCCATCCCATGGGTTCTGGAACCTGCTTACCCACAGCATCCTTCTCCCATGTAACAATTGGCAGGCATCTGAAAGACACTTCTGCAGCCCAGGGCACTCAGAACTGCCTCATCTGCCGGGCTGGAACTTCCCTCCTGTGGGTACCAGCGCTGGACGAGAGAGCTTCAGACCTTCCTGGGAATCTGACCACACGTTTCTTTGATTTGGGTTCACAACCACATTGTTCAATGTTTTGGTTCTTTTTTAAATCTCATGAATCTACCAATGTCACTACTTTCCCATCTGCTCTACTCAGCACTTTCCCAAGCGGATAGGGGGCAGACTGGGAAGGTTCCCTCCTGGTCTCTGGAGGTTTGGTCCACATGAGGGCACTGCATTTCTGGTAGGCATGAAGCTCCCCCATGGCTTGGATTTCCTGCACGTGATACGTCCTGGCTCTCCTGTGCCAGGGACAGTGGATGATATTTCAGAACTACACTTGGGGCCATTTTAACTTGTTGTGAAGTGAAGGCTTCTCACTGCAGTGGCGTCTCTTGCTGTGAGGTGCCCCGGCTCTAGAGCACAGACTCAATGGTTGTGGCGCACAGATTTAGTTGCTCCATGACATGTGGGATCTTCCCCGACTGGGACTCAAACCTATGTCCCCTGCCTTAGCAGGTGGATTCTTAACTACTGGACCACCAGGGAAGTCCCTTGGGGTCCATTTTAAACAGAGGCATCACCAACATCCAAGCACAAAAATGCAAACCACATGGCACTGAATCAGCTGTGAAAGACACCTGTGGATGGTCCAAGCTAAAACAGGAAGGCGGGGTCACTCTGTCCCACCCAGGCTGGGGAGGCCCTCTGGGAGACTCAGACTTTTTCCCCGTCTGCAGGGCACCAGCAGCTATGGCAGCACCGTGTTGATTTGGGCACGGGGGGTGGGGGTAGGGGGATGGGGTTTACGACAAAGTTTTGGCAAGCAGGTAGATTCACCACCAGTAAGAGTTCCAAGAATAGATGGAGGGACTTTACCCACTGGGGAACCTTTCAGGCCACCAACTGTGCTATGTTCAACAAGGCGGGTGCTGCTAAAAGCTTGCACACTAAGTCTTTTGTTACTAAAGGAAAACACATTAGATGGGATCATTTGATAAGGCTTATTTGGACAAAGCAGGCAGTGTTTACCTAATCTCTGAAAAATATCCCTACCTACTCAGAGGTAGGAACCAGTTCCTAAATAAGCCACACACAAGTGCCTCTTCAGGAACACATGGGCGATGTCTCAAAGTCAGCTGATCCTACTGTCCAGGGGACCCATGCTGGGGATGTTTTCTCCTGAGGCCTACCCCAGGCCCCCATCCTTCTACCTGGCAGATCCCATTGGTAACAGCTGTTGGCACCTGCCGTGTGTGCCTAACGCCCCACACGCTCCACCCACGACCAACAGCCTTTCTTCTTTATCAGTTGTTCTGTGGCTCAGTTCAAGAGACAGATGATTCTGTCTCTTCTACTGGCCTTTCTTCCTGGGAGACCACAGTGCTCTCAGAAGGAAGACCTGGCAACCAGTGTCCCCACCTCCATCCTGACCCATGCCCATAAGGGACCTGGGTCCACTTACTTTCCAGCTCACTGATGAGCTGGTTGTTGTGCAATTTGACAGCACGATGCTGCTCCACCTGGTCCTCCAGCTCGAATATGGTCTCCTTCATGTCTTTGATCTCTGCGTCACTCTCTGACGCTTTCTCTTGTAGCTTCAGGCTGGTTCTGCTCAGCTGCTCTGCCTGGTGATCGCAGATCTCCTTTAGGTAAGAGTAATCCTTTTCCACCTAGAAAGAAAGCAAGGTGCCATGGTCACCTGAACAGGAAAGAGCTCCCCCCATGTCCACGCTGGGCCCACTGATACAACAGCAAAGGAAACCTTGGGCATGTGTGTGCCCAGCACCATCTCTATGTTCTGGGCCTCAAAAACAGCCAAGGCAGAGAAGTGTGATGGATGTCAGTGGCCGAATGGATGGATGCTGGGCCCCTTCCTGTGGCGTCCAAGAAAGCTTGTTGTTCTTGCTCAGTCGCTAAGTCGAGTACGACTCTTTTGTGACCCCATGGACTGTGGCCCGCCAGGCTCTTTCTGTCCATGGAACTTCCCAGGCAAGAGTACTGGAGTGGGTTGCCATTTCGTTCTCCAGGGGATTTTCCCAATCCAGGGATCAAACCTGAGTCTCTCATGTCTCCTGCACTGGGAGGAAGGTTCTTTACCACTAGCGCCACCTGAGAAGCCCCTAAAGAAAGCTGCATCTGCTTCAGTACCCCTCTTTCCTGCCCCTTCCTTGGAGCTGTCCCAGGACAGCGGCCACTCGCCTCACAGCAACAATGGAGCAGCGCCCTCTGCTGGGAAGCCAGAAAGCTAACCTCCGCAACATGCCCCAAACTTCTATTGTCAAGTACTTGGGGCTAGTGTTTCTTTAGAGGAACACTAATGGGATGTGAAGAAGGCTGAGCGCCGAAGAATTGATGCTTTTGAACTGTGGTGTTGGAAAAGACTCTTGAGAGTCCCTTGGACTGCAAGGAGATCCAACCAGTCCATTCTGAAGGAGATCAGCCCTGGGATTTCTTTGGAAGGAATGATACTAAAGCTGAAACTCCAGTACTTTGGCCACCTCATGTGAAGAGTTGACTCATTGGAAAAGACTCTGATGCTGGGAGGGATTGGGGGCAGGAGGAGAAGGGGACAACAGAGGATGAGATGGCTGGATGGCATCACTGACTCGATGGACTTGAGTCTGAGTGAACTCCGGGCGTTGGTGATGGACAGGGAGGCCTGGCGTGCTGTGATTCATGGGGTCGCAAAGAGTCGGACACGACTGAGCGACTGATCTGATCTGATCTGAATGGGACAGCAACAGCAGAAATGTGCACACACCAGACACAGACATGTGCACAGCACACTCACTTCACCTGTTCAAGTTTAATCAATAACGTTCTCAACACACAGAAAAGCACCAAAGGGGACAAGATAACTACTGTGTGCCAAAACGGGCAAACCAACTGTTAATTTTTGCCATGTTTGCTAAATCTTCTCTTACCCTAACAAGGTTTGTTAAAGCCTCAACCTTCCTTCTCACACCAGAGTGTCCAGAAATTGGCATGTGGTTGTTCCTTGCAGAGTTTCCCACGTTTACTGTGTGTGGATGTGCCCATGACAATACACAGTGTTGTTCTGGATGCTCTAAAACTTTTACACAAATGATATCACACTATCTTAGGCTTCTGCAGGGCACTGTACGATATACTGCATTGTATCTTATGTAAGATGCTCTCGTCCTGTATTATTATTTTGTGTCCTGTATATACTGTGCTGATTACACTTCTGTAACTTGCTTTCAACTATGTTTTTGAGATATATTCATGATACACACTGTTCTAGTCAGTCCTTTTTTTAAAAAAGAAAAGCTTTATTATTTTTTTTTAATGCACCGTGATGTTTGTGGGCTGTTAGTTCTTCAACTAGGAATTGAACCTAAGCCCCTGGCAGTGAAAGCGTTGAGTGCTAAGCACTGGATTGCCAGGGAATTCCCTAGGTCATTACTTTAAATACTGCATAATATCCTACTGCGTGAATACACAAATCACTTTACTATTTTAAGCTGTATCCTGGTTCTACAGTCCTTTGTTGTTAATAGCTGTATATTTAGCAGGTTATGTAAGCTTGACACCTAGTAGGTTTCTTCCCAGATTTGGAAGGGGAAGTCTCCAAATACAATTTTTTTTTCCCAATTGCATTTCATGTGCAGAATCTGTGGGTATCTGAGGACAGTACTGCATTTTATTAAAATATCTACTCTGGGTATAACATTCTTATTTTGTTTTTTACAGTTTTATTATTTCATTTTTGGCTGGATCGGGTCTTCACTGCTGTGCAGGCTTTTCTCCAGTTGCGGCAAGCAGGGGCTACTCTCTGGTTGTGGTGCAAGGCCTTCTCACTGCAGCGGCTTTTCTCTTGTTGCAGAGCACGAGCTCTAGGGTGAGGGGGCTTCAGTAGCTGTGGCACGTGGGCTCAGTAGTTGCGGTTTCTGGGCTCTGGAGCACAGGCTCAGTAATTGTGGTGAACAGGCTTAGATGCCTTGAGGCATGTGAGATCTTCCTGGGCCAGGGGCTGAGATCCTTTGTCGCCTTCACTGCCAGGCTGATTCTTTCCCACTGAACCACCAGGGAAGCTGTGCACTGTTTGTCAATTGGGAGGTTTTGATCAGGATAAGAAAGGAAGGGACTGAGGGAGAAAAAGAGAGAGTGCCTGTGTAGGGGAGGGGAAAGGGTGCAGGTGTCTTTGGGGGGCGGGGGAAGGGGAGGAGCCGCACTTGAGGGTGGGGCCATGGCCTGGACCAGACTGCGGCGTGTAAATGTCAGTTCTACCAGACTGAGCCTGCATCCATCCATCTCCCTGCCCTGGTGTCCTCATCTGAACAATTAAATGGAACTTAATACTTAGTTTATCACTATCCCTGGTGCAGGTAAGCACGCAACAGTAGCTATTCTTTCCTAACTGCCTTCTGTCTCCGAGTATGTAAGTTCAAGAAAATTACAACACATGCAAAACACCAAAAGTCTTATGTCCTAGGATAGCTACTTTAATAAACAGAAGACAGACAACTCTTAAGGAGAAAAAGCCACTGCTTTTTAGCTCCTGGAAGGCTGGCGTCTGATAGCCTTTAACAAGCAGCCACAGGAGGCACCTGTGGGCCTTGCCTCCGGAAGATCCTGGCTTTCTGCAGAGCAACCAGGCTCCGCCTCACAGATCCTCAGGTTAAGGGCCACTTCCCTGAGGTCTAGAAACATGTCCTTTGCTTGACTGGGACTAAAACAGGAGGATGTGAGCAGGTGAGGAATGGCTGAGGACTCGGGGGTCTCCACGTGCAGCTCAGGCTGCCGGCCTCTCAGGAGCTCTGGCCTCCGTTACATCTTTCATGTTGGGGTCGTGAGCACAGGTGCAGCTATGGGAGGGCCTGTGCTGGGTGCCGTGCATGGCTGAGTGGGTAAAGGTACAGACCAGTGCACGTGGGTCCACTTACACACGACGTTCTTCCTTCTTGATTTTGGAATATTCTCTCAAGTTTAGCAATGTACTCTGGAAAGCTATTTAAAAAAAAAAAAAAAAAAAGTAGCTTTATCATGCTTCCGGTAGGGGCTGGGGAGATATTTTTAGACTCATCTCAGAGAGTAACTAATGGAGAGAGAAATTAGATCATTAGAAAAGAGCAGCTCAGCCAGCAGCTCAGCCCAGCACCTGCCCTTGACGACTACTGGGTGCTGGCTGACCCCTGCACCCCTGGCTCTTTGTTCCCTGGGCCAGGTCACCAGGGTCCAGCTCCTCTGGTTCAAGAACAGAACTGACATGCAGCGACGTGGTTTCCAAGGCTTCCCTTTAAAGACAGAAATCACTCTCACGTATATCAAGCACATCTCCTCTTCAGAAGTCAACTTTCTCTAGAAATGGGGCATGCAGAACTGCATCACAAATCAGTCAAATGATTCCTGGGAGCCCCAGTCCTCCCCAGAGAGGGGGTGCTTTAAGCCAGTCCCGATGCTCAGACAAGCATGAAAGGCAGGTGGCAGCAGAGACCACTTGGGAGGGACTGTCCTGCAGGGCTGGCCTGAGCTGACAGGGGCTGGGATCTCAACAAGGTTACTGCCTTTCCTCTGGCTGGTCAGACACTGAATCTGAGGAATGGTATCGTCATTCGCCTGTCCCCAGGAAAAGAGACCCTGCATGGACTGTAGCCTGCCAGACTCCTCTGTCCATGGAATCTTCCAGGCAAGAACACTGGGGTGGGTTGCCATTTCCTTCTCCAGGGCATCTTCCTGAATCAGGGATCAAACCTGAGTCTCCTGCATTGGCAGGTGTTTTCTTTACCACTGAGCCACCTGGGAAACCCTTTCTTCTGGGTACAAGATGATAAAAATGTTCTAAAACTGATTGTGGTGATGGCTGCACAACTCTGTGGATATACTAAAAACCACTTACCTGTACACTTTAAATGAATTCTATGTCAATAAAGCTGGTAGTGAAAAAATACTCCAGAGGCTCCTACTGGCTTGAGGGTACAATTCAAAGCTCTTGATGGTCTCCTCCAGCCCAACTGCAAGCAGCTGCTGTGCACTCCAGAAACTGCAAACCACTGGTTACTTCTTTGATGGGTGAGAACTTACAATTGTCTTTCCATGACATTCCTGCTGTCCTGCCCCACCAACACATCTGGTGAACCCAGACTCCCCTCAAGATTCAGGTTCTAAATCAAACAAGAGGATGTGTCTTGATGAGTCAGGTTTTCGCTGCGAATTTCTCTACTCTGTAGACAAGCAAGAACATCTTTCCTAGTTCATCGAGATGTGGCAGGTTGCTTTCTATCAAACCTAAAGGCTCTGGCTGTAAGACTGCTGTGTATTCAAGCCCATGTGTCTGCTTTAGATGGTTTTCTCTCTCTTTTTTATTTTCATGTAACCAGGAAGCAGCATAAATCAGGGATGAAGAATAACCATTATGGGACTTCCCTAGTGGTCCAGTGGTTAAGACTCTGCTTCCACCACAGGGGGCACAGGTTAGATCCCCGGTCAGGGAACTAAGATTCCTGCACACTGCATAGTACAGCAAAAAAAAAAAAAAAAAAAAAAAACCCAAAACAACAAAAAAAGAACCCCTGCAAACAGGGTGATGAAAATTAAGTCCAACAAAATTTGCCTCTTCAAAAACAAACGAACAACCAACCAAGAAGAGTTCTGGGGTCAGCCTCTGGCCTTCATTAGTTAATGAACTAAGCCTAGTAACTTAACCATTCCCTGCCTCAGTTTCCTCAACAAACCCTGAGATGGGTCAATGGAAAAAAAACTAGATAAAAACAGTATCTGTACCCTAAAATTATGACAATTAAGTAAGATTAAATGACGTAAAGCCGCCAAGAGTGTCTGGCACATATAAAGCACTAGAATAGTAGTTGTTATGATTAAAATATGATAAACTTTTATTTAACATATTGATATAATTTTAGCAGCCTTTCTCTCCTAATTCACTGCAAGTTTCTCTGACATTCATTCCTTCATTCAATTTATTCAACAAGCATTTACCAGATGCTTAACACATAGAAGAAGTCACGTGTTCAGTTCAGTTCAGTCACTCAGTTGTGTCCGACTCTTTGCAACCCCATGAATCGCAGCACTCCAGGCCTCCCTGTCCATCAACAACTCCCGGAGTTCACCCAAACTCATGTCCATTGAGTCGGTGACACCATCCAACAATCTCATCCTCTGTTGTCCCCTTCTTCTCCTGCCTTCAGTCTTTCCCAGCATCAGGGTCTTTTCAAATGAGTCAGCTCTTCGCATGAGGTGGCCAAAGTATTGGAGTTCCAGCTTTAACATCAGTCCTTCCAAAGAACATTCAGGACTGATCACCTTTAGGATGGACTAGTTGGATCTCCTTGCAGTCCAAGGGACTCTCAAGAGTCTTCTCCAACACCATAGTTCAAAAGCATCAATTCCTCAGCGCTCAGCTTTCTTTATAGTCCAACTCTCACATCCATACATGAATACTGGAGAAATGATAGCCTTGACTATATGGACCTTTGTTGGCAAAGTAATGTCTCTGCTTTTTAATATGCTGTCTAGGTTGGTCATAACTTTCCTGCCAAGGAGTAAGGATCTTTTAATTTCATGCCTGCCATCACCATCTGAAGTGATTTTGGAGCCCAAAAAATAAAGTCTGTTTCCACTGTTTCCCCATCTATTTGCCGTGAAGTGATGGGGCCAGATGCCATGATCTCAAGTTTTCTGAATGTTGAGCTTTAAGCCAACAAGAGGCTCTTTAGTTCTTCTTCGCTTTCTGCCATAAGAGTGGTGTCATCTGCATATCTGAGGTTATTGATATTTCTCCCGGCAATCTTGATTCCATCTTGTGTTTCTTCCAGCCCAGCATTTCTCATGATGTACTCTGCATATAAGTTAAATACGCAGGATGACAATATACAGCCTTGATGTACTCCTTTCCCGATTTGGAACCTGTCTGTTGTTCCGTGTCCGGTTCTAACTGTTGCTTCCTGACCTGCATACAGGTTTCTTAAGAGGCATGTCAGGTGGTCTGGTATTTCCATCTCTTTCAGAATTTTCCACAGTTTATTGTGATCCACAGTCAAAGGCTTTAGCATAGTCAATAAAGCAGATATAGATGTTTTTTCTGGAACTCTCTTGCTTTTTTGATGATTCAGCAGATGTTGGTAATTTGATCTCTGGTTCCTCTGCCTTTTCTAAAACCAGTTTGAACATCTGGAAGTTCATGGTTCATGTATTATTGAAGCCTGGCTTGGAGAATTTTGAGCATTATTTTACTAGCGTGTGAGATGAGTGCAATTGTGCGGTAGTTTGAGCATTCTTTGGCATTGCCTTTCTTTGGGATTGGAATGAAAACTGACCTTTTCCAGTCCTGTGGCCACTGCTGAGTTTTCCAAATTTGCTGGCATATGGAGTGCAGCACTTTCACAGCATCATCTTTTAGGATTTGAAACAGCTCAACTGAAATTCCATCACCTCCATTAACTTTGTTCATAGTGATGCTTCTGAAGGCCCACTTGACTTCACATTCCAGGATGTCTGGCTCTAGGTGAGTGATCACACCATTGTGATTATCTGGGTTGTGAAGATCTTTTTTGTACAGTTCTTTTGTGTTTTCTTGCCACCTCTTCTTAATATCTTCTGCTTCTGTTAGGTCCATACCATTTCTGTCCTTTATTGAGCCCATCTTTGCATGAAATGTTTCCTTGATATCTCTAATTTTCTTGAAGAGATCACAAGTCTTTCCCATCTATTGTTTTCCTTTATTTCTCTGCACTGATCACTGAGGAAGGTTTTCTTATCTCTCCTTGCTAGTCTTTGGAACTCTGCATTCAGATGGGTATATCTTTCCTTTTCTCCTTTGCTTTTCGCTCCTCTTCTTTTCATAGCTATTTGTCACATGTTAAGACTGTACATACTGTGATGGCTTAAGTAACTGTAACATGAGTGAGTATGCGTTAACTTGCTGTGTGTGTTTAATTTCATTTTTAAAATTTTGGCTGTGCTGGGTCTTCGCTGTTGCCAGAGGCTCTCTCTAGTTGCAGCATGTGGACTTAGCTGCCCTTCGGTATGTGGGACCTTAGTTCCCCAATCAGGTATTGAACCTGTATCCCGTGCATTGGACAGATGTTTTAAAAAAAATTTTATTTTTGACTGTGCTGGGTCTTCGTTGCTTTGCTCAGGCCTTAGTTGCAGCAAGCAGGGGCTACTCTCTAGTTGTGGTATGCAAGCTTCTCACTGCAGTGGCTTCTTTTGTTGCAGAGCATAGGCTCTAGGGTACATGGGCTTCAATAGTCATGACTTTCAGGCCCTAGAGTCAGGGCTCAGCTGCTCCAAGGCATGTGGGATCTTCCAGGACCAGGGATCAAACCTGTGTCCCCTGCACTGGCAGGCAGATTCTCACCCAGTGGACCACCAGGGAAGTCTCTGTTATGTTTGTTTTACATCTAACTTGGTTATTCCCTTCTGCTGAATCCTTGCCCCTGTTCTGATGGAGCCATGATTCATTCATGCCAGCTTCCATCTGCACTATCTTTTTTACAATGCTATTCTGCCAAAGGGGAGGGAATATGCTAATTCAGTTTACACTTTTGTTATGGAAAAAGAAAGATGGGGTCGGAAAACTCAAGGAAGAGGGCGAACATCTGTATCTCACTGAGGCCCTCTGGGACACTTTTGGGCTGGGGCTGCGATGCTCCCTGAGGTGCTTTCCAAGGTCTCAACAAGGAGACAAATGCTGGGGTGGCCAGAGGCTTCAGAAATCAGTCCTGCAGTCAAGTTTAAGAAAGAGACTGGAGCTCAGGCCCAACTCAGCACCATCAAGGCACTGGGCTAGCCAAGAAGTCCCAGCCCATCTAGGATGTGGCCTCCTGGGTCCACAAGCCCATAGCCCTCCTGGAGCTGAGGGTCAGCGTCTCTGAAAAAGGAACACCGAGGTTGAGACCTAAAGCTTCAGAAAGGACCTGTGGGGGGGAAAGGGGGACAGGCATGGCCCCCCAGATACCTGAGGGCAAGAACTGGGCCTGGTTGGGCCTGGCAGAGGGGGCAGAGGGCAGTGAAGGGGCTGGAGGGGAAAGCAGATGGGGTGGGGAAGTGACCAACCAAGCAGAGTCCTGCTGGCTGTGGCCAACGGTACTTTCACCTGCCCAGAGGCCACTCCCCCTTCTCTTCTTACTAAGACCCCCTAACTTGTTCAGGAATCAGGCTGTGATCCTGCAGTCTCAGGGAAAGTGACCTGAGAGAGGGTCACCAGGTCACTGGGTGTGACCCAGTCCTGCCCAGGTGTAAGGGGGGGAACCCAGGGAAGGTTCTCCCACAGGACTGTAGGGACTGTGGGGACCAGATGCTGAAAGCACCGTGCTTGCCTGCACCTCCAGCAGGAAGGCAGAGAGGGTCTCAGAGCTGCCAGCCTGGAGCGGCAACATTGCACTACCTGGACCCCACCACCAGCCTCGACCCCCAGACTCCAGGTTATGGAGCAGAGCGCACATCCACTGACTGGGGCCCCGACACCAGGGTTTGTTCTCACTGTCCAAAGCACCAGCTGGTCATGCTCACAGACCACCTGTCATTTCAGCCAGGGTCCAGGTCTCTCCATCCCTGTAGGGTCCTGTCTTCAGTCACAGTGACAGGGCCATTGACCTGCCACATCTTCTCTCAAATTCTGCTCTGGCCATTTGTGGCCAGTCACTGCCCTAATCATTTTGTCTTGGTGACAACATTGGTCACACAATAATCATGTCACCTCTCATTTTCCTTGGCCACTCAGGCAAGTGCTTTTTTACAACCCCCTTACTCCATTGGAGGAAATGCCTGAGTTTTGCAGGAGGAACTGAATTTCTACCTACATGTTGTCAACCTCAGGGGAAGAGAAAAATCAGTGTCTTCTTTTAAAACTTCTAGGTTCCAAGACTTATAAAAATTCTCCAGCTTGAAATCAAGATCCCAAATGACTGGAATCTTGACGAGTAGACCTAGGCTGCATTATAATCTGGAAAAACAAAGATGTGGTCCAACGCCACAGTGCTGGCCAGCTAGGGAAGGCATGTGTGCAGTGGCGGGAGGCTAAGGCTTGAAGATTCTGTGGAAATAAGATCCCCCCTGCCCCGGCCCCACGAAGCTGTGCACAGGCAGCTTGTACGATCACACAGTCAGCTGCCAGCAAAATTATAAGGTGGAGGTCAGAGAAGCTGGAAGCCTGAAGATACTCGAACCCAGCTGAAAACGAATAAATGAGAGGAAGAGAAAGCCTGTAAGACATCCATATCATTAATGACCAGAGAATCAGGTTGCAAGGGACCATTCTTAAGGCAGATGAAGCAGGAGAGATAAACCCTCTGGGAGTTCAGGGTGTAATTTGTATCAAGAGAGTGACAGCCCCTGAAATGAGGTGGGAGGATGTTTTCAGTCCCTCTCAGCAAGGGACCCCAAAATCAGACCCAGAGCTCAGAGGAATTGGGAAATCGGAAGCCATCTATCTATACCTGCTGCTCTGCTCTGAGGATGGGCAGAATATTATACAATCACCAGCAATCTTTACCAGAGAACAAAGTCCAGGCTGATTAAAGCATTATTTTTAAAAAATGAAAATAGTGATCATTTACTTGATCTTGGGTTGGGGAAGATCTTTCTGAGTGGAAATGGGGAGGGGAAAAGAGGAAATGGAGACCAGATCTGAATGACCCAAAAGCTAGGTACCAAATGTCAGCAAGAGGTCCAGAACCCCCCACGCCATTGGTGGGATTACACCTATGTCTTGCTGCTGGCAGCCAATCTGGCCAAGGCATGCAAAGTCTTTAAAACAGTCAAACTCTTGACATAGTGAGTCAATGTCTAGGAATTTTTCCTAAGGAAATAATCAGAGAGAGATAAAAAATGACTTACACTATCGAAAGACTGGGAAAAAAACATGAATGTTCAACAATAGGTGAGCAATAAAGTACTAGGAAATATTTCTAGAACAGCATACTATCTGGCCTTCAAAATCATGTTTCAAAGAATAGTGAACAATGAGAATGTGCTCACAAAACATCAGATTTTTTTAAAAGTTAGTATGTATAGAATGATTTTTTAACTTGTGACATAAACAGATATATACATACATTAGTACATCTGGAAGAAAACGCCAAAATAGTGGTTATATAATTGTATTACTTGGTGGGGAAACTTAGGATGATTTTAGTTTTCTGTTCCTAGGTGCCCAAAGCATGGTAACCAGGAAACTGGATGTCTATCACTCACTCTTCAACACTTGGCTTACTGCCACCTCTTCCAGGCAGTCCTCCTGCACTACCCTCCCTTACCCATGTTATTCTAGGTGCTCCCCTGGGGACTGGACTCCGGACTGGCCTCTGCAACGTTCTTTATTCCTGCATCATCAGACTCACTGTATCCCCATGACACATTCCGCTACTGTAGCCAGAAATTGGGGTGTCTCATTTCTGCATGCCTGGTCTGTGTGGACTCTGACAGATCTTCAGGCTAGAGTGCTGGATTGTGAATGTAATTGAGTACCTGGTCCTCTGTGCCCTGTGCCTCTCAGGCCGAGGAGGGCCAAGCAGATAAGGATGAGCAAACTCCAGCGGAGAGAAAGCTCCTTACCTTGGCCAGCAGGCTTGAAACGCGCTTCACCTCCCCATGTGCCTTCAGCAGCTCCTGCCTGAGCTCCGAGCAGGACTGTTCCAGCTGGTCCTTCTCGGCTCGAGCCACAGTCAGCATTTCCTGGACATCGCAGCCCTCAGCCATGGGCCCTAGGGGGCTGGCCCCTCCAGTTTTCTGCTCCTCGTTCTCCAGGGAGGCCTGCAAAGACCCGTTCTCTACCTGGAGCCCTTCCACGGGAAGCTGACGAGCTGCTGGGATCTCAGCTGTGGGGCCACCGCTGTGCCGCTCCAGCTCCAGGCGGGTGGTCAGCTCCCCATTCACCTCCTGCAGGTGCCGGACCAGCTCCAAGGCACTGCGGTGCTCCTCCTCGACGGTGCGCAGGCGGCATGTCAGCTGCTGTTGGATGCTCAGCAGCTTCTCACGCTCGAAGCGGCCCTGCTCCAGGATCTCTGTGCACTTCTGTTCCAGCTCCAGGATCTTGCCTTCCTGGGCGCCAGGCTCCTCGCCCTTGACACGCTCCTGCAGGAGGGTCATAAGCTTCTCATTCTCCTGGCTCAGCTGCTCCGCCCTCTCCCGGTGCTGACGGAAGGACGTTTCCAGGAGCGTCTTCTCGTCCGCCAGCTTCTCATTTTCAGCCGTCAGCTCCTGCACCATCTGCTGCTGGTCAGACAGCTCCTGCAGCGTGGCCTGCAGCTCCTCGGCCGTGCTGTGCTGGTTCTCCTCCATCCTGTGGATCTTCTCTGCCAGGGACGCCAAGGACAGCTCGCTCGCTGTGTTCGGGGAGCTGCCAGCTGCCGAGCACTTGGAGCTCTTGACAAGGCTCCCAACAGGGGACAGGGGCCCCAGGGTGTCTGCTGGGATGTGTTCGAAGTCAGAGGCATCCGGGGATAAGGAGGCCTTGGTGACATCACTGCTGGAAGAGCCTGATGTCCGCAGGGCACCCTCATGTGGGTTTTTTCTGTACACATCAATTTCACCCAACGCCTCATTCCCCGTCGGGCTCCCGAAGCTGGACTCCTGAGTTACGGACGTCGGGCAGCTGCTGTCCCCGGTGTGACTTGCTCCCCTCTCTGAATCTGGGGAATGCTCAAAATAAGTCAGTTTCTCTTTCAAGGCCCGGTTTTCTTCCTCGAGCTCTGCGAGCTCTTTCTGGAAGCTCTTGTTCTTCTCCTCAAGGGCTCGGATCAAAGGTTCCGAGTCACCTGGCAAGACTGATGCTCCGTCCACACTGGAGTCCAAAGCATCCCCGCCTTCACTGTCCTGAGTCCGTTTCTCCATCCATTTCTTGAGTTCACTTCGGAGCCTGTTGATCTCACTGTCTTTCTCTTTAGCTTCTGCCAAGAGCTCCCGGACCTGGGACTCGAGCACAGCCTTCTCTGCACCTTCATGCTCCGGCCGGGGTCTTGGGGGAGCAGCCCGCACGTGCTTGGTGGGGGTGGGCGTGCTGGAAGAGGTGGGGCTGGTGGTCACTTTCCTTGAGTTGGAGGGACCGCGTGGCACAGTTCTGTCTCTCGAGACAGTGACGGCAAGTTCTCGAGGGGCAGGAATGCCTGTCCTCTTGGTGGCTGTCAGGGCCCCTGAAGAGAGAAGAAACCAGTGAAACAAAGCGAGCACTTTTATGAAGGAAACCCAGTAACTTCAGCTCTCAGGGCACGTGGGCAGCATGGCTGCCACTCTTCCTCCATTGCATCCTCCCTGAAGTACCTACCCAGCTCCAACTGGGGCTTCTGAACCCCTGCCCCCAGCCCTGTGCTTCAGCAGAGCTGACACCATGCTGAGCTACTCAGCATCACCCTGTCCCCAGCGACAGCTGCTGGCTCAAAGCACACACCAGCCCCACAGTCAAGGTCAACGAGACACTAGGAGAGAGGTTCCTGGGTGAGCGTCTAAACATACTGGTCGCGGGTGAGTCTGGGGACGGCCGGCAACCATCACCGCAGGAGGAAGGTGAGGATGCAAAGAAAGAAGGAACCAAGCTCTTAGTGGCGCTGCGGAGCTGTGGGTCAGTCACCCTGAGGCTGGCCCTCCAACCACACAAGCCAACAGTCACCTTTCATAAGTCACCTTAAACTAGGTTTTCTGTAACTTGAAACGTAATAACTGAATTGACAGTTCTGGCAACTAAGCAAAATACAGGATCGCTGTGAATTCTTAAATAAACACTCAAAAAATGTATCATTTGCATTCTGACTGAACAAATTTCATGAAGAAATCAGAAGACCCAAATAATATTGTACTAGGCACAGGCTGATCTGAGTCAATGACCTATTGTTTTTAACAAAGTGGGAATACTGTGCTCATTTGTATTCACAAAGAAACAAGAACCAACACGATGAGGGCCCAGCACATTCATCTGCAGTATGGTTTTCAATGCCAAACAGATTTACATAATGTGGAAATGATACAGAATTTAGAACTTACGACAGAAAATGTAAGGTAAGGAATTTATTTTCATCTATACTACCCCAGTTATTTTTTAACCTTCACCTATACTACATTTTAAATTTTAACTTAAACTGTTTACTATGGAAAATGTCAAAAAAAAAAAAAATCTAGGGGTGAAAACTCAGACATCAGTCTCCTAAATGCTCCAAAATGAAACCCACCTTGGAGGTTAAAGTATAAAATGAAAAATCTGCACGTCTCACAAACTCAAAGATGTGCGATGAATCAAGGCCGACTGCAGCAAGTTACACAACAATGGACTGTGGACCGGAGGCCTCTGCTGTGTAGGGAGGGTGGGGGGCAAGGACACATCCCCAGCCTGGCAGAGGCCCCAGCCAGCCGAGGCAGAAGCAGGAACCACTGTGGTGAAACAGCTCTGAACCCACTGCCAAGACAGCCACTAAGTCATGAGTAACTGTCTCCCAGTGCCCCGGAATCCGAGGGGGTGATGTGGAGGCAGACGGTGGACACTGCTGAGTGTCTGACGGCCGGATGCCTCTAAAACACTGACATGATGAAGGCTAAGCTGTCGTAGTCACACAGAATAAGACTCAGGTTTTTAAGTTAACCTTTCCAAATTACCAGGGCTTCCCTGGTAGCTCAGAGGGTAAAGCATCTGCCCACAATGCTGGAGACCCAGGTTTGTTCCCTGGATGAGGAAGATCCCCTGGAGAAGGCAATGGCAACTCACTCCAGCACTCTTGCCTGGAAAATCCCATGGACAGAGGAGCCTGGCAGGCTATAGTCCTTGGGGTTGCAAAGAGTCGGACACGACTAAGCGACTTCACTTCACTTTCCAAATTAAGTTACTAGAAAGCTAAGAGCACGGTAACACATGTGTGATGCATGGCTGTGTCCTGGTGCCTCCGGTACACCACAATAAATGCTCAGTGAAGAAAAGATGTGTTTAAATGCCCTTGTAAAGTGAAGACTGAAATCACTAAGCAATAAACCTTTTCATCACACCAGTCTTCTGGAGTGAAGTAACCTTGGCAAGGACTGGAATGAAAACTGAGGGATAACTAAAGTTTCAACCTAATGATAGTGAGGACATGCAACACTGAATATCCAGGACCTACTGTCACGGCATCTGCATTCCTGATAATGCCACTAAAGCAAGGCTCCTTTCAGCTGTCTGTTGACTGGGAAGAATGATGTGGACAGCAGCAGCCCACCTCTGCCATCGTGGCAGTGGCAGCTTCACTGCTTCCTCTGGCTGACAGTCTCAGTCTGTCTGCCACTTGGGTGTTACTTATGCCTTATCTAAACTACTAGGAATTTGTTGACATCAAACCCAAGTCCATTTATGAATTATATCCAGTTGTGGATTACAAAGCACACAACCCAGCTGTACTTTCATAACATCTGTTCTTTTTTTGGTTCTCGCTGCTTCATCATCACTTGACAATCAGTGTACTTGCCTCCTTACCTTCTTTAAAAGGCTCTTCCCATCTCTGGACACATCTTTTCAGAAACTATCATTAGCTGAGCATAAGTTGAGAGTGCTGCTAAAATTCATCATTGGACCAAACTAAAGTGGTAATACTTCCCCCTCTGCATCAAGACATCCCATCACGGCCATTGGCAGGGTGGGGGGTGCAGTCCCCCAGCTTACCACGTCATAAACCAGAAGGGTTCTTCCTCCCAGTCTCCTTCAAGAACTGAGTTCAGAGGCGTCAGCTCAGAGCCATTCAGCCTGGGCAGGTTCCCCAGCCCAGGAAAGCTGAGCAGGGAGACAGCCGGGGTGGCTAGAGCCTAGGCTGATGGGCGGGGCCTGGCGTGGCAGGCACCCTTGCGTCTTTCCTCTTCTGATCACTGTTTATTTGTGCCGAGGATAGCTGTCTGGCTGTAAGAAGTTAAAATAAAAGCAAGCTCTGCCTAATACAATAATATTTTTAAACCATGTTTGACATGTTACATTTCACAAACCAGAGGAGAAACTGTATTATCTTGTGGCTGATCACAGGTGCATCAAAGTGTGTGTCACAGACACACGAACAAGGAGGGGAGAGGAGGAGGGCAGAGGACATGTAGGACAGGGAGTGCTGAGCTGGTCGACAGTGAGTAGTTCTCCTGATTCTTTTTTACGTTATATTTATGCCACAAAGTAAGAAAGAGGGAACACAGGGAACTACTCTATGGTGACCTAAGTGCAAAGGAAATCTGAAAAAGATAGGATATATGTATACAAATGGCTGATTCAGTTTGCTGTACAGCAGAAACTGACACAACACTGTAAAGCAACTACACTCCAATAAAACTTAAAAAAAAAAAAGGGAAAAATCCTATCATAACAATACACAGAGAGAAAATGGGGTGGGAAAAAAATCTTTCCATAGAACAAAGCATGTTTAAAATAAACAACAGTGCAGTCATTTAAATTATTGATAAGGTTTTAAGCAGTGGTTCTCATGAGCTGAAGATAAAACATTTTCAGTCTCTTTCTGATTTCCTCATCTTACCCAAAGAATCTGTTCCTGGGGCTGCTCTGTGTGATGTGTGTCAGGTGGGGGGAAAGGGTGGCATTCTGAAGTAAACCATTAACCTTTCGTTTATTCACCGAGGATTCGAGTCCTGCTCTACAGAGACACACAATTCACCAGATTGCATGCTGCCTGCCTGGTCTCCTAACACAAGCAGATTCGCTCATTCTATCTCTAAAACTCTAAAACTACCAGGTTATTCTGTATTATAACTCTTTATAACCTTTTTAAAAAAATAAGATAATACACTTTAAAAAAATATTTATTTTTATTTACTTGGCTGTGCCAGGTCTTAGTTGCGGCATGTGGGGGTCTTAGTTCCCTGACCAGGGATGGACCCCAGGCACCCTGCACTGGGAGCACAGAGTCTTAGCCACCAGGGAAGTCCTTTTGTAACCTTTTTCTTGGAAAATTCCAGTAATTTCTTTACTGTCAAATCTAATCTCCCCGGACTCCTCATCCATTTCCGCTCTTGGCTGGTGGCTCATTTTTGAGAATCTTTGCTCTCTGCAGTCACAAAATATTCTGACAGTGGTACCAGCCATCTTTCAGTTTCCCCCATCAGAGAAGAACATATTTAAAGCCTCCTTCCTCCTTTCTTTTTGTAACCAGCCAGGCAGTCACCCAGATGTATTAATTAGCTTTGAGAGGGTCTCCATGTTTTTCCTTTCCTTTCAGTCTGACTCTAGTCCAGGTCCTTGGAACGTTCCATTGAAATTTCTGAAACATTCTCACAGGTCTTTCTGGTTCCAGCCTCCCCCACCTGTAAGATGTTCTGGATCCATATCCCTTAAGTAAGCCTCATTTTCTATTCCAGACTCTGTATGTATTTCCCGTCAAACTTCTTCCTGTGGTTTCAAGGTCACGCATACCAGCCACAGCCAACCGTACTCATCATTTGCACCTTTCTGCTCCCCACAACCCTCACTGAGCTCTTGCCAGTGTCCCCAGGGTCCCCAATACACCTGTGACTTGTGGAAATGTCATTCCCTTCCCACTGGATCCTTCTAACCAGCATTTAAACATCCTCAATTCTCTTCAGTTAAAAGACACATGCACCCAGTGTTCACTGCAGCACTATTCACAAGAGCCAAGGCATGGAAACAACCTAAATGTCCATCAACAGATGACTGGATAAAGAATAGCGTATATGAAAGTCAAAGTGACTCAGCGTGTCCAACTCTTTGCGACCCCACAGTCCATGGAATTCTCCAGGCCAGAATAATGGAGTGGGTAGCCGTTCCCTTCTCCAGGGGATCTTCCTAACCCAGGGATCAAACCCAGGTCTCCACATTGCAGGTGGATTCTTTACCACCTGACCCACAAGGGAAACCCAAGAATACTGGAGTGGGTAGCCTATCCCTTCTCCAGCAGATCTTCCCGACACAGGAATCGAACAGGGGTCTCCTGCATTGCAGGTGGATTCTTCACCAACTGAGCTATCAGGGAAGCCCCATGTGTATATATACAATGGAATATTACTTGGCCATAAAAAAGAACAAAATAATGCCATTTGTAGCAACATGGGAAAGACTGAAGGCAAAAGGACCAGCAGGTGGCAGAGGATAAGATGGTTGGATAGCATCACTGACTCAATCGACATGAATCTGAGCAAATTCTGGGAGACAGTGAAGGACAGGGAAGCCTGGTGTGCTGTAGTCCATGGGGTCACAAAGAGTCAAACATGACTTAGCAACTGAGAAACAACAAGCAACAGGGATGGACCTAGAGACTTTCATACTGAGTGAAGTCAGTCAGACAGAAAAAGACAAATATCATGTAATATCACTTACATGTGGAATCTAAAAAAAATTACAAATGAATTTATTTACAAAACAGAAATAGACTCACAGACATAGAAAACAAACTTATGGTTACCAGGGGGAAGCAAGGGAGAGGGGCAGAAGGATAAATTAGGAGCTTAACAGAAACATACCACTATATATATAAAATAGATAAATAGCAAGGATCTACTGTATAGCACAAGGAACTGTAGTCACTATCTTGTATTAATAACAACCTATAATGGAAAAGAATCTGAAAAAGAATAGATATATTTATACATACAACTGAATCACTTTACTTACACCTGAAACTAACATTGTAAATCAACTAGACTCTAATAAAAGTTTTTAAGAATTAAAAAAAAAGAGTATCTGAGTCCACACCTTCCTTCAGCTAGTCTCTGATCTGTCCCTACGTGTCCCAGCAGAATCCGGCCCTGCAATGCACTTCCAGGTTGTCTGCATTTCTTCCCCCTCATCCCCTCCTCTGCCCACTCCCATTACTCAATCAAACAGTGTCTGCTGAGCTTATCAGTGGCTTCCACTGCAACATCCAATGCAGTGGGTGTTTCCAATCCTCTCAGCAGGGCTGGACTTCTTGACATGGGTCTCTGATGTCATACTGACCTAGTTCTCTCTGACCTCAGCAGCCACCCCATGTGGCCCCCCACCTCCCACTCTCTGCATGCTGGAATTCTTCAGATCCAGGTCCTGGGCCATTCCTCTTCTCTTATTACAAGTATTTTCCTGGTGCTTCTACTCAATCCCATGAGCTTAAACACCACCTGTATTCTGATGACTCTCATATCAACTCTCTTATATGGATCTCTCCTCTGACAACATATGAACATCAAACTACTCACTTGATAAGCATAACTGAATTATCACAAAAGTATTTCAAACTAGATAAAAGGGAGAAAGAAAAGCTAGGAAAGTGTGAACAATGTGTAAAGGCCCAGGAGTACATGGAGGGGCTGATGAGAAAGAAGGCTAATGGCCATAGGGTGCTCAGGGCAGGTCTCACCATTGAAATTCAAGGTTACACACATTCGCTAAAACAAGGCCAGGATGCTATGAAAAAGTAATAGAAAAAGCTCTAGCTCTCACAAAGTTTAAATATGTTTGTCAAATTAAAAGATTCAATGGAAGGAATACAATGCAAAATGAAGGAATTCTCTCAATGTGTACAAGAAAATGGAAACAAGATGAAAATTGAAAGGATAAATATAGAGGGCCAAACCAGGCAATCAAATAATCAATTAATAGAAATTCCAGAACTACAGATGAGTGGAAACAGAGCAAAGGAAATAATCAAAGAGCAATTCCCCAAATTTGAGGAAGGTGTCGATGGAATTTATGTCAGGCAAAACAAAAAATAGATCCACAAGGAGATAGATAAATATTTTTAAAGTTTCAGAACACCAAGAATGTGTAAAAGTTTGGGGAAGGGGTGTGAACTGAGAACGAGCCTGGCCATCATCACGTATTGGGTTGGCCAAAGAGTTTGTTCAGGTTTTCCATAAGATGTTACAGAAAAACCTGAATGAACTTTTTGGCCAACCCAGTATTAGCAATACTGAATTCTAGAAGGCAACAAAGCAAATGCCTACAGAGTTCTGTGGGAAAATGATTTTTAACCTAGATTTCTATACCCAACCTAACTGCAAATCAATTAGAGAGGTAGAAAACACATGTCAAAACATGCACAGACTCAGAAAATTAAAACTGCCAACACCTTTTCTGAGGAAGTTATTCAAAGATGTGCTCTAGGAAAACAAGCAAACCAAACAGAAGAGGATGAGTCATCCAGGAAGCCTGGCCTTATCAGAAGAAAGCAGTCAAGGGAAGTCTCAGATGGTGTCCATGGAGCAAGTCTGGAGAACAAGTCCATGCTGGGTTGAGAGGATAAAGTGTCTAAGAAGGGAGGTTTCTTTAATAGAACACCTCATTGGAAGAAGAGTCGGGGGGGCTGGGGGAGTGAGGCTATAATAAAAATAGTGAAAAAACAGAAACCTCACAAAAACAAGAAACTGCATAAAGGTAACAAAATCATAGCACATGACTGCACTCTGCAGGGAAGCCTATCTTGCTGTTGTTCAGGCCCTAAGTCATGTCCAGCTGTTTGCAACCCTATAGACTGCAGCACGCAGGCCTCCCTGTCCCTCACTATCTCCCAGAGTTTGCCCAAGTTCATGTCCATTGAATCAGTGATGCTATCCACCCATCTCATCCTCTGCCGCCTCTTCTCTCCTTTTATCCTCAGTCTTTCTCAGAAGCCTATCTTTGTAGTCATAATAACATTAGTACTACTTAAATTTACCTATACCAAAGTAGGAAAGACTGTTTTATAGAACATTTGAATACTATCATCCTTGTTAGCAAAAAAAAAAATTAAAGTACCAATAGAAGAAATTGAGAGGTAGAAGACCAGGTGAAGAAAGCTGGCAGAAAGGGTTGTGACAATTTCCAACCTCATCTCATAAATGGAGAGTCAAAGAGACTAAATATAGTTGGCAAAACAAGAAAAAAAGATGAACTACATTATTAAAATAAAAGAGGTAACCAGGAAAGGAATTAAAAACAGTGATATGACACTGGGAGGAGGCAAAAGGTTATGAGTTAAATTCTCACCTATCATTGTGAGGGTCAACAAAGTGTCTACATGTGAAAAACTAAAAAACAGCAATGTCAACAGAATGATTAGACAGGCCACAGACTAGGAGGAAAAAAATCTGCAATAGACGTATCTGATAAAGGACCGTTAGCCAAAACACACAAAGAACTCAACAATAAGAAAATGAACAACCTAATTAATGGCAAAATATCTGAACAGAAACCTCACCAAGGAAGATAAACAGATGGCAAATAAGCAGGTGAAGAGATGCTCATACATCATCAGGGAATTGAAAATTAAAACAAGGAGATACCACTGCACACCAATTTTAGAGTTGCGAAAGCCCTAAACACAACACCAAATGCTGGTCTGGATGTGGAGCAACAGGAAGTCGTACTTCTACTGGTGGGAACACAGAATTGTACAGCCACTTGCAAAGACAGATAGGTGGTTTCTTTGTTGTTGTTGTTCTTGTTGTTGACCTAGGGGGCTCATCTTCTGACATCATATCTTATTGCCTTTTCTTACTATCCATGGGGTTCTCCAGGCAAGAATACTGGAGCGGGTTGCCATTTCCTTCTTCAGAGGACCACATATTGTCAGAACTCTTCACTATGACCTGTCCATTTTGGGTGGCCCTGCACAGCACGGCTCATAGTTTCATGGAGTTACACAAGCCCCTTCAACACAACAAGGTTGTAATCCATGAAGGGGATTCAGCAATTGTACTTCCTGGTATTTCCCCAAATGAGCTGAAAACTAACATCCACACAAAAACCTCTAAGTGGATACTGATAGCAGCTTTAGTCATAGATGCCAAAACTTGGAAGCAGTCAAGATGTCCTTCAGTGGGTGAATGGCTAAACTGTGGTACATCAGCCAGTGGAACATTAATCAGCGCTAAAAAGAAATGAGCTGTCAAGCCATGAAAAGACACAGAAGAACCTTAAATGCATATGATTAAGTGAATGAGGCCAATTTGAAAAGGCTACATTCTGTGTGATTCCAACCACTAACATATGACACTCTGGAAAAAACAAAACTATGGAGATACTGAAAAGATCAGTGATTGCCAGGATTTTAAAGGAAGGGGGTGGGAATAGGCAGGGCGGGGAGGATTTTTATTTATTTGGCTCTAGTTGTATCTAGTTGCAGCATGCAGGATCTAAAGTTCCCTGTTGTTGTTCAGTTGCTAAGTCGTGTCTAATTCTTTGTGATCCCAATGGACTGTAGCCCGTCAGGATCCTGTCCAAGGGATTTCTCTGTCAAGAATACTGAAGTGGGTTGCCATTTCTTCCTCCAGGGGATCTTCCTGACCCAGGGATCAAACCCGCATCTCCTGCATTGCAGGCGGATTCTTTACCACTGAGCCACTAGGGAAGCCCTTTCATAGTAAAGGTCTTGCCCTATTTCACTATTTAACCAGTGCATCTCCTACTTTGTTAATAAGATTTAAGGAAAAGAAATGCGAGTGTTTGTGGACGCTGTGGAAGCCAGTAATCTGCAGCTGGTTTTATAGGCAGTGATGGTCCTTTGGACTTAGAACAAATGAGATAAAACAGGAAAGCCTGAGGCAACTCAAGCTCTGCCATAAGGAACTGGGTCTCTTATCGCATCTCCAGATCCACCTCACCTGTGGTAGGAAGTATTTCCCTGGGCTGCCTTTTGCAGAGTCTCAATAGTTCTTCCTAAATATTCACACATTCCTCACATTAAAGTTCACGGAAACTCCCTTTGCAAAGCAAACAGAGGAAAAAAATACACACAGGTGAGCCAAACTACTTGCTCATCTTGCTTCCTTCACTAAAGGCAACCAGTACAGCCCACATTCAGAGACGATTTCTGCAACCAGATACATGTTTTGTCTCATCTTCCTTTTTCTTTTTCCAGAACACAGAATTAATTTTGCTCACGGTCCCCTTGGTCAGCAACTCGGGTAGAGTCTAAAAAACACCCGTAAATCTGTGTTCTTCTTCCCAAAGACCCACTCTGGACCTCGGCCACCACGCACGGAGCTCTAGAACCAGGGGGCTTCTAAACAAAAGACCCCTAACATTAAGAGGGGGCTCTGGCCTGAGGGAGGACACAGTGGCCACTCTGTGTTGGGTTCAAAGCAAGATGGGGCAGGAGACAAAGCAGCAGTGTTTGGAGAAGAGCTTCTTGCAGGCGGCCCACATGGCGCTCAGTTCATCACCTCCAGGAGGAGCCAGAATGCAAACCACCGCTGGATGGGCTGCTCCAGCAGGCTGGCTGAAAGGGGCAGAGGCAGCTGGTTTCCACTGAGACCCAAGTGGCCTGGGATTTGCTCTGCAGGCCACGTGGGCCTTCGGCTCCACTGTGCAGGTCAAATGCCAGCCTTCCCACCTGACCCGAGGGCTAGCACCTCCACACAGGAATCCCCCAGCACCCTCGGTGTCTCCAGGCAGCAAACGCTGAGTGAGGAGGATGGGGGTGGTGGAGCTGTGGTGAAAGCAAAGACTTGCCCCTCCCTGGGCAGCAGAGATGGGAAAAGATGGACTCTATGAGGCCTGACGCAGAGTAGAATGACCCATCCTGGATCACTATTTAACTCTAAATCTCTAAAATGGGGTTTCCCTGGTGGCTCAGACAGTAAAGAATCTGTCTGCCAATGCAGAAGATCTAGGTTCGATCCCTAGGTTGGCAAGATCCCCTGGAGGAGGAATGGCAACCCACTCCTGTATTCTTGCCTGGGAATCCCATGGACAGAGGAGCCTGGTGGGCTGCAGTCCTTGCGGCGGGTCACAAAGAGTCTGACATGATTGAGTGACTAAACACTAATACTTCTCTGAAATGAGACACGTGGCTTTATCTCACAGTGGTCACTGAGAAACTTCCAAGTTCCATCATTATAAGGGATTAAATTTACCTGAATTTGCGAGTGGAGCAACAAGAGAATTAGGTCAACTGGGCAAGCTGAATCCTATTTACTTGAAATAGCATCACTTTTTTCTTTTCTATTCTTTTTTTTTAAACCACCCATAGGTCAAAACATACAAAGAACTTTAAGGCGCTGCCCACATTCTTCAAACTGGAGTTCACCACGTAGGCAGTTACAACAGTTCTTTACATTGTGGGGCACTTTGGTTCTCAAAGCATTTCCTACATAATATATGAGGTTCACAAAAGTCAGCTGGCAACACATTGCTAGCTTCACTTTTTGGACAAGGAAAATGAGTCTGACAGGCCTCACATTTTGCCCAACGGTCATAAAATAAGTATGTCTTCTGATAGCTATTCTTGTTGCCCAGTCATGTCCAACTCTTTGCGACCCCATGGATTGTACCCTGTCAGGCTCCTCTGTTCATGGGATTCCCAGGCAAGAATACTGGAGTGGGTTGTCATGCCCTCCTCCAGGGGATCTTCCTGATCCAGGGAACGAACCTACGTCTCCTGCATTGTGAGGCAGATTCTTTATGAGCCAAGCCATGTGGAAAGCCCTAAGGAGGCACCAGTGTTATTTCAGAACTGGAAGACACAGAAATCATGTGGCCTGATCTTTCATGCAAAGTAGTATCGACAGCATCCAGCTTCCGTTGCTATTTTAAGCTCTTACGTTGAACACGGCATCAGCTGCTTCCACTGCTGAGCAGCTCAAAGAGCCAGACAATCCTTCTTTCTTTCCAACTGGCTGAACGCAGTCTTGGTTCACATGACACATGTGGGTTCCAGTTCTGAAACGATCTGGAACCATGAAGAACAAATGGCTTTCCTGTCCCCCATGATGTCTGAACATCTGAGACCCACTTTCATCCCCCTTGGCCTTCTATTCTTGAAGCAGGACATCCTTAACCCTTCCGGCCCAGCCTCCCAGGTCCTGGGGCCAGTCACTGGATGAACGGCCCGGTGACTGAGTTCTGCCTCTGAGAGAGCAAAGTCCCTCTGCTGTTTCAAAAATCTCAAAATGCTGCAGATGTGGTCACTCAGAGTTTTCACAGCAGAAAACCCAACTTAAGCTTGCAGTCATAAGAAGAGAGGAAATGCTTGCAGAACTGGAAGTCCAGGCACAGCCTGACTTCAGGTCGGCTCAGTGGGAAGATGTCCCTGGGGCCTGTTTCTCTCCAGCCTTCACATCTGCTTCCTGGATAGGCACATCAGCCTCGTGGCCACAGTATGCCTCAGGCAGCTTCAAGCCTCATGTCTGCACATCCCAAATCCAATGAAGAGCACTCTCTCTCCCAGAAGCCCTGACAATGTCTCTTCAAATCTCGATCTGAGGGTCTGAACCATCCTTGACTCACTGAGGCCAAGGGATCAGCTGACCTGCTGGAAGTGGAGAAATGGTGAATCAGGCAAGGAGAATGCCTCAAAGAAGAGGGAAGGAGATGCTGGGCGCAGACACCAAAGTTTCAGAAAGTGTTCGTCTCGTGGTCTGAGCAGAGCTGGGTAAGTTTCCTGGTAGAGTACATCAGTGTTGGAGTGCAACACAGAGAAAATGGCACAGTTTATTCCAGCTCAAAGCAAATAAACAAAAAAGGCTTCAGATCCCAGCAGGGGATCAGATCAGATCAGTCGCTCAGTTGTGTCCAACTCTTTACGACCCCATGAATCGCAGAATGCCAGGCCTCCCTCTCCATCACCAGCTCCCGGAGTTCACTCAGACTCATGTCCATCAAGTCAGTGATGCCATCCAGCCATCTCATCCTCTGTCGTCCCCTTCTCCTCCTGCCCCCAATCCCTCCTAGCATCAGTCTTTTCCAATGAGTCAACTCTTCACATGAGGTGGCCAAAGTACTGGAGTTTCAGCTTTAGCATCATTCCTTCCAAAGAACACCAAGGGCTGATCTCCTTCAGAATGGACTGGTTGGATCTCCTTGCAGTCCAAGGGACTCTCAAGAGTCTTTTCCAACACCACAGTTCAAAAGCATCAATTCTTCGGTGCTCAGCTTTCTTCACAGTCCAACTCTCACATCCATCAGCAGGGGATAGTAGGCATCAATTAAGAATGGAAATTGTGAATCAACAGATGAATGGATAAAGAAGATTGAGAGAGAGAGATATATACACACACAGAATGGAATATTACTCAGCCATAAAAAGAAGGATATAATCCTATATGAAGCAACATGGATGGACCTAGAGATTGTCATACTGAGTGAAGTAAGTCAGACAGAGGAAGACAAATATTATACGGTGTCACATACATGTGGAATCCAAAATACAACACAAGTCAACATACCTACAAAACAGAAACAGACCCATAGACACAGACGACAGACTTGTGGTTGTCAAGGGGAGGGACGAGTGGGCAGAGGGGAAGTTTGGGACTGGCAGAAGCAAACTACTACATATAGGGTGGATAAGCAACGAAGTCCTACTATACAGCACAGGAAACTATTATTAATATAGTTAATATCCTGGGATAAGTCATAGTGGAAAAGAATATGAAAAGAATATATATATGTATAACTAAGTCAGTTTGCAGTATAGCAGAAATTAACAAAACTGTAAATCAACTATACTTCAATAAAACTTTTTAAAATGTATACTGTTTGCCATACATTTTAGTGCATATAATGTGTAATATATAATACATATACATAACACTGGGTTTCTCAGGTGATGCAGTGCTAAAGAATACACCTGCCAATGCAGAAGATCAGGGTTCAATCCCTGGGTTGGGAAGATCCCCTGGAGGAGGAGATGGCAACCCATCCCAGTATTCTTGCCTGGGAAACCCCATGGACAGAAGGGCCTGGAGGGATACAGTCTATGGAATCACAAAGAGATGGACATGACTGAAACAACTCAGCACATATGCATGAGTATTTTAAAAGTATTATGCATATGTAATACTTAAAAATAAAACGTTAAATAAAAAAAGACCAAGTGGGATAGTTAAGAGTTCTGATTATAACTAGGCAAACCTTTCTTGTTTACTAATGGTTTACCTACATGCAGGCTTCCCCTGTGGCTCAGATGGCAAAGAATCTGCCTGCAATACAGGAGACCCAGGTTCGATCTCAGAGTCCGGAAGATTCCCTGGAGAAGGAAATGGCAATCTACTCTAGTAGTCCTGCCTAGAGAATTCCACGGACTGAGGAGCCTGGTGGGCTACAGTCCATGGGGTCACAAAGAGTCAGACACAACTGAGCGATTTCACTTACCTGCATCCAACACATAGCTGGGATCAGATCCAGGATGGTTCATGTGCCCTGAGAGTATGACCACTGTCACAGTTATGCTACTATTTACCAAACCCTCATGCTGCAGTTACTGCTGTTTCAGGACCAGTCTTCCCATAACTTTAATACTTTGTTGTTGTTCAGTCACTAAGTTGTATCTGACTCTTTGCAACCCCATGGACTGCAGAAGGCCAGGCTTCCCTGTCCATCACCAACTCCTGGAGCTTGCTCAAACTCATGTCCACTGAGTCAGTGATGCCATCCAACCATCTCATTCTCTGTCCCCTCCTTCTCCTCCTGCTTTCAATCTTTCCCAGCATCAGAGTCTTTTCCAATGAGTCAATTCTTTGGCTATCAGGTGGCCAAAGTACTGGAGATTCAGCTTCAGCATCAGTCCTTCCAATGAATATTCAGGGTTGATTTCCTTTAGAATGGACTGGTTTGATCTCCCTGCAGTCCAAGGGACTCTCAAGAGTCTTCTCCAGCACCACAGTTCAAAAGCATCAATTCTTCAGTGCTCAGCCTTCTTTATGGTCCAACTCTCACATTCATACATGACTATTGGAAAAATCATAGCTTTGACTATCAGACATTTGTCAGCAAAGGGATGTCTCTGCTTTTTAATACGCTGTCTAGGTTTGTCATAGCTTTCCTTCCAAGGAGCAAGTATTTTAATTTCATGGCTGTAGTCACTGTTCATAGTGATTTTGGAGTCCAAGAAAATACAAATTCACCATTTCCACTTTTTCCCCATCTATTTGCCATGAAGTGATGGGACTGAATGCCATGATCTTAGTTTTTTAATGTTGAGTTTTAAGCCAGCTTTTTCATTCTCCTCTCTTACTCTCATCAAGAGGCTCTTTAGGTCCTCTTCACTTTCTGCCATTAGGGTGGTATCATCTGCATATCTGACTGCATATCTGAGGTTGTTGGTATTTCTCCAAGCATCTTGATTATAGCTTGTGCCACTGTTTCAGGACAAGTCACCCATAACTTCAATGCTTTAGACAACCGTTATACTTTGTGGTTCTGTGGGGCAGGAACTCAGGAGGGGTGGTGGCTGAGGCTGGGCTGGCTCAATCCCATGGCCCAGCAGTGGGGAGCTCAGTTGGGTCTGGTGGGAGTCCCGATATAGCCTCGCAGCATGGTGGGCTCAGGGTTCCCAGCGTCCCTGTTTCTGAAAACAGGGGACCTTCATGGCTTCTTGTAGCCCAGCCACAGAGGTCACACGGCATCACCTCTGTTGTATCTAGTGGTCGGAGCACCCCAGCAGGTAGATGAAACAGAGCTGCATCTTATGAAGAGGAACACACCAACTGTGCGCCTGTTCCCTAAACTGTTCACTGTGCCACCTAGACATGAAGCCAACAGCCAGCTTCCTGATGGTCCGGTAGTCCCTAAGGCACAACGAAGACACTGGTAAAGTCCATTTTGCTAGGCACACAACTCTGGGTGGCTTGCACTTTCCTGGACAAGATGGTCCCACTTCCTTACTATTAACACATGCAAGGGCATACAGAGATAACAACGCTCTTTCTAAAACTGAAATAACCAAAACCCCCTACTTTCCTGAGCCATTGACATGAAATATGAGACATGGAAAGAATGCATTCTTTCATGTGGAGACAAAAGAGCTTAGTCTCTTGTTTGGGCTCATGATATACACACACATGACATAAAGCTGCAAATACTCTTTTGTGAATTCTATTTCATCTCATTAGAATACAAGCATTTATAGCCTTCCAGGAAAGTGGGAAGACATTTCGCTGCTCTATTTAATAATATAATACATCCTAAGAATGATGTCTTGCAATTTATTCACTGTTTCTAGATTTGGGCCACTATAAAAAAAAGAGTCCTGAAATTGACAAACTTTTCCTACATTCACTGCATACTTGAGTAGTGCTGCTTTTACATCTAGAAGACAAACCCCCCCAAATGGAGCTGCTTTGTCAGAAGAAACATATATTTTTCAATCTCAACAGCTACTGCCAGACTGCTTTCCAAAAAAACTGCCATCATTCACGCTGCCACTGCCAATGCACGGGAGTAACTGTTTCTCTAGTCCCTGAGTAGCACAGGAAGCTATTATTCTTCTGGATGGGTGAAAAACAGTTGCGTTTGACGTCCATTCTCCGGTGCAACTGATGTTCAGTATCTTTTTTCTTTTCTTTCCTTTTTGTCCTTTAATTGCTGATCATGCTGTTTCTGGTTGATCTGGACCCCTACCCCCTTTGGCAACTGGCTCTTCCTTGTTCGTTTCTAGGCTGACCTCAGGTACACAGGGCATCCTGCATTATCCCCCCAGATTATAACATATCTATAAGCAGAGGCTGGCTGTGCCTCAGAATTCCTTCCCTTTCTCCTCCTCAGTTACTCGAATTTCTACTGGGCACATGGCTTCAGAAGTAGGGCTTTCCAACCTCTTTGCAGCTGGGTGTGGCTGGGTGACTGGGTTCTGGACAATGGACCAAGTATTTTCTGGAAGCTCTCCTTAACTAAGCCCCTTTCCTCCATCCTTATGCCTGAAATGTGAGTGTCAAATCTGGGATCATGAGGTTAGGGTTTCACACAGTGGGCCAAGGCCCAGCACCCTACATTCCATGGCAGCCTGGACACCCCCACCCAAACTGTTACATGAGAAATAAACTCAGGACTGTATCAACCTCTATTATTTGGGGGGCTGGTCTTTTGTCCTTGCAGCCAAATTTAATTCTAATGTAGAGTGACTCTGAATATAAGGTGACAGAAACCCACGTCCCAAAGAGCAAAAAAAAAAAAAGACAGAATACAAGCTCCTTGACCAACTTGAGTAAGCTTTTTATTGCTGCAGACAAAGGAGGCAGATCCCTATCTTTAATTCATATATTATAAATATTTAATATGTAGTATTTATTCCATATATCTATATAAAATGTCCTTTACATATTTATATGTGTTACTGCATTATGTTGTTGTTTAGTCACTCAGTCCTGTCCGACTCCTTGAGACTCTATGAATGTAGCCTGCCAGGCTCCTTTGTCCATGGGATTTCCCAGGCAACAATACTGGAGTGGGTTGC
Organism: Bubalus bubalis; assembly: GCF_019923935.1. Taxonomy (NCBI): domain Eukaryota; kingdom Metazoa; phylum Chordata; class Mammalia; order Artiodactyla; family Bovidae; genus Bubalus; species Bubalus bubalis. The sequence continues at coordinate 29,511,317 of NC_059159.1, read as the reverse complement.
CATTTCCTTCTCCAGAGGATCTTCTTGACCCAGGGATCGAACCCACGTCTCCTGCATTGGCAGGGATTCACTTTAGCACTGAGCCACCAGGGAAGCCCAACCCTCTAATACTGTATTATAATGTATTATAATTATATATAATGCCTAATTGAATTATATAATACATATGATACATTAAACTTCTATTTTATGTTCATATTTAAGACCATATTATATAAAATATATTCATTCAGGGACTTTCCTTGCAGTCCAGTGGTTAAGACTCTGTGCTTCCAATACAGGACAAGCAGTTCGATCCTTGGTCGGGGAACTAAGATCCCACATGCTGTGCTGCCCAGCCAAAGAAATGAAAATCCCAAACAAAATATATTCATCCAGAAAAACTGACCCCATATTCACATTTCAAGAAAAAGGTTGTCCAGATTTGTCACAAGCATGTTCTGTATCACCGTCTCCATCACAACTAGAGCTACTTTTCAACCATCTATTCCAATCTGCAAGAGAACCATCAAAGCCGTGTGAGATTCAGTGCTTTTTGAATCCAGTGACAGTACCATGCTGCCACTGAAAATTTTATACTAATACATATTTGCATGATATCAGGTCGATTCTTTTAAAATAACACCTGGCTGTGCCAGGTCTTGGTTGTGGCATGCAGGATCTTTAGTTGTGGCATATGGGATCTAGTTCCCCGACCAGGGATTCAACCGAGACCTCCTGTAAAGGGAGCTCAGAGTCTTAGCCCGAAGACCATCAGAGAAGACCCTCAGGTCAATTCTTAAAAAACAATTCTTCCTGTGAGTATGTTTATGTCTACAACCTAACCGCCTACTGTGCTGTCATACAATTTTTCAAGGCCTCAACAATCTATAACACATGTAACTCTGAGATCATATCTCATGGCATAAATACTAAATCTGTCTCCCTTTTTTCTAAGCCACCTCTATAATTATAAATTTAGAATTAAATCAGATTGAGGTTATTTTAGTCTGCCTTCCCCAAATAGTACCTAATTATTCAGAACAAAGTAATTAAGGATATGTCCAGTTAAAAATGTTATGTTTTGTAAGGTTTGAGTGTAAGGAGCTTCCTTTTTTCCTTAGAAATAATTCTGGGGAGAAACTACTCTCATATCCAGGCTTGAAAGATTAATAATTTCATAATATTTAAATCTGTCTACCCTGGAACACAGTATAGTTCCTATATCAAGTCTTGTTTTATGAACTAACAATGAGACTGAATACTTTTTATTTTTACTTTATGGCCTATAATATTCTAGATAAAATTATTCCTAGATATTTTATGGCACCTGTGATTTATTTTTTTCAATTTCCAGGGTTAATCAGTTACTGCTAATATAGAAAAAACCTATTATTCTTTTTATATTTATCTTACATACAATCACAAATTCCCTTATTCTTAGTTCTAATTTGTTTCTTTTTAATATTTAAACCAAAAGATGTTTTTGCTTAATTGCATTAATACCAAAACAATGTTAAACACTAGTGATAACACTTCAAGTTTTCTGTTTTTTTTTTTTTTAGGAACAGGTTTGTGAATTTATATTTTGAGGGAAATTCATCCTTTTCCTTCAGTTTTTCAAATGTAGACTGAAATTTTCATTTTTATACTTATAGCAGTAGACCTTTACTCATTTTAAATATTTTTCCTCTTTTTTTGTTTAATCAGAGATATTTCCATTATTTGCCTTTTCAAAGAATTAGTGTTTGGCCTTATCTTCTTTACCATTTTATGCTTCCTATTTCATTCATTATTAACCTTTATCATTATTAACTTATTTCTCTTTTATTTTTTCCCATTTATAAGTTGAATATTTCACTCACACAATTTCAGTCTTCCTTATATACTAATAAAAGCATCTATGATTATACATTTTCCTCTGAGTATGGAATTAGTTCTAATCCCTGCTTTTTGCTACAATACTCTCCTCCCTCCATTTGTCTCTAGATGATTTGTCATTTCTGGCTTGACTTCCTTTTGGCGCAGAGAATATTTTTAAAGTGTCTCTGAATTCCAAGGCAGTTTTTAAAACAATCACCTTTTTTTTTTTAACCACAAATTCATTGGGTTACGATGACAGATTATTGCAAATACAATCACAATGTTTATATTCGACTATTTGTTTTCTGTGAGAAAGCACATCATCAACTTCTGTAAATAATCCCAGGTCTAGAAGAATGTATACACTTTCTCAGTGTGTTATTTATAACCTATATGCTTTGCTTTTTTTGTTTCAGAGCTTGAAAACTGGCAGCCTGCAAGGTACAGATACGTTTTGCTTGGCTGGCAAAGTGCTTTAAAATGTATGACTCTCAATGCCTTCAGGCAAGGCATGCATTCTCCAGTTCCTCTGCAATACTGTCATCTCTGCTGTCTTACACCAGGAACTCACATATTCACGCTGCCCAGCTATTCCCGTGGGCATCCAAATCAACATCTCATCCCCCTGGCCCTTCATGTTAGAAAAGACACATAATAAACATCTCTTGGCATAACATGTTTTTTTTTTTAACCTAAGTTCTTCTTTTATCCCCAGTATTTGTTCTACCTATTTTGTTGCTTAAAGATTAAAGATTAAAGATGGTATTCGGGGTTTTTATCGTATAATATCACTCTTTGTCCTGTTCAACCCTTTTGTTCTTGCATTCCTCTGTGTCTGACACTAATATTGCTATCTCTCTCTTTTTAATAGATGGATTTGGCTTAAGAGTACTTACTGAGGCTGTTTCTGTGTTTCCAGTACTGCTGTTCCTCTGTGGCCTGCTCACCTCTTATCATACTCAATCCCTGTTATTGGGGGAATACTAGCTTTTCTATTGTGTTCGTGATTACCAGCCATCGTTAACAGTCCTAACCACACTTTCATCAAAATTAAGTAACTATGAACCCAATCACATGCCAACAAAGACAAAATTCATTTCACAGTAGTTTTACATCTGAATGTCTTGAACGCCCCCAGCCGCAATCCTGGGTTTTGCTGAGGTAGGCTAAAGTTTTTAGTTCTGAGCTGTTACCTATATTCTCCCCGAGAGAATAATCCTTCTTTTCAAGAATCCTACTTTACACTTCATGCATTTTCAGCCGCGTTAGTATACTCTACTTGTGTACACTGTGTTTCCTGCTGCCAGATTCACGCTCACTTCAGCTCAGTTAGGTCGGTCAGTCGTATCCGACTCTTTGCAACTCCATGAATCGCAGCATGCCAGGGATCCCTGTCCATCACCAACTCCCGGAGTTCACCCAAACTCATGTCTATAGAGTTGGTGATGCCATCCAACCATCTCATCCTCTGTCATCCCCTTCTTCTTCTGCCCCCAATCCCTCCCAGCATCAGGGTCTTTTCCAATGAGTCAACTCTTCACATGAGGTAGCCAAAGTACTGGAGTTTCAGCTTTAACATCAGTCCTTCCAATGAACACCCAGGACTGATCTCCTTTAGGATGGACTGGCTGGATCTCCTTGCAGTCCAAGGGACTCTCAAGACTCTTCTCCAACACCACAGTTCAAAAGCATCAATTCTTCGGCGCTCAGCTTTCTTCACAGTCCAACTCTCACATCCATACATGACCACTGGAAAAACCATAGCCTTGACTAGACGGACCTTTGTTGGCAAAGTAATGTCTCTGCTTTTCAATATGCTATCTAGGTTGGTCATAACTTTCCTTCCAAGGAGTAAGCGTCTTTTAATTTCATGGCTGCAGTCATCATCTGCAGTGATTTTGGAGCACAGAAAAATAAAGTCTGACACTGTTTCCACTGTTTCCCCATCTATTTGCCATGAAGTGATGGGACCAGATGCCATGATCTTCGTTTTCTGGCTTTAAGCCAACTTTTTCACTCTCCACTTTCACTTTCATCAAGAGGCTTTTGAGTTCCTCTTCACTTTCTGCCATAAGGGTGGTATCATCTGCATATCTGAGGGTATTGATATTTCTCCCGGCAATCTTGATTCCAGCTCGTGCTTCTTCCAGCCCAGCGTTTCTCATGATGTACTCTGCATAGAAGTTAAATAAGCAGGGTGACAATATACAGCCTTGATGTACTCCTTTTCCTATTAGGAACCAGTCTGTTGTTCCATGTCCAGTTCTAACTGTTGCTTCCTGACCTGCATATAGGTTTCTCAAGAGGCAGGTCAGGTGGTCTGGTATTCCCATCTCTTTCAGAATTTTCCACAGTTTACTGTGATCCACACAGTCAGGCTCACTGCTGCTGCTGCTAAGTCGCTTCAGTCGTGTCCGACTCTGTGCGACCCCATAGACGGCGGCAGCCTGCTAGGCTGCCCCATCCCTGGGATTCTCCAGGCAAGAACACTGGAGTGGGTTGCCATTTCCTTCTCCAATGCATGAAAGTGAAAAGTGAAAGTGAAGTCACTCAGTCATGTCCGACTCTTAGCGACCCCATGGACTGCAGCCTACCAGGCTCCTCTGTCCATGGGATTTTCCAGGCAAGAGTACTGGAGTGGGGTGCCACTGCCTTCTCCGCAGGCTCACTACTGTTTCCTAAATTCTTCACCTTCCTCCTTGCTTTTCCTACTGATCCAATGCCCATGTCTCATTGGACATGTGAGCATTTGCTCAAATAGGGGACATAAATCCTTCACGTCTGCAAACACCCTTCTTTGGCCCAGAGTCATTGGGATGAGTCATCTTGGCAGGAACTGACCTGGCATCCTTTCCGACCACCAGTTTGTCAACGTTTCTCTTGTACGCTTGGGGATGTCCACAGTTGATGACTCTTTTCAAGTGAAGGCAGGGCCTACCTACCCTTAAATAAGCTGAGAACATCACATTTGCTTTCTCAGCTGCCACCCTTCCTTTTGTAGCCGGGGAGGCCCCTTGACCTGCCACTGTGTGCGCCTGCTCTGGACCCTGACTTGGGAACTCCCGCTGCACAGCGAGGACTACACAGCTGTGGTGGCTGCAGCAAGACCCAGGTCCTGGCAGGTGTGGCTTGGGTGCACCCTGTGACCCCAGCGCCAGGGTGTCTGGTGGCTGCAGTGTCTGGTGGGCAGGTGCACTGACCACGCTCCTGCACACACACAGTGGCGTGTCCAGCTTGAGCCACCCCTGCCTGCGATTACAGGCACTGTTCCTAGCTGCAGCATCCCCAAGCCTTGCTCATCAGCCCTTGGGACTATTCCACAACAACTCAATAGCCTTTAAGAACTCATCTTCTTCCTCAAGCTACCAAAAGCACCTTCCAGGGCCTACAAGGCTGAGCCCAGGTGGACAGGGCTGGTACAGAGACTCAGAGCTCTTCAGAGTCAACGGTCCCTACATACGTGACTCTGACTAGCTTCCCAGTGTCACCTCCTCACTCCTCAAAGGTAGACTGGTCTTCCTGTCGAGAAGCCTGGAGGATTTTTATCTTTATTGCTGCAGCCTAGCCACTGAGCTATGTCTTCTTCCAGATTTCTGTGAGCCCCCATCCTCTGACGTCTAAGATCATCTTCAGCTCCAAAGGCCTCCTCCTTTTATTTAGTGACATCTCCTCCACCTGTTCTTTTTTCCTGCTAGAAATCCTAGTGTCCAGTGATTAGATTTCCCGGATGGACCTCAAGCATCTTCCTTTCTTAAGCTCATGATGTCAACATCTTTGTGTTTACAAGATACTCCTCCCAGAAAACTAACTCAGCTCTCAGTAGGGGCTGCAATCCTTATTATTTCATCTTGTAAAAGGTTCATTAGAAATACTAACTCTTCGAGAGCTGTCATTTTTGGTGAACGTTTTCTTCTGTCTGTTTATTCTAAACATTCAGCTAGAGTTCTCCAGCTCAATTTATTAAATCTCTCTGAAAGCGGATCAAAACTGTTTTCTGTAAAATAAGGGTTTGGCCCCCCAACACCCAAACACAGTCACATTTCTTGGGCAGTGGATATCATCACACAGAGCTGTGAATGGCCTGGCATAACAAGATGCCCTCCACCCAGCCTCGGGGAACATTTCTGTCTGAGCACAGGTCTCTGAAAATAAACAGAGGAGACGCAGTCCTTCCCAACTGCCAGCTCCTCCTGTTCCAGGCTCCTGGGATCTGTGGGACTAGGGCCCTTCAAGACCGAAGTGGTGGGGGAAGCTGTTCCACCTGACACATTTCCTTGTGCTGAAAACTGCTTCTGTCCTGACCATTGGGAGAGGACTCGACCAGGCCTGGGCCACACCGTCTCCACCTTCAGAGGTAAATAAGGTTCACCTGGAGATGGGCGGGGCCGGGGGTGGGGAAGGTGGGCGGGGGCAGTGCTGACTCCGCTCCCCCCTTTCAGCACTTTTTCCATAACTGCCTCTGAAGCTTCCAGCAGACATGCCACATAATGATTCCCAAATATTAATCCCCAGTTCTAATATCTCCACCACCTGTGTAATTTCTCCACATCTACATCCTGGCATGAATGCAGCTCAGATCTGTACTTGCATTTAACAAAGCTTTCCTGAAGAACATGTATGTGCCAAGCACTATGGTACAAGGTACTGATGTAGGAACTTATGTGACAGACAGCCAAGGAGGTAGTTTCGATACAGTGCAGCAAACAGAGCCCTGGGAACATGGATGGACACTGTGTCCAGCCCAGGGGGTCAAGAAGGCGGTCAGGGAAGGGATCACAACTAAGTGGGGTGCTAAGGGCAGACCAGTGAGAGCTCAGGCAGGTCATCTCGACAGAGAGCTGGACTTATGGATGAAGAAGTGGAGCAGACAGATGAAGCTACAAGCCCAGTGAAATCAGCAGCATGTAAGAAATCAGCAAAGAAGACACCAGCATTTCAGAAGCAAGGGAGAGCTCGACTCACCAGTCATCTTGAAAAGTGTCATCCTGAGAGAGCTGTGAAGAGGAGAAAGGACTCTATGATGCCAGGGGGCAGTGACGCAGAGATGACAGCGAATGCACTCCTTGTACAACGAACTGTGGAAGATGCTATTACTGTGTCCACCACCACCCGGTGGAAAGGAAGTGTCCTAGGGGGTTGGGTGGGAAGTATTTAGACCTACTCCTTTGACCCAGCAACCACTTCCCCACCACACATCAATGGAAGCTCCACAGAAGACAGCAGATCCATTCAGATGTGCCTATGGGCTAAACCTCAAAATCCCCAAAAGTGAATTATTCCTGTGTCTCTCACACCCTCCTCCTAACTCCCCTGGTTTTGGCATCTCTCTCTCTTTCTCGACAGCACCATTTTCCCAATCACTCTCTTCATACAGCGCCTTGAATTTATTTCTCCCTTTACAGGAAGGAAGTTAAATTTTTTACTAGATAGTCCAAAAAATAATTAATGAAGACATTTATCACATTTCTAGAAGGAAAATCTCTACCCTGGAAAATGTGCTAATTCCCTCCCAGAGGACTGCAATTTCACCAAAATTCAAATTGGACTTTTGAAAACCAAAAAAAAAGTGACTCAAATACTCATTTGAAAGAATAAACAAGAAAAATTTAAAAAATTACAATGAAGAAAACTTGATTTGCCAGATATTAAGTACTGTAGGGCTACAACAATTTAAGTCATACAATCAATGAACAGAATACTGAGAGCAGCAAATACATCCAAGATACACTGCATCTAACATCAGACAAAAAAAGGCAAATCCAGACCAGCGAGGAAAAGAAATCTTGTTCAGTAAATGCTGTTGGAATAACTGGCAAGTATTCTAAATACATTTTCCTATGTCATATGTTAAAGTACATTCCAAATGGATTAAAGACATAAATATTAAAAAATGGGAACATGAAACCCCAAAACATCTGACCTTTGGGAAGGAAAAATATTTCTAAGCCTAGAAACAATGTAAGAAATCACAATGGAAAAAATAAATCTGCTTCCTAACAGTCTTAGACTTTTATATTTCAAAAAAAACCCCTGAATAACTGAATACTCTATGATAAAAAATGGACAAACTATCTGTAAGGGAAATGGATTGGTAGTGTTAACATACCAGAAAAGAAACAAAAAACTATTTAAAACGCTAATAGAAAATTGAGAAAAGAGAGGAACAGACAAATCACAGGAAAAAAATGACCAATAAATATATGAAATTCAATAGATATGCAAATTAAAACAATGAAATACTTTTTTTGCCTAGTTAGGGAAAATCATTTAGGATCATATTGACACTGGCAAGGCTACCAAGAGAACAATACTTTCTGACACAACTGTATTTTATAACTCTTCCAAAAAGAACACAGAAGACGCTTACAAATCAAGAGGTTTACAAATGATCTTATATTTTGGCCAAGTAAATCTTGAATATTCACTGGAAGGACTGATGCTGAAGCTGAAGCTCCAATGTTTTGGCCACCTGATGCAAAGAACTGACTCACTGGAAAAGACTCTGATGTTGGGCAAGATTGAAGGCAGGAGGAGAAGGGGACGACAGAGGATGAGATGGTTGGATGGCATCACCAACTCGATGGACATGAGTTTGGGCAAGGTCTGGGAGTTGGTGATGGACAGGGAAGCCTGGTGTGCTACAGTCCATGGGGGTCACAAAGAGTCGGACATGACTGAGCGACTGAGAAATATCTATCTAGAATTTGGCCTAAGGACATATTCAGAAACTTAAACACAGACTTACGTATTTGAATTTTTTAAAATAGAGAAAGAAAAATACTGGATTCAACAATAGGAAGACAAAAATACTATAGTAATACATACAATAGACTACTACAGAGATGTTAAGAAAATTCAGGAATATTCAATGATCTAAAGAAGCCCTATGATACTGTTAAAGAAATCATGATATGAACCTGAATACACAATATGGTTTAACTATGTGAAAGTCCGTGTAAAAAAGGCTCAGTAACCACGCCTCACAGAAATGTCAAGCGTTGTGATCTCCAAGTGGCAGGATTATGAGTCATTTTTATTTTCTGGGTGTGTTTCTTTAGTTTCTTCATTTCTATAAAATGAGCACATATTACTTATGCAATCAGACAAAATACTTATAGTAAAGAAACCACCGCGACAGCTGCACTGACTCCCCTCTCCTCCCCGGACACCTTCTAGACCTGTTGTCACAGGAAGTGCACTGTCCTTTTACACGTATTTGTCCACCAGCCCTTCTTAACACTCCAGCAACATCAAAGGTCTAACCAGTCCTCAACTGCTGCTGGATTCTCGCACAGCTCCACCTCTTGGCAGGTGCTTTTTCTTCTGCTGGAAAGTCCTCTCCGCCCCCAGTAAAGGCCTCTTCAACCTGTAAGACTCCCTTGAAGGACCCTCTTCAAACCCTTCCCCAGAGCCCCCAGGAGAAATGCTGCCTCCTGGTGTGGGTTCCGCACCCCTTGGCTCAGGGCAGCCCTGTGGAGGAAGCACGTTAGCATCAGGCTGACCACGTCAACCTCCTCTCTGTGGCAGCCTGAGTGATGCCCTGGGACGTGGGAACATGTTACCTGGCAAAGGGGCTCTGCGGAAGTGATTGAATTAAGGGTCCTGACTTGAGATTATCGTGGATGGTTTGAGAGTGAAGTGAAAACGAGAGTCACTCAGTCGTGTCTAACTCTCTGCAACCCCGTGAACTATACAGTCCATGGAATTCTCCAGGCCTGAATATTGGAGTAGGTAGCCTTTCCCTTCTCCAGGGGATCTTCCCAACCCAGGGATTGAACCCAGGTCACTGCAAGCAGATTCTTTACCAGCTGAGCCACACGGGAAGCCCAATGTCTAGGGCGCTCAATATAATCACAAAGGTCTCATAAGAGGGAGGCAGGAAAGTCAAAGACAGGAAAAGGATGATGTGACCAAAGAGCCAGAGGTTGGAGGATGAACAATGAAGATGGAGGAAAATTGCAGGTGACCTTTAGAAGCTGGAAAAGGCAAGGAAATAGATTTGCCCTGAAAACCCCAGAAGGAAAGGAGCCTGGCCAGCACCTCGATTTTAGAAGTCTAACTCTAGAACTGTAGGGAAGTAAAGCTGTGCTCTTTCAAGCCAGTAAGTGTGTGGATTTGTTAGAGCAGAAACACGAAACTAATACACTCCTGACTACACCGAAAGCACCTCAGGGCAGGCTCAGGAGGGAATGGGAGGTTGGGTCAGGAAGGCAGAGCACGCACTGTGACAACACCTGAAGATAAATGAAACGTTGTCTACCTCAAGGAAAATGACAGAAAAAAAAGATAGAAAAATGAGAGGCAGGAGGAGAAAGAGAAGGAGAAGGGGTTAACATTCACTACAACATTAACGGTTATTGCTAATTATACAGTCATTAACATTTTTCGAGAACTCATTCCCTTCCAGGCATTGTTGTAAGAACATTACCTTGTTCTGAGAATTCCTTTGTGTGTGCGTGTGTGCTAAGTCGCTTCAGTCCTGTCCGACTCTTTGAGACCCCATGGACTGTAGCCTGCTAGGCTCCTCTGTCCGTGGGACTTCCCAGGCAAGAATACTGGAGTGGATTGCCATGCCCTCCTCCAGGGGATCTTCCCGATCCATGGATCAAACTTTTGTCTCTTATGTCTCCTGCATTAGCAGGCAGGTTATTTATCACTAGGGCCACCTGGGAAGCCCAAGAATTCCTTTAAGGAGTGCCATTATATTATCCCCATTTCATAGAGAAGGAAAACAAAAAATGAAGCAACTGGCGCAGGACTGCCCAGCTGGTGAACAAGGAAGCCAGGATAAGAATGCAGGAATTCTCCTCCAGAGCCAGTGCTGGTAAATATTAAGAAGCAACAGCGGATACACTGAGAGACCTGCAGGAATTTGCACATTTGCATGCGCCACAAGGACTAAAAATAGTTTAAATAGGGCTGAAATTATTAAAGGACTACTCACTATTCGATGTGCCAAGCTCGGGGCTTCTGTTTCTGCACGGTCTGATTCACACCTGCACAACCACCCAATGGCCAGATGCAGAAGGGGCATCTGAAGGCTGTGGGGACACTGCCTGGGGTCTATCCTTCCTAGCCTCCGACCCTTTCTCTTACCCCTGCCCTGTCTGCATGCCATGTCCATCAGTCGAGAGACAAGGACCTGTGCTGACAGTGGTCAGACAAGTCCCAGGACCTGTAAGAAGCATTCTTCTTGGTCAGGAAAACTGGTGGGAGGGAGGGAGGTGACCAGAGGCCAGAGGCAGCACTGACACAGCACTGACCCTCCAGGAGCAAATCGGTCATGGTTCCTAGACAGGAGGCAAGGCCAGTGGAGTAAACACAGCTTTGCAAAGTCTCCCATTCATGTTTTCAGTAAGACGTGAAAGAAAAACACCTTCATCAAAGGGGAAAACTCGGCATCAGGAAAGACTGCTTTCAGATGCTAAACATGGATGCATGGCAGTCAGTCCACGAGTTAGAAGACCAAATAAGGAAACTAACTTAGAATTCTGAGAAAAGGGGGATGATATGAACACAAGTGTTTTAAAATTAAGAGATATGGAGGAAGATCAGAAAGACCCAACATAGGTGTGGTAGTTAAAGCCAGATGGCAGAAGACAGCCAAGAAGAAGTTTACCCTGAGATATGAACAGGGTGAGCCGGCCTCAGGGATCACCAGCTACAAGGACCACCGGTGTGCCACCAAGTGCTGCAGACCCATGGCAAGAGCAGAGGTGGAGGTAGGTGCCCAGGAATGAACAGGCTGATCTGGGAGCTCCCTCATCTTCTCAGGGGCTCCAGGCAGGGGTGCAGCGCCCACAGCAAAGGTGCCAGGCTGACCTGGAGGATGGGGTGGGGGCCACGAGATGGGGAGGAGGGGAGGCCCTGGGCCAGAACAAACCAACCCTGCTTCCTCATTGCCACCCCCGTGGATGGGTCCTCCACTCCAGCTGGTTCTCTCAACCATCTGGGTGCAGACAGCTCAATTCTGCCCTACCTACCTGGACTTAACCCAGGATCCACAGGTTAAGGACTCTGTCCCCAAGATCATCCCCACTCCCAAGGCGCTGTCACAAGTCCCAGGTTGTAACCTGTACTTCTGATCAACTGGGTATAAGCTCTGGGGGGGTCCCACAGCCCCCACCCCAGCTCTGATAACTAACTTCTAAGGTGGCTCACGCACTCAGCAGTTTCCTGCCGAGATCACCAGTTTATTGTGGACGACACAACTCACAACAGTTGCATGGGAGAGACACCCCGTCCAGGCCACACCCTCTAGCACCTTGATGCCCCTGGAGACCCAGCAGCTCCGCATCCCAGGATGAGGAGTCTATGGAGGTTCTGAGAATCACTGGCTACTGGTGGTGAAACCCCCTCAAGCCCCTCCACCCCAGGGATCCCGCTGGAACTGAGGGTCCCTCTGACTCCTAGTTGTTTCCTCTGCCGCCAGCCCAGCCCTCAAGTCACCATATCACCGTAAACTCTGGTGCAGTAGAAACAGCTCATCACGAATAAGAAAAGACCCCCTCAACCTATCACTCAGAAATTCCAAGCGTTTCAGGACCTCTGCGCTGGAAACAGGGACCAGCTGTCCATTTTTTACTCTCTTGGGACATCACCAGGCCTGTCACTCTACAGGACAAGCAATGACCTGCCTCCCCAGCTGGCTGCAGCACACATGTCCCAGGGGAACGGAGTGAGTCAGGCCCTGCACTCACCACCCGAGTCAGCCAGGCTCTGTGCGGGCAGGACCTGTGGTCAGTGTGGAGCCAACTCCCTGAAAGGGAACTCTTTATGGAAGAAAACACTGGGTGACTCTTGGGCTGCTTTCAGGACATAAGCGTGCTGCCTCAGGGCAGCATTTGTAAAGGAAATGAAAGACTACTGGAGAACCCAGGAAACAGTCTCCCTGAGGTCATCCCTGGCTGAGGAAGGACACACAAAGGTCTGCCCCCCATCTCAATGCAGGACTTGTGTGAGGATGTCCCAGCTCCAGCTCCCTCGGGACTGATGGACAGATGGATAGCGGCTGTGACTGCATCACACCCCATGCGCTCCCTCACAGGTACTGTTCTCACAGGGACCCACCCCATAAACCTGCTGCCCACAAATCTCTGACCAGATCAAGGCCAGTTTCCCCAGGAAGCAACCAGAACAATCCATAACCTCATGATACATGTGTAGTATATTCCTTTAATTATTTTATATTAAAATAATCTTTCTTAGGGCATCCCAGGTGTCTTAGTGGCAAAGAATCTGCCTGCCAATACAGGAGATGCAGGTTCAATCCCAGGATTGGGAAGATCCCCTGAAGGAGGAAATGGCAACCCACTCCATTAAGATTATTGTATCTTAAAATAATCTTTCTTATTTATCTTATTTCAATAAGTCTATTTTTTTTTATCAAAAAAAAAACTGAAATCAAAAACTCAGCTGCCAAGAGATCCACACAGATAAACAGATGTCAGAAAGGAGCCAGAGTGAGCGAGGGAAACAGCACGTGTAGTGCTCAGGCCCCCGCCTGTAACATCCAGATGTGCCGTGAGAGAAGGAGGCTGGTCCTCCAGTCAGCACTTCCACACAGACGAGATCAGCACACACACAGCTCTGCACTCAGCTTTGTTCATCCCCTCTACATGGCAGGCTTCTCCACCTTGGATGTGATCCTGACCCGTCTGTCTAAGCGATGTCAGGCGCTATCCAGTGAGTTCAATCACCACGATTACTGAACCACTCCTTCTGTTTAGACGCCGGCACTGTGAGGACGTGACTCAGTGACGCCTGTGACAGAATCAGATAGGGGTGTTGACTAAATGTCTACTGTCAACATTTGTGGGCCTAGACTAATTTTTCTAAATTTGGTTTCCAGGCACTGCTCCTGGTACATACACAATGGAGTGGGGCAGCTTCACAGATAAAAGTGACCACACGGCTCTTGAGGATAACATAACCCACTCCATGCTACACAAACATCCCTAGAGTCTAAATAGAAACTTCTTTGGGAGTAATGGTTAAAGCTGACCACTTCACCTAAATATGAAATAAAACAGAAACCTCTAGGTCAGTCGGCAGTCTGCATTCTTTTCATGCCAGGGCAAAGGCTAGACTTGTATTTTACTTATTGTTTCCCAGAGTAGCTCATACACCCTTATTTGGAAGTTTTCCTTTCTGGCCTGCAATTGGGGACAAAAAAAGTACCCTAGAAACACAAAATGCAAGCTTTCCATGGAATCCTGCACTCTTAAAAGGTGGAAGGGACATCATGGAGACAGTCCAGGCCCTCATTTCACCAACGTGAAAACCCACTGAGGTCAAGCGAGGACCAATGGACCTCCGGTGTCTGTCTCTGAATCCAGGGCTTTGTTCTCATCCTGACTGATGACTGAGAAAAGATGCAGTTTATTTCACTCGATCTGTGTGTAACCAACCTCTGGGAAGTCTGTCCCTGCCTCGTGTCCACTCCAGTCTCATTTCTAAACCCTCACATCTAACCCAACAGCCTCACCGGGGAGAGGGGATTAGAATCCTCTCATAGAGGGACAACTCACATGACATCAGTGGCCCCCACAGACCACGTCCCCATGTTCCGTCTGCCCTTTCTGCTCCTCCGTCTCACCCCACCCCCCGGCGCTCAGCCACCTAAACCTCTCCTCTCACCTCCTCCAAGGTTGGCCCTGCTCCGTCCTCTCATCCTGTCATGGAAAGAAGCCCAAATTTCTCTACTTCTCCGAAAGCCTGGCCGTGGGAGGCGTTCAGCAGCCAGCCAAAGAATCTCACCCCCAGGGAGAAGGGAACCTGCCCGGGCTGGAGGGGAAAGGTCCCCCTGGGGAGGTGACATCCCATCCCTGGGAAGGAGCTGGGGCCTGGGAGGATGAGGAGTGGGTTGAAGGTATTGTTTATCTTCCACATGGCGGCACTTTTGAGAGTTAGGTAACAGGAATAAACCAGCTGGTGACAGGAGTGAAAGGGGCGATGGTAGACAGATTTACAGCACAACCGCAGTGGGATGGCTGTGAACCCTTTAGAGGAGCACTCCAGGAACAGGGCAAGGACAAGAGGGAGGAGGGTCATGGGACACAGAAGACACACCTGATTCAGGAAGGGCATGTGACACACAGGGACGCCCTGATAGCTGGCTAAGCTCACCTGCCAGCCCTTCAGCCTCATGAGACGGTGTCATTAACAGGAAGAGATGTCCAGAGATGCTAATACACATAGCTGTGCTCCAAACATCACACTCTTCCACTTTTAGAAGAAGCATCTCTGGTTTAGACACACCTGGCAGTTCTGGTTACTGGTTTCCAGGCGCGTGGGCACAGATAGGCGGCAACAGATAAGTGAGGGGGAGGGCGGTCTGTAATGTGAGCAGCATATGACCCCACGTAGACTGACCACAACCTTTGAGAAGCCCCAGGGCACCCCCCAGAGTCAAGGCTGGTGACAGATTTGACAAGGACAGTGATGACCTGAGTAAACAAAAACAGCATGCTGGTCAGACTTTCAGGATGATTTTGTATCTGAAATGGTTAGTGTAAGGCTCTGTATTCCAGAATTTATTACAAGGAAGAGGTCATTTTAATGTACTGCTGGTGCTGTTAAGTTGCTTCAGTTGTGTCAGACTCTGTGCGACCCCATGGACAGCAGCCCACCAGGCTCCTCTGTCCACGGGATTCTCCAGGGAAGAACACTGGAGTGGGTTGCCATTTCCTTCTCCATTTTAATGTACAAATTACATTAAAATGGAATCACTGTTATCCATTCATTTGCATTTTTTCTTTTTTTTAATCACCTACAATGACTGATTGAAAGTCCCCACCAAGGCATAAAGCACAAAAGCAGAAAGCCACAGAAGATTAGATGTCAGGGAAGTTGTGAGGGGCACACACAAACACCACACACACAAAGGCACACACTCCCCCCACGTTGTTAACCTGCACAAAGACACCATTCTACCACATCTCTGGTCCAGCTTGCAAGCATGTCATTCCAAACAACTGTGGCACACTGAAATGTTCTCAGATTGAAATGAGAGCAGAAGAGACCAAAATATAACTATAAACAGATAATTTTCCTAACAGTTCAATGCCCACATGAGCCTGTGAATAGGCTCTCTGTTTATCTGTTTATAAATCAGAAGAGAAGGTTAGACTGCTGATAATTTAACCTTCCAAGTTTTTTCGTTTTGTTTTTAACGTGGCTGCCGCGGCCAGAGAGAAAAGCAGGACCAATTAGAGGAAGGAGATGAATTCTCTGGCAGATAAAACAAAGGGGATTTTCAAGGGCTCTGGAGGTGGCTGGCACTGGTTTCTTGCTGAATAGAGTTTCAGGTCAAAACTTACAACTTTACTTTCCAGGTTGATCGTAAACCCTAATCTTAACGCTCATCTGTAATTAGGTTTAATTTGGAACAAGCAGCTGGAGATGAGGGAGGACAAAGAGTGAAGAAGAAAAGACTAGTTTTTCTAGAGAAACAGAGCAGGGGTTTTTTAAATGAGCAGAAGCAGAAGGGCACTGGAAAGAAAGCTTTTATGAATAGATCAGAGTTATGACCTGGGGGTGGTCTGGTGACAGGCAGGGAAGGAGAGCGTGGGTGAGGGGTGATGACCCCAACTCCTGCAGGGAGTCCCCAGCCCAGGATATCGGGGTTATCTCTCCAGTGGCCTGGAATGCGGAAAACTCTGTGAAACAAGCTTTTCTGAATTTCATAACATTAAATGATTGTTTTAATCTCACTTATAAATATTTGGCCAACCACATTAATTTTGAAATATCAAACCTACTGTCTCTCAAGAATTCAAAAATTCCCTGGTAATACAAGGGACAGCTGCCATCAAGGTCTTCGTAAGGACACGCTGAAACCTTCGAAATTCTCCGTTTTTTTAATGCTGCTTCTATGATAGCACTATTCAGGCTGGTCTCAGCTAACTGGAGCCATATCAACACTTAGAGAAAGTAAAACAAGATTCAACAGACTAGAACTCTTATATCTAAAGCACATTCAGGTAACACACTCCCCACGTGAAAGCCCATTCTCCTCTGCCCCCAAACTCTTCTCTGAATGAGAAAGTTATTTAAAAGTCTACCAAAGTCACAGAATGTTAAAGGTAGTATAAACCTTGCACACACACCTCTTTTTTGTTTTTACATACAAAGCAACAAGAGACCAAGAAAAACTGTAACTGAAAGTTCACCTTTCATGTTAAAAAATTATCTTCCAAAAGGAGGATTTAGAAAAACCTGATTGAAAATTCCATTATACAGTGAAACATTTCAAATCCATCACATCACTATGCCTAAAAAGAGAAATCATAATCTCGAGAGGGAGGCCTAAGAGGCATTTTACAAAATTCAGCAACTATTTCTGACTTTAAAATTCCAAAACATACGAAGGATAATTCCTCCGTATAACAGGGTACATCCATCTCGTGATCTCGGGCATCCAGCTCTGCATGGGAAGCTCACAGCTAATCAAAGACGGCCTCACACACCCCATTTTCCCCAGGCTTCATCCACTGTGGTCACGCTGAGAATGTGACCTTTTAATAAACTAACCCTTGTTTCTGGTGATCAATTAAAGCTACTGTTCTACACACATCTACAAACACACATGCATGCATATATATGCATGCTCACACATATAGGAATACACATATGTATTGCCAAGCTGGTTACTGCATTCTCACTAGTTCTAACAGTTTTTCAGTTGATCTTCTTAACTATTCTAACAGGAGATTTACAGTCTCTACACGTGCATGCCAAATCGCCTCAGTCATATCCAACTCTTTGCGACCCCATGGACTATAGCCAGCCAGGCTCCCATGTCCTTGGGATTCTCCAGGCAAAAATACTGGAGTGGGTTGTCATTCCCTCCTCCAGGGGATCTTCCCAACCCAGGGATTGAACCCAGGTCTCTTATGTCTCCTGCACTGGCAAATGGGTTCTACCACTATTGCCACCTAGGAAGCCCACAGTCTATAAATAATGCTAATTTTGACTCATTTTTAAAATAAACATTAAAAAAAAAATCTTACTGCCTTGGATAGTCTATCTGAAAACAATGTCCTCTGTGGGCACCTGTTTTTTCCTGACTTCTGCAGGAGTTAAAAACACTCCTGTTTCCTGTTAAACATGGTGTATGCAGCTTTCAGACCGTTTTATTTATTATCTTTGAAAGAATCCATTCATTCCTATTAACTGTTTATGAGGTAGATGTTAAGTGTTATTAAATGCACTACTGATATATACAGTAAGATGAATTTCTTCTCTTTAAATGTACCGATGTTGTAAATTTATATAATAATATTATTGCATTTTGGAATGAACCATTTTTTTTGTAACCAGTGAGTGTAATATTTTGAAAAGGCCTCACTGGAGTAAATGTGGCTTATCTTTCAGTCAGGATGTGCACTGCCACACTGTCCCCTGGCTTTCTTTCCCCTCTGTCTCTAAAAGGCTTTAGTATCAGGAACAGTGTTAATAATATTAGCTCTGCCTCTGTTAAAATAAACTGCAAAGTCCTCCATCTTTTGTCTTCTGGAGTGTTTTTCAAGTTTCTATTATTTGAGTATCACCTTTACAATTTTTGGAGAAGGAAATGGCAACCCTCTCCAGTATTCTTGACTGGACAAGAGGACCTTGGTGGGCTACAGTCCATGGGATCGCAAAGAGTCGGACACGACTGGGTGACTAATACTTTACAATTTTGGCTATATTTGTATTTACCTGTCCTATTACCTGGGGCTTCCCTGGTAGCTCAGCAGTAAAGAACCCACATGCCAATGCAGGAGACCTGGGTTTGATCCCTGAATCAGGAAGATCCTCTGGAGAGGGAACTGGCAACACACTCTAGTATTCTTGCCTGGGAAATCCCAGACAGAGGAGCCTGGTGGGCTACAGTCCATGGGGTCGCGGAATCAGACATGACTGAGCCACTGAGCACGCACGTCCTATTACATCTTTAATATTTTTGTGCATAAACTAAATGTTGACTCATTTTTTAAAAAACCTAATCTTGTCCTAAGCAACATAGATTCAATGAACTACTTACGATTTTTCTAACACAGCTTAATTTAATTACTAAAATAAGAACTAGCCATCAGTATATACCCTAAACCATTATGTGCACCCTCTGTCAGATCAGATCAGATCAGATCAGTCGCTCAGTCGTGTCTGACTCTTTGCGACCCCATGAATCACAGCACGCCAGGCCTCCTTGTCCATCACCAACTCCCGGAGTTCACTGAGACTCATGTCCATCGAGTCAGTGATGCCATCCAGCCATCTCATCCTCTGTCATCCCCTTCTCCTCTTGCCCCCAATCCCTCCCAGCATCAGAGTCTTTTCCAATGAGTCAACTCTTCGCATGAGGTGGCCAAAGTACTGGAGTTTCAGCTTTAGCATCATTCCTTCCAAAGAAATCCCAGGGCTGATAATGCATTAATAATCTTTAGGAAACGATGCATTTGATGATTTTAAATAGCACAGAAATCTATTTTTCTGATCTTTGAAAAACTCTGCATATTAACATCATCTGAGTTCAGGATTCTTTCTGAAGTTTTTTCCTTAAGTCACTTTGTGATGTCTTCCAATATTCTGCCCAAGTATTTCACTACTTCGTGAATTTAGCAGTTTCTTTCTCCTAGGAAATTTCATCAAAAATTTTTATTTTTATTCTAGTTTTTTAAATTGCCACATCTCTGATTACATACATTCTTGTATTGCTTATTTGGAGTACTTGTGGTTTTTTTTTTTCTTAGTTTAACTACAGCTTTATCTAGTTCCTTGTTTTAGCAAAGGGTCTATTCTTATATGTTTCAATTCTGGTGATTTTTTTTTCTTTTTTTGTTCTTTCATATATTCATTTAACAAATACTGAGTGTGAACCATGTGCTGGGTCACAGGCCAGGTGATGAGGATAGAAGCGAGGAAACAGATGCTGTCAAAATTGACTTCATTAATTTCCGCCCCTTTTTAAAAAACTCCCTCCCGGACTTCCCTGGTGGTACAGTGGACAAGAATCCGCCTGCCAATGTAGGACACAGGGGTTTGATCCCTGGTCTGGGAAGATCTCACAGGCCAAGGAGCAACTAAGCCCGTGTACCACAACTACCGAGCCCGTGCACTGCAACTACTGAAGCCCTCGAGCCTACAGCCCGTGCTCCACCACGAGAGGCCACCGCAACGAGGAGCCGCGCACCGCAACACAGAGCAGCCCCCACTCTCCACAACTAGAGAAAGTCCGCGCATAGCAACAAAGACCCAGCGCAGCCAAAACTAAATAAATTACATATATACATAAACTTCCCTCCTGTTTTCCCAGATTTCTTTTGTCCTTTATTTTCTAATTTTCTATGTCTAGTACTTACTGCATTTATGATAAAAGCTTTTAGAGAACTAGCTTGCTATTTGTAACTATATAAAGTATTTCACTATTATTTTTCTAAATGATCCATAATCATAGTTTTCAGATCCTATTTGGGTCAAAATTTCCAAACAGCTTTCTTTATATATAATTGATAGATAACATTACACTCGTTTCAGGTTTACAACATAACGATGTATGGATATTTGTATACACTGTAAAGTGATCACCACAATAAGCATGGTTACCATCGGTCACAGTGCAGTTATAAAATGATTCACCCCCAGCCACTTTCAAACATGCAATACAGTACAGTTAGCTACAGCCACACCATGCTGTATTAACTGTTTAAAATTTCAATTTCTACTCCTACAGTTTTACTGCATTGTGACTGGTAAAATTTCCCTTAAGAGACTGTAATGAGGTTTTCCTTCTGGTCTAGAAGAGATCAATGTTTTAACCATTTCACGAACACACACACTGAAGTCTCTCATTTCACATGTGAGTTTTTTCAGGCAGTTTTAATAGCTTTTGCATTTAATTACTTCCACGGTTTGTCTAGTTAGTATACTCATTTTGTAACTGCTGCTTTTTCTTCTTGAATTGTACTCTTATCAATACTGAAAGTCCTGTCTGATTTAAGGTGCTTTGTGGTGTGTATCTTTAACTGATACGATTGTTTCAGTAGTCAAAGGCATGAGAGACAGATAGCCGCAATTAAATCACATTTTCTTCACTATCAAGACAGATACTGCTTTATGACACAGAAAATTTAAGAATAGCAGGCAGTGTTCTATCAAGTCAAAGGTCTTCTGAGTCAGACAGGAAAATGGTTACGTATTTTAAGTGCCAAAGAAGTGCAAACCCTCATCAAGTGATATGGCTGTTAGAACAGAGGTCTCAGACACTTATCAGGAGCTCCAAGATCAAATGTAGTTTGAATTTAAGGGACATGGGCATCATGATCACTTTCTTCTTCAAGTTCTGGAGTCGATGTCACAGAGAGATTACCAGGACTTTGAACCTAGAATTCTCTGCCCAGGGAAACTATCAGTAAGGCTGAAGGCAAAAGAGAGAGATCATCACATCAAGGGTGAGACACAGCATCACGCATGGATGATCTTTGTATGGGTGCAAACCCAGCTGCTCCAGACTGTGCCCCAATCGCAGCAAAAGGTGCTCAGCTGGTATGGTGTCAGGTAAGAATCCTGTTCCTGCCGGAAATCTCTGTTGGTTAAAAAACCTCATCAAACTGAGAAGGCAACCCCAAAATTATATGGGATAAAATTCCAACACCAGTTATTATTTGGAATAAAGCATGTAAGTAAACATCTTTTAATTCGAGAAAGGTTTAGAATCAAGTAGAGAAGTAGTTTAAATAAACAAGTAGCAATAGTATTATAAATTAAGAAATACCTGTATTTTGGAGCTATTTTAATGTTTAAGAGAACTGAATCTTCCAAGAATTACAGAGCAGCCTCATGATTCTAATTTAAAGTATGTAATTGACAGTGTGCATTTACACACACACACACAAGAGAGAATGTGTGAATGTTTGGGGATGTATATAAGGACTTAAGAATCACTATATTTTTAAGAATAATTACACATGAGCACAGCAAACACAAAGACTTATAAGAACTGGACTTGATGTTGAACTTGAAAGCTTTCTTTAGGGCTAGATTTTTATTATTTACAACTTTAACCAACTTAATTTTAAAAATCAAACTACCATCTGAATATTATGCTTTTATGCAGCTTATGTATTTTGTTTTCTGTGTTAATCCAGAGGAGGCTCTTTTTCTAAGTGAGTTTAACCCATTTATTATACTAACAGATATATCTAATATTCTCACCTTTTTTTATTATGTGTTATCACTGATCTTTAACATATACATCTTTTTTTTTTTTAAATCCTAAAAGGCTGCATTTTCCAAGTATGTCTCTCAGGACACTAGTTTCACTCTAAAATTCTTCTATGGAACAAAATACATCTGAGAAAAATACATGCTATATTCTCCTCTTTGTGAATGCTGTCAAAACTCTGATGAATCCCTGAAATCTAAAACTAAGGACAAGGCAGCCCATTAATTTGCTCAAGCCCACCAACCAACTCCACTTCCCTTCCCCTTAACTCAAAACTCTGAACTGCTATGAGTAAGATAAAACAAAGCACAAAAAGATATTTTGGAAATAGAAAATATAATTGATGAAAATTTCAAAGTCAATAAGAAAAGCTGGAAGAAAAAGGTGAGCATGGAGATGATAGAATATATAAAACCTCAGCGCCAGACAGAATCACAGGAAATGCTCCAGCCAGAGAAAAGGGAACGTACAAAACGAGAAAAAGGCTTCAAGAAGCAGGGAGCTCACCTGAGAGTAAAGCCAGACCAGAAGGCAACAAAATCTGAACGGGAAATGTTAAGTCAGAAGGACAGGAATAGTCATGACTAAAGCTTACCGGGCACTTTCTGTGATGTGTGAGCCTATTCTAACCCATCATGTGCTTCAAGCTATTAATGACTGCGACAACCTTCTGAGGCAGGCTGTACTACTGTCCTCTTTCCTGGAGCTTAACTCATGTGCCCAAAGCCTCAGAGCTGCTAAGGGACAAAACTGGGAATGTGAACATAGTGTGGCTCCAGAGCCAAAACGCTTAACCACCATGCCTTCTGTCTTGAAGAAGAAAATGAATTCTCTACAACAATCTGTAGACTTGAGAAGCCGGATTAGAGGGTAAAAGCAAGTTAAGATCATTTTAGGAGTAAAAAACTATAGTGACTGTGTGCTCAGTCAGTCGTATCTGACTCTATTCGACCCCATGGACTATAGCCTGCCAGTCTCCTCTGTCCATGGAATTTTCCAGGCAAGAATACTGAAGTGAGTTGCTATTTCCTTCTCCATAGGATTTTCCTGACCCAGGGATCAAACCCACGTCTCTTCCGTCTCCTGCACTGGCAGGTGGATTCTTTACCACTGCGCCAACTTACTCCGTCTAAATTTCCTTTAATTTTTTTTTTTGTCACACCACATGGCATGTGGGATCTTAATTCCCTGACCAGGGATCAAATCCAAGTCCCTTGCATTGGAAGAGCAGGGTCTTAATTAACCACTGGCCCACCTGGGAAATCCCTATTTTTTTTCTTTTAAAGTAATATTGCCTGTCACAGATTATAAATTAAATCATGTAAGCCTGAATTTCCTTCTCTTCTACCTCTAGATGCACTACTTGATTTTCCAGTACATGATAAATATTCGAGCCTAGTATTTTAAATGCTGACTGGTTTTCAACTTTAAGAATTAACCTACAAACACACAGAGATTTAATGATACTAATTAGGAGACAGAATGTTCTTGCTTTGTAAAAGGCTGGGAAGAGGGTATGGAGCCTGTAGGGGAAATGGCAGAAGAAATGTAGAGATAGCATATCCTTCTTTACTGAGCCAAGGACACCATTTAAAGCTGGTTAGTCAAGAAATACAAGCGATAAATAATAAAAGATTTCCTTAGTATTTTTGTTTTTTGAATGAAAATTTCATATAGCAAAGTTTTACAGTCAACAACTAGACACCCATAACTGTACCCCACCATTAACACTTTACTAACAATAAATTCAGAAAATTTTAGTATGGCTTGCAGGAACAGAGGAAGAGAGAAATACAGTACTAAAAACGCACTGAATTCCTCACTCTATACAACCTTCAAAACTAATAAATCAAGAAATAGTACAGACATACAAAATTACGTAGAACTATAGAGATAACCACCATTTCCTTGAAATGCATCAAAAATAAAGAGGGACTGACGAAAGAACAGCTGGATGAACAGGATAAAGCAACGGAAACAGAATGTTAACTGTAGACTCTGTGGTGGGTCTACGGGTGCTAGCTATACATACCTTTCAATTTTTCTGACTAAAATTTCCTAAGAAAATATTGACACAGATGTGGTTGAGAGTGGACCTCACATCCCTGCTGGCCTCTTCATGGCACTGGCCGAGCCTCCTTCCAGCCGCTCCACACCAGGTGGAGCTGGGTGCCGGAGCCTGGTGGAGGTAGGGAAGGGGAATGCCGTAGGGATGATGGGCACCCCGTCCAGGCCCAGCCCCACTAGCCCCCACAGTATCCTCATGTCCTCTCCCCTCTCCTGACCGCCGTCAGAGTCAGCAGAACCCGGGAGCTGGACCCTGAAGACACATTTACCAGCCTGAGCCTCTAACAACCACATGACTCTCAGAGGGCCCCACCTCACCCTGGACCGGGGCGTGAGGGGAAATCAACTTTTAATGTCTTAAGGGGCTATTCTGGGATCTATCTTTAACCACAGTTAGCTTAACCAACAGGGAGTGGAATCTGAGGGAGTGGGGGTCGAAGCTTTGACTTTTGTTTCCTATCACTGGTATCCACTGTTTAACAACACACGCAGATTTAAAGCCAAGAGTAAGAAGCTGTCAGCTCATGGTGACACTGGGAATAGCCTTCTAAGGTTTTAACTCTAAGTAGAAAATAAGGCTTCTTTAGCATATTGGGCACCTATGTGTGAATATAAAATGGCACCATTCCTCTGGAGCAATACAATCCCACCCTGGCCCACTCTTTATTCCCAGCTGTCTTTGAGCCTTGCACAACCTGCATGACTATACCCAGCATCCCTCTCTGATCTGCAGGCACTGAAAACCTGGCTGGAAACTGAAGGACTGTTAACTGAGACCTTTGAGGAAGTAAGGGATGTGGTCCTTGACAGGTTCAGATTCCAGCTGCCCTTATTCACGCACTCTCATGTCTTTTGCTTGATTCATTTCTCCCGTCCGTCCCATAATGCCACAGTCAGTCACAGTGACTCAACTCTAAGGACTGCATCCCCACACAAAAGAATTCTTGCTACCATGGCAGACAGTTTCAAGGCTGGAAAGGTAGCCGCAGCTGAGAACCTGCCTTCTGCCTCAGGCCTGCCTGCAGAGGTTCATGGGGTGGAATGGGGGGTGGAGATGGGGATTCTGCCTCATTTACCCTCTAACAGCCCCTCCCTGTTGGAGCAATTGAGGTCTCAAGGGGGTCAGCCAGGAGGTGTGCCGCTTGGATCTCCCTCCGAGAAAGACTGTGGCTTCAGCTGCAAGGACAGGTATGAACTGACACTCAGGAGCCAGTGCCACTGGGACTCAGCCCGGCTTTTGAGCTGAAGGCACATTTCTCCAGGAAGCCTCAGCAAGGCCTGACCCAGTGAGAGGACGAGGGCCTGGCTCTCACTGCCCAAGCAGGTCTCCTCTACCGGGCAGTCTTCTCAGGGGCTCCCTGGCAGCTGGCCGGGACCTGGTCAGACTTGCAGGTTCTCTGCCCAAAATTGCTGCTGCCTTTTCCTTTCCTGGGTGCTGGTCCAATGGCTCTCCTGGCCTGATTCAGGTTCCCACCCCTTCTTTCTCAGGCGTTTTACCCTCTAATAACCCTCCTTCATTCCCAATTCTGTTTAAGAGTCTGCGCCTCAGAGGACAAAGCTGACATAGGACTGGTGTAGAAATCAGGTGTGGGTGTTGCTGTGCCTGTCTCCTCCTCACCTCCACTGCTTACCTTTGGGCCCCCTGCTCTGAGGACCCTCGAAGCACTTGCTCTGAGTCTAGTCCAATGCACCACACCTGCCAATGGGAGGCCCTGCCCTCCCAGCCTCATGCAAGGTGGTAAAGCAGATTGAGGATGTGTTAATCTTTAACAAAACTCTCATTTCCGGGATCTCATTGGCGCATTCTATAGCATTTCATCACAGCACAGAGATC
Organism: Bubalus bubalis; assembly: GCF_019923935.1. Lineage (NCBI taxonomy): Eukaryota > Metazoa > Chordata > Mammalia > Artiodactyla > Bovidae > Bubalus > Bubalus bubalis. The sequence continues at coordinate 29,485,365 of NC_059159.1, read as the reverse complement.
ACTTAAAGTTATATGCACATTTTCAGCTGACAATAGTCTAGCAAGACAGTCTTTCCTAAGACTTTCTAACTGGGTATCTTTACTTGCAGCAAATCAGACTTGAGTTCCTATACTGAAATTGTATGCACTCAGAAAAGTGCGATAAAATAAGTCACTGCCATAAAAATGTCTTTTTCATCCGCTATTCATTAGATTGCTTTGAAAGGCAAGGTCAGTTAGAAACTGGAACACAAGCACCCAAATAACACTTAAAAACTAACAAGGGGCACAGTCTCTTCATAGTTTTGACACCAACAAAATAATACACAGGGCAAGTGGATATTAATGAGATGTGTTTAAAATGTTACATATTCTTTTCTTGTTTAGTTATGCCCGACTCTGCGACCCCATGGACTATGGCCCACCAGGTTCCTCTGTCCATGGGATTTCCCAGGCAAGAATACTGGAATGGGTTGCCATTTCTTCCTCCAGGGGATCTTCCAGACCCAGGGATTAAACCTGAGTTCCCTGCACTAGAAGGTGGATTCTTTACTGCTGAGCCACCAGGGAAGCCCTTGTTGTTGCTGCTGCTGCTGCTGCTAAGTCGCTTCAGTCGTGTCCGACTCTGTGCGACCCCATAGACGGCAGCCCACCAGGCTCCCCCGTCCCTGGGATTCTCCAGGCAAGAACACTGGAGTGGGTTGCCATTTCCTTCTCCAATGCATGAAAGTGAAAAGTGAAAGTGAAGTCGCTCAGTCGTGTCTGACTCCTAGCGACCCCATGGACTGCAGCCCACCAGGCCCCTCCGTCCATGGGATTTTCCGGGCAAGAGTACTGGAGTGGGGTGCCATCGCCTTCTCCGAGGGAAGCCCTTATCTAATAGCTTACCGCAGGGCTGTTTAGGACACAGGCAAACGTGCATTAATTTGCAAATACTGGCTATTTTGCCCAAAGAAGGCTGGCGGAGTGCTGTGCAGTTTAGAAAGTCACCACTTCATAATCAATGCAGTAACCCCATCTCTATAGTTTTTCCTCCATGGTCTCCACTTGTGGCCAAGTTTCCCATCCTGATTGTACCAGTCCAATGTACCATAGCCGCCTCCCAGCCTCAAGGACACTGCCTGCCCCTGCCTAGCCTCCCTGCCCAGGTGAGTGGAGACCAGTGAAAGGAGGCTAAGAGACCCAGATCTTAATGATAGCCCTGCCCCGGATTTGGGGACAAGTCACCTGGACAAGCCGGGGCAATTTCCTTATTCAAATTCAAATTTAAAAATCACCCCCTGGAAACGAGTTTCGAGTTCTGACTCTGTCCCAGATTCACAGACCGGTCACCTGCCGGCCCCGGACTCCAGCCCGAGATGGACCATCTCCTTTCCTGGCAAGCACGCACTTGGGGACACTTAAGTAAACCGTTTGCGTGTGTGACTGGGCAGAAACATCCTATTCATCCGCAAACGCGACCCCGTGGCCAGCAGAGTCTACGTCTGCGGGAGGCCAGGCTGACCCTCGGGGCGGAGGACGAAGCCAGCCGTCTCTGAGGACCCGTGTGAGGACCGGAAGCACGGGTCCTGGGATCGGTCCCCGCTGTTCTGAGTGAGCAACAGTCACCGTCCGGCCCCCCGTCTGAGGGTGAGTAACAGACCTGCTGACCTCTCGCACCGTCCACTGGGCTCTGGAAAGTGTGTGACACGGGCGCGGCCGGGGACCACACGTCCGCGCGGACCTCCCCCAGCCCGGGGGCGCCCCCGGCCCCCTACCCTCGGCCCCCCTCCGCCCGTCTGGCCGCCAGGTGAGCCGGCGGCGCTCCCCAGTCGCGGCGCGGGCACAGGTGAGCCTGCCACCCCCGCCGCGCATTCCAGAGGCGGGACTCACGCCCGGGAACTTCGCCTTTTCGCCCCCCCGGCGCCCGCGGGCAGCGCGGCCCGGCCCGGGGCGGTGGGGGAAGGGCTCCCAGGCGCGAGGGGGCGCGGCGACCCCCGGCACGCCGCACAGACCTGCTTCGGGATCCTCGGGCCGCCCCGAGTGGTTGCCCATGGCTCGGCCGCCTCGGGCAGCGGCCGGCCGGCCGCCTCAGACGGCGCGTCCACCGCGCGGCCGCTCGCACCGGCTCGGGCTGACGAAGCGGCTGCGTCTGGCGGGTCCGCTCCAGTCAAAGAAAGGGCCGTCGCTTCAGTCCCCGCGGCCGCCGGCCGCTCCGCGCTCGCTCATCTGCATGCGGCCCGCCCACCTCGACTCCCGCGGCCCGCGCACCCGAACGCCCCGCCCACCTCATCTGCATACCGCCCCTCCCTCTGCAGGCCGTCTGCCTCGACTCGGGCTGCCCCGCCCCCTTATCTGCATATCTCTCTGGGGCTCCCAGACTCTTCCTCCCCGGTGGGGGAGGGACGCGCCCGCCGCCCGACTTCCGGCCTCTAGGGGCGGCCGCTGGGAACTGCAGCTGGACACTGCGGGCTGGAAAAACCCCACTGCGGGGAGGCCGAGGCCAGGTGTCACGAGGAAGACACAGTCCTGCGCATGAGATATCACACCATCGGGAAAAACCTGGGGTTGCATACGACAGGCGCTTCCTAAGTATTTTCTGGGTAAGTTTTGAGTTAAGTTTTGAGATAAATGAATAGACCAACAAGCAAGTTTTGAGGCGGAGGTGGTGAGGAAGACGCTTTAACAACATTCTCCACGATGAATGCTGCCACTAAAAATAAAAATGCATGCCAGTCACGAGCAGGATCTGCTCTCTGAAATGACTGAGTTACGGAAATCACCCTAAACGACTTTCCACCCTGAACGACTTTCATAGTCAGCCTTGCAGTGAAAACGCTTCAGTTCAGTTCAGTCGCTCAGTCCTGTCCGACTCTTTGCGACCCCATGAACTGCTGAACGCCAGGCCTCCCTGTCCATCACCAACTCCCGGAGTTCACTCAAACTCATGTCCATCAAATCGGTGATGCCATCCAGCCATCTCATCCTCTGTCGTCCCCTTCTCCTCCTGCCCCCAATCCCTCACAGCATCAGAGTCTTTTCCAATGAGTCAACTCTTCACATGAGGTGGCCAAAGTATTGGAGTTTCAGCTTCATCATCATTCCTTCCAATGAACACCCAGGACCAATCTCCTTTAGAATGGACTGGTTGGATCTCCTTGCAGTCCAAGGGACTCTCAAGAGTCTTCTCCAACACCACAGTTCAAAAGCATCAATTCTTCAGCACTCAGCTTTCTTCACAGTCCAACTCACATCCATAAATGACCACTGGAAAAACCATAGCCTTGACTAGACGGACCTTTGTTGGCAAAGTAATGTCTCTGCTTTTCAATATGCTATCTAGGTTGGTCATAACTTTCCTTCCAAGGAGTAAGCATCTTTTAATTTCATGGCTGCAATCACCATCTGCAGTGATTTTGGAGCCCCCCAAAATAAAGTCTGCCACTGTTTCCACTGTTTCCCCATCTATTTGCCATGAAGTGATGGGACCAGATGCCATGATCTTCGTTTTCTGAATGTTGAGCTTTAAGCCAACTTTTTCACTCTCCACTTTCACTTTCATCAAGAGGCTTTTGAGTTCCTCTTCACTTTCTGCCATAAGGGTGGTGTCATCTGCATATCTGAGGTTATTGATATTTCTCCCGGCAAACTTGATTCCAGCTCGTGCTTCTTCCAGCCCAGCGTTTCTCATGATGTACTCTGCATATAAGTTAAATAAGCAGGGTGACAATATACAGCCTTGACGAGCTCCTTTTCCTATTAGGAACCAGTCTGTTGTTCCATGTCCAGTTCTAACTGTTGCTTCCTGACCTGCATATAGGTTTCTCAAGAGGCAGGTCAGGGGGTCTGGTATTCCCATCTCTTTCACAATTTTCCACAGTTTATTGTGATCCACACAGTCAAAGCTTTGGCATAGTCTATAAAGCAGAGATAGATGCTTTTCTGGAACTCTCTTGCTTTTTTGATGATCTAGCGGATGTTGGGAATTTGATCTCTGGTTCCTCTGCCTTTTCTAAAACCAGCTTGAACATCTGGAAGTTCACGGTTCACATACTGCTGAAGCCTGGCTTGGAGAATTTTGAGCATTACTTTACTAGCGTGTGAGATGAGTGCAATTGTGCGGTAGTTTGAGCATTCTTTGGCATTGCCTTTCTTTGGGATTGGAATGAAAACTGACCTTTTCCAGTCCTGTGGCCACTGCTGAATTTTCCAAATTTGCTGGCATATGGAGTGCAGCACTTTCACAGCCTCATCTTTCAGGATTTGAAATAGCTCAACTGAATTCCATCACCTCCACTAGCTTTGTTCGTAGTGATGCTTTCTAAGGCCCACTTGACTTCACATTTCAGGATGTCTGGCTCTAGGTCAGTGATCACACCATCGTGATTATCCTAGTCGTGAAGATCTTTTTTGTACAGTTCTTTTGTGTTTTCTTGCCACCTCTTCTTAATATCTTCTGCTTCTGTTAGGTCCATACCATTTCTGTCCTTTATCGAGCCCATCTTTGCATGAAATATTCCCTTGGTATCTCAAATTTTCTTGAAGAGATCTCTAGTCTTTCCCATTCTGTTGTTTTCCTCTATTTCTTTGCATTGATCACTGAAGAAGGCTTTCTCACCTCTCCTTGCTATTCTTTGGAACTCTGCATTCAGATGCTTATATCTTTCCTTTTCTCCTTTGCTTTTCGCTTCTATTCTTTTCACAGCTATTTGTAAGGCCTCCCCAGACAGCCATTTTGCTTTTTTGCATTTCTTTTCCATGAAGCAGAAGATATTAAGAAGAGGTGGCAAGAATACACAGAAGACCTGTACAAAAAAGATCTCACGACCAAGATAATCACGATGGTGTGATCACTCACCTAGAGCCAGACATCTTGGAATGTGAAGTCAAGTGGGCCTTAAAAAGCATCACTACGAACAAAGCTAGTGGAGGTGATGGAATTCCAGTTGAGCTATTTCAAATCCTGAAAGATGAGGCTGTGAAAGTGCTGCACGCCATATGCCAGCAAATTTGGAAAACTCAGCAGTGGCCACAGGACTGGAAAAGGTCGAACTCGCTAATTCTTGCAGTGAAAATACATAATAGGAAAAAAATCATAAGCAGGATGGCAGTTTCCAGCTCTTGCATCCTCTGAACACTGGTTCACCTCAGCTTTCATTCAGCATTTCAGGCCACCCAGGGCACTTGGGTGCTCACCGTGTTTATTCCCTCCACTTCCTGGACAGCACACTTCGCTTCCTGCCTCCTCTGGCATTCTCCTCTCTGTCCCCTTCCTTTCTTTCTCCTCATCCCCTGACCTCTGGACACTGCGTACCCTCATGGCTGGTCACCTCCGTCCAATTTGCTCAGGGCCTCTCACTTGGCCTTTGCAGCCAAGCTGTAGCTTTTAAGTCCTGCCTGTGTGTCTTGAGCTTGGTCCTGCCTTCTGAACTCTGGATTCATCTACCCAACTACCATCTTGATGCCTTCAACTTGGGTTCCTCAGTTTAATGGGAACAAAACCCAATTCTAGGTTTTTTACCATCAGTGTCTCACACAGTCTCCCTCATCTCCGTAAACAGAATGTGTCAGGATGTATGTGGTCAATGCCACCATCTCTCAGCACCACTCACCGCTTCCACCGCTGCCACCCAGTCCAGCCCATAGTCACCTCCCACCAGTATCTCTGCCACCGCCTCCGATCCAGCCTCCCTTCTTCTGCCCCTGGCTCTTTACAGTCTGACCTTCACATGACAGAGCGACGCTTCTAAGACCCAGGTCAAGTCCCCCGACTTACACGCTCTTTCTGTCTTTCAGAGGAAAAGCCAAGCCCTCACCATGGCCTCCAAGGCCCTGAATTCCCTCCCCATCCCTCCACTGTGGACTTGCCCCCACCCACCCCTCCCTCCCCAGCCACCGGTCTTGCTGCAGCACCTCCTCACTGTTCCCCAGATCAGCCAAGGTGCTCCCACTCCAGGGCTTTTGCACTCACTGTTCCCTCTGACCCAAATGCTTGCCCCCACATTCCAACAGACCTCTCACTTCCTAGATCTCTGGTCAAATACCATTTGTTCGCTTAAGAGGAGTTTCTCTTGTCTTATCACATGAAAGAGTAAATGAAACCCTCAACACACACACTTCCTGGCTTTGTGGACCTTGTGACACTTTCCACTGTTTAGTGGACTTGTTTACTTGTCTCTCCAGCAGAGTGAAAACATCACAAGAACAGCGAATGAATGGATGAGTGAGTTTATAGGCTCTGCTAAGTCGCTTCAGTCATGTCCGACTCTTTTTTAACCCCATGGTCTATAGCTCACTTAGGCTCCTCTGCCCATGGGGTTTCCTACGTAAGAATACTAGAGTGGGGTGCCATTTCCTTCTCCAGGGGATCTTCCCAACCCAGGGATCAAACCCACCGCTCTTACGTCTCCTGCATTGGCAGGAGGTTTCTTTACCACTCGAGCCATCTGGGGCTCTCCTCTACTGGTAGCATAAAGTCCCCAGTTCTCCTGCATGGTATCATCTTGCACCCTCCCACCATGTTACTCTGGCCTCAAAACTACTTTCAAAAGTACACCATCCCTTGGGACTTACCTGGTGCTCCAGTAGCTGAGACTCCTCATTCCCAATGCAAGGGGCCTGGGCTCAGTCCCCAGGGAACTAGATCCCACATGCCGCAACTAAAGATCCCTCATGCTGCAACTAAGACCCGGGGTAGCCAAATAAATAAATATTAAAAATAAAATAATAGTAAGGCTTCCCTGTACCTCCCAGCAACACGAAGCCAGCTGTGGTGCCCTGCACACACCCTCCTGGTCTCAGCCCCTACGCTTTCCTATCTGCTTTCTTCACTCTGGTTTAACTCTGCTGTAACCTGGCTACCTGGAAAATGCGGGTTTTCTGCTCTAAATTCGTGGTCAGGCATCACTTCCCCTGAGGGCTTGCTCACCCCAGCCAGCATCAAATACTCCCTTTCAGTGCTGCTGTCCTTGGAAATGCTTGAGTTTTCCCACAGAACCACGTTACTTAAACTATTCTTTATACACTGTGAACTCCACGAGTGGCAAGGATGCTGTCTTACTCCTTTTTGCATCTACATCTAATAAATACTAAAGTAAATAACATATTTACTTACTCTATAATATGCCACTAATTTCTCAAACAAACAAAATAGTTCTGTGATGGTCACTTAGCTTCTGAAGGATTTTTTGCTCTCCATGGAAATACTATGTCATTGAAGTGAAAAGAGTAAACATTATAAAGACATCATGTCTGCCCAAATAGTTAAAATATATAATTTTATCAAAATTCAAATGAATCATGAACTTGATGTGTTTATTCCAAGACTCACCTGGAGGAATAAAGCATCAGAAAGCCTAAGAAAGTTTGCAAGAGGAAGAATAACAAGAAGAGATTTGCCTTATTAGAAATAAAAACATGCAGGCTTCTCTGGTAGTCCAGTGATTGAGAGTCCACCGGCCAATGCAGGGGACACAGGTTCAATCCCTGGTCAGGGAACATTCCACATGCCATGGAGCAGTGAAGCCCATGCGCCACCACTACTAAAGCCCACTCGCCTAGAGTCTGTGCTCTGCAACAAGAGAAGCCACTGCAATGAGAAGCCCAAGCATCGCAACAAACAGTGACCCCTGCTCACGGCAACTAGAGAAAGTCTTTGCAGCAATGGAGACCCAGTGCAGCTAAAAATAAAGAAATAATTTTTTTTTTTAAAAAAAGGAAAAATATGCCATAAAATTCCATCAGAAAAACAGTGTGGTTACAACAGAATGGAAATTCCCAAAAGGATTAAACATAAAGTAACACTTCAAATTAAGTGACAGCCATATCTCCCTCTTTATGCCCCAAATAAATTCCAATTCAATATAAATTTAACTGTAAAAGATGAAAATATAAAAGTTCTGGAAGTAAACATGGATGAATATTTTATAAAATTAAAAGGGGGAAAGCCTTCTTTTTTGTCCGAACTTTCACTGTGAACATTTTCAGATTCATAGAAAAGTTCGGCCAGAACACTACAGTGAACACTAAAGGGAATACTACAGTGAACACCTTCGATATACATCACCTTGTTTACAAACTAGAAACGTTTTACCACATTTGCCTCTATCTTGATCCCTCTCCATTTTCTTCTTCATTGACTCATTTGAAGTATGTTGCAGACAACATCGGAGAAGGCAATGGCACCCCACTCCAGTGCTCTTGCCTGGAAAATCCCATGGACAGAGGAGTCTGGTAGGCTGCAGTCCATGGGGTCGCTAGAGTCAGACACGACTGAGCGACTTCCCTTTCACTTTTCACTTTCATACAATGGAGAAGGAAATGGCAACCCACTCCAGTGTTCTTGCCTGGAGAATCCCAGGGATGGGGGAGCCTGGTGGGCTGCCGTCCGTGGGGTCACACAGAGTCGGACATGACTGAAGCGACTTAGCAGCAGCCAGCAGCAGCAGACAACATGACATTATTACATTTCCCCTCCAACTAGTTCCAGCACAATCTCCTGAACTCTCCTACCATACCACAATCAAACCTACGAAAAACAGTACTTTCAAAATAGTATATAGTATACAGTCCATGGGCTTCCCTGGTGGCTCAGTGGTAAAGAATCCGCCTGCCAACTCTGGTTTGAACCCGACTAAACAACACAGTCCATATTAAAATTTCCTGAATTGTCTCAAAAAAAAAAAAAAAAAACCCTGAAATTACGTATTTTCTATTTTATCTCTATTTGAAATGGTTATTTAAGGAAGACTGGGGGCGCGGAGGCTTTTTAGGAATCCTCATTGAAAGAAAGGCAATGCCAAAGAATGCTCAAACTACCACACAATTGCACTCATCTCACACGCTAGTAAAGTAATGCTCAAAATTCTCCAAGCCAGGCTTCAGCAGTACATGAACAGTGAACTTCCAGATGTTCAAGCTGGTTTTAGAAAAGGCAGAGGAACCAGAGATCAAATTGCCAACATCCGCTGGATCATCAAAAAAGCAAGAGAGTTCCAGAAAAGCATCTATCTCTGCTTTATAGACTATGCCAAAGCCTTTGACTGTGTGGATCACAATAAACTGTGGAAAATTGTGAAAGAGATGGGAATACCAGACCACCTGACCTGCCTCTTGAGAAACCTATATGCAGATCAGGAAGCAACAGTTAGAACTGGACATGGAACAACAGACTGGTTCCAAATAGGAAAAGGAGTACGTCAAGGCTGTATACTGTCACCCTGCTTATTTAACTTATATGCAGAGTACATCATGAGAAACACTGGGCTGGAAGAAGCACGAGCTGGAATCAAGATTGCCGGGAGAAATATCAATAACCTCAGATATGCAGATGACACCACCCTTATGGCAGAAAGTGAAGAGGAACTCAAAAGCCTCTTGATGAAAGTGAAAGTGGAGAGTGAAAAAGTTGGCTTAAAGCTCAACATTCAGAAAACGAAGATCATGGCATCCGGTCCCAACACTTCATGGGAAATCGATGGGGAAACAGTGGAAACAGTGGCAGACTTTATTTTTGGGGGCTCCAAAATCACTGCAGATGGTGACCGCAGCCATGAAATTAAAAGACGCTTACTCCTTGGAAGGAAAGTTATGACCAACCTAGATAGCATATTGAAAAGCAGAGACATTACTTTGCCAACAAAGGTCCGTCTAGTCAAGGCTATGGTTTTTCCAGTGGTCATATATGGATGTGAGAGTTGGACTGTGAAGAAAGCTGAGCGCCGAAGAATTGATGCTTTTGAACTGTGGTGTTGGAGAAGAGTCTTGAGAGTCCTTTGGACTGCAAGGAGATCCAACCAGTCCATCCTAAAGGAGATCAGTCCTGGGTGTTCATTGGAAGGAATGATGATGAAGCTGAAACTCCAATACTTTGGCCACCTCATGTGAAGAGTTGACTCATTGGAAAAGACTCTGATGCTGGGAGGAATTGAGGGCAGGAGGAGAAGGGGACGACAGAGGATGAGATGGCTGGATGGCATCACTGACTCGATGGACATGAGTTTGAGTGAACTCCGGGAGTTGGTGATGGACAGGGAGGCCTGGCATGTGGCGATTCATGAGGTCACAAAGAGTCGGACAGGACTGAGCGACTGAACTGAACTGAACTGATTGAATATAAGGACCCCTTCTGTTTGTAGCAGCAAAAAGTTGGGAAAAACCTTCAGTGTTTAACATGGAAAGAGGAAAGCCGCTCAGTCTGGTCTTCCCAACCCAGAGATCAGAACCTGAGTCTCCTGCATTGCAGGCAGATTCTTTACCGTCTGAGACACCAAGGAAGTCCTACAATGGGGCTAATAAATGATGGTTAAATAAATGATGACACAACCATACAATGGTGCCTATGCAGCCCTGAACAACGTATCAGACGTGCTACCCTAGAAAGCAGAACGGTACATATATCAAGGACATAAATCTTATTTTTTGTTTATAAACAAACAAACAAAAAACATCTGGACACAAACACACAGATGGAAAGTTATACCTCAAAGTTCTGATGAAGAATGAGTGGCTCTCTTTGAATGCAGTGGGTGAGATTTTATGTCCTTTATGTTCTTTTATTGTTATTTTTGCTTCTCCATATGTTTTTTATTTGGCTGTAGTGCACATTGTACTGCTTTTGCTTTTGTAATTTAAAAAATTCACTTTGAAAAAAATCACATATATTCTCTAAATAATGTCAGGTAAAACTGTGTATATTACCAGAAGATTCTTTAGTTTCTGGGAGGATCCTTTAAATATTAACCCAGTACATATACAATTGTTGAACATATATCCCTTCCTTCTCCATGATGCCATTAAGGACTGAGCTTACTCTAAAGGTGGTGCTAGAAGACAGGCTGAAATTCTTACTAAACACCAAAGAGCCCACCGCTTTTTAATAACATGAGCTACTTTAATTTTAAATATTTATTATTAAAAATTCTAACATATACAAAAAATAGAAAGCAATGTTATAATGATCCTCTATCAACCCAGTTTCAACACATCAATTCATAGTCAACCTTGTTTCAAATACCATCATCCATTTTCCCCCCCATTCCCAAGTAATGTGAAGCAACCCCAGACATCTTATTTCATTGGCAAATGTTTCAATTTGTGTTCCAAAGATAAGGATGCTTTAGAAAAACAAAATAAAACCACAGTTCCATTATCCCAACTGAAAAAAACTGACAATAATCTCTTAGCAAATACCTAATCAAACTTCAAATTTCTGCTTGTACCAAGATTTTAAAAAATCTTAATCCATACCACGACACATGTATTAGAATGGTGAAAATCCCAAACACCGACAATACCAAATGCTGGCAATGATAAAGAGCAACAGGAACTCTCATTCATTGTTTGTGAGGATGCAAAATGGTGCAGCCCCTTGGGAAGACAACCTGGCAGTTTGTTACAAAAGTAAACAAATCCTCACCACATAACATCCATCACGCTCCTTGATATTTATCCAAAGGCAAGGTGGTGAATAGATAAATGGACACACAAACTGTGGTCCATACATATCATTATTCAGAATTAAAAAGAAACGAGCTGTCAAACCACAGAAGGACATGGAGGAACCTTAAATGTAGATTGCAAAGTGTAAGAAGACAGTCTGAAAAGGTTACATCCTGTATGATTCCAGTCATATGACATTCTGTGTGCATGCTGATTCTCTGTGTCATGTCAGACTCTTTTAGACCCCATAGATTGTAGCCCACCAGGTTCTTCAGTCCATGGGATTCTCCAGGCGAGGATACTGGCGTGGGTTGCCATACCCATCTCCAGGATCAAACTGAAGTCTCCTGCGTCTCCTGCATCGGCAGGCGTATTTTTTGCCACTGAGTCACCTGGGAAACCCCATATGACATTCTGGAGAAGGCAAAACTATGAAGACAGTAAAAAGATCAGTGCTCGCCAATGTTTGAAAGAAAGGTGAGGAAGACTAGGTAGATCACAGGGTATCACGGCTCACTTATTACTATAACTTGACTTCACCCCACTTCAAACTTCCCCTCAATAGTTTCTTGAAGTCCCAAGAGTGAGGGCCTAAGGCTGCTTTACTCAGTCAATACTATCCAATACATGTTTTGTACATGACACTCCAAGTTTTCCATTTTCTAAAGGAAAAGGGGAAACTCAGGTTTCCTAATAAGTCAAAGGCCAACAAGGTTCATACAAAGAGAAACCAAGAGAAACTTAAACACGGGGAGAGTCAAAGAGAGGGTGATGAATGAAGTGTATCAGAAGAAATTCCTCAGGCAAACAGCGCATGTGTTGGTCTGAAGAATGCTCCAGAAGGCAGCAAGCAAAGTTGAGGGTGGATCTATAGGGACAGAAAGCAGTTGCCTGCAGCTGGAGTTAAACAGGAATTGACTGGAAACGACGCGAGCACGCTTCTGGTGTGATGGGAACGTTCTAAAGCCCAGTCATGATGGATGGTTGTAACACGGAAAATTGTGTAAAAATCATCAGCCTGCACATCTTAAATGGGTGAATTTGACAATATGTAAATTACCCTTCCATAAAGCTGGGTTTTAAGTCAAGGGAGCTAAATAGATGAGCCTTCAGGGCTCTATGAATTATTTCTGAACTAAAAAGAGCCCCGTCCTCACTGTGAGTCAATTAGCATGACTGAAGTCCAGGGGTACCTCACTACCAAGAATCAAGGCTAGAAAGATACACGCTTTGAAGAAGATGAGATAAAAGGGAAGAGACAGGCCTCACCCCCGAGCAGGATGGGCCTTCTTCCTGAGTGTGCTGCCAGCAGGTCCAACACATGGTCCCAGGAGCAGAAGAGAATGAGGAGGAAGGACAGAGCAGCAGCACCAGGTAGGACTCAGGAGGGCTGGACAGAAGGACACAAGCAGTGTGTCCTTAAAAGGGAAAAAAGCACAGCCCGCCGAGGGATCCAGAAAGGCTTCCTGGAGGAGGTGATGCTTACGAGCTGGTCTGTTCCTGGTGATCAGAACTGCTGTCAACATCCAGTGTGGCAGGAGGGTGGCAGCAGAGAGGGCAGGGGCTCCAGGCATGGACGAACATCCTGGAGGAGCAGGCCCAGTGGCAGGGCCAGGTCTGGCTCATCAGGACAAACAAAGACCTGATTGTGGCAAAGTCCTGAGTGTGTTTGGAGAACCAGCCCTGCTGTAGCCCAGGACTGGAGTCAAGGCAAGAAAAGGACTGGGACGTGGCTATAGCAGGACTGCGCTGGGTCCAGGCAGGAGCTCTGCCCCAGTCCCTTATGCAGCCAAGGCAGAGATCTTGTCTGAGGTGTCTCAGCACGGGGCTGGGCCAGCCAAAGCTGCAGCTCAGGACAAGGGCCCTGCTGCTGCAAAACCTGCCCTCTCATCTACCCTCCTCCAGCACTGACCCACAGCCAACCTGCCAAGATCACTGAGGCACCCATCTGAACAGGGTGCACTGACCAGTGTCCTGGGCACTGGCAGCTGGGAGGCTCCTCCCTGAACAAGCATGCACTTCAGCCCCTCCACCTAGGATGTCCGCATACTGAAAGTAGGTGGATTGTTTCAACCCTGTTCATGCTAGTCGTACCACCAATGTTATTTACATTACTTAATTATTCTGTAAACCAATGAACAGGAGTGCAGAAAGAGAGAGAGACATTGCTTCCTCAAAAACCACTCTGAATAGTCTGAAAAGACTGGATGAAAGCGACCTGTTAAGACAGGAGGTATTGTTCAGTCACTCAGTCGTGTCCAACTCTTTGCGACCCCTTGGACTGCAGCATGTCAGGCTTCCCTGTCTTTTGCCACCTCCCAGAGTTTGCTCAAATTCATGTCCATTGAGTTGATGATGTCATTCAACCATTTCATCCTCTGCTGCCCTCTTCTCCTCCTGCCCTCAATCTTTCCCAGTATCGGTCTTTTCCAGTGAGTCAGCTCTTCGCATCAGGTGGCCAAAGTATTGGAGCTTCAGCTTCAGCATTTGCCCTTCCAATGAATATTCAGGGTTGATTTCCTTTAGGAATGACTGGTTTGATCTCCCTGCAGTCCAAGGGACTCTCAAGAGTCTGCCCCGGAGGGAGGAGCCAAGATGGCGGAGGAGTAGGACGGGAGAACACTTTCTCCCCCACAAATTCATCAAAAGAGCATTTAAACATCGAGTAAATTCCACAAAACAACTTCCGAATGCCGGCAGAGGACATCAGGCACCCAGAAAAGCAGCCCAACTCTTCGAAAGGAGATTTTTAATTTTAGCCTTTTGATATATGTTATCAATTTTGTACCTATAGTTTTTTTCATAATTGCTGTGACTTTTTTTTTTTTTCCTCTGTTTCTTTCTCTTCTTCGTTTATATAACATCGTATATCTGCAATTCCAAACTCTACTCAAGATTTTTAATTTATGCTTTTTGGTATTTGATATCAATTTTGTACCTGTATTTTCTTTATAATTTTTGCGACATTGTTTTTGTTGGTTTGTTTGTTTTCTCTCTTTATTTTTCTTCTTCTTCTTCTTTTTTTTTTTTTTTTTAACGTTGTATTTTTGAAATTCCAAACTCTACTCTGGATTTTTAATTTTTGCTGTTTGGTATTAGTTATCAATTTTGTACCTGTAGTTTCTTTATTACTTTCACGACCTTGTTTGTTTTTCTTTGTTCGTTTTTTCTCTCTTTCTTTTCCTTCTCCTTTTCATTAACATCGCATTTTGGAAATTCCAAACTCTACTCTAATTTCTAATTTTTGTTTTTATGTATTTCTTACCAATTTTGTACCTTTAAGAACCCAATCTTCAGGACCCATTTTTCACTAGTGTACGAGATTACTGGCTTGACTGCTCTCTCTCCCTTTGGACTCTCCATTTTCTCCACCAGGTCACCTGTATCTCCTCCCTAACCCCTCTCTACTCTACCCAACTCTGTGAATTTCTGTGTGTTCCAGACGGTGGAGAACACTTAAGGAACTGATTACTGGCTGGATCTGTCTCCCGCCTTTTCATTTCCCCCTTTTATCCTTCTGGCCACCTCTGTCTCCTGCCTCCTTCTTCTCTTCCCTGTATAACTCCGTGAACATCTCTGAGTGGTCCAGTTGTGGAGTGCACATAAGGAAGTGACTACTGGCTAGCCCACTCTCTCCACTATTGATTCCACCTCATCTCATTTGGGTCACCTCTAACTCCCTCCTCCCTCTTCTCTTCTCCATGTAACGCTGTGAACCTCTCTGAGTGACCCTCACAGTAGAGAAACTTTTCATCTTTAACGTAGATGTTTTATCAGTGGTGCTGTATAGAAGGAGAAGTTTTGAAACTACTGTAAAATTAAGACCGATAACTGGAAGTAGGAGGCTTAAGTCCAATCCCTGACTCCAGGGAACTCCTGACTCCAAGGAACATTAATTGACAGGAGCTCATCAAACGCCTCCATACCGACACTGAAACCAAGCACCACACAAGGGCCAACAAGTTCCAGGGAAAGACATAACAAGCAAATTCTCCAGCAACAAAGGAACACAGCCCTGAGCTTCAAGATACAGGCTGCCCAAAGTCACCCCAAAACCATAGACATCTCATAACTCATTACTGGACATTTCATTACACTCCAGAGAGAAGAAATACAGCCCCATCCACCAGAACATCGACACAAGCTTCCCTAACCAGGAAACCTTGACAAGCCACCTGTACAAACCCACACACAGCGAGGAAACGCCACAATAAAGAGAACTCCACAAACTGCCAGAATACAGAAAGGACACCCCAAACTCAGCAATTTAAACAAGATGAAGAGACAGAGGAATAGCCAGCAGATAAAGGAACAGGATAAATGCCCACCAAACCAAACCAAAGAGGAAGAGATAGGGAATCTACCTGATAAAGAATTCCAAATAATGATAGTGAAATTGATCCAAAATCTTGAAATTAAAATGGAATCACAGATAAATAGCCTGGAGGCAAGGATTGAGAAGATGCAAGAAAGGTTTAACAAGGACTTAGAAGAAATAAAAAGAGTCAATATATAATGAATAATGCAATAAGTGAAATTAAAAACACTCTGGAGGCAACAAATAGTAGAATAACAGAGGCAGAAGATAGGATTAGTGAATTAGAAGATAGAATGGTAGAAATAAATGAATCAGAGAGGACAAAAGAAAAACGAATTAAAAGAAATGAGGACAATCTCAGAGACCTCCAGGACAATATTAAACGCTACAACATTCGAATCATAGGGGTCCCAGAAGAAGAAGACAAAAAGAAAGACCATGAGAAAATACTTGAGGAGATAATAGTTGAAAACTTCCCTAAAATGGGGAAGGAAATAATCACCCAAGTCCAAGAAACCCAGAGAGTCCCAAACAGGATAAACCCAAGGCGAAACACCCCAAGACACATAGTAATCAAATTAACAAAGATCAAACACAAAGAACAAATATTAAAAGCAGCAAGGGAAAAACAACAAATAACACACAAGGGAATTCCCATAAGGATAACAGCTGATCTTTCAATAGAAACTCTTCAAGCCAGGAGGGAATGGCAAGACATACTTAAAATGATGAAAGAAAATAATCTACAGCCCAGATTATTGTACCCAGCAAGGATCTCATTCAAGTATGAAGGAGAAATCAAAAGCTTTTCAGACAAGCAAAAGCTGAGAGAATTCTGCACCACCAAACCAGCTCTCCAACAAATACTAAAGGATATTCTCTAGACAGGAAACACAAAAATGGTGTATAAATTCGAACCCAAAACAATAAAGTAATGGCAACGGGGTCATACTTATCAGTAATTACCTTAAACGTAAATGGGTTGAATGCCCCAACCAAAAGACAAAGACTGGCTGAATGGATACAAAAACAAGACCCCTGCATATGTTGTCTACAAGAGACCCACCTCAAAACAGGGGACACATACAGACTGAAAGTGAAGGGCTGGAAAAAGATTTTCCATGCAAATAGGGACCAAAAGAAAGCAGGAGTAGCAATACTCATATCAGATAAAATAGACTTTAAAACAAAGACTGTGAAAAGAGACAAAGATGGTCACTACATAATGATCAAAGGATCAATCCAAGAAGAAGATATAACAATTATAAATATATATGCACCCAACACAGGAGCACCGCAGTATGTAAGACAAATGCTAACAAGTATGAAAGAAGAAATTAACAATAACACAATAATAGTGGGAGACTTTAATACCCCACTCACACCTATGGATAGATCAACTAAACAGAAAATTAACAAGGAAACACAAACTTTAAACGATACAATAGACCAGTTAGACCTAATTGATATCTATAGGACATTTCATCCCAAAACAATGAATTTCACCTTTTTCTCAAGCGCACATGGAACCTTCTCCAGGCTAGATCACATCCTGGGCCATAAAGCTAGCCTTGCTAAATTCAAAAAAATAGAAATCATTCCAAGCATCTTTTCTGACCACAATGCAGTAAGATTAGATCTCAATTACAGGAGAAAAACTATTAAAAAATCCAACATATGGAGGCTGAACAACACGCTGCTGAATAACCAACAAGTCACAGAAGAAATCAAAAAAGAAATCAAAATTTGCATAGAAACGAATGAAAATGAAAACACAACAACCCAAAACCTGTGGGACACGGTAAAAGCAGTCCTAAGGGGAATGTTCATAGCAATACAGGCACACCTCAAGAAACAAGAAAAAAGTCAAATAAATAACCTAACTCTACACCTAAAGCCACTAGAAAAGGAAGAAATGAAGAACCCCAGGGTTAGTAGAAGGAAAGAAATCTTAAAAATTAGAGCAGAAATAAATGCAAAAGAAACAAAAGAGACCATAGCAAAAATCAACAAAACCAAAAGCTGGTTCTTTGAAAGGATAAATAAAATTGACAAACCATTAGCCAGACTCATCAAGAAACAAAGGGAGAAAAATCAAATCAATAAAATTAGAAATGAAAATGGAGAGATTACAACAGACAACACAGAAATACAAAGGATCATAAGAGACTACTATCAACAATTATATGCCAATAAAATGGACAACGAGGAAGAAATGGACAAATTCTTAGAAAAGTACAACTTTCCAAAACTCGACCAGGAAGAAATAGAAAATCTTAACAGACCCATCCCAAGCACGGAAATTGAAACTGTAATAAAAAATCTTCCGGCAAACAAAAGCCCAGGTCCAGACGGCTTCACAGCTGAATTCTACCAAAAATTTAGAGAAGAGCTAACAACTATCCTGCTCAAACACTTCCAGAAAATTGCAGAGGATGGTAAACTTCCAAACTCATTCTATGAGGCCACCATCACCCTAATACCAAAACCTGACAAAGATCCCACAAAAAAAGAAAACTACAGGCCAATATCATTGATGAACATAGATGCAAAAATCCTTAACAAAATTCTAGCAATCAGAATCCAACAACACATTAAGAAGATCATACACCATGACCAGGTGGGCTTTATCCCAGGGATGCAAGGATTCTTCAATATCCGCAAATCAATCAATGTAATACACCGCATTAACAAATTGAAAAATAAAAACCATATGATTATCTCAATAGATGCAGAGAAAGCCTTTGACAAAATTCAACATCCATTTATGATCAAAACTCTCCAGAAATCAGGAATAGAAGGAACATACCTCAACATAATAAAAGCTATATATGACAAACCCGCAGCAAACATTATCCTCAATGGTGAAAAATTGAAAGCATTTCCTCTAAAGTCAGGAACAAGACAAGGGTGCCCACTTTCACCATTACTATTCAACATAGTTTTGGAAGTTTTGGCCACAGCAATCAGAACAGAAAAAGAAATAAAAGGAATCCAAATTGGAAAAGAAGAAGTAAAGCTCTCACTGTTTGCAGATGACATGATCCTCTACATAGAAAACCCTAAAGACTCCACCAGAAAATTACTAGAACTAATCAATGACTATAGTAAAGTTGCAGGATATAAAATCAACACACAGAAATCCCTTGCATTCCTATACACTAATAATGAGAAAACAGAAAGAGAAATTAAGGAAACAATGCCATTCACCATTGCAATGGAAAGAATAAAATACTTAGGAATATATCTACCTAAAGAATCTAAAGACCTATATATAGAAAACTATAAAACACTGGTGAAAGAAATCAAAGAGGACACTAACAGATGGAGAAATATACCATGTTCATGGATTGGAAGAATCAATGTAGTGAAAATGACTATACTACCCAAAGCAATCTATAGATTCAATGCAATCCCTATCAAGCTACCAACAGCATTCTTCACAGAGCTAGAACAAATAATTTCACAATTTGTATGGAAAAACAAAAAACCTCGAATAGCCAAAGCGATCTTGAGAAAGAAGAATGGAACTGGAGGAATCAACCTACCTGACTTCAGGCTCTACTACAAAGCCACAGTTATCAAGACAGTATGGTACTGGCACAAAGACAGAAATATAGATCGATGGAACAAAATAGAAAGCCCAGAGATAAATCCACGCACATATGGACACCTTATCTTTGACAAAGGAGGCAAGAATATACAATGGATTAAAGACAATCTCTTTAACAAGTGGTGCTGGGAACTCTGGTCAACCACTTGTAAAAAAATGAAACTAGAACACTTTCTAACACCATACACAAAAATAAACTCAAAATGGATTAAAGATCTAAACGTAAGACCAGAAACTATAAAACTCCTAGAGGAGAACATAGGCAAAACACTCTCTGACATACATCACAGCAGGATCCTCTATGACCCACCTCCCAGAATATTGGAAATAAAAGCAAAAATAAACAAATGGGACCTAATTAACTTAAAAGTTTCTGCACAACAAAGGAAACCATTAGCAAGGTGAAAAGACAGCCTTCAGAATGGGAGAAGATAATAGCAAATGAAGTAACTGACAAACACTAATCTCGAGAATATACAAGCAACTCCTACAGCTCAACTCCAGAAAAATAAATGACCCAATCAAAAAATGGGCCAAAGAACTAAACAGACATTTCTCCAAAGAAGACATACAGATGGCTAACAAACACATGAAAAGATGCTCAACATCACTCATTATCAGAGACATGCAAATCAAAACCACTATGAGGTACCATTTCACACCAGTCAGAATGGCTGCGATCCAAAAGTCTACAAGTAATAAATGCTGGAGAGGGTGTGGAGAAAAGGGAACCCTCTTACACTGTTGGTGGGAATGCAAACTAGTACAGCCACTATGGAGCACAGTGTGGAGATTCCTTAAAAAACTGGAAATAGACCTGCCTGATAGTCCAGCAATCCCACTGCTGGGCATACACACTGAGGAAACCAGAAGGGAAAGAGACACGAGTACCCCAATGTTCATCGCAGCACTGTTTATAATAGCCAGGACATGGAAGCAACCTAGGTGTCCATCAGCAGATGAATGGATAAGAAAGCTGTGGCACATATACACAATGGAGTATTATTCAGCCATTAAAAAGAATACATTTGACTCAGTTCTAATGAGGTGGATGAAACTGGAGCCTATTATACAGAGTGAAGTAAGCCAGAAAGAAAAACACCAATACAGTATACGAACGCATATATATGGAATTTAGAAAGATGGTAACAATAAGCCTGTGTACGAGACAGCAAAAGAGACACTGATGTATAGAACAGTCTTAGGGACTCTGTGGGAGAGGGAGAGGGTGGGAAGATTTGGGAGAATGGCATTGAAACATGTAAAATATCATGTATGAAATGAGTTGCCAGTCCAGGTTCGATGCATGATACTGGATGCTCGGGGCTGGTGCACTGGGACGACCCAGAGGGATGGAATGGGGAGGGAGGAGGGAGGAGGGTTCAGGATGGGGAACACATGTACACCCGTGGCGGATTCATTTTGATATTTGGCAAATCTAATACAGTTATGTAAAGTTTAAAAATAAATAAAATTTAAAAAAAAAAAAAAAAAAAAAAAAAAAAAAAAAAAAAGAGTCTGCCCCAGCACCACAATTCGAAAGCATCAATTCTTCGGCATTCAGCCTTCTTTATGGTCCAACTCTCACATCTGTACATGACTTCTGGAAAAACCATAGCTTTGACTATACTGACTTTTGTTGGCAAAATGATGTCTCTGCTTTTAATGCACTGCCTAAAAAGGTTTGTCGTAGCTTTCTTTTCAAAGGAGCAAGTGTCTTTAATTTCATGGCAGTAGTCACCATCCACAGTGATACTGGAGCCCAAGAAACCTCAATTTTTAAAAATGTTCAAAGTTGCTATAAATGATGAGGAAACCCTTTGCAACCCAACCCAAATCAAGAAGCCTCTGTGTTTTTCAGGTGAGAGATGCCAGGCCAGGTTGGGTCAGGGGAACCCAGAGGAAATGAAAAGTGGGCAAATGTGGTGACAAAGACAGTCACACACTCCAGAAAGGAGGCTGACAGAAAACAGGACAGCTGATCTGGGTGACTGCAGTCGGAGGAGTCAGACGCTAGAGGAAGCTGGAACCCCGTGCAGTGAGAGGTGAGCACCATTCAGAAAAATCCCACGAGAACGAGAACACAGCGGAAGACCCAGAAGAGCTGGGGCTTTCTGTGTGTTGCTCATGGCTGCCTCCCTGGCACCTGGAAAGATGCCTGGGAGTCAGAAGACACAAATACTCGGTGAAGGAACAAATGGATAGACAGTGTCAGCTGTTGGGGTAGCGTTTCCGGAAGGCAGGTTCACTTTGGGGTGGAAATGCAGGTTTGGCCTGAGGGCCCAGAAGAGTGTCTCCCATGTGGGAGGGGACAAGAGAAGACATGCAGGAGGAGGTCTTTGAGCTTAACAGCAACCCTGTGAAGTCAGAAAGGAGGTTAGTAAGGATCTGATTCAATCACCCTCCAACATCCCCATCAAACCTTCACTCCAGTAACTGGGAGTTCTTCATTTCCTGGGGCTGAGCGCTTCTGATGTGCTGTGGCTGCTGGAACATTCTTCCATGCATGTGTGTGTATATGTGCTGTCATTTCAGTCATGTCCTCTCTGTGACTCCATGGCCTGCAGCCCACCAGGCTCCTCTGTCCATGGAATTCTCCAGGCAAGAATACTGGAGTGGGTTGCCATGCCTTCCTCCAGGGGAATCTTCCTGACCCAGGGATTGAACCTGTGTCTCTTACATCTACCTGCACTGGCAGGCAGGTTCTTTACTACTAGTGCCACCTGGGAAGCCCATTCTTTCATATATTCAGTCAAAACCTGACCCGAATTTTACTGCTTCAAACCAAAAAGGATAACTTTAATTTTGACTGAAAAAGGAATTGTTGACCAAGTGCAAGGGACGGTAGCTTTGGAAGGAAAAAACAGCACATTGTAATGCAGAGCTGGGAGCTCCTGGGCAAGATGTGCCAGACAGAGCCCATGGCAGGTGGGTTTATCTAATCGCCATAATTCCTGACTCTGAGGTCCTGTCCCACAGGGTGGTTTTCAAGGACAAAAGCACGTTTCATAAAGACAGCTCCACGTTAGGCTCCACTCTTGCTTCCTCACAGAGGCCACTGCACTTCCTTCTCACCACTTCCTGAGATGGGTGTGGTCAACCTCGTCTTACAGGTGAGGAAACTGGAGAAGCTTCTCCAAGGGGGAGGCTCTGATCCTCCAATGAGTAAAGACACGGATGGGAGAAAATTGAGTCACTGTTCAGAAGTTTACCCTGAGTCTCAGCGTGAAAGAAAGTCACCTGTGTGGACACAGCCCCCAGAACGTGATACAACAGACTTCCCTCTGCGAAGATGGATGATTCTAGAAAATCACTAGATCTATCTGGAAAGTCTTGGCCATTCATAAGAAGGGAACCAAATGAAAAAGCCAAATAAATAAGCACCTATGAAACAGTCACTGGAAGAAATAGGAAATTTTAGAAAATCTCTAATGTGTATCCACATTGAAATTCAAGGAGCTTTTACAGCTGTGAAGCTACAGCAAGAGGTTATGAAGAAGAAACAATTTGAGATCAGATAAATCAGACAAAAGATGAAACACACAATAGCTGAAGTAAAGAAACAAAGCAAAGCACATTAGATGATAAACTTTAAAAAAATCAGAGGATGCACGAAAGTAATCAAAAGGATTAAAGAAAATATTAATACGTGATGGGGAAGATATACTCAGGAGACAGAATATACACATATTTGAATTCCCTGAAGTAGGCTCCAGGGTAAAGAGAAAACCAATAATTAAAGTCATAACAGAATGCCTTGAGGGCATTTAATAAATCTACCACCCAATCTAGAAACTCTTAAGCAAAAGAGGAAAGGAAGAACTGAACCTGCAAATCAATATCTCAAGCCAACTTTCTGCATCTGATTTAATGGGGAAAGATCAAAAGCAATCACAGTAAAATGAGAACAAGGACATCACTAGCATTTAACACAACCCAAGTGTCACACACACGACACAGCAGGAATGAGAAAGAAAAGACACAGCCATAGGGATGAAGGAGAAAAAGGGCTTTGTTATCTGCAGCTGATAGAATCGTCCACTTGGAGATCATGGGAGAATCAACTGAAAACCATCAGTACCAGTAAGGGAAGGAGTCAGTTACAAATTAGATAGTTTAAAAAATATCTAATTAAAAAAATACAGTGAATGTTCACCTCAGCAACACACATCCTAAAATTGGAAGGACACAGAGAAGATTGGTGTGGAGGATGACATGCACGTTCATGAAGTTTTCCACATTAAAAAAGAAGAAAAAGCAATCCCACTCACAAAAGTAATAAAAGTATAAACCTGGGCGTAAACTCAACAAACAGAAGAAAAAGGAGAAGAAATACATGAACTATAGAGAAAGACGAAAAGGAAGGCTCAGAGAGGCGGCCACATTTCTGGACGGAAAGACTGCAAAAAAGTCAGTATTTCTGGAGGGACAAGTAGGGAGAGTGCCCTCCTTTGAACCACAGGTTCCCAGAGAGGAACCCTGAAAGCCACCAAACCCTGATGATCATGTACCTCTGGGAAGTATAGGGTCATGAAACTGCCAGGTACCCTCAAAGAATCCAAGACTTTATAATAGCAGTACCAAGTTCAAAACCTCCTCACAGTGGTGTCACCCTGGACACTGCAGAAGTTAAAGCTATTTCCTGGTTAGTCAGTGATGGAGGGATAAAGAAAATGTGGTTTACATACAAGGGAATATTATTCAGCCTTGAAAAGGCTCTCTCCTAGGGCCTGGCCATAGCCTCTGATTGGGTCTTCCCCCATCCATTAGTCCAGTCTGCACAGGCAGCCAAAATGCTCCTTCTAAAATGAGGTTAAGTCCAGAAGAATGGATGAAGAAGACGTGGTACACATATACAATAGAATACTACTCAGACATTTAAAAGAATGAAATAACGCCATTTGCAGAGACATGGATGGATTTAGTGTCATACTGAGTAAAATAAGTCAGACAGAGAAGGAGAAATATTGTATGACATCCCTTATATGTAGAATCTTAACACATGACTCAAAACAGAAACAGACTCACAGACTTAGAGAACAAACTTATGGTTGCCAGGGTGGGGGGAAGGGATAGTTAGGGACTCTGGGATCCATATGGACACACTGCTATATTTAAAATGTATAGCACAGGGAACTGTGCTCAATGTTCTGTGGCAGCCTGGATGGGAGGGGAGTTTGGGGGAGAGTGGATACATGTATAACAGACTGAGTCCCTTTGCTGCCCATCTGAAACTAACACAACATTGTTAATTGACTAGTAGCAGTGGTATCCAACTCTTGCAATCCCATGGACTGTAGCCCGCCAGGCTGCTGTCCATGGAATTCTCCAGGCAAGAATACTGGAGTGGCTAGCCATTCCCTCCTCCAGTGGATCTTCCTGGTCCAGGGATCAAACCCAGGTCTCCCCCATTGCAGGCAGATTCTTTACCATCTGAGCCACCAGTATAGCTACCATTAACCGGCTATACTGCAATATAAAAATAAAAAGTAAATAAAACGAGGTCGGGTGAGTCACTCCTCCTTCCCTCAGCCCCCAACCCCAGCCCTCTGCCCTGCACCCCTCCCATCTTGGCTGCAACCATGTGCCTGCACTGTTCTCGTCAATGTTTGTTCATGGAGCTCCATGGATGGGGGATCTCTGTCCTGCCTCCTGAGGTTGCCCTGTTGCCTAAAACAGTGTCAGACACACAGTAGGCACTCAAAAATGTTTGTAGACCTAATTGCATGAATATCAAAAGGACCTCTAGTCAGAGTGGGGGCTCCCAGAACATGAGTCAGTGTGTGGACGAGGTTGCCATCTACTGGTGGGGCTCTCTTGCAGCTTTGGCAGGAGGGGGTACCTAAAAGGCTCAGCATCTCTTGGGGCCCTGGGATGTGCAGTTAGGGGGTATCAGGGACGACAGCCATCTACCACCAGGGGCCACCCCATTCTCTAAGCCCATGCCCATCAGTTAAGACCAGATCTGCATCACAGACACTGGAGGGAGAAAAGGAGGAAGCAGGTGTCTGGGCTGGGCTCTACCACAGAGATGTTATAATATTGATTCGAAATCAGTTGGGAAGAGCAAGTGTTCAGTGTGGAAATGGGCGGGCATGGAGAAGACAAAGTAACGCTCGTGTGACCTCCCTGAAGTGTCATGATCTGGACGAAACACTGCCTTCTCCTGGAGGCTGTGGTGAGGTTGAGCGAGGCCAGCACCTGGTGCAGGGTGGGGTGGAGGAGGGTGCCAGGTAGGGCTGGATCACCTGCCCCATCCACACCCCTTCCTGCCTTCCAGTGGTTGCTCTGGGTACTGCAGATGGTGACAGGGCCCTGGGGATGCTCGGGCCTGGACATCAGAACCCAGAGACAGTCCAGCCCCTTCACCAAGCTCCCCCAGCACCCAGGTTAGACAGCGCATTAGCAGCAGTTGCCATCATATGATCAGTACTACCTAAAGAGTGAGCATTTTCTTCTGTGCTAGGTTTGAGGGCTCCTCCCCAAGGACAGATCGATTCCCAGCAAAGGGTACAATACAGGCTGATCACAGGTTTAACTGCTATGAGTTTAAAACCACAACACTGTATAATTGTTTCATGACAGGATCCCTTCCAAAATTAACATACTTGAAAGAAAACAGATTATACCATCCCACGCCATTACCGAAAACACGTCCCAAAGCCAAATGTTGAGGGCCATAAAAAGAATTCTGTCCCCTAAGTGTTTACATACAATTTATATCTTTCCTTTAGGAGGAAATCAATCACATACTGCTAGTATTTTCCTTCTTTTCTTTAGTTTCATTTTTGTCTTTACAGCTGAATCTATAGAGTGGTGGTGACCCCAGTGAGCTCCTGATGGGGGTGCCCTTTCTAACAGTGAGTCACTTCCTTCTTTGTCTCAATGGTCCTGAGATATTAAAACCCACACTTATTACTAGTGCCAGTGCTCTCATTCCCCTGGTTTTCATGCACGTAAAATAAAGACCAAGTGTGAGCTGATATTCACAGAACCACCTAACACGACTGCACAGTGGCAGGGGTGCTGGCACCTGCAGCAGAGACAGACCTCTGATGGATGACCTGCCGGCCAGTGCTCCTAATGGCCGGTTTGTCAGCTGATGCATGGGTCTAATTCACAGGAATGGGGCAGATTGGGGATATGTGACCATGTACAAAAGTGCCAGCTGTACAAAAGCTGATAGGAAAATATTGAGGACTGCCCGCACTTAAAACCCAAAAGCTCCACAGACAAGTGCAATTTTTTAATCCAACTTGATTAAGTCAAAGGATGTAATTTCATTACAATCAAGGTAATCTCATTACATTCAAGAATTTGAATGATAACTGTTGGAATACTTTCCAAATAGCCCATCACAGTTTATGAAGCATTCACAGACCTTTGCTATGACATCACTGAGCTGAAGATCTGTGCATATTTCCTCAATATGAGAATAAGAAAACTAAAGCCCATGGAGTGAGAAAACCAGTAAAACTGGTTTTACGAAGTCTTTCTTTAGGATCCTGAATAAAGGGAACATGTGCTATGATTAAGCAGTTAAATTACTGACAAACAAATGGTTAAGACACACACAAAAAGGCAAGTAGAAGAGTAAGGATTGGGCTAAAGCAAAAAAGAAATTTAGATTATAGTCCGTCTTGTCCAGGCTATGGCTTTTCCAGTAGTCATGTATGGATGTGAGAGTTGGACTATAAAGAAAGCTTAGCACCAAAGAATTGATGCTTTTGAACTATGGTGTTGGAGAAGACTTTTGAGAGTCCCTTGCACTCCAAGGAGATCCAACCAGTCCATCCTAAAGGAAATCAGTCCTGAGTGTTCATTGGAAGGACTGATGTTGAGGCTGAAACTCCAATACTTTGGCCACCTGATGCGAAGAACTGACTCATTGGAGAAGACCCTGATGCTGGGAAAGACTGAAGGTGGGAGAAGGGGATGACAGAGAATGAGATGGTTGGATGGCATCACCGACTCAATGGACATGAGTTTGGGTGAACTCCAGGAGTTGGTGATGGACAGGGAGGCCTGGTGTGCTGCAGTCCATGGGGTCGTGAAGAGTCAGACACGACTTAGCAACTGAACTGAACTGATTCTGTTTTTAATTTTTAAAGCAATGTCTGTATGTGTTTTTAACATTTTGAAACAGTATAGATAGATCTAATATGGAAGGTCTCCTTCCCCCACCACTTTCAATACTCTCCTCAAAGTAACATCCCTATATCCTTCCAGGAAAACAGTTATGACTTCAAAAATTAAATCATGTATTTAAAAATCAAAACACATGAGGTCAGACTATACACACCATCTTATTTTTCCCACTTAGTAATCATCTTTCCCTGTTGGTACATATAAATCTACCGTGTCCATTTTCATGGCTGCATACTATTCTGCCATACCAAAATCTCATTATGCAACCAGCCCTGGACTGATACACACTTGGGTATTTCCAGTGTTTTACTGTTATAATAATGCCACAACCAAACATCTTGTTCATGTATATAGGCATTCTTTTTCAAGTATATCAGTTCAGTTCAGTCACTCAGTCATGTCCGATTCTTTGCGACCCCATGAAGTGCAACATGCCAGGCCTCCCTGTCCATCACCAACTCCTGGAGTTCACCCAAACTCAGGTCCATCGAGTCGGTGATGCCATCCAGCCATCTCATCCTCTGTTGTCCCCTTCTCCTCCTGCCCCCAATCCCTCCCAGCATCAGAGTCTTTTCCAATGAGTTAACTCTTCGCATGAGGTGGCCAGAGTATTGGAGTTTCAGCTTTAGCATCAGTCCTTCCAAAGAACATCCAGGACTGATCTCCTTTAGAATGGACTGGTTGGATCTCCTTGCAGTCCAAGGGACTCTCAAGAGTCTTCTCCAACACCACAGTTCAAAAGCATCAATTCTTTGGCGCTCAGCTTTCTTCACAGTCCAACATAATGCTAAATGCTAAGTGGTAGAAATCCTTGGTGAAAGATCATACATGTTTCAAATGTAGATAGATTTTACCAGATTGTCCTTGTCATCAGCAATATGTGGTGTGGCTCCCCTCACCCTTAATTAAATAAAAAATTATCAATCATTTTGTAGTTCTTTTTTAAAATTTATTTTGGCTGTGCTGCATAGCATGTGGAATCGTATTTCCCTGGCCAGGGGTTGAACCTGTGTCCCCTGCTGTGGAAGCACAAAGTCCTAACTGGACCACCAAGAAAGTTCCTCAATCATTTTAATTTTTACTAATCTGTTAGGGGAAATCACATATTGTAATTATTGCCCTGAATTATATCTTTTTACCTCTAAGTGGGACTTAGTCTCTTTTTTCTGTTGGCTGTGCTGGGTCTTCATTGCTGTTGTCTTGTTGTGGAGCGCAAGCTCTAGGGCTAACATACTCAGTAGTCCTGGTGCACAGGCTTAGTTGCCCTGCAGCATGTGGGATCCTCCAGGACCAGGGACTGAATCTTTGCCCTTACATTGGCAGGCAGATTCTTAACCATTACACCACCAGGGAAGTCCCAGCATCTTTCTAGTGGCTATCTGTATTTCCTTTTTATATGAACGACCCATTTTTCTTTTGTACTATTTTTCTTATTGATTTATACAAACTCATTGTAAATAAGCCCCCTTTGTTACATGTCTTGCAAATAATTTACCCTTATTTACAAAGCAGTGTGTAATATTTATGTGATTTTTTTCCACCAGTTGACTTTTGTGCTTGTTCTTTCCAAGGCCGAGACCACAAGTTGATTCTCTGATGTTTTCTCTCTGCACATTCATGGTTTCACTTTTTAAGGTTTAAATTTTAATCCACTTGGAATTTACTCTGATGAGAGGCATGAGATAGGGATCCAGCTTTATTTTTTCCTAAAGACCCAATCAGTCGTTACTTGTGAGTGAATTATCCATCTTGATAGAAACTACTACTGTAATCCTACACGAAATCCTCCAATCCTGTGGACTGTCTGCTCCACTGAATAGTCCTCCCCGATCGCTGATGTTTCAGAAACTTCCTGGTTATCTGAGAGTATTTATTCTTCTACATTAGGGTTTATCAACAGCACACTACTGACATTTCGGGCAGGACCCTTCCTTTCTGTGAGGGGCTATCCTGTGCCTTGCAGGAAGTTTAGCAGCACCACTGACCTCTGCCCACTAGATGGCAGTATCACCCCCAGTGATGCCAACCAAAACTGTCTGCAGACTTTGCCAGTGGTTCCCTGGGTTGGGGTGAAGGGCAAAATCGCCTGAGGTTGAGAACTCCTGTTTCATATAAATCGGTCTCATTTTATCAGTGTTTCTGCTCTCAAATTCCCACTGATACTATAACTGAGATGAAGACAAATTCATAGGATACTTCAGACATTTGTATTATTTAACATATCTACTAAATTTAATCTTTGTTATATTTAGTTTTATCCAAGAACCAGGTATATATACCTTTCTACTTATGCATACCTTCATTTATGTCCTTTAAAAAGAGCTTTAGGATTTTTAAAATATAGGCCCTGGTCATATTGTTCGTGTGCATGCATGCTCAGCTGTGTCCAACTCTTTGCAACCCTGTGGACTGTGGCTCCTCTCTCCACGGAATTCTCAAGGCAATAATACTGGAGTGGGCTGCTATTCCCTTCTCCAGGAGATCTTCCCTACCTGGGGATCAAACCCGCGTCTCCTGCTTTGGAGGTGGATTCTTCATCCACTGTGCTACCTGGGAAGTCCCAGTATTAAGCTTACTACTGGTATTTTACCTTTTTCATTCCTTTATAAATGGGATTATTTCTTATGTTATTATCTTTCCTAACTAGTTACTGATGAGAAAGCTATTGGTATTTCACATTCTATAATTAGCCACACACTGAAGTCTTATCCTATCTAACACATTTTCAGGACATGATAAGGTTTTTCTAATGATACAACTTTCAGGAAATTCTAAGCATAAAATGTTATTGTCTGCATAAAATCACCATTATATTCTAACATGAACACCCTCCTATAGCTCTCCTGTCTCACTGCCTAGCTTAATACTTGCAGAAAAAAATTGGTGATGGGCAACCAACGTGAGTTTGAGTGAACTCCGGGAGCTGGTGATGGACAGGGAGGCCTGGCATGCTGCGATTCATGGGGTCGCAAAGAGTCGGCCACAACTGAGTGACTGAACAGAACCTTAAGTCATTCTTGATTTTAATGGAAATACTTCTAAGATTTCACCATACAGCATAATGCTGGTTTTGGCTGGAGATACATACATTTCATATCACTAAAGAAGTACCCATACACTTGTAATCTACCAAGACTTTTTTTTTTTTTTTAATCACAAAGAAGTGAAAGTAAAATCAAAGAGTGCTCTCTTTGTCCAAGGCATGTTCCATCTCTATTGGGATGACCTCATGGTTTTTCTTCTTTAGCCTGTCAATATTGTGTGATGGATTATATTCCTGAATTTCCTGGTAAGCCAATCTTGGATGGCATAAATCCACTTGGTTTTGATATGCACTATTGCAAACCATTCACTATCACGGTAATCCAAATCTATGCCCCAACCAGTAACGCTGAAGAAGCTGAAGTTGAACGGTTCTATGAAGACCTACAAGACCTTTTAGAACTAACACCCAAAAAAGATGTCTTTTTCATTATAGGGGACTAGAATGCAAAAGTAGGAAGTCAAGAAACACCTGGAGTAACAGGTAAATTTGGCCTTGGAATACGGAATGAAGCAGGGCAAAGACTAATAGAGTTTTGCCAAGAAAATGCACTGGTCATAACAAACACCCTCTTCCAACAACACAAGAGAAGACTCTACACATGGACATCACCAGATAGTCAACACAGAAATCAGATTGATTATATTCTTTGCAGCCAAAGATGGAGAAGCTCTATACAGTCGGCAAAAACAAGACCAGGAGCTGACTGTGGCTCAGACCATGAACTCCTTATTGCCAAATTCAGACTGAAATTGAAGAAAGTAGGGAAAACCACTAGACCATTCAGGTATGACCTAAATCAAATCCCTTATGATTATACAGTGGAAGTGAGAAACAGATTTAAGGGCCTAGATCTGATAGATAGAGTGCCTGATGAACTATGGAATGAGGTTTGTGACATTGTACAGGAGACAGGGATCAAGACCATTCCCATAGAAAAGAAATGCAAAAAGCAAAATGGCTGTCTGGGGAGGCCTTACAAATAGCTGTGAAAAGAAAAGCGAAAAGCAAAGGAGAAAAGGAAAGATATAAACATCTGAATGCAGAGTTCCAAAGAATAGCAAGAAGAGATAAGAAAGCCTTCTTCAGCGATCAACGCCAAGAAATAGAGGAAAACAACAGAATGGGAAAGACTAGGGATCTCTTCAAGAAAATCAGAGATACCAAAGAAACATTTCATGCAAAGATGAGCTCGATAAAGGACAGAAATGGTATGGACCTAACAGAAGCAGAAGATATTAAGAAGAGATGGCAAGAATACACAGAAGAACTGTACAAAAAAGATCTTCATGACCCAGATAATCACGATGGTGTGATCACTGACCTAGAGCCAGACATCCTGGAATGTGAAGTCAAGTGGGCCTTAGAGAGCATCACTACAAACAAAGCTAGTGGAGGTGATAGAATTCCAGTTGAGCTATTCCAAATCTTGAAAGATGATGCTGTGAAAGTGCTACACTCAATATGCCAGCAAATTTGGATAACAGCACAGGCCACAGGACTGGAAAAGGTCAGTTTTCATTCCAATCCCAAAGAAAGGCAATGCCAAAGAATGCTCAAACTACTGCACAATTGCACTCATCTCACACACTAGTAAAGTAATGCTCAAAATTCTCCAAGTCAGGCTTCAGCAATATGTGAACCGTGAACTTTCTGATGTTCAAGCTGGTTTTAGAAAAGGCAGAGGAACCAGAGATCAAATTGCCAACATCCGCTGGATCATGGAAAAAGCAAGAGAGTTCCAGAAAAGCATCTATCTCTGCTTTGTAGACTATGCCAAAGCCTTTGACTGTGTGGATCACAATAAACTGTGGAAAATTCTGAAAGAGATGGGAATACCAGACCACCTGACTTGCCTCTAGAGAAACCTCTGCCTCTTGAGAAATTTGTATGCAGGTCAGGAAGCAACAGTTAGAACTGGACATGGAACAAAAGACTGGTTCCAAATAGGAAAAGGAGCTCATCAAGGCTGTATATTGTCACCCTGTTTATTTGACTTATATGCAGAGTACATCATGAGAAACGCTGGACTGGAAGAAACACAAGCTGGAATCAAGATTGCCGGGAGAAATATCAATAACCTCAGATATGCAGATGACACCACCCTTATGGCAGAAAGTGAAGAGGAACTCAAAAGCCTCTTGATGAAAGTGAAAGTGGAGAGTGAAAAAGTTGGCTTAAAGCTCAACATTCAGAAAACGAAGATCATGGCATCTGGTCCCACCACTTCATGGGAAATCGATGCAGAAACAGTGGAAACAGTGGCAGACTTTATTTTTCTGGGCTCCAAAATCACTACAGATGGTGACTGCAGCCATGAAATTAAAAGACGCTTACTCCTTGGAAGGAAAGTTATGACCAACCTAGATAGCATATTGAAAAGCAGAGACATTACTTTGCCAACAAAGGTCCATCTAGTCAAGGCTATGGTTTTTCCTGTGGTCATGTATGGATGTGAGAGTTGGACTGTGAAGAAGGCTGAGCGCCGAAGAATTGATGCTTTTGAACTGTGGTGTTGGAGAAGACTCTTGAGAGTCCCTTGGACTGCAAGGAGATCCAACCAGTCCATTCTGAAGGAGATCAGCCCTGGGATTTCTTTGGAAGGAATGATGCTAAAGCTGAAACTCCAGTACTTTGGCCACCTCATGCGAAGAGTTGACTCATTGGAAAAGACTCTGATGCTGGGAGGGATTGGGGGCAGGAGGAGAAGGGGATGACAGAGGATGAGATGGCTGGATGGCATCACTGACTCGATGGACGTGAGTCTCAGTGAACTCCGGGAGTTGGTGATGGACAGGGAGGCCTGGAGTGCTGCACTTCATGGGGTCGCAAAGAGTTGGACACGACTGAGCGACTGATCTGATCTCTGTTAATTTGCTGAATTCTACTCGCTAAAATTTTCACCTCACGTTTTTACACCAATATTTGAGAGTGAGGTCAGTAGGTTAGTTTTTTAGTGGTGCTTTGTTAACTTGTAAAAACAGTCTTAGGCTGGCTTGATAAAAATATATTGTACTTTCATATGCTGTATTTTAAAAACAAAATGTGTGAGGGCTTCCCTGGTGGTTCAGTGGTAAAGAATCCACATGCCAATGCAGGAGACACAGGTTCCAGCCCTGATATGGGAGGATCCCACATGCCGCGGAGCAACTAAGCCTGTGAGCCACAACTATTGACCCTGCGCTCTAGAGCCTGGGAGCCACAATTACTGAAGCCCATTCTAGAGCCTGTGCTCTGCAACAAGAGAAGCCACTGCAGGGAGAAGCCTGAGCACAGCAACTAGAGTCGCCCCTGCTCACCGCAAGTGGAGTAAAGCCTGCGCATCAATAAATAAAATTATTTAGAAAAACCAAATGTGTGTATATTTAGTATGAAACCAGTCTTTTGAAAAGTAAAACTGGTTGTAGAGAAACATGAGGCCATTCCCACATCATAAAGAGTCACATATATTCTTTACAGATTCAACTTTTTGAAAACTGAGTAAATTAAAATGTGCCTTGGAAAGCTAATCTGTGATATTTTACGTAAAAGTGAAAAAGTCACAAGCAGGCTACCATTAAACCCCAATCATAAATGAACATTTTAGCTGTTCCCATCTTGGACGACTGAGCAATACATTACTATTATTTATGGGCCTGCATTGTGAGTTGGACCACGGAAAGCTCAGTTTTCTTATCTACATGCTGCAAAAGAAAATGTAATATATTCTTGAATGAAATATATTCTTTGATGTTTTAAGTTTCCAATGCTCTGAATAATGGATTTTAAAAAAAACCTTTTCTGTTTCTCAAGAAACTGCTAACACAGAGAATGCCCACGGCTTTCAGCGGCCACTGGCGTCTGAACGACTGTAAGCAGTCTTGAGATCTTCCTGGTCTCCACAGGACCCAGAATGCAGGCTGGGCAGCTCCGCCAGGGACCTGCAGGCCCACGCACTCATCTACACTGCAACACCAAGACCCCAAGACAGCCCCACGGTTGTACCAACCTGCCTGGATCCCCACGAAGGCCACACGTGCAAAGTGACGGACAAGCAGAGGGGCGGAGGGACACACAGGGCTCCCCACCGCCTCCATGTCCCCTTGTGTCTGTCTCCCCGAGACAAAGAAACCCCCCGTTGTGGAATGTTGACTAAAAGCTCCTGACTCAAAGTGGTCCCGACAGACCTGACAGGGAAAGGGGGAGTGAAGCCCTGAGATGCTTTCAAATGGACAAGAATGGGCTTCCAGGGCTCCTCTGCCCCGGGCTTCCCCTACATGTCCCACGCCTCCCCAGACCCCGCCCACCTACCCCCACCTCCCTGAGACCCTCCCACCTCCTTGTCCCCACTCCCGCCTACCTGAGGGGCCCCTCAGGCGGCTCTCGGTGAGCTCGGAGATGGCCCCGGACGTGGACGTCTTTTTCAGCCGAGCTGCTGCCCCGGAAGCGACGGCCGCCCCGGGCTTGTTGAGGGTGTCCTCGCTGCTGGCCCGCTTGAGCTGAGAGGTGGAGGAGAGAGGGTGAAGAGATGCGTTCTCGGGAAGGAGCGCCATAAACCAGCAAACCACAGAGCGGGCCCCACCTGCCCACCCCGCTCCTCGGGCGGCAGTGGGCCGGAGGGAACAGCGCAGAGTGGACAAACCCAGATGCCCTCTGGTCCTAGCGCGGTCCTCCAGCACTGCTTCAGAGATCCCTGTAAGGTCGTGGGCAGTCACCACCCATCAATCACATTCAAATAATGAAGTTTTAAAAATATGATGTGTATTTTTATGTATTATTTGGCTGAGACACCCCCACCCCCTGCCCCCAGCGTGCAGGCCAAGCAGGGATGGAACCCATGCCCCATGCATTGGAAGCAGGGAGTCAACCACTGGACCACCAGGATGGTCCTGATGTATTATTGTTTTTTTTCTTAAGTTAAAAGACTGGGAACCAATGAAAAAAGAACTATATGGCACACAGAAGTCAGGATAGAGTGACACACAAGAAATTCAAAGACAATAAAAAGTAGCACAAAAACCTCTGGAGGTTCTTCCCTTCTCAGAGGGAAGAGATACAAACAGGTGAACATCCACAGGTGCCCACCCCAAGCGCTGGCAGGCAACCCCATACACACCATGTTCAGATGGAGGAGAGGGACTGCTGTGGAGCCAGAAGAATGGTTAGGGATGGCAGAAAGACAGCAGGACCCCTGCTCCTTGTCTGCCTTCTTCCCCCGCAGGGAAGGCAGAGAACGAACATTTGCTGAAAGGTATTGAAGTGTGTGTGTGTGGGGGGGGGGGGGGGGGTGGCCCTAGGGGTGGCCCTAAATGAGCTCACACTCCGGCTCAGGTAAACCATACCTGAGCTGAAGGAGAAAAACCACAAATAAGTTCTCCCAACTACAGAGTCTTGGTTAAAGATAGCTGTGGAGGGGATCCTTCTAGAAGACGAGGCAGGCAGGTGTCTGGAGCCTCCGCAAACACACATGACACTCTGAGAAACAGCATGAAAATTCCCTCTAATCAACAGGAGACCTGGAGTGGGAAGCCCGGGCCACCACACTGGTCAGGGGCCCCATCCTGCTCTAGGGCCATTTCCTGAAGGTTAAGGAGCCCAGAGAGGGAGAACGGGGAGGGGGTGGAACAGAGAGCCTGGGCCCCCTCCCCTCTCACCACAGCCCCCAGAGCTGCTCCCACCATCCTGGACACTGTGCTCCGAAGGCCTACTGCCAGCTGGGTGTCCACCCTCAGTGCATGCAATGTGCCGAATCCACGGGCCAGGGTGCACACGGGTCACAGCGGAGTGGGCAGCCTGCTCTCAGGGTCAACAACCAGCAAAGGGGCTAGTTCCTGTGCAGTGACTCATGAACAGTGAAGAAAACAAAAATGGGAGGGGTGGGCGTCCTCATGGAGCAGGTGCCCTGGACCAGGCCTGGAGGACCAAGTGGATGGGGTGTCCCTGAGGCTGCAGGTGTACGCTAAGAGCTGGGGGCAGGGAGCAGGGTGGGGAAGGAAGGGGGAGCACATGGGGCCAGGGCAGGACCCTCCTGGCTCCTGGAGAAATAAGGATGAGGAGCAGCAGTGACAAGGATTCGGACGTGATGAGCAGACAACAGGGAAACCCATGTGTTCCAGCCAGGCGAGCCATCCAGTTGAGTCTGCTGGAGAGACCCCTCTGTGAGCAGAAGCGAAGGAGGGCTCGGGCAGGGTGGGGGAGGGGAGAGAGGAGGCAGCTGGGAGGGCAGACAGGGGTGGGGAAATAGAGAGAGCACCTGGGGAGGTGGAAGGAAGGCAAAGTCAAGTTCTTGCTGTGAAGACTAGGTGGTAAGCCTGTTTGGAGGGTCAGAGGCAGAATTAAGGGAACAGACAGGAGCTGATGACATGCAGCAGCCTGGGTCCTTCTACGTCCTTG
The DNA here is from genome assembly GCF_019923935.1 of Bubalus bubalis. Lineage (NCBI taxonomy): Eukaryota > Metazoa > Chordata > Mammalia > Artiodactyla > Bovidae > Bubalus > Bubalus bubalis. Next base: position 29,448,474 of record NC_059159.1, on the reverse strand, counting down.
ACTCACATGTTACTTCCGATTCAAAGCACAACTTGACCACACTGGACTTGACAAAGAGCATTAACTAACTCGCTCGAGGCTGCATGGATGAGGCAGGACTGGGAGGCAGGCCTGGGACTGTGTTTCCAACGCCTGTATGATTTCAACTGGGCTGGAGCCCAAGAGGAGCCAGGAGACGCCGGGGACACCACCGGGGCTTGTGGACAGGGCTGAAGGACAGCCATGTCACATGGGCGGCACAGGGTGGCAGCTTAGGGCACCAGCTCTAAGTCCAGACTTGGAATCCTGGGTTGGAATCTTGGCTCTGCCTCTTACTGGCTGTGTGACCCAGGGCAAATTACTTTATCTGTCTGTGCTTTTGTTTTTTTTTCTGTGCTTTTGTTTCTTCACCTGATAAACAGATCAAGCCATGGTACACATCTGAGTGAACTCCGAGAAGCCCACTTCTGAGTTCCATTTTACCAGCTGTACCCAACTTCCTCGGCCTCTTCTTGGACTTTGGGGTCCCAACCTGTATTATAAAAAGATCTGATCCCATCCTTCACTGGCAAAAGGATAAGACAGACATGCTCCAGGCCAGTGGCGTGCTGTCTCCCTAGTGCAGCATGGCCTGTTTGGGTGGCAGCAAAGCTTTTACAGGAAGCCCTTCATTTCTCCTGCACCTTCCACGAGGAATTCCTTTGGAGAAAGATTCACTGCTTAGTACTTTCCCCAGAGGCAGGACATACAGACCCTAGATTGATCCTTCCTGTCCTCTGAGGCAAACAGCTAAAGCCTCTCTTATTATTTCTTGGAGGCAATATCAGACACAGAACATTTCCACTGGGCCAGAGCCTAAGAGGAGCCAGGAGACGCCGGCCACACGGCTGGAGTGAGGTTACTAATTCATCTTTCTCTGTTCATGGCTGCATTCTTGACTTTGTTTCCTGGTCATCGAATGCAGCTTTGGCACCACCTGAGATCTCTGGTTTGTTATACAAGATCCCTACAAAAGCATCAGTCTTGCTTTGATGTGTTTAATAAGTATTTTCACCAACGCTTCCACTGATATTTAAGCTGCTGAGCACCTGTACATGAAAGCTTACAAAAGGAAAATATCTGAACAGCTCACAGATTCATGTAGCTAAGATATTCCTTCAATTCCACAAAAAGGGGGTGGGGGATGTCAAAGTTCTCAAACAATCACACAAAACACAATCTGGTCTTTCAAGGTGGAAAACATGTTAACGATTGGAGCAGTGGTTCTCAAACTTCAGGGTTTGTCAGAATCCTAAGGGCCTGTTAAAATGCAGACGGATGCCTGCACCCCAGCCCCAGTGCCCCTGCCAAGTTTCTGATCCCCTAGGTCTGGGTAGGGCCTGAGGATCTGCATCTCAGACGAGTTCCCAGGGGATGCTGGTACTGCTGCTGTGGGTTCCACACTTTGAAAACCAAAAGGTTTTAGAGTAGCACTGTCAGTGAAAATATTATACAAGCCATGGACCTAAGTTTACATGGTCTGGGAGGAACATTAAAAAACATAAATGAAACAGGCAACCTTAAATTTAGTGATATATTTTCTGGATGCAATACATTCAAAATATTATCAATTAATGTAGAACACACCGATGAGGTCTTTTCCTTTTTTTGCACTCGGTCTTCAAAACCTGATGTGTGTCTTGCACTCCCAACACACTTCAGGGATCATCACCGCCACACGGGCTGGTGGCTCCTGCTTCGGGCAGTGCAACTGTGGAGCATTCTTTCCTGAAGGACAGCAACAGGACTGACCCAGTCCCCAAGACTCAAGGAGAACATAAACCATGAGACCGCTTTACGGGGACCCTGAGCCCTGGCCACAGGAAACTGGATGGGGTTAACACATGACTCGTGCCCACCAAGCAGAGACCTTTCCCAATACTTTGCTTGTTGCTTTCTTTTAACCAACCAGAAGCAAGCATTAGCTGGGCCCTCCAAGGAATGGGGGAGGCATGGGCAGGACTGACAGCCAGACTTCATACCACGTGACAAAGAAGATGACAAAGAAGCAGAGAAAGGTGACGTGAAGTCCCGGGGAGTCCCATCCGTGGTCCCGGTCTCTCTACGCTCCTGTCTTGCACCTTTGTCCTGCACACAGTGACCCAGAACCTCAGATGTCTTCCATAGATTTCTCTTCTGTTTAAGTCAATGTTCTGTCATTTGTGACCAAGAGAGTCCTGACTAACAGACATGGGCCTTCTAGTGGCCTGTCTGCATCAAGGAGCCTGGGGGGCTTGCCTCCCTGTGCTGGGCTCAATGACATGAGGAGGACTCACAGTAGCCCCTCTACCCTCGCCATCCCATCCAGGCTCCTGCTCCTCCCCACACACATCTGTTCCTCCACGGCTGGACAGCTCAGGCCAGCATCTGAAGCAGGGTCTTTCATTCTACTTTCGGTGCATGTGTTTTAGTTTGCCTATTTTGGGCCAGTGAAAACATATCTGTCTACACTTATATCTGTCCATCTCCTGCAAAGCAGTCATAGGTAATGTGTGCGTGCTCAGTCGAGTCTGACTCTTTGTGACCCCATGGACTGTAGCCCACCAGGCTCCTCTGTCCATGCGATTTCCCAGGCAAGAATACTGGAGTGCGTTGACACTTCCTCTTCTAGGGGATCTTCCTGACCCAGGGGTTGAACCCGAGTCTCCTGCGCTGGCAGGTGATTCTTTACCACCGAGCCACCCGGAAGTCCTGTAAAGCAGCCGTAGTGAGATGTGGCATCCAGCTGGTGGGATGTCGTGTTCAGTGTATAATTCAGCTTCTCTGAGTGCTCAGATTTTGGCAGTAAAATACTCGAGGGGGAAGCCATTTGCTTTTCTGTCAGTGTCTGTCGCCTCTTTCTCTTCTGTGCTCTGGGTTTTGTCTTCTTCCTCTGCCCACAGAGGCAGAGAGGAGAGGAGGGTCAGAGAGCACGGGGGTGCAGCTCTCAGCTATTCCTTCCCCCAACCCCATCACCCTCTTTCACAGGTTCAGGCCTGGCAACCCCAAGGACCAGGACAAGAGCTGAGAGCCTCCAGAGGAGTGTCTGCGTCTCCCCCGATGTCCTCCCACTGGAACCAGTTTCCAAAACACACATCCATCAAAGGCAGAAACGGCTACCATTTTACTGGTTCATCATCAGTAGGAAACACACCTGAGCTTCACCTGTGATTAAACACTGCTTGAAAATATTTTAATATATTCCAGAAGTTCTCAGGGTCGGTTATGGGGGAAATGTATGTATTCATTTAAAATCCACGTTGAAGATGTCTCCCAATAGGTCAAAGACAATAAAAATTAAAACGATGGAAATAATGGTCAGGGCCAGGATAACAGAATAATGATAAACAAAATTATGTGCAGGACACTATCCACACTTACGTCTCAGGGCAGATACAGTCCTCACCCCATCTCGGAGCAGCTACGCAGCCTGCCTGAGGTTCCACAGCCAGCAGCGGGCAGAGCTGGGGTCCTGATGCGGCCTGTCTGACCCCCTCCTCAGCGAGCTGTTCCTACACCCACCGCCCCTGCCGGGTGTTCAGCCCACACTGAGCACTGCCAGGGAGCAACAGGACAGCAAGGGGGAGCCCAGAAGCTGTGTGCACGCAGCCCGGGGAGCCAGGCTCGGCAGGGTGGGAGGACACTTTACTCCCCTCTGAATGGGTGGGGAGAGCCTGGAGGATTTTAAGCAGAGGAGCGACTTGTGTTGACAGGACCACCTGGCTTCTGTTGAGAATGGAACATGGGCTGCAAAGTCAAGAGCAGGCAGGTGGACCATGGGATGTGAGGAAAGGAGGGTCTGGGGATGATGTCAGGGCTCTGCCTGAGCGACGACAGGAGGGAGTTGCTATTTACTGGAACAGGGAAAGTATAGAGGAGCAGGTTTGCAGGTGGGAGAGCCAGAGGGGAAGGAGACCAGTCAATGTGGAGTATGTTACCCTCAAGGGGCCTCCAGATGCCCAGGAGGTGGGTCACAAAGGCAGCCGGAGGAGCGCTGGCTGGAGACAGATCCATGTGTCACCCCCATGCCGTGTCAGAGCTCATGAGTGGACGCTGTCTCCTACAAGAACTGTCCTCACCAGGAATAGTGCCATTCCTCAGGGAGTGTGTCAGAATTCTGTGGGTGCGTCTTTAGCTGCCACCGTGATTGGAGGCGGTACTGGTGTCTACCGGGTGGGAGGATGGAGACCCCAGATGTCCTTCCTAGAGCCTGGCACAAGGAACTGTTTGCATCCACACGCTTCACAGATCCCTCAGACACTCGCTGAGCTGGAGCGTCTTTGATTGTTATCTGAGTGGAGAGCATCCCTTTGTTTTATGTATAAAGACAATGTGTTTCTTGTAAGACTTTAAGATACACTCAGCTTTCTAAAAAGAACAGGAGAAGACTGCACTTGGGTTCACAACTTTACCAAGAGTGCTCAGCATTCAAACCATTACCCCAGCCTTCCCAGTGCCCAAGTCATCAACACGATAACCCTGAATCTGTCTGCTCGGAGTGGCCACATCCATGGGGCACCAAGAAGCATCACAGGTCCTTCAGTGGAGCCACACACAGGCAGTTGCAGGTGGAAACGTGATGATTTAATTATAAATGATGTTCCTTCTATAGTTAGGATGCTACACTGATTTCTCCAGAGTGTGGGTATGTGTAGGCCAGTGACAAGGTCTCTGAGTTTCATCTCAGGGTGTAAGGAGGGGCCCCAGTCCACTTATGTTAGGAACCCCAGAGGGTGAGGAGGAGCCAGCAGGGAAGACCCCCAGGGGCTGCCCTGGTTGGGGGAGGGGAACCCTGAGAGGAGAAGCCCAGATGCAGGCCAGTGGGGCAGTGACACCTGGATTATGAGGACCCTGGTGACCCTGAGCCCGTCCAGTGGACGCCGGGGTCAGATGCTGGCTGGAGAGTCCACATGGTCCATGCAGGGGGTCCCTGTCTCTGCTCAACTACAGATTTCCTCTTGAGCCCAGGGCACCCCAACTGCACCCTCTTTGCTCTGTGCCTTCAGGTCAAGCTATGCTGGGGCCCTCCTGGGGCCTGCTCACTGTCTCGGGGCACCCAGCAGCCCTGCCCGGTGTCCCATCCATACCTTGCTGAGTCGGGACTCAAAAGCCAGCGAGGTGGAAGACTTGGAGCTCTTCATGCCGGGAGAGGGGACGGGGAGGGGCCGGGGGCGGTCCACCCCATGGCTCCCTGCCCTGGTCACTGGACTCCAGGGCTTGGCTGCGCTCCTCATGTTTGTCCCAGGGAGTCCTTCTGTACAAAGAGTAGAAAAGAAAACCCGTGTGTCCACACTTGACAGAGCTTCACCCCCATGCACCATGGGCATCACCACTGTCATGGAGAACAAGCCTCCAGATGAGGATGCACAGAGAGCACCTTCCTCCTGAGATGGTACCTTCCCACCAGGTTCCTTTCTACAGCTTCACAACAGCTCTCACTGAACTACTGAAAACACACGTGCACCATTACCCATGTTCTGACATGGGTTGTGGTGGTTTAGTCACTAAGTCGTGTCTGACTCTTGCAACCCCGTGGGCTGACCAGTAGGCTCTTCTGTCCATGGGATTCTCCAAGCAAGAATACTGGAGTGGCTTGCCATTTTCTTCTCCAGGGGATCTTCCCAACCCAGGGATTGAACCCAGGTCTCCTGCACTGCAGGCAGATTCATTACTGACTGAGCTACAAGGGAAACGTTATGACATTACTCTTCAGCAATGTGGAAATACATGTATCTCCCCACATAAAACAGGTCAGCTGGAGTTGAGACATACTGTGTCTGTAAGCCTTGCCATTTTAGGGTTGACAGTAGAGCAACTTACATAATTTCCAAATAAGACATAAATGAATTACTTGAAAATTCAATTTCACAGAAGCACAGCTTTTTTTTTTTCTTCTTTTGGACAAAAATGGTATCAATTAAAAATTAATTGGGAAGATTTTGATCAGGCAGACCTGCCATTATAGGGTAGAGTTACTCAATTAAAATGTTCTAGGAAAGACAGCTTGTGCAAAGGAGCAGGATGTGGTTAAAAACCTGGGGGAAACCCACGTCCAAAGGCGAGGAAGGTGGCCTGGGTCCTGCCATCACTGCTGAGGACGTGGGCCGGCTGGCCATGAACTTCTGAGCCCATTTCCCTCTCAGCAGCACAATGGGACTCCGACTCTGCCTGTCCTTGTGGATGCTCACGACCAGGGATGTGAGGTCAAGGACCAAAACCGCAGATAAGAAACAAACTGGAAAATGCACTTTAAAAAACACCACCACTGGATTTCCCTAGTGGCACAGTTGGTAAAGAATCCACCTGCAATGCAGGAGACCTGGGTTTGATCCCTGAGTCAGGAAGATCTCCTGGAGGAGGAAATGGCAACCCACTCCAGTATTGTTGCCTGGAGAATCCCACGGACAGGGGTCACAGAGTTGGACACGACTGAGCAACTGAACCACCACCAACCACCAGGTGACAGTGACGGCAGTGGCTGCGCTCCCAGGTATTCAATCATGTCCAACTGTGACCCCATGGACTGTTACATGGACTGTAGCCCATCAGACTCCTATGTCCATGGGATTTCCCAGGCAAGAATACTGGAGTGGGTTGCCATGCCCTCCTCCAGGGGATCTTCCCAACTCAAGGACTGAACCCTCGTCTCCTGTGGCTCCTGTGTTGGCAGGCAGATTCCTTACCACTGCGCCACCCGGGAAGCCCCAGACCCCAGAGCCGGGTCTAATTAACTGCTCGCCTCCCGGATCGTAGCTGGTGCTCAGCAGCCCTGGGCTACCTCTCCCCTCACCGCATCCCAGGACACCCCTCTCTGCCCCAGAGAAAATGAACAGGCTGCCTCCCCCAGCCTGGCGCAGCGGGGATGTCCTCCTGTTCTTGTCTCCCTTCCTGGGGACATCATTTCAACCAACGGCCTCCCAGCTGGGGCCACCCAGCCCCTGCTCCTACTTAAACAGCTTAGCTGGTGGCCAGTGTCCAGGACTGTACCTGGCACTCGTTCTGAGCACTGCTATCCTGGCAGCTGTGCCAATGTGACTACAGGTGAAAATAGTATTTTAAGACAGCAATTTGTTTTCTAAAGCATTTCTGAGAAAAATTACTCATGATTTCAGTCATATGACTAGTTCAATAGTTTATTAGTCTCAGCTTGATTCCAGGTATCACGATTTTTAAGATTCTGTATTTAAACAACCACTTCTTGTGTATTTCACAGATGTTTAGCACCAGCTATTTTTCTTTCTCAGCCCACAATTTTTAATGCTTGTTTCCACAGCAACAAGGAAGAATTCCTAGGTTAAGACCTATATAGCAACTCATTTTATTAGGACTCTCAATATAAAATGAATGAACATAGCCTGAGTAATTCTTGGAGAGAATTGCTGATGAATTTACCCATGACTGCAGAACCAACTGATGACATGTCAGTCTGACTCATGGAGACAACAAATAAAGTATCTGTTTAATCAAGGCACCCTTTTAGGTGATGATTGCAACTACTTAGAGATGACTGTTGCAGGACTTACTTGGTGAAAACATAGGTGATTCCATACTGCATCTGTGCTTTCCAAAATCTACCCATCAACCCAGAAATGAAATGCATTGTACTCATTCCCCAGAAGAAAGATAAGACCTTGAAGAGGAAAAGCAGAAGGAAGGTGGTAGAAAATCTTCCCAATGTTTCCCTAAGCCCTTGGCATAAAAAAAGAAAAAAAAAGAAAGGAAGGGGGCTTCCCTGGTGGTCTAGCCTGCCAGTGCTGGGGACACAGGTTCAGTCCCTGGCTCAGGAAGATCCCACACACCACAGAGCAACTAAGCCCATGAGCCACAACTACTGAGCTCGCGCTCCACAGCAAAAAAAGCCATAGCAATGAGAAGCCAGTGCACCAGAATAAAGGCCCAGAGCAGCCAAAAATAAATCTTTAAAAAAAAAAGGGAGGAAAAAAGGGCGGGGGAGAAGAGAAAGGAAAGGGGGAAAATGCATCTCAGTCAAAATTCCAGATCTAAACTCTTAATCTCTGGCAACAAACCTGACAGCCTTCCAGACAGTCACCTGAAAGACCCGCAGCCACTTCTCGAAGGCTGCACTTACTTGCTCTGAGGCAAAATTCTCAGGGTCACTTCATTTGCATCATTACATCTTTATTCTCCTAGAACCTTGAGCCCAATCTGATTATTCCCAGATCCAGGTACACAGAGGACCTTCCTCCCCTGGGCCCCTCCACACTGCCTGACTCTTCATCCTTGTCTTTCCTTCATTTTCCCAGATGGAGACATCTATCTTGTATTCATGCACCAGCCAGACTCTTCAAATTCCATCTTCTTCCAGAATTCAAAATATACAGAAATGAAATAAGTAACGTCTCCCCTTGAACCAGGAAGAGAGTCCTATTGGTAGGGAGAGTGCCAGGGGAGGGGTGCTGGGGTGGGTGCTGTGTTGGGGGGAATACGCCCTGAGAGGTAGCAGGCTCCACCAGAGCAGTGCCACTTTCTGGGACGAGGAGAGGACAAGGGTGCTGGGTGGGGGTGCTTCAGCCTCCAGCCGGGCTGAAGGCCAGCTCGGCGCCCTGCTCCCCACTTTCCATGTCTAGGACTTCGTTAAGCATCGCCTGCCCTTTCCAGCAGGACCGGGTCTTCCTCGTGTCCCCCAAATCTTCCGAGGCCTCCTCTTTCCTTTGTTCTGCCCACACCCAGCCCTGGGCTTTCCAGGAATAGACCCCGAAAGGAACATCCTTGGAGCCATCCATAGTGCTTGGCCCGCTCTTGCCCTGCTCACTGTCCACTCCCCAGGATCCTCCTGCTGGAATTGGGCAGGGCACCAGGCCTACTCCCAGCTTCTGCAGACTTTCACCCAATCCACTTCCCATTGCCTCCTCTCTGACCCTCCTCTTGCCCCTCACACGTGGCCTGGCGCTGCTCAGCCCTCTTCACGTGTCATAACCTCATCATAACCCTACAAGGTAGCATCACCCTCAGTCTAAGATGGGGACACTTGGTTCTGTTTAGGAGGTTAAGGAACTTGCCCAAACCACAGAGTTTACGATACAGCCAGGATTCAAATCCAGTTTTAATTGGCTCTTACACACCAGGGATGGGTACGGCCTCCCTGGACAGTGTTCTGAGGAAAGCACACAGACTTCCGGATCCAGAGCTCCTGGTCTGATTCCACCTCCACTGCTCACCGCCCAGGCTCAGGCATGCTTTTCAAAACACTACGATTCCCAACATCTTCACCTGATAAATGGAGTTTTTGGTGCCTGCATCACACAACAGAAGACACTCAATGAGCACCAGCTGCCTACTCACAAATGCTCACAGTGTTTAGCCAAGAGCTGCTTGGCTTTATCAATTCAGCAACACCCAGCGATGAATCCACGGACTCAATGTCCAGTGGCCGGAACCAGACAGACGCTCCAGACGTAAGCAAGGTCTCTCCTTGCTCACAGAGCAGCCTGTGTTCACCTGGAAACCCAACAGAGGGTAAGTGCAGAGGAGGGTGAACAACGAGCAGACACTCCACAGTCACTAGGACTGGCCCCAGTGGCTGAAAGGCAACACCGTGTGCATGCTGATGAACGATACTTTTCTTAGGTTTATGAGTTTATAACAGAAAATAGACAGATGGGTTCTAGCCAAGCACAAGATGATGGGGAAAAAAAAAAAAAGATTTCTATGAGTAATTCCCTGATTCCTAAAAATTCTTCTAACCAACTCAAGAGGATCAAACTGATCAAGAAATTACAGTTGACTTTTGAACAAAGTGGGGCTTAATTTATCCATCATTTATAGTCGGCCCTCCATGTCTGTGGTCCTTCCACATATGTGGTCCCTCCGAGTCTGTGGTTCCTTGGTATCCACAGATTCAACCAACTATGGACCAAGATGTACTGAAGGATCCACTGTGGGAAAAAACCTACTTGTAGGTAGATCCATGCAGTTCAAACCTGTATTATCTGAGGATCCGAGGTACACTTAAACTTAGGAACTCACTCCACAAGGGCAGGGAGAGGGTCTTCCCAGGGCTGTTTTCCTTAAATTGTTCATTTTATATTCTTATCAAGCTTCTTTCCTCTCTAGAACGGTGTAAGACTTCTATTTAAGCCATAACTCATAAATTGAGTAGAGTTAAGTAAAAAAGATGGAAGAGAAGGAGAGGGAGAGAACAGTCAGGAACACTACACGGTCCATGCAGCGGGAGGGTCAGATATCATGCGGCTCAGCTGCTTCAGTCTCGGGCCTCAGACTGGTTATCCTTTTAAGGCAAGAAAATCGAAAGGCAGCCAGGAAACCATTCTGGACCATCGCAAATAATAAGGAGTGTCTGGGGGTGGGAGAGGGCATTCAGCTTTGCACTCCAAGTACAATAAGCCCCAGGAAGCCAGAGCGGAGGCATTCAAGTCTGAGAACAAACAAAATAAGCATGTTCACATAGCTCAACTACCAGGGGACTCGGCAGGAAACAGAAGGCAAGTGAATGGCACGCTGAAAATATCCAGCAAGAGCTTTCTAGAACCCGCGCTGGGCTTGCTCTTGACCTCTGCAGTGGGGTGGGCGGAGGATTCTGCCCCCAGGGGACATCTGACAGTGTGTGCAGCTGTTCTGGGCTGTCACAGCTTGGCGGGGTGGTGCTGAGGGTGGAGCCAGAGATGCTGCTGGACACCCCAGTACCCGAAGAGCAGCCCCACAACGAAGAATGGTCCTGCCTAAACTGTCAGGACCCCAGGTTGTGAAACTCAGTTCCAGAGGAAGAGCCAGGCTCCTCAACCGGCACCTGGTTGGTTCCCACCCAACCTGGGAATGTTTACGCTGAAAACCTGGCCCGGGAGCAGCCAAGGGAATCCCGGACTCCCGCTGGAAGCCAAAGGAAGCTCTTCAAAGCTTATTATTTCCTGTTGGTCTCGAGATGAAAAGTTATCCCATTTTGTTTAGATTCAATCCTTCCTAGTTTGTAAAGAACAAGATTCTACACAGCATCAGAAGGGAAAAGGCAAATTCATATGGAGGACTTCCCTGGTGGTACAGAGGCAGGATAGGAATCCACCTGCCCATGCAGGGACACAGGTTCGATCCCTGATCTGGAAAGATTCCACAGGCCACGGGGCAACTAAGCCTTCGAGCCACAACTTCTGAGCCCAAGTTCTAGAGCCCTTGAGCCACAACTGCTTAAGTCAGTGAGCTTGGTGCCTGCTCTCCCCAACAGGGGACACCACCACAAAGAGAAGCCCAAGCACCGCAATCAACAGCAGCCCCCGCTCACCGCAACTAGACAAAGCCTACAGCAATAAAGACCCAGCTCAGCCAAAAATAAATAAATACATAAAATTTTAACAAAAATTCATTGATCCCATCAGCAGAAGTCATCGGAAGAAAATGAGAACCAAGAAGGGATGAAACAAAACTAAACAGAAAAGGACAACTGCACAGCACCAGCCCCACCATCTCAAGCTGAAAACACAGTCTGGAAATGGAAGAGGGACTTGCAGAAACTATGACTGACTGCCACAAGGTGGAGACCATAATGAATAGGGTTTAATCTGGAATTAAAAAAAAAAAAAAACAGGAGGCGCTGGTCCTTAAATATGATATGCAAATCCTGGAGAGAGGCTATAATCTGGGAGCTATATTGAGATCAAACCCTCAGAAATACTGCCCTGGGCCATCCTTCTGTCTCCAAAGCTGAACAAAGAAGCCAGCGTCCCACAGAGCTGGTGGCCACTAACCAGTGGTTGTTTCCTTACCTAGCATGTGGATTCACATCAAAGAACTATAGGAAAGAGTCAAGGCCATACAAAAGGAGATGGAAATAAGGTACTTCAAGAGCTCTTTCTATAGGCACAGTTTCAAAAGGTCTATTGAAAGAGTAAGAATATAAACTATTGTCTAGTGCCAAGAGCATTCAGAGGGAAGGACAGTCTTTTCAACAAATGATGCTAAGAAAACTGGGCATCCACACCAAAAGGATGAAGTAGAACCCTTACCTTACACCATAGGCAAAGGTTAACTCAGCGTGGAAGAAAGACCTAAATGTAAGAGCCAAAACTGTAAAACCCTCAGAAGAAAACACAGGGGAAAAGCTTCATGACATTGGATTTGGCAATGGATTCTTAAATATGACACCAAAAGCACAGGCAACAAGATGTACTGGATGACAACAAAATTAAACACTTGGGACTCCCTGGTGACCAGTGGTTAAGAATTCTCCTGCCAATGCAGGGGACACAGGTTCAATCCCTGGTCCGGGAAGATCCCACATGCCATGGAGCAAATAAGCTCATACGCCACAACTGCTGAGCCCATGCTCTACAGCCTAGCTCCACAGCATGGAAACCACTGCAATGAGAAGCCCATATACCGCACGAGAGAGTAGTCCCCGCTCACTGCAACTAGAGAAAGCCTATGCACAGCAGTGAAGACCCAATGCAGACAAAAAGTCAAGTAAATAGAAAATAATTTTTTAAAAAATTAAACACTTCCATGCATCAGAGAACCCACAATCAGCAGAGTGAAATGGCAACTCACAGAATTGAAGAAAACATTGGCAAGGGTTTGCTGTGGACTGAATTGAGCCCCTCCCCCACCACATTTATATGTTGAAGCCCTAATTCTCAAAGTGATTTCATTTGGAGATAGGGCTTTCAGGGGGTGGATTAAGGTTAATGAAGTGATAAGGGTGGGCCCTAATCCCGTAGAATTGGTGCATTAGGAGAGGCGGGGAGAGAGACCTCTCTGCTGCACACACACTGATGAAAAGCCACGCAAGGACACAGTGAGAAGACGGCCACCTGCAAGGCAGGAGGAGACCCCTCACCAAGAACCCAATGGCCACACCTTGTCCTCGGACTTCCCAGCCTGCAGAACGGTGAGAAATCAATTTCTGTTGTTTAAGGCATTCAGTCTATGGTATTCTGTTATGAGCACCCAGGCAGACTAAGGCAGAGTTATCATCTGGAATATACAAAGAACTCCTGCAACTCAATAACAAAAACTAACCTGATTTTAAAATGGACAAAGGACATGAATAGATACTTCTCCAAAGGTGATATGCATGTGTGCTCAGTCATATCCGACTTTTTACGACCCCATGGACTCCAACCCGCCAGTCTCCTCTGTCCATGGGATTTCCCAGGCAAGAATACTGGAATGGGTTGCTGTTTCCTTCTCCAGGGGATCTTCCCGACTGAGGGACTGAACCCCAGTCTCCTGTGTCTCCTGCATTGGGAGACAGATTCTTTACTACTGTGCCACCTGGGAAACCCAAACAAGATATACCCATGGTCAAAATACATTAAAAGATGCTCAACATCATGGAGATGCAAATCAGAACCACAATGAGATACCATATCACACTCATTAGGATAGCTACTACCAACCCAAACCAAACCAAGCCAAACCAGAAAATAACAAGTATTGGCAAGGATGTGGACAAATCTGGAACTCTTGTGAACTGTTGCTGGGAATATAAAATGGTGCAACTGCTATGGAAAACAGTATGGTGGTTCCTGAAAAAAATTAAAAACAGATTTTATCATATGATCCAGCAATTCCACTTCTGTGTACATTCCCCCCAAAACTGAAAGCAGGGTCTCAAAAGAGATTACTGCACACCCATGTTCACAGCAGCATTATTCACAGCAGCCAAAAGGTGGAAGCAAACCAGATGTCCACTGATGGATGAGTAGACACACAAAGTGTGGTTTATACATGCAATGGAATATTATTCAGTCTTCAAAAGGAAGAAAAAGCATGGATGAATCTTGAGGAAATTGTGTTAAGTGAAATAAACCAGGCAGAAAAGACAGAAAAACTTGTATGATTACACTTATGTGAGGTACTTAGAGTAGTCAGATTCATAGGAACAGAAAGTAAAACAGTGGTTTCAAGGGGCTGTGGGGGGTGGGGGGTGAAGAGGAGTTATTGTTTGATGGGGACAGAGTTTCTGTTCTGAAGAAGAAACAGTTCTGTGGATGGATGGTGGTGATGGTTACAAAACAGCATGAATGTACTTAATGCTACTGAGCTGAACACTTCATAATGGTGAAGACAGTAAACTTTATATTACATGTATTTCACCACAAGTTTACTGGATTCATCTCAATTTAGGCAGAAGCATCTTGAATAATGGCTCAGCAATAAAGAATTTGCCTGCAAAGCAGGAGATGCAGGAGACAAGGGTTCGATCTCTGGGTTGGGAAGATCCCCTAGAAGAGGGAATGGCAACCCACTCCGGTCTTTTTGCCTGGGAAATTCCATGGGCAGAGGAGCCTGGCAGGCTACAGTCCATGGGGTCCCAAAGAGTCAGACACGACTGAGCATGCAAGCACACTTGCGTGTGTGTGCGTGTGCGCATGCGCACACGCACACACACATCTTGAGTCATAATCTATTCAGTCACATGCCCCTGCCTTGTCTGGGACATCAGCTGGAAAACAGGAGAGCTCAGAAAGGACCCTTTACGAGGGAGTAGCTTGTCTGAAAAGTAGCATAGGGGAGGTGCAGAAGCCAGGCCAGGACAGGATCACCCCCAGCCTGCCGGGTCAGGGATGGAGCAGCCAAGCCCCTGAGGGAGATGGACCAAGAGCAAAAGCTGAGCCCCCAGCAGAGAAGTGCAGCCAACCCAACCACTCAGGAGGATTGGGATGGGGGAGGAGCTGGAGACAGAAGGGCCTCAAGTGCTTTCTCCCAACTCCTGACCTCCACTGGTGCTCAGGGCTCACCGAGAAGTGTGGGGGGTGGGGGTGGGGCGGTGGGTAGAGATGCAGCATCTGCAAGAGACTGGTGATGTGGAGGGACAAATGGAGTGAGCTCAGGGGTCTCCCAGTAGAAGCCTCCCCAGCCCAGGAGGGCCTCCTCAGGGCCCCACCCTCATCTGTCCTTTGACTTGCTGGGCAGCTGGCCTGTTGCCTTCTGGGGAGTCACCAGCCCCAGCACAGACCGGCCTGAGTCAGCAGCTTCTCCTGACTTCCTGTCTCTACTGTTAGCTGGGCCTCCTCCTGCGCTCTCCCACCCCAGGGCCCAGGGCTGCCCCTCAGATCCTCAGCTGCCCGGGGGTCCAGCTCCTGTGTGGATCCCCAAGCTCCCCTCTCCTTCTTGGTGGACTGGGCGCAGCCCTGGCTTTCCCTTCCCGGAACTCCTGTCCGACTCAGCCTCAGCTTTCGGTGGGTGCCGCTGCTCCCGCACAAACCCTAGTTCTGCTGCTGATGTGCCCGAGCCTGAGCGCTTCCCGAGACGGACCCGGGCTAGACCTTGTTCCCAATCAAGGGACAGCCCAGCTGGGCTCCGCCAGCCAGGCCAGCCACCAGCCAAGGGGGAGTCAGGCCCCACTGATGCACCTGCTGTCCCCACGACCCTCCTCAGAGACCTCCCTCTATGAATGTTCCAGTCCCTCCTGTGAGGCTCTGCCAACAAGGCCTTCCGATACTCACCGCCCCACACCAAGTGTCTCTCCCCACACTCCCCTGCCCCAGCCCACCCCCTCCTCCCGCTGCCGCATCCCACAGCGGATGGTCTCAGCTCTGCTCCTGACCATCCTGCCCAGGACAGTTAAGGCCACTCAGCTGCCAGAGGGCTTTTTAAAAACACAAAGCATGTAAATGGCTAAGATGGTAACCTTTATGGTATGTGTACAATTTAAATTTTAAAAATTATTTTTAAAAACATACAAGTCAGGCCATGTCCTTCCCTATGGAGAACCTTCCTGTGGCTTCTTCTCACTACTACACTTAGAGTAAAAATCCAAGACCTTTGTCACAACCCCCAGGTCCGAGGCCTCTGTCCAGAGACCCCATCTGTGCTGTCAGAGGGCCCTGCCTCGGACGTGCCCAGCTGGATCCCCTGGAGGAGCGTCACACCTGGAAGGTCCCCCAGCTCTTCACACGGGGTCGAGGGGGGGGGGTCTTCCCCCAAAAGGCCTTTTCCCTCCAATCTCTGCCTGAGCTTCCCACTCATTTCTTCAGAGATTTACCACTAGACAGAGACTCTGGCTGCCACTAGCCATCCTTTGCTGATCATCTGCCTCACCCACCGCATGCAGCTCGCCTCCCGGTTCATTGCAGTGTTACTGGTGCACAGAGCAGCTGCTCAGCAAACACTGGTGAATGAACACTAGAGCCCTTCTTTCACTGAAGAAACATGCGCAAGCGTCTCCTTGCACTTCCTCTCTTAGCCAGGTGCCTAGATTCATAAAATCAGTGCTGAATTAATTGGAGAATACAAAATGGAGCCAGGCTTCCCAGGTGGCTCAGTGGTAAAGGATCTGCCTGCCAATGCAGGAGATTCGGGTTTGATCCCTGGGTTGGGACGATCCCCTGGAGAAGGAAATACTCCCCACTCCACTACTCTTAGCTGGGAAATCCCATGGACAGAGAAGCCCGGCGGGCAATAGTCCATAGAGTCATAAAGAGTCAGACACAACTGAGTGACTAAACAGTAACAACAACAAAATGGAGCCACAAAGCCATGATAGTCCTCCTCCCTAAGACCTATAGATGCCTCTAAACAATTACCAAGGAAACCAAACGGCTCTCAGGACGAGAACCCCATGGATATTGATGCAGAGCCTTCCAGCACTGGTATATTGAAAACGGAGTTCATGTGGATGTGTCAGCATCAGCCTTATGAGATTAATCTCATTAACTTGTAACGTATGGGGAAATAGTTCTTAAAGTCATTCAACAACACATCTCTAAAACCATCTACTGATTCATCTCCATTCCTGACTTTATTCCCAAAGGATGGCTTTAAAAAAAATGTGTGCTATAATCCCAGTATCACAGTAATGGTCAACAATATTTTACAGTTTTATGCTTTAAGATTTCAGACATCTTAACTGAAACATCACAATATAGGAACTTATGTTCAATGCTTTGTTAAGTGGTCGCCACAGGGTTAGGGGCCCAAGAATTTAAAGTATCAAGTCTAAGTACCTTTTGTGCAACCTTTTCTGTTTTCTTTGTTCCTCTGGGGGCCCCCTCTCAGCCAGGTGGGACAAGGGGCAAACCCTGTATGTCAGTAGCACAGCTTCCAAGGAAACCAGCGGCCACTTCTGACTCATTCTGTTCTGTTTCCTCTAGAAACAATGCAAGCACTACAGAGCATGCCACTCCACCCCCAGCCCCCCAGCAAAACTCCATGCCCTCCACCCACTCACTTCAATGCACTTGCCCTACAGAGATGGGGGGTGCACAAGTCCTCTCCCCCAGCACTGCTGGGCGAAGATGCAAACAGGGACCCTACATCCACGAATGCAGAGGTGGGGCCCCTCCCACACCCACTGCCCTCCCCCCTCCCCCCCCCCCCCCCCCCCCCCGCCTCGCCCCCAGGCTCACTAAACTTCAGCCACAAGGCCTCAGGCCAACAGGAAACAGAAGCTAGGAGGAGGCAGCTGTCCGCAGACACAGGAGAGGCGGCTCCCATGCTCCACACCGCACAGGCTCCCAAGAATCCACGAGGCTCACCTTCCATGGCCCTTCGCTGAGAAGGTGGCTCAATGATCCACGAGCTGTGGTGGGAGATGCTAGCACTCCCCTCACTCTGACTCAGGGTAGGAGCACGGGCATGGTCCCTATTGCCCCATCACAGGCTCTGCTGCACCATGTCACAAGCCAGGCCTCCTCAGCCATGTCCCCGTCCCCTCTGATACATTAATCACAACAAGTTAAGTTTCTCTTCCCCTAAAAGGACGTGCTCCTCCCCACCGGGTCCTCCTGTCTGCAGATGTCAGAGGCAGGCGCCTTTATGACGCCAGGAGGCAGGGCACTCACCGGGCGGACCCCAAGCTGTCTGGCCAGTTTCTGACTGTGAGTGCGTCTGTGTGTATTTCTCTGTGTGCATGTCTGTGTGTCTGTGTTGTGTGTGGTGGTGGGAACAACCAATCTGTTTTAGGATTTTATAAACACAAGTCTAGTTGATTTACAATGTTGTGTTAGTTTCAGGTGTACAGCAAAGTGATTCAGTTATATACACGTATAAATGTATATCAGATTCTTTTCCCTTATAGGTTATTACAAGATACTGAATATTGTGTTATACAGTAGGACTTTGTTGTTTCTCTATTTTACATATGCATCCTCAGTTATGTCTGACTTTTTGTGACCTCATGGACTGTAGCCTGCCAGGCTCCTCTGTCCATGGGATTTTTCAGGCAAGAATACTGGAGAGGGTTGCCATTTCCTCCTCCAGGGGATCTCCTGGACCCAGGGATCAAACACAAGTCTGCTGCATCTCCTACATTGCAGGTGGATTCTTTACTGCTGAGCCATCAGGGAAGCCCTATTTTGTATACAGTAGTGTGTATATGCGGAGAAGGCAACGGCAAGCCACTCCAGTACTCTTGCCTGGGAAATCCCTTGGATGGAGGAGCCTGGTAGGCTACAGTCCATGGGGTTATGAAGAGTCGGACACAACTGGGCGACTTCACTTTCACTTTTCACTTTCATGCACTGGAGAAGGAAATGGCAACCCACTCCAGTATTCTTGCCTGGAGAATCCCAGGGACGGTGGAGCCTGGTGGGCTGCCATCTGTGTGGTCACACAGAGCTGGACACGGCTGACGTGACTTAGCAGCAGCAGCAGCAGTGTGTATATGTTAGCCCCAAGCTCCTAAATTAGGAGTTTTGTTGTTGCTGTTGTTCAATTGCTAAGTTATATCCGCTCTGTGACCCCATGGACTGCAGCACACCAGGCTTCCCTGTCCTTTACCATCTCTCGGAGTTCGCTCAAATTCATGTCCATTGAATTTGTGAACATAGGAGTTTGGGAACACTCAATTTAAAAACCAAAATAAATCTTGAGCTCAACAAAATAAAGACCTTGTGGAGGGAAGAAACCATGATGGACTCTGGTTCCTTCTTGCTTTTTGCTCAGCAGGCAGACCTCTCCCCCGATGGGCACCTTCAGAAGCCTGCAGTCCCTGATAGACTCACCAAGGACCCCAGCAGTGGCTGTGGGTTTTCTGTAATGATGACAGTATTCTGAAAAGGCAGCCCTGGGTCTGGTTGAAGGGTCAGAGAAGCAGGGCCTCAGCTGGATCATAGCCATGCTGGGCACTGTGGCCCAGGAGTCTGGAGGCTGGCAGGATGGCCCCTGGCAGTCTGTCTGTAGGTCTATCCAAGGCAGTACAGATCCTCCTGGGAGAACTCTGATTCTTTGGGCTGGGGGGAGGCAGGGACTGGACCAAGAAGAAACACTGAAAGGGCCCTTTCATTGCATGCTGTTTTGGGGGCAGATGGAAGCCTTGGGGGACCTGGCGGTGATGGAGGTGGGCCAGGCCCCCATCTGTGGGCCCAGGAGCCGGGTCTGAGGACAGTGGGCAATGAGGCCTCCAGTGCATGGACATGATGGACATGACAGCAGCAGCCACCCCAGGGTGGGGGAGGGACAGAGGGACAGAGGAGAGGACCGCACAGCCATCAAGCCTGTCAGCATTTGTGTTGGCTCCTAGACCACTGGAGGAAATGAGGGGGAGACAGAACTTTCCTGGAACTTCCACAGGTAAGGAGAGTGCGGGGCCAGCCGCAGGGCCGAACCGGCACCCTGGCCGCCTCAGGGCCTGGCAGACACCCCTTCTGGGTAGCGTGCAGAGCCCAGCCTTCCACCCAGCTGCTGAGTAGGCCATCGCTCTGGATTTTCTTATTGTTATCGGATTAGGTGAAAACACTGAATGTGCTGATTTCTTTTTTGTTTTCACATTCCTGAAATGTTCTTTGCTAACCCACAGGCTTCAGCTCTTTTCCTGGAGCACCAGCTGGCTCATGAAAGCGACTGCTGCACTTGGCAGGGTTAATTTATTCAGCGCCTGGAACAGGCCCCTATCTCTCTCCAGCACACAACGCTCTCGGATTGCGTTTTAAACACACACACAATAGCCGCACACATGAGGGATCATGTCCAGGCTACTCCCAGGATGGCCCTGTCATCGCGGGGCTTTGCTGGGACCTCAGGAGCAGGTCTACAACGAACAGCAGGACAGTAGCGGGCTTGTGACCGGTCCCCAGGGTGGGACCCAGGCACAATGATGCTACAGCACTGTGGCCTCCCTGAGGATGGGTTCTTTGTGACACAGATGTGTCTGACTGGTGTGGTTCAGTGCAAAGCGACAGTCCCCCGCCCTCACCAAGCTGTCTCCACCTCGTTTTTGTTCTGGGGTAAGGCCCGACCAGAGCCCTGCCCACAACTGCCAGGTGCCCTGCACTCAGACCTGAAAGACAGGCAGCTGCTCTGTCACCAGCCTCCAGGCCTCCCCACAGCCACTCTACACCCAGGACAACAGCTTCCCACCCCCATTCCTACTTTCAACCTGACCCCTACAGTCCTGTCCTATCTTCCCACCACAAGAAGCGTCCACAGCTCCCTAACCAGGCTGACTCCCTGCTGACTCACGCCCTACCCCAGCTCTTCAACCCAGAGCAACCTAAAGCAAAGGACTGCCTCATTCCTCTGGCTCCACAGCTCTGGCCCCACTGTCCCGTCTCTCATCAATGTTGGCTAAAGACAGATAGAAACTTCAGGAAAACCAACAAACTGCTAGAAGAATTCAGGAGAAAATCTTTGTGACCTTCAGTTAGGCAACGATTTCTCAGCATCAATACCAAAAGTATGATTCGTAAATAAAAATTTTTTAAAGTGATAGATAAACTGGAATTCATCAAAATTTAAAACTTCTGCTCTTCAGAAGACATTGTCAAGAAAGTGCAGAGCCAAGCCACTTGGAAGGGAGGCATCCACAAAACACAAAACTGACCAAGGACCTGATTCCTGAATTTATGAAGAAGCTCACAAAACTCAACAACGACAGAACACACAACTCAATAAAAAATGATCAAAGATTCAAACACTTCACCAAAGAAGATAATTGGATGGCAAATAAACACCTGGAAAGATGCTCAATGTAAGAGTCATTGTTGTTGCTTGGTCACTAAGTCATGTCTGACTCTTCGCGACCCCATGGACTGCAGCATGTCAGGCTTCCCTGTCCTTCACTATCTCCCAGAGTTGGCTCAAATTCATTGCCATTGAGTCCGTGATGCCATCTAACCATCTCATCCGGAGTGATTAAGTAAATGCAAATTGAAACCACAGGGAGATATTACTATATGTCTAATTAGAATGGCTTGAAATTTAGAAACATAAAAACGAGTGCTGGCAAAGATATGGAGCAACTGGAACTCCCATTCATTGTTGGTGCAAATACAAAATGCACAGTGGCTTTGCAAATCAATTCAGTCATTTCTTATTGTTTTTAAAAAAACAACAACACAAAAGGTAACTGTGTGAACTTTAAAGATCTCACTGGCTTTACTCAATGATTCATGAATGGGGTAGAAGCCCATCCAGCAGTGAGAAAGGAGCTCCGAGGAGGTGTACAGAGGACAAGATCTTCACAGGGAGAATGGGCAGGAACAGGAAGCCATGCTCAGCAGAAAATTGGCATGGTTATTGCGAAGTCACTTCCCTTTAGGGGAGGTGGGGGTCCACCAGGACAGTGAACTCAGCCAGGGCTGATCAGGGAATTCCTGATTCACTGGTTTTAAGAACCTGTTTTGGGGATAAGATGAAACTGTAGTGAAGTCTTGGTTTGGTGATGGGGGGCTCAGCATCAGTGCCTCCATTTGGGGCCCCTTGTCTTTAACAGTATAAAATTACACCTGCACTCATCATATAGTCCAGTAATCCCACTCCTCGGTATTTGCCCAAGAGAAATGAAAGGGTGTCTGAGTGGGAAGTAATTCATAGGCTTGGTCCTGATGAAATAAAATGCATGTTTTAAAGCAAGATAAGAAAAATTTAAACATAATTTTACTCTGCTTTTGGCCTCCTCCCTCCCCACTAGTGTACATGTGCGTCTGCACTAACCAGACCCCTGCACTCCCCACCCCCAATGGCGGAAATATCTGCTCAACCATAAAATCAACTTTTCTCGTCCTACAACAAGGACCTATTGTGTAGCACAGGGAACTATACTCAACATTTGGTCATAACCTATAAGGGAGAAGAATCTCAAAAAGAATGTATATGTGTAATTGAATCACTTTGCTGTATACCTGAAACTAACATAATATTGCAAATCAATTATGTGCTTAGTTGCTCAGTCGTGTCTGACTCTGCAACCCATGGACTGTAGCCTGTCAGGCTCCTTCATCCATGGGATTTTTCAGGCAAGAATACAGAAGTGGGTAGCCACTTCCTTCTCCAGGGGATCGTCCCAACCCAGGGATTGAACTTGTGTCTCCTGTGTCTCCTGCATTGCAGGTGGATTCTTTACCTGCTGAGCCATTAGGGCTTCAGCTAAAAAAAATTAAAAAACAAAACAAAATTTATCTACTTCTGGTTGTTGTTTTGGGTTTAGTTGCTCATCTGTGTCCAAATCTGTGACCTCACAGACTGTAGCCCACCAGGCTCCTCTGTTCATGGCATTTCCCAGGCAGGAATACTGAAGAGGTTGCCATTTCCCTCTCCAGGAGATCTTCCCAACCCAGGGATCAAACCCATGTCTCCTGTATTGGCAGGCAGGTTCTTTACTACTGAGCCACCTGGGAAGCCCCTCTCCTTCTGGTACCAGTCATGTGACTCTAGAAGAAGTTCTCAGTCCTGCTGGGGACACAATGACCACCACTCACCTTATTTGTGCAGACATCTTTGGTGGACTTCATGGACAAGGCCACTACAGTACTTCCCTTTCCTGCACCAGACAGTGACTGGTGCAGGAAAGATTGGTCAGATGACCTAGGGAGATAACGGGCCCCACTTGGAGAAAGTCCTCAGCTTAAGTACTTACTTATGACCTTATATTAGTATCACTAGCTATATTACTTATATTCTGCCTATTTTACAAAATTACTGTTTCTTACATCACCAAATGATGTGTGACTGAGACTCACATAAAATAAATGAAGATTAGGTGGTCTGAAACAACTGATCAAATATACAGTCCTGTAAGATCAAGTGTAACTCTAGATGTGGGAGGGAGCAACAAGAGGAAATCGTTTCCTGGACATAACAGACTGTAAGACAGGGATCCAGAGTCGTTGGGCTACTGTTAACAGGGCCTGGTCCACTAACAGCACACTGAGTGGCCCATCAATGAAATCCTTGCCTGACTTGGGAACAAGCATTCCTACTGCCATAAGACAAACTGGTCACTAAATGCCTCCCAAACCTTGGTCAAAACTAAGACCAAAAGGGAGAGGCTTGTCAAATAAAGAATGTTGCCCACCATCCAGTTCCATAAGAACCAAGTCATCACCCACTGCTGATGATGACCCACAGGACACCCTGAAGAATGTTCTGAGTGAAGACCAGGATGAAGCACTCTGTGCTCTGGGAAAACTGGCAGAACCAGCCCTCAGACAGTTAGACATTTTCAGGGGAAATTTTTATGAACCTGGATTCTTGCATATTCCCATACTTGGAAAAGCACTTAAAAAAAAAAAAAAAACATTAAATGAGGTGTCTGCTCCTCATGACCAGCAGCAACCTCCTACCGAGATGCGTGCTCATTGCATGTACCCCCTTCAACAAAACCACACATGTACTGGCCTCCCCTGCTTACCTCTTGGGAACAGTCCTCAGAGTTACCTAAGAGGCCATCTCCCATGTTGCAATCCTCGGGGGGCTCAAATAAATTTTCCATTTCCTTCTTAGATTGACTATTGATTAATTTTTTCATCAACAGTTCATAACAGCAAAAAGCCAGTCCTGTGGGACTATGCCTTACACTCTGTGCAGGCAGAGAGCACCAGGACTGAGTTCACGGCTCAGTGGTGGTTGGAAGACATGTCAGAGGGGCTGAGTATAAGCACGAACCAGAGACTTGGGGGAGATCGTGGTGGGATCACACTGAGCACGCGCTGGGCGAGTTCATGTGGGCTCCTTGCTCCGACCCAGGCCCACCCCCAACCTCACTTCCTTGCCCGCCTCAGACTGGGCCGCCCTGGCCCCCAGCAGCCAGGATGTCCAGCTCCCACTTTTTTCTTAGTCCTTCCTCCTCAGCTACCTTTCCTACCCTCACTCCTTTTGCACCAATTGCACCCATCTTTCCAGCCCCAGATCAAATGTGACTTCTTCCCTGGAACCTTATCTGACTGCCAACTCCCCATATCCATAAGAAGCTGGAAATTACTGGATGCGCCTCTGAAGCCCAACACTTGGTCTACGTGCTCTCACAGTACCGCCTTCTCTTGTGTGACTGGGTATGGGGAGACCATGTCTCTCAAAGGGATTGAAAGCAGAAAATCTGGTTTTGCATATAGACACAGCATCTCGAGGGATGCATTACATGTGGTAAGAGCTCAGAATTCTGTTTGATGAATTAATGATGAAATGAGCAGGCACAGTGACCCGTGGCCAGTGAAGTGGGTGTGGTCAGCACTTGGGAAATAGAACATCACCTAGGAGTTCAGAGAGATGGTTTCTTGGTGATAAGCAAACAGGACTATGGGGGTTAAAACTCCACACCTACTGTTCTCCTAGTAGTCACTTGTAGTTCCCCAACCTAGCAGATCAAAATCACCTGCCAAACTGATTAAAAACATGCAGGCCTGGGGTTCACTCCCTGCGACCCTGACTCAGTCCCATCAAGGGTAAGTCTTGCTTTATATATATATATATATATATATATATATATATTCCTTTTTTTTTTTTTGGCAGGGGTCCACACTGTGTGACTTGTGGGATCTTAGTTCCCAGACAGAGATTGAACCCAGGTCCTTGGCAGTGAAAAGCTCAGAGTCCTAACCATTGGACTGCCACGGAAGTCCCTTGCTTCCAATATTTTTAATAAAACTCCCAGGGTGTCTCTGAGCAGCCAAGCTTGAGACTTAGCTGCCTAAACAGCCAGAAAGCTGAAGACTCATTGACAGGTAATGACTTTTTTAAAAAGGGCAGCTCTGAGAATCTGTACAGAAGCCACACATACATATGACAGAAATGTGACTAGATCATCAAACTGTGATACATCCATGCCTGGCAATACAAAGAAATAAAGTACTGACACACAGAACAACATGGATGAATCTGACAAGAAACCAGACACAAAATACTACGAGTGTATGGTTCCATTGATAGGAAGTTCTAGAAGAAGCAAAACACAGTGACAGGAAGCTGATCAGTGTTTGCCTGGGGATGGTGGTGGGGTTGGGGCTGGTGGGCTGGAAACGGGACTAGAGGGACACTGAGGAAAACTTTGGGGTGAAGGAGATGCTTAGTATCTCGATGGCAGTGGCGGTTCTGTGGGTGTGTACAGTTATCAAAATTCATTGAGTTACATGCGTTCAACAAGAGGGCATCTGCTGAGACTCAGAACCTAGGACCCTAATGGGAATCCTGCCGCTGTCCTCCAACCCTCGTGGCTAGCCTGTCACCGTGTTCTGCCTTCTGATTCGGAAATCTCTCCTGGATCCTCCTCCCACTCATTACTTCCAAAGCCTGGCAACATTGCCAGGGGTAGAACTGCTGCTGGTCTTCCTGCCCAGAGTTCAGGGCCACGGCCACCTCTGCCAACAGGCTTTTCAGATGCAGAACCGATCATGCCCTACCTCGAACCCCCATTTAGATCCCTCTGATTACAGACCACCCACCTGCACCCCTTCCAGGGTAAGACAAAGTGCCACGTGCCTCTCTGGGTTCTCTCTGACCCACTACTCAGACCTGCTCCTGGCTGGACTGTGCACGGCTCCCCAAAGCACCACCACAGCTCCAGGCCGGCATGCTCACCACCTCTCTGGCCCCAACATTCTCCCAAGAGCCTCCGCTGGCAACTCCTGGTCACCTTTCCATGCCTCGGTTTCCCCACCTTGAAAGAGAGGGCCGTACATATGGGCGCCTTGTGGGAATCAGAGGAAACGACCCTCTAGGAGAACTGGACTGCTTCATTTGCCACGCAGTCGGCATGCCAAAGTCTCATGTTCATTATTTTAAAAAACATCGATGTGTTTGAAAAAGAAAACTGAAGCCAGGGGAAAAGACACTTCCCATGCACTGGTTTTCCCCAGTGAAGGTTACAGTCCTGCCTGTTTTGCAAGACTTTTCGTGGGTGTCTCCTGCTGAGACGACACGGACACACAGAAACTCATGTGGCAGAGGAGAGAGAAGAGATGAAGAGAAGTGAAACGGCTGCTCGGAGCACAGCCATGGAAGACGTAGTCTGTGGGGCTGAGCCAGAGGGACAGAACCAGATCACAGGAGCACATGTGTGCCTATCTCTGCATCCTAACGAGAGGGGCAAGCCCGTTTCTGAGTCAACTTGAAGGATGAACGTCCTGCGAAACTGAGCTAACAGTCTGATTCTAATAAGAGATTAGACTCAGTGGAAGAAAGGGGGAATCCCCCAGAACTGAATTTCCAGCCACCAGAGTGGTGGAGACGCTGCAGAGTAACTTGAGCCCCTTGCCCAGGGGGTGGGGGCAAAAGACGTCTAAACAGAAACCACGTAACAAGTAACTTCCTAGAAAAGCCTCTATCTCTGTCATATCTTTGAGACTGCCATCTAGGCCTCGAAAGCACAGCGTTTGGCCCAGATACTGTGCACAGGGACGTTAACCGGCCCTCTGCAAAGAAGGGAGGGGGCGCTCCCCAGAGCTGGATTCCAGGGGAGAAGCCTTAGAACTGGCCCAGTGGGCGGTCCCTCCCGTGGGACTTCAGATTTCCCATGCCTGGCAACAACACGCACACAAGCAGGCTCTGCACCACGGCTGTGAACACATCTCCACGCTGCCAGTAACTAGTACCCAGGCAGAGAACTGCGTTTCCAAAGACCTTTAGACTTGAACCTAAAGTTAGATCCCCTGGAGGAGGAAATGGCAATCCACTCCACTATTCATGCCTGGGAAATCCTGTGGACAGAGGAGCCTGGTGGGTTACAGTCCATGGGGTTGCAGAGTCGGACATGACTGAGCAACTAAACAGCAGCAGCAGCAGTATTAATTATCCTTACTTGGCAAGACAAGAAAAGTGACAGGCAGTGAGAAAAGACAATGTTTTCAGGCTGTCAGAAGATGTTTGAAATCCATCGTCAGCCCCCAAACAAGCATGTAGCACGCACTTGCCCAGCCCATGAGGATGTGTTAATAATGTCAGGAGTCACCGGAGACTTGAGATGTTACACCCACAGCAGAAGAACCTCTTTCCCCAGATAGCGCTGCTGTTCTGAGAGTTTCCATCCCCACCTTAAATAATAACCAGCTAGGTACTTACTCCAAAACCTCCTGCTTCTCGGGAGCGGCTGAACTCGATCAGCAAGCCAGTGGTACTATTTTAGGGTTTGGTGCTGGCGGGAGGAAAACCACACTTGAGGGGCCGGGCGCCGAGCATTGGAGCAACGCTTTGCTCAGGAAGCAGGCGGGCTCTGCTCTCCAGGGCCTCGCCCCCTGCCTCTGCCTCCCCTCTACTCCCTCCCATAAACTGCAAAATCACTTCTACCCTACTGGTGCCTGAGCGCTTCCTTTGAACGTCTCTGAAACATAGGATTTAAAGACGTAGGCTGACTGCTTTCTTGCTGATTGCTCCCTTAGATATCAAACAGAAGAAGGGGAAAAAAGCCAGTCTGCTGTGCAGAGGTGTTGTTCAGTCGCTAAGTTGAGTCCGACTCTTTGCAACCCCATGGACTGCAGCACTCCAGGCTTCCCTGTCCTTCACCATCTCCCAGAGTTTGCTCAAACTCATGTTCATTGAATTAGTGATGCCATCCAGCCATCTCATTCTCTGTTGCCCCCTTCTCCTCCTGTCCTCAATCTTTCCCAGCATCAGGGTCTTTTCCAATGAGTCGGCTCTTCGCATCAGATGGCCAAAGGACTGCAGCTTCAGCATCAGTTCTTCCAATGAATATTCAGGGTTGATTTTAGGATTGACTGATTTGATCTCCTTGCAGTCCAAGGGACCCTCAAGCATCTTCTCCAGCACCACAGTTCAAAAACATCAATTCTTCAGCATCCTGTCTTCTTTACAGACCAACTCTCACATCTGTACATGACTGTTGGGAAAACCATAACTTTGACTATACGGACCTGTCAGCAAGGCCTCAGGGCCCCTCCCCTGCCAAAGTCTGTGGCTCCTGACAGTGACTTTTAATTCTACAACTCATATGGAAATGCAAGGGACCCAGAATAGTCAAAACAATTTTGAAAAAGAGGAACAAGGTGGGACTCACACTTCCCAATTTCAAAACTTACTACAAAGCTACAGCAATCTAGACCATATGATATTTGGCACAGGGCTAGACATACGCAGATAAATAGAACAGAACTCAGAGTTCAAAACTGAACTCTTACGTTTATGGGCAGTTGTTTTGGACAAGGACACCAAAACCATTAGACAGGGAAAGAATAGTTTTTCAACAAGCGGTGTTGGGACAACTGGACATCCACATGCAGAAGTATGAAGTTAGACTCCTTCCTCCCACCACATGCAAAAAATACCTCAAAATGTAAAAGCTAAAAAATAGAAAACTCTTAGAAGAAAATATAAGTATAAAACTTTGTGACCTTGGACTAGGCCACATTTTCTTAGATATCACACATGAGACACAAGCAACCAAAGAAAAACTAGATATGTTGGAGTTTGTAAAAATCAGAAACGTTTGTGCTTCAAAGTACACTATCAAGAAGTGAGGGCTTCCCTGGTGGCTCAGTGGTTAAATAAAAAAAAATCCACCTGTCAATGCAGAAGACTCGGGTTTGATCCTTGATCCAGGAAGATCCCACATGCCACAAAGCAATTAAGTCTGTGTCTCACGACTATTGAGCCTGTGCTCTAGTGCCTGGGAGCTATAACTACTGAGCCCTAGGGTCCCAACTACTGAAGCCCATGTGCTCTAGAGCCTGTACTCCACAACAAGAGGAACCATCAAATGAGAAGTCTACACGCCGCCACTGGAGAGTAGCCCCCACACACCGCAGCTAGAGAAAAAGCCCGCATGGCAACAAAGACTTAGCATAGCCAAAAATAAATATAAAATTACAAAAAAAAAAAAAAAGAAAGTGAAGAGATAATCCACATGATGGGAGAAAATATTTACAAATCACATATCTAATAAGGGCCTATTATCCAGAATATAAAGGACAAGTAACCCAACTGAAAAATGGGCAAAGGAGCCAAACAGACAATTCTTCAAGGAAAATATGAAACATATAAATGGCCAATAAGCACATGCAAAGATATTTGCAATTATTAGGCATTAGCAGTACGAAAATCAAAGCTACAATGAGATAGCACCTCACATCTACTAGAATGACTACAGCTAAAAAAGACAATAGTAAGTTTTGGCAAAGATATGGAGAAATCGAACCTCCATACATTGTTTGTGAGAATGTAAAATGGTATTGTTGTTTGTTTAGTTGCTTGGTCATGTTGACTCTTTGCGACTCCATGGACTGTAGCCTGCCAGGCTCTTCTGTCCATGGAATTCTCCAGGCAAGAATACTGGAGTGTGTTGCCATTTCTTTCTCCAGTAAAATGCCATGGCATCTGTGAAAAAAAAATTGGCATTTCCTCAAAGATAAAGACAGTCACCATTGTGATCCAGTAATTCCACTCCTAGGTATGTACCCCCAAAGAACTGAAAACAGGAGCTCAAATAAAAATCTGTACACGAATGCTCACAGAAGTACTATTCACAACAGCTAAAAAGTAGGAAAAAAAATCCTCATCAAGTGATGCATGGATAAACATAATGTGAGATCCATACGATGGAATATTATTCATCAGTAAAAACGAATGAAGTTTTAAAAAAGGAGCCAAGTAGTGGGACATGATACAACATAGATGAACCTTGAAAACACTATGTTGAGTGAAAGAAGCCACATCAAAGAGGTCACAATTGTATGAATACATTCATATGAAATTTCCAGAATAGCAAATCCATAAATACAGAAAGTAGATTAGTGGTTGCCGTGGGATGAAGGGAGGAGTTAGAATGGGGAGTGACTGATAATTGCTCCAAGACTCCCTTTTGGGGTGATAAAAATGTTCTGGAATTTGACAGTGGTGACTGTTGCACAACTTTGTCAATACACAAGAAAATTACTGTATTGTACACCTCAAAATAGTGAATTTTATGATGTGATTTACATAAATTTCACAAGTGACACTGTAAAATATTTGATGATGTGGAACAAAGATGACAATATATTTAGTGGAATATATGGTTATGTATCGGAGAAGGCAATGGCACCCCACTCCAGTACTCTTGCCTGGAAAATCCCATGGACAGAGGAGTCTGGTAGGCTGCAGTCCATGGGGTCGCAAAGAGTCGGATACGACTAAGCGACTTCACTTTCACTTTTCACTTTCATGCATTGGAGAAGGAAATGGCAACCCACTCCAGTGTTCTTGCCTGGAGAATCCCAGGGACAGGGGAGCCTGGTGGGCTGCTGTCCATTGGATCGCACAGAGTTGGACACAACTGAAGTGACTTAGCATGGTTATGTATTAAGTTTGCATCAGCACTGAACTGAAGATGCAAAACCTATGGCTACAAAGGGTCAACTGTATATTTCATTTTTAAAAATCTGTGTGTAAGTGGACCCATGCAGTACAAGCCCAGCTGTTGAAGGGTCAACTGTAGAAATATAATATGATCCCACTTCTGGGTATTTACCCAAAGGAACTGAAATCAGGATCTCTAAGAGACATTAACACTCCTTTGTTCATGGCAGTGCTATTTACCATATCCAGGATGTGGAATCAACCGAAGTGTCCATCAGCAGACAAATGGATAAAGATGGTACATATATACAATGGAATGTGATTCAGCCTTAAAAAAAGTAAGGAGAGTCCACAGTATGTAACAACATGAATGAACCTGAGGACATTATGCTGAGTGAAATAAACCAGTCACGAAAGAACAAACCCTTCCTGACTCCACATATCTGAGGAACTCTAAAATAGTCAAATTCACAGAATCAAAGAATAGAATGGTAGTTACTAGGGGCTGGGGGAGGGGGAATGGGGCATAAAGTTTAATTAATTAATCAACTGGCATAAAGTTTCAGTCAAACAAGATGAGTAAGGTCTAGAGATTTGCTGTACAGTGCTGTACCTCTAATCACCAATCATTTATTGTATGCTTAAACATTTAAGAGAGTAGGTCTTGGGACTTCCCTGGTGGTCCAGTGGCTAAGACTCCACGCTTCTGAAGCAGGGGCCTGGGTTCAATCCCTGGTCAGGGAACTAGATCCCATATGCTGCAATCAAGACCTGGTATAGCCAAATAAATATATATTTTTTTAAAGCGAGAGAGAGTAGATCTCAAGTTAAGTGTTCTTACCATGGTAAAATAAAAGTTTAGAAAATAAATGACAAAAAAGAGGATGTTACCTCTAGGTGCTGAAATGATGGAAGGTTCTAATTGTTGTTATGTTCTTAAGATTTTTTTGACACTAGCTGAGAAGAACATGGCTTGTTTTATCATTTTAATAATACTATTTAAGCACAATAACCATTAGGCATTCTGAGAGCAGCAGACTCTATGACTTGATGGCTTATTCTGCAGAGACTAAGTTCAACATGATCCCAGGCAGGCTTTCTTAAGTGTAGAAGCAACTAAACTCTGAATAAGATGTCCTCTGTGGGGACAGGGAACCTCAGAACAGAGGGAGGTGATGGACCATGACAGTGTGTCCAGGTGTTCACTGACGCAGAAGTTGCACAGGACAAGGGTGGTCTACCTTCTGTGCTGGGTTCATGACTCCAAGCTAACACTGGGAGGAAATCTCTGTGCCAGCCAAGTTCATAAGCGCCTCAGCAGGAAACCTGCCCACTCTCCACGGAACAGAATTTACTAAGCCTTAGCCAAAAATCAAAGCCTTAAAATGTTCTGTTTGCTCTTGGAAAAAATAAATCTATCAACCCTAAAAATACCTAGGACAAAGCCAAAAGATGAAAATGACTCTGAGTGGGTTTCAAAAAGATGTTTGATGAATCTTTGCAAAGACTGTCAGAGTAAGAGTCCTTAGGACCCTTGCATTATAGTGGAGACATGCCCTCAAGGACCTGTGATGAAGTACATGAAAGGACTCCCTCCCAGGGGCAGAAACAGCTGAAAACTCTTCACAGTCTCTACCTTTCATGCAGCCAGAACAGACCCTGTGCTTATTCCTGGAAAATGAGTATAAACAGAAACTGTTTACGTGATGTGCTGATGGTGGTGGTTTAGTCACTCAGTCATGTCCAACTCTTTTGCAATCTTGTGAACTGCAGCCTGACAGGCTCCTCTGTCCATGGCATTAACCAGGCAAAAATACTAGAGTAGATTGCCATTTCCTCCTCCGGGGGATCTTCCTGACCCAGGGATTGAACTTGTGTCTCCTGCTTTGGCAGGCAGAATCTTTACCCCTGAGCCACCCGGGAAGCCCTACCTGCATACATAGACTCTGAAACCTGACATCAGCATGTAAGACAGTACTAGGTTGGCCAAAATGTTCATTTGGGATTTTCCTAAGATCTTTTGGAAAAATCCGAATGAACATTTTGTCCAACCCAATACACTCCTCTTCTTTGTAAATATCTGTGTGACCTGACTGTAAAAAATCATTCCTCCTTAAAGGAACTTGACTTTTATGTTAACCCAACCATCTCTTTAGATGACTTTTTAATTTAGTTCTAAAGCATCAAATTTCACTGTAGGAAATTACATAGAGAGAAGTAATTACAGAGGGAGACACACCACACAGGGAGAGAGATGTTTAGTGAGGTTGCCCTTTGTACGAGCTCTGGACAGGGGTCACTGCGCCCTCCCTGAGGAAACAAGACGACCAAACTCATTCTGCGAACACGTGGCTAGGAACATAGGCCTGTTGGCTTACAGTTTATGCCTTGATATACTGTCATAAAAACACCCCTGGAGGGCCAGATGAACTCACAGGCCCAAAGGAGCCTTGACAGGTCAGGTCGCCATGAGGCAAGTGTGGCTCCAGGGCTGGCCCCTCCCCACTCTCCTTCCACTCCACCCCGACCCACCCCTTGTTGCCAGGGCCACACACCTGCCACCCATACAGCACCTCCTGTGTGAGGATGCTGAGGGAGGCAATGCATATGTTTGAACTGTTTAATTAGCCAGGAATAGGAAAGCAGTGATTCTTTTGGCTTCAAAGCAGATGTTGAGCTAAGTAGGAAGAACAAGAGCCCCAGAACCTACAAGATGACTCAGCCCCAGTCCCCCACAGGTCCCAGCATCTTTGGGGATGTACCTGTCCACCTGACTTTCCTACTATAGGGATTCTGACACTGAAAGGCCCTCTCTGACGTCCAGCAACCCTTCACCTCCTCCTTCCCAGCCTGGTTTGCTGGTTAAGCTGAAACCCCTGCACCCTTCCCAGACTTGGGTTCCCAAAGGCCTCCCCACCCAGTCTGAATCCCAAGACCACCTCCTTCAGGCTCCCCATCAGCTCCCTGCTCAGCCAGCCACCAACTGGGATCTGCCACATCACCACCTTTCTGTTTCCAATCTGGGTCTCCGGATGGAACTATGAAGACTGAACTCCCCCGAGGGAACATGGCCCTCATTGCCCCTGAAAGAAGTGAAAGTGTTAGTCATTCTGTCATGTCTGATTCTGCAAGCCCATGGACTGTAGCCCACTAGGCTCTTCTGTCCACGGAATTCTCCAGGCAAAAATACAGGAGTGGGTTGCCACTTCTTTCCGCAGGGGATCTTCCCAATCCAGGAATCAAACCCAGGTCTCCTGCATTTCTTTACCATCTGAACCACCTCACCAGGAAAGCCTTCATTGCTACTGAGCAATTGATTTATTCAACTCTAACTATTTTCATGTTGAATCTCCCAAAAAGCATTTATTCTAAGAATTTCTTGTTAACTCAGAGGGGAAAGTTCATTAGCCTGACTAATCGCAGGTTGAGCATTATTCTTCAAGCCATCCTTACTACTATCAAAGCCTACATGATCTCCACCTGATGCCTGACTTGTTTCTTCCTGATTCTGAACTTTCTTTATTGGTGACGGTGGGTGGGGGCAGGGAACAGGGCTGATGTCCCTCTCCCAACCCTCAGCAACAACTTTTGAACCTTTGCTCCCGAAAAGGTACAAAAGATGCAAGGAAGAGGACTTCCCTGGTGGTCCAACTGTTAGGAATCCACCTGCCAGTGCAGGGCACACGGGTTCAATCCCTGGTCCGGGAAGATTCCATATGCCACAGGGCAACTAACAACACCACGTGCCACAACTACTGAAGCCTGTGTGCCTAAAGTCTGTGCTTTTTAACAAGAGAAGCCACTGCAATGAGAAGACCACTTGCTGCAACCAGAGAAAGCCCTCATACAGCAATGAAGGCCCACTGCAACCAAAATTAAATAAATTATAAAAAAAGAAGGTACAAATAAGAAATGAATAAAGAAAAAGCAGCAATTAATGAAACCAAAAACATTTTTAACAGTCCCGAGGACTAATAAAAGTAAAAGCTGGTGTTTTGAAAGGACTAACAAGATAGAACTTCACGCAAATTTAATCAAACAAGAAAAAAAGAAGGCATCCAAATTAGAAACAAGAAAGAGGACATAATTATATATATGGATTTGTAAACTGGTGAAACAGATAATTTTCTAGGAAAACACAGATTACCAAAATTAACTCAAGAAGAAACAAACAGTTCCAGAGGAAAAAAAGCAAAGGGTAGGAAAAGGTAATTCAGAGAAATACTAAAGGCTAATAAACACATGACAAGATGCTTCGTCTACCCAGTGCCCAGCAGGCATGAACTGAGCAATAAGATACTTTTAAAGCCATCATATGGGCTAATATTTTTTAAAGGGATAACAGTGTCAGCAAAAATGTGGGAAATAGGACTTTCACACACTTGTATGCATGGATTTTGGGAAGCAGCTGGAGAGGAGATTGTAAAAGGGGACTTTTGGGACTTCCCTGGTGGTCCAGTGGCTAAGACTGCACGCTCCCAATGCAGGGTGCCCAGGTGGCATCCCTGGTTGGGGAATTAGATCCCACCTGCCACAGCCAAGAGTCTGCACGATGCAACCAAAGATCCTGCATGCCACAACTAAGATGTGGCTCAGTCAAATAAATATATCTATTTTTAATTAAAAGAATAAAGGGAGACCTTTCACATTTTACTCTCTGCACTTGTATGAGTTTTTATAAGAATGTGCTTTAAAAATGGAATTTCTAAGCCTGTATACACAGGACTAATACACAACTGTTACTATCTGTTTAGATTGGAAAACAAAGCTTTGAAATGAGAATGTAGACTTAAAACAGTTTATGGATCTGAAACATAAGAGGCAAGAAAAAAGAGAAACAGAAAACTAAGCAGCAGAGTACAGACTGGATATGACGCAGAAGAAAACCAAGCACCAGCTCCGTGAGGGCAGAAGCCCTGGCCTCTTCCTTCTGCCCCTTGCTGAGAGCCCAGCACAGGGCACTGAGTAAGTGTTTGCTGAATACATGAAAGCAAAATGGGATTCATATATCCAGAGCTACTTTGGGAACTTCAACTTCAAAAGAAAAAAGTGCAACAGTTTTACCCAAGTGTATTTTACTAATTGTGGTGGTGGGTTAGTCGCTAAGTCAGGTCCAACTCTTGTGACCACATGGGCTGCTAGACTTCTCTGTCATGGGATTCTCCAGGCAAGAATACTGGACTGGGTTGCCATTTCCTTCTCCAGGGGATCTTCCCGACCCAGGAATCGGACCTGGGTCTCCTGAATTGCCAGCAGATTCTTTACCAACTGGGCTATGAGGGAAGCCCAAGTATTTTATTAATATTATCTTGAAATGCAAGATTATTCTTTTCCCTGAAATCCTGTTACACTCTTCATATAACCATTAAGTTTGAAATTTATACTTAGGTTATTTTTCTGCATCCAACCTTCAGTTACAGGGATGTGGTTCAGGCTTCCCTGGTGGCTCAGTGGTAGAGAATCCACCAGCCTATGCAGGAGATGCAGGTTTGATCCCTGGTCCGGGAAGATCTCACATGCCTCGGAGCAACTAAGCCTTTGCACCATGACTATTAAGCCTGTGCTCTAGAGTCTAGGAGCTGAAACGACTGAAGCCCACGCACCCTAGAGCCCATGCTCCACAACAGAAGCCAGCATACCGAAACTAGAGGAAGCCCACACAGCAACGAAGACCTAGCACAGTCCAAAATAATAATTTTTTTTTTTTATTAACCCGCATCTCCAGGGTCTCCTGCGTTGGCAGGTAGATTCTTTACCACTAGTGTCACCTGGGAAGACCCAATAAGTAAATAAATATTTTTTTTAAGGGATGTGGTTCATCTTGGTTAGTCTGTTACTATATTTTCACTAAATATTTTAATAATATTTGTATGCTGGTGTTCATATTTGTTAAAATTCACAGTTTTCCTCTTTTTCTATTTTGTAGCATTACATCAGTTTAGAAAAATTGATAGAGCAGAGTGAAGTGTTAACCATTCAGTCATATCTGACTCTTTGCAACCCCATGGATTGTAGCCCACCAAGGCTCCTCCCTCCACAGGATTCTCCAGGCAAGAATACTGGAGTGGGTTGTCATGCCCTCCTCCAGGAGAGCTTCCCAACTCAGGTATCGAACCCAGGTCTCCCTCATTGCAGGAAGATTCCTTACCATGTGAGCTACCAGGGAAGCCCAGAGAGAGTGGTTCAAGGAAATATAAAGGTCATGCTGACAGTATAAATATGACTCAACAGTTAGAAAGGGTCACTATTTTTAATCAGCTTGATTGTTGTATAGTTGACTGGAAGGGTCATATTGAACAGGACTGACGCGTAAGCTGGAGAGGTGTGTGTCCTTTATGTGGCCAGCCGGCCACTTAAACAGGGATGTGCAAGCAGGAAGCACAGTAATGTATCCTGAAAAACTGGAATTCATTGGCCCCCTGATGCATTTGCTCCCAAGGGTTAGAACACTTCATAGTTTTTATGAAGCTCCTGAAATAGTGGCAGAAAACCACGCATGCTTCCCACATGACTTTCAGACAAAGCACCATGGCCTCTTCGGTAAACCAACCAAGTTCTTCCTCAAGGGGACAATAACGTTTCTCTGTGCAAAATCCTATGAGTTTCACAGGAATACAACAGAGGCCTCATTTACTGCTACACCCCTCAGAGATAAAACTGGTACAGCACACACATTTATGGAACGTGTGTTTAGAGCTGCCCCAAGGTTAATGATACATGTTTTGGCCAGAGAGAAAACAGAACAAGATGTTAGCAGAATTCCTCTCTCAAATCATGCTCTGAATTTCAAGGAATACGTATGGCGTGCCACAGCGAAGAGGAAGAAGCACTCAAACCTCAAATGGCTTTCCCTGTACTGTTAAGGTGTCTGGACTTGATAAGCCCTAGTCAATGAGGATGATTTAAGCAAAGAAGCAAGGACATAAAACTCATACTTTAGAACAACTGTTCTGAAGGTAGCATGGAGGACAGATTATAAGGGAGTAAAGCTGGAAGCAAGAAACCCATTTCCAGGCAATTTAAACAGTCTAGATGAGATACCATACACAGAGAGTGAAAGAGAAATTCATAAGAGGCTGAATCAACTAATTGTTGCTGTTGTTCAGTCGTGAAGTCGTGTGCAGCTCTTTGTGACCCCATGGACTGCAGCATGCCAGGCTCCTCTGTCCTCCCCTCTCACCTACAGTTTGCTCAGATTCATATCCATTGAGTCACTGATGCCATTTAACTATCTCATCCTCTGCCACCCCCTTCTCCTTTTGCCCTCAATCTTTCCCAGCACCAGGGTCTCTTCCAGTGAGTTAGCTCTTCACATCAGCTGGCCCAAGTATTGAAGCTTCAGCCTCAGCATCAGTCCTTCCAATGAATATTCAGGGTTGATTTCCTTTAGGATTGACTGGTTTGATCTCCTTGCAGTCCAAGGGACTCTCAATTGTCTTCTCCAACACCACAGTTCAAAAGCATCAATTCTTTGGTGCTCAGCCTTCTTTATGGTCCAACTCACACATCCATACATGACTACTGGGAAAACCACAGCTTTGACTAGTCGGACCTTTGTAGGCAAGATGACGTCTCTGCTTCTTAATACACTGTCTAGGTTTGTCATAGCTTTTCTTCCAAGCAGCAAATGTCCTTTAATTTCATGGCTGTAGTCACCATCTACGGTAATTTTGAAGCCCAAGAAATTAAAATCTGTTTCCACTTTTTTCTCTTCTATTTGCCATGAAGTGATAGGACCAGATGCCATAATCTTAGATTCCTAAATATAAATAATAGAACTTGAGTGTCAGTTGAATTTTGAGGAGGAAGGAGGTGTTTCTGGTTTGAAAACAACTTGTTGAGATTGTGAAAAGACAAGGTTTGCCATGTGCATTTTTCATCTACTGCAGTGTAACAAATACCCATAACATTTAGCAGCTTGCTAAATTTTATTATATTTATCATTTATCATCTCACAGTTTCTGTGGGTGAGGAATCAAGGAGAAGCTTTGCTGGATTATACTTGAGCTGGGGCTGCACCATCTGAAGACTTGACTGGGACGGGAGCTCTGAGGAGTTCAAATCACACAGCTGGCAAGTAACCACTGGCTGCTGACAGACCTCTGTATCTTGCCCAGTGAACCTCTCTATAGGTGGCTTGAATATCCTTCAGTTATGGTACACGTCTTCCCCTGCACCAGGTGACCCGAAAGAGAGCAAGGAGGAAGCCACAATGCTTTTAATGACCCTCAAGTCTCACACATCCTTTCTGCCCTATTCTACTCATTATGAGGGAGTGATTAATTCCAGCCCACATTCATGGACAGGGCATTAAGCCCCACCTCTTGAAAGGAAAAGTATCAAAGAGTTTACAGGTATGTTTTAAAACCATTATAGCACTGAAGCAGATGATGAGTTCATTTCTTGCTGAATTTGAAATGCAGAGACACTCAGCTGGAAGAGTACAGAGGACGGATGGACATACCCATCGATGAACGTAGTGAGAACAAAGTCTACAGAAGACAGAGCTAGAAGCGAGGTCACAGGACTTTCCTCGGGGCCCAGTGGTTAAGAATCCACCTGCCAATGCAGGGGACACCGGTTCAATCCCTGATTCAGGAAGAGTCCGCATGCTGTGGGACAACTAAGCCTGTGCACCACAACTACTGAGCCTGCGCTCAGGGCCGTGCTCTGCAGCAAGGGAAGCCCCCAGGAGGAGAAGCCGTGCACCGCAACTAGTCCCCACTCACCACAACTAAAGCAAAGCCTACATGCAGCAGTGAAGACTCATTGTGGCCAAAATTAATTAATTTTCTTCAAAAAGAAGCAAAGTCACAGAGTTAAGGAGGAAATGAGAGACAAAGTCAAGCGATTCCTGAAAACTTAGCCATGAAAGGAAGTCAACACTTAAAGGTCAGAGTAGAGAGTTTGGGTGGACTCCTTTTTAAGATAGCAAACTTTTGAGCATGTTTATAGGTAGAGAGAGAAGAAATCAGTACAAGGACTTCCTGGTGGTCCAGTGGCCAAGACACCACACTCCCAATGCAGGGGGCGTGGGTTCAATCCCGGGTCAGAGAACTGGATCCCCCATACCGCAACTACAGATCCCGAGTGACGCAAATAAGACCCAACACGGCCGAATAAATAAATACTTTTTTAAAAAAAAATCAGTAGAGAGAAGTCAGAGTGTCAATGAGGAGGGGGTAGTTGACAAAGGTCTTGGTAGGACCTCTTGGCCACTGATCCGGGACAGAGGAGAGACCTCCTTGCCCGAGAGAGAAGGAAAGGAAGAAAGGGTGCTGTTTAGCTTGGTCCCGTCTCCAGGACAAGTAGATCCAGGACAAAGTGTGTTGTTAGGAACACAGATGCGCCCGCAGGTTGGGAAACTCTCAAGTCAGCTTAGTATCTCCCCAAGCCGTCCTACCTTGTCTCGCTGTTGTTCACAGACCCTGCCAGGTCTCTGGGGCCGGCTGTAGGCTTCATTGTTCTGACATACCTGCTTCCCTGTGCCCTATGCTCTTCTAAGGTGTTTGATTGGCTGTCTATCTAAGAAGATGACCACCTTGGCCTTGGAATCTCCTCTATGGGAAGTTCCCATCAGCAGCCCTGAGGGACTTGGTATCGTGGGGTCTCTGCCTGCTCCCAGTCTGTGGCTTGCACCCCGAGCTGGGTGCGGTAGTAAAGCTCCTCTGAACCACAGTGTGTTGTTTCCCACAGAAGAAACTGCAGTGGCACTGCTGTTTCTGCCCTAGAACCCTGCTTTGGTGTCCAGATTCTTGATGTATTTATTATCCTTCAGTTCTATAAAACTTTGCTGCATTAAATACAAATATAGTTCCCTTCCTGTGAATTATGACCTCAACAAAAGCTGGCCAACAGAAGATATACATTAAACTGTGACGATTCATGGAAATGAATAAGCCCATAGCAGCAAGTTCCCATGCTAGCAGTTACCATGGTGACCATGGGCATGAATGGCTATTTAAGGTGCTCTCTTTAAAACATCTCATTAGGCACCAGATAGAAAAACTGATGAAATCATCGGGGAACTTTGTTTTTTAATTTTAATGAAGAAAGAAATTAAGCTCCAGGGGATCTTCCCAACCCAGGGATCGAACCCAGATCTCCCACATTGCAGGCAGATTCATTTTGCCAGCAGAGCCATCAGGGAACCCAAGAATACTGGAGTGGGTAGCCTATCCCTTCTCCAGTGGATCTTCCTGACCCAGGAA
The DNA here is from genome assembly GCF_019923935.1 of Bubalus bubalis. NCBI lineage: Eukaryota > Metazoa > Chordata > Mammalia > Artiodactyla > Bovidae > Bubalus > Bubalus bubalis. The sequence continues at coordinate 29,407,855 of NC_059159.1, read as the reverse complement.
TCAAATCAGGATCTCCTGCATTGTAGGTGGATTCTTTACCAGCTGAGCTACCAGGGAAGCCTCTAGAAATATGTTAGCTACTATTTATAAAGCAACTGTTAGAGACCAAACACTTTCCTAGGGTTTTTGCTTAAATTGTCACATTTATTCCTCAGAAAGTCCCTATGAGCTAGGTAGTATTCTTTTACCCTTAGAGTAGTTGAGGAAACTGGGAATCAGACAGATTATGTAATTTTCTGATGTCCACACAACGTGTGTTAGAAAACCTAAGGTTTCCACAGAAAAAGTTCATGGTTTTTCCATTCTCCCATATTGCTGTTCTGATAACAGTAACTAAATTAAAGTATAAATACGATGACCAGGTACTGCCCCCAAGCTCATTCACTCTCACACTACCAGGGGCTCAATGTCCTCCACACAGGCTGACCACAGCCTGAAGTTTTCTTATTGGCTGCCTATCTTCCCACTAGATTACAAACTCACTGAGAGCAGGGTCCTTGTCTGCTTCACTTCCCACCCATCATCAGTAACTAGAACATTATCTAGCATGGATCAGGGAATCAGTAAATGTTTGTTGAATTAACAGACAAATATGGCAAATTCAAAGGAAAAGTTAAACTGAGCAGGACCCTGCAGAGGCTTCTCAGGGATAGAAACCCCACCCCATCCCACCATGTCCCCTGCCTATTGTTTGTAGAAAAGCTTTAGCTTCCCAGGCCTTCCCTGAGTTCCAAAGTTAATCAGAGCAGTGAGAAAATGCAGAAACAAAGGAAAACAGTTAAGTAAGACAAAATAATAATAGTTAAGCCACAACACAGGTGCTGGACCTTCAGTTCCTCCTCAAGGGCTCTAGACAGCAGTCTAAGCCACGTCCTCTGAGTGGTGCAGAGACTGACACCCCCACCAGCTGGAGTTAAGTGCATGCAGCCCACCAGCACATACCTCAGACCCCCTGTAACCAGAAGGTTGTGGATGTTGACTCCTGATCACCTTACCACCAACCGTCAGAGAATTGTGTACAAGCTGATCACACCCCCTACAATACCCGCCACTAACACTGTCTTTAAAAACCCCTCCCTGAGAGACCTGGGGGAGTTTCCGTCTTTTGAGCAGAAGCTGCTCATTCTCCCTGCTGTTTGGCTCAATTGTTGTTCAGTCTCTTAGTCATGTCCAACTCTTTTGCAACCCCATGGACTGCAGCACCTCAGGCTCTTCTGTCTACAGGATTCTCCAAGCAAGAATACTGGAGTAGGTTGCCATTTCCTCCACCAGGGGACTCTTCCCAACCCAGGAATCAAACCTGAGCCTCCTGCATAAGCAGGCGGATTCTTTACCACCAGGGAAGCCCTTTTGGTTCAATCACAAAAGCACTAAAGCAAATGCTTATATAAACATGTATTTTAAAAGAAAGCATTTGACAAGTTCAAGACAGAATTTAAATTATAACTTTTAAAAAGAAATACCCACGGGCTTATTTGGGACATACTGTGCTGTATTTTTCCATGTACTATTTTCAGTAAAGCAGTTAGCAAACTTGAAAGATCATAATAACAAACATGTGCTTCTGTAACTCTGAAATTGTGACTAAAGGAAGTTCTTCTTCACCAGTTCATGCACACATTTGTGTTAAAAAATGTAACAATCTATTTTTCCCTGGAGAATACCCAAGGCCAGTTTAACTAAAGGAGGATGGTCACTGAAGTGAAGCTATCAAGCATGAGCCTAAGTGTTAATATATTTCAGAACAACAACAACAAAAAATCTTAATTCCCTCTGCCAACCCTGCAAATGCATTTCCTATATCACTGGGGAGACAGGTGAGAGAATGTAGAATGACCAACCAAAGGCCTTATTTCTCTCAGCAAAATCAATTTGAAGCTAGTAAGTAAACATATGTCCTCACAATGAATAGCAGGTTATGTCCAGAAGAACTATTTAAAACATCTTACTCTGAGGATACTACTAAAATCTTTCAACATGATTTCTCTCCAAAATAATTTTATTGAATTAGTATTTTTTTTTTTATTATAAGACTACATTTTAAAAATATTTTACTTTATTGATTTTTGGCTGTGCTGGGGCTTTATTGGTGCATGTGGGCTTTCTCTAGCTGCGGCCTGAGGGCTCTCACCGTGGCGGCATCTCTCACTGAGGACCCAGGCTCTAGGGCGCGCAGCCTTCGATGGTTGCAGAGGGCTCTCACCATGGCGGCATCTCTCACGGAAGACCCAGGCTCTAGGGCGCACAGCCTTCAGTAGTCGCGGCCCACGGTCTCAGTCGGGTGCAGAGCAGGGGCTCAGCAGGTGCAGCGCAGGGGCTTGTGAAGTTGTTCTGAGGCATGTGAGCTCTTCCCAGACCAGGGATCGAACCCACATCCTCTGCATTGGCAGGCGACTCTTAACCACTCACCCACCAGGGAAGCCCTAAATTTTAAAATGTCTGACATTTACAGTCAACTGAAAAAGCTATAAGCTTACAGTCCTGTATCATTACAGTCTCAAAGCTAGACTTAGCCTACACCACCCTGTCATTTGTAACTCTTGTTAAAATGCCAGACTACAGCTCCTTTAAAGAAAAACAAACCCGGCGCATGGTGTCAGGCATCCTTTGCTGCTGCTTATAGTGACTAAGTCCCACACTTCTAATACAGCTTTCATCTACTTACTACACATCAAAGGGTTTTACAGGGTTTTCTCTTTACACCTTAATTCAGTTTGTTCAGGATACTGTCACTCTTTCCCAGATAAAAATGAGGAAAATAAACTGAGCAACTTACAAAATAATACTGAGGATGATTAGGTGGAAGTTTATAAAACAAATTTGGCTGTGAGTTAAATCATCACTGAACCCAGGTCATACGTACATGAAAATGTACCATATGAGGCTGTGTATTTTTGTGAATGTTTGAAATATTCTGCACTATAAGTTTAAAGAAAAAATAAAAGAAATTAAACAAATGACTTAAAAGTCACAAAGCAGAGACTTCCCTGATGGTCCAGCTGTTAAGAATCCACTTGCCAATGCAGGGGACATGGGTTTGATCCCTGGTCCAGGAAGATCCCACCAGCCACAAAGGAACTAAACCCATGCACCACAACTACTGAAGCCCCTTGCATCCGAGAGCCCCTGCTCACAAGAGAAGCCACCGTAATAAGAAGACCGAGTACTGAAACTAGAGAAAGCCCGCTCGCAGCAATGAAGACCCAGTGTAGCCAGAAACACATAAATAAAGATGGTAAAGATAAACATTTGAAACAGGGCAAGTGGTGGGGGTGCGGGGGGAGTCAAAGCAATACACAAAGAGTGCCTGGCAGAAAAGAAAACCCTAGTTCACCTATAGCTTGGTGGCTAGACACACCAGCGGTGTACTGTCACCTTTAGGGTGAGCTGTTTCAAAAGTCACCTTCAGCAATGGAATGATTCATTCCAGGTGAGTCATGTCCTCCTGCCTTACTATTAATTACCTGTAAGACCAGCCTCAGATCTTATTATAGCCATGGTGGCACACAGAAGCCAATAAAATGTCTGCCATCCTGCAGAGAACTTGTTGTTAGCCTTACAAGAAATGCTAGAGGGAGTTCTTCAAGGTGAAAGCAAGTGAGCCCAGAAGGAAATTCAAATTCACACACACAAAAATTCAAGGAGCACCAGTAAAGGTAATTATGCGATTATAAATGGGAGTAAAAAACACAGGTTTCATCCTCCTCTGAACTGATTATTTTAAATTATGTGGTGAGAAAGACAGTGGGAGCAAGTAGTTGGAAGCTGCAGTATACACGGGGTCCTTGGGAGGCACCCAGGAGGTAGGCCCTGCCTCACCTCGGAGAGTCTAGAGTTGCAGCCTGACCTCGAACCGAGCAGGTCTCTCTCTCCTTGATGCTACTTCAGAGCCTGAATACACTTTAATTTCTGCACACATCACACTGTTTATAATCATTTTATAAGCTTCTGGATTAGTCAGGACTTTCTAGGTTGCAAGTGACATGAAACTAATCTGACATGAAACTAATCTTGCTTAGTTTCACAAAGCAAGAGGGAAGGAGGACCAGATTTCGTAAATAAACCCTGGAAAGTGCAGGGGTGGATGTGGCCTAAGGAACCACTGGACCAAGGGAGACTCTCTCCGCACATCTTTCTGCCTGTCTCTCAGTGAGGGTGGGTTCAGGCCCCACCAGATTCATTGATTAATTAATTGTGCAAATATCATAATCCATCAATGCTAACACACCCAATATCCCTGAGGTCAGCACGCCTCCTATGATCGCCGCTGGCTGGTCAATGCTGCTCAGTCCGTGACAGAATAAGCTCCCTGAAAAGCACAGTAACTTGGCTTTCACTCCAGGTGGCCTCAGAGCTGACCACAGTCCTACACTATTCCAGGCTTCACACCAAAGAGGACCATCGAAGGAGCGGTATGAGTCCTGGCTGCTTTATCAACACAGTCTGCAGATCCCTTTAGGTGAAATAAGGAAGGGCCAGCATCAAATTCACAGAATGGGTGTCACAAGCCCAAAAGAAAACCCTGGAGACAACGTGGAACACTTTCACAACCACACACAACATGTTACCAGGGTTTTTGGTGGCAGAGGGGGACTTCATCTGTGAAAAATCACAAACGACCTGGAGTCAAAAGTGACTTAGAAGAGAAGGTTTTAGGGCTTCCCTGGTGTTCCAGAAGTTAAGAATCTGCCTGCCAAAGCAGGGGTCACCGGTTCTTATCCTTGGTCTAGGAAGATCCCACATGCCGCAGGACAACCAGTAGTCACCACAACTATTGAGCCTGCGTGTTCTACAGCCTGTGCTCCACCTGAGAAGCCTGAACACTGCAACAAAGAGCAGCCCGGCTCCCACAACTAGAGAAAGCATGCACACAGCAATGAAGACCCAGGGCAGCCAAAAATAAAAGAATGAATGAATGAAGTTTTTAAAAAGAGGAGGTTTTAATAGGAATTTGATAACTAGATATTTGTTGGTATTAAAAGTTAATAAATTTTTAGCATGAAAAAATTATTTTAAAAAAGAAGAGATTTTAGAAATGCCTTAAGCAGCTAACAGCACTTACACTTTCCTGTTTACATACAAATAAAAACACTGTATGATATAAACTATATGATATAAACTGTCTTAAATATGTCCAAAAGATCTTTTCATATGTCTAAAATAAAAAGTGCACATAAAAAATATGTTATGGTTTAATTAACAGTATTTTTTTCTTTCTTAGTGGAACACAAAATAATTGTTTGAAAATGGATGGCACCTTAGATTTTATGAAATTGTGTTGACAGAGCACTCACTGTGCACTGGAGACATACACTGAACCAAACAAAGATCAAGCTTCTAAATTTAAAAAACAAAAAAAAAACCCACCAAAGACCAAGTTTCCACAGAACTCACACCTCCAATGACTCCCAAGAGGGTAGGGGGCTCTGGCTACACCAGACCCATTTCAAACAACTCAGAGGAAAGTGATTAGCCTGGTCTGGGGACATGATATGTCCCCTGGAAAAGCCTCTGTGAACAGGGAGTGTGAAGTCCTATGATGGTGTCAGTCTGGGTGATGGCCATGTGCCCGAGGTGAGGTCTACTTCTGGAAGAAGACAGAAAGCAGCATGAAACAGACAAAAATCACAGTCATTTCCATGTCTGTCCTGTAAGACTGTGGGCATCTAGAAGTGGGGTTCTTGTTCTATATTGGACAGAGTCCAATCTGGAAAACAGAATTCAAGAGCTGCAGCTCAGCAGAAGTTGAAGCTCCAATACTCTGGCCACCTGTGTGCAAAGAGCTGACTCACTGGAAAAGACGCTGATGCTGAGAAACATTGAGGGCAAAAGCAGGAGGGGGCAGCAGAGGATGAGATGGTTGGATAGCATCACCAACTCAAAGGACATGAGTCCAAGCAAACTCCAGGAGATAGTAGAGGACAGGGAAACTGGAGTGCTACAGTCCATGGGGTCACAAAGAGACATGACTTAGCAAGTGACCACCAACACCAACAAAGCTCAGCAGAGGGAATTAACACGGGAACTGGTCACAAGGTTTGCAAGTGAAGCAAGTGAGGCATGCTCAATCGTGTCTGACTCTTTGCAACCCCATGGACTGTAGCCCACCAGGCTCCTCTATCCATGGGATTCTCCAGGCAAGAATACAGGAGTGGGTTGCATTTCCTACTCCAGGGTATCTTCCCAACCCAGGGATCAAACCTGTATCTTCTGCATTGGAGATACTTTACCACTGTGCCACAAAGGAAGCCCCAAAAGGTTTGGGGAATGACCAAAACACTAAGTAGGGGTGGAGAGCAAACCAGAGACTCACAATAGCAGGAGCCCTCCAACATGTTTAATAAGACTGGAGGAGCAAAGAAAGGAGGAGGTGATACCAATCAGGGTTCTTGACCTTCTCCAGTCCATAGAAATTGACCAGAGGCCAGACAAGAAATTCAGGCAAGGCTTTGTTAGAGCCCCTGCTGCAGCTGGGCTGGATGAAGCACAAACTGGAATCAAGATTGCCGGGAGAAATATCAGTAACCTCAGGTATGCAGATGACACCACCCTTATGGCAGAAAGCGAAGAAGAACTAAAGAGCCTCTTGATGCAAGTGAAAGAGGAGAGTGAAAAAGTTGGCTTAAAACTAAACATTCAGAAAACTAAGATCATGGCATCTGGTCCCATCACTTCATGGCAAATAGATGGGGAAACAGGAGAAACAGTGATAGACTTTATTTTGGGGGGCTCCAAAATCACTGCAGATGGTGACTGCAGCCATGAAATTAAAAGACACTTGCTTCTTGGAAGAAAAGTATGACCAACCTAGACAGCATATTAAAAAACAGAGACATTACTTTGTCAACAAAGGTCCATCTAGTCAAGGCTACGGTTTTTCCAGTAGTGGTGTATGGACTGAGAGTTGGACTATAAAGACAGCTGAGCGCCAAAGAATTGATGCTTTTGAACTGCGGTGTTGGAGAAGACTTTCGAGAGCCCCTTGGACTGCAAGGAGATCCAACCAGTCTATTCTAAAGGAAATCAGTCCTGAATATTTACTGAAAGGACTGATGCTGAAGCTGAAACTCCAATACTTTGGCCACCTGATGCAAAGAACTGACTCATTTAAAAAGACCCTGATGCTGGGAAAGATTGAAGGCAGGAGGGGAAGGGGACAACAGAGGATGAGATGGTTGGATGGCATCACCGACTCCATGGACATGAGCTTGAGCAAGCTCCGGGAGTTGGTGATGGACAGGGAGGCCTGGTGTGCTGCAATCCATGGGGTCACAAAGAGTCACACGACTGAGCACAAAGGGTCACACGACTGAACGACTGAACTGAAATGAACTGCTGCAGCAGGGGATACTGAGAGCAAGTAATAGGTTCCCTTGCTTGCTCCCTGAGTGGGGGTGAGCTTGTTTCTCATGTTAGGTGAGGGTGGTGTTGAGTGCAGGGGGCATGCTCAATACCCTGCTTTTGTTCCCAACACTCTGCTTTTGCTCAAGGCTCTTCAAAAGTGGCTGCTGGGTTTTTTGGTCTCTTTGTATCTTTTGTCCAGAATTTATCCCAACTGCACAGACACAATTATTTTTAGCTCCATACAGTTTCTTTGTACTTTGTTGCTGGAGGAGAGGTGTGTCCAGGTGCAAGCATTGCAGCAAAGGCTCCCGTCCTGGCCTGTCTCAGTGGGACAAAGGCCAGAGGCAAGTATCCCTCAGCTGGAGCTGGGACCACCCCTGAGACACTGTCCAAGGCAGAAAACGGGGGAGATAAATCCCCTGGCTCCCCCTCCTCTCACATCCTGGTCTCCCCTGGGGCCTCCTCCTGTACCTTTAGCTGGAGGCAGTGGCCAGGGAAGCAAGGGGATGAGTTTGGGGGTGAAGAGCCAAGTGACCAGTATCATCTTACTCATCTCTGTATCTCCAGGGCCCACCCCGGGACAAGGTTCTGATAGAAGGAAATCAACTAAGTATAGAGAGAAACAGGATTACTACCAAAATGCAAGACACGAGGTCTGAATAGTACTCCCTAGACTGGAGAGAAGAGGTAACTTACTCACACTGAGGACACAGGAAAGGGTCACAAAGGACATGGGGAAGGAAAAGGTGAAGAAATAATGAGCAGAGGAGCTTCCCTGGAAGTTCAGTGGCTAAGACTCCATGCTCCCCATGCAGCAGGCCTACATTCAATCCCTGGTCAGGGAGCTTGATCCCACGTGCTGCAACTAAGACCCGGCACCGGCAAATAAATATAAATATTTTTAAAGGAAAAAAAGAAACAGGGACTTCCCCAGCGGTCCAGTGATTAAGACTCTGCCTTCCAAAGCAGGAGGTATGGATTCGATCCCAGGTTGGGGAACTAATATTCTACATGCCTCACATAGTGCGGCTAAAAGTTAAGAAAGAAAAAAGAAATAATGAACCAAGGTTTGCCAAGGAAACAAAAAGGTGAGGAAGTTGGGCAGGCAGGGAGCCTGCACGCCTGAAGGCAAGACTGTGAATACTTTTCAAGGAAACATAAAAGGTTCAGAGTCAGATTCCATCAAGTGCTTTTTCAGTTGCTCTTAAGGTGATTACATAGCTTTCCCCTTTCATTACTTACACAATGGATTAAACTATGTCCTAATATCAAAGCAATCTTCAATTCCCAGAAGAAAATCTACTTGAAATTCGACTGAATTCATCTTGCTGTTTTATTTAGGATATTTGCATATATCCATATGTCATCTTTGTCTATAGTTGACTTTTGTACTTGTACAAAAGTTGACTTGTACTCTTGTTGACTTGTACTCTTCTCCATCAGGATTATTTTGATTTCGTGAATTTAAAGTTCTGTGATTTCTTATTTTCTGACACATTTTGATAGCATGGGGGTTGTCAGCATCAACCTCTGAAAACTGAAGGACTCAGGATTTTGTGTGGAATTTTTACCCAGTCTCTGTCCTGTCATTTCTGCTACCCACTCTGGGGCTGGTTACCACCCCCATTGCCTCCACCCCAAGCCCCCACTCCTCGCCGCCACAAAACCAGGTCTCTGCTTTCCAGCCATAGTGAGCGAAACTGTCACCTCTTGGGTTTTACAGATGAAGCACAAAAAGGCCCTGCGCCTGTCTTGCCTAATTCCCCTCCCCGCTCATTTTTGATGCCTCCATCTTACAGAAAGTCTTCCCTGATACGTTCCACCCTAGACCCATCCTGGCCTGTTCTCCTCACCTGTCTGTCTCCCCACCCAGAGCTGGAGCTTGAAGACTGAAAGTGTGCTCCATCACCAGCACCACCTCGGCACTGGCACAAGCAGGTACTTGCTTCCCAGTGATCAGGCAAATGCTGTGAGCCTGCACCTTAAAAACAACAGGAGAAAACGCTGTCAGAAAATGACAGTCTGCGGGGCAAGTCTGGACCAAACGAATGGATCACATTCACTGACATACTGTCGATGCCTGCCTTCAAGCTATGGGCTTCCCAGGTGGTTCAGATGGTAAAGAATCTGCCTGCCAATGCAGGACACGCAAGTTCGATCCCTGGGTCAGGAAGACTGAACCCTCTTTTGAAGAGGTCATGGTTACCCATTCCAGTTTCATGCCTGCAGAATCCGATGGACAGAGGAGCCTGGCGGGCTACAGTGCATGGCAAAAGAGTTGAACACGATTAAGTGACTGATCATGCATGCACGCCCCTTGAGCTATAAGAGTGGGAGGGGAGTGATTGTGAGACACTATGACTCTTAAAAAGCCTAGAATATTTACTAGTGCAGCTGGTTTTCTTTCCTGTGCTGACACTCACTGCCATCAGGAGAACAGCCACCGCACCATGCTCTGAGCTCCAAGCCCACTTCACCCCAGAACCACATGCAGGTAGCACCTTCATGGACACTAACTATCATCACGCTTGTTTATTTTCAAGGCTTTGCTCCACACACAGCAGGGGCTGATCATAAACTCAGAAGACCACATGACCAGGAGGTCACGGGAACAAGTGAGGCCTGCCGGGTGGCAGATAGTCTACCACTCGGTTACCATAGCTGACACTAAAACACAGCTGATACAATAGAGGCTAGAAATCTGGATTTTTATGTGAAATATCTTGATTATTAACATGTTGTCAATTAACAAGCACAGTCATTTATCTTGGTATCTGGGGGCAAATAAAAAAACTCAGTTATATATAACTGAGTCACTTTGCTGTACAGCAGAAACACAATATATATATGTATATTCTTTTCATATTTCTTTTCCAGTATGGTTTATCACAAGATACTGAATACAGTTCCCTGTGCTCTATAATAGGATCTTGTTGTTTATCCATACTGTATGTAATAGTTTACATCTGCTAATCCTGAACTCATAATCCTTCCCTCCCCTTCTTCTTCTTCTTCTTCTTCTTCTAAGTCGTTTCAGTCGTGTCCGACTCTGTACGACCCCATAGACGGCAGCCCACCAGGCTCCCCCGTCCCTGGGATTCTCCAGGCAAGAATATCGGAGTGGGTTGCCATTTCCTTCTCCAATGCATGAAGGTGAAAAGTGAAAGTGAAGTCGCTCAGTCCTGTCCGACTCTGAGCGACCCCATGGACTGCAGCCCACCAGGCTCCTCCATCCATGGGATTTTCCAGGCAAGAGTACTGGAGTGGGGTGCCATCGCCTTCTACCTCCCCCCAAATTGGTTATTTTGACTACAGAATTAAGGATTTCCTTAAGATACTAACAACAAAGTGGACATCATGTATCAGGAGAAACCATTTGTATCTTCTAAAAATCAGTAAGTGGTTAATGTCTAAAAAATATTCTAGTCAGAAATCTCAACTGGAAAATGGAGGGGAGGATATTCCCTGATGGTGCAGTGGTTAAGACTGGGGCTTTCACTGCTATGGGTCAGGGTTTGATCCCTGGTCGGGGAAATAAGATCCCGCAAGCCATGTGGCGAGGCCAAAAAAAACAAAAATGGGGAAACAGCATGAACAGGCAATTTACATTAAAGAAAACACAACAAGGTAGCAAGCATACACATTCTCAAGTGTATATACTCAGTAGTAACCAGAGAAATGTAAATAGAGTAAGACTGCAAAAAATTAGAAAGCTGGACAATGCCAAGTGTTTACAGAGAGAAAGGTCTTTGGAATCCAGTGCACTCTGGGGAGATGCAGAATGGCGTGGCCTCGCTCAGAAGCAATCAGTGGTACTTGGTCCTAAACACTAAGTACAGGCACGCACTGTGAGCAGGCAGCCCCGCTCCTGGCCCACATCCAGAGAGACTCTCCCAGAAGTCCATATGGGACATGTATGAGAGCTTCCCTCAGCACTGCTTGTAGTGTCTGGGCGTAGGAATCAATGTGGGCATCCATCACCAGGAGAGAGAGAGGCAGGATGTGGTGGATACACAAACTGGACAGTCACCATAGTGACAGGAATGAGTCATAGAAACATGGCAGTTGAGTGATAACACTAGAAGAGTCTAACATGACACTACTTATGTAAATTAAAAATACCCTCCCACGGGGACGTCCTTGGCAGTCCAGTGGTTAAGAACTGGCCTTCCAATGCAGGGGGTGCAGGTTTGATCCCTGGTCAGGAATGAAGATCCCACATGTCTAGAGGCAACTAAGCCCAAGTGCCACAGCGAAAGATCCTGTGTACTGCAACTAGGAGTCCACACAGACAAAGAAAGAAGAAACAAAGGAGATAACAAACTAAATTTTTTAAAAGAGAAAAAATAAGAAAAAACATGCACACAAAACAATACACATTCTTGAGAATACATACACACAAGATGTGGAGGTATTGGGTAGGGTAGAAATCTCCACTCAAATCCAAGTATTTGGGGAAGATTTGAGCACATTATATCATGATGGCATCAAGAGACTGAATACATAACAGTTACATTTGGGAAAATACCTACAAATAAAACCACAATGATGCTCAAAAAAAAAAAAAAGAATACATACAATAAGAGCATGTGTATTAAACAGAATAGTCGGCCATGGCGGGGGTGGGAAAGAGAATGAGACAGTGGGCTACACAGAAGAAAAAGGAATAAATTATAAATTTATAAACTATAAACCAACGAAAGCACGAAAAAGCACACAAGATGAGAGAGGGGCTCAGATGGAGAAGCTGTTCTTTTGGAGAAGGAACTGGCAACCCACTCCAGTATTCTTGTTTGGGAAATCCCATGGACAGAGGAGCCTGGTGGGCTACAGTCCATGGGTCGCTAAGAGTCAGACATGACTGAGCATGCGCACACACACAGGTTTACATCACCATCCTCATCACAGAACACAAGTCAGCGATGTGTGGATCAAGGATGGAGAAGAGATGCCTTTCCATGTTCTTGTAGCTGCTCCTTCCAGAAGCACTAACAGATACCAGCGTAAGCGCTTCACCCTGCCGGGGAGGCTCTGGGTCTATAGCTACATGTGGTTTGCTGTTTGGCCCTCAGAGAATTCTCAGTCTTGTGGGAGATTAAACTTAGACACAAAGTGAAGCAACAAAAGCCACTGAACACAGTCATGGAAGAGAAGTAAGGGATAAAATGCCCCATGGGTGGAGCCATGGCCAGAGTTTGGGGAGCAGAGCCTGTGGTGGAAGAGATGACCTGAATGATCTAGGAAAAGATACACATGACACTGGGGATGGTCACGTGCCTTTCACCAGTTGCCCTGCCACTGGTGACCGAAGACCAGCAAGAGAACCGATCACTTAACAGCCCAGTGGTCACCCCATGCTCTGCCCCTCAAGGCTGCTTGCCACGCAACAAACTTCAGCTTATTCCAAAGTCAGGAAATAGTGCTTTACCCGTAATACTCCAGAAATGCTGCTTTCTCCCGAGAGAGGGCAAAGGACACTTGGCAATTTGGTTGGGAGAAGTCATTTCCAGGTATGGTATCCATTTTTTTCCTGTGGAAAACAGGAGGGCCATTTTACAACAAAGGGTTAACAGGGCAGGCCTGAGACAGGCCTGAGCCAGTCGGCCCTTGGCTGGCACCTGGGAACTTGGATTTTGCTTCCTGATGTTTGCAGGACTGATAAGAGAGGCTCTTATTGCCCCTAAACTGTTTGTGCAAACACTGGTTTATGCTCAACACCTGCTTCCCTTCCAGGAGCCTGGAGTTTGGGTGGATGCTAGGCAGAGGGTGCCCGGTGTGACCAGCACCCAGAAAAGACCCTGGGGCCCAGTCTCAGGAGAGCTTCCTGGAGGAATGTGCTTCAGCTGTGTTTGCACAGCTTGTCGCCGGGTGGCTCCCCAGGAGAGGACTCTCAGAAACCTGTGCCTGGTCCCCAGGGCTTGGCCCTTCTGGGCTCTTCCCTTTGCTGGTCTTGCTTTGTATCCTTCACAGTGATAAGTCACAGCCATGGGGATGACCATGTGAGAATGTGAGGAGTCCCGTGAGACCTCCTAGGAAATCTCTGAACCTGGGGGTGGTCTCTGGGACCCCCTCAACAACAGAAATTGATTCAAGATAAAAGGTAATATTGGAGAACGGACTTGTGGACACAGTGGGGGAAACTGGACTAAATACATACTTCTGCTTTCCTACCCTAAAATTCTTTGGAACGACAGAAATATTTTTAAACCACTAAATCAATAAGAGACCTGGGGAACAAGAAACAAGACCAGTGGCCAACGAAAGCACCTAAGACACTTCTGAGAGGCACAGCATACTCAGGGTCAGACTGCCCGACTGAACCACAGCCCGGCACCAGCCTGGGAGGAGCCCGTCATGCAGGGTTTCAGGCTCCAGATCAGCAGAGGGAATGAGGGGCAGGGGTGGGATCTGACAAGGAGATGAACTGGGGCACGGCAGCCGGGATGGCCAGGCCCCTGGGACTCCTCCCTGCACACTGAGCGGCCATGACATGAGCCCCTGCCCTGGACCACACAGTCCACGAAGCAGCACATCACAGTCTCCAGCAATCACCAGAGGCAGCAAAGAGGCAGGCAGGAAAACAGGAACCCTCACGCTCGAGTATGAGCATCTGAAGGCGGATGCCCCAGGTTCTTACTCAGCGTCATGAAATGGGGACACCAAGTCAACAGGAAGATGTATGCCTGAGAGTGGAGTTAATGAAGCACATTGTTGTTGTTTAGTCGCTGTCGTGTCCGACTCTTTTGTGACCCCATGGATTGCAGTCTGCCCAGCTCCTCTGTCCATGGAATTCTCCAGGCAAGAATACTGGAGTGGGTTGCCACTTCCTTCTCCAGGGGATCTTTCTGACCCAGGGACAGAACCACTGCGCCTGCTGCCTTGCAGGTGGGTTCTTTACCGCAGAGCCACCTAGGAAGCCCAATGAAGCATGTAGAAGAAATTATTAAATGTCTTTGGAAAGATGGAAGGGACACATGACTATGAAAAGCAAGAGCCAACTGTTGGTTAAAATCTCTACATGGTGAAATTAAAAAGTGCACACGGGGGACATCCCTGGCGGTTCAGTGGTTAGGGCTTTGCCTTCCAATGTAGAGGGTGAGGGTTTGATCCCTGGTTGGGAAGCTAAGATCCAAAAAAAAAAAAAAAACATAAACAACAGAAGCAATATTGTAACAAATTCAATAAAGACTTTACAAATGGTCCACATCAAAAAAAGATTAAAAAAGAAAAATAAAACCCAGTCAAGGGAATTACCTGGTGGTCCAGCGGTTAGGGCTCGACGCTTTCACTGCTTGGGTCCGGGTTTGATCCCTGGTCAGGGAACTAATGGAGGTGTAGCAAAAAAAAAAAAAAGCAGGGTCAAGGGAAGTACTATTTGTGCAAAAAAAAGGAGGACTTAAGAACATAATTCATATTTACTTGTATTTTCATAAAGTGTCCCTGAAAGGATATATAAGAAACTAATAACAATGGTTACCTACTTTTGAGGTGACAGAGAACTTGGTGGGGAGATGAAGGAGCACCTTTTACTTACAGCTTTTAATACAGTATAATTTTTGAACACTGAATATCTTATTTATTCCAAAAATTAAATTTTAAAAAAGTAGAAACCTTGAAAATTGAATACATGATTAAAAAAAAAACACTCAATAGATGGGCTAAAGAGTTGATGGGACAAAGCTAAACTAGATTTGTAGAATCTTCTAGAATGCAGCCCGAAAATGATAGAACATTTGACAGAAAAGTCAAGAAACATGAAGGATAAATTAAGAAATCTTAATATCCATTTTCATACTATTTTATTTTATGTTTTGGCCACACAGCATGTGGGATCTTAGTTCTCCAACCAGGGATCAAACCCTCGCCCCCTGCACTGGAAACACAGAGTCTTAACCACTGGACTGCCAGAGTCCCAAGAAATTCTAATACCCATTTAACAGTAATTCCAGAAGCAGAAAATGAAGAGAATGGAGGAGGCAGGGAAACATTCAAACTTCCCCAGGGCCAAAGAAATATTTATATACAGAATGAAAGGGACCACTGAGAACTAAGCAGGAAGAACAAGAGAAATCCACCCCAAGGCAAATAGTGGTGAGATTTTAGAATACAAAGAAAAAAGAAAAAATTGTAGAGCTTCAGAGAAATAAACAGGTTAACAAAAAAACAAACAAAAAAGTGAGAATCAGATTACAAAGACTTCTCATTAACCACACTAGAGGCCAGCAGATAATAAAGAATTATCTTCAAAACTCAGACATTTTTAAACTAGAATCCTATACCCAGTCAAGAGTATTCACATGGAAAAGCAAAGTTTTTTAATATTTTTAAAACTTACGAAGGCTCAGAAAGTTTACCACCCATAGAATCTTTAGGGAAAAAAAATTTACTGAAGGACTCATGCGATCAAAACAACTAATGAATCCAAAAATTAGAAAAACAAGATAAAACAGTCAGTGATGAACAAATAATCAGTTAAACTTATGACTGTTGACACATAATGTACAAAACCCCCAAATCTCATATATACAAATTATCTTTAAACATCAAGAGAAAAAATGCTTAGGTATGTGTGAAAACTTAAGGATACCAAAAGAGCTCAAATTCATCTATCATCAGGGAAATCCAAGTTAAAACCGCAATGTCATACCCACCAGAATGACTAAAATAAAAAAGAAATTACCAAGAGTTGGCAAGGATGTGAGGCAACCACATATGCTTCTCGGGACATAAGCTGACGCAACCACTGTTGCAAACTGTTTGGCAGCGTCTGTAAAGACTGAGCATATGCACACTCTATGACCGAGCAATTTCACTTCTAGATACACACTCAACAGAAACGCATCCATCCATCCAGCAAAGACGTGTACTAGGATGTTCACGGCGCACTATTCATGATAACCCCAAACCACAAACCACCTAAAGCCAGCCGAGGCAGAATGGATATCCATATGGTGATACATACAAACAGTGGAACGTATACAGCAATGGAATGAACAAGCCACAACCACACTCCAGAATCCTACAAATTGCACAAATGCAATGTTGACAGAAAGCAGCTAAATACAAAGGAGCACGTACTGTACAATTCTATTGCTATCAAGTACAGAAATGGGAAAACCAATCTATTGTCAGAAATGGCAGGGGTTATCCTTGGCAGTGAGCAGCAGGATGACAGAATCTGGAATGTGGGAAAGGTTGTTCTTATTTTTGTTTGTTTCTTGTTTTGCCTGCTGGTTAAACATGTATTTAGTTAGTCAAAATTCATCAAGCTGTTAAGATGTGTATACCTTTACATGTTCATGTTATACCTCAATAAAAAGGTGTCTCCAAATTCAAGGGTGCCAAACACAAGCAGAGTAAGAACATGTAACTTTGTTCTTTGTAACTTCCATGTCTTGAGAGAAATAAAATAGAACAAAACGAAAAAAAAAAAAAGAAATCCTCAGTCAACCCAACAAAAAATAGGAAAAGGGTGGAGGCTGTCAGGAAATAAGCACAAGACATTGAAAACATAAAACAAGACAGCAGGAATAGGACCCAAAATAACATTAATCAAATATAAATAGGTTAAAGTCACTGATTGAAAGATAAAGATTTCACGTCCATTAAGATGGCTACTTTCAAAAAAAAAAAAAAACAGAAAATAAGCATTGGAAAAGATAAGGAAAAACTGGAACTCTTGCACACTGTTTCAGGAATGTAAAAAGGTACAGCTGCTGGGGAAATAATAAAGCAATACCTCCAAAAATTAAAAACAAAATGATCATATAATCTTGAAATTTGATGTTTGGGTAACTACCCAAAAGCACAGAGAGCAGGGTCTTGAAGAGGGGTTGTACACCCATGTTCAGACCAACATTACTGACAACAGCTGCAATGTGGAAGCAACCCAGATGAAATAACATGCAAAATGTGGTCTGTATGCACAATGGAATGGTATTCAGTCTCATAAAGAAAGAAAGGACACCTGGTACAACATGGACTGACCTTGAGAACACGACGGTAAGAGAAAAAAACCAGTCACAGAAAGACAAATTCTGCATGAGGTACCTAGAACAGGCAATTTCACAAACAGAAAGTACAGTGGCAGTTACCAGGAGCTGGGGGCAGGGTGGGGTGTGTATTGTTTAATGGGAACAGTTTAGATGTTGCAGGTGATAAAGTTCTGCAGCTTGGCTGCACAGCAACACTAATATACTTACTACTAGTGAACTGTACCGGAGAAGGCGATGGCACCCCACTCCAGTACTCTTGCCTGGAAAATCCCATGGACGGAGGAGCCTGGTAGGCTGCAGTGCATGGGGTCGCTAAGAGTCGGGCACGACTGAGCGACTTCACTTTCACTTTTCACTTTCATGCATTGGAGAAGGAAATGGCAACCCACTCCAGTGTTCTTGCCTGGAGAATCCCAGGGACGGGGGAGCCTGGTGGGTTGCCGTCTATGGGGTCACACAGAGTCAGACACGACTGAAGCGACTTAGCAGCAGCAGCAGTGAACTGTACCAAAGAAGGCGATGGCACCCCACTCCAGTACTCTTGTCTGGAAAATCCCATGGACGGAGGAGCCTGGTAGGCTTCAGTCCATAGGGTCGCCAAGAGTTGGACTCGACTGGGCGACTTCCCCTTCACTTTTCAGTTTCATGCATTGGAGAAGGAAATGGCAACCCACTCCAGTGTTCTTGCCTGGAGAATCCCAGGGACAGGGGAGCCTGGTGGGAGGCCATCTATGGGGTCGCACAGAGTCGGACTGAAGTGACTTAGCAGCAGCAGCAGCGGTGAAGTGTACGCTTAAAAATGACTAAAATGGTAAATTTTATATGTGTATTTACTCTAACTTTTCAAAAAAGACAAACACTAAGGAATAAAACAAAATCTTCCTGTTAGCTAATCACAAGAGTAATACCTAAAACAAAGTACAGAAAATCAAAAATAAATTAATATTACTAGAAGATATGCCAGATAAAGGGCTTCCCTGGTGACTCAGCAGTAAAGAATCTGCCTGCAAAGCAAGAACTGCAGAAGATGTGGGTTTGATCCCTGGGTCGGGAAGATCCCTTCCGGGAGGGCATGGCAACCCATTCTAGCCAGGAGAACCCCATGGACAGAAGAGCCTGGAGGGCTACAGTCCATGGGGTCGCAAAGAGTCAGACACAACTGAAGTAATTTAGCATGGAGGCATGCATACACACCGCTTATAAGGCTTCCCAGATGGCTCAGTGGTAAAGAATCCACCCGTCAATGCAGGATCCCCTGGAAAAGGAAATGGCAACCCACTCTAGTCTTCTTGCCTGGGAAATCCTATGGACAGAGGAGCCTGGTGAGCTACAGTCCATGGGGTCACAAAACAGTCAGACACAACATAGTGACTAAGCAACAACATTGCTATGGCTGGCTCATAAATGTATATATTTAATAATACTACAAAAACGAATAGAACAAAAGAAAACCACTAGGGATCACAGTGGAAGTCCTTAACACAATTCTCAGAATCAATAGGTCAAGCAAAAAATAAGGGTCTGGAGAATATAAATTATACTTACTAAATGTGAGATGAACATTTAATTTTGTACAGGGAAAAGTCACTAAAACTGACAGCTTGTTAGACTACAGATTAATTTCTACTTTTCATCTTTCAGCACTATGGCAGAATTGAAGTCCCCATACCTTCCACCAACAAATTATCTTTTAAAAATGCCACACACACACACACACACATATATGTATGAAACTTTGGACTCACTGGACTAGAAAAAACGGTTGAAGCCAAAATTCAAGAATGTGGGCAAATTAAAGGCATTTTCAGATATTATAAAAACAGAAAAATGTATCATCACTGACAGAACTTGCAAAGAAGGTACTTCAGGGAGAAGGCAGGTGATCGAAAAAAGAGAATCTATGGTCAGGAAGGAATGAAGAGTGAGGGCAACGGTAAACAGGTAGATAAATTTAATAAATCTAGCTAACAAATAATAGCTAATAAACAAATCTAGCTAATAAATAATCTAAACAATTATCTAGCTAACCTAGAAAATAATAACAGCAATAATGTCTAATTTGAAGAGTTAAAGTAAGAATAGAGCCAACACCAAACAAGAGGTGACAGGAATTATAAGTCCTTGCCTCCATTAGGAGGACTGATTGATTATATGATCGAATCTTTCGACTCAAAAGGCTAAAATTTGAGTAAAATAAACCCAAGTTAAGGAGAAAGAAAAAGAACAGAAATTAATGACACAGAAAAAAATCAATAGGATTAATCAATAAATCCAAAAGCTAGTTTAATCAATAAATCCAAAAGCTGGTTATTTGAAAAGAAGTAAGCAAGCATGAAGCAAGTCTGGCCAATTAAAAAAGAGAAAAGGTGGACACATACGCACGCATACACACACACAAGTAAGTACAAACAGGAAAGCGCACTGCAGACATGGAAGACTTTTTCTCTTACAACAGACTACTATACATAACATTATGTTAACATATGTTAAATTTCTTTTTTTTTTAACATATGTTAACTTTCAACTGTGCTAATGATTTTCTAGGAGGACATAAAATATTATGTTGAAGAGGCAGAAAACTTTAGAAAAGCCAATGATGGAAAAAATGGAAAGGTAGTTAAATACTAATACCAACTTCTTTAAAAAAAAAACAAAAACAAAAACACCACCACCAGCAGTCCAGGCAGTCTGCAGTCAGATTCTGCCAGACTTCGGGACCAGATCACTCTGCTTCAGAGCATGAAGAAAACTTTCCCCTCTCCACCACTGAGGACAGCATAACCTTATGAACTCAGATATGGGAGGAGGGTGAAAAAACATAACACCAATCTCTTATCAATACAGATCCCAAAATCCTAAATAAAATGTCAGCTAACTGACTCTATCAAACAACCCATACATGCATTTTAAATTATCCCAGTATTTTGGCGACAGAAAAACTAGCAAAATAATCTCCTGTGATGTTAACAATGTCAAGAAGAAAACTACATGGTCATATCAGTACATGCTATACAGAAGCATTTTGGGAGGGGGGTGGAAATCCACAAAACAGAAACTGACTTAATCTGATAAAGAAGATCCTTAGTGAGGAAACTGGCAACATTCCCCTAACACCAAGCCCAGGACAAAAACGTCCTATTTAATAGTCAAGGCTCTGGAGAGGTGGTCCATAGAAAACAAGAAATGAGTACAAACATTAGAAAGAGACCTCTGTTGTTTAACAGAAAAGACTGTCCATGTACAACAAGCAGACAAATCAACTGGAAAAAGGATTAAAACGAAGAGACCTCAGAGAGGACGCTCCAGGTCTAGTTTGGGGCACAAATCAAACTTAGTTTGCTTCCGGACTTCGTCCTGCAAAGCTGTTTTCTGACAGGCTTGCCCCCACCCCCAACCTCGTCTCCCATCTTAAATGAAACAGCATCTTGTTTGAAACTAGATGACAGAAATCTTCTGAAACCAAAATTTGACTTGTGACGACTCAGCGGCGCTTTATCTGCTGCCTGCAGCGCCCGCAGCTGCTGATGGATAAGCGCGTCACGGCGGGCGAAATGCTCCCGATAGAGGGCAAGGGCGAGCAGCCTCCGGGAACGCGTCTCTCCAAGCAAGCATCGCTCATTATATAAACTTACCTGCTGGCAAACGCAGCGCCCACACCTCAAAAATGAGATATTCAGGGTCCGAATTCCCTTTTTTAAAAAGAATTCTAAAACTAACGGCGTTCCCCGGATGCGCGAGGAGGAGGCGTCCCCCTGCGCTCCTGACAGGCTGCGCATCCCAGGCCACCCGGCATCCCAACGGCGCCTGGGTCCAGGTGCGCCGCGCCGGCCGGGCTAGCGCAGCGGGGCCCACGGTTCGCAGGAGCCCGGACCCCACGGCCCGCCCCGCCTCGCAGCACCCGGGACAGCTCCCGCGGGGCCGCTCCGGGGGTGCCTCTGGGGCCCCGTGTCCGCGGCGCCCGCCTCCGTCCAGCGCTCCCGGACACTCCCGGCCCGGAGGGGAGGCCAGTCTCGTGCCGCGCCACCTGCGACACGGGTCCGGCCGCCCGGGTTGGACGGGCCGGACGCCGCCTCAGCGAGGGGCAGCCCCGCAACCCGCGCCGGACCCCACACCCCGGACCCCGCACCCCGGACCCCCTTTCCGGACCTAGACCGGGATCCGCAGCCCGAGATGACCCCGCGGCTCAGACGCGAGGCGAGAGTGTTCAGCGCCGACCCCACTCACCCGCCAGCTCCGCTCCGCAGCCAGCCGCCGCCGCGGCTCCCGCGCTCCCTCACTGACTTCCCGAGGGGCCCCCGCCGCCGAGCGGCGCCCCGAGCCGTCTGCAGGGGGCGCGCGCGAGCGGCGCGGGGCAGCCTGGGAGATGTAGTCCCGCAGCCCTGCGCCGTCTCCCGCCCACGCGATGCCCAGACCGCAAAGCTCGGTGCCTAGACCGCTAAGCGTGGTACCTGATCCGCAAAGCTCGGCACTCGGACCGCAAAGCGCGGTGCCTGAACCACAGAGCTCAGTACCCGGCCGACCAGCGCGGTACCTGGACCTCAAAGCTCGATAGCCGAACCGCAGAGCTCGGTACTAGGACCGTTCAGCGCGGTACCGGAACCGCCCAGCTGGTACCTGAACCGCCAAGCGTGGTAGCCGACCAGCTCGGGAGGACCTGGTTGGAAACTCAAACGCCCCCTCGCCGCGGCTCCGTAGCGTTTGCTGCATTAAAAACTCTGGGGGTGGGGCCCAGCAATCTGCCTTTTGCAAGCCCTTCAATTGATTCTTAAGTTTGAGAACATCTGCTCTAAGTCCCACGCACCCACTCTTCTCCAAGGGACCTCATCTCACCTGTGGCATCAGGTACATATATATGTACACACACACCGGTCCATCCCCAGGGGCACTGGTGGCCCAGGCCACCTCTCTCACTCCAGCCCTCAACTATCAGTGTCCACCCAACGTCTCCTCGAGAATGCCTCTGAAAAGCCAAAACTCAACAGGGTCAACACCACACTCACACTGCCTCATCTGGTTCTGCTCCAGTGAGCCTCATGTACACTGCATTTGTCCACTGGGGAGTCATCTAAGACCTTAGTGGAAGCTTCAGGAGCAGAATGGCAGGTCCCTGAATCATACTTGAGGGAGGGAAGAGGGAAAGAGGAGAAAGAAATGAAGCCCGGAAAATACCAACCCCTCAACATGTGGAGGGAACAGAAGGACAGGTGCTGCCTTAGGGGTTCCCTGGAAGTGTTGTTGAGGGAGGGTTGTTTGAAGATGTTTAAGTATTTATGAAAAGAATCCAGTTAAGATGGAGCTGTGGGCTACACAAGAAAGAAAAAGAGATCTCACACATATGATGCCTAAGAAGTTGTATGTATGCGATGGGGCAGGTGGAGTCTCAGCATCAGTAGGGAAATGAGCCGGAACTAGAGGTTCTCAGGGGCCGTATGTCCCCCACCCCCACCTCCCCACCCAGGAGAACTTGGAGATGGCTGGACACATCGTGGTTTCATACTGGGGGGTGCCACCGCCATCTAGTGGGTAGAGGCCCCTGAAGCTGCAACATATAATGTTGGCACAGGATGGGCCCACCACCAAGAATGATCTGACCCAAGCGCCAAAAGTGTGGAAGCTGAGAAGCCCTGAGAAAGGAAGAGAGGAAGTTGTTTATGAGAAGAGACAGGGGTGTGTGTGTGTCTGTGTGTGTGTATATGTGATGCCAAATCTAAACTGAGCAAGATGAGACATAGGAGGAAGTTCTTCCTCTCCTTTCTCTTTTTCCCAAAATGTGCTTCATATTGCACATGTACAGTGCTTTCCAACTGTGGTGCTGAGAGGATGCTTGAGAGTTCCTTGGGCTGCAAGGAGATCAAACCAGTCAATCCTAAAGGAAATCAATTATGAATATTCACTGGAAGGACTGGCGTTGAAGCTGAAACTGCAATCCTTTGGCCACCTCATGCGAAGAGCTGACTCAGTGGAAAAGACCCTGACACTGGGAAAGATTGAGGGCAGGAGGAGACAGGGGTGACAGAGGATGAGATGGTTGGATGGCATCACTGACTCAGTGGACATAAGTTTGAGCAAACCCCGGGAGATAGGAAAGGACAGGGAAGCCTGGCGTGCTTCAGTTCATGGGGTCACAAAGACTAGTGCACAACTTAGCGACTGAATAACGACAACAGTATTATTAAGGAAAATATGTTTAAAAGATGTCCTTTTCTTTTGCCATTTCATTATGCCTTCTGCCCTGATGTTTTACTTTCAAATAAATAGTTAAAAGTCAACACTTTACATAGCAAATATTAATTACCGCCCATATTTATAAAATTGTTCAGATTTAAAACTTTGTTAATACTCATAAATTTAGTGTTCAGTTCAGTTGCTCAGTTGTGTCCGACTCTTTGAGATCCCATGAATCACAGCACGCCAGGCCTCCCTGTCCATCACCAACTCCCGGAGTTTACTCAAACTCATGTCCATCGAGTCAGTGATGCCATCCAGCCATCTCAGCCTCTGTCGTCCCCTTCTCCTCCTGCCCCCAATCCCTCCCAGCATCAGGGTCTTTTCCAATGAGTCAACTCTTCGCATGAGGTGGCCAAAGTATTGGAGCTTCAGCTTTAGCATCAGTCCTTACAATGAACACCCAGGACAGATCTCCTTTAGGATGGACTGGTTGGACCTCCTTGCAGTCCAAGGGTTAGGGTAATTTTCTTTAAAAAAAATCAAATTTAAATGTGACTTATACAGTGACTAGGCATATTTACATTCAATTTCTTCTCTGCACTTTTCTTCATTTGATAAATATAAGAGCTCAAGTACTATCTTTCCTTCTGGATACTTTTTTACTTGAAATCAGTTAACACGGTAGCTTTTTCAGGTTTTTTTAAACATAGTCAAAGAGAAATAAAGCAAATGATACTCAGAAAAAAGAAGTAGGAAGAATAAAGCTGGATGATTGGGATTACGCAGTGAGTCAGACAGACTGGATGTTTTGAGGAGGGGTCAGTGATTTATTTATCTTATTGGAGTAATTGAAAAACCAAGATGGAGAGGAGTTTTTGGTAAGGAAATATGATGGTCTCAGATGCCCAGGTCAAGATGTGAGGATGGATGGGGTGGAGGCAGGACCACTGAGTATCCTTATATCAATTGCACAGCCAGGGGGAGGAGTGGAGTGAACCAGAGACCAAGGTCATGCACTTGGATGTTCAAACCACCTGCACACCTTGCACATGCGCCGCTATGTATGACATCTCCAGTGAATAACAAAGTAGAGAGACATCAGGAAGAGGAGAGAGGTGAGTGGTGAAGGTAAACAGTTAAAAGGTTGGATAAGAGTGCAGGGGAGGCACAGGATGGCTCTCTGGAGAAGAATAGATTCAGTCAGGTATCCTCAGAGGTTCTCAGGCCAGGCAGCGTTTCCAACCAGGCAGAGGTGGAGATGTGGAGCCACCCAGAGAACATGAGGATAAAGAGGGATTTGCAGGTCGTGGGACACTCATCACTCTCAGGCATACTTTACATTTTGTGTTTTTCAAAAAATTGTCTGCCTCCTTCCAGCTGCAGTGCATGCTCCCTGCAGGCAGGCACTTTGTTGTCGTTTTTGTCCACACCCAGTGCTGAGGACACTGCTTTTCACGGCAGATATGCAGGACTTGGCACCCCACTCCAGTACTCTTGCCTGGAAAATCCCATGGACGGAGGAGCCTGTTAGGCTGCAATCCATGGGGTCGCTAAGAGTCGGACACGACTGAGCGACTTCACTTTCACTTTTCACTTTCATGCGTTGGAGAAGGAAATGGCAACCCACTCCAGTGTTCTTGCCTAGAGAATCCCAGGGACGGGGGAGCCTGGTGGGCTGCCGTCTATGGGGTCGCACAGAGTCGGACACGACTGAAGTGACTTAGCATAGCATGCAGGACTTGCAGAATGGATGGATGGTAGCATGAGTTAATCTCCCCAAGGCAAGGAGGTTGATTCAACACTGAAAGATCTGTAAGTGTCTTTCGCTGTAGAGACACCTGAGAGAAGGATTTTGTGCCGAGAAATTCTTTGACAAAACACAGGACCAGTTTCAGTCTTCAAAAACTCCTAGTAAACTGGGAATACAGGGAAATTCCTAAGCCAAATAGAGAATCTAGCTACGTGAGCCCCTCATTAAATGTTCACTCCATGGTGAAACATTCAAAGCATTCCCAGGAAAAGTCAAGTCGAGAGCGTCTGCAGTCTTCACTGCTATTCCAAGAAGTCAAGAAGAAATGAGTGGTAGTAAAAACACTTGAGATGGGGCAGAAGCTGGCAAAGGCCCTGAGACATTCTGCTGGGCAAGGCTGGGGTGCTGGGCGTGTTATGAGGGGACACAGGCCCTGCTTCCCTGTGAAGCTGTGTCAGAGCATCCTTCCTGTCTTCCCCCTTTGGCAGCGGGTCTATCAAAGGAGCATCCGCCAGAAGTATGGATCATGTGATGCAAAGTGAGGCAACAGTCTGGATTTTGACTGCTTTCTTGTGACTATGTGATCTATTCACATATTGTCCCAGTAAATTCCTTTTCTACTTAAGACAGCCAGAGGTGACCTCTGTTGCTTACCAGCAAAGACCTTGGCTGGTACAAGGGAGTCTCCTAGCCAGGCAATGCCTAACATACCCTCACTCATTTGTTCAACTAGCTCTGCTCCAGGGACTGAGAATACAAATGTCAAAGGCATAGTAAGGGTGCTTTTCGTTAACTGGAGGAAAATCTGTACTTTGGATTTCCACATCTGTACTATCAAGTCACCTAATCAATCCAGTAGTCGGGGGACTTCTCTGGTGGTCCAGTGGCTAAGACTCCGCACTCCCAATGCAGGGGCTCAGGGAACTAGATTTACTTTACTGGTCAGGGAACTAGATGCCCCATGCTGCAACTAAGAGCCGGCACAGCCAGATAAAAAAATATTTTTTAATCCAGCAGTCAGAACTTGGGTCCAACAATCACAATAGTAGGCAACTCAGTATATTTAGCTTTTGGTAAGATGAACCACTGAAAGAGCTGAAACAAGCTCAGGATTTGGGTTCAATCCTTGGTGTGAAAAAAAAGTGATATAATTCAAAAATCAGGAGAAGGAAATGACAACTTGCTCCAGTATTCTTGCCTGGGAAATTCCATGGACAGGGGCCTGGCAGGCTGTAGCCCTTTGAGATGGAACTGGTCAGACATGGCAGAGCTACAGACCACAAAGTCCATTTGAGGGTTTTGCTGCCACCTAGAGGATTGATCTGATACTGAAGTAGAAGATTGCAAAGAGTGGGCTGCTGCTGCTGAGTCGCGTCAGTCGTGTCTGACTCTGTGCGACCCCATAGAGAGAAGCCCACCAGGCTCTGCCGTCCCTGGGATTCTCCAGGCAAGAACACTGGAGTGGGTTGCCATTTCCTTCTCCAATGCATGAAAGTGAAAAGTGAAAGTGAAGTCGCTCAGTCGTGTCTGACTCTTAGCGACCCCATGGACTGTAGCCTACGAGGCTCCTCCGTCCATGGGATTTCCCAGGCAAGAGTACTGGAGTGGGGTGCCATTGCAAAGAGTGGGACTGAGCCACTAATGCGGGCACACACACACACAAGTGCTCTAAAACTCAGGGCCCCCAAAGTGGTGGCTGCTTTTAAAGGAACAAAGCAGAATTATTTGGAATTTTTAATATGAACTTATAGATGTTTTATGCAGGAATTCATAACACTTTGGGTCACGGGCTCATGTTAAGATGTGATGAAATAATAAACACTCTTAGATAAATGTACAAACCAATCCTATATAATTCCAGGGATCCTGGGACACCCCATGGCCCCCACCAAGACCATCACCAGGTTCAGTGTCCAGTTAAGAATCTCTGTGTTACGTGGGAATTGACTACAACCTCAGAATTTTTTCACATGGAGACACATTCCTGCATGTCACATTGGATGTTTGTATGTTGTTGTTGTTTGGTCGCTAAATTGTGTCTGCCTCTTTGCGACCCCCTGGACTGTAATATGCCAGGCAGATTACATGGGATTCTCCAGGCAAGGATACTGGAGTGGGTAGCCATTCCCTTCTCCAGGGGAGCTTCCTGACCCAGAGATTGAATTTGTGTGTCCCATACTGTAGGCAGATTACCGTCTGAGCCACCAGGGAAGCCCCAGTCCCCAGCAGACTTTGTGTATTTATATCACGTGGTGTTGGGAGGTGTGGGTTTGTGCTCCCTTCTCAGGACAGTCTTCTGAAACCTGCCCAGAATTTCCTCCTCGGCTTCCTCAAGTCCTGCAGCTCTGAGGGTCCCAGCTTCCCGCCCCACGCCCCATGGCCACAGGCTCCTCTCAGGGCCTCTGCGCTCCCAAGAGCAGCCATGCCCCTCTTTCCCCACCCCTGCAGACTCTTCTCTGGGTGATCACAGCCCTGGGCAGCACATGGAGCAGGCAGCTGACTCCCTCTGGATTTGTGTGATGGACGAGCTGCTGGCACCTTCAGAGAACAGGGTGACATTCCTGGAGCCGGAGCTATAGGTGGTCAGGGATGGTGGTCAAGCAGGCAGCCAATGGTTAGTAGAGTTAAGCCCCCAGACCTCTCTGACCTTCCTCCAAAACAGGGCCCCCTGTATTGCTGGTTCCTTCTTGGGGCCACAGTCTCTGCCCCGAGTTGCCCTGAATCCCCGTGAATGTCAGGATGAGCTCCCTGTCATGCCCTCAGGCCTAGAGGACCTTCAACATAATCAGAGAACAAAAGCAATTGAATCATTGCAATAGTAACAGAAGCAGCAGCTACTACCAGTTGAGTGACTGCAATGGGTCCAACTCTGCTCTAAGTACTTCTAATGTCTGCTCAGTCACTCAGTCTTTGCAACCCCATGGACTGTAGCCCGGCAGGTTCCTCTATCCATGGGATTTCCCAGACAAGAATACTGATGTGAGTCACCATTTCCTCCTCCAGGGGATCTTCCCAACCCAGGGATCAAACCTGCATCTCTTGTGTCACCTGGATTGGCAGGGGATTCTTTACTCTGTGCCACCCGGGAAGCCCGGGCACTTCTAATATATTCCTTTAAATGCACAACCACCCATGAGGTCGGTGATATTTCCATTTTACAGATGCCACTCATCAAAGGTAAATAATTGACTCGAGGACAAATATAGGGCTGGGGTAGATGTCCAGATCACCTCCCAGACTTACGTTCTTTCTGGTATGACGTAACAGACAAAAGAGACCCTCAGGAAACATTTAGGAACTGGTGGAGTCAGTCTTCCTTCATAATCTGATGGCTGTCACTATGAAACCAATAGTTAAGAGATGGACTCACCTTGCCCGGTAGCTGCCAGTAGCCCCTTGTTGTTGTTCAGTTGCTCAGTCGTGTCCTACTCTTTGTGACCCCATGGACTGAAGCATGCCAGGCTTCCCTGTCCTTCCCCATCTCCCGGAGCTTGCTCAAACTCATGTTCATTGAGTCGGTGATACCATCCAACCATCTTGTCCTCTGTCACCCCCTTCTCCTCCTGCCTTCAATCTTTCCCAGCATCATTTCCCAAACAGGGCCTTCCTTTTTCAAGGACCTGGCCTCACCACCCCTCTTCTCCCCTTGCATCAGGAGCAGGACAGCGCTGGTCCTTGAACCTCCCAGCTCCCGGGTGGCACAGTTAGCCAGCTGGGATCCAAAAGCCTGCACACAGCAGGTTTGCACAAGACCAGGCTGCTGTTTTCTCTGCTGGGCTGTGTGGTTGACTTGTCTGACACAACGAGGGCAAGTCTCAGCTTTTCTGCACATTCAACCCGTTATAAAAAATATTCTTGTAGGGACTTCCCCTGGCTGCCTGGTAGTTAGGACTTCACACTTCTACTGCAGGGGGCTCAGGTTCTATCCCTGGTTAGGGAACTAAGATCCCACATGCCATGCAGTGTGGCCAAAAAGAAAGAAAAAATTCTTACAAACATCTGTGCCCAAAAGCAGGTGCAGGCTTGAAGAGCCTTTGGATGCAAAGCCCACCCTTGAGCACCTTGGTCTGAGGAATCCCAGATCGGGCAGGTTTCATCCTCCACTTGTGGCTGTGCCTGACTTGGAAATGAAAGCTGTCCGAGGGTGGCTTGCATATCTGCTACAGACCCAGGGTTTATGCTTACTTTCTGACTCTCTCAAGTCAGGGCAAAGAGAATGGGGAACTGAAAAGCCATTCAGTCACTTCCCATTCTTAACAAGACACCCATGCAAATTTTGGTTATTGTTTTCAAGTCAAGTGAATCATCAGATTTGACAAATGAAAACTTTACACAGCATGGTAAGAAGAAAGGAGGCATTAGAGGCAGCGAAACTGTGTTCCACTCCTTCGTTCTGCATTTAGAGCTGAAAGATTTTAGGCAATTCATTTACCCTCTCTGAAGACTCATTCACTCATTTGCAAAATGAGGGAAATAATAACACCTCAATAATAATCTCAAGCTGCTGTGAGAATTAAATGCAACATTACTTTATTGGAATAAAAAGTCCCTTGGACAATATCTGGCATTCAGTACACACTCAGCACATGTTGCAGTCTCATCTCCATCCTTCCATCTAGATCCTGAGCCTCTGAGGATGGATCCTCATAGCAGCAGTATTTGAGAGAGACGCCACTCAAATTCATTTTAAATGAATAAGTTTGATGGTACACAGGAAATTAAAGGAGGGGGACAAAAGGGGGACAATTAAAGGTTTGGGCTCACTAGTATCTTTTGGTGGGAGAAAGTGAAAGCGAAAGTTGCTCGGTCATGTCCGACTCTTTGCGACCCCATGGATATCCATGAATTCTCCAGGCCAGAATACTGGAGTAAGTAATCATTCCCTTCTCCAAGGGATCGTCCCAATCCAGGGATCGAACCCAGATCTACCCACATTGCAGGCAGCTTCTTTCCAGCTGAACCTCCAGGGAAGCCCAAGAATAATGGAGTGGGTAGCCTATCCCTTCACCAGGGGATCTTCCTGACCCAGGAATTGAACTGGGTTCTCCTGCATTGCAGGCAGATTCTTTACCTGCTGAGCGACAAGGGAAGCCCTTTGGTGGGAGGGAGACAAACAATTTGGAATTAAATGTCCAGTCTACATTCTAGTCCTTAGAATCATTCAGACTGGTTAAATTAGAGCCTACCTAAGACTTTGTCTTTTTTAAAAATTTGCTTTATTATTACTATTATTATTTTGGCTTCACTGGGTCTTCATTCTGTGCTCAGGCTTTCTCTGCTTGAGGTCTGCAGTCTTCTCACTGCAGTGGCTTCTATTGTTGCAGAGCAAAGGCACTAGGGCTCACAGGCTTCAGTAGTTGTGGCTCTTGAGCTTAGCTGCCCAGCAGCACGTGTAATTTTTGCAGATCAGGGATCAAACCCCTGTCCCTGGCATTGCAAGATGGATTCTTAACCACTGAACCACCAGAGAAGTCCCTGAGATTTTTTTCATTTGTAAAATAAGAGCTCCTCTGGGAATTAAATTTTTTTAAAGTAGGTCTGGTAGGTGCTCAAAGATGAGAACTGAAATGATCACCTTAAATTAGCTTGTTAAAGAAACAAGCAGTCAAATCTCCAGGCCCTACAGATCCCTGGAATCGGCGCATCTGTGAGACCCATTCCCCTGGCTGCATTCTTGGTCACTCTGAACTGGCTAGTCGGGTATGGGAAGTGGAGTGGTGCATATGGTGTTTGCCCAGTTTCCTCTGATCCCTGACTTGGGCCATTCTGGACCTTTCTCATCTCCACTGGCTCCCATGTCAGTTCCACATGGGTTCTGGATAGCTTCATGCAGGGGTAATTGACAGCACCTCACATCCTGGCCCAACTGTGCAACCCCCTGCTCTGGGCTCCCATATTGACCATGCCCTGGGGTCTGTCCCCACAGCCCTGAAGTGCAGGAGACTCAATGCCCTGAAGTGCAGGAGACTCCATGCCCTGTGAAGTGAACCCCTGACCTATGAGGACTGGGAGCCGTGGGTGCAATTCATACACTTCTCAGGGTGCAGCCCCACAGACCCAGTAGGTCCTCCTGATCACAGGCAGCCCACTCAGGAACACTGTCCCCCACTGGCTCTGCCTTCTTTCCTACCTGACTCCCCCACCCCTCACTCCTCCCCTAGGAAGGGGCCCTTTACGCAGTCCTGCCAGGAGCCCTCTGCCGCAAGCTTCACTTTCTGTGGTTGAAATGTGGGAGTTAGATTATTCACTAGTGTAACAGCAATACAAGCACTATTATAAACAGTGAGGTCCTACTGTATAGCACAGGGGACTATATTCAACATGCTGAGATAAGCCATCATGGAAAAGATACTTTTAAAATGTGATTAGGTCATCTGAGAGCCCCTATGACTTGGATCAGTGCCCAGATAAAGGAGATCCCAGGGACTTCCCTGGTGGTCCAGTGGCTAAGACTCCTCCACAAAGCAGGGGGCCTGGGTTCAATCACTAGTCAGGGAACTAGATCCCTCATGCTGCAACTGAGAATTTGCATGCCGCAACTAAAGAACTAAGAGTTTTTATGCTGTAGCTAAAGACACTGTACACAGCAACAAATATCCCGAGTGCCACAAGACTTGATGCAGCCAAACAAATAAATTACTTAAATAATAAAATATTTTTAAAAAAAATAAGTAAAGAAAATCCTAGAGAGCTCTCTTGTGCCTTCTGCCTTGTGAGGACACAGAGGAGAAAACAGCCATCTATGAACCAGGAACCTGGCCCTCAGCAGACACCAAATCTGCAGTGAAAAAGTTCACTGGAGCAAACAAAAATTCAGAGGATGACAGCTTCTCATTGGCTGAGCTTGTTGTTCAGCTGTGTTTTCCATTGGCTGGGGTTGTTGCTGGGTGAGAAGAAAGTCTTCCTTCCTCCTGCTGGGGTAGTTAGGTAGTTACACTTCCTGTTTGGGAGTACTTCTCTCCATCTCCCAGTTAAGAATTGATGTCTTCTTGTTGGGGTAGTTAATTGTGAGGGGCAGGGTGGGAGAGCTCGCTCTGCAGGCCTTCCTAACTCCAATTTTAGTTGAGGTTTCCTTTTATTATTAATTTTCACAGTTACCACACTAAAAATAATAATAAAAATAAAAAAGTAACAAGTAAAATTAAGAATACCTGTATTTACTTAGCCCTATATATCTAAAATATTATCTTTTCAACATGGAATCAATATATAATGTTAATGAGCTATTTTACATTATTTTTTCATTCCGAGTTTTGGGATCTGGTGTATAATTTACACTTACAGCACATCACACCTTAATTCAACGACTCACATTTCAAGTGCTGTAAAGCTCCACGTCGGAGAAGGCAATGGCACCCCACTCCAGTACTCTTGCCTGGAAAATCCCATGGACGGAGGAGCCTGGTAGGCTGCAGTCCATGGGGTCGCTAAGAGTCGGGCACGACTGAGCAACTTCACTTTCACTTTTCACTTTCATGCATTGGAGAAGGAAATGGCAACCCACTCCAGATTCTTGCCTGGAGAATCCCAGGGACAGAGGAGCCTAGTGGGCTGCCGTCTATGGGGTCGCACAGAGTCGGACATGACTGAAGCGACTTAGCAGCAGCAGCAAAGCTCCACGTAGCTAGTGGCTACCATGTTGGACAGTACAGGTCCAAAGAACCCTTCATTGTCTGGATGTTCTGCAGAACATCCCATCAGGGCACTGTTGATGACATCATGCTATCTACACCCAGTAAGAAAGAAATCACAGGTATTCTAAGATGCCCTGGTAAGACACATACACGCCAGAAGGTGAGACCTAAGCCCTACAAAGTTTCAGGGGCCTGCCACACTGGTGAAAATTTTAAACCTGTTAGACATTTGTATTGAAAATAATTTAACTTGCCCAA
Source organism: Bubalus bubalis (assembly GCF_019923935.1). Taxonomy (NCBI): domain Eukaryota; kingdom Metazoa; phylum Chordata; class Mammalia; order Artiodactyla; family Bovidae; genus Bubalus; species Bubalus bubalis. The sequence goes on along the minus strand of NC_059159.1, from coordinate 29,374,706 downwards.
AGGAAAGTCTGACCTTAACCCTGGGCTGCTGGGAAGTCATCTCTTGCCCTTGGAATATCGCGTCTGATAGGAGTGTTCTGTTTTGTTTGGCCTTTGGCCAGCCATATGATAACAATGTGATTTGACGTAGGGACTTTGGGTCATGTGATATCAGTGTGATCTCTTGAGGATCTGAAGACTGAGATCAGCCACAAGGGCAATAACCATGCTTATGTGATGGAACCCCCCAAAAAAGCTTTCAACACCAAGCCTTGGGTAAGCTCCCCTCATTGGCAGTCCTCCACGAATATCATTATAATTCAAAGCTGGAAAGTCATGCTGTCTGACCCCATGGGGAGAGGACAAACTGGAGCTCTGTGTTTGGTACCTCCCTGGATTCTGCCCTTGGTATTTCTTTCCTTGGTTGATTCTAGTCTGCATCCTTTAGCAGTAATAAGCTACAACCGTCAGTATGTAACAGCTCTCAGTGAGTTTTGCAAGTCCTTCTAGCAAGTTATCAAAGCGAAGGGCGGTCTTGGAGACCCCCAAACTTATATTTGGTGTCATAAGGTAGGGTGAGCTGATGTGGACTCTGCCCCCTGGCTTCACATTACCTTCATAATGTTATCATTATATGTTTATTTACATTTGTCCATATATTTACCACTTTTTTTGCTCTTTATAATGTCTTACATCTCAGACTTTCCATCTGATATCACTTTCTTTTGGCCTGATGCAAATTCTTTAGAGTATTCTTTCATTATTATTATGACTGTATTTTTATTTATTTATTTTTGGCCACACTGGGTCTTCATTGCTGCACAGGCACTTCTAAGTTGCAGCCAGTGGGGGCTACTCTCTAGATGTGGTGGTCGGGCTTCTCACTGTGGTGGCTTTTCTTGTTCCAGAGCACAGGCTCTAGGCCCAAGGTCTTCAGTAGCTGCAGCCCGCGAGTTCAGTAGTTGGGATCCAACATGTGTCCCCTGCATTGGCAGGCAAACTTGAATCCACAATGCCACCAGCGAAGCCCGAGATTTTAAGTTATATCAGTATATGTTCTGAATTTCTGCTTTTTTAAAAGGTATGAGTTTTCTTTTCCTGTAAGAGCAAACACTTCATTTGATTAGTGTCCTTGATGTTATAAATACTTGATATAGACAGTTACATGCATTTGAATATTTGTTGTAGAACACAGTTCACTCGATTTCTAAAGAGTATTTGTTTGACTTTGCTGGGTCTTTCCTGGTGTGAGCAGATCCTTGCGGAAAGTGGGATCTTAGTTCCCCGACCGGGATTGGACCCACATACCCTGCATTGGAAGGCGAATTCTTAACCACTGGACCACCAGGGAAGTCCTCTGTAAATAGTATTTGTCATAGAAGATTGATTTTATGCACTGGCTTTGTGATAATTAACTTGCTGATTTTACCTCACTGGCTTGTTATAATTAATATAACTGGTATAAAAAGCCTGTGAGGGTTCTCTTAAAATTAGGAACATAATGAAAGAAATTCCTTCTGGTAAAACTCAATTTTGTTTCACAAAAATTAAATTTGTTTTATGTGTAAATTCAAGTGGCTCTAACAAATTAATTTAGAAATGCAATGCAAAGTATCAATTTGTCACAACTGGGCATTTGGGCCAATGGAATTTTCTTGTTTATTTCTATATTCTTGTTTTATTTTAACTCTGTTCCTGTGTGGATCATCACATTCCAGAAGATTAAATGATAATACTCTTAAAGCTTCCCTAAGCCTATAAACACTTTAAGGGGTGATGATTCAGAAGACATCTGCTCTGCTAAATAGCACTCATCCCCTTATGCTTGCCCAATAAATAGACATCTTAACTAGAACATGGGATAAATGGGAATTAGCAGCAGGTTATGGGTGTGGGGGAGACAGGAGGAAGTGCTACAAGCAGATAATTTTGGAGTCAGAGGGACAGTGACTGAAATACTGCCCCTAACCCTTACTAGCCTTGTGATCCTGGGTGGGTTTCACTGAGCCTCTGAGTTATCATCTGTAAATTGGGGGTAATGATGGTAGCCACCTCACAGGGTCTTTGGTAGGGGAGAAGGAGAAGGAGAAGGATTGGTGAGACTGTGATTATACATCACTTAGACCCTTGAGAGCACATGATAAGCACTTTATAAATAATGACGGGTATTATTAACTGACTGGGATGCTTTCTGGTCCCAGGAATAAAAGTGGCAGAATTTTGGCCTCCAGAGCAGATGTCACACTGGAAGGCGCGATAGGACTTAGCTCTCTACGTTGATTCTATGTTGGAGAAAAGAGGAAGGAGATTTAGAGGGACCGGAGCGCTGCCCCCACATCCCTCATGCTCCCCTCCCAGAGATACTGGAGGCATGCCTTGCACTCCTCGATTTGGACTCCCGAGGGAGGGCGCCGCACTTCTTGTGCTTGGAGTGCAGCCGCCTCGCCCTCAGACTCCTGCTGGAAGTCCCTCACCGCTTACACCGACCAAGCCGGGAACCCAGAGACCCACCCCCGCCCCACTGGGGTGGCCCTGGACGTCAGCCCAACTCCCCTTCCCGGAAAAGGGGGCAGGGCCCCGGGTTTCATCCACCACAGACCTTAGAGAGTGGTTCCCCTGCGCCAGGCTGGGGTCAGCGCCCTTCTGATCAGTGGGGGAGCCGCTCGGACCCCTTGAAGACTCCGCGGTCAGACAGAGGTCCATTCCTAGCACCTGCTCAGGTCAGGGAGGACACATTCGGACGCCCGGAGACGGGGCAGCCTCTTGCTCCTGCCCGGACACTGTCCTTACCCAGGAAGACCTCTGAAGCCTACTCTCTAGGTCTGAGGTCCCACACACTTCGCCTCTGGTGAGGCCGTGACCTTGGGCAGGTTATCTCTTTGCGCTTGGTTCTCCCACCAAGACTCCCCAAGGGTCGTCATGTGTCCGGAGGGCTTGGCACCTGCGCACAGTGACCTTTCCATACATGTCCGCTGTCATTACCGCACATGCCCCTGTGGTTTGGTCGCTCAGTCGTGTCCGACTTTGCGACCCCATGCACTGTATCCCGCCTGGCTCCTCTGTCCATGGGATTCTCCAGGCAAGAATACTGGAGTGGGTTGCCATGCCCTCCTCCAGGGGATTTTCCCCACTCAGGGACCAAACTCAAACAAATCTATCAACCTGCTCTGATTATATCGTGACTAGACCCCGGGTTCTAGTCTCAACACCGACACCCTGAATAACTTTGGACCAGTTGCCTCTTCTCTCTGGACCTCCGTTGCTCTGTCCATCACTTGATGGACTTCACTGACTGAAAAACCCATTTATTGATTTGCCACTTTTTTCCAGGCTTCTCCACCGCACACGAACGAGGCTACAGGGATTCCCAGTCCTGTGGGAGAGGCCCCACGGGTGGGAGGTTCGTCTCTGCTTCTAGGGTCGAGGGAGGTCAGAGGTTCCTAGGAAAATGGCATTTGAAGGAGGCTAAAAGGATGATCCTTGGAGTCCTCCCGGTAAAAACTGGCGAGGTTTTTATGTTGCTGTCCTTTCAGAGCTGAGCGTTCTCAGCGATCGCGTCTTATAATAAGCCCAACGCACCTCCTCCACGGCCGAAGACGCGGCGACAGGTGGTGCCTCGAGTCCGCATCCTGGGACCCAGTCCGCATCCCGAGATCCATGCCAGGGTCCGATCCCTAGGAGCGCGGGGTGCGGGCCACACTCGGCCGGGTCAGGGGCTCGCCAGGGGCCACCCTCGCACCGCCCAGGAACAGGAGAGACGCGGGGTTCAGGGCAGGGTGCAGGCAGCGCGCGGGTCGCGCGGGCAGCGCGGGCGCTGGCCCAGCGGCTGGAGGAGGCCCAGCCGCGGGAGGAGGCGAGGAGGCGTGGCAGGGGGCGGGGCCGGCGCGCGGCCTCCCGTGAAGCCCCGCGCGGCGAAGGACCGGAACTCCGGGCGGGCGGCTTGGTAACATGGCGGCAGGAGCTGCCCGCGCGTCTCGAGGAGGCGGTGGGGCCCACACCCGGAAGACGAGTCTCCTTTTGGGCTAGCGCGGCGGCCGCTGCGGACCCGGAAGTCCGGGCCGGTTACTGAATGAGGGGAGCCGGGCCCTCCCCGCGGCAGTCCCCCCGCGCCCTCCGCCCCGACCCGGGCCCCGCCATGTCCTTCTTCCGGCGGAAAGGTAGCGAGGGGCGCGGGGCCGGGCTTGGGGCGGCGGGTGGCGGGCCCTCGGGCAGCGAGGCCTTGGCTTCCGCGCGATGGGACGGCCTGCGCGCCGGGCCGGCGGGCTTGTGGGAAGGAGCTGGGCCTCCTCGCGGGCGAACGCCGGCCGGTCCCGAAGTGTGTACCGGGACCCGCTTGGGGCATGCCTTCTGCAGACACAGCTTTTCGCGGGGGGTGGGGTGGGGGTGGTGCATTTATACCAGAAAATGGAAATTTCTTCAGTATTACGGAAGTCTCGGACTTTTCAGAATATCGAGGGGTTTGTGTCTAAAAGCAACACGTGAAAAAATTGTTTTCTCAACGAGTGCTCTTTCCCAGTTTCCCCTTTATGGGGGGGAGGGGGGTTCTGCTGTTCATAAAATGACATGACATAACTTACGGCTAGAAGTTCCCTAATAAAGAAGAGTCCTTTTGATGACTTAGCAAGTTTACTTGCTGCTGGAATCCTAACTTTATAGACAAACTGTTTATATTGATATTTCTGGTTTTTAGTAGTAGTAGCTGCCCAGTTTTTTGAGTAGAGGCAACTTCCTTTTGAGTCTGGGTAAGGTTATTGGCATTTCGTTACGGGTACGTATCCAGGGTGGAAGAATGTGGGTCTTTGGGGATGATAGTGATTCTTGTATCGATTCTTGTTGCTTCAGGGAAAATTTCCCAGACAAATACAGATTTGGGGAAAGCACTAAACTAAATCAGACTTGGGTTTATGTGGCAGCTCTGCTACTGAGTCTGTCATCTGGGGCAGAAAAATGTTGACCCACTTTCCTCTCAGCTGAGAATTCGATGATTCCTAAAGACCCCATTCAACTCTATAAAGAATTCCTTTTAAGTACACACGGAGTTTTAGTAACTGATGCCATGTGATCAGTGAATGAAACCATGATGAATGAATGAAAACCACTCTGAATGAATGAAAGTGGTAAAATGGTACAAGGAAGCTGTGTTGGTAAGGTACTTTGGTATGGTTGATAGCTCTCTAATTTGTTTGACAGTGTTGAAATGGTTGGTTTTTGGGGTTTTTTTTAGGGTAAGGAGTGTTCTATGTACAATGGTATAATGAGGCGAATTGCAGGTTGCACATAGCCTGTTGTCTATTTATTCAGCAAATACTTTTGAATGTCTGCTCTTTGCCAGGTACTGTGCTAGGCCCTCAGTATTGAGCACTGCACAAGACAAAAATCCGTATTTCCAAGGAGCTTGTTGTCTGCTGGGGTAGACAATAAACCTCTCCCTCTCTCTGTTTACAAATTGAGTAAAGAGTTATGAAAGAGAGAGGTTGAGAGAAGAGACATATTTCAATTTGATGTTAGTCAAAGGCCTCAGCAGACAACCTTGAAACTTAGAGCTGAAGGAACAGCAAGAGGTAATGTATAGAGGCCAGGGAAGAGCATTCCAGGCACAGGGAATAGTGTTCAAAGGCTGGATGGCAAGAGTTTGATGTCCTTCAAGAGAGAAAAGAAGCCCACTGTGACTGCAGTTCAGAGAGGTACACAAGGATCAGATGATTCAGAGCTTTGTAGGTCACGGCAAGGTGTTATTCCAAGTGCAGAGACAATATTTTAAAATTTTAAAGAGAAGTGATTTGATCTCATTTTGCTTTGTAAAGATCATTCTAGATGTTTTTTGGAGACTGGATGTAGCAAGAATAGAAACTGGAAATGGTCCTATTTAGGGCTCCCATCCAGTTTCTAAATACCATTTTTAAATACCACCTATTTGCCGATGACTCCCAGATTTACATCTCCAGCTTGGATTCTCTTTCCTGAATCCGGACTCCATATCCAGCTGTTGGTCCACTTTTTACCTCTACTCAATAGATGTCTGGGCTTCCCAGGTGGCTCAGCAGTAAAGAATCCACCTGCAGTGCAGGAGATATGGATTCAATCCCTGGGTCAGGAAGATCCCCTGGAGGAGGAAATGGCAGCCTATGCCAGTATTCTTGCCTGGGAAATCTCATGGTCAGGGGAGCCTGGTGGGCTACAGTCCTTGGGGTTGCAAAGAGTCAGACACGACTGAGTGACTAAACAACAATAGATGTCTAAGAGGTCAACTGATAAACAACTTACTGTATCTAAAATTTCACTTTAGATTTAGCCTTTCTTCATCTATTTTTCAGTATCTTGATAAATCGCATTTCTAGCCTTTTAATTGCTCAGGCTAAAACTTTAGTACTTTCTTCAACCTCTTTCTCTTCTACTCTATATCTGATCCATCAGCAAATCTTTTAGGTCATCCCCAGAATATAGCCCAAATCCAGTCACTTCTCACCATCCCTGACCGTGAACACCCTGGCATTTCTGTTTAGTTTGGGTGGTTAGTGAAGTCCTCTGAGGGGATGTCATTCAGATCTCAGCTTAAATGTCAAGAGGAAGCCGATTTTATGAAGATCAAGGAAACAGCGTTATTTTGCTTTAGGCTTCAATTTGGTTTCCCTTCCTCCATTTTTGATCCCCCTGGTGTGTTTTCAAACAGCATTATACCACACCTCTGTTCAGATGCCCTTGGTGGTTTCCTGTGCATGGCCCTACATAATCTAGGTCCTGTTTCTCTTCTGTGTTCATCTGCTCCCTTTCTCCAGCACTCTTCTATGTATGTTGGCCACCTTGTTGTCATATACATTCCCACCTCAGGGCCTTTGCACTTGTTCCCTCTGACTGGAAACCTCTTCCTACAGAGGCAAGCCTATTTTCTTCCCCCTTCTCCTGCAGGGTTTTGATTAATTGACATCTTAGTGAAGGGTTCTCTGACCAGCCTGCTGAAGATTGCAGCCCCCAGCTCCTACAGTCCCTTCCTGTGGCCCTGCTTTTTTTTTCTGTAGCGTTTATCACCATCTGCTGACTCATGTGTTTTATTAGGAAGGAAGCTTACTTTTGTTCATGGCCGTACCCTCAAGTCTAGATCAGTGCTTGGGATATAGTTAGGAATTTAGTAAATATCTGTTGAGTAAGTGAATGAAAATAAGAAAAATTCCAGAAGGTAATAAATGCTGTGCAGGGAATTTAAACAATGATATAGGGCAGCTTACCAGATGGCAGTTTGTATTTGGATAGAGAGGGTAGGCTTGTCTGGGAAGATGGTATTTAAACTGAGTCTCAATGAGGAAAGAGCCAGCCTTGCAAAGGTGAAAGGAACTGTATTCTTGCTGGAGGGAACTGGTAGAACAAATGTCCTGAGGTAGGAGTGAGCTGGCTTTGTTCAAGGACAGACAGAAGGCTGCAGTTTAAGGACCTAGAGAAGAGGGCAATGGGGTTGTCTTGGAGATAGAGAAAGCATGGCTTGAGTAAATGACTGGAGTGAAGGAAAACTGGGAAAGCTGTGGAAAACTCAGAGCGTGGGGTAGGAAGAATCCAGAGTTCTCCTTCAGTTGTTGTGAGTCCATGTGGATCTGTCAAGGAGGCAGTTGGATGTACTAGTCTGTAGTTCTGGAAAGAGCTCAGAACTTGAGTTCTCTATCTGAATTTAAAAGTATTTTGCATAAATAATGATTAAAGACATAGGACTGGGTGAGATCATCTAGGGAAGACATACAATATATGAATTAGTTACGTTGAAAGGCTAAGCTTCCATGACAGAGACACAGAGTACAATGGCTCAAACAAGATAGGCCTTTATTTCTCTCTTGCGTAATAACAGTCCAGTTCCCTCGTCACCAGGTCGCTTTCCTTCCTGACCATTCAGGGATCATTTTCCTACTATTGTCTTATTCCTCTTTCTCTTAAGGTATATTGCATGTTATAAAGCCAGGTCCATAGCCCTTTCTGTCAGCTTTCTGACCCATGATAAGGGAAAAGAGAAGCTTTGGCCAGAAATGGCACATACTGCTCCTGTTCACATTTAATTGCTGAGAACCTAGTCATGTGGTCCCAGCTAACTTAAGGGCTTTGGGAAATGGAGAGAAGCTAGCCAGCTGTGTGCCAGGCTACAGCCCTCTTGCTAAGAAGGGGAGAATGAGTTCAGTGGGAGGTAGCATTTCCTGCCATACTGTAGACCAGGAGAGAGCGCTGGAGTTAATTGAGCTTTTAGAAGTTAAGTTGAGGAACATGAGCCGTTGGCAAAGGAGACTCAAAAGAAAATGCCAAGTGATACAGGATTGGAGTGTCTTGAAAGCTAAGAGAAGATAGTAGTTCAAAAAGTAGGGAGTATTGTATTTAATGACACTTACAAGGTTGAGGTAAATAGAAATAGCTGTTAATTTTGATAACATGGAAGTAATTGATGACTTTTATAAATGTAGTGTCGGTGGAACGGGTTGAGGGGAGAATGTGAAGTGGGGAAAGTAAAAAGAATAACCAAGAAAATTTGCAGTTAAGAGGGAAAAACAAGGCCAATAACTGAAAGGGGCCTTTAGAGTAAGGGGTGTTTTTTGTTGTTATTTTTAAAATAAAAGATGCTAAGCTTGTTTGTCGGCTGATAGAAAGAACTCAGTAGAAAGAGAGAAAATGATACAGAAAAGAAATGTTACTTGCAGGAGTGGAGTTCTTGAAAAGACTTAGGAGTTGAGATTAAAGCCTGACTGTATCAAGATTTAATTAGGATATGCTGCTGCTGGAAATGGCAATTGGTACAACCACTTGTTTAAAACTTTCAAACAATGCTATATATTGCTTAACATAAATATGTTAAATAGTAAAAGTGTGGATGGAAACCTTAAACACTCACTTTCTGAAATTGTTTCTCTAGGGAGAAAGGGAATGAGGTCACAGAGGGACTTTAGTTGTACCTGCAATGTTTTATTTCCTTTAAAAATTTTTCTGAAGCAAATATGGTGTAAAGTTAAGATTTGTTAAACCTGTCTTGCCTCTGTTTTAAATGTTTCATAATAATTAAAAAAAATACAGGAAGAGTCAGTAGTGCAAAATAAGGTGGTAGAAATAAACGACAATAAATGTAAATAAAGTCTCGATGGCTGAAAATCTAGTAAAAGTCCATTGAAAGGTGGACTAAAAAGTAATGACTTGGGTTGGATAATAATCGAAAATCCAGCTATTTACCAGAAACACAACAAAAACATAAAGACATAGAGAAATTGAAAATAAATGGATTCAAAGAGAAGAAAGCTTGTGAAGTAGTTGAAATACTTTAAAGCATAACATACTATTAGGGCTAAAAAAAAGTCTGTAAACTATGGTAAAATGAATAGAATACTAGGAAGATAAAATTCTGAACTGGTTTGCACCTAAAATCAGTTTCAAAATATATAAAGTAAAATAAACAGAAATTACTAGGAGATGTCAACAGGTGTGTAGTTGTAATTGAGTTTTAAGAACATTCTTTTTTGGAAAACAGAAATGAGTGACCTGGACAATAAAGAGATGGTTATCTTCAGATTGGTTTCCTAATCTATACTGTTTAAATGTTAAAAGAGCATAGGAAAGTTAAAAGGATGAGAATATAGATCAGGGTTATACAAACAAAAAGAAAACTAACATTGTCGTCACAATAGCACACACCTGAAAAAAATGGAAAAGTTTTGTGAGGGAAAGGGAACAAGAGTCATTATTCATAGATAATATGATTCTGTACAGAGAAAGTTTAAGAAAATTTACACATATATCATTAGAATAAGTATTTGAAACTCAGTTGTATCCCTGTAGCCAGTAAAAATAAATGACCGAAATCTCTATGGAGTTTACAAAATATAAGTGGACCTAAAAGGAGACCCAAATAAGTAGAGGTATACTATGTTCATGAATAGAAAGACTCAGTACCAGAAAGACGTGAACCCTTCCCCAGATTGATCAGGTCAGTGCTTAATGTTTAAAAAGAAATTACCATGAGTGTTTTAGGATCAGGACAAGTTGGTCCTACAATTAATATGAAAGATAGTTTTGAAAAAAGAATATGATAGAGGGCTTGGCTCTGCCAGAGCCTATTACATAGTTAGTAATTACAGCAGTAGGCCCAGAAACAGACCCACGTATGTATGGGAATGTAGTATGTAAAGAGTTCCTATTCATTTGGGAAAGATTGGACTAATCAATAAATTATGTTTATTATCTCACTGGCCCCCCCAAAAAAAAGAAAAGAAAAATTAAGACTTCCTCATTATGTACATCAGGGGGTCAGCAAACTTTTTCTGTAAAAAAACACATAGTAAATATTGTAGGCTTTGAAGGCTATTTGGTTGGCCTCACTCTCCTCTATCCTTGTAGCCACAGACTATACAGAAACACTATGAAAAACTGGTGGTGGGCTGGACTTGGCCCTTGGGCTGTAGTTTGCTATCCCTGATAATACAGAAATAAATGCTGGGTGAGTTGGAGCCCAGAATTTGAAAAAGCAAAGTTTGAAATCATACAGAAGAAAATATAGGGGTAAGAAATAAGACTTAGGAGAAATCAATCCACATAATGTAAGTTTGACTACATCAAAATTTAAAGTTTGCATATAATAAAATATACCTCTAAGGTACTTGGTGGTGGAACCAGTTGTTCTTAGAAGTGGTTTGGAGGTGATCAAGAGACAGTGGAAGATGACTCCCAGAGTTTTGGCCTGAGAAGCTAGTGGGCAGTGGAATTATTTATGAGAGGAGAAAAAGATTGATTTAGGAGCAGGTTTGGGGAAAGATGGTATGTCCCATTTAGGCAGTGGAATTATGGAAGATGGCAGAAAGGTAGTTAACTATGAATTTGAGATCAAAAGGTACTCAGACTAGAAAGAGTACTTTGGGAGTTACAGCATGTCTGTGGTATTGAAAGCCTGAAGAATAGCTGAGATCAGCAAGGAAGTACATAGGTAAGTAGAGTGGAGAGAAGGGGGACCAATCTTGTCCCTGAGAAACTCCCAGCTGGCGGAGGAGAAGTCGGCCAGGGATAAGCTGAGAAGGAGCCCCTGGAAAACGAGGAGTGGAGTTTCACGGAAGCCATGCCAAGTTTCACGTTTCAACAGGGAGATGGAGTCAGTTGGCAGATGCAGCTGCAAACACCAGTCACCCCAACATGGGGATGGGTACTGAGAGACGTCGCTGGGAATGTACATGTTGAGTTCTGGTGTATGGGGTGGGAGGTGCCTCTGAGACATTCATTTACACACGTTATCTTAATCACACAGTCATTCTGCAGGCTTTTAACCAAGGGTAAGTGTTAGTCGCTCAGTTGTGCCCAACTCTTTTCGACCCCATGGACTGCAGCCCACCAGGCTCCTCTGTCCGTGGGATTTTCCGGGCAAGAATGCTGGAGTGGGTTGCCATTTCCTTCTCCAGGGGATCTTCCTGACCCAGGGATCGAACCCAGGTCTCCTGCACTGCAGGCAGATTCTTTACTGAGCTACAAGGGACGCCCTAACCAAGGGTAGAAGAGTGATTTCTCTGGTCCCACAGACCAAAGTTGAAATCCTCCCTGTTGAAATAACTCTTTACTAGCTCATAAGAATGACCAGGTTTTGTAAATCAAGGAAATTGAGACCCTGAGAATTAAAGTAACTGGTCCAGGATCACATGGGAGAGCCCAAATTTGAACCTAGGTGTCCTGACCTCATCTCTCCTTAAGCACTCAGCCTTCTTGATCAAGTGCCATTCAGAGGTTGCTTCTAAGAGAAACTTCCCCGACAGCTGTCCTGCCCTGCTCCAGGGCGGCTCGTCCTTTTGTGTAGAACTTTGAACACATTCACCTATTGGAATAGAGCTGGCCTGAGTTTTAGTGGAGGGGGCATTGGGCTGAAGAAGTTGATCATGCTGCCCTCCTCTCTTCCAGTGAAAAGCAAAGAGCAGGAGAAGACCCCAGATGTCAAGTCAGTCAAAGGTGAGTCAGTGCTTCACAGTTATGAGCTCTTTAATCCTGTTGCCTTCTCCCTTCTTGTTGGTCCTCTCTGCCTTCTTTTATAATTACTCATGATTGTGACTTATTTCCCTGTTAATTGATGTATCTTTCAACACCCAGCATATGCTAGGCTTTTACTGAGCATTCATTGGCTCTCCTGGTGATTCCAGGGAACCAGGGTCCTCCTTGCTAATCACACATTTCAGTGATTCCCTAAAAGCAATTGATTGATTTTATTTTAAAAAATTAAAAGCAGAAAATACTCTTTACTGAGCAGTCTGACCACTGACTTATAAAGCCTGGTTTTCTGAGGTTTATCTGGGATCTGAATGCTTACTGTTTTCACTTTATTACTTTGAACGAATGGCCCTAACTTAAAATTTATTCAGAGTTCGTTATTGGAATTAATATATTGTCCTTATTTGTAGGTAAGAGCCTGCTTTTTTTTAGACTGTAATCTCGGGTGTAGTTTTGACGAATTTCATTATGTCAATGTACTAAAATTTTGGAATGGGAAAATTGTAATGAAAATTACGTCCATGTCCGTGGTACATAATTTTCATAGATGTAATTTATTTACACAAATACTGTAGATTGCTATTCTTTAGATTTTTCTTATAAATGTTTGCATGTTGTGTGGCTAGCATTGAGTATTAACTCCACATGCTCAATTTGTGAGAGGGACACTGATTATAACTTACAAGATTTGTAGATTAGGGAATAAGTAGGGTACCTCACACCCTTATTCTTTGCTTGTTTCTGATAATTTAAAGTCAGGTGGATTCCGTGTTGGTTCAGTGCAATAAACCAAAACCTCTTAAAGACCTTTCATGAGAGTCTTTTGATATTTGTGTGGAATAAGTGGGATGAGTGGAATTTAATTTAGCTGTAGCAATGAATTCATAGGGTTACTTTGACCATGTGAATTTGATGAGTTCCTCTTTATCCTGAAGTTAACAGGATATTAATATTTCTTTAAAGAAAATATATTTTGTGAATTTTTAAGTGTGCTTTATCTTTAAGCAGCTTGAACTTTAATCAGTTTTTATTAGATGGTGAAATTTTGTTACTCAGTTAAAAAGTAAAATAAGCATACTTTTTTTTTGTTTCTTTTTTTTTTTTTTAACTTTACAATATTGTATTGGTTTTGCCATACATCAACATGCATCCACCACGGGTATACACGTGTTCCCCATCCTGAACACCCCTCCCACCTCCCTCCCCATACCATCCCTCTGGGTCATCACAGTGCACCAGCCCCAAGCATCCTGTATCCTGCATCGAACCTGGACTGGCGATTTGTTTCTTATATGATATTATACATGTTTTAATACCATTCTCCCAAATCATCCCCCCCCCCACAGAGTCCAAAAGACTGTTCTATATTTTGTTACTCAGTTAAAAAGTAAAATAAACAGAATTGTGTTACTCAGTTAAAAAATAAAATAAGCAATACTGAAGAGTATTGTTCTAATTCTTTTGATAATCTAAAATTTTATTTTGGAATTTGTCACTTGCCAGCAAGCTAGGATTAAGAAATTGAAAAAGGTCCATATTTCGGGATGTTTGCTGCCTTTGGTACACTAGAGGTTCTCAAAAAGAACTTTCTCAAAGAAAGATCTCTAAGTTCCACTTTTGGCACAGTATTTTGAGAGTTACATATAAGTAATAGGGAATTTCTTTCCAGTTTTCTGCTGCTTGGTTAATTGACCTTTTCCGTAATAATTTTTTTAAATAAAAATTTATTTATTTTGATTGGAGGTTAATTACATATTGTTCCGTAAGAATTTTTTGTTGAGTATATATGCTTACTCAAGAGAGGTGTTACAAAATGTAATTTTTAAAGTTCCTTAAAGCCCTTTTAGGAGACAGTTTTAGACTATCAAATTGTGTTTAATTTTTAACAATTTTTTGAAAAATTATAGCTTCAATATCCGTACATTCCCCACAAAAAAGCACTAAAAATCATGCCTTGCTGGAGGCTGCGGGACCAAGTCACGTTGCAATCAATGCCATTTCTGCCAACATGGACTCCTTTTCAAGTAGCAGGACCGCAACACTTAAGAAACAGCCCAGCCACATGGAGGCCGCTCACTTTGGGGACCTGGGTGAGTGACTCTCAGTTTTTGTTAACTTCTAGGAAAAGGGATTTGAGTATAAAGTGTGAAGTTCCTGCCAGAGGATACTGACCCGTATCATTGGCTGGGGCTTTGAAATAAAATGTTTAAACTGGACTAACAGCTAGTGTAATGGATGGCTCCATATTGTCCTTCTGTAAATATAAAAAGCATGCCCGGTAGAATAATGGGCCATTTCCAGAAGAAGAAATACATTTGGCCACTGAATGTGTGAAAAGGATGCCTCACTGCACTAATACTGAGTGCAGTGCGTATTAAAATAATGAGTTTATGTTCTCCCAACACGTTAGCAAGTATTTAAAGCTTGATAATTGGAATGTTAATGTAGATGCAGAGAAATAGCCACTCCTGTTTATACATAGCAGCTTGGATGAATTTCAAGGGAATTATATTGAGAGACAATATATATTGAGAGAGAATATATTCGAGACAGTTCTTGAAATGACAAAATGATAGACATGAAGAACAGGTAGATGAGTGTTGGCCAATGGTTAGGGATGGCAGCTGGTTATAAAAGGCCTCACGAAGGGATCCTTGTGTCACTGGAGCTGTTCTCTGTCTTAATGTTTATACAAGTCGACTCGCATGATAGAAACACGGAGAACTAAATGCGCATCCAGTGAGTACTGGTGAAACTGGGGAGGTCTGGATAAGACGGATGAATTGTGTCAGTGTCTTAGTGTGATCTTGATACCGCAGAGGATACTGGGCATGTGTATGTTAGTCGCTCAGTCGTGTCCGACTCTGTGACCCCGCGGACTGCAGCCCGACAGGCTTCTCTGTCCATGGAATTCTCCAGGCAAGAATACTGGAGTGGGTTGCCATTTCCTTCTCCAAGAGGCTCGAGGTTTCCTGAAGTTCATTAAAGAGATGTTGACAACAGTGGACTAGTTAACACTGAAGTCAGGACAGTCAGCAGGGGTGGTACATGAAGTGCTTCAGAAGAAACAACAACGGGTGAAGAAAAGCCCTTTTGAAAAGCAGATGAGGCCCTCAGTTAATTTTATAAAAATGAGTCTCTCTGTGTCGTGCTGTGAAAGTTAATATTTTCTTAGTTTTTTCTTTCTTCTAATAATTAGCTTGTGTTTATAGTCATAACCTAAATTTAGTTAAATGTGAAATAAACTTTGTTTTATTAAGTTTGGTTTTATTTTTCAAGATAAAATCCCAGATCTAACTATTCTGTTATAAATGAGGCTAAGAGTTCATAATATCTTTCTAGCTATATCCACAATTTTTCCTCAGGATAAGGTCCTAGAAAAAGTTACTGGATTGAAAATTACCCTGATGGCTAAGGCTTTGCTGTTACTGAATCCTCCAAAAAGATTTTGTCATTTTACATTTTTAATCATCTGTTTTGCTATGCCTTTGTTAGTTCTTGTTCTTTTTTTTAAACCCATCTTTCAGTTTGATAGCCAAAAATGGTATATATTAATTTGTTTTTCTGAGATTTTTAATGAGATTGAACTTTTAAGATATTTTTATTGGTCTTTTTTTCCTTTGGAACCTGTATCATAAGATTTTTTTCCCTTAAGAATTTACATGATTTGAATTGCCATGAAAAGAGATGAGAGGATTGATTAATCAAGTAACGAAGACCCTTCTAGTAATTTAAATAAGCTTTAGCTGTTGTTATCTGTTACTGAACTGCTAACTCTTTTCTTCTTTTAGGCAGATCTTGTCTGGACTACCAGACTCAGGAGGCCAAATCAAGTCTTTCAAAGACCCTTGAGCAAGTCTTGCATGACACCATGGTCCTCCCTTATTTCATTCAATTCATGGAACTTCGGAGAATGGAGCATTTGGTTAAGTTTTGGTTGGAGGCTGAAAGTTTTCACTCCACAACTTGGTCCCGAATAAGAGCACACAGCCTGAACACGGTGAAGCAGAGCTCATTGGCTGAACCTCTCTCTCCATCTAAAAAGCCCGAAACCACAGCAGCTTTTGTAACCGAGTCTCTTAACAGGAGGCTGGAGGATTCTGGCTCAGCCCAGCTGGAAGGAATTGACTTAAATACTAGAACTAGCAACTCCCAGAACCACTTGCTTTCCCAGGAGAGTGACCGTGCCCATTCGCTCCACCTGGAGACAGCCAGGACAGGAACTCACCGGGGCTCCCTGGAAACCCAGGAGTCCTCCAGGCTCATGGTAGCCAGTAGAAGTAGTCCATCTTCTCCACTGAAGGAATTATCAGGAAAATTAATGAAAAGTAAGTGTGTGGTGGTGTCTCTCTTTATCCTGTTTTTGTTTGTTTTTACAGTCTATTTATGGGCTTCCCTGGTGGTCCAGTGGCTAAGATTGCAGAAACCAAATGCATGGGGCCTGGGTCCAATCCCTGGTTGAGGAGCTAAAGATCTCACATGCCACAATAAGATCTGTTGCAACCAAATAGATAAAAATAAATATATTTTTAAAAATCTACTTAAAAGTGGAACTTGAATGGGGATTAAAAGGGTTAGAGTAATTTTCTCCCAAATTTGGGAGTTTTAGAATAGGATTGTGTATGAAAAAAGAACAGAAGGGCCGACCCCCTAAGAAAAAGAAATAAGAATTAACAAATGAAGAAGGGTCCAGGGTCATCACAGATTTTGAAATCAAATCCTTATCCAAAAAGGCTAATGTCAGCCTCAATCTTAGTTTTCTTGCTCTTTTACTGAACTTTTCAGGTAAAGTTATTTGTTAATTGAAAGCAGGGCGCATCAGTCGGGTTCTGTGTCAGGGGCTGTACTTGAATTTCACGGAGTAGTCACAGCAGCCCTGTGAGGTAGGCAGCCACCCTGTTTTACATGTGAGGAAGCCATGGCTTGGGACGGTCGAGGAGCCTGCCAGGTCATACATCAGGCAGGACCTGCGCTTCAAATCCTGGAGTCTGGACTGCGGCTCCTCTTTTCCTTTTTCTTCTCTATTAGCTTGAAAGCTACACACTTCATTTTTCAGTTATCCTGGAATTCTGATTAGACAGCTTCCAACCCATGCTTATCATCTCTTTTATCTTCTCTTTGTTTTTCAAAGGTCCAAATCTACATTCCTTTTTTTATTTTTCCTTGTGTGCTTTTTTCTTTTTTTTTCCCTACTAAGCCTTTATTAAGGCAGTTTTTTTTTTTTTAAGGTTCACAGCAAAATTGAGGGGAAGCTACAGGTGTTTCCTGTACACCCTTTGCCCCCTGAACATGCATCGCCTTCCCCATTATCAACATCCCCACCAGAGGGAAACACTTGTTACAACCAGTGAACTTACCTGGGGGCATCACAATTACCCAAAGTTTACTTTCGGGTTCACGCATGGTGTTACATGTTCTGTGAATTTGGGGAAGTGTATAACCTCTTGTAACCACCATTGTGATACCAGGCAGAGCATTTTCACTGCCCTAAAAACCTGTGTGCTCTACCAGTTTATCTCTATATACCCACTCATTTCACTCTGGCCACCACTAATCTTTTTCTTGTCTCCATAGTTTTGCATTTTCTGGAATGTCACATACTTAGAATCG
Organism: Bubalus bubalis; assembly: GCF_019923935.1. Taxonomy (NCBI): domain Eukaryota; kingdom Metazoa; phylum Chordata; class Mammalia; order Artiodactyla; family Bovidae; genus Bubalus; species Bubalus bubalis. The sequence goes on along the minus strand of NC_059159.1, from coordinate 29,357,144 downwards.
TGTAGTATGTAGCTTTTTCAGATTGGTAGTAACATCTTCAGATCTTTTAGTTTGTTGATTCTTAAAATGGATCTAAACTGCTATTGAATCAGTCTTTTAAAGTGTTATTTTAATCTAAAAGTTAGCAAATTCTTCCATTTCTAGAAATATTTTTCTTCAGGTTTGCCTGGTCGTTTTTTAGTTTCTTGTTCCTTTATCCCTCTGTCCTACTTTTGACCCCATTTTTTATTTATTTAAATTTATTAAACATGTATTCAGTATCTCATAACCCCAGTGCCTACAGCTTTTGTATATCTGATTCAGGGTTTGTTTCTGCAGGTTCACACTTCTGGTAGGCTGTGGTTTTAGTGGGTTTTGGCTGTGAATACATATGTCTTTGAATTTTATCTTTGGTAATTCTTCAGGGACTCTAATTAGATTGGGTTCTTTGTGAATGTTTTTGTATTTGCTTTTGCCAGGCATCCAGGACCCGCTTCATTGCTACCCTGGTACCACTGAAAACTAAGTTTCTATCTTGCGGAGGGGAGGGATGGGGGTGTGTGTCTAAGTTTCTGTCTTGGGGTGGGGGTGCGTCCCTGCCCTCTTAGGGCCTCCTGCCCTCTTAGGGCTGTGTGTGTGTATGTGTGTGTCTGTGTCTCCCTTCTTAGGGCCTCCTGCCCTCTTAACGGCCGTGCGTGTGTGTGTGTGTGTGTGTGTGTGTGTGTGCACGCACACACGTGCGCACGCCCTCTTAGGGCCTTTTGTGTGTGTATTTGGTTTCTTCAGGCCCTGCCCTCTTAGGGCCTTCCGTGTGTGTGTGTCGCTCAGTCTTGTCCAGCTCTTTGAGACACCATGGACTGTACACTCTTAGGGCCTTCTGCCTGGTTTGGGTCTAATTTCTACCCCGTTTGGGTCCCATGCAGCTGCCCTTGAAAGTGCAAGCCTCGTGTCTCATGGGGGTGAAGGGCTTTCTCGGGTAAATGCCCTCTCTCTCTTGTGCTTTTGCCCATCTTGATTTGGACTGGCTCCTACAGTTCACAGTTCCTTATCTGCAGTCGAGAAATCCAGAAAGCTTTGCCTATCACAAGTTATTTTTTAAATGAACAGAAGTTGACCTGAAGGGGTGTAAGCTTTTTATAGCTTATAGTTGATATGAATAGCATCATGAACATGGTTGTCTCACATGCTGCTGGGGAATTAAAGTGGTGTAGCTTTGTAGTGGGAGAAGGCAATGGCAACCCACTCCAGTACTCTTGCCTGGAAAATCCCATGGATGGAGGAGCCTGTTAGGCTGCAATCCATGGGGTTGCTAAGAGTCGGACATGACTGAGCGACTTCACTTTCACTTTCCACTTTCATGCATTGGAGAAGGAAAGGGCAACCCACTCCAGTGTTCTTACCTGGAGAATCCCAGGGACGGGGGAGCCTGGTGGGCAGCTGTCTATGGGGTCGCACAGAGTCGGACACAACTGAAGCAACATAGTAGTAGTAGTAGTCATCATCGTCTGTTTGGAGAGAATTTACGTTTTTAACTGTATTGAGTCTTAAACGCCGTAGATTGAATCTGCTCCATATACCTACCTCTTTGATTGCTCTCTTTTGCATTGTATGGTTTTCAATGTACAGATCCTTAATGTTTTGTTATTCCCCCTTTTCTGGTACTAGTACAAATAATATGTTTAGAAAGTTTTTGTTTCTATAGTTTTTTTATTGCTAGTATATAGAAATATGATTGACTTTTATATGTTGACCTTCTGTTCTGTGCCTTAATTTACTCACTTGTTATTTCTTGGAGCTTTTGTGTAGATTGCCTGAGATTCTTGTCTTCTCCCTGATCTTAGAAAGCACTCAGGCTTTCATCATAAAGTGTGAGGTTAGCTATGGGATTTTGTAAATGCCCTGTATCAGGTTGATAAAGCGCCCTTCTCTTAAAAGTTTACTGAGAGTTGTTTAAAAGATTACAGATAATTGTTTAAATCATGAATGGTGTTGAATTTTCTCAAATGTTTTTTCTGTGCCATTTAATATGACCATGTGGTTTCCCTTCTTTTGTCTGAGGGATTATATCGATTAAAAAAAAAAAAATACTGAATAAGCTTGCATTCCCAGAGTAAGCCTCATTTGCTTGTGGTGTATTAGTCTGTTTATGCTGCTGGACTTGATTTTCTAATATTTTGTCGAGCATTTTTGCACCTGTGTTTATGATGGATATTGGTCTATAGTCTTCTTACACTGCTTTTGTCCAGTTTTGTTATTAGTAATTCTGGCCATGTAAAATGAGTTGTCATTTCATGGAAAACAGCTGGCAGTGTTGTTGCCCAGTGATAAAATGTAAGTTTTCAAATGAAACTTCGAATTTGGAAAACTTCCATTCACTACCACATGCTTTGACAGGTTTAAAGAGTGTTCTGAAAAGATCATTGGTGATATTAATGATGTGATTTCTTTCTTTATACTATATGATGCAATTTATCAACATCTGTAAGATCTTCATAAGTTAGTGAACCAATATTTTTTTAAATATTTGAAAATATATGATACTATAAAAGCACTTATTAGTTAAAAAAAAACTCGTTGAACATGGTACATAGACCAGTAGATTCTAATGTAACAGATTATAACCAGTTTATTAATTTGGTTTCTGATTCTACATTCTGATTAACTTTTAAGAAACTACCACTTTTCAAGTTTTGGATATAGTATCAAAGAAGAATGCTTCCCAGGAGGTGCAGTGGTAAAGAATCTGCCTGCCAATACAGGAGACACGGGTTCAATCCCTGAGTCCAGAAGATCCCTCTGAAGGAGGAAATGGCAACCTACCCAGTATTCTTGCCTGGAAAATCCCATGGACAGAAAAGCCTCGTGGGCCACAGTCCTTGGGGTTATGACTGAGTACGCACAAGGAGGATCAAAGAAGAATATAACCACAGTTCAGAAAGCTATTAAAATACTCCTTTTCACAGCTCTGAGGCCAGATATTCTTGATATAAAGAAAACCATTTATCTGTTCACAGCAAAGCAATGTCTGTCCAAAATCAAGCAGTTCTCCCTTCTCATTGGATTGTAACCTAGTGTTCATTCTCACACTACCTGGAATTAGTGCTGACCCTGCAGGTTAAAGGCTCAGTTGCACAACAGTGTCCCCCACTTCAGATGCCGGTCATGGGTCGCAGGTCAGATTCCCACTACCTCTTCCTCTTTCGGTAATTTGCTGTCAAGGCTCAAAGAACTTAGGGAAACATGTTATATATGTTTAGTGATGTAAAAGGATATTATAAAGGAGGGAAATGAGCTTCCAGATGAAGAGGTCCACGGGGTGAAGTCCAGAAGGATCTGAAGTGCAGGAGCTTCTGTCTCTGTGGGTTTGGGGCGATCTCCTCTCTGGCACATGGATACATTCATGAACCCAGAAGCTCTCTGAGCTGCTTCATTTAGGGTTTTATGGTGTCATCATGTAGGCACAATTGATTAAATCATTAGCTGTTGGTGATTGGCTTGATGGTCCACAACCCCCTCCACCCTCCCTGGAGGTTGGAGAGTGGGGCTGGAGTTCTGGTTCCTTCTCTGGCAACCAGCTCCCTCTCTGCACAAGTCACTTGGTGTCCATAAACTTTTCCTGTGCTTGAAAGAGCTTTATTATGATTAACAAATGATGCCCCTCTGGCCCCTACTGTAACTCAGGAAGCTGCAAGGGTTTTAGGAACTCTGTGCCAGGAACCAGGACAGAAACTGTACATACACACATGTATACACATAGGCTTCCCTTGTGGCTTGGATGGTAAAGCATCTGCTTACAATGCAGGAGACCCTGGATTGGGATGATCCCCTGGAGAAAGAAGTAGCAACCTACTCCACTATTCTTGCCTGGAGAATCCCGTGGACAGAGGAGCCTGGCAGGCTACAGTCCATAGGGTCATGACTGCACAACTAACACAACAACATACACACACACACACACACACACACACTGTGTATATATATACACACATACGCACACACACTAATATATATAATATACATACATTTCTTTTCATATCCTGATAGCACTATATATATTTGACCCAAATAGAAAAGCACAACAGATTGAATGCCAAAGCAGATATAAGAATCTTAACAGTTTGCTATCAAGAAAAATAGAGTTGCAAAAATGTAAAATGTCATCCTCTTATTAATTTTTTCAGTTTGGAAAATAGTTATTTTTAAAAAATGGTGTTTATGTTAACTTTTAACAGATTTAATATTGTTCATTTAAACTGGATAATTTTTCATCTTAATTTTCAATACCTTACTATCTATAGGTAAAACTCAGATAAATGGAAGCTCAGTAATTTTTAAGATTTCAAAGTCCCAAGACAGAAAGTTTGAGATTCACTATTTTAACCTTCCAGGGTTGTTGAAGGTCAGATGAATGTATTCGTGAATGTGAAATTTGGTAAAATATTTTCAACATGAATTTGTAAATAACTTGAGCCCCCGCTGTGTAAATCCTTCAGGTTCCAACTTTGGAGAGGAGATACGGAAAGAGGGTGTGTGAGAATAAGTATTTGCTGTTTCTCGTGAGCTTGTTAGCTGTGGGGAGGGCAGGGGGCTTCCTCATAACTCCTCTGCTCCACCAACCAAAGGGTGTAAAAGCAACTTTGTGATAGAGGCTTGTTTTGTCCTAAGTTTATTTACAAATATATTTATTTGTAATAAACTATCTATTTGCGTATTTGTGTGTGTGCTTGGGTCCACAGCAAAGCCCTGCTGTTGGTGAATATGTTCCGTTACTGGTGCAAGTTGCTTTTTGGTTTTGAAATTGTCCCTGTCTTCCCTTGCAGGTATAGAGCAAGATGCAGTGAATACTTTTACCAAATACATATCTCCAGATGCTGCTAAACCGATACCAATTACAGAAGCAATGAGAAATGACATCATAGGTAAGCAGTGCTTGAAGCTATGTCCAAAAAAAAAAAAAGCCTCTTTTTGGTTATTAAGAGAATTCTTCATGAATATGAAATTCAGCATCTCCCTTCCGTGTCTTGTTTTCAGTGTACTTCATTATATCTGACTGTTGCTCACTGAAAAAGTTTCCCTCTTATTCATTATTATTCGTTTTTGATTTGAAAAATAGTAGCACATGTTTACTTGAGTACTTACTGTGTCCCAGACAATATTCTAAGCACTTCCCCTGGACAAACTCATATAATCTTCTAAAGAACCTTTTAGCATAAATACAGTTATTATTTTATAAGTGAGGAACCACAGAGAAGGTAACAGCTCCCAGTGCACACCTGCTGTCTATAACATTTGCCCTCGATAAGGCTCAGACATGGCAGAGTTAGGCTTTGGAACCAGACCCTACCTGGTAGGCTATTTGGCAGTGTTTTTCATGCTGCAGATTAGGACCAGTCTCCTCTTAGGTCTTCACCACCACCGCCCCCCCCTTCCAAAAAAAGACTAGAAAAATCAAAGTGCTTCACAGTAGTAAGGGCAAACAAACAGCACTTCTGAAAATTGTTTCTTTTTTCCATCGTGCATAGGTATATAAATTTTTCTGTCGTAATTTTTTAAATGTTTTGAAAGCTTTTACTGTGTTGTATCAGAAAGACCTCAAGTATGCCTATAGTCACAGATAAAAGTGGTTCATTATACATTGAATAGATATTTATTATCAGAAAACGAAGATCATGGCATTTGGTCCCATCACTTCATGGGAAATAGATGGGGAAAGAGTGGAAACAGTGTCAGGCCTGGCGTGCTGCAATTCACGGGTTGCAAATAATACTTTTGGGCTCCAAAATCACTGCAGATGGTGACTGCAGCCATGAAATTAAAAGACGCTTACTCCTTGGAAGAAAAGTTATGACCAACCTAGATAGCATATTCAAAACCAGAGACATTACTTTGCCAACAAAGGTCTGTCTAGTCAAGGCTATGGTTTTTCCAGTGGTCATGTATGGATGTAAGAGTTGGACTGTGAAGAAAGCTGAGCGCCGAAGTGCTTTTAAACTGTGGTGTTGGAGAAGACTCTTGAGAGTCCCTTGGACTGTGAGGAGATCCAACCAGTCCATTCTGAAGATCAGCCCTGGGATTTCTTTGGAAGGAATGATGCTAAAGCTGAAACTCCAGTACTTTGGCCACCTCCTGCGAAGAGTTGACTCATTGGAAAAGACTCTGATGCTGGGAGGGATTGGGGGCAGGAGGAGAAGGGGACGACAGAGGATGAGATGGCTGGATGGCATCACCAACTCGATGGACGTGAGTCTGAGTGAACTCCGGGAGTTGGTGATGGACAGGGAGGCCTGGCGTGCTGCGATACATGGGGTCGCAAAGAGTTGGACACAACTGAGCGTCTGAACTGAACTAAACTGATATTCCTATTAAGTCGCATTACTCAGTTTTGAGTTTTTGATTGCAAAAATTAAGTGTTTTGATTTATGAAGTATAGCCTGTTATTCCTCTCCTAGCAGGTTCTTCACAGCGTGGGGCTCTTTGGGTCTTTACTCATTATTTGGGAATAGCAGGTCCCCTCCCGATCTCAGCTAAGCTTCTTCTGTCAGTCTCCACACTCCCAGTGCACACCTTCTGTCTGTGTTAGGCTAACAGGTGCTGCCCTTGTGTTTCCCTTTTCCTCTCCCACACAGACGCCTGTAACACACGGGCCTTGTGGCTGTTGGTGGCTTGTCCCTATCTGCTTGTGTTTTGGAATTTTCAACCAGTTTCATTCCAAGTGTCGTCATGGAATTTTGGGGTTTTCTATGTTGTTTCTCTCTTTCTATGTGAAAATTTGTTGCTACCATCTTCTAGACTTCCCAAGACCACCTGTGCCTAATGATAACTGTTAGGTGTCTGAACAGATTAGAATGTTGGAAATCGTTCGCTAGCAATTCCTTTAGGTGTTTGTACCAATTGATAACTGGGGTAGCTGAGAAAAGGAGAGAGCTTTTGATAAAGAGATAACTATTTTTCATAAATCTATAGTTCCTTAGGTTACCATCCTAGAAATAGAATTGCTGATTGAAAGGGTATGTTCATATTTTGAGGAATGGGGATATGTTCATTTTTAAAGCTTGTGCTAGAAACTGCCAGTTTATATGCCCAGTTAAATACATCAGTTTATGTGCCCACTAACACAAGGGTCAGTTTTCCCATGCCCATGCTCAAGTGTGTGTATCATTAAACAATTAAGCAAATGGATTGTTAAAACGATTTTGTGCCAGTTTACTAGACAAAAGGTGATGTGCTTCATTATTGTAATCCATTATTATATTTCCTTGGTTACTAGTGAGCATGCATATGTTTTTAATTGGCCATTTTATATTTGTCCTTCAGTGAATTTTCTTTTCCTGTCCTTTGTTCATTTTTCTTTTGAGACTTTCTTGTAAGTTTGTAAGAGCTCTTGATACATGAAGGAAAATAATCTATCATTCTTAAACTGTCATATATGCTGCAACTCTTTTCCCTCAGTCTGCCCTTTTGTTTTGTTTTAGGAGTGTTTTAAAGAAATTAATTTCATATTGAATCTTTTGATTTTTGCTTTTGCATGTATGCTTAGAAAGACATTCCTTACCTCATGATCAGCTGTTTACCTGTATTTTCTTTTAATTGCATTAAAACCTGCTAATCTTGATGCCTTTACAGTTATTGCCTGCTTTGATTTGCAGATGTGTATAGTTTGGATTTAGAGAAAAAGTTATTTACCATTTCTTTTACAGCAAAGATTTGTGGAGAAGACGGGCAGGTGGATCCCAACTGTTTCGTTTCTGCACAGTCCATAGTCTTCAGTGCAATGGAGCACGAGTATGTCGGTTTCACACTCCCACATTCTATGGTCTTGGGAATTTCGGTTCAGTCTCAGGAGAAAACCAAGTTATCTTTGAGGGTTTAAATACTTTGACTGTTTACAGGATCTTAGAGGCATCCTCTCAAACTATCTTGGGCAATGGTTTCTTTTAAATACAAATTATGTAAATCCTAGTAAAAGTAAAACAGATTTGTATTTTTAATTTTGATATTTCTTAAGTTAAAAGAATTTGTTTTTAATTCTGAAGTCACTGGGGGATATTGTGACTGTAGGGTATCTGCTTAAACAACACGTGTCTTCAGGTGGATATCCTGATTGTTAGTACATGCTGTAACCTTAATGGATGCCGTAGCACTAAATCCACATGCCCTCAAAAAAATCTCCGTATTCATTCTTTCATTTAAGATTTGTGGAAAGGGTGCTGCGCACAGTTAGCTATAGTACCTGCTGAAGGAGATTACAGCCTGAGAGTAACAGGGCATGTTGCTTGGTTACTGCAGTAGGAGGTAGCATGTGTTCAATGCTAGAGGGGAGCTGCAAGCCAGTAAGAGAGGGGAGAGGTTGCTGCAGGGAGAAGAGTCAAGGAGACACCGTGGGAAGGGAGGGTATGCTGACCCAGGCTGTGAGGCACAGCGGGCACAGCGCGGAAAGAGTATGTGCTTCCCAGCAGAGCTCTTTCCTCGGTCGGTCCCTCAAATTTTACCTTTTTGTCCACATGCAGGCACTTTAGTGAGTTTCTACGAAGTCACCATTTCTGTAAATACCAGATTGAAGTGCTGACCAGTGGAACTGTTTACCTGGCTGACATTCTCTTCTGTGAGTCAGCCCTCTTTTATTTCTCAGAGGTAAATTCTGCATTTCCTTTCACACTCTTAGATTCCAGCCTCTAAGCTGTAAATGCTGGGGCCCTGCCTGTGGAAAATAACATAGAGGAGACAAGTTATTTGTAAACACATCAGTTGGGTTTAAATACCTCGATTACTGTGTTGTATCTAATGGCAAGAATACTTGAATGGCATTAAAGAGAACTTGAAAATTCAGTGTAAAATAACTATAATTTTGAAAAATCTAATTAAACTGCTTATAAGAGCATGCAGATTTTTAACTATTTAGAGCTGTTTTAAAACCACGGAATTTGATACTTGATTTCAATGCATAAATGTTTGCAGACCAGACTTAAGAAGAGAGAAGGGAAAGTAGTGAATTTTCTGCTGTGTCATCATTTTACTTTAGCCATGTGATAGGATTACCCAGCGAAACATTTGCAAGGAGCAGTGAGTAAACTCATCTCCTTGAGGCATGCAGTTTAGTGTGATGGGGTGTGTTAGGCTTCAGCTAATGAAATGGTTACAAAGCAAGTGACTCTGAAGTCAGGGTAGAGGGTTCCTAGTCTCACAGAGTGGTCACTTAGACCCATACCTGCATCCTACTTCCTCACCAGGGTATAGTTACTTAGCTGATTCAAGTTCTCACCCCCTCTCTTTACCTTAAGTTTAATTGAGCATTTGTTCAGGTTGCTGTGGCCGTGTGGAATGGTGGAAACAATCAGGTGTTCGAGATTGGGTCCATTTGGTTTATTTTTTGTATGCTTGGCAGCAAGGAACCACTAATCCACCTTTAATTTTAACTCCTGTTCACTGAAATTTGCTTTCAGCTGTGTGGTGGTAGGGTTTCTGTTGTTGCTTAGAGTTGTTTCTTGTTTTGATTGGGGGGGGGAGTTGTTTGTTGGTTTGGTTTGTTTTTTTCCCCCCTAAAACAATATTTTAATATTTTTCAATCTCAGATGACTGTAAGTTGCTGACTGGCATTAACTGAGCAAGTGGATCTTTGGGGAGTGGGTGGTTTTGTGGGGATTTCTTCTCTTGATGTCCTGTATTTTAATAGTTGGTGTTTATATATAGATGAGAAATGGTGAGAGAAATCTGTTTACAGATTTTCAGTCTGATTTTCCTCATTTGTATGTTTACTTCCCAGTACATGGAAAAAGAGGACGCAGTGAATATCCTACAGTTCTGGTTGGCAGCAGACAACTTCCAGTCTCAGCTCGCTGCCAAAAAAGGGCAGTATGACGGACAGGAGGCGCAGAATGACGCCATGATCTTATACGACAAGTGAGTCAGGTGGTGGAGGACTTTGGCACTTAGCAGATACTGAGCGTTTCATGTGCTCTTGGGTAGTAAAGGTGGGTCACCTGGGTCTCTGCCATCAGGGAGCTCTCAGGGAGCCACAGAGGAGCTGTTTACTGGTGTGTGCAAAGTGGGGGTTCCTAGAACACAAATTGCTGGTGGGAAAGTGGGTTGTGTGGGGAGCATGCAGATCAGTAATGGTGGAGGTCACTGAGGGCTTCACAGAAGGAAGATTTGATTGCATCCCGAAGAGTGAATTGGATTCTGTCGCCAAAGAAGGTGGGGAAGAATGTTCTTGGAGGAGGCACCGGCATGAGCAGACTCATTGGCGCTTTGGGTGATTGAAAACTTGGGTTGGGACATGAAAGAAGATGAAACCAACAGGAATATATTGTAGAGGGCTCAGTGGCTACTCAGCCAGACTGACCGCTTAGCAGAGAGCAGTTTTTCATTAGCTTTCCTTGAAGATGAGATGGCAGCACAGTCTGACAGGGAATGGAATTGGAAACTGTGTCTGCTCCTCATTTTCATCCAGCTTTTCTCCTTCTGTGAAGACAAGCAGTGTGATGTTTGTATCCACAAGCACTTGCTAAGAAGACAGCTTGAGGGTAAAGAAAAAAATCATGGGACCTTGGGATTGGCAGAGAGCTGAGAGCGTCTGGGTCAGGGGTTTCCGCCCGCCAGGCGTGCTCGTGCTCCTGTCAGTGGAAGTGCCACCTAGGAACTTGCCAAAAACAGTTTCCTGCCCTCTGGTGGAAGACATTCTGACTCGGCGGGTTTGAGGTATGACCCAGGAATCTTTCTCTCTAAAGACATCTGGTTGATCCTGATGAATAGCCAGGTGAGAGTCTGGTCTGATTTTCCCAGTTTGCTGATGACAACACCAGGGCCCACACGGGTGATGAATGTCTCAAAGTGACAGGGCAGATAAGTGGCAGGACTTGGATGCGGTTCTAATGTTTGTCCAGTGTTTATTTTAGTATAATATATTTGTGGGAAAATACTGTACAAGAAACATTGTTATATGGACATTAACATGGCAGATGTGTACGTTTAGAAATTCGGGGTAGTTCCCTCATGATCCAGTGGTTAGAATTCTGCGATTTCAGGGATTGAATCTGGGGCCTAGGTTCAAGCCCAGGTCTAAGATCTAAGATCCCGCAAGCCGCATCGTGTGGCCAAAAAAAATTTTTATTATGTGTTGCCCCACAATTAAAAGCATGGAGGAATATTTGCCAACTTACTTGTTGCAAGGTGGGAGGAAGCTCACTTTTTGTTAAGAAAATACTGATAACAAGAAAGCGGGGTTTTCTGTGCTGGAGCAGATGAGTGGCAGCAGTGAGGACCTGGCGGAGCTCAGTGCACCCCTTGCAGGGGCACCGTCTGCCCTGGGTCCCGTGTCCAAACCGGGAGCCGTTTTCAAACGAAGACGCCCACCAGCACTATTGTTTTATCAAGGTCATTATGCCAAATTTGACTTGACCCATTCCTACTCTTTCGCTTTTCTTTTTTTTCCTAATATCCTGTTTCATTAGCCTTTCTGTATTTTTGTTGTGAAGAGGAGCTGGAAGCCGCAGAATGCTCAGATGTGGTGGGAGGAAAGGTCGCTGCAGGGCTGCCCTCCACCCAGCTCTGTAGGCCTAGGTCTGCACGAGCCTCGTAGAAGGGTCTCTGGAGTCAGTGCCAGAAGGCGCTGTGATTGCTGGGATACAGGTTGACTTTGGCCGTCTTTCTGCTGTAGGTACTTCTCCCTCCAGGCCACACACCCTCTTGGGTTCGACGATGTTGTGCGACTGGAAATTGAATCCAACATTTGCCGGGAAGGTGGGCCACTCCCTAACTGTTTCACAACTCCATTACGTCAGGCCTGGACGACCATGGAGAAGGTAACCAAAACCCCAGAAGTGTTAAACTATAGTAAATTTTTCCTGGTGTAAGTCAGAAAATGAAATGTGGAGAAACACAACAGTAGACAACTGAAATACTGCGATGATGATTAAGAGCAAAGGCTTTGAGTCTGGCTTGGTGTGTATTAATCTCAACCCTATAGGCCGAGGGACCCAGGCAGCTCCCGAAGTCCTTCCTCCTCTCTGAGGTGGGGCTCATACAGGTACTTTACCTCAGAAGTGTTTTGAGGATGAAAGTGAGGTAAGACATGTAGAGTGCTTACTAGTAACATAGCCCCTGACACATCGTAAGCATTAAAGAATGTTAACTGCTGTTATTACTGTATTATAGCTTTTAGATAACTGATAGTACTGAGCAAAGTTAGCTTAGGATGATCCAGATTTTTCACCAAACCCTCCAACAGGGTTGGAACGTTAGTTTTTTGTATCGGTGTCACTTACAAGGTAAGTGCTAATAGCTGCTTATTATTGATAAAGAGTTGGAACTTATGCCTCAGTTATTCTCTGATGAACTAGAGCAGTTTTTACTGGGAATGGGACAGAGCCCAGGATAAGCCCGTGAGGTGGTTCCTGTCCTGTCTGGCTCGTGCATCAGGTGGAAAGGGATTACACTGCTGCATGACCACCCCTCAAACCTGAGTGTCAGGGGTGTGGCAGGGCGCTGCTGGGAAACTGGATAGCTCTTGTCCAGGGCTGATCATTTTTTCATAATTAAAATAAACATTGTCTAATCTTACAGGGAAACTTCAAGATCTATATCATACAAAGAATGTAAACTTTCTGGATAATAAAAGAGAAAAATAGAATATCAGAGTACATACAGTACTATCAAGTAGGTAAATGGGGAGAAGAATGTGTGCCTCCTTCACTAATACTTTGAGTATTTCTATGCTGGATGTTGTTACAGGGGTAAACAGAAGAAAAAACATGGTTTCTGCCCTCCTGCAGCTCTATCTAGGAGGAAGGCGTATGTGAAACACAGACATCAATATTTATAGTTGTGCTGAATACAGTAAAGGAAAAGTTGAACATAGGAAATGCCAGTAATAATAATGGGAGCTTAGGATCATTAATAATTTTTAAATGCAAACGAAAACATCTGTGTACATTAGATGTTTATTTAACGGTGATATGAAAAAACAGACGCCAGTGTTGGAAAGCCTGTGTCAGAATAGATGCCTTGATAATACTGCTAGTGATTATCCTTAGGATTTATCAAAGCTGAAGTTTTCATGAGTTGAACTCAGTAGTCACACTCCTGGTAAATTATCTTAAAGAAATCCGTCCAGAAGTCAAAATCAACATATACACGAAGACTTCAGTATTTATAACAAACCAGAAAAACCTAGTTTCAAATTACATTCGCTCCCTGGTCACTAAGAAGTCCAGATTCAGTAGTTTCACGGCTAGTTTTCCGGGGGGAGCCTATAAACTGGTAGCATTAACAAGGTGTATTCTCTTTCAGGTCTTTTTGCCTGGCTTTTTGTCCAGCAATCTGTATTATAAATACTTGAACGATCTCATCCACTCGGTTCGAGGAGACGAGTTCCTGGGAGGGAGTGGCTCGCTGACGGCTCCAGGCTCTATGGGTCCTCCTGACGACTCCCACCCTGGGGCTGCCGACAGCGCCACCTCTCAGGTAGTGACCCGTGTGCCCAGCCATTAGGATCTTTTCACTCAGATTCTAGCATTATAGACCCCGTTTATATGCTTTAGATTGTGGAAGAAACAAGGAGAGAGAAAATTAGCCTACTTACTAGATATTCTAACCAAAATCTTTCTGATGATTGACAAACCCGAATTAACTTTTTGGCCAAGCCAGTAGAATGCTGTTTTTGTTTAGACACAAAGGTCTAGGTGCTAACCATAAAAAGTATTTTTACATTTTTGGTTGAAGTATAATAATATGTTACAGAAAAGTCTACATTTCATAAACATGTAGAGCTCGAAGAATTTAGATAAGCAAACCTAACCCATGTGACCAGCATCTAGATCAAGAAAGAGCACCTTACCAGGTTGTCAGACACTCTTGTCCCCTTCCTGCCACTGTCCTCCTCTTTTCTTTCTTTTTTTTGTACAACCTTATTGAGATATATTTCACATACCGTACAGTTTATCCATTTACACTGTATAATTCAGTGGTTTTGTAGTATATTTATAGAGTTGCTTAACTCTCACCACAATTAGTTATAGAACATTTTTTTACCCAAGAAAGGAGGCCTGTGCCCTTTAACTCTCACCCTCCAAGTCCTCATTCCTCCAGCCCTAGGTGACTGCTAGTTGACTTTCTGTCTCTATAGATTTGCCTGTTCCAGATGTCTCATATAAGTGGAACCTTGTAATACGTTGTCTTTGTGACTGGCTTCTTTTTCGAGGTTCATCTGTGGTTTTAGCATGTATTAGAACTTTGTTCTTCTTATGGCCAAGTGCCACTCTATCGTAGAGACACACCACATTTTGTTCACTCCTCAGCTTGTGGACATCGGGGTTATTGTTTTGGCTGTTAGGAATCACGCTGCTATACAGTTTTTGTGTGGATGTATATTTTCATTTCTCTGGTGTACATACCTAGGAGTAGGATGGCTGGGTCAAATGATGACTGTTTAACTCAGTCTTGATTACTGTTCCTTTGTAATAAGTTTTGAAATCGGGAAATCAGAGTCCTCCAACTTAGTTCTTCTTTCTCAAGATTGTTTTGATGGTTTGAGGTCTCTTGCAGGTCCATATGAATTTTAGGATTAGCTTGTCCATGTCTACAAAGAAGCTAGTCAGGATTCTGATAGGGAAGGAGGACTTTAACTCCACAGATCAATCTGCTGTTACTTTAAACAATGCTGCAACAAATAATCTTGTGTATAAGTCATTTTGTATAAATTATTTATGATTGAATTTTAGAAGTGGAGTCACTGGGTCAACCCATGCCTCTATTTCATAAAAGTACCAGTTCTGACTTGCTTTCTTTGTGGGCATGAGAAGTGGGAGGTAAAATACTATCATCTTAGCAAGTTTCCTCCATCTGTTTTGTCACATGGCCACACTAAGAATCAAAAGCATTCATTTTGATCCTGTGAAAGTTGGACTTTAGATTTATCAGCCAAGATACATCTGCATGGAAGAAGGGAGTTTTACACAGTTGGGAACATAAACTCAGTTGCTGGAACTCGATTCCTTAGGGAAAGCACATGTGGCCTATGGATGCACACGTCATATGCATCGGTATTGTGCTTCCCTCCTGCACTTATGTTTGAGTCTCAGGATCATTGCTTTTAAGCATCTCATTTGTGACAGGATTTAGTGGAAAGTGTATGTGTTTCAAACACTGAAGATTTTGTATAGATCTGTCATTCCAAACCCAGGACTGACTGGACTCCTGAATAACATACACTAATTTCACAATTTCTGTTGTAGTCCAGTGTGAAAAAAGCCAGTGTTAAGATTCTGAAAAATTTTGATGAAGCGATAATTGTAGATGCTGCAAGTCTGGATCCAGAATCTTTGTATCAACGGACATATGCAGGGTAAGCATCTTTTTAAAAAATTTTTTTTAATTTAAAATGTAAAGTTGTTTCCACTGTCTCATCTATGCCCTCCCCTTTTACATGTAGTGCAGTAGAGTGAGGTTGAGGGTGAAAGCTCAGGAGTGACTTCCTGGGTTTAATCTTGGCTCAACTGCTGATGGCAAGCTGCCTAATGCTCTCCAGTTTTTCATCCGTGAAATGAGAATGAGT
Organism: Bubalus bubalis; assembly: GCF_019923935.1. Taxonomy (NCBI): domain Eukaryota; kingdom Metazoa; phylum Chordata; class Mammalia; order Artiodactyla; family Bovidae; genus Bubalus; species Bubalus bubalis. The sequence continues at coordinate 29,341,618 of NC_059159.1, read as the reverse complement.
CCTGCTTCGTTGGGTTGGTGAGGGGGTTAAATGAGATAGTACGTGAAAAGCATTGAAAACATTGCCTGATAGCAGTGAGCGTTCAGTGAATTCCATTGCCATCCTCATTCCACCGCTGTGTATGACATTGATGCATGTCATGTTTACATAATGTGTGCTAGGCTGTCTTGTCCACGTTTCATTTGATTCCTATGTTAGCTATTTTGAAGTCTCTGTTTTAAACTACAGAGATGCTGAAGCATTTATCATGGACTATACCATTGTCCATTGGTACATACTGTACCATTGGCCGTCAGTAACTGAAGGGGATTGCAGGACCCCCTCAGACACCAGAGTCTGAGGATGCTCGAGTGCCTTGTATGAAATGGCCTGGTATTTTAAACCCGTATAAATCATCTCTTGATTACTTATAATATCTAACAGAACGTCAGTTTTTTGTAAGTAGTTGTAAATACAATGTAAATGCTATGTAAATAGTTGCCAGTGCACAGGAAATTCAAGTCTTGCTATTTGAAACTTTGTAGATTATTTTTTCTCTGAATATTTTCAATCGGCCGTTGATTGAGTCTGTAGATCTGGAGCCTGCAGATATGGGGAACCAGCTGTATTTGGGGAAACGGAATAGAATGATTCCTTTGTATTTTGCAGTTAACTTGGTTGTTTATTTTATCCTAAAACAGAAAGGCAGTGATACAGCACTTCTCAATCTTTACCACAGATCAAATCATAATATCATTTCCTCTTCCCTGAAGATGGCTTGAAAACATAGAAACCTGTGTAAAGGCATGGATGATTACCCCACCCCAGTCCTGGCAGTACCATGAAAGGGGATTTCAACATTCTTAATTGCTTTTACCAGAAAGTAAAGTGATAGTTGGGAGACCAAGTAGTCCCAAACATACTTTGAAGTAAATAGAAGGTTATTTTGGCGATTCAGTCTTCAGCTGCGTCAGTGTTGTAGTAATCTTTATTTCTTCTTTCAGGGAATGGTAGAGAATAATGCTAAATGAGTTAATTCCCAAAGATGCTATTTATTCTTACGGAATGATTGGTTCATTTATTTCAGACCTTAAGAAAGACTGTCAATTGCAAGATGTTTTATTTCTATAGTGTTTCTTGTATGTAAAATAAATTGTTAATTTATAAAATTTAAATTTGTAAAATAAATATATGTATCAGATCAGATCAGATCAGTCGCTCAGTCGTGTCCGACTCTTTGCAACCCCATGAATCGCAGCACGCCAGGCCTCCCTGTGCATCACCAACTCCCGGAGTTCACTCAAACTCAGATCCATCGAGTCAGTGATGCCATCCAGCCATCTCACCCTCTGTTGTCCCCTTCTCCTCCTGCCCCCAATCCCTCCCAGCATCAGAGTCTTTTCCAATGAGTCAACTCTTCGTATGAGGTGGCCAAAGTACTGGAGTTTCAGCTTCAGCATCATTCCTTCCAAAGAAATCCCAGGGCTGATCTCCTTCAGAATGGACTGGTTGGATCTCCTTGCAGTCCAAGGGACTCTCATGAGTCTTCTCCAACACCACAGTTCAAAAGCATCAATTCTTCGGCCCTCAGCCTTCTTCACAGTCCAACTCTCACATCCATACATGACCACAGGAAAAACCATAGCCTTGACTAGACAGACTTTTGTTGGCAAAGTAATGTCTCTGCTTTTGAATATGCTATCTAGGTTGGTCATAACTTTCCTTCCAAGGAGTAAGCGTCTTTTAATTTCATGGCTGCAGTCACCATCTGCAGTGATTTTGGAGCCCAGAAAAATAAAGTCTGCCACTGTTTCCACTGTTTGCCCATCTATTTCCCATGAAGTGATGAGACCGGATGCCATGATCTTCGTTTTCTGAATGTTGAGCTTTAAGCCAACTTTTTCACTCTCCTCTTTCACTTTCATCAAGAGGCTTTTGAGTTCCTCTTCACTTTCTGCCATAAGGGTGGTGTCATCTGCATATGTGAGGTTATTGATATTTCTCCCTCAATCTTGATTCCAGCTTGTGTTTCTTCCAGTCCAGCGTTTCTCATGATGTACTCTGCATATAAGTTAAATAAACAGGGTGACAATATACAGCCTTGACGAACTCCTTTTCCTATTTGGAACCAGTCTGTTGTTCCATGTCCAGTTCTAACTGTTGCTTCCTGACCTGCATACAAATTTCTCAAGAGGCAGATCAGGTGTTCTGGTATTCCCATCTCTTTCAGAATTTTCCACAGTTGATTGTGATCCACACAGTCAAAGGCTTTGGCATAGTCAATAAAGCAGAAATAGATGCTTTTCTGGAACTCTCTTGATTTTTTGATGATCCAGTGGATGTTGGCAATTTGATATCTGGTTCCTCTGCCTTTTCTAAAACCAGCTTGAACATCAGGAAGTTCACGGTTCACATATTGCTGAAGCCTGGCTTGGAGAATTTTGAGCATTACTTTACTAGCGTGTGAGATGAGTGCAGTAGTTTGAGCATTCTTTGGCATTGCCTTTCTTTGGGATTGGAATGAAAACTGACCTTTTCCAGTCCTGTGGCCACTGCTGAGTTTTCCAAATTTGCTGGCATATTGAGTGCAGCACTTTCACAGCATCATCTTTCAGGATTTGGAATAGCTCAACTGGAATTCCATCACCTCCACTAGCTTTGTTTGTAGTGATGCTTTCTAAGGCCCACTTGACTTCACATTCCAGGATGTCTGGCTCTAGGTCAGTGATCACACCATCGTGATTATCTGGGTTGTGAAGATCTTCTTCGTGTGAGTTAAATAATGATTTTTTTCCTTTATCTTTAGAGATAGATTTTAGTGTTTGTTTTAGTTTAATGGTTCTAGCATCTTCCTGAAATTTTTCTAAAGGCAAACAAATCTGTAGCAGTTGGTGTGGGCACCCATATATTAACTGACTTATTAGGAAGGCTGTTTCTAGAATAAGATCCGCTTTACCTGAGATGAAATAATATATAGGCATTACAAAATTCTCTTCTTTTAAATAAGTTTAATACAAATATATTGATCTCTTCTTCCAAAAATGAAATTTACAAATAAGGCTTCTGTGCCCTTTGATTACAAACCAGTGCCTGTTTTCTCCCCTTCTCAGGATAATCACTGTTACGTTATGGTGTATGTTTTTGTTGGCTTATGTTTAAGTGATTGAAATTACACTCCATTTCTGTCTTGTGCTTTCATTAATAGTGAGTTTGGAGATTTTTCTATGTTAGTCTACACATATTTACCTCATCTTAACTGTGTTGTGCTATTCCGTAAATAATGTTAATTATAGCTTATAACTGTTGCTAAATATTTCATAGTGTGTTATGTTACTATTTGGCATTGATGGTTATTGGTATTAATGGGTTATTGGTATTAACTGGGTTTTGGTATTAATGGGTTAGAGAAAGTTTGCTTTCTGTGGGGGACAATTCTTTTTGAGATAAGTCCCACTCTGAGTAAAATGGATAGGTATAAATTATATTTCTCGTTTTCTAGATCTAGATAAGATGTTTAAATTTAATTTTTTTCCTTAATTTCAAATGGACTGTTAGACATTGTGTTCTTTTCATACTTATTTAGGAAGATGACGTTTGGAAGAGTTAGTGACTTGGGTCAGTTCATCCGAGAATCTGAGCCTGAACCTGATGTAAAGAAATCAAAAGGTTTGTGGTGTTTTTATACATTGTATCGCGCCTTGACTCACGTTAATCATTGCCTGTAAGTGAAGGGTTGTTGAAGATTTAACCTGTTTATTTTACAAAATAGCTATCATGTCTTTAACCTTGTGTTTATAGTCAGGAGTGAGTCCAAGGGCTTGGTGTAATCAGGTCTCCACACAGTCTCTGTCTCTGAATCAGAAGTTACTGAACTTGCTTTCCCATTACAGAAGGCGCATCTGCATGAAACAATGGCTCAGAATACCGTGCTGACAGCAGTTGTTTGCAGTTCAGCTCTGCTTCCTCTCCCTTCCTCTCCTTGCCAAGGGCAGCTGCAGAGTGTTTGTCATTTGCCAACCTGTAGTTTTATTTTGGATTTTAAAGCCCTGATGATAGAGCACAGAAGGAAGGACCACATTTTAAGGCGGCTGTATCTCAGAAGCTTCTGAGAATGTGGGAACTTTACTTTCAGGTCAAGCAAGGTAATTTTAATAGTCACCTTCACACCATCTAGGAGAAAGTGTAACAAGAAGGAATTGTAAGGGACGTTGTGAGCAGGTGGTCCCTGCAGTGGCGGTGCACTGGCGGGAGATGGAGCTGTGTGTGCCCTGTGAGCGCCCTCCTGTGCTTCTTAAGAAGCCTGTGGTCCTGTCTTCTGGGCCGCAGGGATTTCTAGCAGAGTGCAGTGAGATGCTTCTTTCTGCCATAGTCTGGGAATAAAGTGCAGTTGGGGAGAGTCTGGTGTCAGAGAGGCTACTCAAGGAGTAGGATTCACTAGTAATGTAGGTAGAAGGAAAAGAGGATTTCAGGGTAGGTAGTGGTAGCAGGAATTAGGTCAGATTTATAACACTTACAGAGGAAATTCAGGAGACTACATTCACCGTGGAATTTGGTTACAGATTCACGGGGAGAGTAAATGAGGAAGGCAGATGAGGTTTTAACATGGATTCTCTAGATAAAACATTATGATGTTGATTTTCAGTGGAGGATTAAATTAATGTCTGAGATGAAGGCTACAAAAAAAAGAGTATATGAGAGAAGAGCTCGACTTGGAGCAGGTTAAGTTTGAAATGTCTTAGGACAATTTTTAAGTTAAGTATTGGTATGACACCCAAGAACAAATTTTTGAGTTATTTGCATTTTGAAGGAAGTTGAAGCCAAGGAGGGGATGAGATGCCCCAGAGAAAGTGGTGAGGGAACAACGGGATCCTGAAGAAGCTCCTATGGAGCGGAGGAGGTGCTGCTAGAAGAGGGGGACGCCTTAGCAAGTAGAGGCTGTCAATAGCCTGGAGAAAGAGCTGAGCGCCAAGAAATTCAGTGGGTTCAACAGCCATTTGAGACTTTAGGCAGAACATGTAATGTTGTGGCCATGTAATACTGACTCTGCCTGGCCATAAAGTTTAACAAGACCAGTATTTCGACTTCTGGCTAGTAATACAAATTATTAAGGGGGAGTGGTCCAGGTTTTGTATTTTTCATGAATGCTACAGTTTACTATAGACTACCCAGTCATTGAACTAATCAGGATCTTGCCTGAGAAACAGTCTGCCAGCCACTTGGTTTAAGGCAGAGTTAGAATGTGAGCCCGTTTGTATTCATGAAAGGATAAGCTGTGTGTTTAACTCACGGAAATATAAGCTAGCCTCCTTCCTCAGTGGTGCCTCAGAGTTTTAAGTACAGATGTCGGAGAAGGCAATGGCACCCCACTCCAGTACTCTTGCCTGGAAAATCCCATGGATGGAGGAGCCTGGTGGGCTGCAGTCCATGGGGTCGCTAAGAGTCAGACACGACTGAGCGACTTCACTTTCACTTTTCACTTTCATGCATTGGAGAAGGAAATGGCAACCCACTCCAGTGTTCTTGCCTGGAGAATCCCAGGGACGGCGGAGCCTGGTGGGCTGCCGTCTATGGGGTCTCGCAGAGTCGGACACGACTGAAGTGATTTAGCAGTAGCAATAGCAGTGTGAAGAGGCTGTGTGTCTCCTAGGAAGTTGTTACAGCCTGGACAGAGCCTGGCTGTTTAAAACGCTGATCTTACCAGCGAATTCGCAGACTAGAGATCCAACATGTAGCAGCAGCATCTGCACTGGAAACCCTTTTGTAGAGGAGCTGGTCTTGAAAGATTTATGTCCATCCACCTGTCAGTGGATTGTACCTCCTGATGTATTGCTAGATTCTGCCCTCAAGGCCAGATCCTGGTCCTGGTTTTATTTGATCTTTGAATGTTTACTGCAAATTTTAACACTGGTTGATAGTTTCTTTCATCAACTGAGGAGAACAGAAGAAAAACCTCAAGCTCTAAAATAGCTTTTCCAGGTTTTTTCAAGCCATAATATTTGCAAGTTAAATATTCTCTTATGGAAACAATATAATCAGTTTTTGTTAATGGTTATATGCCTTAATTTGGGAGTGAGGTTGTACCAAAAAAACTATATATGTATATATATCTTTTAAAAAAAATATCTTTGGGGGCTTCCCTGGTAGCTCCGCGGTAAAGAATCTGCCTGCCAATGTAGGAGACGTGGGTTTGATCCCTAGTTTGGGAAGACCCCATATGCTGCGGAGCAACTGAGCCTGTGTGCCACAACTGCTGAGCCTGTGCTCCGGAGCCCAGGAGCCACAACTGTTGAGCCCATGTGCCATAACTACTGAAGCACGCATACCCTAGACCCCGTGCTCTGCAACAAGAGAAGCTGCCACAGTGAGAAGCACTATAGCTAGCGAGTAGCCCCCACTCGCTGCAACTAGAGAAAAGCCCATGCAGCAACGAAGGCCCAGCACAGCCAAAAATAAATGATTTTTTAAAAAATTTTTAAAGTTTATCTTTTAAAAACTGGGAAATGGCTTTTAGTAATCTTTTTTAATGCAAAATCATGCATGAGGTCTGCATTCAACTTTGGCTTTGTTTACTAGGATCCATGTTCTCTCAAGCTATGAAGAAATGGGTGCAAGGAAATACTGATGAGGTAAATTCAACTTTTAGTGTAAAAAGATTCTGTCTTATCAGGGGCACTTATTCCAAGTAAGGTTTCAGGCTTTCTCTCTCCTTAGTTCCTTGCTTAAGCAGCACGGCACCTTATTGTTTCCTTGTCCCAGAGGTAACAGGAAGGGGTGGCCCTTCCAAGATCTCACAGTTGCCTGGAGGCGGTGGTCCTCAGTCCAAAGACTCTGACCGCGGAAAACAGTCAAGCATTCAGGTTCCTATCAGTCAGCAGACATCAGTAATCAGTGCCACAACAGAACTCAAACGTTTCCTTCCTCACTGTCAGGTACACTTTCAGAAATAGAGGTTTGCTTTTTTGGATAGTTAGGTATATTGAAAGACGAGAGTGGAAGAAGAAAAATGTTTGATTTTGACCATCTAACGTGAAACTAGTCATGCTGTTGGCTAGCCTGAAGCTGACTCTGAGGGCCAGTGAATCATATGTAAATACACCAAAACCAGAGGGTGGCCTGGGTCCTGTGATACATAGGAATGTGCTTCTTTCCAAATACATAGAAATGATATGTATATGCAGTTGTGTTTAGAACACTGATGTTTGTTGATTCTTCTAGCAAATTCTTCTAGCAACAATTTAATTACTTTTTTAGGCCCAGGAGGAGCTAGCTTGGAAGATTGCTAAAATGATAGTCAGTGATGTGATGCAGCAGGCCCAGTGTGATCAGCCGTTAGAGAAGTCCACAAAGGTAAGGACCCAGCCTGCATGAAACAAAAGAGAATTAGATCTAGATACAAGTGTGCAGGACATAGGGGAACTTCTGCTCCTGCCTTTAGGAATTGCCCTCTCATGATAAACAACTGGAAAACTGGCAAACTGAATGAAACAACTATTTCCAGATACTAGGCAACGGGCAGAAGACAGCTGTAGCCCCTGCAAGAAGGGTAACACTGAGGTGATACCTGGTTCACTTCCCCAAAGCAGTTTTCAACGTGCAGGGAGAAGGAAGCCTAGCAAGTTCATTGTCTTAACTGAGTTGAAGAGTCAGAAATTGAAGTTCAGAGAGCCCAAGGTGACTGGAACTCACAGGACAAGGTATTGGAAAAAGAAAGGCCTGCACAGAAAAGAGGCTCCAGAGATACTTAGAGAGATCCTTACAAGGCCTTGGCCAGGTATTGGTCTCTACACAGTAGGGTAAAAATGCCCATTGTAGGAAAGAACTGCTAGAAATCAATAGGCTGGACAGTTCTGGAACCTGGGGCTAGGAGTAGCCAATGAAGAAATCCAAAGGGAAATTAGAAAATGCTTTGGGCTGAAAATACAGCATAGTGGAGTCTGCCCTCCCTATTCATGGGCTCCACATCTGAAGGTTCACATCCATGGTTCAGCCAATCATGAATCAAAAATATGTTTCTAAAAAAAAAATTTTCCAGAAAGCTCCAAAAAGCAGAACTTGATTTTCCGTGTCCAGCAACTATTTACGTGGTATTTACATTGTATTAGGTAATTATAAGTAAGCGAGAGGTGATTTCAGGTACTCAGGATGAGGTGTTTGGGTTATATGGAAATACTACACCCCACACTAGGTCAGGGGCTCGAGCATTCTCAGCTTGCTGGTATCTGCAGGGGCCCTGGAAATAGTGCCTCACCATTCCTGGGGGATGGCCAAGTTTGTGAGGGACCGCTGAAGCCATTCTTACAGGCAGATTTGTAGCATTAAATGTTGATACTAGATGAGGAAAAGTTAGTCTTCTGTCTTAAACTAGAAAATGAGTAAATGAAACCCAGAGAAAGCAGAAAGAAGGAAATAAAAGTGAGTATCAGTTACTTTGGGGGGAGGGAGTCTGCTCAGTCATGTACATGCATCCATTTCCTTCCATTTTACTGCTGTTGCCTCTTCTCTCACTTTCCCCATTCATGTGAATTTGGTTTTATACTTTGGGTTTTCTCAAGCACTGTTTTAGGAAGGTGTGAATAGAATGGGTGTGATCTCTCTGCCCATCTTTACCTGGAGGTCACCAACAGTAATCCTTAGGAGATTCTGACTTGCCTCAACCAAATACTCTGTCTTTCTGTAGCTTCACTAGCTGTCCCTGCAAGAGCCGCACAGATAACCCAGCAAGTTGGAGAGAGCCGCTTAGCCCCTTGGTGTTTTCTTCAAGAAAAGACTCCCAGTGTTCTTCTAGCTTTGCATTCTGTAACCTGAGTTGACTCAGGAGGACTTCACGTGACAGGAGAACCTCTGCTCAGACTCCTGATGATGGCATTAAACTGTTCTGCGTCACCCACGTTAGCAGGAGTTAGGAACCCAAGCTACCTCTGTTCACGTGATGTCCCCTGTAACCCTCCATAGTTTGAAGGCAGAAATTGAGATGTGGATCCAGCATCACCCGTTCCTTGCAGCTTTTTACTCTAAGAAATGTTATCAGAACTTGTTGTAATTTTGAACTTTTCACTGAGCTGATTCGGACCAAAGCTCTGCTCACTTTTGCAGACTGTCCTCTTTTCTGTGTAAGGGTGATAATTTGTACCTATATTTATCCTCACCAGCTTAGTCAAACCCAAAATAGCAAAGAGCAAGATAAAGGTGTAGAAAGAAGTGCAAGATGGTTGTTTCTGTGATCCCCCGTTACCATGTTGATGATCAAATATTCCACAGTATGAAACTGTTCTTTAGAAACCATTTTGGAAAGCAGATTTTCAACTTAAGGCTTTTCATTGTTGTGTGTTCAGATTTTATTACCATGTGTGCTTTTCATGTCTAAGATATGCAGGTATACTTTGCTTTTAACCTTACTTGGCCTTCTCTTTGGTTGGCCGAGATGACAGTCCTGCAGCGTACTGGTGTGGTCAAAGCACTGGGCCAGCAGACCTAGCACCGTCCATTCTCGGTCAGTATGTGTGACCTTGTGCGAGTTGCTGCTTTCTGGTCCCTTCATTTCCTTATCAGCAGATCAGAGAAGTTGGACAAGATCTCCTAAGATCCCCTGTAATTCTCAGTCCATGACTATGTGAGTGTGAAAGTCCTGCCCCGACAGACGAGATCACAGCTTCTCCTTAACCCGTGTGGATATCTCCCTGCTTTGAATCGGCTGCCCTGCATTTGTCTGTAGAAAGCACTTGAGCGTTTAAACTCACAGCATTACTGATTTATTTCAGTGTGTATGTCCCATCTCACAGATAGTGAGGACCATGTCTTCTGTGATGTTTGTTTCCTTGTCAGTGCAGTGAGAAGGTGGACTCAGCTTTAGAAGCTCGGTCTCAGGCAGCCAGAATATCACAAGTCTCTGTTTTCTTGCTAGAAGCTCTGGAGAATTCCATGTTATGGCTCTGTCTCCATCTCATGAATCCCCAGCAGATGGTCATTTGGTTGTCTGGGATTGTTCCCTGTCACAAAACAATGCTTTAATGAATAGTGTATGAAAGTCTTTGTCGCCTCTTTAAGAGTGTGCTGTGGAGTTCAGAAACAGAATTATTTGTCAAAAAGTAGATATTTCATTCTAATATCTGTTATCTAGATGGAAAGATAAAAAAGCAAGTCTGGTTGTCAGTCCTCATCACGTCACCTTCGGGTGGGCCACTTGGCATCTTCAGCCTTCCACTGGCTCTGCTGTAAATGGAGGTGATTGTAGTAGGGTCCTGAGGTGGTGCACAGTACCTGGTATGCGGGAGGCACTCACTCAGCACTGCGTCCCCTTCTTCCTTGTGACAGTAGTGTGTCCCTGGTTGTAGAAATGTACCTTACCTTTGTCTTTTCCTTCTTCTTTTCAGATATGACTCAGACCTGAGATCAAGGAAATCTGCTTTTGGAAAATAAGAAAACTTTTTTCCTTTGGTGGATTCCTCACCGCAGCCAATGAAAACAGCACTGTATTTCTTCTCACTGTCGTTCCCAGGAAAGAAGGGCAGACAATCCCAGACTTCCACCATGGAGAGCGGCTCATAGACGCCCTACCACCCAGATGATCGCACAGTGACAGTCAGAGAGACCAAAGGGCACTGTTTACACTACTAGAGATTAATCGTTTTCCAATGGCAATAACCCATCCACAGAAGAATTTAGCCCATGGGGATCTGCAGGGCCAGGTGCCATGGGAGGCGGGTGGGCGTGGAGCTGGTGTTTGATGCGCCGCTGTGGCGGTCTCCCACCCCAGCAGCAGCATGAGGCAGATGCCTGGGGTGCTTTGCTTCATCTCCTACACAAACAGGTGAGTCGGCCTGGCCCCAGCCAGGCAGAGCAGTGCCGGCAGATGGCTTTCCTTCCTGGGAACGGCCTGCACAGAGGTGTTCATCTGGAAGGAAGATGAGAGGTCACGGGTCAAGTTGTGACATTGTCCTTCCCTTTGGTGGCAGTTTGCCATTTTCACATTTTAATAGCTCCCGGGATGCAGTACACGTAAATCAGCTCCTCTGCTGGAGGGGCCACCCTCTGCACTGTGAGCATCAGGCCCTGCTCCTCCAACTTCTGTGCTCTGGATTCATCCCTCCCCTCACAGCACACAAGGAAAGGAATTTGCAACAACCATCACTCCAGTTTTCCCAGTTGTACACTTTTTTAAAGCAGGTGGTGGGCAGGGGTGTGGGCGGGCAAGGGTGGGGGAGAAAGGCCCTCCTCTGACCCCCGCCGCCCATCTTTGCTGCGCCGGCAGTGTGCAGCTCGTGGCCTTTCTCCTTCGTCCATGGTCATGAGAGGCCCCTCGCTGCAGTTCCACTCCATTGGCCTCAGGGTCTGGGCCACACTGCCTTCAGCGGAGCCACCCTGGTGGTAAGCACACTCCATGGCGGGCGCTGCCAGTATGGCCTCGCCGCCCAGACTATTGGGGGAAGAACGTTCTCTTAGGTGTTAACTGCTTTTGCTCAGACTTTGCAAAAAAAAAAAAAATATATATATATAAATACATATAAATATATAATTATTAATCACCTCTGTCCTTGAGAAAGTCTTGAATGAATAGAGTTCCTTCCACTGCAATACCTGACTGTGCAAGAGGCACGCCATTTCATCAACAGACGAAGCAGAAAGGCTGTGTGTGGGTTTTGGTACTGTGTACCACCTCTGTTACTCCTCTAAAGCCAAGTGTTCATGTACTTAAACCATATTCTATTTAATTGTGTTTGATTTTAAAATATATATATATATATATGAATTATATTTAAAATTGTGTCAACTTTCTGCTTTCAGGGCATTTATGGCTCCTCTATTGAAATGCGTTGATTCTTCCCAGTATTTCCATTTGCTTTACAAGAACCCAGAACAGCCACTCCTGGACTCAGCCCTGTGTTTGGAGCGTGTGGCATAGACCCAAGTATTATTAGTTGCCTGTGCTGTGATTGACTCACTTTGTTCTTTTAACAGAATACTTCCATCCATGTCACTTTGCTTCAGTCTTTAAATAATAGAAAAGCAATATAAAGTTCATAGAATAAACTGTGGTTTTGGGTGACATGCCGCCTCTGCATGTTTTGGAATAACAGTGTCTGTCAGGCTTTAGGCTGTTGACATGCGTGCTTTCCATTAAGATGCTGTCCAGTCCTATACCTGTGTGTGCTGCGCTTTCTCGGTAGGGATGCTGGTAGCGTGAGGCCCTATAAAGAGAAGGATAGCAGGCTGGAGACTGGCTGCCTTTTCCTGCCCCGCCTGCTGTAGGACATAGAAAGTGTGGCCTGAAGCTCTGTCTCTTGAGGCTCCTGCACTCCTCAGAATGGGAGGGGTCATCTGGCCTTGAGAGCCAGGCTGTGTACAGCGTGCCCACGAAACAGGCTTCCCTGAACATCCAGCTTTAATGTCATGCTGACACTCATACACATTGTCAAAAAGAAAAAAGACGTTATGAAAGAGGATACCTTTTTGATCGGATATGTTTTCATCACTCGTGTAAGATGTGACGAAAATAAAAAGCATCAGCCAAGCCCATTGAGAGCAGTAAAACAGGGAACAGCTGTTTTAACCTCTTTTGCTTGGGTTTCATTATTCAGTAGAACATTACAAAGTGTATTTACATTTCTGAAGCTCTGGCTAGTTCAGTAAGAATTTGGAGGGGAAAGTCACTCGGAACAGACAAGTACAGACTTCTTTGTTTTTGTTGTTGTATTTAAGTACCGACAGCTAAGCAACCTGCTGATATCCTGGGCACCTCTTGCAGGACACTGCTGTGGGGCCGTGTTTGTATACAATGACCACTCGCCTCCCCTCCCCTACACACCAGTTTATTGGACCAGGGTTGATCTTCTGATCCAAAGAGGCCCAGGAGAATGCTTTATCCTAAAAATTTTGCAAGGGGAAGGAGAAGTCCCAGTCTCTCTGTCTGGGGTGATAGTGCACACTGGGCACTTACAAGTCAGGAACCCTGAGCTGGCGCCACGTGGACAGGCAGGAAATACAGAGACGTGAGAGCATGTGGGAAAGAGCGGCTGCCTTGTAGCCATCAGGCCAGTGAAGGTTTCCTGCATCCTTGCCATGGACTGTGTCAATCCCTCAGGTATCCTTAGAATGCATTTTGGCTTTTTAAACAATCTGAAGTGAGTTTTTCTTATGCACAACCAAAAGGACCTTGACTAAAATACTACCAGATAGCTCTAATCACTAATGATTGTGTGTGATCAGCATGTTTGCAAAATACCACTAAATTCTGGGGAATTTTTCTTCAGCAAACCTTTCTTGGTCATTTTGTATATTCTCTTAAAGTAGAATCCTAAACTCACAGAACTAAAAGACACTCCCTGTATTTTTCCAGGGAGAAGCTACTCTGGCCTGGAAAAGGGCAGGGCTTTGCCTGTTGTGGGACGGTCACCTACACTAGGGTCCTTGGACACTTCCCAAACATCCTTCTGAAAGATAAACTCCGTTTCCTCTTTGGCAGCAACGTACAGTAAAACCCAGAAATAGAGGGCATAAAATAGTGCCCATTTAGTGAGTAGCTAATAAAAGCTTCAAATGAGGGAGGGCATTGATTATCACAGAATTTGTGAGTGCTGACCACTTGGTACTGGGTACAGAGTCTGGCCTTTGGTTGGAGCCGGATGTGGGGGTTAATTCCAGCAGCATGTTCAGGGTTACAGCTTAGGAGCCCGACTGAATAGTTGCCCTACGGGGCCATCTGCTGAGGAGGGCTCTGCTTGGGCTCAGAGTAGGGAGCTGTGTCCTGCACGGAGTTGGGTGAGGGGGCAAGGAAATGGCTTGAGGGACTCTTGAGAGCAAAGGCCTAGAGGATGTCCCTGTGCATGGAGGAAAGCCCGCCTGATGCCTGTCACTCAGGGTTGGACCTCTTCTGCCTTCAGCTTGACGCCACCAGGTGTCTCCTCATCAGCTCCCTCCACCCAGCCTGTGGCTGGCAAACCACTCGGGGCTCTCCTCAGCTGGCCCCTGGGGGTTGCTCGTGAGCCCAGGCAGAGCAACTGGGCCTCAGTGGTGGGTGGGCAGGTGCCAGGAAAGAGTGGCTTGCGTTCAGCCAGAGGGAACTGGCATTTGCCAAGGAGCTAGTGAGGGTTGTGGTAGTGGTGTTTCCTGACACCCGGGTCCATGATAAGTGGCTTTCCAGCTTACTCCAAAATGGGTCACTCCAAAATGACCTGAGCTGACCTCTCCTTCCATCCCAATGAGAACCCACATGCTGGCACCCCATGGGCCAGTGGGAGCTGGGCCTCCAGATCAGGTGTAGCTCTGCCCTGAGCCCATGGGCCCCTCATCTTAGCAAAGAGCCCTTTGTTTTTTAATGACAGAGCTGCTGGTCACCCATGCAGAAGTGCTTTAATGCCTACCAAGTGTTGACGGTGCAGGGACACAGAGTAGGGTGAAACCCTCTGGGCCACTGGAGCTTCCACTCCAACAAGGAGACAGGTGAGAGGTGCATTTGAAGCGGGTGCTGGGGTTTTAGAGCCAGGACAGCCCTTTGAGCTGATGATTTAACCCCGGTTCCTCCCAGAGCCCTGGCAGAGGTCACCAGGGTTCATGACCTCACCCCCCGCCCCCGCCTTTGAACCCCCTTCCCAGCCCCCAGAGGGCTGTCTGTGTGCAACTCTATTCCCTCATCGCCATTGTTTCTCAAGTGTTGAGCACCTGGCTAACAGCAAGAGGTTGAGCACCTTGACCCCTGGGGCTCCCCAGGCTAGGCCCTGTTGCGGTAGACCTAGGAGCAGCCTCAGCCCCATGGGGCTCTCTGCAGAACTCTGGGAGATGTGAACCTTATAAACTAGAAATGAGGACCCTAGTGTAAAGTTACTACAAACGTGATACGAAAACCGCAATCTTGGCAAGTCTCACTGTTGGGCTGACACTGAGGTTGTCAGCTCCTTGTGAGGTCCCCTCTAGAGATGGTTTCATACTAACCAGCACTGGGAACGCCCTGTGCCAGGTGCTCTCTCATGAAATCCATGTAATACTCCTCTAAGCACGCACCTTTTTCTTGTTATTAACAGGGAGACAGGCTTTGGAGGAAAGCAGCCCCTCCAGAGCCGCAAGTCAAGTCCAGGCAGCCATTCAAGACATCCCGCCCATTACCTGAAAAGCTGTGATCTTACACTTCATGTGCGTCAGGGCCCCCTGGAGAACATGTTCAATTGGATTGCTTCCCCTCCCCCGATCCACCCCAGAATTTCTGGGTTAATGCATGTGGCGGGGGGCAGAAGGGGAGGGTGCTGAGATTTTGCATTTTAGCGAATTCCCATTTGTTGCTGCTGAGAATCTCAGAAGCTTTCCTGTAAATTGGGAAATGAATGTTTTCATGCCCTCTGATCGAAAGTGCCCACACTAAAGTGTAACTTGAGACCCGTTACTCACTCAAGCACATAAAACCTTATCAGCATTAGACGGCTGTCCAAGCCGAGGGCACCTGGGATGCTGACCCCATCTGGGACTCTTGGGCCCTGTCCCCAAGAAGTACTTTCCAGTCACCCCCACAATCAGACTGTCATGTACAACTGCTCTACCTCTGGTTTCCCCTCACATTTCAGTTCCAAACAACCTCAAATCAGGCCCTCCCATGGGAATGGGTTAAAGGAAGTGTGTGGGAAGGGTGTGAATGATTGTAGGGGGGTTCCCTCCCTGTCATTGGTGGGTTTTGTAAACCAGCTTCTAAGAGCAAATTCAGAAGCAATAAGCAAGTGGTTTTGTTCTAAGGTTGATAAGCCTGCATGACATGACAAGTGAGGGCTGGGGAGGACTGTCCTGACGCTGGATTGGGTCAGGCTTCCCAAGGCCAGTGTCAGACATGTGTCTTATGCTGCATCTCAGACAACCTAGGAGGAGTGCCTCCAGAAACCGCGGCTCTATCGGGATGAAGACTTCAGTGTCCAAGGTGCACGTGGAGAGTGGGAATAAAGTTGTTACTTGAAATGTGAGATGGGAAAAAAGCAATATTTTGTACTAATGTATTCTTGTATATACTGTTATTTTAAATATGCACATGTAACTAAATAAATTAGATGTTATAATGACATCTGACTGTCTCATCAACATTCCAAAAGATTTAAACTCGGATAGCTTAATTTAAAAAAAATTCTTTTTCCTTTATAAAAATCGAGATTTGCCTTCAATGTAGGATCACTTATATGATTCATGAACTCCCTGTGGTCTACTGAAGAAAGTCCAGATTTCGTATTTAGCATTGAATGCCCTGGGTGACCTAGCCTACGAGACCTTGCAATCCTTGACCTTCAACTTCACACTCGTCCTCCACGGCTCTGCAGAGGACCTCCCCACCACTGTCCCCAGGGAAGTCCTTCCACTTTGAAGTCTCAATCCTCCAGCCTCCTCCAAGACCCTCCCTGATATCCAGTCCACCTGAGTCCTCTCCCTTATCCCCACCAAGCACATCCTCATACAGCATCCAACTCGAGTGGGTCAGGGCCTCTCTGCCCGACCCGATGTCAGTGAGCTGTTCCCAGGGAAGGCCTGGTTCTGACGTTGGGGATCATGGCCTGGGAGATGCTGGAGGAAAAAAAGAAAAAGTTAACTTTAAATAAACCAGGCCCAGCTCATGGTCTTCCTGGGCACCGTCTGCCCAGGATCAGAACCAAGGCTTCCCACGCCTTAGAGTCAGAAAGCTCCCTACCTGTTCACACAAGAGGCTTTCACTCATACGGGTCCAGCAGCTCTCAAAGGGCCCAGTGTCCTGAGACCCTTTCAGAAGGTCTGCACAGTTAGAACCATTTTCATAATAACACTGAGATGTGAACTGTCTTTTGCACTGTGTGAATATTTGTATTGATGAAGCAAAAGTGATCGTGGCCCCTTAGCAGGAACCTGGACACACTGTGCCAGAGGTCCTAGTATTCTTTCCCGCCATGCACTTGCCATTAAAAGAAAAAAGAGCCAGTTTCCTATAAGTGAAGCGGTAATGATTATTTTTTAATTTTTTGGCCACAACACTCAGCATGCAGGATCTTAGTTCCCAGACTAGGGATCAAACCTGTGACCCCTGCATTGGAAGCTCAAGGTCTTAACCCTTGAACCCCCAGGAAAGTTCTGAAGAAGTAACAATTATTAATTTTATTAAATCTCGACCCTTAAGTGCATATTTTTAATGTCATGTGGGACCTCATGGAAGGACCCAAGAAGCCCTCTGTACATCGAGGGGCAACTTGGCTTAGGAGAGGCTCTGGCCCTGGCTATCATGTGGACCCCCACGAGGGCACACCTGACCAACTGGCTACTCAGGCTTGGGTCTTACAAAGACATTTTCTTTCATGAAAATGAAGTAAGTGAGCCTGTCTTCCCTTTGAGAAGAAAATACTGTCAGTATTTATTACCCAGGATGAAATTCAACTTAAAGCAAAAACTAGAATTTTGGGAAACTGATATTCACCATGGTGGCCTTGATAGCTTCCCATCCTGAAAGACATTTCTGATGAGCTCTAACTTATAAATGTGATTCAAAAAAATATTGTATGATGAAATTTGTCATATTTGGAAGATCTGCATAATCCAATGAACAAATATTGTCCAAATGACCGATGCGTGATTCACCAAACCATGAGTAGGTGAAAGACTGGTTCAAAGTGAGACCCATGGATAGGCTATCAAGGGTTGTGAGATGAGAAAGTCTGAGAACTGCCCCAATGGTCCACCCTCAGGCCAGTGCAGGAAGCCACACGCAGGAGATCAGAGCTTACTTGCACTGTGCTATTTGCATGAAAGGGAAACCTGGGTTGAGAAGATCCCCCAGAGAAGGGGGTGGCAACCCACTCTGGTATTCTTGCCTAAAGAATCCCATGGACAGAGACGCCTGGCGGGCTACAATCCATGGGGTTGCAAAGAGTCAGACACAACTAAGCAACTAACACACACAGCTTCCATTCCACTTGGTGCTGCACCCTTGCTGTGGGTTGTCAGCCTTTCCCTCACCTCCCTGGACCTCTGTGTCTTCTGTAGAAATGGAGATAATGGTTCTTCAGCACCAGGTGGTGGCAGAGAGTGTTCACGGGCTTGGGAAATGTCTGGCAGTGCAATCGGAAGGTTTGGGTGATGAAGAGAAGGGTGGAGTGTTGGATTTCTTTGCTTTATTATGAGGACAGACCTATTCTAATACTCTCCTTCCCAAGGCCGCCCTCACAGTGCAGACTCAGGGCTTTGTGTGCAGGCTCGATTCCTCCTTCGAGGCGACTCTAATCACAGAGTTTGTTTATAGTGGAGCCAGCCCTGGGAAACAAGCCTTCCTCCTCTTCTCCCCACCGTGGGGAGAACTGCTGAGCCGAGGTCTTCAACCAGCACGAGAGGAAGTGAACGTCCTGTCCTGACCGCAGGGCCCCAAGCCACCTCCTCTGCCTCTGGGGGCCCAGCCTGTGGCCTGTCTGAGGTCAGCAGCACGGCTGGTGGGTCAGCCTCTCAGAGAAGGAAGCCTGGGGAGGCTGGGGGCCTTCCTCAAAGGAAGCAAGAAGCAGAACCAAGGGCTGCAAGAACCAAGACTGTGCATGGGCTCTCAGAGCAGAAGAGCAGAGGTCAGCAAAACCTGAGGGAAAGCCCGAGACACAGGCAAAGTCAGCCCAGCGCAGTGGATGGGTGGTGGGGGGTGTTAGCAGCCAGGGGCTGGGGGAGTTGTCGACTTTGCTGCGCCCCCCGCCCGGGACGTCACCGAACTTGGTCTCATGAGCCCCCAGGGTCAAGGCGTCAGATTCAGGAACAGTTCATGTTAATCAACTTCCCGCAGCCGTGACACACAAATCCACACCAGAGAGACCCACTTATTGATTTCTGAGGGAAAGTTCTACTGTCAAAAAGCAAAGCAGAAAGAGCATTTGACACAACCTAACTCTACTTCATGATAAACTGTTAGCAAAATAAGCTACAAGGGCCCACTGTACAGCACAGCGAATATAGCCAATATTTTGTAGTAACTATAAATGGAGGATACCATTTAAAAGTTGTGAATCATCACGTGGTACAGTTATAACTTATATAGTATTGTACATCAGTTCAGTTCAGTTCAGTCGCTCAGTTGTGTCCAACTCTTTGTGACCCCATGAATTGCAGCACGCCAGGCTTCCCTGTCCATCACCAACTCCCGGAGTTCACTCAGACTCACGTCCATCAAGTCAGTGATGCCATCCAGCCATCTCATCCTCTGTCATCCCCTTCTCCTCCTGCCCCCAATCCTTCCCAGCATCAGAGTCTTTTCCAATGAGTCAACTCTTCGAATGAGGTGGCCAAAGTACTGGAGTTTCAGCTTTAGCATCATTCCTTCCAAAGAAATCCCAGGGCTGTTCTCCTTCAGAATGGACTGGTTGGATCTCCTTGCAGTCCAAGGGACTCTCAAGAGTCTTCTCCAGCACCACAGTTGAAAAGCATCAATTCTTCGGCCCTCAGCCTTCTTCACAGTCCAACTCTCACATCCATACATGACCACAGGAAAAACCATAGCCTTGACTAGACGGACTTTTGTTGGCAAAGTAATGTCTCTGCTTTTGAATATGCTATCTAGGTTGGTCATAACTTTCCTTCCAAGGAGTAAGCGTCTTTTAATTTCATGGCTGCAGTCACCATCTGTAGTGATTTTGGAGCCCAGAAAAATAAAGTCTGACACTGTTTCCCCATTGATTTCCCATGAAGTGATGGGACCAGATGCCATGATCTTCGTTTTCTGAATGTTGAGCTTTAAGCCAACTTTTTCACTCTCCTCTTTCACCTTCATCAAGAGGCTTTTGAGTTCCTCTTCACTTCCTGCCATAAGGGTGGTGTCATCTGCATATCTGAGGTTATTGATATTTCTCCCAGCAATCTTGATTCCAGTTTGTGTTTCTTCCAGCCCAGCATTTCTCATGATGTACTCTGCATGTACATCAACTATACTTCAATTAAAAAACAAATTCTCAGAAGGTAAGAAGAGAGGGAAACTTCTCTCCAGTTTGATGTTTTTCCGGATCCACGGAACGCACACAGCAGGAATGACTCTCATGTAAACGGTGACTCTGCATGGTGAGGATGTCTCCATGCAGGTTCGTCAGTTGTAACACGTGTACCATCCGGTGGGGATGTTGCTGGGGGAGAGGATGCTGACATTGCGTAGGAGCAGGGGCATGTGGGAAAGCACTCTGCTTTCTGCCCACTTCTTTCATTGAGATAGAGTTGACACTGAGCCTTGTGTGAGTTCAAGGGGCCAGCCATGTCAATGTGATCCATTTATATTGCAACATGATGGCCACCATAGCATTGGCTAACACCTCTGTTGCATCACATAATCATTATCATTTCTTCCTTTTTAAAAATGTATTTATTTTTATTTATTTATGTGACTTCACTGGGTCTTAGTTACAGCACTTGATATCTTTAGTTGTGGCATGTGGACTCTTAATTGCGGCAGACTAGGTCTAGTTCCCTGACCAGGGATGGAACTCAGGACCCCTGCATTGAGAGCACAGAGTCTTAGCCACTGGACTACCAGGGAAGTCCCCATCAACATTTCTTCCAGTTGTGAGAACTACTTCCTGTTCAGTTTTACTGCCATGATGTTGTTCTTTCCTTAAGAACCTTACACAGGCTTCTCATCTGACCCAGGGGAAAGCCAAAGTCCTTCCAATGACCTCTGAGACTCTACAGCCTCTGGCCTGTTTTCTCTGTGACATCATCTCCAATCACCACCCCCTGATCCACTCAGTCCCAGTCACACAGGGCTATGGGCACCCTTCTGCCTCGGGGCTTCTGCACCTGGAATTCCTCCCCTCTGCATGGATCCCAGCCTCGCTTCCTTCAAGTCTTGACTCTGATGTCACCTCAGTGAGGTCATTCTGGGTCACTTTTTCTTAAATTGGGCCCCTTCCCCCATGCTTCCTCTCTCCCTCCCAGGTTTAGTTTTCTTATTGGTACCTGTTGGGCTTCTCTGATAGCTCAGTTGGTAAAGAATCCGCCTGCAATTCAGGAGACCCTGATTTGATTCCTGGGTTGGAAAGAGCCCCTGGAGAAGGGAACGGCTACCCACTCCAGTATTCTTGGGCTTCCCTTGTGGCTCAGCTGATAAAGAATCTGCCTGCAATGCAGGAGACCTGGGTTTGATCCCCGGGTTGGGAAAATCCCCTGGAGAAGGGAAAGGCTACCCACTCCAGTATTCTGGCCTGGAGAATTCCACAGACTGTATAATCCATGGGGTCACAAAGAGTCAGACATGACTAAGCAACTTTCACTTTCACTTCACTTTGGTACCTGTTGCTAGTGAGACTCCCAGATATGTTATTTGTTCTTCGCATGGTCTGCTTCCCTCACTGAGAATAAGCTCCTCGAGATAGGCACCTACATTTAAAAATCCATACACTTAGACCAAGCAATCCCACGCCTGAGAATCTAGTCCAGGAAATAGAAGCACTAATACATAAAAAATTAATGTAACACAACAGTGTTCATACTGGCCAACACACACACACACACACACACACACACACACACACACACAGAGCAGGAAACAGTGAATGTCCAACCACAGAGAATGCCTGAATACATTCTGATGCATCCATACCATGGAATGTTATGCAGCCTTGAAAAAGGGTTAATTAGTTTTGCACGAAGTAACTTAAAGGAATCCCATCAGGTAATACCTGAGAAGAGCAAAATCCAAAAGGGTATCATATGATCCCCTGTTTGTCAAACTGACATACAGGAAGGATGTTTTCCACATACCTGTTTATAAGCAGCAGTTTACATATATTTGTATATGATCGTCTTTGTGTGGGGAAAATCTGTAATAGACTGTTGACATAAGTCTCATGGGAGAGGAGGGAAGGGAGGGTGGTCACAAATAAAAGAAAGCAAACAGGGACTTCCCCGGTGGTCCAGTGGGCAAGACTCCGTGCTCCCTATGCAGGGGGTCTGGATTCAGTCCTTGGTCGGGGAACTAGGTACTGCATGCTGCAACTAAGACCCAGCTGCTGCTACTGCTGCTAAGTCACTTCAGTCGTGTCCGACTCTGTGTGACCCCATAGACATCAGCCCACCGGGCTCTCCTGCCCCTGGGATTCTCCAGGCAAGAACACTGGAGTGGGTTGCCATTTCCTTCTCCAATTCATGAAAGTGAAAAAGTGAAAGTGAAGTCGCTCAGTCGTGTCCGACTCTTAGCGACCCCATGGGCTGCAGCCCACCAGGCTCCTCCATCCATGGGATTTTCCAGGCAAGAGTACTGGAGTGGGGTGCCATTGCCTTCTCCAAGACCCAGCACTGCCAACTAAATAAATGTTTTTTAAATTTTAAAAACAGTATGAAAGCTGGCCCTGGGCATGTACAGCACAATATCATTTATACTATTTTTGAAAATGAAAAAAAAAGAAAAACTACATAAGTAAACACACAAACTTTAAAATGGCTTAAAATACACATTACCAATATCCCTCTCATCTTTCTAAAACTCGTAAACAGATCGAGCAAGAGACTACAAGTATTTCTGCCAAGACTGAACGTCTCTTCTACAATAATTTGCTCTCGTGTTTATTGTAAGTAAAGATAATATTAGAAACAAGAAAATCTGGGGGGTTTCCTAACACCCGCTGGCTTCGTCTCCTGGTCTGTTTTGCTGCCCCAAGTCCACCCTCCTCTGTCCGTCTCAGCCCCTTTCCCTGCTTCACCTCCTGCCCTGTCCCCTGACAGTCCCCATACCCATCCCCCAACTCAGGTGTTAAATAAAGGTTTGTTGAATGAAGCCCTTCTTGGTGTCTCTTTCATCTCCTGGCTCCATCTCTTTCATCCTCTGCCCACTCCCTGGACCGGCCTCTCCAGGTTAGTCATGGTTGCTGGACCTGGGAACCCCTCCTTCCTCACGTGTACTGACTCACCTTTCCAATTCACTTGAGACCCCACCGTGGCCTCACCTGACTCCATCCAGACATGAGGAGCTGCTCTCCTCCCTGGTTCTGCTCTGGACAGGTCGCCCAGCTGTGTGGAGCCCAGCCAGCCCAAGATGGTACATCGGGAGACGGGATGTAGTCAGTCAACAGAGTCTGTGTGTCAGGGCGTCTTCCAGGCCTGGGGGCTAGAACACTGCATCTTTACATTCCAGGTGGAGGAGACAAATGGGTCGAACGGCGAGAAGGTGGTAAGGGGCCATAATGAAGGAAGAGGGCTCCAGGCGGAGTGAACAACAGATGCAAAAGCCTGGATGGGAGACATGGAGGAGACCCAGGAGGGCCTGGAGAATCCTGGGCGCCTTCCTGGAGGGGGCATCTGAGCTGGGCCTTTTGGTGGAGAATAGGCACACTGAAGAAGAGTTACGACAGCCGTGTGAAGGGGCAGTGGATTGGGTAAACGACGGGTCCTCAGCACATCTGGTTTATGGTGGGTTACGATGGTGAGCCAGGTCCCCTGACTCAGGGCCTGGGGCTACTGCAGCCGATGAGGGAATGAAGAAGACACAGCCACCACTCACATCCCCCAGTGGACTTTAACTGATTTTCACATCACCAGCTGTCCAACCCACTGCCAGGAAGCTGTGGTCACCGAGGACTGCTCCTCGAAGCTGCAGAGGTGAAGCAATGGGTCCACCACCAGTGACACTAGCCCCAGGGTATCCCTGGGCCAGAGAATGAACTGCTGGGAGGAAGAGGGTAAGACCAGCCTGTCACACTTGCCAAACAGATAGGAAGACTGACACCACTGAGTATGGGTGAGAATGCAGAGCGGCAAACTCATACTCCGCTGGGGGAATGTGTGACCAGTCTGGAGTTCACTTGATAGTATCGGTCAGTGTTGAGATGTGTCCTGCAGCCCAGCGACCCCACTGCTGAGTGTGAACCAAACAGAAACAAACACACATGGTCACCAAAGTTCATGGACACTGGACACCCCTGGATGTTTGTTGAGAGAGGAATGAGTCAGTAACTCAAGGTTTCTTCACATGGTAGACCCTGAGAAGAGGCCAGAAGGAGCGGTGACTGCAGACGACAAACAGAACGATGCCCACATACGGACATAACGCCAAGGAGAGAAGCCAGATGTAAACTAGACAGACCTCAATACCCAACTGGGAAAGTGTCACTCTTTTGGGAGCAGTGACGGGATGGGGCATGAGGGGGACTCTAAGTGAATCCAGCCCACCTGTGCCTGTCAAGCTGGGATCCAAGAAACCTACCAGACCTCCTTTCCAGTCGGGCTGTTCCAGGTCCTCCAGCCCCGGTGATACCGATACCACAAGGGGCAGGGTGAGCTTTTCCTGATGGGCCCGCCCCAATCCCTGACCCACAAAACCTGCAACAATTAAAAGAAAAAAAAGAAAAAGGTCCTTGTTTGGAGTCACTCCACTTTGCAAGACAGCAACTGGCTTTCAGAACAATCTTCATCCTTTTTTCTTTTTCTAATTTTTTTTTTTTTTTTTGGCCTGATGAGGTTGAAGGCAGAGATGGAGTCACCGCTTCAGATGCCGGCTGTACCCAGCTTGAGCCCACCCTCGGAGGCACACTCCTGGACTGTTAAGGAACAGGAGATGGTGGAGGATGGCCGGCCCATTGTCCAGAGAGACAAATGAGATGGCTGAGAATGGTCTGGGCCCTCGTTGGCTGGTTGTTTCAGACATCTTTGAAGTCAGTTTTTTTGAGGATTGCAGGCCTCTGGCCTGTTCACCCCGCCCCTAACCTTTCCCCATCCCTGTCTGGCTCCCTCCAGGGGAGGAAGGGCCTGGCCTTGGGGTGGGGCCTTAAGTTACTGAGCCAAGAGGCCCCTTAGATGCAGTCTGTGCGGTGGGGGACAGATGGCGTGGGCGTGGCCGAAGGAGGAGCTAACCATGATTGACTGTGTGCAGGTGCGTTCCTGAGGGGAGTGGTCCAGCAGAGGACCAGTACTCAGCTCTGGGGAACCAAACTCCAGCGAGATGACCCCGCAGAGGGAAGAAAGGCTCCTTGAAGATGTGAATGAACCAAAGTAGCAGTGGGCCCCCCAGCTCCCAGCCCTGCTCCCGTAAATACACACAGAGCACAGCTTTCACCCTGCCCAGAACGGGGAACCTTCCAGGAGCACGCCCCTCTCGCGGCTTGGCCTCCAGCCCTGGGTTCCCTCAGGAGATCTCGGCCACGTGGTGGGCTCGGGGGACCTGGGTTTGTTTTCTGTCTCCTCCAACCCTCCAACCCTCTCTTCATCCCGCCCAAGTTCAGGAATGAGGCTGAAGGACTTAGTAAATAGTATCTTATTGCTTAATCTGTGGCTGGACCTGGGAGTAGCTCTGCAATCAACCTCTGGAAGATCAGTAGGGAAGCCTGCCCGGGGCCCACCCCAGAAGCTGGGAGCATGTGGACAGGCAGATGGATGAATGGGAGCACAGCAGTGGGCTCTGAACATTTCCAAGAAAAACTGTACTTTTAAAAACAGAAAAAGCAGAAAAATGCTTGTCTGTGCAACAATAGACTTTGTTGTCGTTAATGGTGGAGGTCTTACAGCCTGACTCACAAGTGTTCCGAGTTACTACTTGTTACTACAAGTGTAGCCTGTGTACACCTGAGACTCGATGCCCAGACTCCTCTGGGAGGAAGGACCTGCCCTGCTGGGGAAGGACAGTTGGCCCCCATCTCTCCCCTGCTGGTCCAGGGCCTCAGCCAGAGCAGCCCAGCCACCCAGGGTCATGCCCTCCAGGGCAGCTCCAGAAGGTGAAGAGTGAGCTGGGCATTTGGGCTCAACTCCAGAGCATTCAGCTGGGGTGGCCCAGGTGTGGTCAAGCCAGCATGATAGTTCTTCCTGTGCCAATGGTCACTGGTGTCCTACCTGTTCCTGGTCCTCCTGTCACTGGTGTCCATCCTTAATGAGCATCTCCATCCCAACCCCAGAGTCTGTTTCTGGAGAACCCAGCTGGGTCAGCTGTTTTCTCATTTCAGTAGGCATGTGGTTTACAACAGGGAACAAAAAACTAGCCTGTAATGACACACTGATATTGATCTTCTTGTCTAAAGTTTTAGTAAATCCATCATGGTTGAAGATGTACTATTCTTTTAAAACCACTCAATAGATTCTGTTTAAGTTTTTGAATAAAATTGTTTTAAAATTAAAATATTTTCTTTTTCTATATCATCACATCAATCAAATATTTCCCTTAGAAGTTTAATATTTCAGATGCTTTATTTGACAATGGACTCATGATATCCCCTGAAATTTATCCTTGTGACATATAAATATATTCTTTAAAATATTTTTAATTTAAAAAAACCTTTTCATTTTTTTTTTGGCCATGCCACATGGCTTGTAGAATCTTAGTTCCCTAACCAAAGACTGAGCCCACGCCTTCAGCAGTGAAAGCACTGAGTCCTAACCATTGGACTGCCAAGGCATTCCCTGAAAATATTCTTCGCTTTATTTCAGCCATTACCATTAACAGAACATTATGGCCACTCCTGTGAAATATATGCTTAGCATTTTAACTTTTAATGATTCAAGTTTTAAGTGCTCTTTGGGTTGAACAGTTATGGCAATAGTGAAAATTAGCTACTCTATTTTTGGCTGAAATAATCAAATTGTTTTTCATTTTAGAAATGAAATTTTTAAATCATTTATTTTATTTTTGGGTGTGCTCAGTCTTCTGAGCGTGGTCTTTCTCTAGTTGTGGCAAGTAGGGACTACTCTTCGTAGCAGTGTGCGGGCTTCTCACTGAAGTGGCTTCTCTTGTTGCAGCGCAGGGGCACGTGCGGGCTTCAGTAGTTGTGGCACATTGGCTTAGTTGCCCCTTGGCATGTGGGATCTTCCCAGACCAGGGATTGAACATGTGTCCCTTGCATTGGCAGGCAGATTCTTATCCACTGTATCACCAGGGAAGTCCTAGAAATACTGATTCATGCATAACATAGAAAGATGCTTCCTGCTGTTGCCATGCTATCACAGTATCAGAAAATTCCTGGCTGGAGTCTATTTTTGATGTCATTTCAGAAGATTTGTAGTTATGATATTTCCTGAAAGCTTTAAGAAATATATCCAAAGTTTGTGGTCTCTTCACTTTATGCGCTTATTTCCATATTTTTCAAAAAAACTGTACATGTATAAACATCAAAGCTCAGCACACTACCAGTCCCAAGAATTTCTAAGCATCAGCTATAGGATCGAAGTAGAGACAATAGAACCAAAATAAAAGCAAACAGCCATGATGTGATTTGAAGATAATAATAAATGGGTGATTCTCCTAATCTCAGAATCCCTCCCTGCCAAGAGATGGGGTCATGAACGCTTGTCACACTTACTTGTCCCAGGAACCCTTTCACTATCACAATATCACACAGTGTTTGGCTGAGAAGCTCAGTTTATGTGAGAATTTATATTAGCAAGTGATCTTACCTCTCACTGCAGTTATTATTACACAATATACAAAGTGAAACATTTCAGTAGTGTCAACAGGCATGTTTACATACACGCACACACACACACGGTTAATAGGACAAAGAACAATGACAGTGAATCAGATTGGCAACTTTGAGTGATTTCAGAAGTAAAGTCAAAATCTTCCTTCTGGGCATTCCTGAATAAAGCCTAAATTTGATCCCTGATCATCCTTCCTGGGTTGCCCACTCGCCCCTGCTTTTGGGGTAAGTTTTGGAATTTCCACTCTTCCGCTGGCTCCGGCAGGCTTGTACAACTTGACCTGCCTCCCTCAACCCTAGTCCCTGTCTTGAGAGGATTGCTCAGTGCACCTCTCCAGAGTGGGGTCATCAGAATCCCTTCCTTAAGAACTTGGGTTTGAGACTGGTGGCTTCCGGTTCTCTGTCCTCCTGCCTTGTTGGGGAGAGAACAAAGAAGCAGACGCCTCTTCAGTCCCTGCTCTACTGGGAACCCAAGAGCCATACCTGTGTCTTTATCTACATTCCTCTTTTTTTTTTTTTTTTTTTTGCTTTTGCTTTATCTCATTTGGCCTATGTGCTTACTGACATAGTCCTAACTAGATATCCCCTTAACAAAGGTCCCCCACTCCAGTGCTCCCCACCGCCACTTCGCCTCAGGAGTGAGCCTCGAGGTCAGAAATCCTTCTGTGAAAGCTGCATATTTTTTAAAGCAACAATGTGCTCCCAGGGCCTGTGCTTAGCCAATGGGTACAGGAGGGGATGCAGGTCTAAATTTAGGACCCCTGGTGGCTTAGGACAGTTCCATAATGTCCTACTGTGGGAATGTAATTTTAATGACATTAAAAAATAAACAGCTCGAAGTTGTATATTAGTTATTAGCTTCAATTACCTTTGATTCCTAGAGGATGCAACCTTGTGAACAGGGCCGTGTTATGAATTATGTCTCGTGCACTGGCTCAGCTGGCAGAGGATACACCTGTCCTCGTCTGGATGGTGAGATGACCAGCAGGAAGGTTGAAGCACTGCTCCTGGAGGGTACTGAGGCCCTACAAGACACCTCGGCAGACAGACCCCGAAACTAGCAGCTTTGGTGCCTCAGGACAGCCTGGACAGCTCCCGCTCTGCTCCCTGGGATGTTGACCATGGCCAGGTACTTCATGGGAAAGGCTGCCAGCCTTAGTCCTGGGGTATTAGTTCTCCTCGTGACTTCCCTGCTGTCCAAAAATTTTACACCCACTGCTTCTGCACAGAAAGTTTATAGGAAGTGAATTCTCCAGAGAACTGTTAGAGAACCAGCTCTTACACAGGTGTAATGGTCCATTGATAAAAGCTAGAACTGCAAAGCTTGGATTCTGTTCACCTGAGTACCACCTGGGGCATGGCCAGAGGAGGGAAGGGGGTGACTCCAGCACAGGGCTGGGGTGGGGGATGTGTCACCTATGACCAGGCTTGATCTCATTTTACTTACCCCACACACATCTGTTGTTGTTGTCCAGTCACTCAGTTGTGTCCAACTCTTTGTGATCCTATGGACTCTAGCACGCCAGGCATCCCTGTCCTTCACATTCCCAGTCCACACACATTAAGTAGTGCTTTGCAGAGCCAAGTACTGTTCCAGGCTCTTTCCACATCAGTCCTTTAATCCTCTTAACCACCCAGTGAAGGTACAGGTTGATGTTATAGCTTCCTTTTACAAAGGAGGAAACCTAGGCAGGGGAGGTGAAGTAGCTGGTTCAGGGTCCTACAACCCATAATATACACATCCTGGAGAACTACTTCTCAGTGGGTTTTAGGTCACTGACTCATATTTAAATATTCATGTTTAAAGAGAAAAGAAAATAGGGACACTTTCAAAGAGGTAAGGAATCATCTCCAAATGAATTTTTGTGTTTATGTGCAATTTGCTTCATTTGCTCTTCATTTAAAAAAATTTTTATTTGTTTATTTATGTATGGCTTCACTGGGTCTTGGCTGCTGTGTGAGAGATTTCTCTAGTTGCCCTGTAGGGGCTTCTCTCCTTGTGGAGCACAGGCTTTAGGCTCAGGGGTTTCAGTGGTTGCAGCACCTGGGCCCAGCCTTCCGTATGGCCTCTGGAATCTTCCCGGACCAGGGATCAAACCTGACTCCCCCCACACACCAGTAGGTGGATTTCCAACCACTGGACCGCCAGGGAAGGCCCTGCTCTTAATTTTTGAAGGTTGTAGACTTACACAGGCTCCAACACTCACCTGGGCCAGACTGACATAGGGAGGGAATTAGGCAGGTGTGCACAGTTGGGAGTATAAACCCAAGACCTCACATTTTAAGGGTTAGAAGAAGGGGCCAGTTCCTCTCTGGAGATTTCCCAGGCTGACTGCTACAAGGCTGGATGTCCTGAGGGTCCCTGTTGGGCCTTCAGAGATCAGTGTTCAGGAAAGGGCCTTGGGTGGGAAGTGTAACTCTGGAAGTGAGAGATGACTTGAGAGCAGATATGTTAAACAAGTGAACATGCAGTGCATTATGGGACCTGGGATTTCTGACGTTTTCAAGCACGTTTACAAAATGATTTCGGTAGACACCTCTCTAAGGGAAAGGTTGTCACTTTTCAAGTGTCAAGTAAGTTCCTTGTCACTTGAATGTTAATGAGCTGGTAGGAAAAAAAACTCTTTTAGGCCCTTCAAAGGAAGCCGGAGGCCACGCTGCAGGACACCCGAGGCTGGGAAGCAGTTTCTCACTAGAGCCTTGAAAACAACCAAAACTGAGTCTGCAAGCATTCGCATTTATTTCTCTAGGACTGTCATCAGTTCCTCACAGAAGCCAAGTGGCCGCAGAAGGTGCAGGATCCCGGACCTACACGCCCATGAGGGTAAATGCAAAAGGGTGGGGGCTTGGCGGCGAGGCCTCTGGCTTCGCAGGGCACGGAAAGGCCTGGATACAAGAGATGCTCCTTTGCCCTCATCGCATCCGTGGGGTCCACACTGCACAGGGATGCCCCCGTCCCTCCTGCCGCCCCTTCCCGGAAGCCCGCCTCCCCCGGGTCTAGCCCTGGGCGCCGCCGGTTCGCGCGCTTCTTCCCGCCTCCAGCGGCAGCTGGGCACTCATTTTCCCGGCGGAGGTAGCGCGTCCGCCGCGCCGCGCGCTGCGGCCTACAAGATGCGCTGACGTCGCGGAGGGCCGGCAGTCGGCGCGGAGCGGCCGGCGCGCGCGTGTGGGTCCTTCGCTGGTTAGGCTGGCGAGGGCACAAGGCCGGGCCCGCGAAGGGCGGCGGCCGGGCGGAGCCGCACCCTCGGAGAGGCCAACGCGCAGACGGGCGGGGATGGGGGGCGCCGGGGCCCGCACCTCTCCCCGGCGCTCGCGCGGCCCCGGGAGTGCTCAGTGACGACGACGGCGCCGCCCCTGCTCGGCAGTGCCGAGTCCGCTTCCTCAGGGAGTCAGCGGCCGGCGGAGGCCGGCATGAGGAGCGGCCGGGGCCGGGCCAGGCCTCGCTGACCCCGTCCCTGCGCGGCGCTTCCCCGTTTCTGCCCGGCCTCTCGGCATGAGTGCCCGCCCAGGCCCGGGGCCGCGGCTGCCCCAGCTCGGCGGCCGGCGGGCGCGCTTGGGGCCGGCGGGCCCGCGGTGCTGATCGCCGCCCGCCCGAGCCGACCCCGGGGCGCGGCCATGGAGGTGGTGGGAGACTTCGAGTACAGCAAGCGGGACCTCGTGGGCCACGGGGCCTTCGCCGTGGTCTTCCGGGGGCGGCACCGCCAGGTGAGCCCCGCCTCAGGCGTGGCTGTGAGGCTGCGGCCAGGGTGGCGCGGGGCCGGGCCGGTCGCGCTCGGACCCTCCCCGGTGGCGGAGAATTGCAGACCTAGCGGAAAATGGGCAGGTGGACCGCGAGCCCGGGGCTTCCCCAACTCAGTGTTGCGTTTCCCCGCGCGGAGCCCCTACCGCCCACCCACCTCCGTTCCTGGGCTGGGCGGACGGCCGGCCGAGGGGTGAGGCGGGGAGACCCAAATCGACCCGAGAGCGGGCTCAGCTTTTTTTTTTTTTTCTTTTTTCTTTTTAAGCTTATGCTGTTTTGAAAACAGGCTCCCAGCAGGTTTTAGAATCTAAAGAATTCGGAAAGTCACCTCAGGAGTGGAAATAATCCTAAGAGAGTTTGAGCCAAGGGGCAGATCTGAAGAGGGCTGCTGGCCTGGTTGCTCAGCCTGTAAAGTAGTAAATACAATATTACCGAGTTTTCCTTTATCGTGAGAATAACTTAAAACTCAAGAAGAAGGAAAAAAAAAACAAAAACAAAACACCACGAATCGTTTAATCCTGCCTAGCTGTCAAATCCTATTTTCGGTTAACTGTTAACCATCTCCCAGTTTATCCTCCATAACTTTTAAGTAGTTGTAGATAAAGTGTGTCTTTTTTTTTTTTTTTTTTTCATTTATTGCTAGTTACTACGGAGGCTTAATATTTATTTTTACTGGCTGTCTTGTGGGACGTTAGCTTGCTACACCTTTGTAAAATCATTTTCTTGTTAGAAATTTGGATTCTATTTTTTCCTGGTGCTATTACATGAATTTGCTAAAAACATCTTTATGCTTATAGATTCTTTTTTTTGTTTGTTTCTCTTCAGTTGTTTCTGTGGAATAATTTTCAGGAGTAATTGTTTTTCCTTTCCAGAAAACTGATTGGGAGGTAGCTATTAAAAGTATTAATAAAAAGAACCTGTCAAAATCACAAATACTGCTTGGGAAGGAAATTAAAATCTTAAAGGTATGTTTCTTTATGGGGTATTTCATACTAGATATACTAGATTAAAACTTAAATGAACACAAGATGACATCCTTTCCAGTTTGAGTTGACCCCAAGTTTGAGAATGTTCACCTGTTGCTCTCATTTTTGCATGCTCAGTTTTTTGAAACATTGAGTACTTGCAAGCTGTTTTTAAGAATAGATGCTTGCGGCTCTTGGCCAGTGCTTAGAGGGATTAGATGAAAACTGATTTTAGCTTCTCATCATTCCTTTCCCTTAGTTACTGCGTTGTCCTTTGAGAAGAGGCAGGCATCTCTTGGAGGTTTCCCTTGTGGCTCAGATGGTAAAGAGTCTGCCTCCTGTGTAGGAGACCCAGGTTCAATCCCTGGGTGGGGAAGATCCCCTGGAGGAGGTCATGGCAATCCACTCCTGTATTCTTGCCTGGAGAATCCCATGGACAGAGAAGCCTGGCTGGCTACAGTCCATGGGGTTGCATGGAGTCAGATATGACTGAGTGACTACCACTACACACAGGCCTCTCTTACACATTATTTCTCTCTTTTTCTGTTGATTCCTTTCTTGTTACAGTTAAATATTTTTTGGAGAACTGGGGGCAGTTGTAATCTATTTTCCTTATAAATTGAGCAAAGTTATTTTCCTTGGAAGTTGTCTTTTTAGATCACTCATAAGCAGAATTATCCAAGTGGGATGCTTTGAGGGGGAGAAAGGAGTCCATGGTCAAATAAATGTGGAAAGTCATGTTTACTTAATACTTCTTGGAGAGTCACAAAGCCCTTCATTCATTATAAAGAAATTCGAAAAAAAAATGCAGTGAAGAAATAGGTTTAGGTGTGTTTAATCCCAAAGTAATATAAACATGGAACCTTCATCTAACGTTCATCAGAACTGCTGTTCTGTGGACAGCTCTTGGGTAAGAATTATAGCTTGTTGAATTATACTTTGTTTTCTTTTAGGCAAATTGTGCTTTCTAAAAGCAGTTTGGAATTTTAGGCCTTTCTTGTTAGAAATTATGTATTAAATCTAAAAGACTAGCAGTAAAATATGTGGTCATACTGACCTTTTATTTTGTAAATGAGAGTAAATTAGGACAGTGAAAAAAATGTTTGCCCCAAGTAGTTTGATCAGGCACATTTCTTGTTATTCTTAATTAGATTGAATTGTTATAACTAGTAACAAAAGTGTAGTATACTAGAAATAGTATAAATGGATATAAATGTGTGTATATACTTAATTTTATTTGCATATTGAAAAATTACAATTCTTAAATACAAATATTTTGAATTCTCAATTTTCTTAACAGGAACTTCAGCATGAAAACATTGTAGCACTCTATGATGTTCAGGTACCTTATTTTGGATTTTCAAAGAAATATATGTATGTTTGTTAATAAAGAACTTAATAGAAATTTTTTCCATTTCATACAAATTTAAATGTCATCATAGAAATAGAAAAATTGCTTTTTTCTTGTTGAAAAGATGTACAGCTGGAGTTGTGTGCTTATTAAGAATTTGTATAAAATAGTATAGGGCAAAAGGATAAAATAATATGCTGCATAAGTTAACTTACTGATAAATAACAATATGCTACAGTAGTGTTTTAGGTCAAGTAGAGAAATATTGACGCGAGATCTGGCATTTCTGTGATGAATGTAGAAAGGACTATTTTGGGCTATTGAAAAATCAACTAGAGCTTTTTTTCTTATTGCAGAAGCAATGTTTGCTAATAGTGGTGATATTAGGCGATAACATGGCATGATAACAAGGAAACTGCAGATTCATCACCTGGATTTGTTTATGTTGATTGTGTACAGTAGAGTCACACTATTTTTGGAGGTGGGAAGGCTGGATTCTGAAGTTACATTCTAAGGCAACATTTCTGTATAGTCAAAATCACCCTTGGAAATCCTTTTCAAAAGCCCAGGTTTAGAGAAAATTCCTGTTTATTGGGTGGAGCACCAGAGCAAGTAGTTGGCTTGTATTTAGGGGCCATATTGTGTTTTAAAATCCTTGGATCCTAGAATCACACTTGCTAGTGGTATTCACCTGATGGGAACTCCAGGAGTCTGATCCTGAGGGGCGGTGCATTCAGCTTTTCCCTCTACTCCTTCCACAGCCGACCCGGTGCTTGATGCACATTACTCTGTTCTTTTGTTTTCTTAGTCTGGACAGTGGAATTCCAGGAAGTAAATGACTGTGTTATGTGATTCTGCTATTTTATTTCTAGCTAAAACCATTTCCCTATACACTTGCATTACTCAAATTCATTCATTTTGTGAGGTTCCATGCGGTGAGGTGCTGTGTGCCAGGCATTTGTAAAACAGCCCTTGATCTCAGTGTGATTAATTTTAGTGGGCTGTTCTATATGTCCTTTAAAAAATATAGTTATTTTTCATGTAGTCATATCATACAGCAAACTATTTATTTAACTCTACCCAAGTTGTAAGATGTTTAGATTTTTCCCATTACAAAAAAATGCTCCAAGGATAATACATACCTTCTGAAGATACCTGATTATGTCTTGTGAGTTCAGTTTCTAGAATTGGAATTATTGGGACAAGTAGCACGATCAGGTTTAAAGTTTTTGATGTCAGTGTGTGATCTCCAAAAATACAACAGATTCCATATACAGAACATGTATACTCTGTGGGTATATTTTATTACCTATTTAAATAGATACAATTCATTCCTTCATTTGAGAAATTCAAAGCAGCCTAGAAAAAGGGAAAAACGGTTAAAGTCAAAACTAATCTGATGTCACAATCCCTATTGAAATGCTGGTTCTCCTCAGAGCTGTTTGTGTAGTTGTCTGAATTTCTGTAGATAGAGGGCACCACGAGGTACAGGTGAGTGCCTCGTGTAAAAATTGGTAAGTAATATTAACTCTTCTTTGCCTGTCTCTTGAGAGGTACAGAAAACGCTATCAATTTCAGAGTTGATTTTGCTTTCAGGGTGGAGAGTGTAGTTAGATTTTTGTCTGTCGAAATGAATATTTTAAAGTACTGGCTTTGGCTGCAGAGTGAGGTATCATTAGGGAGAACATGCTCCAGAAACCAGAACTGTGGAACAATTGGAAATATCAAGGTGACTGCTGAGAAATGTTTACTGTTTTGTGCATTGTGTACTCCTGGAATTAATTTATAAAAATAGACTTCAGAACTCTTGGTCAGATGAATATAATCTTGACGCTTGGCTGTTGAGTAGACAGAGTTTAGATTTGCTCACTGGATTCTGATCAGGGGTACAGGGTGTGGGGTGCAGAGGCGGGTGCAGTCATTTTATCCACTGGAGACGAGCACCATTCACACTGGCCGCCACTTGTGGAGGTCTACCTCAGACTTATGTGCACTTTGATGAACTGAGAACTTTTGACATTGTAGTCCTCAGGTTTCACTTTAGATGACACTTAAACACATTTTCCCTAATTACAAAAGTAATATATGCGAACAGTTTGAATGGGTCTTCCCTGGTGGCTCAGCTGGTAAAGAATCTGCCTGCAATTCGGGATGCCTGAGTTCTAGCCCTGGGTTGGGAAGATCCAGTATTCTAGCCTGGAGAATTCCATGCACTGTGTAGTCTATGGGGTTGCAAACAGTTGGACACAACTGAGCGACTTTCACTCACTCACTCACTCACTCACAGTTTAAATATTCCAGCATTATCAAAATTAATAAATTAGAAAAGATATGGCACTTCCCAGCGATAACCACTGTTTGTTATATTTGTTTTAGAGTTTTCTAAATACATATATGAATCTATAGTCATGTAATACAGTGGGAGGAGGCTGGGCTGGGCATAGGCAGGTCAGCTTCCCACGCAGATGCAGCCTCTGTGAGGAGCTGACAGGAAAGACAAGAGTGAGGACCTGGAAGAAGGGATGTGGCAGGAGTGCTGGGAGTGGAGGGAGTGCTGGGTGATGTAGGGGACGGTGGAGGGCCCACACGGGATGGATCGCTAGTCCAAGGATGGTGCAAAGCCGTTCGGAGGGTGATATCATGACTGCTTTTGAAAGATACATATCTTTGAGTATTTTGGGCATGAGGTAAGTATTGTCAGCTGGGAATACTTCCCTGCATGAATGTCAATGGTCTGGAAACATCTACTTCTTGTTAATTTTTAGTATAGTGAAAAAGAGATTCGTTCAGTACATGATGCTGGCAAACAGACATCTGTCCTCATCATTTTTGCAAAATAATTTTCAGTGACTCAAAGGCTTAAATATATAAAATAAGCAGTAATGATCTTAGAATAACATTTATATGACTATATGTAATCTAAGAGCTAGCAGGGTATTTTATTTATTTTTATTTTTGGCTGGGCTGGGTCTTCATTGCAGTACGCGGGCTTCTCATTGCGGTGGCTTCTCTTGTTGCTGAGCACAGGCTCAGTAGTTGTGGTGCAAGGGTTCAGTTGCTCAGCAGCACGTGGGATCCTTCCAGACCAGAGATCAAACCTCTGTCCCCCGCGTTGGCAGGAGGACTGCCAACCACTGGACTACCAGGAAAGTCCCTAGAAAGGTATTTTAAGTCAAGATAAACTCAGAAGCCATAAAAGTAGGGACATAAAAGTTTTGAAAGACTTATTTTATGTCAGATGATACAGCCATAAATGGATGAAATTTTCATAAACAAGTAGAGAAAGGTAAATTAAGGTGACAGATGTCACTTCTCACCCTTCCTATTGGCAAAAGTAGGAAGTGCAGTAATGCTTACTGGTGTGATTGGGGAGGAGATGTGTCACTGGTACAAATGTCAGTCTTTGGATATGATTTTTGGAGTGCTGTGTGGTGACACTTTGCCTCCATACCCTGAGGAAGAGTCTGGGCATTACAGTCCAAGTACTCCCAGTAATGCAGGTCAGGGTGTGTTCCTTATCTGCATGGGTCCTGCAGGGACTCCTGTTTCTGTGAGTGAAAGACAAACCCCGCTATCCCTGGTCTCCCCTTCTCTGCATGTTGCTGCTTCTGTTATGTCTACTTGGGCCTCCTGTGGTTCCTGGCCACTTCCCCCTTTTCCTCGTGCCGAGGGCCTCCTTCCTGCAGGGAGATTATATGTGCAGATGGATCACCGTGACTGTTGTCTGCACAGGTACACCTCAACCTTCCTTATGTCTTCACTCAAACGGTATGTTTTCAGGAAGCTTTCTTTAGCCACCCTAAATGGAATTGCAGTCCCCTCCCAACCCTGTTTCTTCTCCTTCCCCAAAGCACCTGTCATCATCTCCAGGCTCTGTGTATTTACTGTTTTTGTTTGTTGACTTGCTCCTGACCCTCCCTTCTTAGAATTTAAGATTGGGGAGAACAGGATATTCTACTCTGCTGTCTTACTGCTGTACCCTCGGGGCCTGGACCAGTGTCTTGTTTATAGTAGGGAGTTAAAAAGTCTGTCATTGAGGAGTATCTTCCAAGGATGTTAGAGCTGCACATCCTTGACTAAACAACCCAGAATCCTGGACATCTATCCGAGGGCCATAAAAGCCTGAGAACTAGGATGTATGTCCAAGAAACAATACAGCTTTGCTTATACTGGCCCAGACTGGAAACAAGTGATGTTCCTTGGTAGGGAACAGCTTAAATGGTGATATAGTCACACAATGACATATGACAGTTAGGAAAAAGACTTGTGCATATGCATTTGACTTGGATGGATTTCTTTGGTGTATTATTGAGTAAGGAAAGCAAGGTTCAGACATTTATATATGATATCCCGTTTTTTCAAAGTAAGTGTGTTTGTGTGTGTGTTTAGCTTCTGATTATATGAGTAGAAGGGTATGGGGTTACATACCAGACGTAAATATTGGTCAGCTGTTGAGGTGAAGATAATCAAGCAAAAAGGTGGAAATGTATTATATTACAGTTAAGAATCCCATCAAGTACATGCTTCCTTCAGGTGTGTGTGGGCCAGTAGGACAAAGCATCCCAGACCATGTGTTCCAGAATCGAGACTGCACGTTTAGTGTTGCTCTTCCTTTAGTTCTTTGCATGAGTAGACTTGAACTTCTTGATGACTACATTAGCCATTTAGTGTCATTGAAGCTGAGATGCTTATGTCAGTGTTTAGGGGATTTTAAATTTCACTTACTAATGGATTTTGTGATTTCATTTTACTTCTTTAAAATGAATACATATACTATTTTATTAACAATAATTACTTTAAATTTTTTTAAATTAAGCAAATTTTTGCTTAATTTTTTCTCTAATCTAGACCATGTATAATATGTTTACTTTTCAGGAATTACCCAACTCTGTCTTTCTGGTGATGGAGGTAGGTAATATCCAGGTTTCTTTTTAATTTTTTTCTTTTGATTAATGCGTACCTTAAAATTGACAGGTTATTTGAAATTTGAATTAATAAAGTTTCAGTGATTTAGATTCTATTTTATAAGGAATATAAAATTTTAAAATGTTGATTCTATGATTCTTATAATTTGTTTGGGACTGGATTTATAATATTACAAATGTATTTTGAATTAAAATTAACTGATAGGACTTCCATGGTGATCCAGTGGTTAAGACTCCAAGCTTCCAATGCAGGGGATGTGGGTTCGATCCCTGGTCAGGGAACTGAGATACTATATGCCATGTAGCCAAATTAAAAAAAAAAAGCTGATAATGAATTGAATTAATCTTGAATCAGTGTCTTATTTTAATTACTTTTTGTTTTGTATATCAGTATTGCAATGGTGGAGACCTGGCAGATTATTTGCAAGGTAATTTTTTGACTTTGTCAGTGGTCAGTATAGTACTATAGTGTGTTTAATCTTCATTTACTTCTGAAATATGCTACCCTTGTTTTCTGTACGTGTATAGAAACATTCAATAAATACTTGTATATGTTTAATTGTGGTTGCTTTGCTGCCTGACTGTTGTGTGTTGTGGTTTTACTCCTTTGCTTGTATATAAGTACTTGTTTATGTGTGCCTTTCTCTGACAGTTTGAGAGGTGAGGTTTCTCACCATCAGAGAAAAACCAACAAAATTTATCTTCAAAGGATTCTAGTTGGGGGCTGGCAGTGAACCTTTAGTCTCTTTCATTTCCTTAAAAAAAAAAATAGTGGGAGAACGTGTCCTAGGATATGTTTATTAACGTGAATGTTGCTTGTAAATTTTAAAAGATGTCATAAGGGATTCAGGGTAACCTTGACATTATTTTGTGGCATAGAGCTAAGGTTTTAGTACTAGATGTTGCTTGAAATTCCATATATAAAGTGTGTTCGTGTTCAGATCAAATTGTGTCCCTCCAAAGTACTTTTTAAAGGACATTAGATGAAGTCAGCACCTACTTGTTCACCCTTGAAGGTATATGGGAAATGGGCAAAGCAAATAATAAAAAAGTAGTAAAAGGTTCATCTCTCAGCCTAAAACTGCTGCTGCTAAGTCGCTTCAGTCATGTCTGACTCTGTGCGACCCCATGGACTGCAGCCCACCAGGCTTCTCCGTCCGTGGGATTCTCCAGGCAAGAACACTGGAGTGGGTTGCCATTTCCTTGTCCAATGCATGGAAGTGGAAAGTGAAAGTGAAGTCTCTCAGTCGTGTCTGACTCTTAGCAACCCCATGGACTGCAGCCTACCAGGCTCCTCCATCCATGGGATTTTCCGGGCAACAGTACTGGAGTAGGGTGCCATTGCCTTCTCCCAGCCTAAAACTAGGTCATGGCAATTGATGGTAAAAGCACTAAGACATCAGTAGATACACTCACAAAGGGTGTGGGCAGTTTACAGGAGAGAAGCAATGTATTTTAAATGTTCAGGTAAACAAGGAACAATTAAAAATGAGATTTTAAAATCTTTAAAATATAAAATTTTGCTGAGATTTCAAAAGCCATGTAGAAATAATATATAGAACACAAGTATTTCTCCTCCTCCCCGTAGTTAAAGATAAAGAAATTCTAAATACAGTTGACGCTCCTGAGGGCCCTTCCATAGTCCTACTCCAGTCCCTCCCACTGAGAGACCACCATTATTCTGAACTCAGGAGGTTAGTCCATGTGTGTTTTTTGTATTTTTCCTGCTGCTGCTGCTGCTAAGTCACTTCAGT
Organism: Bubalus bubalis; assembly: GCF_019923935.1. NCBI lineage: Eukaryota > Metazoa > Chordata > Mammalia > Artiodactyla > Bovidae > Bubalus > Bubalus bubalis. The sequence goes on along the minus strand of NC_059159.1, from coordinate 29,301,573 downwards.
CATGTCCCACTCTGTGTGACCCCATAGACGGCAGCCCACGAGGCTCCCCCGTCCCTGGAATTCTCCAGGCAAGAACACTGGAGTGGGTTGCCATTTCCTTCTCCAATGTGTGAAAGTGAAGTTGCTCAGTCGTGTCTGACTCTTCGCGACTCCATGGACTGCAGCCCACCAGGCTCCTCCGCCCATGGGATTTTCCAGGCAAGAGTACTGGAGTGGGTTGCCATTGCCTTCTCCGGTATTTTTCCTGAGATTCTCTCAGATTATGTCAGTTTGGTAAAAAGGTTTTTCAAAAAGTCATTTGCTAGTAGATAAAATTCAGAGATGGGCATTTTTTTCTCTATTGGAGGAGAGGAGTTGGAGCTAGAAGACACCTTGCTTCTACCTTCTGTTAACCTCTGAATCTTGAGATCCTTGACTTCTTATTGATCCAGGTAAAAGCCCCTTTCCCCGGGGTCAAGCTGAGGGGCACTTAGCTGTTTCACTTCCTTGTTGGATTATCAGTGTTCTTTTCTAACCGAAAGCCTGTGGGCTGACACAGGTGTTGATGCTGCTGTAGCAGGTTTGTTAGCTTCCTTAGCAGTCTATATGTGATGTTGAACTCTGCTTTGGATGTTCCAGAGCAGTAGTGTTAGATCAGGAGAGCAGGGGATGAAGAGCTTACCTGAATGTTGGAGTCGGACAGGCAGGCTGGTTTGCAGTAGTTCCTTTGTTATGTCACTTAATTGCTGGTCATACTTAATGGTCATACTTAACCTCTCCCCTGTCTGCCACTTGAAGAGATGTGTCGAATAACTTAGGTCCTCAAGGCATTGTCTAGAGCTGTACTGTCCACTACAGTAGCCACTGACCACATGGGGCTGTTGAGCTATTGAAAGGTATGCTGTGATATGCAACACACATTGCATTTTGAAAGAAAGAGTGATTATATCAAGATTTTTAATGTTGATTATAGGCTGAAATGATATTTTGGAAGTACTAGGTTAAATAGATATTATTTCACCAGTTTCTTTTCATGTTTGAAAATGTGGCTACTAGGAGATGTTAAGGTATGTATAAGGCTCACATTATGTTTCTGTTGGGGAGCATTGATCAAGAAGATCTGTCAGTCGGAGGTCTGGAGGGCATAATGCCATTAAATCACAAGACCCATTTAGTCCTTGTATTTGCTTTGATAAATAAAGTGCCTTTCACATCTTCAAAAGATAAAAAACAAATTCTGTTGATTGCAAGTTAAAATAAGGAAAGTTGGAAAGTAATTGGTAAGTTGTACTTTAACATTATTTCTAGCAGATACGTTCAGTTTGGCAGCCACGGCTGAGCCTGCCCTGTCAGGGCCAACTGCTCAGGAGTTCGTCAGTCTGAGAGTTTTCATGTTGGCTGTGCCTTTAAAATGTTAAGCTTTTACCAAGAGAATTTCAGTTTGTGGGATTGTGTTGAGAGTAGGCATTCCGTGTTCATAGAAATACGTGAATTTCTATTGTAGTTTGTGCCCAGAAACAGCCTAAATGAGATCACTAATTTTTCTGCACAGAAACAGTGTTAGAATTTGGTCTCTGAATCAGATAAACTTTCATGTATCATGGGGCAAAGATACAAGTTCTAAGCAGCTGCAGTCATTGACAGTAGCAAAAGTTTTCTAAGCCCTAAAATGAAAATGTAAATGAATGAGATGGAAAAAGCCGTACCATCCATTTTTATTGATTCAGTGTAATTTAAAATGTTACAGCAGTAAAGCTCCAGTTGATTTGCTGCTACTGCTGCTAAGTCGTTTCATTCGTGTCTGACTCTGTGAGACCCCATAGACAGCAGCCCACCAGGCTCCCCCGTCCCTGGGATCCTCCAGGCAAGAACACTGGAATGGGTTGCCATTTCCTTCTCCAAGGCATGAAAGTGAAAAGTGAAAGTGAAGTCACTCAGTTGTGTCCAACTCTGTGGGACCCCATGGACTGCAGCCCACCAGGCTCCTCCATCCATGGGATTTTCCAGGCAAGAGTACTGGAGTGGGGTGCCATGGCCTTCTCCGCCAGTTGTTGATTTGACCCTCCCACTAATGTGCTGTCATCGTTGCGTCCATCTGCAAGGGAAGTGTCAGTAGAGCTGGGAGAACCGGCAGAACGTACTCCAGAGTTTAACAGTGTTCATTCATCTCTAGGGAGGGGAGCAGGGAAGCTTTCACTTTTTGTATGTTTTAATGCATTTGGATTTTTCTTTTTAATAGTGAGCATCAGGGAAAGAACCCCAAAGAATTTTTAAAAGCAGATGAAAATAGCCCTCACAGAAAAAAGTATTTGGTAATTTTTAAACCATGGGGATTTAGTTCATTTGAAGATACTCAGTTCAGTCGCTCAGTCGTGTCCGACTTTTTGCGACCCCATGGACTGCAGCACACCAGGCCTCCCTGTCCATCACCAACTCCCGGAGTTTACTCAAACTCATGTCCATTGAGTTGGTGATGCCATCCGACCGTCTCATCCTCTGTTGTCCCCTTCTCCTCCCGCCTTCAATCTTTCCCAGCATCAGGGTCTTTTCAAATGAGTCAGTTCTTCGCATCAGGTGGCCAAAGTTTTGGAGTTTCAGCTTCAGCATCAGTCCTTCCAAGGAATATTCAGGACTGATTTCCTTTAGGATGAACTAGTTGGATCTCCTTGCAGTCCAAGGGACTTTCAAGAGTCTTTTCCAACACCATAGTTCAAAAGCATCAATTCTTTGGTGCTCAGCTTTCTTTATAGTCCAACTCTCAAATCCATACATGACTACTGGAAAAACCATAGCTTTGACTAGATGGACCTTTGTTGGCAAAGTAATGTCTCTGCTTTTGAATATGCTGTCTAGGTTGGTTATAACTTTTCTTCCAAGGAGCAAGCATTTTTTAATTCCATGGCTGCAGTCACCATCTTCAGTGATTTTGGAGCCCCCCCAAAATTAAGTCTGTCACTGTTTCCACTGTTGAAGATATTAAGGACAAAATGTCACTCATTAAAATGATTTTAAAAAGTAATATTTCACTTGTTCAGTGTATTAGTGTTATTTCTGTCTTTCCTAGTCTTAAGTGCATAAGAGAAGGTTATAAAGAACATGTTCTAGAGTTGTATGGGCATAAGTATGTTCACAGAGACTCTAAAATGGGGTCGACCTAGGGATTGAACCCAGGTCTCCTGCATTGCAGGCAGATTCTTTACCATCTGAGCCAAAGAAGTCAAAATGGGGGCACGGATATTAAACACCTAATGTAAATTGAAGAAATTAGACTTTTGACTTTTAGATCCATTGTTATAAAATACACATTTGTGTACTGACTTCCTTGTTTCCCTGGTGGCTCAGATGGTAAAGAATCTGCCTGCAGTGCAGGAGACCCAGGTTTGATCCCTGGGTTGGGAAGATCCTCTGGAGAAGAAAATGGCAACCCACTCCAGTATTCTTGCCTGGAGAATTCCTTGGACAGAGGAGCCTGGTGGGCCACAATCCAGGGGGTCACAAGAGTTGGTCCAACTGACACTTTGCACTTTCACTTTACCTTTGAGTACTTATTACATGCCAGGCGTTTTCCTTAAGTCTTTATGATTAAACGTGCTGTCTTGTTTGAATGTTGCAACAGCCCCACGTGGTTAGTCTGTTTTCAGTTTTCTGTAGAGGAGTTGGCACAGAGGGGTCAACTTCCATGGCTGTGCAGTGAGTATTAGTAAGTGGAGGAACTGGGATTTGAACAAAGGCAGCCTGACTCCACACCAGGCCATGCTCTGGTGTGCATGTGTGGGCGTGGCTGTTTGCCGGATAGCGATGACTCTCCAGTCGTGTCCCCACCACCTCTTGGTAGCAGTGAAGACTCGGCTTCTTACAGGTGTCTTTAGTTAGGAGAGGTGCCTCTGGGAGGTGAAAAGGAGACAGGTGTGGGCCTCAGTCCCTTGACAGGTCCAGTTGGGGGTAATGCCTTAGTCTCCCCAGCCAAGCATATCACGTGTTTTTAATTTGTACTCAGGTAGTGTTTGGGGTTAAATATGGACATTTATCCCAAGTACTTGATGTGAAGGGGACTTATTTTTGGCTTGTGGAGGAGACTCGCATTTGCTAAGCATCTGTTGTCATGCTCATTCTTCCCAGTAAAAGTGGGAAAAGAAAACCATAAAGGATCGCTGATGAGAATGGAAGATATAAATCAGTTCTCTTTACAACAAGTTGATTAAAATTTTTGAGATATTTGATATCTCTTCATAGACTTAAATTGTTAGAGTAAAAACAATGAAAAAAGTGAATTCCCATTCCTTACTCCCACAGATGAGACTTGGTTTTGTAGGCTTAAGTGTTTATGGAACACCTTTTCTCCCAGCTAAGGGCACGCTCAGCGAGGACACCATCAGAGTGTTTCTGCATCAGATCGCAGCTGCCATGCGCATCCTGCACAGCAAGGGCATCATCCACAGGGACCTCAAGCCCCAGAACATCCTGCTGTCCTACGCCAGTCGCAGGAAGTCCAGTGTCAGTGGTATTCGCATCAAAATAGGTATGTGGCTATGTTGTTTCACTCAAAGAACACTTTTGAGACTCAATATTCTTAGGTAATTTTAGTTCAGTGAGAATGATGAATTTTGTTGAGACACTTTTGAGATTTTTGTTCTGTTCACTGAAGTCCATTTGGATGTGGGAATGCTTTACATTGTTGGCAGCAGGTGCTAAACTTCAGACAGGGCTGATGGGCCTGCACCAGGGCTCCGAGTAGGAATCTCAGCAGGAGATGCTTCTCTTCATCAGATGGAAGCTAACACACTGTGTTGCTGGCAGCAAATTAATACCCTGATTCTTCATAGCTCATGGGATTTTAACCTAAGGGATCTGAGAGACCATTTAGTTCAGGCTTCTTATTTGGAAGGTTTTTTGTTTTTTTTTTAGCTCGCTCAAAGCAGACATGGCTAGATGGTAAAGAATCTACCTGCAGTGTGGGAGACCTGGGTTCGATCCCTGGGTGGGGAAGATCCCCTGGTGAAGGAAATGGCTACCCACTCCAGTATTCTTGCTTGGAGAATCCCATGGATAGAGGAGCCTGGCGGGCTGTACAGTCTATGGGGTCGCTAAGAGTTGGACACGACTGAGAGACTAACACTTTAGCACTCTCAGGATTATTTGAAGCACTTGGTAATGCTAGATTTTTTTTTTAAAGCTGTTCTCATGGTTGTTGGAAAAACAATTTTTTACCAGTATTTTAAGAAATCTCTGTTATTTTATAGGTTACATCTGATATCTGGAGGAGGATGAAAACAGCTCAAACTCTATACCTGATGTTGATATTTTAATGAGAGCTTTATTAATGAATCATTTACTATTATTGGCATTTTCTCTTGCAAAGCGAGGAACTCCCTTCTGGGTTACAAAACTGGCAGAACAGCGACCTGTGCCATTGGTGGCTACTACCATTATTTAACTTGTTGAAAGTGAGGTGGCCACTTCTTTCTTTGGTGGACAGTCTAAGTCAATAAGCTTTAGTTTCTCATAGTTCTTTTGTGCCTGCTTGTATCTTAAAGAATCATATCATCTGTGTTAAGTGTGGGCAAAGGTATCATTTGACTTTCTCCCTTTTATTTTGTGAAACAGCTGATTTTGGTTTTGCTCGTTACTTGCATAGTAACATGATGGCTGCCACGCTGTGCGGGTCCCCAATGTACATGGTGAGTGTTTGCATCCTTTGTGTTTACAGCAGGAAGCATTGGGATTTAAGTATAAAGCTTGTTTCCAACTAAGATGTGATTTTTATCATAGTCTGAGTTTTTAGTATTTACAAATGTTAATTATATTACTGAAATGCTGTAATACAGACGTCTTTCGCTTTAGCCTAGTGGACTATAAAAGTCATCTTTGCCCATTGGCATTTATTTTTTAACATGATTAGTTATGGTAGAAATCTTCTATTAGATTAAATTAGAAATAAAAATTGATGAAGTATGGTCATGCTATACATGATGTGTAATTTTAGGAACACTTAAAAAAATCTTTTGGGGCATATCTGCACCTATAGGATGTAGTCATCCTTTGCATGTTGTCTGTTTTGACAGGATCCCTATACTATAGAAATGTTTCCCATGCGTGTCACACGTAACAGCTGAAAACTCTTACTTTTCTTCTTTATGCTCTCCTGTGGTTACTGTCAGGGCTAATAGGGTAAGGCTGTGGCACTTGTGAGCTAATGTGAGGTGGTAAGCCTGGAAACACCTTGATTTTGGAGCTTCAGAATCCTGTGAAGTAAATGAACCTACTTCAGTTTGAATTTAAAATAGGTTTATGTTCAGTTAGGGTTTCTTCTAATGTAAAATCAACTTTGAGATCAAGGGAACTAGTACTCAAAGTTCAAAAAAATTTTGTGTTAGGTTTACTTTTTCTTGATCATAACCTTACTGCTTATATAGTAAATCTTAAAATTTAATATAATTAAATGCTACTTTACACTTCTTGAGTGTGAAATCAGTTCAGTCTTGAACTTACAGCCTTGAGGATAGAGAGAGTACTTGGGCTGATTATTAAAGGAAGTTGACCCAGTAAGAAGTTCACTAGGAACAATAAAAATGTTATGCCTAGAAAATAAAATGTCACTGTCATTCAGTGTATTTAGCATTTCCAGTCAATGCTTGCCTTGATTGATGGTAGTTTTAGAAAGCAACATCTAATGAGAGGGGAGAAAACAGCTGTAACAAAGTATCAGAGACTTTTTGTTTGCTTTTAAGACTGTTTTTATTATGTTTTGCCTAATTGATTTTCCGCTATTTTAGAGTTTTAAGTGGCGGAAATAGGACTAATGTAGCAAACATTTGTGTGCCTACCATGTGCATTTGACAGTTAACATTATACCGCGTTCACCTTGGTCTTCTTTTAGAGGAAATGATATATTTCGGAAGTGGTTCGTGTACCTTCTGTAACCCGCCCTTCTCACTCTCCTACTCTTCCATCCCAGAAGTAACCCTGGTCTTGGGATTGGGGTGTACTCTTTGTTATTATTTTAATGCTCTTTCTGTATTTTGTGTGTCCATACTATTATATAGAAATATTTTCTTTCTGCAACCTGCTGCTTTTCTTCCACTGTTGTTTTTGGGACTTGCCAGTAAACCTCAGTGTAAGAATGTGGGTCTATATTGGTTGCAGTATCATTTGATTAGGGCAATATCACAGTGTGTTGTTTTTATTCTTGTAGTTTTGTTAGGAGTGTGATCTTCTCCAGTTAACACATGCAGGTCAATTATGTAACTGACATTATGCACGTCTCTTGAATTGCTTTCTCCCCAGGCTCCTGAGGTTATCATGTCTCAACATTATGATGCCAAGGCCGACTTGTGGAGCATCGGGACAGTGATATATCAGTGCCTCGTTGGAAAGCCACCTTTTCAGGTACCGTGACTCTTTTCAGGTATACTTAGTTTGGGGCTCTTTTCATTTTGCAGTTGCCTTTGACTTATAAAATGGAGAATGCGGTTGACCCTTGAACAGTGTAGGGGTTAATACTAGGTAATACTAGGTTCTCCAGCTCAGGCTTACAACCCCGTGGGAAATAGGTGTGAATGGTGATATTAGCGCTTCCTGCTTAGCCTGGATTTGGGGTCTGGGAATCCGTGTGAGGGCGGGGGCAGGTCTGGGAAAATGGGTAACAGCTCTCCTCCTGCCTCTCCTGGAGGAGAGGTCATTGTTTAGGTTTTACACAATTTATCTTAGGTAGGTCTGCCTCTCCCTTAACATTCTGTCAGAAAGAGCTCTTCTAGCATATGATCACAATGATTCTTCTTGAGTTCATATTGGCCAGTTACAGAGACAGTTTTTTAAATCTGAAAACTAAAACAGAGAGAAATAATTTGCCCAAGATGGCATTAAAAGTCAGTGACACAGCAGGTTGAACACTTGATTTCCTAGCCTGGTTCAAAGGCAGAGGAAGCTTCAGTAATTCAGCAGCTCTTACTGGGAGGCTGCTGTGTTGTGTTCTGGAGAGGCTGGAAAGGAGCACTTTCTTAGTTCTCTGGCTTGACTCCCTTGAAGGTAACGTTGCACCTGACTTCACACAGCACACCTGTTGGATGGGCCATGTAACCTCCAGAGTAGTGACTCTTCTGAGCCTCAGGCCTCTCTGAGAATCTGACCTCAGAAAAATACATTATGCCCAGATGTGCAGAATCTGCATACAGTGTCAGAGGTGTTAGAAGTTCCTTGTGCCCATCAATGGCTCCCTCAGGAGTCCATGGCTTTCAAATTCAGTCTCTATTCTATTGCAAGAATATGAGCATCCATCATGTAATTTGGAGTTTTTGCACTTGGTTTTTTAGGAAATTAAACCATTTTCTTCTTTTTTTTTAACAGGCTAATAGTCCTCAAGACCTAAGGATGTTTTATGAAAAAAACAGGAACTTAATGCCTAGGTATGTGTCTTGATTACACTGGGTTTTACTTTGTCAATACTGTGTTATTTATCTGAATTCTGTGTGTTTTATGTATGTTTTTCCATTATTGCATCTTTTTTCCAGTTAGCAGTAAAGAGAGCATTCATTTTAACAGGAAATGAGAAAGCTACTAGAGCATCATGCATGCCCATGTGCTGTGCCATTTTCTTTCTTTTTAAAATGTTAAGTTTATTCAGAAGAAAAACCTACAGAAGTTATCTGTGTTTTTTTGAGAGAAGGGAGGGAAATGCAAACAGAATAGATGGGTGTAAAGCAGAAAGTGGCTGGGCTTCCCCTCTCTTACAGAGAACAAGAGTTTGCTGTGTACCTTTTGAAATTCTTTTTCTTTAGAAGAATTTTTGGTGTGAGTTCTCTTTACATGTTTGACTGCTTATTTATGTATATATATTTATTCTGTTGTTCAGTTGCTAAGTTGTGTCTGACTGTTTGTGACTCCATGGACTGCAGTACACCAGGCTTCCCTGTCCTCCCCTATCATCTGGAGTTTGCTCAAATTCATGTCCGTTGACTTGGTGATGCTATCTAACCATTTCATCCTCTGCCACCTTCTTCTGCTTTTGCCTTCAGTCTTTCCCAGCATCAGGGTCTTTTCCAGTAAGTTGGGTCTTCACATCAGGTGGCCAAAGTATTGGAGCTTTAGCTTAACATCAGTCCTTCCAATGAATATTCAAGGTTGATTTCCTTTAAGATTGACTGGTTTGATCTTGCTGCTGTCCAAGGGAGTCTCAGGAGTCTTCTCCAGCACCACAATTCAAAAGCATCAATTCTTAGTGCTCAGACTTTTTTATGGTACAACTCTCACATTTGTACCATGACTACTGGAAAAACCATAGCTTTGATCATACAGAATTTTGTTGGCAAAATGATACCTTTACTTTTTAATAGGCTGTCCAGGTTTGTCATAGCTTTTTTTCCAAGGAGCAAGTGTCTTTTAATTTCATGGCTGCAGTGAAATTGAATGCACTGTCCACAGTGATTTTAGAGCCCAAGAAAATAAAATCTGCTACTGTTTTCCACTTTTTCCCCTTCTATTTGCCATGAAGTGATGCCATGAACTTAATTTTTTGAGGTTGAGTTTCAAGTCAGCTTTTTCACTCTCCTCTTTCACTTTCATCAAGAGGCTGTTTAATTCCTCTTCGCTTTCTGCCGTTAGAGTGATGTCATCTGCGTATTGATAGCTTTCCCGACAATCTTAATTCCAGCTTGTGATTCATCCAGCCCAGCATTTCGTGTGATGTTTCTGTGTATTAGTTAAATAAGGAAGGTGACAATATACAGCCTTGTCGTATTCCTTTCCCAATTTTGAACCAGTCTTTTGTTCCATGTCTGGTTCTTACTGGTGCTTCTGCACACATATAGTTCAATACAAGTTACTTTGCAAATTGTTCTGTGGCTTTTTTTAACTTATGTATAGCATTTGTTTGCAGACATTTGTATTTATTTAAGCTCTGCCCTTTTCCAGGCAGAATTGGAGGTTGCTCTTTGTTTAACAGAGAATTCTGTAGCAACTCTCGGTGCCAGGTTGAAGTTGTGTTAAAACTCAAGGTAGGCTGTGCTTCTGAGAGGCTTTGTCCTGCAGATGTTCTGACAAAGGCAGTGAGAATCTCAAGACAAGAGTCTTCCCAGACTGATGCTGCTTCTCAGAGGCAGCTGCTTAGTGGGTTGTTTCTCTTTTAAGGAATGAGACTTTATCATGGTTGTCTTGGTATAAAATGTGGTAGTTGTGAAACTGCATATACATTTTCATTTACCATAATGAAAGCAAAAGTTGTGTAGTTAATATATATAAACTCACCACTTTAGTGTTTTTTTTTTTTCCCTCCCCTGCAGCATTCCCAGAGAAACATCACCTTATTTGGCTAATCTTCTTTTGGGTTTGCTTCAGAGAAACCAAAAAGATAGAATGGACTTTGGTAAGTAATATTTTCAAATTTTGTATCTGGTTTCTAATTTTGTGTATTTTGAAAAGTTTTTTTTTTCTTAATTTATGTTTTATTGAAGTATTGTTGATATACAGTGTTGTGTTAGTATCTGACGTACAGCCAAGTGATTCTGTTATACACACACATATATATTCTTTTTCATTATGGTTTATCACAGGTTGTTGAATATAGTTCCCTGTTATACAGTAGGACCTTATTGTTTATCCATTCTATATATAATATTTCACATCTGCTAATCCCCAACTCCCAGTCCCTCCTTACCCTCCTTTCTCCTCTTGGCAACCACATGAAAAACTATTTTTTTAAGATACTATAGAGGTTTCAGAGGAAAATGAAATTCATTTTTACTTTTCTTTCTATCTCTGTGTTTTTCCTTTTTACATATTTTGTAAATGTATGGAAAGAATACAAATATTTAATATAATCAATAATTTACAAACTATTATCCTGTATGTCATTTCATTATTGGCCCATTTTTCTCATGGTTACTGGGCAATGTCCATTTAATTTCTTTCTCTGAAAGATAGAAATATTTACCAATTGCATGATCTAAAGTTTAATTTCAGTTTTTATAGAAGTTTCAGAAAAGATATATCCAGGTTATTTCATCTTACTCCCTATACAGAAATTGTTAGAACTACTTTCTACTGAGAACATTTACTGAGGCCATGAACTGAGTGCTTCAGAGAGTGAGGTCATTTAGACTAAATCTGAGTTAATCTCACTCCTGATCTTGTATTAATCCAGCAAATTTCCATGCTGTGCTATTCTCCTTGTCCACTCTGTGCTATTTAGTAGCACATAATTTGGAGACCTAATGATAAATGAGATGGTCTTTGTGGGCTTTTAAAGAAATAATGAAATAAATTATACATACAGGAAAAGAGAGTAAAATAATAAACTTTCATGTACTCACCTACCTATTTATCTTTATCTAATTAGCAGGCTTACTGTGTAGGTTTTATCCTTGGTGAATAGCTGAAGGAACTAAATCAAATTAATAGCTTTTTTAAAAACGTGAAACCAGCTGTAGGAATACTTCTTCTGGGATAGAAGGATGGAATTTACTGTACAAATGAGCTGCCTAAGACTTCTTGTCAGGACAGTTGACAGCCGTAGTTCACATATGTGCTTAGCAAGGGCCTGGCTGCGGTTCTCTGTGTTGTTGTCTGCTTGAAGACAGCCACGCAAGAGGACGGATCCACTTTAGTCATCTTGGTGGTACTGTGTTAGTAATGGGCATTTGGAGAATTCACAGCCATTACTTTTAAATTTTCATTGATTGAGAACTGCTTACAATTTGATGATTTTTATAGATGATTTATAAAAATAACATGCTGTTACATTGAAAGGAAATTGTGTCTGTATAAAGAAGGTAATAATAATTATGAGCTTCTTTGGTGACTCAGTGGTAAAGAATCTGCCTGTTAATATGGGAGACCTGGGTTCTATACCTGGGTTGGGAAGATCCCCTGGAGAAGGAAATGGCCTGAGAAATCTCATGGACAGAGGAGCCTGGCGGGGTCTATGGGGTTGCAAAAGAGAGTTGGACATGACTTAGCAACTAAACAACAACAACAGTAATAATTATATATGATTTCAAGGGTACTATGTTGACTACATCGACAAGATCAACCTGTCTGCCAAAATCAACATCAGTTTAAAGGTTGCATTCTCATTTTCATTACAGAAGCATTTTTCAGCCATCCTTTCCTTGAGCAAGTTCCAGCAAAAAAATGTGAGTACACATTTTTTCATTTTTACTAAACAAGTAAATGCAACCATAAGGAAAAATTAGTATTTGATATCACAAAATTAATCTTGTATGTGCTTCTCAAGATTTCATTGGGCTTTTCTTAAATACCTATAGTTGTGTTTATTTAGTTACAGTTCTATTTTTCCTTCTACATCCAAGTTGAAATAGTTCAGCAATTGCTGTGTTGTTAGTTTCATCCATGGGAGTATGTGGATGTGAATTTCTGGTCAACACGAAGCTGTGGCAGTTGTGGGTTTTTTAGTGGACGACTCACATAATTACACTCAGTAGCCTCTCTTCCCCTGGTGTTTCTCCCCAGCCTGCCCAGTCCCGGTGCCCATGTATGCCGGCTCTGCCTCTGGAGGCTCCTACGGCAGCTCTCCGTCCTGTCGTTTCGCCTCTCCACCAGTAAGTCCTGGGGTTCTTAGAAGTGACTGTAGGGTCTGTGCTAGTGCATCTGCTCACAGACAGAGCTGCAGATATGTTATGGGTGTTCTCTTTATGTATGGAGTTTCCTAGCGCGGCTGAGGCCTGAGCAGGGAGCCTTGTTGCTAAACATCTCAGTTTGGAATCTGCCCCTACCTAGATGTGCACACTTCAGCAGAACACGGTACCTCTCAGGGCTGCCTTCCTCTGAACCAGGAACACAGTGCTCTCACCTTTTCATACTCAGTAAGGTTGGGAAGGGTTTCACTGTGACAGGTAGGTAGGTAGCTTTGTATTTATTTTATGAACGTCATAAACATCAGTCTGGAGAGTTAGTGCACACAGAACTCCAGTGGTAGAGGAGTGCCCTTTGGGCCTGAGACCCCGTCGTCATGGCAACAGGCCCTGTGAGCTGCTCCCCTGCAGCCCCCTCCCTCCAGACTCAGTGCTTCTTCCTGGTCCTGAGAACGCCTTCCTCCTGCTTTGCTCCTCCAGGTCTTGCCTTTCCCTCTTCTGTGCTTTCCTGGACTTTCCCCCACATCTCTCTTGCTGCCTGAGAGAGTTGTGACCTTGAAACTTTTCACAAGTCAAAGTCCAGAGGCCATTGTGTCAGCCTCTATGGGCATTTTTCAGATTGGCCTGCAGACACGCATTTCTTGACTTCTGTTGGCAGTGGGGCTGGGGAGCTGCACAGGAAGCTAGCTAGGGGTTAGCGCCTGCTGCTCAAGAATCTGGGCTTGGATATGTCCACATTCGTGACTCGCCATGTTGCCTGCAACAGGTGACTCAGTCTCTTTGAGCCTAAGTAAAGTGAGCATAAGTTACGTGCTTCATGGCATTTTTAAGGATAAAGAGGAAAAGCACTGACCGCACTGCTCGGCACATGGATTTAAAGACTAAGAGGGAAAAAAAGTGTCGTATATTTCCTGTTTCAGTCTGGAATAAAGAAAAACACTGAATATGGAGTGAGTGGGACGAGTTTGAGGAAGTGCACTGTCAGGGAGAGACTGCAGATTGTGTCTGGCCCTGCCACTTGCCCCTGTAACCTGCTGGGAAGGTCAGCTCCTCATCTGTAACATAGGCCTGGTTACCCTCTGGTTGCAAGGTTGGTGGCGGTATGTGGTGGGTACATGATGACTGTAGCTGCCGTGATGGAGCATGTACGTGATGCAAGGTGACAAGGGGTGTGGAGAGCACAGCGTGTGCTGGAGAGGGGAGGGTGGGGGAGGACCTGGGTGTGGGGAGGCCTCTGGGGTGGTTGGACAACCATGGGAGGAGACAGAGAAGGGGTCACCAGGGGAACGCAAGTGGGAAAGTGCTTTGACAGGACAATGCGTGTTGGGTTTTTGTTGGATGAGACGTGTTGAAAGGGAGAGCAAAAGAGGAGTGCTTGGGCTGCTGGAAGAGCATACCATTGCTCATAGGAGCAGGGAGAGGACGTGGCGGGGAGGGGAGGCGTAGTTGTTATAGATGCTCAGAACTTTGTGTGTGCTTGCCAAGTCGCTTCAGTCATGTCTGACTTTTTGCAGCCCTATGGACTGTAGCCTGCCAGGCTCTTCTGTCCATGGGATTCTCCAGGCAAGGATGCTGGAGTGGGTTACCATGCCTTCCTCCAGGGATCTTCCTGACCCAGGGGTTGAGTCTTTTATGTCTCCTACATTGAACCCATGGATTGAGTTTCTTCTATCTCCTGCATTAGCAGGTGGGTTCTTTACCACTAGCAGTACCTGGGAATCCCCAGAACTTTGGTGGAAAAACCTTTTTTAGAAGGCCTTTATGAAGAGCTCATTCTTGAGGTGAAAATAACATATCTGGAAATAAAAGGAGAGCAGGAATGTTTCTGTATAATTTCCAATTAGAGATTAGAAAGTGGAGTGATCTGATAGGCCTTGTGTCAACATAATCTGCAACAGTGAGGTGACATCCTGCATGCACTCCTTCCCTCCTGGGGCTGGGCTAGACTCCTGTACTGAGGGGGATGCAGGCAGGCATGCCTGTGTGACAGTCTGTTCTTTACATTCTCCCAAAATACCCAGCTGCTACTTTACTCCAGAGAAGTCTTTGAAAGGTAAAAACAAAAACTGTGTAACAAAAAAAATCAAATAATTCTGTTAGATCTGATACTGGCTATAGGCTAAATGCTATGTAGATAATGCCTCCTGAATATCTACTCTTTTAATTATACCTATTTAATGCCCGCTTTGTGTGAAGTTTTGGTTGATACCAGTGACAGGGCAGGTCCCTTTGTTGAGCAGCTCTGGGTTTGGTTGTGTGGAGGAGAAGCCGGTGGAGCAGCCTGTGGGAGGTAGATGCCTCACACCTCTTGTTGCCTGTGGGACTGGGGATGAGACCATGAAATCAGACTGAGAGCTTGCAGAGACCCTCGGCAGAGACATTGAGCTGAGTTTTGAATTTGTAAGAGTAGTAATGTAAGCAGAGGAATCCCCGTGGAACCATGACCTGTTGCAGCAGTCTGTAGCCCACTGTGGCCACATACCTTTGTTAGAATTAAGTGACTTGCAGATTCAACTTGGTAGTCTCCCTGGCCACATGTCACATGTTCATAGCCAGCTATAACTGATGGCCGCCGCCCTGTACAGAGCTGAACCCTCTGGCATTGCAGGAAGCGCTATGGGACAGGCTCCTCTCATGGCGCAGCCTGAGGGTACAGAGAACAAGGTGACGTGCTGGGGGTGGTGGAGCCAGTGGAGCCGGGGTGGGGCAGTCTGCATCCTGGCAGAATCTGGGCTACGAGCAGAGCAGGCTGTGTGTGCTGAGCCATTTGAGTGGCTTTCAGTGGAGGGTGACCTGATCCACTGTGTGTTTTAGCAAATAAATTCCTCTGTAAGCAGGTAGGGGATTGGATGGAAGATCAGAAGAGAGGCCTCTCTCCTAGAGCAAAGAGAACAGCCTGTGACCATTGCACTGTTTTTGGTTTGTTTTGGGGTTTGCTTTGTTTGTTTGTTTTTGAGAATGAGGACTTGAACTAAGTCAGCAGTAGGAAAGGGGAGGACAAGGGGCCAGAAAGAGCAAGATGAGGAGTCTTCAGTGCTTAGAGATTGCTTGAATTTGGGACCTAAGGAAGAGGAAGGTCTCAGTGAGCCCTGAGTGGTGTGAGTTGATGGAGCCACTTAGCAGGGGAGCACAAGGATGATGCACTGTGGTGTGCAGGCCCAGGGGCAGGTCTGAGCCCGGGAGTCAGCTCTCTGCAGGGGTAGTTGGTGTAGGAAGGTGACAGTGGGCCCCAGGTGGGTATAAACTGTGAGGGTTGGAGGCCAGGGTGGCACTGGGGAAACTCATACTCCACCGGTCTCCTTAGAGGGGCACAAGAGACTGAGAAGTAGAAGGGGAAGTGGAGAGCAGGGTCCCTGAATGGAGGGCTGGGGGCCCAGTGTCTGGGAAGCAGAGTCCAGTACCTGAAGGAGTAGCGGAGGGTCCACAGACCTGGCAGTGGAATCACTGGGAAGCTTAGTATAGGCAGTTTCATTGGAGGGTTGAAGGCAGAAAGAGGCTTATGGTGAGTTAAGCGATACTTTTGGGGAAGGAAATGGCAACCCACTCCAGTACTTTTGCCTGGAAAATCCCATGGACGGAGGAGCCTTGTAGGCTACAGTCCACAGGGTCGTGAAGAGTCGGACACAACTGAGCGACTTCACTTTCACTTTTCACTTTCATGCATTGGAGAAAGAAATGGCAACCCACTCCAGTGTTCTCGCCTGGAGAATCCCGGGGACGGAGGAGCCTGGTGGGCTGCCATCTTTGGGGTCGTACAGAGTCGGACATGACTGAAGTGACTTAGCGGCAGCAGCAGCAAGTGATACTTTGAAGGTGAGGAATTTGAGTCAGTGAAAACTGAAATTTCAAGAAACATTGTTAAGTGAAGAAGGGAGATAAGATGGTAATTGAGAGAGTTATATTGATTTGAGATGTGAAGAAATTAAACATGTTTGTGTGCAGAGGGGAAAGCAGAGGGGAGTTGAACAGGGTCCTTGAAGAGGGAAGAGAATTAGTGGAAGATGACCTTTGAACCCGAGAAGCATCTCTTCCACCAAGGTGGCTGTGGATGAAGGTAACTTAATAAATAGCAAAGGAAGACATTGAGAGAGTCCCTGCCTGGGGAGCAAGGGCACAGGGAAGAATTGGTGGAGTTAGGTGCTTAGAACCTGGCCCAGCTCACCTGTTCTCTCTTCTGAGTTTTGTTTGTTTATGTATGAAATGGATTTCAAAATAGGGCTAGAGTTAGATAATACATGGAGAGCTCTTAACAGGGCCCAGTACCAAGCTCAATGCCGAGCCCGTGGTGAGTGCTCTGTAATGTTACTCCCTCCAGCTTCCACTCTGTTTATAACCTTGAAGCATAAGTGCTCTTCAAAAAGTGATAAGGAGAATTTATATCATGTGTATGTCATACACACACACCCAGAGAAGTGATAAGGAGATTTGAGACTGGTTTCACTGTGCAGTGACAGTCAAAGGAATAGTAGCGGTTTAAAACTGGGCTTTACAGAGCATTTTGTCATATTTTTCTTAAATAGAAACAAAGGTTAAACAGGGTAATGGGGACCTAACACAATAAGTTATGAAGTTCATTGTTTTAGGAGACTGTTGTATGATGAAGATATTCAATTAAGGTTGTGACTACTGTCCTTGAACTAGACAAGTGCCAAGAGGTATATAGCTACTTATGCCCAAGGATCTATTCAATATATTCATATGCTTTTCTTCCTTTACGGTCCTATCTTCCACAAATCCCTTATGGTTCTATCTTCCACAAATCAACTCCTTCCCCTGACAAAAAAGAAAACAAAAGGAACACACCCACACCTGTAAGGCTTTCTAAATCTTTCTTTCTGGAAGTGTCAGTAATTCCCTGTGCTTATACAGTTATCCTTACTGATTTAGTTACTTTTCTGTATAACATCGTCTCTTGCTTTCCCTTTTATGATTTTTCTTCATTGGAGATTGAAAACTGTGCAGAATGTCATTCAAGTCCCTGGACATTTTGTTTTAGTCATTAGGTAAGCAGGTATTGAGTATCTGCTTTGCTAGGCCATGAGCTGAAGTGGGGATGGGACATGATACAGATTCACAGCAGACCTTTCAGGGGAGGCAGACCTGTGCACGTGATAAGAGGTGTGATGTATTTTAAGTATCACTTTTGGGAAACATTTTAGACGGTGTTATGCAAACACACCTTAAACTGTGCTTCTCTAAGGGAAAGGTTTTCCAAAGAGATTTTTAAAATCTTCAGTGGAATTGAACTCTGTGCCACTTTCATGAAAAAAATATTCCTTAGTCTAATGGCTGTTCTGACTTGCATTTTATTGAGGCCACTTTTAATTTTATGTTGTTAATTTTAGTCCCTTCCAGATATGCAGCATATTCAGGAAGAAAACTTATCCTCCCCACCATTGGGTCCTCCCAACTATCTCCAGGTGTCCAAAGATTCTGCCAGTACTAGTAGCAAGAACTCTTCTTGTGACACGGATGACTTTGTTTTGGTTCCACACAACATCTCGTCAGACCACTCATGTGAGAATCTTTTCTGCTTGTACACATTGTATTTCTGAATTTACTAGACTAGCATTTTTAAACCTTTATGTCACGCGCTTGTGTGTAGGACACCTTTCCAAATGGACATTTTATTTAGTTGATGGAATTCCCAGAACTAGATGCTTACGTTCCTGTGACGGTAACCTTGGATTTTGAAGGTAGATGAAAACTTTGCAGGGAATGACCTCAATTTCTGTTTGTATCCAAACAGAAAGGAGTGGCAAAGCCAGCAGAATGAGAGAAATTAAATTTAAGGAGAGGATACAAAGACCTCTTTTGGAAAAAATCTGAGAGTCAAAGGGTCTTATAAACAGTCTGGCTGTGCTTCAGGAGATGCTGGCCAGAGTTCAGGAATGAGCTTCATAAACACACAGGAAGGATGTTTTATAAAGGAAGCAGAATCCAGGCTGCCTGAATCCAAGCCAGGATTCTGTGGAGTAGTGCAGGGCACTGGGAGACCTACGAGAAGAGAAGTTAGACACATAAAAAAGAAGGAACCAGGGTTTGGTTGCAGAGGAGTAGGATCAGAAGAGCTGGAAACTTGAAGACTTTAATGATTGACTAGTATCAGGTTGACTGTGTGCATATGTAGGAAGCTGGAGAAGTCTGTGTCAAGAGGTCTCAGGATGTTTGTCAAATTCATATTTAATAGCTGCTTACATTAGCCCTTTGCTAGCTGTCATGAAGGCTGCGACCTCAGACCAGACACACTTTAGGGCTGCTTGGCTGGGGCAGGGGAATCATGCACAGCATGTAATAGCAGGTGGCAGGTTCTGACCAGAGCACCGAGAGCTGGGAGTAGTTGCCTTTAAAAATCATCATGTGGGGTAGTTTTATCCTACTGAAAAAGTAATGAAAAGTTTTAAATTGTGAAATATTTCAAACCAAATAATACAGCAGATACTCAAATTGTCCACCATGCTAATTTTATTTATGTCACCATTTTCCATGGATGTTTTAGATGTCTTTTTAAAGGTATACAATGCTGTAGGTACAGCCAGAGCACCTGGCCTCATTCTAATCTTGCCAGAGATATATTCTTCTTCTTAATTTATATTATAATTCTAATATGCCTGTATCTAAGAAAAATAGTATTTTTGTGATATAACAGTTTTAAGTAAATGTTACATAGAATAGTTGTTTCTATGGTTTGCTTTTTTATTCCTATTTTTGATGTGTATCTACATATATAGCTAGGTATGTATCTAGTTCATTTTAACTTATGAACTTTATATTAGTAGTACAACTGAACCGTAGTTTATCCATCTCCCTACTGATTGTGACTTGGATCATTTCCATCTTTTTACTGTTCAGAATGTGTGGTAACAGATGTCCTTGTGCCAAACTTTTCTCCAGGTGGCTGTAGGTATGTACAGCTTCAGCTCTGTGAAATGTTGGTACAAGCAACTTGTAGCCTATAGCCACTAGCAGCAGTGTCCTATCATGCTGCCCCAGTAGTACCCTGGTGCCTTCTAGAGGTTTTCATTATTTTTTCCATATTTAACTTTACCTGGAACTAATTTGTGTAGATGATAAGGGTTCTATCAGTTACCCCAGGATTATTTATTGAATGTTCTGTCCTTTTCTCACTGATATGCAATCCCAGACTTGTCCTATCAGGCTTATATAAAGGATTTGTTTCATTGTGTGTGTGTGTGATATGGGGTCAGAGGTGAAGGTGAGGGGGCACCCAAGAATTCTGTGGAATCACCCAGGCTATTCTCAGCCCCTTTCCCCCCATGTAGTTTAATTTTGACTTGAAAATGCTACAAAAAAGCCATTTGGGGATTTTGATTGGAATTGTGTTGATTCTCTAAGATGTGTTCAGTGACAGGATCTTTACAGTGTAGAGTGTAGGAGGGTTCCTTTCTCCCACACCCTCTCAGCATTTATGATGAGTGCTGCTGCTGCTGCTAAGTCGCTTCAGTCGCATCCCACTCTGTGCGACCCCATAGACGGCAGCCCACCAGGCTCCCCGTCCCTGGGATTCTCCAGGGGTTGCCATTTCCTTCTCCAGTGCATGAAAGTGAAAAGTGAAAGTGAAGTTGCTCAGTCGTATCTGACTCCTAGCAACCCCATGGACTGCAGCCTACCAGGCCCCTCCATCCATGGAATTTTCCAGGCAAGAGTACTGGAGTGAGTTGCCATTGCCTTCTCCGTTATGATGTGTAGTCTTTGTGATAGGAGCATTTCAGACTGGCGTGAGGTGATTACCTCATTGTGGTTTTGATTTGCGTTTCTCTGATAATTAGCCACGTTGAGCATCTTTTCATGTACCTGTTGGCCACCCGTATGTCTTCTTGGAAACCTCTGTCTTTTACCTGTGCAACCATTGATGTTAAAAGTGATTATTGATGATATACCTGGATTAGTGCCTACCACATTCATTACTGTTTTCTATTGTCCTTGATCTGCCTTCCTGTTTATCTTCTACTCTTTTTCTACCTTTTGTGGTTTTAATTGACCATTTATTAAGGTTCTATTTTCTTTCCTTTCTTGGCATATCAGTTATGCTTCTTTTTATTTTTTTGAGTGGTTGGTTTGTCTTAGATTTGCAGTATACATGTTTAACTAATCCATTTTGAAATATACCATACCATTCATGAATATTGTAGGTATCTTATAATAACAAAATAACCCTAATTCCTTCCTCCCTGTATCTTTGTTGTCATTAATTTCACTTATATATAAGCATACACAAGCATATACACACACACACACACACACACACACACACACACACACACACACACACACACATAGGGCATGGAGGGAAGCACACATAACTGAGTACGTCATTGCTGTTGAACAAACTGTTACCTATTAGATCAGTTAAGAATAATCAAAATAAAAGTTTTCGTTTTACTTTCACTTATTTCACTTCTTTGGTGCTCTTCCTTACTTTGTGTAGGTTCAGTTTTCTGATCTATATTAGTTTTCTTCTAAAGAACTTCTTGCAAGGCATATCTACTGGCAACAAGTCCCCTCAATTTTTGCTTGTCTTGAGAGTCTTTA
The DNA here is from genome assembly GCF_019923935.1 of Bubalus bubalis. Lineage (NCBI taxonomy): Eukaryota > Metazoa > Chordata > Mammalia > Artiodactyla > Bovidae > Bubalus > Bubalus bubalis. Next base: position 29,280,457 of record NC_059159.1, on the reverse strand, counting down.
TTTCTCCTTCATTTTGGAGAATAATTTTGCAGGGTATGAAATCCTAAGTTGGTAATTTATTTCTCTCAACACCTTAAGTATTTGATTCCACTCTCTTTCGATTTGCGAGATTTTGGAGAAGTCTGTGCAGTTCTATCTTTATTTCTCTGTAGGTGTTTCTCTCCTCTGGCTTCTTTCAGAATTTTTTCTTTATTTTTGATTTTCTGGAATTTGCAAATGACACGCCAGTGTGTAATTGTTTGGGGCATTTACCCTGCTAAGTGTTCTCTGAGCTTCCTGGATCTGGGGCTTGATGACTGACATTAATCTGCAGAAATTCTCATTGTTTCAGATAGTTCCTTCTGGTCCTCTCTCTCTTCTCCTTCTGGAATCACCATTCTGCACATGTTACACCTTTTGTAGTTGTCCCACAGACTTTGGTTATTCTGTTCTTTTTTTTTTCTTCCACGTCTTTATTTTTTTGGTTTTCAAGGATTTTGTTGAAATAATCCTCTGGCTCAGAGATCGTTTCTTCAAACATGCCCAGTCTACTAATAAGCCTCCCAGAGATGTTCTTCATTCCTGTTACAGTGTTTTTTATCTCTAGCATTTCTTCTTGGTTCTTTCTTAGGATTTCCATCTCTGCTTATATTCCCCATGTGTTCTTATGTGCTGTCTGCTTTTTTCATTAGAGCCCTTAGTATATTAATCATTTGGAGAAGGAAATGGCAGCCCCCTCCAGTATTCTTGCCAGAGAAATGCCATGGACATAGGAATCTGGTGGGCCACAGTGCCTATCATCATCGTTTTAAATTCCGGGTCTGGGAAACCCAGCATCCCCACTGTGTCTGGTTCTGATGCTCTGCCACTTCAGAGTGTATTTTTTGCCTTTGATGTGCCTTGTACTTGTGTCTAGATAGCTGCATCTGATGTATCGAGGGCTGAGGTTGGGTAGGTAAGCACTGTCCACAGGCCATTAGAGCTGTGGTTGTTAATGATGTGAGGAGGAGGCAGCCCTGTGGTTAAGGCTCTGCCTTTCATGGAGTGTAGAATTGGACATAACTGAGTGACTTTCACACACTTTCATGGAACCTGAGCCTTTGGTCTGTGAACTTCAGAGCTATTTCACATTTCTTCTCTTGTCTGAGGTGGGACAGGGTGGCTGAAGGGGCCTGGAGTTGGAGGTTCCCCATCTCCAGGTCATTGAGGCTCTGAGTTCAGCCCCAGTTGGTGAACTTGGGTTAGTACGTGTCCCTTGAGGACTGGCCTTGTTCCACAGAAGCCCCCTCCCCCGCTCCAGGAAGGAAAGTATCTTTCTCCACATTTACTCTGGCAGTCGGCCTGGGCTCTCAGAGGTCAGTCTGACAGCCCTGTGCTCCTCCTATGACTGCATCTCCCTGAAGTTTTCAGCTTTCAGAGCTGTCTGCCCCAAGGGTCCAGCAAGTTGTCAGTTCTCACTCAGGTCTTCCTGCCCTGGCTCTGGTTTCCACAGTCTTTTCGGTTGATGAGTCCCTTCTCAGGGAAGGCAGTCCTCTCTGTGTTTGCCTGTTTCTGCAGTCTCGGGGACATCTCTTCACCCAGGGTCCTCCTGTCTACTCTAGAGCCAAAAAGAGTTTTCACTTGTCAGGATGGAAGGGTGACTTCCAAGCTCCTTACATGTGAAATCAGGAGCTGGAAGTCTCTGAAGGAAACATTTAAAACATTTGTACAACTTAAACAGTACTAATGTAACACATACCTGAGCATACTTGTGATTTTCTTAAGCTTCTTTGTCTGATTTTGCATCTTTTTGTTGTATTGCTCTACTTTTAGGAAAGTTTCCTTAATGTTCTCTTATCGATGAAAAGTTAATAAGGACTGTTCTACTTGTTACAGGTCAAAGCACAATTATATGGGGGCTGTACATCAAATGACATGTTGCTAGCTACACAATCCAGGTCTGCATGTAAAAAGCCAGTGGTGGGTTGTTGTGATGACCCCTTACAAGATTAAGAGGGAAGGTTATTTCCTAAGGAGGTCTGGTTAATGCAGGTGCAAAATACCCACTAAAAGGAAAGGAGGAGACCCAAATGAGCAGAGAGAACTTTTGTTTAAATTTCTCTTGCCTTTCCATAAAATATGAATTTTATTTCATTAATCTTCTATTGGGTTTTTCACTTATTATGCTCTCATCTTTTCAGTTTTTAGAACTTCTTTTTATCTCCCTCTCAGTATTGTTATTCTTATTTCAAGATGTACTGTTTTATCTCTGAACACACTTCAGATCAGATCAGATCAGTCGCTCAGTCGTGTCCGACTCTTTGCCACCCCATGAATCGCAGCATGCCAGGCCTCCCTGTCCATCACCAACACCCAGAGATCACTGAGACTCACGTCCATCGAGTCAGTGATGCCATCCAGCCATCTCATCCTCTGTCGTCCCCTTCTCCTCTTGCCCCCAATCCCTCCCAGCATCAGAGTCTTTTCCAGTGAGTCATCTCTTCGCATGAGGTGGCCAAAGTACTGGAGTTTCAGCTTTAGCATCATTCCTTCCAAAGAAATCCCAGGGCTGATCTCCTTCAGAATGGACTGGTTGGATCTCCTTGCAGTCCAAAGGACTCTCAAGAGTCTTCTCCAACACCACAGTTCAAAAGCATCAATTCTTCGGCGCTCAGCCTTCTTCACAGTCCAACTCTCACATCCATACATGACCACAGGAAAAACCATAGCCTTGACTAGACGGACCTTTGTTGGCAAAGTAATGTCTCTGCTTTAGAATATGCTATCTAGGTTGGTCATAACTTTCCTTCCAAGGAGTAAGCGTCTTTTAATTTCATGGCTGCAGTCACCATCTGCAGTGATTTTGGAGCCCAGAAAAATAAAGTCTGCCACTGTTTCCACTGTTTGCCCATCTATTTCCCATGAAGTGATGAGACCGGATGCCATGATCTTCGTTTTCTGAATGTTGAGCTTTAAGCCAACTTTTTCACTCTCCTCTTTCACTTTCATCAAGAGGCTTTTGAGTTCCTCTTCACTTTCTGCCATAAGGGTGGTGTCATCTGCATGACTGGTTATTGATATTTCTCCCTCAATCTTGATTCCAGCTTGTGTTTCTTCCAGTCCAGTGTTTCTCATGATGTACTCTGCATATAAGTTAAATAAACAGGGTGACAATATACAGCCTTGACGAACTCCTTTTCCTATTTGGAACCAGTCTGTTGTTCCATGTCCAGTTCTAACTGTTGCTTCCTGACCTGCATACAAATTTCTCAAGAGGCAGATCAGGTGGTCTGGTATTCCCATCTCTTTCAGAATTTTCCACAGTTGATTGTGATCCACACAGTCAAAGGCTTTGGCATAGTCAATAAAGCAGAAATAGATGCTTTTCTGGAACTCTCTTGCTTTTTCCATGATCCAGCAGATGTTGGCAATTTGATATCTGGTTCCTCTGCCTTTTCTAAAACCAGCTTGAACATCAGGAAGTTCACGGTTCACATATTGCTGAAGCCTGGCTTAGAGAATTTTGAGCATTACTTTATTAGCGTGTGAGATGAGTGCAATTGTGTGGTAGTTTGAGCATTCTTTGGCATTGCCTTTCTTCGGGATTGGAATGAAAACTGACCTTTTCCAGTCCTGTGGCCACTGCTGAGTTTTCCAAATTTGCTGGCATATTGAGTGCAGCACTTTCACAGCATCATCTTTCAGGATTTGGAATAGCTCAACTGGAATTCCATCACCTCCACTAGCTTTGTTCGTAGTGATGCTTTCTAAGGCCCACTTGACTTCACATTCCAGGATGTCTGGCTCTAGGTCAGTGATCACACCATCATGATTATCTGGGTCATGAAGATCTTTTTTGTACAGTTCTTCTGTGTATTCTTGCCATCTCTTCTTAATATCTTCTGCTTCTGTTAGGTCCATACCATTTCTGTCCTTTATTGAGCCCATCTTTGCATGAAATGTTCCTTTGGTATCTCTGATTTTCTTGAAGAGATCCCTAGTCTTTCCCATTCTGTTGTTTTCCTCTATTTCTTTGCATTGATCGCTGAAGAAGGCTTTCTTATCTCTTCTTGCTATTCTTTGGAACTCTGCATTCAGATGTTTATATCTTTCCTTTTCTCCTTTGCTTTTCACTTCTCTTCTTTTCGCAGCTATTTGTAAGGCCTCCCCAGACAGCCATTTTGCTTTTTTGCATTTCTTTTCCATGGGAATGGTCTTGATCCCTGTCTCCTGTACAGTGTCACGAATCTCATTCCATAGTGCATCAGGCACTCTATCTATCAGATCTAGGCCCTTAAATCTGTTTCTCACTTCCACTGTATAATCATAAGGGATTTGATTTAGGTCATACCTGAATGGTCTAGTGGTTTTCCCTACTTTCTTCAATTTCAGTCTGAATTTGGAAATAAGGAGTTCATGGTCTGAGCCATAGTCAGCTCCTGGTCTTGTTTTTGCTGACTGTATAGAGCTTCTCCATCTTTGGCTGCAAAGAATATAATCAATCTGATTTTGGTGTTGACCATCTGGTGATGTCCATGTATAGAGTCTTCTCTTGTGTTGTTGGAAGAGGGTGTTTGTTATGACCAGTGCATTTTCTTGGCAAAACTCTATTAGTCTTTGCCCTGCTTCATTCCGTATTCCAAGGCCAAATTTGCCTGTTACTCCAGGTGTTTCTTGACTTCCTACTTTTGCATTCCAGTCCCCTATAATGAAAAGGACATCTTTTTTGGGTGTTAGTTCTAAAAGGTCTTGTAGGTCTTTATAGAACCATTCAACTTCAGCTTCTTCAGCGTTACTCGTTGGGGCATAGACTTGGATTACTGTGATATTGAATGGTGTGCCTTGGAAACAAACAGAGATCATTGTGTCATTTTTGAGATTGCATCCAAGTACTGCATTTCGGATTCTTTTGTTGACCATGATGGCCACTCCATTTCTTCTGAGGGATTCCTGCCCGCTTAGTAGATATAATGGTCATCTGAGTTAAATTCACCCATTCCAGTCCATTTCAGTTCGCTGATTCCTAGAATGTCGACATTCACTCTTGCCATCTCTTGTTTGACCACTTCCAATTTGCCTTGATTCATGGACCTGACATTCCAGGTTCCTATGCAATATTGCTGTTTACAGCATGGGACCTTGCTTCTATCACCAGTCACATCCACAGCTGGGTATTCTTTTTGCTTTGGCTCCATCCCTTCATTCTTTGTGGAGTTATTTCTCCACTGATCTCCAGTAGCATATTGGGCACCTACTGACCTGGGGAGTTTCTCTTTCAGTATCCTATCATTTTGCCTTTTCATACTGTTCATGGGGTTCTCAAGGCAAGAATACTGAAGTGGTTTGCCATTCCCTTTACTTAATTATATACATTTTAAAGCTTTTCCCTGTAAAATGTTTAGTTCTTTCCCTCCAGTTTGTTTTAGAGTCTAGTTTTCATTTAGATTCTTTCTTTGAATGTTTGGTGCTGGTCATGTGCTCATAATTTAGAATTAGCAATTAAGATGTTATTTGAAAGCTTCGTGTGTGGAGGATCTTATGGACAGTGAGTCTACACTGGGTCATCAGCCTGAGTCATTGTCACAGACAGCTTCCTTTTTGAGGAGCTGCTCAAATCCCTCAACAAAGACTCAGCCATTAGGGATGTTCAATTAAATTTCCAAGTTTAAAGTTACTTGAAAGGATTCCCCTCTGGTGGTTATGTTACCGAGCTGATACATGATTAGGTTCCATCAGTTTGTTTTATTTTTAATTTCTAGGGATTGTTGTTTTCTTCTTAGTTTTGTTTCACAGTGATATATGATTCCAAACTCAAAGCTACAAAATGAAGAGGTGAACTCCAGCTTCGAACCCTGTCCCCTCTGCCCTGTTTTCTCCATTACCCTTGGGCAACTGTTGTCTTTAAAGCTGACTTCTTTGTGGCCCTCCCTTTATCCCCTTACCCTGACTTATTTTCCTGTTGTACATCTTATCACTCCCTGCTGCTGTTAACCTTTTTCACTACTAGTGTAAGCTTCATGAGAGCAGGGACAGAAATAAATGTATTGGTATTCCTCGGTTCCATGTAGGGCCGTTCAAAGGGAGGTTTGTGATTATTTTTTTCCTTTTTGAGTATTTTGAGGTTACCATAGTTTATTTTATTTTTAAAAATTTATATTATTAGTCAACACTGCTATTTCACATCAGCACATATGAATTATACCTTTGCAGCCATGTAAAGGTCACACAGGGCAATGGGATCTGATGGGTGTAGAGGTGGTAAGGGATGAGAGACCCTGTGTTCTGAGCTGCACTCTGTTCCCATAGATGGGTGATGTGTGAGCATGAAGACTGCCTGTGGCATCTTTGTCCAAGAGGTCCAGCTTCATGACATCTTGTTCAGCCACCCATGCAAGACCCAGGAGAGTGTCACGCAGGAGTGGGGATGCTCCAGCGTTAAAGTGAACTGGACTCGGGGTGCAGGCAGCTGTACTAGAAGGTGACACACATGTTCTTAAGTCACCACACTCTGCAAAGTAGTAAAGCCCGCAGTGTTTATGGCAAATTGGGGTTAGGAGAACAACACCCAAAACCTTTGTCAGTGACATGTGAAATGGAACATGGTAAAAACAGTAGTACGGATTTTGCACGTATTAAATGGTGGAGAAATACATACTTGTGGCAATAAGCATGACAGTTTACCTTGAAAAAAGGTGATGTTGGCAGCCTGTGAGTTCAGCTGGGTGCAGTGTTCCCTACTAGCTTATTGTTGCAAAATCAAAACATAAGCAAATGGTAAATTTGTATTGTGATCAAATTGTTTCCTAATAGTCAAGTTGAAACAATCAACACTTTAAGCTGGTGGTTTAGCAAAACTGATTGTGTTTTTCTCTTTTTTTCTTCAGATGATATGCCAGTGGGAACTGCTGGAAGACGTGCTTCTAATGAGTTCTTGGTGTTTGGAGGGTATGTTTGCATGTGTTTCACTAAACACTTTTTCATATTTTTTGTGTGTGTGAGTAAAGTTACAGAACTCTATATTCTTGATTCTAAAATTTATTTTGTTTCACAATGGTTTCTTTCTTTAAACATTTTTTAAAATTGTAGTAAAAAAACATATGAGAATTTGCTGTCTTAACCATTTTTCAGTTTGAGTTCAAAAACAGCATTAAGTATATTCACAGTGTTTTACAATAGGTCTCCATATATGGTCTCCACACGGACATATGGTTATACATTATGTTGTGTTTTTAGGTGGTTTTTGTATGTGGCATAAAAGAAGGGTCTAGTTTCAATTTTGGCTGGTGGATATCTAGTTTTCCTAGCACTATTTGCTGAAGAGACTGACCTTTCTCCATTGAATGATGTTGGCACTCTTGTCAAAGATTACTTATTTATAAACGCAAGAGTTTGTTTCTGAGTTCTCTGTTCTACTCAACTGGTCTGTAGGTCTGTCTTTATGCCAGTGGCACACTGTTTTGACTACTGTAACTTTGTAGTATGTTTTGAAATCAAGAAGTATGCAATCTCTCAGAATTCCCTGGTGGTTTAGTGGTTAGGACTTGGCACTTTCAGTGCCATGGACTTGGGTTCAATCCCTGATTTGGGAACTAAGATCCCTCAAGCCCATGCTGCTGCTGCTGCTAAGTTGCTTCAGTCGGGTCCAACTCTGTGCGACCCCATCGATGGCAGCCCACCAGGCTCCCCCGTCCCTGGATTTCTCCAGGCAAGAACACTGGAGTGGGTTGCCATTTCTTTCTCCAGTGCATGAAAGTGAAAAGTGAAAGTGAAGTCGCTCAGTCATGTCTGACTCTTAGCGACCCCATGGACTGCAGCCTACCAGGCTCCTCTGTCCATGGGATTTTCCAGGCAAGTGTACCAGAGTGGGTTGCCATTGCTTTCTCTGTCAAGCCCATGTGACACAGCAAAAATTATAAATAAATAAAAAGCAGACTGAGACGTCCAATTTTATTATTTTCCATGATTATTCTGACTGTTCAGGGTCCATGCAGAGTCCATATGAATTTTAGGATAGATTTTTTTTCTATTTATATAAAAATAGCCATTGGGATTTTGATAGGAATAGCACTAATCTGTATAAAACACTTTAGGTATTACTGTTAACATCTTAATATTAAGTTTTCCAATCCATGAATATGAGGTGTCTTCTTTAATTACATTTAACAGTGTTTTGTAGTTTTCATCATGCAAGTCTTTCATCTCCTTGGTTAGACTTATTTCTCAAATTCTATTCTTTTTGATACTAGCATCAGTGAGATTGTTTTCTTAATTTCCTTTCTGGATTATTTGTTGTTAATATATGGAAAATACAACTGATTTTTCTGTGTGTTGATTTTATACATTGCAACTTTGCTGAGTTTACTAGTTCTGATGTCTTTTTTTTTCCTTGCATGTAAAATCTTTAGTTTTCTACATTTACGATCATGCTGTCTGTGAAGAGATAATTTTATTTCTTTCTTTCCAGTTTGAATGTCTTTTATTTTCTTACCTAATTGCTCTGGCTAGGAATTCTACAATAAATAGAATTGTTGAAAGAGGCCATTCTTAACTCATCCCTGATCATAGAGGAAAAGCTTTCTGTCTGTCACCATTGAATATGTTGTTAGTTGTGGGCTTTTCATATATACCTTTATTATTGTTGAGGTAATTTCCTTCTATTCCTATTTTATTTAGTAGTTTTTGTCATGAAAGGGTGTTGGATGTTGACAAATGCTTCATCAGTTGTGATTATTGTGTGGTTTTTGTCCTTTGTTCTGTTAATTATGGTGTACTAGAAATCCTGTTTGGTCATTGTGTTTGATCCTTTTGATGTGATCTTGAATTTGGTTTGCTAGTATTTTATTGAGGATTTTCACTTCAAATTTCATCAGGGATATTCTGTAGTTTTCTTTTCCTATAGTGTCTGTGTCTGGCTTTTGTACTAGGGTAATACTGAACTCATGGGATGAGTTTGGAAGTGTTCCCCCCTCTTCAATTTTTGGAAGAGTCTGAGTGTTGTGTGGTAAGTCTTTAACTGATAGAATCCACCAGTGAAGCCATATGGTCCCAGATTTTTCTCTTTTGGGAGGTTTTCAGTTAGTGGTCAGAGAAGGTGATGGCACCCCACTCCAGTACTCTTGCCTGGAAAATCCCATGGACGGAGGAGCCTGGTAGGCTGCAGTCCATGGGGTTGCTCAGAGTCGGACAGGACTGAGCTACTTCGCTTTCACTTTTCACCTTCATGCATTGGAGAAGGAGATGGCAACCCACTCCAGTATTCTTGCCTGGAGAATCCCAGGGACGGAGGAGCCTGGTGGGCTGCCGTCTATGGGGTCACACAGAGTCGGACACGACTGAAGTGACTTAGCAGCAGCAGCAGCAGTTAGTGGTTTAGTCTTGTTACTAGTAATAGGTCTATTCAGGTTTTCTTTCTTCGTGATCCAGTCTTGGTAGCTTGTGTATTTATAGCATTTATCTGTATATTCAAGGTGGCATTAGTTATGACCTTGCATTTATGGTTTTGAGTCTTTTCTCTTTTATGTTTAGTTAATATCACCAAGGGTTTATCAATTTCATTGATTTTTATTTAAATAACTAAATATATCATCTCTTTATCTCTTTCATATTGTAACTAGGCAAAAGTGGGAGATTTTTTTGCTTTTTCAGAATTAAGGAAAGGCAAAAGAATGAAATCACTCATTCTTAAGGCCTAGTGTCACCCATGATGTTTCAAGGTGTGTTGTAGATTGAATTGAGTCATGTAAGGACATGCCATTTCGGAATTTGTGAAAAGCAAGGAAAGAAACCAGCTGTGCTGCACAGTGTGGATCTCACATGAGTTGTGTGCTGGAGTCACACAGTATGTTTTTAGTCTTCATCAAAGTTCCAGTTCCTGAGAACGCTTACTACACTCATAACTTTTGTAAACATTCCAGGCATCTCTGCTCTTGAATTTCCTGTTCTTTTACCCAGCATAGTTTCCTAGAAGTATTTTTCCTCTAGATCACATAAGGAATAAGTCACAGAATGTAAGCAGATGAAGCTGTATTGCCGTGGGCCGGCCGTGGGCCCTTCCTGTTGCTGTAGAGGGGTGTGTATCCCCTTCTTGTTGCAAGTCTTCCTCCTCAGTGTGTGTGTGCAAACCAGGAGACTTCTTGAAATGACAGGTGTGATGTTTTCGGCTATATATATATATATATTTAAGATCATTTCTTATTCACATTCAGATGTGATCACTTGGCTTCTTCTAGAATTTTCTCTCAATATCACCAGTGGGTCAAGTGAAAGGAGATTGGTCTCACTGGATTTCTTTCCTTTTCCATGACTCATGTCTGCAGGCAGTGCCAGCCCTCCGTGTCCCCACACAGCGCAGCTGCCCCCATTCCCGTCCCCACGCAGGTGAGGAACTACCAGCGCATAGAGCAGAACCTCACCTCCACTGCTGTCTCCAGCACAAATCTACATGGCTCTCCACGGTAGGTGGGCACTCGCCCCTTTCCCAGTTCCTCCACCTGTCTTTTAAAGTCCTTGTTGTTATTGAAGGTTCGTCACTTTCCATAGCTGACTACTCTCTTACGTGGATGTGTGCTAGAGGTGTATGAAATTGAATAATGATGAATGTTTTTGTAGTGGATGTTTAAGCTTGGCCGGGTAATTCATATGGTGTGATACAGTGCTAGTGGTAAAGAACCCGCCTGCCAATGCAGGGGGAAAAGGAAATGGCAACCCACTCCAGTACTCTTGCCTAGAGAATTCCGTGGACAGAGGAGCCTGGTGGGCTGCTGTCCATGGGGTCGCACAGTGTCAGACACAAGTGAAGCGACTTAGCACGCATACATGCATTGGAGAAGGAAATGGCAACCCACTCCAGTATTCTTGCCTGGAGAATCCCAAGGACAGAGGAGCCTGGTGGGCTGCTGTCTATGGGGTTGCACAGAGTCAGACACGACTGAAGTGACTTAGCAGCAGCAGCAGCAGCCGCCAATGCAGGAGACTCAAAAGATGTGGGTTTGATCCCTGGGTCAGGAAGATCCCCTGGAGAAGGGCATGGCAACCCACTCTAGTATTCTTGCCTGGAAAATCACATGGACAGAGGAGTCTGGCAGTCTACAGTCCTTGGGGTAGCAGAAGCGACTGAAGTGACTTGGCATGCATGCACACATGCATGATACATTCATATTTGAATTAAGGAACTCTGGAAGGATACATTAGAAATGAACATAGCAGTAACCTTTTGAGTAGGACTGAGGAAGTGTTGGAAATTAAGTAGAGGGATCCAAGGTGGGAGGGAGACCTCACTCTGTAGTTTCACACACTTGATGTCTGTTCCATACAACTTGCTCCATACTTTAAAAAATCTACTGCATGGCATACTGTTTGGAAGCTTTAGTAAAAAAGACGGAAATAAAGTCCTGGAAGCTGCCAGCGAGGGAGTAATTGTCTTTCTCCCCAGATCTGCAGTGGTACGAAGGTCTAACACCAGCCCTCTGGGCTTCCTCCGTCCGGGATCTTGCTCCCCAGCGCCGGCAGATGCGGTTCCAGCCATAGGACGAAGACTCTCCACTGGCTCTTCCAGGCCTTACTCGCCTTCCCCTCTGGGTAAGGAGAATACGTGGCAGTTGATTCCCTCCTTTTTCATGATGACGCCTGTGACAGGACCCTCCCTTAGGAGCCCAGCTCTTGGTGGCCTTGAGTCCCAGCTGATAGGGAGCCTTGTCCCTCCCTCCAACCCTCCACTGCTCTGACTGCTTCTTGAGGGTCTGTAAATCCATTCAGAGCACTGTTGGAAATATGATAGTATCCATGGATCTTATGGATAAAAAGCATCTCTAAACACAAAATCAGATACCCTAGGTTAAAGCATATATAATTCCTGCCCTGCTTTGGTGCTAGGATTTAAGAGGGTTATAAGGCAGTGGTGTACATAACTGTGCCAGGCTGTGTCCACCAGAGGCCCTCCTGCTACGGGGGGCAGGGGCGGTAGCTCCTCCCCCTCTCCCGGTCACGGTGTACAGCAGCAGGGGGAGCTCGGAAACCACCCCCAGGACACCTTGGGAGGCCATAGAACAGCAAATCCCAACCTAACAGAAAGACCCCAGACCACATTTTCAGGAAAACTGAGAGACAGAGAAAATGCTCCAACTTGAGAATACACATCGGAGAGGCCAGAGCAACTGAGATTGCAGAGTCTGAGAGACAGCCACCCAGCAGAAATGTAGGGGCAGCAGGACAGGGAGGGCCAGCATACACAGACACTTCCAAGAGGAGGGCCGCACCCCCCATCACAGCTGCTGGAGGAAACTGAGAGGCAGGGGGAGACGCCTCAGCAGGAGGGAGAGCGAGAGACTGCGGCAATGCCCAGGGGCCCCGGTCGCAGAACAGGACCCCAGTGACACTTTGTCAAAAGATTACATCAGCACTTGCCCTGTTGCAATGGTTTTGAAATTATTTTTAGCTGAAAAATATTCTTCAAACAAAACCATGGCTCTTCCTCATCCCCTCTGTAACCCTTAGGCTCTCCCGGTTCCAGGGGCGAGGCCCAGCCGCACTTAAGTCAGTGCCTCTTCTTTTTGGTGGACACGTGTCTCTCGTCTGCCGAAGCTCCCTGAAGCCTTCCCTGGCTCTCCCTCTGGTTAGTTTGGCTTCCCAGAGGTAGATGCAGAGAACGTTCCAGAGAGTGCCTGGGAAGACCCTGCTGGAGATCAGGGAGGAAGCAGGGGCGGCAGGTGCCCTTCAGAGTACCTATGGGCCTGACCCCCAAGGGGGAGGGAGCGGGGAGGAGTGGGCAGGAGTTCTGAGGTAGTGAGTCCTAAGGAGACGTCTCCCAGGCTGAAGGAGCATCCCCAGGCACCATGCCATCCAGATCTGTGACCCATCCAGTCACAGTTGGGGCAGCATGGGAGTGACCTTGGCAGGAACATGGTGGGTAGAGGGCCAGCTACTGGGCCCCGGCAGCTCCACGGGCTGGATGCTCGGGACCAGCTTTTCACATTCTCTGTCATGAAGGCATGTTGAGGGTGTGCCTGGCTCTCTCCTGGGACTCTGCTCTCCAGGCAGGCCCAGTGGGGCTCTATTCTCAGTGAGCCCAGCACCCAGCATGCCGGCCACTTAGCATGCACAAGCTAAACTACATCTTTGCTAATTAAATTCTGTCAGCTGTAATATACAGCCTGTGCACCTGTTGCCTGTTCCATCCTTTACTAGTTCTGAGCCATTTCTGCATCCTTTCCCCTTTCCTTCTCTCAGTGGGCACCATTCCTGAGCAGTTCCGTCAGTGCTGCTGTGGGCATCTTCAGGGCCACGAATCCAGGAGTAGGAACTCATCAGGTAGGCAATGTCCACACAGTGTACATAGTTTAAGTCCCGTCGTGAGTGAATTCAAGTTAGATTTTTCCAGTCTTAGCAAACCAATAGATTTATATGAGATATTTTCTGTGCTCTCCTGTCTTGGTCTAATGTCCTCTAGTGCATCATTGCTGATTGGTTGACTCCTGGGCATGTGATTCTTTCATGAAACCAAGTCTTAGGAATTAATGACTTGGCTAAATTCTGGTTGTCAAACAGACAATGAAAATCAATCTAGAAAATGAAATTTCATTACTTTGATTAATATTGGTTTTAATAAGAGCTACCAGTTAGCATCATATAAAAAAGAAATGTGGGTGTTTATTTGCTTTATTATATAAAATATATATGTCTGAAAAGATATGTGTAAATCACACTCTGATAAGTCAAATCTTACACGTGCATTTGAGGCACTGGGCAGTTAAAGGAATGCTCCATTACTTAGAAAAGAACTCTTTTCTTGGTTTAGTGTTGCAGATTTTATGTTCCCTTAAAAATAGAGCTCAAATAACTTTCTCCAGATCATAACATTTTGTCACTGTTTATTGGTACATGTGTATATGTATACACACACGTATGGCAGAATGTGGGTCTAAAAACTAAAATACTAGATTTAGGATGAGATTAACCTAAGAGTGGTCAGCAGCAGTATCTCGTATTTACTGGTGTCTGTTTTGGGGAAGATAATGGTTATCAGCCACCAAGAAGGTTTGTATGTCTTTAACGTTGGTGGTGGTGGTTTGGCTTGCAAGAAGCTCCAAGGAATTTGTAACTGGAGCTCCCGGCTTATGGACATTAGATCAGTAGCAGCAGGGTTGGGAGGGGAGTTCCCAGGTCATAGCCAACCATTCTTTGAGACCTTGTCTCCCAGTGTTCCCCTGAGAGGCAGGAAGTCTGACTATGAGTATTCTGTTTGTAGAGAAGATGGATATTTTAGGTTTCAAATGAATTTCATGAAACTGACAAATATCCATATATGCTTGTTATTTTTAGACAAAAAAACAATCTAGGAAAAATATATTATCTTTCTAGTTTTCTTGCCAACATTCTTTACTTGAATAAGGAGTTTTTTTCTAGGTTAGCTTGAGTTTCTTTTAGTTGCTACATGAGAACAGAGAATAATTTCATTGATCATACACGTGTGTCTTCACATAAAGAGTAGAAACCATCTTGTTCAGTGTAGATTTGTGTTGTCTTCATTAGCTTTAGCCATTTACTCTTTAATTTTCTTCGTTGGTAATTAGACATTGCATTAATTGAGTTATGTGCTTGCTGTTGATAAAAACAGCTGATAGCCCACAGTCATTAACTTCTGTCTCAATGCCTTTGTCAACTGTTTTGTAAAGGAGCCAAAAAATTGTGTCTTGCCAGGTAAACAATTTTTAGAATATCTCATGGAAAACAAGACATTCGTTAGAATTCTCATTTAAGAGGTGTCTTCTTGACTCCCCTTTTCTGTTCTGTGCTTGTTCTGTTTGGGTTAACGTTGCCTCTGTGTCCTTGGCAGGTTCTCCCGTACCGCAGGCCCAGTCACCACAGCCTGTCCTGTTGGGCGCTAGACTGCAGAGCGCCCCCACCCTCACCGACATCTACCAGAACAAGCAGAAGCTCAGAAAACAGCACTCTGACCCCGTGTGCCCATCCCAGGCCGGGGCTGGCTACAGCTGCTCCCCCCAGCCCAGCCGGCCTGGCAGCCTTGGGACCTCCCCGACCAAGCACACCGGGTCCTCCCCGCGGAGCTCAGACTGGTTCTTCAGAACTCCATTACCAACCATCATTGGCTCTCCTACTAAGGTGTGTTTATTTAGCCCTCATGTGGATGTTATGACTTTGCTAAACGAACATTTCTTAACTGGGGCACTGTGTTCTGGATGGTCAGTTGGATCCAGTAGCAGACCACAAGAGAAATTGAAATAGGGAAGTTGATTACTCCCAGGTCCCGGGAGAAGCACCCAGGGGCCACACAGGGAAGTTGAGTCAGAGCACAGACAAAGACAGGGCCTGGGCATACGCCTCTGTTAGGTCTGTGGGTAGAGTGCTGTGGGGTTCTGGCCTAAGGCTGGATGGGTCATTCCAAACCAAAGAGCAGGGTCTGGCAAGTTCTATGAGGGTCTTGTCTTAAGGGGTGCATAGTGGGAGGGCCCCAGGAGACGGGAAGGTCACCAGGCCTGTCAGGGAAGCCTGATCCGGAACTTACTCACTCTTGACTCGGTGGGCTGCTGTCTAGGGCGTGCACTTGTACAGGGAGCTAGTGTCAACGTAAGGTCCCTGCAGTCAGTTTAGCAGTAGCTTAACTGAGCTCTCAGGAGTAGAAAGCTAGGTCATGAGCTAGTCTAACAGATACTTGTGGAAAGCATTCAGGGGGAGAACAACCACAGTTAATCAGCACCTGCTGTGTGCCAGGCAGAGTGTAAGGCCTTTACTTGCTGCATGTTTTACATTCATTATCCTGTTTACCCTGAAGAAAGGAAGCAGGCTTAGTGTAAATGAACTGGTCAGGGTCACAGAGACTGGATGTAGAGGGGCCAGATTTGAATCCAGGCCCTCCACAGTCCGGAGTCTCTGCTCCAGCCTCTGCACCACGAGCCTGGTGACTCTGAATGGAATTACTCCATATGTTGGAGTAATTTGCTTATGTGTTTTTCTTTAGACCACAGCTCCTTTCAAAATTCCCAAAACGCAAGCATCTTCCAACCTGCTCGCCTTAGCCACTCGTCATGGGCCTTCTGAGGGGCAGCCAAAAGACGGGAACAACCCAAGGAAATGCACTCACTGTGTCCTGGTACAAGGAGGGGAGAGGCAGAAGTCCGAGCATCAGGTCAAGGCAGCGTTTGGCAGGTAAACAAGGACATTTCCTTCCAGCCTCAAACTTGAAGACTGTAGCAGTGCCTCTGTTTCTACGATAAAACAACCAGAGCAAACTAGCAGCTGCTCTATGCCAGTGGTTAGTGATACTGTGTACAGTTAGTGACTCTGTGTAAACGTAGCATCTCAGAAAACCAAGATGCTTCCTGCACCTGTGTGAATCATAGCTCATCCTAAGTTTCCTGAGGGGTCTGTTTCTACCTTGTGTTTTTCTGGTTATGAAGTTAATCTCTGCCTTGAATTGTTTGGTCTCTATTTTTGTCTCCTTGTTCTTTGACTTCGCATTAACCCTTTTATGGCTTGGCTTAAGTCACCCTTGTTATTGATATGTCTAGATTTTTTAAAAGTATACATTTACATTATAATTTTTCTTTTTAGGTCCGTCAGTACTGGGAAATTATCAGATCAACAAGTAAAAACACCTTTTGGTAGACATCAGGGCAGCACGGACAGTTTAAATACAGAACGACCAATGGATACAGGTAAGAAAAATCTGGTTTCCTTTAGGCACATGATTTCTTAGTTTCCTGTTGCTGCTGTGACAGATTACCACAAGTATATTAGTTTACGGTTCTCAAGGTCTCACTGGACTGAAGTTAAGGTGTGGGCAGGGCTGTGTTCACTCTGGAAGCTCTGGGGAGACTGTATTCCTTGCCTTTCCAGCTTCTAGGGATCACCTGCTCCCCTTGGCTCACCTGCTCCCCTTCCATCTAGAAAGCCAGCCATGGCCAGTCTAGACTCAGACCTTCTGCCTGCTTGCTATCCATTTGAAGGCCCCTTATGATTGCATTGGACCCACTGGATAATCTCTTTAAGACCAGCTGATTAGCAACCATAGTTCCATCTGCAACTTTAATTCCTCTTTGCCATGTAATGTAAGTATTTACGGGTTCCAAGGGTCAGAACGTGAGCGTCTCTGGCTTGGCTGTGAGGGTAACATTCTGCCTGTCTACTCCTGTTGACTGTTCATGAACCTGCTGACCCACATCTCTTCATCCAGCCTCTGTCATATCATCTGGTTTCTTAGGAGCCTGCCAAGACAGCAACTTGTGCAGTGTCTGGATGATAAGCAACCCATGAGTTAGGAGGAGTTCTGACCAAGATTGTTTTTTATCAGTAGGATAACACTGGCCAAAGTTACCTTAAACACATACGTGTTCTTCAGCATTTCTTATGTAGCTGGCCTATCCTATAGAGAGCCATGGGTCACTGAGATCCCTGGCTCTTTCAGTTGTTCCAGAGATCTTTATGTCCATGGGCCCACACCAAGATTACTTTGGATTGCTTGTCAAAAAAATGAAATCAAAGGGCTGGTTCCATGTTCTAAACCAGACTTGTTCACTTGAGCTTTCTGGAAATGGATTTTAGGAATCTGTGTCTCTAGCAAACTCCACATGTGATTATTATGGCACATTTAAATTTGAGAATCACTGTTGTAATCTTTGTTCTTGTTTTCTCTATAATACTTTTATTGACTCTCCCGTGAATCTCCAAAGCAGGGGATGTCTAGACCAGTAAATATCTTGAGTGTGGTTTGTGGTTTCTGTACAACAGGACTTCACTTTTCACTCCACTCTCATCTGGCATGGTTTCTAAAGAGGAATCTGGTGTAAGTCTTACCCTTGTTCCTCTGATGTAATAGATGAGATGTTCTCTCCCCACCCCACCCCACCCGCCACCCCCTACACACACACAGTTTGACTTTTTTCAGGAATTTTTCTTTGATTCTCTGCTGTTTGAATATGAAGTGCTTAGGAATAGATTTTTTTTTTTTAATTCTAACCACTTGGTGTTCTTGAGGCTTCCTGGACCTGTGGTTTGATTCTGCATTTGTTTGGGAAATTATTTGGTCTTTACTATTGATACTTCAAGTATTTCTTTCGTTCCTTACTTTTTCCTTCCGATATTCCCATTGCATGTATATTATACCTTTGTGGTTGTCCCACAGTTCTTGGACATTCTGGGGGTTTTGTTTTTGGTTCTTGTTTCTCTTTGCTTTCCAGTTTTGGAAGTTCCTACTGACGTACTTTCAGGCTAGCTGATTCTCTTCTCCACCATGTCCTGTCTGTTGATGAGCTCATCAGATACATTACTCATTTCTCCTCTCTGCCACGTCCTGTCTGTTGATGAGCTTGCCTTTTAATTTTTTGTTGAAAGCCAGACATGATATACTAGATATAAAGAATCAAGTCAAATAGTGTGAGGTCTTTTTTATTTTTTGCCACAAGTGAGGCTGTGTGTAGGGTTTGCTGTAGCTGTAGGTAGCAGGGTAAACTTTTCTCTGGTGTCTTTGCTTTTGTTCCCTTTTCTTGGAGTTTCCCTAGATACACCTATGTCATGCCTAACTCTGCATTTTCTTCTAAGAAACTATAAGCTATAAGGCAGCTTAGCTCTTAAGTTTCTCCACATCCTCACCAACATTTGTTATTTGTGGTTTTTTGAGGATGACCATCCTGACAGGTATGAGGTGGTGTCTCACTGTGATTTTTACTTGCATTTCCCTGATGATTAGTGATGTTGAGCATCTTTTCATGTACCTATTGACCATATTTTTTTGAAAAGTAACTTCTCAGGTCCTCTGCCCATTTTTTAATCAGGTTTTTTTCCTCACATTTTTATTTCCAGTTCTTAGTTTCCACATTTTCAAATTATTCTCAGCTGTGACTGCAGTTCACGTATTTTAGAAGTGCACAGAAAACTGACTTCTAGGCTTTGGTGAAAGGAAGATTCACAGCTGTGAAGAGATTACTGTAAAATATTTTTCATGGAGCTCTAAATTGAATTCTCTGTTTTTAAAAGTAATAAATGCTTATTGTAAAAAACCAAAAATCTAATGTAACAGTGAAGTCTCCCTGTAACCCTGCCCTCTGGAATATAGCACTCGTGGTGAACTTCTTCTTTCAGCCCCTGCAGGAGCCTGTGGTGTTGCCCTGGCCCCCGCTATAGGAGCAGCAGCAAGTTCTAGGGCTGTGATGTTCACAGTGGGGTCTCCCCCACACAGGGCCGCAGCCACCACGTGTACCCACACGGGCCTTCGGATAAGAACCACCTCAGGTGAGGATTGACTTAGTTCTGCCTTGGGCTCTTGTTTGGGGTGCATGTTCTGAAAAATGCCTTCATGGTGTGAAATAATTTCCAGTGACGTGGATATAACAATCTTCTTTACTTTAAAGGGTTATAAAAAGTAAATGAGGGGACTTCCCTGGTGGCCCAGTGGTTCAGAGTCCACCTTCCACTCTAGAAAGCACCAGTTCCATCCCTGGTCAGGGACCTAAGGTCCCTCCATGCAGAGCGGCCGAAGAAAAGAGAGAAAGAAAATAACAGTTTATACCTATTAACTAAGCCAACATTTAAATAGTATAACCCAGTGCTGTGGAGGCTTAGTGGGAACTGTGTGCTCACTTTTGGCTGCTTTAGAAAACAGCATGATGATTCTTAGAGCTGTAGAAGTGTGTATAGTAATATTTGACCTGTGGTAACTGCATTCTGTTTATGAGACCACTCACAGCAAAACGGTCTTATAAAGTATTTATCACACATAGATAACTCACAAGAAGGTGAGATCTCATCACAATGTTGTTCATGGTATTAGAAATCAGAACTGGTGTAAGTGCCTCCAGATCAGCACTTAGATAGGGTTTTAGTGATGTACCACCTATGGCTGAGTTTTCTCACCTGAGGACTGCGGTGCAGCAGGGGAGAAAGGCGTATGCTGCTGCTGCTAAGTCGCTTCAGTCGTGTTTGACTCTGTGCAACTCCATAGACGGCAGCCCACCAGGCTCCCCAATCCCTGGGATTCTCCAGGCAAGAACACTGGAGTGGGTTGCCATTTCCTTCTCCAATGCATGAAAGTGAAAAGTGAAGTCGCTCAGTCGTATCCGACTCTTAGTGACCCCATGGACTGCAACCTACCAGGCTCCTCCATCCATGGGATTTTCCAGGCAAGAGTACTGGAGTGGGGTGCCATTGCCTTCTCCGAGGCGTATGCTAGAGTTTGTCTAAAACAATTTAAAAGCAGCTGTGATGAATCTGTGAAGGATGCCTACAGCTGAGGAATGAAGGTGAGCGTTGGAAGACAGAGCCTGTTCTTGGGCTGGGGTGGGAGCGGGGTTGCTCTTACTGGTTGCCATACTGCCTGGTGATCACTGGGTGCTAATCACTGAGCGCTGTCCATGTCCTCTCTCCACAGGGGGCTCTAGCGGCTCCGGGGGCTCTCTGTGCTCCATCGGTGGCCGCGTGTGTGGGGGCTCCCCGCCTGGGCTGTGCTCGGGGTCTCCCCCTCCGGGAGCAGAGGCGGCCCCCAGCCTGAGACACGTGCCTTGTGGTGCTTCACCCCCCAGCCTGGAGGGGCTCGTCACCTTTGAAGCCCCCGAATTGCCAGAGGAAACGCTGATGGAGGTGGGAAGAGACCCTACGATGTGTCCTTTAAGGCTACAGTGAGGAGAGAATTGATAATGAGCGGGGAGAATCAGAGAGCAAGTCCCAGTGGTTCTCCCCATGACTTTTTCTATCTGAAACCTTGGTGGTGTGTTTTTAGAATTATGTTGACAGTGACACTCATTCACAACAAGCTTTGGTTCACAGGAAGTGACACATACAGATTTTGTATTTTTAATGCTTTTATCTGAAGTTTATTTCCTACTTATGGTGGTAGTGATTTAGTCTCTAAGTTGTGTCTGACTCTTGAGAACCCATGGACTGTAGCCTGCTAGGCGCCTCTGTCCATGGGATTCTCCAGGCCAGAATACTGGAGTGGGTTGCCATTCCCTTCTGCAGGAGATCTTCCCAACCCAGGGATCGAACCTGGGTCTCCTGCCTTGCAGGCAGATTCTTTACTGACTAAGCTACGAGGGAAGCCCTTTTACTACTTATAGGACTTTTAAAACATAATCTTTTCCCTAAAACCATAACTTTTTATTCTCAAAGCTTACCTTACCTTACAAGATAAAAATGATATGCTTAAACTTAGGTCTTGAAAAAGTAAATTATAATGCCAACTGAGTCAGTAACGCTGAGAAATACAGCTTCCCAGCAGATTGGACAGTCAGGTCCCTCCATGGAGCTTGTTCTCCAGGGAAAAACAGGTCATAATGTGCAGCATGCTGAGCACACATCCAGAACAGAGGTTAATGTTACGATTCCATAGCCTGTGCCAGCTAACTCCTCAGCATCGACTCTAGGCCATCTTCCCGTGGACTGCATTTGACCTCAGTCAGTGCAGATCACCCTGCACTTCAAATGAAAATGACCTGTTCTCCAGACCATCGAAGGCACTAAGTGTCCATGCTGGACCCCTAGGATTTCTGTTGTGTGTGGAGGAGCATTAAGTATCTCACATAAAATTCATAAAATATTGCATGCAAAATCTTAGTAGTGATTCTGTGGTAAGTTTAAGCTGTAATTTTGAAAATATATATAATGTAAATTATGTTCTAGTAAGTGTTGGAACATACAGTCCAATTTGCTGTTGCAGAGCAGGGAGACTCTCAAAAGTTGGTTCGTTTATTCTCCTGTCTCAAGGAAACTGGTTTTCATCCCTTTTAACCATGGAAGGAGAGTGAAAAACTTAGTCTTATTTGAGATTTCAAAATACACTGCTAGCTAAAAACAAATCTCAAAACAGCATTAATTTTAGAATACCAATTTTTAATGCATTGCTATTATGTCTATGTCTGTACTTCATTCTAACTGAAAAGATCATGAAATTTAAAAGCTTTATTATTAGGAATCACTACTGAGGAACCACCAGAAATTTAAAGAAAGTATCTCTGAAATTTTAAGCCAGTAGAATTCATGAAACTATAGAGAAGTGTAGTCTCATGTCCAGAATATGCTGAAGTTCTTATATCTCAGTATCTATTTGGTCATGTTTCTGTCTCGTGTACATTGATTTAGTTCTGTGTTTCATTTTTTCCTGGTGAAAGCACAATGGCCTCATATCTTTGAGGCTGAATGTTGTGGTTGCTCTCATACATGCCACAAAACACATGACACATCTTTGATTTCATTTGTGTTTATCTTCTGACTAGTTTTCTGGAATTTAGAAATTTCAGCCTCCTTTGATCATTCTGATATTGATACGTATAGAAAAATATCAGCAGTGGCCACGGTTGGTATACAGAAATGAGTATGCACCTCTCCTTAACCTGCAAGTTCCTAAGACAAGTTGGCTTTGCCTTAGCAAGAACATGCAGACACCTTACGCCACCTGAACTCAATGCTGCTGTTCACGGAGTGTGTGCTGGACCTGACGGCTGTGCGCGGGGGTAGCCCGGAGCTCTGCGCATCCGCCATCTCCGTGTACCAGATCCAGGAGAGTGCGGTGGTAGACCAGATCAGCCAGCTGAGCAAGGACTGGGGGTAGGTGGCCCCTGCTTTCTGTCTCCTTCCTTCCTTCCTGCTCTCCGTACACTGGTGTCCAAGCTGGAGGCCTCGCCACCCACTGCAGGTCATGTCTGGTTAGCAGAAGTGTCAAGGAGTCTCTGAGTTATTTCAGTGCTCAGTTTCACTGTGTGAGCCAAGACCGGAGGTTCTGCAGCCTTGATTTTAAAGATACTTGATTATAAAGAGATGTACTCTTATCTGAGTGTGCCCCTAGTGTTAAAAGTACACTTTTTTCCACGCCGACCTTTCTCCTTTCAGGAGTCCTTTGTGCACTAAGAGTGTCAAGGCGGGTTGAGATGGGGCCTGGCCTGTTGGTTTGCAGGCTAACACTGTGCTTGCTGTCTCTGGGCCAGGCGGGTAGAGCAGCTGGTGTTGTACATGAAAGCTGCACAACTCCTGGCAGCCTCTCTGCATCTCGCCAAAGAGCAGATCAAGTCCGGGAAGCTGAGCCCGTCCTCGGGTGTGAAGCAAGGTAGGCTGGGGCGTGATGAGCTCCTGGGGGCCCAGCAGTCCTCTCCCCTTGCACTGAGAAAGGGGTTTTTGATGAGGGGTCACTGTGTTATTAAGTCTTCTTCAGTGGGAAAAGATGCTGGCTTCTCTGTTTTTAACATAGAGCAATCAGGTGCTTTGCTGTCAATCCTCTCTTGACTGAGAGAGAGGACATAGGAAAGAATGATTTCCAGGCGCTTTTCTCAGTGATCATTTTGTGTTGCTTTCCTTAAGTTAGCAGGAAAGTTACATGTCACCATGACTCTGTTTCTGAAATAAAACTGAATTCTTATTTCAACTTTTTTCCAGTTGTCAAAAATCTGAATGAACGATATAAATTCTGCATTAGCATGTGCAAGAAACTGACAGAAAAGCTGAATCGCTTCTTCTCTGACAAACAGAGATTTATTGATGAAATCAACAGCGTAACTGCAGAGAAACTCATCTATAACTGTGCTGTAGAAATGGTAACCGTTTTTAAGGTGTAATATTGTACAGTAATAGTTGTGGTGTTTAAGAGCATCTTTTGAATCGCACACCTGCTTGACATCATCCTTTTAAGCAGAGTTTATGCAGCACCACTCCCAAGTTCCAGGTGTTATGGTACCTCTCCTGAAGGAGTATTTGGACTGAATTAACATGCAGCAAACATAAGCTGTGTTGGTTACCACTTTTGGTATTAATAAGTTTACCATACCACTTAAAAATTGCTAACATTAGGCATGATCTAATCTTTTGATAGTTTGAATCTAAAAGCTTTTGCTGGATCTGTTTCTTCATTTCCCATTGTTTAAGAAATTTGGCTTAAAATGTTAGAAAAAAATTCTGCTCTTTTACCCTATCTGCAAAAATTCATGTGCTCTGGTTATATTCGTAGAAATAATTTGTTTTCTGTATCTCGAAAGGAAAATTGCCTGAGGTAAGCATGAAATTAGAGGCTGTTAAAGAAGTAATTCAGTGGGGAAGAACTTAATTATTGACCATACTTATGATTTTTACCATACTAACACAATTGACCTTCCTTCTTGGCCCCAAATTTACCTGAACTCTGAATTGTACTGTTATATTGCCCCTTGGCATTTTTTTGAAAGTCATCATAATAAAAAGTCATATGAAAATAATTTTGGAATATAAGCTATTGATGAGAATAATATATATTATATCGCTATAAACTGTTGACATGAATAATATTATGCACTGTATCATTTTGTACCAAATAAAGACTTCGTAGGACAGGTTTTCTCTTAAAATTTGTGCCAGGACTGATGTCCTGTCGTGAGGAGTGACAGTGCTGTTGTCTCTGCTGATGACATGGCCGCGTGCCTCCAACAAATCTCTCCTGGGTCCTGGCTGCTGAGTAGCTTAGGGGCACTCACCTTACATGTAGTTCTTTCTTTCTCCTTCCGTTTCAGGACTTTGATTTTCCATATCCATTTTATTTATCTTATTGTAAGTGGCTTTGCTTTTTGAAAGAGACAGCATACTGACAGATAAATTAGCACACTGGATCCCTCACGACTCAGAGATGAATGATTAAAGAGAAAATTAGGATGCTGCTGGGAAAACAAAATGCTCATAAACCTGTGAATGACACTGAGGAGGCCCTGCCCCGCCTCCCACTGCCCAGCTCACTCCTGCTTCTCGTGATTCGGCCTCAGTGTCACTTCCTGGAGGCTCTCCTCACCTTCCCCTCCCTGATAGTCTGGTTAGGTGCCCCTTGAGTGTAGTCCACTGGGATCCAGGGCTTCCTCCTGTGATACCATGTGGCCCTTGGAGGACACCGCACACCTTACTTGGACTGTGAGCTCGCCTTCATCGTATGCCCACTGCCCCGTAAATTCAAGAGGTGCCCATTAAATTTCTCTGAGTGAATAAATCCCACACACCAGAAAGTCCTTTAACTGAAAGAAGCAGCTGATAAATGGCTTTTAATATCATTTAATTATTTCATTGTAACAAAATCTGCTTTAATGAAATGCCAGGTTACTAGTATGGAAGTGTATATTTAAAGTAAACTTTTAATTGAAGTCACATATGAGCCAGTTTAGAAGTGTTAAACCTTAGTTTTGAGTCTCTGAGTTCAAGGTTATGTTTGAATGCAGAGTTAGTAACTCTTTTGTCAAGAAGGTTTTCCTTTATATCACTCACCCAGTAAGTTTTATCATTTTGTCAAAATGTATTAATTTTAGAGAGATTCCATTTAAAGCTGCATTGTGCACACGGATTCATATTTTCTTGGAAAAGTTGAGAACCTTCTTGTCTTTTTTTGCTGGTTCCAGGTTCAAGCCGCAGCCTTGGATGAAATGTTTCAGCAGACTGAAGATATTGTTTATCGCTATCATAAGGCAGCCCTTCTTCTGGAGGGCTTAACTAAGATTCTTCAGGACCCAGCAGACATTGAAAACATCCACAGATGTGAGTTGACTTGGAAAGCAGTGTGTTTGCTGATTGCATCTCCTCGTCTTTTCCTGGTGCAGCAGGAAGACCCTGGGGTGTGCAGTGCCCTGCCCAAGGGGGTTGCATCTTGGTTTCCCAACCTTGGGCTAGTCACATCCCCCTTCCGTGGCCTCAGTTTCTTCTTCTGTGAGATGAGGGACAAGGCCCGCCTTGCAGAGCTGTTGTGAGGAGTAGATACTAGGCTTGTGAAGAGCAGATGAGGCGGTGGTGGGCCTCTTGGAGGAGGTGTGGTCATCCACATTCTGAAGAGCAACCAGGGACTGGCAGTTCTATACTTATTTGCAGTTGTGAGCAAACTAGCTGTTAAAATCTACATGTTATTCGTTTGACTTGCTAATCTAGCTTTTACACCGTGCAGCACTAAGCTAGACAATTACCAGGCAGAAAGAAGAAAAAGCACTGGAACTGTTAACTTTGGGGCAAAGATAGGTCAAAAGTG
Organism: Bubalus bubalis; assembly: GCF_019923935.1. Lineage (NCBI taxonomy): Eukaryota > Metazoa > Chordata > Mammalia > Artiodactyla > Bovidae > Bubalus > Bubalus bubalis. Next base: position 29,254,542 of record NC_059159.1, on the reverse strand, counting down.
AGGGTGGATGTGGAGAGATTTTTCTTAGTGGTGATTCTTTCCTCAGTTTTGAAATATTAATGGTATTTATCATGGATTTTATTTCTAGATAAATCTAGTATTGAAAGAAGATTGTCAGCACTCTGCTATAGCACCTCAGCCTTGTGAGCAGCAGCAGGCCTGCCCCCGGGACCAGCGGTGGGTGTCAGGTGATGCCATTGGGAGCACAGCTTGGGTCCTGTCGCCCCACTCTTACATGGTGACTACCAAAGAGCACGCAGTGGTTTCACAAAGGAAAACCAATCCCAGAACTACATATTGTAGGAGGTCTGCCTAACCAGAGAAGTAACCCCTTCCCTTTCTCTTTATAGCAGCAAATGCAAAAGTGTTCCACTGGGCTTTCGGTTTGATTTTGGTAAATAAACATACCTTAGAACTAGAGTCACCAATATGGTTACTGTTAAGGAGAGTTAGCATGAAGTGATGAGTGGCTCTTTGTACCAGCCACCAGAGCACAGTGTGGGACTCCTCGTATTCACTGAGGCGTGGAAGTAAAAAGCCCCATCTCCTCCGGGCACTTCAGTTCTCGGGGTGAGTTTGTCTGAGTCTGAGCACGCACCCATAAACAGCTCAGGAAGAAATAGCTTAAGAAGGAGTGAAAGATGACTCTTGGAAGATTTTGTGAAATCTTCAATTTGAGCTAACATGGACATATATTAATAATCTTCCAAAATCTTTCATATTGCACTAATTTATTAAAACAACTGTATTGGATTTTGCAATTTAAAACTAACTGAGGCACAATGGACTTGTTTAGAGTATTTTACTTGATTATATATGCGTACCCTTTCCAGAATTCACGTGTAATCTCTCGTGGACTTTTCAGTGGTAAAGACTTATGTTTTATGAACCTCTGCATTTTCTTAACCTATTCATCTACGCCTACAGGTTTTCTCTCACTGATGTTTTTAAGTTGCTAGTTGTCTGCTTTAGTTTGCATTTTTTTACTGTGCATGCATAATGTGCATTCATGCCTGTGACCCCTAGGTTTATTTGGGCAGCATTAGAACAAATCGCAGGCCAGAGATACACCCAAGAATTGCAGTAGGGCCAAAACAGAGTTGGTGACCTCTAGGCTTTTTAGTGATGTGGAGTTTTACATGAAGTCAGAGAAAAATGAGGTTTGTTTTCTCTTAGGATAAGGGGCGGCTCTCTCCAGCCTGTGTGCATTTTCCTGTGGGCCCTTAACGTCCCTCCAGAAACGGTGCCCTCGCGGTCGATGATTTGGTTTCTTTGACTTACATGCTTGGATACTTGAACAAACCATTCTCCAGTTTTAATCCTCTTAGATGATGTCATCTAAACTTGGACAAATTGCACAGAAGCTCTTTGGCATTAATCTAATTTAAGTGTACTGATAAAAACAAAACAAGGTTTTCCTTTACTTTGACAAAGTAATGTAATTTTTACCTTATTTATCTGTATAAAATTCCAGCAGTTAATTTGAACATTTATTTATATGATGTTTGTATTTTTAGGTCTTTAATACAGTGTTTCTACCTCTCATTTGTAACTGCATGCATTACTCATGAAACTAGGTAAAACTCACTGAATTGTGTAGTAGCCTTTTTATTATTGCCTGTACAGATGTATACTAAGATAAATAAAACTGACCAGGTGTTTCTAGGACAAGGCTGGGTCCTTGTGACGTGGCTTGTCAGACCAACTCCCTCCTCAGAGAGTTTGGGGGCTGGGTGGTTAACGCCATTGCCTCAGGGCTTCAGGCTGTGGCGACAGCTCTGCAGGCTGCAGGAGCAGGGCTGTGCTGGGGTCTCCCCGCCCCCAGCAGGGTGACGAGCGCCATTACTGGTGATGCTCTAGTTTGTACTAAAGGGCAGTTTCTAGTATGTTCTCTCAGTTACCACCTAGGTTATCTCAGTTGATCCTCCAAAGGGGGTGGGTGCATTCTGGCCCTTCCTCCCCTTTCCCATTGGTTTTAAACACAGGATGGAATGAGTTCACAGTGAGGAAATGCTTGGTCTGCCGTCAGTACCTAGGGAGTGGTCTCCAAGTGCATTCTTCTTGTGCGAGAAAAGTCAGGTGGTAGGTGGTGTATGTGTGAAACCCTGCAGTCTGAACAGCAGAAAACAAACTGTAAATGCAGGAATAATGATTCTGATTATATTTCCATTATCAAGGCCAATTGTTTTAAGAGATTTTGCCTTGATTATAGCAATAATAAACAAATGCTTTATGTTTCCATGTGTATCTTTTGATTTTTCTATCATCTGTTTCATGAAATGGAAATGGACCAGTCCATACATTCATGGATTGACATCTGGAAAGTTATGGACCGTACAAATGCAGGTAGAGGAGTAATCCGCGAATGTGCTAGCTGGCTGTTCCTGTTGTAAGGATTTCCCTGAGCTGGGCCTGCGCTGGGCCTGAGGGATGATGCCCACACCCCCTTCTCCTGAAGAGGAAGAGCCAGAATGCTGTTCTGTCGTTCCACCCTCCTGGGGTCGAGAAGAGGAGGCTGGAGAAAATGTTACTATTTGGGCTGGGTGGGTTCAGTCCCCACAGGTAACAGGAGGGGAGTCGAGCTGGACACCATGGATGTGAAGTTGTTACTTGGCTCTAGAAAGCCCGTGAGGTGATGGGGGGACTTGTGCATGGGCCTTGGAGGAAGTCTTGCTGCTTCCACCATAGCCTCCACAAGCAGTCACCTGTTCTCACTGGGACTGAGTGAACTTGTATTGTTCCAGGAGGATACCTGCTGCTGGGGAGCTTGGCATCTTCCCTCCCTGACAGGCACCACCTGGAAGTATTGTGTCTGCTCTACACCCAAGGAGACTCTGGCTGTGCCCTGGGCCCCGAGTCTGCAGCCGTGGAGGCTCCTGAGTGCTGCCCGAGTCTCCTTGTTTGTCCCAGCCCTGGAAAGTGGGCAGGGGGTCAGGATGGCCAGGTCCTCACACAAACAAAGGAGACATATCACAGTGGCCCAGCTGGAAAAGCACCCACCATGGGAAATGACTGGTAGCCCCTAAAGTTTCAGCCTTTGTGGACAAGGCAGGGCCAAACAGGTGAAGGGTCATGGTAGGCCAGTACCCAGACTGTTCTGGAGGAAGGGGCCAAGGCTTCAGGTCCCCTTCCCCAGGGCCTTGCTTGGCCAGTTAGTAATGTGCCATGTAAATCTTTGTTGTGGCCATTCAGTGTGTCCTTGTTGAAGAGCCTTTGGAGTGGATCTGAGTGAGGTCACCGAGCCCTGGGCTTCCTCTCATCCTCCCACTCCCAGGCTGTCACATCTTGGCTGTTCTCTGCCTCCTTGGGTGCAGCTCTCTTGGTCTTGGACTGCCTCGTGCAGCAGTGGCCCCTTGACACATTCCTTCCTCGCCTCTCCCTCCCAACAATCTCCAGTCTGGAGGCTTCTGTGAGTGGCAGGGTGAAAAATCCCTGGTACGGACTGGCTGAGGGTCCTTGTCTCTGGGCTCAGATGGGGGGCGGATCTGAGCCAGGGATGGGGGCTCTGAGGGAGGCTGAGGCTGGGGACCCTTCTTCAGTCACAGGCTGTCTCCTCCTCATGTCTGGTGTTCAGAGACGTGAGTCCTCCGTGGACTCCGGACACTGAAGATGTGGAATAAAATCTCATTTCTCAGACCAGCTGACCTTGAGCACATGTCAACATTTAAGAGGTCGCTCACAGAGGAGCCAGCTTGTGACCAGAGCGTGTTAGTCCAGAGAGGATATGAAAACTGGGGGATTCTCGGGAACAGATGCTTGTTATGTAAGGGGCTTGTTTACTTCCACATGGGTCCCAGCTTCCTTCCACATGGTCACAAACACATCATCTGCTCTGCAACGTCCTGTCCAGGAGGCTGGACAGGATGCCCCATGTTGCCCACTTGCTCCATTCAGGACTGAATGGCCAGCACCTTCGGCAACTACTCAGCCCTGCTGCTGAGCTGCAAAGCAACCAGACAACACACCTGAAATTTGAGTATCACATAACTTCCACATGTCACAAAATCTTGTTTTTTTAATATCCACTTTAAATGTAAGAACCAGTCTTAATCTGCAGGCTGTTTTGTGTGTACCTGGTGCTCAGGTGAACCACAGAAGAGCCAGGCATTGAGGTGCATATGGTGGGAGAGACAGGCCCCTGGGGACGTGTGCTCCCCACCATCCATGTGTCAGTTAACCTGGGTGTGGACAGTCCACATCCGGGCCAGCAGCACAGCACTGGTGATGATTCTGACCTTAAACATTTCATTGGACGGTTAGTAAATACACAGGATGCAAAGTTTGCACCATTACTAGTTTTGGAGCATCTGGAGACACTTATCTTTCTGGTCCTTTGACAAGTGAGGCCCCTTTCACTCATGCTGTGTGGCCTTGGGCAGATCCCTCGCCTTCTTGCAGCTTTGCTTTTCCATCCAGTGAAGAAGATCACAGGGGCACCTACTCATACGGTCCTGGTGGGGAAAACGCCCTGCTAACAGGGAAGGGCACTGAAGGGCCTGAGGAAAACCTAGGAGCAGGGCCTTACAGGGCTACGCAGGTACCTATTCAGCCCTGCTCCCCAGAAGCCCAGCTCACTTCTGAGAGGAGCAGGGAGGCAAGTCCTGGGCCCCCTTCCTCCAGAGAAACCACCCCAAAGACCCCTGGGCCCCTCCAGGGGCTGGTGAGCCCAGCCTTTCTCTTGAGAGTAGTGGGGCATGGCGTCCCAAAGGAGAGACAAAAATGTCTCCAGGGGAAAGGCTGCTCCAGGTCTCCCCCTGACTTCTGTCTCCAGGGGGCCTTCATGCTCCTGTGTTGAGGATGGCCCTGAAGAGGCTTCAGTGGGTGAGAATGGCCAGGCCTCCAGCCAACAGGGTGCAGAAGGAACAACCCTTAGTTGCTGTATGCTTGGATTTAGGGGTGACTTCCTGGAGTGGAGGGAGGAGGGGTCTTTGTGAGGCAGGGTCTAGGGGAGGCATCTCCTCTTCTGTGAGGTGTGTCCTAGGCCAGAGGCTGATGGATAAATTTCAAGAAACTGCAATGTTTGACTTCAAAGTTGGTCTCTTTGTACTTACGCACCTGCCATGCTGGGACTGCAGCAATGTGAGGCTTGACTGCTCTCACAGGGTGTACCTTTCAGACAAGACTGATAACCACATGGCGAGTGCAATGAATGCCATGAAAGAGAGAGGGACAGTGTCATTGCTGTGGGCGGGCTCATGATGGGGGTGATGGGGCCAAAGTCAGGAAAAGATGAGTAGCCATTGCCCAGGTTAAGGAAGGAGGGGAGGGTGTTCTGAGAGCGGGACTAGCCTGTGCAAAGGCCCTGTGGCAGGGAAACCTGCCTTAATGGAGGCAGTGACAGGACGGCAGTCCTCTGCCCCAGCACCATGTGCTTTTTGTAGCACAGTAACCAGTTTCTGAAATTGCCCTGTTTATGCTTTTACTTGCTGTTCTGCTCACCTCACTAAAGTGTCATCTCTCTCAAGCCAGGAATCTGTCTTGTTAATAATGCACCTAGTTCCTAGGACATTTCTTGGCAAAGAGCAGGTGCTCAAAACATATTTGTGGAAAATGATGGTGGCATCTATGATTTTGGTGGTGGTGGTGAGGATGATGCTGGTGGGTATGTGGTGAGATGGTGGTGGTGTTGCTGTTGGTGGTTACGGTAGTGACGGTGGCGACGTCCCCATTCCAGGCAGATAGACACCGTGTGTGATCCTGTGTCGTCACACATCCAGGAACTTCTACGTGAGCATGTATAGATCTCGCAGGGCCTGGGAGGGGACGGAAGGTGCTTGCTGACTCTCACCGTGGTCAGTGCCCACATCAGGACCTGCCTCAGGCAGGCTCCCTGGAACCCACTCCCTGACACGCCCCCACAAGATGCAGATACAGCAACGACTCTGCTTCTGCACAGGGACTCTTTTATGCTCCTCTTTGCACACGTGAGTGCATCCATCCTGTGATGGACACAGGCTCTCGTCACCGGCCCTGCCTGACCAGAGGTCAGTGCATCGGGTCAAAGTGTGCAGCTAGGAAGGCTGGGGAGGCCCCCCTCAGAGCCGTGGGAAGGTTTGACACAGGCGGGTGGCCTGATTGCACTGGCCGCTTGGAGAAAAGATGGGAAGCGGCATAAGTGGACGCAGGGACACCCCCTGAAATGTCTTCAGAGGAGAAAGTGCCTGGTTTCTAGAGACAGGGAGGAGCTAAAACCCCTGTGACTTGGAGATGAACAGGATGGGGGTGTATCCAGGAGGGCTCTCTGTTGCTAGGAATTGTGTATGAGTTTGTTTTTGCTGTGTAACAAAACCATTCCCAAGAACAGTAGCTTCACACAGTGAGCACACCTGATTCTCACAGTTCTGTGGTCCAGCTGAATGGCTCTGGTTGGCTTTGCATGGCTGGTGCTCAGTGGCCTGGGGGCCCTCACCTGTGCTTGTGGGTTTGCTTGACGTTCTGCTGTCCACTGCTGGCCCAACCCCATTCAGGAGCGCCCAGTGTCAGAGGACTAGCCTCGGACACTCACTCCTCAGCCCTACAGACTAGGATCTGTCACTGTCCCGTTGGCTGAGTCCAGGGTCAACGTGGGAAGTGGAGTCCACCTCAGGGGGAGCACAGCCCTGTGCGCCCGGGGGGTGGGGGGGCAGAGTCCTTGCAGCTGCCATGCATGGAAAGGACTCCAGCTGGTTTAAGCAGGATGGAATTGGTAAAACACAAATATTTGTTAAGAAGAATCTTGGGGAGGCCTGGGAGCAGGATCAGGGCTTAGGACATGCAGGGTGGATGTCACTGCACCGCTGTACTCCTCGTCCACTGCTGCTCTGGGGGCTTGATCCTGTGGCAACTCCACCTCGTGTGCAGAGAAGACCCAGGGCCACTTTGCGCCTCCTGGGTCACATGAAAGACCCTGTTGGCAAGGCAGGCAGAGCTCAGGCCCAGTCATCGCCTTTGCATGGATTGGAGAGGTCAAGGGTAAGGATATACACAGAAATGTGGGTGGTGTCCTGAGGGGTCAGGGCCTAGAAGAAGGGAGACCTGGAAATCCGATGTGAGGAGGTCTGGGGGTGGCCCATGCTGATGACCTAGGGAGCAGGCACACAGCATTGCATTTCACGTCAGTGGCCACCAGGGGGAGCGCCAGGCAAACCAGGTCGCAGATGACTCATCCAGAGGTGGACCAGCCTCATTTCCAGACCCCCGGGGGGTTGGCCTTGGCGCCAGAAGCCACAACCAGCGGCCCAAGTGCCTGGTGTGCAGCAGCCCCACCGGTGACCTCCAGGCTGGCTCTCAAGAGGCCCACAGCAGCAAGCATCCAGGGTGGAGTGGTCACCAGGTCAGCACCCCACCTCCTGTGGGCTCCCCTTTTCTGTCTCATGCCCCCTGGACACTTCCAAGCCAAATGCTGCACGGGAGCTCGGCTCCTCACCGCGAGGGCCCCTCCTCTCTCAGCGTCTGAGAACTGACCGGTCCCGTTTCCCCGTGGATGATGATGATTCTCTCTATAAGTACTTTGTGTCCGTTGCAGAAATCCTTACAAAGAACAAACTTTCCATCATCTCAGAGATTATATTTTGGTTCATCCACTCAGATGACCTCCCTGTGTAAACAACATCTTTTATAAAAATGCAGTTATAGAAATTATACTGTTTAAAAACTTGTGTTTGAAGGTATTATGCACAGCTGCCCCTTTTAAGGATCTCAAGCCTTTTCTCGAGTGGCTGCACCTTCATATATCTCACAGTTCCCAACCTGAAGGGCCTGAGGGCTGTTCTGATCTGTGCTGCTCATCAGCAATGCTGCAGTGAGGCTGCTGGCACCTGGCGGTTCACTCCTTCAACTTTCCTCGATAAATTCCTCTGCTGAAGCCGCACCCGAACCCATTGCTTCTTGCCCCCACTGTTCCAGCCCATGGTTTCCAGGGTATTCCACCCTGTTATCCCTTCTGTGGCTGTCAGGGTGTCCCTCATCAGCTGCACCCCACAGGAAACACTCCCACGACCAGCAGACACTTAGCGTGGACGCCCCATGTTTCTTCTTTGCTGCTGCTGCTAAGTCACTTTAGCCGTGTCCGACTCTGTGCGACCCCATAGACGGCAGCCCACCAGGCTCCCCCGTCCCTGGGAGAAAGTCCTCTGTGTGATGTGATAGCAGTGGATACAGGTCACGATCCATGTGTCCAAACCCACAGGAGGTCAATTCTGGGCTCTGAGCGGTGATGACGTGTCCACGGAGCTTCATCAATTGTAGCAAATGTACCCACCGATGGGGATGTTGCTGGTGCCTGTGTGGGGGCAGGGGATGCACAGGAAGTCCCTTACCTTCCCCCCACATTTGCTGTGACCAAAACTGCTCTAAAAGTAGCCTTAATTGTAAACAATGAAGTGTTTGGGGCATTCAGAAATATATAAAAATACTCAACACTGTTCCTTCTACCCAGCTTTAGAAATTATGTACACAGAAAGCCCTCGGTGCATTACCAGCCCCTCCTGGTCTATTCCTCTCTGTGTCCCTAAAGGTCACCGCTGTCCAAATCCAGCTTGTCATCATTCACCCGTGTCTCAGCAAGTCCAGCCTCGCTCACTTGAAGCCAGAGCTGGTTCACACCTGGACCTGCTTCCTCTGACCCGCTGCACCTGGAGCCTCCACCCTCCCCGAAGGCGTTGGGGGGGGGGGGCTGGCTCTGCCCTTTGTCTACCCCAGCACCGGCAACTGGGAAGGGGGATTAGTAGATGGTGCTCATGTGTTTGCTGCATTCCTGGGTCCATGTGGATGGGCTTTTTAAAAAAAATTTTACTGTGTTAAAACATGCATGACATGAAGTTTACCATCTTCACCGTTTTCAAGTGCACAGTTCAGAGGCAGTAAGCGCATGCACACTGTTGTACAGCCACCACCACCACCATCTCCAGAACTTTCTCTTCTTCCCAAACTGAATCTCTGTCCCCATTACACCCTCACTCCACACCCTTCCCCCGCCCTCCTTTCCGTCTCTGGAATCACGTGGTCTGTGGTCCTATGGCTGGCATCATTCAGCACAATGCTTTCCAGGGTCACCCACGTCGGAGCAGGTGTCAGGATTGCCTTCCTGTTGAAGGCTGAGTTAGTGTAGTGGTGGTGCAGTGCTTTTGACCAGGCCATACTCTCTAGCGGCTCTGTGGTCCCGAGGGCAGCTGTTGACCCCTCCCCAGCACCCCCAGCATGGACTCAGGGAAGTCTGCGTGTGTGCCAGTCCAGGAATTACCAACTCTCCAGCCCCTGCAGGGGGTCCCAGAGTCTGAAATGCCCCCTCCCCTTGGGCTCCAGCTGTCCTTCCTTTGTGCACTCTGGCTTTTCACCCATGGAGACTTCACCCAGAGTGAGGGAGAGAGCTGACTCCCTCATCTCCCCCAGCATCTCGCTGCCATAGAAACAGAAAACTAGAAAGTATAGCACTTGTAAGAGGAAGTCGGGAGCCTAACGGGGGCACTGTGGCCTTTCCCTCCTCCCGAACACCCCTGAAGGATGGCATCCCCACCCCTCCAAGCCCACTGAGGGGGATCCCCAAGAGAGATGGGGGTGCCTGCAAAAGGGACATCTACTTACGCAGGGGACTTGTTGAACTATCCTCACCTGAGCTGATGGAACTGGAGAGGGCTGGTCAGAGGGCCCGTTTGGGTCATGAGGATGTGAGTTTCCTCCAGCTGACTGCGCTCTGAGGAAGCATGGCCTCAGACCATCTTGCTGATACCCGGGGAGCCTCAGCCAGCTGAGGGGACCCACAGATGATGCTGTGGAGGGTGGGGCAGGGGCAGAGGGGACTGGAAACCCTTTCCTGGTAACTGGGTGGAGGCAGGAGCTGTGGGGCCCCTGGACACCTACACAGGCTGCCAGGAGCACTAGGTAACGGTAAGTAGCAAAGACTCTGCCCTGGTTCACTCTCCTGCCACCAACACTCCGTTCCCCTCACCGCCACCCCCGCAGTGGACAGAGCCTCGGGGAATGTTGGAGGGGAGCGAGCTAGATCTGTCCTCTTCCTGGGGACGTGGGCCAGAGCTGAGCTGGCACAGGCCGTGCACTGAGATCAAAGTGCTTAGTTAGCCTGGACAGAGGTTTGGGCACCGGAAATTGACCAGAAAGTGATGGGAGCCTCTTGGAATGTTTGAAGGGGTGGAAAATAAAGATCTGAGGAGGCCCAGATGGAGCTGAACTGAAAACAAATTGAAAAGCCATTTTATATTCATACTTCACTTGGTCCAAATTTTTGTGTAGAACTAAAAGCACGAGACTCTCCAAGGGGTGAGGAAAGAGCAAAGGACACATGCTGGGGAGTGTGGAAAGTGATTCACCTGAATGTCAGTACAAGGGGGCGATTCCTCGAGTGCCTCCTGGGGCAGCAGAGGCACAGGACAGCTTAGGGACAGATACTTGGGGTTTTGCTCTCCTCACTTGTAGGAAAGTGTGCATCTGATTACAGAGCTGGGAGGAAGGGGACCTTCGAGGCCATGCAGGGGAGAAGCACTAACAGATCAACAGGGAAAGTAGGGAACCGGGACCATCAGAGATGAGAGAACAACACGAAGAGTGGGTGCTAAGGAAATGGGAAGAATATGATGGCAAGTTCCAGGAAGACTGTCAGGCGGGCATCTAAGACTAACCTACCGTCCGTCATTTACAAGAAATGCATAAAACAGCAGGATAAGTTACTGGAGGTAATGAGGTATGCAGACAGGTGCAAGCAAAAATAAGGCAGGAAGAGCTGTATTCACATCAGATAAGGTGGCCTTTATGGCTGAAACATGAAGAGGAAAGGCAAAAATCATAAGGAGGGTCAGTCATAAAATTGTATGAGCAAAGCAAAATGTGGTTAAATGCACACAGCAGAAGTATTGAAATTGTAAGGACAGTTGGATAAAAATACAGTTAACCATGAGAAGTTTTTATACACATTGCCTAGAGTTAGACCAAGTAAATAAAAAGGAATAGTGTCCAGAAATAATCAATACATTTGATAGGTAAAGATTCTTACAGCTATGAACAGAAAACATACCTCTCATTCATATGTCCCTGACATGGCTACAAAGATTATGTGACCACAAACAAAGCCTGAACCAATACAGGAAAGCAGAGAAGAAGGCCATATTTTTTATCATAATCTGAGAAAGTTTATCACAATCTGAGAAAGTTGTCAGTAACTAATAAAGGTGTGAAGAATATAATGTTAACTGCTTTGATAATAGGAAAGTGTGTTAGTCGCTCAGTCGTGTCCAATTCTTTGTGACCTGTAGCCTGCCAGGCTCCTCTGTGCATGGGATTCTCCAGGCAAGAATGCTGGAGTGGGTCCCTGATTAATAGGAAACACACTTCTAAAAAACAGGCCATCAAGAAGGAAATTAAAAACTATTAGAAAGCAGTGAAAATAGGAATGTTACATTCTCCAGAACATAGCAAAACCACATTCAGTGGAAAATAAAATGACTTAAAAGCCATCTGTATTAAAATAGAAAAACAAAAGACCAAGGACCTGCTTTTTCAGTTTAAGTACAAAAGAAAACTGCTTGCGTGCTTAGTTGCGTCTGACTCTTGGAACCCCTTGGACTGTAGCCCACCAGGCTCCTCTGTGGAGTGTGTTGCCATTCCCTTCTCCAGGGGATCTTCCTGACCCAGGGATTGTACCTGGATCTCCTGCATTGGCAGGCGAATCCTTTACCGTCTGAGCCACCTGGGAAGCCCACAAAAGGAAAGTAGGAAGATGGAATTGACGAAGAACAGAAATGAATCAGAAACCTACCTGCACACTTCTCTTAGAAGATAAGTGGGGCCTGGCCTTTGTGAACACTGATGAGCAGAAGAACCGTGGCTCACCCTGACTTCCTTTCCTTGTGAATGAAAAATGAGTTATAGAAACACACAAGGCTAAGATTCAGAAACGAGACATAATAACAGAGTCAGGAGAGGAAAGCATTTTGAGGAAATGGGTGAGGCTGAAGGGTGTGAACCTCCAATGGAGGTTGAGGAATCAATGCTGGGTGAGGCCTGGCTCCATCACTCACTCGCTGTGTGACCTTAGGCCAATTACTTAGCCTCTCAGAGCTTCTGTTTCCTCATCTATAAAGTGGACATAATAACTGTTCCTATCCCTTGGGCAGTTATGAGGATTAAATGGGCTTATATAGGGAATGTGTGCACTAAGATAGCCTCTCAAAGGGCTCAGAGTAAATGATAAAATACTGCAAATATAGATGAACCATGCAGGGTTGGAGAGAGCCCGCCTCGTTCAAACTAAAGCAGATTTCTTGGCTGTACAGACACTCATCTTAACCAGAGATGCCATAAATCCAGTCCCCGGACAAAAGACAGATCAAGGAAAATAGTACTAGTGACCCAGCGGCTGTCACAGCAGGAGCTCCTAAACACGAACCAGGAAAACAGAACAGAAGTGGCCTGGGAGGGAGCTTGGGGCACATTTGTGAGGGCCCCCCCAGCATGGGGTCGGGAACAGCCGAGAAATGGTGAGAGCACAGGGCGCCGGCAGCCCAATTGGACCATGGCCCAGACAGCCCGCGGGCCTCCGGGGACTGCCATCAGTTAACAGGCAGGAGATCAAAAATGCCAGCATTCATGGGAGTCTGTTACAAAGAAACAAAAACACCAGTAAGTTCAAGGAGGCTTCCGGAGCATTGGTCAAAGCTAGTGGCTTCCCCTAGCAGGGAGCATTCTGGTCCCATCACATCAGACTTTGTGGATATTAGTGCTGAATGGCTATGAGAGGGGACAGAGTGGACCCCGTTGTCCCCCGCCTGGGCGGTGGGGAGTTGTGCCCACCACTCAGAGGCAACACAACAACACGGGGGATCAGAACCCATGTTCCGTGAGACCCTGTCTTAAAAACGGGACAGCTGCCAGTGTGTCTTCCACATTTAACTTTATCAGATGTTATCTAAGGATTGGGACAAACACAGGCACGACATGCTAGAATTTGCAAGGCGCTGATGCGGGGAGAGGTGAGCTGGGTTCAGTGAGAAAGGAACCGGTGTCTCTAAAAACCAGTCATCACATTTGTGCAGGTTCACAAGACTATATCTGTGGGATCATCATGCAGAAATAAACAGAAAGATACTTGCCCCTTTTAGAGTAATTATTAAACTTGGTGTGCAATGGGGTGCACTCTGTGTGTTCATCAGTAGTCAGGGTGCGGCTTCCCACACTCAGAGGAGCAGGAGTGCCAGGCGGGCCGCAGCCTGCCCTCCAGCGGATGTGCAGGGGCTCCAAGCAGGGTTCAGGCCAGGTGCCCAGTTCACTATGACTTGCACTTTGCTGCTGCAGGCTGGTGCTAGCTCTGGGCTGCCCTTGGTTCAGGCTCAGCCCCGGCTTCCTGAGTGCTTCCTCGGAGTCTGCAGGATGTGAAGGTCAGGGCCAGCTGACAGTGGGGGACCTTTGCAGCACCCTTTGGGGAGCTGCCTGCCTGCTCCCTCTGCCTCCCAGGGTTGCAAACCTGTACCTTCTCCGACCCAAGTCTCAGCCCTCGGGGTGGATAGAAGGTCCTTCCTGCATTTTCCTAAACATGCAGCCAGCCTCGCTCACCTTGCTGCTCCCAGGAGAAGCCCTGTAAACAGTCATTGAAATCCCAGTGTCCTCTAGTGGCTCAGTGTCCAGCTGCTGACTGGAGGAACCCAGGACAGGGAACCCTCAAGTCAGAAATGGAGTGCTGTTGGGCAAAGCCGAGTCCAGCCTGCCCCACGCACCCTGGCACCCTCACTCCCTTCAGGCCCTGGAAATCAGCCCTCTAGGTCAGTGAGCCCCACACTGCATTGCATCTGGAAGTTTATATGGCAGGTGCACAGATGGATCTCAGTGGACTCTGCTGCACTGGAAGCCCAGGGTCTTAACCACTGGACTGTCAGGGAAGTCCCACGCTTCAGCTTTTGATGTGGTCCACTTACGTTTTTTTTTTTTTTTTTTTTTATGTCGCTCGTGCTTTTGGTCATATATCTAAGAAACCATTGCCTAACATAAGGACATGAAGATTTACTCCTATGTTTTCCTGTAGTATGAAAGGCAAATTTGGCTTAGATGGTAAAGAATCTGCCTGCAATGTGGGAGACCCAGGTTGGCTCCCTGGGTCGGGAAGATCCCCTGGAAAAGGGAATGGCAATCTACTCCAGTATTCTTGCCTGGAGAATTCCATGGACAGAGGAGTCTGGTATGCTACAGCCCATGGGGTCCCAAAGAGTTGGACATGACTGAATAACTAACACTTTCTTGTAGCTTTAGCTCTTACATTTAGGTGGATGATACATTTTGAGTTAATTTTTGCATATGGTGTGGGGCAAGGGTCCGAGCTCATCCTTTTGCATGTAGATATTCCATTGTGCAGTGCTATTTGTTGGAAAGACCATTCTCTCCTCGCTGAATTGTCTTGGCAGCCTTGTCAAAAGTCAGTTGGCTATATGTGTAACAGTTTATCTCTGGACTCAGCTCTGTTCCATTGATCTATGTGTGCGTGCTAAGTTGCTTCAGTTCTTTCTGAATCTTTGTGGTCCCATGGACTGTAGCCCACCAGGCTCCTCTGTCCATGGGATTCTGCAGACAAGAATACTGGAGTGGGTTGCCTTTTCCTTCTCCAGGGGATCTTTCTGACCCAGGGACGGAACCCATGTCTCTTATGTCTCCTGCATTGGCAGGTGGGTTCTTTACCACTAGTGCCACCTGGGAAGCCCCTCCACTGATCTGAATGTTTGTTTTATGTCAGCACCACAATCTTCTTTTTTGGCTGCACCATGCAGCATGTTGGATCTAGTTCCCTGATCAGGGATCAAACCTGTGCCCCCTGCAATGGAAGCTTGGAGTCTTAACCACTGGACCCCCCCAGGGAAGTCCCAGCAGTATCACCATCTTGATCACTGCAGCTTTGTCATAGTTTTGAAATTGAGTCTTTACCTTTGTTCATCTATTTCAAGATTGTTCTGTCTATTCTGGGTCCCTTGCATTTACATACAAACTTTAAAGTCAGGTTTTTATTCCTGCAAAAAAAAAAAAAATCTGGGATTTTAACAGGAATTGTTTTGACTCTGTAAATCAATTTGGAGAGTATTGTCACCTTAATGTTACATCTTCTGATCCATGACCTGTGATTTCATTTATTTAGATCTTTAATTTTTTTTAACAAAATGTGGCAGTTTTCAGTGTATAACTCTTACACTTCTTTTGTTGAATTTACATTTACTTCTCCTCTTTGATGCTGCTGTACAGGGAACTGATCCTGCTGGTTGGCATCTTCCCAGCTGTTCCTCCCTGGCACCCTTCCTCTTTCCATCTAGTCACTTGGAACCAGATCCCCAGGTTGGTTGGAACCAGCTGTGTACTGAGAACCAGAACGTTCAGAAGGAGGGCAGGAGGGCTCCGCCACGAGGAACTGGCACGGATATGACACTTCCCACTGGGGTTGCTTTGGCTGCATATTGCTTCCAGGGAGACGGCTTGGACTGGGTGAGTCAGCCTGGGCTTTAGTGGGTCCAAAGGCTGGTTCCAACACCTGTGAGTGATGAGAACTTGGACCAACGTTCTTCGAGCCTCCTTTCCCCCTTTATAAAATGGGGGTGCTGGTGGTGGTGACACCTTCCTGTAGAATTGTCATCAGAGACCTCATGTGTCCAGTCACAGCACAAAGTGGCTGCTGCCTGAGTGGTGGCCGTGATGACCACAGGCAGCTCGAGTTTGTGATGTGTCCCTGGAATAATGCTTCACATCATGCCTGCCGTCACCTAACAACTTCATGTTTGCCTCTAAGGACCTTGTACTCATCCCTTAGAACAGTTTCTCAGGTTTTATGCCCTTAGCCTAGCTTCTTGACCACTTGAAACATGTAAACTGAATTCTGTGCCTCGGACCAATGTAAAATCTCTCTCTTATTCACATCATTACCACAAATCTTCCCAGGAGTTCCAAAATATAGTTACATACATACATACATAGTTCACATAATATAGTTTTGTAAATGCACATATATATATATATATATATATATATATATATATGTCTGTAACATATATCAGGTATTAAACAATAAATAATATGATTTCCTTATAGCAACTTCTTAAAAGAATAAACACAGAGATCAAAGGGAACTCTTCCCAGTCACTGGTGAGTCAGTGGTTCTCCACCTTTACCTGGAGGCCTCAGAATCCCCTGGAGGCCTCAGAATCACTGGGAGGCCTTTTTTAGTTCCGTCACTCAGTCGTGTCTGACTCTTTGCAACCCCGTGAACTGCAACCCATCAGGCTTCCCTGTCCATCACCAATTCCCGGAGCTTGCTCAAACTCATGTCCATCGAGTTGGTGATGCCGTCCAACAATCTCATCCTCTGTTGTTCCCTTCTCCTCCCGCCTTCATTCTTTCCCAGTATCAGGGTCTTTTCCAATGAGTCAGTTCTTCACATCAGGTGGCCAAAGGATTGGAGTTTCAGCTTCAGCATCGGTCCTTCCAATGAATATTCAGGACTGATTTCCTTTAGGATTGACTGGTTGTATCTCCTTGCAGTCCCAGTGACTCTCCAAAGTCTTCTCCAACACCACAGTTCAAAAGCATCAATTCTTCAGTGCTCAGGTTTCTTTATGGTCCAATTCTCATATCCATACATGACTACTGGAAAAACCACAGCTTTGACTCTATGTACAGACCTTTGTTGGCAAAGTAATGTCTCTGCTTTTTAATATGCTGTCTAGGTTGGTCATAGCTTTCCTTCCAAGCAGCAAGTGTCTTTTAATTTCATGGCTGAAGTTACCATCTGCAGTGATTTTGGAGCCCAAGAAAATAAAGTCTGTCACTGTTTCCATTGTTTCCTCATCTATTTGTCATGAAGTGATGGGGCAAGGAGATCCAACCAGTCCATTCTAAAGGAGATCAGCCCTGGGATTTCTTTGGAAGGAATGATGCTAAAGCTGAAACTCCAGTACTTTGGCCACCTCATGCGAAGAGTTGACTCATTGGAAAAGACTCTGATGCTGGGAGGAATTGGGGGCAGGAGGAGAAGGGGACGGCAGAGGATGAGATGGCTGGATGGCATCACTGACTCAATGGACGTGAGTCTGAGTGAACTCTGGGAGTTGGTGATGGACAGGGAGGCCTGGCGTGCTGTGATTCATGGGGTCGCAAAGAGTCGGACATGACTGAGCAACTGATCTGATCTGATCTGATATGATGGGACCAGATGCCATGATCTTCATTTTTGAATGTTGAGTTTTAAGCCAGCTTTTTCACTCTCCTCTTTTACTTCATCAAGAGGCTCTTCAGTTCCTCTTTGCCTTCTGCCATAAGGTTGGTGTCATCTGCCTATCTGAGGTTATTGATATTTCTCCCAGCAATCTTGATTCCACTTTTGCTTCATCCAGTCCAGCATTTCTCATGATGTACTCTGCATATAAGTTGAATAAGCAGGGTGACAATATATAGCCTTGATGTACTCTTTCCCGATTTGGAACCAGTCTGAGTTATTCCATGTCCGGTTCTAACTGTTGCTTCTTGACCTGCATACAGATTTCTCAGGAGGCAGGTGGTGGTCTGGTATTCCCATCTTTTGAAGAATTTTCCACCGTTTGTGGTGATCCTCACAGTCAAAGGCTTTGGTGTAGTCAATAAAGCCAAGTCAGTCAGTCAGTCCAGTTGCTCAGTCATGTCCGACTCTTTGCAACCCCATGGACTGCAGCACACCAGGCTTCCCTGTCTATTACCAACTCCTGGAGCTTGCTCAGACTCATGTCCATCGAGTCAGTGATGCCATCCAACCATCCCATCCTCTGTTGTTCCCTTCAATAAAGCAGAGGTAGATGTTTTTCTGGAATTCTCTTGCTTTTTCTATGATCCAAAGGATGTTGGAAATTTGGGAGGCCTCGTAGCATCACCAATGGCTGGGCCTCAGCCAGAGCTTCTGATCTTGTTGAGCGGGGGGGCTTGAGAATCTGCACCCCTGACAGTTTCAATTCCTTTGTTAATAGCACCTTATTAATAACTGCAATGACACATAACTTTGTTCCTGCCTCTGTGTGCCTGCTTTTGCTGTTCCAAGCCTCCCTGCTGTTCCTTCCCTAAATACCTCCCATTCAGTTCAGACTCTGTTTCCCCACTCATCCACCACGGGACCTTCATCAGAAGCCCTGCAGCATCTTGTGCAGATGCAGCCTTTGCTGCTGCAGCTAAATCGCTTCAGTCGTGTCCAACTCTGTGCAACCCCATAGACAGCAGCCCACCAGGCTCCTCTGTCCCTGGGATCCTCCAGGCAAGAATACTGGAGTGGGTTGCCATTTCCTTCTCCAATGCATGAAAATGAAAAGTGAAAGTGAAGTTGCTCAGTCATGTCCGACTCTTAGCGACCCCATGGACTATAGCCTACCAGGCTCCTCCATCCATGGGATTCTCCAGGCAAGAGTACTGGAGTGGGGTGCCATTTCCTTCTCCACTTGCAGCCACTACAGGTTTCATATTACTTTGAAATGCTCTCTGTTCGCTTCATCACATCACTCACTTATTGAGCATTTACTCTGTGCCAGACAGAGTTCTAGGTGCCACGGACTCAGCAGTGAACAGAGCAAATTCTAGGTGGTGGCCAACAGATGGCAAACAGAATAAGTAGACAAATGGCCTGTCAGAGGCTGATATACCTTCTGGAGAAGAACAGAGGAAGAGGAGGAAGTGTGGTGACGAGGGTTGGTGGGCGGCGATAAGGGAGGGGCATTCCAGGTGGAGGGAGGGGGCAGGACAATCAATCCAGGAGGGAGGCAGGGTCCCCCAGACGTGGCGAGGCTGGCGGGTGAGGGTGGCAGGCAGTGCCAGTGGGAGGCCCAGAGCCTGAGGTCTGTGCAGGGGAGGTGTGGGCAGTGTTCAGATACATTTTCCACACCTGCCTCCACCCCCCCAACCCCACCCCTGAGCAGACACCCAGCAAACACCTGTAATTAGGGAAAGGGGCTTCCTGAGCTCTCCCTGCCCAAGCGTCTCTGGCCCCCAGGTGACCACACTCAGGAGATTCCTGGCCATTGGTACTGGTTTGTGGTCCTCTTCTCTGCTGTTCAACAGGAGGGCAGACCCACATACAGTGGGGCCTACTACAGACAGTCCCGGCCTGTGGCTCCCCAGGCTTGGCAATCTCGCCTCCATGGGGCATCTTCAGGGAGCTGCGTGCACACTCACCACAGCTGTACCCTGCCCCCCGCCCCCTGCCCTTATGTAACCAGGGCGGTGGGGAGAACGGCAGCTGGCACCTGCACTTGGGAAATCTGGAAGCTGTCAGGTCAGTCTAAATCAATCCACAGCCCCTGGGCAAACAGAGAGGCTCCTCTGGAAGGTTGGACAGGCCCCACCCAAGCCTTGCGGACACATTCTTGCATTTCTGAACCGGACAAAATCAGACAGCCTAGTCCTAATCCCCCAAACTGGGAGCAGATTACAACGCCCCACGTTTGAAAGCTGTTTTGTTCTTGTTACGCAAACTTCCTGGGGAGGGACTCCCAGGACCAGGAGAAGGGTCTTTAAATGCATCACCTCTAAGCTGACACCCATTCCTGGAGCTCCATCCCTGGGAGAGCCTGTGTCGAAGGTAACCCTCTTCCCCTTCTCTTCTTCTAGAGACCTCTAGCTGCAGCCTGGCGGGGAGTGGTCCACCTCTGCAGCTGGTCCTCCCACCCCCAGGAGCATATTCTGAGCATCTAAGCTGTGTGCTGAAGGTCCGAAGCTCACATCTGGCAGCTCCAGGGAGGTGGGGCCCCTGGGGCCCTCGGAGCAGGGGGACCTGGGGACACTGGGTGAGGAGGCTTGATTCAGTCACCAGGAGGCAGAAGAGTCCTGTAGAGAGAGCATTTAATGTCTCTCAGCTTCACTTTCCTCATTGGTAATGTGGACTATAGCAGCTCCTTCTTCGTGGGCACTCCTTCAGAGTGAGGATATCTGTGAGGCTCAAAGGGGATGCTGACCTCTGCAGACATGGTGGATCAGGCGAAGCCATGGTATATATATACCGTGTATAATAATACATGCACATATACCATATGTATTGTATATATGTGGTGCAGTGCTAAGTCGCTTTAGTCATGTCGGACTCTCTGTGATCCCATGGACTGTAGCCCACCAGGCTCCTCTGTCCATGGGATTCTCCAGGCAAGAATACTGGAGTGGGTTGCCATGTCCTTCTCCAGGGGATCTTTCCTACTTAGGGATTGAACCTGCATCTCTTATATCTCCTACATTGGCAGACGGGTTCTTTACCATGAGGGCCACCTGGGAAGCCCCATATAACGTCTTTTTTTTTTTTTTTTTTTTAAGTGGAAATAGCCTTACTGTGTTTTTTCTGCTGTCAGAGATCACATTGTGTCTGAAAGTGGGTGGGCACCTCTGGGAGGATAACAGGAACTACTGGGGGAGAGGAAGGAGGGACACTTAACTTTTCTCTGTGTCCTTTCTGTATCTTTTACATTTCCTACCATGAGCATGTATTACCTATTCAAAAAGTGAACAAACGTGCAGGATCTTAGGTCTCCAACCAGAGATCAAAACTGCACCCCCTGCAGTCCTACAGTGGAAGCTTGGCACCCTAACCATTGGACAGCCAGGGAATTCCCTCCAAATTAACAAACATTTTTCAAAAATGCAAATTCGCTGCAGAAAAGTGAAGCCCTTCAGAAAAATGAAAGCAAATCCACCACCTCTAATCCACCACCACCAAAAGATCACCACACAGGGCCTGCCCCCACGGGCTCTTGCAAGTGCACACATGCCTGGTGTATCTGTTGTCTGTAGCCTGTTTCATTTCTTACTCCTCGTGCCTGGGACAAGGCTGACAGTTCAAAGACCCAGCCAGCCTGGGTCTGTGTGGGGACAAGCCACCAGTGCTTTTGAGAATGAGGATCAGTCAGAAAGGTGGGGTGTGTGTCCTGATGCTGAGTTTCCTTTACTCAGTGTGGGTGTGGAGTCAGCACCTGGGTCCTTTAATCTGATCTGGAGACTGGCCTGGTTGGGTGTGCCTGGAGAGCACTTGGAGGGTTTGCCTGGGAGTGTCAACAGCTCTGCACATAGATAGAGGTGGGCGTGGGGCTTGACAGGTGCCAAGAAGGGCCTGCCCCCAGCACACTGCCAAGACCCCACGGTGAGCAAGTGTAGACAACCTTAGGACTCCAGGTCACTGCTGCCGGGTCCCCAGTGTGAGGGTCCGTCATCTGCTGGTGGGCAGGGGTAGCCTGCCAACCAGGACAGTCCAGACTGCGGGGTTAGGGAGCTGAAAAGGCAAAAGGGTGCCACTTCCCGGTGACCCTAGGGAGATCTTCATCCTATAAAATCAGCAGCAAGGGTGGGTGTTGCCCTGGGGACCCCAGGTCTCAGTGCCCGGCGGGAGGGCGCTCTCCACGCCTGCAAGGAGCTCTCCATTCCCAGGTACCATGAGCGCAATCAGCGAGGTGGTGCAGCGGGCCAGAGCCGCCTTCAACTCGGGTCGGACGCGCCCGCTCCAGTTCCGCATCCAGCAGCTGGAGGGGCTGCGGCGCCTGATCCGCGAGCGAGAGAAGGACCTCGTGGGCGCGCTGGCTGCGGACCTCCACAAGGTGCGCCAGCCGGACCACCGGAGGCGCGGACTGCGTGCGCCCAGGATGTCCGCTGCACGCAGGGGCGGGTGGTTAAGGCTCCACCCCTTAACAAAGAAGCCACTTAGTCCCCCAGGCACTGCGCACCTCTGGGTTGGGGCGCGCCCTCCTCTCCCTGCGCGCGAGGCGCCCCAGGTCCACGCGCCCTACACAGGGCCAGAGGCTCTTTTCCACCGTCTGTCATCCCCGCTCCTGGCTTCACTCGCTTCTCCACCCAGCCCAGCGCACGTTAACCATCTCCTGCTAACACGACACCCCTCTGGCCTCTCTTTCCTCCATCTCTCAGCCCACGCGGAGCCCTGGGTTCTCCACACCAAGAAACAGCCCAGTCTGGCCACTCTGCTGGAGTCTGCACTCCCTCCCCATCCTTTCCTCTCTCTGAGCAAAATCAGACCCCTCCAAATTCTCAGCCCCTTCCCCTCACTGCCCCCAAGTCACCTGGACCTGCTTCCACCCTCCCGTCTTGCCTCGGAGGGGAGCAGAGAGGCTGGAGTCTACAAGCCTTCTGCTTCCTGGCCCTTTGCTACTGTTTTTTGTTTTGTTTTGTTTTGTTTTTAATCTGTCAAGATTTCTAACCTTAAGACAAAAACCAAAGGCAAGAAAATCCAAGTGGTTGACTTCACAACTTCCATCTTGCTCTGCACAGTCACAGTTCGAGAGAGAGCTGTTTATTACACTTTCTGCACTCCCTCTCTCCTCACCCTGCACACTGGCTTCCTCCCCACCCCACGCCTGGCCATGGGCTGCCCAGTCTGTCCTCTCCTGGCTTGAGGGTCTCCTGGATTTCTTCCTGACTCTCTTTGGTTGCATATTTCTTGTAGCCACTTTCTCAAGGTGGTCTTAGGGCTCTGTCCTGGGTTCAAGTCTTGTTTTCATCTATAAGCCTCCCTGGACACCCTTCAGCTCTGTTCCCCTGGACTTGTTGTTTAGTCACTAAGTCATGTTAGACTCTTTGGGACCCCCATGCCCTGTAGTCCACTAGGCTCCCCTTCCATGAGATTTCTCAGGCAAGGATAGCGGAGTGTGTTGCCATTTCCTTCTCCAGGGGATCTTCCCGACCCAGGGATCGAGCCCGTGTCTCCTGCATTGGCAGGCGGAATCTTTACCATTGCCACCAGGGAAGCACTCCCTGACTCACTAGGGACCCTCAAATCAGGTCTGAGGTCCCCTTGGGCACCTTGAACTCAACATGTCCAACCTGTCTGAGCCCCCAGCACTTGCAGAAAGGGGTCCCTGCAAGCTCACCACCCAAAGGTTAATCCTCAGTCCCACCCCCTGTGCCTTCTTGGCGGGTGCTCTGGGCTGGGGATTCTGCAGTGAACGGCTCCCTTGCAGCTGAACAAGTCAAGTTCTAAATGGGCCCACCTGGAGCATAAGGTCCTGTCTTGCTCCCATTTTGCAGATCTGGAGACTGAGGGTAGGAAGTTCACTTGGGGTCACAGAGCTGGGAAGCAGGACCACCACGGGCCCTGGGGCCTCTGCTCAGAGCCCCCACTGCACAGCCCTCACCCTGGGGTGAACCTCACTGAGCCCTCTCTCTAGAACGAATGGACCGCCTACTACGAGGAGATTGTGTATGTCCTGGAGGAGATCGACTACATGATCAGGAAACTCCCTGAGTGGGCTGCTGATGAGCCTGTGGAGAAGACCCCCCACACCCAGCAGGATGAGGCCTACATCCACTCGGAGCCCCTGGGCGTGGTCCTAATCATCGGGAGCTGGAACTACCCCTTCAACCTGACCATCCAGCCCATGGTGGGCGCCATCGCTGGAGGTACTGTGGGCCCCGCTCCAGGTCAGGGAGCCAGGAGGGGTCCCCATCCTTCACTGCAGAGGAAGGGGTCTGGGGTGCTGAGGACTGGGCAAAGATGGGGCCTGCGGTCAGGGAGAGGTTTGATGGAGCTAGTTCTCTTGGGAGGCTGCAAGGACCAGAGTATTCAGCCAGGCCTCTGAGTGCCCAAGGCCCAGCCAGGTTCGGATGTCCATGCAGCCCTGCCTCCCGCCATGTGTCCTGGGTCCCTTGGAGGACAGAGTGCGGGGTGGCCCAGGTGCAGTCCCAACTCTCTGTGCTCTGCAGGGAATGCAGTGGTCCTGAAGCCGTCGGAGCTGAGTGAGAACACGGCGAGCCTGCTGGCCACCATCCTCCCCCAGTACCTGGACCAGGTGACGGGCTCCCCCAGCACACTGAGAACTAAGGCCCAGCCAGGTCTTTGGGGTGGGGAAATAGTGAATTCTTGCAGCCACAGGCCGAGCCACGGGTGGGGTGAGGATAGCTTGGTGAGGAGAATGGACCCCCGAGCCAGGAGAGGGCGTCCGCTTGGTGTTGGCTGCCCGGGCAGGTGGGGAGGGGGCTGTGGCCGTGTCTGAGCCTCGCCTCCGTCCTCGCTCGGCAGGATCTGTACCCTGTGATCAACGGGGGTGTTGCTGAGACCACAGAGGTGCTCAAGGAGAGATTCGACCACATCCTGTTCACCGGGAGCACCGGGGTGGGCAGGGTCGTCATGATGGCTGCGGCCAAGCACCTGACCCCCGTCACACTGGAGCTAGGGGGCAAGAACCCCTGCTATGTGGACAAGGACTGCGACCTGGACATTGCCTGCAGGTGAGAGGCTGCCCCCAACCTAGGCGGACAGCAGGGCACCCCAAGTGACACCAACGTGGCCTTGTCCTTGGGCACCTGTGGTCCTGGCAGGAGCTGGGGTAGGGGCACCATGTTCACAGAGAGAGTTCGGGAAAGACTTCCTGCAGGGGTGGGGGCATCGAGCCAGAGCCCTACCCGCCTTCACACCCTGCATGCCTGGCCTTCTGGGACGTGGGGACCCTGAGCAGGTGACACCTGGCCGTGCAGGGCTCAAGACTATTGAAAGAGGGGTACAAAGGCCACCCACCCCAGATCCCCTGCCCCAGACATCCTCCTGCCAGTCAGTGATGAGGTCACTGCAGGCCCAGGGATCACGTCCAGGGTCATGAGTGTGCTCTGGCAGGAATTTGGAAGCCAGTGGGGCACCAAGGCGTGCCCCCCCATTCCCATGGACAGTTTACAGCTCAGCCTCTACAGCCTGACCCTGGGCTAACCGGGCCAGAGGCTTATTCCCGGGGAGCCCCTCCCACCTCCTCACGGCTGGCAGAATGCCCTATAACCTGGCGTTCTCACAGACGCATCACCTGGGGAAAGTTCATGAACAGTGGCCAGACTTGCGTGGCCCCCGACTACATCCTGTGTGACCCCTCTATCCAGAGCCAAATCGTGGAGAAGCTCAAAAAGTCCCTGAAAGTGAGTGCTGGCACTGGGGGTGGGTGACGGGCTGCCAGGCAGTGACATGGGCGTGGACTAAAGAAAAGACTGAATTTTTTTTTCTGATCATGAAAGTAGTCCACACTCACTTTAATTTGGAAAAGATTAAAAAGCACAGAGAAGGAAAAGAGCTCTACCTGGAATCCCACCCCCTAGAGGCAGTCACTGCTCACGTGGCGTGTCCCCTCTGTCCTCTGTGCTGTGGACGCATGTTTGGGCCCAATGTGATGTCCAGACGCCGTGCATGTATTTCTTTCAAACAACAGCATTTCATTCCCTGGGGAAGGTGGTGGGCAGCAGGGGTGTGGCAGCCCCGTAGTTTTTAGCAGCACTGCTCCACCAGGCGGTGCCCACATACTCCCAGTTTGGAGTTGCTATAGCCTTGCAGCCTGTGGCCACGACGAGCGTCCAGTCCTCACCTGGAGCCTGCCATCTCCTCACAGGAGTTCTACGGGGAGGACGCCAAGAAGTCCAGGGACTACGGGAGAATCATCAACTCCCGGCACTTCCAGAGGGTGATGGGCCTGCTGGAGGGCCAGAAGGTCGCCTATGGAGGCACCGGGGACGCGGCCACCCGCTACATCGGTGCGTGTGCCAGCCCTCCTGAAGGGCTGGTGGAAATGGGCACAGACCCTTGAGGGGCAGGCGAAGCCCTACGGTGCATATAATATAGCTTCTTTCACCCATGGCCCGGGTTGACTCCAGGCCTCTCCATGGGCAGGAGCTGGGCGCCACCTGGGAGGCCCCTCCTCAGACCATAGCCCCCTACCCCCAAGGCCTAAAGGAGCCCCACCTCCTCTCCATCCAAGTAGCTTCAGCAGAGGGTGCTAGCGGCAGAGACTATGGGAGCCCCAGGTGTGCCAAGCGGGAGGGGCCTCCTGCCTGGGCTCGGGGGTCAGCAGATGGGGGCCCAGTTGGCCCCCAGTTTGCCAGGAGGCTGAGGAGCTCCAGCAGGGCTCATGCGGCCTGAAGTGGGGCCCCCAGGGACCCCCATACTGGTTATGCCATTGTCCTCCCCATGACCCTCCAGGGTGGAGCCCAGCTGGAGGGCCTCCTCCTGCCCCTCGCAGAGCCCGGGGACCTCATCTGTAAAGGCCTGGGAGAGAAGGCCACGTGCCTGGGTGGGTCTGGGCACCGGCTGACTCTGGCCTCTCCCTGCCTAGCCCCCACCATCCTTACGGACGTGGACCCCCAGTCCCCGGTGATGCAGGAGGAGGTCTTCGGGCCTGTCCTGCCCATCGTGTGTGTGCGCAGCCTGGAGGAGGCCATCCAGTTCATCACCCAGCGCGAGAAGCCCCTGGCGCTCTACGTCTTCTCACCGAACGACAAGGTGGGCCAGGCGCCCTCCCCAGGGTCCTGGGAACCCAGCTCAGCACCCCTGCAAACGCAGACCCAGGGAACAGATTTCAGCCCCATACTCCCTGCTGTGTGATGTCCCCTAACCTTCCTGAGTCCCTTTCCCCTCATCTCTGAAGTCCGGACAGAGCACTGACTGAGATGCTGACCCGCTTGGTGCTATTCTCGGTGTTGTGGGAACTACTGCTTTTCCCATCTTGGCACAAATCCCCATGGGGAGAGTGGGGGACCCAGCCTGGGACTCTGGGGGCGGGGGGAGCGGCCCCAGGCTGGGGCTCGGCCTCCACTAGCTCGCATCCTTGCGGCTCCTGGACTTGCACAGGTGGGGAGGGCTGGGGGGTCCTGGGTGGAGACTGAGGCCGGGGGGCTATTGCAGGTGATTAAGAAGATGATCGCGGAGACCTCCAGCGGCGGGGTGACAGCCAACGACGTCGTTGTCCACATCACCGTGCACTCACTGCCCTACGGGGGTGTGGGTGAGTCTGGGGGCTGAGCTTGCCGCCTGCTGCCCCACCCCCGGGTGTCCCCCATCCCTGGGCTGAGTCTCAGACTCCCCCAACCCCTCCTTTGCCGGCACACCCAAAAGCCACATTGAACCTCAAGACTCTCACCTGGGCCCTGAGAGAGGCCACAGAGCCACTTAGTGGCCGGTTGGGGTGAGACTCTTCAGGCCCAGGGCTGCGGGCACCGCGGCAGACACCCCAGGGATTGGCCCAGGCGGAATCAGGGATCGGCCAGGGTGGGCGAAGGGGAGAAGGGGCACAGGAGGAGCATCAGAGTCTCGGGCTACACTGAGCCGGTGCCCCCGCAGGGGACAGCGGCATGGGGTCCTACCACGGCAGGAAGAGCTTCGAGACCTTCTCGCACCGCCGCTCCTGCCTGGTGAGGCCTCTGCTGAATGAAGAGACCCTCAAAGCCAGATATCCGCCGAGCCCAGCCAAGGTGAGAAGTGGGAGGTGGGGATGGGGGTGGGGTGGGGGAGCCGCCGGCCAGACAAGGGCCTCATTGCCCTTCGTGTCCCCCACAGATGCCCCGTCACTGAAGCGGTGCCCTGGCCTCACCGTGCTGCACCCTTGGAGGGCTCCTCTGGTGCCCCGCTGCTCAAGTGCATCCTTCCCACCCAGCCCCGCCCCCACGCTACACTAAACATAGAGCAATAAAGCTTCGGACCAGCCCCGGACTGCGAGTCTCTGCACCCCACCCCCGCCCTCTCCAGTCCCACCCCACCTCCACCCCCCATCCCCCACCCCCGAAACCCCCACCCTCTCCAGTCCCACCCCACCTCCACCCCCTTTCCCCCACCCCCATCCCCTCCCCCCCCACCCTCTCCAGTCCCACCCCACCTCCACCCCCCTTCCCCCACCCCCGCAACCCCCACCCTCTCCAGTCCCACCCCACCTCCACCCCCCTTCCCCCACCCCCGCAACCCCCACCCTCTCCAGTCCCACCTCACTGTCAGCTGAGGAGCAGCAAAGTTCTCCTCAGAGCTTCCCTTTAGCCCCAGGGCCCTGGAACTTGGGGATGTCAGCTCCATTTCAGGGAGTCTAGCAGAGGGGAGACCAAGGAGGCGGGGGCAGGGGTCCCTGGGTGAGACCCGTGGTGGATGGTGCACACGACCCCCTGGGTGACTCCAGCGTGCTGCCTCTGGGGTGGGAGGACGGGGAGCTGGGGCAGCACTGGAACCCCAGTGCGCAGCGGCTTCTGGGCCAGGGTCTGGCCTGAGGGGCCTGAGGACCCGGTTCAGGGTCCAGTGAGGACCGTGGGAAGCAGAGCGTCAGTCAGGCCGGCGGGTGAAGGGACCGCGGGGGAGACAAGCCAACCCTGGCCACTGGCTGTTACCTCGTCCACTCCAGGAGGGCAGGGGAGAGGACGGGGTCACTGGATGTTCTGTGTGTGCCTGTTACTTATTTTGCAAATATCCAAATAACTGACTGAAAACAAAAGCAAAGTCTTCCCCAGATCACTTCCCTGAGTCACTGCCCCATCCCCACTCTCCTCCCCTCCGCCCCCAACCCGGCTGAACCATCATCGGCTGAACCATCGCCTGCTCTCTGCCCAAAAACGCTTCGTCCCCATGGCAGCCCTCTGCCAGGACACCCTCCTTCCAGCACTCTCCCCCTCACTCTGGTTTCCCAGGACCCCACGCTTCAGTGCCCCCACCTCCCCAGCTTCTCCTCCCAAATTAAAGTCTCCGGCCCCCTGGCCCTGAGCTCCAGACTCCCGCATCCAGTAAGGTTTAAGCCGAATTAACAGACAGCAACCTGCTCAAAAGCAACGTGTCCCATGACCTCCCAGAACAGAGCCACCCCCAGGCCAGAGGAGGAGGAAGAAGGAAGACTTGGCTGGACCCACTCCTCCCCACCCAGCCCCCACCACCAGCAGCTCTGTACACCCTCCACAGAGGAGGAAGCCCAGACTCGGAAGGGGTGTAGCCTGGTCTCGGGGCACCATTCACAGGGTCTGCATCTCCATGTCTCCTCCCTGACACCACGGAAGTGTCACCTGCAGGGATGTGTCCTCAAAACCCTTGGCTGAGACGGTGTCGAGAGAGCTGGAAACACGCAGCTTGGAGAGGAGATGGTTCAGGGTCTCCAAACACCTGATCTGCGTCGTTCTCTGTGCTCTGGGAAAAGTCACCGTCGCCCTCTTCTCCCTCCTCCTCCTCTTCCCACTCACCACCTCTGTTACAAGACTAACAGTCTAAGCTGTTGTATTGTGATGTCCTAAACCTGACCAACAGGACTAACCTGGACTAACCCTATTTCCTAATTAGATTTAAACTCAAAAGAAAACAATGAAAAAACCTTAATCTCACTATTGTGATCCCCTCTACTGTTTTTTTTTCCTGGATTAAGGAATGTGCTGAAAAAATATTTGCACAATTGATTCAGCCTTTCCAAACAATTGCCATCGTCTAAAACGTAAATGACCAAGAACCATCCCAACTCACAGGTCACCAGTGAGAGGGGGTTTCATTCTGGGTGGCTCCTCACAACCCTCATCACACTGGACAGAGGGCACGGAGGGCACCTTGACGTCCCGGTTCTCAGCTGGGCAGCTGAAACCTTGGCAAAGCACCCTTTGGTTCCACTCTTTGGTGCTCCTAGTATTTAGACTCTCAGACAGAAAACAAGCAAGCAGTCTGCTGTGGTCACAGTCTCTTCTTTTGCTGTTGTTATAAAACAGAGGGGAGATTTCCTCCACTCATTTGTTGCTTCAGCAAAATTTTTTTAAATTATTTTTTACTTTTTTGGCCATGCCTCACTGCCTGTGGGATCCTAATTCTTGGACTGGGGATCAAACCCATGCCCCCTGCATTGGAAGTGCAGAGTCTTAACCACAAGAGAGAGAGAAAAAAAAAACAGCAATTTTTTGAGTGGACAGTCCTGGGTACTGGGGACATGGTGAAAAAAACACAGGGTCTGTGCTTCTCAGGAGGTTTGTTTGACTGGGGTGACTTAGGAAGGGGTTGATAGGGGTGACTTAGGTGATGCTGCAGGAACAGGCTGACCTCAGAGTGGCCGTGGTGAATGCCACGGGAGGCTGGCAGGGCTCTGTTCCTGGAACTTCCCCCCGCCCCTGCTAACGGTGGTCTCCTGTTCAGACCAGGCCTTGGGGGTTCACTGAGGCGGGGGTGCAGATGTAGAGGCTCATATACGGGTCACCTCTACTCACATCCTGTCTCGCAGCACCCCTCTCCCAGCGGAAGGAGGAGCATCGCTGTTGTTGTTCAGTCATGTCTAACCCTTTGTGACCCCAAGGACTGTAGCTCGCCAGGCTCCTCTGTCCATGGGGTTTCCCAGGCCAAAATACTGGAGTTAGTTACCATTACCATCTTCAGGGGGTCTTCTCCACCCAGGGATTTAACCAAAGTCTCCTGCATTGGCAGGCAGATTCTTTACCACTGAGCCACGAAGGAAGCCCAGGAGCATCGATATTGGGCAGCAAGTGTCTGCCACTTGTACGGACCAGACAATAAGCACAGGAATAAACAGACACCTGTAAAAGCACCTGGAAGGCGGGTGGTGCCTCGCAGATGATGGAGAATCTGCCCGCAGGCAGGGAGAACCATTTAGGAGCTGAGGGAAGGTAGGCCACCATCCATATCAGGCATGTCAGAACAGAAAACAGAATCCTCTGTAGGTATTTTCAATAGTTGTTCAGTTGGTAAGTCATGTCTGACTCTTGCAACCCCATGGACTGCAGCACACCAGGCTCCTCTGTCCTTCACTATCTCCCAGAGTTTGCTCAAACTCATGTTCATTTTAGTGGATGATGCCTTCGAACCATCTCATTCTCTGTCATCCCCTTCTCCTTTTGTCTTAAATCTTAACCAGCATAAGAGTATTTTCCAATGAATCAGCTCTTTGAATCAGGTGGCCAAAGTATTAGAGCTTCAGCTTCAGTCCTTCCAATGAATATTCAGGGATGATTTCTTTTAATTTTGACTGGTTTGATCTCACAAGCCTTGAGACACAGCCAAAAAGTAAATAAAAATATATAAATACATACTTACCTAAAGGGAATTAGGTCTCTACAAAAACACAGGAAAGTCTGGAGGAGCAGACACTGGGCAAGGCCTCCAGGAACAGCTCCCAGGACACATGAGAAGGGCTCACCGGGAGAGTTACCCTCTGCCTGGGGAATCAGAGCCACCTCTGAATTCACTGCTGTGGGCACCATGGCCTTGCTCATCAAACCCAGGAGCCAATCTGTGTGTAAGGACAGAACTCAGAGCTCACCCAGAGCCCAGGCTGCAAGGGAGTCTGGGAAAGGTGGGTTTTAGCAGCACTAAAAGCTGCCAGCAGGAAGGGTAGTCGATGCTGAGGGCCAGTTGAGCTATTGCAAATCCCCGGACCTGCTTCTTGATCTCCGTGAATACATGCTTTCTAAAATGAACATGCGTTTGAGCCAACTCTGGGAGATAGCCATTGTGTCCGACTCTGCAACCCCATGGACTGTACCCTTCCAGGCTCCTCTGTCCATGGGATTCTCCAGACAAGAATCCTGGAGTGGGTTGCCATGCCCTCCTCCAGAGGATCTTCCCAAAACAGGGATTGAACCTGTGTCTCTTACATCTCCTGCATTGGCAGGCAGATTCTTTACCAGTAGCGCTACCTAGGAAGCCCTTCTTGATCTATAATGGGTACTAATTTCAGTGTTTACATCTGGTGTTAGTTTGAGGATGAAATGGGAGAACTCAGGGGAAGCTCTTGGTTTGGAGCTGCACCAGGGCCTGGTTGGTGCTCATTACCACCGCTGAGACCTCCGCCCGTAGCAAACCTCACTCTGAAATGGGCTTGGAGTTCACTCTTTTGCAGAGAGTTCACTTTAGAAAGTTTAGAACAAAGGGTTTTGATAGGGTGGCCCAACAACGGGCTCCTTCATCACCAGCCACCCCAGACATGTTGCCCTTGGGCCTCTGGTCGGCTGCTCAGCCATGCCAGCCGTTGTTGACTTTCCAGCCAGGAGTGTTATATAAGCTGCATATTTATTTTGTTTATCAGAAATTCTGAAAATACCAACTGGGTGTGGGCTAAGCTGCTTAATTCCTAAAGGCAACAGAGATGGTTCCTGCAAGTGAGGCGGCCACATGCAAAGCCAGCACCAGGCTCAGAGCCAGGCCCGGCGGACAGGGTGCTGGCAGAGCTGCTCCTTCCAGGAAGATCCAGGACGGGGCACCAGGGGAAGCCACGTGCTTTCAGGTGCAGGTCTGACCATTCTCATAGCAGGGCCAAGCCCGCTGCCTCAGGGTCCCTGCCTGGCACTCAAGTTCTCTACCAAGAGGACAGCCTCCACCGGCCAGATCCTCACTCCAGGCTGCTTTCAACTACACTGCAGGCTTTTAGCAAAGAGGATGGGGGTTGGTGGGAAGATGTTCTCAGCTCTCTGGTTTGACCCAAGTTTTTGAGTCGAGAGTGGGAGAGAGAGAGAGACAGACAGACAGATGGGGAGAAACCACACACCCTTTGTTCCCTGGCATGATCACGAGGCCCTGGGGGCGCTCTGCTTCCCTAATGACTGCCGTGGCACCCAGGGAACGCTGCCTAGGCCTGGTTCCAGAGCACCAGACTCACAGAACATCTTTCCTTTGAACCAGGGCCAGACATGAGATCACGAGTCCTTGTGTGACCTTCTGGGAAATCAGTGTTCAGACTGGCAGCTGTTTTGCTGGAGAAAGATGACAGTGCTCTGTTCCCCAAAGCCCATGTGTCTGGTAGGAATTTACAAGGTCGGGGGCTGGTAGAAATTTGAGTGACCCGTCCTCTTTCCCGGGAAGACAGAGGGCAGGAGCCTAAGACAGAGGGGCCCAAGCCCAGCCAGACACCCTGGCAGGAGGAGCGTCTCCACCCCGAGGTCTTTTTCAGAGAATAGTTCAGCAGTTGCTAGGCAGACAGATAAACGTTTTCTTCCTCTTTTCCCCCCAAAACTGTGCTCACCGTGACACAGGTGGGAGAGGCAGCTACAGAGCACAGGTGCGGTGTCTCCTCTACCCACGCCATGGCAGACATCCAGGGTTGACGCCAGCACAGGTCTGCTGAGCACCCTGCAAGATGGCATCCACGTAGAGCTGGAGGGCTGGAGAAGAGCGCATTGCCGCCCAGATGGATACAGACCAGCCCCACATTCTGGCCCCACCGCTTCATTTGGGCAATCTATTTCCCTGAGCTTTGGTTCTCTCATTTGTAAAGGGAGATAAGCAAACACCTGAAAAGGTTGGGACTAGATGAAATATGACGTCGTGGCTAAAGCTGCCGGTCCAGTCAACGCCTCTACACAC
The DNA here is from genome assembly GCF_019923935.1 of Bubalus bubalis. NCBI lineage: Eukaryota > Metazoa > Chordata > Mammalia > Artiodactyla > Bovidae > Bubalus > Bubalus bubalis. The sequence continues at coordinate 29,221,532 of NC_059159.1, read as the reverse complement.
GGTCCTATGCTCAACACACATCCTGCAGGAAATCTGCACGAAGGAAAATGCCGTGAGGCAAGCTCATTTTCTCTTGAATCCTTTTCTCCTCCTTTTCGTTGTCCTCCATCTTCAAGCAGATCTGTTATGCAACAAAACTGTTACGCAGACTATCTCACCTACTTAAGGAAAGAAACCCAGTGTTCATTAGCGTCTTATAATTTAGTCTCATCTGGTTCATTCTTTTAGACCATCAGGAATCAAGGACCAGAGTTAAGGAAGAAAAAGAAAACAGACTCTAACACCCATTAAATGCCTATGTTGTTCCAGGCACTTCCATATATGTTAGTTCATTTACTTGCATCAGTATTTTCTGTGAGGTTTAAAAAAATTTTTTTTTCACTTTTAATTGTGGTAAAATACACATAACCTAAAATTAAACATCTTAAACATTTTAAAGTGCATATATGGGAATTCCAGGGTGGTCCACTGGTTAGGACTCCGTGCTTCCACTGCACGGGGCACAGGTTCAATCCCTGATTACAGAACTAAGGTCCTGCAAGATGCACAGCATGGCCAAGAAAAACCCCCATATGAAAAGAACTGTAAAGTGTATCAGCTCAGTGCTGTTAAGCACATTCACATTGTCCTGCAACCAGTCCCCAGAAGTCTTTTCATTTTGCAAGACTAAAGCTCTACACTCACCAAACAGCTCCCCCTCTCCCTTCCCTGAGCCCTTGGCAATCAACATTTTGCTGTCTATGAATCTGATGACTCCAGGGACCTCGTATAAGCACCTCCTAGGGTACCGCATCAGTGTTTGTCTTTTGGTGACTGGCTTATTTCACCTAAAATGAGGCCCTCTGTGTTGGTATTGTTGATGTGTGGCATCCGCCAGGACTTCCATACTTTTTAAGGATGAATAATAATAGTCCATTGACTGAATGGATAACAGTCTGTTTTTCTATTTCCTCAATGGACACTTGGGTTGCCTCCACCTTTTGGTTACTTGTTTTTGACTGGTTGTCCTTAGGTTTTTGTTTTTATGAGTTATTTCTTATTTAGCTTTTTTACCACACTGGCTTTTCATTCCTATGGGAGGGCTTTCTCTAGCTGGGGGCTCAGGCTTCTCTTTGCAGTGGTATCTCTTGTTGCAGAGCCCAGGCTCTAGGGCGCACAGGGTTCAGTAGTTGTGGCTCACGAGTTTAGTTGCTCCACAGCACGTGTGATCTTCTCAGACCAGGGATCGAACCATTGCCCCTTGCCCTGGCAGGTGGATTCTTATGCCATTGGACCACCAGGGCATTCCCTGTGCTTAGGTTTTGACCTCCTCACCTAGAAGCATTTACAGACTTAGGTGTCGGTTTGCTTGCAGACCTCCTTGTTTAATTAATTTGATGCTCCCCTTGAGCAAACAGTTGGGTTTAGCAAACCGCCTCATGTGCAGGTGTGACAGAAAGTGTCGGGAGGGGGTGTCCTCTTTGCTCCCTGGCTGGCTATGATCTGATGGGTCTGGGAGCATCCTTGGCCTTTCACACTAGCACGTCTGCCTCCCTAGCAAGACCCACATGAAGGACAGGAAGGACAGGGTTTGCTCAGTGGGGGTCACTACAAAGACATGATGCTGGGGTTGGGGAGAGAGCTGCAGGTTCAGGGGTCATGGGGTTACAAGGGACTGACCTCCATTCATCATCTCAAGTAGAACGTGAGGATGGAAGGCGGGGGCATCGTCTGGTAGCGGGAAGGAACGGCCAGGCCATAAAATGACCAGACGTGGAAAAGACACTGAAAATGCCAAACCAGTGAAAAGAAGTGAATGATTCTCTGGCCCTCTCCCTCACGGCGCACAGGGTCTCCCATCTCTGCCCCTCTGCCCACCGCTGCCCGTCTCCTCCCCCTCCCACGTGAATGCCTCTGCTGCCAGGCCCCCAGCCCTGGGTTTAGCTGGACTCCCTTCGGTCTTGCCTGGGCCTGGCCGAGTTCGCACAGAGCTGAGCCTCCAGCCCCGCCTTCTCCCAGACGGGCTCCACGCCCACACCACCGAAGTCCTGGGAGAGAATCTGATTGGCCCAGCCCGGCTAAGGCGGCCAATAAACCTCGGCGGAGAGGCAGTCACATGGCACAAGGACAGGCATGGTGGGCGGGGTCCCAGGGCCGGTTGCGTGGTGTACCGTGTGCTGCCCCTACGTGCTGCCCGTGCTCGCTTCCTGAGGGGCCCGGGGCACCCAGGCCTTAGTAATCCCTGCCCGCTGTGCACCACGCTGTTCTGACTTGAGTCTCCTTCTCAATCGAGGCCATTATCCCCCACTGGGCCATCTGCAGCCTGGGCTCAGCTTCCTGCTTGCTCTCCCACGTAGGTCCCTGGCAGGCCCTGGAGATGGTGACGGTCTTGGCTGCCTTGACCTCGGTTAAGCCCGGTGTCTGGGGCCAGCCGCTCCAAACCTGCCGACCACAGTGGGCCAAGCTCGAGGTTCGCACTCAGAGGGCTGCCTTCAGCTGGGCGCCCAGTCCCTCAGCCCAGCCCCCTGGATGGTACCCCGACTGTCGAGGCGGAGGAGTTTCCGCGGCCCGCTATGGGTAAGCAGCTGCCTCCTGACCATGCAGCCCCAGGATAAGGCCTCCTGAGCCGGGCTGCCCCAGCCCAGCAGGTGCATCCTAAAGCCTCCAGTTCAGGAGGGGAAATGGCATCCAGGGTGGGGAGGCAGTAGCAGGTTCCTGAGCCCTGACAGCCGTGGCAGTTTCTGGAAGGACCATCTCAGAGACAGCCGGGGTTAGTGGTGAGAACCAGCAGTAGGCCCAGCTCAGGAGGCCCCTGCCACAGGGGACAGGCCTGGGAGAGGGGGCGCTGTGGGGACTTGTGTCTGTTAATTTAAGAAGTAACCGTTGAGCTTGGTGCCTCTGAAGCTCTTCATCTTTGTCAAGGGAAATAGTTGGGGGTAGGCTAGGGCCGTAGTGTGCTGTGCAAGGTGGTGGAGGTGTCCAGGCCAGTGTTCTGGACCCCAGCTGCTCTGGAGAAATCACCTGGGCGGGTCTCAAAGAACGCCTGGCCAAGGAATCCTCTGGTGCTAAAACCAAGAGCATGGTTCTCCTCCGTGGGGCACAGTGACTGAACACCATCCCCGGGCTCAGAGGAGGAGAGTAAAACTGTTTCCTCAGCGGACTGCTGGTTACTCAGGTGCATTTAATTTAAGAAGATTCATAGAGCCTTAGGCTTATGTGTGCTCTTCTGTATAAATATTATACTTCAGTAAGAAGTTAAAGAAAAAGGGAAAAGAAGTTGCTGCCTGGGCCTTAATTAGGTCCGAACATCTGTGGTGGGACCTGGGTAGTGGTGTTTTGGGGAAAAGCTTCCCAGGTGATTCTAAATTGCTGTTCCGGGTTAGAACTGCTGGTTTAACCCTGAATTTGATGTCTCCATTCAGTACATTCTGGTAAACTTCTCCTCAGGCAGAAATTTAACTCGGAAGGTCCCCTAGGAGGGTCTCCGGTTACTGTTAAGGCTTGGCCAGCCGGCTCTGTCCCCCCCGCCCTTGCCAACCTTGGTGTCCATCAGGACCCGAGCTCAGACATTCCAGGGAAGTCTGGCTGGAGCAGGGAAGGGAAGGGGTGTGGAGGGAAGAGATGTCAGGAGGGGCAGAGAGGGAAGAGGCCACCCAAATCTAGGAAGTGGGGTTGGAGGGCAGTCGGGGTGGCCTCAGGCATTCAGGAGATGTCAGTCTTGCTCAGCCATTGGTCCTTTGCCCTGAAGATGTGTGAAGCTGAGGGACCAGGCCAGAGTCTCTCACTCCCCAGAGAGCTGAGGGTTTGGCGGTCACATGGCAGGGAGGAGGGGATCAGAGAGAGGGACTCTGGCCCCTGACTTGGGGATGCACGGCGCAGGGCAGCCCCAGGGCAAATAAAATGGCTTCAGGCCTGGTGAGGTGTAACCAAACAAGGAGAGGCTTACAGGGGCTGGCCCTGGCTGTGCCTGGCAGGTCACTGGGTCATCAGTTCCCGGAGGGCAGGGCTCATAGGCCAGGCCCACCCCCAGGGGGACTGTCTTCCTGCTGCTGCAGGAGTTGTAGCCAGAGTCGGGGTTCCCTTGCGATGGCTCTGTGCTGGTTCTGGCTACAGCTGGTCTGTGGTGAGAGGGACTTTTGAGCCCGCCCCTCCACCCCGCCGAGATGGCTAGGCCAATTCGTCCAGGTCACTGGCTTCTGGCTTGCTTCCATATGTGCTTCCTCACAGCCCTTCTGGGCACACTCCAGCACCTCGTGGCACAATGAGGCTGCAGGGCACTGGAACTGACTCCAGTGGAGGCATCCTCTCCTTGGTTGGGCGCCTTCCCAACCCCAGGGTCTGTTGGGGGCTTGCAGTGACTCTCCACCCTTTCCCTTCACCACCCCCACAAGTCCTGGGACCTGAGATCTTTGGGTCTTTTTTCTCTGTGAGGATCCTGGACAGGTCTGAGCCCCTCCCTGCTCTGCCCTTGCTCAGCGTGGGGCATGGGTGTTGGACTGGAGGGGAGGATGGAGATGGGACCATGGAGGAGGTGGGTCCCCAGGGTGCAGGGTCTCCAGCTCCTCCCATTAGGAGGTGGATGCTGCTTCCTTTCTCGAGCTTGGCCCAGGTGACCTTGGAACTTCCCACTGCCATCCTGGAATGTTCCCTTGTCAGGCCAGCTCCGAGCCATGAGATGCCAGGCTGCCCAGAGAGGCCCCGTGACAGAAGACGGAGCCCCAGGGAAGCACCTGCTGACCGCAGGCACCCATGGCAGACAATCCCACCTGGGTGAGCTTCGGGGCGAATACAGATAGTTATTCAGTTGCTCGGTCGTGTCTGACTCTTTGAGACCCCATGGACTGTAGCACCCCCCAGCTCCTCTGTCCTTGGGGTTCTCCAGGCAAGAATACTGGAGTGTGTTGCCCCTTCCTTCTCCAGGGGACACAGAGACACAGGTACAATAAAAACACCAGCCCGATGCTCCCAGCAGCCCATGTGATATAAATGGAGGCTGATTAAAGACACTTGAGTTTGGGGTACACAGGTGACACCATTGTTATCTGTTCAGCATCTCATCCTTTGGAGGAACCAACCTGCCCCTCCAGGTGGTCCCCAGCACCCCCTATCCCACCCTCCCCTCCCTGTTGCCATCCCAGGTTGACTCTGCCCCAGTCTTCCAGAGATCTGGCTCTGAGGGTGAAGGTGTTCAGAGCTTAATCATCTCGTGGACTTGCCCTTAAAAACCCAGATTTTCTCATTCTAGTCACTCAGCTTCTTTCCAGATCACCTGCCAACGCTGACCCCTCCTCCACACTCTCTCTCCCCCTCCTGTTAATTAGTTTCTCCTGTTTCCACCAACGAACCATGATTGACAAACATTGCCTGGAGGGAGGAAGTGGTGGGGCATGCTCCCAGAGCCAGGGGATTGTGGGGCAAGTTCTCACCTGAAAAGGGAGAGAGTCCCAAAGTCCTGGGGTCTGTGGCCCTGTCCCTGAGAATTGAATTGCTGCTCCTCTCTTTTGTGGGGGCGGGGGGGTGCGGGTCTGAGACCAAGGACACGGGGCAGAGGCTGCACGGCTGCCCCTGATAGCAGGAGCTGTGGAGAGAGGCATCTTCACCTGGCCAGGGGATCCCGCGTGGGACTGGGTGAATGCTCTGCTCCAAGACTCTGTGCCAGTTCACATGGGCTGAAATCCTGGAAAACCAAACCTGGGCCTGCAGGCACTGAACGTGGTACTGGCTGCATTTGCAGTCACCCCAACAGTAGTGGGGTCTTCGTAGAAAAAGGCTGGAAGTGGAGTTTTGAAAGTCAGCACCTGGGCGGCCCCCACCCTGGGGGGAGCAGTCCCCACACGGGTGGAAGGGCAGGGATTCCTACACACCCCCCCACCTCACCTCACTTCCTTGCTCCTGTGAACAGCAGGGGGCAGAGAGCATGGAGGGGGACATGAGGGCAGTTGTGAGTTTTCATCATACAAATTCTGGGGTGTGTTTGCAGATCCTCAGCCAAGGACCTGCTCCCTGGATGGTGGGCTGACCCTGACCTGCTTAGCACCCTGGGGAGCACCAGGGAAACCCAGAACCCTGTGGGCTAGACCACTGAGTATCCTCCATCTGTGGGGCAGAGAGCCCTTTGTCAGAACTGACCCCAGACCCCTGCCCCCCAACCCTCCTTGGGACCCTGGCTTTGCCACCTGAGTGTGTCTCTCTTTTCACCTGGACAGAGAGCCCTTGGCCCCCTCATCCCTGCCCCACACCTGCACTTCCTGGGCCTTTGCTGCCAACCCCCTGGAAGGGGGTCAGCCTAGTGACTCCGGGTGCCCAGACCTCTGTCCAGGGCCAGTGGGTTGGGCCACAGGGCTGGCGTGCACAGGGGGCAGGGCTGGTCCCATGGGTGGCAGTGGCCCCTCCTCCACCCCTTACTCATTAGCCAGGCTGTACACCCCTTACTCATTAGCCAGGCTGTACAGTTGCCCTGGCCGGCTGGGTGAGGCTGGCCAAGAAGGTGCTCAGGCGTGCAGGGTGGCTGGGTGGCCTGGGCTTGGAATGGACAGCCCCCAGGACATGGTCCCCCAAGGCCGAAGGAGCCGCTGCCCTGCCCTCCGCAGGCTGGTCCCCGTTGGCTTTGGAGCTGAGGCACGGACGCTCTTCGTCCTTTCTGGACCCCTGGTAAGGAGGCGGGGGGCTGGGGCTGCTCGAGGCCTTCCCCAGAAATCACCCACAGTGACGGTGTCCAGGTGGCACCAGGGGCCACCACCCAGAGCCTGGCGGGGTCTGACCTCTCTCAGCGGCGGGCAGCCCCCTCCCCCCACCATCAGAGGGACCAGGGGTGTCTTCCTTCAGGAACCCACGGGGAGGCTGGCCAAAAGGCCCCAGAGGCCAAGGGGAGCCCAGGCGTGCCTGCACGGGCATTTGCACTGGAAGAGGGGCCTTTGCCCATTTATTTTCAAAGGGAAAATGGCTCCAGGTACATTTTTTTTTCTGACCTAAAGACTACTAAATATGTGCTCCTTGTAAGAGTTTGAATACCAGTAAAAGAAGACACTCCTTTCCAATCCCACCACGTGGACAGAGGCTTCCTAGGGTTTTGGTGTCTTTAACTCCACTCCTCTGTGTTTGCATGCGGCCTGACGGGATGGTTACAGTAACATCACCAGCTGTATCCACTCCAGTGCCCCCAGTGAGGAACCAGAGCTCAGGGGTTGATGCTGTTGCCCCATGGGGTGGGGGCAGGACCCGGGCCTTCTGCCACCCAGCCTCAGCCACACTCTCGCTCCTCTGTTGTGGGCGACTCGCCCTGTGGCCCAGAGGGGCTTCTTGAGGGTCAGGGCCTGGAGAGCCTCTTGCCGGGAGCTGGGCTGTGAGCAGGGCCCTTGACCTTGGCCCCGGCCTTCAGTTCCTCTTCCAGATGCTGAACTTCATGGTCTACGTCGTGAGCACGGTGTTCTGCGGACACCTGGGCACGGTGGAGCTGGCAGCAGTGACCCTCTCGGTGGCAGTGAGTACAGCCAGGACCTTCTCCCCTGGGCTTCTGGGAGAAGACACGGCCTGAGGGCACAGCTGGACCTCCGGCCTCACCCAAGCACACCCCACGCACAGGCCTGGCCAGGAGGGGTTTCCCGCTGCTGGGCAGCCCCCCGGGTGCAGGGTCCCCGCCTCGGTCTCCTCCTGAAAGCCTACATTCTCTTTTGTGTGTGGCTCCAGTTTGTCAACGTCTGTGGAGTTTCCATCGGGTTTGGCTTGTCCTCGGCCTGTGACACCTTGATGTCCCAGGTAGGTGGGCCCCCGGGAGCCAGCAGGGCTGGAGCCAGTCCCACGGCTGCTGCAGAAGGGGTAGGGTTGGGCAGCCACCCGAGGCCCCCCAGTGGCCCCTGCATCTGGGAACCTGTCAGGCAGGCCTTTGGGGGGCAGCTGTCCTTGTACACCCACCCCCAGGGACCACATGCTCTAGGGACCAGACCCTCCCCTTGCTAGGGTGGCCGGGCGAGAGAGCTCTGGAATGAAAGACAGCCCTCTGACCTTGAGTCCTCTGACCTTGAATCCTCTGGCCCTGTGTGCTGAGGGCACACGGAGAGGGCCTGTTGTCCTCAGAGGGCCCACCACCTGAAGGGGCTCAGCTCCGGGGTCCTGGGGCTCACGGTGGGCCTGGCTGCTGCTCACTCCCCAGGGAGACTCACATGTGCTGCTGCTTCAGGGATGGTGGGGGGTGGGCAGTGCCTCCCCTATCAGGAGTGGTCGGAGTACTGGGCACCGTGGGTGGACAGGGGCTGGAGTTCTGCAAACAGCCGCTGCGGTCACTCTGAGCTGCTGAGCCCCTCAGAGGAAGCCCCGGGTGGGACTGGGGAGTGGTGGAGGGCTGCCCAGCACACCCGCCGCCCCCCTCAGCCGGCCAGCGGAGGGCAGGCGCGGGGCGGGCGTTACCCCTGTGTTCCAGAGCTTCGGAAGCCCCAACAAGAAGCACGTGGGTGTCATCCTGCAGCGGGGCATGCTGGTGCTGCTGCTCTGCTGTCTGCCCTGCTGGGCGCTCTTCCTCAACACCCAGCTCATCCTGCTGTTATGCAGGCAGGACCCGGCCGTGTCCAGGTGCGCCGGGGTGGGTAGGGCCGTGTCATCCCGCGAGGCCCACCCCAGCCCGTGCTGCTCTCTCTGGGTCTCCAGCCGTCCCACGGGGGCTTGGTCTGGGGACTCTCCCCTACAGCATGCTGCTCCAGCTGTGGCCAGCAGGGAGCAGACCACAGCCCATTTTAATTGAGAAAAGGCATTTGTATGGGATTTGTTTGCATCTGGTCCCAGCGTGGGCCCGAGCCCTGCAGAGGCTTAGGAAGCAGTGACATGTGCACACCCCACATCACAAACAGTGGGAACAGGACTGAACCCCATTTCTGAGGAATTACACACTGTGTTGTTAATGTAGGATATGTTTCCTTGTAGGAACACCTCGCTCGTTTCCTGTTATTGTGCACTTCGTGTAGTTAATTCTTAACGTGATGGAACCTTGTTTTCCCCCTTACAAACCTCACATCCCCCCGAATTGAAGTTCCCCAGCCCTGAGACCCCATGTTTGGGTCCTTTGGTTCTTGGGCCCCGCCTCCTGGCACCCCACCCCCACTGAGGTTCCAGATGTCTCTGGGGGTCTTGTTTTCGAGGTAAAGTCTGCCAAACCTTTCCCCACAACCAGGGCATAGGCTGCTCGGCTCAGAGCTTGGTTCTTTCTCCTGCAGGCTGGCCCAGGAGTATGTGCAGGTCTACATCCCAGGCCTGCCGGTGAGTTGTCTTATGGAGATTGGATCCTGACCCCCTACCAGCCAGGCGCCCCTCAGCCCTCATGCTGGTGGCCAGAGGGGCCGGAGAAAACTTCACATTGCGGTCGGTGGTTGGTGCAGATTGAACTTTTAAAAAGTAGCACGACACCTTTTTCTGGTTATAAAACCATTTACAGGAGAGATTCTGGAAAGCCTGGGGAAGAAACATTTCAAATCTTCCATAATCCCAGAGAAAAGACAGGTTAATCTCTCTCTCCAGGGCTATTTCTCTTCATGAGTGTGTGTGTTACCAAACATAGAGACACACCTGTAGTGTGAAATGGGGCCAGTGTGTGTATGTTGTTTTGTAACCCACTTTTTCCCTTTCAAATATATCATTAGTCAGTCTCTGCTGCTGCTGCTAAGTCGCTTCAGTCGTGTCCGACTCTGTGCGACCCCGTAGACAGCAGCCTACCAGGCTCCTCTGTTCCTGGGATTCTCCAGGCAAGAACACCGGAGTGGGTTGCCATTTCCTTCTCCAATGCATGAAAGTGAAAAGTGAAAGTGAAGTCACTCAGTCGTGCCCGACTCTTCGCAACCCCATGGACTGCAGCCTACCAGGCTCCTCTGTCCATGGGATTTGCCAGGCAAGAGTACTGGAGTGGGGTGCCATTGCCTTCTCTAGATATGCTCAAATCACTGTCCACAATTCCCATTTTAAAGGCCCCACAGTATCCCCCCCTTTGCCATAACTTATTAACTAGTCTCCATGTGTTGGATATTTAGGTTGTTTGCAGTGGTCACTCTTATAAATTAGGTTGTGATCAACATTCTTGTAGAAAAATCTTTGTGAATGTCTGTAATGATGCCTTATTGGAATTGGAGTTGCTCTGTCTGTGGCTTTCTTTACTGGTTTGTATCAATTCTACCCTCAAGAACAATATTCTCATCAGCACAGAGTATTATGAAAATGTTTTCTCCAATTAGACATAGGTTATTGTAACATGCACATTATTGCAAATGAATTTGAATGTTTTTTCATATCTTTGATCATTTGTTTTCCTTCTGTGAATTGCCCACATCCTTTGCTGATTTTAGTGGATTAATCTCTTTCTAATTATTTTAACTTGTTAAATAATATCTCACTCGTTTGACATATGTGTCACAAACGTTTTTCAGTTGCCTTCTAATTTTTTGATACTTTTTTCTTAAAGAATTTTTAATGTGTACATAACAGATCCATAAATCCCATCCTTTATGATGTCTGTCTTTGATGAGCTTAAGAACAGTCACCCCATCGCAGGATTATAGAAGCATTTGCCTTTATTTTATTTGAACTTTTTAATGGTTTCTACTTTTGTGTTTAGGACTGTAATCTTTCTAACAAATGTTGTCTAAGAGTCGTTGTTGAATGTTCTTTCTCTATTAATTTATTGAATATTAAGTAAGCAGGCCATCCACACAGATAAGTTTCTGAGATTTGAGCCCCACCCAGTGGTCCATGTGGAGAAAGCGATGGCACCCCACTCCAGTACTCTTGCCTGGAAAATCCCATGGACAGAGGAGCCTGGTGGGCTGCAGTCCATGGGGTCGCTAAGAGTCGGACACGACTGAGTGACTTCACTTTCACTTTTCACTTCCATGCATTGGAGAAGGAAATGGCAACCCACTCCAGTGTTCTTGCCTGGAGAATCCCAGGGACGGGGGAGCCTGGTGGGCTGCTGTCTATGGGGTCGCACAGAGTTGGACACGACTGAAGCGACTTAGCAGCAGCAGTGGTCCATGTGTCCACTCGGGACTCATGGCTGCACGGTGTGATTTGCTGTGGTTCAGTGCACGTGTCACCACGTGGCAGGCTGTCTCAGGGGAGTCCACCTTTCTGTCTCTGCCCCCCTCTATCCCCCCTCACACTGCCCCACTCTGTCTTCCCTCTCTGCCCCCCCTCACTCTGCCCACCCCCCATCCTCCCTTGCTCTGCCCCCCTCTATCCTCCCAGCACCAGTGACAGAGCTCTTGAGGATGGGCCTAGGAAGGGAGAGGGTTGGGGTGAGTTCAGGGTGCCTGTAGGGGACACCAGGGCTGTCAGGGAGCCCCAGCCACACCCTCCCGTCTGGAAGCCTAATGCCATGATTTCTTTGAGGCTCCAGATTTCTCCTGTATCATGGAAACCACCTGAAAAGTCTGGTCTTTCTTCTCTAAACCTTTGGCTCTTAAGACCAAGTGAAGGTGTCTTGTCCAACAGGGCCCCTGGGGCTGGGTCAGGGGAAACTTCCAAGTTATCACTATGGTAGCCACTTATCAAATCAACAAAACCCCTCCCTCCCAGACAAAGATGCTGCCAAACGTAACTCCCTGTGGGGTGAGAAGCATCACGTGTCTTAGTCATGATGCTAACTCAACTCTTGGAACTCTTAAATGTGCCAAATGCTCTTTTGTAAGCACTTTTGCAATATTAGCGTTGTGTATAAATGTATGTATAAAGAGCAAGGATTCACACGCACAGTATTATCCCCTTTTTAGGTGAGGAAACTGAGGCACAGAGAGGTTAAGTAAGTGGCCTAAGGCCATACCGCTCACAGGAGGCACAGAGCCAGTACCTGAATCCAGTGGCACACTCGCTGACTGTGCAGTCCTGAAAAGAGGTGGAGGGCTGCAGGGAGGGTGGGCAGGGGCCACAGGCCTGGGCCAGGCTTTGACAGGGCAGGAAGCACAGGGAAATGCCCCCAAGACACACACACATACACGCAGGCCCCCTCTGTCCTCCATGGACTCCTCTGAGGTCTCCACCCTGCTCTGCAGAGGCTGCTGGTGGCCTGCACCCTCCCTACCCCCACTCCCTCTGCCCAAGGCCCCTCCACCCAGAGTCTTGTCTCTGGCAGCCAGAGACAGGTCCTAGGGTAGCCCTGACCTGTGGGTTCTGGTGGCCCTTCTGTGAATAGGCCTGGTTGGCGGCCAGGGGCCCAGTCCCTTTCGTTCTTGCCGGAGCACTGAAGCCCCTCTCGGGTCCACCCTCCCTGCCTGCTGGCCCCATCCCGGCACCACCCCTCAGGCAGGGTGGGGGCACAGGCCAGCATGGCGCACATCTGTGGGTCGGGACATGCTCTGGTGAAGCAGTGGCCCCACACTCATCTCAGCAGCATCTGTCCTTGTCCATGGGGAGGTGTTGCTTACTTGTGTCTGTGTGTGTTTATTTACACAGGCAAACTTTCTCTACAGCCTGCAGGCCAAGTACTTACAGAATCAGGTACAGGGCCCTAGCTGGAGCTGCCCCCTACCCCGTACCGCGCTGTCCAGCGGGGGAGGAGTGCCTGGGGTCCCTGTTCTGACCTCCACACGGGTCTGTGAGGAGCCATGTGCCCCCAGCCTGTGCCCCCCCGGTGTCCCCCCACTCATTGAGGCCAGTTTTCCCCTATTTCAGGGCATCGTTTGGCCCCAAGTCTTCAGCGGCATCGTGGGCAACTGTGTCAATGGCCTGGCCAACTATATCCTGGTTTCTGTGCTGGGCCAGGGGGTCAGGTGAGCAGGGGGCTGCAGGGCCTGGTTGGGGGGGTCAAGTGTTGGGGGGTTCAGGTGGGTAAGGCGTTCAGGGGCTGGTTGGGGGATCAGGTGGGCAGGGGCTGTGGCGGCCTGGTCCGGAGCCCTGCCTACCCCTGAGGGGGCAGCCAGTCCTGTCACAACAAGGATTGTGGAGGCTGTCCACACTGTTCAGCCACAGAGGGGTTGTGGGGAACTGGGGATGAGCCAGGCCTGTCCCCGCCTTGCCCCCAGGGCTGGAGTCAGCCTTTGCTCCAGCCCGGCCTTCCCTCCTCTGTCAGGGGCTCCGCATTCGCCAACACCATCTCCCAGTTCTCGCAGGCTGTCTTCCTCCTGTTCTACATCGTGCTGAAGAAGCTGCATCTGGAGACATGGGCAGGTGTGGAGGGGGCCCCCACCCAGGGAGGGGGTTGCTGAGGGGCGGGTAGGCCGCCAGCACCAGCCCAGGGCCTTCACTTCATGGGAGGGGTGCCAGCTGGAGCCTTTGGAGGAGCCCTGCCCCAGGCCTGCCCCCACATCCCTCAGGGCCCACCCCTTCCCCACCCTCTGTATCTGCACCCTCTCTCCATCTCTGTACCTGCCTCTTGGCCTCTGCACCCCACCCCTAGAGGCCCGGTTTCCCAGTCCAGTGTGTCATGGGGCACAGCCCTGCTGGGGATGGGCCAGGAGCTTCCTGGCTCCTATTGGAGATTGAGTGACAACTCGGATGGAATAGTGCCAGCAGCAGGCTGCACCCATATTGCTCGGATAAGCTTCACGACTCCTCATTAACTCCATTTTTATTTACATGGAGGAAGCTGGTGCCAAGAGAGTTTGTCATTCACCGCAAATCACAGAAGTGGGCTCGAGCCTGCTCCTAGGCCTAGGTGCTGAGCTTTTAGCCCCTGAAAGCTGGCTGTGTGGACTGTGGGTCCCTCTCTGGCCCCCATGGTTGTACAACCCTGTCTGCCTTGTGAAACCTCCCAGCACCTTGGTGTCGTGCCACCCTCCCAGCAGTCCTTCAGGGAGATGGGGCAGAGATAAGAGCTAAAAAATCATCCGAGGAGGTGGGGCCCAGGAAGGGCCGGGCTGTCTGTCAGCCCAGGCTCCCACCCAGGGGTGCTGCCCGAGGTGTTAGCCGGTACCCTCCTCCTGCCCCCACCCTGCCTGGTGCCAAGTGCCTGGGCTTGCTGCTGCTGCTGCTAAGTCACTTCAGTCGTGTCCGACTCTGTGCGACCCCATAGACAGCAGCCCACCAGGCCCCGCCGTCCCCCGGATTCTCTAGCCAAGAACACTGGAGTGGGTTACCATTTCCTCCTCCAATGCATGAAAGTGAAAAGTGAAAGTGAAGTTGCTCAGTCGTGTCCGACTCTTAGCCACCCCATGGACTGCAGCCTACCAGGCTCCTCCGTCCATGGGATTTTCCAGGCAAGAGGGCTTGCTGCGTGGAGCCAAAAGCTGTGAGCCCCGGTGGTGGGCGGGCTGGCTGGGCCGCAAGGCGGACGGGGTCTCAGCCAGCTGGCTTCTGCTCCTAGGCTGGTCCTGGGAGTGCCTGCAGGACTGGGGCCCCTTCTTCCGCTTGGCCATCCCCAGCATGCTGATGCTGTGCATCGAGTGGTGGGCCTACGAGATCGGGAGCTTCCTCGTGGGTACGTGGGACGGTGGAATGTGGGGAGCCCCTCCCCCGGACAGGTAGTTCACCTGCCCGGCCTGGCTCCCTGCCAGACTGTGAGCATCCAGCAGGCAGGCCTAGGCCCAGCGCCGCCCAGTCTAGGTCTGGCATGGAGTGGACACCTGGACATGATTTTCAGTCAGAGATGGAGTGAGATGGAACTGGTGCAACCGGCACATTTTGTGCTCATCAACCGACTCAGATCAGAGTCCAAACCGCCAGGGCTGGAATGGCCCCAAGAGACCTTCCAGTCTACCCCGGACCCCATTTATAGATGAGAAAATTGAGTCCTAAGAGTAAAAGAGGCTGTCCAGAGTCACCCCAACAGGGCCAAGAGCTGAACTCGGGCTTCTTGACTTTGGTTCAGTTTTCTTCCCTCCCTCATCACACCATGTACACAGGAGAGGGACCCTGACCCTGGCACACCCAGGCAGGGGTCTCCTGGAAGGCTGAATGCCAAGTGGAAAGGTGGTTTTTGCTGTATCTGACCTTGGAAGCCACTGGCCCCTTGGCCCCAAGAGCAAGGGGCACTCTGTCAGCCCAGGGCTGTTTGGTCAGCTGGCTGGACACTCACTGTGTTCCCGCTCCACCTCTGCAGGCCTGCTCAGCGTGCTCGACCTCTCTGCCCAAGCGGTCATCTACGAGGTGGCCACTGTCGTCTACATGGTGAGGCTCATGGTGGGCACCTTTTGTTCTGCCCCCAGCCCAACCCCCTGACAGCCTGGGGGTGTCAGAGGGGGAGGGGCAGCTGTCCGCCCAGAGGCCATTTCTGTCTCCTGAGGGACCCTCCAGACCTCCTGTGTCCACCAGACCCAGGCCCTAACAGGCACACGTGGCCCACAGCCATTCCGCCAAGGGTGATACAGAACTCTCCATGTTGGAATTGTTTTGAATTGATTGGACTCACTTAAAATTGGGAGATTTCACATCACGATCTGGATTTTTGCATTTTTTTGAAAAATGGGACATTCCCTTTGGCAGTGGGCCCACATTCTTGCCCACCCCTAGTGGTGGGCTCTGGGGAACAGAGCCCTCTGGGGGCACTTCCTTGCCTTTGCCGGGGAAAGAACTCTCCACAGTTCCTTCCTCTTCAAGGACACGTGGGGTATCCCATGTCACTTGTGCAGCCTCTGCCAGCCTCCTGGGGTGCACACTCTGTGACCACAGCTTTAATCAAGGGAGTCACAAAAACCTACCTGTACAAAACTGATTTATAAGGTGATTCTTATGTTGTAAGTGGTGTCGATCTTTTTCTCACAGAGACCTTTTCTGACAGACTTACGACTGCACTCGCCTCTTTATGTCGTGTTTACTCGTGAGGTTTTGGCTGTGTGTTGATTTTGGCTGCCTGTGGTGTCTGATGGCTCAGCCAGGTGGGGCTTTGGCTGGCTTGCTTGGGGTACCCCCACCCCACCTGCCAGCCGCCAATCTCATGGCTGGTTACCAGCAGCCAGGAACACCCTGCTTCCCTCCCTCTTGGCCTGGGGTAGGAGCGGGGCTGACCGTACCTTCTTGTCTTTGAGCCCAGATCCCCATGGGGCTCAGCATCGCGGTCTGTGTTCGAGTGGGGACAGCCCTGGGAGCCGCAGACACCGTGCAAGCCAAGCGATCAGCCATCTCAGGCACCCTCTGCACAGGTGGGTAGGGTCAGGCCTAGGCCAGGGGAGGCTCTGAGAGCCACAGCTACCTTTCAAGCCTGTGTACCTGTTACGTGGCCCAGAGCAGCAAGCCTGCTGTGCCCCTTCCGGCCGCTTCCCCACCACTGGGGGTCTGGGCCGGCAGTTTCCATCACATAGTGCGATGCTGGGAGGGCCCTTCCTCACCAGGCTCCCAGCCTTCTAGGTCTTACTGTGAGCTCGGCCTCCTGGAATGCCCAGGAGCTTGGGGCTTGCTTGTGGCGACCCGCAGAAGGACCCCTCTGTATCCATCCTGTCTCTGCTTTCTGCATCTGCCAGGCTCAGATCAGCTCTTCATGGACAGCAGTGGTTCTCAGGCTTTAGACCTAGGTTGGGGGTGGGGTGGGGGAGCAGGGTGTCAAAACCCTAACCTCCCCCCGCCCCCAGCAGTTTCTGACTCAGTCGGTCGGAGATGGGGGTCTGAGAATCTGCTTCCCTAGGCAGCTGCTTGTCCAGGGACCCCATTTTGAGAACCACGGGAGGAAGGGCATTTTGCATGTTGTCATCACGGGACCACAGATGAGGGTCTTCATCCAAGTGGACATGCGGCTGGGCTGGCTCAGGCTGAGGGGAGCCAGGCTCCTCCCTTGGCTGGGTTGGCCTCACTGCCTTTATCTCTTGCAGTCGGAACCTCGCTGGTTGTAGGCATCCTGTTGAGCCTCCTGAGAAACAAGCTGGGCCACATCTTCACCAATGATGAGTAGGTCTCGCCTTGCATTGGGAGCCTCAGCTGCTGCCCGTGCACAGACCAGGCGCCGACCGAAGGGCAGGGCAGAGCTGCCGGGGCTGCTTGGGGGGTTTGGATGTGTCCCACACACACAGGGAGACTCAGGAACAGGAGTGGCCTAGCCTGGCCTGGGGCCACCACCTAGGCTCACAGAAGGTGGGGGCAGGGCGGAATAGACAAGGCCAAGGTTGTGTCTCACGGTCCCCTGTCCCTGCAGGGAAGTCGTTGCCCTGGTCAACAAGGTCCTGCCGCTGTACATCTTCTTCCAGCTGTTTGAGGCCCTCTGTGTGAGTTCCGCTCCGACCCCCGTGTTCCCAACCCCTGCCCCCACCCCAGCAGCTCAGGGCTGTGAGCTTGAGCTGCCTGATTAGGGCTGACTACAAAGTAAGTGGCAGCTCTTGTTGGATCTATTATTATTCAAAATAACGCCTCCCCCCTTTCTCTCCTGCAGTTCCAATTTACTGAGATGCACATAGATTAGCAAAATGCTGACCACTCTTCCAGTGCAGAATCATAAACCCTCTTCTTCCTTGTTCCCCAGGATCGGGTGGGGGGTGGGGAGCAGGGCACAGCTCTGACCCAGGCCCCACCCGGCCAGGAGCAGCCACACTGGTTTCCAGAATAGAGGCACCCAGAGTACGGAGGGGTCCAACTTTCCGCTTGGATCACTGAAGAGCAGGTCCCATTGAGTGCAAGTCTGAATTCTGTGAATGTTTTAACAGCCGGGCATAGAGACAGCGAGCATTAAAGTCTCATTTATTGAGCAGAATTTGAAGCCCTGGGTCGTCGTCTTCACACCTTGGGCAATCTTGCAGGAAGCTCCAAGTCTCTGCCTGGAGTGTGTGCTTAGAAAGCCTCAAGGGGCAGGACGCAAGAACCCACATAGAGTTGTCATCAGCTCTTATAGGAAGGAAAGAAAGAACCATTGGGAGAAAGTATATTCATGGAGAGTTTTCCCCAGAGCCCTGTCACTCTGGCCAGTACCCCATACATTCCAGGGCTGGCCTTCGAATCTAGCTGGGCACAGGCTTGTAGCACATTTCTGACCTCATCAGGACCACTTGCTTTGGGCTGGGTTTTGTCATCAAATTCACAGCTTTAATTGCAACACATTAAAAGACACCCTCTTCTGGGCTCTGTTATGGCTTCTGCAGGGACACTATAATTACTTTTTCTCTAGCTCCAAGGTGAGGCCACAGCTGAGAAACTCCTCCTGCAGGGTCAGGCCACAGAGGGCTCTGCATTCCTAAATGCTCCTAAGGCAGCACTGCCCACCAGGGAACCCGCAGCAGATTCACAGCTCACAACTGCTGGGGTCTTGCAGTGCGCATTGCTGTATCTACTATCTTTACTCCCGGTTATATCTATCTATCTGTCTATATTTTTTTTTTCATTAAAAAATTTTATTTTTTGGCTGCACCACACGGGATGCGGGATCTTCATTCTCTGACCAGAGATTGAACTGGTGCTGCCTGCAGTACAAGCCCCACTGCATTGCGAGAGAGAGAACTCCTTGCCGCTGCTGCCGCTGCTGCTAAGTCGCTTCAGTCAGTGTCCGACTCTGTGCGACCCCATAGACAGCAGCCCACCAGGGTCTCCCGTCCCTGGCATTCTCCAGGCAAGAACACTGGAGTGGGTTGCCATTTCCTTCTCCAATGCATGAAAGTGAAAAGGGAAAGTGAAGTTGCTCAGTCGTGTCTGACTCTTAGCGACCTCATGGACTGCAGCCTACCAGGCTCCTCTGTCCGTGGGATTTTGCAGGCAAGAGTACTGGAGTGGGGTGCTTATTGCCTTCTCTGAGAGAACTCCTTAGATCTGTGTTCTACTCCTTAGATCTGTGTTCTTTTTTTTTTTTTTAATAATTTTATTTATTTATTTTTGGCTGTGCTGGGTCTTCGTCACTTGCTCGGGTTTTTCTCTAGTTGTGGGAATGGGGGCTACTCTCTAGTGGCGGTACTCAGGCTTCTCTTGCTGTGGAGCACGGGCTCTTGGGTGCAGGGGCTCAGTCGTTGCGGTTCTAGGGCACTAGGACACAATAGTGTGGTGCACGGGTTTAGTTGCTCTGAAGCATGTGGGACCATCCCAGACAGGATCAAACCCGTGACTCCATTGACAAGTGGATTCTTTACCACTGAGCCACCAGAGAAGCCCTATATTATTCTTAATTTAAGTTTTCCATGGACCTAGTTTTTATTTTATATTTTTTATGCCTTTCTTGAGTTATAATTTACATACCAAAAATTCATGCGTTTTACATGCATAAGTCAAACCTTTGAGTAAGTGTCTACTTGTGGAACCAGCGCTGTAATCCAGTGTTGGACTGTTTTCGTCACCCCCACAGAATTCCTGGGGCCTGCTTTGAAGTCACTGCCTGCTCCCACGGGCAGCCCCAGGCAATGCACTGACCCACTTTCTGTCTGTGCGTACTTGCCTTTTCTGATTATTTTATAGACATGCAATTACAGAGTATGTGGTCTTTCGTGCCTGGTTTCGTTCACTTGAAATGTTTCTGAGGTTCGTCCATGGCGTAGCATTTTTCAGGACTTCATTCCTTTTTGTAGCTGAATAATAGTCCACTCTGTGGCTGTAACATGTTTGTTTACCCATTCATCAGGTGATGGACACTTGGGATGTTTTGAGTGTGGCCTGCTGTGACTAAGGCTGCTGGGAACATTCAAGTATGAGTCATTGTGTGGACGTATGTTTTCCTGCCCCTTAGTAGAGTCTTAAGGAGTTGAATTGTTAGGTTGAAGCCTAAGTTTACCTTTAACTTTGTAAGAAACCATTGAGCTGTTTTCCAAAACAACTGTATCATTTTACATTCCCACCAGCAATGTACCAGGATTCCAGTTCCTCCACTGTGTTGCTAATTCTTGGTATTATTGTTTGTCTTGAAATTGGAAAAAGTAGATTAAGAGCAGTTTTAGGTTTACAAAAAAATTGAGCAAATACAGAGTTCCCACAAGCCCCTCCCCTGGTTCCCCCTTTTATTTACATCATGTATAAGTACAGGACATTTGTTTACTTGATGAAGAATATTGATACATTAAGTCCACAGTTCATGGTTGGTGTGCATTCTATGGGTTTTGACAAATGTTTAAGGACATGTCCCCAACATTGTGGAATCATACAGGATTCACACTGCTATATCTGAAACAGGTGAACAACAAGGTCCTACCGTATAGCACAGGGAACTATATTCAGTATCCTGTAATAAACCATAATAGAAAAGAATATGAAAAAGACTATATGTAGAACTGATCACTTTACAGCAGAAACTTTTTTATATTATTTCTCATTTTTATTAGAGCCATCCTCATGGGTCTCTACAGGTATCTCAATGTAGTTTTAATGTACATTTATTATTTTTTTTGGCCATGCCACACGGCATGTGGGATCTTAGTTCCCCAACCAGGGATCAAACCGAGGCTCCCTGCAGTGCGGGCACAGCCCTAACCACTGGACCACCTGGGAGTCCCTGATGTGCGTTTCCTGAATGACTAACGCCGAGCCCCTTCCATCTGCATGTCTCCTCGGGTGAAGTGTCTGCTTGTGTCTTTGTCCACTGCAGACATCGGGTTCTTGTTGTCTGAGCCTGCCAGGGCTGCCCTGACAAAACACGCAAAGCCAAGTGACCTAACATACTAGAAATGGATTGTCTCACGGTTCTGGAGACCAGAGGTCCTAGATCCAAGGCACCAGAGGAGGATCTACTCCAGGCTCTGCTGAGCTTCTGGAACCCTCAGGAGCCCCTAAGCATGTAGAAGGCATTGTTTCCCCATGTCTATTTACACTGTCTTCCCCCTCTGCATGTCTGTGTTCCAGTTTCTCCTTTTCACAAGGACACCCGTCTTCTCGGGGTAGGGTCCACCCTGATGACCTCATCTCAACTTGGTCTTCTGCAGAGATGCCATTTCCAATTAAGGTCATATTTGGAGGTCCTGGGGTCGGGACTTCAAAATCTTTGGCGGGGGGGCACAAGCCAACCCATAGTAATTATCTTTTTATTCAGTGCAGTTGCTCAGTCATGTCTGACTCTTTGCAACCCCATGAATTGCAGCATGCCAGGCCTCCCTGTCCATCACCAACTCCCGGAGTTCACTCAAACTCATGTGCATCGAGTCAGTGATGCCATCCAGCCATCTAATCCTCTGTCGTCCCCTTCTCCTCCTGCCCCCAATCCCTTCCAGCATCAGAGTCTTTTCCAATGAGTCAACTCTTCACATGAGGTGGCCAAAATACTAATGTTCTTTTTTTCATTGTAGAATAGTTGATTTATAATGTGTTAATGTCTACTGTATAGCAAAGTGATTCAGTTATACATATACGTATTGTTGTTCAGTTGCTAATTCGTGTCTGACTCTTTTCTACCACATGGGCGGCAGCCAGGCCTCCCTGCCCCTCACTATCTCCCGGAGTTCGCCCAAGTTCATGTCCATTGAGTTGGTGTACATTTTAAAAAATATTCTTTCCATAGTGGTTTATCATAGCATATTGAACGCAGTTCCCTGTGCTCTATATTCGGACCTTGTTTATCCATCATGTATGTAATAGTTTGCATCTGCTCACCCCAAACTCCCAGTCCACCCCTCCCCCTGTATCTGAAACGCAGCAGCCTTGTGTGACCCTGGGCAGGTCCCTCCATGAAGGAAGGGGGACGAGGGCCCCTCCTAGCCCATGTTGTGGACTTAAACAAGGCTGAGGCCTGTAGATTCCTGAGGAAGCCCCACTGCTAAGACACACCATCGCCTCAGCATCACCAACCCCCAGCCCTTCCGCCTTCTGCAGTGTCTCTACGCTGGGGTCCTGCGTGGAACCGGCAGGCAGGCCTTTGGGGCCGTGGTGAATGCCGTCATGTACTACGCCATCGGCCTCCCGCTGGGTGTCGTGCTGACCTTCCTGGTCGGGATGGGGATCATGGGTACGTGGTGTTGGGGGAGGGGGGCAGGCCTAGTGATCGTCGATGCCCTCACTCGCCCCCGTGTCCTGCAGGCCTCTGGCTGGGCATGCTGGTCTGTGTCATGCTGGCCACTGCTGCCTTCGTCACTTATACGGCCCGGATGGACTGGAAGCGGGCTGCAGAGGAGGTGAGTGCCCTTCGCATTACCAGAGAAACCATGCCAGACACCATCCTCAGCGCCCCCCACCCCCACCCCGTTCAAACTCAAGCAGAGGGCTCCCGATGACCGCGAGGGTGAGCTGTGACCTTGGAAAAGGTACCAACAGCACCCTGTCTGCTGTCCTCTTGGGAGCACTTCTGAAACAGGCAGCCTGGCGTTTGCTTCTATGGCTCAGACCCTGAAACCCAGAGGGTGTGGGTTAGCCTTTGTATGAGGATCCAGTCCTGGCATCTGAGACAATGGATCAACCCATATCTAAAAGAGCGCCACTTAGTTTCCCAGACCGTGGCTGCGGCAGGTCTGGCCTCACCGCACTTTGGGCATTGTGGTTTCTGCAGGCTGAAGATCTGGGGCCACCCTACGTTGAGCAAGGCAGTCGGCAGGCACCATCTTCGCAACAGCATTTGTTTGCTTTGTGTCTCTGGGCCACACTTTGCTCATAATTCTCATCATATTTCAAATCTTCTCATTATTATCATCTCATTTATGGTGAGGGGTGATCACTGAACTCTGACGTCACCATCGCAAAAAATATGGCCTGCTTAAGGCTCAGGTGATGGTATTTTCCAGCCAGGAAGTATCGTTTAAACTGCGGTATGGACAAGGTGTCTTGCACACTTAGCAGACTTCAGTGTTGTGCAAACATTACTTTTATGTGCACCAGGAACCCAGAAAAGCCCTCTGCCTGCATTATTCGCCTTATTGCAGTGGTCTGGAGGCCCCGAGGTGTGGCTGTGTGTGGCCCTGTGTATCCTGCTCAGCCTGCAGGGCTCAGCTGAGGCCGGGTGGATGGGCAGCTGGCAGGCTGACCTGGCGACTCTCTCTCCTTCAGGCGCAGAAACACGCAGGACTGCCGCCATTGGGGAGCACTGACAGCATGGCCCTCGGACCCAGGCCCGGGCCTGAGAAAGCGGTCGTGTCTTCAGGTAACACTGCCCTGTGTGCTTGGGTGGCCAGGAACCGCAAGCACCCAGGCTGCTTCTCTTCCTCAATGTGACAGTGACATCTGTTCTGACACCAGGAGGGGACACTGATGTCCTGGGAAGCAGGCCCTGTCTGTCCTGGCAGGCTGTGACCCTTGGTCCTGTCATCAGATGAGGGTGTGGGTTGGGCGCTTGGATCTCCTCCCTGTTGTCCTACAGCTAGCTGCTAAATTAGGGGACGAGGTCTGAGCACCAACCATCTGATCTCAGGGCACATTGTCACCACCCAGCTCCAATGTGGGCAGGAGGCCTGCAGCCAAGGGTCGGGCAGGTCAGCCTGGCTTGATAACCGGTGTGGGGGGCCATTCCCGCCCACCCCTCCACACCCTGTCAGACCAGAGCTCTGCTGCCCCGGCTCTGGCCTGAGCCCAGGGCTGTGTGTCCACAGACCATAGCCTGGTTATCTCCGCAGCCTCACCTTGTTTATCCTGGGCTGTGCCTTGATTGGGGTGGGCATGGGGAGCCGGCACAGGCTTTGGGGGCTTCAGTGTTGCCAGAGATCGGGGGAGGCAGCGTGACAGAGCATGTCACATGCTGAGGTCGCTGGTGGAGGATACGCACCTCCAGGTCGTCTGACCCCATCTGATCTCAGCCTTGTCTGCACATCAGGTCTACAGGATGCTGTCCCACGTGTTTCCAGCTGTGAGGCAGGGGGGTCAATCCTGTGGCTCCACAGCCCCCCACCCAGGGCTGAGCCGGCTTCTGTTTGCCTTGCAGTGGCCACAGGCAGCTCCCCTGGCGTGATCCTGACGACCTACTCGAGGTCCGGGGGCCACCCAGACCTCCTCAGGACTCCAGAAGCAGTCCACGCCCTACCCACCCCTGCCGGCCGGCTGTCAGCCAAGCAGCTGGCTCTCCACCGGGGGGCTGCTCTGGGGGTGGCAGTGGGCTCGTTGATAGTGGGGCTCATCCTGAGGGTCCTCACCACCACAGCTTGAGATGAAAAGGAAGCTGAGAGCAGCTGCCCACCCCAAATTCAGTGCAGGGGGACGCCCCTGACCGCTCCTCAAGAACATTCACAGGACTTCCCTGGTGATCCAGTGGTTGAGATCCTGTCCACTGAGTGGGTTTCCCCCTCCTCCCCCCGCAACCCCACCCCCACCAACCCCCACCAGTTGGGGAGTTGGGATCTCACGTGCTGCGCAGTGTGGCCAGAAAATAAACATATTTTCAGCTGGTGCTGCATGTCACACGGCGGGTCTGAGTGGCGGTTAAATTGCCTCCTCTCACCTGGACTGCTCTTGATAAGTGCTCAGCCGACCAGAAGATGAGATTCCTGGGGTTGGTCCTGTTATTCAATAAATGGCTTTGGGTTGGAGATTTCAAATCAAGACGAAATAGAAAACGCCACTGTCACATTAAAAAGTAGGCAGAGTCTGCCACCTAGGTCTGTTCACAAAGCCTTTGTGAAGCTCTGGAAGGGGGCGGTCAGTGGGCCCCGCACACGCGGTCCACCTTGCTGAGACCCGTCTGCTTCCTGCTCTGGAGCCTCCTGCAGGTCCAGGAAGCTGGTTACCTTTCCCTCAGTCCTCTCAGGGCATCAGCATTTTCACTTGAGAAATGCCTTTCTCATAGTAGCTACAGGAT
This sequence comes from Bubalus bubalis, assembly GCF_019923935.1. Lineage (NCBI taxonomy): Eukaryota > Metazoa > Chordata > Mammalia > Artiodactyla > Bovidae > Bubalus > Bubalus bubalis. The sequence goes on along the minus strand of NC_059159.1, from coordinate 29,197,051 downwards.
ATAACTAAGGGCAGTCAGTAAAGAGTCTGCTTACAATGCAGGAGGCCTGGGTTCGATCCCTGAGTTGGAAAGATCCCCCGGAGAAGGAAATGGCAACCCACTCCAGTATTCTTGTCTGGAGCATTCCATGGACAGAGGAGACTGGTGGGTTACAGTCCCTGGGGTAGCAAAGAGTCGGACACGACTAACACTTCGACAGACAGTGAAGCCTAGATCACTGGGCCAGGGAGGCTCGGGACAGAACCGGGGGCTAACCCAGTCCCAGGGTGCTTTGAGGCCTGGGACTGGGGACATGTTTGGGCTCCAGGCTGCACATGGGGCCCTGGGGGCTCAGCCTGGCCTTCAACATCCGCCCCTTTAATGTGGGTAGTTACATCCACACCACAGCGGATGCACTAAGCAAGGTCACTAGGGAAAAAGGATGCAGAGTGCAAACGCTTGGCTCCACAGAAAGGTAGGAGCCAGTGTCGTCTGTGACCTGAAGACTCAGTGAGCTTCCGCACCCAGACAGAACGAACAGGTATGGGACAGAAAGGCCGGGCTGTGTGTCCTAGGATTGCGTAAGTGAAAGGAAGGTGTTAAGTCGCTAAGTGTCTGACTCTTTTCGACCCCATGGACCAGAGCCCGCCAGGCTCCTCTGTCCATGGGATTTTCCAGGCAAGAATCCTGGAGTGGGTTGCCATACCCTCCTCCAGGGGATCTTCCCAACCCAGGGATCAAACTGGGGTCTCCTGCATTGCAGGCAGATTTCTTTACCACCTGAGCCATCAGACTGCAAGGCACTGAGGAAAGAGGACTGCAAGCCAAGTCTGGGAAACAGCGCACCTGCACAAGCCCCTGCTAGACAGAACGGACGCAGAGCCAGTTTCTGTGCAGAGGCTTAGGGGACTGGGGTCTCCTGAATGTGCTTACAGAAATGTTATACTTGTTTTAGGTCAGCAATGGGTAAAGATATAGTTAGAAAGAAACCCGTTTACTATATATATAGATGGTTTTTAAAAACAATGCACAAGTGGCAAAGTAAAACTTGAGAAAATCCAAAAATTGAGAAAATGAGAATTAAAGTGGATCAACACTACCTTTGATAAAGGCAAAAAATGGATTTCTAGTTGGAGAAAACTTATGTTTAAAGAATTGTCTTCATCAGGGCATATCTGAAAACTAACGTTATTAAAATTCATGCCAATTTCATCAAATATAATGTATCTATTATTTTGAAGCAGAAAGTACCAGTAGACAAGCAAATAATTTTAATTAGAAAGTAAAATGCACAATATACCAAATGAAAATTCCATTGTCTGATATTTTATGGCTGATTATTCTGATAAAGCCCCAGCGTAAGCAGGTATGTCCTAAGCCAGCCTAGTGATTGGTTGTTGACCCCCATGTTCTGTGTTGAAGGTGTAACGCTCTGCAGTCAGCCACAAGGAGCAGGTTCATTCAATGCTGGATCACATGTGCTGTGAAGTGAGGGACATTCTCTCACTGAGTGTGGGGGCATGGAGGACCCCCAGGGCTCTTCCTGAGACCTTCTGTTTGGCTGAAGTGCTGGGTCTGGTCCTGACTGTGCTTGGGAGGTCCCCTTCAGTGTGCTGTCCTGGTCATGGAGAGCCCTCTTCCAGATGCCCCTCACCAGCCCCTGGGGCTTGCAGGCTGCAAGTCGTGAACACCCAAGGCCTCTTGTCCAAGACAGAAACTGGTCCCCACCTTAAGTTCTGGACAGAATCTGTTCAGCAATGCCCCTTGCAGGTTTCCGAAAGTGAAAGTGAAAGTTGCTCAGTTGTGTCCAACTGTTTGTGACCCCATGGACTATATAGACCATGGAATTCTCCAGGCCAGAATACTGGAGTGGGTAGCCATTCCCTTCTCCAGGGGATCTTCCCCACCCAGGTCTCCCATATTGCAGGCGGATTCTTTACCAGCTAGCTCAGCCACAAGGGAGGCCAAGGGGATGCTTACTAGCCTCGTGGTACAGAAGCAGGAAACTTGAAGATTCGTCCCTCAAGAGCCACTGACTTGCCATGTGCAGCCTCTGATCAAGGGTGGGTATTGTCTGAGTACCACGACAATAGCAGTGAAACAGGCCAGTGGCTTTGTAAGATGCACACAGTCTACGAATGACAGATGATTCTTGCACCAAACTGGCAGCTGCCTTCCAGCAGCCCGAGGATTTACCACGTGTGGACATCACAAATGACCATCACAAACCGAGCTCAGGACAGGACAGAGAGTGGTGAGAAAGGAGGGCTGCCTCCTGGTCCCAGGATCGGGGACAGGGACCCCCCCACCCCAGTTCTAGTGCCCTGAACCCCGAGGACTCTGGGAGATCTCGCCTCACCTCTCTAGACTGAGACCTGGAAACATGTGCAGGACAGTCTCTGGAAGGCTTCAGGGGGTGCTGCCTGAAGATGGGGGTGGGGGTGGCAAGCCCCATGTCCCTGGTAAAGAGTCACTGAGCAGGTCTGGGAACGTGGGCTCACCCAGTGCACTCCCTGTCCCTGCCCAGAGCTCTAGGGATGCAGATTCTCCGACTGAGCGTGCTCAGTCCTAGGGGGCCGGGGGAGGGGGGTAGGTAAGTGAGGGACTTTGGCTGAAGCGGTGAGTTTTATTAATGGTGAACGGCGAGGATGGTGCGTTTGCATATCTTCTTTAAAAGTTCTGATACGATTTAAAAATGATTGGTTGGTTAGCCACTGAGCAGAATAATTCAGCAGAGACGATGAGGAGGTGGCTGGGGTCCATCAGTAGTATCCAGCCTGTGGCGGGGAGAAGGGATCCAGGTTACCACCAGTTTATGACCCCTCAGCCCTGCAACATGGGCCCAGGGTCAGAACCCCAACCAGCACCCCCCATCCTGAAGCCTCTGCTCCAGTGACAGCAGGGCCTACAGGCGCCTAAGGACAAGAGGTCACGCTCTCCCCGACAAACGATGACAGGATGGCGGTGGAGACGGTACTCTGTCCAACATGGAGGAGACACGACAACGAGCAAAGACATAATAAGGCGTAAGAAGGAAGCGGACTGTCCATGTGAACTCTGAAAACTGGTGAGCGATTCTGTTTCTCAAATTCCAGAGAGTAATTAATTCCATCAACACCCACTGAGGCTTAAAGCACAGCCACAGAGTTCAAAGGATGCATTTAATCCTCAAGATCCTGATGACATCAATCGATTTTAACCTTTTATTTTCTTCAGCTTTTAAAAACCCCTGCAATGCTTTCCGTAGCTTAGGCTAGCCTTTACTGGAACCCTGTGTAAAAAGGATGTGGAAAATGCCCCCACCCTGAGATTCTAATGTGCTCCCCTTAGACTAATAACTGTGGCTTTCAGCTTCCCATTTTAAAATGCTCCAAATGCATTCTAATCCTAGTAAACTGAATTATTAGAATCAATCAGAGCTACGAAGCGCAAAAAAGCAATTTCAGAAAAATGTTTGCAGTGACCACCAACAAAGATTCCGCAAGAAAATGGCCAATTTAGGCACTGAATCCTTTGCTGAAAGTAAAAGGTGATTTTATAAAAAGAGGGTATAAGTGTAGAGAAGCAGCAAAGAGAGAAGAGCCCCCAAATCTTTACCCAGTCTCACACTGGCTCCAAAACAATTGGAACACCTTGGTTCCCAGTGAGGACAGCAAGAGGTGGGGCTGCCCGCACCCTGTGGGCTCAGAAGAGGCCTCTCCCAAAGCCATAATTAAATCAATCTCCAGGCCAAGCTAAGTAGACATTTTTACAACACTGATGCATCTCTAGAGCCCACCCGACAAAGGCCTGCCAAACCCTTTTGGGAACTTTGCGTGGCGCTGCCAGCCCATCTGGCAGGGGGCACTGCCCCCTAAGAGGGGGCACGCCTGTGGGGATCAGTTTGCCTGCACCTCCGGATTCTCCACCAGGCTGAGCAACTCCACTGCAAGCAAGGAGGTACTGGTCAGGCTGGGGACCCACGACCTGGGAGAAGACAGGCAGACAGGGACCAGAGACCAAACAGTGCCACCGGCCTCAGCAAGATGCAGAACAGCACTGGAGCCCACAGCAAGCTCTGATTCACCAGGTCTGCTACGTAAGTGCTGAAGTTAAACTTTAAGGAAAGAAAAACAATTCAAAAATGAAATAAAAAGTGACTTTGAGCTTTTTGAGATGCTGCTCAGACTCTGAAGCTAGGTCTGAGTGGCTCCACGGGCACATCCTTGGGGCAGCTGAGCACACATGGCTGTGGTTTTCTGGGAGCGATGGTTGCTTCGTCCGGACCCTCTAGAGTCCAGCCCTGGACTGCACCATGGCTGTCAGGTTTAACACTCTGCTGCTCCAGGCTAAAGTCCAAAGTGCCTGGAGACAAATAAATTGCACATTCTTTTTCTGGTAACACATGAGCCTCTGAGTGTAGAAAAACACATGACCGGAAGAGCGCACACCCCATGCTGGCCCGAGTTACAGAAAGGAATAAACGGCCCTACCTCCTCTCAACACAGAGTGGGTTCTGAGACTGGCTCACGGGATGGCACGTCTGTGAACTGCCAGAAAAATCAACAGGGCCTTTGTCCTCAGCACAGCCTGGTACCTCTGAGGAAACCCAAATGAATTCAGATGCGGCTGGTGTCTCCAGCTCTACCAACACCCTCTCAACACTTAAACCAAACACAAACACGAACACAGCTGTTCCCGTTAAATTTGGCTTTGGCTCGGGAAGCTGCCTGGCATTGGCTCTCCTAGCATGTCCATGTCTGCGATGACTAATCACCAGAGACACACGCTTCAGTCAGCCTCACAGCCAAGCCACCTCCACCAGCAGCAGCCTGTCACCAGAGGCCTGTCCTCCGCCTCCACACACCAGGTCCATGCACGTCCAGGAACCAGCTGGCCCCAAGGCACCAACAGCGAGAGGATCAAGGGTTAGGCAGCTCAGCTTCGGCAAGCGAGCTCTCCAGGGCTTTAACCTCAGACCAGAGGCAGCTCATGGCTCCTGTGAGGACAGGCCTGTGGACTGGACAGTCTCTGCCGCTGGAGCCCAGAAGCAGCCAGAGATGCTCAGAGAATCAGGGGCTGCCTGCAGGCCACAGCTCCCTAGCCCTTAGTTTTAGGCTGAATGTTAACAGGATGAGACAGCACTGATTTAATAACATCGGAGGCGCTCCCAAGACAGAGCCACCCCAGGCAGCCATTGGGGACCCACCTTGATGAGCACAGTGGCCAGGACGCCCAGGAGAGCAAGCAGCAGGAGGCCAAGTCTCTCTTTGTTGAACCGCTTCACCAAGAAAAATTTCGCCCAGTCCACCTTCGACTGGCTGTTGGGAGGGTACCGGAGTTGGTTCATGCCTTCCCGCTTGAGAGTTTTTAATAAACAGGGACGTTGATGGGAAAAAGTATCGAAACTGTGTTTTCCGTGATATGCTCCCATCCCGCTGGACCCTGAAGTCAAGGGCAGATGAGACAGGCCGCTGTAGGTAACGGTGCTCCTCCTGCGCACAGGCAGGCCCCCTGCCCACCAGCCTGGAGGGCTGTGTTCCAGGAGGTCCTAGGCCCCCTGCCCATTGGCATGGGGGGAGCGCCTTGTTCCAGGTCCTCCCAGTGGCCCCCGCACAGTGGACCAGGCCCAGGACATGCTCCGGGTGCTCCTGGGACAGGCTCACACTACCACAACCCCACTTCCAAGAGGGAACAGGGCAGGTAGGGCCTTAGTGTGGCCCTGAGGGTCTGACTCTGGGAGCCCAGGGCTGAGCTGCGCTTCCTCCAGGCTCTCGGGAGGTCATGTGGTGGTGCTAACAAGCTGGTTGACACCTCTGCCCTCTCAGAGCTGTGCTCATTTGTCTGCTCAGTCATGTATGCCGGGCAGACACGTGTGTGGCTAGGGTAACCAGGGCCCAGGGCAGGTTTGGGTGAAGCTGAAGCTGCAGGGTGGAGAAGGCAATGGCACCCCACTCCATTACTCCTGCCTGGAAAATCCCATAGATGGAGGACCCTGGTGGGCTGCAGTCCTTGGGGTTGCTAAGAGTTGAACACGACTGAGCGACTTCACTTTCACTTTTCACTTTTATGCACTGGGGAAGGAAATGGCAACCCACTCCAGTGTTCTTGCCTGGAGAATCCAGGGACGGGGGAGCCTGGTGGGCTGCCGTCTATGGGGTGGCACAGAGTTGGACACGACTGAAGCGACGTAGCAGCAGCAGCAGAAGCTGCAGGGGGATTCTGTAAGATGTATCAAAAGGTGTGCCTTTTAAAGAAAAAGTCTCAATTACAAAATATGAAGTGTTTATGTCTCGGAGGTCATTGAATTTTCCCTCACAACTTTCCATAGTATTCTATTTTTGTGCCTTTTCCCTAAAAATGCAAATTGACATCCAGGTCCTCGGCTGCTGTCTGCCCTGTCCATGGCCCCATCCCCCGCCTGTCCATGGGCCCATCCCTCACTTGCCCATGGCCTGTCCCTCACCACCTCATTCATAAAGGACAGAGGGCAAGCCTCAGTTCATCTGAGACCTGATTCTTGGCCCAAGACATGCCCTGCATCTGATGAAGAACTGCAGACCAGGGAAGCAGCAAACTGTAAACCATTACAGACTGGGAAGTGCCCCTGAGGGTGGAGGGTGGGGATGGGCCAGAAGGAGACTCTGGGCAGTGGCTGGGAGGGGCCTCACCCACGCCTCCGAAGGGCAGAGAGCTGAGCATGAAGTGCATGATGACGTCATTGCCTGTGACACCACCACTGGACGTCCCGTCGATCATCCGCTTGATGAGCTGAGGGGAAGAGCAGAGGCCCCGGGTCAGCTGCGGCCAGCCCAGGACACGTCCTCCTCGAGGTCAGACCCCACCAGCAAGCACGGTACTGGTCGGCTCTCAGCTGCACATCAAGTCCTCCAGGGAAGCAACGCAGAGGTGGCTGAACACCCGTCAAACCATTGTTCGACCCCTGAGCCCACAGCCAGGGCCTCTCTTATCAGGGACTGTTCAGGCTCTATTCCAGGTCTTAAGAATTGTTAATGTTTCTTCTTTATGATCTGCCGGGAGCGGGTGAAAGGCACTCCAATCATGGCAAAGGTCATGAGGAAGGAGGCTCGGCATACGCAAAGGCGGGATCAAGCCTCAGGAGTCCCCCTGGATATTCTCGAGCATCTACCCCCAAAAAACCAGAGTCTGACTACTTTATTGCTTTGTGCTCTCACCTCTGACTTTACTGGGGGCTGTCCCCCACCACCATCTCGCTCTCTCTGACAAAGAGTTAACTTACAGCTCCAATTAATAAAGTTCCTGGGCATTAGGAGTGTTTAAATCCAAACCCCTCAGATAGCTCTCTAACTCGCCTGATAAGTTTACCCGGACTCCTACAGCTATGCATACGATTGTTTACAGTCTCCCAGCCTGACTGTTTACAGTCTCCTAGCCTTATGCATACGATTGTTTACAGTCTCCCAGCCTGATTGTTTACAGTCTCCCAGCCTGATTGTTTAGTCTCCCAGCCTGAGAGGCACGGGAAGCTTAAGATATTCAAATAGCTTAGAGCCTCTCAGAGAGTTAGAAACTGTCAGAATAAAACTAGTAAAAGATTTCATTGATGAGCCAATGCTTGCTGCCAAGTTTCCACATCCCCTGTATTGTATCTTGAATGTGTATTAATTAATATAGTTGGTATGTAGAAAAAATAAGTAGTGGCCCTGGTGTTAGCAACTTTAGACCCTTAAGGTAATAAATTCTTTCCTTTGTTGTAAACCTATTACACATCTGCCCTATAGGAATGCAACTTTATCTAACACCTTCAGAGGATGGCACCAAACCTTAAAATAATTACTCTTAGAGAAAATAAGTCTTTGTCAAGAGTCATAAAATGTTAATAGGCCTTCTGGCCAGAAGATGATGTAAATCATCTAAACCATTTGTATACAATAAATTTGCAGGAAGGAAACCCTGGTTTTTGATAAGGATCAAAGACTGCTGACTTTGCATGATTTCACATCCCCTATTATCCTCTATGTGTAACTTAGGGTATAAAAGCCCCTGTTGAAAATAAAGCTACGGGCCTTGCTCACCAAAGCTTGGTCTCCCCATGTCATTCTTTCTTTTCACATTCTGGCTGAGTCTCCATCTGGAGCTTGGAGGTCCTCTGCGACCATTTATTTGCCTGGGCTTCTAAGACCCACTCGAGAACGTGTCTAAGGTAGGGCACCTTCCGCTATTCGAGAGGGCGCCTGCGGCCTCCGTGGTCAGAGCTAACCTGGTGTCACAGGTTATATTGATTTTCCGTGTAAACCAAGCTACTCAGCCTCTTTTCTCCACTGAATTTTCCTACTGAGCTATCCTCATTCTATTATTCTTTATATCTCTAATTAATATTTAAATAAATCGCTGACGCTGTCTCTCCTTCGAATACCCTGGATCAGCCAGGGCTGCACCTCGGCAATGATCTACTTTACAGCCTGTGATTTACAGATATTTCATTTCTATGACATGCAAAAACCATTCAAATGTCCTACTTTTGAAGGAGATTGCTGGTTGGCTCACCCGGGACCCAAATGAGCAGTGACGCTTGACTGGTAAATGTTGCTTCCCTGGTGCCGACCAGCCCAGTCCTCCGTACCAAAGGTCATCACTGACCACGGGACAGAGCCTGACCTGCCACCCTCCACCCAGGCCACAGACCTCAGCTTCCACTCTGTGCTCCACTGCCTGTGATCATTTCAGCTGTAGACTGTTGTGTGCCGCTAACCTGACCCTCACTGAGCCCTGCACGCTCAGTCTCTCTGGATGGTGGACAGAGATCAGCCCCTCAACAGCTTGGCCAGCTCTGGAAGCGGCCCCATGATCACCTGTACAGCCGGGCAGAGGCTCCACAGGGGACACCTGCTCTGGAGACTCCTCAGCCTGGCCTGGCTGCACATTCTCCTCTGAGTTTTCCCTTTTCCTCAGAGGCTCCTGGCCTACTGGCCCATCTTGAGGTTACTGTCCCTCGGCAGCCAGTTACCTCTGAGGTGTGGATGGACAGGCTCGAGAGTGGTGGCAGGGCTGCCAGGCCTGGGGTGACAAGGCGTGGGTGGCCAGCCTGACTAGGACTGTGAAACTCCTCCAACCACAAGGTTGCATCACTGGAAAAACCCAAGTCTATGGTTTCCCAGCAGCTCCCTAAGCAGTGCCAGAGACCTGCCCCAGTCCACTCCACAGCCCCCGCCTGCATGGCCTTGGGGTCCTCGGGCACCCAGGGTTAACAGCGGGAGAGCTGCCAACACTGGTGCCTGGAAGTCTCCCAATTAGATGGGAGGTGTTTGTGAGTCAACAGTCACTCCGAATATGGAGCTCTGACCCCCAGGGAGTGAGGGGAAGGTTACAGTGATAACCCCAGGGCCTCATTACCCAAGGAAGAGACGGCCAGCTGTGAGCACAGCCTCAGTGGGGACTCAGGCGTAATAATCCCCGTCTGCTTTAGAGCAGGGAAGGTTCAGGAGCGCAGCTCATGACAGCACGCCGTGTGCTGTGAAGATTACCTTACTGTTGTGAGAAAACACATAGAAAGCCAGGGGCTTTTCACGTTCATTTATGAACTGTATGGCTTCATCTGCATTCTTCACAGGCACTATTGGAAGAATTGGCCCAAAAATTTCTTCCTGCATCACCTTGGTGCCAGGATCCACATCAGTGAGTATTGTTGGGGCTGTGAAAGAAAATCAAAGGTGAAAAGGCTGCAGCTGAGCCAGAAACATCCAACTCTCACTGCACGCTGCGCTCAGGGCTCCCCCACCCCGCCAAGTGTCACCTCATGAAATGAGCCCCAAGGGCATGCGTGAACCAAGCAAATACTCAATGTCTCTAGGCATGTGCATCAGGGATCCTTGTGCCACCAAGGGGGTAGACAGGCTGGAGTAAATCCTGTGTTTACCTAACCGTGTTCAGCACTGCACACCTGTGTCCTTCCCTGGACAGGCCTTCCTGGGAGCACAGATGGTCTGGTCCCTCCCAAGGACCAGACCCGCACCACTTCTTAACTCAAGTGCATTCCTGCCCTGATCTCTCTGACCTTGACTACAACTGAGTGAGGTTAGAGAATGTCATAAAGTGGTAGCATCCCCTGGGCCTTGGCTCAGGCTCTGCCTGCCCTAGTCACATGGGAGGACACAGGAAGAGATGCCGTGGACTCTGAGGAACAAACCAGGTGGGTCCCCTTACCTATGTAGCGTGTGGCCTCATCCATCTCCCCACCAAAAGCTATCTTCTGTCCTTCCAGCAGACTCTGTATCCTCTTAAAATGACGAAGATTGACGATCCTCTCATAGTCGGGAGATTCTTTTACATTTTCTCCATAAAATTCCTGTGTCAAACAACAGTATCTAGTCATCACCAAAGACCCAGTTTTAATTTAATAATTATAAAATTCACGTGTGTCCCCAGATTTGGCTTTATACCCTCACAGAATCCCATGCGCCCCCTCCCCCTCAGCCCCCAAGGACTTCGACAGCAGTGAGGTTAAGCTCTCTGTCAGGCTGAGGGCAGCAGGAGTTTACACACACACGTCTCCCATTTCCCAGTTTCTGGGGTTAGCATGGGTCCTTCCTGGGGTGGACGCAGAGTGGGTACTGCAAGTCATGCCCTGTATCAGGGCCCCATGTGCATCCCTGTCGACTCTGGCTCCTCCGCTCCCATGAGGAGCTGAGTAGTGGCCTGCAGAGCCTGGAGCACAGCCTGTGCAGCCCTTCGCAGAAAGAGTCTGCCGAGCTTCGTGCTGCTTCCTCCTGACCTGGAACCTCCACCAGCCACAGACAGTTGGGAAACCACTCAGAAGCTCAAAGCACAGTCCGGGTAAACCAATCTCAATGGCTCACAGTCAGCCCCATAGGCACGCTCCATCTCCCCTGACCACTGTCCACTCCCCACATTAACCTTGAGCTGGCTGGTAAGAACATCCCGGGCAGCCTGTGGAAACACAGGGTCTCAGGTCCCCACACTGGGGCCACAGGAGTGGCTGTCAGTGCCGGCTGCACCTGAGTGTCACCTGGAGACCCCAGACCTCCTGTGGATGGGAGGACAGGAAACTTCTCCTAAATCTCGCCTAGCAGGGCAGTGAGAGGAGAAACGCCTCCAGGGAGACAGGGACTGTCACTCCCAGGAAAACTGGCTCGTCACCACGCACCCCCAGCACAACTTCTCCAGCCGCAGTGTCTCCCTGGAGTCTGGCCAAGGCCCCTCTCACGCTGTCCTTGTCCGGCCCCACCACAGCCCCACCACTACATCCACGTCAAGATCCTCAGCCCCGTGCTGCTCACACTGTCTCTCCTGATTGTCCATGAGCCAACTCTCAGGGCTCGGTCAGCACCCGGGGAGTGAACCATGGTTGTTCCAGCAACTTCTTCACCCAGGAGGCCCATGACTCAGTGCCATCACTGAGCTGTCAAAGCTCCATCCCATCCTTCCTCCAGTCTAAGTCCCTCATTTCTCCTGGCTCACCTGGGGCCTTCCTTGATCCCCACCCTAGACTGCCACTTGAAACACCCTCAAAAATTGAGGGCTGCGTTAAGAGTAGTTAATTCACTCACTCCACGAAATAGCTGGCTTTGCTAAACCGCCTACACACTGAAGATCAGATGACCTTGATGGGCAGTGGCCACACGTCAGGGGCCCTCGACTGTGCTGCAGAAGCCTGACAGTCTTCTCCCCAGACCATAGAATCACAGCTGAACTGTTTTTTCTAAAGCCTGTGCTGCACCTAGGAGTTATCATCAACAAATCAGCTGGATGGTTTTTGGTGTGCATACCACCAGCCTCACTGTGCTCTCAGCAAATGTTCTCCGAAAATGTTTTCTCATTAGCCAGGAAGTTCAGTCACAGCTGCTACTGGAATGTTCAAGGGGGGAGGGGATGGGGAGCTGCTGCCCGCAAACCGCCAACCTCACCCGCACCCTGAGGCAGCCGTGCAACCAGAGGCGGTGAACACGCACCTTCACGGCCTCCTGCACCTTCCGCACGATCAGGTCCTGGAGGGACGGTTCACAGAGCACGTAGTCGGGGGCGATGCAGGTCTGACCGCAGTTCATGAACTTGCCCCAGGCGATGCGTCTGGGAAAAGCACCAGCAGCCGCATTCAGTCCCAGCACCTACCACCCACACTGTGCTGTTTACCAACAATGCTCGCAAACGTACTTATGAATCTTGACTGAACAATGTTTTAATGACTCGTCTCTGTAGCACTTTTAGTTGATGCAGAATATTCTAGGGAGCAGGGAAAGCGTTGTGCCTGCTCATCAAAAACAGTGCTTTAAAGGCAGAGACATCCCTGCCTGCAGCAGGAAAGGACAGAGTACAGTTTCCTGACACCCCCTCCCTCCCCCAACTCCGGCTAGGAGGACGTCTGGGAAGACGGAGTCCCCTGGCTCTGGGAAGCTGTGCCTGAGCTCTGACAGAAATCCATGCACTGGGGTCTCCTGTTCGGGCTGACACCTACCTACAGAGCCCACCTGACCCTGCCCAATGCCCCTACCCACTCTCCACCGCCTCTCCGAGGGGAGGGGAGCCATGCCGCTCTAGCACTGTGGACTGTGGGTCTGAGCACTTGCTGTGAGCCAAAATGATTCAGCACAGACACCTCCAAACCTTGCACTTTCTAGTTCTCAGATGCAAGATGCTCTTCTCAGTTAAAAGATGAGCAGTATCGGTTATCAATAAAGGAACTTAGGAGATCAGCGTAGGGAGTCTAAAGACTTTGCATTATCTACTGTACTTTCTGGATCAGCTACCAGTGGGACAGAAAGATTTCCTGGCTGATCTATTATCTTGAGAACAGAAAGAACTTGTTTTTCATTCCTAAGGATGGCCGTGTGATGTCAAGGCTTTGTATTCACCACTTCTGGCTGTGGCACTAAGAGGGAGTGTGTGAAAGTTCTACGCTACCCTCTGGCCCCAACTCAGGAGGACATCAACCCTCAAGACTCAGCAAGGTCTCTTGGAGCCAGGAGGCACAGGGGACATGCCAGCAGGCTCTCGGCTGAGCTGGGAAAATCCAGGAAACCAGAGAGCCAGACTCACCGGCAGGCGACGTCCAAGTCACAGTCTCGGTCCACATAGCACGGGCTCTTCCCTCCCAGTTCAAGGGTCACAGGGGTCAGATGCTTGGCAGCAGCCTGCATGACGATTTTTCCAACAGTGGTGTTTCCCGTGTAGAGAATGTGGTCAAATCGCTGCTTCAGAAGCTCCGTGGTCTCCTCAACACCACCAGTGACGACGGCGTATAGGTCCTGAAGGAAAGAGACAGATGCGAGTATCATCGACTTCATCCTGTCGTCCAATGTAAATACCTAACTGTCCATAAAACCAGGAAAAGGTGGAGACCGGCCCTGGTGAGGATGGGTGGGGGAGTCCGATGGCACCTGAGAATCTCGACCTGTGGCAAAACTGGCCAGAGAGACTAGCATTTCCACCTCAGCCTCACAAGGCCACAAAGGAGAGAAGGGATCCCACCCAGGACACGCAGAGCCGGGGGAAGGGTGAAGGGAGGGTGGTAGGGACGCAGCTGCTGTGGGTGAGCACAGGACAGGCCCTGGGCACGTCCACCTGGACGTCCTTCCTGAACTCAGCTCAGTGCACGGGCTTAGACCACGGGGAGACCGAGGGACGTCTGAGTCTGAACATGTGTGAAACCCAGTGAGGGCCAACAAGGTCGGGCCAGCTGCTCCCTACCCCATTGCCACCAGCTCCTATGCCCGCTGGCTGGGGGCCTCATAGTTGCCTCTCTGACAGTCCCTGAGGACCCCCTCCCCACAGAGCTAAATGGCATCACAACATTCTCTGCCTTGCACCAGACCCCTGATGGTTTTCTCTACACAGCTTCTGACACTCCTCACTGCCAGGACTTTAACCCAGAGTGAAGGGCCAGGTCTGGGTCAGCAGGCCGTTTCTTTCTGTGGTTTTCAGCCCACAAACTTGTCCATTTAAGCCTGGACATGCTCTCATACAACTGAACCTTGCTAGGAGCACCTGGCTCAGCTCCAGCCCCTCGTCAAACAACCCACTACGCGAATACACCTAAGACGGCAGCAGATCCAACATCAGATTAACTCAGAACACCACACAGCAGGGGACACTCTCTGAGAAGTAGAGGTGCTGATAAGGCCAAGGGCCTGAACAGTCTGTAACCACAGCAGCTGAACGATTCCAGTTTGTCTTGGACTTCACTTCTCTTGTCAGGTCAGTTGCGGGAGGCTTAGGGAAATGGGGCATGGAGGCCCGACCACCAAACAATGGCAGTGGGAAGAGCAGGTACCTGTTCCCCCCAACCAACAGACAGATATGCATGCCAAGGAGGGGCACTCTCACCTGGTCCAAGTACTGAGGGAGGAGCTTAGCCAAGAGCTTGGCTGTATTCTCACTTACTTCGGAAGGCTTGATAATCACAGCATTTCCTAAACAGAGCAGAAAGCAAGACAGCATTGTCGAGTACCTGAGTGACTAACAGCCCCCCAGATGGCGCTCACGTGTGGAGCACAGGCTAAGCATCACTCCTCCGTCTATGCTCGGCCTTGTTCACCGCAGGCCCAAGAGTCACCCCACTGCCTCCTTCCCAGAGGCTGATGCCTCCATTCTTACCCTCCAGGTCCCATCAGCCTCCCTACACGGCCTCCAGTGTTCCCACATTGCTCTCACTTCCACTCTTCCCACATTGCTCTCACTTCCACTCTTGGGTTTTCCTGTCTGGCCTGGGATTACTGCACAAATATGAGCCTTGTCAACATGAAGCTGTTGATGTGGATCCTGAAGAACTGAGAAATTAATCCCTTGGCACTTGCTGTGGGCCACGGAGCATGACTCCCACAGCCCTTATCTGAATGTAGAAACTGGTCAGACAGACTGGTTCATCCAAAGCCAGAGGTGGTGACTGAAACCACCTGGGAACATGGATGTCATGTGTGCCTCTCCACCCTCAGAGGTTCCCTCTCCAGGGCTCCAGAAAGCAGTGGCCACACAAACCTCTGGAGCCCACTAAACAAGTAAGAATAACGCTGCTGGCTTACACTAAGGCAACCATAGCAAATGCATGTAACTAGGCACCCTCCATAACATGCAACAATGGCACGGGGACGCAAGCTGACCCCAGACCTGCAGCGATGGCTCCTATCAGGGGCTGGATGGTGAGGGCAAAGGGGTAGTTCCAAGCTCCGATAATCAGTACGACCCCCAGGGGCTCTGGCTGGATGTAGGCCTCATCCAGCATGGTGAGCAGGTTCCTCTGAGCTGGTTTAGCAGCAGCCCATTCCGGAAGCTTCTCCAGCATGAGATCAATTTCTCCAAGCACAGTAATGACTTCTTGACTGTATGCGTTGAATTCGCTCTGTCACAAGAGGATACAGTTAACCTTCATGGGTAAGACATACTCAGGCAAGGGAATCCCCTGGTGGTCGAGTGGTTAGGACTCTGCTCTTCCACTGGGGCATGGGTTCAATCCCTGGCCCAGGAACTAAGATCCCACAAACCATACAGCGATGTACAAAGACACCAAAGTGTTGGGCTAGGCACACCTGTCAGATGGGCTGGTTTGCTGTGTAGATTTCTCTGCACCCTTCAAGCCCACAGTGCATGCCTGCTAAGTCACTTCAGTTGTCTCCAACTCTGCAGTCCAGGTTCCTCTGTCCATGGGATTCTCCAGGCAAGAATACTGGAGTGGGTTGCCATGCCCTGCTCCAGGGGAATCTTCCTGACCCAGGGATCGAACTTGCCTCTCTTAAGTTAACTGCACCAGCAGGCAGGTTACCACTAGCGCCACCTAAAGCCCATAGTATGCATTCATTAACTCCCTAATATATTCAGTCTCTCTAAATCCTTCTTTACTGATCCAAGTCATTTAAACTCAGGCTTAAATGGTCCTTAGTTAATAATGGTGTGTCCTAATCTCACTTTACAAGCCACAGTAATTATGCTTTCACCCATATCTTAATATTTCACCCTTAATACACTGCCTTGCAACTGTAGTTTCACTTTGGGCATGTTTTGTTTCTGGACCAAATTTAACACCCTCAAGGGCAAGGAATTTACTGTACTTCTTTCACTTTTTTTTTTTTTAAGTCATGTCTGACTCTTTGCAACCCCATGGACTGTATCGTCCAAGGAATTCTCTAGGCCAGAATACTGGAGTGGCTAGCCTTTCCCTTCTCCAGGGGATCTTCCCAACCCAGGAATCGAACCCAGGTCTCCCACATTGCAGGTGGATTCTTTACCAGCTGAGCCACAAAGGAAGCCCTGTACTTCTTTCATAAACCTTAAGATACACACTCAGAAATGCTGGTAGAGGGAACGATTCAGACATCTTGCTTCAGGCTACTTAAATCCACCTTCTGTGACACAGTGCTTCTCCATCATAAGTAAATGTTATAGCTCTGTTGTTACTACTGGTGGTGGTGGTGTTCAGTCACTAAGTCGTTTCCGACTCTTGTGACCCCACGGTCCATGGGATTTCCCGGGTAAGAATCCTGGAGTGGGTTGCCATTTCCTTCTCCAGGGGACCTTCTCAACTCAGGGATCGGATCTTGATCTGCACTGCAAGTGGATTCCTTACCACTGAGCCACCAGGGAAGCCCACACTTCTGTTTCTACTCCTCAAAATAATCTTTAGGGGGAAGTGAGGGATGGAGCCTCACAAAGCCAGAGCAAGGCCTTGCTCTGGCTTTGCTACCCCTAGAATAAAGAGGGGGAGGGGGGAACCAAAACAGAATAGTAACAACAGTATTACAGAATACAGGGGACTGTATTTAAACCCTGAACACTCTCCCAAAACCTTGCTACTGAAAGCATGGTTCCAGAATAAGGCAGCGGGGTATCATCCGGGGGCTTGTTACAAACTCGAGCTCTCAGAGTCCCCCCAAACCCCACCCGACCCACGGAAGCATCGTCCAGGACCTCCCGGGTAACTCGCGGGTGCACAGATCTGAAACCTAAAGTCGTGGCGGAAAATCCGGGCGCGACCATCAGCCACAAAGTTGAAAGACAGTAATCCGGCCCGCAAATTGCTCGAACGACCCAATCCCGGGAGAGGGGGTAGGGGTGGGGTCAGGTCCGGGCGCACCTTGCTCAGGTCCGCGCCGATGGCCGCCAGGATGTCCTTCTCGCGCTCCTGCACCATCACGCGCAGGGCCTCGAGCTGCCGCCGCCGGAACGTCAAGGGGCGAGAGCGGCCGGAGCCGAAAGCCGCGCGAACCCGCTGGACCTCGCGCTCCATGGCCGGTCCTGCGGGGACAGGGGAGATCCGGCGCCGTAGGCGGCGGGCGGGCAGGACGCGGGGCCGCGGGGCAGTGCCGCCCCATCCCCGCCCTCCACCCGGTCCCGGGCCCACGGCTCCCGGCCCACGCCGAACCTCAATCCCCGACGCGCCGACTCAGCCGACGCCAACTGCCCGGCCGACGCCCAGCCAGCAGGGCTCAGCCCTGAGTCGCGTGCCGATTGGCCGGCGCGGCCCACGTGACCCCCGCAGGCCGGACACTGTGCGGGCCCCGCCCCAGCCTTCGGCGGGCGCGCGGGGAAGGACGACGCGTGGGAGCTGGGGGTGGAGGGGACCTCGGCTGCGCCTGCGCCTGCGCCTGGGCCGCGCGGTTCAGACCTTGCAGACCTGGTCCCGCGCCAAGCGGCCCCGGAGGCGGCGCTTGGCCGCCCGCACCGCTCCTTCCGGGCACCGAGTCTCTCGGACTGGTCACGCAAGTCAGTGCCCTGCGGCATCTCTTCTTCCTTTACCTGCTGCTCTCCGCCGCTTCCACCCTCCGGTCGCTGGCCCCTCCCTTCCCCCACCCCAGGTCCCTGTCCCTCTCCCCCACCCCGAGTCCCTCTCCCCCTTCACCCCGAGTCCCTGTCCCCCTTCCCCTCCCCTACCCCGGTTCCTTGTCCCCCTTCCCTCTCCCTCCCCGAGGCCCTGTCCCCCCCTTCCCCTCCCCCACCCCGGTTCCTTGTCCCCCTTCCCTCTCCCTCCCTGAGTCCCTGTCCCCCTTCCCTCTCCCTCCCTGAGTCCCTGTCCCCCTTCCCTCCACCTCCCCGAGTCCCTGTCTCCCTCCCCCACACCCATCCTGAGTCTCTGTCCCCCTGCGCCTCCCCAAGTCCCTGACCCCTTGCCCCCAGAGGGCCCGGGCTCCGGCTCCCCCTGCACCCACGGTGACAGAGCCCGCTGCTGGTGGGTTCTCACCTCACTCTCCTCACCTGTGCTGGTTGGAGGAACCTTCTGGCTAGTTCCTGACTTCACTGGGACTTTATATGCCTGTCACGTGATTGCTTGTCATTTCCCTGTGCTTTGACTCCTCAGGGAGAGAACCTGTTATCTGGAGGTGAAGGACTCTGCCCCAGGATGGGGAAGTCTGCCCCTTTCCCGGGATGCGCGCTGATGCTTCCCCAGAGGTGAGCTTCCCTCCCGGCCGCGGGGTCTCCCGTGAAACCTTCAAGGGCCCTGTCGCGTCTCCTGTTTTCTGACAATATACAAAACTGTTCGGAAAACCGAGCTTCTGCACAGCGCTTTCCTCCATGTGGGGATTGCCCACCTGGGCTACAGCCCTCCGGTTTGGCCCGGAAAAAAACAACAGCTCTCTTGTAGTTTTATGAGCAAACTCCTTGGAAAAGACCCCAGTGTTGGGAAAGATTGAGGGCAGGAGGAGAAGGGGACAACAGACAATGAGATGGTTGGATGGCATCACCGACTCAACGGACATGAGTCTGAGCAAACTCCTGGAGATAGTGAAGGACAGGGTAGCCTGGTGTGCTGCAGTCCATGGGGTCACAAAGAGTCAGACATGACTTAGCAACTGAGTGACAACAGTCTTGTGAGAGAGGGTGTTGACTGATCACTTGCCTCCACACGCAGCTGCAGCTGATCATTGCCATCTCCTGGAGACCGGCTTTGCTCATTTGCCTGTTTGTGTTCAGCTTTGCTTGTTTGTGTTCTTCTGGTTTTCCTTCCTTTCCCTCACAGAGTCCTTTGGGGCTTTCTTTGCTGGATCTCTTCTTCCAGGCCTCCTGAAGTTCTGGTGCCTGAGGACTCAGTCCTTGGGCCTCTTCTCTTTCCTCAGTCACGACCTCATCTAATCTTGTGGACACTGTCGGAGAAGGTTTTCAATTCCATCTGGTCCCACCCTTTTCTTTGAACTCCAATAGGCATGTTCAACTCCATCCCTTTCATACTGGCATTCATAATAGGTGGGTTAAAGGTGACCATGGATACAATTGCTGGTTTATTTTAATCCACCTAATACACTACAGAGCTCCTCCAGTGTCCCCAGTCTCAGTAAAGGGTACCATCCTTTATCCTTTTTATTCAGGCCAAACTCCTTAGATTATCCTGATTCTTTAGCCTAGCTTGTTGATCCAAGCACTTCTGCCCTAGTTTAAGCCATGATAATTCTTACCTGCACCTTATGGAACCTCCCACTGGGTTCCCTGCTTCTGCTGCTGACTCTGGGAAATTGTCATTTCTTGTCTTCCACTTGCCCTTTTGTAACCTGCCCCACAGACTCCCAGCATGTCTGAACTGTACTTTGCCAGGTTCCCACAGCTGCTGGCTTCCAGTGGGCTCTGCCTCTGGAGGCACGAGCAAGAGTGAGCAGGGTGAGGAGGAAGGCAACCTTATGCTTCTGGGTTCTTCAGTGTGGTGGTTGCCGGCCATTCCTGTAGTGGAAGTGGAGCAAGGATGGTTCCTCCCTTGGCCCAGGGGGCTGTGTCTAGTAGACGCAGGGTGCCAGTGGCAGCCTCTCTGGGTGGCACAGGTGCTGGTGCAGCCCCCCGGGTCCCTTCCAGGGGTATTCTCAGCAGCTTCACATCTGTCCTATAGTCTCTTACTGTGTAGATTCCCTCCGCCTGCCGTAGGCTGAGTGCTTTCTCTTTTCACATCTGGATTCTGACTTTGCTACAGCCTTTCTCCACCCAGCTGTCAGTTATCAAGACCCTTGATCCTGTTAGTTCCCTGCTCAAAGCTTTCCATCCGCTTCCTGTGACATTTAGAGTAAAATCCAAAACCCACACCATGTGTCCTGCCTGCAGCCTCCTCTCCAGCCTTGTTCCAGGTGATCCTCCCACTGAGTGGAGTGCTTGCCTCGTTGCTCACAGAACGGGAAGCACATCCCCGCTCAGGGGCTTTACTCCCGGCTTTATCCTCGGCCTGGAGTGCTCAGCTCACCTAACTTCATCTCTGGTTAAATGTAACATCCTTAAAGAAAACTTCTCTTAAAAAAGAAAAGAAGAAAAAAAAAAAAAAGCTGTAGTCTCCAGTACATACC
This sequence comes from Bubalus bubalis, assembly GCF_019923935.1. Lineage (NCBI taxonomy): Eukaryota > Metazoa > Chordata > Mammalia > Artiodactyla > Bovidae > Bubalus > Bubalus bubalis. Next base: position 29,176,850 of record NC_059159.1, on the reverse strand, counting down.
AGTGTCTTAAGCCAACTCCATCCCTGAGGGTTGCCTGTGCCTAGCAGGCTTACAGTCTCAGGTCAGTGAAGAATCCTCCCGCTTTCCCAGGGCAGGGCATTCCCGGGAGACCATCCCAAAGGAGATGGAGGAAAGCCGAGAAGCATTTAAAATGCTGAATCTGTTTTCTTAATTTTATTTTTGGCGTATAATCGCTTTAGAATGTTGTGTTAGTTTCTGCTGTACAACAAAGTGAATCAGCCATGTGTATACACAGTGAAAATCCTCTTTGGATTTTTTTCCATCAGCAAAGACAGTCAGTTCAGTTCAGTCACTCAGTCATGTCCTACTCTTTGTGACCCCATGGACTGCAGCACTCCAGGCTTCCCTGTCCTTCAGCATTTCCTGGAGCTTACTCAGATTCATGTCCTTCGGGTCAGTGATGCCACCCAACCATCTCATCCTCTGTTGTCCCCTTCTCCTCCTGCCTTCAATCTTTCCCAGCATCAGGATCTTTTCCAAAGAATCAGTTCTTTGCATCATGTGGCCAAAGGATAGGAGCTTCAGCATCAGTCCTTCCAATGAATATTCAGGACTGATTTCCTTTAGAATTGACTGGTTGGATCTCCTTGCAGTCTAAGGGACTCTCAAGAGTCTTCTTCAACACCACAGTTCACAAGCATCAATCCTTTGGTGTTCAGCTTTCTTTATAGTTTAACTCTCACATCCATACGTGACTACTGTTAAAAAAAAAAAAACCATAGCTTTGACTAGACAGACCTTTGTTGGCGAAGTAATGTTTCTGCTTTTCAATATGCTGTCTAGGTTGGTCAAAGCTTTTCTTCCAAGCAGCAAGCGTCTTAATTTCATGGCTACAGTCACCATCTGCAGTGATTTTGGAGCCCAAGAAAATAAAGTCTGTCCCTGTTTCCATTGTTTTCCCATCTATTTGCCATGAAGTGATGGGACCAGATGCCATGATCTTCATTATTTTTTGAGAGTTGAGTTTTAAGCCAGGTTTTTCACTCTTCTCTTTCACTTTCATCAAGAGGCTCTTTAGTTCCTCTTCACTTTTTGCCATAAGGGTGGTGGTGTCATCTGCATATCTAAGGTTGTTGATATTTCTCCTGGCAGTCTTGATTCCAGCTTGTCCTTCATCCAGCCTGGCATTTCGCATGATGTACTCTGCATACAAATTAAATAAACTTGACAATATACAGCCTTGACAGGAGAAGGCAATGGCACCCCACTCCAGTACTCTTGCCTGGAAAATCCCATGGATGGAGGAGCCTGGTAGGCTGCAGTCGATGGGGTCGCTAAGAGTCTGACACGACTGAGCGACTTCATTTTCACTTTTCACTTTCATGCATTGGAGAAGGAAATGGCAACCCACTCCAGTGTTCTTGCTTGGAGAATCCCAGGGATGGGGGAGCCTGGTGAGGTGCTGTCTGTGGGGTCGCACAGAGCTGGACACGACTGAGGCAACTTAGCAGCAGCAGCAGCAGCCTTGACATACTCCTTTTGCAGTTGGGAACCAGTCTGTTTCCATGTCCAGTTCTAACTGTTGCTTCTTGACCTGCATACAGATTTCTTATGAGGCAGGTAAGGTGGCCTAGTATTCCCATCTCTTGAAGAATTTTCCACAGTTTGCTGTAATCCACACAGTTAAAGGCTTTGGCGTAGTCAGTAAGGCAGAAATAGATGTTTTCCTGGAACTCTTGCCTTTTCTGTTATCCAGTGGATGTTGGAATTTGATCTCTGGTCCTTCTGCCTTTTCTAAATCCAGCTTGAACATCTGCAGGTTCTCTGTTCACATATTGCTGAAGCCTCACTTGGAAAATTTTGAGCATTACTTTGCCAGCGTTTGAGATGAGTGGAATTGTGCGGTAGTTTGATTGTTCTTTGGTGTTGCCAGCAAAGACAAGTGCTCACATAGGCCTTTAGTGACAGCACAGCGATGTCAGACAAACTTTCAAAGTGTGGGCAAAACCTGCTTCTAGAACTGTTGCAATGTCACATTGGCTCAGAGTTCACCACAGATCACCCTTTTTGATCTGACACAGGTAGACATTTTAAACTTTGAGCCAATATAAATGTTACATAAGGAACTCTGTAAACTGGCCTATGAGTCTCACCACAGTTTTTTAAACATAAACAATGAGCAGAATACCAACGTGAAAACAGAACAGGAACCAGTGTCATCTAAGGTAGGTTAACCCCTGAGCAGCCAAGGGCTGCTTCTCTTGCCTGGAGGGTTAGACCTTAGGATCTTGAGAAGAATGTATTGTGATTCTAATATTAGGCAACGTCCCTGAGGTTTGACTCCTGACCCACTCTTGAACATTTTTTTTTTTTATTAGTCAGAGAAATCAGTTGATGGCATTTTGTTAGGCATATTTTAAAACTGTTCAAATTCTTCTTTGTGTGGTTTTCTAAAATTGAAGTATAGTAGATTTACAATATGTTGTTAATTTCTGTTGCACAGCAAGGTGATTCAGTTTTGTGTATATATACATTATATGTATAATATATATTATATATATATAAATTTTTTTATTTTTATTTTTTTGCTGTGTGGCTTGTGGGATTTTAGTTCCGTGACCAGGGATTAAACCCAGGCCCTTGGCAGTGAAAGCACAGACGCCTAACCACTGGACCACCAGGGAATTCCCTGTATATATTCTTTTTTTTAATATTCTTTTCCATTATGGTTTCTTACAGGATATTGAGTATAATTCCTTGTGCTATACAGTAGGACATTGTCCATCCATTCTATGACTAATACTTTGTAGCTCTTAATTCCTATCTCCCACTGCATCCCTCCCATTTTCAACTCCCATCTTCTCAGTTCTGTAAGCCAATCAATTTTTAAATGTCAGGGACCCAGCGTTTGAATTGAATTTTTTGCCACTGGCTACCAAGAGACCTGAACGTGATAGAGAGACTTGCCACATTTCAGTTAATTCTGTTATCCAGGTCCTTAGGTCAAATCCATTGTGGGGCGAAAGAAGTTAAAAGATGTTAACAGTTTTAAAAACACATCCGTGGTCAGTACGCTCCTTGCAGTGGGGTGTAAGTCGTTTGCTTTCCACCAAGCCAGACTAGGGCCTGAAGGTGGAGGACTGGGAACACTACACAGGGAGCAGCCTGTGCCCCCTGAGGCTGAGAGAACTCAGGGGTCTGTTGCCCCCATCCCTTTAGGAGAGCCCTCCCTGGCAGCCCCTGAGGAGGTCTTGCATATTGCCTTATGTATTTTCTTGTAATCAGGATTACATTTTTACTGGATATGACATAGATACAAGAGTTGATGAATGATAAACATATACAGTGAACTATGACAAATGTAACCCACCTATTTAACTGCCACCTGGAATGTTACCAGCACCCCTTTATGTCCATATCCGGTCACTGGTACAGAATTTCCAGGTGAAAGCAAATATGTGTGTAACTGTAGCAGCCAGCTTTCCAGTGTGCTCTTGCCTGTTCGTAGTCCGCGCGCGTCTGACAGTCCGCTGGCTCCACAGCCTCGTCGGCACTTAACAGTGCCACCTAAGGGAAGTTAACCGTTCTGGTGGCTGTTTCTCGGTGCGACTTCTTTTTTAATTTGATTGGCTGTGCCAGGTCTCAGTTGCAGCACACAGCATCTTCAGTCTTCACTGTGGCACGTGGACTCTTTCGTTATGGCATGTGGGATCTAGTTCCCTGACCAGGAATGGAACCTGGGCCCCCTGCATTGGGAGCGCAGTCTTAGCCACTGCCAGACTACAAGTGGGGGCAGCTTATAAAGGCAAAAAGCAGAAAGTTGCTTAAGCTGTTTGTCACGAGTTAGGTTTGGTGCTGGCGAAAAATAAGGGTGCTGGTTAAGCAGGGGTTGGTTGGGGTTCAAATGGTTGCCTAGTTACAAGGGGGGACCTTGAGCCCTTAAAGGCTGCAGCTGGCAGAGATTGTTTTGAGAACAGCTGTTGGTGTCCTTGAGCTTGATACAGTGCAGAAAATGCACGTTATCAGTAATGCAGGATTGTGTCTGAAACCACATCCACCAAGGCTACCAGCTCCACGCCTGAACCATGGGTGCTCCTTCTTGGCTTTTAAATGATCTTAAACATGCCATCAAAACATACATCAGCATACTCATAAAGAAGCCTCTTCTAAAAAATCATGTTCAGAAAGTATCCATGGAGCCTGCTTTATTGAATGTTCCAACGAGAATGGTTGAGGATTTTGCCAGAGGACTCTTCTGTGCCCATGGAGATGGTCCTCTGACTGTTCTCGTTAGATCTGCTCTGATGATAAATGGCATTACTTGGTCTCCTCATATAGAACAGTCTTGACTGTTAGGTGCCACTTTCCTTGGGAGCTGCCAGACTCTGCTAATATTTTATGTAAGAATTTTTCAGTGACAGTTATAAGGAAGATTGGTCTGTAGCTGTATTTTGTGTGTAATCTTTCTAAGCGCTGACATTAATAGCATTAATGTTACACTGATAACATTAAGAGAATTGAAATTATTTCCTTTTTGAATGCCCTGACACAGTTTACAAGGTGTAGGTCTGATCTGTGTTATCAAGGTTTGGTGGAATTCTGTGAAATGTCACGCCTGGTGCTTTGGAAGAGTGTATTGTTACAGCTTTCACAATTTCTTTCTGAAACCAGTGTGTGTAGACTTTCTTTTTTTGGGTCAGTTTGACAAATTATATTTTCAGAAATTTATTCTATCAAGATTCTAAATGTATAGAATGGTGCGAAACAGTGTGTCATGCGCTTTGGGGTAAGTTGTTCTGTGTGTTCTGCCTATGTACCCATCCCTGCAGTCTCTCTGGATTTCCTCAGTAGCAGTGAGCTGTACTTTCTGCAGAAGTAGTCTGATTCGAGCACTGGCCACATGCTGTAGTGTGTGTTCGGGCAGCCCCTCTAGTTCTGTGTCAACCAGTCTGTTTTTACCACGCAAACAATGTTGAACCTGTCCCCAAGGCTCTGTGAAAGTTTAATCCTACAGCTCTCGTAGAACCTTCTGTGTCCACACAAACAGAAGGGCTTAGCTTCTTACCATGACTTTTTGGAAATGTCATTTGATGGTTAATGAGTAACTGTCCTCAGTGTTGTGTCTGTTTTGATGAGTGGTTGATGCTGGGGCCTGTGGGCTGCTTGGTCAGCGTCAAGCAGGACTTTGTCATTCTCTGTTTGGGACGCAGAAGTGCCAGATACTTACTTTGGTCTCATCTCCACCAAGCACTGTCCTTGACACCCTGGGAAATATCTTACCAACCCCCAGAGCCTCTGTCAGTACTCAGCTTTACTTTAAAAAAGCAAAAAACATAAAATCTCTCCTCTGTTAGACTCTGAGCTCCTTTAGAGTAAGAGCATGTCAGATTTTCCTCTTTGCATCATAAAGTGCTTCTTGCTCTTGTCCTTATTTAGCAGGTACTCAGATTGGCTAAATGTTACAACTATTAAAGCTGTAATTAACAATGTGGATATTTTGTGAAAATACATAAAAATATAACAATGAAGATTAAAATTATCTATAGATCACTCCTTAAATATAAATCCTGAGGCATTTCAATATATTTTATCCCAGCATTTAAAGATTATTTTTGTCCCAGTATTTTTTCTCTATTCACAAATGTGTTGTTGTTCAGTCACTCAGTTGAAGTACTGATTATGTAATTTCCCCTGACCACGTGTTAAACACATGGTTTTTAGTAATTCTCTATTATTTCTTTGTATCATTTATTTCAGTTCAGTTCAGTCACTCAGTCGTATCCGACTCTTTGCGACCCCATGGATCGTTTATTTAATGCTTCCCTAATAGTGGACATTTAAATTGCTCTTTTTTGAAAATTTTAAAGTAAACTATAGTTGATTTAGTGTTATGTTAATTTTCCTGTACAGTTATGCATATATATATTGAGTTGGCCAGAAAGTTCATTCAGGTTTTTCCACACCATCTTATAGGAAAACCCAAACTAACTTTTGAGCCAACCCAATACATTCTTTTTAGTGTTCTTTTCCATGATGGTTTCTCCCAGGATATGGGATATGGAGCCCCATGCTATGCAGTAGAGCCTTGTTGTTTATCCGTCCCATACGTAACAGTTTATCTCTGCCAGTCCCAACCTCCCAGCCTGTCCCTCCCCCACCTGCCTCGTCAACCACTGATGTGTTCTCTACATCTGTGCTGCTTATGCACAGATAAGTTTGTGTCATATTTTAGATTCCACATACAAGTGATATCATTTGCTCTTTGCCTTTCTCTCTCTGGCTTGCTTCACTCAGTATGTTAATCTTTAGCTGCGTCCATGCTGCTGCAAATGGCATTATTTCGTTCTTCTTAGAGGCTGAGTCATATTCCATTGTATATGTGTACCACACCTTCTTTATCCATTCCTCTGTTGATGGACCTTTAGGTTGTTTCAGTAGCTTGGCTGTTGTGAATAGTGCTGCTTTGGACATAGGGGTGCATGTGTCTTTGTGAATTAGAATTTTGCCCAGGAATGGGATTGATGGATCATATGGCAACTCTAGTTTTTTGAAGAATCTCCTTAGATTCTTCTGCAGTGGCTGCACTAGTTTAGATGCCCACCAGCAGCGCTGGAGGGTTCCCTTCTCTCCACACCCTCTCCAGCATTTGTTATTTGTAGACTTTTTAATGATGGCCATCCTGATTGGTGTGAGGTGGTACCTCAGTGTCATTTTGATTTGCTTTTCTCTAATAATTAGTGATGTTGTAAGTTTCCCCTCTCTTAAATAGCGTTGTGATGAGCATCCAAGGTATATGAATTACTAATGACATTTCTGAATCTCTCCTTAGGATGTACTCCTAGGAATAGACTTAGTCCATCAAAGGATATAAACTGTCTGTCCATCTGCTTCTGTCCACGCCCTGACCGCCTCGAGGCTCCAGGGCCTCAGGACTGCTCACAGGGACAGGTCACGTGTTCCCTCCTTTCATTGTGGTCCATAGAGACAGGATGTTAAGTCGGACCATAACCACCCCTTCGGTGACTGTACCATTTATCTTCAGACTTTAATCCTTTTATCTGGATTTAGGAACAGTAAAGGGCAGTGCAAAAAATACGTTATGACAGGTAATTTTCCATTATGGAATCGCTTAAGCTGTTGATGTACTTTTAACATAAATTTTAATAAGAGTTTTCAAAGACTGTAACTAAAATAGAAGACTCGTGACCAGGCTACAAACTGGAAATGATAATCTTATACCGTTTTATGAAGCATGTTAACTAACCTTGTCATGGTTTTCTGTCAACTGCGGGTGGATAAATATTAGTAATGTTTTCTAAGTTATTTGAAAGGTCTATAGTATCCTATTGGTGATCAAGAAAGGAGCTACAGTTTTAAGTAAAAATTTCTCCAGGATGATACTTCATCATGGGTTGTAAATGTATAAATCTGATCATGGGTGTTCTTACCTTCTTATATCGAATATTTCTTCTTCCATGGCAGTAGGTCATTTTCCTATGAGATATTAATTGCTGATCTAGTTTTGTTTGTATTGACTATTTCTCTGTCAGTGGATTTAATCTTACGTTGTGTATTTAAAGGGCCTTTTCAAGCTCTATAACTGGTAATGCCATACCAGCTTTTCTGTTTCTCAATTTCTATGGTGGTAAAATACACACAACATGAAAATAACCCTCATCACCATTTTTCACGTGCAGTTCAATGGATTAAATATGTTGATAACGTGCCACACCCCACCATTCACCCCCACCACATGGTCATCACGTACATTTGAAGCCCTGTCCCCATCACACATTCTCTCATTCCCCCTCCTTCCAGCCCCTGGAAGTCTGCTTTCCCTGCTTCTGGTTTTTACTGCTCTAAGTACCTCATACAAGTGCAATCATACAGTATTTGTGTTTTTGTGACCAGATGATTTTACTTAGTGTAATATCCTCAAGGTTCATCCAGGTAGCATGTGTCAAGATGTCCTTCCTTTTTTAAGGCTGAATAGTATTCCACTGTGAATATGTGCCACATCTTGCTTTTCTGTTCATCTGTTGGCAGAGACTTAGGTGGCTTTCACATTTTAGCTGTTTTGAATAATGCTTCTGTGAACATGAGTTCTACAGATAGAGTCCATGCTTTTCATTCTTTTCAGTACATGCCCAGAATTGGAACTGGTAGGTCATCTGGTAATCTGTTTTTAATTTTTTGAGGAACCACTATACTGTTTCCCATAGTGGGTGTACAGTTTTACATTCTAACCAGACTTGCACAGGAGACCAATTTTTCCACAATTTTTCTGGGTTTTGTTTTGTTTAATTGTAGCCTACCTAATTAATGGGTGTGAGGTAATTTCTCAGTATAGTTTTAATTTGCATTTTCTTAATGGTCAGTTGTGTTTAGTATCTCTTCCTGTATTTCTCGACCATGTGTGTGTATTCCTTGGAGATGTACCTGTTCAAGTCCTGTTTTCATTTTTTTTTTAAACAATGGTCTTTGGTTTTGTTTTTAGTATTTATTTATTTGTCTGTACTGGGTCATAGTTGCAGCATGTGGGCTCTAGTTCCCTAACCAGGGATTGAACCCTGGCCCCCTGCACTGGGAGCTTTCATCTTAGCCACTGGGCCACCAGGGAGGTCCCCCTTGTACATTTTTTAGTCAGGTTGTTGTTGTTAAGTTTTTGGAGTTCTTTATATAGTCTGGGCAGTAGTCCCTTATCAGAAAAATAATTTAGAAATATTTTCTTCCATTCTGTGGGTTGCCTTTTTACTCTTGGATATTATCTTTTAATAAACAAAAGTTTTTAATTTTCTTGAAGTCTAATTTATCTGTTTTTTTCTTTTATTGGTTGTGCCTTTGGTGTCGCATCCGAAAAGTCATTCCCAAATCCAGTGCCGTGGAGGTTTTGCCTAATGTTTTCTTCTAAGAGGTTTATAGTTTTACGTCTTACGTTTAGGCTTGATCTACTTGGAGTTAATTTTTGTATGTGGTGTTAGGTAAGGGTCCAGCTTCATTCTTTGGCATGCAAATACCCAGTTTTTTCCAGAAACATTTGTTAAAAAGATGGTTCTTTCCCCACTGAATAATCTTGGATCCTTATCAAAAATCATTTGACCACATATGCAAGGGTTTGTTTATTCAGGGGCCTTCTGTTATATTCCATTTTTCTATATATGTGTCTTTACACCAGTACCAAACTGTTATGGTTAGCTTTGCAGTAAGTTTTAAAATCATAAAGTATGATTCTCTAGCTTTGTTTTTCTTTTCCACAGTTGTTTTGGCTGTACCAGGCCCGTTGAGATTCCATGTGAATTGTAAGATGGATTTTTCTGTTTCTGCAAATAATGTCATTGAGATTTTTATAAGGATTGGCATTGAGTCTGTGGGTTGTTTTAAGTAGTGTGGCCATCTTAACAGTAAAAGGGCATCCAGTCCTTGAACATGAGATGTAATTCCATTTATTTATGTCTTTAATTTTTCTCTGCAGTATTTTGAAGTTTCCATTGTACTAGTTTTTTACCTCCTTGGCTAAATAAGTTAATTTCTAAATATTTATTTCTTTTGATGCTATTGTAAATGGGATTGTTTCATAATTTCCTTTTCAGATCGTTTGTTGTTACTGTATAGAATAGAAGTACAGCTTTTTGGTGTGTAGACATTCTATCCTGCCACAGTACTAAATTCCTTTAATAGCTCTTACAGTTTCTTTGTGGAATTATTAGGGTCTACTATATATAAGATATATTGACTTTGAACAGAGATAATTCTTCATGTCCAATTTTATACCTTTTATTTTTCTTTTTCTTCCCTAACTGCTCTGGCTAGAACTCCCAGTACTATGTTAAATAGAAGTGGTTAAACTGAGCATCCTTGCCTTGCTTCTGAAACTTAAGAGGAAAAGCTTCCGATCCTTCACCATTGAGTATTATGTTAGCTGTAGGTTTCTCATATATGGGCTCTTATCACATGATGTACTATCCTTCTGTTTTTATTTTGTTAAGTGTTTTTGCCATGAAAGGGTGTTGCGTTTTGTCAGATGCTTTTTTTGCATCGGTTGAGATGATCATGGGGTTTTTTCCCCTTTATTTGTAATGTTGTCAATGTCGATTACATTGACCTGTTTTCCTATGTTGAACCATCCTTGCACTTCAATAAATCCCACTTGGTCATAGTGTATAAACTTTTTGTATGCTGCTGAGTACTTTTTTTCTTAAGATTGATTTATTTAGTTTTTGGCTGCACTGGGTCTTTGTTGCTGTGCCTGGGCTTTTTCTAGCTGCGGCGAGCAGGGCCTACTCCTGATCGCAGTGCGCAGGCTCCAGGGCGCATGGTCTTCAGGCGTTGCAGCACGTGGGCTCACTAGTTGTGGTGGATGAGCTCAGTTGTCCTGCAGCACGTGGAATCTTCCCAGACTGGGCATCAAACCTGTGGTGCCTGCATGGACGTCTAAGCATGGGACCACCAGGGATGTCCTGTGCTGGTGAGGTTGATTTGCTAGCATTTTGGTGAAGATTTTATCATCAGTGTTCACAGGGGATATCAGTCTGTAGTTTTGTTTTCTCCCAGTGTCTTTGTCTAGCTCTGGTGTCAGGTTCATGCTGGTTCCATAGAATGAATTAGGAAGTCCTCCTTCCTCAGTTTTTGGGAGAAGTTTGTAAAGATTTGTTCCTCTTTATGTATGTGCTATATTGAGTTGCTGTACAAAAAGTTTTTTATTTTGATGAAATCCACCTTATCTATTTTTGTTACTGCTGGGCTTTTGATGTTATCTGAGAACCCATTCCCAAACTGTGGGGAAAAAAAAATAAGTGGTGTTCGAATATAAAAATGCTATGGAAGGACTAACAATAAAAAACTAAATAGAAGACTTGAGTTTTCAATCTGAAAACTGTAAGTAGCCCAGGAGTTATCATACCTGTAGGGGGAGGCAGAATTTTCCCTTCCCCTCTTAGGGTTTTTCAGCTGGACCTAATATAGTTTCACAGGTGAAAACATACGAACTTAATGTAAGGTCTGTGCGACATCAGAGCCCTCATAAGGAAATGAAGATGCAAAAATGTGGCAAAATCGACATGCTTTTCAACTAGTTTGAACAAAGAGGCAGTTGTAGAAAAGTAACTAAGCTCTGTAGAGAGGCTGAAGGAAGATGAGAGTTATTTTAACCAGGTCTGTGTAGATTCATTCACTTAGCTTTGACTCCTTTCCTGGAACAGGGATGGCATCTTTCACATGTGAATTTTTATGTCCTGTTTTCAAAAAGAGGAGCAGAGATTAAACTGCTCTTCAATGCCTTTCTGACAAAAACATCTGCTGTTTTTTCAGGTACCTTTAGTTCAGAATGATTCTTATGCCAAAGTCGCATATGCAGGGGTGGCATGTTCCGCCACCCTTCATTCCCCTTCAACCCACTTGGAAACTCCCCCAGAAGGTTTCACAGTCCTGAACTGAGTTGGTGGATTGTTTCACAGCTCACTAAACTAGTCTCCTAGTTTTGAGAACTAAGTGCAGTTAAACTCTTGTGTCTGTTTCAGGGGGCAGTGGTGCAGGTGGGAGTCCCTGTCCTAAGTTAGGTCTGTGTGTGGTGTGAGCAATCAGGCATTTATGAAAGGAGTGTCTGTGGAAACAAAAGAAAAAGATTCAGAGTTGGGAACCTAGTTTCTGAGTTCAGAGGGATCCAGTCAAGATTTCTCGATTTGAGCTTGAAGCAGCTTCAGATGGTGGAGTGAGGATGGCAGTTGTCATTAGGCTAATTTCCTGGTTTGCAGTTTGAATGGCTCTGTTTGTGAAATTGAGTATCCTGTGAATTTCCTTAGCAGCCTGGAGAAGAGCAGGTGAGAAGGTTGTCCACACATGATCTGTTGTGGCAATTCCTCTGAAGTTGACACCATGTCATGCAGCTTTAGCTTATGGTACTTCAGGGAGAGGATAGTTCTTATTCTCAGTGATTCCAAGTTAGAATGGTGGGACAGAAATTGCTGTTGTTAGTTTGAGTAGTTGTAGCTAGATATTGGAGGAGACTAAAATAATCAGGATCCAGTCCAGTTTACAGGTAGGTAATCTTGTTCATTTTCTTTGAAGTTTTGTTTTCTTATAATAACCAAGGGGGTGTGTGGTCGTTTTCCACTGAAACCTAATTTTCTCTCTGTATTTACCCTGTTTTTCTCAAATGTCATTATAGTAAGACTTGTTTATAAAATAAGTTTAGTCTTATCTTGACCTGATTGTTTATATAAATGCAGCAAGAATGGTGATTTTTCATTGGAATTATGACTGATTTATGTAGAGTGAAAGTCACTCAGTCGTGTCTGACTCTTTTCAACCCCATGGACTATACAGTCCATAGAATTCTCCAGGCCAGAATACTGGAGTGGGTCGCCTTTCCCTTCTCCTGGGGATCTTCCCAATCCAGGGATTGAACCCAGGTCTCTCACATTGCAGGTGGATTCTTTACCAACTGAGCCACAAGGGAAGCCCAAGGACATTGCCAAATTGATCATTGAACTTCATTAAAAATTAAAAACTTCTGCTTTGCAATAAAAATACTGTTAATAGAATGAAAAGATAAAATAGGGACTAGGGGGACTGCCCTGGCCGTCCAGTGGTTAAGACTCAGAGCTTGCAATGCAGGGAGTATGGGTTTGATCCCTGGACAGGGAACTAAGGTCCCACATGCTTCACGCAGTGTGGCCAAAAAAAAAATAGGGACTAGGAAAAAAATCTTTGTAAAAACATATCTGAAAGAGGACTGGTCTCCAGAGTGTACAGTAGAAAGAACAGTTTAAATTCAATAATAGGAAAATAACCCAGTTTAAAAACTGGGCAAAAGATCTAAGTAGACCTTATCAAAGTATATACAGATGGCAAAGAAGCATATGAAGAGATGCTCAACACCATGAATCATCCGGAGATTGCAGATTAAAACAACAATGAGCTGCCTCTACACACCTATTAGAATGGCCCAAATCTGGAATGCTAACAACATCCATTGTTAGCAAAGATGTGGAACAACAGGAATGTTCATATATTGTTGTTAGGAACCCGAAGTAGTAGAGCCACTTGGGGGAGTTTGACAGTTTCTTACAAAGCTAAGCATAGGCTTGCTTCCTTGGTAGTTCAGATGGTAAAGAATCCGCCTGCAGTGAAGGAGACTTGGGTTCGATCCTTGGGTTGGGAAGATCCCCTGGAGGAGGGCATGGCAACCCGCTCCAATATTCTTGCCTGGAGAATTCCATAGACAGAGGAGCCTGGTGGGCCACAGTCCATGGGGTTGCAAAGAGTCAGACACGACTCAGTGACTAAGCACACACCCCCGAGTATAGGCTTACCACATTGTCCAGTGTTCATGGTGCAGTTATTTACCCAAATGATTTGAAAACTTACACCTACACAGAAAACTGGAACACACATGTTAATGGCAGCTTTATTCTTTTTATTTTAGTTATTAATTTTGGCTGCATCGGGTCTTCGTTGCTGTGCAGGCTTTTCTGTAGTTGCGGAGTACAGACTGTACATTGTGGGCCCAGTGCTCATGGCACATGGGCTTCCCACAGCATGTGGGATCTTCCCAGATCAGGGATCGAACCGGTGTCCCCTGCATTGGGAGACAGATTCTTAACCACTAGACCAGCAGGGAAGTCCAGCAGCTTTAATTGCCTAAACTTGGAAGTAGCCAAGAAAGTAGCCACTGATTGTTTATCAGTCAGTGACTAGATAAACAATCCCTTCTACATCCATACAGTGGAATTTTACTAGGTGGTGAAAAGAAGACATGGAGGAGCCTTAGTGCATATGGCTAAAGAGAGCAGCCCGTCTGAAAAGACTGCATAGTGTATGATTCCAGCTTTATGACATGCTGGAGTTGGCAAAACTGGGGAAGGTTTATACAGATCAGTGGCTGCCAGGATCTTGGGTGTGGGGAGAGGTTAGTTCCTGAAGCAGAAAGCGTTTTTTGGCAGTGAAGCCAACTCTGTGATACTGTCATGATAGGTTCATGAGATACATCTGTCAGAGGAACCCATGGCTGACCGGGTGATAGCAAGAGTCAACCCCAGTGTGAACTATGGACTTTGGTTAATAATAATGTAGCAGTGGAAAATCACATGGACAGAGGAGCCTGGTAGGCTGCAGTCCACGGGGTCGCTAAGAGTCGGGCACGACTGAGCGACTTCACTTCCACTTTTCACTTTCATGCATTGGAGACGGAAATGGCAACCCACCTCCAGTGTTCTTGCTTAGAGGATCCCAGGGACGGGGGAGCCTGGTGGGCTGCCGTCTATGGGGTTGCACAGAGTAGGACACAACTGAGGCAACTTTTAGCAGCAGCAGCAGTGTTTATTCATCAGTTGCAACAAATTTATTAGTGCACAATGTTAATAACAGGAGAAATTGTGTGAATGTGTAAGGAGCAGCATTTATGAGAACTCTGTACTTTCTGTGAAATTTTTCTCTAAACCCAAAACTGCTCTAAAAATTAAGTCAATTGTTTTAAATGGACAAAGGGTCTATTATTCAGTGGTGTGCCTCTAAAAATAACATAAAAATGGGCAATAAGCACTTAAAGATGCTCATATATTACTCTGTAGACTCATACAAATGAAAACACAGGCAGTACCACATGCACTTGGTGGCAGTAATAAAAAGCAGATGACAGGTGTTGGCACAGGTTTGGAGAGATGTGCAGCCATCGTGGAAAACAATGTCACAATTTCTCAGAGTGAGACCAAGTCACCACATGACTCAGCAGTTGTACTTTGAGAACGTACCTGAGAGAATTGAAAACACATGTCCACACAGAAACATCTACATGAAAACTCCTAGAAGCACTATTCAGAGTAGCCGAAAACTGCTTATTTCTGTCAGATCACTAGGTGACCACTCAATGTCCATACACAATAAAGAATACTGTTTTAACAACAATAAAAAAAAAGTTTTAAAAAGTAAACAAACAACAGCAAAAACCCAGCAGTAGGAGTAGAACATATCTGACTCCAGAATTGCTGGACTGTGATAGTCAAAATTCCCAATTTTCAATACAAAGTTACTAGGCATGCAAGAATCAAAAATGTATGGCCCCCTCACAGGAAGAAAAGATAGTGAGCTTCCCTGAGAAACACTTTATTACATTTTAGAATGTCTGTGTATATATTTATTTGATTGTACCAGGTCTTAGTGTGGCAGGATCTTCCAACTTCAGTGAACGTGTGGGTTCTAGTTCCCTAATCAAGCCTTGAAGCCAGGGGCCCCGGTGTTGGGAGCATGGAGTCTTAGCCACTGGACCACCAAGGAAGTCCCCTCTGAGAAGTACTTTACTTTAACAGACTCAAATCTGCTGCTGCTGCTGCTAAGGTGCCTCAGTCGTGTCCGACTCTGTGCGACCCCATAGACGGCAGCCCACCAGGCTCCCCCGTCCCTGGGATTCTCCAGGCAAGAACACTGGAGTGGGTTGCCATTTCCTTCTCCAATGCATGAAAGTGAAAAGTGAAAGAGAAGTCGCTATGTCCGACTCTTAGTGACCCCATGGACTGCAGCCTACCTGGCTCCTCCGTCCATGGGATTTTCCAGGCAAGAGTACTGGAGTGGGGTGCCATTGCCTTCTCCGACTCAAATATGCACAGAGAGCTAAAGGAAACCAAGAGCCTGATATCTCAACAAGTAGAGAATTCTAGCAAACAAATGGGAAGTATAGGAACCAAGTAGAATTCCTAGGGGATCTGACACCAGCTGGGTGTCCACAACTCAGTTATGCAGTTCTAATACCAGCTAACTGGAGTCAGCATCAGATGCCACCTGCTGGAGGGCAGTGTCCTCCACAGACTGTACTTCCTTCAGATGGCAGCCCACATGGGGATCCCCAGGATACCCACAGTTCCCTGCCCAGGAGACTAGAAATTCATTTCCTGCAGTCTCCTCCCTTCTGTACTTGGCTGGAATGCATCACAGAACGCACTGAAAATGCTACATTTATGACCGTGAATTTATAAAAGACACAACCCAGGAACTGCCAGATAGAGGACATACTTAAGACGTGGTCTGGGGGCCAGAGAGGATGCAGAGCTTCCGGGCCATCTCCTCTCAGAATCTGGGCCCATCGCCCTCCCAGCGTATCAATTGCTTACCAACCAGGAAGCTCCCTTGGGTTTTATAGTCCAGAGTTTTACATGGAGTTTTATTACATAGATATTATGATTGATTACACCATGAGCCACATGATGGACCGTGGTCTCTAGCCTCTCTCAAGGGGATCAGAGAGGTGAGGTTGAAATTTCCAGCCCTTTCTGCATGTGGTTGGTTTTTATAGTGACGGGCTCTTGTGCTGTAGCTGTCTACAGGCCCCTCCACGTGTCACCTCAGGGTACAAACACGCTTATCACTCAGGAAAGTCCAAGGGTTTTTAAAGTTCTGTGCCAGAAACTGGGGCCAAAGCCCAGGTTTACTCTTTTTATTCTATCAGAACAGGTCAGTTGAGATTATCCAGCATGAGGAGCAGAAAGGAAAAAAGGATTGAGGATAAATAAGCAGAGACTAGAAGACCTGTAAGACAGCATCAAGCAGAGCAACATATCCATAGTGGGAGATATGGAGAGAGTAACATGGAAACATACTACCATATGTAAAATAGATAGCCAGTGGGAATTTGCTGTATGACTCAAGGAACTCAAATCGGGCGTGGTAACAACCTAGAGGGGTGAGATGGGGAGGGAGGTAGAAGGGATGTTCAAGTGGGAGGGACATAGGTAAACCTATGGCCGATTCATGTTGGTATTTGGTAGAAACCAACACAATACTGTAAAGCAGTTATCCATCAATTAAAAATAAATTTTAAAAAATCAATTAAAAAGAAAAGAACTTGGAAAGCTTAGGAAATGCCTGGAAACCCAACCTTTCCAAGGTTGTCGTTTTGAAATTAAGAACCACTAAGTAAAGGGAGAGGGTCTCTGGAAAAAAAAAAAAAAAAATATATATATATATATAAATTGTATAACAAATACACAAATACACCCCCGACATTAGTAGAATGAAGGGGTAAAAAGCCACACGAGCATCTCCACTGATGCAGAAAAGAAATTTGACAAAGTTCAATATCTTTTAATGATAAAAACATTAAACAAGGTCTTCCTTGGTGGCTCAGTGGTAAAGAATCCACTGGGTTTGACCCCTGGTACGGAAGACCCCACATGCTGTGGGGCGACTGAGGTCGTGCACCACAACTGCTAAGCCTGTGCTCTAGAGCCCATGGGCTGCAACTGAAGCCCACATGCCCTAGAGCCTGTGCTCCTCAACGAGAGAAGCCACTCCGATGAGAAACCCACACACCGCAACTAGAGTAGCCCCCACTTGCCACTATTGGAGGAGACCGTGCACAACCATAAATGAGCAAATAAATCTTAACAAACAAGGAGCAGAAGGAAACGTCTTGATGTGTTTCCCACCCTCGGAAATTCCCCTACTTTGTTGTTGTTCAGTCTTTGCAACCCCATGGACTGCAGCCCGCCAGGCTCCTCTGTCCTTGGGATTTCCCAGGCAAGTGGGTTGCTATTTCCTTCTCCATGGGAGCTTCCCGACTCAGGGATCCAACCCCCGTCCCCTGCATTGGCAGGTGAATTCTTTACTGTTGAGCCACCAGGGAATGCATTTTGTGTATTCAGTCTTTGAAATCTTTCAGCACATGTCCTGAGTTAACCAAATTTGCTGATGTATTGAAGGCAGCACTTAAACAGCTTCATCTTTTAGGATTTTAAATAGCTCAGCTGGAATTCCATCACCTCCACTAGTTTTGTTTGTAGTAATGCTTCCTAAGGCCCACTTGACTTCCCACTCCAGGGTGTCTGGCTCTTTGCTCTCCTATAGAACTAGTGATCACAGACAGCTGCCCAAGCTCTGGGGGTGTGGGTGTGCGTTTTGCCCTTTCTGCCCCAGGGACACCAGACTTCAAACATTTGTCCATTAAAAAAAAATTTTTTTTTTAATAAAGAATGACCAAAATAATCATTGCTAACATTGATTTCTGCTTTGTGGTAAATAAGCCCTTTGCTAAAGAGCTTTCTGTGACCACCTCATGTAATAGAGGCAGGGAGTGTGTTGTCCATATGCCACAGCTGGGCAAACTGAGGGCAGCGACTACCTTGTTTAAAGACGCAGAGTTAGATGGAGTCAGTGTTCTGAATCTTACTCTGTGCAAGTTCCTAGTTCTGGATAAATCTTACTGTTTATTAAGTGACTGTACTAGCTGAGATAAAATAGAAAGGTGGGTGAGAGGAAGCTAACTCTTCAGGTAATTCTGCGCAGGCTATGAAATTAGAATATCAATACTTCTAATTCTGGAACAGCCGCTAAGACTAATCGAGACAAAAATTTTCAGTAATTTTTCAAAATCTATTTCTGGCTCTGTCGGGATCAGCTGTTTTCCTAAGAGCTTGCTTCAGCCCCAGTGGTGGGATTCGGTGTCTTCTGTAATGCATCAGTTAGGGTTCAGGCAGAGCAAAGCAGCAGCAGCTCATTTACCCTGGGGGGCTGGCTGGCACAGCTTGGCCACACAGCCCACGAGGTGTGACTGCACCTGCCAGGGAACCCCAAGTGTGCAGGGCAGCTGTCAGAGAAGGAGACAGAAGGCAGATTGGGGAGGAATGAGAACACATTTGACCCTGGGACAGAGAGCTGAGCACACACGCCTGGCTGTGGAGTCAGGGCCCCGGAGGAGGAGCCAAGGAAACGTGGGCAGCCGCCGCCTCCCGGGAGAAGAGGACACAGCATCCACAAATGTGTCTTCTCGAGGATTTTACCTGCCAGGCCTTATTGGAGTTTAGATTTTCTGTGGGTGTGTTTGTCTTTGCTGTTTTGAATGTGATCTTTAACCAGTTTCTACTTGGTAATTGATGACATACAGGAAAGCTGATGGTTTTTGAAAGCTGACCTTGTCTCTTAGGAGTTTTCTGAAACCTCTGATCTGCTCTAGTAATTTCTCAGCTTTTCTGTATTTTCTGGGTTGGTGATCTTGCCACCTGTAAACCATGGGGCTCTTGTTTCTTTCTTTCAACACGTGCACCTCACATTTCTTGCTTGTCTGACTGCACCGGAGAGGCTGGCAACTTTGGCTTCTGCTCTGTTCATGCTATTACTCATTTTAATACTTTTTTCTTCCATTTGTTTCTTTTCCGAAGAACAGTACGTATATATTAGCATTAATTTTTCTGCCTTTCATATTTTCAATGTACTACCATATATATAGCATAAAATGTCATTTTAGTCATTTTTAGTAGATTTCATTGGCATTAGGTATGTTCAAAATGTTGTCTGGTTATCACCACTACCCATCTCCACATCTTTTTCATCCCAAACAGAAACCCTGTGCCCATTAAATAACAACTCGTATTTCCCCCTCCCCCAGCCCTGGTAGCTTTTATTCTACATCCTGTCTATGAATTTTCCTATTCCAGGAACCTCTTGAAAGTACAACCCTACACATTTTGTCATCTTGCATCTGGGTTGTTTCACTCAGCATAATGTTCTGAAGATCCATACATGCTGTAGCAGGCGTCAGAATTTCATTCCTTTTTATAGCTAAATAATATTCCTTTGTATGAATATAAAGCCGTTTTTCTCTGATGGACCCTTGTGTTATTTCAGTCACCAATGGTGAATAATGCTGTGATGAACACGGATGTACAGGCGTTTATTTTTTAAGTTTCTGCTTTTAATTCTTCGGGGTATAATCTAGTGGAATTGCTGAATAATGTGGTATTTCTGCATTTCAGTTTTTGAGGAACTGCCAAACTTTTCCACTGTAGCTGCACCACTTTACCTTCTTAGCAGCAGTGCGCAGGAGTTCCAGATATCTCCGCGTCCTCACCAATACTTCCTCTGAAAACATTTATCTCTGATTACAGCCACGGTGACAGGTGTGAGGTAGTATCTCATCTCGGTGTTCGTGTGCATTTCCTAAATGTCTGCTCACGCTGGGCATCTGAAGGGTCTTCTTGGAGACGAGGTTCTCACCTGTGGGGTAGGATGTTGACTCCCATCAGCGTCAGACAGCTGCACTGAGCTGTGAACGCCCAGGTGGCTTCAGGACCGCTGGCTTCCTCCTGCTGCTCCCGTCTGCTGCCGTGACGCTTCCATTTCCGGTAGCGTGCTGTTCGGCACCAGGCTTCCTTCTTGCTTCCTATACTTTGTTTCTGTGTTGACATTTTCTCTCTTTGTTGAGACATCATGCCCTTTGGTCTCTTTACTTCTCTGGCCCTTGTCCGGGCACATTCGGGGGTAATTTCTGTTATCTTTTCTTCCTGGTATACGGCCATACATTCTCAAGTCTTTGCATGGATAATTTTGTATTGAAAACTGGGGCATTTTGAATATTATAGTTTGCTCCTACAGTTTTTGGCTATTCTGAACATTCACGTAGAAGCTTCTGTGTGGACATGTGTGTTGGGTTCTCTGGGCCCACACCCAGGAGTGCAGTTGCTGAGTCATGTGGTAACTGTCTCACCTTCAGTGGTGGCTGCCCTGTTGAGGTTCCTCCCGCTAATGTCAGAGGGTCCAGTTTCTCCCTGTCTGCAGCAGAGCTTGTGTCTGTGTTTATTACAGTCGCCAAGCACACGCATACTCGTATCTCAGGGTTTTCTTCTCCATTTGTGTAATGGCTGAAACAAGTGGAGAAGTAGACTGTACTTTGTAGAGCAGTTTGGGTTTAGGGTTTATGCTAATAAAGTGACTCTTGGGGGTAGCTACCCTAGGTAGCTTTAGGAGGGTGGTTGGTCATCAGAAAGACCACCAGAGCACCATCACCTCTGTGCCTTCCCTATGCACTGCTTCCATGGGGCATATATTCCTAAGCCCTGTAAGCTGTTCCAGCCAACTGAGGGCAGGGGTCGCTGGAGGGGTGGTCACAGAAACCCCCTATTTATAGATGGTCTGTCAGAAGTACAGGTGGCCTGGACCTGCAGTGGCTTCTAAGTGGGGGCCGTCTTGTGGGCCTGAGCCCTTGACCTGTGGGCCTGACACAAACCCCACATAGTGTTGGAGTCGAGTGGCTGGATGCCCCACTGATGTGGGAAGGTCTGGAGCATCAGTTGCGGTGTGTGTGAGCCCCGCACATTTGGCGCCAGAAGAGACATGAATCCTGCTGCTCTTGTTTGAGGACAAGGTGATGCCTGCCAAGCTCCTTAAATGTCACACTAGAAACACAGAGTCTCTTACTCTTAAATTTCTTCTATAATATTCTATATTCCAACAGCACTTAAATCTTTTTCTGACAGCATGGCAATGGATTTTTAGATATGACAGCAAAAAGTAGAAGCAAGAAAAAATTGGGCTTCATCAAAATTAAAAACTTTTGTGCAAAGAGTAGACACTGTCAAGAAAGTGCATAGAAAGCTGGCAGAATTGGGAGGTGGGGAGAATACTGCAAACCATACATCTGATAGGGGCCCAGCACCCAGAGGGTATGTCCCACAACAGAAAGACAAGCCCATAGATGAATGGGCACATGTCTCCAAACCATCAGAGCCGGGCAGTAACCCTGTGAGAAGCTGAGGGATGTCATTAGTGACGTGCACTGAAACTGTAATCAAGTGGCAGTGAGATACTGCATGCTGTACAGGGTGGCATAGTAACAAAGACCACAGACGCACTGGCTAATGTTGCTGAATTATACACGTGAAGGTTACTTTCCTGTTAACGTGAATTTGACCTCAGAACTTTGTCGTGCTGCGTCGTAGCCTGCAGGTGACAGTATTGGGGTTCTCCTGCCTCTCTCCTCCTGTGGGGTGAGGGGGGCAGGTGCGTGGCCCCAGGGAGGACTGCTCTCCAGGTCATTGGTGGGCTTCATACTGGGGAAGTGCCAGTGTCAGTCATTTTTAGGACTTTCTGTTTGGTTGGTCAGATTCCTTATTAAAGGCTCTAAAAACCTCCAGCAGGCGCCGGGGCCATACCTGCCAGCACCTGGGAGCTAAGCAGCAGGACAGAACACAAGAGTCATCTTTTAATTAATACAAAAGTTTAACAAATTTCTTCAAAGGCAGTAAGCTACAAGTTAGCACTTAGAAATAGTCTGAGCACATATTTTAAAATGTTTATTTTATAAAAGCTTGCATGGCACTGCCTGAGACAGGACTTCATGCACACTCACACACGAGACTGGATGCACAAGAGTGCCACAAACACACCCATGGCCAGCAGTTACTGTTGGAGGACCTGCTCTCCTGGAAGACAGAAGGTATTAAATGGAAGGTGGGATAAAGAACACAGCCAGCCAGGGCACCAAATGTGCAGACTTAAAAACCATGATAAGAGTTAACGTTTGGGAGAAAAGTGCACTTAAAATTGTAACGCTTTTCTTGATGTCCGGAACGATAGTGTGAATCCTTAGAATAAGAACATGAAGCTCGCATCCTTTCCCTGCTTGTCTGGGACCGAAGCCACGGTCCAGGTGAAGAGCTCACCTCCCATGCTGCATGTGTGGCATATCGTTCTCAGTGGTAGTTTGGGGCTGGGATGATTCCATTTCAGCCACGGTCGGTGAAGAGTCTTACTAAAATTCCCACTGCGAGGATAGCAACAGCCAAAACTGCAGCAGCCCTGCCCTACACAATCAGCTGGGTCCCTGTCAGGACGTCATGGCAGGGGCCGCCCTGATCAGCTGCACAGTCTGGCTCTTGGGTCGGATGAGGTCCAGCAGGATGGCCCCAGCCCGTGCTTCTTTCTCCAGGATGGACAGATCTGTTTGTGGAGAACAGGGAGATGATATTTACTTATGTGGGAGTCTGAGTGAAGGCGTTCCTGGGTGTGACATGAGCCCACGTGGTTGTTGGTCACTGGCTGTTAACACATGGGCCACAGTAGCCACACCCCATTGGGGGCCTGGAGCCCATCTCCTGGTCAGAGGGCAGGCAGCAGGGGCTCCTGCACCAGCGACTCTGAGCTCCAGGTAGGAAAGACAGAAATGAGAATACTGGAGGACACCCCCTCACCTATGGCGCTGGATATGGCCTCTGTCCCCTCACATCCTGGCTCAAACCTGTGTCAGAGGTAAACGAAGTACAGCCATGCTGGCCGGTTCCGTGGTCAGACTGTGGTTATGCTTCTGCAGGAGCTACACCAGAAGCTTCCGCCCCGAGCACAGTCTTGCTCAGTCCTGACAGTGACCGTGAACACGACACTAGAAACCACTGTCGTCCTCCCCAACATCAGCTCACGAAAATAACAACGCCCTATACACTCACTGCCTTTGTGGACCACACTGAAGGGAGGGAGCACATGGCCTGTCCCCATGAGCAGTCATGAGGGCCCTGGCGGCGGTCAGGGCGTGGACAGTGGTGGTCTGCGCCCCTCGGCTCCTCCTCACGTCCCCGTATCCATGACATCTCTCCCCTCGGCCGACCTCCCACCATCTCACCCTGAACCTGACACAGTCGGCTGGGCTCACCCTTCAACCCAGAGACACCCCAAGTGTCAGGATCCCGGTCTTTCACCTGCAGGACAGGCTCTGCCCCCACGGACCTCCCTGACCACAGACACTTAGCATCTGCTTCTCAGGAAACTATGGACCAAAGATCCTTGAGACGCTAGAACTAGACAACAGATCAGGAAAAACGGGAAGCACTACTGTTCTCCCAAGATGGCCTTACACGCTAGTTTCTAAGCTAACTCTCTCTGGCTGTGCCTGCTTAGCAGAGGAGAAATTAGCTCCGTATTAAGAGGACACAGGCTTCCTTTGGCCCTCACTCTCAACGTCCAATGCCTCTTCACGAGTCGCAGTGAGTCCTGCTGCCCATGGGCTTCTTACCATCCTCACCCTGGAAGAGTCCTTGCCTGCCCTGGAATCACAGCACGCATGCACACACACACTCCCCTCCTCCAGTGGCCCCCGCGCTGGTACCTGCCCTGCTGCACAGTTCCAGTCGATCCTCCAGATGTACACCAGGTAGAGGAGGGTTTGGAAGACCATCAACCCGGACCAGAGACCTGCGGGTGGGAATGAGCAGCCCATTTAGGTGTTCTGCACTTGTGCTCCTACCACCATCGACATCCTTCTGTATCCACGATGGAAACTGCAGTTAATATAACTTCCCAAAAGTGAAAGTCACTCAGTTGTGTCCGACTCTGTGACCCCATGGACTATACAGTCCATGGAATTCTCCAGGCCAGAATACTGGAGTAGGTAGCCTATCCCTTCTCCAGCAGATCTTCCTGACCCAGGAATCAAACCGGAGTCTCCTGCATTGCTGGTGGAATTCTTTACCAACTGAGCTACCAGGGAAGCCCTCATAACGTCCTTAAAGTTTTAGATAATTACAGACCAGGATCAGACTCAGGCTTCCCACTGATCTGTCAATGGCATTCAGTCCATCAATAAACACCCCCAAAACTGTTGGCTGCTTTACGTGGGGATTTAACCAGTATTTCCTGGCTTTGTTTGCATCAGGTAGTGTATGAAGTGCTAGAAACAAAGAACTGAACACTGTTTGACATAAAGCATAGCAATTTTTTTGGTTCAGCTCCTAAAACAAAAGCAAAAAATAAACAAATGGGGCCTAATGAAACTTAAGAGCTTTCACACAGCCAAGGAAATTATCAACAAAATGTAAAGGAAAACCTACTGAATGGGAGACAATATTTACAAATGATGTGACTGATACAGGGTTAACATCCAACATATATAAATAGTTCATACAATTCAACATCAAAAAACGGGCAGAACTGAACAGAAATTTTTCCAGAGACGATCTGCAGATGGCCAACAGGCACAGAAAATAGGCTCAACATCGTTAACCATCAGGGAAACGCAAATCAAAACCACAATGAGCTATCACCCATACTTATTAGAATGGCCATCATCAAAAAGAATTTAAGTGTTGGCGAGGATATGGAGAAAGGGAGCCCTCGTGCACTGCTGGGAATGTGAGTGAGCGCAGCTACTGTAGAAAGCAGTACAGAGCTTCCTCAGAAAAACTGAAAATAAGATTGCCCAGTGATCCTGCAGTTCCACTGCTGGATATGTATTTGAACAAAACAAAAACATTAATTCAGTAGGATCCATGCACTCCAGTGTTCACAGCAGCATTATTTACAACTGCCAAGATAAGGAAGCACCTAAGTATTTATCAAAAGATGAATAAAGGTTTGTGTGTGTGTATATATATATAATAGAATATTCCTTAGTGATAAAAAAATGAAGAAATTCTTCCATTTGCAGCAAAACGGACGGACTTAGAGGGCATTATGCTAAGTGAAGTAGAGCATTCAGAGAAAGACATACTATGTGATATTACTTATATGTTGAATCTAAAAAATATAAGCAGTGAGTATAACAAAAAAAAAAAACGGACTTACAGATAGAACAAACTAGTAGTTAACCCGTGGGGAGAGAAGCAGGGAGGGGCAAGATAGGAGCAGGGGATTAAGAGGTACAAACTATTACATATAAAATAAGCTACAAGGATATATTGTACAACACAGAGAATATAGTAAATACTTAGTGTTCCATTTACAGCTATTATAATCTTTAAAAGTTGTGAACTACTATATTATACACCTGTAACAATATTATACATCATCTACATACATTATATATCATCTAACTTAAGTAAAAAATTTTAAGAAATAAAAAAGTACTGCTAGAGGAAAATATAGAAAAAAATGTTAAAATCCTATTGTAGACATTCTTGCCAGAGAAATGAGGCATAAAAATTAGGAAGGAGTAAAACCATTTCTATTTACATGACATGTAATACATTTGACAAAATGCTCAACCATTTTTGTTGGAAACTTTCAATAAAGCAGACTCCATGGATCTTTCTTGAGCATCATTAAGAAGACATGCATACATGGATTTATTAATATGTGTTTACACTGTATGTGTGTTGTTGTTTAGTTGCTAAGTCGTGTCCAACTCTTTGCAGCCCATGGAGTGTAGCCCGCCAGGCTCCTCTGTCCATGGGATTTCCCAGGCAAGAATACTGGATTGGGTTGCCATTTCTCCTCCAGGGGATCTTCCCGTGTATGTGTGTGTGTCAGGCCAAAATCCAGCATGCTACTTAGAACTAGGGCTTCTGATATTTCTCTACTAAAGTCCTGAACAAGACAAGCATTTCCACTAACACCACAACAATTTATTCTACTACAGGCATTAGGCAAGAAAAGGAATGCGTGGTATAACCTTTGGTAAGGGGAATATAAAAGTATTATATGATTGTTTGCCTCAGTGGGGCTTCCCTGGCAGCTCAGTGGTAAGAATCCGCCTGTCAATGCAGGAGACACAGGTTCAATCCTTGGGTCTTTGATCCCTGGAAAAGGAAATGGCAGCCCACTCCAGTGGGCAATCCCATGGACAGAGGAGCCTAGCCAGGCTGTAATCCATGGAGTCGCAAAGAATCAGACAGGATTTAGCAACTAAACAACAATGCCTGTAATACCCAGGAGTCAACTGAAAACTACTTGAGTTCAGAATTTTAACAAGCTGCATTCACATACAGTAGTTAACAGGCCTCATACATACAAACAACCGCCACTTAGATTATATAATGGAAGGGAAGGCCTCCGTCTGCAATGACAACAAAGGGATTATATGTCTGGGCGTAAACTTAACAAGAAAGAGGAAGATGATGAAAAGTACACTGAGCAGAGCCTAACATTTCCATAATGCTCGTCAAATATTTTAAGAGCTGAGGTTGTCAGAGGGGCGGGGCGCCCACTTTGTAAGAACACAGGTGTCCTCCAGGCCAAGGATCGCCGGGCAGCTGGACTTAGAGATCTTCTGGTGCTATCCTGAGATGAAACCCAGGAGGGGAGAATTTCCCTAAGGAAGAAATGAAGTGTCTGGAAAACAGAATCTGCCTCAAGCACCTCTCCTCTGCAGTCCCCCCAACAGGAAACTGGGTACTGAGCAAGACCCCCTTAATGAGTGTAATGAATAGCACCTGAGTGGGTGCCGTGGTTCCTGCAGATGACAAACGCTAAGATAAATGCCATAGCCCTTACAAATTCTCACCTCCTCGCCTCTGAAAGTGCAATAAGCCTGAGATCTCACAGTCAGAGCTGGCTAAGACTTGGCAGCCTGACCTGGGCAGAGTTCTCGCCTGGGGGCCTGAACTAAGACATCAGTGAGACTGCCTGCGAACATCTGGGCAGCCAGGAGCTTAGGTACCAAGTCAGGTCCAGAGCTGAGAGCCCTGGGCACCAGGCTGAACCCCACACCTTCCAAGGAGGAGAGTAGGGACAGGACAACAAGAGGATAATCTCAGCCCTCAGGGAATGCCTGCACCCTGAGAGCACAAGGTGGGGAAAGTGCCAAAGAACAGAGAGGAGTAAACACCAAGAGCCTGGGGTGAGCTCAGAGCAGACGGGTTCTTTGTGTTCCCTGGGTTCCAGCACTGCCCAGGCCGCCGTGCACAGGTGTCAGTGAGTGTGCGGGGTGAATGAGGGACTCAAACCTCGGGGAGACCACGCACACCACAGTAACTAGAGTGGCTCTAGGGGCAACTGTCTGGGCTCAAATCTTGTCTCCTCACCTGCTGTCTGTGAGAAACTGCTTCACCTGTTCAGACACCAGCTTTTCCAGGTGTCAGATGGCGCAAATGGGGGATGGTATCTGATATCTTCATAAATTTCATAAACAACATAAAGTACATAAACAGCGTATTTCTGCAAAGGCCCTCCAAGAAAAATTATCTCGCATCCTGTAAATTATAGCTGTACTTTTTTTTTTTTTTTTACTGCACCACATGGCATGTGGGAATCTTAGTTCCCTGACTAGGGATCAAACTGGCACCCGCTGCATTGGAAAAGCAGTGTCTTACACTGGACCACCAGGGAAGTCCTATTTTTTAATAAAAATAAAAGTACTGCTCTGTAATTACCTATTGGAAAAAAAGAATATGTATATGTGTAACTGATTCACTTTGCTGTACAGCAGAAATCAACACAACATTGTAAATCAACTGCACGCCAATAAAAACTTTTTAAAAATAAGTAAATGAAACTGAAAATTAAAAATGTTAAAATCCTATTTTAGAACAATAAGGCTAGAAAAAATAAAGGGCATTGAAGTTGGTAAAGAAGGAGTAAAACTATTTGTTGGTATGTGACATGACCGTATATATAGAAAATCCTGAAGAATTAATACACACAAAAATACTAGGACTAATTAATGAATTCAGCAAACTTACAAGATCAACAACAAAAATCACCTGTGTTTTAATACACCAGCAAAGAACAATTTGAAAATGAAATTAAGAAAATTTCAGGAGCATCCAAAAGAATAAAATATCTAGAAATAAATTTAACCAGGGAAGTCAAAGACATATACATTGAAAACTACAAAACATTGATGTAAGAAAGGCCTAAATAAATGGAAAGACAGTCTCTGTTCATGGGTTGGAAGACTTAACATGGCAGTATTCTCTCCAAAGCAAACCAACAGATTCAATGCAATCCTAATAAAAACTTCAAAATTCTCCACAAAGCCATCTGAAGATTCAGTGCAACCCTGATAAAAATTCTAGAATTACCTGAAGGTCCAATGGGTAAGAAGGACTTGGCACTTTGACTGCTAAGGGTCCAGGTTCAATCCCTGGGTGGGGAACTAAGATCCCACAAGCTGTACAGCACAACCGAAAAAAAAAAAAAAAACCTTCCAGTGGCCTTTTAGGGAAAATGGAAAAGCTGATCTTACATGGAACTGCAAGGGGCCCTGAATGGCCACAACAAAAAACTGAGAACAGACTTGGAAGATTGGAAGACTTCACTTTCTGATTTCAAAACTTACTGCCTAGGAATCTTAAATATGACAAAAGTGAAAGTGAAGTCGCTCAGTCATGTCCGACTCTGTGACCCCATGGAATGTAGCCTATCAGGCTCCTCTGTCCATGGGATTTTCCAGGCAAGAGTACTGGTGTGGGTTGCCTTTTCCTTCTCCAGGGGATCTTCCCAACCCAGGGATCGAACCCTGGTCTCCTTCACTGTAAGCAGACGCTTTACCGTCTGAGCCACTAGGGAAGCCCCATGACACAAAAGAACTTTCCTACAAAACAGGAACAGAGACATAGAGAAGAGATTTGGGGTTCCTAGGGGTGGGGGCCTCGGGAGTTTGGGATTAGCAGATGCGAACTATCACATACAGGATGGATAAACAACAAGGACCTACTGTATAGCACAGGCAACTATATCCAATATCCTGAGATAAATCATCATGGAAAAGAAAATGAAAAAGAATGTATATGTTTGTATAACTGAGTCACTCTGCTGTAGAGCAGAAATCACAGCATTGTAAATCAACTCTACTTCAATAAAAATTTTCATAGAAGCAACTTGCACAGCTACAGCAATCCATTGTTGTACTGGCATGAGCCAGACAGAGACAAATAGAGCACAACAGAGGCCAGAAATAAACCCTCACATCTCTGGCCCACTGATTTTTGACAAGGGTGCCAAGACCATTCAACAGAGAAAGAACCTTTTCCAAAAAATGGGGCTCACCTTGTCTAGTGATTCTAGACATGTCCCAGATCTGAGCTACTGAGTCATGACTCAGGGAGTTGTTCCCAGCCAGCTCCCTCCAGCCCATCACAGGTGCTCACAGTGTTCACATCACTTAACCCAAATGGAGTAAGTGTGTGATTACTTACTAGAGCCTGGTCTCGTCCTGAGGGCAGGGTCATGTTTATTTTCCTCAAGTGGACATTTCCAGTGTTTTTGTGTGCTTAATACACAAACTATTCTTGTATACCAAATATACAAAGTGTAAATGCTATACACAAAATAACTATTTAGGGAGGAAATAATTTTTCCTATTCCACAAGGGTCACTTTGCAGATAACTGCTTTGTATCTCAGTTTACCTCAACGTGACAAGCAGGATCCGAGGCAAGTCACCTCGGACTCGGACACATACCTGTCATCCCATGATTAGCAGCAGACATCAGAGATGTTCCAGGGAGAGAACCACACACATAGTAACCAGTGGCACTCAGGAAAGCACCCTGCTCCTCTCAGGACTCCACCAGAGGTGCCCCAAAGGGAAGGAAAGCAGCTGATGTTGCAGTCATTCCTGTGTCACCAGGTCAGAACACCACCTGGCACTTCACGCTCTGAGTACAGTCACACATCCTATCTCAAAACAGGGCCCCGCCTTAGAGACAAAGGAGAACGTATGCTTCTAAAGTTTCGTCATCAACAACTACAGCAGCTTTCATCAGAAGTCCGCCAGATAACAGCATTTAAATCTCTATAAATACAGTTCCTAAAGGGAACTCTCTGACAGTCTAGTGGTTAGGACTCTGCACTTTCACGACCAACGGCCAAGGTTCAATTCCTGGTCAGAGAACTAAGATCCCATGAACCTTATGGTTTGGTCAAAGAATAACCTATCAATTGACCAATTTAAAAAAACATAAGAATAGTTCATAAGTGTTTAAAAAATGTAGAGGTTTCATGGATGGAACTCTCAGCAAAAACTAGTCTGATATCATAGCTGGAAAATATTAATGCAGTTGGGCTTCTAGAACGCCCACAGCCAGTGGGATGATGACTATCTCACTCTGTCACATTCTTGCCGTAGCCAGTGTCCAGTCACGGGCACCAGGTCTCCAGAGTGACTGAGACACAGCAGAAAGATGGCAAGTAGACCAGAAATCATCCCATGAGGACCCATAGCTAAACCAGGAATAAGCTTCACGGGATGACCCTAGGGTTCAGCAGAAGGGTCTTCAAATACCCCTAAGCCTACAAAGATGAGGCGGGAGGAGGATCTTCTCATGGTCAGGACTGACTCCAAGGTAGCATGGCCTGCCTTGGAGGTGTCACCACATGGCCAGGGTTACAGAGTGTCCAGGCCCAGACACAGTAGGGGAGGCTGGCTAGCCCGGGGCTCTCCTACCCCAGATGCCACACATCACATCACCCACCTGTCCCTCCAATGGCTCCAACCATGTGAAGCTAGAGCTCCCTCTTTTTGAAAATTAAATCATAGGCATTTAATTAAAAACCAGAAACACAAAGTGTGCTAGTGTGGCAGACAGTAAAACCACCAGTACTCAGAGCAAGTGCATCAAACAGATGAAAAGCAGCAAAGATCAGCATTACCTGGCTCACTAGGGAAATAATGTCCCTGTTGGAGGAAAAGAAAGTAGTCGTGACCGGAAACCTGTGGCTCTGTGCAGTTGTGGTTACCTGGCAGAGTGGCCAGTCCACCCAGGCCAGACACTTCTTTCCTATTTGAGAAAATGAGGGCATCATAAAACCTCACTGGGCTTCCGTCCCTGTCAAGTGGTTAAGAACCCGCCTTGCGATGCAGGGGACACAGGTTCAATCCCTGGTCCAGGGTGATGGCACATGCCTTGGGACAACTAAGGCCATGTGCTGCTACTGCTGAAGCCTGAGTGCCCCAGGGGCTGCTCTCCAAGACAAGCACCGCAGTGAGAAGCCGGCCCACACACCACAACTAGAGCAAGCCCCTGGCATGCATCAACAAAGACCCAGCACAGCCAAAACAAACAGAAAAGGTAATAGTTCAGCCAAAGTCCGCCAGGTAGGACGAGGCACAGTGGACACAGTCCTGCTCTAAGTGGAGCTGCGAGCACTGCCTCCAGGTCTGTATGAACTCAAGATGGTGGAGGCCCAAAATGACACAGCTTCCCCAACTCCCAGCTCCATTTCCTCAGCCCAAGGACATTCCCCCGTCTGCACTTTGTCCTGGAAACTGCTCCCCTGTGGTAAGCCAGGCAATCACGGGCTCCCCTCCATGCTGCCCCTTAGATCCACGTGTGCCGCCTGTGGTCCAGAGTCTGAAAGCCATTTTTTACAAAATAGATTTTGTCTAGATTTTTAGCTGCTTAGGAGGGTAAATCTAGTTTCTGCTCCTCCAGCTGACCACCTCCTTAGTCCTGAGATTCTACGTTTTAAGCTCTGGTCTAAAATCAGTGACACGAGATGAGCACACTTTACAGCAGTAAAGCCAGATTTCTTCAAAAGCATAATCTGGGGCAACTGTGAAAATTATTGAGGTGTTTTCATCAAGATTTGGTTTATTCAGGACACTTATTAGTAACTATCTAAATAACTATGCAAACACATCATCACAGAAAATGTCGTGAAATTCAACCTAAGATTGAGTCGGTGGTCTGCGCAAACACCGCCCAGGTGATTCAGGAGGGCTTGCTGTCACAGCGTGCCCTGGACAGGAAACTGCCTGTCTGGGGCTGAGCTTTTTCCAAACTCTGAGCACAAGAGAAACCCCACTTTGGTTTGATAAATGATTGATTGGAGGGATGGAGGGGGTTTCCTCAGGCTTCCTTCATTCAAACCTGTTCAAGTTTAGCTCTGGTTCTCAATCCTGGCTGCACTACAGATTTTCCTGTAGAGTGAAATGCCACTCACCTCCCAGAGTGAGAAAAGTACAGTGAAGAAAGCAGGCATAAAATCTACACTGTAGAAGATGTACGTACATCCAGAAGATGTATATACCTGTCCTTGTAAATGCAGAGGCAACCACATCCTTTAAAGCAGCAAGTAAGATCCCATTACAAGGGCACAGACACCTGGAAAATACTGAAGAACCAACAGGAAGTAAAAGTAATCCTAGTACTGACTTCTCACGGGACACCTCTGTCAATGACTTAAGAAATCTAAGTGTTTCTTCTGACTGTCCAGGAAAAGGCAGCTAAAGTCACCTTTAAATCACCTAAAATCACTGAAGTGATTCTAACTTCTTTTTCTCATAGAAAAGATGCTCAGTAAGATGACATCTTCTCTAATTGCTCAGACTCCAGAACATTCAGACTGCCCAGGGGTCGGAGTGCAGGGACCTGGAGGGCTGGGCACACATGCTCATCAGAAAGGAGCCTGCACATGGTCACAACTGCCTTTGCAATGATTCCCTTTAGGGCCCAAGAGAACAGTATTTAGTTGGGACCTGATAACAAAATCATAATCGGGAGTTTTATTTAACTGAGTAAACTGGAGACAACATGAATAAAATTTCAGTTGAGTTTACATATGTAAACCAATTCCTGGAGAACTCGTGATACACAAATTTAACTCAGATAAAACTCAGAAGGCAGCCTCGAGCCGCGTCACACTTACCATGCACAGGAGGGTGGTGACGCAGGAGTGTCGCTCCTGTGCTTTGTTTCCCACCCCCAGGGCACTGCCCGTCTGGACACTGGCTGCCACACTGAGGCCAGGGGGCACCTGGGAACAAACAACCACAAGTCATGAGAAGTCAGGTCTGAAAGTCAGAATACCAGTGCACTAGGGTCCACCTGCATGGAAACCCGAGGTGGAGTCAGAGGTCTGGGATCCAGACCCGGTCCAGTGTGTCCTTGCTGTGTGATGTAAACAAGCGGTTTGGCCTCACTGGCTGTAACAGGCAGTGCCCAGACCACTCCCCCGTCAAAGGCAGCCAAGTAGGGGCTTCCCTGGTGGTCCAGTGGTGGAATCCACCTTGCAGTGCAAGGGACACTGGTTTGATCTCTGGTCCAGGAAGATCCCACCTGCTATGGAGCAACTAAGCCCCTGCACCACAGCGATTGAGCCCCTGTGCTGCAACTACGAAGCCTGTGCACCTAAAGCCTGTGCTCTGCAACAAGAGAAGCCACCACAGTGAGAAGCCCGAGCATTCAACAAAGGGTAGCCCCTGCTCGCTGCAACTAGAGAATGCCCTCATACAGCAAGGAAGACCTACCACAGCCAAAAAATAATTTTTTTTTTTTAAACGGGCAGCAGAATAGGAACCTCTTAAAGATGCTGGGTATGAGGGCAAAGCACCTCCCTTATTAGCTAAACACACACTCTGAAAAGTCCATTCAACCTTGCTACATTCTACAAGATTTAGTGAACTGTAAATATAGAAATAATATGTAAAAATTAAATGAACCAGGAGTTTCCTCAAGTCCAGTGGTTAAGAATCTGCCTGCCAATGCAGGGAACGCAGGTTTGATCCCTGGTCTGGCAAGATTCCACATGCTGTGGGGCAACTAAGGGCCACAAATGCTAAGCCCACATGCTGTAGAGGCTGTGCTCCGCAGGAAAAAAGCCGCTACAAGGAGAAGCCTGAGGACCACAGCTAGAGAACAGGCCCTGCTCACCGTAAGTGGAAAAAGTCTGTGTGCAGCAACAAAGACCTAGCACAGCCAAAACTAATTTTTTAATAAGAGGTTCAGTTCAGTCACTCAGTCATGTCCGACTCTTTGCAACCCCATGGACTGCAGCACGCCAGGCTTCACTGTCCATCAGCAACTCCTGGAGCTTACTCAAACTCAAGTCCATCAAGTCAGTAATGCCATCCAACCATCTCATCCTTTGTTGTCCCCTTCTCCTGCCTTCAATCTTCCCCAGGATCAGGGTCTTTGCCAGTGAGTCAGTTCTTCATATCAGGTGGCCACAGTATTGGAGCTTCAAAAAAAGAAGTAAAGCCTTTTAAAAAATTAAATGACCCATGTGAAACAAGCACTCAGAACAAACCTGGCACTCTAGGAACATCGCAAAAGCTGATGAAATCTGACCCCATCACACATTATGTGTCCAGCATTCCTTGTGTCTAATTACCCACTAAACTGAAGTATGGCCCTTCAGATGCCAAAACTTTTAATTGGGTATAGAAATCTGAAGCTCTAAGCTTGCCTGCTTTTTAAACAGAACATTACTCAACCTGCAGGATTATCTCTGTTGTTATTCCTGTGATATGGTTGCTGCCCTCAGGGGCTGTTAGTGAAACACGGATGGTAGAATAAACTGGCTTTAATCTCATGTCAGAGTTTTGCCAAGAGAACACACTGGTCATAACAAACACCTTCTTCCAACAACACAAGAGAAGACTCTACACATGGACGTCACCAGATGGTCAATACCAAAATCATATTCATTATATTCTTTGCAGCCAAAGATGGAGAAGCTCTATACAGTCAGCAAAAACAAGACCGGGAGCTGAATGTGGCTCAGATCATGAACTCCTTATTGCCAAATTCAGACTGAAATTGAAGAAAGTAGAGGAAACCACTGGACCATTCCGGTATGACCTAAATCAAACCCCTTATGACTATACAGTGGAAGTCACAAATACATTCAAGAGGTTAGATCTGATAGACAGAGTGCCTGAAGAACTATGGATGGAGGTTTGTGACATTGTACAGGAGGCAGTGATAAAGACATTCCCCAAGAAAAACAAATGCAAAAAGGCAAAATGGTCGTCTGAGGA
Organism: Bubalus bubalis; assembly: GCF_019923935.1. Taxonomy (NCBI): domain Eukaryota; kingdom Metazoa; phylum Chordata; class Mammalia; order Artiodactyla; family Bovidae; genus Bubalus; species Bubalus bubalis. The sequence goes on along the minus strand of NC_059159.1, from coordinate 29,141,720 downwards.
GGCCTTACAGACAGCTGTGAAGAGAAGTGAAAGGCAAAAGAGAAAAAGAAAGATACACCCATTTGAATACAGAGTTCCAAAGAATAGCAAGGAGAGAGAAGAAAGCCTTCCTCAGTGATCAATGCAAAGAAATAAGAGGAAAACAATAGAATGAGAAAGACTAGAGATCTCTTCAAGAAAATTAGAGATACCAAGGGAACTTTTCATGCAAAGATGGGCACGATAAAGAACAAAAATGGTATGGACCTAACAGAAGCAGAAAATATTAAGAGATGGCAAGAATACACAGAAAAACTATACAAAAAGGATCTTCACAACCCAGATAATCACGAGGATGTGATCACTCACTTAGAGCCAGACATCCTGGAATGCAAAGTCAAGTGGGCCTTAGGAAGCATCACTGCAAACAAAGCTAGTGGAGGTGATGGAATTCCAGTTGAGCCATTTCAAATCCTAAAAGATGCTGCTGTGAAAGTGCTGCATTCAATATGCCAGCAAATTTGGAAAACTCAGCAGTGGCCACAGGACTGGAAAAGGTCAGTTTTCATTCCAACCCCAAAGAAAGGCAATGCCAAAGAATGTTCAAACTACCGCACAGCTGCACTCATCTCACATGCTAGCAAAGTAATGCTCAAAATTCTCCAGGCCAGGCTTCAAAAGTATGTGAACCATGAACTTCCAGATATTCAAGCTGGATTTAGAAAAGGCAGAGGAGCCAGAGATCAAATTGCCAACATCTGTTGGATTGTTGAAAAAGCAAGAGAGTTCCAGAAAAACATCTGCTTTACTGACTATGCCAAAGCCCTTGACTGGATCACAACAAACTGGGAAATTCTTCAAGAGATGGGAATACCAGACTACTTTACCTGCCTCCTCAGAAACCTGTATGAAGGTCAAGAAGCAACAGTTAGAACTGGACATGAAACAACAGACTGGTTCCAAATTGGAAAGGAGTACATCAAGGCTGTATATTGTCACCCTACTTATTTAACTTATATGCAGAGTACATCATGAGAAATGCTGGACTGGATGAAGCACAGGCTGGATCTAGATTGCTGGGAGAAATATCAATAACCTCAGATATGCAGATGGAACCACTCTTATGGCAGAAAAGTGAAGAAGAACTAAAGAGCCTTTTGATGAAAGTTAAAGAGGAGAGTGAAAAGTTGGCTTAAAACTCAACATTCAGAAAACTAAGATCATGGCATCTGGTCCCATCACTTCATGGCAAATAGATGGGGAAACAGTGGAAACAGTTAGAGACTTTATTTTCTTGGGCTCCGAAATCCCTGCAGATGGTGACTATGGCCATGAAATTAAAAGATGCTTATTCCTTGGAAGAAAGGCTATGACCAGCCTAGACAGCTTATTTAAAAGCAGAGACACTACTTTGCCAACAAAGGTCCATCTAGTCAAAGCTATGGTTTTTCCAGTAGCCATGTATGGATTTGAGAGTTGAAAAGAAAGCTGAGCGCCAAAGAATTGATCCTTGTGAACTGTGATGTTGGAGAAGACTTTTGAGAGTCCCTTGGACTGCAAGGAGATCCAACCAGTCAATCCTAAAGGAAATAAGTCCTGAATATTCATTGGAAGGACTGATGCTGAAGCTGAAACTCCAGTACTTTGGCCATCTGATGCAAAGAACTGACTCATTGGAAAAGACCCTGATGCTGGAAAAGATTGAAGGCAGGAGGAGAAGGGGACGACAGAGGATGAGATGGTGGGATGGCATCACTGACTCAATGGACATGAGTCTGAATAAACTCCGGGAGTTGGTGATGGACAGGGAGGCCTGGCGTGCTGCAGTCCATAGGGTTGCAAAGAGCCAGACACGACTGAGCAACTGAACTGAACTGAATCTCATGTCTGCTTGTAATAATTTACATGTCAGCTTTAACTTCTAGTTCCTACTAGAAGCAGCATCCTCCAAAGAACCGTCTAATTTGTTGCTATTGGAGAGCCAACTCAAGTGAAGTCGATAAAAACATATGTATTAAAAATCGTTAGGAATCTGAGAAACAATGGACCTCACTATATAAAACTTTACAAGACTTGTGGGTCCAAAGTATATGTATTGGCTTCAGCTCATGATGAATGGCCAGCTCACATGCTTATCCCCCTTCCTTCCCAAAATGCCACAAAAATGTCAGTAAAGGTACTTAACAGAAACGAAATCCATTAACAACACTGAACATGAGCAGCCAAGCTTCAGCAAGGGGGAAGGACCACAGAAAAGAAGGCTAGGTCCCACCAGTTCTTCCCAGGGGAGCCCCAGGAGGCAGTGGTAGTGGTGCTGGGGACTCACTTCTGGGTCACAGGCAGCTCAGCCAGACCTCACTGCTGACCACCCCTCCCTTGAGGTCACTGCACAGAGACTGGGCAAACAGAAAAGCAAAATGCCAGAGCTCTCTGGTTCTGTGAGCACCTCAGAGCTAAGCCCTTCTCATCCTGGGGGATAGGAGGTGGGGTGAGCTGGAGGGAGAGGGCAGGGCTGCTGCTCTCTGCCGCCACCCCCCCACCTAAACCCTAAAGTAAAGATGTCATGGGACCAAGCCCAACTCTGTACTGAGCTGCCCACTGAGCCTTCCTATGTAGTGGAGAGATCCGCTGGAGAAAAATCCACAAACAGGACAGGAAAGCCATGTCAGCCATTCAGTTTCTAATCAACGCATTTTCCTTTTCTTGCCTAATTGCACAGGTTAGAAGCGCTAATACAGTGTTATTATTGCTGAATATAATATCATTACTATCACTTCAGTCTTCTTCTGGTCTCTCTCATCAATGCCTGAATTCTGCATCCCTACCAGTAGAGCCTCTCCCTGTGGAATTCCTAGTATATGTAAAACAGGTCTCCATCTTTCACATATTCCAGTTCTACTACTTCTCATTTGTATGTATTGTGGCAAAATACATGTAATGTGAAACTCACCATGTTAGCCATTTCTCCGCTTCTTACTCCAGTCATGACTATGTGGTGTATTGTTTTAACATCATAACCATTTTAAAGTTCACACTTGAAGACTTCCCTGGTGGTCCAGTGGCTAAGACGCCACACTCCCAATGTGGTGGGTGGGAGGTTCACAGTGTCGGGACAAAAGCTCCGAGACACCTCTGCCTTCCAGGAAGAGAGAAAGATGAAGCATGTCAATCTCTCAAAGAGTTTTATATTGAATAAAAAGTCACACGTGAACCTTTTTTGGAAGTATTTTTATAAACCAACTCAAATGCTTTGTGGAACAAGGTGGGTATATAGAAATGTTCTCTTAAAACCAAATACTTTTGTAAATCCTATCATAATATATTCAGAATTTTCTCACAAGGTAAAAAAAGAAAAAATGTTAACTGTGTCTGGCTTTCATAAATATTTTTCTCAAAATGAGCCTACTCTCTCCCTAGCAATTCGCTATCTTGCCACTCACACAGAAACCCCTTATCTGAGACTGTGTCCACAGAAACGCCTGCCTTTGCAACATACCTGCTTCCCACATGCTCTTCTCAGGCCTATCTGTATAATTTTAGGTTTGTATCTATTGCATTACTGAGACCTAGTGCAGACTCTCTGGCAAGGGATGTAAGAGGACAGAGGCTAGAGAGGAGTGGACAAGAGACAAGTTTTTACAGAAAATGAGACCTGGAGACCTTTATCATAATTCAGCAGGACTAGTTAAAGCGAAGGGGCTGGAGGAGAGAGGACGGTTCTGTGCCCGGGTGGCAGGCTGGTCTCCAGAGGAGAGTGATGGTCCAGGTGGCAGTTCTTAAGGAAGAGGAAGAAGGGGTGGTCAGGCACTGACTGGCCCTGGGTTCTGGGAGGGGATCAAGCAGGGGGCTGCAGAGGAAAGAAGGGTGAAGAGATCAGGGCACAGAAGACCCCATGAGGGCAGAGGCCAGGAGACACAGGTATGAGGACTAGACGGCTCCAGGGATAAAAGGAGGTGAGTGGAGGTGTAAAGTTCAAAGCTTCTACTGTGGGTGCAAGTGGAGGGCTGGGAATGTGCAGGGTGGGGGACCCAAACTGGATTCGGGGGTTCTGGAAGCCGGTGAAATGGAGAGAGGTAAACCAACACAGCCAAGGAGACAGGCACTTGGGTCCTGAGGGTGTCAGTGAACATAGAAGAGGCCACCCAGAGATCATCAACGAGGAAAAGTATAGGATGGTGTACTGGATGGACTGTCCAAAAATGGACGCTGGGAAAGGGGAGTCCACGTGCAAAAGAATGAAACTGGACCCCTATGTCGCACCACACACACAGTTAACTTAAAATGGGTGCAAGAGCTGAAACCATAAAACTGGAAGAAAACTTGGGCAGTAAGTTGTTTGGGATCTGACATCAAAATCAAAGGCACCAAGTAAAAGTAACCAAGACTCCATAAGACTAAAAGCTTCTGCACACCAAAGGAAACCATCAAAAAAATGAAAAGGCAACCCACCAAATGGGTTCACAATAACAGACGTGAAAATAAGACGTCTGAGTCCATGTGCCAAGGTCGTCATGATTTAGGGCTGTACATCCATCTAGGTGGGGACAGAAGGGACATTTTCTGAGACTGGGAAAGACCACCTGCCATCACCAGCAGGAGTTTCTCACCTTTGAAGGCCTTGATGAAATGCAGGAGACAGGCAGCTGTCCACTTCACCAACAAAAAAGCAGGGATGTCATGGTGGTTTCTTGGTTTTGGCCATGCCATTTGCTTGTGAGATTTTAGTTCCCCAACCAGGGATTGAACCCATGCTCTCTGTAGTGAAAGGGCAGAGTCCTAATCACTGGACCACCAGGGAACTCTCCAAAATGCAGGTCTTCAAAGAAGGTATAATTTCAATCCATGGCGGATGGGAGACACTTTACTATGAGGCTGAAATAGGGACAACAGAGGATGAGATGGTTGGATGGCTTCACCGACTCAATGCACATGAGTTTGGGTAAACTCTGGGAGTTGGTGATAGACAGGGAGGCCTGGCATGCTGTGGTTCATGGGGTCTCAAAGAGTCCCACACGACTGAGTGACTGAACTCAGTGAACTAATTCTAACTAATGGCAGCCAGTCTAGATGTAGATAAGTTACCTAGTTTAACTTCATAATAAAGGGGGAAATGCAGTTTTTCATGTTCTACCTGCAGAGTTGTCTCATGGCTACAAATTTCTTGTGTAATTAGAGGTGGGGCCTCTTGGCAACCCACTCCAGGACTCTTGCCTGGAAAATTCCATGGACTGAGGAGCCTGGTGGGCTACAGTCCCTGGGGTCACAAAGAGTGGGACACGACTGAGCGACTTCACTTTCACCTTCCCCTAGGGCTGGTTTGAGAGTAAGGAAAACACCTTTCCTACGTAGTCCATAGGATCTCTTTCCAAATCTGAAGATAAGGGAACCCTTGGGGCAAGCTCTGACCCCATAAAGGTGCAAGTGCCAGACAAGACCATTTAAATTCCAGGTTTTTCCTTCTTCTCAGTCCTAATGAAAGGAATGTAAAAACCTACCGAGACAGCTCGACCTTGCCCAGGTATCCGCAGAACACCGCGCTCGCTGTGCGGCTCGGGGAACTGGTGGGCGAGGGCGGAGGCAGCGCGTTACACCGGCCCCCGGGCCCAGACGGAGCCGGACACTGTCCACGGGCCGGACAACGGGGGCGGGAGGACATGGGAGTGCCGCGGGGGACAAGGGGTCCGCGGGGAGGGCCCATGGGATGAAGGACCACGTGTGACCGCGGAATAAGGGATAGCGGGGGACACAGGGTGAGCGCCAAGAGGGGAACCGCAGGGGTGGGGGCGGGCTGCACACTCACCAGGGGCCGGGAGCACCGCCAGCCCCGCCGTCTGGACCCCAAGTCGGGCGGCAGAGGTCCTTGCAGGGCCTGCAGGCATTCGTGCCAGCGGGGGGCCGCAGGGGTCTGGGTGGCAGAGGGGGCAGGGGTGACCATGCTGGCGCCAGAGGAGCCTGAGCTCAGGCGACTTCGTTAGCCCAGGAAGCACGTGGGAGGCGGGGCAGGGGGTCGGGTGAGGAGGGGGCTCCACTTCCCACCGCCCCACCCCCCCCACCCCTGCCGACTGGGGCGGGGGGACCCCTCGCAGTTCCATGACCCCCTGGGCTTGGTGGAGGGGTGGCCTTCGTGGGGGCGCATGGGAAAAGTACTGGAAGAGGGGAGGCCTGGAGTCAGCATTCCCCCGCCGGGCACCGAGTCAAAGCATTTTCTCCTGGGCTTGCCCTCCCCAGGTGCCAGCAGTTTGCAGCTCGTTGGACTTGGCGGCCCGTGAGAAACCTCAGGCGGCTAGGGTGCGGAGTGGAGAGGGCACGACAAACCGGGACGGGGACATCGCTGGGGCCCCATTGCGAGGGCCCCCTTGGGTGCAGCCTTCCTCTGGAAGATGGCCTTCCACTTACTGACCCAAGAGGAATGAGGGCCTTAATAAGAGAACTCCTCCACCCCACACCAACACACACTGAAAACCTGCCCCGTGGTGTCTTCACTCAAGAGGCGCTCACTTTTCTCCTTTCCTGGTTACCTGGTCTTTCCCAGCAAAGGCCAGGTCTGGTTGTTGGTCCCCACCCTGCGGGCAGCGAACTTAGTAGGTCCTGACGCTTGCTTGGCTGACAGCACTCCTTCCCCCACCCCAACCCCAGGCTGCATCCAAGCTTCACCCCCTAATCCAAGGCCTCTGTCTGTCCTCCTGCCCGCTAAGAGTTAGGAGTAATGGGGTTTTCATGACTCCAAGACTTTCCCAACGATCCCCAAAGTCGAGGAGAAGGGCATGTTCATTAGAATCTCATCTTTTTGAGATGGGTCCACCCGGAATCTTCTGGATATACGCAAGTAAGTGTTAGTTGCCCAGTCATCCCTGACTTTTTGCTACCCCATGGACTGCAGCCCACCAGACTCTTCTGTCCATGAGATTTTCCAGGCAAGAGTACTGGAGTGGGTTGCCATTTCCTTCTCCAGACAATCTTCCCGACCCAGGGATCGAACCCAGGTTTCCTGCAATGCAGGCAGATTCTTTACCGACTGAGCTACAAGAGAAGCCAGCCAATAAAAGCCTGTGCCTTTTCTAAGATGAGAACCACCCAAACAAGATGAATAGGGCCTGTCCAGGATGTAGTATAGTCACGTAGTCCTGTCCAACTCTTTGAGACCCCATGGGCTGTAGCCCGCCACGCTCCTCTGTCCATGGAATTCTTTAGGCAAGAATACTGGAGTGGATTGCCATTTCCTTCTCCAAGGAATTGAACCCAGGTCTCCTGCATTTCGGGCACAGTCTTTACTGTCTGAGCCACAAAGGAAGCCCTCCTGGGATGTAACGTTCCCCTCTCCTAGAACACTCTTCATTTTTGCTGCTTTTTAGCTTTTTCAGCCCTTCTTTCTGTCAACATAGGAAAAGGTCTGATTTCTCCCTCCAGTTTGCCTGAATTAGCTCTTTGAACTCTGTATTTCTGTCGGTTGTCCACCATTTTAGAAAAACCAAGTGCTCGGACAACCCTGGTGGTCCAGTGGTTAAGAACATACCTGCCAATGCAGGGGACACGGGTTCAATCCCTGGTCTGAGAGGATCCCACATACCTTGGGGCAACTAACCCCAAGTACCTCAACTACTGAAGTCTGTGTGCCCTAGAGCCAGTGCTCCACAAGAGAAACTGCCGCGATAGGAGTAGCCCCGCAACTAGAGTAGCCCCCGTTCACTGCAGCTAAGCCTGAGCGGCAACGAAGACCCAGCACAGCTAATAAATAAATTAAAAAACAGTACAGGCCCTTCATTTCCCTCCCTGCCGCCTCCCCCCACCCCCGCCGCAACATATTGGTCCAAACCAATGATCAGACAGGCCCTGAATACAAGGCAAGCTAACTGATGCCACCTGACTCCTTTCTTCTTGGTAATCTGTCTTCTCCCCTATTATTTTCTTAAGCACATCCACCACCCTTTGGTACCTGAGATCTGGAGTCCAAAGGAATATTAACAAATATCGTTTCCCGCTGAATAATAATCTAAGGCATGAGGAAGATATATTGTAAAATATATTTTAAATAATTCAAATAGTAAGAATCTTTAAGTGCTCAGTATATGGGTTTGTGGCTTAAAAAAACAGCAAGCAGAAGAAACATCAAAGCCCTACATGATGCAGCCAGTACACAGTGGTCCTTAGTGGAAAGGATGGTGGATGTAATCTCCCAAATGTTGTCTTGGACTTGCACATACTTTTTACCTTCGTTCGTTTTCTTCATCAGAAATGTATCTTGGAACTCTCAGTTCTTGACATCCATGAGCACAGCTTAGTAACATTTGGGCCAATGAATTTCTGTTCGTTTAAGCTCAGAAGCATCCCTTGGCCTGACTTTCTCTCTCTCTTGCCATATCACGGAACTCTGACATAGACTTTCACTAAAATCCCCACCAGTAAGATGACAAGGACCGCCAGGAGCAGGAGCCCCCGCCGCAGTACCAGCTGTCTCCCAGACAACCTCCACGCGGCCCTGGGATGGACTTCGAGACACTCTTCTTGGCGCATCTGCTGATCCGACTGAGTCTCCTCTTTCTGTCCAACATCTCTTATCAACATTCCTCCACGGTTTTCAGGGCCCACTGGAGGGGAAAATGAACTCAGCACCTTAAAAGGATATTTTTCATCTGTATAAAAGGAAAAGCACGTATGCAGTACCTGCTGGGAGAATGATAATTCAGGAAGCAGTTGCTTCCTGACCATGAAGAATAAAGAAAATCCTGACTCAGGTGTTGTCCATGAACCCACAGACACTGACTAGATCCTGGTGGGGTCAGCATGGGCTCTACCCTATTGCATACAAAGCCAAGTAAGGTAGCACTTTAGGTTAACAGTTTTGTTGTTTAGCTGCTAAGTCGTGTCTGGCTCTTTGCAACCCTATGGACTGTAGCCTGCCAGGCTCCTCTGTCCATGGGATTTTCCAGGCAAGAATACTGGAGTGGGTTGCCATTTCTGCCTCCAAGGGATCTTCCCAACCCAGGGATCAAACCTGCGTCTCCTGCACCAGCAGGTGGATTCTTTACCACTGAGCCACCAGGGAAGCCCTAGTTTAACAGGCTTAGGGGAAATGTTCAAGGGGGCCAGCACTACCAAATTAGCATCTCAGAAAGAAAATAAGGTCAGTGGAGGAAAGGATGACCTAAGAGGTGATTCAAGAGCGTGACAGCACGTTGGCGGGGGAGATGCAAGCCTTCCCGTTAGAGGACCCTCTTAAAACCAGGCAGGATAGTGACCCAGACCTAAGTTTAGTCTCATGGTACTTCAGAAGAGGAACAGTAAGGAAAACACCCTAAATGCTTGCACCTGTACTGAATTGATCACCTGCAACTCTTAATCATCTATGGCAGCATGTGAGTCAACAATTAAAGCAAACAAACTTCAGCTGTTTACCTGAAGCTGGATGCTCCCTATCGTTTGTTTTGGAGGCATTATTTCCCTATTTAAATGGGAGCTCAGCACAGCAAATCTAGTTGTGAACACCTAGAGGGGCCTTTCCAAGAGCAGGGGCAGATGTATCATACCTGGGCAAAGTGGGTCTTGAGGGAGCGTGGCCATCCCGTTCCCAGCCATTCTTTGCTTCAGATTGGCATGTTCCTGAGCCTAGGAGAGGGAACGCGTCAGTCCATAGGCTCCATCACAGTGCAGCCACACACCTGGCCGTACCCTTGCTGAGGAAAAACCCAGCCATTTTCTCTCACTGACAGGTAACACAGGAGCCTCTCCAGTTAACAAGCATGGAATCCTCTTTTCTAATGATTGACGCGAGGCCAGTGCATGGGAAAGGTTGGCTGGAAAAAAGACGAGGAAAGTCGGGGACCAACTGTAGGATTCTTCCTTCCTCTTCCTTTATTCATTTTCTCTGTCACCTACTTAACACGCTGCCCTGACCCTAGAAAGTTCATAAAGAAAGATGCCCACGGGTATCTTAATGAAACTTTGTTGTTCGGTGGGCAAGTCATGTCTGACTTTGCAACCCCGTGAACTGCAGCCAGGCAAACAGGATATAGTTGCTGGCACCCCACCTTTCTCTCCACTTCTAAATCTTGTCCTGAAATGGGCTGTTCAGGAGCAAGGCAGAAGTCTAACATAGGACCCAGGGAGGAAAAGACCTTCTGTTCTTCTACTGAATGAATAAACAAAGGGGAACAGATGTCCTTCACACCTGAGTTAATAAGCCCAGTTAAAACAGCAATGATATATACTCAATATTTTGTATTAGGGAAAAGAATCTGAAAAAGAAAAGGGTCTTCCTTGGCGGTCATGGTTAGGATGTTGCACTTCCACTGCACAGGGTATGGGTTCAATCCCTGGTCAGGGAACTAAGATCCCACACGCCACGTGGTTCGGCCAAAAAATAAAAATATTTTTAAGATTTAAAGTATATATATATATCTATCTGTGTGTGTATAAATGAGTCACTGTGCTGTACACCTGAAACTCACATGACATTGTAAATCAATTACATGTCAATAAAACAATGATAAAAAAGGTAGCATTTATAATAATAATAATTATTATAAACCTTCCAAAATAAGGCAAAGAAAGGCAAAACTGGTTCTGTGTGTTTTCCAGGGCAGGACAGCAGCGTCCATAGTTACCTGCTGGCAGGCTTTTTTCCAGTTTAGCCGGGCAATGAAGCCGAGGAAACACGCAGCCTGAGAGATGGTACAGATGGTGATTCCTGACCACAGACCTGGAGGTGGGGATAATTAACAGAAGTTAACTCGGTGGAAAGCCAGCTGCCCTGGGGAGCGTGTTTCTCCTAAATCATTTCTGAGAATCTGTTTTTACAGCAAAGGAGGGGTCCATAGTGAGCCAGAAACCTCCACCCTGCTCACTCTTGGTTTCCAGGAGGTTCCAGGGAGTCCAGAACCCTGAGGCCACTCCTGGATTTGTGGATCTCAGAACAAATATCTGGAGGTGTTTTTGGCCTTTGCGACCATAATGCTTGGCTATTAGGAAAAGTGAATATTCCAGGACAAACTGCTTTCTAACAGCACCTCCAGACTCCCAATACCTTGTACCATCTTCCTCAACCAAGCAGACTCTACAAACTCTGCCACTCTACAAACGCAGACGTTGGGAATTCCCTGGCAGTTCAGGTGCTAAGACTCCACACTTTCACCCAAAAACCCTGCCCCAGACACTCACACAGGACCCAGAGGGGGACCTGAGTGACGAGGGTTCTGCCCAAGAGTGAACCCACAGCAGAGTCAGAAACTCCAAACTGTGAGAGACTGAATATCCAAGCTGACAGTAGTCTCAGTTCTCAGGTCTTACACAAAAATAGACCTCTGACCCACAATCTAAAGCAAGCTGTCTAGGAAGCCAATCCCTTACCTGTAACTGACAGCCGAGAAGCCAGTCTGCTTCACGTCAGACTCCTGAGAGGCCAGATCATTCTTTAGGGATAAGCTAAATAATTTATGCAATAACTGATGCAAAATGTCCAAGCTTTGACCTGTAACTGACAGCCTCCCTAATTTCTGTCCCGGTTTCCCACTTAAGACCACCCAGAGAAAAGCAAACGTGCCCCCTGACCAGGCACACAGGATGCCCCACTTCTGGGCCTCCCCTTTGTCCCACCGTGGCTCCCTCCCCTGCCCCTGCCATGTAGCCAGCTAGATCTGGGTAAGGTGATGGGGGCTGGATGGGACTCATGCTTTAAGGCTTGGGTGGCCAGATCTCATGCACATTTTTCAACTCTGTTCCTTGGTACCCATCAGCCCATATGGTACTTTACAGGTGTGATCAGCCTGATCTTTAGAACAGTCAACCTGTCACTCCTACAGTGGACCCAGTGAAAGCAAAGCCTTCCTCTTCTGAAAATTCCCATTCCACAGAAACCACAAGCTCCTCCGCCCATCTTAAACATTAGATAACCACCTACGTGTGTGTGTGCATGCTAAGTCGCTTCTGACTATGTGACTCCATGGACTCTAGCCCACCAGGCTCCTCTGTCCATGGGATTCTTCAGGCAAGAATACTGGAGTGGGTTGCCATGCCCTCCTCGAGGGGATCTTCCTGACCCAGGGATTGAACTCATCTCTCTTGCATCTCCTGCATTGGCAGGTGGGTTCTTTACCACTAACATTACCTGGGAAGCCCATAACCAGCTACCTCCAGCTGTATTTTGAAAGCTAGGAGTTAAATTTCCAAGGATTTCACTATACTATTGAAAAGATTCCTGTTTGACTCAAGGAGGAATGCTGAAACGGGATGGTTATCAGGATTCCCTGGGCAGGACCCAAAAAATCAATGTTGGGAAAGCCTCAGGTATTTAGGATGGCCATTGTGATTTTCTGGCCTTGCCCATGAGAACCTGTAGCTCCTGACACTTCTCAGGGCTCCTGGTGTAGGTGGACAGCACGTCCTGCCAGAAGGGATACGAGTTTCAACACCAGTTGGTACAGGGAGTGTCCACTGTCTTCTCACAGAGCCCTCACTTCCTCAGAGTCCCCAGATTTTTTTTTAATTTTATTAATTTTTATTTATTTGGCTACACTGGGTCTTAATTGCAGCATGTGGGATCTAGTTCCCCAACCAGAAATCAAACCCAGGCCCCCTGCATTGGGAGCAAGGAGTCCTATCCACTGGACCCCCAGGGAAGTTCCCCCCAACGTCTTTTATATATGAATCAATATATAACATTATATTATTTCCAGTGTATAACATCATGATTCAATATCCGTATGTATTATGAAATGACCACCTCCATAAATTCAGTTAACACCCATCACCTCACATAGCTACACAAATTTTTTTGCTTATGATGAGAACTTTTAAGATCTACTCTCAGCAATTTTCAAATATACAGTATGGTATTATTAACTACAGGCTTCCCAGGTGGCACAGTGGTAAAGAATCCACCAGCAAAGCAGGAGACGCAGGTTCAATCCCTGGGTTGGGAAGATCCCCTGGAGGAGGAAATAGCAACCCACCCAGTACTCTTGCCTGGGAAATCCCATGGACAGAGGAGCCTGGTGGGCTGCAGTCCATGGGGCTGCAGAGAGTTGGACAAGAGAGTGATGGACCGACTGTCACCATGCTGTAGATCACACCCCCACACCCCCAGGACTTATTTTCCAACTGCAAGTTTGCACCCTAACATTTTTTTAAGGTGATCCTTACCTCTCTCTATGCTGTACACTCTGTAGGTCAGCTTTTGTTAAACGGCAGAGCTGGCCTAGTACAGCTCTTGGGACATAGATCTATACTTAAAGGGAATTCCTATAATATTAATATTTTCCTTAGCTATGTCACTGGCAAACCCCAAAATATGAATAATGCCAGGAATTCTCTGGAGGTCCAGTGATTAGCACTTGGCACTTTCACTGCCAAGAACCCAGGTGCAATCCCTGGTCGGGAAACTAAGATCTCACAAACTACCAGAAAATAAGATTTAAAATGACTTTCAAAAATATGAATAAGGCCAGAAACTCAGAATAAATAATTTTCCACACCAATGACGTTTGCCTTGGCAACTCCATTCTTTGGACATCTCCCATATTTTTCATTAAAATATTATTGAACGAGAAAAATGTGCAACATACGAGACACATTGATCTGAAAGCTGAGTCTCCGTATCAGATGACGCCTCCGCCTCTGAGCTGGCCAAGAGCTGAGGGATACAGATGAGCACTGTCTCCACTGCACCCAGCTAGTATGCTCAGGTTTTAATGTAATCACGTATTAACACTGATGTACACCCAAGTATTATTTTAGAAATCAAAGCTGGGCAGTCACCCGTTTCTCTGTTCTTTTAAAGCCGCGTCTCAAAATCTGTCTCCACGCTCTGACAGCCACCTCCCAGGCCGTGATCCCGGCTCTTCCTGCTCTGGGGGAGGCTTACCCAGCAGTCCAAGCCCAGCAGCAAACATGAGGGAGATCCCGATGGGAAGACCGAGCACGTAGTACCCGACAGCGTTGATGATGGCGCCCGCCTTCTGGTTCCCGGTGCCGCGCAGGATGCCTCCACAGGTGCACTGCGGGCAGACACCAGTCGTGTGAACACGGCTCATGCTGCCCCCACGACGCCCACCCCAGCACCCCCCACCTCTGGGGACTCAGCCTCAAGTCCAGGGCCTCATGAAGTGGACATGAGAGGAATATCCCACCTCCCCGGCCGCTCTCTCCGTTAGAATCTACCATCGTCAGCAGAAACTCGTGGATCGTAAAGGCGGCTGAGGTGGTACCACCGCTCAGTACTCACAGCCAGCCCTTCGAAGAGATGCGAAACCGCGTAAATCGGGACCACCTGGGCCACCAGCGAGACGATCTCTCTGTCAGGAGAGCAAAGCAGAGCATGACTGGGAGGCGGACCTGGGCAGAGAGGAGGGCAGTGTGGTTCCTGGTGACCGTATTCTGACCGCCAGGCAGGGCTCCGCGTCCGTTTGGAGCCAACAGGCTCAGGTGTCCTGCCAACAACCTTTTCAGGGACAGTCCTACCTTGTTTTGGTCTGCAGTGGAAACTACTGTATGCAGTATCTCAAGACTTTTAGAAAACATATAGTCCCTGTGGTCAACATAAACAGTTCAGCCAAATGATTTCACTAAAAAAGAATACATATAATGTATACATGTAGCTGATTCACTTAGCTGTACACCTGAAATTTAACACAACACTACAAATCAACTAGACTCCCAATAAAATTAAAATGAAAGTCAATCAAATGATTCTGTACTCCTCTCCTGCACCCCCCCAAAATAAAATGGGGGTTATAGAGCCATCCTTCTTTTCACACAATTCCACGCATGTCCCCTCCAAGTATCTGAGAGATGCACAACAGGATCAGGGTCAGCCTCCCTCCAGGGAACCAGGCTGGCAAGTTCTAAAGGCCACAGATAGAGTTTACAGAGCTGGCCTTGACCCTCACCTCTACAGCTAGAGACAGAAAGACACTGCCAGGGGCCGGAATGGCCGAGTATTCCCAATTCCTTCAAGTGGTTAACGAAGAAACATACAATGCTGTCTGGCAGTAAATGTTGGTTGAATGAATAAATAATTAAGACATCCAGCACAGAACAGGATGGTCACCCCTCCCTGCCAAACAAGGACAGAAGTACAGTTCTTTTATTCAAATGTTATTTTGCTTTTGAATAGGTAACATATGCCAATGGTTAAGAGAAATTAAACAACATGAAAAGCATATGGAGGAAAATCTTATTTCCATTCCTTCCCCACTCCTCCCGTGACCTGCCCCCAAACCAAGGAACAGTTCTGGGCACTGTCTTTGTCCAGTGCTCATGAAAATAAAAGCAAGCACAAATATATGTTCTTCTTTCCCCTTCTGGACCTGATGTATGATTTCATGTTCTGACATTCTCTTCATGGTGTTCTGTACCTTGACTTTTCTGCCTCGTGTATTACATTCACTTTTAAAAAATCTTATTTATTTATTTTTGGCTGTGCTGTGTCTTCGTTGCTGTGTGGGCTTTTCTCTAGTTGTGGTGAGCAGGGGCTACCCTTCCTTACAATGGGGGAGCTTCTCATTGCAGTGGCTTCTGTTGCAGAGCACGGGCTCTAGGTCTCGTGGGCTGGTAGTCGTGGCTCCTGGGCTCCAGAGCACAGGCTCAGTAATCGTGGTGCATGGGCTTACTTGCTCCACGGCAAGTGGGATCTTCCCGGACCAGGGATCAAACTTGTGTCTCCTGATGTGGCAGATGGACTTTCCACCACTGAGCCACTAGGGAAGCCCCTATATTCACATTCCATCAGGATATATTATTATGCTGCTGAATCCTATCTACTCATATTTTATTTTGGATTTTAAAATCGACATTAATTAGGAAGATTGGCCCATGGATTGCTTTCTTTTTTTATGTGAATACTTCGTCAGCTTCGGTACCAACATACTTGCTTCCTAAACAGAATGAGGAAATCTTCTTTTTTCTGGAACAGTTAAGGCAGCATATCTACGTCTTAAAGATTTCACAGAATTCTCCTTTGAAACCCTCCGGAGCTGGTGCTTTTATTTTCATTTTTGGCCGTACTGCGAGGCGTGTGGGCTCTAGTTCCCCAACCAGGGACTGAACCCGGGAGCCTTTCAGTGGAAGCACAGTCTTAACCACTGGACCACCAGGGAAGTCGCTGGAGTTGGTGTTTTTTAATATGTATGTATATATTTTATTTATTTGGCTGCACTGGGTCTTAGTTGTGGCATTCAGGATCTCTTAGTCACAGCATGTGAGATCTAGTTCCCTGACCAGGGATAGAACTCAGGCCCCCTGCATTGGGAGCTTGGAGTCTTAGCCACTGGACTACCAGGGAATTCCCCTGGTACTTTAAAAATAACTATTTCTTATTTCATCTAAACAAATTGATCTATTTAGACCTGTTTTCTAGAATAATTTTTTAATTAAAAATTTTTTGTAATTTGTATTGAAGCAAAGTTGATTTACAATGTGTTAGTTTTAGGCGTTAGCACAGGGATTCAGTTATACAGATACATGTGTATATACTTTTTCAGATTATTTTCCCTTATAGGTTATTACAAAATATTGAGTATAATTCTGTGCTATACAGTAGGTCTTTGTTGGTAGCATAAGTTTTGAGAAGTTATTTCCCCAGATTTTAAATGTACTTGCAAAAGTTGTGCAAACTAGTCTCTTCCACTTTAAGAGAACTATGGTTTTCAGTCATTTGCCCGTGTCTGACTGCATAGAGGTGCACACTGCCTTTCTGCCCTTTATTTGGGCCAGGCATCTGTGTCATCCTCAGAATGTGTCATTAGTTCTGCCAGTTTCAGCTGAGCTTGGCCACGTCACAAATAATTTGATTTTGTGAGTTTTCTATGTCTCCTAATTCCATAAAAAATCCCATTGGTGGGACTCTTGTTTTTCACTCTATTCCCTGCTCTATTTGATTTTCCAAAAGTGCACAGACTGAGAATCAAACTTCCTACCAGGTTCTGCTGAAGCCATCCTGCAAGACAGACTTCTGATCAAGTGGAGAAGCTGAGCATGATCTCTGGCTACATCTGACTCACTCTGATGTGAGGGATATTCAAACATTTCACAGCAAAACGGCAAAGGCTGAAAGGTGACAGCCCACCACCAGAAGTCAAAAGACAGATTCCTGAGGCATAGTCTGAGGGTCAGTTCCGTCCACACCACCTGCTTTGTGAATCTAGGAGGGACAAGTCAATTCTGCATTTTGTAACTGCTGACGAATCCCAGGTTACGGACTTCCCTGGTGGTCCAGTGGTTAAGACTCTGCACTCCCAATGCAGGGGGCGTGGGTTCAATCCCAGGTTGGGGAACTAAGATCCCACATGTCACATGGTTCAGCAAAAATAAATAAATAAATAAAAAGAAGCCCAAGGAAGGGGTAACAGCACAATATAGCTACCGAGTCAGCATGCACTGTGGCCTCGTGGACGAAAGCTATCAAACCAACCTAACGGGATCTGCAGAGCACGGGGGACTTTGCTGGTGCAAGAATTCTTCAGTGATTGATCGATAATGTGATGTGTGGAGACAGCTCAGGGGTGAGAATTCCACTTCAGTTCAGATGGACAAACACATTACAAGACTACTGCCAGCCAGGCACTTGGGCAGCTTCTGGGCCACCAAGATGACTCATGTTGTTGGGAAGGAAGTACTTCAGTGAAGATGGAGGCAGTGGTACCCAAAAGGAGTTACCATCTTTAAAAGATGTGAGTACTCCGAAACATACATCCACCACCCATGCCCACTGAGTTGGCTTCTAGATTATAAATTAGTTCCTACATCCTATCCGTTCTTGCCAGGTAACAACTGCGTCTCTGATCTTGGAAGTGACTCAGGCTCCCCACCAAGATGCAACCACCCAGGAGGCCCAGTGTGAAAGCAGCTCCTACCGACCATCTCTGCTGCAGATTTACATCCCAGGAAAACCTCCACACTCACCGGTCCTTGGTGAAAACATAGCCCACGACATCCTTGCAGCCTAACAACAGGACACAAAAGATGACAGCAAAGAGCCCTGGAGGTCGGATGACAGGAGAAGCACACGGTGAGAAAGGGGGTCTGCAGGGAAGGGCGTGGGGGCTGTGGGCGCATCCCCGAGTCTAGGCACCTGTGACCAGCAGGGCGACGGCAGAGGACGTCTTGGCCTGCTCGATGTCCCTGGCTCCCAGTGCATTCCCCACCCGGATGCTGGCGGCCACGCTGAAGCCTGTGGGGACCTGAAATGAGGAGGGGACCTGACGGTGATGCTGAGAATCAGTCCTCCAGTTAGTCCTACACGCACACGCACACCTGTGCGTACCTTGGTCCTTCCCACACCACGGGCCCTTCTGTTCCCACCTCCCAGGTGCATTTCTAAGACGACACTTGGGGAGGACAAAGCCCTTCAGAATATCCAGCTGATGCTTTCAGTAAAAGAGAGTCAAAGGGAAGCCTTTGATGACCAGTGTTCTCCTCCAGAGCATCAGCACCCTTTTCCTTCTTCTAGCTGAACAACATCCTGCCCACGCATGGGGTCCACTCAGCCATCCCCGGGCACGTGCCTGGGCACTGGGACACTGCCATCTCTTGGCAATCGTGAACAGCGCTGCTAGGAACTTCAGTACAAACATCTGTTTTCATTCCTTGGGGGTCTAACCTACAAGTGTCACCGAGTATCCGCAGGCAACAGAGGCAGGTGGGAGTGGAGCTCAGCCCTTCCTGCCTGCAGCACCATCACCTTTATCCCCCACCTGTCCCCACCGCATCTGTGTCATGGAACAGGAAAGGAGTCGGCATGTTTGACAAGCATGCCATCAAACCGAGTCCTTTGGATTGGGACCGCGTTAGGAGTCGGAGGACCGGGAGCAACCCAGTCCTCTGGACCGTCTCCCCAAATCCCTCCAGCTCACAGGAAACACCCCCTGCCATACCAGAAGGACCCTCCCAGGCTCCAGGGTGAAATGTGCCCTTCAGGAGTCATTTTACAGCCTGTACGCGCTGAACGCCTGGGCTCAGCACGCTTTGGAGGGAAGCACACGGCCCTGCCCCAGGACAGGCTCGTACGCTCACCATGTACACAATGACGGCCAGCTCATACGCAATGGACTGGGCTCCCAGCTCGACCATGCCAAGGACACCTGTGGGAGAGGGGCAGGTGACCACGTGCTTCCCACGGGCCCTGGCTGCCCCCCAGCCACCACCGGCCGGCCCCACACTGACCGCTCAGGAAGCTCCCGATCTCGTAGGCCCACCACTCAATGCACAGCATCAGCATGCTGGGGACGGCCAGGCGGAAGAAGGGGCCCCAGTCCTGCAGGCACTCCCAGGACCAGCCTGCAGGTGGGACACAGATGCGGTCGGTTGCGACACAAACGGCCACCGGGCAGGGGCTCAAGCCGAGACAGGAGTCGTGTCCAGGCAGGAGACAGGCGGCCTTTACCTCCCCAGGTGTCCTGGTGCAGCCTCTTGGCGAGGATGTACAGGAAGAGGAGGAGAGCCAGGGTGAACTGGGAGACTGTGTTCGCCAGCGCCGAGCCCCTGGGCAGAAAAGAACACGCTGAGGGGTGACCCCCATCCCCTGCTGGTGACACAGCAGCCCCGGGTCACCTCCTCCCAGAGCAGCATCCCCTCGCAGGGTCCAGAGCGGCCCGAGGAGGAGGGTCAGCGTGGACACCCCACCCCGCCCTGGAAATCCACAGGAGGCCGCCCCGCTCCCTGACCCAGGACTCCCCGGGACTCACATAACCCCAAGATGCATCTGATAGAGGAACAGGTAGTTGGCGAGGGCGTTGACCAGGTTGGCAGCCACACCGGTCACCATCTGGGGCAGGATGATTCCCTGAAACGAGAGGCCGTGCTGGAGACCCATGGGGACCGCGACTGCCACCCAAACAGGCGCCCTCATGGCCAGCAGGGCGGCTGCCACAGGCGTCCCCGCCCTGCCGCACCTGTCCACCGGGCATTCCCTCCTCTGGGTCGGCCGGAAGGGCATCTTTCTAGCCACGGACACACGGCAGGAGAGAGGGAAGCGGCAGAGAGGGAGGACGAGAGGTGGCTCGTGCACAGGAGCAGCGTGAGCTCATCACCTTCCCTGGACACCTGGACCAATGCTGAAGTTCGGGAACTAAGGGGACGCTATGACCCTGGGGTGGGCGATGGACCCGAGCAGGTCCAGGCCTCCCACATCTCTGACTGACTGAAGGCATGAGAGTGAAGCGACACGGGACCGGGGCTGACGTCTCTCCTTGCAGCATCAGGACAGAAAATGGACGCGGAGAAAGTCGGCTGTGACGAAGGCAGGAAGCACTGCTTCCCCCGACTGGAAGGGGCCGCCCACCGCAAGGGGTCACCTCACTGTACAACATCACCTTTCAGATGAGCAGAGAGAGAAGATGTGGCATATATATACAATGGACGATGACTTGGCCATGGAAAAGAATGACATTTTGCCATTTGCAGTGGATGTGGAAAGCATTATGCTCAGTGAATTAAGTCAGAGAAAGACAAATACTATATGCTTTTCACTTATGTATGGAATTTTAAAAATAAAACAGACTCACAAGCCCAGAGACCAAACCAGTGGTTACCAGTGGGAAGAGGAAGCGGGGGCAATATAGGAGGAGGTAATTAGGAGGTAGAACCCACTATTAATATGTGTGCGTTAAATAATCTACAAGGACATACTGCACAACACAGGGAATGTAGCCAGTATGTTATAACAATGATACATGGGAATTAAAAATTACGAATCACTATATTCTACATCTGTAACTTATAGAATATTGTACATCAACTATACCCCAATTTTTAAAAAGTGCTACCTCCTTGTAAAGCATCATGCCCAAAATCATAGGCTGTTTGAAATTCTGCTCTTTGAAACCACAGTATAAATCAAACATCTCAGGACTCCCCTGGTGGTCCAGTTAAGTACCCACCTGTCAATGCAGGGCACACAAGTTCAATCCCTGGTCTCGGAAGATCCCACATGCTGCAGGTTAACTGAGCCCGGGCACCACAGCTGCTGAGCCTGGGTGCTAGGGCCCCCTCCCCACAACTAGAGGAAGCCCTCAAGCAGCAATGAAGACCCAGTGCAGCCGTCATTCATTAATTAATTTTAAAAAGCAGTCTGGATTTCCCACGGGATCCACAGCATCTCTGGACACAGCAATTGGGGAGGGAGGGCTTGGTCACTCTGCAGGGCAGGCGAACACTGGCCGCTTGCTTGCGGCTCCTCTGCTCCGCCGTCCCTTCACACCCGTCCTTCAGATCTCCACCCCACCTCCACCCCTGCTCTGTGCCTGAGACCCGCACTCCCCTGGCTGCTCTGCATCCTGCAGGCTCATGGCTGCGGGCTCAGAGACCAGACCAGGACCTTGCCAAGCACTCTGTTTACCAGGAGCCCTGGTCTGTTTCAGCAGGAGAGGCAGGTGACCCGATGTGCATTTCAGGTAGAGGCTGTGGGACCACCTGGCAGAGGGGGCCTGGGTGGGATCCCACTGAGGGAAAAGAGGAAAAACAGCAGAGGCACTAAGGAGGGACTGAGGCTAAGGCCCCCAGGCCCTGGCCTGTTGCACAGCTCCCTCTGCATCCCCACAAGCCTGCCCCTCACCTTTCCGCATCCCCCGCCCTTTAGTAACCCCGGTAACCTGTCCTTCACGTGTCACATAGGCAGCGGCTCCATCCTTTCCTTCTCTCCTGCATCTAGTCAGCCTGGCCAACCCCCTTCCATGTCCAGGCTCCCACTGCACCCCCCCAGTCTGGATTGCACCCCCCTCTCCTTCCCACCTCGGGAAACATGTGTCCTCCACCACTCGACCCCTTCCTGACCCCATGGCTCAGGACTCCTTCTTCTAGGTCGTCTCCCCTGCCTCAGGGCCTTCAGGGAGGGGTCCTCATGCCCACTCCTCACTCAAGCACTCAGGAGCCCCACGTTTGTTGGGGGACTGACAGGGCAAAGGCCCTCAAACAGGGTAACAAACTATGAGGGGACAGCCCAGAGTCCAGGGCACACGCTGGTTTCTGCCTCTTTACAGGCATTTCAAGTATACAATTCTGATACTAATAAAAATGTGGAACTAGTGGAAACCTTGTTCCATTACGAGGATAACACCTTAACTTTAAGGATGTTAAATAGGTAAAAAGCTTCCTTCTCCATCATCCTGCCCCTGTCACACAAGCCCGGGAGAGCCTGCCCTCATGGGCTGGTACCCTACCACCACCTGGCACCCTATTTATCTGGTCCTTCTGGAAGGAAGTCGACAGTCCCACACATGACTCCACACCTACAGAGCCAGGCTCTGGCCACTGCTGTTAGTCACCCACCAAGAGTCCTGATGACATGAGGCACTTTCGTGGGGAAGGGGGTGCTTTCACATCCCCAGGTGGCCGGAGCTGAAAGGTCGCCCCCAACCCCTCCGGAGCCAGGCAATGGTGCAGGGCCAAGAATCCTCCCTGCCGGCCCACCAATAACAATATTTCCAAATGGGAACCAGATCCGACTTTTCCAGTGCCAGTAACAACCTATCCTTTCCTTGACTCCTCAGCCCTGCGTGCACCCCTCGGGGAAACGCCCCACAGGGGCTCCGGATAGGCGAGCCTCTCCACCCGGTCTCCCTGACCCCTGAAAAGAGAGATGTGCTCACCCCCACAGGACAGGAGAGTCGAGTTACCTGGTTGAGCAGGTACTTCACTTGTAATGTGTAGAGGAAGGTCGCCTGCAAGACAACAGGGGACAGAGGTCAGCGCCCCAGCCAGCCTCACAGTGGAGAGCTGGGACCTCGGCCAGCCTGCCCTCCGCTCCCACAGGAGGCCCAGGCTGGGGCCCTCTCGGGAGGCTCGGGGGCAGGACGGGAACCCCAAGTCCGGACATCTCTCTTATGGGTGAACATGATCTAAGTACCCCCGGGGGAGCTGGGAGAGTGGTTTCCTTGGGTGCTTGGTTGGGACTCTCCTGGGGGCACTGGGCTTTGCAGGAGGCCTGTGCAAACTCTGGATGGGTGCCCCCTTCTATAGATTAGGCTGCAGTCCTATTTGGTGGAATAAACTCAAGAATACTCAGTTCAGGGACTTCCCTGGTAGTCCAGTGGTTAAGACTTCACCTTCCAATGTACGGGGTGCCAGCTTGGCCCCTGGTCAGAGTGCTACAATCCCACATGTCTCAGGGTCCCCCCTCCAAAAAAAAACCCAAAACATAAAACAGAAACAATACTGTAACAAATTCAATAAAGATGTTAAAAATCTTAGTAAAGAATATTCAATTTAAAAGGAAAAAATAAAGACCACAATCTCAATTATGTGGGCAAATGACTGCTTCTGAGGTCTGAATTACATCCCCTCCCAGTTCATATGCTGAAGCCCTCATGCCCAATGTGACCATATTCGATAAAGTCTTTAAAAGTGAAAATGTTAGTCGTTTCTGACTCTTTGCAACCCCATGGACTGTAGCCTGCCAGGCTCCTCTATCCATGGAATTCTTCAGGCAAGAATATTGGAGTGGCTTGCCATTTCCTTCTCCAGGAGATCGTCCCAACCCAGGGATTGAACCTAGGTTTGATCCTCCAATCTACACTGGAGGCAGATTCTTTACCATCTGAGCCACCAGGGAAGCCCAAAGTCAATTAAGTTTAAATGAGGCCACTGGGGGGGCCCTGATCCAGCAGGACTGGTGCCCTTTCTGGGCAGACAAGCAACACTGGGGGTGGGCCTCCATGCCAAGGAGAGAGGCCTCGGAGGAAACCAGCCCCGACACCTTGACCTTGGACCTGCCAGCCCCCGAGACTGTGAGAAATGGGTTTCTGTTGTCTAAGCCTGTGATATTTTGTTACAGCAGCTCAGCAGACTAATCCGACCATGTGTTTAACTGAATGAAATAGCTGTGCTTATTCACCAACCAGGTAGGGCCCCCCTGAACACTAACACACACGTGGGTTCCGTGCCTCAGGCTTAGCAAGCAAGAGCCTCAAAGTTCTAGGCGAGGCCCCTGGGGGTCCGTGGTGGCAAGGATTCACCGTCTACAGAAAAAGTCTGAGCTCCTCCCCGCGGGTGAGCAGAGGCCCCTTCTGCTACAGGAGCAGGGATCCCGGCCTCTGCAGCCCTCTTGACCCTGGTGTTTCTTGAGGAACAAAGGTTTGTGTCTTCCCCAGTGTGAGGAAAACTACACTTCCTTGACGGAGCCAACTCCTCATGTGGGCATCATCGCAGAACTGAACCAGATCCCTGAGCTCAAGGCATCTCTGCTGCTTTTTTACTCATGAACCTCAAGGAGGGACCCCCTTACCGCGTGGACACTTACAGGAAGAGCTGGAATGAAGATCATGACATAGGTCTGGGTAAGCCTGTACAAGGAAGAGGGAAAAGTGACAGATTGCTCCGTTTCCAGGGGAAGGTAGGCAGGACACAGCAACACTACCTTCACATGCTTGGCTCTTCCTAAACGTACAGGCTCAAGCTGCTGGAGCACCATCGGAATCTACACAGAACATGTAATCCTATGACCTGAGTGACCATTCTTGGTTCTCCCAAGTCTCTCCAGGTCCAGGACAGGGGGTTAAAACTGGGCACCCTGGCTGGGTAATTCTTGCCGTGGAGGCAGTCCTGTGTATCCCAAGATGTTCTGGAGCATCTCTGGTTTCTACCAGCAGCGACACCCCCATACCAGTTCTGACACCCAGAAACGTCTCCTAACATTCCAAATGTCCCCTGGGTTCAGGGCCACTGGTTGAGCAGAAAGTCATAAAAGGTCTTTATCAACTAAACCAGCGGCTCTCAAACCTTGTGTCACATTTTAGAATCATCTAGGAGAGCTTTGAAAGACATGGACGCCCAGGCTGCACCCCAGGCCAATTAAACCAGAATGCTAGGGACTTCCCTGGTGATCCAGTAGCTAAGACTCTGTGCTCCCAACACAGGGGGCCCAGGTTCGATCCCTGGTCAGGGAACTAGATCCTGCAACTAAAGATCCCACAGGTGGCAACCAAGATCAAAGATCTTGTATGCAGCCAAATAAGTAAATATTTTAACAAACAAATGAAAAGAACAACATGCTGGGGGAGGGCACCAGAGGAGGGGAGGGCGTTGTTTTTTTTTTTTTTTTTTTTCTGCCACACCATGCTGCTGCTGCTGCTAAGTCACGTCAGTCGTGTCCGACTCTGTGTGACCCCATAGACGGCAGCCCACCAGGCTCCCCCGTCCCTGGGATTCTCCAGGCAAGAATACTGGAGTGGGTTGCCATTTCCTTCTCCAATGCCACGCCATGCAGCTTTCAGGATCTCAGTTCCCCAACCAGGAATCGAACCTGGGCCCTTGGCAGTGAAAGCACAGAGTCCTAACTGCTGCACCACCAGGGAATTCCCCAGCAGTGGGCTTTAAAAGCATTCAGGTGATTTTAATATTGACCAGGGCCAAGAATCACAAAACCGGGAATCAACACCATGAACCACCATTTCACGTGGAGGGTGTTTGCAGATCATATTTCACCCAGAACTATTTACCTGAAAGTTACCCAAATGAGGACCAGGTATGTTATCCCATGGGCCAGGTATGGAGAGTCAGCTGAGGACAGCTTAACCTGCTCCTCGTGCATGGTCTGTCCCTGGCCTTGGGAACCCCCAAGAGCCTGAACCTGGCCGGCACCATCTTTCTACTGGGATGGACCCATCCTGCCGGGCAGGTGGCCCATCTCACCTGGACACGGCCGGGTCCTGCCTGAAGAGCAGCAAGATGAGCTGGGTGTTGAGGAAGAGCGCCCAGCAGGGAAGACAGCAGAGCAGCAGCACCAGCACGCCCCGCTGCAGGATGACCCCCACGTGCTTCTTGTTCTGGCTCCCAAATGTCTGGGTGCACAGTCAAAACCAACACATTAACACAGAAACGGCACCCTCACTGTCCCCCAGAGGCCTCCAATCACGCCCCATAGAGAGACAGATGGCCCCAGAGACTGCTACATTTTAGATATCAGTGGTTCTCAAACGTGGCTGCTCATCAGAATCACCTAAGGAACATTTCTTATATCGCTGATATTTCATTGTTAGGGTATAGAAACACAACAGGTTTCTGCATATTAATTTTGTGTCCTAGAACTTTACCAAATTTATTGATGAGCTCCAGGTGCTTTCTGGTGGCATCTTTAGGATTTTCTATAGCATCATGTCATCTGTAAACAGTGACAGTTTTACTTCTTCCTTTCCAATTGGGATTTCTTGTATTTCTTTTTCTTCTCTGATTGCTATGGCTGGGACTTCCAATATTATGTTGAATAAAAGTGGAGCAAGAGGGCATCCTTGTCTGATTCCTGATCTTAGAGGAAAAGGTTTCAGCTTTTCACCATTGAGTATGTTAGCTGTGACCTTATCATTGTTGTTTGGTCACTCGGTCTTGTCTGACTCTTTGCAACCCCATGGACTGCAACACACCAGGCTTTCCTGTCCTTCACCATCTCCTGGAGTTTGTGCAAACTCATGTCATTGAGTCAGTGATGTTATCTAACCATCTCATCCTCTGCTGCCCCCTTCTCTTGACTTCAACCTTTCCCAGCACCAGGGTCTTTTTCTGTATGGTCTTTATTATATTGAGGTATGTTCCTTCTGTGCCTATTTTCTGAAGAGTTTTTATCATAAATGGATGTTTAATTTGGGGAACATTTTTAAATCATTGATGACAGGGGCTTGATAAAGATAAGTCTGGACTTAACTGGTCCAGAGTAGGTCCCAGACACCAATAATTTGTAAAATCTCCCCATGTCCATGTAATCCTAATGTGCAGTCAGGGTGGCCTCACCTGGAAAGTGATTAGAAATATGATGTCCTGGGCCTCCCCCTCCCCAGACCTACTGATGCAGAAACTTGGGGATGGGGGGTGGGCACTGGAGCCAGCTCCCATTGCTTACAAAACCCACCATGCACAGCCCTCCCCAGCCAGCTCAGTGACATCTTGGGCAGCTTGAAATTAGCCACTGGGACCGGCATACACAACCAGTCAGGACATTCCCCACCCCAAACCCGAGACCTGGTTCTTCGGGCTTATGGCTGGTGGGGGGCCCCCAAGTGACTCTGACACACACGCCCGTTTGAGGACCCCTGGACATACCAAGCTCCACAATGCTGGAAGTGATAAAAGGGACTTTTACAAAACATCCCCTATCTGTCAAGACGTAGCAGTAGGGCAGTCTTGCAGAAAAACGCCACTTCCCAGAACAGAGAGACCTGTGGCCACACTTTGGAGCCAGCAGGAGAGCTGAGAAATGTGGCAAGGGTTTGCCCTGGGGGACTCCACCCTCCAACTGGGGCGGGGCGGGGGAGTGGCCTGACCTGGGGCTGCCACTCACCTGGGAGATGAGCGTGTCACACGCAGAAGACAAGCCAAACCCCACTGAGACACCAGTAACGTTGACTACCTGGGAACAAAGCAGGGAGGAGGCTGGGGGCAGGTTCCCCCTCTGCCCGTCAGAGCCCCAGAGCCCTCAGCACTCCGCCCGGAGCCTGTGCACAGACCTCCCCGTGCCCTGAATTAAAGGACAGACACAGTGTTGGGAGGAAAGGACATTCAAGGCCGTGGTGCCAACACTGCATTAGTCCTTCTTAGGCATTTGTTCCCCAGGTCTTGGGCACCTTTTTCCCAGGTTCCGAGGACCATGAACCCTTCTTAAGGGGCCTGCGGCATGGCACAGAGCAGTCCTGGGTGAGCCCACTTGCTAGTGACCAAAGATGACCCACACAACGCCCTGAAGGACTCTGCGAGAGCAGGAACAAGTCTCAGAGCCAAGACTCATGACTCCCAGCATCCACAGCATCCCCAAACCAGGGAAGTCTGAGGCCCTGCCTGCCTCCACCTGCTACCCCCTGAGTCTGCAGGAGGCACCAGGGACAGCAGTCCCCGCCAGGCCCAGCCCAGAAGCACCAGCTTTCCTGCACTTCTGTGGCCAAGAAGGATCTGCAGGAAGCTTGCTGAGTTCCCCAAATATCCAAACATCAGAGACCAAAAAGGATAATTAAACCAGGGTTGTCCACACTGCTCCCTGAAAGCAAAGCAATCCACGAGCCCCTGGGGATGGTTCAGAGCACCTTGCAGGCTCAGAGGTGGCAAGTTCAAATGCCCGATGGACCAGGTGTGGGAGGCCGATGCGGGCATTTCAGAGGACACACCTGAGGCAAGAACTTCAGCGAAACATCTGCTGGCCCAAGTGAACAGGCTGGCAGGGCCCCCAAGCCAGCAACCACGGCTGAGGGCAATGATGCCTCTCTGTGGCTGTGGGGCTCACGTCTGGGGTACAGAGAGGACTGGTGCCTCCTGATTTTTTTAATTTTTATTATTTAAATTTTTTAAAGTTTTATTATTATTCGGGGTGGGGGGGGGCGGTAGGCTGAGCTGGGTCTTTGTTGCGGAACAACAAGGGATCCCCACCAAGGATCCAGCCCATGTCCCCTGCCCTGAAAGGCAGATTCTTAACCACTGGACTACCAGGGAAGTCCCTCCTCCCAGTTTCAGGTTTGGACCCGGGCACCCAGGGTTTCATATTTTGGCATCTCGGGATAAGAGA
Source organism: Bubalus bubalis (assembly GCF_019923935.1). NCBI lineage: Eukaryota > Metazoa > Chordata > Mammalia > Artiodactyla > Bovidae > Bubalus > Bubalus bubalis. Next base: position 29,113,276 of record NC_059159.1, on the reverse strand, counting down.
CAAATCAAGAGCTGGGGGAGGGGGGAGGGTTTCTACTGGTGAACAATTCCCTACTTCCAGCTGTGGGGTCAGGGTGGGAGCCAGAGCTCCAGGGATGGCAGACTAGCTGGCGTGGCAGACAGAATTCTGGCCCTCCAAAGATGCCCCCTCCGGAGCCTGGCACCTGAGGAGACACATACCTGGGGCAGCTCCCTGGGGAAGGAGAGGTAGGCTGAGGATGGAAACACGGTCCCAGCCCTGCCCACACCTGAAGGTTAGTCCAGTGAAACCCCTTTCAGACCAGTGGCCTCCAACAGTGAGAGATTCAGACACGTATGTGTCTTCCCTGAAGCTCTGAAACTCTGATCATCTGTAAGAGCCACAGAAGCAAATGAACACACAGATGGCTTCCTAGCTCTCAGCTGGCCAGCCCCGTACGTACAGCAATTGCCAGTGTGACAGCGTCCAGCTCCAGCTTCCCCAGGTGCCCACAGAACACAGAGCTCACAAAACCGATGAGGAACACCATCAACTGGGCCAGGAACTGGGAAGAGACAGAAAACACGAAGCTGCAGGCGAAGGCCGCCATGGCAGTGGAAGGAAGGGGCAGGCCTCCCAGGTGACCCCACCCTCCCCGGTGGGCTCGGACCAGAGGTAAGGAGGTCTGGCTTGCACGGAGCCTCCGCCAGCTCTCACAGGCAAACAAGCAGCCTCGGGTGGACTTCTTGAAAAATATGCAAGTTCATTTGCTACCACCAGTATCATGTTTCTGAGAACTTCCAACTTTTAAAATTTATTTTTCACTGTAGATTCTCATACCGTAGACTGCATGCCTATTTTCCCTGAAATTTCTAGAGGCTGCCTCCTGGGATGACCCCATTGTTATTTCAGATTCCTCCTGAGGGCTGAAGAGAACAGCTTTCAACGGCCAGCAGAACAGTCCACAGAGAGGAACTCCTGAGGCGGACCTGAGGCTACCTCAATGGAAGGCCAGTAGGGTCTGGAATGATGGAGCGAATCATCATCAGTCTGCCAAGCATCTCAGATTCCACAAAGCCTCCAATATGAGGGCAAATGCAGCTTGAGGAACACGGACTCATTCTCCCTCACCATTCCAGAACTTCCTGCCTCACCTCTGGACACTGACTTATCTCCTCAGGTTAATTTAAAACTACCTTCTGTGACCTGCCAGACCCGGGAGGTGCAGGACTTCCCAGGAAGCCCGTCGGCCCCACACGCCCCTTTCAGAGTGCACACCCGGGGCTCAGGGAGCTTGTGCAGGTCCAGCCAGCACTGCTGCCGTTCAGTCCTTCGAGGACGAAAGCTCCTCCGGTGAGCTCAGGCAAGGCTCCCAGTGACCCTCGTCCTCACCTCTGTCGACCCACACTGCCATCGGCTAGCGCCGCAACCACCCAAGATTGCCATGTGGGCATCAGACCTGGCCCTGCTGGTGACGGTACAGATTACCGCCTGATTTCCCTCCCTGCACCTGGAGACAGACAGGTGCATCTCCACAGGTGGACCCAGATCGACAGACCTTGAGAGGCCTGCTCTCAGCCGTGTGTGCACGTGTGCGTGCGTGTGCATGCATGTGCGGCGGCGAGGATGCATACATCTCCACATGGAATTCCAGACCTCAACCCAGTTCCTGCTTCCCCCACTGCAGAGACCAAAGTTTCACACTGCAACTAGAGAGAAGCCCCCACCCAGAATGCTAGAGAAAAGCCCACACAGCAATGAAGACCCAGCACAGCCAAAAATAAATAGAAATTTTGAAAAAGGTTGATATGAAAAACCCAATTCTGTAGACCCTGAAGTCAGAACCAGGGGCCCCCGTAGGCCTGTTCCCAGGAACTGGCCATGACTAAGTGCTGTCCCCACCCCACAGATATTCTGTGGTTTCATTCACAGAGTTGGTGTCTCTTTGATTGTGAATTTATATTAACTTTAAAGGGCACAGGGCCCTTATTTGGGTATATTCAGCATCACTATCAATCTTTTCGGGTTTTTTTTAAGCCTTTTTGTGCCTAAACTACATCTACTTTTGCTTTATTGACTATGCCAAAGCCTTTGACTGTGTGGTTCACCACAAACTGTGGAAAATTCTTCAAGAGATGGGAATACTAGACCACCTTACCTGCCTCCTGAGAAATCTATATGCAGGTCAAGAAGCAACAGTTAGAACCGGACATGGAAAAATGGACTGGTTCCAAATCGGGAAAGGAGTACGTCAAGGCTGTATACAGTCACCTGCTTATTTAACTTATATGCAGAGTACATCATGAGAAATGCTGGACTGGATGAAGCACAAGCTGGAATCAAGATTGCCAGGAGAAATATCAATAACCTCAAATATGCAGATGACACCACCCGTATGGCAGAAAGTGAAGAGGAACTAAAAAGCCTCTTGATGAAAGTGAAAGAGGAGAGTGAAAAAGTTGGCTTAAAGCTCAACATTCAGAAAACTAAGATCATGGCATCTGGTCCCATCACTTCATGGCAAATAGATGGGGAAACAATAGAAACAGTGAGAAACTTTATTTTGGGGGGCTCCAAAATCACTGCAGATGGTGACTGCAGCCATGAAATTAAAGGACACTTGCTCCTTGGAAGAAAAGCTATGACCAACCTAAACAGCATATTAAAAAGCAGAGACATTACTTTGCCAACAAAGGTCCATCTAGTCAAAGCTATGGTTTTTCCAGTAGTCATGCATGGATGTGAGAGTTGGACCATAAAGAAAGTTGAGCGCTGAAGAACTGATGCTTTTGAACTGTGGTGTTGGAGAAGACTCTTGAGAGTCCCTTGGACAGCAAGGAGATCAAACCAGTCCATCCTAAAGGAAATCAGTCCTGAATATTCCTTGGAAGGACTGATGCTGAAGCTGACACTCCAATCCTTTGGCCACCTGATGCAAAGAACTGACTCATTGGAAAAGACCCTGATGCTGGGAAAGATTGAAGGCAGGAGGAGAAGGGGACAATAGAGGATGAGATGGTTGGATGGAATCACTGACTCAACAATGGACAGGAATTTGAGCAAGCTCTGGGAGTTGGTGATGGACAGGGAAGCCTGGCGTGCTGCAGTTCATGGGGTCACAAAGAGTTGGACATGACTGAGTGACTGAACTGAACTGTCATAAACTGTTGCAAATGATAGTCATAGCTCTGTTTTCCCCTTTTTCATCAGACTTCAATATTTCCTTAACACAATGTCCGGTCACTCCGCAGGCCACATGTAAACTGTTTCTGTGGCTTCACAGGAAAATGCACTTGTCTCCTCCATGGTCAGGTCTCTGGGCTGCTTCCCAGGTTTTGCTGATACAAATCACACTGCACAGAATGTCTTTCTTACTTGGGTGGGGCCAGACATTTTCTTAGGGTGAATGCCTAGTGCACGGGTGGGATCAGCTGACCCTCTCAGAGCAGAGGCTGGGAAATCTAGCTGAGATAATCCATGAGTGCATGTGTGTGTGTGTGTGCATGTATGTGTGTGTGTGTGTGTGCTCAGTCGTGTCTGACTCTTTGTGACCCTATAGACTATAGCCTGCCAGGCTCGTCTGTCCATGGGATTTCCCAGGCAAGAATACTGGAATGCATTGCCATTTCCTCCTCTAGGGGATCTTCCTGACCCAGGAATCAAACCCATGTCTTATGCAGAGCTAATCCACTCAACTGTTGGGTTGAAGGTGGGTCATTCCAGTGGTGCAGTCCTTGGATGGCCAGACTTCCCACACCCCAGCCTCAGGGGCAGATGGGGTCCTGGCTCCAGAGTTCACATTTGCTAACCACACACCTGAGATCACCCAAGGGTGTTGGTCAGAAGACTCATGCCCAGTCCCACTTCAAGCGACAGAGTCCAGATGTCCATGGGCTGAGGGATCTGTTTTTCAGCATACTCCCCCCCCGCACCCCGCTATACTTGTCCAATCAAGAGGGGGCTGTCAAGGACCAGACCTACAGAACCTACAGGGCTTGCTGCTGGGCCCACAGGTTGTTCCCCCAGCACCTCAAGGACTCCTGCCTGGGGTTCAGACAGGGGTAAGTGGACAAGAGAGATGGCCGGGCTGTCTGTGCATGTCTCTGCCTCCTGTCATGGAGACCCTCGTTTTCTGGCTAGGAGGCTTTGGGAGAGTGCCCTCTGGGGCTGGATACCAGAAGGACAGCGGGTGTGAGCCTGCCTGGTGTGCCGTACCAGCCCAGTCCCCAAGGGTCCATCCTCGCCCCATCCAGAGATGCCAGGAAGGTCAGCATCAGCAGCAAAGGTCAGCCTGGCAGGATGCCAGGTCACTGGGTGCACATAACCGAGGTAAGTGCAGGCAGGGGGGCAAGCTGGACACCCAGCCCCCAGTCACACAGCCAGGTCAGAAGCGCAGTCAGGACCCAATCACCTGACTCTCAGAAGGTCGATTCTCCAGTATAGTGAAAATGAGTATACTACCCAAAGCAATCTATAGATTTAATGCACTCCCTATCAAACTACCAATGGTATTTTTCACAGAGCTAGAACAAATACTTTCACAATTTGTATGGAAATACAAAAAAACCTCAAATAGCCAAAGCAATCTTGAGAAAGAAGAATGGAACTGGAGGAATCATCCTGCCTGACTTCAGGCTCTACTACAAAGCCACAGTTATCAAGACAGTATGGTACTGGCACAAAGACAGAAATATAGATCAATGGAACAAAATAGAAAGCCCAGATAAATCCATGCACCTATGGACACCTTATCTTTGACAAAAGAGGCAAGAATATACAATGGAGAAAAGACAATCTCTTTAACAAGTGGTGCTGGGAAAACTGGTCAACCACTTGTAAAAGAATGAAACTAGAACACTTTCTAACACCATACACAAAAATAAACTCAAAATGGATTAAAGATCTAAACATAAGACTAGAAACTATAAAACTCCTAGAGGATAACATAGGCAAAACACTCTCCAACATAAACCACAGCAGGATCCTCTATGACCCACCTCCCAGAATATTGGAAATAAAAGCAAAATTAAACAAACTAATTAAAATTAAAAGCTTCTGCACAACAAAGGAAACTATAAGCAAGGTGAAAAGACAGCCTTCAGAATGAGAGAAAATAATAGCAAACGAAGCAACTGACAAAGAATTAATCTCAAAAATATACAAGCAACTCCTATAGCTCAATTACAGAAAAATAAACTACCCAATCAAAAAATGGGCTAAAGAACTAAACAGACATTTCTCCAAAGAAGACATACAGATGGCTAACAAACACATGAAAAGATGCTCAACATCACTCATTATCAGAGAAATGCAAATCAAAACTACAGTGAGGTACCATCTCATGCCAGTCAGAATGGCTGCTATCCAAAAGTCTACAAGCAATAAATGCTGGAGAGGGTGTGGAGAAAAGGGAACCCTCTTACACTGTTGGTGGGAATGCAAACTAGTACAGCCACTATGGAGAACAGTGTGGAGATTCCTTAAAAAACTGGAAATAGAACTGCCATATGATCCAGCAATCCCACTGCTGGGCATACGCACCAAGGAAACCAGAATTGGAAGAGACACGTGTACCCCAATGTTCATCACAGCACTGTTTATAGTAGCCAGGACATGGAAGCAACCTAGATGTCCATCAGCAGACGAATGGATAAGAAAGCTGTGGTACATATACACAAGGGAGTATTATTCAGCCATTAAAAAGAATACATTTGAATCAGTTCTAATGAGGTGGATGAAACTGGAGCCTACTATACAGAGTGAAGCCAGAAAGAAAAATACCAATACAGTATAATACATATATATAGAATTTAGAAAGATGGTAACGATAACCCTGTATGCGAGACAGCAAAAGAGACACAGATGTATAGAACAGTCTTTTGGACTCTGTGGGAGAGGGCGAGGGTGGGATGATTTGGGAGAATGGCTTTGAAACATGTATATTATCATATGTGAAACGAATCGCCAGTCCAGATTCGATGCATGATACAGGGTACTCGGGGCTGGTGCGCTGTGATGACCCAGAGGGATGGGATGGGGAGGGAGGTGGGAGTGGGGTTCATGATGGGGAACACATGTACACCCGTGGTGGATTCATGTTGATGTATGGCAAAACCAATACAATATTGTAAAGCAATTAGCCTCCAATTAAAATAAATAAATTTATATTAAATAAATAAATTTGAAATTGAAAAAAAAAAAAAGAAGGTCAATTCTCGTCCACTCCTTCGGAGCACAGAGTACAGGCCAAGCACAGGACCATGGATCTGAGTAAGGTGATCCATGGCTCCAGCCCCACCCCAGGGAACCCAGGGCATCACAGGGAAAGATGTTCAACACGGAGCAACACAGCGGATCACACAAGACGGGCACTGCAGACAACACAGGAACCCAGGAGTCACAGAAGTTTCTGCCGCAACCTGGCTGGTGAGCAGGCAAGTGAAGGGGGCCTGTCTGGGAGAACGTTCCAGGCAGGATGGGGTGGGGTGTGAGGGATGGCTGGGGCTGGGAAAATGTGAGGGCAGGGGGCAGTTGGATTTGTGGGATCTTAGTTCCCTGACCAGGGACTGAAACTGGGCCCTTGGCAGTGAAAGCTCAGAGTCCTAACCACTGGACTGCCAAGAAGCTACCACCTTCGGCCAAGGTTATTTTCTGCCTCCAGCAAGTCTGCTCCTGCGACATTTTACATAAGGTCACTGAACACCCCCGGCTCCTCATTCCCCACCTACAGGGTAACAGTCAGAGATCAGCCTGCAGGTTCGTGGGCAGGAAGCCAGTCTCTCAGATGCCCTTCTGCTTGGGGGGCGTTGTCACTAGTCTTTGTCCTTCAGCCCTAGACCCTCTCAACTCTCTCCTGGGTGAGCCTGTTTCCATGGAGATGGAAACCAGTGCCCTCTGTCTGGGCCTGGCTACCCCAGATCTTTTCTATCCTCACCAATGCACTGCACAGCCTGTGTCCCTGAGGAGCACGCAATCCCTCTTTGAGATTATTCTTCAGGACTGACAGTTCAGTCTGGTGAAGAGAAGCTAATGACGAGGAGAAAGCTCAGCTGAAATGCCTAAGGCCAGGTAACTTCAACAACTGCCTTCCTGCCCCAACAAACGCACAGTTTACCTAAATCTTTAAAGGAAAATGTGGCCCAGCCTCTGTTCAGATGTGCACAGCTCATCTCACGCTTGCCTTTGTGTTCTGCATTATTCTCTCTTTACAGCCCTCATTTAAAGCTCACTGCAGGTGTGGTAAATCCTAATCCCTCAACCTGATTCCTACATTGGATCCTCATGGGTCAGTGTTGATATGAGAGGCCTGGAAGGGATAGGGTGAACGGGAGACAGAAAAGCAGAGAGAGGAGCCTCAGACCAAGGTCCTACCTAATGGATGGTGGGCCCTCAGAAAGCGAAGAGGGGGACCCTGAGCAGGCAATGAGGGGCGCCTCTCCCCTGCCTCATGCCCCCAGGAAACAGAAAACCCAGAGGAGAGGGGAACAGAGACAGAGACGGACCAAGAGGGGCCCATATACAACCCATGACCAATTAAACAGGTGTCAGAACTCTACGACCCGACTGCGTAAAGCAGTCAGACAGAAACAGTCCCACAAACGGCTGCAAGGAACATTTCCCAACTCTCCGGTTATCTCAGATCATTTCAGAGATTTTTCCTTTCATTTGTCTCGGTTTTGTTTTTTCTACAAGGAACATAGATTACGCTTATAATTAACATCATCACAGGCACACACACACAGGTGTACAGAGAGAAAGGGGGGGGCTGCATGTCAGCCATGTGCTCACCATCCCTGCAGACCGACAGATCCATCAAGGGGACTGGGTGATTCTGGGGGCCAGCAGAGACAGGGGCCTGCCCTGGGAGCAGCTGCATCTCAGAGGCTAACTTGTTTAGTTATTCATTTTTGGGGGGCTTCCCAGGTGGTGTTAGTGATAAAGAACTCACCTGCCAATGTAGGAGACATAAGAGATAAGGTTTCGATCCCTGGTCAGGAAGATCCTCTGGGGAAGGAAATGGCAACCCTCTCCAGTGTTCTTGCCTGGGAAATCCCGGGGACAGAGGAGCCTGGCAGCCTATGGTCCATGGAGTGGCAAGTTGGACACAACTGAAGTGACTTAGCAGAGCAATAGCAGCTTTGCGTGTTTAGTTGCTCAAGTCGTGTCCTATTCTGTGACCTCATGGACCCAGGCTCCTCTGTCCATGGGATTTCCCAGGCAAGAATACTGGAGTGGCTTGCCATTTCCTCCTTTAGGGAATCTTCCCAACCCAGGGATTGAACCCACGTCTCCTGCATTGGCAGGCAGATTCTTTACTGCTGAGCCACTTGGGAAGCCTTACAGAGACCTTTCTCATAGTAACCTGTGAGATAATGTTGGGCCAAGCATGGTATTATTATCCGCATTTTATGGATGGATTAACAGAAGCTGGAAGAGGTTACCAGCCGACTCAGGTTCACATAGCCGTTTCCTAACCTCCCTTCTGAGGTCAAAGCAGAGAACTGGACCCACAAGTAAGATTCCTAACCAGGTGTTCTTTTCCCTCTGGCTGCCAACAGCTCCCCGCTACATGGATTTTCAAGCCATGGCTTTCTCCCGGTCTCATCCATGCCACCCGGTACAACACAATGGGCATCCCAGGATCCCACAAACATGTCACTCCTGTCTGCCTCAGCCTCTGCAGGTGCAGAATGTCTCATCACCCAGAGTCCAACAGCTTGTGTGTTAGTCACTCAGTTGTGTCTGACTCTTTGTGACCCCGTGGACTGTAGCCCACCAGGCCCCTCTGTCCATGGGACTCTCCAGGCAATAATACTGGAGTGGGGAACCATTCCCTTCTCCAGTCCAAAAGCTTATTCTCCCCTTAGAACCATCCCAGGTTCTTCTTGTCTGAAGAAAGGGCTCCCCTACCCTGTTGATTTGAAAATCACCCAGACTGGCAGAACAATGATGAGATTCTGTTTTGTGGGTGTTGTGGTTTCAAAATTCTAATTACCTTTAAATAGAAAACACAGAAAGAGTCCTAAACTGACGATGATAATGGAGAAAAAAAAAACCTCAGCCCCAAAGAGAACCACATCAAAAACGTTTTAAACACAAGAATTGGAGGGAGGGCGTGTGGGGCAGGATGCCGCCAGTTTCCTTGGGCAGAGGCTGATTTACGCAACGAAGAAATGGTCCTGAAGATGTGGGTCTAAAAGACACCGCTCCCCACCTGGAGTTACTCCAGAGACGCACGTTCACGGCCAGAATCGACGGCTAGTTTTCGGTGTTCTCCGCAGTGTTTTGCGGTTCTGGTGGCTTCTGCCTGCTCCTCGGGAGCCCTCAACCAGAGAAGGCTCCGGAGCGGGAGATTGGACGCGGCTGGTTCTGCTCCCTAGCTGTCCAGCCGCGCAGGGCGGCCAGCGCGGCCCGGGCGCACGCGGAGGCGCCGGGACCTGCCCGCCTCCAGGCTCCCAGGACCGTGGCCCCGCGCGCGCCCGCCCGCCCCCTCCCGCTAGCTCTGCGCCCGGGGACCCCCGCCCCCGGGACCAGCCCCCGGTGAGGCCCCCTACTCACCGCGGGGCCCGCCAGGAACAGGAGCGCCCGCAGCTCCCGCCGGAGGTCGGCCAGCCGCAGACAGCGCGGCGCGTGGCGCTCCGGGCTGAGCGCCCGGGCTCCCGGCCCGGGTGTAAGCTCCTCGGCCGCCTCCATGTACCGGGCGCCGGCCACGGGGAGCGCGCAGGAAGCCGAGGGGAGGACGGGCCGGGCCAGCCGCGCTCCAGTCCCCGCCCCGGGCCGCCCGCCGCCCACCTTGGGCGCGCCCCCGCCGCCTGGCCCAGGTCGCCCGCTTCGCTGGCAAAGGCCTGCCAACTCCGGGACTCCGAATACAAAGTTGAAGGAAGCTCCGGAAAGAAACAGAAAATGGAAAGCCCGGCGGGAGCTGGGTCCTCCGGCCCTCGGGAGCCAGACTCGCCGGCTCCGCGCCTCGCAGGGCTGGGGGCCTGAAAGCCGCGTGGAAGCGCTGGCGGGCTGGCCACTGAGGGCCCGCGCCCGCAGCCAGACACCTCCGCCTCCCGGAGCGCCTGTTCTGCACACAGGCTGGGAGACCGCACAGGACTTGACTGTGCGGACGCTCTTCTTCCCGCCCCACCCCGCCCGCGTGCGCCCGTTCTTTGACTTAGACTCTGCCAGGATAGCGCACAGAGCCACATTTTCAAGCGCCAGGACTCAGGTTCTCTGGTCTTAGATGTTTATCCAACAGCTGGATAAGGGTATTGATTTTTAAAATGCTCCGTGAGAGAGTTGTGAGTTAAGTTTTAGTGTGGGCAAAATGGGAACTATAGCCTGGAAGGTGACATTTCAGAGAGCTCTGAGGAACTGCTCCGAAAATGGGAGTGGGGGTAGAGGGGGGTCAGTATTATGCACTATTTTAGTGAAGGGGGCAGTGTGCAGTCAAGCACACTCTTTGGCAAAGGTTTCCTGCTGGTCAGGAGCAGATGTCCCCCTTCATGATTTTAGTGTTTTTCTAGACATGAGGAGATGCAAGAATTAGGCTCATAAAATCTCCTGAGAATATCTTCCGAAGGCTTGTTCTGCCAGGATTTTCCCAGAGCAGACAGCCTCATTCCTGATTTCCACTCTGAAATCCATGATGAAGGTTGGGGCTGCAGTGGCCAGTGACTGCATCCTGGTAGAGGCAAATGGCCAGTGCCAAGTGTTTGTTGGCAAAGGGACCAAGAGGCTGTGTGTCAGCAAACCTGGGCTCAGGAGACACCACCAGGGTCTATGGGGAGAGCGCCAGCAACTTGCTGGTCCCTCAGAGCCTCAGTTTTCCCATCTGTGAACTCGAAACCGTATCTACAACGGCCCTTTGTGGTGAGGATTAAATGAGATGGTATGGTCCAGTGGTTGGAACAAGGGTTCAGTCCTCCCCTGGGGAACTAACGTCCCTCAAGTCAGGTGGCCAAAAGAAAGAATGTTGAGATGGACTAAGAGCTCTCAGCCTGGTTGGTACAGGGTAATTGCCTAAGAAAAGTTAGCCACCAAGACAAGAGTGATTTCAGTAACAGTCAAAGTTCCCTCTGTTTTAGGAGGCCCAATTTTAGAAAAAGGAAAACATAAATCCTGAGAGGGTCACACAGCTAGAAGTCTGGCTTCAGGGATTTACAACAAGGTCATGAGTGTTCTGCCTCCCCATCTGTCTTCCCCGCCCTCTTCTCTCAACCATTTAAAAAATTAATTAATTAAATTTAATTTTATTGGGTGTATGGAGTCTTGTCTTCATTGAGGCATGTGGGATCGTAGTTCCACGAGTCTTTCATCACGGTGTGGAGGCTTCTCTCTAGTTACAGCGCTTGGCTTAGTTGCCCGGCAGTGGCATGCGGTATCTTAGTTCCCCCACCAGGGATCGAACCTGAGTCCCTTGCACTGGAAGGCAGATTCTTAACCTGGACCACTACAGAAGTCCCCTCCCCACTATTTGCTCTTCACTCCTCGGCCTCGTCTTTCTCTGTAGGCAGCCCCTCTTTGCTTGTTCGGGAGGGTAGCCTCCCCCAATCCTCATTCCCATCTTTCCTACCTTGTGATCCAGATAATAAGACCCTCCCCACTTCTCTTTGCGACCAAACAAACCAAAAACGGAGAAAATTGGTTGGCCCTGTTTAAGTTTCCTGCCTGCCTTTGCCACCCTGGCCAGGAAAATAGGGTCTTGTTTGGCTGGACCCAAAACCTTTGGCTCAACTCTATACCAGAAAGGTTGGGTGCTGTCTGTCACTGGCAAGAGTCCCACCAGAGTTACACGGAGGGTCCCGCCAGACAAAAATGCTAGGGTGTATGCTACATCTCCAAGCCCAGCTCTTTAATGGTCTTCTGGTATCCTGGCCAACGTTAGAAGTCATGAAACAGATATGTGATGTATGACTACTGAGAAGATACCAAAGCATCGTTCATGGTTATAATTCCAAATGGCCCAAAGAAATTACATGGAGATAAAGCTAATAGGATTAATTAAAGGAATTTAAAAAGTTGCTACACTTAAGTCCTTCAACATATATGATCAGTCCTTTATCTTGGTAACAACATATATGAGAATACTGGAAGGAGAAAAGCCTCTTTCACGATTGTTGTTGTTTAGTTGCTTAGTTGTGTCTGACTCTTTGCGACCCCATGGACTGCAGCATGCCAGACTTCCCTGACCTTCACCATCTCCTGGAGTTTGCTCAAACTCATGTCCATTGAGTCGGTGATGCCATCCAACCATCTCATCCTCTGTCATCCCCTTCTCCTCCCGCCTTCAATTTTCCCAGCATCAGGGTCTTTTCCAATGACTCAGTCCTTCACATCAGGTGGCCAATGTATTGGAGCTTCAGCTTCAGCATCAGTCCTTCCAATGAGTATTCAGAGTTGATTTCCTTTAGGATGGACTGGTTTGATCTCCTTGCTGTTCAAGGGACTCTCAAGAGCCTTCAAATAAACCCTCCTGTGGCATGGAGCATTCCCAACTCTTTAAAGGACTGTGGGGACTTCCCTGGTGGTCCACTGGTTAAGAATCCTCCTGCCAACGCAGGAGACACAGGTTCAATCCCTGGTCTGGGACGTTTCCACATGCAGCAGAGCAACCAAGCCCACTCACCACAGCTACTGAGCTCTCACTCTAGAGCCCGGGAGCCACAGCAACAAAGACCCAGGGCAGCCAAAAATTAATTAATCAGTGAATTTTTAAAAATAAAGTGCAACGGGACTGTGTACAGGGACCTCCTTCCAAAGAACACACCATGGAAGAATATGTGTGTGGAGGGGGAGACAGTGACTTTATAGCAGAGAAACCTGGCAAAAATGACCTCAGCCCCATGACCAAGGTTAACATCAACAGTGATAAATCAGGCTCATAATATGTGCTTAAGTATGTACCTAGGGGTGCTGTAGCTGGTGGCTTAAACCAACAGCAGTGTATTCTCTCATAGTGCTGAAGGCCAGAAGTCTAAAATGCAGGAGCTGACAGGGCTGGTTCCTTCTCTGGGGCTCGGGGAGCATCTGCTCCAGGGCTCTCTCCTGGCTTCTGGGAGTTGTTGGCACCTCTTGGCCTCTGGCAGCATAATTCCAACCTCTGCCTCTGTGTCTGTTTTCTCTCCTTAAAGGACACCAGTCACTGGATCAGAGCCCACCCTAACCCATGTGACCTCATCTTAACCTCATCACATCTGCAAAGACCCTATTTCCAAATCAGGTCACATCCTAAGGTTCCAGGGGACAGGGATTTTGGGGGAGGAGGGCATCTTGATAGGATGTAATGAAAATGGCACTTTATCTCTATGGTTTTCCTCCCCAAAACCCATAACCCTCCAGTCTAATCATCTGAAAAACATCAGGCAAATCCCAATGGAGAAATATTCTATGAAAACACCTGATAAGCACTCTTCAAATCTGTCAACCCAAACAAGAACATTCTGAGAAACTGTCACAGCCAAGGGGAGCCTAAGATAAACAAGGACAGAATGCGCCATGGTGATTGAGTGGGACCCTGGGACAGAAAAGGGACCTTAAACAAGAACTAAGGAATCTGAGTTAAGTATGGACTTCAGTTAGTAATAATATATCCATAGCAATTCAGCTCCCGGAAGTTATTGTTTACACAGACCCATAGCAACCCCCCACTGCTAGAGCCAATACCTAGAAAACACCCTCCAAAGACTCACCTCTGAGAGCAGGTAAAACCACTGTGTAGTTGCAGGGGATTTGGGGAACACTTTGAAGTTGTCTACTTGCAAAGCCACCCTTGTAGCTTTCACCTGTCTTCTGTGGGTTACATTTCATAGGGAATAACACACCTACAAAACTGTTTACCTGTCTCTGTCTTGGTGTCTTCCATTTTTCATCCACTGGGATTAAAAGAATCAAAGTGAAAGGCTCTCTGGCCAGAGCACAGGCATTTTTGTGCTGTGTGTGCATGCGTGCTAAGTCGCTTCAGTTGTGCTGTGGCAGAGCTTCAGAAACAATGTCTGAAGGCTTCCCTGCCGGTTCAGAGGTTAAGAATCTGCCAGCCAATGCATGGGACACGGGTTCAGTCCCCGGTCCGGGAAGGTTCTGTGTTCCCGAGAAGCAACTGAACCCCTGTGCCACAGAGCCCTCGAGCCACACCCACTGAAACATGTGCTCTACAAGAGAAGCCACTGCGATGAGAATCCCATGCACTGCAACTAGAGAGTAGCCCCTGCTCACTGAAACTAGAGAAAGCCCGCATGCAGCAACAAAGATCCAGTGCACCTAAAAATAAATAAATACATATTTGTTTTAATTCATAACAAGTATCTTAACATGAAATATGCCATGCCAAGTCGCTTCAGTTGTATCCGACTCTTTGTGACCCCGTGGACTGTAGCCCGCCAGGCTCCTCTGTCCATGGGATCCTCAAGGCAAGAATACTGGAGTGGGTTGCCATTTCCTTCTCCAGGGGATCTTCCCAATGCAGGAATTGAACCCGAGTCTCCTGCACTGCAGGCAGATTCTTTACCATCTGAACCACCAGAGAAGCTCCAGGAGAGGAGGTAATTTGGAGGTAATTAACGTGCCATGAGGTCACGAGGGTGGAACCTGAGGAGAGTGGTGGCTCTAACAGGGAAGAGAGATCTCCGGGCCCACGCGCGACTCTAACAGGTTAAGAGATCTCCGGGCCCACGCGCGACCGAGAAAGGCCCTGAGAGGCGGCAAAATGGTGGCTGTCCACACACCAGGAAGAGAGTCCTCACCGGGAACTGGGTCAGCTGGCACCTCCTCTGCAAATTTCAGCCTCCAGAACCGTGACAAAGGTAATTTCTGTTAAGACACTTCGTCTTTGATGTATTTTGTAATGGCAGCCCAAGCTGACTAATACAACAGCCATAAGCATGTCACATCACTGCCTGTGATTTTATGTAACAACATTCTCTTTCCATCACATCACCAACCCCCACCTTAATCCAGGACTCTGGTAAGTGCTTTCCTCTGGGAGTTCATAATCCTCAAAACAACCCTGGATGGATCACTAACCTGTTTCTTCAGGGTAGTTTACAGAGTCTGTTAGCTGAGCAACTTGCCCAGGGCTAAGTGGCTAATGAGTGGCAGAGAGGAGTCTGCAAATTACTTCTGCCTGGTTCCAGAGAAGGTGGAATAAAAGCTCATAATTTTACATCAGGTGATGAGGAGATAGGACTATCCAACTCTGCTCATCTGCTCACCTGTCACCCAGAAAATGGGTTGTGAGTATCTGTTGTTTCTAGGAACAAAACACTGACCTTGAAGAAATTCCATGGAGTCAGATGGGAGAAATGGCTCAGAAATGAAGACGTCGTTTCTCTACTGCCAGGGGGCATCCTAGCCCCTCGAGTCTATAAAATGTATGTATTTATATTCATGTGGGTTGTTTCATTCTTCCCTCTGAGGAGTCTCAAATTTATGTAGGAGAGCATCTGCAGATCACCCGGAGATGTTTTTAAAAAGCATCTCACATGTACAGATGTGAGAGTTGGATCACAAAGAAGGCTGAGTGCTGAAGAATCAGTGCTTTCGAACTGTGGTGCTGAAGAAGGCTCCTGAGAGTCCCTTGGACAGCAAGGAGATCAAACCAGTCAATCCTAAAGGAAATCAGTCCTGAATATTCATTGGAAGGACTGATGCTGAAGCTGAAGCTCTACTACTTTGGCTACCTGATGCAAAGAGCTGACACATTGGAAAAGACCCTGATGCTGGGAAAGATTGAGGGCAGGAGGAGAAGTGGGTGACAAAATGAGATGACTGGATAGCATCATTGAATCAATGGACATGAGTCTGAGCAACAAACTCCATGAGATAGTGAAGGACAGGGAAGCCCGACGTGTTGCAGTCCCTGGGGTCACAGAGAGTCAAACACAAGTGAATGATGAACAAGGGGTCAGTGGCGCTGGGGTGGGGTCTGGGTCTGCATTTCTCCTCCCAGGCAGTCTCTGCTGCAGGTTTTAGGACCACTGTCAGAGTAACAAGGCTAAAGAGAAGACTAGGGTGTTAATGCTGGATGGGCCTTAAAGAGTATCCATTGTGTCCTATTTATTTATTTGGTTATGCCGGGTCTTAGTTGTGGCACATGGGATCTAGTTCCCTGACAAGGAATGGAATCCAGGCCCCCTGCATTGGGAACCCAAAGTCCTAGCTACTGGACCCCCAGGAAGTCCCTGATATTGAAACAGGAGGGAAGGAGCAGAGCACAACCTAGATGACTCAGAGGCCTAGACCTTGATCCTCAGTATATGCTCACTGTAACACATCAGCAAGCTAAATGACACACCCAGAGGCACCGTGAGAGTTCTAAAGTCAAGCAGCAAAGATCAAAAAGTCTATGTATGAAGCAGGGGACCCAAAGCCAGTGCTCTGGGACAACCTAGAGGGATAGAGTAGAAAGGAAGGTGGGAGGGGGGTTCAGGATTGGGGGGGCACATATATACCTTTGGCCGGTTCGTGTTGATGCATGGCAGAAAACAATCACAGTATTGCCAAGTATCCTCCAATTAAAATAAATAAATAAATGTAATTATTTTTAAAAAAACAGAATAGTGAAGAACTTGGGGAAAAAAAACAAAAACAAAAAGTGAGCAGTAGGCCAATCTCTGGAAATTTCTGCCCCTTCCTCAGAACAATTGGAATAATCTTCCCCTAATTAGCCTGTGGTTTAGCCTGTGAAACCACCCAGCCCTTGAAAGCTCACCACAAGACATCTCAAGGCCATACTCACCCTCTGACACAGTCCACACTCTGTGGAATCTGTTTCTCTCTGAAGAAATCCACTTCTCATCTATCATTTTGTCTCTCACTGAATGCTTTCTGCGATGAGACATCAAGGACCTGAGCTCCATTAGGTCCTGAAACCAGGTCTGTGATCTTAGTTGGAAGACTGTGGGTTTTGGCCGAGTTCAAGTCCCTATCTGAGGTAAATGGTTTCAACATTAAACTGTACTTGATTTTTTCCTGTTACTCCGTCTCTCTTAGACCAGCTAGAAGAACTTAGAAGGGCAGAGGAAAACATTTTTCTGCCTGACAGAGTCTTTTGTCAAGAAAAAGCCACTTCTCACCCAGCCAGCTCCTCCCTAGAGATGCCATCCCAGCGTGTAAACACTTCTGAAGTGCCAAACAAAGAGACAATTCGTTAACACAACTTTGTTAATCAGCTATACTCTGGTATAAAATTTAAGATTTGTTTAAAGAGGCAATTTGATCATTTCAAATTTTACTATCAAAACTCATATTTGTACAGTTTGTATCAGTACTATGCTAACATTATTATACTGTTAATTCAATTCCAAAGAAAAATGAACACTTCGGATCTCTAAGGTCTCAGGAAATAAGATATTTTATTTTTTTAAGTTTTTCAGCCTTGCTGTGCGGCCCATGAGATCTTAATTCCCTAACCACGGATTAAACCCACAGTCCCTCAATTGGAAGTGTGGAGTCTTAACCAATGAACCACCAGGGAAGTCCAACACATTTTAATTTTATGAAATTATGTTTTATAATTTATATTTGCACCTTGGTAGAGAGAAGTATACTTTTTAAAGTATATCATGTTATTATAAATTTATGGCAGGAGGGGACTGAAAATACAAAGAGAAAGTGGAAACATGCAAACTGTCTAATAAAGAAGAGCTTGTTCTTATATGTTTAAATTCATCCTAGTATCAAATCCTGACGGTATTAATATTTCCTGGGTTATAGTTAAACTAATGATGTAGCCCTTTCATTTTAACACGTTACTATTTACAATATGCCAACCCCTGCAACGATCACATAACAGTGAAAGTGTTAGATGACTACTTGAAAAGAGGCGAGGGTCACATCACTTTCCAGAAATTCTCCCAGAGGCGCTCAAACAGGAAGGCTCCGCATTCGCTTCGCTGGAGGGAAAAAGATGCTCGCGGTTAACGGCCCGCTTCGGTGGGGTTCGCCTCTGGCGCCCTCTGCTGGCCGCTTCAGTCCTGCTTCCTCCTTGCTTGGTTCCCACCTGTGGTCGGAATCCCCACCTGGGGGTCAGTTGGGAGGCCCAGGTGAGGGACCTTGGCAGGGTTTTGCAGGGCCCTGTCCCAGCACATAGTGCACAGAGTGTCTGGGTCAGAGGGGAAGCAGGACACACTGTGGTTCTGCTGATGCAATCCTCTTACTGAGAAGGGGGTTTGGCCTTGGAAATAGCAATAACCTTAGAAAAGTCATTCTGATCACAGCAGGAGGGTCTGTGGTGTCTGAAGCCCCCTATGTAAATCCACCCCCTCAGTTCTCTCGTTTGTCCTCCGAGCCAGGAACCCTGGTGGCTCCCACTTTACAGACAAGGACATCAGGCACTGAGTGTCTGTGTTAGTTGCTTAGTCGTGTCTGACTCTTTGTGACCCCATGGCCTGTGGCCTGCCAGGCTCCTCTGTCCATGGAATTCTCCAGGCAATAATACTGGATTGGGTAGCCACTTCCTTCTCCAAGGGATCTTCCCAACCCAGGGATTGAACCCGAGTCTCGTGTCTTCTGCATTGCAGGCAAATTCTTTACTGCCTGCACCAGGCACTGAGAGGTGGCAGTAATTGTCCAGGTCATACTGAGGCAGGGCCAGGCTCCAGATGGGCATAGTGAATTCCAGATTCTTTACTGTTGATGAAAAGCGAGAAAATGCAGGCAAATATCTCACCACCCTAGAGAAGCAGTGCTGACGATCCGGTGTGCTCTTCTCCAGCCTTGTGGAGCAGGGTGTGTTTTGTACAAATGAGATCTCCTGCCGTCTGCTCAGGGCACTTAAAGGTATGTCCAGGTTTCCCTCGGCCGCTTTCATCTCCCTTCTCCGCCACGGTCAGTTCAGTGTGTCCCCTGGAGAAAGTGTGTTCCCTGGAGCACAGAGTCGGCAGACCTCACGCTGTTTCTTTCAGCTTTCTAGAGTCGTCTTCACAAAGGGCAGCTCTAGTGAGCCGGGTCTCAGGGACCCCTCTGTCCTGGTTGTGTCCCCCAGGGCTGAGGTCACCCCTTGAGCCAGGCTGCCCCCCACAAGGTGGGGAGTGGCACTGACACCTGAAGATTGAGGTAACGAGTTTCAAGTTCAAGTGGGCATGGGGAGGAAAGAGGAAGCAGGTCGAAGACCTTGGTTTGTGCTGCTGAGACCTTGCGGGGCCTTCCCGGAACAGACCCCCTCCCCCTCTGCTGTAGCTCCTCTGTGAAGTTCCCAGATCACAGCATCTCAGGAATACTTCCTGAGTTCGCAGATGTTAAAAACCACCACCAAATGGGAGAAACTCACACATGATTGATTGCCCCAGACCTACAGGGCCTAAGGACTGATACCGTGAACCCCTGTGACCCCACCTTGTGACCTCACCATCAACCAATCAGAGAATTGCAAACGAGCTGACCACAGACCCTGGGAATGCCCTCCCTCCCCAGGCCTTTCAAAATGCTTTGCTGGGACTTCCCTGATGGTCCAGTGGCTAAGATTCCATGCTCCCAACGCATAGGGCCTTGGTTCGTTTCCTGGTCAGGGAACTAGATCCCCCATGCTGCCACTGCAACTTAAGATCACGCATACCGCAGTGAAGATTCCGCAGGTCCTGCATGCCACCACTAAGACATGGTACTGCTAAATAAATGAATTTTTTTTTAAGATGCTTGCTGAAACCCTTCAGGGAGTTCAGCGTTTGAGGCCGACACAAGCCACCCATCCCCCTGGCTCAATCCTGCAATAAACCTTTCTCTGCCCCAAATGCCTACATTTTAGTTTGTTTGGCCTCGGGCACACAGACTCACACGACTTATGCTCAGCCTACTTACTGGGGGGCAGGTTCTGATGCCCAAAACCATTGCATCTCCTGCAGCCAAGGATGCCAGGGAGCATCCAGAATCCTCTGGAGAGTGCCAGTCTCCTGAGTCCAGCAGCAGCGTCCCCCAGGGACTCATCCTTCCCAGGAGCCCCAGACCCGGAGTCCTGAATAGCACAGTCGCCTGAGGCTGGGAGCGGTGGGGTGCCTTGTCCACCCTGGGTGTGCAGACCTGAGGGAAAGCGTGGGTCCCAGCACTTGGGGACAGAGAGGGCCTGTGGCAGGGTCATTCCACAGGAACCATGGACATTTGTCCAGGCCGAGGTTTCCAGGGACCCTGCAGGGAGACAGCTGGGGAATAAACACCCTCTGAGAGACTGAATATACACATGGATGATAGCCAAACCAGTATAAAAATAGAGCCCTACTCACAGTGGGCAGCAGCACGCCCAGGAAACCAACCTCTTATCGACAGTGACCAGCCCAGGAAGGCAACCTGTCGTCTCCTATAAAAACCTGGAAGCTAAACAACCCCAGTAACAGTGGGTCTCAAACGCCCCACCTTTGATCAGTAACTGGCAGCTTTTCCAACTTTTGTCCCTGTGGCCAACTCAGGACAAGCCAGTGGTTACCGCTCTCCCAGAGCTGGTGTGTCTCCCACCCACAGTCCTACATGTTAACATGCAGAGTATGTGTTTACATATTTTGTGTGTTTAAAGTTTTTGTGCAACTTGCTTTATTTTTCCAGAAAGAAAAAATTTTTTCTTTTACTTGGTAATTCATTTTCTGATGTTTTTCATTTATGAAAATTTTTAAACAAAATAAATACAATATTGCTGCATATATTTGATATTCTATTAAAATTTAGGTCATGTTAATTCTATTAAAGTTAATTAAAATCTATTAATTCTGTTTCATGTACATCTCCTTTACTCAAACTGTACAGTAAAAACATACATAAATTTCACCGACAATATGCAAGAAGAGTTATTCAAAGTGGTATAAAAAGCCATTTTTGAGAATCACCTTCACCATGTGTTCTGGAGATGTCCACAGATTATTAGCTCCTGTGACCAGGTCATTCTGTCTGTCTTTCCATGTTCCTTTCTCTTCTGGTCATGAGGGTAAGGGAAACTGAACAGCTGTAGGTGAAGTGTGGGTCCTGTGGGTTTTATTCTTTTTTCAGGAACCCAGAGGAGTCTTTTTACATTGTTATTCGCAAAAATAAGGGCTACTCCCTTTGGATCTAATCTCTCAATTCTTCCAACCAGGTTCACAAGCTGCCCTGAACCCAGGCACGGGGAAATCTCCCCTGTACTCCCTTGGTTCCTCATGGTCTCCTGTGAAGAACCCCTTGACATGTTTTTCCTTTCCACGTGTGATGTGCAGATGTACAGATGTGCTCCTGGTGGCCTGCAAGACTACCAGCCTTGTGCTTGCCTAGTTTCAAGGCAGAAGAGAGAGCCAGAGTCAGCAACAGAGACATGGATGATTGAACATGGAGGAACTTTCGCCTCTGAAGAAAGTCCTGGAGCTACAGCCCACCGTGTGCAGTGGACAGAGAGGTGGACAGGACGGCTGCCTTCTACCTGGGAAGGGGAGACTGCAGTTATAGGGGAAACTGACCTCAGGTGGGCTCATTAGTTACCAGGGAGACCAGCAGAGGGCAGCCCCTCACTGCCCCTGTGATAAGCTGGGTCCTGGGGCCACTAGGTAGGAAGGTCAGTCCTGAGCGTAGGTGTAGGGGAAGCGGGCCCTGGTCCAGCAGCGTATGGACAGAGAGTAAGAGAACAGCCACCCTGAGCTGCCTGAGCCTACAGCTCCTCAGGCCCTGCAGCTCTGCACCCGTCTGCAGGCACAGATCTAATCCTGGGGATTTTTTCGTCATTTGAGATTTGAAACGCTGGCTCTTTATGGCTGGCTCTTCCGCCCACTCCAGGGCAGGACCAGTCCTGGTCTCTCTCAGGATCGCGCTCGCCACCCGCTAGCGGGTCCTAGCACCTGCGTGGAAGCCGGGCTCCACCTGCCCGGGCATCTCCGGGCATCGGAGCTGCGCAGAGCTCGGCCGTCAGTCCCCAAGTCTGGGGCGGGGGGGTTGGGAGGGGGTTGCGTAGTGGGGAGCACGAGCAGCCCCCGCCGCGGGTTCCAAGGCCACCAGACCTGCTGACTGGACCTTCCAGCCGATCCCGCTGAGGGGTCAGACACCTGCGGAGTCCGCGGGGACACCTCCCGCCGGGAGACCCTCCGGGTAGCGGGGTTGGGGAGGGGAGACGTGAGTCGGGCGGGAGGGGCTGACTTCGGGAAGGGTGACTCAAGAGGCCCGGCGCGCAGCCCACGGCGGGTCCCGGGAGGGACCGTGAGCATCAGGTCAGTCTTCGCGACGAGAGGGAAAAGGGCCGACGAGCCGTGAGGCGGGTAGGGTAATACACCTGCACGAGGTCAAATCTCTTGAGATGGAACTCGACTCCACTCCTTCTGCTGCCCCTGTACTTTGGGAGGAAAAAAAGCCAGTCTGACCCCGACGTGACTTGAACACGCAACCTTCTGATCTGGAGTCAGACGCGCTACCATTGCGCCACGAGGTCACAGAAAACAGGAGCTGCCCGAGAGCTAAAGGCCTCGCTGAGGCTGCGCCTCCGCGTAGTAGAACATTGGCGCTTCGTTCACCCCGCCCCCACTCGGGGGCGGAGCCGAGTCCTTGTGCATGCGCGTTCCGGGGAAGCGGTGCTGCGAGCGAGTCCCGGGCGGAGCGAATTTCTGGAGGGCGGGGCTCCTTTCAGAGACACCCCCCGCCCCCCCCTCCAAACAAGGAAAGAAAGCGGGTGGGTAGCCTGAAGAGTCAGAACTTGATAAACGAGCTTGAAAAACGCAACAACTTTACTATTATTTTTTACTTTGCAAGTTAGTTCATTGCATTTGCCAATTTTTAATTGAAGTACAATTGGTTTTTGAGTTTCCCTGGTGGCTGGCTTAGCGGTAAAGAACCCGCTTCCCAACGCAGGAGACTGAGGTTCGATCCCTGGGTGGGGAAAATCCCCTGGAGGATGACCAGGCAACCTGCTCCGGTATTCTTGCCTGGGAAATCTCATGGCCAGAGGAGCCTGGCGGGATACAAGTCCGTAGGGTCACAAAAGAGTTGGACACGACTTAACAGTTAAACAACAACATAGTTGATATGCAATTATTGTTTCTAAACCATAGAAGTAAACTTTGAGGAAAATCAGAACAGTGCCTGGAAGAAAATTGGAATCTCTGACCATCCACCACCCAGAGGTATTGATTGAGGTTTTTTTGCAGATTTTAATCAGCTACCTCTACTTCCCAAATCCGTTATTGAACTTTCCAGTAATGGGTCGTATACACCCAGAAAGGCTTCCCTGATGGCTGAATGGGTAAAGAATCCGCCTGCAATGCAAGAGACACAGGTTCACTCCCTGGGTCAGGGAAGATCCCCTGGAGAAGGAAATGGCAACCCACTCCAGTATTCTCGCCTGAAAAATCCCCTGGACAGAGGAGCCTGATAGGCTATACAGTCCAAAGGGTCGCAAAGAGTTCAACAAGACTGAGCAACTAACACACACCCAGAAAAGCAACCGTGAATTTTCACAAAGTGATAGTACTCGTGTATCTGGCTCCCAGACCGAGAAAGACTTAAGCATCCCTCTTCCAGTGCATTTTTTTTTATTTTATTTTTAAACTTTACATAATTGTATTAGTTTTGCCAAATATCAAAATGAATCCGCCACAGGTATACATGTGTTCCCCATCCTGAACCCTCCTCCCTCCTTCCTCCCCATTTCATCCCTCTGGGTCGTCCCAGTGCACCAGCCCCAAGCATCCAGTATCGTGCATCGAACCTGGACTGGCAACTCGTTTCATACATGATATTTTACATGTTTCAATGCCATTCTCCCAAATCTTCCCACCCTCTCCCTCTCTCACAGAGTCCATAAGACTGTTCTATACATCATCTTCCAGTGCATTTTTGAGATGAGATTATACTGTGCATAACTTTTTTTTTTAATATTCTCACTTGTCACTATATTGTCCCCATATGTTAGTTAATACATTTCCTAGCATAATTTTAGGGCAGGGCTTCCCAGGTGGCACTAATGATAAAGAATCCTCTGCCAATTCAGGTGATGCCAGAAATGTGGGTTCAATCCCTGGGTCAGGAAGATCTGCTGCAGGAGGAAATGGCTACCCACTCCAATATTTTTGCCTGGAGAATCGGATCGACAGAGGAGTCTGGCGGGCTACAGTCCATAGGGCTGCACAAAGTAGAACCTGACTGAAGCAAATTAGCACACGATGTATCATAATTTTAAAGGGCTCATTGATCACTTCATGGGAATCCTGAGTCCCTGCTTTTGAACAGTACTTTTTCCTTTTTATTGGATAAGAAAGGCAAAACTATTTAATAAATGAGTAAATATGCTCCTAAGTTAAAAAGGTAGAAGTAAGAAAGAACGCTCTCCTGGCCTGATTAAGAACAAGCTGCTGCTGCTGCTAAGTCACTTCAGTCATGTCCGACTCTGTGTGACCCCATAGACGCAGCCCACTAGGCTCCTCTGTCCCTGGGATTCTCCAGGCAAGAATAATGGAGTGGGTTGCCATTTCCTTCTCCAATGCATGAAAGTGAAAAGTGAAAGTAAAGTCGCTCAGTCGTGCCCTTAGCGACCCCATGGACTGCAGCCTACCGGGCTCCTCCGTCCATGGGATTTTCCAGGCAAGAGTACTGGAGTGGGTTGCCATTGCCTTCTCCGGATTAAGAACAAGAGGCATCAGTTAATTCAATAACTAGGACATCCGAAGGTCCTGGTGTTCTTTAGAGAAGGAGAGAGGGAAGCCTTTGTGGGAGGAAGGAAAACTGTGTCTGGTGCTCACAGGTGAAGCTGGGGGTGGGGGGTGGGGGGCAGTGTGGGTAGGAGGGAGCAGCTGAGACCACCAGAGCTTCTACTTGTCAATGGAAAGGGATTGTGGCAGTCTCTGTGTTTGTGGCCACGTATGACATTGGAAGCATTTGGGGTGGACCCAAGGCCATCATGGCACCCCACTCCAGTACTCCTGCCTGGAAAATCCCATGGACGGAGGAGCCTGGTAGGTTGCAGTCCATGGGGTCGCTGAGGATCAGACATGATTGAGCGACTTCACTTTCACTTTTCACTTTCATGCATTGGAGAAGGAAATGGCAACCCACTGCAGTGTTCTTGCCTGGAGAATCCCAGGGACGGGGGAGCGTGGTGGGCTGCCGTCTATGGGGTCACACAGAGCCGGACATGACTGAAGTGACTTAGCAGCAAGGCCATCAGGGCATCAGAGACTGGAGGCTCTGTCCACTATCTTCCAGGAAAAGGGCCTGCCAGCCCGCAGCACCATTGCTGGTTCCGTGTCCAGATGCCAGGGAGCCAGAGCCCCGAGTCACCTCCTTATCGATTTTGATGGCCCAGGGGTGAAGTGTACCCTGCTGGGGTGGTTGGGGAATGGGGGGCCGAGAGAAGGGAGGGAGTGAACGAGATCTGGTCGCAGCTTCGGGCTGGTCACTCCCTCGCGTCCCTCCTCCCCGCAAGCCTCCAGCCCTGGCCGCACAGCAAGGTCACTGTGAGGAGGAGCCCGTGCCTTTCCCACGGATGTCGAGGGCCCAGAATCTCCTGGAAAGAATGCCTCAACACAAGGAAAGGTCAGAGACATTCTTGAAATCCGGCTCAGAGTTCTGGATACTCAGGCCCCTCCTCCTGGGATGTGGACGCAAACCTCAAGTGTGATTGTGCTGTGCGTGCGCCCCTACAGGCCAGTGCGGTGATGCACTCGCATGGAGGGATGGCCGAGGTTTGTACGGATGGCATCCGGGGGCCCTTTTAAAAGTGAGCGCCGTCTCCGCCAGGGCAGACCAGAGCGAAGGAGTGAGGCAGGCGTGCAGTTGTGCAGCATCAGTCAGGGTCCTCTTTTACCCTTGGTCCCGCCTCGGGGTTATCGGACCAACGCCCGCTGCAATGGGAGCACGGAGCCTTAACCACTGGCGGGCTAGGGAAATCCTCCAGGGTCAACTCCTTAAAACTTTGCTTGTTTGTTCATCGTGGGTTTTTTGCATCTATTTGTATTTTTTGACCACGCCTGAGGCACGGGGGATCTTAATTCCCCCACTAGGGATTGAACTCGCAGCCCATGCTGTGGAGGCTGAAAGGCTTAGTCCCTGGACCCCCAGGGAAGTCCAACAATTTTTATTTTTCAAAAGACTGCATTTTAAAAATTTATCTTATTTTAAAACATTTTTTAAACTTAAAAAATTTAACTGTGGAGATAAGCCCTCACCCTGCGGAGAGTGCCTCACTTGCCTCACCCTACTTCCAGCCCTGCTGTTCACCAAAATTCTGCTGATGCCCAGAAATCAAAAAGAACTGCTTCCTTATTTTAGAACTAAACTCTATTATGCGGAGAAAAAAAAAAGAGAGAGAGAGAGAATAGCAATAAAAAAAAAAAACTCCTGAAAAATATAGAAATTTTCAAAATGACAAAACAATGTCCAATAAAATACAAAAAAAGGGATAACTGCCATCAGTGACAAAGGTGTGTGGGGAAATAGATATTCTCACTTAGGACTGGAAAAGAACATGAACTAGCTGTTTGGATTGTAACGTGGCATATGTTTTAAAAATGCTTCTGTCCAAACATCTGCTCTTCTAGAGAATAGGTACTAAAGAACCAGTTAAGGATGGATGCAAAGATGTACCATCCAGATTGTTCTCATCAGAGCTGTGTTGGTGACAGTGAAACCCAAGATCCACAGCTCAGTCTAATTTCCAAGGGACTGAGCACAGTGGCTGGCCTTGGCAAGTGCTTGTGTTTAGGAGCTCCGTGAATAAAGAGACGTTGTATTGAGACTCCAGGGGTAACTGTTATGGAGGAAGAATGCAGGAATGGGACATTTAATTGTTTGTTGCAAGGACTTCCCTGGCAACCCAGTGGTTAAACTTTGCCTTCTAATGCAGCATGTTGTTCTGCCAAAAGTTTTAACTTTCATCTCAGGTTCAAAGGGTTTATTAACAAAATTAATCACTTGTTGCAAACAAATGAACAATACCAGTATTTATTAGAGAATTATCTAGCTTACCTTCAATATATTAACATTAAAAGAGAAATAGAAACAGCAGAGGATACATCATCAGACTGGGTTTTAACCAACATCCAGACTTAAACAGCACTGGGAAATCCCATGTCACAGCAAGTCCGGAGTCTGAACTGGGAAAATGTCCCAGGCAGTGAGCCCACTTTGTGGATGAGGCTTCAAAACTTCAGTTCTGAGATTCCCGCTTAAAATCTCAGGCCACAAATTGATATAGCCATCAATCTGTGAGCAAACTTCAGCTCTGGTTTCATGTTAATGCTGTCTGTTTTATCTTATGAGCAGTGATATACTCCAGGCCCGGGAGACTGGTTGGATCTCCAGGGCTCAGGAGAATTCCAAGACTCACTCCCTATCTTATTTTTGATGCCACCCAGCTAGCTGGTAAAAGTCAGTGCAAGAGCAGGCAGGCACGTAGCGAGGGCAGCGTCCAGGCAGATTAGGGACAAGTCAGAAGCCTGCTCTGCTTTCTTTGTCTCTGAAGCCTGAACAAGACTTCAATCTTAATTCCCCTAACAGTGGTGCAGGTTCGATCCCTGGTCCAGGAGCTAAGATCCCAGGTGCCTTACAGCCAAAAAAACCAAAACATAAAACAACAGAAGCAATGTTGTAACAAATTCAAGAAAGGCTTTTACAATGGTCAAAAAAAAAAACCTTAAAAAATTTTTTCATTAGAAATATTAGAAACTAATGTTGGGTAATCTGGAGGCCCAGGCCAAGGACAGGACTTCTCCAAACTGTGGCCTCCTGATTAATTGAGAAGAAAAGCCATTACATCCCATGATGGGAGAGGGATGCCTCTGGCCATGGTACAGAGGTAAAAAATAAAAATTAAAATTTTAAAAATGCAGATTTGGGGAGGAAGAAGTTTTCACATACTGAGGTATGAGAAAGTCATTCTGGTTTATACAGGAGTTAACTTGAATTTGATGCTAACCAGAACAGCCTGTTTATGGCCTATCAAATGTACATTGTACATCTGCTTTGATCATTAACGGGTTCACAGACCAGAAGCAAAGAATGTCCATGTTAAAAATATGTAAATATTAAAAGACTCCCCGCCTGGGACGCGTGTTGGTTTCTCCTTCCGTGGTAAGGCTCCCTTCCCAGGCACCAAGGCCATTCTGACTCGCTGTATATTGGCTCATCTGTTTTTTGAAACCTTGAAGGAATGTACCCCAGACTTGTTTGATGTCCTTTGTTCTGACAAGATATAAAACTGAGCTGAAAACCATGCTTCTCCGAAGCAGCTCCTCCGAGGCTGTCTCCCAGGCTACAGTCCTGTTTGACTCAAATAAAACTCTTGTCATTCCTGTTATACTTGGTTATTATTTGTGTTGACAGGGAGTCTTGAATTTCAGGCATTTCTATTTTCATGACGACTTTGTATTATGCCAGGTTTTCCTTCTTTGCTCTGTGCCTCGAAAACCTTGGTTAGGAAAAAAAAGCCCTCCCTCAGCACAGGAAAATTCAAGAGGATTATAGGTGAAACCAATCTGCACCTCCCTGCCTGTCCTTTCCGTTTAAAGCTTCTGTGACCCTCTTAGGTTTTGGTTTTGCTGAGGATGTGGTTCTGTATAAACCCAAGTAAGTCTGGCTGATATGTCAGGGCTCAAACGTCTTCCCTGATCTAATGAGAAGGTTGCCATGCTTGTTTGTGGTCAGGGGAGACTGGGGCAATGTGGATGTCCTTTACCTTGGAGACGGAGAGCTGAAAGCACAAAGTTCTGTCTATGGGTCATCAGTTGTGGGTGCAGCTAGTGAGGACCAGGGTCTTGTCCAGTTACTCCATGTGACAGTAAGTGTGACTTTCTCAACTTTGCCCCATGTGACAGTGCTGACTGTACTTGTTTCTGGAGATGTTCTTCAGTCTGGAGATCTTTTTTTTTTTCTTAATTTATTTGGTCTTAGTTGTGGCGCTTGGGATTGTCAATCTTCTACTACTACTTAAAAAAATTTTTTAAGTAATTAATTTATGTATTTTTGTCTGTGCTGGGTCTTTATTGCTGCCTGGACTTTTCTCTAGTTGAAGCAAGTGGGGGCTGCTCTCTAGCTGTGATGCATGGGCTTCTCATTGTGGGGATTTCTCTTGTCGTGGAGCACAGGCTGTAGGGTACGTGGGCTCAGTAGTTATGGATCCCAGACCGGGGATTGAACCTGTGTTGGCAGGTGGATTCTTTGCCACTGAGCCACCAGGGAAGCCCTTCTTTTCCTTTTAAAAAAATATATTTATTTGTTTGTTTATTTGGCTGCATCTGTCTTAGTTGTGGAATGTGGGATCTAGTTCCCCAACCAGGGATCAAACACAGGGCCCCCTGCATTGGGAGGGCAGAGTCTTAGCCACTGGATTACCAGGGAAGTCCCCAGCCTAGAGAGAGCCTTGGCATTTTACTAAATCAAAGACCCTCCTGGCTGTCACTCAGCAGATGCAGCTGATGGCAACTGGGTGCTGCACACACAGAGAGGCCTTGATGACAGACAGGGCCCTGAAATTCCATCAGCAGTCAAATGGAGACAGTGCCATCCTCTGGGAACTAAAACACCTGTCTTCCAACATGAAAGAACGATAAAAGGAAGAGCCTGTCCCTATTCATCAGGATTTAAATCTGGGTTTAAACTTAGACAAAGAACATTACTGTGGAAGATTCCCTCTACCAAGGGGGTGGCAAGCGTACCAGTCCTGTCTTTGCTACCTACTATCTGTGTGACACCAGACAAGTCACCCAACTTTTCTTTGCCATGGAGTCCTCAATTCTAAGAGCTTCCCAGATGGCTTAGTGGTAAAGAACCTGCCTACCAATGCAGGAAACACGGGAGATGCAGGCTCCATCCCTGGGTCTGGAAGATTCCCTGGAGGAGGAAATGGCAACCCACTCCCAGTATTCTTGCCTGGGAAATCCCATGGACAGAGGAGCCTGGCAGGCTACATACAGTCCATGTGTTGCAACATGCCTCAATCTAAACAGTGATATAACCGGAGTAAAAGGATTGTAAGCCAAGTGATGCTTTGAAAATGAGCTCCAAAGAGCACAATGTTTCTAAAAAAAATTTTTTTTAATTGCAGCAGGGGGATATCTAGTTTCCTGACCAGAGATCGAATCTGTTCATCCCACCCCCCTGTATTGGGAGCTCAGAGTCAACCTACAGGACCACCGGGACATCCCTGTTTCCTGATTCTTAGTGTGTCTACTAGGCTTCCACGGACTTGTCAGAGCTCATGACTGTGGGGCTGTCGGGACTGCCCAGGGCTGTGGGGCAAGATGTGATTTAACCTAATGCTGGGCTCTCTCCAAGCACAAGCAGTAAGCAAGCCTGCTGTCAGTACTTATTCAGAGTCATGTAAGCTGGAAGATGGCTACCGCACAGCCCCTATTCCACGTTACATTCTTGTGTTATTTCTCTCCCTCTCAAAAATGTATTGTTCTTCTCTGATTAGGCATTAATGGAGTCCAACCAAATCACCCTATTTGGGTCCCCAGGATAGCCAGTGTGACCTTGTATCATCTGACGGATATGTAAATCACGGAATCATCATCACAAAATTATTCATAAACCTACTCTGAGTCATCTGGAAACTCAGATCTTTGCAATTTTATCACTT
The DNA here is from genome assembly GCF_019923935.1 of Bubalus bubalis. Taxonomy (NCBI): domain Eukaryota; kingdom Metazoa; phylum Chordata; class Mammalia; order Artiodactyla; family Bovidae; genus Bubalus; species Bubalus bubalis. Next base: position 29,082,828 of record NC_059159.1, on the reverse strand, counting down.
TTATGAGGACCTACCAAGTCCCTGGCACCGTGGTACACATTTTACTCTTTGGCTGCATTGGGTCTTTATTGTGGCTGGTAGGCTTCTCTCGTTGTGGAGCATGGGCTTAGCTGCCCTGTGGCAATGTGGGATCTTAGTTCTGGGACCAGAGATTCAACCCTCTCCCCTGCATTTCAAGGGCGAAATGTTAACCCCTGGAGCACCAGGGAGGTCCCAGTAGGTATTTTATATGTTACCTCATTTTGTCTTCACAACCAGTACGCTCCTGAATTCTTCATGAAACTCTGCCTTTTCCTATGGTTGTATGGACTGTCGGTCCCCATAAATGGCTGCTCTCTTGCTCTTGGTACATCCCATGCCCCACTGGCCCTGCCTCACCCTTATGCTATGCAAAAGATTGCTTCCCATCTATTTTTTTTCAATATTTATTTATTTAGCTGCAGCATACAGGCTCTTCATTTCACACAGGGACTCTAGCTGTGGCCCATGGGCTTAGTTGCTTCGTGGCATGTGGGCTCTTAGGTCCCTGACCATAGATCGCACCCGAGTCCCCTGCATTCTTAACAACCGGACTACCAGGGAAGTCCCTGCATCCCCGTCTTAATCTGCAAGTTTAATCAGGAATCGCCAGCATGATCAGCCTGTGTGTGTAAGTCTCTCAGTCGTGTCCGACTCTTTGCAACCCCATGAACTGTAGCTTGCCAGGTTCTGCTGTCCATGGGATTCTCCAGGCAAGAATACTGGAGTGGGTTGCCACTGCCTTCTCCAGTGATCAGCCTGACCCCCAGCTAAAATATGTTCCAGCCCAAGGACCAGAATGGCTCCATTATGTTTGGTCATCATCAGGAGACATCAGCCTTCATGACTGTTGCTAACACAGAGCTGTGTGGGAGCCCCCCTGTTGACCAAGGGGGCTTCTAACATCACACTCCCTACAACTGAGAGCAGCCCCCTCCAGTGAAGATTGCTGCCATGTCCTGCTTGCCCTCCCCTGTACTCAGTGGGGTGTTGCTCCAGGACCTTTGCCTCTGACCTGTTAAGGTGCCCATCCAAAAAACACTGATGCCTCTGTCACTGTCTACAGGCTCTTTCTTCCATCTCACTGCTGGGCAGTTACAAGTACTGCAGGACTGAAGGATACAGGTTAACAATAGTCTTTCTGCATTTTCCTCCATTCTTTTTCATGTGAAATAACTCCCCTGGAAGAGCCTTGTGCTACTTTTTAACTTTCCCAGAAAGATTTTTCTGCTTTGGGCTTCCATTTATATTGTCACAGTATAAGGACTCTGCCATTTTTACAGAGATATTTTTGAATGTTTAATCTGTTGTTCAGTCTATTTATAGCTTCTCTATCTGAAGGGAAGTGTTTCTAAGAATAAAACAGGAGTAACTGTAGGCTCCCAAAATGCTTCCAAAAATTCCAGCCCAGGACTGAGGGCCTCAACCTACTCCAGAAAAAAACACCAGTAACCCAATCCCAGGGTTCCTCGAGAAAGAACTGCACTCTCCACACCTTTGGGAGCTGAGAGTTCTAAACTCCACATTTTAAAATATTTATTTTTGGCGGCATCCGGTCTCAGTAGTGGCACTCCGGCTTCTCCCCACTATGGGGCACATGCCCAGGAGTTGCAGCCCACAGGGTTAGCTGCCCCACAGTATGGGGTATCTAGTTCCCCGGGGTAGGGGTAGGGGTTAGGGTTAGGGATGGAACACGCACCCCCTGCACTGGAAAGTGGATTTTTAATCACTGGACCACCCAGTTCCTACACTCTTAACTCAATCTCTTTATGAGTGTTTCCAGAGGCTCAGTGCGCTCCAGGCTCAATTTGTCCCCAGGCTGTAGAGCCGTCCCGCGGGCCATCAGTGTCCTCTTTGTGCCTACGCCGCCCGGCCCAGCCTAGCCGAGGGCAACTCTCCTCTGGACCGCGCCCCCGTCCCGCTCCCCGGGAGGGAGGCGGCAGAAGGTGCGGAGGCGCAGGTGGGCGCGCAGGACTCACATGCCACGCCCAGGCCTGGCAGGCGGTGGGAGGCAGGCGAGACCGGGCCTCAATCCCCGGGCGCAAGACCCTCGACCGCAAGGAGGGCGCACGCGGGCGATGAGCTCGGCCTCTAGCGCCCGCCGCACCTGCCGGGAGCCAATCCCGCGGCGGCTCCGCGAACGCCTGGATGGGGCGCGGTGACGTCATGCACACACGTGCCCACCCCGTAAGTCCGCCAACCTTCCCTGCTCCCTCCCGGCTCCATCCCCAGGAGTCAGCGTGTGTCCTGTGCGGCGACGTCCCCAGTTTATTGTTCACTTCATCGTAGACCGTATCAAGGCCAGTTGCCCGACGACGCAGATGAGCTGGCTTAGGAGGAAAGCTGGGAGGGGAATCTGAGGGCGCAGAAAATGAGGCGCTGTGCGTCCAGATCAGGTCTAATTGGCTGCGAGTGTGGATTCTGTGAGTCTGCTCCTCACAGCTCCCAGAGGAGAGTGAACACCGTACCCGCCGAGTAATTCAGACTGGGTGAGAATTGCAAATGTTGTCCCTGAGGACCCTAACCTTCTCTGTGTTCCCAACGGGAAGTCCACGAAGGGGGTCTGAGTAGTGAGCTGGGAGAGATGCTAGTCACAGCAAGGTTTCCTGACGCCCCGGGACTGACCTGCTGCTCCTTCCCTCCACAGTCCATCTGAAGTCACTGTGCTGGAGGACGGGCTACTGCCCACATTCTGAGAGTGTAATCGAATGGCTTTGGAGCTGGGCTGCCTGGGTGGAGTCCCCACCCGTCACTGGCCCTCGCATGGGTCTAGGGTGTGTCTTAAACTCCCTCACTCTCACCTCTAGGTATAAAGAGGACCAACAGCGGGAGCCTCACTCAGGGCTACTGTGAGGTTAGCATAGGAACCAATAAAGTACTCTGAACATACCTGTGCTGTCAGTTTTTTCATAATTTACTCAAATTCTTTTTTTATTATTTATTTGTTGGTCACACTGCGAGGCAGGTGGGATCTTAGTTCCCTGACCAGGAATTGAACCTGTGACCCCTGCAGTGGAAGCACAGTCTTAAGGAACCACCAGAAAAGTCTCTATTCAGAGATTCTTGAATCAGGCAGCATTTATTTCATCCAGCACATGAGGAGATTCGAGGAGCTGTACAGAATGAAGGCTTTTACAGGCAAAAGGGGACTAGGAAAAAAAGGTAGTTACTAACAGAGTGGATTGCTTTAGGCAGGGTCACCTTCTTTTGGGGGGGAGAGGGGGGTTCTATCATGCAGATACCTCACTAATTCCAGTTGACTGGTTAAAGGATCACATTCTTGGGAGACACTGCGGTTAGATAGTAAGTATTCGTTTGCAGATGACTCCATTTTGGGACCTGTAGTTCTTTTTTTTTTTAACAGACCTGACTCCCTTCTCAAGATCTGTGGTGGAATCGGGAATAGAAGTTACAACTCTTTGAGTGGGAAGTTAGAGCCTATATTAGATCCCTAGGGCTGCTGGAATGAAGAACCGCAAACTGGGAGCTTAAAACTCCATAAGTTTATTCTCTCCCAGTCTGGAGGCCAGTGGTCTGAAGCCAAGGTGGCAGCAGGGTTAGTTCTCTAGGAGGCTCTGGGGGAGCATATGTTTCATGCCTCTTTCCTGGCTGCTGGGGTTGCTGGCAGTCCTTGGCTTGTAGCCACCTCTCATGAAGATGTCTTCATGAGACATCTTCAATTCTGTGTCCCTGTCTCTGCTTTCCCCCTCCTTCCTCTTAGGAGGACTTCAGTCAATGGAACTGTGACCTACTTTAAATCCAGGACGATCTTGAGACCCTTAACTGGATTATATCTGCAAAGACTCTATAATAATTTCCAAATAAGGTCACAACTGAAATTTATGGTGGGCATGCCTTTTTGGGTGACACTATTCAACCCACTGCAGACCCATCTCTTGCTTGCAGCTGGCCTTGGACTTTGCGCATTTCTGATCTTTAGTTTCCTTACTAGTTAAAGGAGATGGGGTCTTTGTCTGGTCTGTGTCATTCATTCAGCCTTTCATTCAAAGTCTGTGTTAAGCACCTTTTAGGCAACTGGGCTCTATACATCCTGGGCTTCCCTGGTGGCTCAGATGGTAAAAAGTCCGCCTTCAATGCAAGAGATGCGGATTCAATCCCTGGGCCAGGAAGATCCCCTGGAGAAGGGAATTGTTACCCACTCCAGTATTCTTGCCTGGAGAATTCCACAGACAGAGGAGCTTGGTGGACTACTGTCCATGGGGTCGCAAAAAGCCAGCCACAACTAAGTGACTGACATGCTCTATATGTCTTGACACCTCATGTGATCTCATGGTGATGAACAGAAGACTCAGGGTGATGCCAGCAAGATGGCAGAATAGGAAGGCTCAGCCCTCATCCCCAACAGAGACACCAAATTAACCCTAGAAACACCAAAATACCTTTAGGAGAACTTCAGAAACCAGCTAACAAGTTGCAGTGCTGTGCTTAGTTGCTGTGTCTGACTCTTTATGACTCTTTGGACTGTAGCCCACTAAGCTCCTTCATCCACGGGACTCTCCAGGCTAGAACACTGGAGTGGGGGGGCCATTTCCAAGAAGTTGTAGTCCCCCAGGCAAATGCAGAGTCAACAACAGCTCCATGGAGAAGTGTAAGAAGACCCTTTCATTTCTTCTGTGACTGCCCACCCCCTGGCTGGCACGGCTCGTCCCAGGGGGGTGGGGAAGAGAACATAAGACGTGGACCAATACTACAGGCTTTCAGAGGGCTACTCGAGGGACTGGTGTCTGTCTCTCCTGACTCCAGGGCTAACAGAACCAATGCAGTTTGGAGGTCTGGAGGTTGCCTAAAGCTAGAAGGAGTGAGGGCAGTGTTCAGCAGCATCAGCACCAGGGGGCCCATGGTGCGGCACACAGAGGCCAGGGCAGCTTGGTGCGATCAGGAGAAGACGCCTGACTCAATAGCACCAGGAGGGAGACAGAAGAGCAGAGCATAAATCTAGCCGGCATTCTGAGGACTGGTATCTATCTCCCAGGCTCTGGGGAGCTAATGGACAGCTGACATACTTCAGATGCCTAGGGGTTGCAGAGAACAGAGAGCCAGGGAACATGCAGTCCCACAGACACACGCTGGAGGGAGCAAAGGCTTACGTGCTCCAGGAGAAGAACCCGGCAAACCTAATTGGGAAGTCCTGTGGGAGAAGCTGCAGGCAGGCCCACAAAAGGTTTCAGAGACACCAGAGTCTCTAGCTGGGCTAATTGGTGAGTGCATTCCCTTGTAGAAAGCCTGAGAGGGGTGACTTTTCTCAAAGCATAAAATTCAGCAAATAGGTCGGGAGTGGGGGTCCGAACCCACTGTCCCCTGTGAGATGTAGGGGAGGCGGGTGGCAGTGCTCAGTGGAGGTGACCACGGCGCCGGTGGCCCAGGGTGTGGTGGGGGCGACCCCTGATTCCCTGACCGCAGGCTGTTCGCACCCTGCTGGGCCTGCTGGGGAGGAAGGGTGAGCTAGGGGAAAACATAAGGAAGTGAAAGCGCGGGTGGCTGTTGAGCTGTCCTTAGCTTCAGGTGCCATGTGGGTCTGGTCGGGAGAGCAAGCCTGGTGGATCCTTTTCTGAAGGAAGAAGAAGAATGTTTATTCCTTAAAGTATGGAGGGTGCTTGCACTTGGTGTCCGAAATTGAGGTGCACAGGAGTATACAGAATTTAAGCCTTCTCTCAGAAGTGTATTGGTAGAGTTAAAGAAGAAGACAGCCAACCAAAGGTCATCTGAAATTGTGACTGGTTGATAATCCCTGGACAAAATCAGAGATCACTGCTCAAGCATAAGGCCTCCACGAAGATGTTTGACTTAAAGGCTTGGGCTGAGTATGCTGTGGAATGGGCTGCAAAGGACCCATAGGGCTTCCTTAGTTATTTTGGCTCTAACTCCATCTTTTCTGAGCAAGTGCTGTGCTGTCTTGGAAATTGGCCAAGATGATTGAGGCCAGGGAAAAGGAGCAAAAGAAGAATCAAAAACATCAAGAAAATATCGCAAAAGCTAAATGACTAAAAAATGATTGAAAGAATGAACAGGCTGTGCATCCAGAGAAAAACTGTTTGGAAAATTATGCATCCTTGAAAGGACCCATTAAGGTTTCCTTTCAGATCTTATGACAGTATTACTAATCGAAGTCTGAGTCTATGGAAGAATCATGTAGTTCTCACCTGTACTGTAGCAACTTTTCGGGTTTGGAATAGAAATCTGTTGACAGTTACTGTAAATTGGCATTTATTATGCTACAAATTCTTAGAACTTTCATTTGCCTTTTTGCAGCTTATGTATGAATACTAAAATGAAAACATCCTGTGAAGAAAAGTGGCTTTAGTTTATGAACTCTATTCAAATAATGGCTTAAAATGGGGTCCTGTTCTGGACAAAGGAGATTAAGAATGTAGAAATCAAAGTTGTTCTGAGCAGAAACACGTGCTTTGGCTTAAAAGATATATGGTGTATTAATTACATCTCTTATCATTATTACTTATTTCTTGGAATAGAATAGTTTCTGGTTTCCTCAAAGCAAAATAATATTATTCAATGAGTACTTCTCTATTTTCTGTATTTTTCTTATTTTAGCTTTTGAGATACTGGAAATTACCAAATATTCTGCATTTTAAAAAATCTAATTTTATAAAGAATTTTCCTGTTATCTTGACTATGTAGAATACCACCTACTGGATATAATAATTTTTGTACTTATGAGCACTGCCATTTTCTTAGAGATGACTTGAGTAGAGTAACACTATGATTTAAAGCTTAAGAGTGGAAATGCCAAACCTCATAGTATACCTTCAGTTCAGTTCAGTTCATTCGCTCAGTCGTGTCCGACTCTTTGCAACCCTGTGAATCGCAGCACACCAGGCCTCCCTGTCCATGACCAACTCCCGGAGTTCACTCAAACTCACATCCATCGAGTTGGTAATGCCATCCAGCCATCTCATCCTCTGTCGTCCCCTTCTCCTCCTGCCCCCAATCCTTCCCAGCATCAGAGTCTTTTCCAATGAGTCAACTCTTTGCATGAGGTGGCCAAAGTACTGGAGTTTCAGCTTTAGTATCATTCCTTCCAAAGAACACCCAGGACTGATCTCCTTCAGAATGGACTGGTTGGATCTCCTTGCAGTCCAAGGGACTCTCAAGAGTCTTCTCCAACACCACAGTTCAAAAGCATCATTCTTCGGCGCTCAGCTTTCTTCACAGTCCAACTCTCGCATCCATACATGACCACTGGAAAAACCATAGCCTTGACTAGACAGACCTTTGTTGGCAAAGTAATGTCTCTGCTTTTCAATATGCTATCTAGATTGGTCATAACTTTTCTTCCAAGGAGTAAGCATCTTTTAATTTCATGGCTGCAGTCACCATCTGCAGTGATTTTGGAGCCCAAAAAGATAAAGTCTGACACTGTTTCCACTGTTTCCCCATCTATTTCTCATGAAGTGATGGGACCAGATGCCATGATCTTCGTTTTCTGAATGTTGAGCTTTAAGCTAACTTTTTCACTCTCCTCTTTCACTTTCATCAAGAGGCTTTTTAGTTCTTCTTTGCTTTCTGCCATAAGGGTGGTGTCATCTGTATATCTGAGGTTATTGATATTTCTCCCGGCAATCTTGATTCCAGTTTGTGCTTCTTCCAGCCCAGTGTTTCTCATGATGTACTCTGCATATAAGTTAAATAAGCAGGGTGACAGTATACAGCCTTGACGTACTCCTTTTCCTATTTGGAACCAGTCTGTTGTTCCATGTCCAGTTCTAACTATTGCCTCCTGACCTGCATATAGGTTTCTCAAGAGGCAGGTCAGGTGGTCTGGTATTCCCATCTCTTTCATAATTTTCCACAGTTTATTGTGATCCACACAGTCAAAGGCTTTGGCATAGTCAATAAAGCAGAAATAGATGTTTTTCTGGAACTCTCTTGCTTTTTCGATGATCCAGCAGATGCTGGCAATTTGATCTCTGATAGTATACCTTAGAACCAGTTTATTCTCACTTGTGCCAAGTAGAAATGTGAAGTAGTTAAAATGTCTTATCAGATAATTTGCTGATTATATAGATACCACTTTTGTTTTTAATTCCATTCTTTGTTTTAAATCATGTGGTAGTGATGTCTTTAATTTTTGATCAGACAGGTTCATGGTGAAAATTAAAATTTCAACTTTCTTTTAAGGAACTTTTAGAGAGTTACAGTTATGTCATATGTTGTAAATGGTAAAGAAAGTCTTAACATTTGGAAAAATTTTGTTTGCATTGTATTCATTGGGTGAAAAAGGGGTAAATTATGTCAAAATGAGAATGTTATAACTAGAAATAAAGAGGTAAAGGATATTTCCTTCAGTTAAATAATATAATTGGAACTTTTTACTCTTTAACATGGCTTTTTAAAATACATGGTTGATAATTTTATTTGTTGTCAATAACTAATAGCTTATTAATGTTTTTCTCACCTCTATTAATGACTTTTAAATTGCAAAAAATTGTCCAATAGCTTTAATTAAAAAATGAAACTAGATATTGAAATAAATTTGATACTTAAAAAAAAATTCAGCAAACAATCACAAGGCACATGAACAAACCAGGAAAGATGCCCCAATCAAAGGAACAAAATCAATGTCCAGAAACCAAACCAAAAAAAGGGAGATCTCTGAATTACTTGTCAAATAAGTCAAAATAATTGTGTTAAAGAAGTTTAATGATCTACAGGAGAACATGGATAGACAACTAAACAAAATCAGGAAAGTGATGAACAACATGAGTATCAAAAAAGAAACTATTACAAAAAAAGAACTGAACAAATTCTGAATTGCAAATATAATAACTGAATTTAAAAATTCACTAGAGGGGTTCACTGGCCAACTGGGTCAAGCAAAAGAAAGAATCAGGAAACTCAAAGACAAATCATTCAAAACCACTGTGTTGGAGGAACAAAAAGAAGAATGAGGAAAAGTGAAGAAAGCCATAGGAACTTATAGAACACTTTGAAGTTGACAGTATAGACATTATGAGAGTTCCAGAATGAGGAGACACAGAGAGAAAGGGACAGAAAACAGTGGAAGATATAATGGCCAAATTCTGAGGAACAGAAGGAGCATCCAAATTTAAGAAGCTCAAAGGACTCCAACTAGGATAAGGGCCTACACTGAGACACATTTTAATCAAACTGTCAAAAGAAAAAGAGAATCCTGTAAGCAGCAAGAGAAAAGCAGCCTGTCCTATTCAAGGGAGCTCCCATTAGATGATTAGCAGAAACATTACAAACCAGAAGGGACCAGACTGTAAAATCGCTATGGACCTATCCTCAAGTTCACAAATTCTTTCTTCTGCCAGTTCAAATACACTGCCAAGCTTCCCTAGTTAATTTTTTCTTTTATTTCAGCTATTGTCCTTTCAGTTCCAGAATATCCATTTGATTCGTTTTTGAAAACAACTTCAGTCTCTTTGTTTTTATCCTCTGTTGAATGTGGCACCATCATCATGTCTCCCTTGACTTACTGAATGTATTTATAATGGCTAATCTGAAGGCTTTGTCTGTGAAAACCAACATCTGGTCTCACTCACTGTCAGTTTCTATGCCTGCTTCCCCCTGACCCCCAACTTCTGTCCTGGTGAATGGGTCATACTTTCCAGCTTCTTTGCATGTTTCATAATTCTTCTTGGACCCTGAACGTTCTGGATAATACATGATAGCAACTCCGGTACTGGTCCTCTCCCTGGGGTTTGTTATCACTTCTTTTTTATTTGTTTAGTGACTGGTTGGATCATTTCAGTAGAGTCTGTTCGCATCCTTGCAGTGTTGAGCATGGAAGGTCCTTGAGGGCACAGCCTTGGATGTGTGGTGCTCACCTTGGAATGACACTGGTTTTGGCAGGGCTTTCTCTGTCTCTTTCCCTGAGTACATCCAGCTGTTAAACCTCACTAATTACATGCTGTTTCCTCCATTGTCTGCAGCAGTCCCCTGGGGGTGTAACTTGCCCCACAACCCGAACCCATCAAGTTCCCACTCATTTGAAGAGATATCTGTAGGGGTCAGGGGTTTGAGATGTGTTCTCACCTCAAGTGGTCTCCTCCCAGCTCTCTCCCTTCCTGATTTTGGGGCAAACCAACCAGGCTGCAGTTAGGTTGTGTGTCCAGTGATCCCACCAACCTCCCTCCAACTGCCTTTCACCACATCCTCCACCCCTGAGAACACCCTCGGGCTTGAACGTCTCCAATGCGTGCTGAGTTGTGTCAGTGTTTTCCAACTCTTTGCAACCCCATTTAGAGGCTTTAACAACTGTGCTTTTATAATTTTCACCAGATTCGCCGGCAAGCAGATCCACATTGTCCCTCACATTGCATATCTATCACCTGGCTCTTCTTGTACATGTCCTCCTTTCTTTTTTGGCGGGGGGAGTGTCTTATACTGCATACCCCTTGCTTTCATAACCCTACACAAGAGCCCCCACTCCCCGGGTGTCTGTGTCAGTTGCCCACAGGCTGGCAGTAGGGACAATCTGAGCCCTGTAATCCTGGAAAACAGTGATCTGTACAAATTTTAGGGTCAGATTTTCCATTTTTGCACAAAAATGCTGATGGAGTTTTGAGAGAGTTGGTCTTGAATCAGTAAGTCCCCAGGGAATAACACATCTTACCAATATTAAGCATTCCAATCCATGGACACGGGATGTTTTTTCATTTATTTAGGTCTTTCAGTTCAGTTCAGTTCAGTTCAGTCGCTCAGTCGTGTCTGACTCTTTGTGACCCCATGAATCGCAGCACGCCAGGCCTCCCTGTCCATCACCAACTCCCGGAGTTCACTCAGACACATGTCCATCGAGTCAGTGATGCCATCCAGCCATCTCATCCTCTGTTGTCCCCTTCTCCTCCTGCCCCCAATCCCTCCCAGCATCAGAGTTTTTTCCAATGAGTCAACTCTTCGCATGAGGTGGCCAAAGTACTGGAGTTTCAGCTTCAGCATCATTCCTTCCAAAGAAATCCCAGGGCTGATCTCCTTCAGAATAGACTGGTTGGACCTCCTTGCAGTCCAAAATTTAGGTCTTTAAATTCCCAGTTGTGGATGTGACTGGTGATGGAAGTAAAGTCTGATGCTATAAAGAACAATATTGCATAGGAACCTGGAATGTTAGGTCCATGAATCAAGGCAAATTGGAAGTGGTCAAACAGGAGATGGCAAGAGTGAACATTGACATTTTAGGAATCAGTGAACTAAAATGGACTGGAATGGGTGAATTTAACTCAGATGACCTTTATATCCACTAGTGTGGGCAAGAATCCCTTAGAAGAAATGGAGTAGCCCTCATAGTCAACAAAAGAGTCCAAAATGCAATACTTGGATACAGTCTCAAAAACAATAGAATGATCTCTGTTCATTTCCAAGGCAAACCATTCAATATCACAGTAATCCAAGTCTATGCCCCAACCAGTAATGCTGAAGAAGCTGAAGTTGAACAGTTGTATGAAGACCTTGTAGAAGGTATGTATGAAGGTCTTGTAGAGACCTTCTAGAACTAACACCCAAAAAAGATGTCCTTTTCATTATAGGGGCCTGGAATGCAAAAGTAGGAAGTCAAGAGATACCTGGAGTAACAGGTAAATTTGGCCTAAGTACAAAATGGAGCAGGGCAAAGGCTAATAGAGTTTTGCCAAGAGAGCACACTGATCATATCAAACACCCCCTTCCAACAACACAAGAGAAGACTCTACACATGGATATCACCAGATAGTCAATACTGAAATCAGATTGATTATATTCTTTGCAGCCAAAGATGGAGAAGCTCTATACAGTCAGCAAAAACAAGACCAGGAACTGACTATGGCTCAGATCATGAATTCCTTATTGCAAAATTTAGACTTAAATTGAAGGAAGCAGGGAAAACCACTAGACGATTCAGGTATGATCTAAATCAAATCCCTTATGATCATACAGTGGAAGTGGGAAATAGATTCAAGGGATTAGATCTGATAGACAGAGTGCCTGAAGAACTATGGATGGAGATTTGTGACATTGTACAGGAGGCAAGATCAAGACCATCCTGAAGAAAAAAAAAATGCAAAAAGGCAAAATGGCTGTCAGAGGAGGCCTTACAAATAGCTGAGAAAAGAAGAAAAGCTAAAGGCAAAGGAGAAAAGGAAAGATACACCCATTTGAATGCAGAGCTCTGAAGAATAGCAAGGAGAGATAAGAAAGTCTTCCTCAGTGATCAATGCAAATAAATATAGGAAAACAATAGAATGGGAAAGACTAGAGATCTCTTCAAGAAAATTAGAGATACCAAGGGGACATTTCAGCAAAGATGGGCATAATAAAGGACAGAAATGGTATGGACCTAACAGAAGCAGAAGATATTAAGAAGAGGTGGCAAGAATACACAGAAGAACTATACAAAAAAGATCTTAAAGACCCAGATAACCACGATGGTGTGATCACTCACCTAGAGTCAGATATCCTGGAATGCAAAATCAAGTGGGCCTTAGGAAGCATCACTATGAACAAAGCTAGTGGAGGTGATGGAATTCCAGTTGAGCTATTTCAATCCTAAAAGATGATGCTGTGAAAGTGCTGTACTCAATATGCCAGCAAATTTGGAAAACTCAGCAGTGGCCACAGGACTGGAAAAGGTCAGTTTTCATTCCAATCCCAAAGAAAGGCAATGCCAAAGAATGTTCAAACTACCTCACAACTGCACTCATCTCACATGCTAGCAAAGCAATGCTTAAAATTCTCCAAGCCAGGCTTCAACAGTATGTGAACCATGAACTTCCAGATGTTCAAGCTGGATTTAGAAAAGGTGGAGAAACCAGAGATCAAATTGCCAACATCCGTTGGATCATCAAAAAAGCAAGAATTCCCAAAAAACATCTACTTCTGCTTTATTGACTACACCAAAGACTCTGACTGTGTGGATCACAACAAACTGGGAAATTCTTAGAGATGAGAATATCAGACTACCTTACTGGCCTCTGAGAAACCTGTATGCAGGTCGAGAAGCAACAGTTAGAACTGAATATAGAACAACAAACTGGTTCCAAATTGGGAAAGAAATACGTCAAGACTGTATATTGTCACCCTGCTTATTTAACTTATATGCAAAGTACATCATGTGAAACACTGGGCTGGAAGAAGCACAAGCTGGAATCAAGATTGCCAGGAGAAATATCAATAACCTTAGATATGCAGATGACACCACCCTTATGGCAGAAAGCGAAGAAAAACTAAAGAGCCTCTTGATGAAAGTGAAAGAGGAGAGTCAAAAAGTAGGCTTAAAACTCAACACTCAGAAAACTAAGAACATGGCATCTGGTCTCATCACTTCATGGCAAATAGATGGGGGACCAATGGAAACAGTGACAGACTTTATTTGGGGAGGCTCCAAAATCCCTGCAGATGGTGACTGCAGCCATGAAATTAAAAGATGCTTGCTCCTTGGAAGAGAAGTTATGACCAACCTAGACAGCATATTAAAAAGCAGACATTACTTTGCTGGCAAAGGTCCATCTAGTCAAGGCTATGGTTTTTCCATTAGTCATGTATGGATATGAGAGTTGGACTATAAAGAAAGCTGAGTACCGAAGAATTGATGCTTTTGAACTGCGGTGTTGGAGAAGACTCTTAAGAGTCTTTTGGACTGCAAGGAGACCAAATCAGCCAATCCTAAAGGAAATCAGTCATGAATATTCATTGGAAGGACTGATGATGAAGCTGAAACTTCAATCCTTTGGCCACCTGATGCAAAGAACTGACTCATTTGAAAAGACCCTGATGCTGGGAAAGATTGAAGGCAGAAGGAGAAGGGGACGACAGAGGATGAGATGGATAGATGGCATCACCAACTCAATGGACATGAGTCTGAGCAAGCTCTGGTAGTTGGTTATGGACAGGGAAGCCTGGCATGCTGCAGTCCGTGGGGTTACAAAGAATCGGACGCTACTGAACAACTAAACTTAAATTCTTTCAACAATGTTTATACTTTTTACAATATGAGTATTACACTTTCTAGATTGACCCCATCTCTTTCATGTGGATGCTATTTTATGTGCAATTGTTCTCTTAATTTCCTTTTTGGGTTGCTCATTGTTATCATCTAGAAATATAACTAGGGACTTCCCTGGTGGTCCAGTGGTTAGGAATTCACCTGTCAACGCAGGGGACACGGGTTAGATTCTTGGTCTGGGAAGATCCCACATGCCACAGGGCAACTAAGCCCATGGGCCACAACTACTGAGCCTGTGCTCTAGAGCTGGGTAGCCCCAATGAGAGCAGCAGCCACAATGAGAAGCCTGCGTACTGCAATGAAGAGGAGCCCCTGCTGACTGCAACTAGAGAACGAGCGCAGCAAGGAAGACCCAGCACAGCGAAAAATAGATAAATTAATTTAAACAAAAAAAGAAGTTGAAGCTTGTGTTTTCCAGTGGCACAAACATGAGTGACTCTATACAGAGGTATGTCTGAGAATCCTGTGTCTGTCGGGTGTGTGCCATGCTGCTCCTGGGATGGGCTCAGCACAGGGAGGTCTCTGTGACACGTGGTGTTTAATCCTTTCTGGTCAGGGACTCCTCTGTAGGTGACATCGTTGAGGCTCTGTGGAGCAGAGCTTGGGGCAGGACTTGGGTGCTGGTAGGCAGTTTGGAGCAGCATCTGAGGAAGCTGGGTCTGCTCTGGAATGGAATGCTCCCAGAAGCAGAGACCACGCTAAGACTGGGAACTTTGTGGGTGACCTTTGTGTCTGTTCTTAGACAAAGCTGTTAAGTGGGCTTATCCTGTTTCATTTTATCCTGGTCTCTGAGTAACCTCAGTAACCCCTGAGGCTGCTCGTCTGCGAGGATTTTATGTCCGACAGAACAAAACGGCCTGGCGGTGAGCCTCAGACAGCTCGTGACCATGCTAAGATCTAGCTGCAAGTGTCAGATCAGCTCCAGATGTCAGGAACTGCTTTCTTCTCTCTCAGTTCCGCTTTTGGTCAAAGACAGATGACATCAGGCCACAGTACATTAATTCATGATGCCCAGATTTTTACCCTTGTCAACACTCTGTTGATTAAGATCAAAAGCATGTGTGTTACACACTCTCTAGCGGGCTCAGGGTTAACTTTTTTTCCTCTGCTGTAGGCTGCATGGTTGAACCATCTGATGTGACAGTGGCTATGTGGTAGCATTTAAACCTTGGACAAGACATGTGTGCACAGCAAAGGAAACCATCGACAAAACAAAAAGACAACCTGCTGAATGGGAGAAAACATGTGTGAATGATGCTATCGACAGGGGCTTAATCTCCAAAATATATAGACAACTCATACATCTCAGTATCAGAAAAAACAACCCAACAGGCAGAAGACTTAAACAGACATTTCTCCAGAGAAGACACACAGATGACCAATAGGCACATGAAAGATGCTCAGCATCACTAAATATTAGAGAAATGCACATCAAAACTACAATGAGGTACCACTTCACAACAGAACAGCCATCATTAAAAAGTCTACAAATAATAAATGGTGGAGAGAAAGGAGCCCTCCTACACTGCTGGTAGGAATGTAAACTGGTGCAGACACTATGGAGAACAGTGTGGAGGTGCCTGAAAATCTAAAATTAGAGCTACCATATGACCCAGCAATCCCGTCCCTGAATACACCTGTGGAGGAGATGAAAACTATTTTGAAAAGATCCATGCACCCCAATGTTCCTAGCAGCATTGTTTACAATAGCCAAGACATGGAAACAACCCAAGTGTCCATTAGCAGATGGTATGAGTCATAAAAAAGAATGAAATATTTCCACTTGCAGCAACATGGATGGACCTACAGAATATTATACTTAGTGAAGTCAAACACTATCATATGATATCACTTATATGTAGAATATAAAGAATAATACAAATGAGTCTATATACCAAACAGAAACTGACTCAGACAAGCAGAACAAACTTCTGATTACCAAAGGTGGGGGGAGGGATAAATTAGGAGTATGAGATTAACAGATACAAACTACTATACATACAATCGATAAGCAGCAAGGATTTACTATATAGCACAGGGAACTCTATTCAATCACTTGTAATAACCTATAATTGAAAATAATCTGAAAAAAATATATGTGTATATATAATGGAATCACTTTGCTGTAAACCTGAAACTAACACAATACTATAAATCAACTATATTTCAGGGGATTATTATGTATACATATGGCTGATTCACTTTGTTGTACAGCAGACACGAACAGAGCATTGTAAAACAATTATACTCCAATGAAAAAATTCATCTCTTGAAAACAAAATAAGCAAACAAAATCTCTGGAAAGACATACAAACCAACAACAAAATAGACAATTAACACAAAGAAAATGACTCTTAATGCTTCCTGCAGGTCTCAAAGCCCACAGGGCCCAGAATTTCACAGGGTCTGCTTTAGACAGACAGACCCGTTCCCTTCCAGCCTCGTCACTCACTGTTCTGTCTGCCCTGCTGTACTTATGTAGGCCTCACAAGAAGTACTGATTTTTGTACAGCAGGCTAACGGCAAGTCAAAGTCTGTCCCATCGTCTGTGCCTGTTTTAGTGTAAGCCTTTAGATCAGTTTATTAGGCATTCAGAACATGTGACATCATTTATGACTTCTTAAAGGTTAGAGACGCGCCTGCACCACTTTTTCTAGTTGTTTTATTCCCTTTGTGGGAATTGTATTCTGTGGAGTATGCGTGGAAAGGGAATCAGATTCCTTCTGGAAGTTTCTTTTTAAATAGCTGGTGTTAATTTTGTCTTAGAAGCTGCTGGATGTTCTTTTTAGGATGTATGAGTGACTGGAGGGGTGGTTAAATATCTGGAAACCTCTAACAATTACTCAGAATACACAGGATAAGTTAGAATACCCACATAACATTCCAGTGAAGCCTGGATTATACTGGGAGTATAATCTGCATTTATTACAATAGGAATGAGCCCACTGGACTTGTGTTTTTAGATTTCACTGATACCAATATGGTATTTCAAACTGATCGTTTGCTTAGCGCCTCTGAGGTTTTTCACCCAGAAATCCGATGTGGAACTTGCAGACTAAACAACTGGCACTCTCTCAGGATGGGGAAAGTTCCAGCATGGAAAAACCTTGTAATACACAAGGCCAAGTACTGTCTTCCTTGAAAGACCATTGTGTTTTGTTCCGGAACACAGTAAAGCTACCAGGGATCAGTTTGATCCTTTCGAGTTATTTGTTCCCAGAAAATGTCAGACTCTTTAAAGGAATTAAATGACATCTGGGACCCAAAGACATAAAAGCCACAACGTCAAGCATCCAACTAAAAGTCAATAGGCATGACTGGAAAAGGAAGGGAATTCAGAAACGTGCTACAACACGGATGAACCTTGAAGACATTACACCCCATGACATAAGCCAGTCACAGAAGGACAAATACTGTGTAATTTCACCCACGGGAGGTTTCTAGAATCATCAGACTTCTAGAGACAAAGTAGAAAGGTGGTTTCCAGGGGCTGGGAAGAGCGGGGAGGGAGAGTCAGTGTTTAATGGGTATAGAGTTTCAATTGCGCAAGATGAAAATAGTCTGGAGGTGGATGGTGGTGATGGCTGATGAATATAACTTAAGGCCACCAAATGGTGCACTTTAAGATGATAAAAACGGTAAACTTATGTTATACATATATATTTTTTTAAAGCTTGCAAGTTGGATTTTTCTTTTTTTGGCCACACCTCATGGCATGTGAAACTTCCTTGACTAGGGATCAAACCCTCATCCCCTGCAGTGGAAGGCAAAGTCTTAGCCACTGGACCCCAGGGAAGCTCCTATATATTTTTTAAATATTTATTTTTTTAATCAAAAAGCATGAAAAAAAGCAGGAAGATATTACCCATTGTTGTTGCTATTTAGTCTCATTCGACTCTTTGCGACCCCATGGACTGTGGCCCACCAAGCTCCTCTGTCCATGGAATTCTTCAGGAGAGAATATTGGAGTGAGTTGCCATTTCCTTCTTCAGGGGATCTTCCTGACCCAGGGATCAAATCCATGTCTCCTACACTGGCAGGTGGATTCTTTACCACTGAGCCACCAGGGATTATCAGCAATATTACCCATAGTCAGGAGAAAATTGCAGATGTGTGACAGAGATGATGGACTTCTAAGACAAAGACGTACAAACAGCATCATAAAGATGCCCTGTGTGCTGGAGAATGCAAAGGACCAGGAGACAAATGGGAGAATTTTTTTAAAAAAAGAAAGACTAGCTGGGACTATCAGCAGAGAAGGCATTACAGAGAAAAGATCAGAGAAGAAAAGACAGGGAAAGCGTGAAGAGAGAGGAAAAAAAGAACATCAGGACAACATCAACTAATGCAGCATATGTGTCATTGGAATCCTAGAATGAGAGGGAGCAGGACAAACTATATGAACAGCAATATCCTAAATTTCAAATTTGATTGAAACCAACAGATCCAAGAAGCTCACGGAACTCTAAGCACAGGAACCATGAAGAAGACCACACGAAGGTATATTCCATCAACAACTACTTTAAAAGTAAATGGCCTAAATGCTACAAACAAAAAACAGATACTATCAGAATGGGTAAAAAAAAAAAAAAGCAAAACTCAAAACATGTTGCCCGTAAGAAATCCACTCTCAATATAAAGACACAGTTTAAAGTAAAAGAATAAAAAAAGCTATTCTGAGCAACCACTGAATAACACACACCTGGAGTAGCTTTAATGTCAAAGTGGCTTCTCAGGGACGATTCCCCAGCTGCAGAGAAAAATGTCCCAATGTGCATCTAGAAGAACGACTCGACAATCCTGACCAGTCTGCAGCTAATCCACAGAACTTCACAGAACAGGAAGCGGAGTTTAACAGACTCCAGGCCCACGGCCCACTTCCCGGCACTGCTGGATCTAGCCTCATGCTGTGGTGGCAGCAGACACGTGCGCCTAAAGGGCCCGAGTCCACTTTGGGTCACTGGACTTTGCACATCGCACATGCCCTGACAGCCCCCTTTCAGGTGCATGACACCCAGCGCTGCAGGCGCCCGTCCACAAGCTGTGGAGGAGCATCACCAGCCAGCCCTGAGCTCTCTCACCGGACCCTGGGCCACAGCCAGGCAGGTGACACGACAGCCACTGAGGAAGCCGATGTCGCTGTCCTGGCCCTCCTCTGCTGGACCAGGTGTGGGATGAACTGGCTGAAATCAGCTTCCAAGAGGTGCTGGGTGCCAGGGAGCCTCAGGAGGCCAGGCTCTGCCTGGAAGGAAAGCGGCCAGAGCCGAGATAACCCTCAGCAGCCCCTGGACCATTGCTCCCAGCTCAGGACTCACAGCAAATCTACAGGCAGTAAGTATCTGTGGTATTTGTGAACATCTGTTTGGGGCTTGTTATGCAACAGGGCAAATTCGGGAAAATAGGGCATTCATGCCTATGGTGGGAACTACAATGTCTCACAGGAAATCAGGCTCTGTGTTGTTTGGGGCTTCACGGCTCGAGCACCCTCAGGCAGGCAGGGTCCATGGGGCCGAGGACGGGTTCCAGGTAGGTGGGGGCCGTTTTGCTGCTCAAGCCCCTGCCGAACGGTGGATGCTCTCCCTTGCAATTTGACAGATGACTGCTGTTCGTTTGAAAAAATAACGATTCACAAAAGGAAACAGACAAATGGGTCGAGAAAGGATGAAATGAACTCGACCAAACTCTGGCCACCAGCCAACAAAACAACTGCTGTGCCTCAGCACACCCGCTTGCTTTGCTGTCTCATCGTAGGACCACGTGAGTCTACCGCC
Organism: Bubalus bubalis; assembly: GCF_019923935.1. Lineage (NCBI taxonomy): Eukaryota > Metazoa > Chordata > Mammalia > Artiodactyla > Bovidae > Bubalus > Bubalus bubalis. The sequence continues at coordinate 29,063,061 of NC_059159.1, read as the reverse complement.
CAAGAGGGAGTCCGCAGGCACCACGCTCTCCCCAGAGGACACCATGTCCACCACATGCCGGAGATGAGTTGTCTGTCTGGCTGCTGCCAGGAAAGCCCAGGATGCTTCCGGGACCAGTTGCGCCCATAGACTGAGGCCTTGGAAGGGGTGAGGTCTCCTGTCGTGGTCAGTGGGATGTCCAGCTGGCCTTATGTCCACTGTCATTGGTGAATCATGCTGTGTTTGCCCCAACCTCTTGGCCCACCAGACAGTGGAGTGGATGAGCCCGACTCTAGAAGCTTTGTCCCACCGTCCCAGCAGCACAGCTGCACCCTCTAAACATAACACACTGGTATCAAGTGGGCCTGTGACCTTGGATCTGAGGCCATGTCCCGTGGGCACAGGACTCCCAGGCTGGTCCACTCATACCCAAAAGGCCTGCTTTCCCTGGACACCCTGAGGCCTTGAGTTGCAGGAGCTGGAGGGACCAGCCACATGGGCACTGTCACCCGGGAGGACCCCTCATGTGTGCTGATGTGACTTCCACGTGAGAGAAGAACCCAGGTGGATCCATGCTTCCAAGGTGAGGGACATTCCCAGAGGACTGGACACAAGTTTTCTAGAATCACTGATGTTGTTTGGAACTCCAGGGAGAAAATTTTCCGAGTAGAGTTGTCTGTCATCACAGGCAGCCCCCGTGTCCTGTTCACAGCTGTGGCACCTCAGCAGCTCGAAGACTCACAATTCATTGGCCACAAAGGTGCCATCACACTGCTGTGTCCCCCCAGGCATGGTCTCCTCGGGGTTCCCAAACAGACATGGTCTGGGCACAGGTGTCCAGCAACTCACATAGCCACAAAGTAAAGCTGGACCCTCTTCACGAGTAATCTGCAACGATGTTGAAGTGACAGTAACTAAAATGCATCTTGATGTTGTTTAGCCACTAGGTCATGTCTAACTCTTGCAACCCCGTGGACTGTAGCCCGCCAGGTTCCTCTGTTCATGAGATTCTCCAGGCAAGAATACTGGAGTAGATTGCCGTGCCCTCCTCCAGGGGATCGTCCCGACCGAGGATTGAACCCGTGTCCCCTGTGTTTGCAGGTGGATTCTCATCTACTGCGCCACCAGTTAAGTCCTAGCTGATGTTTTTTGATGTTAATACTTTGATTAGTAAACTTAGTACTTTGAGACAATTACCAAAACAAACACAACTGGAATGGAAATGGGGGAAATTCAGAATACTGCTGGGACAAAAACTCCCCACAAGGACTCAGAGGTCACTCAGCGATAACACAGCTTGTGGCCTCACTGTGGCTCTGAGACCATCATCAGCTCAGACCATCACCAGCACAGACAGCTCAGACTGGCTGTAATCACACAGCGACTGGTGTGGGAAATGGCCCCCAGGGGGTCAGTCCTGAGACTCAGAGCCGTGGAGGCTGAGCCTGAACCTCCCAAGAGCACCTCAGGAGACGCTTCAGTACTGGGTGACGGCCATGGGTGTCTTTTCCTTTGTGTCTGGGAAACATTATTTAGGATGACAGAACACTTACTGAAGGCCAAAGTTATCACAGAAGTGTGAGGCTTCTCGTGTAATGAGGGGATCTTGGGACAAACGTGTTGGTTCTTACAAGAGAAAATGTTAGCATGTTCCAACTATCAGGCCCTGGAGTTACACTGTTCCTCAGGTTAGGACTGAGTGGTCCAGGAGTTAAGACTCTGCCCTTGCACTGCAGGGAACTTGGGTTCCACCCCTGGTCTGGGAAGTTCCACAGGCCATGTGGTTCGAGCAAAAAAAGATTGGGTGGGACTGTGAGCAACAGAATGATACTCAAATAGTTGATCGTGTGAAAGTGTGAGCAACAGTGAATTTGGTTTGTAAAACTAACGTGCAGCAGAAGGGGGATTTTGCACGCTGCTTATCAGCGGGATTCAGGACACGCTGCCCCAGAATTTGGCGCCTTGGCACACTAAATATTTTAAGATGAAGGGATTTGAGAAATGGCAGGTTCAGGAAGCAGTTTCTGACCCTCATAACGCTGTCGTGTGAGAGGGGACCCCTCCCACAGCTGGAGGAAAGGAGCCCCTTGTTTCCTCGATGAGTGAGGAGGGGAGGAAAGGGTATGGACAGGTATTGTGGAGCCCCCTCCCCCTCCCACCGCCGCTAATCCACGGAGCTTGTCATACTCTTTCTGGTTCTAGCATGTTTCTCTAAAAACACACAGGTGTAACCACCTCTTCAGGCTTCTGTTTCCTTACTGAGGCTCCTGCATCCCAGACAACTTACATTAAATAAATCTGTGTGCTTTTCTCTTGTTCATCTGGCTTTTGTTGCATGGCTCCCAGCTGAGAATGCAGACAAGTATGTTAAGAAACAAAATTCAACTGCATACATTTTAAAGATCGTACTGGCTTTGTTCAATGACTTATGAATTAGATGGCATTGCCTCTGGCAGGAGCTCTGAGGAACTGTACAGAGGGCAAGACTTTCACAGGCAGAAGGGGCAGGAACAGGAAGTCACGCTGGGCTGAAAAGTGAGGTGGTAGTTGAGAGGTAATTTCCCTGTTGGGGAAGAAGGGGTCCACCAGGCCAGTGTGACCTCACTGGTATCAACCAGGCAATTCCTGATTCCCTGGTTTAAGATCCTATTTCGGGGAGAGTCTGAAGCAGTAATTAAGTTTGGTGATGTGGAGCTCAGCATCAGTGACTCCATTTTGAGAATGTCATCTTGTTTTTAACAAATATACAGCAAAAGAAAAGATGCTTTTTCCTCCCTCACATATTCAAGAATTTAAGTGTTTAACACTGGTATGCATTAAAGATTTCTCCTCAAATCATGTATTGTACTGACTTCTCTAATTCATCCCATTGGGATTCTGATAATTACTTGGCTTTGTATTTACAGAGTGGCTGAAAATTTCAATGGCTGCAAAAAACAAGAAAGGTAGAAATAGCAATGGAGATCATTAGAAATTGTAGTGTTGCTGTTACTGAACCAGGTGTTTGAACTCTTTATTTTTAATTTCTTTTTTTAAATAGATTCTGCTCCTTTAAAAAATATATTTATGTACTTATTTATTTTTGGCTGTGCTGGGCCCTTGTTGCTGGTGAGCTGTCTCCAGTTTTGTGTGTAGGGGCTGCTCTTCACCGTGGTGCACAGGCTTCTCGTTGCGGCGGCTTCTCTTGTGCGGCGCAGGCGCTAGGCACTCGGCCTCTGCAGTCGCTGCACACGGGCTCAGTCGTTGGTGCAGGCTTAGTTGCCCCATGGTATGTGGGTCTTCCCGGACCAAGGATTGAACCGGCATCCCCTGCATTGGCAGGCAAATTCTTGATCACTGGACCACCAGGGAAGCCCCTTGGACTCTCAGGTTAATTCTCTGAAGTCCGACTAAGTCACCCAAGGTGGGAGTCTCAGGCCACATGGGCTGTGCTCGCATTTCAAGCCTCACGTGCTGGATTTGAGCCCAGCAGAGACGCACACGAGAGGCTGGACAGACAAAACCACATGAAACACAGACCCCTTTAAACTCACTGATCAAGCCTTAACATGTAGCAGCAACAGACACTATTACAGACAGGAACAGAGAGATGAGGCCACCGCGCGTTGTCCCTGGAGGACTCTGTGCAGCCCTGCTCCTCTCTTACATGCCCCTCCTACCAGCAGGAGCTGGGGACAGAAAAGCACTGGGGGGTCATCAACACGTGACCCACAGGGAGTGTCCAGAGTGAGAGGGACGGCAGTGTGGGTGTGAGAACCAAGGGAGGGGAGGAGGGACAGAAAAGACAGAGAGAGAGAGGTTGCCATTTCGACCCAGGCCGTGGGTGTCTATTCAAGCACCAGTCCCTTCCTTTCCAGAAAGGGCTGAAACCCTGTCCATTGCCCCCTGGGATGATGGAGCCTGGACACCAGCCAGTTACATGTCTCCTGCCTCTCTGTCCCTCGTCAGGTGACCGCTGCTGGCCAGAGGGAGCAGCTGTCACGCCTGAGAGAAGCTGTAGCTGCCCGTCCTCCACCCCCTTGGAAGAAGAGGACAGGAGAAGGAGACGAGAGAGGTCAGGAGAGGGCTGGGACAAAGGGGAGAGAAGCTGTGCCTGAGCACAGGTGCTGAGGCCCTGGGGTGAGGAAGCAGATTTACCGAACGGGAGAAGCTGAAGCAAGGGGTCCCGGCCGCTCAGGGAAGCTTGTTCGATGGTCCCGGAGGTGCCTGCATCCTCTTCCAGGGAAGAGGCAAAGGCCCCACGGACAGCCCACCAGGGTGGTCGCCAAGTATAGCACTGATCCGAGTCCTTGGACTTTTTGATCAACAGAAATCGATGAGGCCAGATGAGAAATTCAGGTGAGGCTTATTGGAGCTCCTGCCACTTGCGCAGTGGGAACAAGCACCAGGCGGCTTTGCGGCTCTTAGGGGTGGGCTGGGCCCTTAACCAGGTCGGGTGGGGCCGGGGGCAGCTTGGGCAGTCTGCCCGCCCCCTGGGTGGGGCAGTGCGCAGAGATCTGCCTCAGCGCCCCGTTTTAGCCTCAGCGCCCCGTTTTAGCTTCCGCACCTCAGCCCTGGGGGTTGGTTTGTGGCCTTCCGCAGCTCATTGTTCATGATTGCCCCCTCGTGTGCCCTCGTGTTTGTCCAGGTGCAAGCGCTCTGGTAAACAGTCCGGGGTCCCAGCCTGTCTCATTACTATAAAATAACAACAAAAGGAAAATCTGGAGGGTGAATAAACGTAAGACTGAATTTTCCCTGGTAATCAAAGGGAAGAACTCTTTTCGCCCCCTCCCTTAAGACTTTTCCTAGAGAAAATTCATATTTGTAAATTCTTCCTCTGTCCTGTTGATAGGTATGCAAATGTTTTTAAAAGCTAAATAAGCTTTTTGCCTGCATGCTCAGTTACTTCAGTCGTGTCCGACTCTTTGTGACCCCACGGACTGTAGCCCACCAGGCTCCTCTGTCCATGGGATTCTCCAGGCAAGAAGACTGGAGTGGGTAGCCATTTCCTCCTCCGGGGATCTTCCCCACCCAAGGATTGAACCTGTGCCTCTTGTGTCTCCTTCGTTGGCAGGTGGATTCTTTACCACTCAGCCACCTGGGAAGCCCAAAATAAGCTTTTTACCAGAATTAAAACTCGGAGATTTTTCTTCCCAGAAAGGCCACCTCTTTTCAATGTCAACATAAAGGGACTGCTGTAATAAAATCCACAGAAGGGGCAGCGTTTATTCCTCATGCTTGAGAAGTTGAAAGTCCAAGATCCTGGGGCCAGCGGACATGCTGTTGCAGCTGGGGAGGGCCCACTTCCTGGAGCATAGTCGGCTGGGCCCTCACACGTGGAAGGGGCTGGGGGCTGTGCCAGGTCTGTTCATCTCTGACAAGGACACTAACCCCATACACGAGGGCTGCACCCTCAAGACCTAATCCCTCCCAAAAGCCTCACCCGCTGATACCACACACTGGGCACAAGAGTTTCAGAGTATGACCTGGGGGCTCGAGGGTGGGAGGAGGGGGCTCAAGGACACAGCTTCCCTCCCTCTGTGGCCAGCTTCAGCACCAGGAGGCTCCAGAAGCAGGCACCACAGGCTAAGTCCCCAGCCAGATCTCTACCCTGATGCTTGTCACCCGAGGAATGTGGAAATCAGTTACCTTCACCAGAGAGAAAGGTTAGAACCAACCAGGCTGCGAGGTCTCGACACAGTCCCTGGGCTCTTGTGAACTACAGAACCAGTGTTGGAAGCACCGGGCTTGGAGCCCAGAGGCCTGATCGCAGGATCTGGGTTGGGGGAGGGAGTGATGTGGGCTTACCTGAGCAACGAATTTGGTATCAGAGATCGTGTCTTCGAGGCCCAGCTCATCTCTGACTAGTTTTCTCAATGGAGACGCGTCATTTCTCTGAACTTCTGATAAAAGCGGGCCCTCGATGTCCTCAATGCCCCAGGTGGGTCCCAGGCTCTGGGGAGATGCTTTAAGAGCTGTAAGACACAAGGCAAATGTGGCTCAATGTGATCCATATGGCCTCTGCAGGGCGCTCGCCTGGCCCGCCGGGCAGTCTCCCTTCTGTCCAGAGAGCAGGGACCAGTGCGCTGCAGTTCCTTGCAGCCCCAGGGGAGGGGGCTTCCAGCTAGACCGCTCCCTCCCTTCCTGACTCCTTGGAGACTCCCCCACATCCTGAGCCTGCCAGCCCCAAAGCCTGCGAGGCTCTGTAGCCTGTGTGTCCACTGGATGACAAGGGAACAACCCAGGGAGATGCTTCCAGAAACTGTCCTCGACAAACACACACGGTCTGAGCCCTGCCTTCACCTCTGGCCCCAACCCCAGAAGTTCCAGAGTCACCCCAGCCCTCTATCTCCACCCGTCCCAGGCCGGGCATTGGGATTTCTCTGACTTCTGCTGTGGAGCTGGGTCCCAAACCATGCCCTTCTGTCTGTCTCCAGACACTGCTTCCGAGAGCTGGTCCCGACACCTCAATTTCAGCACAGCTGACCCTAAAGGAATCTCCCAGTTCGGCAGGGGGACACCAGCTAGGGGTTAGGCGTTTGGAGGCTCTCCTGCCATCAGCCACCAGGGCAGCGTCAGCTGAGATGTCCCCTCTCTGGGTTTGCATCTGCAAAGGACAGGGTTCCAACGCAGACTCAGTTGCTGTCCTGCTGAGTGAAGGCTGAGCAGAGCCAGGACAGCAGATGCTCGCTGGCCTGCAGAGAGGTCCTGGCTCCTCCTGCCTCCGGCTCCAGCAGTCACTCCCCGTCCACCTCCACCCTTGGATGGAAACCAAGTGACAACCTTCCCCAGGGCCAGCAAGGTGGGAGAGACGATGGGAGCAGGACCCAGTCCTAGTGGGCAGACAAGCCCTTGGCCCCCAGGTCTCTGGATTTTGGCCCCTCTTCCTGTCTGCAGGTCCCCATCATGGAGCGCCTGGGCTCACTGCCCAGTCCCCAAAGCCCCGTGGAGGCTGAGCTCTGGAGCTGCTTCAATGATTTACCGGGACGCTGACACTCAAGCACACACGTTTTATTTTTTGTAGGATGCACCCATTAATCCTTCGCGGTTTAATACCCTAGAAGCCTCCTTGTGGGGCTCTCCCGTCCTCCTCGGGCTTGTCGTGGGGCTGCATTCAGGTTTCCTGCCAACGGGCCCGAGGGGTCTCCCCCAGGGTCAGGGGGCGGTGTGGTCCATGGACCTGTCCCCCCAGGACTTTTCTAGAATCTGCGATGAGGGCTGTTTGTGTAATTCAGCAACTACTGGAGTTTTTCTTTGGCTCTGACCCGTTGCTGGGATGGCATTCCATAGAGAATGTGGGCACTGACCGGGCTGGACAAAGGACATGACCACGAGGGACATGTAAGGGGCCCTGCTCTCAGGGAGCGTGCAGGCTCCCGGGGGCTGCCAGAGGAGGGGCAGCCCCTGTCCTGCTGGGGTAACTTTGGGAGGAGTCTCCGCTCTGGGGTTAGGCCACTGTGTGCCACCTGGGGTGGGGGCACCCGTCCCATTCTCAGCCCCTCTTCGGGGCTCCTGATCCTGATCACCAGGAGCCCTCATCCTGGGGCTGCTTCCGTCTCTGAAGGGGAGGCTTCAGAATGGCGCCCGCCCAGCCCTGCTGCAGTCCCAGGAAAGAAGCCAGTGTGGAGAGGGTGGGTCATGCTCTTGGTGGGAGACCCTGGGCCTGTTCATCTAGGAAGAGAGGCAGGTCTGGGACTGTCTGGGACAGAAACAGCCCAAGGCTTTGTTCAGGCCCTAGGCCCTCTCGCTTTCTTGGTGACTGCGATTCTGTCACCACCCAGATGGGCCGTTCACCCAGGATAGTGTGGTACACGGGGGCCCTCGGATCAGCACCCCCAGCCCTCTCCCACATCCTCCCCTCCCCCCAGCATCCAGCCCTGGAGCATCCAGGCGGGGGGTCACTCCTCCTGCAGCAGGGGCTCCCGGTCCCCCTCCTGCACCCTCTCGTCTTCCTCCTTCTCCATGCAGCCCACCGTGGCCGCCAGCCCGGCACCCACACCTCCCCCGACCACGGCCGCCCCCGTGGCCCCCACCGCGGCTCCCGCAGCCACCATCCCGGCCTCTGCGGCCAGCGCCGCTGCGGCCATGCCTGCGCCCACCACGCCCCCTGCCAGGCCCATGAGCCCCGCGCCCACTGCACCGCCAACGGCAGCCAGGTGGCCACAGAAGCGCACGGTGTAGGAGTCCATGAAGGCCTTGGCCTCGGCCTGCAGCTCGGCCTCCAGGGCCTCTAAAGTCTGCTCCCTCCCAGTGCACAGCAAGGTTGCCCCGTGCCGGGCCAGCAGCGTGTCCTTCTGGGCTGACAGGAGGTTCCGCATGGTGTCCGGCAGTACCCGGAGCGCAGAGAATATGCGCTTGGTGGCTGCGTCCTGTGATGGAGGAGGAAGAAGGGGCCTGACCCGGAGCCAAGTGCCTCCCACCAGACCCTCGCCTGGGCTCCTCCTACACAATGCCTGGCTCCTCTCCTGCAGGACGCCCAGGCTCCCAGCAGGCCAGGCTCACCTGCTGCCGCACGTACTCCTCAAACTCCTTCTTGGCAGCTTCCACCGTCCGCAGGTCATGCAGCTGGGCGGCCATCTGTCCAGGGGGAAAACCCAGCTGCCTCCCTCCTTTGCCCCTGTCCCCTGCTGGTTGCCCGGTTTCACCCAGAGGAGTCCGGCCCACCTCCCCCACTCCCACGTCCTCCCCTCGGCCCCGTACCTCGTCCGGGGAGGCACAGCTGGGCCCTGTCCTGCCCATCCAGCCCGAGAGGTTCTGTAGAGACAGCAGTGGGGAGTCAGGGGGTGCAGGGGCACCAGGTGCCCGGGGCTCCAGGGGGCTTTCACACCTTGACCTCCTGAGCCAGCTGCTGCCCCGTGAGCAGGCGTCGATCCCCCCGGGCTGCGGGGCGCCCCTCGCTCCAGTAGCCTGGGCAGCGGCTCTTGGCATGCTGGGGGGCTGCACTCAGCACGTCAGCCACGTAGGCGCGCAGGCGGCCGGCATCGTCATCTGTGTCTGAGGAAGAGATCCCTCATGCAGAGGAGCCCGGAGCAGGACCGGCTTTAGGAGGAGAGAGGGTATCAGGCCGGGAGCCCGGAAGAAGGCAGGTCAGGGAGTCCCTGCTCCAGGGACACTCACCGCCTGAGCTTCCATGGCCTCGGCTTGCCCACCGCCGTCCAGGAGCCGGCAGGAGGTAGCAGCGGGCTCTCCTCCCTTGGAGCAGCCCCTGGACCTTGGGGTACTTGCCGGACGATTTCTAAAGGAGGGGGAGCACTCTGAGCTAGCTCCCCATGCCTGCCCCATCTTCCCGGCCCTCCGTCCCCTCCCTCACCTGGATGACATCGCCCACGTGACCCTGCCAAGCCTTGCTGGGGTGGGAGGAGTCACGAACTAAGAGGTCCAGGTGCTGGAAGAGAAGGGGTGCTGACAGCAACAGCTGGGGCATCAGGGTCTGGGTTCCAAGTCCAGAGACGGGCTCTCACCTGGATTGGCACCATGCCATAGTGTCTGCCCATCACCTCAGCCACGTGGACAAACGTCTGGGGACGGGGCACAGAGGTCACGACTGGACCACTCCAAAGATGCGCCTCCCAGCCCCTGGAGGACACCCTCCCAACTCCCAGCCCAGGACCCTCTGGCCTCTCCTCAGCCCCCAGCCCACAGCCCTGCTCCAGGTCACGAAACCCTGGGGCAGAGCCCGGCAGCACTCGATTCCAGCTGCCCAGTCCCCTGCCTCACAGTCAACACAGGGACAGAGAGCAGCCCCAGGCCAGCCATCCCCTCACCTCCAGGTGCTCCAGGTCTGTGTCCTTCAGCTCCTGAGAGGCCGTGAGGATCTGCAACCAAGGAGAACAAGGTGCGGGAGGGGCTGTGATGACAAGGAGACGCTGGGAGGACCCGGGCAAGGAAGGATCCTCAGGTGGACTGTGGGGCTCAGGATGTGGGAGGGATCAGCCAGGGAGGGGAACCCTTTGCACCCTGCAGTGGGGCAGGACTGGCCTGACCTTGGTGGGGTGGAGGGCAGGCCCAAGAATGGTCCACAGACCTTCAGCTGCCCCAGGAACCTTCAACCGAACTTTAGGACAAACCGTATTCCCACCTTCCCTAAGGTCACCCCCTCGCAGGGGTGCCTCCAGAACCTGCTCTGGGGCCAAGGTGACCTTCCTTGGTGGGACCAGGCTGGGCTAAGATGGCCCTGGGAAGGTGGAGAGGGCCTTGAGGAGCTAGCAGGGCCTCACCTGGTAGGAGCTCAGCATGGAGGTGAGGGCGCACAGCCGGGTCCTTGTTTCCCTGCTCAGCTCCGGGCTCATGACGTCCCCCGTGTCCACCAGGAACACGGCCACCTGCGTGGAGTGCCAGCTGTGGGTCAGCCTGCCAGGCGCCTCCCCGACCCTGCCCCTTCCCACCCCGCATTCTCATCCTGGCCCCCAAAGCTTTCCTGCCCATCACCTCTGCTCCCCAGTCCCCGCACTGCCCGAATCGGCCTTGACTCCTCCGTCCCTTCACCCCTCACCTTCCTCCCCTCCTTCCCCAGCAGGAAGGGGTGGCTCCACATCCAGATGCCCCTAGAGAGGCCGTTGGCTCCCCACCGGAATCCCTGCCCGGAGCCCGCGCCCCTCGGCCAGCTGCCCTCGCCGGACGCCTAAGGAACAGAGAAGCAGATCAGCTTTGGACCATCCGGCCCTGCTCCCTTCGCCAAGCCCGGCTGGGACCCTGGTCCTGTCCCCCAGTCCCCACCCGGCCCCGCGCTCACCAGGCCAGGCAGGCCCTGGAGCAGGTGGTTGAGGAGGAAGGTCTTCCCTGAGTGTGGCCCCCCCAGGACGGCGAGGAGGCAGACGGGGGTGTCCCTGGCCAGCGGGTGCTTCAGGCAGCGGTTGATGGCGCCCATTCGCAGGATGAGGCCCCCCGAGGCGTTGATCCGCACAAGCAGCAGCGGCTCAGCCCGCACAGCGCAGGTATCCTGGGCGCAGAGACGAGGTTCCCTGAGCACCAGGCTGGAGCGTGTCTACCCCGAGCTCCGCTGCCTCCGTCGCCCCGCCCCATAGCCACGCCCCTCCGTCGCCCCGCCCCCTCCGTCGCCCCGGCCCAGGCCGGCATGCTCACCTCCATGGCCCCGCCCCCTCCTCCGCCCCGCCCCCTCCTTCCAGGTCCAGGCCGGCACCTGCAGCGCGGCGGCGGGCAGCGGCCTCTGCGGCAGGAGCCTCATCCTCTCCCCCAGGCCCCGCAGGCCCTTCCTCCGCTTGCAGGTCTTGCGGCACTCGGGGCAGCAGGGCGGCCCGCAGCCAGGCACGCGGTGGGTGCTGAAGCACCGCGGGCAGAAGTCGTGGCCACAGTCCAGCGAGATGGGCTCACGCGGCCTCTCCAGGCAGATGGAGCAGGCGGGCGGCTCGCGGGGCGCCGTGGGCCGGGACCCCAGCCCCAGCTCCAGCTTGGGGAACGGCGTATGGGACCTGGGGGCGGCGGTGGGGGGGAGGGGTGCGGGGACCCCAGACAGTGGTGAGAGGGGCCCCCGAAACGAGGAACCCTGGATGGAGCCGTCGCGGGTAAGTTCCCGCCCGGGTCTGGCCTGTTTCTAACCCTCCAGGAAGGGAGGCAGGGGCGGGCAGACAAGATGGTGCCGGCGTCTGGCACAGATGCCAAGGAAATCCACCCCCACGGCCTCCTGCTTCGAGGGGAGGGGTCCCTCCAGGGGTCACCTACCCCTACCCCCTCCCTGCAGTGGCTTCAACACGCTGGGCCTGTGGACATAAGGGGGCTCCCGCAGCGGGGCAGATGGCTCTCAGAAGATTCCAGCGCTGAGCTGGCACCGACTTCCTGAGGCACCCACCTGATTTCCCGTCCTTCCCTCCACAGCCCACCAGGGCCAGCCTCGTGTTGCCTCCCCTGGGACAGGCCTCCGTGCTCCCAGCCAGCCCACCCACATGGCCCCCACCCGCTGCCAGGCCCTCCACTTACCAACTGTTGCTGCTGTTCCCCATGAAGCTCCGTTTTCTCTCCTTGGAGAAAATTGGGGAGAGAAAACCCAAAAAATGTTATTTAGAAGAGAATCCAGAGTTCTATCTTCATCCTGGGTTTTAGGTGCCCCCATCCCCTCTCTGGAGACCCATCTCCCCAAGGGGGCCCCTTCCCAGCAACCCCCCACACACTTCCTCCCCAAATCTCAGGACCAAGACCTTGCCTGTTTGCCAAGCCGGTGACAAAAGGAAATGACTGACAAGGCGGACCTCGGCATGGGAGGCTGGCGGGGGCAAGAGTCCCAGAGCAGAGAACAGGCCCGAGAGACCTTGCCGGTGCTGAGGATGGCTCTTCTTCTGGAAGCGCTGGTGGGGCTGTGGCAGGTGGAGGCTGGTGAGGGGGAGGGTGGTCTCCCCGGAGGAGACGACTGGGCAGGGCTGGGAAATGGATGTGACAGTCGGGAAAGAGGAGGCTGCCTCTGGACTCACCCCAGGGGGAGGAGACAGGACTGCGGGAACCAGGGCTCCGGAGGAGGGAGGGATGAGACGAGCTGAGCCCAGAATCCCTGGCAGAGGCTGGGATGCAGGCGAGCGAGGTGGTGAGTCGCCATGGAGACGAGGGAAAGATAAGGACAGGGCGGGGGAGGGTGGAGGGAGAGCGAAACCATATGGGTGCGTGGCAGACACAGAACTAGGCTGGCACTGCCCCTGCTGGCCCAGTGGGTTTCTTCCAAGGCCGCAGGCAGGGGGTACAGAAGACAGAAGTGTGGGAACCTGGAAAGCACGTGGCGGGCGCTGACCCAGAGCCCCAGATGGTCTCCTTCCTCCCGTGGATGGTCGTGGTGCTGGGCATCTGCTGGGGCCCATGATGCTACCCACAACATTTGGCCTACAAGACCCTCCCCCGCGGTAGTGCCTCCCCCAGGGTCATCCCTCCCCTAGGGTCGTCCCAGCTATGCCTTCCTCAGCCCCCTGGGCTGCTCTGACATTGGCTCTTTGTCCCGTGGTGTCTTCCTCTCCCACTGAGTTATCCCTGGACCCTCTAGCTGCCTATTGACTGGGCCCCTCCCACTCACCCTGCAGTACACAGCCAGCCCAGACCCCTGAGCACAGCTGACCCCTGGCTGCTGAAATACCTGCCACAGCTCCATTAGATTGGAATCCAAAGTTCCTGGGCTGCACCTGAGGGCCTGAACCTCCCTGAGCAGCCCTCCCTCCTCCACCTCCGACCTCCACCCAGTGCTCCCTGTGGCTGTAGCGGGCCGCCAGGCTCCTCTGTGTGTTAGTCACTCAGTCGTGTCTGTTTGTGACCCTCTGGACTGTAGCCCACCAGGCTCCTCTGTCCATGGGATTCTCCAGGCAAGAATACTGGAGTGGGTTGTTGTGCCCTCCTCTAAGGGATCTTCTCAACCCAGGGATTGAATCCAAGTCTTTAGGGGCACCAAGCAAAGGCAGGGCACTCGGATCTGCATTCCTGGGGAGTCTGGGCCAGCAAAGGGGTGGGGGTGGGAGGACATTTCTCACAGGGAGTGAGAGGTGGAGGAGAGGCCAGGAGCAGGGCGTGCAGGACCCTCTGCAGCCTAGCCCTCAGTCCTGTCCCCAGGGCCCTCTCTGGCCCAGGAGGCCACTGTCTAGCCAGCGGCCTCTGGGTACTGTCCAGTGGGTGAGCCCAGACTCAGCTACCTTCGTGGCTGGGACCCTCCCAAGCCCAGAGGGACAGCAGGATGTGCTGAGTACCCACCCCCACCCCCCAGGGCTACCAGTCCCCTCCCATCAAGGCGACCCCCGCCCTGCCATAGGACGACAGAGCAGAACAATCATCCCACACCTGCTTAGCAATTTAGGGTCACACCGTGTCACCAAGAGCTGCCTCCCCTGGTCCCCACAGCACAGAGGGCCTGGTGTTTAAACAGGGAACCCAAGGCTGGGCGAGCAGGATGGCCATGCAGTGCGGGTCCAGAGGGTGGCCTTGGCCCCCTAACCCCAGGTCTGTGCTGGCCTGTCGCCGCCTCCCCACAACCCATGCTGGAGGGTTTACACAGACAGAGAGCCCCAGCAACCACCCCCCAGCCCAGATCCAGGCTGGCTCAGACACCCTCAGAGAGCTTCCCCGTCTGTCCTTTCCCCTCTTTGTTCTCAAATCTTTAGGAAGTGCCTCTTCTGTACCAATCATGGAGTCTGCTGCCAGGGCTACAAGAGACAGATGGGGTCCTTACCCGGGGGAGCTCAAAGGCTGTGTTCAAACCCAGGACAGGCCTCCACCCTGAGCACAGACACCGAAACCTAGGAGACTGTGGGACTGGGGAAGCCCCGCAGCCAGACCTGCAGCTGCCGAGGCTCAGTCCCGTGGGATGGGTGGACGTTAACCCCTCTCTGTGAAAGGCGCTGGGTGGGGTGGGCATTGCAGTCACAGGGAGCAGCCTGTGTCAAGGCCAGACTGGGGCAGTGCTGGAGAGTGCGGTCCGCAGAGCACAGACCTGGGGAGGACATGGGGCAGCTTTTAGACTTTAATGACGTGACGGTGGGAACCTAAAGGAGTTGAAGCAGGAGGCATGTGACGAGATCTGTGTCCCTGAACCCACGCAGAGAGACTACAGGAGACCTGGCAGCTAAACCAGGCCTGAGACCTGTCCCCTAGGGACTGTGTCCAGAGTGCCACCAAGTTTTGCTAGAGCAGGCAGTGCTGTGCCAGGGGCTCCTGCCCTGACACCACCGCCCACCTGGTGGGGATCTTCACCTGCATAGAGGTCAACTCACACGCTGATCTTTGCCAACTTCAGCCACAAACAATGAAGGGCAGTTCCAGGCATGTCTGACTTGCTCTGGAGTTTTGAGGTTAATGGTCTACCATGTCACCAAAAACAAACTTTTTTTCCTAATTAAAAGGGGAGATTAAAGCATCCTAAGTGTCCAGTCATAGATAAATAAATAGTTGATGATTTAAAACTAGACGCTTCAGCCGCAGGGTGGCGTGGGCAGAGCTGTTGTTGATGCTAGGCACCCAGGGGTCTGTTTTGGGCTGAGTCCATTTCCAATTAGAATCCCATCTGTTCTTACTTCTTTTGGACAACAGACACAGATGGTCCCTGCTGTGTGTCAGCAGCTGGGCAGCCCACCGGAAAGGCCCTGGCGGTCAGGCTGAGCACACTGGGCTCTGTCCCCTGAAACAAAGGGCATGAGGACAAGAGTGGAGATTTTGTGGAGCACCTGGAAACTTCTGGGCAGTGGTGTGGTCAGTCAGAAGTGGGGCTCAGCAGCCAATCTGGTGGGGTGGGAGAGGGCAAGGGGCCACGGACACCGGAGCCACTTCTTAACACTCACAGCCCCACTTTGCGGGCAAGGAAGCAGAGATTCAGAGTCACGTGACCTCCTCACAGAGACTTGGGGTGGCCCACCTATGGGTCAGGAAGGGGTAGAGAAGCCACAGTCCCAGCACGACGGACAGGAAGGGGACCTTCATGGGCAGGACGTCCAGGCCAGGGCACTGACTGACTACTGTGGGGACAGGAGGTGACAGTGGTGATGCTCAAAGGCCCCCTGAGGTTTACACTGGCTAGCGGGGGGCCACCAGCAACCAAGGAACCTGCGCCATCACACACCCATTTCCCCGAACCCGAGCCCATGCCCAGCTCCAGGCCCCTCCCCTGAAATCCCCCATTTGGACTCCTAGCCGCCCACCAGGTCTGGAGCATCCAGGCAGTCGGCCAGGATGCTGAGGATGCGGCCAGCTGGCCCTGAGGAGCAGACACCCTGCCACAGTCTCCACTCAGCCGGGCCTGGCCCCCCAGACCCCTCCGAGGTGAAAGGCAGCAGCTCACAGCTGGACAGCCAGCCAGCCAGACTGGAGCCGGGCCCCCTGCAGGCTCAGCCTCTGCATCTGGACCTCCACTGGTCATCTGGTGGCCAAGGCCACCCCCAGATGGACCGGACCAGCTGGAAGGCCCTGGCAGCACCCAGGCCTTGGTTCAAATGCCAACCCTGCCCAGCTTGCCAGCCTGGTCACTCCCCTCCCTGCAGCTCAGCTTCCTGACAGTAAAGCTAAAGATAATGATCTCCCCCCTGCTGGGTTATTGCGAGAGCCTGGCATGCAGCTGGTGCTCAATAAATGCCAGCTGGGCTCACCTCACCTCACTGTGCCAGCGTCTCCCCACTGTTTGCCCCCTGCCTGGTCTCTCAGCCCCCTCCCCGTCCAGGGGGCCTGACCCCTCCTCTTGTCAAATAAGAATCTGAGAGGTTCCTACAGAGGCAGGACCTGAGGGCGTGAAGACCATGCCCCACAGATAGAGCCCTGTTTCAGCTAGTTTGTTACTCTGATGAGATGGTCACAGGCATTTACTTGCTCCTAAGGTAGGCTGCCATCCCATGGATGGCATCACCGATTCAATGGACATGAGTTTGAGCAAGCTCCAGGAATTGGTGATGGACAGAGAAGCCTGGCAGAGAAGGCAGTGGCACCCCACTCCTGTACTCTTGCCTGGAAAATCCCATGGATAGAGGAGCCTGGTAGGCTGCAGTCCATGGAGTCGCTGAGTCGGACACGACTGAGCGACTGAACTGAACTGAACTGAAAGTAGTAGGCTGCGTCCTTTCAACGATAGAAACTCAGTTCTCCCAGATTTCCTCCAAAGGTGGAATCATTGCTCCACTTTACAGATGAGGAAACTGAGGCTCTGCAGATGCTCACAGCCACACCTGCCTTCTGCTAACCTCACTCCCTCACACACACATACACACATACATAGACACACACATGTACACACACACTCCTTCCTCTCTCAACCCCTCCCCACCCTGTAGCCTAGACCTGGGGAGAGCAGAGCGGCCATAACAGCCAGGTGCTCAGCAATCCACCACACAGCCTGTTTGTTAATGAAATCTAGTGTAGAGTGAGGTTAGGTAACAGGAAGTGACCAGCTGACCCCAGAGGTCAGGGAGGATGGTGTCCAAATGCTGGAATCTGCTTCTGCTTTCTGATGATGAATCTGGCGGCAGGAAGAGCAGGAGCCCCACCCCGATCGGAGCAGCTGGTCCCAGAGGACGTTCTGGGGCCAGAGGCGGGGAGGCGGTCAGCTGACAGGCCTGAGAAGGCTGGGGAGCCATCCCCAGGGCCCAGGCCAGCCCTGCCCATCCACAGCGGCCACCAGGAACAGACTACAGGCTGACAGCTCCTGCCCCACCCGCTCCACCAGTATTATGCATATGTGCTAACTCACTTTAGTGTGTGTCTGACTTTTTGCAACCCCATGGACTGTAGTCCACCAGGCTCCTCTGCCCATGGGATTCTCCAGGCAAGGACACCAGAGTGGGTTGCCATTTCCCTCTCCAGGGATCTTCCTGACCAGGAATCAAATCCACATCTCTTATGTCTCTTTCGTTGGCAGGCAGGTTCTTTACCACTAGCCCACCTGGGAAGCCCTATGCCCTGCCAGCCCGAATGTAAATCAAAATGAATCCTTCAGGAATAAGGGATCCTGCTGGGCCACTTCATCAGGTAGCCAGGGACTCATGTCCATGGAGATGGGCCCACGGCGCTCCATGTAAGTCACACTGCATCACAGTCTTGTTGAGCAACTCCCACTCACAGGGAGATGGAGCAGGTGTGCCTTGTCCCATTCCTGTGTGAAGTACGACGAAACACCAGAGTGGGTTGCCATTTCCACTCAACACCAGGCAGAGTGTTCGGGACAAGACTGACTCTAAAGGAGACAAGACTCTAAAGGGGAGAGAAGGGGAGGGCCGAGGCGCTGGGGCCTCGGGACCTGAGGAGCCACATGGAGGCGGGTGCCCTGGATTCTCCTTCTGCCTCACTGTCCTGGACCTGATGCTGGACAAGGGGCAGCCCAGAAAGGCTAACAGGCAGACCAAAAAAGTCCCAATAAACTCCTTGCACCCCCACTCTAACTGAGAAATCAGGAGAGGGACAGCCTTGCAACATGGGAAACTTTTAGACAGTAAACACTCCAGCCAAATACCACGAAGAGATACAGCCCCAGCCTAGCCACCCCAGACAGCGCCAGGGAGGACAAGATGCCCCCTCACCTGGCCGTGTCAGAGGAGGCCACGGAGGGAGCCTGGACTTTTCTCCCAGCCGGGGACACCTGCTCTCCTGACCCCAAAGCACTGTGGAGGCCACCTGGGGAGTCAGAATCCTGAGCCTGTATGGTGGTCACAGCCCCTCCTGGGGCACTGGTTAGGGTGGCAGAGTAAGGAGCCTGGACGCCCACCTGCCTCAGCATCCTGAGGCTGCACCCTGTCCCTTGCCAGAGGGGTGTCAGAGAAAGCCACGAGACAGGAGTCAACAGGATCCAGTGTCTCAAGGCATCGTGTGATGACGTGTCCCACTGTTCAGGATTCAGCACCAAGTGGCCATCAACGGGCCAGAGGGCAGACCCTGCAGTCCTGGAAACGTCCTGCACGCTGACTGCATCCATGGTATCATCTGGGTTGTGATGCTGAGGGACAAACGTACGACATGTGCCCACCGGGGAAACGGAACGACATATGCCCACTGGGGAAACCGGACAAGGTACCAGGGCTCAGAATCTCCCCTGTGGTCCAGTGGCTGAGACTCTGCACTCCCAGTGCAGGGGGCTGGGTTCCATCCCTGGTCAGGGAACCAGATCCCACATGCCGCAACTAAAGATTCCATGTGCCTCAACTAAAAACAAGGTCCTGCATTCCGCAACCAAGAGTTCACAGGTCACCGTGAGAAAAGATCCCAACACTGCAAGGATGAGGCAAGACTCTGCATCTGCAACTAAGACCAGGCACAGACAAAAAAAAAGGTGGGGAGGGGGAGAAAAAGATGCCTGGGCACTCTATCAATTTACACAACTGCATGGAAACCTACCATGACCTCAAGACCAAAAGTCTAGTTAAAAATAAAATAACAATCTAGAAGAAAGGTGTCCCTTCCTGCTTAAAATGGGACACAGGCTTTCTGTTGCCTGTAGGATAGCCTGACACTCCCTCCCCATGAGGCCTGCCCATCTAAAGTCCCCCCCCCCCCCCCGGCAGCTCCCCAGCCCTCCCCTCCTCCAGCCCCTCACTCACTCCCCCCAAGCTCAGGGCCTCCTTGCCTGCATCTCACCCGAAGCAAGCATGGCCCAGATAGGCCCCTGGGCCCCACTGCACTCCTGCAGCCGTCCAGCCTCTGTGTTCAGTCTTGAGAAGCTGCAGTCACAGGCTCTGCAAACTCCATCCCACTCCCTGGAAAAGCAGGGCACAGAGTGCAAATAACACACTACTGTGAAAATGCTTCCCATCGCTCAGATCCCTGGAACGGCCCCAGACGCCCACAGGGGACCCCAGATGACACTCTGAGAAGCACTACATGGAACTATTTTAAAAATACTTTTGTATTGAGCAGAACACCGGATGCTTAAGAATATGTATAGAATTATTCCATTTATAGGAGGTTCAGGAACAGACAAAGCCACTGCAAGTCGAGAGCAGTGACAATGGTGTCTCCCTCGGGCTGGGGAGTGGGAGACATAGACGTGACCTTCTGGGCTGGAAACCTTCTGTCTCTTGACCTGCAGGTAGTGACACAGTGGTTCACCCAGTACGAGCTGCACCCCTGCCTGCACCATCGCTGACCTCGATAAAAGGAAAACCATTAACATCGCACTCTTCCACCTTGGACTTGGCTTCAGCTTCATTAGAACTGCTGGGACATGCCCCCCATCAGTTCACAAGGATCGGAGGCCACCTGTGGGGGCCCCAGCCTCCCAAGGGCATGCCTGCTCTCCATAAGAGCCAAGATCACCCTGGTGCAGCCAGGGCAGACCCCAGAGTTCACGGGACACTCACCGGCAAGGCCACTGCTGTATCAGGGAGACCCAGTCCCTGGGGCACCAGCAGGACCAGGGGACACAGCTGTTCCCCACCCCCAGCCTTGCTTGCTTCCACCAGGTCTGGGCATGTTTGGCCAGGGACTTTTCTTCCCCTAGTGAGTCTGTCTTTTGACTCAGGACCAGCTCTCTTTGCAGGAAAAAGAACAAGAACAGGCTCTTAGTTCTGCCTCGGGCAGGAAGGAGACTTGGAGTAACCACGGGGAGACAATTAGGCACGGGCCTTGGCATTCTCCACGGCCCTCCCTTCCCACTGTTTACAATTGCACAAGCCAAAGTCCGTCCTGTGTCTGAGAGGCCCCGAAGGACCCTGCCCCGCCTCCTCTGAGCCTCTCCTGTGTCCTCGCTTGTCCTTTCTGCCTGGCCAGTCAGCTGGCGCCCCAGCCCTCAAATGCAAAGGCGCCTCCTACCCCAGGGCCTTTGCACATGTCACTCCATTGCTCAGACCTCTCTTTACTGGAATGTCTGCACTGCTCCCTCCCTGCCCCTGCAGTCTTTATTCCAGGGGTCCAGACAATCGGCCCCTTCCCCATCATCTGTCAATAAGGCTCACTGGAGCCCAGCCATCTCGTGCATGTCCAGGGACGGCCAAGGTGGCAGAGCTGAAGATTCAAGCCTGAGACCATAGGGCTCCTGATGCCTGAGCTATTTCACATCTGGCCATTTATAGAAAAAGCTGCTCACCCAGTCTCAGTCCCTCAGAACCTTCTCACTGCTCACTGAGGCTTCCTGCCCCAAACTTGAACTCTATGAGACTCCCTGCCTTCAATCACTGATGTGGGCAGGCCATCCACTGGGTCTGCTCCTGGGTGTATCCTGGTCACCTCAGCATGGCAGTGTGCCAGGCTCCAGAGATGGATGCTGAGAACGTGGGTGTCCGTCTGCATCCCCTAAACTGCTCACATCGTGAGTGCCCTGTGGTGACTGGTGTGGCACAGGCACCCCATAAACACTGAGGGATGCAAGGATGAGGGGATGTGTGTGCCGTGGACACATGTGCATATTTGTGCTTGTTCAGAGCTGATGGTGGTGAGAAGAACACTTGCCGGAACAGAATTCTGTGCCGCTTGGTCTTCCTGGTCAGGTGGAATGACCCTTGGCCACACTCTTCACTCTGGGGCTCTTACTAAATCATCTCCAGGAAGGACATGAAGTGCAGGGCGCTTTGCAGCCCACAAAGCCACACCACCCTTGTTCCAGCCTGCCGGGCTCCCCGTGCTGCACGCATCCCCCCAGCACCTGCAACCTCCTCAGGGCGCTGGGCCCCCAAACCCAGGCTTCTTCTCTGCAGCAGGGGCCAGCACCTGGGCAGACAGCTGCTCACCCCCAGCATCAGCACCTCAAGTTGGCTCTCTGGCTGTGGGGGTGGGCGGGGTGGGGAGGGTGCCTCAGGACGACTAAGTGGAACAGAGAAGACCCTCAGGGCAGGAAGACTCTTCTATACGGTACTTTGATGGTGTGTGTGTGTGTCGGGATGTGATGCAGGCCGCACAGTGCCAGGCATGACCCCTCATGTTAGCTGTGGGCTCCGAGTGATGCTGAGCTGAGGGCGTGGGTCTGGTGGGGCTGTTGTTGCGGAGCTGTGCTTGTGTCAGGGCGGGGGTGTGGGAAATCTCTGTACCTTCCTCTCAGTGAACCAAAAAGGGCTCTAAAAAAAATAAAGTCTTTTTTTAAAGGAACAATTATTGAACTGCACACTTACAGTTGATGGATTTTATGATGTGTAAATTATAACCCCACAATTGAGCAGGACCCGATGGGGTCTTCCTGGAAAACACTGCCCCCAACCATGGCCTCCGCCTGCCTCTTGTTTATAGGATAACTTTAGCCTCCTAGGTCTTCCTTGAATTCCAAAGAATAAGTTTCATCAGAGAAGTAAGTAAATGCACAAACAATGGGAAGAAGACAAGTAAGACAAAATAATAATAGTTTAGCCATAGAACAAAGCCCAGGATCTTCAGTTCCTCCTCAGGGAACTGGACTGGATCATGCAGTCTGAACCACGGCCTCTGAGTGCTGCAGAGACTGGACCCCTACCAGGTGGGAGGAGTGTACTGCACACGGCCCACCGGCACGCGGATCCCAGCCTGGTGGGACCCAGAGGTGGATGACTGACATTCTGCAAACACCAGGCTGTCCCCTCACTGCCAGCCAATCAGAGAGCGGCGCACAAGCTCATCACACACCCGGTGACCCCCTCCTGCACACTGTGTTTAAAAACCCTCCCCCAGGGTTCCCCCATCCCACCTGTCATCACGCTCTCCGCTCTGGCTCCAGGACTGCTGAGGCTGTGTGTCTGTCCTCTGCCGCTGGCACAGGGGTGATGGGCTGGCCTGTGTCCTCAAATGTCACCTGCTGAAGCCCTGACCCCACAGTGGGCCTGATGTGATCTGATGTGACACTCCACAGTGCCTGTGGGGCCCCAGGGCCCCACCCCTTCCCCATCAGCCTCCCTCCCAGTGCAGGTGCAGCCTCTGGGGAGGGGCCTGGGGTCAGCGGCTCAGCCAGACCCTCCTTCCTTACAGCAGGCAGCCCCTCACTCAGCCAGGGCTGGGGGACACACACCCAGTCTTCTCCAGCTCAAGCAGAAGGAGCAGTGGCCCCCTGCGGGAGACGAGGGACCTCATCTTCAGCTGTGGTCCCGGATGCTCTGCAGGCTGCCAGGCTTTCAGGACAAAATCAGCATCAGACCTGTATCATCCAGGATCTGGCAGGGAACAAAGGCAGACTTAGCTGCTCTGCTTTGTAGAGAATTTCACGAAGGGACTGTCACCAGGCTGTGGGCCTTAAGGAAAGCACCTGGGACCACCCTGGGCTGCAGGGATAAAGGGAGGAGGCAGGTCGTCAGGGCCAGTTGGGGTGATTATATGGGAGCTGTCTTGGGGTGGAGAGGGGACACAGCCATTGCCAAACTGAGGTCCTGGCAGGCTGGGCCTGGGAGCACCTCTTCCCCCACGCCCTGCTGGTGCCTGTTAAGGGGCACATTCTGCCAGCATCTGGGCCCACGGGGCCAGAGCAGGACAGACAGGTGGAGTACAGTGAGCAGGTGACCTGTGCAAGGCCTGTGGGGTGGGGGCCGCAGCAGGCGGGGTGGGGGCTGCAGCAGATAGGCCTGTCCAGTGGGCCCACTGCCCCCATCCTGTCACCCCGAGTTCTCCCGCCTCCTGGCAATGCTGGTCAGAGAAGCCCCTCACTCACAGCAAGGGGACTTCCTCAGACTCATAACCAGAATAAAGCAAGCAGCAGGGGACTGAGACCCAAGCTCAGGGCTGGCAGCCCAGGCAGAGCTGTCGTGACTTAGCACCTGCAAAGTTACTGCTGCCCAGCCAGTGACCCAGGAGCAGGCCTGCTGGGGGTGACTGGCACTCCAAGAATGGATTCCCCCACCCTGGTTTAAATCAACACCTCCCACAGTGGGTCCCAGGGCAGCAGATTAGATCTGCAAAACCAACCAACCATTCCAGGCAGGGGCCCCCCCAAACCCAGGAAGACATGTCCATGCTGGGTGGCCAATCAACACGCCCACTAATGTGTCTCTTCAGGACATCCAAGGGTTTCCATCAGACACCACCTTCAGAGGGAGTGCATGGGGCCAGATTTCTGTCCCTGAAGAGTGCATCTAAACCCCACCACACCCAACAAGCAGAGGGCCTGCTTTGCTGACCCACGTGAAGGTTTTAAGAAAAAATTAACAGGCAAAACACAATAGGGACCACCTCAGTCCTTAATTACCTGTCTTTCCTCTTCTGTTTTTGGTGTGCATGTTCTGGGTTTCTTCGGGGGCAGGGGGTGGGGCCTAGGCTTATTAGCTGTACTCAGCAGAAGTCTTTGATGCTAGAATTAGGACATGTTTATTAGTATTTTTTTTTAATTTTACATTTTATTAGTTTTGAAGACTGATTGTCCATTATTTTCCTTGCTGTAGCCTGCCTGTGCTAAAATTAGCTGAAAGGATAGATGTCTTAGGATTAGATTCAGCTGTGTGTAACAGGAAAGAGCCCAAAGAGGCTTAAACTAGATATAAGTTCCTTTCTCTGCGGCCTGAAAGAGGCCTGGGGAAGGGCAGTCAGGGCTGGCTCTCGACCATGCCACGAAGTCCAAGGGACCCAGCTCCTCCCCTATCACCCCCTACCACCTATGGGAGGGGCCTCCTCCTTCCCATCCAGCCACTGTGCCCCGCGGACAGGTCAGAGGGCTCAGAGAAGAGGGAAGAGCGGCTGCCTTTGCACCACATCCATGTGCATCTTCTTGGCCAGATTTCAGACATGTGGCCTCAGTAAGGGAGGCTGGACCACTGGGCCAGCGAAGAACCAGGACTCAAGACTAAGGGAAGAACGGCTTTTGAGAGGAAGACCACCGTCTCTTCCACAGATGAGGATAAAAGTCCCATTTCAGGCAATCTGTTCACAGCAGAAAAATTATTACACAATTATTACGTTTATGATGATGAGGGTGAGTATTCACTACATAGTTACCAACTGTGGGCCCTGCGCCAGGCACCTGGTATCTGTTACCCAACCACAGGCCTCTGAAGGACAGACTATTACCACCTTCGTTCTAGAGGGGCTAACCAAGGCCCAGAGAGGCTAGGGAACCTGTCCAAAGTTAAGCAGCTAACAGGTGGCACAACTTGGACTTAAGTGCAGGCAGACTGGCTCCACGTCCCCCAGGACACACACAGCTATGAAGAGAAAACTGTCATCAGCTTTCACAAACTCGAGGGGCCAGGACTCAGGAGGGAGAAGGGGCCGGGGCCGGCGCTGCTCTTACTTTGAGCCTTTGCACATCTCATCCGCTCAACCAACACTCTTCCTCAACACGCGTGACGTGTGTGATAAACTGTCTGGTGCCTGCATTTGCCACTCCGTGGGCAGCCAACACACGGCAGGTGCTCAGATGTCTGACCCACGAGTGGGCGGCGACACCAGCCCACCAACGCTCAAGGCCAAATAAGGAGCGGGCAGGTGGCCCCTTGGGGAACAGAGCAGACTCAGCTGGGGCCTCCTCGGGACAAGCCTGGTGTGGCTGGGCTGCACTTTGGGGGTCACAAGCAACCATGGTTGAGGCCCTCCAGGTGGACCAGGGTCACACTTAACTCTCCTCTCAAGTCCAAGATGAGAAGCCCAGCCTCAGGCCTGAGGCCACAGGGAGGCCTGGAGTGGGGTGGGGGGGTGGGGAAGGTGGCAGGGTGGCCCCCAAGGAAGACTGTCCTGGAAGCCTGAGCAGAGGCCGGAGCCCTGAGGGAGGGAGCCCGAGGCAGAGACGGAGCTGGAGGCTCAGGGGGCAGGACGGGAGGAGGTGGGCTTCAGGGCTGAGGCAACCGACTGAGAGGAGCCAGGAGAGCTTGAGGTGGGACGGTCCCAGTGAAGGCATTTGGAAGACGGGGTTGGGGCAAGCGAAAGAAAAACAGAGGAGGCCTGTGTGAGAGGGGGAGGGAGGGGGCCTGCTGCAGGGGGCTGGAGAGGGGCCCTGGCTTGGGCTGGCAGACAGCACTTGGACGCCTGCGGCCTGTGCTCACAGCTCAGCAATGTCCCAGCCCTGCCAGGAGACGCCCGGCCCCAGCCCGGGCCCCGGCGCAGCCCCCACATCGGGAGCTCTGGAGCTACCCCCCACCCCACCTCTGCTCCCCGGAATGGGCCTCCCCTCCCCAGAACCTAGACATACCCCCACACCCTCACCCCAGCCTTCCCCTGGACAAAGACAATGGCTAATGAAACCCAGGCCAGGGAAGGAGAGGGAGAAAATAAACTGACGTGAGCAAGGGGGCCGTCAGGAAGCAAGGCAGGGGCTGGGGGTGCCGGTGGAGGGGTCCGGGGGTGTCTGCAGGGCGTGGACGTCCTCTGCGCTTTGCCCAGACAGGCCTAATGAGATCCAGGTGGTCCCTTGGCCCAGGCCCACCCCGGGCCCCCAACAGCATGAGTGGAGTGGGGGAGGGGAAGGGGCGCTGCAGCCGCGGGGCGGGGCCGGGCGGCTGGCTGGAGGCCCAGCACATAACTCTGGGCGGACAGTCTGGGACAGCAGACACCCAGCCGCTGGAGCCCAGCTCGGAGCCCAGCTCTCAGCATGGAGGTACGGAGCCGGGAAGGGGGCCGTGTGGGCTGAGCCCACCGCACACAGAGGGCCCTCACAGACAGACGGGGGCTGTCGCAAGCCTGTCCCAGAGGAGGTGGGGGCAGCAGGGGAGACCAGGGGTTCTTGGTGGGGCTGGCTCCTGTGAGGGGCAAGTGCAGGGAGACGGGGGCTCCAGGGCTGGGCGCTGACCCTGCTCTCCTGTCGCCAGGCCCTCCTGGTCCTGCCGCTGCTGCTACTGCTCTCCGCTGGCCCCTGCGCTCCCCAGCTCCTGGGGATCCGGGGAGATGGTAAGCTGCCTCGGTCCTGGCCCACAGGCTGGGTGACAGGCTGAGCGAGGGGCTGTCCCGGGCCCTCACAGCTGGGAGTGGGGCTGGCTGTTAAGATGGGGCAGGTGGGCTGGCCAGTAGGCACCCCTGGCCTAGGGAGGGAGGCAAGCATGGGGTGCAGAGGTGTCCGTCGCCTCAGGCCCCTTCTCCTCACCTGCCCCAGCTCTGGAGAAGTCGTGCCTCCAGCTGCCCCTGGACTGTGACGACATCTACGCCCAGGGCTACCAGGCGGACGGCGTGTACCTCATCTACCCCTCAGGCCCCAGCGTGCCTGTGCCCGTCTTCTGCGACATGACCACGGAGGGCGGGAAGTGGACGGTGAGTGGAGGGGGGACGGGGGACACATCACGTGGCTGTGAGCCTGGGACGATGCTCACAGCAGTGTGTGGAGCGCCGCCACCCCCAAACCCTAGGCACCAAAGGTAGGTTAGGGGCTGCATTGCACCATAACCCTGGGAGTAAGGTGCCCCTTACAAATGACAGTCTGGAGCCCAGAGAGGTGCAGTAACTTGCCCAAGTCACACAGCCAGTGCCAGACTCCACCCCAGGTGCCTGAACTCCAGCCCGCCAGCTCCCTCCACCTGCTCTTGCCCCCGGAGCCAGCACGCACCTCCTCTTGGCCCCCACTTGGTCCTTTCACAAACCACCTCAGCCTCACAGGGTCTGTGCCTGGGTGAGGGCACTGCCCCCGGCCTCTCAGGCATCCAGGCCCACGCCCTCTGCTCCAGGTTTTCCAGAAGAGATTCAACGGCTCGGTGAGCTTCTTCCGGGGCTGGAACGACTACAAGCTGGGCTTTGGCCGGGCTGACGGGGAGTACTGGCTGGGTAAGGCGGGGCCCGGTGGGCTGGGGGCCCCTGGAGCCAGGTCCCCACTGACCAGCCAACTGCACCCCTCTTCTCAGGGCTGCAGAACATGCACCTGCTGACACTGAAGCAGAAGTACGAGCTGCGGGTGGACCTGGAGGACTTTGAGAACAACACGGCCTTTGCCAAGTACGCTGACTTCTCTATCTCACCCAACGCTGTCAGCGCGGAGGAGGATGGCTACACCCTCTATGTGTCGGGCTTTGAGGATGGCGGGGCAGGTACACTCCGCCAGCTGTGTGGGGCTGGGGATGGGGAAGGGCACTGGGCCCAAGCACCACCACCCCAGCCACCCCGCGTCTGGCTCGGGGGGCCCTCCCAGGGCCACCTGCCTCAGCTGCCCCGTGCCCCTCCCCTCTGCCAGGCGACTCGCTGACCTACCACAGCGGCCAGAAGTTCTCCACCTTTGACCGAGACCAGGACCTCTTCGTGCAGAACTGCGCAGCGCTCTCCTCGGGTGCCTTCTGGTTCCGCAGCTGCCACTTCGCCAATCTCAACGGCTTCTACCTGGGCGGCTCCCACCTCTCCTACGCCAATGGCATCAACTGGGCCCAGTGGAAGGGCTTCTACTACTCGCTCAAGCGCACGGAAATGAAGATCCGCCGGGCCTGAGGGGCTGGCCCCCTCGCGGCCCGCCGCCCCTGCCCCCATCCCACCCGGCCCACTGGCAGCTCTGCTGCTCTCAGCACCGCCTCGGCCAGGCCCCCATGGCTCCAGCCGGACGTCCCCATCACATCCCTGGCATCCACCTCTCGGCCAGGCCCCTGCTCCCTGCCACCCGAGGCTATGCTGCCGCAGCGTCCCAAACCTCCAAAAGGCACCACGGTCCAGCCCGGACTCGGACCCTGTCCCGAAGGACATGGGGCTGTGTCCCACTTTAGCCAGCTTCCTGACCGCGGCCTCTGCCGGCCGAGCCTGTAGACCTCTCCTGGCATCTGCCAGGCCACCTGCGTGTGGCCACTGCTGCCACACCCCAGCAGTCCCACTGGCTGGCCCTTCACCTTCCTCCCACCCCCGTGTTCCCCAGGGGTGAGCACCACGGCCCGGCCCCATTGCACTCACGCTCAGCGGCCCCCTGCCTGCCTGACCCAGGCATCTGAAGCGCAACACCCAAACTGTATTTCACCACAGCTCCCACAGGCCACCCTAAAATGCCACAGCCAAGGCGGGCACACATGTGAGGTCCCCCTATCCGCCCCAGGGGTGAGTGTGACTGTGCGAGGGTCAGAGGACCGTCTCTGTGGGGCTGGGAGCAGGTGGGAGTGGAGGTCTCAATAAACCTCAGGACCTGAATGAACCGGCCTCACTGTTGTGCACGCAGATACCTTTGCCTGCCCCCATGACAGCACACTGTCCTCGACTCCGAAAACACACCCTGAAGACAGGCGGTAGAGGAGACCTTGTATTTCACAAGCAACCTTCTGAGGGCAAAAAAACTGTGTCATTATAATAATGTAATAATAATAATAATAAAATTACGATACTGAAAAGAATCGCTCGGGGGAGGGGCTTCCCCTCTTGGTGTGGCTTGTGCTGGCTCAGGTGGCTGCTTAAGGCCACAGGGTGGGTCTGAGATGAAGCTGCAGAATGATCTGAGCTGATTCCCCGACAGGGCGCAGGGCTCCGGCCCTTGGGGACGGTCCTGCAGATCTCGGAGCTGGGTCTGCCCCTGGCAGCAAGGCATGGACTGCGGGCCTCAGGGCTCTTGGAGGTCGGGCAGGTCGGCCAGCAGCATGGGGGAATCCATCTGGATCTCACGCTGCAGGGACTCGATGTCAGCAGGGTTCATGCCGTGGCCCTCGAGCCAGTCAGCGAGCAGGGAGGCTGAGAGCGAGGCTGAGTCTGCCTGGCTGTGGGTGTGGCAGAGAGAGGGGGTGAGAGGCTCCTCCTGCAGGGGAGCCCCAACTGACAGCCCTACCAGACCCAGAGACCCACCGGACCCAGAGCCCCACTGGACCCACAGCCCAACTCAAAAGGTCAGACCCAGCTCTTACCCGTCTTGTGGCCCATCAGCCACACCCATGTCAAAAGACTGGTTTAGGAATTCCTCCAGGTCAAAGCCAACACCATAGCCAGCTCCACTGCCCTTGGGGGTGCCCGAGAACACGGGGGGCAAAGGGTCCTCCACCTGCAGGGGACGGCGGCAGCTCACAACACAGGCACCACCAAGAGCCGACTGAGGTTGGCAGGGCACCCGGCCATGACACCGCCCCACCTATGCCCGGGCCTGGACATCGGTGATAGCACCAGCCTCAACAAGCCCTGAGCGTGGGCTGGGGTCTCCAACAATCTGCTCGTCAGCATTAGGCTCTTTCTGCGAGCGAGGGGCAGGTGAAGGGAGCTCAGCTCTCCTGGCACCAGGACACACACGCCCCCTCCTGGCCTCAACAACCTCAGAGCCCACCTCCCCCGTGTCAGACCCAGGCATCCCCACGACCAGGCCTCTCTCTCACCTGTGACTTGGACAGCTGCTGGGTCACCAGGGTGACATCAGGTGACTCCGATGTGGAGGGCTGTGGGGCCCCCCCGGGGTCTGGAGGGGGTGGGCCAGAGGGGAAGTAAGGGAGAACACTCAGGGCACTGGGGCCGGGCAGCCCAGGGGGCGGCACCAGCGGCTGGGGGGCCAGAAGGCCAGAGGCGGCGGTGGTCTGGGGAGCAGCAGGGCCAGCTGCAGGTGCAGGGGGTGGGCAGGCCGGCTGTGGCAGGGGCCCAGTGGGCTGAGTGGCAGGGCCAGCGGGAGGGCTGGGGGGCCGGGCTGTGGTGGGGGCGGGGGCAGGGGGCTGGGCCATGCGAGTCCAACGCTCCAGCAGGCTGCGGTCGTTGTCGCTGAGCACCAGCCCAGCCAGGGGGTCAGCGGAGGGGCCCCCCGAGACCCCCGTGCCCCGCTCCTTGCGCTCCCGCTCCTGCCGCCTCTTCTCTCGCTCCTTGGCCCGCTCCTGCCGCCGTCGGCGTTTCTCCTCCCGCTCCCGCTGGCGCTCCTGAGCAGTCACCGGCTTCCGAGGCTCAGGAGCTTCCAGGGGGGCACTGGGGCCATCTGTGGGGAGGATGGGAACGTGAAGGTAAGAGTCTATCCAGGCAGGGGGTCCCCTCTGCCCCCCATTCCCCAGCCAGGCACCTCGGAGCCGGCTCCGCAAGGACTTGAGCAAGGCAGCCTTGAGGGCAGCCTTGGTGTTGTCTGAGATGGCCCCCTCCTTCTTTGGAGGGGCTGGTTCACTGGCTGGTGGGGGCGGCTGCAGGGTCAGATCGATGGTGTCGGGCGCAGGGCCGGGGCACTGCAGTGGGGCTGGCGGAGGGGACTCCATGGCGCAGTCCCCACTCGGAGCCCAGGGGCTGGGCATTTCCACGT
This sequence comes from Bubalus bubalis, assembly GCF_019923935.1. NCBI lineage: Eukaryota > Metazoa > Chordata > Mammalia > Artiodactyla > Bovidae > Bubalus > Bubalus bubalis. The sequence continues at coordinate 29,032,709 of NC_059159.1, read as the reverse complement.
CGGGGCAGCCGGGCTCACTGGCCACAGGCTGCAAGGAAGGCTGGAAGCGGATCTGCTGGCGGATGCCCTCGCGCCGTGCATGGAAGTCCTCGATCTCCGCCACAATGGCCTCCTTAATGCGCTCCCGTGTGAGGGCTTCACGGTCAAAGGCAAAGTCAAAGGGCGGGGCACAGTCAGGCTCGTCGTCGGGGTCATGGTACTTGGCCAGGAAGGGGTGGCGGAGGGCAGCAGCTGCAGAGACACGGGCGCTGGGCTCGAAACGTAGCATGCGCCCCAGTAGGGAGAGCGCCTGGCGGTCGGCGCCCGGGTACACCGTCTCCCAGGGCACAGGCTGGCGTGGTGGCAGGCTCTGGATATAGGCCCGCACCCTCTCAGCTCCCACAGCCTGAATCACGGCCGGCGACGGGGTACCCAGCACCGTCATGATCAGCTGCAGCTGGTGCACATAGTTTTTGCCTGGGAAGAGTTGGCGCCGGGCCAGCATCTCCCCAAAGATGCAGCCCACGGACCACAGGTCGATGGCCTGCGTGTACTCGTGCAGCGAGAGCATGAGCTCAGGGGCACGGTACCAGCGCGTGGCCACATACTCGGTCATGAAGTACTGGTGCTCAGCGGGCGAGGTGCACAGGCCACGGGCCATGCCAAAGTCCCCAATCTTGAGCTCGCAGTTCTCGTTCACCAGCAGGTTGGAGGGCTTGAGGTCGCGGTGGATGACCTGAGCCGAGTGCATGTACTTGAGGCCCCGCAGCAGCTGGTACAGGAAGTAGCGCACATGCTCCAGTGTCAGCGGCTGTGAGGAGTGGATGATCTGGTGCAGGTCGCTCTCCATCAGGTCCAGGACCACGTAGCTGAGAGGCAGGGGAGAAACGCAGGCTGTCTTGCCCAAACTCCAACCCCACTGTCACCACGCCCTCCCAGCTCCAGACAGGTCAAGGTCTTACTCTTGGACTCTGCAGGGGCTGCCCGCATGGTATCAAGATTCTCTACAACTTTTCCATGGACTCAAGTGAAATCACTTTTCTCTCCAGGCCTAGCTTTTCTCATCAGAGAAGAGATGAGGCTGGACTAGACCAGTCTGGCCCCCGGGGTTTAGTTTGGGGGCCCTCTTCGTTGTGTGGTAGTGGCTGCTTGAAAGGCTATGATGAAAATTTAAAGGCTTCTGCAATCTGTAGGACAGTGTTCTGTGACTGACTAGTGACGTCTGCTACTGGAATAGGAAAGAACAGACATAGGATGAATATCCTACAGTCGCCATGCTATATACTGAGATTCTGGGCTTCCCAGGTGGCACCAGCAGTAAAGAACCCACCTGCCAATGCAGGAGATGTGGGTTCGATCTCTGAGTCGGGAAAGATCTCCTGGAGGAGGGCATGGGAACCCACTTGAACATCCTTGCCTGGAGAATCCCCATGGACAGAGGAGCCTGGCAAGCTACAGTCCACAGGGTCGCAAAGAGTCAAGACATGACTGAAGTGACTTAGCATGCACACATACTGAGATTCTATAAAACTGTCACTTCTACACTTTCTTTGAGGAAATCATAGGTGTCCCTGGCAAACCCTTAGGGAGCACTGGTCCTGGAGTCGTGGGAATTTCCCCAGCCTACCCTACATTAGGTTCAGCTGCCCTTCCAGAACTTCAGCAGAATGGCTCCAGCCTTCAGAAAAGGTACCAACTCTGCCTCCCTCCCTATCCCCACTCCTTACACAGATTTGAACTCGCCATAGGGTACAGTGGGCCTCAGGATGTCCTTTATGGCAATGATGTTGTCGTGCTTGAAATGCTTGAGGATCTTCAGCTCTCTGAGGGTCCGCTTGGCATTGGTCACCACGTCAAAAGCATTAGGGATCTTCTTAATGGCCACCTGCTGGCCTAGGGAACAGGGGAAAAGTAGATGCCACCTGGGATAGCTGGTGAGCTGCTGAGTAGCACATGGCCTCTTTCAATATGCTATGCATGTGACAACCACTACCACAGAGGACCTACTATGTGCCAGATCCTGTGCTAAGCACAGTAGGTACATGACCACATCTCCCCTTCACCTCTGTCCTTCACCTCTGGCAGGTACACAGCTCAAAGTCACAGACATGGAGATCTGGGCACAGTAATTTGTTGGGCACACTGCACAGCTAATTAGCGGTACCCCCCTACACTCTACGCGTCTCAGGCCTCTTCATCCCACCACCAACCCGATGCCCGCTGTCTGCTCCACAACACACTCCGGGGAACCTCCATTCTGATCTCACCCGGACTGTCACCTTTCTAAGGAGGAAGCCGACTGCTGTGCTGGCAGAGCCACCAGTTTCTAGAGACCCGAACCCAACACAGAGGCCGGCCCCCAGACAGCGCCCAACCCCTGCTTGCTGACTTGACTCAGATTTCACATCCCAGCTTCTCTGCTGGCTGCTGGGACGGCGGGTCCCACCCCTCGGGACCTGGTTCCCACACATGAGAGCGGCCGGAAGGGTCGCTCACCGGTGAGGCGGCGGCGCGCGGAGGACACCACCCCGTAGGCCCCGTTGCCAATGGTCTCGATGATCTCGTACTCGTCCCCCACGTCGAAGGTCACGTCGAAGGACCGCGCCTTCAGCAGGGCCAGGTTCTTGGCAGCCACCGAGGCGGCGGTGCCAGTGGGTTCCGCCTTCACCGGCCCGGGGGGCTCCCCGGAGCCGTCCTCACCGTCGTCCTCCTTCAGGGGCTCGGCCATGGCGTCTGCGTGGACACGCGGGCGAGGAGGGGCCCGGCCCCGGACTCAGGGGCCCCTCGGAGGCTCCAGACTGGCAGGCCGAGCAGCGCGCGCAGCCCGCGTCCCGCACGCTCGGGAGCCCCCAGCTCAACCCCGCGCGGGACGCGGGGTCGGCAGTGGGGGAGGCTCCGCGAGGCGCGGTTCAGGAAGAAAGCGAGGGGCGGGGCGCCCGCTCTTCTTGGTCCTCACTAGGTGGATGGTGCCTCACCCCGACGCCGCACGGGCCCTCGACGCCGCCCAGGCGTCTAGTCCCGAGGTCGGAGTCGGGGGGGTGGGACCCGAATACCCGCTCCCTCAATGGGTCTGGCAGCCGCCACCACCTCAGCGGAACGCTCAACGCCGCAGGTCTCCAGCCCCGCCCCCTCAAGACCACGCCCCTCAGTCTCTGACCAATCCCTGAACGGCTTTTGCTGAAGTGCCCACCCCTTCCACTTGCTCCTCCAATCCGCGCCTACCTTCCGAGGAAGCCACGCCTTCACCCGCGCCCGCGCCGGGGTCCAGTCTCCAGGAGGGAACCACCCAACCCGCGCTCCGCGCTTAGCCGGGGCGCGGCCGCCTGGCTCAGTCTTCGGACGCAGGCGCGCCAGCAGCCCCCGGTGCCGCGAGACTGCGAGGCACCGCCTCCTGCGTGCGTGCGCGCGCATCCGCTCCGATCTTCCAGGTTCTCTCAGGTCAGTTGCTGGTGGCTTCCGAATCTTGGAGGGCTGAGGTTACCGGTAGTTACCATCACTCAGTCCCCCTCCTTTAGGCCCCTCTTCCCTTATCAGACTCTATCAGCCCGGGGATTGCGTCCCCCATTTTCCCGATGGGCCTCGGGAGCCTGTCGCTTGGGAATGCGTGATCCCTGGTAGACGGTGATCCGTCACATCCAACCACAGAGATCCCGGTCCTCCGGGTTCTAGAGCGTCGGCTCGTAGCCGCCCTGACTTCCGGTATCTGGTCCTCTCAGCTCAGCTTCCGGCACCCCGGACTTCGGCCAGTGCTTCGCCAGCCTCGGCCGTGAACCTTCCGTGAGGCGGCTGCGTCCAGCGACTCCCGCGCTGTGGTTGCAGGGCAGCGGGCAGGGCCACAGGGTCAGCTGCGCCTGGAGGAGGCAGAGCTCCGCCGGAGCTAGTGCCCTGCCAGTCTTCAGGGCCCGCGTTCGACCTCGCAGCGAGTGCGTGCCGAACGCTGACCCTCTGGGTCCCGAGGGGGCTCGCGGGAGGTCGGGTGCCCTCCAGTGACTGACGAGAAAGAGTCAGGGGGCGGGGAGCCCAGGAGTTAGGCCTGAGGGCCCTAGGGAGGGTCCATCCCTTAGACCGGAGAGGAATTTTGTTTACATACCCCACTGTTGTGGTGGTTTATTTTTTACTAAAACATACTTACAGGAAGTTCCACATAGCCTAAGTGTATGAATAAGTTCACAAACTGAACATATCAGTGTATCGAAATCAGGTGGAGGAAAACAAACAAACAAAAATCCAGAATATTACCAGCCCTTCAGAAGCCCTTTCTCTTTTCTAGTGGTTACAACTTCTTTCTGTTAACTCTTCCATACTTTGGGGGTCGGGGGTTGCCGTGAATTCTAGGAGGTTCACTGGGGCCCATACATTAAGATGGAAAAGTGGAGACTGCATTTTAAAAATACAACATCAGAGAAAATGTCTGGGAGCATAAGGTCAGCTCTAGGACAAATAAATCCCTAGTATTAAGACATGGAAAGATCACTTGGACCTCCTGAGTTAACTATACCTTTGGTTCTGGTTTTCCTGAAAGCATAGCAAAAAGCCAAATTATCTGTTACATGATTTGCCTTGACCATTAATAAACCATATTCATGGGAAGTGAACATTTTCTGCACTGAGTTCCGAAAACATTTCCATGATGGCCTTTTCTTAAGTGACACTGTAGACAACCTACCTTAACTCTGACATATGTGTGCGTTAAGTTCTGCAGTGTCCATCAGTGAAAAGGGAGGACATAAAACTGCAGGACCAGAAACATGTCTTCTCAGGGAACCCGATAGCCAGTTCTGTGACAATCTGGTCTGCTAAAGGAATAAAGCATAAGATAGCAGAAAAGACCCATACGTTTTGAATGCTTTAAATACTTCTTTAGAAATATTTGAGCTAGGATTGGTATACAAGTTATAGACGATTCAACCTTCTCTGGCGAAACCTCCCTGTTTCTCATTTACTTTAAAAAAAATATTTTACTTGTTTGGCTGCACTGAGTGGTCTTAGTTGTGGCACATGGGCTCCAGAGCATGCAAAAGCAGTAGCTGCAGCACGCAGGCTTAGTTGGTCTGGGGCATGTGGGATCCTACTTAGTTCCCCAACCAGGCATTGAACCCACCGTTCCCTGCATTGCATGACAGATTCTTAACCACTGAACCACCAGACAAGTCCCTTCATTTACTTTTGAATCCATCATGAGCTGTTTTACTTCTCCCCCTACTAGACCCTGACTCTGTCCTGAGAAAGTTGTCAGTTATCTAACATTCTTCAGCCTTGTCTTATGAGCTTACTTCATATGACACAACTACTTCAAGAAAAAGTTTTTTCATGTGGCTCAAAATTCAAATCATAATAAAAAGGTTCAAGTGAAAATTCCTGGTCTCACGCCAGGTGGCTGATTTTAGTTTCCTATTGGGCTTCTCTTGTGGCTCAGCTGGTAAAAAATCCTCCTGCAATGTGGGAGACCTGGGTTTGATCCTTAGGTTGGGAAGATCCCCTGGAGAAGGGAAAGGCTACCCACTCCAGTATTCTGGCCTGGGGACACGACTAAGCCACTTTCACTTTCATTGGAAGTAAAAAAGAAACAATAAAAATCCGAAACACACAAATACAACTATACATTCTTTGTCCCCTACAACTATACATTGTTTGTCCCCTTGACAAAATATAGCAAATCATTTACACTTTTCCTTAAATCATTAAATATCAAAAACCAGAGGGATCTCTCATTCTTCTTAGAACAGCTTTTTTTGGAGGTATAATTCACATACTGTAGAACTTATACTATACAATTCAGTACATGAATTTAGTAGGTTCACAGAGTTGTGCAACCATCACACCACCCAATTTTAGAACATTTTCATCATCTCAAAAGAAAGCCATTAGTCACTCCTGATTTCCCCTCACCAGCCCCTGGCAACCACTAATCTACTTCCTGTGAGCCCATGGCAACCACTAATCTACTTCCTGTCTCCTATTCTGGATGTTTCAGATCAATGCAATCATACACTCCGTGACCTTGAGACCTTTTGTATCTGACTTTTTTCACTTAGCCTGATGTTTTCCAGGTTCATCCTTGTATCAGAACTTCATTTTTATTTTTAAAGCTGAATATGTTACACTGTATAGATAGACCACATTTGTTTATCCCATCATCAGCTGATGGACATTTGGGTTCCTTCCACTTTTTGGCTGGTATGAATAATTGTGCTCTGGACATTCATGGACAAGGTTTGTGTGGACCTAGGCTTTCCGAGCTCTTGGGTACAGATCTAAGGGTGTGATTGCTGGGTCATAGGGTAAAGTTTTTAAACATTTTGAGGAACTGCCAAACTGTTTCCTTTAGTGGTCACACCAGTTCACTATCTCCTCAGTGTATTTGAGGGTTCCAATTTCTCCACATCCTCACCAACACTTATTATTTTCTTATTTTTCTTTTTAAAATTGTAGTCATCCTGGTGGATATGAAGTAGTATGTCATTGTGGTTTTGATTTGCATTACACTCATGACTAACGAGGGCTTCCCTGGTGGCTCAGAGGTTAAAGCGTCTGCCTGCAATGCAGGAGACCTGGGTTTGATCCCTGGGTTGGGAAGATCCCCTGGAGAAGGAAATGGCAACCCACTCCAGTATTCTTGCCTGGAGAATCCCATGGACGGAGGAGCCTGGTGGGCTACAGTCCACAGGGTGGCAAAGAATTGAACATGACTGAGCAATTTCACTTTCACTTTCTTTCATGACTAATGACGTTGAACATCTTTTCACAGGCTGATGAGCCATTCTTCTCTTTGTCTATTCAGTTCCTTTCTGTTTTGTTTGTTTGCTTTTGGCTGTGTTGGGTCTTTGTTGCCTCGAGAGCTTTTTCTCTAGTTGCAGCAATTTGAGGCTACTCTCTGGTGTGGTGTGCCGGCTTCTCATTGCAGTGGCTTCTCTTGTTGCAGAGCATGGGCTCTAGGGCATGTGGGCTCAGAAGTTGCAGTTCCTAGGCTCCAGAGCACAGGCTCAATAGTTGTGGTGTAGGGGCTTAGTTGCTCCGTAGTATGTGGAATCTTCCCACTAGCAGGCAGATCCTTTACCACTGAGCCACCACAGAAGCCCTCATTGGCATTGAACCCACTTTTATTTTTATTTAAAACTTTATATAGACTTTATTTTAAAAACCTTTATATAAAAACTTTTATTTTTATTTATATATTTGTTTAAAATTTATTTAAATTTTTAACTTTTATCATTATTTTTTGTGGCACCACCATGCAGTTTGCAGGATCTTAGTTCCCTGACCAGGGATTGAGCCTATGCCCTCAGCAGTGAAAGCTTGGAGTTCTAACCAATGGACCAGCAGGAAGTCTCACTTCACTCTTTTTTACAGCTGCATAGTACGTCTTTTCAAATATAACCTATTTAACCAAGACCCTTTAGGTGTACACTACTACTTTAAGATTTTTGCTCTTGCAAATGATGTTGTACTAAATTATCTTGAACACATCATTTTGTGCATTGCAAGTTTAAAATACCCAGAAGTGGATGTGTGCCAAGTTAAAGAGTATTGCACTTGTGATTTTAATAGGTAATGTCAAATTTCTGTCCTTAGTTGTTGTTTAGTTGCTAAGTCATGTCAGACTCTTGCAACTGCATGGACTATAGCTCGCAAGGCTCCTCTGTCCATGGGATTCTCCAGGCAAGAATACTGGAGTTCAAAATTAGGAAAGGAGTACATCAAAGCTGTATATTGTCACCCTGCTTATTTAACTTATATGCAGAGTACATCATGCAAAATGCCAGGCTGAATGAATCACAAGCTGGAATCAAGATTGCCAGGAGAAATATCAACAACCTCAGATATGCAGATGATAACACTCTAATGGCAGAAAGCAAAGAGGAACTAAAGAGTCTCTTGATGAGGGTGAAAGAGGAGAGTGAAAAAGCTGACTTAAAACTCAACATTCAAAAAACTAAGATCATGGCATCCAGTCCTATCACTTCATGGCAAATAGATGGGGGGAAATTGGAAACAGTGACAAATTTTATTTTCTTGGGCTCCAAAATCACTGTGGATGGTGACTGCAGCCACAAAATTAAAAGATGCTTGCTCCTTGGAAGAAAAGCTATGACAAACCTAGACAGTATATTGAAAAGGAGAGTCATCACTTTGCCAACAAAGGTCCGTATGTATAGTCAAAGCTATGGTTTTTCCAGTAGTCGTGTATGGATGCGAGAGTTGGACCATAAAGAAGGCTGAGCGCTGAAGAACTGATGCTTTGGAACTGTGGTGCTGGAGAAGACTCTTGAGGGTCCCCTGGACATCAAGGAGATTAAACCAGTGAATCCTTAAGGAAATCAACCCTGATTATTCATCGGAAGGACTGATGCTGAAGCTGAACTCCAATGCTTTGGCCACCTGATGCAAAGAGCCAGCTTATTGGAAAAGACCCTGATACTGGAAAAGTGAAAGTGAAGTTGCTCAGTCGTGTCTGACTCTTTGCGACTCCATGGACTGTAGCCCACCAGGCTCCTCTGTCCATGGGATTCTCCAGGCAAGAATACTGGAGTGGGTTGCCATTTCCTTCTCCAGGGGATCTTCCCGACCCAGGGATTGAACACAGGTCTCCCACATTGCAGGCATACGCTTTAACCTCAGAGCCACCAGGGAAGCTCTAGATACTGGAAAAGACTGAGGGCAAAAGGAGAAGGGGCCAGTCCTGGAGTCTGTTCTCTATGGAAGGGCTATAGTCTCTGTGTCAGGCCTTAGGGTGACCTCCAAAAGGGCTGACACCACATACCACACCTCCCAGGACTGCTGCTGCTCCTGTCCCTACAGCAGGCCACTGCTGACCCCTGCCTCTGCAGGAGACCTACACACACTCACAGGAAGGTCTGGCTCAGTCTCCTGTGGGGGTCACTGCTCCTTTGCCTGGGTCCTGGCACGCATAAGGTTTTGTTTGTGCCCTCCACTATGTCTACCTTCGCCTTCTTCATCACTGTCCCTGTTCACGGCTGAGAAGGGGGCTCAGTAGGGGAGGGGTGTGATAACCTAAGAGCACACAGTGTGGGTGGGTGGGGGTGCCGCCTCTGCCTCCAGGACTCCCTGTGCCTGGCTCCACTCTCCCCACTGACTAAGGCCAACAGCCCTGAGTCACCCAGTGAGCAGCCGGCCAGCGCAGCCCACACCCGGATCTGCAGAGGCTATGGAAGCTGCTCTGGGGCCCACTTGTCAGCCTGAAGCCCCTCCCCATTTCCCTTCCCCCAGCAGACATGCATTTATCTTGTTAGACAGAACTTTGTCACATGGCCAGCCCCCTGCAGGGGTCTGAGAAATCAAATGCTTAGTCAGGCACATGGCTGCCCACACAATCAGGATTTGTTAGAAATGGAGAACAGACAATGAACAGGTAGAAGGGCCAGAGCCACATCTTCTGGTCTAGAGGACAGGTGTGTGATAACCTAGTCCCCAAAACCAAGACAGGACCTTCTCAGAGACCCTGGAGACTGGAGGGCTGAGTTCCTCAGTCAAGGTCCACAGCCTCCCCAGGACAGACCAGCCTCCTCTCTCTCAGCCCTGGGACGTCACCACTCCTTCCCAAAGGTGGCAGGGACCAAGAGTCCCCTTGGCCCAGAGCCCATACCACAGGTGACAAGCAGTGCAGCAGGGGTGGGTGTGAGGGAGGTGCTGGCCAGCAGCTTGGACTGCCCCTTGACTTCCTTCAGGACTGCCAAGCCCTCCAGGCCACACACAGTCACACTGTGACACACACACACTAGTACAGTCACAGCACGGCACTCACATGCCCTTGTAGTCCATTTAGGTTCCCAGAACATGGACACATGCCCACCCAGGATGCACAGAATTCAGGGGCACCACTGTGCACACAAGTTGACTGTTAACCCTACTGCAGTCCGTCTCTCCCCCCTCCCCCGAGCTTCTGTCCAGCGCCCAGTGCTCTGTAGACGTCTACAGGGGATGCCCCACAAGGCTCCCGGGCCTGTGACCACTGCCACATTCACCAGTGCTCTGGCCGGGCCCCCATCTCACCCGCATGCTGACCGACCACTTCCACACCTGCCCCAAAGCCAGAGTCCCAGTCACTCACTACATCGCCAAGCACATGCTCCGGGAAGGGCAGTCTCCCAGGGTGGGGGAGGGTGGGCAGGGGAAGGGGTTGACCGTGAACACGACCTGTACAAATCTCTGCACTTGAAGAACTCAGATTTAGCCTGGAAGAGGACAACAAAGTCACTGAACTACAGTGTCTTGGGTGACAGGCCCCAGGCATGGACCCAGGAAGGGCTGATGGGGGAGGAGGTGGTGATTTTCCATGGAGTGATCAAGAAAAGCCAGCCAAGATGGTGACCTTGGAGCAAGGACTTGAAGGGAGGAGCGGGAAGGAGCCCCATGTGGACGGAGCAGCAGGAACAGCATTCTGGGCAGATGGAACAACAGACAGAGCTCAGAGGCAGGGTGTGCCTGGCCTGTGTGAGAATCAGCCAGGGGGTGGTGATCAGGACGACTGCTCGCTGCCTGGTCCCAGATGCTGTCACTTCTCGCCAGGACCCTTACTGTCATCACTGAGTCACTGTCCTCTTAGCCTCCTCTCCCTGCTGTGACTTCCTCCCTGCCCAGCAGCCAGAGTGACCTTTCAGCAAACACAGATGAGGCTTCAACAAACACAATATGGGTGTCCCCATCTTGTGGGATCAAGTCCGCCCCAGGCCCGTGAGGCCCTGCTGGTGGAGAATGGAGGACAGATGGAGGAAGTGGCCTTTGTGATGGGACTGGCTGCCTGGAGGCCAAGTGCAGGGTGTGGTGGCAGCCCAGCTGTGGCTCCTGTGAAGTCATCCCCTTCATGCATCTGCCTGATTTCCTCTCTCAGATCTGCTGGAAAAGCCCTGAGGAAACCACTAATGGGTATGTGCAGCCTGGGGTGGTTGGGGTGTGGGTTTTTGGGCAGTGGGTGGTGGGAATGCTCCCAGGAGGAAGGGACCAGCCTGGGTGAGCTGCTCAGCAGCAGTGTGGCCCTGCCCCTCCTCTGGCACCTGTGGGTGGGGCTGTAGACAAAACACAGGAGGCCCCACTGTGCTTGAATTTGGAGGTCCCACCTGCGTCCTGTGTTTTCCTTTGCTGAACCTGGCAGCCCTGCAGGGACCACATGCGCCTCTACATGGCCTCCCAGCTACCCTGGCCCCAGGTCTCGGCCCCATGTGGGGACCAGAGACGCCTGGTGAAAACCCAGTGGCTTCACATCTCTCCTGGGCTCCCCCCAGTACTTGGAGGCCTTGGTGACCTGCGTCGTGTGCACTGTCAACCCACCTCCAACCCCCATGGCATGCTGGGGAAGTACTCTCTGAAAAAATAAAGTCAATAAAATGTAAAGAATGGAAAGTCCTAATTTTAGCACTTGCCAGTTTCTGTGGCTGATCTCAAGCCACCAGCACATCACTGAAGGCCGAGCTGCACACGGTTACCTGTGAGTCAGCGCAGGCTGTGCGAGCCGGTGCCCGTCAGCTTCTCTGATCCTCGAGCACATTCCTCCCCAGGGCCTTCGCACCGACTGTGTTCTCGCTGTGGCATGGGAGCTCCTGCCCCACACCTGCACAGGACTTGCCTCTTCCCTGCTTTCAGGACATTGTGCATCATCCACAGTAACCCTCCCCTCACTCTCCAGCCCTCTTCTCTGCTTTTTTCCTCAGAGCAGCTTCCACAGTCCTGGATTATCAAATAAGTTTACATGTTTGCCTCCCCACTAGAAAGTCACTCCGTGAGGGCAAGGGCCATGCCTGTCTTGTTTTCCACTTAACTCCAAGCACCTAGCCCAGTGCCTGGCACACAGTAGGAGCTCAATAAACACCTGTTGAGTGAATGATAACTCTCAGCTCAGTAAGCTTGGCTCCCGTGACCTTGATGTTTATTTTGTGCATTGGTTGGAGCCACTCAATACACCCCACCCCCACAGGAGCCAGTTGGACACACAAACTTCAGCCCCACTCCACTCCCACTCTGCTGTGCAGCCTTGGTGAGGCTCTCTCCATCTCTGAGGCTCCTGGATTTGTCCCCTGTGAGGGAGGATTAACTAATAACTTCCACCTCCTGACCTACTGTGGGCACCACATGGCTGAATGGATGGGAAAGCACTTTGCAACTTATAGCTGCTAAAATTTAGGAGCTCCCATCCCCTCACTATTTCTCAGAAGGAAAGACATCTTGTAGTTATTAGAAACGTCCTGCTGCTGCTGCTGCTAAGTCACTTCAGTCATGTCCGACTCTGTGCAACCCCATAGACTGCAGCTCACCAGGCTCCCCCATCCCTGGGATTCTCCAGGCAAGAACACTGGAGTGGGTTGCCATTTCCTTCTCCAATGCATGAAAGTGAAAAGTGAAGGGGAAGTTGCTCAGTCGTGTCCGACTCTTAGCGACCCCATGGACTGCAGCCTACCAGGCTCCTCTGTCCACGGGATTTTTCCAGGCAAGAGTACTGGTGTGGGTCGCCAGTGCCTCCTCCATAGAAACATTCTAGAACTGTCGAAAGTCCTCACAATCAGCTACACATGATGTAAAAGCATAAATCATTCAGTAACAGCTTTTTTTAAAAAAAAAAAATCTAGTAGAAAACTTGACTTTTCATTATTTTCATCAAGTAGAAAACTGAGGAAGTGACCTTAATGAAGCAATCTCCACTTAGAGCAAGTCTTCTTGACCACCATGTGGAGATGCTTACCTGGCTCTGTCTTGTCTGGCATACTTCTTAAAAAAAAAAACTCATCTTTCTGTTGTCCCTTTCCCATCCTTGAGGACATCAATACATTTCAAAATGATGCCAGGACCTCCCTGGTGGTCCAGTGGCTAAGACACCAAGCTCCCAATGCAGGGGGCTTAGGTTCCATCCCTGGTCGGGGAACTAGATCCCACATGCCACAACTAAAGAGCCTGCATGCCACCACGAAGATCGAAGACCCCAGGTGCCCACAACTAAGACCCCATGCAGCCAAATAAATACATATTTTTTAATGTCATTCTAAATTCTCCCAGCTCTCAGCTGTCTCTTCCTAGGGAGCCTCTCCCACTGTCCCCTGGGCCCCATCCCTCTCCACTCAACCTCCTGTCTCTCTTCTGGGCACCTGGAAGGAGTGATGTCCCGAAGGAAGGAACCATCTGTCCAGGGCCATGCAGAGTGGCTGGCACATGACACCCCCTCCCATGAGCCAGTCAGGCCACGCCTCTGCCACCTCAAGACCCAGATGAGGGATTAGATAACAATGCCAAATAAGCTTTCTCTGCCCTACCTAACATCATCTAAAAATTCACCCAATGTGACAAAATTAGGAGAGTTCAAGGAAACAGATTTCCCAGCTGTGAACCCCAATGTCTACTACCAGGACTGGTTTCTGCTGGTAGGCGTGGCTTCTGGCCATCGGCAGGCACCCGTGAGGACAGACTTGGCATGTTTTGATCAACTAGACCTCTGATCAGGTTGGTTGGGGTCTGTGTCATGTGAGTTATTCAACATTTTAAACGCCACACCTTCGTCAACAACCACCTGGGACCGAGCATGCCTCATTATCCCCTGAATTATTTCCACACCTGAACTCATGTTTCTGGCAGCTGCATCTTTCAGCACAGCAGGAAAACAAAAGCTAGACACGGAGACGTGCTTGTTGAGACAGACAGCAGCAGCATGTGGTTCTCTGTGGAGAGGAGAATCCGTCACTCGACGCTCATTCTAACTATGACTTCCCTCCTATCTCACCTGAGCTCAAGCTCCCAGGTTCTCTTGCAGGTAGAAGAGGCCCCGAACCCCAGTTCTAGCTACCGGGCTGTGCAGGATGCCCTGTCCTATGCCAAGCCCTGCTGGGGATGCCCAGCCTCTCCCCCTGCTCTGCGTAGAACATGGCCCTGTACCTGGAGCTGAACTGGCAGTCTTGTCATGAGGACAAAAGCCACATGTTAAGCAGGTCAGGAGAACCAGGTCCCTGGTGGCATGGCTGAGCTGGCGTCAGCTCTGGGCTGTCTTAATTTTGACACAAGTGAGCTTTATGTATTTAAACCCTACTTGGGTTTTCCACACATGCAGCCTAACCGCCATGCCATGCACCCAACATGTGAACTCCTGGCAAGCTTCACTTCTCTGCCTGGCTTTGGCTGATGTTGAGTTTATGTCCCATGGATTGAAAATGAATGGTTTTTAAAGACCTGCAGTGTTTTCCAGAGTTTAGCCAGCAATTCAACTTGCTGTCTCCAAGCAAGGTGGATACCAACTGCATCACTGCCTTCACTATGGGGACCATTGATTCCCTCTGCTGAGCCCCGCGAGGTCAGGATCTTACCACCCCCGATTTCCTGGAAACTGAGACTCATGAGAAGTTGAGGCATAAACCCAAGGTCATACAGCCAGGGAGCAGCAGAGCTCAGATTGGAACCCAGCTCCCCCTGCTGGTTAAGCCCTGGAAGCAGCGGCCCTGGCATTTCCCCCTTGAACTTGAGGATGAAGGAAGCATGCCCCTCCTGGGGCTGATCTGGAGAGGCCAAGGACCCCCCGGTTCTTCAAGTGACTCGGCAGGAAAAGGACAGTCCAGGCCAGGCCCTCATTTTCCTAGTGAGACACTGAGGGCTGGAGAGGGGCAATGACCTGCCAGGACCACACTGCAAGCTGGGGACAGGCTGAAGACGAGACATCTGACTTGGGCTGTGCCCCGACACAGACCTACTGATTCAGCTGTGCTGCTGGAGGCTGGGGTCCCTGAGTCCCCTGACTCTGAACCGCCCTCTGGATAGAACCTAAGGGTTCGGCCCTGGCCTTCAGCGTTCTAAGGTCCCTCCTGGAGGTCCCTCTTCTCTGCCCACTTGTTCACTTACTCATGAGTTCACTCAACAAGTGGGTGCTTGGGCAGTTGAATGTGGTCCAGGAGCCTGATCAGACCATAACCCCTCTATGGTGGAAAAGGCCCCTGCCCAATGAAGGCTTGTCTGGAGGACAGGACAGTTGTCTAGAGCTTGACGCTCAAAAGGAAGGTCAGATGGAAAGGGTAGAAGGAACAGCATGTACAGAGACCTGCAATGCACTGAATTAAGCCTTTAAAAGGGGTTGGTTTGAGGTTATGTGATTTCTACCTCAATGAAAACCAAGTATGTGTAATTTTAAAGAAGGTGGTATGTGTGTGCAGGCACCCAGTACCGCGAGGTTGAGAGGAGGGGGAGATGGGCAGCAGCAGGGGGTGCTGAGGGACCCAACAGGCCAGGGGACCTGGGCTTTGTCCCTGGTGACACACAGCTGCAGGCCTGGCCTGTGGCCCATCCCACAGGGAGCTGACACACACTCTGCCAGAGAGCTGAGAGTTGGGCTGGGAAGGAAGGTCTATGAGGGTTGTCACAGGAATGACCTTGGGGACCTGGGGGCCCAGAGACCCTGATTCAAATTGCTGCAAGGCTCCCCGAGATCCTGGGAAGGCCCCTCCATGTAAAAAAGGAGCAGCAGTGTTCTCATGGAGTCAAGTGTCGTGGGTGCTGCAGAGTTTGTGGGGCCTAGGGAGGGGAGAGGAGGAGGTCTGTGGGTGCTGATGTCACTGCTGGCCTCTGCCTCTCACCTGAGATGGCAGGTCTAGGGATCCCCAGCCCCCCGCCCCAGCAGGGGCCAAGGTCTGTGAGTGGGACGCTTGCCTGAGGCCGTGCACCCTGGGGCAGGCCCTGCCTGGCGCTTCCTCTTCCCCAGGCCAGTTCCCCTTTGTCCAGGACGTGGGTCTTAGGATGGTGGTAGGGAGGGGTTGCTGGAGAGGTTAAATGTCCTGGGCTGATGGGGGCGGTGTGGGGGTGAGGGAAGGCCAGACCCAGCAGAGACAGTCTGATTTACAGATGAGGCTGCTGCTGCTGCTGTTTAGTGAGGAGCTGCAGGCAGGAAGGGGGCTGCTGCGGGGAGGAACCAACCCCTCAAAGGCCAAGAGTCCAGGTTCTCCTGACTCGTAGCCCAGACATGGGTTCAAATAACAGGAAAGCTGTACAAGATAGAGACGTGCCAGGCACTGGGCAGGATGCCTGCCCGAGTGTGAACCAAGCTAATAGGCCCAGGCGGCCAGGAGCCCAGCGCATTAGTTAGGAGTGTGCTCCTTGTCTGGAAAGAAATGCAAGCAGAGCTGTACACACAAGTATAATGAGCTTCTGGGCAGGAGATGCAGGGAATCTGCCGGGGCAGACTGTGATCAAGGGATCAGGGGACGCAGAGAGGGGATAAACATCAACTAGAGACAGAGAGCAGACGCTGAGACCCCGGGACCCAGAACTCAGCTGAGATGTCTCATCCTTGGGGCAGGGCCCAGACCAGCAGATGCCCACAACAGGAAGGGCCTAGCCAAGTGGCCTTGGCAGGCCAGCATCCTTCTGGTACCACAGAGAGGG
Source organism: Bubalus bubalis (assembly GCF_019923935.1). NCBI lineage: Eukaryota > Metazoa > Chordata > Mammalia > Artiodactyla > Bovidae > Bubalus > Bubalus bubalis. The sequence continues at coordinate 29,016,371 of NC_059159.1, read as the reverse complement.
GGCCCTCATCTCCCAAGAGTGGGTGCTCACAGGTGCCGACTGCTTTGGCAGGAGGTTGCCAGGGCCAGGGAAGGTGGTGGAGAGGGGCTCGGGGATGGGGGGCCTGAAGTGGGTTCCCAGATGCTTCACTTCCACTCTCCACAGCTGGCCTCAGTCCCCCTTCAGCGTGACCCAGAGCCGAGACGGACTGGCACTGGAAAGTTGTGAGAGCCAGTCCAGTGTGGAGGAACTGCTCCTGTCCCCAGGAGGGTCCAGGACCTTTGGGTCTGGTGGCCTGGCCCTGGCCTGGCTGGCAAACCCACCATTTCTCAGTGCTACGCAGCCTGTCCCTCCAGCCACTGGGCCCAAACCTTTGTTCATGTCGTGGCTGTGTTGGGCCCAGGGGTTTGAGCCTGACTTCAGGAGGGACAGGAACAGAAGTCCAGGGTGGAAGCGTCGGGGGAGATGCTGGGCTGGGCTGGGCAATCGGCCAGGGCGGAGCTGGGGTGCCACAGAGCAGAAGTCCTCAATCTCTGACCCTGAGAACAGCCCAGCTCTGACTGCTGCTGGCTGGCACGCAGATACGGGCATCAGGCATTGGTGCCCGCTATGCCGGGGCCAGCTTCCAGCCCCAGCCAGCCCTCAGGGCAACACTGGGCACTCTCCCAGCCCCCTCCCTTGGGCCACAGTGTGTCCCCAGTCTCAGTGGGCCTGGCCCTGAGGGGACCGTGAGAGTACAACGGAGGAAGAAGCTACACTGAGAGGGGCTAAGGGTCCAGAGAGAGGACAGGGAGGACTGGAAGTCCAGGAAGGGTGGAAAGTTTTGAGGCCAGGTTGGTGCCAACCTGCTGAGGGTTGGCTCCCCTCCCTGTGCAGACCCCTACATCCTGCCCCGAAAACTGCACAGCATCCTGCCTAGGCCACTGCACACCAGCACCTGCAAAGACCCCCTCCTCCTCCCTCTGACTGTCCTGACCTGAAGACCCGCCTGCCCAAGGGCTCCTGATGCACCAGACCCCATACCAGCCCACCCCATCTCACGGTGAGGACTCCAGTCGGGCCCCACCAGCCCCGCAGTTCCTCCTAAAGCCACTAGGCCTGGTCATCTCCTACCTTCCAGGGGACTACTGATCTGCACCCCTAATGGACACCCCAGAGATTCTTCCCCGCCCCCAGGAGCCTCCCTGTCCAGGTTCTCTGCAAATGTGGGGCAGCCTTGGACACAGCCAGGTTTGCAACTCTAGGGAGCCCATGATTATTTGATAACAGCAAGCATTTTGTTGAAAACTGATTTGTGTAACACCGAGCCTCAAAAGCCACTGGAAAGTGTTAGACGAGAGTGGTATCATCTGTGGAGAAGCATCTTAACTGGAAAGGGATGGGGGGGTGTGTGTGGGGGACATGGCCAAGGCCTTGGGGAGGCAGACTCTCACCCGAGCCCCCGGCCCACCCATCAGGCTCCCCAGCCTCAGCCTCTCTTATCAGAGGTGTGAACACTGGCTGTCCCGTCCGCTGTCAAGTATCTTTGCTTACCTGGCGGGGGGTGGGGGTGGGGGGACGGTCAGTGGACCCGGGCTGGCTGTGACCTCTCCTTCCCTTTCCCACACAGATGTCTCCTGGGACAACCCCTGGTCTGCTACCGAGCCAGCAGCTGGCTGCTGTAGGGTGTGATGACCTGGGCACCCTACTGAGGGCACGGCCTCCCTGATGTCTACACACCTGTCCATCCCTTCATTCTCTGGATCCCAGATAAGGTTTCTAACGCCACCTTTGATACCTTGGTCAAGAAACGCCCTTGGCGCTGGCCCAAGCCCAGGAAGGGAAGCAGCAGCAAGGGTCCCAAGCTGATGGAGTCCTCACTCAGCTCTGTACCTAAAGCTCTGACTGAGTCCCAGTCACCTTGCATCTGAATCTGCTTCCTCTTTTGCACAACGCCTGTTGTTCAGTCGCTCAGTCGTGTCCAGCTCTTTGTGACCCCATGGACTGCAGCAGGCCAGGCCTCCCTGTGCATCACCACCAATTCCTGTCCACCACACTCATGTCCATTGAGTCAGTGATGCCATCTAACCATCTCATCCTGTGTCGTCCCCTTCTTCCCCCGCCTTCAGTCTTTCTCAGCATCAGGGTCTTTTCCAATGAGTCAGTTCTTCACATCAGGTGGTCAAAGTATCAGAGTTTCAGTTTCAGCATCATTCCTTCCAATGAATATTCAGGACTAATTTCCTTTAGGATGGACTAGTTGGATCTCTTTGTTGTCCAAGGGACTCTCAAGAGTCTTCTCCAAGACCACAGTTCGACAGCATCAATTCTTTAGCACTCAGCCTTCTTTATGGTCCAACTCTCACATCCTCCATGCATGACTACTGGAAAAACCATAGCTTTGATATTGCGCAATGGAGACGTATTCACACTCCAGTACTCTTGCCTGGAAAATTCAGTGGACGGAGGAGCCTGGTAGGCAGCAGTCCATGGGGTCGCTAAGAGTTGGACACGACTGAGCAACTTCACTTTCACTTTTCACTTTCATGCATTGGAGAAGGAAATGGCAACCCACTCCAGTGTTCTTGCCTGGAGATTCCCAGGGACGGGGGAGCCTAGTGGGCTGCCGTCTATGGGGTCGCAGAGTCGGACACGACTGAAGCGACTTAGCAGCAGCAGACGTCTTCAATTATCCATCCACTCCACAAGCTGCCACCAGTGCTCAGGCAACCGGGACACGGGGCTGGCACAGCCCTGGTGTTCGTGGCGTAGGGCTGGGGGGAGAGGCGGCACTGGCTGGAGCTGTCACAGTAATCAATGTGCAAAAGCGAACAGTGGTGAGCGCTGAGAGCAGGCGGGCGGCAGAGCCCCGCGGGCTCGGCCCTCCCCACCGGCAAGGTGCTGGGGCGGCCCCTCAGAGGCCCGTTTTCCCGCGTCACGCGGAGACCTGCCGTCTTGGGCTTAAGGACCTTACAGGTCCCTTCTCGGTTTGTCTAACAAACTTTTGGGAGGCGAGGGTCTCAAAGGCACGAGGGAGAATCTGTCGACCCGAGGCAGGGAGCTGCTGGCCCCACGGGGACTCTCGGAAGCGCGGCCGGACCCCGCCCCTCGGCGGCCTCGGGCTCCAGTCACACACTCCAGCTGGCAGCGCGGTGGTCAGAACGGACACACATTCCCGGGCGATGGCCTGGGTCCTACACCACCAGCTACACTCGCGTGAGGTTCCTCGCGCCGACCGCCCCTCAGACTGACCGGACGGCTGAGCCCCTCCTCCCACCGCAACGCGCCGCTCCGACTGCGCCTGCGCGCCGCCGCCTTGTGCGCGCTTTCCCGAAGCTCCCGCTTCCCTGAAACTTGTCCCTTGCGCCACGCCGTCGTCTCCAGGGCAACCCGGCGCCTCCTAGTAACCGCGCGGCCCGGCTATGGCGGCCGCGGGCCCCAGCGTGTTCCTGCTCATGGTCAACGGGCAGGTGGAGAGCGCCCAGGTGAGCGGCCGTGAGTTGTCCAGGGTCGAACCTCGGGGGAGGGAGCCAGCGTGACAGGCTTGGCGAGAGATCGCGCGGACCCTCCTCCACGAAGTGCGGTGGGGAAACAGGCCTGGAGGGTTGAGCAGGCCGAGGCCACAGTTGGCCGAGCCCGCGTGAAGATTCGGGCAGGGGCCTCCATCCACCCAGCGACCCTCAGCTCCTCTGGCGCGGGTTGGTCTGACACAGCGATGGTGGCAGCTGTCCTGACCCGGAGGGTGTGTCTGTCCGACGGAAGGGGACAGTGCTTTCCAGTCCCCTGCATGTCCTAAGAACCGTTTGTTACTACTGTAAGACAGGATATATGCCAGTCTTCATGCCCAGCCCCGCTCAGCCAGTGCTCACAACCACCCTTTGAAGTAGGTATAACTTGCACCCCCATTTTACAGATGGGAAGTTGCCCAAAGGAAGTGGCAAAACGAATTTCAAACCTGGTCTGATGTCAAAGCTTTGCTGGACTTGCCTTTCCAGGCTGTTTTTAAAATCTTATGATTATATTGTGAGTACTAACCAAGGTGGTCTAGGTAAAGCCCCGTGGGGTCTCTTAGTGGGCATCTCCCGCCTTCCTGTTTCATCAGGGTCGCTGCCCCACGCTCCCACCCTGTCCACCTCCTCCTTGGCCTGGTGCCTAAGCCCAGCTTCCCCTCTTCTGCTTTATCCCAGCAGGGGCCTCAGCTGGGCTGGGTCACATGTGCCTGTGTTCTCAGCAGCCCCTCATCCCCACTCTTCCCCCTCTCTGCTTGGGCCGCTCTGCAGGCCCTCAGCTCCCACCAAGCCCTGTATCCTGGGAGCTCCTGACTTCTAGACCTTTCACTTCGGCACCATTCCTTAGACCCTCCTGTGCCCACCCTGTGCCAGGTGCTAGGGACACAGAAGGCCCACATACCTGTCCCTTGTTCACAGTCTAATGGAGTTGAGAGAAATAAACATGGTCAGTGCTGTGATGGAGCACCAGGGGCTGTGGAAGCTGGGATGTGGCTCCAACAACCTGGAAGTCATGGCAGGCTCCCCGAAGTGTCAGTTTTGAAGGGTGACCAGTACTCCTCCAGGTGAAGGAATGAGAAGGGCATGTCATACAGATGTCAGAGCCTGAGCAAAAGCCTGGGGGCAGCAGGGGCCCTGGACTATCCCACATCTTGAGACCAGACCCTCCAATGAACTCCATATCCACGCACCCTGCTCTCTCAGCCCTGCCCGCCAGGTGCCTCATGTTCAGAGTTGCTGGTGGCTGTACCTTCCTGGCTAACAGGTGGTCACAGCATGAGTCCCTGTGAGCAGAAGCTGTGTGTGCTTATTTCCACAGTTTCCTGAGTACGACGACCTCTACTGCAAGTACTGTTTCGTGTATGGCCAGGACTGGGCCCCCACAGCGGTAAGCTGGACCCCCAGACTCACAGCTTTTGTGACTGGAGGGGTTTCTGAAGGCTCCATTGCACCCTTTCCCCTCCCGGTTTAGAACCAGTTAAGAGTTCACCGGTGGCACACATGTGAGTTTGTTCCCAGTGAGGCCGGGGCAGAGAATGCAGAGATCCCTGATCCACCCCTAAGGCTATGGTCGCTCCTGGGCCCTGCCCTGCAGCGAACAAAGCCAGACCAGCTCAGCTTTGCTGGGGCCACTTGCCTGAGAGGGAGACAGACTCGGGGCAGTAAACGCTCCAGGCTGTTGGCTAGTAGCGGTGCTGAGGGGAAAGTGAAGGCAGGAAGGGGAGGGATGAGAGGCCAGAAAAGGCCTCCTTAAGACAGTAACTGAGCGTAGAGCTGAAGGAAGCAGGAGGATGGGCCAAGTAGAAGGCTGTAGAATAAACTAGCCAGGCAGAACGACAAGGGAGAGGGCAACAGCCTGCTGGACCGTCCCCTCCTCTGCAGGAGGTGCAGGTGGAGCTTGGGCACCAGGAGAGGGGAGGGGCCTCAAGGTTTCAGGCCCTAATGGATAGAAACCCTCAAAGACCTGGGAGCCGCTCTGTCACGTCTTAGGTCCCTCTGTTCGGCAGAAGATGGTGATGAAAACAGCTCTCAGCTGTCACCTCGGGGGTGGGGTGGGAGGACATGGCAGCCTGGAGCTGGGATACTGGCCGTCACTGTCATTGTCCTCGCAGGGGCTGGAGGAAGGCATCTCACAGATCACCTCCAAGAGCCAAGATGCGAGGCGGGTGCTGGTGTGGAACTTCCCCATCGACGTCACCTTTAAGAGCACCAACCCCTACGGCTGTGAGTCTGCAGGCCTCGTCCTGCTCATCCCTGGGGCCCTCTACCAGCCTTGTCAGGTGCTCTCAGACACCTGGCTGTTTTCCCCTCCTTCCCACTTATTTGTGTGCACTTGACCTTTCCAAGGTTCTGAGGAAGTCGGTGAAGCCCAGCCTGAAACCTTGAGCAGCGACTGCCTGCAAAGGGCAGAGCCTGGTGTCTGGGGCTCAGCAGTCTGGCCCCTCAACGGCTCTCCCCCATCCATCACCGCTGTGCTCCCGCCAGTCCTGAGCCCCCCGCTCCTCCTCCAAGACCCTGCCCTGAGCCAGGGGTAGGCCCTTCTCTCTGCCATGGGCACCCAGCCCTCGTCCTACCTCTGACCTCCCAAAGTTCTCCTTGCTAGTGTCTGCAGGGTTTGTTGTCCACTGTATCTGGTCGTCTGTGATCACTCTCACTTAATGAGTGCTGCTGCTGCTAAGTCGCTTCAGTTGTGTCCGACTCTGTGCGACCCCATAGATGGCGGCAGCCCACTAGGCTCCCCCGTCCCTGGGATTCTCCAGACAAGAACACTGGAGTGGGTTGCCATTTCCTTCTCTAATGCATGAAAGTGAAAAGTGAAAGTGAAGTCACTCATGAGTGCTAGCTGCGTGCAAAGCCTGGCTCGCTCCACAGAGCTGTGTGTGCTCTCCAAACGTGGACTTGGCTGAGCTGTGAGATACCATCTTGAAGGCAGGCTTCTCTCCACCTCTTCTCCTGTTTAGGAAACCAAGACTCAAAACAGTGGCATCATTTGCCTTCAGCTTCACCTTGAGTAGCTGAGCACGGATCTGATTTCACAGTCCAGGCCTTCACGCTGCGTGCAGCCGGCGCCCAGGCTTAGCGGGTGTGGAGGGTCTGGGGTTGCAGGTCTAGAGCAGAGGCTGCCCAGTGACCCTCCTGGGCAGGACGGCCGTCCTGCTGTCCATGAATAAGAAACTCTAATTGGCTCCCTGGAAGACAGCATTAGGTAACGTACCAGTCTCCTGCTGCCGAGGACAGGTGAATAGAGTACTTAAAAGCAAAACCAGAAAACAACTACATGAAGGCATCAGACAGGCAGCAGAGCATGGAACTTTATTTAGCTGCTGAGCTCCAGGAGCAAAGCAGCGCTCCAGAGAGGCCCCGCCCCCGCTCCCCCCGGGAGCATTTGCCGATTCTGGCAGAGATGATGGAGATGCCCGTCGAGACTTTTGCCGGCCAGATACTAAGCTGTAATTATACAGCACAGTGAGGAGGGCACCGGGACAGACAGATCCATACGGAGCCCCAGGCAGAACTGAACCTGTGCAGACAGCTGGTTCATGACAAGGGGCAGCGCAGGAGGGGAAAGGGGACTTGAGAGTGGTCTGAGTGACCAATAAACAGGACAAGGCCTCAGGTTTATTTTAGGAAGAACAGTTACAATTAAGGAAAATGCAAATTAAAGCTAAAGTGAGGGGCTTCCCTGGTGGCTCAGTAGTAGAGACTCCACCTGCCAGTGCAGGAGACACAGGTTCGATCCCTAGTCCGGGAAGATCCCACATGCTGCACCACAACTACTGAGCCCAAAACCACAACTTCTAAAGCCTGTGCTCCACAATAAGAGAAGCCACCGCAGTGAAGACCCGCACATCACAACAAAGAATAGCCCTTGCTCACCACAACTAGAGAAAAGCTAACACAGTGATGAAGACCCAGCACAGTCAAAATTAAATACAATCATATAAGAAAAAAGTGAGTGGCCACAATGCAGGCACCAGAACAGCCCAATCAGGAAGCTTGAGGATGCCAAGTTGTCATGAAGGGTGTCAAGCGCTGGCTCAGGGAACAAGGCTGGAGTGGGTGCTGCGCCCCTGGGAAGCAGCTGGGGGGACATGTGCTGAGCCCCTGCTTGACTGTGCACCCCACAAACATGCTAGATGGGACCAAGTTGAGCAGACCCTGTAGGTGACATGGTTTGGTTGCATCCCGTGAACACTGAGTCTAAGAAGCTGAAAGAAATCTATGCACTGTTCTATTCCCATGGTACAAAGTTCAGAACACAGGCAGAACCAAAGGACCAGGCTAGGAACACTTGCTTTGGTGGTGAAACCTTAGGAAAAGCAGTGACAATCTCTGAACGGCCCTCCCCGCCCCAGGAGCACTTCATGTGGGTTGGCCACGCGCCACCTCCTGCCTCCACCCGAGGGGCCCAGAGTGGAGGGAGTTCTCTTCTGGGCCTCCAGGGGGCAGGACTGCCCACCGGGAACACTGGGAACTGTTAGGATTCCAGTTAGGATTCCAGAGGAAGGGCGTGCAGGCCTCTGCTTCCCCTCTGTCCTCCTGGACTGGACTGGACACCACCCCTCTCAGGACCCACCCTGCTGGCCTGAGTCTGACACCCCCTCAAAAAAGGAGGTCCCAGGACCGGACCCCACCCGATCACACCTGGATGCCTGCCGACTTCCTGGGTCTGTGGACATTGGAATCAGACAGCATCCCAGGCGGGGCATCGGCCAGTACTGGACAGCCGCCAGGCTCTGCCCCCCTCTTCCCGCCTCCTGAATCCTGAGTGGCAGAAGCCCCTGGTGTGGGGTGGGAGGTCCCCACATTCACCCCGTTCTCTGTCAGCCCCACACCTGGGGGCTTCAAGGACCATGGCCCTGCTCTCTGCCCTGCTCTTCCCAGGATTCCCCATGGGCTGACCCCTGCCTTGTCGTTCGAAGGGCCGCAGATCGTGCTCAGCGTGTACGGGCCGGACGTGTTTGGAAACGATGTGGTCCGAGGATACGGGGCGGTGCACGTGCCCCTCTCACCTGGCCGGTAGGTCCTCCCTCCATGCTCCCTGGGCTGCTGGCCACGCAGCTTTGGGAGGTGGGCACCCTCTGCCAGGCTCCTATCCAGAGGAACCCCCCTGGAGGTGGGGAGTAGATGGGGCCTTGCAGGGGTGGGGGCGCAGCCCCATCTAGGAGGAGGCAGGGGTGGGCGGTGTCCTGGGCTTCGAGAGGCCCCAGGGGTTGGAGTTGAGACATTCATTCCTTCTTTCCTTCCCGAGAGCCCGCATGGCTGCCGCCTTTGTGCGCGGTTCTGCTGGCCTGAGGACGACGTGTCAGACACATGTGAGCTCAGGGCCCTGCCCTCGGCAGCCCCCATTAGTGGGCAGGGTGGAGAGTTGCGGCTCTGTCTCATCAAGCCCCGTGACAGATGTAGACACAGTGCAGACGGGATGTCTGGGCACAGGGGGACCAGGCGGGACCTAAGGAATAGGACTAGGTCAGAGGGGGCGGAGGGAGGAGGCACAGCAGGCAGCCGAGAGGTGTTGGGACAGGACCCGCTGGCTGATCACAGCGGGTGGGACCCTGGGGGCTGCCATGGGCTTCCTGGAGGAAAGGTATCTGGGCAGCACAGGGGGACATTTGGGGAAAGGCAAGACCCTGTGAGGGCGCAGTTGAGCTGGGGTTGGTGTCTGTAACCCTCACATCCTCTGGCCCTTGAAAACAGGCAGGGCTCTTGGGAACTTGGCCCTGGAGGCGGCCTCAGCTTTGACCTCTGGGCACTCCAGCTTGTCCCTCACTGGAGGCTCAGAAAGTTCCAGCACTTTCCCTTGATTCAGCACAGCTGTGAAAACATTTGTTTCAGGCACAAAAAGACCATCCCCATGTTTGTCCCAGAATCTACATCTAAACTGCAAAAGTTTACCAGGTGAGTAGACGCCTATCCCCCATCCCCAGGGCGCCCATCCTGGCCTCGGTGGTCGGAAGGAGGGCTGTCACATTCCCCCACCCCTCCTTGTCATGCTGGACACCTCTGCATGAGGGGCCTCTGCCAGGAGGTGACATCTGAGCAGGGCTTAGAGCCAAGGGTGGGGCCATCGTGGCAGAGCCCAGAGAAGGTCGTAGGCACAGGGAGTAGGTGGTGGACTTGGCAGCACAGCCAGCGGGGGCTGGACACCGGGTCTGGGCGAGACCAGCCGAGGCCTCTGGCCCCTTCCCTTATCTGAACAGGAGCTGGAAGGTGGCTGGGCCTGGCTGGCTGTCGGGGGTAGGGATGGAGAACAGTCAGCTCAGCTGCTGGGTGGACGGGCAGGATGAGGGGAACGTGGCTGGAGCCTTGCTGGCTTGAGGAAGCTTCCTGAGCTCTGAGGCCTGGGGAGCATGGCTGGGTGCTTGCTGCCCCTGGGAGCTCCTCCGGAAGCCACTGTGATGGGGCCAGCGTCGGCTGGAGGTGACATCACCACCCACGGGGCAGCTGCGGGGTGTCAAGGGCCTTGTGGGTCCACACATCCTGGCCATGTCCACACTGCTTGGGGGAGAACTTTGGGCCCCCGTGTTCCATCTCCCTGAGGAAGGGGCTTCTGGCTAGGGAAGACCTCATTGCTGACCAGGTGGTAGCAGGGGTGTCTCCTGCTCTTCTTGCTGGGGGGGTCGGGGGGGAGGTGGGCAGGGGGCGCTCTTGCCCCGGCTGGACTGTATGAGCTTGGATGATGGAACCCAGGGCAGCAGCTGAATCGACAGACCTCCACAGGCCAGGGCCCTTGGAGGCCACTGAGAAGCTGGCCAAGCAGCCCCTCCACGCAGCCCCTCTCTGGGTGCTCTGCTCCCAAGCACCCTTCCTCAGCCTGCTGCCTACCCACTCCCCTGCGACTGCTTCCTGTGGCCACTGACCAGTTACCACAGATGTGGTGGCTTAAAACCAAAGACGTTAAGTTCTCTCAACAGGACCTGGTATCCCTGGGGCCATCACTCAGCCCCTCCAACCTGATGCTCAAGGGTTTCCTCAAGATGCCACCACATGGGCGACTCAGGCATGTCCCTGCCCCAAGGAGCCGCTGGTGCTCCTACAGCAGCATCTGCTTGGCACATGCCAGCCCCGGGGGGCTGCTTCCCCAGCTTGGTCCTCAGCGCAGCCTGGGAGGCAGGTACAGGTGGAGCCCTGCTCCTCCGACGGGGAAACTGAGGCGCAAACAGTGAGGCTCCTCCCGAGCTGCCACGGCCACATCCCTTGGTGCCTGTGGGGGTGTAAAGGACCCAGGCCAGTACCACCTCCCTGCCATTGGGAGCGAGGTGGCAGGACACTGCCCAGGCAGGGGGCACAGACATCTTGGCCAGAGCCCCGTCAGGTTGGGCCCGTGATCACATCCCCGGGACACTTGAGAACACTAGGGCCCAGAGTCGGGAAGTGACTAGTCTAGGGTCCCGCTCTACTAGGAGGACAGCAGAGAGCCCCGATCTTGTCCCTCTGCCCACCCCCAAGGATGGCTGCTGGACTCCGGGGTGGGGCCCTCTGGGTTCAGGCCGTGCACCCTCCCAGCCCTAGCCCTCCCTCTGCTTTTGCCCACAATGACCGTACCCGTGGACGGCGTCCAGCTGAGGAGGAGGGTGGTGTGGGGAGGCTCTTCCCCGGGAAAGGGCTGAAGGGAGAGCCCATGCCATGTCTGCAGGACCCCCAAGCTCCTTGCTCACCCGCTCCCCTGTCTTCCCAGCTGGTTCATGGGACGGCGGCCCGAGTACACAGACCCCAAAGTGGTGGCTCAGGGGGAAGGCCGGGAAGGTAAAGGTTCACCCCTCACCCTGGGCAGGGTGGGCCTGGAAGGGACCAGGTGGGCCCCCAGGAGTCAGATGGGTGGAGCAGGGCCCAGCTCAGAAGGGTTGCCAGTTCCATCGCCCCATCCCTGGGGCAGCCCCTTCTCCCAGGGAGGAATGTGGGCTGGGCAGTGTTGCCCCCACTTTCCAGGAGGGAACACGGAGGCTGTTGATTCCCAAAGCAGCTTGGATCTGTCTCTGACCCAGCTCGGCTGACTCTGTCCTTCTGTCCCCAGTGACCCGTGTCCGCTCCCAGGGCTTCGTCACTCTCCTCTTCAACGTGGTGACCAAGGACATGAGGAAGCTGGGCTATGACACCGGGCCTCCGGACACGCAGGGCGTCTCGGGGCCCAGCCCACCCCAGGGCCTCCCCCGGTGAAGGCAACAGCCCTCTGCCCAACAATCGTATAATAAAGTGTAACCTTTTCACAGAGCCTGGGCTAGGGCTGCGCCGACTTTCACAGCACATCCCCTGGGAGCAGGGCCCGGGCCTCACCTCAGAGGGCACTGCCCATGGCCGCTGCACAGAACAGCCACCAGCACGCGCGCTTGGACTCAACACTGATCTCAACGGCTCACAGCTGTGTGCCCCTCACACCTCGACACGTTCGGCCCTAAAACCTGCCTGCTCGGTGCCTGGCACGTGTCAAACTGACCATGCTCCGTGGCTCCAGTTCCATGGATGCCTGCCACCCTTGGACAGGGGACGGGCTGAGAGCCTCCCTAGGTGGGTGGTATTGCAGGGGGAGAACCCACTTGCCCTCAGCCAACGCCAGGCCACCTGACCGCCCGCTGGCAGCTTCAGGGGAGCCCTCCGAGCAGGTCACAGGGCTCGCCCAGTGTTCTCTCCTTGGCAGGATTTGAAGGGAGCTGCCGGCTCATGTTCCCCCAGTTCCTCCGGAAACCAGAAGTTTATGCTACTCAGGGCCACTCTCCCTGCCCCAACTCATTGTGCTCCCTGGAACAGGCAGCAGGACGCTGGCCTTGTCTGCATGAGGAGTCCTCTCCTGCTCTGGCCTCTGCTCCGCAGGCGCATCCCCTGTGGCCCCATCCCAGCTTCCAGAACACCCCTGGCCGTCAGACCAGCCTATGGCCACCAGACTCCAGCCACCCTTGACACATCCCCATCCACCTGGACGGTCCCTCCCTGACATGGCCTCTCTCTCAGCCCCTCGTCATGACCTTGACTGTACAGGAGCTCCCCAGCTCCCCAGTCCACTCCTTCCCTGATGCTCAGGCTCACACAGGCATTGGGACCAGCTCAGTGGCCAAGCTGGGTCCAGGTGGGAACTGGCTCCTGAGCCGGCCCCTCACAGTGTTTCAGGATTGATGAGGGTGGAGGCAGGGGAAGGACACAGCCAGAAACCGCATCATGATACAAATGATAAATTATATTTATACAGTAAATAAGTATCAATAATCAATACGAGTTCAAAACCAGCCACCTGCCCCTGGACTGAGAATGGCTGGGTGACACCCCCACCATGGCACCTGGGCAGGAGGGCGCTTGATGGCACACATCCCACACTCTGGCAGTGCCAGTGGCTTCATGATCAGTGCAACGGGCAATGGGAAGAGGTGCCTGGGGACGGGTCTGATCGGGGGCGGGAGCTGAGGCTGCTTGGGCCTTGGAGGCCCATGTCACGTCAGGAAGGGCTCTTAACTGATGAGGAGTGGCCCCAGCACCCAGTAGTGTGGTCCTACCACCTGTGCAGGCGTCAGCCCATCCCTCCCTGGGGGAATATCTTGCCCTAAGCCCGCTCTCCCCTGGGCCGCTGGGAGAGGAGAGCCGGTCCGGTCTTCCTGATGACTCAGGAGCCCACAGTCCAGCCCAGGTCTCTGGGCTGGAGGTGGCCTCCGAAAGGAGGAGCAGAGTGAGCTCTCCAGGTTGCTCTGTCAGCCTCCCGTGCCCAGCACTGCAAGCAGAGGGACCTGGTGTTAACTGCCCTTGGTGCCGGAGGCGAGACGTCCACTGTGGAAATGGAGACTCACTTGCCCACCAGGCTAGCTGTCCAGACATGGGACTCGGGGCCAATGTCCCTGCTCTGGGGAGGAGTGAGTCTCTTCTTTGTGACTTAATACTTTTTTAAATTGTGGTGGGTGGGGCAAAGGAAGCAGGGGAGAGGGAGGTAAGATTAGTGCATGTTTGTTAATATCTTTTCTGTGTAAGAGTGATTTTTGATCCTCTCCAAAGAAAGAGATGGTTATTTCTACATCACAACATGTGTCTGGAGGGCAGGTGAGTGTGTGGGAGCCAGGCTTGGGCCGCAGACCGTCAGCCTAGGGCTGTCTCAGGAGCCACAGTAGAGCCCCACTGCCCCAACAAGCCGCCAGCACTGTCCCCACCTCTGCCCTGAGGGTGGAGCTAAGGGGGAGGTCACAGAGACAGGGTTCCATCCCATGTTTCCACTGTAAACGCAAGTTCTGTTAACTGTGCATGCCTTCAGTCACAGAAGTTAGCTGATAAAACCTGGTGAGTCACATTCATATGTTAGATTTTGTCTTTAACTTTTATGTTGGTACATCAGTAAGAAAAATAGCCTCTCTCTTAGATCTAGCCAAAAAGGCTGAAAGTCAGTTTGGTAATTTACCAAAAAAGGGAGTTAAAGGAAAAGGCAACTAGAGGCTACAATTTTTTGTTACTATTGTAGGTTTTTCTTTTTTAATATCTTTTATGTGTAATCAAATTCCCATATTTTTCCTATAAAGAATTTGCTTTAGTTTTTCCATAAGGCATTTTGTCTCTTCGTATTTAAATTTTCTTACAGAGTTAAAACCATAAATAAGAGAATTTAAACCACTAACATGACACTGCCAATATCTTAATTTAGCCAGACCTGGTAAATTCTATCAAAACTAGACAGTTAAATAAGAACCACGTTATAAAAATATTAGCCAAAAAAAGACTATTTGATAATTCTGCAAACTCAAATATGAAACTGTACTAAACAAAATCTGTGCAAACGCATACAAGCATGGAGCACGTGGCAGGGCTACGCTCGGGTTAGTTTAAAGCTTCTCTAGTGGATTTAATTCAAGAGTTGTTCCACGGTGGTGGCGTTCACTTTGAACTCACGCACGAGTCAAAGAAAAGTAAAACACGCACAACTGCGTCCCCAAAAAGTCAGTGTCTGAGGGTGCCGGCACTCCATCCGGTCCATGCCTGGGGCTGCCCGGGGTGTCGCTGGGGCTAGGGGTGGGGGCCAGGTCCCGGGCGAGAGTGTCCCAGAGACCCTGGGCTGAGGCTGGACTGGCACTTCACATGGCCGCCGCCTCGGCCAAGCCCCCGAGAGCTGGCAGATCCCCACGGAGGCAACGGGGTGGCCAGGCTGGGTCAGGGGGCCCCCACAGGACACGGGCCCAGGAACCCGCATGCTGTGTGATGCCTCTGTCTGCTACCACTGCTTACCCCTCAGACTGAGGCCCGGGACCACAGAGACACCCTCTGCTTAGGAAGCTGGACAGGACGCCCTGACACCCATCCCCCTGCTCTCCGACCCCTTCCACAAGTGACAGTCCCTGCTCGGCGTCCTCGGCACGGATGCTCTGCACGGGTCCTGGCCGGGCACTAGAGGAGGAATGGGTTGGTTGTGCCGGTGGCCTGAGTTGCCGACGGGGGTACACCCAGGCTGCCCACCATGTTCATCGCAGCAGGGCCCAGAGGAGGCAGGGAGGAGCTGCTGGCCCCCAGGCCTGGGTGGGAGGCCGCGGAGGTCATGGAGGCCACAGCCACAGGCTCCACGCCTGGGCTAGGACCAAAGGACGCACTGCCCCCTAGCACTGGGCTCCCCCGCAGCTGGTTCAGCGTCAGCGGCTGCGGCTGGTTCACCTGGAAGGGGTTGACAGGGGCCGAGGCCGTGGCGGCACCTGGGGAGAGAGTGGGAGAGGCAGTGGCTGTGGGCAGAGCAGCAGCGTCCCTGGGCCCCGGGGCTGGACTACAATGCCAGGGAGGCCACCCAGGCAGCCCCGCCTCTGGGCGTGATGTCCAGAGGAGGAAACTCAGGCTGTGAGGAGCCAAGTGATGGGCCAGGCTGACAGGGCCCAGCGCCTACTCCAGGCTGGCACCCTGGGCACCGTCAGCAGCAGCCACAGGTGCGGGGAGAGAGGGGAGCCACGGGGGAGGCGGGACGAGCAGCGCAGCCTGAAAGCAGTCCCCACATGCTGTACCTGGGGACCCTAACCTGAAATCTCTGAGAAGTCCCACAGTCAAGGAGAGACGCAGACCCCTATCCCTTCAGGAGCTCATGGCTGGGGGTTCTGCACTTTTGCTCGAGGCTCTGAGAGCTCAGCCCTGCCAAGTCCTCAGGCCAGATGCCCGGAATGTGACCCGTTCCTGTCCTTGTAGAGCCCAAGGAAAACTCAGGGAAGGGCGGGGGCTTCCTTAAGGAAGAGGGTTGCCTGGACTGGGGCTGAAGGGTAGATCTGACCCTCCCACCCGGGGAGAAGCAAGACAGCCAGGCTGGTGGGACAGAGCACGTGGCAGGGATGGTGAGCGGCTCACGCAGCTGAGGGTGTGAGCACACTGGGACTCGGGACTGGGGCGGGACATGGGGCCCTGGCCACCGACTCAAGGGCTGGGGCCTGTCCTGCAGCCTTGTGGAGCCCCTGCGGGTGGAGAGCCCACCAGCAGGGAGGATGGGCTTGGGACAGAGGGCAGAGTTCCGGCCGCAGTAGAGGCAGAACCCAGGGCAGGGGCAAAGTGAGGGTCCCTGGAGCACGGCTCAGCAGAGGACCCAGGTACACTCACCCAAAGTGGGGGCAGCCAACCCTGGCTCCCCTGGCCCCCAGCACTGTCCCAAACTCGTGCTTGCTAGAGGATCTCCCTGGCTGGGGGCACCAAGCCAGGGGCAGCTTCTGCTCTGTGGTCTCAACTGAGAGGAGGGGCTGTTTTCCAGCCCTCACAAGGGCCCCGAGAGGCACCAGTGCTGGCCCAGGATGCGGGTGCTCCAGGGCGTGCTCCCCACCTGCCTACGGCCTGTGGGAAAAGTCCATCCAGGGCTGGAGGGGAGGTCAGCGCCCACAGGCCTGCCCCAGGGCCACTCTCAAAAAGGGTGGACGGCTGGGGGAACCCAGGAAGCCACATACCTGGTGCCAGGAAGGGGTTGAGGGCCTGTGCTGGCGGGGCTGGCCTGGTCACCAGTGAGTCCAGGTTGACCAGGGCCGCGTTGGGGCCCAGGAAGGACTCTGGGGTTTTCCGGGCACTACTGGGCTTGCTCGAGGCGACAGTCAGGGGCTGAGACTCAAAGGGATCAGGGCTGGAGGTTCCACTGTTCTGGGTCGGCGGAGAGGCTGCCTTGGCTGCAAGATAAGGACACACATGGACCAGTGAGCTTGGAGGGCGGGGGCCCAGGACAGGTGCATCCCACCCTGCAGTATCCAGAACCCAGATGTCCTCAGATGCTGCCTCGCTGGGGACGTGCACGGCTGCTCCAGAGGATAGGACGTTCATGGCAGAGCTTTCCCAACAGCCCCAAACTGGAGCTGCCAGCAGCCACAGGGCAGGGCTCGCACCATCAGACCCGAATCCAGGGACAGAAGGTGTGAGGAGAGAGAGACCAACCAAGAGAAGCAGGGACCAACAGCACGGCACCATCTCCACACACGACAACAGCATTGTGGGTTGGTGGCTACGCGTGAGTAAATTACACCTCTTGGATGTTTTCATTTTTTTAAGTTTTTACAAAGGACATGAATCTCTCAACAATAAGAAAGCAAATGATTTTTAAAAATTCAGCCAATAGAGGGTGTGCTGAGATAGGCCAGCAGGACATGGATGTTCTGCCAAGATGTGAAAAGGTAATGTGGATGTGGGTTCCTAGAAATGGTGGTGCCTTTGCTCCTTGTTCCTGCAGCTTCACGTCCAAGAGCCTGGTCTCGAGAAATACCACACAGAGACACACAACCTGGAAGTCAGCCTGAAACGTCCTCCCCTAAGTGAAAAATTCAGTAACATCGCTGAGATTCTACAGAGCTATTTCTAAAGGATTTGTAATGCTCAGAGAAAATGTTTTCAATCTGTTTTTCCAAAAAGTCACGGGGGCAGGATTGGACTCTCTCACGCCACTGTGAGTTCCAACGACAAAGGCCGTACGTAATAGCTCAGGAAAAGTACTGGAATGAAGCTCGGTGGCCACGAGCACATGGAAGAATTGGAAATGATTCTCATTTTCTTCCGTAAGCGTTTCCAAACTTTCTATTCATACAGTGGAACTCCTCTGGAGTCGGGGTAAACACTTCGCAGGCCCAGGGAAGCGTGTTCAGACTTCTCACTAGGCGCAGGGAGCAGGTATGGACAATTAGGTTGTGCTTTGGCTGTGGAGGACACATGGAAGCTTGCTGCTTTCTTCATGTGGCAAGACAAAGAGCCCAGGAAGCAGCAGTTCTAAGGCGCTTCCGGCCCCTCGATGTGCAAGGCCTGGGGGTGGTGCAGGGTGCCAGGCTGCCCGTACCTTCAACCAGCCCAGCCTGGCTGCTGGGGGAGGCACAGGAGGCAGTGGGAAATGGGGAGGGGGAGCCGAGAGGAGAGAGCAAGGAGAAAAGTTGCTCTGGCAAGAGGGGTGGCTCTGGGGATGCTCTGTCCCCAGCCCTGTGCCGTGTGTAAAGAGGGCATCCGGCCCCTTCCTCGGCCCGCCACCCTGACCCCTCCCAGCCTAGGGGCACACGAGGAGGTATCAGGCCTCCTGCACAGCGGCTGGTGGGCAGTTCAGGAGCTGCTTGTGTGTGTTTGTGTGTGCATATATCTCTGAGTGTGCATGCGCACAAGTGTGTATGTATGTGTGTGCATGTTTGTATGTATGTGGATATATGTCTGCGTGTGCATATATCTGTGTGTACATCTGCACACGCACTTGTGTGTGTGTGTACATGTCTGTGTGTGTGTGCATGTCTGTGTGTGCGCACATGTACGCATGTATATGCATGTGTATATGTTTGTGTGTGTGAGCATGTGTCTCTGTGCGTGCATATACCTGTGTGTGTGTGTGTCTGTGTCAAAGATGCCTGCCTATACAGAGACCTGAGTGGTCTAGAAAAGGGGGCACCTCTGGGGAGCTGGGAGGAAAGACGCAGATGGAGGTGGGGCAGGAGCCATGCGGGGCTGGAAGCCAGGGCAGTAGCCTCTGCAGGCAGCCCCAGGGCATGAGGCTGAGGCGGCCCAGCGACAGGACAGAAAGCTCAAGGGCATCCACTGCTGCCCCGAGTCACTCCAGCTCTGAGTCAGACAAGAGGGAAGCGTGTGGAGTCACTGGGCTCACGACTGTCATCCCTGCAGAGACGGGGTTGGCCAAGGGCATAGGACCGTGCGGAAACCACCACCACCTCATGTACCTGCTGTTTTTGAAGTTCGGAGGTTGTCAAATTCAGAGAAGTCATCTTTAATTGTACCATTCAGATTACTGAAGAGATCGAAGGACCCTGGGGGAAAGAGTGGTGGTGACTGCAGGGGGCCTCCACTCCCTGCCTTCCACTGCCCACCTGGGCCGGGGTGGGCAGGCATCTCTGCCCCTTGTGGGGAGAACCGGAGAGCCAGCTGAGGAAAGGGAGGTGAAGCACAGGCTTGGGTTACCAGGTGGGCAGGGCGGGGACCAGGAGAGGGACTCCCCATGCAGAGTGGGGTGCTCAGACTGAAGCAGAGGAGCCAGGAAGGGGGTCTCACCAGAGGAAGACACAGGCTTGGCAGCCGAGGCTGCAGCCCAGGGGTCAGCGGCTTTCCCAGCGCTGGGGGCTGGCTGCTGTGGGGCAGCCCAGGGGTCCGAGCCCTTGGGAGCAGAGTGTGTGCCGGCTCCTGTGGGTGCCCCCCACGGGTCGACGGAGGCGGCTGGCTTGGCACCTGTGGAGAGGTAGGGTTGGCTCGAAGATGCCCAGTGAAATGGCTGGGCAGCCGGAGTGAGAGGGGGAGGGCCAGCCTGGGTGGTAGGAGCACCCGGGGGGAGAGGGCCGCAGAGCCTGCTGGCAGACCCGTGTGCTTCAGAGAGCACAGGGCACACACCTGGGCACCACCACAGCCACTCGGCGGGTCTGGACAGGCCCTTCCCTGAAGGACAGACAGACTTCTATGCCCTGAAACTGTCCTTGGGGAGGGGGCTGACTCCAAGAGCACCCATGTGCTGGCTCTCCCTCCTCGGAGCATTACAGGTGCCCACACCATGCCCCTGTGCCCCGTCCCAGTGGCCAGCACCTCCCCTAGGCGAGCGGTGCGGGGCCCCTGAATCAGGTGCCCAGCAGACACGCCACAAGGCTGTGTTCACGTGTTTTATTTGGGAGGCTCAGCTGTGCTGCTTTCCTGCTGTGCGATGTTCCGCTCTGAGACAGAGAAGGCGAGGCGGGTGTGCTTGTGTGGCCGCCGCTCCCCAGGAGCCCCTCACAACTCCCCTTGCCCCCCATGAGGTGCTGACTCTGTTCGCCTCCTGAGGGGTTGCTTTTCCCTATCATGCTCATCGGTGGGGTTCTTTCCACATCTGGCTGCTGATTCTCTTCATGAGTTACAAACATCTTCTCACTTGCGGACTTTCCCTTCACCCTCCTTAAGGAGTCACTTGAAGAATGGAGAAGTTCTCAACAGGGATGGGGCAGGACCCCCGGGATTTTCCTCTGATTTGTGCTTTCCGGGACATGCAGGAGCTCCATCCCCACACGCGGCCTCAGTAATACTTTTTACTATAGTTTTTATTTCCATAAGGGATTTATACAACTTTTGTAAAAGTTAGTCCTAGGGACTGGTATGTTTCTAAAACTTCATTTTCTAATTACCTTTTTGTTATGCAGAGAAACAACTGAAGTTCACATAGTAATTTTCATATCCAGCAATCTTACTAAACTCAATTCTAATCACTCAAATTCATCCTATTTATTCTCACAGTAATTCTAATAATAACTCTCAATTCCAATAACCCCCTCCCTGGAAGCTACGTACTCTCTCCCATCTCTCATAAAGGATGGCGGCGGAGCTCTTCGAGTTCCTTTTCTTTCTATCTTGCTGCACTGGCCAGGACCACCCGTCCCAACACACGGCAGGGGTGCACGCTGCATCCATGTCTTGCTCTTAAACATTTACCATTAAATGGCACCATTTACCATGACAGGCTTTCTCCTTTCAGAAGCTGATCAGGTTACAGAAGCTCTGCATTATTTCAAGTTTGCTAAGACTTTTGCAATAAACAGCTGGTAAATTTTGTCAACCTGTTTCTGCCTTTACAAAGATGACTGCATGATTTTTCTCTTTGGGTTTATTAATATGGTACATTAATACATTTTCTGGGGATTCCCAGGTGGCTCAGTAGTAAGGAATCTGCCTGCCACTGCAGGAGATGCAAGTTCAATCCCTGGGTTGGGAAGATTCCCTGGAGAAAGAAATGGCAACCCATTCCAGTATTCTGGCTGGAAAATTCCATAAACAGAGAAGCCTGGCGGGCTACAGTCCATGGGGGTCGCAAAGAGTCACACATAACTTAGCAACTACACAACAACCGTGCATTTCCTGACTTGGTCCTGGCAAACAAGGCTTTTCATAATGCACTATACCATTTTTATGCTTTTCTCATTTTGATTTTGCAATTGCTTCTTTGCTGAGGGTTTTTGCATCTATATTCCTAAGTGAGCCTGGCCTGACATGTCTGTTCTCACACTGGGCGTCTTCTGTCTGGTTCTGGTATTAAGGTTGTGCTAGTCCACAGGAGTTTGTGTGAAGGGGAGGTGTTTCCTGCGGGGTGTCAGACCTCCCAGCAAAGCTTGTGGGGTGATCAGGGGGTGAGGGGGAGGTGCATGGCTGACTCAGGTCCTTTAGTGACTCTAGGACTATCCTGTTCACAGGTGTCCTTCCACCAGTGTGGCTGAGTGTGACTTTATCCACTTTATCCAAGTCCTCAGGTTTGCCAACACAGAGTTGGTAAAGTCTTCTCACTCTCTGCTGAGTCTTGGCAGGATCTCTCTCGAGGACGCTGGCTCCACTGCTGGATGAAGCTGGCCCAAGCGTAGAGCCACCTGTCTGCACTGGGCCATATATGACTGGTGTCCTGCCCATCAGACTGTCTCCTTGACGTACTCGGGGTGCAGTCCTGCCCTGCAGTCCCCATGCCACCTCCTCACACAGCCCAGAGTAAAGTGCATGAGAACCAAGGAGCTGGCCCTGGGTCAGGCAAGGAGCAGCAGGGAACAAAGCGGCAGGCCACAAACCACATGAGGCCACAAACCACATGAGGCCAACCCAGCTGTATTCTGATGAGCTCCAAACATGCTCTTAATCTTTTAAATTCACTGTCAACATTTAAGGTTTGATTTGAAAATTTAAGGTTATGGACTTTCTTGGTGGTCCAGTGATTAAGAATCCGCCTGTGAATGCAAGGTACCTGGGTTTGATCCCTGCTCCGGGAAGATCCTACATGCCATGGAGCAGCTAAGCCCGGAGCACCACAACTACTGAGCCTGCGCTCCAGAGCCCACGAGCTCCAACTTGAGAGCCTGTGCACAGCAACGAAGACCCAGCACAGCCAGAGATAACCATTCTTTGTTAAAAAAAAAATTTTTCTAGGTTTCAATCATCTCTTACTGCTCAATAGTTATACAAAATATGATTTAATCTATAAAATGGAGTATTATTCAGCCATTAAAAAGGGCTGAGGTAGGAATGTGTGCTACCATGTGGATGAACTCTGAAAACATACCAAGTGAGAAGCACCAGGGCCACGTGCTGTGTGACCCCAGGGCAGGGCCATTCCCTGCGCCTGTCTGGGCCCCACATGGGAGAACGGAACCTGGCATTTGGTACACTTCAGCAAACTGCTAGGGAACTGAGCTGAATACAAAAGATGGGGTTCTGGTTTGCAGAGACAAAGGCCCCAAGAGACATGGGCACAAAAGATACATCCAAAGTTGCAAGACAGGATGTCCATAGATCAGCCATGGCAGCAGGATTGAGTATACCTGGGGGGGCTCCCAGAGTGGCGGGCTGGCTGCGAAACCGTCCCAGAGCCTGTAGCCAAGCCCTGCCCAGGGATCAGGAAGCCCATGTGCCCAAGGTTACTCCCCAGATGAAACCGATGGTGCCACACTCATGTCTGAATCACCTGTCACAAGTTCACTTTACGCTGGCATTAAACAGAACTCTAAAATGTTCATTTAGCCTATTAAACAGATTTGCTATTGCTTTAAATAGCAAGTAAGAAGAATTACTTTAATACGGTCATTTAAGCATGTCATAATTTCTAGCTAATCACAGCAACTCGACTCAGACATTTCATGCCATATAATACAGTTTCTTAACCCGGGTGCGATCCTGAGGCTGAGGGTTGATGTGTGTTCCAGGGGAGGGACAAGCCGTTTCCAGTGCACGTGGGAAGCAGAAGAGAAATGTGCCCAAGCAAAGTTCCTCACAACAGGACGAAATGGAGCTCTGAACCACCGCCCTCAGGAGGGCGTTACAGCGGGTGTGGAGGCCTGGACACCCACCCCATCACCTGGACCCAAGCCCACTGCTGCCAGGTGAGCAGAGTGCCCGTAGCCCCTCCCTCATCCAGCAAGTACGCAGGGGAGATGTACCAGAGGGGTCTTTACCGAACGACGGCCAGGGGTCCGCAGTGCTGGCCGGGGCTGCCGGAGCACCCCAGGGGTTGGTCTGGCTGGCGGAGGTGGACGGGCCCCAGGGCTCCGCCTTCTGGGCAGCAGGGCCTGCGCTGGGCAGGGCGTCCATCAGGTCCAACAGCGTGGTCTGCTGCGGGTGGGAGCCGTGCTGCTGAGATGAGCAGGGTAGGGGACAAGTGAGCTCTGGTGCCTGGCAGCACATGTTCACCCATCACCTGCACCTGCCCAGGGTTCTCCCAGAGAGAAGACCTTCGGGGGCCCAGAGGACCACAGGACTCCCACTGCCCCACATCACCACTTCCCAGTGAAGACCCGGCTCCACCCTACATGCCACGTGCCCTCTGTCAACCGGTCCTCAGGGTTTCCTGGGAAAACGCAGGCTTTGCCTCCTTCCAGGTGCTGTCCGCTGACATACCTGGCCCTGCAGTGGCCAGCATCACCCAAGGCCCTCTCTCCCGGGGGCTGGCTCACCCTCCCACTCTCATGGCCATCCTGGCTGCCATCAGGGCCCACAGCACTGTAACAGGGTAGGGGCCCCAATGGAGCCCCTGGCCCTGGGGGGACTCTGCCTTCCTACAGGATGGTTGTCGGGGGCAGAGTAGTCACCTTTAGATCTCAGAGCACGTGATGCGCAGCTTAGGAAGCAGTGGCTGGAGCCATGTGGCTGGGGGGTGGGGGGCCGGGGAGGGGTCATGGGGGCCCACCACCCAGGCAGAAGTGTGCACTTCGCCCTCTCCTCGCTCCTGCTGTCACACCACGGGGGCGGGCTTGGAAGGGTCTCACACAGTGACCCCCCAGCCCCGTGAAGCACTCACCTCTTTCTTTTTTGGAACTTTAACCGTGTCTCGGCGGCTCTCCTCCAGGGCCATCTGCAGCCTGAGGTCATCGCCCCGCCTAAGGCGCTCTTCCTGTGGAGCACAATGGACCTCGAAGCTGGTTATGGCCACAACATCGCCACCCAACTAGGCCTTCCCGCCACAGCCGGAAACTAAAGCTGGATCGCCAGTCACTTCAGAAGAGGGTCTGAGGACAAGGTGGACAGCGAGTATCTCCCATCCCCTCTATGCGCCCGGGGTCCCCTCCCGCCTGTGTGACTCCCACCTACTTCCAGTCCCACCAGGGAGCCCAGGGCACAGACACCACAGACAGAGAGGAGAAGAGGAATACTTCTAAAATGCTCTTTCTCAAAGTGAAAATGACTTTAAAATTTCTTTCTAATTATGGAGGCAATATGTCTCTTCATAAAACACAAATAACCGGGAGGGGAAAAAAAAAACAAACACAAACAATCCAAAAAGGAACTGGAAGGGGGACACGTCACAGGCCGTTCCACCCTGACCCCCACCGTGCTTCCAGAAAACAAGTGTGTTCCTATTTTTGAATTCTAACAGAAATGGTCCATTGTATTTTATATTTATTCAAAGCACAGTCACCATATATAAGACTGGGCCACTCGAGCTTTTACAAATGGATAATATAATGATTAAATGTAAGTGAATACACTCATTGTGTCTTATTTACTCTAAGATGGGATAAGGAACCACACTGGATGGGCATGTCCATCTGCCCCGTTTTCCCTGTGAGCTCTCTGTACCTCCCTTGGGCCGCCAGAGGTGAGGCGGGACCCATAGGGAGGTCGTGTGGACCGAGGTGCCGCCCTGGGGGCAGTCCGCTACTGTGGACCTTACAGGATACTCCAGTCACAGGGGGACCAGCCACTCTGGGACCGACGGCTGCCTCCATGTGACCCCCTGCCTGTCCCTCACGGCACTTCTAAGCAAGAGGGTGACACAGCCATGCCACACTGCTTTGCCCTTTTTAACCACAGGACAGCAAGTCAGGGCTGAAAGCAGCAGCAGAGGGCCAACCCCTCTGAAGGTCCTCTGGGCCACTCCTTCCCCTCCTTCGCCATCTTCACGTGACACGTGCTCATAACAGGGAGACCAAACACATGCCCCTCTCTGGACGTTAGCACTCTCCTCTCTCCTGGGCCCTCCCTCCAGCCTCTGTCTTGTCCTTTTCCAGGTCCAGATGCTCTCCAGCCACCTTGTGGATCGTATTCTGCACACAGGGTGTGCAGAATACAGAGGGAGCATCTTGCAAAGCACCTCTGACAGGTGCGTCCCCAGGACCAATGTCCTGAAAAGCCTTTCCTGCGTGTGGCTGTGCCTGGGCCCTCCCCGCAGGGGGCGTGTCCCTGCCAGCACCCACCTGCTCAGCCACCTCTCTGCTCATGGCCAGCGCCAGCTGCAGCTGCAGCTCCTCCTCCCCGCTCGTCTGCGGCCTCGCCTGCTCCAGCTCCGAGGACACCCGTGGGGAAGTGGCTGTAGGGGAGGCAAAGTCACTGTGAAGGACCCATGTTCCCAGGTCAGCCACCCGCTCCCGCCTCACACCCACGGGTCCCCCTGGGCGGGGAGAAGGGGTGTCTGCGACCATCCCAAGGTCACAGCTGAGGAACATCATAAGCACATCAGCCACCCAGCACCCACCAGGAAAAATATCCTGGGGCACAGGCACGGCCAGCTCCGACCTCTCAAGGATCAGACCCGCCCCCATGGCAGAGCTGCACGGCATCAAGAAGGGGAGCTGAGTTTTTACAAGATTGGGGGGGCACAGTTCTGGAAAAGCTGGGTCATCATTCAAAGAAGCCCAAAGCCTGTGTGGACTCACAGGTCCTCTCAAGACCTCCTGACTCCAAACGCTGCTTCAGCCTAAATCTCCCACTTAAGCCTGCCTCTCAGGATCTGCTTCTTTGGGAGAAATTAACTGGTGGGGAAGAGCTCGGATACTGAAGTTTCTAGATGGCTGTGCTCTGGCTGCAGTGAGTAAGGTGGGAGAGGCAAGACTGAACTGGGGTCCCTGAGCAGTGCAACAGGCAAGGCTGTGGGGCAGTTTGGGGCAGCCTGTAAAGGGGAAAGACACGTAAACACAGCAAGGAGACTGCATCTGGAGCAACCAGGCCTGGAGCACAGTGTGTTCACTATGATTCACAGTCAACCAAGAGAAATGGTTTAAAAAAAAAAAAAAAGGCCAACTGCCTCATGTGTACTCTAAGCTAATGAAGAGGTCAAAGAGTAAAAAACACTGCAGTTAGGAAAAAGCACAAAGATGCTTTTCTAAATAAAATCAAGTCCAATCCCAGTCCATCACCCCAATTTTCCAAAGCATTCCTTTAGAAATAAAGCTGGATGGTAACAAAATGTCCTCAAATCTATCTTAACAATTCTATTTCTTAACAACATCCCCAAACAAAAGCATGTCTGGTCCCCAAAATTCACCTCTGCCCATCACAGATGGCAGATTCTGGCGTCCCTGTGCTCTAGAAGCAAAGCCACCACCCAGACTGGCGAGAACAAGGGAAGCGGGACGGCTGGGGTCAGTTGTGGGGGCAGGAGGAGGCTCTCCCAGGACCAGAGTGGCTATCTCATCCAGGTCACGGCCCCGTGGGTCGCCCGCTCCCCGCCGGCTCCTGATGAACATTCTCTGAGGCTGCCTCACGAAACTCTCAGTTTATAACAAACCCTGGATATCTACCATCCTCCACTTACTCCCAAAGGGGAAACCAGGCCCCCAGGCTCCACCCTATACCCGCAAAGGGCTCTGAACAGAGGGCCCCATGTTGGCAGGGAAAGCTGAACTTGGCTGTGCAGCCACAGAGCCTGACTTGCCCGGGACAGGATGAATGGGCCGGGGCTCTGCAGGGCTGGCCGGAGAAGTGAGGCGCCCTGTCCTTGGTGCCTCTCTGCACAGCTGCGCGGCCGGCCCAGCTTCAAATGCAAATGTGCACGTCTGTGTCCCCTCAGCTGACGCTGCTGGAATAATGTGTGGCCGGCACACACGGAAATAGCTCACCACATCAATGTGGAAATCAGACAAAGGGTATTCCCCTAAATGCTGTGGTTTTTATAAGCGGATGCACGGCTCTAGGTCGCGCAGATGGCAGAATTCACAGCCACCAGCCCGGAGCGTCAGCTGAGTGCACACGGGTCTCAGCTGCGAGGGCGGCGTCCGGTGGAGATGCTCCTGCCTTAGTGACAGCATCTCGGCCCCACAAAGGGCCTCTTGTGCCAGAGAACAGGACAGTGAGCACAGAGCCTGAAAGGGCCCTCCGGCCACCAGAGCTCGGCCGGGCCCCACTCTGAGGGTCCAACACTCACGGGGCAGTAGGAGAAGCAAGTCCCCTCGGGTCTCTGCTGCTTTCTGCCCCAGCCATGCTCTCCCGGGAAGGCAGGCCCTGTTCACACAGGCTCATCACCCTGGGAGCACGAGCATGCCCCTGCCCTTCCCCTGCAGTTGAGCCTGACCCGTGGGGAGGAGCGCAAAGCTGGCACCCCTGTGGCAGGCTCCCTTTTGTCCTGCCTGGTCCACCACCCTGGCTGAGGAAGCACAGGGGGAGGCTGGACAGGGAGCCCACACAGGATCACATTTTCTCAAACTTCAGGCTAGGAGGAGAACCAGAAACCCACCCCCCAACCTGGTACCTCCTGCAGGGCCACCCTCCTTGACCCTGCTCGCCTGCTCCAGGCCCCGAATGCCCCCTACAAGGCACTTCAGGTGTGCACGGTTGGGGAATTGCGAAAAAATAAAGTAAAGCACTCAAGGTAACAGAAAAACAGGAAACTGCCTCTTCTCATTGGCAACGTTCTGCAGTTTTCCTAGAGCGCTCTTCAGCAGCGTCTGCAGTCACAGCCGCTGGTTGAAGGGCGCAGACTGCAGGCCCCCTCCCACAGGCGACTCTGCACAGGGACTTCACGGAAAGCCAGGCACATGGGCTGGCAAGAAGGCAAGGGCCTGGCCATGCGGCTCCAAGGAGACCCCACCTGGGTCTGAGCACTGCCACTACCCCATGCCTGCCAGCAGACAGGGACACCAGGCACCTGGCCTGTCCCTACCCACTGCAGCAGGGAGCTGCACCCGGATGCCACCCCTCCAGGCTTCTGCTTCCAAGTCTGTGAGGTGAGCGATGGGAGGGGCGGGAGGGGCGGGAAGGCCTGAAACAAGCTGCCCCCACCCTGGGGGTTGGCCCTGCCCAGGTCACTGCTCTCCACTCCACCCACAGTCACAAGACACCCCGTCTTACGGGGCAGAAACCAGATGGACACCGTGGTGGCCCAAGGCCCACGTGGGCTGAGGACTGTGGTTCTGGAGGCCGTGGCCTCCCCCTCCCTTTTCTGATGGCCACCGAGGGAGGGGCTGTGGAGCTGGCGCTGAGCCCAGGGCCACTTTCTGCCCCTGGTGACCAGGTCCCCGTTCAGCTAAGTTCCTTCCTCATCACTGAACTGCAATGAAGTGCTTACTGGGCCTTCCTCAGCATGCCGACATCTTCCTGTGCTCCACAGGCTGTTTCCTGAGTCAGCAATGACCTCGGCCACCAAGGACACTCCCACGGAGAGCAGAGGCTTCTGACCCTGTCCCCTGGGAGACCTTCCAGGCCTGCCCTCTCCCAGCTCACAGGCGACAGCAGGAAAGACTGTTTTTAGTCAAGTGAGATGAATTATGAGAAAATAAGCTCAGATTACCCCAGGTAACATTGAAAGAGAGAAAATACATAAATATGTTGTGGAAATAACATGTCCACTGACTCAACGGACTTGAGTTTGAGCAAACTCTGGGAAATGGTGGAGGCCCGGGAAGGCTGCTGTGCTGCAGTCCATGGGGTTGCAGAGTCAGACACGACAGAGCAACTGAACAACAATGTTGTGGAAAAGCCAAAAAGGTGCAAGATGTGAGGAGACGGAAGTACCACCACAGCCGGGGGACCTTCAGGACAAGGGGGGCTGGACCATGACCATGCTCTGCCCTTTGCCCACCACTCCACAGTCCTGGCAAAACCCTGTCCAGATCCCATCGCAGACTCTACATCTGATTCCAGCTCACAGAAGCACAGGAAAAGGACTGAGGCAGACAAACCCAGACCAAGGGCCGCTTTGCAGGACAGCCAGCCCAGCATCCCAGCACAGGAGGGTCATGAGCACAGTCAGACTGAAGGGACAAGATCCCGGGCAGTCTCCGTACAAACAGTTGGCTGCACGTCACAGTCAGAACAGTGGGCAGATGGGCACGCGGGCAGGGACGAGGCGGCCCAATGGCTGCTGTCCACTCCATCCACTGTCAGGCTATGGGGGAGGGGAGATGCCAGAGCCTGTGTTAAATACTTCAGCATAAGAGGAAGTGAGGGCCGCCCCACTCTTCCTGCCTCTACCCCTCTTCCCAGAGGAAACAGCTGTTGACATTTTCTCATGATTCCACCCAGAAGACATACTCGCACGCCCTGCTCATTGGCGTGCTTTCCTGACTCTCGCCCACAGGCCCCCTCAATTCCTGCCATGTGTGGGCTCCACCTCACCGCATCCCCACCCAGGCTGACGGTCTCAGCCTCAAAGAGGCAGCCCTGGTGGAGGGTGCGTCTGGAAGCCTGAGCCCAGACCTGGGCTTGCCGCTGCTCAACCCCTCACTTTGGCTTCCTCACCCACAGGATGGGAAACAGGGTTCCTGCGGCTTGGGCTGCTGTGAGGACCAGACGAGTTCCTACGGGGGGCACCTGGCCCAGTGCCTGGCGTGTGACAGTGGTACCACACCTGGCGTCTTGCCCAGCCCTCAGCCCAGATGGGGCCCTGCCTTCCAACCCACCCCCAAAGCCGGGGCTGAGGCCCAGAGATGAGGTGGCTCGCCAGGGTCCCACAGCCACAAGGGACAAAGGCCGACCTAAGGCCTTGCTCTTCACCATCACTGCTTCCCACAGAGGAGGGAACCGGGGCCCAGGGAGGTCACAAGGCCACTCAGAGCCAGCAGAACTCAAGAGCCAATGCCATGCTGTCCCCATGCCCTGAGCTGCTCGGAGCCCTCGGTCCTAACATTTGCACACACCATGCCTGGCGCTTCTCCAGGCCAGAGGGCAGCCCATGCTCTCCCAGGGCCTGTGTCCAGTAAGGAGGGACAAGACGCACGCACACAGGGGAGGGGGTGGGGACACTGGAGCATGGCCTGGGGGCAGGCAGCAAGGTTGCCAAGCAGAGAGCAGGTGGGGCTTCACCAGGGTCAAGAGCCTTGCCCTGCCGAGGGGCCAAGGCAGAGCGGGCCCAAAGGTGTGAGGTCCTGACCCCCAGCGCCTCAGAACACAGGCAGATTTGGAAATGGCTGTGGCAGAGTCCTTAGTGAATGGTTTAGCTGAGGTCATAATGAAGTAGGTGGGCCCCACATCCAACGTGACCTGTGTCCTTACAGGTAGGGAAGAGATGGGGGCGAAGACATGAGGGGAGGGCAGCAGCCATGGCCCGGGGACATCAAGGAGGCCTCCAGCAGCAGAAGCAGGGGGAGCATAAGGCAGGACGCTCCCTGCGCGTGCGGGCCCCAGAGGCACAGGCCTGCGCACGCCCTGATCCAGGGCTTCCGGCCTCCACAGGGGACGAGACCCTGTCAGTGCTGCTGCAGCCCCAGGCCCCGGGCCCTCCCAGCACACACATCGGGGCCCCACCTCCCGCACACTCTCGCCACGGGGAGGAGCTGCCCCTCGACTCTCTACTGCTCACCACCCACCCCTGGCCCCTGCTCTGTCACCCCCGCACAGGCCCTAGAATCCCCCAGCTCCTTCTGGCTCTCGGGCGGGCAACAGCACCTCGGCTTCCCCTCCAGGGTCGGCTCTGGAGCCACCCCCCTGGCACGTCCTCCCCACTGGGGTGCTCCACGGGCAGGGGTTCTTCTCAAACCTGGCTCAGTGCAGACACCCCTGCACCGGGCACCTAGAGCCCGCAGACCGGAGGCCTCACCTGCGCTCCAGACCTGCCTGCAGCTGGGCCATCTCCGCAATCTGCCTCTTTCCATGCACCTGTGTGTTCATTTTCTAGTCTAGTTTCCAGTGAGCAGAAGCTGTGACTCCCAAGGGCACACCTCACACACTGGTCCCAACCACCCTGAGGTGCATGAAAGCCGAAGCCCAGAAGAAAGGAGGCAGCACGGACGATTGTGGGGATGGGCGGCCGGGCAGAGACAAAGGCTGCCCTAGGGCTGGCTGGCAGGACTCAGAGCCCGTCCTATCTGTGCTGCTCTCCTTGGGCTGCAGAGTAAATCCTGTCCGTTACAAGGCCATCAACTTGCAAGGTGGGAGCTAGGAGCATGTCCAGAATGGGAAGCCATTTTTTCTCCTTGCTCTTTCCCAGGGGTTCCATGGTTCCTGGTGCTTTGGGAAGTCACACTCTGGAGGGGGTGGGGGAGCACCAGGGCTAGGGCCACACCCACAGCTCCCCAGGCAGGCACTCGGGAGGAACTGGGGTTGGGGGGGTGCTGTGGTCACCAGAACTTTAACAGAGACAGAAGGCTCTCTTTCTTAATTCAGTCGTAAACTGAGATTGCATGCCTATAGCACTTTCTTATAGAGCAACACTTACAAACAGGAAACTCACTTTTAAAATGAATATCCTGATGGAAATTTTCATCTACTAAACTAGCAAAGTAATGCTCAAAATTCTCCAAGACAGGCTTCAACAATATGCAAACAGTGCTTCCAGACATTCAAGCTGGATTTAGAAAAGGCAGAGGAGCCAGACATCAAATTGCCCACATCTGTTGGATCATCAAAAAAGCAAGAGAGTTCCAGAAACACATCTACTTCTGCTTTATTGACTATGCCAAAGCCTTTGACTGTGTGGATCACAGCAACTGTGGAAAATTCTTCAAAAGATGGGAATACCAGACCACCTGACCTGCCTCCTGAGAAATCCGTATGTAGGTTAAGAAGCAACGGTTAGAACTGGACATGGAACAACAGACTGGTTCCAAATCGGGAAAGGAGTACATCAAGGGTATATATTGTCACCCTGTTTATTTAACTTATATGCAGAGTACATCATGAGAAATGCTGGACTGGATGAAGCACAAGCTAGAATCAAGATTGCCCGGAGAAATATCAATAACCTCAGATATGCAGATGACACCACTCTTATGGCAGAAAGCAAAGCAGAACTAAAGAGCCTCTTGATGAAAGTGAAAGAGGAGAATGAAAAAGTTGGCTTAAAACTCAACATTCAGAAAACTAAGATTATGGCATCCAGTCCCATCACTTCATGGCAAACAGATGGAGAAACAGTGGAAACAATGACAGACCTTATTTTTGGGGGCTCCAAAATCACCGCAGATGGTGACTGCAGCCATGAAATTAAAAGATGCTTGCTCCTTGGAAGAAAAGTTATGACCAACCTAGACAGCATATTCAAAAGCAGAGACATTACTTTGCCAACAAATGTCCATCTAGTCAAGGCTATGGTTTTTCCAGTAGTCATGTATGGACTGAGAGTTGGACTATAAAGAAAGCTGAGCACCGAAGAATTTATGCCTTTGAACTGTGGTGTTGGAGAAGACTCTTGAGAGTCCCTTGGACGGCAAGGAGATCCAACCAGCCCATCCTAGAGGAAATCAGTCCTGAATATTCCTGGAAGGACTGATGCTGAAGCTGAAACTCCAATCCTTTGGCCACCTGTTGCAAAGAACTGACTCTTCTGCAAAGACCCAGATGCTGGGAAAGATCGAAGGTGGGAGGGGAAGGGGACGACAGAGGATGAGATGGTTGGATGGCATCACTGACTCAACCGACATGAGTTTGAGAAAGCTCCGGGAGTTGGTGATGGACAGGGAGGCCTGGCATGCTGCAGTCCATGGGGTCACAAAGAGTCAGGCACGACTGAGCGACTGAACTTAACTGAAACTAGAAATTATCTTTCAGAAAAATCTCAGTACCCATTTTGGGCTCAGGGCTATCCACCAAGCATGGTCACCCCTCTTGCACCCCAGCTGGGGGCGCTGCACCTGGGCTGGGTCTGCTGGGAAAACATCTGCCAAGTTCAAGACATAGAATGATGCTAACACACTTGTCCACTAACCTCACTTCCTGGAATTCTACTTTGAAGACAAGACAATTCTACATCAAGACCCCTCAGAAAAGCAGCTTTCTGCCCAAAGGTATTCACCACGTTGTTACCACACTGTGAGAACCTGGACACAATTCAGACAGGGTGGAGACTGTGATCCACGCGGTCCCTTCTCAGAGCGTGTCCCTCAGGCAGGGCGCTGTGTGAGAGCCTGTGACAGCACAGGGGACAGGCAAAACCGGGAGAGAGCACCATCCCCACCTGCTGTACGGACCTCTCACCCACCCGAGCTCTAACCTGTGCAGTTAAGTGTAACTGTGCAGCAACGTGGAAAATGCACAGCAAGTTATCTGAGTCAGCTGAGGGGTCCTCTGAGCCACTGCATCCGGCCCACTGCAAAGAGGGTGAGAACAGCCTCTGACTCGCCTGCCCGGCCCCCTCCGGGCACTCCATGTGGCACACGGTCAAGGTGCCCACCCTCTCCCAAACTGGAGGCCCACAGAGGGCCAGGCCTCATCTGTGAACCACGAGCCCTCACTGCCCAGCACCAGCCCTGGGCAAATGAATGCTGTAACCTTCTGAGATGTGTGCTTTGTTACAAACAACACATGTGTAACACTGTTGTACCATGTATACAATATAAAACATTAGATTCCTTCTGCTCCCACAAAACACACTTCAGACCCAGATCCAGGTCTGCCCATACAGCTGGCTGTGGGGGATATGGGTATTGATCTGGTCCTCGCTTCCTCCTCAGAGGAAGAACTCTCTGGCTCTCCCCAGACAGATGGCCATGACGAGGCCCCACCACTGCCTGTGCCCAGAGGCCTGGGAGCTGGGATGACGTCGTGATAGAAAGGGCAGGGATCCAAACAAACCTGCAGGCCTAGAAAAGCACATGCTTAGAGAAAGCATTCAGAAGGACACACCCACACAGGAACAACAGCAGTCTAAGGAGATCATGGAGTATGTCCGTCTTCCTTTTGCACTTTCTACATGATCAGGAGTACACAGGCATTACCTTACAATGAGAAAACCAGCAGAGTTTCTTTTGTGCCACCCATGCTGAGCTCACCACCTAGACGTGGAGAAGCGGGCCACAGGGGCACTGGCCTGACGGGCTGGTCACTGAGTTGCCAGCAGGCTGCAGGAGGAGGCCCATGGGCGCACCGCCTGCTGACTCTGACTTTCTGAAAGGGCACGGCTGCCGGTCATCAGCCAGAGGGACGGGAGGAAGAACCTGAACTGGACAGGCCACAGCCTCCGAGAAAATTCAGCACCAAGACCACGATGCCCGCGCCCACCCCGAGACTCCAGCCTGTCAGACATGTGCCTGGGCTCTGGGCAGCCAGCGGCTCAGGGAGCAGAGAAAGGGCAGCTACAAAGTTGGAAACAGCCTTCACTACCAACAAAATCTAACCTCTAAGAATCAGATGTTCTAGACTCAAAGCCTCAAGATATGGCACATTTCCACATTTCTGGAAAAGCCCACAAAATGTAGTTCCAAAGGCTAAGTGTCAAGAAAAGGAAAAGAGGGCTAGTTCCCCAGCCTGATACAACCACCGATGGAGACAGCACACCACACGAGCCAAGCTGACGGCCCAGTCTAGATCTCCGCTGTGTCTCACAAGGCCGGTCAGGATGATCCCTCCGTGCTGCATTCCAAGCCAGCGTGTTCAAGGCAGATCCCCAGGGCCCAGGGGAAGCCCTCACCTCACACTGGGCATCAGGCGGGCGCTCAGAAAGGATCACCTGTGACGGTGAGGGTTGAGACACAGAGAGGAAGGCACCCAGAACGGTGACACCACGTATCACTGGTTTGCCCAAACCTCATCCAGCATTTGAGAAACTCTGGGAAAACAAACTCACTCACTCATTTTACCCTTAATTTCTACCTCTAACCCCAGATCTGAGGCAGTGTGGGCTGTGGGTCGACCAACTTGTTGGCGGTGTGTGGAGGCACCGAGTTGAGGGGGGACCTGTGGGCCTTGGCTCGGGGGCTTTGAATGCAAGCGTCCCAGGAGAGCTGGGGGCCCCGGGTACTCGACAGGCAGGCTCAGGGGCCCTGGGGACCAGCGGGAGTGTCGCTCTGAAACACTATGACTGCCTCCCTGCACCAAAGCCAGTACTCCCTCAGGACAGAGGGTGAGGGGAAAATGGGCCCGGAGCTCAACAGTGATCCCACGAGCACTGGCAGGGTGGCCACAAGGTGCACAAAGCCCAGGTGAGGGGGACGGCGGCCGCCAGCCGCCCCGGTCAGAGCCACCCAGGCAGAGAGGAGAGGCGTTCTCTGTGGTGGGCCCAGGTGCCAAGGCAGTGGACTGAGTGCACTTCTTCGTAGGCTGCGGCGAAATCTGTTTTCAGCGTAGCCCGCACCAGCTGAAGATTGTACAGGAGAGCTAGCAATCACCACCAAAGCAAGCCTCACTTCCATCCCCATTGAGTCAGAGACCTCCAAACACTGCAACCTACAACTGACTGGGCAGCCAACTCTCTGCTTGCCAAGGTCCCGGGTCCCGTGGATTTCAGGAAGGATGGCGGGGAACTGAGAAGCAAGATCCACCCCATTTGGTCCTCTGCTCACCCGCCCACATCACTGCAACATGGAGGATGGCTCCCGGCTGGGTGTGCTGGTGGGACAAGGACCAAACCACAGGCCCAGCCCAGGGGCCTGGTCCTCCCCGCGTTCGGGGCTGCCGCCAGCACACCTCCAATCCCACAGGGTGCGGGACTGGGAGAGCCTGATAGCTACCCAGGCCTCATGCAAAGCAAACAGCGGCTCCCCTGAGGCCTCTGGGTGAGGGGTATGAAGAGGGGCACAGGGTAGCCAGGGCTCCCGGGAGAGGGGAGGACCAGCGCTGGGCTGCAGAGGGAGCCGCCCTGAGGCCCGGGAGGCAGGGAGAAAGCTGGCTCTACTGGGCGACCAGAAGCACATCCAGCAGGCTGCCCGCGTTTCCCACCTTGGGCTGCACGGTCCCAAGAGAGGCAGGGCTGGGCCGGGTCACTGGCTGGGCAGGAGGGTGGCCCCGGGCGCAGCAGGAAGGGCGGGCGCTGGCTCGGCGGTGGCTCCTCGCTCTGACCCCGCAGGGGCCCAGTGCGGTGCTGGGGACACAGCGAGGCCTCGGGTGCTGTGGGGCAGGGACACACACACACACACACACACACACACACACACACACACATACAGAGACAGGCCGTTAGAGGGACAGGCAAGGCCGGACCCCGCAAACAGACTCTGAACATGCAGCTCAAGCTCGGGCTCTCAGAGGTGGGCCAACTCAGGGCCGCTGGGCAGGGAGGCGAAGGCTGAGGCCACGGGACCAGACACGAGGCCCCACCACCTCCTCCCAGCCCCGGAACAGTCTTCATTCGATGTATGGGACGTAGCTTCAGCTCCTACACTCAGTCCTCGGGACTCAGGGGCAATGACCTCAAAAGGCAGGCAGGAGAAAAGCAGCCCCCAGGGCCCTTACGTGACCACTTCCAAAGAAGAGGCCAGCCCGGAGCCCAGCCTACCTGCAGCGGCCTTTCTTGGCGGAGAGGGGCTCCCTGAGGGACACATACGACTTCACTTCTTAAGGTCAACCTTCCTTTTCTATCAACCTAGCGTAGGGGAGCCCCTGGAGCCCCAGATTGCATGCTCCAATTCTTTTAAGCAGCTTCACCAAGGTCCCAGCATTTGCCTGAGCAGAGTCATCCAAACTAGGTGGGGAAACGACAGGAACTACAAGTGGGACAAGGAATGCTGGCCTCTGAGCTTGACAATCGCTGAGAATCCCAGAGGTGGGAGTCCAACCCCACTGTGCACACCTGCTCAACACAGATGCTCCAAGTGGCAGGGCGACGACAAACCGAAACCTGCCAATAAGCAAGGTCAACAGGGGGTCAAACTGCAAACAACTGCCTTAAAATTTTTTTTATGCTAACAGTGTTACTTATTCCAAAAGCAAAGGGTAGGGGTACCTGGATTTCTGTTTTCACAGCCAGAGGCACAATTTCTGTGTCCCTCACCCTGCAGGCTACCAGGGCTGCCTGCTTGCCACCTCACTGAGAAGGCAGAGGGGCACCATTTCAGGGCCCACGTCCATGAACAGCTAGGATGCCAACATGGCTCCCTGGCCAGCCTCCGTCAGGCCCTGAATGCCACTTCTGCTCTCTGACATCTCTCCTGAACGCTAGGCAAAGACCTAACATCTTCAACATGCAAAGCGAGAAAACAGAGCAGCCCAGAAAGCACGGACCCAGCCGTGTGACCGAATCACCAAGGACTCCCACCCAGAAGCGGGAAGGAAGCCTGGTCTCTCCCTCTGCAAGAGAGGCGAACATGCACTGCCTCACCCAGTGACGCTCAAGCAGAACAGACGCTGAGCTAGTCAGGAGACCCGAAGCCCAGTTTCAGAAAGAGACTGAATATGAGATAAAAGAGAGTAGATTCTCCAGGACAGCCAATCCCCTGCTGCTGTGGGCAGCCAGGCCCTTCGCTTCAGCCCTGCCCTGAGGAGGAAGCAGGTAATCCAACCTCTGCGCCTGCCTTGCCCCCAGGGCCAGCCCTGCCCACATGCACAGAGTCAAACCCCAGAGCAGCAGAGGGTCTTGGGACCCCAGGCCGGAAGCCCCTCTGTAACAGTAACTCCAGGCGGACTGAGGGGCTGCTGCCAGGTGCCAGCAGCAGAAAGGTAGGGGCCATGAGCTCTGGCTGAGCCCGGTGCCCAGCACGGGGGTTACTACTCACAGCCATGGTAGGAAGCCGGCGACCCCCCAGCCTTGCCGTACTCCTGCTCCGAGTAGCTGGTGGACAGGTTGGGCTGGCTGGAGCCCCGGCCAAAGGTGATCTGGTTGCTGCCCATGCCAGTGGCCACCTGGGCCATGCGCTCCTTGGTCTTGAGAGCCTGGGCCCGCTCGGCCTTAAGCCGCTCCTCGTCCTTCAGCAGGGCCACCAGCTGCTTGGCCTTCTCACGCACGTTGACCCCCTGGTCCTTGCCGTCACGGTCAACGTACTGGAAGTCCTTCAGGGTCTGGATGGCAAAGATGTTCTCGCGGCACTGCTGGGCCACGCGCTCGGAGCCCGTCTTGATGAGGTAGTCAAGCAGCGTCAGCGCCTTGTACACGTGCCGCCAGTTCTTGCCGTGGTCGTTGAGCCGCTTCCACACCATGCTCATGATCTCCGAGAAGGCCACCACGTTGTAGGTCAGGTCTGCAATCTCTGTCATCAGGGAGCTGGACGGGCCCCATGGGTCATTGGAGGTGGCTTCCCGCACTTTTATCTCAGCTTCCGAGTAGTTGTTGACAATGTTTTTCATCTGCCGTCTGATGGACGAGGTCGTCATCTTTACGTTCTGTGACAAGTGCAGATCCTTTCAGGGAGAGAAGCTTCCCCGTCTCCGGCAGGTTCGTGCTCCACAGAGGTTCAGTCTCCGTAACAGGTCTGGAGCAGGGTCCCTGACGGTCATTTCCTCTATTGGAGCCTCAGGTCTGAGAAGCCGGAAGCCATGACCTAGAGAAAGAAGTAACAAACGTTACTGTGTGTGAGTTCCCCTGAGACAGCAGGCTCTCTGCAAATGGCAGGCAGGGGTCGGCCAGCCGGGGTGGTGAGAGGACGTCCTCCAGCCCCCGAGGACAAAAAGGATGCCACCTTCCCTTCAAAACTAAGTTAAGAACAATACTACACATTAATAACCAATACAATTTAAACTCAAGTTTAAGCCTCTGGAAGGAAAGCAGTAACACTGTAACTCCTGGTCTATTTTCAAACCACTTCTGCTGGATCTGCTCTGCCACACCTGGCAGACGCCCGCTAGAAGAATCTCACGCCATCTACACTGGCTCCAGAGACTCTCTCTGACCCTCTTCTCCTGACTTCTTACAGAGACTCCCAACCCCTTCGAGACCAGGGCTGAGGCCCCACTGGGCTTTCAGAGCCTCCAGCATCTGGCACAAGCTATGTAGCACTGATACAACCTTACAAATAAACTGCTTCTGGCCCAGTTTCCTCATCTCAGAGAAAAGAGAACTGAGGACTCCACATTAACAGGTCCACCCAGTCCTTTGCCACAAACACATCTCTCCAGGGAAGGAACACCTGCGGAGCTGGAGTGAAGGCTATGCCTCTGGCCACAGGCCTGGTCCAGAGTGTGGGGGACACCACCTGGTTTGGTTGCCAGTGGGCACCCAGCACTGCGACATAAATGCTGCTGCCACAAGTTAAAAGCAGCGCCCCTTCCCCCAGGAAGGCATCTGACAAGGGACAGAGGTGAGCGCGGGGACCTGAGGATACAAGTGGAGGGCAACTCGACTGTGGCGGTGGGCCACCGACAGAGGCGAGGAAAGCACTCCCTTCAGAGCTAGCCCTCAGGGGGGCTCTTCAGAGGAGGAGACAGGGCAGGCGGGGACTGGAAGGGAAGCGGTGCCAGGTGACTCCTCTCCTACAGAATGAGGAGGGGGCCCAGGACCTGCAGCTCCCCACCCCCACCCCACCCCCAGCTGCCACTGGGCTTCTGGCCTGGGAAAGAGCTGGGTGGCCTTGGGCCAGGCTGTCTCACTATATGCTCACAAAAAGCCTTCCTTCCGGGTAAGGATCACCCCTCCCCTGGTGCAGATGGAGAGCCTTCCTTCTGGGTCATGAAGTCAGCTGACCAAGGCCCCCTGGTGAGGACTCTCTCCCTCCTCCCACAGGGGCTCTCACTCTGCTGCTTCTGCCACAGGAACAATAGGTGGGCGGCCTCTACCAGCTTCATCCCAGCCTCAGAAATAAGTAACCAGCAAGTGTCAGGAGTGGGGAAGCCAAAGGAAATGCCCACTCCTCACATTCAGCCAAATAGGAGAAGCTCATAACCGTCATCCTGGTGGCATTAGTCATCGGCTTGGTGAGCAAGGCCTCTCCACCCTCAGACAGGCCAAGAATTCTGTCTTCATCTGCAGATGCAGGGCTTCAGCAGAATGGGACTTCAGCTGAAGGTGGGCAGAGTGAATTCCACTGCACGGTCGGCTCTTAAAAACCTTCCACAGTGTGTCTGAGGAGCAGGGCCAGGTGCTCTGTGGGGACCTGCACGTGTGACGTGACAAGGCTGGTCATCCATGGCCACCAGACAGGATGGGCCGCAGAGGGGGCCTCCCGAGCAGCTCCGGCTCCCAGAGCAAATGCTCCAGCATCACTGGTCACACTCGAGGTCCCGAAGCCCCAGGGCCGCCCAGCACTTTGTCTGTCACCCACCTGGGGCTCGGCAGGCTCCCCCACCCTGCACTTCGCAGTTGCAGGAGCCATCGCGGCCACATGTAACCTGCAGCTCGCATGTCCTGTCCCAGGCGACAGCCCACCTACACACACAAAGCCTGAAGGACGGGCCCCTAGCCACAGATGAGCCATGGCCCAGTACCACCGAGGAGCTGCGTCCCTTGGCCCTCAACATGCAGGCAACCCAGCCAGAGTCTGGGATCAGGACTCTTGATCTCAAGAGCAGCCTATAATGGTGACCATAAAGTAACAGCTGGTCCACATTTGCCAAAGACAAGCTGGGGCAGACAAATTCTGGCATATTTGAAAATACAACCAGAATTCGCCTGACAGTGGAGACTACAAGTAGACTGAATAAAACAGCAAATAGAGCAACACTAAAAAAACAAACAAAAAATTCCAAGGCTAGAGTGATGCCCCTGGAGGCAAGAAGAATTCCATAAAAATGTGTTCAAGAGCCTGCAGAGTTGGGTGGGGAAATTCCTTCCCAATCCAGAGTCCCAGACGCGGGAGGAAGCAGCCCTCATGGCTCCAGACCCCAGGTGGGCCCTGGTCAAAGCCCACGTGAGTCCTGGCCATCCCTTCTGTGACAGGGACATAACTGGCCAGGTGTCAAGAAGATGATGATGGTTGGGGTCTCCACCAAACCCCCATCTGGGGGGCTTTTCAGGGATCGGGGATCATTATCAGGGACCCAGACCAGCTATGAGGGAACGGCAGCAAACATCTCTCCCCTCCCCAAACCTAACAGGATCCGCAGATGGCAGCTCCTGATCTGCGTCTGGTAGCCTCCTGTGACTTTCTCCAGGCAGGCAACACCCACAGGGAAGCTGAGGGCCGTCCGCCTCACTCACCGAATGCAGCATCCGTGTCCCAGGACTCCTCAGTGGGCAGAGAAATCAAATCTTACATCTCTATCCCAAAAGCGGGCTTCAAGAAAACCCTGCATTCATATATATGAAGAATTTCAAAAACAAACATCTGAGCCTCTTAACTCCAAGAATGATAAAGCAGATACAGTGGCAGCACCCACAGTATAGGGAGAGCCCCAAGTGCCAGTTAACTGGCTGCAAGGGGACTGACCGTCCCCCCAACGCTGGATGACCCCTGTCCCCTTAAAAAGAAAGAGCCACCTGGGGGCTTCTCCCAAGACATGACAGTCTTGGAACAAGCACAGGAAAATTCAAATTCGATGTCAGATAGCCTCCAATGACCATGTTAGTGATTTTTCTAAAAGCAGAAATCAAGCACTGAAAACACACGTGAGGACTTCCTCTTTTCTTTAGCAGTGCGGCGGATCGTTCGGTCTCTAGGAAGAGCAGCCGGGCTGCAGGTTACACGGGTGTTGAAATGCAGTCACTCTGAAAGGTGGTGTGAAACAAGGACCAGGCTCAGGAGACGTGGTCTGGCCACCCGACAACACAGGCGCTTAGAAACGGTGGCGTGACGAGCAGCACCTCCTGGAGAGGCGCGAGCACCGAACGCTGGCGCCTGGGCCAGTGGATGCGTGAGCAGAGGACAGAGAATTCCTCACTGCTCCCCTCCACCACTCCTCCACGTAGTTTTGCTAATGGCCAACCAGGGACAACATTCTTAAACAACCCTGCCAGAAACCAGACAGCACACAGAACCAGGGGCCTGGAAAGCAGGGCTCGGGCTGGGCCAGGCCCAGCCTCCTGCTCCTGGATGGCAGGGCAGACCGGACACCCAGCCTCCTGTCCCAAGGCCCCTTTCTGACAAGGGCTCAACTCCTGCCAGCCCCAGGGTGTCACAGGAGCCCCCACCTCAGGCCAGCTCCAGGTCAGTCACCATGAGGCTAGAGTTCTGGCGACAAGCCTAGTGGTGGATGTTTCTCTTGGCCTGTGGGGCTTCCCGGGTCTGTGGAGTGAGCCCCTGGAACTCAGCCCCCCTCCAAGAAAGGAGCTTGTGACCCCTGGGCCAGAGTCTCCATTCCAACACGCTGAGTGACTCTACCACCAGAGAGAGACCCCCGATGGCCAGTGGCCACGCCACCCAGAGACTGGGACACAGTAGGGGACATTCGATGGCTTCACACCCACCCACCTGCACACAGGGCAGGCCCGCAATGGGTTTGATCAGCAGAAGTTTCCAGCTTGAGGCATTTTGGGAAAAGAACAGAGCTACATGGGAAAAGGCAGAATTCCCAGGGATTCATGCTTAATTTAGACCTGGCTGGTCACTGTGGTGGCGCTGAGTGCTGGGCTGTGGCCACGTCCTGAGGAGCCAGCAGGAGAGGGGAAGCCGGGGGAGGGGGAGCTGTGGACCACACAGGCCTGGGTTCAGGCACAGCAGCCATCCGTAGCTGCTCTCTCAGGAGCTCAAGATGCTGCCCAGAGGAAGCCCGCAGGTGAGGACAGGCACCTCCGGGCAGTGTAAATGCAGACCAGCCTGGCACAAAGGTCTCCCATGGACTTTGGGGAGTGTGGCTGAGGTCCTTGCAGCCCACCCCAGGCGGTGCGGGGGGCACCAGAGCCCAGAAGACGGCACACCCGGAAGGTGAGCTCCTCCGGGGGCCAGCACGGGTGCACCCTCGCCCCCTGGCACCCTCCCGGTCCCAGGCACGGCCTGCTCCCCTGCCCGCGGCCTCCCCCGGCACTGCCCCACTGGCTCTTTCCTGTGAGTTGAGATCTGGGGACCACGATCACTCTCTCAAGTCACCAACTCCCACTGTGGGCAGAACCTCTCCATGTGGGACACCTTCCTGCTCATCCCAGTTGCTGCTTGCCCATCTCCACCACGTGTCCTCAGCACAGGCTCCTCTGACACGGGCTGAGCGAGCGGGAACAGAGGGAAACTGAACAAGGCAGACAGCACCCCAGCCCCTCCCCCTCAGACACGAGGCTCACCGGGCCAGCCCCCCAGCAGTCTCCCTCAGGGCTGTCGCTGGAGTCAGAGCAGCCACCCTGCTCAGTGAACATATAAAACCACTCCACGTAAGAGTTCACAACAAAGAACCTGGGCAGGGGTGGATGAGCCATGTCAGCCAACAGTACCCAGGCAGTCCCACGGGCAGCGGAGCCCTGCCACCCCACCAGCCTGGGCTCAGGAGCAGACCAGGTGATGAGGTGGGGATAGCCGCTGCTCAGCACTGAGTAACACAGGTTCAGACACCTGCGTCCTCCCAGAGTGTGTCTCTGAGGATGTTTCTCAGGAGCACCCCGACGGCAGCCTGGGGACACAGTCCAGGGCAGGGGACACGCCTACAGAAGCAGCAGGGCCCAGGCAGAACACGCTGGGCAGAAGGCCCCTCCTGGTCAGGCAGGTGGCATTGTCCCCAAGCCCCTTCCTGACCGTCACACCCGGGCCCAGTCCTCTCCTGTGTGGCTGGCATTTCCAACAAGGCCTCAAATGTGCTAACTCTCTGATGCCAGCAGTCACCCGAAAGAACAGGCTCAGAATAGAAACTGAAAATAGCACAGGCTCTCTCAACAGACGCTGGAGAATCCTAACAGCCCTGACTGCACGCCAGAGCGTCTGCTCACTGAACCTCAGTAAGAATTCGCAGGTGAGGAAGTTGGGCACAGAGAGGGTAAGAAAACTGGCCTGAGCCACATGCCAGCACGTGGTAGGACCAGGACTTGCTCCCAGACCTCTGGCTTCTGGTCCTATCCTCTTCATCTCGTCTGTTTGGCTTCAGACAAACCCCACCATCAGAATAGTGAATCCTTCCTCCCTGAATCCAGAGGCTTTGAAGGGCCCTCCTGTCAGGTGCTAAACAGGCAGTGAGACGGGACAGAAATAACCAC
Organism: Bubalus bubalis; assembly: GCF_019923935.1. Lineage (NCBI taxonomy): Eukaryota > Metazoa > Chordata > Mammalia > Artiodactyla > Bovidae > Bubalus > Bubalus bubalis. Next base: position 28,972,694 of record NC_059159.1, on the reverse strand, counting down.
CCTCCTGCCCCTGCTCAGCCCATCTCCAGCTCTGCAAGCCAAGCAGGCAGGAGCCCAGACGCTGGAGCTAAAGGGCCAGCCCCTGCCCACGTGCGGACGTGAGGCCCAGGCGCTGTGGTGCTGTCCTGGGATAGGCCCCTGGCATTCCCAGCGCCTTCCAACGTGGCCCACCAAGGAGGGGCCTTTAAGGTTCTTCCCAGAAAGCGTTGCCCTGGAAAGCCTCAGGCCCCACAGACGGCAACAGGAGGAAAGCTGGCAGGTGGAAGCCTGCACATCAGAGACTCCAAGACGACGTAAACAGCAGCCCATCAGAACTCACACCTTAAGAGACCGGACCTCTTCGGTGACTGCTGCGTCTTCTGCTGAAGCAGCCACACGGGCTAGAACAACCCGAGAGCTCTGATTACTCCTTTAAGAACAGCCGTCGTCTGAAGTACCACCAGGAAAAAAACCAGTCTCAGAGCCGAAAGGTAAACTTCCTCTTTTGGTTCAGAATAAAAATACGACTTCCCTCCTTCCTCCTCTGCTGGATATGTTCCCAGGATTTTATTTACTCTGCACCGCTGACTGGACTCTCAAATGTCAGCGTCAGCCCAGAGAAGGTCTTCCAGCCACCACTCTGTCCTCTTACATTTTTATGATGTATGTGCTGCTGGGCACACACAAGAGTACACACCAGCCCCATGTGGGCACAGATGACGCGCCCCTGTCACCCAGACCCCTGCCCCACCCCACCCCGCAAACAGCTTGGGTTCTGAGCTCCATGATCCCCCGGTTTTTAAGAAAGAAGAAGGTCTTACCATTGACATCATCCAACCACCACAATCTGCTGGCGTCGATACTGAGGCTCTGAGACCCGTCCGCGCTGCTGCGTGTCCCTGCCATGTGACAGCGCCTGTGCTGACCGACACCCACCCCCTCGTCTGTCCGGGGACACCTGAGCCCACTTCACCTTCTTGCCATCGTGAACAGTGCTGGTGTGTGCATGAGCCCCCGAGACTCGTGCACTGAGGCTTCTAGACCCTGTTCCGGGAGCAGAGCTGCTGCTCTGCAAGGCACACAGCGACGTCTGCATGGCATTTTACAAATGTTCTTGCTGTTCTCTCTTGTAACATCATTTCCTTGTCACAGCGCAGACAGACAGAGGGTTTAGCCAATACTTTTCACACGTTGGACATACAAGGAATGATGCCCATGGGGAAGCCCAGGACGCAGCCCCCGCCCCTACCTAGGTCGGGACAGCTGGTGGGAAACCTGTGCCCCTGGGGCAGGGCTGCAGGAGGATGGGGGCACAAGGGAGCCATGAGCATGAGGGGAAGAGGTGGTGAGGTGGGGGGCGGGTTTGGGGGCCTTATGCACTGAGGAATCTGGATCTGCCGATTCGTTACTCCCCTTCCAGATCTCTGTCAAACCCTCCAAGTAAGAGTCATATGGTTAACACTCATAGGGCACTTCTGACGTGCCAAGCGCTGTGTTAGGAATCCTCCTCTTTAATTCTTAATATAAGCTGCGTTATTGTATGCTTAATATTTTTCTTCAAATCGATCTACTTTGTTTTTGGCCACACTCAGCTTGTGGGATCTTCATTCCTAACCAGGGACTGAGCCAGGGCCATGGCAGTGGAAGCACAGAGTCCTAACCACTAGACCACCAGCTGCTGCTGCTGCTGCTGCTAAGTCGCTTCAGTCGTGACCGACTCTATGCAACCCCATAGACGGCAGCCCACCAGGCTCCCCCGTCCCTGGGATTCTCCAGGCAAGAAGACTGGAGTGAGTTGCCATTTCCTTCTCCAATGTGTGAAAGTGAAAAGTGAAAGTGAAGTCGCTCAGTCATGTCCGACTCTTCGCGACCCCATGGACTGCAGCCCACCAGGCTCCTCCATCCATGAGATTTTCCAGGCAAGAGTACTGGAGTGGGGTGCCATCGCCTTCTCCGCTAGACCACCAGGGAAGTCCCTAAATCAATTTACTTCTAAATTCAAATACCTGCATTAAGTAATCACATACATGAAATCAGGTATCATGCTATGGCATTTGGGCAGAGGAGGTCTTTCTATTTGTTTTTATTAAGACGAAATTCACCATTTTAAAGTAGGCAATTCACACTCACAGCTTAGGATCCTCACAGTGTTGGATGGGCTTCCCAGGTGCACTAGTGGTAAAGAACCTGCCTGCCAATGCAGGACACGTAAGAGACATGGGCTCGATCCCTGAGTTGGGAAGACCCCCTGGAGGAGGGCATGGCAACCCCCTCCAGTATTCCTGCCTGGAGAATCCCGTGGACAGAGGAGCCTGGCGGGCTACAGTCCTTGGGGTTGCAAGCGAGTCAGACACAACTGAGTGACTTAGCATACAGGCACAGTGTTGGGTGACAGTCACTGCAGTGGACGTTTGCATCCCCGGGAGACCCTGTTCATCGGCCATCACTACCCACTCCTCCGCTCACCAGCCCCTAGCACGCTGCCTTCTGTCTCTGTGAACTCACCTACTCTGGACACTTCACGCAAAACCACGCAGTATGTGCCTTTTATGTCCAGCTCCTTTCACTCAGAGTATTCTAAAGGTTCGCTTATACTGCGTTTATCAGTACTTCACTCCTTTTTGTGGTAATTTTCTCTCGTATGGACAGGCCACATTTATGTACCCATTGATCAACCAGACACCTGGATTGTTTCCATGTATTGGCCTTTATGCACAATGCTGCTGTGAACTCTGCGTATGAGTTTTTATGTGGATGTGTGTGCTCAGCTCGCCTGGGCAGGTACCGAGGAAGAGGGCTGCTGGGTCACCTGGCAGCTCTCAGCTTCACTTTCAAAGGAACCACCAAAGGTACCATGGCATTCTGACGATAAAAAAACTCTCTAAGATGAGTAACATTCAACGGCTTCCACTTAACATTATTTTAAGAAACACTGCCGCAGCCGAAGCTACTGGAGTGGGTTTGCAAGTCTGGGGACAGAGAAGCAGTGCAGTGGAGGCGGGGCTTCTGCAGTCCTGATGGAGTCACAGCAGGCGGACTTGGGGGGGGGGGGGGCAGGGGGGAGGGCAGGAAGCAGGCAGACGCCCATACCACAGCGCCTAGCTGCCGGCGGAATGGCAGGGACACAGGATGTCAAGGTGGGGAGAGTGTGCCTGCTTCAGGAGAAGGAAGGAGGCCGTACAACTATGAAGACAATGAAGCTGGAGGTGCTGGCACGACCAGCACAGAGAGCAGAGACAGCCGAGGCAGCTGTGCCAAGGGCCGGGGCGGGCGTTGGGGGAGCCCAGGAGAGTGGGCATGGAGCGCAAGTCAGGAGGGGGTGAGTGGCCATCAGTGACGTCCAAGAAGGGCCAGGAGAGGGGTGGAGACACAGGAGAACCGTCCTGTGGTGCAGGAGAGAGGAGCTGAGGGGAGTCAGGGCATGATGCCAACCAACAGGGATGCAGAGTCCAGAGGAGGCAGCAGGAGCCAAGCCTCAGGCTGGGAGGGCTGTGACTTCTCTGCCTGGTTATGCCAACAAACAGCTCCAACACCCAGTGTGGGGCCCTCGGCCCTCCAGACCTGCTGCACGGGGCCGGCCTCTGTGGCACAGCACCAAGCCCATCGCTGCCCCCCCACCTCCAGCCAGTCTTGCAGAGCACCCCCCACCTGCTGCGGCTGCCCTGCAGGCCACCTGCGCTTCCGGCCTCCCCCTTCTCTCCCCGCTTCCTCCCACGGCCTCTGGACAGAGGCCCCGACTGTCTGCACACTGGGGCTGCCTCACAGGGCCTGGCGCTGAGCCGGGCACACAGCTGCCGCAGGAAGGAGTGACTCAACCCCACCTGCTCCCACACTGCCCCAGCCTCGGCTGCTCCCCACACCCTCACCCGATGCCCGAGTCCAGGGCCCCCAACGTCTCACGGGGTGTGGAAACATGGGCTGTGATGCTGCTGGGGGTAAAAATTACCATGAGTTGGAGTGGAGAGAGAGCTGCCCCCACACCACGTTTTCGTCAGCTCACTAATCTGTTTCCTCCTCAGGAAAATGGCAGCAACAGCCTTGGAAGCCTACAGATGACCCCATGAAGGATCTGAGTGGATGGAGGGGAGACCCTTCACTCCTGCGGGGCCCACGGCTGCTCGCAGGCCTCTGCCACACCCTCTTCAGTCCCGCTGAGCACCTCCCCCACCCAGGAGAAAAGCAGGACTGGAGAGGCCCTCGTCTGGCAAGGCGGCACTGAGTCAATTTCACACTAAAGTTAACAAGCAGAAACAAACCGCGGCTGGCATACCATGTAATTTTTTTAATTCTTAAAAGATTAGAAGTATGCTGCTGAATGTCAAAACACAAAAACCAAAAAGAAGTTAAAGTTGTTATTTTCCTTTTAGCTTTATCTCCATTAGCCAAATACTTCTCTTCAAACAACGTTTACATTGCCTTTGTCCTACTTTGCTGAGGAAAATAATAATATAGGAGTGAGTTTCCAGCGCGGATGACAGTGCACGCGCAGATCTGCCCAGTAAACACTCCACTTTAGAGAAAGAAGTGTTTCCTTGCCTCACTGGCCACCAGCCTCCTGCTCCCTCGGTCAGCCCAGGGATGACCAGGGGGAGGACCGGATCCTTCGGCACACCTGTGCTTCACAGGAAGACAGCCAAACCTGGAGAGGCCGGCCCGCTCACTCACTGGCCGCAGGCTCGGCTGCTGCTGGCCAAACTCACCGAGGTGGCCGCTGAATTTACTGATGGCTTACTGTGTGCCCCAGCCTGCAAGGGAAGCACTTCACAGGAGAGGAGAGAGGGTGAGTGAGGCAGTGCCCGCCGAGGAGGCGCAGTGCCAGCTCCTCAGCCTCAGGACCTGAACATAACTTACGCGAGGCTCCCAGGTCCTTCCTTGAAGACCACCACATGTTCTAAGCTGCTCCCTGGAGGACTCATAGTCTCTCCACCAACCAGCTTCCAAGGCGGGCCTACCAGTGGCAGGTAATTTGCACCTGGGAGCCCCACCTTGCAGTGACCCCTCCCCTGGGCCCAGGATGCCCACTCCCCCTCTGTGGTCATCATTTCTATGCACCAAGGACTTCCAGTCCACTGCCTCCTGGGCCTGTAACAGAACTGTGTTCCCCGCTCCTCAGGGATCAGCCATGGCCCTAGCCGGTAAAACTGGCAGAAGGGAGGTGTGACGTTCTGCGTCCAGCACCTCAGAGGCCCGTTCCCCGCAGCATGTGTGTGTGTGGGGGGGGGGGGCGGTGGAGGCCTGTGTCTCCGCCAAAGAGAAAGGATGAGGTGCCCAAGCACGCACGTGGCCCTGGAGTTCACAGCAACATCGCTCCTAAAAGCCAGCCAGTGAGAAGAGCTTCCCTTCACAGATTAACAAAATGCGGTATACCCATACAGCCTTAACAAGAAGGAACTGCAGGCACAGAGAGGGCCACTTGGGGCCGGCCCTGCAGGCCAGCAACAAAACTGGACCCTCCTGCCGGGCCCTCCCCTGGCCTCAGTGAGACACAGAGAGACGTGGAGCTGCGGGGAGACGGACAGGCCCTCAGAGGCCAGCTCCACTGGCCTGGGACTTTCTCTCTCAAGTGACTGGATACTCAGAAGTCGCCAGTTCATCGGGCACTGTGCTTGGCCCCTTCCACATCACCACCTGCGAGGTGGGAGGCCTTGGGGGATGGATTCCAGGTTACATTCTGTGAGCCTCATGGCACAGGTTTTTAAACATCTTTTATTTCTGAGAGCTTGATTCAGAAGCAGTGTGCCAATGAAGCTTCTTCCTTTTAAAGAAGACAATATTTGTTCCCCTCCTCCTAGTTTTAACCCAATTTCTTTTTCTTTTCTCCCAATGGCCTTTAGTGGTCTACCACATGGATTTCTTCACCATCCACTGGCTAGCAGAGCAACGCCACAAGTCACTGATGCAGACCCCTGAACCCCCACACACACACCAGGCCCACCGCCATCACAGGACGCGGAGTCTCAGGGGAGGCCAGCACCTCCTTCCCGGAGGTGCCTATAACCAGCCAGGCAGGCAGGGAAGTGGGGACCCCTCCCCAGCATGACAGCTGCTCACAGAGGCCCAGGCTAGGCACAAGCACATCCACACCAAGGGCCCCAGAGGGAACTCACTCAGCACTGACGTGTCGTGGGTCACCCCAAAGTGACCTGTGAACCCACAGCCTGGACTAGAACAGAGGGAGCTGGTTAACCCCAAGCAAAGATGTTCCTGAAGAACGGGCCTGCTTTCTCTTCTAGAGCCTCCAGAAAGGAGAGGCATAAACCACCCACGACCACCTCATCATAAACCAACCTGACCTCAGTGAGGGAGGAGGTTTCTTCAGAAACCCAGGATGACAAGCCGGACGCCACTCCAGCCCAGAAGGGAAGGTTTCGAAGATCCAGCACCCAGGCACCTGGCCCTGGGAGAATGCCACTCCCTGTACTACATGGTAAAGAGCAACCTGAGCCCCGAAAGCCACAGCTGACTCTGCCCAGGGGGCGCCGCCCGCTCCACAGTCTCTGAGGCTCCAGAGCCAGCAGTCTTCCACTCCACTGTTCAGCCCCAAAGTCTGCCTCCCTGCAGGCCACCCTGCCTACATGCCCCATCCCAGCACCCTCTACAGCCTCCCTGTCAGGGTCTCCTCCTCCCCCTCCACATCCAACTGCTGAATAAGCCCCTCACTCCGCAGCCTTGCCCCTAGCAGTGCTCTCAGCCACAAGACCCCACACCCACAGCAAGGAAGCGGGGGACAAACCACAGGAGGCAGCTGAGCTCTTCCCAGCTCAGCCACCGAGGGAGAGCTCTCTGCCAGCCCGTGACGGCCATACAGGCCACAAAGACCCCTGGGCACTAAACAAACAACTTAAGAGAAAATACATCAAAACATTAACCGCAGTGACAGTGACAAGGCTAGTTCCAGCTTGGCCCTTCCTACTTTCATGAACTTCCCACATTTTCTTTCATTACCATTAAGACAGGCATCATCAACATTCCCCAGAGACGAAGCACGGAGAAGAACCAGCCTGAAGACGCTCGGTCAGCGTGTATGTTTTATCAGAGCTGGCTTTAGTCTTTGGAAAAACTATGGATAATCAGATGGTGAAGAGGGAAAAAAGTTACCAAGATTCTTGCTCAAAGTCAAAAGAACCTAATGAAAAAAACCTGGGAAGAGGGAGAGAGAGGGAAGAAATAATAAAGGGTTTGGTTTTGTTGTTTAAAGAAAACATTTGTTTCTCTTTCATCAAATATTAATATCTACCTAACACCTTACAGTCAGGTTACACGATGATTTCTTACACTACTTACTTTACTCTCCTGCCAATAAATAATACTTTTTTAAATCAAGAAGGAACATATTTTCAGTCATAATTTATTCCTTCTCTCAATTAGAGCAGGGAGAGTGCTCCTTTAACACACAGGCAGGGTCAGATGAGTTGCAAAGACCCGGTTATGAATGCCTTCTTATCCACTGGTCTTCTCTAGAACTGCATTCCATAGCAAATGGCAGCCTGACTGGGCCCCACACACAGGCTCGGGTCCTGGACGGCCCGGGGACGTTGTCACACAGCCGCGCTCCCATCAGGCAGGCCCAAAGCCCTCAGAGCAAACTCTACAGCTGCTCATCCCCAGCCTGTCCAGGAGGTGAGGCCTCTGCAGGCTGGCCAAGGAGAGCTCCCGCTGGTTCCACCAGCAAGAAGGCCAGCAGGAGCTACATGATCCACCTGCTACTTCTCTGAGCTCAGGCCACCTTTGCATCGGCTGTCCTCCCCAACTCCATCCTTCCTATGGAGGCCTATGTTTCCTACCTTGTTGCTAAAAAGAAGGGAAATGGCCAAGAGCAGTGGCTCGCAACCCCCGCCTGTGAGGGGATCTGTGTTGGGATCTCCGGCAAGCTTCAGGAACTTACTTATGCTCAAGCCCCACCCAGAAAAATTAGAACCAAAGGTGATGGGGGCACAGCATTTGAGAATCACTGGCTCAGAGGAAGCCAGGAGACACGGCGAATAGCGAGTGAATGAAGAAACCCAGGCAACAGCGAAACGGAAGGGGGAGGAAAAAAAAGCAGGGCCAGAAAGCAAGGTTAGAACCCAAGTGCAGACCACACTAGAGTTAGGACAAGAGACTGGCTCTGAGCTGAGCTTCCTGGTGGCCAAAGCAAAGATGACTCACACTGTCTACAGACAAAACAGAACAGAGTCACAGAAGAAGCTTCTCCTTGTCCTGGGGCCTGAGATGAACCCCACCCTCATGCCCTCATAAGGGGACACACAGCGTGACATAGATGAAACGTGCTCCCAACACCAGGACCAGACCCCTATGAAGTGGACAAGGGCCGCTCTGCATCCCCATGGCAGCCCCTGACCTATAGTCAGCAGTTGGGCTGCCACTGACTCTTCACTGGAAATAAACTCCTACCAGAAATCAACGCCCACATCTACGCCATGCTCCCGAATCATTTCATGGTCCAGCTGACAGCCGTGTATCTAACCAGCCATCCTGAACTCAGCATGCAGTCATGAAGCCACAAGGGAACTGACTCTGACCGTCTCACTGGGGAAAGCAAGGAAAGGCATCCACCCGTGTACTGATGGCTCCAAGAGAACATGAGAGATCATCCCCTCGCCACCATCCACCCCCAGACCCATGGCTGTGGCTGTTCAGGTTGGGAAGGGCAGGGCCTGTCCTTGGTCAGCAGCCTGCTGGGCGGGCCTCATGGCCCCCAGAGGCAGACAGCAGCCATGTGGGCCTGGGTGCCCCAAGGGGGATGCTCTGCACAGTGCGCTTCTGCAGTACGTGTGTCCCACTCAGCAGCGAGCATCTTTAAACGTGTGTGTGAAAACCAATGGAGCCAAGGGTAAGGCACCTTCCTGCTCCCTCACAGGTGACATTTTCTTTTTGATCCACACACCATATCACCACATTTCAAATTAAGCATTGACAAGTTAAAGCGGCAACTACTCACAGCTGCCAAAGTGGAAACAAACCAAGTGTCCATCAACAGATGAACAAATTGTGGTCTGTCCACATGACGGAATATCATTCAGCCATAAAAGGCATGAAGCACTGACACTCGACCATGGGGGTGACTCTGGAAGACAGGATGCCATCGGGAAGAAACCAGTCACAGAAGGCCACGGGCCACATGGTTCCATTCATGTCAACTGCCCAGCACAGGCAAATCCATGGATGCCGGGGTGGGGAGGGGAGCAGCGGCTGCTGATGGGTGCAGGTCTCCTCAGGGTGTGATGAGACCAGCTTGGGAACCAGACAGAGGTGAGACTGTACAACACCGTGAATGTGATTAATGCCGCTGAGTACTTACACTTTAAAATGGTTGCTGCTGTTGTTCAGTTCGGAGAAGGCAATGGCACCCCACTCCAGTACTCTTGCCTGGAGAATCCCATGGACGGAGGAGCCTGGTAGGCTGCAGTCCATGGGATCGCTGAGAGTCGGACGACTGAGCGACTTCACTTTCACTTTTCACTTTCATGCACTGAAGAAGGAAATGGCAACCCACTCCAGTGTTCTTGCCTGGAGAATCCCAGGGACGGGGGAGCCTAGTAGGCTGCTGTCTATGGGGTCGCACAGAGTCGGACACGACTGAAGTGACTTAGCAGCAGCAGCAGCAGTTGTTCAGTTGTGTCCAGCTCTTTGTGATTCCATGGACTGCAGCATGCCAGGCTTCCCTGTCCTTCACTATCTCCCAGAGTTTGCTCAAACTCAGGTCCATGGTAAATTTTATGTCATTTTATAAAAAAAAATAGTAATAATTAAGACAGCTGAACTCGCATTGTTTTGCCTTAATAGAAGTGCTAATAAAATTTAACCCACATCAAGATTTTGTATAAAGATGACTGTTATGCTACCACTGAAAAAACCCAGCTTTGAACCCAGAGAGTACGAACTTCAGAATTAGGACCGCTGGTCAGTCCTTATTTAAAAATAAGTTTCTTTAGAGTCCACATCTGTGAGCAATACACATTGAAGCACTTATCAACAAAGTCAAGTCTCGGATTTGGTTTGAAATAATCTGGCGGGGGAGGGAGAAGAGCCTAGATTAAAACAGTCAAGCTGAACTATTCTATTTTTATAAGCTGGAAACCCTCCATAATGATAAGTCTTACTCTGTTTTCAAGCAAGTTTCCAAAGATCTCTGACCTGCTGGATAGTATTCTGTGTAGATAAAAGAACTAGATGCCTCTAAGCTGTCAAATTCCAGGGGCTCAACCAGGTGTCCTCCACCTGAGCCCCAGAGCACAGGGTCACCTGGAGGCAGACCTGGCCACAAGCAGCCATACAAAGGGCTCCTCGAAAATAACCAGAGTCCCAAGCCAGGCCACCGGGCAGCAGCGCACAGAGGTGTCTGGCCTGGTCTCTCACACTGCTAACTAAGGGCCCTCCAAAATGCCTGTCCCAAATTCAGCCATCAGCTGGAGTCCCAGCAATGTCTGCAAATACAGGGATCAGTCACCCAAGTGCCTCTTCCAGAGCCCCAGCACACCAGACGGAGCTCACCTCTGGGCCAGGGTCCAGGAACAGGACGCTGCCAGAGCCTCCCTCCCAAGAGGCAGGAGGAGCTGATGCTGCAACTAACTGCCAGCTCACCTGTCCCTGCTCCCTCTTCCAGAACTAGGTGTGCAGGGGAGGCAAGGCAGGTATCTCCCTCCACCTACCCCTGTCGCATTCCCAGAGTTTAGGGGAGCACGTAGCACACAGCAGGTGTTCAATGAAACGCTGCTGTGTGGTCCTGACTCAATGGGCACTGCTCTAACGGTGCACTAGAAAGACTTGCTTCTCACAGACGCCAATGCAAGATGTAAGATGGAAGGTACCAGGATGGAAAGAAGGGACAGGAGACGAGGAGTTATGGTTTAAAAAAAAAAAAAAAAAAAAAACCACCACCACCAAGAAGAGCACCAGAGAGGCTCTGGAGCATGGAGCCTGGGTCAGCAGGGAGGCATGGAGAGGACAGAGGTCTGGAGGTGGGGGAGGGGGGTCTCATAGGGACACAGAAGACGGAGGCAGGAAGCTCCACCATCCTGAGCAGGCACCCGCCACCACAGGACTCCGTGGAAGGCCGTGAGTCCCCAGAGTAGGGCCCAGGCCACAAAGGGAGGTGAGTGGACACCACGGGAGGGGTGGGGGCTGTGAGGAGCTGGAGCACGCAACCTCACCCAGAGATGGCGCCGACCCTGGCGCTGACCCAGGGTTGCCAGGCAACGGGGCAGGCCCTGGCTGCCAAGTGTTCTGATTTGTCAATGAAGCCACAAGTCTGGATTGCTATGTAAGATCTCCTGATTTTCATGTTGGCATCTGGGGTAGACCGAATAATGGCCTCCCAAAGATGCCCTCATCCTAATCCTGGATGGATGGCAAAGGGGAATTACAGCAGCAGATGCGATTAAGGTCTCTAATCAGATGACCTTAAAATAGGGAAGAGGACCCTGGATTATCCAGGGGGCTCCATGTAACCACAAAGGACCTTAAAGTACAAGTGGGGGCAGGCAAGCCATATCAGAGGGCACAGTGGGAGAGGGACGGGACTATAGCTGCTGGCTCTGAAGAGGAGGGACCTCAAGGCAAGGCACTGGAGAAGGCAGGGGACAGAGCTCCCCAGAGCCTCCAGAAGAGCCAGCCCTGCCTACACCCAAAGAGCCACATGGACTAGACTTGCAGAACCCTGTTGCTTTAAGCCATGCGTGGGTGGTAATTTGTTACAGCAGCCATAGGAAACCAATACAGCAACCAAGTTCAATCTTGAAAACGAGGCACCAACAACCCAAACGAAAAGTACCGGCGGGCTGGATGGGGCCCACGGACCACTTCAGCCTGGTGCACGTGGGGGTTGCCCAGCTCCAAGTCTGGCACACGGCAGCTGCTCACACATGCCCTGAGCTAAGGGCTTGACCCCTTGCCCCGACAATGTCGTCACACAGGGCTCCAGGGGTTCTAGAGAACACAGCCACTTGGCTGTCAGGAGTCCTCTCCCTAGGGACCTGCTCACTAGGCAGAAGCACTACCCCGCCTGGCCCGGACCCAAGGAACCAGCTTCCCAGAGAGGAGGGGCAGCCGAGAGCCCCCTCCAGCCCCATCTTCTGTGACAAAAGAAACGAGTGTGGGCATTCCAGGTTCCCAGGGAAGCCTCCAGCACCCGCTCCCAGTCACCCCGGGGTATGTCCACACACCACAGCAGTGACATCACTTCAGTCTGTCTCAAACAGCAGAGGACCTCTTCTCACAGGTTTCCAGCTCCCCACGCTTGGAGGGACCAGAGCTGCTCAGATCAGAGGTCAGGAGGAGCACCGGGTGCCCCCTGCCACCAAAGCCATATGAGAACCAGGGTGGACTCCAGGCTGATGGGGGCCTCCGCGCATGCCCCGGCCTGCCTCCTCCACACCCTCCCAGCTCAGGGAGCCTGACATCTCACCCACGGCTCCTCGTGGCCTGTTCCTGCTGCTTGGGGTCCTCTGCCCCCCAGAACTCCCACTTTTCCTTCAAGATTCTGCTTACGTACCATCTCCTCTCTGACACCCAAGTTCGTTCTCAGCATCTGCCCACACTTTCTAACGTCTCTCTCTTGGAGTTGACACTACCTGTCCCACGTCAGGAGCCGCTCTCTGCAGATCATCAGCTGCTTAAAGACAGGAATTTACATCCTTTGTTTTTAAACTAGAATATTTACAACACTGATTCACAACACAGTGTTAATTTCAGATACACAGCACAGTGACTCAGTAGTGTGTGTGTATACTTTTGAAGATTATTCTCCCTTATAGGTTACTACAAAATACTGAGTATTGTTCCCTGTTCTGTACAGTAGGTCCTTGCTGGCTATCTATTTTATGTATGTGCATATATATATATATATTTGTGTGTGTGTGCATGATCAGTTGTGTCTAATTCTTTGCAACACCACGGACTGTACTGTAGCCTGCCAGGTTCCTCTGTCCATGGAATATTCCAAGCGAGAATACTAGAGCAGGTTGCCATCTCCTTCTCCAGGGGATCTTCCGGACCCAAGGATTAAACCCACATCTCTTGCATCTCCTGCATTGATGGCATATTCTTTACCACTGTGCCACCTGGGAAGCCCTATTTTATATATAGTGGTGTGTATATATTAACCACAACCTCCTAATCTTTCCCTCCTAGGAACTTACATCTTATCAGGTATGTATTCCTAACCTACAGTGTGTAACACATGTGTGTTCAGTAAACATTAAAAACTGAATAAACTGGACTGAAACTACTTTTTTCTGGAAATACCATAAATGATGATATTGTGGTATGTGTTAAATACACCAGGTAAAACCTTATTTCTGACCTTTAATCAATAAAGTGCATCTACCTAAATAAGGAGTTCTAAATTACAGCTGCTGCTGCTGCTGCTAAGTCGCTTCAGTCGTGTCCAACTCTGTGCGACCCCATAGATGGCAGCCCACCGGCTCCCCCGTCCCTGGGATTCCCCAGGCTACTATAATTACTTTTCAGAAGTGTAGTTCTACATTTTATAAGCAGTGTCTGCTGTGGTCATCACAGTTAGGGATGCAGGAAGGAACCTGGCTTCCAGGCTGGCCCGGCGGTGTCAGTTGCACTGACGTGGCTGAGAGCCAGGCTGAAGGAGGTCACCAAACAGCTGGGCCGGAGTCTCTTCTGCTGCACTAGAGTCTCTTCTCCTGCTCTCACCTTGCTGACTCTGCTAACCCAGCCCGCTTTCCCCGGGTGACTGAAAGGCAAACCTCTGCAGCCAGGTGGTCACCCAACCGTCCTCCTCTGGCACAACTCCCCTAACCTGCCCCCTCCCCTCTCTCCCTCCCAGACCATCCACAGCAGCTGACAGGAGCTCAGGGTCCCAGCACCCCACACCTCGTGACTGCAAAGGCTTCCGGCTCCCACTGGCTCCAGCCTTGACGACACCCCCCACCCCAATCCGACACTCCCGGGAGCTCCCTGAGCACACAGTTCAGCTTCGCAGCCCACACACACCATCAGAGTGCTCTAGAGCACTTCTGAAAACATGACTGGCTCCCTCACCACGGTCTGGGGTGCAGCCCCATCACAGGCATTCTGAAAAGCTTTCAGGCCACGTGACCTGCAGGTGCAGCCAACAATACAAACTGCGGGCTCCAAGGGCATTGACAGCCACCTTCCTAGGCAGCAAGAAGGCCCCAAGGAGCCCCCTCCACAGAGCAGGACTCTGGCCTCTTCATCCTGACACACACCCTGGGGCTGGCTCTGGAACTGGGACCCATCCAGTCCGGTGAAGGCAGCCTGGCCAGGCCCTCACCCACAGGAACTAAGCCACACTGCAGGCCCTGCCAGAGGGCGCCCCCAATACTGGCACCCCAAGGCCGCAGCCCCACTGGAGCCAGTGGCCACCCAGTGCTCCCTGCTCTCAGGAGGCATCTGCCCGGCAGGGCTGCTTCCATAGCCTCCGCCACACCCCTGCCAGGCACCCGCCCCCCTTCTGCCTTCTGGCTCCCTGTCCAGCCAGGTCCAGCTGTGATCCTGTCCTCTCCCTGACTCTTCCAGATTTTTCTCCACTCTTCATTTCCTGACCGAGAATCAAAATCACAACTCAACAAACCAGCTTCTGCCTCACTAACAGTTTTCTTTAGTGGTGGCGGGAGCCATGGCTTCTCACAAACACCCAGCTCTGACCTCAGAGACCCTGTGCTGCACTCCGGCAGGCTGCCCTCAGATATTGGCCCTATGGTCATGGAACCACCCTGACTTGACACCCATATTTCTGCCTCAACCGACTGCCTCTCAGAAAGTGGCCTAAAAGCTATTTCTCTGATCATTCATTTCCCAGTATACCCCCCATGACAGCTCTGGGTATCAAACAGGCACTGAGGGAGGACATACTTTCAAGTAAAAATGTGAACTTTTCAGCCCATCATCATTCCTTGATTGCCACGACCTTGGGGGAGGCAGACACAGAGAAGGGGACCGACTCTAGCTAGCAACCTTTAGCTCTCAGGATGTATTCACCCCAGAGTCTTAGAGAGTTTACAAAACAACCAACTGGAGTCCAAACCTCCAGGGCCTCCCAAGAGCACAGGGCAGGTACTGACACATAGCTGTTTATCACCCCTTGGCTTGGGAGCTGCAGGCAGTTTTCAAACCTTGGGAAAGTGATCACACCCCAGCCTCCTTACCCATGGGAGGTAGGACCAGAAAAATGACCTGTGTGCTAGAAGGCATATGTGAACTGCCTACTGAGGAAGGTGAAGCATCATATTTTTATTTATATGCAACATTTTAAAACTACCAAGTTTTTCAGTATGCATTACCAGACCATTTTTAAGTCCTCAACTCCCATGTGCTATGTTTACAGAACGAATGTGCAGTTTCAGGATCACAGAGTCAAAAAAAAAAAGCCCCTTCTCTCCAAGAG
Organism: Bubalus bubalis; assembly: GCF_019923935.1. NCBI lineage: Eukaryota > Metazoa > Chordata > Mammalia > Artiodactyla > Bovidae > Bubalus > Bubalus bubalis. The sequence continues at coordinate 28,957,336 of NC_059159.1, read as the reverse complement.
CAATTTGGGCGATTACTTTAGCACAGCTTTATGAACACAAAACCAATTACCAGCCACACAGACTTCCTCCCACCGCTCCAGCCAGGCTCCCCCCAGGTTCCTGCTCTACACACCCAGGCAGCTCTGGGTCTCAGAATTGACTTCTGCACCTCTTGGCAGGGAGGGGAGGACTCAGGTCCTGCCAGCAGCGGGTGGGTGCCCGTGAGCAAGCCCAACCCCTCCGAGCCCCAGCTCTGCTCCCCTGTCAAGCGCCTGCCCCCGGGCTGCTGTGAGGCACGCTGAGGCAGTGGGCACACCTGCGACGGCTGCAGGGCAAGGCCACGGAGACACTGTGGTTTTCAATCTGACACGGTGGCGGCAGTCTTCAGCTGGGCAATGACTGGCTGTGTGGCCTGAGGTCAGCTGCTGAGCCCCTCTGAGACTTAGTTTCTGCACAGGCGAAAGGAGAAGTAGTGACGGGTCTTGGAGGATCCCTGCGCCCTGTGGAGGGACTCCTGAAGGAGTCGCATGGGGCCAGGCACAAACAAGACACTCAAAGATCGGCAGGGCTCACACACACCCACGTGTCTGGTTTTGACGGACAAGCTGATCATTACTACTGGAGACAAAAAAATTTTCCTTCCCAACTGTAAACACCAAAGACTATGAAATCACTCTGAACTGCTGGAGGGAGGAGCAACTTCCATTAACACCAGAGGCCACCCCCAACAGCCCGGTGGGAGTTTGCTCCTGTCCAATGCCACGCCCCCTGCCCTTTCTCAGCTGCATTTCTCAAGAGCCTTGACAGCGAACATCTTGCTTGACGTGTGGAATGAAGAACCAGCTTTTTAAACAGGATTCTGGACTTAAACTGCCTCTTCAAACAGCACTGACGTTTACGTTCCCTTCGTTTAAGGACAACATCCTGACTAACCCACAGAGTCATCGTGCTGTGACCACAGGTCAAATTACAATCACGTAAGAACAAATGAAAACATCACTTTGAGAAACCAAATTCCCTTCCCAAGCGTCATGCCACCATCTCACTCAGAGCACTTGGGAGGCAGCAAGGACCTGCTGCTGGTGACTCTCCGGCACAGCCAGCCAGGGCAGACTCCTCACTGGCCTTCCTGTCTGTCCTGTGGGCCTGCATTTCCAATCTGGCCCCAGAACCGGCAGCATCAGAGAACACCTAGTAACTGGCTGAAAAAGCCCATTTTCAGGCCTCACTCCAAATCTACTGGGTCAGAAACTCTGGAGGCAGGACCCGCCCCGCCCTCTGAGCGATGCTAATATGCACGAGTGGCTGAGGAAGACCGCTCCTCTATCTGCAGTGGTTATTACTGGCCTCTTCAGAGACAAGGAAAGCAAAGCTCAGTGATTAAAGTGCCCAAATCCATCCAGCCAGGAGGCCGATCTGTACCCACACCTGATTCCAAAGCTGTTGCATGGCCTCTGTAGCCAAACTGCCTGTGCCATTTGGTGTCCTCAGCTACGGAGCCCTGTTCTGTGAAGCTTACTCTTCCTTAAGAAGGGGGAGTGACAGGAAGGATGAAGCCTGCACTCAGAAGTGATGAATTATAGATGCTTTTAAACCCATATCATGCTTGAGCCTGAATGGGCAGTCACCACTCAAGCCGAGCCTGATTCTCCTGGCTCCATTCACGATCCATGTGCCAGGAAGCGGACGGGGTCCCTTCCCTGACAGCCTCTGTGCACAGTTCCAACCACCATTTCAACCAGGTAAGGGACACGGCTGCCTGCTCTGTCTCCAGAGGGCTGGCACGCTCCACCCAGATCAGGGCCCACAGGAAGGCACAACGCAGCCCCAGCACCTGGGTGCGCCGGGCTGAATCACCAGAAGGAATCCCATGCACGCAGGGTATTGTCACAGTGCTGAGGATCTGCTCAAAAGAGCCAGGCCATTCTCTAAATCCGAAGCTGAAATTCAGCCTCTATCAGTTCAAACGGTCCATTCAAACCTCAATTTCTTCACAGACACTAAAGTCAGGAAAAAGACACACATCTCCTTGCTCACAATTCCCAGCCCTCTAAATAAACGTGGTGGCTTTCAGGTTACAAGTGTGTCCTATAACAGAAATGAGCGCTCATCATGTGGGGTGTTCTGCAGGGGCTGGTGGAGTAGGAAGCACCCAGCTTTGGGAACCACACAGGCCTGGGTTTGACTCTTGGCTGGGTCAGCTCCTCAAAAGTTACTTAATCTCTCTGGGCCTGTTTTTCCACTTGCGATGGGTGGCAACCCCTGTGTTGTATGTGGATGTGAAGACAGAGGGGAATTGTGTTCAACAAGAGTCTGCTGGAACAACTTTGCATTTCAAGCCATCAAGAATCTGAAAGGTAGGTGCGGTCAAACAAGCCTGTGGACAGAGGCTACTCCACACACCCTCTCAGCCGCATGGACACTTACTTCACTGTGTTTGCTTTTCAAGCGTCTATTTTTAGACACCTTGAACAAACTTAATTAAGACCAAAGAAAATTCCATTGAGGAACTTATCAGAAAGCTTGTCAATTTTCAAAAACTCAACAGATGGAGACAAACAGACATTTCACAATGCATCTGGCAAAGCCAAATGTACTCTCTCCCACCTCAGCAATCCTGATAATCAGGTCACCCCGTGGTATTCGGTCCTCCACCAACTCACAACTGAGTTTAGAACAAGTCTCTTCACCCCAGGACTCAGTTTCTCAGATGATATTAAGGCATCAGAACATCTGGGGAGTCAACACACCTGTCTAAATTCAGCCCCATCACCTACTGGCTGCATGACCTTGAGCACAAGACTTACGCTCTTGGGCCTCAGTTTCCTCATCTGTAGAAGGGGGATAACACCCACTTGACTGGCACAGGACTACTGGACCAACAGCAGCAGTTCTGGCAAGAGCAAGACAGAACCGTGGATCCTGCAGTGGGGATAGATAAGCTTGTTCCCTGCTGCCCACCGCCCAGGACTCCTTATTCACATTTCATGCTACACTGAACGAAAATCTTTGTTCTTTTTTTAAATATATTATTTGGCTGCATCGGGTCTCAGTTGTGGCTCATGGGCTTAGTTGCTCTGCAGCACGTGGGACCTTAGTTCACCCACCAGGGATCAAACCCACATCCTCTGCCTTGCAAAGCGGGTTCTCAACCACAAGAGCACCAGGGAAATCCCGAAGACCTGTTTAAGTAGAACGCTTGAACTGAGAGCCCAGCAGACAAAAGCAGGGTAGGACTAGGTAATTCCTCACATCCTCCCCAACCTCAATCTCCCAAATCCAAGCCCTTTGATTTCTCCAAGGCTCAGAGTCAATAGATCCTCAGCCATGAAACAACAGCCACAGTCCTCCACACCCACCAATTCACCAGGAAGGTTCTGGGGAAGGGGGAGAACAGCTGCCAGAGAGCTTTGAAAACTTAAAAGGCGCTTCCCTAGAAAGTGAAAACAGCAGCCCTATGCGTGAAAATCCTTCAGCACTTCAGGCCACAAAGAAGTGAATGCTGCTACTCTTCCTAATAAAATTGAAACAATTATTATTATTATAAATGCCCACTCCTTAGGTTCGGGAAAAGTCAAGCCACTGAAATAAATCAGAGACTTCCCTAGTGGTCCAGTTGCTAAGACTCCACACTCCCAATGCAGGGAGCCTGGGTTCGATCCCTGGTCAGGGAACTAGATCCCGCATGCCATAACTAACACCTGGTGTAGCCAAATAAATATTAAAAAAATAAAATAAATCAGCGACACAAGCAATTCTCAACTACTTTTGCAGGGCTCTTATCAGAATCCAAACACTCAGGAAACCCATGTCTTGTCATGGAAGACAGTTACACAGAGTCACCTGCGTTTCTAGAGAGGATTTCCATAGAGGATGGGGCAGTTTTCAAGACTGTACACACCATGCTAGGTTTCATCATGCGAGTCTTACATTTCTTCACACCTCAGGCACATGCTTGGAGTCACACACCCTGCTGGAAGAGAGGTCTCCCCAGAGCACCCCATTCGCCAGGCACAGGGAGGCAAGAAGCCTGTGTAAACCGAGATCAGTACACCCCACAGCACAACCCAAACACGCTCCTGGCCAGGGGGCTGGTGGGATGCAGTCCTGGATCGTGCCTCACTCTAATCAGCACTTTACCAAACTCTTCAACAGCCAGTAACTCATCCAGGGCAGTGGAGTACAGCCTGGCCTGCTGTAGTCCATGGGGTCGAAAAACTTAGGACACGACTTAGCAACTGAACAACAACTCATCCAGTGGGCTTCCCTGGTGGCACAGTGTTAAAGAATCTGCCTGCCAATGCAGGAGACCCAGGTTCAATCACTGGGTCGGGAAAATCCCCTGGAGAAGGACATGGCAACCCAGTCCAGTATTCTTGCTTGGAAAACCCCATGGACAGAGGAGCAAAGGGGTCCATGGGGTCACAAAGGGCTGGAAACAAGTGAGCAACTGAGCACGCATGCAACTCATCCAGTGCTTCCAAAAGAAAAACTTAGCAAGACTGATAAGGATGACTGACGCAATATTAAAACTAAAGAAGCAAAAAAGCTTTAAAAATGTAAAAATACAGTACAGATTTTTTTTTTTAATGCAGATAAATAAGAAATGAGATCTTCGCAGACTCTGACACAATCACCTGTCCAGCAAACACAATTGCTGGAATGAGCACCACTCAGGAACAACCTGTAGGCCCTTTGGATGTTAATTTAAATACAGATGAAAACTTAATTATCAGTGCAAATTCAATCCCTGCTGAGCAGGATTCAGCATACGATCTGTTAGCACCTAACATCCGTAGATAGAGCTACAAGATGCACAAGTTTTCTGCCAAATCTTCATTATCTTACATAATTGGAAGAGGACAAAGACAATTAAAAATTAAAATTCACCTTTTTCAATCATTTTAAGCTCCTCCTGGAGGTGGAAAGGAACAACTACTTCTCACCTTTTTCTGTTCAAGTTCTTAGTGAATGTTAAAAAGAGAAGAGGGATAACCCTGAACATCTCTCTAAAAAAAAATTCTAAAATATCCCAGAGAGGCCCCCGAGCCCAAGCTTCTAGTTCCGGCACCGACGCTGCATCACCGCATGACCCAGTGCCTCTCCCTGGGCCTCAGTTTCCCCATCTGAACCCTCAAGGTGGATAAACCCATCCTCCTTCCAGCACAGGCTCCGACGCGTCCCCAGGGCAGCTAAAGGGCGAAGGGCCCCAGACGGAGCCCAGGGGCGGAGGAATGGGTTTCCACAGGCCCCTGCCGGGATTTCTGGGGAGAGCGAGCTGTCCTCCCCTCTCCCCCCGGCAAAGCCACCGGGCCAACTCCAGGTTGCAAACAAAAACCTGTTGGCACGGACTCCTCTCGGAAGGGCTGGCCTCTCCCAAGGCGCTAGGCTCCCGGGAGCCGCCCCACGGGGAGAGAGACGAAGGGTCCTCTGGAAGAGGCGGCTCCACGCATCCCTTCACCCACCTCGACCAGCCCGGCAGGACCGCGGGGCGGGGTCTCTCCATCCCACGCGGAACAAAAGGCAGCTGGAGCCTGGCTCCGCCGCCCCCGTCCCCGCTGTGCCGTGGGGTAGGGAGGGCGAGCCCGGTCCCTGCGGAGGGGAGGGGGCCCGCGGCAGCCCAGAGGGGGGCGGCCGGCACCTGGACGAGGGCGGGGGCGCCCGGCCCGGGGAGGAGGGGCAGGGTGGATCCAGCGGAAAGGTGGACGGCGAGGCCTGGACGGGCTCCCGGAGCTGCGGAGGGCGCGGGAAGCCCGGGGCTCTGAGGATACCAAAGGAAGAGCTCCCTGAGGGGAAGGCGGTGGGGCGGGGGGGGGGTCCCTGCAGAGGAATGAGGACCCAGACGGGGAGGGGCCGTGCTCCAGCCCGTGGGGCGGGGCCTGTTGGGTAAGAGGGGATCCCGCCTGAGGTGGAGACCCGGCTGGGACTGAGGGGTGTATACTCCGGGAGGTGGTGGGGGGAGCTGCGGTCTGGGGGCGCTCTGGGGAGGGGCAGGGTCCGCGCCCTCGGTCCGCTCCGGCCCCCGAGCCCCGAGGCCCCGGCTCACCTGCGCTCCTCCGGGCCGACCCGGGTGCGCGGCTGCGGCCGCCAGTAGAGCTGAGGAGGCGGGAGCGACTGGAGCCCGAAGAGTCACAGCCGCTTCCAGCTCGGTTTGACACCCACACACCAGCCAACATGGCGGCCGGGAGGGGGCGCGCCGGCTGCGTGCGCGCGCCCGCCGGCCCCTCCCCTCTGCCCGGCCCAGGTCCCGAAAGGCTCCGCCCCCTGCCGTCTGGCCCCGCCCCGTGCCCCGAGGGCCCGCCCTTCCGCACGGCCCAAGTCCCGCACGGCCCCGCCCCCTACCGTCTGGCCCCGCCCCGCGCCCGCGGGCCAGGGTCCCAGCCAACCCAGGCTTCACTTTCTCTGACCCCGCGACCTCCCTCGGATACCCACGACCCCACGCAGACTACCCAGACTTCCCACCACACCCCACAGCCCACGCCCCAATACTCTAAACAACACCCAAAACCTACGCACGCGTGCCAACGACCCCACACCACTGCACAAACAGTGGCAAATTCACCCTGAACCCACGCACAGGGCAACCTTCACTGCTGCTGCTGCTACTGCTAAGTCGCTTCAGTCGTGTCCGACTCTGGGCAACCCCATAGACGGCAGCCCACCAGGCTCCCCCGTCCCTGGGATTCTCCAGGCAAGAACACTGGAGTGGGTTGCCATTGCCTTCTCCAATGCATGAAAGTGAAACGTGAAAGTGAAGTCGCTCAGTCGGTGTCCGACTCTTAGCGACCCCATGGACTGCAGCCCATCAGGCTCCTCAGTCCGTGGGATTTTCCAGGCAAGAGCACTGGAGTGGGGTGCCATTGCCTTCTCCGGCAACCTTCACTCAGACCCCACAAATCCCCCCATATCTCAGGCATGTCCCACAGGTCCACACACCCTCTCCTCCTTCACACACACACTCCCAGAGCCCCCAGCCAAAGCTCAAACACGCTTTCCCTCGCAGTGTGCGCTTGTAAACATTACCAAGTCCGGGAGGTGGAACAGGATGGTGGGGGTGGGTGGTTGTGCAGGGGCGCTGGGTGCTGGGGTACGAGTGTTACTCTTGGTGAAAATTCACTGATGTATGCTACAGATGTGTCACTTTAATGTATGCATTCTACTTCAGTAAAACACACCTGAAAATTATTCTGAGGATGGTGCAGATGCTTTGCTAGACTGCTAATGACATTATGACCCTAAGAAGGTGGGGCACTGGGTTCACCCTCCTCTTGTGAGGGGCTTATAGACCCCCTGGTGCAGGCTTGCCCCTTCACAGGGCCTCGCACTCTCACATAGGAAACACCTCCTCCCTTTGGTTCAACCAGGGCCCACGAGACATCTACTATGTACTAAGAACCATGCTGGAGGAGGGCCGGACCCTGGAGAGGAGCCCAAGCCCACCTTGCTCCAGTCACAGTGGGGTCAACAGAGACCCCTCACAGCAGGGTCTGGGGATGCATCAGGGCTTCCTGGGTTGGCAGAGAGCACCCTCCCACAGCCTGTGATCCAAGGAGGCCCGGGTGACCTCAACAGTATGCCAAGCTTTGGTTTCAGGGGGGCTGTGTCCAGAAGTCCCATTGTGCCCTCACTGGCAAAGGCATGGAAGGCAAACCACCGTCCTTCCCCGAGCCCCATATTCCTTCCGCCTGTGTGAGAGGATATGGGGGATGACAGCCCTCTGTTCTCACTAGCTGGAATCTAGACTACCCTTCTCTGGCCACAAGATAAGAGGGAGAGAAGGAAGGAGAGGGAAGACTGGAAGGAGTGATGAGGGGGAAGGGAGAAGCAGAGAGAGACACTAACACCTCTGCAAAACCATGCAGCCATCATTCTTTTGAAAAGTCCGACAGTGGCAGTCCTAGAGGCCAGAAACCACTTGTCCAACCTGCCTTCAGACTCCACATGCCTTCTCTACCAGAAAGTGAATGAAGCCCTATGTGCCTGCCCCCAGAGGCAGGAACCTGAGCTCCCGATTTTAAACCCGGTCCACCCCCATCCTGGAGCACCCTCCTGGTGAGCCCCGGCTCTCTGCTGGGCCTTCCTGGGCCTGCAGGAGGGCAGCACTCTCGCTGAAATCATGGCCCTCCACCCCCCAAAGAATCTGCAGCTACAGATGAGCTTGTGCCCACACGCAGCAGGTGCCCAGCACAGGCTGGAGTGCTGTCCACAGATTCTACAGACCAATGCTGCCACTAAGACTCCTTGGGAGGATGGACTGCAGTCTAGCTGTCCTGTCCACACGTAAGCGCTTGAAACGTGGCCAGTGCAACCGAGGAGCTGCAGTTTTAAGTCCTTATTTAACTTTAGTTGATGAATTTAAACAACCATGTGCCCCCACCAGGCATGGCGCTGGCCCCAAACCTCACCACGACACCTCAAGGTGAGCCTTCATGTTGTTCGCATTTTACAGGGAAAAAGTGAGGTTTGGAGAGATGCCGGGCTGGATCACCCAGGCCAACATTTGCCTGCAGAACCCAGTCCCTTCTACACCCAGCTTGCAAATCTGCACTGCCACAGAGATTTAGGAAAGAGAGCTGGATGCAGATAAAGAGATGATAAGCCAACCGCATCCCAGGAAGTGAGCTGGAGGGCAATTCAGGGGATCAAGCCAGGCTGCAGAGTAGGGAGGGCCTCCTAAGGCTGGAAGACCATCTCCCCTGTGCAAAGTCAGAGGGGACATTCCTGCGTTCCTCAAACTCACTTCTCTTTCCTCACGCCTTTTGAATCCCAGTGCACTCTGGCACTTCCTCTCTCGGTTCATCCCCATGAGGAGCCCTTGAGGTTAGCAGTGCCATTCCCATTTTAAAAATGAGGAAAGAGAGGCAGCGCACGGCCATGCTGGGATTCAAAGCCAGGTTCTCCTGGGTCCACAGCATGTAAGCTATCTTACAGAGGAAGGTGCAGGATAAGTCAGATACTCTGCCCAAGGCCCAAGCTGACCCAAGGCACAGGCTGGAACAGTCATGCTCATCTGCCTTCCTGGGGCTTCCCTGTGGCTCAGTGATTAAGAACTCACCTGGCAATGCAGGAGACATGGGTTCTATCCCTGGATCAGGAAGATCCCCTGGAAAAGAATGGCTACCCACTCCAGTATTCTTGCCTGCAGAATCTCACGGACAGAGGAGCCATGCGGGCTACAGTTTATGGGGTTGCAAAGAGTCAGACACAACTTACAGTTTGGAGGTGAGTCTCAAATGCCTAAAGAGGCAGAGTGATGGGGGCCAGTCAGGGTGATGAGGGTCAGAAGCAGGAAGAAATGGCTGGACAGATGGGAATGTCTCTGGGGTTAGGGAGGGAGGGCTTCAAGGGGGAGGCACTGCAGGCAGGGAAGAGAGGGCGTGCCTTGAAGATGGCATGCATCTTCTCCTGGTAAGACGCAGGAGGTCTCAGGGAGCTTCATCCAAGGTCTGAACTCCAGATCCAAATCCATTTGTCCAGCAAGCAGAGCCTATGCTGGCCAGCCCTCAGGTTCCCCATCTGTGAAGTGGAGGTAGCAATTCCTCCCACCTTGAGGGATTGCATTTCAATTCAGAATGAGAAAGCAGAGAAGGAAAAGCTTTAGAAATTTAGAAGCCCTAGATGGGCGGTGGTTCTTATTAGGGCACAGAGATAAAGCTACCCTGGTCCCTCCAGGGGCTGGAAGTCTGAAAGGGCAGAGGAGTCCTGAACACAGACAGAAACCAAAACACTGAAATCACAAGAAATCATAAGAGAAAGGGCATGAGGGCTCAGAAGGAAGCTTCCTTCTCATTTTTAGGGAAGGAGCAATATTTGCAGTATTTTCTACATTAATCAATAACCTGGTAATTCAGTAGAGATTTGTATAACACCTTTCTTCCACAGCTCTCATCATGCCTGAGAAACAAGTTTTTATGATCTTCCTCAGATTTCCTCCCTAGGGCATGAAGTGTAACAATAAACAACAGCATCAGCTTAATATATAATTTTCAATCTGTGACCCAACATTTCTAGTCTTTATTGGCCATTATTCCTCAGGTTTTTTCCCCTATAGCGGTGAACATTCCAAACAAGATAGGCTATTTTTATTATTTTTTTAATGTTATTTATTTATGTATTTAGTTTTGGCTGTGCTGGTTCTTTATCGTGGTGCTCAGGCTTCTCACTGAGGTGGCTTCTCTTGTTGGAGAGTAGGGGCTCTAGGGGACGACAGAGGATGAGATGGTTGGATGGCATCACCGACTCGATAGACATGAGTTGCTGATGGACAGGGAAGCCTGGCATGCTGCAGTCCATGGGGTCACATAGAGTCAGACACGACTGAGAGACTGAACTGAGCTGAACTGAGGGCTCTAGGGTGCCTGGGCTCAACAGCTGTGGTGCACGGGCTTAGCTGCACCGTGGCATGTGGGATCGTCCCAGACCAAGGATTAAACCCTTGTCCCCTGCCTTGGCAGGTGGATTCTCAACCACTGGACCACCAGGGAAAGCCTTTATTTTTTCTGGGGGGGGGTAAACATCTTTAACCAGAGAAGGCAATGGCACCCCACTCCAGTACTCTTGCCTGGAATATCCCATGGATGGAGGAGCCTGGTGGGCTGTAGTCCATGGGGTTGCTAGAGTCGGACAGGACTGAGCGACTTCACTTTCACTTTTCACTTTCATGCATTGGAGAAGGGAATGGCAACCCACTCCAGTGTTCTTGCCTGGAGAATCCCAGGGACGGGGGAGCCTGGTGGGCTGCCGTCTATGGGGTCGCACAGAGTGAGACACGACTGAAGTGACTTAGCAGCAGTAGCAGTAGCAAATATCTTTAACAATAATGCTTAAGGGACTTCCCCAGCAGTCCAGTACTTAAGACTCCACACTTCCACTGCATGGGACGTGGTTCCTTCCCTGGTAGGGGAGCTAAGATCCCATATGCTGCACAACTCGGCCAAAATAATAAAAATAACAGTAATCCTTAAAAAAGTGCAGGGGCTGGGGAGGGAGTAGGCAGGAGGGTTCAGGATGGGGAACACATGTATACCTGTGGCGGATTCATTTTGATATTTGGCAAAACTAATACAATTATGTAAAGTTTAAAAATAAAATAAAATTAAAAAAAGAAAAAAAAAAAGTGCAGGGGCTTCCCTGGTGGTCCAGTGGTCAAGAATCCGCCTGCCAATGCAGGGGACACAGGTTCGATCCCTGGTCCGGGAGGTTTCCACACGCCTTGGAACAACTAAGTCCGTGAGCCACAACTACTGAGCCCTTGAGCTTCAGTTACTGAAGCCAGAGCGCCTAAAGCCTGTGCTCTGCAACAAGAGAAGCCACCACAATGAGAAACCCACTTGGCTGCAACTAGAGAAAGCCCGAGTGCAGTAAAAAAGACCCAGCATAGCCGAATAAATAAATAAATCTTTAAAAAAAAAAAAGCATGCACACATTCTGCAAATACCTCACCAGTACTTTTCAAAACTGCCAAGGTCATAAAACACATGAAAGACTAAGCGGACAAGATAGGTCAATAACACCTGCTTCGCGTGGGAGACCGTGGGCAGGAAGCGTGCATTCCAGGGCCACGTGCACAGCGGGCCCTCGCACTCTCAGGATCCAGTGCTGTGGGAAGAAGAGCAAGAAGACTGGCCTTGGCTCTGGAAGAGGCCTCCGACCGGGGCTGCTGGAACAGACAGTCGGGATCTACCAGTCTCTCCGGAGACCTCAGACCTCACCTCCAGACTGGTTCTCCCTCCGCCCTCTCCTCCCACGCACCTGCTCCTTTTCTGAGCCTCTCCTTGTGAAGCAGGTTTGTGCTGTGGCGCCAGGCTGGGGGAGGCTGACCCAGACACAGCAGTTACAAAGCCAAGACACAGAGGTCTCAAGAGAGGGCAGGAGGCCAATGACCTCAAGGGGTGAGACAGTGCAACAGTTTTGGCCATTTAGACCAGAAAAAGGCAAAAAAAAAAAAAAACCCCAATCTTTCTTCTGCTTCTTTCTCTCATTTTTCTCTCCCCTTCTTTCCTCCCTCCCCCTCCTTTTTGTCTCCCTTCCACTTCTTTCTTTAATTTCTTATAAGAAAATACAAGTTGAGGACATAAAGCAAACATTGTTATTAATTTTTGTAACTGTGCTTATCTAAGAGATACTGAGCAGAAAGATGAGAATAAAATTCCATCTTCACCATCTTCATCTGAGTGGCTGGATACAAGCCTCCCACACACCCAGACTGCCAGCCAGCCCGGGTCCTCTCGGGCCTCCCTGCTTCATTCCCGCCAGGTTCCTCTGTTGGCGCCGCTCCCGGATCCTGCCCTGTGCCCCACCTGTTCCCCGGGATCTCCCAGATGGCTTGTATGTGCTTGCCTCTGATCGCCTGCATGTGCTGTTCCCTCTGCCTTGAGCACCTCTCCACCCCGGAGGATCCTTCTAGAAGTCAGCCTGGCCTGAGTGCTCATAGGTTTTTAGGATCCAGTGGGCATCTTGCCCTGGGGGCCTCCGTTGATGCCACGGGCATCCTGGCACCTCCCCCTGGACAGTGATGTGGGTTCTGCCACCCTGTGGTCCTGCAACTCCTTGAGTGGGGCCGGGCCTGGCCTCCCTTACCTGCGTCTCCTTCCCTGCAGGGTTCTCCCAGGGCACAGTGTTTGAATGTGCGTGTTGAGGAACAATAGGGGACAGGCCATCACTGGGGGAAAGCCCTCCCAAAGCCCAGGGACCCCAGCTGTGGTTGGTGGGGGTGCTTGTAGCCACACCTGGCACCCCACACAAAGAGCAAGTTAGGGAGCCCGGTCCGGCTGCTGCTCTGTGCTGGGGACCAGACCACAGGCACACACGGGGACCCTCAGAGCCTCTGCTTCCTCGCTGCACTCGGGGCCTGGCCCCCTCACTGGCAGAATTGCTGGGGAGAACACAGAAGGACATGTCACCCCTCTCAGCCTCTCCAAGGACTTGGCACCACACTTAGAATCATCCACAGCGCCTCCCATGGCCAGAAGACCCTGCCCCTGCCCCTTCCCCCAGTCCCCCCCGACAGCACAACCGCTCACTGTTCAAAGTTCCCTTTGCCAGGAATGCCCCTTGCCACATGTCCGGAGGTCCAGATGCCCCGTGTGGGCTCTCTCCAAAGACAGACAGTGCACCCCTGCCACCACCCGCTTACCCTATGCACCTCCCTGCTTCCTGCAGACTTGAGTTATAGCCACCCTGTCTGACAGGGCTGTCGCCCGGGGTTCCAGTCCTGACCACCCCACCAGCTGCGAGAGTGGGCAACCTCCGAACCCTGTGAAGCGAGGTGTGAAGAACCTGGTGGGGTGAGCGCAAGGTTGGAGCAGGTCCGGAGTCCACCTCCTCAGGGCCAGGCCACCACAAGGTCACAGCCACACAGACCCCACCGTGCAGCCCCTCTCCTGAGCCCTCCCCTATCATCCCACTGGACCTTCACACCAAACTTTCACACCAACAAGAAGGCACTCTCATGATCCCATTTCACCAATGAGGAAACTGAGGCACAGGCAGGTGAAGTGACCCAGCTAGGAGGCGGCAGCCTGGAGCTAGGAGCCCAGTCTGTGCCCTTACCCACTCCCCCATAGTCAGAGACTGTCAAGCCTGTCCCATTTACTCAGCCTGGGCTCAGGCCGGGAGTGCAATCATGACTGAAGGTCCGCATTGAACAAGGATTTCCTGCTTCCCTGCGAGGGAGGGTGGAAAGGAATCCAGTGGAGGGAATAGCAAGTGCAAAGGCTGAAAGTCAAGAGGATGCAGGATGGCTTGGCTGCTGGACAGTGGGCTGGGTCAGGAGGCCACAGAGGCTCAGGGCAGGTAGGTGACCTGCCCAAGGTCACAAGTGCCCACCTTGAACAAAGATTCCAATGGCAGTTGTTGGTTTGGACGTGACTGCAGGAGTCACCTTTAGGAGCGTGGGGAAAGAGAGGGAGCCCAGAGCTGTGGGCACCTGACCCCGCCCTCTGGCTATGTGGTCCCAGACCAGCCACCAGCCCTCTCTGAACCCAAGTTTCCTCTTCTGTAAAGGAAGCCCCACTAAATATCTCCCACTAAATATGTCCCAGGAGATAAAAGACTGGGAGGTGTCCCGGGACTGAGAAGGGTCCTGTCTGGGTTCCCGGCCCTGGTCCAAGCTCCAGGAAGCAGGCGTGCCCCAGTGAGGGCCCTCTGTGGGTGCTGAAGCCACAGGAGGCAGGCAAAGTGCCCGGGCTGTTACCACAGGGGCCCCGAAGAAACCACATCACGGCCACCACAGCCTCCACCGACCCACGGCGACTTCCGCTGCTGCCTCTCTTAGGGCAGCGTCTCCTCCCGGCAGCTAGCTGTCCCTCCACCAATACCTGCCCCGGGGGCTGTGCAGCTGCAGGCCCCTTTCAAAATGCCGCAGAGACTCCTGTGGTTGAGCCCACATCCCTGCCTTCCAGCGCTTGTGACCTCAGGCAGGTCACCTCTCTGCCCTGAGCCTCTGTGGCCTCCTGACCCAGCCCACTGTCCAGCAGCCAAGCCGTCCTGCATCCTCTTGACTTTCAGACTTGGCACTTGCTGTTCCCTCCCTTGGATTCCCTTCCACCCTCCCTTGCTGCCTAAGTAATGGCTGTTTCTGCTTCAGCAGTCAGGCAGTGCCCTCCCAGGGGAGGGAAGCCCTCACTGGCTGCCCCCATCAGACTAGCATGGGGCCCCTTTCACCTGCCCCCGCCTACTCTTCCTCGATAGCTCTGAGCCCAGCTTGTGAGCTGGTGTTTACTCCTCTGATTACCTCACTGCGAAACCCAAGAGGGCACAAACTTATCTTGCCTCCTGCCAGAGCTCAGGGTCTATGGGGGGACTGGCACCAGTAGGTGCTCAATAAATGCTTGTTGAATAAATGAATTCCTGTCTGGAAACACTTGTCCTTGGTCAATTCCTTGGTCTTCTGGACCAGACTTAAATGTTACCTTCTCCAAGCAGTCTTCCCTGATTGCTTCCCTGATTCCTCTTCTAGGTTTTCAGAATTCCCTCAAGCTATTTCACAATCACAGATCACCTTGCCTGGGTCCAGTTACCAGGACCCTAGCCTGCTCCCAATCCCCCTTCTCTAAGTGAAAGCTGGAGGGAGAGACCTTGTAGAAGGCTGGGGGGCTGAAGTCCAGCACTGACCAGGGTGGAGATGTGAGCATGACCTGTGACCGGAAGGAGGTGGGGGAGGGACAGGGAGGGGGAGGGGAGGGCGGTGGCGGCAAAAGGACTGCAGGCAGCTTGCGGTGGGGGGGGTGGGGGGTGGGTCTGGTATTTCCTGAGACCACCCGGAAATGCCTGGGGCGGACCTGGGGCCCTGGGAGGGGACGAGGGGATGGCCCTGGAGGTCCACACCCTCACTCCACACCCGCAGGGCTTAGGTCACTGCAAGCCTTCCTTCCAGTAGCCTCGGGGTGCTGATTGATCAGTCCCTTCAATCAGGAGAAGGAAACAGGCCCAGAGGGCCAGAGAATCGAAATGTCTCCAGGGCCAGACTGTGCCCTCCAGGCATCTCCCCATCAGGGCTGCATCACCCACTAGCCTCCCCATACCACCAGAGGTGAGGGACATGGACATGGAGGTGGAAGGGGAGATGGTCACCAGGCTGACCTCTGCCTTCTGGGTCAGCAGCGCACGTCCCAGCCCCCACCAGGACCCACACCCCTTTTCACATGGAGACCGAGGCCCCAAGAGGGGCAGACAGAGGAGTCAGAGTCCACCCTGGGCTTGACAGCTTCTGCCTGAGCTCAGGTCCTGCTGTCCGGCCTGTAGCTGTAGGGCCTCCAAACAATCTGCTTTGCTTCTCTGACCCCAGTTACCTCTGGATGGTGGGGATAAACCCAGGCCCGGCTCAGAGGACTGTGGTGAGAAGTAAGTTGATCTGGTAAATTGCTGTTGGAGTACACAGCATGTGCACAATAAATGCTGGTTTTATAAAAGAAACACGCTCAGACCTCCCCGACCTCCGAACGGAAAGTCTCTCTCCTGGACCTTTACCCTCCAGGCTCCTGCCCAGCCTCTCCTTTCCCATACCTTCTGAGTTCTATCAAATACACATTTTCTATACAGTTAAGAATATGTTGGGCTACAAAAAAATAGAAAACGGATCAGAGTGGCTCAGGCAAATAGGAGTGCATTTTCCTCCATCCCAGTGAGCTTGGAGATCAGCTATGGTTGGCATTGCTTTACCTACCAGTCCACTGATGTCAGGGTTCATATCTCTGCAATTGCTTGACTTTTCCCTCTTGTTTTCAGTATGGCTGCAAGTGTACCTGGCATTGCACCTGCATTTACATTTAGGACAGGAAGGAAGAGAAATGGTTAAGCTTAGGATGAACTGAAATAATCTGTCTCTTACCATACAGAGAAATAATTTCCCAGAACTTACCCCTACCTCCCACCCCCCAACCCTACAGATTCCTTAGATCTAATTGACCAGAACTGTGTCACATGACTTCTCCTAACTAACTGCAAGGGAGACTAGGAAAGCCAGTCATTTCTCTTTTCCAGCCTCTTAAGTGGAAGGCCACAGGGGAGGGTGGGTTGGTAATGGCAGATAGATAGGTCAGCCAGCTGATGGATCCCCTCCCTCCAGCCTGGCCACCCCCAGGCCGTGGAGCAGGGCCATCCTGTCAGGTGGGACACAGACTGTTTGCCTCAGTCCCCACCACTTCCCTCCTTTTTATAAATTTTAATTTTAATTAATTAGTTTATTTGATTGTGTTGGCTCCTACTTGCGGCATGCAGTGTCTTTCATTGCGGCATGCAGGATCTAGTTCTCTGACCAGGGATCGAACCTGGGCCTCCCACATCAGAAGCACAGAGTCTTAGCTGCAGGACCTCCAGGGAAGTCCCTCCACCACTCCTTAATGTCTCAATGTATTCATATTCCTTTCCTGGTTCTTGTTGGTTCTGGAATTTGCACCCCTGAATTAATGTATTTATTTTCCTCTCCCTGACCTTATTTCAGAGAAATAACACAAAAACACCCTTTTAGGTATTTCATAAGTGTGCAGCAAAAGTCTTCTTTCTACCACAGACCCCAGGCACCCAGTTCCTCTCCTTAGGGGTAAATAATACCTTGTTTGATTTTTTTATGCACATATAGGCAATTCTACCTATATTTTCTATCCTTGGATAGAAAAAGGGATGGACCCTTTTTAGCTCAAATGTGAACATGTACTATACATTGTCCTATACTTGTTTTTTTCCCCCCATTTACAATATCTAACAATATCACTTAGAGTTCACTTCCTGGGACTTCCCTGGTGGCCCAGTGGTTATGACCCCACGCTTCCACTGCAGAGGGGCATGGGTTGGATCTCTGGCTTGGGAAACTGCATGCCATGAGGCCAAAAGTAAAAAAACAAACAGAGGAAGATCACTTCGTACCTGCACACAGACTCCCTCTTCAGTCCTTTTTCTGTCTGACTTGCTCTAGCAAGTCCCTCCCTCCTCCTCTTCTTTGAGCCTCTGTTTTTTCCTTCACAGAGGGGGTCTAATAAGCAATACCAACCCCAGAGGACCACTGGAAGAATTCAGAGGTGTTGGTTTATGATGTCTCTGAGTCTGGGAGACCAGGCTTAGTGCATACCCTGCTGAAGGTAAGGTGAGTTTTCAGAACCAGAAGGGATAGAGGCACGCAAGGGGAGTCCCTGGAAAAACAGCAGTCAAGTGCTTCATGCATATTGTTTTATCTTTCCTCGTGGCTCAGACAGTAAAGAATCTACTTACCAAAGCAGGAGACTCTGGTTCAATCCCTGGGTTGGGAAGATTCCCTGGAGAAGGGAATGGCTTCCCATTCCAGTATTCTTGCCTGGAGAATCCCACGGACAGAGGAGCCTGGTGGGATACAGTCCATGGGGTCGCAAAGAGTCAGACACAACTGAGCCGTGAACACTTTCATACCACTTTCAATCCTCACAGCAATCTTCTAAAGGAGATGCTCTGATCGTCTCTATTCTACAGAAGGGGAGCCAGAGCAGCCAGGTGACTTGGCTGGAGTCACACAGCAGAGAGTGCTCCAGTTAGGGCTTTAGTCCACAGTGGCCCCTCTGGTGCCAGCACCCAGGCAGCTGGGCACCACGTCCAGACACAGGCCGACTGCCCACATCTGCTGAGCAGTCCCCAGGCTGAAGGGGACCCCCTCCCTGGGCCCTCCAGGTCACTCCGCCTGGGAGGAGATGTCTGGAGCCACATTTGTCCCTGTGCTCAGAGCAGGCGAGGCTCAGGGTCTTTCTATCCACAGCGTGGAGCCAGGTCAGTTGAGGAACTTAGGGACCCAGAGGCCCAGGAGCCAGGCTGCTCGTCTGCTCTTTTCCCACAGGTTCAGTCCGGCAGCGCCATCTGGTGGCGACTGTCAGATCGCAGCGCCCTCCGCCCGTCCGGGACGCAGCCCAGCCCCAGGTTCTGGGCGGGGTTTGTGGGGGTGCGGAATCCCGGGACCAGACCATCAAACGAGGTGGGAAGCCTGGAAAGAGCATCAGAGGGGCCTGGGGCCACAGACCTTGCCATGGCCCTGTCCTGCCGCCTATTCTCCATGTAAGCTCGGCCACTGTGGACTAAAGCCCTAACGAGCGCTCTCTGCTGTGTGTCACCTGGCTGCTCTGGCTCCCCTTCTGTAGAATAGAGGCGATCAGAGCACGGAGGCCTTGCCTTCTACAAAACCCACTCACTGCCCCATCTCAGCGTGTGCAGAGATCCCTCCTGGTGCTGCTGCTGAGCTGGGCCCTGGAGTAGGGCAGAGCCCAGGAGGAGCAAAGCTGATGCTTCAGGACACAGACGAGGAGCAAGGACAATCAACTGTGGAAACTCCTTGAGCTGCACGTAGGTATATGCCACTTTCATGGGAATGTTTCCTGAGAGGATAAAATGAATTAAATACAGGACATTAACTAAGTATTGTGAAAGGAAATGCACTACATTTCCTACCAGTGTTTCTTGAAAAAGATGTTTAAATTGACTTTTTAACGGTTTGCCATGAACCACACAGAGTTCCAGGAGAGGCACCTGCATATGAACTTATTGCAAGGCCCCTCCCAGTGCTCTGGACATCTGGGCAGATAAGGGCACTGCAGCTTAAGCCTTGTTAGCTTCTCAGTGAACTTGCTCTTATTGCCCCACTGTCACCTCCTGGCCTCACCCCACCCCTCCCCTAGCTCCCCCCACACTGGCCTTGTCGCTCCTCTACCCCCAGCACACTCTCACCTCAGAACATTTGCATCTGCTGTTCCCTCTCCCCGAAATGCTCTTCCCCCAGGTCTTCCGGTGACTCCCTCACCTCCTTCAGGTTT
Organism: Bubalus bubalis; assembly: GCF_019923935.1. Classification (NCBI taxonomy): domain Eukaryota; kingdom Metazoa; phylum Chordata; class Mammalia; order Artiodactyla; family Bovidae; genus Bubalus; species Bubalus bubalis. Next base: position 28,938,091 of record NC_059159.1, on the reverse strand, counting down.
CTGCTCCTGTCATCTCCTCGGGAAAGCCTCCCTTCACCATTCTACTTAAGGTAATGCTCTTCCTTCCTGACCACCGCTCCACGACACATCTCATCACCTGCCAAGTCCCACATCTGACTCACCATGCTCTGACCCATCTGCCCCATGAGAAGGTAGCCCTGTGGTGCAGGGGGTCTGTCTCCTTCACTGGAACAGCACTGTGCATACAGTAGGTGCCTAATGAATGCCACAGAGCCCGAGGGGCCTGATCAAGCCTGAAATGGGGACAGTGTACTGGGGCCCCAGACTGGGAAGTGGTGATGATGAGGACGGGCGAGGGTGCTCAAGACAGAGGGAAGAGCAGTGGAAAGGTGTGAGGCACTGAGCTTCTCTGAGCCTCTGTTTCCCCATCTGCAACGCCTCAGAGGGGTGCTGGTGAGGAAACGCATCTTAAGCAGGTGCCCAGTAAGGGCTCAATAAATGTCAGTTGTGATGTTCAGGTTGCTTCCCTCTGCTGTGAGAGACTCTGTGAGTGGATAATTATAGCGATTACAACAGTTAACCCCAGTTAAGCTCCACTGTCTCAGTTTGTTGTTGTTCAGTCGCTCAGTCATGTCCGACTCTTTATGACCCCATGGGCTGCGGCACACCAGGCTCCCCTGTCCTTCACCATCTCCCAGAGCTTGCTCAAACTCATGTCCATTGAATAGTCGGTAATGACATCCAACCATCTCATCCTGTCGTCCCCTTCTCCTCCTCGGTTCTTCCAAAGCAGACCTGAGACAAGAATTTATTTGGGGACGACCCTCAGAAGCCCTGGCAGAGGTGAGGGGACAGAAAAAGAGCAAAGGAGTGGGTCCTGCTTCTCAGGGTTACCAGGGCACAGGGGCTGGATAGAGCTCACCCCAGCACTGTACCTCCCATCAAGGGCTAGGAAAGGTGGCCTTTGCCTCATCGGATGATGTTTGCTCTGGTGCCCTTCACCTGGGCTGAGTGTCCTCAGTTGCAGAGAAAGCCCTCAGGTGCTCCAGGTGTAGGATTGCCAACCGCAGCAAATGAGAATACAGACTTCCTACTTACATCTGAACTACAGGCTAACAATGACTGGTTTTTAGCATAAGTATGTCCCATGCAATATTTGAGACAGGCTGAAGAAGGACTTGTTTATCTGAAAATTAGATTTATCTGGTGGCCTGTGTTTTATCTGGCAACCTCTTGAGGTGGGAAGCCAAGCGCTTGTTTGGAAATGCGGGGCTGGCTTGGTGCTGGCAGGGCTGTTACTGGCCACTCAGCACTCCTCGTGTGTCTTCCCACTGCTCTTCCTCATGACCTGGCAGCTCATTTCAAGCACTATGAATCCGAAGTTTCTGTTTCTCTGAGGTCTGAACTCGGAAGTCCCAGAACGTCACTTCTGATGCATTCTCCTAGTCTGGGCCAGCCTGGATTCAAGGGGTGGAGAAATGGGCTTCACCTCTTGTGGGAATGACAGGCGTGTGCAGGGAGGGAGATGTTGCTGGTGGCCATTAAGGGGGTGGTCAACTGCACTGGAAAAGCACTTCCTTCTTTAGGTCTGTTGATTACATCCAGGTTAATCTCTGTTGATCAAGTCCAGCGTAAATTTCTGCACAGCTTAGAGTAATTAAATATTTCCCAGTTATGAGTTATGACCCCTTAATGGGTTATAAAATCCATGTATGGAATCCCAAACTGATGAGTTTTTAAAATTCTTTTTAAATTTTTAAATTAATTAATTGATTACAAAGCATGTGAGATTTTATTTTTCCCACCAAGGATCAAACCCATGCCCCCAACAGTGGAAGCACAGAATCTTAATCACTGGACTGCCGGGCAAGTCCCAAACCAGTGAGCTTTAAAATATTCTTTTAATTTGTAACTTCTGAACATGCACAAAAATAGAAAGTCTGAACCCCCTATACCATCACTCAGCTTCAGTCCCCACCAACATTTTTTTACACATGTGCATCTACCTGCCTTTGAACATTAAAAAAATATATTAAAATGGGGTGGGATAAGCTAGGAATTTGGAATTAAGATATACACACTATTATAAATGCCTGGAAAATCCCATGGATGGAGGAGCCTGGTAGGCTGCAGTCCATGGGGTCGCTAAGAGTCGGGCACGACTGAGCGACTTCACTTTCACTTTTCACTTTCATGCACTGGAGAAGGAAATGGCAACCCACTCCAGTATTCTTGCCTGGAGAATCCCAGGGACGGGGGAGCCTGGTGGGCTGCCGTCTCTGGGGTCGCACAGAGTCGGACACGACTGAGGCGACTTAGCAGCAGCAGCAGCAGCAGCACTATTATAAATAAAATGAAAGTGAAAGTGAGGGCCCTCAGTTGTGCCCGACTCTTTGTGACCCCATGGACTGTATGTAACCCACCAGGCTCCTCCATCCATGGGATTTTCCAGGCAAGAATATTGGAGTGGGTGGCCATTTCCTTCTCCAGGGATTTTCTCAACCCAGGGATTGAACCCAGGTCTCCCTCATTGCAGGCAAACTCTTTATGGCTTGAGTTACCAGGGAATCCCATAAATAAAATAGATACATATGTTTATACAAGGACCTACTGTATAGCACAGGGAGCTATACTCAATATCTTATAATAATTTGTAATGAAAAATAATCTATAAAAGGAATATATATATAATGAATCCGGACTCCCCTAGTGACTCAGTGGAGAAGAATCTGCCAGCCAATGCAGGGGACACTGATTCAGTCTCTGGTCTGTGAAGATTCCACATGCCAGACCATGCTACATATGTGAGACATGTGTAGCGTGTACATGTGTACATGCTAACTCATGCCCCACCACTACTGAGCCTGCGTGGTGGGATGAGTGAAGCCTGAGCCCTCTAGGGCCTGTACTCCACAAGAGAAGTCACTGCAATGAGAAGCCTGTGTACCGGAACACAGAGTAGCCCCTGGTCACCACACCTAGAGAAAGCCTGAGCACAGCAACGTAGACTCAGCACAGCCCCAAATAAAATAAATAAATAAAATTATATTAAAAAAAAATGACTTCATTGTATACCCGAAACTAATACAACATTGTAAATCACCTATACTTCAAGTTTTTTTTTTTTAATGGGAAAAATAAAGTAGATAGAATAAAATAGAATAGAAAATATCAGAAAAATAAGGGTATTATTTTGTGAAATTTTTGTTTCATTTTTATGTATGGTGTAGGTCAAAATGTTAAAATGTGTTTGAAAAAAGCTTTTCTGATACATAATTTCCCTTTGAACTCTTTAAAGAGCACTGGCTTTTATGAGAAACAGTGTCCAACAGCATTTCATAACATTGTCTTGTTTTTACGGTAATTTCCCTGTTACTATGTACAAAGTGACAAAACTTCCACTTAAGAGTAGCGCTATGTTACTGACATTTTAAAAACCGTCCTCAAAAACATTCATCTGTTCATGGAAGTTTTCAGTTCTTGTTAAGCAGTATCGTTCGGGAAGGTGAGAGGCAGGGCTGACGCGAGGGAAAGGCCTCAGCCTGGACCCCCGCCCGGGTGGCTCGGCCCCCGGCAGGACCCGAGGTCCGGACTCCCGACTCGGCTTGAAAGGCGGCCTGTAGTTCCGAGAGATGCCATGAGAGGGCAGACGCGGCCGCCGACCGAGGGGCTGCGGGGTATGCGGCCGAACCCAGAGGCTCTACGGTTCGATCCCGGTTCTCCGTTCCCCAGGCTGCCCCTCCCCCCCTCCCCCAGTAAAACGGATTCCTGGAAAGGTTAAATAATGTGAATATAACATATAGTTTATGAATGCGTTCCCCCCTACAGCTTCATCTCAAATGCAACTGTGGACCTCCCACAAGGGCCGTGGGCCATTTAATGAGCGGGAAGAATCCAAGGAATTTTTATTTAGCTGGTTTGCCTTGGAAAGCGTGGGAGCGGAGGAACTCGGTGATTAAACAATACGGGTTGGGGGGGAGGGGTGGAGGGAGAAAGGGAAAAAAAAAGGAAGAACGTACACCTAATGAAAGCTACCTATAATTCTATTTCTCATCAATAAACATAAGGATATTGGTATACAGTTTGCAGTCTTTTATTTTTTTAACTGCAAACACATACAAACATACATAAATATATGAATATTTTATCCACAAATTCAAGGGCATGAGCAATGTCACATTAGTTCATTAAGAATTTTCCTTTACTTTAAATAATGACTTGTTTTTAGAAAAGTAACACATACTCAACAGAAAGAAATCCAAGCAATTTACTAAAGAAAGTACAGAGACAATAAGCAGTAGAACATCGTCACCAGTGGAGGTGTGTATTTCATGACTATCTCACAGATTTCTCCCTACCCAGCTTCACTCATCTCTATAGGGTGAGTGAATAGACAGACAGATATGATCATGAAGACTGGGATCATGATCCATGGCCTGTGTGTGGTTTTAAATTAAGAGATTTGGGGGGAGGGGCAGTTTTAAGTTTATAGAAAAATTGAACAGAAAGTACAGAGAATTCTCATATATCACCTCACATCTTCCTCACCCAGCCATTTTCCTATTAAAATTCTGCATTGTGATGTGGTTCATTTGTTACAATTGACGAGCCAATATCAATGCATAATTATGAAATAAAGTTCATAGGGTTGCATTAGGGTTCACTTTTTGTGTTGTTCTTTCTGTGGATTTTGACCAGTGTATAATGACATGTGTTCACCATTATGATATCACATGGGCAAAGTTTCACTGCCCTCCCCCAAACCCCATGTTCCATGTATTCATCCTTCCCTCCCTTGAGCCCCTGTCCACCACAGATCTTCTGATTCCTTTCCTGGAATGTTGTATAACTGGAACCTACAATCATCTGGATTTTCTCCTGTGATGTTAGCCTTGTTGTTAGTCACTCAGCTGTGTCCCACTCTTTGTGACCCCATGGGCTGTGACCTGCCAGGCTTCTCTGTCCATGGGATTTCCCAGGCAAGAATACTGGAGTGGGTTGCCATTTCCTTCTCCAATATCAGCCTATGCTTCTCTTAAAATAAACATTAAAAATAATTTTATTGTTATTTAGAATATGAAGAGGAAAAATGAAATTGAGTAAATTCTAAATTTGAGATGCATTTTTTGTAACCATAAGAAATGTGGGTTCAAAATGAAAGTAAAATGAGAAGAAGAAAAGAGGAAGAAGAGGAGGAAGAAGAAGAGGAGGAGGAGGAAGAAGGAGAAAGGAAAGTGAATTCCTTACAAAGAATTCCTGTGGAGTTAAGACAGAGTTTGTGAAAGTCATTAACACATTGGAGTCTTTCTTTTAAACCATACATTTTAAACTTAGATATGAGTGTCTTTCTATAATAAAAGATAAGGTGACCAAAATATTTTTTTACACTGAGCCCTGGCAACTTCTGTTATTTTGACTTTGTTAACATGTATAATACATTTATGTCCTGTTCTGCAGCCTTGAGTCTCCTCATTTTGTTTGAGTTCTGCAAAAGGTAGGGAATCTGCCTGCAGTGTGGGAAACCTGGGTTTGATCCCTGGGTAGGAAAGATCCCCTGGAGAAGGGAATGGCTACCCACTCCATTATTCTTGCAGAGAGAATGCCATAGACAGAGGAGCCTGGCGGGCTACAGTCCATGGGGTCGCAAAGAGAAGGAAACAACTGAACGACAAACACTTTCACTTTCCACTGGAAGACATTTAGTACTTACCCTCAGTCCTTTTTGCATCAATTTTCTATTTCTGAGTTCTTTATATCAATTCCTCATAGACTGACCAGATTTTATTATTGAGTAGTTTGTTGTGTTTTTTTTTAAGAAAGTCCAAATGATGTAATATCTGCTAAGAGTAGCAGAGTCTAGTCAGGAGACCACAGTTTAAACAGAAGTTTGGAGAATGAATTGCTAACTGTGACCAAAGGGTAACTCTAAGGAAAGCCTATGGTTCCTTAGTGCTGAGGGAGGGTACCCCAGAAAGGACAAATTTGGAAGGGGTTCACACCTTCTTGGGGAAAGTGCGTTTTGACCACTGGATAACAGAGGCTCTAATCTAGTCAGGCTGACCTGCTGGACTGACAAGAGGGTGCTCTCTTTAATTTAAAAAAAAATTTTTTTTAAATCTTGTGATGGAGACTTTTAAGGTTTATTCTCTTCAGTTCAGTTCAGTTGCTCAGTCGTGTCTGACTCTTTGCGACCCCATGAATCGCAGCACGCCAGGCCTCCCTGTCCATCACCATCTCCTGGAGTTCACTCAAACTCACGTCTGTCGAGTTGGTGATGCCATCCAGCCATCTCATCCTTTGTTGTCCCCTTCTCCTCCTGCCCCCAATCCCTCCCAGCATCAGAGTCTTTTCCAATGAGTCAACTCTTCGCATGAGGTGGCCAAAGTACTGGAGTTTCAGCTTTAGTATCATTCCTTCCAAAGAATGCCCAGGGCTGATCTCCTTTAGAATGGACTGGTTGGATCTCCTTGCAGTCCAAGGGACTCTCAAGAGTCTTCTCCAACACCACAGTTCAAAAGCATCAATTCTTCAGTACTCAGCTTTCTTCACAGTCCAGTTCTCTTAGCAACTTTCAAATATGCAACACAGTCTTATTAGGTATAGTCACCAGGTTGACAGTACATCCCTATGTCTTATTTTATAGAAGTGAAGAGCTATGGCTTATTTTATAGCTGGAAGTTTGTACCTTCACCCATTTCGTCACCTCCAACCTCCCACCTCTGGCAGCCACCAATCTGTTCTTGGCATCTACTAGCTTGAGGTTTTCGCTGTTGTGGTTTTGTTTGTTTTGTTTTTAATTCCTCTTTTAAGTGAAATCATACCATAAGATATTTGTTTTTCTTTATCTGGCTTATTTTTCTTAGCATGATGCCCTTGAGGCTCATTCAGGTTGTTGAAAATGGCAAGATCTTTTTCTTTTCCATTTATGTGGGATGTCAGGGGACTTGCTAGGGCTCTCTCATTCCTGGACCACATCAGCCGTTAAACTCCACTAAGTTCCTGCTGTTTCTTTGTTGTCTTCCAATCACATCCTGGGTCATTTTCTACCAACAGATCCAGTCAAATTCTGGCTCCTTTGAAGGAATAGTGTGTGATTTCCATAGACAGAGAAGCCTGGTAAGCCACAGTCCATGGGGTCGCAAAGAGTCAGACACAACTGAGCAACTAACACCTGTTTGATTATTTGCTCTGACCCCAGAAGGGCTCCTGCCTGGGTATTGTACTGAAAACTAGTTAGCTTCCAGTCTAGCCTTGGTGTGGACTCTCCCCTCCATATCTCCGTAATCACTACCGTTCTTGACAGAACTTCAGGCTTGAATTTCTTCACTCTGTGTTGTTGCCAATGAGGTCAGTTCCTTTGGGAAGAGAGTAGGAGCTGTCCATTTTATGGCCAGTTTCTATCCCCAGGCAAAACCCAGGGAACAATGGGTACGTTCTCTCTGAGTAACACCCCTGCTTTAGGAGCTGGAGAGGGAGAGGCAGCCTGAGAGCCATGAGCAGCCACCACTTCAGGAGCCAGGGCTGGAGGCCAGGGTGCCAGGAACTCCTGCGTACTGCACTCTACGTGGAGACCCTGTTTCATGGAGGGGCGTCCACCTCTCCACCACACTCAGGCAGTCAGCCTCAGTGACACTGACAGCCTGCTCCTCCCAGGAAAAAAGTCCTAACCGAGAGCTGTGAGGAGGGGCCCCGGGTCCTGGGCACAACTGTCTGGAGGCTCACCAGCTGCGAGGAGGCTGAAGGGAGAGAGTGGTTTTGGTTCAAATACCACAGACTCTCACTTTTCTTATCAAATTGTCATGAATGTTCTTGAACAAACGTTTCTTCATTTCTATTCACCCTTTGGGCCATTTCCAGAAACGTTCAATATTTTTATTTTTACCACTTCTCACCAGTCTCATGGGAGCAAGTCTGCGGTGGAACGCTGAGCTTGCCTTGCAGGGTGCTGACCTCTGAAGGTGGAGGCTCTGTGTCTGTTGTCTCCTTGTCAGCATCTCATCCACAGAGCCTTCCTGGAGCCAGCGCAGGTCGAGGCTCAATGAGGGGCAGAGGAGCACATCTGGTTTTCTGCCACTCTCCTGGTAAACCTGCCCTCCCCGCCCCATAATGAAGCCCAGAGAGGTCGCTTGGGTGTGTCCATCGCTGTCAGATAACAGAAGGCTGCATCCAGCCTCTCTAGAGAATCCAAGGGTCTTGTCCAGTCTCTGAACTACAGAGCTCCAGCTTCACAGATCGTGGTCCCTGGACCCCCAGGCCCAGCTCTGGGCCTGGAATGGGCTGGGGGTGGGGTGGGTGGTGGTCAGTTTCTGCTCGCTGTCCTCATGGCCTGATCTCAAGTTGCCATTTCTGACTCAACGCCGGGACGGCCCCGAGGGAGGCGGTGTGTATTTCCTGTGGCTGCTATGATAAGTCACCACAAGCTCAACATCACAAGATCACTCTCTACTGTTCTGGGGGCCAGAAGCCCCAGCTCAGCCTCGCTGGGCCGAGGAGAATGCGTGGGTGGGGCTGGTTGCTTGTGAAGCCCTGGAGAGAGCCCCTTCCCTGCCCTTTCAGCCTCCAGAGCTGCAATCCTGACAGCCCCCGGCCACTCGTCCTTCCTCCATCCTCAGCCACAGTGATTGCTTAATCTATCGCCTTCCCCCGGGACACTCGAGATCACATCTCAGGCCCACCTGGATAACCCTGGACCACCTCCCCATCTCAAGATCCTCAACTTAATAATGTCTGTGAAGTCCCTTTGTCACCTATGGGAATACTCGCAGGCCCAGGGGTCAGGCCCTGGATGTGTCTGGGTGTTAATCAGCCTGGAACAGGGGGCTGGGGGGCCTAAGGACCAGACAGTCCTAAGTGGCTGGTTCTGCTACAACCAGGCATGGCCAGTGGCCACCAGTGCTTGTTCAGGGGGTGGCTTTTGAGGGGCCTCCCATGGGGACTCAGCTGCAGCCATGATGGGACCATTAATGGTCTCCCAGCTGCCAGCTCTGCGCCCCCTCATTTTAGGCCCCAGCATGCACCCTCAGTGGGGTGCCTGAACCCCCAAGGGGTCCTCCCAGTCAAGTCCCACTCCCAGGGTCCTGCTGGGCCTCTGAGATTTGGGCGCATGTACCCTCCCACCAAGATTTGCTGCTCACCCGTCCACCCCCACCCCCACTTCCTGGCTCTAGACTGAGGCCACATGGCCCAGGGGTTATGGCCCAGGGGTCACAGCTCTGGGCTGGGCTCAGCTCTGCCACTTATCAACCGCAGACCTTGGGAGAGCGACTCACATTTTGGTATATGACTTGGCACAGAATAAGCATTTTGAAAAACAAAATAAACCAGCCCCCCAGCCCCCAGGCCCCAGAGGACACTACTTAGCTTTATAAAGGGAGCCCTCCCAACTCTTGCCTCCAGGCATCTCAGACTTGGGGCTGGGTGGATGACCGCCGCCCACCCCGCCTCCGCTCCCCCTCCCCACCACATTGCTCCATTCTGAGGCTTTGAAACCTCAGCTGAAACGGAGCTGGAGCCGCAAAGAAACACCTGCTAACATCCTGTCCCTGCGCAGGGGCCTGGAGGAAAGGTGAGGAGAGGTCCTGGAGTTGGGCTGGGGTCACTGCCCTCTGCCCTCTGGGGGCTCCAGGGAGGCAACAGCTCTGCCAGAGCCTCTTCTTTTCCCTCAACTGTTGTTTTTTCTTTTTTTTAACTAAACCTTTTATTTTGAGATTACTGTAGAGTCACATCTATCTTACCAACTTTTTACATGGAAAAATTTCAAGCCCTTTGAAAAGGTGTGAGAAAGACATGACACCCACATCCCTCTCACCTGAACTAACCCATTCACATGTGGTTAAGGGCATCGTTTTTAATCTGTTATCCACAGCTTTGTAATTACACATAGAGGTAAATGCAGAAATATGCAGACACTAACTCTGTCTACTAGGAAATACATTTCTAATATATATAATGATTATATATAATATCCATGTTAGTTGCTCAGTTGTGTTCAACTCTGTGAGCCCATGGACTATAGCCCACCAGGCTCTTCTGTCCATGGGATTTCCCAGCTGATAATACCGGAGTGGGTAGCCATTCCCTTCTCCAGAGGACCTTCCCCTCTCAGGGATCAAACCCAGGTCTCCTGCATTGCAGGCAGATTCTTTACTGTCTGAGCTACTAGGGGAGCCCCATATATAATATATATAGTGATTTATTTAAATATATAGGATATATGCGATTTTATTATTTTTTTCCTGTCTCTGTCTGTGGAGAGGCCCTGGGAGCAATGATGCCTCCACGGTAATAAGCACACCCAATACCAGCTCAACCTTGGGTTCTAACATCACTTTCCATTAAAACCATCCTCCCTCTGCCCTTCAGGAAGGGCTGGTTCTGGGTCTGAGGCAGAAGTCCTGGAGGAGCCTGGGATGTATCATCAGAGAAATGGGAGGTGCTCAGAAAATCACGGGGATTTTTAAGGACAAGAGGCATCTGGAAGGGGTCCCACTGATCAAATCTAAGACAATGTAAGCAGTAATGGATCATAATCATAATATCTGAAAGCAAGATGTCACCTTATCAATATAAATAAAGGAATAAAAATTCTTTTTTTTTAAACAAAAAAATAAAACCAAGCTGACTTCACGCTGATTCAGCCAGTCCCTGTCCAACACCCCAGGGCTCTTCCTCTCTCTTTTTGGGACCGTGGTCACGCTCCTTCCCTGCACAGCAAACTCCATCCTCCATCCTTAGTTCTGACGACTTCACTGCATTCAGTGGTTTAGGTTCTTTCCCAAGAGACTCAGCCTCATCCCAGAATTGCCGCACTGATCTCACCACCCACAGCAAACCTAAGCAAAGGTCCACATTTATTTTCAGTCCTTTGTGACCTTAGGCTCACCATTCCACTGAAGGTGCCCAGTGTTTAAACCAGAAGAGGCGCCTTCTGAGCTGGGCACTGATGGATGAATAGGAGTCTCCTGAGAAGAGAAAGGGGAAGAGGGGCCATGCGTGTGGAAAGGCTGGGGGGCGACCTGGGCATGTGAGGTGTCCCCCTGCTGTGGCTGCAGCCCAGGTTTGTTCAGAGCGAAGGAGAGTAACAAAGGATGGGTCTGGAGAGGTGGGGTGGGGAGGAGTAATAGGCAAGGCCCTGGTGGTTGGGCCAGGAGCTTCGGGTCAATAGTGGGTCACAGGGGGCGTCAGAGTTTAGAAACTGTGGCGGAAGGATTGGTAAATGAGTGGGAGTGGCGGCGACCACAAGTTCAGCATCCTTGCTGCTCTGGAGACTCAGTTTTATCATCTGTAAGGTGGGTGCAGGAGGAGGACCCACTCCCAGGGCTGCTGGGGGACGCCCTGGAGTCTGAGAGGGGCCCGTGGCTCACACCCCCTGTCTGGGACATCTCTGCTTCCTGTTTCTCCGTCAGGGGAAGTCTCGGTCTCAGCTTCAAAAGCACAAACACGCTCTCAAAACAAAGGAAGCTGGTCCTCGACTGCAGAGGAAGCAGGAAGCTGCCGGCCCTGCTAGCAGCCCAGCTGCCGGGGCGCGGGGACGGCGGTATGGAGTCTGTGGCCCTGTACAGCTTCCAGGCCACGGAGAGTGACGAGCTGGCCTTCAACAAGGGGGACACACTCAAGGTAGGGTGGCCGGGCCTGGCCGAGCTGTGCCTATGTGATATGGGGGCTGCTTAAAATCAGGGCCCGGATGGCCCTTCTAATAGAGTCTAGTCTCTGGAGGAAGATAGGCCCAGCTTCTCCAGTCATTGGCTACGTGACTCTGGACAAGCCACCTTCTGCCTCAGTTTTCCCATCTGAGAAATGGGGAGTTAGTTAGTGCTCCCTCCTTTAGGAGCCATTCTGAGAATTCAGCGTAGTAAGTGGCAGGGGCTGATTCAACACCCAGTTTCCCACGAAAGAATTTGAAATGAGTTAGAGAGAGAGAGGCACAGAGACTGAGACAGAGAGAGGGTCTTGGGAATTAAGTACACACACTAACCTATCGGGGATAAAACAACTGTGACTAAGGGTCTAGATGGGCCTCCCCACAGGTGAGATGAGCCTCAGTGCTACGCAGCTCCCCTCGTGGAACCTCTGTGAGGAGCACACACCCTCCAGGGCAGAGGGGTTTCCAGCCTCTCTCTCTAGGGAAGTGTCCCTGCTTACATGCCTGCATCTGGAAGCGGAGCTCAGGGCCCTGATTCGGGAGCATCTGGCATGATTTGGGTGCTGGATTAGCCATCAAGTCCCACTCAGGAAGCTCCCTGGGCCCCAGGCTCCACGCCGGCCCAGCGGGCATGAGATCGGCCATCCTTCCAGTCTGAGCTGGGGCCCCGCTCCAGGCCGCCCCAAGCTTCAGGCCTCAGAAGGGACAGCACCTCCCGTGGACTGACCGTGTATGGAGGCAGGTCTGAGCTCGGCGGTGTGCTCCAACGCCCGCTTAATCTGCCACGGCCCCATTTTACAGGTGACTAAGTGAGGCCCCCAGGTACCATGACTTGCTCAGTGTGGGGTCAGGTGTGAACCCCTTAACCTGGGCTGGGGCGAGAGGGTGACAGTTCTAAGAAGAGCCACATCATTTTGAGGAAGTCCCCCCTTATCTGTAATAAATTGGGATGCTGGCCCTGGGCCCCCGGGTGGCCGGCAGGGGGTGGTGACCTGAGGACGTGTGGTTACCCGAGGGTGGGGCAGGCTTGACATCAGGACCAACCAGCCAGTGCAGGAGACTCTGAGATCTAGGACCAGCTCACAGGCCTTGTTAGCCAATCTGAGAGAGTTTGGGTCTCTAGTTCCAGACTCCAGAGCTTGGGAGAAAGTGGAATCATGAGGAATTTGGAATGGGGTGGGCAGTGCTTTTCACCTGAGACGCAGGTGATGGGCAGTGTGGCGGGGATGGATCTGTGGGGTCCCCCAAGGGAATCACCGTGAAAACTATGACACCCCCTTCCCTCCTGGATGCCTGGGCTCACTACCCACCCAGAGACTGGCCGGGTTCCCGCTAACCCTGGCTAGAGCACTGGCATCTTCTGCTGTGTTTGCTTCTAACCCGGGCTCCTGAGGGCAGGGACATAAACCAGTGCTGGCATGGGGCAGGCCCTCAGCAAGACACGGGGTGTCAGCGGAAGGAAGGAGGGATTAAGATGTTAGTCAGGACCCAGGAGGGGACCTCTCAAGGCATGGCAGGCCATGGGAAGGGCTGCCTTTTCCTTCTTTCATACAACAAACCCTCGCTGGCCTGTGGAGCATTGTCCTGAGTGCTGAGGCCACAGGCAGTGGACAAAGCCCAATCCCTGTCCTCCCAAACCTGACATTCCAGAGGGTGAGTCATGCCAGGAGGTGACAGATGGATGGAAGCAATCACCCGGGAAGATGGAATGCAGAGGGTGGGAGGGGCAGGGGGACAGCTTTAGACTGGGGGCGGGGGAGGGCGGGTCTGGGCAGCCTCTCAAAAGAAGTGACACCTCAGCTGAGATCTGAAGGATGAGCGGGACCCAACCATGCAGAGAAGAGGCGGGGGAGGAGAGTGAAGGAGGACATGCATCCAGCGGGGGTGTGAGTGAGTCTGCAGCGTGGACTCAGCCTAGCTCCATGCTCCGTGGTGGCATAAAATATCACAGAGTCCCTAAAAACGCCATCTGGGGAGGGGTCTTTTAACAATGCAAAAATGCTCATGAGGCAACGTGAAGTGGCAAAAAGGCAGAATACAGAGGAATATACACAGAGAGCCAACTCACACGTACTCAGTAGATTTGAGTTTTAGGGATAGGAAACTGACATTCTGCAGGTGAGAAAGGGAAAGCTGAGCCTCTTCTAGGCACCGGATTCGTGCCTAGGAAAAAACACCAGCATGTCCTGAGGAGTTAGTCCTGGGTCCTGGGAGGTAGGCCATCAGCAAGTCCCACTTCCTTGTTCATGCCCCTGCCTTTCCCTGATGGACAGGGATGAGCGAGTGGGCCTTCCAGGCCCAGACCTGGCGACAGGGCCCTTCCTCATGGTGGTGCAGGTGCCAGGTCAAATCCTGCCTTGATTTAAGATTTTGATGGATTTTTTTTTTTGCATTAAATTTTAAACAGTCTAATTTTTAGAACAGTTTGAGGTTTACAGAAAAATCGAGAAGACAGTACAGAGGGAGTCGCATCTGACACCGCACGCCCACTCTCACCCGTGCATACCCTCTCCCGTGGTAACATTTTAGAGTATCAGCCTGGTTCATTTGTTACATTAATAGACTGATATGGATACATTATCATTAACTACTGGCAGCATGAAAATTTTTTGCATTGATTTTGATTTTTTAACATATTCTTTTAAAATACTATTTACATTGATTTGTGACATTCTCGGAGCTCCGTAAATTTTGCGCTCGAAGTGCCTCCCCCACCTTACGTGCCTGGAGTCCAATTTCTGTAACTGCAAAAGTTCGACTGCGACATCGCCCGGCAGCCCTGCTCTCCAACGCCCGTCTGATGACTGAGCACGCAGGGCGTCCATTCGAGCGTGTTTGCAGCGTACCAGCTGTGAGCGCCCAGTGGACACACAGATTCCAGGCCCTGGGAGCTGGCAGGACACTGTTCTTCCAGTCTTGAGCTCTGCTCTTAGATGACCCTCTGGACAAGTAGCCCCAAATGTCACTTCCCTAAAACATAGCCCCCTCCCAGGAGTAGGCTGCTTTGGGTGCACAGTACCCGTCGCTCCTGGCTAGAGGAAAGATGTGGGTGCTGGCTTACCTCTGTCTCTTCATCGACAGCCTGGCCCCCAGAACCCAGACTCAGGGAGCCCATGGCCTCAGCATCTCCACGGGGACGACCGGTGCACCCCAGGTTGGACACAGCCAGCCCTGAGCTCCCCACCTGCCCCCGCAGCTGTTCCATCGCACCCGGCGGCCACACCCGCCCACCAGCACCCAGGCCCAGAACTTGGGGTGGTCTTGGCTGCTTTCTCTGCATCTTGGAGCCAGCCTATCAGCAGTTCCCCCTAAACCATTCCAAATCTGACCACATCTCAGTCACCCCAGTCCAGGGCCCCATCACCGCTCACCTGGGCCCAGCTCCTCACATCCCTCCCTCCAGTCCACAGCCTGGTCTCCACACAACAGCCACAACCCAGAGCCTGACCTTCCCCCAGTGGCCCTCAATGGTTCCTCTTGTTTGTTTTTGTAAATAATTTTCTTTATTTATTGGCTGTGCTGGGTCTTTGTCGCTGCGTGGGCTTTCTCTAGTCGCGGGAACAGAGGCTACTCTCTGGTTGCTGTGCTTGGGCCTCGCATTGCTGCAGCTTCTCTGGTTGCTGAGCACAGGCTGTAGGGCGCGTGGGCTTCTGTGCTTACAGCTCGCAGGCTCTAGAGCACAGGCTCAATAGTTGGGGTGCTCTGTGGCATGTGGGATCTTCCTGGATCAGGGATCGAAACTGAGTCTCCTGCATTGGCAGGTGGATTCTTTACCGCTGAGCCACAGGGGAAGCCTGCTCCTCTTGGTTTTGAAAATAAAAATCTGAATGGCCTCCTCACTCCCACCAGAGTACAATAACGTCCAGCTCTCGCCCTCCTGTGCACCTCACAGTCTGGCCCCCACCTCAGCTGCAGTCACACAGCTTTCCTCTCTGCTCCAAGGACAGCTCGCTCCCACCTCAAGGCCTTTACACTGGCTATTCCTTCAGCCATGGACACTGTTCCCCACATCCTCTCACGTCCAGCCTTTCCTATAATTTGGGCCTCAGCTCACATGTCAGTCACCTCCTCAGAGATGCCTTTCTTGCCCACTCCCCCACCCCTGTGGACAATCCCCTGCCCCAGCCAGGCATCTACATCTTCCTGGTGTATATCTTGCGAGCACTCCCCACTGCATTAAATTATCTTGTTTATTTGTCTGTTTCCTGTTTCTCCCTCTGCCTCTGCCCACTAAAGTGTGACCTCCTGCTCCCTGCTGTGTCATTGGGCTGGACACAGGGCCTGTCCTGCAGGAGGTGCTCAGTGACCACACTGGCCAGGGGGCAGTGGCACAGGACAGCACCCAGGAGAAGGGGCCAAGCTGGGGGCAGGCCAAGGTGGGAGCATCACCAGGGACGGTTGGCAATTCCTGTGTCTCAGAGGGTCTGGGGGCTTTGAACAATGTTGATGGCAAGACCTCAGCTACCGCAACCCATCAGAACATTTCTGAGTCTTTCCCTGGAGTGGAGATGACAGGAAAACAAACAAAGCTGGGATAGACGAGACGTGTTACAGCCTCATGTCCACACAGGACTTTGTAGGTCACAAAACACCACCTCATGCCGTGTAGGCTGTATCTGTTTTACGGTTGCAGAAACCGAGGCCAAGGCTGCAGAGAGAGTTAGAGGCAGGCAGACTGGTCTAGAGCCCCAAGGCTGCCGGGAACCTTCACTGAATCTGTGTCCCATAGGCCCTGATTTTCCCATTAAGCTGGGGTGGGGGGGAATTTGTTTTATGTTGTTTGGTTTTCAGCAAAAGTTTTCCTGAGTCAGCCACCTGCTTCCGGCTGTCCCTGGGGACGCTAGCCTGGCCCAGACAGTGGGGACAGGAAGGAGGGGGCTCGGCAGGCCAGGCGGTCAGACGAGTTGCTGCCCCAGCCCTCACTCCCATGGGGCCTCTGCTTGGGTGGCTCATCTGTGTCTGATTTTTTGTCTCAACCAAGCATCCCCACCGGGTTGGAGCTGATACGTGGACCTGCTCTAGGACAGACAGGGAAGACGGCCCTCGGGCAGGGTCCAGAGACAGAATGAAGGGGGACTGGCGTGAAGAGTGAGGGGGTCCTGCTCACCTCCTCTCTGGGCCTGCGTCCTCCTCTGTGAAATAGCTTTTGATGACAGCAGCCCCGGGGGCCGGGGTGAGAAGGGGTGACCCGTGGCGAGCCTGCCCAGCGACAGGCGAGGGAGCCCAGCGTCCCGCCACCACCCTCAGCAGCTCCCACCCACACTCGGGTTTCAGTTCCCCTCAGGCCACCTGCAGGGCGACGCGGAGCCTGTGACCCGAGCCTTGTCTCAGCCCAAATACCTCCCGTTTGCTCCCCAGGGTCTGAACTCCCCACCAGACCGTCACCCCTGAGTTCAGGCGTGCGGGTTTGTAAATGTGGGTGACCCCAGGTGACCACCACTTGCTGGGGCTCCTCAGACTGCCCCCTCCCCACGTCAGCGGAGGTGTCGAGTACCATGGGCCCCATGCCCAGGGCCACAGCTCAGGGACTGAGGGGCTGTGGGGTCTGCCCTAACCACACAGGGTGCTGGGGGTCTGGGTAGCAGCTCTTGGATGTCCAGCTCCAGCCCCATGTGCCCTTGGCAGGGGAAGCTGACACTCCTGGGTGACCAGGAGCCATGTCTCTCCTGCCCACAGATCCTGAATATGGAGGATGACCAGAATTGGTACAAGGCCGAGCTGCGGGGCGCCGAGGGGTTTGTCCCTAAGAACTACATCCGCGTCAAGCCCCACCCGTGAGTAGCTCCCTCACATCCACAGGGCCCCCTGCCCCGCTGCCAAATGTCCCCTCCCAGCCTGGCCCAGACGGAGTGACCTGCAAGGCCTCACCCCAGCCTCCCTCCATCCGTCTGGAGCCCCCTGTCTGTACCCTGAGCAGAAGTGGGGGACAGAGATGTGATGACTTGTCCCAAGTGGTAGTAGTCCGGGCCAGTCCAGGCCACAACACCGAGGACCTGAGACACCAGAGAGCACCCGGGCCCTGGAGAGGACGGGGCCTGGGCGCTCAGCGCTGGGCCCACCGGCTGCGGCATGGCCTCAGGCAGGCCCTGGCCCTCTCTGTTCTTGTTTCTCTGTCTACAGCACAAGGAGGCCCGAGGTTCCACTCATGGGGGACCCTAGGAGCCTGTGCGGGGGTGGGGGTGAGGGCCCAGGGAGGAGATGGGCAGGAAGGAGGCAGACCTGAGGGCCCTGCCATTGGAGCAGGAGATGGGAGAGCTGGACACCAGCCAAGCAGAGCTGGGACAGGGCAGAGCAGGAGTCAAGTGTGGGGCCCAGGCATCCCCAGGCCTGGGACCTGCTGGCCCAGGGAAGCCTATGGTCAGGCTTTCAACATTGAATGCCCTAGTCTCAGCCCCGTCACAGGCCTAAGTGGCCAAGAATCTATGAAAAACCAAGTGGATATGCGTGGAGTGAAGGCTGAAGTAGCCTTGAGACACAGTCATTCACTAAACACTGGCTATGGCCCCAGGGACCCGGCCCAGGTGATGCTGGAGACACGTGATGAGATGCTCAGGTCAGAGCAGCATGTCCCAGGGAGAGACAGGAGGTAAAGAAAGTATGACAAGAGAAGGCAGTCAGCATCAAGATAACTAACCAGGGAGGCCTTCTCGGAAGAGGTGACAAACTGAGGTTTTGAAGGATGTGTGTAGGAGTTAGCTGCGTAGTCAGAGAAGGGCATTCCGGGGAGAGGGGCAATGAGAACCCCTGGCTGTGGGCCTGGCAGCGGGGCCTCAGATGCTGGGTGGAGGGTGGGAGGAGCCACGGATGGGTTTCAGCGTGGATGGGGGTCCTGCATCTGATGCGGAGGCAGGTGACAGGGCTGGGCAGGCTAGAGGGGGCAGGCTGGGAGCTGCAACATGTGTGTGGTTGTGGGGTGAAAGGAGAGGGAGGTGCACTGCCAGGGTGGGGCCTGGAGGCTGTTTCCTCTTTATCTGTCTTCGAGTTCTTTCCAAAGCTGCCACCACCTCCGGCTTCCTGTGTTGGGCAAGGCCTCTACCCACCTAGGTCCCCTGTCTGGTCTCCAAGCACTCCCACCCCCTGACAGGTCCTGTAGCCTGGGCTCCCGGCCTGCAAGGGCTGTGTGACCTTGACTTCCATAAAGGGAGACAGATGGAGAGAACCTGCCAGGGCCACCAGCCAGGGCCAGGTCAGTGAAAGACACAGTGGAAGTGGGAGCCTCCAGGTGGAGGCTGTGGCCCAGCGAAGGCTGGGAGCCTAGAAGTTTGGAGGCCACTGAGAAACCCAAGTAGAGGCTTTGGTTTACTCAGAAGGAAAGAAAAGCTGATGGATTTCAGGGCCATGCCCTTTGGGGCAATATGGTGGTTGAAGCCAGTCTCCACCAGGGTGGGTAGGAGCCATGGAGGGTTCCGTGTCTGATGGCCCTGGGGTCCCTGGGGCTATCTTTGGCCACTAGTGTCTGGGACAGATCAGGGACCAAGGGCAGATCCCCCACTTGGCTGAGGCCAGGTCCAGGTGTGTTCTGGGCTAACTTCACCCCTGCCCTAGCTCTGAAATAGCAGTGGGGAAAGTCCAGCCAGCAACTGGCTCAGCCTTTGGGACTCCAGTGTGGAACGTGGCAGGGCAGGGGTCTCAGGGGGGCCCTGATCACTGCCACCATGCTGCAGCCCAGGGAGCCCGGGGCAGGTGTGATGCAGGCCATCTACTCCCAGGGCCTCTGGGCATCACAGGCAAGGTCCACCGAGGGTCTGACCCAGTCATGTGGGAGTCTAGGAGTGCACAGTCTGCTGGGCCTGGGAGGTAGAGTAGAAGTTTGCCAGGAGTGTGGGCAGACCAGCTAACAGTGGGGGAGGTGGGGTGTGCATGGCTGAAGGTCGGAGCAGTGGCGGTAAACCCCTGCAGGTGGCGGCGCCCTCGTCCTCCCAATGACCCTGCGAGCTGGGTGCTCTCGTCAGCGTCTTGTGGGCCAGGAGACTGTGGCAGAGACAAGTGGCCTGTCCAGGGTCAGAGACAGAGGGAGGTTTGCTTCAGGTGCTGTGGGCCTGGGCTGTGCCCACCAGGACAGAGTTGGGGAAATTTGCCAGGCAAATATTGGCGGGGGGCCTCTGCCCCTCCTTGGGCCTCAGTTTCCACATCAGTAAAATGGGGGCTAAGTGAGGAGTGAGCTGGGTTCTGGGGGTGTCAGGACGGGGAGGCTGGTTTCTCCCATCCTGTCCTTTGAGCTACCGAGGACCAGGAGGGGGCTGGGCAGCCTCCTCAAGACTGCGGTTATGAAAGCCTTTGAGGGTGACGGCCGCCCACACGCGGATGCCTCCTGTGGGGTTTTGTGGGTTCTTCAGAGACACCGGGCCCGGGAAACGCCCACATGGGGCCCCACTGGACCCCTGCTCCCCCTGCGGCAGCACCTGCACCGGTTCCTGCTGGGGGCTTCCCAGAGGAGCTCCGTTCTGGGCACCCCCGAGCCCCGGGCCCTCTGCGTCCCCGCTCAGCCTCCGGCCTGGAGGTTCCTCCGGGACTCCCAGAGACCCAGGCTGAGCTCTCAGAGGCAGCCTGGAGCCCTACCCTTGGCCGCCACCTCCACCGCCTCCACTCCGGGAAAACCCGCCGTGAGATGGGCCCAGGCCTCCCCATCCCCCAGTATGGGGGCAGTTGTGGGCTAGAAGCTCACTTTTGGGGTATGGGCTCCCAGGAGTGGCGTCTAGAACACAATGTCAGGACCAGGATTTTATTTTGGGGTGGAAGGTGGGGAGGAGCCTTGGAACTGCTCTTTCTGGCTGGAACCAGGGAGCCAACACCATGAGCTGGGCAGGGTGCCTGTCCTACTCCCCTCAGTCACCACCTGAGACATTGGGGGCCCAACCCGCCCACACCCAGGCCGGGCACATCAGTAAAAAGCCCTCGGAGGAGCTACCAGCGCTCACACATGGCAGGCAGGGGAGGGGTAGGTAGGGCTGCGGGCAGGACCCGGTCTGCCTGCACCTGAGCCCCTGTGCTGGGCTTGCAGGGCTCTCTGTCAACATCCTGACATGACAGGAAATTCCTGCCTCGTATCTGCCGGCTGGGCGCTCAGACTCAGGAAGGGGAGAAGGGAAACGGCTCAGGGAAGGGAGGCTTGGCGGCCTCGGGGCGCCAAGGTCTCACGGTGAGATTCCGGCCACACTGGGCTTTGGTTTCCCCATGTAAACATCAAGAGTGGACTAAAACCCTGGGGCTGAGAAGCCAGCTGGAGGTCACCTGGGCCCTCTGAGGGTAGGCGATTCCCAAAGAGCCAGACTCCGCCAGACTGCCTCGTGCATTTACCAGGAGCCTTCTATATACCTGGTTCTGTTTGGTCAGAAGGAAGAAGGACTTGATTGAACCTGTGAGAAAAAGTCCAGGTGGCCTCAGTCTGTGCATCTGTGAAATGGGTACAGGGAGCGACCCTTCCTCATCAGAGCAAAGCTACTATTTCTCTTTGGTGGTGGTTTAGTCGCTAAATTGTGTCTGACTGAAACAAAGACAAAATAAATTGTGTTTGACTGTTCACAATCCCATGGATTGTAGCCCACCAGGCTCTCTCTGTCCATGGAATTCTCCAGGCCAAAAATACTGGCGTGGCTTGCCATTTCCTTCTCCAGAGGATCTTTCCCATTCAGGGATTGAATCTGGGTCCTGTTCATTATAGGCAGATTCTTTACCATCTGAGCCAGGGGAAACCCATTTCTCTTTGGTCATCTTTAAAATATTTTTTCACTTTTAAGAAACTACAATAGGAAATGTAAAAGCCTAGGTGGGGGTGGCTGGGTCAGAATTCACTGAGGTGTGTGTTTGCCTGAGTGTGTGCGCATGTTAAGTCGCTCAGTTGTGTCTGACTCTTTGTGACCCCGTGGACTGTAGCTTGCTAAGCTCTGTCTATGGGATTCTCCAGGCAAGAATACTGGAGTGGGTTGCCATGCCCTCCTCCAGGGGATCTTCCCAACCCAGGGATCAAACCCGAGACTCTTGCATCTCCTGCATTGGCAGGCGGTTTCTTTACTACTAGTGCCACATGAGAAGCCCCGTGTGTTTGCCTGGTGTGGTGGCAAAGGTTTGTGCTCAGGAGGCAGAATGCTGGGACTAGGCACAGCTCCTGTCTGCCACCATGTGTGACCTTGGGTACATGACTTCTGCCTCTCCGGGCCTCAGGTTGATAGTCTGTAAAGTGGGTGCAGTCACACCTCCTGTGTCCAGGACTGCTGGGAGGACCTGGCTGTGATGGGTGCCTGGCACTGGGCAGGGTGGCTGTCCCCCTCGCCCTCACCTTGCCCTCTCTGCAGGTGGTACTCGGGCCGGATCTCCCGGCAGCTGGCGGAAGAGATTCTGATGAAGCGGAACCACCAGGGAGCCTTCCTGATCCGGGAGAGCGAGAGCTCCCCAGGGGAGTTCTCCGTCTCTGTGAAGTGAGTTCTGACCCGAATACGTGGAGGAGGGTGGGCAAGGACGGGCCCTCGGAGCGTGGAGGGAACGACAGACCCCTGGAAGCAGATGACCGTCTGGGGGTCGGGGGTGAGGCGACTGCAGGGCGTGGCCTTGGGCAGTGAGGATTGGAGGCCTACTGGGAGTCCTCCCATGCTGGGCCAAAGGGTCGGCCGTTGTTCCACGAGCAGCAAGTCACCAGGGGAAGCTGATATGACAAGGCTGCAGGGGGAGAGCAGCAAGCCCCCCGGGGTGGGTGTCCAGGATGTGCTCTGGACAGGGTCCCCCTTGTGCTACGCAGTCAAGAGGATGGACCCTGGGGCCAGGGTGCTTAGGTTCACATTCCAGCTTGGCCATTTCCTGTCTGTGTGACTTTGGGCAAGTCACTTAACCTCTCTGTACCTGTTTCCTCACGTGTAAAATGAGTTATTGCGAGGAGCAAATGAGTCATTCTATCGAGAGCCGTTAGAATAGTGGCTGCCACTGAAGCAGGGTGGCAGCCTCTGGGCAGAGTGGAACCAGAAACCAGAAGTCACAATGGGGCAATGAGGAGTCCAGGTGGAAGGAGGGGCAGGAGCCGGGGAGGGGGTCGGGCCCCGCTCATCTCTGTCCTGCCTCTTCTGCACCTGGAACAGGGGGATGTGGGAGCAGCAATTCAAGGACTAGTCGCTGAGTTATGTGCAGTGTGCCGGGCAGCATCAGGGACTCAGGAAACAACAGTGAAAAAACAAAGTTGCTGTCCTTCAGGGTTTGTGTCTTAGTCGGGGAGACAGACCTTGAAACGAACACAGCAGGAGCCAGGTGGCAGGGACGGATGGCCTCAGGTTTGAGCAGAGATCTGCAGCTGCGATGCAGGCTGTCCGGGGCCCCGGGAGTGAGGACTGGGAGGAGAGCTTCCACGAAGAGGGAACAGCAAACGGAAAGCCCCTGGGGTGACTGGGCAAAGCCAGTGTGGGGAGGGGTGTCAAATCCAGAGAAAATGGCCTGACAGGTCCCTAGCAGGAGGTGGGTTCCCCCAGAGCAATAGGCCTCCACGGAGCATCCCCACTAGGGGAAGGAAGTGGATCCCTTGGGCTACTGAGGAGGAGGATGGCTGGGATCGAGGTGGGCCCGGGAAAGAGCCAGGTGGAGTCGCTGGCATTAGCACTGGGATGGGGCTGGAGGGTCAGGGAGGTGGCATGTGCCCGTGAGTTGGGGACCACCAACAATAATACCACCATCAGGGTTGCTGAGGACACTGGGCACGTAGCTGGATGGGATGGGTGGGTGGACGTGGGCAGTGTGGCCTCAGGGTGCTGGATGGCACCAGTCTTCTAGGACTTGGATGTGTCACAGCCAACGGCTGGCTGATTTTCCAATGGATAAACGTACATAGGATGGCTTTGATGGCTTCTGTGGGGGCAAGTCTGATGTGGCACCAGGCTCAGGGGAGGGAAGAGCTCGTGTCTCCCAGCAGGCTGGCCATGAGGCTCCTGTTTGCAGAAATGTGCCCCAAGGGAGGGCTTTCCTGTCTGTTCTGTACAGAGCTTGTGGTGGTGTGCAGTTGGCACACTGGAGCCCTGGCAGGTGGGCTTCTCCTCGTCGGGGTCAGGAGAGCTTCTGGGGATGGTGGTCCCACACCAGGGGTCACAGCCCTCACCCGCCCCTCTCCAAGCTTTGTCACCAGCCTTGGCTTTTCTCACTTCCATTTCCCCAGGGAACAGGCTGAGCTCCTGATCCAAGGCAATGGCTCTCCTCCTCTCTGAGCCTCAGGGGTGGTGAGACACCAGTTCTTGGCCCTGAGCGTCTGGAGCCCCCTGGCTTGCCCCTCCCTCCACAGCCCAGCCCTTGAGGCCAGTGGGTCCCCGAGGAACAGGAAGTGGCAGTTTTCCCTGTGCTGGCTCCCAGGGCCCAGTATCTCCTGGGAAAGGCGCCCGCCAGGCGGGCTGGTCTGGCCTCGCTCCAGGAATCAGCTCCAAGGTCACTGCAAAGCAGGGCACAGGGGGCTTCTTTGGCCACCTCTGCAGCCTGAACTGAGCTCCTACCCACCTCCCCCTCACCTGAGAGTGGATCCCATGGCCTGAACTTCCGCCGTGGGTGCCCTGGCACCCTGCCCTCTCCTGGAGCCTCCCGGGACATGCAGACCTGCCACCCCAGGCACAGGGTCAGGCCAGTCAGCTCAGCCTGTGGGGTGTGTGTGTGTGTAGGACAGGGGAGGAGTCCCTCGGGGAGTGAGGGACTGGGGTCTCCACAATGCCTGATCGAGGGAAGTTCGATGGCAGCAGACACTCCACAGGCTGGAGGAGATGACATCTGAGCTGGGACCTGAGGCATGAGTAGGAGTTTGGTGCACAAAGAGGAGAGGGGATGCCAGGCCCAGGGAACAGCAAGTGTGAAGACCCAGAGGTGGGGCAGAGAAGGTGGGCTTGGAGAGCAGTCTGTCTGTCCGAGCGGGAGGGGGATGAGCAGTTTTAGGGAGCCAGCACCAGTGGTGTCTGGGAAAGGGGCCTGGAGTGTCCCTCAGAGAAATCCCCGCACACACACTGTCCCCCTTGTTCCACCCCAGGCATCCTGCCCAAGCCCTTCCCCCTAGCTCAGAGCCAGAACCCTGGGTGCCCGGATTGTGGTGTGTACACAGCACCACCAGGTGGCGCCCTCCAGCCTCAGTGGCATCTCCCAGGGCCAGGATCCTGGGTCCTGCCCCTACTCTGGCCCATCCTTTGTCAGGGGGCCTTTCAGGGCCCTTGGAGGACCACCAGGCAGACCTCAGAGCAGGAAACAGGGCATCTGTGGCTAGGAGAGGGGCTTTTGAGGAAGAATATCAGCTGTGTAATCCTGGGCAAGGTACGCTGGTCTGCTTCCTCGTCTGTGAGATGAACATCGATGTAAGGGGCTGAGTATGCTGCCAGCACACAGCAAGTTCTCCCCAAATGTTGGCTTCCCCGGTGGCTCAGCAGTAAAGAACCCGCCTGCCAGTGCAGGAGACACAGGCTCGATCACTGGGTGGGGAAGATTCCCTGGAGAAGGAACTGGAGTGGCAACCCGCTTCCCGCCTGGGAAATTCCATCGACAGAAAAGCCTGGTGGGCTACTGTCCATGGGGTCGCAAAGAGTCAGATATGGCTTAGCGACATGAACAACAACAATCCCAAAAGCCAGCTATAGTTGTCATTGCCATGTCAACCCTCCCAGGACCACACAGTGTCTCCTGGCCCCAGCCCCATGGTCCCAGGCTGTTAGAGAAAGGCCAGTGGCCATGTGGGGGTGGGCAGCCCAGCTCTCTTCCTGTGTAACCTCAGCAGATCCAATCCTCCTCGGCTATAAAGTCCTTATATCCAGTGCGGAGACAGTAGCCAGGACGTCGTGAAGTCCAGTGACCTGACAGCTACCCTTCTAGGTGATGACTACGCAGATGCATGTGCAAGAGCGTTTCCGCCTCACTGGCAGGGCTCCCGGGACCTCTGATCCTACACGAGTGGCATCTCCCGCCCGCTCCCGCCAAGCCTCATAAAGCTGTCAGAGGTGGGGTTTACGGGCCTTGCTCTGCCTCCTGGAGTGACAGTGGCCACGGCTGGGTGCCCTTTACGAGTTTACAGAGGGCGGTCACCCCCCACCCCCACCTCCGGGAGCATATCTGAGCTGGCGGCCTGAGGGCCAGGGCAGGGGCGCACGGCCTGGCTGTGTAACTTTTGCCCCCGCTCTGATACAGGCTGCGGTGGGCTCCTTGGTTGGAAGCAGTTTGTTCCCCAGTGAGACTAGGAAGACGCTTGCTTCTTTTCAGGCTCAGGTGCCTGGGGTCCTAACTGTTTGCTCTGCCCCTCTGGTTGCTGAGCCCCTACTGTGCACCAGGCTCCATGCCCAGTTTCAGGGACTCAGCTGCTATCAATTGAACAAAGCTCCCTGTCCTTTTGGCTCAGGCTCCACTGGGGCGACTGATAATTTTATACATGTATGTATGAGGAGATGTGTATGTATAATTTATTACACAATTAGTAAATTATATAAAATCTTGGAAGATGAAAAAGGCTCTTGGAAAATGAAGCAGAAAGAATCAGAAGAAGGCATAGTTTTATGCAGGCAAAGACAGGGAGGAAGTGACCTCAGAAGTCTGGTGTGCAAGTGAAGAAACAAAGGCTCAGAAACGTGCAGTAACTTGCCTGAGGTCACACAGCCAGAAACAGCAGAACTAGTGCCCATTGACACCCCCATGACCTGAAAGACCAGGTCTGCCCTTCCGCTGTCCTTCCCTGAGGCTGAAAACCCGGTGTTGGGGGTTCTCTCTCCACTCCCTTCCCAAGGTCAGTTTGATTCTATCTCACATCTGCTGCAGAACAAGTCATCCACCCCCTCCTTTTTCACAGATGGGAAGACTGAGTCTACACAAGGGCCATGCCTTATCAGAAATCACCCAGTAGACAGTCAGCAACCTGGCCTCCACCAGGCCACCAATCTGGTCTCCAAGCCCTGACTGGGGGGTCCTGGGGATCCTGACACCTTACCCCAGCCTTGTTTATCCACCCTGGGCCACTGTCACCCTGGCTAACGCCGCCACCAGGCCAGAAAAACCTGCTGGGCAGGACCAGCGGCAGCAAGCATCAGGCCTGACTTCATCCTTTAGACTTTTCTGACAGCCCAGGGGCCCGGCCCAGCCCTCACCCCCCTGGGTAGGTGGGCGTGAGGGTCACAAACAGGGATACACACACCCATGGCTGCTCGGAGATGGATGCACATGGCCGGCCTCCCAGAGCAGGGAGAGACACATGCACACATCCAGGTGTGATGGAGAGACACTGGCACACGCAGGCCCAGACATCAGACACATACATCAGGCTTGGTGCCCCCTCCAGCTTGGGAGGGCTCACCCAGCAGGGCCACCCCTCCTAGCTCTGGGGTCACCTGGACTAAGACTCGGGCCTGGGGAGGTAGGAGACAGGCTGGCAGGGAGAGAAAGCCTGCCCAGGTGCTGGGTCCTCATCCCTGTCACATGGAAGAGGGTCGGTCACTCTTCAGGCCAGGGGTTGGCTCAGAGGAGGGTCACACCTGCTCACAGACACAGCAGACCAGCTGCCCCCAGCCGTGGGCGGGCTCCTCTCCCCTCTGGGCCCTGCTATCCCATCTTGAGCCATGCACAGGCTGGGGACTGGACCACGAGAGCTTCCCAGGTTTGAGAATCCGCCAGTTGTCAGGCTGATGAATTTGAGCAAACTCTGGGAGATAGTGGAGGACAGAGGAGCCTGGCACACTGCAGTCCCCAGGGTCACAGAGAGTTGGACTCGACTTAGCAATTGAACAACAATAAGGTTCTAGAACTGCTGGATCCCTTGCCCCCTCTCAGGTCTCGCCCCTTCCCTGGGTATGATCAGGGAAACACTCCATTCTGGGTGACGTCCGGGTGACTGAAGGTAACCTTCAAACACCAGAGTGTTCAGAACTGTGCTCACTTGGAGCTGAGGTCTCCTCAAAATCCCTACACCCTCCTCCGACCCTCACCCGGAGGACAGCTGCTGAATACACCCCCGGCTCCTCCTTGGAGATGGCACTGAATTAGGGACTCTGCCTCCCCAGCACCACGGCCACAGTCCAGGGGCTGGGAGAACCCCAGGCTCTCCAGGACAGGGCATGAGGGAGTCAAGAACCGAGGCTGCAGCAGGCCGGACAGGAGGGAGGTGCCTGCCTGCCTGCCTGCCCTCCTCCCATCCTGGGACATGGACACACATGTCCTACAGCTGACAGCACAGGTGCTTAGTCACCTGGGAACAATGCTTGCTGACGGCACACGAGCGGCTTTGTCTCAGGCCGGGGTGATGGCTCTGCCTGGTCACAGAGCCTCCAGCATTTTCTGGCCTCAGTTCTGCAGGTGGAGCTGGCTGCCCTGAGCGTGGACGTGTGTTAGAGGGGCTGGGACTACAGCTTAGAGCCAGCGGGGGTTGGGGGATGTCAGCGGGGTCTGGGAATGAAACAGCCAGTGAGCACGGATGCCTGGGCTGCCCCACAGTGTCCTTGACCAGATCCTCTCCCAACTGGGCTATGCCTGGGCCGACTCCTGCCTTCCTGCCTTTGGGTATCTGTGAGCAGTGGGTTGCTGGCCGGCTGCACAGGGCTGAGGAAGACAAGGAGTCCCCTGACTCTGGCTGAGGGCATCTGAGGCAGCTCACAGAGCTTGGGCCATGTTACCCAGGCTTTGAAGCATGAATAAGAGTTTGACTGAAGAAGAATTTGGAAGAAATAACGTAGCAGAGGCCTGGAGGCATGCTTGAAAGTGGAGAGAGAAGCTATGGGGTGGTTGGGATCCTTGCCTTGGGCAGGGCGGGAGGATTCCCCCTCCCCCAGGCCCAGAGACACAGAATGGAAGGTATTTACCTGGAACAAATCTCTATCTTAAATCTCACATCTTACCTTTAACAAGGCAGCACGCCAGGCCTGGGGCTGACAGGTGGAGGAAGTGAGCTCAGACAGAGATAGGCAGCTGGGGGATGGACGCCGAGCTCCGGTCCAGGCCCTCGAAGCACTTGGACGGCAGCACTGCAGGAGCTCAGGCTGCCCAGTCACGTGCGGCCCCTCCTGGCGTGGGATAGGCCGAGCACAGGGAGGCACCGGCAGGTCCCTCTGCCCTGTGGCCAGTCTGGGAGAGGCAGGCCATCCCTTCAGTTGGAAGGTGCTGGGCAGAGGGGTGGGATGCGGTGCAGTTGGGATGCAAGGCTGGGTAAAGGGAGGGAGAAGAGAAAGGGGTATGTTGATCGCATCAGAGTGTATTTGAAGAAAATTGAGGCTGGACGGGTCATCAGAGCCAGACCTTGAGATCAAGGTGTTAGGATTTTACCCCGAGGGCCGAGGGCCGTGGAGAGCCATAGAAGGTTCTTAAGGGGGGTGGAGGTGGACAGGAAGCATCCCATAGCCTGAGCCTCTTGCACACTGGCAGGCTTTGGTCTAAGTCAGGATGCTCTTAGGACTCGCCCCTCAAGGGACTGTGAGGGCTGAGAGGGGATGAGGTCGGGGAGGGAAAAGAGAGTTAAGGCTGAGGGGACGTTGGAGAGAGGAGGTGCTGTCTGCTCAGCTCTCTCAGAGGAACCATGCAATATTGCCAACAAATGAGCGTTCACCCAGAAGGGAGGTATTACTATGAGGAAATCGAGGTTCAGAGAAAGTAAGTGATTTGCCTAAGGTCACAGAGCAAGAAAGTGTCCTGATCCAGGGTCCACATCCTTAACTCCACACTCCACGGCCAGGAGATTCCCTGTGCCTTGCACGGAGCCCATTGGGGGGGACTCAGTCCTCACCCGGAGAGGAAAAGGCCAGGTTCCAGGGGGCAGGGGGAGGGCCCATCTGAGCAGCCGTCTGAGATGGCCTCTCCCCCAGCTACGGGGACCAGGTTCAGCACTTCAAGGTGCTACGCGACCCCTCAGGGAAGTACTACCTGTGGGAGGAGAAGTTCAACTCTCTTAACGAGCTGGTCGCCTTCTACCGGACCACCACCATCGCCAAGAAGCGGCAGGTCTTCCTGCAGGACGAGGAGCCCCTGCCCAAGGTGGGTGGGGTTGGGGGGCGGCAGGAGGAGGGTCTAGCACAGCTTCTCCAGTTCTGTCCTGGGGGTTGCCGTGAAGCAAGAGGAGTTGGGGGGCAGGGGGACGCAGGAAGGGTGGGTAGAAACTGCTGGGCAAGCAGAGCCTGGCTTATTCTCAGCCAGAAGCTGTGCGTGGCACACTGTAGGTGCTCAGTAGTTGTGTGTTGAGTGAGTGAAGGTATGCCACCTGCTGAGCCTCCTGGGAGCAGGCACCTCACAGGTAGGAAGCTGAGGCTCAGGGAGCAACGGGACTCGTCCCAGGCCGCCTGCCGGGTGGGGTCAGCACTGGCTTCTGCTTGCCAGCAATGGCCTGGGGTTGGGAGGTGGGGCAGGGGGTGCCCGTGGGCCAGGTCCTGGCCTGGTGGAGGGGGTCTAGCCACCCCTCGTTCTCATAATAACAGCAATTTGCCAGCCGGCTCTTTCATCAAGGGGTCCTGGGACCAGATCTCAGTCTCATTAGGGTGATGAAATCAGCCAGTGGGGTTATTAGACCTGACATACTATTTTCCTTGGGACGGGGTGTCAGCAAGGCCTGGGGCTGGAGGTCGGGACCCTGTACAGCCTAGTGAACTCGGGTTCTGTTGGGGAGGGAGAGGGGGCCACAGGCTGCTGCTCCAGTCCTGCCTGTTCCTAGGCCCCCCAACCCCCGCTCCTAGCCAGGTGTGATCTTAGGGCCAGTTCCCTCCCCTGGGCCTCAGCTTCCCCTGGGGCCAGTAGCATGAGCCCTGGGAACTGATAGGAGAGTAAACAGTGTTTTCAGAGGACCCCCTCCTCCCCCGCCTTATCACCCTCCTCCCATCACCACACTTAGCGCCTGGCCCACTCAGAGCTCAGTCTCAGGGATGGTTCCCCCAGTGGGTCTGCTGCCCAGGCCAGCTCTGCCCTTGGAAAGTGTGAGGGGGCCACGAGGGAGCTGGTGGCTGCCGGAGGGCTCTCCCACAACCACCGCCTGGCTCTGAGGTCACCCACCCTGCGAGGCGACTGCAGAGCAGGCCCGGCCCCTGGAACCCAGGCTGCCTCCTCTGTCCTGGGCAGAGAACTGCTAATTACAGCCTGTCCATGATCCTATCGCCTGCCCAGATGAGATTCTGCAGGCTCGGAGCAGAGTGCCTGGTGGGCAGGCAGGTCCAGGGTGCTGGGTGTGATCATCATGGCGCCAGGCTGACGTGCCCAGCGGGGAGCTCTCATCCAGCAGCCATTCGCAGGGGGCAACCAAGTCCCACAGAGGTCAGGGACTTACCCACGGCCACTGGGGCACAGGTGGGACTAGAGCCCAGCCTGAGAGATGGAAGTGTGCAAAGTGACATCCTTTGCCTCAAAGCCTGGCCAAGGGTAACAGCAGCAGACTGCTCATAGCCACACATCACTTTACAATTTAAAGGCCTGTTCCCATAGGTCTGGGGCCTGGAGTCAAAAGCTCAGGAGAGAGCCCCCAAGACGCACAGTTATCTAACCAAAGTCCCATGCTGAGGCCCAGGACTTGGTCCCTTGATTGCTGGCCATATGGTCCCAGCTGGGCTGCCAGGACAGACCCTGTGGAGATGTAGGGTCTGTGCTGCAGATGTGCAGGGAGCGGGCAGCCGGAGGCCCATGGCGGGGTGGGGTGGGGGGATGGCTGTCATCTGAACCTGGACACAGAGCTGGGTTCAATCCCAACTCTGCCTCTTCTTGGGGCTTCCATGGGGACAGCCCAGCCGGGGGCTCCTGAAAGCCCACTGACCATCTCCTCCCTCGCAGCCGCCCCGGGCCTGCTTCGCCCAGGCCCAGTTTGACTTCTCAGCCCAGGATCCCTCCCAGCTCAGCTTCCGTCGCGGTGACATCATTGAGGTCCTAGAGCGCCTTGACCCCTGCTGGTGGCGGGGCCGGCTCTCCGGGCGGATCGGCTTCTTCCCGCGAAGCTACGTCCAGCCGGTGCACATGTGACCGGAGTGGGCCCAGGGGCTGAGTCAGTGGACCCGCCGTCCACCAGGCACGTGGAGAGAGGACACTGGCGCCCCCAATCCAGGGCTTTGGACGGGAGCATGGGCGTCTTGACTGTCTGGCTGGCCTTTGGTGCTTCATGCTAACTGGGATGGGCCCAGGGCCCTGGAACCACTGCCACGTGCAGCGCCCACTGGTCTGGGGGGCTCCAGGGCCTCCGCTGGCCTCTGACATCACAGGTTGGCCAGCAGGGCCCGTCCACTCCAAACACCAATGCCCCACCCCAGGAGGGCTGAGGACTCGGGCTCCACCCACTGGGGGCTCAAGCCAAGGAACCACAGGCTGGGCCTGCCTGTCTCTCCATTCAAAGCCCCAAGGGCTGGCTACTGGGAAGGGGGCCAGGGCCCTGTATACCAGTGACCCGGATTTCTGGACAGACCCTGGTGGAAAACGACTTCTCAGCTGTCCTTCAAAGACTCTGGGATCCACAGGCCTCCAACACCCGTGTCCACTGCAGACACTTAGTGAGGAGGGCAGGGTAGAGGCGAGGTCCCGAGGAAGGAGGGGAGGGGTGGGAGGAATGGAGGCAGCTGCTCCTTGCCACTGGCCCCATGGGACGGATGCACGCCAAGGGGGTAGCCCTGGACATGGCCCCCTCGAAGACACAGCTGCACCTGCCGTATTTGTTGAGGCCCAGGTTCTGCCCAGACCAGGGCTTCAGGAAGTGGCGGTCACTGCAGACCAGGTGGGGAGCTGAGGCAGGAGCTGGACTTTGAGGTCCAGCAGCATCCAGGATGGGGGCAGCCTTGGTGGGCCTGGCTTAAGGAGAGGCTGGGTGTCTATGGGGATGGCACTGCCATACGACCCGGGACACTCAGAGGCCTGAGCTCTGGTGAATTCGCTGCTCATGACCTGGGCCCGTGAACTCAAAATAAATACAGTAAAAGAAGATAAGGATGTCCGTGAGAAATCTCATTTTCTTTCCAATTACAACTACAATTTTTAAAGTATCAGACATTCTTTTTTTCCCATTTCCTCCCTAATTTTTCAGGGCTCCTACTTGGCTGGCTTGGCCAGTCGCTGGGCACTGGCCTGTCCTGTGGCCCAAGGCGTGCTGCCCTCCTCTGGCCCTTGGTGTTCTTGACGGGGAAAGGGGTACTCTGGGGGCAGCGTCAGGCGAAGTAGGTGTAGAAGAAGATATTGACGCACATGAGGAGGATGGCGTTGACACCGCAGACACGAGCCCAGAAGGCGTGTCTCTGGGATGCTTGGCCATCACCTGGGGGTGGTGGGAGGAACGGGGGGATGAGGGCCACGGGGTCCCACCCAGTGCCCTTGCCTGCCGCCCTGCCATGGGTGACAGCAAGAGGGGGGCCTAGGGTCACACACACACACACCTGTTTTCACTCCCAAGGGCAGGTCCTGAGCCAGAGTCCACCAGGTCAGGCTCTGGATCTAGAGGGAAGGGCAGGGGTGAGCCCAGACAGGGGTCAGTGACAGAAAGAGGGCAGGGACCAGGGTTAGATGGGGTTACAGGTCAAGACCCAGAAGATTCCTGAGTCAGAGATGGTCAGAGGCCAGGGGTGAGGGTGGGCTCACCTGGACGTCCTGGGGGTGTGGTGTCAGCAGGCTCCCAGCGACCACCACAGCCCCGCTGAGCAGGAAGAGGGCCACGGCGAAGTGCAAGTAGTGGACGCCATGGAGGATGGGGGGCCGAGTGTCAGGGTGGCCGCAGGGCGGGGCTGGGTGCAAGAACTCCAGCACCAGCCTCGTGGCACCCACTGCCAGCCCCGCCATCAGGCCCCAGAAGGCTCCCTGGAGGAGAAGGCAGGGCCGCTGGGGCCTCGGGAGGAAGGCCAGGCCTCCCCCACTCAGCATCCAGGCAGCAGGGGAGATGAGCCCTGAAGCCTCCCGCTCTCCCCACATCCCACCTGCTCATTGGCCCGCCGCCAGAAGATGCCCAGGACGAAGACTGCGGTCACCGGTGGGGCCAGGGAGCTGGTCACCGACTGCATGTAGATGAAGAGCTGCCCGCCATTGGAGCCCTGCAGGACGGGGATCCAAGCCACACTCACGCCGACGAGCACCACGATGACCAGCCTGCAGGCAGCGGGAGGCGGGCCGTCCTCAAGACCCCCACCCCTCCCCACCTCCCCTGGGTCACTGAGGCTGGCTCTCCATCTGTCCCCTGCAGCGGAGCTCCAGCCTCCTCCCTGGCCCCTGCTCCTCTCCTCCAAGGACACAGCTGGCCTTGCCCTCTCCAGACTCTTCCATGGCTCCCCGCTGCCTGCAGAAACTGCCCCCGACTCAGCCTGTGTGCTCCTGGTCATCCCTGCCATCTCCCCCTGGTCTCCTGTCCATCTTCAAGGCCCGACTCCACCTCTCTAGGTTTGCCATCTCCCACTCCTGGTGGCAGCAGCCTCATCCTTTAGTTCCCTGCTGCACGCACCTCCCAGCACACAGTAGGTGCTCAATACACACTTGTGAATGACCTGTTGCCCTCACATCCAGGCCAGACTGAGCCCCTGGTGGTTCCTCAAACCCTGGCAGGCCTTTGAAGGAGTCGGGACCTCTGGTGGCACACCCCACCCTCTGCTGTGCGTGGCCTGAAGCCCCTCTCCCTGCCCCCCTGTGTGGACACCTCCTCTCAGCTCCTGCCTGCCTCTGGCTGGTGTGAGCACCCCCCCCCCGACCCCCTCCCCCCCCCCCACCAGCAGGGACGTGTTTCACTCATTCCTCCATGAAGCATTCATGAGGAGCCTGCCCGAGAGAAGGACGGGGTGCTGGGGCTAGGTCTTGGTGACGAGCGGGCCTGGTTTCAATGCTGCCCCTGGAGTGGGGCGTTCTGTCATCGTGTGCTCAGGGCTAGGCCAAGGGAGCCCAGAGGAAGCACCAATCCAGGAGGGCTTGCAGGAAGAGGGGGCCCTGCGGCATTGGGGACAGAACTGGGGCTAGGTGTCCATATGCCCTTCTCTGCTTAAGGGCCCCTTGCCTGTATCCTGGCTCACCTGGATGTCCCTCACCCCCGAGGTGGGTGACAGGTGGGACCCTCCGGGACCCCAGAAAGGACAGCAACAGGCCACGTGTGCAGCTGGGCGGGCCCTCCCCTTCCCGGCCTGAGGGAGAGGGTGGAGGAAGGAGGCGCCCCCTTGATTAGGGCTAATTAACCCTCCGCCTGGCAGGCGGCGGGCGCTGCCCTCTTCAAAGGCACAGGCAGGCTGCACCCCACCCTCCTTGCACAGGCCCTGCATCCAACACCAGACTCAGCATCTCTCACAGGGCTGGGCCTCTGCAGCTGGCCTAAAGTGTGGCCCTGGCCCTCACCAGCCTCTGGGGTTTGCTCTTCTGACTCAGCCCCCACCAGGCTGCCAGAGGGACCCAAAACCCAGAGGCTGTTCCTTCTGCCTGGAATGCCCTAATCAGCTCCTCCCCCAGCAAAGCCTCCTCATCCTCCAAAGCCCAGCTTGAGGCCCTCCTCCTCCAGGAAGTCTTCCTGCCCCCCCCAACCCCATTCTGCTGTCGGGTGGGCAGGCCCCCTCCACTGTCCCTGGGCTGCAGCTGTGGTCACTTTAGGGGAGCCCCACAAGGCCAGGTGTCTCTGAGACCTCTCTGGGTCCCAGGGAGGCCCTGCACTAGTGGACTGAAAAGCAGGGGTGGGTGCAGGGAGGACCAGGGAGTGAGGCTCCGGACGCCGGTCATGAAGTGATCACACTCCAGGGCCTGTGGTGGCTCCTCCAGCCCCCCACCTGAGGCGATGCCAGGCTCCCGGGGGACCCCTGCTGCCCTGCCCTGTTTTCTGTCTCTTCTTGGACTGGGGCTCCAGAGACCCAGAGCCCGCATGGGGGAAACACAGCTTGAGCGGCGCTGTTTTAGGCAGGAAGCAGGCTGGAGGTATTGGGGGTGTGCTGGTGCTTCAAGAGGGCAGATGGTAGGGCTGAGCCCTGGGGCCCAGAGAGGGTGAGCAGCCAGGCCCACATCACACAGCTATGAGCCCACAGGCAGGCTGGCAGGGCCCAGGGTGGGCTTGCCTGAGTGGATGGGTGTGAAGGTGGGCCAAGGGTGCTGTTTGTGGGGTGGGCCGCATGGAGGGGAGACCAGCTCAGGACTTTGGCCAGGAAATAGCAGGCAGGGGCCGTGGAGCCACCAAAGGGGCCCTGAGTCTGCTGTGTCCAGCCACGGGGGCGAGGCAAACCCCTGGGCGGTAGGAGAATGCCCAGTCCCAGCATCCGGGAGGTTGGAGCTGGAGGGGCTCAGGGAGTCACCTGGCTGGGAAAGGTGGCCCAGGTGCCGACCCTGGGAGTAGAGGGAGGGGCTCCCTGCCCTGGAGGAGGCCCAGGCCACGCGGGAGCCCACACCTGCCGGCTGGCGTGTCCCAACACAGGCGGCTGTGCTGCGTCACGGGACAGCTGCCCGGAGCTCAGGGGACCCCACCCTGAGGATGGGTGCCATGTGCTCTTAGCCGGAGGGGGCACTGCTGGGTCAAGCCCAGCACCAGAGAGCAGGGTCCCTGGGGCGGGTGAAGTGGGGGTCGCATGGCTCAGAGGGAGATAGTTGGGGGCGGGACCCCTGAGAGGGCACCAGCTCCCCTTCACCAATCACAGAGTCTCAGCCCGGGAGCTCCTGGGGACTTAGCCAAGCTTGGGGATGGAGGGCCGGGCCAGACACAGCTACACCCACAGGAGGGGTGTCAGAACACTAGTGGGACCTACAAGACCTGCCTGATCTATGGGAGCCACTGGGCTCTAGTTCCTACAGGGGCCTTCCAGGGGAGGGGACTCAGTCCTTGCCCGGGGGTATCAGGTGGGCTGCCAGGAGGAGGGGCACTTGAGCAGATTCTAGAAAGATTAGATGAGTCATAGAGGGATAAGAACGGAACAAGCAGGGCTTAGAGGATGTGGGCAGAAGCTCAGTGGGGCCAGAGGGACAGCTACAGCCTGGGTGTGACCACGCCCAAGTACTGGCTCCCGGCATGTCTGCAGCAACTGGGATACAACAGGGGACTAGGGGCTCAGGCCCAGGGAAGACATCTCTGGGTGTTGGGGAAGGGGGCTTTCCCAGCAGACTCCCTCAGAGGTCCCGACTGGAGTAAGAGAGCTACCCAGGATGGGCATGGCCAGGGGCTGGATATGGAAGGTGGGGGCAAGATGTTCTGGCCTCTCCTCTTCTCTCCTTCCTGGCATCATTCTATCTCTGACCAGCAAACTCTTACTCATCCCTCAGTGCCCACCTCTGGGGGTTCCTCCTGGGCTGAGGGTGTGCTGGGGAAGTTCTCCTCCCCACCCCTCCCCCATACCGTCCCACCAGCAGCAGCTCCCGCTCGCCCGCACGGGGCCGCAGCCGCCTCCAGATGTCCATGGTGAAGAGGGTGCTGCTGCTGTTGAAGATGGAGGTCAGCGAGGACATGAGTGCAGCCATCATCACAGCGACCATCAGCCCCCGCAGACCTGCGGGAGGGGTACAGGCCACTGTGACCTCCCTGGGCTGCTCCTGGGCCCTACTGATGAGGCCCCTCCAAGTGCCCACAGGCAGAGGCCCAGAAGGGTGGGGGTGAGGGTGTTGGAGGTGGTGGGAGGAAGACCCTGACTTGGGAGGCTGGGGCTGACAGTGGGCTCCTACGGCTGCAGGCAACGTGTCTGCTCTCAGCCTCTTTTTTCTACAGAGCTGCCAGTTGACAGAGTGCTTCCACACCCGGACTGCATCTGATGGGTGAGGAGATGGAAGCTCAGAGAGGAGAAGAGAGTTGCCCAGGGAGGCACAGCAGGCCAGAGGCAAAACCCAGGTGTGGTGGGGGAGTGACAAGGGACCCTCAGCCTGGAGCCCATACCCCGGGCAGGGCGCAGGGGCCCAGAGCCTGCGGTTTCTGCTACTTTTTGTGCATGGCTGCCAGGCAGGCTGAGAGGAGATAAGGCTGCCCACCTGGGGGATAAAAGCCCTTGAAAATGAATGAAGGGCCCGCACTGAGGTGGGCAAGGCCCTGCTGTGCAAGGCCTCCTGGGGGTTGTAGGCTCCAAAGGGGCTGAGGGTACAGAGACTCAGTGCTGTATGACTTTAGGTTGGTTGGCTCCCTCTCTGGGCTTTGGCACAAGTCTGTCTCCAAAGTTTCTTGTGCTTTATCTTCAAGTGTGTAAGCACCTCCTCCACCTCTGCAGATTCCCTGTCTGTCCTCCACCCCCACAACACCTATACACCCCTCCTTGACCCCAGGAAATGCCACCTCCTCCGAGGGCTCAGCCTTGTAGATGCCACTGCTTGCCTGGCCCTGGTTCTGTGTCTGACCTGCTGTGTGACTTCCAGGAATCTCATAGCTCTCTCTCTTCACTAGGCTGGCTGAGATGGGGCCCAAAGCAAAGTGAGTTAAATCATGGTTTCCCCCCCAAACATTTCTCCAACCTCCTTCTCCTGCTCAGGGAGGTGGATTACCCTGGGGTTTATTCTCCTCCCATTTCTCAGGTGGGGAGCTCAAGATCTTGGAGCTGGATCTCTAGGGGTTGTGGTGAGCCCCTCAGAAGAGTAGAGGCAGACGACGCCCCAAGGTGCGAGCCCACAGGGCAGTCAACCCCTGTGCCAGTCAGTTTCCCTGTGCTGTGTTTAATCCCACAACCACTTTGAGGGGTGAGTAGGCATCATTATCCCCAATTTGCAAACGAGGACACAAAGCTATGAGCAGGGAAGAGGCTTACCCCAAATATCTCTGCCAGCAAGCATCAGAACCCAGGCCTGGTCTGGGAGGGAGGAAGGGTGAGAGGAGCAGGGTGGAGTCCGAGCTCCCACAGTGGGATGCTGAGAATCAGGAGGTGAAGCCAGCAGAGGACAGCCGTCTCCTCCATTTGCTTCAGTGGGACCACACCCCTCACCGTGATCTGCTTTCACATCCTGTATCACACTGGCCGGGAATGTGGAAATGGCCAAAACACACCCATGTTCTCTGGTCTGCAGGGTCTCAGGGAGGCAGAAGCTGTAGGCTCAAGGCAGGGCTGGGCGCCTCGGGCCCCGGCAGAGTCAACAGTGGACTTGGGGGCCAGAGAGACTGAGCTCTGTGTCTTAGCCACAAGCTACAAGCCTGGGACGAGTCACTTTCCTCTCATCTGTGTCTCAGTTTCCACATCTGTAAACACAGCTAAGAACTCTGCCTCATAACATATAGAAGAGGTCGTTTGTGAGTAGGCCTGACACCCAGCAGGCCTGAAGGATGAGAGCGTGGCAGCCTTTCTGGGGGCAGGGCCAGCACAGGCTAAGAGGATCCCCCAGCCCTGAGTTCAAACTCCAGCTTTGCAGCTCGCTTGTCACCTGACCTTGGCCAGGGCACCTTGAGTCCCAGGTTATGAATCTGTAAAGCTGGGATGATAAGGGACTTCCCTGGCCATCCAGGGCACCTTTGGTCCCAGCTTCCCCATCTGTAAAGCCAGGATGATAAGGAACTTCCCTGGAGTTCTGTGCTTCCACCGCAGGGGGTACAGGTTCTGTCCCTAGTTGGGGAACTAAGATCCCGTGTGCCTTGCAGGGTTACAAAAAATTAAAAAAACAAAGAGGGTATGATGATTAGAGCACCAGGGTTCCTGAGAAGCAGGTGCAGGTCAGTCCTGTGCGACCCCCTGGGCATGGTGCTTGGTGCATGGTGGGCACCCTACGTGCTTTCTGATTCCTTTCCTCTCTTCCCCCAGGAGCAGAACATCCCACCCGGGTGTCACACAGCATCACGCTGGATCCAGAGTGGCCTCCACCACCCCCAGGGCCCCTTGTCAGACCCAGCCAGGGCCTCACCTGTGGGCATCAGCTCCATGACCAGCTTGGGGTAGGCGATGTTGGAGCAGCCGATCTCAGCCCCGCAGGCCCGCAGGCACTCGGCCGGCACCACACAGCCCACATCATCTGCAGGAGAAGGATCCTCAGTGTCCCTGGCCTGCCCACCACCCTGGGGTGGGCAAGGAGCCTGGCTGGACCTGCTCTGTTACCACCTGTCATCAGCTGCTGCTCAGCCCTGAGCCTCAGTTTCCCGGCCAGGGTGACAGACAAGGAGGGGGCCAGTCTTGGAGCACTATTCTGTCCCTAGACACCCTCTCTCCCTGCCTTTCTGTCCATCACCATGAGCCTGTCCATACCCATGACGCTGGCTCCCTGTCCCCACGTGGGGCCGGGGCTCCCCTGCAGGGCTGCCCGCCCAAGCAGTGGTCAGTGGTCAGTCTACCATCTGCTGTCTCCCTCCCCCTACCTCCTGTCCCCAGCCCTTCTCCCCAGAGGAGCAGGTGAAGGCCCTCCCCTCAGACTGTCTCCAGCAGCTTCCAGAGGACTCTTCAAACAAGAATGGAGGCCCCTCCACAAGACTCTCCAGATGCCAGGCTCCTCCAGGCTGGTCTCCTTCTGCACACTCCTCTCATGGTGTCCCAACCTCCCCCAGACCCAACCTCCCTCTCCCAAGCCTTCCCACGGGCTGCTCAAAAGTCATCTCCTCCATCTGGGCCATAAGGATGGAACCCAGGTTTCGCTGCAGACATTCCCCATGGCGGAGACAGGGCCCACTTCATGCCCTCTGAGTGGACGTCCAGGGCCTCGACCCAGATCCGGACTGAATCTGAAGTTTCCGCCTCCCTTCCAGCACCATCGGCCCTGACCCCTGGGTTTTCAGCGGTGGCGGGGGCAGGGAGGGGGGCAGAAGTCAACAGAGAGTGACCTGCGCTCAGGGAGAACAGGGAACGGGCATGCAGCCGCTCGGCACAGGGGTCTGTTTGGGGTCAGAATGTTTCCACGTGTAGCATCGACGTTTCTGTCACCGAGCCCTCCTCATGGACCGAGCGCTCCTGGGTTAAGATCCCTACTTAGATGCCCAACCCACCACGGAGGGCCTCAGGTCTCCTCCCTTGAGCCAGTGGGACTGGAGTAGCATCACTCTGCCCCCACGATCCTCGGCCCGTCTCCAGCCCAGCCTCTCCTGAGCGCCAGGCTCCTAGGACATCTGTACCGACAGCCCCCACTGCCAGTCCACCAGCCCCCAGCCCATGGGGGCTCCTCCCGTCACCTGCCCCCTCCACTGGGCTCCCTCCACCTGCTGCTTTGTCTTCTCACTGGCCCTCTTCCACCCTCTGCAGCCTCATCCTTTCAAAGTCACGGCTTTGCTCTTGTCACTTCCTTGTCAGGAGCTCCCTCCCCAACTCTGGAGCCCATGGTTTCCTGGAAAAAAAATTCCTTTCCACAACATTCAGACAGTCAACATTCGAGGCCCTGGACAGCTGGGCCCAGGTCCTGTCCTCCCAGCACCCGTGCCGGCCACCCTGACCTGCTTGTATTTTCTCACACACACCCAGCACCCGACGCCTTTGTGCCTGGGCAGACGCGGCTGGGCTGCCTCCTCCCACTGCTCCTGCTCCGTCCCTACCCTTGTTTGCCTCCCGCTTCACGCCTGTTGCAAAGGACTAGCTCTCAGAGGCTTTCCGTAACTGTCCCCCAACCCCTCCCAGGCAGAGCAGCTTCCTCCCAAGGCCTCCTAAAGCCCAGGGTTGAATCACAATTATTTGTTTGCATATTTCACCTCCTCCACCAGACTGGGAGCTCCCCAAGGGCGGACACTGGCTTTGAATCACCTCCGCTCCCAGGTATCACCCAGTCCAGGGCTGGGTCCAGAGAAGATAGTCTGTGAACATCTGTGAATGAATGAGTGAGTAAATAAGTGAATGGTTGGAGGAAGGGGAAAGGCACAGAAGGCCAGAAGGAAAGGGAGAAAGGAGCCCATGAAGCCCTAGGGGGGAGTTCAGGCACTGTTTGATCCAGCTGCCTTGGCCACCACTGTGCAGATGTGAGAACTCAGGACCAGAAAGGGCATAACTTGCCTAGGACACATAGTCAGACCCCGGATACAGCCCGGGGTCCCCTGGAGGGACTCTGGGTCCAGGTGAGGGCAGGTGACTGGCCCCTCCCAACAGGTTCTGGGCTTGGCCTGGCCGGCTCTGGCACCTGGAGGACTCAGCCCTCCCGGAGGGACGGATGAAGAGTCACAGCTACATAATGGCTTGAAAAGCCCGAGTCAGGAGATTCTGCCCAGGTTTATTCAGCCTGTCGCAGCCCACTGCAGGCTCCCGGGATGGGGCCCTGCCTCTGGGCACCTCAGGGTTTGTGCTGAGCATCAGGAAAGAACAGCCTCTCTTTTGTGACAGCAGCAGAGGTGTCGTCGCCAGCCAAACACCGGCCCCCGTTTGTGCCGACTCAGGACTCAGCAGCCCCGGGCCGAAGGCAGGGCCAGGGGCCTGGCTGAGAGGCTTTGGCCTTGTCTGGTGCTGGACTCTGCAGGCCTGCGGGGGTGTCCCCACTGGCTCCACCTTGACATCAGCACCCCCACCCAGCGGGGGCCACGCTGGAGGCCTGAGGGCTGCCTCCCTCTCTGCCTTCCATGTTCTCCCTCCCTTCAGCCAGTGCCAAGTCCAGTCACTAGGCTTGGGGACTGGGGGGCTGTACCACCTAGCCCCTGTAACCCACACCCTGTGGGAACTTCTAAGTCCATCAGTCTGGCCACACTCCTTCCTACTCACAGCCTCCTGTGGCCCCCATCACCCGCAGGAACGACCATGGGGCTCTAGTTGGGCACTACAGCCTCTTGCTCACGTGACCACCCTAACTACCACCAAAATCTCACCCACAACTCCAGGCCTCTGTGTCTGCTGTTCCCTCTCCCTGGAACACCCTTCTGAAACCCAGGGAGCTCCTCCTGACTGCTCTCGACTCTAAGGCATCACTCTCCAAGGGCGCCTTTCTGCCTCTCCAGAGACGCTACCACAGGAGCCCCTTGGGGAGCCTGGGCCCCAGGCGTGCACAGCATAAGCCCACGCGTGGCAGGGTGTGGCTGTGTTTGTTGACTGACTGAATGACTCTCTTCTAAGCTGGTCACTTGACACACCACCCCAGGGAGTAAACAGGGTGCTCCCCACTCCCAGGCCAGCCTGGCTCATCCCTGGGAGCCAGTCTAGACGCTGATGTTGCAGGAGGAAGCGGGAGAAAAGAAAAGCACACAGACCTGCATTTGGGTCCAGTTCTCCCAAACCCATACTGTGCGCATGCTCAGCCAACTCAGTTGTGTCCAGCTGTTTGTGGCCCCATGGACTGTGGGTCACCAGACTTTTCTCTCCATGCGATTATCTAGGTAAGAATACTGAAGTGGGTTGCCATGCCCTCCTCCAGGGAATCTTCCCGACCCAGGGATCAAACCCGTATCTCTTACATCTCTTGCATTGGCAGGCAAGTTCCTTACCACTGAACCACCTGGGAAGCCTCCCATACTGTGTGGTCCTGTGAAATTGGTCTCGGGCTCTTTGCTCCTTGGTAAAGCCCTTCTGGGGACATCCACAGCCAATGACTCAATCTAAACTTCACACCTCACCCAAATATTAACTCAAAATACACCAAAGATTTAAGTGTAAACTATCAAACTTCAAGGAAAAAAAATAGGAGAATATCATCAGAATGTAGGGCAAAATGAAGAGTTTTTAGACTT
Organism: Bubalus bubalis; assembly: GCF_019923935.1. Classification (NCBI taxonomy): domain Eukaryota; kingdom Metazoa; phylum Chordata; class Mammalia; order Artiodactyla; family Bovidae; genus Bubalus; species Bubalus bubalis. The sequence continues at coordinate 28,895,123 of NC_059159.1, read as the reverse complement.
AACATCAAAAACATAATCCATAAAATGAAAAATTGACAAAATAGAGTTCATCAAATCTAAAGCTCTGGGGATTTCCCTGGAGGTCCAATGATTAAGACTCTGAGCCCTCACTGCTGAGGGCCTGGGTTCAATCCCTGGTGGGGGAACTAAATTCCACAAACTGCACAGTGTGACCAAAAAAACCCCAAACAAACAAACAAAACCAAAAAGAAGAAAAACAAACAAACAAACAAAACTAAAGCTTTTGCTTTGTGTAAAACATCATCAGTGAAAAGGATGAAAAGAAAAGCTGCAGAAACAAATTCAATAAAGTCACAGGAAACTAGATCCATACTCAGAATCAGTTGTTTCTGTATGCTAAGAGTGAACTGTCAAAAAGAGAAATTCAGAAAACAATCTTATTCTTTTTTTAATGCTATTTACAACATATAAAAAAGTGCTATTCATTTATGTATTGTAAATATGCTGTTTACAATACATAAAAAATTTACAATAGCATAAAAAATACGATACCTAGGAATAAATTTAACCAAGGAGATGGAAGATCTGTACACTGAAAACTATAAGACACTGAAAGAAACTGAAGAAGACACACCAAAAAATGAAAAGATAGTCCATGCTCACAGATGAGAAGAATTAATAGTGTTAAACTGTCCATACTACCTACAGTGATCCATAGATTCAATTCAATCCCTATCAAAATTCCAATGATACTTTTCACAGAGATATTAAAAACCATCCTAAAATATCTGGATGGAACCAATAAAAGGTCCTGAGTAGCCAATGGAATTTTTAAGAAAGAAAAACAAAGCTGGAGGCATCACAGGCCCTGATTTCAAACCAAATCATAAAGCTGTAGTAATCAAAACAGTGAGGTACTGGCGCCAAACAGGCACATAGCTCCATGGAACAGAGTAGAGAGCCCAGAAGCAAAGCGAAAGTGAAGCTGTTAGCCGCTCAGTCATGTCCAACTCTGTGACCCCATGGCCTGCAGCCCACCAGGCTCCTCTGTCCATGGAATCCTCTAAGCAAGAATACTGGAGTGGGTAGTCATTCCCTTCTCCAGGGAATTTTCTTGACTCGGGGATCGAACCCAGGTCTCCAGACTTGCAGGCAGATCTTCTCACATACATGGTCAATTGATTTATGACAAAGGAGTCAAGGATATACAATGGGGAAAGGATAGTTTTTGCAATAAATAGTGTTGGGAAAACTGGACAGTGACATGCAAAAGAATGAAACTGGACTCCTGTCTCACACCACATGCAGAAATCAATTTAAAGGGGCTTAAAGATTTGAATGAAGACCAGGTACCATAAAACTCCTAGAAGAAAAAATAGGTGGTAGCTCCTTGACATCAGTCTGGGCCATGACTTTTTGGATTTGACACTAAAAGCAAAGGAAAAAAAAATGAAAAGCAAAAACAAACAAATAAAACAACTGGGACTACATCAAACTGAAAAACTTTTGCACATCAAAGGACACGATCAACAAAATGAAAAGGTATCTTGAAGAATGGGAGAAAATGTCTGCAAACTGTATATTTGATAAGGGGCTAATATCCAAAATACATAAAGAATCCATGCAACTCAGATTCTAAGACTAAAACCCACAAACAAACCCCCAAAATCTGCTTTAAAGATGGGCAGAGGAACTAAACAGACATTTTCCCAAAGGAAACAAATAGCCAACAGGTATGTGTAAAGTACCTGTACAACATCACTAATCATCAGGGGAATGCAAATCAAAACCACAATAAGCTATCACTTCACACCTGCAAGAAGGGCTATCATAAAAACACGAGAGATAACAAGAGCTGGCCAGGATGTGAAGAAAAGGAAACATTTGTACACTGTTGGTGGGAATGTAAATTGGTGCAGCCACTATGGAAAAAGCATGCAGGTTCCTTAAAAAATTATAAACAGAACTACCATATGATTCAGCAGTCCCACAACTAGGTACATATTTTAAGGAAATGAAATCACCTCCTTGAAGAGACATTTGCACTCCTGCTCATTGTAGCATTGATCACAATAGCCAAGATACGTGAGAGTTGGACTATAAAGAAAGCTGAGCGCCGAAGAATTGATGCTTTTGAACTGTGATGTTGGAGAAGACTCTTGAGAGTCCCTTGGACTGCAAGGAGATCCAACCAGTCCAGCCTAAAGGAGATCAGTTCTGAGTGTTCATTGGAAGGACTGATGTTGAAGTTGAAACTCCAATACTTTGGCCACCTGATGTGAAGAGCTGACTCACTGGAAAAGACCCTGATGCTGGGAAAGATTGAGGGCAGGAGGACAAGGGGACCACAGAGGATAAGATGGTTGGATGGCATCACTGACTCAATGGAAATGGGTTTGGGTGGACTCCGGGAGTTGGTGATGGACAGGGAGGCCTGGTGTGCTGCGGTTCATGGGGTTGCAAAGAGTTGGACACGACCGAGCGACTGAACTAAACAATACTTTTGATGAATGGATAAAGAAGATGTGACGCTCATATAGATATATATGAAAATATTCAGTGACTTCCCTGGTGGTCCAGTGGCTAAGACCACATTTCCAATGCAGGGGGTGTGGGTTCCATCCCTGATCAGGGAACTAGATCCCACGTGCTGCAGCCAAGGCCCAGTGCAATCAAATAAATAAAATAAATATTGGAAAAGAAAATATTATTCAGTCATGAGAAGGAAAGACATCCTGCCATTTGCAACAATGTGGATGGATCTCAAGGGTTATATGCTGAGTGAAATAAGCCAAAGAAAGATAAATACCATATGATATCCCTTATATGTGGAGGCTAAGAATGCCAAACCCATAGAAATAAAGGCTAGAATGCCATGGAGTATCAGTCAGCAATAGAAAGGAATGAGCTACCGATATACGTTGACCCGAACGAATCACCAGAGAATGGATCAGTGGTGGCCAGAGTTAGGGTGGAGATATTTGACTGCAGGGGGACAGTTCTCCACCTAGATTGTGACGGTTGTTACACAAACCTACGCGTGTGATGAGGGTGTACACACATGCACATAAACAAGCACACGTAAGCTGCTGAAATCTGAACCAGCTTTCTGGCTGTGGTTATCGCACTGTGGTTATACAAGATGGCACCACTGGGGAAGACTGGGTGAAGAGTGCCTGCAAGCTCTCTGTTGGCTTTTCAACAGCTTCCTGTGATTCTAAAATTATGGGCAGGTAACTGCAGGGCTGGAGGCCCTTCAGCCCTGAGCGCCAGGACTCAATGAGCCCAGGGCCTCCGACCAGGGGAAGAACAAAAGGAGATGCCAAGGCCCAGAGACAGTCTTGAATGGGTCCCCAGCTGCAGAGGCCATTAGCCAGGCTTCAGGGCTCCCAGTGCTGTGCTCACCCCAGGGGCCACCTCCCTCTCACATCTGACTGTGTGGGGTGGGGGTGGGGAGGCAGGTGTGTGTGCACCTACCTGGGAGGTGCTGGGGGCACCTGAAGGGGCACCGTGTTCAGACACAATGTGAAGCCCCTGGGCCAGGGCAGAGGGCAGGACCCAGTGATGGGACCATAGAGACACTGGGTCGGGAGGCAGCACCACCGCTGAGGGCAGTAGACCCAGGGGAGATGGCCTGACAGGCAGACCGGGGGGTGGAGAGGGTCCTGAGGTAGGTTTTCTAGGGCCCAGGCCTAGAGATGTCAACAGCCGACCCTCTGCAGCACAGAGCAGTGTCCTCAGAGCCCCAAGCAGCCCGTGCATGGCTGGGAGGGGGTGGGAAGGCTGGGCCAGATGCCTGGCTGACTGGCTGTGGCACGCGACGGGGTGAGGGCTGTGGTTGGTGAGGTTTAATGGGCTTTGCTGTCCCCACCCTGGCAGCCTGCTTTCAGATGTGGTCCCCACACACCCCCGTCACCGGGGTCCCAAGCCCCAGGGACGCAGGGCAGAGAGCTGGGCCTGACCCCAGCCTACTGCTGCCCTCTCGGGCCCTCCTCGCCCCAGGGCCTGCGTGCGGCTCATCATGCAGGACCAGTCCTGGGGGGTGGGGGGTGGGGGGTGGGGTGTTGTTCTCAGCAGGAAGCCGGGGCTGGGACCTAGAACTGGGTGCCTGCCCTGTCTACACCAGGCTCTGGGAGGGCCCCTGAGGCTGGGTCAGAGCGGCCCCGCCCCTGCTTCAGAGCCTCCCACCCCAGCACCCCAACTCTACTTCCACAACGGGTGAGCATCTGTGCATGCTTTCTGTCCCACCTGGGAAACTGGACACGGTTAGGTTGGACCAGGATTACCAGCAGTGTGAGGGAGGGGCGTGTCAAGGCTATCACCTTGCTGTGTGTCCTCAGGAGAACACTGTCCCTCTCTGGGCTGCAATGGCCCAAAAGCGCTTGGATTTTGGTCCCTGAGCGGTTCAGAATTCGGCCACCTCAGGCTGGTGGCGGCGGAGAAGACGCGCTCACACCCGCCAGACGTCGGTCCGTCGGGGGTGGGGTGAATGTGAATGTTTCCGGCTCCGCCCCCGGCCGCACGTGACCGCAGGTGGCGGCAGCGGGGTGGGCGGGGCCGCACTTAGTCACTGCCGCCAGCGCCCACGCAGCCCGCGCGCCCGGTAAGCGAACCCTGGCCCGCGCCCTCGACCCCCGACCCTCGGCCCCCGGGAGACCCGCCTGCTCACTTGCCGCCCCGAACCTCCTCCGCGCAGACCCCTAGGGTTGCCGATCTCGGCGCTGGGAGCTTTGGGGGCCCCTTCCCACCCCGGAAGCCCTAGGGATGCGGGGCGCCGCCGAGCAGGTCCAGAGGTCGTCGGAGAGCAGACTCCGAACCCTCCTTCTTGGGAACTTCTGGGGAGTCCCCTGCCGACCCTAGTTCCCCCCAGAAGTAGCCAGGACCTGTGGCAGCTCCAAAACTCCCCCGGGAGGCGGGCCCCCGCCCCCGCCCCCGCCCCCGCCCCCGCCCCCGCCCCCCGCAGGTACCGGCACCCGGGCGGGAGGCGTGCGCCCCCGCCCCCCGCCGGCCCCTCCTCCGCGCGGCCGCCCCTCCCCGGCCCCGCCTGCACTCTGACCCGACCCTGCCAGCCCGCCCCTCCCGTAGGTCCCGGGGCAGAGGAGCGGCGGCGGCTGGAGGCCCCAGAGCGCTCAGCGCCCAGCCGGAGACGGCCCGGAGCTGCGGAGCGTGCGGCCGCCATGGCCTTCTCGCAGGTGCAGTGCCTGGACGACAGCCACGTCAACTGGCGCTCCAGCGAAGCCAAGCCGGAGTTCTTCTACAGCGAGGAGCAGCGGCTGGCGCTGGAGGCGCTGGCGGCCAACGGCCGAGACGCCTTCTACGAGGTGCTGAAGCGCGAGAACATCCGCGACTTCCTCTCGGAGCTGGAGCTGCGGCGCATCCTGGAGACCATCGAGGTCTACGACCCCGGCTCCGAGGACCCCCGCGCTGGCACGCAGCCCCACGGGCCGGAGGATGGTGATGCGGCCAGCGCGGCCGGGGGTACCCCCACCGAGGCCGAACCGCTTCCCTCGCTGGAGTACTGGCCCCAGAAGTCGGACCGCTCCATCCCACAGCTGGACCTGGGCTGGCCCGACACCATCGCCTACCGCGGCGTGACCCGGGCCAGCGTCTACATGCAGCCCCCCATCGACGGGCAGGCCCACATCAAGGAGGTGGTGCGCAAGATGATCAGTCAGGCCCAGAAGGTGAGTCGGCCGGCCGGAGTCCCCAAGAGACGCAGCCGGGCAGGCCTGACCTGTCCCGGTGTCTCAGGCGCCCACATGCGCGCACTAAGCCCAGCCCGGGCTTTCTGCTGCCCGTTGGGCTGCCTCCCTCCTGCCTTCGCCGGGATCCTCGGTTTCTCTGCAGAGCGATAGGGCACCTGGATCCCCTGGCCGCTGACAGCAGGCTGCTCCTGCTAAAGGATCTTTGTGCATCGTTGGGGGGTGTTTCTGACTTCCTCAGACTTGGCGAGCAGGTTCCCCAAAAGAAGGTGCTTGGACGGGGTGGGGCAGGAAGAATCACAGGGCTTTCCCTCACTGTCCCCGGGGATGGCTCTGAGAAGCAGGAGGTTCCTGCGCACACGTACTCCCGAGTGCTCTGGTGTTGCTTTTGTGGATGGTGGAGACAGTCTGGGGCTTGGGGTAGGCATGGAGACTGAGAAGTAGCCTGAGTCTTGCCGAAGCTGGCCTGGAGATCCAAGTTCAACTGTGCCTTTTTCCTTGCTGTGCTGGGTGACTGAGAGCAAGTAGCTCTCCCTCTCTGAGCCTCTTCATGAGCTTTGCAGTGGCAGAACCTTCCCCGAGTGGGAGCTGGGGACTGGCGATGGTGTGTTCCTGGGGGTGGAAGCAGAGCAGGTCCCAGTGAGGGTTGTCAACCTGGATCGAAGGGACCTCAGGCACTGTCTGGACCTCCCGCGGAGCGACCCCTGCCGAGCTGTGCCTTGTCCCGCCTGGATATCCATGCAGCTGACACACTGGCATACCTTCTGAGAAGGGGTCTCTCCACTGGCAGCCAGCCAGGCCCTTGCTGGATAGCCATGACCATAAGCGGGGCCTTCTCTTGCTTCCATGGTTTCAAGGCACATTCTGAGATGACTGACAAAGCCTGCCTTGCGAGCCGTGTTGAGGATTCATAAGCCAGCTCTGGACTCAGTAGAGAGGAGTGAGTGGTCAGCAGTGTCTGTTCTGGCCTTGGCCCGGCAGGGCAAGGTATTTCTAGCTGAATCTAACCCCTTCACTATTCTGGGCCCGCTCAAAACCCAGACAGTGGCCTTGGGGATCATCCTGGCTGACAGGGCCCAGGGGAGCTCTTGGGCAAAGAGACCAGAAGTGGGTCAGGCACTGACAAGATGGCCATGGCTTAAGTTTCTGGAAAGGTGGAGTCCCTGTTTCCTGAGGAGGCTGGCGGGGTCGGATAGCCTGTGTTGGGGAGCCTGGCTCTCGGCCTGATCCCCGGCAGCTTTGGGGCTTTGGGTTTCTGCTCTGTGAAACGGAGGTGGTGGGGATGAAAGCCGTAAGGATGGAGTCGGGTATCGGAGTGAGGAAGAGGTGGGGTGGAGGGACCATCACAGTTTTCAGACTGAATAACCTGCTGTGGCGGAGGGGGGTGCTGCTGGCGTGGGTGCCAGGCTTGAGGTTGTGAAACCCAGTCCCCTAGGAGTGCCTGTTGGATCCCATTACCCAGCCTCCACCCCCTTTTTAAAAATGGAGAAATTGAGACCCTGGTAGAGGGGGCTTGACCTGCCGTGCTGGGGTGCCTCTCCTCCCCACCAGAAGTGGGAAAGAGGTGGATCCCAGATCCCAGACTGCTCGGGAACAGCTGGAAAGTCTTATCACCCCAAAATGGAAAGACAGATCCAGGTCTGTCTCCCCAGGTCCAGACAGGGGAGCCTGGGGCCAGGCTGAGCACCAGGGCCTCCTCCCTCCTCTCTCGTCTCTGTGTCCAGGGCTGAGACCCAGCCATCTCATGCAGCCCCATGCCCCCTGTAACTTCGTCTGCTCCCCACAAAGCCCTCCAAGCTTATCAGCATCACCTGTGTAAAGGGACAGAGCCAGGAGACAGTCCCGCCCAGGCCTGCACCCTGGTCTGTGTGGTCCCCGTCGGTGCTGACCTGCAGCCCCCAACAGGTGGGCGTCGGCCCTGCTTTCATCCCTCCCAGGGTGGGGGCCCACTGACCATGCTCCTGCGGCGTGGCAGTGAGCCCTGGGCTCAACAGGAGGGGCCTCAGAGGCCAAGTGCCTCCCCTTTTGGCCAGGGACACCGAGACATAGAGGACGGGGGATTTGTTCACACCTGATGGGGAGCCTTGCTCCTGCTTTCCAGCCCATGTCTTCCCTGCCATGTCCACCCCAGGACCCACGGACAACATAGTGTGTGGAGGGTGGAGGGGGCGGCCCTGATAATCAGAGCTGCTGTTTACTGGGTATCAGGCACTTTATAGTCTCGTGTAGTGTTATCTGCTCCATTTTCCAGATGTAGCCACTGAGGCCCAGTAGGTTAGTCCCTGCCAAGGTCACCTGGCTAGCTCTTGGGTGGAGAGGTAGGGAAGGGACCAGACTGGTGTTGTCTTCAGACTCTAGACAGGTTCCCTGCCTGTCCTGCCCTGGCCTTGAAAGGACCCAGTGAGGGGCAGAGCCAGGGAGGGGCCGCTCATCCAAGCTGCCTGGGACCCTCCCGTTTCCCTGCTCTGCCGCCTCCTGGCTCGCAGGGCGGGGCCGTGACGCCGGCGGGTGCTGACGGGTGCTGACAGGGCGCTTTGCCCGGGCTGCCCGCCTGGCCGCCAGGAGCCTGACCCGCCTTCTCTCTCCCCATGAATCACCTCTCTTTCCCTCACCCCCGAATCCTCCTCTTGCCCCCAGCACCAGTGCAGGGAGAACACCCTCTCTCCCCATCTGGGATGGAGACCCTGCGGTCCAGCTGCCTGGCCAAAACGCTGGCCCCCTGCCCACCTGGGCCCCTGGGCTGGGGCTGGTGGCGCTGAGTCAGGACAGCCCAGCCCACCACCTCCTCAGCCCAGACTGTCGTCAGCACAGCGGGCCGACCCTGGGGCAGGGAAGTGACACAGCACACACTCAGCCCGTCTCACCGGGAGTGGCCGTGTTCCCATCAGAGCCAACGCTGAGTTCTCTCCTTTTCTCAGGAGATGAGTGTGGAACTAATGGGCCACAGCACAGGAGCCACAAGTACTTGGTCAGGTCCCGGCTCTTCCTCCACCACCTGTGACCCGGCACAAGCCCCGGTCAAGCCATCTGTGAAACGGGCAAGGCACTGGGGCCTTTTAAGGATCTCTCACTCTGACCCTCCTCTGGTAAAAAGACTAGTGGGTCCAGGGTCTGACTCCACTGGCAGGTGGTCCTGAGAAGGCCCCAGAGATAGAGGGTCATCTGCCTGCCCTTCTCCCAGCCCCTGGGAGCCAGGGATTTATCTGGGGAAAAAACCTGCCATGGGGTTCTAACTGCATACCAGAGGCCAGGCCTGTAGCATCACGCCTGGGCGGCTGCAGCCTCTGCAAAAGGGGTGAGGCCGGGCTGGGTCAGGCTGGGGCTGTGGAGGGCCCGCCTTGGCCAGCAAAAGGGGAGATGCTCTAGCAGGTTGTTCGTTCAGGGATGCCCCCCCACGGGACTTCTTCATCAGGGCCCCCGAGGGCAGGGCTGGATCATGTGTGGGTGAGGAATCGGTGGGGTGGGCACAAAGGAGAGTAAGGGGTAAAGCCTAGACCTGAAATCAGATCTCATGCCCGCCAGGCTGGGGCCAGACCCAGAGATGTTACGTTTCTTGCTTGGGGCCACACAGCAAGAAGGGACTGGAACCAGGTTCCATGGTGCCCGAGTGACCCCACGTCTTTTCTGTCTGGCCCCTGCCTTCCCACGCTGCCATCCTAGCTCACAGCTTGGCTCCAGGAGAATAAAAGAGCTTAATGAGGCATTTATTAAATGCCAGCTGTACCCCAGGTGCTGAGTGGGCACTTTGCCTGCCTGGATCCTCCCGGCTCCACAGCATAGGTGTGGTCCCGTCTGTGCAGACGAGGGGCTCGCAGAGAGCAAATGACCTGTCACCCAGCCAACACTGGAGGAGCCTTCCTAGGACCTAGCTCTGGGGGCTCTAATTCCCCTTTCCCTGGAGGAGTAGTGTCTCGGCTGTTCTTTCTGAGCCCTGCCCCTCGTGAGAGCCGTGGAGCCTCACTGTGGGCCCTCAGCTTGAATCAGGGCAGTAAAAGTATTTTCACGAGGCTCCTAGACTCTGGGTTCCCGCAGGAGCAGAAGTCTGACTGCCCCAAGGCCTGGCGAGTACAAAGTGACAGGGAGCCAAGGCCCCTGAGGACCAGGAAGGGACTCTCACTGTCCCCAAACAAGGTGGTACCCTCACAGCCCTGACACCGTGAGAGGCCTTGGGGTGGCCCAGTTGGCTGCTTCCAGGGGCAGCACCAGCCAGCCTCATGCAGTGGGTCTGGGGAGCACTTTCCAGCCCAGAGCCCCAGGTGGGGAACCATCTGATAATATAGTCCCAGGTGCTGGCTCCTGTCTTTTCCAAAGGTTCTTACCCAGCAGCATTTGTGTCTTAATTGAGGTTGAGGAGAGTGAGGAGCAACTCTGCCAAGAAGGAGGGCTGGCACCTCTGGGCTGGGTGCACGCCAGGCTCCAGAGTGCCCGGGCAGGTTGCCCCACACCAGCCGACCCTGCCCTCCCTCCACGACCCTGGGAGCCAGGGCCTGTCATCACTCCCAGGTCACAGGTGATGAGCTGAGGTTCAGAGGGGCCAGGGCCTGCTGACGCTCCACCAGGGTCTTTGTTTTTTCTAGTTGTGGCATGTGAACTCTTAGTTGGGGCATGTGGCATGGGGATCCAGTTCCCTGACCAGGGATTGAGCCCAGGCACTCTGCACTGGGAAGGCCAAATCTTGGCCACTGAACCACCAGGGAAGTCCAACACACCAGGGCTTTGAGTGGCAGGCTTGCACTGAGCTTCTGGTCTTGGGGGTCCAGCAGGCTCGCCCTGCAGCCAAGGGTCCTTCCCCTGGGCCCTCAGAGGTGGGCTGGGCCAGGCCTCTCAGAGGCCCCCTTGCTGAATGACCTTGGGCCTTAGGTTCTTTGTTTGTAAGATGGGGATTGGGCACTGGTCTTAAGGCAGTCACATACATGAGAATGCTCAGTGCGGGGGCTGGACTGCCCCCTACTGGGGCCACACCTCCTTCATCCTGGCAGGCCCTGGCTGGTGGGCTGCACCAGCCTCCTTTGTGAAGTCCGAGTGATCCCCCAGATTAAACGCCACGTGGGGCGGTGGGAAGACAGTCTTCGGTATTGGGGGACCCGTGCTTGAGCCCAGCTCTGCTGCCAGGCCATGCTGCCCGAGGTAACCACTCCACCTCTCTGATCCTCCGTCCCTTCCTGCTCAGCACCATCTGATGCCAGCACCTGCCCCAAAGGGGCTGTGAGATTTGCATGGGAAAAGCATGGTGTCTGGCACAGATTCAGTAAATGCCAGGTCTCTTCCCTCAGCCCTGTCATCCTGATGGCCTCTCCCTGAGGGTGGTCTGGCTTGAGAAGTGGTGAGCCCCCCAGCCCCCATCCTGGAGGAGTTCAAGCAGGGGTTGATGGAACACAGCAGAGAGGACATGGGCCTCCAGTGGCTCGGGAGCCTTGCCCTGCGGGGCTGGCTCTGTGACCCCAGGCAAGTCCTTTCCAGGCCCCCTAAGCTGGGGGGTTAGGACGCTCCATGACCCCACCGTGTCTGTTGCTCGTAGATCCTGGAGAAGCTGAGCTCTTAAATGTTTCAGATTGATGAACTTGAGATTTTCCAGTTTGAAAACTCTTGGCTTGTGCGGGCCTGGGTCTGGATCCTGCACCTGGAAGCTGGAGGCCCCTGGGGGCGGCAGGACGAGGGAGGGGCTTGTCCTCTTGTCTCGTCCACTGGGCACAGCCCTGGTCACCTGACCCCACGCTCTGCAGCCTCTGGTCTCTGCAGCATTCCTGAGCTGTGGCCGATGTCTATCAGACTCGGGGCAGGGCCCACGCCACTGGGCTGGGTGGGACCTGCATGTGCTTCCTGACCCTGGCTCATTGCAGCCATTTGGCGCTTGGGTGGCCTGAATCTCCTTTAATTGGCCTTAATGAGGCTTCTGTCTTAATGGTGCAGAAGGAAGGTGCCAGAGCTGATGACTGTCAGAGGGGAGGGACCGCAGGTCTTCCAGTCCACTCCCCCATGACTGAGGAGGGAAGCGCTGTGCCATAGCCTCCCCTCCCCAACCCCCCAGCCCCCCAACACACTGTAATGTGTAGCAGAGCTGGGCGGCCCAGGCAGTGACTCTCTGGGCAGTGCTGATTGCCAGAGCTTTGTTCTAGGACCCAGGGTGGACTCTGGGAGGCGGCGGGTGGAGTCACAGCTAGAATGGACGCAGGATCCCTTCTGGGAGAGGAGCCAGGAGCAGGAGGCTTCTGTCACCAGCCAGCTGTGTAACCCTGAGATGGTGACAGCACCCCCCCCACCACGCCCCCCACCAGGAAGAGACAGCGGTGCAAGCGACAGCAAGCTAGCCCTGGCTTGAGCTGCATTGTGGCCCTGTATACAGACTTCCTCCCCATTTGCCTGGGAGGCTGGGGCTCCCAGGAGGCCTCCTCCCCAGGCCTTGCAGGTCCTTTCAGCATCAGGGTGGGGAGGGGAGAGGCACCATGTCGCATCGTGGGACATGATGGGTGGGAAACTGAGGCACAGCGGCCGGGGTCTGCCCAGCCCTGCTGGTGGGGGTGGGGCTGGGGGCATGTGTTTCACACCCCAGTGAGCGAGGGCAGCCTCAGCTTCCCCCGCCAGGCCTCAGCCCCTCCACCCGTGTAGGGCTGGTGACAGCCACAGTGCAGGTTGACCAGAGTAAATTCAGCCCTTGTTTCCCTGAAAAAGTCCTTATTTCATCTTTGGTTTGAGAGCCGTTTTCACTGGGTAGGGAATTCCAGATTAATGGTTTCTCCATTCAGTTGCTCCCATGTCCTCTGGTTTGCATTGATTCTGAGACGTCTGCTTTGTTCCTCACTGGCTGATGGTCTTCTCCCTTCTGGCTGCTTTTAAGGTTTTCTCTTTGTCACTGATTTTAAGTGATGTGATTATGATGTGTCGTGGTGTGTTTTCTTCATGTGTCCTCTGCTTGGAATTCATCAAACTTCCTGGACTTGGGGATAAATGAAAAGTCTAGTGGAAGTGTTAGTTGATCAGTGGTGTCTGACTCTTTTCGACCCCATGGACTGTAGCCCACCAGGCTCCTCTGTCCATGGAATTCTCCAGGCAAGAATAGCTAGAGTAGGTAGCCATTCCTTTCTCTGGGGGATCTTCCTGACCCAGGGATCGAACCCAGGTCCCTACATTGCAGGTAGATTCTTTACTGTCTGAGCCACCAGGGAAGCCCAGTGGTTTCCATCAAATGTGGAGATGTTATGGCCTTTTATTTCAAATGTTTTTCTATCCTCCCTCCCCCATCGTGTGCCTCAGCACCTGCTGAAACTCCAGTTACACGTACTCTAGACCTTTGGAGTTGATCCAAGTTCACTGACACTCTGGCCTTGGTTATTCTGTCTTGCTTTTTTTTTTTTCTTTTCTTTTCTGTGTGTGTCATTTTGGATAATTTCTACTGATAGGTGTTCAGGCTCACTAATCTTTTCTTCTATAGTATCTAATCTTCTATTAGTCCCATCCACTGTATTTTTCATCTTAAATGCTGAAACTCTCCTCTTGTGTTTCAATTTGGTATTTGTTTAAAAAAATCTTCTATGTCTCTAAGTAACTTTTTGAGCATATAGGATGAAGTTATAACTGTTCACACTTCTTTGTCTGCCATTTGTATTTGTTCTGGCTTCACTTTGATCCATTTTTTTTTTCCTCTTGAGGCTCATTGTTTTCCTGTTTCTTTGAATGCCTGGTAATTTTTGATTGGATACTAGACTTGAAAATTTTATGTTGTGGGAGTTGTTTTGTATTTTTTTTCTCCTTTAAACATTTTGGAGCTTTGTTTTGGGATACCGTTCTTGGAAACAATGTAACACTTTGAGGCTTGCTGTTAAGCTTTTCTAGGTAGGACCAACGCAGATTTAGTCTACTATAGAAGCTGGCTAACAATGGACCAAATCTGGCCTACAGCCTGATTTTGTAAATAATGGAATGGAGATGTATACATTTGTTTATGAGTTGTCTGTGTCTATTTCTGGAATTGAAGGGGGTGTCAGAGACACATGGCTTGCAAAGCCTGAGACATTTGCTACCTGGCCTTTATAGAAAAACCTCATGGCCTTGGGTCCAGGGCGTGTTTGCCCATCACGTAGGTGGTATCCTCCTGGGGACCCTCTTGCAGGTCCTTAGAGCCTGCACTTTGTTGGGGGAACGTAAATGACTCCTGGTCCTGTATGATTACCAGCCATTGTTCCAGCCGCTTCTTTCCAGCAGTTCTGTTCCAGTCTTGGTGGTTTCCTCCACCACTGAGAGAGTGCATCTCAGCCTCCAGTTGAATCCTCAAGAGGCAACTCTGTGGCATTTGCTCTGTGCAGCCCTCTCCTCTCCTCTGTCCTGAAAATCCTGGTTTCCAGGCTCTGAGCAAACTTCATCTCCTCAACTCCGGGAGCCCCCTGGACTCTGCTGTGACCTGGAGGTGGCTGGGGCAGTCCCGCAGCTGACTGCCTCATTTGTCTCCCTTCTGCGCAGGGTCCCTGCACTTACTGTGCTGCCTGTTGGCCACGGCTTCACAGATTTTTCTGCCTGGTGTTTATTGCTAAGGCAGGTGGGTAAGTGCAGGCTCTGATATTCCCTTGTGGCTGGAAGTGGAATCCCAGGTCTTGAAGGCACTGTGCCCACTCTTAGGACAGTCTGCAGCAAGCCCCAGGTGTTCCTATGGGTTGCCCTCCGGTTGGCAGAAAAGGAAGCAGAAATGGTGGGCAGTGATCTCCAGCCTGTCCACCTGAGGGTGCTGTGGGTCCAGAGGGCTGGGGTTGGTTCCGTCTGCTGAGCACAGCTTCTGGACCCTGAGTGGCACTGTGCCTACAATTGTTCACTTCATCTGCCAATAGCCATGCAGGTGGGTGCTGCCATCACCCCACAAGGAAACTAAGGCCTTTCCTGAGGTCACACAGCTTTCTGGGAGGACAGTCTAGAGCCCACGCTGCTACTGTCCTGTGTCCACCTGAGCCTTAGTGACAGATCCAGAGATCCAGACCCACCTCTTGCTTTTCCAGGTGGTGAAAGTGCCCAGTGAATGCTGGGGACTTGCCTGCCGTGCATCGTGTCTCTGGTGACCTCTGGGCTCCAGGGCAGGTGGGTGTGACTGTCTCCCCTTCCTCTGGGGAGCACTTTGAGGGGAGAGACCCCTGCTGGCCCCTTAAGCTTCTGCAGGCATCTCCGTGGTCTTGGAGTGGGGGCAGGCAGGACCAGTGCAGAGGGAAACTGTCCATGCAGTCCTGGGTCTCAGGGTCAGGCCTTGGAGAGACGGCATGCCACTCAGTGGGTTGCTGTGGCTTCTCCAGAAACAGACGTGGAGCCTGCTCACGGCAGCCTTTGAGTCAGGGTTTGAAGGACGGGAAGATGTTACCAGCGTTGAGGAGGAGGGGAAGGTGCCTGGTCAGGAGGACGGTGGGCTCAGCTGAGGCGAAGTCTGGGGTGTGAAGGGAAGGGTTGGTGGAGTCAGAGCCCCTGTGGCTTCTGGGCCTCTGGGGAGAGATGCTCAGAGGCTGGGCCATGATCTTCCAGTGGCATGGAGACCCCGGGTCGCCTCACCACTGCCCCTTCTCCCCCGCCCTCCCCTGCCCACAGTGCACCTCTGCCCCAAGAGGGGTTCTGTGGTCACGGGGGTGGGGTCTCATGAGCAGCGGCGGGGGTGTCAGAAGCCTCAGGCTGAGAGTCAGCCCGCGAGATAGGAGCCCCGAGCTGGTGGCGCAGAGGGAGGTGGGGCAGCGGTGGTCAGAGCTGCCTCTCAGAACCCGTGGACACAGCAAGAGGCTGCGGCCTGCCTGGATGGGCTGTGTGGGGCACCCAGACCGGGCATAGGAACTTGGGGTTGCTCAGCAGGCACAGCCTTGGGCATCATCATCCCCATTTCACAGATGAGGAAACTGAGACCCAGAGAGGCTGCAGCTCACCCATCCTGGATGGCAGGCTGGAGTCCAGAGCTCCATCTCTCTTCCTGCCAGGCCACCTGAGCAGGTTGTTAGGCAAGTGAATGAGTGGCTCTGTACCTCAGTGTCCTCGTCTGTAGAATGGGGGCAATGATCCGCACCTCACAGCATGTCTGAGGACTGTACGAGGTAGCGATTGTCAGGCAGAAGTTGCTTTGGGCGGGGCACAGGGCCCTGGGTTCTCATCTGGAGTCTCTGACCCTAGAGATGAGCATTCAGGTCTCCAGGCCTCTGAGAAAGGTGGTGGCCCCCATGGACAAGCCTCAGACCCCATCCTCCCGAGCACCAAGACCCCTCTCCAGCTCCGCTGGCACCTATACAAGCCCTCCTTTGACCCCTGGCACTGAGCCCAATGCCTGGGACCCCATGGGGCTCCACTGGGGAGAGAGGGGCAGGCCCCAGCAGACCCAGCCCAAAAGCAGGCGACCTAGACCGGGTACCCTCCTGCCTGGGTGTCACGGAGAAGGCGCATGTGGGGTGGGTCCTGCTGGGCCATGTCCCCCAGCCCGGGCCCAGGGCATGTCCCCTTCTGGCATGGTTGGCGGAGCCTGGACCTAGGCCTGCTCCAGGAGCAGTGTGTTAGCGGAGCCCTCCCCAGGCTGGCACGTGAGGCCATGCCTGCAGAAGGGCTGGAGTCACCATGGGGCGGGGGGTGGGGGGGATGTCCAGGTGAGAGGGTCCCTGCTGCCACCCCTACCCCACCCTGTGTCCCTGGGTTCCTGGTGGAGCCCAAGGGTGTGCTGAGCCCACCAGCTCTGATGCCGCATCCCATCTGTCCTCTCGTCCACCCCCTCAAGCAGTCTCGGCCTTTGCACACATCCAGGGATGGGGCGCTCACTTCTTCTCAAGACCCCAGCCTATTTGGGGTCAGAGATCATGTCCCTCAGCTGGTGCTGCCACTGCCCCGCGGCCCCCCAGCCCTGCACAGACTATTTCTGCTCCCCGGGCTTGTCTGAAACACCCCTGAGGGACTCAGACAGTGAGTTGTGGTTCCCCAGGAGCCCTGGCTGGGGCCATGTGAGGAGGCTGCGTGTCTGTTCAGAGAGGGCAGGGCAGGGAGGGGCCCCCAGCAGTACTGGCTCTGGTACAGACGTGTGACCAGCGTCAGCAGGGGCCCGGGGCCCAGGAGGAGCCCTGCTGGGCCTGCAGGGGCCGCGTGAGCTCACAGGAGTGTGCGGGCACGTCTCCAGCAGGCCCTGGGCCTCCTCCTGGCAGGGGTGGGGGAACTCTGGCTCCCCTGGGCCTGGTTGCTTTGAGCCTGTCTGTGCCCAGCTCACTGTGCGGCCCAGTGCACAACCCTGCCCGCCTTTCGATGGAAGACTCTTCCAGGGGGCTCTCAGACCCAGGATGGAGCCATGGCACTGGCCTTAGTGAGTGGGAAGGCTCAGCAGCACTGGACCCTGGTCTGCTGTGTTCCTCTTGCTGCCCAGTGGGGCAGGGAGGGCAAAGGAGAGAGACTGAGCACCAGAGCCTGCTGACCACTGAGCCCTGCCAGGCCTGGCACCTGCTGACCACCCCACTCCCTGGCCCTGCACTGCCAGGGCCCCTGCACACCAGGCCTGGGCGTGTCTCAGCTGGACTGGGCTGGGCGCACTCTGACCTCTCGGTTCCACCCAGAGCCAGTCCCGAGGCTGAGGTCTGCTGCTGTGGCACAGATGTGGTCAGAGGACAGGAAGAGCACATGCACTCTGGACTCTGTCCAAACCAGACTGGAGAGGTGGCGGCGAGGGAGCCTGTCCAGGGACCGATGACCGGTGGGCGGCCGCAGCCCCCGCCTTCCTCCCTGGTGCTGACACGTCTGGCTCATCTCAGCTTCCTGAGGTGGCGGGTGGAAGGCGTGGCGTGGCCTGCCCGCCTTGGGAAAGCAGCCCAGGAGGGGAAACAGGACCGAGCTCTGAGCCCCGGGAGCAGGGAGGGCCACCCAGTTTTGTGGGGGCAGCCAGGGCTTGAACCCCAGAACTTGCCCCCTTCCCACTGCGGGGCCTTGAGTCAGCTCCTCTGGGCTCCTCAGCACCTTCCCCTTCCCTCCACATTCCTCACCTCCCAGTCACTGGGCTTGGTTTTCTGCGGTCTTGTGTTCTGGAAAAGGCAGGCCTGTGGACTGGGCCTGCCCCCATCCCCTGCTGTCCAGAGAGTCCAGCCTGTGCCACCCATTGGGCATCTTGCAACCTGAGTGTCGGTCCTATGCCTACAGCCTCAGGGCCAGGATAGCCAAGGCCTCAGGGAGCAGAGCCAGAGTGGGCAGGTGTGGGAGAGGGTGGTGGGCATGGAGGCACCTGTCCTCCTGGCTGCGTGGCCTGACGGTCTCCCTTCCTGTTCGCAGGTGATTGCTGTGGTCATGGACATGTTCACCGACGTGGACATCTTCAAGGACCTGTTGGACGCTGGCTTCAAAAGAAAGGTGGCCGTGTACATCATTGTGGACGAGAGCAATGTCAAGTACTTCCTGCACATGTGTGAGCGGGCCCGCATGCACCTGGGACACCTAAAGGTGAGCTGGCCAGTCTTTCAGTTCATTGACAAATTCTTGGAGCACCTGCCATGTGGGTTGGAGCCGAGCATGTAGAGTTCTGTGTCTAGGGCTGCCCACCAAGTGGTCACGTGGCCTCTGCTTCAGTGCCCTGGGGACAGGACACTACCTGCCACCAGGTGTCAAAGCCCACGTGAGGTGCTCCTTCACCAGTGTCTCAAAGCAGCCCATGCCGCAGTGGTTGTCTGTCTCTGCTTGCTCCCCTCCAGTGACAGGGTGCTCACCCCTTGGCTCTGGCAGCTCACACGCCAGCTGGAGAACTTCAACTCAGGAAGTCCTAAGCCCGAGTCTGTCTCCACATCACATCCATCCATAGTCTTTAGGACCCAACAGAGGAAGCTTCCTTGGGTTGAGGTCAGGGAGGGCTCCCTTGGAGGCTGCAGAGTTGAAACAGACTTGAGGAGCCAGTGGAATAGAAAGGGCCTTCCAGGGAGTGACACCGGAGATGGAGACGGAATTCTCAGGTTGGGCCTGGG
The DNA here is from genome assembly GCF_019923935.1 of Bubalus bubalis. Classification (NCBI taxonomy): domain Eukaryota; kingdom Metazoa; phylum Chordata; class Mammalia; order Artiodactyla; family Bovidae; genus Bubalus; species Bubalus bubalis. The sequence goes on along the minus strand of NC_059159.1, from coordinate 28,876,537 downwards.
TTCCCAGCACTGCTTTGCTGTGTGTGGCCTGGAGCACGTGACCTCCCCTCTCTGGGCTCAGTGGTCCAGTGCAGCGGTCGATGGCCCGTGTGGCCGGGCTCTTCTGCTCAGACACCCTGGCATCTGGTGCCTTACTTGAGGCCTTCCTGGCGATTCAGACGGTAAAGAATTTGCCTGCAATGTGGGACACCCAGGTTCAATCCCTGGGTCAGGAAGATCCCCTGGAGAAGGGAATGGCAACCCACTCCAGTATTTTTCCCTGGAGAATCTCATGGACAGAGGAGCCTGGCAGATTATATTCCATGGGGTCACAAGAGTCAGACATCACTTAGCGATGAACACTTTGGGGGTGGAGGGAGCCATTGCTTGGCACCTGTGTGCAGCTCACTCCCCAGGGTATAGACCAATGACAGCGGATCCTGTCACAGCCCTTGTCCTGGGCCCTTGATATGGTTACTAGGCCCCCCTCTTGGCAGCCGGCAGGAGGGGTGGCCATTCCACGTTACCAACTGGGGATGTGGGCACTGCCAGGTGTCACCCCTGCCAGTGAGCAAGGCATAGGCACAGGGCCAGCATGAGCCCTCTGGCTGAGCATAGCTTCCGATGGGTCAGAATGCCTTGGGCAATGCCAGCCGGCTTAACAAGGGGCTGGGCTCCAGCGCCCATAATTAGTCGGCTTTGTCCAGTGACCCCCGTCCCAGCTGAGTCCTTTCAAGTGGGTGTGAGCTCTCTGGGCAGTGCGAGTCTCTGGCTGTTGGGACATTTTTATGTGGTCTCGCTGGTGGGCTGGCCGGCTGTGGTGCCTGCCGTGTAATTAGTACTGAGTGCCAATTCCTGGGGCAGACAGCTCAGGCTGGGAGGTCCAGAGTGTGGAGGAGGTGGCTTCTGAAAGGTGACCGCAGGGGCCTTGTCCTGTGGGCAGGAGATCACAGAGCCTCAGGGCTCTCATCCAGCCCACTCCTGTGCTGAGAGGCCAACCGGCCCCCTCCTGCTGCACCCCTGCCCCGTGCCTGGCAGGAACCCTGAATACATCACAGCTGTCTACCCTCTGAGTCCCCCACTCCACATACAGATGAAGAAACAGGGAGGAGGCTAGTCTGTGCAGAGGCTCCAGTGCCCCTGCTCTTTCAGCAGGGAAACCCTGATGCAGGTTCCTGGAAGTGTCCGGAGCTCCCAGAAGTGGGCAAGTGGGGCAGGCCATCCAGACCAGGCTTCCCAGGATGCTTAGGGAAACTGAGGCCAGAGGGAGCCTGTGACTTGCCCAGAGGCGTTCTACCAAGTTGGAGCTGAACTTAAAAGCCAGTGATGGGAGGTCGGCGCAGACAGGGCCATACACCCTTGGTGCCCAGTGTCCTGGACTGAGGCTGCACCTGGCAGGGGGTCACCCTGGTATTGGCCATGCGGCTGCCCCCCTTCTGGTGCGAGGCCCACCTTCCTGAGCCTCCAGGGCTCCGTGGCCACCAGGATGCCTCGTTGGGTGGTTTGAGGGTGAAAGCAGATGAATGATGGCTCTGAAGGTGCTCTGAGTGACGGGTAAGCACATGGCTGCGGCAGCAACAGCAGTTACAAACCCCGGGCCCTGGGCCGAGGGCAGGAGGCTGGGAACGAGGCTCCAGCCCAGAGCATGGCCCAGCCTGCCCCGCTCACCCTTCCCTGCTCTGCAGAAGGTGGCGGGTCCATAGGATGACACACTCTGGAGCTAGACGCTGTGGGTCGACCAGGTATTTTCACTGGAAGGAACGTGTGACCCTGGCCTCCTCGTTCTTGCCTCTGAGTCCACCCCCTCCCAGCCCGGGCAGGTAGCCAGAGGCTCCTGTGGGCCCAGCCCCGGCCAAGTGTCACCTTGTCGAGAGCCTGCCTCCCTGCCCGCAGGCTGGCTGGGCCCAGACCTGTCCCAGGAGCACTTCCTTTGCCGGTAATCCCGGGGCCCGCCCTTGGGCCCGCCGCTCCTGCCCAGCTCTGCAGTGACCTGCCCTCAGGTCATGGGACCCAGGGTGCAGGTTGTCCCTGCTAGGGTCATACTCACGACCATGGCGGTGCTGGGCGCCAGTCTGAGGGCAATGCCAGGGGCCAGGCCTGGGCCACAGCTCTGCCCTCTAGCACAGTAACCTTGGGCAGAGACACTGAGGTCTCTGGTCTCAGCCTTTTTGCCTGAAAATTGGGAATATTGTCACTTATTTGGCAGGGCTTCCATGAAGAGTTAGGTAGGCCTGTGAGGGCAGGGCACTGGGTCCTGAACTCCCTTCCTTCCCGTCTGCAGTTGGGGCAGCCGTGGCCCCAGCTCTGGTGTGAGTGCCACGGTGCTCCCCGCGCCCCTCTGAGCTGTGGTCTGGCTGGTGACCCCTCATGTCTAGCTCTCAGGGCAGCCCCCTAGCCAAACCCCTGAGCTGACACAACACCGTCTGAAAACAGCTGCAGTATTGCTTGGGCTCAGCCCACTCCTGGGAGGTGGGAGGGTTGGCGCCAGCCCCTCCCCTGCCTGAGGCTCCCACATGTCCCCAGACCCCCGCCCGCCTGCTCAGCTGGGCCCTGACTCCCCCAGGCCCAGGGGATGTGGGCACAAGTGCCCACACTACACATGGGAACAGGCCTCGAGAAGACGACCCCAGCCTCTGACCCCATGCCCAGGGCTGGGCACATCTGGGGTGACTCTTGGTGCTGAGGGGTGCCCAGGCCAGGGAGCCAGGCCTCGAGGTCACCACTTAGGATGGCACCAGAGCTGTGAGATGCCTGGCTGCTTGGACAAGCTAGCTGGCTTTGTGCAGCTGAACTGGAAAAACCAGCAGCCGCCCAGGCGAAGGCTAGACCCATTTCTGAGGAACAAAAGAACCCCACGCAGGGTGGCCATGGGAAAGTGCCAGCTGAGGATGTACGGATTCCAGCTCCTCCTGGACAGGCTGGTCCCCACCCCCTTCTGGTACTTGGGCCTCCCCTTCTCCTGACCTGCTTTCTCGGACCCTGGCCTGGCTCTGCAGGGGACTCAGGGCACTTTTTGCTGGCCGTGACCCGGAGGGCACTGCGGTACCTGCATCTTGCAGGTGGCGGCCAAGGATGCTGTTCAGTGATCGCAGGACAGCCCCCAACAGAGAACCGCCTGGCCCAGAATGTCACGAAGCCAATCGGCTTGGCCCCAGGGAGGAGCCAGGAGTGCCCCACCCCTGCTCTGTCCCCTGCCCCCAAGGGTGCATCCCATCCCAGCTTCACTATTCCTGGGGGACGCCAGGGGGAGTATTGGTTCCCCCTGCCCCATAAAACAGACCCTTTAGAAGAAGTCACCCGGGACACAGCTGTCTGTCCCCAACCTGGCCTGAACTTGCTGTCACCCATCAGCCCTGCTCAGCGTGGTCTCTGGACCTCCCCATGCCTCCTCCAACCCAGAAGGTGCCAGCAGGGCCTAGAGGGTGAAAGAGCCGCCAGGGTGCAGGTGCGGGCTGTCGTCAGCCCCTGGGGGCTGGACCCTGTCCACTGGGAGGCCTTGGGCAAATCAGTCTGCTCCCTGAGCCACCTGACCATTGTGTATGGCCAAGCATACCTGCCTCCCTGGGCCCGAGTCCACACTGTTCCAGATGTTTTCCACTCCTCTGTGTCCCTCCCGCTCCTTCTCTCTGAGTAGAAGGGAGAGAGAAGGGAGATGCCACTCCCATCGTGTTGCATGACACAGCCCCCCTTGTCCCCTTCAGTTTCGGGAGCAACCGCTGAGCACCTAGCCGCCCCCCTGATGCACTCAATCTTCACAGCAGCCCTGAAGCAGGGGGTGGACAGGGCCATTTCACAGCTGAGAACACTGAGGCAGGGGGAGGCCAGCTTGCATCCCTTTACACCAGGACTGGGGCTGTTTGACCAGAGCTCAAGAGTGACCCACTTGCTCAGGGAAGGGGGGTCTGGGCTGGTCCCCCCACCTTCCACCAGCCCCATGTGTACACAGGAGACTCCGTGGAGCCCTCATGCCCAGCACACCCTGCCCCGTCCATCCACCCTTGGGGCGGTGGCACCCTGGGAGTGGATGAAGCTCTGCCCAGCCATCTTCCTCTTCTGGCCCATCACTGCCCCAACACGTATCAGGAAACAGGCTCCCAAGGATCCGGGGATCACCCAGGGCCAGGGCAACCCATTTGTGTCCTCTACCTGCTGTGTGCTCTGCTGGGGGCTTCCCAGGCTCAGAGACAATGCGGCTTTGTGGATCTTCCACTTCTGCTTGCCCAAGCTCTGGCTCCTGAGACGTTACCTCATCTGGGTCCAGCCCCACGGGGTGGGACCGGACCCACCCCCACCCAGGACCAAACAGCCAGGTGCTGCCATGGCGGGGAGCCACCACAAGCCCCTGCCTGCTGCTGGGCCCCAGGGCTGGACAGGCCTGGAGTGGTAGGCCAGGCCCCCATCACGCAGTCAGGGAAACTAAGGCCCAGAGAGGGTCAGAGAGTCACTTAGAGTCATACAAAGCATCGGGCGAAGCTGAGGCCTGCCTCCCCCACAGATTGAGACACTCTGAGCTGTAGGTGGTGACCTTCTGAGCCCTTCATGGGACAAACTTTGGGGAGGGTGGGGGCAGACACTGGTGGGAAGGGAGTCCTGGCTGGGAGGGGAGTCCTTCAAGTCCTCAGTCCTTGAAGGCCAAGGAGAAGCTGCGGCCTGAGTGTGCCAAGCTCTGGGCCAGGAACCCACAGAAGCTGTGGAGCAGGGCTGCGGTCAGGCACAGGTGACAGGGGAAGGCCTCACACCGCCTCCAGGAGCTTTGTTCAGACTTCTGGTCCCTGAGCCTGTTTCGTGTTTGGTACAAAGTCACGGGCACTAATTGTCCTGGGCCGCGGCCAGCTTCCTGCTGAGCTGGTTGTATGCAGACAGGCAGTGGGAGAAGCCAGCCTGGGAGCAGAGGTTTATCTGCCGTCTGGGCTGGGCCACACGGCCAGGTGGGCATCCCTGGAACCTGCCCCTCAACCCCTGCGGGTCCTACCCTGGGGCTCCCCAGGTGAGGGGTCTGCGACCCGTCACAAAAGGGACAGAATGGAGTACCCAGGGCTGAGGGCCAGAGTGGAGACAGCCTCCGGGTCTTTCGTCCAGCCGGACTCAGGCCCCCGTCCTTCAGGCACAGAACCCTGCCCTCCACTGTCAGCCTTTGCGCCCTGTGAATGCATGCATTCTTTCTGGATGGACCCCCCCCCCAACATTGTTCCCTACTCTCATTCCTCCGTGGCTCCCTACTGCCCCATAGGGTCTTTCATCAGCACCTGGCTGGCCCCACTCTGTAGGTTCCATAGCCCAACCTTCTCTCCCAAAGTCCTCCCGGTTCTCGGTCAGGCCTTTGTCGTCCTGAGTCTGAGGTGCCGCACCCTCTGCCCACCCTGACCAGCTCTTCCTCATCTGTCACACGTCAGCCTGGACACCAGCCTTCCCGGGAGGCTGCCCACAGCTGGGGTCATTACATATCTGCTCCCCTCTCTCCAGTGCGGGCTTGTTGTCACGGTCACCCCTTTGTGGGCTGGGGACCTCGGCAGGGATCAGTGAACGACTTAGTAAGCTGTCACTGGGTGAGGGTGACAGATGGGGGTGTCGCAGAAGGTGTGACAGACCAGCACCCCCGGTGTGAACAGGGCCCCCCGGGAGGGAGTAAGAACCCTGTCACCTGGGCATGTAATGGATTTCAGGCTCAGAGTCCCTGGGGCTTGTGTTAGAATTGGAGTTCCTGAGCTCAGTCCTCCAGAGTGGGAGCTGGGGCAGTCACAAGCTGGGCGATGCTTGACCCCCCTGAGCCCGTCTGCCTCTTGCCCTGAGGTTTCATGTCAGGGTGCCCTCAGTTGTCCTCTCAACCCCTGGGTCTCAGCCAGGCCTGCCCTGCCCACCCCGGGGTCCCCCTACCACTGGGCTTTCATGCCTGCCCCTCCCTCCAAACAGGAAGCTCTCCTGATGGGAGGGGAGCCCGTCCCCGGATCCCAGCACATCCACAGACTTGCAGAGAGGGAGGGCTCTGACGCCCAGAGAAAGGCAGGAGGAATCTAGCCTTGACAGGGGGCTGGGCTGGACCAGGTCTGCCTCTGACGCCTGGGAGACCGTCTACTCCCTCTGGATCTTGGCTCCCCTTCCGTGGTCTCTTGGGACCTCTCTGGCCGGCTCCTGAGCTGATTGTGCCGGCCCAGCAAGGGGGGATATGGCCAGGCAGGGGGTTGGCTCTGCGGGAGGAGGGGGAGGTTGCCAGGATCCCTGCCTGCAGGGCTCAGGGAACAGGGACACCATGGTGACGGGGAGACGGGGGTGGGGTGAGGGGGTGGGCACGGCGGTCACCCATGCTGGGAAGGCCACAGATCTGCCTGAGTGCAGGACCCAGGTCTCTCAGGGCAGCCCCATACCCCACTACACAGCCCCCAGCCATCCGCTGGACCTTCCTGAAACGTGTCCACCTCCCCCTCCTGCTGGAGACCTGCAGTAGCATTCCCCAGGCTGGACCCATCTCCCCTACCCACCTTGGCCAGGACCCACGCATACACTACTGCTTTCTCTAGGCCCTTCCTCTGTCTTATCCTTCCTGTCCACGCTCGCCTGGATCCCTCCCCAGGCCCAGGTAGGGTGCTCAGTGCTGGGTTGTGTAATTCCGTCTCCTGTCTCCAACCCAGAATCTCAGGGTGCGGAGCAGCGGAGGAACCGAGTTCTTCACGCGGTCGGCCACCAAGTTCAAGGGCGCCCTGGCCCAGAAGTTCATGTTCGTGGATGGCGACCGGGCCATCTGTGGCTCTTACAGGTGACTGGCATTCCGGGGGCTGGGGGAGAGGCGGCTTCAGTTCCCAGCTGGTTTCTGCCCTTAAGCCTACCTATGACACCCTGGTTATTCTGGTTCACTGGTCCCCAAACTGCTGAGGTGTGAGTGGCACTGGGCCCGCCCGCACACCACCCGCCCGTCTCAGAAGCAGGCAGAATGACACTTTCCTCCGCCAGACTGTTGTTCCAGCCTCGAGGTGTCAGCAGCCCGGAGGTGGAGTGTGGGCCGGGCTCACAGGGCGGTCACTCTAAGAGCTGCTTAAGGGTGGGGGCAGGATGAGGCTGGCGGGGCCCAGATCTACTGGGTCCATCAAGCAGGGACAGGGAGCTGGGAGGTGCCCACAGCCACACAGGGTGGGCGAGCAGATACTGATGGCGGCACAAGTCACTGCTGGACGACACACCCTGTCCAGGCTGCACCTCCAGGAGGGGCTTGGTGCATGCGGCTGCCTGAGGTCCCACACCAGGCCTGACCCTGGGGCTCCGGCCCCCTCCTCTGCCTCTGCTCCCTTCTCCTGAAACCCATCTGTGGCTGCAGTCTGACGGACACTGGCCTCTGGGTGCACTGGGGCGGGGGAGGACTCCCTCATCCGGGGCCCAGACCCACACCTGACCAGGTCCCTGTGTTGCAGCTTCACGTGGTCAGCCGCCAGGACGGATCGGAACGTGATCTCCGTGCTGTCGGGCCAGGTGGTAGAGATGTTTGACCGGCAGTTCCAGGAGCTGTACCTCATGTCGCATAGCGTCTGCCTCAAGGACATCCCCATGGAGAAGGAACCTGAGCCCGAGCCCATTGTCCTGCCCCCCTCGGTCCCGCTGGTGCCCTCGGGCACTGTGGCCAAGAAGCTCGTCAACCCCAAGTACGCGTTGGTCAAGGCCAAGAGCGCTGACGAGATTGCCAAGTCATCGTCTGAGAAGCAGGACCCTGCAAAGCCTGAGGGTGTGCGGGGCACAGCCCTCGCTGAGCGCCCAGGAGACCTCCCTGAGCCTCCCCTGCCCGTGCACCCAGGGCTGCTCAACCTGGAGCGGGCCAACATGTTCGACTACCTGCCCACGTGGGTGGAGCCCGACCCCGAGCCTGGCAGCGACATCCTGGGATACATCAACATCATCGACCCCAACATTTGGAACCCCCAGCCCAGTCAGATGAACCGTATCAAGATCCGAGACACGTCCCAGGCAGGGACTCAGCTGTGGAGGCAGAGCCAGGACCCCAGCCCCGCCCTCCAGTCCAGCGCCCCGCCGGACGGCGTCCCTGCCGAGAACAGCCTCCCCCAGGGGGACGCCCAGCCACGGCCGCCTGTGCCTAAGCCCCGGACGGTCCCAGTGGCAGACCTGCTCGCCCAGGAGGGCGGTGGTGCTGGCTGGGCCCTGGAGACTCCAGAAGAGGAATCACCCCACAATGGGATGGACCACGGGCTGTCCAGGACGGCAGGCCCAGGCCACGCCGCGCTTCAGCGGCAACTACCTATGACCCCGGATGACCCCGACGGCGGGGGGCAGGTGGTCCCCAACGGGCTGGACGGGGAGGAGGAGGAAGACGACGATGACTACGTGACCCTGAGTGACCAGGACAGCCTCTCGGGCAGCTCTGACCATGGCCCTGGCCCCCGGCGGGCCTCACTGGCCTCCTCCTCCGTGTCAGACGAGTATTTTGAGGTGACGGATCGCTCGGCCTGTCTCCGGAGGCGCCACTCGGAGCAGGTGGCCAACGGGCCCGCCCAGCCCCCCCGCCGACAGCTGAGCGCCCCCCATATGACCCGTGGGACCTTTGGCGGAGCCCTGGGTGACTCCTCATGGGCCCAGGGTCAGGAGAGAGAAGAGGCAGGCACCCAGAGGAGAATGCAGGCCACACGCCCTGTGGACCAGGAGGCACAGGTGGGTCGGGGTCCTGGGAGCCCCAGCCCCAGGACTGAGCACCCACAGGTGCCACCTGCTGGGCATCCGCTGTGCTGATGGCTTTCTGTGTTATGGGGAAATCTTACGGTGGGGCGTGGTAGCAACCAGGCAGGGCTCACATGCGGCAGGTCACTACCCAGCATTCCACAGAGGCAGCCTGAGCCAGGGACCAGGAGCCAGAAGAAGACACGTGTAGCATGCCCAGAAGTGACAAGTGTGCAAGGTCACATGGGTGGTCTGCTCCCAAGTTTGTGATGAGGGGATGGCGGTGCACAGAGGTGTTCCTTCACACCCCGAGGTCACAGAGCAGTAGGTGGTCTTTGCCCAGACCTCATATCCAGCTACCTCATATCCGTGTGGATCCCTTTGACTGTGGCCCAGGAACCACGCCCCTCCCCGCTCCCCTAGGCCGGGAAACAGCTTGCCCGTCCTTGGCCTCTCCTCCTGGCGCCCTCCGCATCCTGCAGCCCCGCCCCCGGAGCGTGTCGTACCTGGGAACAGCACGCGGCTGATCATGCCCGGCATGACCATCAGGCCCATGGGCAGCATCTTGAGATAGCTGGCCAGGATGGAGCCCCCCTTGGCGTGGTTCAGGTCCCGGGCGGACAGTGACCGCTGCACGATGACCTGGGGGCAGGGGAGGGGGTGAGTCCCAGCTGCCCCGGATTCCGCCTCCGTGGGGCTCAGGGAGCGCGTGAGGTGGAAGCTGACCAGTCAGCCCTGGATGCGCCCTCCCTGACCCCTGACAGCACCCCTGCTGGCTGGCTGAGCATCTGGGGCCCAGGTTCTCTCCAGGACTCAGTCTTCCCATCTGTCGAGCAGAGGTGTTGGTCCTGCCCGGCCTGTCACTCCGGCAGCTGTCAGGGCTGGAGAAGACCATGGAACAGTGTCAGGGACCACCCCCCCACACCCTCCCGCCACCTCCTGCGCTGTCACGAGAGGCCGGCAGGCTCATGCACATGTCAGGAGTAGACACTGGTTCCAGCTGTGTTTTGTGTCCCAGGCAGAGGTCTGGAGCTTTAGGACCTGGGTTTGGGGAAGCTTGTGTGTCAGTTGTGGAAGGAGCTAGAAGCTGCAACATGAGGGCAACTTCTCATGCAGCCGCAGGCGACGCCTGTCTGGGCCTCAATTTCCAGATCTGCAGAATGGGAGGGGGTAGTCGGAACTGATAGCATCTGAGATCCTCCCAGTTCTGACACCACGAATCTACTTGTTAAGAACATGGGACTTTAAACAGCGTTACTGAGATATGATTCACACACAGTTCAGCCACGTAAAGCATATGACTCCATGGTTTTTAGTATGTTCCCAGTTGTGCAGTCTGTAACTTTTAAATGCAAGTATTTTTCGGTTGCTATTCTGCAGTTTAAATAACTTCCTGCAGTTCAGAAGTAGAAATTCTTCGTGATTTTCACTTATTTTCCAAACACACGAGTTTGACAAGTGGCTCCTAGCAGTTGCCTCTGACATGGCTGTTGGTGAAGCAATTAATTACAGGGTCCCAGTCAGGGTGAGCTCTAAAATAGATGTTTTCCTGCTAAATCAGGCGGGGACAGAGCAATTTACAAAGCTCTAAGGGTGCAGCCAATGGAATCCACTAGAACATTCCTTGGGTTCACTTGGCGGCTCCACCCTCCCTGGCTCATCCTCCAGCACCTTTTCATCAACTGAAGAAAATTACCTACGTTTATATCAAAACAAAGGGGCGGGAAGGACACAGGTGGGAAATAGAGGCTTGCAGACTTTTTTTTTTATCTTTGGCTGTGCTGGGTCTTCATTGCTATGCTTGGGTTTTCTCTGGTTGCAGCAAGACGGGGGCTACTCCTGTTGCGGAGCACAGGCTCTAGGCTCATGGGCCTTAGGCACAGGCTTAGTTGCTCCACAGCATGTGGGATCTTCCTGGACCAGGGATTGAACCTGTGTCTCCTGCATTGGCAGGTGGATTCCTAACCACTGGCCAGCAGGGAAGCCCCTATAGCCTGTTCTTCACCAAGGACCTCAGGTGCTTCCTCAATGCGATCTTTCTCCATCTTTTCCCGGGTTCTTGCTTGTGTGAAGGTATTAAGCACCTAGCAGTTAGGTGCCTACTGGTCCACACTTGAACTAATGTCTGCTGCTTGGGGACAGTTACCATCCTGGGAAGCAAGTGCAGAATCACAGGGTTGTGCATAGGCATGGACACAGCCTTTGTTTTAGGGTAAACCTTTGCTTTGACGAAAGTGGATTTTCTAAAGGCTAGAAATTGCAAATGTCCATCCTGGAGGCCTCTAGGTGCCGCACATTTGGGTTTGGCGCCCTTAAGAGAAACTGTCATGAGCTTCTTCAGAGGTCCCTCTAAACATCTCAGAAAATGCCCTGAAGATTGTAAACTTGCTCGATAAAGGAGCTCTGGATCAGAGATGGTGATCTCTGAAAATTTAGGCTTCGGTGCAATTTTCTTGTTATAGTCACCTCAAGATCCAAAAGCGAAAGTGTGTCCTTGGAGGCATACTCGCACATACTAACTGTAGAAGCCCATCCCGTACAGACTGAACAGCGCGTGGACGGTGGCTGAGCTGCATACCGAAATAGAACTTTGGGACTTCCCTGGTGGTCCAGTGGTTAGCACTGGGTTCAGGCCCTGGCTGAGGAACTAAGATCCCACAAACCTTGTGGCTCGACCAATAGAAAAAAAATATAGTACTCTGATCCACGACCTGCGGCAACCTGCCTGGGAAACCACTGCCCTGATGTCTCTCAGAGCCAGGCAGGAAGGCAGATGGCTGTTTCCAGCACCCGCCCAGGAAGCTGCACGGTGACTTTGTAACGATCAGTCCCAAGTGACCAGGACCTAATTAATAACTGGCAGCTTCTCTAACTGTTGTTTCCAACTCGTCCTCCAACCCTGATCGTTCTCACAGGTGCCCCGTTTCAGTCCCTGCCTCCTGCGTCCCCAGGCTGGTGGCCTCCCGTCGGCCCCCCCAGCCTCCCCTCTGTGCCTCTGCAGAGGTTCCCCCTCCTCTGCTTGCCTTTGAGTTTCTGCCAAACGTGAGGTATGGGAGCCGCCTCCCCTGCTGCAGTTCAGAATAAACTGCCTTTGCTTTTCTTCAAACATGGCCAGTGCCAGGCTGGCAGCACGGGGGCTGCAGGGCAGGCTGGTTCCACCTCCTCTCTACCAGCTCTGACTTGGGACAGTCCATTCCTCACTTTGGGCCTCAGTTTCCCTGTCTGCAGTGGGGGTGAGCTGTGGTTCTCTGTAGACCCTCCGCTTGATGTCCTGTAATTACGAGAGCTGGGGCTGCACTCCTCACAGGAGTGTTTCCCTGAATCCCTGCCATCTTCTGTGATTTCACTCCATACTCTCTCGGTGGCTAGGCCCGGGACGGGGGAGGGACAGTTATGGTTGCCCCACTCCGCAGCTGGAGAAGTGATGCCCCTGCAGGCCAGGCCAGGACCACCGCCCCGTCCCCAGCATCAGCACCGCTGCCACAGAGGCCCCGCCTGAGGCCGCTCCCTCTCCCTGCTCAGCCACGGGACTGCCCCGAAGTGCTGTGTCCTCGCCTGCAAGGTGGGATGTGACCCCCGACCCTCAGGGTTGCTGCACATCCTGGATGAGGCCGCGTGTGGCCAGCCAAGCCCAGTTCTGGCTGACTGGTGGCGAGTCATGGAGGGCGGGCGTCTGTCAGGGTCACCACAGGGTCACCCAGGGCCCTGTGCTGGCCCAGGAGCATTTAGATGCTCGGCTGTGAGATGGAGACGAGAGAGGAGCTCATGGGAACGAGGGTGACAGGGGCTGTGCACTCAACATGGCGCCTGGTCCGCAGCAGATCCTGGAGGTGGTGGCCTCTGCAGACAGACCCAGCTGCTGCCCAAGAGGGACGGTCCATCTGAAACTACAGCCACGACAGGGGACCAAGTGCGCTCCAGCACCGCTGGAGTGGGCAGGCCCAGGGCCCTTCCTGTCTGTGCGCCTCCCCGCTGTGCAGACGAGCAGCTGCAGTGGGAGGGTACGGCAGCCCCCAGAGAGGAGCCCAGTGCCTGGCCAGGCCCCTCCTCCTGTTTCATTGGTTTTGTTGGGTTCTGAGCGTCACCTACACGCTGTGGCCGAGCTGGGAGACACTGAAATGTCTGAAGAAGGTGAAAAGCATTCATGGCCCCAGCACACACAGCTGCTACGTGGTGCTGACCACACCGTGGGGCTGCCTGGATCAGGGGCTGAGTAGGACCCAGTGGATGGGTACCTGCGTGGTTGGGGATCTGGTCTGAGGCCCAGCGGTTCCCTAGGTAAACCCAGCCTGAGCAGGAGGGGGACAGGGAGGTCGGGCTGAGGCCAGGCATGGCCCCAAGCTCTTGGCACTCGGGACCCCCATGGGGTCAGCAGTGCCTCTGCCTCCCCGTGTGACCTTCTTATCCAGGAAGGAGGCCGATCCAGCCCTGACCTCCAGGCCAGCCTGTGTGCTGACTCACTCGGCCTTCATGGGAGAATCTCCTGAGTGCTGGCCCGTCCCTGGACGCAGGGCCATGCCAGGCCCATGCTAAGCGGGGAGGGAATGAGAGGTGCCTGGTGAGGAAGGGGCTGCGACTGGTCCACAGGGCTGCCAGGCACCCCCTGCCCACCCTCCACTGCTGGCCTTTCATCCAGACCCTCACTCACCTGGGCTGGGCCTCAGTCCTCCCAGGTGCTGGGCAGACGCCTGCAGTGGGTACAGCCTACAGGGACTTGTGGGCATGTGACCATGTCACATGTCACCATGTCACTTATCACAGGTGGGGAAACTGAGGCCCAGGATCCTTCCCACCTGGATTGTGTCCCACAGTCACAACCCAGACAGGGTCTCCTGGCGAGCACATGGAACACCTGCACTTGGGAGATGCAGAGTGCCCCTCACCAGCTGGCACCCACCCTGGCCTCAGTGTCCTGTCCTGTGGATGGGACTGCTGGGCCCGCCTCCCGGGAAGTCTGTCCCCGTTCACTCCACCGTGACTGGCTGGGTCGACTCCCAGCCAGGTGGCCTCACTCCCAGGGTGGGGTCCTCGGGCCGTGGTCCAGAATCAAGGACAGTGGTCAGGCCAGTGCCCCTGAGGGTCCCTCCCACCTGAGTGCTGCCTGAAGGTACCCACAGCCCTCAGGCAGGCAGGACATCATCTGCTTCTGCCCAGGGAGGGAGCATGGCCCCCTGAGGCCACCTGGTGCCAGCTTGGGAGGGGGACCCCGCCCCCAGGCACCAGGCCCAGGTGGAGGCCCATCTGACCCCTTACAGATGGGGGAGGCCGGCAGGGGCTTGGGGAGGAGCAGGCACTGGCCTTGATGTGACCACAAGGGCAGGATCACTCCCGTAGTACCTGTGGGGAAACAGGCACAGAGGAGGGAAGGAAACGTGTCCAGGAGCCCCAGCTGTTGGGGGCAGGGCCAGGGAGCAAAACCAGGCATGCTCACTGCAGGCCAGAGCCCTCCCAAAGGGACGGAGCTGGCTCCAGCCCCCGGGTCTCACCTGTCCACTCTCTCTCCACCAGGGCCAGCGGTTTCACCACTACGGAGCCCCTGCCTCAGGCACCAGGGAGAAAGACGGCTTCCCACGGCCACTGAGGACCCTGGGACCCCCGCAGTTCCGCCCCACGGCCGACGGCGCCCAGAGCTCCAGCAGGAAAGCAGGCCCGGCTGTGGCAAGCCCCCAGCACTGGCAGGCCAAGAGCAGCCCAGGGCCCCGCATGTTGCCGGGTCCTGGGAGCCCAAGGCCGGCCCGAAATGCCAGTGCCCTGGCCAACAGCAGGGCCACCGAGGAACACCCCAGCCCCTTTGGAATCCCGTACTCCAAACTGTCCCAGTCAAAGCACCTGAAGGCCAGGACGGGTGGCAGCCAGTGGGCCCCATCTGACTCTAAACGGCGGGCCCATGCCCCCCGGGACCGCAAGGACCCCTAGCACCCCGTGCCCGGGCCCACACCGTCCATGGCCTCTGCCCAGCCTGGGCTCACCGTGCAGGGGTTCCTGGGCCACCCGCACCTCCACAGGCACCCTGGAAGGCAGGAATGGGGGCGGGCGGCGACAAGGACCCTCACCTGGTCAGTGCACCAGTACCAGGCAGCCATGATGGTCAGGCCGAAGGTCATCCCCGTCCACGGGAGGTCCGCGGTGTAGGGGTCTCGGAACATATGCATGGCGTCTGCCCGGGGCATGTGGCACGTGGTATTGGAGACGGTCCTGGATGGGACGGCCCGGGCGTAGGCCTCTGCCAGCTGCTCGTACCCGCCAATCTGCTCGAAAGCTGCAGGAGTGGGTGGGATGGTGATGGTCAGCAGCCAGTGGCCGTGACTCCCGGCCCCACTGCCCTCGTCTCACAAGTAACTCAGGAGTCTCACAAATACAGGAGACTCAACTTTTTCCCATTACCTTTCCCAATGTCTGGAAAGGTGTGGAGATAGAGGGTTTTTAAAAAAAGTGAATTCAAAAGACTATTTTATTTGTATTTAAAGTAATAATATTAAAGGAACATTTTGCACGTGGGCACCCCATGTCCTGCAGCCTCTGGATGCCCATCGGCCAGGAGGGGGCCCCCCCACCAGGCTCACTGTCGGCTCGAGGGCGCAGACGCGTCTTTTCCTCGGCACTCGAGGACTTTCCCCAGTAGTTGGAAGGGCTAATGTCCTGACCCAGGGGCTTCCGAAGGATGAGACTTTGGTGGAGCTGAGAGTGGCTGGGGGGCAAGGGGGTGTGACTCTGAGATGGGAAACGGTCCCAAGAGGGCAGGGGAGCCACCAAGGCCACACTGCCAGCCAGCTGGCCGGAACCAAGATCACGTTCACCACTCACTGTTCTTTGTCTGCCCTGGGGTCTGGGCCAAAAGTGAGAGTCCCTCAATTGTGCCCAACTCTTTGTGACCCCATGGACTATACAGTCCATGGAATTCTCCAGGCCAGAATACTGGAGTGGGTAGCCTTTCCCTTTTCCAGGGGAATCTTCCCAACCCAGGCATTGAACCCAGGTCTCCCGCATTGCAAGAGGATTCTTCACCAGCTGAGGCACCAGGGAAGCCTGTGGCTTTTGCTTTGTCTGTGGTCACTGCCCCACCACCCCTAACCAGATTGCACCTGGCTGCCCAGGTGCTTTCCTGCGGTGGGCTCCAGGGACACAGGCCCCTGGTCTGTGAGGAGGCAGGTACACAAAGCCCAGGCAGCCCCAGGCCCCGCTCCCCACCCCCTCCCCACAGCCCCCAGCATCATTCCCACCCGGAGCCCAGGCCAGGCCGAGGTGAGCGCTCAGAGCAAAGGTACAGACCACTAAACAAGGGTCCTAGAGTCTGAGTCTGAAAGAGACTGTAAAGGCCTCTGTTTGCCCTCTATGGGCTCCTCCTGGCTCTGCTTGCATGCTTCCCAGGTTGGGGAGCTCACTACCCCCGGGACAGCCCCCAAGCTTACCTCTCCCTGTTCCCAGACCAGGAGATGCTGGTCTGAATCCCTTTTTCCCACCCTGCCTTTGTCCTGCCTGCCACAGCACTTCTTGGGGTCTTGTACAAGGTTTCAAACAGTGGGGACAGATGTCCAGGCAAGTACGTGGTCTCCCAGTGGTGTGGGGGCACACCACCCACAGCCCCACCTCCCATAACTGAGCCAGGGTGGATATGGATGGCCCTGCTTCCTGCGTCAGCTCTGCAGCCAAACACCAGCCGGCTTGAGCTGGTGACAGAAGTGCCACAGGGCAGCTGGGGCGAGAGGGGAATAGGCTTCTGCCACTCAGGGGAGGCTGGCAGGGGGCTGAGGGCCCCACAGCCTGGCCTCGGGGGGACACCCACCCCCAGTGCCGACATGGGGGGCCCCCTATGGATAGGCCCACGGCCCTCACCTTTGATCGTCAGGATCACGGCCCCCGCCACCATGACGAGCGTCTGCAGGGCGTCTGTGTAGATGACAGCAGTCAGGCCCCCTGCAAGTGGAGACAACAGAGCTGGAGGCGCCTGGCCGGAATGGGGAGGCAACCGAGCTCTGGGAGGGACAGCTGTCCCACACCCGTGCCCCTCGTCCTGGCATAGGTGGACACAGCAACCAGGCCAGCTGAGCAGCTGCAGAGGCCCATGTGCCTGGCTCAAACCAGCCAGGTCCCAGGCTACAGGAGGAGGTGCCCGAACCCCCACGGGCTAGCCTCCAGTTTCCCGTGTGTCCCCGGGCGCTGCACCTGCGATGGTGTAAAGGGCCGTGATGGCGAGCATGATGACCGTTGACAGGTAGAAGTTCCAGCCCAGGCAGATGTGCACAAACAGGGCCCCCGCATACAGGTCGATCTGGGGACGGGAAAGAAGCATGTGTAGAGGCCCAAGGCAACCCCAGGACCCAGGGCACCACGCGCCTGCCCAGTGGCCTTGGAAGGGGAGACCACCTCACCCACCAGGGGCTGTCCTGAGCAGGGGTGGGCATCCTGGCTGTAGACAATGGTGGGCAGGGGACATTGCTGATGTTAATAAAGTCCTTAAGTGCCCCCTACCCGCCCCCTGGTAGCAGCTTGTTGTTCATTTTGGCTCCTGCCTGGGGATGGAGGAGAGTCCTGGAGGGCTTCCTTGGGGAGGAGTGGGTCTCAGAGCACAGGACCCTGTGTCTCAGTCTCCAGACCCACGTCTTTCTGTGTAAAATGGGTCCCTGTGCTCTGTTCCTTGTTAGGCAGGGCCCCCGAGAAGAGACCAGACTTACGCTGGCCAGGCTGGGGGAACAGAGGGGCGCTCTTGCTTATTGAACCCTCCCCATGGGGTTGAAACTGAAACCAGGACCACGTCTCAGGCTGGAGCTTGTTCCCAGGAGCTGAATTGGACTCAGTCCTGCCGTCCCAGACTCTGGGGAGTACAGGACAGTCAGGGCTCTGGGGTGAGCCTGAGAATATCAGTGCTGGAACAGGCCTTACAGACCACACACACACCCCTTCACTGTGCAGTGGGTGCCCGGAGAAGGAGGGAGGACCTGGTTCTGCAGGACCCAGGGCTAGACCAGGGGCCCCACCCCCCAAGTGTCCAAACCCGCTTCATGTCAGGAAGATACTCCAAAACACAGCCTGTGGGGCCAAGAGGCTCCTGAGAAGGCTGGGCAAGGCCACGGGTCAGCTGCCACATGGGGGACAGTCTGCGTGAGGCCAGAGCACCGGCCCAGCTAGGGGTCCAGCAGCCCTCCTGAAGTCAGGTTCTCAGACCCCTGCTTCCCCAGCCTCCTCCCCTCCTCTCTCCTGGAGCAGAGACCAGCCAGTCTGGGGACGCTGACAAACTGCTCTGAGAACAGTGGCCCCTCACTCTGCCCCCACCCCTGGCAGCGAGCCAGTGCCACCCAAGCTGAGGAGCCCAGAGCTGTTGAATATCAGAGCAGGAAGGTCTCTCCAAGCCCCACCCCTCTCACCCCGCTCCATCAGACCAGGAACAGGGAGGTGAAGGGACCTCCCCATGGTCAGGCCCTGGCAAGTATCAGAGATGGGAGTGGCCAGGCAATGGGAGGAGGGGGCAGGTTCTAGAAAGTAGAGGAAACATAGGTTCTTTCCCTGGTCTGGGAAGATCCCACAGGCCTCAGGGCAACTAAGCTCATGCACCACAACTACTGAGCCTGTGCTCTAGAGCCCGTGAACTGCAGCTACTGAAGCCCGCGTGCCTAGAGCCTGTGCTCCACAACGAGAGAAGCCACTGCAGTGAGAAGCCCCTGTCCTGCAACTAGAGAAAATCTGCACAGCAACCAAGATCCAGAACAGCCGAAAAAAAAAAGAAAAAAAGACCCCTCCCCAGACCCTAGTCACCGCGGAAGGGAGCCCTGGTCTGTGTGCCCAGCCTTCAGGCTCTGCCTTTAAGCCCAAGTGACTCTGGTCACGCCAGACTGGCTGCTGTTTCATGCCCAGCACTTTGCTGCCTCCAGGCCTCAGCTCACCCAGGTCCCTCCGTCCAGGAACGTTCCCATATCTGCATCATTCAGGACTCAGCTTGCCCCCAACGCCCTTCTTCCCAAACTGCTCTGCAGCCCAGGGACTTCCTTTCGAGAGTAATGGTTGGGCGGTGGGGACAGCAAGGGCATGGGTGTGGAGGTGGGACTCGGGGACCCTGCGCGGCCTCTGTAAAGGCTCCTGGTGCTGCTGGAGGCCAGGTAAGTGTGCAGCCAGCTGCAGGCTTCAGGTTTTCCCCCAGCCCCATTGGACCCCTCCTTCTGCTGAACTCTGTCCTGGGGGCCCAGGCGAGCTGCAGCTGGGTAGGAGCTAAGAGCCCTGGGTCTGTGAACCTGGTGAGCAGGTCACCTTACCTCCTGAGCCCCAGGGACCCTGTCTGTAAAGTGGGGGGTGCGTGTGGAGCACCACCGGCACAGTGCTCAGCCCCTACCAGCCCCCTGGCCTCTGCAGACCTAGAGCAGGGGAAGCTGGGGTGAGGCAGGTGGGAGCCCTGAGAGAGCTGCTCCACTCCACAGAGGGGCACACAGGTGCAGAGGTTTGAAGCAACTGGCATCGAGCCCCTGAATGACCCAGGGTGTCAGACCGAGTTTCTCTATTGTCCAGAGGTTAAGTGACCGGCCTGGAGCACACAGTGATGGAGCTCGGCTACCCTCCAGCCTTTAGGCCCCCTGGGGTCATCTGGCGGTTCTCTCTGCAGACTAGTGTCCCTGCCTGGGGCTGGCAGCAGGCGGGCCCTATGGTCTCTGAGCAGGCTGGAACTGGGGTGAGTCCTGGGCATGTGGACACATGGGGCATTCCAGGGGCTCTGCCCAGTGAGGTCAGGGCCTCAGGGCCCAGCTGGGCTCCAGAGCTGCAAACAGCTTCAGCCCAAAGCCTTGGTCAGGGGAGCCCAGTCCCTCCAAGGCCTGGCCTGGCAATCAGCATTCCCCCTGCTTTCCTCCCACTTCATCCATGCAGCCCCAGCCTTGACATCAGTGGGTTCCCTCCCATTTTATAGGTGGGTAAACTGAGTCACCTGGGGCTTCCCCAGTGGCGCTAGTGGTAAAGAATCCACCAGCCAATGCAGGACATGAGGAGTTGATCCCTGGGTCTGGAAGATCCCTTGGAGAAAGCAATGGCAACCCACTCCAGTATTCTTGCCTGGAGAATCCCATGGACAGAGGAGCCTGGTGAGCTACAGTCCATGGAGTCACAGAGAGTCGGACACGACTGAGCGACTGAATGATGACAACTGAGTCACCTCATCACAAAGTGGGACAGTGATCAGCCCTCTGGGCTCTAACCGTGGTCTCTGCCCGATTCACCCTGATCACTCCCTAGGTCTCCATCGTCTTGTCTGTAAACAGGGCTGTGCACGGTGTCCTCTAAGGACTCTCCCCACTTACTCCCCCACCGTTCTGGACACCCTGTCCAGGCTCTGAGTGTGGGATGTGAACTCTGCCTCAGAGCCACCAACAGGACAAACGGGCTGGGGGGCCCCTTACGCCCAGAGGTTGGCCTTGGCAGACCCTGCCCCTCGCCTCTTGCCCCTGTCTGCTCAAGGGCATCTTCCGGTGGGGAAGGGTGGCGGCACTAACACAAGCCTGACGTGTCACCCCTGCTCAAAGCCCCTGGGCCCCTTGGACACTCAGATCCCTTACTCACCTCTTACCAGCCCTCTGGCCTGGGGTGGGAGTGGCCCCCGAGAGCAACATGCAGCCTCAGTCTGGCTGTGTGACCGCTGGTCAGTCCCAGGCCTGCTGCTCCCTAACCCCCCCACCGGCTCCTCCTCTGGTCCTGAAATGTCTGACCCCTGGGGTCTGAGCCCCCTGCCATGACCACCGTCAAAGCATCCCACACCACCCCCGCCTCCTTGGCGTTTGCCCTCCCCATCAGCATCCCTTCCTCCACTAGATCCCGGCTCTGTGCCATCCAGCAGGAACGCCGCCTTCTCTTCTGAGGTCCACCCCCTGTGCTATATCTGCACCCCCCACTGTGCTGAGTCCCTGCTTCCAGAGGGGCTGGGGGGCTCAGGAGGGGCAGGAGAGGGAGGAGGAAGCACATGGGAGCTGTCCTGGAGGGCAGCAGCGCCCCCTCTAAGAGAAACCCCTGGGGGAGACCCTCTTAGAAGAAAAGGCGGGGCCGGCTTACTAACCAACCCCCCTCCGGAAACCCACACCCACCCAGCAGGGGCCTGGCAGCCCAGGTGGAGGCCTGGCCGAGGCTCCTGGGGGTCCCGGGGTCGGGGTCCTGGAGGAGGAAGCCCTGGACACCCCTGCAGAAGCTGCCATGCAGGAGGGAGGAACCAGGCTTGGTCTGTGCAGGGACCACTGTCCACCTCTGAGCCTTGCCAGAGCTGGAGCGGCTGGATGGCCTCTGGGGACAGGCTGGTGATGGGGACTCAGGAGAGAGAACACAGGCCTGGAGTGGCCATGGAGGCCCCATGGGCTTGAGACCAGCTCCCCCCATCCTGGCTTCAGTCTCCCTCCCTGTGAGACCCAGGATGTGGACAGGATGTGCCCAGGCCAGGTCCCCCAGGGAAAGGGGAGTCAGCCTGGCACGAGCTGACAGCCACTTGCCACCTTGGGCCAGAGACAGAAGGCTCTGGGCGCCCCCTAGTGGGCACTCCTGGCTGGCCAGAACCGGGACCCAGAGCCCAGACAAGAACCCAGGGGCAAAGCAGGAGTCACAGGGCTCCATTCTGCCCCCTCCCAGGGCCCTGGTGCAGCTGTGTGATCCTGGGCAAGTCAGTGTGCCTTTCTGGGCCTTGGTCTCCCCAGCTGTCAGACATGGCAGGGGCTGATCAGGGGCTGTCAGGTCACTTTGAGGGCCCCAGAGCAGGGATTTTACGGCTAAGCTGGCCAGAAGCTGGTGGGGGAAGGGATGGCTCACCGAAATCTTGGTGAAGACGGACAGCAGCAGCGACAGGACAGACAGGTACATGCGAATCCGCTGGCCCCCGTAGCGCTTCTGCATGTATTCAGGCATGGTGACGATCTAGGGGCATAGGCCAGCGGGCTAAGCTCACTGCTGCAAGGCCACAGCTAGCAATTGGGCCCGGAGCATCTCACAGCCCCAGCACCAGGCCTAGAATTCCAGGCTTACACTTCTGATCACATGGTGAGGGGCTTAGGCTGGGCTGTAGCAGGCTGAGACAGGAGGGATGCATGGGGGGCTGTGGCTGGGGGCAGGGGACAAGTTGGAAGGCTGTTATAACAAATCCAGATGAGCTCTGGCTAGATGGGGAAGTACAAGACTGAGACATCCAGGAAATGTGAACCACCGGACTTAGTGATGCCCGGCTGGGACCAAAGAAGCCGCATAATTGAGGATGTGACTTGCAGCCCAGGTGTGCAGCCTGTGTGCTCAGGTAGATGGAGCATCCTCCTCCAGATGCAACATGCAGGTACAGTGGAGACCAACAGACAAGGCCCCTGGGCTGAGGGCCCAGGGGACCTGACTCCATGGCTCAATAGGAACGTTAAGCTGGACTAGAAACAAACCCAGAGCTGAGAGTTGTGGTTTCACTTACCAACTCATGTGTGAAGCCAGGGGTCCTGCCCATCACCACCACCCACTCCACCCCAGGCCTGGCTATCCCGAGGCCCCCAGCTGGGCTGTCCCTGGGCAGACTCACCTCTGAGGAGAGGTAGATGGGCACAAACACCCATGCCAGGGCCAGCAGCACATAGGTAGCCTGTGGGGGACAGAGGCAGGTAAGGATAGGGCATATAGGGTCAAGAACTGTCCCCGCCTCCTCTCTGCAGCCCTGAACACTAAGGATGATGGCTGAGGCTCAGGGCTCCCTGCCTGCAGCATTCTGTAGACCTGACTTCCCCATCAACCCTGCCTGCCTGGATCTTGGCCTTCTGGGTTGCTGGGTACTGCCTCTGGCCATGGAGGGGTGGGCTCTGATGAGCACCATCCAGCACCTATCAAGGTTGCTGCCCACCCCACCCCACTCCCGCCCACAGCGGACACCCGCCTCTGGAGCTCACATTCCACTCGAAGCCAGCCACCGCCAAGCCTCCAGCCGCTCCCGAGCCTGCCAGTCCAATGAAGAGGCCCGAACCCTCACTGCTGGCAAAAAGGGAGGCTCCGATCTGGAGGAGAGAGAGGGGAGGAGCTAGCATCAGCCCTGCCCTCTCCATGCCTTCTACCACCTGCCTCCCCCAACAGCCACTCAGGGACCCCTGCTGGCCTAGGCCCCATCTCTGCCTCCTTGGCCCGGCCTGGGGGTGATTCTGGGTGTGAGGAGGACACAGAAAGTGACGGCAGGGATGCAGATGCAGGCTGACCTAGGGGTCAGATGTGGCCCCAGTGCAAGAAGGGGTGGGAGGGGTTGGGGGGCACTCACCGGCCACCACGTCATGTCCCGGCCGGCCAGGAAGTAGCCGCTCACTGTGTTCCTGCTGGCCCGGCAGGAGGACTGCAAAGACAGGGGCAGGAACTGGAGCCTTCGCTGGGCCAGAGGCAGGGAACAATGTGCCGCTACCGTGGGAAATAGTGCACTGGCTGCCCAGAGAGTGGGACACGCAGGTGACCCCGAGACCCAGCAGTTCTGCTCCCGGCTACATCCGGGACAGCTGAGAGCAGGTGCTCGAATGACCCCCTCACGTGGCTGCTCACAGCTGTGTAACTCACCGCAGCCCGAGGGTGGAAGCAACCTGAAGGCTCATCAGCTAATGGATGGATGGACGGATGAACAAACATGCATCCACACCACAGACCATCGCCCAGCCCCCAAAAGGAAGAGGCACCACTACTTGCTGAAACACGAGTCCATCAACATGCAGGCCTGGTTCTTCCAGACTCCAACTGTCTGCTCTCTGCTGCCCAGATGGTCAGGACGACTAAGCTGGTTTGTTTGGGCCCACCACTCGAAGCTTCTGATATGACTGCTGGCTGCCTGTCCCACTACAGCCCCCTGACCTCTGCTTTCTCTCTGTACTTATGATCCAGCCACACTGAACACAGTACAGTTTGAGGACTCTCACCATCTTGCCAGGATGGCCATGTCCAGCTGTGTAGGTGGTGCACTGCACAACCTCCAGAGCCGCCCTGGTCTTAGCCCCTGCTTTTCTCTATCGTGTTCTCTTATCCTCAAGGATGTAGTGGATGTTGCCAAAGGCTTTCTCACAGCATTTTCCCTTCCTACAAGGGCCTCATCTTTCCCAGCGGTTGACTGAGTGGTCCTGACTCACTCCAGCTCCAGGGGTCCCAAGTCACCTAAGTCACAGAGCCTGTCCCATTCCTCATGTACTGTGCATGTACTCAGATGTACTCTGCATGGAGGTTAAATAAACAGGGTGACAATATACAGCCTTGATGCACTCCTTTCCCAATTTTAAACTAGTCCATTGTTCCATGTCCAGTCCTAACTGTTGTTTCTTGACCTGCATACAGGTTTCTCAGGAGGCAGGTAAGGTGGTCTGATATTCCCATCTCTTTAAGAATTTTCCACAGTTTGTTGTGATTCACACAGTCAAAGGCTTTTGTATAGCCAATGAAGCAGAAATAGATGTTTTTCTGGAATTCTCTTGGTTTCTCTATGATCCAACAGATGTTGGCAATTTGATCTCTGGTTCCTCTGCCTTTTCTGAATCCAGCTTGTACATCTTGAATTTCTTGGTTCATGTAATGTTGAAGCCTAACTTGAAGGATTTTCAGCATGACCTTGCCAGCATGTGAAATGAGCACAATTGTGTGGTAGTTTGAACATTCTTTGGCATTGCCCTTCTTTGGGATTGAAAACACCCTTTCCAGTCCTGTGGCCACTGCTGAGTTTTCCAAATTTGCTGGCATATTGAGTGTACCACTTTAACAGCATCACTTTTAGGATGTGAAATAGCTCAGCTGGCATTCCATCACCTCCACTAGCTTTGTTCATAGCAGTGCTTCCTAAGGCCCACTTGACTTCACACTCCAGGATGTCTGGCTCTAGGTGAGTGACCACACTGTTGTGGTTATCTGGGTCATTAAGACCAGGAAATAAATTAATAAATAGTAATGATAATATTTTTTAAAAAAGAAAGCCTCCACCGCAGGGGCCCCTCCTCTGACCCCCAGCACGGTGCCCCCAAGAACACAGCACACTTGGTTGGAACGGATTTTCACATCCACTGGGCTCTTGTGCTCCTTGGAACAGCTGTGAGAGGCAACTGTACAGATCTATGAGGTGTGTTTGAGGAAAGAGGAGGTTAAGTAACTGTTCTCAGAACACACAGACCCAACTTTCCCAACACTCAGCACTGGGCTGCCTGAGAGTTACTATTTAATCACAGGAGAATGAATTCCAGTCACTGTGGCTGTTACTTCCACCAGCCCCTCCCCCGCCTCCACCATCATCTCCACTGCCCCCCGCCCCCCACCATCTCCACCTCTACCTCCACCACTCGCACTTTCTACTACAGGATCGACAGCAGCAGCAGGGTCCCTTACGTGTGGTCACCTCAGGTAGAAGACCTCTCCCATTTGGGAACTTGGGACCTAGGACCAGGCGGTAATACATGTCTTACAAATAAATACCCTGAAGGTCAAAAAGCTGAGCAACTTCCAAGGATCCTAGCACTAGAGCCATGGCCAGAGAAGATAAGAGGGGCTCCTCATTCTCCACCAGGAGAGGAAGACCAATGCCAGTCAGGGCTCAGGGGTGCCAGCCTGGGGAGCTCTGGAGACAAGACTGGCTGGCTTGTGTCCACCTCCCACTCAGGATTAGGAGTAGATGGAGGAGGCGCTCCCCTCTGGGCAGGGCGTGCAAATGGGGCTGGGGGGGTCAATGCACACAGCACCTGCATAGCAGTGGCCCCACTGCTGCTGGAGCCTGTGGTAGCCTAAAGCCCTTCTCTCTTCTCAAAGGCCGAAGAAACTGGCTTATGAACTAGGCAAGGCTGGCGGACATGGCGTTGTTAAAACAGAGACCCCAGGCCCTGCATGCCACTGCCCCACCCTGGATTTGGCTCAGCCGGTGTGGGCGCAGCCAAGAACCCCTGTGATTCTGTGAGCCCATCTGACATCGGAGGGGAGGCCAGAAGACTGCACGCTGTGCCAAGCGCCCAGCTTATCAGCCGCACAGAAGCCCCCAGCGTCCTGCTCGACCTGCCCTTAGAAACACTTCCTGTTCCTCACTTTAGAGATTTGAGAATCTGTCGCCAAAGAGAGAAAGGGGCTGGGTCAAGGTCTCCGGCAAATCTCCCCGGGGCTGGGAGGAAGGCCCAAGGGCATCGGGCCTCCAGAGAGAGGATGCCATGCCCAGGGACATCCCGGACGGTTCCCACGCCCCAGCGCCCGCCCCAGCCTGTGCCACCACTGTCCTCTCACCCATATGCCCACGGCCACGTTCAGGGCAAAATACACGGCGATGATGGCAATGTCCACCACGGTCAGCTGCCGCCCGGGGGTATGGGCGTCACTGGTGGAGTTGTCCACAGCCATCCTCAGCAGAGCCGGCTCTGAGTGAGTGGGACTGAGGGCTGGACCAGAGCAGAGGGCTTCCTGGCAAGCAGGATTTATGATTAAACCAGCACGACGGTGACATTCCAGCCCACGGTGCACGCTTCAAAGTGCAGCTGGGTCTTCTCCACCCTACCCCCTCCCCTGCCCCCGTGGGGACCGCTGGGGGATGGGCACCTCTTTACACACAAAGGAGACTTGGGAAATGTAAAGGGGTCTAGTGGACCCAGAGGAACCAGAATTGTCCCAGAAAGAAAAGGCTTGTTACCAAATGCATGCAATTCAGGTAAGGAGCAGGAGGGACGGGGGCAAATGCCCCTCCTCTGGGGATACTGCTGTGACAGCAGCCATGTCCTTCTACAGCCCTCGGGCCTCAAGTGGACCGCGAGGCCCTTGGCAGTGATTTGCATCTCTTGGGTCACTTCCAGCCACAGCAGTCCTGGTCCTAGAACGTGCTCTGTTGGACACTAGAGGCTTGTCACCACATTTCCTGTCCTCTTTTCTAGACCAGGCTCAAGAGCCCCTTCCTGATCATCCCCTTGGGGCCCCTGGTCTCCCAGCACCACGGATACTGGGCCCCACATTGAGCAAGCATCTGCCAGGGCCTGGGCCACGTTTAACCTTTCTGCTCACTGACCCGTTCTGGGCTCAGAGTAAGTGCTGTGGGTCACAGTCAGGGAAGGAGGCGGGAGGGTAGCCACCTGCCCCCATCCAGCCACTTGAGGGCCAGAGCTGGGCTTCGGCCCTGTATCAACCCCAGATGCTCCCCAGTGGTGGCAGTGATGGCTTGGGTCCACTATGTCCCTCCTGCTCAGGTGCTTGCTCACTGATTAAATCAGAGTGTGCAGCTGGGCAGCTCTCGGTGACACAGCCCATGGCTTCACAGAGCACTTGGAGTTTACCCTGACATGCAGCCCTTCCAGAAGTGTTAATGAGTGAGTGGCTGGCACTGGGAACACCGGCTTGCAAAGCCAACCGTGACTGTTACTTGGTAACCGAGGCGGAGGGTTTAAAGATTAATCCCCCTCACATGCAGGACTTGACCGGGAAGAAGAAGTAAGTCGCTGCTTATGGTAAACTCAGGCAGGCCCAGACCGTCCTCCCCAGCCACCCTCACCTTCAGCCAACTAGGCTCTCAGATGTCTTACTCATTGTTGGAAATGCATCGTGACTCAAAAGGTCACTTCGTACTGCAGAGGGACCCAACTGGGTAATGTCCAAATTTATTAAACTGGTCTCCTAAAGAGGAAGTAGCTGAAAGAACAGTCTTTGGCCCCCTCTCCATAGCCTGGGTCTCAGAAGGAAATATACCACTTAGACAGAGTCCTCCACCCCCTCCACTGTCTGATCAAATGGCCTGGGGAGAGACGGCCGACATGAGCTGATGGATGGGGTCAGGGGGAGGGTGGCAGGGGAGGGAATGGAGAAGAAATTCCACACGGCAGTCCAATCACAGTCTACACTCTCCTCCAGCCTCCCCTGACCACACTCGCAGATCCAACTCCTCTGGGCCAGCTCACCCAGGACAGGAAGACAAACAGCTGTCCAGCCAAAGAGTCACAACTGGTGACTGCACATGGACACACCATCACCATCCAGAGTCCAGAGTTTACATTAGGGCTGATTCTTGCTGTCGTGTGTTGCATGGGTTTAGATGTATGTATGATGACACACATCCATCATTAGAGGATCGCAGAGCATCTTCGCAGCCCTAAAAATCTAGGCTCTATGTATTCCTCTCTCCATTCCCCCACCAACACTTGATCTCTTAGTGTCCACAGTTTTGCCTCCTCCAGACCATCATATAGTTGGAATTACATAGTATGTAGCTTTTTTAGATTGTCTTTCACTTATTAAGATTCATTTTAGTTTCCTCCACATTGTTTCATGGATTGATAATTCACTTCCTTTTGCTTGAATAATATTCCATTGTCTGAAGGCACCACAGTTTATCCATTTACCTGCTGAAGGACATTTTGATGGATTCCAAGTTTTGGCAATTATGAATGAAACTGCTATAAAACTCCACGTGCAGGTTTTTATGTGGACATAAGTCTTTTACTCCTTTCAGGAGATACCAAGGGGCATGACTGCCGGATCACATGGTTAAGTGTGTTTAGTTTTGTAGGACACTGCCAAACCATCTTCCCAAGTGGTCATTTCTGTATCCCCACCAGTGATGAATGAGCTCCTGTTGTTCCATCTTATCAGCATTTGATGCTCTCAGTGTTCCAGATGTTGGTCTAAGAAGTGTGCAGTGTTTCTCGTTGTTTTAACTTGTAGTTTCCTGATGGCATACGATTGAAGGCATCTCTTCATATGCTTCTTTACCATCTGTATACTTTCTTTAGTGAGGTGTCTGTAAGGTCTTTGGCCCCTTTTTTTTCAGTATAAATTCAAAAGGTTTCCTGTCCCAAATGCCACAGAAAAATGGATCAAAATATGTGAACAAGTTTTAAGAAGAAAGAATTCTATATGTTGACATTGATGTCTATTTAACTGATCAAAAACAAAGTCCTGTTACTTTGTCTTAGTGGAATTTCAATAATAACAAATCAATCCCGGAATTTTCTCCTTTCTAAAAATCACTTGAATCTAATCATATTGTAATCTCACTTCCAAGTTTTATGGTTCATTTTTAATCAGGTTTTTATTTTCTAATGGAGATTTAATTGTTCTCTTTACTAGTCCTTTATCAGATGATTGTTTTCCAAAGACTTGTCTTAGTCTATGACAGGTCTTTTACTCTTGAGTATCACAGAGCAGAAGTTTTTAATTTTAGTGAATTCCAATTTATCAATTATTTCTTTCATGGATCATCCTTTGGTGTCATATCTGAAAAAAACCATTGCCATAACCAAGGTCATCCAGATTTTCTTCTAGGAGTTTGTTTTGACTTTTACATTTAAGTCTGGATTCCTTTTTTTTTTTTCTTTCTGCATGTGAATATCCAGTTATTGGTGGCTCAGACGGTAGAAAATCTGTCTGCAATGCCAGAGACCCAGGTTTGATTCCTGGGTTGGGAAGATCCCCTGGAGAAGGGAATGGCTACCCACTCCAGTATTCTTGCCTACAGAATTCCATGGACAGAGGAGCCTGGGGGGCTACAGTCCATGGGATTGCAAAAAGCTGGACATGACTGAGTGACTAACACTTTCACACTGTCATCCAGTTATTTAAGCCCCGTTTGTTGAAAAGAATATTTTTGGTCCACTGTGTTGCCTTTGCTCCTTTGTAAAGATTGGTTAACTATATTTATGTGGGTCTATTTATGTGGGTCTGTTTATGAGCATTCTCTATTCTATTCAACTGATCTGTCTTTTCTTTCAACAATATTTTGTTGTTGTTTTTGGCTTTGCCATAGGGCATGTGGGATCTTAGTTCCCTGACCAAGGGTCAAAACCACACCCCCTGAAGTGCACATGCAGAGTCTTAAACCACTGGCCCACCCATGAAGTCCCACCACACTCCTGATTATGGCAACTTTACAGCTGGCTTGAAGAGAGGTAGTGTGAATATGTTCTTTTCCTTCAATTATTGCCTTGGCTGTTCTGAGTCTTCTCTCTCTCCATGTAAACTTTAGAATCAGTTTGACAAAATCCACGAAATAATCTGGTGGAATCTTTACTGAAATTTCATTGAATCTTTAAACCCAATTGGAAAGCACTGACATGTTGACAAGTCTTCCTATCCATGAACATAGGCTATTTCTCCATTTAGTTTTTAAAAATTTCTTTCATCTGTTTTGTAGTTTCCCTTACATAGATTTTATGCCTATTTTGTTAGATTTATACTTAATATGTCATTTTTGTGGTGCTAGTGTATATGGTTTTGTATTTTTATTTTCAAATTCCACTTGTTCTTTGCTGGTATACAGGAAAGCAATTGACTTTTATCCTACAATCTTGCTATAATCACTTATTAGTAATGAGTTGGGAGAGTTGTTCTTGATTCATATTTTCTACATAGGTGATCATATCATCTGAGAACAGAGCAGTTTTAATTCTTCCTTCCCCATTTGTGTACCTTTTAAATCCTTCTTGCCTTATTGCATTAGCATGGATTTCCAGTACGATAGTGAAAGCAAGTGATGAGAGGGGACATTCTTGCCCTATTGCAAAGCTTCTAGCTTCTCACCACGAAGTATGGCATTCATGTAGGCTGTCAGTAGATATTCTTTAACAAGATCAAGTTCCCTCTCTATTCCTAGTTCACTCAGCTTTTGTCATGAATGGATGTTGAATTTTTTCAGGTGCTTTTTCTGCATTGACTGATATAATTGTTGTTTTTCTTTAGTCTGTTGGTATGATCGATTATATGAAGTGATTTTCAACTGCTGAGAAGTCTTGCATATCTGGGATAAATCCACTAGGTTGTGCATAATTTTTTTTATACATTGTTGGAATGAATTTGCTAATATTTTGTTGAGGATTTTTGCACCTGTGTTCGTGAGATCTTGGACTTTGGTTTACTTTTCTTGTAATATCTTTGTCTGGTTTTTGTCCTAGGGTAATGCTGGCCTCATAGAGTGAGTTAGGAACCACCCCTTTTTCAGCGGAACAGCCTGGAGCTTGCAACAATGGTGGGGATGGGGTGGGGTGGGGTGAAGTAACAATTGTTACCAGCCTCTTTGTACCTCTGTAGCAAGAAGTAGCTACTTGTTATCAGAGCACGGATCTCTGCTGTCTGGAGGGGACTTCTTGCCTACCCTGGCTCCCAGGAAACTCTGGAGATCGCTCCAGGAATGTGTGCAGAGCTGCCTGCCACAGGGTTGGGAGTGTGGGTCAGGTATCGGCAACTTTACTAAGAGCTGGATTTTACAAAAGTTAGCTACATTTACTGTCTAACACTTTCCCTGGAAGTTGCAAACCTTCAAGACTCCAGAGTTCCAAAATCATTAAATGGATTTGCCACTGTTTAGACGGAGACAGATTCCTGGTGCTTCCTATTCCACCATCTTCCACAAATCCTCCCCATTTGATTCATTTTTATTATTCCTCTTTATTGATAGCCTCCATTCGGTGACATATAATTCCTATACTTTCCTTTAGTTTTTTGAGCATGTTTAAAATAAATTATTTAAAGTCTTTGTCTAGTACGTTTAAAGTCTGAGCTTCCTCAAGGAAGACCCTGTACACGGGTGCAATCTTGTTTCTTTAGATGCCTCAGAACTTTTTGTTGTTGAAAACTGCTATTTCTAATATTATAATGTGATGGAAATCAGGGTCTTCTCCATCCACAGGGTCTGTCTGCTTTTCTCAACTGATTCTGTAAAGTCTGCATTCTTCATTGTTTGTGGCAACTGAAATCTCTGGACAGTCAGCTTAGTGGTCAGCTAGTGAGTCATCACATACTTCCATAAAACTCTGAAACCAAAAAAGAAGAGAGAGAACAGCATTCCCAATCTACAGGCGGGCTGTGAGTCCTGGGCATGCCATCAACACTCAGCCAGGAAATCTACAACCCCACTGGGGCCCTCACTTCTTGCTTGCACAGAAACCCAAGGTCAGACAGAGGTGCAAGTTTATGGCTTTCTCAGGCCTTTCTGAGCACATGCTCAGAAAGCAAAGGTTTAAGGTTTTTTAGAAGAAACAAAAGCAATTTTTCTCTTTGTAAGAAAGTCTTCTTTTTGTGTGTGCATGAGCTGGAGGGGACTGTGGTTAGATGACCCCAGTATCTCACAGCCTGATAAACTCTAAGGCAGAGTATTGGGCTCTGAACTCTGATAGACAGTATGAGATGCTCGACACTGACCAGGGTCACAGCGCTTGCCCTCTGGAACCCCCTCCCTCCACACCTCATCACCCAGAGCATGCAGCGGTGCGTTTTGTTTCGAGTATGACTGTGCTATCAGACAAGGAGCAGAACAAAGCTACGCCAAGATGCAGACGGCAGCTCATGCCGACTCCTGACCTGACCCCAGTGGCTCATGCTGATGTCCCAACTCCTCTCCTGGCGCAGTCAAGTGACTATGCGTCATGAACGTGCAGGGCCCTGGACAAACAGAACAGGGAACATTACATCCCAAAGACACAACTACACCACGCCAAGCTGCAGAAATCCCCACAAGCTGACCAACACTTCAACATCCACACGTGGATATTCAGCTTCCACTTTATTTTAGTTATAAAACAATTGCCAAAACACAAAATTTAAAAAAACACACACAAACACAGTATGTTTTTATTCCTTCTTTTGTTGCAGAAAATAAATAACCGTCACATATTCCATATGCTTTCTATTAAAAGCGTTTCTAAAAATGTAATTTACTGGATTTAACAGCATAATCTTTTTGGCTTTTCAACTGCAGTATCATACAGCAGATCATTTTATTTTACTAACTTTTTAAAAGCACTTGGGCTGCAGCAACTTTTGATAAAGGCCGTTTGTGAGCTTAAAAATCTTTTTCCAAGTTATTTTTTAAATGGTTAAACTGAATACAACCAGGTCTTAATTTATTCTATTTAAGAGAATATAGTTTTTCTTTTATAAAAATTGCCCCTCAAACTCACAAACACCCAAATGGACATAAAAAGTGGGTCTGTCTTCATAGAAATTAACAAAAGGAAGGAACAAGACACAGCCGGCCCCCATGAAATGCATCCAGCCAGGCATGCGCCTCAGAGTACAGATGCTCACGACTCCAGTGTGGCCCTTAGGACTTATTAAGAGGACAGTGTTCAGTCATCTAAACCTATGTTTCTGAAAAGGTAGGACATGGACTCCCCATTGTGAATCCGACGGATGGCTTCTGAGAGGGTCATGCTGATATCCACAGTTTTGATTTTGGGGCACTGGAGCTTCTGGATTTCATGTGGAATTGTATTGGTAACCACCACCTGCCAATCAAGAGGAAGAAAGGAGAGGTCGTAACACCAAGTAGCCTCCTGGATGGGTCTGAACACGTGACACATTCTCACCCTTCTGAGTCCTACTTCCAGGACTGGGGTTACTCTGCCTTCAGCATGAGTTCAGTCAGTGTGAACACAACCTGCATCTGAGGTTAAGGTTTGCACCCACTGTGACAGCTAGAGACAGATGACAGCAAGTGTGGGCAAGGACGTGGAGAAACTGGAAGGCTCACTCACTGCTGGTGGGAATGCAAACTGGTTCAGCTGTGTCGGAAAACAGCCTGGAGGTTCCTCAAACGGTTAAACATAGAGTTACCGTGTGACCCAGCAATTCTTCTCCTAGGTAGACACCCAAGAGAAATGAAAACATCTCCACCTGAAAACCTGTACATAAAAGTTCATAATAGTGTTATTTATAATAGTCAAAAAGAGGAAACAACCCAAATTATGAATAGAAAGCAAAATGTGCTACATCCAGGCAATGAAACACCACTAGGTAAAAACAGCAGGTACTGACACCTGCTGTAACATGGGTGAACTTTCAAAACATTATGCTGGTGAAAGGAGCCAGACACCCAAGGCCATGTATTATACGATTCCATTTACATGAGAAGGCCGGGTTAGGTAGACCCGTTACAGAGACAGATAGCAGATCAGTGGCCACCTAAAGACGAGTGGGTTGAGAAGAAATGCAGGCAGACAACGGGTAAGGAGTTCCACTGGCAGCCTGAAAATGTTCTAAAAGTGAGGGTGGTCATGGTTGCACAATTCTGTGAAAATACTGAAGATTATTATATATTTAATTTTTTTTCATGATTTTGTATTGGAGTATAGGTGGCTTATGATGTGCTAGTTTCTGCTGTACAGCATAGTGAATCAATTATACATATGCATACATCCACTCCTCTTCAGCTTCTTTTCCATACACGGCATTACAGAGTATTGATGGGCAGAGTACCCTGTGCTACACAGCAGGTCCTTGTTGATCATCTATTTTATACATCATAGTGTGTATATGTCAATCCAAATCTCCCAATTTATCCCTCTCCCTCTTTCCCCCTTGGTGACCACAAGTTTGTTTTCTACATCTGTGACTATTTCTGTTTTGTAAATAGGCTCATTTGTACCATTTTTTAAAGACTCCACTTATAAGCAATATATGACATTTGTCTTTCTCGTATACTTTAAATGGGTCAGTCATAAGGCATGTGAATTACAGACCTTCCTCCCACCCACCATCCAAGCTTTCACTTTACATGGTTTCAGCTACCCCCCGTCAACCTCGGTCTGAAAACATTACATGGAAGGTTCCAGAAATAAATAACCCATACATCTTAAATCATGCAGCGAGCCGAGCAGTGTGAGAAAACCTCACACTGTGGTGCCCCATCAGGGAGGGGACTCATTCCTCTGTCTGGCAGACCCCACCCCAGCAGTGACTCACAGTGCCTGTGACCAGCAGACCCTTATCTGGCTTAATAATGGCCCCAGAGCACAAGAGCAGTGATACTGGCAATTCAGATACACCAAAGAGAAGCTGCTAAGTGTTTTCTTTAAGCAAAAAGGCAAAAGTTCTCAAGGAAAGAAAAAAATTTTGTGCGCTGAGATTGTGAAGATCCATGGTAAGAATGAATCGTCCATTTGTGAAATTGTGTAGAAGGAAACAAATTCATGCTGGTTTTGCTGTTGCACCTCAAACCACAAAAGTTATGGCTACAGTGTGTGGTAAGTGCTTAGTTAAGATGAAAAAGGCATTAAATTTGCACAATAAGGTATGTTGCTATAATAGTTATATTTTATCATTAGTTGTTAATCTCCTACTGTGCCTAACTAATAAACATTATCACAGACTACACACAGGGTTCAGTACTATCCTGCACAGTTTTGGACATCCCCTGGCAGGCCGTGGAACCCATCCCCTGTGGATAAGTGGGGACTTTGGACTTCCCTGGTGGCTCAGCTGGTAAAGAATCCGCCTGCAATGTGGGAGACCTGGGTTCAGTCCCTGGGTTGGGAAGATTCCCTGGAGAAGGGAAACGCTACCCACTCCAGTACTCTTGCCTGGAGAATTCCATGTTCTGTATAGTCCATGGGGTAACATAGAGTTGGACACGACTGAGCGACTTTCACTTTCTGGTATATCTCAATAAAGCTGCTATTTTAAAAAGCTAAGATTTGATAAAACATCTAAAAAAGGAGAAACAAACATTTTTCAAAAACTATAAAAAAAAACTCAGCCTTCTTTAAAAAAAAAAGAGGATGGAAATACTTCTCAAGTTATTACTAATAATACATATTTCCTACTTCCAAAATAAGCCTCAAGACAGTTCATAAGAAGAAAGTCCACACACGAGACTTGAATGGGACAGTCAGGGATCATGCCAAACCAGCACCAAGAATGCAATCACCTGGCCACCGTGAGGACCTCAGACTGGCTCTCTGCCTGATCTTCCAGGAATGTACAGGAAACAGCACTTTTATTTCTTAAAAGATAATAAACATGTGATTCACACAATCGCTCTCCAGACAGCCAGGCCCTAGGCCGAGGTGGACAGAGCAGGGCAGGGATGCCTGCTTGGCTCACTTCACCAGCCAGGCACTAGGCCAAGGCAGACACAGCAGGGCAGGGATGCCTGCTCGGTTCACTTCACCAGCCAGGCGCTGGGCCAAGGTGGACAGAGCAGGGTAGGGACGCCTGCCCGGCTCACTTCAGCTGGGCACCACAGGCATGTAGGAAGATGGCCAGCATGCCCTCCTCTCTGTCATGTCATGGGCATCTGTCCAGGGGGAGTTGGGCCTCAGCATCAGGCAAATAGGGTCTGAACCCACGTGCGCCTCGTGGCTGCCCAACCTGAGGTCCCTGCATGTCTCTCACTCTCCCCACAGGGGTGTGTCAGAGCACAGGGTGGG
The DNA here is from genome assembly GCF_019923935.1 of Bubalus bubalis. Classification (NCBI taxonomy): domain Eukaryota; kingdom Metazoa; phylum Chordata; class Mammalia; order Artiodactyla; family Bovidae; genus Bubalus; species Bubalus bubalis. Next base: position 28,840,823 of record NC_059159.1, on the reverse strand, counting down.
TGTGTGCCTGACCCTGGGCAGTACTTGCAGGGACCGTGTACTCCATCGATAGAAGCTACTAAAACTACCACCCACTGCCACTGTCAGGAGCAGAGGCTACAGCCAGTGACCAACAAAACAGAACTCATGCCAGGAATCCACTCTTAACTCTCCACCTGCTCTCGTAACCTCAGGTCAGGGGCCCACGTGCACCAGCAGCTGTGTCCACACGTGGCCCGGCTCTGTTACCTCATCGATGGCAGACTCCTCGATCAGCCGGGGGGCGTCGGAGGACAGCAGGCCGTGGGTCGCCATCACGAAGATCTTATATGCACCCCTCTCCTTTAGGGTCTCTGCGGCGGCCAGGAAGGTGTCTACATCGTCGATGATGTCATCCTGGCATTACAGACGCAGCAAAAGACATGAGCACTTGTGCAAAGGTGAGTCTAGACCATGGGGAGAGAGGAGGGACTAAAGACATGTGCAAAGGTGAGTCTAGACCCTGAGGAGAGGGAAGGGGCTAATTCTACTGTGACATGCTCACTGTCCACGGTGACCTGTCCAGAGAGCAAGGCCACTGGCTTCCGTGTTCCCTCTGGGCCTCCCAGCTGGACAGTCATGACAGCTGTCACTTCATGGCCCCTGGGCCCTTGTCTCTCTGTCCCTACTGTCCAGAGCAACGCGCCACCAGGCAGGGGCTCCAGGAACACGCACCCCTACGTTCATGCCCAGTATGACACCTGTTAGGAGATGCTTTGACTCCACCAGGTTCTTTCCCCTTTGGTGCTACTTTTCCTTATTTTCCAAATTTTCTCCACTGGGTGGATGGGAAATGGGGTCTTATATATTATTTTTATAATGGGAAGACAATAATTACTATCAACAAAATACACAGTCTAGTGGTTTCTAATCTCACAGACTCCCAGTACGAGGTAATAGAAAATACATATGGTGGTTTCTGTCCCTGGATCCTGACAGCAGGCTTCTAAAGCGCTTGTAGATGCCTCAGTAATGAGAGCACAACAACAGTCTCTTGTCTTTACTCAGTGACTCTGGAGGGCTCCTGGGCGGGGGCTGGTCCCAGAAAGACCAGGCCATGATGAGAAGCTTGGCATTTTCGGCCCCCTCAACTCCTCCAGAGAGGGGAGGGGGCTGGAAATGGGGTTAATGACCCCCTCACAGGGTTCAGGGAGCTTCCGGGTGGTGCACCCCAACTCCATGGGGACCCTCCAGCCCTCGCCCTGAGCATCTCTCCCTTCCTCTGGCTGCTCATCTGAGTCCTTTGTCACATCCTTTAATGAACTGGTGAACGTTAAGTTAGTGTCTGCCTGGGTTCTGAGAGCTGTTCTAGGACATGTCCGAGTCCAAGGAGGGTCCTGGGAGTCATGTCAGACAGAAGTTGGAGTTCACCTAACAACTCCCAGTTTTTGGACCAAAGCAAACGTTTAGCCTAAGACACCCACCCACTTGAGACTTACCTGGCCATAGCACGATCCCCAGCATGATTAACAAGGTGAGCTGACAAGCTAACGAGGGTAAATACGACAACCAGTAACGACAGAAGAGGTGCACGTACCACAATGATGGCGATCCTGCCTCCCACGTCACCAACAACTGTAATCGGGGGCTTTTCTTTAGGAATCAGCACTGGTCAGAAGAGAAGACACACACAAGTTTCTGCATCTGATTTCCTGACATCCCTTTATCTGCCTAAAAGCAGAGCCCCCCAAAGAGTTTAGTTGTCATAAATCCTGGTCCAGGAGCAACACAGAAGCCTGGCTCTTATCACCCGGACCAGAGGTCAGTGCCACTCCTACATGGACATTGCCCTGGAGACAGACACACGGTCCTGTCTCCCCACACCCTTCCTAAAAGAGCCATTCGTCTTCCCCTCAGTGCCCCTGCCCTACTCCCCTTCCCCTAAGCCCCAAGTTCCAACCTCCTCCTAAAATCTGTCTTCTCTCTTGCTAATCTGTCTGTTGACAGTTTTATTTCACTGCAGCCTCCTGAGCAGTGAACCTAAAGAGGCTGGAGGAAAAGCTTTTTCTCCCTAACAGACTCAAACAAAAGCAGTATTTTTTTTCCATTGAAAAGGCGTTATTAAAGCTTGAAAGAAGTTTCTTAAAGACAAAAACAAACTTATGCACAACTCCAACAGCCAGTCACAACCACATTCCTCATGTTCCCTCCTGGCCCAGGCAAAAGACAGTGAATAAGACACTCTGCCTTATTCACACACATTCCTCAGGTTTTCTCTTGTTTCCAGTCAATTCTTTCAGTGGGCTGCATAATGAGTTGTGCTGATGAGACATTCTTCACCAAGGCCTCCCCTCTGAACTATTTACTTGTCTAGTATTTTACACCAGAAATAACAGGACCATGGATAACTTGTGCACCTAGAGCTTTCTGCCCGTGTTAACCTCTGCTCTAGCACACATTACTGTGTGGACGAATGGGATCCCTGTTGGGCCACAAGTGAGTCTAAACTGGGCATGTTCATGGGTCTTGCTGGGATCAGACAGACCACTGCTAAGGGGCCATCAGAGATGCACTTGTCACAGCCAGAAAAAGGTACCAGTTTTTGCCAACTTAAGAAACAGACAAGAAGTACTTCACATTCAATAAAGAAATTAAGTCAGCCTTAAAGGCAAAGAGGAAGTGACTCGGGGCTCCGTGCTTACTGGGGATCTCCAGGCTGGGGTGGATGGCAGCCGCGCTCCTGACCATGGGTGGGGAGTGCCGCCCGTCCACCAGGTCGGACTCGGCGTCCTGTGCTTCTCCGTGAATCACTGCGATGCCCAGCCGCAGGCGCTCGGCAAAAGACTGGGCCCTAGGGAGAGCAGGAGATGGGTCACAGCCACGCGAAGTGGTTTCCACTCATGTCTACGGAGAAGTATCACAGGAACTCAGAAAATGAAGTTTCCTAAAGGATTAGTGAAAAAGGAGACTGAAACCACCTCAGCTTCTGGGAATCCAGGGCAGAGTGTGGAGAACCCACCTGACACACGTCCCCCTGCGGGGCCTGTGGGCACGCAGCCAGCGAGTGAGCCTGTGCTATAGGCTAGTTCACCTCCCTGAAGCCTCTGCTTCCTCGCTTGGAGCTATGCACTCTCCCTGCTCACCTGGTTAACAGTGAGAACCAACACGTGAGGCAGAGCGCGCTAACGACTCGGCAGAGTAGGAAGGCTCAGATGACGGGGGGCATTTTTTAGCAATAAAGTATTTTTAGATGAAGGGATGTACAATGTTTGTAGTACATAACACTACTGCACACTGAATAGACTGTGGTGTAGTATAAACATAACTTTATATGCACTGGGAGACCAAACGTCCATTGACTCACTTTACTGCAACACTGTGTTCTGGAACCCACACCACCCCCAGGGCGTGTCTGTGTCTGACATCCTTTCAGTCAAACACAACTGCAGGTTCTGAACCCCCGTCTCATCAGTCACTCCAGTTACATGGACCTTTCAGCACTGCCCCATTTGCACACCTGTAGTGTCTGAAAGTTTTGTAAAATGTCACTTTTTAACACATACCAATCAGTGGCTTCTTGGCTGGATAGAATTATCTGTTAATAAATTACTGAGTTCTCTGAATAAAAGGCAGTAAACAACCTCAAAATATATTTGCTGGTATTTTAAATTGCAGATGTGAAGATGAACCAGCAGCAGCTACCCAAGCGCAGGGCTGGGACTCTACAGTCCTGGACAGTTCCTGTAGGAGATGTGACTGGCGGTCACAGACGGGGACTGGGACAAGGGAAGACGATGAGCCATCACCTAATAAATGGGATCGGCACACAGGCTGTGCACTATCGGTCCCCAGGTCAAAAAGCAAGGGCCAGAGTGGGAGCTGCTGCAATGGGACCCAGAACATGGGGATTCAGTGGGCTGGACTCAGGCGTGGTTTCGCACAGCAGCTGTGAGCACCCACCTACCTCTTGGCTGAGGCCGGAGACTTGGCCACGATGACCGCGTTCCTGTAGTCTGGGATCTGAGAAGAGGAGGGGCTGGGTGACTGCCATGTCTCCAAAGGCTGCTCACACCAGCTCCACAGTCAATAAAAAGCAACACCCCAACACACTCAGAAATGTCAGCTGGTCACTTGAACGTTTTCCAAAAAGAGAGAAAACTCAAAGTAAATTTCTTCTTTGGAAAATGAAGAAATGCCTACCTAAGGAAAAAAAATTATCATCAAGACATGAATCTCATAGACTTATTCTAAGAAAAAAGTAGAGTTAATCAGTAATAAGCTCATATCTAAGTGGCAGCAAAGACATTTTTATAAAATCAACAGGAACTCCTCTCATGGACCCCTGTTACATGTAATTTCACAGCCCAAGGATGATATTCACTGGACCTGAATCAAAGGCATTTATCAACTTCTAACCAAGTGACTACTTAATGTAACTGTCACAGCCGATGAAGAAAGAAACCAGCCTGCTAATGGAATCAGCCCAGCACTCTTTACAAAGATACTAAGAGCCCTTAAGAAAATAAGCAAATGTCGGTCTACTCTGAAGCCCTTCACTCTGAGCGTCTGAGTGACCTGGATGAGGATGATGACAACTGAAGAGACACCCGGTACCAGCACCTCAGCGCTCACAGGACAGGACTAGCATGCTTTTCAGCTGAGCAGCAGTTGGCTGTTTCTGATTTCATCTGGGCAATATTTTCAAACCATGTGCTTAAAATCTAATCACTTCATTAAATTATGTTATTCCATTCTGATATATCCCCATTGATTTCTCACAATTATGCTAGCTTGGTGAATTGGAACATAAGCACTCACCACCATCTAGCACATTGCACAGTGCCTAGCATGTGGAAAAAACTAAATAACCAATACTTAGTAAACAAACAAAACCCTGATGAATTTGAAGAAGGTTCTATTATAGATATACCTAATTGGATAAGATGTCTCTCCATCTGGTCCATCTACACACATAAATAGCACAAAATATTTTCATTTTTGCATGTTGCTCATCTTTCCTGGGAGTCTTTATGAACTGTTTTATGTACTTCCATGCCTCATTGAACATCATCAAATAGCACCAAACCCAACCAAGAGGAGAAATAACTAATGAAGGAACAGTTACTAAAGCAAAGAAAAGGAATTTAAAAGAAAGGACTTTTTAATAAAAACAGGTCTACTTCCTCCTCGGGACTCAAAACAGGAAATCATATGCATAAAGAAAGAACAAGTTGTTATGAAGGTGAAGGTTATTATGTTAAAAGCAAGAAGGTCAGCAGCTGGCTGGTTCAGAGGCAGGATGGACGCGGCTGCAAGAAAATGTCGGTGAGAGCAAGGCGTGGAATTTTCCCACCAATTCAGTACAGGAGAAAGCAAAACTTGAACAAAAAACAGTTAAATAATATATAGACTAGATACAAGGTTTTCAACATCTAATAGCTCCTGAAGAAAGAAATGAAAAATCCAAATTACAGAAAACAAAATTCGTAGGGAACGGAAAGGCCCAACTGAGCATCCAGTGAGATGGATGAAGACGGTTCATCTCACTGGATGCTGGTTCATGGGTCATAGATGTCCACAGACATGCCATGCGGAGATTTCAAAACCACAGCAAAAGGATAAAGCACTATCTCACACAGGTAAATCTGTCCAAGTGCAGATTAATACAGCCCTTCAGACAATCTTAATTTTTGCAGTACCTAGTAAAATATTTGGAGCAGGCAATGGCACCCCACTCCAGTACTCTTGCCTGGAAAATCCCATGGACGGAGGAGCCTGGTGGGCTGCAGTCCATGGGGTCGCTAGGAGTCGGACACGACTGAGCGACTTCACTTTCACTTTTCACTTTCATGCATTGGAGAAGGAAATGGCAACCCACTCCAGTGTTCTTGCCTGGAGAATCCCAGGGACGGGGGAGCCTGGTGGGCTGCCGTCTATGGGGTCGCACAGAGTCGGACACGATTGAAGCGACTTAGCAGCAGCAGCAGTAAAGTATTAAAAATGTAGATACTTTTCAATCATGATTCCACTTCCTAGTATATTTCAGAAGAGCACTTAAGTACTGAGAAAAGCAGGTACTGCTTTTAGTACTTGAAGTACTGAAAAAAGAATTTTCAGTGCAACATTACTTTAAAATTTTTTGAAAATAAAATATTTCACTTAAAAGAATGAAAAATTAAACCATCTAATATCCAGCCAAGAGGGAAATGGATGAAAAACCTGTGGCTCATTTAAACTTGTGCTTTAACACCTAAACAGGCAGCTATTTTCACATTAACTAAACTCAAATGAAATCAAAGATTCCATTCTCCAGTCACACTGGGCACTTCAGCTGCCATTCTGAAGGCAGAGTGAACATTTTCACTGGCATAGAAAGTTCTATCCATTATAGTTGGTCTGAACTTTGGAATACTGTGTAGCAATCATAAAGAAAGAGGTAATCCTATATATTTGAACATGGAAAGACCAAGAGACACCAGTTGGGGAAAGGAAAGAAAGTTACAGAACAGGAAAGGAAAGAAAGTTTCAGAACAACACAAATAATATATCAACTCATTCCCCCCACCCCATCCCCCGCCCCCCCTCCAAATCGATATCTGCAACTATGTGTATATTGCAGAGGGAGAGAAGGTAAACTCAGAAGGCACTAAGAGGATTCGGGATTCAGGACACACCCCAGGCTAGTGATTCTAGGTACCTGAGGTCCAAGAGAAAAAAGAGCAACTTCAGAGCTCCGCAGATGAAGAGTTTCAAGTACACCAGTTACATTCACAAAGTCAACTTTAAGCAGAACACGTCAATGTTAATTCTTCGTTGAGCCCAAGGAGATGGGAGATGCATTTTTCAGCCTTAAATAGAAAGTTGAGAAGTCTGAGCTAACTCACCTCCTCTTGAATGTACTGTAAGAGGAAGGGAGATGCTCTCAAGTTGTCAACAGGTATATTGAAGAAGCCCTGGATTTCCTTCTGGTGTAAATCCATAGTAATGAGATGAGTCAGACCTTTGAAAACAAAGCAGACACACACACACAGATTGTTTCATGACCCGTTGCACTGTATGAATAAGAGCTACATAAAACAAGATACCATATGGAATAAATTACTACCTAAAATTACTCTCTCATCAAAAACTCACCATCTTTATTCCTCAGATTCTTAGTACAATGAGATGATGAGATAGTAGAAAATATATCTATTATCCTGGTCTCTGCCCCCAGAACAAACCTCCTAACCCCTTGTCACTCTCTCAGTGCTAAGAGCACCGGGAGCCTCTCTTGTTGTCACATCTGGTCTGTGACCCCGTCTCTGACACAGAGCACCTGAAAGCTCTGGGGATGGGCTCCTGGACGTGGCTGGTCACCTTGACAGGAAGCTTGGCATTATCAGGCTTCCCACCCCTACGGTCCAGAGAGGGGGAGGGACTGGACATGGAGCTGATGAATGACCACGCCTCCCTGAAGCCCCAAGAGCAAGGGCTCTGGGGAGTATCTGGGTGGTGAACACAGGGACGCCCCCTCTCCTAAGCAGGTGGGGACCTGGGCTTTCCCTCCTCAGAAGGGAAAGACTGGTGATTCTTCTTACAGAGAGATGCACAGTTTTCACACCAGTTTAAAATAGCCAAAATTACAGCAATGGAGAAACGCCTCTGATAATTCTATGAGGGAGATTCCCTCTCCCTGAAGTTGTGTCAGTAGGCATGATAAAGCCAGATTAAGATATAATGTCTTCAGATATTAAGGTAAACCTCACATGCCTATAACTGGAAAAAATGAAGAATCTTCATCCCACTGGCTCCTTGAAGGATATTTGAAATTGAAATACATACACACACACACACACACACACACATATACACACACATACATATAATTCAATTGGAAAAAATTTAAAAAGCAAAATTTGCCCAAAAGAGCAAGAAAGCCTGGTGGCCCATCATGAGCAAGACTAGGTAGGAGGGCAGGGGACCTTCTCGGGAGCTCGGTGGCCCATCTGCTCCCTTCAGCAAAGTTCTCAACAGGGTGTGTCTGGAGGTCACTGGGTTCAGGTCTGGTCATTTTCTGTTTTGGTTTTGCCTTCTTTGAAATGCTACAGGAGAAATTTATTCTGCAGTAAGTGTGTTAAAAGGTAGTATACGGGGACTTTTTACTCTTTTCTCTCTGTGCAAACTCTGTGATGTGTGCCTTCTATAGTCACACACACAAGTACACTTGTGTGCATGTGCACACACACACACAAAGCAACAACTCTGAAATTATTGAGAAACAAGGGAGACAGGATGTTACTGAAAAATGCACAATACAAAATAACACATAGGATTTGCAAAATATGCCAAGCTGTTGTGGGAAAGAGAAGAGGTGAAAATAAAGAGAGTTGCTGTGTTAGAGTAGCTGATTCCAATGCCTTTTCTACTTTAAAAACAGCCTCAATAGGACTGCCACCTGCCATTCCAACTTTTTAATCTTTTAAACAAAGAATTTAGGAAAAAATAAGTTGTCCTCACGAGCTTTGTGTTCAGAAAGTTTGGACCAGGAGCAAACTGTCAGCATGGGCGTCTGTTACAGATTCACCACCTGGAAGCGACGTCACTCTGGGCGCTCTGTCCAACACTCTGAGTCAGTGAAGACGAGCTTTACGATTCCTCAGGTAAAAATGCAACTCCCAGACCCCCATCAACCATCAATGCCCACCCCTCACCGGCTTTGCACATCATGGAGGCCAGCAGCTTGGAAACGATGGAGCCCCTCTTCCTCATCTTGCACTGCTTGCTGTAGGGGAAGTAGGGGACCACGCCGATGATGCTCTTGGCGCAGGAGGTCTTACAGGCATACACCATGATCAGGAGCTCCATGATGGTGGTATTCACATCCCTGCAACCCAAGGGCAAAGACCAGCAGGGAGGGTATCAGACTTGCCACGACTTCTCTCAGTCCCAGCTAAGCATTAGCAAGATGCCACGCCTGCCTCGGCCAAGACAGGCTCCAGACACACAAAAGAGACAAACACCACTCTTCTTGGGCCTCCATCAGTAGCCCCCACGCCACCTCTCAGCCAATGACTCTACTTCCTTTCCCAATAAGAACAGCACTGTTCACTCCAGTTCATTCAGGACACAGCCCTAGAGGCATCCTTAGCTGCCCTCCTGTCCAGACACTGGCAGCATCTCACACTCCACTGCTGCCCGGGCTGAGGCCCACCTCCCCAAGGGATGGCAACAGCTGCACCCACACCTTCCCTGCCCCTTCCCCCTGTCCCTGGCAGTCTGCAGCCACTCTCTGAATAGTACCTGGCTGATCTTAGAGTCACGGTCAGATCACAGACTCTCTGCCCAGGACCCAGGGGTGGTTTCCCACTTGGCCCGTGGTAGATGCCCAAGGCCCCACAGGGCTCCTGAGGCTCCTTCTGGATCTGCCCCACTCCCTCTCTGCACCCTACTCCTCCTCCATGCCAGTCCTCACGGCCACCTGAGGGCCCTCCGTCTAGGGCCCCCCATTCCTACCTGGAATGACCTCCTTGGCAGCTGGCACCAGCTTCCAGTGTTTGTCAGAGGTCACCCACCGATCAACCCTCACTCCAGCCTCCTGCCACCATCACGCCAGCTTCCTTGCACACTGTGCTGGTTTTCCCCAGAGCCCTCATCACCTCCTGACAAACTGGATAATCTACTTGTTCATTATGTCACTTGCATGTCACAGAACACAGGTTCCATGAAGATCAGGATCTGTGATCTATTCTAATCTTTTATGCCTCTTGCACACCTGTAACAATGGCTGACACATGGCAGACACCTGACACATGTTTGTGAATAAGTGAGTACGTGAAAGAGCAATGGGAAGCCTGGAGCTTTCGGGTGAGCAGGTTCTCTGGATTACAGAAAACTTAAGTCAATGGACATAATTTTCTTCACTTAAAATTTTTCTTATACTTTTAGTAAAAAGAGGCACTTATTTTACATATAAATGCACATTTAGCATGCAGCAGTTTTTGGAATCTCTAGGCTAAAAACTGATGTACTATACAAACTCATTTCTAGACATTATTAAAAACTGCTGAGTTAAAATTTTCATCTAAGAGGCCTTCAGGGACATGTGTAGACAGAGTGGCGTTTGATCAAGGAGTGGCACAGACACCTCACTGCACTGAATCTTCTACCCCAGAGCACACGCCTGTGACTCGACAATTTCTAGAACACACGGCTCCCAGACGTCACGGCAGACAGAGACACACCTGCCTTCACTATCGTCTCTCATCTCCTATAACTTATGATGCGGCAGGACAGCACACAGTGACCACATTTAAATTATCTGCAAGAAAAGCTTTAAGAACCCAACTAAGTGAACACCTCTCCTGCTGCTTGTTCTCTTTGGGAACTAGAAGAGCTTCCCTCTAAGCTCTGTGAGACTCTGGCTCCTGACACCGCACGCCACAGGTGCTCACCGTCCCATGCCTCTCCCCCAGCGCGCGGCTATTCCCACACCGAAAGGACACAGGAAAGTCAGCAGCTATGTCAGAAAGATCAGCTGAGTAAGATTGGGCTAGTTTTAAAACAATCTTAGTCCTTCTTGTCTGGGTAACTCTTATTATACTAGACATTCAAGCCCAAACAGAGACCCAGAAAGCAAAAACATTTCTGGTGGATAAGCTACTCACTTTGAAACAGTCTGAATGATGAAAACATCTTTTCCCCTCACAGATTCTTGAATTTGTACTCTTGTTTCTGGAAGGAAAAGGGGAAACGAGACGGGTGAACAAGGCACATCATTTTAAAAAAACACATAAGAAAATCTGCACCATTCCCCAAGGTTATAAACTATGGAAACTGGAACTGTTACAAACTCATTACAAGGCTTTAGATTCCATGGAGGATAACAAACACACTGTGATTAACACACTTTGAAAATGCCACCTGACACCAGGGCCACGCCAGACACATGCACTCTGCCTCAGGGGACAGATTCAACCCAGGCCAAGCTCACGCTTCCGTCAGCTGACAGCAACTGCCTTTGGGTGAGGTCTGAGGACGAGCCTCTAAGTCCCCAGCTGTGACCTGCCCCAGATTCTCTATGGAGCTGGTATTAGTCGGGGTGAGAATACCATGATGGCCCACCCCTGTCTGCCTTCCTGCAGACAGAACTCACTGGACACTGAGCTGACTGCTCAGTTATGGAGGGTGAGGGCCGGGCCGGAATGGCAGGTACCACAAAAAGCCATCACAAGTGCACAGGATCACTCACCTCGGTCAGGCTCCTGATAAACCTGCACTTTGCCCATCTCCACCCCCAGCCGCCTAGAGAAGAGAAAGAGGGAAAAAGTGGAAACAGTAATAAAACAGATACAACATCTTTACTATTAAGGTGGTTTAGAAATTGATGAAAATAAAACAAATTTAAAAAATAGAGATATTGCTATTATAACATTTAAAGTGGGTCTCAAACTGTTTGGTCACCTAGCCCGTCACACCTCCACCCCACACCTATCCTGTCCTGGGGCTCCCTGCGCTCCGCGGCCACATTCCTGCCTTCTCCTTTCTGCCTGGAGGACTCTGCCCCAACCCCCACTTGCTGCCATTTCCTGTTTCTCAATTCACATTCCACCCACAGGTTTACAGGCACCTGAGCACCTGAGCTAAGGCGGCACAACCTGCCCCATCGCTCTGATTTTCCTGCGCAGATCACTACCTGAAGTCATCTTGTTTGTCTGTTTGTTGACTTCCTCCTTGTCTGGCGCCTCCACTAAAGAAGGAAGGATTCTGACCGGCTTGTTCACTCTTATACCCCAGTATCTAGATCAAAGTATAGTACACAGCAGGGGTTCAGTATTTATTTAACAAGTTACTAAAATTATACTGAACTGTAACCTGTGAACTACCTTCATATAGCATAGACCCTTCATTGTTCTCTGTACTCAAATAGCCCTATACAAATGTAGCACCTCACACAATTGCTGGCACTCAGGAGTCCCCGGTAAATGTCTCCTGAATCCAAGTGTAGGAGTGATGACAGTTTACAAAAGGTGAACCTTTGGTGCACAGATGACATGCAGATTCACTGTAAAATAGCTGCTGTCAAAGTTAACACCAGCGCCAATATGCATATCAAACGTAAACCACCACTGGACAAGCACAGACTTTAACAGCGTGATTACACTCACTCAGCGATCTTCTTTGAAAGCTCCATACACGATGAATTCGAATTTGCTGAAAACAACACCAGACCCCCTTTGGTTATGTTCATCTTAGCTTCTGATTCAGGTGGCGCCACACAAAACATCAAAACCTTCTTGGTTTTCCAATTCTCAGCGCCTAGAAAGATACCAAATATGTTAAAAACGGTCACATGAGATGAAATACACCTGAATATTTTTGAACAGCAAATGAGCTGAAGGAAATTAGTTTTTACCATAATGGAGTCTTTCACATTGAATGTGTATATGGACAAGTAGGGAGTCTATTTGAATTTATGGAAAGATGTCATCACATGACTCAATTATTTTCATGACTACTGGGAATAAATGATAAACTTACAAGAAAGGTGGAGCTGAAGAGCTCAGTGTTTTACTGTTTGCTGCTTAAAGTCAATTACGACAACCTCCTTTTAGTTTCTGACAACAAAATTCCTCCTGGATTAACACACAGAAAAATGGCAGAGCCATTAGCAAGGACAAGAACTGACTGATCCTTAAACAATGAATAAATAACCCATCCACACCCAGCTTTCCCTGTAATACCTGTTTACCCCAAACCACCCATCCTCATCCCGCCCCTGGCCTTGCAACTGTCCTGGGTCCTGTCTAAGCCTGACCTGGTCATCTGCACTTTCCTCAACTGGAACACAAGGTTGAGCAGATTACAATAATCTTGAAGGAAAGTGACTCAGCCACATAACTGACCAGCAGCAGGGCACACAGAAAGACCCTGGCCTAGAGGCCTTCAGAGTCATCCACATGTTCCTCCTCCTTCCACTCTGGGGCAAGTGTCCTGATGGAGAAAGGCAGGCAGAGGACTGGGTGCAGGATCAGCAGCCCAGGAGGCCTGGGGGGATGGAGGAGTCTTCCGAGCAAGCCCGCTGCGTTAACGCAGCTGTTATGTTTATGCGGCTGGCTCTTGGAAGGCTGGTGGAGGGAGGAAAAGCCTGGAGCCCATATCTTATTTGTTATTTTTAAATTTTAATTACACAAGTACCTTCTCCTTGTGAAAAACTGAAACATGAGAGTTTAGACTCAGGTCACCAGCTCTGATCGGATCCCAGGCTCCTCCCACCCACCTCCCAGGAAGAGACAGTTCTTATTACTGGTTTGATACAGATACCATTGGGCTGTTTACACATTCACACATGTGATCTCCTTTTAAAAAAAATGTATAAAAATTCATTTGTAACATAAAAAGGGATCATCATACAAATCTATCTCTAATCTGCTTTATTTTTAAACAATATGTTTGAGAACCCAAGGAGAAAGCATAGACCCATCCTGTACTTTTTAACTGTTGCCAGTGCTCCCTGGTGCAGCCAGGCTGCACTTGCAGGTCACCAATCCAAACAGGCCTCCCTGTGCGTGCGTCTCCCTCTGCAGTAACTGCCAGGGGGGGCCAAGGGGGCACAGGTGGGTGACTCATGGTCCCACAAGCAGGCTAGGAGAAAACACTTCCTCTTCAGAGGCCTTCCACAATAGGAAACATGGGCCACCCCACTGGACTTGGCCTATTAATTACAAACAGAAACATATGAACAACTGGCCAAAGCCCTAAGGAGACCAAGAAGGACCACTGGTGTGTATAGTGGAAAGCGGCTTTGGAGCAGGGATGAGCAAGGTACATGCAGGCCAAAACAGGTTATTTCTGTAAATAAAACTATACTGGAACACAGCCATGCTCACTGTTTACAAACTGTCCGTGGATGCAATGGTAGAGTTAGGTGTGGGCTGCAAAACCTAAAATATTACCTGGCCCCCTACAGAAAATACATGCCGACCCAGCTTTATAGCATAGTGTTGGGCAGGGGGGCTGGTGCAAATGAAAGAAAGAATACTATTTAACCCCCAACACTCAGAATTGAAGGAGATCCTGGTTGTCTTCTAACACCACCTCTCAACCCCTCTATGGCTGTGTTTAGGAACAGAGGTCTGGAAAAGGAAATCACAACAAAAATAAAACTTATCCTCCTGTAGTTATGAACACAGGCTTTAGAGTCAATCCAGGTTTGCATCTTAGCTCCTATTTGCCCTCAACTTACTGCAAGATCTCGCATAAATTAACCTCTCTCACCCTCATCCATGCCACTGTGAATACTGACCTTACAGGGTCACTGTAAGATGAGCTCCTGTACAGCACTTAACACACTGCCCCACATACAGGATACCCTTGGTAAATCGAAGCTACGAGGAGTCAGCTTGTAACATGTTCACTATCTACTGAACAAGCACGTAATATGCATGGGGATGGCAACCTTTTTACATCCCCCAGTCTTCAAATAAGAAGCTTCTTAAAGGAAAACGGTGTTCTTGAGTGGACATGTAATACTGAGAATCACAGTGTCTGAGGGGCAGGAAGAGTCCTCAGAAGTAACTCAGTCCATCTCTAGGATTCCTACCAATAAGCCACTCCAGACATCTGAATAGCCCGGACCCAATGCTCACACCCTGAGGGATGTCCCAGCCATTCCAATCCTTCCTCAGAATACACAATGATTGCTTTCCTGGCAGCTGCCACCTCTGGGCCTTCTCCTTTCCTTGAAGATTTATGGGAAACCTCAAATTCCTTCTCCCCTCGGCAGTCCTCAGCCTATCTCAAGATGGCACTCTTGGCCTGGGCCTGGCATTACTGATCATGGTTTAAGTCCTTTATCACTGACCATGCTCTCTAGGGTTCCAGTCCAGGCAGCAGGTTTCAATAGTGGAAACCTAAGACCCCAACATGCCACAGGCAGGGAAATTGTTTGGGAACAGGTTATCAATACAGCCATGTTCTCCGACTGTCCATCTCAAGAGCTTGTCAAACAACAGAACTAGCTGCTAGTTTCAGTTCTCCTTTTCCTATTGTAAATTCAAATCGTGTCCTTTACCAAGCGTCAGGAAGAGTTTTAAAGAGAATCCTCAGAAGCAAGATAATCACCGGGATGGAGGGGCAGAAAGTTCATTAGCACAAGGCTTTAGTGTGAACAGAGTGTAAAGACAACATTCCCATTTCTCCCCCCATAAACTTCAGTTGCCCTTACATTTATTTATCCTAAATTAACTCTGGAATGTGTGAGAATTATATATAACACATGAAAACACACCCTTTCCACAGAATCTCAGCACCTCACACAAAGTGGGTCGTACTTCTCTTTGAATGAGACAGGGCAATCTGCTAAGTCTCATGAACCAAACCTCACTGAAAGACCACTTGCTCTGTAAGTGCTAGCAGTCATCATAAAAAAAACTCATCCACACCTCAGATGAGAAAGGCTGGCATCAAGGTGTGTAAACACCCTCCATCGGAAATTCACACTCCACTGCGGCTGGAGTCGCAGTGTCAATACCCAATTTGTCTCCCTAGTTACCAGCTATGCGTTCTTGGCTTTCCCCTCTGGACAAGAGATAGAAGCCTGCTAAAAACAGCTTCCCCAGCAAATTTAAGGCTCAGGACAACAGAGACTTTTTCCACTATGCTTTTCTCTGCTGTGTACCCAGGGCCTAGAACAGCACCTGGCAGATGGAGAGGCTTAGTACACGTCTGCAGATAACACATATTGGTGGAATAAAGCCTGACCTCATTGAGCTGCACTGATTAACACACAGAGTTGAAAGTTGTTTGCAAGCTCAAAGGCAACATAAAGAATTATTATTTTTATTCTGATGTTCTTCACATTTTGGGGATGTGAATTCTAAGAGAATTAGAAGGGCAAAGCCTATATGTAATTAAGTCCCCATGCCTCTGGGATCCCAGGCACTCAGCTGTCTCTCCATCAGAATGTTTTCTTTCAGCTAAATACCATTTTCTGAGTGCTCTGAATTCTTATGACAACTCAATAAAGCAGGTATTACACTACAAGTCGACCCCTTTCAGACACAGTGCTTGGGGGCAGGGTGAGGCTTGGAGATGAAGATACTTCCTCCAGGTGGCCCTCCTGGAAGCAGAGGACACCAGGTCAGCTTCAGCTTGTCTCCCAAAACCAAGGAGGGTGACCTAACACCCCGTATTACAGGGGGGAAGGACCTGACAAACACCAGGTTAAAAAAACGCCTGTAGTGAAGTCGCCTTGTTTCGAGAACAATTTATATCACGTGCCAAAGAAAGAACACATGACTCGGTATTTCCCCTTTGGAGAATTTATTGTAGGGAAAGAAGGAAAAAGCTCAATGATGGCCACTGCATGCTTTTTCTAGGAGAACGACCCGTGAACATATGGAAAAGTTACATAATGGGGGTAATTAAACTCTGAATATACATTCAATAGAATAAAAAACGGTATATATCCGAGACTGTGTGAAAGTGCTTATGTTAAGCGGGTACAGAGCCGAGATGCATCTCCTCCAAGCTGAACTGGGTGATAAGGGCAATGGACCAAGTCCGGACAGGAATAGGGAGAAGACGGGCAGGACTTTGTGGGGTTCAATAATGTGGGCGAATCACTTACACTTGTGTACTGAACATCTTCACACATGAGAAAACACACTTTCTCACTCCAAATCTCCATCCCGAATTTCTTACTCCTTGCAAAAGCTACACACCCAAACCGCGTCAGTGTCAACAAAAGGGGGGAAAATCCGCACCATCACTGTGCAGTCGCGGTGGGGAGCGGGGGACCCTGAACAGCAGAAGCCTGCCTCGCAGCCACATCCCGGCCGCGGAAGAAAGCATCTTTCCGGGCGACAGAGGCCGGCCCGGCACTGCGCTTCCGCCCACGGCCGCAGGTTCCGGACCAGCGGCACCGGCCTCGCGCCAGGCCCGCGGACCCCGACAGACCGGACCGCGCTGAGGGCGGCACGCGGCCAGCCCCCGCCGAGCCCCCCGCCCCTGCACCTGAGACCCACAGGCCCGGCCCGCCGGCCGCGCCACCACCGTCGCCGGCTCCCGCCCGCCTACCTGGCCCCGACCCCAGCCCCGGCCCCGCCGCAGCTTCCGCTGCCGAAGGAGGAGAGCGCCGGTCCCCAGGCGGCCTGTCCAGGAGCAAAATGGCGACTCGGAGGGCGAGAACAGCGTCCGAGGCGACAGCGAGGCCTGGGGGCGGGGCCACGTGGGCGGGGCCTCAGGAGAGACCCCCCCCCCCTCTGCGGGGGCGGGACCCACCGAGGGGAGGGGCGGGGTCTTTGAGTCCAGTAGGAAGGTGCTAGGCCGGACGAGGGGCGGGGCAAGGTCGTGAGAGGGGCGGGGCCGACTGGAGGGGTGGGGTCGGATCAGGCGAGGGGCGGGGCAGGGCCTCCAGTACTAGAGACTCAAGATCATCACCGACACGTGAAAGCCAGTGCGGACTCGCTGTTTGGAATTACAAATGTCTGGGTTCAAGTCTTTACTGGCCTGTAACCTTCACTGCAGATGGTGACTGCAGCCATGAAATTAAAAGACGCTTACTCCTTGGAAGGAAAGTTATGACCAACCTAGATAGCATATTCAAAAGCAGAGACATTACTTTGCCAACAAAGGTCCGTCTAGTCAAGGCTATGGTTTTTCCTGTGGTCACGTATGGATGTGAGAGTTGGACCGTAAAGAAAGCTGAGCGCTGAAGAACTGATGCTTTGGAACTGTGGTGTTGGAGAAGACTCTTGAGAGTCCCTTGGACTGCAAGGAGATCCAACCAGTCCATTCTGAAGATCAGCCCTGGGATTTCTTTGGAAGGAATGATGCTGAAGCTGAAACTCCAGTACTTTGGCCACCTCATACAAAGAGTTGACTCATTGGAAAAGACTCTGATGCTGGGAGGAATTGGGGGCAGGAGGAGAAGGGGACGGCAGAGGATGAGATGGCTGGATGGCATCACTGACTCGATGGATGTGAGTCTGAGTGAACTCCGGGAGTTGGTGATGGACAGGGAGGCCTGGCGTGCTGCGATTCATGGGGTCGCAAAGAGTCAGACACGACTGAGCAACTGAACTGAACTGAACTCTTGCCTGGAAAATCCCATGGGCGGAGGAGCCTGGGAGGCTGCAGTCCATGGGGTCATGAAGAGTCGGATACGACTGAGCGACTTCACTTTCACTTTTTACTTTCATGCATGGAGAAGGAAATGGCAACCCACTCCAGTATTCTTGCCTGGAGAATCCCAGGGACGGGGGAGCCTGTTGGGCTGCTGTCTATGGGGTCGCACAGAGTCGGACACGACTGAAGTGACTTAGCAGGAGCAGCAGCAGCAGCAGCAGCAACCTTGGGCAAACTCACTTTACATCTCTGTGCCTCAGTTTCCACAGCTGAAAAGTGGAGATGATAGTAGTACCCATCTTAAGATTGTTGGGAGGAGTAAGTAAAATAACACCTACTGAGTTTCCAGCACAGTTCTTGGCGTATAATAAACCCTCTATTGTGGTTAATTACAGTTATTTGCTTTGTTGTCCTTTCTTCTTTTATCATAAAGTAAGTGATGCTTGCCTGAGTTCCTTATAATTTGAGTGTTTTATATATGTATAAAACATAATAATTGCAAACACATATGGAGTGTGTCAGGTGAAGTGCTTACCACATATTAAACACTGTAACTTATTTAACCCTCAGAGAAGTATGAAATGATCTTATTATCTTCATTTTAATAGTTGTGGGAACTGAAACACTGACATTAAACAAATTGCCTAATGACAAGGGCTTCAGCCGTAAAGAATCCTCCTGCAATGCAGGAGAAACAGGTTCGATCCCTGGGTCTGGAAGGTCCCCTGGTGAAGGAAATGGCTACCCACGCCTGTATTCTTGCCTGGGAAATCCCATGGACAGTGGAGCCTAGTGGGCTACATGGATTCTCAAAAGAAGGACACAACTGAGCGACTAAACAACAAAATAACAAACAACCTGAACAAGAACTTCAATCCAGGTGCCTGGCAGCACGGTCTGCATTAAGTCATGCCCTATACCATGCCCCAGCTCCAGTTCTGCTTTGACTTTTTAACTAGAGTGAGGCTTGAAATCGCTCACGAGAGGCAGCACAGCCAGCTAAAAGCAGCCAGTCTTCACAGTCCAACCTCCTAATTTACAGTGTGGAATACAAGCATCTCTATTTACGAACTATAAACTATAAAATGCTTTCTGATATGGAGTCATTTCCTTTGCCTGACAGCTTTACAGGGTCTTACCTCTGTGAAGAGGCCAGTGAGCCCACAGACAGATTCGCGTACAAAACTGAATCCCCTTCTAGGGTGCTTTGGGTTCACCCACTGCTTCTGCACTGACCCAATCCTGATGCATCTCACCTCCTGGTTTGGGTCTGCATTGGCTCCACCCAGCATTCCACGGTCCAAGTGACTGGATCTGACCAATCAGGGCCTCTCAGCTCGATGATTCTCTCCAAGGGCAGAGCTCTGAGCCAATCAGTTCAGTTCAGTTCAGTTCAGTGGCTCAGTTGTGTCCGACTCTTTGCGACCCCATGGACTGCGGCACACTAGGCTTCACTATCCATCACCAACTCCTGGAGTCTGCTCAAACTCTTGTCTGTGGAGTTGGTGATGCCATCCAACCACCTCATCCTCTGTTATCCCCTTCTCCTCCTGCCTTCAATCTTTCCCAGCATCAGGGTCTTTTCAAATGAGTCAGTTCTTGGCATCAGGTGGCCAAGGGATTGGAATTTCAGCTTCAGCATCAGTCCTTCCAATGAATATTCAGGACTGATTTCCTTTAGGTTGGACTGGTTGGATCTCCTTGCAGTCCAAGGGACTCTCAAGAGTCTTCTCCAACACCACAGTTCAAAAGCATCAATTCTTCAGCACTCAGCTTTCTTTATAGTCCAACTCTCACATCCATACATGACTACTGGAAAAACCATAGCTTTGACTAGATGGACCTTTGTTGGCAAAGTAATGTCTTTGCTTTTTAATATATTGTCTAGGTTGGTCATAGTTTTTCTTCCAAGGAGCAAGCGTCTTTTAATTTCATGGCTGAAGTCACCATCTGCAGTGATTCTGGAGGCCCCCAAATTAAAGGCTGTTACTGTTTCCACTGTTTCCCCATCTATTTGCCATGAAGTGATGGGACCAGATGCCATGATCTTAGTTTTCTGAATATTGAGTTTTAAGCCAACTTTTTCACTCTCCTCTTCTACTTTCGTCAGGAGGCTCTTTAGTTCTTCACTTTCTGCCATAAGGGTGGTGTCATCTGCATACCATATGTTATCTGCATGCCATAAGGTTGGTATCATCTGCATCTGAGCCAGTGGGAGCCCAGAAGATGCTCGAGCCGCAGTGGGCTACCTCTCCAGTTGATGCAGTCAGAATAACTAGAGGATCCTGAATATGGAACACTGAATTCCTTCCCTCCATCCCTGAAGTCAGTGTGGACTGGGTGTCCATCATCACAGGGGCCTTGCTGTTCTCCTTTGTTTAATTCTTATTGTTCTTTCCCACCAGCCTGTTCCCTTATCCCTGAAATACAGGGCCTTTGCATATGCTGTTTCTGCCTCTGGGGACAGGTTCCCTCCTGCTGCCCTCTCCTCCATCAACTCCTACTTAAACTACATCTCAGTGCAATTGTCTGGAGAAGGCAATGGCACCCCACTCCAGTACTCTTGCCTAGAAAATCCCATGGACGGAGGAGCCTGGTAGGCTGCAGTCCATGGGGTCGCGAAGAGTCGGACACGACTGAGTAACTTCACTTTCACTTTTCACTTTCATGCACTGGAGAAGGAAATGGCAACCCACTCCAGTGTTCTTGCCTGGAGAATCCCAGGGACGGGGAGCCTGGTGGGCTGCCGTCTGTGGGGTCGCACAGAGTCGGACACGACTGAAGCGACTTAGCAGTAGCCGTGCAATTGTCATTTTTAAGCCTTTCCTAAACCACTTGCCTTCTCTAAGAAAAAAAAAATTCGTGTACTTTTCCTTCCTTAGGCTTATCGTGATTGCTAATTGTGTATTTGTGTGTATGGTCATTTTATAAATATTCCCATCCCAGACCTGGCAGGCAAGTTCTTGTCTCTTTTGTTGATCACTGTTTCCCAGAACCTAGCACAGTGTCTGGCACAAGTGTGGTACTCAAGGAATGTCTGAGGGTGACTTCAGAATTACCTCCACCCCTGATGGAAAGGAGGTGGGCAATAGCACCACACAGGGACAGTATTCCTGATAATTTAAAAACCGTCTCTGCTAAGTCAGTATGAGCTAGCTCCCACATATCGTGCTCCCAGGATTTGGCAATGAAATTGCCAGTTTCCCATCAGTTTCTCCTCATTGCAGGCATGTAGTTTTCAGTTTCCTTTGCTCTATTATATCAGATACCACTTATCCATCCACTTTCCCTTCTCCAAACTCTTTTGAAATCCCTCATACGCTGATGCCTTATTTCCCCCTCCTTTATCCTTGGGGTTTAGGCCATGGGAGGGAGCCACGATGGACATCTAGCCCAGATGACCCACTAGTGACTGCAGCCCCAGTCACTACCTGACTTCAACTGTATGAGAGACCCAAAATGAGAACCACCCAGCTGAGCGAACTCAAGCCACAAAAAATTGAGAGATAATAATAAAACTTTGTACTAAGGTGCTGCCTTTGGTGGTGTCTTTTGTGTGTGTCTTTTTTTCTTTTTGTCAATGTCTTGACACACGTCAAGGGTAATGAGCAAGAAAGGAGCAGAACCAGAATCTAAAGGTTGTGGTCAGTTTCACTGTAATGAAGTTTTTGGTTAGTCTGTTTCCGAGCTTGATACTTGCTTGCAGAGCCTGCACATGATGGATGCTCAGTTTGCCTGCATCATGTCACTGACCACATTCAAGGGCACATAGAATACGAATCAAGACACTCAATCCTAAGACATTGCCCTTCAACATTTTTTTAAAGAAAGAAAAGCATCTTTGCTAAAGTTTTATAGAAGGTTTTCAGCAGGGTGGTAAACCAGAAAACACAGACTTCTTCAAATGACTATTGAAACAAAAACAGAGGGACTTGACTGTCAGTCATTTTGACCAGGGTCTGTACCCAGCTTCCTCCACAGAAATGACCTCAGCCAGAGAGCTGAGGGCACCTCTCTCAGGGAAGGTTTCCTCATCTGAAAAATGGGCACTAAGGTTAGCAGCCACATATGGATTCCAGGTGGAGGATGACTTTTCCGTAGAGTCAGAGAGTGGAGAGGCCACCAGAGGAAGCTGTTGGGCAGCTGTTTCCCCACCCTCATATCTCTGGCCATCAGGAATGAACAAATGAAGCTTCAGTTTTTCTGCAAGTGAGAGAAGATGGCAGCTTTTTCAGCCAGGGAAGGCTGCAGAGGCCAGGGGCCTGGTCACTAGATAAGGGAAACTTGGAAGTTTCCATGTTTGTGTCCTTTCCTTCATCCTCTAGATTTTCTCCTTTTTAATCCACAACCCCCCATGGGGATAAAAAAAAAGGCTTCATTATCTTTCATGATGATTAATATTGACATATTATAAACAATTCAAACAAACCAGAAGAAAAAATTAAAAAGATCTTTGTCATTATCTCATCATGGAGAGATAAACACTTGACTTTTTTTTAAAACTCTTTTTCCCCCTTAATGATCCCTGGTCAGGGAACTAAGATCCTACAAGCCATGAGGTGCAGCCGAAAGAGAGAAGGAGACTGCAGACTGTGTGATTCCCTTTGTGGGGATTCCCTGGAAAACTAATTCATGGTGACAGGAGGCAGGTCAGGGAGGCCTGCAAAGGAACAAGAAGGAATTCTTCACAAAGATGCAAAAGTTTTATCACATCATGTAGCATGACAGCAGCTCATACAATGGTAATACTGTATTTTATGTAGAGTTATTGTTTGTTGTTGTTTAGGCAGTCAGTCATGTCGGACTCTTTGCAATCCCATGGACTGTAGCCCTCCAGGCTCCTCTGTCCATGGAATTTCCCAGGCAGGAATACTGGAGTGGGTTGCCATTTCCTTCTCCAGGATGTCTTCCTAAACCACTGATTGAACCTGAGTCTCTTGTGGCTCCTGAATTGCCAGGCAGGTTTTTTTTTTTTTTTTAACCACTGGGCCACCAGGGAAGCCTTTATGTAGAGTTGTTGTTCAGTCGCCAAGTCATATCCGACTCTTTGTGATCCAATGGGCTGCAGCATGCCAGGCTTCTTTGTCATTCAGAATCACTCTGAGTTTGCTCAAACTCATGTACATTCAGTCGGTGATGCCATCCACCCATTTCATTCTTCTCCTTCTTTATTCAATCTTTTCCAGCATCAGGGTCTTTTCTTTGCATCATATGGCAAATTATCAGCGTCAGCATCAGTAGAGTACGCCTCCAGGAAGTGTATCTATAGAAACCTGCTGGCCCCAAGGGCAGACCCTCTGTCCTACATGCTGTCCCGGTGCACTTGTCCCCACGCATTTCCTGCCTGTTCCTTCCACACATACACCCCACCCCTCCACCGCCAGCTTCCACGGCCTCCGTGGCTTTCCCTCTGCTATTCTTGTTCATGCTCATCCCCTCCCTGCTCTGCTCTCCAGGGGGTCTTCCTGACCGAGAGACTGAACCCAACCCCATTGCAAATCCAGGTCTTCAATGCTTCTTCATCCCACATGACTTCCCTGTCATGTGACTTTCACTTCTCTCTGGGCACTTAGAGGCATAACCTGCTAGCCAGGCCACCACGGCGAGTCAGTGGATGGGGCAGGAGAGGAAGGCCCTAGCTGAGGAGAGGCTGGGCTACAAGGGACCCAGAGCCAGGTGCATGGAGGGACAGGGCAGTAACCATCCTGTTCTTCACCCCAGAAGAGCTGCAAGCTACCCAACAGTCAGGTGCTCACGAGGAGCAGGTTTGTGTCCAGAGGCGTTCTCCCAGCCCTCCCTCCTGAGTGTGGTGTCCTGTGGCATCCATGAGAACACCTTCAGCTCCATCACTAAGGGTGATGTACAAGTCCAGAAGGACCTGTCTGTCTGCACTGAGCTGTCTGGTGGGACCACTGTGTACATCGGCATCATAGACTGGATGCAGAGGGAGATCAGAGCCCTGGCCCCCAGCAGGATGGAAATCACGACCTTCACTCCTCTGGACACAAGTACTTGGTGGGGAGTGGGCTGCACCCCAGCCTCACAGTCCATCTTCCAACAGATGTGGGTGGACTGGCAGGACCGGCCTCTCCACAAACGCTTCTAAATAGACTGTGAGCAGATGCATAGCACTTGCTGTGTAAGTTCATTCAGGATAAATTTGCCACACACCTTTGCCAGCCTCCTGAAACTGGAATAAGTCTTTGAAAATAAATTTGTCCTTGAAACTTATATCTGAGACTGTAGAACTTACTGCTGATTTTGACGTTGTATTCAGCACTTCCCCTGGTGTATCTTTTGTTTGTTTGTTTTTGGCTGTGCTGGGTCTTTGTTGCTGCATGCAGGCTTTTTTCTAGTTGTGGCGAGAGGAGGCTGCTCTCCAGTTTTGGTGCTCAGGCTTCTCACTGCGGTGGGCTTCTTTTGTTGTGGAACACTGGCTTTAGGCTTCTCAGGCTTCAGTAGTTGCGGCCCACAGGTTCTGGACCACAGGCTCAGTAGTTGTGGTGCACGGGCTTAGTTGCTCTGCAGCATGGGGGATCTTCCGGGATCAGGGATCGAACTCATGTCTCTTACATTTGCAGGTGGATTCTTTACCAGTGAGCCACCAGGGAAGCCCCCCCCTCCCCTTGGTATATGTTTAATACCTTGTGTAGATCTTTGGTTTAAGCCCCTAGTTACATGTGATTCCATCACTTTGTGGCTGAAGTGAAAACATGTTTCTGGAAGAAATATCGTTGGCTGGATGAGAATCTGTGAGACCTCGAATCTCTCTATCTGTGTAGAGGATTAATATGTCAGAATTGCTGAGCCCAGGGACTTCTTTGGTTGTCCAGTGGCTAAGACTCTGTGCTCCCAATGCAGGAGGCCGGGGTTAGATCCCTGGTCAGGAAGCTAGATCCCACATGCTGCAATAAAGACCCAGTGTAACCAAGTAAATAATTTTCTTTATTTTTTTCTAAAGCCTCTTATTCCAGGATTTCTCTAGAGGCTGGCAAGAGTCCTGAGCCAATCACTATTTCTGTCCTGCCAGCCTGGCAAGGTTCGGGAAGGTTTGAGCCTAGGGACCCGTTTTCCTCTCCTACCTGCTCTTTTCCCTCCAGGGCACCGTGGACTGTTATCTGCCTTCACTTGGAAAGCGGCTTTCATTTACCACTGTAAACTTATTCACCCTTTTAACTTAGGCAAGATTTTTGTACTCAATCCTCAGTTCTTAAGAGATGACAAGAAATTTTGGTGTTATATAGTCATGTGAGAACATGAGGCCCAGCAACACATCACTGTGAGGAGAAGTGCTGCAGTAAAAAAACAAAGGACTTTCTTTCAAGGCTTTCCCTTTGGACATTTGCTCCACATCCGCTATTAAATATGTAAAAGTCACCCACATATTGCAGAAAATATAACCCTTTGCTGCAAAATAAAATTTGAAAGGAAAAAGAAAATTTGAAAGGATTTTTATGGTTTTGCTTCCTAAATCATTTGGCACAAGTGGTCCAATCAACCTATGACTGACTGTGATTTCTAAGGAAACATCTTTCATCTTACTTTATGAGGAATTCTGGCAATGTGAGAAAATCTAAGCCACATGTTTTTCACTGTCCTGAAAGTTTTATGAATATGAAATTTAATGATGAGAAAATTGACTATAATGTTATATTTTATAGGCATTTAATTAAACATTTATTAATCTTGGTTTACAGTTCTTTTTTTTAAATCATATGTGCTAATTTTTTTAGATATCAAATATAAATGAAAACTCTGAAATGGTCATTAAGTCCTGGATTGGGTGCCAGAAGAGCTTGCCAGATGAAGTGGACGCTTTTCCTGAAAGCAGACAGAGGGTGCACACCATGCAGAGGCTCCTTCGTCTATACATCACTGCAGGGCGATCCCATGGGAGGGAGCAGCTGGGCCCTGTTCATGGCCAGGGCTGGAGCTGGGGCCAAGGCAGAGACTGCAGGGAAACAAGTTCTGTCTCAGCCTCAGGAAGGTGGTCACAGCAGCCGACAGAAGGCCTGTCCTGTCAAGGAGGCACCACTGGGATAGAAATGAAGATTTCTGTCTAGGTCAGGAAGGGCTGGGCTCTGCTGCAGTAACAGATAAGCCCCAAACCACTGTTGGTTTCTACTAACCAGAGTCCTTCCTTCCCCACACTGTGAGTCCATCATGAATCTCCTGGGAGCTGAATCCAGATCACCTACACTCAATGCCCAGTCTGGAGGAGCAGTGCCTGTGTGGGGTGCAGCCCCTGGTGCAGTGGAGGGAAAACGAGAGAACTGTTGCTAGTTGTGTGTCAACCAGTGGAGCTTCTGCCGGGAAAGTGATGCATGTCACGTTTGCTCACATCTGACAAAGATTCTCCCCTTGACCAGATTCTGCTCAGGCTCCTCTGAGATCTTTTTCTACTGGGTTTTGATTTTTGGACTTCCATGTTCATCTCTGCATTGTCCAACTGTAGCAAGAATCTTGCTTAAGTCGGTTTAGCCAGGATTCCCCATTCTCCATATCTGACTGCCCTCCACGTCTAACCAAGTTCTTCATCCTCCACCATCCCCCAGGTGATGTGCAATCTCCCTGACCTAGCTCCAGCAAAAATCTTGTTTAATCAGAAACCTCCTGTGGGCTTCCCAGGTCATGCTAGTGGTAAAGAATCTGACTGCCAATGCAGGAGACACAAGAGTTAATGGTTCGATCCCTGGGTCGGGAAAATCCCCTGAAGTAGGGAATGGCAACCTACTCCAGTATTCTTGCCTGGAAAATTCCATGGACAGAGGAGCCTGCTGGGCTACAGACCATGGGGTCCCAAAGAGTTGGACATGACTGAGAAACTGAGCTCATACACACAGAGAATCCTCCAGTACTCTTGTTTCCTTTGATTAGTTTTCCATCCAGCGACTCCATCCTGCTCCTCGGTTATAAATTTCCACTTTTCTGCTCAGTCAGTCCAACCTCTCTCTCTCACTGCAAACCCCCACTTATCCCGAGAACCCTTCTTGAATAAAGCCTGCCTTACCACTCCTTAACAAGAGTCAGAGTGAATCTTTTTTTCTTTAACTCATCTCATCCATTGGCCAGAGGAAGGCAAGTGACCAAGACAGTTGTTAACGGGGCTGGGGAGGAGAGTTTTCCAGAAAGTGGCAGTGGGTGCTTGTGAACAGTAACACAGCCTTTTACCATTTTCCTCTGACAGAGAAACTTGAAGACAACCCTCTGTAAAGCAGGTCCCACCCAAGACAGCTGTCTTGCCTGCTGGGTCTCAGGCAACCACATCTTGGCTGGTGGGGAAGGGAAGTCATGTGCCGGAGGTCATCAGAAGTCCCTTCTCCTTCCCCTCCTTGAACCTCTTCATCCATTGAATAGTTTCTGACTCATACACCTGTCCCTTGAGCTGGTGTGAAAGGCCGCCTGACTCAGCTTGGGTTGGGGTGAGGGGAGGCACAAAATCTCTCTTCTGGGGTAGCCTGTTTGCATGAGATGAAGGTAACCTGCCTCAGATTGAAAAGACATTTTATGCATGAATCTTGATTAGTTCCTTTAAAAAAAAATCACTGTCACAACTACTGAGCCCACATGTCACAATTACTGAAGCCTGTGTGCCTAGAACCCATGCTCTGCAACAAGAGAAGCCATGCCAATGGCTACAGCTAGAGAGAAGCCTGCGCAGCAACAAAGACCCAGAATAGCAAAAAAATAAGTAAATAAATAAAAAATTTTAAAAATTACTTTCATACTTATTTATCATTTATAAGTGACATTTACTTATGTCATTTGTCTACATAAGAACCTGTGATGGCTACTAACTGCCAACCTTGCAGGTGGAATCTGAACACCTTGTCCCCTCTCCCAGCTGTACTCAAAGGCAGGCTCAATTTCCCTCAGGATACAAAAACTAGGGTAATATTAGATGGGGGACAATGGGTACTAGGGAAATGACCAGCAATAGCCATTAACATTCACCACTGTGATTTGTTCTTCCTGCAGTAAAAGTGATACCTCGCAAGTGTCTTCATGGGCACTCAGATAAATTACATTTCTCAGTCTCATTCCAGTGGGACTGTGTGACGGTACTCTGGACAATGGAATATGAGCAGAAGTAATTTACACCATTTTAGGGTTTGGTCCATAAAATGCTCCAATCTCACAACATCAAAGCAAATCAGAGCCCGCCAGTAGTTAAAGTGGTAAAAGCAAATTTTACTCAGGAACTATTGCAGCAGGGGGAAAGAGGCCTCATCATAAGACTGGGCTCAACTCTGAATATGAAGAGGAAGCCATGGGAACACAAGGGTGGGGGCCAGTGGATGGAGAATTATTAAGGAAACATCAGGGATACAGAAGTATTCTGGCTAAACAAGATTTTTGCTGAAGGCAGGCAGGGGTGATCAGGCATCACCTCAGTGGAGAATGAGAAGTTTGGTCAGATAACCAGGGTGATCAAGGGTGGGAAATTCTGGCCAAACTGACCTGGCAGGATTCTTGCTAAAACTAGACTCTTGGAGGACACACCCAAGGATGGGGCCAAAGAGGACTCAGAGGAGCTTGAGTAAAGTTTGGTCAAGCAGAGAATCTTACCCAGTATTCCTTTGGATCCTTATTTTTAAACAGCAGCTATAATGAATACTTTGGGAACAGTTGTGGAAACTTGAAAATAAACTGGTTGTGAGGTGATATTACAGAATTTTAAATTTTCCTACATGTGATAATGACACTTTGGTTGCGTAGGATATCCTTACATTTAAGAGATGCATGCCTGGGACTTCCCTGGTGGTCCAGTGGTTAAGTGCCTGCCAGTGCATAGACACGGGTTCAATCCCTGCTCCAGGAACTAGATTCCACATGTCATGGGGCAACTAAGCCTATGTGCCACAACTACTGAGCCCTCGCTCTAGAGCCCGAGAGCTGCAACTACTGAAGCCCACTTGCCTAGAGCCTGTGCTCCACAACACGACAAGCCTGCACGCCACAACTAGAGAGCAGCCCTGATCACCGCAACTAGAGAAAGCCTGAGCACAGCAACGAAAACCCAGCCAAAAGAAAAGAGAGAGAGATGCGTGCCTAATTAGTTAGAGGTGAAAAGTCACACAAGACCACAGCAGTGGGTTTGGTTTAGGGCTGACATCCAAACTCAAAATACTAACTGCTCACACAGCACCTAGCTGACTTAGAAAGGATGTGGAACAGGAAGTACAGCAGCACTCTATACAGCTCTCCACGGCTCTGATGACTGCATATGGGCTAGGTTCTAGCCCCAGAGGATTCAGCAAAGAGTACCCACTGGCTCTGTGGCTCCCTGCTTGTCTGGTGGCAATGTGACAGAAAGAGGTCACATGCATTCTTCAGCAGAGCTACGGCCCATACCTTACGAGTTACACCAGCAGCCAAGAACAGCAAGCCGAGAGGCAGCCTTCAACAGCAGTTGAACAGCACACACAGGTCCTACAGGAACGCCATCTGAGTTCAGACTACAAGTCAGCTCCTGGAGGAAGGATTCACAGCTGTGAAAACTCTCCCTCTAGTCACGGATGTCAGCAACATTTGAAATCACTGGACAAAAAAGTTAAATAAAACAAAACGGCTGACACTTGTTAAAGCCAGATAATGAGTTTACCAAACTATGCTTCAGTGCTTGAAAATTTTTATGATAGGAAATCAAAAGAAATAAAATCTCAAATGGAGGTGTTCACCACCTGCTTTCATTTCCTGTGTGGTTTACCAGTGAGTTAATTCCTTCTGTTTAAAGCTCCCTGCTCTCAAGTCATAGCGCAAATTCCCCTCGTTTATGTAGCGCCCCTCCCCCACTCCGACTATAGGCTCCGTCCCTCCCTCCAATCCAAGTGCTTTTTCTTCTAGACTCTTCCTGTTGCCTTCTTTCAGTTGCAGGGCACAGAAAAAGAAAAAAAGGAAACTCTGCCACATAACCAAATAATCCTAGATTCCATGTCAGGCAGGCTTGGACCCAGGGTTCCAGGCAGGCAGCCAGGCCCCACTGCTCTAGCCCTATCACATGGCTGTTGTTCCTCGGGGTGGCTTCCCTTTGTAGACACTACACGAGGTACCAGCTACCAGCTCCTAGCTAGGCACGCTTCCTTCCGGAGGGACTTGCGGAAGCCTTTGCCGCAGCATGCTCAGCAAAAGTCCCAAGGCTTGCTCTCATTGGTCAGGCTTATCACATGCCCACCAATCAGGGAATGTCTGGCTCTAATTGGTGGATCTGGGTCACATGCTTCACACCCGACCCGAGGTGAGTCAGCGATGTCAGCGACCCTCGAAGATTCGGAAGCAGGTGACTGTGGGAGGCAGGTGACTCGCGCTGGGGTTCCAGCATCTGAGAGATGAGGCCAGAAGCGGTGGAGGGTGGGGTGCAGGTGGGGGGACCTGGTTGGTGACATGGTCCAGCCCACCTCAGAGGCCATTAGGGTGCTCGCTGGCTCTGAGTGGGTTTTTGTCCTGTGAGTCCCCAGAATGATTTTTGGACGTCAAAGGGGCTGAATTTTCTCCTGAGAGTCCTGGTGAACGCGCTTCCTTTCGGCTCAGTCCCCTGTCAGGAGTCGCGCCGCTGGGGCTGTAGTTCCAAGAGAGGCCGTCAGGGGGCGATGGAGAGGAGAGAGGCAAGACTCCATTCAGTCCTTTCAATTCAGTTCAGGTGTTCAGTCGTGTCTTTTCGCGACCCCGTGGACTGCAGCACGCCAGGCTTCCCTGTCCATCACCAAGTCAGTCCTTTGGGTTTTGCTTTTTAACTGTATATGGAAAAGCGCCTCTTGCGGTCGATGAGTCCTCACAAACGACGAATCTGCGAGGCCAGCGACCGAGGCCTCAGGAGCCCCCTGGTGCCGCCCACGCTCCCCTGACTCAGTGTGTCGTTTACACTGGCGCCACTCTACAGTATGGACTCCTTTGTGAGCTTCCTCTGCGCCGTCGTGTGTAGTTGTGTTTCCGTGTGAACACATTTTTTCTCAGGTTCTGCGGTCCCCGCGTTCATTTGTCTGCTCTAGTGTTGATGGGCATCTGGGTGATTTCTGATTTGGGCCATTATGAATAAATAATGCCGCTGGAAACCTTTCACGTATGTTTCAGTGGACACATATATATGCACTTTTGTTGGGTGTACACCTGTGAATGGGATTGCTGGGCTACAAGTTGTATGCATTTTTTAGTGTCAGTGGATACTGATTGCCACACCCTTTCCAAGGAGGCTGAGCGGATTTGCACTCAGGGTCCAGTTGCACTGGGTGCTCTCTGTCTTTTCCTTGTTAGCCATTCAAGTTCAATAGGGTATTCTTTTGGGGGGGGGGGCAGTAATATTTATTTGGCCACATCAGGTCTTGGTTGTGACATGTGGGATCTAGTTCCCTGGTCAAGAATTGAACTTGGACCCCCTGCATTGGGAGCCACTGGACCACCAAGGAAGTCCCTCAATAGGTTTTTTAAAAACAGCTTGATTGAATTGACATACTGTAAAATTCACCTGTTTTTGTGTGTACAAATCAATGTTTTTAAGTAAACTTGTGCAATCACCACAGTGAATCAATTATAGAACATTTCCATCATTCCTAGACTCCTCATGCCCTGTTTAGTTTGTTTTTTAACCTCGTTTTCTTCAACAGTCTTTGGGCACTTGTCTGGTGCCAGGCACTTTTCTAGATGATATGAATAACTGAAAAATCAGGAAAACCTGGTCCTTGCAGCCTAGAGAGACTCAGACATAACCCAATTGCTATAATCTTGGGGAGGTACAGAGTAGTGTGGGATGTGCAGTGACCCAGAAAGTGGCAAGGGTTTCTGACGCTTTAATTGCAAATGTGGGGAGGGAGCAGGGGCAAAGTGTAAGACAACAGGGAAGGGACAGCTTGACCACCACCTGGGAAAATGTCCTTCCAAAGAAGAGCTCATCCTTCCAAACCTTGGGGGTTTTCCCAACCATAGGGTTGGTTAGGAGTCTCTGCCCTTTACCCCCAGAACCTCCTGGGCTTCGATAAAGGTCTGCTTCCCTCCTGGACTGAGGGCAGTGAGGACAGGGTCTTGACTTTCTTCACTATGTGTCTCAGGCTCCAAGCAGTGTCTCAGAGGCTTCCAAAGTGCCCCAAGCTGGGGGGCCTAAGGTGACAGACATGTATTCTCTCACAGTGCTGAAGGCTCAAAGTCAGAAGCCAAGGTGTAGGCAAGGCTCTTCTCCCTCTGAAGGCGGCAGAGAGGTCCTCTCTTGCCTCTACTAGCTGTGATGGTACCAGCAGTCCATCCTTGACTTGTAGCTGCATCCCTCCAGTCTCTACCTTCTCATCACAGGGAGGTTTTGTGTATGGATCTCTGCGTTTCTGCTGTTCTTCCGAGGAACCAGTCATATTGGATTTAGGGTTCCCCTACCCCAGTATAACTTAATCTTAACCAAGTACACCTGCAAAGACACTGTTTCCAAATAAAGTCACATGTGAGGTTTCAGATAAACAGGAATTTGGGTAGGGGCCACTATGCAGCCCAACACAGTGCTCAGAAAGCCTTTTGGAAGATGCCTGCCTTTCCTCGTACTCTGAGCTGGCACTCACTGTGGAGCCTACTGCTGGCTTTGGTGTGAAAATCACCTTGACGGAGTTGGGGTGGGGGTCCAGGAAGTC
The DNA here is from genome assembly GCF_019923935.1 of Bubalus bubalis. Classification (NCBI taxonomy): domain Eukaryota; kingdom Metazoa; phylum Chordata; class Mammalia; order Artiodactyla; family Bovidae; genus Bubalus; species Bubalus bubalis. Next base: position 28,808,151 of record NC_059159.1, on the reverse strand, counting down.
TGTTAGATCATATCTCCTGGGTGTTCAATCTGTTTTCCTCTAGAATCAGCTCCTTGGGTGCACCCAGACCAGCCCCCCTTGGGAGGGCCAGGCCCTGGACACAGAGTCACTACACCCCAGGTCCCCTTGCCTTTTCATTTCAAACACTTTTAAAGTACACTAATATCACATGGTGATTTTTATAAACGTAAAAAACTTTTCTTTGTTTTCCTTTTCTTTCAAACATTTCATTGTGTACTTACAAATAATGCATGGTGATATTTTTAAAACTTTTTTAAACCTTATTTTTTGTTTCATTTTTCACTTCAAACATTTTTTTTTAAATAGTCAAATAATGCATTGTGTTGTAAAATGAAAACAAGTGCAAGGAAATAGCCTCAAAAGAGAGCTGTTGCCAACCCCAGGATCTGTTATTTCCATCTTACATCTCCTGATTTTCAACTAGTCAGGTTGTCACCTGGAGTAGAGGCTACACTTCCCAGTTCCCAGATGGTGAGGGAGGCCACATGACTAAGTTCTGGCCAGTGGGATGAAGTGCAAGTGTTACATGTCAGTTTCTAGAAAGTTCTCTCAAACAACAGCTCATAGGTGCCCTTTGCCCTTTCTTGTCTGTTGCTTAGAAATCAGATGTGGTGCTGGAGTGCCTTCTTGGAGCATGAAGTCAGGGTTGCACCCCGGGGATGAGAGAGCAGAAACTGCTGAGTCAGCCTGAATTGTGGTTGTCTGTGGAGATACCATAGCAGCCAGGGCTGTCTGTACTTGGACTCAGATGTGTGAGACACACCAGCTTCTGCCTGTGATTGTGTACCGGATCGCCAGGGATGGACTAAAGCCACATGTGTGTATTATCTCACAGTGCTGGAGGCCAGAAGTTTGAACTCAGCATCGCTGGGCCATGTCTGGGAATCAGCAGGGCCTCCCCGCCTCCAGAGGCTTTAAGGGAGAATCTGCCCCTGGCCTCTGCCAGCATCTGGGAGCAGCAGCCTTTCTTGGACTGTGATCGCGTCACTCTGATCTCTGCCTTGGAGACCCTGATGCTGGGAAAGACTGGGGAGGATGAGAAGGGGGCAGCAGAGGATGAGAAGGTTGGAGGCATCGATAGACAGGAGTTTGAGCAAACCCAGGGAGATAGTGAAGGACAGGGAAGCCTGGCATGCTGCAATCCGTGGGGTTGCAAAGTCAGACACGACTTAGCAACTGAACAACATGCTGCCAACTGTGTGTATATGTGTGTAATCTTCCCGTGGCTCCCACTCAGAAAGATATATGTGACTACATTTAGGGTCCATGTACATAATCCAGGAAAATTTCTTCATCTCAACATCCTTGACTTGATCATATCTGCTGAGACCCTTTTACCAAGTGAAAGTCTTGGTAAAACAGAAATTGCTTAGTCATGTCTGACTCTTTGCAACCCCAGGGACTGTAGCCTACCAGTCTCCTTAGTCTAGGAGGAGTTTTCCAGGCAAGAATGGAAAACCTGGAATTTTTCAGGCAAGAATACTGGAGTGGGTTGCCATTTCTTTTACCAATTAGGGAATATTTACAGGCTCCAGGGATGAAGACTTGATGTCTCTGGGGGGCAGTGTCCAGCTACTGTTGTTCCTGTCTCTGTTACTTGGTGCTGAGAGGAAACCCCAGTGAGCAGACAAGAATACATGGAAAGGAATGTTCTGGGCAGCATTATGTGTTACAACTGAAGAATGGAAATGACATCCATGATCAGCTGATTTTGGAGAATGTAGATTAATGGTCTGGTGTCGTGGAGCCTTATACAGTAATGAAAAGGAAGCATTTATCAGCACGGCTAAGACCCCTGCAGAACACTGTGCTGAGCTCCGTGCTGGAGCTTGAGGGCCCAGCCCTTCCCCGTATGAGCTCCCAGTCCAGAACCAGTCATGACAGCATAGTGTAGGCACAGCAGCAGAGTGTCCTGGACCTCTGATTGAGCTAGGAGGTTTGGATATTGGGGGATAATTAGGTTTGCACCAGATGGGCTTGGGGGAGGGGCATTCCAAGTGAGGAGAATTCTAGGTGCAAAGACTTAGCTGTAGATTGGCTGTGGCCATGTGAGACGAGAGAGGGGAGCAGAGGTGGTGGGGTGCTGACAGGCTCAGGCAACAGAGACCTAACAAGAGGGGCTTCCTGGCCCAAGTGATGGAGTGCTGTGTCAGGCTCGCCCCCTCGTGTCAGCATCCTCCCTGACCGTCGGCAGTCACCAGGGTGACAACCCTTCTCACTCAGTCCAGGGTGGAAAGACATTTCCTCAGCCAGGGAGGACAGTCCTGGATCTTCCCTGCATGCAGCTGTTCCCTGTGCTGCAACTCAGTGACTCCCCACCCTTCTCTGCACCTCTCTGCATCCTGGGAACTACACTGGTGAATTCTTGCATTTTTGGTTTGTAACTCCTCTCCTTTTTATTCTCTGAAAAGACAACTACATCAGGCAATAGTTAGCAATCTATGCAGGCGGGCATATTGTGTACACAGATGTACTTTGTGACAATAACAGCATGAAGGAGGGGACGATGCAGCTGTTTAGGAGCAAAGTTTTACTAAACCATTGAAATGAACACTAGTCTTGAAAACATTATGTAACATGAAAGAAGACAGACAGGAAAGGCAACATATTTTATTAATTTAAGTGAAATGTGCAGAATAAGCAAATCCAGAGCAATAGAAAGCAAATTAGCAGTTGCTAGATGTTGGGTTTGTGGGTGTAGGAGGGGGCGAGGAGTGGGGATTACTACTAACCCCTTTTGGGAATCATGAAAGTGTTGCGAGGTTGAATGGTGGTGAGGGTTGCATAACCTTGTGAACCTACTGAAAACCACTGCATTTTATGCTTTAGGATAGTGAGTTTTACAGTATACAGTTTATTTCTCAAATTTTTCAAAAAGAAAAACGAAAACTTTACCACCCTGGTATTACTCAGCCATTAAAAAAAATGAAATAATGCCATTTGTAGCAACAAGGATGGACTTGAGAGTGTCATACTGAGTGACATAAGTCAGATAGAGGAGATAGCATATGACATCCCTTATATGTGGAATCTAAAAAGAAGTGATACAAATGCATTTGCTTACAAAGCAGAGACTCACAGACTTAGAAAATGAACTTGTGGTTGCTGGGGTTGGGGAAGGATAGTTAGGGAGTTTGGGAAGGTCATGTACACACTACTATATTCAAAATGAGTAATCAACAAGGACCTATTGTATAGCACATGAAACTCTGCTCAATGTTATGTGGCAGCCTGGATGGGAGGGGGAGTTTGAGGAAGAATGGATACATGTATATGTATGGCAGGTCACCTGAAGCTACCACAATATTGTTAATCAGTTACACCTCAATACAAAAGAAAAGCTTTAAAGTTTGGCGGGGAAAAACCTTACCACCCTGCATGTAGCAATAGGAATGTACTTAGAGACAAGAAACAGACAAAACAAACGGAGTTTGCCCACAAAAGGAAGCCAGAGCAGCTGTGCCCAGGTGTCCACTCCAAGTAGTGGCAGGGCTGCCCAGAGCATGGCATGTAAATGTGACTGGAGGTCAGGCTGCTGTGCAGATTTGGATTCTAAGGGTATAGTTCAGAGAACCTAACTTTCTCATGCTCTTTCAGGTGATGCTGGCACTGCTGGTCTTAGGACCAAACTTGCTGTAGCAAGGTAGTGCTGGTTATCTCCTGCTGTGTCACCTTCACACAACCTAGAGCCATGAAAAACAGTTGTTTCCATGTCACGGTTCTGTGAGTTGACTGGGCTCAGCTGGGTGGTTTTTCCATGGAGGATCTATCTCTCTTGCAGTTATAGTCAGACAGATGGTGACTGGGGCTGGAATGTTCCTAAGGCTGCTCACCTGGGTTCACCTGTCTGGTGCCCCAGCTGGGTTGGCTACAACCACCAGGGACTAGACAGGCCTTGACCTCTCCCTATGCAACCTTTCCACGTGGCTAGTTTTCCACATTCTTTAGGGTAGTCTGCTCTGTGACATGGCAGATAGATTTTCCCAGAATAAGTGTTCCAAGACATAGAAGTGGAAACTTCAGGGTTCTTGTCTCCTGAGCCTAGAAATGGGTACATTATCATCATTCTTTGGTTTTCTAATGGTTGTAGTAGTTGCAGGGCCCACTCGAGTTGAAGGAGAGATCACATAACTCCTCAGTGGGAGGGGTTTTAAAGAAATTTGGGGCATTTTTTGGACTTCCCTTGTGGTACCGTGGATAAGAATCCGCCTGCCAATGCAGAGGACACAGGTTCCATCCTTGGTCAGGGAAGATTCCACATACCACAGAGCAGCTAAGCCCGAGCACCACGACTACTGAGCCTGTGCTCTAGAGCCTGTGCTCGGCAACAAGAGAAGCCATTGCTCAACACAAGAGAAAGTCAGAGTGCAGGAATGAAACGCAGCGCAGCCATAAAGAAAGAAAGAAATTTGGGGCCATTTTTAATCCTCCGAAAAGGTTCTCATAGGTTCCCTTGACAAGGGGTCGTAGGTATACTGCTCCCTCTTGAGTCCTTGTACCGTCATGACAGTTTCCCTGCCACCTGGCTTGGTTGTAGATCTAGGCTGTGAGATTTTGGTGTGCATTCCTGGTTGAACTGTTTTTATGTAGGAATTTGGGGATATTTAAATACTACACTAACATTGCCACCATCATCCAGGACTCTTCCCTCTGGGCTTTAACTTGGATCTGCATATTTTTTCATTCCTGATACAGGTTGTCACCCAGTGTGGGAGCCACAGGGCTCATAAAAACTGTAGGAATGTTCTGGCCAGTGAACCCTCATCTGCCTTTGGCTATGTGACCTCAAGTGGCTTGAACTTTCCAAGCTTTTTTCATTAAAAAATGAAAATGCTCACTTTGAGGAGATGTGTTTAGAGATAGCAGATAAAGGCATTCGGCACATATTAGACAGTAAAGAGTAAGTATAAGAAAAATAAAAAATAAGACCGTTGCCAACAGATTGAAGAGAAAAACAAAGAAAAATTGGAGGTGTGGGCAGGATGGTAAGTTGAGCCAATCCTTCTGGAGCAACTGGTAATATTTAACAGGAGCTGGGCAGCTGTTCTTTGCTTTGGCCTGGAAATTCCCCATCTGGGAATATATTCCAAGGAAATGATTCCCAAGGGGAAGATATGCAGTTTTTCTGCAGATGTTTTTAATAGCACTATTCATGATAGGAAGTAATTGGAAAGAAAACAAGTGACTAATTTAAAAAGTCTTGAAAAAGCAAAGGAAGAGAGCATGACAGCAACAGAAAATAAAAGTATAGGGAGTTCAAGGGGTCAGCCCCTCCATGGAGCAACCATTAGGCAAAAATCAACAGAACTAACTTATTTTGGAACTCTGGAATCCAACAAGAGCTTACAGCAATCAGGGGAGTGCTTAATGAAGAGGGGGGAGTTAAGTTTCAGTATGAGGGGATTGTGGTGTTTTTGCTTCCCTTATTGCCACAGGTGGCTGTGGAAACCACAGCCCGTGTTCCTGGTGTGGCCTGTTGGGTAAGGGGTCAGTGTGGACTTTGTTCTTAAACACTGTGCTGGAATGTTTTAACCAGTTTGGCAGTTCCCTAAGGCCCTGGTGCCAAGATGTCTCTTGATTTTGCCCGCCTTGGGTTAAATCCATTTTCCTGGAAGTGACAGTCAAAAACATTTAAAGATCTAGAGTCCCCTAAGCCACCTGGGGCAAGAGTGAGTGGACAAAATGGCAGCAGATGGACTGAAAGGCCTGGCAGGAAAGGGGCTGAGGAGAAAGATGGTGGATGGAATAAGGCTTTGAAGGACTGAGGCATGTATGAGGGTATTTGGACTACGAAGAGCATGCCCAGGGCCAGATGCATACACAGAAAAGGTCTCCCAGGGTCCAAGGCTTACGAATCTAGTGGACCCTCGAGCTCTGCATAAGCAGAAGATGAAGCAGAGTCCTAGGTGGCCTGGCCAAGGTTGTAGGAGCGTCCAGCTCAGATCCAGTCTGCACAGATTGGGAGGAGGATTGTTTATTCTCCTTGGCTCCAGGCATTTATGAAAATCTCTGTCCACTGACATAATAGAACAGAGAGTTCAGTCATGACACATGGCAAAGAATATAGTTTTTATAAAATACCTTGGAAGAGTCACCAAAAACAAACAAACAGAACATGTCAGTTCTTAGCAATACATAACAACAAACTCGGGAGAGGGAAGAATTTGATTTTCAGAGTTTCTACATTATAATACTAAAAATGTCCAGTTTTCAACAACAACAAAAAATGATGAGGAGTGCAAAGGAAAAAAAATATGTCCCATTCACAGAAAAAAGAAATTAGTAAGAATTGTCCCTGGCAGAGCCCAGATAGTCAACTTACTAGACAAATACTTGAAATCAGTTGTCTTAAATGTACTTAAAAAGCTAGAGAAATCCAGGAGAATGATATATGAACAAATGGAGAATATTACTAAAAAGGTATAAATTATGAAAAGCAACACTATGGAAATACTGGAGCTGAAGAGTACAACAGTTGAAATAAGTTTGCTGGGGATCAGAACCAGATGTGAGCAGGCTGAGGAAAGAATCAAGAATCAGCAGATGTAAAGATGGAGCAAGTGAAATCCTTGAGTCTGAGGAGCATAGACACAGAATCATGAGGAAAAATGAACAGAGCCTAAGGGGTATGTGGGACATCACCATATATATCAATAGATTCATGATGAGAACCCAGGAGGGAGAGAGAGACAGAGAGACAGGGAGACACACACACACAGAGTTAAGACTATTTAAAGATATTAAGGCCAGATCAGATCAGTCGCTCAGTTGTGTCTGACTCTTTGCGACCCCATGAATCGCAGCACGCCAGGCCTCCCTGTCCATCACCAACTCCCAGAGTTCACTCAGACTCACGTCCATCGAGTCAGCGATGCCATCCAGCCATCTCATCCTCTGTCGTCCCCTTCTCCTCCTGCCCCCAATCCCTCCCAGCACCAGAGTCTTTTCCAATGAGTCAACTCTTTGCATGAGGTGGCCAAAGTACTGGAGTTTCAGCTTTAGCATCATTCCTTCCAAAGAAATCCCAGGGCTGGTCTCCTTCAGAATGGGCTGGTTGGATCTCCTTGCAGTCCAAGGGACTCTCAAGAGTCTTCTCCAACACCACAGTTCAAAAGCATCAATTCTTTGGCACTCAGCCTTCTTCACAGTCCATCCATACATGACCACAGGAAAAACCATAGCCTTGACTAGACGAACCTTTGTTGGCAAAGTAATGTCTCTGCTTTTGAATATGCTATCTAGGTTGGTCATAACTTTCCTTCCAAGGAGTAAGCGTCTTTTAATTTCATGGCTGCAGTCACCATCTGCAGTGATTTTGGAGCCCAGAAAAATAAAGTCTGACACTGTTTCCACTGTTTCCCCATCTATTTCCCATGAAGTGGTGGGACTGGATGCCATGATCTTCGTTTTCTGAATGTTGAGCTTTAAGCCAACTTTTTCACTCTACACTTTCACTTTCATTAAGAGGCTTTTGAGTTCCTCTTCACTTTCTGCCATAAGGGTGGTGTCATCTGCATATCTGAGGTTATTGATATTTCTCCCGGCAATCTTGATTCCAGCTTGTGTTTCTTCCAGTCCAGCGTTTCTCATGATGTACTCTGCATATAAGTTAAATAAGCAGGGTGATAATATACAGCCTTGACAAACTCCTTTTCCTATTTGGAACCAGTCTGTTGTTCCATGTCCAGTTCTAACTGGCCAAACACTTTTCAAATTTGATGAAATCATAACTTGCATATTCAAAACCTCAATGAAGTAAAAGTATGACAAATCCAAAAAGATCCACAAAAGGCATATTATATTCAAATTGTCAAAAATCAAATACAGGAATTTGGAAAAGTTAGAGAGGTAGCAGAGCCAGAAATTTGTCACCCCACCTAGAACTGCCCAGGCAAACTCTGTCTCAGGTAACTCTTTTGGAACTCTGGAGTCTATTGGAGGCTTGTAACTTCCAAGTGAAGCTTGGACAGAAAAGGGTGGCTAATCAGAGTCAATTTTAGCTCTTAGCAGAATAGCAGTTCCCACTTCCTACCCACCAGTGCTGTGGCGGGCAGCTGTGCATGGGTGTTTACAGCAGCTTGTGTGAGATTGGCAGGAGCCAGGCAGAGGGGAGAAGCACATTCTTCAGGAACTGCACATTTGTTCTCTAATCACTGATTGCTGCTTCTGATTACAGATGTGCAGACAGGGTTCTTATTGCTCCTCCACCTAGTGTTGCAAGCCACATCCTCTCTGACTAAAGTGACTTCCAGGGAATGGAAAGGACCCGGCCTTTTTTTCCCTTCCTTTATTTCTTCTCTTTTGCTCATTTTGTGACCCAGACGTTGAAAAATAAGACATCCAGGGGTTCTCTGGTGGCTCAGTGGATGAGAGTCCACCTGACAACGCAGAAGACACAGGTTTGATCCCTGATCCAGGAAGATTACCTCATGCTGCTTGGAGCTACTAAGCCGGTGAGCCACAACCACTGAGTCCATGCTCTAGAGCCTGCCAGCCACAACTACTGAGGCCCTTGTGCCTCGAGTCTGTGCTCTGCAACAAGAGAAGTCACCACATTGAGAAGCCTGTACATCACAATGAAGATTAACCACTGCTCACCTCAACTAGAGAAAGCCCGTGCACGGCAACAAAGACCCAGTGTAATTTTTTTAAAAAAGAAGATATCCAAAAACAACTGCAGTACAGAGGAAATTAGAAGGTCATTGTGCATGCCCAGGGGAAAACACAGAGGTGATCTCACAGGATGGGGAAGATTTAGACAAGCATATTCCATGGAGCTGATTTTTGGGACTATCTTTAGTTTTTCAACAAAGGTGTTAGGCCCTTGGGAACTGTACCATCTTTTTGGGTTTTCATTAAAGTAATCGACTAAAAGAAAAAGCTGTCCTGAGCTTCCCTGGTGTCCAGTGGTTCATTCTGTTTCCACTGCAGGGAGCACAGGTTCCATTGCTAATTGGGGAAGTCCCACATACTGCACAGTGCGGCCAAAAATAAAATAAAGCTGTCTTAATGTCCTTGTCTGGAGAAGGCAACGGCAACCCACTCCAGTACTCTTGCCTGGAAAATCCCATGGACGGAGGAGCCTGGTGGGCTGCCGTCTATTGGGTCGCACAGAGTCGGACAAGACTGAAGTGACTTAGCAGCAGCAGCAGCAATGTCCTTGTCTGCTAGCTTCAGCACCTCTGTCATTCTGCATCTGTTACTAGTCATTAATTTTTTTTCCTAGTTATGGGTCGTCTTTTTCTGCTTCCAGGCACGCCTCCTAATTTTTTATTGGACATTGGACACTGTAGGTGTTACTTGTTGAGTATCTGGAATTTGGTGTCTTCCTTTAAAGGGTGTTGGACTTTGCTCTGAAAAGCAGTTAAATTATTTGTGATGTGTTCAGTCTCTTTGAGATTTTTAAAAATAGTTTATTTCAAAATAATTATGGATTCACAGTAAATTTCAAAGATCATGCAGAGTGGGCCCATTGAACCCTTCACCCAGTTTTCTTCCACAATTGTCTGCTGTACAGTATCAAAGTCGGGAAATTAATGTTGATACAATGTATGTATAATTTTGTGCCATTGTATCACATGTATAGATTCATATGTGGTTGTCTTCCTTATAATGGTTTTACTTTCCATGGTCCTAAGACACTGAATAGGAAAATTCCCAAAATGAATAATTCATAAGCTTTAAATCGCACACCATTGTGAGCAGCATGATGGAATCTCTCGCCGTTTTGCCTGGGACGTGAATCACGCCTTTGTCCTGTGTCAGCTACCAGACCAGCTGCCGCAGTGTCACAGACCTTGTGCTCAAGTGACCCTTTTTTTCCTTAATAACTGCCCCCAAAGTGTGAGAGTAGTGATGCTGCAACTCAGATCTGCCAAAGAGACACCGTACAGCACTTCCTTTAAGTGAAAAGGTGAAAGTTCTCAACTTAATACGGAAAGAAAGAAGTCATATGCTGAGGTTGCTAAGATCTACGGTAAGAAAGACTCCTTTTTTCCAAAATTGAGGTATAGTTGATGTACAATATAAGTTTCAGAAGTACAACATAGTGATTCACAGTTTTTAAAGGTTATATTCTGCTTAGTCATTATAAAATATTGGTCATTTTCCTTGCACTGTACAATATATCCTTGTAGCTTATTTATTTTATATGTAGTAGTTTTGAACCTGTTAATCTCCTACCCATATCTTGCCCCTCCCCTTTTCCCTCTCCCCACTGGTAACCACTAATTTGTTCTCTGCATCTGTGAGTCTGTTTTAGTTACTGTTGTTATCTTCACTAGTTTTATTTTTTTTTTTAATTTTATTTTTAAACTTTACAATAGTGGTTTTGCCAAATATTGAAATGAATCTGCCACAGGTATACATGTGTTCCCCATCCTGAACCCTCCTCCCTCCTCCCTCCCCATACCATCCCTCTGGATCATCCCAGTGCACCAGCCCCAAGCATCCAGTATCATGCATCGAACCTGGACTGGCGACTCGTTTCATACATGATATTATACATGTTTCAATGTCATTCTCCCAGATCTTCCCACCCTCTCCCTCTCCCACAGAGTCCATAAGACTGTTCTATACATCAGTGTCTCTTTTGCTGTCTCGTATACAGGGTTATTGTTACCATCTTTCTAAATTCCATATATATGTGTTAGTATACTGTATTGGTGTTTTTCTTTCTGGCTTATTTCACTCTGTATAATAGGCTCCAGTTTCATCCACCTCATTAGAACTGATTCAAATGTATTCTTTTTAACGGCTGAGTAATACTCCATGTGTATATGTACCATAGCTTTCTTATCCATTCATCTGCTGATGGACGTCTAGGTTGCTTCCATGTCCTGGCTATTATAAACAGTGCTGTGATGAACATTGGGGTACACGTGTCTCTTTCCCTTCTGGTTTCCTCAGTGTGTATGCCCAGCAGTGGGATTGCTGGATCATAAGGCAGTTCTATTTCCAGTTTTTTAAGGAATCTCCACACTGTTCTCCATAGTGGCTGTACTAGTTTGCATTCCCACCAACAGTGCAAGAGGGTTCCCTTTTCTCCACACCCTCTCCAGCATTTATTGCTTGTAGACTTTTGGATCGCAGCCATTCTGACTGGCTAGTTTTATTTTTTAAAGCCCACATAATTGATATCATACAATGTTTGTCTTTGTCTAACTTAATTCACTTTTCATGATACTCTCCAAGTCCATTCATGTTATTGCAAATGGCAAATTTTCATTCTTTTTGTGGCCTAGTGATATTCCACTGTGTATGTATACATCTTCATCCATTCCTCTGTCAGTGGGCATTTAGGTTGTTGGAGATTTTATTACTTTCCTGCTATTGACTTCTATTTTGGTTTCATTGTGATCAGAGAACACACTTTGATTTCATTTCTTTTAAATTTCTTGAAGTTTGTTTTACGGCCCAGGATGTGGTCCACCTTGGTATTTGTTCGCCGTCACTTGAAAGCACGTGTAATCTCCTGTTCTGTTGTTAGGTGGCATGTCCTATAAATGTCAGTTGGATCGAGCCAGCTGAGGGTGGCTTTGGGTTCTTCAGTATCGTCTCTGGTTTCTGCTGAGGCTTGTTTCAAAGTTTTGCTAGAGGAGAGTAGATTAACTTCCATCTGGGGGTGGTTTGGATTTACTACTCAGGTATGCTGGCTCCAGGGTGTCCACCCCATGCCCCCTGCCATCACTGGGGAAGATCCTCGGGCTGCTCAGAGTTTGAACATCTTTCCTTGTTAACTCTGGGGATTTGTCAGCTCACAATTCCCTGGCTGTTCTACCTCTTGGAAGAGTTTTTCTCTGTACATGCAAGTCACATACTTGGCAAACTCAAAGGAATTCCCCACACAAAGCAATGCCTCATTCTCCCCTGCCCTGACTTCCACCCTCTCCACCTGCCGAGGCCACCAGCCTCTGTGCCATCCCCTCATCAAGGATCATCTCCACACACCCAACCAGGGCAGACCCCACTTTTCCCGGAGTGTCCAAACCCCCAACCCCTGATTGTTTGGTGTCTGCAAGGAGCTCTTTGATAGGTTTTGCCCAGTTCCTAGTTGTTTATCAAAGAAGGTTAAGTGCGATCTTTTCTACCGTATCATGCTTGGAGGAGGAAGTCTGTTTCGTACTTTTAACATTCTGAGAATAATGCTTTTTCATGGCCACACAGGGAAGTGATGACAGAGGAGTTTTAAGTTCCTTTTTGTTTTAAGTGTTGCTAAATAGGGAGAAATAAAAAGTTACAGAGGCAGCCTGATGTCTAGGAGGAAACAGTGGGTGGAACTCCAGCATCCTGCCTGCTCTTCTGTCCTGCCTACCTCCCTTCCACCTCCTTTTGTCCAGAGAAATCAGACCTGTGAGTCTGATGTGACCCTCCTTGGGGCAGGCTTCCTTACCTGCCACAGGCAGGGTTAGTGGGTCTCTTTGCCAGCCCCTCTCCCACCTTTCACAGCTCCCCCACCCTAGAGTTTCTCTCTCCTTCTCCTCCAACACCTGTGACACTTCACTCAGATGGTCAGCACACCTGGGAGTAGAGGAGCTGGTCTGGGAGAATGTGTAGGAGAATGAAGATCATAGATCATATCTGGAGAGCCCACAGCCTGGAGGAAAGCAGAGGAAGAGAGGAGTCCAAGGTGGACGTGGTGAAAAATCAGAGAGCTCGAACATCTTACTCAAGGCCACACGGCACATTTACCTTGCATGCTTCGATGTGCCTTTGCAGCAAAATCAAAGGCATCCACTCTCACTGAGCTGTGTGGCCTCTCCTAATTGGCTAGCATCCACTCTGAGTAAGACGTCCTCCCCTGGAAGGTAGTATTTTGATCTACTTACATATGTGTACTCTTGTCACCCAATGTGGGCTGAGACTCTGGGTCCTTGTTCCACTATAGCATCAGGAAGAGCCAGCAGATTAGGCAGAGAGAAGAAAGGTCGTAATTCTTGAGTTTCAAGTCATTTGGGAACTTCCTCACAGAGCAAATGGTTTGAGAGAAAAGGGTTTAGTGGCAGAGAGGAGGCCTTGGGGTTACAAAGGCCTCCTCTCCTTGTGATTTAGAGTAGGGAATACACTGGTGAGCCAGACGATTTTCCATTCCACCGAGCCTCTAAAACAAGAGGACTTTCTCTGGGAAGAGGACTTTCTCTGGGCTGGAGAAAGAAGCAGTCTGGAGGGGAACAGACGGGCACACCAGGCTCCTGTGAAGGGTTCTGCCCCCCTCGGAGCTGTGGGGCAGGCCATGTGGGCAGTGGGTAAATGGAGACCCCAGATAGCTTTGGATGGCCTTGGAGCAGGGAGAGGCAAGACCCAGGGGCCTGAGTCTACCCTGTTGAGTAGAGATAGTCAGGGGGCTGACACACAGCCACGGGGGCACTGAGGGGGTGGGCACAGGGGAGAGGGCACAGGGCATCACAGCCCAAGAGGTAGGAGGGTACACAGCATGATACACAGAGTAGTCCTTAGGGATCAAGGCCATGAATGCACTGTGGATGCCAATAATGTGTGTAGAAGCGGACACAGGCCCCTGGCCTAGTCCGTGCTGGGCACCATGTGACCCTTGAACGTCGATGAAGCAGCAGTAGTGGACAAGGCTGTGGTTGACTGAGTTCCTGGAACTGCATGGCTTTCCTCTACTTGAATGCCACAGAGTAGGGGCATTCATGGCATTACGTGGCTGTCTGGATTTGTCCATGCAAAAGCAAAAAGGTGTTGGGAGTCTGGGTGCAGAAGAATCCTAAAGAAAACATCCTTTAGGTCTAGCTCTGGGAATCAGTTTACAGTCTTTGGAACTTAGTCAATATGGTGTAGTTATTGTTGTTGTTGTTCAGTTGCTAAGTTGCATCCAACTCTTTTTGACTCCATGCGGTGCAGCACACCAGGCTTCGCTGTCCTTCACTGTCTCCCAGAGTTTGCCCAAATTCATGTCCATTGCGTTGGTGATGCTTCAGTATCAGTCCTTCCAATAAATATTTAGGGTTGATTTCCTTCAGGACAAATGTGGCTAAGTGAAAGCCACTCAGTTGTGTCCAACTCTTTGCGACCCCATGGACTATACAGTCCATGGAATTCTCTAGGGCAGAATACTGGAGTGGGTAGCCTTTCTCTTCTCCAGGGAATCTTTCCAATCCAGGGCTTGAACCCAGGTCTCCCACAGTGCAGGCGGATTCTTCATCAGCTGAGCCACCAGGGGAGTTCCCCAAGGGGACTATCAGGTGAACTGGGACTACTGCCCCATTCAGTTCAGTTCAGTTCAGTCACTCAGTCGTGTCTGACTCTGCGACCCCATGAATCGCAGCACACCAGGCCTCCCTGTCCATCACCAACTCCCAGAGTTCACTCAGACTCACATCCATCGAGTCAGTGATGCCATCCAGCCATCTCATCCTCTGTCGTCCCCTTCTCCTCCTGCCTCCAATCCCTCCCAGCATCAGAGTCTTTTCCAATGAGTCAACTCTTCACATCAGGTGGCCAAAGTACTGGAGTTTCAGCTTTAGCATCATTCCTTCCAAAGAAATCCCAGGGCTGATCTCCTTCAGAATGGACTGGTTGGATCTCCTGCCCTTTAAACCAAGCTGGACTCTGTGGGGCTCCCAGGCATGGAGGTCTTTGTGTCCCCCATTTCTTGTAGGTAAGACTTCAGCCTCCCTGACCTTCCTGGAGTTCCAAAAGGCAGATTGGAACAGCTGCTAATTCAGGGAGGAGCAGCCAAGAAACAATCTAAGGCAAGATTAAAGGAACTGGAGAAGCTCATCAAGATTGGGAGATGCCCGGTCTTGTCTGGCCCCACCTTTGGCCCACTGCTATAAACCCTCATCCAGTTCTCTGAAGTAGAGGCACACAGGCTTTTTGAGGAGAAGTGTGGTGTGCTTCCCTTTGCCTGGCAAGGCAACAAAGCTGTTCTTTTTGACTTCATCCAAAACTCTGTCTCTGGGATTTGTTTCAGCACTAGCATACAGAGAAGTTGGGCTTTCAGTAACATCCTCAGGACTTGAACAAACCTGTATTCTCCACTGTTTTTTATAAGCAGAATTGTTGCCAGCAAGGGGACTCCTTCCAGGGCCCAAGAGTGGGCTTTTGTTTAACACAAATGAATTGTCCAAATGGCAGGGTCATAGCCCATATTTTAAGAACTTGGTTACTAGAAGTTGGATACCTTGTTGGGCCTCAGGTATCAGAGTCTCTTGCATGGGTAATCAGCATTGGGTTTAACAGGCTCTGAACTGGGAGCAGATTAGTAGCTTTCCCAGGGACTTCAGCATCCCAGACAGTGGGGTCCACTTGAGAAATAATGTGGGCTGGAATGGAGACCTCCTCTGGTTGGGACTAAGGCAGGTTACCATGGCTGAGTGCCTTCTCTGTGAGGGTCTCCAGAGTAGAGTATCATTTGGAATAGAATGGTCCCTTCCCAGCAAGCAGCTTCATTCTTTCTGGAGCTATTAGTAATTGTCCTCCGCTCTTCCCCAGTAGCATACTGGACACCTTCCGACTTGGAGGGCTCATCTTTCAGTGTCACATCTTTCTGTCTTTTTATACAGTTTATGGGGTTCTCACGGCAAGAATACTGGAGTGGTTTGCCATTCCCTCTTCCAGTGGGCCATGGTTTGTCAGAACTCTCCACTATGACCCGTCTGTCTTGGGCGGCCGTGCATGGCATGGTTCATACCTTGCCCCTTTGCTACGATAAGGCAGTGATCCATGAGGTGGGGTGGCACTCAGGCATGAGAAGAAACTGATGTGCGGAGGTAAAATTCCTAACAAGCAGTTGCATGGGGTGGGGAAGAGGGGATTCTGAATCACTTGGTTTGGGGCCATACCTCATTCCTGAGAATTAGACCGGATTGTCCAGGGAAACCAGTCAGCACAGAGCAGGCTGCCCCCGTACCTAATAGAAAATAATCTTCCTACCTGCCACATCAAGGGCTGCTGCAGCTCCTCTGGAGAATGACCAGGTGTCCTCTGGGAGCCAGGGAGGGTCCTGGGCCCTGTCAGTCTTCTGGAGCCCTGAGTCCCCTTCGGGACTGAGGGCAGTCCTGCTTCCAGTGATCCTCCTGTTTATATTTTGGACAGGTGGCCCTCTTCCCCGTGAGTGACATTCATCCTTCCAGTAGCCTTCCTGGCTGCACTTCACACACATCCCTTCTCCACAGGGCAGGGCTCCAATCTGGGCTTCCTAGACCCTGTCCTTCCCATGAGTTTTCACAAGGAAAGGTAGCCCTGAGGTGGTGCAGGCATGGGAGCTGCAGTTTATTTTTCTCCCTGATAGCCCACCAGGACTTCCCTGGTGGCTCAGACAGTAAAGAATCTGCCTGCAACACAGGAGACCTGAGTTCGATCCCTGGGTCTGGAAGATCCTCTGGAGAACGGAATGGCTACCCACTCCAGTATTCTTGCCTGGAGAATTCCATGGACAGAGAAGCCTGATGGGCTACAGTCCATGGGATCACAAAGAGTCAGACACACTTTTACTCTTCACTGATAGCCCAAAATGTAAGAAAGGAGTGTGCTGCCAAGGACTTTAGTGGGTGGGGCTCTTCAAGGGATTGTCACAGAGATAAGTCCTATAGGCAGTTTATTGGCCTGACCCCAGAGTTCCAAAGAATAGCAAGGAGAAATAAGAAAGCCTTCCTAAAAAAAAAAGAAAGAAAGAAAGAAAGAAAGCCTTCCTAAGTGATCAATGCAAAGAAATAGAGGAAAACAATAGAATGGGAAAGACTAGAGATCTCTTCAAGAAAATTAGAGATACCAAGGGAACATTTCATGCAAAGATGGGCACAATAAAGGACAGGAATGGTATGGACCTAACAGAAGCAGAAGATATTAAGAAGAGGTGGCAAGAATACACAGAAGAACTATACAAAAAAGATCTTAATGATCCAGATAATCACAATGGTGTGATCACTCACCTAGAGCCAGACATCCTGGAGTGTGAAGTCAAGTGGGCCTTAGGAAGCATCACTAATAAAGCTAGTGGAATTGATGGAATTCCAGCTAAACTATTTCAAATCCTAAAAGATGATGCTGTGAAAGTGCTGCACTCAATATGCCAGCAAATTTGGAAAACTCAGCAGTGGTCACAGGACTGGAAAGGTCAGTCCCAAAGAAAGGCAATGCCAAAGAATGTTCAAACTACCATATAATTGCACTCATCTCACATGCTAGCAAAATAATGCTCAAAATTCTCCAAGCTAGGCTTCAACAGTACTTGAACAGAGAACTTCCAGATGTTCAAGCTGAATTTAGAAAAGGCAGCGGAACAAGAGATCAAATTGCCAATATCTGTTGAATCATTGAAAAAGCAAGAGAATTCCAGAAAAACATCTACTTTTGCTTCATTAACTACGCCAAAACCTTTCACTGTGTGGATCACAACAAACTGTGGAAAATTCTTCAAGAGATGGGAATACCAGACTACCTTACCTGTCTCCTGAGAAATCTGTATGCGAGTCAAGAAGCAACAGTTAGAACTGGACATGGAACAACGGACTGGTTCCAAATTGGGAAAGGAGTACATCAAGGCTGTATATTGTCACCTTCCTTATTTAACTTATATTCAGAGTACATCATGTGAAATGCTGGACTGGATGAAGCTCAAGGTGGAATCAGGACTGCAGGGAGAAATATCAGTAACCTCAGATATGCAGATAACACCACCCTTATGGCAGAAAGCAAAGAGAAATTAAAGAGCCTCTTGACGAAAGTGAAAGAAGAGAATGAAAAAGCTAGCTTAAAACTCAACATTCAAAAAACTAAGATCATGGCATCTGGTTCCATCACTTCATGGCAAATAGATGGGAAACAATGGAAACAGTGACAGACTTTATTTTCTTGGGCTCTAAAATCACTGTGGATGGTGACTATGAAATTAAAAGACGTTTGCTCCTTGGAAGAAAAGCTATGACAAACCTAGACATTATATTAAAAAGCAAAGACATTACTTTACCAAAAAAGGTCTGTATAGTCGAGGCTATGGCTTTTTTGGTAGTCATGTATGTGAAAGTTGGAGCATAAAGACAGCTGAGCACTGAAAAGTTGATGCTTTTGAACTGTGGTGTTGAAGAAGACTTTTGAGAGTCCTTTGGATAATGAGGAGATCAAAACAGTCAGTCCTAAAGGAAATCAGTCTGAAATATTAATTGGAAGGACTGATGCTGAAGCTGAAACTCCAATACTTTGGCCACCTGATGCCAAGAACTGACTCATTGGAAAAGACCCTGATGCTGGGAGAAATTGAAAGCAGGAGGAGAAAGGGACGACAGAGGATGAGATGGTTAAATGGCATCACTGACTCTATGGACATGAGTTTGAGCAAGCTCTGGGAGCTGGTGATGGACAGGGAAGTGCTGTCCAGGACTGGTGTGCTGCAGTCCATGGTGTTGCAAAGCGTCGGACATGACTGAGTGACTGAACAAACTGATCAGGTTAGGGGATCGAGGCAGAAGAGGTGTCTAATTAAGCAGGGAAAACTGGCCTTGTAGCCATCAGACCATGAGAAAAGGTTTGTCTTGCAAAGACAACAGCGAGGGCCCTGTAAGCACCCAAAATCAGTTTGGTGAGCCTGAGGAGACCCCTGGGGTTAGTCAATGGGAGGAACAAGAGCCAGAAAAAGTGACTAGAGTCCCAAGTCCTAAACCCTTCAGGGAGAGAGGGAGGAGACCTAGGCCCTGTGTCACTAAGCAGATTACCTTCATTTTCAGAGAAAGGAAAAGGTAAACAAAGAGACTTCCCTGGTGGCTCAGATGGTAAAGCGTCTGCCTACAATGCGGGAGACCGGGGTTCTATCCCTGGGTCGAGAAGATCCCCTGAAGAAGGAAATGGCAACCCACTCCAGTACTCTTGCCTGGAGAATCCCATGGATGAAGGAACCTGGTGGGCTACAGTCCATGGGGTCCAAAAGATTTGGACACGACAGAGCGGCTTCACTTGCATTTTTCAAACAAACAGAGCTGCAGGGTAGAGCAGAAGCCAGAAAGTGGTAACAAGACAAGGTCAAAGTCCTCCTTGGGAGGTTGTCCTTGTGCTATTGAGGATGGGCACTTCTTTACATGAGCAGGACAGAGGTAACCCCCACCCACTGGGAAAGCTGGCAGGGAGGTGCAAGGACCAGTAGACTAAGAAACCAGCAGGGGATGAGAGAAGGAGGGTATGAGAGAAATCCAGGGCAAAGAGAGAAGGTGCCCATCCAGGATGCTTCCTCAGCCAGAGATTCACAGGCCCCCTGAGGAGGGTGCTTGATCACTTCCTCTGCTCAGGTTTTGATAAAGTCTGAGGCCCTCACATGTAACCAGGGGTGCAATGAGGCTGTGAGCCCTGAGAGGCACTCAGAGAGGGCTGGGCCACAGATGTAGTGGGAGACTCCCATGGTCTCCTTATTCGGGCCCCCAATGAAGTTCTGACTTTCTGGAACTGGGCCAAGACTAAGAACGAGGAGGGAGGGGGAATCAGACTTGAGGACCCACGAGGGGAAACTAACCCAGTCAGGTTGCCAGTTGCCACAGTCTTAATTTGGAAGTCCAAGTGGTGGACTCTGTGGATCTTCTCAGGTCCAAAGAAATGGAGTAATGGGGAGAATGACAAACATGAAGAGAAAAGCCTTGGGCTTGGTGGGCTCCTTTGGGGCCAGAGAGCTGGTCTCCACTAGATCTCCCAGGCAGCATTAGCTGCCACCTAAGGGCTACTCAAATCTTCAGGACTAAGTCCAAGCCGTCCTCTGCAGTGGGCAGCCACAGCCTAATAGATGCCCTTTGATGTCCCTTTTGTGGTTGCCACAAAAGATGTTGCAGGAGAAGGGTGGGGAGGAGTGAACAAGGTCTCTAGCGAGTCACCAAGTGAGGGTCCTTGGCTTCACACAGAAAAGAATTTAAGAGTAAAGTGGTTGGAGAAGGGGCAGGGATTTCTAGGAACTGGGCCACTGCCCACTTTTTGCCCTCTTAGGGTCAGCCTCAAAACTGTCATGCTGCCTGTGTGTGTGTCATTTAGATGCTAACGCATTACATTGAGCACAGACTGAGGCTCAGAGTCTGCTGGAAGTCGACTCTTCCACTGTCTTGGGCCTGATTGGTTCCAATCAGCTTTTGTTGTCGGAGAAGGCAATGGCACCCCACTCCAGTACTCTTGCCTGGAAAATCCCATGGATGGACGAGCCTGGTGGGCTGCAGTCCATGGGGTCGCGAAGAGTCAGACACGACTGAGCGACTTCCCTTTAACTTTTCACTTTCACGCATTGGAGAAGGAAATGGCAACCCACTCCAGTGTTCTTGCCTGGAGAATCCCAGGGATGGGGGAGCCTGGTGGGCTGCCGTCTATGGGGTCGCACAGAGTCGGACACGACTGAAGCGACTTAGCAGCAGCAGCAGCAGCTTTTGTTGTATCCTCAAAGTCTGTTGTTGTTGTTCAGTTGCTAAGTCATGTCCGACACTGTGACCCCATGAACTGCTTTTAATGGTTGTGCCCTTCCCCTTCCTACCTGTCTCAAGAGGAATAACAACCTTCTCCTATCTTTATCACAGGAAGTAGTTCTGCATCTTAGAAGGAGGTTCTTACCCAGTGACAGACACTTGGAGATAATGGCTGCTGGATCCTTCACATTTCTGTTTCAAAGTGATGGCTCCCAGGTTCTTGTCAAAGACATTCCTGGGTCATAAACTTGACAAAAGTCCTATCTAATCTTCAAAAGGATTTATATATGTTTAAAAGAGATGTTGTTAATATCTATCTATAGCATCATTGGCTCAATGGACATGAATTTGAGCAGACTCTGGAGGATAGTGAAGGGCAGGGGATCCTGGTGTGCTGCAGTCCATGGGGTCGCAAAGCGCTGGACATGACTTAGAGACTGAATAGCAACAACAACAGACATTACCAAACCAAGCCTGCATCTGTTCACCTGATGCACAGCAAAGTCAACCTACTGGCACCAAGTGGTACTGAAGGAAAATACAGCCTTTGCTGCAGGACCAAGTTTACTGCAGCTCATGTGCAAAAGACTCAACTCCCCAGTGGCTTTTGGGAAGGCTTTCAAAGACAACATTAGGGGTGAGGGTTCAAGGGTGTGTGATCAGCTCGTGATCATTCTTCTTAGTTGGTGGTGGTAACAGGGTGGCGTTTGGGGAATCTCGGTTATCAATTTTTTGGCTTTAACCAGTGTAGGGTCTACATGTTGGTGGTCAGCATGCTGTTAACTTCTTCCACCTTGTGGGGGGTTTCAGTATCTGCACAACAGCTCGAGGATATGGCTCAGGATTTTATATAGAGCCCTTGAAAAGGAACTGAAGGTTCTTGACTTTCTTATGGATCCTTACTCTCTCACTGTCTTTCCCTGGACTTTTCTGAATCAATTTTGAATCCATTCACTGGCACATTTTAGCCTCATTTGTTACAATATTTTGGAAATTGCTTGACATTGTAAGAGGTGAAGTGTTGTGGGTACACTGAGTACTGAAAAATCCAGAGCTGTTAAAGAAAAAAATATTCAATGACACAGTAAGACAGATCTTATTTGGTGGTGGTGGTGGGGGGTGTCGGGGTGCATGATTTCAATTGGTGTAGGGACCACTGGCATGGAACCTTGCAGTTTGGGAGAGAGGTTATGCTCAACTCTGAATACAGCAGGGGCAGTGGGAATTTATATAGCAAGGAGCAGGATGAGGTGGGTGGATGGAAAATTACTAAGGGAAACATCAGGGGAAAGGGAATTCTGGCCGAGCTGACTAGGCCTGGGTGGTCAGACATCACCAAGGCTGGTAGAATATGAGGAATCAAATCAGATATGGAGAAGTGGGGGCGGGCTGTTCTGTTTAAACTGACTTAGCAGGATTCTTGCTGAAATCTGACAACACAGAGACAAAAAGGAAAGTCCAAAAGTCAGCCTTCCTTCAGTTAGAGAATCTTCGTCAGCTTGTTCCCTATATTGTGCAGGCCCTTGGTTTTATTATTCTAAACAATGGTTTAATGTTAAAATGTTAACATATTAACAAACTCCAGGAGATAGTGAAGAACAGGGAAGCCTGCCAGGCCTGCTGCAGTTCAAGAGGTGGCAGAAAGTCGGACATGACTTGGCGACTGAATAACAACAACGGTTTTTATTTATTGAGCCCTTGCTGTGTGTCAGACACAAAGTCAAGTGTTTTAGATACATCTACAAAACCTCCCCACAGCCCTGTCAGGAAGATATAGTTACCTCCAACTCAAAGATGAGAATATGAAACTCAAAAAGCGAAGTGACTGTTCTAGGGTTCCATATGTGTAGACTAATAATGTTGGAGTTGGAACCCCCCTTTGTCCTATTTAAATGTCCACTGTGGTAACTTGTAAGTAGGACAATGCAAAAGACAGATATAAGCAACAGAATTCACCTCTAAACCTCTTGTCTTCCGGGAAACCCCCAGCCCCTGGCCTGCAGCCCCAGGGGATGGCACCATGACCCCTGGCCCAGGTGAGCCAAGACACACTCCGCTGTACTGGGCGAGGCCCGACCCCGCGGTAGCCAATAGCGCGGGCTCCTCTGGGGGCGGAGCTCTCCCGTTTCCGCGTCCTGATTGGGCTACTCAGGGGCTCTTCAGGATGCGCGCTCTGATTGGGTGCCTCTGGGGCGGGGCCGGGGCGGGGCGGGGCGGGGCGCGCCAGATTTGGGAGCGGGTCTTGTGCGTGGATCACGTGGAGCTAGCGCGCGGGTCCCAACTCAGATGGTGTCGGCAGCAGCCGGGAGCTTGGTGTTTCTGGCTGTGCTTCTTCCCCCGCGGCTCCGAGAAGCGGGATCGGGTGAGTGCGGAGCGCCTTGCTGGCGCCTGGGGTAAGGGGCCGGGGAGCGCGGCCCCAGGTCAAGACCCGTGCGGTTGGGTTGACCGCACCTCGAAGGCTCGGTGCAGGTGCCGGCGGCCGCCTTCCTTGTGGAACTCTAGATTTCAGTGCAGCGCGTCACCTCGTGCCAGTATCTTGCCGGCGCTGCCGTGTCCAGGTGCTCCCTGTAGCCCATTTTGCAGACGGGGAAGGGGAGGCTCAAAGAGGGGGCCCGACGAAGCCCACGCGGTCCCACTGCACTTGCGGCCGCCCTGGGGTGGTGGTGGGCGAGCCTGGCCTCCCCACCCCTCACCCCGGCCTAGGAGACAAGCGCTGCCCTGTGGGGTTCACGGCCCAGGGCCCTGAGCGTCGAGGTCCAGGAAGTTAAGCGACCTTTGATCAACTGATGCAAGCACAAACGCGATTAGAGCTGGCGGACTGGAAACACCAGTTCACGTTCTTATGGGCTCATAATCTTTTTACTTGCCGGAACGGGCAGTGGACGTGGGCGATTATGGTTTTGTTTAGCACAGGGTCAGGGAAAAGAGTTCAGATTCCTTCTGTCACTATTATATGCCACCTAGCTTCTGAGCCTGTTTGCTCCTTTGTAAAGTAGGGTCTCACACAGACAATAATTTCCTCAGGACCAACAGGGGGCTGATCCCATTGTGTGACAAAGACCCAGGAAAGATCTGGGGGTATGGGAAGGATGGTAACCCTGGGAAGTGAATTCACTTACTCGGATTGTTTCCCTGGGCTTGAGGTGATGATCATGGACAGTGTCACAGGTAAGTGACATTTCTCCAACAGAAACACCAACAGCATGACACAGTGACAGCTGCAGTGGGTTGTGTTTCCCGGGTTGCTTAGAGGTAGTAAAGATGGCCCTAAGGTACCCAAGTCTCTTTCATAATAATAGTAGCTGCTCTCTCTCTCTCTTTTTTAAAATCTCTTGACCACACCACATGGCATGTGGGATCTTAGTTCTCCAACGAGGGATGGAACTCATGGCCCCTGCAGTGGAAGCATGGAGTCTTAACCACTGGACCACTGGTGATGTCCTGTAGCTGCTGATTGTTGAGTAGTCACTCTGCCTGGTCCTGTCTGAGTGCTCTGTGTTGTATACCTCATTTAACTCCAACCAGCTCAGGACTGTTGTCATCCCTGTGTCATGCACAAGGAGACTGAGAAACAGGTGTCCGCAGCACATTAGGAAGTGGAAAGCGGGACTCAAACTCTGCAGGCTGGCTCTGCAGTGAGTTCAGCACAGCTCCCTTGGATGTGGCCTTCACTGATGGGAAGTGGGGCATGGCGGGGGTCCGACCCATGGAATGTCCACTGCTCTCACGAAATGAACCTTGATCTTCTCCAGTTGGGTTTCTCTTGTTGTTAGTTTCAGACAGGTATTTCTCAAACAGGTACATTGGGAAACGACATGAGACTTAGGTCCTTGAGCACAGTTTGAAACCTGTGAGCTCTATTCTGCCAAGGTGAGGATCTTATCTCATCCCTGCACTGGACTTTAGGCCCTCGAATCTCATCTCCTCGTCTCTGTTGTGTTCCTTATTTCTGATCCTTGACAACTGAAACTTCTTCCCTTTTTCAGGCCTTTGGACTGGTGTTTGCTCTTGCCCCACGTCTCACAAGCTTGGCTTCTTTCCACTGTTCTGATCTAAGCTCAGGCGCTTTCCATGGCAGGTCTAAACAAGCCCTTTGACTGTTTATTGCCCTCTAACAGTCATCACCAGAGAAAGAGATGGCACCCCACTCCAGTCCTCTTGCCTGGAAAATCCCATGGATGGAGGAGCCTGGTGGGCTGCAGTCCATGGGGTCGCTACGAGTCGGACACGACTGAGTGACTTAGCAGCAGCAGCAACAGTCATCACTCCCTGATGTTATCTCTCGTGAACTTATTTACTTTTTTAGATCCTGCTTCTCATAATGGCAGGGCCTCTGTCTTGTTGACCCCTGTATTCTGAGGTCCTAACTCAGTGCCTGGGACACAGGTGTCATTTAATAAATATTTGTTAAAGGAACAAATTAATCCATTGTAGGTTAATGATAGTGAAGTAAAGCTCCTAAATATCAAAAGCTTATTTCTCATTAAATGTAGAATTACTATATGACCCGGAAATTCTACTTCTGGGTATAACCCCAAAAGAACTGACCGTATAGACTGGATATTTGTGCACCTGTGTTCATGGCAGCGTTCCTTGCAATAGCCAGGAGGTGGTAGCAGCCCAGGCATCAGATGGATGGGTGGATGGATAAACAAGTAGTCTTTCTGAACAGTGGACTATTATCCAGCCTTTAAAAGGAAGGAAACTGACACCTGCGCCACACAGTTGAACTTTGGTGCCATTGTGCTGTGTGAAATAAACCAGCTACAAAAGGACAAATATTGTGTGACCTCATTTACAGGAGGTCCCTGAAATAGTCAAATTCACAGAGATAGAAACTAGCATAGTTGCTACCCTATGCTGGAAGGGAAGGGAATGGAGCATGTTTAATGGGGACACAGTTTTAGTTTAGGAAGGTGGAAGCATTCTGAAGATGATGGTGGTGGAGCTGCATGACAGTGTGGATGTTTTTAATGTCACTGAGCTGTGCACTTCTGTCACAGTTCAAAAAAAAGTGAGAAAAGTGCAAGGTGTCCTGTTTCTCAGTCAACATCCAGACCTGAAGGATAGACGCTCAGTGTATCTTCCGGTCTTCCCTCTGATGTAAAAGAGGACAGTCTCGGGATCTTTGTCTCACTTGTTTGCCAGCTGTCAGGGTTCTCTGCCTTTCTTACTGTAATTTAGAATGCTGCAAGATATACATTATACTGTAATAGATATTACAGATTTAACTGAAACAAAACAAAGAATCCTGAAGTTACTGTTTTAATAAAGAGTTCAGACCTCTTTGACTTTTGTTTTTTTTTTTAAAAAGAACTTTAAAAAGAACTCAACTTGGGTGGATTTAATAAGAGTGTAAACTGAGCACTCCATTTGGGGGTGGGGGTGACTTGACCTGAGTGGTAACAGGATTCAGGGTGAGAAACACCCCCAGAGAGTGGCAGCAGGAGCACAGGGGCCCTGCTAGCCTTGGAGCGGGGCCAACCATACAGACAGCCCTCACCCAGGGATTGAGAAGGAACTGGGACTCCCAAGTTTGCATCTTTGATGAGAGGAGGGTTTGTTGGCACTTCCCAGGTGGTCCAGTGGTTAAAACTCTATGCTCCCAATGCAGGGGCACGGGTTTGATCCCAAAAGATCCCACATGCTTTGCGATGCAGCCATAAAAGAAAGAGTTTGCTATGAGGGCAAAGCAGTTGGCTTTGCCACCCTGCGGGTGGCGATGCTGACAGGAGATGCTGAGACCACAGGTGGAGGTGGAGTGGAGCGGATCTGAGTGCCTCTAGGAGCTGATGCAGATCTAGCTTTCCTGGGAGAAGGGAAAGAAAGCATTCCAAAGGGACTTTAGTTACTTATTTGGTGGTTGAGAAATACTTGCTCTGTATTGCTTGAATCCTTTTTAACATTGAGCAGTTGGAATTTCAAAGAAACTTTTCTCTTTAAAAAGACTGTAGGACGAGTGTACCTGTTTGGTCTCTGGTTTTCTGTAGGTTTGCCACCACCTGCTGAGGGCACATGGGAAGCAGCCATTGAGTTCAGAGGAGCCATTGGCCAGGTGTCCAGACCATCTCGTCTCCCTGCACCTCTTGGGGGCGGGGTTTGGCGGAGGCCCTGGCACCGGGGTTGGGGCCACTTCTGCCTTAGATGCATTTGTGGCCTAAGTCCTGCACTCACTGCTGGTTTTGTGGGCGTGGCCGTGTTTCTGATCCTATTGTGCTCATGTTAAAATAATGGCTGCTTCAAAAACCCCAGTTTGGGATTTCCTGGTTAAAGCTTCCTGCTGGTAGATATTTGCTTCCCCAGAGATTAAGGAGGATACTGTGACTGGGGACTGTGTGGCTGGTTTATTTAGTGAGCATGTGTCTAGCAAGTGATACCGTATGTGTGCCTTGTGCAGGAGAACCATGCTCTTCCTTCTGTGTCTGCTCTTGACTCTCCCAGCTGCTGTTGATGGCACCTGTGACACCAGATGACCGGGCAGCTTTCCCTCACCCAGCAGTTCTGCCCCACCAGCTTGTGTTGCTCATTTCAGCTCAGTTCTGACGTGAGCCAGAGTGAGCACAGACCCCACAGGTTAGTCCCACCAGACAGCCGCCCCTCCCCACTTCAGATGCCAGTCACAAGTATCAGGTACCCAGGGGACCCACAACTTCTGTCCAGCTTGGTCCCAGGACCCTCCTTGGACTCGAACATGTTCTAGAAGAGGTCTCAGAACCCAGGCAGACACTAACTTACGTTCACCAGTTCATTAAAGGATATGACAAAGGACACAGATAAGCAGCCAGAGGAAGAGAGAAATGTTCAGGGCGAGGGCTGGGAGGGTTCCTGTGGAGTTGGGGTGCACCACCTGGAAGCTCCCTGAACCCTGTGAGGGGTCATTAACTCCATTTCCAGCCCCTTTCCCTCTCTGGAGGAGTTGAGGGGGCTGAAAATGCTTCTCATCATGGCCTGGTCTTTCTGGGACCAGCCCCAACTTGGGAGCCTCCCACCCCGAGTTGCATCATTGGAACAAGAGATGTTCCTGTCACTAGGAAATCGCAGAGACCTGTGTGTGTGTGTGATTATTTATATTCTTACGGTGCTCTCAGGAGACTGTGTCTAATGGGCCCCTTCTCAGCCTGGTCACCACCCTCCAAGCTGACCTGCCCCCAGCGCTTGTCCTTGTGGGCCCGGTTATCTGTCTGCATTTAGTGTGCTTGCTGTTTCCTGCTCACCTTGCCCCAGGAAGCCCCGTGAAGTTTCAGTCTGTGTGGGTCCCACTGTGTTCCCAGTCCCGACCTGTGGCTGCTGAGGGGAAGGGCCTCACTAAGTAACTGTTAAGGGAATGAATTTGAAATGAAAGCTTATCTAATTAGTAGAAAGTACTGAAAAGTTGCCAACCATCGATTAAAGGTCAGTTCCTGTAAACATTTACACTGTCCCTTTAGCTGAAATAACACTGAGCTCAGACTCTTGTTCTTTGTGGGCACGTATGTGAAGACACAAGCCTGCTGTATTGTGATGATGCCGAGTCCAGGTGTGTACCTCTGCCCGTGGACCTTACCAGAGGTAAGGGTCAACCCAGAGCATGCACTTTACCTGCAGCCCCAGCCATGGGACACCAGGTGGTGGAGCCTGTGTGGGGTTTGAGACTCTCCTCCAAGGCCAGTGGGCTGTGCAGCCCTCCACTAAGATACTTTTCTGAGTCTCATTTTCATTACTTGAGAAATAGAAAAAGTAATGCATAAGTCAGCAATTCATTTGGCAAATATTACTCTCATATGGCTGTGCTGGGTACTGTGGGAAATTTTTTACAAAGTAACCATCAGCCCTTGCCTTCAGGAAGCTGGCTTAGTTGGGGAGCTAAGCCACAACCAGGAGAAGTTCAGGTAGGAAGAGGGGGTGTTGGGCTCCCCGAGGCTGGAGCAGCCTCAAGGCAAGGAGGGCGGGTCTCCTGAGGAGCCAGTGACCTGCAGGGATCCACAGGTGGTCCCACACGGTGGATCTGCAGCAGAGTCCTCATGCTCTCCAGGCGGTTCTGGGACAAGGCCCACACGTGTGTCAGTCCTTCAGCAACTTGGGAACTGACAGGTGGTGATGAGCTGTGACTGAGTTTAATATTCGAAGTTTTTCCATTTTTAGGTGCCTCTGAACCAGCACAATGGCAGCTCCAGTCAACAAGGCACCCAGAGATGCCGATTTGTGGTCCTTGCACGAGAAGATGCTGGCACAGCCCCTGAAGGACAGCGATGTCGAGGTGAGGCTGTGGGTGTTCTCGCAAGTTCTGCTGTTGGAGGTCCTTGTTCAGGCCTCTGATTCTCACCAGAAATGAGCTGTGTTTGGGACAGCCTTGTGGTTTGGACACAGGACAGGTTTATAGGCAGTGGCTGCAAAGTGGCTGAAAGTCCCTTGAGGGTGCATTTAGATCTGAGTTTCTGTGAAGAGCAGTGTGCTGGCTGCTGCTGAGGAAAGGGGAAGGGGTGGGCTCACTGAGACTTGACCCTCTTCTTACAGTTCAGGGGAGCATTTCTAGAAGCATCTTTTATTTATGTATTTCCCCAACAGCTTTACACATGAGATAAGTGAATGCACTTAACATACAAGTTGCCCATTTAAAGTACACAGTTCAGTGGTTTTTAGTGTATTTATGATTGCTTTTGGAACATTTTAATCCCCCCAAAAGAAACCTCAAACCCATTAGCAATTGCCCCCCTCCATCCCCCAGATTCCCAACCCTCAGCAACCACTGGTCTGTTTTCTGTCTCTGTGGATTCATCTAGGTATCTGTTATTTTAAGGAAAGGAATAAGGAACAAAGTTCAGGAGGGAAACTTGGTGAAATCTAGGGATGAAAATAACAAGATGGTGCAGAATTTTAAAATTCCGTGGGATGCGTGTTTTAAGGATCATCTTCTCTTCCATCGTTTTGTTCTCCTTAATTCACTTTCTTTTCTTTTTTTTTTTTTTTTTCTTAATTCACTTTCTATTAATTCCTTCCAGGTGCTAAAAGCTTTGAGGAGGATTTCCTTTGTTCCTCAGGTGCTGCGGGAGTCATCTTAGTCTGGTTACACTTGGCTTCTGAGGGCAAAATCTGAAAGTATAAGCGTCTCTTCTCTTTACTCAGTTACTGCTCGGATCAGAGCAGATGTTAAACTGCAGTGTTCCCATTCCTGTTTTCTTCTTGTCAGGTTTACAACATTATTAAGAAGGAGAGTAACCGGCAGAGGGTTGGACTGGAGCTGATCGCCTCTGAGAACTTTGCCAGCCGGGCTGTTCTGGAGGCCCTAGGCTCTTGCCTGAACAACAAGTACTCTGAGGGGTACCCAGGCCAGAGGTATGTGAGTGTCATCCAGACCTGCCTCCCAGGAAGGGAGTGGACATTTCAGAAAACAGCCAGGTTCTCAATGGCAGGGCCTCCTGTCCCCTCCTCTCTTAACGATTCCTAGCGGGTGGTGGCACCTGTGTTCTGGGGGCAAGATACTTGGGCTCACTTGCACAGTCCCCCTGGGCCTTTCTACAATAACAACCAGGCCCGAAGGAGCAGCTGCTGGCTGCGGCTGAGCCTCCAGAGGAAGGCTGTGTAAGCAGGGACCCCAAGATGAGACTGACCTGCCACACTGGAAACTGGGTCAGCGTTTTAAATGCTGGGTTTACCTACAAGAGATTTCGATCAGCTTCTCTTCCTGAGAACCAGGAGAAGTCATATTCATTTGTGTTTCTTACAGTTGTCATCAGGCAGAGGTGGTGGTGACAGAATTTAACACGTGGTTTTTGCAAAATTGCACACTTGTGTCCCAGAGGACATGGAAAAGGGAGGGTCACCTGCCAGTCTACACTGATTAGAGAGTCATAATTTTTGGACCCCCACACCCATCCCCCTGGAAGGGGGTTGTAGGGTCACATGCCCTCCTGAACCTTGTCCTGTTCACAAATTGAGTCCTTCACAATAAACCAGGGATCACGAGTGAGGCGCTTTCCTGAGTCTTGAGTTTTTCAAGTGAATTACTGAAACGGAGGGGGTCATTTGTATCCAACTGGGGCAGCAGTGCTGGTGGCCCAGTGACCAGGGACTTGCCTTTGGCATTGAAGTGGGGGGCAGTCCTGTGGGCCTGAGCCCTCAGCTTGTCGGTCCACACTGACTCTGGGTGGTCAGTTTGGGAACCAAGTGAAATTGTGGGACACCGAGCTTGTGTTCAAACCCCAGGCTGCCTGGGGTCCCAGTGTTTCTAGTTGACCTTGGAGGACATACTTTGGTGCCTCTGTCCAGAGATGCGGTGCTGCAGCCTTGCTGCTTTTTGCTGGGACTGAGGGCATGGTGACCATGGCACACCACCCCTGCCCCCAGCTCTGTTCCCACTACAACAGGAGGAGAGAGGAGCACCCATTCTCTGGCAGGTCAAGTTGACTTGAAGAGCATGGCTTCCATCCCAGGCCAAAACTAGTCACAAATAATAAAAAAACATAAGTGCATGATACATTGTGATATGCAATTATTAAACAAACAATAAAATTTTATTAGAAATGCAAAGTTAATCCCCCAAACCAGTAACTCCTTCTCCCAGCCCCTGGAAACCACTGTCCTGCTCCACATGCTATGAATTGATCCCTGGGCAGCTGGCACAGGCCATCACATGGCTGTGACAGTGTCCTCAGGGCTCATCCGAGATGTGGGGTCAGACCTCCCCACGGATGGCGAGACACAGCCACCTGGGCCTGGTGGAAGCCGTCTTGTGGGTTCAGGGTGCGTGTTCTCACCCTTGCTCCTTCATCCCACTAGGAGCCTGGCCTCTCTCCTGCATGCAGAAGTGGCGCCAGTGGGCCTATACCTCCCGCCTTCCTCTGCAGGTACTATGGTGGGACGGAGTTCATCGACGAGCTAGAGGTCCTCTGTCAGAAGCGAGCGCTGCAGGTCTATGGCCTGGACCCCCAGTGCTGGGGGGTTAACGTCCAGCCTTACTCAGGTAATGGCCAGGTCCAGACAGGCCTGGGTGGCCCCCCTTCCTGCCAGCCTCCTAGGGCTCCCTGAAAAGGAGAGTATAAGCAGGACACCCTGCCAGATGGGGGAGATGAGGTCTCCTCCATCCCCCTCAACTGTCTATTGCACACATGCCTCCTGGGTACCCCACCCCTATCT
Organism: Bubalus bubalis; assembly: GCF_019923935.1. Taxonomy (NCBI): domain Eukaryota; kingdom Metazoa; phylum Chordata; class Mammalia; order Artiodactyla; family Bovidae; genus Bubalus; species Bubalus bubalis. The sequence goes on along the minus strand of NC_059159.1, from coordinate 28,776,631 downwards.
CTGAATGTCCCTGCTACTTACTCAAGGGCACCTGGGTCCAGGAGAGGGCATGGCAGCAGCCAGGCTGTTGCGGCCACTTGTGATCGATGGCCTTGTGGGCAGGAGTAATTGTGCCTCCCGGGTCTGTTCACTCCAGGCTCCCCAGCAAACTTCGCAGTGTACACGGCCCTGGTGGAGCCCCATGGCCGCATCATGGGCCTGGACCTGCCGGATGGGGGCCACCTGACCCATGGGTTCATGACCGACAAGAAGAAGATTTCTGCCACGTCCATCTTTTTTGAATCTATGCCCTACAAGGTATGGGTGTGTGTGTCTACATTCTGTGGCTTGTTTCTCAAAACCTCCTCACTGGCCATGCCTGTAGGAATAAGGAGCTTCATTTCCAAGGCACCTCAGGAAGTCTCGTCATCACTGTCTCTCATCTCTCTGCTCTGGGGACCCTTGGGTGTTCACGGCTTGCTGGAACCCCCCAGGGCATTCTGTCCAAGAGTGACGATACCTGACTGTTTTAAACAGTTGTGCCTGTCTTGCCCTCGAGTCCTGGTCAGGGGTGAGGGCAGCAGAGGGGTCTAGGCAAGGGGAGGGAGTCCTCTTACCCTCAACGGCTGGGCGTGCTCTGGCGGAGTGGCCCGTGTGGCTGGAGGGAGCAGTGTGAGCCCAGTCTCCGTGACATCCACAGGTGAATCCCGATACCGGCTACATCAACTACGACCAGCTGGAGGAGAACGCCCGCCTCTTCCACCCGAGGCTGATCATTGCAGGTGAGAGTGGGCCAGGGCCCCAGCCCCCACACGGGAGGTGTGCTCTTCCACCACGTGCTGGTCCCTGCTGGCTCTGCTGTGCAGCCGGGCTGCTCGGGTCTGAGTATCTCCGTCTCTCTCGGGACTGTTAGTACTGCCCTGCTCTCCAGAAGCATCTGGACACACTGGCCCCTGTCCAGCTGGAGTGGTAACAGTGGGGAACCTGTCCCCCCGATCCTGTGACACAGGAGCAGAGGACAGGGTTGCTTTTGGCACGGATGGGATTTCTCGAACCTTAGAGGGAGCAGCCCCGGCTTTCAGGCAGGCACACTGGGTGGGCGGGGCAGGGGCTCTGCTCACGCTGGAGCTGACTGCCAGCCAAGGTCTCTCAAGGGTGACTCCACATCACCCTTGCCATCTCAGGGACTAGCTGCTACTCCCGGAACCTGGACTACGCTCGGCTGCGCAAGATCGCTGACGACAACGGGGCGTACCTCATGGCCGACATGGCACATGTCAGTGGGCTGGTGGCGGCCGGTGTGGTGCCTTCGCCCTTCGAGCACTGCCACGTGGTGTCCACCACCACCCACAAGACCCTGCGGGGCTGCCGCGCCGGCATGATCTTCTACAGGAAGGGTGCGCTTATCCCTGGGGGGTGTCGGTCCCGTGAAGAGCAGGGGGCGAGAGCACAGCAGTCCAGGTCGTGGGGCAGGAGGGCGGGGAGGGGTCTGGATGACGGAGCCTTTGTTTGGGGTTTCTGTTCCCGAGAAGCCAGATGAGGGTCCCATGGTCCTTCAGCCCTAGATGGTACCGGTGACTAAGCTCCATCAACAGAGACAACCCACTCTGGGGACCAAGTCTCTTTGACCCCTGCAAGACCCCCTTGCCCAGCCCCTGGCTAGGGCTGGACACACCATCGCCCACTGGGCCTCCAGGGCCCTGCTGCTCCTTGGAGGCCCCTCCCCAGCTGCTTTAAGCTTTCCAAGGCCAGCAGCCTTTCCCACCCACCTGGGAGACATTTGTTTCCCTGCTGTACGTTGGTGGTACTTGACTGAGCCGGTCACAGAGCAAGGCCTGGCTCTGCCACAGAAGCGCTGTGTGATCTTGGGCTAGTTGTGCAGCCCCTCTGTGCCTTGTTTCCTCACCTCCGGATCATCACAGTAGCGTCTGTCCCTTGGGATGGCTGTTGTGAGGATTAAATGAAAGAATTTAGCGAAGCTGCTCAGAGCAGTTCCCAGCTCACAAGACGCTCAGTGGAGATGCTGGCAGCTCCCATCCCTGATCCTTAACTCTTCTCAGAAAGGAAGCTTCTTTCCCGTTTCTGGCCCAGTGAGCCCCATCTCCTCCAGAGGCATCGTCTTGGATGGCTCTTTGAGAAACTGCCCAAGGTGTACTCCTTGTTCCTGTCTTGATGGAAGGACATTTTCATCCTTCCTTTAATTTCTAAAGCTTGGTTCCCCCTCCCCTGAACCCTCAGGAGCAAGCACCCTCCCTGGTCCGCAGTGTCAGCTCCAGGAGTGGGGTCTGGGCTGGGTCTGTGTCCAGGCAGGGAGAGAACAGAGGGGACGGCCTGTCCCATGTCCCATGTTGTCCTTCATCCAGGAGTGCGCAGTGTGGACCCCAAGACAGGCAAAGAGACTCGCTACAACCTGGAGTCGCTTATCAACTCTGCTGTGTTTCCAGGCCTGCAAGGGGGACCCCACAACCACGCCATTGCTGGTAACGCACCCTACCCCATGGCTTCCCTGCTGTTACCCAGCTTCGCAGCCCGATCCGCACCTTGCTCACGACCCCACCCCACCCCAGGCAGAAGCAGTTCTCTGGTGGTACACAAGCCTTAGAGAATCTGTGATGACTTCAGAGTTACTTCTCCATCTTTGGAGAAAAGCAGTTGGTGGAGGAGCCAGGGTCAACGTGTCACTTCCCTTTCAACCAGTGTTTGCAAGGAGGGATGTGGAGGAAGCAGTGAAGGGCGAGTTTAGATTTGGGGCTGGGTGGGGTGGCTCCCTTTACACCCCCAGCTCAGCGCCCAGGTGCCCCAGCTCTGCGATGGTGGGGTGCCCATCCACTGGCCACTCCAGCCCTTTCCACATGCTGACTGGAGGCTCCTGTGCCAGGACTCGGGCAGGTAGCTTGCATCCTCCTCCATCTTTGGTGCCCCTTTAAGCAGCCCTCGGGATGGAACAAATCCAGAGGAGCCTGGATGAACTGGTGGATCGGCCACTCCTCTCCCCGGCTCTGCTCTGAAAGCTGCCTCACTTTGCATCAAAGCAGTGGCAGCTAAGTGAAGCAAGTCCCACATCCACCTTGCTGGGGACAGGGAGCAGCTCTCCCATGGCAATCTTAGCCCGGAACTTCCTGCTGGACAGGGGCTGCCTGAAAAACTCTTGCTCAGAGAGGTCTGGAGAGCCAGCCAGGGAATGGCAGGGTTAAAGTGGGATCATTTGGGAGGAGATGTAACCCTGCCTTGGTGACACTGAGAAGCTTGGATGCCTGAGTAGAGACAGGTGTTTCTTTGACTCATGGTCTGCCTTTCATTTCCTGCCAGGGGTCGCAGTTGCTCTGAAGCAGGCCATGACTCCAGAGTTCAGAGCCTACCAGCGCCAGGTGGTGGCCAACTGCAGGGCTTTGGCTGAGGCCTTGATGGGACTGGGCTACAGAGTGGTCACAGGTACAGCCGGAAGTGAGCCCATGCGGTGGCCCTGCTCCTCGTCCCCTCTCCGTCCAGGTGTGGCAGTAGGTCATGGCCTGGGCAGGTGGCCATAGCTCTGGGGTGACTCAGGAGTCCCAGCTCTGGACACGTGACCTCTGGATTCAAACCTTGAAACAGCCTTGCGAATCACTGGTCTTGTTTTACAAATGGGCATCTGAGGTTCCTAAAGCCACACGACTACTGGAGTTGGGGGCAGTGAGGGTAGGGGTGGGAGGATGGGTCGAGGGCCAAGGGTCAGCTTAGGCCATGAGCATGTTTGAAGTCAGTGCCTGGGGATTAAGCAGGGTTCATTCACAGTGAAGATCAGGTGCTTGAGAGATGCCTGGGAGGCCAGGGGCTGTTCCAGAAAGTTCTTCCATGCCCTCACCTGCACCACTTTGAAGATACAATCACCTTGGCAGGATTAGGGGTAAAGTACGTGACATGCGTTACCCGGGCACCTCCATTGCCCCCTGCCCACTGCCCTGAGGCCCCTTAGAGGGAGCCTTGAAGATGGATCTCGAGACAAGTGGGAAATTCCCAAGGGGGGCCGTCACCCCGACAGGCTTCCAGGAGCTGGTGGGTTGGGATGCAGCCATGGGCCATTTGGGCTGGCCATACGCCCTCAGCCCCCTCTGCATTCTCCGGTTCCCTTTCTAAACTACTCTGTGCTTCATCTCAAACCCTGAGGCCCTGGGTCTTTAGCAGGTGATGACAGCCCTGCAGGACACGTGGTGGGGTCACCTTCCTGACCTCACCTGCTGTAGCCCCCTTGCACCCTGCCACTTCTTTGGAAGAGGGATCCCTGTGCTCAGCACAGGATCACCTTCCATGTCTCCCACCTGGTTTCCAGGGGGTTCTGACAACCACTTGATCCTCGTGGACCTCCGCTCCAAAGGCACAGATGGTGGCAGAGCAGAGAAGGTGCTGGAAGCCTGCTCCATCGCCTGCAATAAGAACACCTGCCCAGGTGAGCATCCTTGGTCCTCTCCTGTCTGGACCTCTTGGGGCTGATGGTTACTTGCTCTTGGGACAAGATGTGCTGTGTAGGACAGGAGCCAGGCTTTCCCCCTCTGCCTGCCCCCTCTGATGAGACACTGAGCCTGCCCAGGACAGAGCAGGAGAGGGTGCGGGAGGTGGGGGTCCTCTGGAAAATTGGATTTCTCAGCGGCTCATGAGTAAGATGTGGGAGATGCATCTCAGATGCAGACGTGAACACCTGGTGTCAGGAGCAAGGACCATGTCCAGGAGGCCACTTCCTCGTATTTAAAGTAGTGCAGCCAACAACTGGCTCCACCTCCTGGCTTCTGCCTTCCGCTCTGGCCCCCTTCTGTGTCTGCCTGAGCTGGTATCTTCAGGCCCATTCCTTTTGCCTATGCGTCCCTTTTTGGTTCAGGGGGGTCAGTGGGGGACAGAGCCTGTTTATCTTGAAGGTGATAAAAGCGCACTACGGCCCAGTGGGCTGCGCCTGGGGACCCCAGCACTGACCTCCCGAGGGCTCTTGGAAGAAGATTTCCAAAAGGTCGCCCATTTCATTCACAGAGGTGAGGGGGAGGCATGGCTGCTGGCCAAGCTGGGCTGTGGGATGGCGGGGGAGGACTGCTCTCATCAGGGCCGGTGATGGCCAGGGGACAGAGCCTCGCCCAGCAGAATACATGGGCAGAGAGGGTGGCGGGCGTGGGTGGGAGGCACACACTGGGGCCTGGACGGCAGAGCAGTTGGCTGGCCACTGGGCACGTGGGCAGTGGTGTCTCTCGCTGGCACAGGCATAGAGCTGACCCTGCAGATCCAGGACGCCGTAGGGGTGAAGGCCACCCTGAAGGAGTTCATGGAGAAGCTGGCAGGAGCCGAGGAGCACCAGCAGGCTGTGGCAGCCCTCAGGGCAGAGGTGGAGAGCTTCGCCACCCTATTCCCGCTGCCTGGCCTGCCTGGCTTCTAGAGGAGCGCCTGCCTGCCCAGGGACCCAGCGCCCTGCGGGCCCCACACAGGCCCTCCTGAAGGCCTCTTTTCAGAATTTGCTACCTTTTTTACCTGCTTCACAAATCAACATTTAAAGCTCCTGGGACAAGTTATGAAGGAGTATAAATCTGAACCTCACCTTCTTGCAGCTTCAAATACAGTTATCATGGGAAAATGGAATACAATTTAGCCATTCCACCTTAATTATCCAGACGAGTGTGGGCACAGCTACTGGGAAGACACTGGGACCTTTACCCCCTCTTGATCCCCTGGGCTTCCCAACACTGTGACAAATAGAAGCACTGAGCTGCAGCTGGGAGAAGCTGCTATGACACCAGACAAGGGCTCAGCTCTGATGTGGGTGAGGAGGGAGCGTCCTGGCCTGTGCTTTCAACCAGAATCCCAAGTCAGATGATTTTGTTCAGGTGCCACCCAGCTAAGTGGGAGTCCGGCTCTCACACCTGGGGAGGAGGGGGACGTGTGTGGTTTCCTCTCCCAGTCTGGAACAGGCGACCCTGGAAGCCAGTCTGGAGCCACCAAGGTCCAGATGACCATCTCCCTCCCCTGATCAGGAAACCAGAGGTCACCTTCCCAGAGAAACTTTATTTTCCACAAATATCAAGTGCAAAACATAGATGACCATTTTTAATAAGCACAGTCCAATTTTTAACCACAGGATGTCTACAAGAATTATAGTTTTAAAAAATACAACCAATTTTTATATTTCAAAAATATCTCAACTCAAATAAATTAATTTCTTAAAAAGTACACTTTTCATACTATTTGTTTGGCATGACTGGTTAAACTGGTACAGCCACACCGAGAGCTGTGGGCACACGCATGTGCAGCGTGCTCTCACCCTGCAGTGCCCACAGCTCACCCGGTGGACCCACGCTCACACATGACAAGGAACATGCAATAATAAAATAGCCTTTAAAAAAATGACAAATACGACTTCATCACGCCCTATGCTTCTCACCGTGGCCTGAACGCAGCTGTGGGTGGGGGCTCCAGCGCAGTGGGCGGGGCAGCCGCCACCTCTGGAGGCTGTGGGGTCGTCATACTGCCCAGCCTGAGACAAAGGGGCGTCCCCAGGCTGCCGCACGCCCACCCCACACGCCTGCTCCCTCCTCCCCACTGCAGTGGTGACCAAACCTCAGGTAGGGCCAGTGTGCTCAAACCCTAGCTGAAGCTGGTTTTCCTTCTGGGCAGAAGTAGAGATTTGATGCTTTTCCTTTTTGCAGTCTGTTAATGCTGTCTTTCTTTAAAATTCCAGTTTTAGCAGTTTCTATCACAACACTGGGGAAAAGCCAGAAAGCCAGCTGGTTTGCTTCATAGCACGAGCCAAGGCACTTTCTCAAGCCTCTAGGGAGATGGGAAAGGCTGTCCACTAGCCGAGGGCTCCTGTCTGTGTGGAGACCATGTGGCAGCGGCAGCATCGTGGACTGAGTGGATAAGCTGGCCGGGCAGGCAACATCAGGCCGGGGAGGGGGCAGCAAGCTGTGTGCAGGGTCGTCTGGACTGCTTGGCCTCTGGGGACGTGTCACGAGCTGCAGCAGCTCTTGGGGGAGAATCTATCAGCCTTCCTGTGACTTGTCACTAGTTTGGGGGTGAAATTTACATCTCTGCAGGTGGTAACTGACCTAAAACAGGATGTCAAGAACCAACTGGGAAATGACCTGGGATCAGCTTCTACTGAAGGAGCAAGACCCCCAGGGGCTGTAAAAGGGTTCGGCGGGTGTGGAGTTTCTGGAAGTCTCTTAACTGCCAGCTTGAGCAGGTTCTTCATAACCTGGACTACTTTAAAAAGGTGGTGGCGGGGGGGGGGGGGGGGGCCTGGTGCATGTAACAGACTGGAAATGAAGCTGAAACCAACCTCAAGGTTTTGGTGCCTGGGCCTCCAAGGTGACACCAGGACTGAAGAAGGGGTGCTGACACCCTGATTTCTTAAGTGTCTTGGTGTTTGAACACTTATTATTACAGGGCAAACAAGATGAGCTGCTGCACAGGCTACCATCGCTCAGACTGGGTGCGTCTGACACTTCCGGCAGGTTCCGGAACTGTGGCAGGGCCAGGAGAGCCTGGTTCCCCTTCGAGATCCTCTGAAGAGAAACATACTTGCCATCAAGCAAGCCTGTGAAACAGTCACACTGCAGAGCTGGCTTTTAACCAACATTTAAATGCTGGAGTTCAACCACTAGTTAGCAAAGGCTACTTCTAAGTGAAGACACAGCTCAAGGGACTGGCTCCCGGGTGCCCACTCTGTGGCTGCCCCATGGCCAGGTCTGCTCACACCAGCCAGGCTTGCCCTCCACACCCTGGGGGTCTCCTGACCACTTAAGGTATAGCTTCTGCACAAATACTCTCTAGAATTGGACTTTTGCTTCAAGGAGGCCAGTGTGACTGACCTGCTGCCCCTCCCAGCTTCCCAAGTAAGAGGTGTGAACTGCTGAGTCCATGCTGATGGCCCAGGAACAAAACAGGTGGGCCAGTGATCACCTTGTATCTGGTCACTGGGGCCCCACGGCCCACCAGTCTTCCCTGGACGTAAGGTGTCACAAACGCTCATGTCCCAGGAGGCCCAACTAGACACAATCAGCCACCTACCTGGAAACAAAGCAGCCTCAGAACACAAGGATGGGGGGGTGGGGAGTAACAGGAGGACAGTCTTCCTGCCTGCACCCACACCGCACATTTAAAAGCTGCCGGGCCATCCCCGGAGACGCCTCTGGGGGAACACAGGTGACAGCACAGGTACACAGCCGAGAAGACAAGGCGACACAATGCCCCCAAGGGGCCTCAGTCAGAGACTCTGGAGCAGGACCAGCCCTCCAGCGGGAATGGAGGCCCTGAGCAGAAGCCCAGGCAGGGAGAAGCCACCGGACTGAGGTGACATGGAGCCAACAACACGGAATGCTGCCCCAGCAGACCTGCACACACATGCTCAGGAGCAACCACTGTGGCTGGTTCAGGTGTGTTTATCACAATTTGGGGAAACGTAAAGCAGTAACACCAAGAGTTCTCTCTACTTCAGGAAAAACAACGTAAGGAAAAAAAGGTACGAAAGTCTCAAGATTGCAAAAACCACCCATCTATGTACATCAGGGGTAACTGTCAGAGCCTCGGGGGTCCTGGTGGGTGAAGGTGTGCGGGACTCGGGGTGGGGAGGGCTGCAGCAGAGCAAGCTGCCATAAGGTGCCCACGCTCCAGGCCAGCACAGCCCGAGGCAGATCACTGAGACTGCCACACAGCCTTCCTGGAGACCCCAGCCTGGCGGCTGGTTGGGTAGGACCCAGCGGCCGCCAGGCCCGCGACACCCCACGAGGTAGTGAAGTGGTTGCAAAGGTTTGCTGTGGGTGTGAGGACTGGGGTGACCTCTGCCAAATGAACTCCAGCCTGTCAGCAGACCCTTTGAAAGAACAGAGTAGGATCACCTGGCCAGGGGGGTGGACAGGGCTGGCTTTTCCTCGAGGAACCCCGTGGCCTTGTCTCCGGGGCTCCCCACCCCCGAGAACAGATCTGAAAATGGGATTCCAGTGACTCCGCTCACTCCTGCTGAACTTGGGAGCCCAGTGACAGGCGCCTCCATGCCTGGTCAGGAGGTGAGGCCTGGGCAGGGTGCCTTCAGGGGCCTCCCTGAGAGGGCGGCTCCACGAAGCCGAGTGAAGGGCCTCGTCCTGCTTCCCACCGTGTCCTCCAGGCAACAGCTGCCCCCCGATCTTGCTTGTGTGAGTGTCCAGAGAAGCAGCCTGCGACCAGCGCGGTCCTCCACATGGGCTCTGCCCCGCTGCCCTAATCCACCACCAAGACTTTCTTCTGTCCCAGCCTCTGGGCCTGACGCCAACCACTCTCCTCCAAGGGATGCTGCCAGAGGGCCAGGCCCTCCACCCTTGCCCAGAGGCACCTGGGAACCATGGCTGCTGCCTTGGTGTCCTTCCCGCTGACAACAGCAGGAGTCTGAACAGCTCAGAGGACCGCTCAGTCATGCCAACCCCTCCCCAACCCTGGGCCACAGGTCTCAGTCACCGAGGCGGGCTGGACTCAGATCTTGTACAGAAAGCTGGGCACGTAGTCGAACCTGAGGGCAGGCTGGCTGGTCCCGTGCCGCTCCTGCATGTAGTGCAGCCGCAGCAGCTCCGCCAGGTACCGCACCACCTTGACGTCCTCGTGCACTAGCCCCAGCGTCAGCTGCAGGAAGCTGGCCTGGCGACTGGCAGCCAGCTCTGGGGCCTCGCCGCCGTGCGCGGGCAGGTGCAGGTGATGGCAGAAGGTGTAGAGGAAGGCCTTGGCACACAGCTGTGCGAGCATGCTCTGCACGTGCAGGAAGTAGGTGCTGCCCCGCCGGATGTGTGTGCGGTGGTCCGCCAGCCGCGGCACCAGGGTGCCCCTGTAGAGCGGGCAGCGCAAGGTCTTCCGGTCCAGGTCAAGGATGCTCGTGTAGCGGCTGTAGCGGCTCAGGGCGTGCAAGGCACCAGCACTGGCGGGGGATGCCACCCTGAAACACACAGATCAAGGTCAGGGGGCAGAAGCTGGGGTGGGGCCCCCTCTCAAGAGGCCAGCCCCGGCCAGCCCCACTCGCTGGTGCTCTCTGGAAGGCAAATGTGGTCGCGACGATCTTCACGGCTCCGCAGCCCTCACGATGGAGGTCAAATCCTAGTGTGGCTCATGAAGCCCTGATGACCGCTTTCTGCTAGTCTCTGAGGCCCAGCTGTTACTTCCCTGGGGACTCCCCTGCAGCCATGCCAAGCTTTCCAGTTGGGGGCAGGTTCTGCTCTGCCTGAACACCAGGCCCTTTCTGCTGTGCCTGGCTTATGACAACTCAAACCTCACCCAGCCTCCCTGACCCCCATGTGCACCCGTTTCTTCCTCTGTGACCTGGTCAAGTTCCTTCACTTCTGAGCCTTGTCTGTGAGGCAGACGCTGGTCCTAGCTACTGGGTCACCTCAGAGGGCAAGTCCGGGGTGCTCAGGACAGCGCTTGGCCCTTACCCCGAGCCTGGTGCTGACCAGTGTGGTACCAGGAGCTTCTGCAGACTCGGATCTGTAACCCATGCGGCACCCTGCATGTCAGAGGCGGGAAGGTGGGTGGGGTTCGCTCGGCAAGGGAAGGAGTGCCAGGGGAGGCGGGGTAGGGACTGTCCTGGGTCCAGCTCTCAGATTCTATACTGACTTAGCACATGGGACCAAGCCCAGTGGACACACAGAAGCACCCTCTGCTTGGACCCTCTAGCACTGACCCTCAGGGGCCTCGATCTGCCTCTTATCTCAGTGTCCAACCTACCTGCCGGCCTGGCTCACCACCCACCTCAGCTGAGCACCCCTGGGGCCCGGGTTCAATGTGCATCCCAGGGGGCAGCCCTTTCCTGCTCTGAAAGGCAGCTGCAGGACCCCCGCCCTAGCCTCGGTTCATCTCCTCAGAGTGCCCCCCACCTCATTGCTGCTCACTGCCCAGGACACCTTTAGAGAAGCCGCAGCAAGCCCAGTCCCCACTCTCCTCCTGGTCCTTCGGTCAACCCTCCAGCGACAGGTGCCCTGGAGGGCAAGGCCCCCAGCCTGTCCACTGTGGCTCACACCCAAGCAGGACCCTCTGGGGGCACATGTCCCAATTCTCAACCCCTGTGCACTCAGGAGCTCTGGGAGGGAGGGCTCACGGCACGAGTCATCAGACAACCTCCAAGGTCTCAGCTGCCACTGTTGACGGGTCTCCCACTTTCCTGGAGGGACCCTCCATGGCTCCAAGGCCAGGGGCCAGGGCCTGGCTCCGCCCCTGCCACCCAGCCTACCTTCCTCAGGGCAGGTCTTCACCCCGTGGGGACATCCGAGCAGCAGACAGGGATCAGACACAACTGGCCCAACACCCAGCCCACGGAGAGGTCACAGCTGGAGTGGGAGCAGGGCAGCCTGTCACAGGGACGCCCCACTGCGGACACATCTGTAATCCAGCCTTGGGCACAGTGGCTGCCACTTAACAGCCTCAGTAAACATCTGGCAAATGACTGCTCATGACGCAACCCTCCTATTTCCCCAGAAGGGAGGAGGGCCCTGCCTGGGTGCCCACTGCAAGGGAGCAACTCAAGCATGCCCTTCTCTATGGTCCAGGGACTGGACTCCAGCTATCACCCCTCTCAATACCCGCATGTTGCAGGTGAGCAAAGGCAGGTGTGGGGAGAGGAGTGAGCAGGCTGAGCATTCAAGGGCAGGAGTCCTTCAAGGTAGACAAACAGAGTGGAAAACCCCAAAAGGAACTGCTAAAGCACAAGGGAGTGAAGTGGAGACAGAAAGCTTTTAAGAGGTGGAGGATTCAGCTCCCGCAGCCGACAGGACAGTGGAGGGGGAGCCAGGAAGGCTGCCTTTCCCAGCACTGCTACCCTCCTAAGACCCAGACCTCGCCTCAGTCATTTGCACCATAGTGTGAACTAGAGACTCAGCAGGGACCTGAGATTCAGAAGTCCAGTCATTCCCAAACCTTGCTGCAAACCACGTGACTCCACTTCATACCCCAAGCCAACCCGATGAGAATCTCTGCAGGTGGGGCCAAGGAGCCCGTGATTCTAGAAAATGCTCCCAAACAGTTTTGATACAACAAGGTACAGACCAGGGTCTGGAACCACTTCGCAACAGAAGTCCCTTTGGAAAGGATCTGCCCAAAGTGACACAGTGAGTTGGTGTGGGGCCCTCCACAGGACCCATGAACCTCACCCCAAGGGACAGCCACCCGACAGCTCATCTCTCACGGCCAGGGCCCCTCCCACCCCATGACCAGTTACCTCTGCAGGCCAATAAGCTTCCACTTCTGGAAGTCCGTGATATGCAAAGGGGAGGAGAGCCAGTGCTTCACAGGTTTGCCATGGCGGCCATAGCCAGGGACAAAGATGGAGAGCGCAGTCACCAGCTTCCTGACCATGGCCTCCTCTTCCCCCAAGACCACCAGCGTCCTCCCGCTGAGCAGGGAGTAGATGGCTGGGTGGGCAAACGGGTACTGGCGGATGAACTTTAAGGCGTTCTGGCCCGCCCTCTTCTTGTGCCTCTCGGAAGAGGGGCCAGCAGGAGGCATGGAGGAGGGAGTCCTGTCGGAGCTGGTGGAGGCTACGCTGCTCCCATAGCTGGTGGCGTCGGAGTGGTCATCCAGGCTGGTCTTACTGCTGTCTAGGCTGGTCAGCAGGTGGCTCGGGTCCAGCTCATAAGCAGGGAAGCCTTCACAACTATTGTTTCGGGAAGAAGGACTGGCATTTTCCACCGAGAAGTCCACGTGGAACCCTTGGTCCTTCTGCCGGTAGCGCTGTGGGGGAACGCTCACAACCCCATCCTCATCAGAGAGTGTGTGGCCTGGGGTGGAGAGTGGCACCAGCAGAGCACCAGCTTCCCTCCCGATGCAGCACGAGGCATCTGTCTGCAGCGAAGCGAGGCCCGAGCTGCCATCCTCGGCCTCCCCCACCTCCGGTGGGCTGATGCCTGCCTGGAAGTGGATGGCCCCCTGGCCACCCTCTGCGTAGGACTCCTCCTCGTTAATGGCACTTGGATAGCTGGCCTTGAAGTCGTCAGGGATGAGGGCCTCAGAGGGGCAGGTGCTGAGGACTTCGATGCTGTCCCCACTGATGGTCCTGTGGCTGACCGCCTTGCTCCGGACCACCTGGGGGCTCAAGGGCACTGTGAGGCTGGACTGGCTCTCAGACTTTGACAGCACAGAGGTGGGTTTCTCTGTGCCCAGAACCTCGATGCTCTCTCCGCTACTAACGCTCCCTTTCATGTCCATCTCCAGATAGTCCAAGTTCTCCTGGGGGTCAAAACTGCTTGATTCCATCACGGCCGCTTCCCTTGATGCCTCATCCCCAAGGTCCTGCTCCATCTTGATGAGCACGGACTCCACGCTGGATTTGTAGGAGCCCACGCTGATTAACACCTGAGGAACTAAACAGTCTTCTGGAGACTCAGAAGGCAGCCCGTAGTGATGGGGCTTAGAGACTGTGCTCTCCTGTTTCTCAGCCAGTCTGTCGCCGACCTCCACCAAGTCTTCAAAAAGGAAGCTGGTGATGTGCTGCTGCTTCAGGAGTGCTCTGTCAATCTGACTGGTCAGGAGGTAACAAAGGTCCCCTCTGAACATGTGCTCAACGTGGCGGAGCTGCGCCAGCGTCTGGGTGAAGTACTCTGTGTCACAGAGCTCCTCCAAGGTCTTGAGCTTCTTGTCAAAACACTTGGTGGACTTTGCTTTGATGAGTTTCGGGGTGTAGGAGGGTCTGCAGGCATAATGGTCGGTGTCAGCAGATTCTTCAGGGTCAGAGGTAGTGGCTGCCTGGCTGGGCGGATGCTGGATGTGCTCCAATTCCCTAGGACACAAACTGGACCCCCTCAACTTGCGATGAGGGTATGAGCGGATCTGCCTCAGAAGGTCTTGATGTTCGATGATGGACTTCTCTACACTGGCCAGTTCATTGGCCTTCTCGATGGCCTGAGATGAGTAAAAGCCTTTGTCGTTAGCTTTCTTCTGGATCTCTGTCTCCGTGTGTAGCACTGTCCTGGTGTAATCCAAATCTTTCAGTTTTTTTTCAAGTTCCCCGGCAAAAGCCTTCCTGTTGCCTGTCTTCAAGCACTCTGATGCTTTGGAAAATTCAGCTGAGAGCTCCTGGAACTGCTGCATAATTTTGTGCTGGTCTGCCGAGATATAAGCCATACAAAAGGGCCTCACGAAGCCGCGGGCCTCCAGGTCATACAGGGTGAGATGGTGCACGTAGGCAAAGGCCCCTTCCTTGGAGTCTCCCAGCACCACCTTGGAGTCCTCCACGAAGTTCAGTTTGGGGTAGGCAGAGCCAGGAGGATGGCCCACGAAGGAGGCCTGGTAATCCACAGACATGATCCGCAAAGAGAAGTAATTGAGATCAAAAGTACCAAAAACTTTGGTGTCATTGGGGATGGTCAATAAGGGCTGGGGTCCCACCTGCTCAGAGAATTCGGAAATAAGGATGAAGTCCCGAGAGAACTTGGCCCCGGACAGTTTGGACCATGGATTGGCTCCTTGGCTGGCGAAGGGGAAGAGCGGCACCGAGTACTCCTCGGGCAGTGCCGGCTCATTGTAAGGCTCCTCCTCGTACTCGTCCTCTTTGGTGAAGGCCACCACGTCAGGGGCGCTGATCATATTTCCAGGTATATGGGAAGAACATGGAGAGGAAGTAGGACAGATGCGGAGGTAGCCAACGCAGGGGAGCCAGGCCTCTGGAGGAGGAAGCAAAGTCCCTGCGGAGCAGTCTTCTTTGCGTCCTCAGAAGTCCGAGGCTGCCAGTCACAAACCGGAGGTTCGAGCTCTCGCAGCCCCTCAAAGGTGTGGCTCCTTCAAGGGTTCCGGAGGCCTCAGGAGACCCCAGAACTCCGCAGGTCAGGAAGACCCAGGAGACTGGATGCCCTTCGCCTCCTCCCGCGACCGCGGCGGGTGCAGGGCACCCGCAGCGAGGTCACCGGCGCTCCCCGGAGCACACCACCACGGCAACAGCCCCACCTCAGGACGGTTGCCCAGTGCGGGGCTGCGGGCTGCCGCACGGACCAGCCAAGCGTGACGACTCCCACGGCCCGAAGGCAGAAACCGTCACGGCTCTTCGGACGCCACAACCCGGATCTAGCTACCGCGGCACCGCCATCTTGGTGTCACATGACTCGAGCTGTCGTGCCGCGTGACCCGGAAACGTCCGCGTCAACTTCCGAACCGGAGAGCTGCGTCTCCCGAGAGCGGAGCGGGAAGGCAGGGCAGTGAGGCGGCCGCGCAGGGTGGCCTGGGAGTTGTGGTTCACGGGGCTGTGCGACTAGCGCTGGCGGAAGCGGCTGAAAGGCGGGCGGAAGCGGGCTGTGCGCGGGATCGCGGGCCAGCTGGAGATTCCCGGTTCCCGGGGCGGGCGCCGCAGATGCACTGGGCCCGGGGATGATCTTTCCGGCCGCCCACCGCGCTCTCCGGGGGCTGCCGCGGCCCGGTACTCGGGCCCTGACTCGCGCCGCCATGGAGGTGGCCCTGCGAGGCGTGCGGAAAATCCTTTGCGTGGCCGAGAAGAACGACGCGGCCAAGGGCATAGCCGACCTGCTGTCCGGCGGCCGCATGCGGCGGGTGAGGAGGTCCCCGGGCGGGCGGGACGGGGATGAGCGGCCTCTGCTCCCTCCGGGCGTCCCCGCCGTCGGGGCAGGGCGTCCGGGCGCCTGCTACGACCGACGGGCGTTTAGAAACGGAGTTAATGTCTCTAGTTTGTTCGGAGACCTTGGGTCCGCCTTGGGCGGCGGCGGCGGGTGCCAAGCCGGTCTGAGACGCGGAACCGCCGGCCGAACTCCCCTGGCTTGCTCTGGAGCCTGCGGGGTCGTCGGTCTGGGTGCATCTGACGCGGCGACCCGCCCGAGCCCCTGTCCCGGCGAGCGAGGTGGAGATAGTGTCTGTTCTGGACCTCGGGAGGCGCAGAGGAGAGAGACGGTGAAAAGGTTTGGGAAGGGGGTGACCGGAGGCCTTACAAGCTGTTCAGGACGCTCTCAGTTACAAAAGTGGGCCCCGAAATGGTTTTCTGGACATACCTCAGCGCACGGGTGGAAGTCTCCTGCTCTCTTTTCCTTAACACCTCAGGGTCCTCAGGCCTCTGCTTCTTGCCTATAGGTGGTGGGAACTGGAGCAGAGGTTGTACGGGTGCTGGCTGACAGCATCACCTTTTCCCAGAGCTGAGCGTCCTGGTGACCAGCCCCAGGCTATGCCAACTCCTAGGGCTCTAGGCTCCTTGAGATTGGCCTGTCTACACAGCTAACTTCTGTATCCTTCGGCCTCCGTTTAAGTGTCTCTTCTTCGGGGAACCTTTTCTTCATGTTTCTTTCCCCCAGAAGGGTCAGGGTGCAGTGTGATAAACTGTCACTGTGTCCCTTTCTACTTGGAAGGCACCTCCTGGTTACAGTTCCATAATGTGCTGTGCAAGTTGCTCATCTCATCCGAGTCCCCGTCGCCCTTCCATGGACCCTCAGCTCCGAAGGAAAGAGCTGTGGCTGTTGGGTCCCCTGCTGTATTCCTCATACCCAATATGTGTGTGGAGTACAGCAGGCCCTCACTCAGCACTTCTGGGTGCACATTTGACCTCAGTCTTGAAGTTTTACCAGGCAGTGAGAACCACATAGACTTCCCTGGTGGCTCAGACTGTAAAGCGTCTGTCTATAATGCGGGAGACCCGGGTTCAAGCCCTGGGTTGAGAAGATCCCCTGGAGAAGGAAATGGCAATCCACTCCAGTACTATTGCCTCGAAAATCCCATGGACAGAGAAGCCTGGTAGGCTACAGTCTATGGGGCCGCAAAGAGTCGGACACGACTGAGCAACTACACTTTGCTCCATGTACCACATGTACAAAAGGCAACCCACTGGCTTGAAATAGCTTGGCAAGTTCAAAACTGGAAAGCTGAGAGTGTGGGGTGCTGGGGGAAGGAACCAGTGGGCATAGCAAGAGAGGATGAGAGAGCCACGTGTTTCATGGGTGAGTATCAACTGTCTTGAAGGTACCGTTCATCAGTGTTCACTACGCCCCCAGTTTTGTCCTCTAATATAATAGTTCCAGGTTTTATCATACCAAGAGGAAATGCCGTAGCCATTAAGCAGTCACCCTCCTTTCCCCACTCTTCCCAGCCGCTGGGAGCCACTAATCTGCCTTGTGTCCCCAAAGATGTGTCTGTTCTGGATATGTCATACGAAGAGATTCATGTGATATGTGGCCTTTTGTGTCAGGCTTCTTCTACTTAGCATTTTTGGAAGCTTCACTTTGTAGCGTGTGTTAGCACCACATCTCTTTTTACAGCTGAATAATATCCCGTTGTATAGACAGATCATATTTTGTTTATCCTTTCATCAGTTGGTGGACATTTGTGTTGGTTCCACTTTTTGGCTGTTGGGAATAGAGCTGCTGTACAGCTTACACGCAAATTTTCATTTGAATACCTGTTTTCAGTTCTTTGAGGTAAATTCCTGGCAGTGGTATTGCTGGGTCATAAATTAATTCTATCTTTAACTGTTTGAGGAACTGTCAAACTATTTTCCACACTGGCTGGAACATAATATATTTTCTCCATTGATGGCCTAGTTTTTTCATATTATGTCAACACTTTTTCCTTTTTTAATTATCACTGTTCTGGATGTGTTCTAAGTTGCTTCAGTTGTGTTGTGTCTGAGTCTTTGCAAGTCCCTGGACCAGAGCCCTCCAGCATCCTCTGTCCATGGGATTCTCCTGGCAAGAATACTGGGGTGGGTTGCCAGGCCCTCCTCCAGAGGTTCTTGCCAACCTAGGTATTGAACTCCTTAAGTTTCTTGCATGGGTAGGCGGATTCTTTACCACTAGCACCACCTGGGAAGCCCAGTTATCACCATCCTCAGTCAGTCCAGTCACTCAGTCCGACTCTTTGTGACTCCATGGACTGCAGCACGCCAGGCCTCCCTGTCCATCACCAACTCCCAGAGTTTACTCAAACTCATGTCCGTTGAGTCAGTGATGCCATCCAACCATCTCATCCTCTGTCATCCCCTTCTCCTCCTACCTTCAATCTTTCCCAGCATCACAGTCTTTTCAAGTGAGTCAGTTCTTCGAATCAGATGGCCAAAGGATTGTAGCTTCAGCTTCAGCATCAGTCCTTCCAATGAATATTCAGGACTGATTTTCTTTAGGATGGACTGGTTGGATCTCCTTGCTGTCCAAGGGACTCACAAGAGTCTTCTCCAACACCACAGTTCAAAAGCATCAATTCTTCGGTACTCAGCTTTCGTTATAGTCAAACTCTCAGTCTGTACATGACTGCTGGAGAAACAATAGTTTTGACTAGATGGACCTTTGTTGGCAAAGTAATGTCTCTGCTTTTTAATATGCTGTCTAGGTTGGCCATAACTTTTCTTCCAAGGAGCAAGCATCTTTTAATTTCATGGCTGTAGTCATCCTCAGTGTGATTTTGGAGTCCCCCCCAAAAATAAAGTCTGTCACTGTTTCCCGTTTCCCCATCTATTTGCCATGAAGTGATGGGACCAGATGCCATGATCTTAGTTTTCTGAATGTTGAGTTTTAAGCCAACTTTTTCACTCTCCTCTTTCACTTTCATCAAGAGGCTCTTTAGTTCTGCTTCGCTTTCTGCCATAAGGTTGGTGTCATCTGCGTATCTGATGTTATTGATATTTCTCCTGGCAATCTTGATTCCAGCTTGTGCTTCATCCAGTCCAGCATTTCTCATAATGTACTCTGCATATAAGTTAAATAAGCAGGGTAACAATATACAGCCTTGACGTACTCCTTTCCTGATTTGGAACCAGTCTGTTGTTCCATGTCCAGTTCTAACTGTTGCTTCTTGACCTGCATACAGATTTCTCAGGAAGCAGGTCAGGTGGTCTGATATTCCCATCTCTTGAATTTTCCACAGTTTGTTGTGATCCACACAGTCAAAGGCTTTGGCATAGTCAAAACCACCACCATATTAGTGGGTGTGAAATATCTTATGGTTTTAGTTTGTGCTTCCCGAGTGACTGATGACATTGAGCATCTTTTCATATGCTTGTTAGTTGCTGTTGCCTTTGAAGAAATGTCTGTCCATGTCTTTTGTCCAGCTTTGAATTGTCTTTTTGTTATTGAGCTGTGAGTTCTTTCTATATTCAGGATACTAGGTCCTCCTTAGATGTATGACTTGCAGATGTCCTCATCTATTCTGTGGGTTGTTTTCTCTTTTGATAGTGTTCTTTGATACAGAAAAGTTTAATTTTGGTGACATCCAGTTTATCTAATTTTCCTTTTGTTGGTTATACTTTTACTGTCATGTCTAAGTATGACCAATCTAGATAGCATATTCAAAAGCAGAGACATTACTTTGCCAACAAAGGTTCGTCTAGTCAAGGCTATGGTTGTTCCTGTGGTCATGTATGGATGTGAGAGTTGGACTGTGAAGAAGGCTGAGCGCCGAAGAATTGATGCTTTTGAACTGTGGTGTTGGAGAAGACTCTTGAGAGTCCCTTGGACTGCAAGGAGATCCATCCAGTTCATTCTGAAGGAGATCAGCCCTGGGTGTTCTTTGGAAGGAATGATGCTGAAGCTGAAACTCCAGTACTTTGGCCACCTGATGCAGAGAGCCAACTCATTGGAAAAGACTCTGATGCTGGGAGGGATTGGGGGCAGGAGGAGAAGGGGACGACAGAGGATGAGATGGCTGGATGACATCATTGACTCGATAGACGTGAGTCTGGGTGAATTCCGGGAGTTTGTGATGGACAGGGAGGCCTGGTGTGCTGCGATTCATGGGGTTGCAAAGAGTCGAACACGACTGAGCGACTGAACTGAACTGAACTGAAGAAACCATTGGCAAACCAAAAGAGTTTTAGCTCTTATATTCAGGTCATTGATCCATTTTGGGTTAATTTTTCTGTGTGATGTAAAGTAACCTGTTTTGTGAAGTCTTTCCTCAGGCTCCTCTCCATCCATTTCCATCTCTGTTTCCAGATGTGTTTTCACAGCTCTTGATGCTGGGATCTCTGTCATGGGTCACGTTCCAGCTGCTTGTCCCTCTCTGCCATGCGTGTCACTCTCTAAGACAGAGATGGGTCTGTTCACTTATTTAGCCCTCACACAGGAGTTGCTTCCCATGACATAATCCCTGCCTTTCAGGGACATAAATTCTGAAGAAAGAGCCCAGACATCCACATGCAGAGCTCAGAATCCGGTGATGGCCTTTGCAGCTTAGTAATAGAAAAGAATGGAAGTAACAAGTAAAGACACCAGTGGGTAAAATCAAGTTGTAGTTATGTTAGGTAATTAGATACTCATCATGGAAAAGACTCATATGTAGAAACATATATGTGTTTGAGAGAAGTTCACTATTAAGATAAAACCTTTTTTCTCCTAAACAGTAGTGCTTAAATGGTAGTAACTACTGAAGATAGTTTAGAGAACATAAATATGTATAAGCAGAGCAGCCCCACTTGGACAGTGACCACTATTAGTAACTCATAGATCTTTGAGGATTTATAGTCAGAAGAAGTCCTGTAAATTCAGTGGCAGCAAAGTTATCACTTCCTGCAGAGTGCTTAGAACAGGGACTGCTCTGGTGTCTGGGGGGGAGTTTGTTTGTTTTCTCTAATTTTGACAGCATGGATGGCTCTGCAGAGAGATCGCTGAAGCCACCTTCTTGGTCTGTATACGCAGTTTTCTTCTTTCTCTAGGCTCTAGAACTCTGCTGGAATTTAAGCAGCCCACTCCTGAGCAGCTCACCCAGTCAATGGAATCATGCATAATTGAGTGCTGTCCTCAGCTGGGAACTTAGAGGGATTTGGTCAGGGGCAAGTTTGAAATGCTAGGAAAACGTTTTAGTTCCTCAGGACAGTCCACTGGCGGAGACTGCCTGGGAGAGCCTTGCCCTGGGGTGCACACATCTTGTTAGACAGGGCATCCCCCGGAAGAGGATTAGAACACAGTTTCAAGACTGTTCCCAGGAAAGTGGGGACCATGGACACACACCACGGGGGCTGGGCTGGGGCCAGGCTGTTGGCTGGATTCAGCCTGTGGCAGCCAGAGAGCCTGGGCCTTGGTACGCATCAGAGCCCATGCAGGAGTTTGTCTGAGAAGCTTTGATGCGTTCTTAGAAAGAGGTAGAAATGCTGCTGATTCACCTGTTTCTCTTCTCTGGACTAAAAGGGCTTAACCAGCAGTTGCAGTTTGTAGGAAATGGCAACCCACTCCACTATTCTTGACTGGAGAATCTCAGGGACAGAGGAGCCTGGTGGGCTGCTGTCTGTGGGGTCGCACAGAGTTGGACATGACTGAAGTGACTTAGCAGCAGCAGCGGCACTAGACCCAGTGAACTGGTGTATCAGATATGAAAATAAATTCCCACTTTAAGTTTGCCATTGTGGCTTGAAGGGATCTGCACTCATTGTTCCACACAGAAAATTTGTGTGAGGCTGGGGGAGAATGTTCTGGACACAGTCCTCCTTGGTGTTTGCAGGTTCCCAGAGTCCCACTTTGCCTGTGTCTTGTCTTATGTGCTGTGTTGGTGTGAAACTCATACATGTAGTTACTTTTAACACCATTTTGAAGGCTGGGGTCTTCTCTGAGAGGGTCTCAATTCACAGAAAAGTACAGCTAAGGAGGCAGGTGTAGGCTGGTTCCCAGGACTGACTGGGACTCACAGCTTCACTGGATTTCAAAGCCAGAGAGGGGGACCTTACAGATGATTTTACTCAGAATAAAGTGAGGTTCAGAAAGGTGAATGACTTGCCCACGGTCCCGTTTATTGGTGCAGTTGTATGGCTGGGAAGTAGAGATGTGTGTGAAGAACAGAGAACTGGTGACACACGTCGTAATCCTGTCTGGAGTAATTGTCACGTGATCTTGGACAAGTCCAGTCTCACCTGTAGAAACATGTCCGCTGACCGCAGTCGACATGACCAGGCCCCTGCTTTTCCCTGAGTGTGGAGGGGCCACTTCACAAATGGGCCTAGTGATTTCGCCTCGTATTTATCTGTAGGAAGTTCTGTTGCATTTGTAATATTCTGCAGGAGTTTGCTTGATCCTTATGTGAGGACTCAGTTTGTCTTTTATGTGCTTTATATAGTTTTTTCTATTTTTGTTTCACTTTCTAGAGGGAAGGACTTTCAAGATTCAACAAGATCTATGAGTTTGATTATCATCTGTGTGGCCAGGTAGGTGCTGCAGGGCTTCTATCCTGTGGCTGAAGGATGCTTTTGGATTCACATGCCATCTTGCTGTACATTCCTTGGGGTGTTAGTGATGGCTGAAGAGAGAGCTTGTGTTTTAGAATTAATCAAGGAGAATTAGCCTGACCATTGTAGACAATACAGTGTCTTTTAAGAAAAACTGTTTCTATGACCTGAAGATCACTGGTGACAGGTTATCATTTTATAATTCATAAGGAAGTCTATTTTTTATAAAACATGGTCCCAATGTAGCTGTCTATGACAAGAGACAAACTAGTACACTGTAGTTTAAATATAAAAGGCATCATGGAGCCAGAATTAGAATGGTATTAATATCACTGTGGTTTTGGCTTTGAAGAGCTGTATTTGTTTATTTCTTTTCAGTCTGCTGGTTTGGGGAGGTTGTGTGTGTGTGTGTGTTTAGCTTCGCAGCAGAGCTAAGAGGAGGGTACAGAGGTTTCCCACACACACACCCTGCCTCAACACAGCCCCCCAGCAACCCCCTCGGATGGCACCTTTGTTACAGTTGACGGGATACACGAGATCATCTTTACCCGGAGTCCCAAGTTGACATTAGGGTTCACCCCACTCTTGTGCATTCTGTGGGTTTGCATGAATGTGTACCTGTACCCACTATTAGGACCCCATGCAGAGTATTCTCACTGCCGCCAAAGCCCCTGTGCTCTGCCCATTCATCCTGCCTTCCCCCCAGCCCCCTGAGAACCACTTTTTTTCTCTTTGATAGAAGTTATAAAAGTTCCCTACTTTGACTTGGCAAAATCTAATTGCTAAAAGGCTGATGTAAAGTGGATAACCAACAAAGACCTATTGTGTATCACGTGGCACTCTACCCAGTGTTATGTGCCAGCCTGGATGGGATGGGGGTTTGGGGGGGAAATGGATACATGTTTGTGTGTGGCTGAGTCCCTTTCCCGTTCACCGGAACTGTCACAACATTGTTAAACTGGCTGTACCCCAATACAAAATAAAAAGTTTGACGTTTAAAGAAAAACAAGGCTAACGTGAATTTTGTCCTCATTCAGAACGTCACCATGGTAATGACCTCAGTCTCAGGACACTTGCTGGCCCATGATTTCCGGATGCAGTTTCGCAAATGGTCAGTTGAATCCCTGGGGGCAGAACATTCTGATTATTACAGTGACCTGTAGAGCATCACGGGAAGTCTGAGGCATGTCAGTGTTAGGTAACTTACAGCAGTAAGATGACTGAGTCCATTCGGCTCCCGTAGCAAAACACAGGCAGTGGGTGTCTTGTGCAGGACAGAAACACATTTCTCCCACTTACAGAGGCCAGAGGTCGGAGCGCTAGATGGTCTTGAGAGCCGGCCAGGGCCCCTTAAAAGAGCTCAAGTGGCCTCCTGGAGACCCCACCTTCTGGCACCATCCCACAGTTGTTGGGATTCCAGCCTGTGAATCTAGGAAGACACAAACCACAGATACCATGGCAGTGACCTAGGATTAACTTGTTTGCTGTGAATTTTCACCTCATGCTTAGAATAAATACACGCTTTCAGGTGTGTTCCCCAAAATACACAGACCCCTGACTGAGCAGGGATTGAACCAGGGCTGTACAGTGAAAATGCCAAGTCCTAGCCACTGGACAACTAGGGAACTCCCCACCCAGACCTTGGGTTGCGTTTACCCTGTTGCAGATATGCAGGAAAGGGCCCCAGAATTTCTTCTCAGCAGCTCCTGTTAATCCCCAGGGGAAGTGCCTCTCCGAAGGTCACAGTCTCACTCATGTCCTCTGGCTTTTTCTCGGGGCCTGTGTCTGGTGGGAACGCACCACCAGGGCACTGGGATGGCTTTCTCCCTCCTGCGCTGAGTTAGGATTTTGTGTTTTCCTTTCCAGGCAGAGCTGCAATCCTCTTGTCCTCTTTGAAGCAGACATTGAAAAGTACTGCCCAGAGAATTTTGTAGACATCAAGGTAGGATCTTGGGAGACGTGTGGCCCTGCAGTTGAACAACCACCACATAATTAAATGGAGAGGTTTCTGTATTTTGATGGCATTAGAACTGAGGTTTTCCACTAAACAAGGCACCATGGTTTAAAACACTTCCATCCTTTCTGTAGAGGTGAGGCCACTTCGGCTGAGTGGCTGAGGGCCCGGGTGAGCATTTTTGTGGACTGTGGCCGCCTGAGGAGATCTTGGGGATGAGCGTGCTTCTGTCAGAGTAGCTCCTGCTCCCCGCACTGGAGGGAGAGTGCAGCCCCTGAGTGGCCATCTGGCCCTGAGCTCTGCTTTCTCAGGCTGTTGGGGCACCTGTCCTTGGTTCACTCCCGACTGGGGGCCCTTCTTGGAATGAATCTCAATTCAGGGTTGATTTTTTTTTTTTTTTTTAACCCAGGACATGGTCAGAACTCCTAGAGCTGAAAGTGTGTGTTAGAGGCAAGTTTCTGGGCTCCTCACATGGATGTCACGGTATAAACGCTGTCTTCTAGGAGCTCCCGGGCAGGCTGGCTGCTCTGGTGACCTAGCCTCCTCAGTGCCCCCGGTGGGGACAGGCCTCACCGAGCTGGCATCTCAAGGAGCCTCGCCAGCAGTGGGCAGGTCCAGTGCAGAGCTGTTGGGCGATCGTTCCACAGGGCCTGCTCTTACCCTCTTATCCCAACCGGGCGTTTCAGAAAACTCTGGAGCGAGAGGCCCAGCAATGCCAGGCCCTGGTGATTTGGACCGACTGCGACAGAGAGGGTGAAAACATTGGGTTTGAGGTCATCCATGTGTGCAAGGCCGGTGAGTATCTGAGGCCACAGTGGGTGGTGCTCAGCCCAGGTCCCCCTGCCAGACTCACCAGGCGTGTGTCAGGGCTTGGCCCCCACAGCCCAGGGCTTGTTGCCTGTTTGGTCCAGGCTGTATGATGCCTGGACATTAAATAACCATTGACATCCGCTGAATGATTTCAGGTAAGTGAGAGGGTGACTTGAAGGCCACTGTTGGGCTTCAGAGAGTGGGGGTGCTTTTCCCTAAAGGCCCAAGACAGCAAGGGACATGGGCGTTCTTGTGAGGCTCACCAGGCTGCTTCACCTGGTTGCTGAGATGCATTCAGCCCCTGTTTCTGACAGCTCTCAGCCTGGCCACCACAAGGCTTCCCTCTTAGGCAGCACATGGCTAATTTAACTGAACCAGTGAAGTTGGACACCACAGCCTCTTGGACTGGTTCACCCCCTCAGGGTTCAGGGTGGTTTGGGAGCAGCGAGCCCGTGTGACCAGCCTGCCCTGTGCCCCCTCTGTTGTGCAGTGAAGCCCAGCCTGCAGGTGCTGCGAGCCCGTTTCTCCGAGATCACCGCCCGCGCCGTCCGGACGGCATGTGAAAACCTGACGGAGCCCGACCAGAGAGTGAGCGATGCTGTGGATGTGAGGCAGGAGTTGGACCTGCGGATCGGTGAGGAGGGGGCTATGGGGGTGGGGGGCCGGGGCTTGGGTGCGCATCCAGCCGTGACCTTGGCCATCTGTGGTGTCTTACTTCCGTCCGTCCTCTCTACCAGGGGCAGCCTTCACCAGGTTCCAGACGCTGCGATTGCAGAAGATCTTCCCCGAGGTGCTGGCGGAGCAGCTTATCAGCTACGGCAGCTGCCAGTTCCCCACCCTGGGGTTCGTGGTGGAGAGGTTCAAAGCCATTCAGGCATTTGTGCCGGAAGTCTTCCACAAGATCCGAGGTGTGGGCCGGGGCCTGTGGGACAGCCCGGGTGCTGGTCCAGGGGGTGGTTTGTGCCTCACCGTCTTCGCCCCCTTGTCATGTGTCTGAGGTGGCTCTTGCTGTCCCTGTGATGGGCCTCTCTCCCCGAGTCATGGCCTTCCTGTCTCCAACAGTGACTCATGACCACAGGGATGGCGTGGTAGAGTTCAGCTGGAAAAGGCATCGTCTCTTCAATCACACGGCATGCCTCGTCCTCTACCAGATGTGCATGGAGGTGAGAAGGTCTGAGAAGGTCTAAGAAGGTGGTGATTTGGGAAGACTGTCCCGGGACTTCCCAAGCTGCTCCTCTCTGTCCTGTGTCCCACGGGACTGCAGTGTTCAGCATGCATCTCAGGACATCAGCTTTTGGCACCAGTAAGACCCCATGAAACAGTTTTGACTGTGGAAGGAAAGACTTGTAGAACTTTCAGGTGAAACCAGGAATGTTAATAAATGTGTAGCTGGAATCTGTCCCAAAACAGTGCACTCTCGCCAGAGGCAGATAAGGACCCGCTAGGCTAGCCAGGAACCGCAGATCCTGGAGCTGGAAGCTGGGGAACTGGGTAGAAGCAGGTGCTCTGCAGGCCCTGAGAGCTAGGGAAGATTCTTGGCCGGTCATGGTGACCTCAGCTTTCCCTATCTTCCCAGGATCCCAGGGCGACGGTGGTAGAGGTCAGGTCCAAAGCCAAGAGCAAGTGGAGGCCTCAAGCTCTGGACACTGTGGTACGTTCTGGATGGGAGTTGGTGGGGGGAGTTGTGCCAGCCCCAAGGAGCCCTGGCTTCCGTGGGGGGCACCGGCTTCTGCTGCTGAAGGTGCCCAGGGGCATCTGTCATCCTGGTGCCGCGCAGGAAGGAAAACAGACCCCAGAGCAGGACGTGCTCGAGCAGCTAATAAACATGTCGTAACTGCTCCGTATGGGGTGTGGGGAACGAGCAGGGAGAGAAGTCACCGACGCGTCCCATCCTTGGGTGGTTGTTGCTGTGGTTTTGGTGTTGTCCTCTGTTTTCCCTGTCTTTTTTAACAGCATTGTTATTGGAGTAGCTAGTTTTTTCCACCAAAGTGGAAAAGCATTTTCTTTGTTTCTGCATCATCTGTGTAAACCTCGTTTTGCATACCCAGTTTATGAACCTGCCCCCAAATAAGGCGTCTCAAATTTTGTGACCCCAGGAAAAGCCGCCTAGCAGGACACCTTAGGGTGCCGCTTCCCAGTCCCCACTCTTCAGGAGAGTTCAGGGTATGTTCACTCTGAAGGTGGAGCCTGTGGGACGGCAGGGGCAGTATGGGTTACAGGCTGTGTGCAGTGGACCTACGGGCGTCATCCCTTGCTGGTTGATGTGCTCAGATATGTAGCCAGCAGCATTTTCAGAGCTCCCCCCCACCAAGGGAAGGGATAGCTGATGATCCCCTGAATGCCTGCATGAATGTTTGTCACCAGCAGAGGCCCCGAGGTCTGGATGGTGTCCCCAGAGTGCAGGTTTCAGACTGCGGCAGTGGAATAAGTCCTTTAGCCCCTTGTTAGAAATGCAGTTCCTGGCCCCGCCCCTGTCCAGCCCTCCTCGTCAGATCCCTTAGTGCCTGTGCCCAGGAGTGTGTCCACTCCTGTCCCCACTCATTCTGGCTTCTGCACTCAGAGTCCGACAACCCCTGGGCTGTGGCCTGACTGCCTGACGGGCCTGGAATCCTTCCACAGCACAGCCTTTTACACGTGTGTGACGCAGCCAGGGTGATGGCCAAGGGGTGCTGAAGAAGAGGGTGTGGATGTTGTGTTCTCTGACCCATGCTCTGTCACACGTCTGACAGGAGCTGGAGAAGCTGGCATCTCGGAAGTTGAGGATAAATGCTAAAGAAACCATGAGGATTGCAGAAAAGCTCTACACCCAAGGGTAAGCCTGAGTCCTCGTTTGGGAAGAGTTTGATGCGTCTAAATTAGGGTGAAGCATCTTAGAACTTGAGCTCGTGGGGAAACCAGACTGTCTAGATGTCACCAGCTCTCCGTGGAGAGACTTTGGCCTTGTCTTCTTTTCTGATGGAAAGGGCATGTCAGAGTCACTTACAACCTGAAATAAGATCCCACAGAGTACGTTCAGATCCCGCTGTTGACCTCTCATAGACGGGGCGCGGGCACCCTGGCAGGGGCAGGCGGCACATTTGGCACTTGTGTGCCTGTGGGAGGGCGGGGCTAGGGTGGGTGGCCTGGAACCAGCTCTGACCCCTTGGAGTGACCCACGGAGTGCCTGCTGCTCCTCCCCTTGGGGTCTCGTCTCAGGACTTCCCCAGCGTTGGGCACTGCAACGTCTTGGATCAGATGGGCTGCTACTGAGGTCACCAGTGTTCCTGGGTCAGTTCAGCCGTTTTTCATTGTGTGTGTTTGGCCTTGTCTAGGTACATCAGCTATCCTCGAACTGAAACGAACATTTTCCCCAAAGACCTAGACCTGGCGGCACTGGTGGAGCAGCAGACCCCGGATCCACGCTGGGGGGCCTTTGCTCGAAACATTCTAGAGCGTGGTGGCCCCACCCCACGCAATGGGAATAAGTCTGACCAAGCGCACCCTCCCATCCACCCCACCAAATACACTGACAGCCTGCAGGTGGGTATTCCTGGCCACGCTGCCGCGGGACCACAAGGAGGTCAGGGCTCAGGCCTAGGTTGAATCTGCTCTGTGGGCTCTGACTTCAGGAACAGCGTGACTGAAAATTTCTCTTCCATTGCGGGAAAGAGATGTCATATCAACACTTTCCTCCCACAGTCTGCGCCTGGCTTCAGTGAGGGATCCCACAGCCTATCCAGGCCCCGCGCCACGCTGTCCCCTCCCTCCACTGCTTCCCTGACCCTCCCGCAGACCAATCGGCCCTTCGCTGAGCCCTCACACAGCCCCCACCTTCTCCCCCCGAGTCCGGGCTGGTCGTGCAGCATGACATCTGATGGTTGTGTGCGTGTGCTGGATTTGCTGGGCTTGGCTTTGAAGGATTGTATTCAACAGGCGTTTGCACCGTGGCTGTGTGTGTGGATGTCACATCTCCCTTGCAGACGTTCTTAGAGGAGGATTTGGGATCTGAGGGTGAACGTCTTACAGGCTCCTGCCGGGGGCCTCACTGTGTCTCTAGTTACTGAAAGGGCAGAGGTTGCCGTGAACCCTGTGTTTGTGGTAGGTCTGGGGCTGCCTGAGTGTCTTCACGCCGCATGTCCTGCATACACAGGCCCTCTTGGAAACTTGCTTTCACCTTTTTTCCTGCTCAGACAGGCTTTACGTCAGAGGAGTTGCTTTCCAGTCTTGAGGGAAGGGGACTCCACTTGTGAAGTTTATGGGCCTGAGCCCACAAGCAGCGGGGATTTGCCTGCCCTGCACACGGGTGTGGAGCTCTGGGCTGGGAGGCAGCACTGGCCAGACAGTGTCTGGAGGCGCTTGGGTTCCTCTTCTGCCCGCAGGGGGATGAGCAGCGACTGTACGAGCTCATCGTCCGCCACTTCCTGGCCTGCTGCTCGCAGGATGCCCAGGGCCAGGAGACCACTGTGGAGATCGACATCGCGCAGGAGCGCTTTGTGGCCCACGGCCTCATGATCCTGGCCCGGAACTATCTGGACGTGTACCCGTATGATCGCTGGAGTGACAAGGTGACGCATCTGGGCGGGGGACCGTCCTGTTCCTGGCTCAGGGACCAGATGGGATGACCGTTGCATCTCTGCCCCTGTAGACCCTCCCTGTCTACGAGCAAGGCACCTGCTTTCAGCCCAGCACTGTGGAGATGGTGGACGGGGAGACTAGTCCCCCTCAGCTGCTCACCGAGGCTGACCTCATTGCCCTCATGGAGAAGCACGGCATTGGTCAGTAGTTGGTCGTCATAGTAACTGGTACTCCTTAGCTGAAGGGAGGCTGTCTTCTCCGTACTTCATAGCTGAAGGGCGGCTCAGGAGCAGTGAAGAGCTTGCCTCAGGACACAGAGTGTGTGAGCCGTGAGCCCCTGGGTCCAGGTGACGCCACAGTCGGTGCCCTTGGCCGCGGCCCTGTGCGTCCGCGTGTGGACACAGGTGCTCCCCATCACTCAGGCTCACCTGGGCCACGCTGACCAGTGTTCTTGGCCCTCACAGGGATTTGTTGGTTTTTGTTTTATATTTAGCAAGGTACCAACGTTTAAAACTGTGAAGACCCACGTAAAAACGGGTACCTTCCTCTTCAGGAGCATCAGGGGTTGGCGGCTTGGCAGCCGAGAGTGGCGGTTGTTTTCTGGCAGACACGCTTGGTTTTGTTCACCTGCTCAGCACGTGCAGGGCCCCTGTGCGATCTGAGTCTGCCTCTTGGGTTCTCCATGGATGACCATGTGCTTAGCTTCTGATAAAGTATTTCCCATAGTTGTTTAAAAATCAGATTTTTTTTTTTTCTTAAAGAAACTGGGCCAGAATACTTTTTCCCATTAGTCCTGTGGCCCAGGCTTTACAGGTGGGTTCCTTGTGACTGACCTGCTGCCCCTCAGTTTTCACCACAGCTCTAAGGGCAGCTGAGTCCAGGGCGACCAGCGCCACAAGGGGTGGTGGCATAGGGAGAGGGTGGAGCAGGGCAGGGCCCCAGCCCTCACTGCAGGGGGAGGTGGGGGAGGAGCTTACAGGGGATTTACAGCAGGATGTGACTGCTGGAGTGAGTGGGTGTGAAGGAGAGGTGAGGTTGCTGCCGAGGCTTTTGCACGGCTGGCTCTGAGTGGAGTTGTGTCCCCTGGAGTAGGAAGTCCAGGCAGAGGAAGGGGCCTGTGGGGCTGGGGGCTAAGGATGAGCCTGAGTGACGGGAGTGGCCTGCAGGTACGGATGCCACACACGCCGAGCACATCGAGACCATCAAGGCCCGGATGTACGTCGGGCTCACGCCAGACAAGCGCTTTCTCCCTGGGCATCTGGGCATGGGGCTTGTGGAAGGTGAGGAGCTGGGGGCTTTGGGGGTGATGGTCACGAAGCCCCACAGTGTATCCAGGCCACATGACGCCACTCTTGTCCACAGGCTATGACTCCATGGGCTACGAGATGTCCAAGCCTGATCTGCGGGCCGAGCTGGAGGCTGACCTGAAGCTCATCTGTGAGGGAAAGAAGGACAAGCTGGTGGTCCTGCATCAGCAGGTGCAGAAGTACAAGCAGGTGTTCATTGAAGCCGTGGCCAAAGCCAGGAAGTGAGTGCTGGCCGGCCCGCTAGGCCCTGGGGATGGCTGCTCCGTGCACTGTGGCCTTGCCGGGCACTCACCCCGCCTGCAGTTTCCCTTCTCTCCATCCGTTTGTTTGGCTCCTCACACCAGAGCCTTGTCAGCCTGGCAGCCGCAGCCAGGAGGGTCTGGTCCAGTCATTCTGGGCTTTAGACACACCATCTCCATCCCATCCTGAGTTAGCAGGCGGTGGTTTGCCTGTGGGTGCACCAGGTGTGGGCGTGTGCCCCGTTTTCTTGGGCCTTCAGGGGTGCCTGTGGCCGGTAGCGTGTCTATGTATTCTGTTGGAAATAACACATTTTTTTACTCTGTGCCAATTTTGAAAAGAAATGCATGAGCCATTTAGACTTGATTCCAGACCATCTGGAGTGTGTGCATGGCCTAAGGTCTGCTTGCTGTGGGGCAGGTGGTGAGGCAGGGGCACCTGCCTGCAGCTGGATCACTCCCAGGAGCGGCCACCTCGGGAGCAGGCCATGTGGCCCACATGGCCCGGTTCATGGGAGAATGCTGTGTGAGTCACACGTGCGTGATGGGCGCCTGACTTGAAATGCTCTCCGTTTCCTCAGGTTGGACGAGGCCTTGTCCCAGTACTTCGGGGCAGCTACAGAGGTAGCCCCACAGGACGCCCTCCCGGCTGTGCCTGAGCCCATCAGGAAGTGTCCTCAGTGCAGCCGGGACATGGTTCTCAAGACCAGGAAGAGCGGCGGGTCAGTGTCTGGCTATGCCTCACCCCCACCCCCACCCCTGAGGCCCAGTACTGCCATGCAGGCCCATCCTCTGGTTCTGTGTCCTATTTAAAAGCCCAGACTGTGCTGGTGCTGAAATGGTGGCCTCGGGTGTGAGGCCTTGTGGGAATTGAGGGCTGGTAGAGGCAGGGCTTGTCCCCTGGGGATGGACAATGCTCCATGGACGGTGGCGCACTCCTCCTGATCAGTGACCCACTGAGCCCGTCTGCTCCTCACAGAGCTGCAGGAGGGTGAGGCCTGCGTTCTTTGAGGCGCGTCCAGCTGGGGGCTCGGAGGGCACCCTGGGCAGCCAGGCCCCACTTCAGTCTGGGCGCTGGTGGCGGCTTGGTGGTTTCTCATCAGGAGACAGCATCAGCAGTGATTGAGGGGGTTTCAGGGACACAAGTGCAGGCTGGGCCTCCCATCACTTGGTGTCACGGACCATGTCTCCAGAAGCTTGAGTATCACCTGTGATCAGACAGAAGTGTCCCCACCGATGGCACCGTCCAGCGTCGGGGCCGCCTGTCTGACCCGGCCTTGCTCCCCAGGTTTTACCTCGGTTGCACGGGCTTCCCTGAGTGTCGGTCGGCCATCTGGTTCCCGGACAGCGTGCTGGAGGCCAGCAGGGATGTGAGCGTGTGCCCAGTGTGCCAGCCGCACCCAGTTTACAGGTGAGATGGACGCTCGATTGGCCCTTGGACCTTTGGTCATGTGTCAGAAATCACAAGAATCTCAGAGAACTTATGCTTATGAGGATTTACCACATTCTCAAAGTGAAAGCAGGTTTTTAAATATTTGTTAATTTGTAACAATTGCATACTAACAGATAGGTCTTTAGGATACAATTTATTTATTTTCAAAGCAAAAAAATGAGAACAGCTTGTGTTCCGATGTTGCCAGAGTAACATTTGGGTTAACAGTAGGGCAGAGCCGCTTGCTGCTGGGCTCCATTACCAAGCCATACACCAAGAGGCCCTGGACCTTGCTGCACTGGGGCCCGAGGACAGGCACTTTTCAGGGGCACCTTGGTGTGGGCGGTTGACTGGGTCCTAGAGCCCACACCCCCAGCCCCCTCCTCCCTCTTGTGACGACTGGAGGGCCAGGTGGCTGTGCCTTGTGTGGCTTCCCTGGGGTGGGGGTGGGGGACAGCTCCCTGTGGACCCAGGAGAAGACTCTTAACCCAAGGATTGAGTGCCTTGTCATCTTCTGTTCTCACAGGTTGAAGTTCAAGTTTAAACGAGGCAGCCTGCCCCCAACCATGCCCCTAGAATTTGTCGGCTGCATTGGCGGGTGTGACGAGACCCTGAGGGAGATCCTGGCCCTCAGGTTCTCACAGGGCGCCCCCCGAGTCAGCCAGCCTGCCAGCCAGACCTCCGGCTACCTGCAGGCTAGCCAGTCCCTGAACAGAATGGACAGTGGCCAGCAGGGCCAGCCCCGGCCCCCCGTCACCAGACCCTCGAAGGCTTTGACCAGGACTCTGCCTCCACCCGCCGTTGAGAGTGAGAGCAACTCGGTGACCTGCAACTGTGGCCAGGAGGCCCTGCTGCTCACCGTCCGGAAGGAGGGCCCCAACCAGGGCCGCCAGTTCTACAAGTGCGGCAGTGGCGGCTGCAGCTTCTTTCTGTGGGCTGACAGCGGCCACCCAGGAGCCGGGCCTCCCTCCTCAGCGTCCAGACCCCCAGGCGGCCCCCTGGAACACCCCCCGGGCTCAGGGGCTCTCCCGGGCGGGTCCAGCAGGCCCGGCAGCGGTGGCGCATCCTGCCTGTGTGGCCAGCCGGCTGTCACACGCACCGTGCAGAAGGAGGGGCCCAACCAGGGCCGCCAGTTCCACACATGTGCCCAGCCCCGTGAGCACCAGTGCGGCTTCTTCCAGTGGGTGGACGAGAACGTGGCCCCAGGTGAGGGGTGGGGCTGCCCTCCCTACCAGGACTTCACACCCTCGGGGTCACGGGCAGCCTGCTCTGCCCCGGGCAGATGCCCGGCACTGCACAATACTCCATGTACAGCTGCTCTTGTCTCCGTTGGGTGGTGGTTGTGGTCGTGCCTCCCAGACAGGGACCATGAAGCCCAACACTGGCCACGTGGCCTGTTGGGATCCCCACAGTGGGGCCTGACCTGGGAGTCCCTCCTACCTTTGTGAAGCTGGCAGGGTCTGTGTCGGGGCCTGGTGTAGTAAGACGGAAGCCCTGTCCCTGACGTTTGGAACCTGCCCCACGTTACGTGGTTTGAGTCGGCCCCCCGCAGATGGGTGTGGGGAGAACCACTGCCCAGACAGAGGGTCAAGGTAGACGAGGTACCTGAAGGTACCCGGCCATCTTGGAACACAGCAGGTACCTGGTCATGTGTCTGAGAGAGACTGAATGGCCCTGTATGTCTGTATGTCCTTGAGCCGTTTGGTGTGGTTTCTCAGCCTGTTTACTCAGTAAGATGGGCGCCTTCTCCCTTTCTCTCGTTCCTATTAACCTACAGCTGTGATCCTGACACATACGTGGCAGGTCTGCACACACAGGAAGAGCCCAGAGCCTGGGTGCAGGCCAGGGGTTGGAGACACCACTGCTCCAAGGGACCCACGTCTGCCTTGTAGGAGGCAGTCTGTCTGTAGGAGGCATCAGGGCTGGACCACCTCCCGCACGGCAGGCGTTAGGGTCTCCTGTTGGGAGGAGGTGGTGTCTTTGGTCCTGGGTGACGGGGCAGTCGATGCTGTGAGGCTCCTGAGGGACAGGGAGGGTCCAGAGCTCAGGCTCCTCGCACGGCGGGCGGGAGCGAGTGTTGGTTACAGCCGGCGTGTCTTTGTCACATCCACACGCGATCGGGTGGCTTGCCTAATAGGTCCCTGTCTCTGCACATGAGGTGACATGGGCCCCTAACCAAGGCCACGGTGGCAAGGCTCTCGGAGGGCATTACCGTCTGCACTCAGCAACCTCCCATTCTCCCCACAGGGACCCTCGGAGGCCCCCTCTGGCCAGGAAGCAGGAAAGGAACCCAGGGGCTGGAGGCCAGAAGCAAGAGGCCTCGGGCCGGCTCCTCAGACACAGGATCTGCAGCCAAGAAACCCCGGAAGTGCAGCCTTTGCCACCAGCCTGGACATACCCGTCCCTTCTGTCCTCAGAACAGATGAGGCAGCATCGGGCTGAGGGGGCCCCCTGCCCTTCTTCCCCACCCTTATGTCTTAGGAAGCAAGTTGTTTCTCAGGGTCCACCATCAGCTCTTGGGGTTTGGCCTGTTTGTTGAGTCCGGGTCCAGATCTCTCTCTGCTGGACAGTGGCCCTGTGTGCGGGACCCAGGAACAGCCTTGTCTACGGCTGAGCAGCCACAGAGGCTGCCTTCTGTGACTCCAAGGGGCTGTGCTGTCAGCGCCTTAGTGGACATTGGCCCTGTCTGCAAGGGGCTTCCACCCACAGATGGCCTGAGAAAGGGTGGGATGCCAGGGAGAGGCTCCTGTTTGGAGGTTGTGTCTGCGGAAGGTTTTTGCCTCTTTATTAAGAAGCTGCAGCTAGGATGCCCCACAGCTCAGGTGCCTCAGTAAAGAATCCAGCCCCTTGACCCTGGCAGATGATGGTGTAGCGTCTGGGGAAGTTTGGCAGGACACTGGGCAGTGCTGACCTGCCTTGCCTCCCCCAGCTCCACCACTGTCCTTTGGGGCAAAGAAGAACTGGTGCAGATGCTGCCGTTTCTGCCTCCCAAGAACCATGGAGCTGAGCGGGAGTCGGTGGACTTTGCTCTGCAGCTCAGATGATAAGCAGGAGTGAGCTGAGCGTGACTGAGTTGTATGGCTGCTGAAGCAGCAACCTGTTCTGGGACTCCTGGCCCCAAACCCTTCCCTCAGACCAGCCCTCACACCTGGATTGGACAGTGGGCTGCCCAGAACTGCTCCTGGAGCCTCTGGTCACTGGGTGTTGGTCTTAGCCCAGTGGCCCAGTCCACTTTGTCCCTTTGGTTTTCACCTGTGCTGACCATCTCACATAAACAGCCACACAGTCGTGGCCCCTCTCTGCTTCCCTCTCGGCGCCTGTCTCCTGGGGTGCCCTCATGGTCACGCAGCAGTGCCTTCTGTGATTTTCTGACTGAGCTAGTCTGCTGTGTTCACTCGTCATCAGTTGATGGACACGGGGCTGTTTCCACCGCCTGGCTGTTGGGAGCAGTATAGCTGTAAACTTCTGTGTGCAAGTTATTTGAACACCTGTATTTTTTGGGATCTACACCTAAGAGTGGGGTTGCTGGGTCATTTAATTCTATGCACTAAGCTCTCCACAGCAGCTGTACCATTTTACCTTCTCACCAGAGTTCCCCTTTCTCCACATCCTTGCTGACATGCCCTTGCCCATATTGCCATCCTGGTAGGCCTGAGGTGGCATCTCGTGGCTTTGATTTGCATATCCCCAGTGACCACTGCAGTTGGGCGTGCTTTTCACCACTCACGTGGCCTTTCATGTTTCTTTGGAGAAATGAAAGGTCTTTTTAAGACCTTTGCCCGTTTTTCAGTGGGGTGGTTTGTGCTTTTGCTGTTGAGTTGAAGGATGCGAACTTCAACTCATCTGTAGGTTGCAATCTCTCCACAGGGAGCTCCCGTGCCCACCAGGACCAGAAATGCCGAGTGGGACTGGGGGTCCTGGGCTGGGCCTTCACAGGGTAGTCAGGTTCTGGGGGCAGGGTTGCTGTCAGCCCAGGTGGTGAGACCATCACACACAGATGGGTGGACACTGGGAGGGAGCTTTCCACACAGGCCTCCCAGGATGCTGGGCAGAGGCCCCGCTGCCCTCGGGGTGCATTGGCCACCTTTCCCCCCAGACCTCCATCTCAGGTTCCTGAGCTGCCTCCGTGTTCAGCTCAAAGGTGGGAGGGGCCTGCTCCACAGGGCAGGGGTGCACTATCCTGTCTTCACCAGTATTCATGCTGGGCAGGGGTGCAGGGTCAGCCTGGAAAGTTCCCTGAGGTCATACAGGCGGGCGAGCCTGAGGCCCACGAGCTGAACTGCTGGCTCAGGAAGTGGGTGGCTTTGCTGAGAACACCCAGAGCACCGTCCAGGCCCTGTGGTGGCCCTGGGAGCACTGGGCTGTTGACACCAGTTTGGTGTCTGTCCTCAATGAACTGAGTGCCACCAAACAGTTACGTTACAGGGGTTTTTAACTTTTTTATTTTTTTTTATTTGGACAGTATTTAAAAGACTATCCTGATTATAAAAGAATATGCTTAAAAATGCAAATGCGTCAGAGTATGTGACTTAAACCAGGCTGAAGGCTGCTCATCCTGGAGGGGACCAGGCTGGGGACAGCAGTGGTCCTGGATTAGAGGCAAGGGCTTCCCTCTCCCATCCAGCTCCAGCCTGGCCCGTCAGGGCCCTTGGACCTTGACTACAACCCCGTCAGGAGGCTTGGTGAGATCCCCAGGGACCTGAGTGTGGCTGTGCCCAGCAGGCCCCAGTCTGCAGCCTCAGGGAGAGAGTGCCCTTGCAGACTTTGATCAGGGCTTTTTCTGTTCAGTAATTGCACAGCCTGAAAGCACTGGCTGTGTCGGCTCTGGATGTGATGCACTGTCCCGAAGGGTCCTGCTTGCAAGTTAATCCATGAAAGGATTTGTTTAGTCTGGACACTTTCCAGAGGTCCCCAACTTTGACGGACACTGGACCATCTGTCTCGGTCACTGGTTCGGGGGTGCCTTGCTCTGTGCCAGCACTGGGTTAACACCCCACCCCCACCTGCGAAGTAGGTATTCTGGACCCCTCATCTTACAGGGAAGAGGCCAAGGCCGCCCCACCTCCAGCCTGTCCCCTTGCTACCATCACAGCTGCTCACCGCCAAAGGCACTCAGGCCAGGCAGCTCCTGAAACCATGTGACCTAACAGCCCTTGGGGAAACCAGTCTCCTGCCCTCTGCCCCTCTGCAGAGCCACTGAGCCCATGCGAACACCCGGGAGGCAGGCCCCTCCTGATCCGCAGAGGCCACTGGCCCTGCAACCAGAGTGCCCAAGAGCACCTCCTCCAGCCTTGTCCCCATGTCCCAGCTGGGAGGGGGTCACCTCAGGACATAGGACAAGAAGGAGGGGACTGGCACAGCTGTGGGGGCCTCACCCCAAGCCCATGTGGCCCCAAGCCCTCCTCCCTGGCTCGTCTGCCACACGGGGTTACATGGGAGCCACAGCTCCCACAGGGACACCTAGACACGCCTGCGTCCCCATCTGTACAAAGCAGGGAGCCTGCCCTCCACTTGAGGGTCCATGTCTCTCTGCATGTGGACCACTGCTGGCCAAAGGGCCCCCTGGCAGCTCTGCACATCCAGATTACAGGGCTCCAGGGGTCAGGCTTTTTGGAAGAAAGAAAACCCTGACCAGCTGGTGCCTATTACTAAAGCTAGATGCCACTCCAGGTCCGTCTCCTGCTTCCAGCTTGAGCCCAAGCCCCTCTGGCCAAGCTCACAAAGCCTCAAATGGCTGCATGTAAGAGCCCAACACGCGTCTCACGGACATTTGAGTTTTTCTTTTTTATTCTCATTCACAGTCCTTGCGGCATAGCTTTACTTCGGCAGGAAGGATACCAGAGAGGAGAGATGCCTGGGAGGGGAGGCAGACAACAGCCCCCCGCCCAAGCCCCCGCCAGCTCCAGGGAGAGCACAGGGTCAGCTAGGACAGCTGGTGTTGGCACAGTGGGGGCCAGGCTGGCAGCAGCCAGGGGCATCCTAGGCTCTGGGCCAGGCGAGCAGCAGAGAGAGCCTTGGCTCCCCCAGTGACGACAGAGCCCTCCCAGGGCCTCCGAGGCTAGAGGGGAAGGGCCTTCCCCCAGGTTAGCCCCCGCTAGTCAAAGCTAGAGAGCAAACCAGGCACACAGCACAGAAAACAGGCCTGAGGGTCAGCCAAAAGCTATGTTCTGAGGATCCCAGGTGACTCCAGTCCCAGGGGGGGTACCAAACAATGTCCACCCAAGCACTAGCAGCCTGGAGATGCCCGCACCCAGGGGAAGCATGACACCCTCAGGACAGAAAATGACAGTGGTCTCATCCCTGCCTGGGACTCATGGCAGCTCCTGCAAGCCAAGAGGGCGGCCCACACCCCCTCATTCCAGCTAAAAGCAGCGGTGTCTTGCCCAGCTGCGTCCACCCTCTAGAGCAGCCCCTCGGGGGCCTGTAGGCCACGGTACAGCGCAAAGCCCAAGTCGTCGATCTCTTCCTCCCGCAGGCCATCCAGGAGGTTCACGCTGCGGTTGAAGTGGCTGGGCAGGCTGGCCCGCTCCAGGCTGCTGAGCAGCAGCTCCAGAGCCTGCAGGAAGTGCTCCCCCAGGGCCTCCTCAGCCCAGTCAGCCTCCTGCTCACCCAGGCGCAGAACCACCTGAGCCAGGCGGTCCCGGCCCAGCCGCCATAGAGCTGGGTGACTGCGGCAGACAGTGCAGAGCAGCAGCAGCAGCCGCCGGCGGGTCCCAGCGTCCTGCTCATCCAGGGCCCGCAGCCGGGCAGCCTCAGCCGGGTACCAGTCCTGCAGCCAGAGGTTCCCGGCCAGCCCCTCCAAGGGCCAGGCTAGCAAGAGGTCTCCGTCCTGGGCTCCGGCCACAGCCAGCAGCACGGCCACGGTGAGCTCCAGGCACTCGTGCTGCACCTCCAGCAGCAGCTCATCTGAGGCCACGCCTGGCCGGATCAAACACCCGAGGAGGCTGCCGATAGCTGGCCAGTTGACGGAGGCGGTCAGGGCCTTGCGGAGCAGCTCCAGCAGGACCCGGGAGGAGAGGTAGCCGCCCACCAGGAAGCGGTCCCAGGGGCTGCTCCCGCGGGGGCGGAACTCCAGCTGAGTCCTACGCACAGCCCAGCAGCGAGGGTCTTGGGCTACAGTGTCCGAGCCGGCCACCAGGCTCCATAGGCCTGGCTCCAGTGCCAGGGGCACCAGGAGCCGCACAGGGTCGGCAGCCCCCACCTGCAGCCCCTCGTAGAGTGGCCCACCGGGCACGAGCGCCCCGAAGGGCAGGTCTGGGAACTTGTTCCGCAGATAGGCCTGTAGTTCCAGGGCAATGTCGCCCGCCAGCTGCTTGGCCAGAGACACGTGAGCCCCTGGCACGGTCACATGATCCCGCTCAAAAGCCAGCAGTTTCTCCTGGAACGTCAGACACAGCGGCGGTGCTGGCGAGCTAAGCTGAGGCGATGTCTGGGGCCCTGTGTCAGCAGGCCCTTCTGAAGAGGGAAGGGACCGGGGGCGGGTCAGAGACCCGCCTGGGATGGGACCACCTGAGATGGCACTGAGCTCAGTGATGCATTCTCACCCGTCTGAGACCCCTCCCAACACCCTGAGGCTGAAACCCAAGGTCTCAGTTCCCCAGGTGAGGGCCCCCGCCATCACAATGCTACCACCTCGCTCTGGTGCCAGCCCCCATGGTCTCACGTCCTGGTGGCTGGAGCCTCAGCACCACGCAGGAGGGAGAAGGCATCCAACACACAAGGGAGCCCACAGGGAGCAGGGACCCGAGCAGGTCACACGGTCACCAGGGCAGGGCCTGGGCTACATCTCCCGAATGTGACCACCGAAACGGGACCCACCCAGGTCAGAGGGGAAGGGGTGCCGCTCACCTGGGGCAGAGAGTGAGGGGGCTGGAGGCGGCACCAGCTGGCTGAGGGCGGCAGGCGGGGGCTGGGACTGGAGGCGTGGTGTGGCCTTGAGCAGGCTCAGGTCCTGCCAGCTGTCCTCCAGGCATGGGGCGTCCCCCTTGGTGTCGTCCTCGTCCCGGGGGCTGGTGGCCCTGTCGATGAGCTGCAGGCAGAGGGACACAGGTGAGGGCATCTGAGGCCTGGGCGGCCACGGCAGAGCCAACCAGGCGGAGGGGCGAAGGCAGGTGCAATCTCAGGCAGTCCCACCTCCCCAGCCCTGCTGTGGAGTCCGTGTCAGTGGGCCAGCCCAGCCTTACCCGCTTCACGGCCAGGGTGGCAATGCCCAGCACTGCAGCTCCACCCACTCCCAGCACCAGGCGGGCATTGGCCAGAAGGAAGTCTATAGCGCCTCCCAGCACCTCGCCGTCACGCCGCTTGCTCCGATTCTGGGAGAACTCCGCCATGGTCAGTCTGCCTGTAAGGGAGCCAAGGTGCAGGGGCCACTCTGTGAGGGGCTGGCCTGGCATCCAGGCAGGTGCTCTACAGTCAGAGTTGGGGTCACAAGGGGGCTTCCAGAGAATTTCCGATGAGAAAGGGGCCACCTGCAGGTTTTCTTGGGAGGAGACTGAGAGCTGGCCCAGAGACCTCTCCCCACCAAAACCCGCAAACAACCCACCTGTATGACTTCCTCACAGAGAAAGACCCTAAGGCCCATGGCAGGTCAGAGAAGGGAGATGATCTCCCCAATCCCACCTTCCAGGCCCCCTGATGTCGCCAAAGACCATGAGGTGGGTCTTATCAGCACCATCCCCATTTACAAAGAAATAGGTTATGGATCACACAGTGAGTGGTGGGGACTCAGATCCAACCTATGACCAGGTCCCAGGAGCAGCCTTATCTTGGTTCCTAACCAGGCCCTGCAGGAGAAAATCAAGGCCCAGAGAAGACCACGGCTTGGGGACCCAGGCAGCCTGCACTGGACAGCCTCAGGCCTTTGAGGGAACCTCAGCGAAATTCAGGGGCCCACAGTTACCCCCAAATCTCAGCAGGGCAGCCCCAGAGGCAGGGCCACCAAGTCAAAGAACAGGACAAGTGAGATGGCCCAGGATGCCCTGGGGGGCAAGGGCTGGCTGTCAACAGGTATGTGTCAGACAAGGCTGAAGGCCCCGCTGTGGGGACAGGGTGTAAGGGG
This sequence comes from Bubalus bubalis, assembly GCF_019923935.1. NCBI lineage: Eukaryota > Metazoa > Chordata > Mammalia > Artiodactyla > Bovidae > Bubalus > Bubalus bubalis. Next base: position 28,735,214 of record NC_059159.1, on the reverse strand, counting down.
GCTCTAAAGACCACAGCAGGGCCGGTCCAGTGCCCTGGACAAGGGCCTCTAAGGCTCGGGACAATAGTGGGTGAAGAGGGGTCTCAGCTGCTGAGAGCCCAGGCCACAGCAGGTGAGCTGAGGGCCTGAGTGTGCTAGATACTCTTAGCTTGTCTGTAAAATGGAGTAGGTGCCACGACAAACTGTTAGACATGCGGAACCCAGAAGTACAGATGGCTGGGACCTCAGGCATCTTTGCCAGGCCCCGCAAGCTGAGCCCCAGCCCTCAGGTCCTGAGCACTGAGGGTGTGTGTGACCAAGGGACAAGCCCAGGGGACCAGTCAGATGGCCAGGCAGAACTGTCACCCTGAGGATGCCTGAACAGATGACGCTGAGCTCAGAGCCAACTCAGCCCCAAGGACTTTTGGCTGCCCTGCTCCCAGCGGGTGCCGGAGCCCGGTTGCCAGGTGGGGCCTACAGCCCCGCACCCGCCCCCCTTTCCCAAGCTAAAAATAGGGAAAGACGGCGGAGGGGGTTGACCCAGCGTGGCCCCGCGGCGGCTTCCTTCATCAGGACTGCCAACCGCCTCCAAACTGTAAAGCGCACAAAGCCCCCGCCTGTCTGACCCGGGGCGCGCAGACCCTAACCAGGGAAGGGCAGAGGGAAAGGCCAGGCCTCCCCTAGCCTCCACCAAGCCCCGGACGCGAGGACACCGAAGCCCGGGGAACGCCGGGATGGGCCCAAGAAGCGACCAGAGCTCGGCCCGATCCGGCTCTCTCCCGGCCGGAACCGCGCGGCCGGTGGAGGCCACGCCCCGTGCCCCGGCCGTACCTGCGTCGCGGCTTCGGCGCCCCGACCCGGGGACGCAGGGGGCCGCTCGGGCCGCGCCCCAGGGCCGCCTGGGAATGGAACGTGCAGGACCCGGGAGTAGAACGCCGAAGCCTGGGGCGGGCGCGGGCCCCCCGGCTCGCAGACGGATGGGCCCTGACTCCAATCAGAGCGCTCAAGGCCGTGCCCACGTGCCGCCCTGAGGCGGCCTCGGCCAATGGCGGCCGAGCGCTCCTCGGGGCGGGGCTCCTCGGCGAGCACCTCCTTAAAGGCGCAGGGCCGTGCTCCAGGACTCGGTCGGTGGGAACGTGAGCTCCTTCCCGGCAAAAGAAGCATCCGGTGGAGCTCCTGGTCACTGTAGTCTGCGGCCGCCTCTCCAGTGAAGGGTATACTGGTCCTGTCACTTACTGGGACCGCCATGTGCCGGCCCAGGGAGGCCTCCCTCGAGGGGCAAGCGGGCACGTAACCGCGCACCCGGGCTGGCCTCCGACCCGGGACGCCTAGGAGTGTGGGCACTGGCCCCGGAGCGTCTCCCTGAGGCTCGTGGCTCCGGACGAAGATCCGGGCGTCCTATTGCCACTGCCGCCAGAACCACCCGGGTCCTCGGCTTTGACCAACACAGGGACAGCCGCGGGCCGAGAAGGCCCTTCGGGGCACCGGAGCACCGCGCTCCTCGAGGCCCCACGCCCCAGAGCTGGCCCCGAGCGGCCCCGGGCTGAGGGGCGGGGCCGGCGCGCTCCCCACCCCGCCGGCTCCGCGGTCCCCGCCCCGAGCGCCAGGCCCCGCCCGCGGTCCGCTCCCCTCAGCCCAGCGCCGCCATGGAGGGCACCGGGGTGCTGCCGTTCGTGCGCGGCGTGGACCTCAGCGGCAACGACTTCAAGGTGAGCCTCCGGGCGGCGGCCGGGACCCCCGGCCCGCCCCTCCGCTTCCTGCGCGCCCGGGACCGCAGACGGGCTTGCCCGGACCCCGCCCCGGGCCGACGTCCCAGGCCTCCGCCCGGCGCCCGCGAAGACAGCCCAGGCCGGGCGGGGCGGGCAGGCGCGCGCAGGGTCCCGGAGCTGCCCCGGGGCGCGCGGGGTCTGCCCACCGGGGAGGGTACTGGCGCCTGGCCCCGGCAGGCCGGCCGGTGGTCCCGGTCGGAGCTCGAGCTCGCGCCTCCCCAGCCCTCCCCGCCCCGTGAGGTCACAGCCCAAGCCGGGCCCTGACTCATGGTTGCGCCGCCGGCTCTGCGCTACCCGCACCCGCCACCCCCACCCTGTGTGGTCTTAGGCAAGTCACTTCCCCTCTCGGAGCCTCGTCTTCTCGACTGGTGGAGGGGCTTACATTGAAACCCCTGGAGGCAGGGATTAGTTGTGGAGGGCGTGTTGGGCAGGTGTGCGAGGCCCTGGGTGCCAGTTGTCTGAGCAGCTGCCGAACTGGCGGACCAGGGCCGCTGGGAACACCAGCCCAACCTCGGGGCGGGGCAGTGGTTCTTGAGAACTGAGAATGAGGCCGCAGGGCTGGTGACCAGAGAGGAGGCCCTGAGAGATGGCCTGGTTCCAGGATGGTCCTTAGGGCTGCAGGGTGGATGAGTGGGCCGACCCCGGCTGGCGTCAGTGGAGCGTCAGCCTGGGTCTGCAGGGTCCAGTGGTCCAGGCAGTGGCTGGGGTCAGGGCAGAGGAGACAGGTCCTTTCTTCCTGTATTTACCCACCCTTGACACCATGCACACTCCTCTGCCTCCATCCCCACCATCCTCACCTGGAGTCACCAAGTGTCCTCTCCAGTCTAGGATAGTGAGTCACCAGCAGGGAATGTGGATGTAGGGAGAAGAGGCACCAGCCCAGAGCACTGAAGGCATAAGCCTCCCCAGGCTTCTGGCCACAGGGCTGGGGTCCTGAGGTGGGCATTTGAGTCTGGGGGACAAATGGGTGCGTGAACTAATGAATATGCCTGTGTGGGAAAGGGTGGGGAGCTGGGGCCTCATGCAGGGGGTGGGTGGCAGGGCACAGGTGGGGCCTTGGCAGAGGCACAGTTCAACAAATTGCACAGACAGGGCCTGGATGCAAGGCGAAAACATTGAGTTGATCTGACCGCACAGCTGACTGTGGGGTGGCACCTAGAATAAGCCTTCCTGGGCTGAGAATCCTGCAGGAGAGGCGGGTCTTAGGTCAGCAGCCATCCTGATCACCAGTGGGTTCTCAGGAGGCTTTTGTCATCAGAGGGCTTTCACCAGCCCTATTATACGGGTGAGAAAACTGAGACAGAGTGGCCAAGTGATGTGTCTGGGGTCACACACCCAACTAGATGTGACTATTGCCCCCCAAAGGTTCCCACAGGCAGTGGGGGCCACAAGGTGGCAGAGCAAGGGTACCATGTCCCAGACCAGCCTCACTGTGACATTCCCCCAGGGTGGCTACTTCCCTGAGAACGTCAAGGCCATGACCAGCCTGCGATGGCTGAAGCTAAACCGCACCGGCCTTTGCTACCTGCCAGAGGAGTTGGCCTCCCTGCAGAAGCTGGTAAGAGGCATTGGGCAGGCAGGGGAGGGTCCTGGTGGATGGGGCTAGCCAGGTGGGCAGAGCCTGTGCAGGACATTGCCTGTCACAAGCAGAACTGGTGGAGAGGAGATGAGCACCCTGTCCCGGGAAGTATGCAAGAAGAGGCTAGGTGTGCGAAAGAGGAAAGATGCAAGAGTGGACTGGACCTGGATGGCCTAGGGTGCCTGGGTAGGGCAAGGCTGTGGTAGCAGATAGGGGCTCTGTGGGAAGATCCCTGGGTGGGGCAAGGCCCTGGTGGTGGATGGGGGCTCTATGGGAGGGTCCCTGGACAGGGGAAGGCTGTGGTGCCAGTGGGGGCTCTGTGGATGCCCAGCCCACCCTGCTGAGCCTCTGCACCCTGTGCCGGCCCAGGAACACCTGTCGGTGAGCCACAACAACCTAACCACTCTGCATGGGGATCTGTCCAGCCTACCATCGCTGCGGGTGAGTGCCGCCCAAGACTGCAGAACTCAGGGTGGGGCCTGGGGGCCACGCCAGCCCCTCTGTCCACCCTGGTGTCAGGGGGGTTGGGGGAGACAGCATGCAGTAATGACCTGAGTTGAGTAACACATAGGAGAAAAGGTGAAAAAACCTAAGTCTGATCCATTTTGAACTGCTGTGATAGCTGATCCTGGCCGAGCAGCACTCCAGCTATTTCTCAAGGGTCTTTCATGTGATCCCGACCTCCGCCAAGTTCACAGATGAGGAAACTGACCGTGGGGGCAGGTCACTTGCCTGTGGTTTATCCCCAGTGATAAAGCTGGGGCAGGGCAGGGGAGGTGGTCTGGGTGGGTCATTCCTCCTGCTGTTCTCCATGGAACCTCCCGTCCCAGATCTTCAGGCCATTCCAGTGGTCATTCCCTTTAGGTTGGAGCCCTGAGATGCGAAGGGCACACCTCTGGAGTCAGGTTAAAGCTGAGCTCTGCATTTTCCGAGATGGCCCTTCAGTGACCGCCGTGAAGTGGCAGGGTGTCACCATGCAGACACTGGGCAGACAGGGAACTGCAGTGGCGGCTCCTGTTTCTCCTTCTGTCACCTGTGGCCATGGTGCCGTCCCCTGGTCCGTCCCCCCTCCTCAGCCATCCTGCACTAACGTCCTGTACCGTGAAAGCCTGAGCAGGTTTCAGCCCAAAGGGCACAGAAAGCAGGCTTGCTGTGAGTCTACACTCGGATGCTTTTGGTCCAGCCTTCTTCCGTCTGTGCCAGAAACTCTGACTCAGAGCTCCATCCCTATCTTGCCCTATGGAACTAGGAGGAAGAGGGGTTATTCCATCAGAAAAAGTTCCCTGCGTTTCTGTGTGCTGGGCTGTGGGGCACGTTTGAGTTGGGCTTTGAAGTGTGAATAGGAGTTCATTGGTAGAGTAGGAAGGGCTTGCCAAGTAGAGGGACTACAAGCAAAGGCCATAGTGGGAGAGCACTCAGGATTGGCCTCCCGTGGGCTGACGGAGAAGGTAGCCTTCCCTGACCTCTGCTTCTCCTTGGAGTGGAAGCCAAGGCTCATGGACTCTCGTGGTTTATCCCCAGGCCATTGTGGCTCGAGCCAACAGTCTGAAGAATTCAGGAGTCCCCGATGATATCTTCAAGCTGGACGATCTCTCAGTCCTGGTCAGTGGTCACCCACCACCTGGCAGTGAACCCTACTATTCGGTGACCCTCCCCCCACTGCCCTGGTCCCTGGGGCCATGGTTTTCCTGTTGTACAAATGAAGGAACTGGAGACGTCCGATGGACAGTGCCTTGCCCAAGGTTGCTCAGTTCCCTGACTTAGGCCCCTTCCTCCCAGGGTCCCACTGTCTCCCTTTGGCCTGGAAACCTCCTCCTCTGCTGCCCTCTCAGCACCATCCCAACCCTTGAGCATGGTGCAGGCCTGGCGGGGTGGGGCCAGCCTTGCTACCCCTGACCCAGCCTCACCCCCTCCCCAGGACTTGAGCTACAACCAGCTGACAGAGTGCCTGCGGGAGCTGGAGAACGCCAAGAACATGCTGGTGCTGAACCTCAGCCACAACAGGTGCCGCGTGCGGGGCTGGGCCAGGGAGATGGCTGACCCCAGGAGCGGATCGCAGCCCTGACCGCTGGCCCTCTGCCCACAGCATCGACACCATCCCCAACCAGCTCTTCATCAACCTCACTGACCTGCTGTACCTGGACCTCAGCGAGAACCGCCTGGAGAGCCTGCCCCCCCAGATGCGCCGGCTCGTGCACCTGCAGACGCTTGTGCTCAATGGGAACCCACTGCTGCATGCCCAGCTCCGGTGGGCACCCGCCCTCCCCACTGGGTCTGGCTTAGCTGGGTCAACACCCGCCTGCCTAGCTGTCAACACCAGGCATCCCGCCTGCCCCGCCCACACCCACCCTCGGCCCTGCCCCTGGCCTGAGGCAGTGTCTCCCCGCGTCCCCCCACAGGCAGCTCCCAGCACTGACAGCCTTGCAGACCTTGCACCTGCGGAACACACAGCGCACCCAGAGCAACCTGCCCACCAGCCTGGAGGGCCTGAGCCACCTCGCAGGTGGGCGGTCCCCGGGAGCCCTCAGCCCCTTCCTTCCTCATGGAGGAGGCCACTGGACCCTGCTTCCCTACAAGCCTCTAGGGGGAGGGGTGCCTCCAGGGGGAGGGGTGTGGTTCCTACCCATCACGTGCCTGAGGCCACAGAGCCAGAGGGGTAGCCAGGCTTCACATAGCTGCCTTGGAGCCACTAGGGGCCCCAGCTGACATGCTCACCTGTGCCCAGATGTGGACCTGTCCTGCAACGACCTGACGCGTGTACCCGAGTGCCTGTACGCCCTGCCTGGCTTGCGGCGCCTCAACCTCAGCAGCAACCAGATCGCAGAGCTATCCCTGTGCATCGACCAGTGGGTGCACCTGGAGACCTTGAACCTGTCCCGGAACCAGCTGACCTCGCTGCCCGTGTGTGCAGGTCTGGGGAGGGTGGGGCGGCCACAGGCCATCTTGGCACCCACCTCTGACCCCACATCTGCTGTGTCCCCTACAGTCGGCCATCTGCAAACTGACCAAGCTGAAGAGGCTGTACCTGAATTCCAACCAGCTGGACTTTGATGGGCTACCCTCAGGCATCGGCAAGCTGTCCAGCCTGGAGGAGTTCATGGCTGCCAACAACAAGCTGGAGCTGATCCCCGAGAGCCTCTGCAGGTGCTGGGCTGAAGTGGGGCCTCCCCTGCCCACGTGGTCTCTGTGCATTGTACAGAACACGAGGGGTTGACTTGAGTTTGTGGATAAAGACACTGGGCTCATGCCAGTGGGTTCCCCAAGCGCCCTTCAGGGACAAGGGGCAAGGCCAGGGGGACTGCGCTGCTGCCCCCTTTGAGACGCTGTGCTGCCTTTGCTCCCCGAGGTCACAGCATCCACTAGGATGGTCCCTGGCGCTGAAAACAGAGGACCCCTGGCAGCTTCTGAGCTAATTTGAGGGCAGAGTGTGGTTTTTGATGCCCTTTTGCTCGTGTCCAGGGGTCGCTGGTTCTCAGAAGGCCATAGTGGAGGATGCTGCCTGTAGGAGCCACAGAAAGGGCCTCCAGTCACTCAGCCACAAGGAAACTCACCCCGCCCCCCGCCTTCTGGGCGCTTTGGAGCTGGCTGGTTTCTTAACTGGCCGGGCTGCTCAGGTCCTCTGGTCCTACCTACTTCCCCAAGCTAGGACTGGAAGGCCCCTGTCTGCCCACTCCTGAGGCCCGACTGTCCTCACAGGTGCACAAAGCTGAGGAAGCTGGTCCTCAACAAGAACCGCCTGGTGACCCTCCCAGAGGCCATCCACTTCCTGACGGAGATTGAGGTCGGGCGGGCAGCTGGCGCTGGGGGTGGGACAGACCCCCAGGAAAGACCAAGCAATGGGGTCCTGGGGAGAGGGCAGCAGGGGCTCCTGGAGGGGTGGCCGGTGCCAGGGTGGGGAGGGGGTGATGCTCATCTGGCATCCACATCACGCTCAGCATTGTCACTTAAGCCTCACAGCCAGCCTGCGAGGCCGCTGTTTGCAGATGGGGAAGCCAGGCCCACGGGGGCGGCAGGGTGGGGACCTGGGCCCTTTGGCCCTGGTGGTACAGAGGTGGAGATGGGATTTGGGGGTGCTGAGGGAGAACCGGGGCTCAGCACTGGCTCTGCTCACCCATGAGGCAGGTCCTGGACGTGCGGGAGAACCCCAGCCTGGTCATGCCCCCCAAACCTGTGGACCGTGCTGCCGAGTGGTACAACATCGACTTCTCGCTGCAGAACCAGCTGCGGCTGGCGGGTGCCTCGCCTGCCACGGTGGCCGCGGCGGCCGCTGGTGAGCATGGGCTGCCTCTCTGGGCCTTAACTTACTCATCTGTAAACAGGGTGGGATGTTCTCTCTGGATAGGGGGTGTGGGGTTGGCCCCTGGTTGGCTGGATGCCCTGGGGATGAAGGGGTCGGAGCCAGCCGGGTCAGCCGTGTGCCCCTCCCCTCAGCAGGGAGTGGGCCCAAGGACCCCCTGGCTCGCAAGATGCGGCTTCGGAGGCGCAAGGACTCGGCCCAGGACGACCAGGCCAAGCAGGTGCTGAAGGGCATGTCAGATGTGGCCCAGGAGAAAAACAGAAAGCAGGAGGTAATCCAGCTGGACCAGGGCTCAGCTCTGCTCGCCAGGGACCCAGGCCCGGTGGGAGAGGGGACAAGGGCAGAAGGGCTCCACTCCACCAGAGCTGGGCGTGGGCAGAGTCAAGCCAGTGTTGTGCCCGCCCCCACCAGGAGAGCGTGGAGGCCGGAGCGCCTGGGGGCAAGGTGCGGCGCTGGGACCAGGGCCTGGAGAAGCCGCGCCTTGACTACTCGGAGTTCTTCACTGAGGACGTGGGCCAGCTGCCTGGCTTGACCATCTGGCAGATTGAGAACTTCGTGCCTGTGCTGGTGGAGGAAGACCTCCATGGCAAGTTCTATGAGGCAGACTGCTACATCGTGCTCAAGGTGTGAGTCTGGATGCTGCGAGGGGCCGCGGGGGCGTCTCTTGGATAGCTCTGGATGGGGCGGGAGGGGAGAGCTCTGCAGGGCATGGCGGTGCCACTGGCAGGGGCTGACCCAGACGCTGCCCTGGCCTCCAGACCTTTCTGGATGACAGTGGTTCTCTGAACTGGGAGATCTACTACTGGATCGGCGGGGAGGCCACACTCGACAAGAAGGCTTGCTCTGCCATCCACGCCGTCAATCTGCGCAACTACCTGGGTGCTGAGTGCCGCACGGTGCGCGAGGAGATGGGCGACGAGAGCGAAGAGTTCCTGCAGGTGCGGGGGCGGGGTGGGGCTGACAGGGATGTGTCCAGTGCGGGGACAGATGGGGTGAGGTCAGAGGAGCGAGATGAGACCACCAGTTGGGAGCTGGGCCAGGTGAAGATGAGGAGGACAGGCTAGTTTGGGAGTCCGCTTGGTGGGGTTGTAGCCAGGAGAGACAGGAAGTTGAAGCAAGAGTTGCAAACGGACTGGCTACCAAGGAGGTGGGGCCAAGGGCAGGGCCAGAGTCATCCAGTGAACTGGGTCAGTGAGAGATGCTGGCCTGCCACCGGCTGGTTACATGCAGACACCTACACAAGATTTTGGGTACTTACCTAAGTTTGCCATGTTCTGTAAACCTGCTTGGTCCTGTCCCCTGATACGCTTGAATCTTACCACTCTGTGTCTTGCACAGGAGCAAATGGGTTCATGGTTGTGTGTATACTAACACCCCAAGTGTGTTTTTGTCTGCAGGCATAGATCTTATATTGTTTTTTAACATTGTCATGGATTCATAGCATCTGATCCATCTGTACACAACTCTGCTTCTCCTGACAGGTGGTATTTGGTGGGGGTAGGGGGGCAGCTCAGTGAAAGGTCACACACCCTCTCACAGGTATTTGACAACGACATCTCCTACATTGAGGGTGGAACAGCCAGTGGCTTCTACACTGTGGAGGACACGCACTACGTGACCAGGTGAGGTTTGTGTGTGAGGGGCACTGACCTGGACTCAGTCGGGAAGGATGGGGGAGGGCATTGGGGTAAATCTGCCCTTGGTGCCCCCCAAGCCACTCTTGCTCTGGCCCCCAGGATGTACCGCGTGTATGGGAAGAAGAACATCAAGCTGGAGCCCGTGCCTCTCAAGGGGGCCTCCTTGGACCCAAGGTGAGCCCCATGATGTGAGGTGGTGTGCTTAACCCCGTACCTCCTCCCCACAAGTGTAGGGGGACAAAGCTGGGCTCTAGATAAGAAGCCGCCCAGCCCTTGTCCCACGTTGCAAGGAGGGATTTGGGGTGAGGTCAGAGGCACGGGGAGTTACTGCATGTGGCCCATTGCAGCCCCTCCTACCACTTCTGTCCAGGTTTGTTTTCCTGCTGGACAGAGGGCTGGACATCTGCGTGTGGCGAGGGGCCCAGGCCACACTGAGTAGCACTACCAAGGCCAGGTAAGAGGACTGCACCCTGCCCAGACACCCTGGGTGCTTTGTGCAAAGGAACATGGTCACCTGAGGAGGTGTGGGCCTCGCTAAGGCTTTGCATCTGCCCTCAGGCTCTTCGCAGAGAAAATTAACAAGAATGAGCGAAAAGGGAAGGCAGAGATCTCGCTGCTGGTACAGGGCCAGGAGCCCCCAGAGTTCTGGGAAGCACTGGGTGGGGAGCCCTCCGAGATCAAGAAGCACGTGCCTGATGACTTTTGGCCACCGCAGCCCAAGCTGTATAAGGTGAGCTCCATCAGTGGTCAGGATATGGACGGGCCTTTGCACCACTGTGGTGGCTGTGGTCTCATTCTGGACTTGGGTGGGGAGAGGGTGCCACCTCCTGGGCAGGAAATGCCAGGGTCTGAGTGGGGCCGTGGAAACTAGCATCAGGCTCTGTGGTTCCAGGAAGGTGGGACTGGAGAGGAAGACCGAGAAGCACATGGGTGCCTGGCCTGAGCACCTGGTCTTGACTCTGTGGGTGACAGGAAGATGGGGGTGTTGTGGGTAGGAAAAGGACCAGTTAGAAAATCTCTAAGGACCCAGAGAGGGAAGGCAGGTTTAACAACCCTTCCGCTGGTAGGATTTCCTGGAAAGGAGGTTGGGGTACAGGGAGACTAGTCTGGAGAAGAGCAGGCTGTGGACTTGAGCACAGTGGCCAGCCTAACCAGGGGCTGCTGTGGGTTGGTCTTGTGTTCCCCGGACCCACCCTAGTTAAACCCATCTCTTACTCCTGCCAGGTGGGCCTGGGCCTGGGCTACCTGGAGCTGCCACAGATCAACTACAAGCTCTCCGTGGAACATAAGAAGCGGCCCAAAGTGGAACTGATGCCTCGGATGCGACTGGTGAGACTCACAGGGAGTTGGGCCCCTGGGTCGAGATCCCTCCCTGCTGGCTGACCCTGGCCTTGACCTCCAGCCTCTGGGGCCCCGCAGCTGCAGAGCCTGCTGGACACTCGCTGCGTGTACATCCTGGACTGTTGGTCTGACGTGTTCATCTGGCTCGGCCGCAAGTCCCCGCGCCTGGTGCGTGCCGCAGCCCTCAAGCTGGGCCAGGAACTGTGCGGGATGCTCCACCGACCACGCCACGCCATGGTCAGCCGCAGCCTCGAGGGCACCGAGGCGCAGGTGCGGATGAATGCAGCTGCCCTCGGAGGTTTCCTCCCCGAGGTCCTGTGACCGCGTTTTTGCCCTGACAGCCCATGAACGGATTACAGACTGCATACACCCCTTCACAGCTTCCAGGACTGCTGCCAGCCCAGCCCCGTTCCTACCCGCCCCTCCCACTCCCAGGCCACACCCCTCCAGCCCGCCCCTTCCGGCCCCGCCCCGTTCCAGGTCCCAGGCCCCACCCTGCTCCGCGAACCCCGCCTCCTCCGGCTGTGCTTTCTCAGGTGTTCAAGGCCAAGTTCAAGAACTGGGACGACGTGTTGAGTGTGGACTACACGCGCAACGCAGAGGCCATGCTGCAGGGCCCGGGGCTCGCGGGGAAGGTGAAGCGTGACGCCGAGAAGAAGGACCAGATGAAGGCAGACCTCACGGCGCTCTTCCTGCCGCGGCAGCCACCCATGGCTCTGGCCGAGGTGGGCGCAAGCCCCGGGCCGCGGGGCGGGAGGGCCGGCTGTGCCGGTCCTACCGTGACAGGTGGGGTCCTACGCAGGCCGAGCAGCTGATGGAGGAGTGGAACGAGGACCTGGACGGCATGGAGGGCTTCGTGCTGGAGGGCAAGAAGTTCGCTCGGCTGCCAGAAGAGGAGTTCGGCCACTTCTACACGCAGGATTGCTATGTCTTCCTCTGCAGGTGCCCTGTACCCCCTTACCCGGCCCTCCCCCGGTGCTGGGGCCTCGGTTCAGCCCTGCCCACCGCCCTATGACCCTGCAGGTACTGGGTCCCCGTGGAGTACGAGGAGGAGGAGAAGGAGGAGGAGAAGGCGGGGGCCGAGGACAAGGAGGGCAAGGAGGCGGCAGCCGAGGCGGAGGAGAAGCAGCCTGAGGAGGACTTCCAGTGCATCGTGTACTTCTGGCAGGGCCGTGAGGCCTCCAACATGGGTTGGCTGACCTTCACCTTCAGCCTGCAGAAGAAGTTCGAGAGCCTCTTCCCTGGCAAGCTGGAGGTGTGGGGGCCTTGCCCCAGAGCCGTGGGCGAGGGGCGTTCCTGGGGAGGCTTGCCCCACTGGGAGCAGGGTGGGGGTCCAGGGAGCTGCCCCTGATGCTTCCACACCTGCAGGTGGTGCGCATGACGCAGCAGCAGGAGAACCCCAAATTCCTGTCCCATTTCAAGAGAAAGTTCATTATCCACCGGGGCAAGAGGAAGGCTGCCCAGGGCGCCCTGCAGCCCAGCCTGTACCAGATCCGCACCAACGGCAGCGCCCTCTGCACCCGGTACCTGGCTGTGGGGCAGGCCGTGGGTGCACAGGGGGCGGGCCTGGCTGCTCCCTGCTGACCCCTCCCTCACTTTCCTCTCCCCTCCCCCAGGTGTATCCAAATTAACACCGACTCCAGTCTCCTCAACTCGGAGTTCTGCTTCATCCTCAAGGTGGGGTCTCGTGTGGCTGGGACCGAGGGGCAGGGTGGGGAGCAGGGTGGGCCTGACCTGACCCCCACACACCTAGGTTCCCTTTGAGAGCGAGGACAACCAGGGAATTGTGTACGCGTGGGTGGGCCGGGCGTCAGACCCCGACGAGGCCAAGCTGGCAGAGGACATCCTGAATAGCATGTTTGAGGCCTCCTACAGCAAGCAGGTGACCAGGGTTGGGGCGGGTGGTCAGGTGACAGGGAGGCGGGGCTCGGGGGGCCAGGCAGGGGGTGGTGGTCAGGTGGGGGCGGGCAAGCAGTGGGCCCTGAGCTGACCAGCGTTGTCCCCTTAGGTCATCAACGAGGGCGAGGAGCCCGAGAACTTCTTCTGGGTGGGCATTGGTGCACAGAAGCCCTACGACGACGACGCTGAGTACATGAAGCACACACGGCTCTTCCGGTGAGGTCACCCCGCCACCGCTCCCAGTGTCCTCAGTCCTGGCCCTGCTGCCATGACCCTCAGCCTCTCCCTGACCCTTGACTTCCCCCAGATGCTCCAATGAGAAGGGCTACTTCGCAGTGACTGAGAAGTGCTCTGATTTCTGCCAAGATGACCTGGCAGACGACGACATCATGCTCTTAGACAACGGCCAAGAGGTGAGACCCGCCCCCTGCCCGACTCTGCCCATGCTGGGAGCCTGACCATCCCTAAAGAGGCATTCTGAGGCTGGGAGACCACGTCCCCTGCTGTCCCCACAGGTCTACATGTGGGTGGGGTCCCAGACCAGCCAGGTGGAGATCAAGCTGAGCCTGAAGGCCTGCCAGGTGAGCGGGGGAGGGGCCAAGGCTGGGCCTGGGGGAGGGGCCGAGGCTGGGGCTGCCCTCACCAACCCCTTGCCCTCCCCCCAGGTGTACATCCAGCACATGCGATCAAAGGAGCATGAGCGGCCCCGCCGCCTGCGCCTTGTGCGCAAGGGCAATGAGCAGCACGCCTTCACCCGCTGCTTCCACGCCTGGAGCACCTTCCGCCAGGCCCTGGCCTAAGGCCACCGCGATCCACCTCTGTGGAGGGATAAGTGCCCCCCTGCCACTGTCCCCAGCGCCACCAGTGGGGTGACCCTGACCAGTGTCTCAAGGGGTCTGGCAAAGCAATCTCCCTCTACTCTGAGCTCACGTGTGACTCTCCTTGTGCCAGGGATAAAGCAGGTGTGGCTGTCCTTTACGAGATATTAAATGCTTTTATTTTCAATATTAAAAATCAGTATTTTTAATTTTAAAATGCTAATTTAACAAAAATGACAGAAAAAAAGTCCCCCAGAGTACAGTCTACAGGAAACCCTCCTGACCCCCACACGCACACGCACACACGGCCAGGCCTTGGTCCTGGTTCCCAAGTGGAGCTCTCACACACATACTTGCACGCAGCAGGGGGGTCGAGGGAGTGCTGGCCCAGGAGCATGTACCAAAATAGTTTTAGAAATGACTGTGGTGCCCGGCACAGGCGTTAGAAAAATACTCTTTGCAAAAGGAGAGGGGGGGACGGCACATGGCCTGGGAGGTGGTAGCCATGGACCCGGCTGCCTCCCTTGTGGTGCCTGACCTTCCGGGTGGCCTCTGCCTGCAGGCAGGGCCCGGTGGAGTCCCTGAGGCTCAGGGCCAGGCTGGCAGGCCCCACAGAACCCCGAAGTTAGCAGGTGCAGGTCTACATGGAGGACCGGGCCTCTGGCTCCAGCTCCGAGCAGGGCAGGGGCGACCTGGCAGTTCTGGCCTCCCTAGCAGAGAGAAACAGGATCAGCAGAAGGCCAAGGAGGTCCAACGGGGCAGGCGGCCTGCCACACATGTGCCACCAGTCTCCAGGACGGGGCCCTGCAGTGACAGCCTGAACCCCGAGGCGAGGGAGGGGGTCACACAGAAGGAGCCACAAGGTCTGTGTCAGGAGAGGCTGGGGGAGGTAACTGACTCAAGGGGACCAGGCCACGCACCTGCAGCCTCATTTGATCAGGATGGCGCAGGCTCGAGCCTCCTCTTCTGAAAGGTTCCGCAAGTTCTTCTCAGATTCCTCTGAGGAGCTGCAGGGAGGGGCAGCGGTCAGCAGATCTGGGGTCAGGCCCTCCTCAGTCCTTTGCCCAGCTGGGGTATGAGGTTGGCTGAAGGGTCAGGGAGGGAAGTTGGGAGCGACCAGCCAGCTCCTCACCCCAGGAAATCCTTTACGTCCTCCACTGTCATGTCCCCCGTGGTGTCCAGTGTGGTGTCGGCACTGGTGGCCGAGTCAATGGACATAGGTGAGAGCATGGCCTCAGGTGGCTCTGGGGTGTCTGCAGGGAGGAAGTGAACAGGGTCCTTCTAGGGCTCCAGGACCCTGTCCACACTTGACCTGGTCCCAGACCAGCCCACGGTGGACCATGGCACCAACCAACCCCTCCCCAGACCCTCTGGGCAGCTGCCTCCTGCAGAGCACCCCCACCGCCACGAGACAAGCTGCCCAGCTAACACGCAGCCTCCTCACCAGCTTCCTTGCAGATGGGATCAGGGCTTCCATCACAGCTCTGTGGGGCCAGGATGATGCCCGGGGTCCCGTTAGCCTGGCTCAGCTTGGGCGACTCTTGGGACCTGTGGATGCAGAGATGGGCTGTGCTGCAGACCCCTGGCAGGCATCTCATGGCTCGAAGGCCAGACTCCCGCCCTCCCATTCCTGAACCCTGGGGCCAGAGGGATGACTGGGGAGGGCCACCCTACTGCTTGCTGAATTGGGGGATGGAACGAGCCCAGCCTTTGTCCCAGTGCTGCAACGCCCTGGCCAGGGGCTACCCCTTCACGCACCTGACGTGTGTGGCACCTTGGGGCCAGCGGACGTCCAGAGAGCAGAGTGGCTCGGTGATGTTCCGGGCGCTCAAGGAGAAGCGCTCAAACTCCGAGGGGGAAATCAGGTAAAATCCTAGGAGGGGGGCAGGAAGCACAGTAAGGGGCCACGTCCCCGCCTCCCGGGAGCCCTGACTGCAGCCGCCGGCCCGCCTCACCCTGGCCGTGCCGCGTGAACACGCAGGAGGCGATGCCGCTGATGTCCTCCTTGCGGATGCAGGCATAGTGCACCTGGGGCCGCAAGCCCGGCACCGAGAACACGTGCACGTCACCCAGGTTAGTGAGGCAGGCCAGGCAGGTCTCCGAGTAGTCCTCGCAGGCCACGCTGGCAAAGGTAGCCAGAGCCACCTTGCGCACGCGGCAGCCCTCGTGGGCTGTCAGCTTGAACTTGGTCTTGGCGCTCACCTTGGGTAGTGTAAACACCTGGAGGTGGGTGGGGAGTGGGTGCTAAGCAGAGCCCGGGCCAGTACACACCCCAGTGCCCCCAGTCTAGCCCAGCCCCCACCACCTCCATCCAGCACCACCCACCCTGAGCTGCCACCCTGACCACAGCTCCACAGCCCAGAAACCTCCCAGGCCCCTCCACCTGTGGCAAAGCCAGTCACGCTGGGTGGTCAAGTTGGAAGCCAGTACCCCACACCACAAGCTCCTGCCAGACCACCCAAGGGAGCGCTCAAGGGTCCTGAGGGGCACCAGGGTTCCCCAAGGTGCCTCTGCCATGGCTGGAGGCTCTCAGGAGGTCCCAGCGAGTAGGGGTGGATGCAGGCCAAGGGTCCGATGGTGTCCAGGAGGCGAGAACCCTAAGGGGTCTCGGAGACTGCTCACCTTGAACTGCTCCTCGGACGCGATAAGCACAGCATGGCCGCCCTGCATGTCGGGCGCCTGTGCGAGGTCCCGCGAGGCCTCGTAGGGCTCCGGCAGTGGACGGCCGCGCCCGTCCAGCACCGCGATGGCCACCACGGGGGCACGGTGCATCAGCTGCACCTCCTTGCCCAGGACAGCCTCCACTGCTCGCTCTGGCCGCTTCTCACCACCTGCCACTGCCGCCGGCACCTCCAGTGCATAGGCGAACACGGAGCCCGAGTTGGTGCCTGCCCACATGGTGGGGCCGTGGTGGGCCGCTGCAGGGAGACAGGCTGGTGAGGTGGGTGTGTGCCATCCCTCCCCTCTGGTGCCCTTGGACCCTGGACTGGGTCTCTCCTACATCCCTGGTGACCCTGGCCGGCCCCCTGCAGGCACAGGAGTGCCCTCTAGGGTCCCTCCACAGGCACATCAAACTGGACCCTGACCTCTCAGACCTCTCCTAGCATCCCAGTGACACGGCCCATCACCAGTCCCAACAAAGACTTGGACTCGGGCCCCACCTGCAGGGCACCCAGGCACCAAGTCCCGGGCCCATCCAGGATGCACACCACACAGTCCAACTCCCTTAGGAAAGGGAAGGCTCTTGAGTAGACAGTGAGCTAAAAACACTGGGGTGCAGATTGACCCGGCAGTCACACTGTGCACCCTCAATGGCCTGGTGACCTCAGCAACAATCTTAGTTGGGAGGGAGGGGATACCCGAGCAACAAACAGGTGAGCAACAGGAAGCCACGCTTCTCAGGGAGACAGTGGAACCAGGCCACGCCCCCCTCCCCCCGCCGCGGGCTGCCACATGCAGAAAGTGGGAAGACCCCCCCAGACAAAGGGGCCCTCAACAAATGACATCAGAAGTGGGGGGCTCCCCTCCCAGATGGAGGAGGAAAGATGCAGAGATACCATGCGCACACGAGCTGGACGCTGACCCCATCCCAACTCTGAGAAGGCGTTTCTGAGGTGAATGGGGTCACCTGTGGGCAAAGGGTGACAGGCAACCCCAGCCATCAGTATCCACACTCCAGGCTTCGACACAGGCCCTGTGCCAGAAGTGAGGTCCACCAGACACACCCTGAACTGCCCAGTGACCTTTGTTTTAAGTTGTGTTTAAATCATCTTTACAAGATACACGATGTATGGAGAACAGGTGGGGAGTCGGTGCAGGGCTGAAATGCCCCATTACCAAGTTAAATTGATCAGCGGCTCTGTCCATAAACCTCAACGCACCACTGCCCTGGGCAGGACCTGCTGGAGCTCTGCCCACTTGGGGTCAAAACCAGCTCCTCCCAGGCCTGCCCTCTGCTCCAGTCACACTGCCCGGGCGACTCACATCCGCCTAGGCCTTGGTGCTGCAGCCCGTACTTTCCCCAGATCCTGGGCTCCCTTCTCCGCCCAGGTCTAAGGCCACCCCACCCACTGACCAAGCCTCACCATCGGGTTGTTCCAGGGGCTCCTGGGGGTCAGGGCACCCTGTCGCCAGCACAGCCTGGCACTCAGAAGGCACACAGTATTTTCCAGCCTTCCAGAAGGCACAGGTCCACCCCATCACCCATTTCCCAGAAGACCAAGGACACACCACCCCTGGCTGCCCACCCCGCCCAGTCTCACCATCTCGAAGGAAGGTGTCTGCAAAGTATAGACAGCGCACAACACCCGAGAGGGAGTCGTCGGCTGAGCGGGGCTCAATGCGGCGCTGCACGGGTGTCACCTCCACATCCTGGGGACCGGCCTGCTCCGCCAGCTGCGCGTTGGCCTCCTGCAACTGCAGGGGCGCAAGGTCGGGCCACCATCCTGACCCCCGCCCCCATCACCCTGCCCACCTTGCCTGCCGCCCCACCTTGCTGCCGGCAACCATGCGCTTCTTGCCCGATGCGCGGCTCTTGCGGATGCGCCGGAAGGACTGGCGCAGCGACTTCTTGAGCGACTTCACGCGGGACAGCGGCCCCTCCATGGCCAGGGAGTCACTGGGGTGCAGGGTGCACCTGGGGGTGCAGGCCGGCCATCAGGGAAGCGCAAGTCAAGCAGCCGAGGGACAGACCTCCCCCAGCGGGGCCCTCCGAGACTGGCAGCGCCCCCGTGAACCTCAGGAGGGGCTTGCTCACACCCACCTGGCCAGCACGGGGCTCCTGCGCAGGTAGTCAAAAAGGCCAAAGCCGTGACTGGTCCCAAAGGCCACGAGGCCCCACTCGGCATGGAGAGTGACGGCTGTGACAGCGGCTGGTGGCAGGCACTGGACGAGAGCGCGGGGCTGGAAGCCGGCTGGCCAGGGCAGTGGTCCCAGGCGCGGGCTCAGTCGCTCGTGGCCTTTCCATGTGAAGCCCTCGCGGTCCTGCAGCAGGTCCAGGCTGGCCACGCCCACCGTCTGCTCTGCCGGCATGTCACTCAACTCCAGCACCAGCACCTGGGTGGCGGGGGGCAGTCAGCTTGGAGGACAGGGCACCCCCACCCCGCCCGAGCCAGTGATACCATTGCCAGGGTGCTTCCAGGAGTGTCTGTCTGGAGAGCATCCTCTGAATAAGCACTGACTGGTGCCTACTGTATACCAGGGCCCTCACTGAGCAACACCATGGAGACCAAGACCTGCAGGCCCCGCCCTCCCAGGGTTCACTTAACAGGTTGCTCCTGCCCAGGCCCCAACCCTGTGAGGGTCCCCAAGGCCCCAGCTGGCCTCCCCCGTTCCCACCTCTGGGTTTCTGCCGGGCCAACCCCTCTAGCACCCTACCGGACCCGCTAGAAGCCCTCGAGCCCCGCAGCCCTGGCAACACCTCGGCCCCACCTGACCCGCGGTGCCAGCCACCACCATCTGGGCTGTGTATTTGCAGAGCGCCACCTTCTGCACACCGAGCCGCGGGTCATCGCTGTAGGGGTCGAAGCAGCCCACCTGCGGGGGTGGGAGGGGAACTGGTGACAGGGCAGAGCCCAGACCAGGCTCCCCGGGCCGGGAGGGGGTGGGGGGCTCTCACCTTGCGGAAGGGCGGCCAGTCGTCCTCGGCGGCCTGGGCCAGGCTGTCAGTGTGCTCGCAGTCCGTCTGGAAGAGGCCGGCGGTGCAGAGCTTGTAGAGCGGTCGCAGGGCCACGCCGGAGGCGTCCCAGAAGCGCACCGTGCCGTCCTCGTGGCTGCGGAGAGGCGGCATCAGGCCCAGGGCCCCACCCCACCCCTCCATATCTGTTCAGCCAGCAACTGCTCACTGGGCCCCCAGCACCTAGGCCAAACACTGACTGGACTCCTACTGCATACAGCAAACAGGAAGCACCAACTGTATAGGGCAAGCAAGTACTGAGCACCTACTGTATGCCAGGCCACATTGCCTAGGCCCTTCCCTGCAGAGAGGATGAGAAGGTGCAGAAATATCACTGGAAATAATGAGAAAAGGTGCGGAGCAGTGACTCAGGGGACAGAGGACCATGGGGGTTCTGCCCCCAGGGGCCTCCAGAACACGTGACAGAGATGCCCCCAAAGCAGAGGAGTGTGCTAGGGCAGGAGCAGGAAACCTGGGGAGGCCAGAAGGAAGCAGCCCAGGACATAGCCATAAAGCCCGGGTCAGGGCCCCTGGGTGGCGGCGGCAGGCCCAGAGCCAGGGAGGGAGAAGCTCAAAGTCTGTGGGCTGGCTGGGACACCTCCAGAGGCCTGAGGGTCCCGGCACAGGCAGACAGCAGGGGCTGGGCAAGAAGGTGGGGCCTGAGTCACCGGGCACGTCGGCGCCCGCCAGGCCCAGGCCGGGCTCTCCGGCACCTGCCCTGGGCAGCTCGGCGTGGGCTGGCCCAGATTTTCCAGTCCCGGGGTAGGCTGAGTGGGTGGAGCTCAGTTTCATCAAGAAGGAGGGACGGGCCTTAAACCAGAGTCTAGGGAGGCTTCACCTGGTGCACCCAGTGAAGAGGGTGACCTGGTCCCACCAGGGACCAGGCCTGAGTCAGCGGGCAGGTCAGCACCCGCCAGGCCCAGGACAGGCCTCACACCTGCGCAGGTGGCACCAGACCCTGCTCGCCTACACACACACACGCTCACATACCTGTCACAACTAGGCTGGAGAGGTATCACCTACCCGGTCAGCAGCAGGCCTCGCTGGGATGGCTCCTGAGCCAGGTTCCGGCCCCCAGTGATGGGCCAGCTCTGGGGGATGGAGTCGGGTGTAAGCTGAAGTCATGCCAGGTACCACGTGCAGGACGCAAAGGCCCGGCAGGCGTCCCACCTACACCTGCCACATCCCCTCCTCGAGCCCAGCCTACAGTGCACCCCTGGGGGACCCCTGCCCCACCCTCCCCACTGGCACACACCGAGGCCCCAGAGGCTGGCTGGGGGCTCTGCTGCTCGCCAGCGCTCACGATGCGGGCCCACAGCTTGGCGGGGACATTGGCAACGTGGGCCGAGCAGGTGATGGCGGATGAGTGCAGGGGGGCCAGGTACGGGGCGGGTACAGCTGGCCAACCAGGTGTCTGCAGGTCCAGCACCACCAGCTCCTCTTCGAGCAGCACAGCGAGGGCCTGGGGCTCGTCGAACTCTGCGGGATGGGGCGGGTGAGCGCAGCCAGAGATGCGCAGGGCCTGGGTCTTGGGCGGGGGGGGGGGGGGGGGTACGCACCATCCTCGGGCCGCGTGCTGTGCACCGTGAAGAAGTCGATGACGCGGGAGGTGAAGTCCAGTGTCACCAAGGTTTCAGCCTGGAGCACGCTCACGCAGTGGCGGTCGCCATAGCTGGCGCGGGGCATGCCACCACTGAAGATGACGAAGTGCTCGCTGTTCAGGTTGAGAAAGCTGCGTGAGCAACTGGTGGGGCTCCGGGAGAGCCTACCTCCACGACCCTACCCCAGGCAGGCCCCACCTACCCAGACGCACAGCTTCGCCACAGGACCTTGTTGATGGCTTTGCAGGGGAAGGGGCCTGTGGGGAGACAGCATTGGCCTCACTTGCAGGCTCTCAGGCAGGGACCTGAGGGCCCTGGATCGCATTTCTCACCACTGCCCCACCCCCTCCTGCCTCCATCATCCCCACTGGGCGGCTGTTCCCTGCACCCCCAGGGGAAGGCATGCTACCCAACGTGGGGCAGAGGGGGTGCTCTCACCTTTGGCCTGGTCCTGCCATCTTCCACACATCCCCCCTGAAGTTCCCCGACTGAGGCCAGTCGGAGCTTGGGGTCACAGCCAACCCTACACAGGTCCCCCACACTCACCATAGGGCGTGGTGGCCACCGTGGGCTGCGCTGCTGGGGAGTCGCCGGTGTCTGCGGCCCAGATGGCGTAGCTGCCATCGCTGTGAGAGCTGACCACTGTGTGGCCACTGCGCTCCCAGCACACGCTCTCCAGCTGCTGTGGGGTGGGGGAAAGGTGTGAGCTTGGCGGCGGCGAGCAGAGGTCCCAGGTGGCCGCCAGCCTCACCCACACACCTGGTTCCCCAGGAAGATGCGCTCGGCACAGCGAGCAGCCTGGTTCCAGATGACCAGCAGGCCCCGGCTATAGCCGATGAGGATCTTGGTGGGGTCCCGCAGGTGTCCCTGGAGTGACTCCACGGGGCCCAGCGCCTTCCCACACCGGTAGTCATCAGGCACGCTGAAGGCAGCAGAGGGAGTGAGCGGGTGGGGTGGCCGGTGGGGGGGGCGGGGCCTGGTGGAGGGGGCACAGGGAAGCTGGGTGGCCTCTCACCTTCGCAGAACCTCGTCTGGGCCCAGGGTCTGCCCCTCGAGCAGCGTCAGGGTGGGAACATCCAGGAAGAAGATGCTTCCGCCCTCGGTGCCCAGGGCGGCCATGTCACCCGCAGCCACCAGCAGGACCACAGTGATGTGGGTGAGGCTGGGCAGGCCGCTGTGGGGCCGAGGGGAAGCAGGTGAGGGTGGGAGCCCGCACACCTGCTGGGGAGGGCACGGGGGCCCGTGCCTGTCAGCTCACTACAGCCCCTCTGGTCTCACTGGGCCCTGGTCATGCAGGGGGCTGGCGCCTGGGAAGGCCACAGTGGTGGCTGCAGACACCATAATCAGCTCACTCAATTATTCACCAGGACGTCGGCAGGGAGAGGGATAAAAATAGGTCCCCAGGTCTTGGAGACAGGCCCTGGAGCTCCTTCCCCTACCCAGAGGGGATAGCGGCAGGAACCAGGTCCCGCCTGGGCAGGGACCACAAGCTCCAGGACTCTGCCTCCGAGCCCCACCAAGAAGCCCCATGCCTTCAGACATCTCCCTGACCCTGAAGGGGGCCCCCAATCACTCCCCCACAGGAGTTGGAACACCTCAGATCCACGCTGAGTCCAAGCCCAAGCAGGACAAGCCTGTTTCTGAGCTGGATGGGCATCTTGTGACCTGGTCAGACTTGCTGCAGCCATTCCAACAAGGGCTTGTGGGCCAGGAACCCCAAGGCCCCTCACTCTCCCCATGAGGGTTGAACCCCATGCTGTTGGCCCCCAGGGCATCCTGCCAGCACCTCACAACCCAAGGAGACCCTTCTTGTTCTGACCTGCCCTCTCCTCCCCGCACAGTAGGGCCCATTGTCCCGCCGCTGTCTAAGGGTCCAGAGGACCAGTGCTGAGGTCAGTTCCTGCTCCAGATGCCCCTCTCGCTACAAGGGCACAGGGCCGCTCCCCAGGCTCTGGGACACAACCTCCCCACCCTGGGCCTCCTGGGCCCTGGCAGTGCCGGGGCACAGACCCTCCCTGCTGACCATGGGCTCACCTGGGACTCCCATCTGATGCCCACAAAGTCCACAGAACAGCTCTCTGGACCCAGGCCCAGCCCGACGTGCACCACCCCACCTCGAGTCCCAGCCCTGGGGCAGCTTCCTATCCCCATTGCACCTTCACAGGCCCCCCACTACATCTGGCAGCCACAGCCGGCCAAGCCCCTCGGTACCTGGCGCCGTCAAAGCAAGGCCGACTGGGTGCCTGGAAGTGGAGGGCTTCCTCCAGGTGGGCGCAGCCATCATGGTGGACGATCTCCCACAGGTGGAGGCTGTCGTCATCCAGCAGGGTCAGGACTCGACCCTGGCGGGTGAGAAAGACCAGGACTGAGCTGACTGGGATCGGGAGCGGGGCAGGGGGTTTCTGGGGGCCGGCAGCGGGGCCGAGGCTTACCTGACCAGGCAGGAAATGCATCTGGGTGACAGTGGCCGCATCTCGGTGCAGGCCCGTGAACTCCACACCAGGGGCACCGTAGCTGAGGGTGACGGGTCAAGGGTGGAAAGCAGGCACAGGCCAGGACAACAACACCAGGGATCACCTAGCCCCTCCTCCCCAGGACCACTGCATCAGGCCCCCGGTGACATGGGGAGGGGTGCCACCTGGCCCTGTCCTGGGGCCCTCCCAGGTCTGGGGGCTCCTCTCTGCAAGAAGCACTGCGCTCAGGATGCAGACCCATTCGGTCCTGCAAGTCGGTGCTGCGTATGGTCTTCCCTTCCTCATCTGTAAAACTGGCCAGTGACTTGCTCGCCTGCCTCCTGGGGCAGACGCAGGACACCTAAGAACGCAAGTTCTCCCGGCACACCCGGCCCAGGCCCAGTTCATGGCTCTAAGTCAGTCTCACGGGTCTGTGGGCGCAAGAGCTGGCCTGGCACATTGGCATCATGGGCAGAGATGCCAGGCCAGGCCTAGGAAGCCCGGAGCACAGCAGAGTCCAGGCTGCCTCTCCACAACCACAGGCCGCTGCCAGCCGCAGGCCAGGAAATCCATGTCCTCATGGGGCTGGCAGCCCCACTCAGTGGGGAGAGGCCCCAGGGACTTGGAGAGGTGGACCAGGGACTTGGAGAGGTGGATGCCTGGCTACAAGTGCCCAGTGTGAGCGCCAGCATCCCAGCAACCTCAGGCTTCACTGTGGACGGCGGGCCAAGGGGCCCCAGCGGGGAGGACTAGGCTGGGGTCAGCAACGTTGCTGGGAGACAAGGCAGGAGCCGTTGCTTGGAGCTGGAGCCGGGAGAACACAGACAAGGGGACAAAAGAGGGGCAGGAGTGCTGGGCGGGAACCAGGTCGCCAGGGAGACAGGCCAGACTCAGGGGTGGGATGCCCCTGTGGCCAGCCTGTTTCCTAACCCAGGACACGGGTAGGAGTGGTCTGGGGAACGGGGGGCTCGTCCTCCTCTGAGGCCGTCTGGCCGCCCATCCTTTGTCAGCATGAGGGGCTGGTGCGCAAGAAAGACCCTGCCACTGGCAGAGACACACTGTGCTGGGGAGAAGGGGCCATGGGACCACGGCTCCCACAGGCAGGCAGCAGCTGGAGGCAGGAACAGCAGGCAGGGAGGGGACTCCTGGGCAGGCAGCAGCCTGGGGCAGACGACCAGGGCACCGTCTCCTCCCTGTCCCACCGATGCCTCGGGGTCCACGGAAGAGGAGGGGGCACCTAGACCCAGCCCCTCCCCTTGGTCCCTGGAGCTGGCAAACTCACAACTGCCCGGCCAGTGCCCTGAGTCCCGGATGGGGAGACCCCATACCACCCTGTGGTGGCCAGCCACACCCTGCACCTGGGCCCCACCTGGGGGGCTCACCTCGTGCAGTGGGGGTGGGCTGCTCCACAGCAGGAAGGAGGCATCCAGCTGCCAGCCTCCCCCCGCCCCACCCCCTCCCCTTGGAGCTCTCAGGAAAATGGCTCTTTGTGCAGCTCACAGGCCCATTGTGCGGGGCCAGCGTCCAGGTGGGGGCCGCGCCGCGCTCACCACGCCGAGCCTGGCACTGCCCCCAGCCCTCGGCTGGACACACGTGTCTTCAGGCCGGCACACGTGTGTGCACTCGGTTCCCAGGGTAAGGCCTGCTGTGACCCTGGTCCTCCCGCCACCCTTGCTGGGGACCGTGTGCTGCCAGCCCCGGCCCACCTCCCCAGTCACAGCTGCTGGGACAACGGGAGGGTTGCCGAGGTAACTGGCTGCAGCGATGGGCAGCTGTGGACCCCTTCATCTCCGAGGCGCTGCCTCAGGGCAGCAGCTGCACAACCTCCACCAGGGGCCCGGCCTGGCGCCCCGCACATCAGCCACGACCCCAAAGGATACATCTTGACGGCCCCAGACCGGGTGCCGATGGCCATGATACGAAGCTCCGGGTCAAAGGCCAGCGCACTGGGCTGGTTGGGGAAGCCGTGCTCCACGGTCTGCAGGGAGGTGGGGGTGTCCGCAAGGCACAGCCCCCACCCGAGCCCCACCCAAGGCAGTCTCCAGCTCTGTCCCTGCTGCATGCCCGGCCCCCGGACCTGTGTCCTCAGCTGTGAGATGGATGACCACACCTCCAGCGGGTGAGGAAGGGCCTGAGCCCTGGCCCCACCACAGGCCTTCCCAGCCAAGGCCCATCCCACTTGACACTTGGGTCTATGACAACAAACAGAATGGGGCTCGCAAGGGAGGATGCGCAGGCACAGACACAAACCCCAGCTGCCCCACAGGGTAGGCTCCGCACCCCACTCACCCAGGCAGACTGAAGTGGGGTGCAGTCCTTGGTACCCCCCACACACAGGCTCTGCATGGCAGTCAGAGACCAACACCCAAGGTTGGCTAGGCAGAGGCTCTTGACTCCCCTGAACCAGGGCTGCTCCCCACTCCCAGCCCCAGAGACAGGAAGAGGGGGGCCCAGACAGACTTCCTGCCCAGTCCCTGAAGGTGTCACGCACCTCCCAGACTCAGGCTCCGACCTGGAAACTGGGGGACATGGCTCCCACCCATCCCTGGTCAGGGCAGTAGGCAGTGCTGCACACTGGGGGTGTCAGTGGAACAGCTCCCACCGGGTTCCCTGCTCCTGGCAAAGCCCTATTTCCCCCACCCGCCCACCAACACAAGGAGCCCCTAGTCAACCCCGAGGCCTGGTTAGGAGCCCTCCCCGGGAAGCCTGCACCCCTGGGCCCCCAGCCCCGAGTACCAAGGTGGGATACCACACGTGGCTGCCAGTTCCTCCTGACCACTGTGTCATCAACACACATGTTTTATAAGAACCCCTAGTCCCCCAAGGCCTGTGTTCTTCTCCAGCCCCAGCCCATCCAGGCAAGGACTGAGTCGTCTGAGCAGCTGGCTCGGCCCTGGGCAAGTCACAGCACTGTCCGAGCCTCAGCTTCCCATCCAGGCACTGGGGAGCCCACCTGAGGACAGAGTGGACCACTGGACCAGGGTGGGGTGGCAAACACTGGCACCGCTGTGCCCACACTGGACCTGACCAGGTCCTGCGGCCTGTTCCTCTGTTCAGGACCCTCAGGGACCCCCAGCTCACTCCAAGTCAAAAGCCTAGTCCTTACCACCTGGCCCTCTCCGATCTCCCTTCCATGGACCCCTGGCTGCTGGCCTTCCGCTCTCCTCCAGTCCACCATGGAAGCTTCCTGCCTCAGGACCAGAACACCCACCGCAGTCCCTCTACCTGGCATGTGCCCTCCCCACTTTGGAGCCTTCCCCCAGCTCAGGAGACAACCGCTGGCTCAGCAGCTGCTCCTCTACACCCTCACCTGCCTGACTTCCTCCACAGCACTGACCACCAGCCCAGCCATTGCCAGCTGCACACCCCACTCCCTGTTTCGTCTTCTCACTGTCTCCCCAGCTAGGACACTGGCCCCTCAAGGCAGTATGTGTTAAGATGACACAGAGTGGACACACAACAGGCAACCAGGGGCAGGGGCTGGGATTTGGACCCAAGACAGCCCAAAGTCCACACTCACCCTGACCACCCTCCACCTCCAGCCACTTGGGAATCTGAGGCTTTTTGTTTTTGCTTGTTAGTGTTGCCACGCGGCATGTGGGATCTTAGTTCCTGGACCAGGGATCGAACCCGAGCCCCAGGAAGTGGAAGCACAGTCTTCACCACTGGACCACCAGGGAAGTCCCTGGGACCTATTTTCTAGTGATCACCTGCCAGTCCCTCTAGTGAACCTCTGCCTAAGTCCAACCCCTCCTACCACTGCTCTCCACTCAGAATGCGGCCTCGCCCGCCTTAGCAGGGAGCCCAGCTTCTGCCACCACGGGCCAGATGGGGGAGCGCCTCCCCTCCACCTTTCTGGGGCCCCCACTTCACACCTCGACTCCCTGGCTGAGGAAGTGACACCTTAGCATGACGCCTGCCCCACCACGCTGTCCTCTCACCTCGAGGGGCTCACCCTCAGTCACTCAGCATAGGAAGGGGCCACCTGGGAACCCCTGGGCACTAGCCTCCCCTCTGGGCCCCTTGGCCATCAAGCCCGAGGATCCTGGCACCCTCTATTGCCACCTGGGAAACCCTGCCTGCCCTGAGAAACGTCCCGGCCTTGGCCAGCGCAGGAGCAGTGTCCAAAGAGCGTCTCCCTGGACCAGGGTCTCCTGCCAGCCTCTCGGGATCTACAGCAGCCCCTCCAAGGGGCCCTGGCTCTCAAGCTGAAGTCAAATCCCACTGACAAGGGCACACAAAGACCAAGCCCCCGCTCACTCTGTCTCTGGCCAGGTCGTCAGTTCTGTGAACCTCAATTTTGTCACCCTCATGTGAGCATAACGACTCGAAGCCCCAAGAGCAGCAAGGGGACATGTGATCAGAGGGCTTGGGTGTAAAACTGAGGCCAGAAGTGACACCCCTGGGGGGAGTTAGCAAGGAGCAGGCCGAGCCTCTCTTAACCACACACCAGCGCAGGGAGGCGGGGCTGAAGGCAGCCCCTTTCCCGTGGCCCCTCTGGCCCTACCCAGGAAAGAAAGGAAGGAGCAGCCCTCCACCCCCACCTCCCCCAAGGCTCCAGAAGCGGTGGGTCGGCCGCCCCGGCGACAGAGTCCGCAGCAGGGAAGACCGTGGCCCCATTTCATCGCAAGGGAAACTGAGACCCCAGAATTCGAAGTGCAGTTGGTTACACGGCCAGGCATCCCCCCTGGAGCCCCGGGCAGGCCTGGCACAGCTCAGGCGGGAGTCCCAGGCAGTGGGGGAAGGGAGGAGAGGAACCGGGAAGGGATTTCCCAGCCCCACCCCCCAACATCTGCCCCCACTCAGCACTCCTCCCCACCGGCCTGGGTGCGAAAGCAAAACAAATCGGGCCCAAAGGCTGCGCAGGGGCGCCGAGGTCCCCGAGAAAAAGAGGCAGAGAGTGGAACCAGAGCGAGAGTTGAGAGCCGCACGGAGGCGGAGAGGCCCCTCGGGGACAGGCCAGCGAAGTCCGAGGCGCGGAGACATGAGCGGAGGAAGCGGAGGGCAGGGATGCAGGCGCGCGGCTCGGGCGGAGCGGAGCTGGGCGGCCCGGCCCGGTGTGAGCCCCCTCCCCCGGCCCGACGTGGCTCCGGCCAGGCCCCCGCCCCCGCCCCCGCCCCCAGCCAGCTGCCCCCGGCCCGCCGCCGCACCTTATGGAAGGCGAAGAGCTCCTGCTTGAGCTTCTCGCGCTGCGGGTCTGCGCCCTGCCTGCGGAACCGAAACTTCATCATCTTGCGCCCGGCCGCCCGCCGCCGCCCGCAGGATGCGCCGCGCGGCCCCGCCGGTCCTGAGGCGCGGGCGGGCGGGAGCCAGGCGCGGGCGCGGCGGGGCAGGGCCTGCACGGGGCGGGGCTGTCCGACGGACGCGCCGCTCGGCCAATGGACGACTCTCACACCGCCCGCCCCCGCCCCTCCCTGGCACTCAGTGGGCGCCCGCGAGCACGCCCCGCCGCGCGTGCGCTGCGGCGCGGGGCCTGCCGGGACTTGTAGTCCGCAAGCGGGGCTTCGGCGTGGACGGCTGGGGACTGGTTTTTGAGTGGCAGCGCGTGTTCCCCAACGCGGAGAAGGTTTTTTCCTTCCTGCCAGGAACCAGCGATGAGCACACCCAGGTTATGAGGCAGCCCCGTCCCTAAAGCCAGGAAAGCTCTGACCTGGGTGACTCCCTAGCCCCCAGCCTCAGTTTCCCCATCTGCGCTATTGGCCCAGTGATTGCTCAGTTGTATTATGTTTGACGGATTTCCCGGGACCCCACGTGGACCATACTCCAGCGGGCCAGAGTACCGCCCACGCCACGCTCCTGTCCCAGCTGGGTGGTCGGTCGGGAATGCCCTCCGCCCCCAGCTCCTGGGGAACTCCAGCATCTCCAGGATCCTACATTAAGAAGCTCTGGTGACCTCACGGGGGCCACCACGAGGCGCACCACGAGCTGAAGAGAAGGATGGAGACCCAGTTGGGAGAAGAGACCTTTCCTCGGGAGCTGGCATTTGGTCCTGAGATTGGATCCGGCCTTCTCCAAGATGGAGGGAAGGCCTCCCTGCGCAGAGAACTGTTAAACAAAGCTGCACCCCCTCTACTCTGAGAGAGGATGGCCTATCACCACCCACCTCCCAGGCTTCCTTTTCTCATCTGGACAATGGCCTGAAGGCTGAACCTTCCCTTCCAAGGCTGAGAATAGGCTGCTCTGGGCTCAGGGTCCCAGAAGCTTAGGTGGGGCTGACAGACTTGGCCCAGACCCCACCAGCTGTGTCAAGGGAGGCGTGCCTGACTTGTGACCCCAGGCAGCTGCCAAGCCACAGGCCCAGCCCCCACACCCCACCCATGTCAGCCCTGCTCAGCCCTTCCTTGGGATTGGATCTGGAAAAAGGGTGAGCTGGGGAGCAGGGAAGTGAGAGGAGGGAAGATGGTAAGAACAAGGCTTGAGTGTCCGCAGGTGTGGCAAGCACTGTTCACAACCCTCTCCTGGTTTCAGCTGATTAAGTGCTCTCAACAGTCCTGGGAGGGAGGAAAGCCCAGTGTTCTAGACGAGGAAGCTAAGACAGATGGTCACAGGCAAAGGGGCAAGCTGGCTGCACTGAGAAGCATCAGGCCTCTCCGGCCACTGCCCGCACCCAACTCAGGTGCTCTGAGGCCTGGGTTCTTGATTGATTTTGACTGCCTGAGCCCTAAGTGGCCTCTTCTGCAAAGTGAAGTCCTCACATAGAGAAGTGTTAGGAAGGTGTTAATTCACATCCTTAGTCGCCTTTAGAAGCTGTGTGACCTAGAGCAAGATATTTAAGCTCTCTGTGTCTCAGGTTTCCTTATTTGTAAAAAACGTGGGTAATCCTAGTACCTGCCTTTGTTTTTGTTGTTCAGTGGCTGTCATGTCCGACTCTTTGTGACCCTATGGACTGTAGCATGCCAAGCTGCCCTGTCCTTCACCATCTCCTGGAGCCTGCTCAAACTAATGTCCATTGAATTGGTGATGTCATCCAACCATCTCATCCTCTGTCATCCCCTTCTCCTCCTGCGTTCAATCTTTCCCAGCATCAGGGTCTTTTCTAATGAGACGGCTCTTCATATCAGGTGGCCAAAGGATTGGAGCTTCAGCATCAGTCCTTCCAATGAATATTCAAGGTTGATTTCCTTTAGGATTGACTGGTTGGATCTCCTTGCTGTCCAAGGGACTCTCGAGTCTTCGACACCACAGTTCAAAAGCATCAACTCTGTGGTGTTCAGCCTCTACCTGCCTTAGAGGGTCATTATGAACAAGAAGTGAATTAGTATTTGTAAAGCCCTGAGACCAGACTGTGCCAGGCAGACAGGAAGTGTCATGTGGGAATCAGCTGTCATTAGAGTTCTTGTAATTGCTGTTTGAGCTCCGCCCCTCTGTCACCCTGGTCCTTGCCCTTTCTCAGTCTCCATTTCTGTCTTTGAAAGGACAGCCATGCCTCCCCCTCCACACAGTCTAGAGGGACACAGAACTGAGTGAAGACCACAGCAACCCGGAGTTTGCTGTGCTATACTGGGAATGCCGGGGGTGTTGGGAGCCCAGAAGAGGCATCTGACCCGGGGTAGGTGTCGTGGAAATGGGCAGTTCAACAGTAGAGAAGGCAGGAGGGAGAGAGAGGAGGGCCCCAGGCAAGAGGGGGTTCCCGACACCTGTGTGAATGCCCGTGGAGTGGGGCCCAAGTCTGGACTTGAAAACAGCCCTTTACCAGGTGACTCTGAGGCCCCAGCTTGGCCCCATCAGATCAGGTTGAAAGGAGTTAAATGGGTAAACTGAGACATGAGGCAGGGTTAGGAGAGGCACAGGGCAGGTCTGGGTCACCAAGGACTGCTTGTACCTCCCCTACCCTGAGAGCCTGGGCCCAGCCTGTGATCACCACAGTTGCCCCGAGGCAGCAGGGCCAAGCCTGCTCAGAGCAGGAAGCAGACTCAGGGGAGCCCAGGCAAGGGCTTGCACACAGGGTCTTCTTGACCTTGGGTGACCCCCATACCTGCCCTGGAGGTGGGGGAGCAGGAGGGCACCTGAGTCAGCACCGGAAGGGAAAGCTGGTCCGTCCTGCAGCCTCCCAGCCTCAGGTCAGCCTCGGGCCAGGGACGGGCTGGGACTTCTCGGCATTTCCTGGGTGGGGTGGCCTCTCCCTACACCCTCCTCCTCCTCCTCCTCCTCCTCCTCCTCCTCGGCCACCCCAGGGCCCCACCCAGCTCTGAGGTGGGACCTAGGTCTGGCTTCAGATCCCAAGACATCCTCTTGCTAGCTGGGTACCCTCTGGTAAGCCATCTTACCTGACCATCAGCTTCCCCATCTGTAAAACGCAGTAAGGACTCAGTGAGATGATTTAAGCAGGAGTGGAGCCCAAGGCTGAGCAGGATCTGTCCCTGGCGAGCCGGCTCAGAACTGGCCGTCTCTCCAGTCTTCACAGGTACCAGGTGGGCTTCTTCCTCAGAAGACCTGCAGTTGCTGTTTCCTTGCCTGAGATGCTTTGCCAAATCCCTCCCCTCCTTTTAGTCTTCCCTGGTGGCTCAGATGGTAAAGAATCTGCCTACAGTGTAAGACACTTGGGTTCTAGTCCTGGGTTGGGAAGATCCCCAGGAAAAGGGAATGGCAACTCACTCCAGTATTCTTGCCTGGAGAATTCCACAGACAGAGAAACCCAGGAGACTACAGTCCATGGGGCTGCAAAGAGTTGGACAAGACTGAGCGACTTTCACTTTACTTTTCTCCTCCTTTTAGTCCTGACTTGATGACACTTGTTCAAGGAACCCTCTCCCCGCCTCATGCCACCAGGGCCTCTAGATTTCCAACGCCTCCCCAGCCTGTTCCTCTCTGCCTGCCTCTTCTTACCCACCATCTATATATATTATTTGTCTCCCAGTTTAAGAATGAGCTCCCTGAGGGCTTGGTTTTGAATGCTGTTGTTCACAGCTGTGTCCCCAGTGCCTAGAACAGTGCCTGGCACACAGCGGATACTCAACACATTTATAAAATATATGAATTAATCTTAAAAAGTCAGAAAGCAAGTGTGACAAACTGTTAACACATGTGGTTGGTAATGTGGCTTCTCTTAAGTATTTTTCAGTGTGGTTGAAATGTTGCATTAAAAATATAAAATGCAAATAATAACAACCCACACTGGGAGTCAAAGGTCATAGGACTTGGTGGTTGATGGATGTAGGGAGAGTAGGGGTGTCCCAGAGCCAGGCTGGCGTGCATCCAGGGTGTCCTCAGAGGCAGGCACCCCAATAGACTCTGCATTTGTGCTTTATCTGCTCAGATCTTTGCGGTGACACTGGAGGTAGTCACAAGGACAACCCTCTTTGTAGACAGGAAATGGAAGCTAAGGTCCAAGGCCACCTGCTGAGAGACGGCAGGGAGAAGGGATGGTGAGAAAGCCCCCCAGGGAGGCCAAACGGGGGCGGCCCAGGATGGGAGGAAGGTCTGGAGAGCCTGGCTGCGGGAGGCAGGCCCGCCTTCCAGGAGCTGGCCCAGATCCCGGCTGAGGCCGCGACCCTCCTCCGCTGCCCAAACCGCACAAGCAGCTTCTTCCTGGCGGCTCCCCCAGGGGCCTGGCAGGCCCCAGGATTCCAGGAGTGGAATCTGGGCTGGGGGTGGGGCGGGCAGGGCTGGAGGTAGAAGATGATGAGGGTTCTAGCAGGGTTGGGGGGCTGACTGAGAGTACTGGGAGCCCAAGCTGGGGTAGCCCTCATCCTTCATGGTGGGTTTGAGCCCGGATAGGGGAGTCCTGGTGGGCTACCGTCTATGCGGTCACACAGAGTCAGACACGACTGAAGCGACTTAGCAGCAGCAGCCCTCTCCCTGTAGGGGTGTCAGGTTTGAGGTTCCAGGGGACTGTCACAGACCTGTTGGAAGGTGGAGTTCTGTGCTTTGTCTCTGTGGCTCCAAGTTCTAATCCTGCTCTGCCACTTCATCTTTCTGGGCCTCAGTTTACTCATCTGCAAGATGGGGGCAAATGTTAATTGCTACCGTTTATTAACACTGAACATTTGATCTGTGCCGGGCACCATGGTCATTCCTTTCATCCTATGCCTGTTTTACATAGGAAAAAAACAACATCAGAGAGGTTAAGTAATCTGCCCAGAGGTACATGGCAATGTCAGGATTTGAGCCTGGGCCCCAGGTAAGATATATCAGAGGTTGAGATGAGAATTAAATCAGGCAGATCATAAAGGGCCTCACTCACAATGAGTCCAGAGGGGGTGGGAGTTAGGGAGTTAGGTTCTGGGTCCCAGCCTGGAGTGGCAGCACTG
Organism: Bubalus bubalis; assembly: GCF_019923935.1. NCBI lineage: Eukaryota > Metazoa > Chordata > Mammalia > Artiodactyla > Bovidae > Bubalus > Bubalus bubalis. The sequence continues at coordinate 28,701,917 of NC_059159.1, read as the reverse complement.
GGTCACACAGAACTCTCTGGAGGTCCATGGAGCCGGGGTAACCCTGACCCACAAGACCTTGGGCCACCCTGCATACCCACCCCTGGGGCCTTGGCTGAACCAGGCAGCAGCAGCAGGGAGCCCTCGTTGTTCCCCTGGGGACTCAGCTCCCCTTCTACACCAAGGGAGGGCTGCCCCCCAACCCCTGCCCACTGGAGGCACCAACACGGGGGCTCTGCTGCCGCTCTGTGGGCACCAGGGGAAGTGCACCAGGGAGCACCCAGTTGGAGGGCCCCAGCCTCTGAAATCTCTTAATCCACGCCTGCTACTTACCACTCAGCCCTGCAGCCCGCGGGACCCTAGATCTGCCCAAATGCTCCTCTGCTCAAAACTCTCCATGGGAAGCCGCTCCCAACAGCCAATTGTTACATTTTAAGAATTTTTGTGAGTCAGTTGTCAAACACAGCTGTTACTTAAAAGTTAAAAACAAAGGTAAAGTTCAGAACTAAGTGCTTCCTTCCTTAATTAATTTTTCCTATCTGCTGCCCTTCCTTCACTAACCGCATCTGTGTGATGGGAACACTGTAGTAATGCTCACAGCCACCCCGCTGACAGCTGGAAGTCCGCCAGAAGGGCTTACTGGTGGCTCAGCTGGTAAAGACTACCCCTGTCATGCAGGATACCCCGGTTCGATTCCTGGATTGGGAAGATCCCCTGGAGAAGAGATAGGCTACCCACTCCAGTATTCTGGCCTGGAGGATTCCGTGGACTGTATAGTCCATGGGGTTGCAGAGTAGGACATGGCTGAGTGACTTTCACTTTCACACCACAGAAACCGGCCACCACCACAGCCAGGCTGGTTTTCATTTTTGAGACCAGTGCCATCCAACAGAAACACAATGCAAGCCACATATGTAATTTTAAATTCCCTGGTAGCCAGACTTATGGAGAAGGCAATGGCACCCCACTCCAGTACTCTTGCCTGGAAAATCCCGTGGATGGAGAAGCCTGGTGGGCTGCAGTCCATGGGGTCGCTAAGAGTCAGACACGACTGAGCGATTTCACTTTCACTTTTCACTTTCATGCATTGGAGAAGGAAATGGCAACCCACTCCCGTGTTCTTGCCTGGAGAATCCCAGGGACGGGGGAGCCTGGTGGGTTGCAGTCTGTGGGGTCGCAGAGTCAGACACGACTGAGGCGACTTAGCAGCAGCAGCAGCAGCCAGACTTAAAACAGTAACAGATTAAAATTAAATAGCATATTTTTATTTAACCCAGGTGGGTCCAAAATACTATCATTTCAATGTAATCAGTAGAAAGTAACTAATATTTTTTTACATCCTTTTTTTGCACCAGCTCTTCAGATTCTGCTGTATATTTGACATTTCAAGTTCCTCTCAGTTCAAACCAGCCACACTGCAGCCAGGCTGTCCAGTGGCTGCCAAGCAGCTGCCATGTTTGACAGCACAGGTTTAAACTTAAGACTTCAATGAAGAAAGTATTGATGATGCAGATTAAATTGGAATGTAGTGTTGAGACTGAAACATTTCAACCCAAATAAGTTTGTTCAATGATGAGAGGTCATAGGTCATGTATCAAATTTAATGACACACTTATTGGGAAGAGAGGTGTAGCAGGCTAAACAACGGCCCCCATAGGTGATCAGACCTTAATCCCCAGAATGTAAATTGTTCTACATTTCTTTTAACCTTGCAGATGTGATTATAGCTCTTTACATGGGGAGATTATTTTTGGTTATTCAGATGGGCTCTAATGAGGGAGAGGCAGAGGAAGTGCAGGACACAGAAGAGGAGGTGGCCATGTGACCACAGAGGCAGAGACTGGAGTTGTGTGCCCACAAGTTAAGCAATGTCGACAGCCATGAGGTGCTGTTGGAGACAGCTGAATCTGAATGGGCAGATTCTAGCCCAGGGGTAGTGATTTTGGGTTTCTGACCTCCAAACTGTGAGGAAATCGATGTCTGTTGTTTTAAGCTACCAGGTTTGTGACTGTTTGTTCCTGCAGCCACAGGAAAGCAATGCAGGCGGATGGAGTACAACTCCATTCACCATATTGTGGCTGAATTACCATGGGTGAGCTCCAGATAGAAGAGTTCTGCAACAACAAATACAAGCATCCTGTGAGAAACAACTGGCTAAACAGAGCTTACAAGTGCTGTGTGCTCTGTTATTGGTAATGTAGGTGCTACACACCTATCGGCACGACCTACAGAAACCTCGCGTGTATGTGACACACACCAGATGGTCTCATACCCTCAGCAGTCAGACACGCAGATGTTTTCTGAATGAATGGATGTGACTTCAGGCCTCAGTTTCCCTCACCACACAACAGGATTGTGGAAATGGGATGGGCTTCCCAGATGGGAGAGGCTGCAGTCAGATGTTGTTAGAGCACCTACTGTACACAGGGTTGGGCAGGGGCAGAGATGGGACTCGGCACATGGCCCAGACACTGGTGCCCCAGCAGAGGTCTAGGGACAGTCTGATTCAGGGACTCGGATTTAGGCCCCCCCACCTGCCTGGGTACAGTCTCAGAGATGGCATGCCACGGAACCACTGTACAGGGACAGAAACCAGAGCCAGAGACATAGCAGGACCTCCAAGGGCTGAACACCCCGTCCTCCGGCCTCATCCCTGTCCTGCAAGGCAAAGGGCCTCACTACTCAGGGACTGGGAAGGACCCAGGTCTGGCTTTGTTGCAGCGGCAGTGGGGAGTCTCTCGAAGTCCTCCACACAAGCGCCCATCCTGTGACCCCCGAGTCAAGCCCAGGCAGAGTTAGGGAGCTGCCCCTCCCATGTGCTCTGGATGACCTTCCTCCCAGCTCCAGAGCTCGGCCAGGGCCCATCTGCCCAGCTCAGTAGCTAACCCTGCAGGCTCAACTGGCCACAGACCACAGGGAAGCTCTGCTCACCCCATCTTCATTTCACATCCTGTCACCAATCTGCAGGCCTGAGCCCTGGCCACTCACTTGCTCCCTATAGACTCTCCTCTCCCTGTTAAATGAGGAACTATGTGGCTTGCCAGGTATTCACAGCAAGAATTCGGCCAAGCAGAGTGACTCTGGGCACTGGGAGTGAGTGAGGGAGACTACACCAAAGCCCTGACCAGAACCTGGAAACCAGGTCCAGGATCTGAAGGGACTAGAAGCTCCTGGGCCCCGGCATCTGCACCCTCAGCTCTACACTCTCACCCTGAAAGCAAGGGCTCAAAGGGCTGTGCTCACCACGGGGCCACAGTGAGGGCTTGGCCGGCACACAGCAGGAACTTGACAGTTTTGAACGAAACTTCTAGTGCATTTGCTACAAAGGCCAGGCTCTCCCTGCCTTTGCTCATGCTATTCCTCCTCCACTGGCCTGCAGCCTCTCTGTTCACTCCAAAAGACAGGCATCTGCAACTCGGCAGAGCAGGATCCCGGCTCCTGTTGGTCCATGATGCCCACAACGAGCATCCAGACACACGGGTTACAAAGTCCATCCTCACTGCAGTTCGAGAAAGACAGTGGGCGAGCCGGTCCTCAGCCCTGTGTCAGCAACTGCTCACCTCCTCTGGAGCCCTGGTGGGCAATGGACTCTGCCCTCCCACCCCCTTCAGGGTTTCAGGGCAAAACAAAGGGATTAAGGAAGAAAGGCAAATCCTCTCTTACAACAGCATCAGACAACTGTTTCAAAATATATTAGATTTGGTTTTTATTGTAGAGCACACATATCAGGGCAAAGTGCTGCACACACAACTACAAATCATTTTTGGGAAAAAAGCTGTAAAAAAAATACAACTGCAACTGCTTTAGTTACGAAGTCCCAACTTGAGGAATCCACGCTGGCAAAGGAGTTCTGGCCCCAAAAGGGGCTTCTTGATGGTGGCTGCCCAGCTCTCTGCAGCCTCCTCTTGGACCAGCCCCTGCATGGGGCAGCCTGGGGACTGGGAGGGGCTCCGCTCTCAGTGAGCCTGGGTCTTAGGCCTGCTGGCAAAGAGACATTCCTAAGGAACCGCGATCAGCAAAACCTTGCAGCTCTAAACGATGAGTGGGTGGAAACTGCCAAAAACTTCACTTTTTTCCCCTTTTGTTACTATTTTTTAAAAGCCCCTTCCCCAGGTCTGATGCCCGAGGTGGAGGAGGGTCCCACCCCATCTGTAGGCCCAACCTCTGGCCCTGGACGCATGCTGCTAGGAGGGCCCTTCCTAGGGGGATGACATAGGGAGAAGGCCCACGCTGGTCGATGGACAAGAAAAGAAAAGGAAAGGAAAAAGCCAGGAGGCCAAAGGAAAAAAATGAAAACTCAGAACAAAAGAAAACAAAACCCTACCACACACCACAACAATTTTCCATACCCCAAACGCTAGACCTGGAAAGACACCAGTCCCTCCAGCTAGAAACAACTCCTAAAACTGCCCAACATGGCAAGTCTATAACTATTCCGTACAATCGCACGCATATGCTTGAAAGGAGCAACCAGCAAAGAGGCGGGCTCCCAGCAAGAGGTCAGGACCACTGCAGCCGGTTCCTTGGCAGCCGGGGACCCGTGGGCAGAGCAGGCCAGAGGGCATGCAGGAAGCCCGAGGTCTCAGCCAGTAACAGCTCTAGGGCAGTAGGGGCTGACACCGTCCAGGCTTCTGTGCGTCATCCCCCCAACAGCGGCAGGAGGGGTATCCACGTGAGCTGCTGGGCCTGGAGAGCAGGTGAGCTGTGGGAGGGCAGCAGGCCCCCTGCAGAGCCAGCAGGACCTCACCCCAGTGCAGACATAGGTGGGAGAAGAGGGAGACAGAACTTCATTTACAACACTGAGAAGATTTACATTTAAAGCAAAAACAAGAATTTTCTTAACCAAAACATTTCGCTGTTTTTAAATAACCCAGCCTGACACAGCCCTCCATGCCTCTACTGGCCCCTCCAGTGTGCGCTTTTGTGCCTACAGATGCCAACAGCCTTTCCATCCAGGAGGAAACCCAGAACAAGAGAACCAGGTCCCGGCCAATCCCGTTCTTCAGCCTTAACAGGCAACAAACCAAGGGGGAAAAAATAGAATAATAAAAAAGGGGGGGAACCCTCAAAACAGAACAAAAGGAGGGGCAGCTAGTGAGGATCACGCGAGTCCGGAGGCGCTGGCCTTAGTGCCGCCGCATCTTCACCTTGCGGGCGGGGCTGCCCGCCGCCTCCGAGCAGTCCTCCCCAGGCTCGTAGGACTTGCGCCGGTAGTTCTCGGAGCTGAAGCGGCCCGCCCGCCGGTGTGCGGGCAACAGCACAGACCGCCGGTTCTCCTCCTTGTCCATCTCCAGAATCCGAGGCCTGTGGGGAAATGTTGGGGAGGCGTTACCAAGCCACCCCAGCTGGCCAGTTCTCTGTGGGGGCGGCACTGGCAGAAGCATTGCCCCGTGCCCTGGCCCTACGAGGTGCCAGTGCCCCCAAACCCGGTTTCTGAGACATTCCCCAATCACCCTGTGGGTCTGCTGGGCTCTGAGTCTGTACCCTAGGACACTGCCAAGGTTGCCGGACACAAGATGGCCTTCCTATCGCAGCCTTGAGACCCTGCCCGGTCCTGCTGCCTCCCTGGCTTCTCAGTCCTCCTCAACGCCCACTCTCCCTCTCTGCTCACCAGCCCCACTCCCCGAGGAACTACCAAGCTCTTCCTGTCTTGTGGTTTCAGCCTACATGACCCTTTCTGACTGTACTGCCCTTCCTACATACCATCCCATCCTCCAGTCTCGGTGTAAACAGCTTCCTCAGAACCCTACTGGGAGGAAACCCTGCTCCGCAAACTTCCAAGTCCCCCTCACTTCCCCTCGAACTCCCACAGAACCCACAGGAGCACCTTAGCGTGTCCTGAGCAAGGGGAGGCCTGCAGCATCCCCACAGGAAGGTAGTCAGGGCTTAGCTGGGAACACCACCAACTGCAGCAAAGTGGACAAAAGGCTCTGAAAAAATGGGCGATGGCAGGCTCCGAACCACCTACCCCAGACTGCCCACCCATCTCATTCTGCAGTCAGGCGGTGGCACCACTCTGCTGGCCTGCACCGAGGGACCATAGCTGAGTACCTGTGGGCAGCATCGGGGTCTGCCTTGCGGTGAGACCGCTTGGGTTTCAGAGCGGGGTCCCTGTTGTTTCCCGACAGACGATCTGAGGCATAGCTGGGTGGCAGCACGGAGCTGCTCAGGGACTTGGTTTCCAATCGGGGTGCATCTAATCTCGTCCTGCAAAGGAAACGCATGTGGGGTCACCCATGGGCCTCTGGGGAGGACATGGCCCCATCAGACCAACTCTGGCCAGGCTAGGTGAGGCCAGCACTCTCTGTTTTGTGCTCTGGTCTCCTCGTGGGTCAACTAGGGACTGGTCCGGCTGACTTGCAAAGACTCTGCTGCCCCAGGGAAAAGACCCCAAGGCTCTCTCAGCCGGACAGGGTGGCCCCACCTCACCCCTCTCAGGCCTAGAGACCCTCTGGGGATGTGTGCTGCACCTGCCAGAGGACTGGGGATCCCACACTCCCAGACATGCCCACCCCTGCCTGGAGACCCGACAGGAAGGTCCCCAGGTCCAGCGTGTGGAAGGGCTGGAAGCGAACAGAGGCAGAACCCAAGGAGGCCTAGGCCCAGCTCCACATTCACTCATGGCTCTGGTCCCACCACAGCCACCTGGTAGCCTTTGCTAGTTCCTGAACACTGACCAAGCCAAGGTCAGAGGGCTTCTGAAAGCAAAGCCCCCATGGAGCACTGGAACACACTGCCTAGTCAAGGATGCAGGAAGAAAGGATGGAGAAGGTGGGTGGGGGGCAGCCCAGGGCAGCGATCGAGTCCTTTATGATGTGAGGCCAGGGGGAAGCTGGTGTGGGAAGCCTCCGAGAAGCCCGAGGTCTTTTGTGTAATCAGAGACAGCCAGCAAGTCAGGTGGCAAGAGAAGCTGGGGGCGCAGCTGGCAGGAGGCCCTGAAGGCACCTTTGCCATGGGCTGCTGGGCACAAAAGGCAACTGGGTCCTGAAGAAGGTGCTGTGGCCAGGCAGGACTCAAAGGACAGCCTCCCCAAGAACACTGGGGGAAGAGAGCAGAAGGGAACGTGAGAGCTGCCTTGAGTTCTTGGGAACAACTGCATCCAGTCCTCACAATAGACAGGAAAACTGGGTCAGTAAGGAGGGAGGTCATGTGTCCTGGAAGTCCTGAGAGAGCGCTAGTCTAGGTGTGACTCCAGGCCTGGCAAGTATGAGCCACAGGGCTCCAAACCTGGGCTGGGGTACTCTCTGGAGGTCAGCAGGGGACGCCTTTGCAGCGGGGAACCAGTATTCTGATGTCATCAGATCCAAACTGGTGGACAGGCAGGCAGGGCCAGTGTCCCTGTCCCTTTGCTTTGGCCTCTTAGATGGAGAAGCCAGAGGAGCGTGGCTACACTGGCCCACCAGTCTCAGCCTCCCCTCTGGGGACCCCAGGCAACAGGACCTGGTAGCAAGAGGAAGATGCAGCCCTGAAGCTGCCCTCAGAGTCAAGCTAGTCACATCCCTCCCCTTCTGAGCAAAGGCTTCTCTCAGTTCTCAGGGTCCAGAGACCCAAGACAAGCTGCCTCCTTCAAGGCCAGGGGCACTGGGAAGAAGTGGTGCTGGGAGCACACCCCCGGGCAGGAAAGCCTGTGTGGATAGGACCGAGGACCCAGGACCGCTGGGTAGTTTCGTCAGGTGAGTGCAGACGGCCAGAGGAGAGTCTGGCCCATATCTCTGGGGCTAGAAGGCACACCCCGCCACGCAGGCAGGGCTGGCAGTCACTGAGCCTGTGGGCACTACCTTCCTGAGCTGCTGGGACTATGGCGGCCGGCCTGAACAATGGGGGGCCCTCACTGTGGGCCCACGGGCCAGCTCTCTCACTCTAGCTGCCTGAGAGAAGGAGAACAGGAAAGGGCAACTTCCCACACCCGCACTTCACCACTGTCACATCAGCCCACGGTGGGGGTGATGAGAGGTGGCTCTACCAGGAGCCAGTCTCCCCAGCCACTCTGGGGATCTATGAGCTTGGGGCCCTGAAGGGCTCCTGACACTCCCTAGAGGCTATGACAAGTACATCTCACAACCGATGGAGGAGCTCTACTTCCAACAGCCACCAAGCTGCAGGAAGCCAGCCCAGAACCAGCCCTCCAGCCCAGAGCCCACCTTCAGAGCCCACACCTCTTAAAGGGCAGCCAAGGCCAGGGCACAGGCCAGGATTCAGTGGACAGAGCCACAAGCTTGGAGGCAGAAAGCCCAGTTCTAGCTATGAGGTCTGGGCCTCCTCCAATGGTAGCAGAAACAAAGACCTTCCTTATAGATCTGAGTCAACGTCCAGGGGTCACAGCAAGGCACCCCAGGTGTGTCAGGCGAGTTCCCAGGACAAAACATAGATTGGTTGTAGGTACGGGGGAAGCCAGAACCAACGGAGCATGGCCAAACATTAATGGAACATGTTAACACGTGACCTGAGAGGAAAGGAGAGGGCTGACTGTCCCAGGCACTGCCCTCAGATTGGGGAAGAATGCAAAATCAGAGACCCAGTCAGTGGACTCAGTCCACAGCTGCTATCCCGGGTGCCCCTGAGGCCCAGATGGGCCTCCTCACTGCGGCAGAGCTGAGAGCAGTCCCTGGAGGCAGACCACGGCTTCTCAGAGACGGGGAAACAGTCTGCTCTTCAGGCCCCGCTGCCAACCACCTGTGACTTCTGGCCCCAACGTGACCTGTGCTACAAAGCCTGGCCTTTCCAAGGGGGCAAGGAGACTGGGGTACCAAGGCAGGTACGTCTTGAGTGTTCCTCATCTTCGAGTGCCCTGGCCGCTCTAAGCATCAGACTTAGCCCATGCCCTGTCCCTCCCCCAGCAGGACCACCAGCAATCCTCAGACAGGTGCTGCAGCAGCCTGCTGTGGTCAGGGGGCCAGAAGGATACCTGAGCAGTTCCCCAAAGAGAGAAGCAGCCCAAGCACATACATGGTCCTGGGCTTCCAGCAGACTGGCCCCCAGACCCAGGCCTACAGAACATCCAGGCCCTGAGGGCAGCTTCCTCCAGTCATGCAGCCTAGCAACCACCACGCCACACCACACGAGCCTAAGCCACAGCCCCAGGAAGCAGGGCTCCACAGAGCCCAGCCACGCCACAGGGCCCAGATGACGGGCATGCAGTGATTCCCTAGTTGAAGCCCTGGTAAGGGCTTCCTGTCCCCTTCCTCAAGACACAGGCCTCCCTGCACCTGGGCTCTCCCTCCTCCCGCTGCACCTGACGAGCACAGCATCCTTGCCATGACCCCAACCCATCAGCTGGGAAACCTACACTGGGGGGGCTAGGAAACAGCAACATGCCAGGAGGCTGGGGGCACTGAGGGGCTGACTGACCTGCAGCTGTGACCTTACCCCACATCCTGGAGGGCAGCCCCCTTGCCACTTAAAATACCCTCAGCCCCCCATTTTCTACTAGTACAGCAGAAGCAAGAAAGCCCTTCTGTATAAGGCTCCAGACTCTGTCAACTCACAGCACCCACCCCAGGGTGGGGCTCAGGGTGCTCCACTATGCAAACAACCGCCGGCCACAAGAGCCAGCACCAGGAAACCAGGGTCCAAGGCCGCACTCAGCCATTTACAGGTTGTGACCCCAACACATTATCACACTGAGCTGCAGCCTGAGGAATGCACTCAGGGAGGCTCTGCTAAGGTCACTCCCAGCCTCCAGGCAAGAAACTACGACACCACATCCTGAGTGAAGACTCAGCATTACCCACCTGCAAAGGAGCCATGTTTTGCTGAATCAGAAAGCACCTGGCCACCACCTGCCCATCTCCCCCATGAGGCCTTTAGAAAGACTACCCCAGTGCTGACCAGCCTGAAGTGGTGACAGAGCCCCCAGGCCCACTCTCAGCAGCCTGTGTGATCTTCATCCGAACCCAGGAGAAGGCAGTGCTGGCTCCCCCACCTACCTACAGGGAACAGGGCGGGGCTCAGTGCCCAGAGCCCACCCGAGGGGACCTTACTCAAGGACACCCAACAAGGCCACATCTGTGACCCCTGGCAGCGCCTAAGCCAGGATGCTCCCCTCTCCATCAAGTTGCCAGCTTGTCCTTTTCCACTTGGTGCTGCTCCTCACTGGCCAGAGCTGTCCTCTGGACCACCTCAGTGCCAGGGCCCAGATGAACAGGGCTCTCCCAGCCTCCTTTGCTTTCCGAGTGTCAAAATGGCTGAGCTTTGAGTCTTGAAGGACAGCTAGATTAACCAACTTTCAGTGTGTAGATGTGGGTCATTTGGGTGGGGAGTGGGGTGGCTGTGGATCAGAAGGTGAACGTGTTCGAAGGGAAAGTAATCCCAACAGAGGCCGCTGCTTCAAGAGCCTGGGACATCAGCTCACAGGCCATCCTTGGAGCTGCGGGTCCTTTAACGGCAGCGAGGACCAGTCAACAGCCCAGACACTGAGAGGACCTGACCCTCACTCAGCAGGTGACAGTGCGGGCCTCCTCTTCTCTGCTCCCCAGGTTAGCTGCTTACAGTTGGCCACTGCACACCTCAGCAGCCCTGCACATCCACCCACCCCTTTCTGCTTCTTTTCCAAAGTCTGTGCTTCTGTCCTCCAGCCTAGTCCCTGGCTGGCTCCTGGGCCCACTCAGGTCAGAAGGTCAAAGAGCCCCAGTCACCCACAGCAGCCATTCTCCAAGGTCAGAACACTGGCAAGGGCTCAGTTGGCCAAAGAGTGCAGACTCCTAGCCCACCGAGCCCGCTCGGGCAGCCAGGTACGGGAGCCACCACCCGAGGAAGGATGACTCGGACTCTGGCCACTTTCACCCGCACCTCCAGTGAAGAGCTCCCTGTACAGGCTATCATGATGGGCTGGGAGGGACAATGGGAGGCATCGTGTTGGTTCCACTCCCCCCTACCCCCGGTTCCCAAACAAAACCTATCTCCGGCTGCTCTTAGAGGTCCCAGGCACATCTGACAAGAAATCACTGGGGAGGGAGGCCAGAGAGGAGCGACACTCAGCTGCCTCATTTTCAGGTCATGGATTCTGGAACACACTGGAAACCACAGGAAACGCAAGCATAAAGACAGATGAAAAACCTTCTTCCGATGGATTTTGGGAATATCCTTAGGCCAGAGGAGAGAGGCTGCCAGGCTGACCGCTGTCTGGTGCTCCCCTTGGTGCCCAGAGCTGTACCTGCACCGCAGGACCGTCCACAGCTCCATTCTACAGATGACAGACTCAATGTTCTGATCTGGCAAAGTGGCAGAGCCACGCCGAAGACGTCACCATCACAATACTCTGGAGTCTGGACCCAAAGGGCCAAGATGGTGAAGTCACAAACTGAAGTTAGAGAGAAAGATGGTAGGCCATGAAGTGAGGATGCACAGTGGCCAAAGGGGAAACAAGTTGAGCACAGAATAGATACCATGAGTCCATGCTGCCATCAGGAAACGAGAGAACGAATAAGTAAACAAGGGGGACAGAACAATCTTCTGCAGAATATCCCGAGTGGCCTTCAAGGAGGTGGCACTCAGCCCCCACTCCTCACGTGTGGGCCACCTATAGCGATGTCCTTGCTGAGAGGACAGCGTGGACGGGGGGGGGCAGTGACTGTAGAGGTAGAAACCCAACATCATCACCCTAGACAGGCACTTGAGGTCAGTGTGGACAATGGAAGGCCCTGTGCCCGGGTAGTGATGTGACGAGAAGGGTACTGCCCCTCTGCGGCCTCCTTGCCAAACCCACAACCAGTGTGACCATGAGGCAACACCGCATACTCCCGCTGAGGAGCTGAGGGCCTTCTGCCATATACCTGGCCGGTCAGTGTTACCATGAATAAGGTCAGTGTTATTACGAGTTAGGCGTCTGAAAAGGTATCACAGCAGGCGTGACACAGAAGTGACATGACCACCAAATGTCCTTCTGGGACAGAAGAGGACGTGGGGAGGAACCAGGACGTGTGAATAAAGGATGGACTTGAGTTAATCGTCCAGGTCATTACTGGTTTCCCGACTGTGATGAACGTGCCACACTGACATGAGACGTTACCAGGAGGGGACAGAGTGCGCTCTGCTGTCTGCATGCCTCTGTAAATCTAAATCTGTTCTAAAAAATAAGGTTAATTTTAAAAAAATAAGACAAGTTATAGGATATTCTGTTCCAGCCTGGGTCTAGACACTGGCCCCGCCTTGCTCACTGATTTCCACACAACCTGAGCAATCAGCCAGCCTCTCAAGATGCCAGCCTCCATCCAGGGAGGACTGTCTTGACCCAGTGTCTGCAGAGCTCAGTCCAAGCACCGCTTGTGCGCACACACACAAAAGTGCTGTAGATGCCAGGATTGGCCATGTTGATCATTGCTTCCCCGACCCTCGGCCAAAGAGTAGGGACAGCCACAAGGCACGCGCCTGCTGAACACGCAGCCAGCCACTTACCTTCGTCCCCTCTCCTCACTCCCTTCTCCTCACAGAAGTGAAAACTCAGGCAACTTTACAGCAAGCTGCTGAGGCACACCTAAAAATATTCAGTGAGACGCACACGCAACAGATCGGAACCAAGGAGGAAGGGAAAGGAAGAGGTGGGAGAGGCAGGGTCGGGAGGAATACTCCCCAAACCCTGTCTCAAGACCCAGGTCACAAACCCTGGGAGTGTGTGCTTTTGCTCAGCCCTCACACTGAGGGCTACTGACAGAGGGAGCCAGACACCAGGGCACTCACTTCCTGAGGATGATGACCGCTCTGCGCTCCTTGATGTCCTGAGGCCGGATGCAGTGGGTGATTTCATCAGCAGCGTATCCACTGAAAAGAAATAACATGTGAGCATGGATGGAGAACCAAAGATCCCAGGGGTGAGGGGGCAGAAATAGGGTCCTGGTCTTATGGCCACCCTCTGCCCCCTTACTTAAAGGTTCAAGGATCTACACAGAAGGAAATAATGTGTTAAGATTCATGATATTTCTGCCCAGAAATCATTAAGGGAAAACCTGGGATGAGGTAAAGGTGGGTCTTGAAGCAGAAGCCCAAAAGGAAATCTCCTTGCACAAGCAAGAACAAAGGGCCCCCAAGAGGGCACACCTTGAGTGGCTTTGGAGGCAGGCAGAGTGACTCAGGCCAGACCACGGGGAGAAGAACCGCATCCCCTCCCCCCACCCCACCCCTGGGCTGGCAGAGGAGACCAAAGCAGACGCTGACAGCACTGAGTCACCAGAGAGAACTATGGCAAAAAGAGAATTTGTCTACTTGGAAAAAAAAAGCTTTCCACAGCCTTCTTTTTAGGGGATCCAAAATCTTGATGACAGCTGTATTTGGAATGTTTTAAGAATTCCCATCACACTCAAGTATCTATTTATTTTCATCAAGCTACATGATTTTTAAAACTGCTCAGACCAGTGAGTGTGGGTAGATGGCTGTCCTCTTCACAGCTAATGTCTCTCCAACTTGGAACTCTGGAAGCAAACTCGGCTCCCTGAGCACATGCCCTCACTGCGGACCTGGCAGCCAAAAGGCACCCCCAACCCCAAGTTACCCAACTGAGCACAGGGAGTGCCACAGCCAGAAAGACACTCAGCCGCAGGCCTCCTCCTCCTGCTCAGGGTCCCCTGGCCTGCCCCCCCACCAATCCTGTGTTCAGCAGTCAGTCAGCTCCTTCTCAGCTGTCAGAAACACGGCAGGCCTCTGAAGGACTTCTCAAAATGGCCAGGCTCCCCCAACTTGGGCAAGAACTGGATGCAAGAGCAAATGAAGTCCAAGAAAGAACCACACCTGATACAAAGATTTGATTTGAAGCCATGTTGAAGGTGGAGGAAAGGACCCTTATGTTAGGAATTTTCCCCTCTGAGCTGCTCCTCAGCCAGTTTTTCCATTTTCTCTGTAAATAACAGTCCCACGAGAAACTACAGACAAATATCCACAGTCAAATCAATCTGAAAACACTGATGAGTTTAAAAAAGCATTGGTACATTAAAGGATCTGAGAATTACTACCGCAAAAGAATCTGCTGACTTCATTTAACTGAGCACTGACCAAAGAACGTTCTCTCAAATAACACCTATTAATATCTGGAGGCCCAGAGAGAAATGCCATACAGGATGGCGTAGCTGAATGGACCTGGGAAGAACCTGAGCTCTGTCACCTCAGCTGAGCTGCATGCTGGGTTGAACCCTCAGTGCCTCCATGTGCAGGGACAGCAGCAGGTTCTCAGGTGCTGGTGTGGTTGTGTTCTATGACTTATGACTCCTTAGTGGTGACTCATGCTAAGATTTTAAAAAGAGGTCAGTGCCTCCTCTTGTCCAGGAGAATTACATCCTAGGTATTCCTGGTTGGCACCCTGGAGAGGAGTAGTGGGAGGTCCACCTGCAGGACGACTGTGAGAATTCAGTTAGACAATGTGGGGTGTCTGGCGCCCCACATTAACCAAGCAGCTGACACCAGCCAGGGGCCCTGGACCACCTATATCCAGGCTCTGCCTGCAGCAGAGGCCTCCTGGGCCCCTCCCAGAGCTGGGAGCTCTAGACCTCGTCCTGTGCTCTCTTGTCACTCCACTTTGGGGAAGCACAGGTATGGGCTGTTAGACAGTCCCATGTAAATCCAGGACTTTCCAAAAAGCAATCCAAGGCACATCTCTATGGCCAACATCTGCAGTACTGGCTGCAGGCAACCTTACTTGTGCTAACAGGTTAGTAATACTAACCTGTCTGACTTGGCTACAGGAGCTGCCAAGGGCCCTGACTTCCCATCTTCAACAAGGAATTGCATCCCATAACACAGAAGCTGCAAATCCAGATGCTGATCAAATTTTACCTGTCTCCACCTCCCAAAGGCTGCAGAAATTCTTTCTGCAAGCCAGGCCAGGTTCCTGCCACCCAGCCCAACCTCAGAACTAGGACAGAGGCGGTACTGCACGGACTCCACCTCAACAGCTCACTAGCACTGGTTTTCCTGAACTTCTGACACAACCTACTGACCCCTCCTCAGTATCAGGCTCCACTGGAAGTGGGAGGCTCAAAGTTCTGATCAATGGAAGCTCTTCAGTCTGAATTTCAGCAGAAATGGTTCAGCAGAGATCAAAAGAGGTTATTTACTGCCAAGGAACCTACTGGCTACAAGAGAAACTGTTTGAAAGTCCCATTCCACCAACTTGAAATTTAATATGCCCTGGGTCCAGTCCTACCCTTGGCATGAAGAAAAGTGCTGGCACCTCCCGCCCTTTTGTTTTCACAGGGAGAGAGGAGGAAGCACCTCGGGATGGTATACCCCTGGACAGGGCCCTTCACAGCCCTCTCTACGCAGCAGTGACCAGTGCATCACCAGCACACAGAGCCAGAGCCTGGCTGCCACCCACCATGCTGCACCTCAGAGTGATTCTTCAAGAGTCTCTCCTCCCTTGGGAAGCTCTGCTCAACCCTCTAGGCTGGGTTTCCCCAAACCGCTCACCCAAGTCTCTTAACTACTACTGTTCGAGTTTGTGGCAATTGTCTTCCCTACAAGACAAAGCTCTGCAAAGGCCTTCCACATCTCTGCCTGCAGCAGATGGTAAATGACATCTGTGTTGAGCTCGATGTTTCTGCTGCTTTGAAGACTCAGAGATTGAGCTAAGTTAGTCCTTCCTCAGAGGATTAGGTGCAGGTCAGAGAAGTCTGGAAGACTCTTTATAAGGGACTGTGCAGGACTGCACGCCTCTCCTCGAGGGGACAGCCTTACACACAGATTTATTAAGGCACAGTTCCAAGGTGGCTGCCATTGCCCATCTTCTACGGTTTTGCTCAGGGCAGACAGAACCAGAGATGGGAGGGACTGCCTGATGACAGCCTCCCTCCAACGGGGGCTAGCTGCTTTGGCAGCCCTCATGAACCTGCCTCACCTGTGAGAGGCCTACAAGACCTCCCTGAGGCTTAGGGAGGGGGGAGGGGAGGGGCAGCAGGCCAGCCTCCTGGGCCCAGGAGCAGAATTGTGAACTCAGGCTCAAGTTATAACCACACCTGAACCCCCTAGAAGACACATAGCCACTATGATGAAGCAGTCCTGGGGCTTTCTGAACCCAGAATGAAGGCAGTTAACCCACTCCAAGTCCCAATTCTGTACACATCAAGGTATAAATAGAACACTGCTGAGCACAGAAGCAGCTCATCTCCAGACTCTCTACCAAAACCTCAAGCTTCAGTAGTGTGAAAGAGAGTCAATCTTCCATAACAGATCTAGGATGTCAATAGCCCTACAATGTGGAGGCAAACTAAGGGCCAGAAAGATTAAGTAATCTGCCCAAAGGCAAACAGCTAAAATGGTGGCACCGGAACTCTAATCAAACTCTTGGTTTCAGCGTCACCACTACGCTGGTTTTTGCTTTTTGGGTGGGAGCGCGGTGAGGAGGAAGAGGAAGAAAAGCCCATCTGTGTTTCCCAGGGACAAGGTCCAGTCTGTCTGGGTGGGCCTCACTGACCTCGGCAAAGGATACAGGTGTTCCCACCACTCCCAGAGAAGAAGTGCGCAAAAGTGAACCCCTGCCTCTGAGTAGCTAGCATCAGCCACACACCAACTGCCCAGCTGAAAACGGCTCTCTAGAGCTTCCGCTGAGCTTCATGACTGAGACTGTCACCAGCCCACCTGCTTCCTTCCCTTTGCTGCCCTCTGCCTTCTAGTCAGGCCTGGGAGAACCAAGGCCAGCCAACACACCTGGCCCAGAACTCCTCCTGAGAATAAACAGCCCTGACTTCCTCCTGAGGTCCCTCCCCCTCTCATGGAATCAGAAGACTCCACACAAGAGATGTGGCCCAGACCTATCTGCCCTACATTCCTGACTATTTTAAGCCAGAAAGCTAAATTTTGCTTTCAACCAGCTTAACAAAATCAGTCCTCTGCCCAGAACTGACAGGGTGCCCACTCCACCCAACATCAACTGTTATCAAGAGGTCACAGGCTGTGCTCACCACAGCATGTCTTGTGGCCGGGCAACCCTGCCACCTCAGACAGGCCTGGGTCTTTGGGCATGTGGCCACCACAACCACAACCCAAGAAGCAGTGATTAAAAATAGCGCAAGTAAGCAATTAACCTTGTAATTATTCCAGTTAATCCAACTGAAATCTGTTTTAATCTGCCATTTACTATACAGAGAACAGGAGAAGAAATATGGGATGAACTGATATATAAAAAGAAAAAATAAAAGATTTATTTCCCTAGAAAACCACATTAAGAGAGGACCTATTGAGGCCCAACATGGAAAGGTTACAAAAGCACTTCCAGAAGGGTCTGTGAGGCGTTGCTCTAAATACCCACATTTGGACATTGCTGAATCAATGTTTGCCATACACCGAAATCCATGCCAACAACTGTTAAATACAAAACTGTACTCCTGCCACGTTGCCTTGGATGGGTACACCCCCCCACTGCCATGAACAACACAAGTCTGAGTCAGATGAGAGTGACTAGAACCCTCCCCATCTGTACAGAACCACTGTCTTCACCAGCCCCTTCCTATGGGCAGCTCATAGCTCTGGGCTGGGATACACACTGGGAAGTGAATGCAAGCTCCTCTCCCACCAACCTGGGGAAGAGCGCAAGCAGGACTTGAAGAGGCACCACCAACAGGCAGGTGTTCACCCACCTGCACAGCAAGCAAGCTGAGAAAGCTAAGTGAGCAGGTGCTGGAGGGCTTGAATTAGTGGGGGTGTCCAGAGCCCAAGAGTAGTGGCCTTCCACTGGGGAACATTTTACCCGCAGGAGACATAGGGCAACATCCAGAGATGTTCTTCGCTGTCACAGAAGGTGCTTCCGGCCCCAGTGGACAGAAGGCGGGGATCCTGCTAAACATTCTACACCACAAAGGACAGCCCCCAGCAACAAGTAATGAACCGGCCCAGACGCCAACAGCACTGCTGCCGAGAAGCTTGGACTTAGAGCTTCATTGAGGCAGCCGCACCAAAGCCCCTGCCCTCAGGTCCAGGTTGGCTCCGAGAACTATAATGAGCGCCATCTGCCCCTAGTCAGCCTCAAGCCATAGCTCCTCACCTACAGCCACTTCCCAACCGCTCACTCCACCCAAACCTTCTCTGCTTGGCTTACTCCCAGTCACCTCCAAGTCACTCTTCAAGCTGCCGCTTACTTCCTCCTGAAAGCTTTCACCCTCCAGAGTAGATTCCTGCAGTTACCTTCCTGGGCGGTCACTAACCGTCTGTGGCCTCCCCCGGGGCCAAGAGCTCCATGAGGGGAAGCACCCTGTTAAAGGCTTTCCCACAAGAAGCAGGGGAACACTTGTCATCCTGTGTATGAAAGCACCCGCGTTAAGGGCCCACCCAGTGCTGGGCCCTCTAGGAGACACTAAATCACCAGATTTAGTTCTAACAGGCCTTGGAAGTTGACATCAACCCCACTTACAGGCGTAAAAGCCGGCTTGGAGAACGCCCACAAGATGCCAAAGCAAATGAGAGGGCAGCTGGGTTCAAAGCCCTGGGGCAGCACTTTTCAGGACAGGGCTGAGCCTCCCACGCTGACTCCTCAGCCAAGTCAGAACCCAGGAGGAAGGGACTGGGAAAGCCTCGGGACTGTATACTCTTCTAAGGAAAAGATGAAGAAAATTTTCCTGGTGATGCAATCCTGCTGCTGATCACTAACAGACCTGCACTTTAAGAACTTGAAACTTCTCTTCAATACAGGGAGTGCGTGTGTGGGAGGAAAGGGGACTCTCAAAGTCACAAACTGCCTCTTGTGCCCCTACCCTTTACACTTCAGACCACTGTGAGACCTTGAGCTGACAACCCATAGATTCTGTGATTATGTGAGACACCAGTATCCCATGAAGAGACCAAATGGCCCTTGAGTGAAACCCTTTTAGGACAGAGAGCCCTTCAGTGAAGTCAGGCACCAAACTGCCTCACACAGCAGGCCACCTGGGAGAGTCTGCCCTGGAAATCCCATCCTACAGGGCTCCACTAAGACTTCAATCTGGAAGCACCACACAGATCTGAGAAGCTCGGGGTCCAGGTGACAAGTGGGCACCTGAGAAGTAAGTGGCCCTCTATTTTTTGATGCACAATGAAGCCAAAGCACTGCTTCTGCTGCTAACTTTCCCAACTTTCCCTTGGGGAGACCTTGGTATCACTCGGCTCTGCTGCCATTCCTAGAATGGGAAGCAGCCTCTGCTGCTCCCCTCGATGAACACAGAAGACTTGCCTCATGATGTTAAGAGAACTCCAGCGACCCTGTTTCTACCCATGACAGCGGCCTATGGCACTGACTGAACTTCAGAGGTAAAATGGCTCACAACAAAACCACAGTGTGTCCTGATCCTGTACTAGAATCTGGTGGTCAACCAAGCCGCTCTAAATAGCCGCAATCTAAATCTCCTAAGAGGTTTTGGGGATTACTTAAGTACATCGCTAGATGTGCTTGTTTCAGTACTGTAAAGAGGCAGCTTTCAAATACATTTTCTGCTTCATAGAAACAGCAAAGGTGTTCCAGCAGGCAATCTCCTCCCGGGGACCAGGGAACGAAGGTAATTCTCCGCAGGATCCCAGAATGAAAACACGCCGAGAGCCCAAGTTGTGCTGACACAACTACACAGCCCAACACCACGCAAAAAGACAAGCTTTACTGTGTTTCATCTGGTCCTGATTACAGGCACCACATCTTACAAAGCAGCAGTGGGCTCTTCTGCAGCCAAGGGGGGCTGCGTTTTAAGTCTGTTCTCCTGGCCCAACCACTGATGTGTTCAGCTCCAGGGCAGCCACTCCCCCTCCTGGGAATGGAGAGCACCATCAGTTAAATCCTCCTGGGGCCTTCCTCTGTGAGGATCTCCTCTGTTAAGGAATCCACGAACACGTTCTCTGACAGACCAGAAACGGCAGACTTGGGATGACTGTTAGGCAGTAATTCCAACAAATTTTCTTAAAAATACATACACTTGGAGCCGGAGACCCCAAATAGAAAAGGGACTTGTTCAAATGAGGAACTTTAAGAGACTCTTAAAATTAGCCTTCTGGAAAAATGCCTTTAGACTAGTTCTCGGGTCAAGTCCTCGATCTCAACAAAGGTGCCCTGGGGATAGTTTTCTAGCTCCGCCGCTCTTACCGCCCGCGTTTTATACGCAGACCCCATTTCCCCACCCCCACCCCCGCCCCGCACACAAAAGCCCGGGTCAGAGGCGGAAAGCGGAGGCTCCCGTGGCAGCCCCCTCCTCCCAGGCGGTTACCTGAGCACAGTCACGCTCCCCCTGCGCACCGGCAGGGAAAGCACGGGCTCCGACACCCGGATAGGCTTGAACTGGAACTTGCAGCCGAAGCAGAGCGCGGAGTCGCTGAAGAAAGACACGGACACGATGGGGCGCTCGAAGATGTGGATGGGGTCCACGTGGGACACGATGCAGCCGCCGGGCTGGTAGTCGTTGATGACGGCGCTGTTGACGAAGCCCTCGGGGATGACGCGGTGCTCCACCAGCTTCTGGATGACCAGCTGGTGCACCCACTCGGGGATCTCGTCCACGTCGCCGGGGGGGTAGAGGCGCTCCTGGCCGGGCCCGCGCTTCTGCAGCTGCGCGCCGTACGTGTAGCCCTCGCCGAAGAAGTACTTGTTGCGCAGCGGGGCCCGGTCCACCGTGTGCTCGTTGTACAGGCCCTTTTCGGCGCGGGACACCACCTCATCGATTCGGGCCTCGATCTTGGCGCACTCGTCCTGGCTGAACAGGCGCATCTGACGGATGCCGCTCTTCACCTTGCGTGCCTCCTCCTCCTTCTGCAGCTGCTGCTCCTCGAAGTCGCTGCGCTCGGGGTCCGAATCCTCCGGGTACTTGCGCTTGGCTCCGGGCGCCGCGTAGGGCTCGGCCGCGGCGGCGGCGGCGGCGGCAGCAGCCACGGCGGCGGCGGCGGCGGCCGCGGCCTCCCGACTGCCCGCCTTGTAGTTGTCCCGGGACGTCATGGACTTGAGCTTCTCCCGCAGGTCCGTGTAGCCGCTGGCGGCCGCCATGGCCCGCGCCGCTGCTCTAGGGCCCTCCGCTGCGGGCGGGGCGGCCGGGCATGGCTCTGGGGGACGCGCCCGGGCCCCTGGCCGCAGGGGCCCTCAGCGCCAAGCCCGCGAGCGAGGCCGCGCGGCCCGGCTGGGGCGTCGAGGGGCGGCCTCAGGGGCTGCGGGTCATGCGGCGGCGGGGGCGACGAGACTCCCTCCTCCTCCGCGTCTGGGGGGGCAGGAGCGCCGGCAGGACCTCATGCCGCGCAGGGCGGCCGCGGAGGCTCGGCCCGACTCCCGGCCGGACCCTCAGACGCCCGGCCCGGCCCGCACTTTAAAGCGCTCCTCACGACGTCACGGCCGCCCGCCCGACGTCCGCCAGCGCCGCTCCTCAGCGAACTGCTCCGAGCGCACGCGCAGTACAGCCGGCCACCGCGGCTCCGCGCGCACAGAGCATGCGCGTGCGTGCGGCCGGGGTCAGCGGAGAGGTAGGCGCACGCGCAGACGAAAGCCGCTGGCCGTCCGCGGCCCCTCCCCCACCCACTGAAGGGGTCCGCGAACGCCCCAAACAGCAGCCTGCGTCCTCGCCGCGCCACCCACGCGGCCGAAGGGCTCCCTCCACAGGAAAGCGCTCACGCCACCAACGCTGTCGCCACGCTGCGTCACGGCATCGTCCGAACGACCAAAAACGCCTCAGACCCCAGCGCGCAATCACCGGGGAACCGCCACAAGCAAGGCTGCCCGGGCACCGCCCCTTTGGCGCTTCCGATTCTGTCATTGGGCCACCCGCCACGGGCCGGGCGGGACCAGACGGCAGCTTCCGGAAGCCGGTTGGCGCGCATGCCTGTCCATCCGACGGTCGCCTTGGCTACTGCGTCCGTCCCCCTAATTAGCCGCGAGCTGGATGCAAGGACCCCTGAAGGATGTCCGGGTGGCTAAAAGAGTGCCTGAGTGGAGACGCGACCGAAGTGAACCCCTTTGCGCGCAAGGGAACACTCGGATTGCTGGGTCGAGAGCCCCGGCCGAGTGCCCTGTCCGACGGCCGCCGCCTCAGATGCCACCCCCACCCCCGCCGCCTCTCCGCGTGGACGTTGCCCGAGTCACGTCCAGGCGGCGGCGCGTGCGCGGCCCTCCTGGGCAGGGTGCCCCGGGGATGGCGGGGAGACGGGACTGGAGCACGGACCTCGGACCCGGGAGTCGGGGCTCTACCGGGCGCCTAGCCCTTTGTTCAGACCCTCCAGGCCCCGCCAGACCCGCAGGCCTGCTCGCGTGGTCACGCTTCTGGGCCCAGTCCCTCCCACCCGCGCCTTCATTGTAGTTTTTGGAGGCTTGGTTCGCCCCTCTAGCAACATCCCCAGATTTTCTCTGGAATGAAATGCATCTTGGGTTTCGTAGTCTCTCCTTTTTTTTTTCTTTTTTTCGTAGTCTCTCCTTTCCGACCGTTGTGCGCCCGCCCCATTGTCCCTGCGCCCTCTCCACCCACCATCCCCGCTGGTCAGGGCCTGAGCTCCGGACCCTGCGACCCGGCAGGCGTGTTTTTGGACCTTTACCTCCGGCTTAGGACCCCGACAAGCTCTGGAGGCGGGAATGACATCAGTACCCACACGTGCGGTGGGTGCGCGGCTGAGATGTAGTCCCATATCCTGTCCATTAAAGCAGAGAGGACCACTGGCCTCCATTGGGGGCCTGTTTCCACGTCCTAAACTGAGGGCCTAGCGGTCTCTGCTGTGAAGTGGGGCCTGTCGTGGGGAAACTTGGCAAGGCCAGGCCAGCAGGGCCAGTGGGATGGGAAGGCCTGGACACCTGGGACTCTGGCCCTAACCCCCTTGAGAGCAGCAGCAGGTGTAAGGGAGACGGGACAGGCACGGAGCCTGTAGAGAATGGCTCCTGGCCTTTTCTGACTCAAGCTGGTGGGCATCACTTGTAGTAGTGGCAGGAAGGCAGATGCACGTAGTGAGAAGGTGGCCAGTGGGCAAGGCCAGAGCCAGGGAGCTAGGCTCGGGTTCCAGTCGTGTCTGGGCCATTCTAGGTGAAGACTTGGGTAGGCCCCCTTTACCTGCATACTGGTAGTGTGGCTGCAAGGGCTCAGGCCCTTCAGAAGCCCGGCACCCACCTCTCAACCACTCTCCAAGAGGGGGCATTGGACTCTGCTCACACACCTGGTAGCAGGGAGTTCACTACCTCAGTCGTCAGAAAGTGCTGCCAGAGCCCCCCAGTGCTTCACTCACTGGACAAATGTGGGAGTCACCTCCTCTTCCAGGGCTCCCAGACACCTGCTCTGGGTGGCTTTCCCATGCTCTGCAGTCAGGGCCCTTCTCTCTCCCATCTAAGCCTCAGTGGAAAGGGAGAAGCTCTGGAACAAGACTGCCTGTGTTTGCCTCTAGGCCAGGCCAGTTAGTGGCCCCTTTCATCTTTGGGGTCTCAGTTACCCCAGGAAGACAGGACGAGAGTGTGTCAGGCTTCCAGACCTCCCAGACATGTCTCCTGTTCTCACCCCACACCAGGCTGGGCACCCGGGGCTGGGTTCCTTTGGTTCTTGCTCTCCCCACGACCACCTGGAATTCCTGTCTTCCTGGGTCTGGGGGATACAGAGTGATCTGACTCTCCTGCCACCCCTGAGTTTTCCCACTCTACCTCTTGGGGTCGTTAGCTCTGACGAAGGGTCGACCTGCTGCTGCCGCCACAGAAGCACCAGAAGAGCTGTAAAAACAGGAGCCTCACCCTTAAGGCCCAGATCCTGAAATTCCAAAGTTCTGGTGTTCTGGTTATCTGATTCTGTGCAACAAACCTTTCAAAACTCAGACCTGTCACCACCCAGCACATAAATCTGCAGTGTGCCCAGGGTTGGGCCCGGAGGCTCCTCCCTGTCCCATGCACTTCAGCTGGGGCCTCACTCACATCCCAAGAGGCCTCTCACCTGGGCAGAGCCACTAACTATGAGCGACTGTGAGCAACTCCTAGTGCTTGGCATTTGCCTGGTACACAGTGGGTGCTTAATAGGTAATGAATAAATAAATCCTTCCTCTGACACTATGGCTCCAGCCGATTATGACCCCACACACCCCTCCAGTCTTCCTCTCCCAAGCCTAGTGCTCCACTCCCCAACAAGTTCCTCAAAGCACTAGCACTCTCCATCAACATTCATTCAGTTATTCTTTCATTCACGTGACAAATGTTTTGTAAGCACCTACTCTGTGTTAGGCATTGTCTTAGGCTTTGAAGGATACAGTAAGGAATAAACAGTTTTCTCTGTTTAGAATGTTCATTTTCCTCTCCTCCATCTATTCCTAGCAGACTCCTACTTATCCTTCAAAATCCAACCCCAACATCCCATTCTCTGGGAAGCCTTTTCCCAGACTTCTGCCTCCTCGGCCACTGACATGTGGGACATCCCTCTCTCTACCACTCTCAAGTCTTTTGTGGCCCTTCCCGTGACAAGGACCTGGGGTTGGGACTACCCAAAGTGGGGGAAGGTTGGGAGACAGGGGCCTGCAGGGAGAGGTAAGGATGGATATCTTTGCTGACAGCTCTGTTCAGGAGCATAACTGGGCTTCCAACTCCTGCCGCCTCCCTCAGGCTCATTTTCCAGTCACTCAACAACTGTATTCCAGAAAAGAATACAGAGAATTCCAGAAAAATATTTGCTTCATTGACTATGCTAAAGCCTTTGACTGTGTGGATCATAACAAACTGTAGAAAATTCTTCAAGAGATGGCAATACCAGAACACCTTACCTGCCTCCTGAGAAATCTGTATGTAGGTCAAGAAGCAACAGTTAGAACTGGACATGGAACAATGAACTGGTTCCACATTGGGAAAGGAGTATGTCAAGGCTGTATATTGTCACCCTGTTTATTTAACTTACGTGCAGAGTACATCATGCAAAATGCTGTGCTGGATGAAGCACAAGCTGGAATTAAGATTGCCGAGAGAAATATCAATAACCTCAGATATGCAGATGACACCACCCTTATGGCAGAAAGCAAAGAGGAACCAAAGAGTGTCTTGATGAAAGTGAGAGAGGAGAGTGAAAAAGCTAGCTTAAAACTCAACATTCAGAAAACTAAGATCATGGCATCAGTCCCATCACTTCATGGCAAATAGATGGGGAAACACTCATCTCACACACTAGCAAAGTAATGTCAAAATTCTCCAAGCTACGCTTCAACAGTACTCGAACAGAGAACTTCCGGACATTCAAGCTGGATTTAGAAAAGGCAGAGGAACCAGAGATCAAATTGCCAACATCTGTTGGATCATCGAAAAAGCAAGAGAGTTCCAGAAAAACAACTACTTCTGCTTTATTGACTACGCCAAAGACTCTGACTGTGTGGAGCACAACAAACTGGAAAATTCTTCAAGAGATGGGAATACCAGACCACCTTCCCCCATGAGAAATCTGTATGCAGGTCAAGAAGCAACAGTTAGAACCAGACATGGAAAAATAGACTGGTTCCAAATTGGGAAGGGAATAGGTCAAGGCGGTATATTGTCACTCTGCTTATTTAACTTATATGCAGAGTACATCATGTGAAATGCCAGGCTGGATGAAGCACAAGCTGGAATCAAGATTGCCAGGAGAAATATCAATAACATCAGATACGCAGATGACACCAACCTTATGGCAGAAAGTGAAGAACTAAAGAGCCTCTTGATAAAAGTGAAAGAGGAGAATGAAAAAGTTGGCTTAAAACTCAACATTTAGAAAACTAAGATCTTGGTATCCAGTCCCATCACTTCATGGCAAACAGATGGGGAAACAATGGAAACAGTGACAGACTTTATTTTTGGGGCCTCCAACATCACTGCAAATGGTGACTGCAGCCATGAAATTAAAAGATGCTTGCTCCTTGGAAGAAAAGCTATGACCAACCTAGAAAGTGAAGTGAAGTGAAAGTCGCTCAGTCGTGTCCAACTCTTTGTGACCACATGAACTCTATAGTCCATGGAATTCTCCAGGCCAGAATACTGGAGTAGGTAACCTTTCCCTTCTCCAGGGGATCTTCCCAACTCAGGAATCGAACCCAGGTCTCCTGCATTGAAGGCGGATTCTTTACCAGCTGAGCCACAAGGGAAGCCCTACCTAGACAGCATATTAAAAAGCAGAGACATTACTTTGTCAAAGGTATGGTTTTTCTAGTAGTCATGTATAGATGTAAGAGTTGGACTAGGAAGAAGCTGAGCACTGAAGAATTGATGCTTTTGAACTATGGTGTTGGAGAAGACTCTTGAGAGTCCCTTGGACTGCAAGGAGATCCAACCAGTCAATCGTAAAGGAAAGCAGTCCTGAATATTCATTGGAAGGACTGATGCTGAAGCTGAAACTCTAATCTTTTGGCCACCAGATGCGAAAAACTGACTCACTGGAAAAGACCCTGATGCTGGGAAAGACTGAAGGCGGGAGGTGAAGGGGATGACAGAGGATGAGATGGCTGGATGGTATCACTGACTCGATGGACATGAGTTTGAGCAAGCTCCGGGAGTTGACGATGGACAGGGAAGCCTGGCATGCTGCAGTCCATGGGGTCGCAGAGTTGAACACAACTGAGTGACTGAACAACAACTATATGGAGAAAAGGCTGCCAGACGAACCTTTTATTTGCACTGAAATGACCAAGAGCCATGAATCCGAGTTCAGCAGCAGTACAGAGGGCACCTGGGATGGGGGGGGACAAATGAGGGGCTAGACAGGGAGATGGAACAGATTTGAACATCAGACCCCAGGAGAAGTGAAAGCAGGTTCAGTTTGCCTAGGCTTCTGGTGTGGGGCTAACATGCCACAGCAGGGGTCAGGGCAAGGCCACAGTGGTAGGTGGCAGGAGGGCCCAATGGTCAGTCCCTGGAAGTTCCTCCTGCTATCTGACCCCAGGTTTACATGCTGTAACTCCATCCCAACTCTCAGTTGGTCTTCTCAGGTTCCCGGGGACTTGGACTTCTCCCCCTACTGCCTCTTGGTCTCTCCGAAGGTTCTGGCCCAGTAGCTCCCCTGGCACCATACAGCCAGCCTCCTGCCAGCAGGGGCCTGGGGGCTGGGTCAGAGTAGTGTGATCTCGCTGGGGGGCAGCGTGAGCCTCTTCTCGCGGGCACTGAGCAGGTTCTCCACATGCACAGCCACCACCCGACACAGCTCCAGGCCCTGCAGGAGAGACATGAGTCCACACTGCCCAGCTCTCCCAGGGAGAGACATGGCTGGGAGAGAGGTGGAGGCCAGACTCTCCCGCGACTGGGGCCCCACCCTCGTCCCCACCTCCTCAGGGCCCCAGGAGAAGCTCTGGCAGCTGGAAAGGAATTCTGCGCTGCAGGCGGGAAGGGGTGAGCCAGGTGGAGACCCACACATTCACCAGCTCTGCTGCATGTAACCTGGGCCAGTTACCACACCTCCGTCACCCTCAGCGGCCTTGTCCCTGGGGTCTCGGTTTCCCAGGGCCTGCCTCACAGGGCTGTGGCGAGGATGACATGAGACTTCAAGACATGTAAATCCTTCACATTTAAAAACTATTAGCCCTGTCAATAAATGAGCTGCCACAGTTACCACCTGGTACCCACAGCCTAGAATGAACTGGGCCCCAGCCTCAGGGATCCCATGGGTGGGGGGAAAGGGGTGCTGCAACCAAGTGGAGAAGCCAGAAAGGCTGCCTCTTCCTCCTCCTCCTCCATTCAGCTACTTCCTAAGCATCCACTACACACTGGGCACTGTGCTATGGACATCATGTGGACACAGCCCTGCCCTCTTAGGGCTCACGTTCTAATGGGGAGATGGACAACCTGAGAACCAATAGTGACTTCCAAGCCATATAAGACCTACTGAGGCAGAGACTGAATTATCAGGAGGATCAGGGGAGGCTTCTAGAAGGAGGTGATGTTTGTGCTGAAACTGGAATAAAGGGAGAGAAGAAGCCCTGTGATGCAGTGGGGAGTGTGTCCCAGGCAGAGGGGACAGCAAGTGCAACAGGAGAGTGTTCTGGGGCAGGGAGGGGACAAGGGGGGGGGGCTGGCGGGGGAGCTGAGG
This sequence comes from Bubalus bubalis, assembly GCF_019923935.1. Classification (NCBI taxonomy): domain Eukaryota; kingdom Metazoa; phylum Chordata; class Mammalia; order Artiodactyla; family Bovidae; genus Bubalus; species Bubalus bubalis. The sequence continues at coordinate 28,674,042 of NC_059159.1, read as the reverse complement.
TCACAGAGGTAAAAAGAGGAGGGGGCAGGGACAAGAAGGACTGCTGGGTTCGGGCCCAAGGGCCTGCGAGGGTTGGAGGTGAGGGCAGAGGCCTACTGGCCTCCAAGGGTGACACTGAGGGAGAGAAATAGGAGACTGTCTCGCAGAGCAGCTGTGGAAGCCTCCCCTGGGGGGAGGGCCTGGCCTTGCACCAGTTAGAGGTCGTCCAGGGGAGTGGGCTCCAGAAGGGGCGCAGGAAGCAACAGACGGGCAGGTCCGAAGAGGTGGGGTCTCTGGGGGAGTCCAGGAAACAGGCTGAATCCAGGTGAGGCCAGGATCAGTGTGACCTCAGCGGGAACAGGACTGGGGGGCGGTGGGAAGCAGACTGATCTCATCACAGGCTCCCCAAGGAGCATGGTGAGGGGCCGTGCTCTGGCCTTGACCCTCAGGAACAGGGCTAGAGTAGTGGGAGCCCCTGTCTCGTGCCCTGGAAAGCAGCCCGACTAATGTAGGCCCTGCCTTGGGGTGGGGGAGTTCTGGGCCCACGTCTTGAGGGGTGCAGTGGGCTGGCAAGGACAGACAGGTGGGCCCAGCCCCATTCAGCCCCTTCTCTGGACCTCAGCCCCCTCTCCAGTAGGTGAGAACTCTGGTCTGGCCCTGCCCCGGGGGCTGTAAGACGTGGACCTGGCTGACCTAGAGGACCTGGCTTTTGAGGAACACCCATGCGTGCTGCAAATGGAGAAGGCTCAGGACAGGGAAACCCCCCTCTCCATCTGTCAAGCCCCAGCCCCACAGTCCAGCCTCCAAGCTTTAGCCCAGGTAAACTGCCCATGTCCCTGCCCTCCTAGCAAACTTCTATGGCTCCCAAGTGCCCTCTGGAGGAGGCCCCAGGCTCTTAGCTTTATATTCAAGGACCCTTAGGACCTCCCCAGTTTCCCATTGAATACCTCATTCTTCTGCAAACAACCTGGGCCCTCGTTTCTAGGATCCCACCATCAAGATACCTCTCCAAGATCACCTCGAGACCTGCAGATCTGTGTAGTGTGGGCTTAGCTCTGTCCCCTGTGCTGGGCCGGACACTCCCCAGAACTTTGTCAGGCCGAGGAGAGCCTAGTGTGCAGAATTCGGGAGTGGGGGGCGGGGGCAGCTGGGCAACTCCCCAGGGGGCCCACCTGCTCCAGCTGCAGCTGCACAGTGTGCTGGGCAGTGACATCCCCAAGTGCGACCTCCACATAGGGGCAGCTAGAGCCAGCTGTGGGCCGCTGGGTCCGCGTCGACTGGATCTCCTTCAGGGGGAACTTCACCATCAGCTCCTGGGGGGGATGGGGAGCAGACAGGCTTGGGGGTGGGACAGTCTCACCTACCGGTACCCCTGCCCTAAAGGGCAGATACGCAGGGGGCAAGACATCCCAGTTCGAGCACTCATCCCCCAGTGACCGGCTGTGTAACCTGGAGCAAGCAGCTTTACCTCTCTGGACCTCAGCTTCTCACCTGTGACATTGCTTCAACAATGATGCACATGTGTGCAGCGTGCCAGGCACCACTCTAAATGCTGGAGCTCCAGGTAATGCCAGTGTGCCCTGACCTTCCTGCCTCTTCACACCCACCCCTCTGGCTGGGAGCATTTTTTCTGGCCCCAGGAGCTAACGCAGAGCTTCCACAGCTCGCCCCAAAAGAAGCCAGAGCGATGAGAGCCAGCAGCCCCTTGTGATAGATGGACACAGCAGACAGACACCCCAGCTTTCCCGTCCACAGAACGGGGTGTCCTCTGAGTCTGGTGCTCCCCGCTGGACTGAGTCCCCGTGCCCACAGTGGGAACCTGGATGCTCACAGGCCCCGCCCCGGCTGTGTCCCCCTGGCTGTGACCTCCTCCTGGTCTCTCTTCCTCGCTCCATTGTTTCCACACAAGCCACTTGCCCTGGAGCCCTCATGTCAAGGTTCACTTCCCGAGGAAGAACTAAGAATGGGGGCAGCAGGTCCCTTTTGTTCTGGACTACATTGTGTCCCCAAATCCTGACCCACCCCTTCAGAACCTGGAGACAGGTCTTTGAAGAGGGGAGTCAGGCTAGGGTGGGCTCCCATCCCACGGGTCCTTATGAGAAGAGGACCTTGGGATTCATGGACCCCAGAGAAAGGGCCGTATGAGGGCTCAGCCAGGATGGCCATCTACAAGCAAGGAGGGAGGCCTCAGAGGAAGCCGACTCTGGCGGCACCTTGATCTTGGTCATCTGGCCTCCAGACCCACAGAAACGGTTTCTTGGCTGAGGCTCTGGCAGAGCCACACAGGCTCTGCAGGCCGGCGTGCTTCACCTGTTTCTCCTGGACAACAGCCTGCGTCATCGTCCCAGGCGAGGAAGAAGCGGGCAGAGCCTCGCCCAAGGTCACACAGGTGTGAGCAGTGGAGCTGGACGTCCCTGGAGGGAGGGGTGGGGCGGGGCCAGGCTGAGCCACTCACGTGGGTCTCAGTGCTGAGGAAGTTGAGGCCATTCTGGTTGACAGCGAGGATGCAGGGGGCTGGCACAGCCGAGGTGCTGCAGCTCTGGACCAGGAAGAAGGAGGAGCCGAACATGGGCGAGGCACTGAGGAGGCCTGGGGGTGGTGGTCAGGCGACAAGGGCTCATCAGTGCATAAGCCCACCCCTCCCCTCACAGCCCATCCGGCACAGGAGCCCCCAGCCCGGTGCTCCTCCTGCCAGTGCTGCCACCCACCCTGGACCTTCCTCCATCCCCGCTAGGCCCCCCAGCCTAGGTGGGGCCTTGGAAGGCCTTTAGAAACCTGACACCAAAGATGCTTCTGTACAAAGGAAAAGGCCTCCTCAGCACCCTACCCTCCTCAGCCAGGCCCCCACGACTCCCTCCCCAGCCCAGCTCCTTCTCACCCAGAAACTGGGCGCGGGCCTGGTGGGGGCTGAGTGCCTGCATCTGCTGCCGGTGCTGGCCAAGCAGGCGGAGCCACGTTGAGCTGGCCTCGGTGCGGTACAGCTGGGCTGGGATGTACCCCTGGGCCTCCCGCCTGGCGGGCAGGGAAAAGCCGGCTGACCATCAGGGGTTCCACCAAACCTCCTGATGGCTGAACGCTGGGGGAAAGCGGACGACAGGGTGGGGACGGGCGGTGGTACAAGTGGGGCTGGGCACACAGCATGCCCTCAGTAACCGCTGGGCAATACCACTGGGCTCCTTGCTTGCTGACAAGGGAACGCAGGCTCTGAGGAGTTCACCAGCTCATCCAGGGTCATACAGTGACCCCACATAGGTTCGTCCTTTGTAGTCCCCGCCCCCTGGGGAGTAGCCGAGGCCAGAGGGGTAAGAAGGAAGCACAGGGTGGGGGAAACATCACGACAGCAAAGCAACCCCCAGCAGTGGTCAGCAGAGCAGAGCAGTGGGCTCCAGATGACCCCCAGGACCCTCAATTCCCACCTGTCTAGGCCTCCCCAGACCATATGCTGGCAGCCCTAAGGCAGCCCTGGCCTCCGGACATCTGAAAAATGCCAACAAGTACCAGTCTGGGCTGCACACTGGGGAAGGGAGGGATGTCAGGGGAACCCCTAAAAGACTCTCCAGACTACATCTTTCCTTCTCTGCACTGCTGGGTAAGAGCCTGGCCTCCAGACCCATCCCAGGTCTGAATCCTGGTTGCCCCACTCTGGGGAAGCCATATCCCCTCTCTGGGGCTGAGTTTCCTCATCTGCAAGAGTGGACATTAGAGTGCAGTTTGGGGCATCTGCCAGTGCGATGCGTGCAGATGCCACACAGAGAGTAAGGGCGCCACAGCTGTCTCCATCCGGGCCTGGTGACACCTGTATGTGCCTCCTCCACTTTCCCTCCCTTCATAGCATCAGAAGGGTGTAAGTGCTGCACCCTTACAGCAGGACATACCCTGTCCACACACTGCCTTTCTTACAGTTATTCACAGCAGGGGTTCTCAAAGTGTGGTCGAGGGGCTGGGAGGGCAAAGTCGCTTCCGTAACAATCTGAGCGGTCATCTGCCTCCCCCTCGTTCTCTCACAAGTGCAGGTGCAGAGGCCACATGACCTGTGCGGTCACAACAGACTGACCGAGAAGCAGGGACGGGTATCCAGCTGTCTGCTATTAAGCCAGATGGTACAGATTTGCAAAGGGTAAACCAGTGCAGCTCCTCTCACTGGAACTCTTGGGAAAATACACTTGTGTTTTCGTGACTTATTTATACGTCCACATTTATCTTAACATTAATATGTAGTGTCCTTGTTTTTCATTAATAAATCAGTATTTTAAATTGTTTCTGTTTTCATTTCGAATAGTGTAAATATATCAATAGATACGACCCACAGACACAGCAGCTCTTTGGGGCCCAAGTTTCAAGAGGAAGAAGGAGAGTGTGAGGACGACCGAGGTCCCATCACTTCCAGAACATCAGTTTAAAGGCCACCTGACACCCCACAATTTAATGAATCCTCTGCTATTGGAGATTGTCAACGCCATCACAGTGGACATTCCTGTGGCCAACGCTCTCTGCAGGGCCGTGTGTACTTCCTGGCCACAGTGTATGTGTTCTGAATGCATTTTATCACTTGTTTGCTCTGAGCTATTAATACCAGTTGGAAGTGACCTGTCCTGCTGGGAGGCAGGGTCCTAGCTGGACGGTCTGGACTGAGGGGGGGGTGGGCAGCTCAGGGGTGGGGCAGGGGCGGGAGGGCACTCACGCGCTGGGCAGGTAGAAGTGGTCCTTGGCCCGGTGCTGCAGTGCGGCCAGCTTGGACACCTGCTGCAGCTGCTGTTCGCTGGGCCGGCCAGCCGGCACGCTGCTGAAAAGGCCCTTCAGGTAGTCAGGCAGCACCTACAGGGGCAGGAAGAATGTAGACGAGGGGCTGCAGGAGGCCAGGCACGCAACCAGGGAAGTCCAGACACAGATGCTAAGCTGTGCCAGGGTCATGCTTCTGGGGAGGGGGGCAGTCACTCTCCTGGGCTTCAGGGAGCAGTGACAGAAGCACCTGGATGGTGAGCGGGGAGGGCCGTGGCTTGGAAGCCAGAGGAACTGGGGAAGCGCTGGCCCCTGCTCTGCAGAGTGCAGGACCCAGGGGTCGTGTTTCCACAAGTCCCAGGGGTGCTGCTGGCTGACCCACAGGCACAAGAGCCCAGTGACGGGCCTTGGACACAGAATGGCCGCAGCTTCAGGCCCCCAACTTCTGAGAAGCACGCTGTCTCTACCCAGCGCGTCTGTGAGGGTCCGCATACGAGGGAGACCCCGACTTTGTCAGGACCACTGCCCTGACTGAGATGACCTAGTCCAAGAGGGGAGTGACAGCGCCCCAATGTGAAAAGGGCGGGCAAAGCCTCAGAGAGGGGGACTTCCCTGCTGGTCTAGTGTTTAAGAATCTGCCTTCCAAGTCAGGGGACACGGATTCGATCCCTGATCGGAGAGTTAAGATCCCACATGCCTCTTGAGAACTAAGCCTGCAGGCTGAAACTAAGGCCCAACATAGTCAAATAAATAAATATTAAAAAACAAAAAACAATGCTACTGAGCACAGGACAGGCGAGGTGCTCAGCGCTGGAGGAGAGCAGGAGGAAAGAGGTCAGAACGGCCTGAAAACGTGTCATCTGGGCAGCCTGGCTGGAGGGGCCCAGACCAGCAGCAACACAGGAAGAGCAGGCTGGCCTGGCTGACAGAGGCCTGAGAATTAGGAAGTGAGGGTGACGACATGCCCACATGGGGACCAGAAGCCTCGGGGCTGGAATCACGAAGACCTCGGATGCCAAGCCCGGGGGAGCCCAGAGACTCCGGAGCCTCAGAGCGGCCACACGCGCGGACCTGGTTGTAGTGCATGGTCACGTAGAGCTCGTTGTCGAACTTGAGCGGCTGGTCCCAGAGCACACGCCGGAACCACAGTGCGTAGCCGCCGTCCACCTGCGCCATCTCTGAGGCCACATCCAGGATGTAGGCGCGTCGGCTGAGCGGACACACGTGCTGGCCTGTGGGGAGTGGGGGCAGATGTGGCGAGCCCCCTCCCCGCTCTGGGGCACAGCTTCCTTGGTGAACAGGACAGGGGGCCCTGATTTGTGGAAGTTGTGCCCCTAGGTGGGAATAACGCTCAAAGCTCAGCTCACCTGGGCCTAGGGAGGTGCCCCACCCAGATGCTGCTCAGAGAACACCCAGCCTCTCTCCCCTCTCTAAGAGGAGGCTACACCCAGAGAAGCACAACAGGCCTCAGGTCCTGTGGGCACCTTTCTGTAGGACTCCCATGGGGACACCCCTGCTGGGCTCCTGGGGGTGAGGGGAGGATGTGGGTCTGGCACTGAGTGGGTCTCGGCTGTAAGTTTTTATTTCCCGAAGTGACATTTCTGCTCCCTGTCCCACACATTTGAAAAATTTTTACTGAAAATAGGGATGTGGCATGATGATAAAGTCCCAGCTCTGACCTTGGGCAAGTCCCTTGGGCTCCGTGGCAGGCTGAGAAACAGCCTGACCTCAAAATGCTCCCGTCATAATCCCCACCTGCCGTGAACACACACCTTCATGGAGAGGAGACGTGGAGTGTGATTAAGGGTCTTGAGAGGGGAGATAATCACAGGGACCCAAGTGGACCCAGCATAGTCTCGAGGGGCCTATGAGAAGGAGGCAGGAGGGTCACAGAAACAGACTGGAAGAGGCTACGCTGTGGGCTTTGAAGATGGAGGAGGGCCATGAGCCAAGGGACTTGGGTGCCTCTAGAAGCTGGAAAAGGCGAGAAACAGACTCCTAGAGCCTCAGAAGGACTCGGCCCTGGGGACATTCCAACTTTCAGAACCATATGATCATACATGTGTGCTGTTTGAAGTCACCAAGTGATTTGTTATGGCAGCAACAAGAGACTAACACAGGCTCCCTGGGCCTTGGTTTTCCCATCTGTAAATGGGAAGGACAACACATTTCATTTCATGGGGTCCTGGTGGGATAGTTGATAGGATTAAGTGCTGTCAGCTGTCGCCTCTGCTCCGTGAACTCCCTTACTAAGATTATTTTGTTACTGCCTTCTCCGCCCCCCAGGTCGTGCTGGACTCAGGCAGGGCTGAGGACATGTGGTTCAGAGCTCAGTAGCCCGAGAGCCAGCTGGAGTTGGGTGGGACTGACCGGCCGGTGGCAGAAGCTCAGCCATGGCCTAGAGCAGGTGGGCTGCAGGGGGAAAGGGTTTGGCCTCATGGAGAAGGGCCAGGTGAGGCCGAGGGTGGGGCTCCTCTCAGCCGCTGTGAGGACAGAGGAGGCAGGAAAAAGTACTTGCACGTGTGGGTTACAGGAGCCACATTCTGTTAAGTCCTGCCCTCCCAGAGAGCAGGGCCTACTGAGCACTCCGGGAGGCAGATGGAGGCATGGGGGAGCCCTGTCTTCTGCCATCTCACGACCTGACAGACCAGATGAGCTCACACAGATCGAAGTGGGGTGGCAGGGGTCAGATGCGGGGCTGGGGGCTCTCGGTGCAGAGGCTCCTGCACCCGGACGGGGGGCTTCCTGGAGGAAGCGGCATCTAATCGGGGCCTCACAGTCGGGATGGGGGGGCATGGGCCCAGCTTGCCTCGTCCTCTGGCCGCTCACCTCGGTTGGTGACAACAAAGATGACGTACTCGTCAAAGGCCTCGGGGCGGGTCAGAGCCATCTCAGCACAAAGCTCTTCCACTACGTCCAGGGCCACCTGTGGATGGGGGAAGTGAGAGGCTGGACCAGCCAGGTGACCTCTGCCCTGAGCCCTCCCTGGCCCCCCTGCAGAGGCTAGGCTCCCCAGGCCCTGGGTCAGCTCCGCACAGGGAAGGACGCAGCTTCTGGAGTTGTGGGTCCCGAGTCTGCCCATCTCTCATTTGCAGCCTGACTCTGAGCTGAAGGCCACCCACCTCCCCTAGGCTCGGGCTTGGGCTGCAACAGAGAGCTAAGTCCTGCCTCATGGGGGAGGTAGGGTGTGGCTCTGCACCCTTGGGGTCCCACCCCCCAGACACCCCTTCACTCACAGTGCATGTCTTGATCTTAAGATGGCGCTCCAGGCCCCCGGGGAGAAGAAAGAGCTGCCTCTTGGAACTGCGGCCAGCCTGGGGGAGGGTGCAGAGAGAGGAGAGGGTGGGATCTCACCAGGGTCTTACCCAGCCCTGGTCCCCTCTGCAGGTGTGCCCGGGCCAGGACAGGGGTCTCTGGGTTGGCCATCCCCCTCCCTGAGCACCGCCTACACTCACCAACATGGCCCGCAGCTCCATGCTGCCCGGGAGCTCCAGGCGGCCGCCGAAGCGCAGCGTCTTCTTCAGGTTCTGCTCACAGGCCTTGGCAATCCCTGCAGAGACCAGGGTCAGGGGGGCCGGGGCAGGCCCAGCAGAAGAGCTCTGGCCCCAGTCCCAAGCCCCCTTGGTGGGGGCTGCTCTCCCTCCAGTGGCCGCAGAGACCATTCAGAGGGCAGTGACTGACCCAAGGTTAAGAGCCAGAGTACAAGCACTGGATTTGAACCCACATCCTATCAGAGGCCCGCACGCCTCGGATCCATGAGCCCCGGGAGACAGCTGGTGCCGGGGGCTTGTCCCTGGCGGCTGTGTCCAGAGTCCCTATGCAAGAGACCGCATTGTCTGCTTCTCCATTTCTCTGGTTAAGTGGTGCCCTCGCCCCGCTCTGGGGAGGGGCCAAGTCAAGAGTTTGGGGGCATATTCAACCCCCTTCCCTGGAGCTGATGCAGGGGTGTTTGTTGATTGACTCAAAGAGGAGGCTTCAGAGGCAGAGAGGGTGAGGTCTCATATCTCCTCCATGGCTGCCATGGTAACCACAGGTGCCCTGACCTCTCTCCTAGGGGGACCCAGGGGTTCCTCTGGAAGCTAGACTTTGGGTGAGGCTGAGGAGCAGCCCCTTTCCTCTAAATTCCGTGGTGAAAAGGCCAAGACCCTGCCACCAGCCTTGGCGCCCTCTCAAGACCCTTGTTGATTCCCAAAGACCAGAGAAAGGGCCATGCCGCCACCTCCTCCTCTCCCACATGCCACACATCATCTCCGGTCTTTATGCCTGCTACTCAGTTCATCTAGAAATCTCTCCTCTGTGCTCACTATACAGAGCAACACTTCCTCCAGGAAGCCATCCCTGATATGCCATCCTCCCCGTCCTATCAGACAACCCATGGCATCAGCCTCTGTGGGACCTCTGCCAACATTTGGGGACAGGATTGATATTAATAACCACTGCCCGGGCAAGAAGGGCTAGGCCCTCCTGCTGGCTGCCCAGCCAGTCCTCGTATGGTGCAGACAAGCCCCTGGCCCTGGGTCCCCACTCGCTTGCCCCTCACCCTGGAAGGGCAGGCCTGGGGTCCGGCTCACGTCTTGGAGGAAGTGGGTGAGGTGCGGCTGGAGGACCTCAGAGCAGCTGTGGTAGGCGGCCACGATGTACAGCAGCCTCCAGCCTCGCTGGCAGCTGTCCCTGTGAGCACACACGGGCTCCATCGCAGTGGCCACTGCTCTGCAGCCACCCCAGGAGTCTCCCTGCCCGCCAGGCTCTTCTCCTGAGGATGCCCCCGCCCCTGCCCAGTGAGAGCAGGGCCGGTAGGCAGAGTCAGACCAAAGGTGCGTTCTGTTGGGAATTCTGAGTAGCAGGGCGGGTGGGAGGGAAGGGAGGCAGTGAAGCCCCTGACATACCCATTGTGCACAAAGAACAAGTCTTCCTGGGGTGGGGGGCGACGGTCCCTGAAGAGGGGCCAGGGACCCTGTGCAGAGCTGGTGGCAAGTAAGACTGGGTGGGAGGGGCAGGAGGACGCGCTGAGTGGTTCTGAAATTCCTGGGGGATGCGAGCAGGTGGACAGGAGGGTGGCCCAGTGCTAACAAGAGCAGCACAGGCTTTGGGCCCCGCCATGTGCTAGTCATGGGCGAGACATGGACGCTTACCTTTGTGCTGCCCTGGCTCCGGGGTTTCACTTGTGGGAACCTCTGGTGTCCAGGTGCAGCACTTGGGCTTCCTTTGGGAAGCCACTCACCCCTCCCCAGGTCCCTGTGGGTATGAGAGCCAGGGGACTTCCCAGGCGGCTCTAGTGATAAAGAACCCTCCTGCCAGCACAGTAGACATGAGTCATGGGTTCAATCCCTGGGTCGGAAGATCCCCTGGAGGAGGGCATGGCAACCCACTCCAGTATTCTTGCCTGGAGAATCCCATGGACAGAGGAGCCTGGCGGGCTACAGTCCATGGGGTCCCAAAGAGTCAGACACGACTGATGTGACTTGAGCGTGCACATATGCACCCATGAGAGCCAGGACTGGCCAGTTAGAACCCTGAAGCCTCTGGTTAAAGTGACTGGTTCATGTCAATGGACATGAACTTGGGCAAACCCTGGGAGATGGTGAAGGACAGGGAAGCCTGGCGTGCTGCAGTCCATGGGGTTGCAAAGAGTCAGACATGACTTGGAGACTGAATAACAATAAAAAAAAAAAAATGGGAGCCAGGCTTGGCCAATTAGAGTTCATCCTCCCTCTGGCTATGGTGATTGGTCTGGGAATAGGCACATGACCCAGGTCTAGCCAATCAGAGCTCTGTGGTTGGCTCAAGGATGCCCATGGGACCAAGACAGGCCAATAAGGCTGGATTTGGGAATTTTTGCTGCAAATATTGAATCAGTCTTGCTTTGCCTGGGATTGCTGAGCTGGGGAATGTCCCCTCAGAGCTATCATCTTGCCAGTCTATGAGATATATTGTTTGGGAGTAATATCGACACATAGAAAAGCAGGTCCAGGGTACAGAGAAAGACTGCTTCCTGATGACACCTAGATCCAGCTATGCCTAAAGTCCTCTGTTAGACTTTTCAGTTACCTGAGCCTTCTTTTGCTTAAACCTGACTGAACTGGGTTTCTGTCACTTGCAACCAAGAACCTGGACTCACCCATTATCAGTGCATTTGACAGATGAGGAGACTGAAGCTCAGAGACCAAAAAGGGCTTGTCCCAAACCAAGCAATTTCAAACATATGTGCTCTGTCTCTGGCGTGAGGAAGAGGATGAGGCAGGGAGAGAGTCGAGACGGCACAGGCTGGGAGATGGGAGGCTGACCTGGCCCCTCCGGAGCAGGAAAAGGTGGGGAGGGGAGGACACTCACTGCTTGGTGCTCGTGTTGTCTGTGATCTGCTTCACGACCTGGCAGTAACACTCGTCCCGCATGACCTCATGGTCCCTGCACAGCTGTGGGAGGGCGGGCCAGGTCACAGGTCACATGCCCAGAGGAACACAGTGGGCTCCTGAAAACAGGCCTGGCGTCCCTTCCCCAGAACCCTCCCCACCAGCGGGATGCACTCCTCGTTGGGCCACACAGTTCCCACCCCAAAGGCTGCAGCCCTGGCTGACAGATGGGGAACCTGAGCCACAGGGCAGGCAAGGGAGCTCCTGTAGGGGCTGGACTGACCTTCAGGAGGGTGCACAGCACGTCCAGTTCACTCTGGCCCTTCAGTGGGGCATCCCCCATGAATCGCATCACAGCTGGAAGAAACACTGTCCCACTCAGCCACCGGCCTCCCAGCTGCCTGCCCACCCCGGGTTGGACCCCTCCCCCAGAGGCTATGGCCAGGGCCGGTAGGGGGAAGGGGGCTCCTCCTCTCCTCCCACATCTGAGGGAAGGGGTGGTGGTCACCAAGGGTCACAGTGCGGCGTCCCTCCTGGCCCGGGGCCCTGGCTGCTGTCCCACCCCCACACCTAGAAACATGTCTGTGGCCATCTTGTTGAGGCTGCTGTCGCTGAACTCAATGAGGGAGTCCTGGAGCGGGGTCTGTAGGGAGAGGAATTGGGTCATGACGGGAGGAAAAGAGAGGGGAGGAGAGAGGGAGGGGCGGGAAGGGGAGGGGGAGGGTCCTATCTTAACAACAGAAGAGTCCACACCACAGAAGGCGGTGGGTGGAACCGTGAGAAGATGAGACACTTCCTTTCGGAGGAACCCAGGCCTTCAGGCAAGGCTGTTTGGTCCATGGGCCTGGGATGCACTTTTGTATGGCCATTTCAGAGGGACCTGGGGCTGGGCACCTTCGTAAAGCAAAGCATGTCCTCCAAGGTTCTGGACTCCCGACCCTCCTTGGATTTCAGCCTGAGGCCATCCCTGAAAGGGGAAGTGGATGCTACTGATCAGTCTTGCCTCCAAGACAGCCTCTCCCACATGAAGTGTGCCGGACCCAGTGTCAGCCCACCTGGCAGCAAGGCCCCTGAGGCAGAGGCTGCAGACAAGCCCCCTCCCAGGGTTTCTCCTTCCCTCCCAGACCTGAGGCCTCCTGCTTGGGTGGCTGGGAAAAGCCCCACCTGAGAAGGACCCTCCTCAGGGCGGGCCACCACTCACTGGGGTCTCCTCTGAGGGTCTCGGAAGTACTTCTGGGCAAACTCGAGCATTGTGTACGGTGGAAGAGCCAGGCCGTCCTCCCCATGGTCCATGGAGCCAGCTCTGAGTGGGGGGCCCTGCAAGAGGGCCATCGGCTACTCCCGCTAGTCAGAGCGCGCCCAATGCCAGCCCAGGCTGATTGTGCACAAACCCTCTCCGCCTGCCCCCCAACCCCATGGGCCACCCCTTGCCCCATGTGGCCCCACTGCCTCCCTGATGGCCTGGTCTAGCTGACCTTATCCCTCACCCCTATATCTCCCTCCACCCTAGCGAGCTCCATGCCACCACAGGATCCAACTTGCCCCACTCACCAGGCCCTGCCCCGTTGAAGGTGGATTCACCATCTGGCTGCCCCAGGCTGGTCCTGCCCCACTGGCCTGGTCACTTACTCTTCCACTGACCCCACCCACCTTACCTGACTGGACACACCTCCAGCCACCTCTGGTCACATCTGGTGGCTCACATCCCTCAGGTCATAGGTCTGGCTGGCCCTACCAGGCTGCCTGGTCCCAGGATGGCCTGCCCTTGGCTGACCCCGCTCCCCTCCACCTCCACAGTCAGGCCAACCCCACTGCTGTGTCTGCTCCTCTGACCAGCCCCGGGTTCTCACCTCCCTCCTGCGGCCCACCTCCTGTGCAGCAGCAGTGGAGGCCACGGCGGCGGCCACAGCGGCAGCGCGGCCCCGGCCTGGCTCGGCAGGCAGCTGTAGGAAATCAGGGGCAGCTGCGGGCTGCACCAGGTCAGAAGGGAAGCGGCCCACGCGCCCGTGGATGGTCCCAAACCTCCAGCCTAGGGGCAGAAAGGGTCTGAGCAGTGAGAGGGTGTCACCTGGGGAACAGGGGGGTACAGAGTCTGTGAGGGAGGTATGCCATGGGGCCAGTTGTGGAGGCGAACAGAAGGACACAGGCTCAGGGAAGGGGAGGCAGCCCCTCAGCGGTGGGCTGGAGTGGGGGTCTGCAGAGAGAACACAGCGCCTGTGGACCTTTGGGCCACAACACAGAGGCACTAATGTCCACGGAGACCCGTCAGCCTGATGTGTGGACAGGGGCTGGGCTGCATGGCCATCTTAGCAGCTACAGCCCGGCGAGACCCTTGGGGACCACAGGACCCGCATAGCGCATCTGCTCTGTTTGGGGTTTCCAGGTCTGGCAGCTCAGGCAGCTGAACGGGGGCCCCAGGGTACCCACCAAAGTCAGGGCCCCGGCACCGCAGCTCCTCCAGGTACACCACCTTCTTGCCGACCACACAGCCTGCGCTGTAGCCTGCGGGCCAGGCCCACGTCAGCACCCGCCAGGGAGGCCCCTGCCCCGCCGCCCCCGCACTCACACCCCGTCCCGCCCGGTGCTGACCCAGTCGAGGCGGCTCCAGGGGCTGCAGGTGGATGATGTCACCCTTGTGGAAGGCCAGTAGTGCAGGGTCCTCAGGCAGGAAGTTCCTCACAGCGACCACGTAGTCCGAGTCCTGCGTCAGTCAGGGGCCGGGTGAAGGCTGTGGGCCCATGCCCTCCTCCCAGAGGCCAGGGCCCACTCCCCTGCCCTGCACACAGGCTGTGAGAGCACGGCCACAGGCCTGACCCATCCCTACCCCTCCCAGAGCCTCAGCGCTGAGGCCAGGTGCCAGGCCTGGGGACTGCCCGGTCTGGAAGAAGCATGGGGCTGGATGTGGTCACCAGGCGGTCAGTGATGGGCAGTGCAGCCCCTGCAGGAGGGGAGGAACAAGGCTGCTGCAGAGCCCAGAGGCCTAAGTGAAGCACCCTGGAGAGGCCGGCAGCAGGGGCACAGGCCCCAGGTTGGAAAGCACAGCTCGAACAAGAGCCTGCAGACACAGTCGCAGACACACAGGTGTATCCACCCCTCCCAGGCGGGCGTGGCTGGTACATTCGGGCCCTCAGCCTGCTGCGGGCATCTGCAGGAGGGCCCTGACCTTCTTCAGCTCCAGGATGAAGTCATCCACCAGGGTCTTGACCTGGTGAGCTCGGGCTGAGAAGAGAATAACCTTCTCACTGGTCAAGTTGAACTCCAGCATGTTCTGGGAGGGAATGGTCACAAAGAGGATGTCCGCAAAGCTGGAGGAGGGGGAGGTGGCATGAAGCAGGACACCACGGCCAGAGGGACACCCCCCACCACTGTCTGCACCTCTGGCCCCTCCCCCCCTGCCCGTGACTCCAGCGCCCTGCCCATCACTCTGTGAACCCACAACCTCCCAGCACCCCCACGCTTTGTCTTTTATTTATTTTTCTGCCTCTTGATCCAACCCCCCCAGATTTTGCCCACAGATCTGTCTCCTTCACTAAGCGAATGCTCAGACTCTGGAAGGAAGGAGCCTGCACCTCACTGATGCCTGAGACTCCCTGTGCTGTGGCATAAAGGACCATGGGCTGCTGGGAGGGAGGGGTCGGAGGATGCAGGAAGGTTTCACACTCAAGCATCTGCAGTTGGCTGTTCACATGCGGTAGCCCTGCCCTCAGTAGGCTTTGGGCTGGGACTTCAGGGGTGTCCAAGCTGAGGATGGGGTACTGGCTCCCAGCTCACCACTGCCTGGCTGGGTGACCCAAGACAAGCAACATCGTTCTCTGAGCCTGTTTCCTTGATTAAAGGGTTTGGCATAGAGCCAGGCACATGGTAGGTACAGTCATCCCTCGGTATCTGTGGGGGACTGGCTCCAGGGCCCTTGGAGGGCAACCAAATCCATGGGTGCTCAAGTCCCTCTCATAAGATGACCTGGTATTGGCATATAACCTATGCACATCCTTTCTACTTTAAATCATCTCTAGATTACTCTTAACACTTGAAGTGAAGTGAAGTGAAAGTCGCTCAGTTGTCTCCTACTCTTTGTGACCCCATGGACTATACAGTCCATGGAATTCTCCAGGTCGGAATACTCAGGGGATCTTCCCAACTCAGGGATCAAACCCAGGTCTCTCACACTGCAGGTGGATTCTTTACCAGCTGAGCCACAAGGGAAGTCCAAGAATACTGGAGTGGGTAGCCTATCCCTTCTCCAGGGGATCTCCCCAACCCAGAAATCAAACCAGGGTTTCCTGCATTGCAGGTGGATTCTTTACCAACTGAGCTATCAGGGAATTCAATGTAAATGCTGTACTGCTGCTGCTGCTAAGTCGCTTCAGTTGTGTCCAACTCTGTGCGACCCCATAGACGGCAGCCCACCAGGCCCCGCCGTCCCTGGGATTCCCCAGGCAAGAACACTGGAGTGGGTTGCCATTTCCTCCTCCGATGCATGAAAGTGAAAAGTGAAAGTCAAGTCGCTCAGTCGTGTCCGACTCTTATCGACCCCATGGACTGCAGCCTACCAGGCTCCTCCGTCCATGGGATTTTCCAGGCAAGAGTACTGGAGTGGGGTGCCATTGCCTTCTCCCTAAATGCTGTACAGGTAGTTATAAAAGCAAGATAGATGTTATGGGAATAGTTGCCAATGAGTGAAAAATTTGTTTTGCATTTTGGAATTTTGTGGAATTTTTTTTTCTGAGTATTTCCCATCCACCATTGGTTGAATCTGCAGATGTGAAGCCTGTGAACACAGAGAGCTGACTGTACTCAGCCGCCAGCCATCGAGCGAGTCGGTCCGTGGAGGAAGCACTGGTGTCAGCCCATGCCCCTAATCCTGCCAACCCATGCCCCGCCCATGCCCTGTGTCAACCCTCCCCCGCGCCTGCCACTCACCTGTAGGTGCGCAGGACCCGCAGCTGCCCACTTGCCTCGTGGCTGCCCTTGACCACACGCAGGAGCTTGATGCCCTTGTGGGACACAGCCAGCATCTGCACCCCGGTGCCCACACTGCCCTGGGGAGGGGACAAGGGGCACGTGAGGGTCTTCCAGTCTCATTCCTAGAGACCCTGGGCGGCAGAGAGTGGGCAGGGGGTGGGCAGGGGGCTCCTACCGTGGCAGGAAACAGGCGGGCGAAGTAGACCTCCCAGCTGTCCCGGGCAGTGCTGACCACGGCCCGCTTCACGCTCTCTGTCACCAAGGGCCGCTGCGTGTCCAGCTGGTTCTGGGCTGAGGGACACGGGTCGGGTCAGGACCGGGGCCCCCTCCCCTGCTGACCCACAGTGCATGGAGGGGAGGCTGACCCTCAGCAAGGAGGTGTCAGACCACTGCATTCCCAGCATCCATATGGGGAAACTGATATCCACAGACAGGACAGTGGGGACCGCAGTCGGGCCAGTATAGCCCAACCCAGACCTGCCACTGGGCCCTGGGGAGAGGCTAGGAGCAGCGCAGAGAGGGTGGCAGGGGCTCCAGCAGGCTGCCCCTCTCTCCCCACACCCCGCAGTACCAAACAGGGCTTTCATCTGGAGCCGCTCCTCCGCAGAGATGCGCAGGCAGGCCTCAGAGAGAGTGTCGTGCAGGACCTGTGGGAGGGGCGTGAGGCGGGCGGCTGCAGGGCTCCCCAAACCTGAAGCTCAGGCTGGACTGTGTCAGGACGACTGGGGATGGGGCGCTTTCCACGCAGTGAGGGCACCTTGTAAATCAGACCCCATTTCTGAGGACCCTCACCCTTCTCATCTCCACCCTCCCCAGGCCCTAGTCTCCTGATCCACACAGGGGATCTTGGGGTGGACCCTGGGGCCCACGAGCTCAGACCAGCCGTGAATCTGCTTATATGGGATGTGGGCTCCCCAAGCCCGTCCACGGCAGGGGGCGCAGCAGACCAGCTCCCTGTCCTCACTGCGGGCGAGGACCCCAAACCCGCGCAGGAGGCTTGGCAGACAGCTGATCCACACGCCTGCTGCCCTGCTGCCACTCGAGGCCGGGAGGCAGGACAGGCCCTCACCTGGCGGAACAGGAGGTCCAGCTGCACGGGGTGGCTGTGGTCATCCTTGGGGTAGAACACCTGCGGTGTGGGGCTACCATGAGGCCCCGTGCTCCTCACCAGCTGCGCTGTGACCCCCGGCCCATCAGGCCCTGCGCCCCCTCCAGCCCTGGTAGGGCCCCAGCACCTCTTTGCGCAGGAAGATCTGCCAGGGGGTGTCCTGGTAGCCATAGAAGTCGGGGTTCGGGAGGCGGTGCAGCCGTGTCTGCACGGGATCCTCAGGAGGCTCCAGCGATCGCGAGGGCAGCGCTGGGGAGGCAGGGCCCAGGGAGGGCGAGGTTGGAGCAGAGGGGCCTCCTCCTGCCTCATGGGTAGACACACCTGATCATGTGGGCACGTGGGCACACTCTCTCAGCCCTGCCATCCTCCCACACACAGAGACCCAGCTCTACAGTCCTAATGTGGTGGGGGTGGTGTTAGGGGCTGGGGATACCCGGAGCAGCGGGGACCAGGTGCTGCCCGGAGGAGGCCCTGGTAAGGTGGGTGAAACAGACAGTTCAGAAAGGACAGAGCTCTCGGTGCTGGGAGCTGGGGCAGAAATCAAATGGCGACCTGGGAAAATCTGGGGGCTGGTCTGTGAGGGGCCTGTGGTCTTGGCGGTCAGGCAGACCTCTCTGAGGAGGTGAGGTTTGAGACTTCGTGATGAAAAGGGGCCAGGCATGCAAGGATCTTCTGCGAAGAGCATTCTCAGCAGGGGGAACAGCAAGGATGAAGGCCCTGCGGCAGGACTGAATTCTGATGGGCCCAGAAACAGTGAGGAGCAGAGAGCCCCGGGGCAGGGAGCAGGAGGAGGTGAGGCTGGGGTGAGTCACAGTGAGGAGCCTGGGGTTCATCCCAGGGGCCGCTGAAAAGTCATTGGCGGGTGGATGGGAACTGACTGATCTGTTACGATCACTGTGGCTGCCATAAGGCAGGAGGTGCAGAGGTTAGCACTCCAGCAGTGATGTCAGGAGGCCTGGGATTCTGTCCCTGGTCTGACACTTAAGAGCTGTGTGATCTTGAGTGAGTCACCTAACCTCTCTGTGTCTGTCTTCTCATCTGTAACATCTATGTGCACAGACAGTACTGTGTTGAAGAGTCTGAGTGAGGATTTAGAGTGGGCCTGGCCTGAAATCAGTGCCATGCAAATGCTGATACAATTGCACAAACGTCCACATAGTACGTCCACACAGGCCCAGGGACACGGACACACAGGCCACCGTCATGCAGACCAAGACTCACCTGTGCTCACACCGACTAACTCCTGCACTCAGACACCTGCCCTCCGGCCCCTCCCTCCCTCCTGGCCCTCACCTGGAGCGGGCCCCACGGATGGCCGCTGTGTGCTGGTCACTGGCTTCACCAAGGCCACGGCCTCTCTGGGGACCTGTCCCCACAAAGATGGCCCACCACAGTACACAGAGGCTCCCCCAGAGGCCCCCCTGTGTCTTCTGTTCCACCTGGGCCCCACCAGCCCCAGCCCCTCACCTGGGTGCCGGGTGCTGCCACTGGGGGGCTCATCTGCCCCCTCAGGATCGTCAGGGCCTCCTCATGGGGATCAGGCCGCTTTACGAACACCCTCCCGCCGTCCTTCCTGGGGAGCGGGACGCTGAGCCTTCTCTTCACAGCCACACAGTCCCACCCAGGAACTTCCTTTCCCCCCATCACTGTACACGATAACCCCAAGAGGACCAGAGACAGGCATGGGGTCACACACAACCCCTAGAGAGCAGTCCTGGCCTCCCTCTGCCCTTGGAGGGGTCTCATCTGGACCACCTGGGTGAACAGACACTCCCTAAAGGCTGCTGGGCAGGGTGCTGTGAGCCCAGCAGACAGGCACAGGGGGAGGCAGTCACGCAAGAGGGCCGGAGGGCTGGATGGGTGGGCTGACCTGAGGGCCTCGGGCCGGCCCCCCCGGGGCAGCTGCTGGTGCTGCCTGACGATGTCCTTGATCTGCTGCGTGGGTTGCGGGAAGTGCTCCGAGTTGAGGGTCGAAGACCGGACCGGCTCCAGGCAGGGTGAGGCTGTGGCGGGGCATGGTATAGGGGGTAGGTGAGTCCACCCTCCTGTCCCATCTTGGGAAACCCCTCCTGCAACAGGATACTTACTGCTTTCTGGAGAAGCCCAGCCCTGGGGCAGAATGGGGGCAGCCACGGGCTTGGTGGGCGTCCTCGGGGCCTTGGCCAGAGGGGCGGGGGCTGCGGGCTTCGGAGCAAACCGCAGGAGCACGGGCTTGGCTGGGAGTCCAGTGCCTAAGAACTTCAGCCGGGCCTCTGACGCTAAGGGTTTCTGTGGAGAGCAGAGTGTGAGGAGGGCTTCCTGGGTCATGTCAGTCTGCTCTCAGGAACCCCACGTTGGCCCAAGAGAGGCGGAGGGGGCTCCTGGTTCAGTGAGGTGCAGCGATGCCCTGGGGCAACACAGCACTCATGGGGGGCCAGGCTCACCTCTGGGGGGAAGGGTCTCGGGGTGGGACTCAGGGGCTGCTGCTGGAGTGCCATGGCCTGCAGGGTCATCTCCCGGGCCTGCAGAGAGTTGGGGTGAGCGGGTAGGCCCAGGCTTGGGCCCCCTGGCAGGACACCCCAGTCCCCGGGCACTCACCAGCAGTACTGCCTGCTTGTGGATGAAGGCTTGCTGCAGGGCCAATGTGGAGGCGTCCAGGCCTGGAACTGGGGTGACCGGGTCAGGGGGCAGAGATCCAGAGATGAGGGAGGTAGGGGTGGGAATTCCCTACCCTGCCCACCCCGTCAGCTCACCCCGCAAGCCTGAGGCTGCCTCTGTTCTAGGGCTGAAGCTGCCCTGAGAATCACGGGGCCCCGCTGAGCCCAACCCTGAACCCGAGCTGGAGGAGGCACTGACTTGGCTTTGGCTCTGGGGGTCTCCTGGGGGGGCCTTCAGTGCTGCTGCTGCCATCTCCACCTGGCTGGCCTCCCCCTTTCATGCGGTAGGCAATGGCTGTTGGCTTCTCCAGGTCCTGGGGAGCAGATGGCTCAAGTGACTGCCCCAATGCCACACTCCCCAGGCTCCAAGGCAACGGGCACCTGACACCGCCCCCACCTCCTCCCAGGGGCCCCCCTCCAGCCACCCCAGGGCCCGGCTGCAAGAGGCTCCTGTGCACGCGCCCTGCTCTGGCCTTCAAAGGCCCGCTGAGTCCCTACCGCATCCCCGCAGGACAGCACGGGGTCGAAGAGGCTATCCAGGTAGCAGTCCAGCCCCTTGTGGGGCACAGCAGGCTCTCCAAGGCTGTCCGAGTCTGGTTGGGTTGGGGGAAAGTCAAATTCTTTCCTCCTGCTGATCACTCCTCTCGCCCCCAGGCTCCCTCCCCACCAGAGACAGTGGCCACTGTTGGTGGATCTTGGAGGGTCACTGTCCCTCTCTGAGCCTCAGGCTCCCCATTTGTACCGTTCTCATTGTGGCTGCAGTACCCATCCGAGTCGGCCACTACAGGCACGAGCCCCTGGGGCTGGGGCTTGGTGGGTGCGTCATCATCCGAGTCCCAGCTGTTCCCAAACACCCTGGGGGATGGGGAACACAGCAGCTGAGCCCCCTGGCAGACCCTCCTCTGTACCCCGGAGTTCTCCCTTTGAAGGTAGGCCCCCTTCCTGCAGACCTCGAAGTTCAAATTCAGCTCACAGCCACCAGCATGCAGGAGGGGGGCCTCGGGCTGGGAGAGACCACCTCTACCTGAGGCCTCCCCTGCAGGCCGGGGGCCCCTCCGCACCCACAAGGAAGTAGGCTTTCCGTCGAGGGAACTCCCTGAGTAGCTCGAGGTCCGACACCAGGTCTAGCACGTAGTCGTGGCCAGCCAGCTCTGCCCACTGGACCCCATTCTTCATGGCCACCGTCCAGCCTCGCCAGCCGTCGACCAGCCCCCTGGTGATAGCACGTGGAGGGATGGGAATGAGGGACGGCGCCAAGAGGTACCGCCCGGGGAGACCCTGGATGGAGCCAGACACGTGACTGGAGCAGACACTCCGGGACTGGGGGACCTGGTCTCCCGCCCCCACCTCCTCCTTCCCGGGTGTGCAGGGGTGTGCTGGGCGGGGCATGCCAGGAGCCAACCTGTGCCTCAGAATGTCTCCGGCCACCTCCTCCCCCGTACTCCAGGACTGCACTGGGCAGGAGAACAGGTCACCTGGGCAGCAGCAGGGGTGGGGCTTGGCTCCAAGCATCTGCGGCCCGTCCTGCCGCCTCCCCGCTCTCATCATGGGCCCCGGCTGAACATCCTCACGGCCCTGCTCCCAGCCCCAGTCCAGGTCCTGCCCTCTCTCCAGGCTGCTCACAGCAGGGCCACCCAGCTTCTCCTAACCCCGGGCTCTGCTGCCCCTCCATGGGAGGCAGGGGAGGGCCGCTCACCGTTGAAGCAGCCCACGTCCAGTGCCATGCCAGCCTTCTCCTGGGTGGCTGTCCACTCGAGCTGAGTCGGAGGGAAGGTGCGGGCAGCCCCAGAGACCATGGCCTGCATGAGGCGATGCTGACACACGGCCTGGAAGCCACCGCGCCCATGATCGGACACAAACCTGGCAGGTAGGGATTGGAGCAAGGACGAGGCTAGCCAGACGTGGGGGAACCCTGAGACTGGTCAGGGATGCCCAGGCCAGCCCAGAGATCTGAGGTTGGGCTGCCAATGATTAGGGCAGCTTGGCGCTCCAGGCTAAGTTGAAAGCATCCAGGCCAGCCAGGGGTACCTCAAGCCAGCAGGAGTCCAAGGACACCAAAAAGGTTCCAGGCAGCCCAACTAAGCTCAACAGAGCAAAATGTCATTGCCAGGATGGGGCCTGCAGGAGGTGTGAGCAAAGACCTGGCCTCCGGGGACTTCCATTTTACCAGGCCACCCGGGTGGTCATCAGTCCTCTCTGGGCCTGCCACCGAGTTCACAGATGGCTGTGAGGGTTCCAGCTGACCCAGGGTCAACCAGCCTGCTCCCCGCTAGGGGCGGGCACTCCTCATCCGCCCCTCCCCGCTGCTGGTGGCCTGTGGCTACCACAGGGAAGCTAGAGCCATGCCCATGGGAAGCCCAGCAGGCAGGTAGTGGCCCTGCCCCCAGCAGAGTCCCAGGGAGCTGCCCCTACTGTGCTGAGCTCGGGAAGGCTCTGCATGCTCTGCAGCCCACAGCCACTGGTGGGTCCTGTTACCATCCCCAATTCCCAGGTCAGGAAAGAGGCTCAGAGAGAGGCAGTGAGTCGCCCCAGGTCACATGGCGGGAAAGTCAGAGCTAGGTTTCGCACTGAGGGCCTGCTTGAGCTCTTTCCCATGCAAATCAACCTCGTCACCAAGGAGGGGGACATCACCATCACCTTAACATGATCAGGATGCTGACGACGGCCATGCTTACACAGCGCTTACCACCAGCCTGTCCTCTCGGCATCTCACACGTGTTTGCATGGTTAATTCTCACACAGCCTGATGCAGGTACTCTAACCATGCTCATTTTACAGGTGAGGAAACAGACTCAGAGAGGTTATTTAAATTGCCCAAGGTCACACAGCTTACATGTGGCTGAGCTGGGATTTGAACACAGACTGTTGGAATCTACATGCCTAATGACCCTGCTGCAACTCACTGCTCACCACATGAGAGGTCAGCACCTCTCTTCCAGATTCCCCACACCCTGGTCCGGTCACCGCTGAGTTCTGAAAGCCCTGTATCCAGTCTTGTCTGACCCCTGCCCTCTGACGTGAAGCCCTGGGCCAGCCCCCGAGCCTGAGCTTCCAGGCACAGAGCCTCCCTCCTGCCTGGCCTGGCATCTGCCCTGGGCCCTGGCCCCCCAGCTCCACTCACTTGAGCAGGTATTTGTCCAGGCGCGGGGACGGTGCGAAGCCGCTGAGGCAGGCGGCCAGCAGGAGCCAGCCCCGCTCGGCGTTGTGGGAGCTGGGGTTGCGCCACACCTGGTTGGCCAGTTGTGCCAGGATCTCGTCCCGCAGCTCAGGCACTGCCAGTCCCTTCTGCACGATGTAGCTCCCAAAGACGTGGTCCCGGGCGCCGTGCAGCTGGGGGTCGCCCATGAAACGTAGGATCTGGCCACAAGCAGATTCTCCTGGGCCTCTCAGAGGGCTGTTCCCACTGGTCCCCACCCCTTCATATGCATCCCTCACATGTCCTTCCCAAGTCCCCCTGCCCATATAAAATTCCCCCACAGTAAAACTGTAACAGGCTTGTGCATGCTAAGTTGCTTAAATGGTGTCTGACTCCTGTGACCCTATGGGCTGTAACCCGCCAGACTTCTCTGTCCATGGGATTCTCCAGGCAAAAATACTTAAGTGGGTTGCCATGCCCTCCTCTAAGGGATCTTCCCAACCCAGAGATCGAACCCCCATCTCTTACATCTCCTGCATTGGTAGGCGAGTTCTTTACCATTAGTGCCACCTGGGAAGCCAGCCTGGCTTACCCCGGGCCAAGTGACCAGGGCTTGGGGAAAGTCAAGATTCTGCTCACGAACCTTCTACAGCCCCAGCCCCTCCCCACACCCTGGCCTCCAGCAGGTCCCTCACCTCCAGCTCTATCCAGGACCCAGAGCGCACTTTCTAGCATGCGTACCCAACCACATCCTCCCATGGAAGCACCATCCGTGGCTCCCTTGGGCCCCTGAGAGCCCAACCTCAGCTCTGGGCTTGTTGGTCAAGGCCTCCTGCCCCTCTGGCCTTACTCTCCTGAGTCTCTGTTCTGACCATGGCAACTTTTCTCCTCTCTACCTCTCCATTCGCCCTGGCTTGGAGACTCCGCTGCCACCTTCCTCTCCAGCTCAAATGCCCCCTCCTCCAGGAAGCCTTCCCTGACTCTGCCCAGGGCTGCATGAGGGGCCTTGTCTGGGCTCCCCGACCCCCATCCCCCGCTCTGTCCACAGGAGTGGGTCACTCGTTAGGTCTTCTCTGCCTCCCCTTTCAGACGAGGCTCTATTCTGGAAGCTCCAGAGAGGCTGGGAGGCAGCCATGTTGCTGAGACAACTGGCAACATCCCCAAACCCCACCCCAGAGAGGAGGACAGACACTGCCTCCCAGAAGTCCCTCCCAGAAGTCCCTCCCAGAAGTCCCTCCTCCAAGGGCTCAGGGCCTGGGCTGGTGGAGGGTCCAGGGGAGCAGCATGGGGGTCTCCTGTCTGGCCTCAGGGCTGGGGCTGTGATTTGGAAGGTGGTCTGTGCAGACTCGTACCAGCTTGAAGATGCCCACGGCCTCCACATGGTACTCCGCTGGCAACCGCGTGAGGGGCGTCCTCAGGGGCACGGTCAGCATCCCGAAGGCAGGCTCCTGGGCACAGAGCAGGCACCTGGGCACAGAGCTGGGAGGCAGGGGCACCTCCGGACCCACTGCTCTAGGCCGGGTTGGGGCACACGAGCCTAAGGCGCCCGGGCTCTGGTCCCCAGCATGCAGATGGAGATTCAGCACATCAGGGCAAAGCCCCTCCAAGACGCCCCCGGAGGGCAGGAGATGAGCAGTGGGCGTGATATGCTGTGGGTCCACTCACTGCTTGTCAGGTTTCTGAAATGTTTCCAAGCAGCCACTGCCGGAGCCCCGGAGGCACCCCCACCACCATCCAGGCCCCCGGAGTCCCTAGACTCCTCATGACTCAGCAACTGGAGAGCTCTGGCCTGCTCTCAAAGGGCATGGCCAGAAGTCGGCCATATCCGAGGACAATGCCAGCTGTCACTGGGTCTCCTCCAGCTCTTACCTTGAAGTGGCACCGGACAAACTTGGCCATGGGGTAGTTGTTGATGTCCAGAGGCAGTGTGACCCGGGGCTCGGCCCGAAGCCGAGGAGTTCGCACAAGGGCCACCCGGGGCCCCTGGGCTGTCCTGAGGCCTGTGGACAGAGAAGGCCTGAGGGGCCTGGCCCCCTGGCCAGCCCGCCCCCCAACACCGCCCGGCACTGACGTACCCGCCACAGCTTGCAAGAGCCCAGCCAGCTCCACCGGGACCTCCAGGTGCCCCACGGCCACCACCTGCCGCTTGCTCAGCTCCTGGGGGGTCAGCACAGGGTGAAGGGACAGGCCTGCCACACCCCCACCTGCCGGCCTCCCTTCCTGTCCCCCGCAGCCGCCTGGACCCCACACCCACCTCCTGCTCCCGCAGCCATGCCTCCTCCACCCGGAGCCTCCGCTCCGCCCTCAGCTGCAGGAGAGCAGACGGTCAAGGCGGGCAGCGGCGGGCAGAGGGGACGGCGGCCCCAAGCCCACCTCACAGACGGGGGAGGCAGTGGTGTGGCCAGAGAAATGGGTGTGGGAGGAAGAGAGCAAGAGACTCAGGCAGAGGGCAGAGCAGTGATGCTTTGGGGAAGGAGAGACGCACAGGATGTCGGACAGCAGCAGAGAGGTGCGTTCTGGGGCCCCTCCCTGGAAAGTGTTAGTCCTTCCGTCATGTCCAACCCTTTGTGACACCCCATGGACTGTAGCCTGCCAGGTTCCTCTCTTCAGGGATTCCCCAGGCAAGAATACTGGAGTGGGTTGCCAATTCCTTCTCCAGGGGATCTTCCTGACTCAGGGATCGAACCCGGGTCTCCCACATTGCAGGTGGATTCTCTACTGTCCCGGGGCTACCAGAGAAGCACCTCCCTGCTGCCCCACAAAACTCTAGCAAAGGTGTGCAGCTCCTCAGGGCTATATTTGTCTGTCTTGCTGTGGAAATGTGACAACAGGCCGAGACCAGCACCAAGACAAGGGCAAAACCAGAGCGAGTGCTGCTCGGGTCGCTAAATTCTAATCGTGCCTGGTTTGTAGGCCCTGCTGTGAGCCCTGTGCCAGGCCACACCCTCCCCGCAGCCTCTCATTCAACCCCTGCACACCCCAAGGGGTGGGTGAGGAGAGCAGAGCTAGAGAGGGACAAGCGGGGATTGAACCCAAGCCTGTCCAGGCCAAATGCCACCTCCCCGTCCCTGCCGCCCCATGGACCCTGACGGGGCAGGCCTGGTTCCGGGGGGAGGGACGAAAGCCCAGCCTACAGCACCTTGAGGTAACGCCGGTGGCTCGTATACGTGTGCACCAGGGCCCGGAACTTCACCAGACGCCTCCTCATCTGCTGATACCGCTGCCTGGGGCACAGAGAAGAGGAGAAGGGGTTTTGAGTAGGAGGGCCGGGGGGGCAGGGGTCATGGGTGACCATGGGGAAGAGATGCCTACACCCGCCTTGTTGGAGTGTCAGTGTCCACACTTCACTCTGGGACCCAATGCAAAAAGGGAAACAAACTCAGAGAGGGGCAGTGACTTGGCCAAGGACACACAGCAAATGGAGTGGCAGGGCCTGTTGGCTGTCCCAGGGTATGGGAGATGCAGGGTGGGGCCCCTCTTGGTTGGATGGATTTCTACCTACCAGTCACAAGGACCAGGGGGTGGGAGGGAAAGACACACAGAATCTGATCACCCTTCCCACAAAGGAAGGGTGAATGCCTCTGGGAATGGGGAACTTACTACCCAAGTTCAAGCTTGGCCTTCCTGGGGCCTGGCCACAGAAACCCAGGGAGCCTTGCCCACTCTGGGCCTGCACCTGGCCAGGTAGCCGCGGGCCCGGCTCTGCAGCAGGATGATCTTGCGGCGTAGGGAGCGGAAACGGCGCTGGACAAAGAAGCCGCGGAGGCAGCGCTGTAGCGTGACGGCCGCCAGGCTCAGGACGTGGTCCCGCATGCCCTCCAACAGCTGGTGCAAGTGCTCTTTCAGGAAGAGCTGGGGGCAGCAGGCGAGCGCTGAGGCTGAGAGCCCCCGGGCACTGCCTGGGCCCGCCCTCCCCAGGAGTCCCTGGAGACAGAGGACAGGCCAGCCCCGGATCGGGTGGAGGGCGGCCAAGTCTGGAGAGGTGGGGAAGGCAGGATGGTGAATCAGGCAGTGAGAGCGGCCAGGCAGAGTGTGGAGGTGGGATCAGCATCCATGCCCCAGCTCGGCTGGATGGCCTCTGGCCTGGGCACTTCTGAGCCCACAGTCTCCAGCCACAGGGCACCCAGGGGCTGAGCGTTGGGAGGACTCACCTTGCTGACACCAACACAGTACATGTTTGGTGTGACTGTGCATAGGCGGCTCAGCACCGACACACACATGTCCCCACTGGCTGGCAGGTTGTGCTGGAGGGCCACTAGACAGCGGTACCTGCAGGCCCCAAACCCAGCTATTGGACCCATCCGGCTGCCTGCTAGACCTCAGGGTCACTACCCAACCCGTCTCCGGGAAGCCTAGGTCCCAGCAGAGCCTTTACTCATAGTCTCTTCTAACCAGAAAAGGGCTTTCTGTCCCAAGGCTGCTTGAAAAGAGCATTAAACTACAATAAATGCTTTCAGTACAAGAAAATGCTTTAACGCCATCTGCTGGAAACTTGTCATAGCAGTAATAGGTATGAAAATCACTTCTCTTTGGAATCAACACATACATAATAGAACTATGAAAAATGCAAAGTAGTAAATATATCTGCCATGTAACAGCTAGTATGTGGTGGTCTTGTGTAGTGCACAACCTGAGCAACCGTGCATGGCCAGCCCTACTCTGCCTGGGTTGTGAATTCCTGCGGCCATAGGGGCCTGGGTAGGGGTCTGCAGAACTCAGGAAGCACCAGACCAAGGTACCTGTCGATGAACACCTGGAAGGGCAGCCGCACTGGAAAGCCCTCCTTCCGAATCCGCACAGTCTCCAGCAGCCCTGAATAGCGTAACTGGGCCGTCACCACATCACACTCAAAGAGGCCTGGCTCCTGGGGGAGAGCCCAGAGAGGAAGCCTGTGTATCGGCCCAAACATATGCAATGGTCTCCTCAGTGGGCTGGGCAGATGGGAGGTCCAGAGAGGCAAAGCCACTCGCCCAAGGTCACACAGCATGGGGAGAGGACTTGGCTCCTCCAGGGGCCCCCCCCCATCACATACCTTCTTGTGGTTGGGCTTCAGGCACCGGACAAACAAGGGGTTACACCTGGGCAGAGTCGAGAGGAGGGCAGTGTGAGGCCCTGGGGACGGAGGGTCCTTGCCCCCAGGGTCACAGGGTGGGGGCACCTGCCACACCCACCTCTCCATCTTTTCCACCAGGTCCAGAAGTGACTGCTGGAACTTGGCGGCCACCGTGTGCGCCTTGTAGAGCCGGGAGACAGAGCTGCTCTTGCCCAGGCGCTGAGGGGCAGCCTGCAGGGCATGGCTGGAGAAGAGGTGTGCTACCACCTGGGCCAGCAGTCAAGGTCAAGGTGCCAGGAGATGGAAGGGGAAGGGCCCAGAGGCAGAAACAAGGAGGGAAATGGACGGAGAGAAAGAGAAAGGGGAAGAACAAAAGGCATCAGTCTCTGGACCCGGGGATCAGAAAGTGACTGCTGGACCCCTGCCCTGACTGAAGGCCATGCCCTCCCGGCTGGCATTCTTCTCAAGTCAGGGTGCTCATACCTTCCAAGTGGCCTGCCTGTGGGGGAACATGGGGCACTAGAGTCTGCATGCCTGGCCCCAAGGGGGCCTGTGACACACCTGGCCATGAACTCTGGCAACGACCTGGGGGGGACGTGGAGGCCGAGAGGACGAGGCGTAGGAGAGCCCCTCAGGGAGGGATAGGCCGGGGTGAGCCAGAGGCTGGACAAAGTTGGGGAAGGGGTCTGACAGCAGGCTGGGTGCTCGGGGGGCCGGGGCAGCGAGGCTCGCTCACCCGAGTCCGGCTCCGCACAAACAGGTCCAGCACGTCCTGGCGCACCTGGTCGTGGTTCTTGTCTAGGAACTTGTGCACCTGGAGGGGGAGAGGGGAGGGGCAGTTCGGTGTGGACCCCACCCTACCCCAACGGCTTGGGAGAGAGGGTGGAAGGCTGAGCCATCCCCGGGTGTGTGCACTGCCCGCTCCCCTCCTCTCCCCTCCTCCTTACAGTGGGTCAGGGGCTCACGGCCCCAGGGGACCCTGGCCCTGCCCCCCAGGCCTCGGTTTCCCTGTCTGTCCTGAGAGGGATGGGCCCCTCCGCCTGCTATGGTTCCCCACTTCCTGTCCCACTGTCCTCTCCACTCCCTGGGGAGGGGGAGAGGGGGCAGTAGCCACATGCCCAGTCCACGTCGTGGCCCGTCCTCAGTGAGGACTCTGTCCTGTGCCCATTCTAGAGATGAGGAAAATGAGGCCCAGTGGGGACAGAGGCTTGGAATCCTGGTCTGAGACACCTCAGGGCAGGAAAGAGCCAAGATGACAGCAGTAACAGTGACCACTGCTGATGGGCGCTCCTCTTCACCATGTCTGCCGAGGAGAGGGGAGTGCCCCGGGCACTATTGTTCCCACTCTTCTGATGAGAAAGCTGAGGCTCAGAGAGGTAGAGGGACTTGGCCAAGATCACACAACTGAGGATCAGCAGAGCCAGACTGCAACAGGTCTAGGTGTCTCTGGCATGGGGACTGGGACTGGAGGCTGTGTGGGCCATTCGGGATCTCACCTGGTAGGTGACTTTGCCCGCGTAGTGCTTGATGGTGAACTCGGGCAGCGGCATCTTGGGCTTGGAGTAAAGTGGGTTGGCGCCATGGTGGTAATGGCACTTCTGCAGAAAGGTGTGGTCTGTGGCCTGGGGGCAGGCAGGGGTCAGCAGGTGGGCAAGGCCCGGGCATGCAATAGCTGGCCTGGTGGCAAATTCTCCAGCCCTGACTGGTCCCCTTCAAGCTGCAGGGAGGAGGAGCAAGTCCCTGCTCCCCTGGCTGCCTGCTGCTCAGTATGGACAACCTGAATGGACCCTGCGGAAGGGTGGGCTCCCAGCTGCCTTCCCTCCAGCCCCTCTGTCTCTGCTCTCTCTAGTCCCACTGACCGGAGCACCCATACCACTCTCGTGTTTTCCAATCAGAATCTGAGGCCCAACCCCAAGGTCACCTCCTCCAGGAAGCCTTCTGTGACTCCACGGGCTGGCAAAGCCCCTCCTCCAGAGCCCCCATCCAGCCTCAATCACCCCAGGTTTGAAACCCCAGGTTGGGTGTCCTGAGCCCCCGACCGGAGGCCAGAGCAGAGTGGAGTGCAGGACTCGGGCCCAGTGGGGACACGGGCTCAGAGTGCCGCGCGCCCCAAGCAGCGTATTCAGCGCCCACCTGGGGGAAGCAGCACTGGTCATCAAGGATGCGCAGGATGCCATAGGGCTTCAGCGAAAGGAGGTTGATGCAGGGCTGGTTGTCGGCGAAGGTGACCTCCCGCCAGTCGATCTGTTCTCGCATGTACTCCTCCTGTGGACAGCGGTCCTCGGCCTCCAGCCCCTCCCAGTGCCTCCCACCCTGTCCCCCAGGTGGACACCATCCAGAGGGGCCCAACCAGGGCACCTCCACCTGCACCCCTCCCAGCACAGGGAGCTCACGCCCAGCAGGGCAGCACAACACGAGCCACCTCTGGGCCCTGCTCATCCGCCTGATGGCCCTGTGAGGGTGAGGAGGACCACAGGAGGGCTTCTCTGGGCTCAGCACCCTCGCACCTGCCCCTCCAGAGCAGGGCCTATGCACATGCTGGTCCCTAGCTCAGAGTGCCTTGCCCTCCACTGGGCCTATGGATGACCTCTCGTTTGTCCTTAAAGAGCCAGCACAGCCTGTCTGCCTCTGAGGCAGCCCAGTGGCTGGCAGGACAGGACGGAGAGCGGACAGAGGCTTCTCACCTGCTCTTCCTGGAAGACGATCTTGTTGAAGAGGTACTGGAGGCTCTCGTTCGCATAGTTTATACACAGCTGCTCGAAGCTATTGAAACTCAGGTCCTGCCAGATGGGCAGAGAGGCTGGGCCCTGCATTTCGGTGGCCAGCAGCCCATCTGTCCCCACCCAGGGCCTTCCCACCCCTCCTTCCCCATGCAGCCTTATCCCCGCCTTCCACAACCACAACTTCAGCAAGCTGAAGCCCTGCGCACAGACCCTCTGCTCAGACCCCTCGGGGGCTCCCTCTGGGCACAGGTGAGAGCCTAGTGGTTCGGGAACCATGGGAGGTAGCCCAGGTAGTGGCTGAGGCCCAGGCCCTGGAACCTTCTACCTAGGTTCCGACCCTGGGTCTGCCACTTTCTACCCCAAGTGCCTCAGCTTCCCCATCTGTAAAATGGGGATGACAGTGCCCACCTCCCAGGCGACTGTCAGGATTAAGTGAGTAACAAACCAAGAGCTCAAAACAGCAGCCAGCATATAACAGGTGCCATGGGAACCTCAGCGGCCACTTCTGCTGTTCTGATCTTGCCTGTCTTTTTCCATGTCCCCCACTCTGACCCCCCAAATGACTTCCAGCTCCCCCTACCCCTGAGCTTTTGCATGACTGTTCTCTCCTCAAATGCCTTGACTGGCTCTTAAGGAACCAGCTAGGGATCTTCTCCAGGCTCCCCCAGCACCAGGATGCCTCTGTTATGGCTCTGACCACATGTGTTTGTCTGCGTCTGTCCACTGGAACCTCATCCAGTCCCTCCTGGAAGCACCCCAAGGGTAGCGCCCAGGTCTGGTCCTTTCTGGGGTCCCTGGTGTCACCCACAGAGCCTGGCACCCGGAAGCCCCAGGAAGTGCTTGTGGGTGAAAGGAGGGAGATAATAAAGGGGGAGGGCCCTGAACAGTTGATGGCACTAGAGCCTCCCCGCCGGAGCCCCACCTCGAAGCCATAGATGTCCAGGACAGCAATGGACAGCGCGTCCTTCTGTGGGGACACCAGCGCGTTGACCTTGGTGATGAGCCAGCTAAACAGCAATGCGTATAGCACCTTGGCGATGGCATCCCTGGAGCAGAGAGGTGTTGAGGGGGCAGGCACAGTGAGGAGGCGGAGGGCCTCAGGTGGGGCTGTGGCCTCACCTGGCATCCACGGCGCTCTCCACCGTCAGGGGGGTGAAGATCTTCTCTCTCATGGTCTCCTGGGGTGTGGGGGGAGGTGGGCTCTGAGTGACAGTGCACTGGCCACCACCTCTGGAAAGTCCCCAGAGAACTGGGGGGAGGGGCGTGGAGCAGGGATCGTGGAGCTGGTGTGACTGGTCTCAGGCACAACCAGGGGGCAGGACGCATACCCTCATCCCTCTGCTGCCTGGCTTGCTGGTGGGGTGGGGGCTGCCCCACCGTCAGGGAGACAGGAGCTTGTATAGACACAACAGTGACGTCAGCCTCGGGAAGGGAGGATGGGCAAGGGCTGTGGGAGGGACAGGCCCAGCCAGGGGTCAGGGGTGGCTCCCTGGAGCAGGCGATGTCTATGTTGGGTCTGGGAGGTTGAGTGGGTATGAAAACAGGAACAGCTATGCAAAGGCCTGGAGGCTGTAACGCCTTTGGGGTCTGAGGTACCCAACTCTGCACGCAACCCAGAGATGGACAGGAGTGGGAGGCAGGGGAGAGGGGCAGGGGGCCCACACAGCATGGGGCATGAAGCGGCCCCAGCCACCAGGGACTCACGGTCACTTTGAAGGTGATGGCCTTCTGCAGGCCCTCGGGGGAGACCTGCAGCAGCTCGGCCACGGCCTGGATCTCCCGGGCGCTCACCACGGAGGCTACCTCCTGCGTGTCCGTCTGCAAAACACCCCCAGGAGTGCCTGTTGAGTTAGATGAGTTCTTCATATAAAATTCATACAAAAAAAGGGAAAGATTGAAGGCAGGAGAAGGGGATGACAGAGGACGAGACGGTTGGATGGCATCACCGACTCAGTGGACATGAGTTTGTACAAACTCCAGGAGATAGTGGAGGACGGAGGAGCCTGGCATGCTGCAGTCCATGGGGTTGCAAAGAGTCAGACACAAGCGACTGGACAACAACATACAAATATGGAAACAAGTGAGAACAGCCAGGAAAATTCTGAAGTAGAAATTCCAGGGACTCTATGAGATAGTAAAACATAGAGTTAGAATAATTAAAACACTGTGGGGTCAGACACATAGTTCATAAACAAATCAACGAAGCACAATAAAAAGTGTGGAATTCGGACACAAAAGGACACAGGAATTGAGCATGTGATAAATATGTATTTCTCAAGTTGGGAGATTGAGTGACCATTAAAAAAAAACCAGCCTGGGATTCCTACCTTTTACCTTCCTAAGGTAAGTTTCTGATGAACCAGAGATTTAAATGTTTTTAAAAAATCAAACAGAAACCCTAAAAGATCTTGAAAAAATTACAGAAAAAGGCTTTTATAATTTTAAAGCGATTATTCTCTAAAAATGATGAAAAGTCTACAATTTGTATAAGAAAAAACTTGATAAATGAAATTTCTGAAAATAATCCTTAAAAATCTCTGTAGCAAAAAAAAAAAAAAAAAAATCCAAAACACCAAAAAAATCTGTAAATAAAATCAAAACATAAATGATAAATCAGAAAATATATCTGCAATTCCTACAGATTTCCTTAACATATATAAAGAGCTCTATATACCAATGAGAAAAAGATGAACAACCCCAAATTGTGGACCAAGTGCTTCCAGCTGTGAGCTGGCAGCTCTCAGCCTCGGGGGGACGCCCATGTCCCAAGAAAGCTGTCCTGTGGCACAGCGCCCTCACCTCGTCCTTCTCAAAGTAGACATTGCCCAGGTGCAGGATGGAGGCCAGGATGCGGAAGATGCTGTCCTGGTCCTCCGCGCTGAAGCCCAGCACCTCCATGGCGGCCAGCAGCCGGCGGAAGTCGTCCGCATCGCTCTTCCCTGAGATCTCACAGTTCCCACCCTGGGCAAGGACAGAGTGGGGGTCTAGGACCCTGGGTGGGGGCCTCGGGGTCCCTGCTCTGCCCTGGCCTGCAGCCTGGCCTGGGCTCTCAGCTTTCAATCCACTCCCGGGGCAAGGGGCTCCAAGCAGCCCCGCATGCCAGGCCCTGTGCTGAAGACTCTGAGAACATTCCCTTCACCTAACCCTCACATGCCCTGCAATGCAAAACTATTCTGTCCCCATTTTACAGACAGGAAAGTGAGGCTCCAGAGGGAAGTGTGGTTACTACAGGCCACTGAGTTCTGTTCTAGGCTCCAAAAAAACAATCACGTAGGCTGTCCCCATCTTGGTTTTGGACCCCAGTGACACCTGTCCCCCTTGCCACAATGAGACACTGCAAAGGAACTCACCCCCCAAAACCCCAACACCTTCACTGTCCATCAGGACATGGTCTCTGGGCCCACACAACATGATGGGGTGGGGGCACCTGGCCAGAGGCCCTCAGACACCTGCTGGCACTCACCTGGTTCAGGTAGTAGTAGGTCTCGGCCTCCTGAAGGCTGAAGGCCTGCTGGAGTTGGGCAGGCAGCCCAGCCAGGAGCTCATAGAAGATGTGGTAGTTCCTCTCATTTCTGGCCTATGGAGCGGTGGGTGGGTGCACAGAGGGGAGCCACCCATCCGGGTAACCCCCAGACACACATATAAGCCCAGGTGTACCCGCAAATACACACACACACAGGCCTCAGGTGAGACTGGCTCCTCTGTGTCAAGTGACCCCAGCCTGGCACTGGCGGGGGTGGGGGGATCTGGCGTGCTGGTGGGAAGGAGCTCTGAGCAGGGTTTAACTTTGGAGAAATAAGCACAAGGTGGAAGGAGCCCCAGGAGCCTTGTGGAGCCCACCTTCTGGTGGGGAGACAGACTCCTGCCAGACCACCATGAGTGGGGAGAAGTGCTCTGCAAGGAAATGCTGCAGCAGTGGGTGGGCAGGTCTGATGGGTGAAGGGGCTGCATTTTTACTGGGGGATCTTCCCCGAGCAGGTGGCATGCTGGGAAAGACTCGGAGGAGGTGAGGGGCTTGGTCTGGCAGGTGTCTGGGGGCGAGTGCTCCAGTTACAAAGAACAGTTGTGCAAAGGCCCTACAGCAGGATGGTGCCTGGTGTGCTTCCATGACAAGAAGATGGGCCACAGGCTCACACACACACACACACACACACAACGTACATACAGATACACACACACACATACACAGATACACACAGAGATATACACACACACACACGCATATATGCACAGATACACACACGCACATATACAGAGATACATATGTGCACATACATACACACATAGACACACGTACACCTACACACGTACATACACACACACAAGGAGATGGGCCACAGGCTCATACACACACACAGACACACACATACACTGCTCAGCCAGGTGCCAGGCTTCGAGGGTCTGCATGCCCCCCACCTGGACACACAAGCCCTGGAAAGCCAGCCCACCTGAAACACGATCCTGGATTTCTCGAGCAGGTACTGAGAGGTTATGGCACCAGAGATCACGCCCCTGGGTGGGTGGGCACAGTCAGGGTCAGGGCTGTGCCTGGCACAGTGCACACAGACCCTGCAGGTTCCTTCACCAGCCCACTCACCCTTCCAGAAAGATCTCCACAAACTTCCCGAAGCGGCTGGAGTTGTCGTTCCTGACGGTTTTGGCATTACCAAAGGACTCCAGGAGGGGTGTGGCCTCCAGGATCTGAGTGCCAGAGGACAATGTGGGCATTGTGGGGAGCACGCGGAACCAACCCAGGTTCCCCTTCATGAGGGCGGTGGGTTCCCTGCAGACCCCCGAGGCTACCCAGGCCCCCCGCCCTGCCTCCTGCTGCCCCACTGCACCACACATGCGTGTGCACACACACACAGTACCTTTATCTTCAGGAGCCACCAGGACCAAGAAGGAGGAAGGAACAAGAACAGAAGTGGGTTACCTACAGGACTGACCAGCTCCCCCAGGATGCGGGGTGCCTTGAATCACAGAGGGACTGGCCAAGCCCTCCAAGTCCTTGGTGGGCAGGAGAGCCGCCAGGTGAGAGCAGACCCCTGAGCCTTGGAGACCCAGGTGTCTGGGCTCAGGGACCGAGGTGTAGTCCCAGGCTGGGGGCTCTGAGGATGTCTTTGTGCCCCAGCATCCTGGAAGGGCCTCCTTCCTGCCCTGCCTAGCTCCCACCTGGGGTCCTCTGCATCCTGAGTGAGGTCCTGCCCCTGTCCCCCACAGCTCCCACCCCTTGGGCTGGAAGGCCTGGCATAGCCCCGCCTCGTCTCCTGTCCCCTCCCTCGATCTGCCCAACACTACAGTCCCCTTGACTGTGCCCGTGCTGGCCCCTGGGCGTTAAGAGTTCTGTTCCCCTGCCGCCCTCAGCCCTTCCCCGCACCCTTGTCTCCTGATGGAACATCAGCCCCACAGGCAGAAATCTGTCTGCATGTGCCTGGTGCCCAGCGTCCACACAAGACCTGGCACTTAGGAGGCCCTCTACAAACATCTGCAAGGGGGCTTCTCTGGAGGTCCAGTGGTTAGAACTCTATGCTTCCACTGAAAGGGGCACAGATTCAGTCCCTGGTTGGGGAACTAAGATTCCCGTGTGCCACACACTGCAGCCAAAAACAAACAAAAAAAGAATCTGCTGAATGGATGAAATAGGGGTTAAAGAGCAGAGCCACCAGGGCATAGCAAATTACAGTGCCCACTTAGTAAGCAACTACTGCATGCCAGACCCTTTGTCCCAATTACAGCATCGTTAACGATCCTAGGAGGTAGATGCCAGTATCAGCCATTTACAGATCAGGGAGCTGAGGCTGGGAGAGGTGTGCCGCGTGCCCGGTACTCCAGGGTCAGAAGAGCGAGGACCCCACAGCCCAAGCTCGGTGGTGTAGGCAGCGTTTTCTCTGGCTGCGCTGCTTCCTTGGGATGAACTCTCAGGTGAAGCAGGAGGGCCGGGGATACAGAGAAGTGACACCTGTTATCCTTGCGACCGGGCCAGTCCCTGCACTCACAGTCTAGCTTGGTCCCAGAAATACTGCCCATTGCACAGAGGAGTGGACTGAGGCCCAGAGAGGCCTGGGGGCCAGCCTGGGGGTGCTCCAGGAGTCAGGGTCCACCTGGGCTTTGGCCTGTACTATCCCTTAGTCTGGGTGCCCCTTGAGGGCATCTGGAGTGAGTTCTCCCCCTGGTGCCTGGCATGAGGCAGGCACGCAGCCCGGGGCGGGACCATCAGGGCCCTGGGGCCATCCAGCCTGGCCTGCAGGTGCGGTGGTGCTGTGTTTGGGCTGGGCAGCATTCAGTGCCCTCCCAAGACTCCACCCCAGGGACCCTTGTCACATCTCAGCCCAGACATGGAGCTGTGGCCCAGACATCAGTTGATCAAGGCAAGACTGGGTTCCACAAGGACTCATGGCCAAAACCAGTCCAACAGGAGGAGCCCTGAGACGTGCTGGCCCCTGGGCCATGGTGCTGCAGCACCATTGTGCTGGTCAATGGGAGACAGATGAGGATGATGGTCAAGCGTGGCGGGAGTGGGCAAGACAAGAGACGTTGTTTAAGACCGTAACCCATGTCATGCCCAGAATGGACCCAGACGGCCCGACTGCAGGAGCAGGCTTAACAGGTGCTGTGGCCTGCTCCCAGAGCCTAGCCTGGGCCTGGCACACAGTGGGTCCTTGGGAAGCCTTTACCAAGGTTCTAACATTCTCAGTTCAGGGAACCTAGCTTTGAGCAGAACTCCCATTCTGCAGACCCTGGCCAGGCCTTCTCAGTGTCCCAGCACCTCCTGCCTGCAACCCCCACATTCGGGCCAGTCCTGCCTCCTTCACAACCATGAAGCTGAGGCCAGGCAGGGAGTGTGGGTGGCGCCCCTGGCCCACGCAGCCTCTATTTGGGCTGCTCCAGGAAGCTGGAACACAGAGCTCACGCAGGGAGACATGAGCAGGAAGGAACTCCCAGGGAGGGCAGGCAGAAAGAGCCCCCAGTCCTATGAGCCCTCCCTGTGCATCCCTGGGTGCTGGGCTGGGGGAGATGGACAGACCATGCAGCTGAGAGATGGACTCACCTGCCGTGTGACGCCCCGCTTCTGACTCATGGCCGCCAGGTAGCGCAGAATCAGCTTCGTGGCCTCGGTTTTTCCCGAGCCGCTCTCTCCACTGCCCAGGCAAAGGAGCAGAGTGAGCTGCCACCTGCTCACAGTGCCGTCCCCCGGGCTCGCCTGACCTCACCATGACACAGGAGGACATGGGTAGGAGGCTGGTCCCCAGCCCCACCCCTGCTCACCTGATAATTATGCATTGGTTCTGTTTGGCATCGAGCATTTTGGCGAAGGCGAGATTTGCAATTGCGAAGAGGTGGCTGGAGAGACAGGTCAAAGGGTTCCTGGGCAGGCCTTGCCCCATGCCCCCAAACCTCCCAGTGGGCGGGCAGGGGGCACCTCTGCCCAGCCGAGTGGCCAGTCCCGCTCCACGCCCACTCCTAGGAGAATGTTCCTGCAAGGCTCCCTGTCCAGAACTGAGCCTGCAGTTCTGCAGAACAGCAGCCTGCAGCCCAGAGAGGGCTATGGCCAGGCTTGGGGAGAGGTTGTTGGGCCACCCACCACCACCTGCCCTGACCCCCAGCTCAGACAGGGCCCCAGGAGACCCCAGGCTATCCCCTCTCCCAGCCCCAGAGACACTCACGGGGGGTTCTCGGCCAGGGCCCGCCCGCTGTACTGCTGCACCTGCTCCGGCCCGTAAATTCCAAACATCTGGTACGGGTTCACCGACACCAGGATGCTGCCGATGTACGTCTGCTGGGCAGACAGTGGCCTCAGTGCCTGTCCGCATCCCTCCCTCCCCTACTTCTGGAGTCGGGATCCCTGTTTTGTGGGGACAGATGCCTGGCTGCCTGGCCCTGGTGCCTACACCTTGGCCCCTGACAGTCTGATGGGTCATCTGCTCTGGTGGTGGAGTGTCAGGCACTGACCAGGCTGAGGCCAGAGAAGGCTGGAGCAAGCAAAGCCCCACAGCCACGATGCTGCAAGGATGGCCATGACAGCTGCTGCCTGCTTCATTCATTCACAGTTGGGGCCGCCCCCTGACTGCCTCTTCTGGAACCCGGGTCTCTGGAAGCTTTAATCCACTGGACTCCTGGTGGCAGGGGTCACACACTTCTGGGTTCCCTGTCTCCAGGTCTCTGCTCCTGGCACCCACTATTTTCAGACTCTGTATTCTAGAACTTTAGGTGCTAGTGCTCCCAGCTCTTGCATGCTATGGCTGAATAGTAGAAACTCCAGTCTGGGGTGGGCAGGAGAAATCCATGCTGTCCACTGCAGCCCCAGGAGGCAGGGGAGCCGCAGCCCTCAGATCCCAGCCCAGGGAGGTGCCGGCCCCAGGCCTTACATAGATGAGATTCCGTTCAAATCTGGTCTTGAGGTTGGCCAGCACGGTGGTCTCCTGGAGGTCTCTGTGAAGGCATGGAGAGGGACAGTCAGGGGCCACCTTCCCCTCGGGGCACGGCCTTCATCAGAAAGGTCAGAGTTCAAGTCCCATCTCTGACACCAACTGTGATGCCTTGGGCAAGTTACTTAACCTCTCTGTGCCTCAGCTTTTCCATCTGTCCAATGGGCATAACAATCACTGTCCCCATGTCTCCAAGGTGGGGTTGCTCTCAGGTAGCAGACGTAAGGGCTGTCCCCATGGTTGGATAATGATATTGACCAGCACAGCCTTCACATCTGGGGCACCTCTGCTGTGCCAGCACCCCACAACAGCCTCCCCACATCCTGCAGGTGAGAAACCATGGCAGAGAGGCTGGGTAACCACCTGGGCCCAGCCAGTAAAGGCCAGGGCTGGGGTCTGGACCCAGCCCCTCCAAATTATCGGGCTTTTGTGACACTGCCTGACCCTTGCTTTGCAGAGGAGGAAATGTTCCGGGAGGTGAGGGGTGCCTGGGCAAGAGGCAGTGCTCTGGCTGGGAGCACGGTGACCACAGCGAGCACTCACTCGAGCTGCGTCATGTCCTCCACGCCGTCCTCCTGCTGCTGCTCGCGGAGCTGTGTAGATGGCAGGTTGCGGATGGAGTGCATCTGGAGGAGACACCAGCGGTCAGCCATGCATGTGTCCCTGGCCCCCATGGCCTGGACATGACCAGGACCCACTCACGTTGCAGGAAAGGGAACCCTGAGGCCAGGTTGGGTGGGTCCTGCGGGAACCCCGCCTCGGAACGCAACCCTTAGTCCAGGGACCCACGTCTGGCCTCAGTACTCCCACATGTTCCCAAGGGTCCTGCCCAGGAGGTGAGCACATGCTTGTAGGAGCAAGGCCTCCCGCCTCACATGCTCCTGGGGCTGACCCTCTTCTCCAGGGTGATGCCCAAGTTGGCTTATGTGATGACTAGCATCCATGTCTGCTGCCTGGGGCCCTTCAAAGGATGAGGACTTTCCCATTTGATACCACACCCCATGACCAGTGCTGAGCAAACTGAGCCATGCACACAGACCCGGGCTCAGTACTGCCTACCACTCAGGCTCTCCCCCAGCCCCCGCAGTCTTGCAGAGCACCTGTGGACATGCACGCCGGCCTGTGGTCCATGGATGGGGGCACACACATGCAGCATACACTCTCAACTTCCATTTGACAGTTTCTCCTGTGTCCCGTGTCCCCGCATCTGGCGGTCTCAAAACAAATGTCCCAATGCCCCCTCTGGGTGGCAGGGCCTCCTCTGTGCACATCTAGTGTGCACAATGGACCTGAGGATGCCACGTCGGCCTGGGCCATAGCACATGCACTCATGTGCTCTCCATGTTTGGCTGTGCTGTGCCTGAGCACTTGTCCCAGGCCTGCCTGTGACCCACGGAATGGAGAGGACACCTGGGCACCCGCCTTTCCTGCCTCTTGAATCCAGCCCGCACCCCTCCACCCCTGAGAGGCGAGGAAAGGGGACACCAGGAGGCGGCCCTCGTGCTAAGTAGGGCACAGCAGGTATCACCCCAGAGGCCCTGGCCTCCCGCCCACCCACCTGCCCAGGTGCGCCAGCCACTCACATATTCCAGGGTGAGAAGGGCCCAGGCATCCTTGCCCCTCACTCCTGGGCGCCTCGTGCCCCGCTCCCGCAATGCTGCGGCCCACACAGCACGGGGCACCCGCCGCCGGGGCCAGGGCCCCCCCAGCAGCCAGGCTGCCCCAGTCGCCATGGCTGGGCCACTGGCCACCCACTCCACTGGGCCCCGTCTGCAGAGGCTGAGAAACACACGCGGCCACTGCATGCCCCGCCCACCCCAGGTGTTCCCGGGGGAGGCTCCAGTGACCACCCCCCTCCACTGAAGGCTGCCAGCACGGAGCTCGCGTTCCGCCTCAAGCGTGGCAGCCAAGCACGGACTTGGCACCCCTTAGACAGACTGCCTGCCTCACACCCTACAGGGGCCCAGACAGACTCCTGGCTCAGTGTGAAACAGTGTGACCCCTGGGTCTTGGTACCTGCCTGCCCTGTTCAGTAAAGAGGCTGTAAGCCTGGGTCCTAAGCCCTCACATTCAGACAGTCCAATGCCCTGCAGCCCAGGAGACTGCCCTTAAGCAGGAGCCCCCAAGAGAGCAAAGACCCCAGTTTGGCAAGAGGAAAACCATGTATGTGAATGGGGGTGGGACAGGGTGGTAGGCAGGGTCTGTAGTTTTGTGCTCAGCCAAGATCTCTGCAGGGAGCTGAGGGTGGATGTGCCATCCAGGTCGGACGAGGACAGGGCTGCTTGAAGCCCAGGATGGACAAGATCCCTTCCTCCACATGACCTGCAAGGAGTTTCTGGCGTCTCTGTCCTCTGATTGCCTGTGCCGAGCATCCAGCCCCTCATTTAATTCTCCAGAATCTCCAAGAGGCTGTTCTTTCCAAGCTACAGATGGGAAGACCGAGGCCCAAGCAGGCAGCCGCTCTCCAAGGTCCTGAGAATGTCTCCTGCCCTGTTTCCCAGGAAGGAACCCCAAGCCCTCCCTCTGACCTGTGCCCCCATACCTTGCTCCACAAGCCTTTGGTGCCAACCTCTTGCAAGGGGCCCCCATGGGGCAGGCCGGCAGCTCCAGGGCCCAGGCAACAGGACAGGGGGCGGGTGGGTACTTGCAGCTGGGGTTGGTGGGCCTCCGCAGGCAGCCAGAGGCGGGAACAGAGCAGACTCCAGGCTCTTGGCCTGGGGATGGGCTCTGGCTCCTGGGTCAGCTGGACAAGGGGCTGCAGAGGGGCAGGACCAGCTCTCTGGAAGGAGCTCAGCTTCTGTATACGAGGCATGACCACTGCAAAACGCCCAGGACTTGCCTGGAACCGTTCACCTGCCTTGGGCAGGGGTCCCGGGGCCCCTGTGGGTGCCAAGGGAGCTGGGGCACTGGGTAGTGTCCCCCACCGGCGCCATGGT
Organism: Bubalus bubalis; assembly: GCF_019923935.1. Lineage (NCBI taxonomy): Eukaryota > Metazoa > Chordata > Mammalia > Artiodactyla > Bovidae > Bubalus > Bubalus bubalis. Next base: position 28,632,014 of record NC_059159.1, on the reverse strand, counting down.
GGCCATGTGGCTCTCATCTGGTCAGAAGCAGCCAGCAGGTTGGAGAGACTGAGCCTCAGTGCTTTCCGATCTGAGGGGGCATCCCTGGAGGGTGTTGGGGCTGGGGGCTCAGGCTCTGTTGATGTATGGGCGTCCCCTGGGCAGGCCTCTTCTTCAGGCTTCTTGGGGCTGGGGCTGGCTGATTCGGTCAGCTGTCCGGGTCCTGGGTCCTGGTGTCTCCCCAGGAAAACGCAGGTTGAGTCAGCGGCTGGGTCTTCAGCCTGGACAGCAGGGGAGGGCACTGGGCCCCCTGGCTGGAGGAAGGAGTTCGAGGGCACAGGGGGTGGCCTGGAGAAGCCACGGAGGCTGCCAGGGCCTCTGGGCCAGGGCGAGGGTGGGCGCTGGGTGGCAGGCATGTCCACGTCCCAGCTCGGGGCCAGCGGGGGCACTGTCCAGGGTGTCTCCGAGTCCTCGGGCTCGCCCTGGCTCTCCGGGCGCTCAGGGGCAGCAGCAGCCGCATGCCAAGACCCAGGCCCCTGCGGCAGCAGGAAGGGCTGGCGGGGCCGGGGCTTTACGGCCCTGGTGGGCGGCTCACTGAGGCGGCGCCACGTGCGCGGGAGGCGCGAGGGCAGGTTGAGCGAGCGGTGCCGCGGGCGGGGACCCAGCAGAGGGGGCGGTGAGGGCGGCCGCGGGGGGCCCAGCAAAGGTGAGCGGAGTGCGCCAGGGCGTGGTGAGGCTCGGCATGCGGACGGGGGCTCCCGCAGCGAGCGGGGACGGCAGGGTGGTGGCGAGAAGGGCGGCCGGAAGGGGATGGCGCGGATGGAGGGCTGGGGGGACAGGGGCCCCATGGGTGAGCAGTAGCCCAAACCGGGCCGGCTCCTCAGTGAGGGTCGGGGTGAGGGTCCAGGGAAGCCGAAGGCAGCTCCCCGGTGGCGAGAGCCCCTGAAGGATGGCTGCGGTCCGGGGAAGGCCAGTGGGTCTGGGAGCCCCTCAGGGATCAGGGGTGGGGGCTCTGCCAAGGCCCGCCAGCTGGCCTGGGGTGCGAGGGGCACGTGAGCCGGGGCGGCCCAGGGTGGCGGGTGCAGGCGGAGGGAGCTGTAGGGCGAGATGGCTGGGGGCAGGCCTGGGGCCAGGGCGAGGGGCGGGGCGAGGGTTGGGGTGGGCGCTGGGCCGGGGATGGGGCTGGGGCCCAGACGTGGGGTGCGCGGTGGGGTCGCAGGGCGGTGGGAGTTGTTGTTGTTGCGCGCGCGTGCTTGCGCCCTACGCAGCACGATGGGCGTGCTGGGGCGCTCGGAGTCCATGCCCGCCAGCTTGTAGCCGAAGCGCTTGTAAGCCGCCTCCCTGACCGTCGGGCCTCGCGCCCGGGCCTTCCGGCTGCCCCTGAGCCGCGGGATGGGCTCCTTTTCCGACAGGGTGTTTTTGAGGAACCGCGCCAGCGAGGTGGCCGGGCGTGGTGCGGGGCGGCCGATGTCCGGGTTGAAGCCCAGGCCCCGGGGGCCGCCGAAGGCCGAGAGGGCACGCTGGAGGTGGCGCTGGCGCGACGTGAGGAAGCCCCAGAAGGGGTGGCCGTAGGGCACCGGGGGCAGCGGCGGCATTTCGTCCTCTTCCTCGTCTTCATCTGCATCACCCAGGGGCAGAGGGATGTCCAGTGAGGGCGGCAGGGGCACCTCCAATTTCTCCTTCCCGAACAGCTTCACCTGGGGCCGCGGGAAGAGGCGGAACCTGCGGATGAGGGACAGCTTGGACCTGGCAGGCTTGTCCATGCCCTGCTGCTCGAAGAAGGCAGCACTGGGCAGGCGGAAGGAGGTGCCCGGCTGTTCACTGCCCCCCTCCTCGGGCTCCTCCAGCTCCGCTATGTCATCCATCGGGTGGGCGTATGGGTTGTGGGGTGACAGAATGGGCGGAGGCACCCACGGGTACGCGAAGGCCGACTGCTGGGGTGGAAGATAGGGCCCTTCGTGGGGGTAGACTGCTTGGGCCCCACCATAGGTGCCTTCCGCGAAGGGGACACCGTAGGGCTGCGCGTAGGGATCCAGGTGGGGCACGCCGTAGGGATCCAAGTGGGGCGCAGCATGCGGGAGCTCGTAGGCCAGGTCGTAGGGTGGGTACGGCGGGTAGAGTGCCTCGGGCGGGGCGTAGGTCTCCGGGTAGTAGCTGTGCGGTTGCACCTCGCCCGCATAGGCCTCGTAGTAGCCATAGGGAGACGCGAACGCCGACGGGGGCGCGTAGGGGGGCTCATAGTCGTCGTAGCCGTAGCCGAAGGTGTAGTCGGGGTAGAAGGAGCCGCTGTAGTAGTCAGGGCCGTAGTAGTCGTAGGGGTCCTCAGGCACGTACTGGTGCGCGTAGTCGTAGGGCGGCCAGGCTGGGCCATGGGGGCCGTAGGCACCCTGGAGGGGCTCCTGCTCCTCCTCGTAGCGGTACAGCGATTGCTGGTCGTAGTAGTCATCGCCCTCGCGGTGGTAGTCGTAGTATTCGCCCAGGTCCTGGAAGCCCTCAAGCCCATACAGCGACCTGCGGGAGCCCGAGTGCTGGAACGGGGCCTCGTCCTCAAAGGGCAGGAAGCCCACGGGCTCGCCCGAAGCGTAGATACTGTGGGCGCGCGGGAACCGGCGCAGGCGGCCCCCTGGCCGCAAGATTTCAGCGCCCGACGGGAAGGGCAGCTTGCGCGAGCCCACGCGGGAGCCCGAGCGGTCCAGCCAGGCGTCTAGCGTGGCCTGCGTGCTGCCTGACTCCTCGGCCTTCTTGATGAGGAACTTCTTAGTGAGCCAGTTGATGGCCGTGGACGCCTTGCTGAGCGACTGGGCACGCGGGCGCAGGCGGCCATAGCCCCGCCGTCCGGGGAAGCGGATCACCATGAAAGATGGTTTCTTGCCCTTCATGGCGCGCTTCTTCTTGCCCATGCGCATCTGCGTCATGAGCTTTGACGTGGATTTGAGGACAGTGCGCGCCTTCTTCTTGCGTTTGGTCTTCTGGGGGCCTGTGTGGAGGCCCCAGAAGAAGGCTGACGCGCTCCGGAACTGGCCCTTCTTGGAGATCTTGGGCGTGCGGTCTCGAAATCCCATGAACAGCCGTGACGTCCCCTTCAGGCTCCGCTTGGGCTTCTCCGGCTCCGGCGCCTTCTTCCCCTTTTTCCCTTTCTTGGCTTTCTTCTCATCCTCATCTTCCTTTGCCATGGTGGTCACCTGCTCCCTCCCAGATCGTCTGGTGTCACAAGCTCAGGACCTTGGGGACACGGGGACCTGCCAAATATCCTGCCTGTGGCTGGACATGCAGCCTCCTTTGACTCAGAGCAGCTGGTACCGGCCCTGTGGCCTGGGAAGGTTCAGCCAAGCTCCTTCTGGCTGGGACCAGGATTTCAAGGGGGCACATTCATAATTCATCTCCTCCAGGCTCCGCCTAGAGTTTCACCCTCAAGGCTAGTGGAAAGCACCTGGGTGTTATTTACTGGAAGTGGGGGAGGCCTGGCAGGCCCATGCTGGGGCAACAACTTAGCCTTACAGTCTCCACAGGGACAGCCGTGCTGACCCCAGTTGAGCCCTCCCCAAGCCTCTGCTGACCCACCCACAGAAGTGAGCGCTTGGGTCAACTGGGCCCCAGAGAAGGGGAGCCTCCTGTCCTAAACCACACAGCAAGTCTGTTCCGGGCCACAAATGGAGCCCCATCTCCTGAGCCAGAGCCAGATGTTTAAAGGCCAGCAAGTAACCCTGGAGGGGAAGCTGGGACCCTCCAGGTCCTGGGTAAGGGAGGGGGAGGGCGGGCAAGGCAGGTGCCCAGGACTGCTGTCAGTGTAACCGGAGCTGGCCAGCTCTCAGTAGTGTGAATAATTTATTGGAGAGAACCAGGCTGCTGGCTCAGAAGGCAGGGCAAGAAGGGGGCATCTCAGTTCCAGTGGGGCTTGATGGGGGCCTCTTGCCTGGCCAGGGCAAGGGGTGCAGAGGAGCAAAAGCAGTGGGTGGGGCCTGGCTCTGGCCCCAGCTCTGCCGCCAATGGGCTCTGTGGTCTTGGGAGAGCCCTCTGTCTTCTCTGGGCCTGTTTCCTCCTCTGGAATGAGTCATGACCCCACTCTGTCTCCTTCACACAGAGAAAACAGGATGTGATGGAGCTGCTGGGCAGCATCCCTGACCAGGGACACCATGCATGTGGCCCGTGTCCCAGGCCCCCTCCTGCCGCTCCTCCCGGTTTCTGCAGCTGCTGAGACAGCCCTGTGGTCCCTGCCCTTTCCAGGTACAGCTGATTCCTCCAGGGTGGCCGCTTGACCCAAAGCCATGTGCCCACTGTCTGGCCGGTGACCAGTCCACTTAAAAACCCTGCACTATGAGAGGCAGGGGCTGAAGCTTGTTAGATGAAAGGGGCCGGGGGAGAATTTAGGGGCCGCACCTCTGGGACCCAAGGCCTGGGTACTGTCTCTCCCCTCACCCACCTCTGCCCAGGAATCGAGGATCAGGACATAAGGGCCTGGGGAGCTGAGGACAGGTCTCCAGCTAACGTTAGGCTCTCCACTCATTGGACTTCCGTTTAGTCCTCGGGCCCCACATCCAACTCTGTGATTATCTTAGGGTTTTCCTTAGAAGACCCTGGGGCAGAGGCGCTCTAGCCCTGGGCCTACCACTTGCCAACCCTTTGGAGCCTCAGTTTGCTCAGCTATGAAATGGGGACAGAGAGGTCCTTCTCAGACAGAGGAGAGGAGCCAAGAGGTGGGTGTGTGAGGAGATGCACCCCCATCCTCCCCTCCTCTCACTCCCTCTGCCCCCTCACTTCCTTCTCTGCCTCTGCTTCTCCTCCCCCAAGACTCACCAAGAGCCCTTTGGTGCCCAGCAGTTCAGGGGATGGTGTGGAGTGCTAGGCCAGGGGCTGCTGGTGCCCCCAGGGAGTGGGAACCAGAGTAGCCAGGCAGCTTCCGGGGGGGCGGCACACAGGAACTGGGCCCCCACAGGGTGGGATCTCAAGGGGGCATCCACCCCCATCACCTCCTCTGGTGCTGTCTCCCCCCACCTCATTTTGGGCTGTGGCTGCTGCCCACTGGAGAGAACATGGAGCAGGGGTTCACTCTGAACCCAGAGGGGCCAATACCCCACCCCTGACTGCTTCTCCCAGAGGTGGTTTCCAACTGAGACCCAGGCCCCTGTTTTCCCATGAGGGTCTCAAAACAGGCTATGGGTGGGGACCATCCACTCATCTCCAGATGAGGAAACAGAGAGGTGAAGTGACTTGTGCAAGGTCAACCAGCTAGGGATGGTGGAACTGGGCTCCGACCCAGGTCTGGTGGTCCAGAGTCACCCTTGCCTCAGGGCTCCTGGGTGCTCGGGCTAGCATGTGGTGGGGGGAAGACAGTGGGTGCAAGTAGGGGCTCAGCCGGCCTTCCGGTTCTGGGGCCAAGGGCCCAGTGCCGGTGGGAGTTGCCTAGGCCCTGTCCCTGCTCAGGGCCCCCCTAGACCCCTCCCCAGCCTGGCTCCAGTCCCTCAGGACAGCGAACACTGACTTGTCTGTTCATTCACTGGTTGAGAAGTGTTTGCGAGAAGCCTGTCCTGCACCAGGTGCTGTTTAAGCACTGGGGACGCAGCTAAGAAAACAGAAACCTGCCCTCGTGGAGCTGACATTCTGGGCAGGGGGACTGGCAACAAATAAGGTGAGTGAGTGAAAGACACAGGAGGTCAGATGGTGTGAGTATTGGTGTTGAAATAATGCAGGGAGGCAGCACCAAAAGGGGCCTGGGCGAGGTGCCTCAGAAATAATACCCGGGCCAAGAGCTGCAGGAGGGGAGGGAGGGAGGCCTGGGGGGAGCACAGTGGTCCTGACTTGTGGGAGGAGCAGCAGAGCCAGGGTGACAGCACAGTGAGGGGAAGAGGTGGGGGTGGGTTTGGAGGTCATGGGTGAGCACTTGGCCAGAGCCGTAGGAGAGAAAGGGTGGAATCAGACCTCCATGGTCTTCACAGAGTCCCTCTGGCCACTGCAGAGGCTGCTGTGGGAGCCACCGCGTGAGGAAGGCTGGGGTGGTGCCGAGGACAGAGTGGGGGTTGCCAATGTGTTTGCAGGTGGAGACGAGAGTGCCTGCCAGGGTTCCTCACTGAACCGGGCGGGAGTGGAGGCTGCCAGCAGACAAGGCTATGGGCAGAGCAGGGAGAGACTGGATGTCAGCCCTGCGCATGGAGGTCTGGGCCATCCACTGTCCGGGTAGCTGGCAGGAATTGCACGGATCGGAGCTGACAGCAGCCATCAGTCAGTGGCGTCTGGGTAGCGCTGAGGCTGCAGCTTGGCAAGACAGCACTGGGGTGGGGGCGTGTGGAGGAGAGGCCCCAGCAATGAGCCTGGGGCTGCACTGCTGGGGACCGGAGCCACTGGCAGAGACCAGAGGGAGGTGTGGGGAGACCCTGCATCAGTGTCGCCCAGGCCACTTCCCCAGAGCAGAAGGGAGCCGTGGCCTGGAGCAACTGTATTTGTGATACTAATGGTAGGCTGCCTGGCTCTGTGTTCATCACACAGAGGCTCCCCTCAGCCCCGGGAGTGGAGAGCGCCCCAGCGCCCATGCTTGCATACAGTCGAGGGGCCCAGGGAAGAGGCCACATGACTCACTGTGTCAGACCCAAGACGGGAATGGGACCAACCGAGAGCTCTGAGCCTCTTCCAGAACCCCTGGGGTCCCTCTCTGAGAACATGGGCTCTGCTATGGCTGGGCTGGCCTCTCTGAACGTCAGTCTCTTCATCTGGACAGTGGATTTTGGAGCCCAAGGACCTGAGGTTCCCTGCTGCCCATCAAGTCAATGGCTACAGTCCAGTGCCAGCCTCCCAGACAAACACCAAGCTGCCAAGGACACCCAGCGTGGGCAGGCAGAGGTGTGGCTCTAGGAGGGATCCCTGGGCCCCTTTCCCCACCTCAGTTTCCTCAAATTTCATGTGGAGCTGGGGGCGGGGTGGCACTCTGTAGTCTCTAAAGGGGGCCCCTGCCTCTCTCTCGGGGTCCCCAGCCTCAGCTGCAGTCAAAGAGCGGCTGTCAGAGAACAAGTCTCATTCATTCACATGTCACCTGCCAGGCACTGTGCAGGGCTAGGGGCCACAAAGTGGAGCAGAACCAGGCACAGCCTCCACCCTCCCACAGCTCCCAACATCAAGGGTATACAGACATTAAGCAGAAAGCCACACCAATAAGGGGGGACTGCGGCCATGGGAAGAGCTGCGGAGGCCAGGCTATGACGTGGGCAGAGGGGGATGCTGCAGGGGGAGCCTGGAGGGCCCTCCAAGATGCTAACCCTGAACCAAGATCTGTGAGATGAGGGAGCAGTTCAGATGGAAGAGGGAACAGTTTTCAGGCAGATGGAATAGCATGTGCAGAGACCAGGTGGCAGGAGGGATGGAGTGAGGTGAGAGTGCAAGTGAGAAGTAGCCAGGATGGCAGGTGGAGGAACCAAGTGAGGCCAGGGGCTGGGGTGGGACTGTGAGCCCTCCAGCAGTGGGGGACATGGCCGGGCTCTGAGCTGTCGGGGTGCTGCAAGCATATCTGTGTCCTGAAAGTGGAAGTGACCAAGCGTGCTGAGCCGTACTACGTGCTGGGCCCCAGATCTCACACCTCCCCCACGTAGACGCGGGTCTGTAACAGGTCTCAGGGAGGTTTGGTCTCTGAGCTTTGGGCCCCTGGCTGCAGAGTGTCGTGCTCTCAGCAGCTGCTCCTTATGCAGTTGTCCTGGACAAAAGCTTCTGGGCCACCGTGTGGAGATGGGGTGCAGGGACAGTGGCTGGGCCTGGGTTGGCTCTGATAGGGGACATGCTCAGGTCAAGTGGGCAGCCCTGGAGATGGCCGTGGGGGCTGGCCTGGGGCCTGAAGCGAAGTGGGAGGTGTGGGGAGATGACAAGTCTGGTCTGGGAAGCAGAAGGTGTGTGGTGACCGTGGGTCCAGGTGGAGAGTCAGGGAGGAGGATTAGGTGGGTGTGAGGCTCCTCCAGCCCCAGGGACACCTCCCCAGCATAAGGCTCTGTGAAGGGCCAGGTCATGCTGACCTAGCCTCGCACAGACTAGACAGCATAACTCTGCTGACCACAGATCCAGAAGGCCCAGGACCCAACACAGACACCCAGACTGCCCCGGAAACAAGCCCACCCATGGGGAGGGATGTGGGGGGCCAGTGACCACAGCCCCAGTCATGCCTCCCAACAAGACACTGGCCAGGGACACCTGGACCTCTGGCCTCATCCTCATCCTTCCCCAGCCCAACTGGGGAACAGACAGGCCCGGAGGTGACCCCTGTGAGCCTAGGGCCCTTCGCCACATGTGAGGCAACCATCACCCAGGCAGAACCCCTCCCTTGGGACCTCATGGCTGAGTTGGGCAGCCCACCATCACCAAGAGAACTGCACTCAGCCTTGAGCATCACGCACGTCTCACAGATGAAGAAAGCAAGGCCAAGATGGACCTCACAGTGGGTCAGGACAAGGCCCCAGCTCAGCCACTGCGCCCCCTACCCCTGTACCCAGGGGGTTGGGGGCAGACCCCAAGGGCCCAGGCCAAGTCACCTTACCTGGGTCCTGTGGTGCGCTCCCTGCCCACATGCCGCCTGATGGGGGTCCTGTGGCCAGGCCCCAGGAGTGCAGCCGCCGGTGGAAAAGCTGGCCTGGAAGAGAAGCCCAGCCCACCCTGCTGCCCGCCTGGGCCCCATGCATATTTAATAATGTCCATTATTCCTGTTTTGTCACTGGAAAGGAGACTGAGCAGCTGACAGAGGAGCCAAGAACAGCAGGGAGAGCAGAGCTGTGGGCCTGCTCCACACCCCAGCCCCTCCCCAGACCCCCTGGGGCTCCGCCCCCACCTGCCAGCCAGCACCAGCTGTCCCCCCAAGTCTGTTACCATCTCCCCCATCCCCGGGAGGGGCCCCTGCACCCTGCCTGCAGAAGCAGCAGGAGCCAACCTGCTCTCACTGCAGAGCCTCCCAGGGGTGCTGGCCACCCTCCTGGGGCAGAGCCCTGCAGAAGGCCCCTCTCCCCATCTACCCCGGTCCCCCAAGCCCAGGCTCCGCCAGCTCACTGCTGCCCCTGACTAGAGCTGGCAACAGTTCTGCAAACTTAACACGTTGTCCTTAGTAAACAGGAGTCATGGTTACCTTTTTATTTCAGAAAGGGAAGCCAAGATTTGGAGAGAGAAACAGGTTTGGAGAGAAAACAGAGTCCAGACTCCACAAACTCCCCACCCTAGGGGTATGAACCAGGCTGGATCCTGGGTTTTGTGCTGGGCAGGGGCTGGCCCGAGAAGGGGTGACCCTTCTGGACTGGTCAGGCCGTGGGGGGCATGAACTGTGCCTTTAAAGCCCCAGATCTCTGGTTTTCATCATAGGGCAGTCCTGGGTGGGTTTGGGGTGGGGATGGGTGTTTGTCTGGGGCGGCCCCCTCCCTGAGAACCAGAGAAGCTGGCAGGAGCTGAGAAGCCCCCAGGATACAGGCAGGCCTGGGTCCCTGCCCAGCACTGAGCCAGCTTCTGCATGGGGCCCAGCGGGGGGAGGTGGGCAACCATCTCCCTCTGCGCCAGAAGGAGTGGGGTGGGCATGGGCCCAGAGACCCACATTCAGGACCCCTCCGGGGCCCGTCTCACAGGAAACACCCCAGCCCAGTCCACCCAACCTCATCCTCCGCCCAGAGAGTTCCTTATCATCTGCCCGCTGAAGAAATGTGGAAACAGCAGACGTGAGTCCCCTTCCCAGGGTGTGCGTGTATTTTGCTGCTTTGGGCTCCTGAGTCCCACGGGTGGGGGTGGGGGCACTACTTCTTGACAATCTGGATGACGTCCTCATGCTCCATGGTGTGTGTCAGGCCCACCCGCTGCGGGCTGTACTTGGTGCTGGTACCCTGTGGGGGAGGGGGACTCGTCAGCCTCTGAAGCACCCGGCCGAGGCTGATGGAACTGCACGGGGGGAGGGCGGGGCGGTGCTGGGGTCTAAAGTGGGGGTCCCAGCACAGGCAAACCCTGCAGCTTCGACAGCAGGACTCCCAGGAGTCAGACTGCCCTGGATCCCAAAGCAGGAGGCCCGTGTCCGGTCTGGGTCAGCACGTGTGCTGTACATCTGGACAAAGGGCTGACGGACACCCCAGTCCCCACGTGGGAGGACGGGGGCGCCTGCCTGACACCGGGGCCGCCCTGCCCGAAACTCACCCACACGAGCGCGTACTTGAACTGGCTGGCGAGTGACCGGTGGATGCGGTGGCACTGGAGGGAGAGTGGGACAGTGAGCTTCACGAAGCCTCAGCTCACAGCCACTCGGATGTTCCCGCTTCCCGCCTCCAGGGCACCTGCAGGCTGTGGGGCCACAGCCACAGAAGGACCTGGGTCCTAGCGGAAGGGGCCCTCTGCCCCCTGTGCCAGAGCGGCAGCCCTGACAGCTGCTCCCTCAGATAGGCAAGTGTCCCAGGAGGGAGCGAGGCCCTGTGGGGCAGGCCTCCCTGGGCCGAGACCCAGGTCCCTCTGCTGCAAGCCTCACCCGTGCGCTCTCCATGCCAGCTGGCAGCACACGGCCCACACCCCACAGTCGCTCCTGCCTCTGGGCCTCTGCACCTGGAATACCCTTCTGGTTCCAGCTTCTCCACTTTCCTTACTGGCATGGCTGAAGCCCCATAACCTCTAGAGCTGGTGGCCAAGGGCCTGAAAGGGCTGGGGTTTGTGTCCCCTGCAAAGATGCAGGGGGCAGCGACAAGGACAGCCGGCTCCCAAGGCACCTGGGTTAACAGGTTGCGGCCCCACCCCCTAGTCATTGCAGTCCCCACCCTGTGCAGGACTGTTTAGCTCCAGGATTGTGGGACTGGAGTCTGCCGACCACAAAGGACCCAATTCTGGCAGGCAGTGGGGCTCCTTTGTTCAGCATGGACTCTCCCTGGTGACGGGGTGCAGGAAGCACTCAGCCCCTTGGGGTAGGAGGCACGTAGAAGGGCCAGCATTTGGGGTACATGACTTGGAATGAACCATCCGGAATTGCCCAGGCTGGCAGCCTTCCTGACTGAACATCTGGAGGGCCCCAAGAACCCGGCAGCTCTGGTGTGGCAGGACAGTGACGACCACTGCTTCCCAGGCGTCCCTGCACCAGGCAGCGAGTCCATGCCCAACCCGTTGGCGCTGCTCCACGCCCCTGACTGCAGCCGGGTGGTGGGATGCATGTCCAGTGCCTGACTTCACGTGGCTGAGGGTTGGCCGAGGGCCCAGAGGACATCAGACAGGACCCCGAGGGGACGGGAGGGGCTCCCCACCCCTGGCAGGTCTCACTCACCACGTGCTCCACAGAGGCCCCTTTCCGGAGAATGATGGCGTCCGTGAAGTCTGGCCTCTCTGCACAGGTTGGGGGGTGGGTGGGAATCAGCAGAGCCAGGGTGCGATGCCACAAGGCTTCTCTTTACAGGGAACAAGGGCCCTTCCATTCTCCACCGACTGCCCCCCTGCTCTCTGGCATACCCTCACTAAGAGTCCTGGTCAGGCAGGCTCTACAGCCTTGACTCGACACAGAAAATCAAAACACACCCCCATCCAGGTGCAGACCCCTGCAAGACTGTCAGCCGTGAGAGCCCTGGCCAAGGGGACCCGCAGGAGAACTTGGACTGGACCAGCTCCAGCTGGGCAGCTCGTCTCCCTCTGCTGATGCTAACTGCCCAGACTCACCTGCGAGGCGTGTGCTCAGGGGTGGGACTTGGGGGAGGCTTCTGTGCTACCGGTTCCCTAAAGCTTGGACGTGGGGCCTGTTACCACTGGGGAATCCACTGCTGGGCTGTCTCCCCCTCAGTGCCCCCTGGAACTTGGCTTCCTGTGCCACTAGGGCCCAGGTAGAGGGTGGTGCTGGCTTAAAAACAGGAGAGGCTCTCACATGGAGCCTGCTAGGCCAGGGTTAGCAAAAGGGGGAGGGCGGCTGTGCCAGACTCACGGCCTCTCTTCTTGGTGTAGATGCAGGTCAGGGCCAGGTACTCCCATAGCATCTCCAACAGATAGTCCAGGTTCAGCTTCATGCCGCAGCTGCCGGGAGGAAGGAGGGGTTGGTCAGAGCGGCCCTGGGGCTCCTAGCACCAGACTAGTACGGCCCTGTTGGTGCTCGAAGGCAGCACACCGGTGGGCCCGACAGCTCTTCAGCTGCCATGCCTCCCATCACCATCATGCTCCTGCCCACAGAGCCCGGCCATCTCTCTGGCACTCTTGGAGGGCCCAGGGCACCTGTGACAGCCAGGGCAGCTGGGGGCAGAGGATGACTGCACAGAGCCCTCCCCAACGGCAGCCCAGCAAGGGTTTCAGCAGCCGGGTGGGCCCTGGCTTGGTCCTCTGCTGCTGCCCCATCCTGAGTGGAGTCCCACCCTTCCCCGAGGTGAGAGTGAGCACATCAGGGTGGCTGGCGGCCCAGGTGTGGCAGCAGGAGGGGAGCAGGTGTCCTGAGGAGGGACCCCTGTGCCTGCTGCTCTCTGTGGATGCTGGGGATGCCCAGGAAGCGGTCCTCTCGTGGGCCCAGACCACCTTCCTGGTCCCCGAGGTCTTAATTCCTCAGGAGCCGAGCCTCACTGTGGTGCTACAGAGCATGTGGGTGGAGGCAGTGTGCGGCAGAGGGCGCGGCACGAGGCCAGGCTGCCCCCACAAGGCCTCTGCAGCCATGGTAGGCCGGGGCGTAGGTGGCCCCCGGGACTCACCCCTCAGAGAAGCCACACCTGAGGATGTTGGGACCTTTTCCTTCTGGTGATGACAGAAGCCACATCTCCCAGGGCCTCAGTGGCAGCCTGGGGCTCCCTGGTTAAGTGCTAAGCCACGAAGCCCTAACCACTCTCACCCTGGACCTCGGTGGACGAAGTCCTTCTGTTTCCTGAACCAGAGCCCACCCCACATCACCCACTGTCCCAGCCTGGTCAGCGTAGGACCTGGCCCAGGTCACGAGCAGCCCCAGGACGGCCTTCTGCCTTAGGCTGCGCAGAGGCCAGACAGATTGGCTCTGCTCAGCAGATTGGCTCTGCTTAGCCTCACCTGATGACCACACTGTCAGGTTTCCGGGCCAGGCGGTCCACTTCTTCCATTGAGATCTGGTCAATCTTGTTATAGACCTAGGGTTGGAAAGGCAGAGAGTGCTGGGGAGGGGAGGAGCAATGCTGTGTGGGACCAGACCCCACCTGCTGCCTCGGGGATGGGGAGGGGGCGTGCAGCGGAAGGGGCCTGAAGTCCGGCCCCCAGAGACCAGGATGCACTCTGGGGTTAAGCTGGATGTGCCTGCATGACTCAGCAGCCCCTGGGGTGAGGCTCTTGCCAGGTCAGCTGGGGCAGGGGTTCCTCCTCCCACAGGGCCTGGCGCCACTTACATACAAGCATGGCATGTACACGCGATTGCCCACAATCACGTCTATGAACTCGTCTGGGGAGCAGTCTTCTCGGAAGAGCACCTCAGCGTTGAAGATCTCTGAGGGGCTCAGGTTAAGGATGACCTGTGCACCAGCAGCCCCTTGCCCCCCACCCCCACCAGGAGGGCCCCAAACAGGTGGTCTGCATCACCCACCCCTGCCCCCTCCCCCTGCCCTTCTGGTGAGGATGCTGTACTCATGCAGGATTAACTGCACCAGCTTCTCTGAGCACTGAGTCAGCGTGACTGTGGAGTTGAAGGAGATGCCGCCTCCTTTCTTGGGCTGGGGGAGAAAGAAGGAGGCACCATTGATGGAGGGGCAGCTGCAGCCCTGCCCTACCCCACGTGCTGGCAGCCTAGCCCCCAGCTCGTGCCCAGGTGACAGGTGATGGGCCTCACCTTAAAGTAGATGTTGGGCTTGTGCTTGTTGAGGCGGATGCCCACCGACTCCAGCTCCTTCTCCAGCAGAGACCTGGTGGAGCCCCACAGCCTTCACAAGGGTCCCGGGCAGGCTGCACTGCCTCCGTATCACAGTCAGCCCCCCACCCCATACCTGGACAAAGACCAGCCCTCTCCCCCACACCACCAGCTCCCGAACATCGCTTCCAGCCACCAGAGATAACAAGGAAGAGCCCTGGACACTCTGGTCAGGCCAAAGGGAGACGGGCTGGTGTGCCCTCAGCCGCAGGTCAGGGTGTGAACGAGGCTCTGCTGCTTGGGGCTGGGCTCCTGGTGGGCTCTGGGCAGCACTCGGCGCACCCAGGCCGGCACGGCACAGCCCCTGCCTCCACACGCAAGCCTCCTGAGGAGGCCACCCACACTGGGTGCAGCTGTGGACCACCCTGCCCCTGCTCTCATGTGTAACAGGGCCAAGTGCCCTGGACCACCCACCAGGAGTTCAGGGACACAAGAGCTGCAGCCAGTGTCCCGCCACCCACCCCAGGGCTTCCCTGGGCATGCCAGCCTACCCCGCCCCACCGCAGACCTTTGAACCTCGCCCTTGGTGGCATCCAGCATCATGATGACGACATCAGCTGTGCGGGCCACAGCGATCACCTGCCGGCCACGGCCTTTCCCTGGTCAGAAAGGTGGGTGCTGGTTACAGTGACAAGCGCAGGGCTGTGGGACCCCTAGCACAGGGAGCCCAGACTCCTCTCCTTATAGACCCGCATGGACTCTGCCACCTGTCATCCTGGAGCAGGCATGTCTCTTAAACCCCGTCCTACTCATAGAGATGTCAGTTTTAGGAGGAAGCCGACATCAGCACCTGGGGAGGAGTAGCGCTCCCCACTGTGCCCCCACCAAGGCCTGAGCCTCCACCCCCACTGCCCACTCCTGCCCCCACCTTGTGCTGCGCCTTCGATGATTCCAGGGAGGTCCAGGAGCTGGATGTTGGCACCTTTGTACTAGGAAGCAGAAGAGTGAGGTGGAGCTGGCGGGCTGGGAAGGGCCCGGCTGAACCTGGCTCGGCCCCAGGGCCGGGTCTGAGCCTCGTCCCACCCCAGCCAGCCCAGCGCAGCCCATGCCCTGAGAGTGGGGAGGCCTCCTGGGAGGGGCCCACAGTAGTCACTGCTGGTGCTGACAGTGCTTCAAAGAAACCACCTCAGTGGGTAGGTGGGAGGTCCAAGGCCACAGGGCCCCGGCTGCCCAGCGCTCCAAAGCTTCATGGAGAACAGGGCCTGGCTGGCCAGCCTCAGGGAACCAGGGAGAGCTTCACACTGGCAGATCCTTGGAACCAGCCTGGACTGCAGGATGGGCCAGGCGTCTCTGGGGTCCCGGCAGCCCCAGTCCCCAGAGGTGTCCATGCTTGAGGCCAGGGCAGCTCAGCCAAGAGTCTCCCCCATGCAACCCCTTCCCACACACAAGCTCACCCTCCCTCCCGGGGCCCAGCGAACCCCAACTTACTTCAATGACCCCAGGGATGCAGGTCAGGGTTGTGAATTCATAGGATGCAGCCTCGCTGGCGGTGGAGGTCATCAGACTTAAGAAGGTGGACTAGGAGAGAGAAGGCCATTGCAGCGGCAGTCGTGCCCTGCCTCCTGGAGAAGCCCACACACTGGGCCCCCCTCCCTGCCAATTACCCTGGCTGGGGTGTGATGACAATAGCTGGAAAAGTCACCTCGGGCCCTGCCCAGTGGGGGTTGGACATCAGAGGGCCCTTTTGTGCCCAAGGCCTCAAGCCCGTCTGGAGTGAGGGACACAGGGACCTGGTTCCTAAGAGGGTTCCTGCTCAGTATCAGGGCCCGTCCCCAGCTCCACAGAACCCCCAGACCCTCCTGGGCCTGGCAGACTTGAACTGGGTGACAGCCCCATGGCACAAAGCTGCTACTCCAGTGAGGGCAAGGGGATAGGGATCCCCCAGCCTGAGACAGCTGACTGTGGGGGAGGGTGAGCGGGAAAGGGTCTGGATGGACCCTGCAGCCAGTCCACGCTGTGGACTGAGACCTGGCCTTCAGTCATCTGTGCTGGAGGACCCTGGACTTCCTCCTGATCCCAACCTCATGAAGGAGGTGATAAAACAGGGAGCACGGTGACCCTAGTGATGGATGCTATGGCCCAGAGGCCAGCAAAGCAGTGGGCAGTGCCAAGAGGGCAACCTGGCCTGGCAACCCCATCCTAGTCAGCAGGAAGCCAGGCACAGCTCACTCACACACCCTCAAGCTTGTGAAAGAATCACTGTCACACACTCTCCACACAGGGCGCCTCTTAGAAACTTCAGGAAAGATAAAAACCTGGTGGTGCAGACAGGTGTGGGCAGACAGGCAGCCCTGAGAGTCATGGTTGCCAGAGGCCAACCTGGGGGACATCCCTGAACCCATCTGACCCCTGCAGTGGGCGGTCTGGGCCCTCCTGTGCTCAGGGCCCTGATTCCCAATAGGACCCAGACCCCAAGAGCATAGCCCCTGGTCACTAGAGTGGCTTCTTCCAGCCTGGGCTTCTCATCTGGAAGAGAATGCCTTGCAGACTGGAAAGTAAGATTGAGGGAAAAGGGTAAGATGAATGAGTCCCCAGCAATGTTCAAGGAGTCGGAGCCTGGCTGTGCTTACTAACCGCCTGCCTGGGGGCAGCTGGGCACCGAGGTCACACCCGGCCAGTTCAGGGCCTCACTGCCACCCACCCTCCCCCTCCTGCCACTGCTGCTGCGCCCCGGGCTCCACCTGGGCCTGTGAGCCTACTCTTCCTTCCGCCTCAAGGTCCACTCCTTAGGGCTCAAACACCTGCTCACAGAGCAGCCGCCCTGGCTCCCGAACCTGCCCTTCCCGCTTTCCTGCCCCCCACTTCCCACCTAGGGGGGTCTGAGGGAGCAGGGACAGAGTGTGCCTGGCATGTGGTGTACGCTCAGTAAACGAGACCGAGGCCAGCAGAGCCTCTCTGACTGGGAGGTGACAACACCCCTGTGGGGCTGACAAAGGGGTGCAGCCTGACTCCGGAGAGGCTGGCTCTCCTCCGTCTGTGGAGTCGACTCAGAGGCAGGGAAGAGGTGCATCCAGGTGGGAGAGGAGACAAGCCGCCTTCCTCCTGAGGCCCACGCTGCCCATCACTGACCTTACCCACAGAGGGAAATCCGATCAGTGCCACACGGGCATCGCCTGACTTCATGACATCAAAGCCCTCTCCTTTGGAGGAGGACGATTTGGACGGCTCCAGGAGCTGGGCCCGATACTTGGCAAGTTTCGCCTTCAGCAAACCAAGGTGGTACTCAGTGGCTAGAAGACACAGCACAAGACGGGAGGTAAGTGTCCAGGGAGGGACCCATATGCTCTGAATGCTGGCCAGGAGGCCCCAGAGCCAGGTAGCAATCGTTGTCAAGGAGATCAGAGAAGAACACCACCACTCAGTTAAAATGCCCTTGGCTTTTCACTTCACTTAGGACAAAAGCTCCTTACTGAGACCTGGAGACCCACTGTCAGGGGTTCTCAGCCCGAGCGGTACCACTCCTGGGGGCATTCTGGGGGTGTTTTCTGCTGTCGCTGGGAAGATGAAGTCCTTCAGTATTCATCAGGCAGCGGCCGAGGAAGCCAGCTGCCCTACAAGGTGTGAGTCAGTGCAGCAGAGCCAAGAACTGTGAGGTGACTTCCCAAGCTTGGAGACCAGGCCCAAACCCAGGTCCGCCAGACTCAAGTCAGGACCGCCTCCACCCACCTAACGGCTCCAGGCTGCTGGCGAGGATGTACCTGTTAGGTCTCCTCCTGGACGGCCCCCCACTAAAGAAAGGGCAGAGCGCCAACTCCCCAGGCCCAGCCGCCAGGAGACCCGGATTCGAACCCCGACCCTGCCTATCCAGGTCGGACGCTGCTCCGAGAGCTGAGGTTCTCCACTCGGCCCTGTGGTCCGGCCCTGATCCCGCCCGGCCCCGACGGCTCCTGCCCGCCGCCCGCAGCCGTGGCGGGAGACGCCCCGCGGGGCCGGCCCTCACCCTTATTCTTCTGCGTGCGGGCGATCTCTTTCTCGATCTCGGAGATCTTCTCCAAGATTCCCATGGCGGCAGCTGAACCGGGCGCACCGGCCGGAGAGACGGCAGCGGACCCCTGAACTCTGGCACCGTCGGCTTCGGCCGACCAGCGTGCGCCGGAAGCCCACGGAGAACAGCGTCCCCGTTCGCCTGGCGCTCGGGGATTCAGAGTCCGGGCGGGAGACGTCGAGGGGAGAGATATTAGTTCCGCCGCTGGGTTGGCGGAGGCTGGGGAAGCGGGATGGGCTGGACCGGGGCGAGGCCCGGCCGGCGGGGCGGGGCCAGGCGAAGGAGGGCAGGAATGGGGCGTGGGAGGTAGAGAGGGACCCTCAGTTGATGGACTCCGCATTGTGGGTCCCAAGCTCAGCCGGCTTTGCTGGTGTAAAGAAAAGGCGCCGAGCTGAAAGCCTAGTGGCTTCTTTTGCGTTGAGGTTAAACGTCTGTCCCCAACTTCGCCTTCCTACCTGCCAATCGGATGCCTCCTCATAGGATGCAGTCGAGACAGCATCTCCTAAGTGCAATCCTTACCTGAAACTGCTGTATCTGAGTTTAGACTTGAGGAAACATCAGACAAACTAGAAAGTGGTACTTTTTATAGGACAAGTGGGCTGTATTCAAAATTGTCAGTGATATAGGTGGATGGGATGGGGGAAGGATTGTACCAGATTAAAAGATGTTAAATATAACGTGTGAACTTTGCCTGGATTCTGGTTGAAATGTTTAAAAGGAGTTATGAGAAGACATTCTGAGGACAATTGGGGAAATTTTGACTTTGGATAGAATGTTAGATATTACAGTTGTTGTTCAGTGGTTCAGTTGTGTCTGGCTCTTTGTGACCCCATGGTTGGAAGTCCAAGGTCAGGGTGCCAACATGGCTGGGTTCTAGTGAGGGCCCTATTCCTGCCTTACAGACCACTGCCTTCTTGCCCTGTCCTTACATGGCCTTTCTTCCGGGAGTCTGCACAGGGACAAAGGAGGGAGACAGAGACACAGCTCTCTGAGGATGCTTTTTTTGCCAGGCCTCAAGGCATCAGGATCCTAGTTCTCCAGCCAGGGATTGAACTTGGGCTCTATGCAGAGTGGAAGTGCAGAGTCTTAACCACCGAACCACCAGGAAATTCCCTTCTGTATGTTTTTAATACAAGGTTGGGAGTGGGGAGCAGGATATTGGAAATCATGCTGTGTTCAAATTCAAGGTTCATAACTGTGAGCTTGGTTAAATTTCTTAACCTCTTCTACACTCTAAAAACAGGGATAACATGGTTGTTGTAAAAGTGAAATAATTTGATTGCTCGTAAGTCCTCCTTGAATGCCAGAGCCACTGTCAGTCGAGTCTCCTTGGTGGTGTTACATCTTCCCCAGATTCAGTCCATGTTTGCCAACACCGTTATGCACAAGGCTCTGGGCTGAAGAGGGGTGTTGTAAGCCCAGCTTGCTCTTCTCCTCCACTGCTGATAAAGCCACGATACGAGCCCTGTGTAAAGTACCTGACCCAGCAGCTCAAGCTGTTAACAGTGGGGCTGAGATGTGAAGTCCAGTGACTGCAGGGTAACAGGCAGACTGCGGGGAGAACACCTACATGTTTGGCTCCGTGAGGTTCACAGGGGATGGGAGGGGAGAGCCTTTGGGAACTGAGAGGTACAGGCAGGTGTGGAGCCCCGGCCCATGGAGAGCAGGTCTCTGCCCCAGATGCAGCTCCTGGCTCCCACTGCCACACTTGTGTCCATGGAGGTGTGCTATCGGTTTACACTCAGGGACACAGAAATGTCCTGAAATGTGACCCACCTTCCAAGAACCCTGGGACCTCTGCTGTGCCTGCTTCACTCGCAATCTCCAAAGGGTCTCTTTCTTCATAAATAATGTGGAATCAGGCCACTCCCAGGATCAAGAGAGATAACCTGAAGACCAAACCGGCCTTCCTGTTTGGAATGTCTGGGTCCTCCAGACCCAAGCCTGGGAAGCCAACTAGGAACCTCATATGTTCGCATCACCCAAGGAATCTTTGGACTTAGTTGCTGTGCAGCATGTGGGATCTTAGTTTCCCAACCAGGGATCAAACCTGCATCCTCTGCATTGCAGTGAGTTCTTAACCACTGAACCACCAGGGAAGTCCCTCACCTGAGTAATCTTTGAGAGTTGACAAACTTCTAGACAGGCTGCTGCTGGATCTCTGAAAATATTCAACTTGTGCATCAAAGGATACCATATCAACAGAGTGAAAAGTAAACCCAAGAAGTGGGGGAAAATATCTGCCAGGCGGGTACCTGATAAGGGGTTAATATCCAGAATATATAAAGAAGTCACTGACCAACAGCAACACAACCACCTGATTTTTAAAACGCAGAAAAGACTTGAGTAGACATTTCTCCAAAGAAGACAATATGGCCAACAACATGTTAAAAGGTGCTCCACACCACTAGCCATTAGGGAAATGCAAGTCAAAACCAGTGAGATAACACTGCACATCCGTTAGGATGTGTGTAATGTACGTATGTGTAATGTATGTACATGTAACAAGTGCTGGTGAGAATATGGAGAAATTGGAACTCTTGTGCGCTGTTGGTGTGCGTTAGTCACTCAGTCATGTCCGACTCTTTGCAACCCCATGGATTGTAGCACACCAGGCTCTTCTGTGCATGGGATTCTCCAGGCAGGAATACCAGAACAGGTTGCCGTTTTCCTTCTCCAGCACTGTTGGTAGGAATGTAAAATGGTGCAGCCAACTATGGAAAACAGTATGGAGGTTCCTCAAAAGTTAAAAATAGACCTACCATCTGATCTAGCAATTCCACTTCTGAGTATATGTCCAGAAGTGAAAGCAGAGACTTGAAGAGGAATTTGTACACCCATGTTCATTATTTGCAATGTCCTTGAAGTGGGAGGAATGCAAGTGTTTGTTGATGGATGAACAGATAAAGGAAAGTGGTCTATACAGTGGTCTGTTCTTCAGCCTTAAAAAGGAAGTTCTCAGACACGTTAAATGAAACAGGCCAGTCACAAAAGGACAAATACTGGTGATTCCACTTACACAAAGTCCCTGGAGTGGTCAGATCCACAGAGACAGAAAGTAGAGTGGTGGGTGTCAGTGGCTGGGGGTGAGGAGCTGGTGTTTAAAGGGGCCTGAGCTCTACTATGGGAAGCAGGGAAGGTTCTGGAGATGACAGTGGTGAAGCTTGTACACTATGAATGTGCTTAACATCACTGAATTGTACACTTCAAATTGGCTAAAATGGTCAACTTTTAAAGGATTTTTTGATGCGGACCATTTTTATTTTTAAAATTTTGTTTTATTTTTGGCTGTGTTGAGTCCGTTTCAGCACCCAGGCTCCTTGTGGTGGCTCAGGAGTTGTGGCACCCAGGCTTAGTTGTTCCAAGGCGTGTGGGATCTTGGTTCTTGACCAGAGATGGAACCTGCACTTTACTGAAGTGGAAGGTTGAAAATCCACCAGAACTGTCTTGATTTAGAAATAGGGCAGACTTGAAGCTTAAATACCTTTATTACTTTTTAAAAATTATTTGGACATTGATAGCTCTGCAAAATACTTCTCCAATCCCAAACTCTCACACCCTTTCCACATATCCTCCCCAAAGAAACAAAATACTCATCCTTCTGCCCATTCAAATCTAATTTTTAAAAACATGTAAGATCCAAAATCAAATATTACTTCTCTTTCCCAGAACTCGTTAGTAATTTTAAACCACAATGCACATACTCAATGGCATTTCTTTTTTTAAAATTAGCTTATCTGACTATTTTATGAGGAAAAACAAAATCATTTCAAGGCCTTAGAATATAAATTCCCTGTTTCTGAAAGCAAAAGACATTGAAAAGCCCCTCTGCCCCCTGGAGTCTGCTGTGCACATCACCCATGGAACCAGCGCTGCACGGGCGGCGCCACTCAGTCCGTCCGTCCACAGGTGAGATGTGTGGAGCTGGAGAGGGCGATGGGTGGGTGGGTGGGGGGGCTCCGGGCAGAGGGGGACTGGGCGTGCAGAGCGGAGCAGAGGAGCAGGAGCTGGGTCCTGAGTGGGGACGGGAGGTGGTGGGGAGCCTGCACCTGCCCTGGTTTCTCAGTGATGAACAAGAGTGTCCACCAAAAGCATTGCACGTATAACTAGAGGTGCGTGGATTACTGAGGAGGCTCGGGAGTGACCACAGCTGGGGTTGACGGTCCAAGCTCCCCCGGGACCTAAGTCAGGGTGGAGGGTCTGGGGGTTCCTCGGGGGATACGGAAACCCCTGCTTCTGCACCCCCGGGAGTTGGGATTTTACGAGAACCAACCTTCATCACAGGTGTGTCCCAAAGAGCTGGCAAACGTACCACATCTTCATCCCCAAACACCACTGCATTTGACCCCTGGCTCAGCAAGGAAGTCAGCCCACAGCAGAGCCCTGCCCACCTGGGCCGCCAAGCAGCAGCAACATGCCGACACCCTGTCCAGCCCACTGGCTGCCCACTCACAGCCACACACATGGGCTCCGACCAGCTCTGGGAGGCGGCGGGGGGCGGGGCACCTCACCCCCAGGGGTACCTGAACCCTTCAAGGAGCCGGCAAAATGCAGGCACTGGTTACTCACTGAGAACTTGAGGGCAGGGAAAGGGAGCCTGTGCCACCCGGCCCCCGTGCTGCCAGCCGGCTCTAAAATCAAGAGGATGTTTCTGACTCATCTCTCGAGACGGACGTAAGCCATCCTTTTGCTGCAGCCACCTTCCCAACACTTCTCCTTAAGGCTTCTCCTGACATGCAATCTCAGCAACATACAGCACGTACTTCAATAAAGGATTCTGAGACTAGGAGACCCGCCCCACCGCTCACCTAGACCGGAGGGCTTTGTGTCTTCTCCCTCCGCCCTGGACCTGTCCCTCGCGCCAGTTCCGCTCCTGTGAGTTATGGCAACACCACCTCTCAGTTAAAGCTTTCCCTCCCGGGTTCTGAGTGAGTCTATAAATCACCAGAAGTCACCAAACCCACCCAGGCCTTGCTGCATATGGGGGCTGTAGCGGATGCCACATGAAGCTCTCTAAACGTTTAAACAAAACAAAATAGCCGCGCACGCCTGTGTGCGCGCACACACACACTTTGGCACATGAGCCTCGGGTTACTTGAGCGTGTTCAAGCTCAGCCCCTCCTATGCCCCGACACCGCTGAGCTGCGGGTCGAGGGCTGCAGCGGCCCCTTCTGCCTCATGGGAGAGGTCGCTGGGAAGTGCTGCTGTTCTGAGTAGCGAGAGGAGGAGGAACAAGTGCTAAACTGGCCCCCAGAATGGTCCTCACGTTTAGCACTAGAATGGATGCAATGCTGCAGAACGTCTCACCAGGTGACCAGTTTCAAACTGCTGGCTGATTAAATATACATTTACATATAGATATAAAAATTACTAAGTCAACATTTGCTGTTTTCAATGTGAAAACGATAAAATGTAATTCTGAATAATTGTGCATTTGCCATAGGGTCCTTGCTAAAGGAACCATAAAAATAATTTTGTAATAAAAAAACTTTTCTTTTTTTAAAGTTTAGTATTGCCCTCAAGTTCAAAAGTTTGGAGCAAACGTGCTGAGTGGGCAGGACTGGCGTCTGTTCCTGCCAGGGACCCGGAAGCCTCAAACCCTGTGGTCCCAACGGCAGGCCCAAGGGACCTACTGGCCACAGGCTAGCTTGGCTCGATCGCCCTCGCTGAGCACTTGGCCTGCGCCCCGCATGAACTCCAGGGGCACGTGGGAGCTGGGCTCTGCCTTCTCTTGACTTACCAGACTAAGCAGCCAGGGGCGGGGGGGCCCTGGGTGGGGACCACTGAGCACTGTGGCCCAGGCGGGGCTGGGGCTGACCTATGCAGCTGGAGGCAGGGGTGGAGCAAGGGCTGTGCGTCTCAGGGATACAGAAGTTAGCTGTGCAGGAAGGAAAAGTGCATTGACGGCAGCCTAGAAACAGCTCACGACCAAACCTCACAGGGAGGGAGGAGGAGCCGAGGTCACCCTCCACCTGCCCTGCGGGCTCGCCACTCCTCGGATGCTGCGGGCTGACATTCATGCTTTCGATGCAAGTCTGCTCGTGAAGAAACAGGAACACACGTTCTCCCCGTTCTGGCAGGTACACGGTTTTCCCGGCAAAGTTCTTTTTTGCCAAGTTCAGTTTGTTTGGTTACTGTTCCGAGCCGCTGTCACCGGAATTCGTAGATGGGGGCACTGTGTTCTGGAACGTGAGTGAGATTTAGCGACTGATACCTGCGGGAGGAGAGGCAGAGGCGTTAGAGCACCCTGAAAACAACACAGGGTGTGGAACCCACTCCACGGGTGCCAGGAGACCCCATGCCCAGATGAAATGCAAGCTTATCTCAGCTTCCTCAGGGGAAGTGAGCCAGCGACAGCCTGTTAGGCAAGGAGAGGCTGGCCTTCTGGGGGAGGATGCAGACCAGGTCCTCTGCCTGCACCACCACCCTGCTTCCCTCTGAAGTCGTGCGCCCCTCAGAGCTCCCAGGGGACCCGGGCACGTGCTGATCCGCCCAGAATCTGGAGGGCTCGGAATGATGACATCACAGCCACACCCCCTACCTCAGCGACTCCATCTTCCTCCTCCCTGGACATGGCTGTGAGACTCCAGAGCATCAGGGGCTCTGTGAGGAGTATGACCCCGTGATGGATGCTCTCAGGAGTCAAAAAGGGGATGGAGAAACAGGCAGGGACAGCTCCCACTTGGGGACACCCAGCATGGATGGTGTGGGTGTCAGCTCCCTCATTTGTCCACAGAGGAATGAGGTGCAGCACAGGAAAAGTGGCTCATCTCTCCCCCAAACACCTCAAAGAAGGCCGTCACATTAGCCGTCAGAGCAGAGCCCTCCCATCCTGGCAGGCCGGCCGGCATCACGAAGACATCTGAATGCTGGGGGCATGTGGAGACGCAAGAGAAGCAGAACCGTGCGCATCCCTGGTGGGAGCGGGAAGCTACAACTGCCATGGGAAACGGTTCCCTAAGAAGTGACTGCAGACTCACCCATGACCCAGCAACCTGCCCCAGCCTCGTGCCCTGAGGAACTGAAAGTAGGACCCAGACAGGCTTGGGCACACCCACGTCCACAGCAGCCAGAAGGTGGGGATGAGCCACAGATCCATCCACTGATGAACAGATGAAGATAACGTGGCCCCCATCCACATGACAGGAAATTGCTCAGCAATAAAGACGAAGGACTGACACGCACTCAACATGCAATATGGGGTCTTCAAAACACAATGACAAGACCCAGAGGGCAAACAGTGCGCGGGCCCACATTCGTGACGTGCTCAGAACAGGCAAACCTATACTCAGAGCAGATTAGTGGTGCCTGCAGCTGGTGGGGGCGGGGAGCTGGGTGACGGCTCCTAGGGGGACAGGGTTTCCTCTCTGCCAGTGGAAACATTCTGAAATCGGGTGACAAAACCGTGCTGACATGAAGGCCCCCTGGACTCTACACTTCCAATGAGGGGATCAGATGGCACGTGAGCTGCTTCTCAATAAAGCTGGTGATTTTAAAAGAAGACCAAAAGTTTTAAACACTTATTTGAAAACTGAACAGGTGTTGAAATCCCAACAATGTCTGTTCTCAGAGAAGCCAGGGTAGCACAGAAGCCCTGGGCCCTTGGCCACTGCTGGTCAGCCCTGGGCAGCGTCCTTCATGAACCTTTAAAGCATGCAAGACTTGACAGGAAATAAAGAGCTTCAACATGCAGAAGAAATCAGGTGTTTGAGGGCACAGCCACCCTTCAGGTGGACAGGGCACCTACAGAAGCTCAAAAAGTCATGAGAGGCCCCAGAACAGGGGCAAAGGCCACGCCCAGGAGCACGTGGCCGTCACCTTGGCAGAAGGCAGGCCCATTAGGCCCACGGGCCCCGGTTACCAACAGACTTCTAGCAGGAAGGTGAGCACAAAATCAGAAAGGCCGCTGACAGCAGAGTTCACATGGGATCTCACACTCTAACTACTGAGTCTAGGAAGAATAAAGACAGGACCCACAAGCCTGAGATAAACGTAGCTGAAAATAGGGCTGCTTGAAAGCATTCAGCAGTGAATCCCTGTACCCAGAACTTCACCTTTGCACCCATTTACACCACTCTGGGGAGGCAAACGAGCCCCCGTGTGAGCACTTCGGGAACTGTGGCCAAGCTCTCAGTCCTTACCACTCTGAGCTCCTGTGGTAGTAGTAGCCCTCTATGGAGGCCGCTGACTTCTGGAAGCAGATGTAGTAGAAGCCGGCAAAGGAAGCACCACTGATGTCCTTGATCGTGTGGTCCGGGACTAGGAACTGCTCCTGCATGCACACAGAGGGTCAGTGTCGCGGCTCCAGCCCCCAGGCCTCCCTGCCCCTTGCAGCTGGCTCTCAGCCTCACTGGGTGACCATGAACCGTGTGCCACCTATGTGTTCTAGACCAAGCACGGCCCCCACATCTCAAGGTTGCTAGGGTCAGAGCTGGGAGCAGGCTGTGGATTGAGACTCAAGTCTGGGCCGAGCCCCGGCCCCGGTTCTCAGCACAGAGCCTGGGAAGGAGGATGCTCCAGGCTTCGGTCTGTAGAAACACTGGTGAGATTTCAAAATAAAACAGCTTTTTCCCACAGGCTGGGGGCCTGGGGTTGGAGGTGGGTGGAGGCTCACTAACTCACCTCCTGAGCTTGGTACCCGTGGCCCTAGCTCAGGAAGTACCAGAGGGAGCCCACCCGACAGACTCTTCAGGAGCTAGAAGGGAAACCCACCCCCATTCCCTGAGCTGGAGGGACCAGGGGCACTGTGATGGCCCACAGCCTGGGCAAGAGGGTGGCCAGGGAGGTCACTTCACTTAGGGGCTAAGAAGAGGAGTCTCCCAAGTCCATGGGACCCTCAGGATGACCCAGCCTGCAGGGTGGAAGGTGAAGCCAGAGGGAGAAGGGTCACAGAGCAGGGGGAGGGGTCACAGAGCAGAGAGGGTGAGGCCGGGCCCCCTTACCTTCCACCTCATGAAGACATAGTCCCCACTCTTCAGCTCTTCGTAATCAAAGTCGTCTGAGTTAAACGATTTTGCATACTGATAAAAAGCCAGAAACTTGCCCTGAAAGCCAAAAGCAGAGCAAAGGATGAGGGCTGGGTGGGAACGCGGGCCTGGGGGCGGGGCCGAGGCACTCACCCAGTGCTTCCGGTCCACGTCCTCGTCAGCGTCCCACTTGCGGGTTAAGAAAGGGTGCTTCCTGCTGATTATCTCTCCTTCAAAGAAGGTAGTGAGGGTCGGGTACTCCTGTGGCAAAAACACAAATATCAAACAAGATGTCCAACAGCAGTTCTAACTTTTTACAAAAGAACAAACCAAGTTCGCTTTAATTTCTCCCCAGAACTTTGAAAAGAGGACCACACTGCTGGGCGACCACCCAGACCAGAGGCAGGTGCAGCAACACCCACGGCCGAGGAGGGAGCCTGACTTGAGGGGCCCAGGGTGGGGGTGGGATGTCGCCTGGATTCTGGGGACTCTGCCAGAAGCAGAGGACCCTTCTTTGGCACGCTCGTGATGTGTTGATGGCTCAGAAAAGAACTTGGACAAGTTACTTCTGAATATTCTAGCATACAGAGCAGATGGTAACTTGATAGGTTTTACTTTCCAAGGAAAACACCCAGAGAGACTACGAAATCACAGCCCCGTCTTCATGCCTCAGCCTGGTCATCGCTTCTCAGACTGGCTCAGTCTATCCCTGGTGCGCCAGCTCTTTAGGTTCGAGGGGCAGGGAAGGGACTGTAGAATACCCCTATGTGAGAGGCACTCTTGTAATTCTATCATGTGAGCTAAGACAACTTACATGACGGGAAATACTGATGACCACGTCTGCCCCGGGAAACCATAACCACCAGAAAAGCAAACGAGTGGTCATCCTGACTGGGTGCCTGAAATGTTAATACTCCCAACAACCCTGCTGTTTGTCCCTCTGTTCATACAAAGGCACAAAAGATTTGGGAAAAGTTAATCGAAGAACAAGTAACCACTGTAAAAAGTTTACCATTTCTCTGCATTTGTAAAAACCCACCCACCAGGCAACCCGCCAGTGTCCAGGCAGCCCCTCAGCACTGCCTGCCAGCCCGGGTCATTCCTGGGGGTGCTGTGATGACCCCCACCCAGCAGAGCACAGGCCACCATCCTGATGTCCTGGGACCACGGAGGACCTGCTCTCTTCCTCAAACCCCACATCAGCCCCTCTCGCTCAGCATTAAACATCTCTACCGGTTTAAATGCCACTTCTCCCGGCTTGCCTGCCAGGTGGCTCGGCGACCCCACAGGGTACTGCGGCCTCGCTGGCCTGGGGCTTCCATGAAGGCCACGACCACTTTCCTGCACACGCCAAGGCAGCCTGCTCTTGTAGCAGTGAACTTGAAACACTGCAGATCTGCCATCCCCGTAAAACTGAAACTTTCACCCCAACGGTTGCGCCGCGTTCCTCAAACACATACTGACACAGAGCAGAAAAATTACAGAGACCAAGACTGCCTTAGCAGAAACCTGATTTTTAAAGGTATAAACCAAATTATAGCAATCCATTTGAAAAAGACCTGCTAAGGGAAAAAATGCTTTGTAAGCTGGCAGCTGACTTGAGACGTTAAATTAACGGGTATACAGTATACTGACTTCCTGAGTTTTGAATCTTCATATTTTATCAAGATGTCCATAAAGAGAGAGAAGGATGAATGATCAAGTATAATAACAAAGAACAAGCTTATGTTCAAGTCATGAGTTTTCCTAACAAGTGATTCTACATCGACCTCTCTCTAAAATGTTCCAGGCAGTCTATCAGGGTGACCACTAGGTACCCACAAACTCTGAGAATTAAATAAAATAAATATCTAATGAATGAATGAACAGAAGGAACCCCAAAGATAAAACCCCTCGCAGGGCAAGCAAGGACATTCAAGCTCTGACTACAGCCAGGGGGAGGGGGGTCACAAAGGGAGGGCGGGCATGGCTAGCATCCCCAGGTGTGGGCTCACTGCGCTGGGCCGTCCTCCCCTCGCTGGCTCCAGGCCCACCTGCCTGGAGGTGAGTCCAGCTTTCCGTGAAGACCCACCTTCTGGAAGATCAACGTTTGATTGACCAGTAAGGCAGTCTCTGGGTCTGGTGGCATGACCACCTGTGTTCCAAGTAAACCCAGCACAGCCTCAGAGTGCCCAGCACTGTCCGGGGAGTGTGTGGTGGGGCTGACACCCTCCCGCTGGGCTCCCAGCCACCTATGTTGGGCTCCCAAAAGATGCCCCTCTCCCTATGGGTGGCTGGCTGGGACTGCAAAGAAAGTATCACTTGACACCCATTCTTCACAATTCTGGGATTCAGTTTCCACAAGGCAAACAAAACTTCCCAAACTGTGTGTTTGTGACTCAAGGCAGGTAGGAGGCCAGTCATCTCCAATTATATAGTTAGTTTTCCTATTTCCATACACATGAGGAAGACCATGGCTGATTAGTCATGTTAAAATAAGTCAGATATCTGCTATTTCCAGAACTATAAATGGAAAAGCAAACAAAAATTTTGCCACACCGTGCGGCATGTGGGATCTCAGTTCCCTGATCAGGGACGGAATCCAAGCCCCAGCAGTGGAAGCATGGTGTCCTAACCACTGGACTGCCAGGGAAGTCTCAGGTTGTACATCTTAAATGGGTGAACCCTGTGCTATGGGAACTATATTTCAGTTAAAAAGAGTTTAAAACAAGGTGAATTCAAAGGCTTGGAAGACTCGGGCAGGATGACAGACCCTCAGGAAGCACAGTCCCCTCTGATGAAGGTGGCTCCGAGGGGGAAGAGCTGGCAGCGACACCCCCCCCACCTTGGGAACACGGCTGTTGGGTGGCTTGGGGCGCTACCCTGCATTCGGGCCACCTGCCCCGATAGGGCCATCCGCAGCCTTTCCGTCTGTGGGTTTTTAGTTCTGCCCACCATCTGTGTGCAGCTCGCTGTGACCATTTGGAATCAGGGCCCCATTCCACACTACAGACTCTGCTGGTTTCCTAACGAAGTTCAACGTTTTTGCTCTGCACTCAACACAGACGTGTGGCCACCTCCGAGTTGAGAGTGTTCTGTTGCTGGGTCTTCTCCAGCACAGACCCAGGTGAGAATCCTTCCTCATGCTGTCACTTGCTGCCCCGACTTGACGTGATATGTTTCTAGAGGTCTGTCTCAACAACCGAATTCTCAGGAGTCTCTCAGACATCTGATAGAAAAGCGGGAGAACCAGGGGGACAGGGAGACGAAAACCAGTGCTTCCCGACTGTGAGGGCCCAGCCTGGGGCTCAGCAGTTCCGAGCTGCCCGCTCACTGACGCCGCGTCCCCTTGGGACCTGAAGTGGGCACCTGGAGCCCTCACCTCACAGGTAAGCCAGCTGACACAAACAGGTGAAGGCTGTGGGCAGGAGGAGGCGAGGGTGTCCGCCAGACCCTCACTACTCTGAGCAGCGTGGCCAGGCCCCCCTCCTGCTCGCCAGTGGGAACACAGAGGGTGCTCTCTCTCGCCTGTGACATTCCTGAGTTCTGAAGGTTGAAAAGCTGGCCTTGAGGGAGGGAGCAGCTCCTTCTGCCGGAGGAACCTCCAGGGCCACGGTCTTGGAGGGGTGCTGCTCATTCCAGAAAGTGAAACTGACCATGATGGCGGCAGCAATGCTCTGATTATATTTTTCTTTTCCTCAAAAAGGATCAAAGTAAAATCAGTAGTGTTGGTCACATGGTAACCTGCTGATAAACTTTAACGTCTGTGAATGCACACGTCCACACTGCCTGCTCCTGCTCCCTTAAATAACTGCACTCAAGGTATGGGGCTCCTGAGTCAGGCTTGCAGAGTCGAGCTCGCTGGCCCTTCACACCTGGGGTCCCAACGTGCTGTCCCCACCAGGCCCCCGCCTGCGGGAAGAGCACTTACCTCAGTAAGGCCTTTGATCTTCAGATACCCGCAAAGGTAGGAGTTCCCCGTGTCCACGTGCTGAAAAGACAGGACAACACAGCCATGTTACAAACGCAGGGTCCACCGGGGACAGCAGAAGCATGTCCAGCGTGCAGAGGCCCCTTGGAGGCTGGGGAGAAGGGAGCCTGGAAGCTGGTACAGCTGGGTCTCCCCGGTCCTGCAGCAAGCTGAGTGTTTAATGCTGAGTGAGGCCTCGTGTTAAGAAACTAGGAGGACTCCACTGGTGGTCCAGGACCAAGGCTCTACGCTCCCCATGCAGGGGGCCCAGGTTCAGTCCCTGATCAGGGAACTAGATCCCACATGCTGCAACTAAATACCTGCATGCCAGCAAGGAAGACCAGGTGCAGCCACATAAATAGATACATATTAAAAAAAGAAAAAAAACTAGAAACGTTTGTTGCAATTCTCAGATCTGAGGACCCTATACCTTCCAATGCACCTTGAGTCAAACACCAAAGTGGTGCTTCAAAGCTGCAGTGAGCTTGGCCAGCACGAAGCATGCGGCTTCACAAAGCTGGAGAGGTCCCATCGTCTGCTGCAGTGGATAAAGGTCCGCACCTGAAAACCACCGCAGCTCTGCAAACATCCTCACCTGCTGATGTGGGCATCTGACAAAATGGAGCAGCCAACCTGAACTTACAGGGGTCAGCAAGGGAGCTGTGTTCAAGGACCCACGGCTTGAACCTGAAGCCTTGTTTCAAGGGTGTGATTCTCACCAAATTCAATACAATTTGGGTTTCACAGCTGCCAGAAAGGGTATCAGGTGGCAAGGATACGGGCTAATAAGATTAAAAACTCAACTAAATTGGCTAACATTTTGGATGGATTATCACATGCTTGAGAATCAGAATTTCAGTTTGGCCTCCATCCAACCATGTGTCTCTCCCTCTCTGCCCAAATTGATCTTTTTGCACCACGGGAGTGTCGACCCAGCAACCAGCCAGCATCTCAGTGAGAGAGAACAAGGTGAAGGCTCAGCAAGAAGGTGCTCGAAGCACAGCTGTGTCTAACAGCTGCTCTTCCTAATATTCCTCCTACAGTGACCTGGCCCTCACTTCACTCTTGGCTTCTTGGATGAGATAAGAAAGACAGTGGTCACAGTAACATTTAAAAAAAAACACCACCACCAGGTCAGAGCCTTACAAAGTTTTGAGGAACTCTTTAAATTGCAATTTTAGGGGAAAAGAAACCACTCCAGAAGCACATGAAGAGAGGCCCATCGTTAGTCATCAGAGAAGTTCAATCAGAACCACAAGAGATGCCACCTCACCCCCACTGGGATGGCTATAATCAAAGAGGGGCCATGACAAGTGTGACAGGGACGTGGAGAAACTGGAACCTCTGACACTGCTGGTGGAGATGGAAAATGGTGCAGCCACTTTGGAAATCAGCCTGGCAGCTCCCCAAATGTTAAACAAACAGTCACCATACAACCCAGTATTCCACTGGTAGGGAGACACCCAGGAGAAATGCGGACAATGTACACATAACAACTCGCGCGTGAATGTGCACAGTGGTGTGTTCATGACAGCCCCAGAGTGGAAACACCCACAAACAGCCATCTATGCATCAACAGAGGAACAGAATGCTGCAGAGCCACTAGGGGACGATGACACAACAGCACAGAGGGAGGGAGCACTGGCTCCTGCTGTGATGTGGACGAACCTCAACACATGGTGCTCCGTGCAACAAGCTGGACACAGAAAGTTACTGTATGATTCCCTTTATGTGAAAAGGCCACAATAAGCAAATCTTAGGGGAAGAAAAATTAGGGGTTGCCTAGGGGTGGAGTCCTTGGACTGCATGGAGATCAAATGAGTCAATCCTAAAGGAAATCAACCCTGACTCTTCATTGGAAGGACGGATGCTAACACCGAAGCTCAAGTACTTTGGCTACCTGATGCGAAGAGCCGACTCATTGGAAAAGACCCTGATGCTGCGAAAGATTGAGGGCAGGAGAAGAAAGGGGCGGCAGAGGATGAGATGGTTAGATAACATCACTGACTCAATGGACTTGAGTTTGAGCAACCTCCGGAAGTTAGTGAAAGACAGAGGAGCCTGGCGTGCTGCAGTCCATGAGGGTCACCGAGAGTCGAACATGACTTAGCAACTGAATAGTGTTGGAGGGGTGTGGCAGCTAAGGATTCTTTCTGGGGATAATGAAGATGTTCTAAAATTAGACTGCAATGGCAGTTACACAGCTTTGGGACCACACTAAAAACTACTGAATTGTACACCTTACATGTGTGACTTGTGTGACAGGTGAATCATACCTCAATAAAGCGCCTATGAAAAACAGAAAGAAAGCAGGAAAGAGGTGGAGTTACAAAAGTCAGAAGTTTCTAAGACAACAGAGCCCAAGAACCCAGTTGTGGCTGAAAAACCAGCTGATTGGGCAACTCACAGGCCAGACTGTCTCTGCGACAGTAAGACACTCACCCATCCAGGTGCAGGGCGGCATTCCTGGGTGTGACCAACGCCCCCGGCAGCAGATGGCCGACTCCAAGTGGCCTCCAGCCACTGCCCAGGTCGCTCTGGCCACCCTGGGACCTGCTAGTCATGCACCAACCCAACCCCTACTCCCACTGGTTCACAAGGGAATTGGCACCAGCAGGAATTCAGAAACAACATGCTGAGGACAGGGAGGGGAGCTGCCGCAGGAACCAAGACTTGTCTGTGATACCAGGCTGCCCCGCCACTGGTCCCCAACCCCATTAGACACCATCAACCTCAACAAGGGGCCCAACTCAAGATCATCCCAAACATGACCCACACCAGGCATTTCACTTCTAGAATTTTATGATGAGCTGCAAGATGTAAAAGAGTCTGTATCTTCCTACTCAATTCTCACATTTGGAGAAGAGAAGGGAGATTGCCACAGTGGTCGTCTAATGGTGAGAGCTGAAATAACTCAGCCACGATCCTTTTCTTTTCCTGGCCTTGTCTCACAGCTCGCAGGATCTCAGTTCCCCGAGTAAGGACTGGACCTGGGCCACAGTAGTGAAAGCGCCAAATCCTAACCATGAGACCACCAGGTAATGCCCATCTTTTCAATTACGATAAGTATCATAGCTTATATTAGAAATTTCAGTTTGTAGACCAGAGACACAATTAACAGAGATGGAGTTCTCTTGATCTAAAGTAAACGATTTACTCCAACAAAGCAGTAAGATAAAAACAGGCAGGTGAATGATCGGCAGTTGGTGGAGACAAAAGGTGGGAGAAGAGAGGCTGAGAAGAGAGGCTGTTTGAGATTTAAAATCAGTAAAGAGCAAAGGGCAGGAGAAAAATTCTGTCCCCACACAGGACCTACATTCTACATCTACATCCTACATTCTGTCCTCACACAGAACATCAAAGCTTCTGCAAGACCTTTGAGGGGACAGTGTTTGGAGGGGCTTTTAGGCACAGCTTAGGAGATGAGGTATCAGACTGAAGACAAAGGGGCGAAGGGAGGAGGAAGTGGGTCCTGCTGCAGGCCTGGGCAGATAGACAGGAGGACAGTTTTCCAGGAAGGCAGAGCAGAAAGAGGATTAACCACAGCCGATCTCCTTGGGCCGGGAGGAAATGTCAAGTGTGTTCTCATCTGCGTGAGAGGAGTGAAGTGCAGGAAGGAGCTGGGACAGGTAAAGCTAAAGTTCCAAAGCCATTAGGAGCTGGCAGCAGGTTCTCAGAAATCCAGGTCAGAGGCGGGGAGGAAATACCATATGAGAAATAAAAGTGGGTGAGTTACATTTCCTAGCATGAGTATGAGAGACTAAGGAGGAAGCCCTGACATGTGGATCAAAGTTAAAAATACAGTAAGAGGGTCCCCTAGAGCCAGGAACGAGAACAGGGAGATGAGAAGGTCTGGGCAGACAGATGGAGAGAAAAGGAGTGGACTGGAAGTGGCTAGAGGGTGGGGAGTAGGGAGTGTCAGGAGTCTGAGCCAGGAAGAGACTATGGGTTGGGGGGCTAGGAGATCAGCTTCTAACAGACTGTGAGGAGCCCACTTAGGATGTGAGTGCCCAGGCTAAGGAATGGGGCAGGAGTCGGGGTGGGATGGGGGCCCTCAGGTCCCGGGGCTGATGGAGGGAAGAGACGGATGAAGCAGGAGGAAACCCCCCGGAGGAGGAGGCGGGCCCCAGGGCCTGGGCTTCATGGGACCGAGGAAAACGTGGGAGGCAGCAGGCACGTCTCGGGCCTGGGAGAGTCCAGAGTCAGAGGGAATCCCTGGAGAGTTTCCCGGACGGGGTCCGAGAGAGACTGGAAGAAGGACTGTTGCTGGGGCGACGGGCCACGGGGAAGCAGGGCCGGATCTGAGGCGGCCGGTCCCCGGCTCGGGCCCGCAGGGTTGGGGCACGCCGGAGGGCCCCCGGCAGGCCCGGGCAGCAGGCCCGTCCGTGGCCGAGGGCCCGAGGGGGCGGCGGGGCGGCCCGGGCCGTGGACGCCTCGAGAGGCCGGGCCGCTGGCTCACCTGCAGCACTACCTCCACGTCGTACGAGTTCCCCTTGCTCTTCTGGTGGCCGCGGAACTTGGAGCCGCTGTAGAGCAGGCTGGTGGCCACGCCGGGCTGCTGCGTGTTGATAGGCGGCGGCGGGATGAGCGAGGCGGCGGAGGCGGCCGAGGCACCGGCCGGCGGGGGACACTCGGTGCGGACCGGCATCGCGGGGTCCCCCGGAGCCAGGGCTGGGGGAGGGGGAGGAACCGCCGCCGCCGCGCGGAAGCCGAGGAGGGCAGACGGAGGGGAGGCCGGCGCGCGCGTAGGGCGGGAGGGGTCCACCCGCCGGCCGCAAGCGGACCGAGCGCTCCGGCCACCACCGGGACCCCGGGACCTGCGAGCAGGGCCTCCGGGTTCTGAGCGAACCCCCTCCCCGCCTGCGCTCGCACACACGCCCCTTCCGATTGGCTCGGGCGCGCTGAGGGGCGGGAGCAGGCTGGCTCGACGCTTCCGCCCATTGGCGGGCGGGGACAGCACGTGGCGGGCGCCGAGACCCTCTGGGACTTGTAGTCTTTTTCCCGAGGAGCGGCGCGGGGGCGGGGCCGGGGCGTTTGTGATGCTGATTGGCTGCGGCGTGTGCTGAGGCGCGCGGCGACGGCGCGCTACGAGTGTCGTGCGCAACATGGCGGCGCCCAGAGAGGGTGAGGGTGCCGGCGACCGGTGAGGAGGTTTGTGGAGTCCGAGCACGCGACGTGTGGTCCCTCCGCTCCGTGTTCCCCGTGCTCTGGTCTCGAGCGGTCGTTCTCTGAGGCCCCCGCGCGATGTGGAGGAGCTGCCTTAGGCTGCGGGACGTGGGGCGTCGCCTCCTGAACCTGCCCCGAAGTGGCCTCACCGCCTCCGAGGGGCTGGGGCCAAAGCCCCCTACCCCCATCCGGGCCTACGTGCCCCCGGCAGGTGAGGGAGGCCAGGGCGGAGCAGGCTGAGGGGTCGGCCTTGCAGGGTCACACGTCGGGAGGGAAGTTCCCCGCGAGGGCAGGGATCGCTCCAGGGCACACGCGCGTCGTTTCCTTTTGGCAGGTGCGGTTTTTCTCTCTTTCACTGGGGAAGCAGAGGTCATCCTTGTTTTCAGGGGGGCAAATTCGACTTCTGGGTCGGGATTGCGCCAGAGGCGCAAAGCAGACTCTGAGAGGTTTGCGGGGCAAAGGCCAGTCTGCTAGGCTGCTTTCTGTGTCCCCGCGACCGGCTTTAAGTCTTCCATCCCGGCCGCTTGCTCCACAGCTGTCCTGGCCCTGCCTCCTGCTGCCCTCCCAGAACACCTGCCACCTCTTCTAAGGAGTTGACACCCCGTGCCTTCTTCCTGCATTTCCGACTTGGATGAGGCTTTCTGTAGCGGATCTTTCGTTACTCCTAGGGAGAGATTTTGGGATAAGAGTGGGACTGACTTTAAGTGAGTGAAGACAGTAACGCTTTCTTTCCAGCCAGTTAGTACTGTGCTGAAGTTGGGGGTAAGGAGAAGGTCACTGCGGTGTTGGAGCTGTTCCGAGGACGTCTGTGTTGCCTCCACCCCCCTAC
This sequence comes from Bubalus bubalis, assembly GCF_019923935.1. Classification (NCBI taxonomy): domain Eukaryota; kingdom Metazoa; phylum Chordata; class Mammalia; order Artiodactyla; family Bovidae; genus Bubalus; species Bubalus bubalis. Next base: position 28,595,342 of record NC_059159.1, on the reverse strand, counting down.
CAGCTGTCCCAGCCATCAGCTGCATAGAGAAGAAAGGTCTTCAGAGAGCCTGTCTGTCCAGCTGAGGAGTACACCGGTGAAGTCAAAGCTGGGGGTCTCTGCTTACAAGTTGTCTGTTGTCTGCACAAGTGGTTTAGCTTCTCAGTGTCTGCCTCGTCTAAAGAGACAGCTTGTGCTGGGTTGAGGGAGATGCTGTAGATAGGGAGGCCAGCCTGCCACCTGTTTTTGTAAATAGTTTTCCTGGAACCCGGCCCCCCTCATTCATTGACACACACCTAAGGCTGTTTTCATTACGGTGCAGAGTTGGCTGGTTGTGCCAGACACTGGATGGCCTGCAAAGCTTAAAACACTTGGGCTTTTTACAGAAAATGTTTGCCAACCGTGCTGTGGCTGCTAGAGCGGTTTGGGGGAAAAGTGTTTAGTCATCTGGCCCGTTTATAGTAATTGCTGTGGTAGATACATTTGCCCTGAAGAATTTTTAAACAGCTTTACTGAGATGATGCACTTAGAATTCACTCACTTAGAGTGTACAGTTTAATGGTCCCTTGTGGCTCAGATGGTAAAGAATCTACCCTCGTTGGAGAAGGAAATGGCAACCCACTCCAGTGTTCTTGCCTGGAGAATCCCAGGGATGGGGGAGCCTGGTGGGCTGCCGTCTATGGGGTCACACAGAGTCAGACACGCCTGAAGCGACTTAGCAGCAGCAGCAGCAGGTAGCCCAGGCATTAATGTGGTATGGAAGCAACATTTCTTTTCAGGTATTAAGCGGATCTGTGATGGAATTCAGTCTTACTGCATTGGGCTACTTGGACTAAGATATAGAATTCTCATTTTAAATACCAGTTCTTGGGTGCTGCTTATCCACTTGCTTTCCTTTTCATTTCCCTTTCTCCTCCTCCTTTTCTTTTAAACAGGATCAATGCCTTCTATTTATATGTGTGTGTATATATATTGCTATATATACATGTATACACACATGAGATATATATATATTATATATAATATATATATATAAAATTTGGGCTTCCCAGGTGGCACTAGTGGTAAAGAACCTACCTGCCAATGTAGAAGATGTAAGGGATGCGAGTTTGATCCCTGGGTCAGGAAGAACCCCTGAGGAGGGCATGGCAACGTACTTCAGTATTCTTACCTGGAGAATCCCATGGACAGAGGAGCCTGATGGGCTACAGTCCATAGGGTCACAAAGAATCAGACAGTACTGAAGTGACTTAGCATGCATGCACACAAATATTATTTATATATTGATATCATTGTATAATAGTAAGATAGTGGAGCAGGTGTGACAGTTGTGAAGAGTCCCTGGCTTTTTGATTCTGTCCAGAAATGGATGCTCAGAGGATGATCTTGGCAGTGCTGAGTATAATCAGAAAATTGTCTCAAGGATCTAACATTACATATATTTGTACAAATGGAATTCAGGGCATTGGCAGATATACCTGTAGAGAGGTCTCTGATACTCAGCAAAACTTATGGAAAGGGGGCGTCTCGAGACTTTCTGTTCTCTGAGGGCCATCTGTAGGTGTTCTTCAGATAGGCCACTTGAGGGTTCACTTGTGCTTCATCGGCTTTGTACCTTTCATTTGTAATGATGGGATTTAAAAAAAAAAAAAAAGAATCCACCCTCGTTGCTGGAGACCTGGGTTCAATCCCTGGGTTGGGAAGATCCCTGGAGGAAGGCATGGCTACCCACTCCAGTATTCTTGCCTGGAGAATCCCTGTGGACAGAGGAGCCTGGTGGGTTACAGTCCATGGGGTTGCAGAGTCGGACATACTGAGCGACTAAGCACAGTATACTCAGAGTTCTGCTGCCCTCAGTTCTAGAAACTTCTTATGACCCCAAAGGATCCCTGTACCCTTTAGCTGCCACTCTGAGTACCCCGCCCCCGCCCCATCCCTCCAGCCCTAGACAACCATTACTTCACTCTCCGTATCTATGAAGTGAAATCGCTTAGTCGTGTCCGACTCTTTGTGATCCTGTGGATGGTAGCCTACCAGGCTCCTCCCTCCATGGGATTCTCCAGGCAAGAGTACTGGAGTGGGTTGCCATTTCCTTCTCCAGGGGATCTTCCCAACCCAGGAATTGAACCGGGGTCTCCCACATTGCAGGCAGACGCTTTAACCTCTGAGCCATCAAAGATCTGTATCTATAGATTTCCCTATTTTGGACATTTCCTATAAATGGAATGTGGTCTTTTTTGACTGGCTTTTCTCCATTTAGCGTATATTCAAGGTTCGTCCTAGGGTTAGCACGTGTCGGTACTTCATTCTTTTTCATAACTGGTAATATTCAGTTTTGGGAACACACCATGTCTTATTTACCCAGTCATTCATTGATGAACATTTGGGTGGTTTTCATCATTTGACTATTCTGAATGCCTTTGTAAACACTTGAATACAGGTTTTTGTGTGAGAATGTATTTTGGTTTCTCATAGGAGGTACCTAAAAATAGACAGGACATCCCCAGTGGCTCAGTGTTAAAGAATTCACCTGCAAGGCGGGAGACCCGGCTTCGATCTGTGGGTCAGGAAGATCCCCTGGAGAAGGGAATGGCAACCCACTCCAGTATTCTTGGCTAGAGAATCCCATGGACAGAAAAGCCTGGTGGACTGCAGTCCATAGGGTCACAAAGAGTTGGACACAACTAAAGCAACTTAGCACACATGCAAGAGTAGACTTGCTGGATCAAACGGTAGCTAACTAACTTTCTGAGGATTGGCCACCCCACTTTCCAAGGTGGTCACGCCATTTTACATTTCCCCAGCAGTGTGTGAGGATCCCAGTTTCTCTGCCCCCTTACCGACATCTGTCCGTCTGACTATGGCCTTCCTAGCTGGTGTGAAGGACTGTCATTTGAATTTCCCTGAGGATGAATGACCTTGGAAGAAAAGTTATGACCAACCTAGATAGCATATTCAAAAGCAGAGACATTACTTTGCCAACAAAGGTCCGTCTAGTCAAGGCTATGGTTTTTTCAGTAGTCATGTATGGATGTGAGAGTTGGACTGTGAAGAAAGCTGAGTGCCGAAGAATTGATGCTTTTGAACTGTGATGTTGGAGAAGACTCTTGAAGAGTCCCTTGGACTGCAAGGAGATCCAACCAGTCCATTCTGAAGGAGATCAGCCCTGGGATTTCTTTGGAAGGAATGATGCTAAAGCTGAAACTCCAGTACTTTGGCCACCTCATGCGAAGAGTTGACTCATTGGAAAAGACTCTGATGCTGGAAGGGATTGGGGGCAGGAGGAGAAGGGGACAACAGAGAATGAGATGGCTGGATGGCATCACCGAGTTGATGGACGTGAGTTTGAGTGAACTCCGGGAGTTGGTGATGGACAGGGAGGCCTGGCGTGCTGTGATTCATGGGGTCACGAAGAGTCGGACACGACTGAGCAACTAAATTGAACTGAGGATGAATGATGTCAAAGAACATCTTTTTAGGTGCATTTTGGACACTTGTGCATTTTCTTTGGAGAAGTGTCCATTCAGATGCTTTGACCATTTCTAAATTGGGTTACTTGTCTGTTTATTATTGAGTTGAGAGGGTTTTCTATATTCTTGGCCCTCCCAGTTAGTCCAGAGCCGCCCCAGAATTGTGGGCAGTCAAAATCTAGCTGTGAGGCGTAAGGCCCGCCAGGTGGCGCTGTTTAGAAAGAGACCAATGTCACGCCGCTCAGAGGAGGCACGGCCTCCGCTCACGGTGCATTGTGGGGGTTGCAGTTCTGTCCCGAGCAAAGGCCTGCCCGGAGATTGAAGCTGATGAAAAGACCACTAGCTGGCCTGGGGAGCCTGGGACAGGACAAGGAGTGTCAGGGGAGGTGACACAGAAAATCGCCTGTTTCTTTATATGGATTGGAGCAACCTTGCAGGGAAAAGGGACCCCATGGACATCAATTTCCACTTGTGCTCTCTTCACAGCAGCTTGTTAGCATTCTCTGCCTATACAGCCAGTTTTCTGTTGCCCAGCTTTTAAAATTCAGTGCTTCTCCACATTCGCATTTCTTTGTATCTGCATAGTCCTTAAAATTGCCATTTAAAAGGCACCACGTGTGGTTTTGTCATAGAAATAGATATTCTGTAAAGGGAGTGATTTGTGCTCAAAATAAGGGTTCAGTGTGACTAGCCTGTCTCTCCCATCTCCAACGATGGGGTTTCCATTGCTCTCAGCTCACCTCATCACTGAACATGTGGGTGCTTCACGGGCTCCTGGTCTCATGACTTGTCTCATGAGACCCAGGACCTGGCAGGGTCCAGGCAGAAAACCTCTGTCTTTTGAAATTGGGGAGTGTGGATTCCACCAATTGAGTTTTCCGGATTCTGTTCTCCGCACCTGTGTGAATCTCTAACGTGACTCCCTACTCCATCAGCCCTCCTTGCGGTGACCTGCCAGGCTCCTCCCCAGATCTGGGCCTCTCCAGCCATCCTCTGCCCTGTGACTGCAGGCTCGCCCTGCCCACCACCTTCCTAGCTCTGAAACCTGCTCTCTGAGGCCCAGCACCTTCCTGTGAACTGTTCCTTCTCCTGGAAACTCCCCACCCCCACGCCTTGGAAAGCCACCAGTGCAGGTGGGCCTGCCCACTCTCCTGTGGCTCTTGGGTGCCATCTGGCTGTGAGGAGGTCTTCCTCTAGCCCAGACAAGACGAGACGAGCCTTCCCGGTGCATGTTTGCAGCTCGTCTGGTCCTCTGGCGTCCACGGTTGCTTTATTCGCCTGGATTAGTGTCCGTCATCCTGTGAGACAGGGCGTACCTCATGAGCAGGTTGGCTTTTGAGTCCTGCCCTGGGAGGGGGCTGGTCCTCAGCAAGTTTGTTCCTTCCCCCAGCAGAGCCCTGAGCCCACTGGCTGACATCTCTGATCAGGTGCAGAAGTGGCCTGGCCAGGGCAGAGGAGGTGGGCAGAGGACGAAGACCCCTTCAAGGGAGACCTCGCTATCCCGGCAGCTTTGTGTGGTTCAAGCTCTGTCGTCCATCTCTGCCTCCAGCCACCCCCACCCCACCCCCGGCTGCCCCTCAACCCCCAGGTCTCTCGACCCATCTCCAGCCGTTGGCATGTGTAGAATGCTCTGCTGGCACTTCCTGCTGGTGGGTGGGCCCATCTCCCCCAGAGATGGGTCAGAGTCTTCAGATCCCCCCACCCCAGCCCTCTGCTTCCTGCCAGATGTGGCCTTGGACTTGCTTCCCTACCAGGCACTGGAAAACATGCTGGACATAGTCTGGACGCCTTGACCCAGGTCTCCCAACAGATGCGGGGGCCTCTGGACTCGGTCTTACCTGCTGTCTGAGTGAGACCAGGCTGGCACATAAAGCAGTGGGCAGTGGGAACTTCCTATTTAGGTCAAAAGTATGAAAGAAGTACTGTTGTGATTTCAGACAGGTGGTAAATTTTGCCATGGTAATACTTCATCATGTTGGTGGTCACACCATCTGTAGATTCGAGTGTGTTGTGCCGGGGGGTGGAGGGGTGCTGGAGAAGTCTTGGGAGTCAGGCAAGCTGCAGCTTCATGACACGGCCACTGTCCTTGGGAGCTGGTGGGGCTGCGGCTCCTCCTCCCCTGCTTTACCCAGTAGCTATTGACCATGTGGAGCAAGGAGACCGGGCGCTGCCATGGAAGTCTGGGTGGTCAGTGTCAGTGTCAGCAGTGAGGTCATGAGCGCCTCCACTCCTTTAACTGCCCTTTTTGAAAAATCTTTCCCACAGAAAGGAAGAGGTTCTATCAGAATGTCAGCATCTCACAGGGTGAAGGTGAGTGTCTGGAATTTTCTCTGCCTCTTGTTTTTGTTTATTTCTGTGAATGGGAGGTGAGAGACACTTTTCACCTCCAGCCAGCTCCTTAGTGAGCTTGTCCCAGCGCTCTTGTTGGGTGTGTTTCTATAAGCCATTCCCCACGAAGGGACTTGGGGCATCTTGCATCAAATCAAGTAGCTAAATATAGGGGTGATCACTCCACTCTATCAACCTGAGAGGTTTCCGTTTGATCTTTCAAGGTGGCTTCGAGATAAACCTGGACCACAGGAAGCTGAGGACACCCCAAGGCAAGCTCTTCACTGTCCCCAGCGAGGCCCTGGCCATTGCCGTGGCCACTGAGTGGGACTCCCAGCAGGACACCATCAAGATGTACACCATGCACCTGGTAACAGGTCACAGCCTGCCCCTGTGGCCACCACAGGCTTCCTGGGGCCCTGGGAAGAAGTAGGGGTCCTGTCCTGATTCCAGTAAGGCTCTGGGAGGCCCCCAGCAGACAGCCCACCCCACCCCCAGCCCAGGACCTGGTTCTTCCAGAGTCTTGAAACACAAGTCCTTCCCTGGCCACTTTTACACTGCAGCAGCCACGCTTTGTTTGGCTGGCTCTTGTGCTCTGTGGTGGTCTGGGTCAGGAAGAGACAATGTGTGGAGAGTCCATGTTTCCTGGCACGTGGACCCAGGCACCAGGCAGGCACCTCGGCCTCAGGCCTGTGAGCCAGCCTCCCCTGGACTGTGGGGGAGCAGGGGTGACGGCTGCAGACGGAGCCTTAGAGTGGCTCTGCAGCCTGCAGTCCACAGGGAGGATCCAGAGAAGCTGTCCTGGCCTGGCAGCTCTGTCCCCTGCCGTCTGAGGCTCAGGGAACTGGGTGGTGAGCAACTTGCCCGGATCCAGCAGTTCATTCATGTCTCCTGACTCTGGTCTCCCTGGGCCTGGGTGTCCATGGCTCTGAGACATCACTGCTGTCATAGTGGTAGCACCTCCTGGAAAATAGCACAGGGCCTGGTGGTACAGAGCCTGAGACCTTGAGGGAGTTCATTCCTCCCAGGGCCTGGGCAAGGCCCTCAGGATGCTGACGGGCTTTCTCTCTGTGCCTTTCTTTGATCCAGACCACACTGTGCAACACGTCTCTGGACAACCCCACCCAGCGGGACAAGGACCAGCTCATCCGGGCAGCCGTGAAGTTCTTGGACACCGACACCGTCTGGTAATGGATGTGTGGGCGGCCTTTCCCAGGGCCCCAGCAGGTCCCTTGGGCCTTTTGCTCAGAGTGGTCTCCGTGGAGGAGGCAGTGGGCCCTCTGACTCCTCAGTGCTCTACTGCTCTGCAGACCGCAGGACAGAGGACGTGCCAGCTGCACCAGTGTCAGGACCAGCCCTCCCATAGCCCGGCAGCTGCCCCCCCGGCCTGGGACGCAGGGGCTGTTAGCCTCTGTGGCTGTTGCAGGCTCCATGGCCCAGGGGTCACTTCTGACCATTAGCGTGTTCTCACAGGCATGGTCATCTCTCCTCATCTGGGCTGCAGATGGTCCTTGGCATCCCGAAGCTGGTCTCCTCCTTGGCTGTGTTTTCGCAGCCAGGTTCTTAGGGTGTTGACTGGATGCGGAAGGAACAATTGAGCCCCCCAGATGCTCTGGGGTTACCACCCAGGTGGCACTTGAGGTCTGCTCCGGGGCGAGGGGCAGAGTGGGCCCCTGCAGAGGCCATGATGCTGCTGTTGGAATGTCTATGCCGTCTGTGTTGGGGACAGTTTGGTGACAGGGAGGGTGCCTTTCCAGTCCAGCTCAGGGAGGGGGTCTTCTTGGGAGCATCCCAGCTCAGAGAGCAGAGCCATGGGAGCCTCTCTTTGCCCTAGGGCCACTCCTCCCCACTGGGCAGCACCCCCTCCATCCCTCTGCACCCCCACTGCCTCTCTGCCACTTGTGCTCACACCAGCCTGGCCTCCCTGAGTTCACCCATTGGGTTCCTGTCCCCGGCACCCTTGAACTCAGCTGACCCTAGCTCTGTCTCTTGGTCAGAACAGTGGCCTGGCCTGAGGTAGCATCAGGCAGGGCCACCAGGGGCTGTATCTGTAATTGGGAGGGAGGCAGGCTCGCAAGGGGTGTACAGGCAGCTGGGTCTTGCCGCCTCTTGGGAGAGGAGGGGACTGCAGGATGCAGTGATGAGCTGGCACAGAATCCTAGGACCAGGGGTGCGAGTCAGGACAGTGTAGTGTAACGAGCAGCACTGGGCAGCGCTGTGGGCCCTGACTGGTCAATAACCAGGGACGTTTGGGACAATGGGACTCAAAGTCAAGGGTCCAGGGAACCCTTCGAGGGCTTATGAAGCTGCAGGCTCCTGGTCTCTGCCCTGTGATGGTGTGGGTTTCCAGCAGGTCCTGGATGAGCCCTGGGCCGCTCTTAGAGAACCTTGCTAATATAGGGGCAAGGCAGGGGTGGAGGGGTGGTGGTGGAGAGGTTTTCTACTGTTGCCTTTCATGTTTCTGTATCTGTCACTGGATGAGAGAATTGTACTTTTTTATTAATGGAGACACTTTTGCACTGAATTAGCTACAGGGTGGAAGAACCAGAGACGCTGGTGGAGCTGCAGAGGAATGAGTGGGACCCAGTCATCAGCTGGGCCGAGAAGAGGTGAGATGCCCCACATCCGGCAGCTGGGGTCTGGGCCACACTGGACAGCCAGGGCCCTGAGCTGGTTGACGTTCTGAGTTCAGGGCACCAGGGGACTTGGACAGTACAGGCCCCCTTGGGGGTAGCTGCAGCTAAGTGCTTCTGCCCCATTGGCTGTGCGACTTTGGGCTGGTGACCTGATTCCTCTGAGCTTCCCTTTCTGTGTGTGGGGCTCGTGACCCCTGCCTCCCTGGCTGTCATGAGGAGTACACGGAGTGCTGCACACTGCTGGGCACACAGTGGTGCCTACACTGGCCGCTACCACCCTGCTCGTTGTCACAGTTGCTCTGCGGCTGAGTCATGGAGCCGGGTGTGTGACCTGGACACACATGGAGGACAGTCTGGGCAGGGCCTTGTGGAGGGCCAGTCCAGGGACTGGTGAGGCCCAGCGGCTTCCTTCCCAGGAAGACACTTGGGCAGAGTGGACAGACCAGTGATGTGAGCGGGGTTAGGTCAGGTTTATTTCATCCCAGGGTTGTTGGGAAGGTTTCCTAGCCTGGGCCCTCTGACCTTGGTGTTCTGTAAGCTTGCACACTTAGAGTGGTTTGGACGTAGCATTTTTCATCTGTACACATTTCCTGCACCCACGATGTGTCGGCATCCTCTGGTTTTGTAGTAAGAGGCAGAGCCAGTGCACTGAAGGATCAGGTAAAACCTGACAACTGGACGCCACGAGAGAACCGTGAGGATGCGATGCCGTTTCACTGGGGAGTTCAGTGACGTGAGACATGAGCTCGCTGCCTACAGGTTTTTGCTGTGGTACGAAGTTGTCCACTTTTGGTGGCAGTTAAGATTTCTCACCCATAATATTAATAGATAACAGGAAAATGTGGCCCCTTCCTGTGTTTCATTTGTACTATTAGAAACTTCAGGAAGAGTGTTTCTATTTTTTTTTTTTGGAAGAGTGTTTCTAAACCAATGAGAAAGATCAGTGATATATGAAAGAAAATTACAAAAATTGCTTTCATTTCATTATGTTTTTCCTGCATTTTACATGGCTATGATTGTTCTTGAAAGTTTTGTTTTTGAAGCCAGCTCATGTCCTCTGGGACAGTGCCTTGTGTGTGTGATGGAGGCTTATTAATAAACATGTGAAAAAGTGATTGACCGATACAGGATTGTGGCTTAGTCGGTAAAGGATCTGCCTACAGTGTAAGAGACGCAGGTTCGATCCCTGGGTGGGGAAGATCCCCCTGAGGAGGAAATGGCAACCCATTCCAGTGTTCTTGCCTGGAGAATCCCATGGACATGGACAGAGAAATCTGTCAGGGTACAGTCCGTGGGGTTACAAGAATCAGACACAACTTAGTGACTAAACCACAGGATATATACAAATACCGTTGTAAGGAAAACAGTATTTGAAAGAAGCCTTTTATGGTTCACACGTGAAGACTTCCTTCTGAAAAGCAGGCAGCCCACAGCTCTGATGGACCTTCATGCCAATGAGTTCGAGTTTCAGGAGCTGCCTGTGGCCCCTGCTTCCTGACTTGCCAGCCCTAGCTTCATGCATAGTTGATCTGTCCTCTGCTCCTAAGGGGCAGAAGGTTATAGGTCAGGAGGCCTGACGGCAGTGGCTCCCAGAACCCCCAGTGGGGCCTGTGTGTGCTGGGCGGGCTGGGGCTTTGCTTCTGGGCAGAAGCGGGGCTGTGCAGCCGGACAGACTCACGCGGGGCCTCTTTCTTCTAGATACGGCGTGGAGATCGGCTCTTCCACCAGCATCACGGGGCCCAGCATCCCCGCCCGGACTCGGGAGGTGCTGGTCAGCCACCTGGCCTCTTACAACATGTGGGCCCTGCAGGGTGCGTGGTGTTTCCTGTGGGCCATGGAGGGTGGGCATGATGGGCATGGTGTGCAGAGCCCAGGATCACCGGAGCACTGGGTTGGCAGGGAAGACGCTGTCACCCGGTTCATGGACTGGCATGCTCACCCCTCCCAGGAGGACGTGGCTGTCTCCTCTTCAGGAGCCTCCATTCCAGTCCCCCTGTCCCAGCTATAGTCACAGGGGTGGAGTGCTCGCTCTGACGGGCAGAGCCGGGTCTGGTGCCTACCCAGGCAGGGGCACAGGAGGGACTCCTGAGGAGAGCAGAGGCTCCTGAGAAGGTGGAGGGGCTGGCACCCCACCTGGCGGCTCCCTGCACACAGCAGGACCCGGGGCCAACCTGGCTGTGTCCCCATAGGGATTGAGTTTGTGGTGACCCAGCTCAAGTCCCTGGTGCTGACCTTGGGCCTGACGGACCTGCGCCTGACGGTGGAGCAGGCTGTCCTGCTGTCGCGCCTGGAGGAGGAGTACCAGGTGAGGCAGAGCTGGGGCCCCACTGCAGTGGAGGCTCAGGGTGGTCCCCAGATGCCCTGGGGCCGCCTGTGTGCTCACGGAGGCTAAGCCTGGACACGAGACCAGCACACTGGTCACCAAGGCTGCTTCGAGTCCATGTCTGATATAGTGGCTCAGAATGAACAAGGCTTGGCTGCTCTGCCGTTGGCATTTTTTTAACTCAGAATCACCGTGTTCTCTGCAGTTCCTTTGTTACTTCTCCAGCCTCAGAAGGTTAATTGCTATTACAAATTGACTCCTAGCATGATGAAAAGCCTTTTGTAATGACAGTTTTTCCCAAGTTGGTCTAGTTATCTGCTTGGGAAAATGCCAGGGGGAGAAGCTGGTTTGTGTCACTAGAGAGCTGGCGACTCTGGTGTCAGGGCCAGCTGGGTGGGGGCGGGGGTGGGCAGCAGGAGCAGGAAGCCTGCCTTCTGGTCTGGGCTCTGTCCTTGGCTGCAGGACCCAAGCAGGGCCGTCATTCTCTGAACCTCACTTTCTCCCCAACACACAGTTCTCTTGAGTATAAAACACTCTTCAGATGTTCTGGACACCCAGAATGCAGGCAGATCCCAAGTGTCAGGGTGGGCAGGCCAGGCCTCCATTCTCACCTGCCGCTCCCCTGCATGCCTCCTCTCCGCAGCCATGGGGGGTTGTGGCTCTGGCAGTCACCCTGCAGCCTGTCCCGTCCTCTCCTCAGATCCAGAAGTGGGGCAACATCGAGTGGGCCCACGACTACGAGCTGCAGGAGCTGCGGGCACGCACGGCCGCCGGCACCCTCTTCGTGCATCTCTGCTCCGAGAGCACGGTCGTCAAGCACAAGCTGCTGCAGGGGTGATGCCGGCCTCAGCCTGAGATGGAGATGCTGTGGCCAGCGGAGGCCAGTGTGGGCTGAGCCAGCGCGCGGGTACCAGTGACTGGTTATACTAAACATTCCTCCACCTGGAACTGAGAGGAGCTGCCACTTGTCTTGTTCCTACTGTCATGTCTGGGTCCCGGAGGCCACCCCGCTGACCTGCAGGACACTCACTGCCCAGCAGGACTTTCTTGTCTGGGAGGTCTTAGTGGCCCTCAAACTTTTTTTCCCCTGGTTTTTAATCAAACTTTTAAAGTGAAGCTGTCGGTTTCTGTTTGTTCCTATTGTTTTAGCAAAGTGATTTGAAGACGAAAACAATCTTTGTTGTTTCTGGGTTAAAAGCCTGGGCAAGGTCACCTGACGCACACACATCCTGTTCAAGGAGCCACTGCAGGGCCCTGACGCAGGGGGGTCTCGGGTGCCTGGGCCCAGGTGAGGGAGCGGGAGGAGTCTGCAAAATTCGTGCACAAAGGCTCCAGAGCCACCCAGCCTTGCTCACCCGCCTCCCGTCTGGGCGCTGCCTCCCCAGCACTGTCCTCACACCCTGAGTGTGCTTGGAGGAGGTGCTTGTTACCTCCCCACCTCACGGGTAACACCAGCTGCGCTCTCAGCTCCGGAGGGTTCCAGGGTCCTCATGGCCTCCACCTTGGAAAGCCGGCTGGGCCCCTGAGGAAGGGCCTGCCCGGGACAAGAAGGGGCAGCCAAGAGCCTACGAGCCACTCTAAGCAGTCACCAGCTGCTCAGATGCAGACACAAAGAGGATGGAGAAAGCTGACAGGAATGTTTTATTTCTCTACCTGTAGGGGGGGAGGGCAGCCCTAGTCCAGGAGGTCCCCACACTCCAGGCTGTCCAGCTCGCTCTGCACGTGGTCCACGTACTGGTTGATCTCCTTCACACGTTTGCGGTTCCTCATGATCTCATCCTTGTGAATCTGAGGGCAAGGCGGATCTTGAGCCTGTCTGCCTGAGTCTGCCCCACCTCCACCTACGTGTGGCTCCACCCCTAGTCTCCAAGGCGAGGTCCTGCCACCTGCCCTTGCCACACATCTGCTCACTTTGTCCAGCAGGTGTGTGCACCAGGAGTTGACCCTGGTCACCAGCTCATCCTCGCGATTGTCAATCTTCAGGAGGTGGATGTCATGCGAGGCCCCAACTGCGTTAACTATCGTGTCTTTGTCAACAAAGAGCTGGGAAGGAAAGAGTGGGTGAAGGGCCTGGATCCACCCTGAGCGCAGAGCTGCTGAGCCAGTGGGGAGAGGGGCTGAGGTCCCTGGGGGTGGAGGCGGAGCCTGCTCTGTGTCCCCACTTTCTTGCTGTTGGCCCAGCATTGCCAGTGACAGGGCAAGGGCCCCCGGGCAGCAGGGCAGTCCCTGTGGGGAGCGTGCCCTTCCCCTAAAGAAGATAGGACTAGCCCTGTGACTTCACCAAGGTTCTCAAGTCCAACTTGCCTGAAACCTGCCATCAGGTGGGAAATGTGAGGCCAGCCAGGGGTCTCGGGGCTGCTCTGAGGACAGAAGGTGCCATACGCCAATGGGTCTCTGCCGCTCTCATGTCAACCCAGTAGGCCTGGGCTCCTGCCTTCATGTTCCCACCCGGTTCCCCACTGTGGATGACACTGTGTCGGTCCCCCCCACCCCCACCCCAGGCCTGGCTGGAGGTCCCCGGAGCGGCCAGACAGAACCCCGCAGTGCTTCTCCAGTAACTAGAGGGAATCTCAGACCTTAACCTCCTTTGTAGTCACTGCGTCTTAGAAAGTGCCAGAACCCCCACTTTGGGAAAGCAGGCTGTCCCAAACCCAAAAGGTTTCAACCAACCTGTCAGTTGAAACCACTTAGTGGTCAGGAGCTCCTCTTTAGTGGGGCCGCTCTGAGTGCTTTACTTGTTAGCCTGTCACCTGCCTGTCTCCTCTTCTGCAGGTGTGAAATTAACGCTCCCGGGGTGGTTCAAGCTTTCCGGGGGGTGGGCCCCACGACGCCACCGCCCACCAGGAGCCCCGCCCACCGGGCTCGGGCTCCGCCCACTGGGCTCCAGCCCCTCCCCCCGCAATCACCGAGCGCACGTCGTCCGGCAGGTCCTCGTCCATCTCGCCCTTGACTATCTTCTCCAGGATGTTGATGGCGATCTCCAGGAGCTTCTCGTGGTGGTGGTTCTCCAGGTCCCGGCACTGCGCCATCGTGCAGCCGGAGTTAAGCCAAGGCCGGGCCAAGCAGACTGGAGCACCCTCCCCTGCACTGGCCCAGCTTGTCCTCCCCTTACGGGCCCTCCGAGTCCTCCGGCTCCCTCCACACCCCTTGGGGTCCCTTCTGGTTCCCTCCCCCACAGCCTTTTGTTCCCCCGCTGCTTGCAGCTCTCACTCTCCGTTGTATCCTAAAGGCCTCCTCTCAGAATCACTTCTCCCCAACCTCTGCTGCCCCCTGAGCCGGAAACGTCCTCCCCACCTCTCCAGCTGATCCCTCTGGTCCACCCTCTGGTCCTTACTTAGTGGACTCTCCCTCAGGGAGGGTCCCGACCTCCACTCGGCTGCCGCCATCTCTCTGACAGCAGGATTGGGCCCAGGAGGACAGGGGTGAACTTCAGGGCCCTGAGTTCAGGTGACAAAAGGCCGGGCATGCCCCACATGTCAGCCCCTAACCTGACATTGATCTGCTTACAGATGACTTGTCAGTGACATCAGCATAGAGGTTGCCTACCCCTGGGCCCAGCACCTGCAGCATGGGCTGGTCCAGGGGGAGGATTCTGGGGTGTGGTCTCCAGGTGAGGTCACTCGTGAGAGAACAGATGGCCAGGACTCGTGCTGCAGGCAGTAAGCCTGTGGAGCAACCCGCTATCTGGACTTCTGCTCTAACAAGGCGCCTTTGTGCTGGGGGTCAGGAAACACTCCTTAAACATTCCAGAGGGTTGGCAAACCTCCACCTCTTGAAGGTGGGCTTCCTTCCTCGATGAGAATGGGAGGTTTTACAACCCCATTTTCAAAGGTGGAGATGCCCATTAAGCAGGGTTCTGTTTAAACTCACCTTGGTGGAGATACAGATCTTCCTGTAAGTCAAACGGGGCATAGGCAGTTCTGGTAAAATGTGAAGTCTGATTATAAAGCGCTGGCTTTTTACTCTCTGCCAGTGTGTCTAGGGCTCTGGTGGAGGGAGTAGGCATGGGAACCCACAGGGGGCCACCTGGAAGAGACCCCACTTATTTTCATCTTTTGTAAGCAGTGCAGAAGCTCTACCCTCTGTGTCTTTGGTTTAGAATGTGGGCGCCTCCCCGTGGGTCTGGTGGCGGGCACCATGTTTCGGGCTGAAGCCCCTGGCCCACAGTGCCTCCCTGGAGGGTCCTCAAGGAAAGGATATAGGCTCTGGACGTTCTCCACAAAGAGTCCCACCAGGTCGATGATGTTCCTTTCAAACATGTTTATAGTCTCCTGGAAATGATAAAGAACACGTGTGTTTAGACGTGACCTCTGCACAGAGTCGGACACGACTGAAACGACTTAGCAGCAGCAGCAGCAGCCGCTGACTTCATGCCAGAGCCACAGTGCTGCTTACAGCTTACCAGGTGGTGACCCAAGACCTTGAAACCGCCTGGCTTCACAGGGGGTGGTGACCACCTTCCCTCAGCTGTCACCCTCCAGCCTGTTCTCTCGCTCACCCCTCAGCCTCAGGGCTTTAGAGGGTGCCTTCTCCAGGCCTTAGCCTGTGCTGTCTCTCTGCTCACCCCCCCCACCCCCCCGCAAGTATGCACACACAGAGCTCTCCCCCTCCCTGGGGCTTCCCAGTGGCATCTGGACCCATGGACTGTAGGCCATCAGGCCCTTCTGTCCATGAAATTCTCCAGGCAAGAATACTAGAATGGGTTGTCATTTCCTTCTCCAGGAGAATCTTCCCCACCTAGGGATCAAAGCTGAGTTTCCTACATTTTAGGCAAATTCTTTACTGTCTTAGCCACCTGGGAAGCCCCCTGCCTCCATCACCTCTGCAGAAACAAAATGAAGGAGTCGCTAGGAGCTAGGCTGCCTGCCAGCTCCACCACTGTCTGCAACTCAGGGAAAGTCATTAACTTCCCTGGGCCTCAGCTTCCTCTTCTGTGAAACGGATTTCTTCCACATAGGTTGTGGTGAAGCAGGAATGGATTTCTTCACACAAAGTACTTTGGGAGGTGCCTGGCAGAGAGGAGACCCTTGGGAGTGCCGGCTGCTCCCTAGGCCTCTTGCTTTCAAAGCTCCCACCTTTCTCCGTGAGGGTGGTCTTGCACAGCTGCATCCAGTGCTCGTCAAGGCACCGGCCTCACCCAGGTGCCACGGGGAGGGCTGCTGCCCCTGACTCGCAGGGTGGTCACGCCCCTGACCTGCCCTAGACTCCAGGGGCCGCAGGGTGGGCTGAGAGTACGGGGAGGGCAGGTTGAGTCTGAGAACTGCGGAAGCCGAGCTAAATATACATCTTTTAAATGTGTGTTAACACTCTTGTAATAAATGAAAATAGAGTCATTGATGAGACCTAAAGGAAACCAACCCTCAATACTCATAGGAAGGACTGATGCTGAAGCTGAAGCTTTGGCCACCTGATGTGAAGAGCCGACTCTTTGGAAAAGACCTTGTTGCTGGAAAAGATTGAGATCAGGAGGAGAAGCGGGCGAGAAGAGGATGAGATGGTTGGATGGCATCACTGATTCAGTGCACATGAGTTTGAGCAAACTCCGGGAGATAGTGGAGGACAGAGGAGCCTGGCAGGCTGCAGTCTATGGGGTTGCAAAGATTTGAACACAACTTAGCGACTGAACAACAGCACAGAAAAGCAAGGGCTCTATTGATTGCTTTTTGGCCATTAGTAAGACAAGCACAAGTTCTGGAGGACTGGGGGGTGATAGAAAGGGGACTCCCTGCTTGGGAAGGTTGGGAGCTACTGCCTGAGCCCTGACGCTGGCGGGCCGTTTTCAGCGGTGCCAGAGCCCCCATGGGGAGCAAGCTCTTCTCTCAGACACGGCAGGAACCTCTCCCAGTCTGGTGGGTCACTGTCTCTGCCCAGCCCGTTCTGTTCATCACTGTGCTCAGGGCCCAGCCTTGGCTGCTTGGCTGCTTGCTGAATGCACAGGTCAGTCTGGCTGCCCCAGATCAGGCAGCAGCGCTGTTAGGCTCCTTGCTCTGCCCTGAGATACGGTAACTACAAGTGGCAGTGCCGGCAGCCTTGGCTCCATCCCAGATTTCCAGAGCGGGGATGGGGTGGGTGGAAAGTGGGGGTACACTTTGTTTTTTGACAGTTCCGTGGGTCTAAGCAAAGACTCTCCCTGCCGGGGCTCCAGGCCATTCCTGGGTCAGGTGCTCACTCCAAAGAGACGAGCTCAATTCTTGTGCTGCACAAGGACCACTGGGCATCTCAGTGACTAGAAAGTGCTGGAGGCACAGAAAGCTCTCATGTGGGCCGCTGATTTGTACGGGAGGGTTCTGGCCCCCAGGAGGTGTGGCCTTGGCGGGTTCCTTCACTGCAGCCGTGGCTCACCCTCACAGCCACACCGGGCCCTTTGTCCGATTCCTGCATTGGAGCTGCACCCAGGCCCACCTCACCTCCAGCTGCTCCACCAGCTGCATCTCCAGCGTCATGAGCACGTTGAACAGCTCCGTGATGTCCTCGCTGTACTCCACTATCTTTGTCTCGATGTTACTCAGTTCACTTTCCTCTCGGATAGCGTTTAAACTCTGCAAACAAAACTGTGCTTTAGGCGGAAATCTACAATGAAGTGTAATTCCTGAAATGACAGGCGGTGGTTTGGTTTTGTGGGTCGGAACCTGGATTCTGGGGTTGGCCCACATTCAAGTGTCAGCTCCACCCCCTCCATGCAGGATGGAGGCAGTCAGAGCAGAGGCTCCACCAGCCGGGGAGTTACTGGAGGTGGAGGGGACAATAGCTTCAGAGTCACCTGGACCTGAATCAGGACCAGGCTGGGTCACTATGTGACCTCGAGTAACTCCCATCTCCTTGGGTGCAGGGGCAGAGAGCCTGAGCATCACAAAGCCAGGGGATGGGGTGGCATCTCTGAGGTCTTGGCTCAGTGGGGCTCTGATCAGGGAGGGGTCCACGACCAGCGGGGCAGTGAAGAGGGTTATCACACACGGTTGGACCCCCACAGTGCCCCGTGAGCACGTAGCTGCCAGTGGTAAGCAGACGCAGGTCCGTCTGTGAAGAGAGGTGCTAGTGGGCTGGACCGCATGGGTAGTCGGAGCCGCACCCAGTACCAGCCGTTCACTAATGAAGGGCCTGGGGGTTCGGCTGCTGGATGCAATGTCAGTGGAGTGACCCAGCAAGACTGGGGGTGAAGGGTGCTTGTGGTCATGGCCGCCCCATCTGGAGGAAGGTCAGGCTTCTTCCCGAGCTCAAGCCTGACATGAAAGCAAATCCTGACAGAGGGAAGATTAACATGTAAAATATAAAGCCATGAAAGTACCTCAAGAAAGAAATGGGGGAGGGGCCTTTAATAAATAATCTCAGAGTGGAGAAATCCTTTCTGGGTGTGACTGGAAGAAAAGATTGATAATTTCTACTACATTATTTTTTTTAAATTCTGAATGTCAGAAGTGCCGTAGACATTATGTTAAGACAAATAGGAAACAGGAAAATATTTGCAACTCATTTCACTGACATGGGGCTAATTTCTCAATTTATAAAGAGTTGCTACAAAGTAATCTAAACAAAAAAAAAAAGAGACAGAAATAAAGAAATCAAAAACCAAATGGGTGAGGGCATATTATAAGAGTCCGGAAGAGAAGGCTCGGGTCAGCTGCCTAGTCTGAGGCGACATTCGAACATCGCCACGGTGGGGGCGTCAGCTCTCCCTGAAGACACGCCCCAGACCTGGGAGCTAGGTCAACCAGTCTGCCCAGGGCTCCAGGAGCACTGGCTGGAGGACGTCCAGACATCCCAAGCCCAGTGGCTACAGGGACCCAACGTGATGGGGACGGGGACTGGGAGACTCGGCTGGCCCAGGGGCAGCCGCCAGGGACGTTGGCAACCACAGTTCTGTGAAATCCTCCCGTTTTCAATGTCAGAAGAACGCTCAAAACAGTTTAAAACCCTCTTCAGGCCAAATGCAATACATGTGTGAACAAACGAGCTCCTGCCCTGAGGTCTGAAGCTCTGGCTGAAGGTGGCTCTCATTAGTGGGAACACTGGGAGGCCTGTCAGCCTGACCTATGTCACCAGGGGGGGCGGTTTTCCTCCTCTTTAAACTAAGTCCTCAACCAGCTTCTCGCTCCTTTAACCTGGATGCTGTGGGGATTCACTGGCTTGCTGTGCCAGTGGTTTTTGGAGGAAAGCAAAGTCCATAGCTTTGGCTGCTGCTACTGCTGCTAAGTTGCTTCAGTCGTGTCCGACTCTGTGCGACCCCACAGACGGCAGCCCACCAGGCTTCCCGTCCCTGGGATTCTCCAGGCAAGAACACTGGAGTGGGTTGCCATTTCCTTCTCCAATGCATGAAAGTGAAAAGTCAAAGTGAAGTCGTTCAGTCGTGTCCGACTCTTAGCGACCTCATGGACTGCAGCCTACCAGGCTCCTCCGTCCATGGGATTTTCCAGGCAAGAGTACTGGAGTGGGGTGCCACTGCCTTCTTCATAGCTTTGGATCAGGTCAGTAATCCTGTCTGCAAAAGCAACGTTAACTGAAACCACTCTGCCAGGTACACATGGCCCTGCTTGCGGTGCGGCCTCTCTGCACAGTCTGTGTCACCCTGCTGTAGCCCCAGGAGAGGTGCCCAGAGCAGCGCTGACCCCTAGGAGAGGAGGGGGCCTGGCTTCCCAGGCTGGAACTCACGTGCAGTGGTCATCCTCTTTGTTGTCACCACCGGGGTAATGAAACCACCGAGGCAAAAAGTCATGGAGACCCCACCGTGAGCCTGGGATAGTGGAGGAGCTGCAGTGGGTGGGACAGGTAGAAGCCTGAGTTGGTGAACTGGTGAACAGGGACAATGACCAAGGAGGGGCTGGGCCTCTGGCAGGTGAGCACCTGCAGCGGGAGGTGGGGAGGGGGACGGGACCCACCAGCAAGTGCTTCTCCTCGAACTTGGCAATCTTGAGCTTGCCCTGCTCCTGGTTTTCTTGGATGGCCTCCTGCACACACTCCATGAAGGTGTCTAGCTCTGCCTTCCGCTTCTCCTGCTGCTTCAGGCCGTACTCGAAGATGTTCAGACAGATGATGACAAATTTATCCTTGTAGGTGAACGGCTGTTAAGGAAGCCTGCAGCTGCCCTGGAGGGTGGGCTGCCTGGGGGGTGGGCTGCTTGCAGTGGACTGCCTGGAGGGTGGGCTGCCTGAGGCTGGACTGCCTGGGGGTGGACTGCCTGGGGGGGTGGGCTGCTTGGGGGTAGCCTGCCTGGGGGTGGACTGCCTGGGGGGTGGGCTGCCTGGGGGGTGGACTGCCTAGGGGTAGACTGCCTGGGGTGGGCTGCCTGGGGGTGGACTGCCTGGGGTGGGCTGCCTGGGGGTGGGCTGCCTGGGGTGGGCTGCCTAGGGGTGGGCTGCCTGGGGGTGGGCTGCCTGGGGGGTGGGCTGCTTGGGGTGGACTGCTTGGGGGTGGGCTGCCTGGGGGGTGGGCTGCTTAGAGTGGACTGCTTGGGGGTGGGCTGCCTAGGGGTGGGCTGCCTGGGGTGGGCTACCTGGGGGGTGGGCTGCTTGGGGTGGACTGCTTGGGGGTGGGCTGCCTGGGGAGTGGGCTGCCTGGGGAGCGGGGATCTGCTTGGTGGGTACAGTCAGGTCGGGGTGGCATGTGGGCCTGGAGGCAGAGCCACAGTTGGGATGGAGCATAAGGTGGTGATGTCTCCACCTTCAGCCTGAGAATTCAGGGAGGGTCCTGGGTAGGTGGCTATGGTGACAAGTGCCCATCAGTCACATCCTCTGGGGGAAGGGATCAGGCCCAGCCTGCAACCCTTAACCGTGCAACATGTCTCCTCTGCAAGCTTGACTTCCCCAACTGCAGCCGGGGTCTGGGACAGCACTCACCCCGCGGGTGGTGACACAGTTGTAAACACTGGGTGCAGAGCACACAGCAGGACCGGGAACAGCTAGGCTGCGTCCCCGGCAACCTGGGCCCTGCTGACCAGACACCCCATGTGTTCTGACCTGGTCCTCGCTGCCCTGGGTGCACCGCCCTGGGGCCCAGAGGGGAAGGGGACTCCCCTTGGACTGGTGGCCGTGACCTGGAAGGATATGCCTCCAGGAGCTCGCCCACTCCGGGCAGGTGGGACAGCTTGCTGCCCTCTACGTCCTCAGCGTACATGCTGTCGAACAGGAAGGTGCCGTTTAGCTGCTCCACGAAGGCTGCCTGTGGTCAGAGACACAGCGGGCTTCCTGGGCAGGACCCCGTGCTAGGCACTGGGGCCATGTGTGCCCGGCCCTTGGGAAGGCAGGCAGGGATGGGCAGGCGAAGGGCTGGGTGAGGCCAGAGCTACAGAGGCAGAAAACTGAAGGGTGCCCTCAGCTTGGTCCTGCTGAGCAGGGGCACCCTGGGAGAAATGAGCATTCCTCGGGAACTGGCCAATGGGCCTAAGGACCAGGGACTGCTCTGAAAAACCACTCGGCACAGAGTCCCCGGCCCTGGAGCTAGAGCGGGGCCTGGGGGCCGCGAGACAGAGTTGGGGGTGGGGGCGACAGGTCAGTGTGACTGTCCTGACTGAGGCTCCAGCGGCCCAGAGACCCTGGGTACCAGCTGTTTTCAATTAAATGATAGGTTTTTGGGGCCTGGGCCCTGCCAACCTTCATGAACCTGCCGGAGAACGGGTGAGGTGGGGCGGGGCGGGGCGGGCGGGGCAGTGGGTCCCCGGCGGGCAGCCTTCACCTTGTGCTCCTCCAGCTCCTCCCGCCGGGCCTGCTCGTCTTCTAGCCGCGCCTGCATCAGGTTCTCCCGGTGCTTCAGCTCGTCGATGCTGTACTGGTGCTTCATCTCCGCCAACTCTTTCTGTTGGAGAAGCGGGAAGGGGCATCGTTACCCTGGGACCAGGGGTCCCTCGGAGCCGCTGGCCTCCCCGCATAGGCGGGGCCTGGACAGGAGTGGCTTGTCTTCCCTCCCCCGCCCTTCCCAAGTATTCTGAGCCTCGGGTAAATCAGTGTGGGAGCCGCAAGGGCAGGCTGAGCGAGGATGTGGGCCGTCCCTGGGGTGGAGGCCCCCTCGCAGACCCGCTGGCTCCCACACCTTCCCCGGCTGGGCTCTGGCCCTGTTTTAGGGGTGCACAAGGGGAGAGCTGCAGTGGGGGGTGCGAGCCACAGGCCTGGGCACAGCGCTCTCGGCTTATTCTCAGCATTTGAGCCCCCCGTTGCCCTTCAAAGTATTGCCTAAATGCAAAAAAAGTAAGACTTGACAGTCTTGAAATTCAAATTTTCACAGTCCTGTCCTGTTCCTGGACAAGAGAAGGGCATGGTTGGGGACGGAGGGGCAACTCTCTGACCCCCCTGGTATCTGTGGACCCCCAGTCTCTGTGGATCCCCACTGGTCTCTGTGGACCCCTCTAGAAAGGTTCCTGCGAGCAGAGAGCTCCACACTTGGAAGGCGACGCAGCAGCCAGGTCAGCAGGGTCAGCACAGAGACCCGGGGACCAGCCAGCTCTCCCGGTGCCCCCACGTCACCTCAGGGCCTCCCCCAACTCCAGACACAGGCTCCTTCCTCCCAGGAAAGGCAGCAGCTTCTGATGGGGGGATGGCAAGTCCCCCACCTCCTCATACCCTGCTTTCATCCCGTCCTGCTGCCAGAGGCCTCCCGTCGGGCAGGGTTTTTTCCCCCTGGGGGCAAAGCACCCACAAACTGGTCACACGGCAAAGGGTAAAACGCTCCCCCAGCAGGGGTGTAGGACAGAGGCAGGGGTGGCCTGGCCAGGCAGTGGACGGCGGGGGTGGGGGCTTCCTCATGGGGTGAGGCTCCCGCAGGCCCGAGACCCTGGCTCTGCTGCAGACCAGTTGGGCCCAGCTCCCCGATGGCCCCCTCGGCCGTGGGGTCCTGGGGGCATCTCTCTGGGGTCAGCGAGGTTGGCACTTTGGAGTGCTACCATGACCTTTCAGTGTCACTCCTGGGTCGCCTATTGTGGGGGTGAGTCCTGACTCTGCCCCAAGCTGCTGAGCCCACTGAGGGCCGACTCTCACTTAGTCTCCCAGACTTGTTCACGGAGAAGCAGACAGAGCAGGACGGCAGCGAGGAGGCGGGAGGAGGCCCAGGACAGGGCCTGGCCAAGAACGTGCACCACAGTGACTGGGGCCGGGAGGGTCAGGAGCCTCCAGGAGGGGCCGCTTTCCTCTCCTCCCGTGGACGTGGCCCTCCCCAGATGCCCAGGGCCTGGACGCTGACCCGCGGAGCCCATGTTGAAGGGAGACGCTACCATGTGGTCGTCGAGGCGCCGGAAGTCCAGGTACACAAGGTCGGGGAGGTAGGCGCAGATGAACATCTTGTAGTCCTCGTCCTCGGCCACCGGGTTCCCGGACAGGCTGAGCGTGCGCAGGGCCTTGAACCGCCGCAGGTAGATGATCTGAGGGGAGAGCGGGCCTGTCTTCTTTCTCTTCCCTCTGCCCATGCTGGGAAGCCACGAGAAGGAGCCGCGGTCTTTGCCAGGGCCAGTGGACGGGGTCCCACACTCACTGGGGGCCCAGTCTCCTCGTCTGTGAAGGGGCCGCAGGGGTGTCACACGCAGGTGTTGAGAGGACCCAACGCCGCAAGGAGCACCAAGAAGAGGGCCGGCACCCGCTCCCCAAGCGCCCGCTGTCCCTCCGCCTCCACTCTCAGCATAGGCACCCTTTCCACCCGTCAAGTGCTCTGAAAGGCCCTGTGCCCTGAAACTCAGCAGAACCTGGATCTACCGGGTAGCAGCTTGTGGGCCCACCACTAACAACCATTTAATTTTTCTGTTGTCAGTAACGGGGGACTTTCAGCAAGACCACCAGCCCCTCATCGGACAGCATCTCCTCCCCTGTGTGAAAGACAGAAGAGAAACCTGCTTCTGTTCCTTCCTGAAGGGATTCCCTTGTCAGTTGTTTATTCGTTCAACAAACATCACTGAGCACCTGCCCTCCTGGGGACACAGTGGGAACAGAGCCCTCAGAGCAGAAGCTGACACTCTAAGGGCAGGGGACAGGAATGCTTCAAAAGTCAGCAGAGGGACTTCCCTAGTAGCACTGCACATAAGAATCTGCCTGCCAATGCAGGGGACACAGATTCCATCCCTGGCCCTGGAAGATCCCACCGAGCAGCTGAGCCCCCGTGCACCAAGGCCACTGGGCCTAGATCCCGTGCTCTGCAACAAGAGAAGCCACGACAATAAGAAGCCAGCACGCCGCATCTTGAGAGTGGGCCTGCCTCCTCCATCTGCGCAACTGGAGGAAGCCTGAGGAAAGCAGTAAAGACCCAGAACAGCCAAAAATAAATGTTTTTTAAAAGTCAGAGTCATTGCTGTTGGTTATAAGTACTCGAAGAACTCGAGGTGGGGAGGTAGGGAGGGAGCCTTAGGGACAATGATGGGGGTGGGGTTCCATTAGGATTTGAGCCTCTGAACTCTGAGGAAGCAGCGGGAAGAGCAGTGGCTAGTGTACTCCCAGGAGCAACACAAGGGAAGGCTGCGCCGTGGGAAAGAGCGTGGCCGGTGCCAGGAAGCAGGGAGGGGCCGGGAGGTCTGAGATGATACTGAGAACAAGGCCAGCGCTGATTCACCTGAGACCTGGTGGGCGGCGGTCAGGAGTTTGAAAGCTGTCTTAGGGAAATGGGAGCTGTTAGAGTTTTCAGGGTATGTGGGGTGGGGCGGGGGGTCAGGACCTTATTTCATTTTAAGAGCTCTCCCAGTGGGATTCCAGTTTTCGTCTTTGGGATCATCAAAGCAAGAAAGGTCTGGGAGCAAAGTGTGCTGTGGGTGGTTAGAGGGACAGGACTTCTCGTCATTGCTGCTGGGTCTGTAAGTGGTTCCACTTCTGTAGATGGCCACGCAGCAAGACCCATCACAATGAGAAAATGCCCTCGGACCCAGCAACTCCACCTGGAGGAATTCATCTCCCACAGGGGCTCATCCAGGTACACAGTCAGCCCCGATCAAAGACATCCCCAACAGCCTGTGTGTGACAGCGTGAAGTCGGAGAACACCTCAGCATCCACCCATGGGGCCTGGAGAACTCCATCCTGCACGATCTAGGCAATGGAATGGCCTGTGGTGTAGAGGGCACCGATGACTTGGGTGGGGGGGGACGACCCAAGGCAGGCTCTGGAGAGTAGCTGGACAGGTGTGACAATCGTGAGAAACGTTTCGACAGTAAGATGTCCAGAAAGACACATGTGCAATATAGGAGCAGCTGTGGCCTTTGGCAGGGGACACCGGCTGAGGTCAGGAGCGAGGGGCTCTGCTGTGCGTGCCCTGAGTTCTGCTGAGTCAGCCACTTGCTTTTAATTCAATGAACAAAATGAAAACAAGCCTAATAAATACATAACAGGAAAGTCTATAATCAGATGTAAGAAACTCAGGGCAGGTAAGGACTGAAACCAGAGATGCTCTGGGCTTGTTGGCCGTGAAGCCAGCGCCCCCTGCCTGTCTCTCTGGGGACCAGCTGCACCTGCTTCTCCTGTCTTCATGGGGTGGGGGGTGCGTGCCTGGCACCCAGCATGCCCTGGGGAAACGGGGACAAAAGAACAGCCCAAGCCAGGGAGGGAGGGGGGTGTTCACAGCAGGGTGGGGCACGGCCTGAGTCGGTGTCCCCTCCCTGCCCAGGCCTGGATCTGCTCAGGGTCAGGGCCAGTGTCTGAGGATGACAAGTCAGAGGCAGTCCACTCACATACAGGCTCCCAGGTGCTGGACCTACCCAGGCAGCAGCAGCTCTAAACACTCAGAAAGGTTTCCACAAGCACGATCTAGGGCTATTTGGGGTTTACCCTTAACTGAAAATTCCTGAATAAGCACCATTTCCTCCATAGCCCCTCTGTGCCCTGTCCTGCCACAGCTGCCCTACATGGACAGACTTGACCCTCACGATGGCCTGTGGGGTGGAGTGCTGTCTGTCCTCAGGAACAGATGGGCACTGAGCCCTGGATGCTGAGTTCCTGGCCCAGGGCCTCCCCCCCGCCAATCCGTTGCTCTAGCTGCTCTGCCTGGGGCACTGCCCTGTAGCCTCTGCCGGCCCTGCCAGCAACCTGAGGCTGCTGTTGGTCTCTGTCCCCACTGGGCACAGGCCAGATGCCCCACAGGCAAGAGGGCCCCCCTCAGCAATGTCTGCTGAGTGAGTGGGGGTGGGGCACATATGCACCCACATGCAGGCCCCCACGGGTTAAGCTGGTATCTGAATGTCCTTGAATCTGGATTTCTGGCTTTTCTAGGATGGGGTGGGAGGCGGTGGGGAGCTCCTCCCATGGTCCCCCCCACCCCTGCCAGAGCCCATGCTCACATTCATCATGTTCCCGATATGGTTGTTGCCCAGCGACAACACCTGCAGCTTGACCAGAGCGTCCAGTGAGTCGATCTTGCTGATGCGGTTGTTGAACAGGCTCAGATCCTCCAGGTTAACCAGTGTGTCCAGACCCTCAATGGCCTCAATGTTGTTGAAAGACAGGTCTGGAAGACGGGCCTGGCTTAGGGGGACTGTCCTGGAGCTGACCCCCCACCTCCTTCCCGGTCGCAGAGGCGGGCAAAGGCTCCCATCTGTGCGGCCTGCAATCTGGGATGGAAACTCACTGGGGGTGGGGTCAGTACATCTCGGGGAGGGGGAAACCCTTGAGGCCAGGCCGCCCCACACTCCAGGCCCAATCCCAGCTGACCTGAGGACCCTCTCTACTCCAGGTTTCTCATCTTTGGGAATCAAACTGCTTTTTCCCACCGCAGTGTTGGGGTTTGAGGGGGTTGTGGCTGCAACACTATCCTGGAACACAGATGGCCCCAAGGCCCAAAGTGGGAACTTTTCACGAGCGCTCAGCTAAAGCCCTCATGTTTAAGGGGCTCCAGAAGTCATTTAGCCTCCCCAGCCCCTCAGGGGATGCTGTCCTGGGACACTTTCCCTACGCCAGGACCGCCCTGTGCTTTTCCTTGTTTCACCTTCACAAGCAGAGGTGTCATTACCACGTCTTAGGGATGAGGGAGCCGAGATTCAAGGGTGCCAGGTGCCCAAGGTCAACAACATGTAAGGAAAGTGAGGTGCGGGAGCTGAGCTCACGTATCCAGAATGTGTTAGCAGCTCGGCAGAGCGGGGCCTGACTGGGTTCCCCCACTTCCTTTCCTGCCAGGCTCTGTTCTTTGCAGATGAGCTGGTAGATGTTTAACAAAGGGGTTGGGGGTGGGTGGACAGCTAGGATTTGTAGCACCTGCAGATTGCTGTGGTGTAAATACTCCTACTGCCAGTGTCAGGCTACCAACAGGGCATCCCTGAGTGTAGAGTTGGGACAAGATGTGGGCAGCAGGACTAGCCGGCTCCAGCTTACCCTCAGCACTGCGACAGCTGACTGGCCACCAGCAGGGCCTATGCATGTGGTGGGGGGTGGTGGGCTGTGGGTACAGGAGGGGCTGTGGGTACAGGCAGGGGCCATGGGTACAGGCAGGGGGCCGTGGGTACAGGTGGGGGTGGGCCTTGGGTGCAATAGGGGGATGTGGGTACAGGGGGGCCGTGGGTATGGCGGGGCCATAGGTACAGGTGGGGGCCATGGTTGCAGGCAGGGGGCCATGGGTGCAGGTAGAGGGCTGTGGGTGCAGGTAGGGGGCGGCTATGGATTCAGGGGGGGCTGTGGGTGCACCGAACCATCAAACACCCTCTCCTCATCCCACACCCCTGCATCCCAGGGCCCAGCTCCTCCCGGCTGTGGCTGCATCCCTGGGTGACCATCACTGGACAGAG
The DNA here is from genome assembly GCF_019923935.1 of Bubalus bubalis. Taxonomy (NCBI): domain Eukaryota; kingdom Metazoa; phylum Chordata; class Mammalia; order Artiodactyla; family Bovidae; genus Bubalus; species Bubalus bubalis. The sequence continues at coordinate 28,567,942 of NC_059159.1, read as the reverse complement.
GCTTTCCTGCTTCCAGCAGATGGAGCACCTGCTGGAGGGGGCCAGCACTGGGCCAGCAGGGAAGTGGGGCTGCGTGGGGCCTCACCCAGCCAGACCAGGCGTGTGAGGTTCTCCAGGCCCTCGATCTTCTCAATGTTGTTGTTGTCCAGCTGCAGCTTCTGAAGGCTCTCAAACTGCCAGAGGTTGTCGATGCGGAGGATGTCTGAAACAATGGAGGGCACGCCCAGGTGGGTGTCAGGGTTTAGTACCAGTGTCATGGGGGCTGGATGACGGATGCTGACTGTGGGAGAGGCCCCAGAAGCCCTGTTGCCTTCCCTGGGGTGCCAGGGACCCTGGAAGTGTGGGCCCAGCTCTGCGGAACTCAGAGTCCCTGTTAGTGCTGGTGCTGGGGCCACTGTGGGCCACACTGCAAGACGGAGGCAGGCGGGCCCTCCAGGGCAGGGACTCACACGGCTCCCCCTCGAAATGCCTGGGCTCGGTCAGAGGGCACAGCAGGGCCCCCCAGGGTGACAAAGGGAATCAAGGCTACAGGGACGGCCAGCTGAGCATTTTGGGGGGTGCTCTGGCCACAAGGACCCTGCATGTCTCTACCTAGAATTGCATGCTGTGTGTCTGCCCAAAGATGGGGGCCCATAAGGGGCAGAGAAATGGCCCCCGAATGTCCATATACTATGAGGGGAAGAACTGCCCACACAGAGGTGGGCTCCTCACGTCACTGATCCTGAGTCCTCTGAAGACCAGCTCCCTGTCATGCGGCTGACTGCCCCCTTGCTCCTGAGGCAGGCAGACCTTCTGTCACAGCCACCAAGAGTGCCACCCTCACTCGATATCAAGTCTAAAACCACGCATGCTGGTCTTGTGCCTTTCAACCCAGGTGGCCCAAATGCGACCAAGGACCATAGACTGTGGACCGTGTATGGAACTGGCTGCCCGCACCCACCCTGCCCGGCCCCACCCGGGACACGCACTCTGGAAGTCCAACTGCAGGGACAGGACGTCCTTGAAGAGAATGCCCTCCTGCTTGGCCAGCTGCCCGGCCTCCTCTCGCGGGCCCTGCTCCCCTACAGCCAACTTAAGCATGTCATCATCCATCACTCTGGGCTCCATGTCGTACAGCCGGTTCATCCTTCCTGGAAAACACCAACACCCTGGCTGAGGCCGCCTCTCCTGCCTCCCTTTGAGGGCGGGGCCTGGCCAGTATCCTTTCACTGCATCATGGAGTAGTGTGGCGGCCATGACACTCTGAAGGCAGGCCCTCCCACTCTTGGCTGCTAAACCTGGGCCTCCCCAGACCCCTGCTGGCCTGGTGCCCACCAACAGTGGCACACCCCTTGTCTCCACAACCAGGCTGTGACCCTTACCCCAGCCCCAATATCCACACTGATCCCTTTAGCCTCTGGAGCTCAGATGCCTGCAAAGCTGTCGCCATCTCGGGCCTCTGGCTTTCTGTGCCTACCCTTGTTGGGTTTCTCAGCACCAACCACTGATCACAGTCCTTGGTGGCCCCAGCCAGGCCCGCAAGGCCCGGCCCCTCTTCCCTGAGAGCCTCACCCTCTGAAGGTGGCCATATCTGTAAGCACCCCCAACCACAGGTGCCCAGGGTGTAGCCACTGATGCACATGGACTCAAGCTGGCTGTTCGTGACCCTCCCCAGAGAGACGTGAACTGCGGCCACAGGACAAAGAACCTGTCAGCGCTGGCTACTTGAGCTGGGAAGGCACTGGGATCTAAGGGCTGGTCAGGGACATGGTGAGTGAGAGAGTAACAGGGCCTGTGGAAGATGGACAGACAGAAGCGAGATGGGAACTTGATCCAGGAAAAACGACAAAAGGACAGGCAGAGGCTGCCTTCCCCTCGCTGGCTTCCTGGCCCCTCCTGCTCCAACCCCAGGCCCCTGGACCTCTGACCCCAGGCCCCTAGACAGGGCACTGACTTCAAGAGTTAAATCTTCATTTCCCTAAACTAACCCAGGAGGTATCTGTTGCTACTGGTCCAAAGGGATTTGGCGGAGGCATAGTGGGGTGGATCACGTACGAACCTGCACTGCTGTTCTTGGTTGGACAGAGCCACGGTCCTGGGCAGCTTGACCGCAGTCCATCGTTACCAGCCATCCTAGCACACCCAGAAGGGCTGGACCCCGTGGGAGGGCACATGCTACTGGAAGCGCCCTGATTCTGCCTCGGAATGCTCTGGACATTCAGTCTTCCCCCTACTCTCCACCCCGTTCTCACCTGCCTGCTGGCTTCACCTCCTACCTTGGCCCTTGCGTGCCCACGCCAGGCCTCCCTGCCCCGCTGGTCCCTGATGATGCAGCCCCGGAATCGTCGTTTTATTCCAGCGAGCGCTGCTGGGGAGACTCCTGGTGTTGGGCAAAGTGGGGCAGGCCTGGCAATCCTGCACCTGGTCTCAGAGACCCCTTGCCTGGCTGCCTCTCCCGCACCCCGCCATGCAGCTTGCACAGTTGTGCATCTTCTGTTTCTGGAGTGTCCACGAGCCTGGTCCCAGTGGCCCCAGAGCAGGAACAGCCTCCCTCTTTCTGCACCCACTTCTCCTCTGAGTTTCTTCTCTTCCTGGGTCCCTCCACACTCTCTCATCTCCTTCAACTGATTGACTCAACCTCTGAAAGACATTTCTAGTCCTCTACCTCTCTCTATCTCCCCATTCTTTGGAGACAATTTTTCTAAAATTTCCCATAACTTGACACCAGCTTCTCTCCGGGGAAATTTTAATGTGCCGTATTTGGCAGATGCTACTTGAAAGTGTTTGTGCTCCCCCCCCCACCCCTTTTTTCCCTTTACAGACAAGTGCTGTGCTGTGGGAAATGATTCATACTCTGATTTCAAAACTTTGGCTGACTTCTCATCACTCCTGTCACACAAGGGCCTGGTCCCTGAGCCGGGTCGAGCCTGCTTCCAGTCAGGCCCAACAGTCATCACGTGGTGTGGAACATCTGTGTTTGTTACACACACCAGAGATGGATTCACACCCTTGGGCAACTGACTTTGCTTTCCAAGCCTTCGACCTCCTATCTGTAAAAGATGGGTAACTCCTCCCTCCAATATTTGTTTAAGATCATTTATTTAGTCCACAAATGTGCAATGAACAGCTACTACATGTGTGGATAAGACTCAGTTAGTGGGTTTAGGAGTATTGTGATTCATAGACCTCCTTACCTCTGTTTCAGACCCAATTCAGATGATCATGAAGTGAAGTGAAGTGAAGTCGCTCAGTCGTGTCCAACTCTTTGCGACCCCATGGACTGCAGCCTCCCAGGCTCCTCCGTCCATGGGATTTTCCAGGCAAGAGTACTGGAGTGGGTTGCCATTTCCTTCTCCAGGGAATCTTCCCGACTCAGGGATTGAACCCGGGTCTCCTGCATTGCAGGCAGACGCTTTACCCTCTAAGCCACCAGGGAAGCCCTACAAACCTTTAATTATAAATGGTGACAAGTCTGTGGGTGTAGGGAACTATGAGAATATACTTGTGGGGACCTGGGCTGAGACCTGGAGGATGGGCAGGAGAGAAGGAGGAAGGGTCTTTAGGGTGAGGGTCCTGAGCTGGGAGAGGAGGAGGCAGGTTCCACCGGGATGCCCAGAGTGGCAAGGCCTCCAGGGGTGTTGTGATCATCCCAGGATCTCTAGGAGGCTCCAGGGCGTGAAGAGGATGTGACGTGACCAGAGTTTAATTTGGAGAAGCTCATTCTGGCTTGTTGCACTGAGAATGTCAAGAGTCGAGAGGTGATTGGGCTGCAGGTAAGAAGTGGGTTTGAGAGACCTCTAGGAACGTAGTTTATGTGAGGGACTGACTCTGCAGTTTTCAGGTAAGAAAATGGAAGCTGGTTAAGGAGGTCAAGTGACACCCACGCTGACAGACACATCCTGTGCATGCTGAGGTAGGAGGTCAGACATGCAGAGCTCAGGCTCTTAATCAGACTCAACTGCACCCTCATGCTGTGGGTCATTGTCACAGTTCACACTGTTTCTTATAACTGTTCCAGGTTTGCCCCCAAACCAGGACAGTCCTCCCTGAGGGGGTTTATCCGTACTTCCCCACCCAGCCGGGGCTGCTGTTGACTTGCCTGACAGTAGTGTTGTTGTGGGTCGGGAGAACAGCCAAGAGCCTTACACCTCCTCACAGAGAACCAGATCCTGAATCGTCCAGCGAAACAAGGACTTGGCATCAACTGGACCTGGAAAATGGAGCCCCTATTGGCCGTGAATTGATAAGAGAAAACCACCCTCTTCTGAGTGCTCACCACGCTCTGGAGTAACGTTCATGATCAAATTACAGGTCTGGTCTGGGAGCCAGCAGAAAAGGGAGCCCTATTGCCCTGACTGTCCAGACGGGGAAACTGAGGCCCAGGAAGGGAGCTGCTGACGGGGCATCCACGTTCCAAGCCAAAACCCTTTACTAAGAGGAAGGCTAGCTCTAAGGAAGAGGAACAAGGTAGCGGCAGTTGAGAGGTCGGGCAGACGGTCAGTGATGTCCTCCTGAAGAGGGATCAGTGGGCCGGGTACCTCGCTCTGGCCCGGAGGCCGGGGGTGGGACCTTAAAGGTCTCGTTGGGGCCTGCGCCCATAGGAAACGCTTCCCGAGCTTCTCTCCCCACGAGGCCTGAAGGCCCTGACCGGCGTGGGGCGGCCAGCAGGCTCCTTCGTGAAAAGGTCAAGTCCTTCAGCACCCTCTCGGCTCCGGGCTCTCAGCTTCTCTGGCACAGTCCGCCACCTGCTCGTGGTAGCGGAGCTGGGTTGCTAGGAGAACCAAGCGCCGCACTCCGTTGCTAGGGGGAAGTCAGGAAGTAGACATCCTGGGTGAAAGTTCTGGGCGGGGAATGTCACCCAGCACCAACCAGCCTTAGAGAAAACAAATGCTTGTCCAGTCAGCACTCTCCCTGGGCGGGGAACTTACTAGCCCCGCCCTCCCCTGCCCGCTTTTTGAGTGAATGATTTGGTTCTTGTCCAGTAACAGTAAGGATTCACTCGATTGACCAGTACATAAATGAATCAAAATACACAGACTCTCGTCGGGAGGCGGGCCAGGGGAGGCGACGGAAATTCCTGTGACTTAGCTAGACACCCCGCCCAATCGGACGCCGCGGGGTGGGCGGGACTTCGTGGAGGGTGGTGTGGTTACCAATCGGAAGAGGGCAAGGCAGTCCTCGCCCAATAGGAACAGGCGGGGCGGGGCCAGCGGCGGGCACCGGCGTTCCAGAGGGTGGGGCGGGGGCAAGTGTCAGTCAGGCCGGGAGCGCGGCAGGGGACGCGGAGACCGGGCGGCTGACGCGCGAGGGCCGCTGCCGAGCCGTCCGCCCAAGATGGAGTTCCTCCTGGGGAACCCGTTCAGCACGCCGGTGGGGCAGTGCCTCGGTAAGGCCCTCACCGCGGCGTCCCGAGACCTGGGCGGTGCTCCGCGCGTTGCTGCGCGGCGGGGCCCAGCCCCGCGCCCCAGCCCGGCCGCCGCGGTCCCAGCGGGCTCCCTGCCCCGGGCCCGTCGGGCTGAGCCAATCTCAGCGGCGGGGAGCGGGGAGACCGGCGCGCCCCTGGGAAGGTTGGCGGGGGCGGGGGCGGCCGCGGCCGTGCCGGCTGACGGCCGGAGCCCGGGCCAGGTAGCTTTGCCGCCGACTCTCCCCGTGACCTTGTGCGAGTCGCTGCCCTGTCAGGTCTAAAGTTCCGTCTGTCAGAGGCGGTCCTCATGTCTCTGGAGCTACTGTCTGCCTGGTGGCTGTCACGTCCCAGCGTCCTCAAGTCTGCCGACGCCGGCCTTCTGGGGGCAGGTGGAGAGGGGATTACTCGGGGGTGCAAACCCTCTGGGCGTTCCGGGCACCGGGATGACCAGCATCCCGGTGAGGAAGCCCGAGGTGGGGTTGAAGGACCACCAGAGGCCTGCCCCGTGAAATTTCCTGACTGACGAGCAACATGCCTTTTCACCCAAGGCGGGAGCTCACGCCAGGCGTGATCCGTCAAGAATGTGGATTGGTTTCTTTTAAAACTGGGTTCCTCCTGGTTGGTGGAAAGACTGGTAAAACGCCTTCTATGAGCAGGGACCTTTGGCGTCCTTATGGGCCTGGCTGGATTAGGCTGGAGTGATTTGCCTATTTCCTGCTTTGTAAATTTCCAGCTTACTTTTCAGCCTTTGGTGGGCCTGTGAAATTATTGACGCCTCTCCCGTTGGCCGACTGGCACCTGGGAGCCTGCCTTTGCTCCCTGGTATAGGGTCTCTGATAAGGGGTGATGGACACTAGGCCCTGGAGGGTCTTTTCCCACCTTTTTGGAGGTTCCCGCCTCCCTTTCTTCTTCCTCAGGTGCTCTTTCACGACATCCGTATTCCAGAAACTCATTTCTGGTACTGAATTCCAGGCAGTTGTGGGAGGGAGCCAGTAAACTTGGGGGGATTTTTTTTTTCCTTTTTCTGTCTCCTTTATAATAGGAGGCTCTGTTATTACCTTTGAGACACCAAGGTAGCTGATGAGGGGTATAAGTTAAACGAGATTTTAAAATATACAAACATAGAGGATGTACGGGTGGGTAGCAATGAAAAGAGCATGACGCTTCTCTCAGGAGGACCTGGGGTGAATGTCGCTTTGCCCATTTCAGCTGTGGGGCCCTGGAAAACGGTGCAGCCCTCCTGAACTTTTTAGTTTGCTCTGGTGGGGGGCGGGGAGATTGACTCATTTCCACTTTGGAGAGGAGATCGGGGACCGCAGGCCCATCTGTGACCAGGCCCCAAGTCCACCGTCCCTTAGGACACTTGACCATGAAGAGAATGGGGCCCCTTCGTTGCCAGCCAGTGAGCCAGCAGATGAGGCCTCGGGAATTTCGCAGCTCAGCTCAGATAAGTGATTAGAGGCCAGAATAGGTTCCAACATGTGTTCTGTGCTGTTGGGACAAAGTGTAAAAGTGACCCTCACGACATTTAGTGCTGTTCGTGTTCTTGAGAGGTGTATGTGCCAGGGGTTGGTAGAAGGGAGGGAGACGCAGGAGTGAAGCCCCAGCAACAAAGCTGGCTAGTAGGAGCAGCAGGCTTACCTCACACGAAGCAATTTGACCACCGTGACTTTCTCCTGAAGCTGTTCTGCATGGTGAGTTTTATTATCCTTCTCACCTTAAGATGAGGGAACTGAGGCTTAGTGGGGCAGAAGGATGGCCTACAGAGCTGTCCCAGAGCTCAAAGGGTTGATGGGGTCCCCAGAGGGAACAGAGACTCGGGGAACAGTGGTGACCAATGGAAGGCCACCGTAGCCAGTGCCGAGTCGCCTTGTGGGGACGGGAGAGCTGTCAGGAGGCTGGCACACTGTGGGGAGCTGGGCCTGGGCTGTTGGTGAGGAAGGGGAAGCAACTGCACTCTCAGAGAAGAGACCCTGTGCCGGGGACGGGTGGAGGAGGCGGGTGGCGGTGTGGCCCCCTCTGTGGTCCCCTGTCCGAGTGGAGCAGAGGTGGCTGCGGGGCACGGGGGCAAGTTGGGTTTGGGCCCAGGATGGAGCCCTGTCCTGGGTGGGTGACATCGAGGCCACATTCCTTACTGACCTCAACTCTCAGTCTCTCTGGACCTCGTTTTCCTCCCTCAACAGCTGCTGGGGCTTGTACCTAACTCACCCCATCCATCTAATTCAGCAGGCATGTTGAGAGTGTGCTGGGTGCCAGGCCCCAGGATAGAGATGTTAAAACACTGCTCCGAGGGGCCTTCTGTAGCAGTAAGGCACCAGCCCAAGTGTCCTGAGCCGCAGAGCCTTGGGCTCACTGTCTGGGGGTGCGTGGATTGGCCTTTTACCCTGCCTCGGGGCTGGCCTACCGCATGCTTCCCAGGCACTGTTGGGTCAGACACACGGAGAGCTGGCAGCCATACCCCAGCTGACATCTGACGTGGTTTCCGGGGCTTCCCGGTCTCCCTGCTGCCCGTCGTCCTGGGAGGTGGTTCCCGAATAGAGGCCCCGGCTTCGAGCCCGGAGGCGCCGTGGTGTATACGGCTGAGAAGTACCCAGGAAGACTGAATGCTTCCTTGTGCTGCCTGATACTCTCTTCTGAAATGCGTTTCAGAGGGTCCTGTGTTAACAGTTGTGTCCGGGAACCGCAAGCCAGGTCCAGGGTACTCAGCAGGTCCACAGCTCTCCTGTGTTGGCTGGAAAACATTTTCAGATCACCCTTTTCCAGGAGTAAAGTTTGGATTCATTTAGATGAGATCAGTGAGGAGTTAGTTAATCCCGACCCAAGTGTTGGAGGACCAGCTCCCTCCCACTCGCTGCAGGGTCAGTGTCCAGGGCCTGGGTTGTGTGGGGTCTTGACTGCTGCGGGAGCCTCCCCATCTCCTGAGATGGCTGTGAGCTTGACGAGCCAAAGTGTTTGCTCCGAGAGGAGTTAGTTACCCAGTGCGAGGGGGCGGCTTCAGGGTTTTATTTAGTCTTCCCAACCCTGTGAGATAGACAGGATGAGAATGGGAAGGAACTTACAGTTTTAAAGCACCTACTTGGTGTGAACTGCACATGGGATCTCCCTGAATCCTGAGTGTGATGATCATCCCTGTATCGCTTCTAAGAAACTGCAGTTCCCGGAGGTTAAGAGACTTCTGCCAGGTCAAGGCCAGAGTCCGGTGGAGAATCCCGTCCTGATCTGGACTTCATTCTGGGCTGGCATGTTGCTTCTTGCCTTGTAGACACCACAAGTCAGGGTCGTCAGAATCCCCGGAGAGCTGGTCGAAGCTGGTGGCGGGGTCGGTTGGGGTGGGTTGTCAAGGTCTGAGGATGCGGACACTCTGGGTCTGGAGACCACACTTTGAGAACTGTTGCTTTTGATGAAAATTTCTGCTCCTGTAATCGCTTCTTAATCTTTCTTCAAACAGTAAGTGTGACTTTTCTTGTGGACAGACTATAAGGTTGATTATTTAGAATCATTCATGCATTTGGTGGTTCTGTCACCTCTCAGTTTGCACCATGCTAAACACTTGCTGGAATGTTCAGTCTAGTAAGGGAGCTGAGACAGGGACCTAAATCAGGTAAGATGGCAAGTGTTGGCAGCAGATTGGAGAGAGAAACGAAGTAAGGAAATGGAGGACAGGAGGGATCATCTCCAGCAGCAGTAATAATGGTTAACGGTTTTGCTGTTTTAGAGATGGGTGCTGGCTTACCGTGTGCCAGAGACCACAGTAGGTGCTCTGTGTATCTTGTGCTGCTTTAGTTCTTACAACACTGCTGTGAGCCTGCTACTCTCTCCTGCTGCTCTTTGCAGATGGGACCTGACTCTGCAGCTGCTGTCCTGGGGGATGGTGTTGATGAGAAGGGGCATCCCGGGGGCTGGAGGAACCTGGTGCTCAGGGGGTGGGATTTGGCTCCTATTGAAGAGGAGAAGGAGGCTTGGAGGGCGCTCTAGGCAAAGGCTGGTTGTGGAGGGGTGGGGGTAAGACCAGCCGGGAGAGCAGGGAGAGGCCAGGCAGACGGTGTCAGGCCTGATTGATGAGGCTTCCAGTGTCAGCCGCGTGGTTTAGACCCTTCTGTTGGTGGCACTGAGGAGCCATGGATGATTTCTAGGGAGGGTGGTAGCCCGACTGTCATTACAGAGGCAGGGAAGGTCCCCTTGGCAGCTGCCAAAAGGCCACCTCTGTCTTACTGTGAAAGCCTCCACTGTGCAGAGTGGGGGTCTGACGAGGGAGTCAGCGCACGCAGTGCCAGTTCCCCGAGGTCTGGGGTAGGGCCCTTCCGGGGAGCCCCCAGAGAGATGAGAGGGCACCTGCTGAGGTGGGTGGGCAGAGCACGGGTGGAAGTCTGGGGTTCTGAGAGCACCCGTCCTTAACTGCTGGGATGGCTGTAAGGGTAACCAGCCTGCTCACGTGCCCCTGCTTTCCACGCTCGGACACTCAGACCCGAGCTGAGAGGCTCCCAGGATTTGGCTAGGTTGCTGCCCTGCTTAGAGGGTGTGATGGGGCTATGAGCAGTTCCCATGGAAATGTGCTTTAAAGACACAGTGGGGACCTCTGCAGAAAGCTTGAAAACATACACTTATTTTCACTTTCATGCACTGGAGAAGGCAATGGCAACCCACTCCATTGTTCTTGCCTGGAGAATCCCAGGGACAGGGGAGCCCGGTGGGCTGCAGTCCATGGGGTCACACAGAGTCGGACACGACTGAAGTGACTTAGCAGCAGCAGCATGGAAAGGGGAGAAAATCACCATAATGTGCTTTCTTACAAACCCTTTGAGAGTCTCATCTCACAGAGTGAATGGAGTAAGTAGAGCGCTGTGTACTTTATAGTCTGTTTTCTCCGGCCTTGGAGAGGCAGCGTTGTGTGAGAGCTCTTAGCCTGTTTCTGTATGACATGCTGTGCTGTGCTTAGTCATTCAGTCGTGTCTGACTCTTGCGACCCCATGGACTGGAGCCTGCCAGGCTCCTCTATCCATGGGATTCTCCAGGCAAGAATACTGGAGTGGGTTGCCATTTCCTCCTCCAGGGGATCTTCCCAACCCAGGGATCAAACCCAGGTCTCCCACATTGCAGGTGAACTCTTTACCATCTGAGCCACCAGGGAAGTCATTTCTCTGTAATATGCCTGCTTTTTGGGCGAGTGGGTGTCAGGTAAGGGAGGGGGTAAAAATGCCCAGAGGGGCATCAGTTAAGCATTATTGCTCTTGACCTAGGAGATACGTTACTCAGAATTTTCAGGTTAACCTACTAGTCTGCAAGGACAGAAAATAGCGTGCTGACCCTGCTCCTTGTGGCCTGAGGAGAGGCCTGTTAAAAACCAGCCTTGGCCTTGGTGCCTGTTTCAGTGCTTCCCCGAACCCCCCTGACCTAGAAGAGTCTCTGATCTCCTCCATTTAGCCCTCAAGGCTCTGGCTGTCAGCACTCACCACCTCCTCCAAGCAGCCTTCCAAGACCACCCAGCCTGTGGTGCCGTGTCTCCTCTAAATGCCCGCGTGTGTTGTCTGGCTCATGCACTTGGCCTCGCCCTCCAGGGTTCCTGAAGATTAGTGGAGGGAATGTGAGTGGGTGCCCGGCCCAGTTTGCACGCTGCCGCTTCCTCCTGCCGTGCTGTTTCCTGTTGTTTGCTGCAAGTCCCGTCCTGTTTATGGCCTTATCTTCCTCAGAGCAGGATGAATACCTTCTGTTTCCCCATGATCTTCACAGCACGCAGTAGAGTCTGCTCTGTGCGTTACTCCCTCCAAAGGTTCCTCTCTCTCAGGCTTGTTTTCAGCATCTATCAAAGCTGAAAATAATGGCCATCATTTTCTGGCCCTGCACGGGAAGGTAGGACGCCCTGTGAAGTGCCATCCACACAGTGTCGCGTGCAACACTTTTTCTCGGGAAACTCTCGTCAGTCAGTGCTCTTCATGTCTAGCATCTGGAGGCCGAGAGGAGCTGAGGGCCTTGCCCAGGGCGGCACGGGGCTCCAGAGCTCTGTGCTGCAGCTCTGTGGCCCGTGAGCCTGGCCAGGTCCCTGTGGATGAGAAGGGGCCTCCGCTGACCCGTTGTGTGTTCCCGAGCCTCCTGGGTGCCCTGTGCCTGCCTGTTCTCTTCTGACACGGGCACCTTGTGTTTGGGTCAGAGTCAGTCCTGTCTCAGCTCTGTGTGCAACTGCCCCGCGTGTGGATCCACTGACCGGATCCAGGGAAGGGATGTGTGTGACAAGCAGGCTGCCCTACCACTTCTTCTTAGTAAAATATGCCATCACCTTACCATTCTTGCCAGGCATCATTCAGACGCATGCTCAGTGATGGCACTCATTTTTTATTTGTTCTTATTTATTTACTTCTTAAAAGTTGTAGAAAAACATGCATAGCACACATTTACCGTTCTATTTTATGATGTTGAGTGGCATTAAGTACATGGTGCGGCTGTCCCCACCATCATCCTCAGAACTTTCTTGTCTTCCCAGACTGCACTCTGTCCCCCACCGCTAACTCGCTGCTCCTCCCCAGGCCCTAGCCCCGACCCTTCTACTTTCTCTGTGAACCTGACCACTCCAGGCACCTCCTGGGAAGGAATCTGGCAGGGTCTGTCCTCTTGTGGCTGGCTTGTTCCCTCCGCAGAGTATCTTCAAGTTTCACTCGTGTTGGAGGAGCCTGTCTCAGAATCTCCTTCCTTTTTAAGACCAAATACTCCTCCGTTGTGTGTGTAGAACTCATTTTGTGCGTTCACTTGTCCATCAGTGGACACTCGGGTTGCTTCCACTTGTGGGCCGTTGTGAATGGCGCTGCTGCGAATACGGGTGAGCAGATGTCCCGTGTTTGTGTCTGTGTCCCTGCTTTCAGTTGTTCTGGATACAAACCCGGAGGTGGGATGGCTGTCCGGTGCCCCTTCACCATGGCTGCACCTTTCTGCCCTCCTGCCAGCTATGTGTAGGGTTCCAGTTGCCCCACTGTCTCGCCAACAGTTGTCATTTATTTTTTTATAGTAGCCATCCAAGTGGGTGTGAAGTGGTATCTCACTGCAGTTTTTTGTTTTTATTTATTTTTTTCACTATGGGTGGCATGCAGGATCTCCCCTGTGGCCAGGGATCACACCAGGCCCCTTGCAATAGGAGCACGGAGTCTAAGCCACTGGACCACCAGGGAAGTCCCTCACCGTAGTTTTCAGTTGATATTAAGCACCTTTTCACATGGTGATTGTCCATTTGTAAATCTTTGGAGAAATGTCTATTCGGAACCTTTGCACATTTTTAAAAGCAGGTTACTTCTGTCGCTGAGGAGTTTTAGGAGTTCTCTCCATATTTGGGATAGTAGGCCCTTACTAGATACTAGATTTGTCTTTTTACTCTGGTGTTCAGGTCTCTCGGTGAAGCGTGATGTGTCTGTTTCTCTGTGGCTGCCTGTGCCTTTGGTTTCCTGCCCGTGTTCTCAGAGGGTCTGGCATGTGCCCTGAGGACAGGCAGGGTGATGCTGGTGGGACTGGTCAACCTGACCTCTTACCAGGTGCTGGTTGAGAGCCCCACAGGCAGCAACCCCGGAGGCGGCACTGTTGCTCACGTGTGATGGAAGAGGCCAAGGCTCAGCAGGCAGGTCCTTCCCAGGGGTCTGTGATGGCCAGTGGCAGAGCAGGGACTTGCGCCCAGTCTGTGAGACCCTACCCCTAACCCAGGGTTGTCTGTGGAGTCGAGTGAATGTGCTTGCAGCTCAGAGTGTGGAACTGGTCATCTCAAGTTTCGACCCACCTGAGCGTCACCTGGTTCCAGGGTGAGTCTGGGCAACTTGTCCTCATCCTCCCAGTTTCTGGGGAGTTTGGCGAGAAGCAGCGCTTTCTCACTGCACACCCAAGTCTTCCTGGGGTTCCATTTTCCTCAGATGTGCTTTGGATCCACAGCGTCGGGAGGAGGAAGAGAGGCGGACACACACAAGTTCTCCATGTGGCCAGCTCTCTTTCCAGGCTCACCGGCTGTTGCTTTAATTGGGAATGAAGCACAGGCCTTGTCTTCTGGGAGGCACGTTCAGAATTCTGTCTGGGGTTTTGGTTTAGAGTGGAGAGTAAGGAGGGAGACTGGCTCCTTGTCTCAGGGGATTGGGCCCCACGTCTCTGGGAGCTGGTACACACCTGGGCCTGGGGGCGACGCCATGGAGGTCTCTGCTGCTCCCGAGAGAGACATGTGTGAGCTCCAGCTTGAGGCAGGAGATGCAGCCTGGGGAGGGACGAGCCTGGTGTCAGCCTCCAGAGAGGGAGTTTCCTTCCTGCTAACTCTGGAAACCCTTTAACCAGCAGTTCTGAGGGTCACCGAACTCTGGAAGGCCCTTCGTGGCCTTTGGCCCAAACACCTCACCCTTACAGGGGAGGAAACAGAGGCCCAAAGAGGCAGGTCTGTGCTGTTCTTACACAGACATTTCTGACTCCAGACCTGTGGGTTTTTCCGGACACCAGTCAATTCTGACACCAGCTGGTATCCTCAATCCAGTCCAGTTCAGTGTACTCTGACCTGCCCGCCCGTGGTTGTCACAGGCCCCCAGGTAAGGGCTCGGCGTCACTGACCACTCCTGCTTAATACCAGCACTTCTGACCAACTGGCTGTAGATGGGGGTTCCTGTGAACCCCTGCCCAGGTTTGAGGATTTGCCAGCATGGCTCACAAGATGCAGGAAACACCTTCCTTTGGTGGCAGTCTCTCTGGCATCCAGCTCCATCATGCATCTGCCCCAGGCTGGCCACCATTGGGTACTCTCTGCTCTGGAGAGTCCGAGGGTGTCAGGACCCATGGGCCAGGAACTGGGCCAAAGGTCAAATGCGTGTGTCTCATTGTGTCCCAGGAGAGGCCTTGACGGGTAAGGCCTGGTGCCACTGGGGAAGGGCCTGGTGGCTTCTCCTGACCTTGGGCCCTGCCAGTCACCTGGGTGTTTGTGTCCACAGTGGGGTGAGGGAGGTTGGGAGTTCATCATCCATCATGTCATCAAGGACTCTGACTCATGAAGATGAACTTTCTGGGCCTTTCCTGGTGGTCCAGTGGTTAAGGCTCCTCACTTCCACCACTACAGGGTGTACGGGTTTGATCCCTGGTCAGGAAGCTAAGATTCTGCATTCTGATCGACGTGGCCAAAAAAAAACCCAAAGACAACTTTTGCTTTGTTTGAATCATGTTTAGTCTAATCACATGGGATTGGTTAGTTCCAGGTTTGGTTGAAAAAGTTAGTTCATAAACTCCCCTTTACTCTTTTGTTTTACCTGCTTTATCTGGCTCCTGTCCAGAACAGAGGTGCTGCCCCCAGGCAGGACTCAGGCAGTCCGGGGCTGGCTGGAGTCCTGCACTGATTTGCCATGTGACTCTGGAAAGGCCATGTCCAGCCCGTTTACTCCTGTAATGAGGGCAAGTTGAACAAGTTCATTTCTACATCTGAAGCTTAAGGCCTGAATCAAAGGAGCTTTTAGTTTTTCTTTAGACTTTAGCCTCCATGATTCACTTTCATGGGCACTGAACAATGCTCTGCGAACTTAAAAAAAAAAAAAAAAATTATGCTGGGACTTCCCTTGGTGGTCCAGTGACTAAGACTCTATGTGCCCAATGCAGAAGTTCAGGTTCTATCCCTGGTCAGGGAGCTGGATCCCACATGCCGCAATGAAGGTTGAAGATCTTGTGTGCCACAACTAAGACCCATCACAGCCAAATAAATAAATAAAATTAAGTAAAAATTTAAAAAATTGGGCAAAAATTACATGACACAAAACTCACCATCTGCATCATGTTTCAGTGAACATCTCAGGGGCATTAAGAACACCCACATCCAGAACCCTTCTCACAAAACTGAAACTCTGTCCCCATTAAACAGTAACTCTTATTCCCCCACCACTCAAGCCCCTGACACCCACCCTTCTACTTTTTGTCGCTATGAACGTGACAACTCCAGGGACCTCATATAAGTGGAATCAAACAGTATGTCTTTTTGTGACTGGGAATGGCTCCCCACTCCAGTATTCTTGCTTGGAGAATCCCATGGACAGAGGAGCCTGGCAGGCCACAGTCCATGGGGTCACAAAGGGTGAGACACGACAGAGCGACTGAGTACACACAACACTCCATTGAATGTGTAGGCCGTGTTGTGTATCCGTCCATCTGTTTTTGAACATGGGTTGCCTGCACCTGCTGCTGCTGTGAACGTGGTGTGCAGGTTTCTCTTCGAGACCCTGCTTTCAGTTCTTGGGAGCACATGCCCGGCAGTAGCCTTGCTGTGTAGCGTGGCCATGTGGTAGTTCTGTTTCTGTTTTTTTTTAGGAGCCTCCATACTGTTTCCATAGTAGCTGTACCATTTTCCACCCCCACCAGCAGTGCACAAGGGGCTCCGGTCTCTGCTCATCCTCGCCTGCATTTGTTATGTCCTGGAGTTCTGATGGAGCCATCCTCAAGGGTGTGAGGAGGGTGCACACTTCTGGGGTGTGACTGAGCCCCCAGAGACTCAGTGCTGTTCAGAACTCAGTGCAGGACGTGTGTCTGGAGGAAGGCAGAGCACCAGGGTTCCGGATGGTGTGTGCACGTCTCACAAAGCCACTCAGGTGCCCTAGTCATTCCCTGGGAACTGTCTTCTGTGTCCGTCCTGGCACAGATCTGAGCGTGGAGGGGGCCTCTGAGCTGAGGGAAGGGGCTTTTCATCCAGACTCCACTGGGAGCCCTGAGGGCCGGCAGCCATTCCCCTCACCACGCCCGGCCCTCCATCCTGGTCCTGTGCGGCCGGCTCATGGGAGCGTAGCCAGAGAGGGTGTCCGGTCCTACACCTTTCTGGAGGAGAACTGACATCACTGTTGAAGTTTCAGATGCTCTAAGACCTGACCTAGGCTTGCCCTCTAGGGACCTGATCCACAGAAATGTCAGGTGGATGCACGTGCGGCCATAGCAGTTTTCTGAGGACAGAACCCCATCTCCCCAAGGAGGATGGTGTGTGCCCCCAGGGGTGGGCACACAGCCAGGTGCACAAGCGGGTGTAAAGTGAGACCCGGGGTTGGATCCCGTTACACCATGAGCTTCACAGAGCAAGACCCACACTCAGCAGCTGATGGGGCCATGGGGCAGGGGACCTCGCACTTTACATAAGGTGACTTGTGTCCTGTCCATGTTGTCTGATTTTTAAACAAGAATGCACACATACTATTTCACTTTATACAGACCTCTTGTCTCATGAGCAGGGCTGTGGATGCAGTTCTGCTGTGAGTAGACCCTCTACCCCACACATGGGGCACCAGGAGGACCCTGCTGCTCCCTCAGAGGAAACCCCTGACTGCCAAGGTGGGGCTGCCAGGGTGTCATGGAGGCCAGACCCCAGAGTCTACCCCCTTTGACCTACCCTGTCCCATCCTCGGGGGCTCTGAGGTGGGTACCATTCCTGCCTTCTCCCTAAGCTTCTGAAGGTGTGAAACTGAAGACCCCTCAAGATGGTCCCTCATGTGGGCATTTGATGAAGTTCAAGCTGAAAGGCTCCTTCTGCCAACTCCCATCTCTCTTTCTGGCCAGCTCCTACCTGTCCTCCACAGCCAGGCCCCTGGTGCCTCTTGGGAGCCCTCTGACCCCAGAGGATATCTGCTCGTGAAGGCCCAGGATGCTGTTCCCCACCTGCCCAACTGGGGGCTGTGGTTTCTGCTCTGTCTCTCAGCCGCAAGCCACCCCAAGTCCTCGTGTTTCATTACTGCCCCGGAATCCCTAAGGCCCGGTGGCTCCCTCCCAGAAAGAGCTCTGTGACAGCACCAACCACGCGGCATCGCTCAGCAAGCAGGAGCCACTGAGAAATGCACACGCTGCCCGGGACCCTTCCTGGAGCTCCGCCCTCCTCCCTGTGCGCGTCCTGCCCTGGATTTCTGTGGTGCTCAGTGGCACACCCAAAAGCGTGCAGCCTCCTCACACCCTCGAGGATGGCTATTGACAAAACCCCAGGGCAAAACAAGTGCAGGCAAGGGGGTGGAAGAACTGGAGGCTGAATGTTCAAGGTCAAGGTGTCAGCAGGGTTGGTTTCTCTTGAGGCATCCTCTTGACACGCAGACGGCCGCCTCCTCACTGGGCCCTCTCCTGACCTCGTCTGCGTGCAGGTGGGCCTGGTGTTTCCCTGTGTGTCCAGCTCCCTCTTAGGAGGACACCGGGCAGGTTGCACCAGGGCCTGCTCCCTCAGGGCCTCCTTGTACCTTCTTTGCTTCTGCAAATAGCCCCCCTCCAGGTGCAGCCACACTCAGTATATGAATTTAGGGGCATACAGTTTACTCCTGACATTTGCACAGTGCTTCGTGGGTGGCTGCTTGCCCTCCTGTTCAGTTCGGGGTTCTGGGTTCTGTTCTTGGGCAGACTGCATGTGGTGCTGGTTGTCCTGTGGCTGGCAAGCTGTGCAGTCTTCCTAACCCCCAGGTCCCTTCTGTTACAATTAAACCAGTACGATAGGCTCACACTTGGAGGACCAGGCTGAAGCCTTCAGCTTCTGGACCCCTGGTCCCAACTGAGGGTCAGTAACGTGTTGTTACTCAACTTTACCAAGTTAGCAAAGGATTACACTTTAAATATGTAAGAGTTCAGATGGGAAGGGAGACTACCAAAGCCCTAATGAAAACTGAGTTAGGTGGGGACTTTCCTGGTGGTCCAATGGCCAAGACTTTGCACTCCCACTGCAGAGGACCCAGGTTTGATCCCTGGTTGGGGAACTAGATCCCACAGGCTGCACCAGGAGTTCGCCACAATAAGGATCGAAGATCCTGCATGTCGCAACTAAGACCCAGGGTGGCCAAATAAATAATAAAAATAAAATTTTAAAAATATTTTAAAAACTTGAGTTAGGTGAAGACATAATGCTGTGACAAATAAGCCAGACACCGAAGGCCACATGTGGTGTGATTCCACTTCCATGCGTGTCCAGGATAGACCATGTGTGCAGTAAGGGAAGGCTAGTGGGTGTGGGGCTGGGGGCCAGGGGTCCTTTTGGGGTGGAGGAAGTATCCTGGAGTTTGGTGGTGGTGGCTCCAGTGGTCTGGGAATGTACTGAAGTCCTCTGAACTGTGTACTTCCAAAGAGTGAAATTTATGGCACCTGAGTTCTGTCTGCATAAAACCATTATAAAAACATTGAACTGGGGTGGTGGCATGCTAATGTGAGTGGCTTTCCTTCTCTCCTCTGTCCTCGGGGATCTCTGTAATTACTTTTTTTTTTTTCAAGTGGAAAAACCCAGAGTCATGCAGATTACTTGGAATCTAGTTTTGTGCGGTGCTGAGTCATAGCCAAGCAAAGAAAATCTCCCTGGAATATTAAGGGGTCACTTTCGCTCCTAAAATATCAACATTGACTAAGATTTGCAGGCTAAAAATAGAGAGGAAACTGGGTGTATATGTGCTTCAGCTTGACAATAAACTTGTCCCACTGTGACGTGGGCTGTCTCCTGGTTCCACCTCCACACAGATCCGTGGTTTGCAGCAGGATTAGCTTGTTGTAGTCTGATGGAGTCCAGCTGGTGCTGGGCATCAGAATCCACATTTGTTTCTGTGTGTGTGTGTGTGTGTGTGTGCATGCCGTGTGCATATGTCCTTTCAGAGAGCTGTTCATTCCCAGCTTGAAGCTGTTTTCAATCCCAGGCCCAGAGATTTCTGAGCCATATATATTTTTAATATATGTTAAATAATTCATCAAGGAACGTGTGTGTGCCGAAACGTCGGCGGCCACCTCACTTCCCATTTGACTCTTCTACCCAATTTTTAACCGTGTTCCTGCTATAGTCTCCATTTCTTGGCTAATGACATAAAATCATCTTCAAAAGAAAAGCCAAAGACTCTTGCGTTACCTTTTTCTGCCTTAAAGCCACCCTTTGGTATTTGCAAAGGTCAGATGAGCTGTCCCGGCGGCCGCGGCCCTGATGGACGGGGAAGCGTACGTTCCCATTGGCCCCTGAGGATGAAGGATGACTGCGGCGGCCACGGCATCTGCTGTAATGTCAGGAGCGGGCGCTGGGACGCAGGGGCAGCAGGCACATGAAAAATGCAGGAGGTGGGAAGTGCCTCTGCCTCGCAGCCACAGGGACATCTCTGAGAGCATTTGTTCTCCTCCGTTAAGCCTTGTCACCCGGCATCTAGTACAGGCTGGGGGCAGGGGCACCAGTGCCATGTCCTGTGGGGCCTTTCCCTGCCCTTGCACCGGCTTGTTTTTGTTCAGTCTTTGCCCCTCGTGGGGGTCGTCGGCTTTATTCTGAGTTAAATAAAGAGCATCCTTTGGTGCCTGGTGTGGGAGAAGCAGGTGCTGTGCGCTGGGCGTGTCTCTGTCCCCACTCAGAGCAGATGGCCTGCGTCAGTTCGTTTTGTGACCTTTCTTTGCTGCTAAGACACCAAATCTCTGATCCCACGGATCATAAATATTCTTTAGGTTTGCAGGCACGGAGGTAATGGGAGCTGCAAGCTGTCGCTATCATTTTCCATTTGTTGGAACCCTTAGGAAGGAAACCATTACAGCAGTTGAGGCACTGCACATGCCTGCTGCGGCCCCAGGCTTTATGGACATGTGAAGGGCACTGCAGCCTGGCAGCCTCAGCCAAGGTCAGGCAGCCTTCTGCTCCATGTCCCACCATCCTCACCTTTCTGATTGCCAGGGAGCCCCTCCCAGCAGCTGGGCACTGTGACTCAGCCCCACTGCCCACTCCCACCGCCTCCCCAGGGGCTGCATTCTTAAAGTCACTAAAGGTCATGATGGTCACCTGGTCTCCATCGCTCATTGTACTGATGGGGGCCTCTCCCTGCCCCGGCCGGAAACAAGAGCAGCGCAGGCTGTGTGGGGCCCAGTGAGGAGGTGCTGGACCCCTCAGAGGTTTACAGGGAGGAGGCGGGCTGGGCGAGGACACAGTTCTGGGAGTCTCGGGGGGACCTGGAGCGGAGGGCAGCGAGGACAGTCACCCTGAGAGTCAGGCTTGAACCTTGTCTGGAGTCAAGGGGGAAGCTTGGCAAATGAACTTATGTACAAAGCAGAAGCAGAGTCGCAGATGCAAACTTATGGTTACCAGGGGTAAGATGGGAGAGGGATAAACTGGGAGACTTGGACTGACATAAACACACTACTATACAAACTAGGTAACTGCCAAGGACCTACTGGACAGCACAGGGAACTCTACTCAATGCTCTGTAGTGACCTATATGGGAAAAGAAGCTAAAAAAGAGCAGGTATATGCGTGTGTATAACTCATTCATTTTGCAGTACACCTGGAACTAACACAACATTGTAAATCCAATAAAATTTTTTAAAAGGTGGGGGAAGCTTGGGAGGTCTTAAATGTGTGTATGTGGGTGGTGCTTATGCATCTCAGGGGAGGAGCATGTGGGGGGCCTGCCAGAGAGGGGCAGCAGCATCCCATCCTGAGGGGCCGAGGGGGGCCTCCGCCCCGCTCCAGCTCTCACCACCCCACCCCGTTCCTTCATCCTCCCCGCTGCCCAGAGCCTCTGCACCCCACCCAGTCTGCTCCCCTTCTGACACCTCCTGGGACCCCGGGGCAGGGGCTCACCCTTCCCCCGCCCCCACAGCAGGCTGGGCTGCCTGGCACCACAGGGCCCTCGGTGGAGACCACCTTGCTCCAGACTTCATGTGGGTCCCCTGGGGGCTGGGCCTTGTGCGGAGAAGGAGAGGGGCTGGTCTTCAGAGCCATCATCCAGCAGATCCCAGGGGACGCACTTTGAGACCCTCCTCCACCTAACACGTTCTCCAGGAGAGGAGGCGGTGTTTTTAGTTTTTTCTGTGGAGAATTTCAAATATAAATAGGGGAACCAGTGTAATGAGCTTTTACGCTCCATGACTTGGGCTTCAGCAGTTCTCAGCAGCTGGCCGCTCCCACCCTGTCTCCTGGATGCTTCCCACCTCAGGGTTTGGAAGCCGGTTCCAGGCCTCACGTGACTGTGATGTGCGTGTCTCTGAAGGTCAGGGCTTCCGGTTGGGCTCCATGAGCCCCAGCCCTCTCGCCAGTCCAGTGGGCGAGGACGCTGTCTGCCCAGGGCTGCTGCGAGCAGGCCTCTTAGAGAGGCCTTTACCAGAACCTCATAGCTCCCTCTCCTCTGCAACCTGCTGTACACCCAGCACCAAGGCGGCTCTGACCACACGGCCTGGGGCAGGTGAGTCCAGGGCCCTCTCAGCCGGACACTCAGCACCATCCTTGAGGCAGCGGCTTAGGCTGGGACTTGGGGCCCTCAACTTTAAAAGGAGATTTAAATTTTAAATCTCTTCCTATCTCAGAAAAAAATAAAACCAGGGGCAGGGACTTCTCTGGTGGTCTAATGGTTACGACTCTGAGCTCTCAAAGCAGGGGGCCTAGGTTCCATCCCTGGTCAGGGAACTAGATCCCACATGGGCCACAACTAGAACCCAGCACAGCCAATACATAAGTATTTTTTAAAATAATAGCAGAAATAGAAACGGGAGAAGATCTCCTTCATAGGCTGGTTTTAAGGTTTAGATGAGACAATGTGTGTCTGTATGTAAGTCATTCAGCACTCGGTAGCTTTTATCATGAACATCCTTTCAATAATACATCCTGCAGGGTATTAGCTACTATCCCCTTTTTACAAATCAAATGACAGAGGTTTAAAGCCAAGGTTAGGTAGCATGCCTGAGCTCCTGGGGCAAATGAATTACAGAGCCAGGGGTCTGAGCCCAGGTGTGACTACCCCCCGGCCCCCACCTTCATGATGGCTAATCATTGAACCGAGCTTTGCAACCTTGAAAAGAGAAGGGGCCAGTTATGGGTCAGCAGACTAAGTTCATGTGGTCCTGCCTCTGTCTGGCGTTCCAGCCAGTGCTGATTCCTGGAAGCTGACAGCCACATACGGGGTCTCTGCAGACCCCTGCCTGCATCCCCCACCTCCTTCCCACTCCTCCTGCGGGTAGTGCTACTCAGCCCTGCAGTGAAGAGAAACTGGGCGGGCAGGTCAAACATGGGTGCAGCAGCCCTTCCCTGCTCAGTCTTAGTGGAAAGAGGCAAACTCTGAGGCTCAGGAGGGTCACTGGTCACCTGTGGAGGCTTGTTCTCCAGTCAGGATAGTGAGGGGTGGACGTTCCAACTGTAAAGTTGCTGGGAATGGAACGTGTGAGGTTGATGTTGCCGAACTGGACAAAAGACCCAGGCTCGTCCAGTCTCACTGCTCCCTGGTGCCTTGGTCTGGACCCGCAAACACCCAAGATCAGGCAAGGAGTGCTGTGGGCAGGGGACCCACTGACCCGGAACCCTCTTCTGGAAGGTCTGGCTTAATGGGAGCCAGCATTGCCAGACCAGGACCCAGCTTCCCGTGTGGCTCTGTGCGCCTGTTCAGAGAGGTTCTCCATTATCAAACGAGGAAGCTGAGCAGATAAGCCAGTTGTCTGTGGCCCTTGGAGGACAAGGCAGGGACTTGAAGGGCACGTTTAGGCCACGTCCAGTCCTCTTCTGCACGTCCACCAAGGCCTCTGGACCTCCGTCACTGAGCACAGGATTGCCAGGGCTGGGGGTTCCTCCCCGGGTGCTGGGCCACCCCAGGGGGATAGGCAAGGATGGCTTTTCCCTGGACAAGTGTTACCTTCTTTGGGGGTATGTGTCCTGGTGTGTCAGGTCTGGATAGCCACCTTCACCAGTGTAGTTTCCCCAAACCAAGGCCCAGAACAGGTTTCAGGGGAAGGTCGAGAACCCGAGTGGTTATAGACCTTACAGGTGAGACTCAAAAGCCCTGTGGAGAAGACCCCGCTTTGGATAGGAAAGCAAAACTGGTCACCTCGTTGCTGCAATGACAGCCTGGCTCTCTTGGGACCCAGCCAGAAAAACAATTTGTTAGAATGACCCCCCCACGTAACCAGCTAAAGCTTTGGGCTGAAATCCAGAATGCTTATTATGGGAAAGTGGGGTTAAAATTGTTCCTCTGAAACTCTGTGGTTGTTTATTTGAATTAGCGAGGTCGCCCCAGTGACAGCTGTGGAGGCCAGTCTTTAATTAGGAGAAGAATTTGCCCTGAACGTCATCAGAGTGGCATTTCTGAGGCCTCGGGTGTTTTTCTTCCTGGCTTCTTCCAGCCTCGTCTCAGTCCCGGGCTCCATCCAGGGTCAAGAGCTAGCTTCTTCCCAGACGACCATTCCGCATGCTTCTAGCAGCCCCATCCCCCACCCGCGCGAGCTGGGGGCTGCTTCTGGAGCCTGGGCTCCAGATGAGGCCGTGAGCGTTTGTCGTGTGAAGTTGGGCACAGCTGGTCTTGAGTGCCGTTGCTGCAGGCCACGTGCTGCTCTTAAGTGTTCTATATCTGTAAGCACATTTCCTTCTCGTCTTCGTTACTAGCAGGTGAGGCGGAGTCCTTAACGTCCCTCTTCACAGGTGAGGAGGCTGCGGGGCCGGGATCACACGGCTGGTTAGTGAGGCGCCCGCTGCAGAGGCTGGCACAAGGCAGGCACTCAGTGGATGTTTATCGAGTCTGAGTCTCTCTCGCACCGAAACGTCCGTTACATTTACCATCTTCTGCCCTCTAGTTTTTCTTTTTTTGGCCACACTGCACAGCTTACAAAATCTTAAGTTCCCCAACCAGGAATTGAACCCGTGCCCCCTACTGTGGAGGCCCAGAGTCCTAAGCACTGGACTGCTAGAGAATTCCCCCTGCCCTCTAGTTTTTACTTTGACTTTTCTCTGATAACATTGAATATGTCAATCTTTTCTTCAAACCCGGGTTTACTTTTTAAACTTGGAGTTACGGAGAGTTTTAAACATTTTTAAAAAGAGAGAGAATAGTATAATGAAACTCTTTTCAGTCCTTTATGTAATTTCAACAGTCATCAACTCATGGCCTGTTTTGTCAACATGCCCATTTTCTCACTCTCCTGGCCTGTATTATTTTGAATTAAATTCCCCAAATCATATTATTTCAGCCATATATTTCAATCTGTGTCTCTAAAAGAAAACAAACTCTTAAAAACAACCATAATACCATTGTTGCACTTCAGGAATTAATAATAATTCCCCAATATTGCTTATTCAGTCAGCATTCACGTTTCTGTGCTGTGCTTATTTACTCAGTTGTGTCTGACTTTGCAAGCCCGTGGACTGTAGCCCACCAGGCTCCCCTCTCCATGGGGATTCTCCAGGCAAGAATACTGGGGTGGGTTGCCATGCCTTCCTCTGGGGGATCTTCCCAACCCAGGGATTGAACCCAGGTCTCCTGCATTACAGGCGGACTCTTTACCGTCTGAGCCACCGGGGAAGTCATGTTTTTAGTTGTCTCCTGATGTGTCACACGTTGTGTTAAAGTCTGTTTGAACAGGCTCTGATAAGCTCCGCATTGCAGGTGGCTGGTGTGTCTCTTCTGTCTCAGTCTGTAGGCTCCTCCTCCCTGTTTACTTCACTGCAGTTTGTATGTCGAAAAAACCAGGTCACTGGCCCTATTGAGTTTCCCACAGCCTGGATTGTGCTGATTGCATCTTGTGGTGTCGTCTAATGTGGCCACATGTTCCCATGTTTCCTGTAAACCTCCGTCTGACCAAGTTCAGGTTGAATTTCCCAAGGAGGCAGGGGCCTCTGCTGTCTCTCTGTGACGTTCACGACCACTACTGATCAGGGCCTGTATCCCCTGCTTCTTTACGGGTTGTAGATGGTTTCCAAACTGGGTTCTAGTCCCTCAAGGGCCTGTTGCAGGGCGGGGCACACAGAAGGCTTCATAAGTCTTGGTGCCAGTCTGTGTCCCTCCGGCCTCTCCTTGACGTCCTTGCTCACTGGCTGGTCTCCTGGGGAGAAGGGTGACATGGTCCCTTTGACTTCGAGGCCCTGGCCTGGGCTCGGCCCTTGTGTGCTTTCCTCAGCCCCCTGCATGGGAGGGCGCTAGGTGGCAGGCAGGAAGAGCGTGGGGGTGGCTGGGTGGCCCCGGGTGAGGGCTGCAGCTCCTCAGCTCTGAGAGCCCACTGCGGGCAGTGTGTGGGAGGAAAGGCTGGCCTCACTCTGCAGCCCGGAAGAGGTCAGACCAGCTGGAAGAGCCACGATTATGGGAAAAAACAAGTCCTTCAGAGGAAGTCTTCCTGTCAGAGTCCTTCACAGTATCGCTGTCACCCCACCCTGGGAGCTGCATTGTGCCACCTGCTCTTGGGCTCAGAGGCCAGAGCTGATCCCTGCTGCCCTGGGCGTGCAGACGGGGCTCAGGGGACCTCCTTTGGGGTCCTGGCCAGGCATTAAATGATGACGCCATGCTCCATCACGTGGCTGTATTGTGATTTAGTGTACCTTAGTGCTGGGCATTCAGGTTGTTGCTTTATTTTTTTCCTGGCTGTAACAATTAATGCAGCCACAAACCCTGGGAGAGCTTCAATCTTTGTCTGCATTTCCGGTTGTGATAGGGAACCCCTGTTCCCTGGAATCACCCTGTGAGACAGGTGGCTCCTTTCTGAGGGTCTTGCTCCCTGAAAGCTTCACTGCCTTTTCTTTTCTCAGCATTTTGGGGACCTAGTGTGGGTTCAGGTGTGCATGGGGCTGGGAAGGCTTCCTGGGAGAGGGCTCGCAAGGCACACTCTTGGTAGTGACTGAGGGTGGAGGCATTTGGAGGGGGTGGGGGAGACCAGAGCTGTCGCTGGATGTGGACCTGGGGGAGCTGAGGCCAGAGGAGGTGGGTGAAAGGATGGGAGGGGATAGGGCAGGGGTGAAGGGAGCAACTAAGGCCTGGGGACAGAGCCTAGACTTTGCTGAAATGGAAGGGGAAACCAGGGAGCGGCTCCAAGCAGGGCAGTGACTGAGGAGCCTGTGTGCTGGGTCACCTAGCCACTGGGCGGAGGGTGGACAGGACAGAGCCAGTTAAGGCCCTTATGCGAGAGGGTTCCTCACAGACTTGGCCAAGTTGGCAGGAGATAGTGCCTTTCACTTAAATTCACATTTCTTTAATTCCTGCTGAGGTTGGATATTTTTATGTTGATTCTTCCAACTGTGTTTGATCATTTTGTGACTTGACTCAGTGGGTCCCAAAGGCCTGTCACTGCGGACATTGTGGGTGGCGAGGCCAGACTCATGGCTCAGCCTTGCATAGGAGCCCTGAGAGACCCAGCGAGGAGGTGGGGCCCAGGCTACTTGAGCTGCCCGGTAACCAGGGCACACAGGGTCTGCTGACCAAGAGAGCAGGATGAGTGGCCATGGAGTTTGCTTCTCTGCCGTCACATTTGAGGCAGGGGTTCAGGATGCAGCAGACTCAGCTGGGTCAGGGGTCCCCAGTGGCCGGGGGCAGCTTTGTTGAGGAAAAGCCCATCCAGGCTGGTCTTGCCTGCAGGCCATGCGCACTGGCTGGAGCAGAGAAGCTGAGTGAGAACAGGCCTTGGGGACAAGGTTTCTTCTCAGCCCTGCTCATGGTCCGCCTGCCTCTGCAGGTGAGCAGCATCCAGCCCATAGACCTCGTCTATAAATGGTTTTATTGCAGGCTTTTCTGATGCCCCGGAAGCCTCCTGAGGAAATGGGGGCTGCTGGTCAAGAACATACCCTTCTTGGAAAATGCTACCTCCTAGCTGGCTGCCTCTGGGCACGGGGTCCCCTGCACTGCCTGCCCCCCTGAGGGAGCTGGCTGGCCATGTGCAGCTGGGTTGCTGAGTTGGGGCACAGACAGCATGATGGCCAAGTAATGACCCGTACTGTCTTTGCAGCTTCTGGATGGGAACCACAGAGGCCTTGAGCCCTTTCCCTGTGAAATCTGAACAGTGTCAGGGTATTGCAAGGCCACCATCATGGCCGGGCCCTGTCTAGGTTGTGCCTTCGCTGAGGCCGGAGTCCCTCCTCTTTACATTTAATTTTACATGAAAAACAGAACTGGGTGAGCTGACACACCAGTGCTCAGCCGATCAGTTGTGTCAGACTCCTTGCAGCTCCATGGACCGTAGCCCACCAGGTCCTCTGTCCGTGGGATTTCCCAGGCAAGATTACTGGAGTGGATTGCCATTTCCTACTTCAGGGGATCTTCCTGACCCAGGGACCGGAGCCCAGTCTCTTGTGTCTGCTGCATTGGCAGATGGGTTCTTTACCACTGAGCTACCTGGGAAGCCTGACCCACCAGAGCCCTCCCCAAACTGTTCTGATTCCTGATGATTCCTGATGACCTAAACCTGGTTACAAGGGAAGTGCACGTTTTATAGAAAAATTCTTCCCTGAGAAACAAAGCGGGGGCTTCCCTGGTGGCTCAGTGGTGAAGAAGACGCCTGCCAGTGCAGAAGACACAGTACAATCCCTGACCTGGAAAGATCCCACAAGGTGCAGAGCGCCTGGGCCTATTCTCCCTAGAGCCCGCGCTCCACAATAAGAGAAGCCTGTGCACTGCAGCTAGGGAGTAGCCCTGGATCACCACAACTAGAGAAGAGCCCGCACAGCAACAAAGACCCAGCACAGCCAAAAACCAATAATTTTTTTTTTTTAATATCAAAGCAGTCTTGGACATGGCTGCTCTCACCCTGTGGTGTCCACCTGGTTACAGCCTGGGCTGACACTCCAGGCCTTTCTCCTTCCATGGGTGCACAGTGGTTAACATAAAACTGTATGTACAATTTTTACCTTGACCTTCTCCCACTGGGCATGGTCACCACTTGCCCAGCAGCGACGTAGGTCCAGGAGTGCAGGCAGGCCTCCCCAGGCCTCAGTCCCCTCAGGGGACACTCTGTCATCTCAGTCAGGGCCTCATGGCTTCAGCCAGGTTTGGAGCCCCCGTCACATTCTTCAGATGCTTCAGATTTCTGAACCTGAGATGTGGCTGCAGTGGAGGAGAGCAGGCTTCTGGGCTGACCTGCAGGTGAGGGGAGAGGTGAGAGGATGCGGTTCCCAGGCCCCTGGGACACTCGGCCACCCAGCTCCGAGCTGGCGAGAGCTTCGTGAGTGCGGCGGCCATGCTCAGACCCCAGGGGACTTGGCAAAAAAACGCCCATGAGGCCAGGATGGACGAGGCCTGGGGAGGAGGGTCAGAGGATGCGGCTGTCACTGTGGCTGTGCTGGACACTCCTCGTTTCCCCCTGACTGGGGAGGGGCTCTAGGCCTGGCTGGAACATTTTCTTACCTGGTTTCCCTTATAGCTACGCATGGCATAGGGCACAATTCTGGCTTCTGAGAGGAATAGCACCTCTTCAGCAGTAAATGGCAAAGCCCTCTGGCCCTTGTGCCTTCGTCCTGCCTGTTTCAAGGACTCTGTCTGCTTGGGCTTTGGCCGCCTCATGGATTCAGGGACGGAAGCCACCGGTCAGCGCTGGTGGAGCAGGAAGACAAACGGATCCCGTCCTGCCTGGGGGCCTGGTGGGGCTGCTCCCGCCTGCACTGCCTGCTTCCAGGGTTCTTACTCCGTGAGAAAAGTAACCCCCATCTGCTTAAGCAACTGTTAAGTTTTTTTTTAATTGCTTGCAGCTGAATGCAATCATAACTGATAAGGTAATGTTTTAATATTTTACAAGGGGGAAATGTATTTACATATTGTGTAATTAAAAATGAAAAATAATTTAAATCCCCACAGATTTCCGGGCCCACATCAGACTCACTGAAACAGAATCTTCAGGGACGGGACTCACATATCTGTATTTTTAACAAACTCCCCAAATGATCTGATGTACAGGAAATCATTTCCATATCCATTAATATTGTCCCCATTTTATATAGGAGAACACTGAGGAAGGAGGTTAAAAAACATCCCAGTGGTAGGGACAGAATGAAGGGACAAAATAGGTGATTAAGTATTTAATCCTCCTAGGGGATTGTAAATAGGAAAATATGGGAGACCCTTGTAAGTTAATGATGACTCAAGAAAGCAGGTTTGCTTAGCAACAAAACAATAGAACAGAAGCAGGAGACATGCCCCCAACAACAAAAGAATGGTGGCATGAGGCCCATATCCTGCCCGGTGAGCTCAGTGAGTCAGTAACCCCCAAAACATGTTCTCTGGCCCCTAAGACATGTTCTTTGCACAACACCCCCCCCCCCACAATAAAACAGTAGTAGAAAATAAAGGCAGGCCAGAAATGTCTGACACCTGCCCCATGGTGTCATCAAGTTAATGACCCCCAAAACAGGCTCTGTGCACACAAAAAACAATCGTTTACAGGAAGGTGACTTTTCAAAATGAAAGACCCTTGTTTTGTACTGAGACCTGAAAATACTTTTCCAAAGTGTTAATAACAGTCCTGGCCTGACCAACAAGTAAGCTTCCTTGTCCTAACTGGGGGAGGAACTGATGATGGAAACGTGATATCTACTCGAGAAAAACAAAGAGGTTCTTCTCCCTTCCCCACTCTGCCTTTGATTAGAAAATTGTAGCTCACTAAGTTCTCAGGGTGCGGCCTTTCTCACCTGCCTGCTAGTAAACCTCACAAGCGTCCTGTTCTAATAGAATACTTTAAAAAATTTTGTTTATATATTTGGCTACAACAGGTCTTCATTGTGGCATTCAGGTTCTTCAGTTGTGGCGTGCAACCTCTTGGTTGCAGCATGTGGAATCTAGTTCCCTGACCAGGGATTGAATTCCAGCCTCCTGCACTGAAAGCATGGAGTCTTAGCCACTGGACCACCAGGGAAATCTGGTAATAAATCCCTTCTTATCTACCTCTATTCAGCTCTTGCTGAATTCTCTGCACTGAGACATAAAGGACTATGGTCCCGGAGCTCTTCTGAGCCCCAGAAACGATACCAGTCGGTTTCACCAGTGTTTTCTTTTAATTTGACTGCACCAGGTCTTAGTTGTGGCACATAGGATCTTCATTGCAACATGTGGATCGAGTTCTCTGGCCAGGGATTGAACCCAGACCCCCGGCATTGCAAGCGTGGAGTCTTAGCCACTGGACCATCAGGAATAGTCCCTCCTGTTTGTTTGTTTTCCCCACTTTTTATGCCTGGAGGGTTCCATGAACAGAGGAGCCTGGCAAGCTACAGTCCACGGGATCACAAAGCATCAGACACGACTAAGCGACTAAGCACACACAGTTGATTGACAATGTTGTGTTACTTTCAAGTGTACAGCAGAGTGATTCAGTTATGCATATACATGTATCTATTCTTTTTCAAATTCTCCCATTTAGGTTATTTCCCCAGTGTTTATAAGTGAGACTTGCATCCATGACTGTCTGGTTCCAAAGAGCGCCCACCCCCTGCCCCAGCCTGCCCCTGGGAGTCCTGGCTTCCCCTCACAGTCACAGGACTTCTGAAGGGAGCTTCCAAAACAGAAAATTCAGAACTGTTTTGGACACAATTTTGCACGGCTGTCCAGGACTGAGTCCCTGCAATGCATGTGTCCCCAGGGGATGAGGCCAGGTAGGTTAAAAAACAGAGTCGTCAGTTCTTGGTCTCGTCTTCTTTTGAGACAGAAATTCTTTGAAATTAATTTTTTCCATAGACTTTCTCGGGTTAAATCACTTAAGAATTACTAGACCATCTCACCCATGAAAGGTAATTACGGTTGTTTTATGAGTGTGGAAGACATATAGCATGTAAGTGCTCCAGGAGTCTCCTGTGAGTTATTAGAACTCGCAGGATTCATGTTCTACCAAATTAGCCATCGAGAGCTGATAGATTGTATCTGCAGTTCACCAAGGCTCTGGTCAGCAATGCACATTCGTAACAATTAAGTGCACGGCCGTTCCCCCAGAGGGGCTCTCTGGGCGAAGTGGTCGCCCCAGGTTGTAATAGCGTGATCTGCGTGAGGATTGAGACTTGTGTGATGAGAGTGATCTTTTCACGGGGATGAGGGTCTTTGCCTTGAGAAGCAGGAGGTCAGTGCCCTTGAGCCCCTGGGGTGGGGGCAGTTCTTATAGTGTCCCATGGATCAAGCGTGGCCTGGGGTCAGGAGCTCCATGTTCCAGACCTGGGCCCAGCATGAGTCCACCGTGTGTTGGGTCTCTGATTCCACACAGTCAGACTTCCAAGCAGCCCTGTTCCTGAGCTCCATGGTGCAGGGCATCCTGGAGATACTCCTCTAGTCGCCCTCAGGGACCACCTTTGCTGGGGGTCTCCACAGTATTGGGCTTCCCAGGTGGGCAGTGGTAAAGAATATGCCTGCAATGCAGGAGACCTTGGTTCTATCCCTGGGTTGGGAAGATCCCCTGGAGGAAGGCATGGCAACCCACTCCAGTGTTCTTACCTGGAGAATCCTACGAACAGAGGACCCCAGTGGGCTACAGTCCACAGGGCACAAAGAATCAGACACGACCGAATAACTGGAGCACAGACCAAGCACTGCTCTGCATGCTGCATGCTGCTCTGGCCAGCCTTAGTTCTCACAGAAGCTTTGTATGGTGTGGATGTTACTGTTCCCAATCCGTAGATGTAGACACTGAGGCTCAGAGAAATTTAGTTACTTGCTGAAGGTCACACAGCCAATAACCACAAGAGTTAGACTGGGGCTCAGTTTGGCCTGACCACAGGCGTCGCGAGGCCGTGTGACCTGCCTCCGTGGTGCGGGTGCTGGGCAGCGGTGGGAGTGCGGGGGGCAGTGCTGTGGGAGGCCTCTGGACTCGGAGTCGGGGAGATCTTTGAAGAGGCAGGATCCAGAGTGAGTGCAGGTGAGTGGGGGAAGGTCGCAGTGGTTCTGGGAACTTGGAGGAGCCCGGCTGAGGGGAGCTGTGCTGTCACCAGGGGGCCTGGAGAGGATGGGGAGATGGTAGGGGCGAGTCAGGGAGGGCACAGATGCCAGGAAGGCGGAGGGAGAACGTTTTGCGTTTTATGTGATGCTGTCTTCAAGACATTTCATATGACCCTGCTCATTATTCCGTAGTACAGGAGTGGTGGCAGTACGTTCACCTCCAAGTCCCTCAACATCAGGAAGAGATGGCCACCTTCCTGGTGGAGTGTGGCTTGCTCTGCCCCCAGTCAGACAGTGAGGACCAAGGCTTCTTGTCTGTACCTTTTACCTAGGGTGCCAGGAGTCGTCATAACTCGTCTCTTTTATTCCATGTGGTTTCCAGTCTTCATTCCATTTACCTTGAGTATAAATTATTATAAAAATGACCCTAAGTTCCTTTTGGAAGCAGGCCTTTATGTGTGTTCCAACACTTGGTGAGAAGAAACTTGGACTGACTTCCTCGCACAGTCGCAGGGAGTGGCTGCAAAGGGCCAGGAAGACAGGGCAGTGATGGTTGGGCCTTGTGGCACTGATGGACTGCGGGCCGCAGGCTGCCGGGACCGCGAGTCCTGTCCCAGGAGTGCATGAGCAGGTCTCTGGGAATCCTGGAGTCTCCGAGTATGTAGGGGTGTGGGGGAGGCGTCGTCCCAGTCATTGGTGACTCACTCATTCCCTGGAACCCTGGGACCAGCTCTTCCTGGGAGAACAGACTAAGGCTGTGTAGGGCAGCTCCTGGTTCCCGGGGCACTTAAGGAAGCCCTCGGGGAGACGACAGCACAGTGAGGTCAGCATCCCAGTCCCACAGACCCACTGCGCCTGGCCCAGAGGCTGAGACCCCCAGTGGAGAGTCCACCTGCCTGCCCGGAAGGGCCCTCCTGGGGGCGCTGCGGCCGCGTGGCTGTCCTGGACATTCATGTTCTGCTTAGCTTTGCAGGTGTTCTTATGAACGGGGCAGCCGAGGCGCTCGAGATGCTCTCTGTCAGG
Source organism: Bubalus bubalis (assembly GCF_019923935.1). Lineage (NCBI taxonomy): Eukaryota > Metazoa > Chordata > Mammalia > Artiodactyla > Bovidae > Bubalus > Bubalus bubalis. Next base: position 28,535,023 of record NC_059159.1, on the reverse strand, counting down.
GTGCTTTCCAACCCTGGTGGTGCTCTTGGGGAGCCCGTCTAGAGTGTGTGCTGAGTTAAGTACCTGCACACTTTTCTGGAAGGATCTTCCCAGATGCTCACAGGGAATTACTCTTCCTTTAACATTCCATCCAGAAAGAGCCGAGAACCACTGCCCTGGAAAATGGCCTCCTCTGGGTTTCTTTCTCTATTCTCTCTTGAATGTCTGTATCAAAGCATGTCCCCCAAAGCCTGCTGCTCAGAGGGGGCCACCCAGGCCTTGGGGGACACGGAATCGGCACTGGGGCGTGGCATGGAGGGTGGTCTTCGTCCCCCAGCCTGGCCTCGGGTGGCTGTGCCTGGGGCGTGAGCGTTGGGAACTGGGCATGGAGACCCAGGGCTGGCTGGCAGGGGCACAGCGCGGCCTCGCCTGGCCCAGTGTGGTGTGGTTTTGTCCGCAGTCCTCCTGAGCTGGATGCCTTTCCCAAATGGTCCCTGCAGGTGGGAATGGCTCCACAGAACAAACCAGAACCTTGGACTGGACTGTGGCTGTTTAGATTTTTTGCTTGGGGGACATCTGTGCCATGGAGTCCCTGGGCTCCGAGAGGGGCCCCCACGTGGCCCCGGGGCTGTGTGGGGACCAGAGAGGGAGGGAAGCAGGGTCAGTTCAGCGCAGAGAGGACCGGCTGTGTGTTCTCGCCCACAAGCACGCATTTCTGCCTGGCGGAGATCAGTCTGCACAGGGCACTTTAGCTCCGATGTTCACTTAGCATTCCTGCACTGATTTCACTTGGTGGCGAGGCTGAGGCATTTATCATTTTTAAAAGGCATGTACGTTTGCGCTTCGTGGATGGACCTCGTCAAGCGGCTGTTCTCTCGTCTGTGGAAACAGCAGAGGTTTCCTCAGTTAGGCACCTTTGCCGAATCAGCTCCCCTCCCCCTCAGCATTTCCTCAGGGCTTGTCTGGCTGGGTCACAGGGAGGAGCAGTCTGTGCCTTTCCTACTGAAGTTTTACTTACTATTAATGTTGGAAAAATTCAAGCATTTAAGAAGAGAGACCATCTGGATGACCTCTCCCGTGTGAGTGTGTGTGTGTGTGTGTGTTGGTTGGTGTCAGTGCGCCGTGGGAGGACGCCTCGCAGTCAGGTTGGGGTTGGACTGGAAGCCCTCAATGCCCGGCACTCTCCCCTGGCCCCTACCCTCAGGATACACCTGGGCTGCAAGCCCACTCTGTTTCCCGCAGCCCTAATCTGAGCCCTGGCCCCTGAGAGACCTTTTCCTGTCAACTGGCCCAGCGGGTAACAGCCGGAGACCCCCTCCCCAGCCCAGCCTCCTCCCGCGCCCCCTGCCGCCCCCCAACCCTAGGGCTGTGTCTCCCCCAGCTCCTCTCCACACCTTTGTTTACAAGACCTGGGGAAATTCCCCATCCAGACCCCAGTAGCTCTGCCTCTAGAAAAGAAAGGAAGTGAAGTCGCTCAGTCATGTACGACTCTCTGCGACCCCATGGACTGTAGCCTGCCAGGCTCCTCTCTCCATGGGATTCTCCAGGCTCTGTCTCTAGAGAACATGTATTTAAAGCTATGGACTCCCCCCCTCTCCACCGCCCCGCCTTCCAGGGGAATTCCAGTTAGAAAGGACTTGGACCAGCAGCCCAGGCCTGCATGGATGACCAGCCTCTGTTCTCCACTGCTGGGCTGGCCTGAAGGGCTCCTTTGTCGGGGCCTGGGAGGACGAGGTGTCCTCATTCGGCTGGGACTGGGTGTGGGATCGGCTGGCAGGGCACTGCCCTTCGGAACTGAGCTTTCCGGGTGGGAGAGCGAGCTCAGGATTTTATGAATGTGCCAGTCTTTAAAGAAAGTAGACGTTTAAAGTGAGGAGAAACCTAAATGCAGCATGCTGGTCTGAACTGGATCCTAGACAGAAGAGGGCATCTTAGTGGAAAAACTGGAAAACTCTGAATAGGAGTTAGAAGTCCTGAGGGGATGTTAGCGTCTCACTTTTGACACATGAACAGTGGTCCTGAAGGATGTTAACATGAGCAGAAACTGGGAGACAAGTGCTTGGGGATCCTTGTACTATCTTGGCAGCTTCTCAGTAAGTCTGAAATTATTCCAGTATTGACAGTTTATTAATTTAAAAAAAAACAACAAGGGGAGCAGCTGACTGCACTTGATCCCTCACCCTTTTCTCTGCATGCTTCTCAGCCAGCCCTTCTCACCCGAGAGATCGGGGTGGTGGTGGCATGGCTGTGTCCGGGGGCTGGGGGCCCAGGTGTACTCAAGGCCCAGCCTTGCCCGGGGTGTCAGAGTCCAAGGCCTCGTGCGCCAGGATGACCTTGGTTGGTGCTCCCTGCCGGCCGTGTGCAGTTGGGCTGTTCACCCCTCGGCTTCTCTTCTCCTCTCTGACAAGGGCTGCCTTGGAGCTGGGTGGCACATAAGACAGTGTCTGTGAAGAGGCCACGGTGTGCTCTCTGGACCCCGTGTGAGAGGAGTGACTTCAGTGGCTGGACGATTTGGGGTCAGCGGCGTGGCCGGTGGGAAGCAGGCAGTGCTCTGGGCTCCCTGCCCCAGGATCCACGTCCAGAGTTGGGAAACATGACGTCCACTGTGAGTGACTCGTAGGGAACCTAACAGCTGGGCTCTGAGACCTGGAAACTTCAGTGTTTGGATCCCTGAGGAAGCAGTGCCTCTGCCCTGCATGTGGGCCAGGCCGTTGTGGGGCTTCCGTCTGAGGGAGACCCTTGTGGTGCAGAAGCCCCGAATCAGACAGCTGGGTGTTTGCAGGTTCCCAGGGCATCGAGTGACCAGGGTGGCTCGTGGACTGCTGTTTACCTGTAGGTGGCAGTGGTGACACGGGAAAGCGAGGGACGCCCTGGGGAGGCGGGGGTGGGGGTGGGGGTTCCAGCCTCTGTGTGGCTGTGTCGGGGGCTCTGCAGGGCTTCCTGTTTCGTGTTGAGTTCACCTCCCAGCAGCCCTGTGAGAAGACTGCTGTGATTATCACATCTTACAGACAACAGAAAGCCTTGAAGAGGTCACATTCCTGGGGTCACACAGTAATTGGCTGAAGTTTGAACCCGCCAAAGCCTGGGTTTCAACTCCCTGCTCAGACTCCACTACGACGCCCGATTCTCTGGCTTCCGAGCCCAGAGGGAGATGCTGGGGAGAGCTGGAGCCTGACTCCGATCTCCCCAGGCCGCCTAGGGCCCCAGAGGATGTGCGGTCACCACTGCTCAGGAGCACAGGCCCTTTGCTCACCCACAAGTTCAGATGGAGAGCCAGGGTCCCCCCAGTGGCTGTAAGATGGGAAGAAGCTCCCAGAACAGCGTCGGGAGGCCTTGAGAACTCAGCTCTCATGTGGACCATAGACCATACCATCAAGTACGGGTGCCTGTCAGAAGCACCCCTTGAGATCCTACAGTAGGAGGCACGGGGAGGCCGTGGAGTGGCACTGTCCTTGGGCAGGCTTGTGGGGCATGGCTTTCCAGGCCAGAGAAGTCCCAGTGACCTCCTTGGAGCTGGACGCAGATATGAGACCCCTTGGCAGGCAGAGTCCTCAAGCCCTGCTGGGGTTTCCGCACTCACCCTCAGGCAGATGATCTACCTTTCCCTGAGGTGAGAACTCAGCTCCACTAGGTCTTCTTATCCCTGTGTTTCCTCTCACAGCCATGGTCAGGTTTGCTAAAGCCATACGTCAGGCCCAGGACGCTGACTTCACCACTTCTGTTCAACATAGTCTTGGGAGTCCTAACCAGAGCAGTTATAGGAGAAAAGAAAGGAAGGGCATCCAAGTGGGAACAAAAGAAGTAAAACCATCTCTATTCACAGATGATGTGACCTTGTATTTATGAAACCCTAAAGGTTTCATGAAAAAAGAAAAAAAAAACTTTTAGAATGAATAAATAGATTCAGTAAAGCTGCAGGATATGAGTCAACACTCAGCTGTTTCTCTACACAGCGAACAATCCAAAAAGGAAATTAAGAAAGCAATTTTATTTATGATAGCATCCAAAAGAATAAAATCCCTAGGAATTAGCCAGGAGGTGAAAGACTTGTACACTGAAAACTGCAAAACATCGCTGAGAGAAATGTTTTTGTTGTTGCTCAGTCACTCAATCATATCAGACTCTTCCTGGCTTCACGGACTGTAACCCACCAGCCTCCTCTGTCCACAGAATTTTCCAGGCAAGAATACTGGGGTGGGTTGCCATGTCCTCCTCCAGGGGATCTTCCCGACCCAGGGATTGAACCTGCATTTCTTGCATCTCCTGCATTGGCAGGCTGACTAAGCCACCTGGGAAGCCCAAAAGAAATGAGAGAAGATGAATGGAAGGACATCCCATATTCATGGACTGAAGACTTCATACTTTGAAGCTGACAGTACTAACCCAAAGTGATCTGCAGATTCAATGCAATCTCACTCAAAATCCCATCAGCATTTTTTTTTTTTTTTTTTTTTTGCAGAAATAGAAAACTCCATCCTAAAATTCATATGGCATCTCTAGGGACTCCAAATAGCCAAAGCAACCTTGACAAAGGACAAAGCTGGGACTTCTCTGGTGGTCCGGTGGCTAAGACTCCCAAGTCCCAGTGCTGGGGGCCTGGGTTCCATTTCTGGTCAGGAGACTAGATCCTGACCAGAAAGATCCACGTACCTGAAGATCCACGTACAGCCAAATAAATGTTTCTTTCAAAAATAAATAAAAATAAACATACTAAAAGAAAGAGGGATAGCGTAGAAGGACTGACACTTCCGGATTTCAGAACTCACCATCATCAGAGCAACATGGCCCTGACACAGGGAGAGATGGAGACCATGGGACGAAACAGGGAGCCCCGAGGCAAATCTTCCAATGGATGCTCAGCTGATGTCTGACACACGTGCCAAGACCAGCCAGTGGGAGAAAGACAGTCTTCCCAACAGATGGAGCTGGGAAAACTGGGTGTCCACATGCACAAGAGTGGAGTTGGAACCTTACCTTATACCATCTAGAAAACTCAACGATGAATCAATTAATAGCTAAATATGAGCTATTAATAAAACTATAAATGTTTTAGGAGAAAACAGAGAGAAAGCTTCATGAACCTGGATTTAGCAGTGCAGAGTGGGAGAAGATACTTGCAAAGCACGTATCTGCTAAAGGATTAATACCCACTTCTGTGAGGTTCCTAGAGGATCAAGTTCAGAGACAAGTAGAAGGGTGGGTGTCAACAGCTGGGGGAGGGGTGAGGAGTGAGGGTTTCAGGGGACTGAGCTTCGGTTTGGGAAAATGCATCATTTCTGGAGGTGGTGGTGAGGACAGTTACATGTACTTGCACTTAATGGCCCTGAGCTGTGTGCACTGAGAGGCAGTTATGGTGGTACATTTTATGTTACATATATTGTGAAAGTGAAGGTCGCTCAGTTCTGTCCGACTCGTTGCGACCCCATGGACTATATAGTCCATGGACTTCTCCAGGCCAGAAGACTGGAGTGGGTAGCCTTTCCCTTCTCCAGCGGGTCTTCCTGACCCAGGAATTAAAGCAGGGTGTCCTGTGTTGCAGGCGGATTCTTTACCAACTGAGTTAAAAGAGAAGCCCAAGTATATTTTACCACAGTAAAAAAAAAAAAAAAAGAAATCACCAAGAAAAGAAGAAAAAGTGTCCATAGGCCAGTGTGCTGTCAGAGCAGAGTGGGGGACTGAGGGGGTCAGAGATCACCAGACCCGCTACCTCATTTGACAGAAACAGCGCTCAGAGGAAGAAGCAGAGGAAGCTGGGTCCAGGGCCCAGGGGTGACGTGGCAAAGCAGGACTGAGCCCAGTCTGCGGGTGGTGGGGCAGGGACTCGGTCTGCCTGCCTCCCGCTGCCTCCCAGTGCCCCACCCTCAGCAGTCATCAGCTGGATGGCCCTGTCCAGGGACCTCCATCCCCGGGAGCGCGTCTGCACCTGCCTTCTGCCCCCAGGCTCTGATGGGAAGGCTCAGGGTGGGACCAGGCAGGGCTGCCTCACCTGTAGCCAAGGTCCAGAGCACGATCTCCATCAGACCCCTGCCCTAGCCCTCTCCAGCTGCTGGGTGGGGACAGGGGCTGCCCCAGTCCCTGAGGACTTCACATTAGCCCTGGCTGGTCCTTCCTGGCTTGTCTGGTCCTGTGTGCCCTGCTTGCAGGGGCCTGCTGTGGTCTGGCAGTGTGTGTGCCACTGCCAGGGAGTGTGTGTGTGCCAGTGCCAGGGAGGTCTCTCTCACTTCCTCCCGGCTCCATGGCACCAGGGCTCCTAGGGATTGGGTCCCCAGGCTGCCAACGTATACATGGCCTGGGGACCACTGTGTTTTATTTTGCCTCCAAGTTATAGAGGAAGCTGCCTCTGGAGTCTCTGGGCTGGTCAGGTTATACTTTGTGCACCTTCTTCTGGCCCCTCCTCTGCCTTTTAAGAGGGTGAGGGAAGAGTGGGACCCCCTGTTGTAGAAAAGGACACCCCATGAAACAGGGGGACACCCCTGAAACAGAAGGACACCCATAGAAATGGGACACGCATGAAACACAGGGACACCCCCTGAAATGGAGGGACATCCCCTGAAACAGAGGGACACCCCATGAAACAGGGACACCCCTGAAATGGGGGGACACCCCATGAAACAGAGGGACACCCCATGAAACGGGGACACCCCATGAAACAGAGGGAGTCTCTAGTGAAAGGGGAGCAGCTGCAATTAACATCCACCAGGTCAAGGACCCAGAGCAGAGGCGTCCACGGCTCTGAGTGCGGTGTTGGGATTGAGTTCCTTTCCACCTGGCTGGTCCTCCTCACCTGCCTCACTGGCCTGAACCCATCCAGAGCCTAGAAGGCTGATCTCAAGTTGATGGGGCATGTTGTCAGATGAGTCCTGCCCATGCAGACTCCTTTTCTCCTCTCCACCCCCGACAGGAAGCAGCCCAGCCACTCTGGGCTCCTTCTCATTCTTGATTGTGGAGGAGGTGGAAGATTCCGCTGTTTCTCCTCCAGGCTCACCAAGAGGCTGCTGCTGAATGCAAAAATGCTAACCCAGCCCTCTTTAGCCTTCTGGTGCTGGCTGCTTCTGACGTTGCTGTATTTCACATCAAAGTGTAGAAATCAGCAGCCAAGAAACCAAGCCCCTGGACTGGAGTGTCCTCCCAGCATCACGGCCCTGAACTTCAGAGCATGTGGGAGGGACATTGTGGGGCGGGGGGTGGGCTGCTGCTGGAAAAGAACCTTGCCATCAGGGTCTGGACACCCCGACCAGGATGGAAGCTCAGAGCCTTAGCCACTGCACCGCCAGGGAAGTCCCAGGGTTGACATTCAAGGCACCCTGGCCCCCAGCCCACACCAAGCAGGGGGCAGCCTTTTCTGAATGGAGAAAATGCCATGGCAACAGCATCAGGATGACAGGCTCTGAAGGTTTAATGGGCGCTGTGTCTGCCCCTGCTCCACCCAGCCCTGCACAGCCCTGTCCAGCTCTGCCTTGCCCCTGGCCGTTAGCATATCACTGGAGACCTCTGGAAGGTCAGCCCTTTGCTGCCCGGGTCACTGGCGCTTTGATCTGTCTCCATCCTGGGGGCTGGCTGGCGGGAATGACTTGCTCCCTGACCTCTGGAGCATTGTGTTTTTGCTGTTGCACCAGGATTTATTTATCTTCGGTTTTGACAATTTACGTGATAACAGAAATGAGCCTGAACTTGGCGTCCTCTGGCCTGGGGAGGGAGCCAATGGGAGTGGCCACAGTTGGAGGGCAATCAGATCCAGCTTGGTCCCATGGCAGGAATTCTTTTATGAGGAAAGGAAACCGAGAAGCGCTTTGAGCTCCTTTGTCAGCCTTCCCTGCTTCTTCTGTCTCAGCCGAGCCAAATACCCACAGTTGTATGTCTGTGGCATTTCCAGCAAAATGAAAATAAAGAGGCATTCTTCTGAGGTAGATTCTTTATAATCAAAAGGAGCCTCTATCTTTTGCTGGAAACTCAGAGCCCAGTGATTGAATAGAGGCTGCTGACCCCGAGGAGAGGTTCTCACGCCTCTGACCCCCTTCTCGGTGGTGGGGAGGAGGGGTGGGGAGGTTCACCAATGGAAGTTTCCTCTGTCAGGCCTCTAAGACAGTGTCCCCTGGCCCTGCCGGTGTCCCTCATTCTCTCTTCCTGAGTCTGTGTGTGACCCATGTTGAGATGGGACAGACCACAGGTGGACAGTGGCCCTTTGGCCAGCTGGCCTGTCCCCTCACTGGCTCCGAAGGGTAGCAGGCGAGCGGCTTTACTAGGAGGCTGCAGAGGCCCTGCTGTGTGTTACCCCAGATCAGGGGGTCCCCTCCTCTGGGGGTAGTCCCTTCAGAGATCTGAGTGGCAGAGTGAGCAGGGGGCAAGGGTCTCGTCACGGACCCTCCAGACGTTGCCTCGCGTTGCCCTCGCCTCACACAGCCTCTGCATCCAGTCTTCCCGGCTCCGGACTGGATGGTGCTTTGGCCGTTCTGCCTGGGTGCCTGCCCCAGCCCCACCCCCATGACGATGTCCCCTGAGGGCCCAGCAGTGCTGCTTGCGGCTGGGTGGTGTGGCCTCTCCTCCGTCCTGACCTTTGCCTCTCTTCACAGGCCCCTGGCTCCTCCTCCCTTCCTCCCTCCCCACGCTTTCCTTCCCCATTGAGGTGCCTGTGTGCATGCTCAGTCGTGTCTGACTCTCTGTGACCTCACAAACTGTAGCCCACCAGTCTCCTCTGTCCGTGGGATTTCCCAGGCAAGAATACTGGGGTGGGTTGCCATTTCCTTCCTCGAGGCGATCTTCCTGACCCAGGGTTGGAACCCACGTCTCTGGTTTCTCCTGCATTGCAGGCAAATTCTTTACTGCTGAGCCACTGGGGAAAGCCCCCCCAGAGGAGGGGGATTCATCAAATGCTGCCTCTGCTGCAGCCAGGTGACACCATGGGCCCTAGTGAAGGGCCCCTGGCCCCCACCCAGCGCCCCGCACACAGGGCCTTATCCAGCCACTCGCCCCTGGGGTGGGCTTGCTCCTTTTGTAGGGTGGAGAGAGTCTTTGGGTGTCAAGGATGACGAGTAAAGAGTGTGAAGAGGTTGAGGATACTTGCTTTTTGTAAAGACTGAAGCAGGGAGGGTCATCCACATAGACCGCGGGCCAGCGCGCTGATGTCTGGAGCCGCAGCCGGGTTCCTGGAGTGTGGTGACCGCTGTCAACGGAGCGTGAGCTCTGGGCTGCATGTGCAGGACAAGCGTGCCTTCCCCGCAGCTGCGTCCAGTGGAATCAGCCACTTCCTGTGTGCACAGAGGTCGTGGGGTTCACACTGTCAGTGGACGTGCGTGTTGTATGAAGTTTTTGTTAGTTTTAGAGGCTGATGACTGTCTTGACTGTCTCTCTGGAGAACCAAACAGTTTGGACAGGGCAGCGTCGGGTCCAAACTCATGGTGCTGACAGCTGGGGCCACATCAGTAAGTGCCCAGGCATTAGACAGACAGACCCAAGACCAGATGTCAGTGCCTGTTCAGCTGTGTGATCCTGGCCAGTGTCCCAACCTCTCTGAGCCTTGCTTCCTTTAAATATGGGAGAGAATACTGCTTGCCCTAGGATTTTAAAAAAAACATGTTAAAATAGGTATAACAAAATGTGCCATTCTAACCACCCTTAAGTATTAACGCATTCACGTGATCGTGCACCCACTCTCTGGACCTTTATCATCAACTCTGTCCCCACTTCAGTAGTAACTCCCCACTCCCTCCCCTAGCTCCTGGCACCCACCATTCTACTTTCTCTGTATGAATTTGATTGCTTTAGGAACCTCCCATAAGGAGAATCATGCAGTATTTGTCTTTTTGTGTCTGGCTTATTTCACTGAGCATAATGCCCTGGAGGTCCACTCATCTTGGAGCAGGTGTCAGAATTCCTTCCTTTTTAAGGCTAAGTAATATTCCTCTATGTGAATCTGCACATTCTGTTTATCTGTCATCTGTGTCTGGACACCTGGGTTGCTCCCTGGCTGTTAGGAATAATGTTGTTGTGAATACAAGTGTGGAAATATCTCTTTGAGGTGCTGCTGTCAGCTCTACTGGGTGTGGACCTGAAGTGGAGTTGCTGGATCATACGGTAGTTCTGTTTTCAGTTTTCTGAGAACCTGCCACGGTTCCCACAGGGACAGCTCGTCATTTTCCATCCACACCAGCAGTGCACAAGGGTTCCAGTCTCTCCACATCCTCACCAGCATTGCTTATGTTCCTTTTTTTTTTTTTGATAGCAGTCATCCTAGAGAGTGTGAAGTGATATATCATTGTGAGTTCAATTTGTATTTCCCTAATGATTAGTGATACATAGCATTTTTTTTTTCAGGGACATGTTGGCCATTTGTATATATTTTTAAAAAATTAATTAATTAACTTGGCGTGGCGGGGCTTAGTCGTGACATTCGGAATCTTTTGTTGTGGCGTGTGGGCTTAGTTGCTTGGAGGCATGTGGGATCTTAGTTCCCGGACCAGGGATTCAACCTGCATCCCTTAAATTGCAAGGCAGATTCTTAACTTCTGGAACACCAGGGAAGTCCCTGTATATAGGTTTTTATTTTATTTTTGAGAAATGTCTGTTCAGGTCCTTTTGTTGTTGTTGTTGTTCAGTCACTAAGTTGTGTCCGATTCTTGGCAACCCCATGAACTGCAGCCCACCAGGCTTCTCTGTCCTTCACTATCTCCCAGAGCATGCTCAAATTAATGTCCATTGAGTCGGTGATGCCATCCAACCATCTCATTGTCTGCTGCCCTCTTCTCCTTTTGCCTTCAATCTTTCCCAGCATTGGAGTCTTTTCCAATGAGTCGGCTCTTGGCATCAGGTGGCCAAAGTACTGGAGCTTCAGCATCAGTCCTTCCAATGAATATTCAGGACTGATTTCCTTTAGGATAGACTGGTTTGATCTCCTCGCTGCCCAAGGGACTCTCAAGAGTCTTCAACACCACAGTTCAAAAGCATCACTTCTTCAGCCGTCAGCCTTCTTTGTGGTCCAACTCTCACATTCATACATGACTAGCAGGAAAACCATAGCTTTTACTATACAGACCTTTGTCAGCAAAGTGATGTCTCTGCTTTTTAAGACATTGTCTAGGTTTGTCGTAGCTTTCCTTGCAAGGAGCAAGCGTCTTTTAATTTCATGGCTGCAGTCACCATTCCCAGTGATTTTGGAGCCTAAGAAAATAAAGTCTGTCACTGCTTCCACTTTTCCCCCTTCTATTTGTCATGAAGTGATGGGACTGGATGCCTTTGCCCATTTTTAAATTGGGGTTTTTGTTGTGTTTGAGTTGTAAGAGTTTTTTGTTTATCCTAAAAAATATTAGCTCCTTATCAGCTTTGCAGATATTTTCTAACATTCTGAACATAGGTTACTCTGTTTTTACTCTGTTGATTGTGTCCTTTAATGCCCAGAAATGTTTACATTTTTATGCAGTCCAGTTTTATCTGTTTTTTCTTCTGTTGCCTGTGCTTTTGGTGTCATATCCACGAATGAAATTATTGCCACATACAATATTATGTGGGCTTCCCAGGTGGTGTAGAACCCACCTGCCAATTCAGGTGATGTAAGAGATGAGGGTTTGATCCCTGGGTCGAGAAGATCCCCTGGAAGAGGGCATGACAACCCAGTCCAGTATTCTTGCCTGGAGAATCCCACGGACAGGGGAGCCTGGCAGGCTATAGTCCATGGGATCGCAGAGAGTCGGAGATTACTGAAGTGCCTTAGCACCCACACACCGACATCATGAAGCCCTCCCTCTGCATTTTCTTCTAAGAATTCCAGCTCCTGGGAGTTTATTGACTGAAGGACAGTATTGGGAGTCACCCCTTGACCCCCTGTCCCAGGTGTTCTCTCGGGAACAGCACTAGAGCTGCTGTCGGCTCAGCCCATCTGCTTGGGGGGGCAGGGGGATGCATCCAGTCCCCACTCTTTCCTGCCAGGCCCCTTATTCCAGGATAAATGTAAAGCAGCTTTCTTTCTGAATTTGCAGAAAAGGCAACAGATGGCTCCCTGCAGAGCGAGGACTGGACATTGAACATGGAGATCTGCGACATCATCAATGAGACGGAAGAAGGGTGCGTGTCCCCTCTGCCCTCTGGGCAGGTGGCCTGTCGACCATGGTGTCCCACCTGGCAATGCTCGGATGCTCCGCCCTCCCGCTGGCGCCCCCAAAGGTGCTGCTGGAGTCAGAGCAGTGACCTCCTCTTTAATAACCTGCTTTTAATCACAAGTGAAAATGAAGTTGCCTGGTTACTGAGTCCCCTGCAGCCGATCCTCCCTCCCCCTCTGCAGCCCTGGGCTGTCTCTGCCCTGCTTTGCTGGACTGGATGGAGCCCCGTGAAGAAGAGAGCCCTCAGGGTGTTTAGTGGGCGGTGGAGCAGGGAAGACCTGCGAGGCCCAGGCGCCCCCACCCCTGTAATGCCTGGTCTGTTCTGCTGCTGTGTTTACATCCTCTTCTGCATCACAGCTGCATTCTGCATGCACTTCTTCCAAATTCATTGGTCTTTGACTCTCTATCTGCACCATAAAAATGGAATTTATGGTAGTAGCACCCTCATCAACCACCTCCAGACCTGGGCAGCTCCGGCCTTGCCCTGAGCTCTGTCCTTACTGGCCTTGCCATGTGGAGGCTGGGGACCAGCCTCCTGATTTCACTAAACAAATATTTTCTCAGTGACCACCTCATACTCAGCCCCAGGGGACAAATACTCCCTCACTCGGCGCTGACATTCCAGAGCAGGGAGGCAGGCCGTGAACAAGACACCCTGGTCAGCTGGTGACTCAACTGTGCAGAGCTGAGCTGGGGAGGAGAGGGCAGTGACCACTTGTGCACAGTCACCGAGGAGGCTGGGAGGCAACGGGGGCGAGGGGCTGCCCCTGCCCTGGGCCCCCACCCTGTGTCCGGCCCTGGTTCTGCCAGCCTGTGCAATGGGGCCAGCCCCTTTGAGTGTTGAGGAAGCTGAAGCTTGCCCTGGTTGGCCCTCGCCCAAGGTTAGCACAGTTCGGGAGGGCAGATGCAGGACGCAAGCCCTGCTGACTGGCTCCAGCCCGAAAACTCTGGGTATGCTTCCTTCATTTATTCAGAGCTCACCTGGCAGGTTGGGGTCCTGGTGGGCACAGGTTTGATGTGCTCTTCCACAGGCCCCTTGCTGGGCTTGCCCTAATGCCCAGCCTAAGGTAACCTCCAGCCTGGGGCATTGTGTAGCCACCCCTGGTGCCCTGGGGCCCTTGGTCACTAAGCAGCTGTGCCTGGCAGAATAATAACCCCCAACCCGGATGTCTTAGATCCTGTTTCCCAGGCCTCCCTGGACTACTCATCAGGCGCAGGCACCTGGGTTTGATGAACGCTCCCGGGAGAGTCTCATGGTGGCTCTGGTGAGGATCATGGTCATTTTTATGACCATCTCGGACCTTCCCCAGCTCACAGAGTCCTGTGCCCAGCCTCTATGCTGGAGGAGCGCAATAACTGCATTGGAGCAAGGGAACAGCTAAGAGGGGTGGCAGGAAGGGAGTGGGGGCATCCAGGGTATGAAGGGGGTGCAGCCTCGTCCTCCTGGGAGACAGGGAGGAAATAGCTCAGAAGCGGCAGTCCTGGTGCCGAAGGACCAGATGTCTTCAGGATGACTAGAGGAGTGTGGGGTCTGTGGACACTCTGGGGAGGCCAGCTCCTGTGGCCCTGATCTCTCCCCCAGAAGCTGCCGGGTACTATCCCCTTCCTGCTCTCAGCCTCTGGGTCCCCGCTCTCCTGCTCCTGGCACATGGCTGATCTGCTGCTGCAGGGAGCTGTGTGGGGCCCCCGACAGGACTTGGATCCTATCTCCAGGCTTCTCCCTGGGAGAAGGGTAGATAATACTTGCCTTTGTGCTCCCTCTCAGGCAGCACCTTCCCTCTAAGTTGGGAGCTACAGCATCTCTGATTTCCCTCCATGCATCCCCCATTGGGAGCCTGTGTGCTATGCTCCCTGAGCCACAAGTGAGTGCAGCCCTGGGTGGCTCTACCCGTTTAGTGCTCCATGGAAGTTCAAGGGGAGGGGATGAGACTACTTGATGGAGCCTTTGAGACAGGAGAAATCAATCACACTGCTGGCCTGTGGCCATGGAGCTCCACCAGCTCAGGTCCACAAAGTCCTCAAAAGCAAGAGCTTGTCAAGTCCTTTTTTGCAGAAATCAGCACCCCTTGTAGGAACTGCTGCCACATTGCACACACCTCCAGCAGAGCCTCTCCCCAGGGCAGTGCTGCTGCAGCCACACAGACACAGCACACACACACAACAAACAGACACACAAGAGCACACACACAGCACATACAGGACACACACTGCACACACATGAGCACACACACAGCACACAGAGCACATACATACGAGCACACACAGGGCACACTGCACACACACACACAACACACACAGGAGCACACACAGGGCACACTGCACACACACATATACAACACACACAGGAGCACACACAGGGCACACATTGCACACACACAGGAGCACACACAGGAGCACACTGCACACATATACACTGCACACACGAGCACACACAGCACACACACACAAGGACACACACACAAGAGCACCCACAGGGCACACGCACACACTGTACACATGCACGAGCACGCACACACAATACACACAAGAGCACACACACAGCACACACACACAAGAGCACACCACACAGGGCACACACACACAAGAGCACACACACACAAGAGCACACACAGGGCACACTCAGTGTGTGCACCCTACACACATACACATACACTGCACACACACAAGAACACATACACAGCACACATACACAAGGAGCACACACAGGGCACACGCAGCACACACACACAAGGGCACACACACACACAAGGACACACACAGCGCACACGTACTGTGTGCACACACTGTGCACAAGAGCACACACAGAACACACACACACCTCTGACAGGGCCCCTCCCCGGGAGCAGAGGACTCCTGTGGGCAGCCTGACTGCAGGCTGGTGTGTGTGGTTCCTTCTGGAAGCCTTTGCTTTCTATCTAACTGGGCTAATTGGCAGAGCTGCTCCCTCCCCTCCCCCAGCTTTCTCACACACTTTAAAAGGACATTTTTGTTTGGCAAGTAGGTAACAAATATTTCTGAACTATCAAGATAGGCGTGCCCCAGTTTAGACCTAGATTATGCTGACCTGCAGGTGGGAGCCCAGTTCTGACAGCAGAGGGCAGGGGCTCCTGAGAGAAGGTGATGTGGTGCTGGGGGTGGGGGTTTCATGCCCAGGTCACTCCTGGCACCACAGCTTTACTGAATCCTGGCTGAGAGTAAATGACACAATGTGTTAGACATAGGGCTGCACCCAGTACATGCCCTGCTGGGCAGGCTGGGGACCCACCTCCCAGCCATGTCCGAGGTGTCAGGAAGAGTGTGTCCTGGACGGTCATCACATGATGCAGCCGTGTCAGCTGGAGGCCCTGCAGTTCTGCCCCAGGAAGCCTGGTCAGATCTGGAGCCTCAAACCCACAACTTCTGGACTTTTGAGCAGACTTACTTCAGTTTTCTCAGGGAGAAAGGTGCTCCCCGGAGCCAGAGGCTGGACATCCAGGCCTGTGCAGGGACTTGGCCAGGTTCCCTTCTTGAGTCCACGTGCCAGCTGGCTGGTCATTCTTCTGGAAGAACCATGCTTGCACATGATGCAGAATTCAAGGGGGCCGGAGCCTACGTGTGACCCCAGGAACAGTCCCTGCTCCTCAGCCCCACGCCCTTCCTGGGGCAGATCCCTCCAGGGTCCCCTCCCTGTGGACATCGGACATGTGTGCTGGGTGCGCCTTGTCCTTCCGAGCTCATATGGCAGTGTCCCCTCCGCCTGGCTCTGCAAACGATGCTGGTCCTTATCTTTGGACCGGTGTGAGGAGCTTCTGCGTTCCTCAGTGCAGCTGCATGGTACTCCATTGTGTAGAGAAGCATGGTTTAATTTAACCTGATTCACGTTGATGGGCATTTCATTTGTCTGCAATCTTTCTTGTTTACAAACGGGCAGTGGCAAATAAGGTCATGTAAATGCTGTTGACACTATGGCCCTGACTCTGCAGGGTGGTGCCCAGGCAGGATTGGCAGGGTCTGCACTTGTCTCTTCTCCAGGCCAAAGGACGCCATTCGGGCCCTGAAGAAGCGGCTCAATGGGAACCGGAACTACCGGGAGGTGATGCTGGCGCTGACTGTGAGTGCCCCTGCCCCTCTCCCAGGGTGGGAGCGTGGCCAGGAGTCTCAGCCCAGACAGCAGTGCCTCCTGCTGCTGCCCCAGTGTCTTGCCCTCTGAGATGCGTGAGCCCAAGTCTGATGACATGCTAGCAGGGACGAGGCGTGGACAGCGCTGTCCAGTAGAAGCCCCCAGCAGAGAAGCCCCAGGCCTGGGCATGGGTCCCTGTTGTTCACCAGTCTGCCATGGGACACTGAGGCCAGCTGCTCCTCTGGGGTCAGCTCCCTCCCTGTGAGAGTGCCAGCTCCCCTGAGCACCTGCCCAGATGTTATACACTTGCTTCCAGAAACCTTCCCAAGTAGGTTTCCTCATCCTCTTTTAAGGATGAAGAAACGGGCTCGGAGAGGCCCCAGATTTGCCCAGACATCACAGCTAGTGAGGTGCCGACTGGATTAAGGGGTAAAAACTGAACATCGCTGCAGAGGGTCTTGGGAAAATCAGCAAGTGACTCCTTTCAGGAAAGAACAGATCAGATTTTTGCCTGTCCTTGAGATGTCAGAGGGCTTCCCAGGTGGCACTAGTGGTAAAGAACCCCACTGCCAATGCTGGAGACATAAAAGACACAGGTTTGATTCCTGGATCAGGAAGATCCCCTGGAGAAGGAAAAGGCAACCCACTTCAGTATTCTTGCCTGGAGAATCCCAAGCACAGAGGAACCTGGTGGGCTATAGTCCATAGGGTTGCAATGAGTCAGATACCACAGAAGCAACGTAGCATGCACACAAGATGTCAGAAAATTAAAAGGGATGGCTTCCGGTGTTATCTCTGTCTGGAAACCTAACATTTTTTCAAATGTGGTTAAAAACCTGCCTGCCAATGCAGGGAACCGGAGAAGGCAATGGCAACCCACTCCAGTATTCTTGCCTGGAAAATTCCATGGACAGAGGAGCCTGGTGGGCTGCAGTCCATGGGGTCGAGAAGAGTCGGACACAACTGAGCGACTTCACTTTCACTTTTCACTTTCATGCATTGGAGAAGGAAATGGCAACCCACTCCAGTGTTCTTGCCTGGAGAATCCCAGGGACAGAGGAGCCTGGTGGGCTGCCGTCTATGGGGTCGCACAGAGTCGGACACGACTGAAGTGCCTTCGCAGCAGCAGCAGCAATGCAGGGAACACAGACGTGCCACGGGGCAGCTAAGCCTGTGTGCCACCACTCCTGAGCCTATGAGCTCGGTGCTGAAGCCCGAGCACTGAGAGCCTGTGCTCTGCAGCAAGAGAAGCCTGCTCCCTGCAACTAGAAAGAGCCCGTGCACAGCAACGGAGACCCAGAGCAGCCAAAATAAATACATAAGTAGCTTCCAAGTGTGCACCGCAGTACTGTAGGTTATAGTCACCACGTTCTCTGGACCCGAGAACTCACCTACCTCACCACTGAGACGTACCCTTCACCAGCCTTACCCCATCTCCTCCACCCCCAGCCCCTGGCATCCACTGTCCTAACTCTCTGTCTCTGAGTTTGGAGTTTTTAGATTCCACCTGTAAGTCATATCGTACATTATTTGTGTCTGATTTATTTCGCTTAGCCTAACACCCTTGAGAATCATCCCTGTTGTTGCAGAGGGCAGGATTCCCTTCTGTTTATGGCTGAATAATCTCCGTGTGTGTGTGTGTGTGTGTGTGTGTGTGTGTGTGTGTGTGTGTCTGTGTCCCGTTTGATTTTCTTTGTGCATTCACCCATCAGTGGACGCTTAGGTTGTCTCCATGTCTTGGCTGTTGTGAGCAAGGCAGCTGTGAGCGTTGGGGTGCGTGTGTCTCTCTGATAACCTGAAAGCATTTCCTTTGGATGTCCACCCAGGAGCGGGATTGCTGATCACTCCGACTGAAGCAGCTTAGCAGTAGCAGGACCCTCCTGTCTGCTCTCTGTAGTGGTGGCGCCAGTTTACATTCCCACCAGCAGTGCGCAAGGGTTCCCTTCTCTCCACATCCGCACCAACACATACCTCTTTTGTCCTCAGCATTCCTCAGATATTTCAATAGAATTTAGATTTTTCTTAAACTTTTTTCAAATGAAACAAACAAACAAAAAATGCAATGTTAAGAACCACTTAATAAACTCACAACTTGAAAAATTAGATAGGGACTTCACTGGTGGTCCAGTGGCTAAGACTCCATGCTCCCAATGCAGGGGCCCCGGGTTCGATCCCTGGTCAAGGAACTAGATCCCTGGTGCCACAACTAAGACCCGGTACAGTCAAATAAATAAATACATTTTTTAATTAGGCAACAGATAAGGTGTGAGGTGATAGCTCATTGTGTTTTTTTTCCCCTTTAGCCACGGACTTTATTATTTGAATATTTGCAGCTTTTATTCTATACACAAGGTTCTTACAAAACTCTACATTCCATCTTGCTCAGTCACTTCACTCTCCATTTTATGCCACCTTTTCATGAAGAGATATTTCCCCAAATCACCATCTGTCTGATCGTGTATTTGTTGTCCAGTCGCTAAGTCATGTCCGACTCTTTGCAACCCCATGGACTGTGGCCCTCCAGGCTCCTCTGTCCATGGGATGTCCCAGGCAGGAATACTGGAGCGGGTTGTCATTTTCTTCTCCATCATTGTGGTTCTGAGTTGCGTTTTCCTAATGAGCAGTGATGTGGAGCTTCTTTTCAGGTGCCTGTTGGTCATCTGTATGCTTCTTTGGAGAAATACTTAAGTCCTTTGCCCATTTTTAAATAGGATGGTTTATTTTTTTTGCTGTTGAGTGGTGTGAGTTCCTTATATACTTTTGGATATTAACACCTTATCAGATTTTATTTTGCTGAATTTTTTTTTTTTTTGCCTGCTCATGGGCCTTGGCCGCATTCTGGAAACTTCCCACGTGATTCAGGCCCTCAGGCCATGGGGAGGGGTTCACTTCTTCGGCAGAGCAGCCTGCAGTGGGCTGTGCCAGCCAGGGCCTCTTCCTTCTGCAGTTCCTGCTCTGCTAGGCTCTGGGGCCTCACTGACTCTGTCCGGGGCACTTTAAGGACCAGATGAGGGGACAAGATGCTGGCAGAGGTTGCCTGTCATCTGAGGAGCTCGCTGATCTTAGAGGAGGGTGGCCCATGCCTCAGGGCAGGCGGAGATGGGGGCTCGGAGTAGGCTACAGGCCATCCTGGCGGCTTTCTCCCATGAGGGCCCATGTCTACCAGCTATTGCTGTCCACTCAGAGGCTTGTTTCTGGGGACGCTCAGTCATTGACCCCACTGAAACCCCAGCATCCTTCTTGTGCAAGAGCTGGTGCCTTCTGACTGCTGTGCAGCCCAGGGAGCCTGGCCAGCAAGGGGCACCTGTGCCTCGAGTTTGCCTCTGGAGGAGCCAGTTGGCAGGACAGTCCAGGCAGTAGGTGGCTATCTGCTGCCCCTCAGTCCCGGTGGTGACCTCTCTTCCTGCCCGCGTCAGGTGCTGGAGACGTGTGTGAAGAACTGCGGCCACCGCTTCCACGTGCTCGTGGCCAACCGGGACTTCATCGACAGCGTCCTGGTCAAGGTCATCTCTCCCAAGAACAGCCCCCCAACCATTGTGCAGGACAAGGTGCTTGCTCTCATCCAGGTGGGTTGGTGGCCCTGGGCCTCTCCCACCGCTTCTGTAAAGGCGCCTGGTCCCTGCCTCCCTACTGCAAGTCAGACCCCCACCTTGTTCTGGAAAACCCCTGCTGGTTGGGTGATGGGCTCAGCCCTTGGCTGGGCCTTAGGTGTGGGCACTTGCAGGTGGCCCTAGTGGCTTGTTTGGGAAGTCTGACCCCCTCCAGACTCAGTCCCCCCCGAACAACTTTGTCCTGTGCTCACAGCCACCCCACATGGAGGAGAGCAGGTGGACAGATGGAGAATGAATGGGGTCCTCAGCCTTCCTTCCCAGTCCCCGCTGGCTTGTGGCCATCTCCCAAGGCCCGCATCTCCCCAGAGAGCAGCCCAGCACCCCCCGGGCCTGGCCAGGCTCTGTGGAGAGAGGACCTTACCCAGCAGCTGGGCACACATTGCCCTCCAGTGCCTTCAGGGGCCTGTTGATGGTTGTTGGGCAGGTGCCCTGAGGAGTGTCACCGGCTGGAAGGGACAGTCGAGATCGTCAACATCACCTCTGTGGGGGGAGCCCTCCTGCAGAAGTAACGGCGGAGGCCGTGCTGGAAGTAGCCACTACACCCCCGTTTCTCCCCAACCTCCCTTGAGGCTGTGGGACGTTCTGAGATCCTAAAGTTTAGGTCTGAGACCAAAAGCTGGCCCGTTTTGAAGGTGGAGTCGCAGGACTGAGCTGGGTTTGAATCAGGTGGTGCAACCGGGGCAGCTGGTGGAGGCGGGCTCTCCTGCCGGTGCTGCCTCTGTGGCCCTGCCGCCCGCCAGCGTCCAGGCCACACTGCAATGTGGCCACTGTGGGCCATCCTGACGTGGGCATGAAGTCCCTGCAGGTGCAGATGGGACAAGCAGACCTCGGAGGCCAGGCTCTTGGCAGGGTCTGTGGTTTGTGAGACGCAGTAGCCGAAGTGAGCGAGTCTCTTTGGAAACTGACCTCGCGGCTTCTGGTGGTCAGCTGGTGAGGGACAGGTCTCTGACCTTGGGTTGGCTGGAACCCTTCTGGAGTCAGGGAGGCAGCTGTGCCCTGTTCCAGTGACAGAGTTGGCAATGGAGCAGCTCTGCCTCCTCCTCTGGGCCTGTTTTGTTGGGGTGTCCTTTGGTGGTACTTCTTTTTGTGATATATTCTGTAACTTCTGAAGAACAGAATTAAAAAAAAAATTTTAACAGTTCCATGAACCAGTGACGAGTGGCAGTCTATTGAAACGTGTGTCCTTTCCTCTCTGGGTTGTCCTGATCTAACCGAACCTGGTGGCTGAGCCTCCCTGTGGACTGTCCCATGAGGGCACACGTCCCCCGACGCTGTGGGCAGCTCCTGCTTTCCTGCCCTGGCTGCAGGCACCTGCCCCTAAAACGGGTGGCCGGACAGCATGGGCTCTAGGCTCCCTGACCTACTGAGGAAGCCAGGGGTCAGCCTGGACCTCCCCGTGCAGAGTGAGGAGGCCACACTCCTGTCCCCCATGGCTTGCAGCCGGTCGTGGTCAGGCGCATCACCTCGGCTCAGCCCCAGGACTCGGTGGGGGAGGTGGTTTCTTGTCTCTGCTCTAAGAAGCGCCCCATGCTGGACTCGGTTTTGTGCTTTGTTTCCATCTGCATTTAGCCTGGCAGTGCTGGCAGGAGGAGCAGAGTGGCTGGGCTGCAACCCTGAGTGTCCAGTACCACTAACAGGTCCGTCCTCCCCTCCAGGCGTGGGCCGATGCCTTCCGGAGCAGCCCTGACCTCACGGGGGTTGTGCACGCCTATGAGGAGCTGAAGAGGAAGGGTGTGGAGTTCCCCATGGCCGACCTGGATGCACTGTCCCCCATCCACACACCGCAGCGGGTGAGCCTCCCAGGAGCCCACTGCAGATACTCTCTGGGTTGTTCAGCCTGTCAGCAGCTTCCTTAGAGCTCCAGGGCGTCTCTTGTTGACAATAAAGTGGCGCCAGAGGGAGACAGCTGGCTCTGGGGGCTCAGTGGCATCAGTGTCCCCGAGTTTTCACCCCATCATGGGGGCTGTGACCCCAGGGACCAGTGAAGATGCTGTCAGGAGGTGGCTGCTCCATCCTGGGAGGGTCAGGTGCCTGCTCTGCAAGCAGGTTGTCCGGTGTGGGGACTGCATCTCCCTGGGGTCCCGAGCCCCTCTGGCTCCACTTCTACATTGCAGATGGCGAGGGTCTGATGGCCTCACTGGTCACAGGGCAAAGAAGAGCTTTCAGGCTTTTCAAGTCAGGTTAAGAGGCCATCAGGGGCTCAGAGGGAGCACAGGGACCTGGACTTTCCAGTGTTTCTCACGTGGCTCCACCAGGCCCCTGGCTGTGCTTTGTGGGGTAAACAGACGTGTTTTATTTTTCGAGTAATAACAGAACGGTATTGTTCATATGATTACAGAGGACAGTCGGTAAATTGCATGATTACTATTTACATTAGTCTACTTGCAAAGGCCAAAAAAGTCATCTTCTGGTACCATGTAAGGGCTCCGGAGGGGCTCCTCCATAGCAGCGGGCCCTCTGCTCAGACCCCGTGGTAGTCTTGACAGAGGGAGGGCAGCCAGAGCCCTCAGGCTGCGGGGTCTGCCTCTCTGGGTTGCCTAGGATGACTGTGAGGTTAGCGGGGGAAGGAGAGGTGGGGGGCGAAGGGGTCAGGCTGACATGCAGTCCCGGGCTGGGGGCAGTGTTGGGGGGTCAGTGCCAGGCCAGCTGCATGGGTGACCTGGGTTGATAGAAGGCTTTGTGGTTGCCCTGCCAGAGCGTCCCAGAGGTGGACCCCGCCGCAACCACGCCCAAGTCCCAGTCGCAGCCGAGGACGAGCAGCAGCTCCTACTCAGCCCCGCAGGCCCCGGCTCTGAGCACCACGGGCCCCATCACTGCCAATTCTGAGCAGGTACTTGTGCCCTTGGGGCCACGGGTGACCTGCCAGCTGTCTGCGGTCCCCTCCCAGGAGACAGACCAGGCCTCCCTGGATGGAGCTGGAGGCGGGGCTGGGGAAATGGGAGGGGGTAGGGGGGATGGGAGTGGAAGCACATGGCCAGGGCAGGGTAGGCAGGAATCTGGCAGGAGCTGAGCTGTGAAACAGTCATGACCCTGTGTGGCCTGCAGAGGCTCAGATCTACCCGGTGAGAAGGCCGCCCACTGTGGAGGCAGAGGTGGGAGGGACCCCACCATGGCCAGCACATGGCCTCCCTGCCCTGGGAAAAGGGAAGGTGGACACATTTGCAGGTGGGTGGCCACCAAGACCCTCTCCTGACAGGCTGTCTGTGCTGGGGAGCTGGCAGTTGGGATCTGCCCCCTCCCCGGGTGGGGGCTGGAGGGGAAGGAGTGGCTCGTGCTGGCTGCTGTGGTTAGACCTTGATTCCTGGGCCAGAGTCTGCAGCTGTGAGTTTCCTGGACAAGACCCCCAGCCCTGCAGGGACCTTGGGTGCCACGTTCACTAGCATGTGAAGGAGCAGAAACGGGCCTGAGAGGCTCGTGTACCCTGTAGGCCCTGCTCGGCCCCCTCGCCCCATCCAGGTACTGCTCCCGGGGGCCCCAGCTGCCGGCACCCCCACGCAGGCAGACGAACGAGGCCATGTCCAGCTCGCTGACCACCCACTGCTCCCCCACCGCCCCCTGGCCCCACAGATTGCCAGGCTGCGGAGTGAACTGGATGTTGTTCGAGGAAACACAAAAGTCATGTCCGAGATGCTAACTGAGATGGTCCCTGGGCAGGAGGACTCATCCGATCTGGAGTTGCTGCAGGTGAGGGCGTTCGGGCTGGGGTCACAGGAGGTGGCTCAGGGTTTGGGCCCATCCTCGAGAGGGACTGAGCTGGGGAAGCCCGTTATCGGCCTCATGCATCCTGGGGCCATCAGAGGCCAGTCCCTGGTGCTTTCTTCTTTCTTCTTAAAAACCTGTTTTCCTGGTTACAAAATGCCAGTTGTAGACTATATACCCATCAAAAAAAAAAGGAAGTTCAAAGGAGAAAATGATTTCCTTTAATCCAGCGTCCACATATAAGCACTGTTGGTTTTGGTGAATTTTCTTTCAGATGTTTTTTCTGTGTTTATTCCATATGAAGCGATGGTACGTGTATAATTTTACGTTTTGTTTTGTTCACTCAATGTTGTCACAAACGTGCAGGGACCGTCAACTCTTCCTGTTCCTAGGGGCTCCTCGTGAGACATCTGGGGTGATACTGAGGTCCTTGGGCCAGGGTGGCTCATGTCCTTGCCCACTGGCTACCTGTAGGTCCAGGAGCCTGGCAGAAAGGGGTCTAGGAGTATGGCTGGCCCACAGGGCTCCTGCCCCATGTCCTTCCAGCCCCTGAGGAGGGGGTGGGGAAGCCAGCCTAGAGGTGTTTGGGCTGTGGTCCCTGCCCTGGAGGCACTCAACCGTGGGCAACCCATCTCTCTGGGCCCAGGCCCACCAGCTGCTCTTGACACGGGGTGGAGGGTCTCCCAGCTCGCCCACATGCCAGCCATGCAGCGGCCTCCACCTGCGGCCTGAGGGGATCTTCCAGGCGTTACCCGAGGCTCAGGAACTGAGAGGGCCTCCTGAGGCAGTGTTGTGCTGTGTCAGCACCAAGTTCCTGCTGACTGGTCTGCAATGGGCAGAACGGAGGTCCTGGCAGCGGGCATAGTGGAACAAAGCCAACCCCAAGCAGAGAGCATGCACGCTGTGTGTTTGTGTGTGTGTGTGTGTTCAAACAAGACGGCTAAGGCTGAGCAGGCAGCATGCACTCTGTATGTGTGTGTGTGTGTGTGTGTGTGTGTGTGTTTGTGTGTGTTCAAATAAGACAGCTAAGGCTGAGCAGGCAGCATGCACTCTGCATGTGTGTGTGTGTGTGTGTGTGCACGCGCATGTGTGTTCAAACAAGACAACTAAGGCTGAGCAGGAAGCATACACTCTGCGTGTGTGCGTGTTCAAACAAAAGAGCCAGGGCCGACCAGACAGCATGCACTCTGCGTGTGTGTGTGTGTGTGTGTGTGTGTGCATGTGTGTTCAAACAAGACAGCTAAGGCTGAGCAGGAAGCATACACTCTGCGTGTGTGCGTGTTCAAACAAGAGAGCCAGGGCCGACCAGACAGCATGCACTCTGCGTGTGTGTGTGCATGTATGTGTGTGTGTTCAAACAAGCCTGTCAGCCAAGACGCACAGAACCTGATCTCTTGGCGTCAGCTCACAGTTTTCAAAAATAGGTTGCTTCCCATGACGTTTCCTTCCCCTCTGTTCTGCTCTGACTCCAAGCCTGCCCACTCGCTGCTGTCTTAAGAACCAAACAGTAAGGATGGCCCTGGGTACCAGTGGGAGGCTGTCCTCTTGGCATGAAAGACTCACAAGCCAGCAGCGCTATGAGCAGACAGGGTCTGCTGGCTGCGGGCTGTGCCTCTCAAGCTGTCCCCAACGCCCCCCTCCTCCCCTCCCCCGCAGCTGGGAGCCAGCCAGGCGGGGTCTCCCAGGGGTCAGGGCTGCACCGGACAGCAAGGCTCCACGTGGGAAAGTGCCACAGTCTGCTGGCAAAGGGTCGGGCTGGAGGGCCGCCAGACTGCTCAGGGCAGAGCTGTCCAGAGCTCACGATGGGAATAAATGCTCTTGTCATCAGCCCAAGTGTTCACGCCAGCAGAAGCTGCTGCAGATTTGAGTGTAAATTGCTGGGTAGGAGGTGTAGGACCCGGGAAGAGGGAGGCAGAAGGTGTTGGCGAGGCACACCACAGCAACATCCAGCATCTGGGAGGGTGACCAACGGCTTCCTGCATTTCACGAAGGACCTGTGGAGCGGCAGGAGCTGGAGCAAGGTGGGCGAGGCGAGGCCGAGTCCCCGCCAGGATGGTGAGGCCAAGGCCTAGAGTAGCATAGACGCCTCTCTCTGGGCCAGAGAGACCTGCTGGCAGCTGGTCCAGCCCTGCCCTATGCTGGGCCCCCGACGGCAGCTTGCCTAGCACCCTCATTCCTGAACATCCTCAGTGACAGGCCTGGGAAGCACCTCCTCCTCCAAACACAGGATTCGGATAGCCTTTGGGAAGCAGCTCGACAGAGCAGAAGAGCCGCAGCTGAGGGGTGCCCGGGTCCCTTTCCAGGAGCTGGTGACTTGGAGCCTGGAGTAATTGCTGCCCTGGCAAAGGACTGGGAAGCAGCTGAAAAGTCACCAGCATAGGGCCAGGCACAGCTTTTCAGAGCCAGTGGGGCCGTGCATGCTTGTTCATTCACGTCCACCCCCTGCCTGCGGCCCCACCAGCTGAGCATCACGAATTCATCTCCTGTGGGGCAGATCCTTCACTGCTGTGGTCGGCTGCCCTCCCTTGCTGGTGTTTCTCAGCAGGAGGCAGTGCTGGGGAACCTCCATCTTCTTTGAGAGCTCTCTAGCCATGTCTCCTGGCTGCGCGTGGGCTCCAGGTGTGGGCCTGAAACCTGAGGCTCTGCCTCTGTCTGCTGGAGCTTGGCCCTCAATCGCACTCGGGAGTCCAGCCTTTGGAATCCTTGGGATCCCGGTGCCGACAGCCACGCCCCTGCTGCCCCCAGACCAGCCTCTGTAGCTTTGTCTGCAGTTAGCGATAACATTTAATTAATCCAGTGGCGTCCAGAACAGGCATTCCTTCACAGCTGTCCCCCAGCTCCTGGAAGGCTCCTGTTAGAAGCCCTGCCCCACGTTGTCTCTTCAAATAGTAGATGGTTTATCTTGCTTCTTGCGTCTCGTTTCAATAGAAGCCGAGATGGCCAGGACCGTTTTCTCCAGAGAAACCTAGTTGACTATGTGTTCAGCTTCATTATTCCCCTCTTGTCGTCAACAAAGACTTTCTCTTCCTCCGTCTCCTCTGCAGCTGCAGAGCGAAGATCTGCAGGACCCCATTCCCTGCTCCTGGGAACCCAGCAAGATGATTAAAAGGTGGTTCTGCAATGTGGGGATGAGAGTGTCCCTTGAAGAGAAGATGAAGGTGTGGGGATTAATTAGACAGGAAAAGGATATTTTGCCAGGTGCCCTGATGGATGGAGGGCATTTGCACCAAGAGTGGTGACCAGCTGCTCACCCCGCTGTTGAGAACCAGACCCAGGAGGCCAGACAGAGACTGTCCGCGGTGAGGACATTCCTGTCTAAGCTAGGGTCGGTGGCAGGCTCTGGTCGCCTTGTCTCAGCTCAGGACCGGAAGAAGGTGCCTGTCTGGGTGACGTGGAGCTGGAGGGAGGCAGGAAGGTCTGCCTGGAGCCGCTGCGTCTGGCTGTGGATGATCGCTTAGAGGCCCTGAGGGTGGCCGGCGGGTGTCCATGGTGGCACAAATCTTTATGCTCTGGTCTTTCTCACTTATACAATCTCTCTCTCTCTTTTTTTCCTTTGTAATTTTTTAAGATAATAACTTAAAAGTTTGAAGCAAGGAGAAGTTAAAACTTTCTCTCTGCAGAGACCCCAAGAGGCCCCTGATCTGGGTCCATGTGTAGGGGAAGCTCCATGAGGGGCCCCCGGCTGCTGGCGCAGGTGTGGCGCATCCAAGGCCCTGCCAGTGGGTTGGGGGCTGTCTCGCCCCCTCCGCTTCAGCGGAAGGCCACAGGAGCCAGGCACCAGTGCACAGCTTTGGGTCTCTTTCAGAAATCATCTAGTGCCTCTCAAATGCTCTGTAGGGTCAGGGAACCCTTCTCCAGGAGTAAAACTGTACAGAGACCTCTAGCATATTAAACAGGTGGAAGCAGATGGGGCACCCTGGCTGTCGTGGCCGGGGCCAGAACCCTGGGTATGGGGCAGGGGGCGTGGGAGGGCTCTGGGCAGAGCTTCACCTCTTCTTCCACCTGCTTCCCGCCCCGGACAGCTGAGGGTTAGGACTGCTTGCTGTAGTCCTGACACCCCGCAGGGGCTGGGCTCCTGGGGAGACTGGCTGCAGTCCCGCCTCCTCCAGGCCGGTGCTGTCCCTTCTTCAGGCAGGTGTGCCGGGTGCTGGAGCCGCTGCCTGCAGTCCGCAGAGGGGCTTGTCCTTGAGCTTGTGGCGCCTCCGCTGGGGTGGGTGGGAGCCTGGCTTTGCTAACTAGAGGTTGGGGTGGGGGTGGCTGGGGGCGTGCTGGAGGCGCTGAGTCAGGGTGTGTTCACAGTGCACAAGCAGTCTTGGCGGGTGCCCAGAAAGCGTTGAGATGCGTGGGGATAGAGGATGGGGCAGCCTGTCCCAAGTGATGGGGTGGCGTCTGGCATGTTCTGTTGAAGACAGGAAGCAACTGCAGGGAATCGTGTTCTCAGGTTTTACAAGCGGTATGTGTGAAGTTGTTCTCCGCACACAGCAGAGCGCACACTAGAACGCTTGTTCATGTACTGGCGGGGTGGGGCAGGGGTGTCCTCCGGGCCTCGAGCACACGCCCGGCCTTGTGGTGGCTTCTAGAGCACGGGCCCTGGGGTGGCTTCTAGAGCCGGCACGCGCTGCTCTGAAGCAAGCCCACGGTAGCCGGGCCATGTGTCCGCAGGAGCTGCACCGGACCTGCCGTGCCATGCAGCAGCGCGTGGTGGAGCTCATCTCCCGCGTGTGCAACGAGGAGGTCACGGAGGAGCTGCTGCACGTCAACGACGACCTCAACAACGTCTTCCTGCGCTACGAGAGGTGGGGGGGTAGGCGGGGGCGGGGCCCGGGGTGGGGGCGTGAAGGCAGGTGCTGCCCTCCGTGAACCTCAAGCTGGTCCCATGTCTCCCGCCCAGGAAGGAGAACTGCTGGGAACCCCTGGTTCCTGCACCTGCTCCTTGGAGGAGCCCCTGAATCTGCAAAGGATTAAAGGGGGGAAATCTCTACCAGGGAAGATTTCCTTTCCCATATTTAGAAAGGAGAGACTGTCCTCTCCTTTGCAACGTCAGTGTCTGGAGGCTCTGAGGCAAGGGGTGTGAGTGCCACCGGTCGCTGCTGCCACGGGCACTCTCTCTCTCCTCCTGCAGACAAGTCAGTTTGGGGTTCAAGGTAGCAAACCTGCATATTCTCTCCCTTCCCCAAGCCTTCCCTCTGGAAGAAGTGTGGGATCCAGGCAGTGTTAAGCAGGCAGGTGGTGGTGAGCGGGTTCCCACCCTGGATTTGGAGGGGGCTGCCCTAGGAAGCCAGAGAAAGCGATGGCACCCCACTCCAGTACTTTTGCCTGGAAAATCCCATGGACGGAGGAGCCGGGTAGGCTGCAGTCCATGGGGTCGAGAAGAGTCGGAGACGACTGCGCGACTTCACTTTCACTTTTCACTTCAATGCATTGGAGAAGGAAATGGCAACCCACTCCAGTGTTCTTGCCTGGAGAATCCCAGGGAAGGCGGAGCCTGGTGGGCTGCCGTCTATGGGGTCGCACAGAGTCGGGCACAACTGAAGTGCCTTAGCAGCAGCAGCAGCCCTAGGAAGCACCTTGGCCAGGCCAGTGTTTTGCCGTCAGGATGAGGTGGCCTCCGGGCTGCAGACCCTGGCTGGACGACCTGGCGTCACAGGAGGTCCACATGACCAATGGGCATCTGGGCCTCAGGCTGGTTTTGCTGTGGGTGCCACAACTCTGGGCCTTGTTTCTGCTTCAGCTGTGGCGGCAGCAGTGGGTGGCCCTGTGTCTTCCAGTTGGGTGATGGGCTGACCACGGTAGGAATGTGGGGCCATCTGGGGCCCCGAGTGCCAGGGGGCACAGGAGTAGAGCCGGATCGGAGGGAGCTCAACTCCCGACCCCAGAGCCCTGGGCCCTGCCCTGCGTCTCCTGTGTCTCCAGTCTCAATGGGCTGAGCTTCTCACCCGGTAAACCCATCTCAGGAATAGGGTAACGGTAATACACAGGGCTGGCAGACCTTCCAGCCAGAGAGCCTCTGACAGGACTGACTGTCAGTGAGGGCACGGGGGAGGTGCTCCAGCACATGAACTACAGGTGGGTTAGAATTCCTGTCCGTGTAGACTGAGTACAAACCGCATCCCAGCTTGTCCTCAGGATCCCTGCTCACCAGGCGTGACTGCAGCACGTGGCAGGGACCACTGAGGGGCAGGAACCCCAGCAGAGCCCCAGCTATAAGAGGTCTTAGCCTACAGTGTCTGGGTTGCTATGCTGGTCCCTGCCTGGGACAGAATGCCTTGAGTGCAGGAGAGGAGAGTCTGTCCTTGGCCAGGCTAGGTCCTCTCTCTGGTGACTGACCCCCACACAGCTGCTAGGGCCTGAGCCTGCCTTCCTCCTCCAGGTGCCAGCCCATGGGCCCCACCCTTTCCTCCAGCACCTCGGCTCCCCACTCTCCAGCAGAGCTGCCCGACAGGGAGGGTGGCAGTTCTCACCTGGATCTGAGATGCCCCCAGGGAAGGTGGCTGACCCAGTGCCCCTGCAGGGCCCAGAGGCGCCTGTGGTCTGGGGGGCCACAGGAGCTCAGCGAATGAGAGTTGAGCCAGAGGAACCCATGGTGTGCTTTGATGCCTCCTGGACGTGCCAGCCAGCACCTCCTCCCTCTCCTGCAGTGCCCGTGGGGAGGCTGACCCCTCACCCCAGTCGCCCCATGCAGAGGCAGGCAGGACAAACTTGTGTGTGTACGGGATGTCCGCTCTCAGGCCCCCAAATGAGCCTGAGTCTCTACTGGCCTCCGGGCCCACGAGCACCGCAGCTCCACCTCCCCATACCCTCCTTACTCCACTTTCCCTTCCCGCTTAGGTTTGAACGATACAGGTCAGGCCGATCTGCTCAAAATGCCACTAATGGGGTGAGTGTTCCTTCTCCCCTGCCTGGGGGCCAGGAAACTGGCCTGGATTTGACCTTACCTCTGGTTTTCCTAACTATGGTTGAAATATTAGGGTGATGGGAGAGCAAACTCTGAGGGGGAGGGTGGGGGAACATCCCTGGTGGGTAGGTGCAGGGAAACCCTGGGACCTTGTGGGCTTTCCCCTCTGGGCCAGCATGTCTCCTGCCTGGCAGGTGCTAAGCGAAGTGACAGAGGACAACCTCATAGACCTGGGCCCAGGGTCTCCAGCCGTGGTGAGCCCAACTGTGGGGAGCACAGCACCCCCATCTTCTCTCTCCTCCCAGCTCGCCGGCTTGGGTGAGTGTCCCTAGCCTCCCCCCACCTCCTGGCCTCGGGGGGCGGTCCATGGGGCAGTGTGGGCCGGGTCCTGCTGTGCCAGCT
The DNA here is from genome assembly GCF_019923935.1 of Bubalus bubalis. Lineage (NCBI taxonomy): Eukaryota > Metazoa > Chordata > Mammalia > Artiodactyla > Bovidae > Bubalus > Bubalus bubalis. The sequence goes on along the minus strand of NC_059159.1, from coordinate 28,504,249 downwards.
TCAGCTCAAGGCTTCTCCCTAAGCTTAGAGTTTGAACCTTTTGGAAACCTGAAGTTGGGGGGTGGCGGTCCAGGGAACTGGAGGCTGTTTGGTCCTGAGGATAGGTGGCTGCTATGTCGCACACGGACATCCTGTGTGGCCCGAGTGATCTCCTTCTCAGCGTCAGCTGGACCAGGGTGGCAAACTGGTGTCAGCTCCTCAGGTGCTGGACCTGCGGCCCCGAAGGCTGCTGAGGCCACACCAGGCCTGGAAGGGTCGGCGGCTGATTGGTGGCATGTGGGCACCTATGTAATATTTGTCACATAAAGGACCCTGGTCCATGGCCACTGTGACTGGCTCCCGGCGCGCCCTGCAGGGCCCGCCTGCTCACTGCTTGCCCTTGTCTGGGAGCAGCTTGTGGGGCTGTGGCTGTTCTCTACCCTTCTGTCCCCCTAGAACTTCCACCCACCAGGGGCAGCCCAGTGGGGAGTGGGGGGTCCTTCCCGAGGTCAGGCCCACATCTGTGGTCACCTGTGCTGTGTTCTGTGTGCAGACCTGGGTACGGAGAGTGTCAGCGGCACCCTGAGCTCGCTGCAGCAGTGCCAGCCCCGGGATAGCTTCGATGTGTTCGCCCAGACCAGAGGGAGTGCCTCGGCTGAGCAGCGCAACCCGTACGCAGGGGCCCTTCTGATGGCTCTGGGGACACTGGGGGGCTGACCCCGGCCTGGCCCCATGGCCAGCACAGCGGGGTTTTTAATTCGCCGGGGCCAGGACTTCACACTCTGGCTGCTGGAACCTGGCCGGAGACACTGATGCTTTGTGAGGCCGGCATCCCGGCCGCGTCAGTCTGTCCGAGTCTGGGCTTGCTGTTCCCCCTGCTCGGCACTATGGTTGCTGGAACTGCCTGTGTGTGTGTGGGGTGGGGGGCGGGTGCGAGGGAGGCAAGAGGATGTGGCGGGCAGGCAACAAGTTGGTTCCTCGCCCCAGGGGTGTGGGCAGCGGCCTCCCTGACAGAGACTCTGGCCACAATGAGCCAGGTGGAATTGTGGGAGTTGATTCCAAAACACACAGCCCCCTGCATCTGCTTCTGGGAGCCTTCTGTTCAGCCTTGACCCACCTCCTAGGGCTCAGCATCTTGATGCATCCAGATCTCTGGGTCTGTGCTCAGGGCTCAGCAGGTTGAGCAGGGCCCCAGGCCCTGCTTCAGCACAAGAAGTTGGGGAGTAGAAGAGACAGCCCCACAATGAGCGATAGACCCTGACCCTAGACTGGGAGACCCCTCACTTGTCAGATGCCCCAAGGCCGCTGCTCTGCTTCATATGGCTGCTCTCTCGCAGCACCCTGTCCTTGAGCCTTAGAGATGCCTCATATTGTTACTTGAAAGGGGGATACTGAGGTGCAGAGGGAGTGAGCAGCTGGACCTCCTGGCTTCAGCTGCCTTCAGATCCTGGCCTAAATGCCGAGGCTGCCGAGCACTTGTGAGGAAGGTCCTGTGGCCAGAGGGGATGACCAGTCCACCCTGTCCATCCCCATGACTTCCCCGTTTGTGCTCCATTGTCCCCAGGCCCACCTACGAGGACCCCCAGGCCATCGGAGTACCTGCTGCGGCAGTTGATGGTCGGAAACAGAGCTCCGAAGTGGTAGGTCTGGAACCCTGCTTTTCTGCCTGGAGGGAAGGCCGGGGGGGTGGGGGGGGGGGTGAAGGTGGCTAGAGAGTCAGGCAGAGCTGATGGCAGTGGGGCAGACCTGGGTGAGCCGCATCAGTTCACCGAGTCCCCCCACCTTGTGGGAGACCGCAGTATCAGCTTTTCCAGGAGGAGGCAGGCCCCGAGGGGGAGACTGCGAGGGCAGCCAGAGAGCAGTGGGCAAGGCTGCACCGCAAGAGGTCTGACTGGGAGCCCTGCTGTGCCCCCGAGGTGGCTCTGGGCTCTCAGGGCTCCTGTGGTCAGGGAAAGTCTGTCCCCAGAGGTTGTAGTGCCCTGGGCTGGGCAGCACCCCAATAGGTGAGGCCCTCACAGAAGAGACAGGAGGTCCCACAGGCCTACCCACCTGTTCCATTAGAAGGGGGTTGGTGTTCTGGGCTGGCTGGGGAGCTGGGCTGCAGGGGGATGGGCAGCGCTGAGAGTGGAGGTCGGGTTGGGGCCCCAGATGCTGTGATGGCTCTTTCTGCCTAACTGAGAAATGGGTGGCTGTGAGTGAACGAATGCATGTGGGGCGAACTGTAGCCCCAGAACAGCTACCCACACCTGGCCTGGGCTAGCAAGGGGCAGCACTTCCTCAGTGTCAGCCCCTGGCCTCCCGCAGCCCCATCCAGGTGGCCCGAGCAGGCAGCAATGCTGTGGCCTGCTGTCTGCAGGAAAGCTGTTCCCCTGGTCCCTTCTGGTTTAGGCAGCTCAGCGAGAGTCATGCATCTCTCCTCACCGGCCACTAGGGGGCACCATAGAGCCAGCTCGGCTGTGGCTCTCAGTGCCCTGCCCCCTCAGACCCCGAGGCTAGCTCTGCTGCGTGCTCTGGTGGTCATGGTCCAGTGTCTCCTGTTGCTGAGATGCCTCCCCGTAACTCAGGGCACCAGGGGGCCGGTGAGGCCCCTCCCCTGGCCCCCCCAGCCAAGCTGGCCTGGTCAGCTTCCCTCTCTGCCTGCCCCACCTGGCCCAGGTGTGTCCCAATGCCAGTGCCCGAGGCTCAAGCTCAGGAACGTGGCCAGCTTCTCACCCTTCACCTTAGGCGGGCGGGTGCCTGGCCTGGCTGCCTCCCTCTCATCAGCATCTTTACTTGCGGGAGACAGGCTGCTCCCCATGTGTCCTGCTCAGTGGAGGGTGTGGGAGCAGGGTTCTTGTGGGCAGTGTGTGTGCGTGTGTGTGTGCAACTGTGGGGGACATATGCCTGTCTGTGCATGTCCACATCTGTGTGTCTGTGAGTTTGTGTGTCTGTGTGTGGGTATCCCTGGCTTTGTGTGTGTCTGTATGTCTGTGTCCGTGGGTGTGTCTGTCCACACACACACTTACATGCATCTTCAGGCCTGTACTTCAGGTTTTGTTGTTCATATCCTAAACCGTGCTGACCTGGAAATGAAAACTGGGCCAAGGGTAAAGTTAAGAACACAATAAAAGGGGAAAAATTGTGTAACCGCACCTCCATAGTACATCCAAATCAGGAGTCTTAACTTTAAATACTTTTACTATGTAAAAAGGCAACATCCCCAAATTCAGCATTCACATTAAGAGTTGGAAAAGAAACACACAGGTAACTGAAAGGGGGAAAAGAGGACAAAAGCAGAAATGAGAAGAAATAGAAATGATTATGCCACAGCTGCTTCTGTGACATCGCCCCTTGGTGACCCCAAGAGTCCCAGGCGGGAGGGCATCCCCGCTGGCCTCAAGAGGTTTCCTGGGGTGGGGACAGGGCTTAAGCATGCCCTGCCCTGCTGGGATCCCCTGTACTTAACTCCTTCTTTTATGCAGGAGTCGAGGGGTGTTTGGGAGGGGGTGGGGTGCTGGGTCCAGCTCCTCGGTGACTTAGCTTCTCTGTTTCCATGACACCGGCTCTTGCCTTCTTTACCACGGGTCTTGCTGTGACTTTCCTTTCTGGGACGTTTCTGTCCTCGACCCAGAAGAGAGGTAAAGGTGGGGACTCCGCCCTGGAGCCCATAGACAGCTGGCTCATAGCCCAAGGAATGGTGAGCGGTCATCAACCGCGCTGACCCCCTGTCCCCCCAGCACTTCCCTCTGTCGCCTGCTGAGCCCCTGTGAGTCGGGCAGTCCAGGGCCACCCCCCACCCCGGCGGGTGCCCAGTCTCGCCCTCCTGTCTGTCTCCTTAAGCCACAGACTTGCAGCCCCAGAAACACAGCTCTGGTTTTTTGCTGATCTCGGGCGTTTGCAGGAGTGAGAGGAGGGCCCTTCCCCCTTCACTGTCCCTGGAGCTCTGGGCAGTATTCACTTTGCAGGATGAGTACGAGTCCTGTGGCCTCTGCCTGGGGGCGGGGGCCCCCTGCTGTGAATGAGGCTGTCCTCAGCCAGTGGGGTCTGTGCCCACCGTGTCCCCCAGAAGGGTCTGCAGCCCCTGACGAAACACAGACACAACAGGAACAAAACGAGAGGAGTCCAGGGCTGGGGCACTGGGATCACACAGGCAGTCAGTCCTGGGAAGTAGGGCGTCCGCGGCCAAAGCCTGGGAGAGTCCCTCCTGCCTTGTGATCAAGTGGCCCAAGTCTGTGCACAGAGAGGTCTCCTGCTCCAGCCTGCCTGCCGGGCAGAGAGCAGCTTACCTCTCACGGAGCCACCACCTGGCTACCTGCCTCTGCCACGGAAACCAGAGGTCTGTGGGTCATGGGACCAGAGCGGGAGACGCTGGACACTCCAAGAGGAAATGGGACTGACTCCTGGGGCCCGGGCCAGGATGGGCCAGTGGAGGGCTGTTCAGGCTGGGCCAGCACGCCTGGGCCTGTGAGTGGCACAAGGTCTCCTGGCAGAGCCAGGTGTGGCAGGGCCGCTACAGCCCAGGCCAGGGTGTCTGTCCATCCAGCTTGGAGCCGGTGACTGGGCCCAGCCACATTCGGGGTCATCGCCCACGGCTCCACAGCCCTGCTTGCTGCCCCAGGCCCAGTGCCAACCTTAGAGACACAGGCCAGCCAGGCCCTCGTCTGCTTCTTTGGGGCAGGCTGGGGCTCCACCCCCTACGTGTGAGTGGCCTTAGAGCAGGACTCCTTAAAGCATAGTCCCACCATTGTCCAAATTGGGAGGATCCATAGTGTGTCCTTGGACCTGTTAATCCTGCAAAAAAGGATACTGCCCACAACACGCGGTGTGGCTCGGCAGCCGGTGGTGGCGCCGCCCCTGCCTGGCCCCGCCTAGAGCTCCAGGCTCCGACTTCAGAAATAAGCCAGGCTAACAACTAACCTTGCATCTCACCTGTCTGATTGCAGTGTGTTTGTTCCTTTTTTTTTTTTTTTAAAGCAATGTATATTAATTGCTTTGCCTTATTTCCCATAGTGTAGAAACCCAAGTTTTTCCAAACTGCCTGAGTACAAATTCTTTGTTTGGAAACTTTTTGTACTATTGAGTGAGACCAAGGGCTTGTAGATGATGGTGAGGAGGTGGGGGGCGGGCTGTCAGGAGGGTCCACAGCCCCTGGATATCACCCTTGAGTGCACCACTGGCTCCGGCCTCATTGGCAACAGCGTAGGTTTCCCTGTGGGGAGGAGAGGCCCTGAGAACCTTCTGGTGCAGCTTGCCTGGGGGTGGGGAAGGCAGTGTAGGTGCCCCATCCGGCTTCAGGGTGTTCCTGCCTCTCTGGGCTTCAGTCAGAGGGCACACGGGGCGGGGAGGGGGCGGGGGAGCCAGGGAAGCACAGCAGGAACCACAGTAGGTCAGCAGAGAGTCTGCTCCAGTTTGGGGGCAGGGGCAGGGCTCCCTGTGTAGACCCGCAGCCCCCAGATGCAGCCGAGGGTGCCTGGCAGTGGCTGAGCTGGTGGCAGCCCCCTCCCTCCTGGGCCAGTGAGTGAGCCAGCCAGTGAGCGAGCTGCCCGCCAGCGAGTGCAGACCAGGGCTGAGGACAGGGTGAGGGAGTCCGGCTGCAGATCCTCATCAGAGTCCCCACATGAGAGGTGCCTTTGTTTCTCTCTCCTTTCCATCTCCTTCCTCCACCTCACGCTCCGCAGACCCCTTGCCCAGGAGGTGTTCCCTGCAGACCGCATCAGAGCCCAGGTCGCTCAGGGTGAGAACACTGAGGCTCCTCGGGCCTGGGGATGCGCCCACGGCCGGGGCTGTCCACAGGGCAGCCAAGTATCCAGCGTGTCTGACAGGCCTGGTTTTCACAGAAACTTTGCCCTGGAGTAGTGCTCCCACATCGACCACGTGGCAGGTGGCTCGTGAGCCCAGGCGCTGCATCCAGCCAGGCAGCGCGGCCCATCCCAAGGTCATGTGAGCTGTCCTGTCACCCACAGCCAACCTACTCCACACCTCTCAGTCAGGGGTCAGGCTTGGGTTTCTGAATTAGAAACAGAAGGAGCAGCTCGGAAGTGAAGGGTTACAGGGTGGTGAGTGGTAGAAGCCGTCGCCCCATTTCACAGATGAGGCCGGGGCCCACAGACTGGGAGCTCCTGGAGAGGGGCAAGTCCACCCAGGGGAGGGGAGATCTGCCTCCGCCAGCTTGAGGGGTGAGGAGCTTCTCACAGGTCAGTGTTTATCTTCTGAGCATGCTGGCTCTCAAAATCGGTCCAGAGGGGAAAACGGGGCATGATCCCTGACCCCAGGGGATCAATTCTGAACAGTAAAGAGGGCTTAAAGTCAATGACCCCTTTAGCAGCTTTTTTCAAGCTTTGCAACCTGAGGAGCCTCTCTGCTCGTCCTGGGCAGGCTGAGGCTGGTGGGCATCAGGGACCCCCTGCTCCAGCAGTTGGAGTTGCCGGTTTCTCCCTGGAGACGTGCTGACTCGCCGTGCTGGGTTCTGGGAACGTGGCAGGTGGCAGGCGCCCTCCCCGAGGCCAGCATCCTGGCTTAGAAGAATCACAGTAACGAAAACTTGCATCTCCTGTCATGAGAACGTGTCGGGTGGAAACCCTGCCAGCAAGCGTGAACCTGGCAGGTCGTGCCCCGGTTGCCCCTGCTCCCGCTCGCTCGGGACGGAAGGGGCCTCAGGTGGTGCCAGTGCGCACGGCAGCCCGCCCTGCAGAGCAAGGACCACGTGTCCCTCAGCCTCATGGTCATTTCAGGGTGGTTTTTCATTCCAGCGTTCATAAGGCCCCAGTAGGTCAAGTAAATACAAATAATCTGGTGGAGGTTGACCTGCACCTCTCTAAAACGCCTGTGGAGGCCGGATATGGGGTCTACCAGCCTGGCTGTGTGGCCCTGGGGTGAACCCAGCTGCAGACACAGTGCTGGAGAGTTTTCTAGAAACAGTGGGCTTGCGAGTGGGTCCCAAGAGGTACTTCGTGGGCTAACCTAGATGAGGACACAGGTCACTTCGATCAAGGGCCGTCCACCCGTTTCTCTAGGCAGGGAGCCAACATTTCATTAGCATGACTTCAGGGGGACTAAAGGTTACTCTTACTTCTTATCATATTACTATCTTATGACATCTGCCAGCAGCTTCACTATTTCCAGCCAAATAGATTTTCGGGCCCTTGGCACAGGCAGCCCTGGCATGGACAAGGCCCAGGCGATGGTTGGGCACCCTCCTTCTCTCAGGACCCCGGCCCCCTCCCCTGCTCCCCCGCCCCCTCCCCTGCTCTCAGGTGCCCTTTGATGGCGGGGAGGAGGGGACCACGTGCTGAAGGCTGGGAGGGGAGGGTGGGGCGAGAGGAGGCTGCTGCATTCAGGCTGCTTCACAGGTTTTCCCGCTAAAGAGACACACAGATGACCCACAGCCTACGGCCCCTCTGGTCATCAGAGTGCTTGCTTTTGCCTGTGTCTGCTGGTGGAGGAATGTGCTGGGCTGCTGTGGGCCAGGCCACCCCTAGGTCTGGGTGCTCTCCCCACTCGGAAATGCCCCGGGACACATTTCAGGATCCTTTCAGTGAGCAGAGCCCGGACCCCTGCCAACCCCGTGCCCTGTGCCACCCTGGGCCACGGGCCACTGTGTGGCCTCCCCGTCCTGCTGGGGCCCCAGGACCAAGAGCGGACACACTAGTCAAAAAGTTATCCACTGAAGAACGCGTACTGCACCTCCTCCCCGCGCCCACCCAGCCGCTGCCCTGCTTCTTAGAGCCGCTGCTTCCCTCCCCGCCGCCTCCCTCGGCTGCTGCCCGCCTGCCCCGCGTGTCCTGCTCTGTGCGCCTTTGGTTGCCTTGGGCTGCCTGCACTGACGTGTCCGCTGTTCTGTCTCCCTGCCTGGCTGGGGGCTGCCTGGCCGCTGCCTGCCACCTCCGCAGATCCCTGTGGTGCAGCCCTCGGTCATGGACGACATTGAGGTGTGGCTCAGGACCGACCTGGTGAGACTCCACGTTTCTGTCTTGGTGGGGAGTGGTGAGGCCCAGGCCGGGGCCCCTTGGGGCTGGCCTGGGGGCCCGAGGGGCTGCTCCCTGGGGAGTGGAGGAGGGAGGCTGGGCAGGCGCCTCCAGGACGCACCCTGACTTTTCCCAGTCACTCTGCGATTCCAGGTGTGTGCTCTTGGATTCTTTTGGTTTTTGTGCGTTTTTTAATTTTAATTTTTTTGGTTTTCATTTTTTTCTTTTAATTGCGAAATTTTCACAGTTGTGAGTGGGTGTTTATTTTTCCATCACTGTCATCGCTCTTCCCCAGCGTAGCCTGGCATCTTGGCTTTACTGGCTCCAGAGGCCACTGTCTTTGTCCCCAGAGACGGGCAGGGAGGTTAGGACGTCATGTGTCTCCCCATGGCAGCAGGTTCTGAGAGGGGAGGCTGTGCTGGCCCGTCCCCCTGCCCTGCCCCGGTGCTGGCCCCCTGCCAAGCACTGTTAGCCCCTGGGGGGCTGTTGGAGAAATGCACCCTGGAAAGGGGTGCTTGCCCACGTCATGGCTGACGGGACTGTTGCCCTGACCTGGGGACACCTCATCTCCTGTTTCTTGTCACCTCCTGTCAGGCCCCAACTAGGATGGCAGACCTTAGGAGGATCTCCTGCCGCTCCGGGCCAGCACACCGCTCACCCAACCCCAAAGACAGGCTTTCCAGAGACACTCTCTGCCCCGCAAGCTGCTGCCTGGGGGCCGTGCCAGGGGAGGAAGAGACACCCATTAGGTCCTTCCCAAGAGAACACCTGGAGAGAAATAGCTGCTGTCACAGAGCAGGCAGGCACACCTGGCCCCCCACCTCATAAGGGAGACCCGCACTCAAGGGCAGATCAGGGGTGGAGGCAGGAAGGAGGCTGGGGTCATGTCCACCACCCATCACTGTCTGTGCAGGGCCCAGTGGCCCCCACATCCCCCAAACAGAACTGACCACCAAGAGCGTCCTCAGTGTCCGAATCGGGGCACAGGAGGAGACTGGCGCTGCTCCTAGGAGGCTGGGGCCCAGCCAACCCTCTGCTGGGGTGCCTTGGGCTCAAGCCCCCATGTCTCCAGGTCTCACGCGGTTCCAGCTGCTGGCATGGCCCTGACCACCCAGTGCCATGCAGCTGCCCGTGAGGGTCCGCGGAGTGGAGGGGCGCCCGGAGCCCAGCATGTCCTGGCTCTTCTGTGGTCCTGCCCCGAGTTTCAGCAGGGAAGGAGCTGCACAGTTCAGTTTTTTCTTTCTGACCTTTCTGGAGGATCTAGAGCCTCCTCAGCTTTTTGTTTTTACTTTTTAAAAACAAAAGTTTCTGTTTCTCCAATAAGATGAGAGCAGTATTATGCTCTTGCAGAACTCAGGATGGGAAGTAGGAAGTGTCACTGGGTGTTGCCCTGGGGGGTGGGCTGCAGGCGGAAGCGGCCATGGGACAGCACTAACACCCTCTCTCCACTCTCCCACAGAAGGGCGATGACTTGGAGGAGGGCGTCACAAGCGAAGGTAGGCCTGCCTCCGACCCACTGTGGCCGTGCCCTTCCCAGGCTCTGAGAGCCTCCTTGCTGCCCTGGCGCCTCCCCACTCCTGGGCTCTGTCCATCCAGGTCACCTGCTGACGTGGGACGTGCTGATAGGCACAATCGGCCATCCCAGGTCCATGGGACCCCAGACCGGCGGCACTCCTGACTGGTCTGCTCCCCACCCCCGAATGGTCATTGCAGCCGAGACAAAACACACGCTATGCGGTCAGCACAGGGAGTGCCAGTCTGGGGCCCTCTGGAGGCCCTGAGCCCTGCCGGGGTGGGGGTCCCTGCCAAGGTCAAGGAGGAAGTTGCCCTTCTAGCTCTCCCTGCCTTGCCATCAATGCTGATCTGGACGATGGAAAAGCACCAAGTCAGTGGTGGGACACGAGTCATAGCTGCCCGCTTCCCTCATGCCCCCTGGGTTGTGGCTGGGCTTCCCGCCGGCCCTGGTGGTATCAGAGGAGGAAAGGGGCCCTTGCCTGTGGGATCGGGCATGGCAGCTGAGCACCTACCCATCCCTGCTGGGCCTTGTTCTGTGTTGCAGAGTTCGATAAATTCCTTGAAGAAAGGGCCAAAGCTGCTGAAATGGTTCCCAGCCTCCCCTCTCCCCCAGCGGATGCTCCGGTCCCAGCCTCGAATCCCTCAGGCCGGAAGAAGCCGGAGCGGTCAGAGGATGCCCTCTTTGCCCTGTGAGCTGTCCTGTGGTTGGGCCCCCCCAAGGCAGGTCACCTCTCACCCCCGGTCCACACCAAGCTCTGGCCACTCCTCCCATCCCCCGCCCCCACTTGGTCCTGCGCTGCTGTGTCTCCATGGAAACACCACTGTGTTTGCTCCCAGGCCTCCCACTCATTGGGCCCAGCTTTAGCCACCTTCTCTTTGGGAGGTGGGACAATGTTGCTGCAGCTGCAGACCCTCAGCCTCTGCCCTCCTGCTCCCTCTGCCTGTTTCCTCCAGGAAGAGCTGGTGACCAGCCCAGCCCCAGGCAGGGCCAGCCCTTTGGGGCTGTTCCTGAGCAGTTCCTCTGGTCACTTGCCCACAGAGAAGAGGCTCAGACCCCAGCCCCATGCCCAGCTCAGCAGGCCTCTCCTGCCCGCCTGTGCCCCCTTGGTCCCAGAAAAGGCAAGTCTGCAGCTGTGGGCTTGGTCTTGCTCCTCACTGCCGCTCCCTGATGAGCACTGGCACTTCAGTAGGCTCTGTGGTGCCCGCGGGTGGCATCTCTCATCTACCACCTGCTTGACCCTCTTCACTTTCTGCTGCTAGCCCAGGCCCCCTGCCGAGCTGGGACCAAGGGGTCTGCCGCAGGCCCATGGCTCCGGTGTGGGCAGAGCCTGCAGAGGTAACGTGGCGGTGGCCTCACTGCCCCCATGCACCACTCTGCACGCCGCCCCATCTGTGGAGGGGCCTGCATGGTGAGGGCTGGCTCTGGCCAGCCCGGGAAAGCTAGGCGCCTTTCGGAATGTGCTTCGTTCGGCCCGGCCCACGGTAGCCTCTGCCTCCACCTCCAGGGCCCACAGCAGCAAGTGGTTTTGACCCCGAGTGAAATCCCAGTGACCCAGCGGCCAGCACAGCTCCAAGGCTCCTGTGCTCCTCCTGGGCGGGGACTCAGCCTCCCCGACAGACTGTCCTGAAGCCTGACCAGCAGGGGGGGTGACTGGCGAGCCCCACTCCGTCCTGGGTCCTCACTTGGCCCCAGCCTGGTCTAGCCTGAGCTGCCCTGTGCCCAGAAGAGCACACGGGCTATGCCTGCAGCTTCTTGCTGGCCTGGGAGCCCTAGCCCTGCTCAGAGCTCTAGCAGGCGCTCCCCGGCATCAGGGCAAAGCTGGGGTCTCCTGGGAGCGTTCAGGGCGGGGTTGAGGGCTGTGGGGGGCTCCAGCAGCAGCAGGTGTGGTGGAGACCAAGGCGCCATTGGGGGACCCACACCTGGCCTGGCCCTCCGCGCAGCTCCCTCCACAGGGGAGGCCTGGGGTCCTGCTGGCACCTCACACCCCAGGTCCTCGGAGGATACCCCTCCGTATATCTGGGTCAGCCTGCTGCACCCTGCCCAGCCGGGCCCCCACACCGCGCCTCCCCGCTGCCTGGTCCCACCTTCAGTTAGCCTTGGATGCTGAACCGTCCGAAGCCAGCTGACGAGCTGCGGGGCAGGTCCTGCTTGTGCCTGGCCACTCCAGCTGGTATCCCCAGGCCTCTAGTATAGCCTGGGGGTGTGTCTCTGTGGGGTGGAGCCTGCCTTGCCAGTCCAGGGGGGACAGTGGGCCTCCGGTGGTCAGTCAGTCCTTCGGGAGTCACAGCAGCCGGGCCCAGCATCTGCTGAGGGAGGAGCTGACCTCCCGGGGGTCCCCGGGTGGACAGTGTGGCAGGAGCACAAGCCTGTCCCGGGGAGACCCCACAAAGCCGTCCCCAGCTCCAGCTGCTCAGCCAGGCCCAGTCTAGAGAGGCCAAACCACTAGGGTGGTGAGTGATGGTGGCCTCACCAGCTGTCCTGGCTGGAGCTGCCCCTCCACTCGTCCATCAGGTCACAGCAGCCTGCCCCACCTGCCCCACCTGCCCGCACCACGCCCAGGAAGCAGGTGCCCAGGACGGGTGCTGCTCGCCCTTCCTGTCCTGAGGCCCCAGGTGCCTGGGCCCATCTCACTGGTTCCCTTCCGTCTGGGAGGCTCGGCCCTCGGGCCGCTCTCCCAGGAGGGAACCCTGGCCAGAGCCTTCTGCCCAGCAGAGTGAGACCCTCCGAGCCACCAGCCTCTGCCAGTGTTAGAGACCGCAGATCCAGTATGTAATTACACTAAATTATTGCTGGGATTCCTTATAAGCACTAATTATACCTGATTATAGGTTAAAATATTTATTTTGTCAAAATATTTTCTTGGGGATGTGTTTAACCTTTTCTGTGTTGTGTCCTGAGATGTGAAAACTAACCCCTTCCTCCTGCCTCTCTGACCAGTGGGCAGCAGCAAATAGCACTGAGTTCGTATGACCAGGCACTGGTGGGCCTTTGGCCAGCCTGCCCCAGAGCGGCCCCTGCCCAGGACCCCCGGGGGAATGTGACCGACTGGCTTATCTGTGTGCATAAGGACAAGGGCCTCAGAGCTGCAGTGGCTCTTCATTGGCCAGGCCAGAGGGCAAGGTGGCCGTCTGCTATCCGTCCTTCCATCTGTCTGTCAGCCCCTCAGTGTGATCAACTGTGCTGTCGGCCCTGGATCCCGCCTCGGCTCCCTGCCCTTCCCCTCCTTACTGAGGTCCAGAGAAGGGAGCCTGGGAGGTGGGGGCGAGTGAGGACCCGGGGCAGCAGGTGCCCAGACTCCAGCTCCTCCTGTTCCTTCCTGCCACCACAGCCCCACTTGGCCTCCGCATGCTTCTAACCTCAGTCCAACCCAGCCTTCCGCAGGGTTCAGGGGCTGTGGGCCAGTGAGGAAGAAACCCTGTGGAGGACAGTGGAGCCTTTTGTACTGGCAGCCCCCAGGCCCGGGCCCCCTCCCCTGTCCCCGACGTGGGCATAGCCAGTTTCACCACCCAGAAGATGCCCCAAGGCCCCCGCCTCTCCCATGCCCAACTTCAGCCCCTCCTGTCCCTGGGGTGCCCTGAGAATAGCTGTCAACTCAGAAGGCTCATGGCATCTCTCCAGGTGCTCCTGGAGGAAAGGGGGTGAATATTTATTCCCTTGAGTTTGCACTTGATTTGTGAGGGTTCTCAGGTTTGTTGTCGGCGTCCCCCAGCCTAGTGGTCTGTCACTGTCTGTCTCTGCCGGCAGAGCAGGACTGGAGGGTGAGTCAGTGACACCAGAGCGTCTGTCTACCCACGAGCTCTCCTAGATACGTCTGTCTAGTTTGGGATCTTGCATGTAAAATACTCCACAATAAACAAACAAACAGACTGCTGCTGTGCGATCTCTGTTCCGTCGGACCTGCCAGAGCTGACCTTCGGCTTTGTCTAAGCAGAGGCAGTGTGGGCCTCCGTGCTGCCGGAAACGCTCGCCCCGCTCCCTCTGCCTGGGGGTGGCAGTCAGAATGAGACCAAGGCCCCATGCCAGGGGAGTCGGGGAGCAGCCTCCAGAGTGTGGGGGCCCCAGGCTCTGTGGATGGAAGTCGTGCCCCCCTGTGAAAGGTGCTGTGGGCCCCGAAAGAGGCCTGCTCTGTGTCCCTGTTCAGTTCACTCAGTCGTGTCTGACTCTTTGTGACCCCATGGACTGCAGGACACCAGGCCTCCCTGTCCATCACCAACTCCTGGAGCTTACTCAAACTCATGTCCAACGAGTCAGTGATGCCATCCAACCATCTCATCCTCTGTTGTCCCCTTCTCCTCCAGCCTTCAGTCTTTCCCAGCATCAGGGTCTTTTCCAATAAGTCAGTTCTTCGCATCCGGTGGCCAAAGTATTGGAGTTTCAGCTTCAGGATCAGTCCTTCCAATGAATATTCAGGACTGATTGCATTTAGGATTGACTGGTTTGATCTCTTTACAGTGCAAGGGACTCTCAAGCATCTTCAACACCACAGTTCAAAAGCATCAATTCTTTGGCACTCAGCTTTCTTTATAGTCCAACTCTCACATCCATACATGACTATTGGAAAAACCATAGCTTTGGCTAGACAGACCTTTGTTGGTAAAGTAATGTCTCTGCTTTTTAATATGCTGTCTAGGTTGGTCATAGCTTTTCTTCCAAGTGTAAGCGTCTTTTAATTTCATGGCTGCAGTCACCATCTGCAGTGATTTTGGAGCCCCAAAAACAAAGTCTGTCACTGTTTCCACTGTTTCCCCATCTATTTGCCATAAAGTGATGGGACCGGATGCGATGATCTTAGTTTTCTGAATGTTGAGTTTTAAGCCAACTTTTTCACTCTCCTCTTTCACTTTCATCAAGAGGGTCTTTAGTTCTTCGCTTTCTGCCATAAGGGTGGTGTCATCTGCATATCTGAGGTTACTGGCCTGTGTCCCTGAGTGGGGTGCAAAGTGGGGTGACCCTGAGACATCACCGTGGATGTGCCAGGATCCCATGGCGAGCCTGTGGGATGCCAGATTGGCCAGGAGGGGGAGGGGCAGCTCCAGTCCAATTCTCAGAATTAAGGACACTTTGCAGCCAGGAAGCCCTGGAGCCCTCTTCCAGGGCCTGCAGGGCGGGGAGGTCTTGGGGAGCAGCCAGAAGAGGGGGCAGTGTGGGGAGCCCTGTTGGTCAACTCATGGCTCATGGCCCATGGCCCACTGCCCACTAGTCCCCCACTAAGACAGCTAAGAAATCCTTCTATAGTCCCCCTCTTTTCCAAGGCAAAGGTCTCTGGGGCCCTGAGGAGCTGGGCATGGGCAGACAAGAGGCCTTGAACATGCAGGCCTCACCCAGAAGTGCCGTTTGCTGTAGTGGAACCCCTGCCAGCTCTTGCTGGGTGGCTTCAGAGAGTCGGTGCAGGGGCTCCAGGCCTTCAGCACCAGGGAGTCCATGGGACCAGCCATTCCCTCCCCACCCCTGCCCCGAGCTGCAGGCAGGGTGTCCTGTGATGTAAGAAGTGGGGTCAAACATGGTTAACCCAATGCCTCCAGGGCGCTGCCTCGGTGGATTTCAGGGACAGAGGGGACCAGAGAAGCTCACAGGCTACTGTAGCCTGCTGTTGCTCAACTCCCATTTTTCAAGAAAAGCCAGGGATGCAGCCTTCAGTGAAATGTACACTTAACAATGAACTCAGAATCAGAACCCGCATGTACTTGGATGTGGTGTCAGTTGACTCACTCTTCCTGTAAGCCCCAGCCCTCACTGAGTTCCTGAGGCTCTTCCCTGGCTGGTGTACCCCCAGAGCAGCTCAGAGAGGGCTTCCAATGACTTGTCCAGTACACAGCAGAAGCCAAACTGGCATGAGAACACAGGGTCATCCAAGACCAGAACCAGCCATGTCAATGGCCATCTGGTTCCATTATGACCAGATGGGGAGCTGGGAGGAACCCAGTGCTCCCTGCAGGCTCTCTGCTGCCTCGGCCACAAGCTGGACAGGTCCTAGCTCAGCTACTGCAAAATGAAGCACGAAAGGGCAGGCCAGGGGCAGGGGGGCTCCAGGAGTGGGGAGGGGTCTGCGTAGCCTGTGAGGCAATGCCCAGTGCCAGTAGCCCTGGCAGCTCCCGAGCTTGCCCCGCCACCCGCCCCTGAGTTCCGGCATCAAGGACATGGCTCGGCCCTGCCTGCGCTGGACACCTGCCCCAAACGGCTCTGAACCCACAGAAGATGCCCCTGTGCCTCTCAGACGCCCACAGCGGCAAGGAGCAGAGACTAGACCTGCCTCTCAGGTGGACCCGGCCGGACGCCGGCTCTGGGCGGGGCGGCGCGAGCGGGGTGCCGGGTCGGTCGGGAGGCGCACGTGACACAGCCGCCGGGAGCCGGGCGTTGACGCCACGTCACCCCACCCAGGGCCCCGCGCCCATTGGCTGCCCCTCGGGCCGGGGCGGGGCTCGTCCGGCCCGCGCCCCCGCGGCTCCCGGCGCGCGTCCCCTCCGCCTTGCTCTGCTCACCTGTGAAATGGGATGCTGTCCTCCGGGAAGAAAAGGGTTAACGCGGAGGCGCGCAGCTGCGGCGCCCTGTGCGGGTGCGGCGCGGCAGCAGAGTCCCCGGGAAGGCCAGGGGAGGGGCGCTCAGAGGACCATGTTCCCCGAAGAGCCGCAGCCCCACCCGGCTTTCCCCACCCTCCCCTGGACCCCTGCCCTGCCCAGCTGGTCTCAGGCTGCCCAGTGAAGCAGTGATCTCTTTGGTGGCAGATTCCTCCCCGCTCCCACGACTGGGCCCTACAGGGAGCTTCAGCCAGCCTTCACTTGAGCTGGCTGCGGGTCTCCATTGGGCGCTGCTTCATCACCCTCTCTCCTGAACTGCTGCAGTTACACGCGCATATTGACTGAGCTTGCTCTTTATATATGCGGTATAGGCGGCTACAAGACAAGGAGGCACGTCTGTCTTGACCTTGACTCCAACAGACTCTGCAGGGTTACAGCAGGAAGGAGTGTTCTCATTTTACAGACACCAGAAAGGTGAAGTAAGATGTTCCAAGTACACAGCAAGCAGGTGAAAACCCAGACCTGTTTCCTGACTCTAAGAAACTGGTCTTCAGGCTTCACACAGCACCCCCTCCCCTCCCTGGGAAGGGCTGTTGGAAATTTCAGGGAACTCCCCAGATTCCCAAGGCCTTCTGGGTGCTTGGCTCCTACTTGGTGGGGTGGGGCCTGGGCATCAGGATGCAGGGGGCTGTTCCCCCACAGAAGTTCATCTGGAGGGCCAGGCCCCAAGGGTCCCTGCGCAGGACCACTTGGGAAACAGATGTGGTTTGGAGGTCCCCCGGGGCCTGGCCATCCCTGTTCTGGGTAATTTTCCACCGCAGCCACTTCCGGGAGGGGAACCAAGAGCCCTGCGTGTCCAGTCTGAGCCCCAGGGACTTGGGCCTCCAAAGCCTTTCTTGGCCTGGGCAACACCCCCCTTCCAAAGTGCGCCACAAATGTCACTCTGTCAGAGGGTGTGGTCAGACAGGCTATATCTGGAATCTGAGCAAAGCAGTACTCAGGATGGCTGGATTCACTGAGGAGTAGGGGGTGGAGGTGGGGGTCCAGACCTCTGATAAGGCTCCTTGGCTGCCCCCTATCAAGGGTGCCTCTGCTCACTGCTTCCACACTTGCAGCACCTGCATATTAGTATCTCAGTCCACCTCATTAGGACCCTCCCTTGGCACCTAGCTCTGCCCCCAACCCACAGGACCCAGGGTCCTGGTCCAGCTCTCTCCCCAGTCTAGCTGTCTCCTCTGACCTGCCGGGGCCTGTCCTGATCCAGGGCAAGGGGTCCCAGGCCCAAAGCACAGACTGCCCCTACCTCATCCCAGCTGCTCTGGGGACGGGGGGGCTGTGTGAGCTTGTGCTGGTGAGCTCCTAAACTCCGGGTGCAGAGGCCAGCCCACCTTCAGCAGCCGGACTGGGCCCACTAACCCCCAGCCCTTCTGTCAGTCCCACAGCTGGATCTGGGAGGAAACCAGAGTAAGTCAGAGTGGGAAATTCTAGCCTCTTCCAGACTCTTCAGAAGATCTAAAGAAGGAGGGGCAGGCTCATCTCACAGGCCCAGTCGGCCACCGTTACTAACGTCCCAGTCAGCCTATGCGGAGACACCATCAAGCCCCGTTACAGCTGAGGAAACTGAGGAACAGTGTGGTGAGGTAACTGGCCAGAGGGCACACAGCAGGTCTTGGACTGGTCTGTCTTCTAAAGGCCCAAATCTCAGAATGAAGTTTGTCGGGTCACTTCTTGCCCCAAGTTCAGCGACATCTGGGACGGACCCAACCCGGGGCTTCCACTCGGCCCCCTTGCTCAGGGCGGGAGAAGCCGGGGCCTGCGGGAGGGAGCCCCGCAGCAGTCCGCGAGGGGATGGAACGGCCAGGGGGCGGGTGCGCAGGCCAGATCGGAGCCGCCTGACGCTCCCCAGGTTGGGCGGGACGGTCCACCCGGGGGCGGGGTTCCTGCAAGGCTCCGCCCCGCCCCGCCTGCCCCGCAGAACCGCCGCCGGGAACCCAGTTTCCGAGGAACTTTTCGCGGGCGCTGGGCACCACCGAGTTCCGGGCGGGACGCGAACGCGCGGAGCGGCTGCGGCGGGCCCGGCGGACCTCCGAGAGGAGGTGACTGCGCCATGGACGAGCCACCCTTCAACGAAGCGGCCTTGGAGCTGGCGCTGGCCGAGCCGTGCGAGCTGGACGCGGCGCTGCTGACCGACATAGAAGGTGCGTCAGGGCCACTGGGCTCCGCGCACGGGCGGTGCCGGGCCGGGGGCACGGAGGGCGTCGGGGCGCGGCCCGCGCCTCTGTGAGGAGCGCTCCGCGTCTCTGCGCCGAGCGCTGCGGGCCTCGCGGTCCTGTCCCCGCGGAGCTGCCCGTGCCCCCTGGGTCCTGTAGGAGGCTCGGCGCTGAGCACGTGCGCCTCTGGGCGCCCCGGCCCGCACCCCGCGGCCACCGAGTCCTCAGTCGCGAGGCGGCGTTGGCGAGAGCCGGGGACCCGGCGTCGCCGAGGCCCCGCCCCGCCCCGGCCTTGACGTCAGCGGGAGGTTACTCTCGGTCGTTCCCTCCGTCCCGAGAGTTCAGCTCGGCGCCCGCGCTCCTGCGCATGCGCTCCGCGGTCCCGCGGACCCTGACAGACCAGGGCCCGGTTCTCCTAGCTGGCTCCGGGTATCGGTTCGGCACACGTTTATCGAGCGTCTACTGAATACCAAGCCCAGTTCTAGGCACCGGAGGTTCACAGACCTGGGCTCCCCCTTTCCTTGGAAGCACAAACCCACCCTAAGGAAACCCATAAACGGATACTTACATCTGTGGTGGAGCTGGGGCAGGGTGACTGCTTCGGGTAGGGCGGTGGGGTGGGACCTGAGCTCAGCCCTGAGAAGGATGTCTTCCCCGCAGAGGGCACGGCGAGGAGTTGAAGGGGCACAGGTGAGACTGGGCAGGTGGGTGGAAGAGGACTTGGCAGGGAAAGGCGGGAGCAGCAGCGCGGGCCCTCTTACACACCTGGAAACACTGCTCTGGTTGTTCTACAAAGAGGGTGTTGGGGGCGAAGCTGCAGCGGGGCCAGTCAGGAGGCTGTTGCCCACGCCGCACAGAGCACATTCCAGCCTCCGCAGGTTGCCTCCGAGATTCCTATGCAGCTTCAGCCACGTTGGCTACCTTGCACTTGGTTGATGGGGAAAACAGGCCCTGAGCACAGGACCCAAACCTCCCACAGCCTGGATGGACTCATCCATGGAGGCTATGGCCACCCTAGGGTTAGCAAAATGGACACATCTGAGCCAACCACTCTTTGGATGGCTCGCTGGGAACCTAGCTGGTAGGGCCCAAGAGTTGCCAGGTCCCCTGGAGGGGAGTTGAGAGGAGGGCCAGGCAGCGTTGACTCGGGGGTGAGAGCTGAACTGGATCCCAGAGGCAGTGGGATGTTAAGTGACTTGTCCCAGGTCACACAGCAGAGCATGGTAGAGCCAGAATTCAAACCCAGGGTGGGAGCTCCAGAGCCCACGCTCTTAAATGCTGGTCTCCTATTGTGAGTGTGTGTGTGTGTGACACTGTAGAGCAGGGGACTCAGGAGGCTGCTCTATATGGAGGTATGCTGGGGGCCTGGGAGTGGGTCGAAACGGTCATAGGTCACACGGCCACCTCCCCATCCTAGCCCAGAGCCTTTGACTCATGAGACGGAGGACTGGCATCAGGGAGTCTACCCATGGCCCTGAGCCCCACCCAGCCTGGGCATGTGCCTTGGCCAGACTCCGTCATGTGACCAGCGCCCTCACCAGGAGCCCCAAGTCCTGTGCTGCAGGTCGGGCCCTGGCTGCACTGCGCCACAACTCTGGGTGGATCCACCTGCTCCCAGCCTCCTCCTCCTGTTCTTGTTTTGGGGTCCCCTGTGGCCATGAGAGAGGGTGTGTGGGAGCCGCCTTGCATGAGTGCTGGGATTGTGTTGATGCCGTGGAGGGCCTTACCCCCCACTGGTTCATTCACTGCACTATGCTGCTCAGTGATGAAGAGGCGATTGGAGGACGCTGCTGGTCGGGTGGGCCTGATCAAGGGGTGGCCTGGGCCTCCGGTGCATAGCTGGAAGTCATCTCTGCCTGGGCTTCCCAGTTCACTCGTCTTCAAAGTCCAGGTGTCTGCCTTCGGCCCAGTCCCTAAATCAACCACAGGGACCTGGCTTCCTGGGCTCCAGGCCAGCCTGCTCAAAGAGGTACATGGGGGCCAACCTGCCCCCTCAGGCCTCTCCCCACAGTCTCTCATGCCCAGGTCTCTCCCTGGTGCTGCCAAGCATGGGCCCTCCTTAGAAAACAAGCTCAAGATGGCTTACAGCCCTGCTCTGGCCACAGCACATGCCTGCTCAGCTCCCTAACCACCATGGCTGCCCAGAACCCCAAGATACAGTCCCTTGTCTCAGTGCGGTGTTTGAGACCTGTCAGGTGGGCTGGGCCCACCCTCCCATGGTGAGTCCTGTCCCTCCAGGCCCTCCCCATGCCCTGGACACACTCTGCCCCCACATGGCGCTCCTGCCTCATCCTCATGTCCAGAGGTCCTGAGGGCAGAGCCTGGGAGAGGCCTCTCCCCCTGGACATGGCCCCTCTCCATCCCTCTCCTGCCTTGGGTGCCTGGCCCACCTGCCCCAGGCGGCAGGAAGCAGAGGCCCTCCCGGTGTGGCCATGTGCTCTCTCCAGGTTGCAGCGGCTGCTCTGGAAAGCTGGGGTGAGGCCATAAGTGGGCTGCCCATGAGCCCCTGTGAGTTCCAGCCCTCGCACCTGTGAGGGGGTGGGGAGATCCGGGCAATCCAGGGAGGCGGGTGGGCTGGCAGTTGGGAGCTGCCTTCTGCCCGGTGGTCACCTCACTGGATGCACACATTCTAGGTGACCTGCCCAGCCTCAGGTGGGGTCACCACCGGGCAGAGGCCTGGGGTCTGGACTTCGCCCAGCTGATAGGGCAGGCCAGGTGGCAATGACTCTTGGCCAGAGCAAGTGCCTCTGTCCTGTGTCTTGCCAGCCACAGGCCCCGTGGATGTGCCCTTTGACCCTGGGGCCTAAAGGGCGTGCATACCTGCACTTGTGATAGGGGAGGGGAGAGCCTCAGAAATGCCACGGTTATCTCCTCACTGGTATACAGACTGGGGGCAGACATGCCCACTACCCCCACCTGCCGAGCTGAGGTGTGGGGAGCAGCAGGAGGGCCAGGCCCAGTGGGGATTGCCTCCCAGGCCAAGAACATGTTGCAGTAAATCCATCTCTAGCTGGCAGAGGAGGGCCCAAGCCCAGCATGTGTTTCTGGTTTCTGGCCATAGTTGATTGTTTGCTGCACAACCACCTCGGGGCAGCCTCAGAGATGCAAATTAAAGCACCTTCAAGGTTCCAGTCACACAGTTGTGAGGACTAAGGAAAGCACCCCAAAGTAGGTAAAAATGATAAAACCCAGTGCTGGTGATGCTCTGATTAAACGTGACACATTGCAAGGGAGAGTGTAAGGAGGTTTATTGTTCCAGAGAGCAGCCTGGCAGCTCGGAAGCAGTGTGCTGCCTTTGAACCAACACACACACTTCAGAGGGGGCAGTGCCAGGGCTGAGCCTTGGAGCTTCACACTGCCTCCCCTCTGCGTAGCACTCTGCACGCACATCCTGACCTGGGATGAGTGGTGGCAACAAGTTGGGACAGAGCCAGGCTGGCCTCAGGGCTCACTCCTGCCCCTGGCAGGCGGGGCTAGGGGCTGTGGGCTTGGGGGGTTGGCAGGCCTGGGCGTAGGTCTGAGATTCTTCACTTGGCAGTCAGAAGACCTGGGGCACATAGCCTCCCTCTGAGCCTTAGTGGCCTCATCTGGCTAGAGGGCTCATATTCAGGTTCCCCTGGGGCTCTGGCCCCGGGGCCATCTCATTCCAGGAAGAGCGGGCACCCGCCACATCCCCAGGCAGCCCCACACACACAAAGGCACCCTGTGCCCCTGCCGCACACATGATTGGCTGAGGACATGCGAACCTGCCAACTGTGCTTCTCGGGAGGTTCCAGGAGATGCTGGTGGGAGCAGCAGGGCTAGCTGGCAGGGTGCAAGCCCGCTTCCCACTGCTGCCCTGTGCCCTCCCTCACGCAGCCAGAGGTGGAGCGGTGCTGTTGCTTTGTGCTGTCTGCTGCAGACTTTGTGACCTGCTTACAAATACCTTTTCTGCCCATTCCCTGAGAATTGGTGTTCTTAGCTCAGGCGACAGACAAACGTGGGTTGGAACTCCAGCTTTGGGCTGTCTCCTTGACCCTCTTCCTTCTTGACCCCCTCTTCTGCAGTCACACCAGCCTCTTCTTTGTCTTGATAGCACACCAAACTTGCTCCCACCTCAGGGCCTTTGCACTTGCTGTTCCTCCTGCCTGTGACATCCTTCCTCCTGGCCCACTCCCTTCTTTCATTCAGGCCTCTACTCAGATGCCCCCTCCACAAAGAGGCCTGCCCTGACTCCCTCTGTTTCTTCACGATGCTCATCACCTGCACCCCCTTCCTCCACGGATTAGTAGACAGTTGGCCTCCCTCCAACAGAAGCTCCACTGGGAGGTCTTCACGCTCTGTTCCTGCACTCGAACAGAAGCTCCACTGGGAGGTCTTCACGCTCTGTTCCTGCACCCCCAGCACCTGGCACTGGCCTGGCATTTAGGAGAGGGCAGTAGATATTGTCAGAGAAACATCTGAGCTTCATGGGCCAAGCCATATGAAGGAGGTGGTGAGCTCCCTGTCCTAGGAGGCATGCAAGAAGAGTTTGGGGTGCAAGGCCTTGTGTCAGCTCCTGTGGGTCATAGGCTCCTGTGATAGTCAGAGGTGGGCTCCTGTGGGTGGGTGTGATGGGGGTCCCCCAAGGATTTCTGTCATGGCCTCAGGATAAATAGGCCCTAGAATAAAAGGCCCACATCTGCCTTCAGAGGGAGGTTTGTAGGTAGAGCCAGGGAGGGGGCAGAGGGTTTCAGGTTTCCTGTTAGGCCCTGATAGAATCAGGGCAGGAGAGGAAAAGATGAAGCCAGGCTTGGGGAGGGGCAGGTGGGCCCCCTGAGGCTGAGCCCACACCTCCCCTCTCCCCATAGAGTGGGTGCAGGAGCCACGCAGGCCTTGAGTCTTAGGTCATGCGAGTGCTTACTTCACCGGCGAAGGGCCCCACTGTGGGAGCCCTGTCCAGCCTTTCAGGCCCACTGGACTGGAGGGAGCTTCCTTAAACTGTGCACCCTGGAGTGGGGGCTCTCTTGCCTCCTAGAATCCCCTGCTCCAAGGCCAGAGGTGAAGGCTCAGAGAAGGAGAGTGACTTGCCTGGGACTGCACAGCAAGTGAAGGGTGGAGGGAAGTTCTGGCACCCAGATCTGGCTTTAGGAGAGAGTGAGAGGGGGCCCAGTCAGACCGTGAGTTCAGAGGGTGGTGGCCCCTCAACATGCCACCAGATGAACTGCGTCTTCGTTATATCATGTCCCCGAGGCCAGCCCTCCTCTTGGCAGCTGTTCCTGACCCTATCGGCTGTGGGCCTCTCCCTTCTACGTCCTTGGTCTAGATGGGACAGAGCCAAGACATGTGAAATGGGAAACAAAGGGGGCGAGAGAGCATGAGACAGGGAGAGGGACGGTCAGGAGCAGGTAGGCTTGACTCTGGGTGGCCCTGGCCCTGCAGAGGCTCAGGTGTGAGTCAGCCCTGGAATTCAGGCCTCAGTGTCTCCCAGTCTCAAGGTACTCAGGTGAGGTAGGAGCCTTGCCAACACCAATGTCTTGATTTGGGGGGGTGAGGGAGGGTGTGAGCACCCACCAGCTGAGGAGGAAGGGAGGTGGAGAATTCAGTTGTCCTTGGCATCTGCTGCAAGGCCATGGAAGGACCCGGACAAAGAAGGGTGGATATGTGATGGAGAGGAGCCTCCTGGAAAGTGAGAGCCATCGGGGCCAGGGGGTCTCTGCCCCTAACACCCTCTGAGGCTGCAGGACACCAAGAAAGGGTTGCAGGTGGGCTTGGCCGCAGTTGGAGGCTGGCATGAGCCTGGAGTCCACTTGGCCACAAAAGCTGGAGCTGGCAACCTGGGCTGCTGGCCAGGCTCTGTTCATCTGTGTAGAACTCAAACCTTACACAGAAGGGGAGAGGATCTGGGCAGCCCTCCAGAGACCCCCAGAGCCTGTCATCCCAGGACTTCCTCACCTTCTGTCCCAGGGACTGGGCTGCCTGTTGGCTTCCCCTGACCCTGCAGTGAATAAATGAGTCAGGTTCACCCCGAGACTGCTGGGGGTGGGGATGTCACTGACCCCGTCCCAGATCCAGGCCCCTCTTCAAAGGGATGTCTGTATGGGGCTTCAGCTCGGGCTCAGCTGTTACTGGCTATCAGTTTGGGGTATGGGTTCCCTTCCTCAGTGTCCCTGGAAAGTGACTGTTGCCAGGGGTTCGTGCGGTGGGGTGTGGCCCATGCTGGGGCGGCCCAGGAAGGGGAGGTCCCCACACCCACTGCCAGGTGGCCCTTAGTCTCACTTAAGCACTGCACCCAGTAACACCTTTACTTGTCCCAGATCTGGCTTTAGGAGTCGGAGCCCAGAGTCGTGCTCGTCCCATTTTCCAAGAGCGAACTGAGGCTGAGCGTGGTCGAGACCAGCTCAGGGTGTCAGAGAGCCAGAGACTTACCTGCGGAGCTGGGGCACCTCTAGCCCCTCGTTCCACCTCTCTTCTCTGACTTGACCGCCAGTAACCCCTGCAGACGTCGGCGCCTAGTGGGTTAAGGGCCAGCGTCCGCTAGTAACCCCGGCCCCCATGCGGCGCCGCGGGGCGCAACCCGAGCCGCGTGCCGTGGGGGTGGGGCGGGGCCGGGGCGGGGCGCCAGGAGGCGGTGGCGCGGCCGCTGATTGGCCGCGCGCGCTCACCCCATGCCCGGCCCGCCGCTACGCGGGGCGGGGCTGGCCAGCGGGGCGGGGCGGGGGCGGGGCCGGTATCGGGGGCGGGGCCGGCGGGTAGCTCTGTCGCTCAGCGGCTTTAAAGTGCGCCGGCTCCGCAGGTGAAGTCTGTGCTCGGAGACCGGCAGGCCAGCCGCCTGGACGCCCCGAGGGGCGACGGGCCCGGGCCGCGGAACCATGGACTGCACGTTCGAAGGTATTTTTTGGAGGCCTCCACCCCTTTATTATAGAGCTTTCATTTCCTCAGCGGGGTTCCATCCTCGGTGCCCTGAGGGGAGGTGTACACACTCCCTGCTCTAAGAAGAGTAGGCTCCCCACGCCCACGTCCGGAGTAAGGGGGTGGCTTTCCCACATCTGCTCCAAAGCGGGGAGGACCACTTTTCCTGGAGCTCCCTTTTGGGGGCACCTTGGGCTTGACAGACAGTGGGAGCCCTAGGTCAGCCAGTTTCGTCTCTCGGCCTCAGTTTCCTCAACTATCAAAGGGGCTCGTGAGGCCTGGGGTAGGGGGTCCTGCGGGAGAAAGCACTGTGCACTATGACCTGTGCAGACCTGGAGGGCCTGCCAAGTGTTTGTGTTTGAGGACAGGAGGGCTGAGCCTGGCACCCACCCCCACCCCATCCTCCCTTGTGCTCTCCTGGCAGCCTGGGTCGTCCCCTGCAGTCACTTTCCTGCCTGGCACCTGTCAGTAGGAGGGACTCAGGTGACCTTGAGGCCCCACTCCGTGCAACTGTCCTGTCACAAAGTGTTTTGTCAGTCCTGTACAGATGGGGAGACTAAGGGCTGGTGAGAGGACACTTTTGCCAGAAGCCCAGGCTGGGGGTCTGGGGGACACCTGGGGCTCCCAGGGTTTGCTCATGGGTCCTGCAGAGCACTTTGACCCAGTGGATGACTCCTTCAGTGGGTTAGAGGGCCCTGGACTGACCCAGCCAGGCTGCTGGTTGCCAGCTGGGGGAGAGGGCTTGTGGCCAGTTTGGGCTGCCGCGGGCCATGTGTCCAGTCTGTATGAGGAGGAGAGTCAGGACAGACGGCATTGGCTTTCATTGAGGGGAGACTGAAGCTTGAATGGCCGGTCCAGAGCTGCTTGGCTGCAAACAGAGCCTGGGCTTGTGCCCAGAACATTCAGAGACACACTGGTTGGCACACATATGGCCAGCGGTTGACTCTGCCCCAAGTCTCGGTTTATTGCACAGAGAAATGGGTTGGCAAAGGCAGCTCTGAATTGAGCGGTTGTGGACCTCTGCTTCGGGGGCCGCTGGCATTGTCCAGTGTCGCAAGGCTGTTTGATGCACTGGGCAAAGCTCCAGATGTCCCGGGTATCTGTGAGCGTGGGCTCCTGCGGGTGGCTTTTTGTTTCTGTGGCGTTGCTCCCACGTGTACACTGTGTCGGGGGTGGGGCGTGAAGACACACAGCACCTGCTGCACTGCTGCTCACAGCTTTTCCTCCTCCCCGCAGACATGCTTCAGCTCATCAACAACCAAGACAGCGACTTCCCGAGCCTATTCGACCCGCCCTACGCCGGGGGCGGAGCAGGGACCACAGACCCTGCCAGTCCCGACGCCAGCTCCCTGGGCAGCCTGTCCCCACCTCCTTCCACGATGAGCTCCTCACTTGAAGGCTTCCTGGGGGTGAACAAGGCGACACCCCCACCCTTGTCCCCTCCCCAGCCTGCGCCCACCCCCCTGAAGATATACCCATCTGTGCCTGCCTTCTCCCCGGGGCCTGGGATCAAGGAGGAGCCAGCGCCCCTGACTGTCCTCCAGCCCACCACCCCCCAGCCCCTTCCTGGAGCTCTCCTGCCGCAGAGTGTTGCGGCCACCACCCCACCGCAGTTCAGCTCTGCTCCCATTGTGGGCTACCCCAGCCCTCCAGGAGGTTTCACAGGTAAGGAGGGCGTGTGGAGGTGGGAGTCAGGTGCTTTTGGTGGAGGAGTTTGCAGGCTTTAGCAGTCGGGCCCCTGCTCTGTGGCTGGAGGCGCCTGCTCACCAGTAGTTCTCGGGCTCCTGTGGACGAAGCACTTCTCTCGCTGCCCGGGGTCCACACCAGCTGCCCTTCTGCAGAGTGATTCTTGGCTAGGAGGCTGGCATACTTGCATCAGAGCCCTGGGCAGAGCCATCCAGATAGGAACCCACGGCCACAGGGGTAGTGACTCATCCCGGGTCACATGGTGATGAGGACCTGGGGGACGGGTTGGAAGTGGGTTGCGATAGCCTGTGTCCTCAGCCCCAGCCTTCATCTCTGCAGGGACCCCTCCGGGGAGCAGCTCGCAGTCACTGGCTGGCCTGCCACTGGCTTCCCTGCCAGGGGTCCCGCCCGTCTCCTTGCACAGCCAGGTTCAGAGTGCGGCCCCCCAGCAGCTGTTGACAGCCACAGCCACCCCCACGGTGGCCCCTGGAGCAACCTCTGTGACCTCCCAGATACAGCAGGTCCCGGTGAGGCGGTCTGGCTGGCATCAGGGAGGTGGTAGCCCTGGGCCCAGACCCATAGCCCACGGCTGAGGCCCCTCCTGTCCTTAGGTCCTGCTGCAGCCCCACTTCATCAAGGCAGATTCGTTGCTCCTGACGACCGTGAAAACAGATGTGGGAGCCCCCTTGAAAGCGGCAGGCATCCGCTCCCTGGGCCCTGGCACTGCTGTTCAGGCAGCGCCCTTGCAGGTAGGGGGCTTGGGCAGGGTGGGGGTGGGTGGCTTGGGTGGGGTGGGGGGCGGCGAGGTTTGCTCACATGTCCACCTGCTAACTCTGCCTGGCCCTGCAGACCCTGGTGAGTGGCGGGGCCATCCTGGCCACAGTGCCACTGGTAGTAGACACTGACAAGCTGCCCATCAACCGACTTGCCAGTGGCAAGGCTCCAGGCTCGGCGCAGAGCCGCGGCGAGAAGCGTACAGCCCACAATGCCATCGAGAAACGCTACCGCTCTTCCATCAATGACAAGATCGTTGAGCTCAAGGACCTGGTGGTGGGCACCGAGGCCAAGGTGTGGGCTGAGGCCCTAACAGGGTGGCTCTGGGCAAGCAGGCACCTGGGAGGAGGAGGAGGAGGAGGAGGATGGGGCTGGGCAGACAGTCCTGGGGCCCCAGCCTCCTCGGGCCTGGCAGTTCTGTTCAGGTGAGCTTCAGGGAAGCCCCGGGTGGCACAGGCTCTTCCAGGTGCTGGGGATTTAGCAGAGGACAGACAGAGATCCTGCTGTTGAGTAGCTGATGTTCTAGCAGGGTGCGGGGGTGCCAACAGACCTGGGTTGGGGTACGCCAGGTGGCATAAGTGCTGTGCTGGAGAGAAGAGGGATGGGGGAAGTTGCAAACCTAAGTTGGGTGGTCCGGGAAGGCCTCACAAAGGTGATGTGATGTGTGAACAGAGGCCTGGAGGAGGTGAGAGAGTGAGGCATAAGGTGGAGTGATGTTGACAGCAGCCAGCCAGGTGCTGTTGTCTGTATCTTACTTACCTGGGCGGCAGGTTCTAGGGGAGGAATGTTCCCAGGGAGTAGGAATAGCAGATGCAGATCTCCTGAGGCGATTGTGTTGCAAAGCAGCCCTGCCCTCTCGCTTCAGTGCCAAGCTCTCTGGCCTGACCACTTGTGCCATCTCCCTCCCACCCCACCCCTGCAGTTGAATAAATCTGCCGTCTTGCGCAAGGCCATCGACTACATCCGCTTCCTTCAGCACAGCAACCAGAAGCTCAAGCAGGAGAACCTGAGTCTGCGCACTGCTGTCCACAAAAGCAGTGAGTGCTGGCCCTCCCTGGCTCGCAGCTCCCCCAGGTCCTGAGCTCCAATTTGGGGTGAGGTGGGGTGTGGAGCTCACTCCAGCCTGCTCCTCTCTGGCCCACAGAATCACTGAAGGACCTGGTGTCGGCTTGTGGCAGTGGAGGTAGCACAGATGTGCCCATGCAGGGCATGAAGCCAGAGGTGGTGGACACCCTGAGTCCACCCCCCTCAGACGCCGGCTCGCCCTCCCAGAGCAGCCCCTTGTCCCTTGGCAGCAGGGGCAGTAGCAGCGGTGGAAGTGGCAGTGACTCGGAGCCTGACAGCCCGGTCTTTGAGGACGGCCAGGTGGGGCCTGCAGTGTTGTTCCCTTCTTGTCATCCAGCAACTTCCTCCGAGCCCCAGGACTGGATCAGGTCCCTCACACATCCCACCTCCCCTTTTATAGACAGAAGAAAGACAGGGCTGAGGGGTTCCCACAGTAAGGCAGGGGGCAGAGTTGACCCCTCCTTCCTGGAGCTGTGCTCTCTGGGTCATGCTGCCCTGTTCTCACCGCCCTGCCCACCCCCCCAGGTGAATCCAGAGCTGCTGCCCGCTCCCCACAGCCAGGGCATGCTGGACCGCTCTCGCTTGGCCCTGTGCGCGCTCGTCTTCCTCTGTCTCTCCTGCAACCCCTTGGCCTCCCTGCTGGGTAGCCGGGGTCCTGCTGGTCCCTCCGACACCACCAGCATCAACCACGGTCCCAGGCGCAGCATGCTGGGTGCTGAGGGCAGAGGTAGGGTGGTAGGAGGGGGGCTCTCGCAGAGGTGGATCCCGTCCTGTGGGCTTGGGGCTCTGGATTTCCTGGGTGCCCAGCCTCTGTGTCCCCAGCTTCTGTCTGCCCCCAGATGGTCCTGGCTGGGCCCCGTGGCTGCTGCCCCCACTGGTCTGGCTGATGAATGGGCTGCTGGTGCTCTTCTCCTTGGCACTTCTCTTTGTCTACGGAGAACCAGTCACTCGGCCCCACTCATGCCCCGCCGTGCACTTCTGGAGGCATCGCAAGCAGGCCGACCTGGACCTGGCCAGGGTAAGTGGCCAGACCCTGGGGGATGGGAACAGGCAAGGCTGGGACCCCGAGCAGTGTCTGGGAAGGTGCTGGGCATACCGTGGACCTCCCCTGTTCTCCCCACTCCTGACTACCCCTTCGACTCCTGTGGACCCCTGGGGGCCCAGCCTGTGCTGCTGGGGATGGTGTGGTCCTCACGGGAGGCCCAAGGTGGAGGGGTAGCACAGCCCCACGTTTCTTACCTGAAAACCCCTCACCCCCAGGGGGACTTTGCCCAGGCTGCCCAGCAGCTGTGGCTGGCCCTGCGGGCCTTGGGCCGGCCTCTGCCCACCTCCCACCTGGACCTGGCCTGCAGCCTGCTCTGGAGCCTCATCCGCCACCTGCTGCAGCGTCTCTGGGTGGGCCGCTGGCTGGCCGGCTGGGCAGGGGGCCTACGGAGGGACAGGGCCCTACAGGCAGATGCTCGCACCAGCGCCCGTGACGCAGCCCTCGTCTACCACAAGCTGCACCAGCTGCACACCATGGGTATGCAAGCGAGGGCTGGCCCCCCGGGGTCCTGCTGCCTCCACACCACCCTTGGCCTCACGCCCTCTTATCTTCCAGGAAAGTACTCAGGTGGGCACCTCGCTGCTGCCAACCTGGCGCTGAGTGCCCTGAACCTGGCTGAGTGTGCGGGAGATGCTGTGTCTGTGGCCACGCTGGCTGAGATCTACGTGGCCGCTGCGCTCAGGGTCAAGGCCAGTCTGCCCCGGGCCTTGCATTTTCTGACAGTGAGTAGGTGGTGACCAGTGAGGGCTCTGTGGATAGGTGAGGGCTGCACAGAAAGGCACGTGGTTATGGGGGCGGCTGTGGGCCCGCTGTGGTCTCAGCCAGGTTTCAGTTTGATGGCCCTTTCCTTCCTTCCTCAACAGCGCTTCTTCCTGAGCAGTGCCCGCCAGGCCTGCCTGGCACAGAGCGGTTCAGTGCCCCTTGCCATGCAGTGGCTCTGCCACCCTGTGGGCCACCGTTTCTTCGTGGATGGCAACTGGGCCCTGTGCAGCGCCCCGAGGGACAGCTTGTACAGCGTGGCTGGGAACCCAGGTGCCTTCTCTCCCTGGGCCCTTCCCCGTGCCCACCCCTTTCCCCACAGCTGGCCGCCTCCTCCATCCCCCGTTCCCATTCCTCATGCCTATCCCTGGTCAGTCTCTTGTCCCTGCCTCTCTGCTGTCCTGGCCCACCCTGGCGGCTGCCCTGCCATCTGGTGTGGCTATGGGGATGTGCTGATGGGGAGGCCAACCTGGGTCTGTCTCAGCTGGGGCTCTTCAGAGGCAAACAGAAAGACAGGGGGCGGGGGGCCAGGGGTCTGATTCAAGAGGTGCTCCAGACAACATCACCATGCAGTGAGGAGGTCGGGCAAGGGCGTGCATCCCAGGTGGGTTATCCTGTCCACAGGCGGGCGGAGTGTTTATCTACCAGCTTTCAATTGTCTCAGAGCCAGGCCCTCCCGTGCCCAGAAAAGATCCCTAGTGCAGGGAGGTGCCTGTGCACAGGAGGGGTGGGGCCATTCTCGCCCCTCCACTTGCTCACTCTTCTCCACAGTGGATCCCCTGGCCCAGGTGACTCAACTGTTCCGTGAACATCTCTTGGAGCGAGCACTGAATTGTGTGGCCCAGCCCAGCCCCAGTCCTGGATCAGCTGAGGGGGACAAGTGAGTGTCTCTGTGCGCCTCAGCAGGCCAGAGCCCCCGTCCAGTGGAGCCTGTGGGTGGCCAGAGCTGGGCCACTATGGCCTTAGGTGCATTTCGGTTCCTCTCTGGGCCTCAGTTTCCCTGCATTTCGGTTCCTCTCTGGGCCTCAGTTTCCCACCGGCCCGGCACGAGGGGATGGAGGCTCTTGGAGGAGCCAGGAGGCCAGGCTGCGCTGTTCGCAAAGGTGAGGACCCCTGCCAGCCATCCTGACCGCCCGTCCTCTCCTGCCACAGGGAGTTCTCAGATGCCCTGGGGTACCTGCAGCTGCTGAACAGCTGTTCGGACGTGGCCGGAGCTCCTACCTGCAGCTTCTCCATCAGCTCCAGCATGGCTGCCACCCCCGGTGAGCCCCCGACCTGTGATGCCCTCAGCCCCAGCGCCAAGCAGCTCAGCCTTGGGTGCAATATGGCTGAGTTTCTGCCTCCTGTGCCCCCTTTGCAGGCACAGACCCGGTGGCCAAGTGGTGGGCCTCTCTGACAGCTGTGGTGACCCACTGGCTTCGGCGGGATGAGGAGGCAGCCGAGAGGCTGTACCCATTGGTGGAGCACCTGCCCCGTGCCCTGCAGGAGTCCGAGTGAGCACAGGCTGCATGCTCGTGCCCTACCCCCAACCCTGCCCCCAGCTTTGTTCTATGTCCTTGGGGTCTCACCATGCTCTTCCCATGAAGCCAGAACCAGTGCAGAGGGAGGTCCAACCATGACACTTCTGCCTTGGCCCCAACAGGAAACCCCTGCCCAGGGCGGCTCTGCACTCCTTCAAGGCTGCCCGGACCATCCTAGGCCGTGGGAAGGCTGAGTCTGGCCCAGCCAGCCTGGCAATGTGTGAGAAGGCCAGTGGGTACCTGCAGGACAGCCTGGCCACCACACCAGCTGACAGCTCCATTGACAAGGTAAGGGCTGGGGCCAGGGGCCTGGCCCGTCTCAGGGGCCTTGGCCTTTCCACTCCCTGGATGGTCCCCCTTGGGCTGCAGAAGACTGCAGGGTCAGCCCAACAGCACAGGACGGGGGACCCAGCCGGCCTTGCCTTCTGGCTAAGGCTTGGGTCCCGGGGAGAGTGGCTGCTCCCTCTGGCCTCAGTGTTGCCCTCCTAGGAGGAGGGTGGGGTGAACATGTGGCAGGGCCCTCCTTGGAGGCTGCCGCGCAGGCCGGCGGGGGCGTGGGGCCTGGAGAGCGGGCGGCCCCGCGGTGCATTGCTGTTGCATTGCATGTGTGAGGCGGGTGCAGTGCCTCGGCAGTGCAGCCCGGAGCCGGCCCCTGGCACCGCGGGCCCCCTAGCCTTCTCTCCCACAGCCAGAGGCCCTGACCCCTGCCCTGCCCTACCACCACCCCCAGGCCATGCAGCTGCTCCTGTGTGACCTGCTCCTTGTGGCGCGCACCAGCCTCTGGCAGCGGCAGAAGCTGCCGGCACCCACCCAGGCCTCTCAGGGCCCTGGAGGTGGGGCCCAGGCCTCTGCCCTCGAGCTTCGTGGTTTCCAGAGGGACCTGAGTGGCCTGAGGCGTCTGGCACAGAACGTCCGGCCTGCCATGCGGAGGGTGAGTGCCCACAGAGTCCTGACTTGTGATGGGGACAGACATGAGGTGTCTGAAGGGAGTGGGGCCTGACCTGAACCTCTCCTGGTTCCTCCTGCCCAGGTATTCCTACATGAAGCCACTGCCCGACTGATGGCAGGGGCCAGCCCGGCGCGGACACACCAGCTTCTGGATCGCAGCCTGAGGAGGAGGGTCGGCCCCTGCAAAGGAGGTGAGAAGGCCGGCTGGCCCAGGTGGGAAGGGTCTCAGGCCAGGTGAAGGCTGCAGAGGGAGACCGTAAGACACACAGGAGCCTTGGGACTTCGATGGGAGCCCTAACCTGAGACTCGGGGGAAACTGTCCTTTGTGGAGCACTCGCTCTGTGCTCCAGGGGAAGCAGCGGAAGGGACCAGCTAGCTGCATGGCAGCCCAAGACCAAAGGCGTGGGTGCGCAGGCAGGACCAGGCGGCAGGGGCGGGGCCGGGGCCTGAGCCCCGCCCCTGGCGCGGCCCCGCCCCTGACGTGCTCCCGTGCGCGTGCGCAGGCGGAGCGGCGGAGCTGGAGTCGCGGCCCACGAGGCGGGAGCAGGCCGAGGCTTTGCTGCTGGCCTCCTGCTACCTGCCGCCCGGCTTTCTGTCGGCGCCCGGGCAGCGCGTGGGCATGCTGGCCGAGGCGGCGCGCACGCTCGAGAAGCTCGGTGACCGCCGGCTGCTGCACGACTGTCAGCAGATGCTCATGCGCCTGGGCGGCGGGACCACTGTGACCTCCAGCTAGACTCCTGCCGGCGGGCCTGCCCTAGAGCCCGGTCTCCGTATCAGCGGCCGAGAGCGACGCCGGAGTTCCGGGGCTCACGCCCAGTCCACGGACTGTGCGGCCCCTGGGGGGCTGGAGACCCTCGGAGACGTCTGCTCTTGACCTGCGGGCCTACCCAGCCCGCTCCCGCACTCGGCGCGCGGTGGCCAGGATAGTGCTGGCCTCTGGTGGCCGGCTGGGGAATTACCGGGGCCTGCCGCCGCCGGATGTCACGTGCTCCCAGTGACACCGCTCCTGGGTGTCATGGACCCCCAGTCCGCAGCTTTCCCCCTCCCTCCAGAGAGGAGAGAGGGGTGCATTTCACCGAGCCGAGGGACCCTACCCCCTATGCCTCCCTCTCATCTAGGGAGACCTGTGCATAGTGTAGATCGGAGTGCACCAGCTTCCTGGCCTCCAAGGCTCAAGCATTACTTTGCCTTTTGCAGACTTTATTTTCATAGGTTGAGAAGTTTTGTACAGAGAATAAAAAATGAAATTATTTATAATCTGGGTTTTGCTCCTTTGGGGAGAGGCTAACCAGAGGGGATTCTTTGGGCCTTCTGTCCCTCTAGCACCCAGGCAAAGGCTTCTCGTTGCCACCTGCCCTTCTGTGTTTGGGAGGCCTGGCTTTATTCCCTCCAGCTGACCTGGGCCCTGGCGCGCGCTCTCATCTCCTAACCCTTAGGGCCCTTGTGGTCTCAGCTTTTCCTTTTTGGTTCCTCTCCCAGCTTCTGCCCCCTTCAGGTCCAGGAATGATATGTTCTTGGGAATCTGTGGTGACAGGAGGAACTACAACCTGGGTCTTCCTGTGTGTCTGGGTGTGTCACCTGCCTAACCCTTGTCCCCTCATCTGAGGCCACACAGCTGTGGCAGGGCAGCAGGGGCTTCTCTCCTTGACAGCTCATTCCTGTCCCAGAGCCCGCCCCTAAAGCCTGGACCCTCTCCCAGGAAAATCTGGTCAGAATCCACGGGCTGCAGAATTCCAAAACAATCGTTGTATCTTTATTGACTTTTTTTTTCTGAATGCAATGACTGTTTTTTTTTTTTTTTTACTCTTAAGGAAAATAAACATCTTTTAGAAACAGCTCGATACACACAATCTTCAGTGTGAAGCAATATACTAATAAGAACACTAGTCGTCTTAACATTTACAGTCTTCATATATATTATATATATGTATATGTATACATATATATACACTATATAACGAGGCTGGATATAATACACACGTTCACCATTTTACAGTCATATGTACAGGAAGTTGCTAGGGCGGCCCCAGGCTGGGGCTGCGTCAGGCCTATCGAAGCGTGGACAGAGCTGAGGACACGGACAGACAGGCGGACGAACTGGTGGGCACTGGCCCGGGGCGGTGGTGGCTGCATGGGGAAGGGGGCAGCGCTGGAGCCACCTTCCCAGCAAGGGCCCCGTGCTAGGGGGCGCACGACGCACAGTGGCGACACACGGAGAAGCGAGCATGTTCCCAACATATATACATTCTATGTGACATATATATAGAGGGGCACACAGGTGTGTACATGGATCTAGCGCTGTCTCCGCTCCCGTGCGAGTGGCGCTGCGGCCCCTGGAGACGGTGGTCATGCGGAGGGTTGGTCACGCGTCTGCCGGGGATCGAGACTCCTTCTGCGCTCCCAGGCTGGGCTCCAGGGATGGGGTGGGCTGGAAGGGGGACGAGCAGAAGCCAGCGGGGGCAAGTCTGCCCACACCCAGGAAGGTCGCATCCCTCGAGAACAGGCCCCAGATGCTCGGCCCTCCAGACCTTCACGCAGGTTTTGGCCGAGGCTGGGCAGTTAAGGCGCCCAGCCTCCAGCCCCTCCTGCATGGGTCAGGACTCGCCAATCCCCTATCCCTACCCACCCCCAGGGTGTCCGGCGGCGGGCCACGACCGACCCACGTGGAATGTGTACCACGTTATCCTGGAACTTTCAGGGGAGAAGTGTGTCCCCAGGCTACAGGCCTCCCGGCCCCTCCAGAGTCTGGGGGTCCCAAGGGGTCTGGCCGCTCCGCGGGCTAACCCCTCTCCAAGCCTGGCCGGGGGATGGAGGCGTGAAGGCCCTGTGCCGTCCGGTGCCAGGAGCAGACGGATCCGGAGCGTGTTTTCTACCCAACCGGGGACCACTAGCTTCCGCCCAAGGCGGCCAGATCCAAGATTCGGTTCCGGATCAGGAATCCGCTCAGGACCCGCGCCGGAAGCAGGGCAAAGGCCCGGGGGCTATGCCTGCGGCTCCTCTCCTCGGCGGCGGGCGGGCTGGCTCCGGCGGCTCCTCCGGCCGGGAGTGGATTACAACGGCAGCCTCTGCAGGAAAGAGACACGGGGCGCGCTGCCTACGGAGGTGCACGTGCCGAGGGGTCAACCCCTCCGGACCCGCCCCGGACTCGCAGTGAGAGCGAAGGCCCGCCGGCAGCTGGGCCTGGAGGCTGGCCTCCGCGCCCCGCCCCCGGGCTAGGCCCGCCCCCGGCGCACGCGGGAGTTGAAGTGGCCCGGGGCCCTCGCGTGCGCACGCGCCACCGCTAAGTCTGCCTGGAGCCGATGGGCCCGCGGCGGAGTGTGCTCTCCAGCCTTGGCCCCTCCAAGGGGGGCTCGCGGTCACTCACCTTATGTTTGGGGCATTTCAAAGAAAAGTTCTCTTCAATGAATATACAACCTATGAGCAAACAAGTTCGTGCGGTTAGAACCGGCATCGTGTGTGGCCGGGAGCGGGGCGCCCACCGCCCGGACGCCCCCGGTTGCGGGTTTTTTTCAAAGAGTAAGTCAAACTGCCTGCCCTCCAGCCCCGCTGGCTTGCCTGTCCTTTACTCTCCCCTCCCCCTGGAACCCCATCTAGTCATAGGGAGGCCTCCCCTAATTCTCCAGCTTGTCCCCCCTGCAAACAGCCTAGCCAGTCCAACAGCAATCCTTCTGCCCCGCCCTGGCCGGCACTAGGGCTGGCTCTGCTGGAGGCAGACGGGCGGGAGCAGAGCTGGGAAGGCTCCAAACCTCGTCTGGGTCCAGCAGCCTCAGCTGAGCTGCTAGCTGACCACAGCCACCTGGGTGGGCTCCGCCTGGCAACCCCTATGCGCCTTCCTGAGACTTAGTAATGCAGCTAATATAGCAGCGGCGCAGCCTGCCCTGCCTCAGGCCTGCTCCCTGCCTGGGGACACTGGCCACCTCCCTCTTCGCCATCCTCCCAGTGCTGCAGCCCCTGCTTCCAGTGCCAAAGCCTCTGGGGCTCCCAGGGCGCTGGAAGCAGGGAGAGTCCTGGCAGGGGAGGCCTCTGCTCTGTCGTGTGACAGGGCTGTCATATCCTCACCCCCTTCCAGGGCAGCAGGGGGCAGGGGACAGAGGTCCTGGGGCCTCCCGGAACTGAAGCAGTGCTGCCCGCTCTGGGTCGTGTGCATGACCTCACTGCCTGCCCCAGAGAGCTGCAAAAAGAAACGACTCTCCCCTCTGCTTCACAGGTGAGGCCCCGACTGCAGAGGCGTGGAGGGACGCACCCAGGCCACGCATGAAGGATGCCACCAGGATCAGGGGCTCCAGGCTCTCTGGCAGGCAGTCTGTGCTCTGCGTGCCTGGCAGTGGTAGGTACTCGATAAACGCCCACAGAACAGACAAGCGAGTGATCGGAAAGAGCAGGACAGGTGCGGGGGCCTGGCGTGGCCCTGCTTCCCCCTTCCACAGCTTCTGTTTTGAATCTCCTCTCCTTCCATCCCACTCAGTTTTTGTCACTGAACTGTATCTCTCCCTTTTTCCCAAACCCAGTGAACTCCTATTCAGACTTCAAAGGCCCAGCCTGGTGGCCCTGCTCTTTGAGGCTTGAGATCCTCCCCAGCTCTAGGCACCCCTTGGCGACAGCAGCTCACATATAGCTTTCAGCCTTGTAGTCTATGCTTCTCCAGCAGGTGGCTGAGGACTGACGTGTCTCGCCAGCATTGCCCAGCAGAGGGCCTGGCCGAGAAACACCAGAAGATAAAAAACTGCTGGGGAAGAAGAGGGAAGCTCGGGGGGCAAGGGGTGGGGGTCGAGTGGGGCTGGTTCAAGGAGCTGTGCCCACATCCCCTGACTTCCTGTCCGCTAGGGCTAAGTCTTACCCGCATCGCTGGCACACGGGTAATGGTAGGTGTGGAGGCATCCTTTGTGGCAGCACCCTATGGTGGCCCCCGCTTCTTGGCAGCTGGAACAAGTCTGGCCAGGAGAAAAGGAAGACAGGTGAGTCTGCAGCTGAGGGCCCGGGAGGCCCCCACCCTTTTCCAAACAGGCCCTCGACAGGCAGCCGTGGGAGAGCTCAGGATGGTCATCAGCACCTTGGGTGGGGAGCTCTCTGGGTGGGATACCTAGTGTATAACCACAGGTGTCTCTGTGTCCGGCAGGTGTGGGCGAGTGACAGCTTGGCCACCGTGTACCGCATGACATCAGCTGAGCAACACAGCTCTTCCCACCTGGTGTGTACAGTGGGGACGGCTCCTGCCTTACGGGATGGTCTCAAAGCCTGAAGGAGTGACTCTGGGGGCCCAGCGGGTGACAGGAACTCATGAGGCCAGTCACCACCTGGCCATGCCCTTGCCCGCCAACTCCCCGCCACAGCCTCCAGGTGGGCTGCTTTCATGGGCCTACTCTACAGTGAAGCTGGGGCCCCCTCCCGCTCCAGGACAGGCGGTGAGCATTGTTTCTCGCCTTTCTGGGGGCAGAAGCAGTGCTGAACCAAGTCAGAGGCCCCACCCTGAGGGGCCACTCACCACCCCCGCCAGGACTTGGGAGGGGGTGACACAGCTGGTGCCCAGATGCGGGGTGCATGTGACCCCCAGGCCAGCCAGCAGGGCAGCCGGGCCACTCTGGGTCTCAGAAGTCGGTCTGCTGAGCTTGAGGGCTGCCTGCAGGGGGACCAACTGGGAGAGGATGGCAATACTAAGAAGGCCCTTGGAAGAACAAAGCAAAACCCGAGGCCTGGGGAGGGACAGACCCCGATCCCGCAGACCCCACGCGCCCAGTGCAGCAGAGGCCTGAGATGGGGGAGGACAGCAGAGAAAGGAGCAGGCCCACGCCAGGAGGCTGAGTCACAGAAACCAGTAACTGAGGTTTGACGCACCAGGTCCGCGTGGAGGCCGCCTCCTTGTAACGACCTGATGGCACTGGCATCATGGTTCATGTTACCCAGGTGAGTGATGAGAGCTCAGAGAAGCCCAGTGAGTTGCCTGAGGGCACACAGCTCAGGAGGAGCTGGATAGGACTTTGAGCCCAGCAATGGAGCTGGGGCACAGGCTGGCCATCATGGTGCTGTGCTGCTGGGGCGGGGGCAGGTGGGCTCCTTCCCAGGACTGGAGGGAACCCACTCCCAGGAGAAGGGAGAGGCCAGGGATGGTCTCCAGCCTTCCTGGGCCTAATTCATGCCTGAGCATGCTCCCTCTGGTGCCCAGCTGGGGTGGGGAGCGGCAGGGTGGGAAGCTGGGGGAACACCAGTGTTCGTATGCTCCCACATGGCGGTGTCTTTCTGATCAGGGCCAAGTCTCCAGGCCCTCCATTTCTTGGCTCACGAAGGGGTGATAAGGCAGGAACAGGCCCCCAGACCTGGCCCAAGTGTCCTACCCACTGCGGCCCGTGGATGTTCTGATGGCTGAAGAGTGACAGTGGACTCCTCTGGCTGATGGCTTCTCATACCCTGTCTGCACAGAGGCCCCTCAAACCCTGGAGACGGGCCTCTAGAGGTGGAAGCAGAGCAAGGCCTCAGGCCCTCCTAAACCCAGCACTCACATTCTGATCTGTCCCCCTGGGGGCGGCCAAGGGCCCCAGCAGTTCAAGGGAGAGGCAGACTCCCAGGTGGTGGGCACAGTGTGGCTCAGGGTTGACAGGTGGTATGGGGGCTGCAGCAGGGGACACAGAAGGGCGTGCCCCTGGAGGCCTGCACAGGAGTTCTTGTCCAGCAGAGTGCTGATGGGTGCAAAGGTGGGAGCAAGGGCCCCTACTGTGTGGGTGCGGGGGTTATCTGGCCATCCACGTGGTCACACCCTGCTGATGGGGTTGGTGCCCTGAGACTCACAGTGGATAGTGGCTTGCGGGGGTCATGGAACTGGCTTCCTGTTGAGCTGGGACTGGGACTGGGGTCCACATGACTCCAAGACCACCTTAGGCCACCAAGCTCTGAGGCAGAAAGGGTTTCAGGGGGGCAGGTGGCCCTCGGAGCCCTGGGCTGTGAGGGGAGGGGGATGAACCACGACCTGGGGAGCGCCGGACACTGCCTGTCTTCCCAGGGTGTCCTCCGGGTCGGGTGCTGCTCCCATGAGCCCCTCGGAGGCTTCCCTGGCTGCTAGTCCCAGCCAGCTCAGCCCAGGCCCACCTCTCTAGCAGGGAGGCTCTTCTGATCCTTGAGTAACCGGAGCAGACACTGTTGCTAGTGACCAGTGAACATCTCTCCCACCCAGTTCCAACCTTCCAGGGCCGCTCCCAGGGTGGGAGGCCTCGGGACCGGTTATGGAGGATGGCACAGCAGGCAGAGATGGGACCACCAGGCCAAGTGCTCCAGTACTTAATAGCCATGTGACACCAGGAACGTACAAGGCCACTCAGACCCCCTGCGTCTGCCTCAGTCCAGCGGGAGGCCAGTGACGTCAGTGAGGTCAGACCAAAGCTCCTGGAATAGGCAACGGAGGAAGGACAAGGGTTGGCCCCCACCCGGGCTCAGACAAGGTGTAGAAGCAGCACAGCTGGGTCGGGGCTTCGAGGATGTGCACCTCGGGGAGGCCACCCGGCGCTTCCTGGAGGGGATCTCAGTGTGGGCGTTATCGTTCAATGGAGGGGAACACCTGAACCTATTTCAAGGCAGCTGGGAATGCGACAGTGATGAGAGACACGAAAACAGGATGGGAGGAAAGGAGAACTGAGCAGGGAAGCGCAGGGGCCTGGGCTGTCAGGCCAGGGGGGCCTTCCTCCATACGGGTGGAGGCTGGCGGAGGGTTGCCCCAGCATGGAGAGGTCCTGGACCACATCCTGGTAGCAGAGGATCAGGAAACAGGGAGATGTGGACAGCAAAGTTGTCTCCCTGGTGACAGCCAGCACAGGGCTGCTTGTCGGGGCCGGGGGAGTGGGGACCAAGAGGAAGCAGGTGGGCAGGCAGGGAGGGTGCAGGGCAGTGAGCTGGAGGGTGGCATGGTGGGTGCCTGCCCAGGAGACACTGGACGGCAGTGTGGCGAGGGGACAGGAGCGTGGTCCACAGCAGGGAGCTCGTGGAGCAAGAGAGCTGTAGTAACCAGAGTGACAGTCACTGCTGGGACACATGCTAGTGTCCTCGGACAGCTGCCACGGTCACGGCCCCAGCAGTTAAGTCATGGGCTCGTGGGTAGGCCAAGCACAGCTGTGACAGCTTGATGGGGCTGTTATGCCCACTTTAGAGATGAAGAAACGGAGGCACAGAGAGGTTAGGCTATGTGCCTAGAGGCACAGCAACTGCAGTTCCTCTGGGATGTTTCAGGCAGGGCCTTGCAGGAAAGACCCCTGAACCACCCTACCGACAAGGGCTGACTGACCATCCAGCCACCTGTTGTTGGAGGGGCTCTTTCTCTGAGGCCCTGATCCACCTCAGATCATAAGAGGCAGGCAGTTCTGAGGTCCCTTGTCATCTGGAGACTCAGCGTCTCAGTTGATTACTGGAGACGGGTGTCAGGAGGGTGCAGGGGCTGCAGCTGGAAGGGGTGAGTTGAGTGTGTGGTGGGTACAGGCTGAGCGGGCAGCAGGGAGGTCTAAGACAGGGTGGGCAACTGTGTCCTGCCTTGGCCCGGGGGTGCCTCCGCTCTCTGGCTAAGCCCCAGACTCATTTGTGACTTGGTCTGTTTGGCCCACACCAGGGCACTGAAAAGGCCTGCCTGCGGAACCCAAGGACCCACCCGGCGGGACTGGCCTCTTACCATGTCCAGGGCCACCTTC
Source organism: Bubalus bubalis (assembly GCF_019923935.1). NCBI lineage: Eukaryota > Metazoa > Chordata > Mammalia > Artiodactyla > Bovidae > Bubalus > Bubalus bubalis. The sequence goes on along the minus strand of NC_059159.1, from coordinate 28,462,759 downwards.
ATGGCCTCCTGCAGCCCAAAGAGCTTCCCGGCCACCAGGTAGACCCCGCCTGTCCACACAGCGCAGGCCTCATGCACCCAGTGCTCCTGGGTGTCCCCACCAGGCTCAGCCGGCGGCTCCTTGCTGCACTCATGCTTGCGGCTCTTGTCGGCTGGGGCTGCCTCCTCACTGCCATCCCCCCGGCCGTCACAGCAGTAGCAACTCTGCAGCCGCCGGGACAGGCCCCGGGCACTGGTGCGCAGAGAGCCCTGCTTGGCCGGATCGGCTGGGCCATCAGGCCTGGGGGGCTTCCCGGTGGTGGTGGTGGCAGCAGAAGATGCAGCAGCTGGGCACTCGATGCCTTTGAGTGTCCTCTCAAGAGGCAGCGAGGCCTCCTCACAGGCACCCTCCAGCCGCACCTTCTCCTTGAGTTTTGGCTTCTTTTTGGGGAGGCAGTGTTCAGGGTAGTAGGGCCCACAGAGGTCCCCGAGGTCCTTGAAGTTGGCCGGGTTTTGGCAGAGGCAGCAAACAAGGCAAGAGGTACTCAGGGCCTTGGAAACCACGGGCCCCAGGTGCATGGTGGAGGAGAGGGGCAGGGAGGGCCGAGGCGGTGGGACGGAGCCTCCAGGGAGCGTGGCTAGGGAGGCCCCGGCCGTGTCCAAGGAGCAGGACGAGGAGGAGGAGGAGGAAGGCTTCCTCTGGGGCTGGGGCTCCTCTCCCGGGGAGTTGACAACAGTGCACACGGTGGTGAACGCACCCCGCTTCTCTACCCGCACGAAGGGCGAGAAGGCGGGGGTGCGGCTGTCTGCCCGCAGCCGCTTGCAGGAGGAAATGTACTTGAGGCGGATTTCAGGCTCGGCGGGATCCAGGGGCAGCACCTGCTGCTGCCGCCGCCGCTTAGCACGCCCCTTACAGGGTGAGGAGGTGGTGCTCTTGGCCCGGCCCCGTGTGAGGCGCTTCCGCTTGGAATAGCTGCTGTAGTTGGCATGGCCCGGCTGCTTCTGTGCCCTTGTCTGGGGCTGGCAGGGCCGGCCCTCTGGGGGCTGGGCGGCCAGGCCCAGCTCCTCCGTCTTTGGCTTCTTGCCTCCTACGCCAGAGCTGTCCTCACTGCCCCCCTGCGTGCCATTGGCCCTGTCTCGGGGAGTCAGCAGCAGAGCTGGGCCGAGGTGGGGCCTTTTCTCCAGGGAGCCTTTGGGGAGTCCAAGGGCCCCAGTTCTACCTTTCCGGCTTCTCTTCTTAGGCGCCAGGGCAGTGCCCCCGGGCAGCAGGGCCTCTGGGGACGTGAAGGCCTCTGTTTTGAAACCATCGGTCAAGGACAGTTTCTTACTGTTCACGAGTTTGCCTTTTAAGGATCTATTGGTCGGATTTCTGCACAACGGCTCGGCCCCCAGAGCTGCCGGGAACTTCTGCCCGGGGCTCACATTTAAGAGACCTTCCTCTGCCCCCAGAAGGCTTCCCCCAGCGCTCTTGAGCCCACGTTCTTTCTCGGGGAGGGATGGGCTCACAGGATTCCCAGGAGGGGCCCCTGGTGCTCTGCATGCGAACTTCTTCAGGCTGGGCGAGGTGATCTTCTGCACAATGGCCTCTAGCTTCAAGCCCCGGCCTTTTCGGGGTGGCAGCACCTTGGTCTTCATGGCTCCCTGGAAGGACGCCCGTGAGGCCAGCTTCAGGCCAGCGTCCGGGGTTTCCAGGGGCGGTGGCTTCGCCGTGGGCTCACCATTGCCCTTGGTGGGTTTCGCCTTCTTGGGAGACGTCATCCTCTTGAAGAGGGTGGGGGAGCCCTCGGCCCCCTCCTCCTTCACGTCTCCCCCGAGGCCGCCACTGCGTAAGACCAGGTTGCGTTTCTTAGTGGGGACGGGAGCCATGAAGGCTGACTTCCTTTTGAGGGCGTGGAGGGGTCGATCTGAGAGCTTGCCGCTGGCACCAGGCTTGGGGACCCTCACCCGCTGGCCCGCCCTCCCCTCCTTCTGGGGGCTGCCAGCAACTTTGAACGTGGTAGGCAGGTGGTTATTGGCGAGGAGCTTCTTGGCGGCACGGCAGTTTGGCAGTCGGCTCTCCGAGGGCCGCCTGCGCTTGGAGTGGAAGGCTTCCTGGGCCCTGCTGCGGGACCGGAGGATCATGGACCGCTGGTCTTTGCCCGGTGCGTCCAGCGAGTCCGTCTCCTTGGTCTTGGAGCCCATGGGGCTGCTGTCGGAGGCCACGGGCAAGGCGGCCGGGTTGCTGGGGCTGGAAGCGGCCTTTGGGGAGGGCTTCCCCACCCGCTTGCCTGACTTGAAGGCGGCTCGCTGCTTGCCCCCCAGCTTGTCTGGGGGGGCAGGGGTGGTGGGTAGGCCTGGAGGTCCGGGTGTGCGGGGCTCGCTCAAGGCCGTGAAGGAGCGGGTACACATCCTGGGAAGTCCTTCTGAGATCCCCCGGCCTGGGGCCCCCGCCCCCTCCATCTGTCCCTGGGGGGGCCCTGTGCACGATTCGGGGAGCAGCAGGTCTTTGGGCAGCGCCGGTGCCCTGCACGGGGAGTCCTCGGCCTCAGGCAGCCCCCGGTGCACCCGCCGGCTCCTCAAGCTTTTGCCGCGAGGCACAGGCTCTTTCTTGGCAATGGGGGCCTCGGGCACAGCAGGCTTGTTTGGCTTCTGTGCCAGGGAGGCCTCCGGGGTCACGGCGGCGGAATCCCCTGGGGCCAGCACCCCCTCGGGCCCCTCTTCCTCTGGCTTCATATGGGACAGGGAGGACTCGAACCAGCTCTGGACCTTGGACTCAGCACCCACAGTGGGGCCCAGCAAGATGACTGAGTCCCCAGAGAGGGGGCACGGGGATCCCCAGCTGGCCTTGGGGTCCAGCACCTCCTCCACCTCCTCCTTGCCGCACAGCAGTGGGGCCTTGGGCGACAGCGCATCCTGCAGGCCCGGCCTCTGCTCGGGGCTGCCCAGGAGCTCGCACAGGGATGAGTATTCCTCGGCCTCCAGGTCCTCCTTCCGGCCCGGTGCCGGTAGCAGTGGGAGGTCCCCAAAATCGGCAGCCGAGCAGCAATGCCGGCTGTCATCCAGCCAGCGGTCGGCCTTGCTCACCTCGGGGCACTGCAGCAGCCCGCCGGCCTCCTCCTTCACCCCACCCACCGTCTCCTGCTGGGAGTCCCGGGGCACCGCAGCCTTCTCCCCAGGGGGCGCCTCCTCCTGGAAGCCCAGGCAGGCCGAAGCCTCCCGGGTGCCATCCTGGCTGGCACTGTCAGTGGCCTTTCCGCCCTGCTCCAGACCCTTGGTGAGCTCGCCGGGGTGCAGCCCCCACCGAGGACAGGCATCCCCCAGGTTCTCCTCGGGCCAGGCAAAGGGGTGGGCACCATCCGCCGAGCCAGCAGAGGTCGTGTCTGGGAAGCAGTCAAAAGCCACGGTGGGGTCTGAGGCCGCGGCCCCCAGGGTGGGCTTGGTGCCGAAGGAGAGGGGACCAGCTGTCTTCTTGGGGTCAGGGGTGGTGAAGCCCACAGAGGGGTCTTCAAATAGCCCCGGACTGAAGTCCTTGGCGCTGCTGCCCTTGTCCAGCTGCAGGGCCTCGGGCAGGGCCTCCGGCTCCCCTGGCCGTGGCCATGCACCCTTGGCCACAGGGTCCAGGCAGGCGCTGTGGTTCTCCAGAGAGAAGGGCGGCTTGCCGGTGTCTTTGGCCAGGCCCGGTGCCTCAGCCCAGGCCTTGTCGGCCTTCTCACTGATGGCCTCCTGCAGCCCCAGGATCTCGGAGGCCAAGTCTTCCTGTGCCAAGGCGCTGAGCAGCAGCCGTGGGCAGTCTCGCTCGCCAGCCACAAGCTTGGAGAAGCTGTCGAGGGGCAGGCTGCTGTGCAGGCTCTGGAAGGAGTCGTCGGACTTGGTGGACATGTCGTCCGGCGAGGTCACGGAGCAGGTGGACACGGACTCGGGCTTGGCCTTGGAGCCGCCGTGGACCCTGGCGGGGCTGCCACGGGCCTGGCTGCAGTAGAGGAAGCTGCGCTCCAGCGGGTCCTCAGAGCCGCTCAGGTAGTCGGCCTCGGGCGGCTCAGCGTGTGTGGACTGCGGCGTGCTGCTCAGCGGCTCCGATAGCGGTGTGCCCGCTGGCTCGGCCGAGTAGCCGCTGCCCTCCGGGCTGCAGTGCTGGCTTTTGTGTTGCTCCGGCGTCCGGCCCACCAGGCTCTTGAGGCCCTTCTTCTGAGGCCCGGCCGCCTTGGACAGCAGCAGCTGCTGCACGGTGTTGGAGATGTTCTCCACCTGGGAGGTCAGGGCCGTGAGGCTATGCAGGCTGAGGTCCGACAGCAGGCTCTCGGGAAGCTTGTCCTTCTGCAGGGCCTTGCAGTTGGCAGCCTGGGTGTCCACAGAGCCGGCAGCATCCGTCGGGGAGGGATTGAGCAGGGGCATGAAGTGGCTGTGGTCGGTGAGGCCAGCGGGGAAGGCCCCAGGGCCAAGTGGCTGCTGGTTGTAGGGAAAGTTCTCCAGGTTGGGCATCAGTGGCGACGGGGTGGAGCTGTAGGAGGGTGAGCGGCCCACGGAGCGGGCCGGCGAGTGGCCGGAGCTGGGGCTGAAGGTCTGGTAGTACTGCTCTGGGGTCCTGACAGTCGCGTCCGGCTGACAGTAGCCTGGGCCTTGCTGCCCATAGTGTTGGTACTTTGCGAGGTTTTGGTAGTGCAGGCTTTCCTGGGCATGGTGACGGCTCTGGAGGGCCTGCTGCTGCTGCTGCTGCTGCTTCTGTGGGTCATAGCTGAGGCGGCTGGACTGGTAGGCATGAAGGTTTGGGACCCGCTGGCCTGGGGCCAGGCTGGCGTTGGCGGTCAGCGGCCTGTCGTGGGGCTGGGCGGAGGGGGCTGTGCAGCTTTTGTAGGAGTGGGCCCCCTGCCCACCGGCCTGGCCACTGGAGGAGTAGGTAGAGGAGGTGGGGAAGGACTGGGACTGCTGGGGGAAGTGGCTGCCCTGGGAGAAGGGCAGAGGGGAGGCAAGGTCACTCTGGGGTTTCTGCCTCTGGAGCTTGGGGTATGCCAGGGATGGTGGGGGCTGCGGCAGCTGCTGCTGGACGTGGAGGGCATGAGTCCGGAAGGGCAGCTGGGCACCCTGCTCTGGGTACTGCCGGCTGGGGGGCACCACCGTCTTTTTCATCAGGTTCTCGTCATATTTGCCCACCCCACCTGGCAGGGGCTGCGGCTGAGGGGGTGGTGGCTGGGGGCCCCCCCAGGCCTGCAAGCCCTCCTCGCCCGAGTAGCGGCCCGTGTAGGGGCTGCCGTCCTGGACGGTGTAGCCCGCGAAGGCCGGCCTCCCCGGCGGGGCCTGCGGCGAGGACAGGCCTTTGCCGGCGCGCGCTGTGGCGGGCGTGCCCGCGCCGCCCTCGTAACCGGGGAAGGGCTGCGGGCCGTAGTAGTCCTTGGTCAGCAGACGCTGTCGGTCGCAGCTCAGCCCGGCCTGGCTTGGCTGCCTGTAGTTCTCCAGGCGCGACGTCTCCTGTGAGGTCTGCTGGTAGGTCTGCTGTTTGCCATGGAAACCACACCTTTCTCGAAAAGACTGCATGACTTGGGCTGGTTATCTGTGAAAAGAGAAAGGGCAAGAGGGAGGGCGGGGAGAGGAGGGCAGAGCGGGCGGGGTTCAGACGGGCCATTTCCTTCCCTTGGAAAGCCAGCCCCCTCCTGCCCCGCCCCCTCCTGCAGCCGCCCCACCAGCTGTGCACATATTGACAACTTGTGTGTCAGGGCCGTGTGCTCTGTAATTCCTGCTCTGACGGGGACAGGGAGGTGCAGCCCGGCTGCCCAGCGCCAGCCACTGGGGAGCTGCCCCCTCCTGCCACCAGTTCCCCTCCCCCTCCCCGCCGGCTCAGAATCAGCCATTCCCGCTCCCCCGTCCCCTGGGGCTGCTGGATCCGGTAATCTAGCCCCAGCGCAGCAGTGTTCAGGCGTGACCCAGCTCGTGAGTGTGTGTATGTGTGTGCGTGGCACGGGGGATGGCCTGCCCTGCCCCAGAAACCATTCACTGAGGCCTGGAGTCTATGCACGTGAGCATGCGTGCACGCACACACACACCCCTTCTCCATCACTGCACACACACAAACAGCTTCTTCATCACTGCACACACACACACTCCCCTTGTCTATTACACAAACCCCTTCATCACTGCATACACACACTCCCCTTGTCTATCATCACACACACACACCTTCTCCACCACTGCACACACACACACCATCACTGCATACACACACTCCCCTTGTCTATTACACACACACATACACCCCTTCATCACTGCACATACACACTCCCCTTGTCTATCATCACACACACACACTCACGCTCTCTCTCTCCCTCTCCCCCTCTCTGTCACTGCTATGCCCTCTGGAAGCTGTCTGTTCCTTCTGGCAGGCGCTGATGAGGGGCCACTGAGCCACTGTGGGCATAAGCTGTCCCTGCCTGAGCACGGGCAGTGGCCCTGCCTCCTGTGTTGGTGTCACAGGCACGTGAACAGGCCGCGCGGCCCTGACGAGGCAGCGATGGGGCAGAGCTGTAGTCCCTCTGCCTGAGGCGCGTGGGCCTCCAGGTCAGCCCCGCCCGCCTGCACCGGGTCAGGGCCAGGCCGAGAGCCCATCTGTTTATGATTTTCGGGGCTGGGCATGCAAGGAGTCCAGCCTGCACCAAAGCAAGATCCTGGGTCAGGAAATGACCCCAGGGTGGGGGTGGGGCTGGGGGGGAGGCCCTTCAGGACAGAACCATGGGGTCACATAACAGGCCGGCTGTAGCGTCCAGGCTAGTGGCCACCCCCTGCCCAAGACCCTTCGAGGAGGGAAGAAGGAGCAAGGACACCCCTGGTTCATGGGCAGACACAGCGAGGGCTAGTGGCAGCCTGATCCCAGCCGCTGGGTTTACCCACACCTTGCTCACCTGCAGGGCCCAGGCCCCCAGAAGGGCACAGGGGACTTTTCGGGGCCCATTCCAAACCCAAGAGGAAGGGGTGGCCTGGCGTGTGCTCCAAGCCTCCAGGGCTGTGTGAGGCACAGAAAATAAGGGGGCACAGAGAAGGGGTGCCGACACGCAGATGTGAAAAGGAAAGAAGCATTCCCCCGGGGGTCTCGGTCACCCCTTCTTCATCCAGCTCCCACCTCCTCATGCAGTTGTGGGGGTCGGGGCAGCAGTCGGGAGGGGCCCAAGTTGAGCAGGTCCAGCCTAGGGCGGCTGGACGGCCCCAAGGAGCCCCATTAGACCAGCCCAGGCCCCTCCCTGCCTTGGCAGTTGGCTGGTTCAGCCCCAGGGCCCCAAGCCCACCGCAGGGCCCCACAGCCCACTCCAGGGCCAGCCCCATGGCCGTCATGGCCTGGCTCATCACAGGCGCCCTGATGTGGAGGCCCCCCTCTGACCCACTTCAGTCCATCCCGCGGCTTGGATCAAACACGACAGGAGTGCCTGCTGTGACCCAGAGCTGGAGGCAGTGCTGGTTCTAACGGGTGGCTCCTGCAGGTGGGCAGCCCCGGGGCCCCCACACCGGGCTCCCAGGTGGGCGCCCCCTGCTGCCCTCAGGCAGCACTTGTGGGCGGCCCCCACTGCCCAGGCTCTCAGAGGCAGTTGGAGGTGCCTCTGCTCAGGGTGTCCCCCACGGGCACGCAGGGTCGGCTGGGCCCCTGGGCCCTGCCCCGCCCTCCCCAGCCACGTTACAAGCCCGGAACTTGCACACCCAGGCTGGCTTGGGAGGCTTCGCCTCGTCTCTCTGCACAAATTACATCCCGGCTTTTATTAGTCCCAGATCGTGCTCATTTCCCGCTGAGTGTCTTGTGGATATCATTAACATTTCTACAGCTTTTTTTAATACACTTTTTTCACATTCCCCCAAAATGCATTACCAGAAACATTATTTAAAAAGAGAGCGTGCTCTGACCAGCGCCCCCTCCCTGTTTAATCAGTCCAGCTGCCGCATCTTTTAATGTCGCCAAGCCGTGTTACAGCGGGTTTTCCGATACACAGGAGCAGCTGGACGTGGTGAGAGCATCTATCTCGAAGAAAAGACAGTTCAATTAAAATATGAGAAGCCCTGCGCCTGATGAAGAAGGCAGCAGAACGCTCACCCCAGCGCCGCCCCCCAGCCTGGCGGGGGCGGGCCCCCCCAACCTGTGCAGGAACAAAGGCCCCGTCCCACCAGCACCACCGGGACAAAGTGGGGCTCGGCCTCTTTAAAAGCCGCCTTGGGCCGCCACAGGCTCTGTTGTTATTAATTATTGTGATTATGATTACTTTTCAAGAGGACCATCAAAGGACAGAAGGGAAAGAGGCAGGCAGAGAGCTGGGGTGGGCAGCATCGGGAGGTAGATGGTAACCTCCGAATCTGGGAGGGAAGGAGGGGGCAGGAGGGCACCAGCTGGGGGTCAGGGGTGTGCCCGCCAACACTCCTTCACTCCTGGTCCAGCCCGGCCTCCCCATCCCTGCTTCCCCTCCCCCTTCTCCCAGATACTAGGTCAAGGCACATTTCTGAAATTCTAGCCAAATGGGAAGCAAAGGAAGAGGGAAAAGGAGGGAGGGAGAAAGTCAGTCTTGAGCTCCAGATCACCTCCCATGGTGACTCCTGCAAGCTGGCCTGCCCACCCCGTGCCCCAGGGCTTCTCTACCTCAGTGACGGGTATCCCTGCCCTGCAAGGGGATGCGATGAGCCCCCGAGCCCACCCCAGGCACAAGACCAGCAGCCCCCAAAGGTGTTCGGTAGCAGGTGAGCCAGGGCTCAGCCCTTCTTTCTGGCAAAGAGCAGAAGTCTCTGGTCCCCCTGCAGGCACCGTGGGGCCCATGGGGGCAGGGGCAGCCTTGGCCATGGGGCCTGCTCCTGCCTCCTGCCCTGTTACAGAGAATGGGAGGCTCAGAAAAGCCAGGACCTGCCTGTGAGCCACCCACAGGAAGTTCTTCCAGATGGACGCTGCAGCAGCGTGGACTGAGAGTTCCCACTTCAGAGGAAGGCCCCCGGAGCACGACAAGAAAAGGGGGTTCCAATGTCCCCTCTGCAACCTCTGAGGCCCCAGAAGCTGGCTCGGGCCCGCCCCACTGTAGGGAGTCCACTCCTGGCTGCCTGTTGTGCGCTGAGCAGCCTCAGGGAGAACTCACTGGGTCCACGGCCTCTTCAGCCCCCAGGGTCAGGCTTCAGGTCAGGGAGATGGGCCTGACAGCACAGGCAGCAGCTTACTGCAGCGCTGCTGGGGCTGGGGAGGGAGGGAGGGGGCGAGAAGGGAGCTTCTGTACCCTAGCTGGCTCTGGGGGTACAGGCGCATCCCACCTGCTAACCCAGGGCGGTTTTGTGCCTGGTTTTCTGACTTGTAGCTGCAGGGGAAAAGCTTTAAAGCCCAACCCCCCTCAAGACCGGGGAACCAGGAGGCTGGGGTTGGGGGTGTCCCAAGAGGATCAGAGCTGGTGGGACCACCTGGGCCTCTCTCTGAGTTGTAGGTGATGAAGACTGTGAACAGGACACCTTGATTAAAACCATCAGTTGCTAGTCAAATTTATGGCTATTCTGTGGGGTCTATTTTGAGTCCCAAGGGCTTGGCTTGAATGGAGGGGGAATGAGTTTCCAAGGAGGCCCCAAGACAAGACAGCCCAGTGCCCTCAGGCCTCTGGGACAGGGAGGGCCTAGGGGTCAGTCGCTGGGGGAGGTCTGCCTGGGGCAGAGGGGCCCATCCAGGGGCAAAAGGAATTACAGAGAACAAGGCAGCCCCCCGCCCCGTGTGTGGGCAACACCCCCATAAACGCTGTGTGGCCCTCGCTCACCGGCACCCAAGGGAGAGCCCCTCAGATCTGACATGCCACTCTATAGGCCCGAGAGAGAGGCAGGCAGACAGCCAGGCCCCTTTGCTGAGGCTGGGGTCCCAAGAGACAGGGCTCTTTGAAGGATGTTGGAATTGGGGGGTGGGGCTTCTGGGCTCTGTAGATGTTTGGAATGCGCTTCCTAAAGCCCACCAAGCTGCCTCCTCCAAGGACTCCCTGGCGGAACAGCCAAGACCTACTAAGCTACCAGACCAGAGCCCCCCCTTGGGGTTCACCCACCAGGAGATGTGGTGCCCCACCTGAGCACTCCACTATCCTGGGTGCTTCGGGGCACTGCCTGTGGGCCTGCTGCTCTGTTAGTTCCCTAAGGCACCCCTCCCAGGAAGGGAGCCATGACCCCCCTTTCAGGAGTAACCTAACCTGCTGAATTCCCACAGCACAGCCCACAGGCAGCAAAGCTAAGCTCTCAGCTCCGTTCCCTGACTTCTAAAGCCATGCCTGCTGGCCCCGCCCCCGGTGCAGCTTCTGGGATGTGAGGGCCAGTAGGTCCAGAGACCTGGGTCAGCTGGGCTGGAGGGGCCCATGGTCCAGGGGTGAGAGGCAGATGGCCAGCCAGCCCCCTCCCTGCCGTGAGGTGTGGTGCAGCAGGAAGGAGTCAGCGCCGCTGTGCTGCTGGCCTCCTGGAGCCCTCCGGGGGGAGGAGGCAGTTGGCGAGGGGGGCTCCATGCCCATCGGTCTCCTGTAGATAGCAGCTGCTTTTGCATCATTTTATCCACCATTCAACAAAAAGCAACCCCCTTTCCCCAACTCTGTCAAAATGAGGAAAAGAAAACGGGGGGTACTGCTGGGATGCGGACAGCGAAGAGGGCCAGGGTCAGTCACCCACGCACTCAAGTACAAGGGGCTGGTCCAGAGGCTGGTGTCGGGGGCTCCCCAGCTGCCCCGTGCCCTGGTCTTGCAGGTGGCTGCATGCTACAGACGCCAGAGAGCCCATCTGTCTGCTGGCTTTCAGGGGAGCCAAAGAAGACAAGGAGAGAGCCTCCCCTCTCACCCTGTGTGCCCCCACCCACTGTGACCTCCTGAGGAAGAGCAAATACCAAAGGACTGAACTGGCAGTCAGTCCAGCATCTCCCCAGGCCTCAGGGCCTTTGCACGGCCTTTCCTCTGCCGGGAAGACCATGCTCAGGGATCTCCATGGCTCCTCTGGCTCCTGGGCTGCAAGCCTTTGCTCATGTGACCTTCTCAGGTGGCTGACCCTCACCACTGTGTTTGAAACCCACGCTCCATCTCCCCTACACCACCCCTACTTCTCTAAGGTAACTAGCCACAGGGCTGGCTGGCTTCACTTTTTCCTGTCCTCTTTAGAAAGGAGTTCCACGAAAGCAGGGATTTTGCCTGTTTTGTTTGCACCCATATCCCAAGTAAGGGCTTCGTGGATGACATTAGTGTTGAAGAACCCACCTGCTAATGAAGGAGACACAAGAGATGTGGGTTCCATCCCTGGGTCGGGAAGATCTCCTGCAAAAGTAAATGATAACCCACTCCAGTATCCTTGCCTGGAGAATCCCATGGGCAGAGGAGCCTGGTGGACTACAGCCCACAGGGCTACAAAGAGTCAGACACGACTGAACAATAATTGTTGAATGTACATTGTTTAAAATGTCACATGGGACTTTTCTGCTGGTCCAGTAGTTAAGACTCCACCATTCTACTGCAGGGAGCACAGGGTTGATACCTGGTAGGGGAACTAAGATCTCAGATGCTGCCAGTTAATAAAATCCAATGTCTAATTGTTTAAAAATACATACATACATAAAGTGTCACAGTATGAAAATATCCAGAGCAAGACTGAGTACAGGTACAGAGCATTCTTGGGTGGGGATGAGGGGCTTGTGGCTGCACCTCCTCACTCATTTGACAAAGATCTCCCTGGGGGGTGGCAGAAAGCGCACCTGTGAAGGGCGCAGGTGAGAAGGGAGGGAAGCTGCTCCAGCTGCCTGTGGGATGCAGGACCCAAGGTGCCAGAGCCTCTGAGTGTTTCACAGAAAGACGAATCTCTCATTTTAAAAAATGTTATCTGGGCAGAAGAGTTAAACAGACATTTCTCTGAAGACCTACAGATGGCTGACAGGCGCATGGAAAGAGGCTCATCATTGCTAATTATTAGAAAAATGCAAATCAAAATGACAATGAGGTATAATACCACCTCACACGCGTCAGAATAGCCATCATTTAAGAAGTCTACAAATAACAAATGCTGTAGAGGGTGTGGAGAAAAGGGAACCCTCCTACACTGTTGGTGGGAATGTAAATTGGTGTAGCCACTGTGGAGAAGAGTATGGAGGCTGCTCAAGAAACTAAAAACAGAATTACCATAAGATCCAGCAATCCCACTCCTGGGCATATATCTGGAAAAGATGGAAACTCTAATTTAAAAAGATACATGCACCCCTATCTATGATCATAGCAGCATATTCACAACAGTCAAAACATGGAAGCAACCTAGACGTCCATCGGCAGAGGAATGGATAAAGATGGTGTGGCGCATATACACGGTGGAATACTGCTCAGTCATAAAAAGAATGAAATCATGCCATCTGCAGCAACATGGATGGACCTTGAGATCATCATTCTAAGTGAAGAAAGTCAGAAAGATAAATACAACATATTACTTATATGTGGAATCTAAAATATGACAAAAACGAACATAGCTACAGAACAGAAACAGACTCACAGAGAACAGGCTTGTAGTTGCCAAAAGGTAAGGGTGGAATGGATGGGCAGTTTGGGATCAGCTGATGCAAACCATCACATATAGGATGGATAAACAAAGGTCCTCCTGTAGAACACAGGGAACTGCATTCAATGTCTTGTGATAAACCAGGACAAAAAAGAAATCTGAAAAATATATGCATAACTGAATCACTTTGCTGTAAAACAGAAATCAACACATTATAAATCAACTAGACTTCTATAAAATTTAATAAAATGTTATCAACCAAGTAAAAAAGTTTAACACCCCAGAGATCCAAGAGAACCGGGCTTCAGGCTGTATTTGCTCACAAGCTCCCTGGTGTCAGACAAAGGTAGCACTTGGCCTGAGCAATGCCGGGCACCTAGGGGGTGCCTGATGTGAAGAGGTTGGAACAGGAGCGCCCAGAACACTCCCTGGACTCTGGGAGAAGCCCTCAGACCAGCACTATTCACTTAAGCTGTGGAGTGGAGCACTGGGGGCCGGGTGGAGAGCAGCACTGAGCCGCGGGGGGCCCCATGGAACCAGAGCTCCGGGGGCTGCAAAGGCTGTTGGTAGGAGGCCCAAGGCCACAGAGGTGCTTATAACCCTCCTCGGAGCCCCACCCCAGCACTGATTAGGGAGGCCCTGCTGTCTCCCCCGGCCCCACAACATTGCTGGGTCCCTGCCGGGCTCCCTGGTGGCATCATCACAGTGGTAATTACATAATTAATGGTCTAATGAGCCACTTCACCTGTGTCTGCCTTGCTGGAAAGTAGCGTGAGGAGGGCAAGGGCTTCATCTGTTGCGTCCTAGGCTCTAAGCCTAGAAACTGCTCCAAGTACGGGCCTTTTTCAAAAAATATTTTATTTATTTGACTGTGCTGGGCCTTCATTGCAACAGGCGGCATCTTTAGTTTCGGCATGCAGGATCCAGCTCCCTGACCAGGGATTGAACCAGCACCCTCTGCATTGACAGTGCAGAGTCTTAGCCACTGGACCACCAGGAAGTCCCAGTAGATGCCTATTAAATGCTGCCTGGACAGAGGGGCAAGAGTACGTTACCTAACCCTCATCACAGCCCTAACAGAGGATGACAGGCCTGGAGGCCAGGACGTGTGCAGCAGCCAACCAGGAAGGGACGACAGAGCTTCTGCTCTGCCCTCCACAGCCCCTGGGTCACAGCCCTCAGTGCCTGCACCCACTCGCTCACCAAGCCCGTCTCTTACGCTGCGCAGGGACAGAGCTGGGTGCTGAGGATCCAGAGGAAAAAGCAGTGACTTCTGCCCTCCTGAGGCAATCAGACAGGCAGATGACTGTGGGGGTGTGACACCCACAAGGGGCTCTGGGGGTGGGGAAAGTAGGTGGTCAGGGCCGACTGGAAGGACGGGGCCCACTGATGGGAGGCAGGACTGACCAGGTGGGTAGTCCCAGTTACCACCCCTCCCAGATGGGGAGTCAGATGCCCACCGTCCACCTGATACCACCTCCCCTGCCCCCCAGCAGTCCTGCACAGTCATCCGCCATTTGTAGCTGCTGCCTGCTCACTGCTCCCAGGGAAGGGCCACTCTCCCCACTCTGTGGGGCCCACTGGTCTACAAAGCTGGAGAGGGGTCTCCCGGCTTGCTTCTGACCAGGGTGCCAGCGTCCCCCTCCACCACACCGCCAGCTGCTGTGAGCAGTGAGCCACCAGAAGCCTTCCAGGTCAAGCCACCTCCTCATTTTGCAGAGGGTTAGTGGAAGCCCAGACAGGGGCTGTGACTTGTCCAAGAGGTCCCGCAGGGCTGAGAGACCTCTACAGATCTGTGCTCCAGAATGCCCAGCCACCAGAAAACCAACTTGGAGCTGGAGGCCAGAAGTGGGGGTCCAGACCCTTCTTTTGGACATCCAGCATCCCAGGAGTCCGAGAACGCCCCCTCCTTTCCCCGCCCAGGGAAGGAACCTCCCCTCCCTTCCTTGCCTGACACCCCCTCTCCGCTGCATCCTGACAGCCCCTCCCGGCGCGGTTCCACCTGGGGAAGCCGGGAAGTGGCGCCCCTCCCTCCCCCAGCCCCAGGGGAGGAAGCCGCCTGTCAGGCCGCCGCGGCGTGTCAAATCCTCTTGCTGCCTAATTGTGAGACGGCGGCGTTTAAAGAAACGCTTTTCTGGCCGCCTGCCACACCGCAAACTGCTTGGTATAATTTTATTATTAAGGAGAGAGAAAAAGAGGGAGGGGGTGGAGAGAGAGAGAGAGAAAGGGAGCGAGAGAAGGAAATTGCTTAGTCCGAGTCAGCTGGTGGAGTATTCTCAACGTGAACGCGGCCCGGCTTTCCAGTTGGCAAGCTGACTTCGTTAATTGCGCATTCAGTCTCTACTTAGGGTAATTGAAACGAAGCGGGGCCCGGGTCTGACAATTAGGGTCTGCGACTAGGCCGTTAACCCTTCCGCCCCCGCCCCCGGCTCCCACGCACCCCTGGGGGCGGCGGGCGAGCGCCCCAGCGTCTGCAGGGTTAACGCGGCGCGGGCGCCGGCCGAGCGGGGGATGGGGCGAGGATGGGGGGCGTGCGGGGGCGCTTGCGGCCTCGCCGGCCCCCCCGCAACAGATGTTTCAGGCGTGTAAGACAAAGGCAGAGCTCCTGCCGCTGCCGGAGAAAATCCGCAGGACTCCCTCAGGGGCAGGTAAAATTTCACCTTCTATGTGTGTTCCCCCGCCCGCCCCCGCCCGATTTCCCGGCCTCTGCGCCAATCCGGAAAGCGCCACCAAAGACGCCGCGCCGCCGTCTCCGCCGCCCAACCCGCTGACCCCAGCAAGGTCGCGGCGACCTCGGGCTCCGCCAGCCGCGCGCCGGCCCCTCCTGGGGCGCCCCCGGCCGCAATCCCGCGATCGCAGGCGCCGGGAGCGAGGAAGGGGCGCTTTTCTCGCCACGAGGCGGAGGCGGCGGAGACACCGCGCGCCTCCCTCCGGCCTGCGCTGGGACCCCGGGGGCTGTGCCCCCCCGGCCCCCATCATTCATCTCCCTGATTCCCGCTGTAGCCGCCCTCGGAAGTCAGCCGAGTGAAGCAGCTGTTCCTTGCACACTCCACTTGACCAAAGATGATGATAAATGAGGCCCGGGCTGCGTCGGGAACGCGGCGGCGGCGGCGGCCGCGAGGGGCGCGCAGGGCGGGGCGTACAGCCGGTACCCCCTCCCAGCGCCCCGGGAAGGGCGAGGACGCTAAGGACAGAGGCCGACGGCCGCAATCAAAGGCCCGCACTCCCCTCTCGGCGCTCCGCGCCGCCTCGATGCGGGCGGAGAGGAGCCAGGCAGAGGAGCGCCCCCAACACCGGGGCCTACGCGAAGACCCCCTCCTCGCGGCGGCACGGCCTTCCCTCCGCATCCCGGGCCCGAGTGCCTTGGTCCCCACCGTGCCCTCGCCCGCGCCTCAAACCTATTAACGCTCGTAAATAATGAATAATGGAGCGAAGCTTCCCTCCGCCGCCAGCTGCGCCCGGTCCCGGGGAGGGGGCGCCCCGGCCGGGCGCGGGGGCCCGGGCGCACGGCCCCGCACACGTGCAGCCGCGGCGCGCAGGCGGGCACCCCGCCCGCCGAGGAGGGGGAATCCCGCTCTGCCCTCCCCAACGCCACCTCCCCTGGAGTCCTCTGGCACCGAACGAGGCGAGAGCGCGCGCGAGCTTCCCAGCCGGAGAGGGTTATTTTTAACCTGCCCCCCTTTCCTTCCCAGCCTCTCGGGTTTGCGCGCCCGTCCGCCTCCCCCGCCAAGCAGCCGAGGACGCAGGCTCCTCACCTCGCTCAGCGCCTCCGGACTCCGAGCGCCTCCCCCGGCCCGCGGCCCCCGCCCCTGCACGGGCATCGCGCGGCTAAATCTCAGCCTGGAAAGGACCGATTAGGAGCCGCGTGCCTTTCTGCGAAATATTGGAACCGGCTGGGCTGGGGGCGGGGAGCCCGGCGCGCTCGTCCCCTCGCCTCCCTCCGCGCTCGCTCAGCTCTCCCTCTGCAGACGCGGGGCGGCCAAGTCAGGGCGCCGAGACCCCCTCTGGATTTCGTCCTTCTCTCCTCAACGCCCACCCTTCTTCAATCATCCACGAAGCTGGAGCTTCTAATACGCGGACCCTCCGGCAGCGGCGGCGCCAAGTGGGGCGCTGCCTCCCCCATCTCCAGCCTCCTCCCTAAGCCGCTCCAAACACACACACCATTTACACAGCAGCGGCCTTGCACACCGGCGACTTCAAGGCGGACCGCCAGGCCGGGCCTGGGGTGCGGGGGGCGGGCGCTCCTCCCCCAGCCTGCCCCCTCCTCCCGGCCCCTTCCCCAGCAGGCCCAGCAGCCCAGACCCCCGCCCCCTTCCTCAGAGGCCTGAGGCACAGGAAGTCCACGTCCACTCCCATTACCCTGCTCGCCAAAAGGCCACCCACCCAAACCCCAGCCTGTCCTTCGCCCCAGAGAGGGGGGCAGCTAAGGATAGGGCTGGACCCAGAAAGCCCTGGGGGCTTCGGCTGGATCAGTCACTTGACATTTTCCAGACTGCTCAGGCATCGACCCCCTGACCACCTCCTTCCTGCAGGGGTGGGGGGTAGACTGGAGGTCTGGCCTGCTGGGAAGAGGGAAAAGGGCCTTCCCGCCCGGAGTGCTGGCCCAGTAGCAGCAAAGAACAGGGCATATTTGGGAACTGGGGCCAGATTTCTCTCCCAGGACTAGCTGAATGGGGTGGGGGGTGGGGGGGCGGGGGGAGCAAGCAGGCGCGGCTCCCACCCCAGGGTAGCAGCCTCTGTCCAAAATTACTGCAGAGGTAAGAAGCCTGGCCGGTTGGAGCTGGGGTGGAATACAGATGTGAGAACAGCTGGCCTGCTGACACCCTTGGGCCATCTGGGAGGCCCAGCCTGGCCTGGACAGGAGGAGGTTTGAGGACAGAGCAGGGATCCCCTGGGCACACGCACAGCCTGGCAGGGCAAAGGGGGGTTGTCACCCGGCTTCTCTCCTCAACCAGCCTGGATACAGAGCCTGGGGCCTCCCCCAGGTCTTGAAAATTCTCAGTAACCCTCAGACCATGGAAGCAGGTATAACAGCAGGACAGCGTGTCCGTCCCCTCCTAGGGCCTTGGCAGATCATACCGCTAACCCTCAAGCTGCCATCTGGAAGGTGATGTAACCTCTCATTTCACAGATGGGGAAACTGAGCCCTGGAGTCGGGGAAGGGGGTGGGGAGAGGGCTCCTAGCTCCTCCCACCCCAGCTTGTAGGAGGAGTCCTCCCATTCTAGGGTCAAGGATGACAGGGAGGCCCTGGTTCGCTCCTTTGGAAATTTCAGAAAACTGTTTTTCTTGGGAGAAAAAAAGGGCAGGGGCCTGATGTGGTGAAGAGCTGGAGAGAAATCACACCGTCCACCAACTACCCGCCCAATCTCCTCCCCCCAAGCCCCTCCCAACCCCTTCAGACTCAGCCACCCTGGTGATGGGGGTCTTACTGAGGGTCCCAGGAGGAACCTCATGTGCGGCCCAGATGTGAATGTCACAAGCTCTTCACACGTGTGTGGCTGGTTAGGACAAACCACAACTTCACATAGGGCCTGGCAGCTTTGCGTTGCCCAAACAGGCAGCTCCTATTTTGATATGAGAGGGAGTCTCCATCTCAAGGCTGGATTCTGGATTGGGGGGACTCTGCCAGATGAACAGCTGGGGCCACCCTGTGCTCCGGGCTCCCCTGCTGCCCCTCTGCTGGGAAGGGAGCTTCCATTTCCGGGCAAGGCTTGGATGGATGCCCTGCTGCCCCCTCTGCCCCCCATTCCTGGCTCTCCCCAAAACCAGGTGGATCCTGGGTCGCCCCCCTAAACACATCGCCTGGTGACCAGAAGCACTGGCTTTTGGGGAAAGCAAACCACCAGCTCAAATCCGGAGGCAGCCTGGGACCGCTCTCCTCAGGACGGAAAATATTTGCCTTTGGTTTTCGGCTGCTGCTTTGTCCTGGCTGACTTTCCTCTCCTCCATGCAGCCGTGAGACGTGGAGGTGCTGGGGGGGCGCAACCGAGGGGAGGGCAGCTGTCTGAGTCCAGCGTCCAGCTGTTCTGAACAGCACTCTATTTCTCTCCCAGGACGGACAGGATACTTTCTGCCCATTCTCTGTGCTTGTAGCTGAAAGCATGTTTCTTTCTCCCCAGGCCCGGCCCTCTCGGGCCTCCCCTCCAACTAAACCAGATCTCCTGGCCCGCCCCAGATTCCGGTCACTAGGTGTCTGGGAAGTGCCTCTCTCAGTTGTTCACAGTGAACTCAGCCCAACCCCAGGGAGCCCGTTCTGGAAAGCTGTGGGAGAATCTTTGCTGGCCAGCTCTGCGCTGACCACAGGGAGAGGGCAGTCTTCTATCGAGACGGGGGCTCCAGAGATGTCAGAGTCACATCCACCAGTTGTGGGGGCTCGCTGGTGGCTCTGGAGTACTGAGAGTTGTCACCTGGCCCAACTTGGTCCCCATCCTGTAAAGACCTGGGCTCTGATGCTACACAGCTCTGCACACCATGCTGGGTGACCTTGGGCCGCTCACTTCACCTCTCTGAGCCTCACGCTCCCCAGCTGAAGCCTGCTTATACCCCAACACACCGATGCGGGTCCATGAGACTGGCGGAGATGCCGTGCTTGGTGCCTGGTGGAGGAAGCACAAGTGGCAGCAGTTTCCAGCGCTGCCCACGGGGCAAGAGCCAGACCCTGCACTGCCTCTGCCTCCCAGGGAGCTAAGGGTGGGACAGAGCAGGTCGTCAGGAAGGGGCTGGGGCTGGGGGCTGGGACCCAGGGTTAAGGTCTGTGCTCAGACGTGTCCCGACCCCCATGGCAGATGAGCTGTCCTCCCGGCTGGACTGCCGCTGTTGTGCGGGAGCTGGGTGGAGGGCAGAGTCTGGGTTTCTGTGACTCTTAATGAGCTCCCAGGTGAGGCTGCCTGCTGGCCTGGGGGCTGCAGAGGGCAGCAAGCTCTCAGCCCCTGGAGGAGGCTGGGCTCAGCGAGGGGCCCTGAGTCCTGTCCTGTCCAAGGAGGGCTGCCCAGGACCTGGCGTTAGCCTGTGGCTCCGTGTTCCCGAGCCGTCTGTCTCAGAGCTGGGGTCCTGCAGCTCTGCCCCCCCGCCCTGCTTCCTGGCGGCACTGAAGGGCAGCTCATGCTGCTGAACCCATGGTCACTTCAAGTCTAGGCCTCCTGGGCCTCAGTGTCCCTGTCAGGACAGTGAAAAACTGGGCTAAACTCATCCCCCTTTCCATTGATGGTTCCAAACCCTCTCCCATTCCCTGACCCCTTCTGAGGGGCAAGAGATCCAGACCCCAGCACTGACCCCAAGAGCTGCAGACCTGGGGTGGGTACAGGGCTCACCCAGACCATCCTCACCACCTCACGTGCCTGGTGCTGCCCTAGTAAGCGCTTTCACAACAAACTTCATCTTCATGCCAGTCCCGCGGGTGGGTCCCATGACCACCCTTGTTTCACAGATGACAGTGCTGAGCCCAGAGACCTGACGCCCGAGGCCACACCCGGGACGAGGGGCCGGGGGCAGACCTGGGTTCTCTCAGGCTGGCTTGGCCCCTCGGCGTGCCAGACCACGGAGGATTCCTCTGGGGAAACCACTCATTTTGGCCCCTCCAGTGCTGGTGTGGATGTGATGCCTGTCTCTCCCTGGCCGGCAGTGGGCCCTGGTCGAGTTATGGAGGTGGGGGTAAGCCGGTGCAGTCGCTGAGAGAGCTCTTTGGTAAATAGGAACCAGCTGTGCCTCTGACCTGGCCCAGCCAGGCCCAGAGTGGTCTGCACCACATGAACTGCATGCAGTGTGCAGAAGCCAAAGCCCGGAGATCCTATATGTGTCCCCGTGAGGGGCTGAGGAACACACATGTGCGGAGGTCTGTACCATGGATATGGGCTTCGTGTGTGGATGGGGTGCAGCCTTTAGGTTGGTGAGCAAACCACAGTGTAGACTGTGCAGAGAGGCCCCACCTGTATAAAAGAGGAGGGGTACTTGATTTTTCATTTTTTACCATGAGCCTGTGATACCCACTTAGGATTTTAAGCTTACACTGTGGATAAATACCTACCCTCCAGGCTGGCTCTGAAGATGGCTGGAGAGTGCGCCCCGTGCCGGGCTCCCATCTGGCCCGGCGGTTTTCCAGTTGCCAGGCTACAGCAGGCCGTGGCCATCAGCAGGAGGGACAAGCCCAGCTGCCAAGAGGAGGCAGCCTCACTGAGTCCTGCAACAGGCAGCACGGCAATCATGCATCATCTTACAGATGAGAAAACTGAGGCCTGAACCCCCACAGAGGCCAGGACCTCGCTTCTGGGTACACCACTTTGGGGGCAGCTGCCACGGCCAGGGCCCTTGATGAACAGGGCCTGGGGCTCACAGGGACGGCTCCCGGTCTGTGGGACACCGAACTTCTCACTCCATTTCTACCAGCACTCTGCTCCCCTCCAACTGCCAAAACAAAGGCAACACTCGTGATAAGGGCAGAGGCGTCTCTGGCTCCCAGGGGCTGTGAGGGTGCGGCTGACCGTCTGGGAATGCTGGGCTGAGTCCCAGTTGGGCCGCCCGCGCGCCCTGGGGCTGGGCCTCAGTACCTCAGTCGTGAGCAGGCGCGGGGGTCAGTCCCTGGAGGGCAGCGTGTCTAGGGACAGTGCCTGGCAGAGCAGGGCCCAATAAGCAAGTTGTTATTTCTAAGAAGAAAACATTTGTATAATTTTTTA
Source organism: Bubalus bubalis (assembly GCF_019923935.1). Classification (NCBI taxonomy): domain Eukaryota; kingdom Metazoa; phylum Chordata; class Mammalia; order Artiodactyla; family Bovidae; genus Bubalus; species Bubalus bubalis. The sequence goes on along the minus strand of NC_059159.1, from coordinate 28,441,655 downwards.
TAATAGAGGGCAAATTCAGGAAAATCCTTGACCAGTCCTAGTGCTGGCTGAGGAGGGGGCTCAGGAAGCTGGGAGCTGTCTAGGGTGACAGGAACCGGGCTCTGGCCTCAGGAGCAGCTGGTGCCTGCCTGGGTGGGCGGCCATGCTGTCTCGGCAGGCAGTGGCCAGAGTGAGGCCTGGCTGTCTGAGTTCTCAAGCTGGCACTTTGGGTAAAAGAGACTTGGCTGGCTGGCTGGAGGCCTCTGCAGGCCCGGGCCCGTGGAAAGAGGACTCAGAAAGGCCCTTCTGTCCTCCTGGCTCTGGGCTGCTCATTTCCAGACCAGAGCCTCCTGTGTCTTTGGAAAGGGCATCGAGTACCCAAGGGCTGCTACTGACTCGCCATGTGACCTCGGGTGAGCCCCCGCCCCCACCTCTCTGGGCCTCCATGTCCTCACCCAGGAGACTGGGCCCACCTCACGGGGTTGAGCAAGAGCCAATGAGAACATGGACAGAAAAGTGCTTTGTCATCGTCACCCTCGTAGCTGCTTCTCACACGATGTTTACGTGTGCAGAGCCCTGCTCTAAGAAGCAGTCTACATATTTTAACTCCTCTTACCAATGATGCGACAGAGGCTCAGAGAGATTAGGGCACTTATCCAGAGCTGCACAGCTTGTGAGGACCAGAAGCACCATGATAGTAAAGTGCTGTGAGGCCTGATTTTATTATAGTTCAAGGATGTGGGTTGGGTCAAGGATGGCCAGGCTGCACACTTCCTGAGGCAGCTTTGGCCAGTCCAGGAGGGCGGGCGGGGCAGAAGGGCCCTAATCACACCTGAGCAGGAACTCAGGCTCAGAGGAGGCTTCCCGGAGGCCTCCCTGGGTCCGCGTGGCAGGAGGCCTTGGGGGCCGTGGTGAGGGTCTGGAAGTGTCAGGCAGGAGCACTGACTCAGCAGCAGGTTCCAAACACTGATGGGGAGAAGCAGGGACAGCTTCGGGGTTCCTCAGAGCCCACGCTTCCAACCCACCAGGCGACACCGCCTTCAGCACATCCACCAGCTCGCCCTCAGTGGCTGCAGGGTCAACACCCTGGTGTGACAGATTGCACATCTGAGGCCCAGCAAGGGCAGGTGTTCACACAGCGTGGGGGCTCGGAACTGTTCCCCCACCCCCCATCTCTGGCCTCCTTCCTCATGCCTACAGGCCTGCACCAGCCTCGTCCCCCTCCCTGTCCCACCGCAGGGACTGTCTGACACTGAGCGGGTGGTGGTCTCCCTCCGGTCAAGACCTCCTTGGCACTGCTATCTCGGTATGGATGGACGAAGCTTCCAGCACAGTAAGGACAGGCCCCTGGAAACGCGGAAGGGCCTGAGATTCCCATGGGAAAGGGCTGGCTCCAGCAGAGGCCTCTGCAAGCCGGCTTTGATGGTGGATAAGCCCCAGCTGGCTCCACAGGCAAACTTGATCCTAGTGAACTGGACAGGCCCGCAGGTCCATGCGACACCCCCACAGCCCCAGAGCTCCCAGCAGTTCCCTCCACCTACAGAGCCAGCGTGAGGAAGGTTTTGTCCTCCAAACACCCTGTATTTAAAGATCACCGTGTGTTCCCTCTCACAGGTGCAAAAGGAAAGCTAATTAGGCCTTTGATGGACATGAGCAAGCCAGGGGTCATGGGCCTTGTGTTTGCCGAATGACTGAGTGAGTGAATGAATGGATGGATGGATAGGTGGGTGGACAGACAGGCAGTGGGTGGAATTCCAACCCCAAGCAATGCCATTGCTCATTAGCCTGAGTGAAATAAGACTTCCTCAAGGCTTTAAAGAACATGGCAGGCAGGGACTTCCTTGGTGGTCCAGTGGTTAGGAATTCACCTGCCAGTGCAGGGGACACGGGTTCTATCCCTCATCCAGGAAGATCCCACATGCCACAACTAAGACCGGTTGCAGTCAAAGAAGAAAAAGAAGAATATGGTGGGCAATTTCCAGGGTCCCAGGGACCCCCTGCAACCACCCCTGTCATGACACCTGGGCCCAGAAATGGAGGGGCACGGGGAGGGGTGCTGGACCCCAGCTGCACCTCGCTGTGTGGGTCATCCCGGGGCCTCCAGAGCTCATCGAGAAGACCCCTTACCTGGGTCCTATCCCTGTGCTTGGGGCTCCCAGCATCACCTTGACCCATAAGTGTGCCCAGGGTCCCTGGGGACCTCTTGCTGGGGACCTGGAGGGCAGGTGAGGAGGAGGGCTGCATGCCTGCTGAGCCCGCCCAGCAGCTCTGCAGAGCTGGAGAGAGCAGGATGCTTGTCATCCACGGGGACATGGGGACGGTTTAAGGTGAAATTTAAGCCCATTAGTGCCTGGCTAATGACATCAGCAGCGATAGTGAGAATGAAGATGGCAGGGTGTGCGAGCACCATAAATTGTGGGGCCGGCGCCCGCCTCTGTCCTTGGGCCTGAGTCCCGCCCCCCACCCCCAGCCCCCGCGCCCCTGCCTGCCCCCCCAACCCCCGCCCCGGCCCAGCCCCCAGGGTCAGAGTGTGGCCGGGGCCTTAGCCAGAGCGTGAGAAAAGCTGGGCTAGGGAGCTGAGCGTGCAGGCAGCATCTCCCTAATCTCCCTCCTTTGATAACTTCTGTCTTTCCGTGCATACGCAAGAACCCAGCTCAGCCTCCGGCATCTCTTCCCAGGCTGAGCCGTCGCCCTGCAGCTAATGCCTGACAGCTCTGTTTATGTCTCCCCATAATTCTCCAGTTTTATGTTTTTTTTTCGGGGCCATTAAGCTCCCAGCCACAAGCTCCTTCCCCTGCCCCCGCCTGCCTTTGTCCTTGAGGCCTGGCCGCCCCACCGCCCTGTGGGAGAAGGGCTGCCCTCCCCCAGCAGGTGGACGGGGGGCCGAGTGCTCACTCTGGACATCCCCGTCCCAGTCCCCTGGCTTCTCATCACAGGGCTCGTCCCGCTCGTCCCCAGGGACACAGGACACCAGGGTGCCAGGGAGCCTGGTGAGGCCCACTCTCCCTCAGACTCTGGCTTCTTTTCCTGGGTGGTCTCTGCTCTTCCTCCAGCCTCAGCCACTCCTGAGGGCAAAACCCCCTGCCTTGACCCCCTTCTGCAGCTCCAGATCCCCAGATTCAGCGCACCCATGTCACCCCGAGGCCCCCCTCCGTACACACCTCATCCTCTGCCCCCGTCTCCCCATGGTCCATTTCTGAGGAGTCCCCTCAGGGTCCTCAGGGCCCCTCTCCTGTCCCCACGACCACAGCCCAGGTCTGGCCACGGGTCAGACTGGGTTCCCAGTTCCCAGCCTCCCCACCACGTGGCCTCTCACAAGCTCGGCCCCAGGCACTCCCTTGCTCTACAGCCTTCACTGGCTCCCCATTACTTAGTCCCCGTCCTCAGCGTGCTGCTCCCACTGCCCTGCCTCCTGCACTGAGACCAGTGGAGGCTGCCCCTCGCCAGGCCCCCACTTCTACAGGCCAAACCCAGGGCGGAAGGACTTCCTCAGCAGGAAGCAGCCCTTCCCTTGCCCTCTGGGTGCCCACAATGCCCTCACGTGGCCCCTGTGGGTCATGGAGTCCCTGGTTGCCCCGCTTGGACACCTGGCTCCCTGAGTGCCCGGGGCAGGCAGCTGCCACTCAAGAGCCGGCTTCCCCCACTGCTGTGGGGGCAGTACCCCAGGGCCCACGCAAGGCCAGGTCTCCTCAAAGAGGCCAACTCGGGATGCCAGAAAGCAGAGCCTTCCAGACCCCCTTCTCTTGCCCTCCAGGAGTGACGGAGAGGAAGGGGTGGCCCCCCAGCCCCCTGCCTGATGCCCTGTCTGCCTCCTGAGGTAGAGCCACTCCTCCTCAGCCCTCTAACTTCCACTTTCCTTTCAGCTGAATTGCCTTTGCAACCAGAGGCCTCCTGCCCAACCTGCCCCTTCCCTGCACCTGTGGGCCGCTGAGGCACCGCCCCTCCCCGTGTAGGTGCTATGGGACGTTTGAGCCTGCATCCCGAGGCAGGGGAGTCGCATCCCTGGGACGTGGGTGCCGGTGTTGCAGCCTATCCTCCTCTTCACAGGTGCTCGGCTTGGTTTCAATCGATTCTGACCTTGTTGTTCTGTATCCCCCGGGGTGTCTGGCCACAGCTTGGCAGGTCCCCCCACCCCACCCACCTCCCACCTCCCACCAAGACTTCCTGCCCTTGGCAGGTTCCACGGCCATGCGGGCAGCCCCCTGCCCGCCTCTCCCTCACACACAGCCCTGGAGCACGGCGCGGGGTGCTGGCCCAGGCCATCCTATGCTCCGCTCCCTACAATCCTGTTGTTAAGAGCAGGGCAAGCTTCATAATTTGAGGGACCCAGCGCAAGATGAAAAATCCGGTTCCAGCTCAAAAAGCAACAGAGCCACGCAAGTGCAGGGTGTTCTGAACGCAAGCCCACAAAGCCAGAGCCACAAAGCCAGCCCAAGGAGGTGAGCTGGCCAGCCGCCTCTCCCACAGCAGGAAGACCAGGGTCTGACCCGCTGGTCACGCCTGTAAGGATGGCTCCTATCGACTGCACACTTGCTTTGTGTTGAGAGCAATGAACATGTTAAGTCAACAGGCCACCAGACTCCACGGCTCACGGGGGTTCAGGGAGGTGTGATCTGCCCAGGACCCCTCTCCAAAGGCACGATGAACTCTGCTCTGAGGAGGAGGCTCCCAACTGAACCCGTGCTGATGAACCACTAAGACCCCCCATGTCAGCTCTAAGTGGAGCCCAAGAAACCACCGTAACCTCTCCCTACATGCAGAGATGTGGAAGCAAAGGCTCCAAGAGGGTGTCCAACTCCTGCAAGGTCACACAGCATGCACGACCCCAGATCCAGCCTCAGCAGCCCTGTTTCCAAAGACCCAGGCAGACACTCGTGGACTGGTGCATAAGGAACCGGGAGGGACGCAAAAGCTAGGGCGGGACACACACAGATGCCGCACCAGAGGGCCAGGCAGTGACGTCTGTTCTTCTCTCTACACTCACTCTTGGTTATTTTCTGTATTTTCTCCAGCGAGCTGAGTTTTTTGAAATGATCAACAGCTCACAGTTTTTGGAATGAACGAGGAACAGAGATTTGTGGAACAGAGTCCTGTTAATGGAGATACTATGAATACAGAGTGGGGTTTACTTGCTTCCTAAGGCCCAAAGCTTTCGGGCCCCTGGTGTCTGGGTCTCCTTCCCTTCGTCACTGAGGGTTTAGAGGGCTCATGAAAGCTTGGGGGGCCTTGGCTGCCCCTGGGACGACCCCGCCTGGTTCTCTGGGGACGCCTGAGTGCTCAGGAAGCTGTAGGCCCTGAGGAGGGTGCTCATGGCAGGTCTTGGCATCCCCTTGGCTGGTCAGGAAGCAGGGCTGGTATCCACTGGACTACTGTCCTGCTGGATACCTACTCCAGATCTTGCTGGTCCCAACCTTTCCCTGAGGGAACCCCACATTCCTGAGGCCCCCCCCGAACATGCACTACCCTGCCCTCCTGCTCACAGCCCAGTGGATCCTAGCCGCCCCAATACCCACAAGACCAGGCTCCCCTCCAGCTCCTAGCCACCCTTTCTGGCCTCATCATCTGGTGCTGGACGCTGCCTCCAGGCCTCTGAAGCCCCCTCCTCAGCCCGGAGCAGGGGCCCGCGCCCAGTTCCCTGCCATGCGGTGGCTGCACAGCAGGATCAGGACCACACCAAAGCAGGTCACCCCCGCCACCCCACCTGGCCCAGAGTGGTGCCCAGAGATCCACCTGGGCCCTGCCTGCCCCTGGGAGCTGGGGCTGGACCAGGGTCCCTCCCACCCATGTGGATGCCAGGCCTCTTGCAGACAGCTCTGGGCTGCCTCCTGCCCTGGGAGCCCCTGGGTCTCAGGCTGAGAAGAGCTGACAGCTCCTTAATAAAAGCTGCCACAGACGCGCCTGAGTGACATCGCGGCGGCCGGCGAGAGGCAGCCCACATCAAAGCCCCATTTTTCTTCTTCCTGTGCAGCACTGAGACGGTTTCATAGAGAGCCCCACGTGCATCTGCGACAAAGACACTTCTTCTCACAACTGGCCATGGCCCCAGCCTCCCCAGATGCCCCGCCAGAGCCTGGCATGCTTCCCTGAGAGTGCGAGTTTCAGGGAGCACCCTGTGCTGAGGCCACCCGGACATGGGCCCAGGGGCGGCCAGTCAAAGGAACAGGCACACTGTGTCTGTTAAAACAAAAACTGACACCAACCGACCCTGAAGGGCTCAGGCCCAGAGGTCCGAGGATCTCAGCGAAGCCTTGCTCTGGCCTCAGACAGCTGGACGGGGGGCTGGTTGGGGACTGGCAGAACACAGTGGCCCCACCAAGCGAGTCACCTACCCACACTGCGGACCCAGCCTGGGAGCCAGACCCCGCTCCCTACCACCACCCCTGGCTCACTACTTGGCCCCCGCTGCAGTGTCTGTTCTTACAGCTGGGGTGGCTCCAGGTGAGGGTCCCAGACAGGCCGGGGTCTAACCATCTGTGCTCTCAGCTTCAAGCTGGGCAAAGAATCACCCTCTCTTGGCCCCTTTACGAAATACCATCTGGAGAGGTGACCCTGTGAACCATGACCCCAGACCTTTGTCCCATGCACCCAGGGTCGGGGAGTGCATGGGACCCCGACCTCCTGGCCAGCCGCAGCCTCCCCAAGTGTCAGGCGGGCTCGGGTGCTCCCCACATGTGCATTGGTGCAGGAGAGTTCTGGGCACTAAGACACATGACCTCCCTGCCACCCCTGGGCGCGCACTGTCCCTGGAAGGCCTGTGCATCACCGTGGGTGGTGGTGGGGCTGAACGTGCAGCCCATGTCCAGGCCTTGTTTCTTGGGACTCTGGGGGCACCGATCACATGTGACCTCACTGACCACGTGTGACCTTCACCTTCCAAACCCACGGGAGATGAGACTGCACTGGGGACACTGCTCCATTCTGAGGCCAAGTGGCCCGACGGTCCAACCCACCCTCCGGCCCTTCCTCTCCTGTTCTGGGTCACTCCCTTGGTCTCCTCTTCTCCTGAGTCCAGGGGGCACCTTTAAACCCCGAGATCACAGCAATCCTACCTCCAGAAACACAGCAACACGAGTGCCATACACCGCCCCCAGACCCTGCGTTCCCAATGCTCCCGGACGTTCCTGGCAGGCTTAGTCGTAGGCTGTAAGCTGCCCGGACTTTCCTGGGGTGCCACACAGCATGCCTGAACACTACGCAGGAGGAAATAACCACGCTGGCTGCATGCAGCCCAGGCGTGTCAGACAACTGGACCCGCGAGACCACACGGACAAAGTTCACAAGCTAACACTCGGATCCCAGGTAGGCCAGGCCTGGGGGGACACGAGGATAGCGATGCCCCCTCCTGATGTGCATGCTGGTCAGACACTGGTGTGTCCAGTCTGTAGCAATTCATTAGCCGGCCACTCAGGATACGTGCCCTTCTCTGCATGGGATCAATAAATAGTTAAAAAATAAAACCAATGAGACCTCAGCCTCTACTCAAGGCCTCCAGAGGTGCCTCGCTTTACTCGGAATGAAGTATGGGACCCTCCTCAGCCTGGGGGTCAAGGTCAGCTCATCTCCAAATACTCCCTGCTCTCCTTGGTCAACGGTAGCCTGCATGTCCCACCCCCCCAACCAAGGAGGCAGGGTGGCCACAGGCCCGCCTTAGTCAGTGCATTGGACTGAAAATGACATGTCACTATAAGAAGCTTCGTGAGCCCAAGTGTCTCCTTCCCTCTGGGCTGTGCAGCCCTCACGAGGCTTCTGTGGTTGGTGGGCCCCTTAGTGACCACCAAGAGCCATCCCTCTGCCATCCAGTTGCAACACATAGCTCCAGGGAGTGGAGCCCTGTCTCCAGGGGCTGACCTTCGGGGATGCTCACTATGCGGGAGCCCTCTGGCCCTCACTTATACACCAGGCTTCCCAGGCCCTCTGTGGTCTGGTCCCTGACGAGCTCTGAGAAACGGAACTGCGCTGGCCGTGAACCCCATGGGGCCTCTCCTTCAGGCACACTGTGATCGCAGCAGTTCAGACGCAGCCAGGTCCTTCCTGTCCTAGGCCTTCGTGCCTCCACCCGGCACCCATGTCCCTGGCCTGCCCTGCCTGAGAGGACTGCCACCTGCGGCCCCAGCACTCGGGCGGCGCCAGCTGCTCCCTCTGGATACCACAGCCCCAGCCCACATGACCCTCTCCTGCTCCTCTCAGGGGCTCTGTCGTGGGGAGGCATGTGGTCAGGCACCCATCATCTCCCCCAGGAGCAGCAGGGGGTAAAGGCACACAGGGTTGGTCTTGACCACAAAGCCAGGGGTGGCCCGGGAGGCTGTGGATGCCCCAGCTGAGCTCTGGGACCCCTCCCAGACCTGCAGAGCCAGAGGGCTTGCTCTTAAACCCACCCTCCCTCCTCTGGTGTCTAAGGGTGGCCATGACCTCAAGGGCCTCTTATTGGGAAAGTCAGTGTGCAGGAAGGATCTGGGGGCACTCAGGGGAGATGGCACCACCAAGTAGCCTATTCTGGGTAATGCAGGTTACAGTTCTAGGGAAAGAACATCTTTTCCAGAGAGGACTCTGTTTGAGGCCATGAGAGAAATGACTTCAGCTCAGCTGCAAACACCCAGTAGCGGCTGGGGACCCACCCGGAGCAGCAGGGTTTCAGAACGGCCACCACTGGGGTCCACCCTGGGCCTCAGCTGAGTCTCCAGTCGTGGTGACAGGAGCACCAAGGCAGGGCAGCGTGGGCAGGACTCTGAGCGTGTCAAGGAGCAAAACCACTGCCAAAAGAACAGGCCCCGTGGGCCTCCTGTCCAGGGGGCTCTCAGTTCCATTAAGTCGTCCCACTTGCCCCTCCAAGTCCGCCACCCAGAGCAGGGTCAGTGGGCACAAAGGTGATGGCAGCAGCCACAGCAGGGGGGCTCTCTTTGCCTCTGAGCACCGCACAGAACTCAGGAGCTCAGAGAGGGTGGGTGACGTGCTCAGGGTCACACAGGGAAGCAACAGCTGGGGGCTTGCTCTCCTGCCTGGTGGGCGGGTCCCCTCACTGCCAGCAGGCAGATCCCCCGCCCCGAGTTCAGACTGAGCTGGGCCTGCACTGCCCACCTGGGGGCACTGCTCTCCTGTGTGATCTCATCTCCCACCCTGCCCTCCCCACACAGGCTGGCAGTGGGTGGGGGTGGTGAGGGGGCGGCAGGCATCTCTGGGCCTTTGCACACACTATTCCCTCTATCTGGATCACCAGTCCCCTGAATCTTCTCATTGCCCAAAGCCACCTCCTCCTGGAGACCCTCTGTGATTGCCCAATAGCTATAGGAGCCCCTGTCCCCATGGCCCTCACCACTCTCTGCAATCACCTCCCTCCTGTACTTGTTGACTCCCTTCTGTCTGTCGGCCCTATGGATGGTGAGTCCCCAGTGGATGTTGAGTCCTGAGGATGGTGAGTCTCGTGGATGGTGAGTCCCCGTGGATGGTGAGTTCCCCATGGATGGTGAGTCCTGTGGATGTGAGCCCCCCATGGATGATGAGTCTCGTGGATGATGAGTCCCCTATGGATGGTGAGTCCTGTGGATGTGAGCCCCCCATGGATGGTGAGTCCCCTGTGGATGGTGAGTCCCACGGATTTGAGCCCCGTGGATGGTGAGTCCTGTGGATGTGAGCCCCCCATGGATGATGAGTCTCGTGTATGGTGAGCCCCCGTGGATGCTGAGTCCCCTGTGGATGTGAGCCCCCCCAGTGGATGATGAGTCTCATGGATGGTGAGTCCCCTGTGGATGGCAAGTCCCCTGTGAATGGTGAGTCCCGTGGATGTGAGCCCCCATGGATGATGAGTCTCGTGGATGTGAGCCCCCCATGGATGGTGAGCCCCCATGGATGGTGAGTCCCGTGGATTTGAGCCCTCCATGGATGATGAGTCTCATGGATGGTGAGCCCCGTGGATGGTGAGTCCCCTGTGGATGGTGAGTCCTGTGGATGTGAGCCCCCCATGGATGGTGAGTCCTGTGGGTGGCGAGTCCCCTATGGATGGTGAGTCCCGTGGATGTGAGCCCCCCATGGATGATGAGTCTCATGGATGGTGAGTCCCCCGTGAATGTTAAGTCCCCATGGATGGTGAGCCATGAGCATAGGGTCCCACCTGTCATTGCTGAAAGGCCAGGTTGCAGCTGCTTCCAGCTTCCAGGCCACCCTCACAGCCCACAGGCTCCCAGCTGCCGACAGCACTCCCTCCCTCCCCTTGCACCTGCTTGCCCTCCTCCCAAGCCCACTCCCTCACTCCCAGCCCTGCCCCATGCTCAGACCCCTCCTGGCTCACCTCTCCAGCCTGATTCCAGAGGTGCCCCCTGCCCACCTTCCCAACTCTCAAGCCTCACGAGCAGCACTAAACCACAGGGCACTACCTGCACCCACCAGCTCTCTCATCCCCGACCCCCACTTTGCACTCACTGGACTCAATTATCTTAACAAATGCTCAGGGTCACCTCCTCTCCACTCTGTGTGACTTCCCTCCCTGGACCCGTTATCCACTGTGCCAGCAGTCTACCCACCAGGACTGATAACCGTTTGCCTCCCAGAGTGCCCCAGCACCCGGCACATAGTAGGTGCTCAGAGAAAGAGAGTGATGTGAACTGGTGAGTGGACCAGGGCCTTGTGATTCCGGAGGCTGGAGCTGGAGGATGAACACGAGCCTCTAAGGAGACCAGTGAGGACTGTTATGGGTTCCCTGGGCACCAGGGTGACAGCAGCCACTTTCGTCCGCTCACTGTACGCCAGTCATTCACACGCGGATCACCTCTTCCAGCCTCGAGTCAACACCAGTGCTGTTATTATCCTCAAAGTAGAGGTGAGGATGCTGAGCAGAGAGAACAAAGAACGAGCCAAGGTCACACAGCCAGGCAGCAGAGGAGCTGGGACTTGAACTCAGGTCTGTTTGACTTCCATACACATGCTCTTCAGTCATGAGGAGCTGTGAGCCCTGAAGCTGGCCATTCCAGGAGGCTCTGGAAGGCCGCAGAGAGGGGCTGTCTGCCAGGCGTCCCTCCCAAACTGCCCCATGCTGCTCTCTATGGCCCCACCTTGTTGCCAGATGGCTTCTCCCTCCATCCATCCCCAAATCCTTTGACTGGGAGGTAGGGGCCCCTCAGGAGCCTTTCCCAGCCTGGCTCAGGCGGCCTGGGCCATGCAGGGTGGGCCCAGTGGGCTGTGTCACCAGGGACAGCTGAGGTGACCCAGGCTCAGCCAGGCTGGGGGACATTCCCAGGCAGTTTCCACCTCTGCTCCGAGAAGGTCCATGGGTGGCTGCCAGCTGAGGGCTGGGGGACCACTCTAGGGTAGGACTCTGGGTGTGGGCCCTGCGTTTGGGGGCTACTCTGCAAAGCAGCGAACCTGGGGCCAAGGCACCAACTGAGCTGCCATCAACTGTCAGCATCTGGGAGCCCCTGGACCAAGGGACATGGGACTGAGTCAAACTTCTGGCTATAGTTTGGGTGCCTTTGGCTCAGATGCTGAGCCTGCCCTGAATCACTGGGCTCTTGCGGTCTATCTCTCCACCATCATAGCACTGAACCCATACCACACATTCCAGGCACTTGTCTGTCTCTCCCAAGCCTGGCAGCCCCGTGCGGCCAGAACCCTGATTGGGTCCCCAGCCCTGTCCACACAGGAGAGGCCCTTATGCAAGTCTGCCCTTCTGTAATATCCCACGGCTCACCTCCTCCAAGAAGCCCTCTCTGAACACCCTGCTTCCTCTACCTTGGCCACTGCACACCCTTAGAGCACAGATCTCACCCCACAGCTCCAGTTACTGCCAGATCCAGTTTATGGCATCCCTGTGGGCTCCACCCAACCTCTGCTCACTCACTTTTGGGGACAGAGGGCTCACCCCCCACAGCTAGAACAGTGAGCACCTATTGGGCAGCAGCCTCTGTTCTGGCCTCTTGATGCTGCAGCAGGACAGCCCTGGCCTCTGGCCCCCAGAGAAGCGCTGGACATCCTAGTCCAGTTGGGCCCCTCTGGGGAGCTGCACCCTTGACAAACCCCCAGACACATGGGGAGACAGGAGCTGTTCCTAGCATGCTCAGCAGGAACAGCTGGTCACCCAGGGGTGCAGAAGGGAAGGATGCTGCTTGCTTTTAAAAAACATGTGACCGTGTCTGGTTCCAGAGTAACCGGAAACCATGATGCAGCCAGGGCATCCATGGGTGGTGAGATCCTGGTGGGGGGGCCTCATCTTCTCAGGGCTGCTGCTTATTTGCTGAGTTTCCCACAATGAACACATATTATTAGTCACCGGCGGGGGACAGTCTGCCCACTGACGCCCCCACTCGGCCAGGCCCAGGTCTGTCCTGGTTTGTGTCCCGCTTTCCAGTGGCAGACAACCAGGGACACCACTCCTTGCACGTGGGCCCTGTGACCCACTCGCTTCTCCAGACCCCCTCCCGGGCCCTTGGCAGCCCCAGGAGCAGAAGCCTCTTAACCTGTCCATGCTATTCCCTGTGGGGTCTGTGCTGGTCAGGCCCCCACTGTATGGCAAAATCCCCAGGGCAGGGACCACGGGCGTGACGTGGGGCTGGGCACACAGCAAGTGCATAGTGACAGCTCGCAGAGAGTGGCTGCCTCCCCGCCTCCCCGCCTCCCACCCCTGCAGGCGGTCTCTCTTCTCCAGCACTTACAGGCGATGCCATCCCCCAGCCTGGAGCCCTGAAACACTGCTACAAGAGACAACATCTGCGGCTCCTCGTAAACCAAATCCAACTCCGTTCCTCCCCAGTTTAAAACCTTCCACGGCCCCTCAGTGTCCCCGAATCAGCTCCCTCAGCTCTGTATCCACAGTCTTGCACCTTCTGACACCTGTTCCCTCCTGCAGGTCCCCTCCTCTACCAAAACGGCTCGACCTAGAGCACACCTGCCACCCGGGCTGCCTCATGCCTCTGGGCCTTTGCACATGCCAGTTCCTCTGCCCAGAGCAGACAGACTGGCTCCTGTTCATCCTTCTGATCAAAATCCTGGGAAGAGGCCTCCTGTCCCCGCCCCTCCTGAGTCCATCTTGTACACACATTGATCATTCCACTCAATGCAATTAGAGGCTGGCACGTCTGTCTCCTTCCAAACTGGACGCGACAGGACCCAGGCCTTTTGTCTTTGTTTTAAATCCCTGGTGCCCAGATACCGCCTGCAGACAAACAGGCACTCGGGAATGTCTAGCTGACAGGTGGGTGGGTTGGTAAACAACATCTGCACAGCCCTTAACAGTTTACGAAGCCTTTTCCCGTCCTGTGTCTCCTGCTCTTCCACTAGGGCAGCAGGGAGCAAAGGCCCCAGACCTCAGCCCTGAACATGGGCACCGCCTCCTAGGGGCCCCGGGTCCCTCCCCTCCACCTGGGCAGTAGCTTCGCTTGGCTGGGAGCCTCCAGCAGGCTCACCAGGAGCAGCTTGGACCCCTCCTCCTGTTTTCAGCAGGAAGGAAACTGTTTCCCCTGGCAGAATGGCACCCCCCCGACTCCTGGGGAGGGCAGGTGGGTGCCCATGCGGCGGCCTGGCCAGTCCAGGCTCGGCCACTATCCCGCCCAGAGCCGTGGGATGCGGCGGGCTGGAGCCGCAGCCCCACCAGCGAGTCTTGGTAACAGTTGCTATGTAAAACGCTCGGAGGGGGGATTTACTGTCAGCGTTAATAATAGATGAAGGTTTCAGAATTTTTGATGCCTTACGTTCTAAGCCGTTTGATTTATAATGTCTCTGGAAAGGGAGGGATGAGGGTGGGGGCAAGGGAGGAGGCCCAGAGGCGCAAGCTGGGAGCATATCCCTGCCACCTGGCCAGACAGGGAGACCAAGGCCCAGCGGTGGGGACGCCAGGGGCCTGCAGATGCCTGCAGCCCCGACTTCAAGAGGGGAACCGAGGTCTGGGCCCCTCCCGCGCCCCGGGTTGTTTTGATGGATTTCTGCTTCTCCTTTTAGCGCGAGCAGGTGTGTCTCGAGTAGGCTCCGGAAGCTGTGCTGATGGTGCCCGTGGCGGGGGCTGTCGGTTACTGGCTCCACAGAGGCAAATCCAAGCCCCAACTTCCCTTCTCCTGCCAGTGGCGGAAAGTCTTCCGAGGGGAGTGGGCCTTGCGGGCAGGAAGCAGGGCTGCTGGCTGGGCCCACCACCCCACCCGAGGGGCTGGAGGAGGAGCAGGAGAGGCCTCCCCTCGGCCAGGCTGCCCCCAACTGAGGCGATTTGGTGCTGGTCTTCAGGAGGGTGCTTCCTCAACCTCCCCGCCTGGCCTCCTCCAACCCTCCACAGCCTCTCTGGCCAAGCCAGAAGGTCTTCAGACAGGCCCTGTCCTCCCTGGATTCCCAAGACCCCAGTCTTTGGGCCAAAGAAATGGGTCCCTGGGCCGGGCACCCCCACACCCAGACTGTGACCCCTCACTTCGATAGCTGTCCCCAAAAGTCACGTCATCTCCCACTTTCAAATGGGGGGTCCTCCCGCCTCCCTCCTCAGGCTCAAAGTCCTGGCAGACCCTTGCTCCAAGAACATGGGAGAGCCCCGCCCTCTCTGGCCCCCATTTCCTGGTTCGGGGATCAGGTGAAATGTGGAGGACCCCCAGCACGGCCCTGCCACCAACATCCCTTGGGGCTGCGAGCACCCTGCTAAAAGCGATGACACAAAAGTCACCACCAGAAGACCATCTTCACCAGGTGGGCACATCACTCCATGAGCAGGCAAGAAGACCGTGGCCTTGGGAGGACCCCCACCCGGCCCGCCGCCCACCTGGTTCACTACCAACCAGGTCTCCGCCAGGCTGGAGCTGGGCACCCCAGAGCCAGGACACACAGACCCAGCTGCAGGGCTTGAATACCCCCAGAACCCTAGATGGAGGGCTGCTCCCCTGGATCCTGCAGAGCCCCTGCCTGTCCTGCTGGGCACTTGCATCAAGAAGGGCACCTATAGCAACAAGGAGCTCTCTGGGGGGGTCTGCCCAGTGGGAGGAAGTCCTGCCACGGTGAGGTGGGGTGTTCTTCCAGGTCAGCTCCACAGGACCCAGGAGCAGCAGCCCCTTCTTCACTCAGCTCTCCAGTCACCAAATACCCACCAAGGGCCCCTGTGAGCAGGCCCTGCTGGGGACACACTGGGGACACATGGGAGTCTGGCCTCGTCCCCACCTGGGGCCCCAGGAGACACACTAAGTATCATCTACACGGTAGTGTGGGGAGCAGGTCTGCGGGGCTCCAGGGGCCACAATGGCTCAGTCACACCTGAGGGTACAGGGACCAGACACTGAGAAGAAGGTCCAGGGGCCTGGGAGATACCCCCTCTTCTGGCTCAGAGAAACACCCCTGCTGTGGGGGAACCCTGGATGATGGGGACTTAGAGTGCTTCCTGGGGAGGGGGTTTAAAGGGTCATGGATTCCCAGTGTTTCCAGGATGCTCGCTCCCCAGAGGCAGGTGTCCCTTGAGGGGACTCTGTCCAGCCTGTGGGTGGGAAGGGCATCGCTCCTCTAAGGACCTGAGGATCTTCAGTGGAGAAAGATCCCTGCATAGGGACCTCTGCTTCAGCATCTAGCAGCCTCTGTTCACCGGAGCTTCACTGCTGGGCTCTGCCAGCCGCCCTCCAACCAGGCTGAGCCAGAGGGCAGGGCAGCAAAGGTGGCCTGCAGGCTTAGCCTTGGCAAACAAGAAATTCCAGCTCACTCTTGAGTGGGCTCGAGTGCTGACTCCCCTGGTCCACTCCAAGCCTGCAACCCTCCTCTCCGCACCAGCTGCCAACACCCAGGCTTCCCAGCCCCCCCGACCTCATTTCAGGTTAGGGCCTGTGGTGGGCTAGGAGCAAAGCTATGAGGAGCCGAGAGCCCACTTAACTGGCCACTGATCGTTCATAATCATTCACACGGTGTGCCCTGCCCCGTGTCTAGGGCTGCCAGCCCAGAACTGGGTGCTGCCAGGCTGTGGGGACATGCTGCATAAACAGGTCACCAAACCAGAGTGACAGCGCTGTGACGGAAAAGCCCAGGCTGGGTGAGTCCAGAGGCCTCTAGCCAGCCCAGGCCTCCAGGAGGTGGCGTCACTTAGACTGGTCAGCTGCATGATGTGAGGTGCTGTGGGGTGTGGCTTTGTCTACTTCCTCTCCCCGTCCTTGACCGCCTCCCTGTCCTACTGCAAAGCTTCTGTTCATTAAGTCTCCCCAGAGAGGTGGGCCTTCTCCACTTCAAATGATTAGCTCCCTGAGCTTCAGTTTTCCTGACCCATAAAATGGACCCAATGAATCACTCACGTCAACTAAAGAAATATTGACTCATCTTCTCCCCCACTCCCTGAGAGGTCAACTTCATGAACCATCTTCCTACCCCAAGCGAGACCTGTGGGCAGCCCCAACCACTACACAACACAAGCCCAGGACTCTGGGAGCACCAGGAACCAAGCGTCAGCATGTGAGGGCTGCCAGGTCATTTGTCATGCCTTTAACGATGGAATTTATGAAAGCCAGCTAATCAGTGATAATGGGCGTAATTTCTGTCACTTGGTTGTTGCTCCTAACCTTAGTTATCACAAGAAGCAGGAGGGCGAGGATAGGAGTTGGGGGCAGGCCATATGTTACGTATGCACAAGATAAGAGAAGACACTCTAGGTGCCAGGCTGCACAGCTTGTCCAGTGGAATGGAGGCTGGATTTCTGCTGGGCACTCTTGTGCAGTATACAACCTATACAACTGTACACTTTGGCCCTAGGTTCAGGGGAGTGCCAGCATGGAGACCTTTTCCCAAACAGGTCTTCCCAGCCTTTCAGACCACTCAGCCCAGGTGTGAGAACTGCCTGAAATCAAATGCAAATTGTGTGTATCTGTGCATGCACAAGCACGTTTTTCTAAGGAGAATAAGAGTATTTTCCAATTCCTATAGTGTGCAGAGGCCCTGTAGTTAAGACCTGGACTGGACCCAGGGTCTGGGATGAAGTGTGAGACAGGGGTCTCAGTAGAGTCTGGAGACACAAATATTTGACATTCTGTTTCTCAAACACTAAAACCACACAGGCTTGAAAAGGGGCAGATTCTGGGTTGCTTCCCTTAAGATCTGTGGTTTAGGGGTGGCCTGAGCCCAGGAATCCGTTGTGGTACAAACTCCAAGGTTTGGATCAAACCAATGCTCCAGAAGCTCTGGTTTAATACTCCGCTACTACTGGCTTTGCAGGGCATGGTACTTTTTCTTTTGGTATTGGTGGGGAACAATGTCTACACCTCATCCAAACCCCAGAAGGTGGATCTGTGTACAGCAATGTGAGCACAGCAATGTGTGAGCACAGAAGTGTGTGCAGAGCAGTGTTTACTGCAGTGTGTAGAGCAGTGGGAGTGCCCGGGGCAGAGGCTACAGAGTTCTGTCACCCCCACTCCGGGTAGAGTGAGTGGACCCTAGGCCTCCCAGGGTCTCTGTCCCCAAGGTGTCCCCTGAGTAACCCTCACCAGCCCATTTCTGTACCACGCTTGCCTCTTGAGGCAGGGAGGCCCTACGGCTCTCCATGTGGCCAGAACAGGGAACCATTGATGGCAGACACACACCAAACCAGGCTTCTCCAGCCCAGGGTCCAGCCACTCACCCCGCAGTCTGGCCTTGGACATAAACCCTTCTGTGTCTTGGAGTCAAGGGGCGTCTGTTTCTCCTCTTGAGTCCCAGTGTCCAGCACTTGGCCTGCCAAGGAGGCCTTGGGGGCAGCCAGATGAATGGATTCATTCAAAAGTATAAATTGAACACCTACTGTGTGCCAGGTCACATGTAGGCCCTGCCTGGATGGCAGCTGGGTATGGGAGGGAGACGCACAATTAAAGGTACAACCGCACGGGAGACATCTAAAGCAGAGCAGACACGTGGTCTGCGTGGAAAGCTTGCCCAAGAGGGGTGAGGGGTGGCCAGGAAAAATGACTTAGAATCCTGAAACAGACAGTGCACGTGCAAAGGCCCTGTGGCAGGAAGGGGGCCGGGTCGGCAGAGCGGACCATCAACTGCACAGACCAGGATAAGGAGTCGGCCCTCTCAATGCCAGACCCCTAAGACGAGAAAAAACGACCAGAGTCGGAGCCGGGCCGAGGCTGCCTTTGTTCGGATCGCGGCCCACGCTCACTACCTCCATCAACACGCCCCCCGCCCCCCCAACCTCTGCAGCCTTTCCGGAAGCCACGCCCATCCCAGCCGCGCGCGCGCCAGAGGGGCAGAGCGCCCCGCCCACTTCCGGGCCCGGGATACTCCCGCCCCTCCGCATCATGCCGGCCAATCATGGGTGGCGACCACATGGGGGCGAGGCCTGTGCGAACACAAAAGGCCAGAAACCCACACAGGCCCGGGCGCTGTAACCATGACTACCGGCGCCCTCACGCCGCCCCGCGCGCAGCCGGGGACGCGCCCGCGAGCCCGAGGCCGGTAGGGGTCCCGCCCGCGGCCCGCTCAGCCCTCTGCTGTTGTGACTGAGTTACAGCTTCACGTTTTGCCCAGGGCTGAATTCGCTCATTAATTCAACATTTATTGAGCGCCTACTATGTTCAGAGGCTAAAGATCGCCACTGAACAGGCCAGACTCAAAATCGGGAGAGAGTGCAGAAGGGAGGCAGCCAATGAGCAAAGACATAAGTAAATTACAAGACCAAGTGACTAAGCGCCTCTGGGGAAAACAGACTGGAGTAAGCGGGGACTGTCAGGGACCGCAGTCCACAGGGACCGCAGTCCTACACGGGTGACACTTGAGAGAAGGCCCGGGGGAGGAATAGGCCCTTGGCGGTGGAGAGAGGGGCAGCCAGCCCGAAGGCCCTGAGCGTCACCAGCCGGCCAGAGAGCAAGAAGGCCCCGCGTGCATAGCTGAGAACCGGAGGACAGGGACCAGCCGAGAGGTGCCAGCACAGGCCCGGACAGGTGCTTCCTCAGCCGGTGCCCACTCCTTCCCCTCCTTCCTTTCCTGCTGTCCTTCTGTTTCTCCTCCCTCCAGGACCAGAAGACTCTCCCTCAGCTCAGGTTGGAAAGACCTGGGTCACTGGTCTGGGCAGCAGACCAAGCTCTGGGGTTCTGCCAGCCTTTGCATAAGCTGTTCCCTCTGCCTGGAACGCCCTTCCAGCTCTCACCCGCCTTAGCCCTCAAGGCCTGACCAAATGTTACCTCCTCCAGGAAGCCCAGGAACTATCCCCCATACAGACCCTCTCGGACCCTGACCGACACCCTCCCGCAGCATTCCCGTGGGTCCTCTGTCCTTTCTCTGCATGGGTGGCAGGCAGGGGCTGGCTGCCAAGTGGCAGAAAGGCCAGCAAAAGCACTTGAAGTCATAACAGGCAGCGAAGACAGACCTTGAAGTTGACGGCCAGTGGTTAGTAGCACGTGTGCACCTTCCCCGATGTGGAAGGGTGGGTTCTGCTCTAGCCTCCATGCACAGGAGCCCCCAACGGGCCCAGAGCTGGTGACTCAGGAACAAGCAGAAGCCATCCAAACACACATGGCTAAGATGTCCCTCGCACCACCCCCTCACCCCAGGCGAGGACAAACCCTCACAAGACGAGGAAAAGAGGAAGCCAGTACCTACAGCCCAGGCTGCACACAGCTGCCTCCTTAAATGGCCACGTGTCTGGTGTGTCAAGACTCGGGGTGAGAGCGTCAGCCAGATCCTTTGGACAGGTGGCCTTTAGGATGAAGCAGGGCAGGGCAGCACTTGACAACGTGGGTCCTTGAGCCGGCTCTGGCCCTAACAGGTCACATGAGCCTCAGGCTCCTAGCGTGTAAACAGGGTCAATAGTAACACTGTGAAAACTGCACTGATGAAGTCAACAAACCCTGTGTCCTCTTCCTGGAGCCATAGCTGGACTGCATCTCCTGGCCTCTCCTGCAATGAGGGATGGGCACAGGACTGAGTTCCAGCCAGTGGCGCGTGAGCACTGGAGAGGTGCCCCATCCAGATGGGGGACCAAGCCCAGGCCACAGGGAAAGGCGGGGCCACGTCACCACCTGCTGACCAGAAACTCTTGGACTCCTGGAAATGTTTGGGCTTGTATGTTACTACAACCAGTCTCACGCTAACTAGCTTGGGGATCCACTCACCCATTTCCTCTTCAATAAATATCATGAGGGTATTGGGGACACCATTGTGGAGCTCCCTAGTCAACAAAGGCTGTCCTCAGCAAGTGCTTAGGGCAGGGAGCTGGGGGCAGAAAGACTTCCCTGAGATGGGGTCTCAAGGAGAGGGGAGCGAAAGGGAGAGGCTGCAGGGGTGGGAGCCCTTCTGCCTGAGGAACACGATCCACTTCCAGGAACCCAGGTGGGGAAGGAAATGGCCAAAGTGGTTTGACTCCCATCATCTCCCAGTTCTGAGCCTCAGTTTTCTCATCTCTAAAATGGACATGGTGCTAATAACATGGTCTTACAGGGAATCTCTGGATCTCAGGGGAGAGAAAGCCACTTGCAATGTCCCCAGATGCCCTTTCATCCCGACATCACCCAGAGCGGGAGGAAGGTCTCTGCCTGCGGCTGCACGGTGCAGGGACATGGGCTCAGGAGGTAGGCAGAGCTGGTCAAGGGGGCAGGGCTGCTGCTATTAAGCCACACGGGCTAAACTTCAAGGAGCGTCTCCAGCCACTAGAGCTATCAGGCAGCAGCGGAAGTGCTGGCTCTCTAGGGAGGCGGGTGAGACCGTCCCTGGAGGCAGCTCGGGGAGCTGGTGCTGAGAGCGGGAACTCTGCTGACGGGCAGATGCTGGCAGCTATTCAGCCTCCTTCTGGACAGGGGATGGGCAGCAGAGTCTAGGGAGAGGTCTGGGAGGTCCCGGGGGGCTGATGTCTCAGGCATGTCCTCGCTGCCCCATGCCAGCCTGGCTGCTGTCTCCTGAGATCAGGGGCAGGAAGGACGCAGCAGGTCTGGGAGGTGTGCTTGCTGCCAGGCAGGCGGGGAGGTCCGCCCAGAGCCTCCCACCCTCACATACCTGCCTGGGCTCCCCAGCTCTCTGCTGCCAGCACCCAGGCTCCCAGGACCCCAGCCTGCCTCTGTGCCACAGCTGCTCCTCAGCCATGCTTCTGCACTCACTGTTTGTTCTGCCAGGCATGCCAGGCTCACCTCCCATCCCTTTCCACCTCTCCTATCATCTTTCTAAGAGCCACTCAGAGTTCTAAACCTGGCTGAGTGAGCTGGCCGAGCAACTTCCCCTCTAAGCCGTGGCTTACTCACTGAGAATATGTGGACGCTATTTCTTACCTCACAGGGTTGTTGGTGTTGGTGCAAATGAAACACGACAACGTATGTGAAAAGCACCTGACAGCAAACAGCACCAAGTACTGGGTTGGCCAGAAAGTTCATTCTGTTTCCCTGGGCAACCCCGAATAAGCTTTTTGGCCATCGCAATTGTCATTTTAAAAGTTCCCCCCCCTGCAAAAAAACCAAAAAAAAACAACCAACTTCTTGCAGCAGCACCTCTTCCAGGAAGCCTCCCCCGATCACACCTCCTGTATTGGTTTAAGCCTTTTTGCTGGTCCCTCACTCCTAGGGCATCCCCTGGCCTGACACCCCACGGGATGACAATGATTCGTCTGGCTTCTGCCCCAGCCCCAGTAGGCTGTGTCTTCCCTGGCGGGTGCCAGGCCCCTCAGTCAGTGTCAGACAAAGAAGTTGAAAGAAGCGTTGAATGGCACAGGCCCAACAGGAGCCTCCTCTGTCTTGCCCTGGAAGGTGAGAGGACAGGCCTCTCAAGTGCCCTAGGACCCCAGGATTCTCAGCCTCCACGCTCGGACCAGGCTGCCAGGCAGTCCCCTGCCCAGAGCAGTCCTGACCTCGGCCCAGGCCCTCACTCACCCCTCTAAGCTGCACTCACTGATGGCGGCTTCCGTGGAGGGGGGCCAGTCCACTCTACCCCCTCACCCTCCACCAAGCTGCCGGTCAGCGGTGGCCAAGTGCCAAGCGGCCAACCCAAGCTCAGGGCTGGCTGGAGAGGCGGCGATAAAATATCCCAGGCGGCCCCAGGAGCCGAGGGAGGCAACGGGTAGGGGTCTGTGAGCTGCCTCCATTTCTTCTAGAAATCTCAAGGGTGCTGTGCATTTACCCCAAACACAGCCAGGCTGACACAAATCCAGCAGGGCCCTGCTCTGGGCCAGAAGGCTGTCAGCTCGAGGCCCCACTGGCCATCTCGCCCCACCCAAAGCTCAGGAGGCAGTTATGGATGTCTTTGATTAATAAGAAATGGGGGCAATGAATTAATCATTATGTAATAAATGCAGCTTGTTTGGCAGCCATATCTTTCAAAAACACGGCTCCTGTGTGTGAGAAATAGCAGAGGGGGTCCCTCAGTAAACACACATGGCACTCCGGGGGCAGCTGCGTGTTTGCCCCAGGAGCCCCTGTACCTGGTAGAAGGCAGTGACAGCCTCAGGCATCTTGGTGGGGGCAGAGGGGAGGACTCGGTTGCACCTGGCCAAGAGTCCCTGGAGGTGGCGGTGGCGGGTGGGAGTCTGACAGAGAATGGGGCTCCGGGCTCGGCCCCAATCCCCACTCCCTGCCCAGTGCGGGCAGGCGGGGCTCTGGGCCCTGGGTCTGCTGCCCGCCCGCTCTGAACGGAGAGGCAGGAACAGATGTTTCCTTGAATCAGAAAATAACGCTGGCTCCCAGATGGGCCGCGTTGTGGAGGCGCATCCCCCCCACCAACTTTGTGCCAAGGTCTGTCTGTCTGGGGAGCAGCAAAGGGTAGCAGGTGGGGGCTGTGGCACCAGCGAGGCACCTGGTGCTCCATCATCACCCACTGGTCTGCCAACCAGGTGATGGGTATTGACAGAGGGCATCCCACCCAGGACGAAGGCCAGGCCAACCCCCTGCCCTTCCCATGCCCTGCTGCTAAGTCCCCCCCAGCTGGGTGCAAAGGGGCTGACCCCTAGGTTCAGTGTCCCAAACCAGCTCCCGGTCAGGTGTTCCTCCTCCCCTCCTGAAGACCAGTAGGCCCTTCCTGATGCCCCCCTGCAGCCCGGCCTCCCAGCAGCCCATTCCTTGAGGCCCTCATCCCCCATCACTCGCAGCGGGACATGAGCACCCCATAAAGGCAGGGCCCAGGCCCATGTCAACCCTAGATCTCAGGGTTCCACACACAGTAGGTGCTCAGTGAAGGGGTTTGTGTGTGCGTGTGCAAATCCACCAAAAAAAAAAAAAAAAGAAGAATCCAAAGGGCCACATTAAACTGAAAGGAATGACTTCTGGGGAAACCTGGGGCGGACCTTACCTATTATCTGATGCACCTCTATTGCTTTTTCCTTCTTTAGTTAGAGCTACCATTCCTTTGAAAATTAAAAATTCGTGAATGAAAACCATACTGCACCCTGCCCTCAGGCCATCCTAGGTGAATGGGGCAGCTTGGTTCAGAGGCCAGGTGTAGGCAGGTGGGTCCCAACCCCCTGCGACCCTGACGGGCCCGGGTCTCCCCTGGGCAAGCTGGTGGCAGTGAGGGGCAGGGGTGGGTCCTGGCAGCACGTGGGACCACCCGTGCCATCACGACATGAGTGAGCCGCCTCTCAGGTACTGTGTACAGGACTATGCAGGGGGCACAGGTGACTGGTCCCACTGCCATTCCCACTTGCGTCTCCCCTCCACCCCCCAAGCCCACGGGGTGCCCCAGTGCCCCGCCAGGGTGCTGCCAAGCAGATGGGGCCCTGGCTGGCAGCAGCACCTAAGGGCTACCCTGGGGACTGTGGTGCAGGCAGGCCGAGGACAGGGACGCTGTGCTGGCATTCCTGTGCCTCTTGGCCCAGGGGCCTGACCAGATGAGCCCAAGGCTGCTCCCAAGTCGGCCGGCTGAAGAGCAGTGGCCTGGTGCCCAGAGTGGATGCGGGCAGGGGGACCACCTCCACACTAGGGGCAGGGACACTGGGCCCCTGGACGCTGCTCAGGGTCCTCCTCATCCCTCTGGAACCATGGGGTCCTGGGCCAGGAGCCTGGCATACAGAAGGGCACAGGAAATGCCTGGGGCATGGAACTGAGTACAGAGTCCTTCCGAATCACAAAGGCCACATTTATCATGTGTTCTACCTACCCAGGCTCCTTTAAAACTGGGACTTGAGGACCTCTCAGGTGGTCCAGTGGTTAGTACTCGGCTCTTTCACTGCAGTGGCCTGGGTTCAGTCCCTGGTTGGGGAACTAAGATCCCACAAGCTACGCAGCACAGCCAATAAATAAATCCAAAAAAGGTTTTTTAAATAATAAAACTGGGACAGGAATGAAGGTATTTTTAACAGCAGAAAAGCCATCCACATGGCAGGCGGACAGTGGAGGGGCCCTCAGGGTCGCGTGGAGTGAAACCCCAGTGGGGACTGAGAAAGAGAATTTCCAGTGACAGGAGGGTGGACCCCTATCCCCTGGGGAGCTCAGGTCTGGAGCTGTGGGAACGTAAACTTCCAAGTTCACACACTTCTGTTTTGTCTTTTTTAATCCAAACAATGAATGCATGCTGGTTTTTTTTTTTTTTTTTTAAAGGATATGATTTTTGGCAAAGCTTCCAATGAATCGGTGCCAGGGGCTTGGGGGGTGCGGGGCTGGCAAGTCCTTCCAGATAGGTGACCTCAGACTCTGGGGAGTGCGTGTGTACACGTGCAGTGACTCACGGGGCAAAGGTCTGACCCAACAGCCCAGGCCTCAGTAGTGAGGCTCATTCACAAGTATTTATTCCTGTCTGCCGTGGGAAAGACTGAGGGCAGAAGGAGATGAGGGCGTCAGAGGACGAGATGCATGGATGGCATCACTGATGCAATGGACATGAGCTTGGGCAAACTTTGGGACTTGGTAAGGGACAGAGAGGACTGGAGTGCTGCAGTCCATGGGGTTGCAAAGAGTTGCACATGACTGGTCAACTGAACTGCCATGGGTCTCTGGGCCTCTGGGTAGGGTTAGCGCTGCAGCCTGGCATGCACAGGTCCTACCTGCCCCTACAATGTTCCCCAGCGACCCCTGTGGCCACAAAAGCCCACCATCTACCCTAATCCAACAGGGCCGGCAGGTACCCAAGACAGAACTACCGTCTCTGGGAGAGACACTGGCATGAGCTGGTTACTGTCTTTTCAGCAAACGTAATTCCTTTTTATTAGAAAATTAAAGGCTGGGGCCAGCTTGCCAAAAGCCAAAAGAGCTGAAATGTGCTTTCCTAAGATATGCAGCGTCTGATGAAACGGATTTGCTTGTCTGCCTCCTTTCCCACCATCACCCCCACCGGGGCCAGCCCTCCCTCCAGTCCAGCCCCTTCCATGGGCACCGAGCCTGGCCCTGGGCTTGGCAGAGGTGGCCGGCCCAGCACCCGGATGCGGGGAGCCTCTGGCACAAGTCAGGAGCCTCCCCAGGTCTCAGCTTTCTGACAATCACCTCGGTGTTTTTCTTGCCTTCCTGAGATGCAGAGGCTCCCGTGGCCTTGGCTAGGCTAGAGGGTGTCGGGAAGGAAAGGGAGGAACAATGAAGGACCGGGCTCCCGAGGAACCAGCTTAGCCACCTGGAGACCCAGGAGTGGCGGCTGCCGACAGGAGGAGGCAGCCAGGGCAGAGCGCGCTGAGCAGAGGACCGTCCCTCGCCGCCACACAAAAAGCAACTATTCAGAGCCACCCAGGGAGCTCTCTCTTATTGAAGAGTCCTTGATTCTTCCCTTTCTGCCGCAGAACTCAGGAACAAGGGCCCCGTCTTGTTAATGGGGTGATGGAGGGGCCGGGGGGAGGGTCCTCTTGAGCAGGAAGGTGGCCAAGCCCGCCCCACAAGTCACTGGAGCTGGAACTAAGGGAATTCCAGGACCGCTTTCTCCTCCAAAGCCCCCTTCCTCTTTTCTTTCTTTTCCTCTGCTGGTCAGAGGCTACCTTCCTGGTTTACAGGGAACCTCAGGGGGGTGGGTGGGGTGTAGGAAGCTGGGAGTGATGTGCGTGAAGGGGTGTGTGTGTGTGTGCACGGGCGCACATGGTGGGGGGGCATGTGTGAGCATGTGTGTGTGTGCGCACAGGGGCATGTGTGTGAGCGTGCGTGTGTGCTGAATGCTAAGATGGTGACCACACTCTCAATGTGCTAACGGGTGTGGGGGCAGAGGCGGCATCTGTCTCAGGTGTGTCTGCCCCGGCCCCCTCCCCACGGCCCTAGCCCTCCCCACTCCTCCGCTCCCTGTTCAAGGGCACATCCAATGGGCCCTCCTTCCTCGGGTAACAAAAGGCAGATGGAGCCCCTTCCACCTGCTCAGATGCAGCCTCCATTGTGGCTCATCCCGCTTTGTTCTGGGGAAGCCAAGACGGGGGCCCATTCCCAGCCTGCGGACAGGCCACAGCCTAGGGGTCAGAGACACACACAGAATGTGGCCCACAGGCCTGCGCTGCCTAGACCTCTCTCCTGGGACGTCTGGGCCCAGGAAGTACTGCCACAAGGGCACCGGTCTGCAGTCCAGTCGCATCCTTGCCTGGGGACCATGAGGGGTGGGCCAATGGCCTGAGGCAAATTCTTTCGCTCTTCTGCCCAACTTGCTGCCCTCACCTGTAGGAAGCCCCGGCACTGTGTCAGGTCTCTCTGCCCCCAGCCCCCGGCCATCTCCCGGGCTGACAGTGGAGGGGCCACTTTTCCATGGGGGGCAATGACACCAGCTCCTCAGCGGCGACTGCGCAGGGTCCACAGCCTCTGGGAGGTTTCAGAAGAAGAGGGCAGGTCCCTGAGCTGGGAACCCAGAGCTTCTCTAGGTGGAGGAGGAGCTGGGACCCCTGGCTAGGGTCCTCCCAAAAGGAGGCCGTGGAACGGCGAGGGGTGGGCAGGGGCCCTGGCCCAGGTGCCAAAGGTCAGCGTCCCGTAAGTGCATGTGCCCCCCACCAGGTGGAGGCCCCAGAGGGTCTCCCAAGGCTCTGGTGGACATTAAGTCCAAGCCCCTGCGGTAAGCAGTCCCCATGCCCTCTGGAGCACTGACGCCTGGGCCCCTGGCCATCCACCTGGAAGGGGTTCACCTGGCATCTGAATCCCTGGGGAGCTGCAGCATCAGGAGGGCCCCCAGCTCCCTTGGTGGTGAGGTGACCGAGCTCTCTGTGCCTGGGGGAGGGGCTGCCCCATCTGGCCCGAGGTAAGGAGGTCAGCTCAGAAGCTGACTGGCCAGCGGTGCAGGCACCAGGAACCCACCCCAGGCAGCCTCTGGGGCTCCAGGCCCCCCACCCTAGGGAGGACAGGACTCCACTCAGGGTGGGTGGTGGCGTAGGCCCTCAAAATTCCCAAGCAAGAGAAGGCCAGTGGGGGCAGCTGGGGGTCGAAGGGTGGGGCGCTGGAGCAGGACGGTCTGGGGCTGAGACAGGGTAGCAGGTGGAGGGGCCACAGCCCTGGCCTCTGCCTGCACCCTCTTCCTCCTCAGAAAGCACCCCCTCTTCACTTCCCCAGCTCCCAGGGCTGGCACGTCCCTTCCCACGCATCTCTGGCCCCTACCCTTGGAGGGCAGCCCAGCCCAGGTGTCTCCCACCGAAGGCGGCTGTGTGCTTCTAGAGCCAGGGCTCAGGCAACCTTGCTGAGCGTGGTTCTCATCCTAATGTTTCCTCCATCCTCACTCCAAGTGGCCCCACTGTCCCTTGTCATAGCCTGCCTGGGGGGTTGGGGGTGGGGGAGCCCTTGCCCAAGCATTAATGGGTGCCAGGAAAACACCCCCAGCACTGACCCAGCACGTTAACACCAGCAGCGAGGAGGGCAACCGTACCCAAGAATGCCCACAAACCCCACTTCCCAGATGGGTAAGACTGAGACCCCCAGGGCCTGCAAGAACCAGGCCAGGCCTGCCTGCTTCCTGGAACCTCAGAAGGCCCTCTCCCCCTCTCCTCCTGGGAGCCCACCCTTCTCCCCATTTCCTGCTGGCCCTGGGGCCAGCTGTCCCCTCCGGCAGACAGACCCACAGGCCCCATGAGGAGGCAGGGACCACCCAGGTGGAGAGAGCAAGAGAGTGAGTGTGTGTGTGTGCGCGCACGTGCGTGTCCACCCAGCTGACCGCAGCTGGGAAAACAGGCTCCCTGGCGCCCCTCCCCCAGCCACAGCCCACCCCGTGGCCAGCACCTCACCAAGCCCTGAAGCAGGCACTAGCTGGTCCCCTGCCTTCCTTGTCTCAGCATGAGCCAGACCCCTGGCCCACCCCCGGACCCTGGCAGATGGTTCTCCCAGTAGCCTGGCCCCTCCTGCTACCCTGGATAAGGGCCCCAACACAGGCCACCCCAGACCCACACCTGCCTGGGTCAGACCCCCTGCAGCTCTCCCCCAGACTGTCAGGGGTGAAGGCTCAGCCTCTTAACTGCAGTTTCCCACAACCACCTGAGACTCCCGTCTCCCTAAACTGCAGCTTCTCCACCCATGTCCACGGCTGGCATCCGAGGTGTGGGGTGGCCCCCAAGACCTGGGGGCCAGCTCTGGCTCCCTCTTTCTGGGCAGGGGCTCCTTGCCTTTTCCCACCCTGGGATCCAGAGACGGGATCACTGAGGCTGAAATTTCAATTAAGGAAGAGAAATAATTACTTCAGAGCTCCGGGCCAGCTCAAGTGGTGACAGTCCTCAAGATCCAGGCCCCTGGAGTTGGGGGGGAGGTGGCCAGGACCCCGAGGTCACCCTGGGCCCAGCAGGGACTTGGCCTGCCCCCACTTCAGGCCTCGTACCCCATGACCCCTCTGCTGAAACAAGGCCAATCTCAGGGCTGCTCAAAAGTAGGGGGTGGGGGGTCCCCAGCGGAGGCCTGGGAAGCGAGCCCAGGTGGCTCCCAGGAAGCTGAGTGAAGTGAGAAGAACCATTCAGCCACAGCCTGTGCCTGCAGTGAGGCTGGACACTGCCAGAGCCCACAGGGCGGGGCTGGGGCCCCACAAGCAGGGCTGGAGGCTTGAGGAAGGGTGGGCCTGGGCAGGAGCCCACCCCACAACACCAGGGCCACAGGCCGGGCCCTCTGGGCTCCAAGGCCACCCCACCCGCTTCTCACGAGGTATCCACGGCTGCCCTAACTGAGCCACTGTCACGTCCAGGAGCTCCGTCTCCAGAAGCACCCTGGCCCCCACTCAGGGTGGCCCACGTCCTCTCCAGAAACCCTCCGTCTGATCCAGAATGTTCCGTCTCCAGAAATGGCAGTGCTCTCCATCAAGGCTCCTCTCAGCTCCAGACACGCTCCGTTTCCAGAAATATCACATCCCTTCTCCAGAGACGTTCCACTTCAGCTCCCAAAATACCTCAGATCCAGAAGTGCCCTATTTTACGTCCAGAAATACTCCAGCATCATCCCCAAAACACCCCGCTTCCAGAAGTACTACAGTCTGTCTCTAGAAACAGTCCCTTTCCAGAAATGTTTCGGCCCTGACAATGTCTGAAATCCAGAAAGGCCTCCTCCTCACCCCAGAAAACGCCTTCTATTCCCCAAGTGCCCGCGTCTCACCTTCCAGCTGCATGCCCCTCCTCCAGAAAACCTTCACGTCGTCTCTAGAAACACCCTCAGCCTGGCCCAGACACGCCATGTCTCATTTCTAAAAACACCCCACCTCTGGACACGCTCCATCTGCGTCTGCAAACGCTCACAGTGCATCCACAGAGGCCTCCCCATCTGGCCCAGATGCTGTGAAAACCCAGGAACCACTTCCTTCAGGCTCTCCTGGTTGGGGTGGGGGGCGAGTTGAGCATTGACCAGGTGGCCTCCTCCTTCCCCTTCCTTGTTTCCATGGTCCCCTGGGACCTCCCGGCCACCCACAGGATCTGCTCTCATCCTGGGAACAAGGATAAAGTAAGAGCCGGGCTGGCAGGTGTAGAGGTCCCTGGGAGAGGGGAGAATGGTTGGTCAGTGTTTGCAGAGACTAGGAGCCTCCCGGGTCTGACCTGGAGGCAGGGGCAGTGAGGGGCCTGGGTGGGAAGGTCTGAACCAGGAAGGGGGGGCATACCCCTCCCCTCGGCACAAATGTGTCCACTGGCCCAGGTGCCCACACTCACAGCCGCCGCCTCCCAGCCCTGGGAGCCACACACGCACACAGCATCACATCATCTCAGCCCCACCCTGCTGGGCACACAGATATACCCTCCCACCCTCACCCACACTCCCTGCCTCTCTGGGCAGGTCTGGGGACCCCGAGAGGCAGGAGGCCACGGCCGGGTCCTCCAACCAGACAGGGTGGCCTCAGTTAACTGCTGTGTGTGGTCACCCAGGGAAGCCCACAGCCCAGGCCTCTGAGCTCAGGATGGACCGCACGGGAGAGGAAGGCACACTCTGGATCTGCTCGCAGACCCTCTGGAGCAGCCCTGGCTGCTTCTGGGCCACTTTAAATGACAGAAAGTTCCTCTTGGGGTGCCTGAAAGTCCTCGCAGTCACCTCTGTCCACATGGCTGGGTGCTGCTCTCTGGAACCCCAGTCTGTGTCCCGCTGAGGCTCCATGTGGAGACACCCATTCCCAGCCAATGGGAGGGTACTGGAGACAGCTGGGTGGAAGACAGGCACGCCAAACACCTCCAGGCCCTGAGCCTGCCCGGGGGAGGGAGGAGGTGGCCCATCCATACCAGGTCTGTCCCTGAGACCTTGGACGGCTGTTCTCAGAGCCTCTAGGTGAGCGGGAGGGGAAGGGGTCCAACCCCGGTCTCCACTGCCGGTGGCATCAGTGAGCTCTGGGCCACTCCCACGGGAGGATAATTACCATTTACTAAGCCTTCCAATTTAGACTCAGCCTCAATTAACTGGAACCTCTCAAGCCCCCTGTTCTGATCCTTTGGGGCCAAGGGCAGACACGACAGATCATCAGCGTGCCCTTCGATTTCCCGCAGCGAGGGCCCGGTTGTCTGCCACCCCCACTGGCCAGCTCCTGCTCAGAACGGGGCTTCCCCATCTGTCCCCCCCGAACTCCATCCCTCTCTCTCCACGGAGGACCCCTCCCCCGGAATTCATCCCACTCAGAGACCAGAGACATGAGAGGGAAAAGCCCAACAGCCAAGCCCAAATATGAATGAATCTGAAAGAACTGTGGTCCCTGGGGCCAGGATGGAGAGTCGGGGACAAGGCCCCGGGTGGGACGACAGGTGGGGGGGTCCCCGGGGCTCCTGGTTCCGGGCTTTCTGGAGAGGCCTCTGCATTGGTATTCTCCGCCCCTCACAGCCCAAATTACACTGACTCTCCCAGGACCCTTTCACTGCACGATGTCACTTCAGCAAAAGGTTATGTGCGAGAACATCAAAATCCTTCCCGCATATTAACTACAAGAGTGTTCTTTTTAAATGCACATGAACAAGCAGCCAACGTTACAGTATCTGAGATGAGTACGGGCGCTGGACTGGGAGTCAAGAATAGGGTGCTGTCGGAGCCCCCCCCACGTCTCTGCAGCCCTCCTCCCTTCATCAGAGAGGCCCTGGGGCGGGGGTTGGGGCAGATTTGAGGCTAGACCAAGGGTCACGGTCACGTGTGGAGCCAGCAGAGCCTGGCAGGGCGGTGTCCAGGTGCTGCCCAGCAGGTACGTGAGGGTAGGGAGCGCTCGCTGATGCTCCCCAGGCCCCCTTCCGCCTCCACTCTTCTCTGGCAGCCTCCACCTGGCACTCCCTTCCTTTTATTGTACTTACTTTCACCTGGAGAATTTCTGGAGACACTTTCACTGGACATTTAACAGAGGAGTTCCAAGATATAATCTACCCAAGATAAGCAAAAGCTGGGGTGCCGGGATGGGAGCCCAGGTGTTAAGTGGTGTGTGTGTGTTAGTCACTCAGTCGTGTCCGACTCTTTCGTGACCCCCTGTGGACTGTAGCCCACCAGGCTCGTAGGTCCATAGGATTCTCCAGACAAGAATACTGGAGTGGGCTGCCATTTCCTTCTCCAGGGATCTTCCCAACCCAGGGATGGAACCCAGGTCTCCTGCATGGCAGACTCTTTACCAACTGAGCCACCAGAGAAGCCCCAGATGTAAATGGGGTGAGGGGCAAACCTGGTGGGGTGGGGGTGGGTGGAGGTTAACTAGATTGGGCGGGGTCTGCAGAAGCCCAAGGGGTGGGCAGCCCTGTCTCAACTCTGTCTGCAAGCTCTATGATTTCCAATTGTAAGAGGAGCGGAAAGTGGGATTTTTATGTGAAGCCTGGTATTATTTTTTAAGCCCTGTGGCAGGCCACATAGTGCCCACCTGAAGGTGTCACTGGGGACAAGCTCTGGCCTGGTCTGTGGTCTTCAGCCTGAGTCTCTGGCCCCTCCAGGGTGGGCAGTCTGCTCAGGCGAGTGTGTTGGGGTATGAAGTGGGGGACGGGGAGGGTAGGACAGCAGAAAGCTTTTCACTTCTAGGAGATGGCTCAGATGCTCTTCTGTCAGATGGGGTGACAGTCAAGCCCCCCGCCCCGCAGCGTGAGAGGCTGAGGGACCTGCAGGACGAGTGATGGGGGGGAAGGAAGTCCCAGAGGTCACAGCCCCCCTCCCCGCAGGGTCTGCCCTGTTGGCCACCCCTACTGTCCAGGCTACAGGAAACCCCAGGACAATCGGAGCCCCGGACAGGTGGGTAGATCCCCAAGGAGGGGCGATCCTGCCGAGTCGCGTGGCAGGTGATGCCAGGTGATGACAGGTGGCCGACCCCCTCCAGCCACCACACTGTGAGCCGTGATGCCAGGACCCCTGCCCCTCCCCAGACAGAGGGAGGGGTGGGAAGATCTGCCCAGCCTGGACGTCATCCTGGTCTTCCCTGCTAAGACTCTTACTGGCCCCGAGGACCTTGTCCCACAGGGGCCTCCTCTGGGCCTTGGTTTCTTCCTCTGAAAGACACAGACAACAGGAAATCTTCCTTCACAGGGAGTTTGAAGACAGGAAACAGCTAAGTGCTGGGGCCCAGCAGAGGGAGGTCACACAGAGAGGATGCTCTGAACAGCAGGACTCCAGGTACCGGTCCTCTGTCCACTCCCCCGGCCTACCACCCTGACTCTTCCTGCCCTCTCTGGGCCCCTCCTCCCTCTTCCTGCTGAGCTTTCTTTTAGGGAATTATCATCTGCTGGGCTTTAATTACTGGTCCCGGAGGCCCACCACCTCCCTCACCAGCCGAGACTCTGTAATCCCTCTGGCTAGGGCATACACAGGCTCAGCTGCAGGCCCCCGCCTCCCTGGGGAACGGCGCCCCAGGTCTGCACAGCAGCTCCCAGCTCCGGGGGCAGGAGGCCACAGGAGGAGGAAGTTCCCTCCGGTCCACATGCCACAAGCAAGGACTGGGGAGGCGGCGTTCTCAGGGAGCACACTCAGGCCCTGGCGGGTCACTCTGGTCCTCGCTCTGCTCCAGTGGGACCCCGCTGGACCCAGACTCCTTTCAGCCTCCACCCCGGACTCCAGCTCTCCTGCTCCCAGAGCCCTCTACTCCAGGCCCTGTCCCACCTCCAGGCCGGCTGAAAAGTGTGCTCCTTCCTCCTGGAGACCATCCTGACTCCTTGGGGGCAGGGCCCGAGGAAGGAAATGAGCCTGACCTGTGACCCCGGCGCCCATCAGATGCCCGCCCAGCCTGGCTGTGGGAGCAGCTGGGACCCCAGCTGTATGTGCAGGAGAACAGGGTAGGTGGGCACTTGGTCCGGTCCCAGTGTGCCCTCCATTTGCAAACCCTCACTCTATGTGGGAGCAGGGCGCAAGTGCATGAGGCTGGCACCATTCTCAAGCCTGAACAGGGGGCAGTGACAGTGACCCCTGGGTAACAGCGATGAAACCTGGAGGCTGCAAATGGGGCCTGTGCTCTGAATCTGGCCACAGGCGAGTTGCCAGCCTAGGTGACAGCACACCCAAGCCAGACATCACGTGAATATCTGAGTTCCAGTTCCTAAGAAGGTGAGGGAACTGGAACCTTCCTAAGAAGGTGCAGCTGCTGGGCTGCATCCCCAAAGGCCACCTGTGAAAGCTGAGCTGCAGCGCCCGCCCTCAGAAGCTCTGCCCACTGGCCCCGTGGGGGCTGGAGGGTGGAGACCCTGGAGCTGTGCAGACCCGAGCTCATCCTTGGTCACTCTCCCGGGGTGACATGCCTGCGGATAAGCAGGGCCTCGGCGTGAGTGACGGAGGGGACGGGAAGCACCTCTGGCCTGGGGAGAGGCAAGAAGGCTGATACCACGTGGGTCGAGGTGCTTAGGGGACGGAACCCCGCAGGGGCACCTAAGCAGGCAGGGTCTCCTCCAGCTTCGGGACGAAAGGCTTTTCCTGGGAGGAGCCGACATCTGCCTCTCTCTGTCTCCCTGAGTGCTGCCCTTGAGAAAAAACAGAGAACCTTTCTGGTCCCATCCATGCCTCTAACTCCTCATGACACCGTTTCTGGCCCCAGAACCCTCCCATGGCCAGGCTTCCCTCAGACTGTGGGACCTGATCCAGCAGGAACAGCCCCCCTTTGCAGACTCTCTGCCTTTGGTAATGGAGCTTCGGGTGAGTCCAGCGAATGTCTGAGTCCCCTGGAGGCACTACTGAGAGGACAACCACCTCAACCCAGTCGGCTTCCCAGAAATCCTGAGGGAGCAGCAGTGCGTCTCCCTCCCAGAGGCCACCAGACCCAGGGCCCCTGCCGAGGCAACACACCGGTGCCTTGAACGGACAGACGCGCCTCTCTGTGCATCTGGGTGCAGCCAAGTCCCCTCCAGTCCACTCCCCTCTGTGGGACGGGTCTTGAACAGACTTGACCTGGTTTTTCTTACCTTCCTGACAGTCTGGTCAGGAAAGAGCTATGCTCCCACTGTACAAAGGGGAAAGGGAGGCTCGAGGAAGCATGAGAGGCCTTGGCTCGTGTGCTCAAGGCTCCTGGGCACACAGGCTGGTGCCCACTGCGTGGAGTGGAAGGGGCAGGGTGGCAGGCCACCTTCTGGACACAAACACCAGGTGTCCTGGTTCACCCGAGTGCCTCCCTCTGGTGAACCACACCACCACCTGATTCTGGGGTGCGGGCTGAGAGTCTCCTGCCTTCTTCTTCCTATGACTACTTGTTCCATTACTGCAGGGCTTAATGGGAGCCAGACAACCAGGCCAGGCAGTGGGACCTGATCCAGACCTTTCCAGAAAGGGCTCGGCAGCATGGACCCAGAAGTGTGGGTAGACCCAGCAGTCTCACAGGGCACCTGTAGCTGGTCTGCCCTGGTCATCAGCCAGAGTGGATGGCCGTGGGAAGGAGGGGAGCACAGCCCACTCCAGCTGGCCAGTCATGTGCTTGCCACATGTCTGGACATCACAGCCCCGCACCCCGTGCAGTTCGGACCTCAGAATGAACAACATAAGGAGTGCTGTGAGAATGACAAGGCCTACCCTTGGGCACCTCAGCTTCCCAGGGGCCATGCAGAGGGAACACCCCTCATCATGGAAGTCTGGGGGCAGCTGGTAGCTAGAAGGGAGTCTGGGTCTTGGGAATAGAGGACTTGGTCCCCAACCTCTGGCTCCATGACCTCAAGCATGCCACTTCTCTAAAAAGCCGGAACCACAAATGCTGACTCGCAGGATCTGGGCAAACAGGCCCAGTGCCCGGCACAGAGGAATAGGGATCCACAGGGCTGGTAGTGCCATCCCTACACACACAGAGGCACAAATAGGTGTGCACACACACAGCACAAAGACACAGCATAAAATGCCCAAATGTCCACACTCACAGGAGGACGGCTCTAAACCTCAACCTCTTGGCAGGAGCTCCATGGACCTCAGAGGACACAACCAGGGGTGAGTGTCTTCAAAATTCAAACCAAAAGCTCAAATCAGCTGTGGGCACGTACCCCCAGTGCCTCGCCACCTGCCCCCCAGGGCCGCTCCCCTCCAGGGGCCAGGTCCCAAGCCGGCCCTGCCGCAGTGGGACCCAGGGACCCTGCCACGTCCTGCCTCTCTCGCCGCAGCCCCAGCCTCTTCCTGGCTGGGGGACGTGAGCAGGAATGGCTCAATCAGGATATAATCATTTTTAATTAACGTGCGGATCATTTCACAGGCTGATCTCCTTGGAGACCAGAGGGAAGATGGTCTTTTAAGAATTTCTTTGCCTCCCCCCACCCCCCTCCCAGTCGAAGGCCGCCCCCCAGTTCACCCACCCAGCTGCAACCTTGAAAGCGGCACAGAAGCCTGGTGCCTGCATCCCTCTCGGGGCCATTAGGAGGAGCAGTGTGTGCCCACACACAGATAGACACACACGTGCCCAAGCTCGAGGGTGCACTGTCCCCCGGAAACGCACATGGGATCAGAGACCCATAGACATGTACACACAGGGACACACACAGATTCACACACACACAGGTATGCATGCACGCATACGTGCCCGAGAATATAAAAACAGGGCCCGAGGCACACAGAATACAAGGGCGTACACACCCAGGCTGGCAGGCATACCGACCCCCAAGAATACATAAACAGGATCAGACACACAGACATATGCACACGCAGGCACACGGGAAGGCGTCCAAGTTGAGACACAACAGAAAGGCCCAAATACCCACATTCACGGAAGGGCTCCTTCCAGGGGTGACACAAGGCCCTTGTCCTCGTGATGAGAAGTCAGAGCCATAATCACCTCACCCCACACGCACCCCTGGCCCTGGCCTCTGACATGGGGTGCCCCACCACCTGCCCCACCGGAACCTGTGACCAAAGGAGCTGCCGCCTCCCTGCCACCCACCTGGTCTGGATCCTCCTAAGCCCCCTAAAGAGCTGTTCCACTCCACCTTGACCAGGGCACACAGCTCTGAGCAGCCCTAGCTCCCCCACTGGGAGCCCTGCCCTCAGTCGCTCCCATGGGTGCGCAATGGGCCTGGGGGGCGGGGGCTTCCTCTCTCCTTTTGCTTTAACCAGATTCCTTCCTTCCCCATTTTCTCCCCCACCATTCTAATTCTTTTCTTTCTCTCCAAGCATCTCTGCTCCCAACCTTCCTTTCCTCTCCTCTTTCTCCCCTCCCTTTCCCTTCCTCCCCAGGGACCTGCTGGGGTCAAGCCAAGCCAGAGGGAGCAGCTGAGATGTCGCTGGTCTTTCCCCTCTCCCCCGCTGCAGGGTCTGTGCCAACACCCGCCCCAGCCCCAGAAAAGACCCAGAATTACTAGGACTGAAGGCCAGGGCAGGGGTACGACCAAGGGGGTCCTCTGACATCTGCAGTCCCACTCTCTCTCTGCATCTGCTTTGGCTCCTCAGCTTTTCCTCCTGGAAAATGTGATGGCAGAGAGGAAGGGGGAGCCATGGGGCAGGGGCAGCAGGGAATCCACTGCTGGCCAATCACAGGCTGGCACCTTGGGTGGCCCCAGGCACCGTAGACATTGTGGCCATAGCCAATGTGTGAGACAAAAGGGCTAAGGAGCCTGTCTGGTGCTCCAGACATCAACATCAGAGGTGAGTGGGTGCTCCTCCTCTCCTGGGGTCTCAGTGCTCCCGTCTGTGAAATGGGCAAGGCCAGCCTACAGGACCCCCTCTTCCTGAATTTGGAAACCAAAGGGCGAATCAGCACCCTGTTCTTGGCTGCTATGTGACCTTGGAATTCACTTCCCTCTGGGCTCCCGTTCCTTCTTGTCAAAGGAGGGAGTTCAGACAGGTGATTCACTGCCGAGGCTCTTTCAGTTCTGAAAGAAGGTTCTGGATTGTGGAGAGGAAGTGTAACAGTGTCCCACTTATCAGGGGAAAAAAGAGGAGCCTGTTTCTTCCACTGCAGGCGTGAGCAGCGTCATTTTGAGGAAATCGTCTTAAACATCAAAAAAAAAAAAAAAAGCTCTCCACACGAAGAAATCCACTACCTCGTTCATCAGGGGCAACCAGAACATGGAACAAAAGGGGAATATTAAGTAAATGGTGGCGCATCCACCCGATTGGAAAAGCCTGAAGACAGTAACCGCGGTGTTTATGAAGAGTTGGTTACAAAACAGGAAAAGGCTCCCATGAGCGCCAACGAAGAGAGCAGGATATACGTCTGAACAGAGAGAGTGCCAACAAGTCGCTAAAAAACAACCCAGCCACCAAGCCGAAAAGACTGCGGAAAACGACATCAAAATACTAACACTGTCACAGCCCACCGAGACTATCCATAACCTTTTTTATTTTTCTCTATTTTTCAGATTTTCCCATTAATCATATTTTAAAACATAAATATTGAAAAATCATTTTAAAAAAATGAACACCTCCAATTGAGAAACTTTCCCTTTCCATTCATTTATTCATTCATTCATTACTGGTTCATTCATCCCTGTGTCTGTCCAGCCAAAGCCCAGTGTCCATTGTGGCCAGGTCCGGCTCTCACCTGCAGGAAAGGGAACCAGTGGAGGAGGAAGACGCGCCCCCCCCCCAGGAATGCACCCGGGGGCATGGACCCTACAGGGGCTCTAGTGAGTAGAAACCAATCCTGCCTTCCTGTGACCTCCCAGGCTGGCCCTCAGCTGTGAGGATCTCAGGGTCTAGCCTTCCGGTCAGAAACCGACCTTCACGGTGCGGCTGCAGGAGTGGGGAGAGTCCCCCCACGAGGCCATAGGCTCCGGCTGCACCAGCTTTCCCAGGCTCTCCCACTGCAGCACCTTCTCTGGGCTCAGAGGGAGGTCCTGAGAAGGCACCCCTCCACCTGGTGGGAATACAGGGTGGGAACATGCTGTGAGCTCAAAGGGTCCCCACTGCAGCCTCCTGGGTTGGGGCTGACAGGGTCCGGGGAGGATTAACTCTCTCCACGCCTGGATGGAGCCACAGAACAGCCTTCCCGTGCCGCCCCCCACCCCCACCCCCACCCCCACCAGGATCCCCTCTTTGAATAGAAGGATTTCCTTCACCTGCCGGGGCTGGCAGTCCCATCCCTGGGCCTGCTCCCTACCCCAGGAAGAAAAGGGGGGGCTGCTCTCTGGAACGTAATGAAGACAGATTTCCACGGGCTCTCTGCCCCCACTCCCACTCCAACTAGCCTTGGCCCTTTCCACCCCGCCCCTCCCCGCAAGGCGCAGAGGGATGGAGCGCTCTCTGTGCAGAGACCCCGCTGACCCTGCGGTCCCCACTCTGCGTTGAGCCCCCCCAGGCCTGCGGTCCCCAGAAATTCTCTAGGGTAGCACTCACATCAAAGTGCCCAGGCGGGAAAGGAGAAGTTCCCACCCCCTTCTCCCCGCCCCCAGCCCCTAGGGGAGGGGCGAGGGTCGGATCTCCGGGTCAAGGAGCAGCGCCTGCTGTGGACCGCAGGAGACAAACACCCCGTCACACACACACACTCACACACACACACACATCACCCTCAGGATCACCTCTGAAGCCCGCATTGTACGGGAAGGGGGGGGGGGAGTGGCTGATGGGGGGAGGGGGACTCGACGTGCCTCCACTCACCAGCCAATCACCAACCCCAAGAGAGGCTGGAACCCGCGACCCCGGCCCCCCGAACCCGAGCCTCGGGTGGCCACCGCGCACCCCACCCCGCCCGACCCACCCGATGTCAACGTCTCTAACCCAAACAAGCCCCACCCCCAAGAAGTCCCCGCTCCGGGTTCCTGGGGTTAGCAGCCCCCGCTCCCCACCCCCCCCAGACCAAGCTCCGACCTCTCCCCACAACCGCACAGGCGCGAGGTTTCATTGTCAGCCTGGCCACTGGGGCGCGCGCGAAGCGGGGGTGCCAGGGCAGGGGACTATCGCAGCCAGTGGGGAGGGGTCTCCGGGGGAAGTGTTCGGAGCCGCTCCTCCTGCCCGGTCCAGATCCGGAAGCCGCCGGGGGAGGAGGAAGGCGGGGGCGGGGAGAGCGCGACCTCGGTGCTCGCGGGCGGCGAGGCGGGGCCCAGGCGGCCGGAGTGAGCGCCCGAGGCGTCGGGGGCGCCGAGTCCCCCGGGAGGCTGCGCTCTAGGGAAGTTTCCCACCGGTGGCCCGGAGCAGGACAGGGCGCGCAGCCGACCCTCCCCGCCTGACCAGCTCCGCGACGCAGACTGCGAACTTGAGCAAAACTCCTTCCTCCCCGCGTCCCTCCCCTCCGGTCCGCGGCCACCAGCCCCGCCATCTCAGCCCTCAGCCTTCGGCCTGTGCCACGGTCGCCAAGACCTCTCACCAGTGTGTGGTGGAGAGAAGGGGAGGGGGAAATGCCCAGCACAACCAAACTGCGGCCAAAAAAAAAAAGAAATTCCTTCTGAGACCGATTCCCTCAACGGGTGTGGAAAACCCGTGGAAAACCCCCAACAGGCAGGTCTGCAACTCCAGCCAAGACCGCGGCGCGGTAGGAGGGGTGCCGGGGGCGGGCGGAGACCCCGGCCGGCAGCCTCCTCGGGAGCCCTCGCGCCCGGATCGTCCCCCCACCCACCAAGACACAAAGCTTCGCCGCCAACAATACCTGCGGGCTCCTCCTGGGTCTCCCGGGCGCGGGCGCTGCGCGTCTCGCCGCCTCCCTTCCCCGCGCGGCCTCTCCTCCTCTGCTCGCGCGCGCTGTCCCCTCGTCTCTTCCAGAACGCGGCGGCCGGATGAGATCTTTGGGAGAAAAAAATGTGAGCGCTCGCACGATTCCTTTCTCTCCGCCCGCCGTTCGCTCGCTTTTTTCTCCCTCGCGCTCCCGCGCGCGCCGCGCCTCTCGCGCCCCGTGTTTCCTTTTCAGCAGCCCCTGCGAGCGCCCTCAGTAGCCATTATTCACGGGCCACCGGGGGACAGGAGGTAGAGACCGCCCCATGGCCGCATCCACTCGCCAAGCGCGATGCGGGCGCGGGGCGCGCGCGGGGAGGGGCGCGCGATGAGGGGCTTGGCTGCGCGCAGCCCGCGCCCCAGACGCGGGGGAGGGGAGGAGGCTGAGGGGGCAGGAGGGAGGGGGCGGGGGAGGACTAGGAGCTGAAGGGAGCGGGAGGAGGGGGCGCCGGGGAGACGCTCCGGCGGCTCTCACCGCGGGGCTCAGGGTCACTGGTTAGGAAGCTTAGGGACCCGGGGCGGTCGGGGGCTGGGGGGGTGGTAAGTGTCTTCGTGCGCGCGGGCGCGCGCGCGCGTCAGAGAAGGAAGGGGAGGGAGGGGACGCTTTAATATTTTCCCAGTGACTTACGAGCCCGTGGGTGAGCTCCTGGCTGCGCGCTCGGGTCCGTGTGTTTATCAGTGTGGCTGTGTATTTCTGGTCTGCCCCCGTGTGAATGTCACGGGGCGTGGGGGCCTGCTGCGAGCTTGTGAATGTGCTTCTGGGTCTCGGGGGGACTAAGCGATGCGGTGCCTGCGTGGGGTTGTTTGTGTGCGATTGTTTATCAAGGGCTGCGGGACTGCGCCTGTGTGGGCCGTGTCTGCGTGAGGTTGTGCGCGTATGGGATTGTGTCTGCGTGGGCCCGAGTGTGTCTGAGGGGTGTCGTGTCTACGTGAGGGCTTGTTTGCGTGAAGCTGCGGTTGTAGGGGCGGGGGACCAGCGAGGGGTTGGGGTGCGCCCGCACGCGGTCTTGTGTGGGACTAGCGGGGCAGTGTTCTGTGTGCGGGGCCGAGGCCTGGCTGGAGGAGGGGGTCCGCGTGGCGCCAAGGACCGCACCGCCGCAGAGGCACGAACAGGCCGCTCAGGGGTCCCAGCACAGCGCGGCGAGTGGTGGCGGAGGAGAGAAGGCGAAGACCCGGGGACCCGCATCCCGCCCCCCCTCCGACCCCCGCTCCAGAGACGCAGTTTAGAGATCCTGGCACTGGCCGGCCCCGCGGTCCTAGAGGCACCGGGTTTGGAGGGCTCGACCGGGCCGGGGAGACACCTACGGGCTGGGGGCAGCGGGGACCGAGGCTTGGAGATCCGCGAGCAGCCCAGAAGCGCGCGGCGAGGACTGCCCGCCGAGGCGGGTGGGGGTCCGGAGACGGTGGAGGACCAGGCCGAGACAAAGAAGCGCGGGGCCGGGGCCTCGAGGCGGGACCGTACCTCCGGTTCCCCCGCGGCCGAGGGGCGGGCCCTCCTGGCCCCAGTCCCGGGCCGCCGCCGTAGCGGCCCCAGAGCCCCAGGGACGCGGAATTACGCGCCCCGGGCGGGGCCGAGGTGTGGGGCGAGCGGGGCGGGGGAGGGGGAGGGTTGCGCGTAGCCGGCGGGCGCGGCGCCCCGGGGCTGTGATTGAGCGCCTGGCTGCCCGCCCCTCGCCGGGCTGCTCACCGCCCACGCAGCCATTCATTCATTCATCCGTTCTCTCTCCATCCACCCACCTTCTACCCAAACACGTGTCCGGCCTGTCGTCCGTCCACCCGATTATCGCGCCAGGGATCACACTGACGCGTCAGCGCTGCCTCTCTCCACTTTCCCTGCCCGCCAGCCTGTCCGTGCCACTCTCCTTGGCCCCCACCTCGCGTCCCCCCAGGCCCCTGTCTGTCTGGCATGGGGGAGGAGCGCACCCCACGACCTCTGTCACTCGGTCTTTGCTCTTCAGTGATGGCCAGACCCCGTCCCTACCTACTAACCGCCCCTTCACTAAGGGCTTTGTACATCAGGGCTTCTCCCCGCTCTGCCGGGCCTTCGCAGAGACCTGGTGACTCCCTGGAGGGCAGGGGCCAATACCATATCACACCACTGCTGGAGCGCCTCCTCAGCCCGGCCCCTCTGGGCTGGGCAGGCAGTGGAGGGGAGCAGTGAAGTGGGGGTGGAGGTGACGGGGGTGCATCGAGAACGGGTTTTATGAAGGACTGCTGTGCCTCCAGGTCCTGGGCAGA
Source organism: Bubalus bubalis (assembly GCF_019923935.1). Lineage (NCBI taxonomy): Eukaryota > Metazoa > Chordata > Mammalia > Artiodactyla > Bovidae > Bubalus > Bubalus bubalis. The sequence continues at coordinate 28,399,266 of NC_059159.1, read as the reverse complement.
GGGCTGTGCGGATCCTAGTGGTCCAGAGGTCATTAGGACCCCGGTGGCCAGAACAGTCACCCCAAACCTGCCATTTGTAGGTTGTCAACTGAGAACGAAGAAAACAAGTTCCTGGTCTCTAACCCAGACCTCATCCATCCAAGTGGCCAAAGCCCCTCCACACTGTTCCTTCTGCCTGGGAATCAGCATCTAGCAGTCAGGCGTGGGAAGCACTGGCCAGGAACAGCTTCCAGACTGCCCAGTCCCGAGGGTGGCTGCCTGGTGCCAAGAGCAGACCACTCCCAGAGACAGACCCTCTGCTGACTCCAGGCTTACCTGGTGAGGATGCAGCAAACCCTCAGCACCCCGAGCACCCCCTCCTCTCCAGGCTCTAGCCCCACCCACCTCTAATATGCAGATGCTTAGTCTCTGTCTTCAATTATCTGGCCTGGGAACCAGGGTTACTCAGTCCTGAGACCACTGCGTGCACCATTAAAACAAAAGTCCCAGTTCTTCCTGGGACCCCTGACTCAACCTCAGCGCTGCCTGACCCTCAGCCTGTCTCTATCACATCCTGACTCAGCCACCTCCTCCAGGCAGTCCCCCAACAGGCCAGCTGGCAGGTGGGGAAAAGGGTGGTGGTGGATGCCCCCTTTCCCTCGGGACAAGCACACTCACTCTCCTGCGCTCTTCACCACTGTCTCATTCTCACCGCAGGGCCTTTGCACTTGCTGATCCCTGTGCCTGGAATGCTCTTCCCCAGCTTCTAATGTACCACATGTAATGTATGTATTTTGTAGGCGCTTTTGTTTGTCTGCTCACTGGCGCCTCCTCCGTCCCTGGGATGGTACCTGGCACAGATTCAGTAAGGATCTGGTGACTGAATGACTGAGCCTGATCCAGACGCTTCCTCTTCTCTGAACCCAGGGCCCCTCTGGAGAACAATGGGAGGGGATGAAGAACAGTGGGGCAAGGACAGGTGGTATGACTCATCCAAGGTCACTGGAGGGCCCTTGGTGGATTCTGGATTCCGAGTACGTGTCCAAGGGGTTGGGAGAAAGGAGATGGCGGAGCTGCCGCTTATCCCAAAGGAGAACGGAGCCCTTTCCCAGGCAGAGGATAGACGCCCCCACCTGGCCAAGGCCCTTCCAACAGCGCTGTCACGGTAGGGCTCTGCCCATCTCTGACTGAAGCCAGGCTCAGAGCCATCAGAGGGCTTGTCAAGAACACACAGCAGGACAACTGATCCCCACCTGACTGTAAATTTCAGACCCTGGCTCAGTGCCAGGCCCAGAGCAGGCATTCAGGATGCTCTTAGCAAAGCAATGAATGAAGCAACAGTACCAAGATTCAGACTAAGGTGTGCACGGCCCTGGACCCCTTGCTTGTTTCATCAGCCCCTACCAGCGGGATTTGCAGGATGGTGGGCCGGGCCTACCACATGGCAGGTCTTCTGTTCATTCATGCTGAGGGGAGGCTGCCGGGCTGGTTGGCTCCCTGCTCCAGCCAGGGGTCTGAGTCCATGCCCCACCATGTAAGTCCTGCTCCAGGTTTGGCAGCGAGAGGGAGAGTCCCATGGGCCAGGGTGAACATTTACAGTCTCGGTGGGGGGAAGCTGTTTCCTGGGGGGAGACGTGGTCACAGCCTGAGAGCCTGGGCCAGGATGGTGCCCATTCACTTGCCCAGCACTGTCTGAAAAGCCACCTTCCTGCAGACCCTGTGTCCAGGTGCTATTCAGGGTGAAATAATAAATAGGGGCTGAGGAGTGGGGTGCCCAGGCAGACCATGCAGTTGGGGGGCTGGCAGATGCTGGGCTCACTGACAGGCCACTAGGGAAGGGGTTAGCCAGGGCCCACCCTCCTGGTGGGCACGAGAGGCAGAGAAGAGGGACACAGACTCCAGCCATCAGGCCCGGCAGGTGCTACCAAGAGCCTGACGTCTCATTCAAGCTCAGCCCTGGTGTGGTGACCCCCAGGCCTACTGGGCTTGGAGGGCTGTGGCTCGCGGAGGGAAGGACGCAGCACCAGACGCCTGGTCTGCAGGTGCGCAGGCCTCAGGTCAGAGGTGCACCAGCAATTTCAAGTTTCCATCTTGTCCTCAGCTCAGCCACCCTTCCCATTTCACAGTCGGGTCTCTGAGGGCCAGATGGCTGACTGGCCCCTTGGCACCCATCCACTTGGGCAGTATTTACAGAGCACCTCCTATGTTCCAGGGACCGTTCTACGTTTGAGGAGTCAGAGCAAGGAGCAAGATGGAGCTCCCCTTCTTCCTTGTCGGGACACAGTGTTGTCCATGACACTTAGGTGAGGTGTGCTGCGAGAAATAAAGGAGAGTTTCCCAGGTCACGCAGTGGTAAAGAACCTGCCTGCCAGTGCAGGAGACAAGAGATTCAGGTTTGATCCCTAGGTCGGGAAGATCCCCTGGAGGAGGGCGTGGCAACCCACTCCAGTATTCCTGCCTGGAGAATCCCATGGACAGAGGAGTCTGGTGGGCTACAGTCCATGGGGTCGCAGAGAGTCAGACACAACTGAGTGACCAAGCATGAGCATGGACTGGAAATATGGGGGTGGGGGAGCTGTTTTCCAGTCGATGCCCAGGAACTGGCACTTGAAACAGGTGAGAACAGACCTGAAAGATGAAGGCAGGAGGCAGGCAGCTACCTGGGGGCAGAGCTGCCCAGACGGAGGGGATAGCACAGGTGGAGGCCCAGAGGCTGAGGCAGGGCGAGAACCCTCATGGAGCCGCCAAGGTTGGAGTGCAGGAGCCAAGGGGCACGTGGGAGGAGACGGAGACACAGAAGTGACAGGAGCCACCCACAGGCACTTGTGCATATCTGTGAGGCCCCCAGGTCTCATGAGGCGACAGATGAAGTATCTCTGGAGCAGGCCTCACAGGGTGGGGGCTCAGAGAGCCAACAGGGCATCCAGTTCTGGGTTTATTTTGGAGGATGGGCTGACAGCATTAGCTGTTGTGGGCAGCCAGGTGGGCACGTGGAGTGGGCTCTCCCATGGGCGGACCATTCTCCTACCCCTGTGACTGTCAGTGACCCTCCTGCCCATCTGTCAGCTTAGCCAGCCTCACTTTTAGTGGGTGTGCTGGAACCCTGCCTGATCTGCCAAGTGGTGTCCATGCTGAGCCTCAGTTTCCCCCTTTCATGCATCTGTGGGCAGGCCCACAGCCCTAGGGGCTGGCTGGGGTGGGGTCTGCTCACCTTGTTTGCTGAATGTCAGGCCAAAAGCCAGTTTTTTCTCCCCTGCCTTTGATCTATAAGGGCTTCCCTCATACCTCAGCTGGTAAAGAATCCGCCTGCAATGCAGGATGACCCTGGTTCGATTCCTGGATCAGGAAGATCCACTGGAAAAGGGATAGGCTACCCACTTCAGTATTCTTGGGCTTCTCTTGTGGCTCAGCTGATAAAAAATCCACCCGCAATGTGGGAGACCTGGGTTCGATCCTGGGTTGGGAAGATCCCCTGGATAAGGGAAAGGCTACCCACTCCGGTATTCTGGCCTGGAGAATTCCAGGACTGTATAGCCCATGGGGTCGCAAAGACAGACATGACTGAGTGTTTTAACTTTCACTTCATTCTGTACAACCTTTGATCTCTGCTGGCTGGGCTTTCACTGCCATCTTTCTGTTTGTCCATCCTTCCTTCCTAGACTAGAGCCCACGAGATGAGGTCGTATAGCTTCCGACTCAGACAGGGCAGACCCACCTGCTTTGGACACTGTTCCCTGGGCATGGGACCCAACCGGGAGGCCTCTGACCTCTCTCTCATACACATACCCCTACTGGTAGACCCCTAGCCTCCCTCTGCTGGGGGGTCCCGGCCAGCACACCTGAAGCACCCCTCCCCCACCATCCTCTCTCAGCGTCCAGAGATGCTGGACCATCTCGCTGAGCTTGGAGACCGCATGGCCCTGCCTTCTGAGGGCAGAGGCTGGTGGTTGCGGACAGGGCTCAGTGGGAGAATGAAAAGGAAAGAGGGAAGACAGACAGACATTTGGGAAGCATGGATGAAGTCCAGAGGGTGGGGAAAGGAGTGAGGGTGAGAGACAGGAGCAGAGTGGAGGGCAGTGGGGATGGGGAGAAGGGAGGCTGGAGGAGAGGGCGGGCAGGAGTCTCCAGGCCCCTCTCCCACTCTGCATTCTCTGGAGACGACACTCTTGGCTCCTGACTATGACCATGGTCACCTGCCCCCAGTGCTTCTGGCCTGGCTGGTGTCCCGACTTGGTCCTGGGAGCAGCTCCTTGCAGCCTCATACCTGCCTGGTGCCCAGCGGGGCTCAGAAAGAGGCAGGGTCAGCTGTGTGGCCAGGGCCTCACCAGTCCTCTGCACCAGTGCAGACTGGCCCCTGACCCCCGTTACAGTGCCAGCACCCCCACCCAACCCCAGCCACAGACTGACCATGGACGGACTTCTGACTGCAGCCACAGTCTCAAGCCACAGACTGACCTCTGACCCCACCCCAGCCTGAACCCTGATGCTGGCAGAGGCAAACCATAGTGACCATCTCGTGGACACATTCCTCCAGGGACTATATGGGACAAAGGGCAAAGGCCCACTTCAAGGCCACTCACCCCCCAGATAAGAAGCACCATCAACTCGAGTGACCCCTCACTAAGGCCTCAGACCTGCCCGGGCCAGTGAGTGCAGGCTGGACACACACACATAAGCAGGCCCGGGGCACAGCCCCAACACAGTCCAGCGGACATGCAAAGACACACACGGGTACCAACACAGACGTGTGTACACAGACTGTCCCTACCCCCCGCTCCTCTCGCTGGGACACACAGCCCTCCTGCCTAGGCCCGGGGGTTCCCCAGACAGCCCCCACTTTCTCACGGGCCCTCCCTGGGCCCCAGTGGCTTCCTCTGCCTGCTGGGGTGGGAGCCCAGTAAGAGGCCAAGCGTCGCAACCTCCCTTAGACTCCCCACTTCTAGGAAAGAAAATGCTCACATCACACAGTAGATCCTGGCCATCAAGACCTCCATACACACACACTCCCCTAATCAGACACACACATGCACTGTATGCAGGCCAGGAGACGCACACAAAGCAGGCACACACGTGCAAGGGGCACAGAGCAAGGATACGCAGAGCCTCCTCTCTGTGCTGGCAACACGCGCACACACTCCCACACCCGCCTGACTCACCCGTCCCCTACCCCACGCGCACAGGTGTCTCTACCTCTGGTGGCTCACGTGACCCCTCCAGCCCCTTCCTAGCTCAGCTCAGGGCTTCTGGGGCCTCTGCTCTCCCTCTCGAGCCCTCCTGTCCGTGTCCACCTAGACCAGGCCGGCGGTGGCATGTCCTTACTAGGAGCTGAGGTCGCACCCCCCCACATACCCTGAACCAGGAACAGCACCATCCCTGCCGGCCCCCGGGAGCAAGTCCGGCTCTGCCGCGTGCTGGCTGTGTGTCCCTGGGCAGCCCCACACCCTCTCTGAGCCTGGTTTCCACAGCTGAGAAAGGGGTGATGCTCCTGCTCACAGGTGGCAGTGGTGGGATGGGGGGCGGGGACACGGGCTGGCCAGCAGGCTGCTAATACCTCTCTCCCTAAACTGAGCACAAAGCTCATAGTCTGCAACCTAGACAACCGCCCCAACTCCGCAGCAGCTGCAGCAGACACGAGGACCAGCTCCTCCCACAGACTGACGGAGCCCAGAGAGTCGAAGCAGCCACACTGGAGGCTGAGTGCTCAGCCTCCAACATGGTCCCACGCACCCCCAGGACATGTGGCAAGAGACCACTGGCTGCTTCCCCTTGCGTTTCTCAGCCTGTTTTTTCACCTCTCAAAAGGGAGAGCAGCAGGGCCTGGCTGCGCCAGCTAACGGAAATGAGTGTGTGGAAGTCGCCGGGGGATCTGCCTGCTTGATCTCTGGGGATGGTTACCCCTTCTGGTCAATGGAGAGAGCTGAGTTTTCAGTCTCTGAGATGAGGATCAAAGTCCACTTTCACAGCAACAGTCAAATGCTGCATTTGCACACCCTCCTCAGCTACCTGCTGAAGCAGAGGCCCCTCAGCCCCGCTTCACCCCAGAACCTCATGACCCCTGGCATTCCAGTGGGGGCAGGGAGGGACTGGGGGCCCCTGTGCCACAGACCCAGAAACGGGGGCTCAGAGAGGGAGCTGAGGGGGAGGAAAAGCAACAGGAGGACAGCGTCCCCTCCATATAAGGAAGAGTCTGTTCACAGGCAGAGCTGCCCAGGAACGGAACGGGCCGCCTCTGGAGGTGGGGAGCCGCCTGCGGCTGACGGCGTTCAAGCAGAAGGGGGTCTCCGGGTGGGGACACCACGCAGGTCAGGGGAGGGCCTCGGGCATCTCCAGTCCTGTGACTCGACCAAGGCCACGTGAGCAGGCATGGAATTCCAGAAGCCAGAGCAGCCACGTGAAAGCCCGCAGAACTACAGACGGCGCCCAATGGGCTGGAGAAAGGCACCCGACGGCCCTCCATCGATTCCCTAACCCCATCACAGAGCACTTAGTTTTCAGAGGGAAATTCCTAGTTTTAATTTAGAAGTTGTAAGGTATATGCAAGTAGAAAGGAAAAAAATCCAGGGTTCCCCTCGCCCTGGGACGATTATCACTAAGTCAGTTTTGCTTAGAAGTCCTGACGGGTTCTAAAGTTTTAAAACTTGAGGTAGAATCCACATACTGTAAAATTCACCCTGTCAAAGCAGTTTTTGGTGTCTGCACACAGTCCTGCAACCATCACCACCATGTCCAGAACATTTTCATCAGAAGGAAAGCAGCCCCCCCACCGCAGCAGTCTCCTCCTTCTCCCCAGCACCACAGCTGCCGACAGCCACTTATTTGCTCTCTGTTTCTAGGGGCCAGGGCGTCCCCTCCTCCAGCCTCCCAGTGCCCACCCTGCCCCCTCCAGCCCTCCATCAGCCAAGGGATCCACTGCGACTCAAGTCGGATCCCGTCCCACCCCTGCTCAGAACCATCAGTGGCTCCCAGTCCTGTGCAATCCGGCTTCCTCTGCCTCAGCCACACTGGCCTCTGTCAACCAGGTCCCACCTAGAACCTGTGTCTCCTGGTCTCTGCTTTCCCCACCTCTCCCCGTAGCTCTGCTTGCCTCCTCTCCTTGACCAGGACATATCCTGGTCTCTGCTTTCCCCACCTCTCCCCGTAGCTCTGCTTGCCTCCTCTCCTTGACCAGGACATATCGCTTGACATTCCTTCTGTTCCACCTTCTCCACTAAAATGGCAGCTTGCACCTAGCACGGAGTCAGAGGTCAGTGAATATTTGGGCCGTCTCCAGTAAAACAGGCACATGCTAAGCCCACACGCCCACAGGGCACTTGGATGAACTGGCAGTGTCTCTGCTGGTGGGCATGCCCAGTACAGACCATGCAGTGCCCCTCCTAACCCTGACAGGGGTTCTCCTGACACCTCGGATCTGGTCGCCTGGGCCACAGGGCCTCCAGACATGCAGCCCGGTCCCTTCCCAGGCCCCCAGAGCCCCCGCCACGTTGATGGCTGCTGTGCCCTGTGCCTGCTCTTGCAGCCCTGCTAAAGGGTCCACCTGACCTGCCTGCTCAGGTCCACCACACACCCCCTCTGACAGAGCTGGGGGCACCCTGTCCACCTGGCCTCAGCCACACCCAGCACAGTAGGGCCCCTTAGGAGGCAGGCTTCCTGCCCCGAGGGTTCTGCTATGACCTGTGGGCGAGAAGGGTCCAGCTGAGGTCACGCTCAGCACCCACACTTGTCAACCACCTGTGTACCTGCGGGAGGCACAGCGATGGAAAACTCAGGGTTGGTGCCTGGTGGGTGGGGGGTCAGATCTAGAGAAGAGGTGGGAGGACTGGAGCCCAGAGGGGCTGCTGCAGTTGGGCCCACATGTGTGTGTGTGTGCGCGTGCGTGTGTGTGTGTGCCTGTGTGCCAGTGTGTGTGTGTGCGTGTGCTGGTGTGTATGTGTGCCAGTGTATGCGTGTGCCTGTGCATGCATGTGCCAGTGTGGTTGTGTGCACACATGCGCGTGTTCACATGCATGACAGCAGGCTCCATGGTGGCCAGTGCCTGGAGCTCTCCCAGGGCTTTGGTCTCCCCACCTGCACGCAGGGCCCCCTGACTGCCAGCCTCCCTGGCCCCCCAGCTCAGTCAGCCTCCCTATCCTGGAGAGGTTTCCGGTACTGCAGCCCTGCCTCCTCATCCATCAGGATTTTGCTGCATTCCTGTGAGTCATTCTCCAAACAAACCGTGCGAGGGAGAGAAGGGAGAGCAGCAAAGGGGAGGGGAGGGGAGGGGAGGGGAGGGGAGGGGAGGCTCGTTGGGAACCCAGCCCCACCTCCTCCTTCCCGCCTGTTGCCCCTCCACACCCCTACCATGCACACATGGGGCCCCCAGAGCTCTAGTGTAAGTCTGGTCAGCTGTGCCATGGATTTGCTGTGTGACCTTCGGCAAGACACTTGCGTTCTCTGGGCGGTTGGAGAAAATGGCCCTGAAGGTCCTATCTAAGAATGCACAGGCTTCCCAGGGGGCAGTCTCAAAGGAGGCGGGGTGTGGGGGAGGTGTGCCCAGCTCCCTGAAGCAGCCTCTCCCCACTTCCTTGTCTGTCTCCCCACCTCCAAAGTGAGGGGGGAGCAAATCCTTGGTAGGCACAGGTGCTGCTGGGCAGGTGCCAAGGTGAGGGGGGAGCAGCCTGTGCCAGTCACAGGGCCTAGGCCTGTTGCGCCCGACTTGGGGCCAGCAGGGCCTCCAGCAAAAGGCCCATCTCCTGCACCGAGAGTGCTGGGCAGGTCTTCCCCATGGGCCAGGCATGAGGGAGTCTCCCGGCAGAGCCCAGCTATGGGGAGGGGGTTATGAGACATGGCCAAAGCCAAGAGGAAGAATCCCCACAGCAGTGGCAGGGAGCAAGCCTCTGGCAGTACATATGTGTGCACACGTGTTTGTGGGCAGAGCAGCACCCGCAGGAGCCAGGGGCTGCTCCTCAGTGACCAGCTTGCTTGAGCTATTTTCACCGTGGCAGCCAGGCCTGACTAGGCTCTAGGGGCCACAGAGCCCAGCAAGTGTGCACGTGATTGTGTGGCCAAGGCCAGCTGCATGTCTGTACACAATGCCCTGCAGGGTGTGGGAGGGGTGTGAGTGCCCGTGAGCTTGACCAGTGGCAGGGGGCAGCTGGCGTCCAGGGGAGTGTGGGCTGCAGGGCTTTCTCCTGAAACACCGAGTCTTGAAACTGCCTCTTCAGGCTCCCACCCTCTAGCTCCAGGATAAGCAGATCCCCTCCCCAGGAGCTGCAGGCACACATATGCCCCAGGCCCAGGGCTGGTACCCAAGGGCCCCTGAGACTTAGAGCAAAGCTGCAGGCTGTGTGCCCGGGCACCCCATGGACACGCCACTCTGGACCCGATATGAGGGTTCAAGGAGCCAGAGCAGGGACCTGCCTTCCCAAAGTCCAGCTGGTCCTCAGTCAGGCCTGGAGGCCACAGCCTGGTCCAGAGTGGGGAAGTCAGGGTCTGCAAGGGCAGGGAGAGCGGGTGCACACCCAGGGCTGCACAGGATGGAGACTGGGGGGCAGCCGGGGTGCTCGGCTGCTGCTCCAGGCTGGGATGGGGGGCAGCCATGTGGCGGAGGGTCAGCTTACAGGTGTGGTGGAACAGGGGTAACCGGAGCCAGAGGCCAAGAGGCCCGCAGGAGGAGGAAGCGGGGGCTGCGGCGGCTGGGGTGGAGAAGGGGCATTTCTGAGGGAGTGGGAGCAGCTGAGCCAGAGGAACTGCGAGGGGCGGGGGTGCTCCCAGCTCTGCTCCACCCAGGCTGGGACGGGACCGTCCTCAGGTGGAGGCCAGAGCACAGGGGAAACCCCAGGTTGCAGCCCCACCCCTGCTGCGAGCCCCTTCTCCCTGGACCTGTCTCCCCTCCCATAAAAAGGGGCAGCCCAGCCCAGCCCATCTCAGAGTGCTCCCCCCGTGCCTGGAGCTGGGGGCAGGGGCCCAGGGCTCACCCCCACCCTCCACAGTTGCAAGGTCAGGACACTGTGGGCGCTTCTGCTAGGGCCGAAGGATTTGAGACAGCACAGGCTCGGGTGAGTGGGCTGGCACCCGGCCCGGGGTAGAGGCCCGGTTTCTAGGCTCTGGGCCATCGCCCTGTGTCCCTCACCATATCTGGAATCCCTGGTCCCTAAAAGGGAGTGTGGTAGAGACAGCCACCCATGAAAGACAGGGACGCGGGGACACAGAACCTCTGAGTCTCAAGCGTGACAAACAATGATTTGCTGGGGACGTCACAGCAGGTGTGCAGGACGTGGGAGACCATGACCACCCCCTCCTCCACAGACCCACCCAGGAGCACTGAGATCTCGGTTCCACCTGATCTGCAGCCTCACTGGGGAGGGAGAGCAGCCGGAGGGGCAGGCAGGAAGACGAAGGAGCCCAGCCCTGCGATCTGGGCTGTGAGTACTCACATTCATCAAGGGGTCTCCTCCCGGAGAAGCCAGCCCCACCCCTGCTGCCTCCCCTGGGTCAGGCACGCTTGGAGAGGATGCAGACCCATAGGCTGAGTGGCCCTGGGGTCAAAGGGAGCAGAGAAGAGGGTATAGGGAAGCTGGAGGGGGGCAAGGTGGTGGGGTGAGGGCTGGGAGGGCAGGGTCCCTGCTGGGGGATGGGGTGGCTGCAGGGCCTGAGGGCTTCAGGAACCTTTTCTTGCTCTCTGGGCTCTGCTGACCCTTCCAGTCCCCAGGGAGCCTGTGAGCCCGGGGCAGCTCTTGGGGTGAAAGCCAAAGTACAGCCAGGGCCTGGAGGTCACTCCCAAGTCCAGACCCCCCGCCCCCACACTCTACCCCGTCACACTGGCCCCTTTGTTTGTGCAACACATGAAACACGTTCCTGCCTCAGGGCCTTTGCTTGGCCGTTCCCCCAGACGTCTCCCCAAGCCCACCGACCTCCCTCGAGTGACCTGCTCAGTGAGACCTTTCCTGACACCTGAATTTAAAGCTGCAAACATCTCCCCAATCCTGAGCCCCTTCCCTGCACTGCTTTTTCCTCACTGCATCTATCACCTTCTGATATCCTCCCCCTAGAACAGACATTCCAGCAGGGCAGGACCCTCGCTCTGTTTCCCAGCGTTCACCCAGAGTGGCACCTGGCCCAGGGCAGGGCTCAGGAAACACACGTGCTCTGCTATGCTGTCACTCAGTCATGTCCGACTCTTTGCCACCCCATGGACTGTGGCCTGCCAGACTCCTCTGTCCATGAGGATTCTCTAGGCAAGAATACTGGAGTAGGTTGCCTTTCCCTCCTCCAGGGGATCTTCCCAACCCAGGGATCGAACCCACATCTCCCACATTGCTGGCAGATTCTTTACCAGCTGAGCCACAAGGGAAGCCCCAGGAAATACATGGGAACAGGTAGAACACCTGCTCTCTGGGAGAGGAAAGCCTGCGCTCCAAACCTTTATAACGCTCCCCCTGCTGGAGGACCAATCGGTTTTCTCCCGAGATGGCCCAGGGAAGACACGTGCTGCCCCTCCCAGCCCAGGCCCGTCCCCAAACCAGTGGTCAGATCTGGGCCTGGAAGGGTAGTCGCCCTTCCCTTCAGTCCACTGACGAACCTGCATCCTGGACGTCACCCCGGATGTTGCTCAGGCACTGACCACGCTGGTCCCCCAACCTTCCCTGTCCCTGTGCAGGGTGTCCCCGCCCACCCTCTGCATCCCCAGGACCCAGTGGCCACCCCCCGGCTCTGCCTGCCCTTCTTCTTCAGACCCCGTCTGGCCCCTGGCCCCCAGGTCCTCCATTCAGCCTCCTACCGGGTCTCCCTCTCCAAGAGCTGGTCTCCTGTTTCACCCATGATTCAGTCTCGTCCTTCAGCCAAAGGCCAAAGTTTCCTCCAGCCTGGCCGTGACCTGACTCCAGCCCTGCTGGCCACACCCAACCTGCCCAGTTCTTTTGCCACCTCTCAGCCTTTTCTGGGGCAGAACCGGCTGCCTGACTCTGAGAGTCTGGTGCCCACCAGCCTTTCAGGGTCCCCACTCCATCCACCCCTCACTGTCGCCCCACACAACGATCTCCAGCTCCCCAGTGTCCTGTGGGCTCCCTTGAGCCGGTGGACTGGTGCTCAAGGGACACTGCTGAATGAATGAATGACTGAAATGACTAGTGAGAAAGTGAACAGATGAGGCTGTGAGTGGACAGACTCCAGGAACAGGTCAGCGACAATGTTCTTCTCTCTGCCAGATCTCCTCCACACCTCACGGTCTCCCGCACGGACCTGGTGGGGATGAGACCTGAACACGATGCTGACAACGCCCACCATGCAGCAGTCCGGGTGGGCTAGGCTATGCTGCGCTAACAAAGCCCCCAGACCTCAAGGGCCCAAAACAACAAAGGTTTATTTCTTGTTCACACTGCAAGTCCGGCGGGGTGGCAGGGAGGCTCTTGCTCCCCAAGGCGTCACCTCTGGACCAAGAAAGAGGCCTGGCAGGTGGCCCTGGCAGCGACACACCTGGCCACAGAAGGACACATAAGTCAAAACTGGTCACGTAACCCCCAGCCCAACCACAAGACGTCCAGCCGCAAGCTCATTGTACTGTGGACTCAGGAGGATGGGAAACCAGGATTTTGAGCCAAAAGTTGGAATGACACCTCTGATGACACCACTGTCAACACGAACAACAAAGACCACTTGCACAGGACCTCCTGTGCCCTGGATGCTGGGCTGAGGCCTGAAGTGCAAGTTCCCTTAATGCCCACGGTGCTATTCTGAAGTGGGCGCAGTGAACAGCCCCTTTTCCAGCTGAGACGAGATGACCAAAGCCCGGAGAGTGAAGTGAACCTCTGAGATCACATGGCTTGGACCCTGAGGTCCCTGCATGGATCACATGCAGACCCTGAGGTCAGAACTCACTTCGGTGATTCTGGGTGCTCACAAACCCCAGTGAGGCCCCTCCACCGGGCACAGGCCTCAGCTTCCTCTGCTGAGGCCGGTCAGGGGCAAGGACTGCCCTGCTTCAATGACCGTCCCCAGCACAAAGAGCCTCCTCACCCTGCCGCGTCCCAGCCCCAGATACCCCTGACGCGGGCCCCAAATCTCAGGAGGAACGGAGACTGTGAGAGAGAGGCGGGCGGGCCAAGGTCACCCTGTGGGGCTCCACATGGCCGAGACGAGGCCACAAGGCCCTGTCCACCACAGCCTGACTGTCGCAATGCCTCAGCACCCACAGCCTCAGCCAGGGACCCCCAGAAGTGACGGTGGTGACATACACTCCACCTTCCTGCCAGCAGGTCCACTGAGGGAGTGTCCCCAGTTCCGGGCCGGCGAGCCTGTGGCTCTGACCGCCTGGGCCACACTCTGAGGAGCTGGGCTGAGTGGCTGGCACCTGCTCCCAAAGACAGTCCCATCGGGGAGGCCAGAAAAGGATGGAGAGTGGTGCCACCTTCCAGGACGTCTGAAAACAAGGTTGGGGGGCCTTCGGAGAAGCCACACTGCAGGGGGGTCTGTGCAGAGCAGTGAAGAAGAGAAGAAAAGGGGGCAGCGGGGTCGAGAGCAGATCCACTTGGAGCCAGACCCCACCTCACTCTGACCTGAGCCCCACCCCCACCCCGAGCCTTTGTCTCCTCATCTGTAAAAGGGGTGTGAGTGATACCTGACACCAACTCTGGGCTCTTACGGTTATGACTATACTGGTTTTGCCCCCTCCCCCCACCAACCTGAGCCCCAGATCACAATTCATCCTCTTCCTGGGCCTTAGGGCCCCACGCAGACTCCCACTCTGGCTGCCAGGAGAAGGTGCTCCTCTCACCTGCTCCCTCCCAAAGTCTCTGTGCCCAGGAGCAGAAAGAGCCCCCCCCTTCACAGCCCCGCAAGCAGTGCCCCTCAGCCCAGCCTCCGAGGGCAGCTGTCCTCAAGCCTGGAGTTTCCAAGTACCCGGACCCACTAAACGCCCCCAACCCTCAGTTGCTGGGGTGGGGCGGGAGAGAGGTGGGAGGCAGAACCTTTCACTGCCTGGGAAGCTCACACTCGCCCCCTGTCCCGGGCCTCAGCATCCATGCAGCATCTGCTATGTGCATCCACCTTGAGAGAGAACTGCAGAGGGCACGGCCCCCTCCCCAGGCCCGTGGGAACATGCACAGGCTTGAAGGGGCACAACCCACCCCCACGTGAGTGACTCCAGCCGCTGCATCATACCGCAAGCCTCGGCGCCTCCATCTGCACCGTGAGACGGGGCAGGGTCCCCGTTGTGGGTGGCGCCAAGGGCTTCCCACAGAGCCTGGCACATAGCAGGTGCTTAACCACGTGAGCCTCACTCCCCCAGACGGGCGAGAGCAGAGCCTGGAGACCGCCCCCCAGCTTCCCACCACCTCATTAACTGGAGGGGACTGTCCTTCCAGCTGGGCTACCACCTGACACCCCTGGCTGTCTGCCCGCTCACCTCCATCCTGTCTGCAAGGACGTCTGGGTCAGACAGGACGGGCTGCCGGGACCCCAGGCAACCAGCAGAGGCCTGCCCAGCAGGCCCAATTGCCATTGAGCCCCACCAGGTCCCTGCCGACCCCCCACCCCCACCTGCCCGCACACGGCCACCCACAGTACACACCGAGGGCTGTGCTGCTGGAGGGGAAGCAGGCTGAGGCCAGGCTGTGTCCTGAGATGAGACGGTCAGGATTCGGTTCACTTCAGTTCAGTCGCTCAGTTGTGTTCGACTCTTTGCAACCCCACGGACTGTAGCACACCAGGACTCCCTGTCCCTCACCAACTCCCAGAGTCTGCTCAAACTCATGTCCATCAAGTTGGTGATGCTATTCAACCATCTCATCCTCTGTTGTCCCTTTCTCCTCCCGCCTTCAATCTTTCTCAGCATCAGGGTCTTTTCCAAGATTCCGGACTTTTCCGGATTCGTCCATTTTTCACATCATGTAGCCAAAATGTTGGAACTGCAGCTTCAGCATTAGTCCTTCCAGTGAATATTCAGGGCTGATTTTCTTTAGGATGGACTGGTTGGATCTCCTTGCAGTCCAAGGGACTCTCAAGAGTCATCTCCAACATGACAGTTCAAAAGCATCAATTCTTCAGTGCTTAGCTTTCTTTATGGTCCAACTCTCACATCCATACATGACTACTGAAAAACCATAGTTTTAACTAGACAGACCTTTGTCAGCAAAGTAATGTCTCTGCTTTTTAATAAACTGTCTAGGTTGGTCATAGCTTTTCTTCCAAGGAGCAAGCGTCCTTTTAATTTCATGGCTATAGTCACCATCTGCAGTGATTTTGAAGCCCAAGAAAATAAAGTCTGTCACTGTTTCCATTGTTTCCCCATCTATTTGCCATGAAGTGATGGGACCGGATGCCGTGATCTTAGTTTTTTGAATGCTGAGTTTTAAACCAGCTTTTTCACTCTCGGGTCAGAGTTCAGAGGGACGAATCCGGCCTCCAGGAGACAAGGAGCCACTGCAGAGTGTGGGCTGGCCAATGGACCTCTGCCCCCACTTCTATCCATCTGTGAGTTCATGCAGTTGTCCCTCCCCTCCGCCTCCCAGGCCTTTGCTCCAACTCCCTGCTGCCTGGAAGGCAGCACCAGCCACTCTGAGGAGCTCATGCCGTCTCCTCTGACCTTCCCAGGCTGGGCTCAGAGACGCTCCCTGCTTCCTCCGAATTGTTCCTTCTCTCACTCGAGCACAGGGATCCAGCAGGGGTCTTCGGCAGGCAGAGCCCCAAGGAATCTGACAGAGCCCAAGTAGGAGTCCGCTTCCAAGGCGGCACGGAGCAAGAGCCACTCGGGAGACAAGGGGGTGCAGACCAGAGGGAAGGGGGCTGGGGTGCCCGGGGAAGGGCAGAGGGCAGGGTGAAGAAGGGCATCTTGAGGAAATCATTGACTGGTCCTCCTGTGCCCCCTTCCCTTCTCCCCTTCCACAAGAGAAAGGACAGGGTGGGAGGGAGAGACCCAGCAAGAGAAGGGGCCATGGGCTGCCCTGGCCTGGGATCCCCCCAGCAGTTCACAGGGGACTGGGAAGGAGCAGAGCCGGTCCCACAGGGAGCATCTTGAGCCTCAATGCTCCCAAAGGTCCCCATTGCTCCCTATGGACTCAGAGCCCCCAGCCCGGGCAGAGGGCACAGGGCAGCCCCACAGCCCCCCACCCTTGTGCCGCTGTGGGGCATGTGGGGGCAGGGCAGTTAGAACCGGCAGCCCGGGCTGCCCCACCCCCAGCACAGGGACCAGAATGCACTGCCGCGGACACAGAGCCTCGCCTCAGAGGGGCAGGGCTGGACCTCAGGGATGACGGAGACAGCCTTTGTTCAGGCAGCAGACTGGCCTCTGAAAGACAAGGAAGGTGAGGCCAAGAGGGAGGTGGTGGGCCTTGGAGAGGGGACGTGGAGTCTGACCCCGAGGGCCTGGCACATTGTTACTGTGGGTGCGAGAGGGTGAGGCTGGATCACAGGCAGCAGGGCCTTGAACACCAAGCCGGAGACGGCCAGGCGGCAAACCAATTATTCTAACCTCCAGGCCAGCCCTACCTCAGTCCATCCAGCCTCCCCCCACCCGATGCCCTTTCCGGGTAATGAAGGCCGAAGGGTTGGCAGTTGGTAAGTGCAATTAAACCCGTGCTCAAGGCCATGAAGCATCCACGCAGCTCATTAGCAGACGAACGAGAGGATGCTCTGAGGGCCGTGGGCCCCCGGGGCTGTCGGGACCCAAGTCAAGTCAGCCTGGAGGGGGGGACCCCATCCAAAGGAGCCCAAAGGAGCTCCATTCACAGGGGCTCCAGTCCAGGTCCTGAGATTAGGTCTTTGGACTGCAAGGCACAAGGTCCAACAGGTGTCTCTCTCCCAAAGAAACAGCTGGGTAAATGGGCCTGGAGGTGCGTGCGACACACAGGGTCCCGGGCAGTGGAGACAAACCCAGGCTTCAGCCGGCAGGCACCTATTGATTCAACACCAGAGCAGCAGCTGACACTGAAGCCAGTTTTAAGCACTTAAAAATTCTCTCACTTAATTCCTCCTGTGACTCTAGGATACTTCCTAGATACTCTAGTGGGTACTTCCTATTGTGGTCCCCATTTAAAATATATATTTATTTATTTACGTGGCTGTGCCAGGTCTTAGGTGAGGTACACAGGATCTTCAGTTGCAACATGTGGGATCTAGTTCCCTGACCGGGGATTGAACCTGGGCGCCACTGGATACCAGGGAAGTCCCCTGTGACCCCCATTTAACAGAGGAGAAAACCGAGGCCTAGACAGGGACTTGATTCACCAGGTGCTCTGGCTCCTGAGGCTGGGCTCACAAGCAGGAAGCCACATCACCACGGGTGAGATGGCTGGGCCGCAGGGGAGATGTGCAGACTGTGGCCAGGAGGAGGCCTGGGCCTTGGGCTGGGGGCCACACCACCAGGTGTGGCCTTGAGGGAAGCAGATGGCAATGGTTCAGGTGAGCTGTAAACCAGAATTGGGGTGAAATCTCCCAGGATTGCTCCCTGGCAACTCATTTGCTTTTTTCCCCCCTAAACACTGGTGAGCCTTCATACTGGGCCTGGGAGCCAGATGTGGCAGGATGACACGCATCGTGGCACCTGGTCTAATGCACAGCAGGGAGCCTGGCAATTAGAGGTGTCCAGGACACAGTCGCAGGCAGGGGAACAAGTGAACTGATGCCGCCCTCCGCCGGGGAGGGACCTGATGCTCTGGCTTCACCTCTTCCCAGTCTCCTGCAGTACCCGCCCCCCACCCCTCCCAGTGGCCTCTGTGAGAGCAAAGAAAGGAATGGTGGGCCTCCTGGGCCCCCGGGGGCAGTGCCTCTGGCATTCCAAAGTCAAGGCTGCTGCTAAGATATCCTGAGGGCCCTGGTGGGGAGGGCAAAGAGCACTGGGAGAGAAGAGACCTGCCTTCTGAGTTCCAGAGGTGATGGAGCCCACAGGAGGTGGGCGGTGGCCTGGGGCCCACAGCACAAGTGTGGGTCTCCTGACTCCCTCAAGTCCTGGCTGAGCCTCTCAGGTGAGGCGAGCAGCCCCCCTCACACAGGACCCCTGCCCTCCGTTAGTTTGAGGAACTCTGCAAGACTGCTCCGGGTCTGCCTTGGCTCCTGATGAATGCGTGTTCCCATTCCTGTACAGGCCACATAATGACGCAAACAGCTGATATGATTACTGTCTTTTCTGCTTTTGGCAGCTCCAAGAGGGTGGGGCACAGAAACACCCAGATCTCAGAGGATTCTGGTCGCACGCACAGTAGGCCTGCAAACATGTCTATAGGCCAAATGAAGCTCTGTGATTACAAACAGTCGCAGGGCCAAAGGAAAAAAATGTGTGCTGGGGTGGGCTCCTGCCTCCCCAATCCCCCCAGGACCTCCCACCTCCACACAGCAGTCTCAGGGCCTGGACGGACCTCGAGGCCCCCGTGGCTGGGGGCTGCAAGCAAGAGAGTGGCTCACCCCCTTCCCCAGCTTGACTCCGAGGCCAGCCCACCCCCGCAGCTGCCGGCTGGCCTGCAAAGGTATGGCTCCCAGGGGGGCCCCGGGCATCCTCATTAGGAAAGTAGTGACAGACGCATTAGCTGCCGAGGTGGGGGGAGCTGAGGGCTGTCATGGGCTGAGGAAAACCAAATGCCATGGGCCATGTCTGGGCCGCATCTGGGTGAGGGGCTGCTGCTGGGAAAGGACAGAGGTGAGGCCCCGGCGCCATGCCACCCCCAGAGCTGGGACTCCCTCCTGGGACTCGGGCCCCAAGCCGAGTGCCCCCAACGTCCCTGGATGTCCTTGCTGCCTGCCTCTGGGCAGGACTCAACTTGCCGACCAAGTTGGTATCCGCCAACCAAGTCCTGCCTGCCCTGTGCTACAGGAGGATGGCTGGGAATCCACCCCCAGGACACGAAAGAGGAAGATGAGGTGACGGGGCTGTCGGGGGGTGCCCTGAGCAGAGCACTGCAGCCAGAGCCCCGCCCAGCATCAGGGCTGCCGTGGCTATCACAGGCTGTGTGCTCTTGGACCTTGGCTGTCCCCGTCCACGAGATGTGGGCCTGGACCACCCTGACCCCAGGGTTCCTTCTGGTCTCTGAGTCACAGGACAAGGAAGGCTCAGTTCTGCTGGAAGAGTGCCAGGGGCTGCCAGTGTCTCTTCAGTCCCCAATGCCAGTCCTTCCCGGAGCCTGAGGCCCCGCCACACAAGGGTCACAGAACACAAGTGCATCAGGCATCAATTCCTCCCAGGCCACGGCTGGGGCAGCAGACAGCCCACAACCCAGTCAGTGCCACCGACTCTGCCTTTGACACAAAAGTCCTGCACCACGCCACGTGCGCACCAAAACGGGCTCGCACACAACAGACACACACTCAGCACACCTGGGGCCCCACCACAAATGCAGACACACACACAGAGGAACATCTGCCCCCCAACCCTAATCCCACGTTGCGGACACAACCACAGATATGAGCACACAAACCTGCTCGCAAAACCCCTCAACTCGTTCTCCAACCCCTCCCCCGCCACACACAGGCACCGCACTGTACACACAGGCACACTCTTAGCATCTTATACACACAGACTCATATACACACCTGGACACAGTAAGCATGTGAGAACCATCACCCTCCAGTACGGAACCCCCTCAAAGATGGACAGACACACAGCCCCCCACGCCCAGGAACACAAACAGACACACACTCATCCTGGCGCATGGTTACATTCCACATGGCAGGCAGCACCCAGCCCAGAAGAGCGGCTCCAGATAAATAAGTCATGTTCAGAGCATTAATCTCAGCCCCAACCTGGCTGCCTCCCTACTACAGGTAAAGCGAAATGGGGCTTCAATATTTCATAAACGAATAAACCTGCTAAGAGAACACAATTTACAAGGCCGCCAGCTGCAGGCTCCCAACAGCCCTCACACATCTTTTCACTTTGGGAGCATGTGGTGGTGACTGCGGGTGGTGGCCAGTGGGGCATGATGCCTGATACCCCACCTGCCCCCCTCTTCCCAGGGTGCTCTTCCCAGGGAAGGGTGCGTTCTGTGATTTTCCATCCACTAAATCCAGCTGCTGCCCAGGGACAGGGCCCTGCGCTCTCTCCCCTCTTCCGCCTTCCCCTCAAGTCTTGGATGCCTTTTAAATGCCGGTCCATCCTTGGCAGCTCTGATTTTCCAAGGTCTGTTTCACTCAAGGCTGGGATGTGTCAGAACTGAACTGCTTAGGAATGAAGAAAGAAGGCCTGGCAGCGGAGATGGGTAGGGCCAGGGCAGCTTGGAGTTTAAGAGGCAGCTGAGCTGAGGGAGGCTGCGCCTGGTGCCAGGCCTACAGGCCCGTAAGGGGAGGCCAAGCAGCCCAGGGCAGCAGAAACCTGCTCCTAGGACATAGAGAGGGAGCAGAAGGGGGCCACAGGGCCAATCACAGGCTAAGTCTGCACGTGGCTGGGCAAGGGGGACCCGGATGTGACTGAGGTCTGGGACCTCGGTGTGGCCTTGCTGCTGGAGCCTGGTCTCCTCAGGGGCAACAAGTCTTCAACAGCTCTGCACAGGCTGGGTGGCACTGGCTGGGCTCGGTGGCCCCTGACCAGACTGCGATTGAAGAGCCAGGGCAAGGGTTCCTGGGGTCCAGCCAAGATGGAGAGAGGTCCAACCAAGTCAGGAAGCAGCCACCCAGTCTGACTCCTCTCTGAAGCTCCCGAGATCCAGTTCCAGTTCTCTCTAGACTCACAGACTCAGAGAAAAGCAGGCTTCACACAGGAAGGGAGAGAAGCAGGACATCAGATGGCTCACAGAGGAAGAAGGCGGCACCCTTTAACAAAAGACCCCAGGACAGGGCAGAGAAGAGTGAAATGAGGCTGCATTTGGGGCCTGGGAGTTTGGGTGAACTGCTTTCCTTTACATTTGCCTTACTTTCCAGAAGTCTATAATCACTACTCTTTCTGTAGTGGGGGAGAAAGCTATTAAAACACAAGGGCCTTACAAAACCAAATATACAGCATGACTCCATATTCTATATTTATTACATATATTGTGTTGTTTACTGTATGTCTAGAGAAAAAATGCTGACAATGATTATGTTCTGGGGGTGGAATTATAAGAGGTTTTTGCTTGTCATCTGGCACTTTCAGGTTTTTCTAAAATCAACGTGGTTATAACCTGGTGAAAGTGTTAGTTGCTCATTCCTCTCCGACTCTTTGTGATCCCCATGGACTGTAGCGCCCCAGGCTTCTCTGTCCATGGAATTCTCCGTGCAAAAATATTGGAATGGGTTGCCATTTCCTTCTCCAGGGGATCTTCCCAACCCAGGGATTGAATCCGGGTCTCCCACATTGCAGGCAAATTCTTTACAGTCTGAGCCATCAGGGAAGCCCTTTATAACCTGATTTTATTTAAAAAAAAAACAAAATGCTCAGGCCTGATAAGTTATTTTCCACATCAAGTCCCTCCCGCGGCCGCTGAAGTCCATTCTCCCCCTCCCAGTGCGAGTTCTCGAAAGGCCAAGGACAGCTGCCTCTGCCCAGGACACTTTTTCCAAGGCCCAAGACTGCACCCTTCAGCGGCCTGCCCAGGCCATGTGCGGGCGAGCAGAGGTCAGCCGAGTGCCAGGGGGGAGACGGGGGGAAGGCCCGGGAGTGACCGGCGGAACACCGAAGGCGCGAGGCCCGAAAGGGCATCAAGCAAGGGAGGCAGCTGGCGAAGGAAGGGCAGAGCCAGGGCCAGGGCCGTAGGGGAGTACGGGACGCAAGGCAACCGACCCGGTCCGGGACTAGAACCCGGCGTACGCCAGCCCGTCCGGAAGCCCCGCCCCGCGCCCCGGTTCCCGGAAGCCAGGGGCCGTGAGGGGCGGGGCCTGAGCCACGCCCACAGCCCCGGTTCCCGGAAGTCGCGGTCTACCGAGACGAGGGGCGGGGCCTCGAATCCCCACCCCGCGACTGCGCGGGGCACGCCGGGATGGGCGCTGCCATGGCGACGCAGCGGCCACCCCGCCCCTCCCCGCGCCCGGGCCTCCGGAGTCGCGGTCGCGGCCCTGGCTGGGCTCGTCCGGCCCGATGCGCCGAGGCCCCAGCGTGGCCGCTTTGAGGGCGCCGCTGGGAGCGAAGGGAAGCCAGGAAGCGCGGGCGTTTGCCCTCCCGAAGTCGGGGAGGAGAGGAAATGGCCCCCGAGGCGGTAATGCAGCTGCCTCTGTGTCTGGCCTGCCGGCTCCTACCAAGCCCTCCCTGAGGCGGGGCTGCGCGCGCCTGGACAGGCGGGCCAGCCCGGGCTGCCCTGTTAGGGTCCAGGATTTGCCCCCGAGATGGCCCCTCCACCAGCGCAGGGGATGCTGGGCTCCAGGGCCTAGGACCCGAGATGCCAGCCTCTGTCCACCCACATGCCAGGCATCTGTTACTGAGCAGTGCGAACCCCTTTGCTCCGCTGCCCTCCAGGCCCCCTCAGTGTCCTCTCAGGAGACCCAGCCAAGCTGGCAGCCCGCCAGGCAGACCCTGATCCTTTCTTGGCCTGTATCCCTGTAGGGTGGGGGTTCACACGACGGGCCAGGCCAGTCGGGCCGGATGACTATCTCCCCAGTCCTGTGTGAGTGACTCTGCCCCAGTAGGTGGGCAAACAAGCCCAGATCTGTTAAGGAGTGAAGTGGCAGGGCTGGGACACAGCCAGGCTGACTCCAGAAGCCTGTCCACATACAGTGGCACTCCCTGCTCCCTGGCCGCCCAGCCTGGGCTGGTCCAGCCGCCTATCTCTGCCCAGAGCACTGGCCTGGCCTGCAGTCCCCTCCTCCCCCCTCCTCCTTCCCCTCCCACCAGCCGGCTTCCCTTCTGAGCCGCCAATCTGCAACCACACAAAGCCCTGTTTGTTTGCTTTCTCGGCTGCTCCCCCTGGATCCGATGTCTTTCTCTGCTACCTGCCGGCCTGGCTTCCTCTTCAGAAAGCCTTCCCAGACTCCTGAAAGGAAGGAGGGGCCAGTCATCCTCCCTAGAATCCACCTTCTTGGTGCTGGGGGTACCCAGCCAGAGCAGTCTGATGGCTTTGTAGCCCCCTCACTACCTCTCAGAATTTTGGGGTGCCTCCTGGGCAAAGCAGGAGAGATGCCTGCAGCCAGAGGCTGGGACGGGGGAGGGGAGCCAGAGCAGTCCTGCCAATCTCCCTTTTGTGAGCAAGGCTTGTTTTGTCAATCAGGAAGGCTGCCCCTGACTTCCCTCCCAGCAACTCAAGGGGGCTGCCAGAAGATAAGGAGATGAATGGGGCCAGGATGGCAAATTCTAGGAGGCGGAGGGACACCCCAGGTTCAAGGCCATCACCCACCCTTGCTCTTTCTGAGGGTACCCAGGCTCACCAGGCTCTAGGATGAAGGGTTACAGGCTGCACTGGGAGCCTGGCTTGGGAGGTACCCTCTCAGTGCCCACGCTAGGCAAGCACGTGGGCAGATCTGTCTCCATGGCAGGCACTCTCTGCAGTGTCTTGGGACACCCTATCAGCCTGAGCTGAAACAGGGCTTTCACAGACACAGAAAAATAAACACCCGCATTCCACACCACCTTCTCTACCTGCAGAGCGGGGGCTGCCCTCTCTCCCCATTCAAATAATGAAACCCAACACTGATACTGCACAGAGATACCACAATCCCGCCTGGTTCCTTCTACCCAGGGTTCTTTCACTGCACCCTGTCACACTGGGTGGCCTAGGGCAGGTCCTAACCTCTCTGGGCCTCTCTCTTCCCCTTCCTGTCCCCTTTCATGCAGTTTAACCCTTAAAAGCAACTCCAGGACACAGGTGTGGTTGTGCCCACTTGACAGATGAAAGCAGGCTGATTGAGAAAGCTACAGAGACTGAAACTGCTCTAGTCAGAATTCAAGCCCACTTCTGACTTCAAGGCCTAAAAAAAAAAACCCCACCAGGTCACAGTATTATTTCACAGAAATTATCTGCTGAATGGATGAGTGACCACCAGGAGATGAATGAGGAACAAGCAGGGCCCGGCTTTGGAGCCCAACAGATTGTGGTTTCCAATCTCAGGTCTGCACTTGGTTGCTGTGTGACCTCACGCAGGTCACTTAACCTCTCTGAGCTTCAGTTTCCTTGATCCATAGGAGTTGGTTAATAAGGCTTAGAGAAGACCACCCGGTGCTGAGCACAATAGCAGGCACTCATTAAATGATGGCTTTTCTCCATGATCCCTCTCGGCAGCCAAAGAGCCAGGCATCCACTTATTAGAGGAACCAGGTCTCTCCTACCTCCGCTTTCACCCACCTGGCCCTGCTGCCGGGCATCCCCCCAGTCACCATCTCTGGCCCTCTGCAATGCTCAGGTTGAGCTCCCCGGGCTCCTGTCCTGCCTGGGAGAGCAGGGCCTCTGTTTAAGTAGCCAGCACGGGGGGCCCCGGGGGTCACTGTCATCCCAAGGGAACAAAGCCAGCACCGTCCACATCCTGCTGGACTCGAGAAAAGAGAGCCACTCAATTAAGTGTGATCTGGCCAAACGTCTGTTTTTCGTGCTATTTCGGGCCACAGTGGGGATTTTCTGTGCTCCTCTCAAAGGTGTCCTAAACCAGATTCCTTCCCATTTCCCTCATCCCTGTGTTTGAAATGAAAATATTGTTCTTCCTCTTCTTTTTTTTTCCTAGTTCTCTTTCCCATCTATCAGATGCAAATGAGGGAAGGGGCAGAGCTGGGACCTCTCTGGAGGGCAGCAGTTCCCTCCCACCAACCCACCACGCCTCCGCAGGGCACCCCCCCACCCCAGTGCCCTGGAGCACAGCATGCTGGGAGATGCAGTTGCCTCAAACCAAGCAAAGCAGAGAGGTCCCTGGTCTTGAGGCTGGGTCATTGTCTGCTGTTGCCCCAGACACACACCAGGCATCTGCCCCTTCTACCACACACCTCTCTGCCTTTCTGCTTCTGAGCCTTTTCTGGGACTGCACCCCTCCACCCCCACCTCTGCCTGGATGCCCTCCTCCAAGGCCTCCCCTGCAAGGTGCGCCTTCTTAGCTGCAGCAGGCTTACAGGTGAATGAACCTACATCCACACAGTCACGTCTTTGAGGTCTGCTCACCTACCAGACTAAGGGCTTCACAAAGGCAGGGGCATAGCCATGTCGTCATGTGGCTCCAGAACAAGGCTACCCAAACCCCTCAGCATGCTGATGTTTGGGGCCAGGTAACTTGTGGGGGTGTGTCCTGTGCATCCCAGGATGTTGAGCAATGTCCCGGGCCTCAACCTACTAGATGTCAGCACCCCCTCCCCCAGTGGAAACAACAAAAAACATCTACAGACAGGGCCCCAGGCTGCCCGAGGGACGAAATCACTCCCAGTTGAGAACCACTGCTCCGAGGCCTGCATCCCAACCTCTGCCCGCCCCCAAATGAGCAAATACACAACTCTCCCTACCCCACCACCCACCAACAGAACAGGTGATTTTTATTTTACCTCTTATCATGGATGCATGCGTGTAAAGTCACTTCAGTCATGACCGACTCTCTGAGATTCCACGGACTGTAGCCCACCAGCTCCTCTGTCTATGGGATTCTCCAGGCAGGAATACTGGAGTGGGTTGCCATGTCCTTCTCCAACCTCTTAGCGTCATCACATGCAAATTTCATTTCCCATCATATCAGAAGCTTCCAGAAGACAGGCCCACTTGACCTCAGCTGTGTATCAGTGCTGATCCACGGTTACCATTTGCTGCAGGAATAACTCTCAAAGCATCAAAGAGCACCTGAGTAAAAGCCAACTCTGTTCCCACTTCAGCACCCTGCCCTGGGCTCCTGTGTGACTGTGCTTCAGCAACTAAATGTATCAGGGCCTGGGAGTCTCTGCCTCATTGTAACAATTCTTTGTCCCATGCTAGTGAGAGGCTTACAACTTCACATCTCTAAGGAGCTGTGGCCCCCAAGAAGAAATCTTTCAAGTGTTTTGTTTTGTTAATATTTATTTATTTGGCTGAGCTGGGTCTTGGCTGTGGCACATGGGATCTCCTCTCTTCAAGACAGCATACAGGATCTTCATTTGTGGCATGTGGGATCTAGTTCCCTGACCAGGGATCGAACCCAGGCCCCCTACATTGGAAGCTCAGAGCCCCAGCCACTGGACCACCAGGCAAGGCCCTCAGGTGGTTTTTAACTGACATATTCTGAGGACTATTATCACTAATAGGCAACATTTATTAAGCATTTTGCTATGTGCCAACCGTAGCCAAGTGTTTTGCAGGCATCCTCTCATTCAGTCCTCTTAGAAAATAAACTATGAAATTTGTGCTGTCATTTCTGATACCTGATATATGAGGAAAGAGAGGCTCAGAGAGCTGGAGGAACCTGCCTAAGAACATCCAGAGGTGGTCTGGTGGCCTCCGTCAATTGAAGGTGTCAATTGGAAAATTCTCTCAGCTTCAGTTCTCTTTTTAATTTACTTGCCTGTGTTGGTCTGCAGCTCGTGGGGTCTCCCTTGTCACGTGGGATCTTTCATTGTGGCAGGCGGCTTAGTTACTCCAAAGCATGTGGGAGTTCAGGTCCCCAACCAGGGATCCAACCCGAGTTCCCTGCATGGCAAGGCGGCTCTTCACCACTGGGCCACCAGGGAAGTCCCTCAGCTTCAATTCTTGATACTGAAGTTACTTTTTGAAGTCTGAAGCCCACCTGGTGCCAGGCAGGGTTACACCTTCCCAGGCGGACAGGCCTCACCCACTGGGCTCCTGAAGTAGACACCTGTCCCCAGGGCTCCTTGGAAGGTTCGACCCCGGAGGCTATGGCTTGCCTGGGTGGGGGCTTGCGGCCAGGAGTTCGGAGGGCCACCACCTGCTTCCTGGGTGTCAGGCCTCACAGAAAAGCCCTGGCTGCACTGCCCTCCCTCAGCAGGGAGTGGGTGCCGAGATTCTTCAGGGCAAGAATAAAAATGAACCATCTTCTAGCACCTTCTATGTATTTCTATGCATTAAAACAGGCTCTGTCTGAAGAATTTTACCTGCATCAACTCACTAATTCTCCCAACAAACCCATGAGGGGAGTGCTGACATACCCCCAATCCCCCGTCCCATGTCACTGATGAGCAAAGAAACAGTAAGCAGCAGGGCCATGATGTGAACCCGAGACGCTGAACTCCGAAAAGCAGGTGCTTATCCGCACTGCCGTATTACAAGTGTCTTGTGTTGACAGTCGTGTTCCCCACACTCTGGTCTGAGTGAGGTACTCACTATGTGATTTAGGAACAAATGCACGAAGAAATGAATGAGTCTGTGGTTATGCTGCCACCTGAGTCCACCCCACAGCACCAGGGCCAAGCCCCTTTGCAAGCAGAAATTCTGGCCGGAAAACTAATTCTCACCTGCCCCACCAGGTGACCAAGATCCATGCGATCCATCCACCTCTACCTGGCTGGGGAAGAAACAGGCACCAAACTCTCAGTTTCGGCCCACGTCAAGGCAGGACTGGAGCAGTCACAGCGACCTCTTCCCACAAAGTCCTTCAGCGGGAGGAATAATGACTTGACTCTCCGCACAGTAGGCTCCCGGGGCCGGGGACTGCGCCCATGTGAACGTGGGGCGGAGCCCCCGGCAGGACGGCCGCGCCTGGACTTGACCCTGGGCTTTCCAGACGACAGAACACGCTGCATGCAGAGTTCAGACAGGAGGGGAAATGTGCTGGGGGGTGGGGGTGACTTTCCTGCAGCAGCAGCTGGAACTCAAACCCTGTCCTGACTCCAAACCCAGGGCTGTGCCACTGCTCAGCCGTGATGCCCCGACTGGACCAGACCAGACCGAGGCATGGTCTCCAGGGAGGGGACCAAGTATGACAGAGTCTGTACACCTCATGTGGGACCCCTGTCTGGGGCCCATTCTGGCCCAGAGCGGCCCCAGCCCCCCCACTGACCCCCTCCGCCTCCCCCCAACCCTGCCTTGCCCTGCCCCACTGCATCTGCTCCCCTCCCAGCTCCCTGGACCCCCTTCCTGAGCCCAGTCACCACACAGTAACTGTATGACCGCTGTCCACCAGCCTGGAGCCTCTCAGCTCTGAGCCCTGCAAGCCCAGGGCCAAGAGGGGGGGACTTGGCAGGGAGGGGGTGTCTGCTGGGTGAGTGATGGTCGGCTGGTCCCATGGGAGCCCTGGTGCTCCTGGCCCATCCTCCTGTCCCTCTTGACCAAGTGCCCTTTCCCACGTTGCTCTTTCCTCCCCCTCCACCACCCCCCTACACACACTCTTCACACGGATTCGAGAACCAGCAGAGCAAAAGCTTTCCGCTGGCAGCCTAGCCGTCTGCGCCTCCGGCCACTGGCACCCACCCTGGTGTCACATTCCAGTCTCGGATCCCGGTGACCCACCCAGGCACAGGGCACGCTCTGCCTCAGTCCCCAGGGAAACAGGATGAGCCAGTTCTTCCCACCCGCCTTATCCCCCCTCCCAGGGAGCAGTGGGGCCCCTCATTTGTTTCCTCTATGGTCTGACAAACAGAATCCTTTGACCAGCACCCTGAGAGCCCCCAAGATCCCAATAGGACCCCCAAAACAACACTGTGCCCCCCCAGCTCACCTTCTCGCCCACCCCTTCCTGCTGGGAAGGCTTCTGAGTGCTTTGTGCTCCCCCGCCTTGCCCGTGGAGCTGATGGGGCTGCAGAGAGGAGGCGGCCAAGCCCTGGGCCTCGATGCCCCAGCCTCCTGGGGAGGACAGACACCGACAGAATTACCGCTAATTCCGTGATGAACGCTATGCTTCAGCTGTAGACAAAGGGGGATGACTCAGTTCTGCCGTGGAGGTCAGAGCAGGAGACAGGACGTCTGTTTTGGTCCCGGGAGGCAGGGAGAAAGGTGCAGGGAAGCCCAGGTGGAAGGAACAGCTGGGGCCAATGCAGCACAGAGGCAGCAATGTCAGGGCTGTCTCCAGGGGGGCGGGGGTCTGCTGCAGCAGAAGGGGAAGGGGCAGAGCTTGCGAAGGACGGGAGAGGCCCCCACCTGGGAAGGGCTCCTGAGCAGACCTTTATTCAGAGGCAACAGGAATCCCAGGGCGACACTGCCGTGATGGAGAAAGGTCACCCTGTAGTGGGGCCCACACGGAAGGGGGCAGGATGGAGGCAGGGAGGCCCATGAAGAGGCCGGGCAAAAGCTAGCCTCTCCCGTCACAGCCTTTATGAACCAAGTCCTCCCTCTTGGCCACAGGACACAGGCTCCATCTGCTGCAGCCACCAAAGAACCACTGGTATGTTCCCACCGCCAGGATCGCCCCCCTCCCCACCTACCTGAGCTCCAAGTCCCCTTGGCCATGAAGCTTCACCTCCACAAAGCCCTCCACCTCTGGTCAAGTGAAGACACTCTCACCTCTGGACTTCATGCTCAGGCTACCCATCCCCCATCCTGAAACTGACTCATGTGGTCCCCATCTGCCTCTCTTCGCAGGAACAAGTCCCGCCAAAGATGCTGCTTCTCTCATTGTCCCCAGCACACCTGCCAGCTCTTCCATAGGAGGCCCTGCTTCCCCCCAAGACCTGGCAGGAGCTCCCACTTGTCCCTTTGGGTACCATGTGGGTCCCACCCCTGGGCTGTGACCTTGCAGGCAGGTGTATTAAGCACTGCTGCTGCTGCTAAGTCGACTCTGTGCGACCCCATAGACGGCAGCCCACCAGGCTCCCCCGTTCCTGGGATTCTCCAGGCAAGAACACTGGAGTGGGTTGCCATTTCCTTCTCCAATGCATGAAAGTGAAAAGCGAAAGTGAAGTCGCTCAGTCGTGTCCGACTCTTAGCGACCCCATGGACTGCAGCCCACCAGGCTCCTCTGTCCATGGGATTTTCCAGGCAAGAGTAATGGAGTGGGGTGCCATTGCCTTGTCCAGTATTAAGCACAGGACTTCGAAATAGTGGGCCCTGGGAAATACCTGGTGGGCCCGAGAGCCCAGGTGCCTCTCCCATGGGAACACTGCCAACCTGCAGGGCTCCACCTGGTCCTGCCTGCTGAACCACATGTTGGGGGGGGGGGGGCGGGGAGAGACATCCACACACAGCCACATGTGACTATTAAAGCATGAGGTACAAACACAGATGGCCACAGAAAGGCAGCAGTGACAATAACGGTGTCAAGGCCAGCTGGCATTTATTGGGAGAGACACTGTTCTCAGATTCATGGGTTGCGTGGACTCATTAAAGCTTCACCATAATCCAGTGAGGCTGGAACTGTTATTAGCTTTTTTGTACAGATGGGGACACTGAGGTACAGAGATAAATAACCCATTTAATACGTGGTAAAGCCAGGAATCACCCAACACCTTCCCCTGGAGCTCCCCCCGCCATGACCCCCGCATGACCCCAGGAAGGGAAAGGGGAGCTGAGAAGAGCACAAGGCGAGGCGTGGTCCAGAGCGGGGTAAGAGGAAGCTCTGTGTTTGTGTGTGTGAGACGTGTATGCACAAGTGAACAGCAAACCACATTCAAAGTGCTAACTGGGGTTACTGGGGGCACTTCTACCCTGTATACCTCTGGATTATTTGCATTTTTCACAATGAGAACAAATCCATGTGTCACCTGAGTAATTCAAAAAGAGAGACACTGTCAGGGCCTCAATTCATGTTTGTTGAATGACTAGAAAGCAGACTCATTTTCTAGGCCTGTTTTTTCAAACTCTGGGTATGACCCATTAGTGGATCGTGACATCAATTCAGGAGTCACAGAATGCAATTAAAAAAAAAAAATCAAATAGACTAGAACAGAATATATCAGACCAGGGCACAAAACAGAGGAAAGAGCTATTTCACTCAACTTTCGTTTCAGTTACACATAGTGGGCATGAATGAAGCTGGGACCTGAAATGTGTTTCTTACTTCAGGTCACAGGTGAGGTCTTGGAACCCGAAGTCCAGACCCAAGAGCCTGAGGAATCAGCCTGGGCCCTGCTGCACAGGCCTCCTGGTCCAAAGTGGGAGAATGGGTGACCTCCCTGTGTTTAGGAAGCTGCCGGGGCGCCTGGCTATTGGAAAGGTCACACTCAGCCCTCTCTGGATCACCCGCAGACACACAATCCTGGAACCAAGGGTTCTGACTGTGAGGGGCTCCCCCAAACCACAATGTCTGTGTCCACTCCCTCCGGGTCACCCAAAAGGCCACTGCTCCTAAAGACTCGCTCCTGGATGCTCCTGTGGGGGGGCGGGGTGGGAAACTAAAAGATCCCTTTCCAGTTTCCAGATGCGAGGCCACGTCCCAGGGAAGCCTCTGGAAACGCAGCCGTGTGGTCAGTCGGGAGGGGCCTCCACTGAATCTGCAGCGAGGGCCGCTCCCACCCAGGGTGGGCCTGACCCCAGGCAGAGTCGGTCTGCATGGAGGATCTGGTGCGGGCAGAGAAGCAGAGCCCCCAGCCCGAGGCTCCCAGGGCGCTGGCGCCTCCACATCAGAGCTCGCCTAACTCACCCCGCCTCCCTTCCCAGGGCAGCAGACAACTAAAAAAAGATAAAATAAAAAGAAGTAATTCCCCTGCTTTGACGTCAGCTCGAGGTCTTAACAGCCCAGCAGCGGCATGAAACTGGATTGCAACCAGATGTAATGCCCTTGAATCCTCCACACGCCACTGCGTTGGAAGACAAATGGCAGGGGGTTGAGCGGGTGGAGGGAACCGTGCGGGTCCCGCGTGGGTCCCAGATCAGAGCCTGCGGAAACCCTGGGAAGCCCAGGCCCGGGTCGCCATTCAGGCGTGCTGCTTCCCCTCCCCCAGCCCCCCAGAAGCGCATTGTTACTCCGGATAGCGTCTTCATTCAGGGCCAGAGCCCCAGCGCCGCCCCTCTCGGGGGCTCCCCGGATCAGGGCACGACTCGGGCCGCGCTCCGGCTCCGGGCGTGGATTTGAGGACGACCCAGAGCCCAGGAGGGGAAATCGCTCGCTGGGAAAAAGGGCGCCCCAGGAAGCTGGGGCCGCCACGGCCTCGGGCCTGCGTGGTGTTTCGCTTCCCCTCCGCCCCTCCTGGGCGGCCCCCAGCAACCAAAGCTCCAAAGTCACCCCCGCGTCCTGCCACCCCCTCGCCCCCGCCACACTTGGCGACGCCTCCTTGCGCCTGGCCCTCGCGTCCTCCTCCGGGTCTCCTGTCTCCCAGGCGCCGGCCCAACGACCTGGCCGGTGGTGCGCCGCCGTCCGTCCGGGGACTCGCGTGGCCGGAGCCCCCACCGTGACGTCACCCCGAAAGGCCCCTGCGCCCCAGGCCTGGCCGAGACGGAGCTCCCCGGCCTCCCGGGCCGCTTCCTGCCCGGTCGCGCGGCCTGCGCACAGGCCCGGGTGCCCCTGCCCGCGTCGGAGCACGGGTCGGGGCTCCGCCGAGGGCCTCACACACCGCCCCTCCCCATCACGGCCCTCGCTGCCCCGGCTCCCACGCCAGGGCCCCGATAGGCCCAGAGGCCCCCAGAGAAGTCGGCTCCCCGCCCCCCACCCGGACGCCCTCACAAAGCTCGCCTCCGGTCCCGGCGCGGCGCGAATGCCCCAGTCCCTACCCCCCGCTCGGGGTACCCCAGGGGACAAGCACGCGCACAGCCCTCGCACGCGCGACCCTCGGTCCTCGCGCCCCCGCCTCGCACCAGCCCCGGCCCTCGTCCCACGGCGCGGGGCGCCCCCACCCCGCCGCAGCTCCTCAGACTGCCATCCGGTGACCTCGCGCCCCCCGCACACAAAGCTACTTCCCCGCGGCCCCCGCGCCCCCGCCCCGGCCCTCGGTGCTCACCTCGGCGCGCGCTCACTCGGGGGCCCGGGGTCTGGCGCTGCGACTTCGCGGCCCGGAGGTCCGGGAGGCCATAGGGGTCGGGGCGCGGCGGCCCGGCCGACCCGCGGCCAGGCAGGAAGGAGGGTGGGCCGCGGCGCCCCCTCCTCGCGCCGGCGCTCGGGCGGCGGACTGGGCGGCCTGCTCGGCGCGCTCTCGCCCGGCCGCACCTCGCTCCGCGCCTCGCCTTCCGAGCGCAGCCGCGGGCGGGGGCGGCGCCCGGGGCGCAGGGACCAGGCCCTGGCCGCGCACCTCCGGGCCTGCTGGCGTCGCAGAGCCGCGGGGAAATGCGGTTCCCTCCGCGCAGGAAGAGCGGGCGGCGGGCGGTGCGCGGGGGGAGAGGGCGGCGAGAGCGCGAGGAGAAAAGTTCCCGGCCGCCTGGCCGCGCTCGCTCGCCGCCCGGGCGCCAGGTGGGCCGTGCGCCCCGACAGCGCCCCCTGGCGGCCCGCGCCCGCTGCGGGCCTGGGGCGGGGGTTTGGACGGGGGGACCCCAGGGGCCCTCAAGGACGCGGGGGCCGGGGCCAGAACCTCGGACGGAGGACGTGGACTGGCACCGGCGCTCGAGTGCTCCGAGCTCTAGCCGGGTCCGGGGGCCAGGCCCCCGCCTTCACCCACCACGTCTCTCCCTGTGACCTCCTCTTCCCCGTCTGGGAAACGTTCCGACCTCTAAGCTAGGACGCCGCCGCCCAGAGCTCTCTTCACTCACTGGCACCTCGGTGGGCTCAGAGTGAGCAGAGACAAGTGGTCCCTGCCGTCCTGGGGCTGGCGGCCTGGTGGGCAGAGACAGAGCACATGTGAGAAAGACCATTCCTGGGAGCAGTGAGGGCTACTCGGTGAAGTGAGAGGCAGGGGTTGCTTAGCTGGCTGTGAGCGGAAGGAGCCCGCCATGTGGAGCTTCAGGGGCAAGTGCAAAGGCCCTGAGGCAGGTGGGACAGGGTTGGGGGGAGGTGGCACAGGCGGTGGGCAGCAGAAGTCAGAGCCTTGGGGAGGACCAGGGTCTTCAGGGCTACCTGAGCCTAGTGGGGAATTCAGATGCAATCCTGGTGCCATTGGCAGAGCCAGGGCAGAGGGATGTTGAATGAATGGGTGAGTGAACCTATTGTGACCCTACAGACCTCCTGGCAGTCCCTGCCCCAGGCCTCCACTCACCCAGGTCAGGCAGAAGGTCTCCAGCCCCCATCCAGCCTCTGGGGTCTGTTGGTCCTGTGGGTGAAGGAGGGTCATCAAGGCCTCAGGCTCCCAGGGGACTCAGCCTCCTCACCTGTAGGTGAGAGCACATGGTGGGGGGGGTGCCCTTTTGCTGTGGACTGTCCCCCCGTCTGCATGTCCTGTCATCTGATCCTGGCAGCCCCCTGGGGGGCAGACCCATCCCTTTTGTTTACAGGAAGCTGAGGCACACAGCATTGAGGTCTTCTGTCCAGGGTCTCAAGCTAAGTTACAGGCAAGAACTGCACCCAGAGCCCTTCCCACCAGCTCAGCCACCCACTGCCCAGGGCGAGGGTAGGAGCCAGACAGAATCAGGATCAGACGATGGACACTGCAGTTTTCAGCACAGGTTCTGGGGGAGACAGACCCAATTTCTAAGTCTGGTTGCTCTGCGCCCAGCTGGGAAGGTTTGGAAAAAAACAAACTTGCTGAGTGACAGTTTCCTCATCTGTAAAATGGAGGCAATAGTAGCGCCTACTTCCTGGGGTTCCTAAGGGCTAAAGGAGGTAGTTGTGTGGAGCATCAAGCCTGGAGCCTGGAGGCTGTGAATTCTGTTAGAAGTGCTTTCTGTCACAAGCTGGGGGTGGGGGGGGAGGTGTGGGGACGGGGCTTCCGTACATCCAGGGGCTCCTAGCCCCTGCCCTCCCTGCCCTCACCTGCCCAGGGAGAACCCAGGGAAGGCCTGGCAGTAGGGACCTTGGAGGAAGGTAAGAAGAGGGGTGTCCTGGGGGAGGAGGGGATGGCGCAGTCCGCGCACTAACCGCTGCCATTCTGAGAGCAACCGTCGTGCTCCAGGTGCCTTCTGTGGCTGTTTCCTTGGGCTGCTGTGACAAATGACCGCACATGTAGTGGCTTAAGACAACCCTGGTTTATTCTTTACAGCTCTGGAGGGCAGATGTCCAGAATCAGCATCAGCGGGCTGAAAGCAAGGTGTCAGAAGGGATGCACCTTGGAGGTTCCAGGTGGGACATCCCTTGCCTCTTCTTTTTTGTTTAAATTAATTAATGTATTTTAATTGGAGGCTAATTACTTTACAATATTGTAGTGGTTTTTGCCATACATTGACATGAATCAGCCATGGGTGTACATGTGTTCCCCACCCTGAACCCCCCCCCCCCCCACCTCCCTCCCCATCTCGTTGCTCAGGGTCATCCCAGTGCACCAGCCCTGAGTACCCTGTCTCATACATCGAACCTGGACTGGCGATATATTTCACATATGATAATATGCATGTTTCATTGCTATTCTCCCTTGCCTCTTCTGGCTTCTGGAAGCCACCTGCTTGTCCTGCTCCCTCGGTGCCTGCCCTCCAGGAGCCAGAACACACAGGAAGTCATTGCTCCTGTTGCCACGTCTCTGCTTCCTCTCCTGACCTTCTTGTCTCTTCTTACTCGAACTTGTGATTCCAGTGGGCCATCTGGAAAATCCAGGAGACTCTCCCATCCTGGATTTAATGCATCCTTAATTTAATCACATCTACAAGGACCCTCCAGGGCTTCCCTGGTGGCTCAGTGGGTAAAGAATCTGCCTGCAATGCAGGAGACACAGAAAATGCAGGTTCAATCCCTGGGTCAGGAAGATCCCCTGGAGGAGGGCATGGCCAGCCACTCCAGTATTCTTGCCTGGAGAATCCCACGGACAGAGGAGCCTGGCAGCCTATAGTCCCTGGGGTCCCAAAGAGTCAGACACGAGTGAAGTGGCTTAGCATACATGCATAAGGACCCTCCACCCCCACACCCTTTTTGCCACATAGGTTCCAGGTATTGGGACCCAGATATCTTTGTGAGCCAGTGGTCAGCCTCACACTCCATGCATCCTCTCAATGCTTCCTCATGACAACTCATTTTACAGGTCAAAGAATTGCTCAGAGAGATAAGTCCCTCATCCAAGGTCAATAGCAGGTGAGTTTGTTCACCTCTCCCATGGATGTTAATTGAGTGCCCACTGTGGGTCAGACACTAGGTTAGGTTCTGGGTTGCCATGTAAAAGCCACCTGTGAAACATGCGCTCTGGAGCCCAGTTACGAAGTGTCATGAACTGAGGAATTCAGGGAAGGCTTAACTGAGGAATTCAGGGAAGGCTTCCTGGAGGACATGACCGGCCAGCTGAGATCTGGAGAGTGTTCCTTAGGTCTCTTCAGAAGGCTGGGTAGCCTAATTTAGAGGGGGGAGGCTTCTGAGCAGGGGAGGGCTCAGACTGCTGTGGGCACCATTAGGGGTCAGTCAGCAGAGCCAGTCCCTAGGGAGATTTCTGCTGAGAAGCTGCTCATCATCCTTCATGGGATGCAGGTGGGAGGTAAGACAGGTGTGGACCCAACACAGACACACAGTAAAGACAGTGTTAGTACTAAGGTGTTGAACTTGCAGCTCCCAGGTGGGATCCAGGCTGCCAGCTTGTTTTAATTGGAAGGTAGAGCAGTGTCTAAAGATTTGGAATTGAAATAACTTTAATGAGTCTAACCACCACCCACACCCACATTTAAATCACGAACTGCCCCCCAAGGCACTGGATTTGGGAAACCGTCCCCTCTCCCCAGGGGTCTTAAGACTCAGTTCTGCAATTCTGCTTTGGCCTCCAATTTCCCCTAGGTTTTCTCTTTGGTCAGAAGCAGTGACTCGTCTCGGTGGGGAGAGAGGTCCCCACGGGCTGGGAGACAGGGAAGGGGGATCCACCTCCAGAGGCCCAGACCCCGAGGGGCTGGCCTGTCAGTGGCCTACCTCCACTTCCATCTCGGCCAGTCGGGTCATCCGTGGTTCAGGAGACCGAGCACAGGGAGGGGCAGCACCTGGCACGGGGCATGCAGAGCCGAGCGCCTGCAGGTGTGTCCAAGGGCCCCGCCTGAGCTCAGTGCACAGCTAGCCACCTCCCCGGGGAGGACACGCTCCAGGGCTGCGGCGTGCCTACACTGGCATCGTCTCCACCAGTGCGGGGCGTGCCGCGGGCCGCCCTCGGTGAGGACGGAGCCGGCGTCTACGTGCCAGGCCCTGCGCACTGGGGTCTGCGAGGTCGAGGCTCACCTCCATTTTGTAGAGGAGAAAACAGAGGCCTGGAGAGAGCAGGAAACCCTCAGTCACAGAGGAGCAAGGTGGAAGGCAGACAGGACTGGCCCAGCGCTGCCCTGCACCCACAGCACAGCCTCCCTGCGCCCCTCATTTCTCCAAGGGGCGTGGCCTTGGGCGACTTCGCTCTGGAGCTCCTCCCCACCCGGTGAGTCAGGCCCATGAGGCTCCACCACCCCCACGAGGAAGGCGGGAGGGAGTGAGGCACCCCTCTGCCTGGGGGCTTTGATGGCGAGCAGGGCAAGAGAGACCCTCGGGCCTCCCACCTCCAGCAGAGAGGTGAGGAGGGGGTGACAGCCCTGCTCGTCTCTGCAGGCCCAGGAGGCTCTGCCAGTGCCCAGGACTCCCTGGGCCCCATCACCCGCCCAGTCACTCCCCTACTTAATGCACAGGCACGGAGCCACGCCCATTCCAGACTCCTCTCTGGGAATGACCCAATGTGGGCCCCACCCTCACGGTACCCAGAGTCTGGACTCGTGCTGGGGGCCTCATGAGCCCAAGGTAAAAACGACTTTGACTCCCCTGCCACTGGGAATGAGCATTTCTTAGTAACAGAAGGAAACTGTTTAGTTGGGATTTTATTTTGAAAAAAATGAAGTTGAAGCTATGAAAATACCTACATTTTATCTTCCAGCAAACAAAATTTAGGTTAATTTGCTAATTCTTAGATTAATGTTCTAATTCTCAGAATGCGGAAAAGTTCACTGGAGGAGGAATGGTTTTCCCACAGAAATGCCCAGTGGTCTTTCCTTGGTCCTTCGAGCACTAACTACCCAAAGCACCCAGTGCACCCCGTGGCTCTGAGTTCTGTGACATTCAACTCACTCTCTGGAGTACCGTGTTGTCCTTCATGCTGGGTGTTCTCATTCTTCAGATGTTGCTGGTGGAGCCAGAAAGAGCCTCAGCTTGTCAGTGACTGTCTGCAGGATTCCTGAGTTCTCCAGCATCATCTCCCAGCAAGTTCAGAACATTCTACAGCTTCAGCAAGATGTGAAGACTTCCTTTGTCATCAACTTGTATATGTGACTCGGACAGAAAAGATCCTGAGGGCAGAGGCGAGGAGACCTGCTGAGCAGGGCGGATGTTTGAGTGGAACTGAGTTTATAAGTGGCCAGGACAGCAGCAGCAAATGTGGTCGTGTTTTCACAGCTTTTACATCCAATATGGATAATACTCAGCTGCTGGAGCCCGCTGTCAGAATGAGTTGCATCACCCCAGAACTGATCGCATCTAAGGAACGTCAGGGAAGATAAAGTTCCACCTTGGCTCAGCCACTGTGGATCTCTGTGACAGAACCTTGGTCTTCACTCACACACCTTGTCTCTTGGTGGTAATAACACCTTGATTTCCTGGGAGGAGCATTCCTTCCCACTTTATGCCCACGTGGTTCAGCTGGGGCTGATACTGCCTCTGGGATGCACTGATGCTCCTGTGATGCAGGTTTAACCAATCAGAGTGCTCTTTTTCCCTGGCCACAGTGGCTGGCTCAATGATGGCCACATGACCCAAGCCTGCTGGCAGTTTTGCAGGGAACATCAAGCTTTGCTAGAACCTCCAGGGGATGTGAAGCTGGATGGCTGTGGGCCTGAGGATAAAGCCAGCATGTAGGAGAGCAGTGTGGAAACACATACAGAGACACCAGCTGGGCACCTGAAGCTTGTGATACACCTGAAGCCAATATAGTTTACCTGTCTGCATAAACAGCCTAAGTTTCTCTTCTGTCACTTGTCTCTGAGAGCACTGAGGCTGCTTTGCCTGGAGAAAGAAAAATTGGGGTGAGGAAGGCATGGGCCTGATGTCCTCAAAGACCTGAAGGGCTTCCCTGGCTGGCTATACTCATATGCACACTGATTTCCAGTGGGAGGAAGGACTCTTCATGAGGCAGGACCTTCCCACAGTGAGAACTGTTCAAAGAGGGCTGTGCACTGGCTCAGGAGGGAGGGAGCCCCCCTCCTCAGGGCTGTGCAGACAAGGAGCATGTGGTGAAAGGGACTTAGGTTGGCTGCAAGGACCATGGTCCTGTCATCGGATGAGTATGGCCTAGGACCTCAGACCCGCTTTAGTGGACAGCTGGGAAGCATCAGTGACTCCCGTGCTAAACTGTAAAAATGTTTAGGATCATCAAGAAAGTCCAAGAAGTGTTCAGTGATCACCACAGCATCCACCATTGTCAGCTCGAGAAATAAAACCTCACCAATGCAGCTGAGCTCCTGGTCACGGAGCTGCCTCCGGCTGGAAACTCTCACTGAATGTGCACCGTCCTAAGGGTGATGGAGCCCACAGGTCTTTCCTAAATAGAGAGTAAGAATTGTCCTACTTTCAGGCTCTGAAGATTTTTTGTTTATTAACAATGGTGAAAATAAAAGTGCTGGTTGTTATTGTTCAGTCGCTAAATCTTATCCAATTCTTTGCGATCCCATGACTGCCGCACACCAGGCTTCCCTGTCCTTCACCATCTCCCAGTTTGCTCAGATTCACATCCACTGAATCAGTGATGCAATCCAACCATCTCATCCTCTGCTGCCCTGTTCTCCATTTCCCTTCAGTCTTTCCCAGAATCAGGGTTTTCGTGCTTAGCTGCTAATAGAACATGTATTTTTCCTTTCTTCCTTCCTTCTTCCCCCTTCTCTCCCTCCCTCCCTCCCTCCCTCCCTTCTTTTTCTAAAGATGGTTTTATTTATTTATTTAATATTGGCTGCACTGGGTCTTCATTGAGGCATGCAGGCTTCTCTAGTTGTGGTGTGTGGGCGTCTCTCATTGCAGAGCCTGGGCTCTAGAGTGCACAGGCTCAGTAGCTGCAGTGCTCAGGCCTAGTTGCCCTGTGGCATGTGGGATCTTTGTTCCCCAACCAGGGATCAAACCCATTTCTCTGCGCTGGAAGGCAGACTCTTAACCACTGGACCACCAGGGAGTCCTTCTTTATTTCTTTCTTTCTTTCTTCCTTCCTCCCTCTCTCCCTTCCTCCTTTCTTTCTGGTAATAAAAAACTATTACAAAAGCAGTCCTCAAACCCTTTTTTTTATCTAGTTTGCATAAAAGCTATTCCACCCCCCAGGCCCTGGCCCCCTTGCACCCCTGCTCCGTGTCTGGGCTCCGTCTCCCCTCCCCACCCCTCTGCACAGT
Organism: Bubalus bubalis; assembly: GCF_019923935.1. NCBI lineage: Eukaryota > Metazoa > Chordata > Mammalia > Artiodactyla > Bovidae > Bubalus > Bubalus bubalis. The sequence continues at coordinate 28,359,307 of NC_059159.1, read as the reverse complement.
GTGGACAATCAGTGTCAGGGCTGTGAGGACTGAGACTGAGATGAGTTCCCCCCCACCCATTGGCACGTCCCCGGGTGTGTGCGTGGTGTGGGCTCGGCTACAGCATTAGAGGTAATGACGGTCATCCGGGCAAGTTGCCCCAAGCTCCCCCGAGCCCTCCCTGCTCACCCGCCTCATCCAGGTGGTCGTGAAATCCTGTCAGTTCCACCCTCTGCTCACCCCGGGCTCACAGCCTCTGTAACTTCTGTCCTGTTTCAACACCCTGTCCACCCTCCTTGCAGTGGCCTTGTTCCTTCCGCTGTGTCCATCTCTGGCTTGCAAGGCCCCCCACACCCCAGGGCTGACCCGTTCACATCCTTCCCTGCTCGTCCCTCCTGGATGCCTTACAGGTCCCTCCATGGCCTTGTCTCCCTATTTTCCGAGCATTCCCCCTGCTGTTACCTCTGCCAGAGACGCCCTTCCCTCTTTGTCCTGTCTGGCTGCTCCCTCCGCACCCTTCCAGGCTCAGATCAAGAGTGGACTCCTCCAGGAAGCCTCCAGACCCCCGCCAGCCCCCTCGGTTGTCCTGTGACCTTCCTGGTGATCAGTACCCTTTGCGAGTCTCTCTGGCTCCAGGTGGTGAGTTACTGGAGAGCAGGACTGCTGTCCTCCTTAGGGCTGGGCAGACCATTTTTTGCACAATCCTTTTAAAAACAATACTTCTTGCTTTTTTAAGCTCTTTGCACCTACCAGCTCATGCAAGCCTCCCAGGAGCATAGGGAGGGTGGAGGAATGTGTCGGTTCACGTAAATTCAGGGGCACCAGGAGGGTTTGTGCCTCCCCCGTGGCTGGTGTGACCCGTGGCCACTGACCTGCCGCCCTAGGACTGCATAGATTGGCTCCTGCGGTCCTGGAGGTCAGCAGTCCAGCTCAGCACCACCGGGCTGATGTCAGGGTGCCAGCTCCTGCAGCTCCAGGGGACGGCCATGTCTCCCATCAGGTTCTGGGACCGCCTGCCTCCCTCGCTCATGCCCCGACTCCCACCTCCCTACCTCCGTCATCGTCCCTCCTCCTGCCTAAGTCAGTCCTCCCCAGCTTCTTTCTGAAAGGACCCTTGTGATGACATTCAAGGCCCACCCAGCTAAGGCAGGGCCCTCCTGCATCTGAGGACCTTTCCTTGGTCACACCTGCAGGGCCCCTTCTGCCCTCTGCCATCACACGCACAGTTTCAGGCCTGGAGTGTGGGTATCTTTGGGGCCATTATCCAGCGGCCACAGGAACGCCCCTGCGCAGCAGAGCTGAGACACCCCCTCACCCCCCAGTCTGGTTCCAGTCTCTGGTCTGTATGTATCACCTTTCATCCTGAAGGTTTGCGGCCTGGCTGACCACACGGGGCTGGGCAGTCCAGGAGGAAGGAGGAAGTAAGCCCCCGGCCTGCAGGTAGGGAGAAAACCCACGTGGCCCTGTGGATGGAGCAGGGGCACCAGTTACATGGACCCGGTGGGGCATCACTCTCCAGGGCAGGCCACACAGAGGCGGCGACCGGGTAGCCTTCACAGAGGGAGGGACACACCTGTCCCTCCCACCTCCTCCCGCTCACACCTGGTGGTCAGCAGGTGCTGGACGATGGTCCTTCCAGAGGATGCACTGTTTAGAACATGTCAGGCAGAGGGCCGGACGGTTCCCCCCGTCTCCCACTTAGATCTCACAACTATGATCTCTCGTGTACCCATTCTATGGGCGTGCAGATTGAGGCCTGTCTGCTGTGGCTGGTGTTTCTTGACCAAGCCTGTGCTCCCTGCCTTACATGTCCAGGCTCCGGGGTGCCCACATTACCCTGTAGGGCACACTGTCCCCCGTCTCATCGTGCAGAGGGGAAACTGAGCTTAGTGATCAGAGAAGTGTCACAGACATGGAGGCCAGTGCCTGGCACGGGGATGGGGCCAAGCTGCCTCAAGAGCTGCACTTTGGCATGGAAGCAGAGGGCCCCAAGGTCCAGGGTGGCTGGACCCAAGGGCCCAAAGGCCACTCCCTCTCAGGCCCACAGAAGGGCAATGCTGCAGCCACCAGGCTGTGTGTGTGCAGCCGCCAGGCAGCAGGGCCAGCTCCGTGGGAAGGGAACAGGGGACTGGGGGGGCCAGGGGAGGAAGTGGAAGAGGGGGCGGGGAGGGGGGAAGGGAGTGGGAAGTGAGGGGATGGGGGTGCTGGGAGGGTCGCCATAGTAACAGAGCTAGCTCTGCTCTCAGGCCGGCCTGCCCCTGGGGAAGGAGATAAAACGTTTTCTATCGATTTCTGTCTGGAAAGTCATCGGTGATAAGCTCTTCGGGTGGAGACCGGAGGCCCAGCTGCTGGGAGCATGCAGGGAGGAGGCACAACCTAGTCGCTTGGGTGGGGAGGTGACCAAGCCAGCAGGGCGAGCTGGGCGGAGAGCCACCTGCTGGGCCCCAGTGTCCCCTCCTGCCCGACGGAGCCCCCACACCTGGGTGGCCTGCCTCCCCTCTCCAGCTGTGGTGGGAGAGGAGGGGCCAGGGCCTCCTTCTGTGATGGACCATGGAGCTGTCCACCTGTGCCGTCTCCGGGACTGTCAGCCTGTGTCTGCAGCTTCTTGCGCTCCACCGAGGTCATCCTGGAGGAGGCGGCTGGCTGCCCCCTGGCATCGGACCAGAGGCCACAGGACCTCGACACCCCGACGCTTGCTGGGGGCTCTGGAGGAGGGGGAAGCCCCCAGTGCAGGGCTGAGCCCATTCACGTGTGTGTGTGTGCACACAAGCTGGGGTGTGGGGCACAGGTGTGTAGCACTCCCGTGCAGAGCAGGTATATACACCTGGCATAGACCTGGAGGGAAACCCAGGTGTGCCAGAAACAGCCTGCTTCCTTCCTGTCCTTAAACCGACTTCAGTCTTGTGCTGAGACTGCCTCTGGCTGCCTGGCAGGAAACTGGATCTCAGCAGGTGTCCCCTCCAGGGAGGAGAAGGTGTCGAGGCCACTCTGAGTGTGGCCACCTTGCCTGGCAGAGCTGCAGGCCAGCACAGATGACCACCTCTTCCTGGCTGGCAGAGACACCAGCAAAATGGCCCGGGGATGGAAATGCCCAGCGGCCTGCCTGGGGAAGTGGGGGAGGGGTGGGTAACGTGCAGACAGAACTAGGAGGAGAACCTGAGTCTGATGTCTGGAGCCCTGGAAGCTGCTGCTCAGAGCGGTGTCAGCAGCCACTAATTAAAGGAAATAAAAAATGTTTTCTGTGGTTCCCAGTCACAACAGCCACAGCTCAGGTTTACGCTACTGCTGTCCAGCACAACACGAGAGCCACACTCATGAATGGAGTGACCTGCCCATCCTACAGATGGGAAAGTTGAGACCAGACACAGCTCCCAGCCACTGGGACCTTCAGCTCTCCAAGGCTCCATCCGAAGTGTCCCCAGGGCGGCCTGGCAGAGTGGCCCTGGGCACCCCTGGAGGGACGTGGGCTTTGGGACAGTGATCCTGCCCCTGTGGGAGGTGGACACCTGACTCTGGCTGGCTGAGTGGCCCTGAGGCTCCAGCCTTGCCTCAGGCTTGGCACCTCACTTCTCGTTGGCTCAGTTTCCCTTCCAGGTAATGGAGACTGTGACAGCCTGCCAAGGCTGCTGTGAAATTTCCATAGGTTTATACGTGTGAAGTGCTTGGGACAGAGCCTGGGGCACAGTCCACACCAGTCCACCACATGACATTGCAGAGTTGCTGTCCTTCCTGCACAGAGAAACGCCTTGTGCTGTGTCCACGTGGCCATGGGTACCTGGGCTTCTCTCCCAGAGGCCGGGCTGGGACTCTCTGGGACTCAAACCCCTATCCTGTCCTTGCTTTAGCGTTCACTTGACAAATGTTTGCTGAGTGTGCTCTTGGGAGTGCTAAGTTTGTATGATATAAATCTGGAGCTCTACGGACCACCCAGACCAGGGAAAGCTGATCTGAGAATAAAGTAAGCAGCAGAGAGGGAAACCCAGAAGGCTCCTTGAAGTTGGAGAGCTGGATCCAACTATTCCTGAAGCTGGTTTCTTTCCAGTTATGCTCACCAAATAATTTTTTTTTGTCATCTCACAACTCAAAGACTAATGAGAGGCCATCTCATCCAACCCCTTGCCCCCAGTGCCTGATCCTTTTCCATAGCAACTCTGACAACTTCTGTTTGAACGCCACTCATAATGGGGATCTCACTAGCTTGCAAAGGGTGGCCAGGCTGCTTGCTGCTGGAGAATCTGTGCTGGCTGAGATGAGGCCCAAGGCAGTGGTCCAGTTTTCAGCCCGGCTGACTAGCTGCTGTGTGACCCTGAGCAAGAGACTTTCCATCTCTGAGCCTCAGCTCATCACCTGTGGCATGGGCTCCCTGGCAGTGCTCATCTGGAGGACAGTGAGGAGTCAGGGAGAGCACACATGTGAAGTTCTGGGTCCATGCTGCGCCTGGCACAGATCCTGGGGAGTGGGCATCTTGCCCCGGAAGTGGATGAACAAGTACAGGTTCCACACGTCTGAGAGGCCATCTTGTCCCCAGGAAGGGCTGGCACCAGAGCTCTGTGGAGAGCCTGGGACCATTGCCACAGCCCTGACATGCACTGCTCAAGTCCTTCCTGGCCGCTGTTCACACCCAAGCTGGCGCCTATCTGTTGTCATGGTGATGGAAGCCCATGCAGTCCTGGGCTGTCAGTCACCCGGGCCTGTGCTTGGGAGGCAGGCATGCGTGGTTTGTGTGCGCATGTGTACGAGTGTGTGAACAGAATGTCTGCGTGAGGCTGTGAGTGTGTACCCATCATGACATGTGGGCAGCAGGCATGCGATGTGTGTTTCTGGGTCCCTGGCCGGAGGCGGTGTGGACAAGTGGCAACCCAGGTGTCTGATCGCGGCCGTTGTGGTCACCCCTCCCCTTCTGAGCCACAGTTTCCTCTGTGAACATAGCACATTGTGAAAGGCAATCTCACCCGCTGTTTCACATATTCATTCAGCATGTGTGTATTGAGGGCTGACTCTGCATCAGGCCCTGGGGACTCAGCGATCCCAGGTCCTCTCCTGGGCATCTTCAGTGCAAGGAGAGGTGGACAGACCAAGTCAGCTAACGAGTGCTCAGTGCGATGGGGGTGATGGGGGCAGGGTTGCCAGCAGTGGCCCGAGGAAGGAGGGACAGGCACGCAGAGGGAACGGCAAGTGCAAAGGCCCTGAGGCAGGGCTGCTGTACTGGAGCATCATGGGCTGTCAGGTCACAGGTGGTGATGGGAGCGGGGAGAGCGACCAGGGCTGTCCACAGGACTGGGCAGGCCAGGGCTTGGATGCCAGGCCGGGAGAAGGGGTTTAGTCAAGGCTAAAGAAGCCTGGACAGGTCTTCACGTTGGAAAGGCCCAGTGAGCCTGGGGGCTGGTGTGGAAGATGAATGGCAAGGGGGGGTGGGCAAGCGGTCAGTGATGAAAGGTGTTGGTGGCAGACTGCTCAGGGTGACTCTGCTCTGACCCCTCTGCACTCTCTGCTCTCCTAGACGAAGTCAGAACCCTCCCAACTCGGTGAGAAGACAAATAACCTGGCTGAGATGAGCAAAGGTCCGAGTAGATGGCTTCCCAAAGAAGAGGTTCAGTGGGAACCATGCCTACCACAGCTGCCAACACGGCCACGAGGGAAAACGGGTAACACCAAGTTCCGGTGAGGATCCAGGGCTTGGATGGTGGGGGCGCTCACACGTGGCTGCAGGAACGTGAAATGTGCAGTCACTCTGGAGAACAGTCTGGCAGCTCCTTATACAGTTAAATATACACTCCCCATACGATCCAGCCTTTCCACTCCTAGGTGTTTACCCGAGAGAAATGAAAACATATGTCCGCACATATGCTCGTGGCAGTTTTACTCATAATTGCCCCAAACTGAAAACAACCCAAATGTTCGTCAACTGGTGAATGGACGCGCCAAACGTGACATATCCATACAATGAAATATTATTCAGCAATAAAAAGGAATGAACTGCGGTGCAGACAGAGCTGTCCGTGAGCCTGGAACGCACTATGCCAGGTGGAAGGAGCCAGATCTCGAGGCTGGAGACGGTGTGATTCTATTCACATGATGTTCTGGGAGCATGGAGATGGCAGGGACAGAGAACGAGACAGGGCCTGGGCGTGGGGGAAGGCCAACTTATAATGCAGGAGACCCAGGTTTCATCCCTGGATTAGGAAGATCCCCCATAGGAGGGCATGGCAACCCACTCCAGTATTCTTGGCTGGAGAATCCCCATGGTCAGAGGAGCCTGGCGGGCTACAGTCCATGGGGCTGCAGAGTCAGACCCAACTGAACAACTAAGCACAGCACACAACATAGACACATGCACTAAAAACCGGTGAATTTAACCGTATGTCATTACACTGTACGGATCTGGTCACAAAGGCTGATGCTGACCACTTCCTACCATTTGCTAGAGCCAGGAGGAGGTCCAGAGACACAAGCTTGGCCGCCGGAGCCTCAATCTGGCTCCGCAAGCAGAGCCATTTCTCAGTAAATGTTTGATCAACTGCTTAGGAAATGATTCCCTCCTCAAACTGAGGGTCCTTGCTCTCAACACCTGAGGATCAGCTGATCAACCGATCAAACAAGTTGGGTGTGCAGAGGAGTTGTGTGTGTGTTGTCTGTGTGTGTGTGAGTGCACGAGTGTGCATGAGGCAGTGTTCCATGTGGACTTGCAGACTGTGGTGTGTGGCCATCACAAGGGATCTGGCTCACTCCCAGCACCAGGCAAGGTGGCATGGACACCCCACTTGCTTTGATGTCAGGGTGGCAGGAGACTGGCTCTGGTCAACGAAACGTGAACAGAAGTGAGGACACCACCTTCAGGAAGCAGCTTCAAGAACAGGATTGCAGTTCCCTTTTCCCTCTGCCCAGAGCCGCCCATCCTCACCAGGACAGAGTCCCATCAGTCTCGGCCCCGCTCGGCCCCGGGGTGACTCTGATGAGGGGTGTCTCCCAGCCCCTCGGGTCAGATGTGCAGCCTGAGCGAGAAGTCATCTCCTTTTCCTCCTTTCTGCCTGTCTCATCCTCTTGACAGTGCCTTTCACAGAGCAGAGGTTTTAAATTTCAGTGAGGCCCAACTCATCGATTCTTTCTCTGATTGACCATGACTTGGTGATGTATTTAAAAAGTCATTGCTCAGGACTTCCCAAGCAGTCCAGTGGTTAAGATTCCATGCTTTCATTGCAAGAGGTGAGGGTTCGATCCCTGGTGGGGAAACGAAGATCCTACATGCCTCCCAGTGCAGCAAAAAAAAAAAAAAAAAAAGTCATTGCTCAGTCTTTGATCTTTTAAGGCTTAAAAGTCACTGAGATCTCGGGGCTGCCTGCTATCACAGCACAGCCTCACCTGTCCTAACTAACACAGCAATTAGAACTGAATTGTCAAATTGTCACCTGGCTTACAGAGTCAGGCTCCAGAATGGACTGTCCAGCTCTGCTATGACCCGGACAGTGGAGAACCTGGGACCCTCTTGCCGCTACAGCAGCCCCCCAACACTCACAAGCCTGGACCCTGGAGATTGGGTGGCAGCAGCGGCAGCAGCAAATGCCCCTACCCTAAGGCAGGAAGGAGCCTCTTCCTCACTCTCCTTCCTGGTCTCGGGGCTCAGCGCATTGTATGGTCGGGGCAATTTCTAATCTGGAACCTAGCTGCATGGGATCAGGAGCAGGGTCTCAGCTTCCACCTCTGTCCAGGGAGGTGGAGAAGGAGGCGGGAAGGGTGCCAAGGGCCCCTTGACTCTGGCCCACTGTGGGGGTGGGGAGGAGGGTACTGCTGCCAACAGAAGAGGCAGAGAATGAGGCTGGGGGTGACTGGTGGGAGAGAAGAAAAGCCTGAGTGGGCAGGGGACAAAAGCAAGAAGGAGCCAAGAGGAAGGGCCGGCTGAGGGTTGGCTCTGGAGAGGGAGGCTCTGGGGAGAGGTGGGGGGTTGGGAGATGATCCTGGCTGTGGAGGTTCAGCAGTGCCCACTCCCCCAAATTCATGTTCCCCTGGTCCCCCAGATGTGACCTCCTGTGGAAACAGGGTCTTTGCAGCTGTAATCAGGTAAGGATCTCAAGGTGAAACTGCCGTGGATTTAGGCGTGAATCCAATGACTGGGGGCCTCAGAAGGGGAATAGGGGACACAGAGACACTTGGAAGGCCATGGTCACCGTCACTCCGGGTCACAGTCAGTCAGCGACCCCAGGGAACAGGGGCTGCCTGCCTGCATGACAGGGCTGAGGGACACTGAAGACTTCTCCCAGCATTCTGGCTCCCCGGGCCTGGGGATTCCTGAAAGGGAACAGAACCAAGTCCAGACTGAGGGTTAAGGACTACGACATGAGCCCAGCAGTCCCAGAGATGCTGTGTCCACTTGCTGGCTATTTATAGGTTTGCTGACCTGCCTGTGACTGATTCTCCATGCCGGGCCTCTGGGAGTGAAAGCGGGCAGGACCCCGGGCATCACTGGGCTGGCCAGGGAAAGAAGGCACGTGGCTGCCTCTGTATCTCCTCAGTGACAGGCCTGCTGGTCGTCAGCACTGAGGTGGGGAGAGGGCTGCATGGGGCCCACTGGTCAGAGGCACCCCGAGCTTGAAGGGCCTACCCAGGCTGGGACCTTGGGTGGTGTCCGCGAGGGGCAGAACCCCAGGAAGCCTCGTCAGGAAGAAGGTAAAGAGGAACCAACCAGACAGTGTTGGTGACCAGGGCAAGGCGAAGGCACGGGGACTGTTCCCCACGCCCGCCACCGCCACCCGGCGGCCAGTGCCGGTCATACTCCAGCTGTCCACCAGGTGGCGCTGCACCCCCGGCAATGACTCCCTCCCTCAGTTTCCAAAGCGCTGCTGACGCCCGGGTTCTACATGCAGCCCTCATGTCTGCTCTCCCAAGCCGAGCTCACCTTCTAGCGGAGAAGGCTTGGCAACCAGCCAAGGGTGAGCAGCCAGGCGGCTGCAGAGTCGGGAAATGGGCCCGCCCGCCTGGACGCTGAGCTTTGGCGCTGCCTGGGGCTCAGGATCTGATGCTGAACGCCTCGCCTGCATACACCGCTGGCCTCAGCTTGCTCCCAGCGCTTCTGGGGGGCGGCGGCCACCTCCCACAGAAGTCACTGCTCTGGAGCCCTCATCTTGGAGTCTGCCTCCAAGGACACCCAGCCTGAGCCCCATGTGGGCCAGGGCAATTGCAACGTGGCCCGGTGGGGGTCTGCAGCAGCTGCAGGACAAGCACTTGGTATTGATCCGGGGACAGAGGTGGACACGGCCCGAGGGCTCACCTGCCCGGGGCAGTCTCTAGTCACGGCCAAGGAGGCCGATGGTGGTAGTGCAAGGAACCTAGGGTGTGATCCTCTCGGCACCTCATGGCATTGCCCAGTTCTCCTGCCTGTGAGATAACCAGGGCTGCCCCTCTGCCTCCTGCAAACCTGGCCCCCAGATCCTCACCTGGGCCACCCCAGGCGTGAGTGAGCAGATGTGCTTACCTTCTAGTCGATACACATCCCACAGAAAGGACCTGGGAGTGGACGGCACACCTCCCGGTGAGCACTGCCGTGTCCTCCTCCTCCCAGCCATAAAGGTGTGTTTAAACACTTCTTTTGTTTCTGTGAGGTCAGCCCAGAGCTGGAGCTTGTCGTCACGGTGGTTTGGAGGGGTAAGCTGTGGCGTGGGTCATAACAGCACAGCGATGAGTGGGAACGAACTGGTCAGGCTCATAAACCAGCCGCTGGGTTTTGTGCTCACATGTCACCTGGACCACCATCTCAACAATCACACGAGGAGGGAACGCCTATCACCACTGGATCGATGCGGAAACCAAGGCTTAGGGGGATTTGCTCCGGTCACATAGCTCAAGGGCTCAATTCCTGCCAGCTTTGTTCTGAGAAGTTTACCTGTGTTGATATTAATACACAGTTTTCCCAGCGAGCCTAGGAGGTAGTGGTGCTATCATCCCATTTTATAGATGAGGATACCGAGGCACAGGGCTCACGTACAGCCAGGGAACGACAAGCTGGGGGACCACAGAGCTCACATCTTCACCCCGACAGCCTTGGTGTCCAGTCTGTGGATCAGGGAGACAACAGAGCTTCCTGAGCTGGCTGAAGGGCCCAGTGAGGCCCTGGTACCTGGATAAGCCTAGGTCAGCACCTGGCACACAGTAGGTGCCCTGCCCCCTTATGCTGTCGTTACCCTGGCCTCGTCCCCAACCCCCCTCTCTGCTTCCTATATTTGTCTAAATGTTGTCTGCCTGGGAGCATGTCCTCCCGCCTCTGGCTATTTTTAGGTTCGTTTCTTTAGAATTCTGGATTCTACATGTAAGCCCCACAGTTATTTGTCGGGAGATGTGACAGCTGCCCAGATGGAGTAACTGGGAATGCTGTGATTATTCTGCAGAATCCACTGCCCCAGCCTTTGCTGGGCAGTGACTCACAGACCATCCTTCCGTCTCCCGGGGACGCAGTGCAGCTTTGCCGAGTGACTGGGTGATTGCTGGGAGAGGCCTCCTGGGCAGGTGTCGAGGATACACTGAAGTCTTCCTGGAAAGATGCACAGGATGGAGCTGCAGGTGGACGGGGGAGGGTAGGCAAAGGAGCCATGGACTCTCCCCTGGCTTACCCCCACAGAGCCTCAGGCCTGGGAGGGGCAAGCGTGAGGGAGAAGCAGACTTCTTAGTAGCAGCCCCAACTATAGGGCTGGAGACTGAGGCAGACACCATTGGTCTCATTCCTAACACCTATTCCTTTTGTGCTCACAAAAAACCTTGATTAGTTTTTGATACAGTGCTCTAAGCCAGTCATGATCATTTTGTCACCAAATTTCCCAGTTTTTCATGCTGGTCGTGTGACCCAGTTCTGGCCCATCAGTCCTAAAGTGACAGTATGCTGGAGACATTTCTGGGAAAGCATTTGCTTACCCGATGAAAAGAGGTACAGCTACTGCAGCCCTTGACCTTTCCTTTACCTTTGGCTTACCTGGAACCCAAGTGTGATGACTAGAATTATGGCAGCCATCTTGTGACTGTGAGGTCAAAGCATAAGGCCGAGAGGTCAGTTGTATTAGGGATAGTGGAGTCAAGATTCCTATGCTAGCAACTGCCTGTTTCTAGTTGTGTTATGGGAATAAAAGAACTTCCTATCCATTTGTTTGCTTCTGTTGGTTGTAATTTTGTGTTTTGCAGTTAAATGTGTTCCTCCTGATACAGACATGAAGGCCAGGTGGGCAGCTCTGAGGCCCATCCGTGCTCAGAGGTCCACAAACAGCTCCTGGGATGACCTGGGCTAAGGCCTCTGCTGGACTTTGGTGAGGTGGAGTGATTCAGACCCACCCAGACTCACCCCTCAGGGTGTCATGGGCCACCAAAAGAGGCAATAAGTTGTGTAACTGATCTGAACTGTTCCCAGTTCTCGGGGGCAGGAAATCTCTTTTCTTTTGGAAATCAGATTTAACTCTTACCTTCGTGCTCATGTGCCAGGGTTGGAAGACCTGCCCAAGAGTGTGATGGGGGTGGGGTTCTCAGGGTCAAAGCGGGGCCCTAAAGCTTCAGCTGAAAAAGGCCAGGGACCTGGCCCTGCACACAAGGCCTGTGCAGATCCAGTGAATGTCTGATCTGGGTCTGGGCCTGGTTTACACCAGCATCTCAGGGGCTCCCTGCGTGGATGGGAGTGGAGGGCAGGAAGCCGCACAGGGTTGCCCTGGGCGGGCCTGCATGGGCCAGACAGAAGGCAAGTGGGGTACCATCTCCTCTTTCTCCTCTGCTGGGAGACGATCACGTGCCCCCGCCCCTATGCCCCTGTGCCCTGGATGCACCTGCATCTCCCAGTGAGCGCCCACAGGACCCAGGACTGCCCTCGCCCTACCCACACCTGGACAGACATCTGCCCGCGTTGGAAACTTCCTCGACCCCCTGGCTCTGGGCCCAGACCTCGCGTTGTAGGAGGCTGAGCAGCGTCCAGCCTCGGTGTTCATGCCACACCTCCCAGCTGTGGCAACCATGGATGTCTCCAGACTGTGCCCAGTGTCCCCTGGCTGAGAAACCTGGACTTGCAGAGGGTGGAACTTTGGAGAGAGAAGGCAGCTGCCTCCTCCTCCCTGGTGGGGGTGCAATGCGGGGGGTCAGGGCTGGGGTACTCTCCCTGCACCTACAACAGAAGAAGGAACACCAGGATGGCAGTTCATTTCCCAGAAAGTCATAGATAACACAGTAACTGAATGAGATCAGCATTGCGATGGGGTCTCCAAAGGGCTGGAGGTGTCGCAAAGGCAGGGCCAAGGGCTCAGCTCCCGAGGACTTCACTTAGGTCTGAAGGCTGGGGAGTTTGGGGGGAGGGGGGACTTGGTGGGTTTGCAGGGACAGCAGGTGCATTCTGGGAGCTGGAGGTGATTTGGTGTGGGTGGAGCCAGCATGGGTACTGGGGAACCACCCCTCCAGGAAGCCCCCTGCTCCCTGGGTCTGGTCTCCTCCTCTCTGTCCCCGCTGTCTCCTCCAGGTCCACCCTGTGAAGCCTGCTTACCCTCAAAGCCTGGTCCTTTGTCCACTGTGTCCTAGGCCCTCGCATACAGTAGGTGCTCAGAAAACTGAATGAACAAGTGAATAAACCAATGAATGAAGGAGGCCACTCATGGCAAGTCGCCTGTGCCGCCCTGTGAGGCCTGAGTTTCTGTCTGAGCGGTAGGGAGCCACTGCAGGGCTCTGAACAAGGGCCTCCTGCTGTCTGCAGAGGATGCTTTGGAAATGCGGGAGGGAGGCTGGGAGGCCAGCGGCTTCCATTGTGCAGGTGGGAGGTGATGAGACCTGAGCCCCAGAGGAACAGTTTCAGGAGGTGAGGACTGATTCCTTGTGGTGGTGTTCGCGGCGGGTGGGGGGCGGTGGGCGAGGAGCAGAGGTCGCTGGGTGGGGGACCAGGGAGTAGAGAGGGCTGGGGGTGAGGTGCTAGAAGATACCACTCTACCCAAGGTGAGGAGCTCGGCAGGTGGAAGGAGTCTGGAAGAGAAATCTAATGAGAAATGGAAAATCAGGAGTCAGTCATGTGTAGTGACTGGCAGAAAAAAGCATGTATACAATTCTATTTTAAGAGATACTGTAGCTATTTCTGTGTTCACAGGAAGCGGCAGCGGCACTGATGCTTAGAGGAAGGGCAGCTCTTGGCTGGGAAACACTTTCAAGAGCCCCGGATTGGGTGGAAGACCTTGGGTTTTCCTGGAAGCAACCTCCCAGGGGAAGGACTGATGCTGGAGCTGAAACTCCAATACTTTGGCCACCTGATGCAAAGAACTGACTCATTGGAAAAGACTCTGATTCTGGAAAAGTTTGCAGGCAGGAGGACAAGGGGATGACAGAGGATGAGATGGTTGGATAGCATCACCGACTCGATGGACATGAGTTTGAGCAAGCTCCAAGAGTTGGTGATGGACAGGAAAGCCTGGTGTGTTGCAGTCCATGGGGTCACAAAGAGTTGGACACAACTGAGTGACTGAACTGAACTGAACGTCCCAGGGGAAGTCGTGCTCTATCCTCCCTGGATATGGGGTAGAGGGGCAGCCTGCACAGCGGGGGCTCGTGTCCGGTGATGGAAGCTGAGATGTCCCGCCTTCCGTTTTAAGACTCCAATGTGTGATTACCCCTTACCTTGGAACTCAATAATAGGAAGGCAAATAACTCAGTTAAAAATGGGCAATGGAGCTGAACAGACATGTCTGCAGAGGAGATGTACAGACGGCCAGTAGGGCAGAGAGATCAGGGAAACGCAAACCAAAACCACACTGAGGCACTGCCTCACCCCTGTGAGAACGGCAGTCATCACAAAACCAGGGAGCCGGCCCGGAAGATGTGGAGAAACTGGAACCCTTGAGTGCTGCGGCTGGGAACGTGAAGTGGTTCAGCTGCTGCAGGAAATGGTCTGGAAGCCCCTCAAAGAGCTAAATACAGAGTTTCCGCGTGACTCAGCAATTTCCTTGCTGGAGCACATCCAGGAGAAATAAGTGTCCATTAGAAAACACCTCTGCATGAATGGCCACAGCAGCCCTGCTCACAGCCCCCAGAAGGCAGAAGCAGCCCCAGCATCCATCAGCAGGTGATCAGAAACGTGTGTCCAGCCGCACGGTGGGATGTCTGTCGTTCAGCTATGAAAAGGACTGAAGTACAGACACCTGCCACCATGTGCGTGAAGCTCACAAACGTGGCACTCAGTGGAAGAAGCCAGACGTAAAAGGTCTCCTGTCGCCTGGTGCTGTTTGTATGAAATGTCCAGGACAGGCAAACCCCCGGAGACAGCATACAGACCAGAGGTTGCAGGGGTAGAAGCAGGCCGGGGAGTGACTGCCAACGGCTTCCCTGAGGATGCCAGGGATGTTCTGGAAAGAGAGGTGATGACGATCACACAACACATGAAGGTGCTGCTGCTGCTAAGTCACTTCAGTTGTGTCCGACTCTGTGCGACCCCACAGACGGCAGCCCACCAGGCTCCGCCTTCCCTGGGATTCTCCAGGCTAGAACACTGGAGTGGGTTGCCATTTCCTTCTCCAATGCATGAAAGTGAAAAGTGAAAGGGAAGTCGCTCAGTCGTGTCCGACTCTTAGCGACCCCATGGACTGCAGCCTACCAGGCTCCTCCATCCATGGGATTTTCCAGGCAAGAGCACTGCAGTGGGGTGCCATTGCCTTCTCCAATGAAGGTGCGAGAGCCACCTAACTGTACACTTTGTTTTTTTAATATATATTTCTATTCCATTATGGTTTGTCACAGGATATCAAATATATATCCTATGCTATATAGTAGGACCTTGTTGATTATCCATCCTATACATACTGTTAATAGTTTGCATCTGGAAGTAGTGTTATTTTATTCATTAAAAAATTTTTTTTGGCCATGCCACGTGGCTTGTGAGATCCTATTTCCCAACCAGGGATCAAAAGCACATTTGGAAGTTCAGAGTCGCATGCACACTTTAACATGGTTGAAATGATTGCTTTTATATCAGTACAAAACCATTTTTTAAGTATATGGGAACTCTCTGTACCTTCTGCTCAAATCTTCTCCAAACCTAAAAGGACTCTGAAAAATAAAGTCTGTTTAAAAAAGCACAACGGAACATGTAGTGGCCATGAGCAGGGTGCACTCCTGTGGCTCTGTGCCCCACGGTGCCACCTGCAGGCCTCTGGGTGCCGGGACACTGCCCATCCACTCAGGGTCATCAACGCTGGAGGAGCCTCCCCAGTGCCCCAGCTCACCCTGTTTTCTTCCTGAGCTTCCCATGGTCAGCAGAAGTCATCTGCCTGGAGCCAGATAAAGGGCTCCTGCCTTTGACCCTCATGACAAGCTCATGAGGACCTGGGGCCTGGGGAGGCCAGGACACACTCCTGGGATCAGTCAGCAGTTGAGTGCAGAGCTCATGTGCCTGGTCCCTGCAGGGAAGGAGGGTGCTGCTGTCAGGTCAGCTCCCAGCCTCTGAACAGCAGTGCTCTGAACCCTCACATCTCTCCAGAGGGGATGCCTGTGCCCAGAGGTCAAGCTCGAGCAATGGGCAGGGCAGCTGGACACAGGCTCGGAGGACACAGCACTGAGAAGGCACTCTGGCCCCGACACCACCAGACAAAACCCACTTGAGGGCTGGTCTACATAGCAGGACAGTGGGTGGAATGCTGACAGGGCCTCGGTGTTAGCCGTGCTCCGGATCAACCATAAACCTGATTCTGACACGACTGTATCAAGGTTTCCTAGCAGAATGTTTTTGTTCTTAGGAGATATTCAGGGAAGGGTTTAGGGGGAAGAGTCTGCTACATACGCTCAAATGGTTCATATAAAAATAACTTTATGAAGGGACTTCCCTGGTGGTCCAGAGGTTAAGATGCCATGCTTCCACGGCAGGGGGCACAGGTGTGATCCCAGGTCACAGATTCACATGCCAAGCAGCATGGCCAAAAAAAAAAAAAAAATGCTGGGGATTGATAAGGGTCAATCCAGGTGAAGGATATGGAGGTGTTTATTTCATAATTTTTGCAAATTTTTTGTGGGTTGGAAAATTTGCAAGGTAAAAACAAACTTTAATCACTTAAAAAATTACAAAGACCCAATTCATTTAATTAAAAAGTTCAAGTATTTGCTGAGATTGAAGCTCATAGGTCTTTTGGAAAGAAGGCCCAGGAGATGCGCTGGTAAATACTGCAAATTAAACACTATTCTGATCAAAAAGAAAAGCCCATGGGAAAATGGCCAGCATCACAAATAATGGGGGGGAAAAACAAGTTAAATAAGGTATAATTATTCAACTATTAAATTAACGTAAGTGTGTTTGGAATACTAAGAGTCCATGCTGACGAGTGAGCCAGGCCCAGGCCTGTGGACGCAGCTGGACTGACTACGTCCTCGTAACTCCTGGGGTCCCTTGCTAAGGAAACGGCCCTAAGCCAGACCCCACACTTCGAGCCAACCCTGCGCACAGGTCCTGCCGAGCCTTGGCTCTGACCAGGGGCTTCTAGCCCCTGCTCTGCCTCCTTCCTATGCATGTGCCCTCGGGGCAGGCGGCAGGGTCTTCAGCCTGAAGACCTGCTGGTGTGCCAGTCATCCTGAGCTCTGGGCCAGGACTGTGGGTTCCCGCACCTAATCAGCCTCTGGAGTCCTGCAGCCCTCAGAAGACCCAGTGCTCTTCCCCAGCCCCTCTCCTCGCTCCTGGAACCTGGAGTTAAACAGGAAAAGCCCCTTTTCCTAGAGTCTCCTTGCTGCCCCCTCCCCCGCCCGAATCACTCCAGGTAAAGTTCTTGTTGGTCTTTGGACACCTGGCCCAGGTAGAAGCACCTGGAACTCATCACTGGGGTTTAAGTAAAATGTTTTGGTTAGTTTCCAGATGTTGGGATGTGAAAGTCACTGAGTTGCATCCGACTCTTTGCGACCCCATGGACTGTATACTTCATGGAATTCTCCAGGCCAGAATACTGGAGTGGGCAGCTGTCCCATTCTCCAGGGGATCTTCCCAACCCAGGGATCAAACCCAGGTCTCCAGCACTGAAGAATGATTCTTTACCCACTGAGCTATCAGGGAAACTGATAGTTGTCTTCCTGTTTTCTGGCTTAATCCCACTGTTTGGGAGAATAAACCATGTGATCACAGTTCTTCCAATTCTGCTGAGATTTGCTTTATGTTCCAGTGCTTGGTCGATTTGGGGAAATACTCTGAGTGACCTTGATAAGATCACATGTTCTTCTGCTGATGGGAGGAGGCTCTGTGGGGACCAAACCCTATGGGGCTTTCCCTGACCTTTATGCTCCGTTACCAAGGTAAATATTTTAACCCCCACAAGATATTATTGTTCAGTTCAGTTCAGTTCAGTCGCTCAATCGTGTCCAACTCTTTGCGACCCCATGAATCGCAGCACGCCAGGCCTCCTTGTCCATCACCAGCTCCCAGAGTTCACCCAGACTCACGTCCATTGAGTCAGTGATGCCATCCAGCCATCTCATCCTCTGTCGTCCCCTTCTCCTCCTGCCCCCAATCCCTCCCAGCATCAGAGTCTTTTCCAATGAGTCAACTCTTCGCATGAGGTGGCCAAAATCCTGGAGTTTCAGCTTTAGCATCATTCCTTCCAAAGAAATCCCAGGGCTGATCTCCTTCAGAATGGACCGGTTGGATCTCCTTGCAGTCCAAGGGACTCTCAAGAGTCTTCTCCAACACCACAGTTCAAAAGCATCAATTCTTCGGTGCTCAGCCTTCTTCACAGTCCAACTCTCACATCCATACATGACCACAGGAAAAACCATAGCCTTGACTAGACGAACCTTTGTTGGCAAGGTAATATCTCTGCTTTTGAATATGCTATCTAGGTTGGTCATAATTTTCCTTCCAAGGAGTAAGCGACTTTTAATTTCATGGCTGCAGTCACCATCTGCAGTAATTTTGGAGCCCAAAAAAATAAAGTCTGACACTGTTTCCCCATCTATTTCCCATGAAGTGATTGTTACAAACATCTAATATCAGATTTACTTTCTCGTGCTCTTCACTCCTTCCTGCATCCCTGGGCTCCCAGCTGGGATCCTGTTCCCTCTTTTGTCTGAAAACACCTTTTCTTTGCCTCCATTTTTGAGGGATAACTTGCCTGGACTGAAATGCACCTTTGGCCATCATCATTCACTTGTGTCTTTGACGAGAGCTGACTGGTGCTGAGCATGTGCAGGTGCAGGACATGCCCTTGCTCTCCAAGAAGAGGGGGACGCATGTGCATGGAGCACAGGGAGCAAGAAGGGCTGCAGAGTGGCTGTGCCTGAGCCACACGGGACCTCGGAGTGAGGATCATGCTCTGCCCTCATTCTTACAGGAACAGTGAGGCTTTTTGGAGAAGACACAGCTTTAACTGGCCCATGATGGGGGCAGCGGCATGTGTGAAAAGGAAGCAAGAAGAGGGCAGAAACAAGATGGGTTTGAGCACTGAGTGTCTGAACCAGTGCTGGCTCCAGCAGGGGGTCCCAGACTGGGCTTCCTGTGTCACCTGCTCTAGGCTGGCAGGTTCCAAGCCCGCCATTCACTCAGCTGTGTGATCATGGCACTTCCCACGTGAGTCCACTTCCCCTCCCTCTCTCTTCCCCTCCCTCCCACTTCCCCTCCCTCCTATTCTGCAGCTCAGAGAAAACTGGGCTCTGGGCACTGGGCTCTGGGCCTGCAGCTCTGCAAGAGCTCAGACTTCTTAGCTCTGGTCTTTACAGTTAGATTTCTTCTTCTGAGAGTCAGAGAAGGTTGATCAGTCACTTGCTGGAGGCCACCCAGACAGGATCCTTCACCCTCCCCATTCCACAGATGGGGTCTGTGAGGCCCAGGGAGATTGTTTCCAAGGATGCTCCAGACTTGGGAGTGGCTGAATGATTCATTCACTCATTGTTTACTGAGTGCCTGCTTCATGCGTGGAACTAGGAAAGAGCCAGGTGCCAGGGAGAGTTGTGTAGGAACAGACAAAACCCTGCCCTCTGGAAGGTCATCTTCTCCTGGGGAGTGGGGAGGGGGGACTGACACTATACAGAATAAATAAGTAAACTAAGTCCAACTCTTTGCGACCCCATGGACTGCAGTGCCCTAGGCTTCCTGTCCTCCACTATCTCTTGGAGTTTGCTCAAACTAATGTCCATTGGGCTTCCCTGGTGGCTCAGACAGTAAAGAATCCACATGCAATGTGGGAGATCTGAGTTCGATCCCTGGGTTGGGAAGATCCCCTGGAGGAGGACGTGGCAACCCACTCCAGTATTCCTGCCTGGAGAATCCCCATGGACAGAGGAGCCTGGTGGGCTGCAGTCCATGGTGTCAACAAAGAGTTGGACACGACTGAACCGTTAAGCACAACATGCATTAAATTGGTGATGCCATTCAACCATCTCATCCTCTGTCGTCCCCTTCTCCTCTTGCTCTCAATCAGACTGATTCCATGAACAGAATGGAGACTCAAGAGTAGGGAACGGTTTAGGCTTTACCCAAGGCCACACGTTAAGCAAATGTTAGCTTTAGTAATAAAAGGAGCCAGGTGCTCAGATGCAGGGCTGCTGGGGGAAGGGACAGTTGGAAGAAATGGCCATTAGCTTTGATCCTCTACCAGCAAAGGTCAAACTCCTGGCCAGAGAGGTCATCTGGAGACGTTTGCCCTGGAGCCTGTGACGGTAGCTGCTCATGATAAACGGCTCTGGATATGTGGAGAGGTATCTAGGGGTAAAGAGAGATAACCCCGGGGTCGGGTGGGGGGTGGGCTGGGGGAAAAAGGAGCTATTTGTTAAAGCTCCAGAAACAGGGACTTTGGGTCGGAATCTGGAACAAATATTTTGTCCACAGAGAAGCACGCTGTCTCAGAAGTGACTTCTCTGTTTGCCAGGGATGCGGGAGGAGGCATAGCCCCTGAGAGAAGTCAGCCTGGGTGGCTTCCCTGCAAGCTCAGACTGGGGCGTTTCAAAGGGCCAGGCCGGACTTCTGGCCCCAGATACCTTCAGCAGGATGTTCCTGACCTGAACAGTTACGATCCACCGACCACGCTGGAAGCTGAGTCTGGTTTCTGAGTTTTGGAGTGCTCCTTTCTACGAGGGGTGGAGGAGTGGATTCAGCTGGTTGCATCAGCTGTGCTGTGATCTCTGATATTTTCTTTGTTCCCACATAAACCAAGCACACAAAAACTAATTTTCCTGGCTTAATGAAAGAACAAGGTGGGGGCGGGGGAGGAATGGCCAGTTGGGGAGAAAACTGGGGCTCGGGTGAAATGGACTGTGGTGGGTAGGGAGTGCCCCCCTGGGGGCCCTCCCCCTTGGTGAGCTCCCCAGAATCGGCTCTGGTTCTGGCAGGCCCTGCCTGGACACCCTGCACGAGGTGGTCAGTGGACAAACCAGCCCTTCAGCACCTGCTGTGCACCCAGCCCAGCGGTGGCCAGTGGTTCTCAAGCACTTTCCAGGAGTCAGGTGCTGTGCTGTGGGTTTTGCCAACAGGTACCTCACTTGTGCTTCTGAGGAACTGACAGCTGCCCACAACCACGGAGCTGGTGTGTGCACCAATGCCAGCGTCCTTCCTGTATCATGGTGGGCCTGCCTCTGCCCCATCCCAGGGGTGTTGTGGAGGTTGTACATGATTGGGCACACGGTGGCAGCTCACAAATGCCCCGGGCTGGCAGGTGCGGGGTGGAGGGGAAGCAAGGGAGAGAGGCGTGGGCTGGAATCAGATGGCTTGCCAGGCTCCCAGGTATGTGGCAACTAGCTACAAAGAGGGCTCTCTTGGGACCCAACCAGCCAGTAACCCACCTACTTTCCAAAGCCTGTTCCCTCCCACTGTCTCCCCCACCACTACTCCAGCCTTTCCAGGATTTCTGAAGGACCCCTCCTGTCTCCTAGCACCTGCACAGGTGAGTCCCTTTCTACCCCCCAAATCTGCATGTCTGGCACCTTCTCCAGCGCTATGGCCTCCCTCGGGTCCTTCCCTGAGCATTCCAGGGCAGTGCCCCCTCACCTCCCCGTTTTGCATCCCAGCTTGCAACCATTCATTGCTGCTCGGCTCTCATACCCCAGGGGACAGTGAGGGCAGCCCCGGTGAGTGCTCGAGGGCCACTGGAGGAGGGTCGCCGACTGGAAACGGGAGGTGAGGGGCGTTCCCACCCTTCAACACTCCCCCTCGCGCCACAGTCGGCCCCCGGGAGGGACTAGGGGCTGAGTTGGCCAAAGTCCAGCTCCTCAGGGGCTAAGCAGCACGCTACTTAAACTTACGACCCGCCGCTGGCGGCCTCCAGCCAGACGACGGCCAAGAACAGGAACGCCAGGTCAGTTGGCTGACCGAGTGGGTAGCCAGGGGCTGGGGGTCGGGGATCGGCAAGCAAGGTCCCCGCGGCTGCGTGGCAGCCTCGGGACCGGCCAGCGCCGCCGCGCACGGCCCTGGGACTTGTAGTTCTCGGCTCCGCGAGAGGCTAGCGCGAGCCTGGGAGCTCGGCGCTGCGCGGGGACAGGGACTACATTTCCCAGAAGGCCGGGGAAGCAGGGTCACGGCGAAAGGACCCCGGCCGGCGGCGCTTCTCGGGCCCGATGGGGCCGGTTCTGGGTGTCGGGGGCTTCCTCGAGGCCCGAGCGCGATCCCTGCAAGGCAACCCGCGGCCAACGAGTCCGGGCCGGGCGGGGCCCGTGCGCAGCTCGGTGGCTGCTCCGGACTGCTGCGGAGGCCTCGGCAACCTAGACTTCAGGAAGGTACCCGGCGCCGGGCGGGAGGGGTGTCGCGGGCGGGGCCTCTTCCTACGCCGGGGGGCGGGACCGCCGTTACCAGGCAACGGGGGCGGGGCGCCGGGGCCATCTCTAGGGCCCCGCGCCTGGGCGCGTACACCTGTGTACCCCCGGGGATCTCGAGGCTCCGGGAGGGCTGCGCCCTGAGCGGAGGCCGGAGGACTGGCCTCCTCCCCGGTGGACTAGCGGGGAGTTCGGGGCCTGCCGAGCCCCGCGCGGGCCGGGCCGGGATGGACTGGACGGACCCGGTGCTGGAGACCCTCCGGCCCCCGGCCCATTCCCTCGGAGCCGCCTCTGAGACAAGACATACACGTTTCCGGAATCTGCCACTCCTGGTGGAGCCCCAAATAGGTCTCTGCTCGAGGCCACCATTTGTGGTCCATTCGTTGGTACCGCTGGTCTTGATCGAGAGCAGGTGTCCATCGAAGAAAAACGCACAACCTGAGGATTGCGAGTTACGTTCTGTCGAGGGTCTTCCTGCGGACTGGAGCCCGGGAAAGAGCCTCTTAGTAGCTCTGAGAGACTGTTCCAGAGAGGTTAGGGAGGAACCAGGATATATAGAAGTTTTTGCTGGAAAAACAAAACCCCAAAACATGTCGTGGAACATCAAAAGATTACTGGTAATCATGCGCGGACACACACAAAAGAAACAGACATCTCTTTCATGATTTTAGCGCATTTCTGAATCTGGGACGATGCAAGAGTCTGGGGTCCTTGAAATTATTCCTTAGATCTCATCCTGTCTGGGGCCAATCTCCTGTTTTTCTCCATCCTAAACCCCCTCAGGGCGCACCTGGGTTGGCAGCAGTGGCCAATGGCCTGATGGGGGCAACTCTTGTTGCTTACTGGAATGGCAGGTGACATTCTTTGTCGGCTCTCACTGACTTTTCACTCTAGTGAGCCTGGAAACCTAAAATTCTCTCATGGAGATAAAATTGGACCATGTTTTAGAGACTGGCTGGTGGGGAGGAGGACTGCGATCCCGAGATAGCTCATCCCCTACCTAAGAAGGTGACCTCTGATCTGAGCTCTGACAGATAAGCCAGGGGGTCAGGTGCTCTGGTGGAGGGCTGGCAGAGCCAAGGCCATGAGGAGGTGGATTTGTTCCGGAACAAAGAGAAGCCTCACGTCTGTCCCCAGGAAGTGCCGGACAGCCCAAGGGGATGGGAGGAAAGCAGAGGAGGGGAGGAAGACTTATTATTTCAGAGAACTTTCCGTGAAGTGCTGGGTCACTCTGTGTGCCTTGGGCGGTTCAGAGCGAGCTCTCCGGTGTAATGGGCACCCAGATCCAGGTGAATGTTACCAGCTGCCTTGGGAGGACGAATGTTCCTGATGGCGTTAGAGGTCTTGAAAGCCATGAGGTCCATGGCGTGCCGTGCTTTCTATCCTAGCAGATCTCAGATGAGAAGGGCAGAGATCTTGGAATGCCAGAGGGGACCCTCGGGATTGCCCAGCCTGGGGTGGCTGCTTCACGGATGAGAACTCCAGGTGGAAGGATGGGCACTGTTGACTAGAGGTGGGGAGACCTTCAGGGCTTTGGGCAGTGGAGCCCCTGCAAGGTTAAGGTCTGAGCAAGGCCTGGCAGCGGGAGAGGGGGAGACTTCCTGGGTGTGTGCAGGCAGGTCTCTTCTGCTATTTCTCCCTTCCCTCTGGGGCTGTGCAGTGGGACTGATCTGGGAGCTTTCGGGAGATGGGTCAGGGTGACCCTCACTGGCTAACATTCCGTTTTCCACCGCTGCCCATGGTACAGTTAAGCTTCCTGTTGCCAACAACATTCCACGTTGTCTATTTGTGCCGCTTGGCAGCCCTCCTCCCTCCTCTGTCAGAATCTCTGGTTTGGAGAGATATTGTCCCCAGGATGGTTTCTTTGCATCCGACACAGCTGAGCTGCAGGCTGGCAGCGAGCTGACCCAGCCCCATCCGATGGCCGGGGCGGGGGTGGTGGTGGGGGTAACACGGTCATGGTGAAAATCCAAACTCCTCTAGTAGCCACAGTTTAACAACTAAGAAAAAATCAGTGAAGTTACTCTTAATAGTATATTTGACCCAATACATAAAAAAATGTCATTCTGTCATGCACCACCACACGATCCCAGCAGCCACACACCTGCTGATGTAGGCGCAGTGCCCTTGACCAGTAGCTCCTGGGCCTGCTCCAGTGGGTTCGGAATCAGGACTTTGTTTTTAGCTTAGAAAGTAGCCCCCCACCACCGCTGCCCCCTGGGCTGAGGACTGTCCCTGCTGCAGCCTCATTGACCAAGGCCCTCTCTACCCTGAACTTGGCTCGGCTCCTCCTTGGCTCAGCAGCCGCGTGAAGCCTGCTGACTGGTGGGAGATGGAGCCAGACAGAAGGGCTCCGATGGTGCCTCATGGTGCCAGCTTCTTGGAGAGCTTGGGCTGCCAGGGCACAGTCAGGGACTCCGCTCATGCCCATTTCCAGATGGTTCCCCAGCCCTTGTCCCTTGTGAGCATGGGTGGTATAGGTGTCCAAAGGGCCCCTTCAGTTACCTGCTTTGTAAGATGAGAGCTCTGTCAGCTGTGAAGTTCAGGTGACCACACTGAGGGTGGGTGGTCTTCAGAAGGCAAGGTTCAGGCTGCGTCCAGGCCATGCTTGGGGGCCGGGCCCCTTGGGCTGCACAGTCCCTGTATGTGACTGCTCTGTGACCATTTGGGAGGCAAATCCCAGGGGTGCAGGGCATGTCGGAGCTGCCTTCCAGGGTGAGATGTTTGCCTACTACACAGAGTTGTTTTTCAAATTCTCTTGGTGTTATCACATTGGTCAGAATAAACATCAGGCCATTTCTTTGGACAACTTATTCTGTTTATTCTGTGAAGTTCTCAGGGACGTAATTTTTGTCTTCAGTGTCTTGGGGTGAGAGTCCAGACCTTTGGCAAGTCATGTCAATGTACAGAGCATTGGTTTCTCCTGCCTCTGTTGAGATGGCCGTATGGCTTTTCCTCTTCTGTCTGTCTGTGTGGACGTTGGTTGCCGCACCAGCCCCCCATTCCTGGCGTGACCCCCAACTTGGTCCTGATCTGTTCTCTTTGTATACATTACAGGCTTTGAGTTTCCATCATTTTGTTCAGGGTTTTGGAGGGCTGTGTTCATGAGGAGTATGGTTTGTAGTTTTCTTGTAGTGTCTTTGTCCGGTTATACCGTTAAAGGAATGCAAGCCTCTTAGTGGGAGCTGGGAAGTGTTCTGGGAGAGACTGTGCGGAACTGTGGTTCTTTGTTCCTTAAATGTTTGGTAGAATTCATCACTTTGCCGATAAACGTCTGTCTAGTCAAAGCTATGTTTTTTCCAGTAGTCATGTACGGATGTGAGAGTTGGACCATAAAGAAAGCTGAGTGCTAAAGTATTGATGCTTTTGAACTGTGGTGTTGGAGAAGACTCTTGAGAGTCCCTTGGACTGCAAGGAGATCAAACCAGTCAATCGTAAAGGAAATCAGTCCTGAATATTTGTTGGAAGGACTGATGCTGAAGCTGAAACTCCAATACTTTGGCCACCTGATGCGAAGAACTGACTCATTAGAAAAGACAGGTTGCACCTGTTTCCCCCGCTTATCCCCCCCCCCAGGGGAGGTGGTCACAGAGGCCCCCTCTGGTCCTTCTGGAGGGTGGGAGGGAGCCCCCAGCCGGGATTGTCTGCTGCCTGGAGACCTTCTGTGCCTGGTGCCCCGATCGAGGTCATGGCTGCTTTTGTACAGAACTTTGTGACCCTCCTTTGTGCGTCTGTGCTAGTGCGGGGCTCACAGCACTGGTTTCCTGGTAAATGTCTCCTGACTTGCTGGGAGGCCCTGAGATGGAGGGTCCTGCTGGAGGCCGACACACTGTCTCCAGCCTGTCCCCTGCCCTCTGTGCTGAGCGGTATGT
This sequence comes from Bubalus bubalis, assembly GCF_019923935.1. NCBI lineage: Eukaryota > Metazoa > Chordata > Mammalia > Artiodactyla > Bovidae > Bubalus > Bubalus bubalis. The sequence goes on along the minus strand of NC_059159.1, from coordinate 28,333,760 downwards.
CGGTCCTACCTGCGGTCGATGTGACTTTGACTCCTGGGCCCCTGCTGTTTGTTTGGATGTCACAATGTGACCCGGGTGCTGTTGACCCGCCACGTCTGCGTACCCCTTGCATGGCAAGCGGTATGGTCCAGCCTCTGAGCCCCTCACAGAGTGCTGCCTGGGTGCGGTAGGCGGAGCATCTCCTCTGCATTCCAGCGCTGGGACCCTGCAGCCCGTGACCTTGGAACCGCAGGAGCTGCATCATTAGAATTACCAAGAGCAGAGGGCCAGGACTTCCACGGCTTTAGTAAGGTGGGGGGACCCTTCCCATAGCTGAGGTGGCCCAGGGTGGGGTGCAGGGTTCTGGGGGCGGCACTGGGGACCCACCTGCTCTGCTCCTGTCTGACGGGGTTTTGGAGGGAGGGCCTCCTTGGGTCACGGAGATGACAGCAGCCCGAAAGGGACCTGCCGGCCTCAGAGCCTGAAGCCAGGAGGGGCCCCTCTGCTGCCACCTGGCTTGTTCGTCATTCTCTGCTCCGCACGCCCCTCTCTGGGCAACGCAAATCCCCCTTCAAGGTGACCAGATGCTTCCCGGGTGACGAGGGCCCTGGGACCTGGGTAGGGACCACGGTCCTAACGGGGGGTTGGGGGGGACCTGGCTGGATGTCGGCTTCTGGTGGCCTCAGCCAGTGTCTTTCTTCTGCTCACTTGTCTGGCCCCCTAGGGAATGTTCAGGACTTATCTTTGCCCCAGTGCCTGAACCTGGAATCTGGAATCTGGAATCTGGAAGGGTTGGTTGACCTGGCCTCTGCGAGCCCCTGGCTTGCTTGTCTCCGAGCAGGCATGACAACAGGGCTGGTGCTGCTGAGTGACTGCCCGAGGTGAGGCGTGAGCACTTACGCATCAGTAGATGCATGTTGGTCTTGCTGCAGGGGCTTAGCTGGCAGAGTCCCCCCAGAGTGGTGCCTCCTGGGGGTGCTCCATGTCTGCTGAATGTAAATACCTGAAGCCTGGCAGGAGGACCACGTCTCTCCCTGGGCCCTTTGGGGAAAGGGGGCCAGTTCCCAGTTCCCCTACTGACTTTCTTTCCTGAGGTGTAATTCATGTAGTGATGTCTGCCCAGATGGAGACTTCTCATGTACCCCTGACCACCCAGGCTCCATCCCCCCAAAAGTCCCCTCTGCACCCTCCAGGCAGCCACTGGACCGTATGCCGGCTTCCTCCAGCTCACTAGCCAGAGCCTGGGTGACCTCGAGCCCCTGGCTACCACCTGCACCTGCTCCCCACGTGGGCAGGCCTCACGCCTGACCCTTTGCCCTCTCTCCTTCTGGCCCTGCCAGCCCAGGGTCACTTGTGGGTCAGGAGGCACAGCTTGAGGACACAGGGCTTCTGTGGGACTGTGGGGTTTCCTGTCCTTGCACAGGTGTCTGCTGGCTGGTAGTGAAAAGTGACGGGGGCTGAGGCTGTGTGAGCGGCAGGGCCTGGAGGATCTGACCCGCCGGCAACCTCTGTGAGTTTCCCCATAAAATGTGATGGGTGTCAGGGCGGACACATTGAGTCCCAGGGTTGCTGGCACGGCTGCAGGGAAGGGTTTTTGACTCCCCTCTGCTGAGTGGGGCCACCTGCGGGCCCTGGCAGTTGGGGACATTGGTCTCCCTATGGACACGGTCGCCAGGCTGGAGGCTCCGGATTCTTCCGGTTGAGAGGAACTCCTTAAAACGGCATCTGCTGACAGTGACACCCTTGTCTGCAGAAATGCCACAGAAGCTCCCATGGGAGTTGTCGCTGTCATAAACATGTTGAGAAGCATGTTTTCTCTTCTGGCCCTAAGCTGGACATGGTGATTCAGAGGGCAGGCCAGCTGGGGGCCATTAGCGGGAAGTATGGTTCACGGAGTTGATGAAGGTGATCGAATATGGCTCAGGTCAGAGCTCAGACTCCCAGTACGTCCCTGGGCTCTTCATGCACATGGCTGGTCCCCCCCCACCCCGAGCTCCGCCCCCCTGGGGACGGGAGACTGACCCGCCTTGAGTGGGTTCCACCCCTGGGTTTCTAAGGAACTGAGGACTGCACCTGCACCCCCGGTCAAGGCTTGAGAACATCGCTTGATTTCTCAGCTTAAGAGTCGCCAGAAAAACACATACTTAGGAAGCACAGCTTCTGGGCAGCTGGTGAATCTCTGGCCTCAGAGGCAGAGAGGTCTGCAGGCTCAGGGCGGCTCCCTGCAGGGCCCACTCACACTACCTGGGCTGCTTCCTGTCTCGCTCTGAAGTCAGAGGGAGGGGGTTGAAGTCCCTGGAGCACAGGTGGCCGAGATGTCCCCTTACCACCGTGTGTTTTACTGATGAAGAAACAAGGGCCACCATTCACCCAACAAACACTCTGTGCCAGGCAGATGATACAGAGATGGGGAAGAAATGGCCCCTCATCCGGAGGAACCATCACCAAACAGGGACAGATGGCTACACACAGAAGACACGGGAGGGGGCCATGGGCGAGGCTACCGGACATGCTCTCACCGGGTCTTGAGGGATGAATAGGCGTTTGAGGGACAGAGGGTATTTCAGAAGGCATTTGAAAGGGTTCAGAACACACTGTTTGTGGGTGGGGGTGGCAGGAGGAATGGCAGGTAAGACTGGTGGAGGGGAATCCATCAGAGATGTTGGGCTGGGTGGGGAGGCATGGGTGCTGGTGTGGCAGGAAGTGAGGCTTGGGAGCCAGCCCCTTCCTGGGGGCACTGGGACACTTGGCAGAGTTTTGAGCAGGGGGATGATGGGGGCACCACCAGAGTAGACTTGCTGTGAGAGGAGGGAGCTGGCAGTGAGGCAGGGTGAGCAGGAGGAGCACTGGGGCCAGTGAGGCCTCCCAGCTGTGAGTGTCTGCTTTCATGGAGGGGGCTGGTGCTGGACCTCAGCCTGCTCCGTCGGCGGCGGCTGAGCAGGACCCAAGCAGGACTCTGGTCCATTCCGCCCACCTGCCCACAGACAGCATTTCAGTGGGCGGAGCCTCACAGTCAGCCGTGCTTAAGAAACGTCCTCTGATTCAGCCACTCCTCAAAGCTTTGGGGCTGGTGGGGTCTCCCTCAGGCTGCAGCCTGTCCTTCCTAGGGGCTTCCACACCTTGGCAGGTGCCACCTGGCTGCGGGGGGGAGCTAGTCGAAAGGGTGGCAGCATACAGGGTGCCCCGCTGTGGCCCATCGAGGCAGGGCCCTGTGTCCAGCCTTGCTCCCCATGGTTGCTGAGGGGGCTTGGCCATCCTCTGTATCCTGCACCTGTGCTTCCGTGGCCCTGGCCTGGGCCAGTGTGCCCAGCATTCCCACAACCATGCACCTCTGATTCTTGGCTCAGCTTTTCTTCTGTCTTGGGCAGTCAACTGAGTCTGGCTTTTTCCCTGGGCCCTGCCAACTGACAGGCAGAGGAGGCCAAGTGGGAGGGACATGCCAGCATCTGAGCTCCGAGATGTTCCTGAATCTTTCACAGCCATGCTCATCAGCATGGCAGGCTGAACCAAGCTAGGAGTAGTCACCTGTGGAGTGTCTGCAGGGCTGGGTGGCCTGAGACAAACACTTTCCGAAAGAATGAACTGTGTCTCCAAGAGAAATGAAGTGCAAACACCATTGCAGGTGATATTATGGGAAAGACCAGAACCCCCATGGTCCTGATTTTCTTCCCAGCTGAGGCTTATTTTTATTGTGACTTGCATGTGGACTAAAGAGCCTCTTGATAAGAGTGAAAGAGGAGAGGGGAAAAGTTGGCTTAAAACTCAACATTCAAAAAACTAAGATCATGGCATCCGGTCCCATCACTTCATGGCAAATAGATGGTGGAACAATGGAAACAGTGAGAGACTTTATTTTCTTGGGTTCCAAAATCGCTGCAGATGGTGACTGCAGCCATGATATTAAAAGATACTTGTTCCCTGGAAGAAAAGCTATGACCAACCTAGACAGCATATTAAAAAGCACAGACATTACTTTGCCAACAAAGGTCCGTCTAGTCAAGGCTATGGTTTTTCCAGTAGTCATGTACAGACTGAGAGTTCGACTATAAAGAAAGCTGAGCACCAAAGAATTGATGCTTTTGAACTGTGGTGTTGGAGAAGACTCTTGAGAATCCCTTGGACTGCAAGGAGATCCAACCAGTCCATCCTAAAGGAAATTAGTCCTGAATATTCATTGCAAGGACTGATGCTGAAGCTGAAACTCCAATACTTTGGCCACCTGATGTGAAGAACCGACTCATTGAAAAAGACCTTGATGCTGGGAAAGATTGAAGACGGGAAGAGAAGGGGACAACAGAGGATGAGATGGTTGGATGGCATCACTGACGTGATGGACATGAGTTTGAGTAAGCTCCAGGAGTTGGTGATGGACAGGGAAGTCTGGTGTGCTGCAGTCCATGGGGTCACAAAGAGTCAGACATGACTGAGTGACTGAACTGAACTGAACTGCATGTGGAGAGGTACCATGGATCTCTAAAAACAAAAAACAGAGAGTGATGCAGTGACTTAGCACTCAGAATGTCAGTGGTGTCTCATCATTTTTAAAGAAAAAGCTCAGTGCTGGAAGCATCTGGCTATCTCCCCCTTGTCCCCAGAGGCCAGTGGGGGACCAGATCTCAGTTCTGTCCCCAGGGATGTCTGGGCCGTGCCTGGAGCCGTTTTTGGTTGTCATAGCCACAGAGAGCTACCAGCATGGAGTGGGTGGGGGCCACAAAGAGTGAGTGGCCAGAGGGTGGACAGCGAGAAGGTGGGGGAGACCCGGCCCAGGCACAGGAGGGGTGCTCAGCTATATGGTGGTAGTTCCTGAAAATGCACAAGGGCTCTGGGGCGCTGCAGCTTCCTTGTCCATTTGACGTGTATTTGAAAACAAGGCAAGTTGGCACAGACCTGGTCTGTTTAAATTCTCTAATTGCTTTGGGGTGGTGCATCTGGTTTTCCCAAGCTCCTGTGATGCACACATGTTCCATGCGTGCCAATAGGAGCAGCCATGCGTGCATGTGTATGTTCCCAGGGCCAGTGCCTGGGGTTGGGGACCCCCCACCAACACTCAGGAGCGCAGTCCAGCAGGTGGGAAAAGCCACTGCTGCTCTTTTCATCTGGTTCTCAGATGCTGAGCATCCTCACACCGGTGTCAGCCCCTCAGGTTGGCTCTAAACACCTCCGCAGGGTCCTGGTTACCCTAGTGGGGTCACTGCTCCACCAGGTGCTGGATACTCACCTTCAGAGTCACCCATTTCCTCCCTGGCTTCCACTGTGGCCCAACCACCCTCCAACAGGCATAACACGGCTGGCTGGGTTTTGCTTTTTATCTTCAGATTTATGAGATTACACTGTAGTAACGTTTGCCGGACTTGGACGCACCAGAGCCTACCGGCCTGTTCCTGGAGGGTAACTTTGTTTCTGAGCTCTGGGCTTGTCTTCTCTCCGGTGTTGGCCAGGTGGGCCAGGTGGGACAGGCCCGTCTCCCACTGATGCCACTCTGTCCCTTCAGGCAGACCTCTGCATTATGACCTGGCTGCTTGGCTACGTGGACCTCTCGGAACCCCACTTTGTGGCTGCCGTCCTTGCCATTGTCTTCAATCCGCTCTTCTGGAATGTGGTAAGTGCACCCAGGGCGGACAGACAGGTGGACAGACGGACAGACTGGTGGCTCTTCCCTCCCCGTCTGTCTCTGGTCAGCGTGGGAGCATCCTCCTGCTTCCCTGCTAAGGTCGGCACCTGGGGAGGACGCCCCTCCCCTTGGGGTCCTGTCACATCTTGGCTTTAGCAGACAGCCCAGGGCTGCCCTGTGTGCCTGGCGGGGCCGCTGTTCCAGTGGGTGAGTTGGAAGGTCTTGGCTGGGGTTGGCTCCCCTCCTGCTACGTGTGCAACAAAGCCATCTTCTTGTGAATCTCCCACCCCAGCACCAGATGTGCTCTGTAGCCATGGTCACTTTTCCCAAATGTGGCTTCCCTCAGAGTGGTCTGCAGCCCCTGGGCTGACGGGCACTGGGGAGCAGGAAGGAACCCACAGCAAGTGAACCGGGTGGCAGACCCCCGCCAGGTCATCTGTGGGCATGGGGCCTTGCGGGGGCTGGGTGGGAGGTGGACGGAGGGCAGTGGGCTCTGGGCCATCCCTTTGCCAGCCCTTCTGGGAGACGCCTCTCCCTGGCAGGATGAGGGGAAGCTTTTGGGGCCTCTGGTCTGCTGTCTGCAGTAGCATCTTGGGGGTGGGGGAGAGGCCACCCCCAAGGCGCTGGCTGGCAGAGCTGTGGACGCCTTATGCTCACCTCCAGGGCGTCAGCACACGCTGTTCCAAGCTTTCTTCATCTCAGGTGGCCACTCGGTCCCCAGGGCAGAACAGGACATATTTGCATTTGGTTGACGAGTTAGGTCTTCTCTTCATCTGGTGGGAGCAGGGTGGGGGCGGGGCTGCTCATCACAAAGAGGCCACGGACAGACAGAGTGGTCTCCTTGAGGGGAGGGCCACGCCCTGGTCAACATGCCGTCCCTCCCGACAGACACACTGGTCTCCTTGAGGGGAGGGACACGCGCCCTGATCAATGTGCTGTCCCTCTGTCCTGACAGACTGGTCTCCTTGAGGGGAAGGACTTGTGTCCTTTTCCACACGCCCTGCGGTTTCCCTGACATGTGACCACAGGCTGGGTAGTCCAGAACAGCAGGGACACTCTCCCTCAGATCTAGGGGCCGAAAGCCTGAAACCAGTGAGCAGTTACACAGAAGCTGGCGTCCGGAGTTGTCCCAGAGGCAGGCAGCCAGCGGGGTCGGGGCTCCTTGGCTGGACTGAGCTTCAGGAGGAGCCAGGCAGGGGTGGGTGGGGAGGTGGACAGGCCGGCGGTCCCGAGGAAGGACCCTTAGTGCTGGCCTGCATCCTGGTTGTGTCTCAGGCAGCAGCGAGATGTGTGTGAGAGGTGCACACGTGGCTGTACACGCATGTGCACATGTGAGCACGGGGAGCTGGGCTGGGCGTAGACAGGCTGTCTGACACCCTTGCTCCCGTCTGGCTCAGAGTCTCACTCCGAGGGCACAGCTGTGCACGAACTTGGCTCCACAGCGAGCTGGATTTTTGCAGAGCTACGGGGTGTCTGGCCTCGGCTCCCAGTGAGGACGGTCAGCCCAGTGTCACCAGGACCCACGCTCGCTCCTCTGGCCTGGATGTGCCATGGCATGTGTGTGTGTGCTTCTTAGGATGTGCAGCCCTGCCTGCCCCATGGCCCAAGCCCTGAAGGGAGAGCTGTGTGGGGCAGTGGGCAGCAGCTGGGCTAACTTTAGAGTCTAGGGGTCTGAGCAGGGCAGCATTAAAGCATACCCTAACCCTAACCCCAACCCTAACTAGTACGTATGGTACCAGGTAGCTCGCCAGGTGCCCAGACCGTGTGGCGGGCGAGGGAGCGAGGAGGGAGTCCCAGCGAGACCCCACCTGATTGGGCTGCTTCTCCCCCAGCTCCTGACGTTCCAGGGGTGCAGCCTGAGTTTCCTCTCAGTCCTGCTGGGGCGTGGGGGTAGACAAAGAGCCTCTGCTGGGGTGCTTCACCGCTGGAGGTGGTGGTGGGCAGTGGGGCAGCATTTGCATCCGAGCTTGTGTTGATTTGGTAGGACAGGTGTGGGGGGCTGGTGGGTTACCTCTGGGGTCCCTGCTGCACGGAGGGGCGGTTTGATGACACATACCCCCTGGGTCTCCTCTCATGCCCCCCACCCCCCCACCTTTGCAGGGTCTGCTCCCTCCGAGAAGGGCCCCCCTCTCCCACCAGCCTTCCCTGAGCCCTGGCCCCAGCAGACGTCTGTGGGCCCTGATCCTTGTGAGTTTGTGTTTCGCCCCTCCCTTAGACCGAGGGCTCCTGGGAGCTGAGGGTAGGGCCTGGCCCAGTAAGTTATTGTGGGTGAGCCCTGAGTGGCCTGGGGGCCAGAGGCCAGTTCGTTTCTCCATTGGGGGCGAGTAGTAGGTCCTCCCGCTGACCTACAGTGCCAGCCTGGCTGTGTCGTCAGCTTTGCACCATTCCTTGGTCCTCCTCTGAGGCCATCTGAGATTCAGGAAAAATGTCCAAGGCGTGGGGTTTGTCTCTATTTACTGCCCACTTGCTCTGGCCTGGGCCTCAGCTGTATCATCTGAGGTCTGGAGGGTGTTGGGGCAAGGGGTGGCCTTTGTCCAGCTCTCCTCCAGGGTGGCTGCCAGGCGGCGGGGGAGGGGAATGGGTGTGAAGGGTCTGGAAGCCTGGGCCACACTTGGCCAGGAGGAGCAGCCATAGGAGCCCATTCATGCCACATTTCCTCTGATCCCACCTCCTGGCCCTGCCCTGGCTCCCTGAGCCTCAGAGGGGCTAGGGTGGGAAGCGGTCAAGACCCAGCCCGAAGACCCTGGGACTCGATGCCCAGGGCACCTCAGGGAAGGCCCCTGGGCACACGGTGTTTCTGGACCTGAGATCCCTGTAGTTTCTCCAAAGAGGCATTGGCCTTGGAGTGTGGGCTCCAGGGGACAGAGGTCACGAGAGGGCTCCGGGGGACAGAGGTCACGAGGTCAGGAGGGACCCAGAGTCCTGGGCAGAGAGGGATGGAGAACCAGGCCACCTGATGCATCCGGGGAATCAGGGGAGGGTAGGATTGGGGCTGCAAAGCTTCCTAGACTAAATTCGTCCAAATCCCGTACTTGTTGTCTGAGGCTCCGACCAGTCTTGGAGGACAGTCCCTGTGCCCACGACCAGCTTTGCAGGGAGGGGGGCTGCCTTGGGAGATGATGAGCTGGGGGGTCACTCCGGGGCTGGGCCTGTCCTCACTGCCTCTGGGACCCACCCCCCTCGGGGCAGACCCACCCTTGTGCCTGGCGGGGACAGAGGTGAATCTGCCCGCGCTCAGCTTTCCCTGTCCTCTCTCGGGGTGTCAGGCACAAGCACTGCTCAGCATTGGGGAGCATGGGAGGAGGGGGCGCAGGCAGAGCTCTCCTGCCCAGTCCCTCTGCTCTGGGCTCTGTAGAGTCCAGCCTTTTTCTGCGGGTCCTGGGCGAGGTGGCGGGCGGGGGTCAGCCAACTGCTCTCAGTGTCCCCAGCAGCCTTGGGTGGGGGATCAGGGGGCTGCTCTGCATCGAGGGGGTGAGACGGAGACTGGGGGCGCTGGGGGCAGGGGTACTCACTCATGGCCGTCCTGAGGCTGAGCACTGCTGTCGCCAGCTCCCCAAATGGATTTGATGTGCAGACTCCTGGGGGGATGCGCGGGTCCACCCCAGATTTTTTCAGAAGTGGCAGCTAAGGACCAGAGAGGTCGCTTGACCTGCCCAGGTCACACAGCTATGAGAGCAGAGCCGAACCTGATAGCTGGGGCTCCTGCTCCTGTGCGTTACCCCCTCCTCCCTGGCCCCCTCCTCCCCTGGCCCCCCTCCTCCCCAGCCCTCCTCCAGGAGGGCCTTCCCGGTGCAGACACAGCCCTGAATGGCAAGCTGGCTGGCCCAGCTGGGGCAGGACCAGGGGCCCTGCTGGCAGGAGAGGCCCTGTCGGGGATCCAGCCTTGCAGCCCCACCCCCTGCAGCCTAGGGTGCGCCTGCTGGGCTGGGGTGCACCCCGCTCTGACAGTGTGTGGGCTTTCTGTGGGGTGGCCTTGAGAGGCAGCCACCTGGGAGGGGTGCCAGGGGCAAGATGGCTCCGGTGACTTTGGGCCCATCCTTGGCTGCTTGGCCCCAGAAGCCAAGTGCAGCTGTGCCTCTGCCCCCCTAAGTCCTCCCTACCTGTCTCGCCAGCCCAGGGAGGGGCATGGGCCTCTGAGCACAGTGGCCTATCCTGCTGCTGCGGTCTCCTCACCTGGACCTGGGTGGGAATTTTGGCTTCTCTGAGCCAAATTTTGGTTTTTCTCATCTGTAAAACAGGCACAGTTGTCAGGGTCTCGAGGTTGGACTAGAAGTTCGCTTGCAGCTGGCTGGCAGCAGCCACCCCTCCTCCTCTCTGGCCACCTGGCACTCCCTGTTGGCCTCTCCTGGTCACTGTTTGTGGCTGGGCTGCCCGGGCAATGGTGCTATCCTGCAGTGACTTGCGGCTCAGCTCAGGGCAGGTTCTGGGACAGTCACTCCATTGTCAGCCACACTTGGATGCCACATTAGTGCCTCTGGAGCCCGTAGCAGGCGGCTTGGAGGTGGGGCGGGAAGCGTGAAAGAGTTAGCCCTGACTGTGAGGCTGCTGCCAAGGGAGCGGCCAGGTCTCACAGGTCGGCGGGTGGCGGAGGTGAAGGATCCTGACCGCCTGAAGCTGTCTCCTTGTACCGACAGCGAAACACCTGCACCAGCTGCTTTCTGAGAAGCAGGCGTGGGGAGAGGGCAGGTGTGGTCGAAAGCACCGGGTTTCTCGGCTGGCAGGACCGTAACCTCCCTGAGGCAGCCCCATGGATGCGACAGGCAGGGGCAGGGCCCTGCTGGGAGCACCTCAGGGTCCCTCCGAAACAAACCCCAATGGCAGTGGGAGGGTGTTCCAGCACAGGCTCAGCCCTCCGGCAGCTGAGCCCCAATGGCAGCCTGGCTGCCAGGTTTCGGGCAGAGCACACTGGCCGGGTCTTCCCATCTGGGGGTTAGTTGGAGCCCTGACCCTGGTTCTCTGGCCCAGGTCTGAGCGTGGCCTACAGGGCATCTCAGCACTCGGTCCGAGGACACGGCGGGGACCTCACAGCCTTTTTATCCCCCTGCCTGCCAGGTGCCCTCACGTTTGAAATTGTGCAAATGGTGACTGGGGGGCTGGGACCCCAAGGGCCGTGGCATACAGGCAGGCAGCCCACCACCCGGCAGACGGAGCAGCGTGTCCAGAAGACATTGTTCCTGATGCAGATTTGACACCTTTCTGGATCAGCGCTGACCCCCCCTTCCCCAGGAGCTCAGAAAGTCAGGTGTGAAATCCAATGGCCTAATTTTAGACCTTGGGTGTGCATGTCAGAACAGCAGGAGAATTAGAGAGGGAACAAGGACAGCCCGGCCTCACCCCTTGTTAGCTGTGAAGCCAGCACGTTCCCCGGGGTGGGGGAGGCCCCACCGGTGGCCTCAGTGGCGGGGGAGTGGACAGGAGCAGAGCTTCTCTCTCGGGGCCCCTCCCGGGCGGAGCTCAATGGAGACACAGAGACGGACTGGCCAGAAGGTGGGCCATGGCCTCCATTGCTGAAGGCCAAGTCACTGGGTAGACGAGGCAGGTTTGGCCAGCACCTTCTGGGAGGAACCTGCTTCGGGCAATATTTCCCCGAACCGGTCAGGGAAGCACTTAGGTCGTCCGGTCCTGCTCTCCTTGGGAGCCCGAGGGCTCAAGAGGACAGGGCACAGGGGAGGGGGTGGGCAGGCTGGGAGGCGGGTCCTGGGCTCATCCAGTGGTTCTGACCCCTCGCCTGCTGACTTGTCTGTTGCCAGCATCTCCCTCCTGGCCTGCCTCTCACCTGCTGTCTGGGGCGCCTTAGAATTGTGTGTGAAGTGCAGCCATGTCCACTGGAAGCAGTAGTCATCGTTCCCCGGAGGGAGGGGGTCACCCTGGAAAAGCGCATGACACCCGTCTCCTTGGCCTTGAAGATGTAGGATCTTTCGGCTCTGGCTCCCCCTGGGGTAGGGGAGGAGGGTCTCTTTTTTTTGGTCTCTCTGAATTTAGTCTGTTGAAAGTTGCATGCATGGCCCACGGCCCACCATCTGCAGATGGTGGATGGTGAGAATGGCCGTCTGTCCCCTGCCCCCAGCCCCGGGTGTGCTCTGCATCGAGGCTCGGGTGCACTGAGACGCCTCCTCCTCCTGTGGCAGGCCCAGTAAGCCCCTCATCCTCTCCTTCAGAAAATCGGGGGACGCTGACCTCAGAGCAGTCATGGGAACCGGCCTGTGTTGGGGTTCCCTAAGCGTTGGGCCCTGTTCCCATGACCCTCCGTGGAGACTTACGCCTCCAGAGGCCTCTTTGCTCTCTCAGCCCCTCGTGGGGACATGCTGTTCTCAGCTCACTGGGCTCCACCAGCAGATGAGCACCCGGTCTCAGACTCGGCCCATAAACAGCCCCAGAGCAAACGTGCTCGTCCTGCTTATCTGCTTATGTCCAGGATCCACTTTGGGACCTGGCAGCTCCAGGTCCCGGGGCGGCAAGGCTCTGATGGGAAAGATGGCCGGGAGGCCCAGGCCCTGTGTCCCGAGGCTGAATGGAGGCCAGCTGGCCAGGTGGTTCGCGCATGATCCTTGACCCCCAGGTGCCGCAGGAGTCCCTGAGCCCCTCGGGAGGCCACGCAGACTCTTCCTGGAGAGAGCGTTCTGTGGGTGGAACCGCACTGTTCCGTATTCTGTCTCGTGCGTCCTCGGGGACACAGAGCCGTGATCACTGCCCCCCGCCCAGGTCCCAGGTGTGTTCCTGCCCTGATGGAGGGGGAAGATTAGCTAGCCCAGAACACGGTATTTTGACCCAGGCTGTACCCAGCGAGGAGAGACTGTCCCCAGTCGCACGGCTCTGTGAAGGGGATTGGGTTTCCGTCAGGATGAAGCCTCTCTGTGCTGCTCTGCTAGGGGTGGCGTGGGCGGGGAAAGCCGCTGCTGCGTCTCCACAGCCTCTGGAAGGACTCAGGCCCAGGCGATCCATGGCCGTGACCAGGACGTGCCACCTTGCAGCGCTCAGGCCCAGTGGGAAAGCACGAGTTCTGCCCAAGGAAGGGGTGGATTTTCTTAGCTGCAATTGTAAGAAGTGGGCAGAGGGTCTGGGGGGCCGACAGCCTCTTGGGGAGGGGGGCAGTAGCTGGACATGGGGACCCGCATTCTGTCTCTGCCATTTTAACAGGGACTTACTTGGGTCCAAAGTAAAAGGCCAGGCTGCGGTCACTGCAGAGCTGGACCCGGCGCCGGATCAGGGAGACCTCTGGACACATCATAGATTGGGCACGTGTGCGGCCAGTGCCACCTCTACATCCACTGCCTGATGGGCCTCCTGCCCATCTTCAAGGCCTGTGTCCACAACTTTGGCCACTGACCGTGGGGCCTCTGGGCCTCTGGGGGCCATGGGCATGATGACTCCTCGTCCTTCTCAATGCCTCTTGAATCTTCCACCATGGGTTCCCCTCCCTTCAAAGTTCTGGGCCTCGTACTTGCTCCCCACTGGGAACAGGCAGCTCCCAAGTCTGGTCTGTGGATGGCAGGGCCTGATCAGCTGCAGTCCCCGTGAGGTGGGGTGGTGCTGGTGGGTGGTGCCGATGGACCTGGCCGTCATGGGTTCCCCATCTTGGCCCCTGTGTTTGCCCTTCTGACCTGCTGGGTCTGGGGTAGGAATTTCCCTCTGTCTCTGGCTCCTCTGCTCTGCTGTCTCCTCTGGTTGTGTGATGTCCCTTGTTTCTGAGACTGCCTGGCCTTCCTAGCACCTCTGGCTCTTCCTGATAAAGACACCTTACCTGCCAAATACCATGTCCGAGGTGTAGAGCGGAACCCCGGCCCACTCTGTCTACCCTGAGCTGAGGCCGACACACGGCATGGCCAGCTGGAGGGGGTTTGCTGGTCTAGGCAGGACAGCGCTGCGGAGCATGGCAAGCTACCTGCTCCTGCTGCAGAACCCTTTTCTCTGCACTGTGTCAACCTCCTTTTCAGCCCTCAGGCCTCCAGTAAGGGTCATCTGTCAGGGAGGCCTCCCCTTGCCCCCCATGCCAAATTATTCTTCCTCCCAGCACCTGTTCTCATCCAAGGTGATCACATCCTTGGCATGCCTGCCGACACTGGAGGCCCCGAGGGCAGAGACCACGCTGCCCTGGTCGCCTCAGTGCCCAGCAGCTGCTGGGAGCCTGGCCTGGCCTGGGCTGCTCTGTAAACACTTCCCTCTGGTGCCCCTGGGTGCTGGATTAACTGTCCCGAGTCTCTGCCCCGAGGAGGTCGGGCCCCGTTGTCAGCAGCTGCAGGAAGGGTGCTCAGCTCCGGCCCTTGAGGAACCGTGGGCTCCCCCAGCCTCAGGGGGTCGCCAGGCTCAGCCCTGAGATCACGTAGACTTGTGCAGAGGCCCAGCCGCCGGCCGCCTTGTTCCTGTCCTTTAAAAGGAGAAGAAAGAACACAGTGCCCAGTGGCCAGGGCCGGGCTAGGCATGTGGCAGAGGGCACGACCCCAGCTCGGTGCTGCAGCAGCTGTGAGCGCCCGCGTGCGCCTGGCAGTACTGGAGCCTGGCAGTTTTCAGGAGCTCTGGGACTTGGTGGAGGCCCCGGGTCATAAGCTGTGGGCTATAACCCTCCCCTGGGATGGCAGCCCCTCTTCCCCTGTTACAGCTGAACCCCAGGGGTGACCAAGGTAGTGTTGATTCCCACCCCACCGGGGGTGAACAGTGGGTTCCCCTCCCTGGGCTCGCTTGGTTCCCAGCATCTTTGTTCTGGTTCCCAGCCAGAGGCTGGTGGCCAGCAGGACTGTGTGTGACACAGTCTGTCACGCCCACCATCCCCAGCCTGGCCATGTGCACACAGCCTCATCTGCTTCTGCTCAGAAAGTCCCACTGCACTGCCAGGGCCCCAGCTCATTTGAATGAGTGCTCAGTGAGTTGGTGGGTTCTAGGCTGCTGGGCAGCACCAGCCCTGTGGGCTCCTGCCACGACCGGGCTGAGTGACACACTCTCGCCGACACCGTCACTGCCCTCCCTCACCCTCGTGGCTCCGACTGGGCTCCCGCACACGCAGAGGTGGCCACGGATGTGGGCTCTTAGCGGGTTGGGGATTCAGCCTGTGTCCACACACAGGATGCCCAGGAGGCTCAGGGAGGCCGAAGTGGCTCCACGTGGCTCCCAGGCTGCTTGGGGAGGGGGTTGCCTCTGGAAAGACTCTGGGGTTCAGAAGATGCTCCGGGGGGAGCAAGGTACAGCATGTGGGCCCGGGGACGGAGGGGACAGGGTAGAGACCCCTGAGGACGGGAGGCAGAAGGAACATTGCTTTTAATGGGCAAATTTACATCCTTGGAACAGAGAGCAGCCCGCGTCACCCAGGTCCCAGGACACCTTGCACAGTTGCTGTCCCCACGTCTCCAAAGCTGAGGACGTCTCCTGCCTCAGCACGGCCTCATTATCAGGAGAGGGAACATCGTGAGCAAAGTTTGGAAGCAAAAGCAGGGCTTGTTCTGTGTTCTGGAACGAGTAGCTGAGTCACAGCTCACCCCAGAGACGGGGGACAGGAGAGGCCATCCAGACCCTGTGGTGGGGAGTCTGCACACGGCGAGGCCGGGACCCTGGTTGCAGGACGAGGTAGAGAGGCTGCCTGAGGAGAGCCTCCCTCATGGCCGACAGCATGCAAAGGGCGGGGGCAGCCCCTCCAGGTGGCAGAAATGGTCAGGAAGCTGTGGTGTCTGGGCAGATGGACGTCAGGGACACAGGGCCTGTGGCCTCTTGCATGGGCTGAGGTGCCTGGGGTTGACCTACGTGGCTGGGCTCTGTCTTGGTGGTTCTGGCCAGCCTGCCTGAAGTACCCAGGACCAGTCCAGCTCTGCAGGGTGGGGCTGTTCGGGGGCCCGGCGACCAGCCTGCTTCGGGAAGCTGGGGTGCCATGACCCTCATGACTGGGAAATGCCTGGTGGGGCTGAGGGCTGCGGCCAGGAAGGAGCTCAGGGTTGTCACCTCCACCACCAGCACACCTGTCCTCACTCCCACCAGCATTTCGAGCTCCCATGATGGAAACACTGAAGGCTTCTGCAGAGCAATGGGGTGCGTCCCCGCCCCTCCCCCTTCCCTGGCTTCACATGGGCAAATTCCTGGTCTGATGGGAGAGGGCCCATGGGCCGCCAGCCTGCCCCTCTGGAAGTGGGACTCAGAACCAGCAAATCAGGGGTGGGGGATGCCTGGGGAAGGGGTAGCCAGGAGGCCCAGGGGCTTAGTGGTTAGAAACAGGCTCTGGGTTCAAGGTGGGCTTTCCCGCTTCCCAGCTGTGTGGCTTTGGGTGGGCCACTTAACCTCTCTGTGCCACTGCTCCCTTGTGTGTAGACTGAAGCGCTTTTCTGGTGGGCGGTGGCAGGGACTGATGGTCCCCGGCGGGTGCTGCTCACAGCTGGTGCTGTGTTCTGTGAGAGGTGCCAACTTCTCCCGGGAAGGCATTCCTGGGACCCCTCAAAGGGCGAACTCCGTCTGCGAGCTTGTTGATACAAGTGCCTGACTGCTGGTAGGGTCCCCTGGAGAGTGCTGTGCGTGGTCAAGCTCAGGCGTCAAGGAAAGCAGGAGCTTGGTTTTGCTGTGTGCCTCCACCCGTTCTCCGACCCCAGCCGGCCCCAGGGGTGTGCATTGCCATGACTGCTTCTAGAACAGTAACCTTCAGGGGTCTTCCCATGGGTTGAGAGAGCTCACACACCAGCTAGGACCCGAGGAGTCGAGTGTCAGCAGGGCGGTGAGTGTGCCCCAAGGGGCCCAGGGCTGGCTACGGAGGAGCTGAGTCAGGGGCCAACGACTTCCGGACCCCAACCTGTCCTGGAACAGCACAACACTCCTCCACAACCCCAGGTGTCTGGTGGAAGTTCAGACTCTGACTCAGCGGCCACCCTGCTGTTCTGGGGACCATGCTGGGTTTGAGGAACCCACTTAGAGGCAGCGGGAGGCCAGCCTCAGAGGGGAGGCAGCCAGGAGGAGCAGTACCCTGTCCCCAAGCCCTCCTGGCATCAGGAACCCCAGACGGGGCTGCATCCCCGACGGATGGCACCACCAGGCCAGCCCAGAGGCCTCAACCTGTGCCCCCAATGACCTCAGGGAAGTGAGGGCTCCAGGCCTGGCTCATGCCACTCACACCCGGTGCCAGAAGGGGTGCCGTCCTGGCTGAAAGGTTCCGCCGTGCTCCTGCCTTTCTTCCTTGAAAGACAGTCCCACCAAGTGCGAGGCCCTGCCTTGGCCAGCTCACTCGGGGAGGCCGGTGGTGGCCAAGAGACAGGCCCCTCCCAGCCCGATGCCTGGCTAGGTGCGTCCTGGAAGTGAGCCGGGATGAGGGCCCCAGCAGGGTGAGCGCCCTTGGTGGCCTGAGCTGGCCAGCTTCCTGTGAGCCGGGCCTCCTCAGGCTGTGTCACCTCGGTCCATGGAGACCTGCCTCTCTCCTGGATTAACTGTGAGAAGCACAATTAGGCAAAGCACTTTGCTCAGTGCAGCGCTGGCCCCGGGGGATAAGAGGATTAGCTGCACCCTCGGGCTCAGCACTGATGTTCTGATATTCCCCGGGGGGCTTCGCTGGCCCCATAGCACCTTCTCCTAGGCGGCGCTCGGCACAGGCCCATCCTCTCTGGGCAGGGGGCTCACAAGCAGGCCTCTCTGTAGCCCTGGGCACAGCCCCGCTCTGTCACTCCTATCTCTGAACACTGAGGTTTCCCCTGGAATATGGACACGTAGCTGTTGATCTCTGGGGCCTTCTCTCCCCTTCCCCGCACCCTCCCCGGATCCCTCCTGCACCTTGCCTGTGGCCCCACTGGCCACCTCTGCCCTGGACCCCTCACACCTTTCCTTTCTGTGTTGCTCTCCAGTCTCGGGAGGGGGTCCCCGTGTCCCACACCTCGGCTCCTCGCTGTCGGCAGGAGTCCTGCCCCGACCTGCTCTGAGCCTCCGGCTGTGGACTGTGGGAAGCACCCCCTGAGGGTCTCCTGCCCACCCTCCTGGGGGTTGCACAGCAGGGGGTGGGTGGTGGGCACAGGCGCCCAGGCCACTGAAGCCTGGCTTCCCTCCAGCCCCGCAGCCACGTGTGCTGTAGGGCCCCGGCCGGGGCTGTGGAGCCAGCTGAGGTCCATCCACGCACAGCACCCTGGATGGTCTGGTGGCTGAGGGAGGGTGGCTGCGAATGGCGGGCTTCCGTGTGGACAGGCGCTGGAGAAGGCTGGACAGGGCAGAAACCAGAGCAGAGGCTGGTGGGCAGGGGCGGGGGTAGGTTGAGGGGAATTTTCCAGTCCAATGGAAGTGTCCTCTGCGTCAATGAATTTTACTTTACCTCTAAATCTGCCCTGAAAGAGTCTCTTCTTCTAAAATAAACTACTCTTATCTCAGAAAAAAAAAGAAAGAAGCCTCCTGGCCGGAGGTGCTCATGCTGGGCCGACACTGATGTTGGTGTTAGAGATGGTGTCCGTGGTGTGACCCACCCGGCCCGCTGATGCTGAGGGATGCCCAGCCAGCCACTTACTGAACCCACAAAGCCACACAGCCACCCGGCTGTCACCAACACGGCCAAATTTCCTTGCCAGGGCTGAAGTCCATGTAAATATTGATCAGAGAAGGAAGGCTGGGTTTTGCTGTGTTTGGTTAATAGTTGAAGAGCCACTAGCTCCTTGGCTGTTTTCCCAGTGCCTTCACACCAGTGGGCCTTGTTGCATTTAAAATTTTAAAGAGATCCTAAAATGCTGTGTCATTCAAACGTTGAAAGTGCAGGAGGAAAACCTGCTCATTTAGGTGAATATCCGAGGACCTCTGTCAGTAAGAAGTCTCCCTGTCTGTTTAGTGTATTGATTATGTAAAACTTAAAAACGGGCAAAGAGAATTTTAGAACCAGTCTGTCAATTTGCAGCAAAAAGCCTGTTAAGATTTTGGGTTGCTTAAGCAAAGACCACATCGTTGGGATGCCCGGCGCTGCCGGGCATGGGGCTCTTGGGCCATGCAGCCACCTCATGGCCTACTGAGGGTGTGACTAGCTTTCTTGTGGGGGTGCTTTGGGGTCTTTCCTGCTGCCTCTAGGTGGGCATAGGTGGGGTGTCTCCAGCCCTGGCCCCGCTGTGGGTCCAGGGAGGGTGGGCTGCCGGTGGGGCCTCATAGCCGAGCCGTCCTCTGAGGAATTTGCCATTAGAGAGCCTCCAGACCACCCCACCCCAGACCTTGCAGTGGGAGGTGAAGGCAGCTCGCTGCCCCCTGGGGTGGGGGAGCATGACGGCAGCCCCAGCCCCACCCTCAGGTTCGTCCATCACGTCTCCTCCTCTGCAAGTCATGTGCGTCTAAGACATCGCTGCGTGACTCAGGGCCTACGGCTTTTCTCGTGTGTTTTCCTCTAGATGTTTCATGGTTTCAGGTTTCGTACTCAGACTGTTAACCTGCTTGTGTTCATCTGTGTGTGTGGTCTGAGTTACGGGTTCTGCGTGTGACCCCCAGCCCCGTTCCCCTCTGTCCTCTGAACTGATCGCCCTCGCGCTTGGCCACACATCAGTTAACCCGACCCAGGCGGTCCTACTTCAGGACTCCCTGTTCTGTTCCGACGGTCCGCGTGTCTGCCTTTGCACCAGCACCACTGTCCTGATCCCGGTCGCTTTATAACATGGCTCAAAATCTGCCGAGTTGGCCCCGCTCTGTTCTTCTTTTTCATTTGTTTTGGCTATTCTGAGTGCTTTGCATTTCTGTGAGAATTTTAGAACCAGTCTGTCAATGTGCAGCAATAAGCCTGTTAGGATTTTGATTGGGGTCAAGTTGAGTCTATAGACCAATCAAGGAGAATAGACTTCTTACTAATGTTAAGCTTCCAGACCCACGGACACTCTGTTTATTTTTTTTTCTTAAGATTGTTTTTTTGATGTGGACCATTTATAAAGTCTTTATTGAATTTGTTACAGAATCGCTTCTGTTTTATGTTTTGTTTTTTTGGTCTCGAGGCTTGTGTGATCTTAGCTCCCTGACTGGGAATCAAACCCACATCCCTTGTGTTGAAAGGAGAAATCTTAACCACTGGGCCACCAGGGAAGTCCCTCTTCGTTTATTGAAGTCTTTTCTCAAGTTCTTAGTGAAGCTTCAGTTTTCGGGGTGCGCATCCTGCACTGTCTGTCGATTTCATCAGTTTGTGTAGGCGATTGTGGGTCGTGCGTGTTTCAGTGGACATGAGGTCTTCTTCCTGGTCTATGGGAGCATCTGGGGTGATGTCAGCAGCTGGGTTTTCACAGGTGCCTTGCGTTTGGACAAGGGTGATCCCTATCACACCTCCCGTGCTGACTTTCTATCAGGAAGGTATATTGGATTTTTGTCAAATGTTCTTTTGTGTCTCTTAAGGCGATCATAGTGTTTTCTTCTTATGTAGTTTGTTTATATGGTAAATTACATTGATTGGTTTTCAAATGTTAAACCAACTTTTCACTCCTGGTATAAACCTCACTCGGTTGTGCGGATGTATTATCCTTTTAGTATATTGTTGATTCCATTGGCTGATTTGTTAATGTTCTGTCTAGAATTTTTGAGTTTTGTTCAGGAAGGGTCTTTCTCTCTCTCTCTCTCTTTTTTTTTTTTTTTTTGGTGATGTTTTGGTATCTGGTAATGCTGGCTTCATGGAGTGAGTTGGGGAGTGTTCCTTCCTTTTCAATTTTTGGGAACAGTTTGTACATAACTGGGATTATTTCTTCCTTAAATGTTTGGTAGGATTCACCAGTGAAGCCCTCTGGACCTGGAACTTTCTTTTGTGAAGACTTTTGACTCCATGTCAAAATACATGGATGGACATAGTGTATGCTGGCTGAACCCTCTGCTTCTTTTCCTGCACAAGCTTTGGTCAAATTCACTGGTGTAAAGTTTTTCATGTATCCTTTTTTGCCCTTTTAATGTCTGTAGACTCTAGTCTAGATGTTGAGACTCTGTGTCTTTTTTTTTCTTGCTCAGTCTGAGTAGAGGTTTTAGAGGACCAGCTCTTGGTTTCATTGATCTTTCTCTAGTGTTTTTCTATTTTCTATCATCGATTTCCACTCCACACTTTCTCCTACTTACACGGGTTTCATTTTCTCTCCTTTCTCTAGTTTCTTGTGGGAGCTGAGACCAGTGACCGAGACCTTCCTTCTCTCTCCTGTGGGTGTTCAGTGCCATAAACCCTCCCAAGCCGCAGCATCCCACAGATGCTGGTATGTTGTGCTTCCATTTTCACTCAATTCAAAATCCTTCTTGTTTCCTTTTCCATTTTTCCTTTCCCCCAGGAGTTGGTTTTTTGGGAAATGTGTTACTTAGTTTCTAGATGTTTGGGGATTTTTTCAGAGAGCTTTTTCTGTTATTAATTTCCAATTAACTCCATTGTGGTCAGAAAACACACGTTGTGTGATGTGGAACTCTTACCGTGACTTGTTTTACTTCCCGGAATGTGGTCTATCTTGGTAAATCTCCTGTGTGCACTTGAAACTAATTTCTTTCCTGTTGTTGTTGAGTGAGGTCTTTTATAAACATCAGTATACCAACTTCCCTTTCACTTTTCACTTTCATACATTGGAGAAGGAAATGGCAACCCACTCCAGTGTTCTTGCCTGGAGAATCCCAGGGATGCGGAGCTGCCGTCTATGGCGTCACACAGAGTCGCACATGACTAAAGTGACTTAGCAGTACTGAGTTGGTTGACAGTATTCAAATCTTTATCCTTACCTGTTCTATCAGTACTGAGAGGGGTGTTGAAGTAACTAGTTCTGTTTTGCAGATTTATCAGTTTTACTTCATGGACTGTAAGCTCTGGCATCAAGTGCATGAATGTTTAGGATGTTATGTCTTTTTGGTTAATTGTGAAACAATCTTCTCTATCTTGGTAATAATGTTTGCTCTGAAATCTACTTTGTCTAAAATTTATACAACCACTCAGCCTCCTTTCCACCAGTGTTAGTAGAGTGACTGTCGTGCCAGCCTGTTGTGGTTAGCTGGTTTGAATCTTTATAAGTGTATTTTGTGTAGCCAGCATGCAATTGGATCATTTTTTATCCAGTCTGACAATCTCTGCCTTTTAATTGAGATGCTTGGCCATAAGCATTTAAGTTATTATCGATGGGGTGAGGCTCAAATCAGCATCCTTCACTCCTTCATGTCCAGTGTTTGGAAAGCCCTTGTATATTTGTCTGTTTTTTCTGTGTGTGTGTGTTTCAGGCGAGTGGGTAAATGCCATCCTTCTTGGCTAGAAGTAGAAAGGACAGCAGTAATAAATGTCATACAATACTCAGTCCGTGTTCAGTTCTTCTCGATTGTGTCAAAACTATCTTGTTCCAGTTGGTGTGTATGTATCAGGATCCAAATGAGGTCTGCATGTTGCACTCAGTGGGCATTGCACTTGGTGGACGTGACTCCTGAGCCCCTCACTTTCTTCCATGTCATCTACTTGGGGAGGAGAGTGAGTCACTTGTCTAGTAGGGTGTCTGGGTTTGGGTGATTACATCTTTGTGATGATGCACCCCACTCTGTCCAGGGATCCCATTCAGTGGCAGGGGGTGGGGGCGGCTCTGAGAAGCAGAGGGAGGAACACACCTGCTCCCACCGCACCTGGTGGTTCCCGAGTGTGGGGGACAAGTGGCGGCCTGGGTCTTTGGTCCTCCCACTGGCCTGCAGGAGGGGTGAGGACGTGACTCGGTGGCTGATTTTGAAAGCATTACCTCATCAACAAAGAGGAAAAAAAATTAATGGCCTTTAAATCTGCGTCTTGACATACCACACCAGAAACAAGGTTTTGTGCCTAAGACAGCGTTTTTGAAGAACGGCTGAGCCCCTCAGACAGAAAGGGTGCTGGGCTAGGAGCTGAGGAGCCACTCAGATTCTCCTCTTACGGCTGGGTGGCCCTTCTGGTCACTCCTGAGGAGCCCTGTCTTCCCCACATATAAATGGATCTCACCCCACCCACCCCAGGCTGGTTTTGAGTGTTAAATGAGCTCAGGTGAAAACACTTAAAATTGTCAGGTGCTGAGTTGATGTTGGTGTGATTTTTACTGTTGGAATCTTGACATCCCTGGGTTCTTGGAACAGTGTGGACGTCCTATCCATCCCTGTGGCTTGAGCCTGGGGTCCATGTGTGAACTCAAGCTGCTTCCTCTGGCCGAGGACACTTTACCCTACAAGGACCTCTCATCACCCCTCGGTGGACCCCACCTTGGTCCAGCTACTCTGGAGGAGGATGGTCCCCCAGGCCCCCAGAAAGAACCATGTGCAGGTTCCTGTCCTGAAAACTGACCATCCAGATGCCCTCCCGACTGAGAGTGAGTCAGCCAGCTGGTTTTCATGCCAGAGTGACAGGCAAGGGGATTGGGGACAGTAGAGGCAGGAGGGGCCCTGGGGAGCCCCCTCCCACTTTGCTCCACCATTAGCTGCTGAAGGGTAAGAGTCTGGGCCTGATGAGTTTGGAAAAATAAAAGGTTTCTGTGGCTAAAAAGTGAAAGCTCTGGGAGTGTAGAGTCAAGGGTCTGGGACAGTGGGTGTGTCCAGGGGGACGGGGTGGCGCTGGGCTCCTCCCAGATTCCCTCCCCTCCACGGTCCCAGACCCCACGTCCATGGAGTGTGTGATTCCGAATGTGTTCTGGACCCTGGGTGAGGGAGCCAAGCTGCTCAGGGCCAAGGGGCTCAGCTGCCCCCGGGTCTCCTGGCCTCCTCCTGCTTCAGTGTTCAGCCACTTCCAGAAGGACTTTGTGTTCTGTTTGCACAGGCCGTCCCCCGTGGAGGTGGCCCTAGACCCCTCCCCGTACCCCGCCCCTGCATGACCCCCCCACCATGTGACCGCCCCCCCCACTCCATGCCCCCACAAGGGCCCCTTGGGTCTCAACTGCTCTCTCTGCACATAGGTTGCGAGATGGGAACACAAGACCCGAAAGCTGAGCAAGGCCTTTGGGTCCCCCCGCCTGGCCTGTTACACCCTGGGTGGGGCCATCCTGCTCTTGAACGTCCTGCGCTCCCACTGGTAAGGACCCCTCCCCTCCCCCGCTACCCCCAACCCCACCCCAGGCCCCTGGGGGAGCCCCCTCCTCCGTCCCACCCCAACCAGGGAAGAGGTGGGAGGTGCCTGGAGCCAATGTGAGGGGCGGGGCGGGGGGACTAGTTGGGGGCTGCTCTGAGCCCATCTCCCCCACTGGCTCTGCTGGCTCAGGGAAACCCCTTCTTGGGCTCCACCTGGAGAGGTGGCCCCCCACAGCGAGCAGTGACCTGGGTGTGGTGGGGAGGGCAGCTAGGCCAGCTTGGTGGAATCCCTCCACAATGGGGTTGGCTGCTGCACACCCCCTTCCTCCCCCAGTTACTCTGAAAACTCAGCTTATGGCGGGGTGTGGGGGGGGGTAGACCCAAACAGCCCCATCTGGTGGGCAGCCCAGTGCAGGAGCCTTTGCAGGCACCCTGGCCCCTCTGAACGAGTGAGTGAGTGAATGAATGAATGAGTGAGCACACAGCATCCCCCATGGCCCCTTCTCCCTGGCTGTCACCGAGGGGGCATTTAAAGCTCCTGAAACATCGCATCTCAGGAGACGGGACCTGCTGCCTGTTTCCCTTCAACAAAGTGCTGTTTCTAGTTCTTGGGTATTCTTGGCCTCCTGAGTCCACCATGTAGGGAAAAAAACACCCCGTACCCCAGGCCCAGCCCCACCACTGTTCCTATGGGGTGGAGCTGGGTGGTCCATCCTACCCTGCAGGTGGGCTGCACCAAGGTGGGTGGCCAGGTGGGCATGGGGGGAGTGGAGGGGCAGAGGGCAAGGTGATGGAGAGTCTGTCTGTCTGGAGGGCTGACGGCATCCTCCATGTGGCCCCAACTTGAACCCCACTGGCCTTCAGAGGCCAGCAGAGGCGGGTCTATAGATAAGCTGCTGTCCCTACTGCCAGGCTGGCGCTGGCAAGACGTGTCGCGTCCTGGGCCCCTGAGAGGCCTGGCAGGGGAGAGACCCAGGCCCAGCCCCTCTCCCTGCGTCCCGGCCTTTGTGTCCCTCTCCCCGTGTCACTGTGTTACTGTCAACCTTTAGGCTACGGCTTTCCTCCTGGGTGAATTAACCACCCAGGGAATTTGGGGGCCGAGAAAGGACCCCTCCACTGCAAGCAGGCCTGTTTTCCCTTCTCCCCTCTACGGTCCTCCTCCTGTTTGCCCCCCGCTGACAGGTCTGGGTGGGGTTCAGGGGCAGGGCTTGTGGGAGTCCTGCCCACCCGCCGCTCCCCAGCATCCTTCCGCTGTCGCTTTATGTGGTTCCTGCAGGTGGGTTTTCTGTGCCTGTGTGTGGGTGTGGGTGTATGTGGTAAAAGACACATTAATAAAATTGACCCTTTCAGCCACCTTGAGGTATAGTTTTGTGACATTTAGGACCTCTCCCTGGGAGTGGTGTCCGTCCGTCAGCTCACAGGGCTGTGTCCAGGCCACTTGCTCTACAGACAGGAGAGGTGGAAGGGTGGGAGGGGACTGAGCTGTGTGGCCCGAGCTGCCAGCTCTCAGAACTGCGGGTTTATCAGAGCCAGGGAGGGTGCAGGGGTGGGGCATGGGCGCGGCCACCTGGCACCACGCGGGGTGTGCGGCTCTGAGCCAATCCCAGCAGCTCAGCCTGGAGCTGCAGGGTGACCCTGAACCCAGCAGCAGGAGAGGTGGGTGGAGAGCAGGGGGCGTGGGCAGTGTGACCAGGGACCAGGTGTGCCCTGACACATGTGCCGCTGTTTGACAGGTCACTGTGCAGGCCTCTGCCCATGGTGTCCTGTTTGCTGTTCAAACAGAGGCTTCTCCCGCCTCCCTGTTCCCCTTTCTTCACTTTGGGGAAGGGGGCTGCTTTTCCTGATTGATGAACACAGACTATGACCCCTTCTGCCTGGCATGGGCTGGCGCCAGGGAGGTGCTCAGGGGAGAAGCCTCTGTTCTCCAAGAGCTGACCGTAGTCTGAGGAGAGAGTTATAGGGAGTCGGGCTTTAGCTTAACCTAAGGAGTTTGACGACATCCGGCTAATGGAGTGGACAAAGGGAGATGGAACTTGCTCTGCTAGAAAGAGCCTGGTAGGGTTGTCCAGTGGTTAGGGCTCCTGCTTCCACTGCCGAGGGCGTGAGTTCAGTCCTGGTCAGGGAACTAAGATCCCACAAGCTGTGGGGTATGGCCAAAAGAAGGAAAGAGAGGGGTCGGAATGGAGGATGGAGGGCGGGTAGGCTTGCTCACGACGGAGGGAGAGTTGGGTGGAGGCATGATTCTGGAGTCTCCTACCCTCTGCAGTGCCAGTCATCCTCAGACTGAACACCCTGCTGTCCTGCAGAGTCTAAAATGTTGTCATTCATAATCTGTTTCTTAAAACCACTATTGTTACAGACAAGTCAGGATTTCTGGCTTCTCTGGAAGCAGGCACCAGCCCCCTATTCCGGTCAGTTCTTCTGTGGCGGCCCCTCAGCAGGCCACTTGACTCACCCTCAGGACTCGCCTGAGACCCCTGGACAGGCTACTCTGGGGGCCTGGGGGCAGGGTGGGCGGCCCCTCTACGTGGCGGTGACCTCCCCGCCCTGCCCACAGCTTCACGCAGGCCATGCTGAGCCAGCCCCGGATGCAGAGCCTGGACAACCCCGCGGCCTACCACGTGGGCCTGGCACTCCTGGGAGTGGGCGGCGTGTTCGTCCTTTCCAGTTTCCTGGCGCTGGGCTTCACCGGGACCTTCCTAGGTAAGACCCTGAGTGCGGGGTCCAGGGCCCTGCTCCCCCCAACTCCAGGCCTCAGCCTGCCCTGCTCAGCATTGGGGGGCAGACTCTCAAGCCCCAGCCAGCTGCTTGGCCTCCAGGATGGGCTGGGCTTCTGTTGCTATGTTCAGGTCTGATCGGGGCTGGTACAGGTCTTGGGCTGGCAACAGGTGGGGGCGCTGGCCCCTCTGCTTGCCCGTGGCTCCGGAGCTTTGGGGCTGAAAACCCAGTGCTAGCAGGGCTGGACGTCCTACAGACACCAACTCCCAGTCTGGGACTCTGGCGGGAGGGAGCAGGGCGGCTGATGTGCGGGGGTCAGTGGGGCCAGAGCAGAAGGCCAGCCAGGGATCACGTCACTCGAGTCCCTGAGGGCCATGCAGGAGACTGGGGCGTCCTCCTAGGAGGAGGGTCCCACAGGGGAGGTCCTCTGGGGGCCAAGGAGCAGGTGGGGATCATTGTGTGGGCCTCACAGGGGTGGGGTGGGGAAGGGAGCCAGGGGAGGGAGGTGGGTGGTGTAGCCAACCTCAGGAGACCAGGGGTTAGCAGCCCCACAGCAAGGGCAGGGGAAAGGGCAGCCAGGGTCTGGAGGAGGGTGGGGGAGGGGCCTGGAAGCCGCCTGGGTGGGGGGGGCCCCAGGAGAAACGGCCTGGAACGAGGGGCCCTCAGGCTCAGGAATGTAGGTCAGAGTGGCCGAGTCCCCGCCCCCCGCCATGAGCCACCCTGAAGCAGACTTCTGTGCCACCGGGAAGAAAGGCTCCCCGGCCAAGAAAGGCTCCCCGGCTGCGAGCCCTGTCTCCAGACAGTGGTGATGGTGATGCAGCTGCTACTCCTCCAGGCCCACCTGTGCCTGGAGCACAAGGGACTCACCATGGGCCCCTAGTGAGCAGCGCTGCTCCCTGTGGGCCATGCCCGGGCCGGGCCAGACTGCTCTGGACACCGGGTCTGTGTCCCCTGCCTCTCGGACCGCCACACCCTCCCCTGGGAGAAGCTCTGGGCTGGCTGCAGGGGGAGAGCTGATCTCCAGGCTGGTGGCCCAGGTGGGGGTGGCCCAGCTAAGGGAGGAGGGGGAGGTGGAGCAGAGATAGTGAGTAGGGGTAGGTGTGCTTTAGACAGTGGGGGGCAGGTGAAGGGAAGGTCGACAGGAAGTGCCACAAGCCGAGGAGGTGGCAAAGGAGGAGAGGTGTCCAGAGAGCAGGGAAAGTCCCCAAGCAGAGGGGACAGAACATGTGAAGGCACAGAGGCAAGAGCAGGTGGGGGCGCAGCCCCTGGGCACACCCCCAGTGCCTGCACACCTCCCTCTGGACGGGGCAGCCAGGCTGTGACCCTCCTTCCTGCCCACCCTGTTTGCAGGTGACTACTTTGGGATCCTCAAGGAGGCCAGAGTGACCATGTTCCCGTTCAGCGTCCTGGACAACCCCATGTACTGGGGCAGCACGGCCATCTACCTGGGCTGGGCCATTGTGTGAGTCAGCCCTCATGCCCCATGGAGCTCAGGGCACTGGTTAGGGCTCCTTTCCTGGGGAGTTCCTCACTGGTGGGAGCAGAGAACATCCTAGAACGAGGTCGGCAGACTTCCTCTTAAAAGAGCGGGAGGCTCCTGGGCAGCAGGTGACGGAGTGGCCGTGGTTGCGAAATTTGAATTTCACGTCATTTTCACAAGTCACAAAATATTCTTTTGATTTTCTTAAACAATTACAAATATAAAAACTGTTCTTGGCCTAGGGACCACAGGCTGCCAACCCAGTGCTGGAACTGGGCAGGGAGGCCCCCTGCCCGCAGCCAGCCTGCAGGATCCACGCCCCACAGACTAGGGCTCCTCCGGCCAGCAACCCGCAGTCCAGGAGCCTGGCACACGTGCCCCCCAAGGCATCTCCCATCTGTCCATTTTCTGGATTAGAATTTCTTCCATAGAAAGGTTTTCTTTGTAGAAAGAATTCTGATTTTACTGAACGCTAGAAAACAACTTTCCAGGAAGGTCACAGGTGCCCCCAGAGTCCAGAAGGACAACAGGACCTAAAGGAACAAAACTTGATGGTGGACCATCTGGAGCGGACGTTCCCCCACCAGCCCCACCTTCGGGGGTGGGGGGGGCACATGGGATTCAGGCTCTGGGCTTTGAGTGACAAGGAGCTGGAGGGGCACTTGTGGGTCTGCTGGGACCCCCCCAGCCTGTGCCCACTTCAGACCAGGAAGCCCCCCATCCACCTGCCTTCAGCCTGGCCCCTCTCTCCTGGACTGGGGCAGTGGGATCCAGGGAGGCAGGCTCCCCCCACAGGCTTACCCACTCCCCATAGTGTCTCCTACCTGAGACTGGCAGGGCGAACCCCACAGAGGTCCTTCTGCAAACTTCCCTGCCAGCACACCCATCTTTCCTCTCACTTTCACTCCCAGTCAATCTTTCCAAACCCAACTTGAGGTGTCCCCTCCTCCAGGAAGTCCTCCCTGACCTCCTGATATGCACACACACACACAGGTTCTTCCTCTGTGCTTAGACGGGGCCTCCCAGGGCAAAATCACAGAGTGGGTCTTCTCTGTCTCCAGGAGTGAGAGGTTGCCCCCCTCTACAGGGCTGTTAGGCCAAGGCTCTCAAGAACATATGAGGAACCCTAGGGGCCCAGGCTCCCACAGGCCCCTCAGGAGGGCACCAGCCATGTGGTGATGAGGAGGGGCCTCAGTTGTGCAGGGGAGGGAGCCCTTCATCCGAGAGCTCATTAGGCATACTCCATTACCCGGGGCCGCCAGACGCTGACCCAGCAGGGCTGCTCCCAGCCCTTCCTAGCCCATCTGTCCCCGACCTGGGGCCCCACAGACAGAGCTTCCCGTTGGCCCAAGCAACCAGGTGTGTGGAAGCCCCAGAAGGTCCAAGGTGCTGGGATTCCTAGGGCATCAGCTCGTCAGCCTGTGAGACACCCCTCCCCAAGGTGCACAGCTGGGTCCCTGGGACCTCCCCAGCCCCACTCCAGGCTCTGGGCTCTGGCACATGGGCCACAGTTTCCCTATGGGCCTCAGTTTCCTCATCTGCAGTGTGGGATGATCACTTGCACACGGCTGTTCGGTGACAGTGCTTTCAAGGTGGGGAAGTTCACACAGACAGAACAGAGAAGGGCATTTGGCTCCCGTTCAGGGTCTGTGCCCGGCTGACAAGGGGCCGGCTTCCCAGGCTGGGGCTGGCCACCTTAGGGATACTGTGGCCACGGAGCCCTGGCCCTGAGGTCCCCCGGCGGGTTGGGGGTGGGGTGGGGGGAGGCTCTGCCCACTCCAGGAAGTAGCACCAGGGCCGTGAGCAGGGCCTCAGGAGGGCAGATCTCATTTCAGCCCCAAAGCATCTGTGCCCTTGGCATGTCCACGTGGCAGTGCCGAGGACCAGGTGGCCCAGCTCACCCTCAAGGTCAATTTGAATGGAGCCCACAGAATGGAAGGTGGGGGTGTCATAGGGGGCACTTGGCCTTCACTGTCCCTGAAGCCCCCAGAGAGACAGTGTGAGGTTCTGGGGAGTGGGAGTGGGCAGGCAGAGGGTCCCTGGTGGGGGGTAGCCATCTGCCTTGAGCCACCCAGCCTGGGCCTCATGCTCCCCTCCAGCTCCTGGGCTCCAGGAGCTCTTCTCATCTCCTCCTCGACTCTCTGGATGTGGGGGCCCAACCTCGGCAGTGGTCACCAGCAGAGAGCCCGTGAAGGGGCTCCCTGGACACTCCGCCTGGCTTTGGGTGCCCTGGCCCCATTTCTAGAAAACAGCCTAAGAACACGGCTTCTTGTGGGCAGAGGCCCCACGACCTCCTGTGCGGAAAAAAACATGCTGACCACTCGGGTGATTCGGGGAGGCCAGTCGTTCGTTTCTCCCTGCGTTCTCCCTTCACTCTGTCCTGAGTTTCCAGCTGCAGCTGGAGGCCTGAGGCCCAGGCCTGGACAGGCAGTGGTGAGGTGGACCCTCGTCCGAGAGAAGGCTGGCCCCAGGCCTGCCCCTGACCCAGCGTTTCCCCGCAGGCACGCCAGCCCCACCGGCCTGCTGCTGACCGCGGTGGTGGCACTCATCTACATGGTCGCCATCGTGTATGAGGAGTGAGTAGGCGCTGTCGCGGGCTGGGGACGCCGTGTGCCCGTGGGACCCGCACTGGGCCTTCCTCTCCCTACAGGGCCTCCCTGTGACCCTGGCAGGTGGCCATGGCCAGGTCACTGTCAGAGCAGCAGATGGGCAGCTGACCGGGTAAAGGACAGGCCTGGGAGCCAGGCTGGCAGTGCTGGCTCTTTCTGGTCACACACGGACCCCCACCCTGTCCACCCTGGGTGGGGAGCATGGGTGGCAGCGTCAGGCTCAGCACCAGCTGACCGAGCCTCTCTCACCCCTGCAGGCCCTTCACTGCCGAAATCTATCAGCAGAAAGCCTCCCAGGCCTACAAGAGGAGCTGACGGCCACGGCCACTCTGGGAGAGTTCCCACCTCAGGCCTGCCCCGAGCACAGGCCCCTCGAGGGGGAGAGCGGTGCTTGGCGAGGACTGTCCAGTGCCTTGGAAACACGGCTTGAGGGCTCTGGACAGGTGCCTTGTGGCCCCAGAGCCCCCTGCCCTGCTGCCCACCTTGTCCTGACTAATAAAAGGCACCTGACCCATACCCCTTTGGTCTCCATCTGTCCAGGTCAAGGAGGGGCAGGCTGGGGTCTGGGAGAGGGTCCCTGAGCTCGGAGGGGTGCCGTCATCCACGCTGGACAGTGGGGGGACTGCCCAGGCCTTTGGGCCTCCTGTGCCCCCCACCTCGCCCCACTTTTGCCCTTCCGGGGGACAGCCCACCCTCAGCTTGCTGGGAGGGAAGCACTGAGCCCCTCCCTGGCATCTCTGGTTACTCTGACATTTCTCTCCTAATGACCTGTGGACCTCACGTGGCCACAAGGAGCAGCCATGGGGCCACCGGGCCTGTGGTCAGGCCTGACTGCAGAGCTGTGGGCACAGGGTGGGGCCCTTGTCCAGGCCCAGCCTCATCTGCACAGCCCCTGGCCCCCAAGGCCACAGAACCTACTTTACTCCCTTTGGGATGGGAGGCAGGGGGCTCCACCTGTGCACCTGGCCCCCTAGCCTCAGCATCCTCACCTGCGAAGTGGCCCCTGTAGCCATGCTCACCCTGGGCTCCTGGGCGCTGTGGGCAGTGCCAGCTGGCCTTGCCATGGAGCTCTTCAAGGCTGCCCTCTGGTGTCTGGGATTCAGAGGTCCCAGGGTTCGAGGAGCTGAAGGAGGCATGCAGGCAGGTCTTACCAATGCCTCTGCTTGCATACGTGCAGGGACAGGAAGCTCACCACCTGTGGGCACCTCTGACGTCCTGGCCCCCATGGCCTGAGCTGTCTCTCTGTTAGGGCAGGACTGCGTGACTCCTGGGTCATGCAGCTGTGGGAGTCAGGCCTGGGGCAAGGAGGGTCTGCTGTGATGGGAACAGCCCACAGCTGAGGAGGAAACTGCTGGACAGCTGTGACCTCGGCTGTGGAGGCAAGGTCAGAGGGGAAAGCAGCTCTGGTTAGCTGTGTTCTCTTCGTCAGGCCGTGGCTGTGGGCTGGGGTGACACAGGACCCTCTGTAGAAAGAGCTGCTGGGGGCAGTCTCGGGCGGCAGGCCAGCACTCAGCATACCTCAACACAACTTTCAGGAACTTTCTAAACCACTCTTTACCAGCAGACCAGGCCATGGTGGACACTTCCTGCCTTGGGAGCCAGCTGTCTGCTTCCAGCCCACCCCCAATATTTTACCAAATGGTTTAAATTTTCCCATTCCACTCTGAGCCAGAAATTTGCTGCATTGCAGAGAAATCATACAGGCATGTGCCCAGGCCCAGAAAGCAAGACCATGGGTATCATCATAAACCTGGGCAACCTAGAATTAATGCAATGGCTGGAGGGTGGGGGCACACTCTGGGGAAAGAACGGCAGGTGGGTTCAGGGCCTAATGAACTTAGCTGACTTGAGGGACAAGTCCTAGAACCTGGCATCTGTGGGCGGAATCATGCCCAGGTGCCAGGAATTGAGGTTGAGAACCCAGGCTGGGCTCAGTACCTGCCACTGTCACCAGCTGGAAGGGGCCAGAGGAGTGAGGTCATCCCTGTCCTGACATCTGACCTGGGGTCAGGGAGAGGAAGGCTCTGATTCTGGGCTGGGTCCTGGCCCACTGGCCTCCCTAGGGAGAGCTGGACCCTGCAGCTGTGGGCCCTGGGCAAATCATTCCCCTGCCTCAGTTTCTCCGTCTATAAAATCAAGTTAGTAATAGTTTCCACTCCTCTAGGCTGCCATGAAGAAGGACTTAAGGACTGTGCCTGAAAGTGAAAGTCACTCAGTCATGTCCGACTCTTTGCAAACCCATGGACTATACAGTCCATGGAATTCTCCCGGAGAGAATACTGGAGTGGGTAGCCTAATCCTTCTCTAGCAGATCTTCCCAACCCAGGAATCAAACCGGGGTCTCCTGCATTGCAGGCGAATTCTTTACCAACTGAGCTATTTAGGGAAGCCCAAAGACTGTGCCTGGGATGGGATAAATGGGAACCAACATTTTCCTGGCTCCCCTGCAAAGGGCAGGAAATTCTGCTGGAATCCTGGTCACACAGGGCTGCGTGAGAGTCCAGAGGCCCTGTGCAAACCTGTGTGTGGACTAACCTTGTCACTGCCCAGAGCTCGGCCTGTGTGGATGGGTGGGTGGTACCAGGTGATAGCCCTGGCACTCTCCCAAATCAGAAGCTGAGCACAGCCCAGCCTCACCTGTCACCATGGGAGCAATGGCCTTTCCACCAGTTCCAGGCTAGAGTTGGCCAGCTCCAGCAGCCTCTTCCCAGGCCTTTCGGCAGCAGCCCACTCCTGGTTACTGATCAGCCTGCTGCCCCCTGGTTTGTTCTGAGGCCTCGTGGGTTATTTACTATTGTTGTTATTACCACAGCCCTACACTGTTTGCAAGTTCCCAACCAATCAGAGCCAAAGCTCCATCTTCCAGGAGAGGAATACCAAGTCCAGAGAAGGCCAGCGACTGCTGTGATGCCCACGCAGCATTCAGGATCATCCTGGCTTCCAGACTATCTCCCCCAACTAGAAAATGGGAATGCTGGCCCATGGGACTCCAAAGCACAAGATGCTATGGGGGAGGGAGGGAGGGGACATCGGCCTGACTACTGAAAGGCAAGCCTCTGGTCCTTCCAGGCTCCAACAGGAAGACGGCAGGGGCAACCTCTGGCTGAAACTCCTACCAGGAACCAGCGCCTCTCTGGCTGGGAGAAAGGAGCTGAAGCCTGTTGTGGGGCGCGGGGTCCGGAAGCTCCGGCTTCGCGAATTCCAGCCTCGAGCGCCGAGCTCCGGGGTCCCGGCTCCGCCGGCGGGGCCTCGGCTGCCCTCTGGCGGCGGGAGAGCGCCGCGCCCACCTCCCGCTGACACCGCCGCCCGGGACGCCAGGGGCCTGAGCCGGCCCCTTTCTCAGAGCTGGTCCGAAGGTGAGCAGCGACCCGGGCGCGGTGCCTGGCACCTGGCACACACCTGCCGTCGTGCTGCCCAATGTTGTTATTCTCCGAGGAAAGTGAGTTCCAAAGAAAGCGTGCGCGTGTGAGTCCAGCGGTGGGGAAGCGGGTTGGGGGGGGGGGGGGGGGGGGGGCGTGGTCCTTGCAAGGGGTCGGAAGCACAGCCAGAAGTGGGTCCCCGACGCCCTTGCGGCCGCTGAAGCATCGGAGAAGCGCAGAGTCCGCGCGCCCGCAAGCCCGAGGCAGACCCTGGGCTGGTCTTCCCAAGTCCCGCCACCGCGAGAGGGCAGCGGCCAGCGGAGGTGGACGGAGGGTGCAGTGGAGCCCGCGGGAGTGCGCACCGTGACGCGCAAGGCGGGGCGGGGCGGGGCGGCCACGCGGGCTGCATATAAGGGCTGTGCTGGACGCGCAGAGCCAGAGCTTTTGTCCGGAATCCAGAGCCCTGCTGAGCCCAAGCCCGAGCAGCCGGCCGAGCCGAACTCTGCCCTGCGCCCCCAACCACCGTCTGCTTGTCTCACGGCCCCGCGCCCGGCCCCCTCGGTCCCTCTGCTCAATGAAACTGTCCGCGATGATCAAGAAGATGTGCCCGAGCGACCCGGAGCTGAGGATCCCGGCCAAGAACTGCTACCGCATGGTGGTCCTCGGCTCGTCCAAGGTGGGCAAGACGGCCATCGTGTCGCGATTCCTGACAGGCCGCTTCGAGGACGCCTACACGCCCACCATCGAGGACTTCCACCGCAAGTTCTACTGCATCCGCGGCGAGATCTACCAGCTGGACATCCTCGACACGTCCGGCAACCACCCGTTCCCCGCCATGCGGCGCCTCTCCATCCTTACCGGTGAGCCCGGGCGGCCAGAAGCGGGCATGGGGAGGGAGCGCGCCGCCGCGGTGACGGGGACCCCTTGTCCCGGGGCGCGCGGGCTGGAGGCGCGGTCCGTGCGCCACGATGGGCGCTGGAGAGGTTAGCGTGCCCCTCGCGGCGGCCGGAGCCCCTGAAGTCAGCCCGCCTCAGCTGTCCCCTGGTAGCCGCCCTCACCCTCTTCCGCTCTGTCCCCCTCAGGAGACGTGTTCATCCTGGTGTTCAGCCTGGACAACCGCGACTCCTTCGAGGAGGTTCGGAGGCTCAAGCGGCAGATTCTCGACACCAAGTCGTGCCTGAAGAACAAGACCAAGGAGGACGTGGACGTGCCCCTGGTCATCTGTGGCAACAAGGGGGACCGCGACTTCCACCGCCAGGTCGAGCCACGCGACATCCATCAGCTGGTGGGCACCGACCCCCGGCGCTGCGCCTACTTCGAGATCTCGGCCAAGAGGAACAGCAGCCTGGATCAGATGTTCCACGCGCTCTTCGCCATGGCCAACCTGCCGCGCGAGATGAGCCCGGACCTGCACCGCCGCGTGTCGGCGCAGCACTGCGAGGCGCTGCACCAGAAGGCGCTGCAGGGCAAGAGGCTGCGGCGAGCGGGCGGAGACCGCGACGACGCCTTGGGCATCCTGGCGCCCTGGGCGCGCAGGCCGAGTGTGCACAGCGACCTCATGTACATCCGCGAGAAGGCCAGCGGCGGCAGCCAGGCCAAGGACAAGGAGCGCTGCGTCATCAGCTAGGAGCCCCCGCCCCAACGTGGCAGCAGAGCCTCAGGAGGCCCTGTAGTTCGAGTGTCCGGGCCACGTGCCCCAAACCGCGGGCGTCTTCCTACCCAGCGCCCCAGCCCCTGCACCAGGGAGAGTCAGCGAACAGAGAAGGGACCGTCATCTGCTCGGAAAGGAATGAGAACTGGCTGAGGCCCGACTCCCCCCACTTCCGATGCCCATTGGGGCCCACCACTTTTCTCACAAAGCCCTAAAAATGGGAGCGGGGGTGGAAATTAAGCTTGTCCTGCCCGCAGGAGCAGCAGGGGCATTATCTGTGTGATTGGGGGTTGCCATGACAGCTGGCCTGAAACCGAGGGTGGGGTCAGATCATAGGGAGTGACTTGTTTACATGTGTGTGCAATTGCACAAAGCAAAACATAAAACTCGCACTTTATAAGAGTTCTGGTGTCACCCTGGACATGAACAAGATCTTACCTAGGTGTTTGTACTGCATGTTGAGTCTTTATTGTTACTGGTTTTTTACTATAAAATAAAGTAACTTAAAATGGAAAACCATGCTTCCCCCGGCTTTAGAAATGGGGGAGGAGGGAGGGCAGGTCTCTACTTCTGTGGAACTGGACTTGCTTTTCCCAGAGCTGGAGATTAACCCTGGCCTGAAAACAGCTCCCTGGAGAGAGGCCCCAGAAAAGCTCCCAACAGCTGGAAGCCCTTCTGTTTGGGAGCCACTCTTGAGAAAGCCAGGACACAAATAAAGGGCTTCAGGGTTCAGCCATGCACCACCTACTTGCCCCCCCACCTCCTCCCCCTCCAAGGGCCTCAGGGACTGACCAGCATGTCCTATGCTCAGCGCAGGCCCAGGGCAACAAAACATCACCAAACCTGGAACCATCAACGGTTCGAGGGGTCACTCAAGCCCTCCTTTGTGCAGGACCCTTGTCCTGAGTCGGCTGCAGGCTCCGCCACCGAGCCACCTGGGCCTAGTCACCATTTGTGGCCCTGGCCCCTCTGGCCGCCCTCCCTCCTCAGGGGCGTCCAGCAACCCCTCTGCAGCTGAAGGCACCAGCTCCCACCTGGTGGCCGGCTCCCTCCGCCACATGAGACTGCACAAGCCCAGGGCAAGGGACAGCTGGCAATCCTGACTTTCCACCTGTGAAACCAAGAGAGCAGACGCTTCTGCTGGGGGCTGCTCTGAGGGCCGTGGGCAACGTCTCCGCATGGTGCCCGCTGCCCAGGAATCCAAGTGAAGAGTCCAGGTGTCCCAGGGGAGGACTGTAACTCTGCTTTGGTGGACTGCTCCCTGCCAGGACCCGACCTACATCCACAAGGAGGGATGATGGCCCAGGGGCTGACCACATGCAGGACGACCCTCTGGGCCACCTGTACCCTGGGGTCGGATGCCACTCCCAGAAGGGTCACCCCATGCTCATGCTGGTGTAGCTGGTGTGGCCATGTTCTCGGGCTGGGGGCGGGGCATGGAGTGGAGGTGTTCCCAGTTGCTCAGTCTCCTCTGTGTAAAGGGGAGGTTTTCCTCTCAACTATCACGGGGATGTCCTAATGTGAATGTCTCAGTACAGACCCACGATGTCCTGACAGCAGAGCACAAGTTCTTTTAATCACTCTTGAAAAGCGTCACGGGTCACAACACCGGAGCACAGAGGAGACCCACGAGGAGCCCATGTCCACTACAGTCTCGCAGCAAGCCCCGGCCGCCTGGTATTTCTGAGCTTCACATTCCATGGTTATTTGGTTGGAGCCTTAAAATCGACCAACCCAGTACTGTACTCTTGAAACTTCAAAAAAATAACTGATTCAGTTTATAACAGCCCCACGGCAGAGCTGGCCTCAGGTGACACCCACTTAAATTCAGAGCCTGCTCCTCTGGATGAGGCTGTGAAACCTCACCCTTCCCCTGGACACCTGACAGGTGGCTGCCAGCAGACTCAGACAGAACCCCAGCTCGGAACACCCTTAGCCTATATTCCTGCCAACTGGCGGGCGCCCATCATCCCTGACACGGCTGGCACAGGGATGAGCCCACTCTAGATCTGAGTGATACTCGCCACTTGTCCCCACAGGTTTCAAAGGCTTTCACCTCAGGCTGGTCACACAAACGCAATTTCTGTCTGGAGAAACAAGGGTGTTTATAAACATCTATGAACCAGGCCTGGGCCACACGATTGCCAGGGCCAGCTTCCCCCACCCCAAGGGGCTGTCAGAATCATGGCCCAGCTGTCCTTTTCCATGTGACCCCCAAGTGCACGCAGTGAGGCCAGGGGGGAGGTCATCGGTGAACCAGGGACAGGCCTTGGGAAAGCTGAAGAGGGTGTCTGTTCATCTCATCAGACCACAGCTGATGAGACCACATGGTCTGAGGTGGTCTGGCCATTCTTGGGCAGTAAATGGCTAAACGAGCTGACTGAAGGTAACAGGGGACAAAGGAGCAAGAGCTACAAGTAACAAGGACATGGGTGGCAGAGAACCTGGGTGGGGGGTGCCTGGTGGGCTCCTGGTTGATACCCCATGAACAGTAACACCCATGCCTCAAACAGAAAGAAACTATTCCAGGGCAAAAGGCTACCCCACAGTCTCTGAAACCATGCATTTCTCTCAAGGCCTTTCTCCATGTGTGTGCAGGCCTAACTGTCCACACACACTGCTGCTCACTGGACACCAGGTTCCTGGTACACCCACCATCTGGAGTGGGTGGGGAGGGGCAGAGGGAAGCCGCCTCCCTTCCTGCTGTGTCCCTCCCCAGAGGCAAGAGGCGGCCCCACCTCCCAGCCTCAGGAAGCCTTCCTCCTTCAGCAGGCAGTTACTGCGCATCTGGATGGGGGCACAGTACATGAGGATGCCCAGGGAACCAGCTCGGGCACTGGCTCTGCAGTCAGGGGTAAAGTTCAGCTAAGCAGGCAGTACCAGAGCCGTTCCACAGGGCTGGGAGACAGGATGCCAGTGCCCCAGCACTCCTCCTGGGGTCGGCTTGTCACTCCTTGGGGATCTCAAACATGCACAGGCTCTTGTACTTCTGCAGCAGTTCGTTCTTGGTCCGGACCTGCTCTCGGAGGCGCTGCAGCTGCTGCTGCTGCTGCTCGGGGCTCAGGTGGATGCCAGGCATGGTGCTAACCACCTTGCGCATCTCCTGGAACTTGGCCTTCAGGGTGTTCAGGTCCTGGTGGATGTCGGGACTGTCCTTGTCCATGCTGCGGGGGCAGAGGGCAGGCGTTAGCACCAACAACCTGAGAGCTCCCTCCTCGCTCCCCCAAACCCCGCATTAGAATGCCTGTCACATGTCGCCTGCATATTGATCTGTGCACTGGGAGATGGGCAGGCACCCCTGCCCGCCTCCCCGAAGCAGGTGCACATGGGAAGCAGAGCCTTCCTCCAGGGCTGCCTCCCCAGCCCAGCCTGCGGGAACCAAAGTAACATTTGCTGAAAGAGTGAACACAGATAAGTTTCTACATATCTGCTGAATGAATAAAAACCATCACCAACATCAGGCAACAAGTGGCAAGTAAAACCTAATGAAGTACCACATTCCTTCTAACGTGAGACACTACAGGCCATTCAGGAGACGATCAATGAGCAAGAGCTAATTTTAGCTGATGTTCTGATGCCTGAACCTGTTAACATGCAGTCAGATTTCCACAGAACTATTCATAAATTTTACATTAGTCACAGCTACTGGAAAACTTTCAGCAGATACTCGCTCTCTCCCACCAACTCGGGTAAACTGAGCCTTCTGGTCCCGCTCACTTTAAAGGTGGGATCATATCTTCACTCGTAGCTGTTGTCGGCTTCCCGGAGACCCATGTTCCCTGTCAAGTTAAAAGGAAGCAAGAACAAAACCCTTCACCTGAGAACACAGAAACAGCCCATCAGTTGCTCCTGTATATTTTTTAATAGTTAGGAAATGGATGGATGAGCCTTTGAAAACAGGTGGTTGAGACTAAAATCTAAAAGCTGATGCACAGGCTGTTTTAAGTCACCCACTGAGGCACAAGAGGGGAAAGCTATCAAGGATCATTTCTTTCTTTCAATAAACGTTCATCCCTATTGGGCAATTTCAACCCAGATGGTGCTAATTCATGTTTATTAGTAATCATTTCTCTGCTTACGCAGACAGAATAGCCATCTTTCCTGGTGATCCACTAGTTAGAGCTCATTCCTGACAGATGAGATGCACTGGGGCCTGCTCACTGTTTATCAATAACTCGAACTCGGAAGCAAGACCTGGAGAATCAATAGTTTATTCTGGGGAACAAATAAAGACATTTCCTGTTGTCTTCTGAGGCCCTCGATTCACACACACCAACTCTGGTGCACCTCACCCCAGCTTCAAGGAAGCGTTTTATATTCTGTTTCCTTCATGTCTCAGCTCTGATCTACAACTCTTGACAGACACCATCT
This sequence comes from Bubalus bubalis, assembly GCF_019923935.1. Taxonomy (NCBI): domain Eukaryota; kingdom Metazoa; phylum Chordata; class Mammalia; order Artiodactyla; family Bovidae; genus Bubalus; species Bubalus bubalis. Next base: position 28,294,075 of record NC_059159.1, on the reverse strand, counting down.
GGACTTCTGAAATCATTCCACTTGGATGGCATATGTGCTAACACGTTGTTACAAATTTAAGTCCCAAGGCAATTTTGAAATTAAATTATAGTTTTAAGAAAACTGATTCACAACACATAAGTCTGAAAGGACAAGGTATAAACAAACAAAAAAAATAAAAATTTTCTAAACAATAAGGTCCTACCATATAGCACAGAGAACTATACTTAATAGCCTATGACAAACCATAATGGAAAAGAATATTTTTAAAAAAAGAATGTCCACATATGTGTAACTGAATCACTTTTCAATTTGTTTTGACAAAAACATAACCACACTACACACATGGTTCTGATTCTTGCTTTTCTCACCTGAAATGCACCTCGGACAGCCAGATGAGCTGGCTGTCATGGGTATGTGGATGTTTGTAACTGATCACCTGCAGGCCGAATGGGGATGGCCATCCCACACCTGCACCTGTGTGTGTGGGCACCCACCGCCCCTCAGTCAGTGCTGCGGCTCTGCCTGCCACCACCCTCAGCAGTTCATCCCTGCTCCCCCTCCTACTCCCCAGCTTCCTGTGGACCCCAGTCCTCTCCTCCTCCTAAAGCCCTCTGTCCCATCTACCTTCACAAAACCCAAGCACTAGCTCAAAAACTTCAGATGACTCCTCAACTCCCCAGTTCAGTGTCTCTGGGGTCAGATACCCAAGAGAGTCTATTTTCTTTGGGGGCCAGTTGAGAAGTTGGGGACAGGAAAGGGGAGGTATGGGTGAAGGGTGGGGCCGGGTCTCAATGTCCAGTCTGTGGATTTGCTCTCAAGCTCCTATTCTCAGTATGGCTCCCCTCCCCCAGCTCCCACAATGTGCCTAGTGTTCCCCAGTCCAGACACTCTGGCTGACTCTTTCCTAAAACAAATCTTGGCAAAGTACAAGCCTTTAAGCTGTCTGACCAAAGTCATTCAGCTGGTACCTTATAGAGCTATCATTTGTGGTTCATTTTTGGATGGCAACACCTATTCAATGGACATGAGATTGAGTAGACTCTGGGAGATAGTGAAGGACGGGAAGTCTGCTGTGCTGCAGTCCATGGGGTTCCAAAGAGTCAGACAACTGAGCGACTGAACAACAAACAATGACAATTATTACTCATATATTAGAGATAAGAAAATCAAGGCCTAGAAAGGCTATGCACTTAACTAAGATTCCAACACAAACAAGTATCAACATGCAGATCTGAACTCAAGAAGATCTGACTTCAAAGTCCATGTTCTTTCTCGTGGACGATGCAGCTCCATCTTTAAGGCCAGACCAACCCAACTGCTCTATCAGGGTCAAAAATAGACTCTGAGAATGTGTACACTCTGTGTTTTCATTTTTCCGTATTTTTTCTAAAACCCGAATAAGCATATTTGGCTTGATCCTGGATAATGCCTGGGACTCCAGGGCTGCTTCTGTGTTTGTGTGCTTGGTCACTCTGCCTATAAGTGCTACCTGATTACAGGCTCCTGGGAATAGAACAGTCTGCCTTGCCCGATAAACACTATGTTCACACCAAGTGAAGCCAGATGAAGTCAAGGTCTACTGTGACTACTGTGAGAACAAAGTCTTCACAGTCGTCTGAAAAGCAGTGGAAGCGTCACGTCATCCCAGGGCAAGTGAATCTAATCCGCCTCAACTCTAAACCGGCTAGGCCATCAGCAATGTTTCGTATTGTATCGATTCCATTTCAGCAAAACATCCAAGAGCATGTTGATGTTCACTTGAATGTTACTGTAAAAGTAACTTTGTTGTAATCCACTTTGCTTTTATTTTTTAATGGCTGAATAAAAAGTTCAAGCCCAGGGGTTTAAACTTTGCTATCATGTGGACATCAATAACAGTTAAAAATAATTTGGGCAAATGTGGGGATTGGGGAGATTTTTGGCTGTGTGTGTGTCTGTGTGTTTTCCTTCTAAGGATAAGTTTGAAAACTCAGGTGATCTGAAGACTGGCCAAAAGAAGACAATCACCCCCTGTGTCGCCATGACAGGGCACCCGAGTGCTGGCAGGAGGTCAGCGCCCTACTCCTGTAAAGTTCCCAACATCACCCCTATAATCTCTTTGCATTATGGGTTATTCCGCTCATGAGTTTCCCCTTCTAACTGGTGAGCAAGGTGGGAATGAAAAATCGGCCCCTCCACGTGTACACGCCACAGCACTTAGCAGTGTGCCACACATGGAAGATGACCCGTATCTATCGGATCTGGGGGAAAACAGGCTCACCAGGCTGCACCCGAGTGGTCTGCCCACAGCGTCTGTGGACTTGCTGTCTACACTGGCTTCGTTTTAAGAACGCTGCTTGCCAGCACGGGGCCTGGCAACTCCGAGGATCGACTGCTGAACACTTGGGACTGCTCGCGGTGGCCTCTGCGTGGCCGCTCCCCTTCGGGTGTGTCTCCCCCTTGGTACCGCGGGGCGCCCATGGATTTCGGACACGTGACGGGCAGCGGGGGGCGTGCGGGCTGATTCCCCGGGGCCCTTACCATTTGATGATGCTGTGAACCAAGGGAAGGAAGGAGCAGTTCTCCTCCGCCTTCACGCCGGCAGGGGATGGAGAATTCGACGCGGGCTGTGCCTGCTGCGCAGAGACAGACGGCGGCGGCTGCGGCTGCGGCAGCGGCTTCATCTCCGGCAGCGGAGGCTCGGCGGGCGGCGGCAGCGTGTCCTCAGCCTGCCTGCCGGCAGCAACCCCCACAGAAGCCATCGTGTCCCGGACCCCAGCAGCCGATCACCGGGGCAGGCGGCTTCGCGCGCCGGAAGTGTTGCTGGTTATGACGTCACCACCGTGCGCCGCGGAGGCGGGGCCGGGCCTGGCGATCGTTACTAGGCAACAGGCGGCTGGTCCTGGGTGGCCTGGATTTGATGGTGCGCAAATGTTCAAGCTGGTTTTAGAAAAGGCAAAGGAACCAGAGATCAAATTGCCAACATACGCTGGATCATCGAAAAAGCAAGAGAGTTGCAGAAAAACATCTATTTCTGCTTTATTGACTATGCCAAAGCATTTGACTGTGTGGATCACAATAAACTGTGGAAAATTCTGAAAGCGATGGGAATACCAGACCACCTGATCTGCCTCTTGAGAAACCTATATGCAGGTCAGGAAGCAACAGTTAGAACTGGACATGGAACAACAGACTGGTTCCAAATAGGAAAAGGAGTACGTCAAGGCTGTATATTGTCACTCTGCTTATTTAACTTATATGCAGAGTACGTCAGAGAAAGCAATGGCACCCCACTCTAGTACTCTCGCCTGGAAAATCCCATGGATGGAGGAGCCTGGTGGGCTGCAGTCCATGGGGTCGTTAAGAGTTGGACACGACTGAGCGCCTTCACTTTCACATTTCACTTTCATGCATTGGAGAAGGAAATGGCAACCCACTCCAGTGTTCTTGCCTGGAGAATCCCAGGGACGGGGGAGCCTGGTGGGCTGCCGTCTATGGGGTCGCACAGAGTCGGACACGACTGAAGTGACTTAGCAGCAGCAGCAGTAGCAGCAGAGTACATCATGAGAAATGCTGGGCTGGAAGAAGCACAAGCTGGAATCAAGATTGCCGGGAGAAATATCAACAACCTCAGATATGCAGATGACACCCGCCTTATGGCAGAAAGTGAAGAGGAGCTAAAAAGCCTCTTGATGAAAGTGAAAGAGGAGAGTGAAAAAGTTGGCTTAAAGTTCAACATTCAGAAAACGAAGATCATGGCATCTGGTCCCATCACTTCATGGGAAATAGATGGCGAAACAGTGTCAGACTTTATTTTTTGGGGTTCCAAAATCACTGCAGATGGTGACTGCAGCCATGAAATTAAAAGACGCTTATTCCTTGGAAGAAAAGTTATGACCAACCTAGATAGCATATTGAAAAACAGAGACATTACTTTGCCAACAAAGGTCCATCTAGTCAAGACTATGGTTTTTCCCGTGGTCATGTATGGATGTGAGAGTTGGACTGTGAAGAAAGCTGAGTGCCGAAGAATTGATGCTTTTGAACTGTGGTGTTGGAGAAGACTCTTGAGAGTCCCTTGGGCTGCAAGGAGATCTAACCAGTCCATTCTAAAGATCATCAGCCTTGGGTGTTCTTTGGAAGGAATGATGCTAAAGCTGAAACTCCAGAATTTTGGCCACCTCATGTGAAGAGTTGACTCATTGGAAAAGACTCTGATGCTGGGAGGGATTGGGGGCAGGAGGAAAAGGGGACAACAGAGGATGAGATGGCTAGATGGCATCACCAACTCGATGGACATAAGTTTGAGTGAACTCTGGGAGATGGTGATGGACAGGGAGGCCTGGCGTGCTGGGATTCACGGGGTTGCAAAGAGTCGGACACGACTGAGAGACTGAACTGAACTGAACTGAGAGACAGCTAAATTTTTCAATAGTCAGAAATAGCAGGTATACTTCAGGAATAACATGTTATTCCTATTTACGTTACAAAGAGAGTCCAAAAGCAACCTGTACAGGAAGATAAATGAGGCCTCAGGAAGAGTGGACAGCACCTCCCACACCTGCGGGTGTCAGGCCCTGCGCCCGCGGACATGGAGGATCCGAGGGGAAGGACCCACAGCTCCCACCCGCTCAGAAGCCTCCAGGGACGAGGCCTTGCGCCTACCCTATGGACCCAGAAATAAACTGAACAGTTAATATGCATCTTCTGGGTGACACACGCTGTGCTAACTGTGGGGGAAGGGTGGGGGGCTGTCTCAACTTCCTCCGAGCTGAGATGGCAGAAGGGGATTAGTGCCAGGAATAAATACTGTATCTGAGGGAGAAGTCAATGTCAGGTACTCTCCGTACCTGTGGGCTAGCTCCTGAAGCCCCAATCTCAGTGTGCTCACCTCTAAAATCTTTAGTTCAGGTTCATGGCAGAGCCCAAACCACTTTCCAACTTCAGACACATGGCTGACCTTTGAAGGTGTCCTTTGCATGAGCCCTGGGCTCTTAAGTCAAAGTAGGGGACTCCTGGTGGGTTTGTGGGTATGTTCCTTAAAACAAGCCCTCCCGAGCCACAATGTGGGGGCTGTGTGATGGGCACTGGCATCCTAGCTGGGAAGTCCCCCCCTCATAGGCTTTAGAGAGGTGAGGAGTCCACAGTCAGTGGCAAGATGAGCAGCAACACTGAAGAGCAAGGTGACTGGTGCCAAAGAAGCATCAGTGCTGGTATTTCAGAGGCATCTTGGAGGAGTCTGTGGAGGCAAGTCCCAGGGGAGGAGACTGTGGAAGGAAATGGGGAAGCTGGACGGTGTGTCAGAGGGCACTTTGGTAATAGCCTTAGCACAGCTTTCTTATAAAAACTGCACCCCCCAGGTGAGCACAGGGAGGTGGGAGGCTGCTGACTGTGGGCCTCTCCCCCTGGGGGAAAGCTCAGGGTTCTGGTGGAGAAGGAGGAAGAAGGTCCTCCTGGGACAGGACCCAGACGGGCTTGAAGAGGCTGTACACCCTTGGAATTGCCTGGGGACATAACGGCGGTGTAGTGATAATAATAGTAATTACCACAACTTCTGTGGATTGAAAGCAGGCACAAGGGACAGAGCACAAAGGGACAGAGCACAATCGTCTCATGTAATCCACAGAAAACTCTGGAAGGTAGATGTTAGCATCTCTGTTTTATAGATGGTTAAGAATCTGACCCAGGTCACGCAGCTGTCAGACAGCAAGACTCTGATCTTAACCAACACAGAGGAGACCTCAGGTCCCTACCAGCCCTGTGACTTTGTGGTTCAAAATGTTAATGTGAGGGTTTTATTCAGAATTGGAAAAGAATTCCGTGTTCATCAATAATCTCCCTGTAGAAATCGCACGTCATCTTTTTTTATAACTTCATTACCAGCCCCATCTTTATCATTGGTAGAATGATGAGGGTATCTCTTTAAAAAAAAAACAAAAACGCTTCAGGTATAAATAGATATGGGTAAAGAAAATGAATTGAAAATGTAGGAAGCAGGAATGGAGTAGGTGCCTGGACAGTTTGCCCTAAAAATAGTTAATTAGTGGTGAAGAGTGGAGCTGACCTCATAACACTTCAGGCAAATATCAGAGAAACACTGCCTGTGCTGGCTTCATTAAAGCTGAAATTAACACAAGTGTGTGTCTGCTCAGAGCTTCCCTGTTGAAAGTAAGAAAAAAAAGGGGGGGGCAGAAACCCCACAGAAACAACCGTGTGGCATTGATGCCCAGAGTAAAGCTCACTGAGTCCTTGGGCAGCTCTCCCTGCTTCTCAGGCCCCTGTAGGCTGCTGGTGGCCAGGCCAGGCCTTGCTCAGCCCATCTGACGCTCATAGCTTCAGACTCTGCATAACCTCCCAGGAAGACTACTGTTATATCACCTAGAAAAGTCCCCGGGAGCAGTAACAATCACTTCTGACTATTGAGACTTTCTCCCAGACTTAGGGCATTTAAGAGGAGTAAGCGGCATGAGCTCCCTCGACAGAGACAGAAGGCAAACCACTTGTGTTGTTTTCAGTGTTCTGGTACCCACACACAGAGAATCAAAAGAAACAGGTGAAACTGACTTTGGTAATGTATTTTACTTAACTCGTGTATCCAAAATATTATCATTTCCACATGTGATCAGTACTAAAAATTATCAAAGAGGTATTGGAAATCTGGGCTTCCTTGATGGCTCAGTGGGTAAAGAATCCACCTGCCGATGCAGGAGACACAGATTTTATCCCTGGGTTGGAAAGATCCCCTGGAGAAGGAAATAGCAACCCACTCCAGTATTCTTGCCTGAAAAATCCCATGGACAGAGGAGCCTGGTGGGCTGCAGTCCACGGAGTCACAAAGAGTTGGACATAACTGAGAGACTAAGCACTCTTTGAAATCTACTCTGTACTTTACATGCATAGCCCATCTCAGCTGGAATAGCCACATTTCAAATGCCCAGGAGCCAGATGTGGCCAGTGTCCATGGACCTGGGTGACACATATCTATCTGGACATATCTCAATCCTAACCGTGAGAGGAAAAAAAACGAGCAAGTCATAGAAAGCAAATAGAGTATATTGCTACTTATACATATGTTTGCAACATGAAAAATAACAATGTGTATGATCCATAGATACAAAACATACATGTCAAAATGTTTTTAAAGAACTGAAGGGTGCACCTCCTGGTCACAGGGCTGGTGAAGTTGTATAACAGGCCCTGCACCTTTCTGTGTGGTGTCAAATTTCTTTTCTAGATTATAAGGAAAACTGAACAAGTGCCAAGTGTGGGAGTGGGTACCGAGGAACCCAGGCTCTGCTCTTTCTGGCTGTGTAACCTTGGACAAGTCTTTCCGTGCCTCAGATTCCTCATCTGAAAAATGGGATCATAAACGGTTCCTAATGGGAGGTTACCCAGGAGGTTACTTCTGAATGGATTACAGGAGTTACCCTGTGGAGAGGACCCCAAATGGCCCCTGACACGTAGGAACCACCACTGAAGCTTTAGCTACTACTGTTTTCGGAGAAGGCAATGGCACCCCACTCCAGTACTCTTGCCTGGAAAATCCCATGGATGGAGGAGCCTGGTAGGCTGCGGTCCATGGGGTCACTAAGAGAGCGACTTCACTTTCACTTTTCACTTTCATGCATTGGAGAAGGAAATGGCAACCCACTCCAGTGTTCTTTCCTTGAGAATCCCAGGGACGGGAGAGCCTGGTGGGCTGCCATCTATGGGGTCGCACAGAGTCGGACATGACTGAAGTGACTTAGCAGCAGCAGCAGCAGTTACTGTTGTAATAAATGTCTCAAAAACCCCTCATGATTATTCCTGAAACAAACTGTTACTACAAGAACACACTTGAGAACCAGGCTACATCAAAACCCTGAGCTCTCTGATTCTCTCAGTGGACCTACACCACAAATAGCTGTAAATAGGCTCGTGATATATCTCTGCTACGTCAAATCCAAAAATAGTCTTTCCTCTGTCAGACAAACATCGTGGGGATTGTTAAACTGATCTTGTCATTGAGTGATCGGGCTTTTTCTTCAAACCTCTATCTTACATCTGATTCATCCTTTTCTTTCATTAACTGGAGCCTCAGGCGAGTTGGAAAACTACATGATACTTTGATTTTTGCAAGTAAAAAAAAGGCAGTGATCACAGTTCAGGCCAGCACAGTGCTACGGATACCTGGAATCAGCTAATCACAGCCATGACTCACCGCTCAGGCCTTACCTCAACCTACCCTGAGGATGGCCTTTCTCCTCTCCAAATATTATTTCATCTTCTTTTTATTCCTTTCAAGCACCTTCTTCTTATTCTAAGCTCCTCCGTGATGACCAGTTTCTCCACTCACTTATCTTAGTGTTTCATTTCTCAGAAGCACTCATTTCAGCACATAAATTTGACTAAGTTTCTTTCAGACTCAGAATTTTCTCCATAAAACCTTAAGTCTTTATTCCTTCTTCTTCCTTCTTTTTTTTTTTTTTTTTGCCATATCTCCATCCACTTTGGATGTAATAAAAATGAGAGGCAATCCCTTCCGGGAAGCGGTTTGGTCTAAAATGGTTTGTTTACGTCCTGATGCCTTACGCTGGCTGACCTCCTCACTCAGTCATTTTCTCTCAGAGGATATGTGAGCCAAGCTTTTCTGTCTCAACGGGCTCAGCCTGAGCTGGTCCTGTTAACCCTTTTCCTCCCTTTTCTGGTAGTTACTTTGTTTCTCTTATCGGATTTACTGTAAGACTTTTGACTTTTGATTACTAACTGCAGTTGCAAAACTACAGTTAAAAATTATTATGTAGCTGGCAGTGCTGCTGGAGATGACCAGGCACGCTGCCTGTGAGCTGGTCAGGTGGCCCTGGTCCCGTGGCTGGGTTTCTGACCTCTTGGGATAGGAGGAGGTGCCGGTAATAGCAGACATTTAGAATGTCCCCAGGCTATAAGGACGACAGGCTCCAAGCTGAACCCTGGAAGTGGTGTTGAGATGGACCAGCAGCCTCTGTCCATCTCTACTCACCGCATTTCTGGAAAGGTGTCCCTGTGAGCGCTGAACATGTCCTGCCAGTCTTTGGCTCAGCCACACGGTGTGATCTGAAGAGTTATCAGAAGACCCGCCTGCCAGTCCACACACCATGTCCTGGCCCCTGGTCTGTACCAAGACCTGCCGGACAGGGAGGAAGGAGACCCCAGGCCCAGCCGCAGAGAACAGGCCTGGGGGTCCCGGCTTGTCCCTGTGGCACCCTCATCTCGTAGACTAGGAAGCAGGGCCCCGGGGAGGTGGAAGGAGTCGCCTGTTGGTGGGGGAACTGGGAGGAGCCTGCGACGCTGATTCAAGGACAAAATCAAAATTGGGAGGGGATATTCAGGGACGATGGCGTTTCCGGTCTCCATGTGCTTCCTCCACAGCATCTTCACTGGGTAGAAACCCGCAGGAAGTGCTCATTATTGTTGGAAGAACTCAGGGCTGGTGGTGAGGAGAGTGCTTAGGGGCCCAGAGCAAATGGGGAGTGGGTGTCACACCTCTGGGAGCATCGCTGGCTTACCTGAGTCGTGATTTTTCCGGTGGCCTCAGTGACAGTTGACCTGAGGGCCGGCTTTTGTCACAGTCTGACCAGTGGCCACTGTGGATCCAAGGAGAGGAGACAGCGTGTAAGACTTTTCCCCTAACTCGGGGTCCCAGGAGCTCCCTGCCCACTTTTGAAAAGTCCTGGGCGGCCAAATTACAGAAAAACCAGGCTTGGATGGAGGGCCCCGGGGGCCAGTGCTGCCCTCCAGGTGGACCCTGGTGGATGCCAGTGTGTTTCCTGGGTGACAGCTGGGTTTTCGTGCAGTGAAAATTGGGGGGGAAGTAGCCAAGGTTCAGAGTTAACCTGAAGCAATGACAGGAGCCCCTCCACCATGTGACCTCAGGCTGTAGGGGACAATGTGCCCTGGGGACAGGCCTGGAGAAAAGGCTTCAACCCCACATGTGCCAGGTGCCACCAGCTCCGTGCCCTCAGGCGAGTGATTCCACCACCAGTACACAGGCATCTCAGTGGGACCCATCCCTGCCCACCCAGGCATGGGGGTGGTGAGAGACCACCCCGTCCAGGGTGAGGCACAGTGCCTGGGGCTCGGGCCCAGGGAACGGGGTTAAAAGACAATTTCCTGTTTGTTCTTCCTGCTCTGTGGCTACTCATCTGGGAAGCTGTCCACACATGCTGTCCAATTAGCCAGCGGTGCAGGAAGAGCAAGGCGGCATCAAAGCAAACAGAATCGTCACTGCGTCTTCTTTCCTGCTCTTTCTGCATTTCAGCTCTGGATTCAGCATCATATGCAGCCAGCCTCACAATCTCATCATCATGTGATGTAGTGCTGGGGGCAGGAGGTAAGGGGTTAGTCAGCACTGATGGAGCCTGGCCAAGAGCAAGCAGCGGAGGCTGAGAGCACTGGGTGTGTCTCAGGAAGTTATTTGTCTTGTGTATTGGGGGTGGGGGGAGGGACAGAGCATGACCCAAGGCACGGGGATGTCTGGCATTGGCCCTTAATTGATTTCCCCAGAGGCAATACTTGCTGACCCTCCATCCCCACGTATCAGGGGCAGATGCCACTGCGTCTGGTCTGAACAGCGTGTGCCCCACCAGCTCGGGGGGCAGGGAGACGGGAATGACAAGCTCTCTTCAGGTGGCCTTGGTGGGAAGATGGGAGAGGGGTGGCATGGCTGGCCAGCCTTCACACACCCAGCTCCTGTGCAGCAGCCACTCCCAGAAACTGCCAGGTGTGCTCTTGGTGAATGAGACGTGGTCGCTGCTCCTGGGTGGTGGTGGGGGAACGGGGGAGTAGTTGGGGTCTCTCCTTGGGTCTCTGATGGCCTCATTTCACAGCAGCGCATGCAAACTTCCAGGCTTATTAGGTGGGAAAAAGAGGACTTTTAAGGATTTTTTTTTTTAATTCTAAAAATAATATTCCCTATTTTAAAGTCTGGTAACAAAAAATATTCGATGAAAGAATTTTGGGGACGTGCAAAAAAGCACACAGAAGAAGAAAAATGCCATCTTCCAACACCTAGATATCCGTGCTTAGCATTCTGTTGTCTGTCTTTGCCTACATTTTAAATATATACATTTTTTTAAAGCAAATTTGACATCATGTTGTTTTGTAATCTGTTTTTTTCCTCAACAATTTGCCATGAATGGCTTCCCATAGAAGCTAATATTTACCTAGAACTTGGTTTTCAATAAAAGGATACATGCAAAAAAAAAAACAAAAACATGTAAACTAAACCATGGAGAAAAAAACACAAATTCCTTAAAAGGGGCAATAATAGCCAAGATTCTATGAGGAACTGGGCTCCCTGAGAAGCCTTGCAGAGTTTGGGGAATCACAGTGATGGCAGGGAAGCTCTGGGGACCCTTTTTATTGAAATGAAGCAATTTTCACTTCCTCTGAGATTCCTATGTTTTTTAAAGTTATCTTGGATTCTAATTTCACTCTCTTAAACATTTTTAAAAGGAAAATTGTTTTTTATCAGTTTCCTGTCATCTCTTTCTGCCAAAGGGCCTAGGCACTGGATCTTAAACATGACATGTATCTGTACACTCACCTATGGCTCTCCATCAGAGCCATGCTGCTCACAGCTGGGAGCAGGTGCCCAGCAAGTGCGCTCTGTGCTGGTCTGGTCTGTGGCCTCTGCCTGACGATGGCTGTTTCAACTGAGTCCTGAGTAGACATGTCCTTGCTTTAATGCTCTTCCCTCCACACATGGTTCATCAAGGTCTCAACAACCAGGAGACAAAACAGTGTTGCCTTAAAAAAATCACTGGAGAGGGACACAGGCCCCCCCATCCCCTGCCTGGCTAGAGCTACACCTGCTCTGTTCACCCCAAAGGGCACCGCTGGGAAGCCCCCGGCTTTTAAGCAGCAACACACAGGCTCCCTCCGCGGGCTCAGTGAGACCTGGAAGGGCTTTGAAGGACATCATGTCACACCTTCGTTTGTTTTACAAAACAGAAACGTAACTCAGCTCTACCAGGTGAGTTTATCATCTAAACACACACCCACATCAGAAAGAAAAGATTAGAAATTATGGTCAAGGACAGAGTTGATTTGTTTTGTTTCCATTTGGGTATTAGAGAACAGGACATTGGGATTCCCAAATACGCCATCAAGAGGTCAGTTACCAGGGTTACCAGATAAAACTAAGTTTTTGAAATGTGAGAATGTGGTCCAGCAGGCAGACAGAGTTTGTGTGAGCAGCGAGCTGACTTGCACATGGTTCATTGTGAAGTGACAAGCTGTTCCCGTGTGTCCAGGTGCTGAGACATAGCAATAAACTCAACAACAACAACAAAATAAATTAAATAACCTGATTAAAAAATGGGCAAAGGGCTTGAATAGACATTTGTACAGCGATGATATACAAATGACCAGCAAGCACGTGAAAAGATGCTCAACATCAATAATTATTAGAGAAATCAAATCAAAACACCCACTAGGATAGCTACTATTAAAAAAAAAATCTAGGGAAAAAAAAAAACTAGAAACTCAGCATTAAAAGAACTAAGGTCATGGCATCTGGTCCCATCACTTCATGGCAAATAGAAGAGGAAGAAGTGGAAACCATAACAGACTATTTTCTTGGACTCCAAAATCACTGCAGAGGGTGAATGCAGCAATGAAATTAAGAGAGGCTAACTCCTTGGAAGGAAAGTTATGACAAACCTAGACAGCACATTAAAAAGCTGCTGCTGCTGCTGCTAAGTCTCGTCAGTCATGTCTGACTCTGTGTGACCCCATAGATGGCAGCCCACCAGGCTCCCCCGTCCCTGGGATTCTCCAGGCAAGAACACTGGAGTGGGTTGCCATTTCCTTCCCCAATGCATGAAAGTGAAAAGTGCAAGTGAAGTTGCTTAGTGTCCACCTCTTCACGACCCCATGGACTGCAGCCTACCAGGCTCCTCCGTCCATGGGATTTTCCAGGCAAGAGTACTGGAGTGGGTCACCACTGCCTTCTCTGATATTAAAAAGCAGAGACATTGTATTACATTATATACATTGCTGTATTAAAAAGCAGTTGATATTACTCAGCCAACAAAAGTCTGTATAGGCAAAGCTATGGTTTTTCCAGTAGTCATGTATGGAGAAGGAAATGGCAACACACTCCAGTATTCATGCCTGGAAAATCCCATGGACCGAGGAGCCTGATAGGCTATAGACCATGGGGTCACAGAGTCAGACACAACTCAGCGACTTCACTTTCACTTTCATGTATGGATGTGCGAGTTGGACCATAAAGATAGCTGAGCACTGAAGAACTGATGCTTTGAAACTGTGGTGCTGGAGAAGACTCTTGAGAGTCCCTTGTACTGCAAGGAGATCAAACCAGTCAATTGTAAAGGAAATCAGTCCTAAATATTCACTGAAGGGCTTATTGCTGAAGCTGAAGCCCCAATAGTTTGGCCACCTGATGTGAGAGCCGACTTATTGGAAAAGACCCTGATGCTGCATTCCCTCCCTACCTGAAGGCCCTGGGGGCTCCAGTCTCACCACTCCTCTGGCAAGTGGTTCTTATAATGAGTACAAGACACACCTCAGCAATAACCATCAGGGAACTTTGTAAAAACAAGTTTTATTACTAACAAGTCCTGGAAGGTACATGGCACACCCAGGGCCACCCAGAAAGATAGGAGTGGGGGGGCACAGATCTGGGGTTCTGCCTTTACTGGGGTGGAGAGTGGGGTACCTAGAATTTTGTAGGCTTACTCTTTGTTGATGAATTTAAAGCATAAGAACAAGAGTTGGTGTGTCGGAAAGGAAAAACGGGGCCCCTCAAACAGGCAGTTATCTGGGTCACCCAGGGCTTTCTGACTGGAGAACTTGATGGTGAGGTGGCCTGGCTCTTCATCTGCAGTGTAGCTGGTAACTGTGTCACACAGCTGGCAGTATGTTTATTCGAGATGGATGTCTCTGAATTGGCAATCGAAAGCTTATTGTCCAGGCACTTTCTTTATAGCAAGGATGGCAACTGCTATTAACACCTGGGGGCCTATTTCTAATCGGTCTCTAAGGCCTGTTCCTGGAGGTCTTCTGTGAAACCTTTTATTATCCATAGAATCACCCCAAGGTATCAGCAGCAGGACCACATGTCAGCAGGGCCCTGGGCTCCCCTCTTCCAGCCTGAGGTTAGCTTTTGTGGCTCATTCAGGCTACACAGTGACAGCCAGACCTGCTTTCTGGGATGGCTTGTGGCCTTATAGATGTTAAACTTACCTGCGATGTCCTGGTTGGGCCTGGCCACCTATACTCTGGCCACCTATACACAGACATACAGAACAGTGACCCACGGGCCCCCACGTCCCTCCAGAGAGCAGACCTTGTCTGTATCTTTGTGGACAAAGTGCCAACTCCCCAGACTGAACTAGCAGGCTGACTCCCAGAAGATCCCACCCCGTCTGCTTCAGAGCCAAGCACTTCACAGGTTCCCGGCACACGGCAGACCTTCCGCATCTTCCTTCCTCACCAGCAAGGTGTCTCCTGGAACCTTGGGTGATGGCCCTGATCTGCGTTCTACTCTTGGTTCTCACGAGGTCTCTGCAAAGCTAGGGTGGTTTTGTTACCTTGCCTGAGGACGGGGCCAAGGGCCAGAGGCCAGGCCACAGCCCCGTGATGGCCCTTACCGCCCCTCAGTCTTCTTTCTCCATTTCCGGCCATGCTGGAATGTGCTCTGGCTTCTGACGTCCAGCCTTGCAAGGACACTCATGGGGAGGTTGTTGCTGCTCTCATTTAAAAAGTTCTTTTCTTCTCCATCTGTTCCTCAGGGATCATCCTGCCAATGGGGTCAGGCCCAGGGTGGTTCCCTGAGAGAGAGAGAGAGTTGGTTTCTGCTTTTGGAGAGGTTTTTGTGTGTGTGTGTCTTTTTAATAATTTTAAGCCATTTGCTCATTTTATTAGTTTTATTAATCTTTTTTTGCCATGCCTTAATGTGAAATCTTAGTTCCCTGACCAGGGATGGAACCCACACCCCCTGCACTGGAAGCACAGTCTCACTGGACCACCAGGGACGTCTCTGGAGGGAGTTTCCCCAAAGCATCCCAATTCCTCTTTGGTCCCTCCTCAGACCGAGCTGGAGCCTGCCTGCCAGGAATGAGCAGAACATTGTAGACAAAGCACAGTTGG
This sequence comes from Bubalus bubalis, assembly GCF_019923935.1. Taxonomy (NCBI): domain Eukaryota; kingdom Metazoa; phylum Chordata; class Mammalia; order Artiodactyla; family Bovidae; genus Bubalus; species Bubalus bubalis. The sequence goes on along the minus strand of NC_059159.1, from coordinate 28,278,979 downwards.
CACTCCTCCTGCAAGACATTTTCTTCCTTCTCTAAATCCAAATATTTTTGTCTAATAAAGGAGGTTTGGGGGAAAAAATGTTTCAATGTAAATAGATTTAATAGGCACCTGTTGGCTTCAGCTGGGCAGGTTTTTCCATTTGCTCTTCAGAGCTTCCCTGAGACAAATACCCAAGGCTTCCTGAGCTAGGTGACAACTGGGAGCCAGTTTCATGTGGGGCTGTGATGAGAATGACATTATTGAGAGTGAGATAGAGAAAATCTCCGGGAAAATGTCAGGAGTGTTTTAAGGCTCCTGAAATGAAGGCACAGTCCTGGCGGTCAAGCCACCGCACGAGCTGCACCCAGGAGAGCTCGGAGCTGGCCAGGGAGGCAGGCCCAGTCCATCCTGAGGCCCAGGCGGAGGCCCTGCTAGGATAGGGCCTCCTATCCTAGCTAAAGGCCCAGGAGGGGACCTGACAGAGGTGGAAAGCTGAATGGAGCTGTGCCTCCAAGCAGCCCACCTACGCTCACCCCTTGGACACGCCCCTGTGTTTCTAACACCAGCGACTCCAGCTGGACCCCGCGGGTCAGGGCCACTGTGAGGGTGCTGCAAACTGGCCACTCCTCCTGCTGGCCTGCGAGCTTCCTGAGCTCTGGCACCTCCTGCCGTAGGTCCCTGGCCCTCTAGGGGCTCCAGGGGTTCCTCCACAACACCTGCTCCAGGTACTTCAGTGATGCTGAACTCATGGTTCAACATGATAGGCAGTCACTTTCTCCAAAACTCCCCAACATATCACTATCTGCACTAAGTGGCCCACACTGCGGTAGATGTGGGGAGGACACTGTGAACAAAGACGGGGTTCTGGCTCCTGGAGCCTGCCCTCCCCACTTCCACCGGGCTCGGGTGTGCAGCAGGGGCTCTCAGGGGAGTGAGTGCAGGCCACACAGGGACCCTTTGGTGCTGGGTCACTTTCTGCTCACAGAGGACTTTCCAGACACCCCACAAACACCTCGCCTTTGTCTCTCCCACAGCACCCGTGGGAGGAGGCAGCTGGACAAAGGAGATTTGGGAATTGACCTGAATCTACATGACTAATAAATAAAATGAGCCCTTGTAGGCTTCCTGTCTGTGGAGAAAAAATGAGGACAATTGCTTCTAAAGATTTGCTTTGCTCTGAAAAACCCCATGAAATTAGTGTTTTTCTGTAATTGGGGCAGTCACAATGGAACAGCACAGCACTGCCTGCCCTCTGCTCCCAGCTTGCGTTTGAATGAGGCCCGTCTGTCTGGCCCCCGGGTCGGGATTCAGGAGAAACTGGGTTTCTGAGGCTGCGTGAGTGGGATGGGGAAGGCGGCCATGCAGATGGCCCTCAGCCCCCCATTCTGACCCAGTTAGCAGCACAGGACCAGGAACAACCCCACAGGGAACTTGGGGCACCCCATGGGCCGAAGGAGGGTCGCTGGGGTCCCTGGAACCTGCACCTGCAAAGGAAACCCAAATGGGAAAGGGGACAGGTGACACTCCTCCCCTACCACAGGGACGCACCCCCGCCACAGCCTTCGTTCCCAGAGTTTCAGGCGTGAACGGGTCTCCACCTATCTAGTTCTCACCCCCCGCCCCGGGCTGTAGCTGGAGGGTTCTCCAGGCCTGATCTACAGTACTGACGTCTGGGTCAGGAACCCTGATGCTGCAAGTCCTTGCATGGAGGGAAGGGTCACAGCCAGAACTCGAGTCTGAGATAACACTTGGCAAGGCCTCTGGGCTTAACTAGGACGCTCGGTGCTAAACAAGTAGCCACATTCTAGACCTCTAAGCTAAGCTAAGCTAAGCTAAGTCACTTCAGTCGTGTCCGACTCTGTGCGACCCCATAGATGGCAGCCCACCAGGCTCCCCCGTCCCTGGGATTCTCCAGGCAAGAATACTGGAGTGGGTTGCCATTTCCTTCTCCAATGCGTGAAAGTAAAAAGTGAAAGTGAAGTCGCTCAGTCATGTCCGACTCTTCGCGACCCCATGGACGGCAGCCTACCAGGTTCCTCTGCCCATGGGATTTCCCAGGCAAGAGTACTGGACCTCTAGGCAGACAGATCTTCTAGATACATGATCTTTAATTTAATCTTCATAAAAATTTACATTCAGGGAACTTCCCTGGTGGTCTAGTGGCTAAGACTCTACGCTCCCATTGAAAGGGGCCCAGGTTTGATCTCTAGTCAGGGAAATAGATCTCACATGCCACATGGCGACCCCTTGAAAAAATCTACACTTGGTGACAAATCTGCTTCTAGCCATGCATTGTTCTAGGTGCAAGGGGTACAGCAAGCAGCAGGAAGATGCTCAAGAAGTCTTGGTCTTTGCATAATTTCCAAAAGGGGAGGAGAGAGGCATCATGTAGCAAAGTAGCATCAGATGGTGAAACTATCAGCTTTGATTTCAAAAAGCTGTACCCTTGGGTTGTCCCCAACATCTATGTTCTCCCACAGCAATAGAACCCCAGGCTTCCCCTGTGTGCGTAGTAACTTGAAACACAGACTTCATTTCCCAGGGCCTCTCTTTCTGCTGGTGAAGCAACTGACTAATTTGCGGCCAATGGGATGTAAGCTGAAGTCATACACAAAGGCAAAGGGCATGACCTTCCTCCCTGCCCTCCTTTTGGCTTCCTGGATTGTGGCTGGAGCTCCAGCATGTGGTTTGGACCATGAAGAAAAAAATAAACTAGTTTGATAAACTATGAGTCTTTGGGGTTTTATTTCTGCTCTTCACAGCTGAACTTAATCTGAACTACTTTAGTCACCTTTACTAATTCATTCCCTCTTAATAACTGTGTAATTTTGAGCAACTGGCTCAAGCCTTCTGAGGTTTCTTTACCTCGGCAATAAGGCAGAATACACTGTAGTACCCACTTCACAGGGCTCCACAAGCCAGTGGCCTGAGGTGCAGAGTTACCCGAGGTCATTAAAGCACGGAGCACTGAGCCCCACGGGCAAGACTTCTGATTCAGTGGGAACGCAGAGATGTTCATTTGTACAAACCCTCAGACACCGCTGCTGGTCAGAGACCGTACTATAACTACAGCCCACGTAAGCACCAAGGCCATGCAGCCTCCCAGGAGGGACACAAGAGAGGTCCAGATTGCACCCCCAGAGGCAGCATCCTGTGACCTCACACCTCTGTGCCTCTCCTGGGCCTCTGGGGCCCCAACCCCTGATTTCTGGAGGAGTGAGCCTACTTTAGACGCCGAGTGCCGAGGGCTGCAATGGGAGGCTTGGGGACCATCCCTAGGGCAACCTCTGCCCACTCCTTACCTGCAGGGAAGTGGCCTCCACTCTGATGAGTCATGGGGCGGCTCAGGTTGCTTGGCAATGAGCATCACCTTCCAGGCCCCCCTTCTGCCTGATACAAATACAGATGTGGATGTAACATGCCCCCAAAGCCCCCCAAAAGCCAAAACCAAAAACCAAAACTCAACCTGGGGGTGGGGACCACCCACGTGAATAGTGCTGACATGTGCCATACTACTGCCTGCAGTGGCCAAAGCGGGGCCGGCCGGGACCCAGGGCTCCTCGATAGTGAGCAGGGTAGGGGCGCACTCTGGACACACACCCCTGTACTTGGGAAGTCTCCCGTGCCCAGGAGTCCTTTTGAGGTCAGGTCGTCCCCTCTCCACTGGTCGGCAGAGCCCGCCTCTTGTGTGAGGGGTTCTGGGCACCAGCTGACACCACGAACCCCTTCCCTCCCCAGCCGCTCCAGCATCATCAGGGGAGCGATTATTCACTGCCAAAGGCTTTACCAAGAGGTATGACCTTGGGCAAGGGGCCACACCTCTCTGAGCCTCAGGTTCCAACTCTATGAAATGGGGGTTACCACGGTCTATACCCTACATCAATCCAGGTGCTTACTGTGGGCAACAGAGAGTTGATTAGCTGCTAATTTAAGCAGAAAGGCATTTCCAAAGAGGATACTGTGGGATGTCTCTCATGGTCCAAGTGGCTAAGACTCTATGCTCCCAATGCAGGGACCCAGATTCAACACCTGGTCGGGGCACTTGATCCTGAATCCCGCAACTAAGACCGGGTGCAGCCAAACAAGTACGTAAAACAAATACACATGGAAAGGATGTCGACACAGGAGACTTCTGTGGAGCCCCTCGAGGTGGCTCTTCTCCACAAGGCAGGTGGTTGCTCAGGTTCCTCTAGAGAGTCTGATCTGGTGGGAGGCCCAAACACTGCTGCTGTTATTTTTTAAGCTTCCCAAGTGTCTCCAAGGTGAGTTGAGGTTGAAAACTACTGCCCTGAATCTTTGAATCCTGGAAACTTTTTAGAGGGAAGTGTTGAAATGCTCTAACAGCCTCAGAGCCTGCAGAGTTTCTGCAGGGCTGCCTGTTTCTTTCAGTTTCTTCAGGGCTACCACCCCAGCTTTAGAGCAACTGAAATACAGTCCTCAAGGCTGAGCAGACTCGGCCAAAGGCCTTGTTTAAAAAGTCCGCTTTTGAGGGGCATGCAAGCAGTTAGAATCTGGCTCAGTCCACTGCATCACGATTGCCGTGAACAATCTCCAAACAAGACGGAGAGGAGCAAGCCACACGGCGCGTTTGAACGCCCGGCTGGCTCCGACAGTCTGGTGACCAGCCAACCACGCAGGACCAGTGCCTGCGGTCTGGGCTGTATTTTGGCTTCAGGGAGCATTAAAAAGAAACAAGGAGGGGACTGCCCTAGTGGACCAGTGGCTGGGACTCTGTGCTCTCAATTCAAGGAGCCTGGATTCTATCCCTGGTCAGGGAACTAGATCCCGCATGCCACAACTAAGACCAGGTACAGCTGGATACATAAATAAAAAATAAATATTAAAAAAAATTTTTTTTAAAGGAAACAAGGAAATGAGGAGGAACAGAGCTGAGGTCACTGGAACTGGGAACCAGCCAGGTTACTGCTTCTTCTTGGGTCACTCTTGGCTGTTTTTCCTTCCCTGTCTGGGAAGGTGTACGTGGCCACAGCTTCCTGCGGCTGCCACAACAATTGACTACAAACTGCGGGCTTCCAAGGACCCAGATTCATTCCCCGTCTGAAATCAAGGTGGTCCCGGGGCAGTGTGCCCTCTGAGAGCCCCTGGCAGCTGTGGCCGCTGCCCTTGGCCTGGTGTGTGCGTCCGTGCCTCTTCTGTCTCTGACCTGTGCACATCAGTGCATTTAGGAGCCACCCGGGGAACCTATGGGCTCACAGCTTGAGATCCCTTGTCATCTGCAAAAACCTTGTGTCCAAGTAAAGTCACCATCCCAGGCTCGGTGATGAGACACACCTTGGGGACCGCTGCCACGTTTGTTCAAAGTGTGTTTCTATGTGGAACCCGCACTGGTTCAGGGTTCTGAAACCAAAAACATGCCTTGACCCAGCCCTGTATTCCAGATTTGGGTAAAAACATCAGCTCCAAAGGGCCTTGGCTGAGCAGGGGCCCTGATTCTCAATCCCTGCTTCTCCTTTTCCATGGACAGTCAGGGGTGGGGGAGTGGTCATTTAAAGTTAAGTAAAACGCAGATTCCAACTAGTAGGCCTGGTGTAGGGCCTGACCCGTCTACACTTCTAAGGAGCTCCCAGGTCTCTGACGGTCCAGGATCCACAATAAGAAGTAAGCCTCTGGTGAGTATGAGAAACACCAGGTACCCCCACCCCTACCACCCACCTAGCCCTCATCCAGGACGGTGCATGCCAGCAGCCTCTGTCACCTTCCAAGAACCTGGTCCAGAAGCCCCCACTCCAGGCCCAGGAGCAAGGCTATGGTGCCACCGTCAGGAATTCCAGCGGAGCCCACAACTCCCCTGGAAAATCTGTGCTCTTCCCACTCGTCCCCCCTTTCCTGCCCTCTGACAAGTCCACAGTCCTCTACTCAGGCCAGACCCAACCTGCCCACTGCCCCCTCGCCCACATGTGGGGCCCACAGGGTGCCCCTCCTTCCCGCTAGCCTGGGTGCAGCAAGGTGACAGATACAGGGACAGCAAGAACAGGAAGAGGCTGGAGATCAGACATGGCTCCAGAAAACCACGTGCTTCCTCCGATGTGTGAGGTGAGCACCTCGCCTGCGGCCAGCACACGTGTCCTTCCTGGAGGGCGGCATGGGGGCCAGCGGTGCAGGGGTCCCGGGAAGGAGGCTTCTGCTTCCGTCCACCCCCTGGGCCCAGGAGGAGCCGGGACAAGGGTGGGCTGAACAGGGCTCAGTGATGACACCACCCTCCCCTCATTCAGCAAATGGCAGCCCCATAGCCAGTGCAGACATGTCCCCCCTGGACTGACCAGACACTGAGACACCTCAGAACTGTGCCCGTGTGTTTTTGAACTTGAAGTCGCTCACGCAAGCATGAGAAGGAAACAATTAAAAAAACCTTGGACACATTTTAACTTGACCCCCACTGTGTGCGGCCGTCTGTCCCCTCAATCTGACTTGAGATGGGAGGGCCAGGCATTGATATTATCTGTAAACAAGGTGAATTTCTCCGGGAGAAGGTCACGCTTCGTGGACGGGATGCTTATTCGTGGTTCGCCGCCCCAGCCGCAACCTTCCCCGTCTCTCTGTTTACACTGGGCCCTGGAAGGGCCTGCCTACTGTTTGGCTGATGTCAACAGCGACCTTCCAGGAAGGCCTGGAAACCAGGCATCTATGGATAGCTTACCCCGGCCCTTTCCTGCTCCCCAGTACCCTGCCTCCTCCAGCGAGGAAGTAGCTATTTGGGGCAGGGAAATGAGATGGCAGGACTCTCCCTCTGAGATCAACTCAGCGCTCTGTGGCTCCCTGGATAATGGTCCTGTGTGTCCAGCCCATCCTCTGGTGTGTTTCGGGTAGAAGGAGGGAAGGGGGGAGAGGATGGGTCGTGGTGGTTAGTTTATCCTGGTATGAGGCCAGACTGGCCCAGTGGGGGACAGACACCGACAGGAGACCAAGTCCATAGAGGGAGTCACTCCTGGAAGTGGTGAGCTCCCCATCAGAGAAGGTATGCAAGCAGAGATGGATGTGAGTGTGGGGATGGAAGTGGACTGTTACTGTTTTCAAATGAGTCTCCTCACAGCTCTGTTTCCTCTCCCTGCCCATCACCCACCAGGCCCGGGAGCTGCCCTGCTCACAGCCAAGCTCCAGGAAGGAACCAGAGATGAAGGGAGTCCTATGGACACTGTGGAGCCTGGAGCCAGTGGCCACGAGACCAGTGTGAGCTGAGGTTTCTGTTTTGCAGGGTCCTGGCTAGTAACCTGAGCAGGTACTAAATTGTGTGGCATTTCTTTTGAAGATTGTGGCTCAGTGATGAGAGAGAAGGGAGATGGAGTACTTTAGAGTTTCCCGGCAGTGCTCATAGTGTGTGAGAACATTTGGACCATCCAGGAAGAGGACACATAGGTGCTGCCACAGGATGGGGGATGTGCCCTCTTGGGGCTCTTTGCGAGGCTGGTGTGGGCTCCCTGGTGATGGCAGGGGTGTAGGAGGGTGAAGGAGACTCATTAGGAAATGCAAGTTGAGCTGTAACCAGAAGGCTTGGAGAGCCAGAGCACATGGAGACTTGAGCACCTGGATCCAGCTGTGCCTGAAGCCGCTGAGGTCCATCCTTGTTCTCTCCAATGAGGTGGGGCTGTAAATCCCTTTTTGAGAGGATTGCTTGTTTGTGCTAAGTTACTTGAGTTGTGTCTGACTCTGTGACCCTATGGACTGTAGCCCACCAGGTCCCTCTGTCCACGGCATTTCCCAGGCAAGAAACACTGGAACGGGTTACCGGTTCCTGCCCCAGGGGATCTTCCCAACCCAGGGCCCAAACCTGCATCTCTTCCATCTCCTGCACTGGCAGATGGGTTCTTTACCACCATCACCACCTGGAGATCTCCAGCGTTTACTTTTGCTTAAGTTCACGTGAGGTCATATTCCATCATCACAACTAGAAAATAATGGGGTTGGCAGTAAAAACGAGCAAATGCAGCAGATTTCATGTCTTTATTACAGCCTGGCAAAGACCAAGGATTCCCACGTTCCTCTCTGCAGCCTCAAAAACAGCCCTTCCTCCACCACCCAAGGGAAGAAGCTAACAGAAATGAGAAGGGGCGGACAGACTACAGTTTGTGCCAAATGCTCTGCAGCTAGCCGGCCCCGCCCGGAATAGGTCTCCAGTCCCAGCTGCCCTCAGAGTCTGTGCTTCCTGTTTTCACGGCCAGCTTCTGCACGGACGTTACCAACCAACATTTAAAAACGGCTCCTCAGATGGTCTAAAACACGCAACGCTTGTTCTTCTAATGACAACGAGAGTTGAATGAGTCCTGAACTCCACGCCGGGCATCAGGCCAAATGCTTTAACCTCCAGTATCTCATTCAGTCGCCAAGCCAGGGGAGGCGGTTTCTATTATTAGCCCAGTGTTACAGGTGACCAGACCCAAGCCCCAGGGTTCGTCACTTTCCCAAAGTCACCAGCTTCTGGAGTGATTCAGCAGCACCACTGTCGTGTTTCACTCAGTTCCTTGGTCCTGAAACATCCTTGCACATTCTTCTCTCTCGCTGCCTCGTGGTCTGGCCCTGGCAAAGGGCTCGACATCAAAACACAGTGTCCTCTCCCTGCTCTTGGCCACCATCACCCTCACCGCCCAAACCTCGTTGTCCTGAGAAAGCCCGGTTGGGATTCTTGGGAAGCCAAGTGTCCAGCACCTGGCTGGGCACTTCCCGGGCACCTGTGCACATCTAATCGTGTTTTCTGTGTCAGAAGAGCAGGCTGTGCTCGTCAGAAGCCTGATAGGACTCTGGCCACGGGGTTGTTTGTGATTTCAGGGCTGGGCAAGGAAAGTGCTGGTTTTGGTTCCAAGTGGCCTCCTGCCGAGCAGTGAATCAAGCATCGGGTCAGCCCTCACCCCACCCCACGCTTTCCTGTTTGTTTTCCCCAAACTTGTTTACTTTGCCTCTACAGATGAAAGCCAGAGAGTATACATGGCTACCAGTGGGCACTGGGGGCAGATTGTTCTCGTCCTTCCAGAGACAGAGCAAGCCGGGCTAGTCCCTTTCTGCAGTGCATCGAGCCGAAAGCTAAGAATTCGTTATTTCTCAGGCCTGGGAGGTGATGTCAGTCAAAGCACCAGCAGCCCTGAGCCAGGCATCTGCCATGAGGTCTTGTCCACTCCCAGCAAAGTCCCATCAGGGCCGCCTCAGTGTTAGGAAGTCCTGGTGCCTTGCTCGTGCCAGCAGGAGGACCTAGGCTTCTCCTTGAGCCCAATTATATGTCATCAATCTTCTTTTCTAATTATGTTTTTGTGTCATATCCCCTGGAGGAGGGCATGGCAACCCACTCCAGTACTCTTGCTTGGAGAATCCCCATGGACAGAGGAGCTGGTGGGCTACAGTCCATGGGGTCCCAAACAGTTGGGCATGACTGAGTGACTGAGCACAGGCACAATCGCTGTGTGCCAAGCACTGCTTAAGGTGATTAGACTGTACATCAGTTTCATTGGACTGTACATCAGACACATTAGACTGTATATGGTCTGTATGGTACAGTCTAATGTTAGACTGCACATCAGTTATCGGGACTCCCATGGTGATTAGACTGTACATCAATTACATTAGACTGTACATCAGGCACATTGGACTGTACATCAGTTACATTGGACTGTACATCAGACACATTAGACTGTACATCAGTCACATTGGACTGTACATCAGTCACATTGGACTGTACATCAGACACATTAGACTGTACATCAATTACATTAGACTGTACATCAGGCACATTGGACTGTACATCAGTTACATTGGACTGTACATCAGTTACATTAGACTGTACATCAATTACATTAGACTGTACATCAGACACATTGGACTGTACATCAGACACATTAGACTGTACATCAATTACATTAGACTGTACATCAGACACATTGGACTGTACATCAGACACATTAGACTGTACATCAATTACATTAGACTGTACATCAGACACATTGGACTGTACATCAGTTACATTAGACTGTACATCAGTCACATTAGACTGTACATCAGACACATTAGACCATATATCAGTCACATTGGACTGTACATCAGTCACATTAGACTGTACATCAGTCACATTGGACTGTACATCAGTTACTGGGATTCCCATGGTGATTAGACTGTACATCACTTAACGGAGCTCCCACAGATGGAGACGGAGCAACAGCCCACCAGGTGGCATGACCTGAGTTTTGCCAGGCCCGTGCATGTGTTGGGGTCCCTTGTGCTCTCCATAAACTGGGGTCCTGGGCTGTGGCTGCATCCAGGTTCACTCTTCTTTCTTTAGCCAACTTTGGCGATGGTATGGGGCACCAGTCCTGTGTCTCACCTACACATGGCCATCTGTCTGTTTTCACAGGCTGAGGTGAGCCAGGCCTTTAGCACAGAATCTCAGGCAGAGAAGAACCATGCGCACACAGACTTGGGTTTTGGAAGGTGCCCTCTGGCTGTGGGTGGAGGATTCAGGTATGACCTCATCCTCAGGACTGGGGGTGGGGGTGGCCATGGGGCGTCTTTGCCATGTTAGGGAGGCAATTGACATCAGCCCCTCCTCAAGGTCACTGAGATGGAGAACGGAAGAGGACGTGGCCTGAGAGGCAGGCAGCGAGTTTTGCTTTGGACACGTGGAATCTGAGAAGTAGAGATGTGGGTGAGGGGGCAACTGGCCAAAGCTGACCTCCAGAGAGATGAGGGAGGGAGCAGGAGCCCTGCACCTCCTGAGCAGAGCTGTAGGAGTCAGACCTCTGGGCTCGGGTCTGCAGCCCAGCCTGAAGCCCCAGAGCCTCTGGGAGGTGAGCTCATGGGGCCTTGTGGACGGGGAGGCCTGTGCTTCCTGACCGTGCACCTGAGAGAACCCTTCCTGGGCCCAGTGCCACCACTCACAGAAACGAAGCGGGACTTGGTCTCCACAAGACATGCCCAACCAGGCAGCAGGGGCCCAGCAGCTGTGTTCATAGCAGCCCCACATGGGGACACTGCCCACAGCAGCCACTGGGGTGGGAAGAAGACTGTGCCTCTCTACCGCTTGGGCCTGGGGAAGAGAATGGAGAGAGAACCAGAACGTCCAGACCTGCAGAGTCAGAGGTCAGAGCGTGGTGCCCCTGGGAGACAGGTGATGTCTGTATAGGGGTGCTGGTGGCATGAGGACACCCCCTGTCCATGTCCAACTCTGCCAGAACAGATCTGAGATGAGCCCCAACCCTAACCTCAGGCCTCCACCCCTTCTGCCCAGGTCAGCCCTGTGCAGCCCAACTAGTCTGACAGGCTTCTACACAGCCCATATGGGGCACTCCTGGCCCCACCCAGAGGGGAGGGGGTGTAGGTCTCTGCATAAGGGACTGTGAGACCCCCATGCTCCCCGTAGCCCCAGAAGTACAGGAGCCTGCTTTGTGCTTGCCCTCAGAAATGTTTGTCAGGCTTCACCCACGTCAGGCTAAGCGATGAGAAGAGCAGGAGCCCTGAGTTTCTAAGAGACCGAGGCTCTGGGGCAGGAACTGCGACCTGGACCACACCTCTGTCCTCAGGCTCCAGCATGTCCCCTTCATGTAGCCCTGACTCTCACTGGACAGGGCAGGAGGAGAAGGAACTAGCTGCCCGTCACATTCGAGCTGCCACACAAGCCTCAGGGCATTCTGGGTTCCTCTCGGGGCCAGTTTCCTGGTCCAATGACGCACCTTTCTAAGGGCTATGTGGCAATTCACACTGGCCCCTTGGCTGTTTTCTAGAACAAGTCAGGCTCGCTGCCTCGCTGCCTCAGGGCTTTCGCACTTGCTATCCCCCTTCCTGGAATGTCATTCCCCCAGATAGGTGGCACCCCTACTCTGTGCTCAAATGCCACCTTCTCTGGGAAATCTGCAGAGTTCCTAGCGAGGAAACTCGTCCCTTGTGGGTGGCAAATTGCAAGGCAGGAAGTACAGTGAAATTCCACACTTGTACAAAGCATATCTAAACCTGATTGTGTAAGTTCGCAAGGGCATAGAACACAGTCTGGAAGAACATACACTAAGCCACGTTAACCGTAGTTCCTCTTGGAAGTGAGGCTGGGAATTTTCTAGATACGTTTGGGTCCTTTTGTAGTATTTGAGTGTTTTTAAGAAGATTGGTCCCTTGTCACTTTTTTAACTTAGAAATTAAAATCAGGAGTGTGCTCCTGCCGGTCACGGAATTTGCAATCCGATTCTCACGAAAGCCCCACTGAAGTGGAAGTTGCATCTGTCACCCATTTTCCAGATGATGGAACTGAGATACAGAGGACCCTGATGTCACAAGGTGCAGGGCTGGCATCCACCAGGTCTGGATTCTTAGCCACGCCACTTCCTTTCCTCAGAAAGGAAGACAAGGGGCATCTGACTCTGCTTTTTAGCACCAGAAACCGTTCTTCCAATGAAACTCTGGCTGGAAGCCCAGTTCGTAAAATGGGTACCAGAGGGGCCGCTCTGGTGCAGAAGTGAGGCTGAGAGCCTCTGGCTCTTGGACCTCTGCCCCTACGGCACCCCAGCACCCAGGGGATCCGAGGACCCTAGCCTGAAAGTTGCCCAGCGAGGTGACTCTGAAGGCCGGGGTTCTAGCAATACCGCTTCTGCTGAAAGGGACGAAGACAGAAATGTGTTATGGGTCATGTAAACAGGTGAGGAGTCATCTTGCTTTAAATAAGACTGCCCTCAATTATCCTGAACCGTGGCCCCCGTGGAAAGTTTTTGTGTGGAAGACTCACTTAGCCTACTTTGGTTTCAAAAACAAAACAACCCTAGACCCTGGAATAAATGCAAGCCCTCACTCTCCCAGCCCTCATTAGAACAGGCCCCAGTCTCCCCTGTGTCCTTTGCTACTGGGCCTCCAGAAGTGCCGGCACAGGGCAGGGGACCAGTGATTTTTGTCGAATGAACGAATGACTGAATGAGTGAGCCAATGAACGAACCAATGAATGAACGGACAGACCAGGCCTCGATTGGTCGACCTTCTTGCAAACTGACATCAACACAGAGCCTTCAGCCACACTGGCTTTGAGATTTGAGGAACAAATCAAGATGAAGAGTAGTACTGGACTTGGAGTTTCCCTGGTGGCTCAGTGGTAAAGAATCCACCTGCCAACGCAGGAGCCGTGGGTTCAATCCCTGGTCCAGGAAGATCCCACATGCTATGGAGCAACTAAGCCCGTGCGCCACAACTACTGAGCTCACATTCTGCAACTACCGAGCCCATGTCCTGCAACTACCAAAGCCTGTGAGCCCTAGAGCCTCTGCTCTGCAACAAGAGCAGCCACAGAAATGAGAAGCCCAAGCAACACAGATAGAGAGTAGCCCCCACTTGCCATTAGAGAACAGAGAACACTAGAGAACAGTCCATGCAGCAACAAAGACCCAGCACAGCCCAAAATAAATAAAACAAATAAATCAAATTAAAAAAATAAAAAGAAACATGGAGGCATGAGGGAGACAGGAGAAGAGCAGACTTTGCTGCTGCAGGTGAGGGCCACTGTGTATGCTAAAATCAGTGGGAGAATGTTTAAGGAGGAGCAAGATCCGCATGGTCGCAAGTTATTTCTCCCCAAATATTTATTAGTTACAGAGGAAAAAACAATAATTCTATAATAGAGAGACCTGGAGGACACCAGGGTCACTAGTGGACAAGGTTGGGATCCCCAGCAATGGCATGAAGTGTCATGTCCCTCCTGACGTTTTTTGCCACTTTTCCAATAATACACAGCCCCCATCCAACCTTTAGAAAGCATCAGACAAACCCAAGTTGAGCAATGTTTCACAAAACACCTGGCGAGTACTCTTTGAAAAGTAAAGTTCATGGGAGAGAAGGAAAGACTGAGGAGGCTTTCCAGGTTGGAAGAGACGGAGGAGACGTGCAGCCAAGGCCACCGAGATGGGGCAGAACAAATACACAGGGAGCTCAGTGGACCTGGTGCTTAACTGGCTTAAGACAACAAAAGCGTCTCCACTCAGTTCTGGAGATCAGAGCCCAACATGAGAGCAGATCTGTGCTCTTGCCAGAGCCCACGGCAGCCCTGGGTTGGGGGGAGGATCTGTTTCCTGCCTTTTGCCAGCATTCCTTGACTCTTGGCCCCTCCTTCATCCTCAGAGCCCTCTGACCTCTGCTTCTGTCCTCACCTCTCCAGCCACCCTGTCTCTCTTGCAGGGCCTTTGTGACGGCACTGGCCGCCCTGGACTGCCAGGCTACTCACCCCATCCCAAGGTCCTCACCTCGGTCACACCTGCAAAGTCCCCTCTGCCAGGTTTAATCACATATTCTTGGTCCCAGAAACTCTGACGGGCTCACGCTGGGGTCAGGAAGCCTGCCTCCCAGGGCACAGATGGGGAACCCAAGGCCTGCTCAGCCCTGGTCATGGAATGACCCCCAGGAGAGCTGTATACACTCTTCACGTGGCAGACATGCCCCTGGAGATGCACAGACAGCTCTTCAGCCTCGCTGGACCCTGTGAGTCAGGTGAATGAGCCCATTCTACAGACAAGGAGACTGAGTCTTGGCAAGTGGGTTTGCACAAAGTCTGGCAGGGGGTCGGGGTGGAGCTGAGTCAGTGTCCCTGCACTTTCCTGACAGTGTGTCTGAATTACTCAACTCCGTGCCCTCTGCACACAGGCCCCCTGGTCCCCAGAGGATCCTAGTTTCCCTGGCATGGTTACTTCCCTTCACGCCTGCAGAGATGGGTGGGGGAGGGCAGGTGGGTGTGTTCTGCACTTGGGCATTTTCCACCAGAACCCAAGCCCGGCAGGTCTCAGTAATGGCCCTCTACCGTGGGGAGTGGACTCAGGTCTGTGTGTCTTGCTTCTTCTCTCCTTCCCCAAGATGCGTTTGGCAACAGCGCCTGAGCCCCATCATCCTACCTCAGCACAGCAAGTCCCTGCGGATGGACGCCAAAGATCAGCAGACAAGCGTGGGATGAGGTGAGCTCTGAGCCAGCTGGACGCGAAACCTCCCCTGACATGGCCAGAGTTACATCACTGGGGCGGGCAGGTGCTCCCCACCAGCCCAGTCCGGGAGGGGCTGGGGACACTGCCTCAGTCGTGGCTCCTTCCACCTGTCTGCTCCTCCAGCAGCCCCTCCACTTCCCTCCTGCCTGTGAGGTTCCCTGGAAAATTCTGTGTGAAGAGGTAGTCCCGAGGGGGGAGGGTGTACACCATCCAGTCTCCACCCAGTCATGCCCCTGGAAGGGGTAGGAAGCAGCCCAGAGAGGGGACAGCATTGTCCAAGGTCACTGAGAAGCGGGCTGTCCCTTGAAGACCCAAGAGGGGTCTGACTCCGGGGAGCCGCAGGAGTGTCTTCCTGGGAGAACCCCAGTTGGGGTAGGGCCAGACGGGTGTCTAGTGTCTTC
The DNA here is from genome assembly GCF_019923935.1 of Bubalus bubalis. Lineage (NCBI taxonomy): Eukaryota > Metazoa > Chordata > Mammalia > Artiodactyla > Bovidae > Bubalus > Bubalus bubalis. Next base: position 28,263,666 of record NC_059159.1, on the reverse strand, counting down.
AGGGGCCCCTGCCCTTCTCCTGCATTGCCCTGTTTTGTCTTTCCAGAACCCAGGACTCCTGGTTCCTAGTCTACACCCCCCACCATGCTGGAGAAATGTCCAGAACATAACAAACACCCCAGTCCTGCTGCCTCAGCTGTCATACAGGTAGAGGGGTGACCCAGCCACACCCGCCTGGCCTCCAGTGTTGAATCTTCCGGCATCTCTGAGTGACTTGGACACAGTGGTTACCAGGCTCCTTTCCACAGCCTCGGGGGTCCTTAACACAAGCAGGAGCAGGAGGCAGGTGGGAGGACGGGAAGAGTCTCTGAAGGCTGTCACGTCCGTGTCTGTCATGTCCATTTCAGCTTCGCCACAACCCCAGGAGGGGCTCTGCCCCTTTTCTGGACAGGAGACTGAGGCCTCCAAACCCCACACCATTCATGGATGTGTGCTAGGGGCTCCCTCTCACCCTGGGCCTCTCAGGGATGACATCTGGGGTGACACCAGGGTGTTCAGGGCTAGGAGGGGGAAATGGGCTCCGAGCTCATTGGGTGCTCAGGTCTGAGCCAATTCACCCCTCCTGGACCCTCAGCCCCTTTGTCTATAAAACGAGGAGGATGGTGCCCGCTGCCCAGGTCATCAAGAGGGTCAGTCCCAGGCACAGGTCACGCCAGACGCTCTGCAGCCCCAGCCTGAGTTGTGGTCTCATCTGGGGTCATGCCCTCTGGAAGACCATGGGCCTGACACGGGCTGGCCTGACAGAGCCAGGCCCAGCCACTGGAGGTGGCCTGACAGAGCCAGGCCCAGCCACCTGGAGGTGGCCACTCTCCTCGGGTAGCTGGCCTTAAAGCCCCACACTCATCTGGGACCATGGCCGGGGTCTGGCAGGAGACGAAGCTCATGCGCACTAGGTAATTGGTGGGGCGGGGTACGATGTAGTCTGAGAACTGTCAGGAAACCAGCGCCCAGGGCTGGCAGAGTGGAGGCTGTCACCACCCCAAGGTTTCAGGGCAAGGAGGGGGGCAGACCCTGGTCTGACAAGGGGCCCCCATGCTCCTTCCTCCTGCTGATCTGACCCACAGGCAGCCGGAGCATGGTGGTGGAGGGTGGTCGTCTGAGCAGGCAGGGGGCAGGGCAGGGGCAGAGCCTGGACTGCGGGGGTGAGTGGGGGTGGCACCTGCCCTCACCCTTCCTGGCTCTGGGGGTCCTTTAACATCCCTGCCCGTGGAGCAGGTGGCTTCTCCCTGCAGTCAGCGTGCTGGCTGACCTTCTCTTCTGCCCACCCACCTCCCCTCTACACTGGAGTGTGCGATGGTAACTGAGAGGCAGCAGCAGGCACGTTGCCCTCTGGATGCAGAGAGTGGGAGGAGGCGGTGGTGGGTGTGCTGACGAAGGCTCTTACCAGCCACTCAGCGGCAGGCGGAGCAGGTAGGGGGCTGCAGACAACCCCCAGGCCGCCCTGTACACCTGATGCTGTGTGTGGACCCAGGAAGTCCATTTTTCCAGGCATATTTTTAGAATCTCGGTTTAATGGTCTGTTCCTATTCTGGCCACTCAGGCCACTCCCCCAGCTGCTTCAGATACATCGTCAAAGGTGGGCAGACCAGCTAGACCCAGTCGTCAGTTGCTATCAAGCCGGTGTGTCAGGGAGCTCAACTTGGTGCTCTGTGACAACCTAGAGGGGTGGGATGGGGTGGGAGGTGGGAGGGAGGTTCAAGAGGGAGGGGACACATGTATACTCATGGCTGATTCATGCTGTAGTACAGCAGAAAACAACACAACATTGTAAAGCAATTATCCTCCAATTAAAAAAAGAAGCCCACGTGTTCCATGTTGGTGCATCCAGGACGGGGCTTGCTCCTGACTTTGGTCTCCTCCACCGTGTCCAGGCCCAGCCCAGGGCACAGACCAGAGGCTCCCCAGTCTCAGTGGCCCCACCCTCAGAGGCAGGGATGTTGACTGCGGGTTTGCCAGGCACCTGTGACCACGGCAAGGAGCCACTGCCAGTCTCTGGGCCTTTCCACGATGCCCCCAGCCCCACAGTCACATCAGAGCTGATCTTAGTCTGTGTCCCCAAGAGCTGCCCACCGCCGGGGCCACCGTGGAGCTGCCCACCGCCGGGGCCACCGTAGACAGCTGTATGGGTTGTGCACTGCCCGAAGCATCCTGCCCTCCCCACTCCCCACACCACACCCCCCCGACAACAAGGGCCCCAGCCAGTGCCCTTGGCCCCTCTGACCCCTGATCTGGGCACTCTGTCTGGCAGACACTTGCTGAGACCTCATCCACCGTCCACACCGAGAACACTTTCCCTGCTTCCTTCCCAGATACACAGCTCTTAACAGACTCATCTGTCTCCCAAGGCTCAGACTTAAGTGAGAGCCCAAGGTTCCCCAGGGAGGACCTGAGTCAAGATTAAGACCCAGGACCTCAAGGCCCTGCTCCTCCTCCAGAAACAAGCTCTGCTGGCCTCTGGGACTGGTGGCCAGGAAACGAAGGGCACCCTGGACGGGGCAGTGACCTCACCCAGGTTGCCTGACCCTCAGCCTCAGTGTCTGCATCTGTAAAATGGAAGCTCTTGTTCACAGATGTTCAGCGCAGTGCTAGTCACAATATCCAAAAAATGGAAGCAACACACGTGTCCATCAGCAGGTGATGGACAAGCAAAACATGGTCCATGCGACAATGGGATGTTACTCAGCCACAGAAGGAATGAAGCACAGACCATGCTGCAAAGTGGATGAGACTGGATTATGCTCACGAAGAAGCCAGTCACTGCAGGCCACACGTGTACAATCCCATCTACGTGAAGTGTCCAGAACAGGTAAGTGTGCTTCCAGACAGGGGCCAGAAGACGGGTGGTGAAGAGGAGCTGGTTCCCTTTGAGGGTGGTGAACATGTTCTAAAATTGATCATGCTGATGATTGTGCAACTCTATGAATGGACCAAAAGCTGTTGATGTGCACACTTTTAATGGGTGAATTCTATGGTTTGTGAACTATTTCTTTATAAAGCTGTCACAAAGCGGAAATGCTAATAATAATATCTGTCTCTCAGCGTTTCCAGGAAGATGAAGTGAGGCGATCTGGTCACGGTCTTGGCACAGAGCCTGGCGAACAGCAAGCACCTGATTAGCGTGCCTTGCACCCTCACTGCTCAGCGCAGGTCAGTGGGCAGCGGCATCAGGGCCTCGCGGGAAATGCAGAGTCTTGGGCCTCCCTGGGCTGCATCAGCAGCTACTTTTCAGTGGCTCCACAGGTGAGTCCCGGTCAGGTTCAAGTTTGAAAAGCATGGACAGCAGCAATAATTCTACAGCCGCTAAGGCAGGAATCTCAAATGTGAGAGCCCACCAGAAACCCCTGGAGGGCTAGGTCCACCACCAGAGTTTCTGGTTCCAGGGTCTGCGGCTAAGCCTGAAAAGAAAAGTGAAAGTCGCTCCGGCGTGTCTGACTCTTTACAACCCCATAGACTGTACAGCCCATGGAATTCTCCAGGCCAGAATACTGGAGCGGGTAGCCTTTCCCTTCTCCAGGGGCTCTTCCCAACCCAGGGATCGAACCCAGGTCTCTCCCACATTGCAGGTGGATTCTTTACCAGCTGAGCAATCAGGGAAGCGTGAGCATTCCTCACACCTTTCCAGGTAACGCTGCTGCTGCTGCTCCAGGGGCCCCACCTGACAACTGCTGCTCTGGGGTCTGAGACGGGCCCCACCTGCCCCAGGAAGGGGAGGCTGAGCACCCGAGGCCTTGGGCACCAGTGGTCTCAGCCCAGCTACACATGAAGGTGGCACCTTCACCGTTTCCCACACGGGGCCCAACTGCCCACCAGCTGCCTGGAGTCCCAGCTGGGCTTTCTGCATGCAGCCAGAAGGGAGACACTTTGGTGCTGCCCAGAGAGCCCTGTCTGCAGGACTTTCTCCTTCTCGGGGAGGGAGAGAGCCAAGTGTAATGCCCCTAGTGCCGGGACGCAACCAGGGCCTCACACTGCAGCATCCAGTCCTGCCCAGGTCTGGGCCCTGGGCAGAGGTGGAGAGGCAGTTCCCCCCACGTGCAGCCCCTCTGGGTTCCAGACATTAAAGGGAGTTGGGGTGGCAGGGACCCTGGGACAGAGTGAGCCAGAGTGGGCTGAGCTGGGCCTGACACCTCTGGGCTCCACCTGCCCAGCAGCTCAATGACCCTCAGGCCGCCTCTCCAGCCCACCCGTTAACAGCTCCCACCTGGAGCTGCTCTCTTGCCTGGATTGTTGGGAGTTTTTCCTCTTTATAGAACAATTTATATTAAGCAGACTCTAAATAGAGCTCTTTAGGATGGGGTTCGGTTTAGGCCGCCCTAAGTTTAATGGGCTGTGGGGGAGGGTCTGTGCTAATTGCCTCTCAGGCCACTCTATGGCCAGGGTCATTATTCTTGCAGTCGTCCATGACTGGTTTCTCCAGGCCTGACCACTTGCTCCCAGTGGCCCGTCCCCGCCTTTTTCTGGAAGGTCAACGTCTCTGAGCTCAGATCCCCGCTGGTCCCTGCAGGCCTCTCTCAGGTCACAACACTCTGTAGGGGAGCTGCTGGCTTCCTGGAAGGCAAAGCGGACATAATGAAAAGGGAGGTGCCCGGGGCTGGGAGGTGGAACACAGGCAGGAGGATGGAGTCTTCTGTGTAAATAAATAAAAACCAGGCTTTGGGATAGAGACACACTCATTCATGCAGCCCCTGTGGGTGCTTCAGAAAAGACACCTCTTTCTCCCTAGTGCAGCTTGGTAGGAACACTCAGGCTGATCTCAGCTCCCCCTGTTCCACCGGCCGGGCAAGTCTTGCAGTGTGCAACCTGAATGACTGCTCAAGGAGGCCTGTGGGCACTCTGCCTCTCCTCCTGGCAGTGCTGGGGCCCATTAGGGACCATGAACTCATCAAGTGCTCTCGCTGACTGTGTGCTGGGGAGACAGTGAGAACAGCCTGTGCATTTCAGACCCACTCTGTTGGCGGAAGCGGACAAGAAAATCATCACTTGAGAAACAAGATGACGGTGTGATGCCAGAGGAAAACAGCAGGAGTGGAAGCAAGGCAGGCCAAGGGCGCGCCAAGGGCACGGTCAGCAGTGCTGTGGTTTCATCCTCTGCAGCCAGGATGATAGTGCTCTCCTGGGCTCCAAGGACAGTCGCTATTACACTGCCTCTCAGAGCCCCCAGGGCTGCCCCTCGGTGAGACTCATGGCTTGAGGAGAGGAGGGGGCCAGGAAGAGACCCCCAGCTGCTCCCTCCCTCGCTTGCTCTCTGACGGATCCTCCCACGGAAGCCAGAGGCCCAGGAAGGGTCCATGTCCAGGACCACAGCAGTGGACGGGGTGCATGCTAAATCTAGGGGGACAAACACCGTTAACCTCATTTTGGAAATGAAGAAACAAAACAAAAAAGACACGAAGGCTCACAGTGGACATAAGCACTGGTCCCTCTGGACCCTGGTGGCCATGCCCACTGCTCCCGCAGCACGTCCTGTGGGTTGTGTGTCTGGCCGAACTCAGACCAGGCGCAGGAGCCTGGCAGCCAGGGGCTCAGGGAAGCACACTTCCGTCTTCCCCGTGCGAAAGTCTCCTGACCTGGGAAGGATGCTCAGAAGTGCCAGTCAGCCCGAGTGGCTGGTGTTGGCCCCGCGGAGGGAGGCCTGGGCTGTCTGGGCCACGACGAGGGAGCAGGATCAGTGCTTGCAGAACTGGAACCCGGGTCTCGAACCTGCCTCCCTCCACCCCTGCAGGGAATAGTTCTTGAATCACTCAAGTGGAGTGGGAAGCCACTCACCCGAACATCTCTTTTTCACAAGGCAGAAACCAAGGCACAGATGGGAAGGGGCTTGGCGGGGACACAAGCGGGTGAGGGGTGAAGCGGGCTGGGCCCTTGGGTGGGGCTGGGGGGCAAAGCATAGGGTGCCGCTCGGTGAGACAGAATGCAGGTGTTATCCTGCTTTCTGAACAAAACAGCTGGCACCCGGCTTTTACATTTTTAATTTTTGTGTGTGTCTTTTAAAATGTTTTCGTCAGCCATCCCCACGGCTGTAAAAATAGAGCTGCACAGACGCAGACGAGGCTAAGCCGGGAGCCAGCCTGAATATTCAGCTGGAGGGCACAGTGCTGAGGAAAGCAGTGAAACCTGATGAATTAAGCAATGTCCCCAAGCTGGGCTGGCTGCCCATTTCCACTTCCTGTGGCCTGGGAGCCAGGGCAGGGGAGCCCCTGATGGAAAGGAAATACACTTGGTTTCTGGGTTCCAAGCTGAGTAAGCTTGCCTCCTCCAGGAAGCCCTCCAAGTTTTCAAGAAGTTGCTTCACCTCTCAGGAGAGCCTGGAAGACCTATTTCCTTATTGTCAGTGTTTAGCTCCTGAAAGTACACCCCTTGCCATCTGGAAGGCATCCCCTGGGGAGGCTGCTCTCCCCCTCCCAGGAGTTCGGGGTTAAAGCAGGAACACAGATCCTTCAGCCTTACCTAATCCTTGACAGCTTGGTTGCTTGATCTGAACACCTATTTATCCTCCTGGCAGATTTCCCCAGGCACTGACCCGGACTAGCACCAGGCACTGATGAGGCTGAGGAAGGCGGCCAGTTACCCAGGAGACGTGTACAGTCACCCAGGGGAGCCGGGTGCGGGGGTCACTGGTATAGCAGGACCTTGGGCTAGCGGTTCGAGGACAGCAACAAGCTGAGGTTAGGGCAGGTGGAGGCCATCTGTGCTCACCTGTCTCCTGCCCCACCCGCTCCCGACCCTGTCTACACTCGCAGCCACCCAGGCCTTCTTGTTTCAGCCCTCCTGCCCTGGGGCTTCAGGCTTCCCTGGTGGCACTAGTGGTAAAGAACCCACTCCAATGTAGGAGCCATAATGAGACCCAGGTTCCATCCCTAGCTGGGGTAGATGCCCTGGAGGAGGGCCTGGCAAACCCACTCCAGTATTCTTCCATGGAGAGAGGAGCCTGGCGGGCTACAGTCCATAGGGTCGCAGAGTCAGACACGACAGAGCAATGAAGGCATACACAACTTAAAAAAACAAAATACAACCCAAGCCACATCATCTGGCCCCCGGCTGATGGCTTCTGGTCGCTCTGTTGCCTTGGAGGCTCCTTGCGGGGACCGAGCTCCATCTTCCACCCAGAGTCACATAGGAGAGGCTGGACCCCCGAGGTGAGAGCAGTTGCCCACCGGCGGAAGGACCACGGGTGACTCAGGACTTATTTGTGAAACGACAGTGTTAGACTAGAGACAGGATCTCTGGAGAGTCCGTCTTTTCTCTCTGAATGTCCTGTCCTGACCTGCGGGTGTGCCAGAAGGGCCTGGGCAATCAATCCAGGGCCTCTTGGCCCCAGGGGAGTCTTTCCCCACCCCCATCCACCCCCATGCCTGGCTCTTGGAGTCCCTTGTTTCCAGTTCTAGGAAGAATCCCAATGTGTGAGTCAGGGGTTCTTAAAGTTTTCTAGGTCGCAAACTTCTTAGAGGGTCAGCTGAGACAGCCAGCTCTCTCCCCAGAGGGACCGGAGCAGCGTCAGAGCAGCTCTCACGGTGGTTCATGCTCCCCCTGGGGCTTCGCAATTCCTGGCTGTGTGGGCCGCTGATGGGTCCAGGTCCTGACCCTGGCCCTGCTGTGATTCCCTAGACCTGTGTGCAACTCAGGCTTCCCATCCGCAAAGCGGGTGTCGGGAGTGGCTCACGGAAAGCTCAGGGGCTGCTTGGCGGAGGTTGGCACATCTGGACTCACAGGCAAGCCTTGCTCCCTCCACCCCTGATGCCGCCTTCCCCCTCCCTCTGTCCCCTCTTACTGGCCCCACTGCCCTGGCTATGGTTTCTGCACAAGAGGATGCGATCTGACCGGTCTGCTGAGCTCAGCCACAGGTTTCTCTCCCTTTACTAAGGAGATGGTTTATTGTCTCCAGAATAACTAGCTCCTGCTGTGGTCCGCACCTGGGCTAGAAAAGAATTTTCAGAATGAGAGTGTGGGGGTGTGTGTATATGCTCAGTTGTGTCCGACTCACTGCGACCCCATGCACTGTAGCCCATCAGGCATTCTCCAGGCAAGAACACTGGAATGGATTGCCATTCCCTTCTTCAGGGGATCTTCCTGACCCAGGGATCGAACCTGTGTCTACTATCAGCAAGCAGATTCTTTACCACTGAGCCACCTGGAAGACCAGGTGAGAGGCGCTATTAGAATAGCCGGCCAGCTTAATGGAGAGCCGAACCCTTCCGCAGGCTAGCAACCAATTTTTATAGCTTCAAGACAGAGTAAATTCCTGCTGGAAGGGTGGCATTAGGTGATTATTAGGAGGCTATAGGGTGGGTCCCTTGGACTGCAAGGAGATCCAACCAGTCAATCCTAAAGTAAATCAGTCCTGAATACTCATTGGAAGGACTGAAGTTGAAGCTGAAGGTCCAATACTTTGTCCAACTGATGCGAAGAACTGACTCATTGGAAAAGTCCCTGAAGCTGGGAAAGACTGAAGGCAGGAAGAGAAGGGGAAGGCAGAGGATGAGATGGTTGGATGACATCACCGACATGAGTTTGAGCAAGCTCCGAGAGTTGGTGACGGACAGGGAAGCCTGGCATGCTGCAGTCCATGGGGTCGCAAAGAGTTGGACACAACTGAGTGAACTGAACTAATAGAGTGGGTAATAGTGGGTATTTTACCTAATATGGGGTCAGGGAACTGGCCGGTTTAGGTCCAGAGGCTCATGGCAACAGTTGCTATGAGGCTTGGAACTGAGGTTTTTGCCAGAGGTTTTTGTCATGTGACCTTATAACAACAGGGCTCCACAGCTTCAGCCTTCCTTTGCCAACGTTTTGTTTTTATGACCAGTCCATCCACGTACATTTTTTTTTTACATTTTCCACTATGTTTTATTGAAAAATAGCTAATTTAAAATATATACATTGAAAAAAAAAAACACATGGCACTGGTAAAATACTGAATTTTTCACTCACTCTTACCAAAGTGGCATCTTTATGTTCCCAGATGATTATTTTGCTTAAGAGGAGGGTCTCTGGTGCCCTCTGGTGACACTTCTTGAGGCTGCTGTCCAGAAAGGAATAAGAGCCCCTCAGCTTAGGGCTGAGAGAATAAAGGACAGTTCATGTCTGACTGGCCTGTGTTCTGTAGCCTTTGCCCCCTGCCCAGGAGAAAGGCAATCTTAGTGGGAGTCTTGACCTCCTGGGGGAAGTGTTCCTCCCTAAACACTCAGCCAAGCCGACAGCAAAAATAAACACTTTGCTTTTTGTCACTGTCTTCTTAAAAACACAAAAACAAACAAACAAAAAAACCCCTATCATTATAAACTCCCAAATAATGTGGGAAAGTCTCTAAGTAATTCAGGTTGTAATCCAGACCAAAAAAAAAATTTAATTAATCAAAAAACCCCAGTATCAATTAACAGGACAGCAAAACCCATAAATCTTAAGATGCAAAAAAAAAAAAAAAAAAAAGTTGATTCTTCCCCTTGTCTTCATAACAACGGACACCACTAATCTGGACAACTCTGTGCCTATGGTTTCTGGGAGTGGATGACTTTCTTGAATTTCAGGAGGCAGATCTACTCCAGACCTGTGCCATTCCTAAACTGTAACATCAGCAGAGCCTAAGTTCATTCTCTAGACCAAACACTTTGGACTTGAGGTTCCTCAGTTCTCCCTGTATCTTGTGTGCCAGTCGATTGCTATCACGAACCTCACACAGAATGGCAAGATCCTGGTTTGCCTGGGCGTTGAGTGTGGCCTTATAGAGTATCTGCTCCACGTCTTTTAGTTTTTGCCGGAGAATCTTAATGTCTGTCTTAAAGCCGTCTGCCTCTAAGACATGCCGGGTCTCCAAGGCCTCGTAGCGCTTAGTCATGGCCTGCAGGCATCTCCCCATCTTGCTGGTGCGGTCCTTAAAGATCTCTCTCCTTGCTCCTTCCTCCTCACGAATCCGGGCCAGCTCTTCTTCCAGGGAAATGCACTGCTCTTGGTACATGCTGGACAGCCTTCTCTCTTGTATGAGCTTATCCTTTAGGGACTTAATATATTCATTTTGGTTGTGATGACTCTCATGAACTAGCTACATTTTTCCCATTTTCTCTTCTTTCTTCTTACACTGCATCCTGTATTCCTTAATCTTTGACATCAAGTGATCCTTTACAAGCATCCAGGACTTCTCCTTATTTTGGTTTTCAAATCTGAGTTGCAGAAAGTCTTTGGTGCTCTCATAGAGCAGCTCCTGGGTGTGGTGGAGACTTCTGGTGAGCTCTGTGATTCTGTCCCGGCTTCTCTGCTGATGAACCTGCACTTCCTCGAAGCAGATCTGCCTCTCCTCCATGAGCCCTGCCACCTGCTCCCGTGAGAGCCGGGTCTGCTCCTCCAGCTGCGCCTGCAGCGCCTCCACCTGGAGGGCAAGGGTCTGGACGTCTCTCTGATGCAGCCCAGTGCTCACCTCCTTTTCTCTCCCTGCTGATTTCCGCCTGCTGCCTTTCGAGTCTGCTCTGAGAGCCGAAGACTCATTCTTTTCACGTACTTCTACAGGCTGGACAGTCTTCTGGAGAATGCTGACTTTGTTGGGAGGCTCCTTATAAAAATAGGTCACTTCTCCAGTGTCTGTTCCCACAAGAGCCAAGAGATTCTGAATCTTCTTCTTATCTTCTAGCTCCCTGATTCTTAGGCGGTCATTTTCTGAGTAGAGGCGTAGGACGTGCTCTCGCTCCTGGAAGAGGCAGACCTGCATGTCACTCAGAGCTTTCTGCAACTCAGCAATCTCTTCCTCCCTCTGCTGCAAATCCCATTCCAGTTTATGCTGCCCCTCGCACGCTTCCCTGTACAGCTCCATCTTCTTCAGCAAGTCCTCGTTCTCTGCCTCACACTCAGACATCTTCTTCTGATAATACTCCAGAAGCTCCTGAGACGGGCAGAGGACAGCCAAGCGATCCTCCACCGAAGGCAGGGGAGTCGACTGTACAGAATCGGAGAAGGACACACCCTTCCACCTGGTGGGGCTGCTGAAGCTGCCGGCAGCCTCATGCTTGTGGACAGCTGCAGGCTTTCTGCAGACAGGGGACTGTGTCGGGGTAAAGTTCATGCTGTCCTTTCACACCTCTCCTGCCTTGTTTTCCTCCACTCCCCTAATGTACTCTGGCGTCCATGTCTTTGTTCAGGAGCTTCCCTTCAGCTGGTATACAGTTCCCTCCACTCATAATCTCACTCAATGAAATCCAATCTGCACACGATAAACTCAAGTGCCACCTCCTCCATCTCTTCCTTGAGTCACTCCATCCAAGACGAACTAGCCTGCCTGGAGCTGCAGACGCCCCATCCACGTACATTTGAAAACAATGCAATGTCTCTTTGGACTGCTTGTGTACGTATATCCCTAGTCGTGCCTCTCTGACCTGTCAGTTTGAAAAGTACTAAAACCTATCCCTAACTGAAACCGACCATTTCTCTTTATAGTTCTGTGAGTGTTTATTTTAAACATATCGAAACTATGCTGTTAGGGGAACAACATTCCATAACCTTTATTTTGCTGACAGATTGCTTCTTGCAGCCTTGAATGAATGAGTCAAACTTTGTCCCTTTTAAAGTATTCTTCCTTTGGTTTCTGTTTTGTCTGATTCTGATGTACACTCATCTATTTCCTTTGGTTAGGACTTTTTTAAGAATGTATTTTCCCTTCTGCTATGAAACTGTTCTGGGTTGTTGTCATTTATATGTGTTTCTTGAAGACAGGATTTTGTTTTTTATCTCTGGAGTTCTTTTCCTGAATAGGCATATTTAACTCATTGGTAAAGAACCCACCTGCATGCAGGAGACAATAATGAAACATGGGTTCGAACCCTGAGTCGGGAAGATCCCCCGGAGAAGCAAATGGCAACCCCCTCCAGTATTCTTGCCTGGAAAATTCTATGGACAGAGGAGCCTTAAAGGCTCCAGTCCCTGGGTTCGCAAAGAGTCAGACACAACTGAGCATACTCAACACACATACACATTTATCGCAATTGCTGAAATATTTGATCTATTCCTGGTGTCACTTTTGTTTTCTATTTCCTGTGCTTTGTTTTTCACGCATTCCTAGTATTGCTGGATTTATTTCATTTTTCCCATTTCAGTGTTTCCAATAGTTTATAAGTTATATACTCTATTTTATGGAGATTTCCCTTAACACTTTCACTCACATACTTAACCTTACGGTACCAGTACTGTACTCATTTTGAATCTGCACCTCGACAAGAGCTTTGGCATGCTTTCCTCTGTCCCATAAACTACCTCTTTTTCATAACATCTATAATTTTAGTCCCAAATTGTTACTAATCCTTAAGCAGCCAACACGTTCTTAGACTTAGCAAATTTTTATCATTCTTGACTCATCATTGTTTCTCATATTCCATTTCCTGGATTAGTTTTTCTTCTTGCCAGAGAACATCAATTAGTAGTATTTTCAAAAAGGAATTGTTTTTGATGCCATATGATCTGAGACCTCCCATGTCATCAGGAAGTGTTTTTAGTCTTACATTCAGCTGGGTATAGAACTCTGAGTGTGCAATTATTTTCCCTCAGGATTTGGAGATAATTACTACCTTTTTTTCTTGTTTCTAGTATTTGTTACATTCTCTTGCAAGTTGTCTCGTTTCTGTTTGTTAATATTTAGGCTCTAATAAAACATCAACCCCTGTCCAGTGGTAGATTCATCCTGCCTGGCCCTTGTTGCCTCTTTCAATCTTGAGTTCCAGGACATTCTCAGCTTTGGGAAGTTCCCTCCTGCAGCTTTGTCTCCTTTTGGACCAAAAAAATGAACTCTGTCCTCTGCAGCTACACCTTCGTCCCTCGTCCTTTCATGCTGCGAGTCCTCGGCTTAATCACCCAATGCATCTACTTGCTCTTCAGTTGCGTCCACTAACCCTTCCAGCCCATTTATCAAGTTTCTTTGATGACCAGATTTAATTTTCCACACACTCTAGTTGGCCTTTTTGAGGGCACAGTGTAAGGCTAAGGCTCTCTGCCTAAGGCTATTGAGTATTCCTGCTCCAATTTCTTGTTTTCATCATACTAACCGCGTTCCTTCGGTATCGTTCCCTTGTTCAGGTGTCCGACGACTGTTGGTACCAGAGGTTCACCCCAGCCACACAGCCCTCCCACATGTGCAAGAGCAGAGTCACCCCTAAACATGCCCAATGTGCTGGGCTGGGGGCTCCCCACCCACCCTGGGGCCCTGCCCATCCCTTCAGCCTGGCTCCCACACTCAACCCCCCAAACACAGATGCCTGTCTTTTCTGCTTGGCCCAGGTGTGTGGGGGTTGGGGGTGATGAGGAAGAGGGCTCAGCTCACCTGGTGGCTCCCACCGAGGTGCCCTAAACAGGTGTCCTGTGAGAAGCTGGGCCCCTCGAGCCCCAGACCCCCCCTCCACCAGGCTCCCTCCTTTGCTCAGGCCCCACTGTTGCCCACATTTAAGGTGTTCCCCCAGTCTCAGGTTCACCTCCTGGAGGAGAAAGTTGTCCTGCATGACTGGGGCCTGGACCATGGCAGGGGGTGGAGCTCCAGTGCGAGTCATCCACCCTTAGGGCTCCTCTCTCCCATCCCGGCCCAAGCAGCAGTTGTGGGTGGTGGGAAGGGCATGGCCTTTGGCATTTGGGCTCCACATTCTCCCTTTCAGATTTCACAAAATTAAAATGAACTTATCTTACTCAACCTCGTGGTTAAGATGGACAACTTGGTTTGTGCCCAGCCCTCCCCCTGCTCCCAACTCTTTCCACTCGCTTAGCAGGTACTCCCACCCCCCAAGGTCTGAGTTCAGGCAGTCAGTGCTGAGGAGGTCTGAGGACACAGCCAAGGCCCGGGAGCCCTTGTTTAAGTATGAGGTCAGAGGCTCCAATGCCACCAGGGTCCAGGACGCCTGGGTCATGCGGGCAGGAAGAACCCTCAGCTCCAATCAGAGGAGTCATGCCCCCAACTTGGTCCCTGGGCCAGACCCCTGGGTGCCTCACCCTGGAAAGAACATGTCCACCTGTAAACGCATCTGAGGGCTCCTGTCTGCACCTCTGGTTCATATGGAGCCTGTGAAGGAGGGGAGCCAGGAGGTGAGGCTGCTACCGCAGAGGCCTCCAGCAGAACAGGGAGGGACACTTGAGGTGTCCCAGCTGGACCCACCTGGACCTCAGTCTACCTCCTGGTCTGTCCCTGGGGTCCAAGCCCTCTGCTTTCAGGTGCCGTCCACTCAGCAGCCGGGGTCCCCTCTGTGCATGGCCTAGGCTCTGCCCACAGTTTTCAGAACCAGGACGATGGGTCCAGGCAGGTCTGATCTGAGTGCCTGGCTCCCACCAGCCTGAGAGGTGAGAGCAGCCAGCGCTGGTTCTCTGGCGCCATCCGGTGTCCATATGTGTGAACTGCAGCTCCCGCACCGGAGGACACCACCTGCGAACTATCCTTTGCGAAGGAGGGCCGGGTAGGGAGGCAGCCTCACCAGCAGCGACCCTTTGGCCCCACGTCTCTCATGATAAGAACCCTTATCACTTCCAGTCTCTTTAGGCCCCAACCTGTGGGTCCAAGCCAGCACTTCAGAATCAAATCAATGATTTTTTTTTTTTTTTCACCAAAATTGCCAACAAGGCCAAGGTGTTGGCTGGGGAGGTGATTGGTTCCCGTTTCTACGAACTTCTATCCTTAAGCATTTCTATCATTTGTCCCAGCGTGGCCCAGTCTTTTGAGGCAAGCAGCTGTGTGAGCCTGCAGGCCTGCACCCTCCTCTCTGAGGCCCGGCCCCTGGGACAGAGCAGCTCTGGACAAGAGCCTACAAAAGCCTAGCCAATGTAGCTGCTGGGGCCCCTCGTTCCCTCGGGCACAGTGCTGGGGAGACAGCAACCTGATTCCCCACAAGGTCAGGGGGTGGCTGTGTGCAGGAAACCCTCTAAATGGAAAATGGACATGAGACACAGGAGTGATACACCCCAGGAACTGGGAGGCACAGGGCATCTGGGGGTGAGGGGCGTCTGGGGGTGCTGGGAGTCTGGGGGTGTGGGGCATCTGGGGGTGCTAGGGCATCTGGTGGGGCTCAGGCACAGGCCAAGGTGCCTGGGACCTGCGCACATGCCTGATGCAGAAGCAGAGTGATGATGTCTCAGCCACTTGGAGGTCGTAAGCATGATGGGTGTCTGCGGCTTGTGGCTGAGACAGGATTCCTGCTGGCCAGGCAGGCTGGACACTGTCCTCAGCTCAGTGGACACCCAGGGTCCAAGCTTGTCCACGGTGGCCAGGGGGATGGGTGGGAGCTGCTGCTCCAGGAGCCCAGAAGTGGGCTTAGGAGTCCTTCCTTCTCTTCCTTCCCCGAGGTTGCCTGTGCCCCCAGTAATCACTGGCACCCCATCATCACATGCACACGCACATGCGCACACATACCCGCGTCCATTTCAATAGGTTGTGCTGCCACTAGGTGGCCAAGTCAGGACCAGTGCCCTGGGTTCCTGTCGGAGCCTTCCAAGTCCACTGTTCTGGATGCCAGGGCTCTGGCCACAAGGGGTCCAGCCACTGGGGCTCTGGTCACCGCACCTTCCCCCACCTTGTGTCACTAAGCACATCCATTTCCTCCACCGAGCAGCAATACTGTGGAATAAATGTCCCTGTTTTCTGCAACTCTTTTTCATGGGGGCTGACCAACCCTGGAAGAGGCTCAGAGATATGTGGTTTGGCCCAGGTCCCAGCAAGTTGGTGGCAAACCAGGCCCTACCCTCCTGGCTCCCACTTCCCGGCCCCTTCCGCAGCCTCTCCTCTGCGGCCTCTGGGGGGCTGAGCTCGCCCCAGCCCTGCTTGCTGGGTGGCCTGGGCTCACCTGGAACCTCTCTGAGCCCTGGACTCCTGGGCTGGTTGTGGGCAAGACCAAAAGTATAAACACACTAAAACTCAGCCATGCAGGCTCATGTTCATTTTTCACTGTCTGTTGTTGTTTGGTCACTCAGTCATGTCCGACTCCTCATGACCTCATGGACTGTAGCACACCAGGCTTCCCTGTCCCTCTCTACCTCCCAGAGTTTGCCCAAACTCATGTCCATTGAGTCAGTGATGCCATCCAACCATCTCATCCTCTGTTGACCTCTGGTATGCCTCTTACACTCCCCCAACCCCACATAAAGTGTTGCAAGCCACGGGAAGCGTTATGAGGCCACATAAAGGTCACGTCAGTGTGCAGGACGCGGTGACACTGGGGTGGGTCCCAACTGGGAAAACTGACCCAGAAAGTGGAGAAACACCCTGAGTCTTTCTGCCCAAACCTGGAGCTTCTGCTCCTCCCAGGGGCTCTACATCTTGAACCCAGAATATCTACAACGTTTTCAAGGGGTCAGTCTCCACTCTCCATGGAGCTGAGGCATTTTGAGATCACGTGATGGAGCCCCAGAACCCTCCTGGTCAGGACCCACCTGCCACTTTCCTCTCCTTCCTCCTGGCCATCTTAGGCCCGGAGCCCGAGGGGCAAGCAGGGGGTTCCTGGAGGGCAGCTGTGGGGAAGACAGCAGGAGTGGATGAGAAAGCGCAGGCAGGGGTGGCTGCTTAGGGGGCTGCTTCCCACTCGGGGACATCATGGCCGCCAGCATGGCCACCTCCACCAGATCAGGGTCTGTCATCCCTGACTCCATGCAGCCCATGGCGAGGCAAACCTGCCAAGCTGTGTCTCCCACCGCCTCTCACCTCTTAGCTCCCAGCTCGACACCCAGGGACCAGACGCAGAGGACCTTGGGGTGGGGACTGAGAACAGCATTTATTGTTCACGCCTCCAGTGAACACCCAAAGCTTGTGAACCCCCAGGTTGGAGTGGGGGCCGAGCCCTCCAGCCAGAGGCCGGGCTGTGAGGTCCCCTGCACGGACCCAGCATGACCTGGAACTCGCACCGTGTTGCTGAATCCAGGCGGGTCCCTGGGGGAGACCCCACTGGGTGTCAGGCAGGCGGCAGGGGCTGAGGTTCAGAGGGGCCGCTCGACCATCTGCTCCTGCATCGTCCTCAGACCAGGTAGCTGCCGGCAGGGAGGGGGCTTCCCTGAGGGAGGGGAGGACTGCCCCACCGAACAATGCCCCAGCTCCTCCCAGACCAGAGGCCTGAGGTCGGCCTGGGCGCCTGGAGTCCTGTCCAGGCCCCTGGGCCCGCCCTGCACTGAGGTCCGTGGAGGGCCCGGCCAGGCATGTACAGGGCCAGGGCTCAGCCCAGCTCAGTGGGGCCGCTTGCTGTCCAGAATCGCCCTCCAGTCATCTGCCCACGAGTGCAGCCTGCGGCTGGGGGGCTGCAGCTGTGTGTGGCGGTTGTGACAGGCTGTGAACAGGACGTGCTCCCAGCTGGGATTTGGCTCGGCCCCTGGGGGAGAGAGCAGCACCTCAGGCCCGTGGCAGGAGCCCCAGGGGGGTCACAGCAGCCCACTGGATGAGGACCCCCTTGCAGCCCTGGACCCCAACACAGGTGCTCATTGGAGGCTGACCCTCGAGATGTCCGCCTGACCTGCCCCCGTGCCCGGGCATCCTGCCCCCATGCCCAGGCCAGCTTTGTCACCAGCTGTTGACCGTCGGCCCCGCAAGTCCCTCAAGCTTCAAGTCCCTCGTGTGGATTCCACTTTCTGGACGCTGATGGGGGTAGAGATGAGGATGTTTCCCTAGCCAGTTCCAAAAATAATCAGGGAAGGAATATTTCAGATTTTCCCACTGAGGTGTCCAAGAGAATAGGATTTAACCCCGAAACTGCTGACGAACACCAGCAGGGGCACATCTGCCAGAGCATGCAGGCAGAACCAGGAGATAAAGAAGCCGAATCTGGTGGATGCTGTCTGAGCTCCTAGATTCAGCCACACCTGAAGCCCTCCCAAGAAGAAGAAATGTAAAAAGGCAAAATGGTTGTCTGAGAAGGCCTTACAAATAGCTGAGAAAAGAAGAGAAGCAAAAGGTAAAGGAGAAAAGGAAAGATATACCCATCTGAATGCAGAGTTTCAAAGAATAGCAGAGAGAGATAAGAAAGTCTTCCTAAGTGATCAATGCCAAGAAATAGAGGAAAACAATAGAATGGGAAAGACTAGAGATCTCTTCAAAAAAATGTGAGATACCAAGGGAACGTTTCATGCAAAGATGGGCTCGATAAAGGACAGAAGCAGAAGATACTAAGAAGAGGAAGCAAGAATACACAGAAGAACTATACAAAAAAGATCTTAATGACCCAGATAACCACGATGGTGTGATCACTCACCTAGAGCCAGACATCCTGGAGTGTGAAGTCAAGTGGGCCATAGAAAGCATCACTACGAACAAAGCTAGTGGAGGTGATGAAATTCCAGCTGAGCCATTTCAAATCCTAAAAGATGATGCTGTGAAAGTGCTTCACTCAATATGCCAGCAAATTTGGAAAACTCACCAATGGCCACAGGACTGGAAAAAGTCAGTTTTCATTCCAATCCCAAAGAATGTTCAAACTACCACACAATTGCAGTCATCTCACATGTTAGCAAAGCAATGCTCAAAATTCTCCAAGCCAGGTTTCAACAGTACGTGAACTGTGAACTTCCAGATGTTCAAGCTGGATTTAGAAAAGGCAGAGGAACCAGAGACCAAATTGCCAACATCCCTTTGATCACAGAAAAAGCAAGAAAATTCCAGAAAAACATCTACTTCTGTTTCATTGACTACGCTAAAGCATTTGACTGTGTGGATCACAACAAACTGTGGTAAATTCTTAAAGAGATGAGAATACCAGATTGTCTTACCTGCCTCCTGAGAAATCTGTATGCAGGTCAAGAAGCAACAGTTAGAAGTGGACATGAAACAACGGACTGGTTCCAAATTGAGAAAGGAGTATGTCAAGGCTGTATATTGTCATCCTGCTTATTTAACTTATATGCAGAGTACACCATGTGAAATGCCAGGCTGGATGAAGCACAAGCTGGAATCAAGATTGCTGGGAGAAATATCAATAGCCTCAGATATGCAGATGACAGCACCCTTATGGCAGAAATCAAAGAGGAGCCAAATAGTCTTTTGATAAAAGTGAAAGAGGAGAGTGAAAAAACTGGCTTAAAATTCAACATTCAGAAAACAAAGATCATGGCATCCGGTCCCATCACTTAATGGCAAATGGATGGGGAAACAATGGAAACAGTGACAGATTATTTTCTTGGGTTCCAAAATCACTGCAGATGGTGGCTGAGGCCATGAAATTAAAAGATGCTTGCTCCTTGAAGAAAAGCTATGACAAACCTAGATGCATATTAAAAAGCAGAGACATTATTTTACCAACAAAGGTCAGTCTAGTCAAAGCTATGGTTTTTCCAGGAGTCATGTATGGACGTGAGAGTTGAACCATAAAGAAAGTCGAGCACCAAAGAATTGATTCTTTTGAACTGTGGTGTTGGAGAAGACTCTTGAGAGTCCCTTGGACTACAAGGAGATTCAACCAGTCAATCCCAAAAGAAATCCGTCCCGAATGTTTATTGGAAGGACTGATGCTGAAGCTGAAACTCTAATACGCTGGTCACCTGATGTGAAGAACTGACTCATTAGAAAAGACCCTGATGCTGGGAAAGATTGAGGGCAGGAGGAAACGGGGACAATAGAGGAAGAAGTGGTTGGATGGCATCACCGACTTGATGGACATGAGTTTGAGCAAGCTCTGGGAGTTGGTGATGGACAGGGAAGCCTGGCGTGCTGCAGTCCATGGGGTTGCAATGAGTTGGGCACTACTGAGCTACTGGATTGAACTGAACTGAACTGAAGCCCTCCCACGTTAGCTTTTCAGTTTGGTGAACCAATCATTCCCCCTCGCCTTAATAAGCAAACTCAAGGTTTGTTTATTTTGGGGGGAGGGGGACACCCATAAGCAAAAGGGAAAAATACAGCTCCTAAACCACCTTCAACTACAGAAATTAGGTTTTGCTTTCCTGGTTTACATACTAGATTCAGTCCAAATTACTTTTGAGGAAAAAAGAAAGGATTCTGTTGCTAAAAAGAAATGTTTGGCAGCCAGAGTCTGGCCCTCATTTAACAGGAAGGCAAGGCTTCAAGGTGTATGGTGACGTGATCAAGGCTGCCCCAGTGCATTACCCCTGGGCTGGACCACTCTCCCTGACTCCCTGGGGGTGTGTGTGGGGAAGAAGCTTGTCTCCCTGAAAGGGAGGAGGCTCAGCTCAAGGTTCAAGGCTGGACAGGATGCCTCACACAGATCTGGTGACTATGGGGCTGGGGGATGGGCACAAGGGTTGGGGCCCCCATGCCTGCCCCTCCCCTACTTCAGGCCACTTGCCTGTGATGTCCACCCGGTCGTCTATGAGGAGGTCAGCAGAGACCACGGTCTTGTCTCTGGTCAGCACAATCTGCTCCAGGAAGTCAGGGCCAAAGTGCTTCTCCACCCAGGCATACTGGAACGAGAGTGGGCCAAGAGGAGGGGGGGCTATGAGGCCAGGGCGCTGCCAGGGAGACTACCCACGTGCAGGGGACCACAGAGCCGTCCCAGTCCACAGCTACAAAGTGGTAGTACCGCGGCTCTGACCAAATACCCCAACCCAGCTCAGGTCCCCCATGCACCCTGCAAGGCTCCAGCCCAAGGAAAAGGGGTGCAACCCTTAGGTGCGTCGTCCCTTCCAGAAGCCCTGACCAGTCTGCCTTCCAGCCCTACCTGAGCTTTGGTCTGGAGGCCACATGAGAACTGGACCCACAGTGGGAGTGGGTGTGCGGTGCCAGAGCCAGGGGTACAGGTGTGTCTGGGGGCTCCCCCAACACCCTGCTCCGAGTGACCTTCCCCAGCAGATGGGGAACCCGCACAAATGGCCCACTTCTCTTAAAGCCCCTCCACGGTCACAAAGTAACACGAACATCCCAGAATAACTGGGTGCTGTTAGGTTTACAAAAAGGCTCCACAAGGCTGTCTCCTTGCCAAGCTGGGTGAGAACAAGCTGACATCTGGGCCATCCAGGACTCGGACACTCCAGGCCTGGATTTGCTTAAAAACCCTTCAGAGGCCTTGGGGTGCCTGTTGCTTGAAGCCCAAACCACTGGTTCTGTAAAGGCCCTGCCTTTCAGCCTCTCCCTCCCCCTCCTGCTTCTGCCCCTGTGCCTCCCCCAGGTCTCTTGGCCTTTGCTCAGCTGTCCCACCACTTACAACTGGTCTTCCCAGTTCCTCCCTTCCCCAGGGAGCCAGCCTGGGCTTCTGGGCTTCCTCCCTACTGGACCACAGAGCCTGGGACACCTGTCTCTTTTCCTGCCGTGCTGTCCTTAGCTCCCAAGAGCAGAGAGAGGCATTTTTAAGCCCCAGATGCCCAGTGTTATAGCAGGGGCCTGGTAACTGTTTCCTGAGTGACAAATGTATTTACTTTTTTATTGCTAAAGTAATGGCTAATCAAAGAGATTTTGAAAAATCAAGAAAAGTCAGAGAAACATCTATAGTTGACAGAATTTCCTTCCTTCTTTTTTATAACGTTTGGGAGGAGGCCCCGGCCCAGACCCCCAGGCGGGCTGTATGGGAGGGTCCCAGCCCTTCCCCAGGACGCAGGCAAGGTGAGCAGAGGCCCCGCGGCAGGTGTCTCACCTTCTCGAAGGGACAGTACTTGTACATCTTGATGGGGCTCGTGCAAATGAAGACATCAGTGCTGGGGAGAGAGCGGTCTGGTGAGGCTGTGTGCCCACAGCCCCCCTGCCTGGGTCCGTACCTGCCCCCACCCCTCCGCCACGGCCCTGGCCACCACGTGGGACACCAGCCCGGGGCCTGCAAACCACACGGCAGCCCCCGTGCAGCCAGCCATGCAGAGGTTTGGAGCCACCACCCAGACATGACAGGAACTACTGGGGAAGGTGAGCAGCATCCAGCCAGGGAGGCTTTACAGGACAGAACCAGTTATCAGGGACATCAGGGCCCTGCTCGGCGCGGAGCCAAGAAACCTGCAAGCCAGAGTCTGGGTCAAGGGCTGGTCCTCCTGGGCCCTCAGGGACCCCTGAGGTCTGTGCTGCACCAGCGCCTCCCACAACCCCAGACCCAGCACCCACCAACAGTGCCAGGGGGTCCCCTGCCCCTTGGGTCACACCCGTAGGACACTGGGTCCCAGCTCTCTGCAAAGTGGTCCCGAGAGGTCTCAGTCAGACTGCGGCCCTGGGTGTCTCCTGCTGTGTCTCCATGGAGTTGCCTGTTCCGGACATTTCATGTTAACGGAACCCCACAGCACGTGGTCTTGTCCTTTGGGGTCGTGTTTTCAAGGGCACTGGAACTTCAGGCCTCTTTCTTGCCCAGTGACATCGCAGTGAGGCACATGCTACCAGGATGGAGGGCGCAGCTGCTTCCCCCAGGCATCGAGCTGCTGGGGACACCCGTGCTCAGGGCCTGGTGGATCTGCACCTCCATTTCTCTCGGTGCGACTGCTGGGTTACAGCCGGCTCCACGCCCCGGGGACATGGCTGCTGAGGCAGCAGCTGCATCTGTTTCGATCCCACCATCGGCGACAAGGACTCCAAGCTCCCTCCATCCTTGGCTACACTTGTTTTTCTTGTCATAGTCGTTCCGTGGGCTTCCCGCTGTAATTGTGACTCATTTCCCTAAGGACGAATAACGCTGAGGCAAACTTCACATGCTTAGTTGCCATCTGGAGCTCTTCTTTGGAGAAATGCCAAACTCAGCACCCGAGCCCGTGGTTTTAAAACCTAAATGAGATGACACCCTTCTCTCTTCAACCACGTACACTATATCCTTCCTGCTCCACACTCGCTGAAACCTTGGTCTCCTTTGTTACCAAGTCAGCAAAACCCTTCCCCTCTGGGGCCTGTACCCCTGCCCACTCTGCACTTCACTATTCACTTCGACCCTGCAGGTCTGGGGTCAGATGTCGCCTTCTTGGAGAAGCATCTGCACCTGAACGAGCCCCTCCTGGGCAACCTCCAACACAAGCATTAGACACAAGGCTCTCCACTTGGTTATGACTCGACCCCTCTCTCCGTGCAAACTTTGGGGACAGACTGATCATCAGAATTGTCTACCCGGCTAAGATCCAGAGTGGAAGTACAGGGCCAACGCATGTCGCAAGCTGGAATGTCTGCAAAATAGAGCAGCTGAGAAAAAGCTCCAGAACCCACATTCCTCCTCTCCCACCCCCTAAAGAATCCTCAAACACATCTGCAAACTAACAAGTTCTGGGAACCCACCCCACCATGAAAAGAAACCTCTCATGGACGTTCCCCATGCTGCTTTGGCCAAAGGACACTCTTCTTGCTGCTCACCTACTAAATCCTGCCGAGTAGTAACAGTGGCAGCTAACGCTTACATTGTGCATTTTACAGGTGAAGAGACCGAGTCACAGAGAGTTTAGAAATGTACTAAGAGTCTGATTCTGGAGAAGTGGGCTCACCCTGGTTCACACTGAGCCTTAACCATCATGCAACCCAGCTCCCCAGACTACAGCTGGTAAGTATGGTCCAGACAAGAACAGAGCTTTTAAAAGCTTTATATGGGACTCCCCTGGGGGTCCAGTGCTTAAGAATCTGCCATGCAATGCAGGGGACACATGTTTGATCCCTGGTTGGGGAATGAAGATCCCACATGTTGCAGAGCAACTAAGTCTGCACACCACAACTAGAGAATCCATGTACTACGACCAGAGATCCTGCAAAATACAACCAAGACCTAAAACAGCTGGAAAAAAAAAAAAAGGCTTTGGTGCAAAAGCTTTCTACACGTTCTCTGCCTCTCTGGGCTTTTGCTACAGGTGGAAGAAGTTGTATCACACTGCTCCAGTGTAAATCAAGTTCAAATCATAGACTAGAATAGAATATACTGCTCAGAGGGCCTGATGTCTATTTATCACATTAGAACCTTGAAAGCTGATGAAGTTCAAAGGCAGTTACATGGTATGTGCATACGTGCCGAGTCGCTTCAGTAGTGTCCGATTCTGTGCGACCCTATGGCCTGTAGCCTGCCAGGTTCCTCTGTCCCTGGGATTCTCCAGGGAATAATACTGGAGTGGGATGCTGTGCCCTCCTCCAGGGAATCTTCTCAACGCAGGGGTTGAACCCACATCTCTTATGCCTCCTGAACTGGCAGGTGTATTCTTTACCAACAACACCACCTGGAAGGCCAGTTACATGGCACTGCTGCTGCTGCTGCTGCTAAGTCACTCCAGTCGTGTCCGACTCTGTGCGACCCCATAGACAGCAGCCCACCAGGCTCCCCCGTCCCTGGGATTCTCCAGGCAAGGACACTGGAGTGGGTTGCCATTTCCTTCTCCAATGCATGAAAGTGAAAAGTGAAAGTGGAGTCGCTCAGTCGTGTCTGACTCTTCGCGACCCCAAGGACAGCAGCCTACCAGCCTCCTCCATCCATGGGATTTTCCAGGCAAGAGTACTGGAGTGGGGCCATTGCCTTCTCCGGTTACATGGCACAACCAAGGCCAAATCACACCAAATATTTGATTTGTCATTGTGACTACTAAATTCAAGCAAAACTGTGACCAATAAAAGTTATGCAAGCCTAGAAAGAAATCCTAACATTTATGGGCAATTGACTTTTGACAAGCAAGCCAAGACCATTCCATGGAGGAAAAGAAGGGTCTTTTCAAAAAATGGCTCTGGGACAACTGGATTTCCCACATGAAAAAGAAGGAAGTAGGACCTCACACCACATGAAAAAAATTAACTCAAAATAAATCAAACACACTGAACAAAAGAGCTAAACCTATACCACTCTTAGAAGAAAACACAGGAGCAAATCTTTGTGACCTTGGGTTAGGCAAAGGATCCTTAGAGATGGCACCAAAAACACAAACAGCAAAAGAATATAACAGATAAATTTAACTACATCAAAATAAAAACTTTGGGTTCCAAAGGACACCAGCAAGAAAGTAAAACAATCATAGAATAAGAAACTGTATTTGCAAGTCATATATCTCACAAGGGACTTGTTACCCAGAATAAATAAAGAGCTCTTAAGAGTTAACAATAACAAAAACGACAAATAACCCAATTGAAAAAAAGTTAGCAAAGGATCTGAATAAACATTTATCCTAAAAGGACAGACAGCTGATATGCACACCAAAAGAAGCTGCATAGCATTTGTCTTCAGAGAAATGCAGATTAAAACCACAATGAGACACCACATCACACCCACTAGGATGGCTGGAATAAAAAAGACCACAGCTAAATAAAATAAATATATTTTTTTAAAAGAGACTTCCCCAGTGGTCCAGCGGGTAAGACTCCACCCTCCCAATGCAGGGGGCCTAAGGTTCGATCCCTGGTCAGGGAACTAGATCCCTGCATGCTGCAACTAAGACCTGGTGCAGCCAAATAAATAACAAATAAAATAAATATTAAAAAAACATAATAAAAGACTACAGCCAGGGTTGGGAGGAGGAGCTGGATCCCTTCGATATTACTACTGGGAACGCAAAACGTGCAGCTGAAAACAGTCTGGATTCAGCCCATGACCCGGCAGTTCCACTCCCGGCAGTACACACCTAGGAGAAACAAAAACAAGCGACCACAGAGACCTGTAGATGAAGGTTCACAGCAGTGTTAGTCTCCATATTTAAAAAGAAGAAACACCCCAAGGTCTACCAGTTAATGAGCAGATGGACAGAACACAGTGGGCCACAGGACTGACAGTCACTTGGCAGTGAAATGAGATGAAACGCTGATTCACCCTGGGACACAGATAAACCTGGAAACATGCTGAGTGAAAGAAGCGGCCACAGAAGGCCAGATACCATAAGAAATGTACATGAAACGTCCAGAAGAGGCAAATCCAGGGACAGGAGGCCTACTGTGGTTGCCATGGGTGGTGGGGGGAGGGCAGGAACAGGCAGCGACTGTGGATGGTCCAGGGTTTCTCTGCGGGAGATGGGGAGCGGATAGGCTGTGAAGCTGATGATGGTGATGGGTGAACACCTCTGTGACTCCGCTAAAAACCACCTGGATGTGGGCTGCATGAATTACATCTCAGTAAGATGACTGTTTTTTAAGCTCTCAGAGGAGGAGCACTGTGTTACTGGATTGTGGTGGGCACTGGTTCCGGGTGCAGGGGGGGCTTCGGCTCACAGGGTCAGGCGGATGGCTCCCCCTCCTCCTGCTGCCACCTCCTCCCCATCTCTCCCAGGTCCCCATCGCACCCCTTCACACACGTGACCCTGTGTTATCACAGTCTTCCTGAGTGACGCTCTGTTCACCGCCTGCTCCCCGGCTGGACTGTAAGCTCCAGGGTTGCAGGGAACGAGTCTAACAGTTGGTTCTTAGAGATTTGCTGAACAAATGAACCCAGGACACCCAGCAAAGTGCGTCAAACTAGATTCCACATTCTCCCAAGTTACCAGATGGAAGCATCTTAGCTTGCAGAGAGGCCCTGAAGGATTTACCAAGCCGGCCCATGCAGGGTGCAGGGCAAGCAGGAGGAAGACAGGCAGAGGGCACACGGGAAGGGGCGTGGACCCTGGGCCAGGACAGACTTACCTCTCCAGGTTGGCCATCTGTTTCACAGCTTCCACAGCTCCTGGGAGAGGTTCGAGGTCAAAGAAGAAGTTCTCAGACTCCCAGATGCTGATGGCCTTCTCCTGAGAAGAGGGGGAAAAAAAGCAGGTGACGCCCGGGGTCCTCAGCACCCTGAGCCCCACACCCGAGGACAGTCTTCCTGAAGGCAGGTTGGTGGAGTGGGCGTGTACTCCAGTCCCTCTCCAGGAGGGGCCCAGCTTCCACAAGGATCCGGCAGGGGCTAACTACAGGGTTCAGAAGCTGGCTTTGCGGGAGGCCCCGCCGGAGTCAGAGGGCGGGAAGACCGGCCTTCAGGAACCACGCCCTTGCCTGATTCTAAGGGCCAGAGCACCCTGGAGGCTGCAAGGGCGGGCCAGGTCCTGCCTCCATGCTGAAGCCCTCACTCATGTTCAGTAGCTGGAGGAGCTCAGGCCTTTCTGAGCCCCATGGAATGGGGGCATGGGCAGAAGGTGGGCATGGCTGCTCAACACCACCAAAGCAGCTCCTTATCTGTGCTATGTGTTGGGATGCCAATAAACACTGTTTTTTTGGTTTTTTTTTTAAGTATTCTGCTGTTTTTAAGTTTAAAAGTCCCAAATGCAGACCCTCATTTCACATGTGAGAAAACCAAGGCTCAGAATGTGGACAAGACCGACTTAACGTCACACAGCAAAATGGTGGCTTCCAACCCACCTGGCGAGGAGTGCCCACCTTATGCTGCTGGCCACATTCAAGTCTGCAGTATGCCACTTCCTTCCAGGGCCAGGCCAAGGGGAAAGTGACAAACCCCAGCCTCTGAGAAGCAAGAAACAGATCCCCTTCAGGTCAGAAGCCCCTGGTCCCAGAACAAGTGCTTCCCCCACAGTGAGCACACAGAAGTCACACACGTTGGAGGTTAACTCGATGGATTTAAGCAAACCAGTGCTTATTGCTAACATACACTCTGTCTGGGTCTCACATTCCTCAAGTGGCAAGAACTGCCATCCCCAGGATACAAATGAGGCAGCTGGGCTTCACAGGCTGTTTTCAAAGCCACTTGAAAATTTTTTTCAAGTTCAGAACTTGAACTTGGGTCTCCTGACTCAAACGGACGCCGTGCAAGTGTGACTGGTGGAAAGCAGGCTCGAGGAGGAGTCAGAAGTGCTGGCCCTGGCGGTGTGACCTGGGGCTAACCACTGCACCTCTGACCAACGCCCAGCTTCCCTCCCTACCCCCAACCTGCCCTGAAACCCTGGTCAAGGCATTTCCTCTCTCTGGGATCAGTTCAACTGTCCAACAGTGTAAGATTCTAAGTCAGTTACAATGAGCTATGCCTTCCTCTGCCCTGCTTACCCCTTGGCATGTGAAGATCAAAGGAAATACAGATAGACCCATGTTTTGTAAACCATGAATGCCTCCGTGTGTAAGCTGGGTGCCTGACTGGGTGCTTTTCAGGCAGACGCTGGACCAATCGTGCCAGGGGAGACCCAGGGAGGTCCTGCTGTGAGCGGTGCTAGAGATAAGGTCACATGTGCCTCTATCAATGCCCCGTTGCCTGCATGGTTCCCAGGAGCAAGCTCTAGGAATAGCCCTCCTTGGTGCCCCTGGAGCTCTGCTCCCAGGCCTTGGAAACCAGCAAATCATCCCCTCAGAGCCAGAGTCTGCACATGGGCGCAAGGGACTGGAAGAGTCACTGGCCTGAGAGCTGGGGGTGAGCTTCCCTTCTGCATGGTAATACGGTCCTGGGAGGAAAGAGGTACTGAGACTGCACTGCTGAGCGCCCTCTGTGAATGAACACACACAGGGCGGAGGAGGACGTCAGAGCCTGCAAAGTTACTAGAGCGTTTTTAACTGGGTATCAGGACTGGGAGGAGTCAGCACCCCAGGCTTGGGGGAAGGTCACCTTCTGAAGCGCTTGGTGTTCCTGAAGAGAAGGGGCACTTGATTTCCTTTGGAACACCGGCCCCTCCACAAACCAGAATTCTGTCAAGATGCCGTCCGTGAGTCACAGAGCTGGCACTTGTTGGGGGAGCACAGAGGACAGGACCGGGTGACCTTGGCACACAGATGGACTGTTGGATCCTGGCTGCCCCTTTCACAAGGGAGAAAATCAAGCCTGCCTCGGAGAGGAGGGGATGCAGGCAAGCTGGGTTACAGAATAGGCTCTCAAATCCTATCAGCTCCCCTGGCAGCCACCTCAGAAGGCCCACTGAGGGACAGCAGAAAACACTGGGCCTCTAGGTTGGTCCAGGGCAAAATCTGGCTCCTTTCACCAAGCAGTTTAAACGTACAAGCCACGCCATCTGTCTGGGAGCGAGCCTGCTATCTCCTCTCCATACACCATGGACTCAGAGAGTAGAGCACTGCGCTAGGGGGCCTGTCAGAGCCCAGGTGCTCAGAGGGGCCGGCAGGGCCAGTGGATAAGCCAAGGAGTAGATCCAAACCCACCGTGCACTGACTCCCTGTGTGCTGTGATGTCCAGAAAGGCTCATAATCTCTCTGGGCCTAATTCTACAGGGAGCCACGCTTTGCTGTAAAAGGGCGAAAAGAATGGATGCTAAAGATGCTCATCAAATCTACGAGGAGGAGGAAACAGGAATGTGACTTGAGGCCAAGTACACCCAAAATTAAAGTCAGTTGAAGATGGAGAGTTGGATATATTACACTTTATGTACTCCTGAATTTTGAGAAGCCCTCGATGACAGCCAACAGCGTGGCCCCCCAGGACTCGGTGCTACGGGAGGCGAGCCCCAGGGCCACGCGCGCCCGGGGTGGGGATGCTCACGCTCAGCCCGGGCTGCAGACGGCCGTACTGCTCCGACACCCAGAAGCCGCGCCGGTCCTCCAGCGCGATGAAGGGCTGGTCGGGGAAGCGCGCGCGGAACTTCCTGAGGAAGCCGCCCTCAAAATCGGCCAGCACGCCGTCCATGTCCACCAGCACTCGCAGGGCGCGGCCAGCAGGCCCACCCGACGCCCAGCGCCGCCCTGCCTGCCCCGCCGCGCCGCGGGGCCTCCGCGAGCACCAGCAGCGCAGCCGGATCATGGCCCCAGGCGGGCGCTCGCCGCGGGCACCGGGGCCATGACCGCGGGAGAAGACACTGCGGGCCTGGGGGCCCGGCGCGGGGCGCGCCGGGTGCGGGGAGCGCACGGAGCGCGCGCGGCGCCGGGGGCGCGCGGGGTACGGGCGGGGGGCGCGGGGCGCGGGGCGCAAGAGCGCGCAAGCTCCGGCCCCAGAGCGAGGCTGCGGTTTCGCCGCCCTTAAAGGGACGCGCGCCGACCGAGGCGGGCCCGAGGGGCGTGGCCTAGAGGATAGTCCGGGGCGCTGGGCTGTCCCCGGGGCGTCCGCAGTCCCCGGATCTCCACTGGCACCTTCTCCTGGAACTCTGGGCCTGGGCTCCCTCCTCCAACTGCCACAGCGAGGATGGAGCAGGCCTGTGTCGCAGAGACGTTTACTGAGCCCCTAGAGCATCTCTCAGTGGAGCATATGGACGAGGTCCTGCCATCTTGGAACTTACATCTTAGAAGGGAAGATAGATAGGCAGCAAATAAGCCAAGAACACAGGCAGAAGAATTTAAGGGAGGGAACCAGAACAGGGTGATGCGCCCCCTGCTTTACAGTGACTAGCTGGAGAGAGCTGCCAGAACAGACACTAGCCTTGCAGATATCACAAAGCCTTAATAAAACAGGAGACTTTCAAATGAATCCATAAATGAATATTGTTATGTACCCTGTTATAAGTGGGTTTTGGGAGGAGGGATTTAAAATCTTTTATTGTCACTCTGGTTGAAAAAGAGACAGTTACTATTGTTCTGCTGCTAAGTTG
This sequence comes from Bubalus bubalis, assembly GCF_019923935.1. Lineage (NCBI taxonomy): Eukaryota > Metazoa > Chordata > Mammalia > Artiodactyla > Bovidae > Bubalus > Bubalus bubalis. The sequence goes on along the minus strand of NC_059159.1, from coordinate 28,233,453 downwards.
CTTCAGTCGTGTCTGACTCTGCGCGACCCCATAGAGAGCAGCCCACCAGGCTCCGCCGTCCATGGGATTCTCCAGGCAAAAGTACTGGAGTGGGGTGCCATCGCCTTCTCCTTACTATTGTTATAGACAAACGATATTCAACAGACACACCAGGATCCTTCTCATTAACATTCTAGCCACACTAGCATTTTCTCTATTCCAGAAACACCAAATTTTATCTGGGTCTTAAGACTTTGGCATACATTTATTCCTCTCTCTGAAACTCTCTGCCCAAGATCTCTTTTTTATTTATTGTATTTGTGTGACTGCCTTGGGTCTTAGTTGTGGCACCTCGGAGTCTTAATTGCATCTTGTGGGATCTTCTGTTGTGGCATACCAGCTCTGGAGCTTCCGGGCTTAGTAGTTGGCCATGCTCAGTTTTAGTTGCTCCGGGTCATGTGGGACCTTAGTTTCCCAACCAGGGATCAAACCAGTGCCCCCTGCGTTGCAAGGCAAATTCTTACCTGCTAGACCACCAGGGAAGTCCCCCAGCTCTTTCTCACCCTTCTGAACTTGGAAGCATTTCCTGACCTTCCTCCACTGCATCACCGTGTTTTATTTTCTTCATAACATGTGCTAACTCTCTGTAAGTATTTCATTTGCTTGCTTAGTGTCTTACTCTTCAACCAGAACTTCATGTCAGCAAGCACTTTGTTTAGATCACAGATATATGCAGCCCCGTCCCTGCATCTGGCACAGGGTTGGACACATATTAGAGACAAAGTAAGTGTGTTTTCAAAGAATGAAAAATAGAGCTTCCCTGGTGGTACAGTGGATGGGACTCTGCCTGCCAGTGCAGGTGACACGGGTTCCATCCCTGGTCCAGGAAGATCTCACAGGCCGCTGAACAGTTAAGCCCACGCTCTGCAACTACTGCACCTGTGCTCTAGAGCCCATGCTCCGCAACAGGAGAAGCCCTGCAATGAGAAGGCTGAGCACCAAGACAAAGAGTAGCCCCACCTCGCTGCAACTGGAGAAAGCCCTCCTGCAGCAACAAAGACCCAGCACAACCAAAAGTAAATAATAATTTTTTTTTTTTTAATGAGAAAACAGATGATTGAATGTGGCATCTCCACTCACTCCTGTGGCTGTTTGTTGTATGGTGTGTCTTATGTAATTGCCGGGTTTTATACATGACTAGCTTTTAAAGAAAAAGGGAAAATATATTCAAGGTTATCCCTGTAACCATGTCTCTTTCAGTCATTTTCACTCTTGAGAGGAAGAAAGAAGGGTGGGATGTCTCTTAGCGGTACTGAAATCAGTGTGATTTTATTTTTGGCTCCTCTTTGCCGCATCCAGGCCTTCTGACTTCAGTGCGCATCAAGGTTCCCTGTAGGACTTGTTAAACTCAGACGGCAGGGCACCACCCTCAGAGTTTCTGATGTAGTAAATCTAAAGAAAGAAAGTGAAGTCGCTCAGTCGTGTCCGACTCTTTGCGACCCGTGGACTGTAACCTACCAGGCTCCTCCATCCATGGGATTCTCCAGGCAAGAATACTGGAGTGGGTTGCCATTTCCTTCTCCAGGGGATCTTCCCGACCCAGTGATTGAACCCGGGTCTCCCACCTTGCAGGCAGATGCTTTAACCTCTGAGCCACCAGGGAAGCCCATAGTAAATCTAAAGTGGAATCCAAAAAGTTCCCAGGTGGGACTTAGCTGGTAGTCCAGTGGTTAAGAATCATTGTGCAATGCAGGAGACAAGAGATGAAACCCTAGTCAGGGAACTAAGATCCCACGTGCCACAGAGCAACTAAGCCCAAGCACCAAAACTACTGAGTCCAGGGCTCCAGAGCCTATGTGCCACAACCAGAGAGTCTGTGCATGCATGCCTGCTCAGTCACTTTAGCTGTGTCTGGGCCTGTGTGACCCTATGGACTGCAGTCCACCAGGCTCCTCTGTCCATGGGATTCTCCAGGCAAGAATATTGGAGTGGGTTGCTGTGCTCTTCTCCAGCAGATCTTCCCGACCTAGGGATTGAACCTGCATCTTTTAGGTCTCCTGCACTGGCAGGCAGGTTCTTTACCACTAGCACCACCTGGGAAGCCCCAGAGAGTCTGTGGGCCACAAGGAAAGATCCCATATGACTCAAGGAAGATCTGACACAGCCAAATAAATAAATTTTTAAAAAAAAGTTCCCAGGTGCTGCTGCTGCTCTTGGCTGGGGATCACACTTTGAGAACAGATCCCAATAAATAGGCAAAAAAAACACATTGAAGTATGACTAGTCCCGTTCAATTCAGTCGCTCAGTCATGTGCAACTCTTTGTGACCCCATGGACTGCAGCACACAGTAGCTGTGGCTATTTTGAATTCTTGTAGTGCTTAATTTCTCTCGAAACTTCTGGCTTTTATTAAAATCCATGTATATCCATGGAAATGTATCCTGTAATTCAAAATATCTGTCCTTTGTTTGAGGACCAAATGTGGTCATACAGCACACAGGGACATCTCCATCCTACAGTATAAGCGTTAAAGTCATTCATCCATACATGTCATCATCTATACATTCATAGATACAAATATATCCATTTATTTTTATCGCTATACCAACATACAATTATTACTATTATATTTCATGTCAACTGACTACTGCAATAGCTTCTTAAATGACTCTCTAAGGTTATCTATGTGAAGCCAGTCTTTTCCAAGTACAAGTGTCTGATCATGCCACTCGCTTGCATGAAACCCTCCACTGCTCCCCAATTTTCTCAGTGAAAAATCCAGTAGCTTTAACACGGTTTACTTGACATGGCCCCTGTTTATCTTGCAGCCCCATCTCACATCACCCCTCTCCAGCCATAAGTGTTTTACGTAGTTTATCGTGAGGATTGTACAGATGTGGAAACAAGGCAGCGGACAGCCAAGGAACTTGCCGAGAGTCGTGGAGCTACTAAGTGCTAGAAAAGGGATTTGAAGGCTGGTTGCCTTCCTGGCTGGAAAACTACTACCTGGCTGGAAAAGCCTCAGGGAAGAGGCTGCGATTAAGACAGGCGGGTTCCCTGAGTGGGGAAGATCCCCTGGAGAAGGAAATGGCTACCCACTCCAATATTCTTGCCTGGGAAATCCCATGGACAGAGGAACCTGGCGGGCTACACAGTCCATAGGGTCGCAAAGAGTTGGACACGACAGAGCGACTTAACAACAACTAGGCGTTCAGTTCCTTCCTTTGCCCACCATCCCTGTTAAATCCAGGGGGCGACTTCACGTGCGCACAGAATAAAGACGGAAGGGAAAAAAACCTGCTTTCCGGCGCGGGCATCCGCAGAACCGGTTCCATGGAAACAGTAGCCGGGTCCAGGTAGGTAGATCTCGCGGCGCTTGAGCGACGGAAGTGACGTCACCGCCCTGAGGCCCTCCGGTGGGTCGCCGGCTCTCGTCCCGCGCGCGCCGCCTCCGCCGCCCGGCTGCCGGGAACATGGCGTCTGCCCTGGAGCAGTTCGTCAACAGCGTCCGCCAGCTCTCCGCCCAAGGTGAGGCGATGGGCGCGGGCCGCGAGCCTGCGTCCGGGCTGCGGCGGGGGTCTTGGCGCTTGGGCCGGGGCTGAGGAGCGCGCGAGATGGGCGACCCCTTCGCCCAGGCCCCGGCCTCCGCCCCCCGCCGTCGGAGCTCGGTCCGTCTCGCCTCCCGGAGGCCCTTCCCGACCTGGCCTCGCGGCCGGGCCCCTCGCGGCTGGCCGCGCTCGATCCCCGGGGGCCCTGGCTCCCGGCTCCCTTTTGGGGGGGCGGAGTTGTGGCCGCTGTGAATTTGCCCCTAATTTTCATGCCTTTGGTTGGTTCCTCTCATCGCCTGAGTGTCGTGCCCAGAATTAAAGTAATTGGCCGCTGTTGTGAGGCCCCTTTCCTCACTCTGTTGGTTCATCTGTGAAATAGAAACGTTCGGACTGCGCGGGGTTGTCAGGAGTGAGCGGGAGGAACTATTAAGGTTGCAGGAGCCGCTTGACCTTGCCCAGGCACTCTTCTCTCGGGATTCGCGTCTCCCGGTGTAAGGACCCAGGTGCTGCCCGCCTGGCTGCCCCGAGGTTGCTTCGGTGCCCGGCGCTGCGCACAGCAGCGCAACGGTTCTGCCTCGTTTCTCTTCACTAGTAGGAGTTAGGGTCAGGGGTGAGGCTAGGAGTCTCTGGGAGTGAGGAAGGCACTCACTCGTTTGTTTGTGCCACAGACTCCAGTTTCCCGAGGTCCCATGAGGTTAGAAGGTTTGGGTTAAAGTCCTGTCTCGGTTGGGCTTCCCAGGTGGCTGAGTGGTAAGGAATCTGCCTGCCAATGCAGGAGATCCCCTTCGATCCCTGGGTCAGAAAGATCCCGTGGAGGAGAAAATGGCAACCCACTCCAGTATTCTTGCCTGGAGAATCCCATGGACAGAGGAGCCTGGCGGGCTGCAGAGAGTTGGACATGACTTACTTTAGCTGCTGAACACGCATGCACCTGTCTCAGTCACTTGGTGACTAACCAAACAACTCATTTCCCAGGTTCAATTTTCTTACTTACAAAACAGAGCCGAGGCCATGCTGGTGAGCGTCAAACAGGATTGCTTGCCTGGAAGCTTCACACACATGCTTTGTGCAGGCTGCTGCTGTAGGAGCAGGCTGCCCAGCAGAGACGTTCAGGTCACTTGCCCTGCCTCTGACTGATGTGCCTCACACCTCCCGCACAGACGGGTACCAGTGTGGAGTGAGGGCTGGGGCAGGGAAGGAAGGAGGGGGCTGCTCAGAAGATGATGGCGTGCAGACCGAAAGTGACGGGCGTGGGAATGAAGGCGGAGGGGAGAGGAAGGAGTGGACTGAGAGGCTGAGGAGTGAGATGAAGTCATAGCTGGTGACATTTTGGATACAGAAGGGAGATGAGTTGGTGCTGATGGTAATGTGCACTCTGCTGGCTTGGGGCACTGGAAGTGGGAGTGTGAAACCTTCAGTGGCCAGAGGAAAGTCGGAAACTTAGCACTGAGACCAAAGGCAAAATCATCTGGTGTCTCTGGCCCTTCTGGGTCCTCATCTGAAATGAAGGAGTTGGAAGAAATCACCTTTAGGCACCAGCACGTCTGAGGTATGACATCCTTTGGTCTGGTGAATGCTGTTCTGAATGGTAGTGTCGTTCTTGTTTTCCAGGGCAAATGACTCAGCTTTGTGAACTGATCAACAAGAGTGGGGAGCTCCTGGCGAAGAACTTATCCCATCTGGATACCGTGCTCGGGGCCCTGGACGTCCAGGAGCACTCCTTGGGCGTCCTCGCTGTCTTGTAAGGGCATCTTCCTTCACGGCTTTGTGCTTGCTCAGCCTCAACACTGCGCTCGCTGGCTTTGTTTGGTGTAGGAAGTAAGCCCTGTAAACGACAGTGAGCTCTTTGGCACAACTAAAGTCACGGTGTAGCAGTTACCTTTACCTCATTGCAGCTAATCATTGCTTGTATTTTTTGTTCTGCTTTATTATTTTTTAAAATTCTTAATGTTTATACAAAGTTTGAAATGTTTTAAAAATGAATGGTGATCTCAGTTGTGGTACTGTAGTTTGTGTTTGTCTGAATACTTTTATTCGTGTGATCCATGGGATTCTCCCCATTTTCTGAATTGAAAAGAGGAAAGAGTGGCAGGAGAGAGCAGGAGGCTGAGCTGAGTGAAGTTCCAAGTGGTCCAAAGCACCCTGCAGACAAGTTTAAGCTGGCTTAAGACCAAGTTAAACAGACGTTATTCCAGTTGGCCTTTTGAACTCTTGTGACTCTATGTACTTGACGATTAATTTTTTTTTTTTTTTCTCTTGATGTTTTAGTGTCATAGATTGGGATTTTATGGTTGTTGTGAAAGTTGAAATAATGTAGATGAACTGAGAACAAATTGACCTGAAGTGAGGGTCTGGCTTCACTTGAGCTGGCGCTCCTGAGACAGGGGTGTGTCAGGAGGAAGGTGCTGTCAGAGCCCGAGGTCTAGCCTGCGCTCACAGGACGGTGGTCAGTGGCTGCTGTGTGTCTGAGTGTAAATCTTTACAAATAAGTGACATGCAGGATTCAGCTCCTCTGTCGTACTTGCAGCATCTTGAGGACTCCGTAGCCATTGCTTTAGATGGCACACACTCGGAACAGGGCCTCTGCTGCAGAAACTTCTGCCGGCTGTGGCTGGCGGATAGAGATTTCTGCTGGCTGTGCTTTCCCATTAAAAGAGCAGGTAGCACAGTTTGTACCCACTTCAGCTTATGCCGATGTGTGTGTCAGGTGAGATGATGTCTGTGAAAGCTTTCTGAAGCTATAAGATGTTTGACGTTGTATGTCAGAGGAAACCTGGGAAGAACCCTGACCTGGTTACCAGGTTCCCTGGGTTTGTATCTGTGTTCTGCTGATTATGAGGTGTGGGGCCCTGAGCTGTGTATTTTTGTTTATAAAGTGGAAGTCACAGTGCTTTACTGACCTATTGTGAAGCCCAAATGAGATTGTTTGGACAGATTTTGATCATTGGGAAGTATAATTACTGATGTCAGGTGGCATTGTGATACTGTATAGATGGAAGTACAAGTTGAAAGATGGAGAAATTGTTGTTCGGTGATAACACCTGTTTCATTTTTCTTGAAATGAGTTTAAACCATTCCGTTTTTTCTTTTTTAAAAAGAAGAGTTTGAAGTTTTCTTGTAAGCGGTATGTAAGTGGTGGTGGCTTACAAAATAATTTCTCCCCAGAAACCTTTCTCCGACTCCCTCTCAGTGTTTATGGTGGCACCTGGTGGCACCATCTGCCAGGTGACTCGGGATGGGTCATCTGAGTTGTCTCTCTTCCGACCAGTCCCCTCCTCTGGTCCTGCCCCACAGCTAGTCCTTCTCCCCCGGGCCTGGGGCAGCACCGTGACTGTGAGCCACTGCCATGGCCTCCAGCCAGCCCGTAGCTTCCTCCCTGTCCCCCTTCAGTCTGTTCTGCTCAGGGTTTCTAAGTGAGTAAGCAGTACTGAGCACATTGAAGTGCAAAAGGAAAGTATTTAAAAAATTTTGGGGCTACAAGTTTAAGTTTAGTTACTTTGAGTATTAAGTGGCCTGGTATTTGACCTCATTTAACAGAGTTTTCTTTTTTGAAAATTGCTCTCTTTTGGATGTCTTTTATTTCTTGCCCTTTTGCTCTGGGTAAAAGTTGTTCTTTAAGCTTATTTTTCTTAGTCTCTATTTGTGTTTATGTTCTGTGTCTTGATTATGCAAAGAACCAGGCCAGCAGAATCTCACAGATTCTGGTTCTTAATTTTTAAAAGTGTCATGACTCCTTCAACTTCACAGAGCATTGGAGGCAGGATGGACTTCCATATTTACTGCCATGAGGCCCCAACCAGGACCAGTTGGTTCTTCTCTGTGTTGTAGGTTTGTGAAGTTTTCCATGCCCAGCGTTCCCGACTTCGAGACACTGTTCTCCCAGGTTCAGCTCTTCATCAGCACCTGCAACGGGGAGCACATCCGCTATGCGACAGACACCTGTAAGGGCAGCGCCTTTTCTTCTCCGTGGATGTGTTCTGCCCTGTACTCACTTACATCTTCAATATTTTGTTATTGTGTCTAGTTGCTGGGCTTTGCCATCAGCTAACAAATGCACTTGTGGAAAGAAAACAGGTAAGAATGTTGTTTGAGTATTTACAGTTTCGTTTCACTTATGCAGTGCTCCGAGCATTAGGGTCCCAGCCTCGTGCTGAGACCCTGATGCTCAGATATATGTGATGGGTTTGGAGAGCTCAGAACATCTCCTGGGGGAGCTCTGACCACAGGAGAGGTGCCCCCAGGGCGCAGCTGCTGCTTCTGTTCGGAATGGCCCTTCTAGCGCCTCATGTTATAAAGTGCAGATTTTGTTTGCTTGTTTGTTAAACCTTTTGTGTGTGTTAGTCACTCAGTCGTGTCCAACTCTGTGACCCCTTGGACTATAGCTCGCTAGGCTCCTCTGTCCATGGAATTCTCCAGGCAGGAACACTGGAGTGGGTTGCTATTCCCTTCTCCAGAGGATCTTCCTGACCCAGGGATAGAACCTGCATCTCCCACATTGCAGGTAGATTCTTTACCATTGAAGCCACCAGGGAAGCCCTTCTTGTTAAATCTTTTAATTGAGTCCCTTGGACTGCAAGGAGGTCCAACCAGTCCATCCTAAAGGAGATCAGTCCTGGGTGTTCATGGGAAGGACTGATGTTGAAGCTGAAACTCCAATACTTTGGCCACCTGATGCGGAGAGCTGACTCATTTGAAAAGACCCTGATGCTGGGAAAGATTATGGGCAGGAGGAGAAGGGGACGACAGAGGATGAGATAGTTGGATGGCATCACCGACTCGATGGACATGGGTTCGGGTGGACTCCGGGAGTTGGTGATGGACAGGGAGGCCTGGCGTGCTGCGGTTCATGGGGTCGCAAAGAGTCAGACACGACTGAGCGACTAAACTGAACTGAATGACCTAATTTTCCCTTTATAAGAAGTTGTTAGGTTGATATAATTAATTGCCATAAATGCCCTCCACCCAGAGTCCCTAGATGTTGGTATCTTCCCTAACCTGCTCAGTCTTGTCTTCTTCCTTTCTGAGCCACAGGAAAGAAGGTCGCAGCTATGGTCCCCTTACCCTGAGAGCTCAGTGAGTGTTTCTTAAAAACTAGGACAACTTAGAACATTCCCTAATGTAACCGCAGCACGACATCAGAAGACAAACATGTATAGAACCCTTTAACACATCTGACCTCCTTATGCTTCAACCAGTTGTTTCTGCTAATGTCTTTTGTAACAAAAGACAATCTCAGATGACAGGTTAAATTACATTATTGTGTCTCTTTAGTCTCCTTTGGAGATGCAATGGCAACCCACTCCAGTACTCTTGCCTGGAAAATCCCATGGACGGAGGAGCCTGGTAGGCTGCAGTCCATGGGGTCACTAAGAGTAGGACACGACTGAGCGACTTCACTTTATTTTTTCACTTCATGCATTGGAGAAGGAAATGGCAACCCACTCCAGTGTTCTTGCCTGGAGAATCCCATGGATGGAGGAACCTGTTAGGCTGCAGTCCATGGGGTCGCTAAGAGTAGGACACGACTGAGCGACTTCACTTTTCACTTTTCACTTTCATGCATTGGAGAAGGAAATGGACCCACTCCAGTACTCTTGCTTGGAAAATCCCATGGATGGAGGAGCCTGTTAGGCTGCAGTCCATGGGGTTGCTAAGAGTAGGACACGACTGAGCGACTTCACTTTCACTTTTCACTTTCATGCACTGGAGAAGGAAATGGCAACCCACTCTGGTGTTCTTGCCTGGAGAATCCCAGGGACGGGGGAGCCTGGTGGGCTGCCGTCTATGGGGTCGCACAGAGTTGGACACAACTGAAGCAACTTAGCAGCAGCAGCAGCAGTCTCCTTTATTTATTTTTTTTCATTTAACCTAGCTCTGAAGGTTCAAATGAAGAGTTAAGCAGTATTAATCTGTAGTGTTGTGTCTGAAACTTTGTCATGTTATCTGTCTACAAAGAAGAAAGGAAAGTGAAATCACTCAGTCGTGTCCGACTCTGGGACCCCATGGACTGCAGCTTCCCAGGCTCCTCCGTCCATGGGATTTTCCAGGCAAGAGTACTGGATTGGGTTGCCATTTCCTTCTCCAGTCTGTAGTCGCCTTTAATCTAGTGAAGTCTTTATTTATTGTGATACTGACACAGGTTATAATTTGGATGTTTCTTTTTAATTTGAAATTGAACTTTAAAAGATTGATGGTGTGAAAGAGCCTGAAAACAAAGACTCAGTTGATAATTTTGTAGGTGCACTATCTGTTGTTTGAGGGAGATGGTTAAAAATATCCAATCAGTCTTCACTGAGGAAAGCTTGCGAGTTCCTCCCCTCTTTCACAGTCACATCTTCTCCCCAGAAGCTGATTGCACCTCTTGTGATTCTCGGTCTTGTTATTCACGATCAGGGCAGGAAAATGGTCTGTTTGTAGCTTGTGGTATCGCTTTCAACAGTAATTTACCATCAGGTAAGAGATGTTGTGCTGAAGAGAATTTACAGGTGACCCCCAGACTGTCCTGCAGGAAAGGGCCAGCATCCATGTTCTCAGTTAAGTCTCCTAAACACGAGTCACTTCTGTGGTTAATGATCTGGAAAATTGTGGTTTGTTTACCTATAAATATAACGAACTGTTGAGAATGTAGTGTTGCTTTTGATTATTGATCTCCATTAATTAGAAAAAGCTTTCTGAATTTAAAAAGTTGTGCTAATTACTCTAAATATGACAATAAACAGCCTAAGATGACACTTTCTGACTGAACAGAGACAGAAGTTTCTCCAGAGGCTGTGGGACCCCCCCTCCTGTCATTTAGAGGAGCCCGTCAGTAGGGTCGCTCTCATTTAGAGGAGCCTGCCTATAGGGTTACTTCACTTGAAAGGGACAGCTTAGGACCAGGCGTGCCGCCCCCACTGAGGCCCTAACTGACAGGCCTCTTTCTGACAGCCTCTGCGAGGAATTGGCGTCCTTAGGCAAGCCATTGACAAGATGCAGATGAACACAAACCAGCTGACCTCTGTGCACGCCGACCTCTGCCAGGTGAGCACCGGGGGTCACCCGGGTCAAGGTTGGACGTGGTTGGGATGGTGCCATGTTTTAAGTGCACTGTTGTTGGAAGGGAATGTTGGGGCTGCTGACCACCAGCCGTGGGCTGCCACCCAGCCAGTGGGATGTGAGAGCAGATTGGGGTGGGGGGTGGTGCTTGTGACCCTGACAGCACTCCCAGTAGGAGCTCTGGGGCCTGAGAACCAACTGGTGACCTCTCACACCTGAAGATGTTACTTGTTTGTTTATCGAAACCCAGATGGCAAAGGAGGGATATGTGTAATGAAGCTGGCCTCTACCTGCTCCCTTGCCACCCATCCCTCCTTTCTGGAGGAAGCTGGAGTTGATCATTTCTCCCCCAGCCCTCCAGCGACAGTTTAGGCACACACCAGCAGATACCTGTATATTTTTGTCTCTCTAGTTTAAACACAAATAGTAACAATCTGCTGCTGCTGCTGCTGCTAAGTCGCTTCAGTTGTGTCCGACTCTGTGCGACCCCATAGACGGCAGCCCACCAGGCTCCGCCATCCCTGGGATTCTCCAGGCAAGAACACCAGAGTGGGTTGCCATTTCCTTCTCCAGTGCATGAAAGTGAAAAATGAAAGTGAAGTCGCTCAGTCGTGTCCGACTCAGCAACCCCATGGACTGCAGCCTAACAGGCTCCTCCATCCATGGGATTTTCCAAGCAAGAGTACTGGAGTGGGGTGCCATTGCCTTCTCCGAGTAACAATCTATACAATGTCTTTTTCCTATATACTGTGTCTTGGAGATGATTTTTTGTTAGTGCTTCATAGCCACAGAGAACTCCATACTGTGGGTTTAGCCAGTCTCTGAGGGGTATCCAGATTGTTCCCTTAATGAATAACATGGTATGTGGATTATTTCAGCCACATCTTCTCACTTCACATGGAGGTGTGCATTCTTTTCTCTTTTTTTTTGAAACACTTTTGTGGTGGAGGTGTGACGGGCACATGGTAGAGTTTATGAGTCTCAGGTGTGCAGTGTTTGCACCCCTGTGTGTCTGGTTCCACTGTCACCCAGGCCTGAGGCTCTGCCGGGCCTGCTTTCTTGGGCTGCACATTCTCTGCTCATAGTCAAGGGAGTCAGATCAGGCAAGGAGAGATCTGAGAGGAGCTGTGCCCGTGCCGCCAGGGCAGCAGAGAGCAGAGCCCACACTTATGCATCATCTGTAGATGCCCGGGCTTTGCTTCGCTTGTGAGCTCTTCATGTCACAGCCAGTTAGCCTTTTCCAAAGAAATGTTGTTTTATTCCGAATGCCTAAGAAGATGGAAGGACGTGTCAACGTTTAAATCATTCTAGTCAGTAAGGTGTAAGCCAAGTGTTTTCTAGAACTTTCTGGGTTTTCTCCTTTTGCTGACGTGTGCTGCAGTGCATGTGGAGTGATGGCTGCATGTGTCTCTCTCCACAGCTGTGTTTGCTGGCAAAGTGCTTTAAGCCGGCTCTGCCGTACCTGGATGTGGACATGGTGGACATCTGCAAGGAGAACGGGGCCTACGACGCCAAGCACTTCCTGTGCTACTACTACTACGGCGGGATGGTCTACACCGGACTGAAGAACTTCGAGCGGGCACTCTACTTCTATGAGCAGGTGGTCACTCCCCAGCTCGGGGCGTATGAACCTGTGTGGTCAGAGAGGCGTGCCTTGACTGGTGGCTGGGGCCCACGGCAGGGAGGGACTCGAATTCTGTCAGGTGCGGGTTGAGTTCTGTGTGTCTCTGGGTGTTTGCGGCTTCCTCTGTATGTGGGGAAGCAATGGAGCCAGTGATCTTTGTCGCATCTTCTTGTTCTGAAATGAGGTGTGAAGTTGGGTTAAGTTTTTTGCTTTTTTTTCTTCGGTCCATGCTGCATGGCTTACAGTGTCGTAGTTCCCCAGGCAAAGACTAAACCCGGGGCCATAGCAGTGAAAGCGCTGAACCCTAACCCTGAACTGTCAGGGAATTCCCAAGTGTTTCTTGTTTTAATAAATAAGGCATTCTCCTAGTTCATAATTCAGAGTATGTAAAGGAATTCAGAGAAAAAAGTGCCTCCCCTCCACCCTTTTGTGTATGTGATGAGATGTGCATTTCTGGAGGCTCGCTCTGGGCCTAAAAAGACAGGACTGGGTAGAAACAGTGTTTTAAGATGAACTTGTCAGACGTTCAGAAGTTCATTTTGATTCGGAGTGCATGTTCTGGTAATCAAAGGTGCTCTGAACCTTGGAGGAGCTCAGAGTGTATCTGAGATGCTGTGCAAGCATGTGCATACGCCTCTGGGTAGGCGTGGCCTTGGTCAGTGGGCTTGGCCAGCGTTGCTGGGGCCTGGGACAGGGCGACTGGAGGTGCTGCTGGGCAGGGGACGTGACTGATACCAGACAGGCATTTTTTTTACTGCTTTTCTGAAACATTCCAAAAGATATACTTGCTAAAAAAAAAAACAAAAAACAAACACCTCAAATCACGCAGCATTACATAAAGTGACGAGTGAGAGCTGCGTCCACCGCTCACCCCGAGCACAGGTGGCCCTGGGTGCTCCCTGGGCCCCGGCGGGCAGGCCCTTCAGCAGGCGCTGCCGCCTCGTGTGAAAGCGGCGCTGCCTGGGCTCGTTGTGCTTGTGTCCTCATGCGCTTATTCCACAGGGTGTTTCTGTGGAATAACTCTGAACGGCCTTAAGGGCCCAGGGGCTTGGGTTTTGTTTGGGACATTTGGGCTGATTTGGGTGATAGATTTGGATTCTTAACCTTCATGAATCCATGTGAAAGAACGTAGAAAGGCAGCTGCAGAATAGGAGGAAATACTTGCAGGTGATGTTTCTGAAAAGAGACTCACGTCCGGAACGTGCAGAGGTGTCAGAATTCAACAGTAAAAGCCCTGAAGTTTTAAAATAGGCAACAGATTTGAATAGACATTTCTTCAGAGAATATATACAGATGGCCAGAAGCCCTGATCAAAAGGGAAATGCAACTCAGAGCCACGGTGTGGCACCAGGTCACACAGCAGGCTCTTGTGATGGGGTGCTGGCTGCTGACAGGGGTGTGGGTTCAGAGCCCTTGTCATGGCCAGTGGGATGCTCAGTGGTCTGGCCCCTTCGGAAACAGTCTGGCGGTTCCTCAAAAGGTCACACCTGAAACCTCCATGTGACCCAGCACTTTCATTCCCAGGGTTACACCTGAGAGAAATGGCAGCAGACACCACCTATACACACGCGTGTTCTCGGCAGCGAGAGCCGTGCGGCCGGATGCTCTCCAGCCGAGGTGGCCTCTGTTTATGTGGAGCGCCGTTTGCCCGAATCATAGAATAGGTTGTGATGCAGGTTACTTCAGTGTGTGCCCTGGAAGTGTCACGGTGAAGCTGCTCACATAAGACCCTGTGAAGCCATTTATGGGAATTTCCGGCACTCTAGTGGTTAGGATTCCATGCTCTCACTGCCAAGGGCCTGGGTTTAATCCCTGGTCGGGGAACTGAGAGTCTATGAGCTACACAGCACAGCCAAGAGGGGGGAAAAAGCCATTAATATGAAATGTCCAGAGCAGGCAAGTCCAACAAGAATTGAAGTGGAGGAGTGGATGGCTGGGGAGGGGAATATGGGCAGTGACCCCTGCCCAGCAGAGTTTCTTTTTAGGAGGGTTAAAATGTCCTGAAATTAGGTAGTAGGAACAGTTGCACAACTTGGTGATCGTGCCAAAGCCCAGTTGTCATTAAAGGCAGTGACTGGGTGTCAGTACTGTCTTTCGAATTCATGCCCTGTCCTCATTCTGACGTCCCTCTCCACCCAGGCCATCACTACACCTGCCATGGCCGTCAGTCACATCATGCTGGAGTCATATAAGAAGTATATCCTGGTCTCTCTGATCTTGCTGGGCAAAGTACAGCAGCTGCCGAAATACACCTCTCAGATTGTGGGTAGATTCATTAAGGTGAGCTTTCAAAACAGTGATTTCTCAGCTGACATATTCTGTTCCTACAAAGCTGTGGTGATGCATAATTCTGTAATCTATGTGACTTTACTCTCCCAGCATCTTCAATTAGCAGACATTCTCGACATCCCCTGGGCATCTGGCAGGACCCTGACTGTCGTTGTCCATGCCCACCGACCCCCTGATGGGGTGGGGTATTCCCGGGAATCTGCGTCCACGCTCTTGCTCTGGGTGGTCATGGCGTAGGGGTTTAAGGTTCTGATAGAGCAGTGCTATGCTCTGTTGGACTTGAACTCTGACCAGGTGCTGGGAGATCCTCTTAGACCCCAAGCTTTGCTCACTGAGCTGCAATGGTTTTCCTAAGGACTCGGCCCCAGGACCACATGGAGAAATGACCTCCTTTTTTATTTTCTCATAATTCATGCTTATTTTATTTTAAATTGAAGTCACTATCATTTGATAACAATTTTGTGCTGACCCTCCTTGAACAAAACTCCAAGTTTCAGGAGGTCAGTTTGAAAGTCTTCCTGACGCGAAGGTTTCTGTGCTGTCATGTTGAGTATTGCCCGTGTCCTTCAGCTACTCATCATGGTTCTTGGGCTCCAGGCTTCCTGTCACAGGTGGGCATTTGGGGGTGGGTGAGAGGCCCTCAGAGCCTGCACAAGAGTGACGCGGGTTTGGAGAACTCCCGCAGGTGGCCCCTATGGCCCTGGAGTGACCTGTTCTAGGAGGAGCACTTTCATAAGTGGGGTCCTCATGACTCACCTCCTTCACAAGGGCTGCGGTTCGTCTGCAGGGTTAACGGAGTGGTGACGAGGGCTCAGGCCTCAGGGTAGGGCTGCTGCTCTAACCAGGTCTGCGCATGCTGCTCAGCACCACTCAGCACCACTCGCCCGCCCCTGCAGCCCTGCCCCGTGTCTGACAGGGAAGATGAGGAGCCGTATCGCCCGGGTGGTGGACACAGCTCTGCTCTGAGGGGCCCTCAGCCCAGGGGTCTCTTGTTCCTCTGGAAGCAGTTGGTTGTCCCATGGCACCTGGTGAAGCACGTGTGGAGCAAGAGGGGGCTGAGAAGGGTGGGTGTTTGCCCCCTTTCTTCCCAAAGTGGTTTATCTGGGACAAGTCAGGAGCTGCCTGTGAGAAAAAGGCCTGTGGCCATCGCTGAATGCAGGCTCCAGGCCTGCTCTGTGCTATGCAAGGAGCACAATGGTAAACTTCTCTCCTTGGTCTTGAAATCCAGGCATTTGCTTAGAGTAACTTACAGTTTGCTGGGTAACAGTAAGGGAGGCTGGACCTTCTTGCTCCATAGTTAGTGCCACGTTTCCTTTTGCATCTCACACAGGCTCTGTTCTGCTAACTGTCGAATCTGGTTTCTTTCCCCCTGCACACCTTTAGCCTCTTAGCAATGCATACCACGAGTTAGCGCAAGTGTACTCCACCAACAACCCCTCGGAGCTCCGCAGCCTGGTGACCAAGCACAGCGAGATCTTTACACGGGACAACAACATGGGGCTGGTGAAGCAGTGCCTGTCCTCGCTATATAAGAAGAACATACAAAGACTCACCAAGGTGCAGTCCTGTGGGCCTCCAGAGCCAGGCTCCGTTCCCCCATCCTTGTCGGCACTGAGGCAGCAGTGCAGGGTCCCAGCCGGTCCTTTGGGGCCCTTGAGGGGTGCCTTTCCAGGGCTAGTATGGGGTATTTGAGAAGAGCAGGTGAAGAAGAAGCGGGGAGGAGATGTGGCTGCTCTGGGAGGCAGACAGGTAGCTGAAGGGAGGGAGATGGCCTGGGCAGATGCTAAGGGTGCAGCTGTGCAGCCTGGGAGCTCACAGCAGGCTAACCCACCCGTAGGTGCTTGGCTGGTGCACTTGCGCTGGGGAAGGTAAGCCAACTGTGTAGTTTTTATTTTTTAAGATGAAAATAGACCCAGTGGCTTTTGATGCTGGAAAATATGCTTGTTATCAAGTGTTAAGACTGTCCAGGAAAGTGTAAAAAGAAAACAAAGCCTTATGTTAGCCAGGGAGATGGAGGTGTTCACTGCAGGTAATGGGAAACCGGCAAAGAACAGCTGCAATGAGCGGGGAGGGGGCAGTTCTTCCCCCGAGACGCAGCCCTGCGAGGACGCAGTGGATGAGATGGCTGGCTGCCGGGTAGGCGGGGACACGAGATTGTCACGGGGGCTCAGACCTGCTCCACAATCATTTTCTGGGGACATTTCTCTGGATCTGTCTGCTCCATGTGTGCGAACACTCCCACTGACTGTAACCAGGGTCACATGCTATGTGCTGTTCTATATCCTTTCTTCTGGTTTCCATGGCAATGTAAGCCTGTATCACAGTGACTGTATGTTGTGCTTTGTTGTACAGACAATCATAACTTTCTCAGCCAGTTCTCTTCTGATGGACAGTCAAGCGGAAGTTTCTTACTTTGAAAGGAAAAATGACAGTTCTGTATATTTCAAAATGTTCAGTTTTCTCGTCCTCACTGGTGCTAAACTACCTAGATACTGCTTAGAATTCACAGGAGTTTCATTTGGGAAGGAGGTGCTACTCTGAACTAAAATATATAGAGAGTCTTTTTGGTGATTGGCTTATCAAGAATTTTCAACATCAGAATCTTAACAAGGCCTGCTTTGAAAATGCATTGTATTTACAGCTGGCATTTGTAAATATTGCCAGCTGCTCTAAAAAAGGGGGCTCTTTTAATTTGTTCCTGAAAGCCATTTTCATCAGGTCCCAGGCAGACCATGATAAGCACAGGTTTCCTTCCCCCTCCCCACCCCCCCACTGGTTTCATTTTAACCCTCAATGTGTTTACGCATTCTGACTTTGAATTTTGAAGGATGAATCTGTTTTTTTAATTTCATATTAATTTTATTTTTTTCATATATTTTATTTCATATAAATTTATAAAATTTCATTTTAATTTCATATTATTTACAAGTTAATATATTTACAACACAAAAATCTCCACCCAGTTCCTATACTGCAGCTGGCCTTTTCTTTCCCAGAGGCAGCCCAGCGTCACTGCTTCTCAGGCCTCCCCACAGAGAGTGTATAAGCACGTGCATTCACACACACGTGTGCTGTCACACGCATGCAGTTTCCTTGTTCAGAGATGTGAGCCAGATATAGACCCTGTTCTGTGTCCCTTTTTACATTTAATGATGTGCATGTCTTCAATTTCAGCTCATAAAAAGCATCCTCACTTTGTAAGGTTTTTTATAGCCGTGTAGAAGTCCATTTGTGTGGTTTCCCTGCACTCAGCCAGTCCTCTGCTGACAGACATCTGGGCGGCTCTGACCTTGCCATCACAGATAGAGCTGCAGCGAGCAGCCTGGCACACACGTCATTCTAGACCCCATGTGGAGGGTGTTTCCTAGAAGTTGTTGCTCTAGAAAAGTGATGCTAAAGCCTTAGCACATGCAGTTCAAGTCATCTTTGCAACAGAAAGCTTGTACACTCTTGAGAAGCAAGCGATCAGTGACGCAGTAGGAGTCTACACATTTACTAGAATTTCTCTCTTCAGTCTGTTTCTACCAGTGATTGATTAACTTCTGAATTTCAGACATTTTTAACACTGTCGTTACAAGATATGGCGAGTCGCGTGCAGCTGTCCGGGCCTCAGGAGGCAGAAAAGTATGTCCTGCACATGGTAAGTGTGTTTCTGTCTTCAGAAGTTACGAAGTGGAGTTTTGTCCTTGTAAAGGTTATTGGTGTTCGCCATGGGAGACGTAGAGGAGGAGGCAGGTCATCCAGTGGCACCACTGTGAGTGATCCGTCAGCCTCCTCACAGTTGCAGTTTTCCTGGGACGTGTGCACGTGTGTCCCGCACAGTCGTGTCCTGAGGACGTTCTTGGTCATCACAGCCAGGGAGTGCTGCTCATAGCAAGCGGAGCCAGGTCCTGCATGCAGGGGGCGCGCCCACCACAGAGAATTCTCTGGCTCAAAACGTCAGTACTGCCAAGCCTGAAAAATCCTGTCCTACTGTGTAAAATTTATGAAGGCAGGGATTTTTGTTTTTAAATAAGATTTAATTTTTTTTATAGTGATTTGAGGTTCACTGCCAAATTGAGGGCACAGTACAGAGTTCCCAGTCCCCACACACAATCAAAGCCTCCCCTGATCAGTGTCCCCACCAGACTGGGCTGTTGTCATAGCTGATGCTCCTCCACTGACAGCTCTTCATCCAAAGTCCTTAGTTTACATCAGGTTTGTTCATGTGTTGGACACTCTGTGGGTTTGGATAAATGTGCATGTACGTGAATCTGTCATGACCGCATCGCATGGAGCATCCACTCTGCCCTGCAGATGCCCTGTGCTCTGCCTGTTCCTTACCACCCCTCCCACTACTGACCTTTTCATTTTCTCCAGTTTTGCTTTTTTCACAATGTCATATGGTTGGAATCATACAGTATGTAGCCTTCTCAAACCAGGTTCCAGCCCTGCATCTGCCTAGAAAGGTTATTTTTAATCCTGACTTGTAATGTCCCATTTTTAGCAGTGTCCCATTTTTGAGCTTCTTATGAAAGGGAATGTACAGCATGTGTGCTCAGAGGTCTGGCTGTTTCTGCTCAGCATCACGAGCCCTATGCACTGTGTTGTGCGCTGTTGTAGCCGGCTCATGTTCAGGGTTGCAGTGTTCCACGGCATGAGTGGAACCATCAGGTAGACAAGGGGGTGGTTTCCTGTTGTGGTTTTTACAGAGCACGCTGCTGGTGAACCTGGTGTGCATTTCCACTAGGTGTGTTCTGTCCGCTGTGAGATCCCCCGTGTGCTCACAGAGTCAGGGAGTCAACGCCTTGTGTTCAGTTGTGTTGGGCTATGAGCACTTCATTAACTAGGACCACGTCCCCCGGGGCTGGAGATAGCAACCAGCCCAGGCAGCTCAGCTCCACCATCCCAAATGGAGCGCGTTGCTGCTGCTGAGGCATGGTGTGTCAGGAATGACAGCACCCTTTTGGGATTTTCTATCAGCTGCTCCCTTTTTAGCTGCATGGACAGGATTTGGCTATGAGGATCAGGCAACTTAATCCCCGGTTGTTGATGCAAATAAAAAACATACACCTTGAAGCTGCCTTGGAATCAGCATTGGCAGGAAAATTTTCTTAAAGGACCAGAGGATAATTGCTACTGGAGTGAACCAAAAATTTGTTAGGGCTTCACTTTCGTGAAACACAAGGACAATTTCAATTATATCTCATAGAAGTTGTCTAAAGATGCAAGGGTGCTTCAGAATATCTGCCAGAGAAGCCAGACACATAGGACCACGCACTGTCTGACTCCACTTCCACGAAACCTCCAGAACAGGCATGTGCACAGTGTGCAGAGTACACGGGTGGAGGTGGGGCTTGAGAGGAGGGGGCTGGGCAGTGACTGCGCAGACGGGCGGGGGCCCTGGGTGGCAGTGAGGTCTTTTGACGCTGGGTAGAGGTGGTGCCTGTGCATCACAGGTGTAGTTGAATCTACTGAATTGTTCCCTTTAAAATGGCTGACTAGGAGACGTCCCTGGTGGTCCAGTGGCCAAGTCTGTGGCCTTTCAGTCCTTGGCTGGGGAAAACTAGGACCCTGCAGGCCACGTGGCACAGTCGAAGAAAAGGTTAACTCACTTTATGTGGACTTTACTCCTTAGTCTCTCATGGTGCCCCGCACATATTAGGTATTTAAGAGAGGGAAGAGAGTTGAAGAAACAGGTGGAGCCTAAAACACTTACCGATTGATTTACTTGTTGCTCTCTGTGATTTCCCCTAACTGCATTGAAATACCACTTATTCACATAATGTTTGGGGTTAAACTATTTTCCTGATTTCTCTTTTATAGATAGAAGATGGTGAGATTTTTGCAAGTATTAATCAGAAGGATGGGATGGTCAGTTTCCATGATAACCCTGAAAAATACAACAACCCTGCCATGCTTCACAACATTGACCAGGAGGTAACAGACGCCAGTGCTCTGGGCTGATGTCTGTGATTTTACACTTGAAGTAGTGCTTCTGTGTTCCAGGATAATTTTAGTTTTAAATATGGGTAGTTCCCAAGTAGTTTCTAAGAACATCTAATTTCCTAGAAAGTTAATTTCAAAATGGACTCTTCCCGATTGTCTGGTTATAAATAAACGGTAGGTTAGCATCCTTGTCCAGTTTGTCAGAGCGTCCCTCAAGTCCTGAAATGCTTGGGAGAGTACAGCGATTCAGTACAGTTTCATGTGCACCCAGTAGCCACTTACACGGTGGAGCCTTCAGTAACTTGACTCTGGAGTCCCGGGTCAGAAGGTCAGGGATAAGCGGCAGCAGGGAGGAAGGCCGGCGGCGGTTCCTGCTGGGCAGCAGCCACGGACCAGGGACCAGGGAGCCGCTGCCTCTACACTGCGGCCCATGCTACTCAGGGCCTCCGGGTGTGAGCTGGGCTCGCGGGGGCCAACAGGCTTCTTACCTCTGATAGGCAAATGGATTCAGCCATACAGTAGCTTCAGAATATGAAAAGCAGTAAGTCACCAGAGTCTCTTTTTGGCAATTCCAAATTTTTTAAAACCCTGAAAGCTGGAAGTATTTTTTGTAACTCGTTTGGTGTCAGATACCACCTGAAATGACACTCATGTGAACATTTTTAGGTTTCACGGCCAAAGACAGTCATGTGTGTAGTTTAATTACGGTGTGGCAGGCAAGGTGCACTATTTGTGCTGTGTTAACTGTCTGACCCCAAATTCTGACTCCAGAACCTATCTGGCTCAGGGCTGTGACCTTGTAGCACCCGAATAGTCTAGACTCAAAAGGATAAACTTGCCCTGAACCCACCTGCTCAGCCTGTCCACCTGCCTCCACACAGATGCTGAAGTGTATAGAGCTGGATGAGCGGCTGAAGGCCATGGACCAGGAGATCACAGTGAACCCCCAGTTCGTGCAAAAGGTGATTGGGGTCCCCTCGTTAACAGAAGTATGCTGGAGGGAGCTGGGTGGTGTCCCTGTATGTAATAGTGAAGTTCACGGAGACGTGCTCGTGGAGAGCGTTTCCACACTCCAGGCTGGACGTGTGTTTAGGGGTGGGGGTGGGGGTCCTATAACTGCCTCCCTGTTACAAGGGGTGATATCCTCTGGGGCTGCTGGCGGGAAGCTCTTGCCCAGGCAGACAAGTGCACTGTCTCCTGCCTCCCTCCCAGAGCATGGGGTCACAGGAAGATGACTCAGGAAACAAGCCATCCAGTTACTCCTGAAGCCGACACCCATCCTGAATTAGAGAAGCCATCGCCCATCCCTGTGGCTGGACAGATGTCGGGAGGCGGGTAGAGGATCAGGCCCATCTCACCTGGACGTAGAGACTGCGTTTTGTTTTGATGTCTTCAGTCCTGTGTGCTTTCAGTAAACCATTCTCTCTGTGAAGAAAGGAAAGCATTTTCAAACTTTAAAGCCTGTTGTGGGTTTATTTATCCTCAGATTAATGTTATTGTTGCATTAAATCTGCCTTTTTGTTTTAAATTATTTGAACGTTGGTTCGTCTTCTGTATCACCTTTTCCCTCTGAAAAGCTTTTAAAGAACATGTTCATTCTGAACAGATGTAGATTTTAAGAGTTGTTGGAAGATTTTAATCTACAGTTGATATCAATTGCCTTAAAAAAAAAAAAAAGCTGAGAGGAGAAAAAACATCTGGGAGAATCTCTCCAGTAGAATCCAGTGTTTCAGAATTAAATTACCATGCATGTGAGCCATAGGATGCATTCTGAATTAAAGAGATACCCTTTTAGTCTTGGGAACCTTAGTGTGTGTGGAGCTCTTCTGTTTGTGAGGTGAAGGGCAGACCTGCCCGGTCTTTATCTACAAGCATTTCCTGTCCACCTGCACAGCTGCGTTTGGATTCTGCTCAGGGTCCCCCCCCCTCTTCAGGACTCTGGGATGCATCTGACTCGGGTCCCCTGAGTTGGTCCCAGGATGGTGTGGAGACTCCGAAAAGTGCGGTCGGATACAGTGGAATTAGGTCCCTAAAGAGCGTCTCCCTTGTGAATAACATTCACTGTTTATGATGCATCAAGTTGTGTGATCACCACATTTTCATTGTTTACAAAAGGAAACTCTGAAATATCAGGCCAACGGAACTCTGAAATCTCATGCCTAAGGAATCATCCCAGTAGAAAGGCTTTGAGGCTGTGTGGTCCATCATGCCACCCACTGCTGTGCTGCAGGAAGGTGGCCACAGAGCATCTGATCCATAAGTGCATGGATGAGGCTGGGTCCCAGTGACCCTGGGCTGGCTGTGACCTCCCCCCCGCCGCCCCCCTGTCCAGACTGCTCCCCAACTCAGGTGAGCTGCTTCGTTTCCATGCATACTTACACAGGCTTGTACTTAGGAAATACTGAATGGAAATTTCCTTTCTATCAATGTGGCAAATTACACATAGTTTTGTTTTGTTAAAAACCACTGGACAACTTCTGATTTACCCGGATCTGAATTAAAATCACCTAAAACATGTTTGAGAAGTCTAGTAGGTGGCAGTCATGGCTGTTTAAGGCAAGGGTAACTCATGGGTTCTGACGTGGACACTTGATTTCCCCCCACGATAGTGGTTCACTAAAACACCACATCATTTTTGAAACTTTGATCTCCAGAGGGGCCCGGTGTTTAGGGCCTGTCCCTGTGTTTGCAGGGGCCCCTGCTATCTGTCAGGGAAGAGGGGCTGGGTACTCTCAGCCCACCACATTGCACCCACCTCATGTGTTCTCTGGCTTTGGGGAGGGAAGGAGCAGGCCCCCTATGTTGGCTCTGGGCCCTGGAAGGGTGTCCACCTCACTGCAGCGCCTGTGCCCAGGCGGTGATTCCAGCCCAGGAGGCAGGCCTTCCCCGTGCACACATCCGGGGCCCCAGTCCACTGGGGACCTCCTCAACCTCCTAAGCTCTACGAATTTTGGTGAGACTTGTTTCCTTTTCTGACACCTGGTTAATGACTCTATTGGGCTTCCCAGGTGGTGCTAGCGGTAAAAAAAATACAAACCTGTCTGCCAGTGCAGGAGACCAAAGAAACGTGGGCTCAATTCCTGGGTCAGGAGGATCCTCTGGAAGAGGGCATGGCTACCCACTCCAGTATTCTTGACTGGAGAATCCTATGGATAGAGGAGCCTGGCAGGCTACATAGTCCATGGGTTACAAAGAATCTGACACGCCTCACGTAGTGGACCTACTCATTTTCTTAGGACTTTTCAAGTGTGTCTTTTTGTGGCACTCTCCAGTGTTAAGAAGTACTCTGAATTAGTAACTAATGGCCCTCAGAGTTCAGTGCTTGAATAATGTGTGTTTCTATTTGTACTGGTGCCCAGTGAGTGCCCACTCCCCCACACCACCACCACCCGCCACACACACATACACACACTTTGCCCAAGTGACAGTATTCAGCTTTTAGTCTAGACTTTCTTAGGTAATTATGCTTGGTCTACAAGGCCTCCAGTTTGGGATATATCAGTATAAAGTATTCTTTAAAGAAACTTCTGGTTGCATGTATTTTAAATCAGAAGGTGTTTTCTGAGCCAAAGAATGGCACTAAATGGGCAAGCAATAAAGTTACAGAATTGTTCTGCCCTACATGGAAGTCACCTTCTTGACTGTTGAGTATATTGGAGTCCCAAACAAGGCTAACAGCACATTACTGTGAACTAGCCTTAGTAACAGGATAGTGTCCGTAGAGTCTTAACAAGTTGATGCAATGATAAAGATGTGATTTGATTATATTTTGCAAGACATAAAACACTCAAAAATTAAGCCAATGTTTTGAGTTAGGAAGGTTTTAAAAGACATTACTCACAGCATGCGCCTCAACCCACTGGAGCCTTGAGCTTTTGCTAAAACAGTTTTAGGGAAAAGGGCTGCTTAGACACACATTTTTGGTAAATAATGAGTTGGACAAAGTTTCTTAGATTTTTTTAAATCTCACATGTCCTGTGATATGCCAACATAAGCCACAAATACTTAAGAAGGTGTTTCTCAAAGTTACTTCTAGATTAATTTGGTTAACTTGAGATATAATTCAATAGGCTCAGTGGTAAAGAATCTGCCTGATACGCAGGAGACACAGAAGACCTGCCTGAAAAATTCCATGTACAGAGGAGCCTAGCAGGCTACAGTCCATGGGGTTGCAAAGACATGTGCAATCTAACCAGGGACAAATGCTTTCCCTTTTCCAGCATGTATTTGGCATGCCTGTGTGCTCAGTTGCTCAGTCATGTCCGACTCTCGCGACCCCATGGATTGTAGCCCGCCAGGCTCCTCTGTGCATGGAATTCTCCAGGCAAGAATATTGGAGTGGGTTGCCATTTCCTTCTCCAGGGCATCTTCCCGACCCAGGAATCCAACTCATGTCTCCTGAGTCTCCTGCATTGGCAGGCATTCTTTACCACTGAGCCACCTGGGAAGCCCCACGTAATTTGGTGGAGGGTCTCAAAAAGCTGTCAGCTTTTTAAGTGTGGCACTCATAGGTGCTCTACCTTTGATCACATTCCCTTCTCTGGTCAGCTTATATTCTAGTTCTCTCCCATTACTTGCTTTTCAAAGATGCAGTTTTTGATTTGTAAATTTTAAGTTTCTGGGTTTCAACTTGAAACACTAGCCAATTTTTAGAAGAAAACTTTAAAGTGAAGAGTTAGTTGCTCAGTAACATCTGACTCTTCGAGACCGCATGGACTGTAGCCCACCAAGCTTCTCTGTCCATGGGGTTTTCTCCGCAAGAATACTGGAGTGGGTACCCATTCTCTTCTCCAGGGGATCTTCCCGACCCAGGGATGGAACCCGGGTCTCCTGCATTGCAGGCAGATTCTTTATGGTCTGAGCCACTTCAGTCTCAGTTTAGTCCCACGGTCGTGTCTGACTCTTTGTGACCCCATGGATTGTAGCACACTAGACTTTCCTGTCCTTCACCAACTCTCGGAGCTTGCTCAAACTCATGTCCATCAAGTCAGTGATGCCATCCAACCATCTCGTCCTCTGTTGTCCACTTCTCCTCCTGCCTTCAATCTTTCCCAGCATCAGGGTCTTTTCCAATGAGTCAGCTCTTCACATCAGGTGGCCAGTGTATTGGAGCTTCAACTTCAGCATCAGTCCTTCCAATGAATATTCAGGACAGATTTCCTTTAGGATTGACTGGTTTGATCTCTGTGCAGTCCAAATGACTCTCAAGAGTCTTCTCCAATGCCACAGTTCAAAACCATGAATTCTTCAGTGCTCAGCTTTCCTTATGGTCAAACTTGAACATCCATACATGACTACTAGAAAAACTATAGTTTTGACTAGACAGACCTTTGTTGGCAAGGTAATGTCTTTGCTTTTTAATACGCTGTCTAGGTTTGTCATAGCTTTTCTTTCAAGGAGCAAGCATCTTTTTTTTTCCCCTCTTTTTTTTTTTTCTTAGTTTATTTTAATTGGAGGCTAATTACAACATTGTGGTGGTTTTTGCCATATATTCACATGAATCAGCCATGGGTGTACATGTGTGCTCCATCCTGACCCTCCCCATCCCATCCCTCAGGGTCATCCCAGTGCACCAGCCCTGAGCACCCTGTCTCATGCACCGAACCTGTACTGGTGATCTGTTTCACATATGATAATATACATCTTTCAATGCTATTCTCTCAAATCATCCCACCCTTGCCTTCTCCCACAGAGTCCAAAAGTCTGTTCTTTACATCTGTGTCTCTTTTGCTGTCTCATATATAGGGTCATCCTTACCATCTTTCTAAATTCCATATATATATGTGTTAATATCCTGTATTGGTGTTTTTCTTTCTGACTTACTTCGCTCTGTATAATAGGCTCCAGTTTCATCTACTTCATTAGAACTGATTCAAATGCATTCTTTTTAATAGTTCAGTAATATTCCATTGCGTATATGTACCACAGCTTTCTTATCCATTCGTCTGCCGATGGACATCTAGGTTGCTTCCATGTCCTGTTGATTGTAAACAGTACTGCAATGAACATTGGGGTACACGTGTCTCTTTCAATTCTGGTTTCCTCAGTGTGTATGCCCAGCAACAGGATTGCTGGGTCCTATGGCAGTTCTATTTCCAGTTTTTTAAGGAATCTCCACACTGTTCTCCATAGTGGCTGTACTAGTTTGCATTCCCACCAACAGTGTAAGAGGGTTCCTTTTTCTCCGCACCCTCTCCAGCATTTATTGTTTGTAGACTTTTTGATAGCAGCCATTCTGACTGTCATGAGATGGTACCTCATAGTGGTTTTGATTTGCATTTCTCTGATAATGAGTGATGTTGAGCATCTTTTCATGTGTTTGTTAGCCATCTGTATGTCTTTGGAGAAATGTCGTTAGTTCTTCAGCCCATTTTTTGATTGGGTTGCTTATTTTTCTGGAATTGAGCTGCAGGAGTTGCTTGTATATTTTTGAGATTAATTCTTTGTCAGTTGCTTCATTTGCTATTATTTTCTCCCATTCTGAAGGCTGTCTTTTCACCTTGCTTATAGTTTCCTTCGTTGTGCAAAAGCTTTTAAGTTTAATTAGGTCCCATTTGTTTATTTTTGCTTTTATTTCCCTTACTCTGGGAAGTGAGTCATAGAGGATCCTGCTATGATTTACATCAGAGAATGTTTGGAGCAAGCATCTTTTAATTTCATGGCTGCAGCCACCATCTGCAGTGATTTTGGAGCCCAAGAGAATAAAGTCTCTCACTGTTTCCATTGTTTCTGCATTTATTTGCCATGAAGAGATGGGACTGGATGCCATGATCTTCACTTTTTGAATGTTGAGTTTTAAACCAGCTTTTCACTCTCCCCTTTCACTTTCATCAAGAGGCTCTTAGTTCTTCTTCACTTTCTGCCATAAGGGTGGTGTCATCTGGGTATCTGAGGTTATTGATATTTCTCCCAGCAGTCTTCATTGCAGCTTGTGCTTCATCCAGCTCGGCATTTCACCATGATGTGCTCTGCCTATAAGTTAAATAAGCAGGTTGACAATATACAGCCTTGACATACTCCTTTCCCAATTTGGAACCATTCTGTTGTTCCATGTCCGGTTCTAACTGTTGCTTCTTGACCTGCACACAGATTTCTCAGGAGACAGGTAAGGTGGTCTGGTATTCCCATCTCTTTCAGAATTTTCCACTTTGTTGTGATCCACACAGTCAAAGGCTTTGGCATAGTCAATAAAACAGACGTAGATGTTTTTCTGAAACTCTCTTGCTTATTCCATGATCCAACAGATGTTGGCAATTTGATCTCTGGTTCCTCTGCCTTTTCTAAATCCAGCCTGAACATCTGGAAGTTCTCGGTTCACGTGTTGTTGAAACCTCGCTTGGAGAATTTTGAGCATTACTTTGCTAGCATATGAGATGAGTGCAATTGTACAGTAGTATGAACATTCTTTGGCGTTGCCTTTCTTTGGGATTGGAATGAAAACTGACTTTTTCCAGTCCTATGGCCATTGCTCAGTTTTCCAAATTTGCTGGTATATTGAGTGAAGCACTTTCACAGGATCATCTTTTAGGAGTTAAAATGGCTCAGCTGGAATTCCATCACCTCCACTAGCTTTGTTCATAGTAATGCTTCCTAAGGCCCACTTCATTTTGGACTCCAGGATGTCTGGCTCACACCATTGTGGTTATCTGGGTCATTAAGATCTTTTTTGTATAGTTGTTCTATGTATTCTTGCCACCTTTTCTGAGCCACTTAATTGCATGTAAATCTGAGCAGTTGCAAAGGGCCCAGAGAAACTGAATGACTGGGTAAATCAGATACTTGTGAAAAGGGAAATATGATGACTCCTCTTCTTAGGCAGTTAAGCAACTTGATGGTGATGCACAAAGACAAAATTCCACCTTATCCTTTCCTAAAATCAAAAGCTGAAACCAGGGAACTTTTGCTAGTCGAAGGAATTTAATAAGCCTGGGTCCATAATGGACTGTTAAATTTATGATTAGACTAAAAAGTTCAGGGTTTAGCAAGCAGCAGCAATGGCACCCCACTCCAGTACTCTTGCCTGGAAAATCCCATGGACGGAGGAGCCTGGAGGGCTGCAGTCCATGGGGTCACTAAGAGTTGGACACGACTGAGCGACTTCACTTTCGCTTTTCACTTTCATGCATTGGAGAAGGAAATGGCAACCCACTCCAGTGTTCTTGCCTGGAGAATCCCAGGGACGGGGGAGCCTGGTGGGCTGCCGTCTATGGGGTCGCGCAGAGTTGGACATGACTGAAGCGACTTAGCAGTAGCAGCAGTGTTAGATTAAAATATGAATGAGCTATCAATTGAATTCTAATTGGAGAGGAGAGTTAATAAGTTCCTTGAAAGTGCTGTGATAAAAAAGCAAAAATAAACACTAGGGTTTTTTTTTAGGAGATAATATTTGACGACTAATAGTTTTCTTGCCTTGCAACTAGCCAGACACCTTATATGCAGAGTTTATTGTCTAATAACTCCAACGTGTCTAATAACTCCTCAATGTGATATACAAGCCATGCTTGAGTGCCCCTTCTGAAATATTACCCATCACTTGCTTTGCTGCCTCTCAGCGGCTGGTCAGACTCCCAAACTGTTACACATATATGAAAACCTTGATTTTACTGCAAGAAACGAAAGCTTGCATTATTAATTTTTATAACAGGGAAACTGTTATAGTATCCTTGAAATAATGATGTGATTAACAATGTTACATCCAGCTTGCTTACAAATAAAACATACCTCTTTTTTCTGAAACTGAAAACTAATTCAGGGAGGGACATGGTGGTTCTGACTCAAAGCTCAGCTGTATTCTATAGCTACACGAGGGCCTACGTTAGGGAGCGTGCACTCGGAAACATCAAAGGACATCTCAGTGAGACTTTTACTTTTCTCTCTTGGCTCTGTGATCTTGGCAGCTGGCATCGGTGAGACACCCCTCAGTCCAATGCTCAGCTGTCAGTACTCCCCCGAAAATCCTCGTCATTAGGAGTAGGAAGGCAGAGAAGCAGCAAGAAATCTTTAATTCTGATTAAGCCCATTTCAGTGGTGGAATAACATGTTCTGGATGGTGAATGCTGGGCAAGAGTACAGTACTTTTGGTAACATTTCTTGAGACTCCTACGATGAAGCTCGTAGGTCTAGCATGGTATTTCATTTGGTTGAGCAAAATTGGGCATTATTGCCAGCTATGCTTTCTGAACATTGCTGCTGGGTTTTGATTGCCTTTCCCACTGATAATATGGATTACATTTTCTCACCTCTAAGATGTCTCTTTTGTTAAATGTCCTTAGAAGTTTATCCTGAGAGTCCAGTTTAATTAAACCTTGGTATAATTCACTAACTCAAGGAATTGACAGTTAAACAGATTTATAGATTTGAAAAAGCACCTCCAAAAGCAATGCTGGGAAAGATATTAATGGCATAAATGGAATCCATCTGTAGTTGAATGCACATTTTTATTGAAAATGACAGTGGTTGAATAAACCTTCTTTCACTTGGGACCTTTACTAGCCTATCACCATGGAAATAAGGATAATCTGAGCAAGGTGGTGTCCTCCACACAAAATGAGGAATTCCTGGACTTAGTTACAAGATGAGAAAGCAACTTTTTTTTCTTGGTTTAAAACCTGACTGACCAATGTTAGTTTCAAGAACACCTACTGTTGAGGTCCTTTAATGGACCGGAACCTGGTGGTCTGGTGTCTACGATAAGAAATTAAAGGAGAAAGAAAGAGGCTGATATTCCTTGGTTTACACAGAAAACTAATAAAGTCCCTGACACGGGGCTTGCTCTGTTCACGAAGGCCTCAGGTGCTCTCTCGATGGGGTGAAGGTGCAGAGCGCCTTCTCAAGAGGGTCTTAGAAGCCCGGGCAGGAAAGTGAACCCAGAGGGCCTCTGCGCTCCAGAGAATTAGCCTGAAAAAGAGAGAGAAAGGGGGTGGGTAGAGGGAAGACATGGGGACCAAAGCTCTGATGGAGCAAAGGTGTTTTAATCAACATGGTGTGGGCATATATACTGTTTTGCTGCTGCTGCTGCTGCTAAGTTGCTTCAGTCATGTCCGACTCTGTGCAACCCCCTTAGACAGCAGCCCACCAGGCTCCCCGGTCCCTGGGATTCTTCAGGCAAGAACACTGGAGTGGGTTGCCTTACAAGGTAGGTATTCTCAGCAAAGATAAAGATTAAAATTCCAGACTTACAAAACATAGGTGATCCATATTAAAGAGAAAGAGGTGTAAACAATCCCTTTTATCTTACGGTACATAAGAAGGAAGAGGGCACTTATCACTGTATTGAAAACTAACGGAAGGAAATGCCTGGATTCCTCAGCCCCCGGAGAGGCTTTCCTCTCCTCTTAATTCCTGAATATTCAGGAATTAATAAGGAACAGAGAATTCCTGACAGATCCAAAACAGCACACAGGAAGCCTCCTGTTAAATGCTTCCTGACAACCTACCAAAAAGAAAAAATGGGAAAAAGAATTACTAAAAATTAAAAAAAAATTTTTTTAAAGATCTGTCTTCCTGATTAGAGTGGCAGAATATGCAATTGGATTTAAACTTTTTATTTATTTATTTTTGGCTGTGCTGGGTCTTCATTGCTTTTCCCTAGTTGCAGCGAGTCAGAACTACTCTTTGGTTGTGGTACACAAGCTTCTCTTTGTGGCGGCTTCTCTTGTTTTGGGGCACAGTCTCTAGGCATGCAGGCTTTAGTTGCAGTTCATGGGCTCAGCAGTTGTGGCTGGTGGGCTTTTGTTGCTCCGAGGCATGTGGGATCTTCCTGGATCAGGTGAATTCTTTACCACTGAGCCACCAGGGAAGACTCATGGATTTTTTAAGTTATTAGTCTCCTTGTTAAATAAAAACAGCCATGGCAACAAAGCTTTAGAAAGTTTTGTTCTTTATTAGCGTGGAAGTCAGTTGATCAGATTTGTATTCAGAATTGCTGCTGTAGCCATTTTCTAGGGTGAATCCTGTTCACCTTGACAGATGTTGGAAATATTTTCTTTTAGAAACGGGAAAGGCACAGCTATACTTTGTTGTTGTTCAGTAGCTAAGTTGTGTCTGAGTCTTTTCACCCTATAGACTGCAGCATGCCAAGCTCCGTTGTCCTCCACATCTCCTGGAGTCTGCTCAAATTCATGTCCATTGAGTCTCTGATGCTATCTAACCATCTCATCCTCTGCCATCCCCTTCTCCTTTTGCCTTCAATCTTTCCCAGCATCAGGGTCTTTTCCAATGAGTTGGCTCTTTGCATCAGGTGGCCAAAGTATTGGAGCTTCAGCATCAGTCCTTCCAATGAATATTCAGGGTTGATTTCCTTTATGATTGACTGGTTTGATCTCCTAGCTGTCCAGGGGATTCTCAAGAATCCTCTCCAGCACAATTCAAAAGCGTCAGCTCTTTGGCGCTCAGCCTTCTTTATGGTCCAACTCTCACATCCATACATGATTACTGGAAAAACTATAGCTTTGACTAGATGGATCTTTGTTGGCAAAGTAATGTCTCTGCTTTTTAATACACTGTCTAGGTATGTCATAGCTTTCTTTCCAAGGAGCAAGCATCTTATACTTTCATGGCTGCAGTCACTGTCTACAGTGGAGCCCAAGAAAATCTGTCACTGTTTTCACTTTTCCCCCTTCTATTTGCCATGAAATAATGGGACCAGATGCCATGATCTTAGTTTTTTGAACTTCGAGTTTTAAGCCAGCATTTTCACTCTCCTCTTTGACCCTCATCAAGAGACTCTTTAGTTCCTCTTCACTTCCTGCCATAAATTGG
Organism: Bubalus bubalis; assembly: GCF_019923935.1. Classification (NCBI taxonomy): domain Eukaryota; kingdom Metazoa; phylum Chordata; class Mammalia; order Artiodactyla; family Bovidae; genus Bubalus; species Bubalus bubalis. The sequence goes on along the minus strand of NC_059159.1, from coordinate 28,201,290 downwards.
TATCATCTGCTTATCTGAGGTTGTTGATATTTCTCCCAGCAATCATGATTCCAGCTTGTGATTCATCCAGCCTGGCATTTTGCATGATGTACTTTGCATATAAGCTAAATAAGGAGGGTGACAATATTCAGCCTTGTCACCCTTGGGAAATATACTGCTTTCCCAATTTTGAACCAGAGTACCATCTAATGTGGCTCCAAGGGTAAACAAATTGCTTTCAATGCATGAAATCCGGATTCGATCCTTGGTAAGATCCCCTGGAGAAGGGAACGGCTACCCACTCCAGTATTGCCTGGAGAATTCCATGGACAGGGGAGTCTGGAGGGCTACAGGCCATGGGGTCGTAAAGAGTACAAGCCATGGGGTTGCAAAGAATCTGACATGACTGGGCGCCTCACACTTTCACTTTCTTTCAGCAGTGCCAAGTCCAGTTCTAATTGTTGCTTCCTGACTTGCAAACAGGTTTCTCAGGAGACATGTAAGGTCGTCTGGTACTCCCATCTTACCACAAGGTAAAAGGAGACAGAAAACAATGCGTCACAGGCCCTCGGCTCCTGGCAGCTCTGCGCCCACTCACCTCGGCCAAACACATTATAAGCTGAAGACTTCTGGACCAATCTCATAAGTACACAGAAGACCTGATCACTCGCTGTCATGCCTGAATCTTTGCGGCACATGGACTCTATCTAATGGCCCACTAGATACCTCTGTCCATGGGATTCTTAAGGTTAGAATACTGGCGTGGGTAGCCATTTCCTCCTCCAGGGAATGTTTCCGACACAGGGATCGAACCCGCGTCTCATGGCACTGGCAGGCGAATCCTTTACCACTGAGCCACCAGGGATCATCACTCCATAGTTACATATATTTAAAACGACGTGCTACAGCGGACGAGGGAAGGGGGTGAATCCGCGCTCCCAGGCCCCGGCCCCCGCGTCGCGCTGTTCTTAAGATACCCAGCGGCCGCCTCCTGCCCCGCCCCCGGCCCGCGCGCTCCACCGAACACTGGTTCCATTGGAAATTTAATAAAAACGGTGAAACCAAAAGAAATTACAGCATCCTATATATCCGCGACGTCCTTTTTCTCTCTTCCTCGTGGTATGTGCCAGGAGTCCTAGAATGGATCTACTTTTCCTCAATTCTCTTTAAAAAGTGCTCTTTAAATTAACTCATCCTCCCCTCTCCTGGAATGGTTTCCTCCACCTCCCTCCCCGCCTCCCCTACCGGCCCGCGCGGGCGCAACCACTCCGGGCTTCTCGGTGGGGGCGCGGGCTGGGCGGTGGAGAGAGCGGGTCTGGCAACCGTTCTAGGGTCCCACCGGACTTCGGAGCTCCTTGACCCGTGCGGTCTTCCCGGGATGCGGGTCTGGCGGAGCTCCGGGCGCCTCGGGTACGGGGGCGTCGGCCGGCCGGCTCCCCCTCCGCGGCTCCGGGCGGTGGTACGGCCCGACAGAGTCACGCGCCCTGAGGCGGGCGCGGCCCCTGGTGAGGGGACTTAGTGAAGGCAGCCGGGGTGCGTGGGGGGAGGCGGAGATCCGAGAGGGGCGGCGCGGCGGAGGGCTCGGAGCAGGGCGGCGCCGCAGCTTGTCGGGTTAGTAGGGATGCTGTTCTGGTCGAGGGGGGTGATTCCGCTGGCGGGGAGGTCGGGCCGGGGGCGGGGTACGGCGGCCTGGAGCTGAGGAGGCCCCCAGGTTGGCGGGTGAGGTCGGGCGCGGCCTCGTCGCGGAAGGGGTGGGTGGCGGCGGCCGGCGGCACTGGGTCCCCAGCACTGGGACCCTCGGGGTGGACGTGCTCAGGCGCCAAGTCACTAGTGGTTAAGTGCCCTCGAGGGTCACACGCCCGTCCCTGGTACCGGAGGCCAGGCCGCCGTCGGGGAGCAGCAGCGCGTCCGATGTGGGGCGAGAGCCGCCGTGAACTGGGCTTGTCTGTCGAGTGTTCGTGCCCAGACCGTCCTTAACCCTACTGGGTCCTTCGGCCGGATGGCAGGGGCGGGGGGACCCGGCCGGGGTACCCTGCTGGGGTGTGCTCAAGTTCCTGTCGCGGTGGGAGAGGGCGTGGACAGGACCCTGCCCGACGAAGTGTCCTGTTGAGGAGCGTGTCCGGCGGGGCAAGGTTTCTTCTTCTTCCTTGGCTTCTGGAAAGCTGGTTGGGGAGGAATGATTGCTGGAGGGGCATTCGGTCGAGATTGGAGTCGGAGACCCGGCCTCACGCTGCCCGAGGTAGGGTGCCTCGGGCCGTGGTTCCCTCCCAGGCAGGTGGCGCTCAGCTTTAGGCTGATGCTGAGAGGTATTTGGATCCATTGGACATCACCTGGCTACTCGGGGCTGAAGAGGGGTTTTCTTGAGTCTGTAGGTGAGCGGCTGACGAGCTAAGTTTTATTTCGGCTGTGATCCGAGGAGTCAGAAGTCCTGTCAGACAGGAGTGAGTGTCACTCAGAAAAAGAGTAGCCTGACAGTTTGATCCTGGATGCTCAGAAGAAGCTTAGCAGCATCACCTCTGCCCACAGGCTGGGCTGTGGTCTGAAGGGTTAAATGGGCATGAAGTGTAACCAAGAGTAGGAAGGATGATGACTTTATGTACTTAAATATCTTAAACTTTACAAGGACATTTAAATATAAATACTTGTGTCACAAGGGATCAGACATTGCCGTGGACTCTCTGATCGCATCATCAACTTTCTGTGGGCCGCAGCTTACAGGGCGAGCCCCTGCTGAAGCACTGAGAACTGTGGGGTCCCCACATCCTCTTTCATGTTGTCATTTGAGGTTGGCTGTGAAAGTGAAGTCAGTCATGTCCGACTCTTTGTGACCCCATAGACTGTAGCCCACCAGGCTCCTCCGTCCATGGGATTTTCCAGGCAAGAATACTGGAGTGGGTTGCCATTTCCTTCTCCAGGGGATCTTTCCGACCCAGGGATCAAACCCAGGTCTCCCGCACTGTAGGCAGATGCTTTACCGTCTGAGCCACCAGGGAAGTCTCGAGGTTGGCTGTAAGCGGCTTAATTTTTTTTTTTTTTTCCCATGCCCACTGCTCTTAGAATTGGCTCTGATACTTTTCCTTGCCTATAAAATGGCAGGTCTTGAAGCTGAGGTATGACTGTGTTGCCCTGCCCAATTCATGTACAAATGGCCCTGCTGGCTGTCGCCTAGGTGGGATGGTGGCCATATGGTCCTGATAAGTATAGAATTCATGTGGACACCCTCCACAAGTGTTCCACTTTCTGTGGCAACAACTGTCCTCTCTACAGACAGCTCCTAAATTCACTTATATAACACGTGTTAACTTGGTGCCCGCTATGTGCAAGGAACTGCTAAAGATGAGACAAAGTATATGATCCAGTAAAATAAAGCAGGGAGAGGGGAGAGGGTGATGGATGGGCGTGAGCACTTAGGAGGGGCAATGAGCCATTGGAGGTCTTGGGGCGAGGGGGGTGTGGCTTTCTGGACCCTTCTCCCCAGCCCTGCCTCGTGGTCCTGCTCTCCAGAATCTCCATGGAACTCAAGGTCTTCCAGCTAAGTGTCCTCTTGTCTTAAACTATCTTCTCTCCCACTGCCCACCTTCTAGGACGCCCCCCTGCCCCATACTCTGGCTCACTGTGCCTTCCAGCCACCTCCTCCTCCTGTCTGGTCGTCAGGCGTCTCCTTTGGGTTGACTCTGCCGCTTCTGCTGTGAGCCTCATGCTCCAGTGCAGTGGCGGCTGAGTGCTTGACCACACTTTACTGCTGTGGTAAACACAGACTGTCCCCATTTTAGCCTGCTTCCAAGGCCCTGCTGTGTGACGCGTGTCAGGTCCGCCGGGCTGTCAGCATCTCACCTCTGCGCCTCCAGTACTGCAGCCCAGTGGATACCCCTCACCTTTATGGTTTTCCCAAGCAGAGGACACTTGTGTCTGCACGCCACTTCCGCCTTATTGGTGCCCAAACCACCCTGCCCCCTGGCCCTTCCAGGACTCTGCTTCCCTCATGACTTGGATTTTGCTCCATGGTCCCTGGAGTGACAGTGCACTTTGCCTTGCTGCCGGTCATCCTCTGTCACCTTGACCAGCTCTTCCTTCCTCCCACATCTAAGCTCTAGAGGCCCAGGGACCCCCAGCCCTGACTGCCCCACTCAGTGCCGCCCCCCGCCCCACGCCGGCCTGTCATCATCTCCACTGGGGGCTCACCTCAGCACTGCTCTCTGCTCCCAGCTCCAGTGGCCCTGCTTCCTTCCTCGTGCTCCACAACCCACCCATGAGCAGCGTCTGCTTTTCTCCTTGGGGTACAGTCACGCATGGACTGTCCTCACCACCTTCTGCTGCCCAGCCTGGCCCAGGCCAGCTGGCTTCCCTGTGTCTACCTGGGACAGCAGCCAAAATGATCTTTTAAAGTAACATTCAGATTTGTTGTATTTTTCATCAGAATTCCCACAGGTTCTCTAATCTCTGAAAGATAGTTTGGGGTCTTATCATGGCCCTAAAACCCACCCCCTGCTTGACTTCTGCCCTCACCCCCAGCTCTGCAAACATTCACACCCCTTCACGCCCCCTCCTCAGCCCTTGTGGTGCCCTCTGCTCCTTCAGCTCTGAGGAGCCCTTTTGTCTGAAACAACATCCCGCCTCCTCCAGGTCTTCTCTGCCCTTGACCCCTGTCCTTGTCTCCCTGATGCTGTCGCCACATGAGAGGAAGCAGTAGCCCTGCTTCCCTCCCCTCCTGGGAGGTGAGCTCTGTGAGGCAGCGTCATGGCACCTGGAACGCTGCCTGGCACTGGAGCTGCCCCACGGCTGATCATGGAACAGACGCCCCAGGGCACTGTCCCTCGTCCCCACAAGCCCTGCCATCGTGGTCCTGCCTGAAGGGTTTCTGTGTGACCCCGCATTCCATGTGTCTTGTTGGTCCTCACTCCACGTGCCGGGGCGGTGTCTGTTTTGTGTCCCTGCATGCGATGCCATGCTGGTCCAGACTGGGTGCTTAGCAGTGCCGCCGGCCAGATGACCTGCCCCCACAGGTCAGGTACAGCCCTCTGGTCGCCAGGCCCCGGAGTGGGCGGGTTCTGGGGCTGTCTCGGGCATTTCTCTCCTTTCCCCACAGCCCAGCGCCATCTCTAGGGCACCATGAACGCCATCGTTGCGCTCTGTCACTTCTGTGAGCTGCACGGCCCCCGCACACTCTTCTGCACGGAGGTCCTGCACGCCCCGCTGCCGCAGGGGGCTGGTAGTGGAGACGGCGCTGGCCGAGGCGAGCCAGCGGATGAGGAGGAGGGCGGCATCCAGATGAGCAGTCGTATCCGTGCGCACAGCCCAGCAGAAGGTGCCAGTGCAGAGTCCAGCAGCCCAGGGCCCAAGAAGTCGGACATGTGTGAGGCCAGTGTCTCTTGGGGCCCCAGGGGGGTGCGTTTCTTCTCTGCAGGGGCTTGGGCTTGACCTCCTGGTCATGGATGTGACCTCATAGCTCTGGGCCCTTGGGATGCACTTGCTGCCTCTCTTCCCTCTGGTTGTTTCCCCTCGTGCCGGCTCTTGCTCTTTCCAGCCCTTCTGGGCCAGCAGGTGCTTGCCACCATCACAGAGTCTGCCTTTCCGGCCTCCCCTCTGCACAGTGCTCACGCGTGGCCGACCTCCTGTCCTGTCCCCTCAGCCGGGTGTCCTCCTCTCAAGCACCCTGCCTGCTTCCTGAGCTCCGGGCGATGGAGATCAGGTCCCCAAACCAGGCTGATTCTTCACGTGCGGGCCCTGGGTTGAGACTGGAAATCGAGTGGTGTTGGACCTGCCATGCAGGGTGGACAGAAATCCAGCCACGTTAGTTTGGGTCTGTTGAGAAGCAGTCAGCGAGCTTGAGGTTGATTTGATTGTGAGGGGTCGAGAGGGAGGGAGCAAAGGTGGGGAGGGGCCTCTGCTGTGAGCAGGTGACACCTGTGACAAGGAGGCAGGCAGGAGGGGCCTGGGCAGTGGGGTCTTGGGGGAGGGTCCTTGAGCTAGAATGGCCTTGGGAGGGTTCTGCATCGCACAGGGAGGGGTCGCCTTGGGGACACACAGCCTTGGCACCTATGTGGCAGTGGCTTCAGAGGGGCAGCAGACAGGGCCACTGGTCCAGCCCACTTCCATGGCAGAGGGTCTGAGCGTGTGTTTTCAGAGTGTGGCTCCCTCCTGAGGCCCTGCCCAGTGTTGTGCCCAGATCAGAGTGGAGGCCAGCACAGGCTGTGTGAGCTGCTGCTCGGCTCTGAGCCCGTTTTGCTGCCTTGAAGGTGGGGGTGCTTGTGGTGACTATCTTGGGTTCGTGCCTCAAGTTAGATGAGTGGTAGGTACGAAGCTCCCCGGGACTCCTGCTGTGGGCGTGTGGTAGATTAGATCCAGTGACCTCTGTGAGGCCCTCATCCGGGTTTTCCTGTTCAGGAAACAGGGAGCTCCTCAGCCAGGTGTAACTCTGGGAGCCAGTTGTTTTTTACAAAAATAGATTCTTTTGTTTGAGATTCGCACAAGGGGAAGAATGTGTTGCTTGCTTCCTGACTAACTGATTTTCTTTTGTTTCTCGTGAGCAGGGCTGCCGGTCACTTGCTGCAGGGCACCCCGGCTACATCAGCCATGACAAGGAGACCTCGATCAAGTATGTCAGTCATCAGCACCCCAACCACCCCCAGCTCTTCAGCATCGTCCGTCAGGCCTGCGTGCGGAGCCTGAGCTGTGAGGTGAGCGCCCAAGACCTGGGCCCTCTGAGGACCCGTTCCCATACACTCCAGCCTGGGCAGCATCAGTGTTGGTCATGGGCAGGCAGGCAGCCGGCAGTCCTGTCATGAAGAGCACGGGCAGGCAGGCCTCCAGAGTGAGCTGTGGGGCACGCTGGCTGGTTGCTAGCTCACCCTTGTAAGCGCTGGACCTGCATTGTTTGTTCTTCTTGGATGTACTGCTAATATGTAGAGTGTATGTAGGCCATGTCGCTCCCGTCAGATGTCACTGCCATGTCACAGCCTCAGTGCCCATCACATGCTCTCTGAGTTGACCAGGGAGTGAGTCAGGGTGTTTCTAAGACACGTGACTACTGCTGTTCCGTTCCGTCTTAGCTTGTATGTCTCTGTCACGGAGAATTTGTAGTTTAATCGCTCATGCTTCCTGTCACTGTACCCACTTTCAGACCTTCGAGGCTTGTCCTTCCTCCAATATGTTCCAGATGAGTGATGTTGGCAAATCTGAGCCTGGGGTAGATCACATATTTGTATGGAGTTATATATGGCTCAAGGCAGAAAGAAATTAAGGAATCCACTGGCCCTTGCATTCCACAGTAACAAACCTTCTCTTTGGGGAGTTTGATCACAGGAGAGATGGAAGCGGTTGTCTCCTTTCTCCTCCTCTTTCCCACCTCTCCCTGTAATCAGTGTTGGTTCGTTAGTGCAGGAAGAACTGTCTGAGCAGGAGTCACCTGTGTATAGAGGGGGTGTCCTGGAGCACTGTCCTTGTGTCCCAGGTCTGCCCTGGCCGCGAGGGCCCCATCTTCTTTGGGGACGAGCAGCATGGCTTCGTGTTCAGCCACACGTTCTTCATCAAGGACAGCCTGGCCCGGGGCTTCCAGCGCTGGTACAGCATCATTGCCATCATGATGGACCGCATCTACCTCATCAACTCCTGGCCCTTCCTGCTGGGCAAGATCCGCGGGATCATCGACGAGCTCCAGGGCAAGGCGCTCAAGGTGGCCAGGAGGCCGGGTGGTGGGGGCAGGGTGGCAGGGCTTTGCTTGGAGGGAACAGGACGGGGGCAGTGTGCCTGCCTCGGGGTCCTGACCACTGCAGAGTCGGAGTTGTGGCCACAAGCTGGAGGCCAGCCTGTCTCTCTCGAGTCTTGCTGCCCTGGTTCTTGTTCGGCTCTGGCTTAACTGCAGTCAGATGCTCTGGCATGATCCCTGCTGATCTTTGCTTCCTCTCACCGTTGCTTCAGAAGCCTGTCCACTAACAGTGTGGCAGACTCACATTCCATGTGGACATCCAGGGCCACCTGGGGGGAACAGGCTAGTGGTGCTCTGGTAGCAGACAGTCCCTAAACCCCAGCAGCTTGTTGATGCTCTGTGTCCAGTTCAGGCGAGAGGGGTCCAGTGTCAGCCTGGTGGGTGGGGTTGCAGCTGTGGGGGGCCTGCTGCTCACAGGTGCCTGCTCGGGGGGCCCTTGGGCCTGGAGGCCTGGCTCCTGTCCTTGTGGGGGGTGGTTGCGTCTCCCCTCTAGACAGGGTCTGAGCAGTGGAAGCCCCCATGCCTGGAGGGGGAGCCAAGAGCACTGGGAGAGCAGCCCCATGGCCACCTTGAGCGGGGATGCTGCAGGAGAAATTCTTAACTGACGCTCTTTTCAGGCGGCTTCTGACCGCATGGGGACAGAATGTCCTGCTGGGTGGGAGTGGCGGCCCCATCTTTCCTCTGGGTCCAGAGAGCAGAGGGCCCTGGGCTGCCAGCTGGGATTGTCCTGAAGGGCCGTCCTCTCCCTCCGTGGCTCAGGTATTTGAAGCAGAGCAGTTCGGGTGCCCGCAGCGTGCCCAGAGAATGAACACAGCGTTCACCCCGTTCCTGCACCAGAGGAATGGCAACGCCGCCCGCTCACTGACGTCCTTGACCAACGATGACAGCCTGTGGGCCTGCCTGCACACCTCCTTCGCCTGGTAACCAGACTCGGTTTTCTCACGGCTGCTAGGGTGTTGGCCGGACTGTGCCCAGGTTAGGGGGACGGTCACTGGGCGCACCTGTGTGTGGCTCGTGAGCCTGAGCTTGGCCCAGTCGTCCTTTGCCCTGAGCGCGTAGAGGTCGCTGAGAAGATGCTAGTTTTCGGGTGCTGGTCCCAGGCCAAGGCCCGTGGTCTCTCCTCTCCTGGGACAGCGGTGAATGCTTATACTACTCAGCTCTTATGGGTCAGGATTTGGAGGGGGCTGACCTGGGCTGCTCTGGTCTCGGGAGGATCTTCTGCTCTCTGATGCTGGCTCCCTCTCGGGGCTAGCAGATTGGCCCAGCCGTGGGTGGGCAGCCTCAGCCCTTCACCGTGGTTATGCCAGTGACCTGGGGGAGCAAGGCGGGCTTGGCGCTCTTATGCCCAGGCCTCAGTGGCCTCAGACCTGCCTTCACCTGCTGTTGTTAGAGGGGCCCACCTGAGGCAGGTGGGAGGCTCAGTCTCCACCATGTGGAGGGAAGAGTTTGGACAGACTTGTGGACAACCTGGAAACCGCTGCAGTCTGCCCGCCTGCCACAGACTGTTTCTGTCTCTCCCCTGTAGAGTATGTTCCTTCCAGACACCCCAGGTTCTCACTCCTGTGCAGCGTCGCCTAAGCCACGTGCTCACATGGAAATCCTTGAGTGCAGCTCCTGAGAACCTGCAGACTGAGGGAGAAACATGTCTCCCCACCCAAGTGTTCTATCTTTTAAAAATCATTTTATGATGTATGGCAAAAGCAATACAATATTGTAAAGTAATTAGCCTCCAATTAAAGTAAATAAATTTATATTAAAAAATCATTTTAATTACAGAAATTTTCAGACAGACCCAACGTGTAATAAGTACTACACAGCCTTGCTGTCTTGCTTTAGCAGTTATCAGTGTTTTAATGCTTTTTCATATGTTCCCTTACTTTTTTATTCTAGAATGTTTTTTAAGGCAAATCTTAGTTGTATGCCTCAGCCATTAAATCATCACATGCCACAAAGTGGACTCCTTCTATAGCTTCCTCCAGCCCCATCCATGCTTGCTGTCCTATGCTGCCTCAGGCTTGACCTGGTGTGGGGGCTGTATTGCCACGGGCGCAGGTGCCGCTGGGTCTCTGTCAGGGGTAGCTCCTCCTGCACCCCTGCTCTTGGCTTTGCTGGACTCCTGGCTGATAGCAACCACTGGACGGTGCTCAGCTGCGTCCTTATGCCCTAGTGTTCTGTTATCTGGTAGTCAGATCAGCAGGGTCCATTGGTTTCAAGTCCCGTTTTCCTTTTAGCAAGAACACTTCATAGCTGATGCTCTGTTCTCAGGCTCCTGAAAGCATGCGGCAGCCGGCTGACTGAGAAGCTCCTGGAAGGCGCACCAACCGAGGACACCTTGGTCCAGATGGAGCAACTTGCGGGTAAGCAGGGAGGTGCTCATGCTGGGAGCCTGGTGGGTGGCTGTGGGGTTGCCCTGTGCTCAGCGCACCCCTCTGTCCTGGCAGAGAGCTGATGGAGGGCACCCTGGGAGCAGAAACTGGCCTTTTTTGCTCTTCTTGGTTTTATTGGGGTTTCCTGTCTCATCTTCCTTTATGGTCCCGTGAGAGTCTGTCCAGGCAGGTTGGAAAAACCTCCCTTGACCCCGGGGCTGTTGCTTGGGTGGGGAGGGTCGGGGCTGGGAGGTCAGGTGAGTGAGGCTGTCAACCTGCTCGCCTCTCTGGACGGGGCCTGCTCCCTGCTCTGTTCTGTAGCAGTAGAGTGCTGTGCTTCACAAGACCCAGGGGTTTCATCAGGGCAGTGGCTCCCAAGCCTGGTGTCTGGGCCACCTTCCTCAGGTCTGTGGTCAGCTCTCCACATCTGGGTAACCACCTGGGGGTCTGAGAGTCCATGTTTCTTTTGGAGATGATTGGATTTTCAGTGATGTAGTGATGTGGAGTGAACAAGACTCGTGATGTGCTTGACAAGCTGCTGCTTGTAAATGCTTGACCTTAGCAAGCTGGAGCTGTTTCAAGGTTGTTTCTGTCGTCAGGTGACTTGCATCTGAACAGGCTTCCCTGCAAGGGCAAGGTGCTGGATTGCGGTCCCCCATGGTGCTCTCACGGTGCAGTCGACCGTGGACCATTGATCGTAGTGATTGCGCGTTTCTTCGCTGGTGAAGAGGGCAAGGGCAGTCTGTTGGTGAGATGTGTTTACACAGAGAGTCGAGAGTGTTGAGAGAGGTGCAGGTGTGCAGGGCTCACTGTCACGTCTTGGCTTGTATTTTTGTCAAAAAGGTGAGCATAGGGGTTCAGAGCACAGGCTGGAGTCAGATGTGCCTTCAGATCCGGCTCTGGGACGCGTGTATGTTCTGTGTTGCCCAGGCACTGCCCCTCATGTGGGACAGGGAGTAACGATACTCCATTCGTGGGGCTGCTGTGAGGTGAACTGAGATGACAAGCACCTCCTTTCTGTAAGGTGAGGAGAACGGCGCTGACTTCAGGGCAGGACATGTGGAGCCCTCAGGGTAGCGCCTGCGTGCTCTGCTCAGCCTTGGCTCGACTTCTTCCACCAGCCGTGGACAGAACACAGACTGACCACTCCCGGCCCCCCAGGGCTCCAGAGGCAGCAAGTAGTATAGCCAGCTGGCCTGAACCGGAAGTCAGTAGTCTTCTGGTCGGTTTAACCACAAGGTGCCTTAGGCTGAAGTGGTTGTGTGGCGTCCAGAGAGTGAAGGAACCAGGGCTGCATGCTGCGAAACTGAGTTGTCGTCCATCTTGCAGAGTTGGAAGAGGAATCAGAAAGCTGGGACAATTCTGAGGCTGAAGAGGAGGAGAAAGGCCCTGCCCTGCCAGAGGGGGCAGAGGGGCGGGAGCTGACCAAGTGTCCAGCGGAGTCTTCCTTGCTCTCAGACTGTGGAGCCTGGCAGCCACGGAAGCTCTCCGTGTTCAAATCACTTCGGCACATGAGGCAGGTAGGTGGTGGCGGGGGAGGGGGTGGGGATAGAGGGGTCAAACACTGGGCCAGGAGCCCCCACCTCTGCTTCGGGCTCATCTCCACCCTGCACACCTTGTCCTTCAGGCCTGCCATACTCAGAGTGACCAGGAACCTTCTCAGTGGGTGACTGTAGATGACAGTGGGCATCTGGGGTGTCTGAGCCCCAGGCTCAGTGAGGATGGAGGGGGTGTCTTTAAAGAAAGGCCCAGCAGTCGGCTTTTCATGAGTCTCGTATCTTGTGGTTCTGGAACCTTCTAAAGGAGTTGAACAACATTGTTGGTTTGCATGCAGCATGGATACTTTGTAGATTGAAAACAGTGGGCAGTCTTACAAAGAATCAAGAGATCTGAGTGTCCAATTCTAGTAATTGCATTCAAACAAGGGCTTGTCATTCAGTATGAGAGGGAGCCTGCGCGGCAATGGGGGTAGGGGTGGGGCATGACCACTGGGGGTGCTGGGGGAGGGACTGCTGGGTCACAGAGGCCGACAGTTCCTTCTTAGACTCTCTCTTTTTATGTTGAGCATTAATTCTGTCAGAAGACAGTGATTTGTTTTTTGGAAAATTAAAGCCTGATTAACAACAGGTTCTCTGTGGGACTTCAGGGTGAAAACCATTCACTCAGCTTGTACTTGACGAGGCTGCAGGCCGTGCTGATTGTTTCTGTGGATGACAGTTGGGAGGGGTCTGGGGTTCTGCCAGGGTGGGTCCTGGAGGCAGGTCCTCAGGGGTGGCTGGTGTTGGATAACAGAATGAGGTCTTCACATCTGTGAGTTGTTGTTCAGTCACTCTGCCGTGTCTGGCTCTTTGTGACCCCATGGACTTCAGCACTCCAGGCTTCCCTTTCCTTCACTATCTCCTGGAGTTTGCTCAAACTCATGTCCATTGAGTTGGTGATCCCATCCTACCATTTTGTCCTCTTTCGTCCCCTTCTCCTTCTGCCTTCAATCTTTCTCAACATCAGTCCTTCCAATGAATATTCAGGGTTGATTTCCTTTAGGATTGACTGGTTTGTTCTCCTTGCTGTCCAAGGGACTCTCAAGGGTCTTCTCCAACACCACAGTTCAAAAGCATCAATTCTTTGGCGGCCCTTTGGTGGCAAATTGTCAGTGCCACAGGGTTAATCAGTTGATTAAAGCAGGAAAAAAACAAGACGGGCTTCTCAGGTGGCTCAGCAGCAGGAGACACAGTAGATGGGGTTCAATCCCTGGGTCGGGAAGATCCCCTGGAGAAGAAAATGGCAACCCACTCCAGTATTCTTGCCTGGAGGATCCCATGGACAGAGGAGCTTGGCGGGCTATGGTCCACAGAGTCGCAGAGTTAGACACAACTGAGCAACTGAACGACAACAGAGATAGGATAGATCAGGGAGTCTCACTCCCAGGAGGAGGGGTGGAGGTGTGCTCTGGACGTGGATCCACACTGAACAGGGCAGCCTGGGTGAGCCGGTGTGGAGACCCTGCTCTTGCTTGGTGCTAAAGAGTCACAGCCCTGGTTTGCTTTTGAGTGGTTGAGCCATAGTTAAGTGTGTAGAGAGAGAAGGTATGTTGTAGAAAGCTTAGAATGAACAGCGTTAAGTTTTTAAGAGTAAAATTGGAGGACAGATGTTGAAGTGTACAAGAGCTTCGGGCTCAGGCTTTCAGTTGTGAATGCAGAGAGGTCCCCCTGCCCCTTGCTGTCCTTGGACGTGTCACCCAACTCCCCCTTCCCCCTCTGGAGGTAGATGACTTCCTCTCTCCTGGCCCACCTCCTTTGCTCCACAGGCAAAGTTTATGGATGGAAAGCTGTACGCTATGTTTTTCAGGTCCTGGGTGCCCCGTCTTTCCGCACACTGGCCTGGCACGTCCTCATGGGGAACCAGGTGATCTGGAAGAGCAGAGATTCAGACCTCGTCCATTCAGCCTTTGAAGTCCTTCGGGTGAGAGGGTGTTTTTTTCTCTCATGGTTGTGGGGAGACAGTACTGGCCTGGTGGGTTTTATGAACTGTGGACTTAAGGTGTGGGTGTTAGGACATGTCAGAGACTCGTTGCCTGAATCTAACTAAGATCTGTGTTTTTCTCCACTATTAATATGGGGGTCGTCTGCCCTTTCACTGACGAGGGCCTGGGTCCCATCCCTGGTTGGAACTGATTCTGCAAGACACACACACAGCTTGGCCCCAAGATATTTAGAAAAACAAAAGGTAGTGACTTGTGGCTTTGTTTCCCGTGAGGAATCTGCTGTCCTCGTAGACTGATCACATCCCGTCTGCTTCCCCGTCCCCACCCCTCTGAGAAGCCACCTCCACCGGGGGTGGGCTCGGCCTCCTGGGCCTCTGCACAGCGCGTTCTCAATGGGCCCGCCGTGGTGCACCCCACAGGTGTAGTGGTGCCACGGCCCGGGTCTGGCTCTGAGAGTGCGTGCGTACTGCCCTCTGTCTAGGCCCTGAGGGCACGAGGTCAGGCTTTCAAAAAGCTTTGGGGATGAGGGAAGAGACACACAGCCGAGCAGCTGGAGAATGAAGGAGGAGCTAACTCTGCTTAGCAGGCCAGGGTTGGGTTGTGTGGGAGACAGCCTGGGGCCAGGAGACCAGGGACGCCTGGGGAGGAAGGGGCTCTGCACGAGTGCTGAGTGCACTGGGGTGTGGGGACGGAGTCAGCCGGGGCAGTGCTCAGCTCTGGGCCGTTGTGTCCCTGCAGACCATGCTGCCCGTGGGCTGTGTCCGTGTCATCCCCTACAGCAGCCAGTATGAGGAGGCCTACCGCTGCAACTTCCTGGGCCTCAGCCCCCACGTGCAGATCCCTCCCCACGTGCTGGCCTCAGGTATGTGCCTCGGGACTCAGAGTGAGACCACACGACTGGGTATCAGCTGTGTGTTTGAGGACCACCCCTGCTGGCCTCAGAGGCAGGAGGTTCCCATGTTGCAGGACCCACTTTCCCAATGACATTGGCCTCTGTTTTCTGTCTTTAAGACAGGTGTGGGTTGGGCTGGACAAGCTCATGGTTAGGGTAGCTTGCTGGGGTGTGGCTCTTCGTGAGGGCATGTCCCATGCTGGGGTGGTTCAGGAGTCCTGCTGGACTGATCCCTCTGCCTTATGGACTTCCTTCCTTTTTCTGGTCTCCTGTTTTATCTGCCTTAAATCCGTCCCTGCCGCCCATCAGCACAGTGGCCTTTGCTCCGCTCAGCTCCACCTTTGGGACAGACAAGCTCACTGCTCTAGAAAAACGGCCAGGAAGCTCATTGGCGTCCCTCTTCAGCTGGGGGCATTTGGGAATCAGCCTGGGCACCATTCTCACCTCCTGGTGTGTCCAGGCTCCTCTGGTGATTCTGTGAGATGGTCAGATGGTTGCTCACAGAGCTGCTGTCCTTCAGCACTCAGGCTCGGCCGTGAGTCCAGGAGGCAGTTTGCAGAGCACAGGCTCTAGTCTCAGAGACGGGCTTGATGTTATTACCACCATAGCCATGTGACCTCGTGCAAG
Source organism: Bubalus bubalis (assembly GCF_019923935.1). NCBI lineage: Eukaryota > Metazoa > Chordata > Mammalia > Artiodactyla > Bovidae > Bubalus > Bubalus bubalis. The sequence goes on along the minus strand of NC_059159.1, from coordinate 28,186,240 downwards.
TCACTTAGATTCTCTGTTTCCCTGCCTATGAAGTAGGGGTTATTGCAGGACCCCCCTCACAGAGTAGTTTAGTATTCAGCCAACTGAGGTATATGACATAATCGGTAGTTATTGTCACTTGATGCATTGTTAGTTTGAGTCAAAAGTGAACTCTTAACTGTGTTCACAAACGACAGATTTTAAAGGCCCAGGTATTAACCTCGAGTGACTAGAGTGTTTCCCAAGATGGTCTGAGATGATTCGGAGCCGCAGAGTCGGGCGGGCTTGTCGTGGGGTGAAGGGGCACACTTGACAGAGCAGTGTGTCTGTGTTGCCCCAGAGTTTGCTGTGGTCGTGGAGGTCCACACGGCCACTCGCTCCAGCCTCCATGCGGTTGGGTGTGAGGGTGAGCAGCCTCTCAGCAAGTACGAGTTTGTAGTGACCAGTGGGAGTCCTGTAGCCGCAGACCGAGGTGAGTGCCGCTGAGCGGGCTGCCTCATCCCAGAATGAGCTGGGGGGTATTGGGGGGCAGCGCTCAGGCTCTCCTGGTGCTGACCCTCTCTGCCCCGTTCCCAGTTGGCCCCACCATTCTGAATAAGATGGAGGCTGCTCTGACCAACCAAAACCTGTCCGTGGACGTGGTGGACCAGTGCCTCGTGTGCCTCAAGGAAGAGTGGATGAAGTAAGCAGGCGCTGTCGCGGCTCCTGGAGTCTTGCTTTCTGGGGAAGGCTAGGGTGCCAACAGCACGGCGTTCTGCTGAGGCAAACCAGAGAAAGAGCTGAGGCCATGGCGCTGGGGGTGGTGCAGCAGGGGAAGGCTTACGAGTCCGCCGCCGTGCAGCCAGCTGGGTGACCTTGAGCAGGTGACTCGGCACCTGGGCCTCAAGCTGCTCTGTGCTCTCCAAGGAAGCAGTTGTTCTTGATGGTTAATTAACTTAAAAAGTTGAAAGATTGGATAGTTCCCATTCTATTACAGCAGATAACTATTCTCTCCTGCCTTCTTAGTAATTTTTTGTCAATTACTTAGCCAAACATCGTTCTGACTTTATATAGTGCAGTGAAGCTTCAGAGCAGGCAGTTCCTTTCATGACAGGAAGGAAAGTTGGTTTTTTTTAAACTCCCTGTCTGGATGCAGCAGCATTAGAACTGGGCAAGTGGGAAATGCCGGGGCAGGCGTGAGCTGCTGCTCTGCTCTGTGCTGACTCCCCTGTTTCTGTTCTGCTCTGCTTATCAAGCTGTTGCTGGTCTTGAAGCCTCTTAGGCCCCAGGACCAGAACTCTGCTGATGGCGCTACGGTAGCTGAGTGTTTGGTTTTGATTTCCTACAGCAAAGTGAAGGTCCTTTTTAAATTCACCAAGGTGGATAGTCGGCCCAAAGAGGACACGCAGAAGCTCCTGAGCATCCTTGGAGCATCTGAGGAGGACAACGTCAAGCTGCTCAAGTTCTGGATGACAGGCCTGAGCAAAACCTACAAGTCACACCTCATGTCCACGGTCCGCAGCCCCACAGCCTTGGAGCCTCGCAACTGACTCTACCATGGGAATGAGCATCCAGGAGGCCTGCTGGGAAGTGGTGATGGCCAACTTGCCGTGACGCTCAGACACAGGTCTCTGATGGCGGTCACAGGGGGTCCTGTATCCGAATGCTGACCTGACCCTGTTTGCTCAGAAGAAGTGGAAGCTGTTGGAGCTGAACTCTGCTCTCTGTGTGGGGTTCGCACCTGGTGTGGTTCTTGGCATCATCCTGCAGACTCTGAGCTGCTCCAGCCCTGAAGAGGGCAGTTGGAGACTTGTGACAGTTTGTCCCCTGCGTTCACGCCCCCTGGGAGAGAAGAACGGATGGAAAGTATGTATCTCCTGTCTGTTCAGCCTCGCCTGAGGTACCTCAGCCTCACTGTCAGATCCTGTCAAGGTTAGCGGTTGAACCGTTCTATTCTGAAATTCAGCAAGGGTTTTCCAGGTTTTGTATGTGTTATGAGTTTCCCTGTAGTTATGGGTTTTCAGAGTATGTGCTAATCTGGAGTCACTGCTAATAACCTGGCTTCAAGTCAGGGCTCTGGGAATGGCTCTGGGTGGAGTGGATGGTCCACGCTCATCGTTGGAGCGTCTGGAATTCGTGGATTTAAGTTATCTGACCACCACTCTTCTGGCCATTCTCTGCTGTGGTTGCTTTGAGAGTACCCTGAGCTTGAGGACAAGCCCTGATCTTTTTGCACAGAGATGACACTCTGCTGAAATGCCAACTGGAGTCCTTTGACTGGCCTGGCTCACTATATGCAGCTGAGACACCCGTTGTCGTTTTATTCCATATCACTCTGCCCTTGATTGCTTCTTTAAACATCTACATTTGGCTGCAGTTAATTTTGGTGTCTTAAGACAGGTTCATTGCCCCTGTGTACATTTTTAATAAGGATTTGTGGTTTGGAAGGATTTTCCAGTAATTGTGCTGATTTGTTTATAGTTTTTTGTGTTTAATTTATATTTAACAGGAAGACCATGTTTATATGACTAGGTATATGTATTGTGCAAGAACGTCAAAATAATAAAGATATATTTTTATAAACTGTTGACTACATGGTTTTATTGGTTTGATACCTCAGATTTTCTTGGGATCAGTCACAGAAAATAAAATGGTTAGAATAAGACCAGTAATAGAACTGTTCTGGAACTCTCTGCTGGAGGCTTACAATTTCCAGGGGAAGACTTAATAAATTGTGATTAATTTTCAGTCAGTTTCAGCTCTTTGTACAACTTCAGATTCCCTTCTCCTACCCCTAGCAGGACCATGCACGTGTTCTTGGATCAACTTGCACATAGCTTTCGGGAATGAGGGTGGGTGTCCTTTGTGCCTGATTGCTGCATCTGATCAGAGTGCAGATGAAGAGGGGCAGCCACTGTGGCTGTACCCCACCACCCCTGGATGAGGTGTCTGTCAGGGAATGATAGTGGGCTGGGGCCCTCTTTCCTCTTCTCAGGAGCGAGACATTAAAGAGTAGGACACTCATAAACAATTTACATGAATGAGAAAATTAAAAAGTGACTGCACATCCAGGGAAGGGTTCAGAAAAAAATCTGAGAAAAATTGAAGTTTACATCTTTAGCTGATCCTTGGCAAAGAGCCTACAAAGTAAAAATGACAACAACAAAAAAACAGTAAACCCCTGGGAAGGGGGATTTAAACGTCCAGTGTTCAACAACAAAATCAAGACATACAAAGAAACAGGAAGGTGTGGACAGCATGTTGAAAGGAAAAATGAATTCAATAGAATCTGTCCATGAAAAAGATTAAACGGCAGATATACTAGGCAAAGACTTTAAAACATCTGTGTTAAAGTTGCTCAAAACAAAGATGCTCAAAGAACTAAAGGAAGATGTGGAGAAAGTCAAAATAATGTGTGAACAAATGGAAATTGATAAAAAGACAGAAAACCACTCGTTACTGACTGCTTACTATACGCCAGGCATTATTTTAGGGGCTAGAAATACAGTTCCCTGCTCTTTTGAAATGTCCATCTTGTGAGGAAAGTGAACAGTAAACAGCTTAAACAAGTGAAAATATTGACTGTGAATAGGCCAACACAAAGAGTAGTGAGAGAGCAGTGGAATACTGCAGCGGAGAGTGCGGGAGGGTCACTCACTCAGCAGGGAGAGGTGAAACCTGGATGATAAGCAAGAGCGATCTGTTTTCTTCCTTCTTATGCCTTTTCCCCCTTTATTCTAGCTCATGGATTTAAATACATACATATATGCATGGAATTGAGAATAAAACAGAAAAATCAAGAAAACTAAAATTTGGTTCTTCAAAAAGATCAACAAAATGATGGTGACTGCAGCCATGAAATTAAAAGACACTTAACTCCTTGGAAGAAAAGTTATGACCAACCTAGATAGCATATTGAAAAGCAGAGACATTACTTTGCCAACAAAGTCTGTCTAGTCAAGGCTATGGTTTTTCCAGTGGTCATGTATGGATGTGAGAGTTGGGCTGTGAAGAAAGCTGAGCACCGAAGAATTGATGCTTTTGAACTGTGGTGTTGGAGAAGACTCTTGAGAGTCCCTTGGACTGCAAGGAGATCCAGCCAGTCCATTCTGAAGGAGATCAGCCCTGGGATTTCTTTGGAGGGAATGATGCTGAAGCTGAAACTCCAGTACTTTGGCCACCTCATGTGAAGAGTTGACTCATTGGAAAAGACTCTGATGCTGGGAGGGATTGGGGACAGGAGGAGAAGGGGACGACAGAGGATGAAATGGCTGGATGGCATCACTGACTCGATGGACGTGAGTCTGAGTGAACTCCGGGAGTTGGTGATGGACAGAGAGGCCTGGTGTGCTGCAATTCATGGGGTCGCAAAGAGTCGAACACAACTGAGCAACTGAACTGATCTGATAGAGGAGTAATATGAGTCATTATATGCTAAAAAATTAGATAACCCTGAAACATGCTGAGAAACAGAAAACTTGCCAAGACTAAATCATGAAGAAATAGAAAACCTGAATAGACCTATAACTAGCAAGGAGATTGAATCAATAATCAAAAATCCAGTAAAGAAAAGCTCTGGAGCTGATTGCATCACTGGTGAATTCTACCAAACAGTTAAAGAATTAATACCAGTCCTTCTCAAACTAAACAAAATTGAAGGAGAGGGGACATTTCACAGCTCAGTCTATGAGGCCAGCATAACCATGATGCTGCTGCTAAGTCACTTCAGTCGTGTCCGACTCTGTGTGACCCCATGGATGGCAGCCCACCAGGCTCCCCCGTTCCTGGGATTTTCCAGGCAAGAACACTGGCGTGGGTTGCCATTTCCTTCTCCAATGCATGCAAGTAAAAAGTGAAAGTGAAGGCGCTCAGTCGTGTCCGACCCTCAGCGACCCCATGAACTGCAGCCTTCCAGGCTCCTCCATCCATGGGATTTTCCAGGCAAGAGTACTGGAGTGGGGTGCCATTGCCTTAAGCCAAAAAAGATACAAGAAAACTATAGACCAATATCCCTTATAAACATCTATACAAAAGTCCCCAACAAAATACAGAATTCAGCAGCATATTAAAAAAAAAAAACACACACACACAAAACTGGACACCATGACCAAGTGGGATTTATTCCTGGAATGAAAGAATGGTTCAACATACAACAACCAATCAATGTAATATGCCCTGTCAACAAAATAAAAGAAAGCCAGTTACCTCAATTGATGCAGAAGCACGTGAAAAATTAAGCACCTTTTTGTGACTTAAAAGTTCCACCAAATAGAAATAGAAGGAAACTCCCTTTTACATAAAAGCTGTATGTGAAAAACCTGCAGGAAACTTAATACTCGACAGGGCAAGACTGAAAGCCTTTCCTCTGAGATCAGGAACAAGGCAAGGATGCACACTGTCACCACTTTCATTCAATGTGGCGGTGGGAGCTAGCCAGAGCACTGGGATATCACCCTGCTTTCTCTATCCATCTGTGGATCCATGTTGAAGCTGTTTTCACATCTTGGCTCTTGTGAATGGTGCCACACCAAACACTGGAGTGCTAATCTCTCTTTGAGATCCCAAATTCAGTTCTTTCGGATAAATACCCAGAAGTGAGACTGCTGGATCATACAGTAGTCCTATGTTAATTTTTTGAGGAATCTCTATACTGTTTTCCCATGGCAGGTGCACCATTTGGACTCCCACCAACAGAGTACACAGGTTCTTATTTCTTCACCTCCGTGATAACAGCCATCCTAGCATGTGTGAGATGATACCTCATTGTGGTTTTGATTTACATTTCCCTGATGGTTAGTGCGGAGAAGGCAATGGCACCCGACTCCAGTACTCTTGCCTGGAAAATCCCATGGATGGAGGAGCCTGGTAGGCTGCAGTCCATGGGGTCGCAAATAGTCGGGCACAACTGAGCGACTTCACTTTCACTTTTCACTTTCATGCATTGGAGAAGGAAATGGCAACCCACTCCAGTGTTCTTGCCTGGAGAATCTCAGGGATGGCGGAGCCTGGTGGGCTGCTGTCTATGGGGTCGCACAGAGTCAGACACGACTGAAGCAACTTAGCAGCAGCAGATGGTTAGTGATGTCAGGCATCTTTTAAAATACCTGTTGGCCAGCCATGTCTTCTTTGGAGAAATGTCTGTTCTTTAGCACAGTTTTAAATTGAATTATTCTTTTAATTTTTTCGCTATTGAGTTGTAGGAATTCCTTATATACTATGGAAATTACCCTCATCTGATATGTGGTTTGCACAGACTTAAAAATACAGTTCTTTAGAGCAGTTTTCAGTTCACAGCAAAATTGAGGGGAAGGTACAGAGTTCCCATATACCCCTGACCCAAGACATGCATTTGTTACAATTTAAAAACCTACGCTGACAGTTTGCATAGACTTTAGTAAATACTTTGTATTTATGGAGTCGTTTACTCATTGTCGTATTTTTCCTTTTTCTTTAATTCTTTGAGGATGTTTGTAAGAGTCATTTTGAAGTCCCTTCCTACTAAATTCAACTTTGGAGTCCACTCGAATCAGTTCCCATTGGCTTCTGTTTTCCTGCACGTGGGTCACACTTTCCTCTTTCTTTGCATGTTGGTAAGCTCTGGTTGAAAACTAGGCATTTTTGATAATAAGAGTGCAGCAACTCGATTTTACTTTGTCTTCCTGAGGTTGCTGTCCTTTGGAAACTTAGCTGGACTTAAACTCCAGCATCTCCCCCTGCCGTGAGCAGTCCCTGGTGTGTCTGCTCAGCTTTGTATTTTCATCTGTTCGTAGCAGGCACCTGTGAGTCTTTCGAATGTGGGAGTCACTGGTGATTTTGGTTTAACCCAAACACTTGGAGCTGCAGGCCTCATACCCTGCTGGTCTGTCTGTGGGTGTGGGACACACTCAAGCCTCTGTTGCTTTCACTTCTCCCTGTGCTTTAGTGGGTCATTCCCCCTTGTACGCTGCTCCCGTCAGCCAGGGCTGTGCGGAGACCATGACTTGGCCCTTTCATGGTCCTCTCACTTTCAGGGTGTCTGTCAGACTTCTAATGCATCTGCTGCTGCCCCAACATGGACTGCAAGCTTGGGCTGCTGAGGCTGTGTGTTTTCATAGTTCATTCACAACCGAGTCCACCATTTTTTGCCAGCAGAACTGTAGGTTTCTGCAGCCAATCCCAGCATAATTGAAGTCTACCCATGTTGTAGTCAGTCAGTTCAGTCACTCAGCCATGTCCAACTCTTTGCGACCCCATGAATCACAGCACACCAGGCCTCCCTGTCCATCACTAACTCCCGGAGTTCACTCAGACTCACGTCCATCGAGTCAGTGATGCCATCCAGCCATTTCATCCTCTGTCGTCCCCTTCTCCTCCTGCCCCCAATCCCTCCCAGCATCAGAGTCTTTTCCAATGAGTCAACTCTTCACATGAGGTGGCCAAAGTACTGGAGTTTCAGCTTCAGCATCATTCCCTCCAAAGAAATCCCAGGGCTGATCTCCTTCAGAATGGACTGGCTGGATCTCCTTGCAGTCCAAGGGACTCTCAAGAGTCTTCTCCAACACCACAGTTCAAAAGCATCAATTCTTCGGTGCTCAGCTTTCTTCACAGCCCAACTCTCACATCCATACATGACCACTGGAAAAACCATAGCCTTGACTAGACAGACTTTGTTGGCAAAGTAATGTCTGCTTTTCAATATGCTATCTAGGTTGGTCATAACTTTTCTTCCAAGGAGTTAAGTGTCTTTTAATTTCATGGGTGCAATCACCATCTACAGTGATTTTGGAGCCCAAAAAAATAAAGTCTGCCACTGTTTCCACCGTTTCCCCATCTATTTCCCATGAAGTGTTGGGACCGGATGCCATGATCTTCGTTTTCTGAATGTTGAGCTTTAAGCCAACTTTTTCGTTCTCCTCTTTCACTTTCATCAAGAGGCTTTTGAGTTCCTCTTCACTTTCTGCCATAAGGGTGGTGTCATCTGCATATCTGAGGTTATTGATATTTCTCCCAGCAATCTTGATTCCAGCTTGTGTTTCTTCCAGTCCAGCGTTTCTCATGATGTACTCTGCATATAAGTTAAATAAGCAGGGTGACAATATACAGTCTTGACGTACTCCTTTTCCTATTTGGAACCAGTCTGTTGTTCCATGTCCAGTTCTAACTGTTGCTTCCTGACCTGCATATAGGTTTCTCTAGAGGCAGGTCAGGTGGTCTGGTATTCCCATCTCTTTCAGAATTTTCCACAGTTTATTGTGATCCACACAGTCAAAGGCTTTGGCATAGTCAATAAAGCAGAACTAGATGTTTTTCTGGAACTCTCTTGCTTTTTCCATGATCCAGCGGATGTTGGCAATTTGATCTCTGGTTCTTCTGCCTTTTCTAAAACCAGCTTGAACATCTGGAAGTTCACAGTTCACGTATTGCTGAAGTCTGGCTTGGAGAATTTTGAGCATTACTTTAGTAGCATGTGAGATGAGTGCAATTGTGTGGTAGTTTGAGCATTCTTTGTAGTAGTGTGTATCAATGGTTCCTTTTTATTGCTAAATAGTATTCTGTTGCATTGATATGCAAACATTTATCTGTTGAGGAACATTTATGTTTCCAGATTTGAGTTATTACAAGCAAGCCTCCTGTGAACATTTGTGTCCAAGTCTTTGGATGTGTTTGTGTGGGATGCAGCGGGAGGGCTGCACCAGATGGAAGGTGTATGCTTCACATTTTAAATAAACTTTTAATTCAGAATAACTTTAGATTTCCCCAAGAGTTTCGAAGATCGCATAGAGTTCCATTTACCCAACTCAGTTTCCCTTCCTCCTAGCCTCTTCCTTTACTTTGATTCCTCAACGTGAAGAAACTGACATCGGTACATTATTATTAACTAAACTCTAGACTTTATTTGGATTTCACCAGCTTTTTCACCAATGTCATGTTTCTGTGTCCGGATCCAGTGCAGGGCACACAGGTGTGAGGTCTCCCCAGTCTGCGCTGGCCCGTGACAGCGTCCAAGCTGGCTCTTTCTTTCGTGCCCTTGGCCGACCTGAACAACACTGGCCAGGTGTCCCGTGACTAGTGAAAGCAGTCCTCTAACCCGGGCTTCCCGTGGGTTTTTCCTTCTGACTGGACCCAGTCACGGCTTCGGAAAGACGGCCAAGTAACCCTTGGCCGTCAGGGTGGGCCACTCAGACGTGACCCTTCTGCCCATTTTCCGCATGTGAGGGTCGCTGTCCTTGTTCTGCAGAGGGCGCCCCCCACAACCCCCAAGCCGCGGGCAGCACCCTCAGGACAAACATCCATGGATCACTAAGTATTCTTCTGTCGGGCGGAGCAGTTCCTCTCTTTCCTTGCTCATTCACTCCACCATAGAGGATGCACATTTACACCTCGGGTACAAGCCAGTTCTGCATTATTTACGCAGTCCTCGCATTGTTCCAGTTTGGACCTTTGTAGGCTCCTCGCCACTGCCACCTGCATCCCTCAGGGCCAGGTGCGCAGGCGCAGTGGGCGATGCCGCTGACTATGCAGACACATGTGGGAAGCGGGTGGTGGGCGGTGGGGGCGCAGGCGCACTGGGAGGCAGGCGGTGACCTCGCAGGCAGGCGCAGTTGGCAGCGAGCTCATAGCGCACCAGGCGGGAGCACGTGGGCAGCCAGCGCAAGGCTGTGGTGGGAGGCTGTCGATGAACGAGCACGCAGGCGCAGTTGGCGTGGGTACACGTGACCTGCTGGCGTGCAGACGCAATGGGCGGCTGGTGTACGTGCGTGGCAGGCACGCAGGCGCAGGGTGCGGCCAGCGTACGTGGTACGTGGGGCCTAGGTACCTGCCGACGCCATGCGGCCGTTACGCTGGCAGGTGGCTGTGGTGGCGGCTGCTGGCCTCGCGCTGGCCTTGGAGACGCTGCCCGCCGTGTTGCGCTGGCTGTGGGTCAGGCGGCGGCGGCCGCGGCGCGAGGTGCTGTTTTTCCCATCCCAAGTGACCTGCACAGAAGCCCTGCTGCGGTCCCCTGGTGCCACACCCTCGGACTGCCCGTGTAGCCTGCCCCACGGCGAGAGCTCACTTAGCCGGCTGCTGAGCGCCCTGCTGGCCGCCCGCGTCAGTCTGGAGCTCTGCCTGTTCGCCTTCTCCAGCCCGCAGCTGGGCCGCGCCGTGCAGCTGCTGCACCAGCGCGGGGTGCGTGTCCGCGTGGTCACCGACTGCGACTACATGGCCCTCAACGGCTCGCAGATTGGCCTGCTCCGCAAGGCAGGTAGGCCGGGCTCTGGGCCACGGGAGGTGGAGGCAGGACGGCGGGGCGCTTGGGGCAGCGTGGAAAGACAGGGGAGACACTCACGTCCCTTGGCAGCCTTGCGGGGTCTGGGGAAACTCCGGGGTGTCCAGAGGAGCTTCTGTGCAGAGTCTTTAGCCCGAAACCTGGGCGTGAACCCTGGAGGGGCCAGGCTGGAAGCAGGTCCGTCAGCAAAGCCTGTCAGGGACCCAGAAGTCTGTTCAGGACACAGGTGCGTGGAGATGCAGGGTTGGCTTAAGGACCAAACGGAGGAGAAGGTGTTTTCTCTTAAATTAACCAGTGAGTCTTCTTTCGGGGCATCTGAAATGAATATTTAAAATAAGGTAAGACATGGAGCTGAAATGGTTAGTTAGTGAGCAGGTAATTTGTTTCTTCAGCTGCCAAATGCCAGGGAAGTCAGGTCTCTGGCGGACCTGCCCCTCGCTGGAGTGGGAACAGCGAACCCGGGAGTATGATAATTGTGAGGATGTTCTAAGTTCACACCTGCCTTACTTGGAAACTCCTCCGCCTGCGCTGGCGTGACGCTGTGTCCTGCTCCAGCGGTTCAGAGTCTGAACCTCTTGCCCTTCTTTCTGTCACTGAGGCCCCTGCAAAGGTCATTCTTGCATTAGCGACCGTTTGACCTGCCCGTTCTGGTGGCCACCGTGACAGGCGCGTGGGGCCCTTGAAAACTGTCCTGGCTGCTCTCAGCTCACCTGGGATGGGAACACAGGTGCATCCTCCCCTGGTCTTCACACCTGTGCAGGGCAGGATGGAGACTTGATTTCAGTGTTGAGGACGTTGACTTCGGCTCTTCCTGGCAGCTTTTCGATCCTATGTTGGCCTATTGTCGGGGAAGCTTGGCTGTTTCAGCACAGCAGTTTTCTTGTAGAGAACCGTAGGACCTCAGATTTGGCAAGAACCTCAAAGGGACCCCACGACCAGATTCCAGCTAAGCCTTGACTCTCTTCTGAGGATGTCCCTGCAGTTGTTCTTCTCTCACCACTCAGCCGTCTCCTTGTGTTTGGCTGGACAGGTTCCAGGCTCCGGGTCTTCAAGTGCAGAACAGGACAGGGAGGTCTGGCGGAGCAGGAGCCTTGGAGGTGCCTGGGAGGGTCCTGGGTGGGGGCGCAGCTGCTGTGAGGAGTCACCTGCGTGAGGGCCTGTTTTGTGGTGTGAGGAGCGACAGGCAGCCCTGTGGCCAAGGTGCATATGTTGGGGCGAGCACACGAGGGGCCCTGAGCCTCAGCAGGAGGGGAGGCCGCGTCAGCTGGGTGGTTATGGGGCCAAAGCTGAGGCTTCAGGTCTGGGGCCTGGTGTCTTCTCTGTGGGCCCCCCCGGGCTGGTCCCCCAACTTCACGAGGTCCTGATTACAGGAGGGATCTGATTCTGGGCCCGAGTGAGACCTTAGGGGCATGTGAACCCGAGATCAAATGGGTTTTGCTTCAGTCGCCGCTGGCTCGTCTTGAAACCAGTAACTGGAGGGTAATGCGTGTCATATACACTGGAGGAGGTGGGGAGCCTCCCCCAGTCAGGGCTGGAGGCGTTTCCAGAGGAACTAACTCTCCTGTGCCTGCTGCCGGCCAGCCCTCCTCCTGGGGCTGGTGGACCCGGCCCCTGCCTGGCTCAGCCGCTGTCACCACCCAGACCTGACGGTGCCCACGACACTGGACACAAGCAGCAGTCAGTCCTGTGAACACATCCACGCTGGAGAAGGAGCCAGAACTCAAGCAATGGACAGCGAGAGGAGGGGCTAGGGAAGGAGCAAGGGGCTCCCATGTGGGGGCGACCAGAGCCCCTGCCTGGCCAGCAGCTCCGTCGGTGGACGGGCAGCAGTGACGTCTCACTCTTTGCAGGGATCCAGGTCCGGCACGACCAAGACCTGGGCTACATGCACCACAAGTTCGCCATCGTGGACAGGAAGGTGCTGATCACTGGCTCCCTCAACTGGACCACACAGGCCATTCAGAACAACCGGGAGAACGTGCTCATCATGGAGGACGAGGAGTATGTGCGGCTCTTCCTGGAGGAGTTCGAGCGCATCTGGGAGGAGTTCAACCCCACCAGGTTCTCCTTCTTCCCTCAGAAGGAGAGGGCTCGCTGAGGCGGGCTCCAGGCCACGGCCCCCAGGCTGGAGTCCTGCCGAGCTCTAGCGAGGAAGGGTGGCTCTCTTGCATTGAGTAGTGATGTTCCTTAGAGAGAGTGCGGGCTTAGCAAGGACAGAGACTGCCCTGCAGTGGAAGGGAGGCACTTCGGACTGGGTGCCTCCATTAGGGTTGGAGAGACAGCAGATCCAAGTCCCTTTCCTGATTCTGAGGCCTCCCGGGTCCCCCAACACCCCTTTGCATGCCCCCCCCGCCACGCTCCCTTGCCCTCCCCCACATCCGGCCTTCGGAACCTGGGTGACTAGTGTCCAGAAGTTGCTCCTGTTTGCACATGTTAGGATTGTAATTTTTGATGTTCTTACAATCAGGGGAGTTTGGCTGTCTGTGTAGACTGACCTTCACCATGACACCCGAGGCTGTGCTCAGTATCCCTGAGGCAAGGTGGGTCGTAGGGGTGGCCTCACCGGGCTGTCCTGATTTCTGGCACAGATGTGACATCTTTGAAGTGTCGTTCCCCCCAGCCCCTGCCAACGTAGTGTGTTTCTCTCCATTTAAAGTTACCTTGGACTTAGGATGTCGGGCAGGTAAACCCAGACAGAACTCAGCTGAAGTTGTAAAGCGTGGTTCTTGGGTTGGAAGTCATGTGGCTTCACTGTGACAGAGCTTCTCCCCGAGCCGGGTCCCCCTGAATAAACTTGCTCCCGTTCCTGTCCAGTTGCGTGTGTCTGCCTTTTCATGCAAATAGTGGCTTTGCAGGGTGGGGACAGCATCCAGCCATTTAGAACCCATTGACCAAGCTAGTCTCCCAGAGAGGAGTGAAGACCTGGGGGTGTTCTTGGGGGACCCCACTGTCTCCCAGAGGAGTGAAGACCTGGGGGACCCTGGCGTCTTCTGAGCAGCTGAGCTGACTCCCAGCCATGCTCCTCAGTGGCTGTCTGGCCCATGGGGCTCAGCGCCCGCAGCCCCCTGTCCACAGGGCTTGCTTCCAGAAGTGCCAACCACCCAAGACCAGCCCCACCATCAAGGCTGCTGTTGACAAAGTTGTGAAATGGTTTCATCCCATGTAATGTTTTATTTCATTTAATTTGATTTATATTGTTTTCATTATAGTTATCTTTGTGGTGGGAGTTTGAACCTAACCTAAATTTCAGGTAACAGGCATTCTGTTCTGAGGGCCTGAGGAGGCGAGCACTGAAATCAGCCTGCAGAGTGGAGGCTGTGTGTTCCCGCTGAGGGTGGGCGACTGCATGACGTGACCAGAGCCCCGCTACGACGGGAGAGGCGTGAGGAGGGGCAGCTGGGTCGCAGCAGGGCTTGGGCCGAGCCCAGTGTGTCCAGTCCTCCCAACGAGCTGGTGGGGGTCACTGCTGAGGCCGCGGGAGGTCCCAGGCTTCCAGCTGGTGAGGGTGGGTGAGCTGAGCTGTGGGTGTGCACTTGGTGCAGAAGGCAGTTTAGGCCGAGTCTGGGGCTTTGTACTGGGTGGCAGTTGTCCAGAGCGCGTCCAGAGCTGCGCAGGCGCACTAAGGAGACCCTGGAAATGTAGCTGACATGCCTCGGGGCAGTAACCGGAGGGGACTTGTGTGTCCGAAGCTTCACACTTTGTCCACCAGATTCTGGCATGAACAGGACCTTTACAGGAAGTAGTCAACCCCAGGAGGCTTGGCAGTTACTCCCTAAGAGGACTAGAGGTGGCCCCTCTTACTGCCCTCCCACCCCTGCCTCACAGCCTCTCGTTCAGCCTGTAGTTTGGGTTCAAGCTTGTCATTTTAACCATGGGACAGGGACGCAGCCTAACAGTATACGTGGAATGTTGGCACTGTTAAACGTACGATATTTTAAACTTCTGAGAACTTTGTGATAAAAGAAATAGTCCTGGTAGTAACAGTGTGACTCTGTCAGTCTCCCTGTACGTGTCAAATTCAGGAGAACGTTGGCATGAAACTGTGCGGCTACATTGCTTGTGCTGAACTGCTTTTTTAAAATAGTTTCTAAATTCATTTTTGGCTGTGCTAGGACCTCATTGCTGCGAGGGCTTCCCCTAATTGTGTGGAGCAGGGGTTCCTCTTCGTGCGGATGCGGGCGTCTCATCGCGGGGCACGGGCTCCAGGTGTGCGGGCTTCAGGAGTTTTGGGGCACAGGCTTAGTTGCCCCTCTTTACCACTGGGCCACCAGGGAAGCCCCTGAATTGGTTTTTAAAGCAACTGACTACTTTAAAAATAACACTTCATTGAGATTCACATACTATAAAAGTCACTTTTAAAAGTGTGCAGCCGAGTGTATTTATGGTATATTAACAGATTATTAGTTGTCAGTATGTTAACAGTTATTTGGTTGTTATTTACTATAGTAACGGGGTTGTGCAGCCATGAGCACCATCAGTTTTCAGAGCATTTTCTTCACTCCAGAAAGGAGCCCTGTTTGTGTGGGTTTACCTGTGGCGGCTGTGTTGTGCGTGGCGTCCCGCAGCCTGCGGTCTCGCTGTGTCTCGGCGTGCCCCTCCTTGGCCTAGTGCGGTGTTTCTGAGGGCCGTCCGCGTCGTGCCAGGTGTCGGTGCATTTTCACTTCTTTTTATCGCTGAGTTGTAAGTCGCTGTATGGACAGATCACATTGTGTCTACCTGTTTAGCAGTTGATGGAGACTGGGGTTGTCTCTACCTTTTGTCTGTTGTAAATATAATGCTGTAAACACTCACAAGTGTCTGTGTGGACATGTTCTTGAGTCTCTTGAGTATATATCTAGGAATGGAGTTGTTGGGTCATAAAACTCTATTTAACCATTTTATAAACTGCCAGATGGTTTTCCAAAGCAATTGAACCATTTTATATTCCCACCAGCAGGTATAAGGATTCCTTTTTCTCCACATCATCACCAGCAAAAAGCTATTATTTGACTTTTTTAAAAGTCAGTTTTTAAAATGGAGGTATAATGAGGTACAATATTATGTAAGTTTTAGGCATACAACAGCGATTCATAATATTTGAAGGTTATAGTCCATTTAGAGTTGTTATAAGATACTGACTATATTTGTATTAAATATGTTTGTAACTTATTTTGTATACTGAAGTTTGTACCTCTTAATTCACTACTCTTGTCTCACCCCTCCGCCTCCCGTCTCCCCACTGATAACCACGAGTTTGTTCTCTATATCTGAGTCTCTTCCTTTTTTGTTGTTTACTAGTCTCTTTTATTTTTTAGATTCCACATGTGATACCATACAGTATTTGTCTTTCTCTGACTTCGCTTGGCATGATACCCTCCAAGTCCATGCATGTTTCTGCAAATGGCATTATTTCTTTTTTTTTTTTAAATAGAAGTATTCCTTTGTACGTGTGTACCAGAACTTCTTTATCCGTTCATCTATGATGGGCATTTAGGTTGCTTCCAGTTTCTGGCTGTTGTAAATAGTGCTGCTGTGAACATCGGGGTGCATATATCTTTCCTAATCAGTGTTTTCATTTGCTTTGAATATATGCCCACAAGTAGAATCGCTGGGTCATATGGTAATTTTTAATTTGAGAAACCTCCGTTTCTCAGATCCGTAGTTTTCCGTATTGTCTGCACCAGTTCACGTTCCCACCAGTGGTGCAGGAGAGTGTTCTCTGTCCCGCATCCTCTCCAGTGTGTGTTATTTGTAGTCTTTATGGTGATGGCCATTCTGACAGGTGTGAGGGGGCGTCTCATTGTGATTTTAATCTGCGTTTCACTGATAATTAACGATGTTGAGCATCTACTAATGTGCCAGTTGACCATCTGTATGTTTCATTTATAAAAAATTTCTATTCAGGTCTTCTCCCCGTTTTTAAATTGGGTGGTTTGGTATGGCAAAACCAGTACAATATTGTAAAGTAATTAGCCTCCAATTAAAATAAAAAAAAATTAAATAAATTGGGTGGTTTGTTTTTTTGATGTCAAATTGTATGAACTGTTTATACATTTTGCAT
The DNA here is from genome assembly GCF_019923935.1 of Bubalus bubalis. Taxonomy (NCBI): domain Eukaryota; kingdom Metazoa; phylum Chordata; class Mammalia; order Artiodactyla; family Bovidae; genus Bubalus; species Bubalus bubalis. Next base: position 28,169,996 of record NC_059159.1, on the reverse strand, counting down.
ATTAACCCCTTATCAGTCATATAATTTGCAGATATTTTCTCCTATTCAGTAGCTTGTCTTTTTGTTGATGGTATCCTTTGCTTTGCAATTTTTAAATTTAATTAGGTCTTATTTGTTTGTATTTGCTTTTATTTCCTTTGCTTTAGAGACATAAAAAAATATTGCTACAATTTAGGTTAAAGAATATTCCATCTATATTTTCTTTTAGTTTAATGGTTTCTGGTCTTACATTTAGGTCTTTAATGCATTATTTTAAAATGAAAGTGAAGGAGATCAGCCCTGGGATTTTTTTGGAGGGAATGATGCTAAAGCTGAAACTCCAGTAGTTTGGCCACCTCACGCAAAGAGTTGACTCATTGGAAAAGACTCTGATGCTGGGAGGGATTGGGGGCAGGAGGAGAAGGGGACGACAGAGGATGAGATGGCTGGATGGCATCACTGACTCGATGGACGTGAGTCTGAATGAACTCCGGGAGTGGGTGATGGACAGGGAGGCCTGGCGTGCTGCGATTCATGGGGTCGCAAAGAGTCAGACACGACTGAGCGACTGAACTGAGCTGATAGTTGATTTACAGTGTTGTGTTAGTTTCAAGTGTACATCAAAGTAATTCAGTTGTGTGTGTGTATATATGTGTATATCCATACATATATGTTGCTAACCTTTCAGATTCTTTTCCGTAAGAGGTTATTAAAAGATACTGGATGTAGTTACCCGTACTATAAGTCATTAAAAAAAAAATCTATTTTACATACAGTAGTGTTTGTTAATCCCAAATTCCTAATTTATACCCCCTTTGGTAACCAAGTTTGTTTTCTATGTCTCTGAGTCTGTTTTTGTTTTGTAAATGAGTTCATTTGTATTTTTTTTTTGAGTTACATAAAAGTAACGTATTCGTCTTTCTCTGACTTACTTCACTTACCATGATAAACTCTAGGTCCTTCCATGTTGCTGCAAATGGCATTATTTCATTGTTTTTATGGCTGAATAATATTCTGTTGTTTACATGTACTGTCACCTCTTTATCCATTCATCTGTTGATGGGCATTTAGGTTGCGTCCATATCTTGGTGGCTTAAATAGCACTGCTGTGCACACGGGGTGTGTTACCTTTCTGAATTAGCGTTTTTGTCTTTCCAGACGCATGCCCAGGAGCGCGACTGCAGGACTCTGTGACATCTGTCATGCTGTCCTCAGTGGCGGCTGCACCAGTTTACGTTCCCACCGACAATATAGGAAGGTTCTCTTTTTTCCACACCGTCTCCAGTAGGCCCTTGTTCCATTTTGAGTTGATTGTTGTGTATGGTGTGAGGAAATGTCCTGGTTTCTTTCTTTTGCATGAGGCTGCCATTTTTCCGGCAACTATCTGACTTTGCCATCGCCAGCCTGTTGGGTGTGAGGTGCTGCCTTCTTGGGGTTTTACCTTGTATTTCCTGAAGGACTGGTTACGTTGAGTTCTGTTCATATAATTTTTTCACCTTTTATATAGTCTTTGGAGAAATGTCTATTCAAATCCTTTACCCATTAAAAAAAAGTTGTGTTGCCTGTTTATTGTTGGCATTGTGAGAGTCTTTGCATATTCTGTATGCTGGTCCCTTACCAGAAGTGTGACTTGCAGGTGTCCACTCCCACCTGTGGGCAGTCTGTTCACATTCTTGGTGGTATTGTTCACAGTGTGTGTTATTTATTTTGGTATGGTTCAGTTTATCTATTTTTACTTTTCCTGTTTGTGCTTTGGTGTCTTGACTAAGAAATCACTGCCCAGCCAGGGATCACGAATGGTTTGCTCTTTTCTCTGAAAGCCTTATATTCAGGTCTGTGAAGCACTGGGGTTAATTTTTGTATGTGCTGGAATATAGGGCAGCGGTCCCCAACCATTTTGGAACCCAGGACTGGTTTCGTGGAGGACAGTTTCTCCGTGGCGTGGTGAGGTGTGGTCCAGGCGGTGGTTCGAGCCATGGGGTGCAGTAGGGGGAGCTTCGCTTGCTCTCCTGCCACTCACCTCCTGCTGTGCAGCCAGGGACTGGGGAACCCTGAATTAGGGGGTTTGACTTCATTCTTTTGCCTGTGGGTAGCTGCATGTCCCAGCACTGTTTGCTGAAGAGGCTGTTTCCCCCCCACTGAATGGTCTTGACGTCTTTGTTGAAATCCATCTACTGTTAATGTAGGGGCTTATTTCTGGACCCTTGGTTCTGTCCCATTATCTGTATGTCAGTCCTCATGCAGGTACCAACCGTCTTGATCCCGGAAGCCTTGCAGTTGTCCTGGGACCCAGTAGAAAGAATCCTCCGCTTCATTCATCTTCCCCAGCATCGCTCTGGGCTGTTGTGCATTTCCGCAGGAACCTTGGGCCAGCTGATCAACTTGATGAAGGCAGCTGCGATTTGTAGGAGTCGCCTTGAATTGTAGGTGAAACTGGAGAGTACTGCTCTTCTAACAATATTGCATCGTCCAACTCATGAACAAGGGACACCTTTCCATTTATTTAAGTCTTTTAAAATTTCTTTCAATAATGTTTCATAGTTTTCAGTATACAAGTCTTACACTTTAAAAAATGTATCCATTTCAGATTTTTAGTAGTGTAGAGCAGTCAGTTGGTTTTTATATATGAGCTTTGGATCCTGCACACTTGCTGAGCTCATTTTTAATGATTTTTTGGTGGATTCCTTCGATTTTCTGTACATGGGTCCTGCCATCTGCAGGTGGAGGTAGATTTCCTCTCCTTCGGCACGGCCACCTCGCCGCCTCCTGAGCTCTGGCTGGTCTCCAGTGCAGTGGGCAGAGGTGGCGAGAACACACATCCTTGTTTTGCTCCTGGGCACAGGGGAGCTTTCAGTCTTACCGTCGAGTGTGATGGCAACTGGGTTTTTTCTAGCTGTCCTGAAATGTTGAGGGTGCGCTCTTCTGTGCCTCATTTGTTGAGTGTCTTTATCGCTTTCCCAACTGCCAACTGATTTTTAAAAGACAGCCTTCAGAATGGGAGAAGATAATAGCAAATGAAGCAACTGACAAACAACTAATCTCGAGGATATACAAGCAACTCCTACAGCTCAACTCCAGAAAAATAAATGACCCAATCAAAAAATGGGCCAAAGAACTAAATAGACATTTCTCCAAAGAAGACATACAGATGGCTAACAAACACATGAAAAGATGCTCAACATCACTCATTATCAGAGAAATGCAAATCAAAACCACGATGAGGTACCATTTCACACCAGTCAGAATGGCTGCGATCCAAAAGCCTACAAGTAATAAATGCTGGAGAGGGTGTGGAGAAAAGGGAACCCTCTTACACTGTTGGTGGGAATGCAAACTAGTACAGCCACTATGGAGAACAGTGTGGAGATTCCTTAAAAAACTGGAAATAGACATGCCTTATGATCCAGCAATCCCACTTCTGGGCATACACACTGAGGAAACCAGAAGGGAAAGAGATACGAGTACCCCAATGTTCATCGCAGCACTGTTTATAATAGCCAGGACATGGAAGCAACCTAGATGTCCATCAGCAGATGAATGGATAAGAAAGCTGTGGTACATATACACAATGGAGTATTATTCAGCCATTAAAAAGAATACATTTGAATCAGTTCTAATGAGGTGGATGAAACTGGAGCCTATTATACAGAGTGAAGTAAGCCAGAAAGAAAAACACCAATACAGTATACTAACGCATATATATGGAATTTAGAAAGATGGTAACAATAACCCTGTGTACGAGACAGCAAAAGAGACACTGATGTATAGAACAGTCTTATGGACTCTGTGGGAGAGGGAGAGGGTGGGAAGATTTGGGAGAATGGCACTGAAACATGTAAAATATCATGTATGAAATGAGTTGCCAGTCCAGGTTCGATGCACGATACTGGATGCTTGGGGCTGGTGCACTGGGACGACCCAGAGGGATGGAATGGGGAGGGAGGAGGGTTCAGGATGGGGAACACATGTGTACCTGTGGCGGATTCATTTTGATATTTGGCAAATCTAATACAGTTATGTTAAGTTTAAAAATAAAATAAAATTAAAAAAAAAATTGTACTTATATTGCTTTAAAATACAGTGTGTGTTAAAGCTGAACATCGCTGTATTACATCAGTGTCCCAAAGCCATGTGTACATTTGTTTGACCAGAATAATTTTTTAAATGGGTAAAAAGACTATTGAAACATCTTGTCAACAGTTGAACCAGTGCTGGAAATGTTTGCATCTTAAGTTTACTTTTGTTACCTTTTACAGATACCACAGTTGATTTCTAATAGTCAAACTTCAGTTAGTGTTTAGCTGAGTGAAAGTTTGGATCCCCACATTTTCACACATTTTATTCCAACAGCGCTAGTATTGCTGGGAGTCAGGGTGGGGGAGGCAGTTTCTTATTTTAATTTATATAGCAGGTCACAGCCAGAACTTTAAAAATGCAGTGGGATAGAGACTTGAGAGTATGTCCCAGGAAGGGCACATTCTTTTGTGACTCAGGTTGCGGCTGGGTGTGCGTGCCTCCTAGCTCATAATGTAGGCTGCGTGTTTTTTTAAACGGAAAGTAAAGCTGCTGCAAATAAAGCTGCTAGAAAGGGGCAGGGGTGGGGCAGTTAGTTCCTTCTTCTGGTTAGTATTTCTTTCCATCCTTTTGGCCCCTTGAAAGTTCCTATAACTGAGCCAGTGTGTCTTAATTAGATTATGGGTGTAAAGTATTTTGAACTATTCACTGTGTGTGAACATGTGAAATCTGATTTTAAAATGTTGACAACTCATCCAAAACTTAAAAAAAATGGGTTTTGTAAAAGTTAAACCAAAACTCCATTATAAACCTCTAGGTTCCTGACCCAGATTCTGACTTTTGGCCTAAATGCTTGTTTTGCCTTGTGTCCTTCCGTTAAACAAAACCTCTGTTCACAGCATACAAAGGGTGATGCAAAAATAGTTTATTATGACATCGTTTATGTAAAGTTAGGTAATATTTACAGTAGAAATGATCAGCTACATCCATGGGAATCTAGCATGTCACACAAAGGAATAAATATTTTGACAAAGTAACACTTCAGTTTTAGCGAACACCTGATCAGAAATTTTGTTTTTAAAAAGGAGCCTCAAACTAAATGGTAAAAGTTTTGAATTGTCAGAGAGCAGCAAGCTGACCGGGCTCTTCTCTTCCTGGGGCCCCTGCTGCCCCCACGAGGGTTGGGCCTCCCAAGGGCGGCGGGCTCTCGGGATCTGAGTGCAGCCCTGTCTGATGAGCATTCCCTTTTAGCATCAGCACCGAGCGATGCAGGCTCGTTCTCTGAGCACGTGCCCCCTGAAGGAACAGCCGGTGGGGGTAGGCATGGTTGCCGCCAGGGACCACCCACAGGCGTGTTGCAGCGGCAGCCACTGTCTCCGTGTCCCCATTCTGTCTGGGGACTGCCTGGGCCCAGCAGTCAGGCCCAGCATGTGTTGTCTTGAGTCTGGGTTGAGACCGTCACCCTGATGGAAGTGTCTGTGAGGAAAATCTTTGAGGAACCTTACATTTTATAAATACTACTTAGGAAAACTCTTATCACTTAACTGGTTTTGAATCCTAACAGTCAGTAGATAACATTATTACTAAGGTTAAATCCTAAAATCAATTGGTTGTGATACAAACATAAACAAGAATGAGTTTTGTGTTCTTTGTACTCTGTTCCCAACTTCCTATGAGATAAAACGCAGACGTGTGTCCCGGCTCGCTGTGGAGAGGTGAGGGTGGGCGGCAGGGACATCTGGCGGACAGGCAGCATGGCAGGAGGCTCAGCCCCGGGCCCGCGGGTCCGCGTGGTGGAGGGGCGGCAGCGTGAAGCCGCCACGCAAGGCCCAGAACGCGTGGCCTCCACGCAGCCGCAGTGCCGACAGACCCTGAGGCGGCGGCTGCCAGCCCGGCCTGCCGTGCACAGCCTGGGCAGAGAGGCGCTCCTGCGCCCTCTTGGTTTTCCCTCAAGACTTTGAGTGACTTTCCCAAGAACGAGGAACAGGTATTACTGAGACCTTTCAGGAAGAAACAGAACTACCTATTAAATGACTCAGGCTTTATAAAAGGTAGGTCAGTCAGTAAAAATGTTTCCTTGTCATGTTGGTTGGAACTGTGTCGTACCCAAGCTGTTTCTTCTTGTCTTAAAAAGCGGTGCTTGTATAAGGAGAAAACCCACCCACACAGAAATCCATTGCAGTGACCCCGAGCCCTGTGGACACCGCTTGCTCTGCACGTCCCAGTTCTGCGCACAGAGGAGCAGGGCGCCGCCTGAGGGGCCTGGAGGGGCGGGCACTGTGTGTCCGGGCCACCGTGTGCTCAGGGAAGGGCAGGCCTTCCGTTTACAGAGGAACTTGCTGCTCTCGAGAGACTGAGAGTTCGCGTCCCTCCTGGGTTTCTGTCCCGTCTTCTATCAGGGTACCGAAACGCATGGTTTCAAGGCCTCCTCCCCGGCTGTGGAGGGTAGAGCCTGGCGACAGTGCGGACGTGTGAAGACAGAAGGGCAGCCCCGCACCGCCAGAGGTCGGCAGGCCCGCTGCGGGAGTGTCCCAGGCGCCCTGCGCTCAGGGCCGCTGGGCGGGTGCAGCGAGGTGGCGGCGGTCCCTTCGCAGGACAGTGGCCCTGTGGGTGTCGGCCTCGGCTTGCTCAGGCAGACCCTGAGGGTCGCCAAGTGCGCGTTCGTACAAACTGCCGCTCCCGCTCTTTGTGGGTCTGGATGCTGCGAGTGACAGGCTCCACGTCTCTGGCCGGGGGCTGGGCCTTCCTGCGTTCTCTTCCTCCCACCTGCTGAGCCTCAGCTCGGCCTCCACCGGTCTCCCCATCGCTTCCCCCCACAAAGCCACACTGGTTCTGACGCCCAATGGCACGAGCCCGAGTGTTGCACTGCAGCCAGCATGGTCACCAGAACGCTGGCTTTCAGCCCTGCCGGTGGCTGGCGGAATGCACGACTGGAGGCAGCACGAACCTGGCACTTGTGCTGAAGGTGCGCAGGCACACAGTGGTCAGGTGACACCACACTGTCCAGCTGTCCCCTAGGCAGGTGTGGCGGCTCAGATGCAGGTGCCTGCAGGTCCCCAGGGAAGGAGTGAACATTTATAGGAAGAGTAGACGCAGTGGTCCCCTCCCATCCTTGAGGACATGGGGACGCTTTCCCTGTAGGGTCGGGGCTGGAGCTCCCTGGGCTTGGGGTCACCCGTGCCTCCCTGTCCACAGCCCCCCAGGCACCCTTTCTCTGCCAGCACAGAAACCACCTCCAAGGCTGCCCCGCACTTGTGCTCTTTCCTCCTCTGCGATCGTGGCAGGCCCGTGTCGGGCTGGGGTGACTGCTGACCCCCGTCGAAGAGCTGGGGTGCCTGTAGGGGGTGTGCCAAGGACACTGCAGAGCAGGGACCTGTGTCCAGCCTGCTCCCTCCAGCCATGCACAACCCTCACCTTAAGTCGATGGCCAGCACTGCCCGGGGCAGAGGGTGGGTGTTTGGGGAGCCCCTGTGGCCCAAGCTTCTGCAGTGTGGCTCCTGGCCGCCTCCAGAGAGGCAAGCCCTGCCACCTTGGGTGCGGGGGCCCCTGTGGAGTGCTAGGTCAGACCCCAGGTTGACTGATAGAGACACAGGGGTAGAAGCTCCTTTGCCCGGATGAGTGGCAGCGTGCGGCCCACAGGCAGGCAGAGCAGCTCCGTGCGGACCCTGCACCCTGGAAGGAGGCAGCGGTGGAGTCTCAGCGCCGAGAGCCCTGCCCCCGCCCCCGCCAGGCCCTCGGCGCCATCCCCCACACAGGCGGCGCTGAGACGCGCTGGTGTAGGGGGTGTCTGATGAGCAGGGTTAAGGAGCTTTTGCAAGCATGGACCAACAGCAGCGATGCAGTGGCCAGCATAGGATCAGGAACAGGGAAGGCCCTGCAGCCGGGTGCTCTGAGCTGTCGCAGCAAGGTGGGCAGGGCTGCGTGCTCTACACCCCCGGGCCTCTGCCCTGCCTTCAGGGACACCCCACGTGCATCTAGAAACTGCACAACGATGTGTACGTTTTCACCCCCAAAGTACCTGCATACCCCAAGACTGTGGCCCTCACCCGAGTGCCGACCAGATGACGCGCAGGCTCCCCCTGGGGCTGTGTCCCTGCTCCAATCCACACAGGATTAGTTTCTATGGAGTGCTGGAGGATGCCTGGTGGCGGCCACCGAGAACACAGAAGCGCAGGCGCAGCCCAGTGTGGGCGCCCCGGTACCCTGGGCCTCAGCTCAAGTGAGCACATGTCCCAACGGCCGGTTTCCATCTAGCTCCAACATCCTCTCTGCCTTCTTGACATAACAGGGTCTCCGGTCAACCTTCCCCAAAGCAAGAGGGGGCTTCTTTCCAGAAAGGTTGAGGGGTGAGCGAACTTCCTCCTGCAGTCACCCTGAGGAAACGTGCTGTCACTGTGAGTCCAGTCTGGAACCCAGGCTGCAGGGCAGCGTCCACCTCATGTGAAAAAAGTAGGGTTCCTGGTGACCAAGAGAGAATGAGCATAGGAAGGAATGAGAGGGGCCGGGTTTTGTGCAAGATTTAATAAAAAACAGACAAAAATAGGAGTGGCTGCTTTCAGCATTTCCCAGGCTGTGAAGGGTTTACCACGGCGGTCGGGTGCGGCTCTAAGCGGTGTCAGTGGATGTGTAAGAGCTGCTGCCCTCGCCCCAAGCCCACGGGGCAGGTGCAGGCTCAGCCCCACCCTGGGCTTCCAGGGCCTCCATGGGCTGCGAGCTGTCAGCATGGGACCCACAGCACAGCCTTGTGGCCCCTCCTGCCCCGCCTGCGCGTGGGGTGAGACAAAGCTAGCTTATCCCAGGCTGTTGGGCCGTAATACTGACAGAGAGCCGGGGCAAGGCGGGGCAGGTTGCAGAAACCAGGGAAAGCTTGGATGAAGACCACAGGGAGTGGAGCGAGCCACCCACAGGCCAGTCTCTCATGCATCCAACCACAGTCAATGCAGACGACACCAAGAACAAGGACGACAATAAAAAAAGTGGACAGGAGTGGCACGGGGGCTGTGGCCAGGAGGTGTGTCCAAGCTGCACGGGGGCAACTAGTCGCGCTCCAGGTCCCGGGACTCAAAGAGCTTCAGGCGATCTTGCACCGTCAGGCCTTCTTTCAGACTCTGGTGGAGAAACAGACAGGCTGTTGGCCTCAGCCCTGCATGGCGCAGGCGGCCGGTGGTGAGGCACGGCATGGGGCCCCAGGGGGTTAGTGGGTGTGCGAGGAGGGCCACGGCCCCTGAGGAAGTGGTGTTACTGGACGAGAAAGAAAAAGAAACAAGACCGATGCTGAGCTTAGGGCTCTGTCAACAAGCAAGGATGAGACCAGTGGCGCTGCAGAGAAGACCCTGTGGAGAACCAGGAGGCACCTTCTGTGCCCATGTCTGGCCCTGGGAGGCCCCGAGCACGCTCCAGGGTGGACAGCCTCCCCGCTCCCGGGCCTCACGGGCCCTGCTGGTCTCTCTTGGGGCTTGGGGACATGGAGGTCATTCCTGAGCCTTTCAGGACGGAATCCTGCCTGTGTTCGTGTGGACCTCGGTAAAGGTGAAGGACGTGCAGACCCTCGTGGCACGTGCAGGCTTCCCTGAGCATGAGGCAGGTCTGGGTCCGCTTTCCCTGGGGCCCCAGCTACACCCAGGACAGTGCTGCTCGCCTGTTTTTTAATTCTGCCGCCACCGAGTCAGGAAGGGGATAAGCCCACGCCCCACTGACACGCGCTTTAATGTGCACGAGATCCTCACGTGCTCGCGAGACTCTGCTCCCAAGCATGTCTGCTTCAGGTCAGTGCCACCGTCTACACAGCACCCAGTCTCACCCAGGGGCTGGCCCTGGCACCTGCCACCCACGCAGATTTAGCTGGGACCTTCCTTTTCCCTAAGTGGCAGCAGACCGCCAACTCCCGAGACCCGAGGACAGAGGCCTCCGAGCCCTGTCACAGGCTGGGAGGGGGCCAGTTGCTGCCCACCCAGCACCTCTGTGACTCCATGTGCAGCCGCCCAGACGGGGCTCCCCTTGAGGAGCCTGGACATGTCCCGTCTGCTTTCAGTCCCCGAGAAGCCCGGCTGTTCTTAAGACGAGGAGCTGCTGACCCAGCGGGGCCAAGCCCTCCCGTCCCTGAGGGAGGCAGGTACAGAGAGCGCCCCCAGGAAAGGCAGACATCCACAGAGCAGACCCTGGTTCAGAAAGCCCTGGGGACACGGTTAGTTTCTGGGTGACTTAATTCCTGTCTCCCCGCCGGGGGTGGGGGTGTTACAAACACATCAGGACAGAGGGCCACACGGGACCCGTGTGGCTGGCTGGCTGTTGACAGCACGTCATAGGCCCAGTGCCATGGCCAGTGGTGTCCCTGAGGAGGACAGCAAGGGCCCAGCTTCTCCCTGGGCCAGCAAGAACGCTGTTCTTATGTCGAAAACTTGCCAAGCCAAACCTACTCAAATGTGACTCTACGTAACCCTGTCCCTGAGCTTCCCCCAACTCACTTGGTCCAGCCTCGCCGAGAGCCCCAGACAGACCCGCCCTTACTTCCTGCCGTTGCCTTCACCAGCGAGCAAGGCCTTGTGAACAGAGATCTGGCCCTTTGTCCAGAGCCCAAACTCCTTTTCTTGCTGTACTACTTTTAGGATCTTAGTTCCCGACCAGGGACTGAACCTGAGTCCTGGCACTGAGAGTGCCAAGTCCTAACCATTGGATTGCCGGGCAAGTCCTGCAAAGTACTTTATTTCTCCTGGCATGTAGTCCACCTGAGGAGGCGGGCTTGCTGGATCAAGGCTTCCCTGAGGGGCCTGTCGTTTACAGGCACCGGCAGAAGGCCCACAGCACCCACGGTGAACCTGTAGCAAAGACAGGCCAGCCTCAGACAAGGAAGTAAGACTCATCAATAAGAAAACCAGAAACCAAAGCAGCAGCCTGGGTTTGCTGAACAGAACTTCTGATCATGAACCACATCTGGTGGGAAGCGGCTCAGGACGATAAGGAACAGAGTGGGCTGAGGACAGACCGCTGGGCTCAGCTCCTCCTGAGGCAGCCCCTGCAGCCTGGCAAGCTGGCACCTGCTGTCTGGCCCCGAGGCCCCGTCAGCATCCCCGCTGCCCTCAGCTTCCTCACTGGGGCATCAACAAGCTCAGCTCAGCCGAGCTGGTGAACCCGCTCAGGAGTGACCCGGGCCCTGGACACCCGGCCCTGTGGGAGCCAGGAGTGTCCAGGCGAAGTGCTGGAGTCAGGCAGCCAGTGCTCAGCCCGTGCCTCCTGTCTCTGAGGTGCCTGGGTCCTCTGGGCTGGAAAACACTCAGCCCCTAGCGCCTGTGGTCCCCTTGCTCTGCTGAGCATCTGCCAAGCTATAGGCATGAGGCATCAGCCCCCTTGGCCTGTTAATCCTGGGGGTGGGGAGTGGGAACTACTTCAGCGATGGGAGGTTCTTGTCAAGCTTGCCTCCTGACAGAGGGAAGCGGTGTCCCAAGAGAAAGTAAGCACACACCATTCAACACGCAGGATGAAGGGCTGACAACGCCTGTGCCCCCCAGGATGTGGCTCTGGGCAGCCCGCCAGGCTGGGGGAGCACCCCTCTGTTAAGAGGTTACAGTTAACTCCCCGGAAGAGGTTAAGAAACTTCACATGGATCCTGTCTGTGCTGCTGAGCAGGAGGAACAAGAGTGACGGGAAAACGAGCTCCCGTGGAGGAGTGAGCAGTGCATGCAGGCAGCGCTCCTCGCGGGCAGCAGGCGAGTGGCGTGAGAGGAGGTTTACCTACACGACAGGGGGGCCGGGAAGCGGGTCGTTTCAGTTATCCCATGAGACCTGCTCAATTACGGACTGTCAGGGGAAGAGCAAAAACAAGACACACACACAGTAAATCCTAAGTGCAACAAGCTGGGCACCCCACCCTCCGCCCACCTTCCCGAGGGGTGCGCAGGGGGCAGGGGTCCATGTGGAGGAAATTGAGCGGACGGCGTCAGTGCGAACTGCAGACATTCGAGGAGCAGTCCGGATGGCAGGACGGCCCCCAGGAGCCCTGCCGTCACCGAGGAAACAGTCCTGCTGCTGTGCAAGGGGCACTTGGCCTGAAGCCCCAGCACTGACCTAGTGGGATGTGCATGACTCGAGGCACCCTGGGGACCCTCCGTGCAGCCCCTGGTGGGCTCTGCACACCCAGGGAAGGCCCCCAGACTCACCTTGGACCTGAGGCCTCTGAGCTGCCGGCCGACACATGACCTGTCTGTCTTCAGGAAATCAGGGTTGCTCTTGGACTTCATGATGTCTGAGAAGATGAAGAGGGCACACGGTGCTAGTTTTGTAAAACCCCCAGGACACACAAGTCTGAGGGCTTCCCAGCTTAGCATCGTCACCCACGTGACATCTCCATCACAAACCAGGGGAATGCCAAGCCCGTAACCATAAGTCATAAGATCCTCAGAACAAGGCTCAGGGAGGCGTGGAGGATGGCTGCGGCCCCGCTGCTGCTGGGCCCCTGCTGCCTGCCCTCCCAAGACCCCAGGCTCTAGCTTCCTGTACTGAAGGCTCGCTCCCCCTCTCTTGTGAAGAGCTGCGTGGTGACTAGCGGGCCAGCCCCCCGACTGTGGAAGCTGAGCCAGCTCTGTGCTCCTGTGTGAAATGCCAGGTCACAGGATGCATGTGCTTCTGGGTAACCCAAAGTCCTCTGGCCCCCAGACTCCTCTGAAGCAGCCGGTGTTACATCTGAGCTGAACTTTGCTGCCTGTGGCCTGCCTGCTTTTGGGAGTCCGTCAGGAAAACGAGAAACATGGCCTGCTGTCGTGAACATGTGTACCGAAGAGTGCCCCTTGTGAGCTGGCACCCGCCATGCCCTGCCCATGCAGCCAGGGAGAGAGTCTGACACAGAGAGGGCTCCTCTGCTGGATCAAGGGCAAGCACCCCGACCACCCAATTTCGAGAGAGAGAATCCAGAGCTGCATGACTTACCGTATCCGGACACAGGTGGGTTCTCCGGGGACTTCTCACCCAGTGCTTCCGTGGCGGCTTTCAGCTGCTCCTTCAACCTGCTGACGTCACAGTCGGCCTTCGCCCTCACAATGCTGAGTTCTGTGTAGATATCTTTGTACTTGTCACTGGCGTACTTCTTATCCTTGGGGACAAAAGGACAGCAGAGAGTGGTTACAGACAGGCTGGACTAGGGATGCCTCCAGAAGCAGAGGAAGCAGGTTGACCACACCTTGCAGAGGCAGAAACCAGACACAAAGTACAATAGGCATGGCAGGGCCCCGGCTCTGAGCAGGCTGGTGCTGCCTTGACCCCGAGGGCACCTCTGCGCTTCAGGCTGGAAACCCCGGTCTTGGCCACCCCAAGTGAGTCCGCCTCCAGGAGCACCCGCAGGAAATGGCCGTGCGCTGGGGCCCTGGGCCCCGCCAGGCGGGGACAGGACTGCCCTCCCTCATGTCCGCTGCCCCGCCCGAGGGCCACCGTCCAGAACACTCGTGACGGTGAACGCACTTGAGCCTCTGTGTGTGATCTCGACCCACGTGGCCCCACCCTCCAGGCCCTCATGGGACGTGCATTACCCGCAAAGCTGTCTGTAACTCGTCCTTGAGGGAGCTGATCTCCTGTTTCAGGTACTGAATTTCTGATTCCTTGACCCTTAACAAGACCTAGAGAGAGAAACAAGGGAGCTGCAGTGTCACGCAGCTGCTCAGTGTTCCGTTTTGGAGGTCAGCACTTGTGATGTGGTGGAAACCAGGGAGAGGGGCAAGGGAGTGAGGATGGGTTAAATGTAAAGGTCCCTGGGGCCTCGAGAGGTCCCATGCTGTCTGGTGGCTGACTGTTCTCTGTGTCCTGGCGTGACTTGGGTTTTCCCGTAAGCTGGGGCCACCCCTGGTCCCATGTGCGACTCGTGTGCCGCAAGCTGGTGAAGGGCCTGGCTCTGAGCCATACCTCTAACTCGTAGGCGTCCTTGCCCTGTGTGAGGGGCGAACCAGCGGCCTCGCCACCGGCGTCCCCAGTCAGCAGTGTCCGTAGCCGTGAGATTTCTGCAGCCAGGCGGTTGTTCAGCTCCTGGAGACAGCGACACAACCACAAGGTGCTCTCAGAGCTGCCTAGGGCTGTGGTCACGGTGCAGCCAGGCGTCTGAGTTAGCATGTGAGCTGTGACACCTGTGCAGAAGCCGTGTGCACGGGCCAGAGGTTTCCATGGAGCTGCCCCGGCAGGAGCCGCGCTCCCAGCTCGTCACCGCAGCCGGCGCTGAGCAGCTCCGTGTCCCCATCTCTGCAGGATTGGGGCCTTTCGCTGCCCTCAGCGCTCACTTCGTGTTCCTTCTCTCCAGCTGACAGGCGGTCACTTTGGGCCACTGCAGTGACCAGGTGAACAGCTGCGGGCCCAGGGTCTCGAGCCGGGGCCAGGCTGACAGGCCTGTCTGCTCGGTGCCTCGGGAGGATGAGTGGTCCAGTGCACACAGAGCAGCTGTCTTCAGACTAGACCTACCTTGAGCTGTTCCATCAGCAAATATTTGAAGTGTGCCCCAGTTTTCTAAGCAGCAGGCATGTTTTAAGAGAATAATCTGACAAAATCCCATGTGAGCACTGTATGGTCTTGACTGGGAGGTGTTTTAAACACGGTCCCAGCCTTGGGGATGGAGCCCTGGGCCCCAACCACACAGTGACGAGAAACAGAGCTCGAGGCTAGCAGCCGGCAGCGGCGGTGACTTCTGCCCACACCCTGGTGAAGCCGGACATTGGGTGGTGCCTGCAGAGCGGGGCCCCCCGTGAGGCTCACCTGGTTGTGGGCGTTGAGCTCCTGGTTCTCGCGCTGGCACTGCCGTAGGGCCTGCCGCTCGGCCTCCAGAGCCTGGGCCAGGTGGGCGTTCTCCAGGCACTTCTGCGAGTACTGCTCTGAGAGGACCTCCAGCTCACGCTGCACGGACTGCAGCTCCTCCCTGGGGAGAGGGCACCGCTCACTCCTCTGGCCACGCCCTGGGCCCAGCGTCCCCTTCACAAACTCAAGGACAATGGGACACCACCAGGCCGGGCAGCCACGAGAGCCCGTGCCCCGTCACAGCTGCAGGTGTGCGCCCAGCCTAGTGGCTCCGTCCATCCCCCAGTAGTCTGAACTCCTCCCCTGGGGTTCGGGGTTGGGAGAGCCTCACCCTCACACCCAAAACGCGCTGTTTCAGACATTCAGAGGTCAGAACTGGGCCATTTCTGGCACTGGGTGACAGCCTACACCAGCTCTACACAGATTTGGAAACCAAGGCCAAGAGGCTATAGACCCCTCCAGCTGAGGTGAGCTGCTGCCGCCGCCCGCCCACCTCTGCCGTGAATGTGGCCCCCCTGAAGGCGGCTCTGCATGGCCTGCGGTGGCCGAGGGGAAAGCTCCCGGGGTGCTGGTTCCCCTGACGGCACAGCTCAAGAGCAGCTGTGGGGTGGACACACCTCCCCCTGCTGTCTCGGCAGACAGCACTGCAGTGAGTGCTGTTTGAAGACGTGGGGGTTGTGGCCGCATCTGCACTCCCACCCCCCAGCTTCTGAAGCAGCGGCAGCTGACGGAGAGAAGGGATCCAGGGTTCTCCCAGGTGGGTCCTTAAGATATGACTGTTTAAGACCTCTTCTGCTGCATCTTACTTTCTCTGTTTTACTGATTGGCTTCTGTTCAGCTCAGTAATGGGACCACTTGGGCCGTGAGAGCAGTGCTGGGCCAGGGTGGTGTGGGGCGCCTTGAACAGGAGGCTCCGAGGGGGCTCAGTGCCTTGGGCCTCCACCCGCGCTGCCGGGACCCACGTCTCAGAGGCTTGTACAAAGACAGGCGGAAGGCACAGCCCGCCCAGCCAGCTGGCCCAACTCACAGGTACTGTCGCCGCAGGGCCTCGACGTCTGCGTTGACGCTGCTGATCTGGGACCGCTGGCTCTTCTCCAGCTCCCGCTCCATCTCCTCACGGTGGGCGTTCTTCATGGCTTCGATAGCTGTGGACAGGATGTGGCCCTTAGTACCGAGAGGCTTGGGGCGAGACCAACAGGAAGGGGATATCCCGCACTGCTGAGGCTTGGCCTGTTGGCAGTTGGGCCAGGAGGATTCCCCGGGAACTCCCCGACAAAAGGGATCGGGTAGGGTTTGGTTTTAATATTAAATAAAAAAAAAAACTGATTCCATAAACGTCCAATATAATATAGAACAAGCAGACTTTCGGGTTGGCCTGTCTTCTCTCTCAGTGCTAAGACCCAAAGCTGCTGTGGAACACAAAAGGAGGGAACGCCAGCCGAGGCCCATTGCTTGGTGCTGATGCTCCAGGCTCTGACGGACCAAGGCCCTGCAGAAGTGTCCACTCTCAGAGAAGTACCAACAGAGGCTGACAAGACGAAGACAGCCCCTCTGATGCACAGATGAGACTGGCTTGGGGCTCATGAGCTCCCGAAGGGCTCCTTAAGCCAGCCGTCCCCCTGGAGAAGTGTTAGAGCTGGTGCCCAGCTTGGGGAGAGCGACTCCCACCTGAGATGGTGGCTGCAGTCTCCTCAGCCAGGAGGCGGTCCTTCTCCTCTCGCAGTTTCTCCAGCTCCCGCTGGTGCTGCCTCTGCAGGTCCTCGATCTTCTTCTGGTGCGTCTCTTCCATGGCTGCAAACCCCCGCTCGCACGTGGCCTGAAAGGTGCACAAGGGGCTTTACCCACTTCCCTTCAGCTCCCTGGGCAAACTGTGACCGAGAGGACCACAGCCCCACCCCGCCTGGCCCCCGGGCGGGAAGCTGCTCTCTGGAGTGGAGCCCGGCACCAACTCACTCCCAGTTAGAAAAGGGTGTTCACCCGGTGAGTCCTGCCTGATTCCTGTGGTTGAGTTCCATTTCTCTGCAAAGAGCTGGTACTGTGGGCAGGAGGAGGCTGCCGTGGAATTAAAAACAGCCCACCCGGGCCCTTTATGGAGTGACTGGCAGGTAAGCCTGACAGGAAGACAGAGAGCATGGGAAGAGGCTGGCATGCCTGGTCTGAGTTAACCACTGACATGCTCAGAACCGCCATACCCTGGGCGTTGGGCACAGTTGTGAACAGAGATGAGTCTTGGTCAGCTGCTAGGAGCTGAGAGACCCTGTGAATGACAGTGACCCAGAACATGGAGCCGGGGGCCCAGCCCTGCCACTGCCCAGCTGGCCACTCTGAGATGGTCACTGAACTTCTCAGGCATGCGCTGAAAGAATCAGATTAGGGTGTGGGACATTTCCTTTTCCTTGTGAAGGAGTACAAAGAGGGGTGCTAATTACCAGGTGCCTCTGCTCATTGCATCGAGGTCACAGCAGAACTGCTCACCGGCCTGGTCTGAGCCTTGCTCCAGCCTGGCTTGGTTTATGACCTGGATGTGGGCTTGGGGAGCTAAGAAGTGGTCCGACTACCCCCACACCCACCCTGTATCCCCCAGGCCTGGCGTATCAGGTTAGTCTCCTGCACGGGGTGGGTGAGTGTGCCTGTGGCCGTCAGGGCTGATCTGTGCAGCTCTTTTGTGGATGGAGGCACACTGGGACCTCTCTAAAAGAGAGGGCTTCGCTCAGTAGGCGCAGGAACCGTGCTGCTCGGTTCTCTTTCAGAGTTGCAAGAACGTGGCCACGTCACCTCTGATGTAAATCTGGGGGATCTTCTTGTGCCTGGATCCAGGAAGGATACCAGGAACCCAGTCTGTGTCTGGGCACCTGTCTGACTCCCACAGGAGCAGACAGACCTTTCTGGACTCTGCAGTCAGCATTTTCACACTCAGGGTCTGCACTTCCCTGGGACAGACCTGCTGTCCACCACTCACTGGGCATTCCTCCTCACAGTGGCTTCCAGATGGAGCCCCCATCTCCTCTTTGCAGCTCTCACACCCCTGGACACCTGGAGAGTCCCAGAGCTGCCCTCCCACATGCTTTGGTTCAGTATGGCCTCTGGGTCAAAACAGGGGGGAGGGTCTAAGTCATAGTTTGATGGGAATGTTTTAGAGTATTTCAAGATAAGGGTCAGAACTCTTCTTACAGCAACACTCAGGTACTTCCTTGGAGAGCATATGTTAATCTGTAAACACAATTCTAACTTTTAAGACAGTGAACCCTGGGGTCAATTGGTTCCTCGATGACTACTGTGCAGAGGTGCCAGAAAAGGCACCAGCTTGCAGCTATCAGGAGAGGGACCAAGACCCCAGTCTCCCTCAAGTGACTGTTGTCAGCCCGGCACCCAGGAGAGCAGTTTGGTTGTAATTTCTGTGTCTCACAGGACCCAACGAGAACAGACTCAGGACAGAGAATGCTACCCAAGTCCTCAGCCTGGCCTACATCCCCTCAGGGGCCCAGCATGCACCCACATCAGCACAGGGGCTTCTTCCCTCCTGACTTCAGGCTGACTGCGCAGACCCTGAGTGTCAGGGGAAGCAGCTGGGATGTTACTTTCAAACCCAGGCTGGTGTGCCCTGACCGCACGGGACCGTGCAGCACTTTCCATCAAACCTTGAAACCTCCTGGGATTCAGAACGGCCTTCAAAAGGTTTGGACTGAGTTGGGAAAAGGCAGTGGATATACAGCCTGGCAGGTGCCAAAGTGTCTGCTAATGCCGAAGTGCTTATCACAGCAACACAGAGCCACCTCAGCACTGGACGTGGTGCCGGCTAGAGGAGGGGGACATGTGAGGAGCCTGGTGTTTACTGCATTCGTGTGGTAAGAAGCCCAAGAGCAGGCAGCCCAAAGCCCAGGCAGCTCCACACAGCTGAATGCTCCAGGGCCAGGAACGTCACCTGGACAGGCCAGGGCCATGGCGTCCTGCCCACCAATGGGGGTGTGAAACAGGATGGATGTGTTAACCTTGTGGAGAACGGAAGGCTGCCATCTCCTTGAGAGAACAACCATTCCCGCACAAGGCTCTCCACTGGATGCGGCCCCTGGGGGGGTGGAGGTGGGAAGTGGCCCTTGACACTGTGTAGCAAACACCCCTGTCCTTTGACAAGCCTGACTTTCAGCTCCCAGGACAGTTAGAAGGAGAGGAACCTTGCCAAGTCCAGGTCTGCATGGCCTGGAGGTGAGGGGGGGCCCCCACCGGGCTCTGCTGGGACCCCCTACGTCCACAGGCAGTTGAGGGGGAACAGCGCCTTTGGAGCTGAGAACCCCGTCCCAGCTGCACCCTGACCGCTCCGCGCTGAGACCTTGAGGCTCTCCAAGTCCCTCTGGCGCTCCTCCTGCAGGGAGGCCACGCCACCCGCCGGGTCCTGATGCTCCAGCTCCTCCCGCAGGACGTCCACTTGCGCTTCCAGCTCCCGGACACGCTCCCTCAGCCCCGCCACGGACTCGGCCTCGCCCTTGGCCGGTGAGCCGCAAGGGGGGTGGCCCTGGTAGTGGCAAAGAGTCTCCTGCAGGCACCGCAGGGTCTGCGAATAGTGCTCCTGGAGGGCCCGCAGCTCCTCCTCATGGATGGTCTGGAGCTCCCGGACCTTGAGCTGGAACCTGGCCTCCAGGGCCTGAACCTGCTCCACAGGCCGCCCCCCCAAGTCCTGCTCGGCCCTGGCCCCGGCGTCAGGCTGGCCCCAGACCCCGCCACATGCGGCCTGCAGCAGGCCCTCCACTTGGACCACCTCCTCCTTGGACCGCTCTGGTGGGGTAGCCAGGCTCGCACAGTGCTCGCCATGCACCAACTCCAGATGCCTCTGCTGCTGGTCCAGCTGGGCGACCTTGGTCTGGAGCTCCACATTCTCCCTTTGGGTGAAGGCGATCTCGTCCAAGTACTCGCCCTTCTGCTTGCGGAGAAGCTCGGACTCCCCCTGCAGGGCCCCCAAGGCCTGCTCATGCCCCTGGTAGGGGGCCCCCTGGCCCAGCCAGGACTCTTTGTAGCCCCGGAGCTCATTCTCATACTCAAGCCGGATCCTGCAGGCTGCGTAACACACCTGAGCCTGAAGAATCGCATCCTGAACTAATAAAGAAGAATACTGGCCAAGGCCTCCCAGACAAGCACGGCGCGAGAGATGCTGGGATGCCTGCAGGAGCTTCCGACAGTCCCCGAGTGCCTCCACAGAGGGAAGCGAGGTTAGGGAGGCAGAAATCTCCCCCAGGAGACTGGCCTTATCTTTCAGCTGCAGGGCAAGCTCCTCCTGAATAGCAGCTAAGACTCCAGAACTCTGGCTGGACAAGGGACAAGCCAGGGAGCCGGCTGGGTCCTGATGACTTGGTGCTTCTACCGGCGGGTGCCCGGCCCAGGACACCTGGTCACCGTCTCTGGTGCCCAGTGGAAGCTGCAGGGCTTCCGAGACCTGCTGCATCACCCTCTCAAAGGCAGGGGTCCGGTAGGCCCCCAGGACCTCCTGCAGCATGCACTTGTGCTGCTGCAGGGCCGCCTGTGTCCCCTGGAGGGTCTCCTGGACGCTCCGGAGCCTGCGGTGCAGGGACTCCCTCATCGAGCACGCGGCGAGACTGAGCTCAGCCCTGACCCATGTGGCGTCAGCCAGGGCAGGGGCTGGGGCTGGCTGGGCACCCGGCTGCCTGCCTCCCAAGGCGCTGGCTGCCTCTCCGCCCAGTGTCTCCAGGTGCCGGCTCAGGGACTCGACCTGGCTCCAGAACTCTCCATCCACCAGCACCTTCTTGGCCCAGGCATCTGCTGGGGCCCCCGGACAGACCACAGCACTTTCAGACTCCAGCCGCCACCGATCTGACTGAGAGATCTCCAGGAAGACTTGCGACACGTCCAACGTTGTGTTCCGTAGCGAGTCTGCAATCTGGTCTATGAGGGCGGCTTCCAGAGCTATCTGCTCAGAGAGAAGCTGCAGCTGCTCCTGCTCGCTCAGCGTCAGCATGTGTGGCAGCTGCTGGGATGGCTCCTTCTCCTCCTCCAAGAAGCCTGTTTCCCCCGTGGAAGCTGGCTGGGGACGCAGGGCCTGGACAGCACCCACAAGCAGGCTCTCCAGACCAGCCAAGGGCCCCGCTCCTGCGTCCCCTGGCAGGGACTGCAGCTGTTCTCGACAGCTCTCCAGGCAAGCCAGGGCCTGGCTGTTTTTCACCTGGAAGTCGCTGAGCTCCCCGACATGGCTCTCGACCACCTCCGCCCTGGCCTGTCTCTCCTGCTCCAGCTGGGCGGCCAGCGCGGTGACCTGGAGCAGGCTGGCTCGGAGCTGCTCGCAGAGCCGCGCCTCGGTGCTAGCCCACTGCTGGTGTAGCACAAGCAGCGCTTCCTGGCTCTGGCCCTGCTGGCTCTCCAGCCTTGCTGTCACGCCTTTGAGCTTCTCCTCGGTGACGTAGAGCTTGGTCTCCAGGGAGTGGATGATGGACAGGTAAGCGTCCGGGTCACTGGGCATGGGGAGTGAGCTGGGGGTAGCCTCCGATGACATACTTTCCTCCGAGGGTGAGCGCTCCTGACTGGTGTCTGAGGACACACTGCTGGCTCCGGTCTTCTCGCACCCGTCAGGGTGGGTGTACTTCTGACACTGGATCGTGGAGAATCGGATTCTTTGCCTCTTAATGCCAGGTGCCCCCTGGTCAGGTTTTGAGGACACTTCCGACCTCAGGGGCACCGTGCTCTCGTCTCTGCTGGGGCTGCTGTCCCCCAGCTCCTCCTCTCCTGGGGCCACGTCCTCCAGCCCCGAGCAGGGCAGGCCCAGAGGCATGCCGGCAGTCTGGCACTGAAGGCCCACACAAGTAAGGCTGTCCTCGGCATCCTCCAAAGACTCTGTGGCCACTCGCTGTTCGATCTCTCCCTCTGCCTGGAGCTTCCCGTCTGCCTCATCTACGCTGCTCCCCAGGGTGGATGGCCCCAGCACAGCCTGCTGCAGGCCCCGCCCCTCCCTCTCCAGCGCCTTCTCGTGTGCGTCCTGCAGGCGCCGCAGCTCCTCCTCCTTCTCTTGGAGCCGCGTGTGCGCGCCCTGGAGCTGGCCGGCCACCCTCCTGAAGGAGTGCTCCAGGCTCTGGTAGTCAGCCTCCCTTCCCCTCAGCTTCTCCTGCAGCGCAGCTACATCCCCATCGGACAGGGTGACACGGCCCAGCAGCTCTTGGAAGCGCTGTTGCGTCAGGTCGCGCTCATCGCGCAGGCTCTGCACATGCTCGGCAAGCTTCTGGATGCTGGCCTCCTTCATCTCCAGCTGCTCCTCCAGCCGCTGCACCGCCTCGCTGCCCTCGGACCTGGGGCTCAGCTTCTCCTCCTGCAGCGCCTCCACCCGGTGCTCGTGCTCCTGCAGCCGCCCCTCGAAGGCGCGGGCCCTGTCCTCTGCTTCCGCCAGGCTCCGCAGTAGCTCCTGCTTCTCCCGCTCGCAGCTCCCCAGCAGCAGCTCATAGTTCCTCTGCAGTTTCTCCTCCATCAGCCTCTGGGCCCGCTCGCTGGCGCCCAGCTGCTGGCTGAGGTCGGCGATGCGCTCCTGCAACTGCTGTACCTCCTTGTGCCGGTCCCGCTGCAGCGCCTGCTGCCGTTCCAGGTCCCGCAGCTCCTGAGTCCTCCCCAGCAGCAGGGCCTCTGCGCTCTGGAGCTTTCGCTCGCTGGTGCGCAGCTGGGCGCTGAGCGCGGCCTCGCTCTGCTGCCACTCCTCCAGCTGCTCGCGCACCTTGTCCTTCTCCAGCTTCAGCTCGCCCTGGAGCTTGGCCAGCGCCTGCTCCTTGAGGGCAAGCTCGGCGGCAGCGTTGCCCAGCCGCACCTGGAGGCTCCGAATCTCGGCCTCGTGATGCCGGATCGCATCCTTGGCCTCCCCGTAGCTGCGCTTCAGGGCCTGAATCTGCCGTGTGATGAGCTCCTGGCGCTGGCACTGGGCCTCCAGCTCGCCGTGCAGATCCTGGTTGACTCTGTGGAGCCTCTGCCAGGTGCCGGACGGGGAGGTGGCCACTTCGGTCTTAAAAAAACCGATGAAACACGTGTTAGTAACACTCGGCCTCCCAGTTCTGAGTGTCACACCTCTGGCCAGGGTCAACCACAGAAAGGCTCCTTTGTGGGTCTGTCTTTTATCCTTTGCAATTTTTTTTCCCCATTTAAAAAAAACTAACAAATCATCTCAATTTTTTGGTAAGCAGCTGTTTCCAGATAAACAGAAAACATGAACAGTAACATCAAAACAGCTCTAACTGCAAAGCCTCTAGGAGAAATAAACCAAACAAAACTGAATAATGGAGCAGAGTGGTAAGCAAACGAAGACTGCGGGACGAGAGACTCTGGCAGGAGGCGGGGGCGGGAACAGAGCATCATTTGTTTTGCAAAACAAAAGGCACATGGCTCTAGACCACAAACCCCACAAGAGCGCAGCACCCGACACGTTGCCCCTTCCTCCTGGGACAGGAGAAGGAAGGGCGGCACCGCTGGTGGACGTCAGTGAGGTGACATCCGAGACACTCGTGTGGGAGGTGGCGCCCGTCCTCCACAGTGACAGGAAGAACTAACCTCTACCTGCAAGAAGACAAAACGAGGGGGAACGGAAACCATGGAGTAAAACGTGAGAGTTAACAAAACAAACAAACCTTTGTGGAGTTCAAAATAACAAAGTGAAGCGTGCAGAAAATAAAACAGTTGAAACGAAACTCCTCAAACTGAAAGGCATGCAAAATACACAGAACTAACTAATGGAGGAAAAAACAAGAACACGAAGGGAGTGAGAACAGCTCAGCCTGAGAACTGGCCTGCCCATGGCTCCCTGGAGGTATGCTGGCGGGGAAGCCACAGGTGTGACACTCAGTTACGTAAGTTAAAAGACAGTCCACGGCCACACGTGCCAGCTCCTCCTCCCGGCTGGCAGCACGGCGCCCACCCGCCACCATGACCGTCCTCACCCGTAACCCCAGAGGCCCTCCTCGCTCACCCAGCCTTGAGATCATAAGCACAGTGAAAGCAGAGGAGGTTAAGAGTAACCGCCCTCTGACCTGGCAGGGAAGTATTAACATGTCTGGCCTGGGGGCAGGCTCATGCAACCATCAGGGTCAGACACAGGTGGGTTCTGAGGTTAGCAATGTGCAAAATCTGCTGCCAGTATCTTCTCGGCCTGATGTCGGCAGGCAGCCCAACTGGGGTTTTAAAAGGTGCTCCCCAAACCTGCAGGATCTCTGCACAGATGTCCCAGAAAGTCCTGGAGTGACATGTGCAGGAAAGAGGGGTGCCCCCACACCAGGTCCCAGGGCCTCAGGGTCTGAACTGGGCATGGCAACAACTATGGCTGAAGGCTGGGAGGAGGGCCCAGGGCACATGGGGCACCTCGGGCTGAGGCCAAAGCCGGGGAAAAGCAAAGCAGAAAAAACGTCCACCAGAGGGTGTTGCAGAGGGGGCAGGAAGACAGACTGCCCCGAAGGTCCACCGGACCAAGGAAACCATTGTGCTGCAGTCTGCAAATGCAGAGACGTATCACAGCGACTCAGGCCTGGAGAGTTGGGGGGCCCTCTGGGACCGTGTCTTGGTCTACACAGACAAGGAACCTGGTGCTGGGGGACAGGGTGCAGGATCTGGCGCCCTCAGCTTTGGATGACGAGACTCACGTTCTCAGTCCCACCATCCTGCTTTGCTCTTCCTGGAGCTCATCTGTTACCTCTCCCCACCACATATTTGCTCAGGGGGCAGCGGAGTGCTGTACCCCAGAACTGGAGTAGGGCCTGGAGCACTGCAGGACTCGCAGCTCACATCAGCCTGCCCTGCCCAGATGCCCTCCTGCCTGGTGAGACACCTGCAGCTCCCTGAGACCACCTGGCGACTGGCACTCTGACACAGAGACACCTGCGGGAGACGATGGGTCTGGACTCTTGGCTCGGGACTGGGCAGCCATGTTTCCCCCTCAAACCTCAGGCTCGGCAGAAAGTAAGAAGTGGGGCTGCCAGGCGAGTGGACAGTCCCAGGCTGCCCTGTGGGTGGGGCACAGACACGGTCAGGGGAGGGGACCAGTCCTAGCTCTGCCACAGGCTGATCCTAAGGAGGCACTTGCCTGTTCCTCAGTTTCTTCCGTAAAAGGAGACTAACACTGTTCTTGTGAAGTTAGAAATGACTTGCATACATGTGACACTGATTAATAAATGTATGTTGGGCTCTTTGAGAGCTGAAGAAAAAGACAACCAGAATTATCTTATTAAAAAACAAAAGAGCCTTAGCTGTAGAGGGTTCATCAGATTCTCCCAATGTTACATGAGCAGCAGAAGCACACTGTCCAGAGCACCTGCTCCTGCTACACAGGATCCTGGAGGCTGGCACTGGTTTTTGCACATTCCTAGCCTGCCTGGGTCCTGCACATGAAGCCCATGGGTGCCCAGAGGGTGGCAGCCCCTCAGCCCTACCTGCAGCACATAGCCCTCCCGGGCGCTCTGCTCCCGGCCCAGAGCCACCCTCAGCTGGTCCTGCAGCAGTCGGTTCTGTTCCAGAAGGTCTGAGGCCTCCTTCTGGCTCTGCTCCAACTGCAGGCAAAAAGACACACGTGTGAACCAGGATGGCAGCAGTGGTCAGGAGCAGCGCGGCATGGCCCTTGTGGTCCTCCTGGTCCAGCATGGTGGAGCTCGCCGGCAGGTGCACTTGTCAGGTCTACACTGCACCAACGGTTCAGCTCAGGCTGTGAATCTGCATGGGCGCCACTAGCTTCCAGCTGCTGGGGGCTGCACCAGGCCAGGCCCTACAGGAACAAGGACTCCATGCCTGTGTCTGAGGGAAGACTGCCCACTGGGTCCTTTGGGTGTCCTCAGCATGGCCAAAAAGGCCTGTGCTGCTCCAGGCAGGCCTTGTCCAAGGCTCTACCTCAGCTCCTACAGAACCCCCTTCGACCAGCTGGACACGATGTATTTTGTATAAAATCACGTTGGTGAGGATGGGTCCTCAAGAAGCAAGCGGCCTCTCACTGTGGTTCCTAGCAGCTGTGAGTCCAGCCATTGCCTCCTGCCCCTTCCAGCTGCAGGCTGTGCTGACTGGCACAAGGACCTTCGTATCAAACCCTGCTGTCTGAAACAGTCTCAGAGTCCAGTGTGTGTGGCCTGCTGACCTGCAGTCCAGCTGTTCAGAGCAATCTGATTTTGGACTGTTAATTTACTGTGTTTTGCCTCTATTATTGTATTAACAGTCATAGAAAAATGTTGACGCTAGTGGTAAATACCAGCCTCATGAATCTAACAAAATAAGACAAGAGGTGAAGGCAGGCGAAGGACCCAGCCTATGGTTTCATCAGACCCCAAAGTAAAGAGCACATCGGAATCAGCAGGCAGGCCGGCCATGCACACCCCTCCGGGCTTACCCAGGGTGCAAGGCTGCTGTGCCCAGACAGGAGCCTGCCTGTTCACTGTCCTCTCCGCCAGTGTACCCCAGAAACAGGGCAGGTGAAACACACACCCCACCCCACCCCACCCCCACCTCTGGCTCTCAATGGCAGTACCCACCCCTCTGGTCTATGGAAAGGCCTGGTGCGCACCTCCCCCTGACCCAGCCCTCCCCCCAGTACTTATCTGGGACCTGTCTGTGTGGCTGGTTTGCTGAGGGATCTACAAGCCCTTGGGCCTAGGCCCACGGCTCCTACACTGTTGGGCACAGAGCGGGCCAAGGAAGGGGGCTGCATGGAGTCAGCCAGCCCGCCCACCCGTCCTGGCCACTACCTCCTTCTCCAGCAGCGAGGTCAGCTCGGGTGTGGAGAGTCGGTCGCTGCCGTCTTCAGAGGACAGGTGCAGGGGGGCGATGGGCACCTGCTTCTCCTCCCGGAGGGGGGTGGTCTCCACCTGATGCCAGCGCTGCTCGATCTCCACATGCACATTTTGGGTCCTGAGCTCCGCAGCTGTAGGCGGCCCCATGCCCCGGTCAACCTCCATGCGCAGGGCCGCATCGTCTGCACTGGGCCCCTCCACGTCAGGCGTCCCAAAGCGCTTGCGCCGCTCCTCCCGCCGACGTGCGCGCTCCCGCTCCAGCTCCCCGGGCTCCGCCTCGGCCCGAGGGCCACCGGCCCTCTCCTGGGCCAAGGCCTGCTGGATAGGGCGGAACTCGGCCCAGTCGAAGGTCTTGGAGCGGCCCTCGCGCCTGCGCTCACGCGCACGGCTCCTCCTCTGCTCAGGGTCGGGCTCCCCAAGCTCCCCGTCCTGCTTCTCCAGCGGCCTCGTCTCTGAGGGGGAGCTGCTCCGGGCCTTCACCTGCGGCAGCGAGCTGCAGGGGCCGGAGACAGTGGTCAGGTGGGGCCCCCACCACCAGGCCCAGCCCCTGCTGTCATTATGTGCTTTTCCTGCTCAGCTGCGGTCCCTGGAGGGAATCCCAAGGGGCTCAGCCCTGCCGACAGAGAAGGAGCCGCAGACAACGGCCCAGAGGTTTCCTGCTGGGTGATGCTAGGGTCTGAGAGCCTTGTCAGGTTTGCTGGGCACAGCCACCATCCAAACCAGGCCATATGGGAGGGAAGCGTGTGCTGGGCCGGCAGTGACAGAGTGAACGGGAGCAGCTACTTTCCTCAAGGCTTGTGGGTTTTCAATAAGCAGGTAAGGAACACAGTCAGGTCCGTGTTTTAAAAAACCACCCTGGTGGCTGGTGTGACAGCCCTGGGACCACCTGTGGGCCAGTGAGCTGGCTGACCTAGGTGGTTCCCACGAGCCAGCACCACAAAGGGGCTCATTGGTCAGGACTCAGGAAGACTGGGTGGCCCACCTGGGCTGGATGGTGGAGGACACCCCTGCCTGCCCAGCAGCCGGGTGCACCCCCTCCCCCACAACCGTTAAGTTGTGGCTGAGGACAAGACCCCGAGACCTCCCCCTCAGCCTCTGGTCCCACTGAAGCCCTCAGCACAGGGTGGGAAGCCCCTGAGTGGCAAGGGCTAGGGCTGGGGTGCTCCAGGTTACACAGACAAGGAGCCTCCGGAAGAGGTACCCTCTGTCCTGGGGGCTTCCAGGTCAGGACCACATGCCTGGACACACTTCTGCAGGATGGACCTTTCAACAACACCAAACTGCAAGCTGGCCCAGGGCCTCAACTGTGTGATGGTCAGGACATCACACCACCTCTCTGCCACTCT
The DNA here is from genome assembly GCF_019923935.1 of Bubalus bubalis. Taxonomy (NCBI): domain Eukaryota; kingdom Metazoa; phylum Chordata; class Mammalia; order Artiodactyla; family Bovidae; genus Bubalus; species Bubalus bubalis. The sequence goes on along the minus strand of NC_059159.1, from coordinate 28,142,164 downwards.
CTCTGGAGAGGAAGCCCCTGTGACCCCACCAGATTGGGGCTGCAGCACATGGATTGAGCTACAACTTCTGGTGTCTATACCTTCCTGGGACATGCATGGCTTAGCTGCACTAAAAAAATCATCTTTTCCTCAAAGTGTAAAAACCCCCACACAGAGCAAACTGAGGCAAGCACCTCGGCTCAGACCAGTGACACTGGAGTCTCTTCCTGTCAGGAGGACGCTGCGGCCCTGACGTGGAGGGAAGGCACCTGTCCCAAGCCACGTGGGCCTGAGCACGTCCTCCACACTGCTTCTGAGGCCAGAGCCCCACACCTGCTCTGTGACACCCCGAGGCCAACGTCCCCCCACCTGGAGCTGGACCGGCCACGTGGGGTCCCTCAGAGAGTCCAGAGAGGGCCTTGGCCTCTGCTCCTGGTCATACAGACTCAGGAACAACCAAATATTCTGTTCGTCTAACAAAAGAAGGAATAGAGTCAGCACAGGAGAGAAGGAGTAGAAAGGAGAGTCTCTTTAGGATCCCTTCCCGACTGTTCAAAAATGTAAGTCACCAGCCGGGAGGCAGGACTTGGCAAAGGTGTGAAGCCACCCCCAGGAAGAGACGTGAGTGCTCTGTGGGCACAAGGGCCACCCACCAGGCATGGCCTCCAACCCAAGAGAGGCACTTGAGAAGCACTGGGACTACAGGAGGGAAAAGTGTAAGGGAGAAACTCTCAGGACCAGTGAAAACACTGAGGCCAGGAGGTGAAGGCAGCAGATTTCTGGCTGTCACAGAACCAGCTACATGCAGAGATCCTGTCCTGTCTGCTTTTTGTGAAATGAAAACAGCAGGTTTCTAACCATCAGGGCGGGAGGAAAGTGTGGGGCAAATGATGAGGTTCCCGAGCATGGCTATGAACACAGGAACATCCCCCCCTTAGCCCCCTTGCACCAAAAGCTCCAAAGGGACATCTGTCCTGGTTGCACAGACATCCTGGAGATGCAGGAGTGAGGCAGGAAGACCAAGAAAAGGGTTAGGGGCCTGTGGACACAGCATCTGGTGCTGCCTTTGACCACCCAGGGCTCAGCGGCCAGAGATGCCTTACACCCAGGCCCCAGGGAGTTCATGCACTGGGCAGGGCTGGCAGGGGGTGGGGGCAGTGCAAGTAACGGACAGAGGGACAGGGCGGCTGCGCTGAGCCTCCTGGGCACTTGACTGGCTCACCTCGTCACATCCGGGGCAGAGGTCGGGTGGACATGCTTCATGATGGTCTGGATCCAGTTCCTCCGGATTCCGGATGTCATGGCAGAGAGGGTGAAGGCGCCTTCCTTTGTCTGCATGGAAGACAAGGCGTTAGCCATGAGTGCCCCTCGCTGACCCCGAAGGGCTCGCAGGAAGGACTCACCCCCAGGATGCCCCTCCCAGAGGAGCTGCTCTTGATGGGAGGAGCTGAGGGAAGGGGGTCTCAGCACGAGGCCCAGAGAGCAGGAACTTAGCACCATCCCCAGCACTGTCTGCAGAGGCGGCTAGGGGTCTAGCTCACTGAGTATGCCTCTCCCTCCTGCAGGACATGGGCACAGGGAATCATCAGAGCCCCCAAGTCACAGCTGGAGTGCCCTGCCAGATGCCTTGCAGCCCAATAGACTGGGGGATGGATTTCTCCTTCTAATGAATTCACTGGCTTTCAGGTCGGAACTCGGTCTTCTCTGAGTTTGGTTAACCTTGGTCACTGCCACATGCTGGATCTAGGCCCAAAGGTCAGGAGAGGAGTCCCAGCCCGGGAGCCCAGGGTGGCAGCTGGCAGGCTGCTGGGTGCCCATCGCACACCTCACGCTCTCAGGAGGGAAGAATTAGCTTTTCCCAAAGACAGGTCTGGACTTGCCTCGTGGTTTAGTCAGTAAAGGATCCACATGCAATTCGGGAAACCTAGCGACTGAACACAGCACAGCACACAGGGACAGGCCTGGCCTTTGCCCTGCACCACTGTGGTTCAGAGTGGGGCCAGCCAGGCCGGAAGGACCAGGCGTGTGGGAGGGAGACGCCTGGCTGTGTGGTGTCAGCTGGCCTCTGGGGGAAGGGCTGGAGCTTGCCTGACCACATGGATAATGATCCAGTTGATGGGTTATGAAGCTGCTATGAACACTCTGGACACACTTGGGCCTGGTGCCAGGCCTAAGCCCGAGCAAGCTCCCCAGGCTGGAAGCTCTGTGTATTACCAAACGTCAGCACCAATAGGGAGACTGCCCCTGAGGATGTGAAAACTTCGTGTTCAGTACAGTTCTCCACAAGGTGCTTCCTCGGGCTGATCCCAGTCTGTACCCTTTGCTAGAGTGTGTCTGCAGTTCTAAGTAGAGTGTTCCCTGTGCTCTGAGTCCTCCCAGCTAGTTATATGACATGTGGGGGGTCTGGGGCACCCTTAAGACTTGCAGTGGGCATCAGCCAGCTGGCATAGCCAGGGGTCTGTGCCCTCACCTTGTCTGGCTACCCCTGAATAGTCCTTGAACCCCCATCTCTGATAAAGTTGCCAGTGAGAACTGCTCCATCTGTCCAGTCAAATAATTTTTTTGAGAATGGGACAGCACCTTGCACACTGGAGTCCTTCACAAGATTGTGGGGCAGAAAAGACTCTGGTGAGGGGCTACATCGAGCAAAGAGTAGGTGTATGGGAAGCTAGTGCCCTGAGAGCTGAAGAAGCAACACCTTTGCTCTTACTCCCCATACCTCACCTCTTTCCAACTGTCCCTGTTCTACTGAAAGAAAGACCCTATTACTACAAAGGCTCTAGACAGCCTCGAGGGAGCGATGCTGGCGTCTGCTTTCTGCTGAGATCAGAGTGGGGATGGGGTGGGGAGCTACAGGGCAGAGAAAAGGAGAGGATGAGGTGCCCGCCCGTCAGGCCCACGGTCCTCCCCTCACGCCCAGCCTGCTGCCCAGCCCCACCCCGCTCACGTGGATCTGGAAGCCATAGTTTCTCTGCACTGGGTACTCTGTGACATCGCAGCACGTAGACAAGTCAATTTCCCCATCCAAGTCGGCGGCCTGCAGAGGAGGTGAGACTTAGAAGGTAAAGGTCAGGGTCCCGCGAGCTTTATGGCTACTGGACAGGTGTTTTCGCAGGCGCTGCCGACCACACACCATCTGGAAGCATCCGTGCCGCCCCCACCCCCATCCTGCCGGGACACCCAGGCTGGGGCTCTCAGACCTCCTTCACACTCTTAAAAACTGAGGGCCCCAAGGAGCTTTTGCTCATGGGGGTTTTATCTATTGATATTTGCCATATTAGAAACTGAAAAAAAAAATGAAAAATAAAAATTTTTAGTCATTTAAGAGCACAAACCCATTTCATAAATAAAAAGTATTATTTTAAAAAACCTGCAGGAGTTCCCTGGCAGTCCAGTGGTTAAAACTTTGCCTTCCAATGCAGGGGGTGTTTGTTCAATCCTTGGTTGCAGAGCTAAGATCTTGTGGTCAAAACCAAAACGAAACAGAAGCAATATTGTAACAAATCCAGTAAAGACTTTAAAAATGATCCACATCAAAAAAATTTTGAAAAAAAATCAGAGATTTTTGCACCTGCCTTTAATGCCTAAGTTCCGAGGACAGCTAGATTCTCACATGGGTCTCTGAACTTAGTCTGCTGGCAGCTTTTGGCTGAAGTGTATAAGGAGGGCCTGGCCTCAGACAGACTCAGGCTGGAAAAGTCTTTTCAGACAGTTGCGGCTGTTCTTCTTTGACAAGTGGTAGTTTCTTAAAGGTGAACTGCATAGTGGAATCTTTCTGTCCTTGCTGTTATGTTAAAATCCATGGTTCTACCCTGCTCTGTGCATGGACCTCTGACCCACGCCCCGTCTCCTGGGAGAGTCCCCAGACACCGGCGTGCTCCTTGTTCCAGAGCGAATGCCGTCCACTGTCATCACTGCCTATCTCATCAGGAGTCTAGGCTCAGGGACGCTGTCAGGTGAGAGACGATGAACACAAGTTTTCCAAAGTTCCAGTTTTTCTTAAAATCTCAAATTGAATCATTGATAACAGTTCTGTCGGTCGTTTTCCTTGGAGGAAGAGACTCGGTTTATTTAATCGAGTGAGCATCTGTGCGTTGGTGTTTAAGCAGAGATGGTGGGCCGCGAGGAGGGGGGATGGCAGAGGGCAGCGTGGTTGCAGTGGGTGCTCCCCACGAGGTGGCGTCACGCCTGGACAAGCAGCACAAGGGACTTTGCCAGCTTCCGGCGGGTGCTGAAGGCTGAGACCAGTAAATCAGCACTTTTCCTGTCCTGTGAAGGCCCTTTCTGTAAGGCTGTAAACGTGTGGCAGTGAAGGACACACTGGCTATCTGCGCCTGCAGCCTGGCTGGCTAAGGCACCCACCATCAGCACAAAGGCCAGCACAAGGGGAGAGGTCAATCGCATCATAGTCTTACAGCACTATTTTTGTTATAAAACCCTGGACGGGTCTCCAGGGGTCCACCAAGTACACTGTGAGAACCACCCAGCACTTGCATGTGCTCCTGCGGCCCCTGGCACCCACGCTACTCCCCATCTGCTTGCCCACCAGCCTCTATCGCCTGGGCTTACAGAGGCACAAGAACCACTAACATCATTCACATTTGGGAGTGTATCTCCCAAAGAAGATTCCTGGAGTGGGAAGCAAGGGAAAAGGTACAGGAACAGAATGCCAAACTCAGAAGAGGTTTTTTTGTAGGTGAAGAAAAAGCCCTTCTGTTTGGTGTTCAACCACAGAACCAGGGCTCTCAACCAGGCTGCCAAGTTCACCTGCCACATCCCATCCTTGTCCAGAAAACAAGGGACAAGATGAATTAGTTTGGTTCTTTGCAAGACAATTCACCACAATATTTCCATGTAGAAAGAAGAAAACTGCTCATCCTGAGTTTTAAAATGAGACATCTTTCAGTGTTTTTCACAGAACACAGACAAGAAAAGCTGCTGAAGCTCCCCCATCCCAGGTGCTGAAGCAGGGCTTGGAGAGCCTACTTCTAGCAGAAGCCAGTCCCAGAACATCAGAGTCTGCCCCAGGGCTGGACTGGGCCACCCATCAGCACACAGCATGGACCTGAGACACTCACCTCTTCAGCCACCGAGTCCCTGTAGAACCTCAGGCTTTGATCAGCAAGGACAAACCAGTGCTTCTTCCACTAAAAAAGAAGGGGAAAAGTCAAGACTGAACTCCACACTCCTGCTCCAAGGCGCTCCACAGCCAGGGTCCTGGGGGACCTCCCTGAGCACAGGGAACGCAGACAGTAGGTGGCCCCTCTGGCTGGGGCACACACACAGGACTCTGCTCAGGCCATAGGCAGCCACATGCACACGCCTTCTCCCCTGTGATAAGGCGGTGTGGGCACTCCACCCATAGGGGTGTGGCTGCAGAGGGGAGCCAGGCCCCCCAAGGCCAAGGAGGCAGCCTGTGAGTTGCGGCCACCTGCTGTCTAGCCAGAGGGGTGCCCACCTGCTGCCAGCAGGGGTGACCCAATCACAACCAGCCAAACTTCCCAGTCTTCACTGTGAGGATTGACAGGGGTGCTGAGTCTGCAGGCAGGGCCGAGGGGGTGGATGTGGAGGGGAGAAAGAGAGCGAGAGAGAGAGAAGGAGGGCGGGGAGGGGCATCTGGGGGTCTTGCAGAGGGACCCGAGGCTTCTCCTGCCTCCTGGAGGCCTGATCTCCACCCCGGCAGCCACTAGTGGCTCGCTCTTTCTGCTCAAGTCTGCCAGCTCCTCCCAGACCTGTGGCTGCATCTCAGCTGCTGCCTACCACCTCACAACCAGGGAGCCTGTTCTTGGGCAACCTGGGCTCTCAGGAAACCTCTGCAGAATGTGGCCAGGCGGGAAGCTCAGGTTGAAGGGCATCCCCAGGCCTGAGGTTGATGCCCACCAGGAGCGGGAGCAGTCCACATGCTGGCAGCAGGCAGGCTGGTGCCCCCACTGCCCACCACACCCCCACCTCTGAGGAGACGGGGTCGTGGTCACAGTCCTGGAGGTGGTAGACAAGGGCCAGTGCTCCCACACCCATGGGGACAAGGCCAGCTGGACCTTGCACCCGCTCCCCAGCACCTGGGGCCACGGCAGTTCCAGCCACTCACCTGGCCATCCTCATACTGCTTGGTCAGCCAGCCTTTTTTGAAATTCAGCAGGTCGGGCTAAGAGAGAGGAATAAAGAACAGCTCAGAGAAAAGCAGCCTGGTGTCTGGATCTGTGCAGAAGCAGACTGATGAGGCAGGCATTTCTCTCCCAGTGAGGGGCCCTAGGAAAGGGGGCTTTTCCACATGCCAGATGAGCACATGTGGCTCCTTGCCCTGGCAGGGGCTGCCCAAGCCACTCTCAGGGTGTGCATCTCCAAGGAGGGCAAGGTTGCGCACAGGGCACAGGTGCAGCCCCCTCGGCCCATAAGGAGCACAGCAGGGCCGCCGGGAAGCACAGAACAGTCCAGACAGAGCCATCCGGCATCTCACTGGAAGGAAGATGAGCAGTGATGGCTGAGACTGAGAGTCTCATAAAGGCCACGGGAAGACTGACAGCACCTGGTGTGAGCACGACGCAGCAGTGAGCTGCCAGGACCCTCCAGCCACTGGCCTGCCAGGATGACCCTGAGCCCCCGCTTCCCTACAAGCAGCAGAGCCAGGACAGCAGGTGCTGACAGCACCTGAGAGCACCCAGAGGGCTCTCGCAGCCCTGGGCCTGGCTGGTGTCTCATGTGGGTGTGGCAAGGCCAGGTGCACAGAGATGCAGCACCGCAACGTCCAAGGACCGAAGGAGAGTTAAGAGAACACATGCCCGGGGGTGGGACACCCATCAGCCATGGGTGCCCTGGAGCCTCTGCTGCAAAGTCCAGACTCCAGGTGAGAGAGCGTGTGCCCTGGCCCAGCTCGGGAGTCGCTGGGGGCCCCACGCCTCTGGGGGGTGGGACCAGCCCTGGTTCCTCAGGAGCCCGAGGACGAAGGCATGAGGGACCCATGTGAGCCACTGTCTTCACTCCTGGGGCTCTAATCTGCCTTTCGGGGCTCCCTGAGGGGGCGGTGGTCCCGCCAGACCTGCCTGACCACTCCCTACCTCCACTCAATGGCCACAGCTCCCATGCCCTGGAGCGAAGGCCAGGCCCCCTCCGTGGTGACCACATGAACAAAAGACGTGCCCAGTGGGAAGGGGGCTCCTGCCTCCAAGACGTTACAGAGACAAACACTCAAAACGAGAAGAACAGAGGTTCGTGCTGTGGCCCCAGCCCCCGGAGCCAAAACTCTGCGGTCCTGGCGGCCTCCTCTGCCGGAGATCTCAGAGCTCAGGATGCCCATGTCGCCCAGAGAAGGGGCAGAAACACAGCATCTGCTTCTCACACAGACATGACGCCCCGTGCACAGGGGGCAGTCAGCACGGACACCAGCAGACAGAGCCCTGTGACAAGCAGCAGGGGGGACGTCTCCAGGCCTCAGAGCACAGGCGCCCGGGCTCACCGTCAGGGAGGACTCCGTGGACCTCCTGTCCAGTGACTTGGCTCTTCGGTGTGGAGACAGGGGGGAGGCCGAGGCGTCTGGGAGAGGAGCTTCGCTGGGGAGGTCCTGTGGCAGAGAGCAGTCCCGTCAGCACCAGCCAGTCCCTCATCCGCTAGAGCTGCAGGAGGGCGGGCTTCAGGGCCGTGTTGCGGGCAAGGAGTGGAGCTTTGCTGTCTGGTGTCTCAGCACCTCTGCCCCCGCACACAGGACCTGTGTGCAGATGGGACCCACGCCCAGACTCCTGGTCCTGAGCCTCCAACTGCCTGCCGGGGCTTGAGCCACTCTGGTGGACAGGGCAGCCTTTTCTTGCAGATGTACCAGCCACTCGGCTCTCCAGGTCCCCATTCTCCCTGGGCCTCATGGGTTCACAGAGGGAAGAAGCTGGGCTCTGTGCAGCGAGCAGGAGAGCCCAGCGAGAACGGGAGGAAGACAGAGGGTGGACTTAGCGGAGGCTCAAGAAGTAGGGGCCCTGGAGAGGAGTTTCAGAAGCAGAATCCACCTTGGAGATTCAGCAGAGAGAAACGAGGGCTCTGGCCATGGCCAGAAAAGACAAGAAGGAAGGAGACCAGACAGCCTCAGAGAAGAAGAGAGTGGCTCTAGTTAGGACCTGGGACCCAAGGCGCATGAGAGCAGCTCTGAGCAGAGATGGATGGAATTCCGAGAGGAAAATGCGGAAGATGGGCTTCACCCTCAAGAAGTTCACTCAGGGAAGAAAGTGAGAGACGCAAGAAACGACCAGGAAACGAGAGCAGGAAGCTGGGCAGAAGTGCACCCATATGCCACCCGTCCCCACCGCCTGCACCGCCCCAGTATTGCCCAGAGCCCGGACGCTCACCCGCTTCCTAGGGAACGCCCTCTTCTCGCTGCGGCCTTGTCGAGTGTCACTTGAGGCTGAGGGCCCGGTGGACAAGTTGGTCTCCATGTGCTCTGCCTTCTCTGTGTCCAGGGCCTCAAACTTCTCTATTACCTGGGACCTCCTGCAAGAGAGGGCACGAGGCCACTGAGCGGGGAGACAGGGTTCCCTGGAGCCTAAGGCGTCGTGGTCCAGAGTCTGAGGGGCTCCTGCAGCCAGCGTCCCAAGCCAGCTCACCCCAGTTCCTGGGCCACCCTGGTGTGGGTGCTGGCCGCATACACCCCTGGTTCGGTCAGCTCGCCTGATGCCCCCACTTCCTCTCCCACCTCCACACGGGGCAGCTCTTGGACATGGCCCTGCTCTCTGCCTCCCAGCCCCGCACTGCAGACGCCGCACAGGCTGTAGGGCTGACACAGTCGGCTCTCACACGCCAGCGCCCCACTCCTGAGCCACAGACTGGTGGAAGGCAGCCAGCACCTCAGGCGCCCCGGCCTCACCACGTGCCTCAGCAGATCGGATGCAGCCCCCACCCCAGGGCGTCCAAAATTTAGCAAGAAAAAGACCCATGAATTAACATTGTTTCTGCCAACAGTAAAAAGAATCAAAACCCAAATTAAAAACAAAGCAAGTTGATTTCGTGTGAAAGGGCGGGCGGCATCATCAGGCCATCTACGGCTGGAGACGGAGCTGAGATGGGAGCGAAGCAGGCGGAGGAGGGGCGAGTAACGTCACAGCGACACAGCAGGAGGAGTGGAGAGGGGCAAGACCTGGAAGAAAACAAGGCTGGAGAATGAATAAACAGAAAGAACTGCTGGTAAAAATCAAATATGGTAAATCAAAATCATCCCAAGAATTAAAGCAAAAACCCAAGGCGATCACTGAGGAGGGAGACTATCCTGTCCCCGCGTCATGAGCATCCGCCTGGTGGATGCACCCTCATGAGCTGCCCACGTGTGCCCAGGCCAGAGCCCTGTTCCCCTTGAGATATCTCACAGGGAAGGCTGTCCTTGCATCGGACTAGCAGCAGAGTTGAGGGCAGCAAGTGAAGGGCCACTGGGCCCAGTAGCCTGAAGCCTAACTTCACGAGGAAGGGGAGGGGAACCCGGAGGCCAGCTCGTCCTTGGGAGGGGACCAGCGGAAGGGGCTCTCGGGGTCCTTCCTCAGGAAGGCAGACTCCCAGGGACCGCCTCCCTGTGGAGCCATCTCTGCTCCCGTGGAGTCTCCTGCAGGCCAGCAGCAGCTGCAGCGGGGGAGCGAGCGAGCGAGCGCAGGAAGCCAGGCGGCGTGGGAGCGCCTGGGAACCACGGGGAGTTCTTGCCAGTGCTCGGGCTGGCTGCGGACCCGATGTGGACTGTCCCAAGTGTCCTGCTAGGTTTAGAGGACAGACCCGCTCACATGTACAACGAGAGCTCTTCCAACCGACCTCAGGACCAGAAAGCCCCACGATGGCCTCGAGGTGCAGGGGCCAGTGAGTCAGGCCAGTTGCATGCTGCGGGCCGGGCCAGCCACGAGAGGTCAGAAGAGGGAGGGAAGTGCCACCTGCCAGGGATCTGGGGGAGTCCACCTCAGGCGTCTGTTAAGTGGGGCCTTTTCAGCTCAGGTCCCTGTAGTCCTACAACTGGGACAGCAAAGGCATCCCGGTGAGCCTGGTCCAGACTCCCAGCCAAGCGGCAGGTGGGACCTTGGCAGCTGGGCCTGGTGTCAGTCACCAGCGGTTCAACCAGCCACCCCCTCCACACTTGCTGGGCACAGCTCACCATTTGAGAAACACTGGGGAGGCTCTGTGGCCAGTCCAAAGACTACTTCAGGGCCAGGACTGGTCAGGACACCCACCCTAAGGCCTCTCAGCCAGGCTTCCGGCAGCCGCCCCCTGGGTATGGTGGCTGGTGTCCTGCCCATCTGGGGCTCTGTTCTGCACCACAAGACAGGGATCCAGTCCAGCACCAGGAGCGGCTCAGGATCAGAGAGCAGGCCTTGGACAGGACAGCAGCCAGTCAGAGGACACGAGGGCAGTGAGAAGTAATGTGGCAGGGTTAGGATGCAGAGGAGAGGGCCCCAGGGGAGCCGCACCAGGCAAAGCCCCTCCCCATGGTGGCAGAGCAGGCGAAGCAAAGCCCCAGAGGTGCCATCTGTCCCAGCCATAGCCGGGAGGGAACTCCAAGCCAAGCAGGTGTGCTGAATGTTAATTCTTTGGTCCCCGCCAAACCAAGGTGTGGCTGCCTGCTTGGGGGCCTCCAGGACGCGGTGAGAAGCCCCCTTGCCCAGGCCACTGCCTCCTACATCTAGCAAGTCCCTGCACTTACACTTGGTGCACTAAGGACAACCTCGGCCCTGCCCCAGCTCTGCCGTCCCAGGCTGTTCCCGTGAGGAGGGGCCCTGTTCCTGCACCCCGATTCTGCCCTGAGTATGGAGTGCTCACACGCCTCAAAGGGTACTAGTAAACCAGGTGGAGAGGCTGTTTGGAGGGTGTGTCCCCTACCCCTCCAGGACTGAGGCACCTCCTGTTTGCTTCTCTCTTTTAAGTGTGTTTTCCTAGTGCTGGAGGAGATGCCTGGAGGGCAGGTGGGTGGAAGGAGCAGGGGAGCAAAGTAACTGGGGCTCTGCAAAGGGTCATCCAATGTGCCCACTTGCTCCAATTCTGAGCTGGGTCTGGGGGTGGGACCGAGGACATTGCAGTAACAGTGGGTCTGAATCTCCTCAGAAAGCAGCTTCTTTGGAAATGAATGAAAACCTCGATTTTCTCTTCCCAGAGCATGTTACAGGCTCTGGAATCATTTTGGGAGGTTTGAACCCCTGCATGCGAGGGTGCGAGCCCTGCTACTGGACAGAGGCTCTGTTTACATGTGGGGCTGGAAGCTTCTACTGGAAGGGGCACTGGGGCACTCTGGTCCAGGCCTGGACTTGGGAGGCTTCAGAGACGGAACCATGCTCTTTCCCTCGTTCTCCACAAGGGCAGGGCCCTCCCCGCCTCAGACCACAGCTCCACCTGGCCTTGGCCCATCTCCAAATCCGTGACAGAATGTCACTAAATGTACGAGATTGTGAGTGCACATGTGGGTACCTGTATGAGAGAGCATGTTGAGTGTGCACGGTAGGGGCTGCAGGAGTGGGCAGATTGTGTGCAAGCCCCTGGCCCTCCAGTCCCCCCGGCCCTTACCTCCGCTCGTTGCCAAACAGACGGGCCACCTCTTCCCTGCCAGGGCTCCGGGCCCGAGTCCTGCGCTCCAGTCGCCTTCTCTCCACCTGGAAGGCTTCTCTGTGGCTGATCCTGATGGCCTTAGGGACGTCGGCCAGGGTGGCATACTGCCTGCTGGCTTTAAAGGCATAGGCACGCCCCGGTCTCTCTGCTCCCCGCCCCCCAGCACTGCCGGAGTCCACATGGGCAGGGGGATGGCTGGCCACATCCAAGGAGTTGAAGGAGCTGCTGCAGACGGTTCGGGCAGGGAGCTGAGGACCTGGGGGAGGAAGGGGATGGCCAGGCTTGTGGGAGGGTGGGCCGGAGTCGCTGTACCTGTTGGTGGGGGCGCCCGGGCTGGGCGGGGAGAGCGGTGGGGGCAGCTGTTGCTCCTCGGCCTTCACGTCCTGCTTGGTTTTCTCCAGGGAGAAGTAGCCGCTCTCCACCCGGACTTTGCGGCCACAGTCCACGCGGTCACCACTTGTGGTGCTCTCCTCTGGAAGACGAGGGACAAGAGACGTGCTCGGCCTGCTGCCACCTCTGGTTCTACGAGCTTTGGAGAAGGCACGCAGGTCCAAGGCCACCCTAGGGCAGAGCCCTTTCCCAGGAAAGGAACGGGGCATCCTTACCTGCCTCTCCGTAATGGGTACCTCTATGCCAGATGGCCAAGGGTCCCTAAGCTCTAGTCTGGGGGCTCAGATGGGACAACAGGATCCCCAAGAAGGGACATCCCACCAACAACCACTTCCCATTGAACACCAAGGAGAACCCAGGGAACGTGGTTAACACTCCAAGCTGCACTGCAGGGGGTGCGGTTCAATTCCCTGGTTGGGGAACTGAGATCCCCAGTACCACACAGCCAAGCTGGAAACCAAGTACATCATGACACAGAGTACATCATGAGAGGCCGTGCAGCCTCTCAGTGCGTTGTTAAGGGGTAGGGAGGCACACCCGGGAGGAGCAGAGGAAGGGCAAGTCCTGGATGTGGTGGGCACCCACAGCTGGGGAGTGCTGAGCGGCCTTTTGCCCAGAGCCTGAACAAGCTGCATCTTGCCTGAGTGAGCACAGTCTCAGCTGTCCATGTGTCTTTAGTGGAAACAGGGAAGCTGGCCCGTCATGCAGAGCCCTCTAGGCCTGGACAACAGAGACCAAGTGCTGCCCCGCTCTGCTCAGACAACTACAAGTCCTGGAAGGAGACATGCGGTCATGCCAGCTGTTCCTCTGCTTCAGCCAGCACCTGGGCAGGGTGCACCAGTGGGAGAAGGACTGGACAGCCCTTGATGCCGCTCACAGGACACAGTGGGCTTCAGATAACCAGGCCTTGAACACAGAGCAGCCACGGGGAGCAGAGGCTCCTCTGAACACAGAGCTCACTATAGAGCATCCAGATTCTCCTGACACCAAGCTGGGGCACGGGAGCGACTGAAGGCTGGTAGGCCAGCAGACACACAAGGGCACCTGAGCCCCAGCACCAGCTCGCCCTGTCAGGAGGCCAGAACTAGCGCTGGGAGGTGGGGCACCAAGACAGGCAGGCACTGTGGCCACCCTGGCTACCACTTACCATCTCTGCCCTCAAGCCCTGGCTCCCTCAGGGTGCTGGCCGCAGGAGGCTGGCCCTGGCTGGGACTCTGAGCTGGACTCGGGCTGCTCCCATCTGGCTGGTCCTTGGCCCTCATTTCTTCCTGCCAGAGTGTGGACTTGGTGGTGGGGACTTTCTCAGCACTGGGGATGCTGCTGCTGCTGCTGGTGACAGCCATCTTGGCCGGCCCTGGCTCCTGCAGGGGAGAGTGGTGTCCATGCAAGCCTGGGAACACCCTGCCCGAGCCAGCGCACGGGTCTGGGCTGCCCGAGTACCTGGCTACCAAGGTCAGCTGCAGTGTCAGAGGCCCAGATGCCAGAAAGCAAGGTTCAACAGAGATGTCCTGGCTGGGCTGGAAGCCTTCTTTCTTCTGCAGCCCCAGCCAGCACCCAAAGCCTCTAGGCATGCAGAATGGGAGCCTGGAGCCCAGGTGGGAGCCCAAGCTGGAGCTGGTGCTGCCCCAAGGGGCAGCATTTGTGTACGAGGTACTTAGCCAGAGCATACAGAGAACTGTAACTCCACACTGTAAGCCTATGGCACCTGCTCATGGCCCGGGCCCAAGCTCCTGCCCAGCCAGGCACTGGGGTGCCTGCTCCTGACCTGCCACCAGCAGGATGGCTCTGGGCACCCCTCAAAGTGAGGCACATCTTGGCGGTCCTTCCCAAAAACAGACTGCCTGCTGGGCTCTGACTAGCACCACACCTTCCAGTTCTCACCAGCCACCCCAAAAGCTCCTACAAGGGGAGCTCACCTCGGCTGAGAGGAGGTGGCAACCCATGTTCGCATGGCCAGTAAGAGGCAGAGTGGGGCTCTGAGCATTTGGCACCCCCAGGGGCCCCTGGGAGAGGAGGAGGGCCCAGGACGGGGGCTGCCTGTTGGGTGGGCGCCTGCGTCCACAGTGAGACAGCCAGCACTTTGCCTAGTGCAGAGCTTCCTCAGTGCCACCAGGGTCCTGGGCCTCCTGGGACGATGAAGCTGGGATGGCGCTCCCGCAGGCCCAGGAGCGCCCACCGCCCCTTCTGTCACAGCCACCAGAAGCCCTGCCTCCCTGGCTGGAGGCTCCTGAGCGATCTGAGCCACCGAGAAGAGGTAGCTGAAGAACGTGGCTTCTGACGGTTCCCCAAGGCTCCAACAGAACCAGCTCCAACGACCCTAGGACACCAGCCCTGAGGCCCCGAGCCTGTGGTCAGCGGCGCCCTGGCTCCACACCCAACAGCCATGCTGCCCTGAGCAGAGGTCTCTCTGGGTGGCCTGCTGTGCCCCCACAATAACCTGGGGCCCATGCTCTGAGGCCAGACATGGCTCTGCAGGGCTCAGGGAGGAGCCGTGTGGGCGTTACCTGGAGACCATGCTTGACGAGTCCGTCCCCTCTGTGGAGGGGGGCTGGACCAAGGGACACAGAGGCTGCCAACATGGGCTGCGGAGGAAAGGCAGCACTGTGCCCGTGAGAGTAGGGTCCTGGCACATGAGCGCCTTCCTGATGCTGGGGTGAGCCCAGCATGGGGCAGGGTGCTGGTGAGGATCTCCAAGAGGAAATTCCAGGCCTGAGATGTGAGGGTCAGTGACAGGGCTTCCTAGCACCAGGCAGTTCCAGGCCTGCCTCCTGGGCCCCTGACCATCCTGACTCAGCCCAGAGGAAAAGGGCCCTGGAGGCGCCAAGGTCCATGGTGAGTCTCCCGTGGTAGCCATGCTGTCTCCTGCCTGTGTGCCCAGCCTCACCGCATCAGCAGGGGCAGAGGGGCAGGGCAGGGGCTGGTTTCTGGGTAGTCACTTCTCTCCTCCAGAGCACATGGGTGGAAAGTAGACTTGGCAGGGGCGGGGCCAGGGCCACATGGCACCACGCCCATTCCCCACAATGTCACCACCGTGGTGGGGGGTGTTGCCGCTCAAACCAACAGAGCCCTGGTGCCTGTGCAAGATGGGGGAAAGGCCCAGGGCCCCAGGGTGCTCCTCTCTGTGTGGCCAGGACTGCTGCAGGCCCAGGGCTGTCAGTACCATAAAGAAGTCAGCTTAGAGCAAAGAGAAAATGGGGCAGGAAGGGAGGCCCAGTCAAGGGGCTTCTGCAGCCTCCACATGCTAAGCAGGCCCCTTGTGAGCAAGTTTCCCACAGAAAGCCACCTTTTCTACCCCTGGGGCATGGGAGCTGAGCAGAGGGCCAGTAAGGAGGAGGGTTCTGACCCAGAGTGGGCATGGCAGCAGGTCCCAACGGGTAAACAAGATGCCTGAGAAGAGGTGGCAGCTCACAGCAAACATGTGGGCCTGTAGTGGGTCGGACCAGGGCCTGACAGGAGCCTCAATCACAGCGAGAGGCCTGCTGTTTTATACATCCCTGAAAAAGACCAAGAAGCAGGGGCCAAGAGCCCAAGTGGGTGAGCAGACGGAGGAGCCAGCCTCCCACAGCTCCACCCAAGGATGTGTGCCCCTAGCCTGCACACTGGGCTGGGAGAACACGCAGGCCCTGGCCTTACCCAAGTCCCAGCTCTGGGGTCTAGGGAGATGGAGTGGGGAACCCCCGGTCACACCCTGAGTGGATGACCACTCCTCTCTAGGCATCTGGGTACCAGGTCGCCCTTCCTCAAATAGCCAGAGCAGGAAGAGGCTCCTGGGAACCCATGCCTCTTAGGCTCCAGCTCTACAGGTCTGGGCCAGCCTGTCTCCCCACTGCCCTGGGCTCTGCTGCAACCCAGCCCCCAGCCGAGGGGGTGTGCGCTCTCCCCCACAGCCCCATTCTTGACCTCCCTCTGGCCTGAGGGGTACCTGCACACTCCATGGCCCCAACTCCCAGATGCCTGAACACCCTCCTTGAAGCAGGACCCTGGGCCCCCTGCCTGCCTGAGTTCCTGGAGGGCAGGGTACAGCAAAGGGACACCCCCAGCCCTGTTAGTCTGACCCAAAACTCTGGGGCAATAAGAAAGAGGCTAGGTTTGGGGTCTTGGGTTCTTCTCTCTATAGGGGCCCCTAAGGCATACAGTCAGTTGGCCCACTGTATCCACTGTTCCATATCCATTAATTCAACCAGCTGAGGACCGTGCAGTCCTGCGGGATTTACTATTGAAAACAATCCACACAAAGTGGACTCCCAAAGTGCAAACCTGTGTAGCTCCAGGGTCATTGTACTGAGCACCCAGGAGGGGCCTGGCACTTTTGCCACTCCTCATAGTAATCTGAGAACTCGATTTCAACAGGCCCGTTTCACAAATCAGTCCCCTGAGGCCCTGAGCCCTTCTGGTACCCTGAGCCCCTGCAGACCAGCCAGGGGAGGGAAGCCCTGGACCCGGGGGACTGCCCCAGCCACCTCCCACTCTGGCCTCGTGGGAGCTGGTAGGAGCATAGAATCAAGGCTGTGCCAGTGCTTTTCATTGATGGTTACCCTGAGAGCCCCTCACGGCCAGGCACTGCAGGACCACTCCTCCTGGCCCCCTGCCCAGCCTGCTGTCTGTAGAACTGTCTGTGCGGAAGGTGGAGCTGAACTGAGCCTCTCCTCCCAGCATGCTCTTGGCTCCCAGCAATTGGCGGGATGGTCAGGGGAGGGATGGGCACTGTGCAATGATGCTTCTGGGGGCAGCCCCACAGCAGGCCAACCTCTCCAAGTGGGGGTCATGTCCTGGGGCCTGCAGAGGAGCGTGCAGAAGGCAGCCCACAGACTCAGAGAAGGAAGGTGAAGACCCCTGGGCTGAGGGCTGCCTCAGCCCTAGCATCACCCCTTCCTTCCCTTGCCCCCAATTCTAGGCTGGGTCCTGAATCCCCCAATCTCCCAGGGTGCTTTTTCTTTGCCCCAGCTCCACTGAGGGGATGCCTCACCTGTGGTGTGGGGGGCTCCACCTTCCGCTTCTTCTTCTGGTTCTGCTTATTGGTCCTGGGATAGACTGTGAGCATCTCCAGCCACCTGGGACAGAGGAGGGTATGGCACCAGTCAGACCAGAGCTGCCACTCCAGGGCAGGAAGTGCCAGCTGCACAGCTGGGACACGGACAAGCTGACCACTGGCCTGGTAAGGACTTGGCACTGTTTTTGTTACCAGCCTTCCTCTGGGGCTGAGAGTCCACTCTAAAATCACCCTCCTGGAGTGCGGCTGGCCAGCACAGACACGCTGCGACTGGGAAGCCCCGAGGACCACTGGGGCAAGAACCTAGGAGTCGTTGCCAAACTTTCCTACAGTGGTCACTTCTGGGCACTGTGCAGCTGACCTCCCACTCTGGAGAGGCTCACCTCTGGGCCCCAACTGCAGTGAGGGCGCCCTTGGGGGCACCTCGGGAACACCTTTGGGGAAGGCCTAGCGGAACTTCCCAGGGACCGACACCAAGGCCCACACACTGGAAGGTTCACTCTGGACCAGCAGCAGGGAAAGCAGGGAGGAGCACGGACTTAGATCTGGCTCTGCTACCCTCAAACCAAGACCCAAGCAGCTCCTAGCCCTCGGGGCTTTGGCCTCTCATCTCTGGAACCAGGGGGGTACTGCTTGCCTCTCTGGAGCTCCGTGGGAGCTGGGAAGGTCGGAGCGAGGGGAAGGAGAAGGTGTGGTGGGAGAAGAAGGTGTGGTGGGGTGGAAGGGTGGTGCTCTCTCCATAGGGGACAGTACTGCAGGGGATGCTGGGCCAACTCTGCCCAGACACAAGGGTCGGTGTGGGCCTGCGGCCAGCCTGTGACAAGAGCCTGGCAGCAACGGCTGAACCGCTGAGGGAGGCAGGGTCTGCAGCGCCAGCATACTGGTTGAGGCCGCAGCGAAGACCAGCACCCAAGCGCAGGGCAGGAAGAAGGGCTTGTCTTTAGTTCTCAGAGGTGCTCCTTTAATGTGTTTGTGTGTGGGATGCCACTGGGGTGGCTATGCTGCCAGCAGCTGGGAGAGGGGTTGCATGTGGAGTGCACCCCTCCAGCAGTGGAGCTGAGGCCCAGTCAGATGAGAGCAGGGGTTCTTGGCCTAAGAGTGCACGAGCGAGTGCACTGCATGAAGAGATCTGAGCACAGGCTCTGCTCCCAGAGCCCCGAAGCCAGGAGGAGACGACGGCTCACTCTGCACAGGAGCAGACGAGCAGGCTCCAAGGGCTCACCCATTTACCCTGAGGAGTTCGAGCGCTTGTGGGTTAACAGACTTGCTTTCTAGCTTGCTAAAGGGAACACATTTCCTTTGCAAAGTTCACACCCAGGACCCCGCCTGCAGAGGGCCCCTCTCCAGGCTCTACCTGGGAGGGGAAAAGAGACTGCTTGTGAAGTCACGTCATCCTCCAGGGCCTGGGAACAGGGCTGCGGCAGGCATGTGCAAAGCAGTCAGGGAGCCCTGAGGCCATGAACACTGGCCCTGTTGCTCTTGACTAGTAACGCTACCGAGCGGGGTAAACCTGTGAGCCTCACACGACAGGGCCTTGAGGGGAAAGGAGAGAAGACCTGCACCATGGCCACACAGTTGACTGGAGAGAGCTCCTGAAGCCCCTGCCAAGCACCAGAGGGAGGTCCTGTCAGAGGCCAGACTGTGTGGTGCTTACCTGGGCCCTAGCTCCCATACTCCTAGTGCCCTGGGACCTCGGACACCCCTCCTGTCCTACGCCACCCAGACCCCTCCCAACTCGGGTGTGTGTGTTTGTGTATGTGATGCCTAAATCTCCTTGAGGAGTCTGGTTGGGCAGTGGAACCTCAGCCAAGGGTGCCTGCCAGACAGGCCATGGCAGCAGGTGGGAACCAGGACCCACGAGTGGCTCTGCTGCCGCTCGTGCCTGGGGAGATCAGGTTCCCTTCATCTCTGGCCGTCCGTCTCCAGCTGCAGAACCACTGACACTGGAGGAGGGAATGGCAAACCACATTAGCATTCTTGCCATGAGAACTGCATGAACTGTATGAAAAGGCAAAAAGACATGACAACGAAAGATGAACTCCCCAGGTCGGTAGGTTCCCAATATGTTACTGGAGAAGAGGAGAGAAACAGCTCCAGAAGGAATGAAAAGGCTACGCCAAAGCAGAAACAGCCCCCAGTTGTGGATGTGACTGGTGGTGAAAGTAAACTCCGATGCTGTAAAGAACAATACTGCATAAGAACCTGGAATGTTAGGTCCATCAAGGTACATTGGAAGTGGTCAAACAGGAAATGGCAAGAGTGAACACTGACACCTTAGGAATCAGGGAACTAAAATAGACAGCAATGGGCAGATTTAGCTCAGATGATCTACTACTGTGGGCAAGAATCCCTTAGAAGAAAAGGACTAGCACTCAGAGGCAGCAAGAGAGTCTGAAATGCAGTATGCTGGTGCAATCTCAAAAATGACAGGATGGTCTCAATTCATTTCCAAGGCAAACCATTCAATATCATACTAATCCAAGTCTATGCCCCAACCAGTAATGCTGAAGAAGCTGATGCTGAACGGTTATATGAAGACCCAGAAGATCTTCTAGAACTAACACCAAAAAAAGATGTCCTTTTCATCATAGGGGACTGGAATGCAAAAGTATGAACTCAAGAGACACCTGGAATAAAAGGTAAGTTTGACCTTGGAGTACAAAAAGGAGCAGGGCAAAGGCTAACAGAATTTTGCCAAGAGAATACACTGGTCATAGCAAACATTCTCTTCCAGTAACACACAAGACGACTCTATGTATGGACATGACCAGATGGTCAATACCAAAATCAGACTGATTATATTCTTTGCAGACAAAGATGGAGAAGCTCTATACAATCAGCAAAAACAAGACCGGGAGCTGACTGTGGCTCAGATCATGAACTCCCTATTGCAAAATTTAGACTTAAATTGAACAAAGTAGGGAAAACCACTACACCATTCAGGTATAAATCAAATCCCTTACGATTATACAGTGTAAGTGACAAATAGATTCAGGGATTAGATTTGATAGAGTGTCTGAAGAACTAAGGACAGGGGTTCGTAACACTGTAGTGATCAAAATCATTTCCAAGAAAAAGAAATGCAAAAAGGCAAACTGATTCTCTGAGGAGGGCTTAAAAATAGCTGAGAAAAGAAGAGAAGTGAAAGGCAAAGAAGAAAAGGAAAAATATACCTATCTGAATGCAGAGTTCCAAAGAATAACAAGGAGAGAGAAGAAAGCCTTCCTAAGTGAACAATGCAAACAAATACAGGAAAACAACAGAATAGGAAAGACTAGAGACCTCTTCAAAAAAATCAGAGATACCAAGGGAACATTTCATGCAAAGATAAGCACAATAAAGGACAAAAATGGAACAAACCTAACAGAAACAGAAGATATTAAGAAGAGGTGGCAAGAATACACAGAAAAGTGAAAGTGTTAGTCGCTTGGTCACGTCCAACTCTTTTTGACTCCATGAATTGTAGCCCACCAGGCTCCACTGTCCATGGAATTCTCCAGGCAAGAATACTGGAGTGGGTTGCTGTTCCCTCCTCCAGGAGATCTTCAGGACCCAGGGATTGAACCCACATCTCTTATGTCTCCTGCATTGGCAAGCATGTTCTTTACCACTGGCACCACCTGAGAAGCTGAGAATACACAGAAGAACTATTACAAAAAAGACCTTAATGACCCAGATAACCACAGTGGTGTGATCACTCACCTAGAGCCAGACATCTTGGAGTGCGAAGTCAAGTGGACCTTAGGAAGCATCACTATGAACAAGGCTAGTGGAGGTGATAGAATTCTAGCTGAACTATTTCAAATCCTAAAAGATGATGCAGTGAAAGTGCTGCACTCAATATGCCAACAAATTTGGAAAACTCAGCAGTGGCCACAGGACTGGAAAAGGTCAGTTTTCATTCCAATCCCAAAGAAGGGCAATGCCAAAGAATGTTCAAACTACTGCACAACTGCACTCATTTCACATGCTAGCAAGGTCATGCTCAAAATCCTTCAAGCTAGGCTTCAACAGTACGTGAACCGAAAAATTCCAGATGTACAAGCTGGATTTAGAAAAGGCAGAGGAACCAGAGATCAAATTGCCAACATCTGTTGGATCACCAAAAAAGCAAGAGAATTCCAGAAAAACATCTATTTCTGCTTTACTGACTTCACTAAAATCACTAAAGCCTTTGACTGTGTGGATCACAACAAACTGGAATATTCTTAATGAGATGAGAATACCAGACCACCTGACCTGCCTCCTAAGAAACCTGTATGCAGGACAAGAAGCAACAGCTCGAACTGGACATGGAATAACAGACCTGTTCCAAATCAGGAAAGGAGTACGTCAAGGCTGTATATTGTCACCCTGCTTATTTAACTTATATGCAGAGTACATCATGTGAAATGCCATACTGGATGAAGCATAAACTGGAATCCAGATTGCCAGGAGAAATATCAACAACCTCAGATATGCAGGTGACACCACCCTTATGGCAGAAAGTGAAGAGGAACTAAAGAACCTCTTGACGAAGGTGAAAGAGTGAAAAAGCTGGCTTAAAATAACATTCACAACACGAAGATCAGGGCATCCTGTCCCATCACTTCATGGCAAATAGACAGGGGAACAATGGAAACAGTGACAGACTTTATTTTCTTTGGCTCCAAAATCCCTGCGGACAATGACTGCAGCCATGAAATTAAAAGATGCTTGCTCCTTAGAAGAAAAGCTATGACCAACCTAGACAGCATATTAAAAATCAGAGACATTACTCTGCTGACAAAGGTCCATATAGTCAGAGCTATGGTTTTTCCAGTAGTCATGTATGGATGTGAGAGTTGGACCATAAAGAAGGCTGAGCGCTGAAGAATTAATGCTTTCAAACTTTGGTGTTGGAGAAGACTCTTGAGAGTCCTTTGGACTGCAAGGAGATCAAACCAGTCCACCCTAAAGGAAATCAGTCCTGAATATTCATTGTAAGGACTGATGCTGAAGCTGAAACTCCAATACTTTGGTCACCTGATGCAAAGAACTGACTCACTGGAAAAGACCCTGATGCTGAGAAAGACTAAAGGCAGGAGGAGAAGGGGACAACAGAGGATGAGATGGTTGGGTGGCATCACTGATGCAATGGACATGAGTTTGAGTAGGCTCAGGGAGTTTGTGATGGACAGGGAAGTCTGGCGTGCTGCAGACCGTGGGGTCTAAAGAGTTGGACATGACTGAGAGACTGAACAACAGCGAAAATGCTTTGCGCTCTTAAAATCTATGACATTCTAAGAGGATTAAGGCGAGACAGTGAAACTGGTCCTCCTGTCTGCCCCTGGCATTATAAACGAAATCCTGCCTCTCCCCACAGGAGGATGACTAGCAGGGAGCTGGCACCCCAGGAAGAAGCCACCCACCCCTCAGCAGCATGGGTCTGGCCCCCGCTCCACACCCACCTCAGTGAAAACGAGATCTCACTTCCTCCCACGGCAGTCTTGGCCAGCTGCAGCTGATGGGGCCCCAAAGCCCAGCCCATCGCTCACAGCCACCTCCGTTTCCCCGAACACAAGGTGCCTGATGTCCTAATTCCTTCTCCTTGTGCAGTAATCGGCCCAGCCCCTCAACCCAGAGAGTTTATTCTCTCCTTTGCACCTTAGAGAATGACAAGCTTCTCCATGACCCAGTGCCCGAGCTCCTGGCTGGGCCAAGGGGCACCTGCTGGCTGTCACGCGCCATGTCACATACCTGTGCAGCTGCGTGCACAGAAGAGCAAGGCCCCCAGGAGGCAGATGTGACAGGGCTCAGAGCATGGAGCTCAGCCCCCTGCGCTGGCAGCTGCCTGGAAATCTGGGTCCCTCTACTTTCCAGGGCTTCTCCCAGCCTCCACCCAGGGCATGCTGGGGGTGGGGGGTGGGGTGGCCCAGAACTCTGTTCTGTCATGCAGACAAGAAAAGCAGTGCATGTGGTCACCCTGTGGTGACTCCTGAGTGCAGACACGGGGGTCATGAGGGAGACATGGCCTCTGCTCCAGGGCTGACCACTGGCTGAGGAGGACAACACACTTGGGCAAACCCCAGCCTTCACAGGCACCAGCTGACAGAGCCACACACCTCACGGGGAAGGCCTCCTGGGGGCCGCACAGCCTGGAGAACGGAAGGGAGGGCAGGGGAGAGGCAGCAGGGGGCGTGTGTGGCCAGCAGCTCAGAGCTGCAGTGCATGGGCTGCGGGTGGGGGCTGGGAAGGGCCCCAGGGCCTTTCAGGCAGGAGGGCGGTGACCAAGCCCCTCCTGTCTGAGTGAGAGGAGGCCAGAGTGAGGTGAGGATGGACTGGGAGACCAGAGAGAGGCCTGGAAGATGTGCTGACGCCAGCAGAGGGAGGCGGCAGGGGAGCGAGGCGTGCAGGGGCAGCTGGGCAACTGTGGGCGGGGATGAAGCAAAGGTGGGTGGAGAGAGGAACTCAGCAGACACAAGGCGCAGGCTGTCCGAGGACCCCTGGCAGGTGGGGCAGCTCGTCTCAACACACATGTAGCAAACTCACCCACTGATGATCTCCTTGGTCTCAGCCCGGATGAAGTGCTCTTTCTCAGGGGTCAGAATGCACAGGGAGAACTTCTGGCCCGTCCGGCCCTCCCCATCCACCACGTCCGTGCACTGGTTCATGTTGATGGTGCCCTGTGGGAGGGTTGTGGGCTGCAAGAGGAAGACAGGGCAGGAGTCACTGTAGGGGCAGAGGGAACATCCCTGTCTCCCCACGTCCTTCCGGACCCTCCTGGCTTCTCCACAAGCACTGGGGCTTCACAGCTGTGCAGACCCCCCTGCCATGCGGAGCATGGGGGCGGGCTGCCTTAGTCTGGCCCTCACATCCCCGCATCCTACTGACCTACCCCGGGGGAGAGTGGTGACAGGCCTGCTCTTCTCAGAGGACAACCAGCTGCACGTTCCTTCCCACTAAAGAACAGCCCAGGAGTGCTGGGGGAGGACGGAGGCTGTGTGTGGGGGGAACAGGCAGCAGACCCTCTTGAGGACAGCGGGGGTGACAGAGGCAGCCGGGAGCCTGGTCTCAGAGGATGGCTGATCCAGAAAGCAGTGAGAAAAGCTACAGGAGGTGGTTTTGAAATTGCAAGGCTATTTTTAAAGGCTAGGAGGGGCCAGAGAGAAGCACACCTTGAAGGCGGACTGGGGCAGGCAGCCCGGAGCCTCGCACCTGGAGTTGTCAGAGGTAGGCCTCCTTTAGGGCTGCCTGGCCAGGGCTGGGACAAATTATAGCACTTCCCCCCTTTTCTCAGTCAAAGCTGTGAGACACTGACATTAGGGAGAGAAATCCAAAAACAAGATACCGAGCGGATGAGTGAGGACCCTCCTGGAACACAAGGAGGCTTTGGGGAAGGAAGCAGGGGGCTGTGGAGGCCACCACACCAGGCGCGAAGACTCCGTGAAGGGAGGGGAGCCCAAGCTCCAACTCCCACCCCACCTCCACCTCCACCTCCACCAGGGGCCCATTTCAAGGGCCCAGCGCTTCTCGGCTGGTCCTGGAGCAGCAGCAGGGGCAGAAAAGGCCCACAGTGGTGCCTGGGTTCCCTTCCACCGGCCAGTCCCCTGCTGCAACACAGAGGAAGGGGATCTGGTCTGAAGATGAGATGCCGAGCTCTGCTGATCCACCACCAGCCAGCTCCCTTTTTGTCCACTGGGGCCCCACCCAGGAGCCAGACCCCAGAGGTGGTGGCTTTCCGGAGTCCTCGCCCTGACACAGCCGCCAGCTCGCGGGGTCACTGCAAGGCAGGGAGTAAGTTCCCCACTCCAAGAAGCCTTTCCGTGGAGCCTCTGGGATCTGCCCGTCCTCCTGAGGCCCAGCTTAGGACAGAGGTGGCAGGGTAGGAGGGCAGCCATGTGCCCACAGAACAGCGTGCACCCTCACTGCATCTTCAAACTGTGTCCTGTCTCAGAAGTGCTCCCAGGTGGGCATGAGAGAGGGGGCCACACCCACGCCAAGCTGAGCGCTTCCCAAGTGAAGTAAAACCTTGCAGCACCTCTCCTGGAGGCTCCTGGCCAGCCCTTAAGCTGGAGCAAGGGGTCTGGTGGGTGGTCCTCAACCAAGCAGCTGACGAGGGAAGTGGCCCAGGGCCCCCACCTCCCTCGGGATGAGCGCTGTCTTCCCACCTTCCTGCCTCAGCTCCAGGCCCTGCTTCCTTCCCCTGCATCGTGCCAGTGCCCAGCAGAACCCTCCCTGGGTGGTGGTCTCTGCCCTCTCCAAAGGCAGACTCCCTCAGGCAGGACATTTGATCCCCACTGGCCCTGACAAAACACACGGCCTCTCGGAGGCAGGGCCTCAGGAAGGACCAGGGCAGCATGTGGAGCGAGGCAGGAGCACAAGAGCAGGCAGGCCCAGCACCCTGCTCTGCTCTCCTCCCATCCCGCACTTCCTCCCTTGTCCCTCGTGCCGCCGGGGCAGGTACACGGCCCTGATGAGTTACCCTGTGTTACACACACACAACACACACAGGTAAGTTCAGCAAGGGCCATAAAGTACATCATCAGAAGGTCTAGCATTTTCTCCTCACTGGACCACCTAGAGGGCCCCGGGTGACACACGCTCCTCTTCAGAGGCCACTGCTCCAGGACTCGGGGGCCAAGCTGCTCCCTGGTCCCTCTGCATAGCGAGTGCTCCCTGTCGCTCCGCAGCTCCGTGTGGTCTCGGGACTCAGGCACCAACTGTACCCCAAGACTTTTGGCAACCTCTCCATGATAAGAAGGTGCTACCTCCTCCACAAAGTTTGCAGAAGGGCCACGAAAGGCAGAGATGTGACAGGTGAGGGCTGAAGGGCACGAGCCTCTCTCCACCACCTCTAAGCCAGGATCACCAAGTTATAGTCTCTCTCATTCTTCCTTAAATATGACCTTCCATGAGGCAGGCGTGACCTCATTCTGTCACACACAGAGAAGAGGGAGCAAGAGACAGGAAACCTGGGAAACCTGTCCAGGCTCACAGGGGCCAGCCTTTCTGGTCTCAACAGCGCCCGCCCCCTCAAGCACGGGAAGCAGCAGCACAGGAACAGCCACACAGGCCCCTTCGACTTCAATGTGCCTCCCATATAGTACAGACTGTAACCCAGTACTACATGATGGGTCTGTGGCTCAAACTGTCCTGGCCTTGCCCGTGTGGCCTACCAGCATGCACACGTCCCACTGTGTGCAGGGCAAGGTGCCCCAGGCTCAGCTTGTATGTACCTACCCTGATCCTAGAATCAGCCATTTCTCCAAGGATCCCTGGTTCCTTTCACTGGAGAACAGAATTAGAAATCAATACTGAGGAACTAGGTATGCTCACTGCTCTGGGGGCGTTGCTGCCTCCAGGCCTCAGATGACGGACCAGGAAACACAGGTGCGTGTAACCTGTGCAGAGTCACATCTACACTCACTTCCCCAACCCCCACCTACTCCCATCTATCAATTGCGGGGTCTCTCTCCTGAGTGTGTGTCTCTGAAGCTAAACACACATGTGTCCTCCACTTGAATCCAGGACCACGTGGATCATTCCAGCCTCTACCCTCGCCTGCCTGGGCCCCAGCACACCAGGTGGCCCAGACTGTGAACCAGTGCTCCAAAGGCAACTCCACCGCTGTGCACAAGGCACCCAGCACGATTCCTTCTCCTTCAGTTGTACAGATTCCACTCATGTCCAAGGGCACACACCACCTTACACACCCGTACCTGGACTCTACAGGGAAGTCCTGGAGAAGAACCCATCACAGCTCCTTGTATATCTGAGAGCCCTGTCGGGGAGCAGACACTAGTTCTACACTTTCTGCCTCCAGCACAAGTTTCGGAGCCCTCTCTTCCAGGGCATGCTGGGTGAAGAGGGAGGGAGGGCGGGCACAAAGGGGAAAGGCCAGGGGCTCAAGGCACCTCCTAGCAGAAGCCATTCTTCCAGCCGAGATGGAGACCGGGGCTGCTCACAGAGGGCGGGGGGCACTGGCACACAGGCAGCAGGCCCTGCTGTGGAGATGCACGCCCCAGCTCTGGTCTGCAGGGTGCCGTGCCCGGGCGGAAGGCAGTGCTGGTCTGCCCAGCGGCTCCAGGCAGATTGGGAGAGAACACACCATCGTCTGCTATGGGTGGGCTGGAAGCCACGCAGCTGCTGGGGCCGTGGCACTCAGCAAGCCCTCCTGCAGGGGCCCCTGCTCACCCTGGTGCTGAAAGACCCCCGATGCTGAGGTCTGAAGCAGCCAGAAGAGACTCTTGGGGACCAGGAACCACCAGAGAGGCTGGAGAGAAGGCGAAAGGTCCTAAACTGTAAGGCCTGAGTGCTTAACGTGATGGTTTTCAACTTTTGCTGAATAATGGAATGACCTGGAAAGATAACTAAATGGAGGTTCCATGCCCAGATTTAAACTCTCTGGGGGTGGGGCTTTTTTAAATCAGAATTACCAAAAAGCCCCTTCATGCTTCTAATGCCAAGGCTGGGAACAACCGCCTGGAGAGGAGGCCAGTCTGCTCACAGCCGCAGCAGGCCCAGCACCGCGGGCTGGATGCCCAGGCCCTGGCCGGCTGCACCAGGTCACTAGGCAGCTTGTGGTGGGCCAGGGAGGACCTGATGAAAGCAGAACAGAGGGGAGAAGAGAGAGAAAACACAGCTGCTGCGAGCCTGCTGCGGGTGAGCGCCAGCAGGGTTCAGAGAGAGAGGGCACGACTGGAGACGTGGTATCGTCAGGCCCCAACACCCAAGGCTCGGGTTAGCACCCACAAAGGCCCTGCCAGCCACAGTGAGAAAGAAAACGAAACCTCAGGCAACCTCCTGAGGGGAGGAAGAGGGACATAGGTCCTCTCCTCGGGTGACCCTGGGAGGCCCTCGACCAACTGAGAAGGTGAAGACCATGCCAGGCAACCCTACCACCCACGGGAAGGTGAGGACCATGGTGGGGCTGCCACACTTCCTGTGATGAGAGGAGAGTCCCTGTCCCCAGCGGAGCCCAGGTAACCCCACACAGGCACAGGCTCCCGCCTCCATCCCCCGGCCCTGAGCGCCAGGTCCAGCTCCTCTGGCTCCCACCCAGTGTGAGCGTCCGGCTGGAACACAGAATCGGGGGAGCCTGTTGCCACACAGAGCATGCAGGCGGGTCACATGGGCATGCACATACACACCCCTCCTATCAACCACGCTGCTGACGCACACAGACACACACACACCCCTCCCGTCAACCACGCTGCTCATGCACGCGCGCGCACACACACACACACACACAGACACACACACCCTCCTGTCAACCACGCTGCTGACGCACACAGACACACACACACCCCTCCCGTCAACCACGCTGCTCACGCACGCGCGCACACACACACACACAGACACACACACCCTCCTGTCAACCACGCTGCTGAGCCTTGAAACCAAGTGGGGCTGGTGCTACTACAGAATATGGCTAGGCAGAACCCACCCAAGGTGGGTGCCCAAAGGACTTCAAATAACCTTTTTATGGAGAAATTCTCTGATTTATTCTGAGAATTCACACAATCGAGAAAGTCTGCTCTGAGCTCACACCACATCAGAAGTCACTGGGCCTCCCCTGCTGTCCAAGTTTTAGAACACAGGGGAGCAGAGCAGTAACGAGAGTGTCCAGCAGGGGACTCCCAGCCTGGACACAGGCCAGGCACGGCCACGGCCCCCCAACCCTCCCCATGACCCTCAGGGACCGCAGGCTCCAGGGACACTCGGGTGCCCACAGGCATCCACCTGCAACAAGAGTGCAGGTCCAGGGCACACATGCTGTGAGCCCAGGGCTGACATCCCCAACCTGTCTCAGAACAGGCCTGTGCCCAAATGCCATGGTGCTGAGCAACGCATCCTGCCCTTCCGTCTCTGACCCACAAAACCCGGCCACAGGACTGAAACCCCGTCCTGTACAGGCTCCCTGGCTCCTTCCCAGGGATCCATGGGGCTCATCAGCAGAGGGGTTGGAGCCTCCTGGAGTGAGTCCAGGGCCCTGGAACAAGCACCCTGTTCTTCCCAGACTCAAACGCTTCTCCGCAGTCCACAAGAGAACCCACAGGCACAGACCCTCTCCCTCCCAGGGTAGGAAGCCTGGAGCACATCAGTGCCGATGTCCTCCTGCTTAAACTTCCCAACAGCGGGAGAAGGAGGAAAACCTCCAGAGAGAAGGGCTTGACAGCAAGGCTCTCTGCTTCATTCTCTGCTTGCAAAGACTTCCCTGCCCAACAAGGGCTGTGAGAAGCTGAGGCCTGGCAGGCTGATGGGGCTTCGTCTAAGAAAGGACGCTCTCACATATCTCTCCTCCTGGAAACTCCCAACCAAGGGCTTGGAGGTGTGCATTTCCTGGGCCCTGAGCTGACCCGGTGATGTTTTAAGGTCCACCTTACAATCTGCTCCCGCCTCACCTCCTCTAGGTCCAGTTCTCCTGCCTCACCCACACCCCTGGAGCCCCGCCACTGCCGCTGGCTCTCCTGGCACCCACACCTGGTTCTTGACAGCAGATGTCTGCCCCCAGCGAAACCTCAGAGAAGCCTCTCACGGAGGCCTGGGAGCACCCGAGTTCTCTGGACCCATCAGCAGCCTCGGGACACAGAGGATGGAGAGGGAGAGGTGCTACCAGCAGACGCCGCCCAGCCACAAAGGTGTGCACCCTGGAGACGTGTGTTCTGCACCGCCCCTGCCCTCCCGGGTCTCCTGGACCCATCAGGGCCCCGCGGCGGGGGCTGTCACCACTGCAGAAAATAATTTCAAAAACAAGTAAACATACACAACTGGAGTCCCTGTTGTTGTCCATGCTACTGTCAAAATGGTTCTAAAATGTGTTTCTTTAAAAAAAAAAAACACAGAAAATACACACTTAAAAAAATCTAGATGTACTATCTCAAAACGTTCATCTCTTAATTAGGCAACAGATGTCCCTAAACCTGAGAGGAAGGGGCTCCTTTGGGGAAGCAGGCCTTTGTTTGACAACAGAGCCAGACCCTCCCCAACCTCGCCCCTGCAGCAAGACAGGAGGGCGGTGGGAAGACAGGCCATGAAGCTGCAGTCTCGTCCAGAGCATCCAGTATCCACGCTCATCCTGAAAAGCACTGCTCCTCTCCCCACACCACCGAGAACACAAAGATGTAGTTGAGGCTACAGAAGTGACCAGTCAGCTAGCAGGCGGAGCTGGAAGTCAGCCCACACACAACCACCCAGGTGTTTTCTGACAAGCTGCTTGAGGACGGGCCAATTCAGTTTCATTTCATTTTGACGAGTTCCAAGAGGGGAACTGTTGCTGCCGCTAAGTCTCTTCAGTCATGTCCGACTCTGTGCGACCCCATAGACGGCAGCCCACCAGGTTCCTCCATCCCTGGGATTCTCCAGGCAAGACCACTGCAGTGGGCTGCCATCGCCTTCTCCATTAAAGAGGAGAAAGTGCAGCCTAACAAGCCATGAGCCTGGGCGGCCCGTGCTGGTGCTGTGCTCTCCCTGGCCAGACTGATGACACTTTGGACAACCTGGACCTCGAGGCAGAGTCCCTCCAGGATGCAGGGACACAGGTCTCCAGGCTAACTGGCCATTACCCTACACCCAGGACGCTGCAGGGTACTGGCAGAGCCTGGCCAGCGTCACTGGAGGGCCTCTTTATGAACTGAACTTTAGTGTCTCCTCAAAACTCCTTCACTAAAGCCCTACCCCTCAATGAGACAGTGCCAGGAGGTGGGGCCTCTGGGAGGTCCACTCTGCTCTCTGCCACGTGAGGACACAGGAGCAGTCTGGGACCTGGAAGACAGCTCTCACCAGTCAGCTCTCACCAAAACCCGGCCATGCTGCACGCATATCTTGGACTTGAGAAATAAACCGCGTTGTTTGTCAAGCCACAGCTGCCCAGATGGAGGTCAGCCTCCACTGCAGCACCCCTGAAGATGGGTGCCCCTGCAGAAGGACATCCACTCTGCCCTCTGCAGAGGGCTGAGCAACAGGCTGGCAGCAGAGACATGATGCCCAGCGGGAGTAACTCTGAGCAAGGAAACCAGAAAGGGCATCTCATCATATAAACCCCAGAAGTTCACATCAGAGAATTTTCTAAATTGTCAGATTATCATCTCATCTTTGTGCTGTCCTATTCTCGCAAATCTGTGCAATGAGTATGTTACTTTTATGACTGGGAAAAACAGTTGTAACAGCAAACAGTTTTTGTGGCATTTGCTCCCCTGCATATGACCACTCCCCTTGGCTTCAAGATCCAATCCAGTCTTGACATATTTTTAATTGTCTACATTTTAGCCACAGATTTGCTTCATTTTAAGAAATCTTAATCAGCAAATTCAAAGTTACAAGAAAAGCAAACGCAGGGGCGACCTTTTACACTAGGGTACAGGGCAGTGGGTTTAGACTTCCCTGTGGGAACCAGTGAAGGCGCAGTCTGGGGTAGCAATGGAAGAGAGGATGTCCATTCTTCCTGCGGCTAGCAGTGTGTGTGGGGGGGTCCCGTCCTCCCGTGACTGGGCAGGAGTTTGGAAAGAAAGGGCCTGTGAGGAAGAGGAGGGAAAAGAGGGAGGGCTGAGAAGCAAATGGCTTTCAGCTGGCTCCAAGCTTGCAAGGCTTGTGCCTTTGACATGGCTATTTTTGGGTTTCTGAGTGGGGAGAAAAAAAGAAATTCTTCCCACCACTGCCGAGCTTGGCAGCCCCTTTGCCCTGGCTCCCCTCCCTGCCCCTCCCCTCTCCACAGCCCCTCTGGGATGGAGGAGGCCCACCCTGGAGTACTTCTCTCCCCCAGCCACCCCTTACTACCCCCATGCTCTGAGGAGGATCAGGAGGCCTCACCCACTTGCCTGTCTCTTTCTACGGAGCTGAGAAAATGGGGGAATAAATGAAGCCTCAATTAGGCACGCATCCAGGGTTTGGGGGTGGGGGGAGGGGCTGAGGCTCCAGCCCAATCCAGGAATGCCTGAGAAAGCTGCAGGAGCCTCCGCAGCCTCCCAGGGTGGAGGCTTCCCACAGACTCCTTTTTGGTCCACACTGACCAGGCAGGCAGGGGCCTGGGAGCCCGGCCTCACTCCCACAGCAACTCACTGCAGGAGGCCCGCCGGCTGCAGAAGGCTGGCCTCCCTCCGCCACCCCACGTGGGCTCCTGTCCCCCCCATCTTTCTTCCTCTCTGGTGCCCTTCCCAGAGCAGGAGGCAGGACCCTCAGAGTGCAGACCCAGATCCAGGCGGGTGGCAGCCCTCCAGGCCGAACAAAGGCAGTTTTCCCCTTTCAACTGTGGAAACCCGGCGTTTCTTATTTATTCCACTCTGAGCCTAGAAAGAGCAATGAAATGGGGATCTTATTTCTTCCCTGGGGGAGGGGGAGGGGGAGCCAGGCGGATTCTGTAGGGAGGAGACTGGAGACTGGGCAGGAAGAAGCTCTGTACGGATATTTTTAGAGCATGGGAATTAAGCAAGCAGGGACATTCTGGGGCCGGAAACCTTTGTCTTGGTCCAACTCTGAAAGGCCAGTGGATGACAGAGAGAAGGGCCTGGGGCGACGTGCAGCAGGCAGGGAGGGTGCGTCGGACTCCAGGGAAAAGGAAGCAAGCAGGAGCAGAGGGCTCTGCAGCCCCCTCCCACCCCACCCCACCCCTCCAGGCTGTTGCCACGCTTTGTAAGCCAGGCAGATGTCATGGCCACACAGCAGCTTTGTGGCAAGGAACAGTGGTGCCCGGCTCCTGGCAGGGCCACCCCTAAGTTGCCTGCTCCAGTCCCCTAGCTCTCAGAAGCATGGGGAGGTGCAAGAGGCCGAGGTGTGATGCCAACCACTCCAACTTCCTTTGCCGCTGGTTCTGGTCTGACTGTGGAGGAATGAAATGGAAGCTAAAATAAGGCTTTTCAGTTATCATCAGGGCTCCAATGCTTCAGGCTGTATCAGTTCTTTAAGACTACAAATACGGTCTAACCGTCTGTGGGGTGCCTCGCTCAGAAAGCACCCCTCTACAACCTCCAGGACAACCACACAAACCTGGGGGATCCGGACATGGAGGGAGGAAAATGGAGAGGACACCCTCCTCCCAGCTGAGGAGCACGGAGTTTCCAGAGCACAATCTGGCAGTAACTATCAACTGCCTCAAGACGGTGCACAGCCTGGACCCAGCAACTCTGCTTCTGGGATCGTCGCCTGAACCATTATACTGAGAGAGAAGGAAAGGAAGAGAGTAGGGAAGAAAGAAAGAAAGAAAAAGAAGAAAGAAAACACTTCCAAGCGACTTGAATGCCTGCAGTACGGAACAGAGTAAACACAGTACCTGGTGACCTAACAGGTAGTTGTTCAAGACTGTGCTGCAGAGGGTGACACAGGGAACCGTTAGCATAGTTTCATTAAACACAACGATCTTTTTTCACCATGAAATATTTATTTCTGGCTTTGGGGGGCAGAAATCCCTTTCTTTAGTCCCATCTTCTACCACCATCTGTGTGCTTTGACCAATCCTGAACGCCCACCTCTGGAATGCTCTGAGTTTGTCCCTCCCGAGGGCGATCCGGAGCTTGCAGGGAGCACTTCTGGGGCCAGGCAGGGCATGTGTGTCTCAGCGCCGTGCCCCCGTGCCGGCTAACCCTCCTGCCTGATATCGGCTGTGAGGTTCTGGACGGCAGGACTCTTCCTCATCTTCCTTTTTCCAACTCCCAGCCTGCCCACGGCACACAGCAAGTGGGTGAACGCATCACCCTCTCCTGGCTCCTTCAGGTCGCAGGGAGCACCGTGAGGAAAACACACAGTGTGGGAGAGGGAACAAGCGCGCACGGCCCGGAGCGAGGACAGGCCCGCGCCGCACACCCCCATGGCCATTCTCACGGCGGCCAGAGTATCAGTTACAGGAGCTGCCCAGCCCCTGCCAACAAGCGTCTTATTGTTGGTGCAAGTAGGGGCCTGGGCCCAGTCAGTCAAGGGCCTTATTCACCAAAGGGAGATTAGACGGAGTCTCCATCTAACTTTTCTGGAACAGCGGTCATCGTTAACCCTGGGGTTTCCAACCAGAGAATCAAGAATTTCATCTTGATCCAAAAACTCCTGGACCAGAAGAACTGTTTCCTAAGAGATGAAAAGTATCTCTTTTTCATAAAAGGCACTGCAGCCTTAATTCAGGAGGTGAACACACACCCACAGCAGGCATATTTACGCTCACTCTCAAAGACACCCCACCAGGCACACGAGTTGTGCAGACCCAGGGCAACAACCTGCCCCACAGACGATCTAGGAGAGGACAGAGGAGCGGGGCTCACGAGGGGGATGCCCAGTGTGGACACTGACTCCTGAAACGCACGAGGGGCCTCCAGTCAAGCACGGCCAAAATCACACGGAGATGCATTCAAGTTGCTGATAAAACTCTGATAAAAAATGACCACAGATTTTTAAAAGGTATAACTCTCAAAGACAAAAAACAGGAGAAAGCAGAAGATGTGGGATAGTAAATAAATTGTGCACACCTGGAGAGGGACCCGGGGGAGCCAACTCAAGCGGTCCCAGAATTCCTCACGCTCAGGGCTGGCCCAGCACCTCCGCCGACCTCAGAGGCGAGATGGGCAGGAGGGCTGGGCAGTCCCCATTCAAGGAGCACCAGCCCACAGGGCAGGCTCCCATGGGCAGCACCCACAGGACCTCTCTGAAGGGGTTCTGGACTCAGGGCTGGAAGCACCATGGCGGAGTGGGTGTGTGTCGGGGGGCGTGGTGGGGGTGTGTGTGCATGGCGGGGTAGGGGCGGGGAGCAGAAGGTGGAAGATTCCATGAAAGTCATCATCCTGAAAGCTGAGGCCGCCCCAGACAGGAGAGGGGAGGACCTGGATCTGAGGGCTCTCCAGTTCCCAGCCTGACTGTCCTTCTAAGACAAGGCCAGCCAATCACCACATAAGCCCTGCATACACATAACCTCTTCAATGTTCTTCAATGCAAATGTACAGCTATGGGTCACAGTCATTTGAGAAAGCCCAAGACAAAAGAGGCAGGGAGGGAACTAAGAAGAAAGCAAGTCAGACCAGAGACAGAATGGAATTTCAAAATAACTGGAATTATAAGAGACAGTACTGCGTCCATGAAACTGGAATAAGATGCTATAAAAAGGGATACACAGAGAACAAGAAATGAGCCCCAAGAAACTATAAGTATCACAACTGACATAAGAACCAGAATAGAACAAAACAGGATCACTGGGATCAGAAATAGAAGGGTTTACAGCAAGGTTAATGAGGTCTCAGGAACAACAAAGCCATGCAAAAAGATAATAAAATTAGAGACTGTCCAAAGGAACCAACAGCCAAATAACAGGAGCTCTGAGAGTAAAGACCAGGGAAGATGAAACAAAAAATTACCAGAAGAAAAAAAAAAATACAAGAAAACTCCTGGACCAGAAGAACTGAACTTTCCTCATTGAAAAGCACACAGGCTTCTGGTTCAACGAGAGAAAACAGGCCCACAGCAAAGCACAGCCCATGCAATTCTAGAGCCCAGGGGCTCACGAGCAGCTCCTCAGAGTTTCCAGAGAGAAAACGCCCTTCGTTCAGCATGGGGTCAGGAACCGTATGTGAACTTCTCCACGGTAATGGTAGAAATGAGAGACAATGGTGCCTTCAAAACTCCAAGGGGAAACTGTTCCCAGCCTGACATTCCATAACTAGTCCAGCTGCCAATCCAGAGTATAGGCAAGAAAGGCATTTTTAGACATGCGAGGTCTCAAAACTCTTTCCCTTGTGCCATTCTCAAGAGGCTTTACCAAGTAGAGAAGCAAACCAAAAATAAGAGATCAATCTAAAACCCTCAGGAGGAAGCTGAAGGGAAGCCCAGGTCAAGAGCTAAGCAGCAGGCCTGGAGAAGAGCCAGGCCAGATGGGACAAGCAGAGAGAGGTCTCCATGAGGGATGTGAATATGAAAAAAAGAAGACTCTCTGACCGAAGGACTTGCCCACACTAAGGAGAACTTTGTAGTTCTGTCAGAAGTGTAAAGTTCAATTAAGGTTAGTTAAATATAAATCAAAACGAATGGGGGAGGGCAACCATAAACGTCAAGAGAAACCAAGTGTGGAAGGAAACATAGCCACGGTCATTACGTGGCTTGAGTGGCAGTTTTCACAGGGTCAGAATAACATAAACATTACTGATCTAGTCCTCCATTTAATACCTTACATGGGTTGGCTTATCAGACTGTTTGTATTGCCTGTTTCCCAGGAAAGTTAAAAAAAAAAAACGGTCAGGCAGGGAGGGCTGGGCTCATGACGGGGTCCCAAGAAGTCAGGGCGCAGGGCTGTGCCCTGGAGGACTCTGCAGCCTGGCCTCGAGCCACCCGGCCCTGCATAGGCATGTGTGGGGCACCGTGGGTGCACACACGCACACACCAATACCAGTCACTTGGCTTTGTTTCTTGGACCCCAAATGTTTCCTGTTGCTGACGCTCATAAAATGACTCTCTTTCGACAGTTCTCTCCCTACTGCTACTTAATTTGCTCCCTAACCAATTATTCCAAGCTGCTTCCTTTCCTAAAACCCAAAGTCACACCTGTCCCTGCAGGAGGGCCAGACCCACCCAGCCCATTAACGCAGATGCTCACCCTCCAGACCAGAGTTGCAGTGCCACAGAAGTCTATCCACAGCTCTAAGGACCTCCACCAAGGATGCCCACCACAGCCCAGTCTCAGCTGCTACCCCTGAAGAGAGTGAGATCCCCAGAAACCCCTCCATCAGCTCACAGAACTGCTGCTCCAACCATCCCATGACCCCCTCCATCTCTGTGAGTAAGAGCCGTGCACATGCAGAGGGCTGGCAGGGGCCCCAAGTGGGCAGCAGGACGTAAAATCACCTGCAGCCCCCCTGTTCACAAGCCACGGGTGTCCCACAACAGCTGTGGGCACACCAGGGGAGTCAGAAAGAGGACCGTGGTTCTCACTGGGCTTGAGGGCACCAGACACAGTCGGGAGCGCGTCTCCCCCTGCCGCCCATGACTGAGCACATGGTAACTGGGAAGGGATGAAGGCGCACAGGATGGCACAGGGACACAGAAAGGCACTCGCCGGGCCCAGGCCCCAGGTCCTCTCAGTAGAGCCTCAAAGTCGGAGAGGGAGGATTCCGGGGCAGGGAGAGCCTTCTTAAATGCGTACGACAGACATGCCAGAATCAAAGGGGATGGCAGACTCATCTCCACCCTTGGGTCAGCTGACAGGTGCCGGGCTTCTCCCACACCCACATGCACAGTTTAAGGTTCCGTCTATGCAGGCAAATAGCAGGCTCTTCCTGAAGCGCTCACTGCCCTGTGCAGGAAGACTCATACAGAAATCTGCGTCCCGGGGACCAGGGACAGAGGAAGGAGCCCCCCCGGGAGTGGTGCGTGTGTCCTCTCTTGGTTCTTTGAATGATTCAGGGTTACCTGCAGAGCCTTCCCACCCCACCTGGCAGGTATGCACGTGCTCCTTTCTATCTGAGCCTCTGCACCCACTCACTCGTGCATGTTCTCCTCTAACTTCTTTGCTCTCTGAGGCACTGGCAGCACAGAGCATCCATCCCGCCCCAGATTCAGGCCCCATGGAAACAGCAAGACCTTCCCTTCAGGACCAGGTAACCCCATACCTACTGGTGGATTTCCCCAACCACAAATGGACTTCTGGACCCGGTCACTCTTGAAACCCCTCTGCTGTAACTCCCAGGAGTCTGCTCTGTTCTTCATTCCAAACAGTCCCATAAGTAACCACTGGTGGCCTCCACCCCCTAGCTGTTCCACACTGAGAAATGTCACCCAGGCCAGCAGATAGAGTGGTAAATGACAACAAAAAGCTACCAGAGGCAGAATGCTGTACTTTCCAGTAGACACCAGGCTCAGACATCTTAACAAGCCTGTGTCCCAGGCTTCTTCCTCCACTCAGTGAGAAGGGCCTACAGTCTGGCACCAGTCTCCAGGGAACACCTGTACCATAGAATGCTTCACTCTAATGGGTGCAGCCTTCTGCGTCCCAGGGAGTCATACTTGAGGAAGGCAGGTGTGTGACACTTCTGAGTGCCACCGCTGACCCCTGATCTTTGGACAACAGGGCTTGGTTGGGAGGAGTTCCCAGTCCCAGCTGGGTTCATCATGCCCTTTCCTGTCACCCACCGTAACATTTCCAAGTAACCTGAAGCTGACCCAAGGATGCTCCAGGGCAAGGCAGCCTGCAGAAAGCCCAGAGGCAGAGCCCTTTGCAGACTATATTTCAACCCCAATGCACTTATACTTGAGTCATTAAGGAATTAACTGTGACAACACCCCTCCCCGAGAGGTGAAAATGGTGTGTAGCTGTCATGATTCAGTCAAGACAGGACAAGGAATTCGGCTGCAGCCCTCAAGTCTAAAAATGAAAGCAGGCAGGGGTGCAACGCCTCAAGCCTGGAGTCACCTTCTTGACATCTGGCTGGGGCCTGGCTCCCGAGCACTCCTGCTGAGCTGTCCTGCAGCAGCCCGTCCCCGCCCCCCCCGGCTGCTCTCCCCTTCACCCAGCCCCTGCAGAGGCCTCAGAGCTCACAGAATGGGGCGGGGCGGAGGGGGGGGGTGGAGGGAGGGTGGCTGTTCACACTGGTAAAGCACTCAGACTTTGGCAAATGTTTTTTAAGTTCATTATTTTGGAAAAATAATTAACCGGCGGACACGGAAGAGGTGGTACAGGCTTGCTCATGCAGGCTGCGGGCTGGGCCTTGAGGCACCAGGGTGATTCTGTCTGGGGAGGTCTGTCCAGTCCAGCCAGGGCTGCTGGGCTGGTGGGTGGTGAAGGAAGGGTGGGATCATGCACAGCTTCAACGGAAGTAGCACCAGACTGCGTCAGTTTACAGCTCCCGTTACGCTTCTGTGCAGGATTCCATGGGGGGACAGAGGCCGCCAGCCTGCCTGTGACAGCACCGGCAGAGCCCTGCGGGACGCGGAGCGCCCACAGGGCTGGGGCGGCCCCTGCTCTTTCACAGCCCCCATCTTGCTCACAGGCTGACATAAGGATGAAAACACTTCCAAGTTTAAAGTTACTTTTTGAACTGCCATTTTTACCACAGCAACCACAGGACTGAGGAGGGACAGCTGAGCAGAGGAGGGAAGGAAAACATTTAGGGGTCACTGTGGGTCCAAGAGCCTCTGAGGTCATGTGGAGGGCAAACCGGCCACTTCCTCAGAGAAGGGGCACTGGAGGAAACCCTCCAGGTACAGACTCCACACCAGTGCCCTCTCCCTGCACCCCTCGGGCCCCCGGCCCTGACACAGTAGGTCTGCCTCCGTGCCCTGGAAGCTGAACCCAGGTGGAAAAGTACAGAGGTCAAAGCCAGGCCAAATGCATGAAAGGTTTACAAATAAATCTAAAGACATGAGACTGATTCATAAGGCATCAGACAGGGGTCACAGAAAGCTTCTCTGCCTTTTGGAGGCACAGGGTGAACTCTTTACTGCAATTTCCACACACCTCTGAAGGTACATTCACACACCCGACTGCAAGTCTGAAGTGAGTCTAGTTCAAGGAGCTGGAAGGCACACGGAAAACCACCAGAGCTCCCCTCTGTGGCCACAGACAAATCCGAGGGTGGGCCGGAGGCCAAGAGCCCAGCCAGCCCGCACCCAGCTCCCCTCCCCACACCACACGCAGTGGCCAGGTGCGGCCGAGCGGCCCACCACTAGACGCAGCAGCAGCAGTGGCGGGCGGGGGGTGGGGCCACTGGGGAAAGCACCCGTCCTTCTCCCAGAAGGCATCTCACCAGCTCGCAAACTCCCAGTTCTGACACCCACAAGTTGAGTGATGCCACCATCTCTTGGGACCTCGGTTTCTTATCTGAAATGGAAGGGCAGTACCTGTCAAGCAGTAACTGGAGCGAACATCACGATAGAGGACGTGCTGAAGAGCAGCCACAGACAGAGCGCCAGGCTAAGCACATGGCACCCCTGCAACCCCTGTGACCAGCAGGGTGGTGGCCAAGGCCCCCACTCCTTCCAGAAAGCTTCTCTGACTCCACAATCCACCCACTGCCCTGAAGAAGGTGTGCACTGTGGTTCAGCTTTGTATTTAATATTCACATGGGTCCCAACGAGTTGTGTGCTTCACCGTGAAAGGGGCCTTCCTGTGGCCACATGGCCTCCTGCCATGGCTGTGGACATGATGGCCACCATGGCTGCCAGTGAATCAGAATAATCAGTCTGCCTGGGAAAGCTCCAGGAGGCGGGGAAGTGGGGGAGGGAGAGCCAGCACTTAGAGCAGGGCTGCTCTGGTGCCTGTGCCTCTTCAAGTGGCAGGGGTGGCTACTGAAACTGTGGTCCCTGGGCCCTGCAATCTGGAGGCTCTGATGCAGGGGTGTGATGGAGACTGGGCTGCAGGGGAGTGTCCCCACAGGCAGCTGGCCAAGCTGAGTCCCTCCCCATTCTGCCCTGGGGTCCAAACGCAAGGAAAACCAAGTAGGCAAAGGTCCTGGGATCAAGCATCCTCCAGACTGTCCTAAGGAAGAAAACTGTAAAGGAGGCAGACCCACAGCCCAGCAGCTCTCAGTTCCTCTGAGGAGTGCTCAGACCAAGCCACTGCCTCGCCCGTGAGCACAGACCCTGAGGTGACTCCTCTGGCTGGAGCGCCTTGCCCAGGGGACTGATGAGCCCACAGCTGCCCTCCAGCAAGACACATGAGGGCTACCAGAGCTCTCCCCGCTACACAACTGGGGTGTGACACGCACTGAGGAGCTGGCAGCACGGCCCCCGTGAAGGCAGCTCAGCATAGCTGTGGTCTGGGCTGCCTTTCCAGGAATCTCAGGGCACACAGTGGGAGGACTCCACACACCTGCCGGGGAAGCGTGGGCACAGCCTCTCCACAGGTATCACAGAGGAGAGACCCATGGCCAGTTCGCTTCAGAGCCGAGTTAACTGCATCAGACCTTCCAGATAAGAAGATTCTATCATGTGCTCCGACATGAATGAACCTTGAGGACATATGCTAAGTGAAACAAGCCAGACACACAAGGACAAGTACCATGACCCCACTTACAGGAGGTCCCTGGAGTCCTCAAATCCAGAGGCACAGGAAGTAGAAGGGTGTGTGGTAAGGGTTTAATGGGGACACAGCTTTGGCCCAGGCAGATGGGAAGAGGTCCAGAGAGGGGTGGAGGGGTGGTGGTGGTGGGTACACACCAGTGTGAGTGTGCTTAATGCTGCTCAACTGTAGTTGTTAAAGTGGTACGTTTTGTTGCATATATTTTACCATAGTTTAAAAGCAAACAACAACAACAAATGTTTTTGCCTGGCTTCCAAGAGGAAAAGGAAGAGAAAATGAAATCAAGAGACAGGCTCCCAGAGCCCATTGGCCACAGGCTCCCCTCGCCCCGAGTCTCACTGCCCAGCAACCTCACCTGAGACTGGGGGCTGCTTCCCCTCTGGATGGGGAGCTCCCCCAGGAAAGCCTTCTAGTGACCCCAGCACCACCGCTCAAGGGCAGAGACGCAGAAACAGCAGAGCATAGGGGCAGAAACAAAGGCAGAGGAGAGGGGGAGCCGGCTGGGCTTCCAGACTCTTCCCTCTGTCCTCTCCATAAGAACCAGAGGCCCAGCCCAACTGCTCAGGCTCCCACTTGTCTGTGAGACTGCCCTGAGCCCACCTCACCTCTGCTTGCGTTTGGGAAATTTTTTTTCCTTTTTTGGGCAATTTGCCTCTCCTCCACACCCACCAGTTACAGGGTATGTGGGTGTATCAAGAAAGAAATTTCCCAAAAAAGGAAAAGTGATCCCGAAGGTTAGTCCCATCTCAGAGCTGCCTGGAAGAGAAAGGCAACAGTCACCTCTGGAGTCAAACTAGCCTGAGGCCCCAGACCCAGCAGGAGACCCCACACAGAAAGGTGTCTCCAAGCAGCCCTCCAGGGACCAAAGCCCCTTTCCACTCGGAGTCCCCACCTATGCTCTGAGCCCTCTGGAGTGTGTTCTCTCTCTGCTGAGGAACCACTAAGAGCTTCAAGGCAGTACACACCTAATCCTTCCCCCAGGAGTACCCAGATCCCACCTCCTCCCAGTGCTTAACAGAAGTCCTGCAGCAAAGCACTTACAAAGTTGATGATTTCAACTCAACAATTTTGACAGGACCTGTGCTCCACAGACCCCAGGTCAGACAGTGCAGAGAGGGGGACCAAGAACTATCGGGGGCCTAGGGACACAGGGAAAAAAGCCAGTTTGTTAGACCACACTTAAGCAAATTAAAACAAATAGTAATACTGTAAATGTAGAAGCCCAAGTAACAATTTGAAACAAACTGTGACTAAGTGTTAAGGGCCTAGCCATAAAATGCTACAATTTATTACATGCAATAGATTAGTTGGAAAGGGATGGGGCAAAACTAAACTCAGGGTGGCACATTAGCAGTGGCTGGGGGTGGCTCAGAGCTGCTGCTCTCGCCAGGGCCCTGCTCCTCTCATCTTGGAGGCCTAGCTAGTGCTTGGATGTGGAGCTGCTGCTCTTGGAGACCAACAACCAGATGGCTGTTACACGGGCCGGGGTGGGGAGGAGGTCTGACTGCCCTGAGCAGCCGTGAGAAGAGGTGCCCGTCTGCTCCCTGGCTGTGAGCTGCACGAGCAGCTCTGCTGGCCCTGCAGCTGCCTGATGTGCAGGACACCCCACAGAAACCCCCACAGCGAGAACAAGCCCAGGCTACTCCACGGGCACACAGCATCCCAGCCAGCACTGCCCCGCCCCACTGTCCCCCCACTCCCGGGAAATCTCACGAGAAGTCCTTCTGAACCTTGTAAGAACAGAGATGACAGCAAGTCAAACATGCTTAAATCTCTTAAAAAAACATAAGTAAGCCACTGACCAGGCCACACAGGGTCTCTGGGCCGGCACTGGTTGTGGGGCCGTCCTGGGCACTGCACGCTGTCTGGCGGCACCTGTGCGCCCTGGCGCCGCTGAGCCTCAGGACGGCAGCTCTGCCGTGCGGCCCTGGAGGCCTCGCACAGCAACTTCGGCGCCGTCGCCACCCACTCCAGGTGGAGGCGGGAGTCAGCTGTGAAGAAAGGGCCTCACACAGACCACAGGGTTGGAGAGACCGTTCCAGCCCTGCAAGCCCCACAATGCCAGCCTCCGGAGGCTTTCTCAGAACATCCACCATGGGGGCTTTCCTAAGGCAACAAGGAAACATGTCACTTTACAGGTGCTTCAACACAACGGCTACCGCTCCCTGGCACACAGAGAAATGACACTCCTTTACCCCTGGAGGGGCCGTACGCCTGCACTGAGAGCAGCGCCAGCCAATCCCTTCACCCACGAGCAGGG
Source organism: Bubalus bubalis (assembly GCF_019923935.1). Lineage (NCBI taxonomy): Eukaryota > Metazoa > Chordata > Mammalia > Artiodactyla > Bovidae > Bubalus > Bubalus bubalis. The sequence goes on along the minus strand of NC_059159.1, from coordinate 28,099,066 downwards.
CCAACTCCTCCACTTGGCACCCACCACCTTCCCCACAGCCCTGCTTTTCCAGGGTTTCCTTCTTCTTGAGTGCAGCACGCCCCACCTCTGCCCAAGCATCTCAGGACGGGCAGGCGGCAGCGAGTGTAGAGGGCACGTGGGGCCATGCAGAACCAGCTCTCAGACCAGTGTGTGCTGCGTGTCTACCCAGCGGCCGCCCTCATGCTGTGCAGCTGAGCTGAAGAGACCACAGCCTGTACCAAACCCCAGCTGGACCTAAAGAAAGATTTCCTGATCAAATTATCAGTCTCCAAGCCAAGTCCAGGAACTGTTTTTCAGGATGGTTCATGGTGCACTCCTGCCTGGAAGTCATCCAGTGAACTCCGAGGCCCCTTCCCCACGGTCAGTCTTTGCAGGACTTCAGAGCAGTTAGCCAGGCACAAGGAGGACAAAGTAAACCCCCATGCATCGGGCCCAGCTCCCATCTCAGGGCACCTGCGGGGGTGATGGCCAGGTTGGGAGAACACACGGGGCAGTGCAGTCTCAAAGGACGTGTGTGTCCAGGTGAATCCACTCGCCTGCTCCTGCCGCCAGCAAATTCTACTCTACCCCAACCCCTACAGTGCCACCACCCCAGTACCTCCTGCTGCTCTGGACACAGATGGGGCCACAGCAAAGCCCCTGCAGCCCATCCTTGTTGACAAACATCTTCATCAGAAAGAAAGAAGAAAAAGAAAATTCTCTTTTAGAAGGAAACGAGGCACTAGTCGACACAGAACAAAGTGCCATACCTATCAACTGCATCCTTAGATATCAGACCCGTTAACGTGTCCTCTAAACAAAACGGTGACCACGTGGCATCACAATGATGAGGACCCCCCCACGTGGAAACAGCATTGATGACCTGCTAACGCACCCGTGGTGACAACCACCAAAAATCCACGTGTCCACCGGACTGCAGCGTCCTCTGCTCACACCCCTGCAGCAAGCAGATGCACTCTGAAAGGGTGGGGTCCACCATGCTACATGAATGGACGTTCCCGAACCGTCCCAATTAAAAACGCTGAGCGCACACACACTCACACGTTCCAATGGACAGGAAAAGGTACTCAGTTTTGGAATTCAGTCACACTTTAGATTAGTCAGGAGAGACCATCTCCTTTAGAGAAAAGGCCAGGAGACAAAATGAGTGGAAAAGAAAAGCCAGAATATTGCACCAGGTTGGTAAATATCCCTCCAGCCCAGGAAGCAAACTAGGCAGGTGGCAGGACAGGACGGGGCCTGCACACCCAACTTAGCGACAGGAACACCAACCCCATGGCCAGGAGGCCTCTGAACAATGAATCGGATAAGCGACACCAATTACAGCCACAGACCTGAGAGGAGCCCTGGGCCAGGGTAGGGGGGTCTGCAGAGCCTGGCGGGCACAGGCCCACGCAGGGCCACCCCACCCACCTGCCCTGCAGCCCCTCCACTTCTTACTGAGGGGCTCCTTCTCCCTAAACAGAAAGGACCTCCTCCCTCACTACTGACTCTCACCTGTGGCCACAGAAGGTACCTCAAAGCAAAGGTCAGGGCCGTTAAGGGCCACCGCAACTAGCTGCCACACGTGCTTCAAAACTCCAGGCTTCGGAGCAGAAGCCGCAGTGAGAGCACAGAGCTGGAGAGGCCTGGCAAAGGCTGGGGCAGGGTGGGGTGGAGAGCTCACTTACCATCTCGTCCAGGGCATAGCGCAAGAGGCCGTGCTCGTAGAGGATGAAGAACCGGCGCTGCCATTTCTGCAACAGAACACAGAGGAGTTGGGAGGGTTCTGGCCGCCTCCTCACGCGGAGCCCCTGCACCTGAGGCTGTCACCTCAGTGACAGGCCTGCCGCTGAGGCCTGCGGGCAGCACAGCTTCCACTTCCGGGGCCCCGGGGTGGAAGAGCAGGGCCTCGTCAGTCAGGACTGGGCCAGCAAGAGGCCCAAACCCAGCATGTCTCCAGTTACTGAGGCTGAAAAAGCTGCCTGGTCTGTTTCAATTTGCGAGCTCTCCTGAGCAGGAGCCATGCCCGGATCAACTTTCTCTATTCCTCATGTACCAAGCACAGGGCTTATTACAATACGTGCGAATTCATAATTTGTTGAATTACCTGACCTGATTATGGGATAACCTGAGAATTGCTAGGCACTGATTCCCCACTTCTGGGAACATCTGGAAAAGTGATATAAAAGGGTTGTTCCAGCGAGCCACAGGGAGTGTAAGAAAGGGGAAAGTGAGCCAGGCTCCAAGATTCACTGAGGAGGAGAGAAGTAACAAAAATCAAAACTGAGGAGGGGCAACCAGTGGGAATGGTTCTGATATCCAGGGAGGGACTGACCAGAAAAAGGGGCCCCTCCCCGCCCTCTACCCAAAGGCCAGGCCACCGGGGCTGATGGAAGCCCAATGGCACTGACATGGGGATAGAGAGGCCCTCCCTTTGAATGTGTGGGGGCAGGGGGCGTGTCTAGAACATGAGACTGTTGGGCCCCAGATCTCAGAGCTCGTCACGAAGACCCATAATCTATCTTCAACAAGTCCAGCAAAATTCATACTTCTACTAGCAATAAGGCCACAAGAATGAACTAAAAAAAAAAGAATGAACTAAAATATCATGGCTCTTTAGTTTGGACCAGAATTATATCATTTATAATAATGATTTTCCCATCAGAAGCTGGAAATGGCAATTCTATTGCCATTTAGTGACCTAAATACGAAATAGGAGAAAGGGCTGCCCCCCAGTTACTGCAGCCACTGAACACAGTAGCTCCCGTGGTCTTCACACCTGGGTGGCAGGCACAGGGCACTCACATGGCCTTGCAAGAGGGCCTGCAGAAGGCTGGGCCACCTGGGCCCTTCCCAAGAAATATTCCCAAGGCTCCTGTGCTGCTGCTGCTGCTAAGTCGCTTCAGTCGTGTCCGACTCTGTGCGACCCCATAGACGGCAGCCCACCAGGCTCCCCCGTCCCTGGGATTCTCCAGGCCAGAATACTGGAGTGGGTTGCCATTTCCTTCTCCAATGCATGAAAGTGAAAAGTGAAAGTGAAGTTGCTCAGTCGTGTCCGACTCTTAGCGACCCCATGGACTGCAGCCTACCAGGCTCCTCCATCCATGGATTTTCCAGGCAAGAGTACTGGAGTGGGGTGCCATTGCCTTCTCCAAAGGCTCCTGTGAGTTGTTTTTAAAATTAAAACCCATTCCAGAGGAAGCCTGAAGACCCCAGATACAAGGCATGTTCTACGGGTACCACGGCCCCATCCCAGAGTGTGACACTCTGGCTGGGGCAGCAGAGACCCAGAGGGGAGAAGAAGCCCTCCAGAATCAAGGGATGGCAGGGGTGGGCGGCAGTTCCCGGAGGAGCATATGTGGAAGAGGAAAGCAAGCTCTAACTGGAGCCAAATCCAAGGGGACCTCTGACAGAGGAATAAGCACTGACTGGGGTGCTGCTGGTCTGACATCTCCCTGCTCCTCTCACACCTGCTTGAGCAGCAGCCTGTGTTCAGCAGAACCCGGCCCCCAGGGGCTGGGTGCCCAGCAGAGATGGGACAGAAGCCAAGTGGGCCCTGGAGGCCACCTCCCTTCACTTGTGTTCATCTGTTGAGCCCCCAGATGGGCAGGAAAGGAGGAGAAGAGATGGGCTGCAGGAGCAGGACCCCAACACTGAAGCAACAGGGAACCTAAAGAGCACAATGCAAACATGTGCTGAACTGCCCTCTGACCTTTTCCATTTAACTGTTTCTACAGCTGACTCACAGAACAGGTAGCATTCTTTTGAATGAAAGGCAAGGTGCAACTATGTGTAACTGAGGCTGTTCCTGTGGGCTCTGCAAGCTCACTGAGTAAGGGTTTCCTGTGGATCCTACCATCCTAGGACCCACAGCTCACTTCCCTCCTCCCACAGTCCATCTGCCTCAGAGCACCCTCTCTGGTGAGTCCTCCCCCAAGAATTCACTCTGAAGTCCTTACCCGAGACCGGTGCACTGGGTTGTCGAAGTCCGTCCCATCTGGAGCCAGGAGCAGCCAGCCGCCATAAATGGGCTTTGCCTAGAGGAGAGAAAGAGGGCCGGTCATCAGTGACCTTGGACAGGTTCAATGGGCAAGCTGATGCCAAGCTGACAAGTGTCTGCTGGAAGAGAATCCACCTCTGCTCCAGGCCCTCCACACATGCACCCACTCCCAGCAGGAGACACACTGGGGAGCAAGAGGCTCCAGCAGGCCGGGAGCGCCTGCTATGGAGACAGGAGCATGAAACCCAGCAGGAGTCCAGACAAATGGAGAACACAAGGCTCCTAGGAGCGGACACCGCCCCGCAAGTTTCTGATCAAGCCACCAGGGTCACATTCTTCATCACCACGTGAGCTCCCGGCACCAGGGAGAGCCTGTGACCAGCACGGCCAAAGGCCCTCGTCCTGAGGGCACAAAGCCTGGGAGCAGAGACACTGCTTCAGCCATCGCCACGAGCATGGCCAGAGAATTGCCAACTCGCCAGCTGCATGACCTTGCTGAAAACCTTTCCAGTTTCATCTTCACATGCGAAAGTGAGTATGACAACAGGTGCATCTGCACCTCATGAATCTTATGTGAGGATTGGTGAAACACAGCCCAGCACAGGAAGAAAATGGCAAGGCCGCTGGGAACAGTCTGGCAGTTCCTCAAAAGGTTACACTTAAAATCCCTATGGCCCAGAATCCCACTCCTAGGTGTACACAAACCCAAGAAAACTGGGAGCAAGTGCTCAAATAAAAACCTGGATGTGAATGTTCACAGCAGCACCATTCACAATTACCAAAGAGCAGAGACAACTCCAGTGTCCATCAGCAGATGGAAAATGTGGCCCATCCATTCACTGAAACGGCATCCAGCGATACAAAGGCATGAAGTGCTGACACGCTCGTTGCAACACAGCTAAACCTTAAAGACCTTATGCTAAGTTAAGAATACAGACACAAATGACCGCAAATTGCATGATTCCACTTACATGAAAGGACCAGAATAAGGAAATCACAGAAAGAGGAGGCAGGTGAGTGGCTACCAGGATGTCGAGGGAGCAGGAAATGGGGAGAGGCTGGTAACAGGTGTGGGGTTTCTTTGGGGGTGATGAAAATGCTCTGGAATTAGACAGTGGAGTTATTTGCATGAACTTGTGATTATGCTAAAAATTACTAAATTGTATGCTTTAAAAGGGCTTCCCTGGTGGCCCTGTCAATGAATTGACAGAGAATTCTCCTGTCGAGAATTCTTGACAGAACTCTGTCAATGCAGGAGATCCAGGTTCAATTCCTGGTCTGGGAAGGTCCCTTAGAGAAGGAGACGGCAACCCACTCCCTATTCTTGCCTGGAGAACCCCATGGACAGAGGAGCCAGGCAGCTGCAGTCCAGGGGGTCACAAAAGAGTTGGATACGACTTAGAGACTGAACAACAAATGCTTTAAAAGACTGAATTTAATTTTATGGTATGTCAATTATCTGAAAAATTGTATAAGAGAGGGGAAAAAACAACCTGAGTACAGTGTCTGGCCTAAAAAGCCTTAATAAATGATGGCTAGTTTTGTATTTCTTACATCCAAAGAGTGCCCCTCCCCCGAGACCCCGGCAGTAGGCATTCAACAGGGGTTAAAGGATGAAGACACCAGACTCCGCCTCCCTGTGTGGCCACACCAGACCTGAGAGCAGGCAGCTGAGGCACGAACAGCAAAACAAATCAAAACCCAAACCTTCCGCCTGCTGTCTACACACAGACTACCCTAGGGTCCTCTTAGCATGCGCTTTACTCAACATTTACATATTGGGAGGCCCTGTCACATCAACTCATTTTGAAAAGCTGTAGAATCTGTGACTCGCAGAGGGGAGGTCAATTGCCAGAGGTCACAGAGCATGCGGGTGAGCATGTCTAGGCTCCCGCAGGGCCCTGAAACCCAGGGAAAGCACTGGCTTCTCCCCGTGAACAGAAAGAGGGGTTTCGGACATGGGGTATGGAGTAGGCCGAAGGAAGGAAGCAAGACTGGCTTTGATGAAACATGGAAGTGGGTGCTGGCAGGGAACCAGGAGTTAGAGGGACATAGCCCAGGACTGTGGAGTATGTGGGATGAAATACTGCCTGGGAAAGCAGAAGCAAAGAGAACAGAGGTCTGTTTTCTCAGCAAGCACCAGAGGCACCCAGCCATCCCCTAGGCAGACAAGCACACTCGGCCTCTCTCTGCCCCACTGGGAGATGCACACACAGGACAGACGGGTTGGCACTGGGGGCTGACCCCTTGTACCCCAGCCAGGTGACTCCCCACCATGGCCATGGGTGCAGGTCTCTGGCCTGTGACATCAGGAGGTTAGAGCCCAAGGCCATGTCTCCTCAGTTTCTGTCTGGCTTCCATCACATACCACCCTCCCCTTTTCTGGCTCCAGGGCTTTGGGGTGACCACATTGTCAGTTACACCTACCTGTCCTCTCCTCAAAGGGGCAGTGAGAGACATGGGCTTGGCCAGGGCCCTCAGAACCTGGCCGGCAAGCAGCATCATTATTCGCTCAGCAAACATCTCCTCGGCGAGCCTACCAGCACCCACCTCATCTGGTGTGACTTCCTTATACGAATCACCCCAAAGCAGACCCCACCTGGGTGAGTAGGGCGTCCTGAAAGGTGGGAAGGCTGGGCCAGTGGAGGGCATGGGGCAAGAGAAAAGGGCTCCAGCAGCCCAGTAAGTGGGCAGTGTTCTGCAGGAGCGTTTACCAAGGCAAACCCTACTGACAAAGGGCAGCTGGGGCTGCCCAGGACAGAGGGGACGGACGGGCTGTCGGGGGTGATGGCTACAGGTAACAGGGTTCCTTTTGGGAAGATGACAGCATTCTCAAACTGACTGTGATAATAGCTGCACATCTCTGGGACTACATTAAATCACTGAACTGCACATTTTAAATAGGTCAACTATATATGGTATGTGAGTTTCATCTCAATAAAGCTATTAAAAAAAAAAATCATTTACAAAGGCCTATGTCAGGCAGTGGGGAAGCAGAAATAAATAAGAAACTGCTCCCCTTCCATGGGTTCACAGTCCACAGCAAGCGAACAGGGAACAAATGGCCTGTGAGGAGGCAGCGGTTGGGGAGGGGAGCACTGGTGATCATGGGCACAGCTGAAGCGAAGGCAGAGGCAGGAGCCCGTCCACCAGCGGGGCTGCTTCAGCTGCCACACGCCCTCAACTCGTCAGTGCCTCTCAGTGAGGCCTCCAGACCCGGAACCCCTTCCACAAGCCTGGAGAGCCGCACCCGGGGACGCGCTCTGAGCCTCCTGCTCCTCAGGGAACCTCAAGCTAGACATGCCCACCTGCCCTCGGTCCACAAGAAGGGTGCCCCAGACATGCAGCTGCTGCCCTCAATATTTCTCAGAGGGTCTAAAAATGGCAACAGCCGACCTGGCCATGCCGGCGAGTCCAGAAGCGCCCCGCACAGCCTCTGTACCCACAGGAGAGGTTTACAAGCCACAAGCCAGAGCTTTGTAGGGCAGCATCCCTCCTGTTCTTGCCTACCTCCCCTGGGAGCCCCCAGTGACCTGACATACAGACTCTGGTGACCCCAAAGGCAGCTGGCACAGGAAGTGGGCTCTAGAAACTCCTAGTGGCCTGTAGTTTTGTTGCTGTTTTCTGCCTGGGTGACTGGGGTTTACTTTAAGGGGCAGGGGGACAGGAGAAGCAGGTAACTTCTTGATACTGAGGGCCCAAAGGATGGGACTTCGGGAGTTCTGTTTCAAGCAGGCCACCGGGAGGAAGCCCACTGGTCCAGTCCCTGTGCAAAAGTCACCATTTGGGACCACCCGCTAGGCCTCTCCCCCTTCCATTAAACTCAGCCCCGCCTCACACACCAATAAACCAGAGGCTGCACCTCCACTGACCTCTGGGAAGAGGCTGCTTGCTGCTGGCTGTGGCCTCCTCCTCAGCCCAAAGCCCTTTCGAAAATGCTCACTTGACATTTCTGCTTCAAGATGGGGTGGATGTAACGTCCCTATGCCTCCCACTAAGCACAAATAAAAGCCTGGACACTGTATGTTAGACAAACCTAAGGAGACTTGAAAAGCAGGAGAGAAGGCTGCAGAGGGGCTGGGCGCTCAGGAGCCGAGGCACCGCCGGGGGGTGTGCAGCCCGGGTTTCTTCCGGCCTCACTGTCCCAGATTGGGGTCTAGAAGAGAGGCCACACGGAAGCGCCAACAGGCACAGACAGAAAAAGCCTCAGGAAAGGCTCTCCCTAGTCGAAGAACCAGGGAAGGGACAACTTGGAAAAACAGAGAACTCTTCCAGAGTAACCAGCCTACCCCAGTCGGACAGAAGAGACACCACCACACTCCCACCCTCCGCCAGCAGAGGCCAGACTTCCAGAGACTTCCTACTCAGTAGGGCGAGGTGTTGGGACAACAGGCAGGGGCCTGGGACTGCCCTGCCCCGCCAGCAGTAAAGGTCCCCTCCCTCTCCCTGCTATCCGAGGAGGACACCTGAGGGGCTGCACCCCGCCCCCTACGGCAGCAACCACGCACCTCCTGCCTCAAGAGTCCATGGAGCCCAGTGAGGAGTCAGACTCCTACTTCCACTGAGAGGCAGGAGGCAGCAGCCCTGCTTCCCCCGCTGGGCAGTGCTAGAAAAACCTGACTGAAAGAGAAAGGTCAAACACAGCCCAAAGTCACCTGGCGTGACACAAAACTGACCAGGTTGAAAAATCACCATGATACCAAGAACCAGGACAGTCGATGCCAACACCAGGGTGTCAGGCATGTCAGAATTATCTAATGGAGGTTTAAAGCAACCATGCTACATGGTTCAACAAGAAATTATGAACATGCTTGGAATAAATGAAAACTCAGAGAGCCTGAGCAAAGAAACAGAAGCTGTAAGAGCCAGGTGAAAATTCTGAAACTGAAAAATACAATAACTAAATCAAAAGCTCAATGGATGGGATCAAAAAGCAGAAAGATGGGAACAATGGAATGAATCAGTGAGCTGGAAAACAAAAGAACAGAAATTGCACAGACAACACAGAGAAAACAGACTGAAAAATAAGAGAACAGTCTTAGGGACCTGTGGGACTGTAACAAAAGACCTAACATCTGTGTGGCCAGAATCCTGGAAGGAGAGAAGGGTTAAAATATTAGAACTTCCCTGGTGGTCCAGTGGCTAAGATTCTGAGCTCCCAATGCAGGGGGCCCAGGTTCGATCCCTGGTCAGGGAACTAGATCCCACTTGCCGCACCAAGAGCTACCATGCTGCAACGAAGATCGAAGATCCCACGTGGTGCAACGAAGACTCAGCACAGCAAAACAAGTATTTTCTAAAAGTACTACTTACAATCATTAAAAAAAAATGAAATACTGGACCTCCCTGCTGGTTCAGTAGATAAGAATCCATCTGCCAATGCAGGAAACATGGGTTTGATACCTGGTCTGGGAAGACTCTGCATGCCACAGGGCAACAAAGACCACGTTCCACAACTGCACACCCAGAGCCGGTGCTCTACAACAAGAGAAGCCACAGTAATGAGAAGCCCAAGCACTGCAAGGAAGAGGAGCCCCTGCTGAGCGCAGCTAGAGAAAGCCGGGGCACAGCACCCAAGACCCAGAGCAGCCATAGATAAGCAAACAAACACCCAACTACAACATAACCCAGGAACCGCATTCCTGGACACATTCCAGAGAAACAAAAGCTTACACTTCACAAAAACTGTATGTCAGTAGTTACTGTCTCTTTTATTTGTAAAGGCCAACAAAAACCTGGAAGCAATGCAGATGTCCTTCAGCGAATGGGTGGTTAATCCATGCACACTGCGGAATACTACTCAGCAATTAAAAGGAAACAATTGGTGATATACGCAACTTGGATGAGTCTCCAGAGAATTAGGGTGAGTGGAAAAGTTAACCCTGAGGTTACGTGATGTACGAATCCACTGACACAACATGCCTGAAATGTGGAATTTCTAGACATGGAGACAGACTTGCAGCTGCTAGGAGTTAAGGAGGCAGCAGAGGTAAGAGGACAGGAGGACTGTGAAATGTCCTGTAGTTTTATTAACATAAGATGCAGCCACTGGGGGAAACTGGGTAAAGAATACACAGGATCTCTCTGGATTGTATCTTACATCTGCATGCAAAACTACAATGATCTCAAAATAAAAATTTTAATTAAAAATAAAAAGCCAAAAACCTATTACTTTCGGATACTTGCTCCACACACACAGGCATATGCCCCCCCAGAAGAGGACCCACTACAACCCAAGAGCAAAAAGGCTTAGCCACGAAGACTTCTGCAGTCCACAGGGGCCAGCCCCAGGCCAAGCAGCCTGCCATGGCCTCAGCTTCTCCTGAGGCCACAGGCACACGCAGTTTCTGAAGGCTGTCGACCGGACCATGGCGAGCTTCTTCGTCCCCTTCCCCCTGCACCACCCTCCCGGGACAGGCCTGGGTTCCATCAGGCCAAGTGGGTGGGGCTGCAGGCAGGGAAGGAGCAAGCACCTGGCCTGCCTTACAGAGCATCACCCAGCTGCCACCCTGATGCTGCCCGGACACCTCCAGGCCTCTGGACACAGCTGTCCAATCACAACCAGCCCTACGGCGTCCAGGCATTACATGCTGGGCTCTCAGCTTCACAGGGCCCATCTGAGGCTCAAAGAAAGGAGACGTTTGTGAGAGACTTCTGACAGGCTGCGAAGCTCGCTCTTCTGTCCCCTCAGATTCACCTGCCCCAGAGCACAAGGGGCCCTGAGAAAAGCAGACACATCCCACAGTGTGGCACCCACAACCATCCATGCAGAAATGCGGGTACCACCTTCCCACCCCTGTCATCCTAAAGGCCCCCCACACAAGCTCCTCTCCTCCATGGGCAGGAGTAACCCCTCGTCTCTACGCAGGTCCCTTCAAGTAGAGTAACCAACCCAGAGCCAGCTGCTTACCGAGAACTTACTGGGGCTCCCCTCCTCCAAGCTGTGCCCATACTCACACCTCCCGTGAACAGAAAACTGTCTTCTGGCCTCGGGGCTCTGCATACACAGGCCTCTGCAGAGAGGAAACCCCCCCCTGCAGCAAAGCCCTGCTTACCCCCAGGCCCTTCTCCAAGCCCCCCACCCCCCGCCATCTCCAGCCCTTCTGCTTTCACATCCCACCTTTGTTCAGCAAGGTGCCCAATGCAAAGCAGGGCCACCTGACACGTGAGTCGGTGGACACACTGAGGCAGCACTCAGCTGCTCCCCACTTGTCCTCCAGGTGCTGCTGCAAGGCCTCCGAGCCAGGACAGGGTGAGCCCAGGCCACACCTCTACCTTCCACACACAGAGCCCAGTCACCAGGAGGAACCTGTCCATCCCTGACACCAAGGGACAAGCTGAGCGCTGAGGAGCACGTGGACAGGCTGGCCTCCAAATGTCCTCCCTTTCCTGAATCCAATCCCCACCAACACCGCGTGCGCCATGGTGGCCCTGACAGAAAGCAGAGACGACAAAGGAAAGCCGGCACTCTCGGAGCAGCCAGGCGGCCACACGTGGAGAGAACTCGTCTCCCTGCTCCTCCCTGGCAATCCCACAGCCAGACACGGAGCCTAAAGAAACAACACAGAGCAGCAATGCGGCGTTGGTTTGGAGCTCAAACCAAACTGGGGCGGGGCTTAGGGCCAGCAGTGCTCAGGGGAATGAGCCCGAGTGGACCTGGCACGCGAGACAGCCCCAGAACAGCATGGAAGGGAGGGCCGTAGAGTATCCAAGGCCAGCCCGGAGGGGACCCCAGGATGCCTGAGTCAGGCGAGGCAAAGCATGTGAACCCCACACAGGCACCCTCACACAAGGCTGGACATGTCAGCTCCAAGCACCAGCCTCATGAAAGTTCTTCAAGGAGAGCGGTCCCACACAGCCTTGAAGACAGACCCATACTGTGGGGGCCAGCGTCCCAGCTCAGGGGCATTCCTGGGCCAAGCTGGAGGATAAGGAGCTGCACAGAGGCCTGAGGTGAGGATCTAGTGGATGCTCCGAGGATGGGATGTTTGTAGACTGAAGCTAAGTGCTTCTGAGGTTGGCTCCCTGCTCTTCTTTTCCCCAAGTTTTTGTGGAAACGCTTCCATGCGCTCATAGCAAACAGGTTTTTCGATATTTTCTGCATTTCTATTCCAAAAGGAGAAATGATGCCTGGGTAGCAGCTGTCTGGCTATCTTTATGAGCATGTAAATCACAGGAGATTTTGAGGTCGCCTGTCTTTTCTGGGACATGTGGAGGTAAATCAGTAACACGAAATGTGGGCACACGTCCAGGTCAGCCTGAAGCCTCGCCCTCACCTTGTCCCGGCCACCTGAGAAAGAACACTCCATCTAGGCAGACCGCAGTGGGACGCCTGTCCCACCTGCCTGACCCACACCTGGGTCAGCACACGCCTCCACAAGCCACTAGAGCAAGACTCCAGGAGCGTGGGCTTCTCACTTAGAGCAAACCTACTGGGGCAACCGGGTCAGCCATCCCTGCAGATCCCACCTCAGGCTTCTCCTCCCAGCACCACGTGGGCCACTATGCTGGGACTCATCTCTAAGACACGTCCAAGAGTCTCAAGCCCTCAGCAGAGAACACTGTCCTGCTGCTTTATGGCCATGCAGTTCCAGACCCAAACTACACTCCTCCACGTGGGCACACCTGCCGGCATGAGCTTCCCGGGCATGTCATCTGCCTCTGAAAGCCAGCAGAGGATCATTGGCCACTGCCAAGACGAACACAATCGCGGGGCAGCCCCTGCACCCGATTCAACACCATCAGGACCCAGGGTGAAAGAAAGCATGGCTTCTGAGAAAAGGGAGCCACGAGGTGAGTGGCCCTAAGGATGCACGCTGCATCGAGTGGGCGCGTGGGCAGGCTTTCCGAGATGCCCTTCAGTCTGCTCTGCTACCCAGCCGTCCTACTCCTCAGTGCCAACAGTCAACACCCATGACTTGCAAGGCAGGTCACTGCTCCAGGCACTTCACTCACGCACTCTGGACCACTCTTCCTCATCTCACATACAAGGAAACCGCAATGTCTCAGCAAGTGTGAGTCAAGGCCACCTCCCGTATCGTGCCTCTAACCTCTGGACGCACAGAGGCAAGGGCGGGACAAGGCGAGGCCGAGGCCACATCAGTGAGCCACTCCCAGGAGTAAAGCTGGCGCCACCCCAGCAGGATGCACAACCCCAGTGGGTATTCTCCTTGGGGGTCTAGTCCTGACCCTGTCACTAGGGCCTCCCCAGACATCCCTCCACCTGAGGCCTGGGATCTGCGTGGAGTCCTGATTCGTGGTCCCTGTAAGGAGCTCACCACAGGATGGACCACAAGCCACCCTCCATGGAGCTGTCCACCTGGCATGGCCAGGCACCAAGGGCTGTGAAGGGGTTTAGGGAGCGGACAGAGGCCATGGGGCTCTTCCTCAGAAGGAGGAGTCTTTCCTATCGTGCACACAAAGACAGAAGTGCAAGCACAGGCTCCCACCTTCGCCCAGAAAAAGCAGAGCCTCATAAGTAGAGCAACTCCATCCATTTAGCATCCACATTGGGACACTCTGGGAAATGAGCAGGGAGCCTACTAATTACACCAGGACACATGCCCCTAAAGAAAGAAACTTACAAGAAACGCAGTTTACACATCTCTGCTGCCAAAAGTCAGGTTGCAAAGACAACAGAGCCACAGAGAATACCTACAATGAGACAAAGACACAAATCGTGGAGCTAAGGGTAAGGACCTCGGCAGCAGAGAGCAACGAGGAAGGATGTGGAAGAGACCTCCATGAGGAGCGAGCACAGGCCAACGGCAGAGATGGAGGTCAGGGAGGCCAGCTGGCATGTGAGGAGGAGCCCCACGCTCCCCCCAGCAGCAGCAGAGCCTCTCACACAGTGCCGCCCCCTCCCTGGGAGCACATTACAGAGCGGGGTTCCAGGGGGCTGGGGGGCGCATCCCAAACGGCCAGGCGGCTGGAGCCTTTGGGGCCCTCCTCAGCGCTCTAAGCCCGAGAATCCTCTGACAGGCCCACCCTGCGGCCAAATCAGAAGTAGCACTGGACAGAGGCAGAGACAATAAATACTTGATGAAACAATCACCCGAATGCCAACTGCTCTCAACACAGAACACATCCACGCTGCTGCCACACACCTGACCAGAGCCGAGCCCCAAGCTGTGTGTGCAGATGTGCACACGTGGGTGCGACACGGCGAGGCCAATGCCGTGGCAGTCCAGCACGCTCCTGGGGACCTGGGGTAACTAGGATGGAGCAGAAGACGGAGGTGGAATCTGCAATGTTAGCTACACATGGGCAGCAAATGCCAAGCCAAAAATGACAGAAATACAGGAAACAAAGATGTCAAATAATGGCTTGGCAAAATGTGGGCTGGGCTTCCCTGGTGGCTCTTTCCTGGCAAAAACCCCGCCTGCCAAGCAGGAGATGTGGGTTTGATCCCTGGGTTGAGAAGATTCCCTGGAGAAGGGAATGGCTTCCCACTCCAGTCTTCTTGCCTGGAAAAATCCCATGGACAGAGGAGCCTGGCAGGCTATATATAGTCCATGGGGTCGCAAAAGAGTCGGACACGACTTATTGACCAAACAACAAGCAGAAACCAAAACTGAGATGGGGATAATAATGGCTTTGGGTTATTTTTGTAACAACATACTTTTTTGAGGCATAATTCACATACCATACAACTCCTCTGTTGCACAACAGGTGTAAAATTCAATACAAATTCAGGTTTGTATTGCATCCATCATCACCATCAAGTCTAGAACAGCTCGTCACCCTGGAAAAGCAGCCCTGTGCACTTCAGCTGTCATTTCCACACACTCTCCCCCAGGGTCCCCAGCAGCCACTAACCTGCTTTACATCTTCACAAAGTTGCCTAATAGGGACGTTTCACACGAACGGAATCAGGTAACACACGGTCTTCTGTGCCTGACTTCGCTCACTGAGTGTATGTTTTCTAAGCTCAGCTGTGCTATAATGGGTGCTTGTCTCACTCCTTTTCATGCCCAAATAACATTCCGTTGTGTGGACGGACCACATTTGTTTACTGGTGACACTGGGGTTGTTTCCCCCTTTTGGTGACCGTTGTTAAAAATCCTTTAAGAGAGATCAAAGAAGTAAACAACAGCTGTCTAACTGACCCCAAGTCCCTTGGCGACTAGCTCCCAGCAGCTTCCCCACACCTCACCATTCAGGGGTGCACCAGCGTCTCCCTGCATCGCCTGGCCTTCAGCTCCCACGGCCCCCTACCCCAGGACACTGAAGCCCCAGCTTAGCTCCTGCTCAACAGGATCTTCAGGAGGGAATGGAGGTTGGGGCAGGGGGTAGCCTTGGCTGCTCCTGCACACAGGCACAGCCCCTCCAGGTCCTCATCCTGGACTCCTCCGCCCGCCCATGCCATCTCTGCCCCTGCACCCCACTGTCCACAGTACTGAGGTCTGGCCCGATGAGGTGCTTCCCAGTGCAGCTCACAGCAGATCTCCACGGGATCCAGCAATACCCCCACAAGCCAGTCTCCACCCTGAAGAGCTGAGGAGTCAGACAGATGTGTGTTCACAGCAGCACGATTCACAACAGCCAGAGGCAGAACAGCCCAAGTGTCCATCTACAGACAGACATAAACAAAATGTTCTATGCCACAGAATGCAATATTCATCCAGAAACAAGCAGTACACACTGATTTCGTGTTACCGCGTGAACTCTGAAAACATGCTCGGTGCAAAAAGCCCAACGAAAGGTCACAATTTCTACAATTCCATTTTGATGAAATATCCAGAATAGGTAAATCTGTAGGGATAGAAAGCAGACTGGTGGCTGTTGAGGATGGGGGTGGGAAGTGGGATAAAGCTGCTCAGTAGTAATGGATGTTCTTTTGGTGTGATGAGATGTTTACACTACAAAGTGCTGGTGACTTTAGCATATCGTGATGAGATGTTTACATTACAGAGTACTGGTGAATTTAGCATATTGTGAATGTGCTAAATCCAAGTGAACTGTACCCTTTAAAATTATTAATTTTACATTTCATGAATTTTACCACAAAAAAAACCCAAAAACTCACATACAGAGCTCACTGGATCCCAGGCCCCGAGATGGGAGGGCACGCAGCCGCCAGCCTGCTGGCCTCCACCCCTCATTCCCCAGCTCAGCTTCCTGCTCACCCCTCTGCCCACACACATGCCCTGCAAGTCCAGTCCATGCCCAGGCCTCCTCCCTGGACTGCAGCAGCTGGAGGAAGAGGGGAAAGGAACACTTTAAAAAACCCCTACCCTGTTTGGGCTTGACTAGGAGTCCATGGCCACGGGATTTTTGGAACATGACGCCATTTGTGGCAAAGGGAAGAATGCTAGAGAATGCATGGGACAAATTTTGGAGCCAATGGTTTTGCAGGAAAAAGTCACACCCTGTCCCTCAAAAAGCAGTGCTTCCTATAAAGTGACAGGTAGGACAGGAGAGTCTGATGAAAGGAAGTAAGAGAGAAACAGGAAATGTAACAAGTTCAGCCCAAGCCTCGCCTCCACTCCGCCCTTCCCAGCACACACACACTCCGGCAGGGCAGCTCCCAGACGTGAGGGGCCAGAGGCCACACAGGGCCAGAGACCTAAGGTCCAGAAGGCTGGCCTGAGCCCACTCAGGTCCATTTGGGAACCCTGGGAGGAGGGTCCAGGTCAGACTGTTTGCGCAAGTTCCAGGACCTCGTTCCATCTTAGTTTTCTTATCTGTCTAATTCATAAGGCTGCCGTGAATGTAAACGAGTTAGCAGTGGCCCGGCACACAGCAATTACTGTCAGCTCTGAATCCCACCACTGCCACAGAAAATAATCCCAGAGCACATCAACTACTCCTCCACCTAAGAATAGAAAACCACACCAGAGACGCCTATGTGGCTGGTACGCTGGCTCCATTCCCAGGAAGAAAACTCTAAGCTCACAGGTTTCCAGGAGGGAAGGGAGACGTGGGGATGAGAGTCAACGGGCTGTCTGCCGAGATGGCACCTGCCTGTTGACAAGCTAGACTGCAAACTCTCACAGGGAGCCACGTCTGCTCATTTAGACCCCACGGAAGGGTGCCCTTGGCAGAAGGCTCCACGCCCTGAAAGAGTGTGTGATCCCTAAAGGATGTGGGGCAGTGGGGGAGAAAGCCAGAGGACCCACCTGCCAGCTGAGGCGAGTTATCAAAGCTGGTGACCCAAGGGCCTGGGCCAATCTCCTGCTCACTGCCCAGCGACTCAGTACCAGGCCCGGTTGCTGCTCTCTATGCTCTTCCGGCCCTTTCACCCAGGCCCACTGCACGAGCTTGGACTCCCAGACAGCTGTTCCCAGGGGCACGTGAAGGATAAGCAGCTTCTCTTAACCCTCTGCCACCTTGCTGACGGCAACTGAGACACTTCCACACAAAGTGACTTCTGAAATTGGGGTGTGCCACTGCCATTCGACTAAACAACTGCCCTTCCTGGGACTGGCAGTGTGCATTTCTCTGGGCTCGGCAGGTGCTCGGGGGTGCCTACTGTCCCGGCTGCTGGCCTCTGGTGCAGCCCACACCCTCCAGTGGTAGGTCTTAGTCCAACGTACCTGGCCTCTCCAGTTTTGTCATTGTTGTTTTTGCCACACAGAGCAGCATGTGGGATCTTAGGTCCTTGACTAAAGGGACAGAACCTGTGCCTCGTGCAATGGAAGCACAGAGTCTTAGCCACCGACCATCAGGGAAGCCCTGCCTCTTCGCTTCTTATACTCTAAAAATTCTTAAAACTGGTTCACTCTTCATACTTAAACACGTTCTGAAAATCAAACCCACACAAGCAAACGGACTATGGTCCTTCCAATCCCTAGGGGCTGATGTGGGGCAGCTGCTAAGTGGTGCCAATCAGCTCACAAGAGAGGGGCAGCCTGGGCTTCTGTGGTGTGGGCACCAGGTAGACAGACAGAGTTTGAGGGCAGCCATGCTGTAGAATCTCATCACAGAGGCAGGTCCCCTCTTGGGGTCACCACGTGCCCACCACACACTCAGGCGTTTACAGAGCTGAGGCTTGCTCTTTCCTGCAACCGCATCCTCACAGGCACCCAGACATGGGTCTTGTTGCAGCCCCCATTTTCAGAGGGAGGATGCAGACACTTAGACTCTGAGTAAGTTGCTAAGTTGCTTAAGCAGCATAAGACCCAAATCCGAGCTGAAAGCCCCCGTCCTCAACCCTCCCATTCCCTTACCCGAGCACGTGTGAACTAAAAGTGGGACTGTGTCAGATTTGTAGGTCAGAGCGGTCCCCAAGCAGAAGACCTGCCAGCTAAGGTAGAGAGTCTCTGAGAGTAGCACCCGGGGGACCTGGACTCTTTCTCTGGTTCTCCTGGGACTCCCAGCAGCTGCTCCCCTGCCTGGCCCCTTGAGCTGCACACCAGGACACTGGGAGGGGAGAGAACATGGAGTCTCCCTGTTCCAACCAGGGCTTTAGGATCTGGAGATCAAGGACACAACTACTTCCTGATTCGGAATCCCTCAGGGGAAAACAGTGCTTCCCGTTCAAGGCTCACCAAAGGTGTGGTCACTGCAACAGGCCAGCAGCCTGTCCAGGAGATGTGCAATACCCCAAAGCTGAGACGTTAGGACCTGCGAAATGCTCTGCCCTTCCCATGCCCCCCACCAACTAAGGAATCCAAGTCAGGGCAAGGCCCTGTCTCTGACAGAAAGGTTAACATTTGCTTTCTGACAGAGTGGGCAAACAGAACTCTGAAAACTCCACACTGGCCTTCCTGTGACCTAGGCTGAACCTCTCTGGGTCTCAGTGGCTCCATCTGCTAACGGGGACAATCCTTCACCTGCTTAAGGGTGGGGGGATCAACCAGCCCCTCAGGCCCCTTCTCCTTGGGGTAGGAATTAGAAGTCCATTAAACAGCTTCAACTTAGTTCGCAGACCTCGGCCTCCTACTGAAACCTTAACAGGTTAACAAGTCACAGTGGCCTTCCCAGGAGAAGGGAGGCCAGGCTCCTGGCCGCATATAAGCTGGCATGGGAACCAGGTGGAACACAGCCCATCCCTAGGCAGCTCAGTGACCTCAGGCTGATCTAACCTAACCCTGACCGGTTCTCCATGTCCCTACTCCATAGGCGGCCATGCTGCCCCCAGCCCTGCTCGCCTCCCCAGCTGAAGACAGTGGAAGGAGGTCATGGTACTCACAACACTGGGTCCAGGGCAACGCAGGCTCAGGAGGACTGCACAGGCCTGTCCATTCACCCTCACTGCAAGCTGACCCCAAGCCTGGGGGCAGGACACCATTCAGCACAGCACACACACCAAGCTGAGCGAGGGGAGGAAGGAGCCAGAAGGGTTACAGGCTCCAGGCAAGAATCAGGCTATGGTTTCATGTGAACTAGGATGACCCTGAGGAAACCAGCAAGTGGTTTGGAAGAGTCTAGTCCAGTCTCCAGAGACAAAATGCCAAGCCTCTGGCTCTCCTGCCCGCAAAGGAAGTGAGACCATAAGAGTAGTGGAGCTGGGCGTTTGGGGGTCCCAGCCCAGGGCAGCTGTGAAAGAGCCCAGACCACTTCACAGAGCCCTCACTGCTAAAATCAAAGGGACCATGAAATCTCAGGCAGAGGCTTCAAACCTGCCCCTCGTACTCTCAGAAACAACCGGAGGGCCCATGTGTGGGAAACAAACAAATGGCTGAGAGGCCACGCGCCAACCGCCTGTCACCCAGAACCATGTCACTTCTCCGGCTTCATATATGCTTCTGTACGAGACTCCTTTGAGTAAAAGGCGCCGCAATTTAAAGTTTGAAAACTGCTGACCTGGTTCAACCATGTCATCTCAGATGGGAAAGTGATGCTCAGAGAGTAAGTTTTCAAGGATAAAGGAAGACTGTTTTCTCAGATTAACTGCTTCGAAACCAGCCCCCAGCGCTCCCCACTCCTCCGCGTGTCCTGCCCGCCGCCCACAGCACGAGGGTGAAGGCATCAGAAGCGCAGTTCCCTCCAGCCTCTCCTCCCTGGCTCAAGGCTCTTTTTTCAAGTCTAGATGGCAACTTGGTAACAACTTAAAGATAAGTATTCCAAGTCAAATTTATTTCAGCTAAACAGCATCAGGATGCCAGTGATCTGGAGAGAGCCCAAACAAAGGCTGTTCCCCACAACAGAGGCCCTTGGCATCCTTTCTGGAATATTCATTACCACAAAGGGAGTTGGTGGCCTTCACAGGCCTGGTCAGTACTCTCCATCCATTCCGTTAGCGAACTAGACCACTCCTGAGAACAAAATGTGGGCAATGGCTTTAGAGGTGGGAAACCGAGGCCAGGAGAACACAGGTGACTTTTCTGGGGCACCCTGCAAGGTCTGTGCCAAGAATAGAACACAGGTCTTCCATTGTAGCCCTTCTGCATGGCAAGGGAACAAGAACTCGGAAAGAAAGGTCAAGCAGCAGGCTAGAAGGCTGGGGAAGCACCTAGGAGGCGGCCGCAGAGCACTGAGCAAACACAGAGGGCGGTGCCGGACGCAGGCACCCCACCTCCACGTGCCCCCACCACCCACCCTGGGCTCCCACTCGCTCCCCACAGCAGGTGTCTACTAAGCCCGGGCCAGCCAGCACCCTGCTCTCCTCTGCCCTGCTGGGCAGTAGGAAACAGAGCCCAGAGATCTCAAATACAGTAAAAGGAGTCACCAAAAGAAAAGTGACTTTCAAAGAAAGAACCCCCTGAAGTTGGCAAAAACACACCATGAGGGGATGCAGATAAGAGTGTCAGTACCCAGCTGATACTTTTTGTAGCTCCAGGACTCTGAACGCGAGCTGAGGAGAAAAAATCCACAGGCACAGCCTTCCCCCCCTGGACTTCCCCAGAGGGTCTCAAGAACCCAGCTGTGGGCCAGGCCACTGCAGCCAGAGCCGCCCCATTCATCACTGTAGACAACAGCCAGCCACACGTGGACACTGAGCACTTGGAATGAGGCTAGTCTGGACCAGGCGCTGTGAGGTAAAATGCACGTAACAGCATGTTTACATGTTGAAACAGTAATTAATGTTTTAGATACATTAGGTTAAATATAATTAAAATTAATCTCACCTGTTTCTTTTTACTTTGTGGCAACCAGAAAATGTTAAATTACGTATCTGGCTTGCGTTACAGTTCTACTGGACAGGGCTGGTCTAACGGGGCGGGGGCAGGGGCTGAGGGGTGGCAGTGGGTTGGGGGTTGGAAAGCTATGTATGCTCACTCCAGAGGCCAAATCTAGCCCACTGGTTACTTTTTCTTAAGGTCCCAAGACCAAGAATGGTTTTTACATTTTAAAATGGTTATATAAGTACGTACCTAAATGCCTCGATTTTGCCTGTGGTCCTACAAAGCTGAAAATATTATCTGGTCCTTTAAGAAAGTATTTGCCAATCCCTAGACTCTAGAAACAAAACAATCAGATACTCATTCCAGAGACACTAGAAGCAGAGGGCAGGTTTAGGATTTGTGTGTGTGTGTGTGATTCCTGAACTTTTTTTATTGAGACAAAATTCACATCACATAAAATTAACCACTATCAACAGAACAGTTCAGTGGCATTTAGTACATAGTGTTGGGCAAACAGCTTCTCTGTCTAAGATCACTCCAAAACAGAACCTTGATCCCATCAGCAGGTATGCCCTGTTCCCCTCTAACCAGAACCCTTGCAACCACTAATCTGCTTTCTGTCTCTACAGATTTACCTGTTGTGGACATTTCATATAAACGGAATCATACAGTATTTGACCTTTTGTGTCTGACTCTTTCACTTAATATCAGTTTTTGAGGGTCAATCATGTTATAGCACGTCTCATTACTTCATCCCTTTTTTATAACTGAATGATATTGTATTGTATGGACAGACAATAATTTCTCTGTTCATCCACTGATGAATATTTGGGTTGGTGCTACTTTCAGCTATTGTAAATAGTGCTGTTAGAAACATAGGCATAAAACTATTTGTTTGAATACCTGTTTCCAATTCTTTTGGGTATATGCTAGGAATGGAATCACTGAGTCACGTGCTGATTCTTTTGAGGAACTGCCAAGCTGATTCCCACAGCAACTGTACCATTTTACACTCCCAAAAACAACGCACGAGGGCTCCAAGTTCACCACACTTAACACTTTCCCTTTTTCTTCTACAGCCATCCTGGTGGGTATGAAGTGGTACCTCATTGTGGTTTCAATTTGCATTTCCCTAATGACTAACGATATTAACCACTTTTCATGTGCTTGTTTGGTCATCTGTAAGGTCTGGGACTTCTGACACACCCTTTACCAAACTATCTACCAAGCTGAATAATCACAAATCTTCTAAAATGGGTGGGCATGAAATCTTTCCGTTGTTTCTGAGATAAATGTTAAGTCAAATAAAGAAGTTCCATACCTGGAACATCTAAGAAAGTCACAGAAGAGAAATGATGAACTGACTGGTGAAATGATTCACAAGGACAGCAAGGCCTGGTCTACCCACCTCCATGTCTGGGATTGCTACCCCAATGCCCCAGAAGCCCCAGCACTGGAGTACGAGCGCAGCAAGGGGCGGAATTAGACTGGGGGGCTGAGGGAAGACACAGGAGGGCTGAAGAGCTGGGAAAGACCAAGACCAACCTCCTCTTTCTCCTGGAGAGAGATAACCCAGCCAAGGTCCCAAAACAGTGCTAGACCAGGGACCAGAACTGAAGTTTGGTGATTTCTTTCACAAAAAGCCATGCTTAATGGTGCACAAGTCAGTTGGAGAGGGAGACATCCAGCCAACAGCCACCAGGAACCCAGGCTGGGATGAGGACCTGGAAGCCAAGACCCCTCAGTTCCAGATCTGCTGCTCCCACTGACCAACAAGCCTCCCCCTTCTCGTTTCACTCTACACAGCCTCATGAGCGACTCCATTCACTCCTATGACATCAGAATTCCCACCGGGCCCCAACCCCTCCTCCAGCTCTAAACAACTACCTAAGTAGGTGATTCCACCTAAGGACCACACTGGACCTCCACCTCCTTGAAGTCAAATGTACCGCTTTTTTTACTCAGGAATTCCCTACTCCCCCAAATCTACTCCAAATCTGCTATTCTCAACTGCCGTTAAAGGTACTTTTACCCAATCAGGTTTCCTCAATTCCCACCTCTGATCGACTACCAATGTCTTATTCCCAGTGTCAGCACTGACCTGGAGAAGACCTTTACAGACATTTACCTGGACTTCTTCAAGAGCATCTGTTAGAGCTTCTGCCTTTAGCCAGAATTATTATCTTCCTACAACACAAACCCAATGGGTTAAAAAGCTAAGCACAGGTAATTCTCTGGAGCTCCAGTGGTTAGGACACCATGCTCCTTTCACTGCCAAGGGCCCAGGTTCGATCCCCCGTCAGAGAACTAAGATTCCCACAAGCCACACAGTGTGGCCAAAAAAAACGACAAACAAAGTTAAGCATAAAAATAATATTTGCTTACTTATATTAGAGAAAATATTAGAGGCTATTCTATAATGCTGGAAATAAAACCTTTATAAGCATGACATTAAAACTACAAACTATAAAGGAAAACATGGAAACCTAACTGCATTCATATTTAAAACTACCATATAAAGGCTTCCCAGGTGGCTCAGAAGGTAAAGAATCTGCCCGCAGTGTGGGAGACCCCGGTTCAATCCCTATCCCAGAAGATCCCCTGGAGAAAGATATGGCAACCCATTCTAGTATTCTTGCCTGGAGAGTTCCATGGACAGAGAAGCCTGGCAGGCTACATACAGTCCATGAGGTCACAGAGTCGGACACAACTGAGCGGCTAACACACACATGTAAAAAGAGGAAACACCTTACATTCACTTAAACACAGTATATAACAGGTACTGCAACCGCTGAGCCTGCATGCTGTAGAAGCCTGCACGCCACAAGACGACCCAGGTACCAAATTAGTATCTAGAGTGGGAGTCAGCAAACCATGGCTCCAGGCCAATCCTCCCAACTGCCTGTTTTTGTAAATGAAGTTTTACTGGAAACAGCCATACCCCTTAGGTTACATCTTGTCTATAGCAGCTTCACACAGCGGCTTTTGTGGTACAGTGGCAGAGCTCCATAGTAGCCACAGAGGTCTATGGCCCACAAGGCTGAAATATTTACTATCTGACCTTTTACAAAGTTTGTGGACTCCTGACCTAGAATATATACAGAAAACTCCCACAACTCAATGGGATGAGGGGTTGGGGGGACTAACCTGATAGAGAAATGGGGAAATAATACGAAAATCCACAAAAGAAACAAAATATACCCAACAAATATTATTAAGAGGCTTAACCTCATTGGTAACTTGGGAAATTATTATAGAACTAAATCATTTGATAATACCCAGTCGTGGCAATGATAAGATATACAGTCTTTTCCGGAAGACAATTTGATGATTACCTGGAAAAAAATGTATGTATGTATTTAATATATCAATTCACTCATTCTATTTTTACAGATCTGCCCCCAGAGAAATACTTGCACTTGTGCGTGTGCAGGTGCGCACACACATACCCAAAAGCAGTTAGAAAGCTGTTCATTGAAGCATTCACTATCTGTAACAACAAAACCAGTAAGGAACCTTGCTGCCCAGCAATAAGGTAATGGTTAAACTATGTACATCCCTGATGATACAAAATGCAAAACAAGTTTGGTATACTGATATGTATGACCATGAAAATGGCTACAACACATCATCAAGAAGAGGGAAAAAAATTATGTGGCAGAGCAAAAATGCACACAGTTTAGGTTAAAAAAGATTTTTTCACTGTACTTGACTCCGTGTGTATGCAGAGAAATGCATAGGAGAACAACTAACGGATAAACGCCTTAAAGAGGAGGTAGCCTCGATGATCCCTGATCTATCTTCCAGCCTTGACGGTCTAAAATAAACCCGGGGCGGGAGGGGCAACAGGAAGCAAGGACTTGGGGAAGACTGATGGGAACCGATTGGCTGAGGTTTCCTAATGGAGCCATGAGGATGGGGCGGGGGGGGGGGGGGGGGGGGGGGGGTGGAGGGCCGGATGCAGGGAGCAGCAGCTAAGGCTGTTGGCAACCGCCCTGAGTCTCCCTCCTCTTTTCAAGAGCAGTTTCTTCCTGAAAGATCCCAGGAGGTAGAAGCCTGGCGTAATCCCTCCAGGCACAAATAACCCAATCATTTCAGAAACTACCATTCCACTTGTGCCTGGGAGGGCCCAGGCCTATTTCAAAACCTACAGTTCAACTGTGAATACACTGCAAGATTAAGGTACTTTTAAATTTGCAACATCCACCCACGAATCCAATTAATAATCAGCATTTTTTAAACAGATACATTTCAAATATGCAGATTTCATTCCAGTTCAACTAAGCTTAAGAATCAGAAAACAAGCCCTTTGAGGTGTAAACACTCAATTTAAGCAGCTGTCTGGAATAACTAGAAAACTCTCAGAATAACCCTTGCTAAGATCAGAAACTTTCTAAATTCAAGTTTACTGTTCTGCAGGTGATTCTTGTTTGTTTTTTAAGCTTTTGTAAAAGGAAAAAGTTTACTAAGATATCACGCCGCTTTTCATAACAGCCTGGTGAGGGAAGATTCCTGCTCCCAATTTATGGAGAAGGAAATAAAACTATACCGAGCAAACGGACTTCTTCAAGGTCACGCACTTGCCAGGGTGAGATCAAGCCTAAGAAGCTCGGTCTCCTGAGTCCTGGTCCAGGACCCTCATCGTCACAGGAACTGCTTCCCCGGGCGAGGAGTCCGGTGGAGAGAAGGGCATGTCCCTTAGAAGCCCACTCACCACCGGGACCACCACCGGGAAACGGGCCCTGAGGTCCTGACGCTCTGACTCTGCGGCCCCGGGTGTGGAGTCTCGGTAACGGGAGTCTTTTCCTGGCCGCTGGGGACGGCGGCGGGTCCCGTGCCATCATCCCTGCCAGGCCACCCACTCCGCAGCGAGAGAAACGGCCCACCCCGGCCACTCGAAAGCGGTGAACCGGTGGAAGGAGCGGCCGCGACGAGGTCAGCTCCCGGCCCCGCGCAGAGGGACCAGGGAGACCTCGAGGAGATGGGGGCCGGGAGAGGCCGCGTGGGGGCACGACAGCCCAGGAAGCTGGAGTGCTCGCGCCGGGCCGCAGAGCCCAGCTCCGGAGGCCGGCCGCCCCAGCAACCCCGCCCGGGCACGCGGGACGGCCCGGCGCCGCGCTGTGGGCGGGTTTCCGCCGCCGAAGCCTGCGAAGCCCCCCGGGGTCGAGGGACGCGGCCGGGAGCTGCGACTCTGGGGGCGGGGAGGCCGCGAGCCCCTCCTGCCGGCGGCCCGGGGTCGCGTCCGGAGCGAGACCCGGACCCAGGCCGCCCCCGCCCCGAGCCACCGGCGAGAGATGGGGGAGGGCGCGGAGCCGGACGGCCGCAAGCGGCCCCGCGCTTTGTTCCCCGCGCTCGGCCGGGCGCCCCGAGCCGCCGAAACGCATGAGTCACCGGGCGGCGAGCGGAGGGCGCCGCTCGTCCTGCGGGCGCCGCTTTGTCCGCCCCGCCCGCGCCGCCCGCTCACCTGCGTCAGGTCTTCGTCGTTGAGCAGATGCGACTCGCGGGGCTTGAAGCAGTTCTGACACTTGCTCTTGTTGAAGATGTTGGCCTGGAATTTCCTGCACGGGTTCTCCTTGGCCGCCGACATGGCCGGGCGCGGGCTCAGGCCGGGCGCCGCCGCATCCCCGGCCGCCGCCTCCAGCCGCGCACGCAGGCCAGAGCCTCAGAGAGCGCGCGGCCCTCGCCGCCCGCCCGCGCCGCCGCCGCCCGCCGGTCCCGGGCCCATGGACGCGGCCTCGCGCGCCCGCTCCCGCTCCCACCGCCCCGCCGGTCCCCGCGCTCGGTGCCCGCGCAGCCCTAGGCGCCCGCTGCCGTAGCGAAAGGGAGCGGAGCGCCAGGCGCACTCCAGGGCGGCGGGCGCGCGCGAGGAGGCGACGGGCCAGCGCGCGGGGCGGGGCAGCGCGCGGGGTGGGCCCGCGTCCCGGCGCGATCGGCGCCTCGTCGAACCAATGGCAGCTCCACCTCCCGGCTAACAAAGAAACCCTCTAGCCAATGGGAGTCGGGGGAGGGACAGAAGGCGGCCTGGCGCAAGGTAACTTGTGTGTAGGCGGAGGAAGGCGGGGAGTGGTGGGGCGTTCAGGCTTGGTGGACGGGCGCGCGGCCGCCAGGCCTGACAGCTGCGGGGGCGGAGCCTGAAGGCGGGGCGGGGCCTGTGGGAGGGGCGGGGAAGAGAGGGGGCCTACCGGCCGGCTCCGCAAACAGCTCCTGCAACCTCGCCGTCGCGCGCCCACGCGGAGAGGATTAGTTTGACACCCACTGGGCGCGGGACCCGCGTGGCGGTCAGTAAGGCTCCATACAGTTCCAAGTACTTGATATGCGCGAGACTCACAGCCTCCCCATCCACATTTTACGTGGGCGGACACTAAGGAGCGGAGAAGTTAAGGAGAGGGAGGTAGGGTTTCGAGAGGGTGACTAAGAGGCGTCAGCCTGGAAGAGCTGTCAGTTCTATTGCGGGAGATTAGTGAGGGCTGACGCGATGCCAGCTACTGAGCCAGGCATTCCTGCCCCCATGACGTGCTGGAGGAAATTAAGGCTCCGACGCCCGAAGTCACTGGGGGAGGGAGGGGTCGCTGTGCTAGGCGGGCCAACTCCCACTCCAGTCGTCCACTCTCCAGCCTTCTAACCAAAAGACCGCTTGGCGAAGACTGTAAAGGGGGCGCAGGCGAAGGCTCAGCAGCCCAGAGAGGGGGCTCCTCGGGGAGATCGGGGTGGCTTCAGGGAAGAGGGAAAATCCAAGCAGAAGGTGAGAGGTTGGGAGGGGATGGGGTAAGGGAGGAAGGAGCCGGACGGGATGGGGCTGGCAGCCTGGACCTCGGGTTTCAATCTCCGACGGGTAAAGGTCATTCTCCTGGCAGTCAGGAGTCCACCACCGGAGTTTTCAAACAGGGGGGTGAGCCAACTCGCCTCACAGAGGAGGTGACACCGAAGCATGTGTTAGTGGCGGGGACAGCAGCTGTTGCTTAGGGAATGGAAGGTTTTAGAAGCAGCAGATGCTTCCAGGGCTGTGTACTTTTCCACTGAGCATCCGATGAACATCGCAGGGAGGTGGATTTCAAGTCAGTGTAAGACAATACTTCCCTCCAAAGGGAGCTGAAGAAAGGTGGATCCACGATCCACGTCCTGTGGCCACCTGAGGGGAAAGGCCAGCTCTTGACCTTGGCAAGTGCCGTCACCTGCCGGCTGCCTCAGTTACCTCATCTACAAAACTGGCATGATGGTGTGCTTGTTGTGAGCATTACATGACACAATCCTTATAAAATATTTAGCATAATGTGTCAAAATGTTAATTGGTGAATCTAGGCAAAGGGTGTTTATTGTCCTATCTATCCTTGTAATATTTCTGTTGGTTTACATTTTTGCAAAGTAAAATAATGTGTGTGTGGCAGGGGACAGAGAAAGTTGCACAGAATCCTCAGAAACTGACACCAATGCCGGCCTCTGGGGAGAGGGCTGGGTGGTGAGAGGTGACCTACTTTTAATTTTCACTGTGAGCCCTTTTGTTTCTTTGGATTTGGTATTATGTGGTATCCCTGGGTTGGGAAGATCCCCCGGAGAAAGGAATGGCTACCCATCCCAGTATTCTTGCCTGGAGAATTCCATGGACAGAGGAGCCTGGCAGGTTAGAGTACGTGGGGTCACAGAGTTGAACACGACTGAGTGACTAACTTTTGCTTCACAACTTGTTTTAAAATAATTTTTAAAGTCTTACCCATGCCTGAAGGCCAACTCAAAGGCTCCTGCCCTTAAGAAAATGCTTGGGGGACATCACTGATGGTCCAGGGGTTAAGACTCCACACTTCCACTTCAGTAGGCACAGGTTCCATCTCTGGACTGGGAACTAAGATCCCAGTGAAAAAAAAGTGAAAAAGAAAATGCCTGGCATGTTCAGCTCTAGTCGGCACATACATGTGGCACCTGCCTTGAATGGAAAGGTCTGCAGCTGGGCAGAAGATTACATGTGATTCAAGCCACCTGGGAGGAGCTCACACTGAGCAAGCAGAGACAAATAAGAGCAGAGGGCAGAGAGACAGTCAACCCAGGCTGTTGTGAGGGTCCAGACAAGGAGACCCAGCTGTGTGCGTGTGGCTTCTGGGAGGGCTGCTTGGAGGAGGCAGTGCTAGGGCTGAGACATGAGCTGAGTAAGAACCAGCCAGGATGAGGCAGAGGGTGAGCATTCCAGACAGAAGTAGGGCAGAGTCAAGAGTGATCTGGAAAGAGCGAGCAGACCGTGCTCACAGAGCTTCAGCCCTTGCAGAATGGACACCTGTTACCATAGGTTACAGCCCGACCTCTTTAGGGAGATGGTTGTTGGTGTTTATTATCATCATTTTATCTCCATTTTACAGAAAACACACATGAGGCTCGGGGCATTTAAAGAACTTGCCTGAGGTCACAACACACACCCTCTAAGAGAGGATTCAAATGCACACAGGCTTCAAACGACCCCAGAGCTTCCTGGGCAGCTGGGAACCAGTAAGTGACGGTGTTAGACTGAACACTTAAGAAGGGCTGCTGGCCTGAGAATGAAGCAGAGGAGGAGACTGGAAACATAACTGATTGGAAACTACTGCCACAGCCCAGGTAGTGGCCTGAACTAGGACAGAGTCAGGGGGAGACGATCAGAATGAATTCAGAAATATTCAAGAGGGAATCAGGTATACTTAACCTTCTAAGTGCTGTCCTCCAGACAGGACCAGACCATGGCACCATGTGAGCAGCACTGGGTTGGGAGTCCTGCTCCATTTCCCCGGAGCTTCCCTGCCTGGCACAGAGTAGGCACTTACGAAGTGAATGGACGAAAACTGTCTGTCCCATCTCACTGTTGTGTCTCCCACACCAGAGTATAATACCCATGTGCACAGGGCATCTTATCACCTTGGCTTGTTTCTGGGATCCTAGAACAGCACCTGGGACCACATCAAATACTGCACGTGAATGCTCTTTGGGCTGTCCACTCACAATCTGTCCACTGCAGACATCTCTATGGATGATGTAAAGCTCAGGCAGGCAATGACGAGGCAGTGCTCTTCACATGGGCTCCAAATGCAGACAGGGGCATCTCCCTGCTCTGTGCCCCAACACCATCCTATAAGGGAGCAGGACTCATGGACATGCACACACACACATACATACACATACATACACATCACACACACATGCATATACATGTACACACACATACACACAAACACACGTATACACACACACAAGCACATACACACACGCATACACGAATACATATACACATGTGCACACACACGTGCACGTATGTACACATACATGTGCACGTATGTACACACATGCACGCACACATATACACACACGTGCATGTACCCACACTCAGATTCAGTGACAGAAGCTCAGGGTAGAGACACACCTAGAGGGAAACCACCCTTTGATCTCGGCTCACCGTGGATGAGTCTCTTCTGCCCTGAACCGCATGTGAGTGGAATCTGCACTGTGTCTGGCTTTCCTCACTCAGCTGTGGGTCTGCGGATCCCGCGTTGTCATGCATGTCAGTGCCTCGTGTGTTCTCAACGCTGCCTCAGAGTCCGCTGATTGGATTGCCCTGAAAACGCTCTCGGTCAGGTTCATGGTGAGTAACTCTCATAGGAACATCCTTGGCCTGACTCTGGCCGAGGAAAGCACTTGCTTTGTAGGATCCACCCAAGAAGAGTTAGTTTGGTGAGAGTGTATCTCAGGTAACAGGAAACTGACAAACAGTTCTCCAACCTGGGGGCTGGTTGTCCTCTCCCCTTTGCTTTAAACTTGGTAATAAGATTCACCAAGAGCCACGCTGCCCCTCCAGCTCATGGCCCCCCTCGGAGATGCTGGGCCTGGGCCCAGCAGCACTCAGGAAGCTACGCTGTAGATGCTGTGCCGGGCCTGCCTGATCTTTAGGAAAATTTTGGAAACGGTGGTGGAGCTGGGGTTCTTCAATCTTAAGAGATTTAAAAAACACCTACTCTGGGCCCCTACACCCACATATTCTGATTTAATTAGCCTCTGGAAAAACCCCTTGAGGGGTTGCTGTCGGGGCAGGGGGGTGCAGCCCACTGGTTCAGGCAGAGTGGGAGTAACAAGCCAAGAGGTCGCCAGCCTAGGAGGGCCCAGGAGGTCATGTGGCTGCATGAAAACACCCATCCGACCCAGCTCATGACCGACCCTGCTTTACTGCCTCTTGTGGTTCTGTGAGCTGACTGGGCCTGGCTCTGCTAGGTCTCACAAGAGCACAGTGAGACAGTGTTCAGGCTGAGGCCTTCCCTTTCCACCTCTGTCCCGTGGCCTCTCCCCACAGCTCAGGGATCCCCAAAGTCCGGGAGGGAGGAGGCAGAACCAGCAGGGATCTCCCAGCCTGGCACCAGGTCCACCATCCCTCCATCTTCCAACTCAGTGTCACTGCCCAGCCCCAGCACCGCCCCAGGGCCTG
Organism: Bubalus bubalis; assembly: GCF_019923935.1. Classification (NCBI taxonomy): domain Eukaryota; kingdom Metazoa; phylum Chordata; class Mammalia; order Artiodactyla; family Bovidae; genus Bubalus; species Bubalus bubalis. The sequence continues at coordinate 28,067,622 of NC_059159.1, read as the reverse complement.
CATCCCCGGGAGTGCTTCCTTGCGCCCCTGAGACTGGCTGCCACAAACAGTGTCTGCTTCATAGGTTACTGTGAGGATGAAATATATTAATACACAGGGCGTGTCTAGTTTGATACTTGTGACAGTAGTTGCTCAGAAGCTTTCTGCTTTTACTGTTGTGCCTAGAACCCCTGTGCTGGGATTGGCAAGCTTCTTCTCTAGACAGCCAGCTAGTAAATGTTTTAGGTTTTACAGACCACATGGTCTCTGACACAAGCACCCACTCAACTGTTGTTCCAGGGAGGCTTCATAGGCAATACATAAATGCATAAGTAAGGTGGGGTTCCAATAAAACTTTATTTACACTAACAAGTAGAGGGCCAGGTTTGCCCTCTCCCTTGAGTCCCCTCTTTTCCTATCGGTTGGGCCTCCCTGTCCTGGCCAGTCTCTCAGGAAGGTGGGTCTCCCTGGTCCTGGACTAGCCCCTGTCAGCCATCATGTCGAATCATATGGTTCTGTGGCCATGGAATGCTGTCAGGGTGCTCCATGCTGGGTTCTGTGTTCTCTCACATATAATCTCACTAAACGCAAATCAGTTCCCACAGCACCAAGTGGTGCCTGGTGGGACTTCTTGGTACCCCCCATCTTCCAGTACGCCCCTCCAAAGCCACCCCAAATGACCTATACTTCAAATGTTGCAAACCCATCTTGCTGGCCCCTCCCGGCTTGCCGCTTGGGGTTAGTATTACTTCCAGTTTACAGATGAGGAAACTGAGGCACAGGGAGGTCAAGGACCTCATTCAAGGTGGTAGAATCAGTAAATAGTGAGGCTGAACTCAGACGTGTGCAGTCCATTTATAACCAGTGCTTTACACTATGCAGCCAAGGGTGCTGTGGGCAGGTGGGCCCTGACCTTCCCTGGGGCTCAGGTGCGCTGCCCTCGGAGGAGGTCAGAGGAGCGTGTAGGCTCCTTCTAACCTGATTCCCACAGGCACCAAATGACCACAGTCCTCAGATACAACAGGACCTGGGCAGATCAAGTCCAGCAGGAGGGAAATTTAGGTGTTCTATTAAAATTTTCAGCATGCACACCCTCTGACCTAGGGAGTTCTCTGGGAAGACAGGTGTGGAACTGCTCACGCTGGTGCACAAAGGTATGTCATGGACAAGGATGCTCAAGGCATCATTGTTCTTGAGAACAGAAACATGGAGACGCTCTAGCTGGCCACCTCTGGGAGATCTGATAAATAAATGATAGTTTTTTGATATAGGGGAGTGCCATGAAGCCAGTAAGGAGTGAGAGGGTCAGAGTGGTCAGCCTTCTGCAATGTAAGGTGAAGTCTAAAAACTGGTTGGGGGGTGAGGTGGGAGGGAGGCTCAAGAGGGAGAGGATATATATAGTTACGACTGATTCCCATTGTTGTACAGCAGAAACCAACATAGCATTGTAAAGCAATTATCCTCCAATTAAAAAAAAAAAGTAAATGTAGGAAGAAAGCGTAGGGGTATGTCATGCAGTCAGTTATTAAAAAATATTATGTTTTTACTTGAAAATAAAAGAGCTGGTGGGAGGGACTTCCCTGGTGGTCCAGATGCCCCATTCCCAATGCAGGAGACGTAGGTTCCAGCCCTGGTTTGGGAAGATCCCACGTTCGGTGGAGTAACTAAGCATGCAGGCCACAACTGCAGAGCCCAAACTCTATAGAGCCCCTACGGCACAACAAGAGAAGCCACCACTATGAGAAACCCACGCATTAAAACTAGAGAAAGCCCTCATATAGCAACGAAGACCCAATACAGTCAAAAATAAATTAATTATTTAAAAAGAAAAGAAAAATTCAATAAAGGAGTCAATGTCATCTCAAATAAAGTTTAAAAAAAAAAAGCTGATGGGAAAATGGTGTGTGTTGTGCTGATTCCTGCCTTAAGTGTATATAGATAGATAGATAGAGAAAGATAATATATCCACACACAGCATTTGCACAGAGAAAGTCTAAAGGAACAGACACCAAACTTGAAATTAACCTTGGGAGGTACAAGAATGGGAACTCTCAGATAAGCTACAGATTTATAGTGTACAAACATTTGGGTTTTATTAATATAGAGAATCCTGTGATGAAGGTTGGTATTCCCATCCCCAGCTCCATAGTCACCAGCTCAGGATGAGTCTCCTTTTAGGCACCCTCCTCCCCTCCCATATTATATTAGAGCAGACCCCACACTCATACCATTTCTTCCATAAACACTTCACTGTGTGCAAAGATCACACACAGGCACACCTTGGAGGCACTGTGGGTTTGGTTCCAGACCATTACAATAAAATGAATATTGCAATAAAGCAAGGTGCACACACACACACATACAAATTTCAACATGTGTCTCTAAAAGATAAGGAGTATTTTTTTTTAAAGCAGCCACAATACCATGATCGCACCTAAAAATATAATAATTCTTTAACATCATCTAATGTCCAGTAAGTCATTTCTAGTTATCTCACAGAAACATGAATTCTTTTCATAACAATAATAATAAAGGTTGAAACAGAAAAGAAAGCCTGTCCAGAGGGCAGGCTGGTACAATCCTCCTGGAGGTTTGTTTAGTGACACTTATCAAAGCCTTAAAAATGTGCTTATCTTTGGCCCAGCAATCCCGACCCACGAATTTATTCCAGGAAAACAAGATGAAAGAGGGAGGCAGACGCCGTTTTGCCGGGTGTGCCGCGCCTGTCACAGAGAGGCTGCTTGGAAAATATTTATTGAATGTGAGGTTGAGCTTCAGTGTCGTTCTCTGCTGCTTTGTTTGTAAAAGGAAAAACTGAAAGCAACAGAACTGAAAGACGCTAGGGTCCCAGCTCAATAAACAAGGGCAGATCCCTAATGGAATGTGGCCCCGTCATTGAGCTGGTTGTGATAATACTCAGAGATGCTCCCATTTCCTCGAGTGCAGCCCAACGTCCCGGTGGGCAGCCCAGGCTTGGGGTGGGGAAGGAGGACCATCATATGTCATGGTGGAAAAGCCCAGCAGACTCTCCCCCGGACATCAGCCGTGATGAATCACACAGACCTCAGGTGCCCAGATGCGATGCAGTGAGACAGATCTCCCCCAAAAACCGCCACCCTAGTCACATCACGAGAAAAACAGCAGACAAACCCAAATGAACCTGCATTCTACAAGATGCGTGCTTCAAAACTGTCAAGGTTGTGGAACAGGAAGAGAGGAAGCAGTTTGGCCTGAACTCCAAGTGGGATCCCGGATGGGGTCTGGGAATAGGAGAAGGACAGCTGGGGAAGAACCAGCAAAATCCTGATGAAGCTCCTGGTTTAGTGAATGATAATTTACTAACGTTAATGTTTTAGTTTTGGCAAATGTGCCATGGTTTAGTAGGGGAGGTTTGCATTCGGGAAGGCTGGGTGAAGTGTGGACAGGAACAGAGTGTGCTCCTGGCTACAAAGCTAAGTCGTTCCAAAAAGTAGAGTATTTTAAGGTAGCGGAAGGTAGGTATTTCTTAGCATAGGGACGGGTACATGATACATTAAAGGGGGAATCTGTGTCTAGGCTCATATAGTTTTTGCTGAATGACCCCAGTTTTGTAATAAGTCACCAACCAAGTGTGTGTATATACATGAATGGAGGTATACGCAAAATACACGCACAAACACACGGGAAGACAATGTCTGGGTGCACAGACTCCCATGGCTGCAGGCCCGGGGCTGGGGAAAGGTGCCACCGTCCTTCTGAAATGGGCAGCAGCCTTTTGGTTCCAACCAGTCGTCCTGCAGGATGTGGAACCAGTCCTGACGGATCTTCTCATTTTTCAGAAGAAATCGAAATCCAGGCTGTTACCAAAGTCTCTAGGGCCCACTCAGCTGTGGGGAGAGGGCCTCCAGGGTCACGTGGCCAAGGAGAAGAGGGCTGGGAAGCCGAGAGGCCTGCAAGCCGGGCGCCAGCAGCGCCATCCCGCCTCGCCCCACTCTGCACCTGGGCCTGGAAGACAGCCAGCTGTCGAGGGGGTTAGAGGGGGGGCATGCCATTCTTCCAGCCTCGCCCATGAACACAGCCAGGATGGGGCAGAGGTTTACTCAGGGCCCACGTGCCCAGGTTCTGACCCTCTGGTTGGGCAGGTCACTCTATGTGCGCGCGTGTGAGTGATGGATCCAGCATCCCCTCAGGTGTCCATGTCTGTGTGTATCTGGGGGGTCTGGCCATCTTTGAGTGTGTACATAGGCATGGCCACGTTATGTATTGGTGTGTTACCACGAGTGTACACTACTCGTGTATGTTACACGAGTATTGGCATGTCACCCACAGGTCCACAACTCTGTGTGCGTGTGTGTTGTACAGATGCACACGTCTATGTCTCTGCTGTACACCTGTGAGACAAGGCTCCATGTTGATGTGTGTCTGTGGGCAGCTGCCCTGTCTGGCTGGCCCTGAGGCCTCCATATCAGTGCTTCCATGGGACTGCCTGTGTGTCTGCACTGTGTATGCATACAAGTGTGCATGTGTGTGTGTGTGTCTGTGTGTCTGCTCTGATCAGTTGAGTTGTGTTTTCTTGTATGTCTGGGCATCTCAGGCATGTCCATGCCTCTGTGTATGTTACTGTATGTAGTTGTGTGTTGTGTCCACTGAGTGTACATATGTGTGCATGTATGTGGGAGTGTTGGGATCAAGGCTCAGAGTTTGGGCCATTCAGTCAGCACCAGCTTCTCAATTCCCTGGTTCCTGCAAGTCCCTCCGTAGGGTCTAAGCAGCTCCACAAGCACCCAATTCCCAGCCACAGGGTGAGAAGGTCAAGGGCAGGCCAGCTGCAGAGTCCAGGCTCGGAGCTTCAGGAGTCCACTCCTTTGAGTACACACGATGCAGCCACCAGCCTGGCTCAGCATGGCTCCTGAGGGCCCCTTGACTTTGCCCTTCAGAGAGTATTTTACCTAAAACACAGCCCCCAAAAGTACTGCCTGAAGGTAATTTGTTTACAGGTGAGCAGGGGTGTGGGCTGGGGGAGGGGTGAGAGATTGAGGTGATGGGTGAACGGAAACAGCTGGATTGAGTAACAGGTGCAGGAATCCTCAGAGCCCCAGAGTTTTACAGATGAGGACACTGAGCCCAGAGAGGGCAAGATCCTGGCCTGAGGACACACAGCAAGTTCCCAGCAGGACTAGCATTTCCTTCATAGAGCCCGGTATCCCAGGGTTCACAGCCCGTAGGAGTGACTCATTCATTCAACAAACAGGTATTGATGGAGACTTTCCTGATGGTCCAGTGGCTAAGACATTGTGCTCCCAATGCAGGGGGCACAGGTTCAATTCCTGGTTAGGGGACTAGATCTCACATGCTACAACTAAGAGTTCACTAAGACCCAGCACAGCCAAATAAATATAAATATATTAAAAACACATACTGAGCACCTACTGAAGCCAGGCTCAGTTCTGAGCCCTAGGGATACAGGCACGGACAAGACAGACACAGCCCTTACCCTCATGGAGCCTACCCTCTGGTCAGAGAGATAGACAAGAAACACAGAAATAAGACCACGTCGACTCATGCCAAGCACACCCCATGTGACACCAGGAGGCTCCGACCAGGGTACCCACCAGCCACAGCTCCCCTCAGTAAAATGAAAGGCGCCTTGGCTGCAACAGCCACATCTCAGCTGAGCCGTAGCCACGTGTGGCTGGTGGACGCCAAGCTGGGCGGCACAGAGAGAGGACTTTTCCATCATCACAGAAGTTCCTGCTGGATGGCACAGTCTGGACAGTGACTAGAGGGGTCGCAGTGTTGGTGGCCCAGGACTGGGGACACCTGAGCTGCACCTAAGAGAAGGAGCCGCCATGTCATGTGCCAGCAAGGCGCAGCAGGGACAGAGCCCGTGAGGGCGGAAGGAGCGGGGTGGGGACAGAGGGGACACCGAGATGGGGCTGGGGAGGTCTCTGGGGGCCACTGGCCTTGGCCAGGAGTTTCTGCTTTATTTTAAGGGCATCAGAAAGGCACAGGCTGTGCTTTAAAGCAGGGGAAGGGTATGGTTTTTAAAATGCATGGAGAATGGATACATGGTGGGGGATGAGGGGAGAGTGGAAGGAGGGAGACCTAGTAAGAACGCCATTGTGTCCCAGGGAGGAAGGTAACTACGCTCTGGGGGACAATGGGGGAGAGGAGTCACTAGTCACACCCTGAACCTCAGGGTCCTGGAGCAAACCGTACCTGAAGCTAAGCTTCACTCGATCCTCAGGCTCCCTTCTCTCCTCTTGGTTACTGGGCACTGACTCGAACACCTCACTAGTACCGTCCACCTGGCTCCCCCTCCCCCACAGGCTGCCTGAAAGTCCTCCAGTCCCTACTATATGGAAGTGCTCAGACCAGTTCCCCAGCCTCCCTCAGTGCCCGGGGTCCGGCTGCTCTTCCAGGGTCTGGCTCCTCTCCCTGAATCTCCGGGCTGATAAAACAGGCCCATCTGGTTGCTCTGGGTGCACAGGAAGATGCTTTAGGTCACCTGGCATTTCATTAACTTCCCCACCACGATGGCAATCTTGGAGCTGGTGCGGAGGCGGCCAGAGGAGCCAGCTTGCTTTGGGGCCAGGGGGCCTAGAGAAGAAGCTGGGGCTTCATGTTGAGAGAAGGGGCTTTTGGTGCCACTGTAGAAAGAACGTCCTCTTTAAACACAGCAATGGCATAGCCACACTTCACTAGCAGAGGAGCCCCCAATGCCCTACGAATGGGACGGGAAACCCCATGCTGAGCAATGGGCAGAGCTGGGACTGTGCTCCCTTGTGGTCACCCTCACTCTGAAACCCCGGCCAGTGCTGAGAACAGAGCTGTGTGTGTCCTGTTTCCTTCTGCACAAATCCCCCCCACCTCTGAGTTTCCTTCTGAAACTGCCTGACCTGTGGGAGGCTTCAGAGGCTCCTGGAATGAATAGACAGCTCAGGAGAGCAGAGCCCACCACCACCAGCCACCCCACTGTGGTCCTGGATGCGATGGAGGAGAGGGGTGTTCAGTCTGGCCCAAACTGGAGAGGCCTGGTGGGTCACAGGCCAGTGACTGGTGCGGCTGTGGGCACACTTCCCAGGTGCAGCTCAGCCGCAGGCATCCACTATCACCCTGCCCAATGACCGGTCAGACTCAGGTGTGACCTCTCCAGGCTGCTGGTCTGTGGTTCAGCATGGGAACTCTGCAGCTCATGAAGGAGGTGCAACTGGAAGTCCTGCCTGTGGTGGCTGTCGCTGGGCTGCCTGGCAGCCCGAGGCGTGGGTGCGCGTGTGGATCCCTGGGTCATGGTCAGGGCACCAGGCTGCAGACTTGCCCCTGGGTGTGCTTGGCCACGCCCTGGGCTTACATCAGTCAGTGGGGTGGACCATGAACTGGGCAGCCTCTCGGAAGAATGCAGCTCATTGTCAGCGATCAGCCAGGATTCCTTCCCGGCCCCACCCGGAGGTGGAGGCTGTCCATCTGTCCAGGGGCCGGGGAGGCACTGGCAGAGGGCTTCCCCACCCCCACCCACGATAGCCCGAGCAGCTCCAGGAATGAGGACCGGCACTATCTGACCTTTCGACCACACGCCAAGACTTTATAATAGGAGTAAAACAGTATGTGTTATATCCTGGCGCAGGCCTGTGTTACATCCGCCCTGACTTGTCTAACCCTCCCGACCCCATCACGCCCATTCTGCAGACGGTGAAGCAGAGGCTGGGAGCACTCACCCCATTTGCAGAACTAGGGGGCAGGGAGCCAGGACTCCGCCTACACAGCCCCCACCAGACATCTCTCAGCATTACAGGGTCCCCAGATCCTGCCTGGAGCACACAGGTGGGGATGGGGGTGGTGTGTGGTCCCAGCTCTCTCTGGCTGTGATCTCCCCCTCCCTCCCCCAGAGGTCTCATCTCCTCCCCCTGCAAAGACAGCGGTCATGATAAAACCTGAGGAGACGAAGCCAGGTCCCATCTGGAGCCACACGTGTGTGCCCACATGCTCACTGAACTACACAACGCCAGATCTACACAATTTTTTATAATGGGTAACCCTGAAAAAAGAAACACAAGCTCTGCAGCCTGGTGTAAATCCTGCTGCTCCTTCGAGTGGGTGGCCTCGGAGACACACCGTTCCTGCCCGGCTGGGCCACCACCTCTGGGGGGCAGGATCCCCTCCTGGGGTCTCACAGGGCGGCTGCTGCTGTTTGCTGTTTAGCATTCACTCATGTCCGGCTCTTTGCAACCCCATGGACTGTAGCCCACCAGGCTCCTCTGTCCATGGAATTTCCCAGGCAAGAATACTGGAGTGGGTTGCCATGCCCTCCTCCAGGGGATCTTCCCCATCCTTGGCAGACATTCTTTTACCACCTGGGAAGCCCTCTGCAGGGTGGGCCAGGCATAAAGCTTGAACAGGGAGGCCTTGCCTGGAGGAAGGTCCAGTGGCTGGTTGTCATCAGCAAGGGAAGACTGACACCAGGGGCTGTGAGACATTTATTTCACACGTGCTCCCTCAGCGCTCCGCGTGCAGACGTGGGGCTGGGCTGGGCTGGGCCAGGCAGGCAGAGCGGATGTGCTGGGGCCGACTCAGCCTCTCCCTGGGGGCTGACAGGCCGGCTCCTTCCTCCACCAGGATGTGACTTCCCGAAGTTGCATGGCTCATGACGGCCTCAGCCAGGACCCTGGGCTGGCTCCTCCAGCTGTCCCAGCTGATGTCCCTCCATGCCTGTCACCACGAGAGGAGCAGACAGAAGGGCTGGCAGTTGGTGCCACTGAGGGCGTGAGTCTGTGGGAGGATCTCCAGCATCCCCGTTCCAATCTTGTCCCCAGATGCTCTTCTCAGAGTCTGCTTTTAACCCACTGAAAAGAGCCACCACTGGCCGGGGGGTGGGCACCAGAGGGGCGAGGATGGCACTGGCCTCCAGGACAGCCGGACACGCATGCAGACTTTCAGGAAGGTCCTGCAGGGCACAGGGAGCCTCTCTGTGGCCTCAGCCAGGACCCAGCTGCCCTCCTGGCCCCAAGTTCACTGGTGGCCACGGTGGCTAGCTCTCAGCAGGATGAGTGGTTGGTCCTGGCCTCGGGGAGATGGAACGCACCCACCCAGGGGATGGAGTTGGGTATCTCCCAGTGTTTCCCAGGTGGTTCAGTGATAAAGAATCCACCTGCCCAGGCAAGAGACGCAAGAGATGGGGGGTTGATCTCTGGGTTGGGAAGATCCCCTGGAACAGAGAATGGCAACCCGCTCTAGCATCTTGCCTGGAAAATTTCATGGACAGAGGAGCCTGGCGGGCTACAGTCCATGGGGTCGCAAAGAGCCGGATACAAATGAGCACCGCCACCAGGGCGGGGTGCTTCTAGAACACACTTGGCGAAGAGGAGCCCCAGGCACTGCTGCTGACCCTGCCCGCCCTGGGCACCCCAACACCCAGCTCTGGCCCCACTGGGCTCGGGACCTTGCTCCCCACCAGCGAATGAGGCTGAGGCCGAGCAGCCTTCCCTGATGGTCTCTGAGGCTGGGATTTGGTTTTCCTTCTCTGTCCTCACACTTCTGGCCTGTGCTCTGCTCCAGTGTCTGAGGCTTTGTGGCTGTCGAGGGTCCTCGGGCTCTTCTCGAGCTTAGTGCTGGGAACACAGGGCATGAGGCAGAGTCCCTGGGGGTCGGGGTAGGGGGCAGAGAGATGCTGCAGCTCTGGACTCCAGTGACCGTGGATGTGTCAAGTGCGTTCTTCTGGCTGGAGCCCTCAGGGTCTCTGCATCAATGACCACATGCCTGAAAGAATGATACTGTCTCCTTCCTGGAGATGGGGTCTTCACAGGGGCTTGCGGTTACAATGAGGTCATGAGGGCGGGGCCCTGACCCAACATTACAGGTCTCCTTAAAAGGAGGATATTTGGACACAGAGACAGGCATCGAGGGAAGAAGACGACCGTCTGCAGCACAGGGCGGCTCCTCCCATCGCAGCTGCAGCAGGACCAGCCCTGCGTGGGCTCCGGGAGGCAGGAGGTCCCAGCGTTGAAGCTGCCCAGCCTGTGGGGCTTTGTCCAGAGCCCTGGCAGACTAACGCATGTCTTTACAGAGGTGTAACTCACACATCACAGAATTCACTCATTTAAAACATACTTTAGGGACTTCCCTGGTGGTCCAGTGGCTAAGACTGCACTCCCAGTGCAGGGGGCCTGGGTTCCATCCTTGATCAGGAAAATAGATACCACGTGCTCCAACCAAGACCCAGTTAAATAAATAAACGAAGAATTTTTTTTAACTTACAATCCAGGCTTCCCTCGTGGCTCAGTGGTAAAGAATTCGCCTGCCAATGCAGGAGACACAGGTTCAATCCTTGATCCAGGAAGATCCCACTTGCCTCGGGGCAACTAAGCCCGTGTGTCACAACTACTGAGCCTGTGCTCTAGAGTCTGGGAGCCGTAACTACTGAAGCTGTGCACCCACGCTCCACAACAAGAGAAGCCACCTTAACGGTAAGCCTGAGCACCGCAGTGAAGAGTAGCCCCCTAGCTCGCCACAACTATAGATAGCCCGAGCAGCAATGAAAACCCAGTGCAGCCAAAACTAAATAAATAAATAGAATTTTTTTTAAAATGTGCAATTTGGGGCTCTTCATTCTATTCATGGACTTGTGCACCTCTCACTCTGATAGAAATTTACAGCATTTTTCTTCACCCCAAACAGAAACCCTGGACCCTCATTCTCCCCACTTGTCATCCCTGGAAACTACTGTTCTGCTTTCTGTCTCTACGGATTTGCCTGCTCTGGATACTTCATGTATGTGGAAGCATGTACTGTGTGACTTTCTATGACCAGCTTCTCTAACTTAGTGTAATGAGATCAGTATTCATCCACATTGTAGTGTGTGTCAGTGGTTCTTTTCAAGGCTGAACAATTTTCCCTTATATGGATGGACCACGTTTCATTTATCTACACATCTCTGATGTGTAGTCCTATTTTGTTTTGAAAGAAGACCTGAAACACGGGAAAATGCTCACATTTGTTAAGTTCAAGAGGTGAAAACGTGGATATTTGTTATGTTCTTTACATTTTTCTGGATGTCTGAAAGATATCATAATTTTTAGTGTTAACCAGTATACAGATACAAAAAGCTGACTCATTGGAAAAGACCCTGATTCTGGGAAAGGGCAGGAGGAGAAGGGGGCAACAGAAGATGAGATGGTTGGATGGCATCACTGACTCGATGGACATGAGTTTGAGCAAGCTCTGGGAGTTGGTGATGGACAGGGAAGCCTGGTGTGCTGTAGTCCACGGGGTCACAGAGAGACATGACATGAGAACTAAACAACAACCGAAATGCTTAAACATATATATTATATAAATATATATATTATATATATATCAGAAGAGGCAGAGAATGAGTCTCTGAGCATTGATGAGGGATGATGGTTGCTAATATACTAAAGAAAAGATGGTCTAACATTAAGGGAAATGAAAAAGGATTTCTGAACCTTGGCTTCCTGCTTCCCTCCCGACCGGGCATCAGCCTCAGGGATGCTACTTAACAGCCCCACCAGGAGCCCTGCCGGCCACGTCCTCAGCAGCCTTCCCAGCAGGCCAGCCTGGGGCCATGCTCACAGGAAGTATGGATGTTTCCTGAACCTGGTCCTGTGGGAAGGGGCCCGCCAGGCTCCCAGGGCCTCCCGCCTGGGTCCCCAGCCATTGCAGCCTCCTCCTCCTCCACTGGAGGCCCATTCCCTCCAGACTCTGGTGACCTGCCTCACGTACCAATAGGGAGCTCACCTCTCACAAGGAGGGGTCTTCCCACTGCCAGGCACCACTGGGCACGCCCCACGGAAAAAGGCTGGGAGGTCAAATGTATCTGGGGACTATGTGCAAGCTGTTGGGTTACCAGTGTTTACTAAGCACCCAGGGTATGCCTGGCCCTGGCTCTGCCTTCACACCTCTCCTCTCAGCAGCTCTAAGAGGAGAACCACATGACCCCACCCCTTTGAAAGATGGTGCTCAGTGGGGTAAAGACAACACAGGTCCCATGGCAAGCAGGGGCACTCAGGGCTCCCGTTTCCCCCACATCCATATCTCAAGACACCAACGCAGGTGCCTTGGGACTCCCCTTAACTGATCTGGGGTGCCTACTCCCCTAACCCATGGGAAAGGCCTTCAAGATCCCCCTTGGGCAAGGCAGCCTTGGGCCTGGACCAACTCCATCTGATGGGCCTGCTTGTTTGCAGCAGCTTTCTCTGGGCATTGGCAGAGTAGCTGGTTTCCTTGAAACCGTTTGGATTCCATCTTGGTGGTGCTAGTGGTAAAGAACCCGCCTGCCTAGGCAGAAGTCATGAGAGATGCAGGTTTGATCCCTGGGTCAAGAGGATCCCCTGGAGGAGGAAATGGCAACCCACTCCACTATTCTTGCTGGGAGAATCCCATGGATAGAGGAGCTTGGTGGGCTACAGTCCATGGGGTCGCAAAGAGTCGGACACGATTAAAGTGACTTAGCACACATGCATGTAGCATGTAGCCAGTTTCCTCGAAACCATTTGGATCCGTCCTGCTCACATTTTATGACCAGGAAATCTACATTTTTCACCCAAGGTGATGCCTCACCTGGCAAGAACTGTACCTTGAGGGTGGAATTTTAGGCATGGGCTGAAATGCAGCTGGAGGCCTAGGGGTGAGGCTGGGCTGAAGGTAGTGGGGATGGGGGCAGTGCTGTGCTGCACCCCACCCCCAGACAGGCTGAGCGGTCCTCCCTCCAGGGAGAAGGTACAGTAGTGCTTTTCTGGAGAGTCTGGGGGAGCCCTGCCTCCCTCCCACATAAGGGCATTCTGCCCTCGAACCCTCAACCTTCCTAAGACTGAGGCTGCCTGCTGTGGACAGCGCCTCCGCATTGCTGAAATGCCAGGAAGGCGGCGCCCTGGCCGGCGGGGGCCCAGGCTGCGGCCCCCTGGGCCCCTCCCACCTCATTGGAGTCCCAAGAATGTTGTCATCTGGCCACCCACAGCCTTATCAGCCTGGCCTTTCTCAGGATCCTGGGACAAAGGGCGTGGGCGGTCCCGGGACTCTGGGAATCTGTTCCTGCCTCTCCAGACCCTTCCCACCCTTCACTGCAGGGGAAACTGAGGATGGAGAGGATAGAACTTCCTTACTGAGAGAGGCCTTGAGCTCGCGTGCTAGCCCCAGGGGTCATGACAGAAGCCCCGAGGAAGCCCAGTAGCCTGGCAGAGGCCTCAGTGGGAGGTACCCCGTGGAGCTGACAGGTGGGGGGGAGCAGCAGCCACTGGCCAGTGTTCAGGCCCTGCTTGCCCAGACCTGCTGGAAGGATCTCTAAGTATCCTCTGGTTCCAGTTGGGAGCCTGGAGCCTGTCAGGCAGCCCCACAGGAGACAGCAGCAGGAGGTGAGTTCAGACCCAAGGTCCTGTGGGCTGGCCTCTGTAAGTAGGGTCAGGCCTTGATGAGCAGAGAAGGGTGCCTAAGTCCATTCCTTCACCTCTGCCTGTTAGCCCCATGACCCACTCATTCCCTGTCCTTGCATGTCATTGCCTCCTGGGCAGTGAGGGCAGTACATGGAGCAAAACGAGTTGTGAGAACACGGAAGAGGTGGGGCGGGGCCGCAGGCTGGAGCTCATGCGGGAAACCCCTCCCTCTTTGGTCTCCTCCCTCTTAGGGGACAGAAGCACTGGCCACAAGAGGACGTCAGGGCATGGGGGGAGAACAGCCTGGTGTCAGGGGCTCCACAGGGTGCCGCTGGGGAGCCTGGGAAATTCCCTCCCATCTCTGAGCCTCAGTTACCTGGAGTGTAAAGTGGGCAGAGGTCCCACACCCATCCCAGGGCCTGCGTCTTGAGGTCGGTCACAGCCTGGCTCCTCGTGCACCTTCTGGTGGAGTCCTGACTGAACAGGAGTTGATTAGAAACACAGATTCAGTTCTGGCTGTCTTCCTGTCACCCCCCTGGGGGGGCCCTCTCAGCCTACCCAGAATCTCTCCTGATCAGCAACCATGATCCCAGCCTTGCCCAACCTGCTGCCCCTCTGGCTTCCCTCTGGGGTCTCCAGCCTCGGGGCCTTTGCACTTGTGGTTGCCCTGCTTGAACTCATCTTTCAAGCCAAGCCACCCTCCATCTGCCCCCACATCTGCCCTGCTGTCCTTAGCCCTCAGAGCCGCCCACTCATTCCCTGCCCAGCACTGGAATTTTGAGAGCAGAACACTCACTCAGGCCCAGTTCCCCTAGGAGGCTGAAGTCCCGTGAGAGCCCACTGCCCAGCCTGGTGTCCAGCACACTGGATGTGTTCAGTGATGACCAGCGAGTTCTGCAGTCCATCTGGGTTTATATATAAAAGAGCTGGACCATCACAGGGTGTGGCCCCAGGCAGGTCTGGAGTGGGCTCTGTCCAGGGAGGGGCCCAGCACTGGGAATGCCACTGGGGGCCTGCCTGACGCCACCTGCCCCCGAGTGGGGAGACTCAAGTCTCAGGGGCCCTGCGTGCAGCCAGACAGGTTCCAGCCGGTTTGGCAGGATTGCTGTGGATGGCACTCAGCCCTTCCAAACTGTGGCCAGGTCACTTGGTGAAAGGCACTTTGTCCCTCAGGCCCCCCTCTCCTGCCTTCTGTTCAGGAACCACACCCCAACAGCACCCACCAGGTGCCTCCCACAGGCCAGCCCCCCAGGGCAGGGGACCAGAAATGAGCACGAGGGCAGGTCAGGACTGTGTGGAATTTACAGGTTGCGAATGTCCAGTTACACCTCATGGCCGGCCACGGCGGGTGGGAGAGCATCAGGGCTCTTGCACGAGCTCCATTGGCTGGGGGTACCCTAGCCTGAGATGGGTTCTGAGGGCAGGCGGCTTGGGTGGAAGGGATGAGGATAGATGATTGGGGAAAGGAAGCAAGAAAGGGGAGGGAAGGAGCCCAGGTGGGCTGCACTGGTGGGCAGGCCCCCGCTGAGAGCACCTGGGCTCCCCGACCTGCCAGACCCCCAGACACTTGTGCAAGGGTTTTTCCTGCAAGCAAGGACACCCAGCCTCTAGCTCAGGCTCCTGAGACCCCTGAGGGGTCTCTGCCACCATGTTCCCAAAGTGCACATGTGAATCTAATCACCAGAAAAGTGATTGACCCAAAAGTGACAGACCCAAAGTGATGGATGTTGTATAAAGTCTGTACAGTCATGGAAAACAAAGGAAGGCAGAGAGCCGTTTTCAGCATTAAAGAAAGTGAAATAGACGTGGCCCTGGTTTGTGGGGGTAGGGTGCGGGAAAGGGTTATAAAGACTGTTATTGGGCTGGCGACAAAATTTGAAGTGGACCATATACCAGGTCTATTCGCGTTAATTTTGTGAATTCTATCACTGCCCTTGAGAAGAGAACGCCCTTGATCTCAGGACCCCAAGGGATCACCTGGAAGTCTTCACAGTGAAGGGCCTGAGGTGTGCAGTTGACCGTTGAGTGGCTCGAAGAACACCTCAGTGAACGTGCACACGTGATACGCCGCCCTGCGTAACTCTTACGTATGACACACACAGCGTAGCATCACATTACTCCCCGTGTGATCATAAAGCATGATGAGAGAACAAACGTGATGAGACGCTGATCATAGTGATGCGAGGCGAATGGTAGCCTGGAAGTTCTTTCTTTACTCTCAGAAATTTTCTGTAGGTTTAGAATTATTCCAGAACAGAAATTTTAAAGGCCCTGGACCGGGTCGCTCAGTCCTTGGGGAGATGCCCCCTTTACTGCTCACAGCCCGGGTGACAAGCCATCACCTGGCCTCCTTCCCTGAAGACGCACAACTGGGTACACCGGCCTCTTCGGGTAACATTATATCATGAGCGTTTTCCTGCGTGACAAAAACTCCTTCCAAAACACCACTCTGAGTAGCTCGCAGTAGCGGACTCAGCTCTTTCTTTTGTCACCTTTCTAAACAACACTTTGTCCGTTCACCTCTGCCGCAACTCTGCTCAGCCTCTTTGGGGAGATTCTAAGGTGGGAGGCCGGGGTGGGGCGGGAGACACAGCTGGCTTTTAAAGGCACTTGGCAGGTCCCGCCTGGTGGCATCCTGGCATTCCAGAAGGGTGAACCACCACCACAGCGGCCGCTCAGGGCACCTGTCCTCCCCACTTCCTGACTGCGGGTTCGTGGTAAACTATTAAGACCCGAGCCAGTCCAGCACGCCCCGGGTGGGCCTCACTGTTTCCCTCAAGTGGAGTGCACGCATTTTTGGTCTTTTCCTTCTCTACGCTGTCTGTATCCTCGGCCTGCTTTCCTCCGTCTGTCACAGCTTCTTCTCATCACCATGTGCTGGTCGTGAGGATGCAGGTGAGGGCAGGTCCGGGAAAAGAGAAACAACACAGGGAGGCCAGGGTGCCATACCCCCGGGGTCCAGCCTGGCTCTGCCAGCCTGAGGCCCCTCCTCTGCCAGCACTGAGGGAGCCACCAAGAAGAGGACTTGGGACCAGACCCCCTGCCAAGAGCCCTGCGATGTGACATCACCCGTACCGGAGGGGCTGATCCTCTTGCTGGCGGTTCCTCCCCTTTTCGGGGAAGCAGAGCATGCAGTCCCCCGGGAAGGGCAGGAGGCCAGGAGTCTAGTGTTCATGAAGCCACGTCACGGGAGGAATGTCTACCGCCGGGAACATTCCCAGAGTCATAAAGAGAGGCCTGCTTGGCCCCGAACCAAAACCCAAATTAGTCCCGAGGGAGATTTCGCAACTTCCTCTGGGAGCAGCCTCCCAGCCGGCAGTCAGGGGTCCTGCCTGAGGACGACCCCAGCCCTGTTCTGCCCGCCTGTGTCTCTCCCCGTCCTGCGCGGGGAGTCAGCAGGGGCTTCACCCCCAGAGAGAGCCCCCCACAGGATCTGGTGGGCAGGGTGCACTGGGAGCCAGGCGAGGCCCTGTGAGGGAGATGGGCCCTCTGGGCTCAGCCTGTGCCCTCCCTGTGACTTGGGAGGGGAGGCCTGGTACCTGGCACCCCATCTTCCCAGCCTGCCCCTCACTCCCGAGGAGCTGCCCTCCACCTGGGGGAGCCCAGGGTGGGGTGGTTGGTGGCGGCCTCTGGAGAGCTGTAACTGGACTTCCTGGGGGTCATACCTGTTGGCACCTGCAGCATCACAGGAGAAGTGTTTGTAAGGGTGCCCCACACCAAGACCCCCATCCCTGAAGACAGGGCCAAGGGAATGCCATCAGCCTTGGTCCCAAGCCACACACCTCAGGCCTCCCGGGCCACGGAGCCCAGAGCTCTGGACAACCGGACCGACCACCTCCCAGCTGGATTGGGAGGTACTAGCCTTGTTAGGAGTGAGTTTCCAAGTAAGTTGAAAACAAGTTATAATGTCATATGCAGAATTAACCTGTTAGATAGTAATTCTACTTACAGGTATGCTGCTGCTGCTGCTGCTGCTAAGTCGTTTCAGTCGTGTCCAATTCTGTGCGACCCCATAAACGGTAGCCCACCAGGCTTCCCCGTCCCTGGGATTCTCCAGGCAAGAACACTGGAGTGGGTTGCCATTTCCTTCTCCAGTGCATGAAAGTGAAAAGTGAAAGTGAAGTCGCTCAGTTGTGTCTGACTCTGTGACCCCATGGACTCTGACATACAGGTATAAATATACCCAAATGAACTGAACACAGGGACTCAAAGAGATACTTGTACACCATGTTCACAGCAGCATCATTCAGCCGAAGACAAACCACCCAAGAGTTGGGACTTCCCTGGTGGTCCAGTGGTTAAGGCTCCAGCTTCCACTCCAGAGGGCGTGGGTTCAAACCCTAGTAGGGGAACTAAGATCCCACATGCTATGTGGAGCAGCCAAAAAATTAAATAAGTGAAGTAAGAAATTACCCAAGTGCCATCAACATATGAATAGATGACATAATATGGTCCATCCACACAATGGAATATTATTCAGCCTTAAAAAGGACAGAAACTCTGACACCTGCAAGGACATGCATGAACTGTGAGGACATTAGTGAAATAAACCAGACACTGAAGGACAAACACAGCATGATTCCATTCATAGGTGGTCGCTAGAGTTTCCAGTCCATGGAGACAGGAAGTGGAAGGTGGGTCCCAGGGGCTGGGGGAGGGGTGGGGAGTGAGGGTTTCAGAGATTCATTTTGGGAAGATGAATAAGTTCTGGAGATGATGGTGGTGATGGTTGGACAATGTGAATGGACGTAAAGCCACTGAACTAAACACCATGGTTAAAGTGGTACATTTGTTATATGTATTTTACACATAGAAAAAGGCGTCACGTGCCCCCGGAAGAGTTCCTCCCTCGCCCTCCCTCCCGCAGCTAAGCTTCCGCGCTGAGGGCTGGGGCCTGTGCAGGTCTCCAGCCACTGTTTGCTGCACAGACTCTGGCTATGGCCAAGAAGACTGGGACACCTATGTTTAGGAACCAGGTTCGGCTGCACCTCACACTAGCGGCTTAAACAGATGGAGTCCACCGATAGGGGCGGGCGCGAGGCTCAGCTTCGTAAAGCTGGGACCCCGGCTCCTGTCTGGCCACCCTGGGGCGTTTCTCTCGCCCACAAGACTAGATATGGTTCACAGCTACGTCCCTGTCCTTACCACCAGGGAGGACAGGAGGAGGGGCGTTTCCTTTCTTGCAGACGCTGGCACCAGCTGCTCCCTGCACCCCGGGAAGATGTCAGCTGCCTCCCATCTCCCTGTGACAGCAGCCGTGGGGGAGCGCTGCCCAACAGCCCTTCCAGAGACTGTCACAAGACGTGCAGTAAGGTGACAGCCTCCAGCTGCAGGGCCCAAGGACTCCTCCGTGGGCCAGAGCCTTCCACTGCCTGCTCAAGCGCCTCCCCCGCCTGCTCAGGCCCCGCCCTTGCCTGCTCATGCCCCTCCCACTGCCTGCTCAAGCCCCTCCCCGTGCCTTCTCAGGCCCCGCCCCACTCACCACAGGAGGTCCCCCAACGATTCTTGTGAATCTAGCTTGTCTTGTCCACTTTGGGGAGGGCCCAAAGTGCCATCTTTGCTCAAGGCTGCAGCCCCAGTCCAAACCCCCCAACTGAAGCAAGAAAACACAGCGGGGGCTGCAGAAATGTGCGCCGACCCCAGCAGACTGCCGAGCAATGGGAACCAGCCACATGCCCGCGCACCTGAGAGCGGCTTCCAGTCACATCGGCTGGGCCCTTTGCCAATGAAAACAGGAGGTGAAAGTGAGGACCAAGCTATCTGCGGTGGTGGGGGGCCCCCTTCCTGCCACCTGCAGGGCGGGGTCTTCTGGAGCCCACAGAGGGCACGGAGGGAAATAGCTGCTCCGGCCAAGGCAGCCCCGACCTGGGCACCTGGAGCCCAGGATGGGGTTTGCTGACAGCGACCTTTTTCCCTACAGCTGCTCTGTCTGTGGAGATACTGTTCAGGCCGTTTATGCTCTCATGCTCCCGCCACTGGCCAGCAGGGGAGGAGAGCCTGCTGCAGGAGGGCTGGACGCCTGTCTGACAAGCCTGGTCTGCAGGTGAAGTGCCCCATCACGGCAGACATGATGGAGGGGTGGGGTAGGCTGGGGTTGGGCTGAGAAGGCAGAAGTAGGCACCAGCAGGGCTGACCTGGGGCAAAGCCACAGACAATGATTCTAGATCGTTCCGGAATCCTCTGGACGACCGACCAGTCGATTCCCTTCTGGAGAAAGACTGACCTTGTGTGCAGACCTTGGCCTGGACTGGGCAGGGTGTCGACACACAGGTGTGTGGAGCACTGTGTCAGATCAGGGAAGGGTAAGCAGGCTGCACTCCAAGGCTCCAGAGAGACGAAAAGTTAGATGGTGGGCCAGGATGGGATAGAGAGGTGGACGGGAGGGTGGGTAGGATCCAGGGCAGGGTTGTGCCAGGCAGGGAGGATGGCCTTCTGGCTTTCCATGAAGGACCAGAGACGGGACAGAGGCTGTGTCAGCCTAGGGAGTGGGCAGGTGGTCTGCAGAGGGAGGCTGAGAGTGGGGGATCCCTAGGACAGAAACCAGAAAGGACAGAGAGGAGGAATGACAAATATAATTACATGAGCACAGGAGGAAATGCCTCCGAACGCCGAGCACAAGACAAAACAAACATGCAAACCCCATCAGCAGGGCTGCAAGTGAGACAACCAGCTGAGGAAACGTAACCCATCAACCAGAATAGGTGGAGCACTACCATCCACCATGTAAAAAGGCCACACAAATCAGCAAGAAAAAGGCAAACAGATAGTGATCTGGAAAAGGCCACCAATAAGTGACATGCCCAGGTATCACAAGCTTCAGATGTGTCCCACACGTGACCCTGGGGCAGAGAGGCAGGAAACAGGACCAGATGCCACGGGCCCATCAGGTCGGCACAAACTTACAGTGGCTGAGGACATGCGGAGAAAGCCCTGGGGCAAGAGCATTGCGGGTGCAAAGCTGCACAGCAGGGGCTGGGGCGGGGTAGGGGAGACACCCACCAGGTTAGGGAATCGGCACACATGCGCTCCTTCATCCAAGGCCCTGCCCCCATGAGGAGCAGCCCAGGGGAGTGTTCGCCCTGGTGTGCACAGGTCCACGCACATGGCCCCTGGTTACGTTGGTCACAATTCAGATTTCTATCAACGAAGGATCATTGAATGATAGTACATTCACAAGATGAGAAAGCCCACAGCAGCTATGAGCTATACAGTGGATCTGTGTAGACTCCTCCCCTCCCCTCCCTCTCCCCTTCCCCTCTCCCTCCTCCTCTTCCTGGCTCACTTGTTAAGCCAGTTTGAGTTGATTTTCTTCACTTGCAACCAAAAGAACCCTGACTAACACTCTGACTGCAATGGTAACAACTAGTTTAGGGCATTATCTTGAAGAGACCTAACCAGTGCATTGCAGCCAGGTGGGGTGTGGGGTGCTGAGTGCATACTAAGCACCTGCTTCTGCCCCAGGACCCAGAAGCAAGCTAGGCCTCTCAAGTGGGGGCTGGGAAAGGGCCCCAGTGCAGCTTGGGGGGGGGTCAAGGTGGTTCCATCATCCTGCGCTGGTCCAGCACCCCAAATGCCACAGGGATGGTCACTCTTGACTGAAGCCCTTTTCAAAGCTGACCCACCTGCAAGGGAACACCCAGCCCTTCACATCAGAAGTTCCACAGAGTTGTGACGCCACTTATGGAGATCCCACTACGTGCTAAGCCTGATTTGTGCTACATCTGCCAAACCAGGTCACCACCCTCCTCTGGGCCCATCACTGCCTATTCTCCATAAATTCAACCCACACAGACACATGCGCAGATTGTAAGTACACAGCTCAACAAACCTTAAAAAGTGAACATGCCTGTGAGACCAAAGCCCAGATAAGAACCAGAACCTCAATGGCACCCAGAGTCTCCTTGCCCCACCTGCTGCTTTCCCCAGGGTCATGGCCTTCCTGGTGTCCCACCGCCAGATGGGTTTTGCCTGGTTTTGAACTTCACGCTGAGAACAAAATCACGCAGCTGAACCAACCATATCCGGCATCTCCTCTTGGATGTCACACCTGTGTCACACACGTGTCTCCCCCAGCAGCAGCAGGCATTCAGTGGCATAGCACCCCCAGCTGAAGATATACAATGTACCCATTTTACTGCTCATGGATGTTCAGTTGTTTCCAGGGTTTTCACCGTTTTAAGGATCCATGCTGCTCTGGCACTTTGATTCTCTGTCATGGTCACTCATTAGATGAAGGGCCCACAGAGGGAGACTGGACTGTGTCCACTTCTGGTTCCCCCTTCCCTGTGCAGAACCAGGAGCTGCCCTCCCCCTCCGGGGTGTTGCCTGTCTCTACTCTGGTCCTAGGCCAGAGGATGGACTTTTCCAATTGTCTTCAGCAGGCCTGGGCCCCAGGACTGGTGTAGTTTTCTCAAGGATGTAAAGGCTTACCTGCTTCTTGTCATCAAGCCTCTGTGAGCAGGACCAGGTGAGCCTGTTGAAGGAAGGTCAGGAAGAGAGAATCCTGTTTCACTCTGGACCAAAACTGTAGACCAGTGGTAACATCTGTACTAGTTAGGAACTGTATTTAACTACAAGTAGCAGAGACCTTGGAGAAGGCAATGGCACCCCACTCCAGTACTCTTGCCTGGAAAATCCCATTGGCAGAGGAGCTTGGTAGGCTGCAGTCCATGGGGTCGTGAACAGTCGGACATGACTGAGCGACTTCACTTTCACTTTTCACTTTCATGCATTGGAGAAGGAAATGGCAACCCAATCCAGTGTTCTTGCCTGGAGAATCCCAGGGACAGGGGAGCCTGATGGGCTGCCGTCTATGGGGTCGCACAGTCAGACACGACTGACGTGACTTAGCAGCAGCAGCAGCAGCAGCAGCAGCAGAGACCTGGGAAACAGTGGCTTAGATAAAATAGAGGTCTATTCTCACAGGTCCAAGAATTCAGGTATTCCCAGGACAGGTGTGATAATTCTAGAGCATCATGAGGAACCCCCAGTCCTTTCTGTTCTGTGTATTTAGAGTTTGGCTCCATTCTCAAGGTCACAAAGTGGCCTCTGGAGTGCCAGACATCATGTATATGTTCCAAGCAGGGAGAAAAGGGAAGAAAACAAGCAGTGCACATGTGCATGCATGCTAAGTTGCTTCGGTCATGTCCAACTCTTTGCGACCCCGTGGACTGTAGCCTGCCAGGCTCCTCTGTCCATGGGATTTGCCAGGCAAGAATACTGGAGTGGGTTGCCATGTCCTTCTCCATGGGATCTTTCCCACACAGGGACTGAACCTGCGTATTGTCTCCTGCTTTGGCAGGTGGGTTCTTTACCACTAGTGCCACCTGGGAAGCCCAAGAGGAGCACACACAGCTCTTTATTATTGCTGCTGCTGCTGCTGCTAAGTCACGTCAGTCGTGTTCGACTCTGTGCGACCCCATAGACGGCAGCCCACCAGGCTCCCCCGTCCCTGGGATTCTCCAGGCAAGAACACTGGAGTGGGTTTCCATTTCCTTCTCCAATGCATGAAAGTGAAAAGTGAAAGTGAAGTCGCTCAGTCGTGTCCGACTCTTCACGACCCCATGGACTGCAGCCTACCAAGCTCCTCTGCCCATGGGATTTTCCAGGCAAGAGTACTGGAGTAGGGTGCCATTGCCTTCTTCAATCCTGCTTGCTAGGAAGGTGGAAAGGTGGTCTTAGCTGCTCACCTGGTCATCTTGGGAGAAGGGAAGATGAGACATTAGGCAGGTGACAAGCAGGCTCATGTTCAACATCCAAGCCCTGTTTCCTTCTGCCTTATTTGGGATATTGAGGGACAAGGGCTCTCCAGTGCCAGCCATTCCTAGAATCAAGTATGTCTGATTCCTGAAGCGAAGTATTTTGAATGGGCCTTGCCAACGTGGTTCGTCCTCCTCCTTCACTGGAGGCACACAGAGCCCCTCGGGAATGCACACAGTCTCGCCTCTCCTTGAGAACAGGGCTTATCATCCATAATCATGGGTACTTTCCAAGATGAGTGATAAGAGCTGCTCTCTTACGGGGTCAGATCAGGTGGGCCTGAGCTCTGTGGGGGGATTTATGCCAGAGTCTCTGGCTGGTTCTGGAAGCAGTCCCCCACACCAACAATTGTTGATATGAGTGGTTTGTTGGGGAGAAGCCCCACCCCAGCCAGACTCTGCAGGAGGCTCAGGGCACAAATTCCAGCTCGGGGAAGTAGGTGGGGTCCGGCCCTCATGGGTCACTAGCTGGGGCCCTTGGGATGAGCTGGAGGAGGGTCACCCACAGGTTCTGCCTGGGGAGGCCAGGCCAGGGTGCAAGAGTGAGCCCTGTGAGGCAGGGGCACACATGGGCAATTCAGGGGGTGCATGGGTCTGATGAAAGGGACCCAACAGGTGTAGGCAAGTGTCAACAGCATCTGCAGCACCCCGAGAGGTCCGGGCGGGAAACAGAGGCCCAAGGAAGGGACAGGGCCTGTTCAGATGTCAGCTGAGACGCTGTCCTGCCCTGAACATCACCAAAGTCCCAGGTTATGCCAGCATGTGTGTTCCTCCCTTGCTTAGGCCAGCTGTGTGCAAAGCCCTCCAGATGGGGATGCCTGGCCCTCCAGACAGAGGTGGAATGCCTGGCCCAGGTGTTCCTCCCAGGATGAGTCTCAGACTCACCTGGTCACTGGCCCCCATGTCGTCACCAGAAAGCGGTCAATCTAAGACATGACCACAGCACCAGGGTGTGTAAACTCAGGGCCTCCTGAAGAATGGGCACGCATAAAGGTGGGTGACCAGGCCTACCAAGCAGCTCCAGGAGGAGATGGGCTAGTCTGCCAGCTGAATCCAGGGTTAACCTGCTTCTCTTTGGGAGGAAGGAGGTGACTCACCACTGACGCAGCCATGGTCAAGAAGATGCCCCTGGCAGTAGGCTTGGAGGGCTTGTGGGTCCCATCACAGTGGAGGCAGGGGCTGCAGGTAGTTGACTTGTGCACAGGTCACAGAGTTGGAGCCCCCACAAATCCCAGCTTCACTAGATTTTACCACTGATTGGCTGTGTGACCTTAGGCAAGTTAATAAACCTCTCTGGGCCTCTATTGCCTTAGAATGGAAGGTTTGGGAGGATTTGACGAGTTACTTTGGTACTTGGCCCACAGCAGACTCCCACAGGGATGATGACGGTGGTGGTGATGGTTCAATGAGGAGCATCTGCAATTTCCTTCTTGGCCATGGGAAAGGCTCACTGTTGCCTCCGTGGCAACTTCCTCCACCTGGGTCCCCCTCCTGCCTCACAGAGGAGCTGGACCCAGACAGCTGGGCTCCTAACACAGCCCTCCTGCCCAGAGGACATGCCATGAACGGCCCTCCATGCAGGCGCACACCCAGGAGCTAGTGCTGCTGTCTGCTCTGGTGTCTGCATGAAGCTTCTCCTGGACACTGCCCCCTGAGACTGTGTAGTCCAGGCAGCCTGGCGAACACTGTTCCCTCAGGAGCATCAGCACTCCTGGGCCACCCAGGTTCTCCAAGAACTCCTCCCCCCACACACACCTGCTTGTTATGGTATCCCTCACCAGTGGTCTTTTAATTTCTACTTGCATACCTCTGGGGACAGGAGACTCACCACCTCTCAAGGTCACTCCTCTAATCATTTGAAAGCTTGTCTCTGTCCTGAGCCAACACCCGCCTCTCTACTGGTCTGGCTTTGCTTCCAGGGGGCAGTGAAAATCCTGCAGGTCCGTGAGAGCAGAAGCCCAGGCAGTGTGACCACCCAGCGGTCACCACCTGTCCCCAAGCTGGTCTTGGATTGCTGAGCTGTGGACAGACCAGGCACAGCAATTCCTCCCCCTTCTTCCTCCTCCTCTGCCCTTGAAGGCACCAGGCAGCTCCAAAACCTTTATGTGTCATGTGAACACAGTTACATAAATATTACGTGTGCATGATTTTAAGGATCATAAGTGATGAGATTTCAAGGTGACAAGATTCTTTGTCTTTTTTTTGGAGAAGATATTTGAATGCAGTGCTTTTTTGGGAAGGAGAGTGGGAGGCGGAGGTGGTTCTGTTTCAGAAACTTGCCTCTCCTGGCTCCTCCGCCCAGCTGGACACCTGCAGGGTGGATCAGGCTCACATCTGGGCATGCAATCCTGGCTATGCCCAGGTGTGGGTGTCACGTTGCAAACAGGCCACTTCTGATGCCAGTGAGGGGGCTTGTTCTGCCATGGGGGGCATACACACTTATGGGGGAGGTCCTTAAGAAACAGGCCCCGGGCCAGGGTGGAGGGTGGGGATCAGGTGCCTCCCACACATACCTGTGCACAAGTATTCAGAGCAGCACAATTCACAGTAACCAAGAGGTGGAAGCAGGCAGTCTATCCACAGATGAACCAAGTGTGGTCCATTCCTGCGATGGCGCATTACTCAGCTTTAGAAAAAGAGGAGATGCCGACCCTTGTTCCAACGTGGATGAAGCTGAAGACATTATGGTGAGTGAAACACGCCAGACACAAAAGGACTTATACCCGGCTGCATGACCCACTTACATAAGACACCCAGAGCCCCAATCCATAACCACAGGAGGTGGTTCCCAGGGGCTGGAGAAGGGGTGGGGAGCGAGGGCTTAATGGGGACAGTTTCAGTTTGAGAAGATGAACAATTTCTGGAGGTGGAGGGTGGGGACGGCTGCACAACAACGTGAACACAACGCCACCCAGCTGCACACTTTAAAATGATTAAAATGGTAAATGCTACTGTTAAGAGTACTTAACCATAACAAAAATACTAACACAACAACCCCGCCCCTCCCTCCACGACAAAAACACCACGATCATTCGGGGAGGCGCCTCTGCTGGGTGCCTGCCTGGTCTGTGGGCGGAGTGCGTCTCTGCCTGTTTGCCCGCCTCGGTGCAGGGCAGGTGCGCAAAGCAGGCGTTTCGGAGGGAAACTGAGTCTGGGAGTGTGGGGGTGCGGCTGGGCTTGACTTGACCCAAATCCAGACTCCGCGCTCCTTTCCGAGCCCGAGTCCTTCGGGGGCCGGCCCCGAGGGAGGAGGACGGGGGGCTGGTTAGGCCCCCGGAGCAGACCGCCGCAGGCGGATCAGGTAGGAGGCTTGAGTCAAGCCTCAGCATCAGGGAGGCCTGGCGGGGCCAGCACCGCGCACTCCCTGCCCGCAAACGCTGCCCTCCCGCCACAGCTGCCCCTGAGTCCACGCCGGCCCCTGAGGCCACGCCCGGCTGTGAGGCCGCCGAGCGGACGGGCGCCACCTGCCGGCGGGGAGGGCGCTGCGCGGGCCGGGCGGGGCTTCCTCCGGCTGCCGGCGCGTCTCCGCGCCCTGGGATGACAGCAACCATGCTTTATCTTCCAAGTCCGAGCCCAGAGGCCCCTCTGAAAGCCCGGCCGGGGTCGTTCCCAGCCCCCCAAACCCCGCTCGCGGGGGCGGCGGGCCCCTGGGCCCCATCTCTGCTCCGTCCTCCAGTACGGCCTTACCCTACCCGGATCACGTCTACCAAGACCCCATTTCCAGACGAGGTCACATCACCGGCCTGGGGATGTGAATTTGAGTGCACGCTAGTGAACTCACTACAGCCTCTGATGTTTCCTCCTCCCGGCAACCTTCCCCGACCGCCGGGACCAGCCACTGTCCTCCGATCTGGCCACCTGGGCTGTAGGGGGGTCGGCACTGGACTTGCCTCACCACGCCCAGCTCTGGGAAGGGGAGTCACAGCCTCATCCTTTTTTAAAATTGACTGTGCCTCGTGGCTTGTAGGATCTTAGTTCCCCCAGCTGGAATAGAACCCTGGGCCCTCTGGTACTGGAAGCACAGAGTTCTAAGCGCTGGACCGCCAGGGAACTCCCCAGTCCTCCACCATTCTTATGTGGCAGGAATGGGACCAGCCCCAGGTGAATATTCAAACTGCAACAAGATTTTTTTCCCCTCTTACTAAGGCACCCTAATGGATGCCTGCTGCTGCTTCTGCTGCTAAGTCACTTCAGTCGTGTCTGACTCTGTGCGACCTCATAGACGGCAGCCCACCAGGCTCCCCAGTCCCTGGGATTCTCCAGGCAAGAACACTGGAGTGGGTTGCCATTTCCTTCTCCAGTGCAGAAAAGTGAAAGTGAAGTCGCTCAGTCATATCCGACTCTTAGTGACCCCATGGACTGCAGCCCACCAGGCTCCTCCTTCCATGGGATTTTCCAGGCAAGAGTACTGGAGTGGGATGCCATTAGACCTGGACTATTTCAGATGCAATTCAGGATTCACAAGATGAACCTACAGAAAGAACTATCAGATCTCCGTGGTGTGGCACGTTTCATAAAGCAAATCTCAGCCTTTACCCACATGGCTCAGTGAATGGCTATAGTTCAAATGGTTGAAAGCAAAACAGAAGAAACACTGTTGTCCTGGATGTTTTTTTAATTCTTGACCCTGCCAGCCAGCAACGTCAAAAACCATGTTCAAGATGGCTTTTCCCCCGGTGCTTTGGAAGTTAGGGAGGCCTGGGGCAGGGGAACAGATTTCTGCCCAAGCATTTACTGTATATGACCAGCCAGCAAATGGGTGTGGACCACATAAGCAGCAAAATGGAAGCATGCTCCTGAGATTAAAATGTTTTCAAAAGCGAATCAAATGCAGAAAGTGCTAAAAAGAAAGGTTACATCAGCACATTGTGCCACATTTGGGAAATGGGCAGAGTGTGACCTATTGCTGAGCAGCCGAACCTGGCCAGCAGGGAGGCCTTGGGCAAGCCCTCTGCTTCTTGTCATAAGAAGGAAAAAAAACCCTTTTATTCAAAGTAGTTGACAATTCTGGTTACACAGAGCAACAACCATTAATATCACTCACCCGTGTCTGTCGCTGGCCCTCTGTCCTCATTAAAACCCCCATAAAGTGGCGGCAAAACCCTGGTTCCCTGGTGAACATGGCACCCTGAGACCTCCACTGCTGGTGTTCAGGAACTTTCCAACTTAAAGCTTTAAAAATGACACTCAAGGACCTCCCTGGTGGTCCAGTGGTTAGGAATCCACTTGCCCATGCAGGGCACATGGGTTTGATCCCTGGTCCAGGAAGATCCCATGTGCCTCGGGGCCACAACTAGTAAAGCCCATGCACTTTCTAGCTGTAGCAAGAGAGGCCACCCAATGAGAAGCCCACGCACCGCAACTAGGGAAAGCACGTGTGCAGCAGTGAAGACCCAGCACACCCCAAAAATTAATACTTTTTTAAAAGTGACACTCAAGTGTAGGCTTAAAACTTTGCCTGTATTTTGGATCACCTCTTCTGGATGGGCCCTTGGAAGTGGAATTCCTAAGTCAAAGGGAAAAATAATTTTTAAGGTTTTTGATGAGAGATTTCAAACTGGTGGCCGCAGAGCCTTTTTTCTCCCAGCTGAATCTAATTTGTTGCTATTGTTCAGTCACTCAGTCATTTCTGACTCTTTGCGACACCATGGACTGTAGCATGCCAGACTGCCCTGTCCTTCACCATCTCCCGGAGCTTGCTCAAACTTATGTCCATTGAGCCTGATTTGCCCCATGCAAATTTTTTAAATTCATGTCAACGTTTTAAAGAAAGAGGAAGAAAGAATAAAAGAATAAAGATTTCCCATTGGAATTCAGATTTCCAGCTTGTCTTAGAAAATCAGAGCTACGCAATCAATCAATGTAATACATCACATTAATAGAACAAAGGGAAAAAGCCATATGGTCATCTCAACTGATACAAAAGCCAACGCCCCTTAGGATAAGACACTCATCAAAATGGGAAGAGAGGAAACATCCTCAGTGTGATAAAGGACATCATACTCAGCGGAAAAGACTGAATGCTTCCCCCTAAGACAGGAGCAAGATGAGAACACCTGCCCTCCCACAGCTGTTCAGCATAGTGGTGGAATCCTTGCCAGAGCAATTAGACAAAAAAAGAAAGAAACAAACAAACAAACAAAAATCATCCAAACTGGAAAGGAAGAAGTGAAGTATCTCTGTCCCCAGATGACATGACCTTTGTTGTTGCTATTGTCTAATCATTCAGTTGCATTCGACTCTTTGTGACCCCATGGACTGTAGCCCGCCAGGCTCTTCTGTCCATGGGATTTCCCAGCCAAGAATACTGGAGTGGGTTGCCATTTCCTCCTCCAGGGGATCTTCCCAACCCAGGGGTTGAACCCAGGTCTCCGGCATTGGCAGGCAGGTGCTTTACCACTAAGCTACTAGGGAAGTCCCTGATGTGACCTTACATACAGAGAATTCAAAGAATCCACTGAGTAACTATTAGTGCCAATCACTGAATTTAGCAAAGTTGCCAGGTACAGGATCAACATACAAAAATCAGCTGTATTTCTATACACTAGCAATGAGCAATCCAAAAAGGAAATTAAGAAAATAATTCTACTCGCAATGACATTCAAAAGAATAATACTTTGGAATAAATTTAACCAAGGAGGTGAAAGACTTATACACTGAAAACTACAAAATATTGCTGAAAGAAATGAAAGATGACATAAATACACAGAAAGACATCTTGTGTTTACAGATTGGAAGACTTCATATTGTTAAGATGCAATACTACCCAAAGCAAATAAATAGATTCAAATCCCAATGGCTTTTTTTTTTTTTTAAGAAATAGAAAAGCTGATCCTAAAATGTATATGGAATTGCAAGGGACCCTGAACAGCCAAAACAATCCGGAGTAGAAAAAGATATCTGCAAAAGTCTCATGTGCGTGCTTAGTTGTGTCCAATTCTTTGTGACCCTGGGGACTGTAGCCCGCCAGTCTCCTCTGTCCATGGGATTCTCCAGGCAAGAATATTGGAGCGGGTTGTTATTTCCTTCTCCAGGGGATCTTCCCAACCCAGGGATCGAACCCAGGTCTCCTGAGTCTCCTACATTGCAGGCAGATTCTTTTACCACTGAGCCATCACAGAAGCCTCAGATCAGAATACAAAAAGAACTCCTACAAGTCAATAACAAAAAGGCAAATAACCCAATTTTTAAAATGGGTATAGGACCTGACTGGAGATTTCCCCCAGAATATACAAATGGCCAACAAGCACGTGAACATATGAAAATGTGTGTAATGTCATTAAGGAGTCAAGTTGAAACCACAATGAAATATCACACCCACTAAGATAGTTATAGTTTGCTTTTGAAGGAAAAATAGTAAGTGTTGGCAAGAATGTGGAAAAATGAGAACTCTTCCATTGCTGATAGGAATGTAAAATGGTACAGCCACTGTGGAAATAGTTTGATAGTTTTCCAAAAAGTGAAACAGAATTACCACATGACCCCACATTTCCACTCCTAGGTATACACCCAAAAGGACTGAAAACACTCATATGAGGTGTTCACAGCAGCATTATCCAGAGTGGCCGAAAGGTGGAAACCCCTAAACACCAATCAACTGATGAATGGGTACACAAATGTGGTCAGTCCGAAAACTGAAATATTATTCAGTCATAAAAAGGAATGAAGTACTGATTCCTCCTCCTGCTGCTGCTGCTGCTGCTGCTGCTGCGTGGCTTCAGTTGTGTCCGACTCTGTGCGACCCCAGAGACGGCAGCCCACCAGTCTCCCCCATCCCTGGGATTCTCCAGGCAAGAACACTGGAGTGGGTTGCCATTTCTTTTTCCAATGCATGAAAGTGAAAAGGGAAAGTGAAGTCGCTCAGTCATGGCCGACTCTTAGCGACCCCATGGACTGCAGCCTACCAGGGCGACCCCATGGACTGCAGCCTACCAGGCTCCTCTGTCCATGGGATTTTCCAGGCAAGAGTACTACAACATGAATAAACCTTAAAACTTCATCCTAAGGAGAGAAGCCAGATTTGACAATCACGTATCGCATGGCTCTGTTTATATGACAAGGTAACAGAGACAGAAAGCAGACTTGTGATTGCTGGGGGCTGCGGGGAGTGGGAGGGGTGGACAGGTGGTGACAGGGTCTCCTCCCGAGGTGACAGAACATTCTGGAACCAGACTCAGGGGACAGGAGCACTGCAGGTGAGTGTGCTGAACGCCATGGATATACACACTTGAAAATGGCTAAAATGGTAGATCGTACCTCAATCAAAAGTTTAGAAGCCAGATAACCTGGCTCCAGGCCCCAGCCATTGGAGACCAGATCACCTTCTTCTACCCAAGGATGGAAGAGAGACATTCTCAGACAACTGGGGAGTCCCAACCCTTTTGGGGTGGGCAGCAGGGGAGCCAAGGACGTGAAAAGAACTGGGGGGAGACACAGGCAGCCCCAAGCTGTCCACAGGGACTCGTGTGGTTGGAGATGGACTATTTTTATCAGTCTGAATACAGCCACCAGCCACTTGGTGTCCAGCACATCAGCAAACTGAGATGCTGAATTTTTAACTTGACTTAATTGGAACTGAAGTGTAAATCTCACAAGACTTTAGGGGCTGTGCTGATGCTGGTTGCCTTCGTGTGCTGCCCCACCTGGTGGCTCCCCTCTGCGGCCCTGCCCAGCAGCAGGGCCTGAGATCCTCTGGGGTCAGCTCATCACCCTCCCCCAGCAGGCAGCAGGTCTTCCCATCCCAGTAACATCATCACTCTGCTTGCCCACAATCCCCACTCTCTGTGGCCCCTTAGATGTCTGGTCTCCCTGCTGCTGCTCCTCTCGTGCCAGGACCACGGGGGCCTGGTTAGGAGGAAGCCCATGGCCCTGTAGGCACTCCTCCCAGACAGCACCCGCCTTTCCTAGCAGGAGCCCAGAATACTCAGGTTGCTAATTTGAACCCAAATAGTGAAGTTCTCTCTCTCTCTCGCCTCTTTAGGCTCTTATTCTGTAATTTCAGTTTTCAAAAACAAAACCCTCCTGCCTGCAAAGCTCGTAGATGGCTCCTGAGACCTGCCTCGTAAAACAAATGGGTCTCCTGTGGTTTTACGGTTTCATAATCACCCCACGTAGCAATGGTACAGTTCCGAGGGAAGCTGGCCCAGAGCCGCAGGTGAAGGGGCACGAAGGCAGCACGTTTAGACCAGCAAGTGAGCTGAACCCCTGGACAGCGTTGTCTGTGGGTTCCTGGTCGTAAACCGGGCAAATGCCCACCCACATTTACTGTTCTGCCTGTCAGGTGCTAGGGGTATGGGGATGAACAAACAGAGAAGCTTATTAATTCATTCAGCGAGCATTTATGGCCTCCTGTGTGCCAGACACTGGGTGTATTAGTCAACATTCTCCAGAGAAGGAGAACCAATAGAATTGAGAAATACGTACATGTGTATGTATCCTACTCATATGGATATGCAAAGAACCTAGAATATTCAAAATAACTCTGAAAAATAGCAAAGTTGGAGAACGGACACTAGCTGGTTTAAAGCTACAGTGAAAAGGAGAGTGTGGCATTGGTGTCCAGCAGACAATTAGGTCAATAGTACAGAACAGAAAGTTTAGAAATAGACCCACGGGTCTGGACAAGTGAATTTCAACAAAGGTGCAAAGGAAACTCAGTGAAGAAAGGCTAGTGTTTCAACAAATGGTGCTGGAACAATTGAAGTCTGTATGCAAAAAATAAAAAAGGAAGAACTTGGATTTATACATCAAAATTAATAGGTGGAGGGATAGATTGGGAGCTCAGGATTGACATGTACACATTGCTATATTTAAAATAGATAATCAGCAAGGACCTACTGTAAACAAGTAAATAAACAAATTTAATACAAAACATTGTTAATACACTGTATACAAAAATCAACACAAAAGGGAACACGGACCTTGATGTAAAACCTAAAAGTACAAAACTTCTAGAAAAATATATGAGAAAATCTTAGTTAAGCAAAGACTTCAGACACGACACCAAAAGCACCATAAAAGAAAAAAAAAAATCAACAGTTGAACAAATGCCCAGAAGGTTTTAATATTCAGAGCCATGCAAGAAATAATTGACGAAATCCCCAGAGGGGCCTTGTTTCCAACTGGTTGTGTCTGCTCCATATTTTTCTGACCCGCTTTCTCTGAACAAGCCCAGCGGTGCCTTGTCCCATCCTGGAGGTAACCTTTCTTGTAGTTTGGTTTCTGCATTTTCAGTCCAGCTTTTGCAGTGTACACCTGGGTGTAAGTGCACCGCATATTATTTGGGGTCTGGTTTAACATTCACACCAATTAAACCACTTTTCTTCAGACCCCAGGTGACACACATGATCTACTTCTTCTTCCTGCTGTGCAGCATCCCACTGCCAGGATGTGTCACGTCCCAGGTCCCTGTTGTTGCCTCAGGCAGAGTCTGGGCAGGA
Organism: Bubalus bubalis; assembly: GCF_019923935.1. Taxonomy (NCBI): domain Eukaryota; kingdom Metazoa; phylum Chordata; class Mammalia; order Artiodactyla; family Bovidae; genus Bubalus; species Bubalus bubalis. Next base: position 28,034,085 of record NC_059159.1, on the reverse strand, counting down.
GATGGACAGACGGGGACATAGAGCTGGAGCAGCCAAAACAAGAAGCTGAATGAATGTGGGCAGGGCTGGCCTGATCTGCACCCCCACACCCTCCCCCAGTCTCTGCTTTCGAATGTCCTTGCAGGGACCATTGTTCTCAGGGAGGGGGTTGTGCAGAACCTCCTCCAAGATCACCAGGAGGTCTGAATCTGCATTACCCCGGCTAGTTCTACCCAAGAAGGTGTGTGTGTGTGCACATCTGTGTGTGTGCCTGTGCATGTGTCTGTGTGTATGCACGTGTCTCTGTGAGTATGAGTGTGTGCACACTCAGTTGTGTCTGACTGTGTACGATGACTATTTTGACCTACAAATGAAGGCACCTCACAAAGGAATTTACCCTGAGTCACCTCCTGGAGGTCACCAGGACGACCCCATGGGGCTTCCTTTTCCTTTTTTGGCCCAGCCATGCAGTTTGGAGGATCTCAGTTCCCTGACCAGGGATAGAACTCAGGCCCTCTGCGGTGGACGCGCTGAATCCTCACCACTGGATGGCCAGCCAAGCCCCACCATGGGGTTTTCTTTACACAGTTCTGTCAGCACGACCCCCTTGAACCCCTGCAATCCACAGAGTGACAGAGGACAGAGTCCGGGTCCAGCCTCAGCCCTGGCCCTTGCGAGCATGACTCTACTTCTGTCTCTTCATTCGTGGCCGGGGCATCACAGCTGGAGCCAACCACCCAGAAAGAACCAGTGGGGGGCGGGGCGGGGGCAGGGCCCTGGCGGGTCCTCCCAAACACTTCTCTTCTGTACAAAGAACAAAAGTGCCCACCTTTCTCTCACTTCCTTTTTGGGGCCTGGGCGGTTGGCCTGTGAGTGGCCAGCTGCTATTTTTGGGTCTCGGCTGCTCCATGTGAAACCCTAGTCCCTCCACAGAGGAAGGGGGGCCCCAGTGACCTTGCTCTTGGTCTGGGGTGCAGCCAGCGCAGGTGTGGCGGTCAATGCTCAGAATGACACGCACATTGGAAGGCCGGGCGGGTTCCACAGGCAGATTTCCTAGCAGATAAGCGTGGTATTTATAACTGCTCAAATCAGAGGGCCTGCCGTGGGACCACGCCATCCCCTCCCCTGGTTTTGATGGAAAGTAAACAGGCCCAGGATATGGAGAGCCTGGGCTGAGGTCACACACAGAGCCTGGGACTCCTCCTGGGGGGCAGGGCTACCGGTCTAGAGCAGGAACAGGATGGGTTTTCTTGGACCCGGGACCTCTCCCCCGCCCACCCCCACCCCTGTGCTCCCAGTGGGCGAGGCTGAGCCACAGGGGAGCAGGGCCAGGGCCGTGCACAGTCTGGGGTCCTGGGGTCTGCATCAGGGCAGACGGGGGCTGCCCGCCTCCCCGGCTCCCTGCCCCTCCAGGGCAGCCGTCTGCAGCCTTTTCTTCTGCACCATCTGGGCTGCTCTCTGGCTTCACTGTGACCCGATTTCACTGGAATGAAAGTGGCCATGTGGGGCCTGTGCCATGAGCCAGACATGGTCAGGGCTGTCCTCACGGAGGAGTGAGGTTCACACAGAGCCTTGCAGGAGCCAATGGGTCACCCGAGCAGGTACCCGGCAAAGGGCTTTCCAGGCCAAGGGAACCCCACAGGCAAAGGCCTGGGAGGGAGCCTGGGTCTGGGGTGGTGGGCTCTGAGAAGGAGGGATTCGGTCTCCCAGGCAGAGGGTTCTGGGCAGAGAAGGACGAAGCTGTGTCCTGGGCTGTCGGTTGCACTGGTCCCAGGCGGGGTCACTGGCATGGGCAGGAACGGCCAGTGTGGAAGCCACCTGGCCAGGCCAGGTGAAGGGGAAGTGGCTTGGAGGAGGCGGGGCCGGAGGCCAGAGTGGTTGTCTCAAAATCACCTTGAAGGGACCCCTGCACTTTCAATGGATGGGGGTGTGGAGGGAAGCGGGGAGTTGGAGCCCACGAGTGCTGTTTATGCAGCACCAGGCTGACCACTGGCTGTGCCATCCCCTGGATCCCCACTCAGCACCCAGCAGTCTGCTCGGCGAGGGCTCAGGAGTGGTGGTTCTATTGGTGACAAGACCAGGGCTCCTGCTCACGGGGATCTGGGGCATGTCTCCTCCTTCTCCACGTTCCCCTTCTTCCTGAATCCGATGTGGGGCCAGTGGACAGGCATTTCCAGAGTGTCTCCTCCCACTGCTCCCCCAGGACACAGGTGGACCAGCCCAGGTCCCTTCCAAGGACACAGGAGATGACATCTCAGGGCTGAAACAGGAGGCTGAGTGGGGCTGGGGCCGGAGACTAGGGGTGTGCCCGAGCTCTGTTGGCCGGGAGAGGTCTCCCGTGCCAATGGCAGAGCTGATGCACAAAGGAAGTTGGGCATCAGGCAGGCATAGGGAGGGAGGGAAGAATGTTTCCAGCAGAAGGAACAGCGTGTGCAAGGGCCCTGAGCCACTATAGGACGTGGCCGGTGGGACACTAAAGGGTTTGCAGGCAAAGAAGTGCCAACTGGTGGGCCAGGGTGACACAGGTGTGGGGTGTGGTTGTGAAATGTGTGCTTGTGACATAGGTGTGAGGGGTGGTTGTGACACACATGTGCTTGTGACACAGGTGTGCCATTTCTGCTTCTCCCCCTAGCATGGTTCCCAGGAGGGTCTCCTGGCACCACTAACCCAGGTGGACAGCCTCGTGGAGAGGGAGTAGGTGCTGGCCTTGCCCCGCCCTGGGTGTCAGCCACCCTGAACCAGGAGGGGCCCCGGATGGGGTGGCGGAGACTGGGGGCAGGGCCCTGTGCCCTTCTGCTGTGGGCTCAGAAGCAGTCCCCATCACCTGAGAGGATGGTGGGTGGGAAGCTGGCTCATAAAGTCCCCTGAGGGAGTGGGAGTGTGAACTCTGGGATGCAGAACATCCTGACCCCAGCAGCGTCATTTCTGGAAGAAAGATTCTGGGCTCATCCTCCTGGGACAAGTGAAACCCACACCTGGTGCGCCATCCCCTCGCAGCCCACTGGGCCCCAGCGGCTTCCCTGTGGATTCAAAGGAAGGGAGGGTCACTCCTGGGGAAGAGCTTAAGATCTTCGTTTCACCTGTCTTCATCGCTCACTTTACAGACTAGGAGACTGAGGCTCAGAGAAGGGACACATTGGCTCGAAGCAGGGCCTGGCTGTCTGTGCAATGCCGTCTTCACTGGGGAAGGGGCCAAGGACTTAGGCCTCCCCGGAGCTCGAGATGTCACTCCCAGGTAAGCTCTGCAGCAAAGGAACGTTTGCACAGCTGTTTGTAATAACCCTGAACTGAACTTCCCAACGTCCATCAGCCTGAGGATGCAGTGGGTGACCCACAGCAACACACGCGACACAGGCAGAGTGGGGGCCACACCAACAGGCACAGATGGTCCCCAAGGGCTTCTCACCAAGGTCAAGATCAGGCAAAACGAACCTGGGATGAGGTGACCCGACAGGAGGGGATGGCCCTGGGCTTCTGGGGGCCAGAAGCCATCAGCCCAGGTGCCAAGGAGCCAGACGCTGGAGCTCTGTGTCACCCTCAGCACCAGAGCCCAGAATCAACAAAGACTGGGAGGCAGGAAGGAGACCCAGGACGCCAGGGCAGCTTGAGGAGGACCTCGTCCAGTTCCGGTGCAGCTTCGTGCTTCTCCCCAGATATGGGACCATGGACAGGTCCTTGCTGAGGCACCACCGCTACCCATGGAGCCGGGTATCACCTTCTCACCAAGGACCCGCTTCGCTGGTCTCCTTCCTCTCCCTCCACCCAGCTGAACCAGAAGGAGACAAACGCGTAAGCATCGTTTGCTCTTAATTTTCAGCCTTTTTGTCCTTCCTTTATTCACTCGACATGTGCGTACTGTGCTCAGAGCTCACCGCTGGGCTGAGGGCCAGTCCCCGCTCTGCTGCCCCTCCCAGCCTCCCTTCCCACCCAGGACCTGAGCGGAGGCACCTGCTCCTGGAGCCCTGCTGCTGGGGGTCGAGGGGGTGCCTGGAAACGTCCCCCCACCAACACCACATGTGAAACAGAGGGCTGGGGAGGGGCCAGGAGGGAGTGGGGAGAGCGGTTCCTCCTGCTTCCAAACCTGAGACACTACCAGTGTCTGGAGCCTTGCACTGTCCCCCCACCTGGCTACAACCTGCCCCAAAACTACAAAAAACTGGGAGACCACCCCCCTCTCCTTCCTGAGCTGCCCTGAGGAGGAGCGCTGGACAGCCTTCTGTCTTCTGACCCAGAAATCCTGTTTAGAAAGCTGGGAACTATTTGTAAGGCTGGACTTTTTCATTTACAAACCATTTCTCTGCTCACTGCCCAGGGGAGGGGAAACAAAGCTCGAGCCATTTTCTCCCCTCTTGGAGTGTTGGGCAGGTGAAAGGGGCCATGTGGAGGGAAAGGTTTGGGGCTGGAGGCAGCACTTACCAGTTCTGTGACCTTAGGCAGGTAGGTGCACCTCTCTGACCCTCTGTGTCCTCTTCAGCAAAACAGAATAATAAATACAAGCATTTCCAAGTGGATCAAATAAGGTCTGACTAGGTGAAGTGCCTGATGCATGGTGAGCCAGTCCTGGGTGGCAAGTGCTATTATTAATAGAAAAGTGAGAGCCTTAGGAGCTGAGGATAATAAGGATAATAAGCACACTACCTCCACAGGCCCACCTAACGGTGGCTCCAAGGCCTCCCCTGGTCACTAACACAGCATCTGCTCTGGCCTCAGGGGCCCAGGTGCACTCCCCAGGCCCCCTCCTTCCCCCTGAGTGACCACAGGCCTTCTCTCAGTGGCCACTGAGCATGTGTGCATAGCCTCACCGGCAATCAGGAAATTAAAGCCACAACATACACTTCTCACACGTGAGGTTGCCAAAAAATCTAAACAACCCTGTCCTGCACAGAAAGAGACACAGAGGAATGAGGAAGGTTGCCAATCACCACAGGGAGTGAGTAGGATGGTGATAGTCACCGAAATCGGCGTGTGCAGACCTCAAGGTCTGAGGTCCTGCTGGACAACACCCACCCCCCAGACAGATGCTTGTGTGTTGGCACAAAGAGACTACACAGGTATCCCTGGGATACCGCTGCTCATAACACCAAGGGATGAGAGACACCTAGGTGTTCCTCCTCTGGGGATGGACGGGGAGTGGGTGTGGGGTGGTGAAAAGGACCACACGAGGTCCACACCAGGAACACACCTGGACCACACCAGCAACACACCAGGAACACACCAGCAACATACCGGGACCACACCAGCAACACACCAGGACCACACCAGGAACACACAAGCAACACACCAGGAACACACCAGCAACACACCAGGAACACACCTGGACCACACCAGCAACACACCAGGAACACACCAGGTCCACACCAGGAACACACCAGGTCTACACCAGGACTACACCAGGACCATAACAGGAACACAACAGGACCACACCAGGAACACACCAGAAACACACCAGGAACACATCAGGACCACACCAGGCACACATCAGGACCACACCAGGAACACACCAAGAATACACCAGGAACACTCTAGGTCCACACCAGGAACACATCAGGTCCACACCAGGAACACACCAGAAACACACCAGGACCACACCAAGAATACATCAGGACCACACCAAGAACATACCAGGATCACACCAGGAACACATCAGGACCACACCAGGAACACATCAGGTTCACACCAGGAACACATCAGGTCCACACCAGGACCACACCAGAAACATACCAGCAACACACCAGGACCACACCAAGAACACACCAGGACCACACCAGGCACACATCAGGACCACACCAGGCACACACCAGGACTACACCAGGAACACACCAGGCACACATCAGGCACATACCAGGCCCACACCAGGAACACTCTAGGTCCACACCAGGAACACATCAGGAAAACACCAAGAATGCACCAACCATGTGTGCACTAATTCGAGTGGATTGCAACAATGGGTAAAAACATGATGATATACACAGAGTTCTATTTATACAAAACATTTAAAAACGACATGCAAATAGTGCTATGTACTGTTCGTTCAGAGATAAACACATTCTTCTGAAGGTATAAAAATAAGCCTGGAGGACAGAGCCGTGTTGATGAGGGTGGCTCCTCCTGGTGAGGGGGAGTCAGGTGGGCAGGCAGCTTCAGGGCTTTCACTGTAGTCTTTTCTTTTTTAAAAGAAAAACTTGAAGGCGAATATGCCAACCTCATAACATGATTCTGGGTGGTGAAAATACAGGTTTTGTTATATTATTCGTTGTTATTTTCTGTATATTTTTTTTATCAAAGGAAACAAAAATAAAGCTCTCCTTCACAGAGAACACAGTCTAGGAAATGTGGGAGGAATGACAGCTTTGGAAAGCCATCAGTGAAAGCTGCAGAGACCACCCGCAGTGGCTGGGGACCAGGACGCACGGGGCGCCAAAGCATCAGCCACAGGTGATTGGTTGGGTGTGCCGGGGCCTTTACACGGGAACATCTGGTCCCGTCAGTGTCATGCGAGGCGGGTGAGCTGTCACGGGGCTCACTTGATGAGATGCAATAGGAAGGGCACTCCTCACCTGGGGGTCTTCTCAAAACGTGTGGCCCGACCCAGGGGAGCCCACAGAGACACTGTTCAGTGTTCAGGACTCACAGAAGGAAGAGGAGGACAGAGTTAAACCAGGCAGGGAGGGGCAAGCAGAGAGGAGGCTGCAGGGCACTCCACAGGATATGTGACAGAAGACGGGAAAAGAAGAGAGCAAAGAAGGAGAAAGAGCAAAAGGGAGGGAAAGATGCTAGAAGAAAAAGGACCCGAGACAAACCAACGGCAGGCGTGACCCTCGCTGGATTCTGAATCACAGGAAGCAGGCACGGGACTTCCCTGGTAGTCCAACGGTTAGCAATCTGTCTGCCAATGCAAGGGACATGGATTTGATCCCTGGTCCGGAAAGATCCCACGTGCTGCAGGGCAACTAAGCCAGTGAGCCACGACTACTGAACCTGCGCTCTGCAACAAGAGTCGCCACTGGAGTGAGAAGCCAGCACACCACAGCTGGAGAGTAGCCCCCACTCGCTGCAACTAGAGAAAGCCCGCACAGCAACAAAGACCCAGAGCAGCCGAAAACACAATAAGCAAATAAAAAAAAAAGAAAAAAAGGAAGCAGCCATGAAAACTTCTTAGGGCTGGGAACTGGGAACCTTAAATACGAATGAGGTATTAGATGATGCCTTTGAATTATCACTGATTTTCTTAGCTATGGACATGACCGTCTGTGTGCAAGAAGGTCCGCTTCTGGAGACACCTGCGAGGTGTCTAAAAGCACTGTCCTAAGGTCAGCAGAAGGTACCAGACGAGACTGACTGCGGATGGCAGACCCTGCCCTGAACAGGGCTCAGCTCCTGCAGGTCCCAAGGGTATTCATCTCAGCCCACGTTTAACCTTTCTCTGACGTTTGAAGTTCTCATATTAAAAAAGTTTTGAGGGGAAATTTTTTTTAATGGAAAATAAGTCTTTCCACAAAAAGCTGGAATTCACTATAAAGAAACCACTATTTACTTCTTCGAAGTGGGTTTTGCTAAAATGCCGGCCTCCGACATTTCCGAGAAATTAGCACAAACTGTAGCAAAGAGGAAATTCAGCACCTCTGAGTCGGGTATGTAAATCGAATCATGAAAATCAGGGCTTTCGCTGCATTTCTAAGAAATGTCCTTTTTTGGATACTCTTGCTTTTGTCTTGCCCCTGGGACTCTCTTAGAGCGGGTTGGGCCTCCAGGCGTGGGGCGGGGGGCAGCGTGGGGACAGCAGACAGTGCAGGGGAAGTGGTAGCCACCAGGCCCCAGGGGGCTGACACCACTCTAGGGGCTGGGGCCTCAGGGCCCAAACCTCACACGCACATGTGGACAGTGGAACCATCTCGCTGGAACATTCCGTCTGGCTGAGTAATTCCACCTAAGGAACTCAAGCCTTAGCATGAGACACAGAAAAGGTAAAACACGCGTGCAATGAAGGCAGGGACATTTAGAACAGAGCCTGCAGAGCTGTTATATTTTTCCGGATGAGCACAGAAGAGCTTATCTAAAAAGACAAGGACTTGACTGATAAGATGTATTAAGTGGGGAAAGGACCCTGTTAACAGTGTTTAACCTGCAAGAAAAAAATGTGTGGGGCATGATGAGGCAAAATTCATCAGCCGGTGAAACGTGCATCCAGGTTCTGCTGGAGGCCAAGGGGCCGGATCAGCTCACTGGCTGTGGCAGAGCCTCCTGTCCTGCCTGGCAAGAGAGGCCCTTCCTGCACAGGTTTGTTTCTTTTTACCATGGCCTATTTAACTGTTTAAGGACACAGTGGAGTGGAACCAGCTCCAAACCCTGAGGTTACCTTGTCTTTGCTCTAGTTCTAGAACTCTCACATCCCCTTGATGATGGAGCTTAAAATTAGAATCCAGAGTCTCCCCTGAGACACTGAGAAAGGGCTGCTTTCAGAATGAGGAGCAGAAATCGGCACCTGCTCTGAGGGCTCCTGGCACAGGGAGAGTCACACAGGGGTGCAGTTCCTGCTTGGGGGGTGACAGTCCCTGCTGGGGGGAGTCACTCAGGGGGGCAGTTCCTGCTGGGGGGAAGTCACACAGGGGGGCAGTTCCTGCTGGGGAGGAGTCACACAGGGGGCAGTTCCTGCTGGGGGGGCAGTTCCTGCTGGGGGGGAGTCACACAGTGGGCAGTTCCTGGTGGGGGGAAGTCTCACAGGGGGGCAGTTCCTGCTGGGGAGGAGTCACACAGGGGGCAGTTCCTGCTGGGGGGGCAGTTCCTGCTGGGGGGGAGTCACACAGTGGGCAGTTCCTGCTGGGGGGGAGTCACACAGGGGGCAGTTCCTGCTGGGGGGGCAGTTCCTGCTGGGGGGGAGTCACACAGTGGGCAGTTCCTGCTGGGGGGGGAGTCACACAGGGCCGTTCCTGCTGGGGGGGAGTCACACAGGGGGCAGTTCCTGCTTGGGGGGAGTTACACAGGGGGCAGTTCCTGCTGGGGGGGTAGTTCCTGGTGCGGAGGAGTCACACAGGAGGCAGTTCCTGCTGGGGAGGAGTCACACAGGGGGCAGTTCCTGCTGAGGGGGTAGTTCCTGCTGGGTGGGAGTTACACAGGGGGCAGTTCCTGCTGGGGCGGAGTCACACAGGGGGCAGTTCCTGCTGAGGGGGTAGTTCCTGCTGGGGGGGAGTTACACAGGGGGCAGTTCCTGCTGTGGGGGTAGTTCCTGGTGGGGAGGAGTCACACAGGGGGCAGTTCCTCCTGGGGGGGTAGTTCCTGCTGGGGGGAAGTCACACAAGGGGCAGTTCCTGATGGGGGCGGAGTCACACAGGGGGCAGTTCCTGCTGGGGGCGGAGTCACACAGGGGGCAGTTCCTGCTGGAGGGGCAGTTTCTGCTGGGGTGGAGTCACACAGGGGGCTAGTCCCTGCTTGGGGGTGACACACTCTCCTGGGGGCAGAGTCACACAGTGGGGTAGTTCCTGCTGCCGGGGGCTGTGGCGGGGGAGGGGTCCCACGGGCTGCCGTCCTATATGAGCTTCATGTTCATTGTTTGGGCAGAAGGAAATGAGGCTCCCTGAGATTCCCAAAGGCCCCCAGCTTGTTCTGTCTGGTGTAATAAAATCTAACCTTGAGCAAAGAGGCCGGAAGAAAGAAGTGGCGATCCTATTTGTAGGTTCCCTGCCCAGGAGCAGACATGATTAGTCTGTGGTAGCATCAGAATGCTGGCTATTCTGGGCAAGGGGGGTGCTGCCTGTGACGGGGAGGGAGGCCTTCTGGGGGCTGCAAATGTTTCAGGTCTGGATCTGGGGAGCATTCCCTGCATTTGCCCCCTCATAAGTAGTTGCTGGCCTGCCTGCTGAGAATACTGTATTTTACTGCATGTAAATGACACCTCCAATTAAAGAAAAGAGAGTCAACAAAACCCATTGCTTGTAAACAGTGTTTGAACAAAAGCATTAACAAGCTGTGATCAGTAGTGATACTGGTGGTTGGGGACCTGAGACTTCAGCTCTCATTGCCCAGAACCAGGGTGGATCTTGTTTTTCATTTCATGCACAACTTTGCTGATGTTAGAACTCCAAAGGATGAGACCGTGTGTGGCCATAGAGACAGCAGCCGGTGCAACGGGTCTGTTCCTGGAGGTACCATCTGCTCACTTCTGGGAGCCAGCTTCTCTGTGAGGTGGTGAGAGCCCCAGCCCTGGGGGTGTGCAAGTGGGTGAGGAGGCCTGCTTGTCTTTGTTTCATTGAAAGGTCTCTTACTGCAAGAATCATGCTGCAAACTACTTTTTTTTATTTAACCATCAGTCTTAACAATCTGTCCACATCCCCGGGTAGACTTGTCTCGCTGTTCATGATGGCTGTGTTGTGTTCCAGGCTGTGCCTGTGAGCCTTGTGTGCTTGGCCATCGCTGCCTCGTGGGTACTGGCACTGTTTCCACAACAACCGTGCTCTGCTGGGCACGCTCCATGGGTGCCTGTGGCCCCTGGAGAAGAGCTCCTGGCTCATGGGTCAGGCGTAGGTTCTCCATGTTACCTGATGTGGACATCCACATCAGAGGTACCAACTGAGTTGCCATCCACACAGAGGTACCAACACACTCTCTCCCACGGGCCAGGGCTCGTGCCTCCCCAGATTTCCTCCACTCTCCATGTCAGCACATTTAAGACTTTGTCATCCGGGGGGCTGAAAAGTGATGCTGACAGGGGCTGCAGTGCTCGTCCCAGACGTTGAGCCCTGAGAACCACCCTGAGGCCTGACGGTGCACTCAGCCCCTTCTCATCACCACCTGTGACCTGTGAACCAGGGGCTGCCTTTACACACACTTCACAGAAGGGGAAATGGAGGCACAGATAAGTTAAGTACTAAATTGCCACCATGGCTTCCTGCTGGGATGTGGCTGAGCCAAGACCCCAGCCCAGTCTGTCCACCTCTAGTTCAGCCTCACGACTGCTCTGCTGGGAGTCAGGTCAGGGGTCGGGAAGCACAGAGAATCATAATTCACCTGGCCTGGGGGCAGTCAGGGATGACTTCCTGAAGGAGGTGGGCCTGAAGAAGGAAGAGGAGGAGATGACCGAGCAATGAAAGAGAACGAGGTTGCTGAGAAAGAGGGCTGGGCCACCTGCTGCAGCCTGGCATGTGCAGTGCACCCAGGGGCTCGGCAGAGAGCACTCAGGGCTCCTGGAGCGTCAGGCGAGTCCACCCCCTTGGCCGAGACAGACGGCGCAGGTGCGGCAGGAGGGAGCCGCTGATTTACATCCTATAGGTGGGGGGAAAACCCAGAAGTGCAGCCGGGCACTAACCAAATCTGGGCTAAGAATAAACGTCCTGAGTAATGAGTGGCCTGGGCCGGAGAGGGCAAGGTGGCCGTAGCCTGGCGGGCCAGGAGGAGCCAAGTAAGTAGCCGGGAAGGCGGTGCGGGGAGGGGAGGGGCACGAGGGGGTTTGACTGGGGGCTCTGTGTGGCCTTGGGGGTGCAGAGGGAATGGCACCTATGGCAGATGGATGAGCTCGGGGCCCCCTGGGGCTTCCTACTCCCCTGCACGTGGAGTGCCCAGAGACTGGGGGCCCAGGGTGGGGGCTGGCCTTGCTTTCCAGGGGAGCAGCCACGAGGCCGGAGGGTCAGCCACATGGGCAGGAAGTCCCTCTAGTGCCCAGGACCCAGAGCCGGGTGGGCCAGGACATTTTTAAGACATTCTATTGACATAGAATTCTATTCTGTTGAAGTCGACACATGCAAAAGTAGGAGAGCTTAAGGAGCCTCCCACAGACATGGCCCAGCATGTGCTTTCCAGGACCGCTGGGCCCTGCCGGGGCCTTCAAAGATCATCACAGTTTTGATCTGTAAATACCTCCGGATCTCTCTCTTAAAAACAAAACCCCAAAGGCCCTCATGCCAGGACGACTTCTGCAAAGAATGGTTCCTCAGTGTCACCAAATGCCTGTGTTCACACTTCCTGGCTGTCTTGGGTCTTTTCCAGCTGGTTTGTTCAAGTCAGGACCTAGTCGCCATCCTTCTGGTTACATGTTATAATCTAGAACATTCCTATCATGCCTCATGTTTTCCCTTGCTGCTTTTCTTTAATCGAAGAAACCAGATCATTTATCCTGTAGAATTTTTATCAGGGGAGGTTTTGAAGCTTTGTTCAAAGGCCAAAGCAGAAGGCAGCACCCAGGTCCCTCGCTGTGCAGGGCCAGGTTGTTCCATCCTCACATGCCAGGCAAGGAGCACAGCCCTTCTGTGATTCTCTTTGTGGGGAGCAGCCACATCCCAAGACGTGTCCCCAGCTACGGGCGCGAATATACAAGACTTCTGAGAGAGCTGGACCAGGCGGGGACCAGGGGTCGCTTCGACACAGGGTGGACCCCTCAGGTCCACAAGTCAGGCGCCTGCCAGACCTGGGCCTGGCACTGCCAGAGCCCGCAGGAGCAGCAGAGTCGGGCCTGGCTTCCCTAGTCCACTGACTCGCTGTGTTGCTAATTATGACTCCTTAGGAAAGCCTGTGTATTTGCCTGGGAAAAAAACATTTTAAATGATCTAACCCACCTGTTTGAGAAGTGGTAAAACCCCAAAGGACATTGAAGACAGTAGAGAGATTCTACAAGAGTAAGGGCTGGGACTTCCCAGGTGGTCCCGTGGTTAAGACTTCCCCTCCCAATGCAGGGGATCGGGTTTGATGCCTGGCCGGGGGTTAAGATTCTCACCCTGGAGGAGCCCCTTCACCTCTCTGGGCTCCTCTCCCTCGGTTGTAAAACAAAGGTCTGCCTCTGCCCTACCAGATATCCCTGAGAAAACGCAGCAGGGCCCTGAACCCACCAGAGCCCCATCTGAAGGGCCATAGGTGAAGGCTCTGAGAAGGACTGCAGTTGGAAACAACAAAACTAAACTCTGACTTTCCTTAGCCCAGCATTTTTCAAACTAAGTTGACCACAGGGGCCTTTCTCCGTCCAATGCCTACAAGGCCAGGCAAGTGAGGGAGATGGCAGACGGCTGGGGCGCAGGGGAGCCCAGGCCTGCAAGAGCCCTCCCTCCTTCCCTATCCCGCCGGCCAGGATCAATCTCGGGTGTCTCCTGCCCTTCTTTGGGGCTGAGGATAGTTCTGGAACCTTACGTAGGTCCCGGGGGTGGAGGAGGGGGGGCAGGGACAACGCCCTTTGGTCAGCCGGGTGGATGTCATCTGGCCCAGTGGCTCAGTGCCTCTCGACCGTGAGTGGGTCTAGGTGGCTCCCATCTACCTCTGTCCTCCAGCCATCACCTCCCAGAGGGCTGGGGGGTAGCTGGTGTCCCCTCCCTTCTCCCCAAACGAAGGAATGACCATCAGGAGTCTGCCTTCAATTCTGTTTGGCCCTTTGGCTTTTTTTTTTAACTAATGTATAATTGATTTACAATGTTTGTGTTAATTACTGCTGTATAGAAAACGACCATGGATATTACAGGATACTGAATATAGTTCCCTGTGCTACAGAGTAGGATCTTGTTGTTTATCTATTTTATACATAGTAGTGTGTATCTTGGGTTTTTTTGCTGTCTCATTAGTTGTATCTGAAGTAGCGTATTGGAGAAGGAAATGGAAACCCACTCCAGTGTTCTTGCCTGGAGAATCCCAGGGACGGGGAAGCCTGGTGGGCTGCCGTCTATGGGGTCGCACAGAGTCGGACACGACTGAAGTGACTTAGCAGCAGCAGCAGCAGTGTGTATCTGCTAACCCCAAACCCCTAATTTAGGTCCTTTGCTTCATGAATAGATGCCAGTCCCAGGTTGGGAGCCCAGAAAGTATAAAAGGTACAGAACACAGCCTTCCTCTCCTTCAGGTCCTCCATCTGCCCAGTTTTCCTGTCTCTTCTGCAATACACAGCTTTGTTAAGAGAATTTACATGACATAAAGTTCACCAGTTTAAAATCTACAACTCAGTGTTTTCAGTATATTTACAGAGTTGTGCAACATTTCTGCAATCTAATTTTAGAGCATTTTCATCGCGCCTGAGTCCTCCCCACCCCCAGCCCCAGGCTGCCACTGTCTCTAGATTCGCCTATTTTGGACATTTTCTAAAAATGGAATGCGTTGTTTGATGACTGGCTTCTTCCACAAGCACAGTGATTTTGAGGTTCATCCATGTGGCAGGGTGTCAGTACTTCACACCTTTTTATGGCCAAGTCACATCCCGTTGTATGGATGGAGCGCATCTCTTATGGCTCCTGGTGGCACCAGTGGTAAAGAATCCGCCTGCAACGCAGGAGATGCAATGGACACAGGGCCGATCCCTGGGTCAGGAAGATCCCCTGGAGGAGGAATGGCAACCCACGTCAGTATCTTGCCTGGAAAACTCCATGGACAGAGGAGCCCGGTGGGCTACAGTCCATGGAGTCATCAAGTGTCTGACATGACAGCACACACTCCTACATTACTATGGCAGTTCTGTGTTTAACATTCTGAGCAACTGCCAGACTGTCTTCCAAAGTGGCTGTACTGTTTTCGAGATCCTGCTGAACACACAAGGGTTCCGTTCCTGCCTACCTTCCCTAACACTTGTTGTCCGTTTGATTGTTTCCCTGACGACAAATGCTGTTCAGCATCTTCCCATGTGCTTATTAGCCCTTCAGACAGCTTTTTGGAAAAAATGTCTCGTTAACTCCCAAACCCATTTTCAAACTGGGTTGTTTGTCTTTTCATTATTCAGTTGCAAAAGTTTTTGCCTATAATCTGGATACAAATCCCTTATCAGATACTCAATTTGCAAATATTTCCTCCAAGTCCATGAACTATTTTTTATTTTCTTGATGGTGTTCTGTGAAACACAAAAGTTTAAAATTTTTATTAAGCCCTATCTCTCAATCTTCTCTTTAATCATTTGTGCATCTGGTCTCACTGCCTAGCCGCAAAGCATGAAGACTTACTCCTGTTTTCTTCTAAAAGTTGTCTAGTTACATTTAGGTCTATGATCCACTGTGAGTTACTTTCTGGTGTGAGCCAGAGGTCCACATTCACTCCTATGAAAGTGGCTATCCAGCTGTCTCAGCACTGTTGAAAACTATACTTTTTCCTGTTGAATCTTCTTGGTACCCTTGTTGAAAACCAACTGACTGTAAATGCTAGGCTTAAGTTTTGGACTCTAAATTCTATTTAATTGACCCGTGTCTGTCCTTAGGCCAGTGCCACATTGTGTGAGTTTGTAGTACATTTTGAAATTGGGAAGTGTGAGTCCTCCCAATTTGCTTTCTTTGAAGAGTGTTTCAGCTCTTCTGAGTCTCCTGCATTTCCATATGATTTTAGGGGATCAGCTTGTCATGTTTTGCAGAAAAGCTATCTGGGAATTCGATTGGGATTGCATTGAATCTGTAGAATAATTTCAAGAATATTGCTATCTTACCACTATTAAGTCTTTCCATCTATGAATGTGGGATATCTTTCCATTTATCTAGGTCTTCAGGAATGTTTTGTAGTTTTTCAATGTACAAATTTTGTACTTCTTTCATTCAATGTATTCTTAAGTATTTTATTTAAAACACTGTTTTTGGTTTTCTATGTTTCCTTACAGTGTTTCTTTATGTATGTACACATAAGTGTAGATTAGAACTTTCTCCCTTTTCGCAAAAAGAAAGAGAAGGGACTCTATAAGCCATGCTGTTATGGAACTTGGTTTTTGTTTGTTTTTCCGCTTAATATATCTTAGAATTCTTTCCAGAGCAATAGAGGGAGAGCGTCCTCACTCCTCTTCTTCAGCAGCATCACAAATAGTGCATCAATGGACGCACAGTGCAGGAACGAGGACTGCTTCCCACTCCACCCATCCTCCCTGAGGATGGCTCTGTGAGCACTTGCTCAGGACCTACTTGGGCCTGGTACTATGGATGCCCACTATAGTGGGCTCAGAGACAGATGAGACAGTGTAAGGAGGCAGACGGCTACACCCCCAAATATCCAATTCAAAATAAGAAACATCAGCAGGTTGAGACATCCCTGGTGGTCCAGTGGCTAAGACTCTGCACTTCCAGTGCAGGGGGCCCAGGCTCCATCCCTCGTTAGGGAACTTGATCTCATACTCCACAACTAACAGTCTGCAGGCTGCAGCTAAGGATACCAAGTGCCACAATGACTGGGCGCAGCCAAATAAATAAATATTAAAAAGAAAGAAATGCCACCAGGTAGAGGGTGCTCAGACTACATGGCCATCCAGGAAGGCATACCTGAGACATCTCAGAGGCCTCAGGCGACATGGCAGCTGCAGGGACAGATGTCTTTGGGAAGTTACAGTGTTTTGGCCACAAGCTGAGGTTCTGGGGGCAGTTCTCAGGTCCGGAGCCTGAGTTTGGTGATTATGAAATGATTGTAATTAATCCATTATGTTTTTAAACCACTTTATCCAAATAATAACTACCACTTGGCAACTGTGTCTTGGGTCAACTCTATGCACGTCACATGCGTGTCCTTAAGGAAACCTCCTCTGCAAAGGAGCGTACACAGTCCAATTTACAGAGTAGGAGAACCAGGGCGGTGCTGACCAGCTTTCCCAGGCTGACTGTGGTGACTCAGCTGCATCGCCCCCCAGCCCCCACACACATTCTGTCGCTGAAACACGGCAAATCAGGTTTCAGAATGAGCCAACAGGAGGCCGAAACTAACAACAGGAGGAACGGGGAGGAACGGTCATCCCCACCTTTCTCTCTTCCTTCTTATCCTCCCCCCTCCTCTTCCTCCTTCTTCCTGATTCATAAAAGAGATTGTAAACACTGTCATTCTCCCACGTGTCGCCCCAAATGATGAAACTGCTCAAATTCTCTCGGATCCCCCAGCCCACCAGATGCTCAAGGATAGACCGCCCACTTTGCTGCCAGCTAAGCCATTTGCCCCAGATGCAAAACCCTCTGCAGTTTTTCTCCCTCCTTCCTTCCTGTCACTTAAGTCCTGTCATTGCCCTGTTTACAACAGTGGTCGAAGGGTGTCCCCGGTCACGGGTGAGTGACTGTTCTACAGTAGACACGATTCAAAGTCTGAGTTATTCCCTGACTGGTGTTCAATCGTTATGATGATGTAAACTGTGTTCGTAGCTAAGCCACGTGCAGCTCACCTCAGTAACTCACCCCCAGATCCGCGGTAGATCCAGCCTCTCAACTGGGCAACCAGACTCCCTTATCTGCAGTTGCATTTCCACTGGAGATGTTCCTCCCGCTTCCCACCTATTTTAGCTGAGCTACAGCTCCCGCTAGGCCTCCTGCTAAGTCCCAGGACTTTCTCCACCACCACTCTCAGAATTTCTACCTGCACCTCTTGGGAGCAATGGACCTGCTTTCCCCTCTCATCCATTTGTTGAAAATCAATTGACTGTTCGCAGATGGAGAGCTTACTTCCGGGTTCTGTTCTATTCACTGGGGTTCCCAGGTGGCACTAATGGTAAAGAACCTGTCTATCAATGCAGGAGACATAAGATGGGTTCAATCCCAGGGTTGGGAAGATTCCCTGGAGGAGGACATGGCAACCCACTCCAGTATTCTTGCCTGGACAAACCTATGGACAGCAGAGAATGTCAGGCTACAGTTCATGGAGTCGCAAAGAGTCGGACACGACTGAAGCAACTTAGCATGCATGCATGCCTTCTATTCACAGGTCTGAGCATCTGTCTTTATTTCATCATCACAGTGCTTAGTTTAGCTTTTTAGTAAGTTTTGAAATCAGGACATATGAGTCCTCCAACTTTGTTCTTCTTCAAGGTGTTTTTTAAATTTTTTTCTCTTTTTTTTATTGTAGTGGTTTTGCCATACATTGACATGAATCCACCACGGGTGTACATATTGAAACATGTATATTATCATATGTGAAACGAATCGCCAGTCCAGGTTCAATGCATGAGATAGGGTGCTCGGGGATGGTGCACTGGGATGGCCCAGAGGGATGGAATGGGGAGGGAGATGGGAGGTGGGAGGGGGGTTCAGGATGGGGAACACATGTACACCCGTGGTGGATTCAAAGTGGTTTTGACTATTCAGGGTCAAAAGCAATTTTTAGGAGGAGAGTTTTTTTATTTGTGTAAAAATGTCATTGGGATTTTCTTAGGGATTATATTGCATCTGTGATCACTTTGGGTGGTACTGACATTTTGACATTAACTCTCCTAACCCATGAACATGGGATGTCTTTTTTTGGATCGTCTCTAATTTCAGCAGTGTTTTCTGGTTCTCAGGGTATACTTCTTTCGTCACCTTGGTTAAATTCACTCCTAAGTATGTTTTACCTGTTTATTTATATATGTATTTGGCTGTGCCAGGTCTTAGTTGCAGCATCTGGGATCTAGTTCCCTGACCAAGGATCAAACCTGGGTCCCCTGCATTGGGAACACGGTGTCTTAGCCACTGGACCACTAGGGAAGTCCTTCCTACTCCTAAGTATTTAACTCATTCTCAGGCTTCTGTATATAGATTTGTTTTCTTAATTTCCTTTTAGGATCATTCACTGCAAATATATGTATATGCAACTGATTTTTGTGTGTTGATTTGTATTTGCAACCTTGCTGAGCTTTCATCTTTAACAGTTTTCAGTGTTTGAAATTATTAGAGATTTTATATATAAGATCATGTCATCTATGAACAGATAATTTTACTTTCTCCTCTCCAATTTGAATACATTTATTTCTTTTTCTTGCCTAATTGCTCTAGCTGAAACTTCCAGTACTATGTTGAATTGATGTAATAAGAGTAGGCATTCTTATTTTGTTAACAGTCATAGGAGAGAAGCTTTCCATCTTTCATCATTGAGTGTGATGTCAACTATGGGTTTGTCATATGTGGCTGTTATCATGTAGAGGAGGTTCTCATCTATTCACACTTTAATGAATGCTTTCATCGTGAAAAGGTGCTGAATTTTGTTAAATGGTTTTTCTGCATCGAGATGTCCCTGTAGTTTTTTCCTTCATTCTTGTAAATGTAGTAATGTACATCAATTGATTTTCATATGTTGAACATAGCACTGCATTCTGGGAAGGAATAAGTCCTACTTGGTAATAATGTATAATTTTTTTTAACATGCTGTTGGATTTGACTGGCTAATATTTTGTTGAGAATTTTTACATCTATATTCATAAGGCATATTGGTCTGCAATTTTCTTTTCTGACAATGTCTTTATTAGACTTTGTCATCAGTATAATGCTGGCCTATTCACTGGTCCCTCATTCTCGGGAAGTGCTCTCTCTTCAACTTTTTTGCAAGAGTACAGGAAGGATTAGTTTTAACTCTTCTTTAAGTGTTTGGTAGAATTCTCCAGCGAAGCCGTCTAGTCCTGCGCTTTTTGCCGGAAGGTTTCTGATCACTGATTCACCCTGCTTACTTGTTATAGGTCTATTCAGATCTATACATCTATACATTCAGATCTAAACATGCATGTTTCTAGGAATTGTCTACTTACTTAGATTACCCAATCAGTTGGTGCACAACGGTTCATGGTACTCTCTTAAAATCTAGAAAATGTATACCAATGTCCCACTTTCATTTCTGATTTTGGTAATTTGGGTTTCCTCTATTTCTTTCTTAGTCAATCCAGCTAAGGTTTCCTTAAATGTCTGACTCCTTGAATAAGGGAGGAGGAATTCGTTTCTTTGCTGTTGTTTTCATAGTTCACAATTCTCTCCTTGTCTTTGGATCTCCACGATTTCATTACAGTGTGTCTCAATGTGGGTCTCTAAGTTTATCCTGTTTGGAGTCCACTGAGATTCTCAAACATGTATATACGTGTCTTTCCTAAGTTTTGGGAAGTCTCAAGCCATTATTTCTTCCCTCTGGGGTTTGGAATTCCAAATGATTCCATACAGTGGTATATTTGATGGACCCCACTGGCGACCTACTCCAGTACTCTTGCCTGGAAACTCGCATGGATGGAGGAGCCTGGTAGGCTGCAGTCCATGGGGTCACTAAGAGTCGGACATGACTGAGCGACTTCACTTTCACTTTCCACTTTCAGGCATTGGAGAAGGACATGGCAACCCACTCCAGTGTTCTTGCCTGGAGAATCCCAGGGTCGGAGAAGCCTAGTGGGCTGCCGTCTATGGGGTCGCACAGAGTCAGACACGACTGAAGTGACTTAGCAGCAGCATCATGAGTCCCTCAGGTTCTGTTTACTTTTCATCATTCTTTGTTTCTGCTTCTCATTCTAAATAGTTCAATAGTCTTATCTCTAGGCTCACTGATCCTTTCTTCTGGCTGATCTGCTACTGAACCTCTCTGGGGAGTCTTTACATTTCAGGTATTGGACTTCCCAGTTCCAGAATTCATTTCCATCTTTTAATGGAATGTTGAGAATGGTTTGGGGTTCACAGGAAAGTTGAGTGGAAATTACAGAGACGTCCCATATACTCCTTACCCCCACACAAGCACAGCCTCCCTCACTACCAGCATCCTGCACTACAGTGGCACATGGCTACATTAACACATCGTTTTCACCCAAACTCCACAGTTTACATCAGAGTTCACTCTCGGTGCTGCTGACCAATGTATAAGGAAGGACTTGCACCCACCATGACAGTATCACCCAGAAGAGTCTCATGGCTCTGTATAGACCCTCTGCTCCAACTTTCTCTCTCCCTCCCTCAACCCCTGACAATCACTGATTTGTCTTCTGTTTCCAGGATGTAATATGGCTGAATCACAGTGTGTAGACTTTTTAGCTTGGCTTTTCTCACTTAGTCATATTCATTTAAGGTTCCTCCATGTCTTTTCATAGCTTGAGAGCTCACTTCTTACTAGTGCTGAATAAATTCCATTGTTTGGATGAGCCACAGTTTATCTATCAGGTCATCTACTGAAGGGCATTTTGGTTCCTTTTTTACAATTGCTATGTTTATTCATATCCTCATTTTGTTCATACATCCTTTTGCTGATTTCCTTAAGTTCTCTGTCCATAGTTTCCTTTAGCTCATGGAACACGTTTAAGACAGTGGATCTAAGATCTTTGAATAGTATTTACAATGTCTAGGTTTTCCCAGGGATGGTTTCTGTCAAATCCTTTTTTTTTTTTCTCCTCTGTGAATGTGCCATATTTTCCGGTTTCTTTGCATGTTCTGTACTTTTTTGGAGAACTGAATATGTTGAGCATTATGTTGTGGTAACTCTGGAAATTTAATTCCCTCATTCCTCAGGGATTGCTGATTTTGCTGTTGTTGTTGAGAGCTGGAGTCTGTGACTTTTCCAAACTATTTTTGTAAAGTATGTATTCCTTGTGTGTGGTCACCAAAGTTTCTGTTCATCTCTGCAGTCAGCCAGTGACCCGACAAAGATTTTCCCCAAGTCTCTGTTGCTCCTGAATTTCATGATGATGGGTCTCGGTTTGAGAGAACTTATTGTGCAGGAGACCTGATTGGTTCTTTGAATCTGGAGGCTAATGTCTTTCAAACATGTCTCTGAAACTGCCATTGGTCAACATTTATATCTCCTGAAATAATTCCATATTTTCATATCTTTTCTCTATTTTCTGGGATGTTTCTTTAATTACATCTTATAACACTTCTATAGATGTTTTGATTCTAGCTATTATATTTTTAAACTTCTAGTCATTCTTATTTGTTCTATGCATATTATTCTTTAAAAGTAGCACATTATTGAGAACTCCTTGGCATCCATGGTTAAGAGTCCGTGTTTTCACTCCCAAGGGCCTGGGTTTGATTCCTGGTCAGGGAACTAAGATCCTAACTAAAATAAAAGTAGCACATTATCTTTTTCATGGATGCATAAGTTCTCTTTCTGAGGATGTCTGCTGATCGTCTCTTAGTTTTCCTCTGTTCCCTGCATTGTCTCTATTGGCTTGGGGTGGGTTTCTTGTGCTTGCTTTGTCCCAGGTCTCTTTCATGTAGAGTTGGTTTTCCAGTATTGGCTGACTCCTGGCTGTGGTTTACAATTCAGACTGTGGTACTGACAGCTGATTGGAAGTTGTAGGTAAACAGACGGGGTTTTTATGTAGACGTTTTGCTCCAAATGGTCAGGCAGCAGCATGGTCATTTTCTTGAGAGAATCTCGAGGCAGTGCCTCCAGGCCTTTTCCTTTGGGTCAGTTTTTCCAGAGCCAAGTCTGCTGGTTTTCTGCCACTTGCAGAATGGGGAAGGATGCATTTTTACAGGCCTAGCCATGACACTTCTAAGGTATGGCTAGGGGAAGAGTGGACCTCAAAGCTACCCTCAGTTGTGTCTGAGGTGACCCCCAACCTCCTGCTTGGGTGGGTGAGGGGCCATCACCTGCCTGGGGTCAAGCCCTCTTTGTGTAAATTTCCCCCAACCCTATTCCATGGTTCTGCACTCCATCCCCGCTGTCAGAGGCACCAGAGCCTCCAGCTCTAAGAGCTCCTAAGGTTCGGTGACCCAGTTCTGCTTCCTCCCCTGTGAACTTCAAAAGAGAGAGACATCACCTGAAGCCAGTCACCCCAGGCCACCTGCTTTCCGTCTTCCAAGATGTTGCTGTCATTTGTCCCCTGCTGCAGCTACTTCTTCATTCTACTCTTGAGGATGACTATATTTAAAAAAAATTATTTATTTATTCTTTTATTTGGCTGTGCTGGGTCTTCATTGCTGTATAGCCTTTTCTCTAGTTGCGTTGAGCGGGGGCTACTTCCTAGTTGTGGTGCTTGGGCTTCTCATCATGGAGAATGAGCTCAAGTGGACCACAGGCTCAAAGACACTCGGGCTTCGGCAGTTGTGGCTCCCGGACTCTACAGCGCAGGCTCAATAGTTGTGGTGCACGGGCTTAGCTACTCCGCAGCATGTAGGACCCTCCTGGATCAGGGATCGAACCTCTATTGCGTTGGCAAGTGGATTCTTTACCACAGTCACCAGGGAAGAGCCCGAGGACAACTCTCTTTCCCTGTCCTTTCAGTTTGGTTTCAGGAGGGAAGGAAGATAAGCCCACGTGCTTAAGCTGCCAAGTCAAGTGGGAGCCATTGGTCTTTTCTTGGTGGTTTTTCATTAAAGAATAAGCAAAAACCTCACGACATGTTTAAGAGAAGTTGTTGGCGATGCAAATGCCATGAAATCAGACAGCAATTTAGAAAAGACTCAGCAACACAGGACCAGCTGGGATAAGTCCCAGGCGCCTTGTGGAGCCAAAGAACCAGACACAGAAGTTCAAGACTGGGCAGTGCCAGCATCCTGCAGGCCTGTAGTTCTCAAGCTCAGACCAGGAGTCACCACTGGGAGCAGGTGTTGGGTGGGGGGCCCACGAGAGTCACCAGGGGGCAAGAAACATTCACCACCTTGACACGGTGGCTGTGGCATAGGTGTGCACACATGGATAGGTTTGTCAGGCTGTGCTTTTCAGATGTGTCACCGTGTGTCTCAGCAGAAGGGACACAAAAGGACATTTATTGAGTGCCTGCTGTTTGCTAGGCACTGGCTCGGTCTGCTTTTCTTTTTAATTCATTCATTTAATGAGCACCTAGTGATGTACGAGGCACCACTGAGATCCTGGGGACCCAGCAGCAAACAAGTAGCACCTGTGCCTGCCAGGCACTGCTGGTTACCCGGAAGACATCAGGGAGGTGAGGTCAGTGACGGGAGTACATGCAGAGGGGGGGCGAGGACAGGGTGTCAGAAAGGCTTCCCCGTGGGAACGAAGTTGAAACAGATCCGACGGGTCAGGAGGAAGTGAGCAGCCGCGGAGCAGGAAGAGCATCGCGGAGGGACCAGCGCACGCAAGGACCCCGTGAAGGCGCGCGCCCGCAAGCGCACTGAACAGGGCCTAGCAGGGCGCACTGTCTCGGGAGGGGCCTCCGAACCAGCGAGTCCCGGCTGGGAAACCGAGGCTCAGTGTGGCGGGTCCCGGCTGCCCAGCGAGCGTTGCTGGGGAGGAGGCCAGCTTCGTCTGTTCCCCCTCCACTCACAGAGTGGGAGGCTGCCTGGGCTCTGGCCTCCAGCTGCCCTCACGCTTCCGCCTCTCAGCCCCACAGGGCCCGCGGCGGGGGGTGGCCATGGAGCCCTGCCCAGAAGAGCAGTACTGGGACTCGCTGCTGAACACCTGCGTCTCCTGCAAACCCATCTGCAGCAGCCAGATTCCGCGCACCTGTGCGGCCTTCTGCAGTGAGTTCTGGGGCCCAGGCCCTCGCTGCAGGCGAGCAGCCTCTACTCCTCACACATGGGGCCTGGGGGGGTGGAGGAGGACAGACAGTGTGGGACCCTCTGCCTCTCGACCCTCCTGCCAGCTTGCAGCTTCCCCGGGATGCCCTGTTCCTTCCTGCCTCAGGGCCTTTGCACAGGGATATTTAACCAGGGCTTCCTCCTGCCTGACCTTGAGGTCTCAGCACCAAGTCAGAGCTCTTCTCTGACTGCCAGATGGAGAGTGGGCCCTCCTTCTCCGTTCTCTGCTTGCACTTCTTTCTGAGTCTTTTTACTATAGAAGTTATCAAACTGAGAGAGAACAGTGTAACAAACCCGTCTACCCATCAGCAGCTTTAGAAATACTGCTTTTTCGGTCCTCAATCATTGTTTTAACTTGTGTATTTTAAAGTAAATCCAAGAACTTGTATCGTTTTACCTGTGAATAGTGAATCATGAATCCTTAATACATAGGCCTTCAAAATACAAACTCAACATTTTATCACTCCCAGAAGTAATTCTTTAACATCGTCTATACTCATGCCATATTCTGATTGTCTTGACAAGTGTATTTTGCTTGCCTGATGGAACTCATCATGACTTGTATCATGTTCTTTCCTGTGGGTTTGTTTTACATGTGTCTCAAGCACTAGACTGTGGGCTCAATTCCTTTCTTAAGCCTAGCACAGTGCCTGACACACAGGGCTTCATATAAATACTGGCAGAGTGGGGATCAGAGAGGCTAAGTGACTTGCCCAAGAACACACAGCATAACAGTGGAAGAGATAGGATTTGGAAAATGACTCTCTGACACCAACACCATGACTCTGGGCCACTATCCTTTAGTGAGGTGGTCATTCATTATGTCGACCGACAAACCGTGGAAAGAGGAACGGAAATGACTACATTTCATGGGTAAAAGATGAACCATAAAGCACCGTGGCTGATGGGCTGAGGAGCGTGGAGGTTTCCTTGCAGGACGCACCACCTGAGATTGATCACTGAAGGCTGAGGATGTGGAGGCCGGATGAGGGGCAAGGGCGCCCCCTGAGAAGGGACCAGTGTGGACAAAGGCACGAGACCCGGAAAATACAGCAGAAGCGCTGAGGCCCAGTGGGGAGTCTGTGAGGTCTGGCAGTGAGGGTGGTAGCCTGCGGAGCTGTCATCTACACAGGCATATGGGGGACCCGAGGAGGCTAGGAGGTCATGGCAACCCTGAGCCAAGGCCACCACTAGGCTAACTCCCCCTGTGCTGGGGTTGGGGGGCCAGGGCCAGGACAGGGGAACGGGAGGTCCCAGATCTATGCCTCCCTGGTCTTGTTCTCTACTTTGAAAAGGACACAAGGGCTGGCATGTCTGCATTGCAAAGAGGCGTGTTGAATATTCTACTTAAACCTTGAGCATTATTCACTATGTGTCAGGCACTGTGTTGGGGACTTCAAATCCTCATAGCAACTGTAAGAAATGACCATATTATATTGTGATTATCCCTCTCCTGGAAAACAGGAGACTGAGTCACAGAGAGGCCCAGGTGCCACGTGAAGTGGGGATGAGGGTGCCCCAAGCCTGAGTAGCTTCAAAGTCTGGCTTCTGGGCCTCTGTCGTGTGCTGCCTGCAAACCTGCGTCCAGGTCACAGTTCCATAGGAACAGAATCCTCCTTAGAGACAAAGGAGACCCGCCCTGCAAAAAGGCAGGTCTGTAATGCACTCAGAACCGCTCTCTGAGCAAGTGTGGATGGCCTTCGTTTTGCTTCGCTTCTGCCCCTGATAGTGAGCCATGTTTGAGCTCCTGTGACTCTCATTTATTATTAGGACAGGAAGAACACTGTCGTTCAAGCTTTCCCACCTCCTGTCCAGGCCCCTCCCCAACTCACCAAAGGGTATGCTGGCTTCCTTCTCCATTCCTAGTATTTATAAGAGATATGCTTCTCTTTTATGAGATTTGAAAAATCCAACCAAGAACTCCTGTGACAATGTAATAACGTAGATATCAATGGTAAAATATAACCAGAAAATCCTTATATGGTTAGTACTAGGAAATGCACTTTTAAATAATATGTAGAGCAAAGAACAAATACTAATGAAAAATAAGAACATTTTAAACTAGATATAGAAAAAAATACTACACATCAAAACACATGCAGTGCAGCTTAACAGTACACAGTGGACAAGGTACCATCTAGTGTTTGCATCATGGAAAAGGACTGGGATTACTCTGGAATTGCTTTTGGGGAACTGGACTAGGAGTTTTTTTTCACTGGGATGCCCTTTGAGGCCAGACCTTCAGGTCCTGTGTGTGTCTGTCCCCCAGTAACATCATTGATCTCTGTCTCCCAGAGTCACTCAGTTGCCGCCAAGAGCAAGGCAGGTACTATGACCTGCTCCTGAGGGACTGCGTCAGCTGTGCCTCCATCTGCGGGCGTCACCCCAAGCAGTGCACACACTATTGTGAGAAGACGCTGAGGAGCCAAGTGAGCCTCCTACCAGAGGTCAGGAGACAGCGGGCCGGAGAGGCCCCGACCCGAGCAGACACCCTGGGGAGGCACCAGGTGCCAGAGCACAGAGGCTTGGATGCAGGTCCAGGTAAGCCACCTGCTGTGTTTGGCCTGCGCTTTGTTTAAGGTCCAAGTGGGTGGAAGGCAGGCACCAGGCCTCAATAAGGAGGGGCTGCGAAGCAGGAGTCCAGTCCATGCAAATAACCAGAAGCCAGACTGTGGGGTGGTCATCACAGGAAGAAAAACTAGGCAAAGTTTACAGAAGGCTGTGGGCAAGAAGAAAGAAGCAGAAGAAAAAAAGACCAGACAGTTGGGAGTCTCCTGACAGCCCTGAATGAGCTCTCAGAACACAGGGCCACGAGTGACCAGCATAGCCAACTTGTGAGCAAGACCCCCAGTCCCATTCAGAGAAACGAAGACTCATCAGGGCCTACAGGCCATGTCTGCCCTACACCATGTCCCTCCGGAGGTCTGGGACTTACACGTGTCCCACTGTGTCACGACATGTGTGTGTGTAGGTGAGGCCAGAGCTGGGCGTGGCAAGGACTGTAAACAGAAGGTGCTGAGTCCAGGCCCCGGGTCCTGAGGGTGGGGGTGGGGCGTGGAGGATGGTCACACAGCGGAGCTGACCTCTTTCCATCCCCTCCTGCTCCCCACATCCTGCCCCCCAACTCACTCCGCACCCTGCCAACCGCCACCTCAGCCCATTCCACATCTCTGGGAAAAGCCTTTCCTTTGTTTGATGGGAACAGTACAAGCTTAGCTGGGCTGGGTCTCCAGGCGTCCACACCTTTGGCCACTTCCCTCCTGTCTCTGTCTTCATGGGGCTTCTCTGTGGGTCTGTCTTCCTCTTTCTAAGGACACTTGTCATTGAATTCAGGACCACCCTCATCCAAGGTGGCCTCACCTCCAGATCCTTACATTTTTTTAAAAAAAGTTTTGTTTTGGCTGCATCGGGTCTCAGTTGTGGCACACGGGATCTTCCCTGCCTCATGCAGGCTCTTTCAGGGCTCAGTAGCTGCAGCTCTCAGGCTTAACAGCTCTGTGGCACGTGGGATCTTAGTTCCTCAAACAGGGACTGAACCCCCGCCCCCTGCATTATAAGATGGATTCTTTTTTCCCCAACTTTATTTATTTATTTTCAGCTGCACTAGGTCTCTGCTGCTGCCAGCAGGTTTTCTCTCGTGGTGACTTGTGGGTGGCTCTCTAGCTGTGGTGCACGGGCTTCAGTAGTTGTGGCACATGGGCTTAGGCGCTCCATGGCATGTGAGAACTTCCTGGCCCAGGGATCGAACCCCTGTCCCCTGCACTGCAAAGCAGATTCTTAACCACTGGACCAGCAGGGAAGTTCCCCAGACCCTTAACTTGGTCACATCCACAAAGGCTCCTTTCTCACAAATCAGGTCACATGTGTGTGGGGGGTGCCCGCCTACGGGGCTCCTTGGGGGCACACTGGCATGGTAGCCTGGTGGTCGGTCTTGTCCCTGGCTTTTTGCTTATCTTGGGGCATGGAGTTTTCTCTTCCTATCCCCGCCACTGCCACATGCGATGTCACCACTGTGAGGGCTGCCCCCAGGCCTGAGCCAGGGAAGAGGTGCAGACAGCCTTGTGCACCTACCTCACTCCTCCCCAGCCTGCCCGCTTGCTGGGCCAGGGCCGCAGGGATGCTGGCCAAACATTCCACTGGGTCCGGCGGCAGCCAATAGCATGGAGGCGAAGTGTCTGCTCCATTCCCCCAGAAGGCAGACCTGATCATGAGCACCAGTGGCCCTGGGCCCAGGCTCAAATCCTGTCCTCCCTTGGCCACCAGCCGGCGAGCCAAAGCCACTAGGGCCCTCAGGATGGTCACAGCGCTGCCAGTCTAGCCGGCCAGAGTTCCAGCCCAGCAGCAGCAGTTTCCAGGCGAGACTGGATCTGAAAACAGTGTAAAGGGTTGAACAAATCAAATGGAAAGTTCAGTTCAGTTGCGTTCGACTCTTGGCAATCCCATGGACTGCAGCACGCCAGGCTTCCCTGTCCATCACCAACTCCCGGAACCTACAGAAACTCATGTCCATTGCGTCAGTGATGCCATCCAACCGTCTCATCCTCTGTTGTCCCCTTCTCCTCCCGCCTTCAATCTTTCTCAGCATCAGGGTCTTTTCCAGTGAGTCGGTTCTTTGCATCAGGTGGCCAAAGTATTGGAGTTTCAGCTTTAGCATCAGTCCTTCCAATGAATATCCAGGACTGATTTCCTTTAGGACTGACTGGTTTGATCTCCTTGCAGTCCAAGGGACTCTCAAGAGTCTTCTCCAATACCACAGTTCAAAAGCATCAATTCTGCGCTCAGCTTTCCTTATAGTCCAACTCTCACATCCATACATGACTACTGGAAAAACCAGAGCTTTGACTATGGACCTTTGTTGGTAAAGTAATGTCTCTGCTTTTTAATATGCTGTTTAGGTTGGTCATAGCTTTTCTTCCAAGGAGCAAGCATCTTTTAATTCCATGGCTGCAGTCACCATCTGCAGTGATTTTGGAGCCCCAAAAATAAAGTCTCTCACTGTTTCCATTGTTTCCCCATCTATTTGCCATGAAGTGATGGGACCGGATGCCATGATCTTAGTTTTCTGAATGTTGAGTTTTAAGCCAACTTTTTCACCTCTTTCACTTTCATCAAGAGGTTCTTTAGTTCTGCTTTGCTTTCTGCCACAAGGGTGGTGTCACCCGCATATCTGAGGTTATTGATATTTCTCCCAACAATCTTGATTCCAACCTGGCAATTCACATGAGGTACTCTGCATATAAGTTAAATAAGCAGGGTGACAATATGCAACCTTGATGTACTCCTTTCCCGATTTGGAACCAGTCTGTTGTTCCATGTCCATTTCTAACTGTTGCTTCTTGACTTGCATACAGATTTCTCAGGAGATAGGTCAAGTGGTCTGGTATTCCCACCTCTTTAAGAATTTTCCACAGTTTGTTGTAATCCATACAGTCAAAGGCTTTGGCGTAGTCAATAAAGCAGATGTTTTTCTAGAATTCTCTTGCCTTTTCGATGATCTAACGGATGTTGGCAATTTTATCTCTGGTTCCTCTGCCTTTTCTAAATCCAGATTGAACATCTGAAATTTCTTGGTTCACGTGCTGTTGAAGCCTAGCCTGGAGCATTTTGAGCATTACTTTGCTAGCGTGTGAGATGAGTGCAATTGTGTGGTAGTTTGAACATTCTTTGGCTTTGCTTTTCTTTGGGACTGGAATGAAAACTGACCTTTTCCAGTCCTGTGGCCACTGCTGAGTTTTCCAAGTTTGCTGAGTTTTCCAAATTTGCATATTGAGTGCAGCACTTTCACAGCATCATATTTTAAGATCTGAAATTGCTCAGCTGGAATTTCATCACCTCCACTAACTTTGTTCATAGTGATGCTTCCTAAGGCCCACTTGACTTCACACTCCAGGATGTCTGGCTCTAGGTGAGTGATCACACCATCATGGTTGTCTGGGTCATTAAGATTTTTTTGTATAGTTCTGTGTATTCTTGCCACCTCTTATTATCTTTTGCTTCTGTTACATCTATACTGTTTCTGTCTTTTATTGTGCCCATCTTTGCATGAAATATTCCCGTGGTATCTCTAATTTTCTTGAAGAGATCTCTAGTCTTTCCCATTCTATTGTTTTCCTCTATTTCTTTGCATTGATTCCTGGAAAACCTGCTTGGAAATGAACCCAGCACTGCCCCTGGTGGCAGTGCTCAGAACTGCGCCTGCCGGCCTGGTTCTCAGGCAAGCACGGAGGTCACGTCCTTTCCAGACAGAAGTCCCTGGGCCTGGGGTCAGCAGACAGCGAGGCACCGGGCCAGACCGCTCCATCCCAGGGCCAGGTCACTAGGGCCGAGACAGGGCAGCAACCAAGCTGCAGACCTGAATGGTTTGGTGACTGAGCACAGGAAGCAGAGCAGAGGCAGGGACCCTGTCCTCCCATCTGGCAGCCAGCAGGCTCCCCCCTCTTTCCTGTCTGGAAGGGGTGACATGCATGAGTTGTAATGGGAGAGAAAAGGCATTAAGACTGAGGTTTAGGGCACTCTCCCCAGAAGCAACGCCTGCTGGAGGCGGGGTTGTCAATTCCCAGGTGTTCCCATCCAAGCACATGTCGTCCCAGGCTGTACCCCAAGTGCCCGCATTCCCCTCCCTCCTCACTCCCTGCCCCTGAGGTCCGGCCCTTCTCCGTATCCATCATGCAGCTGGTCCTCAGTCAAGGACTGCATCCACGTCACCGGAAGTGATAGTGCAGAGTCTGGGAGACTCTGAAAGCATGCCCGCGCCTCCAGCCTGGGTGCAGCTGGAAGGTGACATGTTCTGTGGTTTTAACTGCACTTCTTCTTCGGGCCAGGGCCTCTGAGAGGCATGTGCAGGGGCCAGGGGGGCCAGGGGGGCCAGGCAGGAACTAGTTCCATTTCCCTGGGAAGCCCCAGATCTCGGTCTGGGCCAAGGGACAGAGAGAAGGCCGAACCTGCCTTTCAGAAGCAGAGTCCCTGCTCAGGTTGTCTAGTGTGGCACCTGAAAGGAGCTGAACTCTCAGATAGCAGGAGACCACCCCTGTTCTCACTTCTGGTTCTGGGGGTGTGGGCAGGGAGAGGAAGGGGCTCGGGGAGCTCGGGGGGCAGGTCCCTGCTGATGGCGCTGAGGGTCACATGGCAAGTGGACGGTGCTGTGGATGGAGTCAGTCACCTAGAGGCTTGGCCCTGATGCTGCGGTGACTGAACCACACTCCTCGTTCTAGTTCAAGGGGGACACTCTCTATGGGGCTTCTTCAGCTGGCTTCTCACGTGGAGGCTCAGGGCACACAAGAAAGCAGAGCAGCAGATGACAGGCCTCCTCGGGGCACAAGCCAGGCCCTGTGTCACCCTGGCTATGTTCTGCTGGGTGCAACGGGGGGCCCAGCCCAGCCTGACCTGAGGGCGGAAATCAGGAACCATCTCTGAATGCCAGCAGCCAGTCTCCAGTCAGTCTGAGTGTTGGAATTCACGCTGAAAACACCTGAAATATGCAGACGTGTGGTTGTGAATTGACCTGGCGGTCCTGTGTACTGAGCAGCGTCAGAGAATAGACGCTGGTGGCTGGTAATTCTGCCTCTGACGGGAAGGCTTGTCCAGCTGGCCTGATGGTTTCCCTTTATCCTGGGGTGCGTAGGAGCAGACGGGGAGACCTGGGAGCTGGGAAACATGGTGTCACCTGGTTCTGCACACCCTGTGACCTCTCCCTGGATCCTCTCACCTCTCAGGATCTCGGCCTCCAGATCTGTAGCCTCACTCAGGGTCTTTGCTTTCCCTTCCCCACCCACGGCCTCTCTGAGCTCTGGTCAGCACCGCTGGCCTGAGGTGGCGACACCAGCCTGCTCAGAGCTCTGTAAACATCAAGGCAGCACAGGCCAGCAGTCACTTTATACAGCTCTCGGGAGTGTGTGTAAGGAAGAGGACCAGTGTCCACGCTCATCATGTATGTGTGTGGCTGGCCCGGCCCTGGCCTGGCATCCATCAGGTCTGTCACTGACTGCAGCTCTGCAATTGGGATTCTGAGGCTCAGTTTTGTTTCCTGCAAGATGGACCGTAAGACGGTGCAACCACTGTTGAAAACCGTTAGGCTCCTCAAACAGCTCAACACAGAGCTGCCATCTGCCCCACACTCCACCCCCGGGATGCGTCCATGAGAGTGAACACAAGGTCCACATGGAAACCTGCAAGCCTGACACCATGTCAGTGTTCCCTGTGGACAGACAAATGACACAGGTGACCACAGGCCTGAGCTTTGGAAACACACTGAGGGGCTGACACAAAGGCCCCGTGCTGCAACGGTCTGTTGGTGGCCAGAACTGGTGCAGAGACAGCCTAGTGGAGCCTGGGAGAGGGGGGTCACCACGATGGGTGCGGTGCTGGGCCCACCCCCAGGCACACAGGCAGCGGCTGCACAACCCTGCGAACACACTGAACCTCTGCCTCCTCCACTTTACAGCTATGTAGCCATGGACTACCCCTGAGTCTCCCAGCTCAGGGAGGGCCCCTGGCTTTACCCCTGCCCCCCAAACTCAGAAGCAATTGCACTGTCTCTCTCTCGAAGCTTGTGCCCCCAGATCAGACACACACCCTCCCTGGATAGCTATCTCCCTGTTCACCCAGCCACCTCTGGTACTGCTGCAAGTCACACGCCAAAGGAGACGAGACAACAAAAACGGTGTCCAGCTCCACCATCTCAGAGGCTGCTCCAGGCCAGGGTGGGAGCAGGCTGAGCCTGACCCTCCAAGGGGGTGAAGGGTAACCACAGAGCTTGCGTTGGGCAGACAGGGCAAGAGCGAGCATGGAGGAGGAGGGGCTGCTCCCTGAGGAGAGCTGCCTCAGGGAGGCCCTTCTCATTCTCACCCTGGCCTTGTCCGGCAGCGCCTGCAGGGCTGAAGCTGAGCGCTGACCAGCTGGCCCTGGTCTACAGCACGCTGGGCCTATGTCTCTGTGCCATCGTCTGTTGCTTCCTGCTGGCCGTGGCCTGCTTCCTCAAGAGGAGGGGGGTCCAGGTCTCCTTCCCGACCCGCCCAGGGCCGTGTCCCACGCAGGCCAAGACTTCCAAGGGTGAGTGTTCACTGGGGTCCCAGGCATCTCTCTGTCCTGGCCCTGCCCCGTTTCTAAGTGGACAGCGCCAGGCAGCTCCTCCTGGGGAGGCCTGGGGCTGGTCGGTGCAGCACCCACTCAGACTAGATGAACCAGGTCAAACATCAAGGTGAGAAGAGCAGGGGCTTGAGGAAGGGTGGGTGGACGCATGGGGTGGGGTTGGGGGTGCGGGGCCCACAGCGCTAAAACTGGAGGTGGTGGGTCCCCTGGCGCTTTGGGACTGTAAGGCCCGCACCTGCACATCCGCCCCTGCGGAAGGGGAGGGAGTGGCCGGGCTGTCTGTGGGAGAGGGTGGAGGAGGAGGGGTCCGCGCCGAGGCCAACGCCCTCTCCTCCCTGCACAGATCATTGGATGGAAGCCGGCTGCGTGGCAGGGACGCCGCCCGAGCCGGTGGAGACATGTAGCTTCTGCTTCCCGGAGTGCAGGGCGCCCACCCAGGAGAGCGCAGGCGCGCCCCCGACACCTGGGTCCGAGTGCACAGGGAGGAGGGCGCGCCAGGGCCAGAGCGTAACCGGGCAACCCTGCGTGCGCGCTGTGAACGGCGGGATCGAGGTGGTGTACACGCCCGCGCAGGAAGGAGGCCTGGCCACGTGAACCTGGGGAAATGGTGAGGGGGGAGAGAAGTGGGGGACGGGGGTGGGCAGAAGGGGAGGAAGAGGTGATGGGGGCGGAGGGGAGAAGAGCTGGGGAAAAGGGCCAGGGACCCCGTTCTTGACCCCAGGTCTCCACTGTAGGTCACCGTCACCTCAACGCACCTGCGGTAAAGGCACCGCGCCTGCTGGACTCAGCCCCGGGGCCCCTTCGCGGAAATAAAACCTCCCACACTGCCCGTTCCTCACTGTCCTGGTTTGGGTCGTGTCTCCCTGTGGTGACCACCCAGTTTCACGGCTCCTGCTGCCCCAGGGTTCCAAGCCTGGTCTCCGCGGATCTGAGATCACATGTGGACAGAGGTGGCGGGCTCTGCACGTGGCCGACACATGGGGCACTAGGGCTGTGCCAGCTTGCATCAGTCTCACAAAACCCATTTCCTTCCGTGTCTCCTCGGGAAGGCATGAAGCAGCGTGCCTGTGTGTGCCCTGTACGTGTGTATGTGCAGCGCTGCTCCCACCAGTCAGGGCCGTGGGGTGGACAGAAGCTTCAGCCCAGGCATCAAGCTGCTTGGAAAGCCTGGGACCATGCCATGGGTTCACAGGCAGGAGTGTGCTCATTTAGACACCAACCTGCACTACTGTTTAATATTTTTCTTTACATCAACTTTTCTTTCAGACCTACTTGGTAAATTTTATGGATTTTGACTGGTAACACTGTATCTGAGCATTCACAAATTTTTGATGTTACATGTATTTTATGTGTGTGCGTAGTCGCTCAGTCATGTCCGACTCTTTGTGAGTCCATGGACTGTAGCCCACCAGGCTCCTCTGTTCATGGGGATTCTCCAGGCAAGAATACTGGGGTGGGTAGCCTTTCCCTTCTCCAGGAGATCATTCCAACCCAGGGATCGAACCCAGGTCTCCTGCACTGCAGGCTGATTCTTTACCCTCTGAACCACCGGGGAAGCCCATATATTTATACCAATATCTATATGATATATATATTCTTTGTATATTTATATATATTATACATGTATTTTATATCCATATCTATATGAGCAACAAAACCTATATTTTAGTAGCATTTAAACCTGAAAATACAAAACTATTCCAAGCAGCTACATAGATAAACACAAGATTATGCAAACCATTCATCCTGTATCTCCCCAAACTGCCTGGCACACCTACATGCACTAAAGGTTCACACACCCATTCCTGGAGGTGCAGACAGGCAAGACACTCCCTCTTTCCCCATCCCTTTAACAGGCCTTGTCTGCTTCCCAGACTGGGCGGTTTCAGCTCTGGACCCTCCTGCCTCCCACCTAGGTATTGCAGGGCTGTTCCTGCCACAGCAGTGATGGGAGGGGCTGCCCCGCCCTCATCCTGGGGTACAAACAGCCAATGTGTGTCTCTGTCCAAATTTCCCTTTATAAGGCCACCAGTCACCCTCATGACCTCACTTGAACTTGATCATGTCTGTCAACCTGCAAATAGTGTCGCGCTTAGAGGTTCTCAGGGTTGGACCTCAACCCTTGAGAGTGGGGGATCAATACATCCTGCCCAAAACATGGTTCTTCCAGAGCCCGGCTCTGCTTCAGCTGTCTGAAGGCAGAGCTCTGACCTGCTGTTCAGGGGGCCCCCTGTGGCAATGGGGACGGCCTGGTGCAGCATCTCTGGGCAGCCCTGCTGGATGCCGGCAGAGTCCTGGCACAGCTCTGAGCTGCACCAATGTGCTCGTGACATGAAGGTAGGCTTGTTCCAAAGGTATGCAGACTCTCCTTCCCTCTGCAGCTCTCTGAACCCTGTCTGAAGCAGGGGGTAGGGGAGGAGTGGGAGCTGCTGAAAACACAGGGACATGCATGTCTCACCTGACTATATAGCTTTCCACAGACAAAAATAATCTTTTGGTCATTTTTTCTACTGGTCTTTTGTATAAGTTTACGTGGGGTTTTTTGGCATCCTCTCCCCCTCGCCTTTTTAAGACTGAGTTTCCTTGCTGGAAAGAAAATCTGAAACTTTAAGTACCCTTTTATCCATGTTTTCTGTTGGATGGATCTGATTCCTGCTGCTTGCTGCAGCTCCCGCCCAGTTCCCGGGATACCAGTCCCCACTGGCCTCCCTGAGGCCACCCTGCCTCCCAGGCCCAGAGGTCAGCAAGCGCTTCTGAGAAGGTAGGGATGACAGAGTCTGCAGCGACTACTCAGCACTCACCCACTGTGGCTATACCCAGCAGGCCAGGATGAGGCAGTGGGTCAGCCTGGGCTCCAGGGATCCAGCTCTGCCTGCCCGCCCCATTTCACTGTCTTTAGGTCCACCATCTTTTTACTGAGATGTAACTAACAGGTAACACTGTGCAAGTTGATACATGACACATTTATACATTGGGATATGCTCTACATGGCGTCAGGAACACCTGGACCCCCGACCACAACCCTCCCAACCCGAGATGATCTCTCGTGATACAGCGTCACAGCGTGTCAGTCTCACCTGAGAGTTCATGCCTTTAGCC
Source organism: Bubalus bubalis (assembly GCF_019923935.1). Classification (NCBI taxonomy): domain Eukaryota; kingdom Metazoa; phylum Chordata; class Mammalia; order Artiodactyla; family Bovidae; genus Bubalus; species Bubalus bubalis. The sequence goes on along the minus strand of NC_059159.1, from coordinate 27,997,825 downwards.
AGCATCACCCCCTTCCCCAATTCCAGCCCCAGGTGACCACCACTCTGTACTTTCTCTAAACACTGGTCTCTATGCTTACCCCTCTCTACATTTTTGCAAGAGCTATTTGCAACACACACCTTTACTTGATGTCAGTTAACCCACAGACTCACTTCATTTGGCTGCCCCATCTTCGTGTCGCTGTCCTGAAGCCCATGATCCATCAGTATTATTTTTGCTTTAGAAACTCAGTACCTTAACAGTGATTAAAAATAAGAAAAACGACACCATGTATATTTACCTTCAAGTCTAGAAATCATTTTCTGTGTGCAGACCCAGGTCTGTCAGAAGAGCTTCCTTCAGCACTTCTTGTGCGAGTCTGTAGGTGATGAATTTATTCAGTTTGAAAGTCTCTTTCATTTCTGAGATTTCTTCTGGGTAGATTCTGGGAAGCCAGTTTCTTCCTTTGAGCACCTCAGAGACATTGCTCCACTCTCTCTGGTTCCCAGTTTCTGATGAGACAGCTGCTAGAATTCCCACTTTTGTTTCTTTGCAACGTGTGCCTATAAATTCTTTTGTTTTTTAGCAGTTTGAAAATGTGTTCTGGAGTTTTCTGCTGTGGGCAGGTTTGTTACTTACCCTGCTTGGGGTTCTCTGAGAAAGCTTGCATCTGCAGTTTTTTTGTTTTTCATTATACTGTCATCCCTTCAAACTGCTGGGTGCTGCCCCACACCGCAGGTACCCTGTTCTTTGGGTTTTTGCCCCATCCCTCTCTCTGGGTGGTCCCAGCGCCGCCTCCCTTGGCTGAGGCCCTTGTCACGCAGTGCCGTCACGTTTGTCAAGGGTGTCCTTGTCACCATGATCGGGTCTCCTAGACGGTCCTTCCAAGCAGCTCGCCCCACTCCACTGAGGGCCCATCTGTTCCACACGGTTTCCGAGGGCCTTCAACACATAAACCCTAATGACTCAGAATCTCCGCCTGACAGTTTCAACATTCAGGTCATCGGACTCTGGCTCTGCTGCTCTGTCTCTTGGCAGGAAGCTGTTTTTACTTGCTCTTTTGTGAGTCCTGTGCTTTTCTTACCAAACACCAGGTCTATATACAACGCCAGAGACTGAGATATGAAGTTTCCATGCCTGGAACTGGCCAGCCTTTCTCTGCCCGGCCCTCGGGGAGGGGCCGAGTCGCTGAGTCACTGGCTGAGCTGGCCGGGTGGTTGCTGCTGTGATCACCCTGGGGCCCCTGGCTTCACCCGCCCTCGGGGTCACGCCCTCGGGGGGAGCGGCTCCCCAGGTGCTGTGCCCCTTCCGGCCTCCCTCAACAGCACACACTGTCACTCAGCGCTTCCCCCTGTGGGGTCCTGTCTCGGCTGCTCGCCACCCCACACCCCCAGAGCAGGAGCCCTCAGCGTCCCGCCTGCTGGAGCCTCAGGGCCACACTGACCCCCAAGCTGACAACGTTCTGCAGACTGGTTTTGACTAGTTGCTACTTGAGTAACAATGAACTAAATAAAGCACGATGTTGGAAAAAATGTACAAGTGAACTTATTTACAAAACAGAAATGAGAGTCACAGATGTAGAAAACAAGGATAAACTAGGAGACTGGGACTGACATACACACTCCTAGACAACTGATAAGGACCTACTGTGAATACAGCACAGGGAACTCTACTCAATACTCTGCAATGGCCTACATGGAAAGGTAATCTAAGAAGAGTGGGTATATGTGTATGTATAACTGATTCATTTTGCTGTACAGGAGAAACCAGCATGACCCTGTAAATCAGCCATATTCCAATAAAACAGCAAATAAGAATTTAAGCAATTATAAACACATGAGAAACCCCCATACTCACAGGCCCCCCAATTTGGTGGCATTTCCGGGGCTTCCACAGTCTGAAGCAGGAAGACAAGGTGCCGCACCCCCACACCTCCCGTGTGAACCGGCAGCCCTACTGACACGTTCGGGCGTTAAGTCCACCTGTCTACACTGGCAGCACATGGCTCCCAGTGAAAGCAGGACCTGCAGGAGCACAAGCGTGCTGCACCACCACTGAGCCTGAGGACGCATCAGGAGCCCAGCAGGGACCCTGGGGCACCAGCACGGGCGCCGTGAGCACACTGACCTCATCCCACTGAGGGTCCATCCTCCGCCACAGGAAGACCGCTGCTCGGGCCAAGCGCCTGACACGGACACAGAACCACATGGCCCGAGCGCCCTGCACACACGAGGGTGTGTGCGCGGCAGTGGACACGCACGGGCGGCGGGCGTGGTGGCTCCAGCATCCACACACACCCTGTGACCAGGGACTGAGGGGCATCCCGAAAGACAGCAACAAAGGGAAGTCCTCGCTCCAAGCAGAACTCTTGAGTACTGTACCTGGTTACCCACCTTGTCAGGAACGAGACTGGCCACAAGTACTGACCTATGTGGACTCCTGGGGCAGCGCCAACAGCTCGCTGGACAGTTAAAGACTCAGAAGGAACAGGATTAGAAGGCCAGTGACAGAAGATGTGGGTGGGGACAGACCTCTCAGGTCAGGAACAGGTTGTGCTCACCAAGAAGCCTGACCGAGGACGCTCACCAGGTGGATGAAGCCGCCTGTTCTGGGTGCCAATGGTTCACTGCCCCCACGCCATTGCTCCAAGGGCCCACAGACAAAGGGGCCATCAAAATGGGGTAGCGGGGAGATACTGCAACAGGGTCCACGTCAGGCCCCGGGCCCAGCTCACCAGTCACTCCTGTGGGATGCCTGCCCAGCCCAGCTCCCAAACCAGCTCTGAAGCCTGGAGGTCACTTCCCATATCACAGCAGCAGGTGGCCACCTGCTGGCTGGCTGACTACATGGGGGGTCAGCATCTATCTTCGTGGGATGGACCCATCTTCTGGACTCGGCTCCGCCTGCCCTGCCTGTCCACACTCCCCAGGTCACGATGCTCCACGAGTCCGACCGCTGAAGGCACAACTTCCAGGACAACTTAACACTTTTAACCAGACCATGGTCAGAGCGCACAGGTCCTGGGACGGAGAGCGAAAGCTGGGGCAGGACTGGGACACTACAGCTTTGTACCAACCACCCCATTGTAGGTCTTCATTCCCAGCCTGGACAACGCTGGATTGAAGGTCTAAGACCCTGGGGGCAGTTTGGGGTGGGGGGTGCCTTTCTGCAGGGATACAGCAGTGGTCCTGGTTAACGTGGAAAGACTGTGGGTAAGGCCGGACGGCTACTCTGGAGCCCCGCGGACTTGCTGGCACTTCCTGCTATTTCTGCGTGAGGGAACTCAAGAAGACTGCACCTCAGGCATCTTGAAAGGGACGCTTCAGAAATGAAGGGTGGACGGGCTGGAGGGGCCAGAGCCCATGACAAGCGCAGAGTCAAACAGCGCTGACCAGGCTAGGGCCCTTCTCTGCTGACTCACACCTGCCCCCTGCTCAACAGCAGGGCGGCCTTCCCCACATCCCAGGTCCTGTGCTCAAAGTCTCCAAGGATTCCTGCATTTAAAGCCCCTCAGGTGACATTAAATTCAAAATCTGACAGACCACACGGCCCTGAGCCCCAGGCTCCTCAAGTCATCATCATGGCCAGGATGAGGAGATGCAAACGACACGGGCTTCCTGGCCCAAAGCAGGTTGGGGCTGGAGCAAAGGGGCTCAGGAGGGGCTCAGGAGGGCCTCGGCTGCAGAAACGGGAGACCACCAGTTTTCAGAATAAAATGTAGCTTTATTACGACACAGGAAAGACTACAAGCCATTAGGGAGGAGAGGAGCCTAACAGTCCCTCAGAACGGCAAGGAAAGGGACATGGAGACAGCCCCATGATAAAATCCACAGCACAATCACTGGCATCTTATGATTTTGTTGTCAAAGTTATAGTAAATCAGTTACCTGAACTGTCAAAAGAACGGCAATTTGATACGATGGGAGCATCTACACCGAGCAAGCTACGACAGCATGAGTGTACACACTGCAGAAGGGCGAGTCCCAGGCGCTCTGGTGCAGGCAGGAGGGCCCCCACTCCCCAACTCAGGACACCCCAGAGAGCGAGCCACCGCCTCCCCGCAACGTGTTGACACAGCAGCCGATGTCTCAGAGACACAGTCACTTTGATACACGAGTGCAGGGGGAGGGGTCGCCCAGGAGTCCTCCGTGGTCAGGACATCGACACGAGTGGTTTTAAGAAACGGGAAACTGTTTCCAGCAGCTGCATCGGGAGCTGAGAGAAAGGACTCCCAAACGCAGCCTCTGTTCCTGACATCCCGGCAGGACCTCGGCACAGCCGAAGCGCCACACCCACCCTGCCTCCACCCCACGTGGCTCTAACAGTCAGAGGGCGATCTCATCAGCAGACACAGAGCTAAGTGCTCAGAACAGCAGGCCAGAGGGAGTAAAGAGCATTAATCCGGATATAAAAATTCAAAAATAACATTTAGAAAAGAGAAACCTGGCTTCACTGTCTCCCCATCCAGGAGCTATGGATGTGAGTGCAGGGCCCAGAAAGGGTGCAGGGAGGGACAGAGTGACCCAACAGAATCCCAAAGCCAGAACATCCACTCTGCCCCCACTTAACACAGAGGCCCTGGGCCCAGAGCTCCACAGTCACCTCCAGCCCAGGGCCCGGCCCGCGAGGCCTCTGCCCAGAGCCCTCAGAGGCGGCACAGTGCACGGGCCATGCAGGGTAGTTTCTGAGAGCGGGCGCCCACCTGCATGTCTGATGATGCTCACGGCTGTTTCAAAATAAGCTTAACAACTTGTGTTCCTGAAACACAGAAACACAACTGAGTGCCCCTGGCAGGCACTTGGGCTGTATCCACCAGGTATGATGACCCGGCCTAGGAACCCCAGCCAGCACCTTCCACCTTGCACAGCAACCACGCCGCTCCTGGACCTAAGCAGCTGATGAGCTGGACCCAGTCCACTGCCCGTTGGCTGAGAACTATGCGCACACCTTTACAGAGTGAAAAAAGTTAACACCCTGTAACATGGGAAAAGTATGTGATACTCATATTTCCATGCTCCTATAAAGTTCTCCAGAACACAGCTACATCCGTCTATGTGTCAGCTGTGAAAGAAACCACAGGGCCTACAAGCTGGGAGCACCGACCACCTGGCCCTCTGCGGAAAGTCCGTGGACCTAGCTGCAGGGGGATGTGTTCCTCTCCAGGAAGTAGCCCTCACAGTTCAGGACAGATGGGCTTGTCCCCGTCTCCAGGTTGGACTCTCTCAGAATGGACAATCTAAGTCAGGGTGTGGATAGACGGGTGCATCTGCTCCTTCAGCCCGTCCCACTGGCTCTGTCCCGGCAGTCTTTCCTGCTGCAACAGAAACAAGCAGAATGGAAAGCAGAGACCCCCAGCGTAGAACGCAGCAACACCCCCCAAACCCTGCAAGGCCCCCCCAACGCCATCCAACACGTCCACTGCCCAGCAGCGACTGGGAGAGCTCGTGGGCCAGATGGCCAGGAAGGAGACACAGGAGAGAAGCAGTGAAACCACTAGACACACTTGAGTTACTTAAAGACAGAGACCGTACCCTGCCCAGCCCGCTCATCACCCGCGGCTCTGACACAGACACGGAGGTCCCTGGGGACGAGGGGTGGGGGCAACAAGAGCAGCACCAGTGAAGAAGCAAGACCCACTCTCCAGAATCAAGGGAAAACGATCTAAGGTTCAGTCTGAACTCGGTAATTCATTCACATTACTATCACTGCATTCATGAAATTCACGATCATGGAGAAGAGAGAAAGAGAGAGAATAAGAAAACACCTATTTCTAGAAAACGGGGAGGTCCTTCCGCATGCAGGACAACGCTGGCGTCTGCAGGACAGACAAGCTGGAGGCCGCGCAGGGCTGTCAGCTCCGCAGGCTCCGGGGCCTGGATCCACGCTACGCGCACTCAAGACCCCAAATTCACCAAGAAAGAGATCGCGAGGCCCGCGTCTCCTCTCGGCCCGCTCTGGAGCCTCCAGCCTGGAGCCGCTGGCACTCCAAGGGGCATGGGAGACACGCGGGCACTGTCTCCTTTGCCCCCAAGCCCTGGGCCCACCTCCTGCCAAGCGTCTGCACAGCGTGGCCCCGGGCGTGCGGGGGCTCCCGCGGGGCTACTCGTACTCCAGGAACTGCTTGTGGTAGAACAGCAAGTACCTGTGGAGGAGAAGGCAAGCTCACCTCCCACCCAGGGTGGCTGTGGGGCACCTGTCCCCGCAGAGCCGAGGCCCCCAGCCCATGCCCCAGCCTGAGACCGCCCTCCCTTAGCTGGGGGTCCCTCTCTGAAGGATGCCTGCCCCAGGTTCCACCCACCCAGCCCTCTCAGGGCCACCACAGAATCTCAAGGCTGCCCCGCTGCCTGGAACTCCAAGCCCAAACGCTGTCAGGGTCACAGCAGGTCATCTGGGGCAGGAGCCTCCCAGATGCGCACAGGGGGAGCTGCAGTCAGGGGACCTTGGCCCTGCGGGACGCACCCCTCGCTGTCCAGCACGTCCGCGATGCTGGCCTTGGTGATGATGGCGTCATCACATTTGAACCACTGGTCCTTGTGCTGTCGGATGAAGCTGGTGTAGTGGCCGCTCTCCAGGGTCCCCTGGTGGTTGACCACCGCAAACAACGAGTACCTGATGGGATGGCAGCAGGGACACGGAGATCACTCAACCCTGTCACCACCTGGGACCACATCCCCACAGCAGCAGCCCAAGAATGAACGCTGACAGGGAAGGGTAAGGGTCACAGGCCGCCTGGGAGACACTGGAGCAGCTGCAGCCTCCCCTCGGCCACCAGTAGGAAGGACGGGAAAGGAGGACAGGGCCTAGTCAAGGTGCCGGGAAGGTCAGGCTCCTGCAAAAGGAGGCCAGGTTAGATGCAGGTGGGGGGAGGCCTGGCCCTGACAGAGGAGTGGTCGGAGCACCATAGGAAGCCAGCCAGAGACCAGAAGACACACAGCCTGGCCACCCCCTCCCCATGGCCACACACACACACACACCCTCCCCATGGACAGACACACACACACACACACACACACACACACACACACACACTCCCGGGCAATGCAGGTGGGGCCTCCCTAAGGCCCAGGGCCCACTCTCACTCAAGACGCTGGCCCGCCCGCCAGGTGGAGCCACTCACTTGTTGTCATTGTTGAGACTGTCTGTCGGCTGCTGGTACTGTCCATTCATCCTGCTCTCTTTGCTGTAAGGACAGCGGGACACTCAGCCTTGATCAAAATGTTAACTGATCACCCTCACCAGGGACTTGCGAGCCATGACTATGTGGCTTCCACGCGTCTGGTTCTCCCAAAAACTCTGCCTCAGGCAGAGACAGCCTCCGGATTACAGTGAGGAAACTGAGGCCCAGGCTGGCCAAGGGGACCATCCACACCAAGGCACAGAGCTGGAGTCAGCCAGGACCCACGGTTCCCCCAACCCATCCTGTCTCCCCACTCCACCCCTGGCCAGGGGTCAGCCTCACTGGACCCTCCTGCGGCCTACACGGGCTCAGGTCTCTGCTGCTTCGACACCCCCCGCAGTCGTCCACCACAGCAGCCCTCGTCTGACATACTAGTAAGTGTCCGGGTGTTTTGTGAAGGTAAATTTTAAGTGGTCCAGAAAACAAAGGCTTGAAAACAAAGCAAGTGACATCTGCAGCTGCAGAAGCACCCTGCTGATCTGTACTCCACCCAGTGCCTGCGGCTGAAGTGCTGCCGCGGGCACACAGCCCAAGTCTGAGCCAGCGCTACAACAGCTAGCTGGGGGCCAGCCTCCCTCACACGGGGAGGGGTCAGGGGCTTCTATGACACCAGGGCTCACTGGGACCGCATCAGGGACCTGGCACCACCCCCGCCCGCCCGTGGACAGAGAACAAACCTGGAGGCCATGAAGGGGGTCATGTCCAGCTCCAGGGGGAAGGACACGTAGGTGGTGATCTTACGCCGGAGTTTGGCTGAGTGTTCAAACCGCTGCAGGAACAGAGGGATGGGGGAGACGGGTTAGGGCTCCTCCCACTGTGTCTCTGGGGCTTCTAACATGCCTTCCTGTGTTTTCTTAAGTGCCCTGCTTTTGCCCAGAGCCAAAGCTCAGAATCCACAGCACAAACCCCATGGGGCTTAGCCCCCCACCCCTGAAACAATGGGCCTGATGGCAGGTGTGGACATGACATAGTGTCTGGCAGGAAAAACAGGGCCCACGCTTCATGCCCTGTGCCCCCTGCTAGATAGGACGCTTCCCCATAAAACGGAACACTGGACCAGTACCAAGGCAGGGCTGGGGTTCTGGGTTGTCTTACACCTTTAAAGGGTCACAAAGCAGAAGAGTAAGCAACAGAGACCATAAAGGAATGCCCAAGAAGAGCAAACACAGCAGCCCTGCTGCTATTCTTTCTCAGCTCGTCACTCAGGACTCGCGCTTATTACTAGCCCTTCACAGAAGGCATCCTGACCCCAGGATTAGACCTCAGTGCAAAGGGTCCTTGCTTTTAAGTAAATCAAAAAACTTGGGGTGAGGATGGAAGAATTTGGAGGGGAGGAGTAAACCCCTAGCCACCCCTACCCAGAGTAACGTGCCCTGTTTCAGTTAAAGTAACTCCTTTTTGATTCACAGCAAACCTCCCGACAACAGACAGAACAGTCACTTACAGGAGGCGCTGGCCTATGTGCTCCAGAGGCAAGGTGGGCACTGCACAGCCACCTCAGGCCCGGGGCGTGCTCAGGGAACTCACTTTGAGGTGGAAGCAGGCCACAATGGGCAGCTTCTTCATGGTGAGCTGCTTGGTGGACTCCTGGTAGCTATGGCAACCGCTGCATTTGATCTTGGCACTGCTTCCTAAGTGCTCCGGTCTGGTAAATCTGCAACACGTCAGAAACGTGCACTTTTAGTTAAAAAAGAAAATGAGAACACTACGAAAAGAAAGAGAGAAAAGTTTTTTTTATCACTTTCAGTGGGTTCATTTTGTTCCTAAACACATGCACAATTACGGACGCTTATGATGTTACAATGAAAAAAGAAAAACGCTACTTCTTCCTCTTCTCTATCATAAAGAATTCTCATCCTAAGTAATGATTTTCTAACTACTGTAAGACACAGCAGTCAAATTACTCCCTGAAAAGTGAAAACCAGCATTCACACAAAACTGTATGTGAGTAGTTACTAACTGCAGCTTTATTTGTAAGGGCCAAGAAAAACCTGGAAACAACACAGATGTCCTTCAGCAAAAGAGTGGTTAATGCATGCACACTGCAGTATACTACTGAGCAATTAAAAGGAAGCAACTGGTGATACACGCAACCTGGATAAGCCTCCAGAGAATTAGGGTTGAGTGGAAAAGTCAACCCTGAGAGATTACAATTCCACTGATACAACATTCTTAAAATGTGCCCCCTTAGCTCCTATGTGGGAACGTGGGGCCCAGGGAGGTCTGGCTTTCTCAGGACGCTCCCCAAGCAGCCACAAGGAGGGCCCCCCTGCCCATGAGGCGTGGCCACCTCACCTCCGCAGGCAGTCGGTGAGGGTCGTGGTTCCTGACACGTGGCTCTCCCCATTTACCACACTGCTCTCGCTTCCAGGGCTCAGTGGCCAGAAGGGCGTGGAAGAGCCAGGGAGGTCCAGGCTGATGTCCCAGAAGGGGTCGATGGTGGTGGAAACCCCACTAGGAGCAAGCAGGGGCACATGTGAGCAAGGACGGCTCTGTGGGCAGCAGAGCGACAAGGCCCCGGAATCCTTGGGCGGGGGGAAGCACTTACTGGCACACCTGGCAGGTGACGTCAGACTGCAGCCCTCCTGTGAAAATCTGGTCTATGATACAGTTGCAGTGGTTGGGGTTGTTGGCCTTCTTTCCGTTATCATCACCTGGGGAGACCACGGCTCTGTGACCCTGGGCCCCAAGGCAGCTTGCCATCAAGCCGCTGAGCCTAGGGACAAGGCTGGTCCCCTAGGGCAGGCTGCAGCAGGAGGGCCTCGGTGGACCCGCCGTATGTTCCGTTTTCTCCCCTTGTTTCTCCCTAAGACCTTCCTGCCGTCTATCCGACACTAAATGTATCTCATGTCCAGTAACTGGTCCAGGAGCAGCCCTGTCCTCACCCCTGCTGGGCCCTTACTTTTGCAGCCCACACCCCTGCAGAGCCCACCCTGGAAGGTGCACCCCTGCAGAGCCCACCCTGGAAGGTGCACCCCCGCAGCCCCACCCTGGAAGGTGCACCCCTGCAGAGCCCACCCTGGAAGGTGCACCCCCACAGCCCCACCCTGGAAGGTGCACCCCGCAGCCCCACCCTGGAAGGTGCACCCCGCAGCCCCACCCTGGAAGGTGCACCCCGCAGCCCCACCCTGGAAGGTGCACCCCGCAGCCCCACCCTGGAAGGTGCACCCCGCAGCCCCACCTTTGCAGTGCCGGTGCAGGACGTCCAGGGCCGCGATGAGGAACTCGTGTGCGTCCTGCTGCTCGTAGCCTGCCAGGTGCCGGGCGTGAGTCCACACGAGATGCAGCAGTTTGTACGGGATATGGGGGGAACGGTGCCCCGAGTAGAACTGTGCAGAGAGAAGGAGCGGCAGCCTCGTCAGGAGCAACACAGAGCCCCTACGTGCACACCCGACAATGAGTGGGCCGGTGGCCATCTCCTCTCCTTCTCGTGCAAACTGTGTTTTTACTTGGAGTCTGCACGTAAGTTTTCTCCATTCCCACCATCCGTTTTCTAGAAATACATCAAAGTGATGAACTGTGGCAAACTTTCATCGAAACAGAGGAGGGCATGGCAACCCACTCCAATACTCTCGCCTGGGAATTCCACTGGCACAGGAGCCTGGTGGGCTACAGTCCATGGGTCCGCAAAAAGTTAGACACAATGAAGCCAATAACACTTTTACTTTGGTCAAATGTGAATAAAAAGCTTTTTTGAAACACACACTCACACATATACACTAAAAGGTGACTTTTGTTCTGTGTAAAGTGTACCCCCATAAAACGGAGCCTGAAGAGCAACCTGGGAGAAGGAAATGGCAACCCACTCCAGTATTCTTGCCTAGAGAATCCTGTGGACAGAGGAGCCTGGTGGGCTGCTGTCCATAGGGTTGCACAGAATCGGACACAACGGAAGCGACTTAGCATGCATGCCTTGGAGAAGGTAATAGCAACCCATTCCAGTGTTCTTGTCTGGAGAATCCCAGGGACAGAGGAGCCTGGTGGGCTGCCGTCTATGGGGTTGCACAGAGTCAGACACGACTGAAGCGGCTTAGCTGTAGCAGCAGCAGTGCCACAAAGTGAAAATATAGGTCACTAACTACAAACCACCAAACGATTCCATTTCCACTTAAACCAAGGTCATACACTTTATGTCTGAACTTTTTTTATTTTTTGTCCTCATTCATATCTTGGTAGTTTTCCCTGCTTTCCAATAAAGTTTTTCTATGAGGGCTAAAAAAAAAAAAAAAAAAAGAGCAACCTGACAAGATGAACTGACCACCACCAGTGCCTGAATGAGACCCCCACCAGACTGTTCCGGCCCAACGATACCACTGAGCTTGTTCACTCCTGTAACGCCAGCCACTGCTGGCAGGCTGCAGGAACATGGGCACTGAATGGGCCAGGGATTGGGAGACTTCTGAAAAGGGCCAGACGGGGAATAACTCCAGCACCGCAGTCAGGCAGGCTCCAGGCAGCCGGGGTGCACCAAGGAAATGAGAGAATGCCATCAAAGGCCTGGGGCCATCACCTGAAGACACCTGGGTCCTTGCAGGACCCTGTCCTGCAGTCGGGCCCTGAGCCTGGAGGGTCAGCTTACGAGCCCATCAGGGACAGGGACCTCTGGTGACACAGTCAGCAAGGCTGGCAACGAGACCCACCACCCTGTGGACAAAGCGGCAGGTGACGGATGGGGGCTGGGGGGGGGGGCAAGGGGGCCAGCATCCGCTGCTCAAACCCCATCTATGGCAGCAGTGAGCCTGAAAATGACGCCGAGTCTCTTGGCTGGAGACCCTCTTGGGAAGAACACATGGTTTCACAACAGGGGCGTATACTAGATGCCCACCGCAGGGGAGGTGACAGAACCCCCCTCCGCCCTTTCCCAGCCCCGCACCTCCTGGAACAGGGAGGACATCTCGCAGACCAGGCAGGAGCTGGGGCTCTGCATCTCACAGCGGTGCCGGTCGGACAGGAAGAAGTCGCGCAGCAGGGGCGTGTGCGTGAGTGCCTGCACGATGCAGTTCATGAAGCATGTGTTCCCCAGGTTGATGAGGCCGCGCAGACCTGGCGGCGGAGGGCTGGGTCAGCTAGCATTAGGACCCTGCCAGCCCACAGCCCCGCTCATGTGAGAAGAACGGAGCCTGTGTCCAAGGCTTGTGCTCCTCTTATAGGAAAAGGCCCCGAGGGGTGCTGACCCCCAGCATTTGGCCCCTAACTTCAGCATCAACCATCTGGCAGAATTGCCTGAAGGCCTCCGGTAACGAGGGAACAGGTTAGAGAGAAGTCTCCCCGACAAGCTGGCTGCCATGCTGCGTCCCCTGCAGTCTCGGCAGGGCCAGGGAGACTGCTCACACCCGCTTCCTGAAGAGTCCCACCCGCGGGCTCTGCCCTGCCGGGCACACCCCTAAGGCCCCACCGGGCACGCGCCCACCCACCGATAGTGCAGTTGGATGTGATCTTCCGCCGCTTGGGGTTGTGTTTCAGCAGCTCGAGCTCCCGTTTGGTCGGCTCCCACGTTGAAAACTTCTCCCCGACACCTAAGCGGTGGAGGGTGCGGTTAGCTACACTGTGTGTGTGAACCAGTGTGGTGGTGGCAGTTTATTAGGCTGTTTCAAAGACGGGGCAATGTGGGGTCCTTCTAAGACCCTGTTCCAGACACCTAAAGGAGCTTCCTTCAGGGAATGTGTCATGAGTAAGCCACGTTCCCGGAGGAGAGGAGAGCAGGACCTGTTCAGAGTGGTGTCAGCGGTCCAGAGACCAGCATCTCCTCGGCCTTAATCCCTGAGTAGAGGGATCAGGGCTGAACCCCTCGTGGCAGTCGCAGGCCTGTGAAGACCCAGGCAAAAGCACAGGTCCAGAAACTGTGGGCTCCGCACCTGCCTCCCTGGGCCCCCCAGAGCTTGCAGGAGGTAGCAGGCAGGTATGGGGGCTCCTCCCCCCTCCCCCTGACAGACAAGGGGCAGGGGATGCAGGTGAAGACACAACCAGGCTCACAGAGCTCCGGAAAACCAAACCTTGCATCTTCCAAGCTTTCCGCTGCTCCTCTTTGGCAATGATTTCTATGTCTTTGTCATAAATGTAGTCCTGACACAAAAAGCAGTAGATACCTCCGTACATGAGCTCGATGGCTGAAAAAGAGAGAAGAAACAAAACTTAAAGATAGAAAGGTAATGCTTCAAGACACAAACACACATGTAAGCTTTCTAGGTAGCATTTCTCTAACCAGAAAATCCCACTATTACCAAAGGCTGTGCCCCCGCTTCAGACGTGTGTCCAAAGCAGGTGAGGCACGTGAATTCTCCCTGGAAGCTCCCTCAAGGGTTGAGCAATCTGAAGGACAAAGAGGTGCCACGTCTGTACTCTACAAAGGACCCAACCCCTCGGTACCAGGACCCTCTGCCTTTCCTGTGAAACAAGGGAAACTTGCATTCCTATCAGCCCACAGAGACTCCCGGGACCAGAGCTCTGTGACCCGGGCGCCCAGCAGCCCTCACTGTGCCAGGATGCAGGCAGCACAGCCGCCAAGCAAACAACCTGGACCTGTGCCCAGGGCTTCCGAACACACACACACACACACACACACACACACACACACTCTCTCTCTTCCGTAAAAACGTAAACCTGGCACACACACACACTCTCTCTCTCTCTCTCTCCCCTGTGAACACACAAACCTGGAGCACCTTAAGTGGACACGCACGCGCGCGCGCGCGCGCACACACACACACACACACACGCACTCTCTCTCTCTCTCTCCCCCCCATAAACATGTAAACCTGGAGCATCTGAGGTGCATGCACACACACACACACACTCACTCTCTCCCTCTTCTGTAAACATGTAAACCTGAAGCACCCAAAGAGCACGCACACACACACACACACACACACACACACACACACACTCTTCCGTAAACCACGTTCTAACCCAGCAATGGCCAGGATCTTGCTCCTGTTCTGTGCTTTTGTCTCTTGAAGCAAACTTCCTAAAACTGGCTCATTCTGGCAAAAGTAGAGGCAGAGCTTATCAAGCAGGCTGATAACGCGAACAAATACCACGTTTCTAAAGTGACTTTTGTAGACGACACTGGGTTTCAGTAAGATTCTTCACAAAGTCTTTTAAGTGTAAAAGTGTTCCCACTTCTGCACAGCCCTCCTAACCACAGAGACTCCCAGCCCACATGTGAGAGCCCTACGTGGGTCTGGTCTGAGAGTCAGATTACACAACCCCTGTAACCACAGAGACTTGCAGCCCACATGTGAGACCCTACATGGTCTCGTCTGAGAGTCAGATGGAATGAAGCACTAAGTTTTCTACCACACACTGGAGGATCCCACCCCCACCGTGACCATCAGCCCTCCTCTCTGGTGCCTCCGGGTGAGATCCCACTGCTGACTGCTGGCCCCACTGGGCGGCCACCCACCCACAGCCTGTGAAGCACAATCAGTGTCATCCGCTCTCCTTCCGAAAAGCCCAGTTAACGCCTCGTCCTGGGCTGGCCCCTCCCCTGCCTGGTTCAGGCTGTCAGCTAGAGATGAAGCATGACCTCTGGAAACGACTGAGTTCGGACGCCATCTCCACACAGGAAGACTGGGTCACAGGAAGCTGTGTTGCAGGAAAGGGCCTGTGGCCTGGACCTTGTGAAAGCGAGTTCCTTACAGGAATCCTCACCACCTCACCATCGTTTGACAGAAAACACAATCCTCAAGGAGAGAAAAACCTAGTGACAGCAGTCAGAAAGTAAAGACTAGAGCAAAACTCAGCTTCATGTAACCCCACCTTGATGCCAGCACCTCCAGCCTCTCCAAGAACAAACAACAAGCCAACCCCTAACAGACAGCACTGAACTCACCCGGTGCCCCCAACCCCATAATGACACCAATAACCTAAAGCTGCATGGAAGGCCTTTGCAGATTTCTGCCTAATGTAACACCTAACCATGCTTTTCAGAGGGAAAAACAAGTCTCCGATGTTCCATTGCAGGAAATGCACTCTTGAGAGAAAGTCGTCCTTTAGGGTCACACTCTATGTGACCTCAAGCAAGCGGGACAGTAACACCTGTGGCCTCAGTTTCTCTCCCCTCCCCACAGGAGTTCCAAGGAGAGCACAGACCACTTCAGATAAGGCCAGACTCTTGGGACAGCGGAAGGTCAAAGTCAGAGGCGAGTTGGGAAGATGACCTCAAAGCCCCGGAGGTGTGCATCAGGAGGGTCTTACCCAGGTTGTGCCTCTTGGACTTGGCGTGCTCGTGAATGTGCTTCTTCGTGAAACAGCCGAAGAAGACACAATGGAGGCAGGAGTGCAGCCGATTCAGGTGGAGGCCACACACATGACAGACGCACGACTTCGCCTACAAGTCAGAAAAGAGAATTGGGAACCTGGGATTCTCAGAGTCACCGGAGCAAGGTAATTCCAACAGGTACAGTAAGTGGAAGCCTGGGTTTTCTCTCAAGGTCTCCCCACCTAAAAGATCTTTTCCTTAATTTTGTCAATTGACCCAAAAGGCACGTAGGTCACTTAGCTCAGACTGGCTCCTCCAAAGAGGACTCAGGCCAGTCTCAACTACCAACCCGAAGCCACTCAGACCAAGTGTGTGAAGCTTCAGGAGCAGAAAAGGTCCTTCTGCATCCGAGGGCCCCTCCACCCCCAGGGCACCCGTAACCAGCACACCGTTTCAAGTTTGATATTCCAGGTTCCGAGACCACAGCAAATCTATAATCAATCAAGATGGATATGAATCAAAGCAATACACAGAAACAAGAATGGTTTGTGGGTGAGAACTATACCACAGAAACCTAAAGTTTTATAACCTCAGCAATCATGAGCACCATGGTAAACAATTCTCTTCCACCCAAACCTCCCAAGTACCTCTCCCCTCCCAGCAGGAAGCCCTGCTCCAGGGCAATTCCACAGGAGTAGGAGATTCAAGGGAAAGACTTCTGAAATGTGGCAATACAAGAAACAGTAATTGTATCACCTATTTATTCTGCCAATGATCAATCTAAGGAATTAACTAATTCTAATTGTTCTCAGTAACACAAGGGAAGTTTTAAGTTATATAATGGTTACTTGGATGTGTAACAGCGAATGGTTCCCAGTAACCTGTAAGTTTTCCTTTTATAAAAATACCCTTAGGAACAGACTCCTGGAATCTGTTTACTGCTCCCTATAGCTACAAATGTAAAGAAAAGATTAAAAGGTGTTCCTTGTTTTTATCACTCTGGATACATTAAATGCATGACCATGGTTTTATTAAAAAAAAAAAACAAAAACCTCTTCTATGACCTTAATAAACAAAAAATCCAAGAAAAAACTCAAGACGAGACTCAAAAAATTCAAGAAAAAACTCAAGACCAGCATGACTCTTAAAATATAAACATATCAGGTTAAGTACATAACTTTAACTCATTATCTCCCCTTAAAACACACAAAAGTTTTAAAAACAGATAAAAATTTAACTCCTGAATTTTAAATCCAAATCTGTGTCACCTGTTCTTTTGCAGCACCTCCCCAAAGAAAAATCTGCTGAAAGAAAAAAGGCATCAAGAATTTTAGCTACAAACAGGGAACCACAAGAATTAAACACAGGCAGATGGGCTACAACTGGAAAGAAACTGGTCACATCCTTAAGGTATCAAGATCAGGGAAAGAAAGCCTGAGGTAACACAAATACAATTGACTAAGTCTTTCACGCAAAAAAAGCCCGTGCTCAGGACTCATTTTAAGGCCCTGATTCAGATTTTACAACTAGGGCTCCACTGGCAGGCAGCCCCAAGCACGAATCCATTTTCCGTAAACACCAAGGATTTGCCACATACCCCAGAGTAAACAACTCTTGGATTAATTGGTGCTCTGCAAATAAAAACAAACACAAACCGCACCTCTTACAAGCCACTGACTCCAGCCGACGCTGATGGGCCTGAGAAGGAATGGGAGCTGCTTTTGGAATTCCCTGAGGAAATTCTGGCCCGATTTGAGCATAAAAATGAGTAACAAAAGGAATGGATTATACACCCAACAACAAAAAACACCCAAGTCCACTCTGAAATTATACCAATACACACACTGCACAATCTTTTCATGGTGTTACATAAATGTAACAATGTTTCTAACACCAGGATCTGAACAGGACTGCAACAGCTGGGGGCCATCAACATTTCACAATGGTTCATTCTTTAGTGCACAGGCTAGGCTACTTGGCTACTGTAGGACAACCAATTGCTGCTTCTTTGTTACCAATACAGAACTGCTACACCAGTAAACAAGAACCTCTTCTGCTCGTTATCTTTTCATTTTTGATGTCCAGTTCCACCCCCCCATCAGCCTATAATTTAATCAGCCACACCTGTGTAATGATTTGATCACTGCCTGTTAATCGTGACTACATAATAAAGCCTCCATAAAACTTCCATAAAAAACCCCTAAATAATGGTGTTCGGAGCCCTTCTGGGGAGGTGAATGGATCGCTGTGCTGGGGGATGCACCCCAAACCCACTGGGACACAAGCTCCTCTGCTCTGGGTCCCCCAGATCTCCAAGTATCTCTTCATGCGGCTGCTCATCTGTGTTCTTCATAATCACCTTTACAATAAACAAGTAAAACTGAGTAAATGTTTCCCTGAGCTTTGTGAGCCACAGGAGGGGAGCAGAGTCTTATGACTGGAGACTCAAGTGGGGGTGTCCGCTGGAACCTGCAGAATCAGACACTAACTTCAGGTGGACACAGTCAGACTAGGCCAAGGTTTGTGTGACACCCAGTTGGTGCTGGTGCAGACTGGACAATTACTTGGTGGTGTTGGAAAGCAGCCCAAATAATTTAGTGGAATCACAAACTTAAGAGTCAGACTGACTTAATTTCAAGGCCCAAACTTGGCATTTAATCTGCAACCTTGAACAGGTCAGGAGACTTAACTGCCAAGGCCACCTAAAAAGTGTAACCCGAGTTCCAAAATCAAAATGTAATACTGTGAGAGATGTTTTATAAGATGAAAAACACTGTGTAAATACAAAGTAGTAGTATTATAAATAACAAATCTGTGAACCCAAGAGATGTGGGACCACATAAGGTCAAAGGCCACACATCTGGGCAGAAACAAGACTCAGGCAAACACCCACCCCCCCACCTCAGTACTGACCACCTCAATCAGTCCTTAATTCACATTTCAATCACCTTCCCCACTGTCAATTCGGAGAAGGCAATGGCACCCCACTCCAGTACTCCTGCCCGGAAAATCCCATGGATAAGAGGAGCCTGGTAGGCTGCAGTTCATGGGGTCTCGAAGAGTCGGACACGACTGAGCGACTTCACTTTCACTTTCATGCAGTGGAGAAGGAAATGGCAACCCACTCCAGTGTTCCTGCCTGGAGAATCCCAGGGACGGGGGAGCCTGGTGGGGTGCCGTCTATGGGGTCACACGGAGTCGGACACGACTGAAGCGACTTAGTAGCAGCAGCAGCTAGGGAGCCTTCGGATTCTCCTAGGACCTCATGTAACCTGCCTGTCCCACTTCATTCCCTAGAACTTGAAACAGGTGATGAAAGTGACTGACAGGCCCACTGCCGCAGGAGCTGCCAAGGTTAAGATGAGGCAGGTCAGCTCAGTACCTAGAAACCAAGTTCCCTTATTTGTACCTCACCTCTCAACATCTGCTGGACACCTGCCCCCTTAAGTAGGGTGCTCAAGACAGTAGAACCTTCAGGAAAGACACAGCACCACTCCAGATCTTGCCAGAGGACCAAACTCAGGTCTGATGGAGCCTCTGATTTGGCTGCCAGCTTACAGGAAATAGAACAAAACATGAAACCTAAGCCTGCAGCCAGCAAATCCAGACCCAGGAATGATCCTGGCAAAGCCTGGAGCTCTTCAGCAGGTCCCTGTGGGAATGAGAGGGGCGAGGAGACCGAGACACAACAGCCACGCCGGGACAGCACCCAGGGAGGATGGGCTGGCGGGGGCGGCGCTCTGACCCTGCACCTGCTGCACAAAGCGCGGACCTTCACAAACAGGGCTCAGGATTCCCCCCAAACCTGGAACCACAGCTGTGAACCCTGAGAACACATCAGACAAATCCAAGTTGAGACACATCCTACAAAATACCTGATTAATACTCCAATACTCCTCAAAACCACTGTGGTCGTTAAAAGCAAACAAAAGGCAAACCTGAAAAACCATCACGATCCAGAGGAGCTGAGGGCGGAAAATACGGGAGAGGAAAGACAAAAGGACTTCCCTGGTGGCCCAGCAATTAGGACTCCACTGCAGGAGGTGCTTGTGGGAACTACGATCCCACAAGCAGAGGTGACAGAGGAGCCTGAGGAGACATGGACTAAATATCTCCTGAGACAGGACAAGAGAAAAACTAATCAGATCTGAATAAAGTACGATCTTTAGTTAATAATGATATATCAAGCTTGTGCATTAGTTATAACAAAATGTACCACAGAAATGTAAAAACTTCACCATCAGCAAGATGTTAGGGATTGTTACAGGACCTCTCTGTATTATCATTTTTTAAAAAATATTCGCCTACATTTTGGTTTTCCTAAATAGATAATCATATCTGTAAACAATAGGATGTCTGTTTCAGCCCCAACTCCCAATTCTTTGTTCTCATATATCGTCTAGAACTTCCATTGTCACTACTGTTATTTAGTTGCTAAGTCGTGTCCAACTCTGCAACCCCCTGGACTGGGGCCCACCAGGCTCCTCTGTCCATGGGATTTCCCAGGCAAGAATGAATACTGGAGTTGCCATTTCCTTCTCCATCTGTATTATTTCTGGTAACTTTTCTGTAAATCTAAAATCTGAATCTAAAACTACTGTTATTAATCTGCATAGAACTAAACACACACACACACACACAAATGAGCAAAAGTGGAAAACAGGAAAATCAGGAATAAAGCTGTGGTTGTATCCACATGGGCAAGTGATTTTAACAATGAGTTAGTCTTGCTAGATGTTACCATATGGATAAACCCCAAAGGTTCTCTATTTTTCACAACAGCAGGTTAATCTGCATTACTTCAAAAGGAACAATGTTTTCATTTTAGATCTTTTACTTGGAACCGCCTGTCTCCTCGGAGAAGGCACTGGCACCCCCCTCCAGTACTCTTGCCTAGAAACTCCCATGGCCGGAGGAGCCCGGTAGGCTGCATGCAGTCCATGGAGTCGCGAAGAGTCGGACACGACTGAGCGACTTCTTTCCCTTTTCACTTTCATGCATTGGAGAAGGAAATGGCAACCCACTCCAGTGTTCTTGCCTGGAGAAGCCCAGGGATGGGGCTACTCTTCACTGAGGTACGCAGGCTTCTCAATGCGGTGACTTCTCTTGTTGCTGAGCCCAGGCTCCAGGCACTTGGGCTTCAGTAGTTGTAGCACAAACCCACTCCAGTGTTCTTGCCTGGAGAATCCCAGGGACGGCGGAGCCTGGTGGGCTGCCGTCTATGGCGCTGCACAGAGTCGGACACGACTGAAGCGACTTAGCAGCAGCAGCCTGTCTCCTGCTCCCTGTGAGTGCTGCAATGCTCAGGTGTAATAACCTGAAAGAACTAATTCATCAATAAATAAAGCACAAGTTAATTCCTCAAAGCAAGAAGTTCTGAAAAAGAAAACCTTGTACCTAAAAGAATGGACATATCCAAAAAATGAACTAAAAAAACTGAAGGGACAGGAGACAGCTGTCTGCAGCATTCTCACCATCATCCAAGTGCCTGGTCAAAAAAGACTAGTCACTGCAGTCAGTAACACTGGATGTTTAACAGCTAAGTCTACCATCTATCTACCAGACGCTGTAAGCTGTCACTCCAGGTATTCTGTCTAAGCCAGTGACAGCACAACTGTTATTTTCCAAAGATGATTTCTACTAAAAAGTTCAAACATAAGAGATTCATTCAGATCTCAGACTCTAGAATTGAAGCAACACTGATTAAAAGAGGTGACCAGTAAGAACCCTAGAGTAAACCTTTTCCTAAAATACACGGTAAAGTAACACTGACTCAAGATAAATAAGACCATTTTCCATCTGAAATGCCTCCCTCAACCAAAGGCTTGAACCATGCTTCTAAAATATTGACTACCCAGAAACAAAAAGACAACGTCTCCAGCCCCTTTTCTCAAAAAACCTCTCAGAGATTTCCAACCCAAATGATTAGGAATCCTGTCAGCAAACGTTGTACTGAGAAGACTTCAAAAGTGGTTTGTCATCCTCCAGATTACTGCCCAACTACACCAGAATCAGTAATGGCCCAAGAGTGCTGATGCTTCCTCACCTGTGGTGAAGTATTTCAGTAAAAACACTTATTACGACTACAGAAAGGTCTGTGTTTTTTGAGGACAAGTTTCTGGAAAACTTCAGAATCGCAGAAACAGTTCAAAAAGAGAGAAATGATGGCTTAAAACACATTACCTGTCCCCCCCCCACCCCCAATGTCTATATGTTTAAATATAAAACAGACTGGACTAACTCATAACCACCAGGGGAACTGAAAATCCCTGCTGTCCTCATTGCTGGCTTCCGTCTTCACATACGATTCCTCAAGCAGCAAGAACCACGCCAGAAAAGCACAGCAGCACGGAGTCCTCAATTCTCAAACCTGATCGAGCCCACCAGGAGAAGCAGCAGAGTTTGGATACAGAAGTCATAACCCACCTCTACTTAAAGGAGGGTTTGAACTCCTGTAGTTACACTATAGCTGAGACTTCACTGTAGCTTCTTTGAGCAACTTCAATGAAGTTTAACTTAGATTGAAGTATTTTATAGGCAACTTTTCAATGTTAAAACCAAACTACTAAGCCTGCACCTCTTCTGAGAAACCTTTGCAAATTACCAAACGTACATTACTGTTTCTCAAACCAAACTCCGCCTTGGCAGGGCCACCAGGATTCTAGAAGTGCACGGAGTCCCCAACATTCAGGGAATAATGGATGGAGGACACAAGGATTCACTGGCAGGATATGACCATAATGCAAGGCAGCACAACAGACCCGAGTTCTGAAAGAGAATAACACTTCCTGTCTCTCTGCAGCTCAAGTTCTCACTATCGAGTAATACAGACGTGTGTCAACAATTTTCAAACTAAGCAATTAACATTAGAAGATTAATCCAAGTCACATGTAACAATAACAAAAAAAGTGAATCTTTCCTCAGGAAATTCGGCAAAGTTAACGAGGGGTTAAACTTGACTCCTTGAAGCGGTATTTAAAAATTACACATCTTAACCAACATGGAGCAGTAAGTAAGAAGATTATCGCCTTTAGAACAGAATCAACCAAGTGATTTATTTTAAGGGCACACAACTCCATAAGTAAGAACCTCCTAGCACTCCCATCCTAGTAAAAGCCTGTTTTATCTCTGATTTCGGTTCATCCCAAGAGCCAGTTCTTCCCAACACCCACACTGATAAAAATAAAGAAAACTGGTGCTTAACATTCCCTACGTGCTCAGCAGATGTTAGTTTTACCATTAAAAAATGGTATTCAAGGTGGACATTGCCTAACAGCGCCTGCCCTCGGGCTGCGAACTGCAAAATCGCCGTACACGAAACAACATCCTTTCTTCAGGTAGGAAGAGGGAATAACGCCATTTTCTAATTTCCAAATAGCTAACAAGCCCAAAGGCAGGACACTGAGTACAGCTCCCTCGGGGAGGCGCCCGCGTCAGATAGGAAGCACGTCGGCCCCCCGTGCCGTCGGACAGGCCCCCTTTACACCGCTCCTGCGCAGCGACAGGTGACCTGCAAATCCCTTCATGCCTAGAGCGACGCGACTCGAAGCGCAGAGCCGGCGGCGCTCCGCATCCGCGCTCGCGCACACCTGGAGAGAGGGGCCGCATCCTGGAACATCCCTGCGGACCTGGGCCCGGGGCGCCCCGCGCTGAAATGGGGGGGGCGGGAGGGGGGCGTGTTGTGGACCCTGCGTCCCGAGGGCGCCCGGCGTTGAAATGGGAAGGGGGGGGGCCCGGCGTCCTTGTGGACTCTGAGCCCCGCGCTGAAATGGGGGGGGGGGGGGGTGCGTGTGGTGGACCCTGCGTCCCGAGGGCGCCTGGCGTTGAAATGGGAGGGGGGCGCCGGGCGTCCTTGTGGACTCTCAGCCCCGCGCTGAAATGGGGGGAGGGCGTCCTTGTGGACTCTGCGCCCAGAGCTGAAATGAGTGGCGCGCGTCTCTGCACACGCCAGGCGCGTGGCGGCTGTACTCAAGTCCCCGGGACCCCGCCCGACCGCCAGTCCCCGGCCTAGCGACCCCCAAGTACCCGCCAGGACCGCTGAGAATTAGCACAGCGTGGGCGGCACAGGCCGCACCCTCCGCGGCTGCGTCCCCGCCCGCCCCCACCGGAGGGTCCCCAGGACACGCCCCGAGCGGCGACGTCTGAGACCCTCCCCCTCCCACCCGGCAGCCCCGGGAAAGACCGCCCCCGACGCCCGCCCGCGCCCACGCCGCCCCCGCCGGGCGCAGGCGGTGGGGGAGGGGACGGCGGAGGCGCGACCCCCGCCTCGGAGCCGCGCCGCCGGGGCGCACCTTCCGCTTGCGGGCCTCCGCCGAGCCGCTCCACACGAAGCACTGGTAGATGGCGCGCAGGTTCTGCTTCCAGTTGTCCACCTTGAAGCTGCCCAGGTGCGCGCAACCCGGCGGCGTCACCACGAGCTCCGCGTCCATGGCCTCGCCGTCCGGCTCGGGCCGGGGCGCCGGCGGGGACGAGGACGACGCCAGCGCGGCGCGAGGCTGCAGGCGGCCCGGCTGACGGACGGGCCCGGGACAAAGCGGAGCAGAGAGACTGGCGGGCACCGCCCGCGAGGCGTTTGCGGGTCGCCGAGGCCGGGGCGGTGCTACGTCATCGCGGCCGGCGCGCGTGCGCTAGGCGCGCCCCTCCCCCACGGGCTGGCCCGGCGGGGTGGGGCTGCGGAGGCCCCGCCCCGTCCCCCAGCCATTGGTCGGCGGAGGAGACTTCTGACGGGAATTGGTGACTTTCCGCCGTCTGAGGAGGGGTGCGGGCGCAGGGGAGACGGGGCTGGTTTGCGCCGGCTGGGCTGCCGCAGGGACTGGCGGGCAGGGGAGGGCGGTTGCTGGGCGGCGCCCGGTAGCGGTCCGCTGAGCCGGATCCGGTGAGTTCGGACTAGAGCGCCATATAGTCAGGGCTTCCGGGTAGGAAGCAGAGCATCACACACAAGCGGAGTCGGTCCGGTTCGGCCCACGCGTCGCCATCCCGCCGGGCAGCCCGGGGGATCGCGAGTCCCGCGACCTCCGAGCGATCCTGTCCACCTGCGGGCCGGCCCCGCTGGTACGGGAGTTCCGTGAGGGCAGGTGCGGGTTTCTTGGGGCCGGTCAAATGGCGCCCCGCGCCGGCCCGCATCCCGAGAGAAAAGACAGAAATAAAAGATGCTGTCTGGCAGCTGGAACTCGGGGCCCGGCGGCATGGGCCACCTGCCCGCCTCCTGCTCGGCGTCCTTTCTTCCAGCCTGTTGGACATTACGACACCCCCACCCCCACCCCCCGCCCCGACCTCCGACGCCGCAATCCTTCATCTCCTTTTACCCAAAGAACTTACTTTTTTAAAAAATTAACTATTTTCCTCAGTAGCACGAAAACTCCATGATGGTAATTATTTTATTGTTTTATTAAAGTCTGTATCCAGCAGTGCCCACTGGTTATATGCAGGTCTTCAAAAATAAATGTTTAATTAGCTAATTAACCCAAAGAAACTTTTATAGGAGAATCTAATGCAGTCATCCTCAGACTAAAACACGAGTGAAGGCATATTACGGATATGTTAAAGGAGTGTCAGTCTAAAAAAAGTGAACTCTGACATTTTAAGTTAAGAATTACAAATTCTATGGGATCCATCTCTATTGATGTTATGTATGATGAGTATTCCAGTATTGTTGTTCTTACAAATATGACTCGGTTTCAAGAATGTGCCCTTAGAATTCAGGCCCCCAGTATCAAGCACATTTTTTATGAATTTGTCATCCAAACATGGAAGAATTTCTATGCTCTCTACTTGAATTGTAAGTAATGATTTCAAATGCCCTGTAATCAGAACAGCCTTATACATAAATAAAAGTAAAGCACAATAAATATCCTTGGAAAGCAGTTCCCAACTGAGTCACGGTTGACATTGTTTTAACACTTGTTTTTTTTCTAATGGGAAAAAAGCTGAGAAGATGCTGCTACTACTGCTAAGTCGCTTCAGTCGTGTCCAATTCTGTGTGACACCATAGGCGGCAGCACACCAGGTTCCGCCGTCCCTGGGATTCTCCAGGTAAGAACGCTGGAGTGGGTTGCCATTTCCTTCTCCAATGCAGGAAAGTGAAAAGTGAAATGAAGTCGCTCAGTCGTGCCCGACTCTCAGCGACCCCATGGACTGCAGCCCACCAGGCTCCTCCGTCCATGGGATTTTCCAGGCAAGGGTACTGGAGTGGGGTGCCATGCTAACTGACCATTAACAGGCAAATGAATGATTCAGTAAACTGTTGACTTTGTAGGGAACGCTTTGCAGCTGTTAAAATGGATGACGTAGGTCTCTAAGTGCCTAGTATCAAAGCTGTGCTGTGCTCGGTCCGTCAGACGCCTCTGGCCCTGCGACCCCAATGACTGCAGTGCGCCAGGCTTCTCTGGCCATGGGAGTTCCCAGGCAAGAATAGTGAAGGGGATTGCCATTTCCTTCTCCAGAGGATCTTCACCCCTTAGATGGAACCTGCGTCTGCTGCACTGGCAGGCAGGTTCTTTACCACTGAGCCGTCTGGGAAGCTGATAATAACACTAATACGGAAATTATATAAGATATATGAATAAAGCAAGCTGCAGAAAAATACAAGTAGTATGGTAATATTTATTGAAAAATAAGACTGTATGTAGGTGTATATTAAAGGGCTGGAAGAAACAAACAAACCCATCAGTCATAGTTAATATCTGGTGAGGGAGAACTTCACCTGTAATATTTGAGTTATTTTATAATAAGAATTGGAGAAGGCAATGGCACCCCACTCCAGTACTCTTGCCTGGAAAATCCCATGGATGGAGGAGCCTGGTAGGCTGCAGTCCATGGAGTCGCTAAGAGTCGGATACGAATGAGCGACTTCACTTTCACTTTTCACTTTCATGCATTGGAGAAGGAAATGGCAACCCACTCCAGTGTTCTTGCCTGGAGAATCCCAGGGATGGGGGAGCCTGATGGGCTGCCGTCTCTGGGGTCGCACAGAGTCGGACACGACTGAAGTGACTCAGCATAATTAGAATTAATTATATATTATTTCATACTTAAAAATCACTAATGGGGCTTCCCTGATGGTCCAGTGGCTGACTCTGCTTCCAATGCAGAGGACTGAGGTCCATGTGTTGTTAGGGAACTAGATCTCACATGCCTGCAACTGAAAGATCCTGCCAAATAAATATTTTTTAATAATTTAAGGCATTTATTTTTAGAATGTAAACTAATAAATATGCATTTTTTTATCACATTTGTGTATATTAAATCAATTTTGGTTTTCTTGGTTGCTCTTTTCCTCAGCTATTTTAGATAGAAAAAGTGGTGGTGATTAATATCTTGAAATGTTAAAATTTCTCCAAATTATGTTATGAGTTTCTAACCATAATTGTGTTAATAAAGTCATTCCAAAAGTATTATTTGGTTTTCAGTTTGAAATTAGTACTTCCCACTATATTCAAACACTAAAACTGTGGTGTCAGGGGAAAAGTTTTTCTAGATGCTTCTGTCAGCTTCTGTCCTGAGCAGTTTGAACGATCACAATTTCTTAATCAGCAGAGTTCATACTCTTCATCTAAACTCTCAAACCCATTGTTAAATAATAATCCTAGGAGAGCTGGACATTTTCTGTCATGCATGTGGGAAAAGGAAAGTGGCCAATAATCCTTGTGGTCAGATATAACAGATAAATCCTATTAAGAATACACAGATTTCAATTACAAGACTCCCCCAGAGCCACAAACTAGCAACTAATATAACCCTGTAGAAATAACATCCTTTCTGTAGGTTTTTTTTTTTTTTTTTTTTTTGCTTTTGCAGAATGTGGCAACAATTTCTAAAGATTCTGTGTTCAAATAACACTTGCAAGAAAAATTTATTTTAATCACAAACAAGTCATAGTCACTCCAGTCCCAATTTTGCATCAGAGGATGGGATCTTATGACCACTCTCAACTCACCATCCTATCAAACTAATTATTTTAAATTGTGATTATAACAAACTGTTTAAAGACTACATTATTTAAGATCAGTTATTTTAAATAGATTGTTTTTTAAATATTTTATTATTTATTTGGCTGTGCCAGGTCTTGGTTGCAGCATGCAGGATCTTTGAACACCATTGTGGCTTGCAAGATCTTTAATTGCAGCATGAGAACACTTACAGGCAGCATGTGGGATCTAGTTCCCTGACCAAGGCCACCTGCACTGGAAGCATGGAGTTCTAGCCATAGGATCACCAGGGAAGTCCCTAAGTAGATTAATTTAAATACTTTATGGTGCAGAACATTCTCTTTAACACTTACATCTTCAATTCTTTCTGAAGCTCCCTTTGTTAATATGTAAGACTTCCAGTTTTTAAGGCCTGGCTCTGAAATAGTCTCCTACTCAACATCACATGCAAAGAACATATCTATAAAGTGCCTTTTTGCTGGCAGAAATGGAGCAAAGACTGAATATGGATCTTACTTAATACTGACATGAAACTGAGGAGTGTATTGCATTTTTCTTCTTTGAAATTAAGCTATCCTGCATTTACCTTTCTTTGGGAAAACATACACGATAGTAATAACCTCTTATATTTCTTGATACAACCACTTTACCATCCATACTTTCGTGTCATTGTCACAACAGCCCTGTGAAATAGGCATTAATTTCCCGTGAGGGGCCCTGTTTAGGCTCAGAGCTTTTGTGGCAGAACAAGGATTGGCAGTCTGGTTTTGTCAGCCTTTGAGGACGCAGTGATACAAACAGTAATGGCAACAACTAATGTTTATTGCATACTTACTCTGTACCTGGGCTTCCCAGGTGGGTCTAGTGGTAAAGAACCCGCCTGCCAATGCAGGAGACACAAGAGACACAGGTTCGATCCCTGGGTAGGGAAGATCCCCTGGAGTAGGGCATGGCAACCCACTCTGGTATTCTTGCCTGGAGAATCCCATGGACAGAGGAGCCTGCCGGGGTACAGTCCATAGGGTCGCAAAGAGTTGGACACAACTGAAGCAACTTAGCACACACTCTGTACCAAGCAGTGTTCCATTAATATAAACACCCTCCTGACAGATCAATGAAGTGGTTACGGAAACTAGCTCTATCTTAATACTGATGCACCACTCTTAAGCCTGCCGCACCAAAAGATGTTTATACTACAAAAAGTAAAAAGGTTTACATTTCTAAAAAGCTTGGATTCTGACACAGGCCAAGATAAAGAAGCCTCCCCAAATCCTTGAAGCACAAACACCAAAAACCTGGCATCTCAGACAAACCATGTCCTGATTTTACTGAATAAGACAGGAATATCTGGTTTTCATAAAAAAGACTACACTACCCCATTAGATTTGATTGTATATAATAATCTGAACTCTATACAGTATCCCTGTTCATCTGCTAGTCAGTTTTTCTGGAAACCAGACTTTGTATGCATTACATGAAAGTAATATATGCATTACTTTCCCTCACTGCTCAAATTTGTACACAAGGAGACTTCCCCCGGTGATCCAGTGGTTGACTCCACACTTCCTTTGCAGGGAGCAGCGCAGGTTTGATTCCTGGTCAGGGAACTAAGATCTTGCATTTCCCACATCGGCCAAAAAAACTACCTCATACACAGGGTTTTTTCCTTCAACCATTATCATAGTCCCAGAAACTGAACACAGAACAGCTAGGTAACTTTCTGGGGTTGCCCAGCTGGAACAGGGAACTAGGCAATCTTTTCTCTAAGCCCACTCAGACCCTCTCTGCCACATTCCAGCCATTGCTTGACTGGTAAGCCCCTGCTTTTATTTTTTGGTTGCTCCATGAGGCTTGGAGGATCTTAGTTCCCCAACGAGGGATGGAACCCATGCAGTGGAAGCGCAGAGTCCTAACCACTAGGAAGCCAGGGAAGTCCCTCGCTCCTACTTTTTTTTTTCTAGCTCTGTCCTAGCCACTGGGAACACAGAGAATAAAAAATGCAGTCACTGTCCATAGAAGTTTAGTTTTAAGTGGGGGCATCCAATAATTCGACAGGGGTTATCAGGTCTGGTGGAGACGTGACAGAGGGGTGCACAGAGGCCAAACAGGTCCAGGTGATGGGCAGCTCACCCAGTCACAGAGGTCAGGGTGGGTCCCTGGGACCAAGTCTTCAAAAACAAATAGGATTATCCAGATAGGGAAAGACAGGGTGGGAGGAGCACCCATGAAAGCCATTCCAGTTATCTATTTCTGTACGACAAATTCTCATGGTTAGCGGGGCTGGCCAGCATGTCCTCTCTCAGGATCTCTCATGGTTTCACAGAGGTGGCTGGCACTGGGATCATCCTTGAAACATCAGATAGTTGACACCAGCTGGAGCCACAAATAGGGTTACCAGGAACTTTCATGCAGCCTGGATGTCCTCAGCTGGATTCCAAGAGTAAGCATCCCGAATGAACCAGGACAAAGCTATCCCACCTTCACCTGGAAGTGAATGACCTCATTTTGCCAGTCACATGTCCTCCCAGGTTTGAGGGAAGAGTCTGCTTCTCTCTCTCTTTTTTTAATTGAAGGATAATTGCTTTACAGAATTTTGTTGTTTTCTGTCAAACATGAATCAACATGAACCTGCCAAGGTGAAGAGTCTGCTTCTCAGTGGTGGTTATATCGATGTCAGTTCATCAGAGGATGTAGGATGGGCAATATCTTTGTGGCTATTTTGGAAAATACAATCTGCTCAGAAGGTCTGTAAGAGGCCCAAGTACTGGAGAGACTATGCTGTGTCTCCTCCCACCACTGAAATGTAACCCAGATACAACTCTAGGCCACAATACAGGTGCATTGCGGTTCAGTAAAGTATTGGCTTTCCCATAATAACTCCTACTCCATCCTGGGGGTTGGGGGGATGGATATCAATCATCAAACACCTTATGTATTTTTTCCCCTCACTTTCTTTTTTTGGGGGGATCCCTGCTTTGCTGGTGCTCAAACTACATGTTAAGTGCTCCAGTGTGGGGGAACAGTATTCCAGGTAGAAGGAGGGGCACAGGAAAAGACAACAAGTAAAAGAGCATGGGTAAGCTCACTTGAGCGGGTGGAGACTGGAAGGTGAAGGGGGAGAGGTGATGGTGGGAGGCTGAGAAGGGGCAGATGATGAGGGCCTGGAGCACCAATGACAGCAGCATGCACTCCTCTATTCTTGACATCCTGAGCACTTTTCATACAGTAACTCATTTAAGTCAACATTCCTGTGAGGTATGTTATATGAATATTTCATCTTACAAATGAGGAAACTGGTTAAACAATTTCTTCAGGCCTATACCACTAGTTGGAGGCAGAAATATGATTTAAACCTAGGAAGTTGGGCCCCAGAACCTGCGCCTTTTAATACAATATATTTATTTATTTGGCTGCACCAGGTCTTACTTGTAGTTGGATCTTCGGTCTTCAGTGTGGTGTACAGGATCTTTTAGCTGCAGCACGTAGGATCTTTGACTGTGTGGATCACAATAAACTGTGGAAAATTCTGAAAGAGATGGGAATACCAGACCACCTGACCTGCCTCCTGAGAAACCTGTATGCAGGTCAGGAAGCAACAGTTAGAACTGGACATGGAACAACAGACTGGTTCCAAATAGGAAAAGGAGTACGTCAAGGCTGTATATTGTCACCCTGCTTATTTAACTTATATGTAGAGTACATCATGAGAAACACTGGGCTGGAAGAAGCACAAGCTGGAATCAAGATTGCCAGGAGAAATATCAATAACCTCAGATATGCAGATGACACACCCTTATGGCAGAAAGTGAAGAGCTAAAGAGCCTCTTGATGAAAGTGAAAAAGGAGAGTGAAAAAATTGGCTTAAAGCTCAAGATTCAGAAAACTAAGATCATGGCATCCAGTCCCATCAATTCATGGCAAATAGATGGGAAACAGTGGCTCACTTTATTTTTGGGGCTCCAAAATCACTGCAGATGGTGACTGCAGCCATGAAATTAAAAGACGCTTACTTCTTGGAAGGAAAGTTATAACCAACCTAGACAGCATACTAAAAAGCAGAGACATTATTCTGCCAACAAAGGTCCATCTAGTCAAAGCTATAGTTTTTCCAGTAGTCATATATGGATGTGAGAGCTAGACTATAAAGAAAGCTGAGCGCAGAAGAATTGAAGCTTTTGAACTGTGGTATTGGAGAAGACTCTTGAGAGTCCCTTGGACTGCAAGGAGATCCAACCAGTCCATCCTAAAGGAGATTAGTCCTGAGTGTTCATTGGAAGGACTGATGTTGAAGCTGAAACTCTAATACTTTGGCCACCTGATGTGAAGAGCTGACTCATTTGAAAAGACCCTGATGCTGGGAAAGATTGAAGGCAGGAGGAGAAGGGGACAACAGAGGATGAGATGGTTGGATGGCATCACCGACTCAATGGACATGAGTTTGGGTAAACTCTGGGAGTTTGTGATGGACAGGGAGGCCCGGCATGCTGTGGTTCATGGGGTTGAAAACAGCCGGACACAACTGAGTGACTGAACTGAACTGAACTGTAGGATCTTTAGTTGTGGCATGTGGGATCTAGTTCCCTGACCAGGGATTCCCAGCCTCCTGCACTGGGAGCACAGAGTCTTAGCCACTAGACCACCAGGGAAGTCCCAGAACCTGCTCCTTTAACCACAATATTATATCACTAACCAACGGAATTTGCACTTCAGACTGAAAATGATAGGGAATAATTTATTGAAAAATGAGACTTGATTATAACAAAAGCAGAAAATTTACACTGAAACCTCCTGGCCTAGTTTTGGAGGATATGGGAAGACTGACTCAAAGAAGAAACGTTCCATCTTTCACTTTTTTGGAGTGTAATGTACACAGTTGTAATACACAAACAATGAAGTGCACTAAACTTAAAGTACAGCTGGAAGGACTTTTCCATATGCGTTCACTTGTACAACCAGCCCCCCATCAAGCTGGAAAGGAACTCCTACTCACAAGGCTCTCTCAAGACCCTCCCCACTTCTGTGGCCCTTGTCGCCTCCATCACATGCTCCTGGACTTCATGAAGTGACGCCCTGTGTGTCTGTGAAAGACCCCTGTCACCAAGTCGGCTGTTCACCCATGACCTGTGTTGTGCCCATCACTGAACCCTGAGTAGGTAAGGAGTGAGCTGGGGAGCTTGAAGATTTCTGATGTGCTTTATTTGTGGGTGGCTGGGGCAGCAGCCAGGGACTTCCGCACGACCTTATACAGCTCTGCAAACAAAAGTGGCAGCTCTTTGAAGAGTTATATGATGGTGCGCAGGTGCCATACTCTCTACAAGTTCATTTGATACAATAGCATGCTAAGTCATTCTCTACAGGAAATGAGGTGGGAACCTGCCACCTACCGCCGCAATCTTGGTGTAGTGACACTTCTCTACATTCCACCCCTTCAGGGTCTCTCGCCTCACAATCCACCTGCAGTCCGTCTTCCACGATACCCCCTTGGTGAGTCACACCAGCCCCTGGGCCTGCACCCCACAACAACAGGAGAGGCTGCAGCAGCCCACTACTGGGATGCCGGCTCTTCCACCAACGCATACTAAAGTCAACACCAGGTGCTGGATGATCCGGTGCACAGCTCCTGCAGGGCACCTCCAGGGAGCTGCTGTACTCTCTCCATTTCCTGCGTCATTCCTTGCGGGCCCATTTGCACGTTCTTACAGTTACCTGGCACATACACACAACACTCAGCACCAACAGTGCACATCCTCTGCCTTGAGCGACTGCTAGAAAATCTAGGGCCATTTAGTTCTGTAAAACCATTTTCCTCATTTGATATACTTCTTCATCTGACAGTGTTAGTGCTTGATGCATGTAATTCAAAGCACAGGCAATGTGCAATATACTATGGCCACTCCTTGGTGTACAAATAAGGCCAGTGGGTAATACCACCATGGTGTCCATTTCACCCTAAATCGTGTACAGACCGTGTCCCAGTTGGTGGTGTGGTATGGAAAGGTTGTATACACCAAGGCAGGCAGGTACAGTTGGCCTCATGTACATCACCCTGTTTAGTTCCTAGGCAAGTATGGTCATCCATATGGCTCACATATCCACAAGGTCCCATGGGGAACAGGAACAACACTATTACCCGAATGATGCCCTTGGACGACGCTGATGTTAACACAGAGGGTTAGGGGAGGTCCAACCTGCTGGGCCAACCTGTCTCTCCTTTCCACACAAAGGAGACTACGGTCTGTACTTCAACACTTACAGCAGGTAGCCAGGAGAACCCGTCCCACGTCACATGATCCCCCCGGGGTGGGATATATTCTGCCACTTCTTCACATCCTGCACGAAAGAGCACCTTGTGTCATTCCATTCCATTCAGTCATTGAGTCTGGTTGAAAGAAGGTTAACTTCCAAGCCCAATTTGTGAGTGTCATGGGTTGGATCTGCCTGGAAAATCCCATGGTGGCCCCAAAAAGCTGACAGATTTTGTACTTCTGCCTAAGTGTGGATCCAATCTATGACTGGATTGCCATGACACACCTTTGGACAAGGGACAAAGACATTAAGAGTACCAACACAGGTAACTCGATTATTTAGTCAGACACACGCAAGTTTCTTATCCTGGGAGAGAACAGTTCCTGGCATCAGGGACATATACACAGTATATACCCTTGCAGGAATTTTCCCAATTTCCAAAGGTAAGGACACAGCCTTAACCTCAACTGTCTGGTTGCCATATCCATTAGTTCCTGCACTAGGGCCTGGAAACTGTTCAGATTTACCATAGATGAGGCTACATTCAGCACTGGTTTCAACCAAGGCCATTACTCTCTCTGTATGTTGGTCTAAGACCAGTGAATTGCAAGTTCTACATGGCGCCTCCAGTCCCTGCTTACTCCTTTTGGGCAAGAACCTTGGCCTAAGCCCTATTCAAATTGGTAACGGGCATCCAAAGAGGCGTCCTTGGGTGCCATGTAATCTAACTGTACTGCCCATGTCTCTTGCATGGCCATGTCCCACACTTGGTGAACTGCTGTTCTGGTCTCAGTTGCCTCCATAATTCTAGGAGCACAGCATTGGGCTGCTTATCAATTTTATTTCTGTCAACTCCCACTGCAAACAAATCAGCCCACATGTGCATCCGTATGACCCAGATGGGGCCGCTTTAGGGGTCTTCACATCACTGGTACCTTTTGCCTGACACTCTCCCTCTCCCCTCCACCTTTCCTAGACTTGCTACAATTGAGGCCACTTCACAGAGGGGGCACCCCACAGAGGGCACAAGAACTGAAGTCAGGGATCCAAAAGAGGTGGACAGGGCATTGTTCAAAATGGCATTTTGCATGCCGCTTGTAAATTGTTCACCATCCGAGCTCTTTGTGTTCAGGTTAAACACGCAGGTTCAGGTTAGACTGTTTCATGCCTAATTCCATTATGACCTGAGTCAATTTGGCAAATGTATGCCATTTACTTAACCAGTATCTGGGAATTCCCACATTAGTCCGAACTGTTTGGATGGTTGATCCATTCCATCAGGGAGTGTGTTTGGTTGAGAGGCCCCTGCATATGCTGCCTCATGTTATTCAATCTCTGCTACAACAAGGGGTGAGTAGTCATAGATGCCAAACACTCTATTTCATCCCCTGTGCAGATAATACTGTCTACCCCAGTGTCCCAGAATTATAGGAGCCATGACACTAGATGCCCCCCCTGCATCTGTCGAATGCTTCACCCAAATAGAACAACTCTGCTTGAGTAATGGCTGATAGGTCATAAATTCAGTCATATTAGGGGCCCCCTGGGATGATTCCCCTTGAGCCAAAGGTTGTTTATGTTTCATCTTCTGCTGTACCTTGCTGTCTGAGGTGCTGGGTTCATCAAGGCCACACATCTTTTGCTCCAGCAAAACTTCGTATACACTGTTCTAGCTCTTCCGCCTGTCTCTGCAACTCAAAACCTGTGCAGCATCACGTAGGGCATTATCCATATTCACCTTCAAGGCAGTCAAGAATATCCAGCCCAAGGTGCCAGCGGCAGTACCTGCCGCTGTATCAAGTAGATGGGAACTCACGGCCTGCAACACTTTTTCAAGGGTAGTAGGCGCCCCATCCTCTGCCTCCCAGCCTTCTAATAGGGCCCATGCCAGGAGGACCATGGCCACCTGGTACCACATGCTGAGTGGTGGCCACTGGCTTCCTCCATCCATTGAAGCCTCTGGCTCCCCTACCTGCTGGGAATCCTGCCAACTATACCAACTGTCATGCTGATCACTGAACCTCAGGTAGGTAAAGTGTGAGTTGGGAGGCTGGAAGAAGACTTCAGATATGCTTTATTTGTGGATGGCTGGTACAGCAGCCAGGGATTTCCTGTATACAAGAAGATAATGGCACCCCACTCCAGTACTCTTGCCTGGAAAATCCCATGGACGGAGGAGCCTGGTCTTATATAGCTCTGAGAACAAAAGTGGCGGCTCTCCAAAGGGTGATATAATGGTGTGCATGAGTCGTAATCTGCACGAGCTCATTTGTTACTTAAGTGTGTTGAGTCATTGCCTACAGGAAATGAATTTTGCAATAAGGAGTTCATGATCTGAGCCACAGTCAGCTCCCAGTCTTGTTTTTGCTGATTGTATAGACCTTCTCCATCTTGGGCTGCAAAGAATATAATCAATCTGATTTCGGTATTGACTATCTGGTAATGTCCATGTGTAGAGTTGTCTCTTGTGTTATCGGAAGAGGGTGTTTGCTATGACCCATGCATTCTGTTGGCAAAAATCTGTTAGCCTTTGTCCTGCTTCATTTTGTACTCCAAGAACAAACTTGCCTGTTACTCCAGATATCTCTTGACTTCCTACTTTTGTGTTCCAGTCCCTTATGATGAAAAGGACATCTTTTTTTGGTGTTATCTCTAGAAGGTCTTGTAGGTCATCATAGAACCGTCCAACATCAGCTTCTTCAGCATTAGTGGTTGGGGCATAGGCTTGGATTACTGTGATGTTGAATGGTTTGCCTTGGAAATGAACAGAGATCATTGTGTCATTTTTGAGACTGCACACAAGTACTGCATTTCAGACTTTTTGTTAACTATGAGGGATTTCTTCTAAGGGGTTTTTGCCAACAGTAGTAAATATGATGGTCATCTGAATTTAATTTGCCCATTCCGGTCCACTTTAGTTCACTAATTTCTAAAATGTTGATGTTCACTCTTACCATCTCCTGTTTGACCACTTCCAATTTACCTTGATTCATGGACCTAACATTCCAGGTTCCTATGCAATATTGTTCTTTACAGCACTGGACTTTACTTTCACCACCAGACACATCCACAACTGGGCATTATTTCCACTTTGGCTCAGCTTCTTCATTCCTTCTGAAGCTATTTCTCCACTCTTTTCCAGTAGCATATTGGAAACCTACCAACTGGGGAGGTCATCTTTCAGTGTCAGATATTTTTGCCTTTTCATACTGTTCACAGGGTTCTCTCGGAGAAGATAATGGCACCCCACTCCAGTACTCTTGCCTGGAAAATCCCATGGACAGAGGAGCCTGGTAGGCTGCAGTCCATGAGGTCGCTAGGAGTCGGACGCGACTGAGCGACTTCACTTTCACTCTTCACTTTCATGCATTGGAGAAGGAAATGGCAAGCCACTCCAGTGTTCTTGCCTGGAGAATCCCAGGGACGGGGGCCCTGGTGGGCTGCTGTCTCTAGGGTCGCACAGAGTCAGACACGACTGAAGCGACTTAGCAGCAGCAGCACAGGATTCTCAAGGCAAGGATGCTAAAGTGGTTTGTCATTCCCTTCTCCAGTGGACCACATTTTGTCAGAGGCATGGCTTATAGTTTCATTGAGTTAGACAAGGTTATGTTCCATGTGATTAGTTTGTTTAGTTTTCTGTGATTGTGGTTTTCATTCTGTCTGCCTTCTGATGGAAGAGGATAAGCTTATGGAAACTTCCTGATGGGAAGGACTGGCTGTGGGGAAAACTGAGTCTTGCTCTGGTGGGCAGGGCCATGCTCAGTAAATCTTTAATCCAATTACTCCTTTAATCCAGAACAAGACCAGGAGCTGACTGTGGCTCAGATCATGAACTCCTTATAGCAAAATTCAGATTTAAATTTAGAAAAGTATGGAAAACCACTAGGCCATTCAAGTATGACCTAAATCAAATCCCTTATGATTATACAGTGAAATTGACAAATAGATTCAAGGGACTAGACCTGATAGACAGAGTGACTGAAGAACTATGGACAGAGGTTTGTAACATTGTACGGGAGGTGGTGATCAAAGCCATGCCCAAGAAAAAGAAATGCAAAAAGGCAAAATGGTTATCTGAGGAGGCCTTACAAATAGCTGAGAAAAGAAGAGAAATGAAAGGCAAAGGAGAAAAAGAAAGATATACTCATCTGAATGCAGATTTCCAAATAGCAAGGAGAAATAAGAAAGCCTCCCTCAGTGATCAATGCAAATAAATAGAAGAAAACAACAGAATGGGAAAGACTAGAGATCTCTTCAAGAAAATTAGAGATACCACGTGAATATTTCATACAAAGATGGGCACAATAAAGGATAGAAACAGTATCGACCTAACAGAAGCAGAAGATATTAAGAACAGGTGGCAAGAATACACAGAACTATACAAAAAAGATCTTAAAGACCTAGATAACTATGGTGGTATGATCATCCACCTAGAGCCAGACATCCTGGAGTGTAAAGTCAAGTGGGCCTTAGGAAGCATCACTATGAACAAAGTTAGTGGAGGTGATGGAATTCCAGGTGAGCTTTTTTCAGATCCTAAAAATGATGCTGTGAAAGTGCTGCACTCAATATGCAAGCAAATTTGGAAAACTCAGCACTGGCCAGGACTGGAAAAGGTCAGTTTTCATTCCAGTCCCAAAGAAAAGCCATGCCAAGGAATTTTCAAACTACCATACAATTGCACTCTCACATGCTAACAAAGTAATGCTCAGAATTCTCCAAGATAGGCTTCAACAGTATGTGAACTGAGAACTTTCAGATATTCAAGCTGGATTTACAAAGCAGAGGAACCAGAAATCAAATTGTCAATATCTGTTGGATCATAGAAAAAACAAGAAAATTCCAGAAAAAAATCTACTTCTGCTTTATTGACTATGCCAAAGCCTTGATTGTGTGGATCACAACAAACTGTGGAAAATTCTGAAAGAGATGGGAATACCAGACCACCTTACCTGCCTGAGAAATCTGTATGCAAGTCAAGAAATAACAGAACTGGACATGGAATGATGGAATGGTTCCAAATTGGGAAAGGAGTAGGTCAAGGCTGCATATTGTCACCCTGCTTATTTAACTTATATTCAGAGTACATCATGTGAAATGTTGGGCTGGATGAAGCACAAGCTGGAATCAAGACTGCGGGGAGAAATATCAATAACCTCAGATATACAGATGACACCACCCTTATGGCAGAAAGTGAAGAGGAACTAAGGAGCCTCTTGATGAAGATGAAAGAGGAGAGTGAAAAAGCTGGCTTCAAACTCAACATTCAAAAAACTAAGATCATGGCATCCAGTCCCATCACTTCATGGCAAATAGATGGGGGAACAATGGAAACAGTGACAAACTTTATTTTCTTTGGCTCTAAAATCACAGATGATGACTGCAGCCATGAAATTAAGAGATGCTTGCTCCTTGGAAGAAAAGCTATGACAAACCTAGACAGCATATTAAAAAGCAGAAACATTACTTTGCCAAGAAATGTCCATATTGTCAAAGCTATGGTTTTTCTAGTAGTCATGTATGGATGTGAGTTAGACCATAAAGAAGGCTGAGCACTGAAGGATAGATGCTTTTGAACAGTGGTTTAGAGAAGACACTTAAAAATTCCTTGGACTGCAAGGAGGTCAAACTGTAACCGGAGGGAGAGAAACAGGGCACAACTTTTGAAAGAATGACATAGCCGAAGGACACAATTAGAATTAGAACCAATAAAATAAAATTAGAACCAATAAACCAATTAGAATCAAATGGGACCAAGATGGCAGACAAGATTAGACCTTGATCTTCAATCAGCAAGTGAAATGACACACCCAGAGGTGCCCTGACAGTTCCAAAGCACTGTCAAAAGACCAAGGAGTGGCCCAAATCCTGGAAATCCCCACATCTTCCTAAAAATAGTTGGAATAATCCTCCCACTCATTAGCATATGAAGTTACCCAGCCTATAAGAACTAACCATGCTATATTTGGTGGCTGCACTAGTCCTCTGTGATGGCCCACAGTGTCTGTTGAGTGTGCTTCTCTGTGAATCTGAATAAATCCACTTCTTACCTTTGTCTCTCACTATATTCTTTCTGTGATGAGACATCAAGAACCTGAGCATTCAGTTCAGTTCAGTTGCTCAGTCGTGTCTGACTCCTTGCGACCCCATGAGCCACAGCATGCCAGGCCTCCCTGTCCATCACAAACTCCCAGAGTCCACCCAAACCCATGTCCATCGAGTCAGTGATGCCATCCAACCATCTCATACTCTGTTGTCCCCTTCTCCTGTCCTCAATCTTTCCCAGAATCTTCACATCAGGTGGCCAAAGTATTGGAGTTTCAGCTTCAACATCAGTCCTTCCAATGAACACCCAGGACTGATCTCCTTTAGGATGGACTGGTTGGGTCTCCTTGCAGTCCAAGGGACTCTCAAGAGTCTTCTCCAACACCGTAGTTCAAAAGCATCAATTCTTTAGCGCTTAGCTTTCTTTATAGGCCAACTCTCACTTCCATACATGACCACTGGAAAAACCATGGCCTTGACTATTATTAGGCCCTGAAACCAGGTACTGTGGGTTTGGGCTGGGTTCAAGTCCTAGCCATGGGTGCAAGTCCCAAGCAGACTTTGGCTGGGTTCGGGGTCCCAAACTAGATTTTGGATAGGTTTGAGTCCCAGCACATGGGTTCAAGTCCCACTCTGAGATAAACGGTTTCAAAACCAGTCAATCCTAAAGGAAGCCAGTTCTGAATATTCATTGGGAAGACTGGTGGTGAAACTGAAGCTCCGATACTTTGGCCACCTGATGTGAAGAGGCCAGTCATTAGAAAAGACCCTGATGCTGGGAAAGATTGAAGACAGGAGGAGAAGGGCATGACAGAGGATGAGATGGTTGGTGTTGTTGTCTGCGTGCAGGTTGGAAAAGAATTTCCAGACATGAGACAGAATGAGAGGGAAATAAAGTTTATTAGACTGGGAGAGGCTGTTAGAACAGTGGGCCAGCTCAAGGGAGAACAACGTTGAACAGGGGTCCTTAGCCCACCTTTATACCCAGGGTACAAGGAGTGGGATAGGGGTCTTGTGGGTCATTTGCTGATTGGATGAGGCATGTATACTGGGTTGGGGAAGAGTAGGGCAAATACTTTCTCCCTATGGGGTCGGAGGAGAGACAAATTATACAGTTCCATTAATTGTTACAACATGGGGGAGGGTCTGGTTTTTCTGTTCCTACATTCCAAGACCCTACTTGGTTTTATCTGCTCTTTTGTCCTTGGGTCACAGCAGTTGGATGGCATCAGAGACTCAATGGACGTGAGTTTGAGCACACTCTGGGAGATGGTGAAAGATAAGCCTGGCGTGCTGCAGTCCATGGGGTCGCAAAGAGTCGGACATAATTGTGCGACTGAACAACAACAACAGGAAATGAGGTGGCGCCTGACTGCCGCCATCTTGGTCCGGTAACAGTTCCTTATAAACCGCCAACGGAGCC
The DNA here is from genome assembly GCF_019923935.1 of Bubalus bubalis. Lineage (NCBI taxonomy): Eukaryota > Metazoa > Chordata > Mammalia > Artiodactyla > Bovidae > Bubalus > Bubalus bubalis. The sequence goes on along the minus strand of NC_059159.1, from coordinate 27,956,828 downwards.
ATCCGCCCTTTCCGTCGATTTCCTGACAGCCCATTGAAAGATTATACCTCAGCTGCCTATTGGTGAATGATTTGGGCCGTTCCTGGGTTTGGGCGATTATGAGTGGGGTGTGCAGGCACGTAGCGGCACTTCTGTTGGTGGGTTACAGGGCAGGATACCCCTTTAGCACCAAATCCTGAGACTTGCCCATAGAAAACGGGCGCGAGACACCGACCCCCCAAAAGCCGGGCCCTTCCCTGGTTTCAGGGACCCATTGTCCCACCTCGTGGGTCGGGACCTCCTGTCTGTCACAGCCCCCAGCCGACGTGCCAGCAGGGGACGCCGGAAGTGGTCGCAGGCTGCTTACGTCCTACTGGCCCGCCTACCTGCGAAGCATTCTGGAAGTGCAGTCTCCTGTTGGGCAGAGTGACCTAGAGGGACGGGTGGTCTCTCAGCGATGCCGGCTGAGAAGGGCGATGTTTCTTTCCCCTACAGTGAGGGAAAGGGGTTTTGTGGGGATGAAGCAGCAGGAAGAAAGCAGCATCATCATGGCACCCAGTGCTGGGAGGGTCAGCCAACTGCCCTCCTTAGCGCTTTCGGAGCCCTGGCCTCGGAGCCTGATTTGACCCGGTCGCAAGGAGACTTCTTGATTGACAGTTGAGAGCCCTGACAGAAGGGCCATTCCTGAGGGCCATCGGTGGATCCGGGCCTTTGCCCAGTCCTACGGTGCTTCCCCAACCTCCCACTCTAGTTTAGGTCTCTGGTGCTAGAACCCTTGCGAGTGCCCGCCCGGAGGGCCTCCCTCTTTAGTTGGGGGGCAGGCTTTGAATCTCCCGGCTTTCAATGTCAGTTGAAAAAGAAAAGTGAGTAACTTGTGGGAATAAAAAATGCGACATCTGAGCAACAATAGCAGAAAACTGTATTGCATAGGGAGCTATATTCAGTATCCTGGGACTAATCATATTGGAACAGAATGTTAAAAAATGTGTATGTGTATCACTGAGTCACTTTGCAGTGCAGCAGTAATTAACACAACATTTTAAATAGTCTATATCCTGGTGGCTCAGACCATAAGGAATCTGCCTGCAATGTGGGAAATGGGGGTTCGATCCCTGGGTTGGGAAGATCCTCTGGAGGAGGAAATGGCAACCCACTCCAGTGTTCGTGCCTGGACAAAACCATGGACAGAGGAGCCTGGTGGGCTACAGTCCATGGGGTTGCAAAAAATCAGACATGATTGAGCAACTAACACTTTCACTTTATACAACTTAAAAAATTAAGAACAAAACAAAAAAGAAAAATAACAGTGACATCCCATTCCCCAACAATTACCAGGAGGACGGAATCCATTTCACACAGAATCAGAAACCCAGAGGGAGGAAAGGAAATCAGAATTTAAGAGGATTCCAGGCTGCAAGCATTTTCTGGTCCCTCAGTTATGAGGCTTGCCACCCTCACTCTGCATTCAGTAATACACCAGTTAACATTTGGACCCCAAAGTGCCTTACAACCTCAAAATAACTAACTACTGTCCATATTCCCTTTGTAGATTAGTAGTCCTGAGGCAGGAGGCAGATGAACTCCCAGGGTAAAGCAACTGGAGATTCATTCCCTCTGGACTGAAACTCTAAGACAGGAATAGCAGGACAATTAAGGGAGGAGGCTGGGCCATGCCCAGAACTTGTATCTCTCATTACTGAAATCCAGAGACCTCCCCAACTACAAGTGGACAGAAAGCCTCCGGACTACAGGCCAAAGGGGGAGCAATATCAGGGAATACCGAGATATGTTTGTGGTAGGATCCATTTTGGCTAAGAGATATGTGTACTCACATGGAAGGATCCTGAGATATATCAAATACAGACTGTGAACCAGGCAAATCAAAATTATTGGCCAAAGGAAAACTGGAAGAAATGTCCCATATAAGTGACGCAAACTGCCAAGAGGGCACAACTCAGGGATTCTCCTTCTGAGTCTTCCCCTTGCCTATGCACACGTACTGTACTTTTTTCCTCTTAGTAAACACTTTACTTGCTTCACTACTTTCTGTCTTTGTGGAAATTCTTTTCTGCAAAACCAAAGGGCCAGGGCACTTGTCCCTGATCACTGGTCTAGTGGCTAGGATCTGGGGCTTTCACCGACATTACCCAGCCCAATTTCTGGTTGGGAACTCAATCTTCACTCCAAGCCCTTGCAGGCTGAGGCCACCCAAGATCAGTCTTGCTGCTAAGTCACTTCAGTTGTGTCTGACTCTGTGTGACCCCATAGACGGCAGCCCACCAGGCTCCCCCGTCCCTGGAATTCTCCAGGCAAGAACACTGGAGTGGGTTGCCATTTCCTTCTCCAATGCATGAAAGTGAAAAGTGAAAGTGAAGTCGCTCAGTCGTGTCCGACCTTTAGCATGGACTGCAGCCTACCCACTCCAGTACTCTTGCCTGGAAAATCCCATGGACGGAGGAGCCTGATAGGCTGCAGTCCATGGGGTCGCTAAGAGTCGTCATTGCCTTCTCCGAGATCAGTCTTATGATTTCATAAATCAGAACCTGAATTACAAGGGGGGAAATTAAGTATTCATAACCACAAATTTATGATGATGCTTTCAGGTTTCATGTCTTAGGACTTCACTGGTGTTTCAGTGGCTAAGACTCCATGCTCCCAATGCAGGGTGCCTGGGTTCCATCCCTGCTCAGGGAACTAGATCCCACATGCTACAACTAAAGAATCCACATGTTGCAGTGAAGATCTTGTGTGCCACAAGACCCAGTGCAGCCAAATAAATATATTAAAAAATAAAGCTTTATATCATAAACTTTCCTCAATAAAAGGTTATTAATAGGAGGGGGAGAAAGGATAAATAGGCAGAGCACAGAGAAATTTTAAGGCAGTAAAAATACACTATAATCATGGATATACATCATTATACATTTGTCCAAACACTCAGAATATAGAACAAGAGTGGACCCTCAAGTAAAGTGAGCTCTTGGGGTGATTATGATGTGTCAGTGTTGTTTCATCCTTGGTAGAAAGTGTACCATCTGATAAGTGATGTTGATAATGGGGGAGGAAATGAATGTGTGGGTTCCCAGGTGGCTTAGTGGTAAAGAATCCACCTGCCAATGCAGGAGATGGAGGAGATGCGGGTTCGATCCCTGGGTTGGGAAGATCCCCTGGAAGAGGAAATGGCAACCCACTCCATTATTCTTGCCTGGGAAATCCCATGGTCAGAGAAGCCTTGTGGGCTACAGTCCACGGGGTCACAAAGAGTTGACCATGACTGAGCCACTGAGCACGCAATGCATGTGTAGGGGCAGGAAGCGTATGGGAAATCTACCTTCCCAAACTGCAATTTTTAAAAGTCATTAAAAAGGTTTTTAACACTTAATTTGTGCCCAAAAGGGTAAGGTAGAGAAACACAGTTCCTGTCCTCAAGAACCTGCCAGTTGGACTTCCCTGCTGGTCCAATGGTTAAGAATCCACCCACCAACGTGGGAAGGGAAATGGGTTTGATCACTGATCCAGGAAAATTCCACATGCCATGGAGCAACTAAGCCTGTGAGTCACAACTATTGAGCCCAAGGTCTAAAGCCCATGAGCTGCAACTACAGAGCCCATGTGCCTCGACTACTGAAGACCATGTGCCTAAGGCCCGTGCTCCTTATATTCTGCAGTTAGCTGTTACTATCCATAGTTGTATCTTTCACATCTAGGTCTACAATCTGTGGTGCCCTGTACCACGTGCGAGGTCTTGTACCAAGGCCACAGATGCAGAGCTCCATGCCGAGGTCATCTCCGGAACTGACTAAGTCCCACTGTAACTGTTGCCCAGAACCCCCCTAGGCTTTACTGGCCACCTTCCTGACCCCATATTTGGTAAAAATACCCACCCAGGTACTCACTCTATAGTGCCTTAACCAATCACCTAATGCCACCCTTCCAGCAGGAATTTTTCTCTTGAGACTATAAAAATTGGCTACAAACCCATAAAAGGGGTTTCCCAAGCTCAGTGGTAAAGAATCTGTCTACCAATGTAGGAGACGCAGGAGATGCAGGTTCATTCCCTGGGTTGGGAAGATACCTTGGAGGAGGAAAGGGCACCCCACTTCAGTATTCTAGCCTGGAAAATTCCATGGACAGAGAAGGCTGGTGGGCTACAGTCCTTGGGGCCCCCTAGAGTTGGACGCGACTAAGCACTACTAACCCATGAAAAGGGTCTTCTCTCCCAGATCTGTCAGGATGTTGGCCCACTGTTCTAACAGGTCTCCTGCTCTAATAAACTCTATTCTACTCTCATTCTGTCTCATGTCTGGAAATTATTTTCCAACCCTTGCACAGACCATGACACAACCCATTTTGGATTTATTTTCTTGCATGAAGTAGGGGTTACGGTTCATCCCCCAACCCTGACAACCACATTCAACATATCAAGCTCTTTTTCTTGCTAAGAACTTTCCTATTGCATTACTGTGACTCTTTTGTGAGAAAACACGTGACTACATACCCCAGGGTCTGTTTCTGGCCTCTCTCTTCTTTCCCATTGATCTTTTTATTTATCTTTCAGCCAATATGACACGGCTTTAATCACTAAGGGTTTATACTACTTAGCATACATTCTCCGGAGAAGGCAATGGCAACCCACTCCAGTACTCTTGCCTGGGAAATCCCATGGACGGAGGAGCCTGGTAGGCTACAGTCCATGGGGTCACGAAGAATTAGACAGGACTGAGCAACTTCACTTTCACTTTTCATTTTCATGCACTGGAGAAGGAAATGGTAACCCACTCCAGTATGCTTGCCTGGAGAATCCCAGGGACGGGAGCCTGGTGGGCTGCCGTCTATGGGGTCGCATAGAGTCGAACACGACTGACGACTTAGCAGCTTAGCAGCAGCATACATTCTCAAAACTTCCCAGGTGGCGCTAGTGGTAAAGAATACACCTGCCAATGCGGGAGACGCAAGAGAGACGACTCCATCCCTGGGTCGGGAAGATCCCCTGGAGAAGGAACTGGCAACCCGCTGCAGTATTCTTGCCTGGAGAATCCCAAGGACAGAGGAGCCTGGGCGCTCTACAGTCCATAGGGTCGCAAAGAGTCGGACACGAGTAAGCCGACTGAGCACACACATTCCCCAACTCTGTGTTCCCTGCCCTCCCTTCCCCCCACACCAGCAGAGTGCACGAAACTCACACCGTGACTTTCTTAATTTCCCTCCGGAATATGGAAGTAGGGCCTGTACACCAGAGGACAATGTTCAGACCGCCCCCATCCCGCAGCGCCTCCCTGTGGCTTGAGGGGCGCACGCGCAGTCTCACGGCCGTGATTGGACGGAGCCGTACCACCAGGCGAGGGAAAAATACGTCACTGGCGGGCTGTTGGCGTTGATGCGTCATGGTCTCCGCAGCAACCAGGTAGGGCTGCAAGTGGGGGAACTTCGGTGGCTACTGGGGTCCCGCTCTAAACTGAGGCGCGCGGCAGATCCCCGTTCGGGCGCGTCCCGCCCTCTTGAGGGGAACGAAGCGATGTGGAGGCTGAGCGGACCCGGAGGGGCGCCCGCGCCGGAGTTCGGGCTCGGCGGTTTTTTGGTGCAGAGCCTCGCCTTCGCTACTCTCTGAGCCTCGGTTTGAAAGTGAAAGTCACTCAGTCAGAGTCTTTGCGACCCCATGGACTATACAGTCCACGGAATTCTCCAGGCCTGAATACTGGGGTGGGTAGCCTTTCCCTTCTCCAAGGGATCTTCCCAACCCAGGGATCGAACCTCGGTCTCCCGCATTGCAGGCGGCTTCTTTACCACTGAGCCGCAAAGGAGCCTCGATTGGCTTGGCCACAAGTGGGTGTAGGCGGGCGGCTGATCCGGTTACCCAGGTTTCCCCGATTCCGCGCCAGGCATGGCCGGGGCTTGAGGCACATGGCCCGTGCAGAGTTAGGGCAGCAGGTACCCTTGTTCGGAGGCGGAGCGGGGTGGTGCCTGCTGCGCGCCCGCGGGATGGCCACGGCGTCTCTGGCTCTTGCGGCCCTTTCTCTGCAGTCCCCAAGTTGTGCGGCTTGGACTTGTGTTCTGATGTGCAGAATGCCCACCTATGAGTTTGTCGAGAAGCGTGATGAGATTGCACGTGGATGGTACACGATCCAGGAAGTGCTTTTGATATCACCAACCCTTGTGTGTGGAAAACAGAGAAAGTTAGTTTTTAGATTTGAGGAAGGACAGAAACAAAGTTAAATGGGGTGTACTGAGGAAAGTGGAATGCCACAGGAAGGGTGAAGCTGGTGACCCTGGGCTCTAGAACTGGAGGACACCAGACCAAAGGGACATTTTGTCATTAAGGCATGGAGTTTCCTACTAGGAAGGAACGGCAGTTGTCCTAAAGGTGAAAGCCAGTTGTTCCAACTACATGTGGCACAGAACAGGCTCAACAAATGGTACCCATAGAACCCTATTTTTAGTTTGCTTTGCTATAGTGGTTTGAGTTGACAAGTTACTTTTGAAATAACTTTTGACCTTCATATACGCGTGTGTTTAGTGAAAATAATACTTGGTTCTCTTAATGGAATTACCAGGAAGTGCTTTTCACATCTTCCAACCTGTGTGTGGGGAAAACAGAGAAAGTCAGTTGTTAGAAAAGTGGCAGATAGAAAAAAGGATCCTCAACATGGTGATACAGGGATTGCTAAGTCGTGTCCAACTCTTTGTGACCCCATGAAGTGCAACTGGCCAGGCTCCTCTGTCCATGGAATTGCCCAGGCAAGAATACTGGAATGGGTTTCCATTTCCTTCTCCAGGGGTTCTTATGGACACAGGAATAGAACACATTTTGCCTCCTGCATGGCAGGTGGATTCTTTGCCACTGACCACCAGGGAAGCCATGATTTAGGGATAGAATCAGCAAAAATGATCTAATTCTTAAGAAGGATAGGCAGGGAACTAACTTTTTTGAGAGCCCACCAGAATGACTGTGTGGATATCTCTTACTCCTAATGCAGAAGAGTGTAGTGAGTGGCATAACTGTACTCCAGACCGTTTTGGGTGCTTAGAGCACCCACAGCCAATAAATGAGGCTTTTAAAGCTAGGCTTCTGGACTTACCTGGTGGTCCAGTGGTTAAGAATCCACCTGCCAATGTAGGAGACTCGGGTTCAATCCCTGGTCCAGGAAGACTGCACATGCTGCAGAGCATCTAAGTCTGTGAGCCACAATTAAGCCCCTTCGCCACAGCTGCTGAGCCCGAATTCTAGAGCCCATGCACCCCAACTGGAGAAGCCAGCAAAATGAGAAACCCACATACCACAACTAGAGAGTGGCCCCTGCTTGTGGCAACTAGAGAAAGTCTGCACACAGCAACAAAGACCCAGCACAGCCAAAAATAAATAAATAATTAAAAAATAAGACTAGGCTTTTATATAAAACATAATCATTCCAGTATAGGCATTGCTTTTGAAGAGGTCTTTGCTCAAGAATTTGTATTTAAAGGTAATCTGAATTGTTGCCATAATACATCTTACCAGCCAGATGGAGGTTCCCAACTTTTTCCTAAGGTAATGAGGCTTCCATTTTCTCCTCTGGCTTATGTTGGGCGGGAGTGAGATGGAAGGAAGGGGTAGGGTTGTGATTAGGCCTTGGTAAAGGTGACCAGCGACACTGAGTGCTGCTTCTTGCTGGGATTCTCTTGGTGGCATTTTGCTATGCCCTGAAGCAACATGGTGAGATTTCCAGATTAACTGAAGTATATGTCATTCCTAATAGGGCTGCTTTAAAGGAAGGCATCCTAAAAATGGGTATACATGGAATTAGAGGACCATTTAGTTTAATCATTTTTCTTTGCAACATTTGGAGATTCTTTGGGATCATATATTTTATTCTAGTTCAGTTCAGTTGCTCAGTTATGTCCAATTCTTTGCAACCCCATGGACTGCAGCATGCCCGGCTTCTCTGTCTATCACCAACTCTTGGAGCTTACTCAAACTCATGTCCATCGAGTGGGTGATGCCATCCAACCATCTCATCCTCTGTTGTCCCCTTCTCCTCCTGCTATCAATCTCTCCCAGCATCAGGGTCTTTTCCAATAAGTCAGTTCTTCGCATCAGGTGGCCAGAGTTTCAGCTTCAGCATCAGTCCTTCCAATGAATATTCAGGACCGATCTCCTTTAGGGTGGACTGGTTGGATCTCCTTGCAGTCCAAGGGACTCTCAAGAGTTTTCAACACCACAGTTCAAAAGCATCAATTCTTTGGTGCTCAGCTTTCTTTATGGTTCAACTCTTACATCCATACATGACTACTGGAAAAACCATAGTTTGACTAGATGGACCTTTGTTGGCAGAATAATGTTTCTGCTTTTTAATATGCTGTCAGGTTGGTCATAGCTTCTCTTCAGGGAGTAAGCGTCTTTTAATTTCAAGGCTGCAATCACCATCTGCAGTGATTTTGGAGCCCCCCAAAATAAAGTATCACTGTTTCCATTGTTTCCCCATCTATTTCCCATGAAGCAATGGGACCAGATGCCCTATCTTAGTTTCCTGAATGTTGAGTTTTAAGCCAGCTTTTTCACTCTCGTCTTTCACTTTCATCAAGAAGCTCTTTAGTTCTTTGCTTTCTGCTATAAGGGTTGTGTCATCTGCATATCTGAGGTTATTGATATTTCTCCCGGCAATCTTGATTCCAGCTTGTGCTTCATCCAGCCCAGCATTTTGCATGATGTACTCTGCATATAAGTTAAATAAGCAGGGTGACAGTATACAGCCTTGACGTACTCCTTTTCCTATTTGGAACCAGTCTGTTGTTCCATGTTCAGTTCTAACTGTTGCTTCTTGACCTGTATATAGATTTCTCAGGAGGCAGGTCAGGTGGTCTGGTATTCCCATCTCTTGAAGAATTTTCCACAGTTTGTTGTGATCCACACAGTCAGAGGCTTTGGGGTAGTCAATAAAGCAGAAGTAGATGTTTTACTGGAATTTTCTTGCTTTTTTTGAGGATCCAGTGGATGCTAGCAATTTGATTTCTGGTTCCTCTGCCTTTTCTAAATCCAGCTTGAACATCTGGAAGTTCACGGTTCATGTACTGTTGAAGCCTGGCTTGGAGAATTTTAGCATTACTTTGCTGGTGTGTGAGTACAATTGTGCAGTAGTTTGAACATTCTTTGGCATTGCCTTTCTTGAGGATTGGAATGAAATCACCTTTTCTAGTTCTGTGGCCACTGCTGAGTTTTCCAAATTTGCTGGCATATTGAGTGCAGCACTTTAACAGCATCATCTTTATTCCAGTACATTAATTAATAGGGTGGGTGGGGGTTTTTTATTGTAAAAAACACAGACTCTGGGGAAAAAAAAAAACATTTAAACCATTGGCAAGGATCTTTGTTGTGATTTTTTTCTAGGTTGTAGATAGATTAGGGATCTAAGATCATGGCATCTGGTCCCATCACTTCATGGGAAATAGATGGGGAAACAGTGGAAGCAGTGTCAGACTTTATTTTTGGGGGCTCCAAAATCACTGCAGATGGTGATTGCAGCCATGAAATTAAAAGACGCTTACTTCTTGGAAGGAAAGTTATGACCAACCTAGATAGCATATTAAAAAGCAGAGACATTACTTTGCTAACAAAGGTCCGTCTAGTCAAGGCTATGGTTTTTCCAGTGGTCATGTATGGATGTGAGAGTTGGACTGTGAAGAAAGCTGAGCGCTGAAGAATTGATGCTTTTGAACTGTGGTGTTGGAGAAGACTCTTGAGAGTCCCTTGGACTGCAAGGAGATCCAACCAGTCCATTCTGAAGGAGATCAGCCCCGGGATTTCTTTGGAAGGAATGATGCTGAAGCTGAAACTCCAGTACCTTGGCCACCTCATGCGAAGAGTTGACTCATTGGAAAAGACTCTGATGCTGGGAGGGATCGGGGGCAAGAGGAGAAGGGGACGACAAAGGATGAGATGGCTGGATGGCATCACCGACTCTATGGACGTGAGTTTGAGTAAACTCCGGGAGTTGGTGATGGACAGGGAGGCCTGGCGTGCTTCGATTCATGGGGCCGCAAAGAGTCAGACACGATTGAGCGACTGAACTGAGCTGAACTGAACTGAATGTGTGGCATATACCATGCCATGTAGTCAAAAAGAAAGTACGTTTTTAGTTCCGTTTTTACAGATGAAGAAATTGAGACTTGGGGAAGTTAAATGGTGTGTCTAAAAAAGGAAGATCTAAGCGAAGATGGAAACAAAGTTAAATGGGGAGTTCTGGGGGATGTGGAATGCCACAGGAAGGGGGAAGCAGGTGACCCCGGGATGCTGGAGGACACTAGAGCAAAGGGCCATTTTGTCATTAAGGTATGGAGTTTCCTACTAGAAAGGAAGAGCAGTTGTCCTAAAGGCGAAAACCTGTTGTTCTAACTACATGTCCTGGACTGAGGTCAGCACTGCTGGACCAAGGTCCTTTAGGTTTTGAAGCCCAGGTTTGGAATTTCCTTCCCTGAAATAATGGATTCCTCACGTGCTTTGCTTTGAGAGAACCTGATGCTGTGCACAGAGTCCAGGAAGTAAATATGTGATCACCTCACATCCTCCAAGAGGCTTGGTTCTATGCTGTTGCCGTTTAGTTGCTAAGTTGTGTTGGACTCTTTGAGACCCCATGGCCTGTAGTTCGTCAGATAGATCTATTTCATGATTCTTTTAGATGATACATTCCTGTAGTATCATCTAAAAATATTTTTTTATTCTGTAACTTCCCTGGTGGTCCAGTGGCTGACTCTGCACTTCCAGTGCAGGGGGCCCAGGTTCAACCCCTAGTCAGGGAACTAGATCCCACATGCTGCAACTAAGTTCTCACACTGCAACTAAGAATTCTGCTTGCAGCAATGGAAGATCGAAGGTCCTGCGAGCTGCAACTAAGACCTGGTGCAGCCAAATAAATAAAAATAAATAAATATTTTTTAAAGTATTTTTTACTCAGATTTGCAACTATATATTTGCATTAGGGAGCTATAGTTGTGCCTGAGTCTAGAGCATGGAATGTGTCTTCCCTACCACATACACTCCTCTTTTTCTCCATTTTCTAAGAAAATAATATTTACTAGTCACCGAGAGTCTTAGCACTATGCTAAGCGGTTATTGGATTATTGGATTATTCAGTCCCTACAATAATCCTGTAAAGTAGGAATATTTATCTTTATTTATAGTGGAAGAAGTGAACTCAGGGATGGGAAGAAATTCATCTCTGAGGTAGTAAGGGCAGAGTCAGTTTCATGTCACTCCAAAAGCTAGTGCTTATCTGTATATTTCATTCATCCCTTCACTCACAGATATTTAAGGAACAGCTGGTTTGTACCAGCAGTTGCTGTATATTGGGGATACAATGATGTCCAAAGCAAATACACCCCTGTCCTCAAACAGCAACTTGGGTTGAAGTAGCAACTCATCAGCAATGAGTCTAGCGTGGGAGACAGAACGGAAATAGAAAATGATCAACTAAATATTGACGGTGGTGGTGGTACCCACCGTGGGGACAGTAGAGGGGGCTGTGAGGATGTATAATGGGGCCACTAGCAGCAGCTGAGGTGAGGAAGGACAGGGTCAGCTTTCCTGAGCAGGTAGTGTTCAGCTGAGACCTTAAGGACAGACTTGGAGTTCAGTTGAGCAAAGAGTGAAGAGAAGGAGGTCCCACGTGAGACCCCAAGGGTCAGAGGGGCCATGTCTGGTCCTTATGGGCCAGCAGTAGAGAGTGCTTCCAAGGCAGACGCGGATGCAGCTTGGAGCTCATTTGAGCAATGCTGCGCCCCAGGGTGTATTTGTTTCCCTGGTAGCTCAGTTGGTAAAGAATCTGCCTGCAATGCAGGAGACCCTGGTTCGATTCCTGGGTTGGGAAGATCCACTGGAGAAGGGATAGGCTACCCCCTCCAGTATTCTTGGGCTTCCCTTGTGGCTCAGCTGGTAAAGAATCCACCTGCAATGTGGGAGACCTGGGTTTGATTCCTGGGTTGGAAAGATCTGTTGGAGAAGGGAAAGGCTACCCACTCCAGTATTCTGGCCTGGAGTAAACTGTATAGTCCATGGGGTCGCAAAGATTTGGACACAACTGAGCAACTTTCACTTTCATATAATCAACTCCACAGACCGTGTCGGTATTCCAGCTCCTGGTCTCCTTCTTCAGACATGGTTAGGCCTCTGGTTGCCTTGGCTGGGGACGGGTGTCTGGAGGAGCAGAGACCTCAGTGTCGGTAACTTGTGTGGCAGAACCGATAAACAGGTGTTGCCAGTGTTGTATTTCATCCTGTTTGTCTCTGGTTTGCAAAATTATTTAACATTTTTTAGTCTCATGATGGTCCAAGTCCTATGTAAGCTACCTAGGGTACAAACATACATTTATTTGCCTTCCATTTAAGAGGCTACAGTTGTTCTATCAATATTACTCTTCAGATGTGTTTATTTACCACCTGCTGTGTGCTGGGCATTGTGCTAGGGACATAGCATGAGCGAACAGACATGGTCTCTGTCCTCCTGGAGTTTAAGGCCCCACTTGGGGCTGGAGGACAGAGAGGCAGGGGGAGTGAGTCAGGGAGATGGGGCTGGACAGGTAGGCAGGGGTCAGGCCTTGCAGGCCTCACAGGTCGTCACAGTTGTCCAGGGCTTCTGCTCAGAATGGTGGGAGGCCACTGAAGAATCTCAGTCAGGAGAATAGAACCAGCAGGTGTATTTATGAAAGATCACTCTAGCTCCTCCTTTGGTGGAGGTGGAAGTCATGGGTATGAGAGCTATTTAAAAGGTAGGATCAGTGGTAATACGTTCATTCTGGGCTGAGACAGAAGAGGGAAGTTCAGGGCTGATTTGTTTTCTGACCTGTGTGCCTGAGATCAGAACCCAGAGGAAGGACTTAAGTTCAGTGTTGAGTAAGATGTCTTTGCAGTAATCTAGGTGGGGTGTCACACAGCATGTGGAATCTTAGCTCCCCAGCCAGGGATGGAACCTCTACCCACTGCAGTGGAAACGTGAAGTCCTAACCCCTGGACTGCCAGGGAAGTAAGTCCCCACCTTTTCCTTATTGAGAGAGCTGTCAAAGTGGGACCAATGAAGTGGTCTAATGAGAGTACAGTTTTGCTACATTTATGTTGAGGAAAGATAAAAATAAGATCTCCTGCCACCCTGGAAAATACTGTCCACAAATGTGGAGAAGGAAGTGTTCTATTATTGAACAGGCACTAACCGAAAGTGGGATGCAATATAGGTAGTCTGCTAATGAGACTACGAAACAGAAAACAAACTCTTACCATTTATGGACCATTGCATACATAGTCTCAAGGTTAATGATGGTTTGTCTTCTTGTAAAAAGGTGAGACAGCACCATTTCCTGTCTGTGCTTTCATCCTAAATTCACCTGGTGATTGGGGTGGCCGTCTGTGCTATGTTTCGGAAGGAAAAATAAAGCATCCTTAGTTTCTTATTTATTTATTTGGCTGCACTGGGTCTCCATTGCTGTGCATGCGCTTTCTCCAGTTGTGGCGGGCGAGAGCGACTCTCTAGCTGTGGTACGCTGGCTGCAGTAGTTGGGTTCGTGGGCTCTAGAGCACAGGCTTAGCAGTCGTGGCCCATGGGCTCAGTTGCTCCATGGCATGTGGAATCATCCCAGACCAGGGATCAAACCTGTGTCCCCTACACAGGCAGGCGGACTCTTAGCCACTGAACCATGAGGGAAGTTCATTTCTGGAAGAGGCTGAAACTAATTAGGTGAAGTTTGGTCACATGGGCCTCAGCATCAATGACTCCATTTTGAGCATACTTTCTTGTTTTAACACCAGTTCTTCTTTAACACCAGTCTCAAAGCATGAGACCTTTGGTAGGTAATGTTATGATTTTATGCGGAAATAAACCCTCCATTTGTCTGCTCCGCAAGCTTGTAAATATGGGGATGGAAAGTGATACTGAATGGCATTGTAAATTCTGCTCGGAAGCTAAGGAAATTCAGTGGCCTCTCTTTTAGATTCTACCTGAGCTGTCCCTCCCGTCTTCTGAAGTTCAGGGTAACCTGAGACTTGGCTCCTAAACTGCTTACTGGAGGTTCAGATCTGTTGATGGCAGCTGAAGTGATTGAGTATTGCTTACCAGTAGTTTGAATTCATTTGCTGTAATCAGCTCTTTTTTTTTTTTGGCTGAGTCATATTCCAGTTCTCTCATCAGGGACTGAACCTGCACCCCTGCAGTGGAAGTGCAGAGCCCCAACCACGGGACCGCCAGGAAAGTCCTCAATGAATAATTTTTAAATTATGGTAATTTTTTTTCAGACAGTGTTTCTCAAATGGTTACTCTTCAAAAAGTTTGTTTAGAATTTTTTTTTTTAATATAACTTTGTAGGAAAATGTCTGTTATATTCATTGGTGTGTTGCATGTTGTAGAAGGGTCTCAGTTAATGAAAAAAGAGAAGGTTGATTCATTGTTCATTGGTGAATGAAAAGAGATAAGGAAATTTTAACTACAGTTGACCCTTGAATAACATGGGTTTGAACTACAAAATCCATAGGTTTAGAATAGGCAGGTTATTAAACAAACAATCAAAAAAAAAAAAAAACCACCAGTAACTATACCAGTCTCCAAAAGGGAAAATCAGTATCTAGAGTTGCTGCAACGTAGTATCAGAATGACACTGATGTAGTAGTATCAGTTGTAGTATCAATGTAGTATCAGTTGTTCAAAAAAAAGTTATAAGATTGAAAAAAACCAGAAAGTGTGACTTGAACTCAGGGGGTAAAAGCATTCCATGGAAGCTGACCCTGAGTTGGCCCAAATGTTGGACTTAGAGGACAGAGACTCCAAAACAGCTCTTATAAATATGTTCAGATAACTAAAGGAAACCATGTTTAAAGAGTTAAATGGAAATATGATGACATTGATCCTACAAATACATAATCTGAATAAAGAGAGCATATAAAAGAGAGCCAGGTACCAACTCTGGAGCTGAAAGGCACAATAACTGAAATGAAGAATGCTTTAGAGGGACTCAGATGCTTTTGAACTGTGGTGTTGGAGAAGACTCTTGAGAGTCCCTTGGACTGCAAGGAGATCCAACCAGTCCATTCTGAAGGAGATCAGCCCTGGGATTTCTTTGGAAGGAATGATGCTGAAGCTGAAACTCCAGTACCTTGGCCACCTCATGCGAAGAGTTGACTCATTGGAAAAGACTCTGATGCTGGGAGGGATTGGGGGCAGGAGGAGAAGGGGACGACAGAGGATGAGATGGCTGGATGGCATCACTGACTCGATGGACGTGCGTCTCAGTGAACTCCGGGAGTTGGTGATGGACAGGGAGGCCTGGCGTGCTGCGATTCATGGGGTCTCAAAGAGTCGGACACAACTGAGCGACTGATCTGATCTGATCTGAGTAGCAGATTTGAGATGGCAGTCAAACTTGAGAAAGATCAGTAGAAATCATTCAATCTAAAGAGCAGAACAAAGGTGGAAGGCAAATTAAGAGAGCTGCAGATGCCCACAGGATATCAAGGATATCCACAGGATATGTCCACAGGATGTCCACAGGATATCAGGCTTTGGGAGTGCCAGAAGAACAGGAGAGAGAGAATGGGGTAGGAAAAAAGTATTTGAAGAAATAATCTCCTAATATCTCCAAATCTGATGAAAAATGTTGTATTAGTTTCCTATTGTTGCTGTAATAAGTTACCACAAACACAGTAGCTTAAAACCCCACAAAGCTATTCTATTATGGTCTTGGTGGTCAGAAGCCCTAAAATCAAGGTGTCAGCAGGCCATGTTCCTTGTGTAGGCTCTGGAAGACGGTCTGTCCACTGGCCTCCCCCCGTCTCCAGGCCACCGGCATCCGTTGGCCCAGGGCCTCCTCACATCACTTCAACCTCTTGTTGCTCAGCATTTGTCGTATCTACTCTATGACTCAATCGTCCCCCCTCCCTGTGTGAGGACTCCTGTAATTATACTGGGCCAGATATATTCAGGATAATCTCCCCATCTCAAGGTCCTTAATTTCACTACATCTGAAAGTCCCTTTTACCGCATCAGTTGGGTAACATACTCACTGGTTATGGAGGCCCGCATATGGAATCCACCCATCTTTGGGGTGTATTATTCAGGTTACTATACACATTAATATACACATCCAAGAAGCCCACGTTAAATATAAAGACACATATGGATGGAGAGTGAAGGGATTGAGAGAGCCATGCCAGCACTAATGAAATAGGAGTAGCTATATTAATTTTAGAGAAGACTCCTGAGTAAGGACAGTGATCAGGAATAAAGAAGGACGTGGCATAATGATAAAGGGGTCAGTACTCTAAGGTGACATGACATTCATGAATATGTGTGTACCTAACATCAAAGCGTCAAGCTACACGAGGCAAAAACCGATAGGACTCCAAAGAGACATAGATGAATTAGCGTCACTGGAGACCTCAATATACCACTTATTGGAAACGGAAAGATCCAGCAGGCAGAAAAGCAGTAAGGATGTCTTCAAACTCGATAGTACCATCAGTCACCTGAGTATCACTGACATCTGAGTCTGCTTCATCCCACAACAGTACATCATATATTCTTCTGAAGCTGGACCGTGTTCTGGGCCATAAAAACACACCTTAACAGATTTAAAAGAATAGAAAACAGACTGTCTGCTCTGAGACCACAATGGGACTAAAGTAGAAATCAGTAACAGAAAGCTGGAAAATCCCCAAATACTTGCAGATTAAACAGTACATGTCTAAATAACACATGTCAACAAAGAAATCTTTAGAGAAACTTAACAATATTTTGAACTCAGGGAGCTCCCTGGCAGTCCAGTGGTTAGGCCTCGGTGCTTTTACTGCCGTGCCCCAGTTTCAGTCCCTGGTTGGGGAACTAAGATCTCACAGGGCTGCACAGAGTGGTGAAAAAAATTTGGGAGGGGGGAACTAAATAGAGATGAAAACACAGCTTATACACAACGTGGAGGAAGTAGTGAAAGCAGTGCTTAGAACTGTATAGCATTGAATACACGGATTAAACAAGAAGATCTGAATCAGCACTTTAAACTTCCACTTTAGGAAACTAGCAAAAGAGCAAATTAAATCCAAAGTATGCAAAAAAAAAATTATAGAAACTCGAGTGGGCCTGGGACAGTCAGGTGACTCGCTCTGCAGTAACCTGGTCTCCGGTACCATCAAAGGTCCAAATCAAGGCCCACCCACCTTGCTGCCCATGAAGATGCCACTGCCACTTGACATTGGCCAGTTTGTTCCTCTTGATGTTCTATTTGGTGGTATTTTTTAGCTAGCTTTACTTTACCAGGTTGATACTTAGAGTGTAGCTAATTATTCACTTTTCTAACCTAATTTTAGCAAAGTGGAGCATGAAGGAGAAATTATAGAAACGCTTGAAGAGAAACACACAGCAAACTCCCATATACCCACCGGGTGTCAATCCCGGTGTCAAAGGCATCGGCATTTTGTTACACTGGGAGCAAAGAAACTTAGATCTTGCATTTCCTGGTTCATTAGTTTGATTTTAAAATGGTTTTGTTTTCACCTTATTCTGTGGCTAAGCTTATTAATGCTAACATGACCAGAAAAAATTTGTTATTTAACAGTATATATTGACTTTCTGGTTTAAATGCAGTTTAAAAAGATAGCCTTTTTGTTGTTACATACTCTAACAATAAATGTGGTGAAAGCATAAATGACATTTTTGATTTAAGGTTTTGTTTTTTCTTTTAATATAAGCTCTGGACTTTGCCAAGTAATTTTTTCCAAGCCTGAAAAGGCTCTGAGTGAGAAATACGGGGGGAAATCAGCGTGGGGAAAAGTAAAGCTGCCAACAGTGTTTGTTCAGATAAACAGCTTGACTGATGGCCGCTGCGGCCCTGACCTTTGGCGACAGGGCTGTGTCCTTGGTGGCTGATTGGTGGGGTGCTGGAAATAGTGACAGGGCCCAGCAAGGCTATTTTTAAGTGAAAGCTTAGCGCCTGGCTCTGGAAAACCCTCTCTGGTTACTCTGCTTCTTTAGTCCTTCCAGGATGGAGGGTCCTTTCCACATATTTTCTGGCATTAAAGTGAGGATGCTTCAAGTGGAAGCATTATAAAAACTGCCTCAGAGTAAAGGGCCTTTCATAGTTACATTTCACAATTATGTTTTCAGTTCTAAAAATAACTTGGAGTTGGAAATCAGAGTGAACCATCATCCTAAGTAAATTGTCTAAGAGAAAACAGTGGAGCAAGGCAAATCTATCCAAATCCATGAGGAAATTAATGTTAGAATTTTTAAATTATCTGATTTCAGCCATGAACCTACTTGAAATTAGATAGCATTTAATGTTTTATCCTTTATGAGTGACATACTTAAATATGTTTTATTGTAGTAAAATACACATAATTTAAATTTACATCGTTAACCATTTTTAAAGGTATAGTTCAGAGGTGCTAAATATGTTTATAATGAACCGCTATCCCCACCATCTATCTCCAGAATTTTCATCTTGTAAAATGGAAACTTTGTACCCATTAAAACACAGCTCCCCATTTCCTTCCCTGCCCCCAGCACCCGGCAACCCCCAATTTTCTGCCCCTAAGGATTTGATGACTCTAAGTAGCTCATGTAAGTGGACTCATATAGTATTTGCTTTTGTGTCTGGCTTATTGTACTTAGCATAAACGTCTATAAGGTTCATCCGTGTTGTAGCATGTGTCAGAATTTGCTTCCTTTTCAAGCTGAATTGTGTGTATATATCCGGTTGTGTTCACCTATCATGTTGCTTGGGTGGTCTGTGTTTTCTCTGTTGTGCATAATGCTGCTGTGAACATGGGGGCACAGGTATTTTTTCAAGACCCTGCTTTCAGTTCTTTTGCACGTGTATCCAGCAGTAGAATTGCTGGATCATATGATAATTCTATTTTTAATTGTTTTGAGGACGCTCCATAGTGTTTTTTTTTTCAGTGGCAATACCATTTTACATTCTCACCCACGGTGCATAAGGTTCTAATTTCTCCATATCCTCCCACTTTGCACTTTTTGGTTTTCTGAAAGAAGTCATTCTAATGGGTGTGAGGTTGTATCTCATTGTATTCATAGTTATTATTTGCATTTTACTAATGACTAGTGATATTAAACATCTTTTCGTATACTTACTGGCTGTTTTTATATCTTCTTTAGAGAAATGTCTATTCAAGTCCTTTGCCCATTTTTGAATCAGGTTGTTTTGTTTCAAAGTTTAGGAGTTCCCCATATTAGATATTTGCTGTCTTATCAGATATATGGTTTGAAAATATTTTCTGCCACCCTGTGGGTTACCTTTTTACTCTGTGAATAGTGTCTTTTAATGCACAACACATACATTTTCATGAACCAGTGTATCTAGTTTTTCTTTTGTTACCTCTGCCTTTGGAGTCTTATCCAGGAAATCATTACCAAGTGCAATGTAAAATCAGCTTTTGCCTGTTTTCTTCTAAGAAATATGCTTTAGGTCTTACATTGAGGTCTCTGATCCATCTTGAGTTTATTTTTGTACAAGGGTCCAAATTTGAACTTTTGCATGTGGATATACAGGGTTTTTTTTTTTTTTTAATTTAATTTTTTGTTTTTGGCTGTGCCACACAGCATGAAGAGGGCATGAGATTGAGCTTTGCTGCCTGCAGTAGAAGCATGAGGTCTTAAACCACTGGACCACCAGGGAAGTCCTTGGATATCCAGTTTTCTCAGCGTCATTTGCTTAAAAGACTGTCCTTTTCCCATTGAATTGTCATGACATCCCTATCAAAAATTATTTGCCCGTATATGCGAAGGTTTATTTCTGGGCTCTCTATTCCATTGGTCTATGTCTGTCTTTGTGCCAACACACTGCTTTGATTACTCTAGCTCTGTACTAAGTTTTGATACTAGAAAGTGGTTCTTCCAGCTTTTTTGCTCTTTTCCAAGATTCTTTTGACTGTTCGGTTCCTTTGAGACTCCATGTGAATTCTGGGATGAGTTCTTCTTTTTCTGCAAAAGACACAGTAGGGATTTTGATAGGGACTGAATTGAATCTGCAGATTGTTTTGATTAGGATTGACATTTTAATAGTAATAAGCGCTCCACTTCATGCACATGGGATATGTTTCCATTTACTTCTGTCTTGTCTAATTTCTTCCAGCAATATATTATAGTTTTCATTGTATAAGTCTTCACCTCCCTGATGTGTTCTTAAGTATTTCATTCTTTTAGTTGTTATAGTAAGTGAAATTGTTTTTGTGAATTTTTTCAGACTGTTCATTTTTCATGTATACAAATACAACTGATTTTGTGTGTGTGTGTTGGCTTTGTGTCCTGCTGCTGAATTGATTTATTCTAACACATTTTATTTTACTTAAAATTTTTATGGATTTATTTGGCTGCACCAGTTGTGGCATGCGGGATCTTTAGTTGTGGCAATGTTGTAGCCACGGGTTCTGGGAAACAAACTCACTCAGGAGGACAATGCAGATAGTGGAAGGCAGTTTATTACACTGGTGGGCCCAAGGCAGAGTCTTCTCTTAGCCAAGGACCCCAACCAGTTTTTGTGAAAACCTTATATACCCTAAGTGTACATGCTCAAACCCACCTCCCCAAATTCTCTGAAACTAGTCTGAACAAAGGAAAAGAAAGATAAAATCAAAGTTAACCCGTTATTCGTATGCCTTAAACCTGTGATTCATATGCCTTAAGCCTAGGTAGTTAACAGTGGACAATTATCAATAGGCCTGTGGTCATACCCCAATAAGCATAATAGAATCTATGATTCTATTTGGTTACACAGATAATTAGGGTATTCTTTTAGGCGATGGAGAGTCTAGGTACAAGCCCTGGGGCTCTTCCATTGGGGAGGGGGGTCTGGTTTTCCAGTTGGTATGTCGTTTCCATAGATATCGGGCATGGAGCTCAAAGTCCACAGTCTGGCCCAAGATGGAGTCCTGCTTTCAAGATAGAGCCTGTTCTGTCTGTTTCCTCCTTCAGCAAGTGGGACTTTTTAGTTGCAACATGTAGGAAGATGACGCAGTAGAAGGACGTGCACTCCTCTTCTCCTGCGAAAACTCAAAATTACGACTCACTGCTGAACACCCATCGACAGGAAAATGTTGGATTCCACCAAAAAAAGATATTTCTCATCCACGGGCAAAGGAGAAGCCCCAACAAGGAGTAGGAGGAGTGAAATCACATTTAGAATCAAACCCCATACTCGCCAGAGGTGTTTGGAGGTCTCAAACAAAAAACCTTGTGTGCACCAGGACCCAGAGACCCCACAGAGACTGAGCCAGACCTGCCTCTGAGCGTCTTCTGAGGAGGCATGGGTCAGCAGTGGCCTGTCGCGGGGACAGGGGCTCTGGCTGCAGTAGACCTGGGAGGCACTGCATGTGACATAAATCCTTTTGGAGGAGGTGGCCATTAGCCGCACCATAGAGCCACTGAGCAGATGACCCACAAACTGGAGAACAATTATATGAAAGAAGTTCTTGCACTGTTGTGAAAGTTCTAGGACACACAACAGATTCCCCAGTCTATGGATCGGGCAAAGGGACTGAGTACCCCCAAGGAATTTGACTTTGGAGGCAGTGGGATTTGATGACAGAACTTTCACAGGACTGGGGAAACAGACTCTTGGAGGGCACAAACAAAACCTTGTGTGCACCAGGACCCAGGAGAAAGGAGCAGTGACCCACAAGAGACTGAGCCAGACTTGCCGTGAGCATCCAGGAGTCTCCAGCAGAGGCGTGGGTCAGCAGTGGCCTGCCACGGGGTCGGGGCACTGGCTACAACAGTGCTGGCAGAAGCCCTTTGACCCCTACCATGCTTGGCCTCAGGCCAAACCACAGGAAAGGCACACAGCCCTCCCAGCAACAGGAAATGGATTAAAGATTTACCGAGCATGGCCCCACCCATCACAACAAGACCCAGATTCCCCCACAGCTAGTCTCTCCCATCAGGAAGCTTCCACAAGCCTCTTATCCTTAACCGTCAGAGGGCAGACAGAATGAAAACCATAATCACAGAAAACTAACCAGACTCATCACATGGACCACAGCCTTGTCTAACTCGATGAAACTAGGAGCCGTGCCCTGTAGGGCCACCCAAGACAGATGGGTCATGGTGGAGAGTTCTGACAAAACGTGGTCCACTGGAGAAGGGAATGACAAACCACTTCAGCATTCTTGCCTTGAGAACCCCATGAACAGTATGAAAAGGCAAAAAGATGACACTGAAAGATGACCTCCCCAGGTTGGTAGGTGCTCAGTATGCTACTGGAAAAAAGTGGAGAAATAGCTCCAGAAGAAATGAAGAGGCTGAGCCAAAGTGTAAACAAGGCCCAGTTGTGGATGTATCTGGTGGTGAAAGTAAAGTCTGATGCTGTAAAGAACAATATTGCATAGGAACCTGGAATGTTAGGTCCATGAATCAAGGTAAATTGGAAGTCACACGGGAGATGGCAAGAGTAAACATCAACATTTTAGGAATCAGTGAACTAGAATGGACTGGAATGGGTGAATTAAATTCAGATGACCATTATATCTACTACTGTGGGCAAGAATCCCTTAGAAGAAATGGAGTAGCCCTCATAGTCAACAAGAGAGTCTGAAATGCAGTACTTGGGTGCAGTCTCAAAAATGACAGAATGATCCCTGTTCATTTCCAAGACAAACCATTCAATATCACAGTAATCCAAGTCTATGCCCCAACCACTGATGCTGAAGAAGCTGAAGTTGAATGGTTCTATGATGACCTACAAGACCTTCTAGAACTCACACCAAAAGCAGGAAGTTAAGAGATACCTGGAGTAACAGGCAAGTTTGGCCTTGGAGTACAATATGAAGCAGGGCAAGTCTAACAGTTTTGCCAAGAGGATGCACTGATCATAGCAAACACCCTCTTCCAACAACACAAGAGATGACTCTACATGTGGACAATACTTTGGCCACCTGATGTGAAGAACTGACTCATTGGAAAAGATCCTGATGCTGGGAAAGATTGAAGGCAGGAGGAGAAGGGGACGACAGAGGATGAGATGGTTGGATGGCATCACCAACTCAATGGACATGAGTTTGAGTAAGCTCCGGGAGTTGGTGAGGGACAGGGAAGCCTGGCGTGCTACAGTCCATATGGTCACAGAGTCAGACACAACTGAGCGAGTGAACTGATGTAGGATCTAGCTCCCTGAACAGGAGTCCCTGTTCAGGAATCCAGGCTCCCTGCATTGGGAGCATGGAGTCTTAGCCACTGGACCACCAGGGAAGCCTAACACATTTTAAAACACATTTTGTGTGTGTGTGTGTGTTATAATCCTTAGGATTTTCCACAAACAAGATCATATCATCTGCAAACAAATAATTTTACTTCATCCTTTCCAGTTTAGATGTCTTTTCTTTCTTTCTCCTGGCTAATTGCTCTGGCTAGAATTTTCAGTCTGTGTTGAGTAGAGGTGGTGAAAGTCAGCATCCTTGCTTTGTTCCTGATCTTAGAAGAGAAGCTTTCATTCTTTTATCATTGTCTGATGTTTGATGGAGGTTTATTAGTATATGACTCTTAATTGTGTTGAGTAGTTTCCTTCTATTCCTATTTGTTGAGTGCTTGTATCATGAAACAGTGTTAAATTTTATCAGATGCTTATTTCTTAATCAGATGCTTTTTCTGCATCGATTGAGACAGTCATATGTTTTTATTTCCTTCAGTTGATGTGGTGTATTACATTGCTTACCTTCATATGTTGAGCCAATCTTGCATCCCAGGAACAAACCCCACATGGTTGGGATGTATAATCCTTTTACTATACTGCTAAATTCGGTTTGTTAGGTTTTTTTTGTTGAGGATTTTTGTGTCACTGTTCAAAAGGGATACTGGTCTGTAGTTTTCTTACAGTGTTTTTTCTTGCTGGTCTCATGGAATGAGTTAGAAAGTGTTCTCTCCTAAAACTCGGGAGTTGCAGCTGGCAGCTGCCCTGGGGTGGGCTGTGTGCTGTGTGGCCAGCATGCCTGTTTGGGTGGTTTTAACTTTGAATCAAAGCTTCAGGTGAGGCTTGTCCTCTAGACAAGCTACCTTATCACAAGTCTAGTCATTTAACTTTTGTTTCTTTTTTTATCATCAGTCTGTCTGTCTGGGCTGTGAGCGCCATGAAGTCAGAACCAGTGTCTCACGGGTCCATTGCCTTACAGCCCTGGCCCGCCCAGCTCCTGGTGCAAATGGCAGCTGATGTGCCATTGATGAATGGGTGGGCCAGAGCCATCCTGGAGCTGAGCTGAGCTGAGAGGCTCTGCACGTGACATGTGGATGGAAAATAGAGAGCTTAGTCTTTTTGCTGAATGCCCTTCAAGATGGCTGCCTGTGTGAAGTTCCTGTCCGAAATCCTCCCGGGAAGTGCTTTTTTTCAGTCACTTTATGAATCAGCAGGACGTTAGTGTTTACAGAGTGCTGCCCATGTGGTTTCTCATTGGAGTAGTCAGCCCCATTTTGTAAGTTAGCACAAGTTAGTTGCAGAGAGTAAATCTGCTCGCGTGTCAGGGACACAACAGGTGAACTTGAACTTCCCTCCCCAGTGCCAACTTGGTACTTTTTCTGCTTTACCACTGCAGTGACTGCCTTGTGTGGTTTCTTTTGGGGTGATGGAACAGGTCTGGTGTGTGTTCTAGGAAGAGGGCAAGGTCACGTGGGCATCTTCTAGTAATACTAAATTCATTTTATAAAGCACATTGGAAACCAAAATTGTTTTTAGTGACATGGTGTCTGGGCAGTTATCGTTAAGTGTGGTTTTTAAAAACCGAAGGCAGACTTTGGCTCGTAATAAACAGTTAGCCTCCAGCATCCTGTGCTTGTGTCGGCCGTCCCCCCTGCAGGGTCTGGAGCTGTGTCTGGCACCCCTCTTGCCACCTTCCCTGCCGGACTGTGGGCAGTCGGTGCTCAGCGTCTTACTGCAGAGCAGTGCCTGCTTCAGCATGGTTGCTTTTCTAGGACGGGACGCCCCAGAGCTGGTCTGAAATACACTCAGGCCTTCCTCTTGGTTCTGTCTTCACTAATGCTGGCCTGCATTCCTTTAAACTGGGGGCCCTAAGGCTGGCATCTTAAAATACACCCCACAAGCCACCCGTCCGTGGCTCGTTCCAGCATTCCGGGGAGGGCCTGCTGACCTGAAGGTTTCCTCTGGCCTCCGGTCTGAGTCACTCAGCTTCAGGTCAAAAGACCAGAGAAGATTCGGTGTCGGGACCTGCCACTGGTGAAGTGTCTGCCGCCTGAGGTAGGTTCTGTTTTGTCTTTCCTGTCGAAGATGGCCTTCACTGCTGCTTCTTGTACGCTTAGGACCACAAAAGAGTGGCTTCACTCTGTTCTTACTTTCTGAAATTAGATATGTATTTTCAGATATGGGTCACAAGCATGACCTGTAGCTTAGGTCACCTTTAGCAGAACAGCTGTGTGGAACTAAATGTGGGCTGTGGGAACGGGAGCCTGACTCCTGTCGCTGCCAGGCCCCTCCTTGCCGTGTGGCCTCCGTGTCCTGCCGCCCAGTTGGAACTCCTCTCTACCCTTTCGCTCCATTTTCTTGTGCTTAACATGGCACATTATTTCATGACTGACCCTGACAGACCTGAACTCATCATTATCTTTGACTTTGGAGGGTTCTTTGATTTTCAGATGTGGCTGTTAACGGTTCAATTTCTGTGTGTGGTTTTTGAGTGTATTCTAACAACCTGTTTTTATTGAAGTTTCCGTTTATTTTAGTTTTGTGATTGTTTGAGAGAAGAAGGGGATCTTAGGAGCAGATTCCATCTGTGAAATGCAGTGTAGGATTTTGACTGAAGGATAGAAAATGGAACAGATGGCATAAGCGGTGACAAGCCTACTTCAAGTTGATTCCTCGGCGCTCCAGATTGAGGTTCTGAAGGCCTGTCTGAAGAGCCTCATAGAGAGCAGGAGAGCAGTGCACACCCACGACCTTCCTGCCACCCGCAGGGGCTCTTCCACTTTCATACGCTTGACTTGGGCCTGAAAACACCGGCCGATCCTGGGCTCCTGCCTCGTCCTGGAGAGCGTGGGCGTGGCTCCCAGTGTGTGGTCCTGCTTCCATTGCTTCCAGTCCAGGGGACACCTGGCTGGTGCGTCCCCGCCTCCCTCTCTCCACGTGCTTCCCATCCTGTCTGACTGCACCTCGTGCTATAAGCTCATCTCCAAATGCTGGGAATCGTGAACAAGATTTTTTTCCCCACTCCCCCCTTTTTTTTTTAACCTCCAGTCTTATATTCCATTTATATCTACAACTAGCAGTTAAGCATTTGGATATAAAATGCAAAACATATAAACACATGTGCCATGTTAAACTGCCCCCCTCCCCGCCAATACACACCCTTTGGTTTATATAGGAGATTTCTTTCCTGATCAGGAAATATGGCCAGCAGAAACTCAGTTCTTTTCTGCCCTTTTGCTCAGAAAAGGCCCAGACACCGCACCAAGGCAGCGGGGCTGAGTTACTTCTGTGTCTTGCTCTCTTGGCCGCCCGCACCGGTGGGAGTGAGACAGAAAGGAGTCGGCACAGCTGCCTCTGAGAGTCTGGGAGACCCAGGGGCCCATTCGTGTGGCCGTGTGCATGGCAGAGCAGAATGAAAGTTGGGAGATCTTTAAGAATTTGAGAAACTCCCAGAAAGAGGTGTGATTGTCAATGTTTGCAGCTTCACCTGTTCAGGGAAGTGATGCTGAAATTGAACCTGACTCTAAAATAAGTGGCTTGCTCTGGGGTGTCCCTTTTCCCACCATCGTCCTGAGCTGCTGGGCGGAGTGGGTGCTGGTTTCTAGTTTACTTTACGTTCTGATTTTGAGACCTTGCCAGACTGAATGCAGGTGCACTCTCCTTACAGAAAGCGGGCCGAGAATGGACCCCCTTGTCCTGGTGCCGTATTTGCCTCGGGCAGAGTGGTCCCCAGGGCCGGAAGACCTGGGCTGGCGGGCGATGTGTCAGGTGCTCCAGGAACACCAGATGTGTCCGAGACGGTGTGTGGCTCCTCTTCTCTTTATGTCCGAGGTGCTGCCTTGGGCTTGAGCAGGTGCATGGAGCTGCGTTTGTGTCGGTGGTGTGCTTTGCTGGGTGGGTTTATCTTCATCCTGCTCCTCCCGGGCCGTGAGAAGCAGGTGGACGGGACACTGCAGTCCCCGTCTGCTCTCTCCTTGCTGTGTCAGCCTCCGTGACTGTTGTGGCAGCCACATTTTCTTTTTTTTGTTTTTAAACTTTGATTTGGTGTTGTGTTAACTTCTGCTGTACAACAGAGTGACTCAGTTGTATATATACTTCTTCATATGCTTTTCCATCATGGTTTATCACAGGATATTGAACATAGTTTCCTGTGCCATACAAGTAGGACCTTGTTGCTCATTCATTCTATATATAGTGGTTTGCATCTGCTCTTTCCAAACTCCCAACCCTCCCCTCCTCCACCCTCTCTCCCCTTCAGCAACCAAGAGTCTGTTCTCTATGTCTCAGTCGTTTCTGTTTTACGGATGTGTTTGCTTGTGTCGTGTTTTAGATTCTACATGAGTGATATCATATGGTATTTGTCTTTCTCTTTCTGACTTACTTCACTCAGTATGATAATCTCTAAGTCCATCCATGTTGTTGCAAATGGCATTATTTCATTCTTTATGTGGCTGAATAGTATTCCATTGCATGTGTGTTTGTGTGTGTATGTATATACACCACATCTTCTGTATCCATTCATCTGTTGATGGACATCGAGGCTATTTCCAGGTCTTGTAAACAGTGTTGCTCTGAACCTAACGATGCACGTATCTTTCCAAATTATAGTTTTGTCTGGGTGTATGCCCAGGACTGGGATTGCTGGATCACATGGCAACTCTAGTTTTAGTTTTTTGAGGAACCTCCATACCGTTTTCCATACAGGCTGTACTAACTTACATTCCCACCAACAGTATAAGAGGGCTCCCTATTTGCCAGACCCTCTCCAACATTTACTGTTAGTCGTCTGACTGGAGAGAGTTGGCCCCTCACTGTGGTTTTCATTGGCATTTCTCTCATGATTAATGGTAATGACCATCTTTCCATGGGCCTGTTACCCTTGAACGTCTTCTTCAGAGAAATGTCTATTTAGGTCTTCTCCCCATTTTTCGGTTGGGTTGTTTGTTTGTTTTATTATTTACTTCTGTGAGCTGTTTATATATTTTGGAAATTAAGCCTTGTTGGTCACATCATTTGCAAATATTTTCTCCCAGTCTTTTCACTTTTTTTTTTTTCAGTCTTTTCATTTCCTTTGCTGTGCAAAAGCTTGTAAGTTTGATTAGGTCCCATTTGTTTATTTTTGCTTTTATTTTTATTTCTGTGGGAGACTAACCTAAGAAAACATTGGTACCATTTATGTCAGAGAATGTTTTGCCTGTGTTTTCTTCAAGGTGTTTTATGGTGTCCTGTCTTATATTTGGGCTTCCCTGATAGCTCAATTGGTAAAGAACCCACCTGCAATGCAGGAGACTCCAGTTCTATTCCTGGGTAAGGAAGAGCCGCTGGAGAAGGGATAGGCTACCCAGTCCGTATTCTTGGGCTTCCCTGTAGCTCAGCTGGTAAAGAATCCACCTGCAATGCAGGAGACCTGGTACAGTCCCTGGGTTGGGAAGATCCCCTGGAGAAAGGAAAAGCTACCCACTCCAGTATTCTGGCCTGGAGAATTCCATGGACAGTCCATGGGGTCACAAAGAGTCAGACACATCTATAAGTCATTTTGAGTTTATTTTTGTGTATGGTGTGAGGGATGTGTTCTAACTTCATTGATTTACATGTGGCTGTTCAGGTTTTCCAGCACCACTTGCTGAACATACTTTTTTCCCCCATATTGTATGTTCTTGCCTCCTGTGTTGAAGATTAACTGTCCATAGGTCTTTTTTTTTTTACTTTTATTTGCATTTATTTTTTGTGGCATTAATTCCCGAGCCATATGTTTTTGTTTCTTCAGTTTCTTCTGGGATATCTTTTTCTTCTGTGCAACCTCCTCTTCTGGTTTAGGAACAATCTGTTCTTTTTCAGGAAGGATCATCTCAATGTGGCAGGGAGAGCTCATGTAGGGGTTGATCCGACCGTGAGCTCTGTAAGTCCTGTGCCGCATCGTGGGGGCTTTGTTCACCTGGATGTGCTCAATGACCAGAGAATCTACATCTAAGCCCTTAAGTTCAGCATTACTCTCTGCATTTCTGAGCATGTGCAGTAAAAATTCAGCACTCTTTTTGGGCCACCGACCCTGCGTCCAGCCCCACTGTTTGGCCTGTGCACACCTAGCAGCTCCACCGTTGTAGCGACGCAACGGCACACACTGCTTCTTAAAAGTGACATCCTTCAGATACTTAGTGGCTTTTCGGATATGCATACCCTTTATGGCCTGGGCAGTTTTCACAAATGCTCTTAAAGTGAACACGAAGATTTGAGCCTCTTGATTTGGATGATTTTGTGGGGTTTTCTGGGTCGAGTGAATAGTGCACCATTTTTAGGGGTCACCTCAGGCTGCTTACTCGAAAAGGGTCTGTAGGTCTTTGAATTTATTTCTGAGCTCTGTGCTCTTTTCCTGTGATCCACGTGTCTATTTCTGTGCCAGTACCATGCTGTTTCGATGACTGTAGCTTTGTAGTATTATCCGAAGGCTGGAAGTATTATCTTATGTGTCCTGCTGTGTTCTTTTTCTTCAGGATTGCTTTGGCAATTCTGGGTCTTTAATGGTTCCATATAAGATTTAGGATTATTTGTTATAGTTCTGTGAAAAATGTCATAGGTAAATTGATAGGAGTCACATTCAGTTCAGTGCAGTTGCTCAGTCCTGTCCGACTCTTTGCGACCCCATGAATCGCAGCACGCCAGGCCTCCCTGTCCATCATCAACTCCTGGAGTTCACTCAGACTCACGTCCATCGAGTCAGTGATGCCATCCAGCCATTTCATCCTCTGTCGTCCCCTTCTCCTCCTGCCCCCATCCCTCCCAGCATCACAGTCTTTTCCAATGAGTCAACTATTCGCATGAGGTGGCCAAAGTACTGGAGTTTCAGCTTTAGCATCATTCCTTCCAAAGAAATCCCAGGGCTGATCTCCTTCAGAATGGACTGGTTGGATCTTCTTGCAGTCCAAGGGACTCTCAAGAGTCTTCTCCAACACCACAGTTCAAAAGCATCAATTCTTCAGTGCTCAGCCTTCTTCACAGTCCAACTCTCACATCCATACATGACCACAGGAAAAACCATAGCCTTGACTAGACGGACCTTTGTTGGCAAAGTAATGTCTCTGCTTTTGAATATGCTATCTATGTTGGTCATAACTTTCCTTCCAAGAAGTAAGTGTCTTTTAATTTCATGGCTGCAGTCACCATCTGCAGTGATTTTCGAGCCCCCAAAAATAAAGTCTGACACTGTTTCCACTGTTTCCCCATCTATTTCCCATGAAGTGATGGAACCAGATGCCATGATCTTCGTTTTCTGAATCTTGAGCTTTAAGCCAACTTTTTCACTCTCCACTTTCACTTTCATCAAGAGGCTTTTTAGTTCCTCTCCACTTTTGCCATAAGGGTTGTGTCATCTGCATATCTGAGGTTATTGATATTTCTCCCAGCAATCTTGATTCCAGCTTGTGCTTCTTCCAGTCCAGCGTTTCTCATGATGTACTCTGCATAGAAGTTAAATAAGCAGGGTGACAATATACAGCCTTGACGAACTCCTTTTCCTATTTGGAACCAGTCTGTTGTTCCATGTCCAGTTCTAACTGTTGCTTCCTGACCTGCATACAGATTTCTCAAGAGGCAGGTCAGGTGGTCTGGTATTCCCATCTCTTTCAGAATTTTCCACAGTTTATTGTGATCCACACAGTCAAAGGCTTTGGCATAGTCAATACAGCAGAAATAGATGTTTTTCTGGAACTCTCTTGCTTTTTCCATGATCCAGCGGATGTTGGCAATTTGATCTCTGGTTCCTCTGCCTTTTCTAAAACCAGCTTGAATATCAGGAAGTTCATGGTTCACATATTGCTGAAGCCTGGCTTGGAGAATTTTGAGCATTACTTTACTAGCGTGTGAGATGAGTGCAATTGTGAAGTAGTTTGAGCATTCTTTGGCATTGCCTTTCTTTGGGATTGGAATGAAAACTGACCTTTTCCAGTCCTGTGGCCACTGCTGAGTTTTCCAAATTTGCTGGCATATTGAGTGCAGCACTTTCACAGCATCATCTTTCAGGATTTGAAATAGCTCTACTGGAATTCCATCACCTCCACTAGCTTTGTTCGTAGTGATGCTTTCTAAGGCCCACTTGACTTCACATTCCAGGATGTCTGGCTGTAGGTCAGTGATCACACCATCGTGATTATCTGGGTCGTGAAAATCTTTTTTGTACAGTTCTGTGTATTCTTGCCATCTCTTCTTAATATCTTTTGCTTCTGTTAGGTCCATACCATTTCTGTCCTTTATCAAGCCCATCTTTGCATGAAATGTTCCCTTGGTATCTCTAATTTTCTTGAAGGGATCCCTAGTCTTTCCCATTCTGTTGTTTTCCTCTATTTCTTTGCATTGATCACTGAGGAAGGCTTTCTTATCTCTTTTTGCTATTCTTTGGAACTCTGCATTCAGATGCTTATATCTTTCCTTTTCTCCTTTGCTTTTCGCTTCTCTTCTTTTCACAGCTATTTGTAAGGCCTCCCCAGACAGCCATTTTGCTTTTTTGCATTTCTTTTCCATGGGGATGGTCTTGATCCCTGTCTCCTGTACAATGTCACAAACCTCATTCCATAGTTCATCAGGCACCCTATCTATCAGATCTAGGCCCTTAAATCTATTTCTCACTTCCACTGTATAATCATACGGATTTGATTTAGGTCATATCTGTATGGTCTAGTGGTTTTCCCTACTTTCTTCAATTTAAGTCTGAATTTGGCAATAAGGAGTTCATGATCTGAGCCACAGTCAGCTCCTGGTCTTGTTTTTGCTGACTGTGTAGAGCTTTGGCTCTACATCTTTGGCTGCAAAGAATATAATCAATCTGATTTCGGTGTTGACCATCTGGTGATGTCCATGTGTAGAGTCTTCTCTTGTGTTGTTGGAAGAGGGTGTTTGTTATGATCAGTGCATTTTCTTGGCAAAACTCTATTAGTCTTTGCCCTGCTTCATTCTGTATTCCAAGGCCAAATTTGCCTTTTACTCTAGGTGTTTCTTGACTTCCTACTTTTGCATTCCAGTCCCCTATAATGAAAAGAACATCTTTTTTGGGTGTTAGTTCTAAAAGGTCTTGTAGGTCTTTATAGAACCGTTCAACTTCAGCTGCTTCAGCGTTACTGGTTGGGGCATAGACTTGGATTACTGTGATATTGAATGGTTTGCCTTGGAAACGGACAGAGATCATTTTGTCGTTTTTGAGATTACATCCAAGTACTGCATTTCGCACTCTTTTGTTGACCATGATGGCTACTCCATTTCTTCTGAGGGATTCCTGCCTGCAGTAGTAGATATAATGGTCATCTGAGTTAAATTCACCCATTCCAGTCCATTTCAGTTCGCTGATTCCTAGAATGTCGACATTCACTCTTGCCATCTCTTGTTTGACCACTTCCAATTTGCCTTGATTCATGGACCTGACATTCCAGGTTCCTATGCAATATTGCTCTTTACAGCATCGGACCTTGTTTCTATCACCAGTCACATCCACAGCTGGGTATTGTTTTTGCTTTGGCTCCATCCCTTCATTCTTTCTGGAGTTATTTTTCCACTGATCTCCAGTAGCATATTGGGCACCTACTGACCTGGGGAGTTCCTCTTTCAGTATCCTATCATTTTGCCTTTTCATACTGTTCATGGGGTTCTCAAGGCAAGAATACTGAAGTGGTTTGCCATTCCCTTCTCCATTGGACCACATTCTGTCAGATCTCTCCCATTAAGTCTGTATATTAGTTTGGGTAGCATGGCCATTTTAACAATATTCTTCCAATTGAAGAACATAGGATATCTTTCCATTTCTATGAATTACCTTCTATTTCCTTTATTAATGTTTTATGGTTCTCAGCATATGTCTTCTACCTCCTTGGTCAGGTTTGTTCCTGAGTATTTTAATTGTTTCATGCTATTTTTAAAGGGATTGCTTGTTCATTTCTGGTATTTCATTGTTAGTGTAAAGTGATGCAACCAATTTCTGTATGTTAATATTTAGTAGTATTTGTTTATTTCTAAATTTTTGGCTGTGCTGGGTCTTCATTGTGGTGCAGGCTTTTGTCTAGTTGCGGTGAGCTGGGGCTGCGGTCTAGTTGCAGTATGTGAGCTTCTCATTGCAGTGGCTTCTCTCTTGTGGAGCACAGGCTCCGGGGAGCTTGGGGTTCAGTAGTTAGGGCACGTGGGCTCAGGAGGTGCAGCTCCCAGGCTCTAGAGCACAGGCTCAGCAGTTGTGGTGCGTGGACTGAGTTGCTCCATGGCATGTGGAATCTTCCTGGACCAGGGATTGAACCTGTGTCCCTGTATTGGCAGGCAGATTCCTATCCACTGTACCACTAGCGAAGTCTGGGATATGGGATTCTGTCTCTTTCTTCCTGTTTGTTACTTGAATTAAACCAGGAGGTTTATGAGTCATAAACATTAAATTATAGCCGTATTTGATGAGTTTCCTTTATTTCATAAACCAGAGAGCCCTTCAGACAACCTTGGAGATCTGATTGCTGTGAAACCGATTCCTGGGCTTTAGTTAGTGATGGGTGATGATGCTGCTGCTGGTGCCAGCCGTGTTCACTGAGCTCTTACCCTTGGCCAGGGACCGTACTCATACTTCTATGTGTTCATTCATCCTTCGCAACAAACCTGTTTTACAGACCTCGCATTACAAACTCGGGTGCCAAGACCCCAGCGGAGTGGCCCCCACTCAGGCTGGTAAGAGGCCAAAGCCGGTTGTGCCAGCAGGGCGAGGGCTCGTCTTTGAGCCCCTGTGCTGCCACTGCCGTGTGTTCGTGTTCTCCAGATGGTCTCGGAAACTCTGAATTTGGGAGGCAACAGGGCTGCGTGTTGGTGCTTGGTGCCTTACTTTTAGCCTTCAGTAAAGCCTGAGATGGGCAGACTCCACAGGGCTGTGGTCTCTGGAAAGCTGAGCCTGTTATCCTTCCATAAGCAGTGTCCCCACCTCCTGGGCTTCCTGGGCAGTGGCTGGGCCTGGGTTATTTGAGCCAAGCAGCGTGCTCCTTCTTGGGACCTACCTGGTATGAGGATCTTGGGTTGCCATGGGGATAAAGCTCTTCCCGCACAGCCGACCTGCTGGGTTGAAGTGTACCCACAGTCTTCGGGGCTGGGCCCTGTGACGGCCCCCAGGCAGCACCCACAGATCCACGGGTGCCAGAGGCGCTCCTGCCTGCTCTGAACCTCTCTGAGAACTTCCTGGGTGCCAAACAAAG
The DNA here is from genome assembly GCF_019923935.1 of Bubalus bubalis. NCBI lineage: Eukaryota > Metazoa > Chordata > Mammalia > Artiodactyla > Bovidae > Bubalus > Bubalus bubalis. The sequence continues at coordinate 27,922,516 of NC_059159.1, read as the reverse complement.
GACCTGTAGGTCCTCGCCTTGCTTCTGGGGCTCAGCCCCACCTGAACGTTCAGTTGAGGGCAGGCATTGGTGCCAGTCGTACCCAGGTAAAGAGCTAGGTGCTTTGGAAGCCACTTGGATTGCCAGGACATCCATGTGTGGGCTTGGCACAGTGTCAGGTAAGATGGGAATGTGCCCACTTAGCACACAGTAGCTGGGGTGTTTCAGAAGTAGATTAAGTAGATTAAGTGGAGGTTGATAGGAAAGAGTCATTTTTGCAGATGTTTGTCCATGGATGTTAATTTTTTATGCTGATTAAGAATTTTAGGTGTATGGGAAAGGCAGGTGAAAAGTTAATCTGAACACTGAAATAGCTTTGTTGACAGTTCCGATTGGAACAGAGCCTGTAGCTTAGATCGGGATGGCCCTCGCAAACCTGGATGTCAGGGTCAGCGCAGCGCAGGCATACAGGTGGCCTGTGAGGGCTCCATGTGTTCCCGCCTTGGAGGCACCAGAGTGGGTGTGTCATGGGAAGGGGGGAAGCACATCCTTATATATGTGGGGCTGAGTGCTGAAGAATTGATGCTTTTCAACTGTGGTGTTGGAGAAAACTCTTGAGAGTCCTTTGGACTGCAAGGAGATCAACCCAGTCAATCCTAAAGGAAATCAGTCCTGAATATTCATTGGAAGGACTGATGCTGAAGCTGAAACTCCAATACTTTGGTCACCTGATGTGAAGAACTGACTCATTGGAAAAGACCCTGATGCTGGGAAAGATTGAAGGCAGGAGGAGAAGGGGACAACAGAGGATGAGATGGTTGGATGGTATCACTGACTTGATGGACATGAGTTTAAGCAAGCTCCAGGAGTTTGTGATGGACAGGGAAGCCTGGTATGTTGCAGTCCTTGGGGTTGCAAAGAATCGGACACGACTGAGCGCCTGAACTGAACTGAAGGCTTGGGATTGGGCAAGGACACTGAAGTCATTCAGTCTGACGAATGATTGAAGTCCCTTCTGATTTGCAGCCCTTCTTCCCCGAGCCCCTAATCTCATGGTCCTGGAGGGCCTGGGGCCACCTTCTCTGGGCAGCATGCACGGTACTGCTCCCCTCAACGTGCCTTTAGCCCCGTGTCTCCCCTCTGGGCATGGGGGCGTGGGGAGTGGGGGGGGGGTAAGTCCTGGAAGGAGTGGACATTTCTGAAGTGTGGACCATGCACAGCTGTGTGCCCACTGCCAGGGCTTCCTGATTTTTGGGGGGACGTGGCTCACCAGTGACACTGGGCGGGCACAGGCCACAGTGTGCGGGGCCTCCGCTCCAGGCCTGAGTCTGCGCCCGCATCTCAGAGGGTGCTCACCATGCTGTGAGTCCCTTGGGGCATCCTGAGGCCCATGGCCACTGAGGACACCATCCAGGGGATGTCTCTTCTGAGAGGAGTGTAAGGATTGTATGGCTTCCTTTTTCCTTTTTTACAGAAAAACTTTTCTCATTTCACAAATACCAGGAATGGGAAATAATATTGGGTGGTATCAATTTCCCCGAAACAGGTTTCTGAGGGAGACTCTGGTAGGTGCTGATGCGCTCCAGGAGTGGGTCCTCCGCCACCCAGCTCAGTCTGTGATGCCAGCTTGTGTCCCTACAGAGAGGAAACTGGTTCTACCACGCTGAACAGTCCACACAGGGCGCGGGGCCTGGGGAGTTCCTGCTGGGCTCAGAACTGAGACCCTGACGTGGGACCTGGGGTCTGTGTCAGACTCAGGGGCAGAGGGTGGCCAAGTCCTGGTGTCCCCCCAGCTCGTCACTAATTTATGTGCTTTGTCCTTCCAGGAAGAGTCTGCTGAGGGCGCGGGTCATGGACTTCATCACCTCCACGGCCATTCTGCCCCTGCTCCTGGGCTGCGTGGGCCTCTTCAGCCTCTTCAAGGTGCTTCAGTGGCTGCGCATGAGGGCCTACGTCCGGAACGCCGTGGTGGTCATCACTGGCGCCACGTCGGGCCTGGGCCGAGGTGGGTCGTGGGGCAGTGCTGTTGGGGAGGGGCTGGGGACGTGGGTGCAGTCACATGAGGTCCGTTGGTGACTGGGCAGCAAGGGTCTCCCTGTCCCTGGTCCAGGAGGAAAAGGCCGTGGGAGCATCAGGGCTGGAGGTGGCAGCCAGGGAGAAGGCCACACACGTGTCTGGGGCAGCCTCAGTGCCGGTCAGCGTGGAGACGGGCGTCTGTATGTGGTGGCACCCAGCTTCCCAGTTGTTGTTCAGTCACTCCATTGTGTCCAACTCTTTGCAACCCCAAAGAGGTCCCCAGAGATGGACTGCAGCACACCAGGCTTCCCTGTCCTTCACCGTCTTCCAGTTTGCTCAAACTCATGTCTGTTGAATTGAAGAATGTTTTTGCTTCTCTGAGGGTCTTTACTGGATTCATCCACATCCCTGGTTTAAGGCTCTGGGGTCACCTCCTCGCTGCTCTTTACGGGGCCTCCAGCTGTATCCGGGCAGATCAGGACAGCATCAATGAGGCATCAGCTGTTCCTCAGCCGGTCTCCAGTTAAGCTTGGTTCTAGTCTGGTTCTAGGTCCACATGGAGCTTCTGGGTCCCAGGCTGCCCTCAGGACAGTGTACCAGTGCAGGTGTGTCGGAATCCGCATGTGTGCCATGCCACCCTACATATTCCCCACGCTGGTGCTCAGTTCCATGGAACGAGGCCAAGAGGCGTCCTGCAGTGGGGTACACCCGGCACCTTTGTGTCTCCCGCCACGTGCTGGGACAGATGATGGGAGGCACGGTCCTCCCCTCGGGGAGCCCGGGTCCTTCAGAGATGAGGGACTTCTGCCCGTGTGTACCCCTTGTGTTCCCCGCAACCGGCAGGCACGGCGCCCCGGTGTGTGCTGGATCGGGCTCATCTCCCGAGTCCTCCACACGCTCAGAGAAGGCGTGACTCCTCCTGGGATCTGTAGGCAGAAACCCGAAGCCAAATGGAAGCCCACGTCTCCTCTCCCTGGGGAGGCGGTGAGGTGGGCAGGACAGGCCCAGAGTAGCAGGGCTGTGCGGGGGCTGCAGGAACATGGGGGAGCAGGAGGACTGGACTGCTGGTGGCCAGGGTGCCAGCAGGCTTTGGGGAGCGTGCGCCAGCATGGTGTTCAGGTGAGGTCTTGGGGGTGACCTGAGGTCTGTCATCAGATCTCCCGGCCCCAAGCCACAGCCAAGCCTCTGACCTTACTCAGCTCTAAATATAGATTCTTAGTGGCCTCTGCTTCGCAGCAGAGAGAAGCGTTTTTTAACGTCCTTGAAGAGCGCCTGAGGGTTGGCTGTGCGGGAGAGGCTGACTGCGGGGCCAGCATGCGGATGCACAGGGGAGAGGCCGTCCTCTCTTCACCCCGTTTCCTCCTGCAGCACTGGGGCCTGTGTGTCCTTGTGTGACTGCTCTTCCTGCTATTTCCTGGGTCCCATCAGAGGGCCAGGAGGCCGTGTGTCTCCTCCCCTCTGGCCTCAGTACAGACCCCCCTTGGCCACTGCCCATGGGTTGTGGGGAGGAGACCTCACCCACCCTCGTGGCTATGCCGTCGGCCACCTGGAGGCCTGGCAGACATGCCAGGTGTTCCAGACGGCCCTCCGTGTTCCTCCTGCTGTGTCTCCTGGCTTGTTCTGTGGATCACAGGACGCTGGGTGAAGGGACACATCCTGGTTCTGCAGCTGTGAGCAGCTGGGGGGCTATAAGCCAGGAGGGCTAGAGGTCTGGGGACGGGCTAGCAGCCGAGATAAGTGTGCTCCTTCTCCCTCCACCCTTCTGCCTCACTGTATCAGCTTTTCTCCCCAGTCTATTGTTTGCATCCCCGTCACTCCTGTACAAGCTCTAATTTCCTCCCTTTGTTTCGCTGCAAAGTGGATGACAGTCTCCAGAGCCGTGTGGACCCCTGTGTCCCCCACCTTACGTCTTGGAGGCAGCTCAAAGAATGTCCACTATGGCGGTCAGGTCAGGATGAAACGGGATGAGGAAGCCAGCAGGGCTTTGGGAATGGTAGGAAACTGGCCTCAGGAACGCTGAGGGTCTCTGTGAGAGCACCCCCCACCCCTACCCAACTCCACCCAAGGAGACTCAGCTGGGCTGTGACCCAAGCAGCCCACCCAGGGCCAGAGCAGGGGCTTGACTCAGTCTGGGTTTGAGCCCTTGGTCAGGATGGGGTTCAGGGAAGATGACACCACACGACCTGAACCTCCTTCCAGAAAGGTCCACCTGGATCAGGGGAGCGAGTGAGACTGCATGAGAAGCTGTGTCTGGAAAGAGGGCATTGTCACCCGGAACCTCCTCCATCCTTTCCTGAGGGACGCTGGCATTACGCCCTCACTTTGGCCGGGGAAGGATGTCGCCTGGACCCCAGAGCCTCTTCCATCCCTGGATCCGTGCCCCTCCTGTGAGCTCATAGCACCAAGACTCCACTTGACCGCTGGGCCCGAGACTCAGTCTGATACCTAGGGTGGCTGCATGGTCAGCTGAGGCTGTGGGGGCTGCACAGACCTGCTCGTGGGCACCTGAGTGAGGCCAGGCCTCCAGTGAGGAAAGGCTGTGGCCCTTTAAACCCCACGTTTCCATTTTTGCCAACATCCAGTTTTTAAATTTATTTTTTGGCCTTGCAGCATGGCATGGGGGATCTTAATTCCCCACCCAGGGATTGAACGGTCGCCCCCTGCAGTAGAAGTGGGGAGTCCTAATCAATGGACCACCCGAGATGTCCCTTGAGCAGTCTAAAAAGGCGGCTTAGAGACACACTTAGCCCTGGCTGGCACTGTCTGTCTGCCTGAGGCTGCTGTGACACGCTCAGTCCTCACAAGAGGGACGTGGGGATGAGGCGGCCTCCCAAGGAGACGGAGTCCATCACAGGAAGTCTCGTCACGTCCGTCCTCTTGACCTAGGGGCTTTGAGCTTGGCGGCAGTCACCCCTCAGCCGTGTTTGGGAAATCACTCCTTGCTCCCGCCGCCCTTCCCGTTGTGGTCTTAGGGTTCCCAGGTGACCCTGACCGGCCCAGTCCTGGTGATTCTGCCCCCCAGCATGGCCAATCTGGCCCTTCCCTTGAATTCTGACACCAGAGCTTGGAGGGAACAGGTCAGAGGCCCCCTTGTGTGGCTGGGGAGTGGTGTCTGTGGGAACCCAGAGTTGTTTGCAGCCCCATCCCCTCTGTGGAGAGGCTGGGGGATGAAGTGGGGAAGGGACCTGCCAGCATTCAGAGAGCTGGGCTCCTGCTGCCTGGGACCCTGTGCAGCCTCCTGTAACCCCGTCTGGACCGCTCAGCTCCTTGTCTGAATTCCTGAGCTGCCTGGAACCCTCCTGACAAGCCCGCTTTTTGCTTTGCCTCCAAAGAATGCTGACGAAGACAGGTGCCCAGGCAGTTTTGGACTCTGCCCTGCCACGGTCTTAGTTGTCACCTGGATGCTCTAGTGACTCAGAGGAGCCTGGTCTCACCCCCCTGCCCCCGATCATTTTAAAATGATGTCCCCCTTATTGTCCCCCTGCTGTTCTTTAACCTCCTTACAAGGCTGCCAGCCTCCGCACTTTGTCCTCACTGTGTGGAGAGGAAATGGCAACCCACTGTGGTATTCTTACCTGGAGAATCCCATGGACAGAGGAGCCTGGCAGGCTACGGTTCGTGGGGTCGCAGAGAGTTAGACACAACTGAGCAACGTAGTGTGCAGAGGGCATGTGTGTCTACGAGCCCTTGGGCCTGGGCAATCTCAGGAGGAACAGCCCTACAGGCTTCAGGTCTGGGGGGGGGTCTCCCCACCCCCTCTCACCAGAGTCCTATGTGTCCACACAAGTGCCCCTGGCAGATACGTGCCTGTTGTACTGAGGTGACAGCAACCACAGGCCTCGGTGCAGGGGTGCGGGGGAGGTGTTCTGGCGCTGCTGACTGTTGGGCACGTCCCTTGCCTCACGGAGCTTCTCTGCAGTGACAGTGGGGATCCTGCTTACAGCGGGGGTCAGAGCTGAAGACTGTGTTGGAAAATCCTGAGCCTGGTACCCAACAGTCTGTCCCCCAGCTTGAGCCTCCCTCCTGCCCATGGATGTGTCACAGCCCTGAACACGGCTCTGCGAGGGCCCTGACTCCAGCCCCATACCCCTCCACGGTGGGGCTAGTACCGATGCCTGGGGAAGAAATGGCCTGCGGTTTGAGGCTAGGGAGCTGGGAGCTGAGCTGACGGGGCCAAAGGCCTGGGTCTCTCCAGACAATAGGCTGCTTTCTTGTCCCCTAGAATGTGCCAGAGTTTTTCACGCTGCTGGTGCTAGGCTGGTGCTCTGTGGCCGGAATGCTGAGGCCCTGGAGGAGCTCAGCCAAGAACTTGCTGCTTCCCGGGCTCCGGAGGTGAGTGAGCCTGGGGGACTTGCCTGGGGAAGAGGCGCAGCCTGTCCTCTGCGGGTCTTCACAGTGCTTAGAGAGGTCTCTCTGCAAGTTCTCCCCGTCACCCCCAGTACCTATTCATCTCTTTTTGGTGGTGGGAGGTTGGCAATAACTTTTAACATTTTATTTGTGGGGGAATACACATATTTATCATTTTAACCTCTTACAAGCTTGTAGTTCAGTGATAGTAAGTGCATTCACCATGTTTGTAATGATCACCTGTCTGTCCCAACAAAAATTGTGTTCCCACTTAAACAATCCACTTTTTCCTCCGCTTTCCAGTCCCTGGAAATGTCTTTCTGTGAATTTGCCTGTTCTAGATGCCTCATAAAATTAAACTATTTGTCTATGAGTAGCTGTTTCTCTAAACATAATGTCTTAAGGGTTCATCTACGTTACAGATGTGTCCGAACTTCTTTCCTCTTTCTGATGGACTGGTATTCCATTGTGTATACAGATGTTCCTCACTTGGTCTGTCCATTTTCTTGACATACTGCAAGGCATCTCCACCTGTGGGCTATTGTGAATGATGCCGACGTGGACACAGGTGGACATGTGTCCGCTCCAGTCCCTGCTTTCAGCTGTTTTGGACACCCCGGGAGTGGAATGGCAGGGTTTGTGGCAGGTTTAGTTTGACCTTTTGAGGAACTGCAAACTGTTTTCCACTGCAGCTGCACCAAGTTACAGTCCCAGCAGCACTGCACAAGGGCTCTGACTTCACATCCAGCCAGCACGTGTTGTTTTCTGTTTCTTAATTTTACTGTCCTAGGAGATCTAAGTGCAATCTCACTGTGGTTTGGACTTGCATTTCCCTAACTACAGGTGGTGCTGAGCATCTTTTCATGTGCTTATTTATATATCTCAATTGGGGAAATGTCAATTCAAGTCCTTTTCCTGATTTTTAATCAGGTTGTTTGTTGTGGAGGAGTTCTGTGTATATTCTAGATACTGAAGTGTATGTGCTCAGTCATGTCTGACTCTGTGATGCCATGGACTGTAGCCCGCCAGGCTCCTCTATCCATGGAATTTTCCAGGCAAGAATACTGGAGTGGGTTGCTATTTCCTTCACGGGATCTTCCTGACTTAGGAATCAAAACTGAGTCTCCTGTCTCCTGCATTGGCAGGCGGGTTCTTAACCCTTGGACCACCAGAGAAGCCCTTGAGGCCATGTTTGTACATGGTGATAGATAAGATTCCAGCTTCATTCTTTTGCATGTGGATATCTAGTTTGCCCAGAGTTCCTTTCCCTCTTGAATGGCCTTGGCAACCTTGTCAAAAATCTAAATCTGAGGGTTTCTTTCTGGACACTTTATTTTGTTCCACTGATCTATATGCCTGTCCTTATGTCAGTACCAACTGTTTTAATCCGCATAGTTCAGTAGTAAGTTTCAAAGACTGAAAGTGCGAATCTTCCAACTTTGCTCTTGTCTCCAAAATTGTTCTGCTATTCCTGAATAGCCACTGCACTTCTATATGGATTTTAGGATTTTTTTTTTTTCCTGACAAAAATGGCATTGAGATTTTGATAGGAATTGTGTTGAGTCCAGATCACTTTGGATAGTATTGTCACCTTAACAGTGTTAAGTCTTCCAATCCATGAACATGGGATGTCTTTCCATGTGTTTAAATTTTCATTTTTATCATGTGTCTTACTGCCTTCTATGTACAAACCTTTCACCTCTTTAGATTTATTCCTAAGGATTTAATTCTCTTAGCTGCTATTATAAATGGTCTTGCTCGCCTAATATCCTGTTCAGATTATTCATTGTTGGTATGTAGAAACACAGCTGGGTGTTTTGTATTTATCTTGTATCCTGTAGCCAGGACAAGACGACGCAGGTCGGCCATCAGAACAGCATCCACTATTGGAACACAGCCCCAGTGCTTGGGAGACAGGGTCTTCCTTGGCTCCTGAAGCTGCATGAGAAATGTGGGTTGCCTTTCTCACAGCTTCTCATCACAGGGGCGTGGTCACCACGGAGCTAATGGTTGAAATCAAGCAACATTTTCTATACTTTGGTGGCTGAGCAGGCCCCCTAGAAACTGCAAGTGTTCAGAGAGTTTGACCTCAGAGCTGAGTCGCTGCCATTGAGCTGTCCAGGCAGAGGGCAACTCCTGCACAACCTCTCCGACTCCACACCCCTCCCTCATCTGCTTAGGCTCAGGGCATCCTGAGTCAGAATGTCCACCAGTCGTTTTCTTCTCGCGACGTTCTTTACAGCCATAGTGTGTCAGTCTTCCCCATGAGACCATATGCTCTAGGACAGAAACGTGTCTGCCTTGCTTTTACCATCTCCAGCATCGGGCCCATCAGTTCAGTTCAGTCGCTCAGTCGTGTCCGACTCTTTGCAACCCCATGAATCGCAGCACACCAGGCCTCCCTGTCCATCACCAACTCCCAGAGTTCACTCAAACTCATGTCCATCGAGTCGGTGATGCCATCCAGCCATCTCATCTTCTGTCGTCCCCTTCAGTCCCTCCCAGCATCAGGGTCTTTTCCAATGAGTCAACTCTTTGCATGAGGTGGCCAAAGTATTGGAGTTTCAGCTTCAGCATCAGTCCTTCCAATGAACACCCAGGACTGATCTCCTTTAGGATGGACTGGTTGGATCTCCTTGCAGTCCAAGGGATTCTCAAGAGTCTTCTCCAACACCACAGTTCAAAAGCATCAATTCTTCAGCGCTCAGCTTTCTTCACAGTCCAACTCTCACATCCATACATGACCACTGGAAAAACCATAGCCTTCACTAGACGGACCTTTGTTTGCAAAGTAATATCTCTGCTTTTGAATATGCTATCTAGGTTGGTCATAACTTTCCTTCCAAGGAGTAAGTGTCTTTTAATTTCATGGCTGCAGTCACCATCTGCAGTGATTTTGGAGCCCAAAAAAATAAAGTCTGAGACTGTTGCCACTGTTTCCCCATCTATCTGCCATGAAGTGATGGGACCAGATGCCATGATCTTCGTTTTCTGAATCTTGAGCTTTAAGACTTTTTCACTCTCCTCTTTCACTTTCATCAAGAGGCTTTTGAGTTCCTCTTCACTTTCTGCCATAAGGGTGGTGTCATCTGCATATCTGAGGTTATTGATATTTCTCCCGGCAATGCAATCTTGATTCCAGCTTGTGCTTCTTCCAGCCCAGCGTTTCGCATGGTGTACTCTGCATATAAGTTAAATAAGCAGGGTGACGATACACAGCCTTGACGAACTCCTTTTCCTATTTGGAACCAGTCTGTTGTTCCATGTCCAGTTCTAACTGTTGCTTCCTGACCTGCATACAGATTTCTCAAGAGGCAGGTCAGGTGGTCTGGTATTCCCATCTCTTTCAGAATTTTCCAGTTTATTGTGATCCACATAGTCAAAGGCTTTGACATAGTCAATAAAGCAGAAATAGATGTTTTTTGGGGACTCTCTTGCTTTTTCGATGATCCAGCCGATGTTGGCAATTTGATCTCTGGTTCCTCTGCCTTTTCTAAAACCAACTTGAACATCAGGAAGTTCAGGGTTCACGTACTGCTGAAGCCTGGCTTGGAGAATTTTGAGCATTACTTTACTAGCATGTGAGATGCGTGCAATTGTGCAGTAGTTTGAGCATTCTTTGGCATTGCCTTTCTTTGGGACTGGAATGAAAACTGACCTTTTCCAGTCCTGTGGCCACTGCTGAGTTTTCCAAATTTGCTGGCATATTGAGTGCAGCACTTTCACAGCATCACCTTTCAGGATTTGAAATAGCTCTACTGGAATTCCATCACCTCCACTAGCTTTGTTTGTACTGATGCTTTCTAAGGCCCACTTGACTTCACATTCCAGGATGTCTGGCTCTAGGTGAGTGGTCATACCATCGTGATTATCTGGGTCATGAAGCTCTTTTTTGTATAGTTCTTCTGTGTATTCTTGCCACCTCTTAATATTTTCTGCTTCTGTTAGGTCCATACCATTTCTGTCCTTTATCGAGCCCATCTTTGCATGAAATGTTCCTTTGGTATCTCTGATTTTCTTGAAGAGATCCCTAGTCTTTCCCATTCTGTTGTTTTCCTCTATTTCTTTGCATTGATCGCAAGGAATGCTTTCTTATCTCTCCTTGCTATTCTTTGGCACTCTGCATTCAGATGCTTATATCCTTCCTTTTCACCTTTGCTTTTCGCTTCTTTTCACAGCTATTTGTAAGGCCTCCTCAGACAGCTATTTTGCTTTTTTGGACACATAGGAGTGCATAAAAATGTTTTGTGAATAAACTGACTTGGCCTGAGAGGCATAGCAGCTCTGTAACATGGGACAGTGTACAGCGTCCTGCTGGCCCAGGGCGGAGGGGGCACTGCTCACCTCGTCTGTGACCCCTGCCCACAGTGCTGCCCAGGTCAGGTGTGAGCATGACGGGCAGGCCACATTCTTCAGGGAAGCGCTGCAGCCTGTCCTTCACGCTAGGCTGCCCCCACGATGAGGAGCAGGCCAGACCATCACTCTGAAGGTGCGTTTGGCTTCTGTCGCACTTGACCAGGTGCAGACACACAAGCCTTACACGGTGACCTTCGACCTCGCAGACCCTGGGGCCATAGCAGGGGCTGCCTCCGAGATCCTGCAGTGCTTTGGCCATGTGGACGTGCTCATCAATAATGCCGGGATCAGCTACCGAGGCGCCATTGTGGACACCAGCCCAGACGTGGACAAGAGAGTGATGGAGACAAACTACTTTGGCCCAGTAGCTCTGACAAAGGGTAAGGCCTTGGGTCAGAAAGGAGAAGTGCCGGGCAGGTTGGCATGGTTTTCATTTCCTGTGGACGTGCTGTCTTATCCACTCCACCCTGGCGTCAGTGCTGCCCTTGCGACTCGGGGTTGGCTTTTCTGGGCCTGGGCCTGCGCTGTGTCGTTGCCTCCATGTCCCACTGTTTGGCGACCTACCAGGTGCAGGCAGGGCACAGCAGAGGCAGTGACATCCTGCCACGGTTCTCACAGCAGGGCACAGGGGGCCGAGCACTCTCAGACGTGGCCCTCCCCGGGTTCTCCACGTGAGCGACGGTGACCTCTGCCCTCTCCCCACAGCGCTCCTGCCTGCCATGATCAGAAGGCGCCAGGGCCACGTGGTTGCAATCAGCAGCATCCAGGGCAAGATCAGCCTGCCTTTCCGATCCGCGTGTGAGTGCTCCCTCACCCCGGTCAGGCGCTTCTGCCTAGACTCCTCCTGCCCGCATGCCCATTGTTTACTCTTGTTGTGAAGACAGCAGGCTCCCGGTCCTGAATTCAGACATGAGAGGGGCGCTCAGCACAGAGTGTGTGGGGACCTGAGAGGCGTGTGCCTGAGCAGAAGCCTGGGCTCAGTCCCAGCCACGCTCCTCACGCCATGTGTGACCGCGTACCAGGCCCCCCCCAGTGCCGCCACCACCATCAGCCCACAGGTGCTGCCCCTCCGTCCGGTTACTGCACACGCCTCCAGAGTTCTCCTGCATGTGATGAGACGTGCAGCGCTGGGGCCCTTATATGCAGCTGTGCTTCCATCATCCCGCTTGACAGTATCTTTCCACTCGGCTCCCTACTTGCTGAATGGATGGGCGTCACGTAACTCAGGGGTTGACTTGATGCCTGAGGGAACTGCCTTCCTCAGTGGCCAGCAGCAGGGATGTGCTGCGTGCCGCGTCCTTCAGTGTTTTTCTCTCTGGGCACTCACTCGCTGTGAGGGTTTCAGTAAGATTAGTTCCAGAAAGTGGAAATGCTGCCAGCTCAACCTCAGTTTAGACTCACCTCCAGTGTGCACAGCTGTGCCAGGATGGTGGGACTGCACCATCACAGGGCACCAGCCGGCAGATTCTTCTTTTGTTTAAAAATGTTAGAAGTAATGTCACAATTACCTCTAAACTGTCCTGGTAACTGTGTTCTTTGGTTCACCATCTGCAAGGAAACACTCTGTTGTAACCGAGCCTCCCACCCCCAGATGCCTGAGGCAGCTGCAAGGAGGGGGTATGTGGAGGAGAGGAGGCATGGAGGGGAGAGGGCATGTGGAGGGGAGGGACAAAGCCTGGCAAGGACAGCCACATGGCACCCTCAGCTGGATGGGGAGCCCGTCAGAACTGGATGCAGCCCAGCGCTCCTTCCGGTGCAAGCGTGTGTCCAGGTCAGCTGTGGGGCTCATGAGTCCACACCAGCTCCCTCACCCCTGCGGCCACACTCAGGATGCCCTGACACGCCCAGGGATGCCGTGCCCACACTTGTCCTGGGCTGGTGGGTGGCTTCCTCAGGAAACATTCGAGCGTCACAGCTGACAGCAGGGGCCACACTAGGCATTCGGGGGTGGGGGGCGGTGCACAGTGCTCTTTGTACTGAGTTGCTTCTAGACATCACTGGATTTGATCTTTCTGAATTTTATCCTCCTCTTAGCTGTGACTGCGTAGGTCACACTTGGTCTGCAAGTTTCATAACCCCCAGGCTGGACAAGGTGGTGCCTCCTGGGCGCACTGGCCAACCCACAGGCAACGGGCTCCCCAGTCGTGAAGTGGGGGGTGGGCGGGGCTTTGTCCCCTCCGGGCTGTTGTGAGGCCACGTGGGAGGATCCAGGAGGTGAGCACGTGAAGCTCTAGCACATGGAGCTCTGGGGACTCTTCCACACTAGAGACTGCCCCGTGGGAACTGACAGACAGACGTGAGGCCTGGCGTGGGTTTGCACACATGCTGCCGTGCAGCCAGGGAGCATCCCTGGACATTTTCAGTGATGAAAGTTGAAACAACGCTGAGCCCATTCTGTGGCTCTGACCCCGAGTCACACGGCAGGCACCCAGCTAGCCTTCCACACAGAGAGAAGCCTGAGCATGAGTAACACGGACCATAGGAGCAACCTGTGGCCATGTCCTCATCTGTGCAGGGACGTGGCCGACGTGAGACACCAGTGGCCTGTCCCCTCTGAGGAACTGCGCTGGAAGGTGTGAGGAGGACTTTCACTTTCTTAGTTTCTTCTGAACTATCTGAATGTTTTACACAGTAGACTTTTTTAACTTTATAAATTAAATTCACACTTAGAACTTGCAGGAACAAGAATGCCCATGAACCTTTGACCATACGTGCTGTGTTGTGTTCTGTGTGAGTGAGTGCATGTACATAAGACGCACAGAGTATTCCCTGAACTGGAGTGGGAGACCTGATGCCCCCGTTCAGGGTCCTGACCGGCATCATCCTACCCTCCCTGGTCACCAACCTTTGCAGACGCGGCCTCCAAGCACGCAACCCAGGCCTTCTTCGACTGTCTGCGGGCTGAGGTGGAGCAGCATGACATCGAGGTGACGGTCATCAGTCCTGGCTACATCCACACCAATCTGTCCCTTAATGCAGTCACAGCCGACGGGTCCAAGTATGGAGGTGAGGCCCCAGCGTGCGTTCCTCTGTGAAAGCTCCCTGGTGATCTTGCAGTTTTCATTCAGAGTATCAGTTTAAACCACCTGACGTTGTGAGGTCGGTCATATATACTGATGACTGACCTCAGCACCAACCATCTCTACCCTGAACCCTGCAGGCTGGAGGAAGTTGTGGGAACAGGCCCACAACAGGGCTGGGGGGAGCCCTCTGCCGAGATGCTGACAGGACTCCTGCTAGCCCGTTGTTAGTGCTAAAGTGACCAGGCCGGGTCTCTTCCCGTGAGGTTCCCCTGCTGTTGGGGGGACAAGACTTCAGGGGTAGGCAGAGGCCAAAGACAACACAGAGCTGACCTGCAGTCACTAGTGGCCCGATCGGCAAGGCCCAGCGAGCAGGTGGGGCCAACCAGGACCAGCTGGCTTTTGCCTCCCCAGCTGGTGGACCCACATGAGCTGCCTTCCTGCGCTTGCTTGGGGCCTGCCTCCTGGGACATGCTCCTGGGAGTATGCTGGGTGTTCAGCAGGGGCCTCCTGGCCAAGCCTGAACCAAGACCACCCATGCCCAGGACAGCAGCCCTCTCACTCAGCAAGGCAGCAGAAGCCGTACAGAGGCACGGGGCTGGGTAGGTTCATAGGCATTTATTCCCAGGATGGCGGCCACACCCCATGACTTGTGGCATCTAGTTCCCTGACCAGGGATTGCACCCATGCCTTCAGCATTGGAAATACAGTCTTAACCACTGCACCACCAGGGAAGTCCCAAGCATCTTTTTAAAAAATTCCCTCTGTGGCATTTAAAAACGAGCAGCCACCAGAAACCTACTGTTCTGTGTTGATGGTGGAGAGGAAGCCAGGCACCACTGTGGCTGCGGGTGGCCTCCCCTCTGCCTGCTGTTCCTGCTTTGTGGGCACAGTTTGCCAGTGACAAGGGAAAAAGTAACATCCTGTGCCCCTGCATTGACCTCTGGTCCACAAAACAAACCAAGGCTTCCTTCCTGCCTGTCACCCTGATACACCCAAGACAAGGGCCCTGCCACCTGCCTCGCTCCTCTCCAGCCAGCGTGCTCTGCAGCCTCCCACCCACCTGGCCCCCTGCATGGCCCACTGCCCTGGCACAGCACCCTTAGTCACTGGTTGCCCCAACTGGCTGAAATGCCCAGGTCAGGGAGTGAGGGCGCATCTGCTGGGCACCCCCTGGCTATGGACCGTAGTTCTGAGCTGCCCACCTCCTCCTTGGACTGCAAGGACAGTCACTACACCTGCTGGCCAAGCCCCTGGGAGAGCTCCCTGGGGGACCAAGTGTCCAGAGCTGGCTCAGGCTTCTGCCCCCAAACTCAGTGAGTTTCCTGTTCCATTTCAGTGATGGATGAGACCACGGCCCAGGGCCGAAGTCCTGTGCAGGTGGCCCAAGACATCCTGGCTGCTCTGGGGAGGAAGAAGAAGGATGTGGTGCTGGCCGACCCGATGCCTTCCCTGGCTGTTTACCTTCGAACTCTGGCTCCTGGGCTCTTCTTCAGACTCATGGCCTCCCGGGCCAGGAAGGAGCGGAAGTCCAAGCATAGCTAGTGCCTGTCCTGGTGGGCAGGTGGGGCAGTCGCTGCTCCATGGGGACTGTGTTGGACTTCTGCCTCATGGGTAGGGAAGGAGGGAGACACGCTTCCCCTGCAGATCCCTGGCCAGGTCTGCTGGTAGGGGACGGGAACTAGGAGGACGTCTGGGAACCAGGAAGGGTGAAGGACAGCTTCCTCCAGGCGGAGGGACATGAAATAAAGGAAGGAGCCTGGGATCTGTGGTCCCTGAGGGCAGGCAGAACCACGCCTCTTTCGTACCTCAGCCCCTGCATCTTAGGGTCAAAAGACACCCTCACGTCACCTGAACCTGGTTCTCAGGGAGGAGGCAGCGGCCTTCACACTGTTTACGGGATCCCCACTGTCTTGGTCAACGCAGCAAATGGTCAGCATGTGACTGGCCTCCCCGTTATTCAGTGCATGGGAGCTGCCCTCCTGCACCAGGCTTGTTTCAGTGACAGCTTCTGCTCAGCTGCCCTGGGTGGCTACTGTTTGTCTGCCTCTGGCCACCTCCCCCCAGTCTGGTCTGCAGGCAGAGCCAGGCTCCCTTTCCAGATCTGGCCCCCACCCCGTTCCAACCCCACAGGCTCAGGAGGGTGGTGGGCACTGCATGGTGGACACGAGGTCCAGATCACTGCCAGGTTACCTGTGGACCATATGCCACCCAGCTCTCCGAGGCCTCTTGGAATTAAGTCAGAGTTTCTCTAACTGTTCTAAAATCTTTGGCTCTCCCCCAGTAAACAAATGGCCCCGTCGCTCCACGCACCCCTTCTCACTCTGGTATCTGACCTTCCCGAGGAACCCTCTGAAACTTCAGGTGTCACTCACACATGTGCCCTCAATGGGGCCTGAGCGGAGTCTTGGGCTGGCAGGGCCCCCTCTGGTGGAAGACGAGGGGTCTTCCCTCAGCCTGGGGCAGCAGGTTGAACTCAGGGTCCACAGCAGGACAGCCTTGATGCTTAAAAAAAAACATAGGCATTAGTTTGTTCTCCTAAATCAGAACCTGGACAAGAGACCCCAGGCCCCAGCTCTCTGGGCAAACTCAGCAGAGACTCAGAGACTGGCAGGCCTGGCCTTGCCCCACCCCACCCGAGCAGCCCCGGGCAGTGCTCCTTGAACCAAGGCCCAGGTGAGACATGAGGCTCTCCGGGAGGGGCTGGGCCTGCCGGGTGAGAGGCTTATTCCTGCTGCAAGTGGTGCCCACTCCTTGCTGCTGCCTGCATGCTCCCACCAGGGCCGTCACGAGAGAGCAGACACCTGGAGCTGAAATTCTCATCATTTTAATGGTCACTAGCCTCTGGCTGGCTCTGGATGGTACAGTTAAATGACACACTTAACGACCCCCAAGCGCATCCACACCCCCTCCGGAGCCTCGCTTCCATCACATCCTGCTGCCCAGTGGGACTTCCACAGCCGCAGGCCCCTTGGTGGTGGAAATCCACGTCTTAGTGTGACGAGCTGAGAAAACCCTTGGTGCGCTTGTCACCTGTTATTTCTTTAAAATAACAGCCGTGACGCCAGATGCCTCCCCAGCCTGGCTGCCGCGCAGCGCGGCGCGGTCATACCGCGCAGAGCTCGTAGATCTTCTTGACACAGTACACCAGGGCCGCCAGCGCTATCGTGTTGTGCAGTCTCTTTCTGTGCAAGTCGTCCTTCCGGACCAGCACCACCGGGGTGGACGAGGTGAGTGTGTGCAGGGGCAGGCGGGACAGTCTGTAGGCGTCGTACTCCACCTGGTACTTGCAGCAGGGGTCGAACTGCCAGGAGATGCCGTAGAGGGTGCAGCAGGCCAGGCTCAGCACGCCTGCGGGCAGGGAGATGTAGTGGGAGTAATCCAGGGGCAGCGCCAGCGGGGTGAAGAGGCAGGCGGTGCCCGCCAGCACGGTGGTCTTGTGCAGGCAGTTGCCCACGGTGATCCAGCGGGCCGTCTCGTCGCCGATGCGGGTGGGCTCGATCACGATGTACTTGTACTGGGCTTCCAGGGCCTGCTCCAGCTCATACTCAAACTGGTCTTGGGCATTCTCCCCGTTGTAGATCTCGTGCACGATGTAACAGTCTGTGGCCGACAGGCTCACCCTTAGGAAGGAGAGATGAGGAGAAAAAGGGGACAGTTAGGCACTGGTGGCTGCTCTGTGGCCCAGAGATACAGAGGCAAGCCTCCCACCACCCCACACATACCCAAAGGCCACTGGGAGCAGGGCTCAGAGCTTCCCAGTCAGCGACCGTGCACATCGGGACCAGGGAAGGCGTGTGGAGTGAGGTCACCCCAGAATCTCCATGGTCAGTGTTTCCTTTGAAGCGGGAAATAGTTGTGTGTTCAGGGCAGCAGAGGCCGACTGTCGGACAGAGCTCTGGGAGGATGGAGGGGCAATGGGGAGCTGACTGCTGGTGCCCTTCTGGTCATGCTCCCCAGGGACTTGGTGGGAAAAGCTACCCAAGCAAACAAGTGCGCACACTCAGGAGGCAGAGCTTCCTTCCAGGTGGATGGACAGTGGGCCTGATACTCTCCTGAGGCTGCAGGGGGAGGGTGAAGAGGCACCACCAGGCTCCGGGAGTTAGGCAGGGGGGCTCTTTATCCTGGAATAGTTAACTGTAACTAAGCTGGGCTCGGGGAAGCCCCTCAATTAAGTCACAGGCCCCCATTAAACTGTGTGTGTGGGAAGAAGCTGTCCCCTGGGGATGGCGCACTCCCAGGCACTGGCTACAGGGTCCAGTTAGCAGGGCAGCCTTTCTAGGCAGTTAATGAGCTGAACCACCGAAATCAATGAACCTGGAAGAGACGGTCTTCCTCTGGGGCATTGCTGGAGTCTCCCCATTTGGTTTTTTAACTCAGAAAGGAGACAGGCTCCAGGTGGGACTCAGCTCCTTAGCAGACAAGCAAACCTATGAGGCAAGACCTCAATCTCAGAGGAGCCATCCTGGCTTGGGATCTCCTTTGTGCTCTCAAGTTCATAATCGAGCCAGTCAGCCAAGCAGTGGGAGAGGAGCTCGTGGAGGGCAGGGCGGGGTCTGTACACCCTGGTGACCCACAGAGGGGGTTCTGGGGGTAAGGCCTTGCTGTCGGAATCCAAGTGGAGCTTTCTGGCCACTGAGTCCCTCTGGAGCACTGAGAGCAAGACGCAGGGACAAGGTCAGGATTACAGAGCATTCTTGCCCAAACCCTGATCTACCTGAGTGCAGTGCTTTGCTTGCCTGGCAGACTGTGACCACCCCAAGTGCAGTGACAAGACAGGCCCAACAGGAAAGCATCAGTTGAACAGATTGTTCCATCTCGGGGGCATGTCAGTGGGCAGGCCCCACCCTCACCTGATTGCTCACCCAGCCCTTCCCAGCTCCCTGGCCTTCACCTCTCTGGCTGAGCTAGCACCCACCCTGGAGGAAGGCTTCCCTGGCTCCTCCCACAGACATGCTGGGCAAGGCCATCCCCACTGACTGGTGCGTGTGCCACAGGTCCCTCCAGGCTCCTGGCTCAGCCCAGACAGGACAGAGAGCAACAGTCAGTGGACAGGGGCAGTCAGGACCGCCTGGTTGAGGGGGTGTGGACCAGGCAATCACCCGCTGTGGCCGCCTGGAGCCCCTAGGTCTTCCTGTGGACTCCTGTCCATCATCACGAACCAACCCTCCCAGGGGCCCTCTCACACAGCAGGCTGGGAGCCAGCCCCGCAGGCATGCCATCCTGGGCTCACCACTACTTCTGCTTCAGAAGCCAAACCTCTTTACCCTCAGGAGAGGACAGACTGCAACACCCAGAGAAACAGGTCCAGTGCAGGGATGGGGACAAGTGCAAGATCCACACAGACCCACAGGAGCCGCTCACTCAGAGGACCCACCCTGTGGTCAGCACCCACACCCTCAGCTGGGGTGCCCTCCACCCTGCCTAGACCCCCAGATCCAGCTAGTCCCCCAGCTGACAGAGACTACTGCTTCAGAAGCCAGGGGCCATGGCCACCAAGCCTGGTTACCCCAGTGCCCACTGCAGGCAGCCTGCTGTGTTTCTGGGTCAAAAGTAACCCAACTAAGGAAAGAACCCACTTAGAGGGTTACCTTGAATCATCTCAGCATCACCAGCCAACTTGAACCCTGTACACAAAGGCAGATTAAAAATGACAACAATAGCTAACTGGGGTCCTTTGAGCCTTACTAAGGGACTATATTTTTTCATTTTGTTGAAGGTGAGAAATGAACAGTAAGAGAACACAGTAAAAGGAGTCCATATTAAAAAACAAAACTGAGAGCAGGCTGATAATGGAAAAGCCTTCAAAGTAAAGTGAAAAAGTCAAGCATAGAACAGTGTTTGCAGCTGGCCATCTTCAGTGCATTTCTGTAAGAGTTAAACACTTGCTTCTACATGCACAGAACGCTTCTGAGCAGATGCAAGACCTGAGACTTAAGACTGTCCCTGGGGAGGGAGCAGAGTGGCTCCAGGAAGAAAAGGAGCCAATTTTACTACCTGATTCGGAACCCTCTGAATCCAGTAGGTTTTGTGGAACTAATGGGATTGGCCAGTGCACAGCACGGCCTGCCCGGCGCCTGCTGCTGCGGGGTCAGGGGCTGATCATCTTGCTTCCAGCCAGTCGGTCTCCCCTCTCCTCATCTGAATCAGCCCCGGCAGCACCCATGAAACAGTCATCAAAGGCATCCTGGGGCCCCCACGAAGAACCCATAGGACAGACCCCACACCATCACAAAGCCAGTTTCAAAGGAACCTGGGATTATAGGAACCTCAGGCATGGAACCCCCAAAGTCTGGAGACTCCTCCCAAAGTCAGGGTTGTACAACAATGTTCAAAGCAGTACTGTCTGGTGAGAGCAGAAGACCCCTTACAAGAGCAGAGAAAGAGACACACACACACACACAATCAGAAACACACAGAGCCAAGCAAATGTCTTACACACACACACACACGTCGTCATGGAGATGATGGAGGATTTAGGAGTGAGGTGGTTGCTGTCTGCAGGGAGGGACGTGTGGCCAGGGAAATGCTAGCATTTGGTTTATTGATCTTTTCTAAATTATGGTAAAATACATTAACAGGAAATTTAGTCTCTTACCCAGTTTAAGTATATAGTTCACTAAGGTTAAGTACACTCACACTGTTGGGCAACCAATCTCCAGAACTTTTTTGTCCTGCAAAACTAAAACTCTGTCCCCATTAAACCACAACTCCCACGCTGCCCTTCTGCTGTCTCTCCATGAATCTGACTGCTCCAGGGCCTCGTATAGGTGGAACCACGTGATACTTCTTTTAGCAGCTGGCTTATTCCACTTGGCATATCCTTGCGGCTCATCCACATCGCAGCATGTGTCAGGATTTCCTTCATTTTCCCTTGTATGTAGAGACCGCATTCTGTTACCGATCCATGGTTGACCACATTCTGTTACCGATCCATGGTTGACGGGTAGGTTTCACCTTCTAGCTGCCGTGAACATAGGTGTAAAAATATGTCTGAGTCCCTGCTTTTAATTATTGTGGATATATACTTAGAAATGGAATTGCTGGATCATATGGTAGCTCTATTTTTAATTTTCTGAGAAACTTCCACACTGCCATAGTGGCCGCACCAATTTACACTCCCATCAACATTGCACAAGAGTTCTCTTTTCTCTGCATCCCTGCCAACACTTTTGTTTTCTGTTTTTTTCAATAACAGCCCTACAGTGGGTGTGAGGTGGCATCTCATGGTAGTTCTGATTTGTGCTTCCTACACGACAGCTTTTACTGAAATAGGTTCACCAACTTCCACCGCACAAGTCAGTGCCTCGACACTGTCCCTGAGTTAACACACAATCAGTTTTAGAGCCTCTTCCTCATCTCAGAGAGTAACCCCACTGCTCCCCATCCCCCACGATCCCCGTTCCTGGCAATTACCAACCAATCCTGGCAATCACCAGCCGACTTCCCAACTCCATAACTGCCTCTTCTGGGCGTTTGGTAGGAAGGCATCGCAGGGCACATGTGCTGGGGCTGCTTTCTTCCTTCAGCCTCATGCCTCCAGGGCCCCACAAATTTGTAACTTTTCACATGTTAGAGAGGTACTTTTGATGGATTTAACATACAATTTTTATAACTCCAAGACAAGATACCTGCTGGAAAGCATTAAGGATGATGTACGAAAAAGGCCAATCATGGCCTTTCTTTGGATGGTGGCACAACAGGTATTTTTAAAAATTTTATTTTTCATCATAGTTTTCTATACTTTTCAAAAACAAAAAATAAATACACATTTCTTTTATAATGAGAAAGTTTTATAAAGTTTTTCTTAAACCAGTAGCTTTGTATCTCTTGGGGTAGAGGAGACCAGATAGGCCGAGGCCTCCAGCTGAGGGGAAGGAACCCCTCCTGCTCCAGCAACTTCCTGGGCCCCACAAAGAGGCCTCCACTCCCGGGGCCAAGGTGGTCTCACAGTCTTGTGGTCTGTGTCCCTGTTCCACTAAAGTGGGCACTGGCCCTGAAACCCATCTTTTCTGGTCATGCTGGAGCCAGGTGAACCGAACCAGGACAGGGAACTGCATTAGGGACCTTTTCTGGAGTGACCCTGGGCCCCTGTACTCAGCTCAAACACAGAAGGAGGTGACACAAAGCTCCTCGAGGGCTGTGACTATCTTCATCACAGTCACCCTCTGCCCCCGCCCCAGGGCCCGAAAGTGCCAGGTTCCCAACAGACTTAGGGAAAGTACTTTGGAAGGGAGTGACGAGGGCTTCCTGGGTGGTCAGTGATTAGGAATCTACCTCTTAATGCAAGGTCCTGGTCTGGGAGGATCCCACATGCGTGGGGCAACTAAGCTGGTGCACCAACTACTGAGCCTGCGCTGGAACCTATGCTCCCCAGCAAGAGATGCCACCACAATGAGAAGACCACGAGAAGCAACTAGAGAAAGCCAGCGTGCAGCAATGAAGACCCAGCACAGCAAAAAAAAAGAGTGACAAGGGGAAAAATTACAGTAATTAGCGCACCTGTGGCTGAAAAACTTAAAATTATTGCAAAAATTAAACTAATATATTGTTAAAAACTATTAAGGAAGTTGCTTCCCACCCAGGAAGTATGGGGTCATGTGACCACACCAGGCGGTGGCCTTTACCAACCCTCCCCTCCCCCACCTCCCTGGGGTCTAGGAAAACCCACTTTTGGCAAATCCCAAATCACTGCCTCAGGAGCCAAGGAAATCAGTAAAATCCTATGCTGTGGACTCAAAGGCCAGTTAGGGACTTCCCAGGTGGTCCAGTGGTTAAGTATCCACCTCCCAATACAGGCCACACAGGTTTAAGTCCTGGTTTGGGAAGATCCCACATATGCATTGTTGATGGGAATGTAAATTGGAGCCGCCACTGTGGCAAATGTGTGGAAGTTCCTCAAAAAACAGAGCTACCATATGATCCAGCAATCCTGCTTCTAGGTATAGATCCAAAATAATTAAAAGCAGGACTCAAACTCAAACATATTTTTGCACCCATGTTCACAGCAGAATCAATCACAACAGTTAGAAGGGCAAAGGAGGCCAATGAACTGCAGCGACTGAGCCCATGTGCCTCAACTAGAGAGAGGCAGCCCACATAACTCAAGGAAAGAGTCTGTGTTTCACAACCAAGGCCTGATGCGATCAAAAATAAATACTAAAAAAAAAAGAAAAAAAGGGAGGGGGGGCTTCTCTGGTAGTCCAGTGGTTAAGACTTTGCCTTCCAATGCAGGCAATCTGGGTTTGATCCCTGGTAGGGGAACTAAGATCCCGCATGCCTCATGGCCAAGAAAACAAAACATAAAACAGAAGCAATTTTGTAATAAATTCAATAAAGACTTTAAAATGGTCCAGATCAACAGCTTCTACTGGAAGCCTAGGGATGCTCTTAAAAAAAAAAAAAAAAAAATTAACACAACATTGTAAATCAACTATACTTCAATAAAACAAACTTTTAAAACACGCAAGCGGCTCTCATTCTTTCTTTCCATCCCTCTCGTATCCTGGTCTAGACCATTGCTGACTTTTCTGTTCTCTATCTTCACCATCCAGTATATGAGCCACAAGCCTTGGTTGGCTACTGAGCATTTGCAATGTGAGTACTGTGGCTGAGGAGCTGAAGTTTTCACTTTAATTTAGATCTAATTGCTGCAAATGACAAGTGGGCACTGAATTAACACAGCTCTAGACTCAAGAACCAGGTAAAGCGAGAACCCACACACTGTGCCTTCTAAACTGGACAGCCACTAACACACAGATGACAGCAGCAACTCCTGCCAACCGTCGGGCACCAAGCAGGGCCTTCAAGCACAAGGCAGGCTTTGGAGTTTGCAGCCACAGGCAAATCTGGAACGCCTGCCCAAAGCATTGCTCTGCTCCAGCCAATGCCCCAAACCAGACCATGTTTCCTAGAGTGTCAGCATAAACCAGATTCCAACGAAGGGTGTGAGACAACTTGGGAAAGTGGTCTTACAGTGTGGAGCTGAAATGTGAGTCAACACGAATGTGACATGGAACGAAGTCATTTAAGAGCGCCATGAACAGCCTACTGTAGCCACAGAGCCTCCAGTCTGCCTGGGCTTCAGTCTATGCTGTGGGCAGTTAATCCGCCTGCCCCACCCCAAAGTCCTCCCACCCACTGAGCAGGAATGGAGGTGTGCCTGGGCGGGTTAGGTTTCCACCCCTGCTCAGTGTGCAGCTCAGGGAAACGAGGCCCAGGCAAATGCTCCTCCAGCAGAGCAAACAGAGGGGTCCCACAGCCACACCACGTTATCTAGGAGGAGGGCAGATGGTGCCACCCAAACCACAAAACTAGACGCCCCATTCTTGGCTGACACACAACATATGCACGTACAAGCAGAGCCTGCTGTTCAGGCCGAAGGGTGTAGTGGGAACACTTAAGGAGACCAGGCATGTAACTGCGATGAGTCAAGCTGTCAGGTAGGAATGATGAGCACCTGCTCTGACCAAAGAGAGCCAATGAGAGCTTTCCAAGGGAACTTTAATGTAAAGTCTTTCCATTTACAAGCACTGATAACTTAAATTCTCTTAAAAACTGAGGGTCACAGTCAAGGACTAGATTCAGCCTTTGGGATCCTGGTTTGCAAACTCAATTTTGAATTAACACTTGTCTTAAACCAAAGAGAACTCCCCCCGCCCCATATCTAATTTCTTCGATCAGTAAAGGCTTCTGTTTTGCTGGCACAGCCCTGTATGAAGTCTAAGTCTCCCCATTTGGTCCTTTCTGTTGTTTCCATCCAGTAAGGCGATCACCTCCTTACCTTTTTATGGTACGATCTAAGAAACGCCGGGTGGGAGTTGGAAAAACAAAAGTACCTGCTGGCCATTTACTGCTGCTTCAAGGAAGAGGAAGTGCAGAAGAGACAAGGCTGGATAACTCTGGGCTCAAGAATAAAATGCAAGCTAGAGGGTTCTATCAACACAACTAACCTCAGCTGGTAAAGAATCTGCCTGCAATGCAGGAGACCCGGGTTCGATCCCTGGATCGGGGAAGGAAATGGCAACCTACTCCAGTATTCTTGCCTGGAAAAATCCCATGGACAAAGGAGCCTGGCAGGCTACAGTCCATGGGGTCGCAACAGTGGGACACGACTTAGCGAACTAAACCACAACCAAAGAGAAGGCGACCGCAAAGAGTAGGTGGTGCAAACGATCAAAGAAAAAGAATAACGCAGAATAGTTGGGAGAAAAGGCGCGGGGGGCGGGGGGGGTGGGGGGTGGGAAATAGAACTTTTCTGTTTAACAATCCTCATTGGGGGGAAAAACAAAACACCACGGAAATCCTGCCGATTTCTGCCGCACCAGCCCACTAGTAACAGAAGGGTCAGGACAGTACAAAGCGTGTGACTCCACCAGTACCTCTCCTTTCCCAAACTTCTGGTGCCTCAACAGCTTCTTCTAAGCTGAAACTGTTTTCCAGAAGCAAAAACTGTAAATTCAACACGAAACGAGAACTACTCCAATCTCATCTAGAAATGAGTCCTTTTACATCCAGATCCACCTCGGAAGAATCAAGCCCCCGGTTTCCTACTCACGCACATTTGTTAGGGAAGGTCACTGCAAAGGACTTCCACAGCAGGGGCGCTCACGGAGACGCCTCCAAAGTCCCAAGGATCACCCCTGGGGGAAAGCGGTCAGCTCCCCGCCCAGAGCAACAGCGCGGAAAGCTGAGGCCCCTCGGTACCCGTGCAGTCCGTCCCGTCCGCCCCGCACCGGCTCCCTGAGAAAGCTTCCCCTTCTCCGTCCCGAGAACCACTCCTCGCTGCGGCTTGGAGAAGACCACGCGCGCGGCCAGGCGGGCGGGGGCTCCAGCGCCGCTCGGCTCGCTGCATGCAGGCGGGTCCCGCCGCGGCCCGGCAGTGCCCAGCCAGCCATCACCCCTCCCCGAGCGGCCCGCTGAGACCGCGTCGACCGGAACTGAGACCCCACGCGCCAGGGGGCGGACCGGGGCGAACCCCGGGGCGGAGGCGGGGACTGCGCTGCAGTCCAAAGAGCCCCGCCGGTTTCCCGCCCTAAACCGCTCGCGGGGAGCAGCCCGCGCCTCACCTCTCTCGAGCGCCGCCACCGCCGCTGCCCGGGCCGAGACGCCTCCTTCCCCACGCGGCCATCTTGGAGACTCTCCGCTCGCGAACGCCTCGCGCCGGGCGGCCTCGCGACACCGCACGGGCGGGAGGGAGATGTAGTCCAGCTGCCTTCCCGGACGGCGCTCAAGGCGAAGGCCCGGCCCCGCGAGACTACAAAGTCCACAATGCACAGCGCTCCGGAAAGCCCGCCCCGCGGCCGCCTGGGAACGAGGGCTCAGACAGGCGGTGCTGAGGGTCCACTTCCGGACTAGACTTCGCCCGGCCGCCTGTGCTTCGAGATCTTCGACCGCTGAGGTCACCGAAGGGCCACTGCCACTCATCCCCCAAATACTCGGGAGGCAAAAGAGACGAGGTCCCCGCCGCCGCGGAGTCCCTGCTGCCAGACTGTTGGCCGAGTGGGTCTGGAAGCGGAGAAGGGGGGGAACGTAAAGTGCGATGGCTGCAGAGACGGCCGCGCGCATGTCCCAGCCGCGTCCGGCCGCGGTAGCGGGGACACAGCCCCACTCTAGGGCGTCTTCGAAGGCGGTTGCTGGCTCCTCACCCCCACGGCGGGAGTCCTGCCTGGACGCTGCCGAGTCGGGAGTGCAGACGGAGCCCAGCGACTCCTGCCTGCTGTCCCTTCCGAGTGGGGGCTGATCTGGGGGCCCCTCGCAGCTCTGGAACGTATAGTCCCTCTCTTGCTTCCGACCGACAGCCTTGCTAGACATATTAATTAGACCTATGAGAATTTGAGCAACTCTCCTGTCGAAATTTGCTACGAGTTCAGAGACGGAAGAACCACGGCGCCTGCTCTCAGCCTTCGGGCAGGAGGGCTCTTTGGTGTAGGTGCAGCTCCTGTCGTTGAGGATTCCCCAGGATTTCCTTCCGGTTCACAATCTACAATCGTCTTAAATGTCAAATCCTCTTACAAGCTCTCAGTACGTACAAGATGCAACTCAGGCTCCTTAGGGCAACCCAGAAGCCCCGCCAAAATATAGAGATCGCACCCCACTCCAGCTTCAGCTACCTCCCTTTCCTGCCTAAAGCTGGCCAGGTTAGCAGATACAGAGAGTGCGAGTTGAACCACAGACGGTCCGTGCTGTGCCTAAAATGCCTCTCTCTCCCCACCAACCGCCCCTCAGCAATACCTGCTCTTCAGTTGGGTCACAGCTCCACCTCCAGATGCCAGCACTACTAGAGACAGATGAACGATGACCACATTGTCTTGTGGTTAGTCTGTTTTCTCTAGTTTGCTGATTCAGAGGGTTTCCTGGGGTTCTAGAACAGCTGGGTTTGAAGTGTGGATCTCCATCTGGGACTACGTATTTAACCGCTGTTTCCTTGCCTCCTGGTTTGTAACCTTGGAGTGACACTAGCTAGCACCTCTCCTAAGACCAATATGAGTATTACATAAGGTGACACCTGAGGAACTCAGCACACAAGTAACAATCAACTGACTTAAGTCAGGACAAGCCCTGTTCTAAAAAATTGAGTGAATTATCTTCACATCAGCCCGATCAAAGTGATACTGTTATTATCAACATTCTCATTTTGAAAATGAGGAAAACCTACCTGATTCACTCTCTGACCTCATGTGCCAGGATTTGAGCCCAAGCTGTCTGGTTGCTGAGATGTTGCTCCTTATGGTACCACTCGGGAAGAGTCAAGCTGGGGTCTAGTGCACAGAGGAAAGTGCTCAGAAGCTGTGGACCTGGGATCCTCTCCCTGCACTTGCACTTAACTTCTAACAGGCCATTTGCCCCAGCCTGCTAACTTGAGCAGAGACTCCTCAGAATGTCACCTCTGGTTCACTGCTAACGCACAGCTACCCGGAAGCATCACAGTCAGGTTTCCCTCAGTCACAGCTCCCACTGAGGGCGCAATCTGAATGGCTGAAGTTGGAATTCCTGTAGGCCCCCAGGGACCACTGACTGGTGGCAAAGAGGTAGCCTACAGGGCAGATGGGTTCTAGATGGTCTGGCACTCAGAAATCATGTGCCACTTCCCTTACCACCCTTTTCTTCATTTTTTTTTTCATTCTTCATTTTTTAAAGGATGTATTTCTTTATATATAACTGGAAAAGGTAAGTTTTCATTCCAGTCCCAAAGAAATGCCACAGAATGTTCAAACTACCGCACAAGTGCATTCATCTCACACACTAGCAAAGTAATGCTCAAAATTCTGCAAGCTAGGCTTCAATAGTACATGAACAGAGAAATTCCATATGTTCAAGCTGGATTTTAAAAAGGCAGAGGAACCACAGATCAAATTGCCAACATCCCTATGATCACATAAAAAGCAAGAGAATTCCAGAAAAATATCTGCTTAATGGACTACGGCTGAAGCCTTTGACTGTGTGGATCACAACAAACTGGAGAATTCTTTGAGAGATGGGAATACCAGACCACCTTACCGGCCCCCTGAGAAATCTGTATGCAGGTCAAGAAGCAATAGTTAGAACTGTACATGGAACAACAGACTGATGGGCTGATTCCAAATTGGGAAAGGAGTACATCAAGGCTATATATTGTCACCTTGCTTATTTAACTTCTATGTAGAGTACATCATGAGAAATGCTGGGCTGGATGAAGCACAAGCTGGAATCAGGATTGCTGGGAGAAATATCAGTAACCTCAGATATGCAGGTGATACCACACTTATGGAAGAAAGTGAAGAGGAACTAAAGAGCCAGTTGATGAAGGTTAAAGAGTAAAAAACTGGCTTAAAGCTCAACATTGAGAAAATGAAGATCATGGCATCCGGTCCCATCACTTCATGGCAAATAGATGAGGAAACAATGGAAACAGTGAGAGACTATTTTCTTGGGCTCCAAAATCACTGCAGATGGTGAGTGAAATTAAAAGATGTTTGCTCTTTGGTGACAAACCTAGACAACGTTTTAAAAAGAAGAGACATTACTTTGCCAACAAAGGTCTGTCTATTCAAAGCTATGGCTTTTCCAGTAGTCATGTATGGATGTGAGAGTTGGACCACAAAGAAGCCTGAGCGCCAAAGAAGTGATGCTTTTAAACTGTGGTGTTGGAAAAGACTTGAGAGTCCCTTAGACTGCAAAGAGATTGAACCAGTCTATCATAAAGGAAATCAGTCCTGAATATTCATTGGAAGGACTGATGCTGAAGCTGAAGCTCCAATACTTTGACCACCTGATGTGACTCATTGGAAACGACCCTGATGCTGGGAAAGATTGAAGTCAGGAGGAGAAGGGGATGACACAGGATGAGATGGTTGGATGGCATCACCAACTTGATGGACATAAGATTGAGCAAGCTCCAGGAGATGGTGAAGGACAGGGAAGCCTGGTGTGCTGCAGTTCATGGGGTTGCAGAGTCAGACATGACTGAGCAACTGAGTAACAACAACAATATATACATACATATATATAATTTTGTTTATTTTTGGCTGTGCTGGGTCTTCATTGCTGTGAGGACTTTTTCTAGTTGTGGCGAGTGGCAGCTACTCTCTAGTTGCAGTGCGAGCTTCTCATTGTGATGGCTTCTCGCTGCAGAGCACAGGCTATAGGGCACATGGGCTTAAGTAGTTATGGTTCTTGGGCTCTAGCTGTGGCACATGGACTTCGCTGCTCCACAGCATGTGGGATCTTCCTGGATCAGGGATCGAACCTGTATCTCCTGCATTGGTGGCAGATTCTTTACCAGTGAGCCATTCATTCTTATAGCAAGTAATCACCATGTGCACGCTCAGTGCCAGGTACTCTTAGGCACTAGAGTCACATTAGTAAGACAAACACTTCCTGGTCTGGGACTTCCCTGGTGGGCCAGTGGTTAATACTCTGCAATTCTAATGCAGGGTTTTGATCCCTGGTCAGGGAACTAAGATTCCTCATGCCCTGTAGTTGGTCTCAAGAGTTTCCAGTCCAATGGGATTAACAACTATTTCCAGAGTGATAATAAATTAAGCAGAATGATGTAATAGATGACTTGGAGGTTACAGGTAGTTAGGGGTCTTTTCAAGAGATGGCATTTGCATGGGCCTGGAGGAGGAGTGTGCAAGGAAGAGCTGGGGACAAAGCGTTGTGACCCAGTAACGTGACTAGGGTGACAGGAGAGATACTGGGTTTGCCTTTGGTTAGTCATTTCCTCTCTGAATATCACCTTTCTCAACTGTAAATGGAACAGTCAGTGTCTAATTAGGGGGAAAAAACCCACCCTTGGTATTTTAAACAGAATGGATTTAATACAGGGCATTGTTTGTGGAAGTGTTGGGCAGGCCAACTGAATCACTATCTTGAACACCTGAAACTTATTTAATTGTATAGTAACTATACCTCAGTTTAAAAAAACAAAATTGCTTTCTTTTACCCAGAGACCAAGAGCTGTGTGTGCTGGTCTTTCCTGCCATCTAACTCCGGGCTTTGAACCACCCAGGTTCACCTTGCCAGCCAGGCTGCCTTGAGGGGACCCTGCCTCATGCTGTGAGCAAAGAGCCCTCCCCAAGTCCAGATCGCAGCGGGCTTGTGCTGTCTTCTTCCCATCCAGGCCTCAGCACGCAGGCTCCTTGTTTGTATGCCTAGAACCTGTCCCCAGCCTCCTCCACAGCAGGTCCCATCCCACCTGTGCCACAGATAGACACAGTCAGCTGTGGGGATGGCAGCTCTGCAGGCTAGAGGGGCCTCAGGCCCCTGAGCTGCTGCTTGGAGGAAATCCTGCTGACACGTATGTGGGCAGGAAAGTGAGCAGACTCCCAAGAGGTGGCTGTGGGGACACCAGAGGGGGAGGACCAGTCAAGCGGGGGCATGCAGCACCCAACACCCACCCATCCCAGAGCCACCTGGCTGCTGGCTCCTGCCCTCCCTTCTCCCACTGGGACTTTGCTGAACCTGTCCTGTCCCTGCCCCTCCGTTTTCATTCAGGTTCAGGGTGGAAAGTAACATGGGTTTTACTTCTAGACCCCAGGCTGCTGTAGGGCAGTTGCTGGGCATGTCCCTAGGTATCACCCTGCAAGGTCCCCACCACAGGACATGGACATGGGGAGGCAGGAACCGGGTATGGATCCTGTTGGCCTCACCTTTCTGTAGCCTCCTGACCCCCCACCCCCAGCCTCTAGTTCCCAATACCTGGTTTCTCACGGAGCTGCTATGGAAGCCAAGCTGGTCATGACCATAGAGGGCCCCCCAGGGGACCTAGAGGAACATGCTTCACCCTGGAGTCCTCGGGCTCCAGGCTCCATGCAGGCAGCTCTCCATCCTGTGTGTCCTAAGTGCTGCTGGCCCTGGCCTGCCTGAGTGCTCTGCCTCCCCCGCTGGACAGAAGCCCGGAGAGGGTTCCTGGGGGAAGAGGGGCAGATGACATGACATGACATTCTCCTCCTGGCCCCCCTGTCCAGCTGCTCCCAGCGAGGGGAGCCTGGTGCTGGAGGCCTGACCGTAACCTCGGTCAGAGGGGCCCGAGCCTGGGAGGAGGCACAGGCGCAGCCAGCAGACCTCTGGATCCTGATGCCACCTGCACCTCTCAGGGCCTCGCTTCCCTGCCAGTGAGGATGCATGAGTCCAGACACCTGCTAAGTCTGCCCTTCTTGCTCCTCCCACTCCCGAGGGCTTCCCACCCCGGGAGCCTGGCTGCCCTGGGAGTGGAGCAGAGGTGAGGGAGGCGAGCTCCCCTGCCCTTCCAGAAGCAGTCCTAGAGCCACGCTGGGTCACACCTTTTATTGAAATGTCATGCACTCCGTCTGGAGACCAGCCCTGGCCCAGACGCCACCTGCAGCAGGTCCTGAGTGGGAAAGGCACATGGGTGGCCGCCTGTCTCAACTGGGTGAGACCTACCAAACGGCCCTGGCAGGAGAGCATGTGACCATGGGGCCATCTGCTGGGGGCCTGATAGGTCTCTGAGCTTTCCTGTTCCCTGCTGGCGGCACACAAACTGGCCCACATGACCTGCCTCCTGAGTGAGGGTTCCCCAAGTTTCCTGGGATGGGTGGGGTGGGAGGGCGAGGCTGAGACGTCACACCGTCGGGCTAGCACCGGCAGTGTCAGGATTGGGAGTGCTGGTGGAGGGGACTGGGCTTCTGGGGTTGGGTCTGCAGCACACCCACCCAACTGGGGGAGTTGGCCGTTGCTGCTGTCAAGGGCCGTAGTGAGAGCAGCGGCATTTTGTAAGGCAGCCTGAGGCAAGGGGGCCCAGGTTGCACCTGCAGAAACTGGGGATGAGCTGTCCCTGGCCCAGTGCCGCAGGGCCCTGGGGACCCTGTACATCCCTGGTTCAAGTACTAAGTGCTGTGTGTGCCAGCCGGGTAGCCAGAGTCACCCGCTGGGAGAACACAGGTGCAGGCTGGGGCATGGTGGCACCCCTTGTGCCACCCAGCCCTCCGGTCCCTCCACATGCAACTTGCCCTGGGGTCCCCTGTGCCACTGTTGCAGGACACCCTCCCACCGACAGTGCCTCCTGGAACCAGGTCGCCTCGCCCAGAAGGCCGCAAAGGCATCAGCACCAGCTCTCTGAGCTACTGGAGAGTTTTCATGATGGAGTCTGTGCTTGAACATGGGGAGTGTGGATGGGGAGGGGGTGATGCTGGAGAGGGAAATGGCCCAGAGCCTGGGCTGCCCAACAGTCCACCCTCATGCCTACTACCTACTCTGTCTTATGCTGCACCAGGAGGGCACATGTGTGGCCTCGGAGGGGCTTCCCCCAAAGCTCTTTGCAAACACAGCCAGGGGCACAGAGGGAAGGGGAGGGTGTCCTGCAACCTCTAAGGAATTCCTGGAGGCCAGAGGGAGGCTGGGTGCTGGGAGGGCTGTGGGGGCCGAGGACAGTGACTCAGGGCTGCCAGGCCTTTGGACACACGTAGATGGAGCTGTCCCCACGGCTGGGTGAGACGTATATAGGTGGGAGCACCCTGGAGAGGACTGCCGAGGTCAGACAGGGAGGGCTCACTGGGGCAAGCAGTCCACCCCAGCCAGTGGCCTGGAGGGGCCGTGTCAGCCCAGGGGTTCACTGTTAACTCACATCTCAGCCCAAGGAACGGGACTCCTGAGCTGCCCTCTGGCCCCACAGGGGAGCAGGCATGAATTCGGCCCTTGTGGGGAGCAGGACACAGGAGGCTGTACTCTGAGCCTCAACCAGCCCCCAAAAGGAAGTCCCCAAAAAGGCAGGCCCCACAGAACAAAGGTGCTGGGGTGCTCCCCAAGCTGTTCCCAGGAAGGCAGTCTGGGAGGGGCCTCAGACTCCTGATGGGCCACGGCTTGCAGGAAGGGAAGGATGCTCTGACGTGTGGCATTTGCACAGAAAATCCCTCCGAACTGCTTCTTCCTCTGGGTGGTGGTCTGTGAAGGACAGCTTCCCCACCCCAGCTCAAGGGTCCTCTTTGAGAAAGCTCACCCACAATGAGGGGCAGGGATCCCCAAGACACTCAGATGCAAAGGGGAGGGCGGGCATGGGGGTGGGGTGGAGGGAGAGGACCACTATCCTGCAGGGTGGGTTGCCAAGGAGACACCAGCCACGCGCGCGTGCATGTGCGTATGTAAAGGAGACACCAGCCGTGTGTGTGTGAGCCTGAGCCTGGACTGGCGCCCAGCCCACTCCTGGCCCTGTTCATCAGGGAGGGCTCCCGTGGTTGCAGCCATCTCCTGCACCAGGCACACAGTCAAGAGTAGGGGCAGCATGGGGGCCACCTCGCTTGGCCCAATGGCCCTGGAAGTTGGCACACATAGTTCCTTATTGCTCCTCATCTGGGGAGCAGACCCCCTGCTGCCCCTCACAGAGCACGGAGCAGCAGGGGGGACCCGGCATGGCCAGAGGGACGCCCCCATCCACATGTTCTGATCTCGACTGCAGGCCCTCACGCCGTCTGCAGAGCGGCAACAGCTGGGCCCCGCTTCGCCATGGCAGCTGGACCACGGCCCATCCTTGGCCAGCCGCCTTCCAGGGCCACAGACGAGTGTCCTTACAAAAATAACTCTGAGTCTGTCCCCCGTGGGGACCAGGATTCCTGAGAGCACACGGAGGCCAGGGCAAAGCCTGGGGGTCCAATAGGCGGGCTGGAGCCCTGTGGAGCCAGGGCTATGGCTGCAGGCGCTCCAGGTACTGCGGTAGAGGGTTCTCCTTGACGAACTTCTGGATGTACCAGCACGTGACATGGGCTTTCAGGTCCTCCTCCACCACAAAGTCCAGAGCGGCCTGGCAGCCAGGCAGAGAGAAGAGTGGTCAGAGCCCCAGTCCCTCACACTCCAGGCTTTCCCTTGGGTCTGCGATGGAGGCAGAGGTGCCGTCACCACTCCCGTTACAGCTGGCAAACCCGGACAGACTGATAAACTGCCTGAGGGACATGGCAGGGAAGCGAGGGGGCCAGGGTCAGACCGGCCCCAGGAGAACCCTCTTCTCCACTCATTCTTCACCGGATGCCTCCTCCAGGAAGCCACCCCTGTGGGCTGGATCAGGGCACCTGGGGCTCCCTCTGCTCCCAGCAGAGGTCGCCCAGTGTTCACAGGGATCCCAAGGCCAGCAGTAGGAGCGGTCAGCCTGCAGTTGTCGACCCAGTGGGTCTGGAACCGCCTGATCACTCAGTACCCTACACACCTGACCCCCGGTTTCAGCCTGAGACCCTCTGGTGACAGGATTCCAATCTCTTCTCCCATTCTGCGGATGAACTGGGGGCTGCAGGTTAAGCGCCCTCATGCCCAACAGATTCCCACCCCGCTCCTGTTACCCAGGGCTCCTTATTGGTAACAGGATGGCCCCACAGACCAGCACAGAGCTGCTCCTGAAAAGGGGAGAGGGGCAGTGGAGACTGCAGGGCGGGGCCCCGAACAGCTTTTAGGGGACTCACGGCCACCCTCACCCTTGGTGCCAGGCTCGGCCCCCCGCAGAGTTCACTGGGCACCTACCATCCATGCACACTGGGTCCCAGCAGTGAGCTCCCCACATAAAGCAGGCATCCGGGTCCCTGGGGGCCCGGCCTGGGAGGTGGGGCGTAGAGGTGAAAGGGGAAAGGTGGCAGCTGCAGCCCATGGGAGGGCGGGGCCTGGCCACCACTGGGCCTGGTCTCCTCTGAGCGGGGCCGGCCTCCGTGCCCTACCTTGGCCAGGTGCTTGGCGATGCCGCGCCCGCGGTAGGCGTCAGGGACCTCTGTGTGCTGTAGGTCCACGATCCGCTTGCCCACATATTCATAGAGCAGGACTGCCCGGTCGTGACATCCTGTGGGGAGGGGGTGGGCGGGTGAGGCCCTGAACCAGCAGGGAGGCCGTGGGGAGGGTCAGGGGTTCGGTGCTGGGCTGCAGTGCTGGGTCTAGAATCACCTCTCCGTGCCTCAGTTCCTCATCCACAAAGCATGGATATAACAGAGCACTCCTCAGGACAGTGTCTGGAGGGTTAGCGTGCTTAGAACAGCGTCCAGAACACACTGAGCCCCATGTGGGCCTTTTCTGCTACCATCAAGCTTAGCATCCCAGGGCTCCCAGTGCCCTCCAAGGCCCAGCTCTCTGCACCCCCACTGGAGCACCTGCCCAGTGTTATGGGAGCCCCAGGCCCAATATTGGATGTAGAGCAGGACTCAGCAAGTTGCCAACTAGACCAGAGCCTGAACAGACCAGAGAGCTGGACCACCCGCTAGACCCTGGGGAAGGTCAGAAGCAGCAGAACAGCATCCGCAGGAAAGTGACCAGGCCCAGGAGGCACAGGCAACTGACCTTCACACCCTCTCAGGCCTGGTGCACCAGTCTGCCCCAGTCCCCTGCTGGAGAAACACTCCAGCCTCTCAGCCAGTGTGTCTGTCCATCCAACCACGTGTTCACCCACCCTTCTGCCCCCTTTACAAAAGTTCACTGAGCCCATCCGTGGCACTTCTCAGGAGCTGGGGACATGGCCACGAACAAGCCAGGCCAAGGTGCTTGGGGTCCTTCTCGCACGTCTCTCGGATGCCA
Source organism: Bubalus bubalis (assembly GCF_019923935.1). Classification (NCBI taxonomy): domain Eukaryota; kingdom Metazoa; phylum Chordata; class Mammalia; order Artiodactyla; family Bovidae; genus Bubalus; species Bubalus bubalis. The sequence continues at coordinate 27,886,820 of NC_059159.1, read as the reverse complement.
GTCTGAGCCTTTGGCAGGCCCGTGGGCAGAACTTTCAATATCTTCCTGGAATCTGACCACTGTTCACACATCCACCAGCCCCTGCACCCGCCGTGGAAGCAGAGTCAGACCCCGCCCATCCTCAGCTCAGCGGCCTCCCTGCGGCCCCTCAGGTCCACCTGCCTCAGCCAGCTGCTCCCTCTTCCTGGCACCTCCCCCAGAGTCCCCAGGGCTGGGTCCTCACTATTTGAGGTTAGCCCACGTGTCACCCCAGCATTTCAGGCCCTGGATCTGGGGGTCAGGCAAAAGCCTGAGCACCCATGTCCTCTCATACCCCACGTCAGCAAGACCCGTCCACGCTTCCTTCAGCAAGCACCGAGGAACTGGGCTTTCGGCCCCATCTGCTTATACTGCCTGCCCCCAGGCAGCCTGAGGGAGCCCATGACATCTGATCCACCCTCTGCTCCGGACCCTCCCAGGCACCCACCTCACCCAGAATCAAGGCCAAGTTCTCATAATGCCTTCCACAGCCCCACATCACCTGCCTCCATGCCTCTTGATGTCCCCTGTCCTGTGGCCTGGCTCTGTTTCTCCCCTCTCTGCTGCTCCCGGTACACACCAGGCACCCCAGGGCCTTTGCATTTGCCGCCACTTCCACAAGGAGCATTCTTGCCACTGTAGCTCCCTTCTTGGCCTCCTTCTTGGGTAGCCCTCCTGGACACCTGACTCTAAACAACAGCCCTTGGGACTTCCCTGGTGGTCCAGTGGTTAAGACTCTATGCTTCCACTGCAGGGGGCAGGGTTTGATCCCTGGTTGGGGAACTGAGATCCCACATGCCATGCAGTATGGCCAAAAAAACAAAAACAAAAAGCACCGGCATTTTCCCAACACCCCAACCTTACTTCTCACAGGTCTTGTTCTTCAGGACAGTCTATGCTTTATTGTCCACTGACCCTCAGATGGTTGAGCCCCCAGCACTTACAACAATGTGTGGCACACAGTAAGCACTTGAGAAGCACTTGTGGCATGAATCCTAGTTCTTCTACCTCCAAGGTGCAAGACTGCAGGCATGTTGGTAACTCGCCTTGCCTCAGTCTCCTCCTCTGTAAAATGGGCAGAGCAGCCCCTCGACCAACACTGCCAGCAGATAAAATAACTGACTCCAGTGCGAGGGGCATGCCGGGAACCCAAGGACTGAATGCACACAGCTGCTCTTTCCTCCCCAGACCTGGAACGTGCTGGGGACTCACCAGCCTAGCTCTGCCAGGGGATGGGTGGCACACACCTTCGCTAGGAGCCACAGGGCTGCTCCACCTTTCAGCCTCAGTGTCCACCTCTCTCAATGGGCACAGTGAGCTGGCTTCCAGGGCCTGGCTGCAAGTCACCATGGCAGGCCAGTCCCCTCCCCAGCTGAGGCAGGGTGGGGGCCTGGGCACAGAGGAGCCCTCGGCCCACCCCTATACACACCCAGACCATTTTGGGCCTGGATGCACAGCCCGGTCTTGCAGACTGGTGAGAAATTGCCCAGGGATCCTGGTCCACTTCAGAGTCAGCCATCTGAGCAGGAGGCGACAGACGGGGCAAGTTTACAAAGGCAGCTGGGCTCATCCAGTCCTGACCCCAGCCACCTCAAGAGGGTGTCCCTAATGGCTGTACTCATTAGGAAAAGAAAGAAGGAACACCCCAAGGGTCCCCTTTTTCTTCTTTCTCTGAGTGTTGAGGGTCTCCTGAGCACCCACAAGGAAATCAGAGGCCTCTCAGGAGCCTTGAAAAGCCAGGGGGCCTCTTGGAATGAGAGTAGCGGGGGAGCCCTGAGAGTCAAGGCCAGGTGCGCCAGGGTGGGCACCATAACAGAGAAGAGGAAGGAAAAGGTGTTTGAGTTCTGGCCTGGCCTCAGCTTACTCTTCTAAACACAGGGTGGTGATGGCCACGTCATGAGACTGTTGTAACAGACGTGTGTTGGGGCCGGGTTCAAAGACGAACACAGCCAAATGGGATCTGAGAAGGTCCCAGCCAGACCCTCCAAGCGCAGGTGGGAGGAGTCAGCCCAGACAAGACCCTATTCGAGTTCTGCCCCTCCCCCCACTGCCTGACCTCAGGAAGCCTCGCCCTTCCCTCCTCAGACAAGGGCACAGTGGCCCATACGGGCCCATCCAGCTTGGGCACTACCACAAAAGGCCCAGCTGGGAGGGAGGAAAAAGTTATTAACAGAGATGGGTGGGATGCAAGGAATTCAACCCTCCATTTCACAATCAGGCGGAGGGGGCGTGGACTAGTAAGCGGTGGAGCTTGTCTTCGCTCTGGTTTAAAAAGTAATGCCCAATGATTTCCCTGGTGTTCCAGTGCGATCCCAATGCAAGGCTCCCGGTTGGTCAAGGAACTAGATCCCACAGGCCACAACTAAAAAATCAAAAATGCCGCGACTAAGAGTTCGCATGCTGCAACTAAGATCCTGCCAGCAAAAAAAAAGAAAAAGAAAAAATCAGTAATGCCCAGTCCGTGTCCTCCAGTACTGACTACCTGCCGCAGGCGCTGTTCTGAACCTCACACTTACTGGGCATCCAGTTCTTCCCACCAGCCAGGAGTTAATCCCACTGTAGAGGCGAGAAACGGGCGCACAGAGATGAGGCAAGTTGGCCAAGCCCCGAAGCCGCCGGGGTCTGAAGGAGACACCGTCCCTCCCCGTCCCCGCCCCGCCCCGCCCCTGACGGGCCGAAGCCCCTCAGTCCGTCAGCCCCCGGTCGGTCTAGCAGGGTCTTCCAGCCCCCTCTGCGCAAAAAAGCGAAGGTTCTCAGGGGCAGCCAGAAGCCACTCAACACCGGGAATGGGGAAATGGCGGGACACCCGCTCCCCGGGACCTCGGCAGGATCCCGGAAAACAGCCGGGCCAAGCAGGTGCGGGTTCCCCCAGGCCGAGGCGGGACAGGAGCCGCCCGTGCCTGCCTCCGCCGCCCCCGGGCTCGCGCCGCCCCGGGCGCCCGCCCCCACCTGGCCCGCGAGTGCGCCCCCGGCCCCGCGGCGCGCAGACAAAAGGCGGGGGCGGGCGGGCCCGGCGTTACCGTTGAGCCGGACGGTGAACTGGCGGCGCCGACGGTCGTGCTCCACGCGGATGGGGCAGCCCTGCTCCGGCGCGCCCGGCGACGCTGCTGCCGGCGACTGCGCCATGGGCGCTCGGACCCGGGCCAGGGGCGCGCGGCGGGCTCGGTGGGCGGCGCGCGGAGCCGCACTGGGGTCGACCGCAGGCGGCGGCGCGGAAATTGACACTCGGCGGCGGCCGCAGCAACAAAAAGGGGGGAGCAGGAAATCAGCTGTGCGGTCACGTGCGGCGCGCGACCAGTGGGCGCGCAGCCGCTCTGTTTTGATACATTCCGTTCGCCTCTTAAAGGCGCAGCGTCGCGCACAGCTCCGTGCCAGGGCCCTTGGGCCTCTGGCCCCGACCTGCAGGAGACTCTGAGGCACCCCCACGGACCCCGTCTCAAACACACGTTTCGACCTGTAGGGCAGTTCTAACCGTCCCCTCGCAGCCACCACTTACTCAGCGCTTGCTGTGTGCCTGCGCGCAGCAAAGCCCCGGAAGCTGCAGGAAGCGCTCATGAAGCCGGGAAATAGGTGCGCTTGACCCAGGCGCCTGGGGGAGACCTGCGAGGGTCACACACCGCTGGAACCATTGTCCCGAGAAGTCTGGCTTGGGATCTGGTGAAATGCCACCTCTAACTCCAGAAACAAATGCGGGAAGCGCCTTGGAGGTCCCTGGACCCACTCACTGGGAGGGGGGAAACTGAGTCCCAAGAGGGCCAGGGACTTGCTTGAGGACGCACAGGACTCTGGGTGGGTGAGTGGGGAACAGACTACATTTTTGAAAGGGACGGGACAACACCTCCCCCCGACCCCCGCACCAAGTGCTCGGACCCACCGAGTCACGTGACTACAGGTTTTATTAGTTTGCTGGTGAAGGCGTGAGTATGACGTAATTCCCACGTTACCACCGCCCAATGTAAGATGCCCATCATTTGTGTTTCCCCCTCCAGCCATTGCCCTACCCCGTGACTAATTTGCTTTTCCTAAAACTTCATATAAACAATATCATATAGTATGCCCTTTCAGAATTCAGTGTTGTTTTTTTTTTTATAAAACATTTTGTGTGAGATTAATCCACGTTGTTGAGTGTATCTTTTTCATGACCGAGTAGTAGTCCACCGGATGCATATTCCACAATGTACTTATCTGCCTACCGTTGATGGGCGTTTGGGTTGATTTTGGATTTTGACTGTTATGATTACACATGCGGTGAGCATTCCTGAACATGGCACTTTTCAAAGGTGGCTGAGTCTTAGGACCGTGAGTTTTATGAGGACTAGCCAGACCTTTTCCAAAGTGGCTACCTCATTTTACACTCCTGCCAACAATTCTGAGTGTTCCTTTGGTGTCACCAGTCTCTAGTTCTAGCCGTTCTGGTGCACGTGAAGTGGTGGCTCACAGGCATCAGTATACCTTTCCCTGATGACCCGTGATGCTGAACCTTCTTCATCTACTTCTTGGCCCTTTTGGGGCCAAGTGCATTTTTTTGTTTTAAAGAAAAACATGTGTATTGTATCACAGAGTTTGGAAACAAAACAGGGTTGAAGAATGAGTCATCATTTACAAGGAAATAGAAAAGGATCTTGAGATCAGAGAGGGCTTTGACTTGAGCTGAATCAGGGCTGACTGCAATCCTGAAGGAGATGTAACCTTGTATATATCTCAGGCGACTTCTTTGTCTCCAAAGAACTTGAGTGGTGTGTGGAAGCCATACAGGCTTCTGGAAATCCCATCACGCGGCTGTGCCATTTTCCACTCTGGGCCTTTGCATGTGCACTTCCCTTGGAAAGTCCTCGGCGAAGCTCCCCTGCCAGCCCGGGTCCAGGGGAAATTCCAGGCAGGGCCAAGTGCACACCAGGTCCACCGTGAGAGCCCAAGATCCTCCCTGTTTTTGATTCCTTTCTTTCTTCTGTGATTTTAAATGTCTGTTATCTTGTTGGAGTCTTTATGCTATGCTAAGTCACTTCAGTCACGTCCGACTCTGTGCGACCCCATAGACGGCAGCCCACCAGGCTCCCCCGTCCCTGGGATTCTCCAGGCAAGAACACTGGAGTGGCTTGCCATTTCCTTCTCCAATGCATGAAAGTGAAAGTGAAGTCACTCAGTTATGTCCGAGTCTTAACGACCCCATGGACTGCAGCCCACCAGGCTCCTCCATCCATGGGAGTTTCCAGGCAAGAGTACTGGAGTGGGGTGCCATGGCCTCCTCATTGCAGAAATCCTTTGTGGAACAAGGCAGTGGATCAATAAAAGAATGAGGCAAGAAATTGGTGTTTACAGAGTTGAAAGGCTTGTCTATCTTTCGACCTCAAAGCATACTGGTCGTGGAGGAGCGTCTGGGAGGAGCGTCTGGGAGGGGCTACTGAATGAATCTGTGACCCCAGCCCAAAGTTAGAAAGCAGAATTGGGTCCCAGAAGTCTTGGGTGGATGGGCTCCGGGTCCTGAAAGCCCTAACGACCAAGGCTGAGCAGGGCCACGCTGAGACTGGGTCCCAAGTATGTGAACAGCCACTGTGTGTGGGTCACTGTCCTAGGGGTACCCAGTGAACAAACAGATCGAACTCCTTGCTCTTCAGGAGGGACATTCTAGGGGAGGGAGACACCAAGCCAAGAAGGAAACAGAGACTAAGGGTTTGGAGCCTCAGTGTGGGGAGGGGTGAGTAGGTACCTTGGGAAGCTTCAGACGGCTGAGGACCAGCCTGAGCTGCCAGTTCTCACAGAAACCCAACAAGAACGGTTCCACAGACCCACCCAGAACTTGGCAAACAAGGCACTGAACCTGTTGGCATGAGTTCTTTACACAGGAAGAGTGTTCTCTTTCAACACAGATGGGCTCATGTTCACGGTTTTGTACTCGTTCTACCAATTTAATAAAATACTATGAGCAAGTTCCTTAGGAAACCACAGAATCATTCTTTTTTTATGCTTTGAGTTTTTTTTTCCCCGTATTTAATTTTATTTATTTATTTATTTTGGCTGCGCAGCGTCTTCGATGCTTCAAGGGGGCTACTCTCTAGCTACTGGGCGCGGGCTTCTCATTGCAGTGCCTTCTCTTGTTGTGGAGCATGGCGGGCTCTGCAGCGGGGGGCCTTCAGCTCCTGGTCTCCAGAGCACAGACTTCATAGTTGTGGCACCCGTGCTTAGTTGCACAGAGACATGTGGGATCTTCTCGGACAGGGATCAGACGCGTGTTCCCTGCATTGTGGATTCCCACCCACTGGACCACCAGGGAAGTCCCACAGAATCATTCTTTAAGGATATTCCTATGGTTAAGTTTTGATTATGTAATATTTGATGTTTCCAAAAGTAAAATAAGCCCCAGGGCCCACTCCACCTCCTTCTCCCACTTTCCCGGTCCTTTCCCATCTCCCAGAGGAAAACATTCTCACTTTGTGGATTTTCCTGGTTTTCCATACATAAACCCACTAAATGCAAATGTATATTCTTTCTTCCCCTTGCCATTTAACCCCAAAGTGAAGCCTATCACTGAGCCACGGGGACCCAGTGACAGTCAGTGCCCGGTGCACGGTAGGTGGACACCATGACGACATTAGCAGATGACGAGGCCCTGGCAGTGCCCCCGCCCTCCCCACCCCCACAACCCCGGGCTCCTGAGTCATTTCTAAATACAGCCTCTGTCGCGGCTGAGACTTCCTTAAGGAGACAATAACCCTCTGACGCCCCGCGCTGGGCCGTCGCAGTGGGTGCCAAGGCTCTCACTGCACTGAGTGCCCCTGGGCAGGGTCTCAGTTCCTCTCCCTCCTGCCTGAGGAGCCGGGGTCCCTCGGGGGAGGACACTAGGCAGCCTGAGCTTCTCCTGGGTGGGAGGTGGCAGATCCAGGACTCAAACAGGGTGAGGCTGAGTCCAAAGCTGAACTTGCAGGTGAAGGAAGAACCGAGACCACTCAAGGCCCTGAGATCCTCTGTGGAAGATGGGGGTGGAGGGTGCAGTGGGCACAGGGAGGTGGGCCAGGTGCCAGGTAGGAGGGGGCAGTGTGGATTGAGGTGGAGTGGGGTGTCCTGTCCTGCCCCCTCCATCTGATGGGTCATGTAGGAAACCTGTCCCAGATCTGATTTTCCAGTAGGAGCTGGAAACAAAAATAAAGTGAGGTCTCCTGTGGCTTAAATGATGGCAAGTGATTAAATACACAGTTACACGTAGCTGCTGCTACTCTTACTGGGGAGAGAGACAGAGGATCTGGCAGATAAAGTCCATCAGCATGTTCATTGCAGGATTCTAGACATTTTTCTGGAGATATAAATTTTTAAAAAATAAAAAATTGCAGAAGGACTTCCCTGGTGGTCCAGCCGTTAAGACTGTGTGCTTCTGAGGCAGAGGTGTGGGTTTGACCTTCATCAGGGGGCGTAGACCCCACATGCTGTGTGGCAAAAAAAATGCAAAAAAAAAAACGTGGGGCAGAAGAGATAAAATCAAATAGAATATGGGAATATTGGTCAGATCCTGGTTTGAAAAAAATCAGCTGTAAAAGGCACGTGGGGCTAATGGGGTATTTGAATTTGGCCTGAGTGTCAGCTGCCTGTGGAATGATGGCTTTTGTCCCAGATGGGATAATTGTCTTGTGCTTGCGAGGAGAAGGTTTCTGTTCTCTGGGGACACATGCTGACGGGTAGGAGAAGAAGGTTATGCCAGTGACCCTCAGGAAACAGTGGGATCCTACGGAGTCACCTTTTAGGTCCGGCACCTTGGACTCAACCACCTTGGGGTGCATCGTCTTGTTCCTGCTCCTTGGTCTCTGAGCAGCCTCCCATTGACAGATCGACCGCCTTTGTCTGTCCATTTGCAAGTCCATGGGCATTTGGGGCCTTTCCAGGATTTAGTTGAATAAAGCTGCTCTTAGTACTTGCACACAGGTTTCTCATGTGTGTCAATGTAGGTTTTCACATGTCTTGGGAGTAGAACAGCTGGGTCGTAGGCAGGTATAGGTTTGATTTTATAGGAGACTGCCAACCTGTTTGTAGCAGATGTAAGCTTTTATATACAGGATGGGTAAGCAACTAGGCTCTACTGTAGAGCACAGGGAACTATATTCAATATTCTATGATATGGGACTGCTCTGAGGGTCCGTTGGTTAAGAATTTGCCTTGCTATGCAGGGGACTTGGGTTTGATCCCTGGTCAGAGAACTAAGATCCCACATGCCACAGAGCAACTAAGCCCATAAGCAGCGACTAGAGAATCCATGTGCCGCAAAGGAAGATCTTAGCTGCAACTAAGACTCAAGGCAGCCAAGTAAACAAATAAATAAATATTAAAAAAAAATTATTTTAAAAATCTGTGCTATACCATAGTCCATGGGGTCTCACAGAATTGGATACAACAGAGCATGTATGCACAATATGAGAAGAATATGAGAAAAATAATACATATACATGTACAACTGAATCACCTTGCTGTACAGCAGTAATGAACACAACACTGTAAATCAACTGCACTTCAATTCTTAAAAATCTATGTATAAGAAAACCCTTAGCCATCCTAACAGGTGCACAGTGGACACTCTCCATGGTCTCAGCTTGCAAGCCCTGGTGACTGGTGATGAGAACGTCGCTCCATGGGCTTGTTTGCTGTCTGGATAGCTTCCTTCTGAGGTGTCTGCTCAGGTCTTTTGCACACTTTTTATTGGGTTGTTTGTTTTCTTATGATTGAGTCGTAAGAATTCTTTGTATATTCGGGGTACAAGCCCTTTATCAGAGATGTGTTTTGAAAATATTTTCTCCCAGGGCTGTTTTGAGGATTAAATGACATCATAAACACTAAGTCAGTGGGTTGTTGTTTAGCTGCTGAGTTGCGTCCCACTCTTTGGCGACCCCATTGTAGCCCACCAGACTTCTCTGTCAGTGGGATTTCCTAGGAAAGAATACTGGAGTGGGTTGCCATTTCCTCCTCCAAGGGATCTTCCTGACCCAGGATCGACCCGCATCTCCTTCCGGGCAGGGAGATTCGTTACCATGGAGCTACCTGGGAAGCCCAAGTCAGTGGGTAGTCTTACCATTATGAGTCTTTTTACTACTGCTGCGTATCATTCTGTTTTGTCCCTCAACAGAACAAGACCTCACGTGTCTGCACCCGGAGCTCCCCATGGCACCTGCACTGAGGCTGCCCACACCCGCCCTCAGGTCCCCATTGCTGGAACTCCCCTGGGTGGGGGCAGCCTCTGCTGGAGCCCAGGACATCTGGGTTGTTTGTTGTTTACATGTTCACTTATCAAAACCACCCAGCTGGCCCTGGCTGCCCAGCTGGGCCCAGAAGAGGCCCCAGAGGTGGCCTCGCCCTCCTGGTGTGCCCGCAGGACACAGCCACGTCCCTGCCACCCCCAGTGCATGCTCCTAGTGCCAGGTGGGCCTGCACAGACATGTCCCCTCGTTCGTGCTTCATGGTGGCACCCAGAATCCAAGCCCTGTCTGCCAGACAGCTGAGGCTAGAGGCGGCGGTGTGGCCACCCAGAGCCCACCACCCACCACCTAGAAGATCCTGGCTCTAGTGCCCGACTGGGTGGTCTGCAGCACTGGCACTCAGCAGATGCCCCTCAGGCTGAGGACGAGTGGAGGCAGACAGGGGCTCCTGAGCACAGGGCTCTGCGTGGACGATCTCCCTCCAGGGAGTAGCTGTTATGGTCCCATTTTACAGATGAGGAAACTGAGGCTGAGGGAGCCCAGGTGACTCACTGAAGAAATCAGTGTCCCTGTAACCTGAGTGCTTGCCTGCTGGGCCAGGCTGAACCTGTGGCCTCTGTCCCCTCCGTGGGGCCTGCCCCAACTGGGTGGGGGTGGCACGCACCTCACTGATGATACCCACTGGAAGTCGGCTATGGCACCCCCACTTCACCCATGACTCCCCCACTTCCCTTCTGCCTTCAAGCTCATTGTGACATCCCTGTCTTTGCACCCTTATCTGTGCGGGGCTGCTTCCCTGCTCCCTTCCCACCCAAGGACCCCCCTGACCCCATTCAGCAGAGCCTCCAGTGGACGTGGCTGACTCACAGCCTTTGCTGGCCCCGAGGTGTGGAGGGTCATGTGGTCAGATCTGGCTACATGGAGGAGCATGTTCCTTTTTCTGGCCCCCTTGGGACTGTCTTCCTTGAAACACTCATGTGGGTGGGACATGGTGTTTACACGGCAAACAGTGCAAAAGACTGGGAGGCACCCAAATGCCTTCAGCAGGGACCACTGAGTGCCTTGTGGGAGAGTCACCCGGTGGACACTGTTGGCAGCTGTGATGAGGATGGCTGCTGTCCCCAGGCTGAGCTGGAAGGACACCCGTGGCCTCTGAGTCACAAAGGGACAGTGTGCGGAGAACAGAGGCTGCCTGGCCTGAAGGTGCACACTGGCCATGCTTCTGGGGGTGAGGAACAGAGCTGGGGACACTTTTCACTCCACATCTTATCACTGCTTGAATTTCAAACTGAAATTTCTCCCTCCTCCAGAGGCTGCCTCTGGTTCCATCCCCTGAAATGTCTATTTTGAATAACCTGGGGGTTGGGGGAGGGCGCCCTTTTCTAAACTTGCTCCCCATAAGTTCTAGGGCAGCACCTCCCACCAGTCCTTCCCTTGTGGCCTTGGGCACCCCTGAGGGAGGGGCCTGGTGTCCAGCTCAAAACCCTAGACAGCCACTGAGTTGATGCCTGGCCTGCCCCTCCCTGGCCTCAGGAGGGGGCTGGTTTCACAGCCCAGCCTCACTGAGCTCTGACTATGTGCCAGGCACCTCTGATCCTCACCCTGACTTATAAAAGTGAAGACCATTAAAACCCCCACTTTACAGAGGATGAGACTGAAGCTCAAAGCAGTTCTGAAGTCCTTTAATTAGCCGGAGGCAGAGGAGCAGGAGTCCTGTCTGTGCGGCTCCTGGCAGCTATTAGAGGGTGCGGCTCCTCCCCGTGGGGCAGCAGAAGCCCCTCAGCTTGGAGGTGTCTTTCTCCTGTCCTGGGTGACTTGGGCCCCAAAGATGCCCCGGCCTGGGACTGAGGGCTCCGACCTCGTGGGATGAGGGCAGCACAGCCCTTTCAGGAGGCCAGGGGAGGGAGCAGTAATTCCACCTGGAGCAGCTGGGAGGGCTTCCTGGGGGAGGTGGTGCTGGCACTCAGCCTGGGAGGATGAGGTAGCCATCAGATCTTCAGTCCAGCGCGTTCCCTACCAAGCTCACTATCTTCTCTTCCCACACCTACTGCCCTGCCCCGTTTTATCTCTTGATTGGCACCCTCCTCCAGGGCCTGGAGGCGGCCTCCTGCCTCATCCTCTCCCTTCTTCCCACTAGCCACTCAGGCCTCTGAATCTTTCTCAGACCCCGTCCCCACCTTTCTGCCCCTCCTGGACTTGCTCCTGCCTCCTCCCTGGAGGAGGAAGTCCCTTCTGGGGTCTTCCTGACACCCTGGGAAGTATGGTAGGTAGCTCTGTGAATGGCCGCTGCCCTTGGCAAGCTGCAGAAGGGGTTTTGAAAGGAGGTTTTGAAAAATGGCTGCAATTCTCATTCCACTCACTGTAGGGCAGCCTCAGTGTCTCAGCCCCTTAAAACCAGGCCGGTTGCTTTGGCCAGTAGAGTCAGGCAGACGCACCACCAGCAGGAAGGGCTACGCAGCTTCCAGCCTCTGTCCACTCCCTGAGCAGAAGCCCTGAACAGGGGCAGAGGCTGTGTGGAGGGGCTCCAACCCACTGCATTCCCGCAGGGCCCAGCCCTGGAGTCCTCCTGGCCCAGGGGCCAGACTTGGAAATGAACGGAAACAAAGACTCTCTGAAGGAATCCAGCAGAGGCCCCAGATATGGTGGGACAGAGACAGCGTCAGAAAACAGTTATTCCACACCAATGGTTTAGGATTGTCAGGCAGCAGGACACAAGCATAGGGGGATTTTGTGACTCTCCCCATCTCTGATGTCGTTCCTTTCTCAACCTGTTTCTGCTAGGACCTGTGAGAGGCTGGGGCCTGCCAAAGTGGCACTGGCTTGGAACTCAGCCTGTTGGGGCCAATGTGAGGAAAGCAGGAGAGACTCCATCTTGTCTGTCATCCCTCTTAAAGACAGGATGTGAACTGGGCCTGAACCCTGCCCAAGAGTGAGGAAACCGATGCTAATAAAAACCAGGTCTCCTGGAGACTTCCCTCCCTACAGTCGACAAACGGAGATAGTTGAGATCAGGCTGCCCCTGTTAGATTAACCATGCCCCCCGCCTTGATGTATAATCATTGTTCCCCGCCTTTAACCTTAATTGTTTGTTCTAGCACCTACTTGTAAAACTCAATCATATACAACACAGAGGTTGCTAACATGTAACCAGTCATGTAGTGGGGGAGGGGGGTATAAAACTGGGCCTCTCGGAAACACTAGGGTCTTTGTTGGGAACTGATTCCCCTTGGACCTGCTGGCGTAATAAACTGTACTCCACTGTCCTGAGTATCCTCCGAGGTGCGTTTTGGGACTCCGGATTCCACAACAAGCCCAGGGTCAAATCCTAGAGCTACTGTTTACCCTTTCCCTGTAAAACTATGGGACTGGATTAGAATCAGGGGACACTGGCCATGACCATCTTCCCCCCACCCCCCACCCAAACCACTACATATACTCAACCCCTGATATCACTGGAGTAGAGTCTTGAGTCACTAGGTTTGATCAAGTCTTTTGAGGATCAGTTTGGGTAATCCAGGAAGGCTGCATGTAAGAGGCAGGATTTGGTTGCAAAGAATAGCCAGAGTTAAAAATAATCATGCCATTTTGCTTGGTTACATTAAAATATCAAAGTAATATAAGAATTGACTTTATTAACATATTAAAGGAGAAGGCAATGGCACCCCGCTCTAGTACTCTTACCGGGAAAATCCCATGGGCAGAGGAGCCTGGTAGGCTGCAGTCCACGGGGTCGCTACGAGTCGGACACAACTGAGAGACTTCACTTTCACTTTTCACTTTCATGCATTGGAGAAGGAAATGGCAACCCACTCCAGTGTTCTTGCCTTGAGAATCCCAGGGACGGGGGGGCCTGGTGGGCTGCTGTCTATGGGGTCACACAGAGTCAGACACGACCGATGTGACTTAGCAGCAGCAGCAGCATATTAAAATACTATATATTTAATTTAGATTAAAAGTAACATGGCGGAGGGTAATTGCTGTGGCTCAGATGGTAAAGCATCTGCCTGCAAAGCAGAAAACCTGGATTCAATCCCTAGGTAGGGAAGATCCCCTGGAGTAGGAAATGGCAACCCACTCCAGTATTCTTGCCTGGAGAATTCCATGGACAGAGGAGCCTGGCGGGCTACAGACCATGGGATGGCAATGAGTCAGACACCACTGACCGACTAACACTTTCATACTTTCAAAAGTACATAATTCCTGCAGCAGTGTTAGACAAGAAAAGCATAAAGAAAATAATCACATTCCTTGTGAAATTAGGCCCAGAAATCACTATGGCTGGCCTGGAGTACTTCCTACCTTCCCACCTTGCAACTCGGACCAGGCTGCAACTTTGGGCAAATGCTCCCCGTGGTTCAAACAAGGCGCAAACCAGCTGGCAGAAGCAGGCATTCTCACCAGCCGGAGGAGGCCAGGCATGGGGCATGTGGTCCCTGAGGAGGTGCTGCTGTGCTGCCCTCCTCCCCTGATGCTGCAGAGCTGCCAACAGCAAGGTCATCACGCAGTTGGTGCCCTGGTCATCACAGAGCAGCCCAAGGGTGCCAGCTCCAGTACCCCTCCCACAACCTCTGGGCTTGCCCCAAGCATAGTAGCCTCCAGACCCAGGTTGGTGGGAGTCATTGCTAAGGAGGGCTTGTCCGAGAAGCTGGGCATCTCAAGGGCATTAGAAACAGTCCAAGTGCAGGGCCTGGGCAGCCGGAGGGGAGTGTGCTGGTGGAAAAAAGTTGACATTTATAGCATTTTCCGCTGCAGAGCACACTTGTCACAATGCCCCGTGGAGCACCATGCTGGACAGATCTGGGGCTTGACTGGGAGTCTGATGGCCGCTTGGCCTGGATTCCTCCCCCCACCAGCCCCCGCAGACTACTCGCTGGCCTTGTGCCCACCTGACCCGCGCCCCACTCAGGCTCCACTGGAAACCAGGCTGTGGGCAGAAGGGCGGCGCCAGGCGTGGCCGCAGGGCCAGCACCACAGAGGCTGTGGGAGGGCGTCTGGTCTGCAGGGCTCTGGGGAGACTTGTATCTTTGTTCCTGAGGTGAGGCTGGCAGGCTGGACAGTCCAGATATTCTAAAAATATGCCATTTTTGGCTTTCCATGACCTAGGCCTGCTGACCTCCGAGCCTCAGGCTCTCACTCCTCTATCCTCCTCTCCTGCTCAAGCTCTGCTCCAGACACGCTGGCCTTTAAGTGCTGCTTCGAGTTGATTTCCAATTCTCCTAGAAGCCATCCAGGCACATAGAAGTCAGACGGCATTGCAAGAACCATCTGGAGAGCAGGAATATCTATGGACAAACAGGAACTGTTTGAGCACCTACTGTATACTGGGCTCTAGGTGCTGGGGGTGCAGCAGAGACCTCAACACATGCTCCCTCAGCTGACATTCTTGTGGGACTGCTTCCAACCCTCATAGCCCCCTTACTTCTCAGTCACATGCTTGTTTTAAGTGTGAGACAGTGTCTGACGCTTCCTACTGCAGACAAAGACTTAGTCCCTTACACACGGATCCCTGCACTTCCCCTCCCCCCCCCCCCCCACCCCGTGCCCACTCTCTTTTCAGATACATTAGCATTTGGTGCTTTGGTTTACATATTGTGATTATGTAAATATTGTTCACAGCTGAGCTGTGTGGTAGTTTATGACTACACTTTCTATTTTGTGTTGTTTTTCTGGGAATTAATCATTGACTTGTTTTCTTCTTATATCCCTCTGGGTACTCACGGGGTCCTTTCAACCTGGGACTCATGGCCTTCAGTTCTGGGAAGTTGGAGGGCATAACTGCTCTTTTACAAACTCTTAGCTTATTTTGTTTTCATCCTCACCTGTATACCCACCCTCAGTGGGACCTGGTGTCTCCCAGGCTGCCGTGTCCAAGGGGACATCTGTATTGGTGTATTGGTATTGGTGTTCATATTGTATTGGTGTCTGGCCTCAGATTGGCTTCCTCCCCTGCAGACATTAATTTCACCTTCCTCCACTCTACTAAGTTGGTTACCATTTTTCTATTCATTTGACAGCTTCAAAAATTTTGTAGATTCTGTCCCTGTCATTGACTTTCCTGTTCTCTTTGCTCTTGTGAGTTTGTGTTTTATAGTTGTTAAGTTGCTAAGTCCTGTTTGACTTTTTGCGACTCCATGGACTGTAGCATGCCAGGCTCCTCTTCCCTCCACTATCTCCCAGAGTTTGCTTAAACTCATGTCCGTTGAGTCGGTGATGCTTTCCAACCATCTTATCCTCTGCTGTCCCCTTCTCTTCCTGCATTCAATCTTTCTCAGCATCAGGGTCTTTTCTAATGAGTCAGCTCTTCGCATCAGGTGGTCCAAGTATTGGAACTTCAGCTTCAGCATTGGTCCTTCCAATTAATATTCAGGACTGATTTCCTTTATGATAGACTGGTTTGATCTCTGTGCAGTCCAAGGGACTCTCAATAGTCTTCTCCAACACCACAGTTCAAAAGCATCACTTCTTTGGTGCTCAGCCTTCTTTACAATGGTCCAACTCTCACATCCACAGATGACTACTGGAAAAAAACATAGGTTTGACTATACAGACCTTTGTCAGCAAAGTGATGTCTCTGCTTTTTAATATGCTGTCTAGGTTTGTCATAGCTTTCCTTCTAAGGAGCAAGCATCTTTTAATTTCATGGCTACAGTCACCATCCACAGTGATTTTGGAGCCAAAGAAAATAATATGTCATTACTTCCACTTTTTCCCTTTCTATTTGCCATGAAGTTATGGGACCGGATGCCATGATCCTTGTTTTTGGTTTTTTTTTTCCTTCAAATGTTGAGTTTCAAGCTAGCTTTTGCACTCTCTTCTTTCACTCTCATCAAGAGGCTTTTTAGTTTGTACCTTAAAGTTTTCTTAGTTTACTATTATTTTAGTGGGGATTTAGGAGGGAAGGGAGAAAAATATCCTGGTTCAGTTCATGGTTAACTAAGTAGGAGTCCCCTCATCTTGTCTCTGAGCATCCGCTGTGTGCCATGGAATAACTTAAGTTGGCCCCTACATCCAGTTTCACATAACTTTTTTTGGTCACCCAAGTTTGAGCTCAGAAGACACCTCCTCCAAGAAGGCCTCCTTGGCCACCCATCTAATGAAGCCACCCTGTCATGTTGTCCTGCTTACTTCATTTTTAGTTCTTATCACTATTTAAATTATTTTATAGATTTACTTTCACTGTTGTATTTGTTTTTTTTTTTCAATCTCCTCCAGAAGGCTTGCTCCATGAAGGCAGGGGCCCTTTCTGTCTTGTTGTCCACTGCTCCTTCAGCACCTAACATAGTATCAGGCACAAATAGATGCTCAGGAAATATGTGTAGGACAGATCGATGGAGTTGAGCCTGGGATCTCCAAGAAGCAACTTCAGCATAACTTAAGGAAGAAGCTGGTAATGGTCACAGTTTGCTGGGCTTGGAAGATACTGCCAGTGAGAAGGTGAGACCCTCATGGAGGTGGGGGGTGAGGTCAGGCCTGGGGATGGCTGACAGGGGACACAAGAAGGATGTGATCACTTCCAAGGCCTGACTGAGACCGGTGATTGGCGTAGGGTCACTCAGCTACTTCCTGGTGGAGCCAGGACTCCCCTCAGATCAGAAAACAGCCCTTTGCAGACAGATACTGGGATATGTCTGGTAGTGGCATCAGCCCAGTCTGGACACAGTTCTTTCTCTCTTCCCCCTGGTCCTGTGATCTTGGGCATGTGGCTTGACTCTGTTTGCTGTCCTTCTCCCCCCAACCATGGGATAAGAACAGCTCTCAGGTTATGGGTTCTATGTTGAGCCTGCTAGTAAAATGCCTGGTACATAGCAGGTTGTTCCTGGTCAAGGCTAAATGCCTGACTTCATCCTTCCTGGTGGTGAGACCTGGGCCAGATGCTTGAAGCCTTGAACCTCAGTTTCCTCTTCTGTGGGATGAAGGTCTGTCCACACTGGCCTTGCCAGGTCACGTGAAATCTTGGACTTCGAGTGCAATGCCTGTCTGTGAAACTTTGTCCCTGCCTCCTGGGCATGAAGTGCTACACATGAGGACTTGGGGACAGACAGGCTCCAGGCCAGGGCTCCCGGGATGCTCAGAGGCCCCTGGCACCTGGAAGGTTCCTGGGGGGATGCCTTGGGTATCTGTGAAGCCCTGCAGGGTCCTGGTCAGAACAGACCACAGGGCTCAGTCAGAAGCAAAGTGCTTGGCATCTTCCCAGAAAGCCGTGGCAGGAGTTTGGGTTGATGTGATTTGCCCAGAAGGGTGTCGCACACTGCTTTAATGGGGGCTTGGGCAGGGAAAACTCTAGCTCCCTCTGGCCGTTGCAACAGCAGCTCTGGCACTACTAGCAGCCTCCGCCCCTCGCTGAGCCTCTGTTTCTCGTCTGATACACAGAGATGATGGTGGCAGCGTGCACCTTGCTGCAGTACTGTGGGCCTTCCTCTTCCACATGAGTTTACGGCGCACCTGTGGTGTGATGGGGACACTGCAGTGACCAGAGCAGTCATGCCTCCATGCAGCTTGATTATGGTGAGTCCACATAATGGTGCGCTTCGAGGGATTAGCCCGTAGTAAGACTTGCTGTTTTTCTCATAGAGCCACCTAACTGGTGTGAATTCACCATTGATACTCAAGAGTGATGACAGCTTAGATAGAGCAGGTGAGCTCCTGCACCCCCGCCCATGACCTTTCCTCCTGTGTAGACTGCAGCATCCAGGCCTGACCCTGAGTAAGAGGCTCCCATCTCCTTCCAGGCTCAAGGGTAACTACTTCCAGCCCTAAAGCACCATCTCTAGCCAGAAAGAACTCAGCCCCCACCTTGGACCAGCTCAATTCTGCTGGAGATGCAGGTGGGGTTGCAGCCACTGGCAGAGCTGGGGTCCCTCGGGGGCAGTGTCAGGGAGAGCCTTCCCTCCCTGTTTCAGAACTGGGCCTTGAGGGGTAGGAATGAGTCAGGTGGAAAAGGCAGGGAAGGGCATTCCCAGCTGAGGGAACAGCCTTTGGAAAGGAAGGTTCAGGGAGGAGAGCTGGGGCTGGGAATGGCTGGGGCTGGGAGACCCCTGGGGACGTTCTCTGCTGAGCGTCTGGGCTTGGTCAGCCCTGTTTTGTAAGGCTCTCTGGCTGCTGCGGAGGAACTGGGGACAGGAAGCACAGGGAGGGGGGCAGAGGAGGTCCTGGCAGTGTCCAGGGCTCCACAGAGTGACCAGCTGAGGTCCAGCCACCATGCCAGGACTTGCCACCAGAGGGCACTGTGGGCGCAAACTGAGGATGCCCTGCGGCATCAGGGCTGTGTGTGCGTGCGTGCGTGTGTATGTGTGTGTGAGTGTGTATGCGAGTGTGCCCAGATGTGCGTGTGGATGGTGTCTGTGAACGTGCCTGAGCCTGAGTGGCCGCTCCGCGGACAGGTAGACGCTTGTGCATCCCGCTGTGCTCACGCCTGTCTGCATGTGTATCTGGGGCGTGTGCACTTGCGAGTGGAAGGGGGCCGAGGGCGTGAGTGAGCATGTGCAGGGCGCCTGCCTCTAGGCCTTTGCACACGCTGTTCCCTTCCCTGGGGTGCTCTTCCCTCCCCTCCCTCCCCTCCTGAGGCTGCAGTGAGGCTCTTCCTCCTTCTCTAAAATCACAGCCCCGCCCCTAGACGCCCGCCAGTCCCCTCCCTCCTTTACCGGGAACACATCCCCTGGCGACTGTAATTTAATTTGGCCATTTCGCTTGTGAGGTTCGCTCAAGAGTCACCTCCCGGAGGGCCGCCACCCTGGGTTCAGCCATCCTCTCTCCAGCCCCACCCCCCCACCCTGAACCCACCTCCGGGCCCACATCCTGATTTGGCTACACCCCTTTCCCTGAGTCCACATGGAAGGGTGTTGGGGACTTATTTTCTGTTACAGGCACCCTGTCCAAAGTCCCTCCTGGCTTCTGAGTGGTCGGGGAAACCCAACTTCACTGTGCTGTTTAGAGGCAGAGGGAGGCCAACAGACATGGCTGCAACCAGGGAGTTCTGTGTCCAAGCTGGGCTCTCACAGGCGGTCCCCTGCGCAGCTCCAACCCTCTGTTTCTGGCTTCTCTGCCTGATGAGCTCCTCCTGGTTTTTAAAGGCCCGTCTCAAAGTCACCTCCTCTGAGGAGCCTTCCTGACCTCACCCAGGTGGAGGCTGGCACCTTGTTCACGTGTCTATTTATAGCAGCCCACATGGAGGTTTGTGATTCTCCGGCTGTCTGTCAGGCTCCCTGACTAAGCGTCACCTCCTGCAATGGCAGGCCTCGTCTGAGTCATAGGTGCCATAGGAGCAGGCTGGGTTGGGACAGGAGTTGCTTCCAGTGTCTGCGGCATGCTTTCCATGCTTCCTTTGTTCATTCCTCACATATTTTTTAGGCACCTACTATGTGGAACAGGGTTGTGCAACATAGCATAACATGTCCACAACCCTAGGCTGTGCAACAGGAGTGCTGCAGAGAGCAAGTTGGCAAGATTCCTGTCCAGGATGGTCTGATGGTCCAGAGTGAGAGTCATATTAAAAGCAGAGGAAATAGGAAAGGCATTGGTGGCGTGAGTGCTGTGCAGAGGAATACCACTGATTTGGGTGCATGGCCAGAAGGCCTCTGAAGGTAGTTCATTTAAGAGGATACCTGCAGGGGACTTCCCCGGTGGCCCAGTGGTTAAGACTTCACCTTCCACTGCAGGGAGTCAAGTGTTCAACCCTTGGTTGAGGTGCTAAGATCCCATATGCCTCCCAGCCAAAAAACCAACAGGTAAAACAGAAGCAATATTGTAACAAATACAATAAAGACTTGGTCCACATCAAAAAATCTTAAAAAAAAAAAAAAAAAGAGGAGGCCTATGGGATGAAAGGGACCAGCTCCAGGAATCATGGTGGAAGGTTGGAGGGGAAAAGATGTACCAGGCTGAGGGAACAGCAGAGGCGCAGGCCGCACGGTAGGACGGGTATTCGTGTGCACAAGGGGCAGCACTGAGAACCCGCTAACAGTGCGGAGGGAGCACAAGTCCCAGCGGTTGGCAGGGGCCTGAACCCAGAAAACCCACCGGACCAGGCTTGCAGTCCTGGTGGGGAGGTGTCTGTGCTGTTGCCCATTTTGCAGGTGGGTAAGCAGCAGGTCCCGAGGTCACAAGACCCATTTGGGACCAAGTACTCTGGGCCACTCCAGACACCCAGGAGTGGTAAGCCCGGGTCAGTTTCCCATAGGAAGTTCACAAACACTTGCTGGGCGTCTAGTAAGTGCCAGGCCCTAAGCCAGGCACTTGTGAGCTCACATTCATGAACCCATTTCAGAGAGGTTGCCCTGTCCCTGTAGCACAGGTATGTCAGCAGGCATGGAGATGCTCAGCACCCACCTCTGAGTGGCACAGTTGGCATTTGAACTCATAACCTGCTGAGTCCATAGCTCCTGTCTTTCTGCCCACGCCCTGGGTGCAGGAGGAAATAATGATAATAAGGAGGCCTGACCTTATCTCATCGGGCCTCCTCATCACTGTGAGGGTGGGCCCTGTGGCCACCTCATCTTACAAACGAAAAGGCTTCAAGCCTTTCTAGGAGGTGGTGGAATCTGCTTCCCTCACGTGAGGCGCCTGGCAGGTGACACACTCATGCCCACGTGAAGCGAGGGACTGACCCCGTGACCTCTGCTAGACTGTTCATTCTAGTGACCTGGTCCCAATGCCAGATTGGTGAGTGGCTCTTGAAATCCCCCAGGCTCCACATGGGAGCAGGAGAGAGGGCTGATCCGTCCGTAATGAATAGTCAACAAACACCTTCTGAGTGTCTGCGGAAGCCTGGGTCCCTTCCTTTCAGCAGCGCCTGGAAGCGGGGACGCGGAAACAGGCTCCGGGGTGACATGACTTGCCCAGGTCAGCCTGGCCAGGAAGTAGTCAAAGCGGGATGTGATCTCGGCCCCACCAGGGGGCGGGCGCACTTTGACGCCCGCAGCACCCACTTTTCCTTCCCGGGCCGCAGCTGGGCGGGCCTGGGGTACCCAGGGTTTCTGGGCACTCCAGCCTGCGCGAGCGGGGCGGGCCCGGGAGTGGGCTGGGCTGGTTTCCTGACCGGCAGCGGGAAGGACCCACCCGGGCTCCGAGGAGGGGGGGGCCTGACAGGTTTCCCGGTGAGGGGCAGGCTTGACAGTCTGTGGGAGGAGCCACGCCCTGGGCCAATGGAAGGTGAGGCTTGAGTTTGACGGGCAGGCCCCCGACGCCGTTTGATAGGCAGGGGCCGGGCCCAGAGACTGGAGGGCCAATGGGTCCGCGGGGCGGGGCCTATGTCGGCGCCGTCCCTCCGGGGGCCCTGCCGCACTGCCCAGTCTGGCCCCGCCGCCTGCCGCGGACACGTCCCTGTTGCCGCCCTGCCCGCCGCCCGGGCCACCCGCCCGCCCGTAGCCATGAGCGCGCTCCGCCCGGGCCGAGCCCGCCGCCCCCTGGACTAGTTCTGCCGCCGCCCGGACCCGCCCGCACCATGGAGTCCCCTGCCCCGAGCCCGCCCGCCGGCGTGCCCACGTCCAAAGGTAGGAACGCCCGGGCTGCGGACCCGACCTCTGCGCGGTCTCCCGGCCGGGCCCGCACCCGGGCAGCTTCTCGGCCTGGAAACCCTCCCTGATCGGTTCGGGCCCAGCCCGAACTCTGACGAAGGTTTCGTTCTGATCACCCCCCACCAGGTCAGAAACCTTGCTTGGACCTCCCCATTTGGGCCTTAACTGTAGCATGGACAGGAACGAACGCTCCCAGTCTGGGTCCCTCAGTTGGGACCCAGGTGGGATTCACTCCCATCTTGCACCCAGCCCCCCTCCACTCCTGCGTCCCAGGGCTGTATCCTGGCTGGGGTTTAACTGCCCTTCTGGGGATCTCTCTGTAAACGCCCCCTCCCATGTGGGTGTCCTGTCTACAGTCCAGCTCAGATCTCCCCTAACTCTCCCCCAAGGCTCTCCATCCTAGTAGGCCCCACATGGCCCCATTCCTGGCCGTCCTTCAGCCCTGTCTCGGTGAGGGGGAACCTCTCTTGGCCTCCCATCACACCTTACTGCATGGCCTCTCCACTGGCTCTGCTCATCTGGACTTGCAGGCTTCTC
Organism: Bubalus bubalis; assembly: GCF_019923935.1. Classification (NCBI taxonomy): domain Eukaryota; kingdom Metazoa; phylum Chordata; class Mammalia; order Artiodactyla; family Bovidae; genus Bubalus; species Bubalus bubalis. Next base: position 27,864,580 of record NC_059159.1, on the reverse strand, counting down.
TCTGCACTGGGGGAGCTCATCTCCTCTTGTGCAGGGTTGATTGCTACCAGGTCTGTCCCCGCTGTCTGTGGGTCCAGGGCCAACTGCCAGGCGGTTGCTGGCTATGCAATGGTCTTGCTTTTGTCTTCTCCAAGCAGCCGGCCTTCTTGGAAATTTTTGTGAGGTGGCGGCTGCGGCAGCAGGATTTGTCATGCAGAGGGGGAGGACGAGACTTGGAGGGTGAAAGGGGGATTTTTTTTTGGCAGGAAAAGGATAGGATGTTTTTGGCATGTCAGTGTCTCAGAGGGCTGGACTGTGTGAGAGATTTCCAAACCGGACGCATCCGTAATGAATGAGCTGCCCCCGCCTCCCTAACCTGCTGCTTCACGCCAGCAGCAGGAGTGTCCTTATCACACCTACCTTCCGTGGACTTCAGGCGTAGGATGTGAGATAGTGAATACTAAAGAGTTCTAGGCAATTGTGGGTGATGACGATGAGAAGCGCTTAGCAGACAGTCTGACTGTGTTACTGTTACCATTTTTCTTGCTGGAAAGGCCCCAGCCATGTGGGATCCAGGCCTTGCCTCTCCTGGGTTGTAGCTGCAGAGTGAGGAGGAGAAAGGTAACAGCTGGCCCTTAGGGGCCCTAATCAGGGGTTACCCCTGCCTCTCTCTCTCTGGGTGGGGCCGGGGTGGCAGCTGGAGCGCTTATGGGATCCCAGGGAGGGTGTGGGTCCTCCTTCCCTGCTGCTGTTCCTGGTGGCTGCAGTGGCTGTGGACCCGAGCCCAGCCGGCCAGGTGGAGGGTAATTAAGTCTTAACCTAAGTGGGAGGCTGGGTCCCTGACCGCTGCCTAGCTACTGTGAGTACCCAGCAGGGACTTGCACCGCGCCGACCTCGTGGAGCTTGGGAACCGGGAAATCAGACATTTCTCTTCTCCAGCTCCAGGTGTAGGCCTAGCCTGGCCAGGCTGTGAGACCTCAGGCAGGTCCATCAACCTCTCTGGGCCACAGGGTTTTCGTGGGCAGAAAGAAGAGATTGGAAGCAGTGTTAGTTTTTGAAGTCCCTTTCTGCTGTTCCAGGCAGGGGACGCCTCATCAAAATAAAAATTAAAGTTGCAAGGTTGGGAAGGGAGAGGAGTCAGGCGTATGAAGGAATAAAGTACTTTGGGGCAACACTTATATGCTGTGTGACTTGAGCCCTGGTATTGTCTTCTCTGAGCCTCTCAGCAGAGAGAGGGCCAGAATGAGTTTCCAGTTTGTGGGTCTGGATAACAGATGATGTTTAGTGGGTTGGATGGAGGGTCAGGGGTCTACTCAAGGCCCAGGGACACCCTTAACCTCTTTGGAGTTTGTGGCAACACGTGGCAGGGAAGCCACAATGCCCCCCCACCCCCAAAATCCCAAACTTTTCCTGTGTGCCATGCATTCACCCATTTATAGTTCACAGCCTCATTCACAGACAAGGAAGCTGAGGCTCAGAAGTGTTCAGCGCTGTGCCTGAGGTCACACAGCTGTGACAGATGGAGGTGGGGTTCTAGGACTCAGTGCCCAGTGCTCCCCTGTGTCCCTTTTCTGTGCTGGGTGCTTGGGCTGAGCTGGTGGGACACTTCCCCTTCCCCCATCACACCTCTGTCCAGAAGCATCTTCTTGAGTCCATGCCTGACCTGGAGGATGGCCTGAGCCAGAGATGGTGCCTTATGTGTACACAGCCCTTTACAGCTGGCACACTTTATGCTCACTGCAGTGAAGCCCATTTGACAGGTGACAAAACTGAGGTCAGACAGGAGGAGTGTCTTGACCTAGCCTTTCCCATAGTGATGTCTTTCTTCACGCCTTCTTGAGGAATTTGGACCAAGCAGGGTGTGGTTGGCACCTGACCTTAGAGAGCTTTACCTCTGAGCTTCCTGCCCTGCAGGGGTGCCCTGTCCTGCCTTCCCTGCCACTGGCCCGGGCAGTTTCCAAGAGTGCATGAGGCCCCAGGCCCCATAGCCCTGATATTTTCCCAGCCCCCTTGCCCACAGGCCATCTCTGCCTGGGGTCAGAGGCTGAGAGCAGCCAGGGTCAGAGGGCAGGGGCACGTTTGGATAGACAGTCTGGGTCTGCTGCCTCCAGCCACTTTTGTCCTTGGGGTGCCCTGTGAGTGCTGCCCCCATGGGCACTTCCTGGTTGATCCTCCTGTGCCTCCTGCTGCCCCCTGGGCACACTGAGGCTGCAGGCGCACAGTGTCCTGGCCCTTCCTGCCATGTGGCTGCCCTCCCCTACCCGTCCTGTCCCTGGCTCTTGGAAAGATTGGAAGGTGGCATCTTGGGGACTTCCCCCACCCCTGGCATGACGCACAGGAAACTGTCTATCAGCCAGCCTGTGGCTCAGAGCCTGAAGGGAGCAAAGTTCTCAGTCACTTGTGCGGGGAGAGGGCCGGGGCAGCAGGAGGCTTCCGGCGGGTGAGTCAGCGGGCACCGGGCACTGACTCACTCTTGGGGCATGCCAGCCTGCCGGCTGCAGCTTAAAGAGCCAATGCCTGGCTGCTGGTGGGTGGGAGGGGGGCTGAGTCCCCGCCTCATGGGCTGGCCTCTGGTCCTGGGTTGGGCGTGGAGGCGGCCCCCTCCCTGGACCTGGTACGGGGTGGCTCCAGACCCCTGCTCCTGGCCCCTCGCCCATCCTCCCAGGAACTTCCTCTTGCTCATGGAGCTGGAGCAGGTGGTGGTGACTGTTCACTGCCCTCGGCCCAGGGGCTCCTCCTGCTCAGATGTGCAGCTGGGGGCTCCCGGCTGCAGAGGAGCAGAGGTGCCCTGAACTCCCACAGAGGCGAAGACTCTGGTCAGATCCCAGCCCAGCCCCTCCACTGTAACGTTGGACGTCCACTGCCCACTGTAATGCTTTCAGTCCCCTGGCATTGCCCAGCTCTCAGATGCAGGCCTCAGCTTCTTCACCTGCAGAATGGGTATGGGAACCCTGCATGCTGGCAGCTGTGAGGATGTGTGTAGACAGCCTCATCCCCCTTGCTAGTACCAGGTACCGGAACAGTAGAGACTGCCCTCTGCCTACGAGGAACCTCAGTGAGACAGGAAGTGGGCAGAGCCTGGGCTCAGGGGTGGGTGGGCCTGTGTTCAAATTCTGACTCGCTCCACTGCTTCCCAGCTTTCTCAGGTGCCCTCTCTGACCCTTAGTCTCCTCTTCTGTAAAGTGAGAGTAACCAACCCCCCATCTCAGAGTGGTGGTAAAGGTGGGAGATAGTGTTTGTCAAACAAATGTCGTCTGTTATTTTCTTGTGTTATGGTGGTGGCGGTTGTTCGTTGGTGGATGAACAAACAGAACGGGGACCTTGATGGTGGACTTGAAGCCCTATGACACTACTTTGGCTGCAGCTGGCACCTGCCAGGCTCTGGTGCCCACACTGGAGCCGGGAGCTTCATGGCCTCTTGGGCCTTCCTGGGGAGGGCTTGTGGGGAGCAGAGAGAATGGGATGGTTGCCTCCCCCACGGTGTAGGGCATGTGGCACCAGGAGTCAGGAGAGTGGGAGCCTCCTAGGCCAGCTGCTCAGTGGGCAGAGCCCCTTCAGGGCCAGGCAGGGCACTTGCTGTGGGTATGCAGGGTTGGGTGAGGACTGTCTTGACCAGGGAGCATCCTGGCTGGAGAAAAGGAGGCGGTGGAGGAGTGATTCTGAGGGTCCAGCTTCAAGGTTCGCCACTGAGCTGATGGGGAGCAGCTGGGAGGCAGGGCCTTGGTGGCCGTGGGGAACATTGTCAGTGTCTTGGAAGGGGTCACTGTTGGGCTGCAGAAGAGAACAACACACAGAGAGCCCCGTGCCAGCTGGATGGGGGAGATGGGGTGGGCCTGCCCGGAGCTCAGCTCTGCATGGTGGAGCTCATCGTCTCTAGGGACTGTATCTGCCTCCCCTTGGCGGTGCCTCTCGGAGGTGCCCACAGCATTGTCCACGTGAGTCAGGCTTCTTGCCCAGATGCTTTTGTGGTTGCTTCTGCCTCAGTGGCTCTGGGGACCCCTGCCCCCCAAGAAAGGGTCACCAGACTCACCCTGATGGGGACAGGTGCCTGTCACCCTCCCCATGTCCTGAGGACCCCTCTCTGGGGTGTCACTGCAGGCTGAACGGACAACCCAGGGGTTGTCCTGGCTCTCTGGGAGGCTGTGTCCAGTCACCCTTCCCCCCTGGTGCCCCTCCAGGCAACCCTGAACTGTCCTCCTGCGGTGTGGGGGCTGGGCCTGCAGCCGCTGCTGATGCCTCCCAGCAGGTGGGCATCCGTTCTTTTTGTGTGTTTTAACTACACGTATCTCGCAGACACCACAAGATTGTATAGAATGTACCTCTGCATTTTAAGGAATAAAGAAAAGGGAATTCTGTGCTCCTGACACTCAGCTGAAAAATATCTCACATTTCTGTGCCCCTGAAGCCCTTCAGTGTCGCCTCTTCCTGATAACTGTCCTGACTTTTGTGCTCATCATTTCTGTATTGTTTTAAATCGAGCCCTAAGGAACATGTGGTATATTTAGGTTCACTGACCTGCAGGAGTCCTGGGCCAGCATCCACACCATGGTCTGTGGGGCCAGCGCTGGTCGGGGGTGGGGGGTGGGGAGAGGCTGGAACTGGCCGGCAGTGAGGAACTGCACCATGGGGGTGATACTGGGGCCTCTGTTGAGGGTCAGCGTGTTAACATGTGGAAGCACTGAGCGTGTCTCAGCGTCTCCAGCTGTTATTGCTTCAAGTGAATCTCAAGTTCCCAGTGGTACAGTGTTCCCCCTGGGCAGCTGTACCACCAGCCCTGACTTTCATTGACTGCATCATTGTGTAGCTTCCAGGGTTTCTCTTAAGATTTTCACAAGCGAATGGTGCAAGGGGACAAGTGAAGGGCCTCGCGTGTCAGCAGAGGTGTTTGGGCGCCATCAGGGAGTGTAAAGGGAGGCACTTTGAGCCCGGTGTCTGGGGGCCAGCAGCGGAGGCTCAGTCCTGGCCAAAGGGCCTGACCCAGGCAGCCCTGGGCCCACTGCTGAGCATGTACCCTGACAGCACAGCCCGCAGCCCCAGAGCCGAGTCTCCACTCACTCCACACTTGCCTTGGCTCTTGTGCAAACCTGTTGCCAAAAGCAAGGCTCTCTCTGCGACAAGTTCAAATCCTACCTTTGTGCCTTACAGGCTGGGTGGTCCTGGGTAAGTCCCTCCCCTCTCTCTGAGCCTCAGTATCCTCATTCATACAGTGGGGATGAAAAAAAGCACCTGCCTGTCGAGTTGTCAGATACAGCACTTAGAGCAGCGCCCAGCCTGCATTGAGCTATGTCCCCACCTCTGTACCTCCAGCCCAGGCCTGCTCAGGACCTGACTGGGCACCTGGAGCCTGCCCCTAGCACAGGGGTGTGCCAACTGCCCAGCCATGACCTCAGTGTGAAGTGATTTCATCCCGTTTTACAGACAAGGCAACATGGCTGGTTGTCGGAGGTGGGGGCCTCACTCTAACGCCCTCTTGTCCATGATAGCAGCAGCCTTCCACTCACATGCAGGCCTTTCCTGTCTCCTCTAGGAGTCACAATGCCCCTGGAGGAGAAGCTCTTCGCTTCACCTCACTTAGGGAAACCAGGGCTCTCCACTCCAAGGAGCCTCCACAGCCAGGCCCACATCTGCCACAGCGCCCCCAGTACTGAGCCCACAGGGAGCACCAGGCTGGGCCGGGGCCGCTCAGCCCAACAGCTCTGCCCGGCTCCCCTCCTGCCCACCACCCCACAGTGGTGAGGTGGCCACTTGGCCACATGCTGGCTTCCTAAGCCCCGGGACCCCACCTCCCTTGTGCCCCCACCTCCTGCGGCCCTTCTCATCTGCAGAGTCCATGGGAGGGCCCCAAGCCATCCAGCTCACAGCCTCTGTCCCCTCAGCACTGAGTAGGCAGGCCCTGAGGCCAGGTCTGAAGACATTCGGCAACTTGGGGTGCTACTGGCATCTGTGGGGTAGAGGTGCCGCCCCACAAGCCAGGATGTTCCAGCACAGGACGCCCAGCCTGGGGAGACAGGCCCACAGATGAAGGGGGCCTGGGGCCCCTCTGAGGAGAGGCTGCAGGTGTCTGCCCACCCACCCAGGCAGATGCTGGAGCCCCTCCCAGAGGTGGGTGGTTCACCCTGCTCTAAGTACAGCTGGGCCTGGGCCTTGTCTCCCCAGGGGCACTGATGCTTCTGCCTGTCACTGGACGCCAGTGCCAGCCCCCCCACCACTGGACCCAAGCTCAGGGGCCCATCTGGGTTCATAGATGAGGTGCTGAGGCCATACAGCAGGGTGTGCTGGAGGCTCGATCCAAACCCGGTCCAGAGGTGGCTTCAAGAGGGTGTGCACACCGTGGCAAGGGGTGCAGGCCTTGGGCGGGAGCCTGGAGGAGGCACTGGGCCGCAGGAGAGGCGTGTGGTCACTGTTTCTGCTCTGGGTGGTCTAGCTCCAGGGCTGCCCAGTGCTTGCAATGCCCATTCTTCAGCACCAACTGCAGGCCGGGCACCAGACCACATTCTCAGCTGGCCGAGAGCCGGGGACACGACTGCTTGGAGAGGTGACCCCTTGTCGGTCCCCAGGAGGTGTGGGCTGAGGAGGTGTTGCCTTGGGGCTCAGGCCCATCCAGCTCCTTGGGGAGGGGAGCGGGCTTCCTGGGGCCCTTGATGTTGGCAAACTTGAAACAGCAAAGGAACAAACTGTGCAGGTGTGGAGAGAGTGGGCCTGGCCAGAGCTGGCCCTGCTTGTGCCTCAGGGAGTCCTGTCCAGGGGCCTGGGCCTACTCCCGGTAAGGTTGGACCCTGCTGGTCCCCTCTTACCTCACGCCCTCCTAGCTGGAGCTGGGGACAGGGCTCCTCCCAGATGGGGAATCTGAGGCCCAGAGGCATGAAGCCTGCCTGGGGCAGTAGGCAGGGGTGAGATGAGGCCTTGGGTCCAGCTTCAGGCCTGAGTCCGCCCTGCCTTGACCCCTGTAGGCCTGCTGGGCTTATCTCCCCCGCCAGCCCCCGCCCCCTCCGCACCCCCAGTCAGCCGGGAGTGAGTTGGGGTGAAGTGCTGATGGTGTCAGGTGTGACTGTGGGTCCTCATGCTTCTCCACCTGGGCCCTTTCTGGGGCAGCTGAGGCTGAGAGAGGCCAGGGTGCATGCACAGGGGGCCTGCACACGGGGTACCTGCACACACGGGGCCTGCACACGGGGGACCTGCACACATGGGGCCTGCACACACAGGGCCTGCACACACGGGGCCTGCACACGGGGGCCTGCACACACGGGGCCTGCACACACGGGGCCTGCACACACGGGGCCTGCACACACGGGGGGCCTGCAGACGGGGGGCCTGCACACACGGGGCCTGCACACGGGCACCTGCACACACAGGGCCTGCACACAGGGGGCCTGCACACGGGGTGCCTGCACACAGGGGGCCTGCACACGGGGCGCCTGCACACAGGGGGCCTGCACACGGGCGCTGGCACACATAGGGCCTGCACACGGGGGGCCTGCACACGGGGGCCTGCACACAGAGGGCCGGGATGCCTGCACACACGGGGCCTGCACACGGGCACCTGCACACATACAGGGCCTGCACACAGGGGGCCTGCACACGGGGTGCCTGCACACAGGGGGCCTGCACACGAGGTGCCTGCACACACGGGGCCTGCACACGGGGTGCCTGCACACAGGGGGCCTGCACACAGAGGGCCGGGGTGCCTGCACACACGGGGCCTGCACACGGGCACCTGCACACATACAGGGCCTGCACACAGGGGGCCTGCACACACGGGGCCTGCACACGGGCACCTGCACACATACAGGGCCTGCACACAGGGGGCCTGCACACACGGGGCCTGCACACGGGCACCTGCACACATACAGGGCCTGCACACAGGGGGCCTGCACACATGGGGCCTGCACACGGGTGCCTGCACACACAGGGCCTGCACACAGGGGGCCTGCACACGGGGTGCCTGCACACACGGGGCCTGCACACGGGCACCTGCACACACAGGGCCTGCACACAGGGGGCCTGCACACGGGGTGCCTGCACACAGGGGGCCTGCACACGGGGCGCCTGCACACAGGGGGCCTGCACATGGGCGCCTGCACACAGAGGGCCGGGGTGCCTGCACACACGGGGCCTGCACACGGGCACCTGCACACATACAGGGCCTGCACATGGGTGCCTGGACACAGGGTCCTGGCCCATGGGCCTGGCTGTGGGTAATGCCTATTAGACAAAGCCCCACTTGCTGGGTGGCTTCAATACTGGACTTCCTGTCTGGTGGCTAGAGCCCCATCTAGGTTTCACAGGGCTGGTCCTGCTGCGGCCGCAGATGGTTGTCTTCCTCCCTGATGCATGTCTTGTCTCTATGTCCAAGCTTCTCCTTTTTAAGGAGCCTGTTGTGTTGGATCAGGGCTCCACTTTGTGACCTCACTGTGACCTGGTCATTTCTGTAAATCTCAAGTAGGATCATGCTCAGAGGTACTGGGTGTTGGGACTTCAGTGTTCACTCTTCAGGCCTGGGAGTGCAGGGGCCTCATGGGGGTTGGGGAGCAGGCTCATCTTCCTTGGGGGTGCTGTCTTTTCTCAGATGACCATGGAGTGACTGTTTCAGGATGACCGGCGGGGCTTGGACCCTCTAGCCTGGGCTGGACATGTCCTCAGGGTGCCTGGAGGCCTTGGGGTCCCATCCTGGCACTGACCACAGTGGCCCTTGGCATCTGTGTCTGTGCTGGGCCCCTGGGACCTGTCCCTCTCTGTCCCTGGGGATGTTGGTTGACCAGTGATTGACTGCACGCTCCCTTCTTTCCCTTTTAGGAAAGTCCAGGAGGAAAAAGGATTTACGAATCTCCTGCATGTCCAAGCCGCCGGCGCCCAGCCCCACGTGAGTTGGCCTCAGTTCCTCTGGCACTGCCTAGAAGGCCTCCTGCAGGGGCCAGTGTTGGGGGCCAGGTCGCCTGTGCGGGCGGCATCTCCTCTAAGCAGCTGCGGGGGCCATGTGCCTCGCATGTGCTCTCGGAGCCCTCCTTGCCCATCTGAGGGCGTGTCCATGTGACAGGCCATGTGCTGCCCCACAGATGCTTGGTGACTGTGGGGGGGTGGGACCCCCTTGAGAGGGCAGAGCTCTCTGGGGCTCACGCCTCCGCTCTCCCCTGCAGGCTCCCCCGGAACCTGGACTCCCGGGCGTTCATCACCATCGGAGACAGGGTAGGTGTCAACAGACCCTAGGAGGTGTCTGTGGGTGGAGACAGAGCTGGGCTGTAGAGGGGGCCTGGCTTCTCCATGCTGACCAGGTGGCCCATCTGGTGGCTACCTCCTGGGCCCTGGGGAGCTGGAGTCACGGTGCTGAGTGTGCAGATCCCTGGCTCTGCCCAAAGGGCCTGCGTTTCACTGGCACCTCCTGAGGCCAGTGGTTCCCTTGGGAAGCCGGGCTTGGGGGCCGTGTGCTGCCCACAGGACATGCTGAGGAGTCTTGTTCATCCGCCTGCTTGCTTCTTCTGGCAGCAGGTCAAGAGGGAGGGTAGATGACCAGGGCCCTGCTGCTCCCTGGGAGGCAAAGCCGTTCTTTTATCCTATCTGTGTTCCCAGAGCCTGAAACAGGGACTTACACGCCATAGGTGATGAATGAGTGAGTCTGGCCACCTGAGAGGGTAGGGCGAGAGGAAAAGGGCATCTCTTTAGGGCCCAGCACCGCTGGGAGCATTTCCCAGGCTGATGTGCTGACACCCTGTAGTAGCCTTCCGATGTAGGTGCTGTGCCTGTTTTAGAGAAGGTGAAGGGAAGCTCAGAGAGGTTACGTGACTTACCCCAGGACACACAGCAGAAGTGGCTGGTGCAAGACTTGAGCACAAGTCTGACTGGCTGGCGATTCTCTTTCTGCTGCCCCAGCATCTCCACTGGTGCCTGACTTGGCCCCCCTGAACCCTCTCTCCTTTCTGTCTCCTAAGAACTTTGAGGTGGAGGCGGATGACCTGGTGACCATTTCAGAGCTGGGCCGAGGTGCCTATGGGGTGGTGGAGAAGGTGCGGCATGCCCAGAGCGGCACCATCATGGCTGTGAAGGTGAGCACTGTCCCCGACCCAGGGCCGTCAGAACCGGGGGCACCTGGGGCTGCACCTCTGCCGCTCGGGCTCTGACCGCAGCCCCTCCCCCCACAGCGCATCCGGGCCACCGTGAACTCTCAGGAGCAGAAGCGCCTGCTCATGGACCTGGATGTCAACATGCGCACGGTGGACTGTTTCTACACCGTCACCTTCTACGGGGCCCTCTTTAGAGAGGTGAGGAAACACGGCCAGCCTCCCTGCTGGCCGAGTCAGCTGACAGGGAGCCCAGGAGCTTGGGGTTACCCCAGGGAATGCTGCACCCAGCCTTCTCAGAAGGCTATCCTGGATGGGGCGTGGGGGTGGGGGACAGTATGTTGCCAGTGAAGGGACCCATCGGCCAGGGTCAGAGCTGGGATGAGCCGTGGAAGGAGGAGTCTGACGGGGGAGAGCCAAGGTGACAGTTGGGGGAGGCTGCCATGTGGACCCAGCAGTGTAGGCGAGCCTTGTCAGGGAGGGGCTGGGAGGTCAGAGAACCCCTGAGGGCTGAGGGGTGGAAGTGTCGGGGGCTGGCCGGCTCCATGGGGATGGGCATGGGAGGATGCTGGGCCAGGTAGCCCAGGGCGGATGTGGCTGAGCTGTGGCTGTCCACCTGCAGGGAGACGTGTGGATCTGCATGGAGCTCATGGACATGTCCCTGGACAAGTTCTATCGGAAGGTGCTAGACAAGGGCTTGACAATCCCAGAAGACATTCTCGGGGAGATCGCTGTGTCTGTAAGTGGGGTTGAGGGGGTCCCAATGGTAGTGTCTTGGGCAGAGCTGGGCCCCCCGTGTGGCCTCCAGCTGTGGTCCTGCAGCTGGGCAGCTGCCCTTGGAAGCCCCAGGTGCCCCCACCCTGGAGCGGAGCCTGCTCAGGAGACCCTGGGGGCCCTGGAGCAACAGAGATTTGGCAGAGCCAGGATCTCTGGGCCTTCCTGTGCAGCTCCTGAGTTTTGAGGCCACAGAAGAGGACTTAGTGCTCACAGCTTCCTTATCCTGAAGATGCTCAGAGGCAGCTCTCAGAGGCACGCCGTCAGTGGAGAAAACCACGGGTCTGCCTCTTGAGCTTGCATGTCCTAGGGCGGCGGCTCCCTGGGCATGAGCACCCAGCAGCTGAAGCAGAAGGGGCATGGGGTCTGTGTACCCGTGGTCCTCACCCCTGACTGCAGCTGTGAACGTGTAAACTTACCCCCAGGGCGCTGAGTCAGAATCTTCCGGGTGAATCCTGTGGGGAGTGGCTCTGAGCATGTAGCCCAGTGACTGCTAGTAGGGGAGAGGGGTGGATGCAAGGAGGCTGCAGAAGGGCCAGATTCTACCCAGGAGTCTGGTGGAGGGAGGGACAGCACTCTGGGGGTTCATAAGTCAGACTCCCCAGGGTCTTGGTCACATCACCTGAGACCCTGGCCCATTCAGAGCAGTGTAGGAACCAGGTGTATCAGTATCAGGGTGACCAGGACACCACAGCAAAGGCTGGGATGTGGGCGGGAGCCTCAGGTGGTGAGGGGCTGGGTGTGACCTGGGGGAGGGCGACAGACAGCCCTGGGTGGGGAGTCTTATGGCTCTGTCACTGTTGATGCGACCTGTTTCTCCCCACTTCCTATCCCAAACACCAGATTGTGAGGGCCCTGGAACACCTGCACAGCAAGCTGTCCGTGATCCACAGAGGTCAGTGCCTGGGCCGGCTGGTGAGGAGGGGCCTGGCCTCACACACACATTCCCGCGGTCCTGCCGGGCCTGCGATGCTGAGGCTCTGGGAGGCGACAGGCTGTGATGTGCCCGTTGGGTCCGGGCCGCTGTCCACTCCTCTCAGCCATTCCCGTCAGTCCCCAGGCCCGTCCCAGTTTTGTTCCCTGGCGCTCAGAGCGTGGACAGGGTGGACCTTCATCCTGGGAAAGCCAGCGCATCTTGTCTTGACGTGTTGTTTACGTGTTGAGGAGTGTGCTGCACGAATCCGATCATCGTTTACACTGGGTCACGCCCACCCTCCCCTCCCTTTCTTGCCCTGTAACGCCCCAGCCCCCGACTCCTCTGATTTTCTCAAGGGGGTTGGTTTTGCTTGTTCTCAGCCTCCCAACTGGGCCAGTGATTCTGAGACTCGGTGGGGCTGTGTGTGTCCTGCTTGTCCCCTCCCTCTGTGTTCTGAGGGGTCTGCTTTTCCACATGGAGTTCATTAGGCTCAGCCCTTTGACCACTCAGTGGTCCCCGGGTCACTGCTATTGGCAGGTTTTCGTGGACCCTTTGGGCATCTCTCTGAGCCCCTGCAGACGTCCTCGTAAAAGGCAGGAGGGATGCGCGTGTATCCTGTGCGTGTGCTTGCTGGATGGCCCCGCTGTGCCCCCTAGCTCACTCCGTGTCCACTCTGTGCCCGCTCCGTGCCCACCTTGAGTCCTGGGGCTCTGGGTTTTCCCACAGACCCGCCTCCTGTGTTTGAGCAGCTGCCTTGTGCTTCCTAGCCAAGACTGCTGGCCCCTCAGGGTGGATATTGGGTGGTTTACAGCACTCATACTGTTAGTGATGCGTTCCCTGCATCTGGGTGGACCCCAGAGCCAGAGGTTGCACTGGTAAGTGGAGGCTGAGTCCCAACTGTGAAGCTGCAAAGACATGGTCCTGGGGGAAGCCCTGGTGGAGCCAACTTCTCTCCCCACCTGTGGCTGGAGGCCAGGGCTCCTGACTGTGTGGCTACCAGCTCTGACCTGGGCAGTGGGGGCCAACAACCAGTAGCTGAAAGGCGTGTCCTACTTCTGGCAGATGTGAAGCCGTCCAATGTCCTTATCAACAAGGAGGGCCACGTGAAGATGTGTGACTTTGGGATCAGTGGTTACTTGGTGGATTCCGTGGCCAAGACAATGGATGCTGGCTGCAAACCCTACATGGCCGTAAGTGGTTCCCAGGTCATGCCCAGAGGAAGCAGCCAGTCTTAGGCACCTAGCTGTGTCCTCCTGCTCCATCAGGAATGAGGCCTCCCCAGACCCCGAATTTCCTTCTAGAGGGAGTCTCCTGCTCAACCCTCTCCACCCCTTTCTGACTGGCCCCACGGCGTCCTTTTGGATGATAGGTTTCACCTCAGGGGGGTGGCTGGTGGGGCCTGCGAGAGTTGCCAATACCCCAAGGTGGGACCCCCAGATGTGGCAGCTGTGTGGCAAGACTTAGGCTTCCACCTCGAGACCCTGGCCCTCACCAGCCTCAGCTTCCACACTTGCTCTGGGGGAGGTAGGATGGGTGAGCACTGGCCCCTAAGTTTTGTGGGGGGCAACCAGACCCAGCTGAGGGGGACTGGGTGACCCTCCTCTGGCTCCTCTTCCAGCCTGAGAGAATCAACCCAGAACTGAACCAGAAAGGCTACAATGTCAAGTCTGATGTCTGGAGCCTCGGCATCACCATGGTACGGCCTGGGGCACCCTTGCTGGTCGGGTGGAGCACAGGTGGGGGCTGTGCCAGGTCTGTGGGCTTCTGGGGGCCAGATAGCCTAGCCTGGACAGAAGGGTTGGTTGGCTTCACGATGTGAGAAGAGACAGTGCCATCAAAGATTATGGTGTCCTCAGTGGCGTGTCCGCAGATGCCTCACGCCCTCCCTGGATTAGGGCAGCGTTATGCCGCTCTCGTCTGTGACGACTTCCTGTTGGACTTCCTCAGGGCTCGCAGTGCTCACTGAGAATGCACAGCCAGCCCCAGACCAACTGGCTCCCTGTGCATGAGGGCTTCAGGACAGTGGCGAGGCTCAGCGACCTGCCCTGCTCATTTTTGCTGCTTCTCCACGTTTACTCCCACAAATAATGCCATACTATGTGTCTCTATGCCCAGAGGCTGCTTATGTTTTCATTTTTTGAGCTCTTTTAGAAAAAATTACCAGGAGAGAAACGACTAGGTCCAAGGTTTTTGTCCTTAAGCTGTTTTCGTCCTTAAGCTCTGGTGGCCACTGCATCCTCCTCTGCAGCCCAGGCAGGGTCCTCACTCCCGTGTGCTGGAGTCAGTGGAAACTATAGGGAAAAAAGGCTGTCTTTGCCCTATGAAAATCCAGGGTCATAGCCATTCCTGCCACACTGCGTCACCTCCATCTGTGGGCCTGTTTGTGTCTTGGTTGGAGGGGAGCCTGGAGCCTGATGAGAAGGTGCTTTCTGAGCACAACTAGTGACCTGTTGGGGTGCGTCTGCTTGAGTTGAGGTCTCTCCTGTTTATTACGGTGATCGCTTGTCAGGGAGGTGGACCTGAGTTTTCATGTCAGCAGTCAAAATTGGAAGCAGAGTTTGTTGTGAGCCAGCCATTCTTTCCTACAAATGACTCCTGCAGGCGAGGCATGGGGCACAGGGAGATCTGGGTCTAGTAGAAGCGATGAGGCCATGGCAGCCTTGTGTCCAGGGAGTCGGGGAGAAACAGTGGCAGGATCAGAGTAGAAAGGCTTCCTGGAGGGGGAAGCGTTGGAGGTGGGGTTCCCAGGCATTGGTGGCTGGGTGGTGGGGGCTTTGTGGAGGAGAAAGGGCTGCAGACTTCATTTCCTAATGGGGACTGGTGGATTGCTGCACAGCCCAAAGATGAACCTCTCAGTCTAACATTCCTCCTGCAAGCTCATGAGAATCATTTCATTTCCTGCTTGCCTTTTCAGTAATAACAACAGCCCACATAAATGGCAGCAGATGCTAAGGTGTTGCTGAGACATTAGGGAGGAGGGAGTGGTTTGTGGGGAACTTCGAAGCCGATCGCTCTTCTAAGGCGCTTTGCTGACAGCGGCTTTGTGGGGAGCACCCCAGGCTGCCAGCCCTCTGATTTTTCCAGGTTAGCTGGAACCTGGGTTTTAATGCAAAACCTTCTGAATTCAGATTGTTTGAAAACCTGATAGCCAAGCCAGTCAAAACTCAGGGTTGAAGTTGTACCATGAGCTATAGTCTTTGCTGGCTGGGACAGAAGAACTGACTCCTCTGTCGCCTTGGCTTTCATCTTTGGACTGATGTCACCTGTCAGCCCCTTAACCTGCCTCACAGTCCAGCTCTGGATGCTGGACCAGGACAGGCAGGATCTTTGAAGGCTTTGCTTCCGTGTGAGAGCGTGGGTGTCTCTGACCCGGCAGTACTATCTCCACTGCAGATTGAGATGGCCATTCTGCGATTTCCTTACGAGTCCTGGGGGACCCCCTTCCAGCAGCTGAAGCAGGTGGTAGAGGAGCCGTCCCCCCAGCTCCCAGCTGACCGTTTCTCCCCTGAGTTTGTGGACTTTACTGCACAGTGGTGAGTCTCAGCCCTGCTCAGACCTGAGGGCCTCCCTGAGCCCAGTCAGTACCCCTCCCTGCCCTGGCCAGATCCCATCCTCCCTGGGCCCGGTCTCCTTTTTGAGCAGATAAACCCCAATAACAGCATGAAGATAGTAGGCAGAAATAGAGTATAAGGATAATTTGACAAACTATGGTCCTGGGAGGAGTTTTTAATACAGTTCCTCTAGAAATGGACAGATCACATAGATCAAAAAAAAATGAAGAGTATATGGAGGATTTAAATGCACAGTAAATATGCTTTTGTTGATGTTTAGAACTTTGTATCACATTAAAGAATGCCCACAAGATCCTTATAAAGATTAATTATGTTTGCGATTACAGAGGAAATAAGGGAAAAGGCAGGAGGTAAAGTCGTATAGGCCATATTCTCTTGACTATAATTAGATGGAACAGAAAATACAAACTATGGAGAAAAAAGCTACAAGGAAATTAAAAGTAAATTCTTCTAATATACTCTTGGGTTATAAGGAGATCTAAAACATAAAATTATAAAGTAGTGAGAAGTGAAGACTGAGAGTATAACATACCAACAGCTTTGTGCTGTGGCCAGAGAGACCTCAGGGGAGAATTCACAGCCTTTCTTTCTTTCACTGGAAAATAAGAAAGTCTGAAAACAGGTGTGCCTGGCAGACAGGGTCATTCTCTCCCAGGACCCATGGTAAGGAACTTCCTCTCTCGATTAAGGACACCAAGCATATGATGGTTAATGGTAGCATTTTAGTACTGGGATCATTGGAAATCTCCTAGGTCACTATAGAGATAAGAAAGCTCACAGCCCAGGAGGCAAAGAAACTTGGTCCAGTCTCTGTGGTGGGTACCATAATCCCACTCTGCCCTTGGAAGCCCCCAGGACAGGTCAGTCCTTTCTTTTCTGAGCCTCGGGAGCATGTGTGTCTCCTTGCTGCTTGGGCAGGGCCAAGCCCAGCCTGACTTGACTGGCCTGGATGGGCTGGACTCGCTTCCCTGCCATCCTGGCCCCAGCCTACCCTGTTCTCTCCTAGCCTGAGAAAGAACCCCGCGGAACGCATGAGCTACCTGGAGCTGATGGTGAGTGTGGGTGGGGCTCTCTGGGAGAGGGCTGCCTCTATGCACAGCAGTGGGCAGCTCCTCTGGCTTGCCTCTGCATTCAGAATTATTTGAGGAACTTTGTCGCTCATTCTCTCATTCACTTGTGTACTCTGGCTCCCTCTTTCACCCTTCATGCCAGGCTCTTGGAGTGGGGCAGAGGGCCAGCAGGGCAGCCGGGCCATTTTATTTGGAGGTGTCGGGAGGTTTTGCAGGGGAAGTGGGCCTCGAAGGATGAATGAGGATCTCCTCGCCAATGGAGAGGGCACTCCACTTGGTATGCCCATTGTGGACAGAGTCCTGGCGTGTGCAGGCAAGAGCAAGTTGAGGGTGGCAGTGAGAGAGCTGAGGAGGAAGCCTGAACACTCTCTACCTGGAGGGCCTCCAAGGGCAGGGGTGCTGGAAGGATCAGGGTGCAGGTTAGGACTAGGAGTTGGCTGGTTGCCCTCCAAGGTGACTGCCTTCTGTACCCTCAGGAGCACCCTTTCTTCACCTCGCACAAAACCAAGAAGACTGACATCGCTGCCTTCGTGAAGGAGATCCTGGGAGAGGACTCATAGGGGCAGGGCTTGGACCTTCTCCAACTGTCTGTTGGGGCAGTGCTTGCCCACACCCATAAGCTACTGCCGCCCTGGCCTGGGCACCCAAGAGGAATCCAGGGGGCTGCTCCTGCCTGACAGGCAAGGTCCCAAGTGCCAAAGAACCAGACCATCGGGGACCCCCAGTGCCTCTGCCCCTGCTGCTCCAAGGACCCCAAGACTCTGGACTTGGAGGGGCCTGATGCCCCTCACAGAGAAGGCAACCCTGCCTTGTGCAGGCCACTGCCTTGGCTCAGCCCTGGATGCCACCCAAGTTGTATATTTTTTTATCTCTCGACTGAATGGACTTTGCACACTTGGCCTAGGCTGGCCACACCTCTCTCCTGGCATTGGTGAGGGGACCCAGCATGGGGATGAGCCACGTGAATTCCCTGGAGCCCCCACAAGGCAGGTGCCAGAGCCGCCGAGGCCTTCACCCCAGCACTGGCAGACGGGGCGCTAAGGGCACCGGGGTCACCTTGCCCTTGCCTGCCGCCTCTAGGGGTGTAGTTTCACCTTTATTTTTTTAATTTATCTTCCTGATTTTTTCTTTCGCTTTGTGGGTTTGGCTGGTTTTTCTTGCATGGTTTGGAGCCGATCACTTTTCTGTCACCTGCTAGGGGACCAGCAGGCTAAGACCTGCCCTGTCTGCTCAGGCTAGGGTCTTGGGAGATGGGCCTAAGGTCTCCACTCAGAGAGGTGCTAGGGGAGCCATCCAGCTCATTCTCCTTGGGGACCGGCTCGAAAGGGGCTGTGGATTTGCTTTTGGTATTGTTAAAAAAAAAAAAAAAAATATATATATATATATATATTTTTTTTTTTGAAGAAAGGACTGCCTGTCCAGGGTCCTGTCCCTGATGGATTGGGGCAGTTGGCTGATTGCTGTTTTAATTAAAAAAAAAAAAAAAGTGGGGCAAAAGTTGTGTGACTGTGTGTTGGAGCTGTGAGCCCTCCTGCTGCGCAGTGGTGGCTGGTGGCTCTGAGGGACAGGGACAGGCAGCATGGTCAGGGGGGCCTCTGACCTTCCAGGGCTGTGCGCTTCCACATGTGAGGACACAAGGCTGCCTCCGGACTGTGACGAGGCTCCAGGCCCTTGCTGGACGCTGGACAGAGCGCAGACTTAGGCCTGGTCACCAGGGGCATTGACGAGTGCATTGTCAGGTGCTGCACCTGGGCTGGGTGGCCACCTCACTGAGGGTAATTTCATTATCCCCAGCTCACAGATGAGTCCAGAGAGGTGAAGTAACTTGTCCAGAATCACACAGCTCATGATTGGAGAACTAGGCTCTGGGGCAGAGGGAGTGGGGCAGCTGGAGGATGGCCCCCTTGGCAGGGTTCGCACTCTGTGATGCTTGAGGCCTGGGCTGAAACTCTCTTCCTTCAGACTGAAGTAGAAGGGAATTTACTTGCTCACATAAGCGGAAGTGTGCCTGGCTTCAGGCACCGTGGAATCCGGGAGCCAGGTTAATCTCCTGTGGAACTTAAATCCACCTTACTTGTTTTCTCTGTCTCAGTTTTGTACTCCCCACTTGGGGCCATGTCAGGACTCAGTAGCTGCTGCCAGCTTAGCAAAGTGTTCCAGAACTGCTGAAGCCCAAGGACTGGCTCTTCTCGGCTGGGAAGGGTCACAGGCTCATCCTCATGCCCATCTTGGGCAGCAAGGATCCTGCTCAGGAGACTTCTCTGGCCTGCACACCAAGATCTGAGAGCAGGGCCTCGCTGGCCCTCTAGGGGAAATGGCATGTTCCCACAGGAGACACGGATCCTCCTGGGGTCCCTCTTTCCTCTGCCTCTATCCACCAGTCCTCCCATCTTCAGTTCAGCCAGAGGCAAAGTGTGACTTTCATGCCCAAGGTTGGCCTCAGCCTGGGACAGCCTCTGCGGGTAGTCCTCCTGGATGCAGCATTTAACAGCCTCAAGCTCCATCTGGGCGGGGAGGCCGTTCTCACCTGAGGGGGTCTTTGTGACTGTACCCTGTGCCTAGAACGCCCCTTCCCACCTTCTGTGGGTCTCTGCTTACCAGCTCCTGACTCCTGTGACTTCCCCAGGGAGGCCAGCCTGCACATGGCCCCATCGATGTACTAATCTGGGCTAGTTAGACCCGCCACTATCGTGTGCTCAGTGCCGGAAGCTGCGGAGCGGGGAGCGCCCCACCTGTGATCAGTGGAAACACTAATGAATGAACACGTGAGAAAGGCCTGAGGGCGTGGTCCTGCAGGTGCGCCCGTGGATACCTGCATAGACGGATCGGCCAGCGTGCGAATGTGGCTCCGTGCGCGCGCGCGCCCCCCCAAGCGCGCGCACACACACGACCGCGCGCGCACACACACACGACCGCGCGCGCGCGCGCGCAGGTCCAGCCGACCCGAGCCCCGGGCGCAGCCCGGGGTGCTCCTCCCTCCGCAGCCACCAGGCGGCGCGGCACAGCCCCGGCTTCTACCCCTCGGCCCCGGAGTGCCCAAGCGCCGGTCCCCCACGCGGAGGCCCGGAGGGGTGCCCCCTATTCTGGGTTCACAGCGCTCTTGTTCAGTCGCTCAGTCGTGTCCGACCTTTAGCGACCCCATGGACTGCAGCGCGCCAGGCTCCCCTGTCCTCCACTGCGCTCTACAGCTGGTAAATCATCTGCAGTGTCCAAAGGACTTTGCCGTTTACAAAGCCCAGAGCTGTTCATAAAACACAGCTTACAAAGTAATAATTGACCGATAACAAGGCCCTCCGCAGGGTTGCAAAGCACTTTTTACCCAGCAAGTGGTTCACAGTTTGCCAAGCAAAGTTCCTAGATTCCTCTTCACGTTGGTTTGAACATGGTTGTTTACAGGTTCGGATACTATGGAGGGGACCCTGCAGCTTTCACAAAGGGCGTCCACGTATCTAGCTGGGAGAAGCCTGCGTGCAGGTCACTGACATTCACAAAGCACATGACGGTTTATTCAGCCATGAACACGCCAGGTGGAGGCTCCTTCCACTGTCCATGTGGGTGGGGCCCATGGGCACAGGAACCAGACCGGGTGCTCAGGGGCCTTCCCAGACCTGGGATGAATGAGTCTCTTGGGGATTGACAGACAGACGGTGGAGCCACATGAACTGTCTGCCTCAGGTGCAGCAGTGAGAGCCTCCTCACGAGGCAGCACTGAAAGCCAGCATCTGGGCCTGGCTGGGAGCAGGAGGTGGCCCCTGTGGGAGGATTTGGTGACTTCCTTTCTGGAGGTGAGGGAAGGCAGCTTTGCTCCTTAGACATCAGCTTGGCTTCTTCTCAGAGCCCTGCTGTGGCTCCCACCTCCTCCAGTCCATGCCTCGCGGTGGCCCCCGCCTTCCGGTGGCCCATGCCAGCCAGCCCCCACACCCCATACTCCTCCTTGCTCCCTGTGCTTCAGCCACGCCATGCTCAGACCTGCCTCAGGGCCTTTGAACTCGCTGTTCTCTGTGCCCAGAACGTGCCACTCTGCCCCGTCAGTCCTGGCTGGACTTGGACATCTCTTTTCGCCTCAGAGATGCCGTCCTCTCAGAGCGGCCTCCCTGGCCACCTTGCCGCTGTGTCCCCTTGCACTGCTGTGTTTTCTTCACACTCTTGCCTGCTGAGCAGCTCTCCAACTACACTGGGAGTTGTCTTGCCAGCTGGGTCTGTCTTGCTCAGAGCCTGGCATGGAGAGGGCCAGGCAATGACAGAGGGAGGAGGCAGGTGCAGGGAAGCTGCCCTCTGGTGCCAGAATGATGCCAGAACCAATGCAGTGGGGCCCAGAGAGCCAGGCTCGGCCAGTTCTGTGCCACAGCTCAGGGGTGGGCTGGGGACTGCCCTTCTATTTCTTTGAGGCTGTGGGTCCTGGGAGGACGCTTAGAACCAAGGCCATCCCTGGTTGTACTGACGGGGGGCTCAGAGCAGGGATGTGATGGGCTCACGGTCACACAGGGAGCAACACCAGGGCTGGGATCTTGGCAAGGTCTGGGGACGGGGCTGCCTGCATCACTGCGGTTGTCAGCACGGTGGTCCCAGGGCAGTGAGTAAGGTTTATCCTCCCACCTCCTCCAGTTTTTAAGCCTGTCAGGATGGCTCTGGCTCAGGAAAAAGGGAAGGGGCCAGCATGTGGCTCCCGCCATCAGCCCTGCATTCGCTGTGTCCTTGAGTGCTTTGAGGGTAAAGACAGTGGATGAGAAAGCTGGGCCGGGGTCATTTCCTCTCCCAGTAGGGACTTAAGAGCATCTGGCCAAACCTTTGTCCAGTGCAGGGATCCCTCCCTAGTCACACCCTCACCAGGGGCTGAGACCTCTGCTTGCACACCTCCCCTGATGGGGAGCTCGGTCTCATTCAGACGTGCTTCTTGGAGGGATCTCAGATTCTTCTTGTCCTGGTTCCACTCCCTGAGGCTTGTGATGCCAGAGCCTCATGTGTAGACTCTGGCACACTCTAAATGTTCATTTCTTTGCCTCTTGTGAAAGCCGTTTTGAATACTTTTGGAAACCAGGTGGGAGGGTCTATATATACATCAGCTGTGCTATGTTTATCGCAGCTCGTTTATCCTCAGGCCCAGGGCAGTCAAGTTCTCCTGGAGATCACAAAGCCTCAGCAAGGGTCCAGGCTTGCCTGAGGCCCTCCAGACAGTGAGCTCAGTAACCCAGGAGTCCTGTCCACCCCCCACTCTGATCAAGCCACCTGCCAAGCTGGGTTTAGCTGCATTCACCCCCTCCAGCCTTGCAGAAGTCGTGGGCTGCTCTGTTTCTGTCCTGCACTGGCTTAATGGCGGGACTTGGATAAGGAGATGCTTGGGAGACAGCAGCAGCTGCCATCTCTGGTTGTGGATGCTCCAGCCCAAGAAGTTCTTCTTTTCCTGGCTCCCAAACCCTCTATGGCTCCCTGTTGCCCACGGGATTCAGGGAACGGAGGCCCAGCACCATATTTCTACAGCAGAGCCTTGTCTGGATTATTCTCTGCAGGGTTTGGCACATGGAAGGTGTCACCTGAGCACCTACTGTGTGCCAGCAATGTTCTAGGACTGGAGCTATAGGTGGACCTAGACAGACCTGGCCTGCCCTCTTTGAGGTCAGAAGGCATCAGACGGAGCATAAGGAGACTTATAAAAGCTTAAAGCTGCATTTCACACTCTCTTCCCATTGTCATTCTCTAAGGAGAAGCATTGAATTATTAAATCATTTAAATTAATTAAGCTTAATGACAAGTAACTCACTTTAATTAAGTAAATTATTTAATTTCTCTCTGATGAGAGATGCAATACTAATGAAAAAGATTTTGTCATATGGGGCTGCAAATAATTGTAACATCTATTTTTTCAGTCCTCCAAGAACCAATTTTTGCTTCCCTTGAAAATGCATGGTTTAAAAAAAAAGAAAAGAAAATGCATGATTTAGTTTAGAGGATTATAATCTACTCAGTGGAGTGAAAAGGGGACATGTGAGGGGGGACCTTTATTGAGTGCTTGTCATGGGGGGCAGCCCACAGCCTCAGAATACTCCACCCGACAGGGTAGGCAGCAGCAGGAGGCCTGGGCATCTCATAGGTGAGGAGTGGAGAGAGCATGCCAGGGCTAGCCTGTGCAAAGGCCCTGGAGCCAGAGCGGGAAGAACAACAGCAGTGAGAGGAGCACCTTTCTGAAATGTTCTCATGCCTTTTTGCCCTCAAAGCTCTGCTCCAGGCTTCCCACCCTCAGCTCTTGGTTCAGATACACTGAGTTTGACTCTGTCACCCTGCACAGTGACCTTGAAGATGGCATAGTATCTCTCAGACTCAGTTTCCTCTTTGCAAATTGACTAGTAATGCTGATCTTACAGGATTGCAGGTGGCTTCCAGGAAATGCTGGAGAGCGCAAGGTCCATCACGATCCTGGCACCCAGTAGGTATGCAGTTAATGCTCTTGGGCTGGGCCCAGAGCGTGAATTATGGGTCTCAGGCATGGTATTCAGTGACTCCAAATTCATTTTCCATCTCACAGTTGCCTTTAAAACAAAGCCTCATTATTTGTGGTACCATGGGATGCATGTTTGTGGCTGAGATGGGCTTGCCTTTTTTTTTTTAATTTTTAATTATTTATTTATTGGTTGTGCTGGGTCTTTGTTGCTGCACGTGGGCTTTCTCTAGTTGCAGTGAGCAGGGGCTACTTTTCTGGGCTTCTCATGGCGGTGGCTTCTCTCATTGCGGAGCACCAATTCTAGGCCCATGGGCCTCAGTAGCTGCACCACACAGGCTTTGGTTGCTCTGTGGCGTGTGGAATCTTTCTGGACCAGGGATTGAACCTGCATGCCCTGTGTTGGGAAGCAGATTCTTAATCCACTGTACCACCAGGGAAGTCCTGGGCTTGACTTTTAAATCTTGTTTTCAAGGTCTGCCCTTGGAACTGTTAAGATTTCACAGGCTGCTATGACAGGTAGGGATGGGCTTGTGCATCTCGGGGCGCTGGAGGCTCTGACTGGAGCCAGGACAGAGCCTAGCTGGTGTCTGACCCTCTGTCGGAGCTGACTGGTCCCCTCTGTCTATGGGCAAGTCATGACTTTTCTCAAGGCTCAGACTTGTTTGTTGTGAAATGGATTGGTCAGGCTGCTCCCTGTGTGATCGCAATGGTCTCAGAGAGGAAAGCTTTGGGGAGGAGGGCAGGACTCAGGTGCAGGGCCTGGGGGCCAGGATGACTCATGCTGTTGCTCCCTTTCCTTTCTTGCTCATTTTAGTCTTTTCTCCAGGAATTCCCTTCAGAGTTCTTGGTTGCAAGCAACACAAAGTGCCTGTCCACCATAAGTAAAGGGGGCATTTCTTGGATCAATCTCAGGGCTTACAGAGTAGACAAGAGAACTTTCAGGTACCAAAGGGGCTACAAGGGCCTGGGCATCAAGGCCAATATTGTCAGGACTGTGTTGTCATCATTGCCCCAGATAGTAAGCTTCTAAGTCCCAGGCAAGAGTAGTCTAGTGACCAGACCAAAGTCTGGTCCTTTCAGCTTCTGTAGTGGGAAATCGAACAGAGGGACTCCTCCCCACTAAGAAGGGGTTTGGGTACTGAACAGTCAACCCCATCCTAAAACACATATTCCCTACACCCTCTTTTTGCTGGTGAATTCCTACTCCTATTCAGCCCTCAAAAGTCACTTCCACAGGTATTGGTCATCTCCTTTGCAGGGTTCCCCCCCAGCTCCCTGCTTCCCTCCATCCTTCCAGAGTCGGCTTCCTGCCCCGCCCCCGCCCCCGCCCCCGCCCACGCCCACTCTACCCCACCAGCCTCACCCCACCAATCCAGCCCCGCCCCCACCATGACGCAAAAACCGGGACACGCCCCCATACCCCGCCCACAGGTCCCTCTCCCCGCCCCGGTGCCGCGCTATCCCTGCCCGGGAGGTTTCCTGCCTCCGCGCTGCCTCTGGCTGCTTCAGCTGGGTGCGGCTCCAGGCACCGGGGGATCTGTGTGGGAACACGCGCTGTCTCGCTTCCCAGTAGGCACTGTCCAGGATTCCCTTGCACCTAAACCCTTCTCTGTGTCTGCTACACGGAGTACCACTGTGAAAAAGGGTGGGGATGCAGGCGCTAACCGAGGTCAGGTTTTCAGTCCGTACATGTGCTAGGTAAGTGACGCCTGCAGTCGTCACAGGGACCCTCCCGCCCCGCTGCTCCCTCTCCGTCGACGCCCCGGGCTCTCCGCAGAATCTGGACTCTACTTCTCCCGGGTTCCCTCAGGGCTTTTTCATAACACTGCTCTCTTGGCGCACCCCCTCAGTCGCTCCGCTTTAGCTGTGTGGCCTTGGGCAAGTGACTGCACTTCTTACTCGCTCTGTGCTGGGACTTGTTGCCTCCTCAGGGCCAGTGCCAGCATGGCTCACTGGGCAAACGAATCCCAGGTGTCGTGGCTGGCTGAGGGTCTCGGAGAAGTGTCTGGGGCCTCGGTATGAGGGGAGTGTAGAGGCTGAGAGGATGGGAACTGCAACAGACCTGGGGGGCTTCCTCCTGCGTGTGGAGCGCTGGTATCTCGCCAGAGCCTGCAGACCTCCTTACAGGGACCTCATGCTGGTCCCTGCGCTGTTCTGGGCTTGGCTGCTGGCTGAGACCTGCTTCTGATACTTGCTTCAGAGAGTGGCCCTCGGGCCTTGGGGCCCGCACTGCCCTGAGAGCGCAGTCCGAGCTCCCGGGAGCCGACTCCTGCATCCTGGGGCAACCCCGCCCATCTGCTGCTGCAGGGGTGTAGCTCCTCGCCTGGAGCAGCGCAGATTCAGAGGCGTGATCTACAGGCCAGAGCTCCCTGGGATCCAGCCGCGGCCAGGACAGAAACGCCCCCTTCGTGGGCTGCTCGGCCTCTCTCCCACTCCCCTTGCTCCTGCTCCGCGATGGTTTCAGCAGGGAGAGCATCCTTTCCGAGGTTGTGCAACCTGAATCCTTGCCTCAGACTCTGCTTCTGAGAGAATCTGACTAGACCACCTGCTGGCACTAGGTATCTTGGGTGTATTTTAATCAGATGAGTCTACTGGTCAGGATCAAGGTATGGCGGCTTATTAAAAACACCAACAAAATCACACTAAGGATGGTTTAAAGCAGATAGACAACCATCTCTCTCTCGTACAGTTTGAGGGTCAGCGGTCTGTAGCAAAAGGGCAGTTTCATGGCCCAGGGCCTAGGTTCCTTCCATCCTGGGTGTCTGAGGCCTTTGTTAGCACCATTCCAGGTGGTCCCTGACACCAGCCCCTGTTCTGAGCAGCAGGTAGAGGGAGAAGCGGCACCTCCCTCCCCTTGAAGGGCATGCGCATTATTGGCTCACCTCAGGTTGAACAGTTTAGTCAAATAGTCACCACACTGCAAGGGGGGCTGGGAAATGTAGTCCACACACGCAGCTCAGTGCCCACCTAAACCCCAGGGGCCCTGTGGTCTGGGAGGAGGGGGACAGAAACAGGGGAAATCTGTTCATGCTATGACACACAGGGAGGACAGAATATTACTGTGAAGCTGCAACCATATTCTTCCTTCAGAGATAATGGTCTCTATTTAAGAAAATATGCTTAGGGTCCGTAGCAGTAAATGCGCTCCTGTAAGGGAAAGCCCGTGGGGTGCAGGGGAGGTTAGGGCTTGTATAGTGCAGTGGGGGCTGGTAAGGCAGGGACAGGAATGGGCCAGGAGGAGTGGTCTGTGGAAGGAGCCCCTCCTGTGAAACCTATCCGCGTCCACTTTTGAGTGGACATGTGACCCACTTCAGTCTGGGTGAGGGCTGTCTAAGAGCAGCGGGGATAGTTGCAAAAGACAGAGCTGACCAGGGAATATGAGAGACACAGGCCAGACCAGGCTGGGTTTGAGGGGCCCTGAAGGATCTCAGAGAAACCCAATTCCCCCATGAAGGGCCAGGATCACGGCATCTTAACTAAAATACACACAGGATGTCCCGTGGGCTGATGAGGGCTCCACTCATTTTCCACATATGTTTGCAAAACCGGAATCCTGCCAGGAATACAGATGTACTTTCTTGGTTCATACAGCACCAAGTCCATGAGTTTCCATTTTGGTGGCTGCCTAGTGGTCCATCGCCATGAGGTCCCTTCTTCACCATGTACCCCCTAGCTGGATGTGGCCTCCAATACATACCAAGCTTTCACCCCAGTAATGTGGACATCCTTGAGTAGCAGGTCAGCTGGCATTTCAGATTTAGGTGATTTCCCTGGGCACGATTCCCAGAAGAGGACTGGGGCAGAGGGAAGCACATTTGCCCGTGAGGCCACGGCTTTTGGAGCCAAATAGCTTCCTGGCTGGGTTGTGCTGAGTGGCCCACCTGCCTGCAGAGCCCGGGGCAGGGAGGGGGAGGGGGACCACTTTCGTTTAGTCTTTCTTTCAAAGATTTTTGAAGTGCTATGTGTTCGCTGTAGAAAGTTTAGAAGATACTGAGCAATTCAAAGAGCAAATTTATCTATTATCCCATCTGCCAGAAATATTTATAGATAGCACTTTTTTAGAATTCATTTTCATTGAGATAAAATTGACATAGAACATTGTATGAGCTTAAAGTGTGCAGCTAGCATTTTGATTTATATCCTTCCAGTCTTTTTTTCCCCATATATAAAAGTTTCTATCGTGCAAAAATTCACATGCATAAACCTTTTATTACAACAGGTTCAAACATATACAATGCTAGGTTGGGTCATGAGGCTTCAGGCACCCAGCTCCCAGTTTCAGCAGTGGTCAGCACACACCAGAATGGTCTCATCTCTGCCCTTGCCACTTCTTCCCCTCCCAAGCGGTCGTCCTGTTCATCTCAGACATTGTGTAATTTCATCCATAAGTGTTTCAAAATATATTTCTGAAGGTTATGACTTAAAAGACAATTACAGCGTCATTGTTTAGATCTTCATGCGTCACAGCCATTCCTTAATATCAGCAAATATCCAGTCTCAGTCTACAGTCGTCTCCTCAATGTCAGAATGAACAAAATATGGTTTGAATCTGCATCTGAATAAGGTCCCCATGTCACTCTGCCTGATGTATCTCCTAAATACCTTTCCTCTAAAGGCTCACCCCGTCTTTTCTTCCTTGTAACTAGTTGGGAAAACCAGGTTGTTAGACTCGTAGAGTTTCCCGCAGTCTCTCTATTTCCTGTAAGTTGGGAGCCAGGTCTGGAGACTTGATCAGATTCAGCTGGGACTTTATTTATTTACTGGACAAGAACATTAGGTCGGGGGCTCTGTATTCCCCCCAGGGAGAGGTACAGCGTCCTGCCATCTCTGCTGTGTTAGCAGCTGCTGATTTGCAGCGCCTGGATTCGCTAATTTATTAGAGGTTGCAAACTAGTGACATCCTAATTCTATCATTCCTGCTTCATTTGTTAGCTGAACGCTTTCGTGGAGGGAAAGTTGCCCTCCCCCAGTGTTTGCACTGGTGGTGTGGGTTCTAAAGGAAAGGCAGGATGTACGCTTGGGCTTCCCTGGGGGCTCAGTGGTAAAGAATCACCTGTCAATGCAGGAGACCCGGGTTTGATCCCTGGGTTGGGAATATGCCCTGGAAGAGGAAACGACAGCCCACTCCAGTATTCTTGCCTGGGAAATCCCATGGACAGAGGAGCCTGGCAGGCTATAGTCCATGGGGTCACAAAAGAGTCGTACTCAACCTAGTGACTGAACAACAACATGGATGTATGCTTGCCTGTCCCTGTAACAGTTTTCTGAGTTAAGTTTGCCAATGGTGATCAAGTAGGGATGAAAACAACATTTAGAAACACATGGATTCAAAGATATTTTGGGGGGATTTCCCTGGTGCTTGGGTGGTGAAGACTCCATGCTCCCAATACAGGGGGCCTGGGTTCAATCCCTGGTCAGGGAACTAGATCCCACATGATGCAATTAAGACCAAGCTTAGTCAAATAAATAAATAAATAAAAATAAATATTAAAAAACCCTGAAACCCCAAAGATCTTCTATGTGTTTCAATTGATTATGATAATTACCCTTCCTGATACTGGAGAGAGGATGAGATGGCTAGATGGCAACACCAACTTGATGGACATGAGTTTGGGTGAACTCCAGGAATTGGTGATGGACAGGAAGGTCTGGCTGCAATTCATGGGGTCGCAAAGAGTCGGACATGACTGAGCGACTGAACTGAACTGAACTGAACTGAGGGTCTCTCCCTTGTATGTAATCATTAAGAAAACGGCTTACCATTGGTGGCCTTTGCAGTTGTGAACACAGCTACGAATTCTTGAACTCACGTTTCCCACCTTGACTCTGGGGAACTGGGCCTTCTTCAGCTACTGGCAGAGTGTGGCAGATGGGCGTGAGGGGCCCGAGGTGCTGAGGGAACCGTGCCGCAGAGCCTGGCTCCTCAGAGGCCCTGAGCTGGGGAGCCTCCCGGCCAGCCCGTCCTCCCTCTGGATGTAAGCAAGGGGCTGCCATCAGCACCACGAGGAAAAGAAGCCTCCACGAGCTGGGTCCTGCATGGACTCGTCTTCACAGAATCGTTTACACAGTCAGCCGTGGGGCGGTCATGGGGCAGCAGGTCTTCAGAACCCTCTCTTCCACTCGCGCTTTGAGCAGGAGCCGCGGTGACCTGAGTGCACAGCCCTGGCCCCCTCCCCTGGTTTCCCTGGACTGTAGGCTCTGGCTGTCCCTCCAGCACTGGAGTTTCCTTTCTAAGCCAACCTGAAAATATGTTTTCTATTAATAGGTGAGTTAAGATGGAACGATCAATATGTTTAACTTCAGCTCTGCGTGGTGTTTTATGTTACATTCACACCTACCTGTGCAAGTCTTTTAAACAATGTGTCTTTCACTGTGGTTTTTATTTTCTCTCTCACTCAGACTTTATTTTTTGGTACTTAAGAAGGGTTCCTATTTTTGTTCCAGCTGTTACTTTTATAGTAATATATGTAAGTGACACTTGGTCCTCTCTTTTTTTTGTTATTGGTTTCCTCCTATGAGCCATACTGAAACTTGCTACAGTTGTCTTCCACAGTATCTGATTTGAATTAATATCCTTTTACTCTTGGGTTTCCCAGGTGGCAGTAGGGGTAAAGAACCTGCTTGCCAGTGCAGGAGACGTAAGAGATGTGGGTTTGATCCCTGGGTTGGGAAGATCCTCTGGAGGAGGGCATGGCAACACACTCCAGTTTCTTGCCTGGAGAATCCCCATGAACAGAGAAACCTGGAGGGCTGCAGTCCATAGGGTCACACAGAGTTGGACATGACTGAAGCAACTTAGCACGCACGCACGCCTTTTACACTCAGACATTAACTAGGCAGTTAGTAAGCTTATTCTATTTTTTACATGCTCTTCCCACTTTCCCTCAAATATACTATATCTGGTGTAACCGTTGGGCTTCCCAGGTGGCACAGTGGTAAGTGGTAAAGAATCCGTCTGTCAATGCAAGAGACATAGAGATACGCATTCGAATCCTGGGTCAGGAAGGTTCCCTTGAGAAGGAAATGACAACCCACTCCAGTGTTCTTGCAAGTGAAATCCCATGGACAGAGGAGCCTGGCAGGCTAGTCCATGGGGTTGCGAAGAGTCGGACACGACTGAGCAGCATGCACAGTGTAACCATCATTGGTCTTAACTGTGTAGATTCTCACGTGTTTGCACGTTCAGTTCTCACAGTCAGACCTCAGGGCTGTTTCTCTGGTGGTCTTGGTTGTTTGAGGCTTCTTTACTGGCAGGTCCTTAGGAGGCAGGTGGAAGTAACAGTCCTGAAGTTCTTGCCTGTTGATCTGTTTATGACCGTCGTACTTCCAGGTCAGTTTGGCTGGATCTGCCCCTCTCTGAGGCTGCTGGCAGGAAGGCTTGTGTTGGAGACTCTGACAATAGCCTGATTTCCTGGGAACCGACTTCATCTTTTTTTGCTTGAATTCCCAAAGGCAGCCATAGAATATGTTGGACAACATGTCTCTCTGTTGGCTGTTCTGGATCCGTTTTTCCAGATACTCAACGATGTTCAGTTGTTACATATTTCAGGGACATTTTTTTTAAATTACAGTATTTAGTCTTCGACTAAACACTTGGTTTCCTTCTTCAGCGACTTGTGTTATACACGTTCTATCTTCTGCCTGTTCGCCACGTAGTCACTTTCTCTCGAATCCTGTTTATCTCTTCCACTTTTTTATTGCTTAAAATTTTCTATTCTGTTCTAACTTCTGATTCTCTTAGGCATCATCTCTTGTGTTTAGCTGTGTTGTGTTCCTTCTGGTTTACTAATAGTTGTCATTCTGAATTGAGTTTTATCTTTTCTTCCCAATTCTTTCCTCAATGCTAGCACATCTTTTCTTAGGTCTTCTCATTTTGATTTGTTATTCTTTTGTATCTTTTATTACTGTCTTACTTTTTATTGACACATGCAAGAGTTTTAGGGTACATTAAAAAAAAATTCTGGCTGTGGTCCTGTGGCCTGTGTTTCTGGAATGCCTTCATTATCTGTTTCGTTTCCTCATTTCTCCCGTAACTTCGCATGGGACTTGACTATAATCTTCTCTGTTGTTCATTTTTATCTGAAATGACTTTCAGAACTTTGGAGAGGAGGACTGGGGCGGCTTCACAATCTTTAGTACTCTTTCCTGCTGTTTTCATGACATGTTAAAAAAAAAATGGTCTTGTATTTCCTCCTTCCCTCCCTTTCTTCCCTCGCTTCTCCCACCCCTTTCATTTCTAGTTTTTGGCCCCTCCTGTGCCTCTTCTGCTCATTTTGGCTTCTGTTCTCAGCACCTCCTTCTCAATATGGGGCCCTGCCCTGGAGGGGAGTTTAGTTATTCATGTTAAGAGTTGCAAGTCTTCTGCAGCCTCTTCACATGTTGCCCCGTTACAGTCACACACACCTAGTGTGTGTAGCCACCCCCCTGCTGGTCACTGTTTGAAAGGGGATGAGATGGCTTTGGGGCCTTCACCCTCCTGGGGGACAGACAGGGAGTGTGCCGAGCACTGAGAGCAGTCACTCCAGATGTAGCCAGGAAGATGAGACAGGAAAGATGGAGGGACACCCTCAAAAGGCAGAGTGAGGGCCCCAAGGACACGACTCACAGAGAGAGCCTTCTTGCCCTTGAGATGAGGCTGCACAGTGTTCCTGGTGGGCTCCAGACAGAACCTTGCTCTTGTCTGACACCTGCATCGCGAGTGTGTGGAGAGGGTGGATAACGCACTGTTTTAGTTCATGAGGCTCTGGAGTGAGAGGAGCCACCAGACAGCAGCTACTTTCCATCCCTGGAGACCCCTGCCCTGAGCTGGAGGCCGTGCAGGATGGGACGAGGCGTGTGCTCTCCATGCAGGGAGGATGGAGGAAGGCCGTTTGGAGGATTTGGACAGAGGCAGTGCCTGCTCGCTGGAGGTCCGTGACTCCAGCCCCCCTTGCCATTGGGCTGGGGCCATGTGACTTGTCTCAGCCATGGGCTAGAAGGGGAAGTAATGTATATTGACTTCAGAATGACACGGTGGGAGCTGGAGCCCCTTGATTCGTTTCCTTCTGGACAGAAACTCTGCAGGTTCTGAGTGAAGGGTGGAGGCTGCCAGTGCTGCTGGGGTCAGCATGCGGGAGAGAGTGGCGTGGCCATCGTCCTGCTTGGTCTAGGCCGGGACATGAGTGTGCGTAAACCCCCAAGATTGTGGGGTTTTGTCTTCCTGGCATATCCTGGTCTGTCTTAACCAACGCAAGTGCTTACTGCATTTTTACACAACACTGAGGCCTTGCCAACCATATTCTTTTAGAACATTCTTTTTTAAAGCTAACAATCAGCTTCACTGAAGCACAGTTTATAGAAAATAAAATCTCCCAATTTTAAGTTACAGCTTGATGAGTTTGAGAAAGATTGCCAGCTGTGTAACCATGACCTCCACCAAAGCAACAAACAGCACTTCCTTCTTCTCAAATCCTCTCTGGCTGCTTGGTAGTCAGCCTCCAGTCCTGCAACCGGCTCCTGGCAAAGGCTAGTTGCTTCTTGACATGATGGCTTTGCCTTTTCCAGAAAGCTGTATAAATGGAATCCCACTGTACGTAGCCTGTTGTGTCTGGCTTCATTCACTTAACATGATGCTTTTGAGGTTTTCCCGAGACTCTGCTGTTTTTGTTGCTGAACAGCCCTCCACAGTGTGTGTGGCTCTGCCTCCCCGTGGAGGGACATTTTGGGTTCTTTCCAGGTTTGGGCTGCTGTGAGTGAAGCTGTTATGAACATTTGTGCCCAAATTTTTGTGGTCATGTTTTCCTTTCTCTTGGGTAAATCCCTTAGAGTAGAATTTCTGGGTTGTGTGCAAATGTATATTTGACCCCAGAAGAAGCTGCCAAGCTGTGTTCTCAAGTGACTGTACCATTTTCGTGTCCTGATAAGCCACCCATCAGAGTATAACCTGCCTTTACAGTTAACTCGTGTATCATTCATATTTCCCTGCTGAAGGAAACATTTTTCTGAAACAGGATTTCAGTGGTTTTGATAATTCAAAGCATCCCAGTTGGTTAGCATTTAGGGCCTTTGCATTTTTTCCTAATTACGGATAAGATTGTGAAGGACATCGTCTATGTGATGGTGGTACACCTCTCTGGTTGTGTCCTAAACATGGGATTACTAGGTTAAAGGGTATAAACATTTTTTCTGATTTTTGATATGTATCAATACATATTACGTTCTGAAACCGTGCACCAGCTTGTATCAGGACCAGCATGTGGGAGCATGTTCATTTCTTCTTGGCAGATTTGGAAGAGCCCTTCATAAAGTGGTGATGTTAATCTCTCCTGCCTTATGCTGTGAATACTTTTCACAGTTTTCATTTTGCCTTTTAGCTCTGCTTCAGGCATTTTTTAAAATCCACAGACGTTTTTGAGCTGTTTTGTCATCCAACACGTCCGCCTATTCCTTTGTGACTGTCTCTGTGTGATGCTTAGAGAGTCCCTCCTCAGCTGAAGATGATAAAAAGAGTCACCAAGATCCCCACCCCCCCACTTTCCAAAAAAGAGCTTCATTCTTTACATTTAGCACTGTATCTATTTATTTTTAACCATGAAGCCTGTAAGACATACTAAAGAGTCTGTTACACAAATGCAAGTTTAACAAATAATAGGAATAAAAATGCCCACCCCAAAAAGAACCAAGAGAAAAAGAAGTCTCAGAAGAGATATACATGTGCTTTATTTATTTTTATTTATGTAGATGTTATAACTGAACAAAACTGAACTACCTTTTGTTTAGGAACACATCTGGCGAAAGTGTAAAGGTGAGCAACATAGTGATCCCGGCGTCTGCAGGGCAGTTTCCTCTAAGGGACGGGGTGAAGCTGGACAGGAGCGTTCAGGGCTTCAGAGGGACTGTGAAGCTCTATTTCTTCAGATGGCTGTGGGCCCTCTGGGGCCCATCCAAGTGTTCTGGCTTCAATTGGACAGTCATCTTGTATCTCCATTCTGTCTGTATCTATCCCACATGTCATTCAAAAGTTTTAAAACTGTGGCAAAAGGCATGTTAGATAATACTACTGTCTTAGCCGTTTTTATGTGCACAGTTCATTCCTGTTAAGTACAGCCATGTTGTTGTGCAGCCAGTCCCCAGAACTCTTCATGTTGAACTCTGTCCTGAACAAAAACAACTCCCCACTCTGCCCCCAGGCCCTGGCATCTGCCATTCTGCTTTCTCTCCCTATGAACTTGACAATTCCAGGTGCCTCCTGTGCATAGAGTATTATTTGTATTTTTGTGACTGGCTTAATTCCACTTAGCATAACGTCCTCAAGATTCGCTCATGTTGCAGCAAGTGTCAGGATTTGCTTCCTTTTTAAGGCTGAATAACATTCTGTTGCATGCATAGACCATCCACATGGAATTTTAAAGAAAGAAATAAAAATGTGAATGCTTTGCTTTTGTATTTGATCCTTTAATTGACTAGGACTGTATGTGGGTGGATGGTGTGAGGTAGGGGTGGACATTTGAATTTCTCCACTTTTTCACAAGCTTTGGTGTAAGCGTGCACCACGTGCAGGGCAAGGGGAGGAGCTAAACCTGCACCACGTGCAGGACAAGATGGGGAGATAAATGAAGCAGCTATTCTTTTTTTTTTTTTTTTTTTTGCCAAATATTGAGTGTCTGCAACTTGCCAGGTACTTTTTGGGTCTGGGGTACAGCTCCATGAGGACAGTGACCCTATCCTCGCTCTGCTAGTGACTGGTGACTGTAGCCTTATAGCTACAAAAAGGCTGCCTCAGCTCCAGCCTTCACATCCTTTCACCATGACCTTCAAAAGCTGCAGAGAAGCGGGTAACCAGTGTGTAAAGTGTCCACTCCTCCCAGGTCTGTTCCTTTGTGCCAGGAGGATCATCTTTCTCAGCCTTCCTTTATGTCTCCCTGTTCAGCCACTGGCACTGGGACTCTGTGACCAGGTTAGCCCCATCTAGATTCATCCTCTAGAGCTGACAACCTTCTGCAAAGATGGAAATGTTCTGGATCTGTGCTGCCCAGCATGGAGGCCACTGGCCTCATGTCCCTACCAAGCTATTCCTACCGAGCTCTTGCATGCAGCTAGTGAGACTGCAGAACTGAATTTTTATTTAACTTTTAATTAATTTAAATTTAAATAGCTAGATGTGGTGAGAGGCTCCTGTATCAGAGAGCATGGCTGGAATAAGGTCTGGGTTCAGATACTGGGGAGGAGGGAGCTGGCTCAGAGAGGGTCAGCATGGGTTTGCCGGGGACCTCCCTGTAAGTAGATGCAGATCAGGTGAGTGTGTGTGTGTGCAGAGGGTAGGGCCCCCATGGCCACAGCACTTCTGTTTTGCCCCAGGCAGGACCCTGGGGAGAACTCACCTGGGGGTGGGTCGGCAGGTGCACTGGATGCATCCCTTCCAGAAACTTTGGTCCCACCTCTAACACTGTAGAAAGCGCAGCTCCTGGCCTGGGCACCTCTGAAGACCTCTGACTCAGATATCCAGCTTCTGGTGAGCGTGCTGACCACTCAACTGGTGTCTCCACGGAGGCCCCGCCCAGAGCACAAATTCGGACACAGCAGCGCACGGCCCTGCACCCTCGCCATCACCGACTGACACTCCGAGTGTGTGGTGCCCGTAGGCCACGGGGTGGGGGCTGGAGGGGCCCGGTGCACATGTGCCCAGGGAAACGTGCAGGGGACTCTGGGTGGGGAGAAGGTGAGGTGGTCCCACTGGGCTGCAGGGGGCGGTGTCTCCTGGCCTGGCTCCACCAGAGCCTGCACCTTCTCTGAGGTCTCTGGAGTCAGAGTTTGAAGCAGCCCGGGCAGGCCTTAGCCCATACGTAAGAGAAACTCAATGGAAACGTCATGTGGGTATATTTTCAGCCTTGCTGGCCGGAGCTGGAAGTCAGCATTGGTCTGCCATCAGGGAGGATGAAAGGGCTGCCGGGCCTCCTGAGAGAGTGGTGGTGGAGAGGATGAGCCCAGAGGGTGGTGACATGGCCAAGGTCACACTGTGTGTGGTGCAGAGCTGGGGGCTGAAGGGCCTGGGAATGGAGCCCTGGGCTCTGGAATGAGGACTCAGCTGCAATACAGGCTCCTCCTTGGGAGTCACGTTACCTCCCTGTGCCTCAGTTTCCTCATCTGCGAAATGGCACCACAGTGTTGCCTCAGGGGTGGACGCCAGCATGACCACGGCCAGGTCACAGCAAGTACTCAGAAGCACTGACACTTGTGCAGCCAGCTCTGTTCTGAGCACTTTTGTGCCACTTGCAGTGAGCACCCCCTCAGGGCGGCTCCCTTCTGGAGGGTGCAGTGCAGAGTTCTGAGCTTAGGTGGGCAGCGCCGGGCCATGCTCCTTGCCAAGACCCTGAGGGTGAGGCTGGTTCCGGGGCCCTAAGTCCATGGATCCCAGTCTGAGGCCTGGCCCCATACCCTCGCCCTGCCATCGCTGCCTCTGCTCCAGGACCCTCCCCATTCCCTGCCTGCCTGCCTTCCCGCCCTGTTTCAGGCACAGAGGGGGGCTGTGCATCCACTGATTCACTCAGTCACTCATCCAGCGCATGTCCACCAGACCCACAGTGAGCAGGCTGTCTATGGACATGGCCCCAAACCTGACCTGCCCCAGGGAGTCGGCTGGGTGGGTGGGGGTGGTGAACAGACACCAGAGACACAACCACCCTAACCAGTCATGAGAGGAATGAGGCGGGGGAGCTTTCCTAGGGCCGGGCCCTCCCCCACCCGGAGGTGATGTGAAGTCGATGAGGCTGGGGACAGCGGTCCTGGCTGGGCAGGTGCAAGGGGCCCATGGTGAGGAATGGAAAGAGCAGCTCGCTGGGTGTCCAGACCAGCAGGGCTGGGGGTAGCTGTGGCTGGAGGGCAGCAGCAGGGCCTGGGGTCCCCTCGGAGGACAGTGGTGTCCCTTTCCAGTGGCTGACTCGGCCTGACGTGGGTCTGCGAGCTCTGTGGGGTGAGCAGGAGGTCCAAAGCCGTGAGGCCGGTGAGGGGCTGAACTAGAGCAAGCCTGGATCCGAAGGCCCCTGGGGCAGGTGTCCCTCGGTGGCAGGGTTAAGTAGGCTCATTTTGTCAACCTTTCTTCATGCTGCTGCTGCTGCTAAGTCGCTTCAGTCGTGTCCGACTCTGTGCAACCCCAGAGACGGCAGCCCACCAGGCTCCCCCATCCCTGGGATTCTCCAGGCAAGAACACTGGAGTGGGTTGCCATTTCCTTCTCCAATGAATGAAAGTGAAAAGTGAAAGTGAAGTCGCTCAGTCGTGTCCGACTCTTAGCGACCCCATGGACTGCAGCCTACCAGGCTCCTCCGTCCATGGAATTTTCCAGGCAAGAGTACTGGAGTGGGCTGCCATTGCCTTCTCCGTTCTTCATGATTCCCCTTAAATAAAATTCCTGAGTGTGTTTATGCATCTGCCATGTGGCCACTGGTCAGGCCCGGCACCCCACAAGCAGCCCTGCTCCGACAGCATTGCCCAGAACCGTCTGGTTCATTTGGAGGCATGTGTGTGGCTCTGTGTTTGGATCCCTTCTCTCTGAGTAAAGGTCCCCGTGGCAGCTCCCCGTGGCAGCTCCCCATGGCTGGTCCCCGTGGCAGGTCTCCATGGCTGCTGTGCTGCGTGCCTCCGTGTGGATATGCATGATGTGTTTACCCTTCCTCCTCTTGATGGGTCGCTTCAGTTTAGGGCGATTCTGAACGAAGCGGCAAGAATGCCGTAGTGTATCTTCCAGTGGATTCGTTTCCTGGGGGTTCACACCCAAGAGTGCACCGCTGGGTCACAGGCTATGCTGCCAGATGCTGTGCAGATGCTGCCAGACAGCTTCCATGGGGCTTGTCCTAATTACACTCCCACCCACACAGTATGGGAGGAGTTAACAAACCCATTGAGGAAAAAAATGGAACATACTCACAAGCCCCACTATGTAAAACAGGATAGAAACTGGTTCACAGTGGGGGACCCTGTACCTCTTGTGCCAGGTCACCTGTGAATCCTAGGGGGCTCTGGGACCCAGTATAAACCCCTGTTTCCTTCCCATGGGTAGGAGTCATGTGCCAGAGAGGGCAAAGTTTGTTAAAATGCAAATTCCAGAGCCCCATCCACATAGCATTTGATTTGCAGTCTGAGGTGGAACCCCTGCCCCCCCTCCCCCGCCACCCTTCCCTCGCCCCACCCTTCCCATCCCCTTCCCCCAACTGCACCCCCACCCCATCACTAGTCCTCATGCAGTGACTCAGAACCGTGGCTGACTGGGTTTGAGATGCCTGCAATGGACATGGTACCTGGGAAATGCATTTTCCCGGAGAAGTGTTGTCAGAGCTGGTGCCTGAGTTTTATCTCCTCTAATTTTTATCTTAATTGGGGTCAAGTCTCTGCTGGGACCTGGCCCGTGTAGGGCTGGAGGACAGGGAGTGGGCAGCATGGCTGGAGGGATGCTGGTAGAAAAGATGTGTCTCACTGACCATTTTAACTCAGGGCCCGGGGCTGGGCTGAACACAGAGAGATGGATCCTTCTTAGAATCAGGGACAGTGAGCAGGGCCAGGAGGAGATTAATGTGGCTGGGCTCTGCAGGTTGTCCAGGAGTTGGCCATGGGCTGGCAAGGAAGGAGGAAAGGCTGCATCAGGCAGAAGATGTGGCAAGTGCAGAGAGTGCTGGTCAGCCTGGTGTGGTTGGGGCTGCAGGTGCATGCCTGCAGGAAACAAGGGAGCTCTGAGTCCCCTCCTCACCTTCCCTTTGCCCCCACGCAGGCCACAGCCAACTCTCAGATGGAGGAGAAGACCCATCCTTGTGGGCCCAGAGTCAGTGCAGAGGGGGCTGATGCTGGTCCTTGTACTCTTTTCTGGTGGGGCCAAGCTGCCCCTCAACCCATGAGCTGTTGGCGCAAAATGTCAGGAGGAGTGAGAAGGCGCCCTTGGTGTGAGTTTGTGTGTAACGACGCATCTGAATCAATGAGCTGTCAGAGTGCTGGCGGGACTGTCACAGTCGTCCATCCTGAAGGTGTGCACTTTTTGTCCCCTCTGCCTGTGTCCCCTGACTTCCTAGTGACGGATGGTGGGTAGGATGCCCCTTTGCAGATGGAGATGAGGCCTGGAGCTTTGGCCCACTGCAACCTCAAATCTCCTCATCTGTGAAGTGGGGATATGATGTGTATCAGTTAACTATTGCCCTGTAACAAACATCCCCTAAATGCAGGCTACAAAATGACACTTTTATTTTGCTCACCATCTTTGGGTTGGTGATTTGGGTTGAACTCAGCTGTTCTCCAGCGGGCTTGCTCACTGTTAGCCAACTCAGGTGGGATGACTGGGCCTCACTTCCAAGAGGCCCTGTACCTGTCAGCAGGCCAGCCCAGGCAGAAGTCTACAAACTTGTTAGAGACCTGGTCTTGGTCTTGGCATCACCTCTGCCTGTCCTCCTACTGCTGCCAAGCTCAAGATGCAAAGTGACAGGGAATAGAGTTCGTCTCTCGATAGAGGTCACCACGGGGTATCTGTGACCTTAGTTGCAATTTACATGTGGTCAAAAGCCATCATGCATTCAATCAGTAAACAAGTTCTGAGCTCCCAGGCCCCATGTCAGGTGTTTCTGGGTCCACAGAGAGAAATCAAACTCAGTTTCTGCTCTCAGAAGCTCTGATTGCTGAAGAGGCAGACATGGTCAGACGAGGATGCAAAAGGTGTGAGAAGTCAAGGGAAGTTCTGATCCAATGCAGAAATGAGGTCATGGAGGTGGGTCTGGGGCACAAGCTCTAATGGGCTTATTTGGCTCAAAAGTGCTGATTTGGGGCTTGTTGTTCACCACAGGTACTCGTGATGGTCTTGTTGGCTCTGGACTATTAGGTGACGCCCGGGCAGCTGAGGTCACTTAGCTCGAGATTGGTCCTCGGCCAACGGGCTTTGACCCCAGTGATTCAGTAGGTGAGCCACTGACCTCAGGGCCGTGGGGCCATGCCACCCAACATCTGGGTGATGGGACATGTTGCTGGAAGTGGGGAGCCAGGGGGGTCCTGGGTGACTGAGACTCTGAAGAGTCTGGGGTCCAAGCTACCAGGAGGGGAGCCATCCAGGCCCAGGGCCTTTAGCTGGTGGGTGCTCTGGGAGGGGGACTTTGAGGGCCTGGTGAAGCCATATTTCTCCTCGGGGAAGGTCAACTCCCCAATCTGCTTCCTTGGGGACTCCTCTGCTTGGCTGGCAGGGCTCTGGCAGATGGGAGGCTGTGGGGACAACCAGCCCCAGACTCCCCTGCTCAGCGGGGCCTTGGCCGCCCACAGGCCTCGTGGGCCCTGGCTCTCTGGAGCCTCATCATCCCGTCGGTCTCAGGCAAGGAGGAGTCTCAGGTGGCTCTTGCCCAGGACTTCCTGCACTTCGCCTTGCTCAGTGCTGGAGCATGAGTGCTACTCTGTGGAGGAAGGAGGAGGCCTGGGACTCACCTCCCCAGCCGGCGGACAGAGGGCCAGCTGGACCAGGCCTCACTCTGCTGGCCTCAGACCCATCAACTGCCAAGGGCATGGGGAGAGGATGGGCATCCTAGGGCCTAAGTGAAGAGCCAGGACTGAGCGTTGTGATGGAGCGTTGAGGATGAGTCCATGTCTGAGGCAGGCCGCTCGCTTCCCACGGCCTCTGTTTCCCGTCAGTCAGATGGGACACTCTCAGCATCTGCCTCGGGTGAGGAGCCGTTCGAAGTGGGGAGTGAGCGTTTGACAGCACCTGGCGTGCGTGTGTCTGGGTGAAGCCGGCTGTCAGAGTCATGTTCGTAACTGGCCCGGATGAGGTTCGGGGTGTCGGTTCCCACAGAAGCCCCATGAGGTGGGCTACACTCCTCAGTTTATAAGCCTGCTCCCCAGTGCAGGGTCAAACGATGGCCTGAGGTCCCTGAACTGGGAACGTGGGCAGTGAATGAGGCCGTGCTGCCCACAGAGCCCCATGGGGTGTGGCCTGCCAGCGGCGAGCCTCCCCTCACTAAGTCCCCTGGTCTCAGCTGGCGATGGCCCAGTGGGAACCAGACAGGGGCCCCAGACATATTGGAGTGACACCCTTGTGGCCGGTGGGACTGCCCAGCAGTTACTTTACGGGTGATGGGCCCCTCACGTTTCAACAACCAGAATACTGTGGTGGTAAACGGGTGCTGCTGTGACTCTGTGCCAGGGTGGTTCTCCAAGCACACAGGGCCACTCTGCAGGGAGCCACTTCCATGGCTGGTGGGCGGTAGGGCTGGGCTTGAGCCCTGGGCAGGGGCCCAGAGGGTGCACCTTCCCCACCAGCTGCGGTGTTATCACACATTTATTACTGGGAAACTGGCACAGAGAAGTCTTGCCTCTTTCCCCAAGTCCTCCAGCCCTGAAGTGGCTGTTGAAGCCACCCCACCCACACTCCCAGACCCCACGCCCTGGGGTCCACTCACCTGACCCTATCAGCTCACTGGGCCCCTTCCCACACTCACCACGGGCCCAGCTCACCCCAGGCCCAGGCCTCAGCGTGCCCACCTGAGTCGTGTCCTCCTGGGCCCGACACACCTGGCCCTTTCTGTCCTCCGGCTCCCTTGTACCCCTCCTCCGGTCCTCCCCCACTCCCGCCAGCCACAGCTCCAGAGCTCGAGGCAGGGGTTCAGTGCGTCTTGCCACCCCTCTAACCCGCCACAGGCCCTTCTCTTCCCTTTGAACTGTCTGTCTTGCTGTGGAGGAATCTATTCATAGCTGAGATGATGCAAAATTTATAAAGCGTGGTTGGTAGGGCTGAATCCACCCGACACAGGCCACCTACCCGTCCCTCTGGGCAGCTCTTCCTGCCTGTATGTGTGTGTGTGTGTGTGTGTGTGTGTGTGTGTGCGTGCGTGTGTGCGTCCAAGTGCACATATGAGAGCCGGCTCCCCCACCCACCCCTGCCACCCCGTTCAGCCCCCTTCCTTCCTGGCCGCCCCTCTTGGCACAGCCAGCCTGAGTGTCTACTCTTGGGGAACCTGGGCTTAGCCCACCTAGTGTGGAGCAGCCCAGTCTGTAGCCCCCTCTCCACGCTCCAGCTTGACCCTCTGTCTCTTCACCTGAAGAATGAGGGCCCTAAGCCCGGGTGCCTGACTCACTCCTGCAGAGCCTGTGCCTTGAGGCAGGACTCAGTCAAGTCTCCCTGCATCCCACAGAGTGTTTATAGTTACCCCACATTTACAGATGGGGAGATATAGGCATGGAGCCTCAGACCGTGATCCTGAGGGTGGAGGGCTGGGCAGCGGGGAGCTGGGATCTGAACCCCCTGTTGCCTAATCCCCACTGCCCACCCTGTGGAGTTCCAGGAACAGAAAGGTCCTAGGGCTGGGGCTCCATAGACGGCTGGTGTCCAGTCCCTTCAGAGATGGGTGGGCAAGGCCCAGGGACGAGACACCAGCTGACCAGGGACACAGAGGGACGGCTGCGTGGCTCAGCTCTCCGCCAATGGGGAGGGTGCCTGTGGCCCTTGCTGGTGGTGGTCATGGGGCAGCAGGCCCACTCCAGACGTGCCACCGGCCCTCCTCACGGCCCCCGAGCTGGTGCGTTCTCCTCCTCTGCCAGGTGGAGACACGGGGGCTCAGAGAAGGGATGTGGCCAAGGTCACACTGCTGGCAGGTGGCTGGAGGCACACGTGCCCAGACCCTCTCTGCTCACTGTCACCTGTTGTGGCTGCTTGTGGTCCTGCCCTGGCCCTGGTGACTCCCCTCTTTTTATTGAGGTAAAAGCCATGTGACCTAGAATTAGCCAAAGTGCACAGCTCAGGGGTGCTGTGTATACTCACGGTGCTCTGTGGTCGGCTCTACGCTCTAGTTGCAGGGCGTCTTCACCCCCAGAAGCAGCACCCTGTGTGTGTCAGTGGGCACCCAGCACCCCTGCAGCCCTCGTCTGTGAATGTGCCTGTTCTGGACACTTTGTGTAGGTGGAGTCATGGTCTTTGTCCTTTGTTTCACTTGGCATAATTACCTCCAGGGTCGTCCTCCTGGGGTGGAGTACTATTTGACTGCATGGACCACCTTTTGTATGGTCACCTGGTTTGTTCCCCGCTTTGGCTGTTGTGGGCAGTGATGTTCTCAACCTTCATAGATGGTTTTGTGTGAATCCTGGATTCAGTTTCTTTGGCCAGAGACCTTGGAGAGGCACTTCTGAGTTACAGTCCCTGGTGTTTGGAGGGTTTAACCTCCTTCTGTCCTCCCACCAGGCTGTATGTTGCTCCTTCCCTCCCTTAACCCCGGAGGCTGTAGCCTGGGGCCCAGGGCTCGGAGGAACCAGGTCACAGACAGGGAGGTCAAGGCCCACAGGGAGACAGAGTGTGGCCCGGACACAAGGGGCTGAGCTGGGATTTCACCAAGGCCCACCCGGCCCCTGAGCCCTGGCTCTCACACTCTCACTGTGTCTCCAGGTCAGGGGTGGGGGCTCACTCCGGAGAAAGCCAAGCTGTGGGGCATTCATGGTCCCTCTTCTTGGGGCATTGGTTTTCCTCAAAAATCCGGGGCAGGACATGACACTTCCCATGAGAGCAAACCTCGGGCAGAGTCTGCAGCAGATGCCAACCTCACGTACATTTTCTGTCCTTAACAGGAGGCATCCAAGAGGCAGCACGGCTCGGATGGGTCAACACTTGTTGGGGATGGGACCCTGGCTGCTCAATGGCCAGGGTGTGACTGGTACTCCGGACAGGCTCCCACTGTGTGTGAGGCAGGGTCTCTGCATCCCTGGCAGCCGGCCGAGTTCGCCCAGACTCCTGAAGCCCCAGGGCAGAGGGGGAGGAGACTGCCGGCACAGCCGCAGGGACCCCTGCCCCGACCCTGGCGCCAGCATGGGTGGGGCTGCGGCCCTGGCTCTCCTCCTTCCACAGCCCCAGCCCCATGCGGCTGGCCACACCACCCCCACCCCTTCTGAGCAGCTGTGGACCCTCGGTGGACATCGAGGTGAACAGCGCATCTGTCTTCCTGCCCTGGCCGAGGATGCCCCTGAGGGGCTGTATTTACCACTGCTCTCACTGTGCACGCTTCCCTGGTGGCTCAGTTGATAGAGAATCTGCCCGCAATGGGGAGACCTGGGTTCGATTCCTGGCTTGGGAAGATCCCCTGGAGAAGGGAACAGCTACCCACTCCAGTATTCTTACCTGGAGAATTTCATGGACTGTATAGTCCACAGGGTTGTAAAGAGTCAGACACGACTAAGCGACTTTCAGTTCATTGTGCACGTGGGTTGCCCACTAGGGCCGAGAGGCAGGTTTGGGCCTCGTGAGCAGCTCAGGATTGCAGGCAAGGGTTGCTCCCCTTCTGCACTCGGAAGCCCTTGAGGCAATGTTCTCGCTGGGGAAAAAGATCTAGTCAAACGCCAGGTGGAGACGAACACTGTCGGGGAAAATAACACAGAGAAATGGGACAGTGAAGGTCGGGGAAGGCCTCTCGGAGGAGGCACCACCTGAGTGGACACCTGGACAGGGCGAGGGGCCTGGAGGAAGAGATTTCCAAGGTGGGGTGGGGTGGAGTAAGTCAAAAGCCCTGATGGGGCACGGTGGAGGAAGCTGCCTCAGACCTGGCCCTGTTGCAGGGAGATGAGAACGAGGACTCCAGGTGCTCTGGGGCCCCACTTCCCAGCCTGGAGTCCGCCTGTTGGTATCCTT
Source organism: Bubalus bubalis (assembly GCF_019923935.1). Classification (NCBI taxonomy): domain Eukaryota; kingdom Metazoa; phylum Chordata; class Mammalia; order Artiodactyla; family Bovidae; genus Bubalus; species Bubalus bubalis. The sequence continues at coordinate 27,820,182 of NC_059159.1, read as the reverse complement.
CATCTGGTGGACATCAGAGCTCTGCCAGTGGGGCAGAGAGGGGCTTGGTGCACCCATGCCTCACGGCCCACTTCGATGATGCTGGCATTCCGGGGGTGACCCCCTCTTAGAGAGGATGGGACCCAGCTTCCTGGAGGACACTCGCTCTCTCGAGGCCACAGGTGAGGGGTCAAGGCTGCAGACACTAGCTGCCAGACCTCTGATGATGTCTGGTGGTGTTAGACACCAGATGATACCACTTTCTGTCCCTCCTGGAGAGGGCGGGGACAGGGCAAGTTCGGTGGGTGGGCTCAAGGCTGTCATGAGGAACGCCCTGCCTGAGCACCACCCCCTGCCCTGAGCATGCCTCCACCTCCCGTGAGGTCCCTCAGTGGCGCCTCCCCTCTGTGTGGGAGGGACCTCCCGCAGCTCCAGCAGATACCTGTTGAGGTCCAGCGTCCAGGACTGGGTGCCGTCCACACAGCAGCAAGGGCGGCTGGCAGGGGGACCCTGGCCCTCCAGTTTCTTGGCAAGAGGACTGGCCCAGCCACCCTTCCTGCCTTAACTTCTTTTTCCTGTCCCTCGGAAGCAGCTGTGTGGGGCTCCAGCCCTGGACGGACCCAGGGCCCTCCTCATTCTTGCTCCGGTGGACCCAGAGCCTTGCAGCGCTCAGGCCTGGTTTACTCCCTAGGCTCACCCGTTTCTAGGGCCCGGTGCGTGGGGCCCCGTTCTGTGGCCTCAACTCTGCATCCCGGGGCTTGTAGCTGAGGCCAGCCCTCACTGGAAGGGACTTAGCTCAGAAGCTCTGGGAATCTCAAAGGGCTGGCCCTGTTGGGCACATAAGGTCCCATTACACTCCCTGAGCGAGGCTTTCCAGGGAGGCTGAGCTACTGGCCTGGGGTCGCACAGCACCTGCACTTGCTGTGCTCTGCCTCCAACCCATCCCAGCCCCTCCCAGCCCCTCGTTCCTTTCCTCTTCTGCTCTTTTTCTAGAAGCTTGGAACCGGGGGCCAAATGAGTCCCAAGCACTCAGATAGAATGTGTCCATTGTGCCTGGGGCCACCTAGCAAGACGCAAAGTGGGGCCCCAGGAACCGAGGGGCCACTGACTACGAGTCCTCTGAGGGCACCGACAGGACCCTGTCTGTGGAAGGAGGGGTGCGGTGTGTTGTGTGGGGGTGACTAGCCTTTCGGAGCTCCTCGCGGCCCAGTCTGTCCCCCTCACCAGTTTCTCCCTGTGGGTGTGAGCCCAGGAGGTGTGGTGGGAGTGTGTTTCTGTGGGGCCAGTTTGGTCATGTGGGGATGGAGGGCGCCATCTCTGAGCCCAGAGAGGGGGCAGCTAATGTGACTTGAACGGCAGCCTGGAGACGGGCCAGTCGTGGGGCCTGAGCCGGGTCCTTCCCTGGTGCCCAGCCCTGTGGTGGGGACAGTGACGGTCAGATGTCCTGGAGGAGCCAGCAGGAAGGACTGGTGGTGGGCACACACAGGGTGGAGCTTGGTGCTGCTGATGGCCCCTGTCAGGAATCCCAGGCTGTGCCACTGGGCCCTTCTGTGTGGGTAGTGGTCCACAGCCCTGCCTCACACGTGCTAGACATTGTCCCCTCCTGCTGGACATTGGGCCATTTCACCTCTTTTAGCTACTAAAACAGGCCCTGAGGTCACAACTTCACATATCTTCATTATCTCTGGAGGGTTTGCTGGCTGTTGTAAAGTCCCTGGGTCAGTGGGTCAGCGGGTTTCATTTCTATGTTGAACTTGTAACGGACATGTTAGGTAGGTGGAATAGGGAAAAGGAGTCCAAAATGGCGGTGGCTAAAAGACAAGGAAGGTCCGAGGACCAGAGTGAAAACTTCAGGCAGAACAAACAGCACTCCTGGCTAAGCCCAAGTTGCATAGGGCAGGCCCAGGTGGAGGAAAAAAACATATAAAAGGAGGAGCCAAAGCGCTCTCTCACGGACTCTCTCTCCCACGTGCGTGCGCTCTTTTGTCTCTCTCTCTCTCTCTCTCTCTCTCACTCTCCTGCTATCTTCTAAATAAAATAGAGCTGTAACACTGATTTACCTAAGAGCTGTAACACGGTTTGTCCAAGACCCAAGAGCTGTGACGCGCTGAGGGCTTTAATGTCCGTTGCTCCAAATCTTTGTTGTGACGAGACAAAAAACCGAGGAACATACACTTGCGTGACATTCCATTTTGGACTCCTTTTCCCTATTCTACCTACCTAACATTCCCCCTTCAAGAGATGGGAGGCCCAATTCTTTGGGAATAGTGGCGTCGAGATCTTTCTAGCTACTTCCTGCTGAACTGGGATGGCGAGGGGTATTGGGCCCCCCTCTCTTGCTAGTCTCAAGCCTCAGAGTCCTTATAGCCGTGTCCGTCTAAGGGTGTGTGATATTTTCCGTGGTCGGCTGTAGTTTTATATCTTTGTTGAATTGGCACTGCATGTTGTAGCTTGTTGACCTGGGCAGAGACAAAACAGGTTAGACAATTGACAGTACATGGAATAATCATAAGCATCATCAATAAAGCATAACAAGGACTAGTAGGGGCATTAGCCAATTTTAAATTCACATCGCCAGGATGGCTCAAGTCCCTCCTTGTTCAGGGATCAGAAGATCTATCTCCTGTCTGTTTTGGAGTACAGTTTCTGTCAAGCTGTGTTGGCTCTTTAGAGTTATCCTGAGAAATCTTATCCCCAGAAACCAGATTTTGGGGGTGTTCATTAGAATGACACTCATTGGTAGTCCTGAATAGGTATCTGAGCTCTCCCAGGGGTTCACAGGTGTATTGAGTGTCCTCTTCTGTTTTCTTCCATGGCTTGACTCATGAGTAGTGAATCCAGGAGTCATGTCCTGGTACCTTGACTGCTGTGGGGGTAGAAAGTATTACAGGGTAGGGGCCCTTCCATGTGGGCTGGAGTTGAGCCTTTGGGAACCCATCTTTTCAGACTTTAATTAGGACTTGAGTCCCTGGAGCATATAGTGGTGACTCTTTAGAATCTTTTGGGTCTTGGTTCATACCCCACAAACGTATATCCTGTTGGAATTGCCCAGTGGCCATGGTATAAGACTGAAGGGTCTGAACCTCTGGATCTAGGAAGAGGTCATTGACATAAACAAAAGGTCTCCCATATAGCATCTCATAAGGACTAAGACCAACCTATTCCTTAGGGGCAATGCGGGTGCAGAGGAGAGCTATTGGTAAAGCCTCCTTCCATCCCAGGGAGGTCTCCTGGGTTATCTTTTTTTATCGCTGATTTTAAGAATTGATTGGCTCTTTCTACTTTTCCTGAAGATTGAGGCCTCCAGGCACAATGGAGATAATAAGTAATGCCCAATGCTTTCGAGACCCCTTGGGTGACCTTAGAAGTAAATGATGTCCCATTGTCACTTTGTAATGACCTGGACAGACCAAATCTTGGGATGATTTCATGGAGCAGTTTTTTAACTACCTTCTCAGCCTTCTCGGTCCAGGTGGGAAAGCCTTCAATCCATCCTGTGAATGTATCTATCATAACTAATAGGTATAAATACCTATTAGTATTTATCATAACTAATAGGTACAAATACCCTTGAGAAACTGGCATCTGGGTGAAGTCCATCTGCCAGTCCTCTCTGGGGTAGGCCCCATGTCGTTGGACGGGCTGGGCCAGCTGGGGTTTTCGAGCTCCTTGGGGGTTGTTTAATTGGCAAGTGGGACAAGAGGAGACCACCTGTCTTATAGTTGTTTGGAAGCCTGTTCCTCTGAAGGAACTTTCTAGTAATCTGTGGAGGGCCTTTTCTCCTAAATGAGTAGTGGCATGTAAGGAGTTAACCAACTTCCATTGGAGGTTTCCAGGCAGAAAAAGGAGTCCCTCCTTTTGGAACCACCCCATATGATCTTCTTGAAAGCCCTCGCTCTTAGCTTTAAGAGTCTCACCTTCAGTATATGAAGGAGTTTCTGGCAAATTAGTCTGTGGAACTAAGGTGGCAATCCCTATTAGGTCATGGTTCTGTAATGCTGCTCTCCTAGCTGCCTGATCAGCTGCTTGGTTCCCTCATGCCACTTCTGTGCTCCCTTTTTGGTGTCCTTTACAGTGGGAGACTGAAACCTCAGTGGGCAGATGGACTGCCTCCGAGAGTCGAAGAATCTGATCACCATATTTGATTGGGGGCCCTCGGGTGGTCAAGTGGCCCCTTTCTTTCCAAACAGCCACATGTGCATGTAGCACCAGAAAGGCATACTTGGAGTCAGTGTAAATGGCTATTCTTTTTCCTTTTCCCAGCTCTAAAGCTCGAGTCAGGGCTACGAGCTCAGCTAATTGGGCTGAAGTACCTGGTGGCAGAGGCTTAGCCTCTATGGTCTCAAAATTGGAGACTACTGCATACCCAGCTCTTCTTTTTCCATCCAAGACAAAGCTGCTTCCATCAGTGTACTGGATTTCCTCAGGATTGGTCAGAGGATCTTTTGACAATCCCTCTCGGGGTTTTGTCCAGTGGTCCAAGGTTTCTAGACAAGAGTGAAAGGGCAGAGAGCCCTCGGGGGTATATAGGAGGGTGGCTGGGTTAAGAACCTCACAAGGAGATATAGTGAGGCCTGGATTTTCCATCAGCATTACTTGATATCTAAGGATTCTTTGATCAGACATCCATAAATGGCCTCTCCCATTTAGGAGTTGGTTTACTTGGTGGCTGGTAAAAATAGTTAGTTTGCCCCCAAAGGAGAGTTTTAAAGCATCTTCTATCATGATTGCAATAGCTGCAAGATTTCGAAGGCAGGGGGGCCAACCTCGGGAAATTGGATCGAGCCTCTTGGATAAGTAAGCTACAGGCTGGGGCTCAGATCCCAACCTTTGAGTTAACACTCCCAAGGCTATTCCCTCACTTTCATGGACATAAAGTTGGAATGCTTTTTCTGGGTCTGGCAACCTCAAGGCAGGTGCCTGAGTTAAGGCCTGTTTTAGTGTAGCCTCTGCCTCCTTTTGAGGAGTTCCCCCCATCAGTGGGATTGAATCATCTCGTCCCTTTAAGCTTTCATATAAGGGCTGGGCAATTAGACCATAATTGGGTATCCAGATTCTACAATAACCAGTTAGCCCCAGGAAAGCTTGCAATTGTTTTCGAGTCGTGGGGGGAGGGCAACTGGAGGATTCCTTGTACCCGATCAGAGGACAGCCTCCTGGACCCGTGTGTAATCTGAACTCCCAGGTAAGTGACCTTTGTCTCGACCATCTGTGCCTTAGCTTGGGAGACTTTATATCCCCTTTCTGCCAAGAAGTTTAGAACCTGAATTGCATGTTGTTGAGCACTTTTCTCACCTGGAGAGCAGATTAGTAGGTCATCTACGTATTGTAATATTTTCCCATTAGGTCCCAGGTCCAGATCTAGGAGATCCCGGCTAAGGGCCTGTCCAAACAGGTGGGGGCTATCTCTGAACCCCTGAGGTAATACTGTCCAAGTCATCTGTTGGTGTTTTTCTCCTGGGGCCTCCCACTCAAAGGCAAAAAGGTATTGGGATTCTTTAGCCAGTGGTATGCAAAAAAATGCATCTATGAGATCCAAGACTGTAAACCACTTGGCACTGGGTAGGATTTCTCCCAAGATTACATAGGGATTGGGTGGGATGGAGGGGGACTACAACTTCATTTATGATCCGGAGATCTTGAACCAGCCGCTAGGTTCCGTCTTTTTTCTTTACTGAGAGAACTGGGGTGTTACATGGCGAACTGGTGGGGATCAATAGCCCACAAGCAAGTAATTTATTTATTAAAGGCTATAGTCCCTCCCGAGCCTCTCTTTTGAGAGGATATTGTTTCCGATTAGGAAACCGAGTGGGATCTCAGAGGACAATGATGACCGGTTCAGCTTGGTGGGCTCGTCCAGGAATCCCCTGGTCCCACACCTGGGGGTTAATTTTGTCTTCCCATAGTTTTTGGTCCCTCTCTATTGAAGGTGTAATCGGTTCTTCAGTAGTAACCAGGAGCTGTAGAGCTCTAGGGGCTGAAAAACTTCCCATCACAAGGGTGGTCCCCAGTTTAGTGAGTATATCTCTTTCGAATAAGGGGGTAGGACACTCAGGGACCACCAGATACTGGTGGGAAAATATTTGCCCATCCCAGCAACAAAGAAGTGCTTGGGTGAATCTTTTACTAGTTGCTTTTCCTGTAGCACCCAAAATGGTACAGGTTTGGGAAGAGAAGGCTCCAAAGTAGGAGATCAAGACAGAGTAGGTAGCCCCTGTGTCAACCAAGAAATTCTCGGACCTACCTGCCACATCCAGTTGCACCCTTGGCTCCAGCCCCGTGATGCTTATCTGTGACAGGTGGGCTGGCTGGAGCGGGCCGCTTCAGTTCTCTTGAACCATCGTGAGGGTAGGCTTGGTGCTTGACCTTGAGACTCTTGGGTCCCGAGGGCAGAGTGCCGCCCAATGTCCCAGTTGATGGCATTTGTGGCAAGCCATTCTAGGAGACTTGTCACAGATTGGACATTCTTTGGCCCAATGCCCCGCCTGTCTACAGATCAGGCATCTGTCTCGTGCCTTGTCCCTCAAGGACTCGGGGTTTGCCATAGGGCTTCTCTGGAGGGCGGCCAGCATCTGGGCATGCCTTGTCTCTTTCTTTCTCTCCTCCTGGGCCTTGGCCTCCTTCTCCTGTTCTCTGTTATAAAAGGTATTGGTGGCTGTCTGGACCATCTCATCTAAAGAGGCAGCAGGGTCCTGCTGTTGTAGCTGCTGTAACTTAAGAGTCTAAGCCCAGGTTTGTAAACTTTTGGAGTGCCTCTTTTAGCCTCTCCAGAAAGGCAATGGGGTTCTCATTGGGCTCCTGAGTTATTGCTGAGACTGGGCACAGTCCCACAAGTAATCATGGGTGGACTTCCTTAGGGGTGAGTCTTTCTGAAGCTTATCCTACCCAGAACTGTTGGAACCTGAGAGCCAGTCGTCCCTGGGTCAGGGTGCAGATCCCTAGGCAGGCTGAGGTGTGACAGCCTCCTAGAGATCGAATCCCCGGGCAGGTCGAGGCATGATGACCTCCTGGGACCCCTGGAACTAGAGGATCCCTGAACAGGTTGAGACGTGACAACCTTTCAAAGACCGATCCCTAGGCAGGTCAAGGCATGATGACCTCCTGGGACCCCCCGGACTGGAGTTTGGGCGTCCCCAAGATCTCCAGTGTGACCAGTATTGGGTAGGATTAGGGGGTTGGATATTATAGAGTATTTCCCTCCCAAGGCCAGCTATTTTCTGGTTGTCTCTCCAGAAGATTGTAGAGGCAGTCTTATGGGTCTGGATGGGGCTCAGGAAAAGAGCATGAAACAGGAGGGAAGGGGGCAGAAGCCAACAGACCGACCCAGAGGTGTCAGGACAGCTCCAAGGCACAAGGTCAAAAGAGGGAGGAGTGGGTGGTTCCCCAAATGGCTGGGATGATCCTCTCACTCATTAGCATATGAATTCCATCCCCTCACAAAACCTAGCCAGGCCTAATACCATGGCCGCAGCCCTTGCCCTCGGCAATGGTTCACACCCTGAAGGGTGCCTTCTCTCTGGATCCTAACAAATCTACCTCTTATCGCTTTGTCTCTCAATGAATTTTTGCAATGAGACATCAGAGCCTGAGTTTCATTAGTTATGGCCGGGCTTGAGTCCCCGGAGAGAGCTGAAGGACAGGAGGAAAAAGCAGTGGGAAAAACATGCGAAGGAATCCCCTTCATAGCCCGCCGGAAAATTTGCTAAATATCTGACCGGTGCTCACAGTTTCATTGGTCTGATCCTTGGCACAGAGAAGAAAAAGGACAGAAGAACCCCCACCGGCTTGTGTAACAGCTACTGGGTCTCAGCAGATAGCGCCTTTGGGACATACTGAGGAGCAGCCTCTCCAGAGTCCCTCAATTGTGCCCCCTGCTGCCCGCCTGTTTGCGGGAGGTTAGAGGAAACAAGAAACGAGAGATTGTAAAGGTCCGTCCAACCATAGGAGCGAGGACCTCTTACCTTAACCGGAGGTCTTCTGGAATCTGAGACTGGGCCGCGTGAGCTTTCTGCCGAGTTCGTTTTTCGCTGTCCCGGTTTCTAGCACGATGGGCCTTCCCCTGCGCTGGGTTTCTTCGTTTCTAGCATGGGAGCTTCGCCAAGTTGGGCTCCTGCTGTGCTTGGCCTCTTCCACGCGGAGGTTGTTTCAGCCAGGTTATATCCAAGTCACGGCACCATAGATGTCACGGGAGTGTATGTTCCTCGGTTCTTTGTCTCGTCACAACAAAGATTTGGAACGACGGACATTAAAGCCCTCGGCACGTCACAGCTCTTGGGTCTTGGACAAACCGTGCTACAGCTCTTAGGCAAATCAGTGTTATAGCTCTATTTTATTTAGACGATAGCAGGAGAGTGAGAGAGAGAGAGAGAGAGAGAGAGAGAGAAGAGAGCACGCACGCGGGAGAGAGAGTCCATGAGAGAGCGCTTTGGCTCCTCCTTTTATGTTTTTTTCCTCTACCTGGGCCTGCCCTATGCAAATTGGGCTTAGCCAGGAGTGCTATTTGTTCTGCCTGAAGTTTTCACTCTGGTCCTCGGACCTTCTTTAGCCACCGCCATTTTGGACTCCTTTTCCCTATTCTACCTACCTAACAGACACATGGGGACGGAGTCTGAGGGAGCAGCCTCCTCCAGCCCTTCTTGTGCCCCTTCTAGAGGCGACCACTGGGTTCCTTATGTGTCCTTGCTGTGTACACACAGCATTGACACAAAATTGTTTTTTGGTTATTTTGAACAGAAAAAGGCAGCATGTGTGAATGCTGCCCCGCACCTTGCCTTTCTCTCATGTGTCACCTCCAGAAGTGTTTCCTGGCCAGAGCTATCGAGCCACCGTGCTCACGGTCTCAGCTCTGTGACGCTCTGAGTGCGCCGATGTCCCTTGCGTCAGCGCCCCGTGGTGGGTGTCCTGACTGTCCAACCTTTTGTTCTGCACACAGGCTGCTCTTCACCAGTGGCATGTTGGGCCCCTGTTGACCTGGGGAAGTAATCTTTCAGTGTCATATCTTTTTGCCCTTTCATACTGTTCATGGGGTTCTCAAGGCAGGAATGCTGAAGTGGTTTGCCATTCCCTTCTCCAGTGGACCACGTTTTGTCAGAACTCTCCACCATGATCCGTCCATCGTGGGTGGCCCTACACGACATGGTTCATAGTTTCATTGAGTTAGATAAGGCTGTGATCCATGTGATCACTTTGGTTTTCTGTGATTGTGGTTTTCATTCTGTCTGCCCTCTGATGGATAAGGATAAGAGGCTTGTGGAAGCTTCCTGATGGGAGGGACTGGCTGTGGGGAAATCTGGGTCTTGCTCTGATGGGCAGAGCCATTTTCAGTAAATCTTTAATCCAATTTTCTGTTGATGGGTGGGGCTGTGTTCCCTCCCTGTAATTTGGCCTCAGGCTGAACTATGGTAGGGGTAATGGCTCCCAGGACTGTTGTTGTATTCAGTGCCCCTGACCCCGTGGCAGGCCACTGTCGAGCCACACCTCTGCTGGAGACTCCTGGACCCTCAACAGGCCAGTCTGGCTCAGTCTTTTGTAGGGTCACAGCTCCTTTCTCTTGGGTCCTGGTGCACACAAAGATTTGTTTGTGCCCTCCAGGAGTCTGTTTCCCAGTCCTGTGGAAGTTCTGTAATCAAATCCACTGGGCTTCAAAGTCAAATTCCCTGGGGGTACTCATTCCCTTTGCCAGATCCCCAGGTTGGGGAATCTGTTGTGGCCCATAGAACTTTTGCAACAGTGCGAGAACTTCTTTCATGTAATTGTTCTCCAGTTTGTGGGTCATCTGCTCGGTGGCTCTATGGTGGGGCTAATGGCCACCTCCCCCATGAGTATTTATGCCACACACGGTGCCTCCCAGGTCTGCTGCAGCCAGAGCTCCTGTCCCTGTGACAGGCCACTGCTGACCCATGCCTCTGCAAGAGACACTCAAGCACTCAAAGGCGGGTCTGGCTCAGTCTCTGTAGGGTCTCTGGGCCCTGGTGCTCACAAAGTTTTGTTTGAGCTCTCCGAGCGCCCCTGGCGAATATGGGGTTTGATTCTAAATGCACTTTTGCCCTTCCTACCATCTTGCTGGGGCTTCTCCTTTGTCCTTGGACATGGGGTATCTTTTTTTGGTGGGATCCAACATTTTCCTGTCGATGGTTGTTCAGCATCGAGGTGCGAGCTTGGAGTTCTCACAGGAGAAGATGAGCGCACATCCTTCTACTCCACCTTCTTGAATCTTAAGCATCCCACTGTGAGCACCCAGGCTGCTGGCGCCCTGTGGGGTGTGATTGGGTGTGAGCAGCTGATGGTGTTTCCTCTGGGATCTCAGAGTCCAGGGGGCTCACCATTACACCATGGAGCCTCCATGGGCCTGTCACTCCCACCTCTGAGCCAGGCCTCAATATGCTACTGGAGAAGAGCAGAGAAATATCTCAGGAAAGCATGAAGAGGCTGGGCCAAAGCAAAAACAACACCCAGTTGTGGGTGTGACTAGTGATGGAAGTAAAGTCTGATGCTGTAAAGAGCAATACTGCATAGGAACCTGGAATATTAGGTCCATGAATCAAGGTAAATTGGAAGTGGTCAAACAGGAGATGGCAAGAGTGAACACTGACATTTTAGGAATCTGCGAGCTAAAATGGACCAGAATGGGAGAATTTAATTCAGATGACCATTACATCTACTGCTGTGGGCAAGAATCCCTTATAAGAAAAGGAGTAGCCCTCACATTCAACAAAAGAGTCTGAAATGCAGTACTTGGGTGCAATCTTAAAAACAACAGAATGATCTCTGTTCATTTCCAAGGCAAACCATATCACAATTATCCAAGTCTATGCCCCAACCAGTAATGCTGAAGAAGCTGAAATTGAACGGATCTATGAAGACCTACAAGACCTTCTAGAACTAACACCAAAAAAAAAAAAAAAAAGTCTTTTTCGTCATAGGGGACTGGAATGTATCCAGGTATCCAGAGATACCTGGAGTAACAGTCAAGTTTGGCCTTGGAATACAAAATGAAGCAGGGCAAAGGCTAACAGAGTTTTGCCAAGAGAATGCACTGGTCATAGCAAACATCCGCTTCCAACAACACAAGAGACAACTCTACACATCGATATCACCAGATGGTCAATACTGAAATCAGATTGGTTATATTCTTTGCAGCCAAAGATGGAGAAGCTCTATACGGTCAGCAAAAACAAGACCGGGAGCTGACTGTGGCCCAGATCATGAACTCCTTATTGCAAATTCAAACTTAAATTGAAGAAAGTAGGGAAAACCACTAGACTATTCAGGTATGACCTAAATCAAATCCCTTATGATTATACAGTGGAAGTGACAAATAGATTCAAGGGATTATATCTGATAGACAGAGCTCCTGAAGAACTATGGATGGAGGTTTGTGACATTGTACAGGAGGCTATGATCAAAGCCATCTCCAAGAAAAAAAAATGCAAAAAGGCAAAATGGTTTTCTGAGGAGGTCTTCAAATGATTGAGAAAAAAGAAGTAAAAGGCAAAGGAGAAAAGGAAAGATGTATCCATCTGAATGCAGAGTTCCAAAGAATAGCAAGGAGAGATAAGAAAGCCTTCCTAAGTGATCAATGTAAAGAAATAGAGGAAAACAATAGACTGGGAAGGACTAGAGATGTCTTCAAGAAAATTTAGAGATACCAAGCTAACATCTCATACAAAGATGGGCACAATAAAAGACAGAAATGGTACGAACTTAACAGAAGCAGAAGATATTAAGAAGAGGTGGCAAGAATGCACAGAAGAACTATACAAAAAGATCTTTATGACCCAGATAACTACGATGGTGTGATCACTCACCTAGAGCCAGACATCCTGGAGTGCGAGGTCAAGTGGGGCTTATGAAGCATCACTATGAACAAAGCTAGTAGAGGTGATGTAATTCCAGCTGAGCCATTTCAAATCCTAAAAGATGATGCTGTGAAAGTGCTGCACTCAATATGCCAGCAAATTTGGAAAACTCAGCAGTGGCCACAGGACTGGGAAAGGTCAGTTTTCATTCCAATCCCAAAGAAAGGCAATGCCAAAGAATGTTCAAACTACTGCACAATTGCACTCATCTCACACGCTAGCAAAGTAATGCTCAAAATTCTCCAAGCTAGGCTTCAACAGTCCATTCCGTGAACTGAGAACTTCCAGATGTTCAAGCTAGATTTAGAAGAGGCAGAGGAATCAGAGATCAAATTGCCAACATTCGTTGGATCATAGAAAAAGCAAGAGTGCTCAAGAAAAACATCTATTTCTGCTTCATTGACTACGTCAAAGCCTTTGACTGTGTGGATCACAACAAACTGTGGAAAATTCTTAAAGAGATGGGAATACAAGACCACCTTACCTGCCTCCTGAAAAATTTGTATGCAGGTCAAGAAGCAACAGCTAGAACTGGACATGGAACAATAGACTGGTTCTAAATTGGGAAAGAGGTACATCAAGGCTGTATACTGTCACCCTGCTTATTGAACTTCTATGCAGAGTACATCTTGTGAAATGCTGGGCTGGATGAAGCCCAAGCTGAAATCAAGACTGCCGGGAGAAATATCAATAACCTCAGATATGCAGATGACACCACCCTTATGGCAGAAAGCAAAGAGGAACTAAGGAGCCTCTTGATGAAAGTGAAAGACGAGAGTGAAAAAGCTGGCTTAAAACTCAACATTCAAAAAATGAAGATCATGGCATCCAGTCCCATCACTTCATTGCAAACAGATGGGGAAACAATGGAAACAGTGACAGACTTTATTTTCCTGGGCTCCAAAATCACTGCAGATGGTGACTGCAGCCATGAAATTAAAAGACACTTGCTCCTGGAAGTAAAACTATGACCAACCTAGACAGCATATTAAAAAGCAGAAAGATTACTTAGCTGAAAAAGGTCTGTCTAGTCAAAGCTATGGTTTTTCCAGTAGTCATGTATGGATGTGAGAGTTGGACCATAAAGAAGGCTGTGCAGCGAAGAATTGATGCTTTTGAACTGTGATGTTGGAGAAGACTCTTGAGAGTCCCTTGGACTGCAAGGAGATCCAACCAGTCCACCCTAAAGGAGATCAGTCCTGAATAGTCATTGGAAGGACTGATGCTGAAGCTGAAGCTCCAATACTTTGGTCACCAGATGCCAAGAGCTGACTCATTGGAAAAGACCCTGATGCTGGGCAAGATTGAAGGTGGGAAGAGAAGGGGACGGCAGAGTATGAGATGGTTGGGTGGCATCACCAACTTGATGGACATGAGTTTGAGCACGCTCAGGAGTTGGTGATGGTCAGGGAGGCCTGGCGTTTGCAGTCCATGGGGTTGCATAGAGTCAGATATGACTGAACTGAACTGAACTGAAACGGTGCAGCAAGCGTCCTTGATCGGGCGTGCCACATGTGTTTGAGGATGTCTTCAGTGGGATTCCCATGTGGCTCCTACCAATGCAGGAGAGATGGATTTGATCCCTGGGTCGAGAATATCCCCTGGAGGAGGGAATGGCAACCCACTCCAGTATTCCTGCCTGGGAAATCCCATGGAGAGAGGAGCCTGGTGGGCTGCAGTCTATGGGGTCACAAAGAATCGGACACGACTGAGTGACTAAACAAGAACAAAGTGTTCATCAGGCCTGGGGGTCAGCGGTCTCTGGCAAGCTTGTCTGAATGGCCCCCATGGTGGCCATTTGGCCAGTGATGAATGTGATGCCCACTTCCCCATGCCCTTGTGGGGACTTTGAAAATCTGTTGGTGAAATGGTGCCTCCAGTCAACTGCGTTTGGAGTGCACTGGCAGAGTAGAGGTGGAGGGAGAGGGAGGGACCCCTGGTGAGGCGGTTGGCTGTCACACGGGGTGGTCCTCTGTGTCAGGGCTAGGCAAGTCTTCCTGAGAGATTGACGTCTGGCCCTCCAGATGGAGGAGTTATCCCTGCAGGCGAGAAAGAGGCAGGGGCTCCTGGCAGGTGAGTCACTGCAGGCCAGTCAGGGAGGTGTGGCTGTGAGTGTGGGTTTAGGGTGCAGTAAGGCTGTTGGCTTGGCAGGAGGGGACAAAACTGGCCTGTGAGAGCCTCGATTTGCCCTCTTGGTGCTGAAGAGTCAAGCAGGCAAAGGAGAAGGCAGGACCCAGGGAGGATGGGCAGGGCGACCCTACAAACACTGAGCACAGGGTGGAGGGAGCCCGATGTTTTATTCATGGCCGGCACACAGCCATCCATCTCTGCTGCCCAGCCTGCGCCGCCTCCATCATTCTGCCATCTCAGGCTATTTTGGGCTTGGGCTCTGCCTTCCTCCCCCATCATCCAGGCCCCTCTCCCCTCCTGGGGTGGGGGCACGAGTATCCTGGCTTGAGGTGACAGCCAGAAGCCATGCATCTACCACCACCGAGCACTTGAGCAAACTGAGGTTCCGAGAGGTGCGAGGCCCGCAAGGCAGAATGGGGGTTGTTCCTCCCATTTCAGGTGGGGGGAGGGGCCCGGAGGACCTCAGGTGGTAGACAATGTCCCCAGATCACATGGGGCGTCAAGACTGCCAGGAAGCTGGAGCTGTCCCCACCTGTCACCGGGCAGAAGATGGGCAGGGTCCCCCCTGTGCCAACCCTGGGCAGTCTGCCCACACCCATGTCCTGCATCTTCCTGGCCCCACGCACACCTGAGCCGTCCCATTTCCCACAGCTGCACTGGCGTGTTTGCCTCTTGTCTCCCTGGGGAGTGTTGCCTCCACATCATCTAATCTGCTCACCCCTCAGTGCTCAGGGCCGTGCCTGGCACACAGTAGGTGCTGTGCAAATACTGTCGAATGAATGGTTGCCAGTTCTGTGCTCTCTGACTTCTGCCCCCCAAACCCCTTCCCTGTCAGTCTTCCCGATTCTATGACACTTACTGGGCACCTACTGAATGCCAGGCCCTGTGCAAGGGGCTAGGGGCACAGTGGTGGCAGAACAGTGGCCCTGTCCTCAAGGAGTTGACATTCAAGTTGGGGATTAATAAATATCGGGGGGACATAGTGCATTGAAAAGAAAAAGGCAGGCAAGAAGGGCTCATGCTGCTGGGTAGGAGGAACTGCAGGATAACATCTAGTGGTCTGGGAAGGCCTCCCAGAGCAGGTCATGGCTGAGCCAAGACTTAGCAGGTGAAGGACTGAATGAGAATCCGTTTGGGGAAGAGCATTCCTGGCAGAGGCAACAGCAGGTCCAAAGGCCCTGGGATGGGCTTTTACTTCCTTGCTTCCCCTCCCCCATACCCAGACCCTTGATAATCTCTGCAGTTCCACCTCCTGAATTCCAAACCTCCTCCCCACCTCCACTGCCAGTATCCCTGGCTGGACATGGTCAGTGGCTGCCTTGTGGCCACCCTGGGTCACACTTGTCCACCTAAATTCCTCTTCACATGGCACCTGGATTTTTCTGGCACCTGATTCCAACCTTCCCAGCACAGAGATCCCCTGCTCACCCGCTACTGCTGACAGTGGGAGCCCAAACTTCAAGCGTGGCTGGGCTTCGTGGCCCCACTAGGTTCCCTCTGCTCTCCTCTTTTACGCCTGCTGTTGGTCCTGAAAACCCATGGGCCCCACTGCTGAGTCACCCTCAGGTGCCCCTCTGGCCTGGGTTGGAAGTGTCCCTGAGGGTCTGTGGCTGGGTTCCTGCAGCCCAGAGAGGAGGGATGAGCCATGTTCACAGGGGCAAAGGAGAGGGATGAACAAAAGCAGACTCAGGCACTGGCCTCTGTCTTCTCACTTGTGAGGGGGCATGGAGGGCAGTGTCCTCTCCCCAGGTTTCAAGCTGGTTTTTAGACTCCCCAGGCTACCCTGAGTGCCAGGGTAGTGGAGGAGCAGGGCTTGCTCTTCCCCTCCCTGTCTGCTACTTATCCACTTAACAGCCCTGATGACCTTGGGCCAAGAGGGGAGGGCTGCTTCTGGAGGGCCCGTCAGCCCCATTAACACTGTTAACAGCCCCCCGGGGAAGTGAGGGCCACCGGGTCGGGTCGCAGCAGCGGCTTGGCCATTAACAATCCATTAGCCCCGTCCCAACCCCCACTCCAGCCGGGGACCTGCACTTCCTGGCAGAGCTTCTGCCCCCACACTAACCCTGCAGGCTCAGAGGCCCCCACCTCTGCTCAAGGGCTGGCTAGCCTGTGTAGGGCTGAGGAGGACAAAGGCAAGGAAGAGTCTGGCAGGTGTGAACTGGTGGCTGGACCTCTGAGCAGGGGGTGATGGCAGGTAGGGAGGGGGTGCGCTGTGGGGCCAGCAACTCAGCAAAAACTGCCCTCTGTCCCTTTACCAAGTAGGGGTTGTATGCTGTCCTCTGTGTCCTCCCTCCAGTGTGCGTGAAGTGCCTTTTACCCAGGAGCAGCTGTGCCAGATCAGGTAGGCAGTCAACAAATATCCACCGAGCTCACAGCCAGTAATGTTCTATCAGACCTTTGGTGTGAGAACAAGACGTAGACTCCCCTAGTTACCGAATTCATTCATTCGCCAACGCTAGGTCTCCTGAGCTTCCTGCCCGCTTCTCATACTTTCTAACTGGGAGAGTAATTCTATTTATTGAGCATCCACTGTATGCCAGGCCCTGAGCATAGCTGTGAAAGGGACAAATATTCCCAGGGCGGGGTGGAAAATAAACATGTAAAGCAACCAATGGGGCAATTTCTGAAAGAAAGTGTCGTGCAGGATATAAAACACGGTCTCCCGTGAGCAAGAGTGGGGGGGCCTCTGTGGTCTGAGGACTTGGGCTGGGGCTGTCGAGGAGGACACCACTGAGCTGAGGCCCGGATGGTAAGAAGGAGCCTGGCAAGTGGAGCGCTGGGGGAGGAGTGCTCCAGGCAGCAGGGACAGCAAGTGCCAAGGCCTTGGGGTGCTGAAGGAAGCCCAGAAGCCAGTGAGAAGCACAGCAAGAGGTGGGCGAGGGCATGGGGGGCACTGAGGACCCCGGGGGTCTGGTTTCTTGCTACGCACAGGACAGTTGCCGGCAAGCTCAGAGCAGTGCTGGACTCCATCCAGCTCGTTTCCAAGGTCTCGTCTGGCTGTACGTGGCTGCAGAGGGGCCAGCAAGGAGGCCTGAGAGGTGGCTCTTGCCGGTGTCTTGGTGATCCTCAGGCAGTGGGGGTGAAGGGTGGCTACAGACTTGGACTTGCTTGGAGTCCGAGTCATCAAGAGTTAGAAGCCTTGCAAATCTGAGGATTAGACGCTCCCAGTTAGAACCAGAATGAGAAGCCTCCGGGCACTTGGCCTCAGACACTGACAGGAAGCTCAGGAGAACTGGCTCCTGGCCTTGTGGCCTCAGCCCCCTGGGTCAACCTCCACCTCTGCCTGAAACAGCCTGCCCCCAACTCTGACTCAGCTGCCCCTGAAACTACCATGTCTGACCCGCTCCAGGGCCCCAGTGTGTTGGCGGGCTGCAGGGCTGGCCCTGAAAGGCTGCTCTGCCTGTGTCCCTCGTGGCAGGACTGGCCAGTGACCCAGGCTGTCCACACTGAGTGCTTCGTAATATTCCTTTTCCGGCTCCTCCCGAGGCCCTGATGAGATGCGGGCTGCTGCCCTTTGGGCTTCATGCAGGAAGGAGCTGAGGTTCAGCAAGGGTCCAGATCGGCCTTTGCCAACCACGGGGGACAGGGTGGAGAGGAGTGTGAGTGGGTGCGGTGGGAGGGCGGCCGCCTGCCTGCCTTGCTAAGGGAGTGGTGGGGGGAGGGGAAGACGGTCTTCAAGTGAGGAGGAATGTCAAGTGGTGTTGTAATTGGGATACTCCAGGAAGTGGTTCAGTGGGTGAAGAATCTGCCTGCAATGCAGGAGCTGCAGGAGATATGGGTTCGATCCCTGGGTCAGGAAGATCCTCTGGAGAAGGGCACGGCAATCCAGCCCAGTATTCTTACCTAGAGAATCCCCATGGACAGAGGAGCACGGTGGGCTACAGTCCATGGGGTCACAAAGAGTTGGACATGACTGGCGCAAATGAGCAGCACGGGATAAAAACTGTTACACACGCTCAATTATTTTATATCAAGCCCATCAGGGTGAGGAGAGACCCCAAATCTCAGCAAAGTTGATGTGTGTAGGGGGGCGCTGGTGCTGGGGTGGGAGGAATGGAGGTTTCTTAAAGTTGCAAGGCCAGGAGGGTCCTCTTACCCCACAAGCTCATACACTCATGATGGAGGAATTCCACGTGCTATGGGGGACACCTTGGTGAGGATCCCAGAAGCAGACAGACCCTTTCTCCTTGACCATGCTAAGTGGAAAGGAGGGCCTCCTGGGAAGGACAGACCAACATTTATCTCTGTCTGGGTCACCACCAGCTTCACACCCTCCATGCCTCTCCACACCACCCGCCCTCGCCCTCCTGATAAGGTACCAACTCCCTGGCCTGAGTGGTCCTCATCATCTTGTCTCATGGTCTCCCTCCGGCCCTGCCGGGTCCTGCCCTGAGCCGCTTTGATTCTTAACCAGGCCTGGTAGGTTCCTGCTCCCTGGACCACCATCTTCCTTTTGCTCACAGCTGGAGAACTTGATGTCATTTTTTTCCTGGTTTGGTTCAACTTTTCTCCTCAGTAAATCACCCCATGTGTCTCACCTGCTGGCAGGAGTCCCTGGTATGTCCTCGGCCCTCAGTTACCTCATCTCTTCAGCTGGGATGGAGGCTGGACTGAAATTTCAGAATTTTGAAGTACCTGTGCCGGGAAGGATCAGGGTCTCCAACCCACAGGCCCTCGAGAAGGTTTCCACAGTGGTCGGCCAGAGATCAGTCATCCCCAGGAGCTCAGCCCTCAGCAGAGCCTGGCCCTTGGCAAGTAGTCAGGGTAAGTGACGAAAAGCTGAACATTTGAATTCCATTTTAGAATTAAATTTTAAATTTCAAATTAATTAAAAGAAATGTATTTGGCTGCACCAGGAGTTGTGGCACTCGGGATCCTTAGTTGCAGCAGATGAACTCTTAATTGAAGCATGTGGATCTGGTTCCCTGACCAGGGATGGAACCTGGGCCCCCAGCATTGGGAGTGTGGAGTCTTAGCTACTGGACCACCAGGGGAGCCCCTCACACTAATTTTTTAAATCATGATTTGCCTTCACAAATATGTCTGGGAATGGAACAGTGGCTGGGAAATGGGAACCTGATGGAGAATCATTTCTGGGGGCTCCCAGGAGCCACCCCATGGGCCTCCACTTCCCCATCTGTGAAATGGGAACACTCAGGTCTCCATGGAGGACTGAGTGTGTTAGAGAGGTTCAGTGTTATTGACAGTAGCGGTAACAGCTCCGCCTCCCGTGGAGACAAAGGTCAAGATTTCTCCAGGCTCCAGAGGAGGCCCTCCTGAGCCTCCACCTCCTGAGTCCTCATTCACCTACCTATCCCTCAGTTTCCTTTCTTCCTCATTTACAGCATCAGTTTTTTCATTCACCTCTCACCTCCATCTGACTTCAACCTCCCCGCTAGATGGAGGTGAGAGGTGAATTAAAAAAACTGATGCTGTAAATGATTAAGAAAGGGAACTGAGGGACAGATGGAGGGTCAATGGATAGATGAATGGATCAATAGGTGGCTGGATAGACAGGCAGATGGATGGATGGATCAATCGATGAGAGGATGGGTGGGTGAACAGATGGCTAGGAGAAGGACAGTTATAACGATGATGAGAAGAAGCAGCGATGATGCACAGAGGGATTCATTTGTGCCCCGCCTGCATTTCACATACTCAATCTCATTAAATTCCCATTTCTACTTGGTGAGGGAGGCATTTATGCCCCCATTTCAGAGATGAAAAAAGCTGAGTCTGAGATGTGAAATGACTTACTAAGGGCTCACAACAAATGACAAAAATCCTTTCTCAACCTCCCTCTGTCCTCCTCAAATGATGCTGGGGGTGAATGTGAGCACAACCTTCAGAGCCCCTGAGACCAGTAAGGCTGAAAGGGGCCCCAACCGGGATGGGGGGCCCAGGTAGGGGCAATGCCTCCTCACCTGGTGTGAGCTATGTGCTGACACAAAACTCTGGATTCCTCACTGCACGCATTTTGTGCCTAAGATCTGGTTTGATGGAAGGCTCAGGAGGGATCCCCGGACAATGGTGCCCCAGCTCTGGGCACTGCCTTCGCAACTCGACATGCCCCCGTCCCGATGAACACACACACACACACACACACACACACACACACACGACACGATGACCAGAGCCCCACCCAGACGGAAGCAGCCCCCGCCTGCTGCTCAAGGACAGAAGAGTCCTGGCTACTTGCACACCTCTTGTAATGTGGCTCTGACTACTCACTCCAATGGCAGCTCTGCCCAGCTTTGAGCTGCTCTGGCGGTAGGAAAAGTTGCGCTTTCTTCTGCAGGAAGAATGGGCCAGAAGGAGGCTGACTTTTGGCCTCCAAGAGACTTTGATTCCACGCCTACTTCCTGGTCCCACCACCAGCCATTTCTTTTTTCTGTTCTCTCTGCCCAAAGGCCCTCCTTGCTCCCATTCATTTTGTAATGCTGGGCCTTTAGGCACCTGAGGACTGGGGGGAAACTGAGCCCTGAGACGCTTTCAGGAAAGGGGCAGCAGGTGTTGTGAACCTCAAGTCTGGAGTCAGTACTTCGTGGCCGTGTGATATCAGACTCGAGGTCTCTGTACCTTGGTTTCCCTCAACACAAAGTGGCCAAGATGCTCTCACAGGGAGAATGGGGATGTGGGTGGAGAGGTTGCCTGGAGAACTCAGTGTGTTGAACCCAGGGATGAGTTGAAAATATCCTGAGGTCTTGGGGCCTCCCCAAGAAGCCCACGTTCTGGGCCCCCATATTCAGCTGAGCTGCCTGCTTTGGGAATTGGACGAGGGGCTGCTTTCTCCAGGCCACCTACCTGCCCCATTACAGAGCCCCTTGTGGACAATGCCTGCACCCTCCCAGCTTCCCCAACCTGGGCCCTCTCATCTCTTTTGCTGCTCTTCTGAGTGCTGGTTTTGGGTGCTGGAGATTCTGGCTTTCCAGGGGTGTCAGGAGCCTCAGCCCGGATGCTGGGGAGGGACCGAGAGCTGCACCTAGGGAAGACGGCTCCCTGGTGGACTTGGAAATGGCAAGGCCAGCAGTGAAAGCACGAGGTCTCTTAGGGCACCCCCAAGGATAGCACCTGCCCGGCCCCCACCCCAGGGCACAGAATCCCCTTCTGGTCTGACCCCCTGCAGGAAGTAGTAGTACTTCATCACCAAGAAGAGTCACAGAAGTGCTCATATCCCACTCTTGGGGCTGGGGTTATGGCATTTATGTTCATCTCTGGCCCCAAAGTGTGGTTGAGATGAAATGTGCCTCTCAGCTTGGAGCTTATGCAGATAGCTGCGCTTAAGGAAGGGTGAGCTTGGGGCTCTGAGGTGTGTGGCCATAGGCCCAGGACCAGAGTTGTGGTGCTGCCTCTCTGGGGCTTTCTGGCCCTTTCCTGTGCCTTAGACACCTCCTCAGAATCTTAGTTCTGAATGCACCTGACATCCAGGATCCCCACGGGGCCAGTTATCACAGAGGTTAAAAAGCTCACTGTGATATGGCAAGATGTGAGCTGTGTGTGCACACCGATGATAAAGCTGAGCGGCACGTTTCATCTCAACAACACTCTGGGGCCAGAGATGAACACAAATGCCATAACCCCAGCCCCAAGAGTGGGATATGAGCACTTCTGTGACTCTTCTTGGTGATGAAGTACTACTACTTCATCTACTGCTACTGCAGATACCAGGGTTTGCTGCTTCAATTTACAGCTGAAGGAAATGCTAAATTTCAGCTGTGCTTGGTAAAAACAGTGATAGTCTCCCCATTCAAACACGTGGGCCCAAGTCCATCCCTGACATCTTGCCTGCTCCCACCCTCTCTGCCAGGAAGAACAGCAGCAATAATAATGCCACATCCAGTGATGGATGGTGACAAGTGACGATCACTGGTCTTTATGGAGGCCTTGCACTGTGCCAGACACTGGGTGAGTGATTTTTCTGTGTCTTATCCTTACCACTTCCCTGGTGGCATAGACAGTAAAGAATCTGCCTGCAATGCGGGAGATCTGGGTTTGATTCTGGGGCTGGGAAGATCCCCTGGAGGAGGGCATGGCAACCCACTCCAGTATCCTTGCCTGGAGAATCTCCATGGATAGAGGAACCTGGTGGGTTACAGTCCATAGAGTCGCAAAGAGTCAGACACAACTGAAGCGACTAAGTACACACAGCACATTCTTACCATAGTGCCAGCAGGGTAGGCACTAGTATGGTCCCCATCGTGCAGAGGAATAAACTAAGGCACAGAGAAGTTAAGTAACTCAGCCAAGGTTACTCAGCTTGTAAGTGATGGTATCAGGATTTTAATCCAAGCCTGTCTAACCCCAGAACCTGTAGTCATTCCTGAACCCTCTGTTCACAGAGGGATGTTCCCTGGGACTGGGCTGGGCTCTAAGGATGTATAGTTGATTCTGTGTTTGTCCTCCCCATCCCTAGGCTAATGGATTTTAAATGGAGGCGGTACTAACTGTCCCCAGCTGTGGATGAGCCAGTCTGGGGGCAGGGTTCCCTCCAGCTCTGAGCCTGTGGCCAAGATGCCAGTAGGGGTAGCAGTGGGCCAAGAGAACAGGGTAGGCACAGGTGTGCAGGCTCCCACAGACCACTGGGGAACCACGCGCTCCCGTCCCTCAGGCCAGCAGCTCCGCCTGGCCCCTGGCACAGGGCGAAGCTGTCCCCAAGGAGCTTCTGTGAGATTTAGGTCATCACAGAGTGTTTATTAATCACCACAGACAGGACGGGGTTGGGCAGCTCCACGGGGAATCTGGAGCCGGAAGGAGAGCTCACAGGAAGGAGCGGTGGGGGGTGGGGGGAAGGCGGGTCAGGATGGCTCTCTGGACCAGCCTCCTGGGCAGCGTGGAGCCTCTTCTCCCCTCCAGCTTTTATTTTATTTATTTTTGGCTATGCTGGGTCTTCCTTGCTGTGGGAGGGCTTTCTCTATTTGCAGGGAGCAGGGGCTACTCTCTAATTGTGGGCACACAGTTTCTCATAGCAGTGGCTTCTTTTTGCTGTGGAGTATGGGCTCCGGGGCATGTGGGCTTCAGTAGTTTTGACCCAGGCTTAGTTGCCCTGCGGCATGTGGAATCTTCCTGGACCAGGGATTGAACCCATGTCCCCAGCACTCTAAGGCAGACTGCCAACCACTGGACTACCAGGGAAGTCCCTTGAAGGTGGTGTAAAGGCACAACTGACCCACAGAGAACAGTGCATCTCCCTCCTGTCCCTAACCTCCTGATCCTCCTCTGGGGAGTCAGTTCCTGGCGTCTTTCCAGAAGGTCTAGGTTGTGTGTGCGCACACACCCTGCTTAAGCAACATACACTAATGACACCCAATCCCGTCTCTTCTGCATTGTGCTTCTTCACTGTGTCTTAAAGAATTTGCCCCATTAGGTTCATTCAGCAAGTATTTATCGAGTACCTACTGAGTGCCGTCTTCTGGCACTTCCAGACCCTTGTCCTTCCAGACCAGAGCATGGTCCTCACTCCCCAAAACTGTGTGCTCCTCACCTCCCCGGGTGTGGGATGAATCCCCAGCATCAAGGGATGTGTCTTCTTAACTTGGCCGGTGGTAGCCAGACCATGGTTGAAATGTCAGGGCCTGGCTGCAGGCAGGGAGGTGGCCCAGGCTGGAGGTGGTTCCGATGCAATGGAGAGGGAGATATCCAAGCTGGAAGGGGGATGTGTTTGGGGAAGGGGAGGGGGGAAGTCCCCTCTGCTCTTGAGGAGCCCCCAGTCTGAGGGAGAATCAGGCTTGGAGAAGGATAGTGATGTGGAGTGGGCAGCTGGCAGGCTGTGGGTGCCTGGGGCAGGCATGGGACCCAGCCTGGGAGGGCGGGGCACCAGCAAGGCCGAGGAAGCCCCTACTGTGCTAGGAGAGCCGCGTCTTCTGTCTGCTCTTCCAGTGAAGCATCTGAGGGCCACCCAGGTGCTGGGCGCTATACCTGGGTCTCACCGCACCTGCTCCACAGCAGAGGACACAGATGTATGGGAGGGGAGGGCAGGAGCCGAGTCTCCTCCCTCCCTCCACCCCAGCCCTGCCCCTGTTAAGAGCCCAGGCTGTGGGTGCTCCTTATATAGGCGCTTCCACCCAGGCTGATCCCTGAGACGGGACCTTAGGACACCAGGGAGCCTTGTCCACCCTGTCACTTTATTACATTTACAAGATAACTTGACTTAAAAAATGCTGAAGTGATAAATGCTTTCTGCACAAAATTAAAAAGAAAAAACAAACAAAAATGACCAGCCCTGAACCCCACCTGTTGTACTGTGCAAACCACTCTGGTTCCTCAGGGTGGAGGCTGAGCTCCTGCTGAGGGGTCTGGTGGGGGGTGGCACAGGGGCAGGGACCCTCCAGGCTGGCCTGAGCCCAGAGAACTCAGGAAGCAGGGTGGACATTTGCCTCCACACAGAAGTGAGTGAGGGGAAAAGGCTCCAGACCTCCAGAATTTTTGCTTGGCTGATGCAAATCTATCTGTAGCTGTTCTTAACATAAATAGGATCACGTAATAGGCCCTGTTCTGCTTCTTGATCCTCTGGGGGCTGGTGAGGAAGCGGAGATGGTGGCTTGGCCAATTCACTCTCCGTTGTCTGGCCGTACAGATCTACCTTTATTTCGGAGTCAGGCCCAGTTCAGAAGAGAGGAGATGGAGGCAGAGAGCTCCAGCCCCGCCCCCTTTTGAGGAGGGAGGGGTGGGGGGCTGGTCCTGGGGCAGAGGCTCCATAGGTGGGTGATGGCCCCTGTGGAGACTGCGATGGGCGCAGGCAGTGCCCACTGGGTGGATTATCCCAGGGGGAGGCCTCCTTGGGGAAAGCAATTTTTAACTGTGAGAGCTGAAGCGACTTCCCTCCCCTCCTCTGTTGCCCTTTGTTTCTGTCGGCCTGGACCTGCAGGTCATAGCCCCTCCGGAGGAAGGAAGAAGGTCTTGGACCCCCACGGTTCTGCCAAGGAGGAGGAGAGAGAGGTTCGGGAAGTCTGGGGGTGGTGTGGAGGCCTTGCTGGACTGCTTACCTCCTCAGCAACCCCTTGATGCTAAGAGCAGAGCCCAGGGATTGCTCTAAACGGGCTCCCACGGCCACGTCTGGAGTCCGTTTTTTTGCACTCTCACCTCTGCATTCCTCTGAGAGGGGGTCCTCTCAGGTCGGCTGAGCCCACAGTGGGGCAAACGTGTCCCTAGCTGCCCCTGGGGACAGAGTTCATCACCCAGCTAATTTAAAGTCTTGCGGCTGGTTCTCATTGGTTGGCTCCAATCACATGTCCACCCCCAACCAATCACAGTAAAGCTCACAGCCAGGCGTGGGTCACTTGTCTTCTGGGCTCACTGTGGTTCCAGCCATCCCTCCAGCAAGCAGGTGGCAGAGGGCACAGGGTTGGCCTGGGTAAGATTCTAAGCAGAGGGGCCCAAACAGTGGGAGGATGTGGACCACCGAGGCCTCCCAAGTGGCCCAGCCAGTACGGCACCTGCCCAGCGGACAGGAAACACTGGATGGAGTGGCCTTCACCCTGGTGCTGCCCCCTGACCTCCAGACAGCTGCAGCCGCGGGGCAGCATGGGGAGGAGGCTGAGTGCAGAGCCTGCGGGAGGGAGACGTCAGCCAGCCCGCTCCAGGCTGAGATCAATGCCTTGCTTCCTGACCGGCTGGGCAGGACTCAGTGTCCTGTTTCCAGGGCTGCCCTCCGTTCCTGGAGTTCTGCTCTCATCAGATAGATGCTGAGGGTCAGCTCAGGGCCTGCAGGTGCCCGGAGACGGGGGAATGCATGGCCAGGAGCTCCCAGCTGTCTCTTTCTGGACCTCTCCCTGCAGTCATGTCTCCACAGCAGCCCTGACATAGGACCTTAGCCTCAGCCTGCACACCTGTCACATCCTCCCCAGGCAATCCCTTCCTACTGTTCTGGGGCTGTGGGCTGTGAGCAGGTTCTCCCTGCCCTCATACAGCTGACATGCCTTGGAGGAGACCGACAGTAAACAAGATGCTGCAGAAAGTGGCCTGCTGGGAGGAAAGCAAAACAGGGGAAGGGAGGCTGTGGGCGGGCCTCGCCAAGAGGTGCCCTGAGGTGCCCCTGAAGGAAGAACAACCTGGGAGGAGGGCTCAGCAGCAGAACCAAGCTGGTGGCATCTGAGGCCTGGATGGCCAGGCAGTGTGTTGGGAACAGGGAGGTTGAGGGTGGGGAGCACTGGGACTTTGGTTCTCTATCCTGCCCTGGGAGGCCGTGAGCCCCTTGTATGTTTTGAGGGTTTCTTGCTGAGGAAGGACAGACCTGGGCAGGTTCCTGGGAGGAGGCAGTTCCTGGGGCTGTGACATTGAGAGGAAACTTGGGAGCCTCAGGGCGGCAGCCTGCAGGCGAGGTACCAGTGAGGCACTGCCTGGTTTCACATCCCAGTCACTGGTTAATTGACGCTGGTATTATCATATTAAGATGCCAGTGTTACAGGAGCTGGCAGCTCTGAGCCTGCTGGCCACTCAGCCCAGTAAACCCTAGCCTGTGGGGTCCCCTCCTCACCCACCCCTGCTCCTCCTGGCTCTGTGGCCTCAGGAGCAGCCCCTAGTCTCTGGGCCTCACACTTCTCAAATAAAGGAGTGGCTCAATTGGGCCAAGGGGCTTTTTGCCCTTCTGGCCTGTATGTGGCTCTGAGAGTGCCCGGCTCAGCAAATGTTTCTTGAACAGCTACTGTGTGCCCCACTCAAGGCTGGGAGGGCCTGGGCCCCACCCTGGAGTAGAAGAGAGTATTTCAGAGTAAGGTGTGCTGGGAAGGGCTGGCTGTAGCCAAAGCTCCTGCTCATCTCACTGGCTTCTCACACAGCTGTGGGAGGGGGTTTGTTTCACAGAGAAGGAAGTGTGACCTGCCTCACAGGGCGAGTCGAAGTTCCCCTACCTGGCCCTGCTTGGCCCCCTCCACATCAGAAGGAGGTGTGATGCCCCCCCACTGCTGTGGGCAGTGCCCTGGAAGGGCCATGAGCTCTCTGTTCACAGGTAGACAGTGCCTGCATCCGGACATGGGAGTGCCTCCCCAGGGAAGCTGGTGACCTTTGTTGCCCAGCCAAGGGCCCATAGGCTGCTGGTGGGTGTGATTAGGGTTAGGAATTGAGTTCCCACCTGGCAGGCAGGTCAGGAGGGAGTTGCAGAGCCTGAGGAGTCAGGCTTATACCTCTGCTGGATGACCTTGGGAAGATGCCAGCTTCTCTGGGAAATGGGTCTGATAAAGGTTTTGGGGGAGGCTGGGACCCCGGGATCCAGCTGAGTAGCTCTGAGACTGGCCCTCTGGGTGGGGGCTCTGTACTTGGGGTTGAGGGTGCCCTCGTCCCAAGACCTGCTTGAGTTCGACACAGAGTTGATCCAAGGTATTCCTGTCTATTCCCCAGCTGAGACCGTTTGCTGGAACTGTCTCCCAGCTGAGGGGTGTCTTGGCTCCTCTGGGGACCCTGGATGTCTTGGGGCCCCTTCCTCCTAGGGTGGTACTCTGTCCTGTCTTCTGGGAACCTGGGCACAGGAGGATGGGGAACTGAGCCTTTTCCCTCCTCGGTCACCGTGAGGGAGAGGGAGGAAAAGTTTCCTGAGAGCCTTTGGTCCCCAGGGAGCTGGTCTCCGAGCAGGAGAAAACCAGGACACCAAGTACCAGTGGGCGGGGGGGAGGGGCTGTGGCTGGGATCTCCTGGGATGCCCCTTCTCTCCGCTGCAAGCTGTCAAGGCAAGGGCGCTCAATCTGGGGGCAGATATACTTTTGAACTCGTGAAACAGGGCCAGTGTCGTGGTAACAGTGGAGTGTGGTTGTGAGCCAGCGCTCGGTCAGCGTTCCGCCGTGAGCCTGCCGAGAGTGTTGGGTGAGCTTGGTCCTCAGTCCTCACTGTAGCTGCACGACCTGGGCGAGGAGAGTGAGGCACGGGGAGGTGAGGGGATCTGTCGCCACCGCTGGGCAGAAGACCTGGTGTGGCTCCAACTCTGGACAGCCTGGGGTGAGTTTTCTGGGTGGCCTTGGCCAGGCCAGACCACCAGCTGCCTGGGGCTGGGAGCCTGGGGCTGGTGGGGCCTATAGACCGCTCTGTCTGAGCAGCCAGCAATCTGGGCGGTGGCCAGAAAGCCATCCTCCTTGGTTAGAATCCTGCAGCCAGTCTCCCTGCTGTGCAGACACATAATTATATTTCACATTAAAGGGGAAGCTGGAGGCTGAGGGGGCCAGAGAGCTCTTTGAGGCTGCTGCTCTGGGCACAGACCTACCTCCTTGGCCCAAATCTGTGGCCCCTGAGCTGAGCAAGGGTTCAGACTGGTGATAAAATGGGGTCTCCCTTTTAGGCCAAGGTCCAGCAGGGCAGGTCTGTGTGCGGGGATGAAAGGCCTGGGCCCTGCCAATGGCTGAGAGATCTGAGGCCCAGACAATAGGCCCCAGGAGGCTTGAAGGGCAGGCCTGTGGGAACAGGCTGGGAAGAGGCAGAGGCAGGGGTGGCAAGAGAAGAGGGTCACATGGGGGTCAGGTCCTCTGAGAAAGAGGGCAGGAGGAGGAGCACAGAGAGAAAGCAGGAGACAGGAAGAGTCAAGCAGAGCACAAGATGAGGAGAAAAATTCTATTAAAGAGGGAGAAATATGTGTGTCTGAGTGTGCACGCCTGTGTGCAACGGGAAAAGAGTCCATGGGAATGTGCAAGTTGAGATCTGTGCACAGGTGCCCTCCTGCAGCCACCAGCCTGCACGTGGAAGTATGAGTGTTTATCGCACCTGTGCACCTGCAACCGTCATGTATGTCACAGCATGCATTCTGCATGTGTGGATCCAGACGCCTGAGCTCGTGTACTTGGCTGTGTGTGCCTTCGCCATGCACCTGTGTGGGTCCCTGGGAGGACATGCCTCCGCCTGTGTGTGTCTGTGTGTGTGTGTGCGCGCGCGTGTGCACGCTCGCGCGCGCGCTCCAGTGCGCAAGTGGCTGGTGGTGTGTCTGTGTGTGGAGGGGGACCGGGGCCAGGGACGCCCGGTCAGGCCTGGGTCTGGTGGGCGGGGGCGGCGGCGGAGCGGCGCAGAGCGGGAGTGCTCTAGGCTGAGAGTTAGAGTTGTTGCCGAGCTGGGTTCTGGTGACAGCCGGGCGCGGAGCTGGGAGCGCGCCGAGCCTCAGTCTCCTGCCGCCTCCTCGCCCTCCATTCCACTCTCCCCGCCTTCTCCGGGCCTTGCCTCTGCCACCGCCTCCCGGGGAACCGTAGCTGAGGGCGAGCGGCCGGAGCGGGCGTGGAGGCGCGGGGCGCCTGGGCGTAGGGGAGCGCGCCGGGCCCAGCCTGGGATCAGATAGCAGCAGGCGGGGGAGGGGTTGGATCGGCCGCACGAGCCGCCGGACTGAGGGACGGAAGCCAACCGCGCCGACCCGAGCGTGCGCCCCGCGACCGGGGGCGCCGTCCAGGCGCGCGCCCCCGACCCGCGGCTGGACCGGGGCGATCGGCGGCCCAGACCGACGCGCCCCTCAGCATGGAGCGCCCCCGGGGGCTGCCCTGAGGCGGCGGCAGCGATGCAGGCAGCGCGGCGGCTGCCGGGGCCAGGAACAGCCGCCCGGAGCTCGGAGGACGCGGAGCGCGCAGTGTCCAGGGCACTGACCGAGGTAAGCGCCCGGGGGCTCGGCTCCAGCTCCCCGCCGGTCCCCTCCCGGGCCGACTGAGCAAGAGAGGGTGCCGCAGCAGGGCAGGTGGGACGGCGGGCTTGGTTCGTCCTCTCGTTTTCTGTTTTTTTCTTTTTCCCCCCTTTCTCCCCCTCCCTGGTGAGCTATCGGAGGAAATGCTGACTGCAAGCTTTTCTCCCCTGCCATGTCTCCAGCCACCGCCACCAAGGAACTTCGCTTCTTGCTAACCTTCGTCCTGGGGGCGCTCCGGGAAACTTTGAGGCGCCCACGGTCCCCTTCTGGACGACTTGCACGAAAAGATTCGGGAGGGAGCGTGGGAAGGCACTTTCGTGGGCAGCGTCAGTCTTACCCATGACCTTCTCCGGAGACCCCCCGACTGAGGTCGGGATGCGGAGGGGAGCGCGGACTACTGGCGGCCAGGAAAATGCCCCCAGGCCCAAGGGCTGCGGGTCCTTGGAGTCGGCTCTCTTTCTCATCTTCTGTGCTCTAATGGAGCAAAAACATTCTGGAAACGGTGTTCTCCGCTGGCGAGTGAGCTAGCCAGCGAGTCCAGGGGCACCTTTTTTTTTTTTTCCTTTGCTTTTAGAAATCGGCTTTGATCGCGGTGCGGGGGGGCGGGGGGGGGGCTTGGCTGAGAAGCCCGGCGGATTCAGGGCCGGGGTCCCCTCACCGTGCTGCGGTCTGCTCTGGACGTCCTGGGGCGCGGGGAGGGGCCCCGGAGAGAGCAGCTGGGTGCAGAGCTCCTGTGGGGCTTCAGATGAGATTCGAGGCCTGTTCTGACGAGTGTGCACATGTCTTGTGAATATTTAAACACCTGTGTTCAGAACGAGAGAGCATAGGCAAGTGTCTCTTTGGAGGTGGTCTTTAGTTCTGCCTCCCCATGGCCTGAATCTGCTAGGACCTGGCCACCCTGCTTCCCGTTTCCTGGGCTGCTCATCCTCCCGGAGCACTGCACTGCCTGGGACCACTGCCCGCTTCTTCTCTGCTCCCCCGTGCCCAGGACGGGCCCTGGAATAAAGTTCCGGGGACCTCCTGTCCCCCATATCCATGTCCCGTCCCACAGCCTGGGGTTTTCAGGCTTCCTTTCCTGGGAGCACAGAGGCGCCCACACGCCGCTGAAATCAGCAGCCGCCTCCTCGAAGGTGTGAACCCAGAAGGTGGTAGCCTCTGGCCTACCCCTTACCTTCTCCCTAGGTGCAAAGGACAGTCAGGCCCTGGCTGCTGCCCGACTTAGACCCCAGCCTCCCCTTGTGCTAGTTTGCTCCTATGCAGTGCCTCATCACAGGTCTCCGTCCCGACCGCCACCATGTGGCCAGGGAGGGCCAGGGAGGGGACAACCCATGGAGTGGTGGGGCTTTCTGGCCTTCCAGTGGCATGCTTCCTCCGTTGTGAGAAGAGCACCCCCACCTCGTGCTGGATTCCCATCCCAAAGAAACTCCCCAGCAAAATCTGCCCCTCAACTTTCGGACAGCCCCTCCCTTCCAGGTAGGCGGCCGGGTTTTGGCAGCTCCAGAAAGGGGGCTTCCATCATGTGGGGCCAAGACCCCAAGGGAGAGCAGGGTGCAAAGGGGAGGGGCCTGTTTGAGCATTCTTGGGGACAAGAAGGGGGCACCAGTATGCTGGACAGCAGCGGAGGTCCCTCTTCTCTACTGATGTACCGCTAAGAACATGCACTGGGCATTCTACAAATGCTGGGTGTTTACAAACACCTGTGTGTGTATATGTTTGTGTGCTCAGTCATGTCCAACTCTTTGTGACCCCATGGGCTGTAGCCTGCCAGGTTCCTCTGTCCATGGGATTCTCCAGGCAAGAATACTGGCATGGGTTGCCATTTCCTTCTCCAAGGGATCTTCCCAACCCAGGGATCAAACCTGGGTCTTCTGTCCTGGCAGGCAGATACTTTACCACTGTGATTGGGGCATACCTGGCACATCTGAATTCCCAGTCCTGGACCTTACCTTGTGCCCCCTGTCCAGGTGAGGGTAGAGCAGAGCCCCTTCCCTAGCCCTGAATGGGATGGACCATCCCTTGGTGAAAGGGGCAGAGCCTGACTTTGCTGGTCTCTCCCTGGACCTCTTCCCATGCCCGACTGCCATGTCAGACCCTCATCGGGCTTCAGGTTGCTCAGGAGGGGACCCCCTGAGATATGTACCTGGTGGAAGGATGTTCAGTGAACTGTGCTGTACTGGGAGGAAAAGGTGCCCAGGGAGGGGTAAGATCTTGCCCAGAGCCACACAGCTTGTCAGGAGTTTGAGCATAAAACTCCACCTTGCTCTCCCTAGGCCAGAGGGCTGCCCTGTTGGGTTTCCTGTCTCAGGGCCATGCTGCCCCTCCTCTCGAGTCTGCCCAAACAGGACAAGGGAACACTGGCGGCCCTGAGGCAGTGAAGTAGTAGCGACAGCAGAGGTAACAGTAACAGCGGTCACAGCGAGCGCAGCGCCCTGTACTTGTGAAGCACCGGCACCGGCTTGGCTGTGAGCAGATTCCTCTGGCCTGGCGAGGCCTCAGGTGCCCTGGGCCATGGCTGGCAACACCAAGCACGGCACCCAGAGCCTTGGCACAGTGTCTGGGGTGGAAGCAAATGCACTGTCACTCCCAGAAACCTCTGTGGCCATTGTCTGGCTCCAGGCTGGAGGCTGCTGGAGCCCCCTCAGGGCCAACCCGAATCCCACTCAGCCTGCTGCTCCCAGCTCAGGTTGGCTGTCCTTTGACTGGGTTCACCTGGTGCCTGTTGCTGGGCCCCTGCTGGGGCTTTTGCTGTGAGGGACACTGGGCACACCTGCCCCTCCCCTGGGGCTGTAGCTGGAGCCTTACCACCGCTGACCTGGAGGAGGGGCTGGGGGAGGCAACTCATGGACAGCAAGGGGGTGGAGGCTGGGCTGGCCACTCGGAAGGTGTGGTGGGTGTGGGCCTGGTCCACAGGATGGCTGCTCCAGAGGAATTTGGCCGTGTGGTAGGGAGACAGCCAGGGGAAGGCCAGAGATGAAAGAGAGCCAGCCTGAAACTGGGCTGCGGGCAGGGCAGGAGGCTCAGAGGCTTCAGAGAAGCCATGGGGGTGGGGATGGGGTTGGGGGTGGGGGTGAGGCCAGGCTCAGGCAGGCGGGTTTTCCAGAGGATCTGGGGCTGAGAGCAGAATTGGAGCCCTCACTGGGCACTGGCTGAGGGCCCAGCACTCTGCCAGCCCATTTAATTTCCTAATGGTCAGCCAGTGCAGAGGGTGGCAGTAGCTTTTGAGTCCCAGGGAGGCTCCTGGAGAGACTGGAACATGGCTCCGACCCAGAGCCCACCTTCCTGCATCCCCCAGATACCCTGCCCAGATGTGTCTCTGCGCCAGGCTGACCGTGGCGGCTCCTGCACCCAGGGCTGGCCCCCTACAGGGCCTGCTGCCTGCCCGCCATCCCAGCTCCCAGGTTGCTGTGTCCTCAGGGCCTGCTTAAGGCCTCGCATGCAGTAGGAGCTCTGTAAATGTTCAGCGGGTCTGTGTCTGGGCTGCTTTCTCTGCCGCAGAGCCTCAGCGGAAGTGTGCTCCTGGGGTGGAGACTCTGGTGCTCTCTGCTGAGCTGTGGCCCCAGTGCAGTGTCTGGCATACAGAAGGTGCTTAATAAATGGGTGTTGAGTAAATGCAGACCCGGCCCTTGCCCTCAAGGATCTCCTTGTTTCGGGAGAGACTTTGGGGCGGACAACTGGGGCAAGCGCAGCCGGTGGTCTGACTGTGGCGAGTCACTTCTCCTCTTGGGCCTCAGTCTGTCATCTGTGAAGTGGGATCAAAGCATCAGGCAGGGAGGCTTCTGAGATGCCCAAGACGGGACAGTGAAATGTGAGCCTCTGTGAGTGCCTCTGGGGGTTCCTAAAACAAATGGGGTGTGGAGTGGAGGGGCTCCGTGGCAGAGGGTGTGGGCTGGTGCTGGGGCTTTTGCTGTGAGTGACACTGGGCACAACTGCCCCTCTCCTGATACCCTCCTCCCCTTGGACAGGTGGGGAAACTGAGGCCCAGCGAGGGCAGCCGAGTCACCTCCCGACTCCACTGCCTCCACTCACCCCACCTGTGTCCCGCTGCTCCGTCTTCCTGCCCAGCTGCTGAAGTGGCAGCTGCAAAGGCTGCATGAGGCTGTGGGGGCCCTGGGCCCCCACTTAGCCTTCAGTCGGGCAGCACCACATGTGGCTCTCTTTGCGTGGCCCCTAGGGTCTGGGCTCTGGACCCTCCTCATCCTGGCCCACCGGGCCCTGCAGACTGGTCCTCCTTGTGCCTTCGCTTCCTCTTTCCCTCAGGTCATCCTGCTCCGTCCCCTCTGCACCTCCAGCACGCAGGCCAGCTCCTGCCCCAACACTCCCCTGCAGATGTCCACTTGACTCCGCCCTCATCACCTTCAGGTCTTGCCTCTCCTGCTCCCCTGGGCAAAGCGGTCCCTCATGTTTATCTTGTTTCCTGTCGGTCTCCCTTGGAGTGTTAGTACCTTGAGTGCTCATCTCCTGAACTCACCTCTGGGACACAGCCTGGTCCCACCCGCTCACTGTGGCCATGGTCCCCAACTGTGGGGGCATCCTGGGGGAGAGGACAGTGGGACATGCTCACTGTGGGAGTGGGCAGCCTGTGGCCTGAGAGGGACAGCCCCAGCTGGAGGTGGCAGGTCTCTCTAGGAGCAGAGTTGGGGGCAGCAGTTGAGACCCCCTGCCTCTAAAACCTCCTCACAGCATCTTGGAGGCATCCCTTGGAGAGCTGGGCTGGGTGGGTGAGTGGGGTGAATGTGGAGATAGCGAGGTACTGAGCTCTGTGTGTGTGTTTGAACAGCTGATGGCCGAGGTCAAGGAGGGGCTGTGCCCTGGCTCCCCGCCCACCTCCTCTCCTTCCAGCTGCAACCCAAGCCCCCTGAGTTGGCTGCTCCAGCCTGCAATTCCCCAGCACTTAAAGTAAAAATAAATCTCTGCCAGCAGCTGGCATTCTGGGTGGTAGCAGTCACACCATCCCCTGCCCCGACCCTGTGCCTCTGGGCTCTTGGTTCCAGGCCAAGCTGGGCCAGGGGTGCCAAGGGGAGCTGGCTTCATCTGGCCTCTTTCCAGGAGCAGAGGTGCCTCTCTGGGTCACTGTCACTGGGAGGGCAGAGGAGGATGGATGCTGGTGAATCCTGCGGGAGCTGGGATCTGGGGCCAGGTAGGGCTCAGAGGTGGGGCTTCCCAGGGGCCTGGGCCATGACCTTGTGGAGGCAGGGTGTAGGCAGGGCCCTGGAGCCCCTCTCACATGACACCCTCGTGATGGGCCCTTGGATCTCGCTATCCTTGCTGGGCTCTCTTTCTGTTCTCAAAGAGCCCTGGAGGTCTCCGATGGGTGAGTTTTAGTGACACAGGCCTCGAGGAGCTCAGAATTCAGCATTATTCATTCTTCTGACAATTAAGTCTCCAGCAAGCATCATTGCTATGCCCTGTGCCTGGGGCTGGGGCCTGGGAACTGATGTCTCGGTTGAGGGGATAATGAAACAAGTGAACAGACACTTAAGGAAGCATAGACTTTGTCATATTCTTCTGCTAATTATCACAGCTTTTTATGACAAGAGTGTTACATGCTCATGGTAAAGCATCAGAAAATTTTAAGGATAGAAATGAATTTCTTTTTCTCAACCTTTGTCTTCCCCTCACCCCTACCATGAAGCTACATGCACTCGAGGTGACTGTCATTAGAGAACTTTCTGGGTTGTCCGAGTGCTTCACCAGTACATGTCGGCAGCGCCCTGTGTCTCTCTCCCCATCCCCGTTTCCATGTTTCTCATCTTCCACCCTGCTGTCCATGCTGGTGCCCCGGGCCCCATCCCCTGGGGCTTCATCCTATCTCCTTCGATGGTGTTGGCTTGAGGGCTAAGTCAGATTCTTGGGACCATGGAATCTTAGCTGTGGAATCTAGGAATGCACAGCCACCCGAGTTCCCAGGCGGTGGGCTCTGAGTTGTGGTCATGGCCTCTTTGGGACAGGGAACCTGGAATTGCAGAGTTGCTGTATCTTGGCCCTGGGAGGTGTGTCGGACCTTTGCTGGGGCACCTCCTTCCTCAGCTCCCTCGGGCAGCAGTTGGAGAATCCAGATCTGGCTCCACCCTCAGAAATCCTGGTTCCAGGGACCCGGGGTGGAGCCCTGGCTTAGCACCCGCTGGGAGGTCACCCTGCTGCAGGCAGACCTGGGCTGTCCATGCCTTCTGGGTCTTAGGGACTGTGTGGCCCAGCATGGACAAATGCGAGGCTGAGGCCGGTGTCGTGCCTGACCCTGAAGGGGAAGCACTGGCCAGGTTGCTCTTCTGAGGCTCTGGAGGTGGTGGGGGTGGGGAAACAGGCTTCTGCTGGGGACGGTCACCCTCAGTCCGCCACTGAGTTTCCTGCTGGGTGCCACCAGCACTCCTGTCACCTGGTTTGGAGGAATCAGAAGGACGGTCCCCGCCTGGCCCCACTGAGGGCCCCCGTGGAAAGGGTCTGAGAGGCTGAGTTGAGAGGACCGCCCAGGTGCTCACGCCAAGCCTCAGCAGTCCTGCTTGTGAAGTGGATGTGAGCATCATGCCTCCGTCTGGGAATCTGTTTTCTTATCCCCCTTCCGCTCCAGCTCTGCGGTCAGGGCAGCCAGGGCAGCCTCCTCGCTCCCTGCCCCCAGCCCCTCTGCCATGCAGGCCGGAGGCTAACTGTGCCCATCACCTTGGCCCGCTGTGCCTCAAGCTGTCAGCAGCACCTGCCTGGCCAGGGTGGCCAAGTCTCCCCCAACCCCCACCCCGGCTCCAGGAGCCTTCAGGACCATTGGAGGGGATGCCTTCAAAAGTCCTTGGGGGCAGCCACAGAATGGCCTGTCCCCTCCCTGGGGGCTTCATAGCAGAGGAGACCCCAGCCACCCTCTTCCTTTCCTCTGCTGGCCCTGCCAGCTATAGCCTCGGGGCACTTGTGGGCTTTGCCCCAATCCTGCGGCAGATGCCCTGACCCTGAGGCTACAGAGCGAGGTGGCCAAGCTCTGGGTCCTGTCCTGACTCAGCTGCCCTCCTGGCGGGCCTTAGATCAGACACTGGTGGAGGGGGTGGTGGGGGAGCAGCACCCCTGGGAGCTGTGACCTGAGCCTATGGTCTCAGTCTGCTCATCTGGGAACTGGGAACATGAGGGCATGAACAAATCTGCACAGCTGACATGTCTGCACTGCCCTGCGTGGGGCTGCCGTCCTGAGGACATCAGTCAGCTAGGTCCCAAGGGGAAAATGGAAGTGGGATGGTGGGCAGCAGGTGGAGTCTGTACTACTTTCTTCCGTAACAAGTCAAAACAGACTGGGGGCTTAAAACA
The DNA here is from genome assembly GCF_019923935.1 of Bubalus bubalis. Taxonomy (NCBI): domain Eukaryota; kingdom Metazoa; phylum Chordata; class Mammalia; order Artiodactyla; family Bovidae; genus Bubalus; species Bubalus bubalis. Next base: position 27,783,360 of record NC_059159.1, on the reverse strand, counting down.
GAGCAGGCTATTGTCTCTCAGTTCCAGGGCCAGAGTCTGAATTCAAGACGTTGGCAGAGTCGCTTCCTCCTTGAGCCCTCCTGGGGTTCCTTGGCTGGTAGACATGTCCCTGCCATGTGTCTTCATATGGCCTTCTGCTCCCTGAGTCTTCTCTCCTCTCTAGAGGACACTTGTCATTGGATTTAGGGCCATTTTTCCCTGATGACTCAGTGGTAAAGAACGCGTCTATCAATGCAGGAGACTTAACAGACATGGGTTTGATCCCTGGCTTGGGAAGATCCCCTGGAGGAGGGCATGGCTGTCCACTCCAGTATTCTTGCCTGGAGAATCCTGTGGACAGAGGAGCTTGGCAGGCTACAGTCCATGGGGTCACACAAAGTCAGACATCACTGAAGTGACTTAGCGTGTATGATCCAGGATGATCTCATCTCCAGATCCCTTGCTTAATTATATCTGAAAAGACTCTTTACCTAAATGAACTCACATTCACAGGTACTGGGTGAACATGTAGTTTGGAAGAGCCATCATTCAACCTGGGTATGCTGTCCTGCATCCTGATTTTTTTCTCCTTTAAGAAAAATATGTAGTTTTTAGCAACGTATCTTGGAGAGAGAAGCATATTCAGTATGCTTGGCTTGTGCTACTTACCAGCTGTGTGTCCTTGGGCAGATTTCTTGACTGTTCTGTGTCTCTATTTGCTCATCTGCAAGGGGAGGTATCGATGGTCCTCCCCCTCATCAGACTACTGGGAACTCTAAGTGGAAATGCACGGGAGAGGTGTAGTAGTTGGCAGCTTTGATCAGCATGTCCATGAGCAGAATGGTTTTACAGTCACCTGCATTGTGTGCATTGGGCTGGATTTCTGGTTTGTGAGCAGCCTCATCACCCCACATAACACTGCTGTGATCACCTGGGTCGTGAGGTCCCTGTGCCAGGACCACGCAAGCAAGAAGTTCGCGTGTAGCCCTGCTGGGTCAGAGGGCCTGTGCCTTAGCAACTTTTAGAGCCGCTAGCGATGTGCCCTCCAGGGTGGTCACTGCCCTGCCCCTCGGAGAAAGGACGAGACTCTGTCCTTGCAGCGCCTCCATGGGCACCTTTCTTGTTTTAGAGCCAGTGGAGTTTTTCTTCCTGTTGAAATACCTTTCTATGGTTCCCTTCCTGGCTGCTGCTCGATCCTGCTGAGTGCTTATTTCCTTAAACTTTGTCCTTCCCCAGGTTGAGGTCTTTCCCGGTGCCCCTGCCACATGTGGCACCCTTTCTCATCCTGGTGGGTCCTCATGGTTAGACCCAAGGATGATGAGCAGCTGCCCTATTTCCAGATGCCAACACTGAGGCTCAGCTCACATAGCAGCCCAGCCTCTCTTGTTTCTAATAGTCCATCTGTCCCTGCAGCCTGCAGGGCCTCCTCAGGTGTCTTGGTTTCCCTGCAAGCCTGCTGTCCCTGGAGGGAGAAAGTTGGGTTTCAATCTTCCTGTGTCCCCGTCCTGGCTGCATTCCTAGGCTGCCAGGCAGAATCCCTTTGGAGATGGTTGATGTGCTGTTGAGCTGCTGGGATCTGCTGGCCTGAGGTTGCTGCCCCGGGAGCTTGGGTGTCCTCAGCCCCCTCCCTTGGCTCCTGGTGACCATCAGGATATTTTGGATGCTTCAGCAAAATGCCTGCCTTGGCGGTGACTTCAGCAACCCATGGTGTCACTGGGTGCCTTTATTTCTCAGGAAGTGCTCTGATGTTTCAGTGAGACTCTGCGCCCAAAGATAATAATGAAGATGACTGTTTACTCTGTGTTCTGGTTCCAGGCACTGCGCACAGTGCTCTCCCGAACTTTGTCTCATTTGATTCTCAAATGTACTGGCTGGGAGAGGGGCAGGGATTGAGAGATGAGGCACCAAGGGAGGCAAGCGGCCAGCTGGAGAAGCGCCGAGGCTGGAGGCCCCAGGACCTTCCAAAGACATGAGGTCCTGTGGGAAGGCCACAGGTCCTGCTGGGCTCTCCCTTGAGGGAAGGCTGAGACCTGGGCTGAGGATCCAGGTGCAGTGTTGGGCATGAGCCAGGTTGGCCTGGATTTAAGTAGGGCTGCCCCTTGCCCTGTTTGTGGCTCCAGGCAAGCAGCTTCACCCTTCTGAGCCTCACTATTCTGAGAAATAGGGCCAAATCTGCCCTTTCAAATGTGATTCTGCATGCCAGGTTTTAGGAGTATTTCAGAAGCCTAGAGGGTGAAGGATTCTCAGTGGCCTGTCCATTTTACCAGTGGGAATATTGAAGCTCAAGAGGGGGAGGGGCTGAATGACCTTCCCTCCTCCATCCCGAGACCTCAGCCACAGAACCTGGGCTGGTCCAATCTCCCTCATCTTTACTCCCACAAAACTAGGATAGGAAGACAGGTCATTGTTTGAGCAATTGCTCTGTGCTGAGAGGCTCATGCAACGGAAAGATTTAGGCCAGGGCCCTGCTAAAGCTCTCAGGGTAGGGATCAGGCCTCCTTTATCCTTTCCTTAGGCAAAGATGAGGCTCCCATCTATCCATCAGCCCCTTGTCCCAGGAGCCCCGACCCCTCCCAGGGCTGAATTCTGTGCTTCAGCATAGGTGGGTGTGTTGGACTTTCCGCAGACCTTCCTGTGAGTGCTGCTGAGAGGCTGGGATGCGAGGGCACGGCAGAGCTGCTTGGGGTGGAGCAGTGCTGCGCTGCCCATCAACCCATCCCCCATCCACTTCACTTTGGATCAAAGTTAAATGAATTCACGTGGCCTGAGTAGAGGTCCTTGGCAGGGACTGGGGCTGGTGGAGCAAAGAAGGTACCTCAGGGGAGGGGTATCTGGCCCTGGCCCCACATAAGGCTGTGGTGGCGCCCGTGCCCCGCAGGGTGAGTGTGCAGCCAGTGGAACTTAGAGAGCCCTTCGGAATTATCCCTGGTGCCCTGGTCCCCTGCCGCCTGCTTCCTGAGCCCACCCTGTCCCTCCTGGACATGCAGGAGATGAGATTTAAAGGGCATGACCCTCTGCTGCTCTGGTGCTGCCTGGACCCCTCTCTTCCTCTGGTCCCAGACCCACCTCCTCCCTCTCCATCCAGAAGCTGCTATCTTGGTTCTGGGGCCCTGCCTCCCCTCTGGGCTCCTGGACTCTCAGCTGACAGTGCGGCCGCCTCATTACTGAGAAAATCAAAGCGGAGTCTTCCACTTGCTCCCACTGCAACTCCCACCTCCCGCCACCTGCACCCCTTCACCCAGCCTGCATCCCTTCCCTGTGACTGGATTGTTGTGCTCCATGTCCACTCGGCCCCTCCACTCTCACCCACCCAAGGCCAGCGCTGTGGTGTCTCCCTCTCCCTGCTAGAGCCTTTTCTACATGCTGCACCCATTCCATTCAGAGGTGACCACTGAGGGCCTGCCATGGGCCGACGCTTCCTCCAAGCACCAGGACATACCAAGGGAGAAAACAAAGCCCGGCCAACATCCGTTTGTAATACAAATTCTCAGTGAACTAGGAATCGAGGGAAACTTTCTCAACTTGTTAAAGGCACCTACAGAAATCTAGAGCTGACATCCTACTGAACGATGAGAAACTTCCCACTAGGATCAGGAACAAGGCAAGGAAGTTGTCTCTCATGACTGCTTTTCAACATCTTACTGGAAATCCTGGCTAAGGAGGTAAGAAAAGGAAATAAAAGATATACAGATTGGGAAGGAAGACATAAAACTGTCTCTACCCACAAATGACATGATCATCTATGTAGAAAATCTGAAGAAATTGACACAAAAGCTCCAGGAAGTATTTCCGTGCTCCGTGCTAAGTTGCTTCGGTCGTGTCCGACTTTTTGCGCCCGATCCCATGGACTGTAGCCCACCAGGCTTCTCTGTCCATGGGATTCTCCAGGCAAGATTACTGGAGTGGGTTGTCATTTCCTTCTCCAGGGGATCTTCCCAACCCAGGGATCGAACCCTGTCTCCTCCATCTCCTGCACTGACAGGCAGGTTCTTTACCACCAAGCCACCAGGGAAGCCCATGGAACTATTTGGTGCAAATGTAATTGCAGTTTCAGATGTGAATTTTAAATCATTATAACTAGGTTCAAACACATCTTGATTACTCAAAATAGGAACCATTACAATCAATACATTTTTGCCAATGAGAAATAAGGAAATCAGTATGTTTATTCCTGTAGCGTAAAAACCCGTGTTTTGGGATTAGATGAACTCTTGGAAAGCATTTTCTGCCTCCTGCTGGTTGTAGAAGTGTTTTGCCTGCAGAAAGCTGTCGAGAAGCTTTAAGAAGTGGTAGTTGGTTGGCAAGAGGTCAGGTGAATATGGCAGATGAGACAAAACTTTGTAACCCAAGTTGTTTAACTTTTGAAGCGCTGGTTGTGTGACATTCAGTCTCGTATTGTCATGGAGAAGAACTGGGCCCATTCAGTTGACCAGTACGGCTGCAGGCATTGCAGTTTTGAGTGCATCTCATCGATTTGCTGAGCATACTTCTCAGATTTAATGGTTTCACCAGGATTCAGAAAGCTGTAGTGGATCAGATGGGCAGCAGACCACCGAACACTGACCGTGACCTTCTTTTAGTGCAAATTTGGCTTTGGGAAGTGCTTTGGAGCTTCTTATCGGTCCACCCACTGAGCTGGTCATCACCAGTTGTCATATAAAATCCACTTTTTGTCACATGTCACAATAATCTGATATAGAAATGGTTTGTTGTTGTTGCATGGAATAAGAGAAGATGGCACTTCAAAACAATTTTTTTGGTTTTGGTCAGCTCATGAGACACCCACTTATTGAGCTTTTCATCTTTCCAATTTGCTTCAGATGCTGAATGACTGTTAATGGTTGACATTGAGTTCTCCGGCAACTTCTCATGCAGTTGTGAGAGAATCAGCTTTGATGATCGCTCTCAGTTGATTGTTGTCAACTTGCAATGGCAGGCCACTATGCTCATCTTCAAGGCTCTCACCTCCTTTGCAAAACTTCTTGAACCATCCCCGCATTGTACCTTTGCTAGCAGCTCCTGGGCCAAATGCACTGTTGATGTTGCAAGTTGTCTCCACTGCTTTACCATCCATTTTGAACTCAAATAAGAAAATTGCTTGAATTTGCTTTTTGTCTAACATCATTTCCATAGTCTAAACTACATATAAAATAAATAGCAAGTAATAAGTCATTAGCAAAAAAATAAAGCAAAATATGCACATTAAAATGATGTATAACATCACCACATTTATTTAAGAATGTATTCCAATATCAGATGGCGAAGGTTAACAATGCAAAACTGCAATTACTTTTGCACCAACCTAATAATAAGCAGTTAAAGCAACGGCACCCCACTCCAGTGCTCTTGCCTGGAGAATCCCATGGATGGAGGAGCCTCGTGGGCTGCAGTCCATGGGGTCGTGAAGAGTCGGACACAACTGAGCGACTTTCCTTTCACTTTTCACTTTCATGCATTGGAGAAGGAAATGGCAACCCACTCCAGTGTTCTTGCCTGGAGAATCCCAGGGACAGGGGAGCCTGATGGGCTGCCATCTATGGGGTCGCACAGAGTCGGACATGACTGAAGTGACTTAGCAGCAAAGCAAGGTTGCAGGATACAAGATTAATGTACAAAAGTCAATCACTTTCATCAATGGCAACCCACTCCAGTACTCTTGTCTGGAAAATCCCGTGGATGGAGGAGCCTGGTAGGCTGCAGTCCATGGGGTCATTAAGAGTCAGACACGACTGAGAAACTTCCCTTTCACTTTTCACTTTCATGCATTGGAGAAGGAAACGGCAACCCACTCCAGTGTTCTTGCCTGGAGAATCCCAGGGACGGGGGAGCCGTCTCTGGGGTTGCACAGAGTCGGACATTTCTGAAGCAACTTAGCAGCAGCAGCAGCAGCAGCAGCAGTAAACAAGTGAAATCTAAAATTAAAATCACAATACCATTTGTATTAGCACCCCCACAACAAAACTGTGCTGCGCTCAGTCGCTCAGTCATGTCTGCCAGGCTCCTCTATTGATGGGGATTCTCCAGGCAAGAATACTGGAGTGGGTTACCATGCCGTCCTCCAGGGAATCTTCCTGACCCAGGATCGAACCTGGGTCTCCGGCACTGTGGGCTGATTTTTCACCTTTTGAACCACCAGGGAAGCCCATGAATACTGGAGTGGGTAGCCTTTCCCTTCTCCGGGGGATCTTCCTGACCCAGGAATAAAACCCGGGTCTCCTGCATTGCAGGTGGATTCTTTACCACCTGAGCTACCGGGGAAGCCCTCAAAGAAACTACCTAGATATAAATCCAACAAAACTCTGATGAATGAAATCAAAGAAAAGCTAAATAAATGGAGAGATATTCCATGTACATGGATAGGAAGACTCAATATTGTTAGATGTCAGTTATTCCCAGCTTGATCTATAGGTTCAATGTATCCCAATCAAAATCCCAGAAAGTTATTTAGTAGGTATCGGCAAACTAATTCTAAAGTTTATGTGGAGAAGTGAAGGACCCAGAACAGCCAACTATTGAAGGAGAAGAGCAAAGTTGTAGGCCTGATGCTAACTGCCTTAAAGACTTACTATAAAGCTACAGTAATCAAGACAGTGTGGGATTGGCAATGGAACAGACAGATAGATCAATGGTGCAAAAGAGAGAGCCCAGAAATAGACACGCACAAACATAGCCAACAGATTATCGACAGTGGGGCGAAGGCAGTACAGTGGAGCAAGGATAGTCTTTCAACAAACCGTGCTGGAACCACTGAATGTCCACATGCAAAGGACGTAATCGGGACACAGACCACATGACCCTTCACCAGACTGGGTCATAAATGTAAATGTAAGGCACAAAGCTACGGAACTCCTAGAAGACAGTGTAGGAGAAAACTAAGATGACCTTGGGTATAGTTAACGGCTTTTCAGATGCAATATCAAAGGCATGATCCATGAAAGGAATAATTGACAAGCTGGATGGACTTCATTAAAATTAAATGCTCTGGGAAAGATGATGTCAATAGAATGAGAGGGCAAGCTTCAGACAGGGAGAAAATATTTGCAAAAGACACATCTGATCAAGGGCTGTTATCCAAAATAAACCAAAAACTCTTTAACACTCAGCAATAGAGAACAAATGACAGACAATAGGAAAAAAATGGACCAGAGACCTGGACAGATGCCTCAGCAAAAGAAGATACACAGATGGCAAGTAAACATATGAAAAAATGCTCTATATCATTTTTCTGCAGGGAAGGGTAAGTCAAAACAACAGTGAGACACCGCTCCATACCTTTAGAAGGAGCAACAGGAACTCTCATCACGGCTGATGGAATACAAATGGTACAGTCACTTTGGAAGACACTTTGGCTATTTCTTATAAAACTAAATATACTTTACTGTATGACCCAACAGTGATACGCTTTGGTATTTACCCAAGGAAGCTGAAAACTTATATCCATACAAAACCCTGCATGCAGATGTTTCTAGCAGCCTTATTGGTTATTGCTAAAACCTGGAAGCAACCAAGATGTCCTTCAGTAGGTTATGGATAAATGAACTGTGGTCTACCCTGACAGTGCAGTATCCTTTAGCGCTAAAAAGAAACGAGCTTTGAAGCCATGAAAAGAGATGGAAGAACCCAAATGCATACTTAGCCATATGCATGAAAGCCAGTCCTGAAGGGCTGCATGCTGTGCCATGTGATTCCAGCTACCAAATGTTCTGGAAAAGGCAGACCTATGGAAACAACAGGCAGATTGGTGGTTGCCAGGGGTGGAGAAGGGGAGATGGATAGGCAGAGCACGGGGTTTTTAGGGCAGTGAACTGTTCTGTGTGATACTGTCGTGGCAGATACAAGTCTTTGTCCGTTTGTCCACACCCACAGGCTGTACAGCACCACGAGCGGGTCCTGATGTAACCTGTGGACTCTGGGTGACGGGCCCAGGCAGGGCCATGGGTCATAGTGAAGGTCCTGCTCTATTGAGGAATACTGATGACGGGGAGGATGTGCATGTGCGGGGTTGGGGTAAATGGAGCTCTCTATTCCCTCCCCTCAATTTTGTTGTAAACCTAAAACTGCTCTAAGAAACACTCTTGAGCAAAAAGAGAATCCCGGCCCTCACATGTTCATGGGCGACTGAGTTAGTGACCAGAGAACCTGTGAGAGGGCAGGGTCGTCTGAGCAGAGATCCATGTGGACTTGGGGAGGAACCAAGTAGGGGCCTGAGGGGAGAGGCTGGGGTGGACGCTGCTCACCGGGTCAGGTGTGTCAGGCTGCAATTGGGTTCATGTCTTTTTGGTGTGTGCCTTCATAGGAGTGGATTGCAGTGAACTGAGGAGCCCCTGAGGCCCGTGTTGCTGGGAGTCCAATAGAGTCACATCGCCCACTCCAGACCCAAGTGGAGCCATGGGAACCCTGGGTCCCACAGGCCTGGCACACAGTAGGCACTCAGTGTGTGCTCACTTAAGGGGCACAGTTGTGGACATGTGTATGCCCTGCAGTGCCCAGTCCCCCAGGCGTAGGCTCCCCAGGGAAGGGTGGGTCCGCCTGCTGCAGGGAGGGCAGAAAGGCAGGCAGGGGACAGGAGCCCCTCCTGTGGCACCCCTCAAAGGCTGCAGCTGCTCCAGTGGGAGGCAGGGGCCCAGCTGGCCCCCCACCCCCTAATCAGCCTGTCAGCACTGAGGAGCTGGCAGGAGCTCCCATCAGCACTATGCTGGTGGCTGGATCTGGAGGGAGTCCAAGCCACCTGGCTCCCCTTGGCCTGGGGTGCGGGTGCTGTGGGAGTGCAGGGTCTCACGGACCCCCACCCTCCTTTCTGTGTCCCCATTCCTACAATACAGCATCCTCAGGGGGTAGAGCCCAAGCAAGTGGGTTCAGAGGGTAGGCTTGGGACCAGTCTTGTAGACAGGGTCAGGCTGTGAATGGATGGCCAGTGAGCAGGAGGGTGCTTGGCTGTGTGTTCTGTGGCTGCGCAGAGCCGTGACTGTGGAGGGCACGTGTCTGAACGTGTAAGCAGGAGTGAGGAGCTCGTGCACCGTGACAGTGACACGGATTAGCCAGTGGCGCAGGTCAGGGAGAGCCGTGCCACTGCGAGTACGCAGCACCTGAGGCTTTGGGCCCCTGCGTGTTGTGCTCAGACCCTCAATAACTTTTAGGTCCCAGTGCCTTCTGCTGTCCCCCGTCCTGCACTCTGTCCCAGCACCTCCCCAGCTCATGGGTTTTCTGACCCCGTCACCTCTCCACCCCTCTCCCCAGCTGCAGGGAGGGCGGGCTCCTGGGTCTCAGGAAAGCATGCTCCTGGAAGCTTCTGCTGCCTTGGGCTTTTGTAGGTGTTGATGCATGGCTTCCCTGAGGTGACCTTGGCAGGTGCCAGTGCTCTTCTTACCCCATTTACAGAGGAAGGCATGAGGCTCAGAGGGGTTTGGGGACTTTATGGGGCCTGAGGTGCCCCCTCTGAGCCTCTGTCTAGAAGTCTGGCTGTGGCTGATAGAGTAGCCTTCAGAAGCCCGGCTTCAGGGCCCCAAATGGTCTGTCCCCACATCCCTGGCTACTTTCAGGGCCGGCCTGCTCACCTCGCCCCCATGCTGCCCTTGCTCATGGGCACAGAGTCTCTGCAACTCCCTGCCTTTGTGCCAGGCCTGGCGCCTCTTCTTTGCTTATGGGGCCATCACTGTGCTGGCTGTTAACCTGGTGTCAGGACCTTTAATGCCCCTCTGGGGGCCTGAGACCCCTGAACCAGTGACCTATCAATAGGAGGTGGAGGCCTGAGTGGCAGGAGGCTGGTGGACCCTGGACAGTTAGGACCCCCTGCCCTTCCTTCCACAGCTGATGGCTGAGTGCCCACTGCCAGGTGCTGGGCTTGTCCCTACAATCCATTATACAGAGCAGGCCTCAGAGACCTGATGCAGCCTCCAGATACCTCCTGCTCCACCTTCCAGCCTCCACGTCTCCACTGAAGGCCTACCTTGGGGCTAGAATGTGGCTTCCCTAAGCTCAGGGCTGGGAGTGCCACCAGGGCTCAAGGGGGCTGTTGCCATTGCTGATCACAGCCCACATGGTCTTCAGTGTTCAGAGGCCACCTTCCTGTGCCTCAGTTTCTTCTGATGTCAAAGCAAGATTCTTGGGAGGCTTAAGGGAGAGCATCGAGATAAAGTCCTGGTGGGCGTGCACACTCATTTCTAGTTCTGCACACAGACATCAGCCCTCGCTCCTGCCCAGCATTCTGCTGGGTGACTCCAGCGATGAATCAGATCCAGAAGCTCGGTATACCTAGTGTGGCCAGGGTTTGTATGACACAAAGAAACCCAGGGGCCATGGAGGGTCAGGGGGTGACCTCAGACCCAGGCCAAGGGATGAGGCAGAAGTTGGCCAGTGGCTGGCACCCTGCCAGTGGAAGCTGCTGGGGTTCAGCATTGCCAGAGGCAAACCATCGGAAAACGTGCATTCATCTTCTTTCCAGAAACTCTTTCTAGGCCGTGCTAGGGCCACAGAAAAGGGCTGCATGGACATGCTCGAGGACTCCTGGGGCCTGGCAGGCCTGGAAACAGACCATGAAGGCACAGCATGGCCAGTGCTGGAGTGAGTGGGCCCCTCCTGCTGTCCCCCTGTTGCCTGGCACAGAAATGCTGCTGCTGCTCATGATGGTGATGGTGGTCACTCTTCTCTAGGCTCTTTATGAACTTGTCGGTCCTCAAAGCAGTCACATCTGAATGCCCGCACAGTACAGTTGGGGAACGAGGCCCTGAGAGGCCAGTGACCTGCCCAGGGCCTGGCCTCGTCTGACCTGCATCCCTAGGATTGCACGTAGTCGGCACTCAGGCAGGGTTGTGGACTGGCTGGGGGAGAGTAGGAAGGGGCTATGCCCTGTGTCCGGGGCACTGCGGGCCCTCAATGGGCCCCCGAGGGGAGGCCCAGGTGGAGGTGTCCCTCACGGGTGTCTGCTGCCCTGGCTTTGGGGTCGAGTGGAATGAGGAGCTGTTTGGCTCTCAGGCGCTTGCTGAAGCTGGAGTGGAGTCCGCCACACACCTGGACAGGCCTGCAGGAAGGCAGGGAGACCATGGCTCAGAGGGGCTGCCAGGTGCCTAGACATGCAACCAAGTAGTCAGAGATGGAATTTGAGCCCAGAACTGGCACACTGCAAAGCCCATGCAGCTCTGTGGGTTGCAGGTGGGCTGCTTCCCGCTTTGCAAACGTCAACATGAAAGCCTACTCTGTGGCCACAGGCTGAGCAGTGACTGTGAAGGCCCAGTACTTGGCCCCACGTCTCGAGGGCACAGCCCCTCTAGAGGGCCTGTCTGCACCTGTCTTACAGATGAAGACACTGAGGCTCTGAGAGGGGCCTGGACTGCCTTTCGGTAGCCAGAGTTCTAGCTGGCTCAGTTCCCAGGGTCTCAGGAGAAGCCAGAGATTATGGGATGCCTAGGGGATGGGCAAGGGATTCCCGGAATCCCCCATCCAGTGCCGCTGTGGCCTAGTGAGGGGCCCCTTGTCTGTGAGGGTGATGGTCAGAGGTTAGCAGTAGGATGCCAAGCCTCTTCACACTGTCCCTGTGCTGACAGCTGGGCCCATGGAGGCACCAGAGCCCGGCAAGCTGGCCTCCACAGCTGTTTGGAAGGTGGGCTGGGTGTTGAGGCAGGGCCACCTTGCAAGGTGAAGGACCCCCACATGGCTTCTGCTTCAGGTAGCAGTGGGGACTGGCTATGCTGAGCCATTCTCTCCCCCCGGGGGTTGCTCCCTGCATGCACCGGAGGGTCACCAGGGCATGGGCTGGGGCACATTACCAGGCAGGGTCATATGTCTGGCTTCCCTTCCTGGCTGCATGACCGTGGGCAAGTCCCCTCACCTCTCTAAGCCTTAGTTTCCTCTTCTGTAAAACAGGAATCGTAATGAGTCTCCCACCTCTGGGACTCAACTGGGGAGGTCTGTGCTGTGCAGCGAAGGCCCAGGTTTGGGGGCGGCCTGGCAGGGGGTTCGTCCCCAGCTCGCCGTCTTATAGGCTGTGTGGCCTTGGAGAAGCCACTTTAGCTCTCAGCTTCCTTATCTGCCCGCTGGAGACAGCAGCAGACCCTACCTCAAAGGGCTTTCTCAGGACGCAGTGAGCAGGCAGGGCAAAGCCCCTGTAGCTGTGAGCGGAGGTCTGGCCCAGGCTCCTGAGCGGAGTGTGCGCACCTCGACTCCGCCTGACGCTGCCGGGTGGCTGCCTGCGGGGAGCGGCGCCCGGCTGGTTCCGTCTGATGAGATATAAATAGCGGGCAATGTTTGCGAGCAAGGATCCGCCTCCCTCCCCAGCCGGCAGGGCAGCGAGGCGGACGAGCTGGTCGTGGGGACGGGAAGGGGACGGGAGCTCGTGAATAAATCATCACACGACCCGGGTTAGTGCCCCGGCCTCAAGGCGGCGGTGCAGTTAGCGCCTCAACAGGCGGGAGAGGGTGACGCGTGCGGCTTGGCCAAGCGGCCCTGATGTGCCTGGCGTCTGGAGCGCCCTCTTCTGGGGCCTGGTGAACCTGCAGGGCGGCCCCACCCAGTCCCCGTCCCTGCCTGCTGCCTTCCCAGGTGGACTCCCCGGTCTCCGAAGGGACCCCACACCACGGACTGTCTGCCCACTGGGTCGAGCACTCGTGTCCTGGCTCTGGCAGCCCTCACTGGCTCAAGGACAGACAGGCCAGGCTGCGACTGGAGCCTGGGCCAAGCCTGGCCCTCTCAGCCCTCCTGCTCCTCTTTGTGTTCAGTGGTTTGATTTTTTTTTTCTCTTCTTTTGAACCAAGGCGCCCCAGCTTAGCCAGCTCCTGTCCCATTACCAGGGTGACCAGGCCAGCCATATCCTTCACCCCACAGCTGCAGCCAGGGTCAGGTGAGGGACTTCAGTGCATGCACATGCATGTAGCCTGAACATGTGTGCATGGCTATGTCACACCGCCTACACACGTGTGTACACACAGCTCACACATACAGATACACGTGTGCAAGAACAGACACTTGGAGACTCACCCCATGGTGTCCAGCCCTGATGTGATGGAGGCACAGATGTGCCCTCGTGAGGACACAGCCCAGGCCCCTTTGCTGATGTTCCCAGAGGAGCAGGGGTGTGTAGACGTGCACCGGTCATTGTGTGAGCTTTGTTCCTCATGCCCTGGTCTCTGCATGAGCGCCACCTCTGGCCACGCAGCTGTGTGATGAACCACAGCACCCTGTCTCCTGGCCACTGCAGCCTCCAGCTCCCACGGCACCTGCTTCCAGCTGCTGTCCTTCTCTGGTCACCTCCCAAGTAAACTGCCTGCTCCCAAACCCTCCACTCTAGATCTGTTAATGGGGAAACAAACTGGGCCCACGTGCGTGCACACTCTGACGCTCCTGGAGTCACACGCACCCACACCCCAGGCCGTCTGTCCACGCAGGATGTGTGCACATGTGTGTGCATACCTTTGTGTGCTGGCTGGGGTCTGGGCACTGTGCGTAGACTACCAGGCAGGCAGCAGAACTGGGTCCCTTTCACAGATCTGGAAATGAGACAGAGATTAGTCATATAAACACGTAGCTCAGATGTAGAGGAGGGCAGGCCGGAGCCAACGAGGCCGGGACCGTGTGCGGGAGGACTCCCCAGCCCCGGCCGCTGGCAGCGCTGACGGTGCAGATGAAGGCGGAGCAGCCTCCCCATCCTTGGCTTCTGGTCATGGGCCCCAGCCCCTGGGTACGCATGGCCTCTCCAGGATGTCCGGCCTGAGGATGGCACTGACTAGCCTGTAGCCTTGGGGCACTGTATTCTGTCTCTGACCCTGTTGCTTCCTCTTGGGGCAGAGTCTCAGGATTGTTGAAAGGTGCACACAGTTGGTGCTAAATAAAAGTTCCAAGTAGGAGAAAGCTTTTCCTGGGGCTCTCAGGGGCCACCTTTCCTGCCCTTGGGGAAACCGCCCCCACAATCTACCTCATCTTCCTGGGCACGGGCTCAGAGAGGGCCAGTGGCTCAAAGCCACGCAGCACAGCAGGGCCCAATATGGCCCAGACGCCAGGCCCCTGCCCCCTAGTCTTGGGCTCTCTGCAGCCCCTGGCCTCCCACAGTACTGGTTTGCCATGAAGGAGAGGCAGCCGGGGAAAGCTTCCTGTAGGAGGCAGTCCTGAGCCCTTTGGAGAAAACTGTGGTTTTTCCTGGAGACATCTGGGCCAGACATGTGGTCAGTGCCCGAGTCTTGGTTTCCGTGGCCCTGAATCTGGACTCCAGTGATTCCTACCCAGCTCTGGGTGGACCAGCTGTGTGACCCTGGGCATGGTGCTCACCCTCTCTGAGCCCCAGTCTGTTGTGACTATCCGAAGGAACCATAGTGTGAATGGAAGTAGCACGTGTCAGTGTCCACGTGCGTGCACAGTTCCAGTTGTTAGGGTTGGAAAAGCATCTGTGGCGGAGGCCAGTGTGAGGCTGTGTAGGTCACAGGGTCAGACGCCCTCTAGCTTGCTGCCTTGCCACCCTGAGCCTCAGTCTCCTCGAGCAAGACAGGATGTGGGAGCATTTCCTCCAAAAGCCATTTCTAGGGCGTGGATCGTTCTTACTGCTGGCAAATGAGAAAGAGGAGGCTCGGGTGCCCCGGCACACACAGCTCCAGCCCCGCTGCCTCCCTCCAGTTCCTTGAGCACATGGAGCAACATCCCAGCCTCAAGGTCTTTGTCCTTGCGCATATTTCCAAGAACACTGCAGTCTCCTCCTACAGGCCTCAAGTCACGTGTCGCCCCCTCAGAGAGGTCTTCCTGTGCCCACTCTGCTTCAGATATGACTCGGTTCTTTCCTCCCCAGCATGGTTTTTGTCTGCCTTGCCCACACGCAGTCTTGGCCCTGAGTACCGTGTCTGCATACAGTGGAGGCCCAGGCAGTGTCTGCCGAGGGAGTGAATGCCCTGTCCGTCGAGCAGGCGGAGGCCCAAGGCCTTGGCTGTGCTCCTGGAGCCCAGCTCTCCAGAGGATCCTGGGTGGAATGATGGGTCTTCCAGAAGCCCACCCTGTTTTCCTGGTCTCCTGATCTCCGAGCACAGCTTCCGGCCCATCCCAGGGTGAACCCTGGACCTCAGAGGTCTGTCAGGCCTTCCTAGTGAATCTTCTGTTCCCAAAATAAAGCCAGATTTACAAGATGAGGATGGGGAGAAGAGGGAAGCTGAGAAAACAAGTGTCCCTCTGCTCCCGTAGCAAGCGTCCAGGTCCACGGGGCACTGAGGCCAGGAGTCAGGCCGTGTCCTGCCTGACCTTTGCCTGGAAGGCCTCACACTGTGCCCAGCCTGCCGTGAAACAAGGTGGCCCTCAGTCAGGAGGGTTCCTTAGGGAGGAGGTGGCTGGATGAAGAGGGACAGAGGCCAGGTCATGGGTGCAGGGCTTGGATCTGCTGCTCAGGGCCTGGTGTTGGTGGACACAATGCTTCTCTCTGCAACTTACTTCCTTCTTGCTCAAAGACACGTGGGCCATCTCACCTGGACTGTTCTTGGGTGCAATGCTGGGCACTCAGCAGAAGCTAGGCATTCAATTCCAGGGTTCTAAGAAACGTGCTGCCAGGACCTGGCAGGGAGCAGCAGGGGACCCAGGGAAATCTTGAAAGGCTTCCTAGAGGAGGCATCCTTGGAATTTGAAAGATGAAACGCAGAGCAGGGTTTTCCGAGGTGAGGACCCGCCCAGGCTGAGGCTCTGGGTGTGGACACTCCTGAGACGCCCCCCACTGAGGATGGGGGGTTCACACTCCCACTGTGTCCTTTTCTCTTGTTGATTTATAAGAACCCTTTATACACTAAGTATATCAGCCCTTTCTATAGCAAACGTATTATTTACCGTCCATTTTGCTTATAATGCATTTTAATAAGCAACACCACGAATATTTTTACAGTGGCCAATTTTCCAACCTTTTGTTTCGTGGCTTTTCACATCCCAGGGCATTCCTTGCTCCTTTGTCTCAGGTCTGTGCTCTGCTGTGCACACTTAGAAACTGTTTGAGACTTAAGTTGAAGATTGATAAATTACAGCTGTAAGGAAAACAGACACCACGGTGCCTTTGCTCACCACATGGTCCCTCCCACCCTGTCTATCTGCTCTCCCCTTCCTGCTTGGAGTGAAGTCCAGTCCAGGCCCTCCATGGAGGGACCTGTGACCCTCCCAAGGTGAGTCAGAGGCTCAGAGATGAGGTGGTGGGAAGGTGTAGGGGGACCAGGATATCCTGGTATTCCAGCTCCATGTACTAACCTGATGAAACCCATCATGACCACATGAAATAGATAACATTATTCATCCCATCTCACTGGTGAGAAAACTGGGCTCAGAGAGTTATGACTTGCTCAAGGTCATCCAGGAAGGGACAGAGACAAGATTGGAATGCAAGCCATACTGCCTCTGGTTTTATACTTTCAAACTCTTCTCTGGCGCCCATTGCCCTTGGGGCCAAGTCCAAACTCATTAAAATAACGTGCAGGGCCTCTCGGCACCTCTGCTTCTACACGTCAGTGTGAAGTGCACAGGCACTCAGCACCTCGTCTCCCTGCTTTTATGGTCTCTTTCTCCACCCTGCTCAGCCCCAGATCTTTAGGATCCTGAATGCAGGTGCTGGAAGGGCCAGCCCCCTCACGTGTAGTAGGAACACAGTTCAGAGTTGGGCGAGCTTTGCCCAAGGCTTAGTGTGTGAGGAGCAGAGCCAATGTGCACCCTGCTCTCTGGGACCCCAAGTGCTCCTGACAGTGCGTGGTCAGTCTGAGCTGGGCCCTCTCCAGGGAGTCCCCTGCCCCCGACTGGGTCATATTCCTCCCTTGGCCTCCAAAGGTTCTGACCGTGTCTCTGACCCTGCCTGTTGTGGCTGCTACCTAGCTCGCTGTCTTCCTGCTTGATGAGGTGCCCCTTGTAGACAAACCCTGCTGATCCATCACAGAGCCCCTCGTGCCCAGCTGAGTCCAGCAATGAGCGAGCGCTCAGGAAAATTTGCCTCCCAGAGGGAGGTCCAGAGAGGGATGGGGGCCTGCCCTAGGTCACACAGTGAGTTTGAGCAGAGCTGGGGGCCCCATGAGTAATCCCAAGATCCCCCAGGCCCCACTTGGTCCCGGGACCCAAGGAGGCCCAGGGATGGGGCAGTGTCTGTAATGGCCACTCTAGCAAAGGGCACAAGGAGTCTCTGTCCTCTGCTGTTTCCAGGGGCCCGGGGCCAAGGACACCCTGTCTCCCTTCTGCTCCTACTCCTCATGGAAGGATGTTCTCAAGATAAAAATACCCTCAGAAGTATTTCCTGGTGCCTGGCGTGACCTGTCTTCCACACTGGGGGCCAGAACTTCCTGCCCTGGCTTCACCTTGGGGCTCAGAGAGTGGACATTTATCCCTCCTGGCCGCTTGGTTCAGCCTAGCCTTGTGGTCAGTGCATCCAGCCCCTGTCTCCAGGCCATGGAATCTGAGGGGCCTGAGGGGTTGTGGTCGCTGTGGTTCCTGTAGCCGGCACTTACTGGGCACCCTTGCCAGAGATGACACCCTGGGCACAGAGCTGGGGGTGGGGGCAGGGCGGCCAGACCCAACCCCTGCAGAGCTCAGGGCTCTCCTGCTTCAGTGCCTGTTGGGTGTGTCCTGAGAGCAACAGACCGGGCCACACAGGAGGGTGTCGTCCTCTTAGAACACTGGGACGGCCGGCACTTACTGTGCATCTGCTGTGCTGGACACCCTCTTTGTAGCCTCCCCATTTTGCAGATGAGAAGCCTGAGGCCCAGGGAAGTTCCCACTGGGAGCTAGGGGGTGATCAGGCCTCGAATGCAGGGCTGAGGCTCGCTGGTCCCCGAGCCCCACCCTCCAGGGGAGGCTGTCGTTGGTGAGGACGGTGACTGTGGTGGTGGAGACGTGTGGTGCCCGGCTGGTGCCCAGGGCACTTCCCCCATGGCATTGGAGCAAGGCTGAGCAGCAAGGGGAAGGGTCCTGCCCCTGACTGACAGGATGGTCCTGGGGGGAAAGCAGAGGGCTCCCCTCCCTTGCTGGGAGGCTGAGGGACAGTCTCGCTGTCAGGTCAGGTCATCCCCGTCAGCTGAAGACCCGCCCCTGCTCTGACCTTCCCTGTTCAGGACTGTGGACCCCCCCTCAGGAATATGTGTAGTGAGCCTCCGAGGGTTGGGGGTCACATCTGTCTCATGGGCCGTGGCCGCTGCAGGGGAAGACGGAGTGCTGGGCTTTTGTCCCTGAGCTGCCACTCACCCTGTGTCTTTGTGACCCGGGGCAAGTCCCTGCTCTGCTCAAAGGCTCTGTCTCCTTCTGGAGCTGGTTCGCTTCCCTCACAGGAGAACGCCCGTTTTAGGGAGCAGGGAGGCAGAGGCTGAGAGCCTGGGGAAGGCAGGCCGAATGACCCCAGCAAGTGGGAGGCAGGCGCTCCTTCGTCTGCCCTCCCCATGGCCAGATGTCATCTCCCCTGCTCAGAGTTCCAGCTCTCGGTGACCTCACCCTGCTCAGCCTCAGTTTTCCCATCTATCCCTCAGGGTGGGCTGTGAAGGTTGGAGTATCAGTGAGGCCAGGAACCCAGCACCCAGGGCCAGACACAGTGGGTGTCCACTCCAGGAGAAGGACAAGAGGTCAGAAGCCCTGGAACTAGTCCTCTCTCAAAAGTCCAGCTGCCTGTTGGGAGTCTGGGGTCGAGCCTCCATCGTTCTTAGAGGGGCCAATGGCAAGGCCCCTGGCTGCTGCTTTGGGAACCATGAGGATGGGGAAGCAGGGGGCTGAGGGCTGGGTGTCTTGAGGTGAGCCTGGAGTGAAGGGAGACCAGCCAGGCCACCTCCTAAAAGCATGAGCAGGTGCCCCGAGCCAGGAAGTGACTCAGCCAAGGTCATACAGCTGGTGAGAGGCAGAGTTGCAACTGAAACTGGGTTTGTATGCTTCTAAACCCACCACTGGCGTTGCCTGAGAAAGCTTGTGATATGGGGCTGACTCACCACCAGTTCCTTTAATCCCAGCTGGAAGATCCAACGTGACTGTGGATGCCCGCCAATGGTGGCTGCGAGAGAGTGGCCTGCATGGGCACTGTGGCCAGAGGACATCTCAGGTGGACTCGCCTCCAAAGACTCCCTGATGCCCCCTTCCCCCTGCCCCCTGCCCAGACCTCATGGCATGCTGAAGAGGAAGGCAGGGGCTGTCCGCTCACAGCGGGGCCTGTGGTTGTGTGCTGAAGGCTCTGCAGGGAGCCAGGTGCGCAAGCCACACCCTGAGGGCCTCTGAACTGAGGAGGTGCCCCGTCTCTGCCGCAGGAGCAGCAGCGGCTCCGACTTCATAGGCTTCTGACGTCGTGAGGCTTGCCTGAGTTGGTGTCTGTGAAGCGCCTACCAAGTGGCTGGCATGCAATGGGCATTCAGTAACTGTCAGCGGTCACTTTCTCTGGGGGCCCGCATCGTACTGCCTTTCTCTGGTTCTGAAGGGTTGTTATGAACAGACTCACAGGGTCCTCCACCTTCCACGGGATCCTGGGAAAGCAAGCAGAAATGGGGGTTTGTGTGGGAGTTTATGACTGTTGAGCTCCCCCCAGCAAGGAGAATGGTAACTGTGCTCTGTCACCTTCAGGGTCTTCCAGCCGCTGAGGCCTCTCCAGCTGGTGGGGCAATGGCAGCCACAGCTGATGCAGCCTTGAAGACGGTCACTTGCTTGGTGAGCACCGTTACTTAGAAGATAGGGCTCCAGAGGTAAGATTGGGGCACGGGTGTGCACCTGTCCACCCAGTCACCTTCCATCCAGACACTCATCTCTTTACCCACCTGCCCATCCACCCAGCTATGTGACCTCTCATCCACCCTCTATCCATCATCCATCCATCTAACTCTTCATCCACCTACCCAACCCATCCAGCCATCCTTCCATCCATTCACCTCCCCTACCAGCTATCCAGTCACCCATTCATCCATTTATCCACCAACCCACCCACCCATCCATAGATTCATCTGTCCATCTGTCCTTCCACTCATTCATCCATCCACTCAAACATCCATCCACCCACTCTGTCCATCCGTCCATCCATCCGCTCAGTCATCCGTCCATCCACCAATCCACTCAAACATCCATCCACGCAACTCATCCAGACCTTTCTCACCCACCTAACTGACCCACCCCTCTAGTCATCCTCCATCCATCCATTCACATGTCAGCCCCGTTTATCCATCTACACGCTTGACCACCTATCGGTACATGCAACGGTCTCCTCATTCATTGATTCATCCATGCCTCTGTTCAGCAGCTTGTTCTTTTGTCCTGTCTGAGCAGCAAACATTTACTGGATGCCTGCTCTGTTCCAGGCCTTCCTCAATCTCTCTGGACTTCTGAGATTGGCCAGAGATGGGGCCAAGGCAAAACCAACTCTCACACAAGGTGGAAAAGCACCTTCTGGTCCTGACAGAAGAAGCCCAGGGCCAGAGAATCTAAAAGGGCCTCAGGGAAGTGGTGGGCTTCCACTGGTTCCTAACTGATGGATTTCCAGCATTCCCATTAGCTGTGATTTGGAGACTGGACCACGTGGGGCGAGGGTCACCACAGGAACATCCATAAGGAGCCTGTTGCAGTGTCCAGATAGCAATGCCTGGACAGGAGGGGTCTGTGGGCAAGGAGTGGGAGGATGGCTTTGATCATTCAGGAGATAAAATGCACAGGACCTGGGGAGGGAGTGGATTTGGGGGCTGAAGAGGAGGGAGGAGGCCAGGCTTGTTGACTGGGGTGACTGGGGAAATGGTTGGGCTGCCCAGTGACCTCACAGGGTGCGGGGGATGTGAGGAAAGAAGGAGACTGAGGGGGTAGGTAGGGGGAAGGGGGTCAGCTTTGGAGAGGAGGAGGAGCCTGTTGGCTCTGCGGTGCTGGGAGGGCGTGGGGGGGATGGGCTCAGGGTTGGGAGTCCCTGCTGCGGAGCAGCCCAGAGGCCTGAGGAAGGCCCATGCGAGCTTGGTAGAGCAAGCGCCCCAAGTGTGCTCTTTGTAGTGGGGAGCTGCTCCCTGGCCTGCCACTGCACAGGCAGAAAGACTGGTGCTGGTGGCTGGAAACTGGGCAGGTGGGCCTGGAAGTGGGGAGGGCCCAGGGACAGCTGAGCGTCAGCCAGGCCCATCACCAGCACACAGCTCTCCTCAGGCCTCACATGGGCCTGGCAGGGGCCCCACCCTGAAGGCCTGCACAGTGTTGACTCCAAATGTTTGTAGCCTGGGGTGACATCTGGGGAAGGGGAAGAACTGTGTCTGGGAAAGGTGGGCAGGCACAGGAGATGGCCATCATCACTGCAGACTGTGAGGGCAGAGGTGTTGGGCTCTCCCCAACCAGCCTTAGCCTGCTTACTGGACCCTGAGGTGCCAGCCTGCCCTCCCCATGCCAGGGATGCCCCTCTCCCACCTTTGCACCTTGAGCTGCCCTTTCTCCCTGTGGTGCACCCTCCAAGACTGGCCCACACCCCTTGCTCCCTGTGTGACTGGGTGAGGCATCCTTCTCAGAGCCTGCATCTCCCCACCCGCGGATGACGGGTTGCATTTTTCAAGCCCTTGTGCTGAGTCTGATAGATACTGTCTGGATTAGAAAAGAGGGCGTGGCCACCACAGGCTGTAGTGAGAAAGTGCTCTGTGATGGATTAATGATGTCTGCCTTGGGCAGGGACTGGGGAGGAGGTGTTTGTAGGTTACATGCTGGCTTTCCCTGAGACAAGTGCTTTGTAAGGATTCTTCCGGTTGACCATGGACTTGTAAGGACTTGACCGTGAGGTAGTGAGTGCCCCTTCCCTGGATGTTCCAAGCGGGGCCTGAATGGCCATAGATCAGGGGTGCTTGCAAGAGTCTTGCCTCTGCTTTTGTGTGCTGAGAGAGGGGCTATTTGTGTCTTATCACCACGTGGCATTGCAGGAACCCTGAGGACTGAGGCTAGGAATACAGTGTCATGTCCACAATCTGGCCTTGGGGCTTGGAGGAGATAAGGAGATGGGAAGTTGAGTTCTCTTCAACCTCCCACACTAGGTGCTCACTTATGAAAGGCTGTGTGACCCTGGGTAGGTGACTCAAGCTTTCTGAGCTTCAGTTTCCTCACCCAGAAAGTCATAAGAAGGGATTACATGAGCTATTTGAGCTGTTAGTGCCTTGAAGGTAGTAAGTGCCTGACAAATACCGATCACTCTGTTCACACCTATGCAGGGGTCCTGCCACCTGGGAATCCTCCCAGGGAGGGGGACACTGAGCCCATCCTCAGTGGCCCCTCTATTGACCCAACTAGTCAGTGCTTTCTTGGCTTTGCCCTGGTCTCCTCTCGGATGCTGCAGAAACCTGAGGCCCAGAGCCTCAGGGGACCTGGCAGAGGGTGGCCCACTCCATCCGGAGGCACCTCCTGATGACTCGGCTCCACCGGTAGTCATGTGTTAGCTGCCTGCTTAAAAGCTCCCAGCCCAGTCCCTGCTGGGGCAATGAGTCTGCTGGGTACCAGAGCCTCTGTGTGTGGGTGCTGTGGCCGGCGGGCATGCCGGCTCTGGAGACGCTGGCATCAGGACAGGTTTGCCACCCCTTGGGGCTCTCTGGGTCCAGCCCACTGGGGGTGCCTCACACTCCACCTCTGCTACTGTAGTTACCTGTCCTGGCTCAGGTGGGAGATCCCAGTGCCTGTCTCCCCTTCCCCTCCTAGCCACATCTGGGACCCCTGCCAGTCAACCTGGGCTTCCACTGCTGTGGTGTTAACTATTGTCTTTATCATGTATCTCCTCCTGGCCCATGAGGTGTTTTGTGACCTGGAACAAGTCTCAGCCTCAGTTTTCCCATTTATAAAATGGAGAGCTAGCCGCCTTGCTTGCTAAGGCCTCTTCCAGCAAAGCGAATCTAGCTTCCTGTCTGTCTAATCTAACCGTATGTACCCGCTGAGCAGGAGCTAGATAGACCTGTACATCCCTGGTTGAGGATATTGTCCCACTTTTCTTTTTTTTTTTTTTTTTTGGCCATGCCCTGCAACTTTCGGGATGTTTGTTCCCAGATTAGAGATGGGATCCAACTTAGGTCCCCTGCAGTGGAAGTGCAGAATCCTAACCACTAGACCGCCAGGGATGTCCCCCACATTTCTTAAACCGAGTCCTTAAAGACCACAGAGCCCTGCAACCTTGCCTTCTGTGTATGGAGGGTCCCTGCATGTTTGGCAAGTTTGTGGTGCCAGGGCTCCTACTGTGGGACTTTTTCTCAGCCTTTCTTGGTGGTGGTGTGTTCACCAAGTGCCTGTGAGGACTCCCCACACCCCTGGCATCTCATGCACACACACACATGCACACATGTGCACACAGAGCTGTCTGCTATGTCTCTGCTCCTTAGCTTCCAGGGGTCTTTGCCTGGGTGACTTTGCTCCAAGTACCAGTTTCCAGCTCTGAATAGTGGGGGAGTGGGCTGTGAATGTGGATTTTCTCTATGGTTTTAGGAGAAACATCAATAAAATAGGTCTGGGTGGGGCATAGGCACCCAGCCCAGGCAGAGATGCCAGTGGTCACTGTGATACCCGCCACCTGCCTGGGAGCTGGCCAAGTCACAACCTCCATGTGAGGCTGCCCAGCTGCTGGGAACAGTCGTGCCAGTCTGGGCTCTCCTGGCCTTTGATTCTTTTGATTCTGTCCCCGTTACAGGCCTCAAGCTGCTCAGAACCTTACCCGGAGCAGCCGTGACCTGCTGGACATCCCGCAAGTTCTCCCGGCCACACAGACCTGCCCCTTGCAATCCGGTGGCATGCTGCCGGCTTCTGAGTGCCCCATCCTGGTCACTTCTGCTTGGAAGGCCCAGGAATCTTGGGCTGGGCTGTCTTCCAGGCATGGTCCCTGGGGTACCCCCACCGCCAGCTCCTTGCCTCCTGGCTCAGGCAGAAGCAGTGCCCACCATTATAGCCTCAGGCCTCAGCTCCTTAGACCCAGGGTGAGGTAGTCAGCTGCAGCAGCTGTAGGGGAGAATCGCAGTGTGAGGAGAGCTGCCGCAGAGCCTGGGGTCCCCACGGTGGGAGACACTGTGTCAGACAGAAGTAGTTCTGAGTTCAGCTCTCCTGCTTACTACTTATGTGATTTTGGGAAAGTCATTTGACCTCTCTGGAACTCCATCCAGAGAGTAGAAACAGCCACAGTAGTTACCTCCTTGGGCTGCTGAGGAGTGACCCAGGAGTGTTTGCTGACAGGTCTGGCCTGCTCTCCTTGTGGACGGATGAGCTGGGAGGATTGTGTACTTGCCAGACCTGGGGATCCAGTGACACTGGCAACCGGATGGCCCCTGGGAGGGGTCTGCAGCCTGGCTGGTTGAGTGGGATCCACCTTCACCTTCTCCCAGGTGTTTGGAGCAGAGGTCAGAGGTGGTGCCCTCTCTGCGGCTCTGGCTGTACCCCGTCCCACAGACCAGGGCTGATCCCAACTTAGCCACCTCCTGGCTGTCACCTCCATTCCCTTTCTCCTGGTTTGGTTGCCCTGGGACCTTCTCTGGGGCCTCAGCATCTCAGGGCATTCAAGTGCTCCCAGGCTCATCTGGCTCTGACCTCATGATGCGACTGGTTTGGAGTTGGAGAGGCGTGGGGTCCATCAGTGCCCTGCCACGCCATTCCCGCTTGGTGCCTGACACGGAAAGCCACATGGCCTCTGTGCCTACCCATGGGCCCAAGTGGAGTTGGGATCTCCCGTCTACAGATGCTGCCCCAGAACCAGCAGGGCCATGGGGAGGGGTGGCTACCTGTGCATCTGGGGCCTGGATGCTTGCCCCCAGCAGTTAGAATGGGATTTGTCTGGCCATGGGAACAGTGCCGTGGGGTGTGGCCTGGGACCGACCACCCAGTGTGTGAGTGTGTGTGCCAACCAGGTGCTGTGCTGAGTGGGCTGAGGACGAGGGCTCTTATTTAGAGCTGAGGAAGGCAGGGGTGGCAGAGGCCCCCAGGCTGAGGTCAGCAGTCAGTGACCCCTCTGGAGGCTGACTCATGGGCCCCCTTCTAGCCACCTTTGGTGATGGGGAGGCCACAGGCCTAGCTTATGGGCAGTGAGAATAGGCACCTGGGGGAGAGTGTGAGTGTCAGGAGGGTGGTGGGTCCAGCTTTGGGTGTCCATCAGGCCCAGGTCCAGGCCCCAAGAGTGAAACTGCCGTGAACAAACAGCAAACCCCTGTACTCAGGGAGCTGGTGCTCTTGTGGTGGGATGGCTTGTGCAGCCCCGAGCAAGCTGTTGTTGTGGTCACTGGTGTTATGGGGTCAGGGAGGGACGTGTGGGATTCGAGTGGGGGTTCTGGGGGGTGTACAGTTTTCTCAGGTGCAGGGAGGCCCTGGGAGATGCCCCCGAGGCATCAAAGCCAGGGCTTAGAGGAGGGTGTCCAGGTGGGCCCAGGGGCGAGCAAGGGCGAGGCTGGAGACGAGATGGACTGACTCCTGGTGGCTGCCGTGGGCACTGGCACCAAGCAGGAAGGCCAGCATGGTGGCTTTCATGCTGGTCTTCATGGGTGATTTCAAGGACTCAGGCCAGGAGGGTAGAAGAAGGAGCTGGATCCTGAATCCTGAATATATTGGAAAGCAGAGCCCTTGGTGGGAAAAGGGGGGACTGAGGAAGAACCCAGGGCTCTTGTCTGGAGCAGCTGGGAGTTTGGAGGCAGGCGGGGAGCTGGCTGAGATGGGAGGGAGGACCACGAACTGGTTGTGGGTGAGGCTGGGTCTCCACAACCATGGCTGGACCAGGGTGGAGGCGTGGAGGTTGGGGGGCAGCTACTGCTCCAGCACCACCATCAGCCCTGCCATCCTCTCTGTTGCAGGAGCTGCCCAACCCTGAGCCAGTCTGGGGTCAAGCGGGGTCCGCTGCCCCCACCTCCTGGATGACTGCGTCCGGCCGCACAAACCCCTACAGCATCGTGTCTTCAGAGGAGGACGGGCTGCACCTGGTCACCATGTCGGGCGCCAACGGCTTCGGCAATGGCAAGGTGCACACGCGGCGCAGGTGCCGGAATCGCTTCGTCAAGAAGAACGGCCAGTGCAACATCGAGTTCGCCAACATGGATGAGAAGTCGCAGCGCTACCTGGCGGACATGTTCACCACGTGCGTGGACATCCGCTGGCGCTACATGCTGCTCATCTTCTCGCTGGCCTTCCTCGCCTCCTGGTTGCTGTTCGGGGTCATCTTCTGGGTCATTGCTGTGGCCCATGGGGACCTGGAGCCTGCCGAGGCCCACGGCCGCACGCCGTGCGTGCTGCAGGTGCATGGCTTCATGGCGGCCTTCCTCTTCTCCATTGAGACGCAGACCACCATTGGCTACGGGCTGCGCTGCGTGACCGAGGAGTGCCCGGTGGCGGTGTTCATGGTGGTGGCGCAGTCCATCGTGGGCTGCATCATCGACTCCTTCATGATTGGCGCCATCATGGCCAAGATGGCGCGGCCCAAGAAGCGTGCACAGACGCTGCTATTCAGCCACAATGCGGTGGTGGCGCTGCGTGATGGCAAGCTCTGCCTCATGTGGCGCGTGGGCAACCTACGCAAGAGCCATATTGTGGAGGCCCACGTGCGGGCCCAGCTCATCAAGCCCCGGGTCACGGAGGAGGGCGAGTACATCCCGCTGGACCAGATCGACATTGATGTCGGCTTTGACAAGGGCCTGGACCGCATCTTCCTGGTGTCTCCCATCACCATCCTGCACGAGATCGACGAGGCCAGCCCTCTGTTTGGCATCAGCCGGCAGGACCTGGAAACGGATGACTTCGAGATCGTTGTCATCTTGGAGGGCATGGTGGAGGCCACTGCCATGACCACGCAGGCCCGCAGCTCCTACCTGGCCAACGAGATCCTGTGGGGCCACCGCTTTGAGCCTGTCCTCTTTGAGGAGAAAAACCAGTACAAGATCGACTACTCGCATTTCCACAAGACGTACGAGGTGCCATCCACACCCCGCTGCAGTGCCAAGGACCTAGTGGAGAACAAGTTCCTGCTGCCAAGCACCAACTCCTTCTGCTACGAGAATGAGCTGGCCTTCCTGAGCCGCGACGAGGAGGACGAGGTGGACGGAGAGCAAGACAGCCTCGGCCCCCAGGCCAGGCGCGACTTTGACAGGCCGCAGGCCGGCACAGCCCTTGAGCAGCGGCCTTACAGACGGGAGTCTGAGATCTGAGCTGCCGTCGGTCGGCCGAGGTGCAGCATCTGCCCCGCCAAGGAGAGGCCTGAGCCCCTCGAGGGCTCTGGGTCTGAGCAGGATAAGCTTGGGCCCTGGTTGCAGACTCAGTAGCGTTTTAGATGTTTTATGTTTCTTTACAACGCCTGGGAATGTTGGCGGGAGAGTGGGTGGCTTGTGCTGCCTCCGGAGCTGGGGAAGGCCCAGGGGTGGGGAGGTGGCCTCCGGGCACTGGGCTGCAGGAGCCAGGGCCTTCTGCCTGAGGAGCGAGCTGCAGCCTGTCCAGAGACGGCTGACCAGCCACCCGACCTCTGAGGGCGAAGGCCAGCAGGCAGTAGGGTGCCTCACTGGTTTTTACCTTGGGGAGAAACACCAGTTTCGGCTTTCTCAATCTTAGTTTGAGTAAGACTGTTTACAAAAAAAAAAAAAAAAATTAACATGTGATTGATTTTTATAATTTGTTGGGGGGGGAGAAAGGACAGTTAGAATCCTGTTAGTCTGCTAGGATGCAAGTAGCTGAGTGGAGTTTCCAGCAAGTTCCCGATGCTGGGCAGGCCTCTCTTCCGTGAAGACGGCGCGTGTGCCTGCTGGTGCCGCCTGCAGGGTAGGCGTGGGGCTCACCCCCATTCTTTGTGCTCACAAAGTGAATTGGATTTCATTTGTGATGGCAATACCGAGACCATGTTAATGATCCTAATGGAAGCTTTCCAGTGTTCCTGGGGTGGGGGTAAGGGCCAGGAAGAGTCTGGGAAGAGCTTTCAAGTTTGACTCTGTACCTCCTGCGAGGCGTATCTCAGGGCCGGGATGGGACCTGCCGCCTACCGCCCCCAACCCTGACCTGCCGGGTTCTCCTGTTTGCTTCTCTCTCCTTTTCTGCCCAGAGGCCTCTAACCCTTCCCCAGAACTGTGGGGGTGGATGGCTCCATGGGAAGGAGAGCTGGGCTCCCCAACTCCAAGGAAGTGTTTCAGCCCCATCCCCACGGGGCCCCAGCATGAGTCGTGCCTTAGAGACCCTGGGAGTTTGGCTCCAGTTGTCACTGTTTTTATTGGACTCACGTGTCCTCTCCGCAGCCCCCAACTCCACCATACTCCTTTGTCTGCAGAGGTTGGGCTGACCTGGCACCCCACCCTCCCAAGGCAAGCAGTGCAGGTGTGCCCGGGCGGGGCCCAGCCGGGCTGTGCCCTGATGCTAAACACACAAGAGTGTCCTAGGAAAGGTGAGCTTATCAGCATACACCTCTGGGTCGGGTAGAGGCTTGGGTTCCTTGTTTGTCACTGGCTTTTGGCTCTGCCAGCCCAAGAGCTGCCCAGCACAGGCTTGTTCTTGATGGAGAAAGCAGCTGTCAGGGGCCAGGCCTCAGGATGGAGCCTGGGCCTTTCCTGGGACTGCTGAGAGCACTGTGCTCACATATGACTGGGCTATTCAGTCATTAGAGAGCTGGCATCTCCCCAGCCCACCTGCCCAGGTGCTGTGGGACAACTCACGACCAGGAGGTGCTAGGACTCCAGCCCCTCCCCTCCTTCAACCCCAAGGCAGCTGGAGGCTTGCCCCAAGGTCAGGGGCCATGCGGGTCCCGGCACCAACTGTCCATTCCCAGCCAGACAGCCCTGCCCTGGCCTCACTGCACCCTAACTTTCAGTCAGGAACAGTCAAAAGGGTCAATCCCAGGCAGGTGGAGGCTGCTCGTCCGCTTAAGATCTACTGGATGGGCCTCTCTCCTTCCCAGCCCTGAGCCCCGGGCTTCTTCAGCCTTAGTCGGGGCGGGGTGGTGTGGAGTCCCCGTGGGAGCCATGAGGGTAGCAGATGGCCCTGGTTGCTTGGGGCTGGCACACAGGCCTGCTGGGCCAGCCCTCCACTCACCGCACCCAGGCCCCAACTGTCTGGAGTGGTCTGGGGCACCTCCTCTCAGGCCTGCCCACCTCCCAGGCTCACACTGGACGGCTCAGGTCACAGACTCTGCAGGAGGGCCACTCCGAGCTGCCTTTCATCTCTCACCAAAGGCAGATGCTGTGTTTTCAAACTCCACTATCTGCTTTTTGCCTCCTCTGTGTTTATTTATTTATTTATTTATTGCTTGTGCTAAAGACCAAAATAGTCTCCCTCTTTAGTGCCCTTGAAGCAGGAGGGCAGATGGAGCAGCTGTGTGTGCAGAGGCAGGATCAGGTGGTGCCTGGGGCGTGTGTGCCTGTGTGTGGGGTATGGAGTTGTGAACTCACGGATTGTTCCGTGTGCCATGTGCTGTGTGTGTGCGGAGCATGTGTGTTGTGTGGGAGTCTGTGGGCACACAGGTGTAGGTCATATGTGGCCCGTGTGCTGTACAGGTGGGGGTACAAACTTGCTCAGCTCCCAGCCCCTGGCAGTGGTATTTCCAGGAAGCTTCCTGGCAGCCTGGGCCTGGTGGTGCGGGGGCTGGAGCTGCCCGAGGCGCCCTCTGCCCAGAGAAAGCAAGCTGCTTATGTGGGGAGGGACCTGGAGCCAAGTGTGTGAGAGCCGAGGCGTGAATTCCCATATTGAGTCATCTCATCCATGTGCCAGTGAAGTGTGTCCACTGACGGCTTTTCCTGGAAGTGCTCGAGTCTGTGCATGGGAGTGTTCTGCAGATGTGTGCCCACGACCATCTCCACATGTGTGTGAACCCGGGCAGGTGGCGTCTGTGTATGATGATCCGTGTGTATCATGGGTCTGTTTGTGTGTTTGTTGGTTACTATGTTTCCAGGCTGCGGGGCTGGGCACACAGCACTGACAGACCCCAGCTGTGGTCCCACCAGCCCTCTACCCCGACTCTGTCCACATGGGCAGGTAAGGGGCACGGGTGACAGGGTGAGGCTTCTGTGCATGTTGGCACAAGGTGACAGCCACACGGGTATGAGTCTGCCACCTCCAAAGGTGAGCATCTTCATGTGACTGCATGTTAGGAGGCCTGTGTGCATCTGTCCACAAACACACGTACATGCACGTGCCAGGCTCCGGCAGCAGAGCTGCGCCTGTCCGCCGAGGGTGGTGTGTGTGTCTACGGACCGCTCGTGTCCGCTCAGGCCCAGGTGTGTTTCTCAGAACACGGCGCCCCTGCCTGCCATACCTGCTGGTGCTGTGCCGCCCAGTCCCTGCCCCCATAGGGTCCCAGTGGGGGCTGGGGACCTTGTGGGAAGGAGGCCCCTGCAAAGGTCAAATCGATGTCAAATATATTTTAAATGGTGAAACGAGGAGAATTTTCATGTTATTTTCAACACAGAGCGTCTGGAGATGTAGGCCATGAGACTAGACCACACTACACTCATCTCAGCCTCCTGGAGCGGCGCCATGTGCAGACGTGTGTTGAGAGGCCCTGCCTGGTGTGGTGCGCACGGCCCCTCGTGTTGCCCCCGACCCCCACCCAACACCCCGTGACCTGCGCGGGGCTCCCCAGAGGCTGATGAAGGAGGACAGAGAGGACAGAAGCGGCCTCCTTGCAGACCCCTGCGTGCTCCTCAGGCTGTGACCTGGCCCAAGTGTGCCAGACAGCCGCCACAGCTGGGCCCTGGGCCCCTGCAGGGTCCTCCCCAGGCCTGTGCCTCCCTTTCCCTTTCTCCTGCAAGGGTTTGGCGAGAGCAGGGCTGTTGTGTGCTGAGCCCCCAGAATGAGGCAGGCCTGGCTCCCACTGGTGTGGGGGAGCTGAGAGGGGTTGAAGTGGGGGCAGCAGGGCCGCAGAGGGCAGGCTCGTGCGGCTGCAGTGTGGACACGTTGGCCTGTTCTGGGCTAAGAATATCATCACCTCAAGGGTCTCTGTTGGAAGAAGCCCCCAAGGAAAGGATCCTTCCTTTTGCCCAAACTTTCCCTGAGTGGAGACCCCTCTGTGTCAGTGAAGATCCACGCCATGATTCTGGGCCGCTGGAGAGGGAGCCGGGTGGGGATGGGACTGTGGTCCCGTGAAGGCTTCTTGGCCCGTGTTCCCGTGGGTTGGACCCAGAGGCGATTGGCTTGATGAGGGGGGCGGGTGCTCTCCTCCTCTGGCCCTGGAGCTTTCCCTGGGGTCCCAATGCCAGAAGCTAAGCCAGTCGTGGCCTTCCCTGCCAACCACCCCCCACTCCCACCCCCGAGAACTCTCACCAAAGCACCGCCAGGCCAGGCCTCTGGGCAGGAGGACCCGGTTCCAGCCGGAACTCAGGAGTCCCTCAGGCCAGTCCCGACCCAGTCAAACCCCAGGCCACACACCTGCTTACCAGTCAAGAGTGGCTTCCTTTCCCCCTCTGGCCTCAGTCTCCCCATCGGTGCAGAAGGGCGTTCCTAACAGCGGCCAGCCTGCAGATCTGTTGGAGAGTGAAAGAGAGAGCCCGTTAATTCAGCAAGAGCCTTGAAACCGTGCCCTTGGGTTGGAACACAAGTCCTCAGGCCCCCATCCATATGTGGCTGTGCCCACTAGCTGCCTCTACTCTTTCCCACCTCCCAGAGGATGCAATGAGTCCATCTTGGAATCTTCCCTGAAACAGGTAAAAATGGGTGGAGGGAGGGGTAGGGAGAATCTGAGATCAGGGGACAGGCTTACTGTCCTGGAGGAGGTTAGTTCTGGGTCATTGAGGGTATTGCCCAAGGGCACCGGGAGGGTAGTTATCTGATCTGGGGTCAGAGCTAGGGCTCAAGCCCCAGCGCCCCATGTGGCCTTCGTGTCTGGTCATTGGACACAGAGGCCACTGCCCTCCTAGTCAGGACCGACAGCCTGGCCAGAGGGTCTCCCCAAGTCCACCTTTTGTTGAGGGGGCCTGCAACTCAGGAGGAAGTTGGAAATGGGTTTCCCTTCAGTGCCAAGGAATCAAGGTCACAGCAGTGTCCTCAAAGGACACCCCCTCCCCCTCCCACAGGCCAGTCTCCACCAGGACCAGAGTGGTCTCCAAACCAGAGTCTGGGCTTTCACCCACTGCCTGTGAGCCCTCCCTGGCTTCCTTCTGCACTGGATCCTGTCTATCCAACCTGCCTTCATCCTGCCCTCCTCATCCCCCTCCTCTGCTCCAGGCACCCTGTCCCCCTTTAGTCCCTTGAAAGCACGTTTTTGTCCCCACTCCAGGGCCTGCGCAAGGGCTGTTCCCTTTGCCTGGACCGCCCTATCCCTCACCCCCTCACCCTTCCCCTAGACTCACCTCCCCGTCCTTCCTGGCCCCCTGCAGAGGCTCCCCGTGGGCAGGGGTGGTGTATCTCGACCCACTGCTGAGGGCTTAGTGCCCCGAGCAGAGTAAGATGTGCTCCTTGTGTGTTCATCTGATGAAGATGGATGGGCGGAGGACGGGTCCTGTGGGCTTCCCACCCAGAGAGGGGCCTTCAAGTCTCACCAGCCTGCTGCCCCCGCTCCCAACTTCCCCCTAACCCCGTGTGGGCAGAGGCCAGCCACCAGCCATGCTGGGAAGAGACCAGTTCAGTCTGAGGGTAGGGAGGGTGGAGAGCTTGGCGCTCCAGGAAGTCTGAGCCAACTGAGGGCCCTGGGCCCCCTCTTGTCAGTGCTGCTGAGACAGCACAGGACGAGTCGTCCTTACCCAAGGCTGGGCTGGGGTCTCAAAGGCCTTCTGCCTCCTAAATGTTTATGATCAGCCATCTTTGGGCCTCAGTTTCCCTGCTTGAGAAATGGGAGCCCCATCTATTCCTCCGGTAGCATTTATGAATTGCCACCGTTATGAATTGCCAGGCACTGGAGGAGAAGGCAACGGCAACCCACTCCAGTACTCTTGCCTGGAAAATCCCATGGACGGAGGAGCCTGGTAGGCTGCAGTCCATGGGGTCGCACAGAGTCGGACACGACTGAAGCGACTTAGCAGCAGCAGCAGCAGCCAGGCATTGGAGCTCTGGGAGGAAGCAGGATAGGCCCAGCTCCTGACATCCCTCTGACATCCCTCTAGGGGTTCAGGGGACAGACAACGGTGTGAGCCTGCAATAGATCCATGAGCCGAGACTCAGTGGCGGGGGGGCGGGGTGGCCTGGGGGGTTGGAGAAGGAAGCAGTAGAAACAGGAGAGGAACTGAAGGGCAGACATGGGAGCAGCTGAGGGCCAGCCACCTGATCCTGGGTTCAGGCATGTGAACTGTGGCCCCTCCGCATGGGGAGGCACAGCCTCTCAGCACCTTTGGGCCCAGGTGGCTCCTGTTAACCTGAATGATTCTCCAGAGAAGGGGCAGTTGAGATCCACTGGGCAACGGCCCAGAAGCGGGGCACCAGGCTCACCCCAGTACAGGTGTCTGGTGGTGCACAAGATACACCTCTGCTGCAGCCGCTGCCACGGGGCCCAGTCCCTGAGTGAGAGGGATGCTCAGGCCCCAAGGACAAAGCAGGGGAGGTCTTGTTGGAGGGACCAGTGGGTCCAAGGAAGAGGCATTTCCTCTGAGCTCAGAAGGATGAGTAGAGGTTTCCCAGGTATATGGGAAGGGGCTTCCCAGAGTGGGGTCAGCACCAGCAAAGGCCCCTGGGGTGAGAGCGTAGGAAGAAGTAAAAGGAACAGTTTGGCTGGGGTGGGGAAGACCACACAGGGCCCCATGCGGGGCCGGACCTCCTTCTCCAGACCTCAGCCTTCCTCAGCCCTCCGTGATGGCCTTGCAGCCACAGCCTCCCCAGAGCAGGAGCTCTGGTCCTCTCTTGTTCACGATGGAGCCCCAGCACCCAGAGTAACCAGTGCCTGGCTCCCTGTAGGTGCTCAGCTTGGGCTGCTCCCACAAGATGTAAAAGAACCACGGGAAGTTGTTCTTGACCTGTCCTGGGAGGGGCCCAGGGCCTTGCCATGGAGCTGGCTGAGGAGTAGGTCCAGGAGGCCTCCTCCATGTTGGCCCAGTTGCGAGGTGTCTGCAGGCTCGCACAGTTTGTGTGTGGTGGTGTCCTTCTCAGAAGCGCACAAAATAAAACAACCTATGGTTGCCAAGGAACCCATCCTCATGCAGAACAGTTACCAAAGTACAAACGAAAAAATTTGTGGGATGTTAATAACTACAGGCTTCCCAGGTGGTGCTAGTGGTAAAGATCTGCCTGCCAATGAGATGCAGGCCCAATCCCTAGGTCGGGAAGATCCCCTGGAGGAGGGCATGGCAACCCACTCCAGTATTCTTACCTGGAGAATCCAACGGATAGAGGAGCCTGGTGGGCTACAGTCCGTGGGGTCACAAAGAGTCAGATACGAATTATCGACTGAACCTGCACGCAGTAACCATGTTTCCTCACTAACTGTTGATGCCAGCTTCCTGGAGGTGAGCACAGCCTCACTGTCAGGGGTTCCAGAAAGTCACCAGCAAAGAACCCCACCCCTACCTCCCCACATCCCCCACCCCCACCATTCTGCAGGTGGCAGAATTGCCTCCATGTAAAAGAAGAGGATGCGGTCACTTTTCATTAGAGGTGAGAACACAGAGCTGTCCATGCTTCTCACCCAGGTACAGTCCCTGAGCCTGGGTGGGCGTGCAGGCCTGGCTTCTAGCCCTGCGATCCAGTGGTTTGGAGGCAGGCTTGCTGCTGTGGGGCAGGGCAAGGATACTCCTCCTGCAGAGGTCCGAGAGAATATACTGTAGGCTTCGTGGCTACGAGGTCGCTGGGAGCAGCATGGCTCCGTTAGCCTGACAGCAAAGCCATTATTATTACTGTTCAAATAATGCCTCATGTATGGGCACTGATATCTGAATTCCATATATTTTTCACATGGCACAGACTATTACTCTTTGACTCCACTCCCTGCTCTCCCCCACCCCACCATTATTAAAAAATGCAAAACTATTCTTGGCTGGAGGGCCATGAAAACAGGCTGTGGGCTACATCAGAATCTCCCAGAACTTCTTTAAGCTCATACCACTGTGAGTTCTGATCCATCCAGCCCTTGGCAGTCCCCAAATGTGTATTTCTAACAAGTTCCCAGGTGATGTCAAGCTGTTGGGTTGCCTTACCCTGAGAACCACTGTTTTTCTGCCTGGGAGATGAAGCCCCAGATGTTTGTGAGTTGACCACCCACCCTGGCTCTCACACAGTTATAACCCTTCCTGAGTGTGAGATTAGGTGGCCTGGTGTTCCCTACAGAGGTGCCAAGCCAAGGTAGCCCCTCTCTGATGTAGGAGAGGAAAAAGATGGTTTTCCCCTCTATCTTCCCACATTCTTCAGCTTGGATCCTGCAAATTGGACTAATAAAAGAGGAATAAGGGAAAAACAAGCAGAAGTTTATCAGTATACATATCACACATACACACGAGAGAACTCAGTGATGAGTGACTCCAAAGATGGTTGGAATGCAGACTTTCAACAGCACTTTACAGATGAGGATGCTGAGGTTCAAGGACAAGCAGGAGTGCACTGGCCTCTCACTGCTCAAGCCAGATCTCTGCACTGTTTTGGATCCCCCCTGCGCCCCCCACCCCAACTCCACTCTGGTGCAACACCCTGACCTTTTAAATATTTAGAATTTGTTTTGAGCCCCAGTGCATTTCTCCATCGCACTGCCTCCACCCAGTCCAGGCCACTGTCATCTCCGACCTGGACGATTATAGTTAGCACCTCCCTGGTCCCCTGAGCCTCTTGCCCTTCTGTACCTGGGCAAGACTTTAGAGTCCCCTGGGCTTTGGGTCTGGGTGGCCTGGGCTCCCTGGCCCTGATGGGCCCGCAGGAAGCCTGCTCCAGCAGGCAGAAGGCTTGGCTGTATGAAGAGTGGGCCAGTCACCTGGATCCTGGCTCTGTGCTCCCTGAGTGACCTGCCAGCCGCAGCCCCTCCCTGAAACCTCTTTTTCTGGAACACGAGGAATGATGTGGAAAGACGCTTCCCTTCCCTTCTTGGGTCAGTGCTTCTTCAGCGTTGAGGCTGGGGCTGTTCTACTGAGGTGGGAGCTTGGGCACTACAGCCCTGGGTCAGGGCAGCCCAGGTTGGGCTCTGGAGCGGTGCTGCTGCCCAGGCAGTGTACTGCGCACCCCAGGAGGCCATTCATGGCCTATTCCTCTGTGCACAGCAGTGGTAACCTCCGAGATCTCTGGCCTCTCCTCACTGCCCACAGGCTCCGTGGGGAGGGTCCACAGCACATGTGGAAGGTGTGGTGTGGGGCGCCCCGGCCAAGATGGGAGCTGTTTCTGCAGACAGGGACAACTTTTCTTTGTGAACTGACTGACTACCTGGAAAATACTCGAAAGGGTGACGAGGCCTCCTACCAACACACGCACATAACCACATTCACATAGACCCACACATACACACGCACAGACACCTGAAATGTACACAAACACACGTGCACTGAACATACACACACGACAGTATGTGCCGCTCCCAAAGCATGCACCAACGTGAAGGATCCTCACAGTCACACATGCGGACATGCTGAGTCTGTGGGGCTAGAGCTCAGGGCATGGGTTGCCTGTGGGAGCAGGTGAGGGGTTAGGACCTGGTAGGTTTGGGCTCAGAGAATAGGAGTCCCTGGCTCTGGAGGAACAAGTTGACAAGGAAAGGTTTCCAGTCCACGTGTCCTGCCCATCAAAGAGGGGGCTTTATCAGTATATGCATTGCACACACCTGGGAGAGCTCAGTGAGGAAAAAAAAGACAGACAGAGACAGATAAAGTGACAGACCAAAAAACATGCAGCCTGATAGATAGATGGACAAGGAGATAGAATCAGAAAGATGGACACATTCACAGACATATCAACAAGAGACAGAAAGCTATATGGACAACACAGAGAAGAAGACAGGCAGGATTATGGATAGAGAGGTACAGGCAAACTAACAGAAAGTGAGGCAGACACCCAGACAGGCAGGCATGCAAACACACATCTGTACATACAACCACACACACATATGTAGGTACAGCCACACACGTATATGTAGGTACAGTCTCTAACACACACACGGATATAGGTACAGCCGCCCACACACAGATGTAGGTACAGCCGCACACAGTTGTAGGTACAGCCACACACACAGATGTAGGTACAGTCACCCACACACAGATGTAGGTACAGTGTCACACACACACACACACACACAGAGATGTAGGTTCAGAGAGAGAGGCAGAGCCAGTGGAACAGAGAGGCAGACAGCATTGTTTCTGTCTTTTTTCTCTGACTTTGAATAGAGTTCCTCTGTGTGGGGCACATTGGCATGAGGAGGTCATGGCCACCTAAGATGCCATTATGAGCTCCTGTCAATCATGAGCCTTGGATTCATGTGACTTCAAGTGACGTGAAGGGCAAAACAATGTAGATCTGACATCTCGTATGGGATCAGAATGCTTCTTGCTCTATGATTATTTGACTAAGGATATACATTAAGAACGGAGAAGGCAATGGCACCCCACTCCAGTACTCTTGCCTGGAAAATCCCATGGACGGAGGAGCCTGGTAGGCTGCAGTCCATGGGGTTGCGAAGAGTCGGACACGACTGAGCGGCTTCACTTTCACGCACTGGAGAAAGAAATGGCAACCCACTCCAGTGTTCTTGCCTGGAGAATCCCAGGGACGGCGGAGCCTGGTGGGCTGCCGCCTATGGGGTCCCACAGTCGGACACGACTGAAGCGACTTAGCAGCAGCAGCAGCAGCATACATTAAGAATGGTCATATTTTTATTTTGTTTTTGCTTGTTTCTGTCTAAGAGGAAAAATCCATAAAAATTCCATCCTGAAGTCTTTTTCCTGGAATACACCTAAACGAGGGATTCCAATTGGAGCCAGCAGAGGGCAGGAAGTCATTAGTCACTAGCTAGTGTTGCTCGGTCTGTGGACAAGTAAACTCAAGGTTTGCTTGTGTCGTTGCTTCTTGAGCATTTGGTTAACTCCAAGAGCTGCACACACTCATCCACCCTTAATGAATGTGCTGAGTCTTCAGTATCTATAGCATTCAGACTTTCTGCTCTTTCTCAGCAATGAGGTATTAGAGGACACAGCTGTTCTTCGAAGTGGGGTGGAAAATCAACAAAAATCCACTCAAAATTAATTTTATGGGAGGTCCAGGAGGATTATATTGGATAGAATAAACAACAATCCAAAATGAATATCTTAGTGCAATTAACAATTTTAAGCTTATTCATTTTCCTTTATATTGCATAATTTACTAAATTCTGCATCCGCAGAAATATGTTTGCTGTTCAGAAAGAATGACTTCTGGAAGGTAAGTAATCAAAGTGTGTCTAAGCTCTTTACACCAATTGACATTGTCCCAGCAATGTGGTCTCTTCATCCAACTTTTGACAACAATTAGTTGTGTATTCATCAGTATTTACAGGCAACCCTCAACGCTTGTCATCTCAAATGTGGTTTCCAACTACAGATGCATCCTTAAATTTTTATGATTTTGCAACAAGTGGGAATCGGCTGGTCCACATAAATAAGATCAAGCATGTTCCTCTTTGAACACGGAAATTATGAGACCCAAGTTTTCCCACCAACATTCCCTTAGAGGCAGTAGTCTGCTGGAGTCTTGACGGGTGCAGAGAGTTAGGAGATGGCAGGAGGACTCCAGCTAGGACAGCCTGCAGACATCCATCTCCAAGGAGAGGAAGCCCTCTGTGCTCTCTCTGTGAGCCTCACCCTATGGACCTACCACACTTGAAGTCTCTGGACTTGGCGGTTCCTGGACCTCCAATCGGTGCAAACACACATTAGGTACTTCTTCATATCTAGCCTTTCCAGTCCATATTAAGTCTGTGAAATTCATCCATATTATATCATTATTTCATATAACAGCCATTCCTATCATCATTGCTAGGTCCTACTATTGTTTAACTATATCAAAATATACGTATCTGTTCGACTACTGATGTGAACTTTCTAATTCTCTGATTCTTTTAGCTTTTTCCTACTGGCACATCTTCTCATGGACATAAGCCATAATCCCTGTCAGGCTGTGTCATATGGGGTGTGTGTGTATGCTCAGCTGTATAGATATTGCCAAGCAGTTTTCTTTCCAAAGTTGTTATATTGCACTAATTCAGCCCTGTGCTTTGCTCGTGCGGCCTTGCTGGGAGTGTCAGCTTCCCGTACGTGTCCTCTCTTGTCTCGCGTGCCCCCTGCGTGTGTCTCCTGCTTTCTACGTGCTGCCCCGGTCTCTGTTAGACTGATCGGTATGGTTTTGTTTTTTTCCCCCACTTGGACAATGACAACACGATTACTAACCTGGAAAAGGTAAACTAAATCTATTTGCTGTTCTTGTTAGCTGTCTGGTGGGTAACAACTGAGAAGATTGGTAACATTCAGGGTGGTCAAACCATGGGTAAATATATACACGGAGCTACTGGGCAGAACATAGTAATGTTACAATGGGTATGGATTTGACCAGTAAATTTTCCTTCATGCCACCCCTACCTTTGGAGGAAGATGCTCACCTGAGTAGGAAGATGCTCACCGGCATGATCACCTACATGTGGTCTGGATACAAATGGTCATGACAGGACAGTTGTCAAACTGGCGTCTCCGATGTACCACCTGGGGTCAGTTCATACAGACTGACCAGGACAGATAGGCAGGGCATATGGGGTATGGAAGTGTCAGTCTGTACAGAGAAGCATCTGGAATCTTTGTATAAAATGATGGCCCACAAACTATCTCATCCCACTAAGAGTCTCAGGTACCAACCATTCAGTTCAGTAGAGGAGTGGAGCCCTAGGTCATCTGACACTTGGCAGGAGACTGGGGCTTTCATGGGGCACGGCTGGACTGGGCTCACCCAGCTGGATAGCCCCTGCAGCATGGCTGCTGGCTGAGCCCATCAATCCAACACTGCTCACAACATTTACTTGTTTGTTCAGGCCATCACGATCACGCTGTGAGCAAGCATGTTCCCAGGTGGTGTGAGAGCTGGGACACAGGATAAGGAGCTGCCGAAGGCCCAGCAGACAAAGCACAGCAACCTCAGTGGGCAGCTGCCTCCCAGGGTGTCTGCCCCACTGCCACTCCTGTGATTTTGTCATTTTACTGAGCAAAGGGGCTTGGCAGATGGAACGAAAGTTACTGATCAATGACCTTTGGCAGGATAAGATCCCAGTGGGCCTAATCTAATCACACAAGTCCTTACGAACTCACAGCCTTCTCTGGTTACGGGCACAAGGGCAGGTCCGATCTGTCAGGAGCTGAGCTGAGAGGTGTGAGTAGGTGAGTAGAGCCACAGGCCCCGAATGGAGCCGTGAAAGCTTTAATCACTTCCTGGGTTGAATGATGCAAGCATCTCCAGCTGTTCCATTGTCCCCTGGGGAAACGTGTACCTGTTGAGGCTAGGTGGGGCAGAGCATATGGCGGGTCATCTCACAGTGGGGTAGGCCCAGCAAAAGGCTCTGGTGGTTCTAGGGACCCAAGGTGGGTGTGAAGGGGTGAGCTTGGAGTGGAAAAATACTGGGTACCAAGTCAAAGTGGGGAAA
Organism: Bubalus bubalis; assembly: GCF_019923935.1. Lineage (NCBI taxonomy): Eukaryota > Metazoa > Chordata > Mammalia > Artiodactyla > Bovidae > Bubalus > Bubalus bubalis. Next base: position 27,743,036 of record NC_059159.1, on the reverse strand, counting down.
GCACCTTCAAGGTTTCCCCCTTCTTTCTTGAAGGCGCCTGGGGAAGACCCCTGTCCAAGCATCAGATAAAAGCACCTGGGAATGGAGGTGCCAGGTAGAAGTGTAAGTCTGTGAAGAGCCCAGCCAGCCAGGGGCCTGAGTCCTTGACTGTGTAGGGAGGCAAAATCTGTTACCAGAAGACATATCTCTCTGGCATGAGGATTCATTTGGGCTGATTATTTTAAAAAAACAGAAGACTCAGGAAGTGTTTTGTTTTGTTATTTTTACCTCCCTCTTAGCTGCCTATAGAATTTAGATATAGAGACCGTTCCTGGAACAGAGCTGTCCTTGGAGAAATCTGGGTTTTGTGGGTTTTGTGCAGCGGGGAGAGTCAGCAGAGCCTGGAGACCAGAGTCCACTCTCATCCCGCTGCCTCTGCAGGGCTCAGGAGACACTGATTCACCAAAATTTGCTTTCCCATCTCCACGTGAATTGTCTGCATTCCCACTGAAGTCCCAAATCCCTACCTGACACCCTCTTTTGTCTTTAGCTGAAGATGGTATTAATATTTAAGCTGAGGGTTTTGGCACTGGTGAGTTATTCAGTTTCCCCAGGTCTCTCCCATGTATACATGTTATTAAACTCTGATGCTCTCCTGTTAATCTGCCTCATGTCAATTTAATTCTCATACCAACCAGAAGAATCTAGAAGGGTAGAGGAGAATCTTCCTCCCAGATAGCGGAATATTTCGTTATACATACATACATATAGGGCCTTCCCTGGTGGCTCAGATGGTCAAGAATTCACCTGCAATGAGGGAGACCTGAGTTTGGTCCCTGGGTTGGGAAGATCCCCTGGAGAAGGGCATGGCAACTCACTCCAGCATTCTTGCAGGGAGAACCCCCATGGACAGAGGAGCCTGGCGGGCTGCAGCACATACATGCACACACCACACATCTTGTATTTTCTTTATCTACTTAGGTTGTTTCCTTATCTTGACTTTTGCAGGTAACATGGCAATGCACAAGGGACATAGATATGTCTTTGAGATACTGATTCCATTTCCTTCGGATATACACCCAGAAGTGGGATTGCTGGGTCATATGGTAGGTCTATTTTAATATTTGAAGGTAGCTTTCTCCTGTTTTCCACAGTGGCTGCTGCAATTTACAGTACTATGAACAGCGCACAGGAGTTCCCTTTTCTCCCAGGGGAGCGTTTTCCATCTGGGGAGATCAGCAGTGATGCCTCCGTGAAACCTCTCTGATGGTTTCTCCTGGGTCTGAGCACCAGACTTTCCAGCATCATTGTCTTGGAGGATACCTGTGGGCATGAGGAAGATTGTCCCACAGAGAAAGCAGAGGCTGTGGGGATGAGATGCAGGACCCATGTGGGGAGGGGCGGGGAGGCACCACCAGCTCCTTCAGCTACAGCTCCTCAAAGGGTCCTGGAGAGTGCTGACAAGGGCTGGTGCTGTCTTGAGAGCCTATCTGAAGAGTCTTCCTGAGGGGTTTGCTCCACGTGGGTGGCTGGGGTCTCAGTGAAGTCTTGGGGGCACCAGGGTCCACTGCAGACCACTGGGAAAGCAGCCCCACCTCCATCCCTCCTGCCCTGAGCCTGGCTCCTCTGAGCTGGAGAACCCACCCCTACTGTGCGTCCACATGCACACCTGCTTCAGCTGCTGGAAAACACCTAGTCTGGACATTCCTGGGCAGGTCAAATTTCCTCTCTCATTTTTACACACATTAGCCATTATTTCAACCAAGCATGTCTCTTGTGGATGGGGGACCGAGGTCTCTAAGAATAAAGGACCACAGTTTAAAGCTTGTTCCGCTTCTTCCTGCCCTCAGCATATGATCATGAACTTCTGAAAATAAATTGTCAACTCATGTTTTATATGTTTTGCTGCCTCTAGAGAGGTGGCTGTATCCATACTAGAGCATGTGAATAGATGTGCACAGCTAGGACATATTTCTAGCTGTCACCTGCAAAAAACTGACATCTAGTAGATGCGAGTTTCTTGTTAAGTGTCTACAGCGCACATAAGTCGATCTTCAGGAGGATGAACGTGACAGGCACTGTATGTTTATTAGGACCCTTTTTGCAATGCCTTTTAAAATAAATGTGTTGAATTCTATACTTAACCACCTTAGACCTCGATAGCAGGCTGACATTTTCAGTGCCTGTCAACAAAGGGCAGTGAGATGCATCAGATCCCTTACTTGGCCTCCATGTATGAGCAGCTGCATTAATTCAGTGCTTCCTTATTGAGCACCTATTGTGTGGCAGGTTCTGTGTTTGACTCTGTCCTTGGTTAGGCCCTGTTTAATAAGATGCTTAGCTCTTTGGGTGGAGGACAAATTGGTCTTGGAGACATTAATCCCATGAGTGAGTTCTTCTGTCTGTTACATGACATAACCTTTCTGTGCTCATTGCTCTCAAGAAGCGCATCTAGGGTTGGGGGAGATGGGCGCTACCCATGGGAACCAGGCGCCCACCTGATGGCACTGCTGCCTGACCTCAGGATTCCTGGCCGCCCCCGCCCCACCCCCCCCCACCCCGCTCCCCGCCCCAAGACTTGGTCCACAACCGTCACATCCTTTGACTTATATGCGCAGAACACAGCATTTGCATTCTTCTCCTTTCGGTGAACACTGCTGCGTGAGCACCTTTGCTTGGTTTTCAAAGGTTCTGGAACATTCCTTTGTTGTGTCATGCTGCTGGATGTCCCATTTTTTAAGCTCTAATAAATAACAGTGACCTTCTAATAAATACACCCAAGTAGTATTCAGGATGAAGAGATCATCGTGGTAGGCATCAACTTGCTTCACTTGATTTTGCTTCTCTTTTCCAGATAAAGGGCCTGTTATATGGGCTGCTCCCCTGGAAGCACACCCTCCCCAATCCAGGGAGGGGGGTGAGATGCCTGCCCTCAGGAGCCTATAGCGTTGGAAGCGTCGGCTTCCTCTCTGACTCAGACGCAGGGCCCTGATGACGTCTGTCCCTCATAGTTGTCAACCTCAGGAGATTGAGTCACCTGGTGCACAGGTGTGCAGCCTCACTGAGATCAAGCATTTTGTCGAATGAGAATTAGGGGCAGTGACATCTGTGTGTGACTGACCCAGGCATCCAGTAAGCTCTAAGGAGCCATACCCCACCCCGATGGTCATGGTGAGGTCACCGCTTGTCTCACTGGTGTGCTTGTCAGGCCCTTGTTCTCTGTGCTCTGTTATAGAAAATTCAGCTGCAAGACGGCTGGAGCACAGAGAAGGGAAGGCAGGAGGCATTTGCTGTTGCAGGAGAGACACTCTGGCAGGGGTGACCAGAGGAGGATCCTGGGAAATGGTGAGCAGCAGGTCTGAGAAATCAGAATGCAGACAGGGCAGGTGGTGCCAGGGCTGCTCCCTTGGGTCTAGGAGCTGTTCTTGCACTATTGTTCAATGAGCCAAGGACTGATTTTGCAGACATGCATGCCACGCCCCTGGTGGGCAAGGGGTTTCCAGTCTCTGCACCAGGTACTCGGCAGCCATGACTCAAGCTGGTGTCCTTCTCACTGTCCAAGGAACAAGAGCATCAGTGGGGACCCCCAAGTCTCAGGGTCTCCAAGAGCTGCACTAGGGACAAGATCTTCCATGCCTGGCCTCACGCAGCCCCCTCCCCGGCAACATTTGTGCATTTTGGATGTTAGTTGACAGCAAACCGAAGTAGATATTTTGAAAATCTGAGTTGACAGAGAGGACTGCCCCCACAAGTAAGTTTTCTGGAAAATAAGCCCAATTATGGAGCAGAAGCTCACAACCCCGTACCTGGGCCCTGTAGCTGAGATCCTCCTATAAACTCCACTGCATGGCTCACATCACGGGTCCTGCTGGTACCCGGTGGTGATCAACACCAGGGCTGGCCTTCGTCCATGGCACGCACATGGCCTCAGCACCACCAGATGGGCCACTTGCATGGAAGCTGGAACAGAGAACCAACAGTCTCCAAGCCCAGTCTCTCTGAGGGGATCCAGCCCGCCCAGCAGAGCTACCTGGGTGTGAGGCTCTGACAGAGACGTGTCCATGGTGCTGAAATAACCCCCATCTAACCCCCGCTAATCCACCTCCTCCTGCCACAAACAGATGACTAGAAATTCCAGTTCAAGGTGAGTGAGAAGGTCTTAACCCCCTGAGATGGAAGGCAACAAACTGCCCCAGGTCCGACTTCTCCCCTCTCTGGCTCATCCTTGGCAGCATCAAGTCATCTTTGGGCCTCAATCTCCTGCTTTAGGACCCGAGGGAAGGAAACCACTGGAAAAAGCCAATCTCACAGAATCAGCATTTCTTTCCAAGACTCCAGGCCACATCTGAGGAAGAAAAGATCACTGACCAGGCAAGCAGGAGCTCTAGGCTAGTGCTCCTCACCAGCCCTGGCTCAGAATCCACATCCAGAGGGAGGGCTCACAGGGTCCAGGAGTGCATCCAAGCAGGACCCCTTGGGGCCTTCCCGGGATATACCCCTCTCCCACGTCCTCTGTCCTCACAATAGTATCTGATATACACTCCTGAGTTGTTTTGCAAATGCTAAAAGCCCCCCAAGAGAAAGAAGTTAACTATTCGATGACCAGGAGCATGGAGCTACTAGAGGCTGAAAACTGATGATGTTCACCCCACCCTGTGACCCCACCCTGTTACCTCGTCATTAATCGATCAGAATTGTGCACAAGCTGACCCTCCTACTCTGTGACTCCCCTCCCTCACCTGGCCTTTAAATGTGCCTCCCTTCCAGCCTCCAGGGAGTTTGGGAGTTGCCTTATTTTGAACACCAGCTACCCTGGCCTCCTAATCTGCTGCCTTTCAGTAAACACTGCAGTTTCCTTCACACAACCAGATGTCACTAGATTGGCTTTATTGCTGCAAAGGCAAGCAGACCCAAGTGTGCTTTGGTGACAGAAGGATAGCAGCCCCCGGAGCTCTAGGATGTCTTCTGGACATTTCCACCACTGGCTGCTATTTTCTCTGCTTCCCCTGCAGGTGCAGTCGGTCACCCATTCAGAGTGCCAACTGGTCCATGAGAACACGTGGGGTTTCTGTGCACTTTGGGACTGTGGGATGGTGGTGGCAGTGGCATTCCCAGGCCTGTGCTCCTTAGAAGAGATGCCCCCATGGTTATGGACCCCTGGCATGGGTGCTCTGGGGAGGAGCCAGTTCTGGGTGTGATCAGAGGTCTGGCTCAGGGCTCAGGGCTCTGGTCAGTGGTGAGGCTGGGGTCAGTGGTCCCCTGCCAGTCCCATCCCAGGCACTCCTTTGTCTGATGACGGAGAGGGGTGTTTTCTGTCTCCCTGGCCCCAGTGATTGGCCCGGGGCTTAATCTATGTTGGCTGCTTGGGAGATGTTAAAAATAAAATAATGGAATGAGCCCGGCCCAGTGTGGCCCCCCTGCTGTGGGGCTCCCAATGATGCTTGCTTAGCTCTGCACACCTGGAGGACCAGGGCTTGGGCAGAAGCTGTGCCCCTGGGTGGTAAATGAGAATTCCTTGATCCACTGATGTGTTTAAGGACCTTCCCCTTATCCCAGTGTGGAGGCCGAGGAGATAGTTGGTGGGAGAGAAAGTCAAGAGAGCAAGGGAAGGGCTGGGGTCCAGCAGCTAGAACCCTCAAAACCTGACACTTGGAGGGAAGAGATACAGCATCCTCTCCTTCCAGCTCACTTCGCCCTGCTCAGAGACACCTCTCAGAGGTCTTCCTGGGAGGGTCCTCTCATAGTGGCCTTTGATGTGTCAGATGACTGGAGTGTCACCTGGAAACAGGTACTGGCTGAAGGGTCCCCCACCCCGACCCTGACCCTGATCCCAAACCAGGAGATGCGTGTGGGCCTCAGGACTGCTGTCTTCCAGGAGGGTATCCTTAGTCAGGAATGAGATCCTCTGGGTTCCAGTGCCCCTCATGTGAGGGCGGTGCTTGGTGGGGACTGTCATCCACCAGCTTCCGCTTTTCCATCAGAGCCCCTCCCAACAGGAGCCCTTGTAGGAAAAGCTCCTCAGGACCCTCTCTCTCAACTTCATTCCTCTCTCCCTCATTTTGGAAGGTTCTGAAGCACACTCTCTTGCTCCTTTGTTGAGCTGCTGTGTCAGAGTTTGAGACATCACCAGGAGACTTCTGAACCAGGCGCTGATGTGACTTCATCAAAATGGCCCAGGTGGAACACAGAACCACTGCAGGTCCTGCCCATGTCCCCACTGGGGATGAATCCATAAGGGCACTTGGGCTCACAGACTTCACGGAAAACCTGTCTTCAGGACTGGTCTCCTTTCTTCCAACCAGCTGTTGGTCAGAGGCCCAGGCACCTCCATCCTGGCTCCACTCTCCAGGGCCTGGATTCTGGGACACCTTAGGGGTAATTCAAGGCTGTCATGCTCCTTTATTTGGGGACAAGAAGGCCCTAAAAGCTGCCTTTGTTTGATTTTGGAGGTCTGATTGTTTCTTGTCCAGATAGGTGGAAACATGGGGTGTGATGTTCCTACACCTGCAGGGCCTTCCCAGGGTAAAGATCTGTGTGTTTTCCCAGCCAGTCCGTCCCCTACACCACCCTCCCAGGAAACTCAGATCGAGGGTTACGAGAGTAGAAGCTCTCCTATTGTTTATCGTAACTTGGACTCCCACACTGAGGAGCCTGGCTCCCACCATCTGCCCTTTATCTGTGTATTGCTCCTTTCCAGATTACATGTGCAGAGGTTTCAGCATTGTTAGCTACTACACCCTGGAAAGAACCCCCAAAATGAAGCCCCCTGTTTATGTACAGTCCATTTTGCCTTTAGTCTACAGATTCCATTTATTTCTAAAGTTAACTCAGGTCAGCACCTTTTGCCCCCACCCTGACAGTTTTTCCCATACATTTCTAAAATAGTTAGATTCTATGTATTAGAATCTATAGTTAGATTCTATGAATTCTATTTAGTATTCCATCCTGTGACATTCCTACATCCAAAATAACTAAACCTGAGTAGCTTATGATTGACCCCCCAGGCTTTACAAATCTTTGGGTTTGGACAATCGCGTATCGACAAGTATCTGCCCTGAAGTATCACGTGTAATCCTTCAGACCCCCACACCCTGATTGGCTAGCATCTGTGTAGCTTTGTCTTTCCTAGATGTCATAAGTGGGGTCATACTCCACGTGGCACCTTCAGACTGGATTCTCTCACTTAGCAATATGCACATAAGACTCACCTGTGTCTTTCCATGGGTTGATGGTTCATTTCCCTCTATTGCTGAGTCGTGCTCCATTGCACGTGCATGGCAGGAAAAACAACTTTCCCTCTCCCCTTCTAGGCTCTTGGTTGAGATTCTGTAGGTCATAAAAGACAGATTAATAGGAGAAAAGCAAAGAGAATTTGAATACATTCATACATCATTCATACATGGGAGATAACCAGGAAAACTGAGTTAACTCCCTGAAATGGCCCAAGTCATCACTTAAAATACATCCTCAGCTAAAAATAAACAAAAAAGACTTTGGGGAATGGGGGAAGCCAGTTATGACAGGTTATCATGCAAAGCACGGTAGACAAGGGTATGGTTGTTATGCAGCTTGACTCAGGACTTCTTCACTGATGAGAGTTTCTTGCGATTTAGTCATCTTTGTATTCCTGGTACAGACAGGGAGACACCATTGGAATGGAGATTTCCCTTCTAGATGTAAATGTCCCTCAAAAAGGGCAAACTCTACTCAGTTTTCTGAAATTCTTCAGTGTGTTTTTAAAAAACTAATCAGCTCAAAATAATCCTTATGCCAAAGAATGTTTTGGGATGGCGTATTCTGTTCCCCTTGACAGGGATGTACCCCAGTTTGTTTATGCATGTATCTGTTGAAGAACTTTCTGATCTCTCCCAGTTTTTAGCCATTATGAGTAGAGCTGTTACGTATAATTCCATCCTCGGTTTGGGTATAGTTTTTCAAAGCAGTTGCCTAAATACTGGAAGCACACACTTTTTGGATCCCAAGGTGAGACTTGCTTAGTTTTGGGAAAAATTGTCAAGCTATCTTAAAAAGTGGCTGCACATTCATTCCACCAGTAGGCAGAGAGACTTCCTGTTGTTCCTCACCCTCCAAGAACTGGTATTGTCATTTTCTGGGAGCTCAGCAGTTCTCACAGGTGTGCAATGATGTCCCATTGTTGTACTGATTTGTGATTCCCTAATGGTGTATGACACTGAGCATATTTTTGTATACTCTGTATATCTTCATTGGCCAGGTGTCTGTCCGTATCTTTTACCTATTTTGAGTGGGGTGGTTTGTGTTTGAGGTGTTTGTGCATTTGAGATAAATCCTTTATTAGATATGTGTTTGCAAGTACTTTTCTCCCTGCTTCTGTCTTATCTCTTGATTTTCTGAAGGATGACTTTCACAGGGTAGAAATCTTTAGCTGTTTAAAGTCCATGATATTAACTTGCTCCTTTTTTGTGGATTTCCTTTTTGTGTTGTGGGTTAAAATTCAAAGCTCATGATCTATGAAACAAAACACAAGGTCATGTAAGATTGGCTCAGTTCAGTTCAGTCGCTCAGTCGTGTCTGACTCTGTGTGACCCCATGGACTGCAGCACGCCAGGCCTCCCCGTCCATCACCATCTCCCGGAGTTTACTCAAACTCATGTCCACTGAGTCGGTGATGCCCTCCAACCATCTCATTCTCTGTCGTCCCCTTCTCCTCCCACCTTCAATCTTTCCCAGCATCAGGGTCTTTTCAAATGAGTCAGTTCTTCACATCAGGTGGCCAAAGTATTGGAGTTTCAACTTTAGCATCAGTCCTTCCAATGAATATTCAGGACTGATTTCCTTTAGAATGGACTGGTTGGATCTTCTTGCAGTCTAAGGGACTCTCAAGAGTCTTCTCCAACACCACAGTTCAAAAGCATCAATTCTTCGGCTCTCAGCTTTCTTCACAGTCCAACTCTCACATCCATACATGACTACTGGAAAAGCAATAGCTTTGACTAGATGGACCTTTATTGGCAAAGTAATGTCTCTGCATTTTAATATGCTCTCTAGCTTGGTCATAACTTTTCTTCCAAGGAGCAAGCATCTTTTAATTTCATGGCTGCAGTTACCATCTGGGGTGATTTTGGAGCCCCCCAAAATGAAGTCTGTCACTGTTTCCATTATTTCCCCATCTATTTGCCATGAAATGATGGGATCAGATGCCATGATCTTAGTTTTTTTAATGTTGAGTTTTAAGCCAGCTTTTTCACTCTCCTTTTTCACTTTCATCATAAGGCTCTTTACTACTACTACTGCTAAGTCGCTTCAGTCATGTCCGACTCTGTGCGACCCCATAGACGGCAGCCCACCAGGCTCCCCCGTCCCTGGGATTCTCCAGGCGAGAACACTGGAGTGGGTTGCCATTTCCTTCTCCAATGCATGAAAGTGAAAAGTGAAAGTGAAGTCGCTCAGTTGTGTCTGACTCTTAGCGATCCCATGGACTGCAGCCCACCAGGCTCCTCTGTCCATGGGATATTCCAGGCAAGAGTACTGGAGTGGGGTGCCATTGCCTTCTCCGAGGCTCTTTAGTTCTTCACTTTCTGCCATAAGGGTGGTGTCATCTGCATATCTGAGGTTGATATTTCTCCTGGCAATCTTGATTCCAGCGTGTGCTTCCTCCAGCCCAGCGTTTCTCTTGATGTACTCTACATATAAGTTAAATAAGCAGGGTGACAGTACACAGCCTTGATGTACTCCTTCCCAGTCTTTTATGTCTTTTTGTATAATTTTGAGTAACTGTGTATTTTAAATGTGCCTAAGAATAATTTTGAATGAGTTGGTATAGGTTGTAACCTTCATGTCTACATTCATTTCATGTCATATTATTTCCAATTAATTGTTGCTTAACTATTTTTGGAGAAATTATGGGATATAATCTCCATTTCAGTGAATGCCCAAAATTAAATGGGTTCAGAAGTTCTGCCAGCAAGGGGTGCTTTCTCACTCTCCTCTTTCACCCTCATCAAGAGGCTTTTTAGTTCCTCTGTGCTTTCTCTCATGAGGGTGATGTCATCTGCATAGCTGAGGTGTCTCATATTTCTCCGGGCAATCTTGATTCCAGCTTGTGAGTCATCCAGCCCCGAGTTTTGCCTGATGTACTCTGCATATAAGTTAAATAAGTAGGGTGATAATACACAGCCTTGACATACTCCTTTCTCAATTTTAAACCGGCCCATTGTTAGAAGTCCAGTCCTAACTGTTGCTTCTTGTCCTACATACAGGTTTCTCAGGAGGCAGGGAAGATGGTCTGGTATTCCCATCTCTTTAAGAATTTTCCACAGTTTGTTGCGATCCACATTGTCAGTGGCTTTAGAGTAGTCAATGAAACAGAAGTTGATTTTTTTTTTATTCCCTTGCTTTCTCTATGATCCATCAAATGTTGCCTGTTTGATCTCTGGTTCCTCTGCCTTTTCTAAATCCAGCTTCTACGTCTGGAAGTTCTCAGTTCATGTACTGTTGAAACCTAGTGTGAAGGGTTTTGAATATTACCTTGCTAGCATGTGAAATAGAGAAGGAAATGGCAACTCACTCTAGTATTCTTGCCTGGAGAATCCCAGGGACAGAGGAAGCTGGTGGGCTGCCATCTGTGGGGTCACACAGAGTCGGACACGACTGAAGTGACTTAGCAGGAGCAGCAGCAGCGTGTGAAATGAGTGCCATTGTGCAGTAGTTTGAACATTCTTTGTCATTGTTCTTCTTTAAGGTTGAAATGAAAAACTGACCTCTTTCAGTCCTGTGGCCACTGCTGAGTTTTCCAAATTTCCTGACATAATGAGTGCAGCACTTTAACAGCACCATCCTCCAGTATTTGAAATAGCTCAGCTGGAATTCCATCACCTCCACTAGCTTAGTGATGCTTCCTAAGGCCCACTTGACTTCGCACTCCAAGATGTCTGGCTCTAGGTGAGTGATCACACCATTGTGGTTATCTAGGTCATTAAGACCTTTTTAGTATAGTTCTTCTGTGTATTCTTGCCATCTCTTTTTAATCTCTTCTGCTTCTGTTAGGTCCTTACCATTTCTGTCCTTTATCATGCCCATCCTGGAATGAAATCTTTCCTTGATATCTCCAATTTTCTTGAACTGGTCTCTGCTGCTGCTGCTGCTGCTAAGTCGCTTCAGTCGTGTCCAATTCTTAGCAACCCCATAGACTGCAGCCTACCAGGCTCCTCTGCCCATGGGATTTTCCAGGCAAGAGTACTGGAGTGGGTTGCCAGTGCCTTCTCTGGAAGTGGTCTCTAGTCTTTCTCATTCTATTGTTTTCCCCTTTTTCTTGGCATTCTTAACTAAGAATGCTTTTTTTTTTTTTTTTAATCTCTCCTTGATATTCTCTGGAACTCTGCATTCAGCTGGGTGTATCTTTCCTTTCTCCCTTGCCTTTCCCTTCTCTTCTTGTCTCAGCTATTTGTAAAGCCTCCTGAGACAACCACTTTGCTGTCTTGCATTTCTTTTTCTTTCAGATGGTTTTGGTCACCATATCTTGTACTATGTTCTGAGCCTCTCTGTCCATAGTTCTTCAGGCACTCTGTCCACCAGATCTAATCCTTTGAATCTATCCATCACCTCCACTGTATAATCATAAGGGATTTGATTTAGGTCCTACTTGAATGGCCTAGTGGTTTTCCCTGCTTTCTTCAATTTAAGCCTGAATTTTGCAATAAAGAGCTCATGATCTGAGCCACAGTCAGATCCAGGTCTTGTTTTGTTGACTCTATAGCGTTTCTCCATCTTCGGCTGCAAAGAATGTACTCAATCTGATTTTGGTGTTGACCATCTGGTGATGTCCATGTGTAGAATTGTCTCTTGTGCTGTTGGAAGCTATGTCCAGTGTGTTCTCTTGGAACAACTCTGTTAGCCTTTGCCCTGCTTCATTTTTCACTCCAAGGCCACACTTGCCTGTTACTCTAGATATTTCTTGACTTCCCACTTTTGCATTCCAATCCCCACAATGAAAAGGACATCTGTTTTTAGTGATAGGTCCAGAAGGTCTTTTAGGTCTTTACAGAACCATTCAATTTCAGCTTCTTCAGCATTAGTCGTTGGGATATAGACTTGGATTGCTGTGATGTTGAATGGTTTGCCTTGGAAATGAACTAAAATCATTCTGTCATTTTTGAGATTGTACCCAAGTACTGCATTTCAGACTCTCTTGTTGACTGTGAGGGCTACTGCATTTCTTCTCAGGGAATTCTGGCCCACACTAGTCAATATAATGGTCATCTGAATTAATTTTGCTCATTCCTGTCCACTTTAGTTCACTGATTCCTAAGATGTCGATGTTCACTCTAGCCATCTCCTGCTTGATCACATCCAATTTATCTTGATTCATGGACCTAACTTTCCAGGTTCCTATGCAATATTGTTCTTTATAGCATGGGTCTTTACTTTTGCCAAAAGACATAGCCACAACTGAGTGGCATTTCCACCTTGACCCAGCCTTTTCATTCTTTTTGCAGCTGTTTCTCTGCTCTTTTCCAGTAGCATATTGGACACCTTCTGATCTGGTGGGCTCATCTTCTGATGTCATATCTTTTTGCCTTCTCATACCATTCATGGGTTTCTCGGGCAAGAGTATTGGAGTAGTTTGCCATTCCCTCCACTAGTGGACCACGTTTTGTAAGAACTCTCCACTATAACCTATCTGTCTTGCGTGGCCCTGCATGGATTGGCTTGTAGCTTCATTGACTTACGCAAGGCCCTTCACCATGACAAGGCTGTGATCCATGGAGGAGAAGGACTACAGAGAGAAGAGCAAATTAAACTCAGAATAACTACAAAAAAGAAAATAACAAACATTTGAATGAAAATAAATGAAATTGAAACTAAAAAGAAAACAAAATTAAAAGCTACATTTTTGGAAAAGATAATAAAAATAGGCAAAACTTTAGGTAGACTCATCAAGACAGAGGACTCAAAATAAATAAAATAGAAAAGGGGAGACACTATACCTGATACCACACATATAAAAAAGATCATAAGAGACTACTATCAAAATAACTCACCAACAGCATGGATGGCCTAGAAGAAAAAAATGGACAAACTCCTTGACTCTTAGGCCAACTAAAATTGATTCATAGTGAAATAAAAAGTCTGAAAAGACCAATAATTAGTGAGGACATTGAATCAGTGATCAAAAACCTTAAAACAAATAAAGTTTTATGACTAGATGACTTCATTAATGAATTCTACCCATTAGTTTAAAAAGAATTAATACCAGTCTTTCACCAACTCTACCAAAAACTAGGAGAGGGAATGATTTTTAATGGTTCTATGAGACCAGCATTATTCTGATAACAAAAATACAAGGACACTACTTGAGAAAAAAAAAAAAAAAAAAAGAGTACAGACCAATAAAGTGGATGAATATGGATGCTTGAATCCTCAACAAACCAAATTCACCAAGGCATTGTGTTGCAGAAATCAGTACTCAAACACCACACTCAGAGAGTTGGAGAACTCGGGTTTATTATGCGGGCTCAGAGGAGTGCACTCCAAGCTCTGAGCCCCAAACAAAGGGGTTACAGAGTTTTTACAGACAGACTATAGTGGGCAACACTAGCTGCTAATAGGCTGGTTTAAACTAAGGGGTTTCGTGTGCGTGGGAGCATTGGTCAAGATGGGGAGGGGGATGCCTGACCTTTACACAGACAGGCATGATTATGCATATTTGCAGGGACTGGGCAATTGCAAAGAGCAGGACAAGGGTGAGTGAGATAAGCTCCAGTTCTTAGTATTGTAAGTCCCCACTTTCTGAGACTACGTGACCTACGTGATCCAGACCTTGCAAGGAGCAAGCTGAGTTACAGAGGCAGAAGGAGGAGGTAAAATTTTAACTTTCCTCTTCATTCCCCCCTCTTGATGCTTCTCTCACTCATTCTAGAAAGCATTATCTCATGTTTTGGTAGGACATTCAGAGTTCCCTATCGTTTAGGGGGCTATACTGAGCTCTTACCATTTGTAACTTTATGGATTCAATCTGAGAGGTTATGAACTGTGTAATTACATTGAGAATACAAGGGCCTAACAAGAGTGCCACAAAGAACATGAAGAGAGGACCAGTTAAAGGGAGAAGCCATGATGCCCAGCTCCAGATATTGTTCCAGTTACCCCAGGGATTTGCTCGTTCCTCTCTCCTTTTTAAGATTCATTCCTTTAGCTGTTGGGCCATGTCACTGACTATTCCTGGTTGGTTTACATAAAAGCAACATTCTTCTTTTAAGAAGAGGCAGAGTCTTCCCTTTTCAGCTGTCAATAAGTCTAACCCTCTCCTATTCTGTAAAACCACCTCAACCAGGGAGTCTAGTTGGTCCTGTAAGGCCACTAAAGATTTGGCCACTCTCAATGTCATCTGTGAAGTCTTTGGATAGTGTATGGTAGAAGGTGGCTGATGAAGCAATTCCTCCTATTCCCATACCTATCCCAGCCATGGGATCCCTATCCTAGACCAACTAGTAAGGGTATAAACTGGATGGCTGTTTTTGACCACATACATGCTGCCAGAGGTACGGTAAGAGTCTGGTTGTTAGGGACAATATTCATCCGGGGAGTGAGGAAAGCTAAGGTGCAGATACCCATCCAATTGACTGGTAGACATAGGTAAGCATCTGTCCCACAAAGAAAAGCCCTTGATGGGGGCAGCACCAAATTGTGTTTGTGGGAGGATGAGTGGGCCACTCACCTTTTAAAGTTTGATTACATTGGTCCCTGGCTAAATTGCCAACAGGTTCAGTTCCTCCATCATTTGTAAAGCATTCTGGAGCTTTTTGAGTTAACTCAATTGGCCTTAAGACTGGTCCTTGTAAAGGTGGATCTATAGGAGTTTCCATGGCTGTTGCTATTTAATGGTACTGGTGTAGCTAAATACTGTGGCGCTCCTAAGGATAAGCAAAGCCGGCAGTCCCTGGCCAGCTGGGGGTTGGTGTCATTAAGTAGGTGATGAGTTGCGTTGAGAACCTGGTGCAGACGAGGGTCTAAGGGGGAGTAAACTCTGTAACCTGGGTTATATGATTTGGCAGAGCCAAAAAAATGGCAGAGCCTGAATTTTTAGGGCAAAGTTGGTCTGTGATTTCGTTTGTCTGCATTATTGTCCCTGTCCAATAGGTTTTTCCATTTATTTGACAGACAGACACCTGTTCTGGGTTGTAGCATCTGTGTGGCATTTGGGGGGTGGACGGAGGCACAGGGGCATGATGGCAATGCCATGGTGTTGAGATACCACCAGGGGTTTGGATCCTCTGGTGGGGGAAATATAGCAGCAGCAGGGGGCATACATTTTTGGAAAACATTTTTGGCACCCAGTCCCCTGGATATACATAGCATGGTTATGAAGGCAGTAGGTGATTGGCCTATAGGATTGACTATCTATACATTGCTCTTGTTGATGGTTAAGTAAGCGATTTTCCAAGGGTTGACTGTAATGTTGACAGGTGCATGATGGATAAGGAATGGCACCATCTATTACAGCAAGGGACACAAAAAGGCTGCAAAGCAGCCTGCACATAACAGATGACTGAGCACTAGCAAAAGGTTTTCTCCCCAACTTTGGGTTGTCACAGCTATAGCAACTGAGCCCATCATGAAGCGGGGTCAGATATACTGTGGAGCAATTTAGTTAGCAGGGAGAATTGATCAGAAGAGACATCTAATAAGAATGAGGCTTCCCACTACAGTGAATAACAGACAGCTAACTGCAGCTTCTGACCCAAATCCCAGTCCTGGGGTGTGACTGAAGCTAGTGCTATAGCGAAGAGCACAGCGATAATACCAATCAGGCGTAGAGTCCCGGATTGACAATGAAAATCCATTGATATTTTGATAGCTGGATCCTTAAGCTTCCGCTGTGTGTTGACCAGCCAGCTGCCGGAGTGTGGCTGGAGCAAGGCTGAAGAATCCTCAAACTTCTGCTGTGCGTTGACTAGTCAGCTCCCGGAGAGACTAGAGTAGTGCTCAGCGTCCTTCATGGGTGAAGGTCGTTGATTTGGAACCAGACCTCGAGAGGATTTTTGGGGTCCTAAACTGTTTTCCAGGTGTCCTCATTACAGGAAGCCTCTGCCTTTTTGACTCTGGTGTGGTAGATCCAAAGGATGATGATGCCTGTAACTTTAACAGCAGTAGGGGTTGCCAGGACAACCGTGTGAGGGCCTGTCCAAACTGGCTGAAGTGGTTCCTTTTTCCAGTCCTTAACCCATACCTCATCTCCTGGCTAATAGGGATGAACCCAATTGCCCAAAGGAATGGGTGTCCTTTCTAAGGTTTCTCTGATGATATGATGGAAGACTTTTCCCAGGGCCTGGAGGTGTCAGGACATCTCCAGGTCAGCTAGTTGTTGGGGATCTCCCCTGAGTTTTCCTGTCACTGGGGGTGTTCTCCCATATAAGATCTCAAAGGGAGAATAGCGTGAGGACCTTGGGGTGCATCAGGCTTGGAGTAAGGCTACGGGTAACATGTCGACCCATGACAACTGGGTCTCCTGACAGAGTTTGGCTAATGTAGTCTTGAGGGTCTGATTCATGCATTCAACTTTCCCTGAGCTCTGTGGCCTGTAAGCAGCATGAAGCTTCCATTTGATTCCCGTGTCCTGGATAAAGTTTGGATTATTTCAGACACAAAAGGTGGCCTATTGCCAGACCCTATGGAGAGAGGCAGCCCATATCTCGGGATTATGTCTCTTAGCAAGGGCTTGGCTACTTCTTATGCCCGTTCAGTGCATGTAGGGTAGGCTTCAGCCCATCCCGAGTAGGCGCAGACTACCACAAGTAAATACTTACAGCCCCTATAGGGCTTGACTTCAGTAAAGCCCACTTCTAGATCTTCAAAGGGCAGTGTCCCAACTGTCTGCACCCCTGGGTTGGGTCTTGGTCCTTGGCTGGCGTTGTTTTGCACACAAGTCACACATCTAGCTCTGATCTGGGCACACAGGTTTGGGAGCTTAGGAATTAAATAGTAGTGCCTCAATAAACTCTCCAGCACAGTTTTTCCTAAATGAGTTATCTCATGATATTGTTTCACCAGCTGGATTGTTATATAGCTGGGGACAAAGAGTCTTTGGTCTGGGAGCTTCCACCAGCCCTTCTTTTATTTTATTCCTCCCTCATTTAGAGCCCATTGATCTTCTTCCTTGGTGTATCTCAGGGACAGAGGCAATTCTGGTGCTAAGAGGACCTTAAAGATCGACTCAGGTCCACTGTGGGGCTTGGTTGTGTCACTGCCTCCTTGGTTGCCTGGTCAGCCAACTGATTTCCTTTGCTTATTGGATCAGTTCCTCCCTGATGGCCTTTACAATGGATGACTGCCACTTGAGAAGGCTTCCAGACTGCTTCTAACAGCTGGAAGATTCCTGTTTTGTTTTTAATCTCCTTTCTCCCACACTGTCAATAGTCCCCTTTCTTTATAAATGGCTCATGTACATGTAAAGTAGCAAAGGCATAGCTTGAATCAGTATAGACGTTGACTTGTTTCCCTCTGGTGTGCCTTAGCGCCTGGGCGAGTGCCCATAGCTCAGCTCGTTGTGCTGACCCTCCTGGTGGCAAGGCCTCAGCCTTCACTATCTTGTCAGTTGTTATTATGGCATCGCCTGCTCTGTGCTGCCTGTCGTGGATGAAACTGCTTCTGTTAGTGAACAGTTCCAATTCTGGGTTCCTGAGGGGAATGTCCGTCAAGTCTGGCCTGCTCAAGTAAATTTCATCTATGACCTCCTCACAGTTATGTTTGGGGGTTCCCACTTCTGTAGGTAAAAAGGTGGTGGGGTTCAGCGTCTGCACAGTCTCAAGTTGGACCTGTGGGTTTTCGCAAAGCAGTCCTTGATGGTGAGTCATCCTGGAGCTGGTCAGCCACTTATGCCCCAGGCTATTCACCAGGGCAGTAACAGCATGCGGAACCTTTACATTTATATTTTGTCTTAGAGTAAGCTTATCTGCTTCTCTGACCAAAACCACAGTGCAGCTAACGCCTGGAGGCATGGTGGCCATCCCATGGCCACCGGATCCAGTCGTTTGGGCAGGTATGCGACCAGGCCCTGCCATGGACCAGCTTTGTGTGAGGACTCCCAGTGCAGTGTGATTTTTCTCATGTTCAAAGAAATTAAAGTCCCGTGTCACATCAGGCAGCCCTAATGCTGGAGAGCTAGTCAAGAGTCTATTTATCTCCTTGAAGTCCTTTTCCTGTTCAGGTCCCCACTCTAGGGAGTCCTTACCAGACCCTGCTATGGCTTTAAACAAAGGCTTGGCAGTTTCAGAGAAACCTGGTATCCAGATCCAGTAGAATCCGGCAGCTCCGAGGAACTCGCGGACTTCTTTCTTGGTGTTCAGCCAAGAAAGAGGTAGTGAACAGATGGCTTGCTTCCTCTCATGTCCAAGCACTCGATGCACTTTTGAGATGACAAACCCCAGGTTCTTGACCTCCTGTCTGCTGATCTGAGCCTTTTTCCATGACACCTTGTACCCTGTGGTGGAGAGTAGAGCCAACAGGGCTTTGGTGCCTCTCCAGGAGTCCCCTTGGGTGGGACTGGCTAGCAACAAGTCATCCACGTATTCGAGTAGGTGCAGTTTAAAGTTTCTCCGGGAAAGGCAGCAACGTCTGCAGCCAGGGATTCACCAAACAGGGTAGGTGAGTTTTTGAAGCCTTGTGGCAGTCGAGTCCAAGTCAGCTGTGTCTTTCTCTCGGTGTGTGGGTCTTCCCATTCAAAGGCAAACAAGGACTGGCTGGCTGGTGATAGCCGGAGGCAGAAGACTGCATCCTTGAGATGGAGACAGGTGAACCAGCTTGCCTGAGTGGGTTAGAGACTCAGGAGAGTGTAGGGATTTGGGACCACTGGATGGATGGTGATCACTGCACTGTTGATGGCGTGGAGGTCCTGGACGGGGCGGTAGTTGTTCCCTCCAGACTTTTTTACAGGTAAGAGTGGAGCGTTCCAGGGAAACTGACATTTAATTAGGATCTCGGCATCTCATAGGTGCTGGATATGGTCCCAAATTCCCAGGCATGCCTCCCGTGGTACTGGATATTGTTTCTGTCTAACAGGAGTGGCTCCTGGCCTCAGGTCCACTATAATGGGGGCATGGTTTTTGGCCAAATCTGGGGGCCCTTTCTCTGCCCAGACATCAAGGAATTCTTTTAGCAGATTGGGGAGATTTATTTATTCCCTCCCTGAGGAATAGAGACACCATTCATCTTCCCTGGGCACGGTCATGGCCCATCATCAGAGCCGATTGGCTCCCCAAGGTGAGGCTCACAGGCTTTCCAGGGGCAAAGGTGATTTGTGCCCCCAGTTTTGTCCGTAAGTCTCTACCCAGCAGGGGAATGGGGCATTCCGGTAAGTACAGAAATTCATGAGTCACCAGATGGCCCCCTACCTGAATGAATGGGCCTTGCAAAATGAGTGGGCTGCCATGTCTCCTGTGGCCCCAACAACAGTTGCTATTCGGCCTGTGAAGGCAGCCACAGATGTGGTTAATGGAATGTTCAGCTTCGGTATCCACCATAAAAGTCATTGATTGGCCCCCTACTTTTATCATGACTGTGGGCTCCCAGGGGCCCAGGATCAGGGAGCCCAGTCTTCCCTAGTCTGATTCTGCTCTGGCCAGGCCGGTAAGGTTTTGGACAGCTGGCTCAGGCTGGTACCTTTCTTTGTTGGGTTGACTGAACTTTGATCCTTTAGATGTCCCTCTGCAATGGGGGTGTTCATTCCTCCAATGTGCAGTCTCTTTTCAGTGGGCGCACTGGTTGTAGCGTAGTGGGTGGTCTCGTCTTAGTGTCCCCTTTCCATGAGGGAACAGTCTGTTTCACTAGACCTGAGCTCCTCAATCCTGCTGCTAGCAGGGCTGCTTTCTGTTTCATTTTTGTATCTGCTTCTCGTTGGGCCTCACGGTCTCCGTTCACAAAGACTTTATTTGCTCCCTCCTGGAGCTGTGTGGCGTTCATCCCAGTGAAGTCTTCCAGCTTTTGGAGTTTTCGTTGGATGTGTGCATGGGATTGAGCCACAAAGGCAGTGTTAATCATCCATTGATTCTCGGCTGTCTCAGGGTTGGACAGGGTGTATGTCTGAAACGCTTCACACAGTCTTTCATAGAAATCAGTGGGGGTCTCCTCTGCTGTTTGGATTATCATTATAATTTTGGACGTATTGGTGGGCTTTTTGGCTTCCACTCAAAGTCCATGTTGAAGAGCATCATGGTATCGACCCAGGGTTTCTTGTCCTTCCCTGGTATTGAAATCCCAATTAGGTCTCATCTCTGACATTGCTTCTCGTGCCCATCCTTCCACATCTAAGACCTCTGTGGGGGCTTGTCCTCGGAGCCATTTTTGGGCTTCCGTCGAGATGCATTGTTTATCCTCAGTGGTGAAGAGAGAGATTAGGAACTGGTGACAGCCATCCCATGTAGATTGATGGGTGTGGAAAATGGACTCTAGGAGGTCAATCATAGCCAGAGTACGCTGGGTTATGGTGTTTCCAGTTTAGGAGACCAGTAGTGCTGAAGGGCTGGTAATAGAGATGGAGCGACCAGGCTGGACTGAGCCATCCTCGTTCACTTGTTGAGGACCTTGAGTTTCTCGCAGTGGCATCTGACGGGCCGCGGCCTGATGGCTAGATTGTTTGGCTGAGCGGAGCGGCTTACCTACTGGCTTGAGGCTGGAGTCTTGCTCATGAGTTGGTGCGGGGGACAAGGAGTGGGGTGGACTGTCTGGCAATGGGTCCAGCGCTGACTGTGCTGGGGCTTGTGGAGTCAGGGGAACGTATGGCAGGGGCAGTAGTGGGTCCTCTACTGGATCTCCCTGGGATATAGGTTTTTCCCCTTCTTTCTTTTTTCTGAGTGGTTGGGCCACAAATACCCTACTCTGTCTCTGTCTGTTCATGCAAAATCTTGCCCATGGGGGCAGGGTCTGTGCTATTAGAAGACAGGAGTCTATGTGTGGAAACTGATCTGGATGTCCTGGAGTCCCAGTGACTACCTGGTGTACTGCTTGGACAGCAGGCAAGTCAAGCGTGCCCTCTGGCAGCCATCCAACGTTAAAGGATGGCCAATCAAGCTCATAGAAGTTACAAAGATTCCTGGGGGTCATCTTGACTCCGTAATCTCCTACAAATCCCTTCTTAAAGTTTTTATCATGCGATCTAAAACTGTTGGCTTAGAGGAACTTCCCCCCATGTTGACAAATGTAATCTACCTGGCAGGGTTTTGAGGAAAACCTAATCTCTTAGATTTCAGCTCAAGGCATCAGTCGACAGAATAACCACTAATCAATAATTTCTCCCTCCCTGTGTATCCTGCCCTGAGTTGGTGGCACAAAGACAAACAAGGGTGGGTGTCCCTCAAAAGAGGAGCCCATTCAGGTGCCTGCTTGGCCATGTCCCTGGGGGGAGCTTAGGTGCCTCTTAGCATTGGCAGATCAGTATAAACCCCTGATATGGATCTGTCTTGCACAGGGGGACTGGGTCCCCGAGAGGCAAACACCTTCTTGAGCCATATGAGGTCACCATGGAACCACAAGTTAGGGCCCTCTAGGACTCTATAGCTGCAAAAAGGCCATGAAGCCACACAATCGAGGCTAAAGTGCAAGGGAATCAGGCTGCACACATTCACATTCATTTTTTGTCCGCCTGGACACTCTCCCGAGGGAGATTTAAGACACCTCTTAGCATTGGCAGATCAGTATAAACCCCTGACCCGGACCAGCCTTGCAGGGAGGGATCAAATCCCCCAGAGACTGGTGCCACCTTTAATCTTATGAGGCCGTCACAGAACCGCAGGTTTTGGACCCTCTCAGGCTCTATAGTCCGAGGACTGTGGAGCTCACTTTCACTTCCTTCAGTCAGCTAATCATGCATACACAATCAATCACTCAGAGGTTATCACAATATCTCCCTTTTTCCCAAGTCCCCAGGTCTCCCTATCTGATGTTCCCTTCCTGGGAGCCCAAGGAGGTGATCAGTCTCCTCTTCTACCAATTGGGGTAGGTCCTGACTGGGGACTGGCCCCAGGGCCTTACCTTATCCTGTGGTCCTTCCTGGTGAGTTGGTCCATCTGTCCAATGAGTCTTGCTGGTGCTCGGCCATCCGGACAGTTGGAAAGCTGGTCCAAAAGAGAATCCGGAATACTGTTAGGTGGCACACCTCCTTGTTCGTCTTGGAGCTCCTCCACTCCGACCTGGCCAAGCCACCAGTCTGGCGGCTCAAGGGCCAGCGTGGTTGGAATCTCACTGGGGCCCCAGAAATATTGCAGAAACCAGTACTTGAGAAACCAAGCACCACATTCAGAGAGTTGGAGAACTCAGGTTTATTATGCCTGTGGGCCCAGAGGAGTTCACTCCAAGCTCTGAGCCCCAAACAAAGGTGTTACAGAGATTTTATAGAAAGACTACAGTGGGCCACACTAGCTGCTAATAGGCTGGTTTAAACTAAGGGGTTTCATGTGTGTGGGAGCATTGATCAAGATGAGGAGGGGGATGCCTGACCTTTACACGGACAGGCATGATTAAGTAGGTTTGCAGGGACTGGGCAATTGCAAAGAGCGGGACAAGGGTGAGTGAGATAAGCTCCAGTTCCTAGTACTATAAGTCTCCACTTTCTGAGACTACGTGACCTATGTGATCCAGATTTTGCAAGGAGCAAGCTGAGTTACAGAGGCAGGAGAAACAGGTAAAATTTTAACTTTTCCTTTTCAATTGCATGGACCATCTACCATGATCAAGCGATGGGGATTCCACCCGATCATCTCAACAGATTCAGCAACAGCATTTGACAAAATTCCACGTACAGTCATGGTAAACTCTTTTCAAAATGAGTACAGAGAGGGAGTTCCCTGGTAGCCTAGTGGTTAGGATTCCTGGCTTTCACTGCTGGGGCCTAGGTTTAGGGAATTGAGATCCTACAAGCTGTGTGGCATCCCCCCTTCAGCCCTGCCACACACACACACACAAAAGGCACTGAGGGAATATTTCACAACACAATCAAGGAACATTTTATAAGCTGAAAGGTAATGTCATACTCCACAGTGAAAAGCTAAAAGCGTGTCTTCTAAGATGAGGAGCAATGCAAGGATGTTATGCAACATGGCAACTGGTGTTTTAGCCAGAGCAATTAGGCAAGGAAAATAAACAAAGTATATCCAAATCAGAAAGGAAGAAGAGGGACTTCGTTGGTGGTCCAGGGGCTGAGACTCCATGCTCCCGATGCAGGGGCCTGGGTTCTAGACCTGTCAGGGAACCAGATCCCACAAGCCACAACTAGAGATCCCAGTGCTGCAAGTACAACCTGGCACAGCTTGAGTAAATATGTACATTTTTTTCAAAAAAGGAAGAAAAAAGACTGTCTCCATTAAAAAATTGTGAAAACTATTGAGCGATTTCAAGGAACTTACAGAACACAAATTTAATATACAAATACTAATTGTACTTTCATACATTGACAACAAATTTTTACAACTAGAAATTAAGAAAGCCTTGCTTTAATATATGTGCTGCTGAAGTGAGCACAAGAAAACCATGCTTTTGGACTTCCTTGGTGGCCCAGTGGTAATGTCGGCTAATGTAGGGGACAGGGGCTCAATTCCTGGTCTGGGAAGATCTCACATGCTGCGGGGCAGCAAAGCCCATGTGCCACAACTACTGAGCCTTGCTCTAGAGCTCGCACTCCAAAACAAGAGAAGCCCCTGCAAAGAGAAACTTCCACACTGCCATAAGGAGTAGCCCCTGCCGGGCACAACTACAGAGAAAGCCTGCGCACAGCAACTAAGACCCAGCACAGCCAATAAATAAATAAATAAACATTAAATTTATTTTTAAAATTTTAAAGCTATGGTCATGTTACAATGTAGGTATGCAGGCAATCACCCCTTTGTATACCAACACTTACATAATATTATATATTAATTTTATCTCAATAATATTTAGATTTAATAAATTTTAAATAAAAAGAGGTTCCAGGGAAGAAGAAAACACCAGTCCAAGCCTAGTGTTCTGTAGTCTGCTTAGTGGAAGTCACTCAGTCGTGTCCAACTCTTTGTGAATTTTTGTGACTCTTTGCGGCTGTGTAGTCCATGGAATTCACCAGGCCAGAATATTGGAGTGGGTAGCCTTTCCCTTCTCTAGGAGACTGAACCCAGGTCTCCCTCATTGCAGGCAGATTCTGAGTTAATAAGAGGGTAACAGGCAAGAAGGCTAGGGGTCTCCATACAGAGGAAATAGGCTGCAAGTGTCCGACATTTTTTATCTTTCTCTTAAGCGGCAGGAGGAAACAAACAAGTGTCAGATTTCCCCCTTCTCTATATTAATTTAGAAGGAGGTTTCTCTTAACATTTTAACAACACAAAATTCTTAAAATATTGTTGCTCTGATGACACCTGGCTCCACCTGAACTTAACTTTTCTCAAACCTCGAGCTAACCGATGAGTTTTTCCTATGGAAATGTTTTCAAGCTAGAACAGTTAGAACTGGACGTGGAACAACAGACTGGTTCCAAATAGGAAAAGGAGTACATCAAGGCTGTATATTGTCACCCTGCTTATTTAACTTATATGCAGAGTACATCATGAGAAACGCTGGGCTGGAATAAGCACAAGATGGAATCAAGATCGCTGGGAGAAATATCGATAACCTCAGATATGCAGATGACACCACCCTTATGGCAGAAAGTGAAGAGGAACTAAAAAGCCTCTTGATGAAAGTGAAAGAGGAGAGTGAAAAAGTTGGCTTAAAGCTCAACATTCAGAAAACTAAGATCCTGGCATCTGGTCCCATCACTTCATGGGAAATAGATGGGGAATCAGTGGAAACAGTGTCAGACTTTATTTTTTGGGGCTTCAAAATCACTGCAGATGATGACTGCAGCCATGAAATTAAAAGACGCTTACTCCTTGGAAGGAAAGTTATGACCAACCTAGATAGCATATTGAAAAGCAGGGATATTACTTTGCCAACAAAGGTCTGTCTAGTCAAGGCTATGGTTTTTCCAGTGGTCATGTATGGATGTGAGAGCTGGACTGTGAAGAAAGCTGAGTGCTGAAGAATTGATGCTTTTGAACTGTGGTGTTGGAGAAGGCTCTTGAGAGTCCCTTGGACTACAAGGAGATCCAACCAGTCCATCCTAAAGGAGATCAGCCCTGGGTGTTCATTGGAAGGACTGATGCTGAAGCTGAAACTCCAATACTTTGGCCACCTCATGCAAAGAGTTGACTCATTGGAAAAGACCCTGATGCTGGGAGGGATTGGGAGCAGGAGGAGAAGGGGACGACAGAGGATGAGATGGCTGGGTGGCATCACTGACTCAATGGACTGAGTTTAGGTAAACTGCGGGTGTTGGTAATGGACAGGGAGGCCTGGCGTGCTGCGATTCATGGGGTTACAAACAGTCAGACACGACTGAGTGACTGAACTGAACTGAAGTTAATGAACTATGTGTTTACCCTAGATTCTGTCTTTCTTCAAGTCGGTTCCGCTTCAGACTCAGAACTGATTAAGGTCTCAACAAATCTGTATGTTTTACTCATATATTGTTCTCCTAACATGTTAATGAAACTATATATTTACCTGGACGCTTGCCTTTCTTCAGGATTCATGTCAATCATTTTATGGTGCAGGATGACTCATCAGGTGCCAATGTTATCTCAAAACACATGTTGAGGGTGAGGGGCCTGGTGCCACTCTGAGTTTTGAGACATCTCCTTTCTATAATTAACAGCTTGTTAGTAGCTATATAACATCCAGCTAAAGACTAGTGGGGGTGGGGGTGGCACTCTTTCTGCCCCCTTCTTATGTCTATGTCAGAAGCTTTCTCTGTCTCTTTTATACTTTGATGGTGGTTTAGTCACTAAGTCGTGTCCGACTCCTGTGATCCCATGGACTGTAGCCTGTCAGGCTCCTCTGTCCATGGGATTCTCCAGGCAAGAATACTGGACTGGGTTGCCATTTCCTTCTCCATTTTTATACTTTAATAAAACTTTATTACGCAAAAGCTCTGAGTGATCAAGCCTCGTCACTGGCCCTGGATTGAATTCTTCTCCTCTGGAGGCCAAGAATCCCAGCATCTTTTGTGGTTCATCAACTTTTCACTATCAAGGAAGCCCGAGTCTGCTTAGAGATTAGGCCAAACACTGAACTGTCCTGCTTCCTGAGGAGCAACGGCCCAGATTCTCACTGCAGTCCCTGAAAGACTGTTCTGTAAATCAGAGAAAACCATGAACAGAGCAGCCCTCACAAACCTGGAACCCAACCTGAAGTATTAATAGCTCAGTCCCTAATTGGAACAAGGTGATCTGTGTGTGCACTGAATTCTATAGGGGATGGGGTGGTGGAGGTTCTTTTTGGGGGAAAGTCACATGACTCAGAAGCTCCATTAATTTTCAGGCACATCTCTGGACTTCAATCAGAATGCAGTAGCCAAATCATGAGATGTGATGTGAAGACCAATAGTCAGAAAGAGAAGAAAAGGGGACAATGGCAAGAGTTCAAAGGCAATCAGGACTTGGTGTCCTGAGTCTAACACTGAGCTTGAAATGCAAGTGAGCCTCAGGGAGACGGGAGATGATCCTGGGTAGGGAGACCCCCTGACAAGCCACGTGGGAGAGGTCTGCTCCTTGAGCTTCAGAAAGAAGAGGGGTAAAAGGCGGGCAGAGGGTGGTCCAGCATCAACTGCACCATTTACATGTAGGGTGTGGAAACAGGTGAGTATTGAATTCATCTCACCTCTCAATTCTCCTTAATGTTCACCAATAAAAGAATGGAATACACTGAGAGGGGCAAAGCATTGGAAGACTCCAGTGCAGACTGAATGTTGGAAATTGGATGGAGCTTCAAAGACAGGCCATCAAGATTCATTTGGAGATGAGAGGATAGTGTGTGTAGAAGCAGGACAGCTGTAACTGTGTGTATTGAGGAAAAACCCAACATGGACACAAGATTTCTACTACAAGCAGCTTTTTGTGGTCTATGTAGGAAGTGTAACTCCCTAGGCTCATGGGAAATTGTGTCTTTTTAATTCTATGCGGTGTACCTGTTTTGCAAGGGGAAAGTCAACATAATTTGAAGTGTTGATTTAAAATAAAATGCTTCATTTCACTTACATATTATATTTTATTAATTTTACATCATATTTTAAATAATATTTAGTTCCTTGAACATTGTTCAGATATAGGAGACTGGTTCTCCTCTTCCACAGGGGTGTTCTATACACTTGTGTCTGTTATTCACCAGACATTACTCGGCTTACATTCCCTGAGAGTGCACTGAAGTGTAGATGCAAGAAGGAAGAGAAGGGGCTTCCCTGGTGGCTGAGTGGTAAAGCATCCACCTGCCAGTGCGGGAGACACTTCTATCTGTGATTGGGAAGATCCCACGTGTCACGGAACAATTAAACCCATGCACCACAGCTACTGAGCCCGTGCTCTAGAGCTCGTCCTTCACCAAAAGGGAAACCACCTGCGCAACACAACTAGAGAGTTAGCCCCGCTCACCGCAAATGCAGAAAGCCCTTGCCTAGCAACCAAGACCCAGCACAGCCAAAAGTAAATAAATAAATTTAAAGTTGTTTTAAAAGGAAGGAAGGCAGGGATTCACACCCACAGACTCCCTGTGATGGCTGTGGTCACTGATGGGCACTGCAGCCTCATGTTCAGATGGGATTTCCATAAATGCTACTACGTTCAGCCTTCTGTCTTGGTGTCCACTTGGGGATACACTGTCCAGAGAGTCATAGTTTATGCTGGCTGGAAACTGAGCCCACACTGCTCTCACCCCTCAGACCGCAGCCATCACAGAAGGACATACATGGCGCTGGCTGGGAGGAGCCCTCTGTTACCCTGAACCCACTTTGGGTTTAGATAAGGAGAGATTAAAGAGAAGGAGAGAAAAACCCCACGGCTGGAGAAATGTCATGAATCTGCCCCTGAAGAAGCCCATAAAAACTTTTGTTAGTACTGGGACCACTGAATACAGGTCAAGACCCAGCTGCTGATTCAGGTCTCAATCTTAGCCAAATTGTCCAGCTGTTTGCCCTCTTAGAGTTTACAAATATTACAGGACACCAACAAGTGGTTTTCAAGATTTATTTGCGAGTGCTGTTCCAAGAGACCTGATGTGAAAATGTCAATGCCTCCTGATGGCCCCAGATTTTGGAACTGCCCCGTTATTGCCTGCAGACTTCTAGAACATGAAATCCACACCTTTGCTGATTTATTGCTGCCCTCATCACATGTACTGATATGACTCCTATATTTCCATTGGTTGTATGGAGATCCGGAGGCTGGTTCATAATTTAAGCAAACTTTACTGTCACTTCCTTAACTGTGGCGGTCTGGGTACTTCTAACACTGGTGGCTACAGCAAGGAGGAGTGCAGCTATGAACACATGCTGCTGCTGCTGCTCAGTCGCTCAGTCGTGTCGGAGTGCAGCTGCT
Organism: Bubalus bubalis; assembly: GCF_019923935.1. Classification (NCBI taxonomy): domain Eukaryota; kingdom Metazoa; phylum Chordata; class Mammalia; order Artiodactyla; family Bovidae; genus Bubalus; species Bubalus bubalis. Next base: position 27,714,654 of record NC_059159.1, on the reverse strand, counting down.
GCTGCTGCTGCTGCTGCTGCTGCTGCTAAGTCGCGTCAGTCGTGTCCGACTCTGAGTGACCCCATGGACTGCAGCCTACCGGGCTCCTCCGTCCATGGGATTCTCCAGGCAAGAGTACTGGAGTGGGGTGCCATTGCTTTCTCCATGAACACATAAATGCAACCAAAGATCAGCCGCAAGTACTGGAGTGGTTTTTGACTTGTTTTTACGGAGCCAGTCTGTCCGAAACCAGATGAAGCAGGTCCGTCCGGGATGCTCCCTCCAGGACCTCTGCTTCTGCACATTAGAGGTTTCCAGCCTATGTGGCAAAAGCACTCTCCGTAGTTGTTGCAAAGTCTTCTAAAATTGCATTTACCGGGGGGACAGTCATTTGAGACTAGTATTGCTGCAGTTGTTAATACAGATCTTCTCAGGAGCGCACAGGGTACCATTTCTCACCTGACCAACATCAATTATTACATCCAGTCTATGGTGATTGGATAGTCCCCAACACCAGACCCCTGAGATGTTTGACTGATGGAATGAAACCTCTTCCTGCAACGGGGGAAGTTGAGTGACATTGCTACACTGGAGCCTTCCACACTTTACATCTTCCTTTTTACAACCATTAAATTTCAAGACCCTGCGCATAGCAGTACAGTGTCCAAATCGATTGGTTCCTCTATTGATTTCATAACAGTCATCACGACCCTGAAAAGAGTCTCTTCCAAATATTTCTCTGCAGTGCACACTGCGGTCAGTGCAGGTCCCATTATAGCAGCAACCCTCTTTAGAACAGGGCATTCCATCCTGCATATAAAGATCATCCAGAGGCATATAGAGACTGTTCCATGACAGTATTCCGGAAGATCACATATACTCTGGATTGGTCTGCAGAGTGTTCCTCTCTTAGACCAGGTACGGTTTGTACAGCAGCCTCCTATATGACACTCAGCCCCTACCTCGAACATACGGTTAAATTTACAGCTGGGTTGTTATAACACTGCTTGAAGGAGCTATAGTCACAGTCCTCCCAATCCTCTACCTCAGAATTTCCACAACGTTCTTTTATCAGGCTTTCATTAAAAAAGCATTGAGGTTTCGCAAACATACAACTGCCCCCAAATCCTGCTATGCTCCGCCAGTGAAGAGCGGAACAGTTACTGAAGGACTCTGTCAAGGATGGGAATGTTCCCATAATGCAGCTGCTCCTCCTCAGGCAAAAGCAGGTATCCTCATCATAGTACAGACCAATTTGTCTCCCAGTGAGTCGGGCTGTTAAAATGCCTAACAAGATTACACGTCTCCCTAGACGACCAACTAGGGAGTCTGGTCCATTTAGACCAGACTAAAAGGACTGTTACACAATACATAAAGTTCTGATTCAAATTGAGTTAAATTGGGTCCATCACGATTAAATATGAAGGATGTACTGGGATCTCCATATGGTAGAAATGTTGCTGTATGGTAACGAGCATATGGACCATATGGTACATTATAATCATTCATTCTGGTAGGATCTTGTACATCATATATAGCACTGCAATGAGCCAGAAGTTCAACACAAGACCCTTATAAAAGGAGTCCACCATATTACTGATCTGTAACAAGAATTTTATACACATAGTGATGTTGTTGTATACACAATACATTGAATTAGAAAACTGATCCAATCCTGACATAACTGAAGGATAGGTTGCAAGCATTCTGGAAGTAACTCTGGGGGCTACACTGACATCCTCTTCAGTGGGCAATGGCTGCCTGTCCTCCTTGTGATCCGGTCTAAATGCGGGTCCTGTTCCACTGGCGTCTGCCACAATGTGAGAAACTATGTCTTCAAGCCTTTCAGAACACATGAGAGAGGCTTGATTTCATAGATAAGGTCATCCAAATTCATGATACCTTCGAGACCCCCATAGCAAGTGTCCAAGGTGACCATGGACAGAGGAATCTCCTCCAGGTAGCCGAGGTAGTAACAGTCTGAAGGGCTGATGGGGTAATCTATCTGGAGGGCTCTTTGGTCATCCTGAGTCATCAGCGGCAGGTGTCTGGGTGAAAATAATTTCTTGCACCACATGTGGATAACATGCCTCTGCCCTGCAACACGCAGGCTGTAGGAGAGCCAGCCCAGCACCTGGACACTCTTGTCTCGGTGCAGCTCCTTCCTGGGAGTCACCACCTCCGAAGAGCTGTAGCGCCATGAGGGACGTCCTGGAGAACACTGGACAGGAGCCAGCACTGCCCAGAGCCCGAGCAGCAAGAGGGCTGCCTGCAAGGTGACCTGGCCCTCTGTCAGCCTGGCGGCCCGGCTCAGGGACATCTGCCAACGAGAATAATTCAAAGCAGGGTCCCAGAGTAGCCAAGTCTATGCCATCTTCTGTGGCCACTTCCTACCAAGAAAATACTGACAGACAAAAAGGGGTCACTGGGTGGGTATCCTAATGGGATTAGGTAACAGTCGCAGGGCCAGGCAGAGGGTGGGTCTGGTTGTGAACTCAGCCAGGGCTGAGGTGAGAGACTGGGAGGGCTGTGTCTGAGAGTGCTACTGGGGAACTGAGGGCTTACTGGGTCAGCATTTAGAGTAGGATCAATATTTCCCTAGTGCACCCTGAAACCCTTCAGAGTCCTCCATCTCATGTTCCCTTCCCCTAATTACCAGACTGTGTTCCTTTCCCCACGGTGAGGAGAGAGGCTGCCCCTGACCCTGGAGAGTCTCAGAGGGCATTCCCTCTAGTCCTTGTTCGAGTTTCTCTCCTGGACGGTGGTACATTCCTCCCTCCTCCCCCCACCCCCACCTCAGCTGAAGACACAGGGGAGTGTCTCTTGGTGCCCAATGGGAGACAACAAATATTTCATTCGTGAAAATTCTGTACTTATTTTCAGGGGAGGAAAAAAATCTAGTACCAGATCATGACCAGAAGAAAAAAATGTCATGGTTCTCCAGACAATGAATATTTCCCTTTGAAGTTTTGAACATACTCCCGCAATTTAAACTGACTGTGTTGGGGGATGAACTTCCAAGGCGGGACATTTACTCCTGGCCTTGGTCCGGCAGGACTCCATATTCCTACCTCCACCTCCCCCCACCCCCACCCCCTACCACCCCCATCCTACCTGGGCCTGCTCTTCCCCGGTGGATCTAACCCATGGGCTAATTTTCCCCTCTGATAGCCCAAGGCTTGGATGCTCTTTCACTTCCACATTGGGGTTTTCACAAAGCACAGACAATAACTGAGCCATAGAAATCTAATGTCTCCCTTTCCCCTCTGTTCTGTGCTCTTCCAGGCTTTCATGTTCAAGTGCCCACCGTTCTGCTCTCTCATGAGAATTCCCCTTGACCTTTCAAATGTTAACTCCACACTTTTAATTTATACCCGTTACAAGACGATGTACTCTTCTCCCTCCACTCAGCATTTAATCATGCCTACACACATGGCTTTTACTGGTTCGCTTCTCGTTTCCTTCTTCTCCATCTTCTCTCTGGGCCTGTTTTCTCTTTACTCTAAAATTATGTCTCACAGTCTCCTTTGCTGCCTGTCAGCTGACAATGGACTCTTGACTCGTGTTTTCATACTTTCTCTTCCATTGAAGTACTTTGATCAGCATGAAATGCTTTTGAAGGCCCAGTGTCAAAGGTCCAGTACTGCAGACGTGCACTGGTCCCCCGCCTTCAGGGGGCCACACTCATTCAGTCCACCCACACATCACAATGTGGAGTCTGACTTCACTGCAGGTCTCCAAATCTAATATCATACGCTGAGGGGTATGATATTACCTTTTAGTTTATCAAATGTACCTTGGTTATGCTGCAAAATACTCCCGTGATACCTTATTTAGGGTGCCAGGGTAGGGGGCCTGGCTGCACAGCTTGTGGGATCTAGTTCCCTAAACCCAGGCCCCAGCAGTGAAAGCCAGGAGTCCTACCCACTAGGCTACCAGGGAACTCCCTCTCTGTACCCATTTTGAAAAGAGAGTTTACTATGAGTGGACGTGGAATTTTGTCAAATGTTGTTTCTGTATCTGTTGAGATGACCATGTGGAATCCCCATCACTTGACTATCCAGAAGGAATCTCCTTTTCCTTTTCCTTCATTCCTTCCCCTCTTTCTTCCTTCCATACTTCCACAGATACACAGAAATCCGCATCTCTAAGAGATAATCCACAATAATTATCTCCTATCTTCCTTCTTTGTATACACAGTAAAGTATATCTGAGATAGACAATTCACAAGGACCTGTGGCTCAGCAAACTGCTCATTCTTCTGTGGCAAAATCCAAAAAACAATAGAGATATTCCATAGATATGTAATACCTGAATCAGGCGACTGTACGCTGACAACAATCACAACATTGCATATTGAACATAATGCACTGTAGCATCGGCAAGATGTTAAAGAAAGGAACAAAAAGCAGCTTCTACTCTAGTGTGTCTGACCTCCCTGACATGGGATGCTATCCCATCCCTGGAGGCTGAGCAATCTTTGGTCCCATTGATGGAGTGGGGGTGTTTCAGGAAAGGGGACCCCTTCCAGGGCTAACACTTGTCTAACACTGGGAAATGAATTGTCTGAGGAGACACACGTGCTGATAAAGCAAGAAATTTTATTGGGAAAGGGCACCTGGGTGGAGAGCAGTAGGGTAAGGGAACCCAGGAGAACTGCTCTGCCACATGGCTAGCGGTCTCGAGTTTTATGGTGATGGGATTAGTTTCTGGGCTGTCTTTAGCCAATCATTTTTACTCAGAGTCCTTCCTGGTGGCCTTACTCAGCCAAGATAGATGCCAGCGAGGATTCTGGGAGGTGGTCGGACATATGGTGTCTCCTTTTGATCTTTTCCGAACTCTTCCTGTTGGTGGTGGCTTATTAGTCTCATGTTCCTTACCAGGACCTCCTGTCATAAAACAACTCATGCAAATGGTTGCTATGGTGCCTGGCCAGAGCAGGCGGTTTCAGTCAGTGTCCTTCCCCTAACAACTCCCCACTGAAAGACCTCAAACTCAAGGTGCCTCTTGCGAATTGGGGCGGAGGTCTCTTTCTTCTGTGACTTTTTCCTGCTGTGCATGGGTGTAGGCCTGCCTAGCAGAGCACAAGTTTTTCTCTACCGGATCTAAGTTGAGGTACTCTTCATCTGCAACCAGCATTCACCCTTGTAGACAGCAATTTAGCTTGAAACTGTTGGCTCCTCTCAGAGATGAAATAGACAGGGGTCAAACAGGAGAGCTAACAGGATGGGCATCACTGGTTCCCAGAGACAGAAGGCAACATTTGTGGTGAGGGCTTGAGGGTGAGTGACTTTTTTCTGATTGGTTGGTGGTAAGGCAACCACCACCAGAGTGGTGGTCTCAGAATCTTGTGCTCAGCCTGAAGCTACCATCCTCCACCGGGTGGGGGCCCCAGTTCTGTAGAAGAACTCAAAAACATTGTTATGCATATTTTTTTGAGTGGGAACCAGGATCCTGCCTCAAGGCTGTACCACCATTTGCTCCTCCTCTGTTTCTGTATCCCCTCCCTTCCCTGATTAGCAACTGTTGGAGTCTACCCTTTGGAACTCAGGGAAGGTCAAGGAGGCTGAATGAAGCCTGGGCAACTATGACTGTGATAACTTCCTGTCTAAATGGGGCATAGGACTGCCTCAGCTTGGAGAAGAGACACTGAATTGGAAGTATTCCTGACTTTCAAGTCCTAGATCTAAGTCTTGTAGGATTAAAATCTCAATCCCTTGGTCTGCCATTTTGGTGTAACATCCCAATTAGAAGTAGTTGGAGGAGTGACAACTGGAATTTTAATAGACGAAATAAATCTCATTTCTTTTTAGAAAAATAGCCCTGAAATCCAGTCTAGACCTTCAGGGAGACTTGTAGGCAGTTGCCTAGCTCTATAAAAAGTAAGGTTGTAGTTACTAGCTTCCAGCAGACATTGTTTTGAGAATGGTGGCATCTAAGCCTGACACGACTCAGAAAACTCAAGTGTTTAGCGATATAAGGTCTAGTCTGAAATTACACCCATAGAATCACCTAGTTATTTCCTTGAATGTCTGAAGCATCAGATCAGATCAGATCAGTCGCTCAGTCATGTCCAACTCTTTGCAACCCCATGAATTGCAGCACGTCAGGCCTCCCTGTCCATCACCAACTCCCAGAGTTCACTGAGACTCACGTCCATTGAGTCGGTGATGCTATCCAGCCATCTCATCCTCTGTCGTCCCCTTCTCCTCTTGCCCCCAATCCCTCCCAGCATCAGAGTCTTTTCCAATGAGTCAACTCTTCTCATGAGGTGGCCAAAGTACTGGAGTTTCAGCTTCAGCATCATTCCTTCCAAAGAACACCCAGGGCTGATCTCCTTCAGAATGGACTGGTTGGATCTCCTTGCAGTCCAAGGGACTCTCAAGAGTCTTCTCCAACACCACAGTTCAAAAGCATCAATTCTTCGGCGCTCAGCCTTCTTCACAGTCCAACTCTCACATCCATACATGACCACAGGAAAAACCATAGCCTTGACTAGACGAACCTATTTTGATTTTTCATTATAAAATTCTCCTAACCTTTTGATAGGGCCCACAGGGGGTCTCACTGATAAGATGGCTCGTATTGTCAACCTTGCGGATGAAGAATAAAATCACAGAGATCTGTGAGACTGACCAAATTGCCCAAATGGCATCCTGTTATCTCTCTGGCGCTTATCTTCTCAAAGCTGCAAGACCACCAGATTCCAGACGGCTACATGACCATCACTTCAGAGAATTTTTCATTGGTGGGGTATAAGAAGGACTCCGTCAGAAAGGGAGAACACTGGTTTTCCTTAAGAGCCAGTCACCCTCTCTTTTCCCTCTAATAAATTTCCTTTTCTTGCCTGACTGCCTGGCTTGCTCTCTTTTTCTCTGCACTCGCCTTACACTTTTCTTTAAGCCACTTAAATGGAGCTCATTTACAAATTAATCTCAAAAATATTAACCAGAGACAGAGACATATAGAGACATATTTATACAGACACAAAGCAAGATCTAGCTTCATTTTCTGAGCTTAGTCATGAATTAGATACTACAATATAAAATTTGCTAGTTTATAAATAATAGTTGGAATAAATAAAATTTCTAAAGGCTTTTCCCCATTTTTCCTCAGTCTCGGGAGTTAGAGATGGTCCAGACAAGTGTTCCTGAGAGCCCTGGTCTCAAGGCACAGGGAAAGAAAATCAAGTTCTAACAAAATGGTGGCAGGCCACTTTCTTCTCCATGAGATCTTCCTGACCCAGGGATTGTACCCGTGTTTCCTGTGTTGGCAGGCGGATTCTTTACCACTGAGCCACCAAGGAAGTCCCATATATATATGTATGTATTTGCCATCTATGTAAGTATATATACATATATACACTAATATATATTTCTGTATGCATATATCTACCATCTATATATATGCCTGGCATGTTGCAGTCCCATGGAGTCACAAAGAGTCGGACACGACTGAGTGACTGAAATGAACTGATATGATGCATGTAAGTATCTGTCATCTCTCTGGATGCATCTACCCATTTTGTATCTACGTATATATGTATGTATGTAACAGCTGTATATTTGTAGCTGTGTGTGTATACATGCATGTATTTATTTATCTAGCTACATTGGTTCTACTTCTCTGGAGACGCCTGACTAATACATCAGCAGTTACACAAGATTGTCCTTACTTGGCAGGCAGTGTATCTGCGGACTACGACTTTGCAGTACAGAAACTAAACAATTAAGTATAACTGGAATTTTTTCAGTGTTCTGATACTGATATTGAACATTTTTTCTGTTACCATAGAGATATTTAGGACCACCTTTTCTAAATTGTAATCTCTCAGACTTGGGAATAAGTTTCTAAATCCTGAGGATACCTTGAAGTGGTGCTACAGAGGTTGGCATTTATGGAGTTGTCTTGTCTGAGACGTTCATGTGACACCACATTTTCAGGAAGAAGCTCAAGTTTATAATTGGCTGGCATTCGAAGTGGGATACTGGAGGACAGAGGGAGCTCATTATCCGACCCCACATTGTCCTGACCATTGAGGTGGGAAGGCTTTACACTCCTTGTCTCCACATAAGGCTAAAATACCACTGTGTTCACAGACTAGACCAGAGTAGAAATGGAAATCCCCTAGGTCTGGGGCGATTCAGCCCTTTGTCACTGGTCATCGACACCTGCACACCTCCACTCCTGTGCTCCTGCCAGCCTGGAAGAGCAGAACAGTCTGGGCAGGTCTGAAATAGAAGGCCCGCAGGTCAGCTCCAGCATCTCTCTTTCTCTCTCACACACATTTTCTGTCTCTCTTCATCTCTCTGAATCTCTCTCACAAAGAAAATTGTCATGCGAGTGTATGTTCCTCGGTTCTTTGTCTCATCACAATAAAGATTTGGAGCGACGGACATTAAAGCCCTCGGTGCGTCACAGCTCTCGGGTCTTGGACAAACCGTGTTATAGCTCTTAGGCAAATCAGTGTTACAGCTCTATTTTATTTATAAGATAGCAGGAGAATCCATCCTTGAAGCGTGAGAGCATGCCAACCCAAAGACTCGAAGAGAAGCGAGTGGAGGAGCGTGCGGGGGAGGGAGAGAGAGGGAGAGAGAGAGAAAGAGCACACACACGCGGGAGAGAAAGAGAGCCCTAGAGAAAGCGCTTTGGCTCCTCCTTTTATATGTTTTTTTCCTCAACCTAGGCCTGCCTATGAAAATTGGGCTTAGCCAGGAGTGCTGTTTGTTCTGCCTGAAGTCTTCACTCTGGTCCTCGAACCGTCCTTTGACCTTCCTTGTCTTTAGCCACCGCCATTTTGGACTCCTTTTCCCTATTCTACCTACCTAAAAAAATGATGACTTTTTTTTCCTTTATTTTCTTTCTTTCACTGTTTCTATTTTATAACAGAAGAAACTTAGCTTCACAGGGGTAGTTAATGCACCAAAAGAAAAACAGTAAATATGGTGCTTAGAGTGCAAATAAAAATTAAAACCTGTGCTTCTGTGCCTCTAGAACTCATGTATTTTCTACCAAAATGTTAAAAAATATAAAAAAAAAGGGTAGGGAGGGTGAGGGAAAGAGAGAGAAGAAGAAAAAGGGAGAGAGAGAGAGAAAGAGAAAAACAAAATGGGTGTGTTGCAGGAAAGGGAACTGCTTTCAGAATCAGAAAGTGGTCTCTTGTCTAACACTGGGAAATGAATGTCTGAGGAGACACACATGCTGACCAAACAAGAGATTTTATTGGGAAGGGGTGCCCAGGCAGAGAGCAGTAGGGTAAGGGAACCCAGGAGAACTGCTCTGCCACTGGTTAGCAGTCTCCAGTTTTATGGTGATGGGATTAGCTTCTGGGTTGTCTTTGGCAAATCACTCTGATTCAGAGTCCTTCCTGGTGGTGCACACATTGCTCAGCCAAGATGGATGCCAGCGAGAAGGATTCTAGAAGGCAGTTGGACATGTGATGTCACCTTTTTGACCTTCCTGAACTCTTCCCATTGGTGGTGGCTTATTAGTTTCACGTTCCCTACCAGGACCTTCTGTTGTAAAACAACTCGTGCAAATGGTGGTGCAAAAACAACTATGGTGCCTGGCTGGGTGGATGGTTTCAGTGAGTGTGCTTCCCCTAACAACTTCCCTCTGAGAGACTTCATACTCAAGATACTTCTTGGGATTTGGGACAGAGGTCTCTTTCTTCTGTAATTTCTTCCTGCTGTGCATGGGTTAGGCCTGCCTAGGAGAGCAGAAGTCTCTCTCTACCTGATCTAGTCAGTCAATTTACTAGCTCAGTCATGTCCAGCTTTTTGTGACCCCATGGACTGCAGCACTCCAGGCTTCCCTGTCCATCACCAACTCCCAGAGCTTGCTCAAACTCATGTCCATCGAATCGGTGATGCCATCCAACCAACTCATCCTCTGTCAATCTTTCCCAGCATCAGGGTCTTTTCCAATGTCAACTCTTCACTTCAGGTGGCCAAAGTACTGGAGCTTCAGCTTCAACATCAGTCCTTCCAATGAATATTCAGGGTTGATTTCCTTTAGGATTGACTGGTTTGATCTCCTTGCCGTCCAAAGGACTCTCAAGAGTCTTCTCCAACATCACAGTTTAAAAGCATCAATTCTTCAGTGCTCAGCCTTCTTTATGGTCCAATTCTCACATCCATACATGACTACTGGAAAAACCATAGCCTTGACTAGATGGACCTTTACTGGCAAAGTAATGTCTCTGCTCTTTAATATGCTATCTAGGTTGGTCATAACTTTCCTTCCAAGGAGCAAGCATCTTTTAATTTCATGCAGCAGCCACAATCTGCAGTGATTTTGGAGCCCCCAAAAATAAAGTCTGACACTGTTTCCACTGTTTCCACTGTTTCCCCATCGATTTTCCATGAAGTGATGGGACCAGATTCCAGGATCTTCATTCTCTGAATGTTGAGCTTTAAGCCAACTTTTTTACTCTACTCTTTCACTTTCATCAAGAGGCTTTTTAGTTCCTCTTCACTTTCTGCCAGGTGGTGTCATCTGCATATCTGAGGTTATTGATATTTCTCCCGGCAATCTTGATTCCAACCTGTGCTTCCTCCAGCCCAGCGTTTCTCATGATATTCTGCATATAAAGTTAGATAAGCAGGGTGACAATATACAGCCTTGACTTACTCCTTTTCCTATTTGGAACCAGTCGGTTGTTTCATGTCCTTGTCTGACTGTTGCTTTTTAACCTGCATACAGATTTCTCAGGATCTAAGCCAAGATATTTTGTGCCTGAAATCAGCATTTGCCCTTGCAAGAAGAGCAATTTAGCTTGAAACTATTGGCTCCTGTCAGATATGAAATAGACAGGGGCAAATAGGAGGCCTAAAAGGATGGTCATCACTGGGCCCCAGAAACAGAAGGCAACGTTTGCAGGTGAGGGCTGCAGCGTGTGTGACTTTCTTCTGACTGGTTGGTGGTAAGGCAACAGAGTGGTGCTCCAGGAATCTTGTGCTCAGCCTGAAGTTACCATCCTTCACCTCGGTGAGGGCCCCAGTTCTGCAGAAGAACTCAAGGACATTGCTATGCATGCTTCTTGAGTAGGAAGCAGGGCCCTGCCTCAAGGTTGTACCACCATTTGATTGCTCCTTCTGTTTCTGTATCTCCTCCCTTCTCTGATTAGCAACTGTTTGAATCTGTTTTGAATCCTCTGGGACTCAGGAAAGGTCAAGAAGGCTGAATGAAGCCCATATCCTACAGACAAGAAATGGAGAATACTGAACAGATCTATACTCCAGAGCCCCGGTGAGTCCTGCTCAGTTTTAATTCAGGGAACTAGGCAACTATGACTGTGATAACTTCCTGTCTAAATGGGGCATAGGACTGCCTCAGCTTGGAGAATAGACACTGAATTGGAAGCATTCCTGAGTTCCAAGTCCTAGATCTGAGTCTTGTGTGATTAAAATCTCAATCTGTTGGTCTGCCATTTTGGTGTAACAGACCCAATTAGAAGTAGTTGGAGGAGTGACAACTGGAATTTTAACAGACAAAATAAATCTCATTTCTTTTCAGAAGAATAGGCCTGAAACCCAGTCTGGACCTGGCACTTCTGGGAGACTTGTACCCAGGTAGCCAGTTGCCTAGCTCTATAAAAAGTGAGTTTGTAGTTACTAGCTTCCAGCAGACATTGTTTTGAGCATGTCTGGTGGCATCCAGGCCTGACACAACTCAGAAAACTCAAGCGTGTAGCAATGCAAGGTCTAGTCTGAAATTACACGCATAGTATCACTACCTTGGATGTCTGAAGCATAGCTACTCTGTTTTGACTTTTTTGTTTTAATTTAACATTTTATTTAGCCAAACTTAAATTATAACTGCACAGTAGTTCCTAGAACAAATAATAAGTTGTTCTTTGGGGACAATTTTCTGACAAAATGAAGAGACACAAAGTGATGCATCTTCCCATTTGACTTTCAAGGCACAGCCATAAAAGAGGATAATTGCTGATGCAGCTTGGCTTAGATTATAAGGCTCTTGGGCTCCATGGACAGGGCAGCCTGGCACTCTCAGAGACAGGTCCACAGGCACAGCTGACAGTCCAGAGAGCAGCACCCATGCAGGAGGATGCCTAGGATTTTCCAGAGGGTGAGGCTCGGGCTCTGTTTGGCACCGAGCTAGATGGGGGTCTGGGGAGTTCACAGTCATGTGCTGGGAAGAGCTGATTTGAGAGGATAAAACTGACAAGTTAAAGGAAAACGCCCGTCCTGACATGACAGCAGGCGAGTGTAAGTCCAAATGTTTGAGACACCCACTTCAGTATAGCTACCTAGGCCTGTAAATTCCTCTTTTCCTATATCAGTTTAGGCTGTCTATTGCAAACAACAGTGTCTGAAAGAGCATTGTTGAAATAAAAGGTGTAGAAGACTTGGGACAGTCATGAGACTTGGGACAGTGGGCAGAGCTAGCCCCAAGGAAGAAGCCTAGCTCTAGCAACAACTGTCCAGCCCCGAGAAGACTGAAGGTGGCCTCATTTGAGTGGCAAACAGTAAGGTTTAAATTTCAAAAATTATTTATCCTGCTTCCTAATATTACTTAAACCACATAGTTCCATGAGGCAGGGTAAACTTGAAATCAATGAAACAGTAATGATCTTTCAAAACTGAGCAGCTGAACTACATATCAACAAGACAGGCCAGATTAAATCAAACTTAATAAAAAGCACTTTATGATACTAGTATCCATGTTCATCTTTAACATGAGTTGGTTTTTCAAAGGGAGGACGATGTAGGGGATGTCAAAAACCAAGTGAGAACAGATTTGCTTTCATCTCATTCTGTTCAGTTTCCATAATGGGAGGATGGATCCACTACCATTTCTTCACCAGTTTTCTTTGTTGCTGGCATCTCGCGCCTTTGGTCCTCCATGCCGAGGAAGGAACACTTTGCTGGGTGGCACTGCTCTAACTGCTACCAGAGACACTAGGTTTGACTTGTATATTGATAAAATCTGGCGAATATCTTCTGGAATCCTAGTAACTTCTGGAGGTGTAGGTGTTTTGAGTAGAATCTCATAAGAAGAAATAGTAGGAGAAGAGGCATCTGCAAAATTCTCAAAGCATTCATCTGAATTTGTACTTTCTTCCATTGCCAAATCATTCAATGAACTGTTTGCTTTTGACAATGGATAATTTGTGGATACCAGAGCTGTGCTGCTTTTTGTAGAAGGAACTTTCAAACCAGGAGTGCTGAATGTAGGTGCCAAGGGAGAATCTGTGTGCTCTGCCCCATTTTTTTTCCCAACAGCTGGATTATGAGTCCAGGAGTGGCAAAGACATTATCATTGGGCACTGGTTCTGTTTCTATGGTCTCACTGTTAGTCTTCACATTTTTAAGTCCAATTGTGTAATCGTCATTTAAACACATAGTGTATTCAGAGATACCAACTCAAAATCATCCATCTTTAGTGCACATTTTGAAGTTTTTACTAGTGACTGTTTGGAAAATGGAGTTAAAATTTTTGGCTCTTCCTTCTCATTGTTTACTGCTTAGGGAGGGTTTGGCAGAACTTGGGATATGATGTACTGCTCAAGTCCAAAATCAGAAAGTTGTGGACTATGCGGTGACTTCTCAGAAACAGAAGTGCTTGGAGCAGCAGAATCCAACAAATCATCTTTCACGTCAGGCTTCTCAGGACATTCACATTCACTGGGCACTGGTTTAGAGTCAATGACCTCTTTCTCATCCACTGAATTTTTCTTGGCACATGGAGTATATCCATACTTCTGGAAAAACTCTTTTATTTTAATGATATCCACTGAATTCTTTTTCATCAGTATTTTCGTTGCCTTTATGAAACCTATGCTTTCTTGACTTTCCAAGCTTTGCTTTATCAAGAATATTGACATCATCCTTTAGAGTCTGTACTTCTGAGTGAAGGTCATGTAAAACTCTCATTGGACAATCTTCAGAGTTGCTTTCCTCTCTGTCCAGTGCTCACTACAGCTGGGCCGTCTTGCCATCCAGGGTGATAGCCAGAGACCTCAGCATCCTGCAAAAGTCTTGGATTGGATCCATAGGAGAGCCCGGTCTATTTTGACTTTTAATTATAAAATTCTCCTTAATAGCCATAGCAGATGTCACCATTAACAATGTCATTGTTTCTCAGGTATGAGAAGATGTAAGAATTGGAACTCATTAAATCTTCTCCTGAAAAGATCTAACTATCTGAAGGCCTGTTCTGCCAGTTTTTCCCAGAGCACAGGGTGTCTCATTCCTGATTTCCACCCTGAACTCCTTTCAGGGGTGTTGAAAATCAGCAGCTGCCAGTGGTCATGATTTAATCTTTGTAGAGGTAGATGGCAAGTGTCAGTTTTTAGTTGGCAGAGCCCCTTCTTGGTCATAAACTTGGCCATGATTTTAAGAGAGAGCATTTCATGACCATTTCATGCTAGGATGCTGAGAATGTCCATTCTCAGGTCTGGCAAAGATTTTGTTAACAGGCCACTCAATGTGCTGTTACTGGATTAGGCCATAAAACAGTATCCAAAATTTTCTGGACCACCTGTCTTGCTAGCCTCTTGGTCCAGGAAAACATTCCTTCATGTTGCTTCTTCCCATATCTAGAGTTACACTGTTACCATCATTGATCTCATATGGAACTATATATTATTTTATCAGAGGCCTCAGTCACACATTTGGCAGTATAAGAAACAGCAATTTTGTAAAACTGGTGAAAGACAAGTAACACAGACATCAGTATTATAAGCTAAAAACTTCCATTAGATGTAGCCCAGTATATCCCAGGTCATCTGACTTAGTCTATTCTGTACGAATCTTTATCTTCCAGGGAAATTATATATTAGCACTGTCTATAAGGCACATAACCCAGTTTCCTAGTGTTACTAGACTGATTATTTTTAGTATGATTTAATTGTTTCCAACATAGAGGACACTTTAAACCTAAATTACCATAACCTGGTGTTATCTATATAAATCCATCCCATAATAATGGGAGATTTTTTTCCTTTGCTGAAACTTTGCTTGCTGCTCTGATTGAGACTAATAGAAGAAAATTCAAATTTATGGCCAGGGTCAGAGGAGGCATTATTAATTGGTTGGGTAAGGGGATTCCATTTAGTAATATCAATAGTGACATGAATATGACCATAATTTTTCTTTTTAAGTAAATTTTCTCAGGGTCAACCACTTAGAGACTTGGAGTAGAGAAATTCACCAAGGTAACCCAGAACTAGACACAGGTAATTGGCCACAAACCCAACAATTGGATTGATTTCTAAAACTAGCCTAGGATCAGGGCTATGATAGAAAAGCTTTTGATTTATATGCAAAGGCCTAAGAAGTCAAGAAAACACTATAAATGATCATACGAATCAGATCCACATCTTGGGCAAACTGTCTATCTCTGATGTTGTCTTCTTCTTGTCCTGGTGTAGAGCAGTTTCTCCTCTGTTTGAGCATCATTTTAAGGTGAGATCAGGTCAGTTGTCCTCTCTATAGATCAGTCTAGTGTTGGGGCCTTTGGAAGTCGGAATTAATCTAAGAGTCAATTTCCCTTCAGTTTCATTGTGCATGAGCTAGTTAAGAGTACCTGATAAAAAGGTCCTTCCATCCAGGTTGGAGACAGCCCCTTAAATTATGTCTTTTTCTAGTCCTGGTTGCAGCTCATGAGGCATCTGATCTTTATGCAAAGATAAATTACTGAGATAAGCTTTAG
The DNA here is from genome assembly GCF_019923935.1 of Bubalus bubalis. Taxonomy (NCBI): domain Eukaryota; kingdom Metazoa; phylum Chordata; class Mammalia; order Artiodactyla; family Bovidae; genus Bubalus; species Bubalus bubalis. The sequence goes on along the minus strand of NC_059159.1, from coordinate 27,698,997 downwards.
AAACAAACTTAGGGTGTTCTTTAGAAATTCAATTAAATTTTACATTAATATCACATAACAGCAAAGAACTATCCAGGAAATGAGTCTTACTAGATTCAGACCTCCATTAACAAACTTGGATTTAACATTTATTGAAATATCTTTTTCTCCCTAAAATTACTCTCATTTTTATCAAAAATAACCAAATTAAGGCTAGTTTGTTTGCAAAATAGGTCTGCTTTCAATAAATTTGGCCTGATGATTTATATAACCACAATTGATTACAGACTTTTTGCTTTGTTGAAACTTTCATAGATTCTCAGATTGAACTTTTAAAATAAAACAGGGCTGGGAAAAGTCATACCAAAGGCTTATCACAGGTTTCACCTAACAAATCTAGGTGAATTCTTCCCTTTTCAAGGTCTCAAAAATTCCTTCAGAGTTCTGTACCTGTTAGTGAGAAAACCTTCCTAACTCATCTGATAAAGTTACTGAAAACCTAAGATTTACCAGTCTCTGAAGGAGTCAGATAGAGAGAAAATATAATTGTTTTAATTTGTTTATAACATATAATTTTACCAAATTACTGTCATAATTATTTTGAGGGGAAGGTTCTCCCTACTCCTGGAAAACACAGATTCAAATCTATAATTTTTTCAGATAGAAACCATAAAAGTTATAAGCATATTCGCTGGTTAATTCAGTCCTTTTGTAACTTTTGTGAAGTCATCAGGTTTCCCATTAGAATACCAGGACATATCAGAATGTTAGAAACTCCACATAATTTCTAGGATATTTATATTAGTAATGTTTACCATACATTATAACCTGAGAGGATTTATTACTCATTTGACAATATTTCCCATGTAATTTAACCAACCAAATAAGGACAATTAGTTTAATAGTTCTCTTTGGGATGTTTTAGGTGCCCTCTAAAGCAACCCAAAGTTAGCTAGAGGTCAAAAGAACTTCAACAGAATTTGATTTAGGAAGTTTTGTCAAAAAAATCAGTCAAAAGGGTTTAGAACATTCAGTCAGATTTCGTCAATGCTGATGGGTGTATCACTTAGCTTGCTGATATGTCACAATGGGTATATATAAGGAGGCTCGAGGTCTAGAGAAAGTCAACTCCGTCATCTTGGACCTAGTTGGCTCTAACCAGTTCTCCTGCAGCTGTGTCATTCCTAAGAAAATCCATTTATCCAACTAATTGTAATCCAATTTTAGAAAAACCTGATCATGCATAACTCTTTCAGTATTTTTTTTTCATACCTTCTTCTCTTGAAAACACATCTTAGTTTCCCTAAAGTATTTTACACAATGAGGTACATTTCTTGTTGACAAATTTGTTACAGAATACAGTCTTATTTGACCTCTAGTAAACCTAGGTACAACAGAAGTATTATACTTATTGATGGTTCTAAAGACATATCTATGTTACCAGGTATTCATTTAATACTGAATATTTCTCAGTTCACATGAATCTGAAATTCATTTAATTTAATTTAGAATTATTTGATTTGTAAGCACTTACATGTTTAAAGCCAATTAAATAGAGCTTATCTACAAATTAATCTCAAAAGTATTATCCAGAGACAAAGACATATGGAGACATACACATATTCAGACAGACACAATGCAAAATCTAGCTTCATTTTCTAAACTTAGTCATGAATTAGGTATTACAATATAAAATTCACAATTTTATAGATAAATGTTCCTGAGAGCCCTGGTCTCAAGGCACAGGGAATGAAAATCAAGTTCTATCAAAATGGCAGCAGGTCTAAACCAAATGGTGGCCTGACAAAGCAGAATGGCCATCACCAATCACAACACAGATCCCAGAGTAGAAAACACATACACAGACCTGACAGTCTTAATCAGACCCTCCCTTAACAGAAGATTATAGTTTCTCAGAAAACCTCCTATGGAGACACAGAACTTCAGATCCAAGGACTAACAGAGTAAATGAAAATATCTCAGGTCTTCAAAGATTCCAAAGGGAGGAAAGGAAGCCAGGTTGAAAGGAGAGCGGGGAGGAGGCAGGAGAAAGGGGCAAAAGCTGTGGCCTTATAGACATCTCCTGCCACCTGCGGACACCCAGGCATTATGGGATGTTACCCTGGGCCTCCAGAGAAGGGAGGACTGGAACTCGGCCCTACCAGAAACCAGACCAGACCAGAATTCAAGCCAGAAACTAGAACAGAACCAGAATTCAAGTCTCTGCCAAGAAGAGGTGATCAGCCTCCAGTCCTCAGCTCAGGAGGATTTGACCTCCTGATTTGAGGCCCTTTGACCAGATTTCTGTGTTCAGGATCGGGGGGCTAGAAAAAGAAAGGGTAGGATAGGAAGGGTTAAGGAGAGGAAAGAGAGAAGGAAGGAGAGAGAGATCAATAAAATCTCTTGTTCCTTACCCGGTCTGGGCACTCTGGCCAGTTGTCCGCACCAGGAGGAGACCAGGAACAAAAGGGTCCCACTTGTGGCAGCTGGGTCTGATCCATTGCCAGGCAAGCTGGTCCCTGAGTGCCCCAAATGGTCAGGATGTCAGTCGCAGCAAAGAGGAGACCCTGCCAGAGTCGCCATTTGTTGCAGGAAGAGGTACCCCTTCCAGGGCCTGAAAGAGGGCTCTTATCTAACATTCAGAAGTGAATGTCTGAGGAGACAAAGCAAGAGATTTTATCCGGAAGGGGCGCCCAGGCAGAGAGTAGGAGGGTAAGGGAACCCAGGAGAACTGCTCTGCCACGTGGCTCACAGTCTCGGGGTTTATGGTGATGGGATTAGTTTCCAGGTGGTCTTTGGCCAATCATTCTGATTCAGAGTCCTTCCTGGTGGCGCACACATTGCTCAGCCAGAATGGATGCCAGTGAGAAGGATTCTGGGAGGTGGTTCTGAGCAAGATCAAAGCCCCCAATTAAAGTAACAACCTTTTGCTTTCCCTTCCCTTATCTTGTTTTTAAACAGCTGCTGCTCATCAATCACCACTTTCACTTCTGTGATCTTGCTTGCTCCTTACATCCATGGGAATTAAGGCTGCTGGTGAGGGGAGGGATCTGAGCTGTTTGAGCGGGAAGTTTACAGTGTATAAAAGATACCCAGAACAAAGCCGGGACTCCCAGCCTTTGGAGGTGACTCCGCTGGGCCTGCACCAGTGCTGAATAAACCCTGCTGTTCTGTATCTCTGAGTGACACTTGTGTCTTTCCGACACTATGGTTTCTATAATATTTTCTGGTGCTTTGGCCAGGAAGCTGACAACTGAACTGGCCCCTTGCGCCACCATTGTTAGGGAACCAGAGAAAGCTGTGGCCGCCGACCTGGTGACAGACAGATAGGCACCACCCGGCCATTTGCTGGAGCCCAATTCTCACTCAAATCACGCTGGCCTTGGCCCATGCCGCTTCCCCAACAGACTCAGAAGGAGAGCAGAAGCGGGGTCAAGTATAGGACGTCAGATGGGGGAGTGCCCTGGGGACATCTGCCTGAGTCAGGACCCACCATATGGCAGAAGGGGCGCCTGCTCACCTCCCAATGACCAGACAGTCACTCAGAATAGGGTATGTTCCCTCAGGTGGTCTGTCAATTCTGGTGTGTGTGGGAGAATGATTGGGTGGAGTGAAAGCCGGCGCTCCACCGTCTTTGGACTATGGCGCCTAAGAGGGTCCTAACCTGTGGTTCCATGATGAGCTTATTCAGTTCAGGGCCGTGCCAGCCTCTGGGGGATTTAATCTGTCCTTGTGAGGCTGGTCTGGGCTGGGAGTTTATATTGACCTGCCAATGCTCAGAGGTGTCTAAATTTCCATATGGGGAGCAGCCAGATGGATGAAAATGAGTGTCTCCCTTTGTTTTGTTGTGGGACACCACGTCAGGGTGGGAACTTTCACATAATGGGCAACTTGACTTCTAAACTCACTATCTTAGAGTGTATGGTTAAAAATTTTAAGAAAGGATTTTTCTGGGGATCAGGCTTCCCTTATAGCTCAGTTGGTCAAGAATCCGCCTGCAGTGCAGGAGACCCCAGTTCTCTTCCTGGGTTGGGAAGATCCGCTGGAGAAGGGATAGGCTACCCACTCTAGTATTCTTGAGCTTCCCTTGTGGCTCAGCTGGTAAAGAATCTGCCTGCAATGTGGGAGACCTGGGTTCATATCCCTGGAGAAGGGAAAGGCGACCCACTCCAGTAATCTGGCATGGAGAATTCCATGGACTGTACAGTCCATGGGGGTCAAAAAGAGTCAGACACGACTAAGTGACTTTAACTTTTCCTGGAGATTATGGTGTAAAATTGAGTCCTGAAAAGCTGTACAGTCTTTGTACCCTGGAGTAGCCCTCCTTCGGGGTCGGTGGCCCCCAGAGGGACCTTAGATATGCCCACAGTCTGAGTAGTGTCATAGTGGGAGACTCCAGCCACCTGGACCAATTCCTATATATCAATTAATGGTTGGAAATTGCCCAGTTAGGGCCCCCTTGGGTTTCAGGGATAGTGTAAAGTCCTAGTAATTCAATCAAAGAAAGGGATCTCGTGCCAAGAGAAGGAAACACCTATCCTCCAGGGAGAGGCTGAAGAGCTGCCTCCAATGTCCCCACCTTACGTCCCCATGGCTCCTGCACCCAGAGCAGCAGATCCCCATTTACCAGACAGCCTACTGCCTTCCATTCCTTCTCCTCCTCCTGATGCTCCTGAAGCTGTTGTGCCCCCTTGGCCAGCCATCCCAGAACCAATGGGTAGGCGCCTCTGGTCGGCTCAGGGACCAGCTGACTCAGCACTACAAATGCCCTTACGAGAGACTCAAGGGCTGCAGCACTTTGCTGCCGATGGGATCCTACCTGAGGGGGGACCCGTTTCTTACTACCAGTCTTTTTCCATGACTGATTCCCTTAACTGGAAACATCACACCACCTCTACTCTGAAAAGCCCCAAGCGCTGGTTGATCTCTTAGAATCCACCTTTCAGATCCACCGCCCTTCCTGGGGAAACTGCCAACAGCTTCTCCTCACCCTATTCAATACAGAGGAGCACCGAAGAGTCGTAACAGAGGCTCCAGGGGGTCAATTAGACGCAGAGAACTGGGATCGGGAGAATTTCCTGGAGGAAGAGCCTTGCTGGGCCCCAATACCGAGGGAGGGGAATAAACCAGTTGGAGAGGTATTGACAGGCCCTCTTACAGGGGGTAAGAGCCACGGTTAAGAAGTCTACTAACATGGCTCAGATCACTGAGGTGCTACAAAAGCCAGATGAAAGCCAGGCCGACTTCTATAAAAGGCTATGTGAATGAAGCCTTTCGGGCTTCACCCCTTTTGATCCTGAAGCCCCTGAATATCAACAGTTGATAAATGCAGGCTTTGTGGGACAGGCCCAATCTGACATCCAGAAAAAATTTACAGAAGTTAGAAGGGTTTGCACGTAAAAATGCCACAGAACTGCTAGAAATAGCTAACAAAGTCTTTGTCAATCGCAACCAAACAGCACGCTGAGAAGCAGAAAAGAGGATGAAGCAAAAAGCAGCACTCTTGGCAGCTGCCCTGTCAAAGCCTTCCCCCACCCCACCCCGCCGTGGGACCACCCCACAAGGCAAGGGGCCCAGATCTGAAAGGGAGCGTTCCCCTCAGCCATGATCAGTGTGACTATTGCAAGGAAAAGGGACACTGGAAAAATGAGTGCCCTAGCGCCCTGAGAAGAAAACCAAAGCAGCAGGCTCGCTGAGCTGATATCAAACCGAGCCACCCAGCACTAGTCTGATTGGGCTAGCTGGAGCAGAATCCAACTAGGGGGGACCAGGCTCTCTCCAACTGTGCCTCTGAGAGCCCATGGTCAGAATTCAAGTAGGGGGCCATCCAATGGACTTTATGGTGGACACAGGTGATGAGCATTCAGTGGTCACCCAGCAGACAGCCCCCTCTCAGGAAAAGAAACTACCATCATCGGGGCCACAGGTGCCCAGACCCACAGGCCATTTTGCAGTCCCTGACAGTGCCGACTAGGGGGCCGTGTGGTAATGCACAAATTCCTCTACCTGCTCCACTGCCCCGTTCCCTTGATGGCAAGAGACCTGTTTGCTGAGATGGGGGCCCAGATTTCCTTTTCTGCTGATGGATCAGCTCAGCTAAAGCTAGCCCGACCACCTTCCTCCTTCATTATGACTCTCACTATAAGGAGAGAAGAAGAATGGCACCTGTATTCCTCCCGTCCAGGAGAAGGGACCATTCCTCCTGAATTAGAGACTGAGTACCCACTAGTTTGGGCGGAGGAAAATCCTCCAGGTCTGGCAAAACACCTTGCTCCCATCCTGGTTGATCTGAAACTGGGAGCTCAGCCTGTAAAACGACAACAGTATCCAATTCCCCGGGAGGCCTGACTGGGAATCCAGGCTTATTCAGACAGACTACTCAAACACAGACTTCTGATGAAATGCCAGTCGCCCTGGAACACCCTGGAACACCCCATTACCACCTTTGAAGAAGCCAGGGACTCATGACTACAGTCTGGTTCAGGACTTAAGAGCTGTGAATGAGGCAGCAATTACTCTGCATCTGGCAGTGCTTAATCTGTACACCCTACTAGGACTGATTCCTTCCACAGCTGAATGGTTTACTTGTTTGGACCTGAAAGATGCCTTCCTCTGCCTCTGGGTTGCATCTGTCAGCCAACAGCTATTTGCCCTTGAATGGGAAAACCCACACATGGGAGACAAGGAACAGCTCACTTGAAAAGGCTTCCTCAGGGCTTCAAGAACTCCTCTACCCTCTTCAGCAAAGCTTTGGCTGCCAACTTAGCTAACTTTCCTGGACAGGAGTTAGACTGTGTCCTGCTGCAATACGTCAATGACCTCATGCTGGCCAGGACAACACAGGCTTGCTGCCTAGAAGGAGCAAAGGCCCTCCTCTCCTTGTTAATAGAAGCTGGGTACCAGGTATCAAAAGAAAAAGGCATTCCTGAAAGACATTGTCCTCAGATGTGGAATGCCTCTGACCATAGGGTCGGACAATGGGCAGGCATTTGTAGCCAAGACAGTACAATAGATGGCAAGGGCTTTGAAGATTAAGTGGAAATTGCATACTGCCTACCTGCCCCGAGCTCAGGGGAAGTGGAACGCGAGAATCGAACCTTCAAACAAACCCTAGCAAAACTATGCCAGGGGAACAGCTTACCTTGGGTAGGCATATTACCCATGGCCCTCTTGAAGGTGAGGTGTCCACCCTGGGCAGGGATAGGTTTTCACCATTAGAAATCCTGTATGGATAGCCACCCCAGGTAGTCAACCTAACGGGAGACACCAGAAAACTGGGGAACTTGGACTTATATAGGCAGCTGCAAGGGTTATGATACATAATCTCTCAAACACATACATGGACAGTTGATGGAGTACCGATATCCTTAGGCATAACAGTACATCCCCACCAACCAGGGGACCAAGCATGGGTGAAGGATTGGAAAAAAGAGCATTTAAAACCCATGTGGAAAGGGCCCTATTCTGTAATCTTAACTACTCCCACTGCTCTCAAGGTGGCAGGAATAGACGCTTGGATCCATTACTCCAGAGTCAAACCTACAAGTCTGACCAATAGCTGAGGGGAGTGGAAAGCAGCCCTCAGTCTGGAGGAGCCCCTGGGCTTGATCTTGTGAAGGAGGAAACAGCCACCCCGAAGCCCTGCTTGGACCACACTGGAAGCTGGTCAGTCAACACATGGCTGAAGCGTGAGGAACCAACTGGACTGACAAAAGGCAGATGTATTGGCTATTAATTGGACTGGGACTCGCCCTATTTATCTTATGCAGAATAAAGCTCTTTCTCTCCTCCAGAGTGGACTTGTATCCAAAAACTCTCCCTCTGCTTTGTCTGCTTCTTCATAGTTCTTGATTTTTGGAGTTTTCTCCTATTGTGATCAGCTTAAATATGAAAATGACGTATTTTTGCCTTATAGTTCTGTTAAGTTGTAAAATCCCCTCCTCATCTGAGAGTCAGGATGATTGTTCGGAATATATAGAATCTTTCTACTATGAGAAGGGGTGGGTATGCCGTGCCTTTGCTTACTATACGCACCAGTCGGCAGCATGTCATAGTTCAGCCTCTACACGCAGTAGAGAACGGAAACATTATTGGAAGGGAGAAATTAAAGCCCAAAATATAGATGGCCAAAGATATTATGGGTTTCCAGGACAAGCAACTTGTTGGAAACTAGGCGAAGAGAAAACAAAAATTCCCGTCGACCTAGGAAAATGGCCAATTGAGTACATCTGGCTGGACCCCGACCCCTTAGTAGCCACCCCTGGCCCACCGACATTAAGCCCTGGGCCAGGATTCAAGGGACTATACAATCAACTCGTTTCCCTAAAAGATGAACTAAAACTGTGTACTGCTGAAAATAATCTCTTTATCCATTTAGCCAAGCAGGTTACCTGAGAATTAGGTATCACTAACTGCTGGGTTTGCGGAGGAGCCCTGATGAGTGAAATATGGCCCTGGAAGGGTACCAGACTGGATGCCTTTCTGCTACTGCAATGGTATCAAACAATTAGTAGGCGGGTAGGAGGTCCTATTTGGAGTTGGCCCTGTCCTCAGAGACAATAGGCAAAAAATGCTTGAGTGGAGAAAGGATAAGTTATACCTGGGTCAGAAAAACAAAATGCAGAAAAACCCTGGTCTATAGTGACACCACTAAGAGCCGTTTGCGGTGACCAGGGCCCCCAGGCTGGTTTTGGGCTCCCCAAAAAGGAGGGTATAGAAATCACACTTGCATTTCCTTCAACTCCACCACCAGGATTCTAGTGCAAAACTGTACAGGAAACCAACCTGATATTAATCCTTTTCTTGCAACCCCAGTTCAGTTCAGTTCAGTTCAGTCGCTCAGTCGTGTCCGACTCTTTGCAACCCCATGAATCGCAGCACGCCAGGCCTCCCTGTCCATCACCAACTCCCGGAGTTCACTCAGACTCACGTCCATCGAGTCAGTGATGCCATCCAGCCATCTCATCCTCTGTTGTCCCCTTCTCCTCCTGCCCTCAATCCCTCCCAGCATCAGAGTCTTTTCCAATGAGTCAACTCTTCGCATGAGGTGGCCAAAGTACTGGAGTTTCAGCTTTAGCATCATTCCCTCCAAAGAAATCCCAGGGCTGATCTCCTTCAGAATGGACTGGTTGGATCTCCTTGCAGTCCAAGGGACTCTCAAGGGTCTTCTCCAACACCACAGTTCAAAAGCATCAATTCTTCGGCGCTCAGCCTTCTTCACAGTCCAGCTCTCACATCCATACATGACCACAGGAAAAACCATAGCCTTGACTAGATGGACTTTGTTGGCAAAGTAATGTCTCTGCTCTTGAATATGCTATCTAGGTTGGTCATAACTTTCCTTCCAAGGAGTAAGCGTCTTTTAATTTAGTGGCTGCAGTCACCATCTGCAGTGATTTTGGAGCCCCCAAAAATAAACTCTGACACTGTTTCCACTGTTTCCCCATCTATTTCCCATGAAGTAATGGGACTGGATGCCATGATCTTCGTTTTCTGAATGTTGAGCTTGCATTAGCCCATATTGGAAGCATCTTAAATCCACAAACCCAGACTTATGGCAGACCCCAGAGGGTCTTCTTTAGATGTGTGGGAGAAAGGCCTACTCATGACTCCCATCCAGGTAGGGAGGGGAGGAACCTGCACCATAGGAACGATTCATCCAGATTTTTTCCTCCTACCTGACTCACAAGGAGACACGCTTGGCGTCCCAATCTATGATGACTTAAAATGTGGAGAAGGGCGGTCTCCAGAGATAGGAGGCCATCACCCGGAAAATGACTGGCCTCCCCAGTGAATACTCGATATTATGGTCCGGCCACAAGGGCACAAGATGGGAGCTGGGGATACAGGACACCCATTCATATGCTGAATTGAATAATCTGACTACAAGTGATGCTAGAGATTATAACCAATGAAAGGTCTGCTGCCTTGGAACTGCTGGCACAGCAACAATCCCAGATGAGAATTGCCATCATTCAAAATCACTTGGCACTAGACTACCTCCTAGCAGAGGAAGGAGGAGTCTGTGGGAAATTCAGTCAAACTGACTGTTGCCTCCAAAAAGATGATAATGCAAAAGCTGTGATAGACATAGCTAAACATATCAGGAAGATTGCCCATGTTCCAGTTCAGACCTGGAAGGGATGGGATTCAGATGGCCTCTTTGGAGGATGGATCTCTTGGCTGCTGCTGCTGCTGCTAAGTCACTTCAGTCGTGTCCGACTCTGTGCAACCCCATAGACGGCAGCCCACCAGGCTCCCCAACCCCTGGGATTCTCCAGGTAAGAACACTAGGGGGATTTAAAACAATGATTGGGATGGTCATAGTCATACTTGCTGGAGGTCTGCTTATTCCCTGCCTCATATCCTTCCTTATCAGAGTTGTAACAGGGTTCATAGAGGCAGTTGTCCCACTGAGGAAGGCCACCCAGTTGCTGCTTTTAAAGGAATACCAGGAAGTGCCAGAAGATGATGTTCTGTGACAGCTGCAGATGCATCCTAAGTATCAAGAGGGGGGGATGAGGTAGGAACGAGATCAAAACCCCCAATTAAAGGGACAGTCGTTTGCTTTCCCTTCCCTTATCTTGTTTTTAAACAGCTGCTGCTCATCAATCACCACTTTTATTTCTGTGATCTTGCTTGCTCTTTACATCCATGGGAATTAGGGCTGCTGGGGAGGGGAGGGATCTGAGCTATTTGAGCCGGAAGTTTACGGTGTATAAAAGATACCCAGAACAAAGCCGGGGCTCCCAGCCTTTGGAGGTGACTCCGCTGGGCCTGAATAAACCTGTGCTGAATAAACCCTGCTGTTCTTCATCTTCTTCATCTTTGAGTGCTGCTTTGAGTGCCGCCATGGTTTCTATAACAGTTGGACACGTGGTGTCACCTTTTGACCTTTCGTGAAGTCTATACAATCAGCAAAAACAAGACCAGGAGCTGACTGTGGCTCAGATCATGAACTCCTTATTGCCAAATTCAGACTTAAATCAAAGAAAGTGGGAAAACCACTAGACCATGCAGGTATGACCTAAATCAAATCCCTTATGATTATACAGTGGAAGTGAGAAATAGATTTAAGGGACTAGATCTGAGAGATAGAGTGCCTGATGAACTATGGATGGAGGTTCGTGACATTGTACAGGAGACAGGGATCAAGACCATCCCCATGGAAAAGAAATGCAAAAAAGCAAAATGGCTGTCTGGGTAGGCCTTACAAATAGCTGTGAAAAGAAGAGAACCGAAAAGCAGAGAGAAAAGGAAAGATATAAACATATGAATGCAGAGTTCCAAAGAACAGCAAGGAGAGATAAGAAAGCCTTCCTCAGCGATCAATGCAAAGAAATAGAGGAAAACAACACAATGGGAAAGACTAGAGATCTCTTCAAGAAAATTAGAGATACCAAGGGAACATTTCATGCAAAGATGGGCTCAATAAAGGACAGAAATGGTATGGACCTAACAGAAGCAGAAGATATTAAGAAAAGGTGGCAAGAATACACAGAAGAACTGTACAAAAAAGATCTTCACGACCCAGATAATCACAATGGTGTGATCACTCACCTAGAGCCAGACATCCTGGAATGTGAAGTCAAGTGGGCCTTAGAAAGCATCACTACGAACAAAGCAAGTGGAGGTGATGGAATTCCAGTTGAGCCAATTCAAATCCTGAAAGATGATGCTGTGAAAGTACTGTACTCAATATGCCAGCAAATTTGGAAAACTCAGCAGTGGCCACAGGACTGGAAAAGGTCAGTTTTCATTCCAATCCCAAAGAAAGGCAATGCCAAAGAATGCTCAAACTATTGCACAATTGCACTCATCTCACACGCTAGTAAAGTAATGCTCAAAATTCTCCAAGCCAGGCTTCAGCAATACGTGAACTGTGAACTTCCAGATGTTCAAGCTGGTTTTAGAAAAGGCAGAGGAAACAGATCAAATTGCCAACATCTGCTGTATCATCAAAAAAGCAAGAGAGTTCCAGAAAAACATCTATTTCTGCTTTATTGACTATGCCAAAGCCTTTGACTGTGTGGATCACAATAAACTGTGGAAAATTCTGAAAGAGATGGGAATACCAGACCACCTGACCTGCCTCTTGAGAAACCTATATGCAGGTCAGGAAGCAACAGTTAGAACTGGACATGGAACAACAGACTGGTTCCAAATAGGAAAAGGAGTACATCAAGGCTGTATATTGTCACCTTGCTTATTTAACTTACATGTAGAGTACATCCTGAGAAATGCTTGGCTGGAAGAAGCACAAGCTGGAATCAAGATTGCTGGGAGAAATATCAATAACCTCAGATATGCAGATGACACCACCCTTATGGCAGAAGTGAAGAGGAACTAAAAAGCTTCTTCATGAACGTGAAAGAGGAGAGTGAAAAAGTTGGCTTAAAGCTCAACATTCAGAAAACTAAGATCATGGCATCTTGTCCCATTACTTCATGGCAAATAGATGGGGAAACAGTGTCAGACTTTATTTTTTGGGGCTCCAAAATCACTGCAGATGGTGATTGCAGCCATGAAATTAAAAGACACTTACTCCTTGGAAGGAAAGTTATGACCAACCTAGATAGCATATTAAAAAGCAGAGACTACTTTGTCAACAAAGATCCGTCTAGTCAAGGCTATGGTTTTTCCAGTGGTCATGTATGGATGTGAGAGTTGGACTGTGAAGAAAGCTGAGCACCAAAGAATTGATGCTCTTGAGAGTCCCTTGGACTGCAAGGAGATCCAACCAGTCCATTCTAAAGGAGATCAGTCCTGGGTGTTCATTGGAAGGACTGATGCTAAAGTTGAAACTCCAATACTTTGGCCACCTCATGCGAAGAGTTGACTCATTGGACAAGACTCAGATGCTGGGAGGGATTGGGGGCAGGAGGAGAAGGGGACGACAGAGGATGAGATGGCTGGATGGCATCACCAACTCGATGGACATGAGTCTGAGTGAACTCTGGGAGTTGGTGATGGACAGGGAGGCCTGGCGTGCTGTGCTTCATGGGGTCGCAAAGAGTCGGACACTACTGAGCAACTGAACTGAACTGAAGTCTTCTGGTGATTTATTAGTTCCATGTCCCTTACCTTCCCATTACCTTCCCATGTCCCTCCCTCCTGTCGTAAAACAACTCATGCATATGATAACTATGGTGCCTGGCCAGGGTGGGCGGTTTCCATCAGTGTGTTTCCCCTAACAGGTCCTCGATAAGCTAATTGATTATGAAATTTTTAATTTCTTCTAGACTGCAGAATTAGCATATGCTTTCAGCATAATTAAAGACAAAGGCTGAAGTGTTTTTATTTAGCAGTAGAGACATTTAAGAACCGCAAAACTCACATTTTGAAATCCTACCCACTCCCTTTTTTTAAACAGTATCCCCATTTGGACATGACAAGTAAAATTAAAAATATGGTTTATATGACAATTTGTTTGGAACTGAGAGTGTTAACAGCCTCGGTAGGGAGGCCAGAGGCCCCCAAGCGGCAGGAGGAAGTGAACTGCCAGTGGTACACTTTTTTCCTTTCTCTGTTGGCACCTGGTTCCACCTGAACTTTTCTCTAACCTTGAGCTAACCAATGCATTTTTCTTATGGAAGTGTTTTTCTTAAGCTACGTTAATGAAACTGTGTATTTGCTTTGGAATCTACCCTTTTTCAAATTGCCTAAAACTAACTTTTTTTTTTTTTTTCTTTTCTCAAACCTTGAGCTGATTTTGGCTCAGCAAACCAGTATTCATGTCAATTGCTTTATGGGGTGGGATGATGGCAGGGTGGGGTTGGGGGGCTGATGACACCCATTGTGCCACTTTATCTCAAAAATGCATATTGTGGGAGAAGCGCCTGATGAAACTCCCTCAGCCTTGTTTCTCTTCATCTGATTAGCAGCTCGCTAATACAAAATGCCTTGCTGAAAACTAACAAGCTGGCACCCTCTGTCCCCTTCTGATGTCTACGTCAGAAGCTTTCCTTATCTCTATTATACTTTAATAAAACTTGGCTACACAAAAAGCTCTGAGGAGTCAATCCTCTGATGGAAATCCTCTCCTCCAGAGGTCACAAATCCCAGCATAGCACATGGCTGGCAATGGCAACCTTTCAGAACCGTATTGAAAAACAGTTTATATGAAAGAATTAAAAACAAGCTTCTCCAAAGTTCCCTGGTGGTCCAGTGTTTAGGACTCCAGGCTTCTACTATAGGTGGCTGGGGTTTGATCTCCAGTCAGGGAACTAAGATTCCTCTGCCACACAGCAGTGCAACAACAAAAAAAAGCCTTTCTCCTTAAAAAAAAAAAAAATGTATTTGTTCATTCATTATTTTGCCTGCACTGGGTCTTAGCGGTAGCACGTGGGATCCTGGGTACAGCACACAAACTCTTAGTTGTAGCGTGTGGGATCTAGTTCTCTGACCAAGGACTGAACCCAGGCCTCCTGCATTGGAAGCACAGTCTTAACCACTGGACCACCAGGGAAGTCTTTTGTTCATTCCAGTTGCTCTGTGACCCTGCTGACTGGACCTCTGGGCAGCCTCCTCCCTTCCACTCTCCTGCCAGGCATCTTTGTGAGTTTCATGTCTTTATGGTTCCGGACCAAGTATTGCCGCGAACACCTCGGTGAACACATCCTGGTGCTCACCACATTCTTGGGTTTGTATTTGAGAGGGTTGACCAGTTTCTGTTAGTTTCCTGAAGAGTTGCACTGTTCTGCATTCCCATCAGCAAAAAGGAAATTTTCTTGCAGATCTAGAGCCCTACATACGGTATGTTGTTGGTTGTTTCAGTCGTGCTGTTTTTGAACGGTGCAAAGTATCTTCTTATGTCACCTTTTTTTTTTTTTGGCTGCAGTTCACAGCTTGTAAGATCTTAGTTCCCTGACCAGGGATCAAACCTGGATCCTCAGCAGTCAAAGTACCAAGTCCTAACCACTGAACGGCCAGGAAAGTCTCTGTTTCATTCATCTTGACTCGCATCCCCAGCCACCTCACCTCTGTCAATTGGCCTATGCAGTTTGCTCTTATATGAAAGACTGTTCATGAATGGCCCAGTTTTCTGCTGGACTGTTATTGGGACATAGATGTTTATTGGGTTATTTTATGTGTATGTATGTAGATCAAGTTAATTTGAACAAACGCACAGTATCATATATCCATTATGGTATCATTCGAAGTATTTCACTGCCCTGAAAATCCTCTGTGCTCTTTCTGTTTGGCGTTCCCAGCCCCTGGCAACACTGTCCTCTTTCTGCCTCCATAATCTGCCCTCCCCAACACAGCTTCTAGTTGGGCTCACACAAGACATAGCGTCTCAGACTGGTTTTCTGATCTTTGTTTTCTGTTTGAAGCTGTCTTTTCACCCCCATATCACTCAGAGAATGTTATTCCAACGCGATAGAGTTTGTTGCATAAGAGCCTTGTTGATCACCCAACATTCCCATGCTTAGAAGTGCCTAAGATTTTTTTTTACTATGATCATAAAGTTCTAAGGGTTACTTTTATTTCTGAATTATCAATACATTTATGAGTCGTTCAAACTCATTAAATTAGTATATATATGATTGCATATTTTAAAATTATTAAAAATAAATCTGCTTGAAATACATTTTTAATAGAGTGAATACTTTTTCCTTTTATTGTTTTTTTACATGTATTCAAAGATGACCATGACTAATTGCTAGGAAGAGAAATGATTCAGTAAATAGACCTAGTCCTAGTTTGTATTTCTTAGATATTAGCACAGATACTTTATTCAGATGAGAATCACTTATTCATTCAATTCCTTCCCAATTACATAACCAAGTATCACAAGAAAGGTTGGGTAACCTATCAGCTGACAACTTTATTAGTGTTTCCCTCAATCCTGTTGAAAGTACACAGGGGGAAGCTTTCAAGCAGGTTTATGAGAATCCTTTTTCAGTGTCTGGGGAGCAGGACAAAAGCATCCCCAGGCTCAGGAACTGAGCAGCTTCTCTTTCACTGACCAGCTTCTAACCTGACCAGCTTCTCTTTCACTGAGAAAGTCTTGCTTTACCTGATGTCCTTAACAGGCTCGGGAAATATGCAACTCTGTCCATCTTATTCTGCCTTCATGTATGTGGTATTCTGTTTCAATAAAGAGTTCTTACTGCAGGATGTTCTTGAAGTGACTTTCCTTTAAATCTGTATATTAGCTTATTCTGCTTGTGGAATATAATTGGCATCTTCATCCCTCCCTGCCTGGCCCACCAGCCTGGTCGGATTCTCTGACAGTCAAGACTCGTTTCAATGTTCACTGTAAGAAAAACAGGTGTTTGTGTTGAGAGGAGCCTTGCCAAACCAGGGCTCACCAAACTGCAGGGTGCATCCCTCAAGTAGCCTCACCAAGATCAGAAAGAGATGGAGCTCCTATATACGTCCAAAAAAGGGGAAGGACTTCCTTGACTATCTAGTGGTTTAAGACTCCACACTTCCACTGCAGGGGGCATGGGTTTGATCCTTGGTCATGGAACTAAGATCTCACAGGCTGGGGGGCACAGCCAAATAAAAGGTGGGGGGAGATCAAAATGCACCTTCTCATTAAGCCGCTGAATGTGCAATGATGCATTATTAGCTAGAACTCCAGGATATTTTAACAGCTTTGTTGAGGTGTAATCAACATAAGACAGATGCACACGTTTAAAGTGTCCAATTTGGTGCTCACTTCGGCAGCACATATACTAAAATTGGAACGATACAGAGAAGATTAGCATGGCCCCTGCGCAAGGATGACACGCAAATTTGTGAAGCGTTCCATATTTTTACCTGTGGCGGATTCATTTTGATGTTTGGCAAAACTAATACAGTTATGTAAAGTTTAAAAATAAAATAAAATTTAAAAAAAAAAAGAAAAAAAAATAAAGTGTCCAATTTGATATGGTTGGAAACACATGTCCCCCATCAAGATAATGAATGTATTGTCAATGAGAAATTACTCAATGGTCAATCTAAGTAGGGGGCTTCTGTGGTGGCTCAGATGGTAAAGAACCTGCCTGCAATGTGAGAGACCTGGGTTCAGTCCCCGGGTTGGGAAGATTCCTTGGAGAAGGAAATGGGAACCCACTCCAGTAATCCTGCCTGGAGAATTCCATAGACAGAGGAGACTGGCCGGCTACAGTCCATGGGATCACAAAGAGCTGGACACGACTGGGTGACTAACACACACACAATCTAAGCAGGAAGTGGAAAATTTAATTTGAGCCAATTTGAGGATTATAACCCAGGAGACAGGTTCTCAAATCTCTGAGAACTCTTCTGAAGAGGTGAGGGAAGAGAATTAGTGTGATTTTGATGAAGGGTTATGTGCTCCCTGCTATTCAGGAGGAACAGATGCCTTAAAGGTTTTAGTGTTTTTTTACGTGTGTGAAGAGGTGAGAATCCAGGTTCACAGAACGTTTCTCCTGAAAATATTTAACTGAGGGCCAGTGCTGCCAGACTTCCCAGAGCACCAAGTGCCTCATCCTGATGGTTGTCCACATTCCTTTCAGGGTGTCCTGTGGGTCAGTGACTGCGGTGTTGATGACATCATTCCTGTAGACCTGGGTGGCAGGAAGTTTTCTTTATGTTACAGTCCCTCCCTTTGGTCTTAATTTTGACCAAGGTTTGGGAGGCATTTGGTGAGCAATTTGTCCTAAGGTCCTAGGAATGCTTATTCCATGTTGGGCGAGGATTTCATTGATGGGCCACTCAACCTATTGTTACCAGACTAGCCCTGTTAACAGTAGCCCAAAGCCTTGGGCTGCGTGTCCTACTGGTCAGCAATCGTCCAGGAAATGGTTCCTTCCATGGCTTTTTCCCATACCTAGAATTACACTGTTACAATCACTGATCTTATAGAACTATGTATTTGATTAATTGTTTCGGGTCTCCTGTTCATTATTTGTATGGGAGGCTCAGTCACACATTCAGTAATGCAAGAAACAATAATCTTGTAAAACAGGCAGCATACGAGTAATATAGCTGCTGCTGCTGCTGCTAAGTCACTTCAGTTGTGTCCAACTCTGTGCAACCCCATAGACTAGTGACATTAATAAGGTCACAAGTATTTAAGCTGAGAAGTTCCTTTAGGTGCAGCCCTGTGGTTGGCTGGCCAGTCTGTTCTGCACCACCCACTATCTTTTTTTTTCTTTAATATTTACTTATGACTGCACTGGTTCTTTGTTGCTTTCCATTGGCTTTTCTCTAGTTGTGGGGAGCAGAGGCTGCTCTTCCTTGTGGTGCGTGGACTTCTTATTGTGGTGGCTTCTCTTGTTGCAGAGCATGGAGTCCAGGGCATGCGAGCTTCAGTAGTTGCAGCAAGTAGGTGCAGTAGTTGTGGCACAGGGGCTTAGCTGCTCCATGGCATGTGCGATCTTCCCAGACCAGGGATTGAACCCATGTCCCCTGCATTGGCAGGTGGATTCCTATCCACTGCACCACCAGGAAAGTCTGCAATCACTGTCTTTGAGGGAAACGACATGGCCTTGTCCTTAACACTCACCAAAGCTGCACGTACAAGGTAAGTGGTGGTCATCATGACCCCTTACAGGATTGAGAAAGGAATGTTATTTTCCAAGGAGTTACCCTAATGCTAACCTCCATGACATAGCATTTCATTCCCACTAAGATGCTAGAATTGAAAAGACAGACAATGATAAGGGGGAAAGTTGGAATATTCAAACATGGCTAGTGGGAATGTGAGAAGGAAATGGCAACCCACTCCAGTATTCTTGCCTGGAGAATCCGGGGGATGGAGGAGCCTGGTGGGCTGTCATCTATGGGGTCACACAGAGTCGGATACGACTAAAGCGACTTGGCGGCAGCAGCAGCAGCGGGAATGTGAAATGATGCCACCATTTTGGAAATTAGTTTGGCAGTTTCTCAAAATGTCAAACATGGAGTCACCATGTGACTCAGTACTTACACTCCCACATATAAACCCGAGAAAGGAAAACATGTCCATGGAAATACTTGTACATGAATGTTCCTAGCAGCACAATTCACAACAGCTGAAAGGTAGAAATCACCCAGATGACCATCCACAGGTGAATAGAGAACAGATACACATAATGTGGTCCATCCACACAATGGAGTATTACTCGGCCATGAAAAGGAGTGGAGCAGTGACACTCTCTGCAGTGTGGTCTCACTCAACCTTGAACACACTCATCTTGACACTCATCTTGAACATACCATGCTCACTGAGAGAAGCCAGGCACAGAAGGATGCTGTCTTGGAATGCTTGGGCTACCATAGCAAAATAGCCAGATGGGGACCTCAGCAATAGAAATGTATTTCCTACAGTTCTGGAGACCAGAAATCTGAGATGAGGGTGTCAGGATGGTCAGGCTCTGGTAAAGTTCTGTTCTTGGTGGGGGACTGTGTCTTCATTGTATCCTCACATGTAGGAAGGGCTGAGGGAGCTCTCTGGGAGTCTTTTTTTTTTTTTTATAAGAACACTAATTCCATTCATGGAGGCTCCTCTTTCATGACCTCATCACCACCTCAAGGCTCCACTTCCTCATACTATCACCTTGGGGGTTAGGATTTCAACATGTGAATTTCAACAAACACCCAGCCCAGAATAACCACAAATTGTATGATGCTATTTACAGGAAACATCCAGAACAGGCAAATCTAGAGACAGGAAGTGGGTTAGTGGTGTCAAATACTTGGGGAGGGGAAGGGTAACAGGAAGTGACTGCTCATGGAGATTCCTCTGGGGTCTCATTTGGGGATGAGAATGTTTTGGAACAAGTTTTTGGCTTGTCTTTTGATTTGTCTTTCACAGAGTAGAAATCTTTAATTTTATTAAGTCCAGGAAATCCTTTGCTTTTCTCTGTGGATTGCCTTTTTGTGTTGTGTGTTAATACTTCAAAGCTCATAATGTACACAGCCAAACCCAAATTCATGTCACTTTTCTCCTATAAATTGAATAGTTTGTATCTAAAATTTGTCTGTGAATAACTGAGTGAATTTGGTGTGAGTTGTGAAGTTTACATCTACATCCATTTCATTCTGCATGGTTTCCAATTAACTGTTCCTTAACTATTTTTAAAAAGTAAAGACATCACTTTGCTGACAAAGGTCCCTATAGTCAACACTATGGTCTTTCCAGTAGTCAAGTATGGATGTGAGAGCTGGATGATAAAGAAGGCTGAGTGCTGAAGAATTTATGCTTTTGAACTGCGATGCTAAAGAACCTCTTGATGATGGTGAAAGAGGAGAGTGAAAAAGCTGGCTTCAAACTCAACATTCAAAAAAATAAGATCATGGCATCTAGTCCCATCACTTTATGGTGTATAGATGGGGAAACAATAGAAACAGTGCAAGACTTTATTTTCTTTGGCTACAAAGTCACTGAGGACAGTGACTGCTGCCATGAAATTAAAAGATGATTGCTCCTTGGAAGAAAAGCTATGACAAAACTAGACAGCATATTAAAAAGCAGAGACAATACTCTGCCAACAAAGGTCTGTATAGTCAGAGCTATGGTTTTTCCAGCAGTCATGTATGGATGCGAGAGTTGGATCATGAAGAAGGCTGAGTGCTAAAGAATTAATGCCTTCGAACTGTGGTGTTGGAGAAGACTCTTGAGAGACCTTGGACAGCAAGGAAATCAAACCAGTGAATCCTAAATCAGGAAATCAACCCTGAATTTTCATTGGAAGGACTGATGCTGAAGTTGAAACTCCAATCCTTTGGCCACCTGATTTGAAGAGCCGACTCATTGGAAAAGACCCTGAGGCTGGAAAAGATTGAGGGCAGGAGAAGACAGGGATGACAGAGGATGAGATGATTGGATAGCACCACTAACACAATAGACGTGAACTTAGGCAAACTCCGGGAGATAGTGAGGGACAAGGAGGCCTGGCAGGCTGCAGTCCATGGGGTTGCAAAGCGCTGGACGTGACTTAGGTGGGTCGCTGGGTCTCTGACTCTGCAGTCAGGGATGGAAGTGGTGGGGGATCTTGGGGCCCTGGAATCTGAGGGGCCCTCTACTGGGGAGGGGTAGGAGACCCCAGGTGGTAGTTAGCTGAGTCCAAGGCCCTCCTGGGTATGAGGCATCCTAGCCCCCATGCATCACCAAGAGGCCAGCTCCCTCCTCCCCTCAGCTCCCAGCCCTAGTGCCTGCTTCTGAGAAATTCCCTAGGGTGGGGTTCTGGTGCTGGAGGTGCCTCCATGCTGTGGCTCCTGAGTTTCCAGGGAGGATAGAGGAGTGAGGGGAGACTTGTCCACAGAAAGGGAGCTTCTGCAGAATAAAGCCTGGGGCTGTTGCACCCCCACACTATCTCTGTGCAGGACCGTGAGGGTGAGGCTCCTTCCCCTCCCAAAACCACAGGACACATGGGGCACTGGTCACTGGACCTGCACACAATACTGAAACCTCCCACATGGGCCCACTCAGTGAGAGACACCATTTAAAGACTATTAATGGAGGAGGGGGCAGGGTGGGGGAGGTGAATGTGGGGTGGGGAGAGTTGGAAAATCATCCAAGGACAGTCTCCCTGCAGTGACCCCGCCTCCCACCCAGATAGAGGTGACCCTCCAAGTCAGAACCCTCATGTCTCAGACACCCACATTCTGGGCCTTTGGAGGACAAACACTTGAGCACTCTCAGTACTTGCCTTCATCTGCTACATTAAGGCCTGCCCTGTCTTCTTCATGGCCAAGTTCTCACCCCTCCCATCAGGGCTCTCGGGGGCTTAATGGGATGAGGGTGTCTATGGCAAGACTGGAGGCCATGGGGCAGGCAGGAGGGCTCCCACTGATCTTGCAGGTCCACACGTCATGGTTGCAGGCCTGCGCACAGGGAACCAGGCTGTGGATGAAGAAGGTGCAGTGGTCCAGGGACCAGTCTAGGCCCTGCAGGTGTCTGACCACGGAGCAGTCAGTGTGGACTATGCGGAGGGAGCCCAGGGATGCTCCCATACTCCTGGGGGGACACTTGAGCATGCACCCTGGAATGACCAGGAGATCAGATAGCAGGGCTCCCCACCCAACCTAAGTTCCCACAAGAAACCAAACACGCCTCTGCAGAAAAACAGGATGTCACCAGCCTGACTGCTGTCCTGAGGAGCTTGGCTGGAGCCTGACTGTTGTCCTAAGGTGCTTGTTTGGTGTCTGACTGCTGTCCTGAGAAGCCTGGCTGGTGTCTGGGTGCTGTCCTGAGGAGTTTGGCTGGAGCCTGGCTGCTGTCCTGAGAAGCCTGGCAGGTGTCTGGGTGCTGTCCTGAGGAGTTTGGCTGGTGTCTGACTGCTGTCCTAAGGAGCTTGGCTGGTGTCTGTCTGCTGTCCTGAAAAGCCTGGCTGGTGTCTGGGTGCTGTCCTGGATTGAATGTAGGCCCCCATAAAATTAAGTCCCCATCATGACCCCAGAATCTGAGAATGGAACCTTATTTGTAAGTAGATCTTTGCAGGTATAATTAGTTACGGATCTGGGGGTGAGGTCATCCTGGATCAGAGTTGCCCTAAATCTATCTCAGTGTCCTTCAGAGAGACAAGAGGAGAGAGGCAGACACAGAGGAGACACCAGGTGAAGACAGAGGAAGAGATGGGAGGGAGGAGGCCATGAGCCCAGGGCCACCTGGAGGCCCTAGAAGCCAGAAGCAGCAGGAAGGGCCTTCTGCTGGAGCCTCTGGAGGGAGTGTGGTGCTGGGACTCCTTGATTTCGGACATCTGGTCTCCAGGACTGAGAGGGGACTGGCTTCTGTTGTTTGGAGTGTCCATGTGTGATTGGTTGTCACCGCTGCCCCAGCAATCTCAGCAGGTAGTGGGCAGCTCCTTGCCCTGTTCTAAACTCTCTCTCCCTTGCACAGGTGAGGTTATCCTGCAGACCCTACCCTTTCCTTCACGTCCAGTAGAGCTGATCTGGGAGTAGCTCTGGGGTTTTGCAGGCTGAGCCCCTGTTGCTGTGCCCCCGCTTCCCCACAAGAGCCTCCAGAATAAGCTGTCTGCCCTGTTGCCTGAATCCCCCTCTCCCACCCAGTATCCTCAGGAAAGGCCAGGAGTTCTGTAGCAGTGTCTGCAGGCAGTCTGCATCTGGACGCACGTGCACATCTTCCCTGTAAGCAGTGAGAACCTTCCCTGATCTCACGCCCCCAGCTGACTGCCTCCACATCTGGCCACAGTCCTGGTGTAGGTGTCAGACCGACTGCCCTCTCAGCCTTCTCATCATGTTGTCAGAGCTGCTCCAGGCCCTTGCTGAAAATCTGTGAACCCACTTTTACTAGGGGTGTCCTTGCTTACAACCCTCCAACCCCTACCTTTAGCAGGATTCAACAGAAGTCTTTCCTTCCAAGGAGTAAGCGTCTTTTAATTTCATGGCTGCAGTCACCATCTGCAGTGATTTTGGAGCCCAAAAAAATAAAGTCTGACACTGTTTCCACTGTTTCCCCAACTATTTCCCATGAAGTGATGGGACCAGATGCCATGATCTTCGTTTTCCAAATGTTGAGCTTTAAGCCAACTTTTTCACTCTCCTCTTTCACTTTCATCAAGAGGCTTTTTAGTTCCTCCTCACTTTCTGCCATAAGGGTGGTGTCATCTGCATATCTGAGGTTATTGATATCTCTCCCGGCAATCTTGATTCCAGCTTGTGCTTCTTCCAGCCTAGCGTTTCTCATGATGTACTCTGCATATAAGTTAAATGGAAAGTTATGACCAACCTAGATAGCATATTGAAAAGCAGAGACATTACTATGCCAACAAAGGTCTGTCCAGTCAAGGCTATGGTTTTTCCAGTGGTCATGTAAGGATGTGAGAGTTGGACTGTGAAGAAGGCTGAGCGCCAAAGAATTGATGCTTTTGAACTGTGGTGTTGGAGAAGACTCTTGAGAGTCCCTTGGACTGCAAGGAGATCCAATCAGTCCATTCTGAAGGAGATCAGCCCTGGGATTTCTTTGGAAGGAATGATGCTAAAGCTGAAACTCCAGTACTTTGGCCACCTTATGAGAAGAGTTGACTCATTGGAAAAGACTCTGATGCTGGGAGGGATTGGGGGCAGGAGGAGAAGGGGACGACAGAGGATGAGATGGTTGGATGGCATCACTGACTCGATGGACGTGAGTCTGAATGAACTCCGGGAGTTGGTGATGGACAGGGAGGCCTGGCATGCTGCGATTCAAGGGATCGCAAAGAGTCGGACACAACTGAGCGACTGAACTGAACTGAACTGAACAGAAGTGTTTAAGTCAAAGGATCCAGAGAGAAGAAAGGAAGCTACAAAGAACGAAAACCAGATGGCGTCAGCTGGGACCAAGCTGGCAATGAATCTGACTTCCAACAGACCCTGAGTCTCATTGTATGTTGATTTTACTATATTATCATATTAAGTGACACGTCTACTGGTGGCCATGACCAGACAGGAAGAACCAAAAAAGGATAAAAAGGCAGTGGCACCCCACTCCCTCGGAAAAAGCCCTGTCTCTTCCCCCAGTGCACATGCCTCCCCAGCATTAGCCTCACTCCTCCTCCTTTGTCTTTACTCTGGAGAATTAAAGCCCTCTCTCCAGGTGGGCGAGAAGCTGATCTGTGAACTTAATTCTGGCTTCTCCGTTCTTTGGCCTCTGAATAAAGCCTGTGCTGTGTTTGTCTCAGCTTTGGTTTCATAATCACCTATTTGAACCTGAATGGAGAAAGGAAACCTTCCCTGCTGGGGCAGAGAGCCTCGGCCAGGCTAGGGCCTGAGAAGGGCCCATAGAACTTGGTAACAATCTGTAAGCAGACAGTGGTCTCTGGCTGTAGCATGGGTGGAGGGCACACTTAAGCTACAGCACTAGCTGTGTGGACAGCACAGCCCCTCAAGGGCCTGGACTGTATGCTCTCCTCCCCCCATGATCTTATAGTCATGACTCGGTGACAGTGGCTGCTGGGCCGTCCAGTCAGGAGAGACTCAGAGGCAGTACCTAGAGCCAGATCAGAAGTGCCTTTTTACAGACAGTGTACAAGTAGATATTAGGACTCTGCTTTGCATCTAGAAACAAACAGAGCTGCTCAAAGCTGATGTGCGCTGTGGACTTGAAACCCACGTGCAGGACAAGAGTTCCCACTGGACCCTGGCTCGGAAGCTTCTGCACAGGTGATGGTCACAGTTGCGCTTCCTTGTCGAGTCCTCCAGGCCTCCCTGGTGGACACAGCTGGACCCACACCCATGGGCTCCCCAACCCAGAGCCTGAAGGGCTAATGCTGGCAGGGCCTGGGGACGAGAGCAGTCATTCCACCAACCACCAAAACTGAGCCCATCCCAGGCCCTGCTACAAGTCTGCTCGCATTTGCTCTCTGGATTCTGAAGACAGACCTGCAGGAAACAGGGGCCGTGAGTCCCATATTGATGGTGTTCTGTGGAATTTCCATGAGACCCCTTTTTGCCCTGTTCTGAGCAAATGACTAGTCAGTCGGTGCTACCATCACTCCACAAGCAGGCTGAGAGGCTTAAGCTCCGAGAAGCCAAGTAACGCATCCAGAAGGACAGATGTGCAGCCATGGAGTGGGGTCTGTGCCCGCCGACTTCCCAGGGTGACTGCCCATTCACAGCAGGCTCACATCTGTTCCCTTTACTCCCTCCCAGGGCCATCTCTCAGAGCCTCCTCTTAGGGGGATTCACTCATCTTCTTTTACCAGGACTCTTGTCTCACAGTCCTGTCTCTGGGATCATCCAGAAGGCTTATCACTCTGAAGCGGATTCAGTCTCACGTCACCAGGGTGGCTTTCCTGGATCACACTCACCACCTGCTTGTCCACTCCCAGCTCAGACCAGAAAGGCCGCCTCGGGCCCCGAGCCCCATGGCTCTGCCTGGGCACTCACTCCCCTCCAGCCTGGTCCTTCCCTCTCAAGTCCCCTGCAGGGTCACCAGGAGCTCTCACCACCCAGGGCAGGCTGTCTGCTCTGTCCTGGGGAGGCCTCCGTAGTAACAAGTATAAGAAACAATAGGTTCCTGTGGGGCCTCCCACACACAGCACAGTGGCCAGCACCCACCTACTGACCTCTTCACTCTGGATGGCCCAGGGTGGCCTCAGGGGCCCCACTGCATGCCCTGGTTCTCATCTTATCCCAGCATTGCCCACAGGGCCGTCACTAAGCTACTCTGCCTGCTGCACAGAGAGGGCACTCATTCACACGATCCTCCTAGGAGCACAGGGTTCTGGTGGGCAGGCTCCTCCAAGGGTATGCGGCTCACCTGGGCAGGTACCCTGCAGGGCTCAGCACCAAGAAACCATGTACAGAGCCCTCTTTGCAGAGCACCCCCCAGCCCACCTATTGGTCAGTCTGACCCTGAGCCCCTCAGAGCAGGACCTGAACTAATAATCGCTCCTGGACAGGTCAGTGACCCTGGGCTTCACATGCAGCCTCCCTCCAAGTCTTCCAGAGACTTCCACCTCACCTTGGCACTGGGCCCCTGTTTCCACATACCATCCCTCCTCTCTCTGACTTCTGGGTTCCTCTCATTAGGAGAGGGTCTTCTTGAAATTACCTCCCACTTGTGGGCCAGATAAAATGATTAGAAAACAATTCAGAGCTCCAGTCCCATGTCCATCCTGACCTGCAGGAGCCACACCTGTTCCTAGCACCTGGAAGGCACAACAAGGCCCATTTTCTGCAACTGTGAGCCCCTAATGGGGGACGATTGGCTAACCTGACCTGGCCGGCCAGCCCTCCCCACGTGTGCCTGGCTTGAGGTCTGTAGAAACGGGTGTAAGAGTGCCTGCAGCTGTATTCTACACCATACTTTTGTGGGGTGGGTGGGCTGGAGAGAGGACCTTGTGGGTTGCTGTTTGTTATCAGGTCTTCCTAGACCAGGTATGGAAGAGGAGTGTCACCCATACCTGCTGTTGGCCATCACCCCAGGTGGGGGTGAGGAAGTAAGGGAAAAGGCAGTGGGAGCAGGTTAGGAGGGGTAACTCAGGTAGGGAAATGGAAAGCTTCCAGAAGAGGCCCCTGGGTCAGGACCATCCTGCCTGGCCTGCATGAGCCAACTCGGCAAGCATGCTGTCGCTGGGGTGGCTCCAAGCCCTCTCCTCCCACCTGTGAGGTCTTTGCTGGTATTTGGGTGTTTTACCTGGGAAGGGTGGAGGAGGTTCAGGAGCAGCTAGCCTGGGGCTCAGCCAAGGTTTACTTAGAGATCGTGTGGTCCCCCAGTTTCCCACTGAGGATACTCCTGGGGGGTGGGGGGTGGAGGAGGTGGAAGGGCTGCTGGCTGCATATAAGTCCCCACTCCTGACCATCTTCAGAACTGCTCATCAGTGCAGCAAGTATCCTAACTGGGTTTCCATCTGTGTAACTGGTGGGTTCTTAATGAGTGTGAACAGTGACATTAAATGTCCTCAGTCAGGACTGAGACACTTACCACACCACATGCACAGGTTTAAGAACCTGGGAAGTGCAGCTGGTACCCTAGTGATGGGCTTCAGGCTTGACCCCTCCACATTCTGGGGTCTAGCCACTCTTTAGCATTTCTCGGGGCCCAGTGCTGACTCTAAGGGTTCCATAATCCAGCCTCCATCTGCCTTTAGTGAGACCCACACTTCCAGGATCCTACAGAGCAAGGTTTGTGTGGCTGTTCTGTGGCTTTTCTAACAAATGACCATAAGCTGGGTAGTTTAAAACAACAGGAGTTCATGTCATTATTTGATCCTTTTTAATCAAGCTGGTTTTAGAAAAGGCAGAGGAACCAGAGATCAAATTGCCAACATCTGCTGGATCATCGAAAAAGCAAGAAAATTCCAGAAAAACATCTATTTCTGCTTTATTGACTATGCCAAAGCCTTTGACTGTGTGGATCACAATAAACTGTGGAAAATTCTGAAAGAGATGGGAATACCAGACCACCTGACATGCCTCTTGAGAAACCTGTATGCAGGTCAGGAAGCAACAGTTAGAACTGGACATGGAACAACAGACTGGCTCCAAATAGGAAAAGGAGTACATCAAGGCTGTATATTATCACCATGTTTATCTAGCTTACATGCAGAGTACATCACGAGAAATGCTGGACTGGATGAAGCACAAGCTAGAATCAAGATTGCCCGGAGAAATATCAATATCCTCAGATATGCAGATGACACCACCCTTATGGCAGAAAGTGAAGAGGAACTAAAAAGCCTCTTGATGAAAGTGAAAGAGAAGAGTGAAAAACTTGGCTTAAAGCTCAACATTCAGAAAACTAAGATCATGGCATCTTGTTCCATCACTTCATGGCAAATAGATGGGGAAACAGTGGAAACAGTGGCTGACTTAATTTTGGGGGGCTCCAAAATCACTGCAGATGGTGATTTCAGCCATGACATTAAAAGACGCTTAATCCTCGGAAGGAAAGTTATGACCAACCTAGACAGCATATTCAAAAGCAGAGACATTACTTTGACAACAAAGGTTCATCTAGTCAAGGCTATGGTTTTTCCAGTAGTCATGTATGGCTGTGACAGCTGGACTATAAAGAAAGCTGAGTGCCGGAGTCCAGCCCCGGTGGATCCAGGGAATTCGAAGGGGAGACGGCTTCGGGTATCAGGAAACAATAGATCAATTAAGCGTTAATTAAAGATATAAAGAGTGGTTAAATAGGGATAGCTCAGTAGGAAAATTCAGTGGAGAAAAGAGGCTGAATAACTTGGTTTACGTGGAAAGCTAATAAAATTCCAAGGCAAGGAATTTATGTCACCTACGTAGGCCGCAGGCGTCCTCCCGTTCTCCCGAAGGAGAGGAGACACTAAGGCCTCCCGATCAGCTCTTAGAAGCCCAGGCATAATTAGTAGGCTTGACGATTCTCCATACTCCAGATGGGAATTCAGCCAGAAGGTGAGAGAAAGAATGATATGGGGAGACCAGTCTTTCCAGGAACTGATCCCATTCTTTATTTTCCAGGGTCCGCTTTTATACACAGAGATGTAATACAAAAGTCACGCAGGGTCAGCAGTCCTGACTTTTATAAAAGTCAGGTGCTTTATACAAATGTATACAAAGGTCTTAGGGGGTGTTACATCATCTTCTGGCCAAGGGGCCTGCTAACAATTTATGACTCTCTCCTTGTGATAGTGGTCAGTCAACCAGAACACTCATTTTTCCAGGGGTGATTATTCTTAAAACAGACGCCACCTTTCGAAGGTGCCAGATAAGGTTACATTCCTATAGGGTAAGGGTGCAGTGGGTTTTAATTAAGGAAAGAATTTGCTTAGCCTAAGGTCTAAACGTGATTAATATCAAGGGTTAATACTTATTTCTTCTATATATTCATCAATGTATATAAGGGCAGGGGATGTGGAGACTTAGCAGCAAACATTGGCTCAACAAATGAAAAATCCTTCACCAATACAATTTCTAATCAGCCCACTATACTACACTAATAATTTCCTAACATCTCAAAAGAATCTGTTTTTAGAAAGTTTAGAGCATTGCGTGCCTCTCACAGTTGGGAGGCTGTGAACAATCACATGTGGCTGGAAAAGCCTGTCAGGCAGGCTAGAGAACCTTCAGAGGAGTTTGTAGGTTGAAACACTCCTATCACGCCCAGGAATTATTATTAACTGGAGCTGTAAGTTAACTCTTTTTCAGAGACAGGTGGTGGGGGACAGCCCCCCATAAAGTCAGAGGTGTAGGTGAGGGCACAAGGCAGTGAAGTAGGCAGACTCTGGTTTTGGGGGGTAGACGCTCGAGAATTTCCAGGGGGACTCCTGAGGCTCGATCCCGCCTTTGTGTATGCCGAGCCTCCTTCCTTATGACCTTTGCCACGGGCGGAGTTCCTCACGCTGGCTCCCGGCAGCTGAGTGCCGAAGAATTGATGCTTTTGAACTGTGGTGTTGGAGAAGACTCTTGAGAGTCTGGGGTGTTCATCGGAAGGACTGATGTTGAAGCTGAAACTCCAATATTTTGGCCACCTGATGCGAAGAGTTGACTCATTTGAAAAGACCCTGATGCTGGGAAAGATTGTGGGCAGGAGGAGAAGGGGATGACAGAGGATGAGATGGTTGGATGACATCACTGACTGGACATGAGTTTGGGTAAACTCCGGCAGTTGGTGATGGACAGGGAGGCCTGGCGTGCTGCGGTCCATGGGGTCGTAAAGAGTCGGACATGACTGAGCGACTGAACTGAACTGAATAGCTGAATAATATTATGGCTAGGTACCCCATCTTCTTTATCCATTCATCTGTGTTCTGCACTTAGATTGCTGCTGTGTCTTGTTTATGGTCTTAGTGCAGCTGTGATCATAGGGCTGCAGGCGTCTTTTCAGATTTTGGTTTTCTCCATATCCACACCCAGGTGTGGGATTGTTGGATCCTAGATATGTCTATGTTTAGTTTTTTAGAAGAACCTTCATACTCTTTGCCTAATGGGTGTACCAATTTACATTCCCATCAAGAATGCAGGGGAATTCCCTTCTCTCCCACATCCTCTGAAACACGTATTGTTGGCGATTCTCTGAGATGGCCATTCTGACTGGGGTGAGGTGATAGGTGATAGTTCACTGGACTTTTTATTTGTCTTCCTCTAACCATTAATGATGCTGAGCATCTTTTCAAGTGCTTAGTGGCCATGTGTATACCTTCTTGAAATGTCCACTGAGATCTTTGGCCCATTTCCTATTGAGTATTTTTATTTTTGATATTGAGCTGCATGAGTTGTTTGTATGTTTTGGAGATGAATTCTATGTGGGGATTTTTGTTTGAAATATTTTTTTCCTATCCTGAGTGTTGTCTTTTTCTTTCATTTAGGGTTTTGTTTGCTGTGAAAATGCTGCTAAGGTTAATTATGTCCCTTTGGCTTTTTATTTTTTATTACTCTAAGATGTGGATCCAAAAAGAACTTGCTGCTATTTACAACAAAGTGCTTTCTGTCTATATTTTCCTCAAGGGTTTGAGAGTATCCATCTTCACATTGAGATCTGTAAATTATTTGGACTTTATTTTTGTGTATGGTGTTAGGGAGTGAGAAATGGAATATTTTCTGTTGTATCAGTAAACGAGGATGTCATAGTCATCAGCAATTGCAGCCCTCCACTGTGAGCTGGTGAGCCCTCAGGGAACTCAGGAATGAGAAGAGTATCTGCTCTCTGGCAGCCATCAGACTACAGCCACTCCCTAAGGTGAACCCTGAGGAAAGGAAACTCAGGATGTGAAAACAGGACACTGGCCCCAGACAGGTGAGGTGCATATGAAATGAATGATTTCAGTGAGCCCTGACTCGTGCATCTTGCCATACACAGAAAAGCACTAAATCCCTTAACTCGGGATATCTGGTTTTCTTAACAATAATCTTTTGATATTCAGACTACCTGCCCTTTCTTACAAAATTGTATGTAATCTGACTCCTCCCCTCACCTCCTCAAAGCAGGTCTTATTTGAGATGGTGTCACCTGGGCTTGAAGTCCTGAAAATTCCTGCCGAATAAAACATAATTCTCATCTTTTAGGTTGTGAATATTTTTTAAGTCAACAGGAATTACCATAATTTCATTCTCATTTTCAATGTTTAAGGAACCTCCACACTGTCTCCATGGGCTTCCCAGGTGGTACAAATGGTGAAGAACTGGCCTGCCAACACAGGAAACATGAGACATGGGTTTGATCCCTGGGTGGGGAAGATCGCCTGGAGGAGGAGACAACCCACTCCAATGTTCTTGCCTGGAGAATCCCATGGACAGAGGAGCCTGGCGGGCTACAGTCCACAGCGTTGAAGAGTCAGAAATGACTGAAGTGACTTAGCATGCAGGCACACTGTTTCCTTAGCGGTGTTCCCAACTGACATTCCAGCATCAACGGAGGAGGGTTTTCATTTGTCCGCACCCTCTCCAACCTTGGTTCTTTGTAGAGTGTTTGACAATGGCCATTCTAACCAGTGTGAGGTGATACCTCATTGTAGTTTTGATTTGGATTTCTCCTGCCTCTTGAGAAACCTATATGCAGGTCAGGAAGCAACAGTTAGAACTGGACATGGAACAACAGACTGGTTCCAAATAGGAAAAGGAGTACGTCAAGGATGTATATTGTCACCCTGCTTATTTAACTTATATGCAGAGTACATCATGCGAAACGCTGGGCTGGAGGAAGAACAAGCTGGAATCAAGATTGCCGGAAGAAATATCAATAACCTCAGATATGTAGATGACACCACCCTTATGGTAGAAAGTTAAGAGGAACTAAAAAGCCTCCTGATGAAAGAGGAGAGTGAAAAAGTTGGCTTAAAGCTCAACATTCGGAAAACGAAGATCATGGCATCTGGTCCCATAACTTCATGGCAAATAGATGGGGAAACAGTGGAAAGTGTCAGATTTTATTTTGGGGGGCTCCAAAATCACTGCAGATGATGATTGCAGCCGTGGAATTAAAAGACGCTTACTCCTTGGAAGGAAGGTTATGACCAACCTAGACAGCATATTAAAAAGCAGAGACATTACTTTACCAACAGAAGTCCATCTAGTCAAGGCTGTGGTTTTTCCAGTGGCCATGTATGGATGTGAGTTGGACTGTGAAGAAAGCTGAGCACTGAAGAATTGATGCTTTTGAACTGTGGTACTGGAGAAGACTCTTGAGAGTCCCTTGGACTGCAAGGAGATCCAACCAGTCCATTCTAAAGGAGATCAGCCCTGGGTGTTCTTTGGAAGGAATGATGCTAAAGCTGAAAACTCCAGTACTTTGGCCACCTCATGCGAAGGATTGACTCACTGGAAAAGACTCTGATGCTGGGAGGGATTGGGGGCAGGAGGAGGGGACGACAGAGGATGAGATGGCTGGTTGGCATCACCGACTCGATGGACATGAGTTTGGGTAAACTCTGGGAGTTGGTGATGGACAGGGAGGCCTGGCGTGCTATTCCTGGGGTCACAGAGTTGGACACGACTGAGCGACTGAACTGAACTGAATAGTTAGCAAGGTTGGCATTATTTCCTATGATTTTTTTTTTTAAAGGGTACAAGTGAAGCATCTTGCAATTGAGTCTTGAATGTCTGCTCTGTGTTTTGATGACCATTCCTGGAGCATTTCTTGAAGGCAGGTGTTGTTTACTCACAATCCCACAGCCTTCTGAATATTAAGTGCCCATCAGCGCAGTAGTGCCCACAAGGCAGTAGCATTTCTTCATGACCCTTTGTTTTCTTTTTCTTTCTGTGCAATTTCATTTTGATCTTACATTGAAATAGAGTTGGTTTCCAATGTTGTGTTTGTATAAGGTGTACAGGAACTTAATTCAGTCATGCATAAATGTATACATATTTTTTTTAAGGTTCTTTTAGTGGTTTACAGAAGATCCCCAAAAGTACTGATAAGCAAGAGTTGGAGAAGAGAATAAAAACACAGCAAAAGGTGTTGGAAAGTGATGCAAAATCCAAGAAATGTAACCCTGTAGAAGCAGGGCTCTACAAACGGAAAGCATGGAAACTGGATTCCAGAATTCTTTACGGTGGGCCGATTTTGCCTGAGAAACCGCCAGAGAAGCCACTCACCATGCCTATTGGCTTTGAATTTGAAACAGAGAAAAGAATCAAACAGCAAAAAGCAAAGAAGGTATTGGGGGATAAACACTTTATATTTATGTGAAGCCTTGCCCTTATTGTATCTTATTAGGTGTTGTGGGTGTTCCCAAAAAGAAAGAAACTCCACTCACTGTCCCCCTGACTCCTGCCTTTGTTTGGAAGAAGAGAACCTAAAACCCTCCAAGAGGATGAGGAGCAGCCAGGAGTGGTAAGAGCCCATGATGGGGTACCTTTTAAGCCCCAAATCCCAGTGAGAAGAACTGTGGAATTACGCCCTTTCTCTTTTGATTCAAAAAAGTCACTTAGAGGAGAAGAAAATAAAACTGTTGCAGGAAGGTGGACCCCTTCCAGGGCCCGAAACTGGGCTCTTGTCTAACACTTGGAAATGAATTGTCCAAGGAGACACATGTGCTGACAAAGCAAGAGATTTTATTGGGAAAGGGCACCCAGGTGGAGAACAGCAGGGTAAGGGAACCCAACAGCTCTGTCACATGGCTTAAAGTCTCAGGTTTTATGGTGATTGGATTAGTTTCCGGGTAAGTCCTTCCTGGTGGTGCATGCCTTGTTCAGCCAAGATGGATGCCAGAGAGGAGGATTCTGGGAGGCGGTCGGACATGTGGTGTCTCCTTTTGACCTTTCCAGAACTCTTCCAGTTGGTGGAGGCTTATTAGTTCTGTGTTCCTTAGCAGGACCTCCTGTCCTAAAACAACTCATGCAAATGGTTACTATGGTGCCTGGCCAGGGTGGGTGGTTTCAGTCAGTGTGCTTCCCCTAACAGAACCACCTCAGAAAGGGGAGGTGCCCAAGTTCTAGGTGCTTCCTTCACCTCATTTTACTACCATTAACCTGCAGGAGAAGAACATGAAGAACACAACTCAGGCTGAGCCTTCGGCTTGGAGCCTGGAAGATGTGTCTCAAGGCGCAGACTTGGGTTCTCTCTGTGTCCTGGTGACAAAGAAGGCTCCTCCTGGTGCGATCAAAAGAGCAGCTCTGGGTCCCAGATGGTATCTGCTGCTGAGTCTAGCGGAGGAATCGGCTGGAGCTCTTGGGTGGTACCCACACAGTCAAGGGCTGCTCACTTACAGTAATTTCTGTTTACATCCTCCTCCTCTTCTAAGTCAGACTATATAGTTGATTAATTTGTAATTTAAAGTATAATTTTTTTTACTGCATTTATCTTT
Source organism: Bubalus bubalis (assembly GCF_019923935.1). Taxonomy (NCBI): domain Eukaryota; kingdom Metazoa; phylum Chordata; class Mammalia; order Artiodactyla; family Bovidae; genus Bubalus; species Bubalus bubalis. The sequence continues at coordinate 27,664,393 of NC_059159.1, read as the reverse complement.
TTAACATTTAAAAATAAAGATTTATAGTTTATGTCTGATACTTTCCTCTTCTCTGTACAAAATGAATTTAGAATTCAAGAGCCCTTTGCCGCAAGGGAGGAGCCTTGTTAACCACCTGACAAGGAAGAGACTTGACTGACGGGTCCCTCACCAGAGGCTGTCTGCTGGCTTTGGGAGGAGCTGCTGTTCAGGCACCTTCTTCCCTTGTTGGTGCTGACGATGAAGGAACACTGAGCAGGACATGTTTTAAGTCCTCCAAAGACCTGGACTGGAGTCAATGTTTGTCTTACTTAAAAAAGGCAGTTCCATACTCAACAGTGATTCTCAGCATTTACCTGTCATCAGTACTGTCAATGTTCCTTTCCTTCATGTCTTCTCCCATTTACCTTTGTAGACTGAGGATGGCCTTTCAAACAGGCACAGAGTGTTCCCTCATTGTGGTTTTGATTTGCATGCCTCTAACAATTTGTGATGTGCAGCACATTTTCACGGGCTTTGATTTTAACTAGTGTGTGTGGAATTGATCGTGGAAATTTTCTTCACAGTCTGCTCAGTTTTTAATTATTTTCAATTAGTTACCCATGGAAAATTTTAAAGTGCCAATATCATTTAAAGCCCAGCAATCCTTGTGAATATGAAGTGCTCATAAGTGCTCCAGTGAAATAAAGTTTTCTTTCTCTTTTGCCTTTTGAGTCCTAATCTACTTTAACTGTTTCTGATCTACTTTGCCAAGGAAGATCCGTCTAGTTAAAGCTATGGTTTTTCCAGTAGTCATGTATGGATGTTGAGAGTTGGACTATAAAGAAAACTGAGTGCCAAAGAATTGATGCTTTTAAACTGTGGTGTTGGAGAAGACTCTTTGAGAGTCCCTTGGACTGCAAGGAGATCAAACCAGTCAATCCTAACGGAAATCAGTCCTAAATATTCGCCGGAAGGACTGATGCTGAAGCTGAAACTTCAATACTCTGGCCACCTGATGTGAAGAACTGACACATTCATTGGAAAAGACCCCGATAATGGGAAAGACTGAAGGCAGAAGGAGAACGGGACAACAGAGGATGAGATGGTTTGATGGCATCACCAACTCAATGGACATGAGTTTGAGCAAGCTACAGGAGTTGGTAAAGAACAGGGAAGCCTAACATCCTGCAGTCCATGGGGTTGCAAAGAGTCGGACACGACTGAGTGACTGAACTGAACTGACTGATCCTGGGAAAGGGAGAAATACTAATCAGGGTTAACTGTGAAATACAAGACTATCTACCTATGTTATTTTTGGCTACAGACAGGTGTGTTCAATGTCTCAGGTTCAGTCTTAAAAGAAATGCACCCAAATTAGCGCGCGAGTGTATGTGTGTGTGTGTGTAGGTAGGTAGAGAAGGAAGAACCACATATACTTAGTTTCAAACAAAAGTTACTGTGAGTTTATTAAAACATTCCTAGTAACAAAAAAACCACATCTGACTCAATATATCATTATCTATATATTATCACACATTCTGGAAAGTCTGAGATTTCAGGACGGGTTTTTCCTGTGGCTCAACTGGACCTGAGGAAAGAACAGAAGAAATGATATACTTGATTTATAGCCACTGGTCATCAACAAACAACATGGACTGGCAGTGTTATCTGAAGAGGCAAGATCACCGGACTGTTTTCTCCTCCTGGTTAGTGTTCTGCTCAAAATTCTGCTACCTTCAAAAATTCTTTCCCCTAATTAAGTCTGTATGTACTTCCAGAGTTTCTCCTCAACATTTATGAATCTCAGAGAAGATCAAATTACTCAACTGTGATGAACAGGTCAACTGCAAAGTTCAATGTCAGAATGACCACCATATCTCAGATGAAAATCAAGCCATGGGAAGAAAATAATGTCCTACTGTTTTAAATATCAAGCAGCAATTGGAGGAAGGCAAAAACCTTGTATCTTGAAGTCAAAAAGTACAAATTTGGAGTTATAAACATGTACTAGGGATGTGATATACAATATGATAAATACAACGAACACTGCCATACATTATGTACGAAAGTTGTTAAGAGAGAAAATCCTAGGACTTCTCACCACAAAGAAAGGAGTTTTTATCTATTTCTTTCATTTTGTATCTATATGAGATGATCGATGCTCATTAAAGTTATTGTAGTAAACATTTCATGACATATGTATGTCAAATCATTATGCAGTACATCTGAAACTTACACATTGCTATATGCCAATTATATCTCAATAAAACTGGAAGAAAAAGAATATATACATGCATGTGCCACATATATATATTACATATGGCAGCAAAACTAATGACTAACCATTCACTAGCTATAAGGCAAGCTACTTATAAACTCTCAAGAAACATACAAAATAAAAGGGCTTGAGCTTATGGAAACTGTAATTATACATGAAGATACTTACCTCTCTCTGTTAAGTCTCTTCTGCTTTGCAGATTATATACTCAGTGATTATAATTTTGATGATTATTTATGGACATAGTATTAAAAATCTTCCCTCAGAAGAACAGAGCCAGATTGTTGTGATTTGGGAGAAGAAATTCCCAAGGAAAAGTTTAAGTCCAACTTCCTGATCTATGTCCTTCCCACTCCCTTAACTGAAGATACAGCAACTCAGAGGCAAAGAAACAAAGATCAGCTAATATAGTCCCTCTGCCAACTGACAGCAATGGGTATAACCTTAAAACTTTGTAGAATGAAAAAAAAAAAGCTTTTCTTACTTTGAATAATCTTTTTAAAAGTCTGAGTAATGATGCAACCTGAAAAAAGTAAAAGACAAATCATTAAAACAATTTTTGATTACCCTGGGTATTGTCAATCAGATCACAGCATGGCACTTAGGAAGACTTTAGGTGTGGAAATGTAATCACCATCACTCTCACTGGGCAGCTACGTTAAGACTCCTCAAGTTGATATTCTGAAGGATCCTAATGCTAATACCTCAGAGTTTAGATACAAGCCATCAGCTTGCTCCAAAGCATTAAAGCAGAATCTGAAATACCTCATCAGCCACTTCCAGCAGAAATGCTGTCACTGCAAACCACATGCTGGAAGCAGTCTCACGAGAGATCAATGCTCTGGTGAAAATTCTAACGGGCTTAGGGGCTTAAGAAAAGAAAAAAATCCGTTATCATAATAAATTACAGCTTCGGAAGAGAATTTTGAAGCACAGTGAGTATCTGCATCCTTTTATAAAATCCAAACTGAAAGATCACTCCAAAAATGACCTGCAGTGAGAATGACGAAGCTACCAATTTTCCCAGCACCATCCGCCCAATTTTCTTTCAAAGTAAAACTATAAGCATGTTATCGTTTGCTACATTCTCTTCTCACAACTATCTCCTCAAAACCAATTTGCACTCCTCCTCTTCTTTACCCCAGATTTCAGCTTCTTTGAAAGCAGGCTTTCCCTGAAGCACACAAACATGAACACAGGCTTCTATACCACATTCACTGCCAGCCCACAGGAGCAAGGAAAGGGGGCTGTGACTTAGGTCAGTCCCCCCCCAAGAGTCACCTTGTCACCAGCATTTTCTTCTAGAAACAATGTAATTAGATTTTATTTGTTTTTGCTTTATAGCCAAGTAAACTGAGTGCAGAAAAGAACCTGGACAGAGCATAAACTTTTGGTATCTTTGTAGTTAATATCCATATTTACAGCTTACAGCTGCCGGAAAAGAAATAAGTACCTCTTCGAAAAATATCACTTAAATCTAGTGGAATAAACAGAGCATTGTCAAGTCGACAAAGGCTAATCTAAAAACGTAAGGCACCAAGAAAGTGGCAGTATTATTAAAGGGGCAATTTTTCCTCAATTTGACATTTTCAAAACACAGCATCACCCCGCTTCTCCAAAAACTCCAAGTGAATTTTTTGCTAGTGACATTTTATGGTAGAAAAATGTACATTTTGTTAGATGTGAGGATAACACCACCTACCTATACATCAGGGCCTTCCCCTTTTCATTCCCCAAGGCAAAATACCCACTTCTGGGAGAAAAATCCATGGTATGAATAAGAGAAATATTCTTCTTTTTAACAACTGGGAAGTTTGAAAATACTGTAAAGGAAGGAAGGTGGACCTGCAGGAAACAATAAAAGCTTTTAAACTAAAAGAACTGGGAGCTCATCTTAAATTTTAGTCTTCATTCTATCATTTTGCTAGAACAAAAGTTCGTTTTGATTGTAACACACATCAAGTACAGTTCCCTTAATACAGCAAAGTGTTCCAAAATTAAAATTTGATTTTCAATATGCTATTACTGAGAAGAAAGGGACGGAACAGAAAAAAGTGCTTTCTTGATGCTTCATTATTAATAAACTGCAGCATCTAGCATGGTGCCTAGGAGGGTCAACAAATAAGTGAATGAACGAAGTGAAAAGTCAGCAGTGGTGGTTTACTCGTTAAGTCATGTCTGAGTCTTGCGACCCCGTGGACTGCAGCTTGCCAGGCTCCTCTGTCCATGGGGTTCTCCAGGCAAGAATACTGAAGTGAGTTGCCATTTCCTTCTCCAGGGGATCTTCCTGACCCAGGAACTGAACCCGGGTCTCCTGCACTGCAGGCAGTTTCATTACTGACTGAGCTACCAGGGAAGCCCAAAAAGTCAGTAGTAGAACCCATTAATGTTCTAACATAATAACTACAGTAAAGAATACTACAATCTGATTACAAGGAACAGAACATTATGAAGAGCCTGAAGCCAAGACAAAATCATACCAAATTTTCCAGTATCATACAATTGCCTACTTGCACTTTTATTTCTCAACAATGTGGTGTTGAGAATCTCTCCTCGAGGAGAGGCTAAACCATGAAAACTTGGTCCCAGTGAAACTGTGTTCTGACTGAGAAACAGTCCAAAGCTCACCTCAAGGCCAGGTCTCTTTCTCCAGAAAAGTCTGCTCAGGGGGGAAGTGAGCCCAAATTCAAGCTAGGCAAGACAAGTCCTCATCCAATTTGTGGATAAATAAAATCCAAGCAAGGAAGCCATTATCTTAAGCAGACTGGGATTTTGACAACTCTCGCACATTCTCTAGCTCTTCCAAGAAACGTAGCACCTTCATACTGACAGAATTCTCATTCAGCTATTAATCATGGCAGTCCATCATCCTCCACTTTGAGGTCAGACTTTAAATGAGCCAATCAAGGGGACTTTCACAGACAAGTACCAGGTAAAACTGTTAGATACATCTGTCTATTACACAGGTTTCATTCAGTCACTAGGCCCTACTACCCTGCTAAATGCCTACTGACCATTAAGTCAAGAAAGTTTACAGTGTCTCCAGACCATTTTCAATTATTCTCCTTCTCCAGGAAGCAGATTCTGTCTGCACAGCCTGTCATCAATGCAAAGTGATGAGACTTTGCACTTCAAATGAGAGGTGCTCTTTGACACATTAAAGCAAAGACGCTGACAAAAACTGGAGTATAAGACACAAAGCAATTTTTTAAAGTTCAACTTTACCTTTTGTGTATTTGTCTAGCTAAATAAACAGAACAACTCTGTTACCAAAATTATCAGAAATACTGCAGTAAACACCAAGTTTATGATGTAAATGGAGTCCCTTTAAATGTACCCTGTGCAACAAATAACCTACACAAACATACATAGTAGCCAGAGCTTCAGACAACAAGCTGACATGTTCTGATGGAGGATAAATACCAATTTATCAACAATTTTAAATTTTATCTCCCCTACTGACTTGAGTATCAGGGAGCAAAAACCAGGTTTATGCCTTCCTAAAAGACTCAGCCATCTACTTGCAAGAGCCCCAGTTTAGGGAGTGCTTAGTGGTCCAGTGGCTAAGACTCCTTGCTCCAAATACAGGGGGCCTGGGTTCGATCCCTGGACAGGGGACTAGATCCTATGTGCCACAACTAAAAGATTTTGCATGCCACAATGAAGGTCAAAGATCCCCTGAGCTGCAACTAAGACCCAGTGCAGCCAAACAAATAAGTATTGGAAAAAAAGTTCCCCAGAGATTACACTGAATTAGTACATCTTCCCTCAGACCAATGACCCCCGCCTGGTTAGATCTCAGCTGTTCTCTAATCTCTCTTTATGACCCTTGTATTAAAAGCTGTGATTGAACTAATAAGAAGTCCCATAAAAACACAACTTCTTTAATTCATAAAGTTCCCTTTATCTCCAACATAATTTCTGTATTACATTTAAGGGTCCAGTTATCAAAATTCAACAAAAGCTCTCTTATCCTTAATTTCATAACTAAGGAGTCCCACAACTCCTACAACATCCAAGATTGACGATGTAGTAACAATTTAACTTCTGAGTCTCTCAATGGTGCTATGACTTAGATTTATATTCACTGCTGGAATAACAGAACTGTTTGGATCATTATAGGAGACTGCATCTAATAACACTGACACTGTTTCACAGAGGCATTATACCTGGCTTATTTCCATTAGTCATTATGGTTGAAAGTTGTTAGAAAGTGTCAGTCACTGTTATCTCCGACTCTGCAACTCCCATGTACTGTAGCCTGCCAGGCTCCTTTGTCCATGGAATTCTCCAGGCAAGAATACTGGAGTGTGTAGACATTCCCTTCTCCAGGGGATTTTCCTGACCCAGGGATTGAACCTGGGTCTCCTGCATTGCAGGCAGACTCTTTACTATCTAAGCCATCAGGGAAGCTGCTTGATGTTATAGCTGACTACCATTTAAAAAATGGGAGGGGGCTGACACTAATGAATTTCTTATGTGATTTTACTACAATAAAAAAACGTAAATGCTGCCATGATCACTGAAGCAAACTAGACAGAACTATAAGGCGTTTTGCAGAACATATTATGTCAAGAAAAATAGATGCCATGGTTTTCTAACACAATTTACTATCATTAAAATGATAAAAGATTGATTTGTGCTAGTCTACCACTTCCATTACAGGAGTGGAGATTTTAAAGCTGACCTGAATTAGAACCCTCCCATTTATCAAATGATTCATTCAACAGAGGCAATAAAACCCAATGATATATTATCCACACTTTTCCAGCAGAACTCTTTCTTCCCTCAAAGAAAATCTTAATGCAGAATGCCAATATATATATCACAAGTAATACTAAAGCTGCTCTATATAATACAGGGAGGAGCTTAGCCTCCTACTTGACATCTGAAGTCCTGTACACATTCTAGGGCTCTGAAAAATTTAGTTGGAAAACTAAAAGCTAAAAAGAATACAGAATCTAGCATCACAGTTCACTGGCCTTTAGTAGCCGCTGACTTTGGGGAAGCTAATCCTCTGAGGACTATCACTTGGCTCAAAATTTTTTGTAAAATTCTTTATAAATCTTTGTAAACTATACACTATTAAAGCTGATGAAGTATGCAAGGTTTATTTGCTGAGTGTAAGTAAGATAAAAATAAGAATCTCTGTAATGTGTTTACAATCTGGTAGTATGCACATAAAAATAGCACCCTGCAATGCTGCTTTTCAAGGTTCTATGTATACCTGGGCATCTGTATACCTGGCTTAGAGCAAGAAACTGATTCTGCCTGAAGCGGAGGAAACTTCACGAGGTAGAGTGACATTTAAGCTGAGCTCTGATGCTGGGCAAAAAAAAAAAAAAAGAGCTAACACTGGCCTGAGGCTGTTATCCTTAGAAAGGCCTGCTTACAAGTGGCCCTTAGATGCTTTCTGGGAGTTTGACTGGCATATAGGTCCCGACACAGATGGGACACTTTTCCTAAATGATAAGGATGGCTCATGAGTCCGTGCTCAGTTGCCTCAGTTATGTTCAACTCTATGTGAATCCATGGACTGTGCCCACCAGGATCCTCTGTCCATGGAATTTTCCAGGCAAGAATACTGGAGTGGGTTGTCATTTCATACTCCAGAGGATCTCCAATGTGGTTTATGTTGAACACTTGACTTTACTTCTGGGAACCTTTACTTTGGGTACCTCCTAGGTAGAGGGTACCTACATGATCAACCCCCAGTAAAAACCTTGGGCACTGAGTCTATGATGAGCTTCTCTGGTAGAAAACATTTAACACATGTTGTCACAACTTGTTACTCGAGAAATTAAACATGTCCTATGTGATCTGCCTTAAGAGAGGACTTCTGAAGCCTGTGCCTGGTTTCATCCAGGCTTCATCCCATACACCTTTTTCCTTATCCTTTGTATCTTTTCTCTGTAATAATTCTTAGCCATGAGTATGACTATATTCTGAGTCCTTGAGTCCCTGTATTTACTATTCTATTCCATGTGGTGCAATGGTAAAAGAATCCACCTTACAATGCAGGAGAAACAAGCAATGCAGGTTTGATTGCTGGGTTGGGAAGATCCCCTGGAGTAGGAAACAGCAACCCACTCCAGTATGCCTGCCTGGAAAATTCAATGGACAGAGGAGTCTGGTGGGCTTCAGCCCATGGGATTGCAAAGAGTCGGACATAACTGAGCGACTGAATGCTCAGCACTCACCAAACCTGGGCGAGTTCCTGGGAACCCCTGGCACAGAGCTATCTTCACAAGTACTATCCAGCTATTTAAACTGCAATCTTTTTACATGGTTAATGTCCAAGCTCAATTTATTTTCAGAATTTAAGAACTGCCTCCACTCTATTATGACACCAGGTCTTATAAAGGTAAATTAAGAAAACTAGAGAGGGATGAAATATTTGCTTACATATTCCTTCATGTATATACTGAAAGTAACTTCTGAAAATGAAGACCACCCCTTAAGAAATGTTAGGAAAGGACAGCACAGTTTTCCCAAAAGAAGTGAAATAATATAAATTTGGTGGCTACTGTATATCATTTCTATAATCACACCCAAAAGCTACAATACTAGCAGTTTTTACAACAAAAGAGGCTACTCTTTTTAAAATAATTCAACTCTTTCCTTATTAACTTTTCACGTTTTCAACCTAAAATTTTAAGATCATCAATGCTAAAAGGAAAGGGTAAAGAAACATTACCAGTCTGACTGCTTCTTTCATGTTTGCTGAAGCAATTGCCAAGATTTCTGTAGTAGGATTGAAGGTCAGAGAAGTAACACCTGTAACCAAGTTCATTATCGCTTTTATTGGCTTTGGGTTCATTTCTTGGAGACAAGAATTTTGATTGTATACGTTTACCACTCCACAATTAGAACTGCAAAGAGAAAAAAGAATGAATTAAAGATTAAAAAGAAGCAACAGGATTTTCACAATCCAAGTGCATTAAGATATAACACCCCACCCCCAGAAAACTAATATTTATAGGAACTGTATCATGTTACACAGGGACTATGGGCTGGAGTGTTCATCCCAAGGCAAAAATCATAGTCTATCAGTTTTACTGTAGTCTTACCGAAATCTTGTTAATGCTGGGAGCTTTTAAATTACTAGTGTAGCTAGAAAATCCAAGGAAGCGTAGAATCTTCATTATTCATTCCTTCAATAAATATTTACTGAATTTCAACTTTACGACAGGCACTGTTTAAGTGCCTGGGATGCAAAGACAAACAAAAGAGGCTAAGAGGACCACTCTCATGGCATTTATGGACAACCGAACATTCTAATATGCGAATGAGCACCATCTTTCCCCTGTTTAGATCTCCTCCTTTTTTTATTCTATTCTATTCATGAGAACATCCAAAACGGTGCTGCACAACAGCTGTAATAGCAAGTACCTTAGTTTTTTGGTCTATAAGAATACCACAGTCAGCAGTTAACGGAAGCGATCATCCACTCCAAGTTTACTGAAATATTTACCAACAATGAATTATACCCAATATTCATAAAACGTAATTCTTAATGACTAACAGAATCATTCACAGACAAGTTTCAGTAAAGTTTTTGACCTCAATCTTCAGACCACCTAATGTTACAGGCATCATTTATAAGGAATAAGAATAAGGTAGTTGTCATTCACAGATACTTAATTAGCAAATGCAATATAAACCCGAAAGTTGCAAGAAATTAATACTCAAACTAACAAGGGCGACACATTAAGTGTTCTCATTCCTACACTCAACATTCTCACTGATTCACTTAATACTTACTGCCTACAGTGAAACAGGCACAATGCATAAACAAGACAAATTTAGTTCACACACAAGACTCCACAGTTTGAAATTATAGCCAACTCACAAATAGTATGTTAGATTTAGTGTTTTAAAGTCTTCAAACTACTTATATTTACAGTTTCTGATGTATATTTCATATACATTAATTAAAAAGCCCTTAATTTAAGTACAGCTTACTCTTATGTGGTCCCTATTAACCACTCAGGAGAAACAATATATATCCTGGGTTTAGAAAATTTTGCTGTGGACTGAACATTTGTGTCCCACAAAAATGGTTTTTCCAGTAGTCATGTATGGATGTGAGAGTTGGACTATAAAAAAAGCTGAGTGCTGAAGAATTGATGCTTTTGAACTGTGGTGTTGGAGAAGACTCTTGACAGTCCCTTGGACTGCAAGGAGATCCAACCAGTCCATCCTAAAGGAGATCAGTCCTGAGTGTTCATTGGAAGGACTGACGCTGAAGCGGAAATTCCAATATTTGGCCACCTGATACGGAGAGCTGACTCATCTGAAAAGACCCTGATGCTGGGAAAGACTGAAGGCAGGAGGAGAAGGGGACGACAGAGGATGAGATGGTCGGATGGCATCACTGACTCAGTGGACATGAGTTTGGGTAAACTCTGGGAGTTGGTGATGGATGGGGAGGCCTGGCATGCTGCAGTCTATTGGGTTGCAGAGTTGGACATGACTGAGTGATTGAACTGAACTGAATGGCAGTTCTATTTTCAATTTTGTAAGGAATCTCCACACTGTTCTCCATAGTGGGTGCACTAGTTTGCATTCCCACCAACAATGTAACAGGGTTCCCTTTTCTCCACACCCTTTCCAGCATTTATTGTTTGTAGACTTTTTGATAGCAGCCATTCTGACCGGCGTGAGATGGTAACCTCATTGTGGTTTTGATTTGCATTTCTCTAATAAGTGATGTTTAGCATTTTTTCACGTTTGTTAGCCATCTGTATGTCTTCTTTGGAGAAATGTCTGTTTAGTTCTTTGGTCCATTTCTTGATTAGGTCGTTTATTTTTGTGGTATTGAGCCGCATGAGCTGTTTGTATATTTTTGAGATTGTCAGCTGCTTCGTTTGCTTATATTTTCTCCTACTCTGAAGACTGTCTTTTCACCTTGCTTTTATAGTTTCTTTCATTGTGCAAAAGCTTTTAAATTTAATTAGGTCCCATTTGTTTATTTTTGCTTTTTTTCCCTTTACTTTGGGAGATGGGTCATAGAGGATCCTGCTGTAATTTATGTCAGAGAGTGTTTTGCCTATGTTTTCCTCTAGCAGTTTTATAGTTTCTGGTCTTAAATTTAGATCTTTAATCCATTTTGAGTTTATTTTTGTGTATGGTGTTAGGAAGTGTCCTAATTTTATTCTTTTACGTGTAGCTGTCCAGTTTTCCCAGAACCATTTATTGAAGAGGCTCTCTTTGCCCCATTGTATATTCTTGCCTCCTTTGTCAAAGATAAGGTGTCCTCAGGTGTGTGGATTTATCTCTGGGCTTTCTATTGTGTTCTATTGATCTATATTTCTGTCTTTGTGCCAGTACCATACTGTCTTGATGGCTGAAGCTTTGTAGTATAGACTGAAGTCAGGCAGGTTGATTCCTCCAGTTCCTTTCTTCTTTCTCAAGATTGCTTTGGTTATTCGAGGTTTTTTGTATTTCCATACAAATTGTGAAATTATTTGTTCTAGTTCTGTGAAAAATACCGATGGTAGCTTGATAGGCATTGTACTGAATCTATAGATGGCTTTGGATAGTATACTCATTTTCACTATATTGATTCTTCCATCCATGAACATGGTATATTTCTCCATTATTTGTGTTATCTGTCATTTCTTTCATCAGTGTTTTACAGTTTTCTGTAAAACTGTAAAAATATATAGGTCTGTCTTTGTTTAGGTAGATTTATTCCTAAGTATTTTATTCTTTTCATTGCAATGGTAAATGATTATTTCCTTAATTTCTGTTTTCTCATTGTTGGTATATAGGAATGCAAGGGATTTCAGTGTATTAATTTTATATCCTGAAACTTTACTATTCATTGATTAACACTAGTAATTTTCTGGTAGTCCTTAGGGTTTTCTATGTAGATGATCATGTCATCTGCAAACAGTGAGAGTTTTACTTCTTTTCCAATCTGGATTCCTTTTATTTCTTTTTCTTCTCCAACTGCTGTGGCTAAAACTTCCAAAACTATGTTGAATAGTAGTGGTGAGAGTGGTCTTGTTCCCGACTTTAGGGGAAATGCTTTCAATTATTCGCCATTGAGGATAATGTTTGCTGTGGATTTATCATATATGACTTTTATTATGTTGAGGTATGTTCCTTTTATGCCTGCTTTCTGGAGAGTTTTTATCATAAATGGGTGTTGAATTTTGTCAAAGGCTTTCTCTGCATCTAGAGATAATCATATGGGTTTTATCCTTCGATTTGCTAATGTGGTGTATCACACTGATTGATCTGCAAATACTGAAGGATCCTTGCATCCCTGGGATAAAGCCCACTTGGCCATGATGTATGATCTTTTTAATATGTTGTTGGATTCTATTTGCTAGAATTTTGTTGAGGATTTTTGCATCTACATCCATCAGTGACATTGGCGTGTCATTTTCTTTTTTTGTGGCATCTTTGTCTGGTTTTGATATTAGGGTGATGATGGTGGCCTCAATAAGCTTGGGAGTTCACCTTCCTCTGAAATTTTCTGGAAGAGTTTGAGTAGGATAAGTTAGCTCTTCTCTAAATTTTTGGTAGAATTCACCTGTGAAACCATCTGTTCCTGGTCTTTTGTTTGTTGGAAGATTTTTGATTACAGCTTCTATATCCGTGCTTGTGACGGGGTCTCTTAAGATTTTCTATTTCTTCCTGATTCAGTTTTGGAAGGTTATAATTTTCTAAGAATTTGTTCATTTCTTCCAAGCTGTCCATTTTATTGGCATATAGTTGCTGAGAGTAGTCTCTTATGATCTTTTGTTGTTTGTTGTTGTGTGTTGTCTGTTGTGATCTCTCCATTTTCATTTCTAATTTTGTTGATTTGATTCTTCTCCCTTTTTTTCTTGATGAGTCTGGTTAATGGTTTGTCTGTTTTATCTTCTCAGAGAACCAGCTTTTAGCTTTGCTGATTTTTGGTAGAGTCTCCTTTGTTTCTTTTTATTTCCGCCCTAATTTTATGATTTCTTTACTTCTACTAACCCTGGGGTTCTTCATTTCTCCTTTTTCTAGTTCCTTTAGGTGTATGTAAAGTTAGGTTAATTTGATTTTTGTGTTTCTTGAGGTAAGCTTGTAACGCTATGAACCTTCCCCTTAGCACTGCTTTTACTGAATCCCATAGGTTTTAGGTTGTCGTGCTTTCATTTTCATTTGTTTCTATGCATGTTTTAATTTCCTTTTTGACTTCTTCCATGATGTGTTGGTTATTCAGAAGCATGTTATTTAGCCTCCATATGTCTGTGTTTTTAATAGCTTTTTTCCTGTAGTTGACATCTAATCTTACCGCATTGTGATCGGAAAAGATGCTTGAAATGATTTCAATTTTTTTGAATTTACTAAGGCTAGATTTATGGCCCAGGTTGGGATCTATCTTGGACAATGTCCCGTGTGTAGTTGAGAAAAATGTGAAATTCATCGTTTTGGGGTGAAATGTCCTAAAGATATCAATTAGGTCTAACTGGTCCATTGTATCATGTAAAGTTTGTGTTTCCTTTCTAATTTGCTGTTTGGTTGATCTATCCATAGGTGTGAGTGGGGTATTAAAGTCTCCCACTATTATTGTGTTACTGTTAATTTCCCCTTTCATACTTCTTAGCATTTGCCTTACGTCTTGAGGTGTTCCTAACTTGGATGCATGCTGCTGCTGCTACTAAGTCGCTTCAGTCGTGTCGGACTCTGTGCGACCCCATAGACGGCAGCCCACCAGGCTCCCCCATCCCTGGGATTCTCCAGACAAGAACACTGCAGTGGGTTGCCATTTCCTTCTCCAAAGCAGGAAAGTGAAAAGTGAAAGTGAAGTCACTCAGTTGTGTCCAACTCTTCGAGATCCCATGGACTACAGCCTACCAGGCTCCTCCATCCATGGGATTTTCCAGGCAAGAGTACTGGAGTGGGTTGCCATTGCCTTCTCCGACTTGGATGCATATATATTTCTAATTGTTATATCTTCTTGGATTGATCCTTTGATCATTATGTGGTGTCCTTCTTTGTCTCTTTTTATGACCTTTATTTCAAAGTCTATTTTATCTGATAAGAGTATTGCTACTCCTGTTTTCTTTTGGTCTCTATTTGCATGAAATATCTTTTTCCAGCCCTTCATTTCAGTCTGTATGTGTCCCTTGGTTTCAGGTGGGTCTCTTAGACAGCATATACAGAGGTCTTGTTTTTTTATCCATTCAGCAGGTCTTTGTCTTTTGGTTGGGGCATTCAACCTATTTACATTTAATGTAATTACTGATAAGTATGATCCTGTTGCCATTTACTTTGTTGTTTTGGGTTCGAGTTTATAAACCTTTTCCTGTTTCCTGTCTAGAGGAGATCCTTTAGCATTTGTTGAAGAGCTGGTTTGGTGGTGCTGAATTCTCTCAGCTTTTGCTTGTCTGTAAAGCTTTTGATTTCTCCTTCATATTTGAATGAGATCCATGCTGGGTATAGTAATCTGGGTTGTAGGTTTTTCTCTTTCATCACTGTATGTCCTGCCATTCCCTTCTGGCTTGAAGAGTTTCTTTTGAAAGATCAGCTGTTATCCTTATGGGGATCCCCTTTTGTGTTATTTGTTGCTTTTCCCTTGCGGCTTTTAATATTTGCTCTTTGTGTTTAACCTTGTTAGTTTGATTAATATGTGTCTTGGGGTGTTTTGCGTTGGGTTTATCCTGTTTGGGACTCGCTGGGTTTTTTGGACTTGGGTGGCTATTTCCTCTCCCATTTTAGGGAAGTTTTCAACTATTATCTCCTCAAATGTTTTCTCATGCCCTTTCTTTTTGTCTTCTTCTTCTGGGACTACTATGATTTGAATGTTGGGGCATTTAACATTGTCCTAGAGGTCTCTTGAGGTTGTCCTCATTTAATTCTTGTTTCTTTTTTTCCTCTCTGCTTCATTTATTTCCAATATTCTTCCACCTCACTTATCCTATCTTCTGTCTCAGTTATTCTACTATTGTTTCCCTCCAGAGTGCTTTCAATCTCAGTTATTGCACTATTCATTATTGATTGACTCTTTATTTCTTTTAGGTCCTTGTCAACCATTTCTTGCATCTTCTCAATCCTTGTCTCTAATCTATTTACCTGTAACCTCCACTGTTTTCAAGATTTTGGATCATCTTTACTATCATTATTCTGATGAATTCTTTTTTAAAAAATATATTTATTTATTTTTGGCTGTGCTGGGTCTTCCCTCCTGCAAGGGCTTTTCTTTAGTTGTGGGGAGCAGGGGCTACCCGCCAATTGCTGTGTGCGAGTTTCTCATTGTGGTGGCTTTCTCCTGTTGCAGAGCATGGGCTCCAGGATGTGAGCTTCAGTAGTTGCAGCTTATAGTCACAAGCTCATGATAGGTTGTTGCTGAGCCATGAAAGACACTGTGATTCTTGGCCTCTGGAGGAGAGGAGTTCAATCTGGGGCCAGTAACAAGGCTTGATCGCTAACAAACTTTTTGTGTAATAAAGTTTTATTAAAGTGTAAAAGAGACAGAGAAAGCTTCTGACTTAGACATCAGAAGGGGGCAGAAAGAGTGCCCCCTTGCTAGTCTTTAGCCAGATGTTATATACCTATCTTTAGCTGGATGTTATATACCTATACTTTCCTGGTGGCTCAGATGGTAAAGTGTCTGCCTACAATGCAGGAAACCTGGGTTCAATCCCTGGGTCGGGAAGATCCCCTGGAGAAGGAAATGGCAACCCACTCCAGTACTCTTGCCTGGAAAACCCCATGGATAGAGGAGCCTGGTAGGCTACAGTCCAAGGGGTCGCAAGGAGTCGGACACAACTGAGCGACTTCACTTTCACTTGTAATTCTCTACAGTCCTGAATTTTCAGTAGTCTTTTAAAATAAAATCAAAATACTTAGGGGGTGGCAGTGTGGAAAGAACACAGAACTGGAAATCAAACAACATGAGTTGTAGCAATCCTTACATTAACCAAACCCATTAAAAAAAAAGGCACTATAAAACAAAAGACCTCTATTTACAATATTCTGAGTTTTCTATGTCCCTATCAGAACAAAGCTGTAAATCGAAAGCATCCACTTTAAGCCACGACACTGAGAAGAGTTAATGGACACTATCAGACAGATTTTGAGATCAAGAGAGGAAGAGAGAGAGGTAGGAGGAAGGGAAGGAGCAGCCAGTCAATGAGTTCAGTTTCTCCTACCTCTGCTCTGACTGTACCACCAATAACTCTCCCCCCTACATGAGAAACTCCTCTAAGAAGGGTTAAGGCCTTTCTTTACAGGTTTAACAATAAAAACCTAGAAATGGTCTTTGACCAAGCGCATCAGAATTCAATTACACTGACAGGCAATTAAAATCAAATGAGTTTAAATGGCTAATATTAGAGTCGTTCCTCTCTGGGCCTGTCAAAGGGGATTAACAAAAAGTAAAAAAAAAAAAAAAAAAAGAGGCAAAAACCAGAAAAAGATTAACTTCACAAATCTGAGTGATGGTTATGTTTGTGCAGTTTTTGTCTTACACAAAGGTAAAGCAGGTCTGCTTAAAATTACTTATAATTTTACTCCCAGTCTACATTTTAAAGGAGCTTTAGTCTCAAAAGACTTGCTAATCATACACTGCTGCCATAGTGCATACTGCTCCAGCAAGCGCTGGGCTCAGGCTGTCTCCCTGCCTGCGTCAGACTCACATGATGTTAGCCTGGCCTCCGAGCGCCACAGCCTGGTTCTACTCTCCTTTCTTCCCAGGCTACAAGGTAGCTGCTGACCAATATCCAAATGGTGACAGAGATATTTATAGGCAGTTTCCCCAATTTTAGCCTTTGAAGGAGGTGGTGAAGAAAAAGTGGTGAACAAGCTATGCTGCTGGACCCACTGGACTGCCCAACAAGGGAGAATCGGAATGAAAACTCTTTATGGATCAATTTTGTTTAATCTAACAGTCATAAAGATCAACTTCTGGAAGTTCTAAAATTACAGTTGCTGATTAGTGATTTGGTGGTAAAATCATTTAGAATTACAGGTAATTCTAACACGCAACACCTCCTTGTCCTACCCTGCATCTTTAAAATCAAATAGGACAATACAGCCATCTTTTCCCCAGTGCAATAACCATTTTTCTCAGCAATGACACAGTAACATGTTCTAGATAATACTTTCAAGATCCCTATAATACTAACAATAGTATCCCAAAAAACATGTTACTGGTTTATACCACATAGCTAGATGAAGGAACATATACTTTTAAGTATCTTTAAGACTTAAACAAATATTCCAAACATAAGAGAAAAAAGTACTGTAACATAATAAGGGAGTCTGGGTTTCCCAGGTGGCACTAGTAGTAAAGAACCTGCCTGCCAATGCAGGAGACACAAGAGATACAGGTCTGATCCCTGGTTGGGAAGATCCTGTGGAGGAGGGCCTGGCAACCCACTCCAGTATTCTTGGCTGGAGAATTCCATGGACAGAGGAGACTGGAGGGCTACCATCCACAGGGTCACAAATAGTTGGACACGACTGAAGCGACTTAGGATGCATGCACACAAGAAGTTAGTCCAATATTTTCTTTGCTATAGAGCTGAAAAACTGCCATTAATATTATTAAACACAAATATTAGAAAATCTTATTAAGACAATAAAATGTAAAAGAGCTGGGTTTATAATTTCGTATCACTAAACACTTTATAAACAGTACTCAGGTACCATCTCGTATATTCAATTCTTTAATATTTTTTCATTAGCAAAAGGTGATTAAAGGGTACCAGAACCTCTGTTTACTTACCCACAAGCCACATACTGTCCATTCCTAGATGTGGCAATGCTTAATCCATATAAGCTGCCTTCATCAACAAATCTGTTAAGGCACTTTCTAGAGTTCACATCCCAAACATAAACTTCCCCGTCCCCTGAAAGAGCCAAAAAAAAAGGGGGGGGGGGGGGTTGGGGGGGTTGGTTAACTTTGTTTTAAACTTGAAAGGCAACCAAATTCATTCTTAGTTCCTCTTTAATAGTACAAGTTACTAAGAAGACCTGTAAATGTTCTAGGTCTAGAAAACTGGCCTAAAAAGTGTTTCTTGTATACATTTTCATATATACAAAACTATATCCCATTAGTCACTAATAAATAGTATCTTTAGGTTTAGAGTGAAAAATCACAAACTCTTGGCTTGAGCTGAGCTTTTAGAAAAGTTCCTACGTTTCACTCAAATGAATTAATGGAGAAAAATTTGAAAAAAACAAAATATCCACCAGCACAGGTTTTCCAACATCTATCAATAGGTATTAGAGTACCTAATATGTAAGGCCAGGTGACTTAGACACCAAACTGATGATGATATTGATGACATCAAGAGGAGGAGGAAAAAGTGAAGGATGACTGGTCTAGACTAACAGGATATAATTAAGGACGTGTGTACAATTCCTAGGAGGTATGTTTTTGAACTGTGGTGTTGGAGAAGACTCTTTCGAGTCCCTTGGACTGCAAGGAGATCAAACCAGTCAATCCTAGGAAATCAGCCCTGAATGTTCATTGGAAGGACTATTGCTGAAGCGCCAATAATTTGGCCACCTGATGCGAAGAAATGGCTCCTTGGAAAAGACCCTGATGCTGGGAAAGATTGAAGGCAGGAGGAGAAGGGGACGACCAGAAAATGAGATGGTTGGATGGCATCACCAATTCGACAGACATGAGTTTGAGCAGGCTCCAGGAGTTGGTTATGGACAGGGAAGCCTGGCGTGCTGCAGTCCATGGAGTTGCAAAGAGTCAGACATGACTGAGCGACTGAAGTGAATTGAACTTTACAATTCTGAGTAATAAGCACAAATAGTTTAGAGAAGGGAGAAAGAGGGGATAATAAATCTGATGAGAACACACTTTCATGGTAGAAATAGCCATCTAACAATCAAAATCTGTCCTTATTCTTTCTTCTCTCTCCTATATATTCCATATTGATGATCACCCTCTTCCTCAGACCCATTATAAATCTGTAATAATGACCCTATATGCATCTCAAAAGTAGCCTCTCACTCATCTCTTTTCTCTCTTTACTGTGATTATTGCTCTAATGTTCATCCTTCTATACTACTATTCTTTCACTGAGAATTCAATGAATCTCACTGTTTCAACTATTTCATTAACAAATTTTCCCAGGCTGACAAAAGGGTTTAGGTTTACAATATGTATTTAGGAAAAATTTTAATAGGTGCAAATTTTAAAGCCTGTATGTTTGTCTATAGAGTCATGGTACAGTAAAGACAGATGTTTAAAAATTTGCTAGTAACAGACTAAAATGGGAAGGGAAGGGATGAAGGGCAGGAAGACCATCTAGAAAGCAAGAGTATTAGATGGTTAAGTTGATGACTTAAGGCAAAGAAAGCAATAATTAATCCAGCAGAAAACAAAATGAAAGAACTAGTTAAGTTGAAAAGATCAAAGAACTCTTTCTTCAACAATCCTATCAAAATATTCTTCATATACATAAAACAAGGTAATATGAACAACATGATGCTAATCACATAAATCACTTCTTATACAAGGAGGAAAGGAGAAAAAAAGGGAAGGGGGAGAACACCAATCAAAATACAGGGAATTCCCTAACTTACCAAGGCTCAACTTTTGATTACTCCTTCTCTAATTTTAGGAACTTTCTTGTGGTAAATTAGACCATCATACTGTGTAAACATTTAATATCTATATCCAATTCATATAACCAAATCTTAGTAGCTCTGCTGACCCTTTAACTCTTCTCCCAAACTCTGACTCTCCCAGGATCCAAGGACAATTTCATTAGGAACATTACTACTCTGTATCAATATTTATTCCTTACTCCTCAAAAAAACTAGCATATTAATTAATTAATAGGGAAAACAGATGCTGACTGGCTTCCCTGGTGGCTCCTACAATGTGGGAGCTGCAAGGTTCAATTCCTGGGTCAGGAAGATGATAGGGCCATAAATCCTGCAGCAGAGGGAGTCTGTGTCCCTGCACACTTGGCACCGCCAGGGTCCCCACAAGCCAAGCTGCTGCATCACCTTCACGCTCAACTCTCACTCGGGCAGAGCTGCCACAGACAAAGAAAGTACTGCATCTATGCGTTCAGGGTCACTTCAGTCATGTCCAACTCTGCGACCATGTCCAACTCTGCGACCCTGTAGACTGTGGCCTGCCAGGCTTCTCTGTCAAGGGGGTTCTCCAGGCAAGGATACTGGAGCGTATCAGCCAATCCTGGCTGCCATACCCTTCTAGAGCACTGTATTTCCTGCTGCCCTAGCCGCCAACTCCTGAGTACCTGGTGCTGCCAGAACCCCTGCAACCCAAGCAGCTGCACCACCTTCATACCTGGCCCTCGCAGGGGCAAACCCAAGTCCTCAAGGGAAGGGAAGCCTCAGGAGCAAACCCCAGCGGACGACCCACATGAGAGGTGGTAATAAAACCACAAGTGAAACCCACAGGCAGTACAGCAGGAAGACCCAACACCTTCCCACCAGCTGTACAAGCTGCAGATTAAATCCACAAGATCAACTAGCCAGACTCTATGTTTATGGAATATATAAAAGGACACTGAGAGCTCCTACAAAAGAAAGCACACTGGTTCTGATAGCTGTGGATATTGGAGGCAAGAACACACGGGAGTAGGACCAAATTAGAATCTGAGCTGCCCCCACAGCAAGTCCAGAGTTGGAAGGCATCCTAGGGAGGTAAGGTGGACTGGGACTCCCGGCGAGAAAGGACTCTGACAGCAGTGACTCAAGAAAAACATTTATTACTTTTATGTTTGGACTTGTTCTATAGATTCTTTTGTTTGTTTGTTTGTTTTCCTTCCATTTCCACCCCCCACCTTGGCTGGAGTTGTCGATTTTATTGGCACTATAAAATCTAATTAGGCTTTTGATTCTTTTTTTTCTCTCAGTCACATTTGTTATTGCTGTTACAAACCTCTGGCTCTATGTTGGGCTTTTGCAGTTCTGTGGAGTTTTCCTTTTTTGTTTTCTTTTCTCAATTTTAACTTTTAAAACCTATTATTTTTTTTTCTACATTTACTCTTTTGTTTACTTTTCCTACTGTTCTTTTCCCCTTGCAGTTAATCTTTAATGCATATAAATCTTCTTTATCTACCTCTATTTAACTTTGGATATCTATTGTTTCTTTTCATTCTTACCTTTCCTCTAAACATAAATTTTATTTTGTTTTATTCCCCACTTGGCACCATGCTTTAGTTTTGTTTTCCAGTTTGTGTTCTAGTTAGTCTTAACTGGTAGATACACTTCTTGATCTCCTTTGTTCACCAGGTCAATCTACTGTGCTTTATTTTTGTTGGACTGTTTTGACTGTGCTTATGGGTGTATATGCATATTCCATTATTTCAATGATTATTTGCCTGATTTTATAACTGCCATTTGTCTGGGGTCCCTGTGGCTCAGCTGGTAAAGAATCCGCCTGCAATGCAGGAAACCCCAGTTCGATTTCTGGGTTGGGAAGATCTGCTGGAGAAGGGATAGGCTACCCACTCTAGTATTCTCGGGTTTCCCTTGAGGCTCAGCTGGTAAAAAATCCACCTGCAGTGTGGGAGACCTGGGTTTGATCCTTGGGTTGGGAAGATCCCTTGGAGAAGGAAAAGGCTACCCACTCCAGTGTTCTGGCCTAGAGAATTCCATAGATTATAAAGTCCATGGAGTTGCAAAGAGTCGGACACAACTGAGCAATTTTCACTTTCATCTTTGGTTTCTCAATTTTGGATACTTATTTTAATCTCACAATGCTATAACAAACCACTTGTGGAATCTTTGTCCCTGACCAGAGATAAAGCCTTGAGCCTTCGGAGTGGAAGTACTGACTCCAAGACCTTAGACTACCAGAGAACTAACCCCTAGGGAGTATCAAATAGTGAGAACTTCCACAAAGGAAACCACTTGAACACAAGACCTATACAGGAAAACTAAACAACAAACTAAACAAAAATACAAGCCCAATCATCAGCAGACAGGATTACCACCTCACTCAGCCTTGCCCACCAGAGGAAAAACAAAGACTCAGCACAAATCCCACCCTATAGGAAGCTTACACAAACGACTGGACCAGCCCTAGAGGGCAGAAACCAAAAGGAAGAAAGAATTCAACCTTGAAGGCTGGGAAAAGGAGACCTCAAACACAATGTTAAAAAATAATAATAATGAAAAGGCAGAGAAATACTACATAAATGAAGGAACAAACTAAAACACAGAAGTCCAAATAAATGAAGAGGAAATAGGCAAACTACCTGAAAAAGAATTCAGAATAATGCTAGTAAAGATCATCAAAAAGCTTGAAAACAAAAATGGAGAAAATGCAAGAATCAATTCACAAAGACCTAAAAGAATTAAAGAATAAGCATACAGAGAAAAACAACACAAGTACTGAGATTACAAATACTCTAGAAGAAATCAATAGCAGAATATCTGAAGCAAAAGAACAATCAGTGAGTTGGAAGATAAAATGGTGGTAATAACTTCTGAAGAGCTGAATAAAGTAAAAAGAATGAAAAGAACAGTGACCTCTGGGACAATACCAAACGCACCAACATCGAATTATAGGGGGTCCCAGGAGAAGAAGAGAAAAAGAAAAGGTATGAAAAATTTTTGAAGAGATTATAGTTGAAAATTTCCCCAACATCAAAAAAGGAAATAGTCAATCAAGTCCAAAAGGCACAGAGTCCCATACAGGATAAACCCAAGGAGAAACATGCCAAGACACATACTAATTAAACTAACAAAGAAATAATATTAAAAGCAGCAAGGGAGAAGCAACAAGTAACATATGGGGAAACCCCATACACTTCTAACAGCAGATCTTTCAGCAAAAACTGCAGGCCAGAAGGGAATGGCAGGATATATTTAAAGTACTGAAAGGGAAAATTCTACAACCAAGATTACTGTACCTGGCAAGGATTTCATTCAGAATTGATGGAGAAATAAAAAGCTTTTCTGAGAAGCAAAAGTTAAGAGAATTTAGTACTACCAAACCAGCTTTACACAAAAGTTAAAGGGACTTATAGTAAAGAAATACAAGAGAAGAAAAAGATCTAAAAAATCAACCCCAAACAATTGAGAAAATGACAATAGGAACATATATATCAATAATTATTTTAAATGTAAATGGATTAAATGCTCCAACCAAAAGACAAGAGATGGGCAGAATGGATATAAAAACAAGACCCATATATATGCTGTCTACAAGAAACCCACTTCAGACCTAAAGACACATATAGACTGAAAGTGAGAGGATGGAAAAATATATTACATGCAAATGGGACGCAAAAGAAGACTGGAGTAGCAATCCTCATATCAGACAAAACAGACAAAATAAAGAAGCTTACAAGAGATAAGGACACTACATAATGATCAAGGGATCAATTCAAGAGGAAGACATAAAAATTGTAAATATCTATGCACCCAACATAGGAGCACCTCAATACATAAAACACTAACACACATAAAAGGAGAAATTGACAGTAACACAGTAATAGTAGTAGACTAAAACACCCCACTCACACTAAAGGAAAGATCATCAAAACAGAAAATTAATAAGGACACACAAGTCTTAAATGATACATTAGATGAGATGGAGCTCATTGATATCTTCAGGATATTCCATCCAAATGAAGAATACTATACCTTCTTCTCAAGTGCACATGGAACATTCTCTAGGATAGACCACATCTTGGGTCACAAATCAAACCTCAGCAAATTTAAGAAAATTGAAGTATCAAGCATCTTCTCTGACTGCAATGCTATAAGACTAGGTATCAAGTACAAGAAAAAAACTGTAAGAAACACACACATATGGAGAGTAAACAATATGTTTCTAAATAACCAACAGGTTACAGAAGAAATCAAAAGAGAAATTAAAAAATTTCTAGAAATAAATGACAGAGAAGGCAATGGCACCCCACTCCAGTACTTTTGCCTGGAAAATCCCATGGATGGAAGGGCCTGGTAGGCTGCAGTCCATGGGGTCGCCAAGAGTCGGGCACAACTCAGCGACTTCACTTTCACTTTTCACTTTCATGCATTGGAGAAGGAAATGGCAACTTGCCTGGAGAATCCCAGGGACAGGGGAGCCTGGTGGGCTGCCGTCTATGGGGTCGCACAGAGTTGGACACGACTGACGTGACCTAGCAGCAGCAGCAGCAGAAATAAATGACACTGAAAGCACAACAACTCAAAACCTATGGGCTGCAGCAAAAGCAGTTCTAAGAGGGGAGTTTATAGCAATACAATCCTACCTTAAGAAGCAAGAAAAACATCAAATAGACAACCCAG
Organism: Bubalus bubalis; assembly: GCF_019923935.1. Classification (NCBI taxonomy): domain Eukaryota; kingdom Metazoa; phylum Chordata; class Mammalia; order Artiodactyla; family Bovidae; genus Bubalus; species Bubalus bubalis. The sequence goes on along the minus strand of NC_059159.1, from coordinate 27,639,924 downwards.
CTTTACACCTAAAACGACTGGAAAAAGAAGAACAAAAAAAAACCCCAAAGGAAAGAAATTACAAAGATCAAAGCAGAAATAAATGAAAAAGCAATGAAAGAAATAATAGTAAAGATTAACAAAACTAAAAGCTGGTTCCTTGAGAAGATAAACAAAATTGACAAACCTTTAACCAGACTCATCAAGAAAAAAAGAGAAGAATCAAATCAACAAAATTAGAAATGAAAAAGTAGAGGTTACAACAGACAATGCAGAAATACAAAGGATTATAAGAGACTATTATGAACAACTGTATGGCAATAAAATGGATAAACTGGAAGAAATGGACAGATTCTTAGAAAAGTTGAATCTTCCAAGACTGAACTAGGAAGAAATAGAAATTAAGAACAACCCAATTACAAGCTATGAAATTGAAGCTGTGATCAAAAATCTCCCCCAAAACAAAAGCCCAGGACCAGATGGCTTCACAGGAGAATTCTATCAAACATTTAGAGACGAGCCAATGCCTTCCTTCTAAAACTCTCTCAAAAAATCGCAAAGCAAGAAACACTTCCAAACTCATTCTATGAGGCCACCGTCACCCTGATACAAAAACCAGAGACAACACAAAAAAAGAAAACTACAAGCCAGTATCACTGATTAACATAGATGCAAAAATTCTCAACAAAATTTTAGCAAACAGAATTCAGCAACACATCAAAAAGCTCATACACCATGATCAAGCTGGGTTTATTCCAGGGAAGCAAGGATTCTTCAATGTATGCAAGTCAATGTGATATACCATATTAACAAATTGAAAGACAGAAACCATATGATAATCTCAATAGATGCAGAAAAAGCTTTTGACAGAATTCAGCACCCATTTATGATTAAAACTTCAAAAGATGGGCATAGAAGGAACCTACCTCCACATATGGTAAGTCTACAGCAAACATTATTCTCAAAGGTGAAAGCATTCCTCCTAAGATAAGGAACAAGACAAGGGTATCCACTTTCACCACTATTATTCAACATAGTTCTAGAAGTCTAGCTATAGCAATCAGAGAAGAAAAAGAAATAAAAGGAATCCAGATTGGAAAAGAAGAAGCTCTGTTTGTAGATGAGAGGATATTGTATATAGAACACCCTAAAGACAGTATCAGAAAATTACTAGAGCTAATTAGTCAATTTAGCAAAGTTGCAGGATACAAAACCAATACATAGAAATCAGTTGCATTTCTATACACGAACAATGAAATATCAGAAAGAGAAATTAAGAAATCAATCCCACTCACCACTGCAAGAAAAAAAAGAATTAAATATCTAGGAATAAACTAACCTAAGGAGACAAAAGAACTGTACACAGTAAATTATTAGACAATGATGAAAGAAATCAAAGACGACATAAACAAATGGAGAGATATTCCATGTTCCTGGGTAGGAAGAGTCAATATTGTGAAAATGACTATATTACCAAAAGCAATTTACAGATTCAGTGTGATCCCTATCAAATTACCAATGACATTTTTCACAGAACTAGAATAAAAATTTTCACAATTCATATGGAAACACAAAAGACCCCAAATAGCTGAAGCAGTCTTGAGAAAGAAGAATGAAGCTGGAAGAATAAACCTTCCTGACTTCAGATTATATTACAAAGCTACAGTCATCAAGACAGTATGGTACCAGCACAGAAACAGAAATATAGACCAATCAAACAAGACAGAAAGCCCAGAAATAAACCCATGCACCTATGGGTACCTTATTTTTTACAATGGGGCAAAGAGCCTCTTCAATAAATAGTTCTGGGAAAACTGGACAGCTACACGTAAAAGAATAAAATTAGAACACTTCCTAACACCATACACAAAGATAAACTCAAAGTGGATTAAAGACCTAAATGTAAGACCAGAAGCTATAATACTCTTAGAGGAAAACATAGGCAGAACACTTGATGAAGTAAATCAAAGCAAGATCCTCTATGACCCACCTCCTAGAATAATGGAAATAAAAACACAAATAAACAAATGGGACCTGATTAAACTTAAAAGCTTTTGCACAGTAAAGGAAACTATAAGCAAGGTAAAGAGACAACCCTCAGAATGGGAGAAAACAGCAGCAAATGAAATGACAAAGGATCAGTTTCCAAAATATACGTGCACCTCATACAACCCAATACCAGAAAAACAAACAACCCAATCAAAAAGTGGAAAAAAAGACCTAAACAGACATTTCTCCAAAGAAGACATACAGATGGCTAACAAACACATGAAAAGATACTCAACATCGCTCATTATGAGAGAACTGCAAAGCAAAACTACAATGAGGTATCATCTCACACCAGTCAGAATGGCCATCATCAAAGAGTCTACAAACAATAATGCTGGAGAGGGTGCGCAGAAAAGGGAACATTCTCGCACTGCTGGCAACACTTCTCGCACTGTTCTTGCATACTGTGGGAATGTAAACGGATACAGCCACTACGTAAGATGGTATGGAGATCCCTTTAAAAGCTAGGAATAAAACCACCATACGACTCAGCAATCCAACTCCAATGCATATATCCTGAGGAAACCAAACTTGAAAGAGACAAATGTACTGCACTGTTGACTGCAGCACTATTTACAACAGCTAGAACATGGAAGCAACCTAGATGTCCATTGACAGATGAATGGATAAAGAAATTGTTACATATACACAATGGAATATTACTCAGCCATTAAAAGGAACACGTTTGAGTCAGTTCTAATGAGATGGACGAACCTAGAAAAGAACCTATTGTACAGAGTGAAGAAAGTTAGAAAAAGAAAGATATTGTATTCTAATGCACGTATACGGAATCTAGAAAAATGGTACTGAAGAATTTATTTACAGGGCAGCAAAGGAGAAACAGACATAGAGGATAGACTTATGGATATGGTGAGGGGAGGAGGGGGTGAGACAGATGTATGGAAAAAGTCACATGGAAACTTACATTACCATATTTAAAATACATAGCCAACAGGAATTTGCGGTAGTGCTCAGGGAAACTCAAACAGGGGCTCTGTTTCAATTGAGAGGGGTGGGCTGGGGTGGGAGGTTCAAAAGGGAGGGGATATATGTATACCTATGGCTGATTCATGTTGAGGTTTGACAGAAAAGAACAAAATTCTGTAAAGCAATTATCCTTCAATAAAAAATAAATTAATTAAAAAAAAACAGTATTATAGAAATATCAGGATAAAATCAGAACTGTTTTCAGAAGAAAATTCCAAACAGTATCCAAGTGAAATGGGGCTAAAAGAAAAGAAATAGTGATTCTAAGTAACTTTTATAAAGAAAAAAAAGGAAGTTTCAGAATGGGGCTTCCCTGGTGGTTCAGTGGTTAACAGCCTGCTGTGCAATGCACGGGACACCAGTTTGATCCCTATGCGGCAGCGCAACTAAACCTGTGCACATCCACTGAGCCCACACACCGCCAAGTAATGCAGCCACTCACCGGAGAGCCCACGCTCTGCAGTAAGAGAAACCACTGCAATGCGAAGCCTGCACGCCACGACTAGAGAAGCACCCAAGCACCACAACTACAGAAAGCCAGCACCCAGCAACAGAGACCCAGCAGAGCCAAAAAGACCTACATAAATATTTTAAAAAGAGGGTGGACCCTAAATGCAATTCTTCAAAAAAAAAAAAAATCTCAGAATGAACTATCTTTCAAATGTGAATCTTCTTCCCATCTTTTCTCCAAATAGTACACATTAAGTGGTTAACCTTTCACCATTACTAGTCAGTAAATGAGAAGGCAAACAGCAATGAAAAATTAATTCTAAAAATAAAAATGATTTTCTTACTAACACAGAAGTCTAAAATCAAACTCAGTTTTGATTAAATTTGATATTTAAACACATCTTGTTGTTAACTTACCTGAAGATGCATATGCTTTCTTACTATCTGAAGAGAATGTGGATGCTGCAATCCTCCCATTAATTTTCATACTACCAATTAGCTCTTTCGTCTGAAAGAATAAGAAATATTACTTACCAAACTGTTAGGAGTTGTAAAGAATCACAACGTGTAGAATAAAAATGATCTGGTTCTCTTGTTTTGTAGCACCTACTTAACTTTGTTTTTCCCTATACTCCAAAGAAACCACAAAAGTTCTTCCCCTGCTGCCCACAACTTCTCTTCAAGCCCCTGTGTGCTTCCACTTGGGATACCGATTTAAGGACGCCATGAGTTATGGCTCAAGGCTATTCCTACTTGGTCTAATGTCTTATCCTAGAAAAAGCAACAGCTAATAATGGTTCACCTTCATAGACAGCAAATGCAAATATCCAGCAACACCATTTATAAGCAGGAAGGACCCATCTGGGGAAACTTCAAAGCTCCTCACTATCTTCTCTTTCAAACCTAAGAAAGGAAATGAATCAATAAGGATTAATAGCTTGCAATTACTGACAACTGAGAGTCTCTTACTTTTTAAGCGCCTTAAATAAAATGTAGGCTCAGACACTGAATAAGTCTGACTCAATGCATCAAGTATAACTCAAATATAAGGTCACTATAAAATGCTTGGCAAACTTTTGTTCTTTCTCTTGGATAACATTCACCATTTTAATTGCAGGCCAGAGACTCAGCTCTCCAAATAGTAAACTTATTGACTAAGTTTCTAAATGTAAACAGTAATACCCATAAATAAACTGAATGAATAAATTATACTTTTTTGTCACAACATTCATCACCAAAGGGAAATATACTGCCATTAGAGATAGCTAAACACAGTAACATGTAGAAACTAGTTGCTATCCACCTACTAAACATCCCATGACGTATGGAAGTCTATTTCTTAACTTTGTGGATCCAAAAGGAAAAAACAAAACCACATGTCGGTAATGTATTTAAGAGTTAATTAGCTTCTCAAGACTCATGTAAGCAAATCACATGAGCTAAGTATATAGACCAGAGAGTCAATTTACTTATTTATAATGGGACACTTTTCTTTTCCATGCCTGAAAGGCTCATACTATGCAACAGATTCTTTCTGATATTAAACTGCTTAAAGAGCCAACATACCCATTAAAAAGTTGCCTAACAGAAAGGATACATAGTAAGTATAACTGGCTACACTTCCAGTGAAGGGAAGTAAATGGCCAGGGTGACAAGAGAATTCTCATTAGCCATTCATTTGTACATTTTGGATTTTTGCACCATGTGAATGTATCACTTAGTCAAAAAAGTTATTAAAAAAATTAATGTGCTAAGTTAAAGTATTAACCAGGAAAAAGAAACTAGAAAAATCCAGTGAGGAGTTCCTGTTTCCCCATAGGAAAATGATAGGTAAAGGTCCCACAGACTATCTCTGGGCTATTAACAGTCTTTGTCTAGCTGGTTTAAAATACCACAAAACTGGGCCTCCCACTCTAGACCTCCACCAAAAGTCTACACCCTAATTTCCTTGACTGGAATCAATCCAGATACCTGTTTCCAATTACTAGGGTTACTTCAGCTAGGGATTATCAATCTTCACAATGATTCTAGACTCTAGTCTTACTAAGGGTAATCTTCACCCCAAATTTTGGGCAAACATTATACACTGACTACAGAATCAAAAGAGACAGCTCCAAACAGAGGGAAAATACCATAACATGAAGAATCCAGAAAGGGAGATTAGGTCTATCACCCTGTGAGGCTACAGCTAGAAACCCCTGCAGACCCAATCCAAAGGACACAGCATTAGGCAGCGGGAACATAAGAGAGAACACAAAGTGCTCACCATGGAGCCTGCAGCTGGGCACCAGCACAGTGCTGCAGGACTGCAGACTGCACAGGCATCACAAGGGCAACAGAAAACAAACTTCCCTCAGACTGTGCGGGATACAACACAAACCAAGGATGGCAACAGAAGAGACAAAGTGCCAGAGGACTCGTACAGAGTCCACAGCTCTCTGCCCATCATGAAAGACCTTACTTTTTTGTTCTGAATAAGCCTGTTGTTTGGGGGTAACTAAGGAGAGGAGGTTGTCTTCAAGAAGGAAATATCAGATATCCAACAAATAAAGTTGCCTTATCAATTAACTGGAAAAATAAGAAAGACAGCGATATTTTTATCCAAAGCTTATGATAGGGACAGAATGAAGGAACAAAATAGGTCATTAAATAGTTAATCCCACTAGGAGATTGTAAGTAAAAAAAATCTGGGAGACCCCTGTGAGTTAATGATTACTCCAGAAATTAGGTCTGCTTAACCACAAAACCAGACAGGCTTGCTTAGCAAAACCATGCAACATAAGCACAGGACATGCCCCAAAACAAAACAACGGTGGCATGAGACCCATATCCTGCCAGTGAGTTCAGTTAATTTAATGATCCATAGGACATGCTCTCTGCACACAAAAACAACAACTTGTGGACACAGCTTGACCACACAGGGACAAAAACACTCCCCTGCTCAACCTGGAGGAGGAGCTGATGATGAAAACATGATGTCTACTCAAAAGACAAGGTCTTCTCTCCCTTCCTACTTTTCCTTTGCCCACTAAGTTCTTCTGTTCTGTTCAGTCACTCAGTCATGTCTGACTCTTTGTGACCCCGTGACTGCAGCATGCCAAGCTTCCCTGTCCATCACCAACTCCCGGAGCTTGCTCAAACTCGTGTCCATTGTGTTGGTGATGCCATCCAACCATCTCATCCTCTGTCATCCCGTTCTCCTCCTGCCCTCAATCTTTCCAGCACCAGGCTCTTTCTTTTCCAATGAGTCAGTTCTTCGCATCAGGTGGCCAAAGTACTGGAGTTTCAGCTTCAGCATCAGTGCTTCCAATGAGTAAGTTCTTGGAGCATGGCATTTCTCACCCACCTGCTTATATGCCTCACAAGCGTCCTATTCTAATAAATCACTTATCTACCACTTTGCTCTCGCTCAATTGTTCTCTGCACTGAGACATAAAGGACTGTGGTACCAGAGCTCTTCAGAGCCTTCCTGAAATGACATCAATCAGTTTCAGCTGGTGACTGCGGCAGGCCTGTGGTAAAAAAGGAAGGTCTAGGATCAGGTCCTAGCAGGGCCATGGGATGCCATGGGCCAGGAGTTCCAGGGAGGGTGCTCTTTCGATGATAGCCTGTTGCAGTTGGGCCGATCAACCCTGAATGCTTTGGAGCTCTGATTGGGTACCTAAGTACAGGCCAGGGGATTGATGATATAAATGTTTAAAGAGAAGGAACTGGAAGAACAATGGTGATCAGCATGGACTGCCACAGAAAGGTGGCAGGAGTTGTGGAAGGGATCTTTTTGCTGGTGCAGAAGACAAGGGAAATGGTTTATGAAACGGAAGAATTTCACTCTCTGGTGGCTTTGACAAGGTTCGAGTAGTGGCTGCATAGAAACATAAAAAGAATATAAAGGCTATGCTTGTGCACATCCAACAGCTAGCCTGGGATAAAGCCAGCCACTAAATGATGTTACAGAATTTAATAATCTATACTCTTCTCTCTCACTCTGAGGTTTTCCTTCTATGCTTTACATGTGTTTCCATTCTATTTCTTTCCTTTTTAACTCCAGGAGACTTTTTACTACATTCACTAGAGCAATTCATTCTTCTCTTCTATGTCAGTTTATCTGGCAAGAAACCACTTTAATTCTGAGACTGTTCTTTTATCCCTGATTAAAACTCAAAAGACTGTTTTTCATAACGCCTCTTACCTTTTGAGATGGCACACAACTCTGTGAATTGTGCTTCTCTCTAAATAAATACCCATCACTTTGTCTCTCCTGAATTCTGTGATGAGACATCAAAAATCTGAACTTCATGAAGTCCTAAAAACAGGTGTGTAATCTCAATTAAAAGAGCTTGGGTTCAAGTTTCAATATGGGTTTTGGCTAGGCTGGAGTCCCAACTATGTGGATTCAAGTTCTAAACTGGGTTATAAGATTTCAGTCCTAAATTTAAAAAACTAAGCTGTAAATTAAACAATCAGAGCTATGGGAAATCCAAGACAGCTGCCTGACTCTTCCCAGCTCCCTGACAAACCCCATTTTTTAATTTAATGGGCTAAAGCTTTTCTTGGCTACAAAGCTAATGCACTCATCAAAAAAAAAAGGAGGGGGGGATAAAAATGTGTTTTCACTTGGGGTATCCTTTTTATTGGACAAAACATACAAGCCTATACGATCAGTTAACCAGACTTATCTTATTTTACAAACAAATCTATCTTAATTTGGCCATGTGTGTTAAAAGTGAGGGTAATTTTGGGGAAAATTGTATTTTTATAAATATTAAATTTTAGCTCTGCTACTTGAGGCTTAGTCACTCAGTTGTGTCCAACTCTTTGTGACACCATGGACAGAGGAGCCTGGAGGGCTGCAGTCCATGGGATTTTCCAGGCAAGAACACTGGAGTGGGTTGCCACGCCCTCCTCCAGATCATCTTCCTAACCCAGGGATCAAACCCAGGTCTCCTGAATTTACCATATGAGCCACCACAGAAGGGGATTCTGCCTCACCAAATTCTGAAAATCATTAGGACAGGGAACATATCTACTGTTTAAAACTTACTTTTTGAAATAGCCTTGGTCATTATTTTATATTATTGTAAAACTTAATTGAGTTACTAAGAAGGTATTCTAAGCTTGTTTCTGAAGCTGATCACTGTAATTTATCTTTGAAAAAAGATCAAATGTTTATAATCTATAACCAGAGGATATATGGTTTAAAAAAAATAAACATTTAATGAACTGTGTCCCACTAGATAAAAGACCTCTTAGTGGGTATTCTTAAGTACACCATGCCTCCTCCCCTCACCACCACCCCCCCCCAAAAAAAATTGAAGGGAATCAACTTTTTTGGTGAGTGGGGAGGCGGGGCAGGATTTGAGGTACTTTTCCCCCAATTACTAAAAGTGCCCAACGGAGGATGACTTCCTGAGCCTTAATGTCAGTCTTTCCCTCCTTCCAACCTTTAAAAATGCTGATCCTTTATTTCCAATTTGCAGCCAGACCAGTTCACTGGGGACTTTTTCTGTTCTATTCCTTTGTGGCAAGTTCTTAGACATTAACGCCTGGTTGGGGGACTACTGTAGAAGGGATAACATCTAAAGTTGTTAAGTACAAATCTTAATTAAATTATATGGTGGATTTTTTAACATGTGAAGGAAGTTCTTATATAGCTAACTATTGCCTTGGTGAAAGCTACTGTATTCATGAAAATGGCTGCTCCAACAAGGGCTATCTCACAGGTGGGAGCCAAGGCTCCAAGCCTCTTGTAGCCAGAGCCCATGCTAACCAAATGGCAGCCCAGTAAGGCCATACAGCACACCAGGCAGGGAACAACACTGTTCCCTGAGGCAGATTCACAATGCAATCATCAGATAAATTTTATTGATAGAGATAGATGGGACCATATGATTAACTGTTTAACAAGTGGTATAAAAAAGTTCACAGAGAACCCTGTTATTAAAAAAAAAAAACAAGGACAGGATGAAAATACTACAGTTTTTCAAGGGTGATTAATACAAGCTTTTAAAAAGTACACAAATATGGACTACTCCTCCCTCAAGGAACAAGCCCTTTTGGCTATGCACTTCATAGCCCAGTCTGCCCCAGACATCAGGCACAAAATTAAAAAAAAAAACTGCTGGTCCTCAGACCATCTATGAGTGATTTACTCCAACTGGCTTATCTGGTTTTCAATAACTGGGATATGGCCAAAAACGCTGAAGGCACCCAAAGAGAAAAAGAAAAGGCTCAAATGACTGCGATGGCTCTGTCCACTCAGGGACCACCAAAGGAGAGGCCAGACTTTCTGGGCCAAACTGGACATGGTAGACTACAAAGCCATGGGTACTGGGCACCTAGACAAAGTAAGTGTGCCCTGTGTGGATAGAAGGGGCACTAGAAGAAATAGTGATCCACGTGCCCTTGCTAACAGCCAGGGCATTGGCAGAGTGAAGGCCCCAGATGCCCACAACCATAGATGGTTTCACAATCCAAAGACTGACAGGGCCCAAGGCTAGAAGTGGCTCTGCCCAGAGATGGCATATAAACAACTAACACTGAGCCTCAGGTGGTCACTGAAATGGCAGGCCACTTGATAGAATTTCTCATAAACATTGCTGCGTCTTCTTGGTCTTAACCCAAAGGACTGAAAACCTTATCAACTGTAAGAAATATGTAATGGCAATGTCAGGAAAGAGACAGGGGCCTGCTTTCCTTGGACCCCTTTTCTGTAACATCAAAAACCGGCTGTTTCTACATTGCCTTCTGTTTATGCCTAATTGCCCTAGTTCTTTAATAAAAGGGACATATTAACTAAATTAGGAGCCATTCTATCTCTTGAGGGACAAAAAGGAACCCTCATCACCAAACGATATTAACAGAAAAAAAGGAACGGATTAAATCTATAACTGAGATAAAAGACTCAACAGACTCTAAAATATAAAACACTGAGACTCTGGGCCTAATTAAAACAAACAGATTGAGGCCTCAAGTGACCCTTCTGGATTTGGAAACCACTGGGGGAAAAAATGGTTCAGATCTTGAAAATTATGGTTATAATCTCTTTTAATGACTTTTTTGATGCTTACTGTTGTATTTTTTTAGATTCCTAAACTTTTTTTTAGATTCCTCAATGCTTTACATCCAAGAGAACTAAAAAGATAATGCTAACCAGAGTGACACTGACTTGCAGTTCTCCAAATAGAAAAGGGACAAAATATATTTGTGTAGGATATAAGATTAATATAATATAATATAAACAGAAATTTATTACATTTAAATTATTAATGACATCATTCAAGATGCTTCTATTCTTATTTTTTCTGCACTTGATAAAATATTCTCAGAGAAATGTTAGTGTCACTATGCTTATTTTTTCTTTTCCCTTATATTTGTTCTGATTTTTGCTTTATGTATCCATGCTTCTTTGTTATTAGGCGTCTGATGGTTTATGATGTCTATCTTCTTTGTGAATTATACTTTTTATCATTACAAATATTCACCTGTTTCATTTAAAAATAAATTTAAAAAAGGGACAGTCAGCCAGATGTTTACTCCTTCCCCTGACAGGCCTATGCCCATTCTCAGCTGAAAGTAGCTACTGATTAAAAGAACTTCACCCCTTACCCCCTCTTTTAAGAATAAAAGGGTAAACACCTGGAGGGGGGAAATGATAAGGAGAGAATGAAGGGACAAGATAGGTGATTAAATATTTAATCCTACTAGGGATTAGAAAGAGAAATAGAAAATAGAAATATATGGAACCTCTGTAAGTTAATTATTATTCAAGAAAGTAGGTTTGCTTAACCCACAAAACCAAACAGGCTTGCTTAGCAACAGAAGCACAGGGCATGCTCCCAAACCATAAACCAATGGGGGCATGAGACACGTATCTTGCCCAGTGAGCTAAGTAAGTTAATGATCCCTAGGATATGTGCTCTACACATGTGAAAAACAAATTTGTGGACCTAGCTTGATCACACAGGGACAAGAAAACTCCTGTGCCCAATCTGGAGGAGGAGTTCATGATGAAAACATGGCATCTATTCAAGAAAGACAAAGAAGTGTTCTCCCCCTCCTCACTATTCCTTTGATTATGAAAACTGTAGACCACTAAGTTCTCAGAGCACGGCATTTCTCTCCTGGGCGCTTGGGGCCTCACAGGTGTGCCGTTCTGATAGATAACTTCTTATCCACCACTGTGCTCTTGCTGAATTCCTCTCTGCACTGAGACATAAAGGACTATGGTACCAGCGTTCTTCAGAGCCCCCATGAAATGACACCAATCGGTTTCACTTACACTGTGTAATGCCAGTTACATGTACATAGCATTTTGCTTTTAACTTCACACAAAATATAGTGACAATAAATGCTAATATCAATATTACAACTGTTTTACAAAAGCTGGAGCTTTCAAAATAGAAGCCAGATAAAATTTATAATATGGCCTTGAGCAAAAAAGATATACAACTTAACGATGTCAGATTATAAATGTTGCTACTGCTTAGAGAATGAGTTTTCAGGTCAACTGCTGTGCAACTGATAAGAAAAAGAATGTCCAGGTTAATCAGAATAGAGCCAAATTCCACAGCATGGTAAGTGATCTGATTGTGATCAGACAGATTATATGCTGTTCTTAACGGCGGCAGTAGTTATCAATGAGCATTCACAAAGTGGCAGGTGCTGAGTTCAGCTCAGTCGTGTCCAACTCTCTGCTACCCCATGGCCTGCAGCATGCCAGGCTTCCCTGTCCATCACCAACTCCCATCCTCCCAAGATTTATAATGTTAAGCCAACCAATCACAAGGCTTTGGTTCCCAAGGGTTCATGAAGGTGGCACTGTGCTTTTGTGGTAATGGGGGTAGGAGAATGCCAAAGAATGGATAAGGCAGAGGAAAGACAAATTTTTATCTGATGATACATCTGCTAAGTAGTTCATTTTTCAAAGTACGACTTCCAAAAGCAGTGCTTTGTTTCCCTTTAAATGTAAATCAAAATTGTATTAAAACAAACACCAGAAGAACTGGAGGGTATCCAAATTTCAGAACAAAGAAGTGAAATAATTTGTCTGAAGAATTAGAACCCAGGTGTTCTAGCTCCCAGGCTCATATTCTTTCTGCTGCAGCAATTGCTGATTTTACAGCCAAATATGTGCAACTGCCTTTCTACTCTAGGGGAATACAGATTTGCAAACTATAATTTTTTCCCCCAATAAACTCAGTTCACTTTTTTCATTCAAACACATTATCTCAACAACACATTTTCTACACACTAAAACCAAAGAAACTCTATTTTTAAGAACTTTATGGGAAGAAAAAAAAAAGTGGTTCTAAATACTGTTAAACAAACTCAGCTGTGGGCTGTGGGTGTCAGTATATTCAACAGAAACCTTACCTCTTACTTGATGCACAGGAATTAGCTTTCCAGCCAGCATATCATAGACATAAAGAATCTTGCTGTGAGTGCTCGTGGCTAAAACCTCTTCTCCATTAGCACTAAAACAAGCCTTAAAGATCGGAAACTTTTCCAAATAGATGCTCTGAATTTTAGGATTTGTTTTTCCATCAACCTATAAGGAATTATAAAATATTCCTTTTGATTATTTCCAAAGACCATGTATGCTGATTATAAACACTTTTCACTACAAGTCTCCACATACCTGAAATAGGGATACAGCATTATCCAGTCCAGCGACCATCACAACCTGGGCATGAGGGTGGAACTGCACAGACGAGATCCGAGCAGTAGTAGGACGTTCAGCATTTGCATGCTGGCAGTTCTTCATCTGTGGAAAAATAAAGTTGAAATTTTATCAATTCAAATGGGTTAACATTATCTTCTTTAAAGCATGATAAAAGACATCATAGTTTACAATGCAAAAGAAAGTGCACTGGAATGAAAACCAGAAGACCACAGCTCTGTGACCAACTAGTATTCTAGTACAATGTTTCACTATTCAAGAATCCATTTTTACAATCTTTCAAAGAAGGAGATTAAATCGTTATGCCTTGGAACTCTAGTACACAATCATTTCCCTGAGATATATCCATTTGAGTTAGGAGATTTTTATTTCCATGGAAATTTTACTTAAAACTCCTACTCTGGCATCGCTGTAGTCATGGTACACAATAAAAGGCAACGAGTGGTCATTCCCAAGGTTCTATGGTTGGCATGTCCACTTGTGCAAACTCCAGGATAGTGATGGATGGGAAAACCCAGTGTGCTGCGGTTCATGGGGTCACAAAGTCAGACTTGACTCAGCAACTGAACAACAGCAATGGTTGGTATGGATTGGTAATGTTTTTCTCTCACGGTATATGGTTGTTAGTTTGAAGTAATGATGATCTCATGTGTCATTTGGACTATTTTCACACTTTTGTTTTGTTTTTACAGGCTTTTCACTCTGCATTAAAAATGAAATTATATAAAACATCATAGTATTATATGATGTTCTGTTTTTGACTACATTTTCAACAGAGGTGAATTCACTCTATGAGGAGCTAAATGAATTACCTTCAGAGTAAGGACAGACAGAATCACTAATAATTTATCATGATAAGATCCCCTTTTCTCATATAATTCACATGCTATCATTTTATAATGGGGAAAATTACATCAAAGAAAGAACAGTTCATTTGACAGATATTTGAAGTAAGTGCTGGGTAAGCACTTGGTTACAACAATGAACAAGTGGGACACAGGAGTAAATTAGAAGGTAACTAGAGTAAGCTACTTTTTAAAAGAAGATTGAAAAAAGATTTATTTGGCTGTATCAAGTCTTAGTTGCAGCACATGGGGAATCTTTATTGCAACATGCAGTAGTTTTTCTTGCAGCAGTCTCTCTAGTTTCAATGGATGGGCGTAGTTGGGTGTAGTTGATCTGTGGTTCATGGGATCTTAGTTCCCTGACAAGGATCAGACCCAAGTCCTCCACACTGGAAGGCAGATTCTTAACCACTGGACCACTAGGGAAGTCTTGAGTAAGCCACTTTAGACAGGAAGGCCAGGAAAGACATTTCTAGGGCATTATGTGAGCAGAAAGGTAAGAATGAGTTTGCCACTGGCTGTGCTTGAAAAACAGACAGAAGACTGAGCAAGAACAAAGGTTTAGAGGCAAGAAAGGACTCAGCATGTGCAGAAAACAGAAACAAGGTCTCTGCAGCCTAAATAAGGAGTAAGAGAAAAAGGGATGAGATGAAATTGAAGACGTAAGCATTAAGTCAGATCCCAGGAAGAGGGTAGTGTAGACTATGATACGACAGCTTACAAAGAGCAATGAAAAGTGACAGGACATGACGCTTTATTTTTAAAAGACCCTTCAGGCTACTGTAGGAAGAATGGTTGAGGAAGAAGTGGAAATGGAGAGTCTAGCCATGAAATTGTTGCCATGCAGCACGAACCAGGCTCCTGTCAACAGAAAGGATGAGAAATGCAAAAGGAGGAATCAAGCAAGAATCATAAAAGATTCCTGGGAACGTAATTTAATGTTATCATTTTTGCAAAAGGAAAAAAAAAAACACCTTACACAAATATTTATCAAGGCAAAAAGACAGCAAGCACATTTAATCCCACAGATAACAGAAAGCCATAGGTCTGAAAGTCAAAGTATTTTGGATTTGAGGTAATTAACTGGTTTGGCCCAATTTTACTAATTCTCACCTTTAAGATTCCTTTAGGAAGAGATGTAGATGTGGATATGAAATTCCCAGTCCTTTGCAACAAATCATCTTCATCCTCTTCACTTTCATCTATGTCAAACAAACCCATAAGTTTATCTTTAGAATCAATGAGATAGCCATCACCTATCCCAAACACCTGTATTTCAAACTTCAACTCCCCTCCCATTCTCCCAATCTCAATCATTTTATTTAAGCTACAACTGGT
This sequence comes from Bubalus bubalis, assembly GCF_019923935.1. Lineage (NCBI taxonomy): Eukaryota > Metazoa > Chordata > Mammalia > Artiodactyla > Bovidae > Bubalus > Bubalus bubalis. The sequence goes on along the minus strand of NC_059159.1, from coordinate 27,624,597 downwards.
AAAAGTAAAACAGCAAAATAAATTTGAAAGAGGAAATGACAAACACATCAATGTATATGTTTAAAAGCCTGACTCTGGAATGAAAGGCAGACATTCACTACAGTGACTAAAAGAACATGAAATAAAGATAAACTGAGTCAACATTTAAAGAGAGAAACTCATAATTGTGGCAAAACTGGCAACAGGATGAACAGCAGATCTAGCTTAACAATTCACAAGAAAAAGAACTAGAACTTTTAGTTGACTGGAAGATCACTGGTAGCAAACCATGTGTCAGAACTTCAAAGAAAGGTAATAGGCCTGCTCTTCCCCTGGAGATGACTGATTAATCTCCTAAAGAAAGCTGAGAAGCTAAGCAGAGTATTTCAGGTTAAGGGGGCAAAACCTAGCACCAGAAGCCCTCTAGGGTACCTAAGGGACCTGATAAACTACCAGGCTCTGAAATTGTTGCCACAAAAGGCAGTACATAAAATTAAAGGTGAAATAAAAGAATCGTAAGAAAATCTCCCAAGACCTGAAACCCAGCTTTAAAACCTCGTACTGTCTCATTAGAATAAAATGTTTTAGGATTGCTAGTACCCCTTGCCCAGCCACTTACCCAAAAACAACTGTACAAATTCTCTAGAAAAATATATCATAGTCCTAGACCTCTAGTTAATCAATACTACTTTTCTTTAATTGGAGTATAATTGCTTTTCCATATTGTGTTAGTTTCTGCCATACAACGTGAATCAGCTATATATATGCTATACATATTCCCCCCTTTCGGAGTCTCCCTCCCATCCCACCCCCATCCCATCTCTCCAAGTCATTACAGAGCACCAAGCTGAGCTCCCTGTACTATACAGAAGGTTCCCATTAGCTATCTGTTTTACACATGTGTTAGTTGTTCAGTTGTGTCCGACTGTTTGTAACCCCATGGACAGTAGTCCATCAGGCTCCTCTGTCCATGGAATTCTCCAGACAAGAATAATGGAGTGAGTAGCTAGTCCCTTCTCCAGGGGATCTTCCAGACCCAGGGATCGAACCTGTGTCTCCTGCATTGCAGGCAGATTCTTTACCACCTGAGCCACCAGGGAAGCCCCACCGCACACACAGGAATGTATACAAGTCAATGCTACTCTCTTAATTCATCCCATCTTCCCTTCCCCACATGTCCAAAAGTCTGTTCTCTACATCCATGTCTTCTATTCCTGCCCTGCAAATAGGTGCAGTACCATTTTTCTATTTGATACTATTTTTCATGTACAATGCCCACCACTCAATGAAACAGAACCAAGTCAATAATGACAAGGTGAGTATAATCTGACTGAAAACCTAAGGGGAAACAATCCTCACAGGAGATCTAGATAATGGAGTTATCAGACATAAAAATTTAAATATTATGTTTAAAACTTATGGAAAAAGAGATCAGGTCTCTGGTTTCCAGAGATTGGTGAGGGAGAGGAACATAAGGGGAAATTGGATGAAGGCAGTCAAAAAGGTACAAGCTTTCAGTTATAAGATCAGTAAGTACTAGAGATATAACATACAACATGATAACTAGAATTCTGCTATATATATCAAAGTTGTTAAGATATAAAAATCTTAAGACATCTCATCACAAGGAAAAATATTTCTTTTCTATGTGTATAACTTTTTATCTATCTGAGATGACGGATGTTCACATACACTAAACTTATTTTGGTGATCATTTCATGATGTCTGTAAGTCAAATCATTACACTGTACACCTTAAACTTATACAGTGTTGTAGGTCAATTCTCTCAATAAAACTGGAAGGAAAAGAAAAAAATTAAAACTTCATTTTTAACATATTTAACATATTTAAAAGACATGTTTTACATATTTGAAAGACAAGACTCAGAAATAAGCCAGAAAACTAGCTGACTAAAAAAAGAACCAGCCACTTCTCTGGCAGTCCAGCAGTTAAGACTTTGCCTTCCAATGCAGGGGGTAAGGGTTTGATCCTTGGTTAGGGAGCAAAGATCCCACATGCCTCTAGACCAAAAAACCAAAACACAAATAGAAGCAATACTGTAACAACTTCAGTAAAGACTTAAAAAACAAAACAAAATCTCAGACTATCATAAAAAAATAGAACCAAATAGAAATTCTAGAACTGAAAAACACAGTAATGAAAATTTAACATCCAGTGGATGGTTTTAACAGGTATCAAAATTACATGAGGAGAGAATTAGTGGTCTAGAAAAAGGATCAGAAAAAATTATCCAGACTAAAGCACAGAAAGCAAAAAGAAAATACAGAAAAGAACAGTCTATAGCCATACCACCCTGAATGCATCCAATCATCAGAAAAGAACACACAGAATGTTTTAAAAAAAAATTAACATAAATGTAACTGGTATCCTAGAAAGAAAGAAAGAATGGAACAAAAACAATTTGAAGAGATTAACAGGCAAGAATTTGCAAAACTTAGAAAAGGCATCTAGCCAGATTCAAGTGTACCTATGAAGACCAAGAATACAAAGCAATCTAAAAAGACTGGGGGGAGGGGTAGATAAATTGACAAAAAAGCAACAATAACACAACTACAATATTGAGGAATTATTACTGATTACTGCAAGCATATCAGTTCAGCTCAGTTGCTCAGTCATGTCCAACTCTTTGCAAACCCACAGACTGCAGCATACCAGGCTTTCCTGTCCATTACCAACTCCCAGAGCTTGCTCAAACTTATGTCCATTGAGTCAGTGATGCCATCCAACCATCTCATCCTCTGATGTCCCCTTCTCCTCCTGCCTTCAATCTTTCCCAGCATTAGGGTCTTTTCCAAGGAGTCAGTTCTTCGCATCAGGTGGCCAAAGTATTGGAGCTTCAGCATCAGTTCTTCCAAAGAATATTCAGGACTGCTTTCCTTTAGGATGGACTGGTTGGATCTCCTTGCAGTCCAAGGGACTCTCAAGACTCTTCTCCAACACCACAGTTCAAAAGTATCAATTCTTCGGCGCTCAGCCTTCTTCACAGTCCAACTCTCACATCCATACATGACAACTGGAAAAACCATAGCTTTGACTAGACAGACCTTTGTCAGCAAAGTAATGTCTCTGCTTTTTAACATGCTGTCTAGGTTTGTCATAATTATTCTTCCAAGGAGCAAGCATCTTTTAATTTCATGGCTGCAGTCACCATATGTAGTGATTTTGGAGCCCCAAAAATAGTCTGTCACTGATTCTCCATCTATTTGCCATGAGGTGAGGGGACCAGATGCCATGATCTTCACATTTTGAATGTTAAGAGTTTTAAGCCAGCTTTTTCACTCTCCTCTTTCACGTTCATCAAGAGGCTCTTTAGTTCCTCTTCACCTTCTACCATTAAGGGTGGTGTCATCTGCGTATCTGAGGTTATTGATATTTCTCCTAGCAATCTTGATTCCAGCTTGTGCTTCATCCAGTCCAGCATGAAGTACTCTGCATATGAATTAAATAAGCAAGATGACAATATACAGCCTTGATGTACTCCTTTCCCAATTTGGAACCAGTCTGTTGTTCCATGTCTGGTTCTAACTGCTGCTTCTTGATCTGCATACAGATTTCACAGGAGGCAGGTAAGGTGGTCTGATATTTTCATGTGTTTAAGAATTTTCCATAGTTTTCTGTGACCCACATAGTCAAAGACTTTAGTGCAGTTGATGAAGCAGATGTTTTTCTGGAATTCTCTTGCTTTTTCTATGATCCAATGGATCATAACAGCATTATAGTTATGTTTAAAGCGGGGTGGGGGGGCGGTATTTCTCTTTTAATCTAGAAACCTCCTTGGCAGTCCAGGAGTTAAGATTCCGCACATTCACTTCAGGGTGCACAGGTCTAATCCCTGGTCAGGGAACTTACGTAACAGTGAGCCAAAAAAAGTAATTCAGAAAGAACAAAAAATAACCTTAAAAAAACATAATAATCTAGTATTTATAGATAAAAATAACAAATGGTGGGACTTCCCTGGTGGTCTAGTAGTTAAGAATCTGCCTTAAGGGGACAGAGTTAAGTGGTTAGAAATCTCAAGGGACATGAGTTCGATCCTTGGTCTGGGAAGACCCCTCATGCCATGGAGCATCTAAACCCATGTGATGGAATTCCTGAGCCCACACACTCCAGGGTCTGCACACTGCAATAAAGAATAGCCCCCACTCACTGCAACTAGAGAAAAGCCCACACACAGCAATGAAGACCTAGCACAGCCAAAAATTAACTAATTAATTTTTAAAAATAACTGTGAGATTAAAACTGTGAAGCTAGGTTATTATAGTCACCACTTTGCCAATAAGTATACTTTGGACAAATCACTTGTATCTTTTTGAACCTTACTCTTGTCATCTGTCCAATAAAGGTATTAGACTTCAAAATCCCAGATAGTAACAGACTGGCTAACTGTTGACCTAATTCGTTTCCCTTTTCTCCTTGGCACAAAGACACACTCTATTTCCTGGTATTCCATGCAGTTAAGTGTGGTCTCATTACTGAGTTCTGGCCAAAAACATGGGGGTGCAAGTATCATGTAGCACTTGCAGGACAGGTTTTATTAACCTCCCTTGGTGAGCCTCTCTCACTTCTCCTATAAGTCAACTGGTAGTCGTCAATACCTTCGGCAACTCTGGAAGGCCCAGAATAAGATGGCAGAATCTCTAAGAATTTGGGCCCCTGAAGTAGAACATGACCTCACCACCCTAACTGTATGCACAGAAAAAAAATTCTACCTGATTAAGCCACTGGGATCTGGGAAATTTTCTGCTTCAGTGCTAGCATAAAACCTTATCTATAATTACATGGATCTAAAATAGAGTATTCTATGAATGCAGTATTCTAAAACGGATAATAAAATTGTATTTCATTCAGGAAAGTAAACTGGTGACCAAAGTTTGTAATTATGTCATGTTAAAAAAAGTGATGACAAGATAATTAACATACCAAAAAAAACTTGGAAAAATATTTCTCAAATAACAGAACAGTTTCATATGAAAGAGAGATAAGATTATATCTCTTCAAAACACAGGACTAGAGAGTAGGAAGATTAAATTTCAAAATAGTAAAAAATTAGAACAATTAGTTCTTAAAGAGGAAGAGAGTAAGAAACAGCCAAATAAAGAGCACAACATTATTTGATATATTTAAGCAGAGGTTAAGTTATCATCTAGCAGCTGTTGTGGAAAAGCTTCTTGCAGTGGATCGAGTCAGGTTATATCACTAAGAGTCCCTCAACCTCTAAAAGTATCTAGTTGGAAACCAGAAGGTAAGTTTCTACTTACTAACTGATTGAGTTTTCTATCAGAAATGTATAAAACTGGTTCCTTGTAAGGGCTCCCTATACTTGAATACCAGGACTGACATAGGTTGGGAGAAGGAAGGGAGAGGTGATGACGACAATCAAATAGAAATTCATCAGATATCAAAGATGCTAAGAAAGGAGCTCCTGTATTACAATGAAAGGCTACACTGCAGAATCCCTCAAGGATTTCAAAGGTCAATTTCAAGTCTAAAATTTGTAACTCCAAAAACTCATATCAGGTCTTGGCCAAACTGTAACATCTAAACTCAAAGATCTTAACGGTAGAAAACAGTTTTGGTACAAGTCAAACTTAAAATCCGGAGTTGAAAAATAGGTTTTTAGGAAGTATGTAATCATCTGGGTCTGACCTGACAGGTGTTCCTTAGCAAAACATTCCATTTCCTAGTGGATAGCTAAATCAGTTGCTCATGTCTTTGGAAGGGGCGCTGAATCAAGAAATAACACTACTATTTATTTTTTTTACTTAATCCTATGTCATAATGTAACATAGTTCTGTTGAAGAAAACAAAACAAAATTCATCCATTATTGCCTTTACAAGTAAAGAGTATACTATTAAGTCTTACATTATTGTAAAAGCATTTCCCTCAGAGAAATGGTAGACTTCAAAACCAGGTATTTAAAAAAAAAGACATTTCAAACATTAATGAGTCTCATGAGAAACCTCAAATAATAACAGAACAACATTAGGAATCTAGTTACCAATTTAAACAGAGGTGTCAACACTCACCATCTGAAGGTGTTTTCCATTTATTGGCCTCTGCCCAGGCAGGTACTCCCCCCATAGCATGCTGAAATCTAAGCAAAAACATAAAATTTTGCAGGGACCACTGTATTTATACTTTGGTACATTTAAAGAATATAGGTCAGAACATAAATAGAAATCTCTTCCAAAGAAGTTCTTATCCTGAAGAACAGAAGGGCTAGTCACACAGGATATTCCCAACCTGCCTAAATTGATAACCATCTAAACTAGTCCGGGATACAGGACACCTGGATACCTATTTGTTGTTACTAATTACATTTGCTGTTGCCTTATTTGCATATATAAACACACAAGATTTGGTGATTAAGAAATAGAAAACTCTTTGCGGTTATAAATCAATGCTAACAGAATACACAATAGAATACTAGAACATGTATGAAAGAAAATGACCAGAATGGTAAAATAAACAAACCTTCATTGTATATCCTTTGACTAAAATGGGAGCACTTCACCCTAGAAAAAGTAAGCTCCAAGAGAAGCATGCTAGTTACATTCTGGTATGTAGAAGCCTGCAAAAATCATTCTAATTGTTTAAAACAGAATCATAGACAAGTCCACCAAACTAAGCCCACTGGACAAAATGTATGAAACTGTTTTCAAAAGTTGGACAAAAGGCAACATAGGACTATGATCCCTAAGAGAAGAGAAATAACAAGGGGAGCCATGCCATTACTGGGATTTTCCCCTCAAGGCATTTTTATAAGACCCTGACACAGAGGTAAGGGGAAAATGATCCGACTTGAAAGACGCTGAGACAACAGGAATTTGAGGGGCAATCAACTATAGAAGAGGAAGAGAATGAGCTCCAGAAATTTGCACAGGGGGTCCACAGACACTTCTGAATACTAAGCTACACACTCACAGAATAAAATTCCATGAGGTCAAGCAAGGAACTACTAGACGGATCTAAGTTGCACAGAACCAAAGTTCAGACATTTGAGTTCAACCAGTCAGAGGAAGGGTCCTTATTGAACACTCAGGACATTCAGCAGAGATCCCAGGAAGGTCACATCTTAATAGGGCTAAACCAGCCTAGAATAAATGCTACTCGAATAGAAGAAATCTCTAAAAACAAGTCTTGAAAGGATCAAAGTGATTTCCAAGTCATTTAACTGCCTGCCAAGACAAAGTTAAACACGCACTAAAAACAAAAAACAAAATCCAGGCACTGAACAACATTCACACTGCCCAGAATACAATCAAAATTATTAGATTTACAAAGAAGCAGAAAAATATGAACCATAACCAGAAGAAAAAAAAAAAAGCAATCAACAGAAATGAAAGACCTGACAGGATTAGCGCTCGAGGACCTAAAAGTAACTAATACACATAAAAACGAATGAAACCGTGCCATTTGCATAAATGTGGATGACTCTAGAGACGGTCACAAAGTGAGGTGAGTCAGAAACAGAAAAACAAATATCATGTAATATTGCTTACATGTGGAATCTAGAAAAGTGATACAGCAAAGCAGAGAGACACACAGATGTAGAGAACAAGTGTATGGTAATGGATGGGGGCGGGGGGGGGGGGCAGGATGAACTGGGAGGTTGGGATTGACGCATATACACTATGCATAAAATAGATAACTAATGAGAACCTAACGCATAGCACAGGACAGTCTACTCAATGCTCTGTGGTACCTAAACGGGAAGGAAATCCAAAAAAGAGGGAATATATGTACATGTATAGCTGATTCACCTTGCTGTACAGCAGAAACACAACTTTGTAGAGCAACTATACTCCAATAAAAATTAATAGAAAATAAAATAAAACAGCTAATACAAATATATTCAAGTATTTAAAGGATGTATGAACACAATAAAAGGAAAAATAGCAACTAAACAGAACAAAATGAAAGGTCTAGTTGAAAAGATCTTCTCAAGCTGGAAAATATCTGAAATAACAAATTCACTAAATGGGTTTAACAGACTGAAAAAACTATATACTGTATTATTGTATTTATATGACATTCTGGAAAAAGCAAATCTATAAAGACAGAAAATGGATCAATGCTTGTCAGGGGCTAATGGAGTTAGAAGATGAAGAGAGAATGCTGACTATTGAGGGGTATAAAAGAACTTTCTGAGTGAAAGCAATGTTCTGTATCTTGATTACATATATTAATTGTCATGGGCTTACATGACTATACCTACTAAACAAAATTTACAGAATGATACTTTAAAAGGGTGAATTTCAATATATGTAAATTATACTTCAATAAATCTACTGTCAAAATATAGTGATAATGTAATGAATCTCTAGGAATATAAAAAAAATTCAGTACAAAAAATAAACATACCTTAAAATACTTTTAAAGGTACACAAGTTTGAATTAATAAAATGTTTCAATAAAAAATCATTATTTTAAAATATGTATTTTCCAGTTCTGTTCAACCTCAAGAGCCTAGAAGTTGTGGAAAAGAGATGATTTACCACATACCAACTAACAAGCAAGTGAACAATAATATCATTGATCATACTTGGACAGTGGGATTCCAAGTTTTTTGTACTTGTGTTCTCTCTCTGCTCCCTCATAATAAAGTTAAATCATTTTCCAAGGACAATTCTTTTATGATTCAAAATGGAAATCTGACTACCCAAGAAGCTGTTACAGCCAAAGGTTGAACAAGTCAAAATAAAATACACTTACTCTTCTTTAAGTCTCTTTTGAAGCTCATCTTTTGAAAGCTGATTTTCACTGGCATTTTTCATCATATCTTTCCGAAAACGATTGTTCATCATGTCAACCCTACAAAAAAAAATAGAACAGTATGCTTTAGTTAACTTAAAGAATTAACATTAACAGTTGTTGCCTTTAGTATTTGGAGCAAACAACACAGGCCAAGATTTATAAGATGTGGAACATCTCAAATATACATTCTTCATTCTTCCAGAAATAAAAAGTAAATCTCTAATATTTCAGGTCACCTAATTCACCCTCTGGTGAGCTATTTCAAATTCATGACTTCTCTAGACACAGCTTACAGCCATTCACCAAAATTAATTCCAGGTAAATCACCCAAACTTTAAAATACTATGAAGGAAAAATATAGGTAAATATTTTTCTCTCTGATGCAGAACTTTTTACTGTTAAAATCAGAAGAAAAAAAAAAGATTTCACTACATATATACTTGAATATTCTGTGCCAAACAATATTAAAACCAACTTAAAAGCAAACAAAAAGCGAGAAGATGAGTTTCTCTGGTGGCTCACTGGTAGGCAATTTACCTGCAGAAGACTCGAGTTGGATCCCTGATCTGGGAAGATCCCACATGCTGTGGGGCAATTAAGCCCAAGCGCCACAATTATTGAGCCTGAGCTCTGCTGCTGCTAAGTTGCTTCAATTGTGTCCGACTCTGTGCGACCCGAGAGACAGCAGCCCACTAGGCTCCTCTGTCCCTGGGATTCTCCAGGCAAGAACACTGGAGTGGGTTGCCATTTCTTTCTCCAATACATGAAAGTGAAAAGTGAAAGTGAAGTCGCTCAGTCATGTCCGACTCTTAGCGACCCCATGGACAGCAGCCTACCAGGCTCCTCCGTCCATGGGATTTTCCAGGCAATAGTACTGGAGTGGGGTGCCACTGCCTTCTCCGAGCCTGAGCTCTAGAGCCTGGCAACTGCAACTACTGAGACCATAAGCCACAACTACAGAAGCCCACACACCCTAGAGAAGAAACCATAATGAGAAGTTCGCACACTGCACTAGAGAAGAGCCCTCACTCTCCACAACCAGAGAAAAGCCCAAGCAACATCAAAGACATGGCACAGCCAAAAATAAATAAAATTATATAGTTTTTAAAGCTAGAAGATAATGTGCAATAAACTTGACATTAAAAGGTTTGAAATTCTCAATTACATAAGGAGCTAATATACTAAAATCATTAATAAACAGTCTCATTCTGCCATATGCAACAACATGGATGAACACTATGTGAAATAAAACAGACATGGAAGAAAAATACTGCATGGTCTCACTTATGCGTGGACTCTGAAGAGAAGAACAGACAAAAGCAAAGAGTGGAATGACGATTACCAGGGGTGAGAAGGTAGACGAAACAGGGAGATGCTGGTCGAAGAGTACAAAGCTGCAGTTATATAGGATAGAGAGCTAATGCAAAGCATGACTACAGTTAATATTACACACTGGAAATTTGCAAAGTGAGGAGATTTCAACTGCTCTCACTACAAATAAAAATGGTAACTCTTTGAAGAAATGGAAATGCAATTAATTTACATGACTGCAGTAATAACTTCACTATGTATATGTATAGCAAATTATCATGTTGTACACCTTAAACACATTCAACTTTTATTTGAAAAGTAAACAAAATGAAACAGTGTTTAGTGGACAAAACAAGCAAAGACATAACAGAGACTACTTTTAAGAAATACCAATGACTAACAAAAACTGATCTATCTTCTCAACAAAAATTAAGTAGGTATTTCCCACCCGTTAAACTGACAAGGTCTGAAAACAGAAATTACGGTTTTCAAAAAAGAGTAAAACAAATACTTTTCAATTGAAAAGTAAACTGGTAGAACTTCAGAGTCAGCCTGGTAGTAATTATCAACAACCCTAGATATGTCTCCTCTTTGATTAAATTATTCTACCTCTGAAAGACTGGAGCCTCATCCTCTGCTTCCTTTTCAAACCTACCCTCTTTCCTCACTGCATCCTCATCCTCACCCCCAACTCCATCATCACTGCACTCCTTCAAGGGTGCAGCAGTGGAATATCTGGCATCCAGTTCTAAGAATAAGTGGTGGCAGAGTTCAATACAGAAGCTCCTTTGCCCCAGTGATGTTGCATATTTGTCTGTCTGTGGCTTCAACTTCTGGCTTTAGATTTCATAAATTCATTTTCTAATTTAAAAGAAGAATCTTCCTTTAATTTTAAAAGAAAAAGGTTTATGCATAAACATGCCCATCTCAACATTAATTTAAAAAAATAACTTACCCAACAACAGCTATGTAAATTATGGTTAAATCATATAATGGATTATAATACATCCATTATAGTAGTCTTTAAAGTGTTTATAAGGTGTTTTGTTTTTTTTTTTAATTAGGGAGAAATGCTTGTAATACAGTACATTCTTCCTATGCGTGTGTGCTTGCTAAGTTGTTTCAGTCACGTCCAACTCTTTGCAACCCTTGGACTCGGAGCCCATCAGGCTCTTCTGTCCATGAAATTCTCTAAGCAAGAATATTGGAGTGGGTTACCATGCCCTTCTCCAGGAGATCTTTCCAACCGAGGGATCAAACCTGTCTCTCTTACATCTCTTGCATTGGCAGGCGAGTTCTTTACCACTAGCGCCACCTGGGAAGCCCATGTAAATTATGGTTAAATCATATAATGGATAACATATCCATTTTAAAGTGTTTATAAAGTTTTTTTTTTAACTAGGGAGACATGCTTGCAATACAATACATTCTCATCAATTAAAGTACATACTGTGCATGATGGCTAATTTTTTTTAGTCTTTTCTCCATTTCAGGCATGTGTAAAGAGCTCTACATATAGTATTTAATCTCAAGAGCCTTCTGATATAGTTACTATCTCCATTTTACAAAGGAGAAAAGACAGGTTCCAAACTGGCCTGTAGTCAGTTAGGAACTGGCCAAACTGGGAAGCAAACTCAGGTCTGACCCCCAAACACTGTGCTCTCTTAGCTTCTCTGTAGAGCACAGAAGAGAGGAGAGATGCATGCCAGCACACTAACCGTGGTTCTCCCTCGGCGATGGGATATGAATGGTCTTTGCCATATACTTTCCAGTACTTTTTAAATCTTCACAGAATCACATATTCAGAAAGAGAACGTTCTTAAAACCTGAAAAACAACTTCTGACGCATCCAGAGGGATTCCAGAAAAAAATTAGGCAACCTACATCTCCTCATCTTCATCTTCTTCATCCAGCCAAACTGGCTTCTTCTGAGGTAGAAAATTATCTTTTGCTTCCTTTTCCACTTCTGAGTCATCTGAGTCTTCCTGTACTTGAACCTAGAGAAGACAAAATACCCACAAGCACTGAGTCTTTCTTATCTCATGGTGGCAGACTTTGTAGTTACACTGTTTGTAGAATGCTTTGTTTTTATGGCCCTCTGATCAAATTATGGGACAGAATACTACCACAGCAAATGCTAGAGGCAGAACAGAAAACCAGATTAGAGATAGAGAAATGCATCACCCACTGGACAGGTGAGGTAAGATAGAACAGTCTAGGAGAAAAAGTCAACTAGCTGAGAAGATCAAAAAAGACAAGAGTAAAAGGTAAGTTAGATAAAAGAGCAGGGAAAATCACAGAACTACACAAATCACAGGATCCGAGGCAGACTGACACCAAAAATAAAATAACATGATTGAATGTCATGACTAAACCATATTTCATATTCTTAGACACACTTCTCTATTTTTCTTAACTGTTCTTGATCCCCTACCTACTTAAGAAACTTTATACTATACAATCAACTCTAAATCTAGACCACAGAATTTACCCTGAAGTGAGCTTGAGCTTTCCCAAAACCACGATAAGTTGCTAAGTTGTTTCAGTCATGTTGGACTCTATGTGACCCCATAGATGGAAACCCACCAGGCTCCCCCATCCCTGGGATTCTCCAGGCAAGAGTACTGGAGTGGGTTGCCATTTCCTTCTCCAATGCATGAAAGTGAAAAGTGAAAGGGAAGTCGCTCATTCATGTCCGACTCTTAGCAACCCCATGGACTGCAGCCTACCAGGCTCTGCCATCCATGGGATTTTCCAGGCAAGAGTACTGGAGTGGGGTGCCGGTGCCTTCTCCAAAACCACGATAGGTATGTTCAAATGATTTATACCTGCTCTATTACTAGCCTATGATCCTTCAAAGCCCAATAAACCCCATTTCACAGTTTCTTTTCCTGACTGGGAAACCATCACATACTTCAGCATTTTCCCAGTAGTATTTCTCTATCTCCCAGCTAGATTCCGCAACCTCTCTCATAAGCACCCAAAGGATGTTCTGGCAATCAACTGATACTTGCTACGTCTGTTTCTTTATCAAATTGAGTAATTCTCAGGAAGGCTTTGCTCTTCTACCCTATGCATTATTGTATAGGCTCCCTCTACATAAATTTAATCTTCCTTTCTTGAATGTCTTTTTATTCTTCAGCATTTCACTGACATAGTTGAGTTTTATCTTCTGCCTCTGCCACTAGTATCTAACTCCAAAAAGGCAAGGATGTTTGCCAGTTTTTGTCTATTGCTGTTTCTCTTCCAGTGCCTAGTAATTGCCTAGGACTTCCTATCTTGGAAGATAAGCCAGATAAAGGATTTTTTTTTTTTAAGCGTGCAAAAAATTTATAATCATTATAATCAATCAATCATGCAGGGTTTTCACCGCCAGGAAAAGAATCTGCCGCCAAATTGGCTCACAAATATTTAAAAGACGAATACAAAAGTTGGCCAATCACTTGGTATGATTGTTAAAACATCAGACAAGACTCCCAGGCCTGTGCACAGGAATTCTAATTCCACAAACAGACTGCCAGTCCTGTGCCCAGGAATTCTGATTTCGCAAACGAAGCAGAACTCCTGAATCACTGCATAGTATTGAGGCAGGTGATGCAACGACTAAGGGGGAGAAGACAGTGGGGATGAGCCACAAAAGATGCTCACGATTAAAACAGTCTAAACGAGTATAAGGGCTTCCCAGGTGGTGCTAGTAGTAAAGAACCCGCCTGCCAATGCATGAGACTTAGGAAACGCGAGTTCGATCCCTGGGTCTGGAAGATCCCCGGGAGAAGGCATGACAACCCACTCCAATAAGCTTGCCTGGAGAATCCCATGGACAGAGGAGCCTGGTGGGCTACAATCCACAGTGTTGCAGAGCTGGACAGAACTGAAGCGACTGTGCGCGCGCGCACGCAAACGAGTATGTATTGAGCGCCTACTGGATACCTGGCGCAGCGGCTCCCAAGCGGGCGAAGAAAGGCGCGGTTTCCGCCCTCCCAGGACTTTAAAGCTGGCACCCCAAGGCGCCCGTGTTCCCGGCTCCCTACCACCTGAGCGCTTCCAGGCACCGCTCCCCAGCGCCCAGGCTCCGCCCCCGGGGGCTCGCAGCCCACTGCGGGCCCAAGCAGCGCGAGGTGGCCTCCCTCACCAGCGGGACCCGCAGACGCCGCAGCAACGCATCCTCGTCGTCCTCCACGTCGCCGAAGACCAGCTCCTCCAGGCACCGCTCTGCTTCCGGCTTGTCCTCTTCTAGCATCAGACGGTTCCGCAGTCGGAGCCGGTTCTCCTCCTCCGCCTCAACTGAGATTGCAGCGGCCGCCGCGCGCGGCCAGGCCAGCGACTTTTGCTGGCATGAGGAGGCAGCCTTTCGGGGCGGCCCGCCCCACCGCGCTCCGGCTCTCCGGTCCGGCCTCACTTGGGTCTTACGGTCCTGTCTCACTCTGCGCCTTCTTTCCGGCGGCATCTTTGGGTTTGAGAAGAAACGCAGGCGCTCACGTGGAACCTCACTGCGCATGCGCTGAGGCCGCAGGTGGCCGGAAGAAGGCTGCACCGCCTTTGAGCATGTGACCAACACTGTGTTCTTGTGTAACGCCCACTCCCCTCACGAGCCCCTCCCCGTGTGGGAGTTCCTCCGGGAGGACCAATCTTCCGGGTGGAGGGGGAAGCGGCGTGACTGGAGTGGAAATTTTTTTCCAACATAACTTCGCAGCTGTAACTGATTGAAAGGATATAAAGAAAGCTATAGATGACAGGCTGAAACTTTTACTCTTTTTCATGGCTTTTTAACCATTCGATTTACACGAGCCCCAATCGCCTTTTCCACCCCTTCGTCTTGGTACGACCCTTGGAGTACGGCGCCTGCAGAGGGTCCCACGCTGGAAGACAGAGAGGAGGGTATGTAGGGAAGCGGGCCAATCGGGGCGCGGGTCACGGCGCAGGCGCGTTGAGGAGGGAGGGCTATGCTAATGTTGTTGATATCCTGGGGCCACCCGAGTTAAAGGGGGGAAATCCGGGGGCTGCCGTAGCCGCCACCAGTCTGGGCCCAGCCGGGGCTCCCTTGTAGTCGCCGTAGTCCCGGGGAGAGGCGCCTGCCCCCAGCTCGGGAGGGGGCGCCGCGGGCCCGGGGAGCGCGGACAACCCCTACCCATGAGGCCCTGATGGAAAACACAAAGGATCTGGTGAGAGCCGAGCGCGGCAGCTGCTTTGTGTGCCAGATGGGGGGGACGCCCGCAGCTCCCTGACCCCAGGAACCCGTGCAGCCCCCTGACCCCGCTCCCAGGCCTGCTTCTCCTATCCCACGCCCCCTCCACCTCCAGAGCCCCCCTCCCCCTGCCGGCCGTTAAACGATTGGGGGGTGTCCCCTCCCCCCACTCCCCTCAGCCCTGGACTCCCCGGGATTCTCTCTATCCCCTTCACTATCTGGAAAACAAATTTTAGAAGAAAGTTCTTCTCTTCGTTCCACCCCACCCCACCCCCCTTAGCTCTGGCTGGGGGAGAAAGACTGGATTTGAGACTTCCTTTTTTGACCGCCCAGGGTCGGGGAGTGGAGTCCTCACGTCTCCCGCGGGGCAGAGTTTGGGTGCTTTGCGTGGGAAGGCGCCGCGAAGCGTTTCGCACGTGGAGGTGGAAAAATTGAAAAGGGGCGGAGTGGGCACGTGTGGGAGGGAGAGGTGGGAGTGGTGTTTGGGAAGTAGTCGCCTTTTAAAAGTGTTCTAATTTGGTGGGCTTTTATGACCATTGTATTCTCTTTTGTGAAATAAGAATCCTAACATTTCAGAGTCGGAAGAGACATTAGAGGTCACCCAAAGCCGCCGTCCCCTGTGCAGCCTCCCTGACAAGTGGTAGGTAGCCTGGCCTCTGCCTAAACCCCTCCAAACACTGAGCGCTCGCTGCTGCCCAGGAAAGCCCTTTCTGTTCAGTTGTTAGGATTGTTGTTTGCTTATCCTTATTAGACTCTTCAGTCTCATTCATGTCTTTGTTAAGTGGATTCCCCTTATTACTTCTCAAATTTTCTCTCACATCCTCCTCACCCACCCCACTGCTCATTGGCCTATATTTTGTGTGCCAGGAAAGAACGGCCAGGAAGTGGGGGAAGGAGGGCTTACGAGATAGTGAGGGCCGGCTGAAAACTTGGCTTAGGTCAGTTCAGATGTGCTGGCTTATATGTCTGAGAATGGATGCTGTTTTTCTGCAGGAAGCTTGGAAAATAGGATCTAGGGATTTCATGGCTGTTTTCTCTCGCTGGTTTTTTTTTTTTTTTTTTAAGTTATAAATTTCAGAATCTTGTCCCAAAGCACATTTCTCTATGTCTAAGTAACTTTTCCTAAGGATGCCTAAAATCGCGTCTTGGAGATAGTACCAAAGCCTATAGGAAGCAGCTCTTGGTAGAGGAATAATCAGAAGAACTGCACTCCTCCCCCTGCCTTCGGAACTATGTTCTTCTTTCACGCTGGGCTTCCTTCTCAAGGCCCCTCCTTCACAATACTTTCTCTATTTTTTTTCCTCCAATTTTTAATGAGATTTGAAACTTTTACAATACTTTATAATCTTTGCGTAGAGTTTGCAATATTTTTCATGCTCCTTACATTGGTATGCTCCAGTAGTTACCACACAGTGGTTGAGATAGTTCAGTTCTACTACTGTCACTTAGCATTTTTCTAATATTCTCCTTCATTTGGTGAGCTGTGCTGCTTCCAAAAGTTGTTTTATTGGCATAGGAATCTTGGGGGCACACGTTTTCCTCTTCCTAATGTGGTGAAGCGGTAGTCAAGACATAACAGATAAAATGTAAAAGTAATGAATCTGGTGGGCTTCCCTGGTAGCTCGGTGGTCAAGAGTCTGCCTGCCCCTGCAGGAGATGTAAGTTCAATCCCTGGGTGGGGAAGATCCCTATAAAAGGAAATGGCAACCCATTGCAGTATTCTTGCCTGGGAAATACCATGGACAGAGGAGCCTGGCGGGCTACAGTCCATGGGGTCCCAAAAGAGTCAGACACACAACTTAGCAACTAAACACCACCACCAATGAATCTGGTATAAAAGCCAGAGAATAAATTTCACTTTAAACTCCCAGCCCCCTCTTTAAAATATTAGAGCACAGAAATTTTTTTCTCTCCCTTTCTTACACTTTGTAGACTGTTGCTCTCCAAGTATTTTAATGTGCTCACGCTGTATTTTTTTTTGTTTGTTTACCTCAACACCAATGAGTGGTTAGAAAGAAAATAGCTGTCTTTTTTTGTACCACCTCCTTCTCTGAATAACAAGTAGCTTCTATTTATATAGAACACCATACTCTGGGCTTCTGGGTGCTTTGCACATTATGGCAAAAACTGTCTTGAGTAAAGATCTGTTCATAAGTATCTTATGTTTAAGACAGTTTTTTAACTGTCCAACTTTTTTATTTTATACACACTTTTTTATATACACTTTGACACATACGTTCACTAAATTTAGTCACTAAAAGTTAACAGGGGAGTGAATACTAGATAAGTGATAAAAGTTAATGGAGCTGTATAATTCTATCTTGAAAGTTTCCATTAATGTGGAGTTCCCAAGTTCCTATTCACTTTAAATGTGAATTGTCATGACTTACGTTGACTGACTTTGGAGATATTTGCATCGTAAACAGACAGGAACAACTGGTTTTATTTTTAAAGAAGATACTATGTATTTTTATGACTGATGATATGTTGATTTAATTAGTGTATAAACCATAGGTGTTCAGAGGCTTCAAACCCTCAGTTACATTGGAAATGAAAACAATTTAAATTGTTTTAAATGTAACATAGTAGTCAAAGGAAGGTAAAACTATAGCTCAGAAGTGAAAACAGCATACTAGTTTTGTAAATAATAAACTACTAGATTACTAAAAGCCAAGCGTTCTCAGTGGTTTGAGTAACCACATCCTAAAATTAGAAGTCAGTATTCTTTTGGTTGCTCCTTTGTTTCTCAATTTTTCATCTTTAAAATGGAATGTTTGCAAAAGAAAATTTAACTTTTTCACATTTATAATGTTAAGAAAATGTATGATTTAATTTCAGATTCAAAAGAGAGAGAAAAACATCAGGATGGTAGAAGAGGAAGGACTTAACAACAGTTAAACTAAGATATGCCTCCTAACACTAGTATATTCTTAACTGTCCAAGGCTACTTTTAATTTTGTATAAAACTTGCAAAATAGTTTGATTTAATCATGAATTTTAAATACTTTTTTTTTTAGAAGTTTTCTTCCCACAAATTTAGAATTTCTCTTCTTTCTTTACTGCAACCCACAAGGAAGGGTGGAAAGAAAATAATTCCCATTTGAATAAACCCTGAAGTTGAGGGGATGAAGTGATACAGTATGAGGGGCACTGGCAGACTAGGTTAGCATTTCACTTCCGCCTCTAAATAACTTCGTAGCCCTTGCTGGACAAGATTCTGTGCCTCAGTGTTCTCATCCTTAGAGTAGAAGGGTTGTCAAGAATTAACATCCAATAGAACTTTCTGCAGTGATAAAACTGTTCTATATCTGTGCCATCTGTATGGTGGCCACTAGCCACAGGTGTCTCTTGAGCTCTTAAAAAGGTAACTAGTGGGACCAAGGAACCCAATTTCCAATCTGATTTAATCAAGTGTGAATTTAAATAGCTACATGTCTGCCACATTGGACATACACATAGAGGACAGTGTTTTATAAAAATATAAACCTCTCTCTTACAGGTTATGATTCAGTAGGTCTGCAGTGGAGCCTAGAAATGCATGTTTCAGAAAAGTTTTTATCAGACCAGTTAGAGAAACACTGTATGAGAAGATTTCTGAGGCACTTTCTAGTTCTGACGTTTAGGATTGATAACTTAAAACGTAGCATAGTGGAAATGAGCTGTGGACAAAGTTGTCAGACTGGCCCGGCTCTTGCTCTGCCACTTCCTCACCTGTGATCTGTTAAGCTTCATTTTCCTCATCTACGTAAGGGCCAGACATCAGTCCTGCCTTCCTCCCAAGGTTTCCATAAACCTCCAGTCAAATGTGATGACCGCTATATAGTAAAATGTGAGCTGCTGTAAACTGTAAAATGTTAAGATATCTTTCCAGAATGCCTTTTTCTTTTTTCCCTTTTCACTGTATTATCTAATTCATATTTATAGAACTAGTTATATACAATACTCATTAATTTAGTAATTTCTTGTCCTCCCAACTATTTGGGATAGTTTATAGTCTAGTGTTAGGACATACATATTAAGTTTAACACTTCTTTGCATTTCTGGTATTTAGCATGATTTTTGTGTATATTACTCAGTACATATTAGATAATACCATTTATTCACTCTACTATTAGACTTTAAAACTTTTATTAATTTCAGATTATTTTATATATCAGAGAAATAACTCACTTGATTGTGTTTCAACTGTCCCATTATCAATACCCTATAGTTACTATTAGTGGTTGTACATATTTTGAGCAACCAGCTACAAATATTTTTTTGAAAGATAAACACCAAGAGAATGTCATCATTTTACATCAATATTTTTAGGTATATCAAATTAACATGATGATGAATAACCTATTTAACCTATTTTTGTTACATTAAGATTCATAAAAGCTCTTGTTTGATTATTTAAAATACATTTAGACTTTAGCCTAGCCTTAGTATGAATTCTGTTATTTGGATGGAATTGATACCTAATATGAATGATCTTAAAGACCATCTAGGTTAGTGCATTTCAGACTTAATTTTGATGAGGTCATTTTATTTTTAATTAGCTTTTCAAAAGATTCATACTTAAGGATTCATAACTGTCTTCTGAAGAACTGAAGGCCCATTCATACGAATTATTTTTCAGACATCTTCCTGTGTGGTAAGTGGTGTTTTCCTGATCTAGAAGAGAAGGAAATTGAGACCCAAATAATTGTTACATCCAAAGTCCTAAGTAATGAAGTACCAGAACTTGAACCCAAAGAGATAGAAATTTATATTTTTTATATATCAAAGATAACTTCCTTTTGCTCACTGTAGCTTTACATTTTAGAATATTGTCATGTAGAATACTGTCCTATCCTTCTTGGGTACTTTTCAGTTTCTCTGGGTGGGATATTCAAGATATTATTGCTTTCAGTTTTAATGATTCTATCACTGGGATAGATATGTTCTCTCACATTGAACTTGTGGGAAATAAAAGCCCAACAATCCCAAATCTTTACTGTTTATTTTTGTCCTAATAGTAAGCTTAAGAAGCATGAAGGCACTTATGTTTAGCCCAGTAAATTGTATTTTGATAGGGGAATGAGGAAGAGAAGAGCAAGAACTGAGTAGCTCCATAGCTTCTCTGCGTCATTACAGAGTAAATATTAATTCTTATTTTGAACTTCATCGGTTTACATGTACAACTTTCAAACTTAGGATTCTGGGAAACTTACATTCCATGGTTAAATATAAAACTTTGACAATTATATGGGCCACTGTACTCTATTGGTATGGATAATGGAGAATTGGTTTAACTTTTGATTAGTTTATTCATACTGAGATTATATTATTAATTTGTTGTTATTTAGTCGCTAAGTTGTGTCTGACTCTTTTGTGACCCCATGGAGTGTAGCCCATCAGGGTCCTCTGTCCATGGGATTTGCTAGGCAAGAATACTGGAGTTGGTTGCCGTTTCCTTCTCTGGGGGATCATCTTGACCCAGAGATCAAACCTGCATCTCCTGTATTGGCAGGTGGATTCTTTACCACTGAGCCACCGGGGAAGCCCTATACTATTATTTATATGTGCTTGCATTTAGAGTCTCAAATGTTTTCTGTAAAATTTCTCCTGGAGAGGTTTACACTTTTATTGGAACCTGTGGGTGATTACATGAATAAGTTAACGGTTATACCTTTTAATTCCTTTGTAGATTGTATAAGGAGGAAGTTTCTTCAGGGAGACCATCACGGTAGGAAAATGAAATTCTACTACAGTTTGTGACTTCTTCCTGTATTTCATCACTATGAAAACCTCTTTTTTGTTTTATTTTTCACTATAGAAGTGTTACATACTTGCTATTTAAAAAAAAGAAAATGAAAAATATGGAAAAGTTAAAATTTTTTATCTTCCTATCCCATTCTCACCCTGTTAGTAGTTTAGCTATTCCTTCCAGAATCTTTCTAAATATATACATAAACATATATATATCAGTCTCCATGTATACCAGCACACATTGTTTCCTTTAATAAAAAAATGAGTCATATTACTCATATTTGGCAATTTATTTTTTTTCAATCAGTATTTTACCTGTTGTTAATCATCTACCTATTAATGGTTAGATTGCCTTCATTTTTTTGCAATTACATTATTACTATAAGAAATAGCCTTCCACATGGATTCTTGTGTCCCATGAGTGTTTCTGAAGGATGGGTTCCTTAAAGTGGAATTTCCTGGTCAACAGACATACTCATCTCATAAGTAATACAAATTACTTTCCAAAAAGATGGCATACATTTGCCTTTCTATGTGAATATATATGAGTGCTTTTTCTCTCATACATAAATTTGCCAATGCCAGATATCATCAGTCTGCCTATTTTTACCAGTTTATTAAATTTTTTAGAGGTAGTTAATAATAAAAATTTGCTTTTATTTTTGTAAAATAAAAGATCCCTTGCAGCAGTCTTTTACCAGTTCAGCTTTTATGAGATAGTTATTTTTAATCCTTTTATTTTTGATTTAGTATCTATCTCCATAATTCTAAATAGTAAACTTCCATTACCTGGTGTATGAGTTTCAGATACCTTGTTTTGACATCTTCTGTGCTGGATGAGCAGTTACATATATGCCCTAATATTAGGCAAGGTTTCCCCATCACCTTATAAGTCATCTCACCACCTTATATTTCAAGTCTTGAGTGACTGTATGAGTACCTAATGTGATTTCTCAGTTTTATTTTGAATAACAAAGTGTTCAAAATGTCATATTGCCTCAAACAGTTTTATTTGGTCTTTGTTTTCTGTGCCTGTAGAAGTTAGAACCATAATTAAGAAAGAAAGAAAAAAGAGGTTAAAACTGAACATAAATTTAAGATTATTCCCTTATTCATCGCTAATGTTCATTTTAGCTGTATGACCTTGAGCAAATCACTTAATCTGTTTGAACCTCTGCTTCCTCATCTGTAGAAAGGGAGTAATAATATTTGTAAGGATTAAATGCATTACTTCATATTAACTGTTTAGAATGTCTTACCACATACTAAGAATCGTATTAGTTGTATTATTAATCATACGCACTACCCTTGCCTTCAGCATTAAGAAACAAATTAGCACAACCTTCAAATTACCTTAAAGTAGAGAAATCAGATTCCAAGAGATCCATCTGACTGTGTAAAGAGTGGGAAAAGGAAGTATTAACAGGTTTATTGATAGAGTTTAGGGTCATGGAAGGCTTAAATGAAGCACAAAAATACCACTTCCAAAAGAGAGAAATTCAGCACTTAAGTTCCAAAGTACTGAACACAGGCTTACCATGCTGCTTCCAGGCCTCAGTCCCTTTCATACCTTTATTCCTTTCTTTTTTTTAACCAAAAAGTTTTTCTTATAAATTTTGGGCAACCATCAAAAAAAAAAAAAAAAAAAAAACAATGAACACAGGTTTGAAATCTGATAGTTCACAGCTCTAACCACAGAGAAGAGCTAGAAAGCAAGCAGTACCAGAATTGGTATCCTGAAATGATTGGTGCTTCATAGGGAAGAAATGAAGACATAGGACTTAAGAGTCATGGATAAAAAGAAGGAGGAAGAGGAAAAAAATAATCTTTCAGAAAAAGAAAGAGGGTGTTCTTGAACTGGGAACTCTGACCGTGAAGTGAATAGAAATAGAAAAGAGTAAATCATATCCATTCAGAACTCCCATAAGAAGAAACAAACAATGCGAGTGTATGGAGCTGATTAGTATCTCTCCTTATCCCCAGAAAAAGAAAAATGTGAGGCAGAAGAAAATTGATACAGTGATACCCAAGATGAAATAAAACATCTTAAAACCAGTATTTGGAGACAAAAGTGAGGAAAAACACCTTCACTCAAATAGAAAACAGAACAGAAAGGAACAGGAGACAGGAAAAAATAAAGTCGGATTAAACTGAGAAAAGAGAGGGAAAAATTGTAACAGAAATGAGGACTAAGTTACAAATTGCCAACAGACAAGAGCTAAGTCGCTTCAGTCGTGTCCGACTCTGTGTGACTCCAGAGACGGCAGCCCACCAGGCTCCCCCGTCCCTGGGATTCTCCAGGCGAGAACACTGGAGTGGCTTGCCATTTCCTTCTCCAATGCATAAAAGTGAAAAGTGAAAGTGAAGTCGCTCAGGTTGTCTACTTGAAAGTTATACAGTCGTGTCCGACTCCTAGCGACCCCATGGACTGCAGTCTACCAGGCTCCTCCGTCCATGGGATTTTCCAGGCAAGAGTACTGGAGTGGAGTGCCATTGCCTTCTCCAACAGACGAGAGTAAAATGCAAATGTGATAAAAGGCATAGAAGAAAAACAGGAAGACCAAGAGAATGACAATTTCAATGAAAGATGGGTCCAGAAAGTCTCATGTAATTGGTGTCTCTCAAGAAGGCAAAAGAATAAAAGCATAATATTTAAAGCCATAATCCAAGAAAACTGTCTGAAAACAAAAAACTTTCTGAATTTTGAATACATCAAAATTTCATACCATAAGATAAATTCCAAGATAGTAAACCTATGCAACTTTAAAGCTTATAAAAAATTCTCAGGGCCTCCAGGCAAAAAGATGAAGTGACCTACGGGGGCCAGAGAATTAGAATGGTTTTGGATTTCTTAAAAGCAACATACACAGCAAGAAATAGTGGAGTGTCACCAACTAAAAATATTGTCAAATTGGATCAGAAAATTAAAACCCATGTTATAATAGACAAAGAGCCCTTGAAACAGCTAAAAACAAAAAAATGGACAAAGATATACTAGGCAAACAGATATACTAGGCGGATATACTAGGCAGACAGCAGGATTGGCAATGCTGATAACACGTCAAACCAAAAAGCCTTGAACAAGGCAAAGACAGTTTATAATGCTAAAACCACAATTCACAACAGAGATATAATAGTTATATATGAACCAGATAACACCAACAATCTGTAAATCAGAAGCTATAAAAAAAAATGGAAATAGTGAAAAGAAGCACTAAAATTTCAAGACTTTAATACTTTAACACTAGATAGTTGTTGTAGACAAAATATAAGAATATGAAAGATCTAACAAGAAAATAAGGCAAAGATCTTCAGGTATGTCTACCACTACATCCTAAGAAAGACTATATTTCAAACACCAGGTATTCACAAAAATCATTGCTAAATGAGGAAAACGTCACTAGGTTCCGTTCAAGAACACAAAAGCAAACCAAAAAGCAAAAGGGCACTTCCATCTTGAACTTTAGTGACCTATTATATGTTATAAAGTCTTGGCAAGAATGTTCATAGCAGTTTTATTCATAGTAGTCAAGTCTGGGTGGAGAATGGATGGACTAATATATTGAGAAAGTTGAGTATTACTCAGCCGTAAGAAGCAATGAACCATTGTACATGTAATAACATGGATAAATCTCAAAAATATTGTGCTGAGTGAAATAAATTAGATACCAAAAATGTCCATACAGTTTTATTCCATTTATATAAAATCTTAAATATATGCAGAATTAACCAATTGTGCTAAAACTGCAGGGAGGAGAAAAACAGACTGGAAAAGGACATGAGAGAGCTTTCTAGAGTGATAGAGAAGTTCTGCATCTTAATAGGCATTCAAAATCATGCCTCAGTTTAAAAATATTAACTTGGGTAAAAGGGGAATGCAAACAAAGTACAGAGTTTATAAAAAATAACAATAATGAAAATACTACATATGTATCAGAATTTGTGGAATACACTTAAAGCCTTGAGCAGAGGAAAATTCATACTCCTAAATTATCAGTCAGTTGTTAAAGGAAAATGCAAATGTGATTTTTAAAGGTTTTCTGGGCTTTATCAGCAATTGATACATTGGACAGCATCCAGTCTAGCAGTTAGAAAGGCACTCTGAAAAGCTGCACAAGGCCAAGAGATTTTGATAGACCAAAGTGAGCAAGGGGAACAAGGAAGTTTTACTAGACATTTACTGATTGGTTAAAATGGTGTTACTTGACTTAATGGAGCAAAAAGAGGTCTTGGAGCTGCCTCAAGTAATTGGTGCTGATTGTGCCTAGGTTGACCTAGGCCTGTCTCTTCAGGAAGAGCTGAGTGTAGAAACTTAACCATTAAATTTTGGTTTTCTGACTTGGGGCTCAGCATGAGCAACTCCATCTTGGGCCTCATCTGGTTACTTTGTTGTTGTTCAGTCGCATAGTGGTCTGACTCTTTGCAACCCCATGGACTGCAACATGCCAGGTCTCCCTGTCCCTCACCATCTCCTAGGGTTTGCCCAAGTTATTGTTCATTGCATCAGTGATTCCATCCAGCCATTTCATCTTCTGACACCCTCTTCTCCTTCTGCCCTCAATCTTTCCCAGCATCAGGCACTTTTCCAAAGAGTCATCTGTTTGTATCAGATGACCAAAATACTGGCACTTTAGCTTCAGTCCTTCCAGTGAGTATTCAGGGTTGATTTCCCTTAAGATTGATTGGTTTGATCTCTTTGCTGTCCAAGGGACTTTCTGGAGTTTTCTCCAGCACCACATTTTGAAGGCATCAATTCTTTGGCATTCTGCCTTCTTTATGGTCCAGCTCTCATAACCATATGTGACCACTGGGAAGACCATAGCGTTGACTTTGTGGATTTTTGTCGGCAGAATAATGTCTCTGCTTTTCAACACACTGTCTCGGTTTGTCATAGCTTTTCTTCCAAGGAGCAAGTGTCCTTTAATTTCATGGCTACAGTCATGGTCCATAGTGATTTTGGAGCCCAAGGAGAGGAAATTGTCACTACTTCCACCTTTTCCCCTTCTGTTTGCCATGTAGTAATGGGGCCAGATGCCATTATCTTAGTTTTTTTAATGTTTAGTCTTAAGCCAGCTCTTTTCACTCTCCTCCTTCACCCTCATCAAGAGGCTCTTAAGTTCCTCTTTGCTTTCTGCCATTAGAGTGGTATCATGCGCATAGCTGAGGTTGTTGATGTTTCTCCCGCCTATCTGGATTCCAGCTTGTAACTCATCCAGCCCAGCATTTCTCATGATGTGCTCAGCGTGTAGGTTAAACAAGGTGACAGCAGACAGTCCTGTTGTACTCCTTTCTCTATCTTGAACCAGTTAGTTGTTCCATACAGGGTTCTAACTGTTGCTTCTTGACCCACATACAGGTTTCTCAGGAGATAGGTAAGATGATCTGGTATTCCCATCTCTCTAAGAGCTTTCCACAGTTTGTAATGATCCACACAGTCAGAGGCTTTAGCATAGTTGATGAATCAGAAATGGTTGTTTTTCTGAAATTCCCTTGCTTTCTCTATAATCCAGCGAAGGTTGGCAGTTTAATTTCCAGTCCCTCTTCCTTTTCTAAACCCAGCTTGGACATCTGGAAGTTCTTAGTTTGCATAATGCTGAATGAAGCCTAGCATGCAGGATTTTACCCATGACCTTACTAGCATGGGAGATGAGTGCAATTGTCCGGTCGTTAGCACATTCTTTGGTACCACCTTTCTTGGAAATTATGTTGAGGATTGACCTTTTCCAGTCCTGTGGCCACTGCTGGGTCTTCCAGATTTGCTGACATAATGAATGCAAAACCTTGATGGCCTCATCCTTTAGGGATTTTGAATAGTCCTGCTGGAATTTCATCATATCCACTAGCTTTATTAACAGCAGTGCTTCTTAAGGCCCACTTGACTTCACAATCCAGAATGTCTTGTTCTGGATGACTAACCATATCATTGTAGTAATTTGGTTCATTAAGATCTTTTTTATACAGCTCTTCCATGTATTCTATCTTTTCTTGATCTCTTCAGTGTCTACTAGGTCTCTACCGTTTTTATCCTTTATTGTGCCCATCTTTGGGTGGAATGGCCCCTTGATGTTTCCAGTTTTCCTGAAGAGATCTCTAGTCTTGCCTCTTTTTTGGTTTTCTTCTATTATTAAGCCCTGTTCATTGAAGAAGGCCTTCTTGTTTCTCCCAGCTATTCCTTTGGAACTCTGTATTTAATTGGGTGTACCTCTCCCCTCTCCCTTGCTTTTCACTTTTCTTTTTTCTTCCGCTATTTGTAAAGCCTCCTCAGATAACATCACTTTGCCTTCTTGGTTACTTTAGCATTGTAAAAATAAAAGATTGAAAATAAATAATTCCCAACTCAGAAATGAAAAAGAACAGCAAAGTAAGCCAAAGCAAAACACAGAAAACAAAAGAAGTAATAGGTAAATGTAGAAATTAATTTGTTAAAAAGCAGAGAAAACTATATGTAAAATTGATGGGTCAATCCTGGATCTTTGTATTGAAATTCACAAAATAAGTAAACCATTAGCTAGTTTAATCAAGGGGAAGAGGAGGATGCACAGACATACAGAATGCATAACAAAAGGATAATTTGATACAAAACACATTTAGAAAATCATAAGCAACTATTTTGCATACACTATGCAAATAAATTTAAGAACCTAGATGAAATGGATTATTAGG
Organism: Bubalus bubalis; assembly: GCF_019923935.1. NCBI lineage: Eukaryota > Metazoa > Chordata > Mammalia > Artiodactyla > Bovidae > Bubalus > Bubalus bubalis. The sequence goes on along the minus strand of NC_059159.1, from coordinate 27,596,947 downwards.
AAAATATAGTTTCAGAAAATTGACCTCACCAAAGATTAAAAAAAAAAAAAATACTTGAACACTTTCCATAGAAGAGATGAAGAAATTATCAAGTAGGTATCCTACAAATAGCTTGCCTGGTGGCTGAACCAGCAAAGAATCAGACTGCAGTGCAAGAGACCTGGGGTCTACCCCTAGGCCCAGAAGATCCCCTGGCGAAGGGAATGGCAATTCTCCAGGAATTCTTGCCTGGAGAATCCTGGAGGAGCCCGGCAGGCTACAATCCATGGGATCGCAAAGAGTCAAACACGACTGAGCAACTAACACCTATTCCACGCAACGCCAGACCCAAATGATTTCACATAGGATTCTGTGAAACCTTTAGTGACCAATGCTACACGAATCATTTCAGACCATAAAAAATGAAGGAAAACGATCTAAGTATTTTTATGAAGCAAGACTAATAACCAATTTTTGGACCTGATAAAAATAATGCAAAGAAATGAAAATTAGACATTTGTGAATATCAATGCAAAATCCTAAATGTTGTGCAATCTCTAGCGCTGTATTCAAATATATTGTGATAAAGTAAGGTTTGTAGTAGGAATACAAGAATGATTCAGTATTTGGAACTCTACTGATGTATAATTTACCATATTAATAGCCCTAACGAGAACAGTCATATTTTCTTTTTAGATGCTGGGTAAGTCTGTGACAATAGGAAAGATCTATTCCTTATAGAAATTTTTAAGAAAACAGGAATGGATGGATTCTTCCTTAACATGATTTTCATAAATATACATGCACCATATACATATATACACACACCTTAATCCTAAAACTAGCATCTTAGTAGGGAAACACTAAGATCAGAAAGAAAGGGTGTCCCTTGTCTCCACTGTTTAACATTGTACTAGAAGTGTGAACCAATTCAGTTAGGAAAAAGAAAACAATTATAAGCATAGTGGGAAAGAAAAGTTTCTTTGCAAGTGACATGATAGTTTATCTGGAAAGCCCTAGAAAATGAATGACAAAACTTTCAAAATAACTTAGCAAGATTGCAGGATATAAAATGATACACCTTAGTGTACTCTTGATGAAGGTGAAAGAGTGGAGTGAAAAAGCTGGCTTAAGATTCAACAATCAAAAAACAAATATCATGGCATCCAGTCACATCACTTCATGGCAAATAGATGGGGAAAAAATGGAAACAATGACACTTTATTTTCTTGGGCTCCAAAATCAATGTGAACGGTGACTGCACAAATTAAAAGATGCTTGCTCCTTGGAAGGAAAGCTGTGACAAACCTAAACACTGTTTTAAAAAAAAAGGCAGAGACATCACTTTGCTATCAAAGTTCCATATAGTCAAGAGCTATGGTTTTTCAAGTGGTCATGTACAGATGTGAGAGTTGGACCCTAAAGAAGGCTAAGTGCAGAAGAAATTAACACTTTTGAACTGCGGTGTTGGAGAAGACCCTTTAGAGTCCCTTGGACAGCAAGGAAATCTAACCAGTCAATCCTAAAGGAAATCATCCTTGAATATTCATTGGAAGGACTGATGCTGAAGCTCCAGTACTTTGGCCACCTGTTGTAAAGAGCCAGCTCACTGGAGAAGACTGTGATGCTGGGAAAGATTGGACATGAGGAGAAAGGAGCAGCAGAGGATGAGGTGGTCGGATGGCATCACAGACCCAATGGACATGAGTTTGAGCATACTCCAGGAGTTAGTGAAGGACAGGACAGCCTGGTGTGCTGCAGTTGATAGGGTCACAAAGAGTTGAACACCACTGAGGAACTGAACAACAATGTGCTAAATAAATAATTCAACAATATAACAAGGAAAAATTGCACTTATATTAACCACAAAATATGCTTAAATTCCTAAGATGATGCAGACTATAAAACACATTTCATATTCTTACTTAAGACGTCTCAATATTATGAAGATGTCACTTCTTCCTAAGTTAGTAAATCTAATGAGACCCTAATAATACCCAACAATTTTACAATACAGAGCTAAATTAGTTAGTACTGAAGTTCATTTGGAAAAATAAAACATGCAAGAGTTTTGAAACATTAAAGGGAAAATACATGAAATAATATAAAGTTTAGATATGGAGACAACTACATATGGAAACCTGATGTATAAAGTGGGGTTTCAAAGCACTGTGATAAAATAGACATTTTAGTAAAAAGGGTTACTACAACTAGATAGTTGGGGAAAGATAACATTAGGTCTGTTCTTCACCTCGTTTTTTTGTATGCTTAGTTGTGTTGGACTGTGCGACCCCATGGACAGTAGCCCACGAGGCTCCTCTGCCTGTGGAATTTTCCAGGCAAGGATACTGGAGTGGGGTGACATTTCCTACTCCAGGGGATCTTCTGATCCAGGAATCAAACCCACGTCTCTTGTGTCTTCTGCATTGGCATGCAGATTCTTTACCACTAGCACTACCTAGAACCCCCCTCTTCACACCATACCTAAGAATAAACTCGGGATCAGTGATATAATTATCAAAAACTACAAATAACATATATAGGTGAATTTGGAAATTTTTCTATGATTCAAGATCAAGGTACATTTAAAGAAAATACTGATAAATTTTACTACATTAAAAAATTTTAGTTGCATGACAAAAAACTATAAGCAAAATCAAAAATTTGCCATATATAACACACAAGGGCAAATTTAGGGTAAATTCCTAAATACAAAGTTTTGAGTAAACATTTGAAAGATTAAAAACACTGAAGAAAAAAGGATAAAAGATAAGAACAGACAAATCCACACACATATACAAGAATGATAAAAAATGGCTTAACGTAAAACTGTATTGGTTTATAATACCAGTCCCCACTAAAAAGGGTGAGAGCTCCTTGGAAAAATGGTTGATTTCAGAGCTGGAGCAGTGTAGGTTTAAAATAATACTAGATTATCTTGATATCCCAGAAAGTAAGGCATTGTCCAAAATGGATGTGGGCATGTCAGAATGACGTGGAGTTAGTTCAGAGTGATCCTAGTAGCCAAATCTGGGGTGATTTGAACCCCCAAATAATTAAGGACAGTAATGAATTATAAACTATGCTATGCTAAGTCACTTCAGTCGTGTCCGACTCTGTGTGACCCCATAGACGGCAGCCACTAGGCTCCCCCATCCCTGGGATTCTCCAGGCAAGAACACTGGAGTGGGTTGCCATTTCCTTCTCCAATGCATGAAAGGGAAAAGTGAAAGCGAAGTCGCTCAGTCGTGTCTGACTCTTAGCGACCCCGTGGACTGCAGCCTACCAGGCTCCTCCATCCATGGGATTTTCCAGGCAAAAGTACTGGAGTGGGGTGCCATTGCCTTCTCCAGAATTATAAACTACTGGGGGAAAAAAAAGGAGTTAGTGAGCTCATACTGATAATGAGTAGATAGATATATAAAGGGGATGATGAGAGAGTTTCCTACTGACTGGTAAGAGAATACTAGAATTAGAAAATCATTTTGTGACATCATAATGTTTGGTTCTGCAGGAGCTTTTGGATGCCTGATTTAGGGAAGAGAAGGGTGGAATTTCGATGAGAAACAGTATTTGTTTTAAATGTGTCCCCAAGATTGCTTATTAATTTCAGGGAGAAGTATGTAAGGTAAGTATACTGGAAAACCTAGACAGCACCAAGAGGGGAGGAGGCCTATATTCTCTGAAAGCAATCTTCTAGATTAAAGAAAACTAAGGATACAAATACAACATGTGATCCTGGACTGGAGGGAAGAAATTTTATAAAGGATATTATTGGGTCCGTTGAACTACAGATGGTAAGTTAGGGCAAACTGTTTTATGTTAAATTTCCTGAAATTGAATAATTGTGCTGTAGTTATGAGAGAATGTTTATATTCTCAGGAAATGCACACGGAAGCAGTTTGGAATAAAAAGACAGGTATGGGACTTCCTGGTGGTCCAGTAGTTAAGGTTCTGCAGTGGAAACTTCAGGGGGGGTGAGTTTGATCTCTGGCCAGGGAACTCTGATCCTTCATGCTGATGGGATGCAATCAAAACAAACAAAAAAAAATTATGCAACTCACTCTCAAATGGTTCAGAAAAATATTTATATATTTCAACAGAAGAATTAAACAAATGGAGCAATTTTTTATTGATTAGTGAATTTGAGTAGAATACACAGGATTTCATTGTACTATTTTTCAAACTTTTCTGAAAATTCAAGAGTTATTTCCAAGTAAAAAATTAAAACAGCAGAGGAGACTGCATGGACATACTGTTTTCAGCCAGCATATGAATCAGCATATTGGCAAAAAAAAACAACAACACTCTTACTTCTTCACTGCTGCTGCTAAGTCGCTTCAGTCATATCCGACTCTGTGCGACCCTATAGACGGCAGCCCACCAGGCCCTGCCATCCCTGGGATTCTCCAGGCAAGAACACTGGAGTGGGTTGCCATTTCCTCCTCCAGTGCATGAAAGTGAAAAGTGAAAGTGAAGTCACTGCATCCTTGGGATTTTCCAGGCAAGAGTACTGGAGTGGGTTGCCATTGCCTTTTCCGACTTCTTCACTATTGCCAGAGTAAATTCAAAATGGTGAAATCTCCATGCAGGAGAATTTGGCAATAGCTAACAAAATTACTACATTTACCATTCTAACCAGCAGTCACACTTCTGGGAGTATATCCTGAAGGTTTACCACAAATAATTCATATACATGTATATGTTCATGGCAGCAATATTTGTCATTTGTCATATGACAAAAATTCGTCATATTTTTCATTGTAAAACACTGAAAACTATTAAATGTCTAAGTGAGATTAGTTTGATAAACATACACACAATGTAGGAACTGTTCAGCTTAAAAAGAAATGAGGAAGATGTCTATGCTTTGAAACAGTGTTTTCCAGGGTAATTTTCTAAATGCAAAGGATGGAGGAATTTAGTATGTGGCCTTTTGTGTAAGAAAGAAGAAATAAGGAAGCATAAATATACCTGTTTAACTTTTTAAAACATAGACACAATAAGAGATGAACCAGAAAGCAATAAAGTTGGTTACCCACCTTACAAGAGTCAGTGGTAGGGTAAGGCAAGGAAATGATATTTCTCCAACTTACATCTCCTGATTTTTTTGATAGTCCCTAAAACTGAAACAAATTCATTAAGGATGTCAAGGGAGATACAAACCAAAACCCAACTTATTTCAAGTTAGTAACATAACCACAACTGAAGGAGAGAGAAATAACGAATCCAGGTAATTCTTGAACTTGATATTCTATTGCTTGGTTTGGAGACGAGATTACAAAGAAATTCTGAATATAAAAGTTCATTTTTATAGCAGTAGAGATGTTACGCTTCTGAAACTTATTTAAATATAGAAAAGGATGGAGCATATAAATGTTAATTTTGTTGGAGGCCAGGGTTTTCAGTAGAAGAAGAGAGCAACAAATATGAATGTGGGAAGGTAAGGAAAAGCCCTGTAGGGATGGAAAATGTAAGTGTGAACTCATGATTTTCTAAAATACATTGTATATATATAAGACAAATGTCACATTTTTGTGTGCATATTTATTCCAACTCACATGCACTGAAGGACTCCAGAATCAAACAGATACCCTAGTAGCAATGAGCGCATGGACCACCTAGATCTTTATTTCTAACATTCCCAATAAAAGAAACCAAGGCTCTTTGGAGAAATGGTTGATTCCAGATTTGAGACAGAAAGTGAGTATGAGATAAGCCTTGACTGTCTTGTGATACCAGAAAGTAAAGAAATGCTCAAAAATGATAGGGCCATGTCAGAATGACACAGGAGTCTGCCTGAATGGGTTCCAGCTGGCCGAATCTGGCATGGTTTGAACCCCCAAATAACAAAGGACAATAGGGAATTATAAACCACTGAAACATAGGAATCCAGAAGTTAAAAGCCATAAGAGAGGAAAGAGGTCTTTTCTTTACAGAAAAATACCAGCTGATGGATATGGAAGGATTTCTGGGATTGGAAAATCATAGTAAAAAATTGGGCAAAAATCATTGAATGCTAAATCTGGAGTGACATTTTGATGAGCAGTTTATTCACATGGTCTTGAAGTGTCCTCTATAGTAGTTGTTTAATTGCTCAGTCATGTGTCCAACTCTTTGCAATGCCATGAACTGTAGCCCACCAGGCTTCTCTGTCTCTGAGATTTTCCAGGCCAGATTTCTGAGTGGGTTGCCATTTTCTCCTCCAAGGGATCTTGCTGACCCAGGGATTGAACACATGTCTCTGTGCCTCCTGCATCAAAGGCAGATTCTTTACTGCTGAGCCACAGGGGAAGCCCCATCTTTCTATAGACTGCTTATTTAAATAAGAAAAATAGCGAGACTTTAGTGAAGAACCAGACGGCAACTAGACCAAGTCTTCAAACTTATGATCACCAGTAAGGGGCAGATGGACACCATGTAATCTGGATTTGCTTCCCTGAGAAAAGTATCATCAGTTATGTAGTATTTCAACTGGGAATATACAGTCTGAATCTAATGATTCTGCTGCTGCTGCTAAGTCGCTTCAGTCGTGTCCGATTCTGTGCAGCCCCATAGACGGCAGCTCACCAGGCTCCCCCATCCCTGGGATTCTCCAGGCAAGAGTACTAGAGTGGGTTGCCATTGCCTTCTTCGGAATCTAATGATGAGAAAACCTCAAATCCAAAAAGAAGGAATTTTTATCTTAGTAAAGGAGAGGAAATCTGTGTGAAAGAATTCCAAATAATTTGTGTAGATAGTCCACCCTTATGGAAGGGGTGCTTAATTCCCAACTCCTTAAGCATGGACTTCCAATAGTTCCTTCCAAAGAGTAAAATATGGAGGAGGGGAGAGGAGTAATTTTAGAGTAGAGAAAACTGACATACTTCTCAGGCAAGTAATCAAGGTCAGCATCAACAGGGATAAATTATGTTGAAGGATGTATCCTTGATGTAACAAAGGACACGTGACATCTGTGATCTCCATCCCAAAAGTATAAACCCAGTCTAATCTTAAGAACATTGTACAGGAGGCAGTGATCAAGACCATCCCCAAGAAAGAAATGCAGAAAGGCAAAATAGTTGCCTGAGGAGGCCTTACAAATAGCTGAGAAAAGAAGAGAAGCTAAAGGCAAAGGGGAAAAGGAAAGATGTACCCGTTGAATGCAGAGTTCCAAAGAATAGCAAGGAGAGATAAGGAAGGCTTCCTCAGTGGTCAGTACAAAGAAATAGAGGAAAATAATAGAATGGAAAAGACTATAGATCTCTTCTAGAAAATTAGAGATACCAAGGGAACATTTCATGCAAAGAGGATAAAGGACAGGAATGGTATGGGCCTAACAAGCAAAGGATATTAAGAAGAGGGGGCAAGAATACACAGAACTATACAAAAAACATATTCATGTCCCAGATAACCATAATGCTGTGATCACTCACCTAGAGCCAGGCATCTTGGAATGTGAAATCAAGTAGGCCTTAGGAAGCATCACTACAAACAAAGCTAGTGGAGGTGATGGAATTCCAATTGAGCTATTTCAAATCCTAAAATATAATGCTGTGAAAGTGCTGCACTCAATGTGCCAGTGACTTGGGAAAACTCAGAAGTTGCCACAGGATTGAAAAAGGTCAGTTTTTATTCCAATCCCAAAGAGAAGCAATGCCAAAGAATGTTCAAACTACTGCACAATTGCACTAATCTCACACGCTAGCAAAGTAATGCTCAAAATTCTCCAAGCCATGGTTCAATAGTAGGTGAACCATGAACTTCAGATCTTCAAGGTGGATTTAGAAAAAGCAGAGGAACGAGAGATCAAATTGCCAACATCCGTTGGATTATGAAAAAAGCAGGAGAGTTCCAGAAAAACATCTACTTCTGCTTTATTGAGTATGCCAAAGCCTTTGTGTGAATTGCAACAAACTGGAAAATTCTTAAAGAGATGGGAGTACCAGACCACTTGACCTGCCTCCTGAGAAATCATATTGCAGGTCAAGAAACAACAGTTAGAACTGGACATTGAACTATAGATTGGTTCCAAATCTGGAAAGGAGTATGTCAAGGCTGTATATTGTCATCCTGCTTATTTAACTTATATGCAGAGTTAAAAGCACAAACTGGAATCAAGTGAAAAGCACAAACTGGAATCAAGATTGCCGGGAGAAATATCAATAACCTCAGATATGCAAATGACACCACCCTTATGGCAGAAAGTGAAGAAATACTAAAGAGCCTCTTGATGAAAATGAAAGAGAAGAATGAAAAAGTTGGCTTAAAACTCAGTATTCAGAAAACTAAGATCATGGCATCCAGTCCCATCACTTCATGGCAAGTAGATGGTGAAACAGCGGAAACAGTGAGAGACTTTATTTTCTTGGACTTCAAAATCACTGCAGACTGTGACTGCAGCCATGAAATAAAAAGATGCTTGATCCTTGGAAGAAAAGCTATGACCAACCTAGACAGCATATTAAAAAGCAGAGACATTACTTTGCCACCAAAGGTATGTCCAGTCAAGACTATGGTTTTTCCACTGGTCATGTATAGACGTGAGAGTTGAACTATAAAGAAGGCTGAGCACCGAAAAATTGATGCTTTTGAACTGTGGTGTTGGAGAAGACTCTTGAGAGTCTCTTGGACTGCAAGGAGATCCAACCAGTCCATCCTAAAGGAAATTAGTCCTGAATATTCATTGGAAGGACTGATGCTGAATCTGAAACTCCAATACTTTGGCCACCCAACATGAAGAACTGACTCATTTGAAAAGACCCTGATGCTGGGAAAGATTGAAGGCGGGAGTAGAAGGGGACGGCAGAGGTTGAGATGGTTGGATGGCATCACCAACTCAATGGACATGAGTTTGAGTAAGCTCTGGGAGTTGGTGATGGACAGGGAAGCCTGGCGTGCTGCAGTCCATGGGGTTGCAAAGAGTCAGAAACAACTGAGCAACTGAACTGAATAAATACATTTTGATATGTCCACACAGTAATTCCATCTTGCTACTTTATGATTAAAATAAATGAATTACTGATACTCATAACAGGGGCAGATCTCATAATAATTATGCTGAGTGAAAAACCGTACCCCTCCCAAAAAAGCTGTATGATTTCATTTATATTTAAAACTTTGAAAAAACTAACGTACAGTCACAGAAAACAGATCAGTAAGCTACTTGGGGAGAAAGCAGTGGCAACCCACTCCAGCACTCCTGCCTGGGAAATTCCATGGACGGAGGAGCCTGTGGGCTACAGTCCATGGGGTTTCGAAGAGTTGGACACAACTGAGCAACTTCACTTTCACTTTTCACTTTCATGCACTTGAGGAGGAAATGGCAACCCACTCCAGTATTCTTGCCTGGAGAATCCCAGGGACAGAGGAGCCTGGTGGGCTACCGTCAATGGGATTGCACAGAGTCGGACACGACTGAAGCGACTTAGCAGCAGCAAACTACTTGGGGAACGGATGGGACCAGGGGAGGGAAAGAATTTACAAAGCAGCATGAAGAAACATACAGTGATTATGGACAGGTTCTGTATCTTGACTGTGGAGATAGTTTAATGAGTGCTGTATTTGTCAAAACTTGCCAAGACAATGATAAAAGGGATGTCCTTGGATTGACAGCTATACAGGAGGTCTAAAAAGCAACCATACTATATTGGAGGAGGAGGGATGAAGGTGGCTCCAGGATAAAAATGAACCGTTGACAGTTGAAGGATTTAGAAAAAGGCAATAGATACTTTTAATAGTGATTAAATGAAAAAAGGAATGAGACAATTGCTAACTCCTGGAAAAGTTATACCAAAATGGAATACAGAGTTTCCTGGTGGCCTAGCGGTTAGGATTCCAGGCTTTCACTGCTGTGGCCCAGGTTCAGTCCAGTGACTGGGCTGAGGAGCAGTAAATACAATCACATAAACACTGGGCATATTCCCTTTATGTTGCTTGGATGACATATTCTGTGTTTGCAGGGTCCGTGGAACAGACTAGAGAGTATATCTCTAGAACAAAAGTCCTTAAAGATGCTTTGGAAAGGGCTGCATACTGTATAGTCCCCTTAAATTATTGTAATGTTCACAATGTGTTAAGGGTTCATAGAGGGCTTTGAAGTAAGGAAAATTTCCTAAATATGTTTGATCATAATCCTTTTTTTTTTAATGTTAACACCCTTTAATTATTAACACTAAAATGTTTGACTCTCTGAAATTTTAGGTTTATATTCTCTTAACAAGTTGAGTCAGAATAAGACTCTCTACTGACACTAAAGGGTCAGTAAATATGTTAGCTGCTGAGCAAGCTGACTATCAAGTGGACGACAAGCTTATATGAAAACTTTGGGTTGTAAAAGATAATCTCTGCATGGAGTTAGGGTGTATGAATTTATTAGAACTTACAATTCTAGCCAGTTTTTACTAAATGTATATTCCAGGCATTGTGAAAAATATTTCATAGTGTCTTTATGTTGCCCTCAGGAAAAAAAACGTATGTCAAACTTTTACTCTGGCCTTCAAGGGCTCTGGTAATCTGAGTGTAGCATCCTCCTCTACCCCATCTCACTAGGTAACAGCTACCCTGACCTTTCAATGAATCAAGTATATGCCAGCCCTAAAGCCTCTGTCTTGCCTTTTCCTTTGCCTAGAATATTCCAGCACCAGATATTCAGTTCAGTTCAGTTTAGTTGCTCAGTCATGTCCGACTCTTTGTGACCTCATGGACTGCAGCACATGAGGCCTCCCTATCCATCACCAACTCCCAGAGTCCACCCAAACTCACGTCCACTGAGTTGGTGATGCCATCCAACCATCTCATCCTCTGTTGTCCCCTTTTCGTCCTGCCCTCAATCTTTCCCAGCCTTAGGGTCTTTTCAGATGAGTCAGCACTTCACATCAGGTGGCCAAAGTATTGGAGTTTCAGCTTCAACATCAATCCTTCCAATGAACACCCAGGACTGATCTCTCCTTTAGGATGGACTGGTTGGATCTCTTTGCAGTCCAAGGGACTCTCAGGAGTCTTCTCCAACACCACAGTTCAAAAGCGTCAATTCTTTGGCACTCAGCTTTCTTTACAGTTCAACTCTCACATCCATACATGACTACTGGAAAAACCATAGCCTTGACTAGATGGACCTTTGTTGGCAAAGTAATATCTCTGCTTTTTAATATGCTACCTAGGTTGGTCATAACTTTCCTTCCAAGGAGTAAGTGTCTTAGTTTCATGACTGCAATCACCATCTGCAATGATTTTGGAGCCCAAAAAAATAAAGTCTGCCACTGTTTCCCCATCTGTTTGCCATGAAGAGATGGGACCAGATGCCATGATCTTAGTTTTCTGAATGTTGAGCTTTAAGCCAACTTTTTCACTCTCCTCCTCCACTTTCATCAAAAGGCTCCTTAGTTCCTCTTCACTTTCTGCCAAATTGGTGGTGTCATCTGCATATCTGAGGTTATTGATATTTCTCCCGGCAATCTTGACTCCAGTTTGTTCTTCCTCTAGCCCAGCATTTCTCATGATGTACTCTGCATATAAGTTAAATAAACGGGGTGACAATATACATCCTTGATGTACTCCTTTTCCTATTTGGAACGAGTCTGTTGTTCCATGTCCAGTTCTAACTGTTGCTTCCTGACCCGCATACAGATTTCTCAAGAGGCAAGTCAGGTGGTCTGGTATTCCCATCTGTTTCAGAATTTTCCAGAGTTTGTTGTGATCCATACAGTCAAAGGCTTTGGCATCGTCAATAAAGCAGATGTTTTTCTGGAACTCTCTTGCTTTTTCAATGATCCAGCAGATGTTGGCAATTTGGTCTCTGGTTCATCTGCCGTTTCTAAATCCAGCTTGAAGATCTGGAAGCTCACAGTTCACGTATTGCTGAAGCCTGGCCTGGAGAATTTTGAACATTACTTGGCTAGCATGTGAGTTGAGTGTAATTGTGCGGTAGTTTGCGCATTCTTTGGCACTGCCTTTCTTTGGGATTGGAATGAAAACTGACCTTTTCCAGTCCTGTGGCCACTGCTGAGTTTTCCAAATTCATTGGCATATTGAATGCAGCACTTTCACAGCATCATCTTTTAGAATTTGAAGTAGCTCAACTGGAATTCCATCACTTCCACTAGCTTTGTTCATAGTGATGCTTCCTAAGTCCCACTTGACTTCACATTCCAGGATGTCTGGTTCTAGGTGAGTGATCACACCATCTTGATTATCTGGGTTGTGAAGATCTTTTTTGTATAGTTCTTTTGTGTATTCTTGCCCCCTTTTCTTAATATCTTCTGCTTCTGTTAGGTTCATACCATTTCTATGCTTTATTGACCCCATCTTTGCATGAAATGTTCCTTGGTATCTCTAATTTTCTAGAAGAGATCTCTAGTCTTTCCCATTCTATTATTTTTCTCTATTTCTTTGCACTAATCACTGAGGAAGCCTTTCTTATCTCTTCTTGCTATTCCTTGGAACTCTGCATTCAAATGGGTATATCCTTCCTTTTCTCCTTTGCTTTTCACTTTTCTTCTTTTCACAGCTATTTGTAAGGCCTATTCAGACAGCCATTTTGCCTTTTTGGATTTCTTTTTCTTGGGGATGGTCTTGATCCCTGTCTCCTATACAATGTCATGAACCTCCGTCCATAGTTCATCAAGCACTCTGTCTTATCAGATCTAGTCCCTTAAATCTATTTGTCACTTCCACTGTATAATCATAAGAGATTTGATTTAGGTCATACCTGCATGGTCTAGTGGTTTTCCCCACTTTCTTCGATTTAAGTCTGAATTTTGCAATAAGGAGTTCATGATCGGAGCCACAGTCTGCTCCTGGTCTTGTTTTTGCTGACTGTATACAGCTTCTCCATCTTTGGCTGCAAAGAATATAATCAATCTGATTTTGGTGTTGGCCATCTGGTGATATCCATATGTAGAGTCTTGTCTTGTGTTGTTGGAAGAGGGTTTTTGCTCTGACCAGTGCATTCTCTTGGCAAAACTCTATTAGCCTTTGCCCTGCTTCATTTTGTACTCCAAGGCCACATTTGCCTGTTACTCAGGTGTTTCTTGACTTCCTGCTTTTGCATTCCAGTCCCCTATAATGAAAAGGACATCTTTTTTGAGTGTTAGTTCTAAAGGTCTTGTAGGTCTTCATAGAACTGAGCAGCTTCAGCTTCTTCAGCATTACTGGTCGGGGTGTAGACTTGAATTACCATGATATTGAATGGTTTGCCTTGGAAATGAACAGAGATCATTCTGTTGTTTTTGAGATTGCATCCAAGTACTGCATTCTGAACTCTCTTGTTGACAATGATGGTTACTCCATTTCTTCTAAGGGATTCCTGCCCACAGTAGTAGATGTAATGGTCATCTGAGCTAAATATTCAAGGCAGATATTCAAGTGGCTGCCTTTTTTGTGCTCAGGATCCCTCCTTAATCTCAGTTGACTGCCCTTGCCTTGTCCTTTTCACGTGCCTTGTATTATCACATGGCCTTGCTTTAATTTTTCCCACCTGTGGACTCATCTGCCATAAACTTTATGAGAACCATTGATTTCTCTTTAGCTTCTCTGAGAAACAAATGCTTGCTGAATGCTGAATGAACAAAAGAAAGAAACGCATCACTTGCCCAAGTTCATAGTTCGTAAATGGCAAAGCTGAATCTCAAACCTGGGTCTGTCATAATTATGTGTTATTAGCACCACACTTCAGATGAACAAGGATTATCCTATTCCCCACCAGCTTACCAGTATTACCAATATTGTTAAACTTTTCCTTTTGAATTGCCTTCAGAGTCTTATTTATTTTTTTGAAATCTTCTGGTGGTAGCAGATTTTGATTCTTTGAAGATACATGTGGTTTATAGAAATAACTATAAGATTTTCAGAACTGAGTCTGCTGAATAATCAGGCTGGGGAAAACAATAGTAGGAGGTTGGGAGAATAATTCTAAAGTGGCTACAAACAGCTTTTCCTTTTTAAACTGGGTCTAAAAGAGAGTTCTGAAAGAATAGTTTTTTTTTAATGTGGCAATATTTGTAGAACATTTGTAGAGCCTCCCAAGGGGAGGACTTCTTAAGATCGTATTCACTTGAGTGTATAATATTTCCATTTTATGGATTGAAAAACTACTTCTTTTGCTTTCATAGTTAGTTACACATAATACAAATGGAAAATCAGTTCCCCTCCTCAGTGAAACTGTTTAATGCAAGCATATCTGAAAATGATAGTTTATTTAGTAAAACTAAGAGATGCATTTCCATGGTTTTATCTTGTCAAGCTTTGGAAATAGATTTCAGCTTTGTTACTGGTCATGTTAAGCCTTTAAACTAGCCAGGAAAGAAATTGTGCATAAAGTGTAAGATGATACCAAGAAACTTATAACTGAGCAAAAGAAGAAGATAGGTACCAAACTCTAAAGATTTTTTGGTTGACAATTTTCATTCACTCTGTTGTAACTCAATGTATGTTTAGTGATGGTTTGGTGGGTTGGTTTTTTTTTTTTTTTTTTTTTTTTCATTTCAAATATTCCTTTTTTTTTTTTTCTCTTTGTTATTTCCTGCTTTCTGTTAACTTTCTTATCACTGAACTTGAAGTTTTGGAATTGATTTCAGGAACAGTTGGAGTGGTGGTGGGTATTAGTTTGGGGATATTTTGGTGGCTTGAGTGAGGGAATATTTGGAGGAACATATGAGTAGCAGTTGCTCAACGTGATACATAGTTATCTTTGTGCTTGTTTTTTTTAAAGGGCGTAGTGTTTAGCTGGAGATAATTGGGTTATGTCTAACAATTTATGTTAAAGAAAAAAACGAAATATGCTGTCTTCTATAGTTTTTGAAATAGCTAATGTCTAAAAATTGTCTCCCCAAAATTTAAAATTTGCAGTCTCTCCAGAACTCTTAGTGATTTTTAAAAGCATCTATATATTTCCTGGATGCTCTAAATTATAATAAAAATTTTAAATGTTAGAGATAAAAGGCAAATTAAGAAACCATCTATTTGTTACGAGTATTTCACTACTTTTTAAAAACATCATCTGATCACATTTTTATAGAAAAGTAATATATCTAGTTTATGGCAAAACTTGTTACAGCTTCTGACTCCCATTCCGTTTGTTCCATCACTGTTACTCCTTTTAGCTAGCATGGTAGTTAATAGGTTTATGCCTCATGGAAATGAAGGGCTGCATTTTGACACAGACATTTAGATTTTCATTTTGCAAACCTCATTTATCACAATTTGAACTAAGGTCTTTTGGGTGGTGTACATGGGTGCTATATCATAGTTACTGATTCCTTCTGCTTTGAAGACTGAACATTCTTCACCATCCGAAAGGCAAAGAAGAGACTCGTTCGGGATGTTTGACGGTTATGATAGCTGCAGTGAGGACACAAGCAGCAGCTCCAGCTCTGAGGAGAGTGAAGAGGAGGCCGCTCCTTTACCTTCTAGTCTCCCGATCATCAAAAACAATGGCCAAGTGTACACATACCCAGATGGTAAATCTGGCATGGGTGAGTATACTTCAGCTCAGGTGAACTGCCTTCACCTTTTACATCCCTTTATATTTGAGGGTATGTTTTAATTCCATTTCTCATGTCATTTCCCTTAAAATTTTTAAAGAACAATTAAGAAACAGAATCTGAAACTTACAGTTCTAGATAAGATCACTGGATTTGTGTTATATCTCTTTATTAACAAGTAGAACAAAATGAAAACAAAAAGCTGTTGAGAAACTTCATATAATTCGAAGTGTGTAAGATAATAGACTTCCACAATTGAAAGACACTTTCAAGGTAAGTCTCCATTCTCTAACAATTCCTTATAAGTTTTCTGCTTTAACACTTCAGTGATAATGTATCTCTAATTACCAGAATATTCTTTATATTAAACCAAAATTATCCTTACTCTGACTTTTGTCCTTTTTTCCTTCACACAGTAACATTTATTTTTAGTGTTTCTCTTGGGCATACCAAGTAAACCTAGTTCCTTCAAGCATTTCTCACAGCATCACAGTGTTTTAATTCATCAGTATCCCGCTCACTTTCTTCTGGAGATACTTCAGATTGTGTGGTCGCAGGGTGGCAACTTGTCCTGACTGGCCTGAGACCCTTCTGGTTTTAGGGTTATCCTGGAAAAGACCTCCGGCAAATAGTTGGTCACCCTGTGTGATTAGAGCAGAGGTCGTTCAACTTTTATCTCTTTTCTTCAGGACACTGTGTTTCCATTTAGGCATATTTCTAATTCAGTCATCTAATGTTGAATGCAGTATCTTCTGATTGTCATTTTCTGATTTGACGATTATGCCTTATAGATCATATTCTAATATTTTGATTAAAAGTTAAGCATCAAAGGGCCTGGTACACAGTCATTCATATCATATCAAAGGACTTAACTTCATTTAGCGGGACCCAGTAGGTGTGGTCATCCAACCAGTTAATAGCTACCTAGATCTTTTCTACTTTAGCTTGAATTTCTCAATCCTTAATTGACAAAGCTACATGAGAGATTTTATCAAATGTGTTAACTCCTATTAATATACATCTTGCCATGATTTAGTTATACCAGTGTGGCAATCTGTCACAAGAGGGAGCTTTATATGTGCCACATTCTGTTTTAAAGATACAGATAGGAATAATATAGAATAAAGTCCCTGGTGGAGCTTACATCCTAGTCATGGGAGTTCTAGTTTGACATGTTCAGTTCTTGGCAAAGTCATACTATCCCCTTGGGATTGCATTTTTTTTTTTTAACCTATGTGATCCGCAAACCTTTTAATCTGTTCTAGAATTTTTACAACAGAAAGTCATTCAGGTGAGATGAATGATTTTTCCCCCTTAGATCCCCTTTATCTCTCATCCTCTGGTACCTTACATTTTTCCATGATTTCTCATAATTTCTAAGTACTGGTTAAACTGTAAGTCCCTCCAGTTGCAACTGTTTAGGTGGAGATTTAAACCCATTGAAGTAGTTGTTCGCTATGTTATCTTTTTTCCCCCAACTTTATTGAGGAATAATTGACAAATATAGTTGTATATGTTTAAATGTATAAATGTTCATAAACGTGATTTGATATTACATGTACCTAATGGAATGATTACAAAGGTCAAGATAATTAACACATCCATCACCTCACAAAGTTAACTTTTTATTTATTCAACTGTGCTGGGTCTTAGTTGTGGCATGCGGACTCTTAATTCCCTGACCAGGGATCAAACCCAGGCTCCCTACATTGCAAACAAGGAGTCTTAACCACTGGACCACCAGGGAAGTCCCCAAAAGTTAATTCTGTGTGTGTGTGTGTGTGTGTGTGTGTGTGTGTGATGTGAGCACAAGATCTACTCAGCAAGTTTCAAGTGTATAATAAGTAGTAGTATTAACTATAGTGACCATGCTCTATATCAGATCGTCACAACTTATTCTTTTTATAACTGAAAATCTGTGCCCTTTGGCCTTCATCTCACCATTTCTCCCTCTTCTCAACCCTTGGCAACCACCATCCTATGAAATAGGCTTTTTTTTTTTTAATTCCATGTATGTAATGCTATACACTGTCTTTCTCATTTTGGCTTATTTCACTTAGCATAATCCCCTCCAGTTTTGTCCTTGTTGTCAGAAATGACAAGATTTCCTTCTTTATATGGCCGAATAATACTGTATTATAATGAATAATATCTACTTTACATATACATATGCATTTACATATACATATATGTATCACTTGTTTTTTTATCCTCTCATTCATCAGAAGGCATCTAATATGTTTCTCTAACTTGGTTATTGTTAACAATGCTACAGTGAATGTGGGAGGGCAGATATCTTTCTGATATACTGAGTTGCAATCAACTAATTTTTGATAAGGGCACCAAGAACACTTGATAGGGAAAGTGTAGTTTTTTTTAGTAAATGATGTTGGAAAATTAGATATCCACATGCAAAGAAAGGCTGGACCTATCTTACACCACTCAGAAAAATTAACTTGAAATGGAGTAAAAACTTAAATGTAAGACCTGAAACAATAAAACCTCTAGAAGAAAACATAGGGAAAAAGCTCCTTGACTTTACTCTTGGCATTGATTTATTGGGTAAGACACTAGAAGCACAGCTAATAAAAGCTAAAATATGCAGTGAGATTACAACAAATTAAAAAAAGTTCTACTCAACAAAGGAAACAATATATTGAAAAGACAGCCTACAGGATGGGAGAAAATATTTGTAAACTCTATATCTGATAAGGGGTTAATATCCAAAATACATGAAGAACTTGTACAACTCAACAGTGCAGAAAAAGCAAATAATACAATTAAAAAATGGGCAAAGCACCTGAATAGATTTTTTTTCCCAAAGAAGACCTGCAAATGGCCAATAAATACATGAAAAGGTGCTCAACGTCACTAATCATCAGGAAAACGAAGATGAAAGCTACACTGAGATATCACCTCATACCTGTTAGGATGGCTGGTGTCAAAAAGACAAGAGCTAACAAATGTTGAGGAGGATGTGGAGAAAAGAGAACTCATACACTCTTGGTGGTAATATAAACTGGTACAGCCATTATTGAAAACCCTATGGTGATTGCTCAAAAATTTGAAAATAGAACTACTGTATAATTCAGCAGTCCCACAACTTGTATGTCTTTTGAGATTCACTTTTTGTTACCCTCATGTTTCAATCTTTACAATATTTTAAAGACCTGTGCTGTGCTTTGTATGAATCTTCAGTTTTACTGCAACTACTTTTCATCTTTTGTTTATAATCCTTTCAAACATTAGAGCTTATAATGTCTGGCACAAGGTGAGCACTAAGGAAATGTTAGTTGAATCTAACTTACGTTTGTGTATTTTGATCCTTTTTAAAGCCTTTTGAGACTTTATTGTCAGTCCTTCTGGAGCCTATAGCCATGAAGGAATGTTTTAAAAATTAAAACCTTTAGATAATTGGAGGAATTATTAAACTGTTAGACGAAAATCAGTTTTATGATCATAACACCAGTGTTTTTATTTGTTAATTAGCTACCTGTGAAATGTGTGGAATGGTTGGTGTGCGAGATGCTTTTTACTCTAAAACAAAGCGTTTCTGCAGTGTTTCATGTTCAAGAAGTTACTCGTCAAACTCCAAGAAGGCAAGCATTTTGGCCAGACTTCAGGTAACGGTACAGAAACCTTCTTGTTCTTATATCTGTTATTTCTATGACTTTCACTGTTTGTCTGTCATTTGATTGTGATTCACTACACTCCACCTTTACCTAACTGGCCTGTTAGTATTTTATACCCCACATTTTTAAGAAATATGTGAGCCCTAGAGTTTGTCCATTCTATAAAATTTGAGCAGCTGCTATAAATAGAGAAGGCATACTATTCAAAATAAACTATGAATTGTTTGTGTCTTTTTTTCTAAATAAGTATAAATGTAATAAATATCTTTATCTATATCTATATAGATATAGATATAGGTATGTCTATATATATATATATATATATATAAATTTAAGCCATTTTCCCCCCTGGTTTTCTTTGAAAGTTTCGTAATTAGTATCAAGGTAGAAACTTTCAGTGTTGGCAGGGAATGATTTACCCTTTGGTTTTATTTTTCCATTATCTTTGGTTTGTACTTTGATTGCAACCCATTTGATACCTTGACCAAGGGTATTTGGTTAATCCAACTAACCTTTTTGGAAACGATCATAATACTAAAAGAAAATCGTCTTTCTATAAATGTACATCAACACCTACAAAATGACTGGAATGCCTACAAAATGACCATTGAAGTTATTACTATTGTAGCATATAAACAACTTTATAAAAGCATCACATAGCTGATTTTTGTAATATATTTTATTTGAATGATCACATTTGTCTTCTTCTTCTTCATCTTATTGTAATAAGGTAGCACATAACACTGAAAGGATTATTTAAGCTCCCCAAATTAAGGAAATACATCACTTAGATGTATTTCTGTATTTCAGATAGACAGCCCCTAAAGATCCTGAGCAGTGGTCTTGCCCACATGGATGGCAGTTTGTCACACTGTGAATTTGGCCCATGATCATTTTGTTATTGATCTTTTGCATTAGCGCTAAAGGTATAAACCTCAGTCACTTGCTGTTTAAACACTGAATTATTTTTTTCTTATATAAATAGCAGTGCTTAGCAACCTGCATGAGTGAATAACCACTGGATTTATCTAGTACAAGATGGAATCAGTTATTCACCACAGCCTATATTTTAACATTTTATGGGATATAATTTTTTATTAATATATTAATTTGCATATTGCTATTTAAGTCTGTGCCAGCTGCGCTACCCATATTAGATATCTACATTGTAGCAGAACTCCAGAAAACATTTCTCATGTGACTTTTCTTGTATGTTTCCTCTGCTTTAATAATTTTCTAAACGCTCAATGTTTCCTTAAAATGAGTAGTATGCAATTAAGTTAGTTTTCAGATTTGGGAGTGGGGAATGATAAAGAATCCTATTTACTTAACTCTTCTTGTTTTAGGGTAAGCCTCCAACAAAGAAAGCAAAAGTTCTTCAGAAACAACCTTTAGTTGCTAAACTAGCTGCATATGCTCAGTATCAAGCTACCTTACAAAATCAAGCAAAGACTAAATCAGGTAATATGGGTGAATGCAATAGAGGTAAAATACTTGGTACTAATTCATCTAGTTTTAATTAATAACATTTTAATTTTGGATTCTGTTAACTAAGCTATTTCTGTTCCCTATTTGTACACATGACACTAGGCTTCCTTGATTTCAGTAAATTATCCTAGAAAAGTATAGTGTTCACAAGTTATGGTGCTTGTGACAGTCTCCTTAATAATACTCTTTTTTATTTGGTTTATTATTTATTTTTTATGCATTGATTCTCTAGCTGTGAACAGTGGGAAACGTTGTGAAAAGGCAGAGAAATATGACATTTATTAGGCTTCAAAGGGATTGGGGAGAAGAGAGTAACAAGAGAAGGAGATTGAGGAAAGGGTCTTTTCTAACAGAAAGATTCTTAACAGGAATGTAAAAGCAAGGCAGTAAGTAGGGAGTAAGACAATAAGGAGCCATAGTGAAAGTATTAGGTGGTAAATACTGGATAGAAATTTCAGTGAAGTGTGCAGTTAGAGCTACATGGGAATAACACACAGGAGCAGTCAGAACAGTGTTTGTTATCCTGAACGTATCTTCTTTCAGTGTTCTTTGTTTCTTATAATTGGAGAGCTCTTGCCTCACTTCCCAAAGAGCATACCTTGTGTGTAGAAAAGTTAAACTATTTGTTTGCAAATACGATACATGCTGAAGTTCATGTTTATTTACAGAAGTTTTGTCTTTATAGGAAAAAATTTAGAGGTGATACATTTGTATCACTTCACATTATAAAGTAATAACCTTCTTACAGATAAACGATCTGAGAACTCCAATATATCTAAACTTATTTTATTTCAGCAGCAGTCTCCACAGAAGGTTTCAACTGGGGTAACTACATCAATAGCAATAGCTTTATAGCAGCTCCAGTTACCTGCTTTAAACATGTGAGTATGGAATTTTCTGTTTGTATTGAAATGCTTAGTCATCGTTTAAATCTGAAGGCACAGTAGCATTTTTTAAACATCTTATCCTTAGAAGGTCTTTATTTTATACATCATAATGGAAATGTTTCTTTTTTATTAATTATTGTACTTACTAATAGTTACATAACCTTAAGTTTTATAAAGGTTTCCTTTGAAGACATTGCAAGTTGAAATTATTTTAAATGAGGAAGGCAGGCGTCTCATCCAGTTTTCATATTAAGTTGAACCATATAAAATTACTTGTGTATCAAAAATAGTTGGATATTAGCAAAATCATATGGTTCAACCTCATAGAAACCATCCATGGTATGTTACCTAAATTTTTGTGATTTGATCTAATAATTGAGAAGAGGAAAGATCTAGTTTTGTTTGGTCACAAATATAAAATCACAAAAACAAAGAAGGAACTATTAGCAATATAGTACTGTGGACTGATTTTATTTTTTGCAAGATGTTCTTTTTAACAAGTAGATTGTCACAGACATTTGAAGTAATTGAGAGTTATGTTTAAAATGTACCAATGATAAATTCTTTCCTTTTGATTCAATTATTTGTGCTTAATTCTCTTCAATACTTTTTTAACCTATAAGTTTTAATTTATATTTAACGGTTCTATCTGCTACTGACTGTGTATAAGAAGAAAAGAATTTAGAAAGTTAATGAGTGAAGTTTTGTGTACACTTAACATTATTGTTAACTTAGGGCTTTCCTGTTAAATAATAGCATGTGAACAAAACTGAGCTTGAGTTCTTGCTGTGGAAATCAAAATAAATTTTAATTCATTTGTGGCCAATAAAGGATCTTGATCAAGGCCAAGCGTATTAATTCAGTGGTAGAAATAAAAATTAAAGCCAAATTCAGTCATTTGCTAACTTTTCTTTCTGGAAAGTACAGGTGTTAAGCCCTTAATCAGTGGCCTGCTATCTGAACCAGCCTCAGTGGAATCGATATAGCTTCAATATACTGTAGCTGATATATTTTATTGAAATGTTGGTTGTAGTGTCATACTTGTGAGAGATGTTAAATATATGGCCCCAGTAGCTTTCATGAGAATTACGAAACAAATTTAACTCTCCTCTCTTGAGAGAGTTCTTTTCTGGTACAAAGAATATCAGAATTAGATTAAGTCCTCATTTATAATAACTCTTGCATTGCAGCCTTCTGAAACATTTGTTTGTTGTTTCCTTCTGAGTAGCCTTTATCTCTTTCCATCTTTATTATTTAGTATTTTGGTTTTCTAGGTTTACTATCATAACCCATGTCCAGCTATTTTATATAAGTAGTCAGAATATTTTAAAAATAGTATTTCAAAGTCCCAAGATGTAATATTTTATTTCATGTCAGTATCTTTGAATAGTAATACTGTGTTAAACTTCTTTGCAAGAAAATCTCTATTATAATGAAATTGTTTTTTTTGTTTTACAAAAAACAAATTGAAATTTGTTTTCTACAATTGAAAAAAGAATAGAGCAGCTAGCTTTAGCTGTGTGGTTAATAAGGATACTATGGGATCTCTTTTTCCTCATTTACAATCAAAGTATCTGTCACCCAGTGCCTTCTTGCTCCACTCATCTTCCTTTACTGTCTTTTCCTTATTAACTAGGAAACATTTTCTATTTTTAATGTCTTAGTGTATTTTAGTGCAAAATGAGTTTGCTTTGTTGCCTTAACCAGCATTTTTATTTGAAGTCATTTGATTTAGAAGGTGAAACTTCCTGTTGTAGTTGATCGTGTCCTTTAGAGTTGACTCTTCATGGTTCTCCCCCATAAACAGTTTTTGTGGTCTCCAAGGAAAATTACTAGCTTTTAGTTTTATTATTGCTAGGAGGAGCTGCAAGCACAGGGTCCTGCCTTGACTCATCAGTTTTCCAGTCTTCTAACACTTGATGCCTGCTCCAACACTTGTTCATCAGCAAAGCCCCTTCCTCCACACTCTGTACTTGCATTGTTTCCAACTTGAGCACAGGTTAAGAGCCTTCCCCTACTCGGAGAGGGTTCTTTTTTCAAGCATAATTTTTAAAAACATTAAATTTGTGAGAATTCCCTGGCACTCCAGAGATTAGGACTCTGTGCTTTAACTGATGGGTCCTAGGCTCCATTCCTGGTTGGGAAACTAAAATCCTGCAAGCCAGGCAGCACTGCAAAAAAAAAAAACCGTCTAAAACCATGGAAACAGAACTGTTCTGGCTGAACCAGGACTTGAGTGTAGGGTGGTGTCACAACTTTGCCTGCCTGCTTCTTTAACATCACTCAGCCTCTTATGCAGTAAGGACCGCAGGTAAATATATATTCCAATACTTTAAAATGATTATGATTAGTTCGAAAAGCATAGAATTTCAGTGGAATTCCTCTTTATCATAGTCTGTCTTTAAATTTCTGGAAAGTTTCTGCAAAATATGTCATAGGACAATACTGTCTCTGAATATTGCTGTAATTATGCGTAATGGTTTATATAGTCAATCACCCAATTACTTTTGACATTCTGGAGTCAAGTTGTCATTAAATATATCTACTTAGAAATCTGCATATTGTTGCTGTATATCTGATGCAACTTTCATTTTATCTAGGTGATAGTTTTCAGACTTCTTTGTTTTTTAAGCATTACAATTCCTCTTTTTTCTAATAAACATAGCTAGGATAAAGGAAATTCATACCAATTGGTCTGGAAAGAGTAGAATGAATTGACTGGAGCCTTGGCACCTGACTCTTGGCTTTCCCTTCTTTGGCAGTGTCTGTGGTTGGAAACCACTAAATTTGGTAATATCATTTTTAAAAAAAATTGTATTGGAGTTGTTTACAGTATTGTGTTGGTTTCAAGTGTTAGGTAATATCATTTTTAATTATTCCTAAATCATAGGGTCACAAAGCTGTAAGTTATCTTAAAAATCATCTAGTTCATCTACTCCATCTCTTATTATAAATGAAGAAGCTCTTGCTGTCTTTTTCAGTAGCTGGATTGAAATTTTCAACTTTGGGCTTTAACCTGCAGTTTTTATTTTCTTTTTAATTCTATTTATGGCCGAGCTGGGTCTTCGTTGCTGTGCAGGCTTTTCTCTAGTTGCAGAGAGAAACTCGAGTTTCAGTGCACAGGCGTCTCAGTCGTGGCTTCTCCTGTTGCAGAGCATGGGCTCGAGGACACATGAGCTTCAATAATTGGGGCGAATGGACTCAGTAGTTGTGGCTTCTGGGCTTTGGAACAGGCTCTAGTAGTTGTAGTGCGTAGGCTTAGTTGCTCCACGGCATGTGGGATCTTCCCAGACCAGGGATTGAACCCCGGTCTCTTGCATTGGCAGGCAGATTATTAACTACTGAGCCACCAGGGAAGCCCTTGTTTTTGTTTTGTTTTGTTTTAATGGTTTTGAATTAAGCCCCTATACGAAAAGCCCTTCTGTGTTTCACCTTAACACAACTACCAATACCATACTTCTGATACCAGATGAGTGGGTTTTCTGCCCATCAAGTATTTCTCTGACACCAGCTGAGTATCATACAATTTAGTTTAATTCTGCCACTGTCTATCTGGAATCGTCATCAGATGCCACACTTACAGGCCCAGTCCTACAAGACTGCTGCCACTCCAAACACCGGTTGCAAGTCCCACATTGTCATCTCTGCTTTTGACAGATTAGCTATAAATCAGGGTTCCCATGACCCCTTCTTTGGGTTTGATAATTTACTAGAATGGCTCACAGAATTCAGAGAAATGGTTTACTATCTTATCATTACGGATATAATAAAAGAGATGAACAACCAGATGAAGAGATGTGTAGCACAGGATATATGGGAAGGAGCACAGTTTCCATGCTCTCTCAAGTGCACCACCCTTCTAGCACTTTACTCATCCACCAGCCCAATTCTGTGTATTAGGATTTTTATGGAGGCTTCATCACTTAGGCATACTGGATCATTAACTCAATCTATAACTCCTTTCCCTTTCCTGGAAGATAGATGATGGGGCTGAAAATTCCAAGAAGCTTTTAATCCGAGTTTGATCTGTATGGTGACCAGCTCCCATCCTGAAGCTATCTAGGGGCCCACAAAGAGATGCCTCATTAGAACAAAAAATCCTGCTGTCATCCAAGAAATTGCAAAGGATTTAGGAGCTCTGTGTCTGGAATCAAGGTCAAAGATCAAACATTAGAACAAAAGATATATCTAGTGCTCTTATCACTTAGGAAATTATGAAGGATGTGAAACCTCTATACCAGGAACAGGGCCAGAAACTAATCTATTTTTTTTATTTCACAGCTTCTAAAAGCAGTAACCTTATCTTTACTAACTGTGGAAAAATCTTCAAAATACTTCTGCAGTACTACATTCCAGTTAGGTACCCTATGTTAGTGAAATTCACAGACTATTTTCTCCTATTGGCATTTATGTTTGAACCCAAGAGAGTTGTTCTATATGTATCCAGAATATTTAGCCTTAAAGCATTCTTAACTTTTCTAATATCGTAGTCTTTTAAATAGATACACTCTATTCCCCATTATTTCCTTATAATATCAAGTATAGAGAGTTCCCTGGTACCCAGTGATTAGAATTCCAGGCTGTCACTACCATGGCCCGGATTCAGTCCTTGGTAGGGGCACTAAGATCCCACAAGCCATGCAGCATGGCCAAAATAAAAAAAATCAAGTAGACTATTTCTTTCAAGATTGCAGGGAGAAATATCAATAACCTCAGATATGCAGGGAGAAGGCAATGGCACTCCACTCCAGTACTCTTGCCTGGAAAATCCCATGGACGGAGGGCCTGGTGGGCTGCCGTCCATGGGTCACTAAGAGTCGGACACGACTGAGGGACTTCACTTTCACTTTTTATTTTCATGCATTGGAGAAGGAAATGGCAACCCACTCCAGTGTTCTTGCCTGGAGAATCCCAGGGATGGGGGAGCCTGGTGGGCTGCCGTCTATGGGGTCACACAGAGTCAGACATGACTGAAGCGACTTAGCAGCAGCAGCAGTAGCAGATATGCAGATGACACCACCCTGATTATAGAAAGTGAAGAGGAACTAAAGAGCTTCTTGATGAAAGTGAAGGAGAGTGAAAAAGCTGACTTAAAACTCAACATTCAGAAAACTAAGATCATGGCATCTAGTCCCATCACTTCATGGCAAATAGATGGGGAAACAATGGAAACAGTGACAGTCTTTAATTTGGGGGGGCTCCAAAGTCACTGCAGACAGTGACTGCAGCCATGAAATTAAAAGATGCTTGTTCCTTGAAAGAAAAGCTATGACCAATCAAGATAGCATATCAAAAAGCAGAGACATCACTTTCCCGACAAAAGCTATGGTTTTTCCAGTAGTCGTGTATGGATGTGAGAGTTGGACGATAAAGAAAGCTGAGCACTGAAAAATTGATGCTTTTGAACTATGGTGTTGGAGAAAACTCGGGAGAGTCCTTTGGACTGCAAGTAGATCAAACTGGTCAATCCTCAAGGAAATCAGTCCTGAATGTTCATTGGAGGGACTGATACTAAAGCTCCAATACTTTGGCCACCTGATGTGAAGATCTGACTAATTGGAAAAGACCCTGATGCTGGAAAAGATTGAAGGCAGGAGAAGGGAACGTCAGAGGATGAGATGGTTGGATGGCATCACCGACTCGATGGACATGAGCAAGCTCTGGGAGTTGGTGATAGACAGGGAAGCCTGATATCCGATCACAAAGAGTCGGACGTGACTGCACAACTGAACTGAAGCATTACAGCACAGGCCAAAATGTTTCAATGTCAAATGTATATGAATCTTAAAAAGCTAAAATCATATGCCTTTAATTATGAATTTACAGACGTCAAATTTTTTTGTTTGGTACCTGAACTATATATTCTGATGTCAATTTATTGATACTGTCCTTGCTAAAAGCAGAAATGTAATCATCCTACTTTTTTTCTCCCTTGAAAATAGTTGTAGTTACGTAATTTTTACAAAGGTCCTTTACCTCCACAGCTTGTATTGCTTACATGATATTTTCTAATCCTCTGTATTGGTCCAGCTATTTTGAAAGGGATAAGGTTATTAATATTTCTTTGCAACAGGCATTAAAAATATTTTTTGAATATATATATTAAGGAGAAAAAAGGCTTTTTGTTTGTGTATGTGTGGTAACAATGGTTTATTAGTAAAACTTGGGTCTATGTTTATTAGTAAAATAGTCTCCTTCAAATAAAACTATTCTTTGTTTTTTTCCCCTAGCTTTAACCATGCATACATAACTCCATTGAAAATAAATATGACTTCACATCCTTTGTAACTGAAGGTAGAGTTATCAATATGTCATCCTAGATTGCAGAGTTTCTTTCTAATGGAAGTAGAAGTTTTTAGTTTCTGGTACTTGTTAGTACTCTAATTTAGCTATTGTGTTGCCACAGAATAAATTCTCTGCAGGAAAGCAGTGGCTTCTGATATAATATATATATAATAAAATATAATAAAAATAATCTGTTTCAAGGAAGGCCTAAGTAATCTAGGTTATTTTCATTTAATATTTTTTAAAAATTATAAACTACTTTATGCTTTTCAAATTAGTAACCACTGCTTCCTTTCTCTTTTTACGTACACTAGCATTCCATCATATTTTTTTTTGGCTTTAATTATTGTTTATTTTTGGCTGTGCTGGCTCTTTGTTGCTGTACGCAGGCCTTCTCTAGTCGCAGCTAGCAGGGCCTTCTCCAGTCGCAGTGTGCAGGCTTCTCATTACAGTGACTTCTCTTGTTGAAGAGCAGCTAAGCTCAAGAGCGCACGAGCTTCAGTAGTCGTGGCACGTGCCTGCTTAGTTACCCCACGGCTAGGGTTTCCAGACCAAGGTTTGAACCCACGTCCCCTGCATTGGCAGGTGGATTCTTAACCACTGGACCATGAGGGAAGTCCAGCATTCCCTCATTCTTAATCTGATTTTCACCCCAAGCATCCCATTTTCTCTTTTTACTTTCCTTGTACTCCCATCCCCCTGCTATTGTGCGTGCATGCTAAGTCACCTCAGTTGTGTCCAACTCTTTGCGACCCTGTGCACGGTAGCCCTCCAGGCTCCTCTGTCCATGGGATTCTCCAGGCAAGAATATTGGAGTGGGTTGCCATGCCCTTCTCCAGGGGATCATCCCCACTCAGGGATCGATCCCCCGTCTCCTAGGTCTCCTGCATTGGCAGGTCGATTCTTTACGACTAGCACCACTTGGGAAGCCCTCCTGCTATGACCCAACCCCAAAAGTAGGTCCTGTTATCAAATCAAAAGGTGAGTGGACTTTCTGGAGAAAGAGGGAACTGTTTTATTTTTCTGTTCCTACTTTCTGTCAATTCTAGCAAATGACATTTAGGACTTCGAATTCTTTTCTAGTCAATTTCCTATAATGCTTTTTCCCCTTTTGCCCATATAGTAGTTTATCTTTCTCTCCTAGTTGCACTTTAGTCACCATATGCCTATTAGTCAAAGTATTTTAATGGTGGCTTTTTGTATATTTGCAATATCGTTAGTAGGATCAATAATAGTTACCAGTGTACAACTTCAGGGCTAACTTCTGCCCGCTTGAATTCTATTACTACTGAAGATTGTGATTATCAAAAGTTACAGGTTTTCAGCTCTGTGGAGGGAAATCTGTATTTCTCCCGCAAAGCATCATGTGTGTAATGTGTCAGTCTTCTGAGAGTCTAAATACTAGCCATCTGGGCTATTGGACTATCTGGAAATGTTCTTAACGTACAGAAAAAGTAAGAATCCCATCCAGTTACTTTCTTACGGACAGTCAGGTGGAGGTTATCATACATTTGTACTGGGGAGCCCTCAGCATTTGGATTTGGCCGTGACCTGCAGGACCTGATGACAGCTTACCTTGCAGGGAAGGAGAGTCGCTCCCAGATAGCCCTCACGAGCGGCCCTGGAGCAGGAAGTGATGAAGCAGATCTTCCTGGTTTGGGAGGAACCTGAGGTGGACCTCTCGTCCTGAGTCTGGAAGGTAAATTTGTTGTTACCTGTAAATGATGGTTCTGCTAGTCCATGCTATGCCAATCCAGACTTTCAGAGGTATCCCTCCTGCCAGCAAGAGAAGACAGATGACTTGGCTGAAGATGGCTCTCGAGCCCTGGGTCATTTAGTCTTCCACACTTAAGAATATCCATTTTAAACAAAAGGGCAGCTGTATCTTTAAAATTCCTTTATTATTTCAACACATTGAGCACATACTATGCAGTGACGATTGTGCTCTTTTTTGTTATTGTTTTTGTTCATTTTTTTTCTTAGAGTGAACCATATGGATTGGTTTAAGAGGGCCTAGCAGAACCACAACCTTACAGGCAAGAACAAATGTCACTTTCTGCTACTTTCTCCTATACCAATCCAGACTGTAGGGACGAAAACATAACATCCCCCAACCAAAGTGAGCATTAACTTTATTTTCTAAGTGAGCAAGCATATTGACACTTGTTTTTTTAATAAAATGTGACTAAAAGTTATTTTCTCCAAACAATTGTTAAAAGACTTAAAAAAAAAAAAAGTCATTGTCACACCTAACTCAAAAGGGAGTCCTATATGCCAAATTCTTTTAGCAGTGTGCTCATCTTTACACATAGCTTGTCAGCATAACCACGCGTCTTCCTTCTTAATGAAAAATAAAGCCCATTTCATAAGACTTGGCAGCCAAACAAAGAGGAATGGATATCCTACCTTAATTTAATGCATACATTCCACTACATCTGTCCACTGAAATTGGTTTATCCTCACAGAAATTAATACATGGTCTTTGTGTTAATATATGGTAGCTTAATCTGTTACCTGTCTTCCTTCCAGCCTCTCCTTTTCTGATCATATCTGCTGGCAACAGGGATGGCCCTACAGTCTAGAATGATATAGGGGGAGATAGCAGAACCTGAAGAGTCCATTCTTTCCATTTAAAAATAGCAGAAAGAGGTAGTCATAATGGATGTATTATTTTTTGTACAGCTCAGGAAGATAGTTATGTGTATCCTTCCAGAATTAGAAATACTTGAGATAGGCCACTGTATCCAAGTGATTGAAGTATACTCTTTGCTTGCTACTTAAATAGCCATAAGTTGATTCTGTGTTTGGTTTCTAGACTTATCCTAGTTCAGTATTATTTGACATTTTCTTCCTGTCCTTCAGAAATTCCTTAAACTATTGAGAGCATACGGGTTGAGTACTGTTTTAAGCTAACCCCCTTTTGGGTTAGTGACTACCCAAGATGAGCAGCCTTGCATGGAAGACGTTTGTCCAGTGTTCAGATGGACTAGTTCGCGTGACTCTTGGATATCTTTGTGTTTAATCATCTTTTAGCTTCGAAGCTATTTTGTCTTTTCCTGATTTGTTCATGTTATCAAGTCTTTTACATCCTTACCTAATACTTCTTGTGATCAGGGTTCTGAATTGTATTTAATGAGGAGCTGATTATCAAGGGCCACAGAGACTGTTTGGTATTATCAGCATTTAAATTCCTAAATTCATTTTGGTTTTAATTAGCCAAATTAATTAGCTAAATTCCAAACAATGGTAAACTGCCTCAAATTTAAGGATTAAAATATAATGGAAATTGTAATTTGGAAACACACTAAATGTTGGCAGATCCCTTCATGATATTCATTTAATTAGTTTTCTAAGTCCCCATCTTAACCATTTGTGTGGAGGCTGATTACTACCAGATCTAACATTGAAAGTTTTCTTTGTTTATTGTAATTCCTGTGTGAGAAATTTTGAAATAATAAATCATTTAACAATTTACCATGTATGATTCTCCAAAATCTCTTTAACTTCATCATTTTAACAACTTTATCTGGTGCTTTTGCCACAAGTCTGTTGTAACAGACTATATTTCTGTTCTGCGAACTTAACTGAAGTTGAAAATACAGATAACTAAGTTTTGTTTCTCTGTGTTATTGGAAACCACATGGCTGATTGAAATTCTTTCTTTCTACTCTTTAGCCAGATCTTTTAAAATTAGAGGTTAAGGTAAAGTACATTCATTCAGTTCATGATAAAATAATGAATTTTTAAGTCAACTTTTTCCTGTGAAACCTAATATCAAGTTTGTAATTTGGCATTTATAAAAATTGCTCTCAAGTCTTATATTTGAGCACTACTGAATTTTGAACTGGATATGGATCAGTTCTAGTATATGTGAATTCTCTTCGTCTTGAGCTTGTCCCTGACACTGGCTTTTTCTAAATAGAATTCTGTGATGCAAGGGATAACAATTATGTTTCTAGAAAAAAAGAATGAATTAAATGGTATTTTTAGTTTAATGTTACCATGATTGAATAATAGTGCTTAATTTTGAACCATGTATTTTAGACTTATTAAAGATGATAATTTAATAATTTTTATATGACAGGCACCTATGGGGACCTGCTGGGGTGATATCTCAGAAAATGTGAGAGTAGAAGTTCCCAATACAGACTGCAGCCTACCTACCAAAGTCTTCTGGATCGCTGGAATAGTAAAATTAGCAGGTGAAAAACATGCATAATAATTCACTTTAAAAAATCACTTGTGTTTGTAATTTGTAAGAAAGCATATTTGTAAATTTTCAAGTATTGCCAAATAAGTATGATACAGGGCAAAGGTTAGCAAACTTTTTTTCTATTAAAAAAACAACAGTAAATATTTTCAGCTTTGTGAGCAAAGTAATCTCTGTCACAACCATTTAATTCTACTATCATAGCATAGGCGCAGCCAAAGCAATGCGTAAATGAATAGGCATGGCTGTGTTCTAATAAAACTTTGTTTATGGGCACTAAAATTTGAGTTTCCTATAATTGTTACATATCATAAAATATTACTTTACCTCTAATTTTTTTTCAACCATTTAAAAATGTAAAAACTATTCTGGATGACAGTAGGCCAAATCTGTGGGCCCTATAGTTTCCTCAACCTCTGATACAGGGAAATACTTCGGAAAGTAACAAAAAGTACTAAAAAAAGTGATATGGTCCATAATATCAGAAGTAAACTAATGATGAAAATTTCATCTATTTTGGGTACTACATTTTCTTCAGTCCTACCTCTTCCATGTATCCCAGCCCTTTTTACATTGTTGTCCGTGAAGTAAATGTGTTAGGTATCTACTATGTTAGACCCTGTGGGCAGGTGATGTGCAAACTTAAAAGATTTCTTTTTTTGGTGAGTTTACATCTGCTAAATATTGAATACATTTTATGACAAGGTGCTTAGTAAGTAGTATAGTAGGATACTGTGATACTTCAGAGGAGGAGCAGCCACTCAGATAATAAAAGGTATCCTGAGATTACTGGAAGAGGTATCTTACTCATCCTACTCTTTCTAGTCTTACCTCCAGCCATCTTCCCAAAAATGCCCTGCCTGTTCCACCCTGTGTACTGCTGATAGACTTAATTTACCTAAAAATGATCTCAATTCCATTTTTCTGTCTTTAGTGGCTTCTTTGTCCTTAAAGGATCAGGATGGTCACCATTTACAGCTATTGTTAAGTTTCACTGTACACCACTGAACAGATTTTTTTATTGTTCCCCGACGTAAATGATCTGTTCTGCTGAGATTAGTTTTCCTTCTCTCTCATATAGCATATTCTATGTCACCTTCATTCCTTTACTCACTCTTGCTCTCACTTACCTTATTTAACCCAGTACAGTTCCTACCTTTTCCATGAAACATTTCCGCAGCTTATGTAAGTGAAAAAGTGAAAGTGTTAGTCGCTCAGTCCTGTCTGACTCTTTGGAATTTCGTGGACTGTAGTCTGCTAGGCTCCTCTGTCTGTGGAATTCTCCAGGCAAGCATAGTGGAGTGGGTAGCCATTCCCTTCTCCAGGGGATCTTACTGGCCCAGGGATCAAATCTTGCATTGCAGTCAGATTCTTTACCATCTGAACCACCAGGGAAGCCCCCAGCTATATAGACATTCTCTAAATACCTGTATTATTCCCTGTACCTTGTTTAAAACAGCAGTATATATTTTTTGCTTGATGTTTAAATCACTTGCATATAAATGGCTCTAAAGATCAATGCATTTAATACTCAAGAATTATTTCTGTCTTCCATCTCTGGTTTCATACTTCTGCTATATCTAATTGCAACATATATCTCATTTTAAGTCACTTTAATGACATTTTAGAAGTGAGCCTGTTATTGATCATGAACCCAGAACTTAGAAACAGCAAGTCATGAGTTGTTCTGTGCATTACTGAATTTTAAAACTAAAAGTTTAATGCTATAAATTTTCAAAACCTAAGTATTAACACATGAAAATGCTAACTAAACCTAGCTCCTAGCCTTAAATACAAGTTTATTGGGCATTTTTTATTCCACTAAAGACCTTAACTTTTTAATGTTATCAAGATAAGGTTTACTAAAAGTAATAAACAATGAAAATACTTTCTCATGTAACTTTTATTTCACTGAGAGAAAAATATTTTAAATAAGCAAAGAAACAAACACTTTGTCAAAGACAAGCTTGAAGAGATGACAGAGCTGGTTATGGGTGACTATACATACATCAGAGGGTTTCTTTGAGGAAATGATATTTGATACTCTTATTTTCTTTACTATTGTATGTATTTAATAAAAGTTTGTCTATTTAAATATTAAAAAGATACGGTTTATTAAATTATAAACAGTATATATCATACACTATTTGTTCTTTCCAGGAAATAAGTCTTCCCATTTGTTTAGTGCATGTGTGCTCAGTCACTCAGCCCTGTCTAACTCTTTGTGACCCCTTGGACTGCAAGCCACCCAAGCTTCTCCGTCCATGGAATTTTCCAAGAGAGAATAGTGGAGAGGATTACCATTTCCTGCTCCAGGGGATCTTCCACCCAGGATCGAACCCGAGTCTCCTACATCTCCTGCGTTGGCAGGCAGATTCTTTACCGCTGCACCACTTGGGAAGACCCTGTTTGTTTAGTACATGTAGATTTTAAGTGATTTCACATATCTTTATTTGTGTTCATTGAACTTTTTTACCTGGCATTTTTGAATCTTATTTCCAAATCAACAAGACAAAAAAATTTAAACTCTTAAAGTAGCCACATGCAAATTATCTGAAAATAATTTGATCACTTGGATAAAGCAGTGTCTTTGAAATGTACTTTAACTGGATTTCTGTGACTTAACAAGGTTATATTAACTTACCACAATATTCTTTATTTCCAAAACTATGCATCCTAGTAGAACTTTCTCACTCCTCTTTTCTAGAATTTAAGAAACTATGGGTAAAATTGAAATATATTCAGAGAAATAGGCCGTGCTCTGAAAACAGTTAAAGTAATTCCATTGTTCAAATCGTCCTCAGAGTTTCATCCATATAGCACTAGTGTAAGCACCTCTGGGAACTTCTTAGAAATACAGTTTCTAAGACTCACCCAAGATCTGCTAAATGATTTCTGGGGTATGAGGCCCAGCCGTCTTGTCTGTTCACAAGCTCTGCACCTGTTGCAGATGCTCACTGACATTTGATACTCACTACCAGCAGCTATATTCTGTTTTATTTCATTTGATTTTCTTATTATGTGGTGACTTATTATGTTGGTTTCAGGTTACAATGCCCTCTTAAGATATGAAGGATTTGAAAATGACTCGGGTCTGGACTTCTGGTACAGTATATGTGGTTCTGATATCCATCCAGTTGGTTGGTGTGCTGCAAGTGGAAAACCTCTTGTCCCTCCTAGAAGTGAGTAACTTCTTTGCCCTTACTGTAATTTAAGTATCTGAACTTTAATACAGTTTCACAATTAGTAATATTACAGTGACAAGTGACATAAAAATTAAAATAATATTTTTTTATTTCAGGTAACTTATTTGCTAGCAAGACATACTTGTTTTCCCTATTTTTGCTATTCTTCTTAAGAATTTTAACTGCAGGGAAATTTGTTACTTTTTTTTTTTTAAGCAAATAGCTTTTGAAGCAGTTATATTCTTTGCTAAAGTATAACTGGTTATTTCTTTTTTTTTAGCTATTCAGCATAAGTATACAAACTGGAAAGCTTTTCTAGTGAAACGACTTACTGGTGCCAAAACTCTGCCTCCCGATTTCTCACAAAAGGTAAAGACAAGATCTTAGAAAGGACTCAAGTGGCAAATGAGAACTCTAAAAAATAGAGTAACTTGAAAGCTTTTTAAAGAATTGTTTCAATTAGTGAGTCAAGTGACCTATGTTAACTATTGAGTGCACTAGATATTTTTATAGTAGAATACTAATTTGTAGACCTTTGTCATGAATTCTCAAAAGTTCTGCTTTTCTTTCAAGGTTTCAGAGAGCATGCAGTATCCTTTCAAACCTTGCATGAGAGTAGAGGTGGTTGACAAGAGGCATTTGTGTCGAACACGAGTGGCAGTGGTGGAAAGTGTAATTGGAGGAAGATTAAGACTAGTATATGAAGAGAGTGAAGATAGAACAGATGACTTCTGGTGCCATATGCACAGCCCATTAATCCATCATATTGGTTGGTCTCGAAGCATAGGCCATCGATTCAAAAGATCTGGTAAGCACCTGTCACAAGAATTCCTGTTGAAAATAACATTGAGGCTAAATTGTATTCCTTGGGTATTTTTCTCCGCAGAATAGCAAAGATCAAAATCAGTTGCCTTGGGCTGCTTATTCTACCTTAATTAGGGAAGGTTCACATCAGAAAATTAAATGTCCTAACCAATTCCTTTATATTCCTTCCACTTATGCTCAAGTTAAAAATAAAGCCCTTTCGGTCACAACTACATTTGTTTTCTTACACTTTTTTATCCACCCCATTTGAAAGAAGATAGCCTTTCCCTTTCCATTCAGTGTTAGTAGAAATACCAAAATTAAATGTGGTTAGACCTAATACTAAACACTTTAAAACATACTTTTATCCCTAACTAGGGAATTCCCAGCATTCTAATTGGCTAAATGTACTTAATAGCACATGTACTCTAAAGAGATAGAGACTTTTAAAGAATATTATTCACCGAAATGTAGAAGGCACGTATTTTTGCCATGTTTTAGAGTATACATACCTTGTGAGTTTGAAACCTTCAAAAAAAACGTGGTTTTTGGTCTTCTCACAAATGCTGACAGATTAGTATGTAACTTTTCCTTGTAGATATTACAAAGAAACAGGATGGACATTTTGATACACCACCACATTTATTTGCTAAGGTAAGAAGTTTTTATAAGAACCCTCATTTGTAAATTATGTTTGAAAGAGGGTTGTGGGTTTTTTCCTAATATTATAGAAATCACAATTACATATATTCACCTAAAAGGATTAAGACCTTGTAATCCATATGTGTCACAACTATTAATTATAATTATTATTAAATTCTGTTTGCCTGAATTCTCTCTATTCCGTAATGGAAGTTTGAGTTATAATATTAGGTAGGTAGGAGAAGGTACTTGGTATTTTCATCTTGTAAACTTTTTCAAATTGGTATTATTTTAATTATTAAACTGATAACACCTGTAACAATAGATGTGCTTTCATGTAATTCTTTAGGTAAAAGAAGTAGACCAGAGTGGGGAATGGTTCAAGGAAGGAATGAAATTGGAAGCTATAGACCCATTAAATCTTTCCACAATATGTGTTGCGACCATTAGAAAGGTAAGAGAATAGGTTTTAAAATATAGAAATGAAGTTATAGGAACTAGTTTTAAAGTACTGGGCTTCCCTGGTGGCTAACTGGTAAAGAATCTGCCTGCCAGTGCAGGAGACATGGGTTCTATTCCTAGGCTGGGAAGATCCCCTGGAGAAGGAAATAGCAACCCACTCCAGTATTCTTGCCTGGGAAATCCCATTGACAGAGGACCCTGGCGGGCTACAGTTCATGGGGTTGCAAAAGAGTAGGAAGTAGGACAGGACATAGCAACTAAGCAACAACAAATAGGAGAAGGAGGCCCCTAACGTTCATTTTGACCTAAAATGTGTGCATCTGTGTCTTCACTGGGGAGAATGTCAGTAGTAATTGCAAGATAAATTTGAGTTCTCTTACCAGAGGTTTTCTTTGTATATATCTTATTATCAAGATTGTTATCTTGAGTCTGCTACTTTTATTTTATGGAAGTATATCCTAAGTTGAAAGAAGAATATTTATTTAAGTTACTTCCTAGTCAAAACTTGTCCAATACAAAATTGTAACAATGCTAGTTTATCCTCAGCTTCCTGTGTTTCCTTTTTGTGCTTTTTCCCTCCATTGGTAGTACTTTATTGCTTCTTTTCTCTTTTTCTTCTCTTCTTAAACTGTTTTTACAAAAAGATGTAGAAGAGTGGTTCTCAGTTGTCAGTAGGCATTGAAATCTCCTGGAGAACTTTAAAAAAAAAAAATAATAATACTATTGACTAAGCCTCTTCTCCAACCCTGCAGTCCCATTCTGATTTAATCAGTCTTAGCATTGGCATTTTTTTTAAGGTCCCAGGTGATTCTGAAGTACAATCAGGGTTAAGACCTATTAATCCAGAATACACTTACATAAAGGTGTAATTAAATTGTGACTTGCATTTCAACACAGTTTAAGCCTTAAAGTGAATGTTGTTCATCATGTCTTTGCAACCCCACGGACTATAGAGTCCATGAAATTCTCCAGGCCAGAATACTGGAGTGGGTAGCCTTTCCCTTCTCTGGGGGATCTTCCCAACCAAGGGATTGAACCCAGGTCTCCTGCATTGCAGGCGGACTTTTTAACAGCTGAGCCACAAGGGAAGTCCTTTAAGCCTTAAGCCAAAAGAATTAAAAAGTTGTGTTGGCTGCCATGTCCTGTACACTTGTGTTCAAGGTCACACAGCTAAACCAGACTGACTCTAAACCCTTATTCTTCCTTTTGATCTGACTAGGAATCCAGACTACCTGTTGCTATTTAAAACATAGATTCCCATGACCTACTCTAGACCTGCTCAATCAGAATCATAAGAAAGACTACCCAGATATTTGTATTTGTTTAAAAAAAAAAATAATTAAAAAGTTCTCAAGATGTAACTCTTGACAGTCAGCCAGATTTGGGAATCAGCACCATCGTGTCATGCTCTGTGTGAAAGGAAAATAAGTGTCCAGTGAATAGAATATTAAGCTTCACTCAGAAAATACTTAAAATGAATTCCTGCAGTGCTAGGTTGGTTTGGACTCTATAAAGCTTACAGTCTTGTAGAACCAGATGAGGTGTAGGAAAACATGTTTAAAGTACAAGATCAACTATGATTCAAGAATGGTACAAGTACTGTTGAAATTCAGATAAAGAAGAGCATCTTCTCAGAGGAATCAGGAGAAGCTTTGTGGAAGAGAGGACATTTGAAAACTTCATTTTGAAGGATGGGAAAAACTGGGCCAAGAAGAGATTCAGGAGGAAACTGTGCCATGGAAAGAGAATATGCACAGAAGCACCAAGAGTGAAAGGCACAGGCCACACTTAGGAAATGGCTAAAGGCTCACACACAGGACACATCGGACAGGTTGCTTTGAATATTCTGGGCCAGGCTTTTTGTTTATAAGGAACAGAAACCCTCTCAATTGGGCTTTAGAAAAGTCACTCTGAGGATTCAATGGGCACGTTCATAGACATAGAAGGCCCCAGGGATGAAACCTGGAAAGGCATAAGCTTAGCGCTGTCCTCTGCCTCTACGGGCCTCTTTGTTCCATCTCTGCTCTGTGTCTGTGCCGCTCTTCTTTCATTCTCTCTCTCTCCTGGTGTCCTGCGTATTCAGCCTCCATACGGTAACCTCTCACCCTTCTGTTGGGCTTCCCCGGTACCTCAGATGGTAAAGAATCTCCTTGCAATTGTGGGATACCTAGATTCGATCCTTAGTTTGGGAAGATCTTTTGGAGAAGGGCATGGTAACCCACTCTAGTATTCTTGCCTGGAGAATCCCATGGACGGAGGAGCTTGGAGGGCTACAGTCCATGGTGTAACGAAGAGTCGGAAACTACTGAGCAACTTTCACTTCATTCACCCTTCTGTATCACTGCCTTTCAGTGCCAGCTCCAACCCATGGCTTGACTGCTATCTCTCTGTATGTTAATTCTAATTACAGAGAAAATCTGAACAACTGAGCCCAGCTTTTTGCGTGGTACTCTGAAGGTGGGATACGAGCCCCTGATTCACTAAGCTGTGTTCAAAAGGGAAAAACTAATCCTGTATGAGTGGAGGTAGTCCTTTCTAGAGGTCTCAGAGTTCTTAAGATTAAAGAGAAAATCAGTATATATATATATATATACACACACACACACACACACACACACACACACACACACACAATGTAGTAGAAATAACTAGGAGAACAGAACCTGCAAGTAGACAGAAAGGTGATGTGAAATTAATTTGTGCAGCCTTTAATGCTTGGTCACGTTGAGTTTTCTTTAGTGAACAGGTTAAGCTGGTAAAGCTTTCTGGCATGAACAGAGTACATAGCAAAGGAAAGCTTTAACTGTGTAAGAGGGGAAATGTACATAGGGAAGGCTGAAAGCGATAATATTAAGCAACATAGTGGAGAGAGAGTTAATGGCTAGGATAAAGGGACTGAATGTTTAGGGGGAGTTGTAGGGACCCAGCAATTGATTGCCCTTGAAAGGAGCTGGAGAAAGAGTTGTTGGTTTGATGCCCTGTACTAACTCTCAGAGAATATATTCAGCATGCAGGTAAAAAGCAGGCCTGAGACACTGGGAGGGTGAAAAACTCATGATAAAACTTGAGAAATTGTTGGCATAAAAGTCAACCATTGAAGAGTGAATGCCATCATGAAAACAAAAGAAAAGGGCTAAAATCAGAAATAAGAATTGAAGGTGAAAGGGTGGTTGCCAAAAAAAATGTGAAGCAATGAACACAGGTGAGAAGATGGATCAGTAGGCTATAATGTAGTGAGAATCTGGGAATAAATGCTTCAAAAAATTGAGAAGTCAGCTGGTATGGGATATTGTAAAGGAGGGTGAAGTGTTGGGAAAAAGACACTGGATTTGACAAACTAGAAGATCGCTGCTTCCCGGATAGCTCAGCTCTTAAAGAATCTGCCTACAATGTAGGAAACCCTGGTTCGATTCCTGGGTCAGGAAATGCTCCTGGAGAAGCGATAAGCTACCCACTCTAGTATTCTTGGGCTTCCCTGGTGGCTCAGACAATAAGGAATCTGCCTGCAATGTGGGAGACCTGGGTTCGATCCCTGGGTTGGGAAGATCCCCTGGAGGGGAGCATGGCAACCCAATCCAGTATTCTTGTCTGGAGGATCCCCATGGACAGAGGAAAGTCGGACACAACTGAGTGATATAACTTGAATTGGGTCTCTGGGTGAAGAGTATTTAGGAATTTGTTGTACTCTATATACCTTTTTTTAATTGTGAACTGTTTCAAAATAAAATACTTTTAATATAACGGGAATTGGGAGACATGGAGAGGTTTGTCTTGAGAGGCAAAGGAAGGACTACTACTTAGAGCAGTCTGACATGCACAGGATGGACTGTGAGGTCCCTCTCGTAGTTTCTGTCATGGAGGAGCACAGTTATCCAGAGCATGAAAGCGGTAAAGTTGGAGCTTGAGGAAGATGGAAAAAGTTTAGAAAAACTCCACTATGTGAAAATCAGAAGGATATAAGTAGAGTTCCTACTGAATAAGATTTAAAGCTTAGCCGAGACTAGATAGTTGAATTGTAAAAGAGCACTCAGCCCCCCCGTTTGATGCCACAGAAGAAAACAGCCTTGGCCATCGTCAGGAGTATGTTTTCCTTAGACCTCTACAATTACTTCTCTGTAACCATGCTTTTATTTCTGGCACACAGTAGAATTTATACAGATTTTTCATTATAATTTCAGTTATTTAAGACAGTTCAATAAACATTTCTCACTTTCACGAGATCTTTATGTAATAGATTTTGCATTCTTTTAGAATGTCACTTAAAGGATCATTTTTATAATAGTGGTACCTAATTTTAAATACTTGCAATTCTCTTAATTTAAAAGGTGCTGGCTGATGGATTCCTGATGATAGGGATCGATGGCTCAGAAGCAGCAGATGGATCTGACTGGTTCTGTTATCATGCAACCTCCCCTTCTATTTTCCCTGTTGGTTTCTGTGAAATTAACATGATTGAACTCACTCCACCCAGAGGTACTTTTTTCTAATATATACCTGGGTATTCATCCTTGTTTTCTTTTTACAAGGTACCTGTTTACACTGTTTACCACAGCCCTAGATTTCTTTTTTATTTTTAGCCCTAGATTA
The DNA here is from genome assembly GCF_019923935.1 of Bubalus bubalis. Classification (NCBI taxonomy): domain Eukaryota; kingdom Metazoa; phylum Chordata; class Mammalia; order Artiodactyla; family Bovidae; genus Bubalus; species Bubalus bubalis. The sequence continues at coordinate 27,555,325 of NC_059159.1, read as the reverse complement.
TTTGCTGTATGAAAATATATGTATATATAAACATATGTGTGTTACATATGTATATATTTATATCAAGAGCTGTGGGGTGTCTGAAAACATAAAGACCTGTAACCTAGCTAGCTTTAATAAATTGGTGTAGAATTTTTCCTGAGCATTTGTACATTTTATAATAAGAATTGGTATTCTCATCCCTGTTGAGATGATGATGTAGGCTCAAAGGGCTATCACATACATAAACTTTTTTTAAAAAATAGACTTTAGCCTTTGAGAGAAAGCAAGTTTTCATGTTTAGATTACTGTATGAGGAAGCTCCCTGGCATTCCAGTTGTTAGGACTTGAGGCTTTCACTGTCAGGGCCCTGGGTTCAATCCCTGGTTAGGAAATTAAGATCTCAGAAGGCAGGTGGTATTACCAAAAAAAAATAAAAATTACCATATGACTTTTTTTAAAATGACACCCTTAAATAGTTCATATGGCTTAACCAGTGACTTTCCTAATTTCAATATCTGAGCCTTGGATTTTTCTCTTAAGGAGAAAAGCCAAAACAGAAGACTGTAAAAACAGTATTTGCCCAGCTACTGTTCTTTCTTACAAAGAAAGAAAAATATTACTGAAAAATATTAAATGTTAGACTATTCTAAGCCTAGGATTGAAAAGCAAAAGTCTAGTTCTTATAGGATACGTGGGTGCACCTGTTTCTGTCTAGAAAAACAGGAAGAGCCATATAACAGGGAAGAATTATTGTACTCTACAGCATTAGCTCATGAGATTGTAATGTGTACTGAATTACTTTATATCTGCATTTTTATATTACACTAATTTTAAATGAACTTCTAGTTAAACTAGTTGTGTTTTCCAGGTTACACAAAGCTTCCTTTTAAATGGTTTGACTACCTCAGGGAAACTGGCTCCATTGCAGCACCAGTAAAACTGTTTAATAAGGTAAATTTAAATAAACACATACATATTAGTTAAACAGTGTAGGTATTTCCTTTACATAGGAGTTGAAATTTGTTTCCAAACTTTGTTTCATTATTAGGAATGAATGCAGTTCCTAACTAGTTCTTACATGCTTCACCTTCATATGTTTCAGTAAAGGGTTTTTTTGGTCTAAATTGTTAATTGGTTATGTTACTTCTCTTTTTTTCTTTTCTAGTGATGATGGAGTTATACATTCTTCTTTTCACCAGTGTTAATGTTTTGCTTCTCCTTGTTAGGATGTTCCAAATCACGGATTTCGTGTCGGAATGAAATTAGAAGCAGTGGACCTCATGGAGCCACGATTAATATGTGTAGCCACAGTAACTCGAATTATTCATCGTCTCTTGAGGATACATTTTGATGGATGGGAAGAAGAATATGATCAGTGGGTAGACTGTGAGTCCCCTGACCTCTATCCTGTAGGGTGGTGTCAATTAACTGGATATCAACTACAGCCTCCAGCATCACAGTGTAAGTTGGTATAAGAAAAGGTGTCCTTTTGTAAAAATCAGCAATTCTCCAAGGACTATCACACATAAATCATCTTGTGAGCTTACAGGACAAGAATATACCTATGTCTGATTGGTTGCCAGGTAAGATCTTACCTGATAAGACTCAACCATGATATCACAGAATCAGACCATGTGTGCCATGGCAGTGTGAACTCAATAGTTAGTTGCTTAATGACTATAGCACAACATTAAGAACACCCACCGAAGTAAATTAGACTTCCTTTAGTGAGTTTAAAGTTACAGGCTAAAATTTATTAACATATACAAAGTGCTTATTGAATAAATAATGGAATCTGGTATTGAGGTTCATGGTTTTGCAGGAACAAGTACCCTTATTTTCAAAGCATTGTGTACTTTTATAAACATCATGGTCTTGGTAAAGGTAGTTCATCTGAGTTGTATCGAGAGTTGTAAGAAATTATCTGATAACCAATTTTCTTCTTTATTTTTCAGCATCAAGAGAAAGCCAGTCAGGTTCATCAAAACAAAAGAAAAAGACTAAGTCCCAGCAATACAAAGGACATAAGAAAAGTGGGTCACCACATGGTGTTTATATACATTTCCTAACTTGTTAACCAACTGGGGTCTTGGTATCCTTGCATAGAAATGGTATCCCTTGTGAGAGCTGATAACTGTGCATCCTGTATTATGCTTAAAGGTGCAGTATGCCATAAAAGGCAGACTTTTTAAAAATAAGAAGCACTTGTCTTTGATTGACAGGAGAAATTATTACCATAACATTTAATAGATGGTAAAGAGTAGAGTCTATGAATGATTCTTGAAGTAATATGTAAACCTGAAAATTAGTCCTTTTTAAAAAATTTTTTATTAAAAATAAAAACAGATGTTTGGTGCTTACAGTAGACTTGGAGACTAAAAAACCTATCCTTCTAAACCAAAAAACTCTTCCTAAAATGGTACTTAAAAGAAATTCAAGTTAAAAAAATAAAAGAAAAATGAAATTCAACTTGATAGCTAATGAAATCAAGCTTAAGCAAATCTTAATATGCTTTCTGACAGTATTTTACCTTACAATGAATGATAACTGGCCTTAATAGCCAAAATAATATAAAATATATTGATAGCTCTGATTCTTTTAAAATCTTTCCCCCTCCATCATAGAAAGCTATAGATTTTTTTCTCTTTGTGAAAGTTGTCATGGAATATTTCATCCTAAGATAAAGTTATTTTGTTTTTCATTTTTTTCCTGGGGACTTATAGCAGCCACTGCAGCGTGCTTAGTTTCTTCCTACATGAAACCCAAGTCGGTCTCACTATAGTGCTAACCATCAAGACCTATCTCTTACCGTCTTTTATATTGTAGACGTAAGCCTCTGTAGACCCAGAATTATTTTGCTTACTGGCTGCTTACCATGGTTGATATTTACCTAAAAGAACTCCAGAGAACATTGCCAAACCAGGCAGATTAAAATGATTTCCAGTTTATCAGAAACTGATGAGCAAGAAGTCATGTGGTAACTTCATGTCAGTGGATTAACCACAGCTGGTGTGATCATTGAGCTTTCTCTAAGACTGAAGTAGTACAGGCTGCTTTGGCCTGTCTTTACATTTAACTGGACAAGAATTTGAGATTTCAGAATTTTCTTTGCAATGTGTTGAATTTAAGAATGTTTTTTACTACTCAGTGACTTTACGACATTTTTTAGAACAAACTTCTGAGCATTGTATACACGGTTCACATACCTCTCTCAGTGTGACTCTTACTGGGTTTGTTATAGTTTATGGGGTGTAATCATTTTGAATTAATAGGCTAGGGACATGGGAAGAAATATGAAATTAATGAAGTGATAATATCAGTGTCCCAATTTTTAGTGACATTTAATAATGTGTGTCACTAAATGTCCCATTTAGTGACATCATCAGATTTCTGGATTAGCTGAAAAAATGAATTTAAACCTAGAACATATTATTTAATATTTTAATAGCTCTTAATATTGCGACATCATCTCTAATGCCTTTAAATTGTCTTTTGGACATAGAAAAGAAAAAACTATGGACTCACAGTCCCTTATTAGAAATCCTAGAGATCAAATGCACTTTGGAATTTAGAATTCTGGGGTTTTTTTTGAAAGAAGTACAGTGTGTGTAGCATATATTATGTAACACCCCTTGCAGACTCTGCAGCACTTTGAAGCAGAATATATATAAATAGTAACATTTAATGGGCCAAATAAAGATTATTATAAATAGTATCACCAAGTGAGGTCTGATTTTGTTGCCCAAAAAAAACTGAATTTCGGAATTCAGGATAAGGAATTGCAGTCATCTGTGAATGAAAAGCATTCTTCGTTTTAAGATACTATCTATTCCTTTTATTTTTTCACATTACTTAGCAAATAGTTTATTAGAAATTTCAAAATAAGAAAGAACCTGGGGTCCAGGAACCTTGAGTCATCCATTGCATGCAGATTTTTATCAGTCAGACACAAAACCTTTTGTTTTTAAGTTTATCTACAGATTATTATATCCTGGCTCTGTTGTTTCATCTTATGACTCTGGTCTTTCTACAACCTAAAATCATCTGCTGGTATGTTCTTTGGTAGGGCTTATTTTTTACAAAAATAATTGATTGACTTCATTGTTCTAGCCTGTTTTTTAATTAGCTGTGTTCATGCTGTAAAGGGATAACTATTAACTAGTGCTTTCGAACAATATGAAGAACGTTCTGTCAAGAGAATCATATAGACTGTTGTATACATACGATCTGTCCAATCTGAAAAGTGTTTTTTTCCTCAAAGTTTAATAATTCTAGAGCAGGAAATCAGCACTCATTTCTGTACCATCTTCAGGGGCTATTGTAAGTAGTAGAGAATTGAAGATTCTCCTTGCATTTTTACCTCCCAAGTGTGTAGTGCATTTAGACTTTTTCATCTAAATGAATGCTACAGGTGATTTTGGTTTGAGAGTTGAATGTGTACTCATAGGAACTTGATTTCCAGATCATTTTACATATTAATACTGTCTGACTTAGATTTGTCTTTTAGTTCTGATTTTGCAAAGCAAATTTCTGATTGTTCTTTCCTGAGTTATGTTAACTCTGGAATAAAACAGGTATAACTTATAGTCACAAAGATCTGTAAGTATCCTTCAATTTTTAACCAGATAAATGCGGTATGCTTGATCAGTCTTTGCAAAGCTTAGAGTATTTTTTTGTTGGTGGTGAAAGTATTGTAAAAGTCTTTGAAGGCCTATGTGTGCTAATGAAACTATAACCAAAGGCTGTTTCAAAAGAAATTAAATTGCTTAAGATCTTGCAGGCCACGAATCTTTAAATTTTAGAACTGCTTTTCAGAGTAAGAATTTTTTTCTAAAAGAGTGAATTATAAACCAAAAGTTAGGGAAACATATTTCATACCAGTAAAATTCTGCCACTTGTATAATTCATTAATTAAGCTGTTTGATTTCTCCCTGAAGGACAGTGTTTGGGCTTATATGGGCACAGTGAAATACCTACAAGTAGGGCTTTAAAATTCTCTCTGCCTTGGATTTTCAGTCCCCCTCAAACTAAAATTTTACTTGAAAGTAGTTAGCCAGCTGGCTGTGCTCCACACTCAATGCTCTCTGTCATTCATTTTGCTTTGATTAGTTTAAAATTGACCACAGAGTCAAGAACCAGGATTACTAGACTCAGAGAGACTAGAAATAATCTCCCCTATCATCCACCCCCCAACACACACACACACACACACACACACACACACCCACCCACCCTTGTTTCTCACACACATCCTTGTTTTCAAAAATACGAACCTTGCATAGTTGGTTCTCTTTTCACAGTATCCTCTGCAATACAACCTTTCCTAGTTATGATACACTTTTCTTCCCACGCATGTAAGTAAAAGCTTACTTTAGTTTAACTTGATATTTAGAGAGGAAGATGCCAGTTGGGAAGAAGCCTGTCAGTTTGTCAAGCCTGCCCATGACAGGTGGGGTGCGGAGGAGCTTCTCTGGTGACGAAGAGTTGACTCCTCCTCCATATCGAACCCTTCCAGCACAGACAGCCCCGGAGGCCTTCCCACCTCCCCGCACTAGCCAAGAGTTCAGTCCCAGCCTCAAAACAGGTAATTAGTCACATCAACACTTCAGGTACTGCAGAGGGTCAGAGCCTGGGTTAGGGTGGTGGGAGACAAAGCATGGTCTCGCATGGCAGATGCTGACTCATCAAATTTTTCTTTATCTTTCAACTAAAAAATTCATTTTCACTAGTCCTTGGTAATTACTTCACTAAAATGAATAATCAGGAAAGGATTTTTATTTTGTTATAAGCCACTTATGAGCTTCAAATTCAGTAAAGCTGTAATTTCAGCTTACGGAATTTGTGGGATAGCTTGTACTATTTCATGGTTTTGTTAAAATGGTTGAACATTTTGCATTGCAGAATTCTGTGTGACTTGACTTCAGGGAGAAATATGCAATAAGGGATCAGTATGATTAATCAGATCCAAAAATGAGGCTTTCTTCTTCATAGCATTCCATTAGCATCTCATTCAGTAAACAGATGTGTGTTGTATTCCTGTGTAATTTTGGTTCTGGTAGTAACATTTACCACAATCTTAGTTGAATAACATGAATTTGGAAATAAAATACCTGTATAATTTTGGTATTGCATTTGAGTGAAATATATTTCTGTATGAACATGAAATATGTACGGTGATTAATGTTTAATTCAAGTTGAATTGGTTAGGATAAGTTGGTAGAGTAAGGAAGACTGCCCTTTGTCCTTGCTAAGAACAAACATGTTACCATAGAATGTCAGAGGATCTTCACTTACATATGATGAATCTTAGACGTGAGTACAGACCAGATGGCATCAAAGTGGTATCTAATTTGGCATATATTCTGCCATGTGTCCTACCTATTGCTTGTAAACTACATTTTTTCATCTAATTTTTGTTCTTTAAAAAGCCTTGCGTTCTTTCAAATCCCTGTTGAAACCCTGATGAGACTTAGTGTCTAGCTCTGTTTTCTTCTCATTACTGTTTGCACCTGAAGTTGTCATCAGCCTTTTTCTTTTTTCTTTTCTTTTTTTTCATTTAAGGATGTGTTCTTTAGCTTTTGCCTTCTTAAACAGTATATTAGGTGATCTTTATCCTTCCCAGTCTGTTTCTCTGAAGATCACTCTCATATCTTTATATCTAGAAAAAATTACAGTACCTCTTTTGTGTAAGAAATGGATTAGGACTGCAAATCCAAGTTTATCTGCTCTTTAATACTTTCAGATATCAAGAGCATTTCAAAAAAAAGAGCATTTCAGCTCCTTGTTTGTCTTTTTAACTTTTTTTTTTTCCTCTTGTACTTGTTATTATGAAAGTCTTTTATAACTTAATTAACTGTAGATATTGTGAACTCTGGATATATTCGATTTTTACTGCATTTTAGATGTTTTGTTTTATGCATTAGACTGATTTTGAAGGTGTATGTCACATTTTGTGAGAAAACTTGACTTTTAGGATTGGTAAAACCGAGGAACTTGGAGTAGACATACAGGGTAGAGCCCACAAGGCCTCCTAATGACTTCCCTTTCCTCTAGACTTTATCATGTGTGTTTTCTGAGCTGGGGGCACATTTGCAGGACTTTTGTGTGATTTTACTCTGGTGAAACTGTGTAGGGACTGTGTTGCTGGCCTAACTATAGTTGGTTTAGCTTTTGCAAGAGTTGACTATTTTTGGACTTCTAACTAGAAAAGTGTGATTTCTGTTTATGTCCTGAAATGTTAGTGATTAGAGTCAGCAAAGTAACTTCCTTTTAAAAACAGAGCCAAGAAAATGCATTTGTGTAGAAAGTGACATTAGCCACAGAGTCTATTTTATTTCATCCATTATTCATTGACAATAAGGCCTGTAAAGAAAAAATGATGAGTGTGAAGATACCAGACAGGCTTTATTTTAGTTTCCATGAAAACTCTGAAACTTTAGATAAAACATCCCACATCTCAGTGAATGTTTCATGTTTATCTTGAGTTATATTTTTTAGAACATTGTTTCCATATATTAACATGAGTAGAAGCATAATCCAGAACTTTGTTGTTAATAATAAATGCAAATAGTTTCAGGATGTGCTTTAGAATCTGTTTAATTTTCTTACATTAAAAAAAAAAAGGCAAAAACATCCATTTGAATGGAGCATATTTGGTCTTGAAGCACAGTAATTGTTTTCTCATTCATTTAGCCATCTGATCATCATATAACAAGATATTGTTTTAATCAACCTTTTATTGTGGGTACTGCACCTTTAATGAAATTTGTTTTTTTTTCCTTTTCCATGTGTTTATTTTCATGTCCAAATGTCCTTAGCAATTAATGCATGTTGGTTTGATTTGAAGGATACTGTTCTGTGTTTGATATCCTCCATAAAAGCATTTTTTTCATATTAAGTAATTTTTAAACGATTTTTTAAAGAAAGCAAGCAGTCAGTCGTGTTTACTTTACCTTTTAACAGTCTGATTGGTATGTGTTTCGCTATTATTATAGAAATAGTGTATTCACTTTTCTGTCTTTGGACTTAAATTTTTTAACACCATTACCAAAGCAGAATAAAATGAATTAGCATATCTCAGAAGATTATGCTTGTTTTTACTTTCTTCCATATTTTTTAAAGATTATTTATTTATTCTTGGCTGTGCAGTGTCTTCATTGCTGTACAGGCTTTTCTCTAGTTGTGGCGAACAGGGGCTCCTCTCCTGCAGTGCACAGACTTACTGAGGTGGCTTCTCTTATTGTGGAGCACAAGCTCCAGGGAGCACCAGCTTCAGTAATTGCAGCACATGGGCTCAGTGGCTGTGTCTCCTGGCTCTAGAGCACATGCTCAGGAGTTGTGGCACACAGGCTTAGTGCCCACAGCATATGGAATCTTCCCAGACCAGAGATCGAACCTGTCTTCTGCATTGGCAGGTGGATTTCTACCACTGTGCCACCAGAGAAATGCAGAAGATTATTCTTGAAATTACCAAATAAGATGTCAAAGACCCTTGTTTTTGAAACTAATATTTTATAACTGAAATCAAGACACAAAGTGTTTTTCTATCATTATTTTGACTTTAAAAGTAGCCCTTTTAGGGAATTCCCTGGTGTACAGTGGATAAGAACCCCCTGCCAAAGTAGGGAATGTGGTTTCACATGCCACAGAGCAACTAAGCCCATGTCCCACAGCTCCTGAAGCCGGCACACGTAGAGCCCATGCTCTGCAACAGAAGCCAGCACGATGAGAAGCCCACGCACGGCAACAAAGACTAGCCCCCGCAAGCCCAAACCAGAGGAAGCCCGTGTGCAGCAATGGAGACCCAGTGCAATCCAAAAAAATTAATCTTTTTTAAAGTAAGAAAGTAATTTTTTCTTCACAGAGTTCTAATAGGAAGTAGAGGGTGGGCTTCAGGGCAAGTATTTAGGGCAATCTGAAGTTACTGGCGAATTGTGTTGAGGGTAACTTAAGAGATGTTTATAAAAGAAGATAGGAAAATCTGAGAATTAAACTGCCTAAACTTTTGCCTAAGACCAGTGCTGGGACGAGCAAGAAAAAAATTTTTCTTTCTCTTCTTGCTTGTCCATGCATTACAAGGAGCCCTCCTGCCACTAAAAATGCTGACTAGCATGACTTCAGTGGCTACCAAGAAACCTAAACCCCACTGAAAATAATGGAAACTGGAAAACATTTGTCTATAAAAATAAAGACCTATTGGAACATGACCTGTTCATAAATTGAGGACTGCCTATACTGTTGTTTCTTTTCATTAAAAAAAAAAATCTTCAGATAAAAATTTGACAGGCAGTAAGTACTATTAAGTGATCCCATTGGTAATGTTAGCTGTTTTGTTTTTGGTTTCTCTTTTAGCTGCACTGCGAGGCTTGCAGGATCTTAGTTACCCAACCAGGGATTGAACCCATGCTCTCAGCAGTGAAAGCAGAGTCCTAACCCCTGGACACTAGGGAATTCCAAGTGTTAGCTGTTTTATACCAGTGACTTGCACACTGCTGATGTCAATTTCTGTTTTACCTGAAATGATTACTTAAGTTTTTCTTGATTTTAGTTTTAATACAGATGTTTTTACTATTGGGTTTATTATTTATTTTTATAAATATATAAATTATATGTAGATCATATATTTTATGTTATTTTTAATACTATTTTAAAATTAGGTTTTATCTTTTTTTTATGAAGCATCTTTAACAAAGGTATTCCTTGGAGATAACATATTAAAGTCATATTTATTCTGTTACTTAACTGTCCAAAAAATACATCATTTATATAGGCATTGACATAAAAGTGAATACTTAATCATGAGAAAAATTCTAGTCAAATTAGTGATCACTATCACCTTCAACATTTCATTGACAGTGTTCATTTATGCAGTGTCCAATTTGTAGTGTTGTTCTTTTTTGAAACTTTTCTCAACTACAAATATACTTTGAAAATTAAAAGTAATTAAATGCTCCTCCTTCAGGGGGAGTTAGTTTTAAAATTATTGAAGACATGAAGAAGCCTCTTATTAACTATAAAGCTGGTGGAACATGAAGATTAAAAGCAATCTGAATATTCCAGAAAGACTTAATAACATCTTGTATATTTCTCTCTTTCTTGCAGTGACTGCATTGCAGCTGAAAGAGGAGCTGATGGATGGAGAGGATTATAGTTTCCTCCAAGGAGCATCTGATCAGGAAAGCAATGGCTCTGCCAACTTTTACATCAAACAAGAGCCTTGAGGTTGCTCAGAAACTGAGGGTGGGAGGGAAAGAATTTTACACAGGACTGATTTTATAATCAATCCAGCTGTACAGCGGGGCTATTCTACTGGGACATTTTGCTAAACATAGAAAATTTCAGTTCCAGATTTTTCAAGTGGGTAGGGAAACTATTTTAGCCTTGGGGGAAAATTTTTCAATTTATAAAGATGGACAATTTTTGTGTTGTATTTGAAGCTTTTGAAAGAATTTTGTAATATTTTCCAAGTTTGGATTTATGTGCATTGTTAACAAGAATTGAAATTCTAACTTTTTTGGTAAGATTAAAGTTTAGGTAGCAGGATTGAAGGAAATGACTTAAGAAAGATACTGTTGTAAATGCAAACGAACTGTCATTACTAATGAACCTTTTTGGTACCTGTTGGGAGATTTTGGGATTTTAGAAGTTAGGCCAGTCACATCTCCAGCTTCCTCTGCTGCAGAATATGCAACTGAATCCCCCCTGTGGAGAGCTCATCACCACATAAATCATGGAAGGGTAATTAATTCTGCTTGTTGGCATTTTATTGCAGCCCATTTTAAATATTTGTACAGAAGTGTTTCATTCTGTGAAAATTTATTTAGAGTTCTATATGAAACTGGAAGAACTCTGGATACTTTATATGTTCTCTTTTAATTAAAAATGAGTAAAATCATCCTAACACTAAAATGTTAAACTGGAATGGTTGACAAGATATACAAGATCTCGGTCTACATGTTGAGGGATTGGGAAAAATGCAATATTGTCCTAAGTTTATTTTATTTTCCTTACTAAAAAATATCCCACAAAAGGAATTCTCATTAGTTCTCTGCCATTTCTCTCCATCTGTGAGATAATACTTGTATAACTACACCCCAAAACTTATGTGTTCTGTATTACCAAGAGAATCAAAATTATTTTAACAGTTGTTTAAAGCCAAGATAAGTCTAGATTTCAAAATCATTCCTGCTCTGCTTTTGACTATCCTGGATTTGTTAGAAAACTAATTTGAAAGAGAATTTAATTTTCTTAAAATTCCATATATATATATGTACGAATTGTCTTTAACTGTATTCAGATTTAACAGTAATAACTGATTTGGACCATTTCAAACATTCCCTGTTTTTAAATTCACATGGCTTCGTTTAAAAAAGGATATAAGGGTAAATTGGTGAAAGGTTTGCTCTCTGCATTTTTCTGACTGAGTTGTGACTGAATGAGAGCTTTAGCATTTACCAGTGAGGTTCATAAACTAAACTCTCAGGAATTAATTGCATCTGTTGTAGAAGTGCTTCTGGGTATTAGCCTGGCCTCTTCAGAGTGGTAATATTAACCATCTCCTCTGGAATATAGGTAGGGCTAATTAGAAATTAATCAAAATGATTAACCTCTACAGTCCTTCAGCCTATGGAATGCTTTAAAAAATGTTAATGGAAAGCCCCAGGAGACCATATTAGGTAAGATTTTTTTTGTTTGAATTTTAAAATGCATAGAACATTAAAAACCAGCAATTTATTTTCTAAAATATTGCTCTACTTTTGGGAATAATAGCATTGGTAATATGCACAGGTTTACCTCATTCTATGCAAGAGGGGTTAATATCATAAGGTTTTGTAGTTGCTACTGGAAGTAAAATTTGTTACTTTATAGTGTAAGAATGTATGGAATTGCATGTCAACATTTCTTAATACTGTCTCTTTAGGGGCATAAATGCAAGTCATATCAATGCCAGGTTGATTCTTATGTGTCAAATATATGTGAATTCAGCTGTTAAATTACTGGATATTTATCTTAAACATTACTGAGAGGGACCTACTGTAAATGTGACATAAACTTCCCAGATCTTCAACTTTTAAGAATCTTCCCATGAACTTAAAGCCTGGAAGACTTCTAAAGCAAAGGTTACAACAGTCGTTATTCTCAGGCTCAGTGAATTTAAACCCAGGACTCCTATTCCGTGTTATGGGCACCAGAAGCCAGTTGTAGCGTGTGCTTTACCAGTACCCTGAGCTTAAGATCTCTATGGGGAACTGAATAAACCAGGAGGGATTTGATTTGGAGCCTGGTAATTAGTTCTGTGAAATGCTCATTTGTAGCCAGATTTTATAAGCTTCTAATTTTACAGCAAAGCCAGGCTGTTTTCAAATTTGCCACATATTATTAATATTTATGAAGTGTTTCTTGTCTTAATCCCATGACCAGCATGGTGATGGTAAGGACTTTGTACCAGATAAACTCGATCTGAAGCCCTCTTCACTGTTCAGGCTCTTCACTCCTACTGCCGAAGGAACAGAAAACGAGTTGGTGGCAGAGGAGATTCATGTCTTAGCCACAACTCCAAGTGTACAACTCAGTAGCCCCGTTCTCTTACGGTTCAAATATACTGCTGACCTTGGGTTCGTTCTTGTTTTTTTTTTTTTTTTTTTTTTCTGTTAGGATTATTTGGGGGTTTTTGGTAGTTTAAACTCTTTAACTTTTTCCTTGCTGTGTATGAGGAAAGCTAAAGCTGTTATCAACTTCTTATTCTATGGATACTAACACGGGTTTTCAGTGTTTGTTTGTTTTTATTATTATTCATTTTGTGTGATGTGAATACCCTCTCCCATCAATATTTGTATTATGGTGCTATATATTTGGTAATGATCCTTTACTATTGGGAAGGGATTTTAAAAATACTGTGATTAAACTGGGTTTCTTCCTTTGATTTTCATATTTTAAATAAAGCCACAGTCATTTATACAAAAGAAAAGCATCTGTCCCTGGGCAAATCTTTTGAGGACAGAGGTCAAAGTAAACTGCATAAGGTTTTTACATCATTTCTGTATGTATTTGATATATAGATCAATATCTGTACAAATTTAATCTTTTATTTTCTTGGTAACTTGTGATCATTGAGAAAGTGAAACTTTCTCATGAAGTGTATATATGGCGTGAAAAATTCCTTTGGAGAAATTTATGTTCCTTTCATTTTTACCAAATTGAAAATTTTCAGCATGGATGTGTTAAAAGCATTAAAATTATAACTTTGTGTACAAAATGAAAATAATTCACTAAATTTGCCCTTTTTTACACAAAATAAAACGTTAAAGTTAAGTTGCACATGAGCAGTTCTTTAATATGCTTGGTATTTGAGGAATTTGCTTTTTCATTCAAAACATTGAATGCCTTATTTTTTCTTTGTTTTTTTGGCCACACCTGGTGGCAGGAGGGATCCTAGTTTCTGGACCGGGGATTCAGCCTGCACCCCCTGCCGTGGAACTGCAGTCTTAACCACTGGACAGCTAGGGGAGTCCCTTGAGTGCCTTCTCTCTTTTTTTTAATATAAATTTATTTATTTTAATTGGGGGCTAATTACTTTACAATATTGTATTGGTTCTGCCACAAATCAACATGAATCCGCCACGGGTGTACACGTGTTCCCCCTCCTGAAGCCCCCTCCCCTCTCCCTCCCCGTACTATCCCTCTGGGTCGTCTCAGTGCACCAGCCCCAAGCATCCATTATCATGCATCGAACCTGGACTAGTGACTCGTTTCATATATGATATTATACATGTTTCAGTGCCATTCTCCCAAATCATCCCACTCTCTCCCTCTCCCACAGAGTCCAAAAGACTGTTCTATACATCTGTGTCTCTTTGGCTCTCTCGCATACATGGTGCCTTCTGTAAGCAGTCAAAGGCCCCAGGGAAAGTTGGATCAGTTCCTCCCTCACAAAACCTGTACTCTGATAAGGTAAGCCAGCAGGAGTGATGAAGAGTTCTGAACGTGTAACAAAAAAATTCCGAGAACAGCCCTGGCACAGAATAAGCCTGTACGTAACTGCTGCTGCTAATTACAAGTACCTCAGCCAGGGTGCTTCGGGATCAGGGATGGGTACCCCCACATTAAAATGCATATCCCAGATCTGCCTCAGGATCTACTAATTGTAGTGAAATTGCTACTAAATGTAGTGAAAGCATGCAGCATATATAAACATGAAATTCATTTGAAACTAAAAAATGACTTAGAAAATGCTAACATTTCTTGAAATTCTTAACTTGAAATTAGAATCCTGACATTTTTTATACCAAGCTGTTGATGTATTTAAAGAATACAAAGAATAGCAAGGAGAGATAAAAAAAAAAAGCCTTCCTCAGTGATGAGTGCAAAGAAATAGAGGAAAACAATAGAATGGGAAAGACTAGAGATCTCTTCAAGAAAATTAGAGATGCCAAGGGAACATTTCATACAAAGATGGACACAATAAAGGACAGAAATGGTATGGACCTAACAGAAGCAGAAGATATTAAGAAGAGGGGGCAAGAATACACAGAAGAACTATACAAAAAAGATCTTCCTAACCCAGATAATCACAATGGTATGATCACTCACCTAGAGCCAGACATTTTGGAATGAAAAGTCAAATGGGCCTTAGGAAACATCACTACCAACAAAGCTACTGGAGGTGGTGGAATTCCAGTTGAGCTATTTCAAATCCTAAAAGATGATGCTGTGAAAGTGCTGCACTCAATATGCCAGCATATTTGGAAAACTCAGAAGTGGCCACAGGACTGGAAAAGGTCAGTTTTTCATTCCAATCCCAAAGAAAGGCAATGCTAAAGAACGCTCAAAGTACTGAACAATTGCACTCAACTCACACACTGCTGCTACTGCTAAGTCGCTTCAGTCGTGTCCGACTCTGCGGCCCACCAGGCTCCTCAGTCCATGGGATTTTCTAGGCCAGGAGTACTGGAGTGGGGTGCCATTGCCTTCTCCACAACTCACATTGCTAGTAAAGTAATTAATGCTCAAAATTCTCCAAGCCAGGCTTTCAACCGTACATGAACCATGAACTTCCAGATATTCAGGCTGGTTTTAGAAAAGGCAGAGGAACCAGAGATCAAATTGCCAACATCCACTGGATTATCAAAAAAGCCAGAGAGTTCCAGAAGAACATCTATTTCTGAAGAGATGGGAATACCAGACCATCTGACCTTCCTCTTGAGAAATCTGTATGCAGGTCAGGAAGCAACAGTTAGAACTGCACATGGAACAGACTGGTTCCAAATAGGGAAAGGAGTATGTCAAGGCTGTATATTGTCACCCTGCTTATTTAACTTACATGCAAAGTACATCATGAGAAACGCTGGGCTGGATGAAGCACAAGCTGGAATCAAGATTCCTGGGAGAAATATCAATAACCTCAGATATGCAGAGGACACCACCCTTATGGCAGAAAGCGAAGAACTAAAGAGCCTCTTAATGAAAGTGAAAGAGGAGAGTGAAAAAGTTGGCTTAAAGCTAAACATTCAAAAAACTAAGATCAAGGTATCTGGTCCCATCACTTCATGGCAAATAGATGGGGAAAC
The DNA here is from genome assembly GCF_019923935.1 of Bubalus bubalis. Lineage (NCBI taxonomy): Eukaryota > Metazoa > Chordata > Mammalia > Artiodactyla > Bovidae > Bubalus > Bubalus bubalis. The sequence goes on along the minus strand of NC_059159.1, from coordinate 27,539,777 downwards.
AGTGGAAACAGTGACAGACTTCAAAACAGCTCCAAAATCACTGCAGATGGTGACTGCAGCCTGAAATTAAAAGACGCTTACTCCTTGGAAGAAAAGTTATGACCAACCTAGACAGCATATTAAAAAACAGACATTACTTTGCCAACAAAGGTCCTTCTAGTCAAGGCTATGGTTTTTCAGTAGTCATGTACGGATGTGAGATTTGGACTATAAAGAAAGCTGAGCGCCAAAGAATTGATGCTTTTGAACAGTGGTATTGGAGAAGACTCTTAGGAGTCCCTTGGACTGTAAGGAGATCCAACAAATCCATCCTAAAGGAAATCAGTGCTGAATATTCATTGGAAGGACTGATGTTGAAGCTGAAACTCCAATACTTTGGCCGCCTGATGCAAAGAACTGACTCATTTGAAAAGACCCTGATGTTGGGAAAGATTGAAGGCAGGAGAAGGGGACAACAGGATTTTTAGATGGTTGGATAGCATCACTGACTCAACGGACATGAGTTTAAGTAAACTCCAGAAGTTGGTGAAGGTCAGGGAGGCCTGGCATGCTACAGTCCATAGGGTCGCAAAGAGTCAGACACAACTGAGCAACTGAACTGAACTGATTGACGTATTTGTCATTGTCTTATAGTATAGCAGTGTGCACAAAAAACAATGTTGAGAGAATTCCCTGGTGGCATAGTGGTTAGCATTCTGGGCTTTCACTGCAGTGGCCTGGGTTCAATACCTGATTGGGGAACCAAGAATCCCACGGCAAAAGAAACAAACCACACATTGTTAAGTCTTTTATGTGGAAGTGACATAAAAAGCTGTCACTGGTTTCTAAAAACAGCTATTCGTAAACCCACATATTTCTATAATCTCATGTTTAAGGCAAAATCCAAATGATAATGATAGGTACTGTTTGGTATCGTTTTACAACTTTGCCAATCCAGTAAAATTAACCAGACAATATGGATTTTGTAACCACTTAACTACTGCCCAGGGAATAATCATGATAAATATCCCACCCTAGGGTAGAGAGTAAGAAGGGAGGTAGGATTGCAGGGAATATTTGTGTACCAGCCATGGGCCAGGCACTAGGTTAAACAGCTCTACATGCATTATTTCATTTAACCCTGCATTGTCTTGGTATCATCCTCATATTACAGATATCCTTAGGTTTCCATTTTCCACTTCTTCAGCTTGCCCGGTTTGCAGTCAATAAGAGTGTAAATCTGGACAGCTTGACTAGTCTGTTTCATCCTACAAAGTTGCGACAATTTTTTACAGAAATGTGCATGTCTGCATCTGGTGTTCATTATCTCCTCATTAGTTTCCTCAGATACACAGTCAGTGCCGCACTTGTCCTCTTCAGCCTCGCTGCTTTCCTTCTCGTCTGGAAGTATACTAGGTGCTGAGAAGGGTCAGGTGAGTTTTCCATAACAAGCAGAATTCATTCATTCTGGATAACACTACAATAGCCAGGGGACCAAGTCACGTCTTCCAGCTTAATAACGAGTAATCACGAGAGGCTGTATGCAGTTTTTAAAGGCTTTATTAGTAAATATGCTTTAGGAAATAAACATCCATCCTACTGCTTCCATATCAGTGGAATGAAGAGCTGTGCCTGGGAACACAGGAAGTGGTGCCTGAAGGGACTGATGTTCTGACCACCTCTTATTCATATATCCAGTCAAAAGCACAAGGCTTGTATTCAATCAATTCTTCGGGCTTAAACCACAAGCTGATTTCTTTCTCAGCACTTTTTACTGAATCACTGCCATGAATGATGTTCCTAAGGAGAATAATTACTAGTTACCACATTTTAAAGTGCAAGAAAGTCTGTTTAATGGATGAAACAAAGAGCCACTAAAGACTTTTTCAGCCTGTTGCCCCTTGAAGCAGCTGATGACCCCAAATTATTTCCTCTTAAAAGCAACTGTAAAACTATAAAGGTACTTAACTCAAAAGTGTCCCTTGGTTCAACTTTATTATGTTTCTATGTTTTCAAAACAGTGCTTGTACCCAGGATTGCCATGCCACCACAAAACATTCCTTCTCATATTTTAAAAAATATAGGAATATCTAGACCAAACCCCAAACTAGATATAAAATATTATTAACAGCCATTTCTGCTGTATTTTGTTACATTAATTTGCAAAGCCCAACCAAAACATTCACACTTATTGAGACTCCCTTTATTTCATTTGAATCTCATAACTCTGTGAAGTTTGTAATATTTTGTGTAAGTGAGAGAAGCAAAAAGGCTAAAAGTGACACACCCTTGGACACAGTACCACAGGGCAGAGCCAACACTAAAAACATTCCTTGCCCCACTCTTTGCACTTTCTGTTGTCACAAAGGACCTAATGGCAACTCCCTTGTGCAGTGCCTTGGGTTAAATTTTAAGTAGCCTAGAGAAGTAACTATTTAAGAAAGCATTCATCCAATGATAATTACCACCTAATTTAAATGTTCAAGTTTTTCTAAAATTGTAATATGCAAAGTAAGTGGCTTTGAGGAAAAGTGATTATAACGCCCCTTAGAACTTACCTGCCAACTTGAATGCAGAAGTCACCACGAATGGTGCCCGGCTTAGAATCTGCTGGGTTGGTCTCCCCAAGCATCACTCGTCCTGTCTTCACTACATTCAGGCCCTCCCAGACCTTGACAGTAGGAAAAAAGAAGTACATCAGTTCTGCCATCAGGACCACTGAAAACATTTACCTCTACCTAATAGCACACACTGATATCGCAAACACCGTTTTCCAACAACACAAGATACAATTCTATATATGGACATCACCAGATGGTCAATACCACAATCAGATTCTTTGCAGCCAAAGATGGAGCAACTCTATACAGTCAGCAAAAGCAAGACTGGAGCTGACTGTGGCTCAGGCCATGAGCTCCTTACTGCAAAATTCAAGCTTAAATTGAAGAAAGTAGGGAAAACCACTAGGCCATTCAGATACTACCTAAATCAAATGCCTTACAATTACATAGTGGAGATGACAAATAGAATCAAGGGGTCAGATCTGGTAGGGAGAGTTCCTGAAGAACTGTGATCAGAGGTTCGTAACACTTCAGGGGGCAGTGACCAAAACCATCCCAATGAAAAAGAAATGCAAGAAGGCAAACAACCAGTCTGAGGAAGCCTTACAAATAGCTGAGAAAAGAGAAGCGAAAGGAAAGATACACCCAACTGCATGCAGAGTTCTAGAGAATAGCAAGGAGAGATAAGAAGGCCTTCTTAAATGAACAGAGGAAAAAATGGGAAGACGAGATTTCTTTAAGAAAATTGGAGATACCAATTTTTCATGCAAGGATGAGCTACCTGATGCGAAGAGCCAACTCATTGAAAGAGACCCTGATTCTGGGAAAGACTGAGAGCAGGAGAAGGGGGTGACAGGATGAGATGGTTGGATGGCATCCCCGACTCAATGGACATTTTGCACAAACTCCGTGAGAGAGTGAAGGACAGGGAAGCCTGGTGTGCTACTTTCCATGGGGTTGCAGAGAGTTGACTGCAACTTCAACTGAACAACAGTAGCACACATCAGTCAGACCAATCAGTGACCTGATTATCAACCGGCCCCAGAATAGGGGCTGATATAACATACCCCATACTCCATCCCAAGTGTATACTGAGAAAAGGTCTGCCCAACTTGACTTCCTAGTCTGACTGAAAGAGATTAACAAGACTGAAGAATTCTTGTGCAGTCCCAAACTCTAAAAAAGTAATGACGAAAGGGTAAAAAAAAAAGTGACCAGACTAGAACGGGATCAGTGAGAAGGGCATCACAGAAGACTGGCCGAGCAAGACAAGGCAAAAACTGACATGAAAGGGGGAAGTGTATTCCAGGGAAGAGCAGAAAGAAGGTTACTGACAGGGAACAGGAAGTAGGTCTTCTTTCTCAACAATTTTATTGACTCTGTATTATACCCCCCTGCTTCTATTCACTTCATTTCCAGTTGGACGTTAATGCCACATTAAGAAATAGACCACTTCATTTCTAGCATAGGATGAAAAGAACTTTTTATGTCTGATTCTCACTTCCTTTTTCCTCCCAAGCTCCCAGTTGCTTTGTAAACTAACCACAAGCAGGCTGCATTTGTAAAACAAGGAATTTGGGGTATCTGGAGATGATGTCTAAAAAGGGAAATGAAGACATTGAGCAAACCCAGTTACCTATCAGCTTTATTCTTCTACCTGGTGCCACCATGAGAAACTTACCATGGCCACAACTGGCCCTGAGTTCATGTACTTCACCAGGCCCGGAAAGAATGGGCGGTCTTTCAGGTCAATGTAGTGCTGCTTCAGGAGTTCCTCAGAGGCCTTGGCATTGAAGAGAAGGTACCAATTAGGAATTAAACTCCTCAGACCTCCTCCCTACCCCAGTAACTTGGTAGGTTCTCTAAAAGTCTGGTTATGTATTTAAGTTCACATTCATAAGACGTGTTTTTTTAAAAATCCCATCCAAACCATGAAACTGACAGTTTATTAGCAGAAAGATTCTTCTGATCATGAACACACACTATCATGTCAATGACCTTGTAATACAGATGTTATAATCCTTAAAAGAAGGTGGTTATTAAGTGTTGGCTGCAATCAAAGGAACCAATCCAAACAGAGGTCATATCAAATCCTCTGGCCCTTTCATAATGCCCTTTTAAACATTTCTGATGTTAACTGAAAGATCTCTTTACTGAGAAGCTTGGTTTAAAAATCAGTTCTTAGATATGTATCCCCTGAGGTCCAGATTTGTGCCCCAAATTTAATGTGGAAAATAAAGTTGTCCTATGCCAAAGGGAGCCTGCAGGGAAAGGGCAGAGGAAGGGAAGCCCCATCTAAAACCTCAATCATCTCAGAGTTGAAAAACTGAAGCACAAAAGGATTGCAGCCTCCATCCTGTGCCTGGGTGGACCCGCGTGGGCCCAGGACACAGGCCTTCTCCACTCCCTGCTGCCCTCCTGCGGCCCACAGCCCCATGGCAACCTGAGTCACTTTACCTCCGCTTAACCTTCCAAGGGTGCCCGCCCACACCGCGCCGCCGGGGCCTGGGGAAGGGTCAGCGGGCCCCAGGCGCCCTGGAGAGGGAGGGTAAAGCAAGTTCCCGCGGGCCCTAGATCAGCCAGATTTTCCGACTCAGAAAAGGACGCGGATCGGCGCTGCGGGGAAGGAAAACCGCCCGTGACCATGCCGCAGCCGGGGGAAAGGGAGCGGGGCGCATCACCTGAAGGAACTTCATGGCCACAAGGCGGAATCCCTTCTGCTCGAAGCGCTTGATGATCTCGCCCACCAGGCCGCGCTGCACGCCGTCGGGCTTGATAGCAATAAAGGTGCGCTCCGCGTGGGCCATGGTCCTGTGGGCGGCAGGTGCAATCAGAAACCGGTGTCCGCGCCCACACAGGCCTCGAGGGGACTCCGACGCCGGCCGGGAGGCCACGTGGCGCCCGCGCCTGCCCTCCCCAGCCCGCAGCCGCCCGCCGCTACGTGACTTTCTAGAAGCCAAGCCCTACCCGCACCCAGCCGCCGCCCCTCGGCCGTCCAGAGCTGCGGCGGAGGACACGCGGCCGAATCTTGGGATAAAGCCAGGCCTGCGGGACCCAGGGGACGCTTGCGGGACGCAGGAGACGCTTGCGGGACGCAGGAGACGCCTGCGGCCCGGGACCCGCTTGACGCGGCGCGAGGGAGGAGGTGCCCCAGAGCGAAAAAGGGAGCGGAGCCGCAGCCTTACCGGTAAGGGGGTGAGCGCGGGTGCGGGTAGCGATGACGGCCAGAGCCTAGACCTGAGCCGAGAGCTGAGCGACTGACTCGGCTGGGAGCCCGCGGAGGAGGGGCCGGCAGTAGCCACACCCCGGACGACCCGCCGCCCAACCCGCGAGGCCGGACGCGTTCGGAAGACTCTGAACAGCCCCGAGCTTAAGGAAGAAGCTGGCTAGGGCTTCAGGGGCAGGAAGTGATTTTTTTCGCTACCTGGATGATCCACTAGTAGAACTGCGCGAGTCCAGTCCAACTCCTGTCTTCAGTATCTCGTAGCACTCAAATATCTCCAGGTCTTGCTGCTGCTGCTAAGTCGCTTCAGTCGTGTCCTACTCTGTGCGAGTCAGTACCATCTTTCCCCCCCATCCACCGAGTACCCAGAGCTGCTTTCTCTCCGCCCTGTCTAGCACAAGCCATTATCCTACGTGTGAAATCGGTTCCCCTTCCCTCCCTTCAAGCAAATTGAGCCCTGCTTCAAGTCCTCCGCCTCCCAACGCGCCTCAACCTCACTTCTGACCGCAGGGAGCCTCCGTCAGCATCCTCTTCAAACACCATCTGACCCTCCGCCCTGCTTTGATTATTGCCTCTGCCTGGAAGATGGCATCCAAGGCTAATTTAACAAAATGCCCTATGCCCTTCTCCTTCCTGCCTGTCTCTCCACCAACCTTCCCAGCCCAGTTTAGGTGCCCTGATCCTGTTATGGAGTCCAAGCTCGCTCTGCTCGCCACACGACAGGCCGAGAGAGGAGGTGTTGAGGCAAGAAAAACAGCTTTATTCAGAAAGCAGCTGACAGAGACGATGGCAGGCTAGCGCTTCAAAATAACCGTCTTATGGATGCCAGGTTCTTTTCCAGGTCAGAGAGAGAGAGAGAAGCAACGAGGAGCTAAAATCAAAAAACAGGCTAGAGAGGGAGAGGCGGCGGGGAAGTGAAGTGAAAGGGTCCTCAGTCTTGCAAAACATCTCCAAGGGAACGGTCAGCCTTTGGATGGGGTGTGTTAATCTCGATTCACAGGTGGGCAGGGACAAATGTCTCGCCAAGAGCTGAACAAAGGCACTTTCCTGTCAAGCAGAGGGCAGGGTCCTCCAGGGAGGCCATTAAGTATGATTATAATAATACAGCAGTGAAAATCAAGTCAAAGAAACAGTTTTGAACATGGAGTCAGAATCGGCTTCCTCCCTGCAACATTCCTTGGAGAAGGAAATGGCAACCCACTCCAGTACTCTTGCCTGGAAAATCCCATGGATGGAGGAGCTTGGTAGGCTACAGTCCATGGGGTCGTGAAGAGTCAGACAGGAGACTTAGCAGCAGTAGCAGCAGCTACAACATCTGCAACATTCCCACCCTGAGATGATGGTCTCTTCTGCCCTGGCACTATAGTGTGGCCGGGATATACAGTTCAGTCTGAGACACACCCTTGATAAGATTCTAGATTCTCTCACAGAAATCAGGCCTGTCATACATTTGCAGACAATCTCTATCTCCTCTCTGTCTGGCTAAACACTAGCTTTGGTGGTGACCAGCTTCCCCCCTTCCACCTCTCCTGCAGTGCTTACAGCCTGAGATGGGCAAACACACTCTCTGCTCAGGGTGGTGAGCTAACCATAGGGATTGCGTGTCACCACCCTGGTAGTCCTGGCACTGCACTGATAACCTGTGTTAGATGACTTGACAGTCCAGGCCTCCATTACACTTTGCTGGCTTTTCAAACTTCTAATTGCAGAGCATTAAACCACAGTACATTGGCAGTCTTCATTCTGGAGCAGGAACACCCAGTGTTCCTTTGGGCCCCAATCTGCAGCACACTTTTATTTGAGTTTCCTTTCCAGAGTTATCAAATGTCAATTGTGCGAAAGAGTGGGAATTTCACAAATATTTCTCCGCGAAGCTGTTTGCCTCTTGGTCTGGTCACTAATACCACCTTGTGGTTATAGCCAGTAGCAGCCCTCTGCCTTTCAACTCTCCTTTTCTTCCTGGGAAGACTGGAGAAGGTATAAACAAAAAGAGAAGGGGGCAGGGCACAATCCTTAAAAGATAACACAGCCTTGAAAAAAACTGGATACAACAAAAACTAGTTAGAACTGACTAGGCCCCAAATGGTGGAAGATTCACCTTCCCTAGCCTGTGAGCCTCATTATACTCTCATTGTAATGCACTACTGCTGCTGCGAAGTCGCTTCAGTCGTGTCTGACTCTGTGCGACCCCATAAACGGCAGCCCACCAGGCTCCCCCGTCCCTGGGATTCTCCAGGCGAGAACACTGGAGTGGGTTGCCATTTCCTTCTGCAATGCATGAAAGTGAAAAGTGAAAGGGAAGTCGCTCAGTCGTATCCGACTCTTCACGACCCCATGGACTGCAGCCCAACAGGCTCCTCCATCCATGGGGTTTTCCAGGCAAGAGTACTGGAGTAGGGTGCCATCGCCTTCTCACTAGCATGCTAAATTGTTAGGGGAAGCACACTAATTGAAACCTTCCACCCTGGCCAGGCACCATAGTAACCATTTGCATAAGTTGTTTTACAACAGGAGATCCTAGTAAGGAACATGGAACCAATAAGCCTCCACCAACTGGAAGAGTTTGGGAAAGGTCAAAAGGAGACACCACAGGTCCGACCACCTCCCAAAATCCTTCTCTCTAGCATCCATCTTGGCTGAACAAGGAGTGCACCACCAGGAAGGACTCTGAGTCAGAATGATTGGCTAAAGACAACCCGGAAACTAATCCAATCACCATAAAACCTGAGACTGCAAGCCACGTGGCAGAGCAGTTCTCCTGGGTTTCCTTACCCAGCTGCTCTCCACCCGGGTGCCCTTTCCCAATAAAATCTCTTGCTTTGTCAGCACATGTGTCTCCTTGGACAATTCATTTTCGAGTGTTAGACAAGAGCCCAGTTTCGGGCCCTGGAAGAGGTCCCCCTTCCTGCAACAAATAACACAAACACAGGCATCAAGTTCCAAGGCCAAGACTGAAAGGCCAAAAAGTGGGCAGTGGCCCAAATCATGGAAATCCCCCACCCCTTCTCCAAGGTGATTAGAATATTCCTTCTACTCTTTAGCCTATGGAAATACCCAGCCCATAAAAACTAACCACCCCACATCTCAGGGCTACTTTGCCTCCTGAGACAGACTACCTATGGAATTGTAACCAACCAGGCCCCCATGGGGCCTTCTGAGACAGACCTTCCCCCAGAATCCTCTGCTTTAGCTCCTCTCTGAAGTACTGAGATAATAGTACCTGATGCACATATCCTGAGTAGTTTTACACATGTGAAAGCCCCCACTAAATGGAAGATATTTAACTATTTGATGACCAAGGACACATAGCCCCCAGGTCTCCTAGAGCCTAAGGATTATGTTAACTCCAGTGACACCACCCTGTTACCTCACAATCAACCAATTAGAGAACTGTGCACAAGCTGATCACACACCCTACAATCCCACTCCCTCACCTGACCTTTAAAAATGCTTTGCTGAAACCTTTTGAGAAATGGGGCTGGGGGGTGGGGAGGGGTTCAGGGGCATGAGCCACCCATCTCCTTGCATGGCCCTGCAGTAAGTCTTTCTCGGCTCCAAACTCCAACATTTAGGTATTGTTTGGCCTAATTGTGCATCAGGCACATGAACACAAGTTCAGTAACAGAATGTGTCTCTCTCTCAGTAAAACTGCTTTCACTTTACTATGCTTGCTCTTAAATTCTTTCCTGCACAAAGCCAAGGACCTTCACTTGGTGGCCCATCCCAAGACCTAGGACAAGACCATCCTCTTGTGCCCCATTTTCCTGCAACATATTTATGAAAGAAGAGGAAGAAAGTGGTCTTGTTGTAGCCACACGTTCCAAGAAACAAACTCACTCAGAAGAACAATGCAGATAGTGGAGTGCAGTTTATTACACCGGCGGGCTCAAGGCAGTCTCCTCTTAGCCAAGGACCCTGACCACTTTTGTGAAAACCTTATATACCCTAAGTGTACGTGCCCAAACCCATCTCCCCAAATTTCCTGAAACTAGACTGAACAAAGGAAAAGAAACATGCAATCAAAGTTAACCCGTGATTCATATGCCTTCAGCCTAAGTAGTTAACAGTGGACAATTATCAATAGGCCTGTGGTCATACCCCAATAAGCATAATAGAATTTATGATTCTATTTGGTTACACAGATAATTAGGGTATTCTTTCAGGCTATGGAGAGTCTAGGTACAAACCCTGGGGCTCTTCCATCCAGGGGTCTGGTTTTCCAGTTGGTATGTCGTTTCCATAGATACTGGGCATATAGCTTAAAGTCCAGAGTCTGGCCCAAGATGGAGTCCTGCTTTCAAAGATGGAGCCAGTTCTGTTTCCTCCTTCATTCTCTACCTCCCCACTTTTCCTTTGATATTAAAAAAACCCACTTAGTTCTCAGGGAACAGCCCTCTTGCCTGCCCACTGGTACCCTTCACAAGCATCCTTAATAAATCTACTTCTTACCTTTGTCTCTTGCTGAATTCCTTCTGTGCTGAGATATAAAGAACCTGAGCTTCATTAAGTCCTGAGATGAGGTATGCAGTTTCACAACCCTCCTGTCTTACTACACATATATTCATTCCCCCAAAGTCCTGGTACTCTCTCTCGCCCCCCACCCACCCCACCATTCTTTGTATGAACTAGAAATACATCTAGTCCTCAGCTGCTCTAAGAGAAGGTGGCCCCCAATGGAATAAATCCTTTCACAATGTATATTGTTTGTATACTTACATCCAATCATGTTGTACACTAAATATCTTACAATTTTGTCAATTATACTTCAGTAAAACTGATGGGGGGCGGGGGCAGAATCCAAGCAGGTATGGCTCATAGAGGTGATGATAGTCGTAAAGCTCTAATCCTTGAGGTGGTCCAGGGACTCAGTCCCCTCCATCCAATCCAAGACAGATGCTACCGGCCCTATATCCAGCTTCTAGCAAGTCAGGAAGTAGGATTACCTCTTCTTTTGCAAAGTACAACCTTAAATTTACCATCCTCACTTTTCCACATCTCTTTGGCCAGAACTTGGTCCTGTGGCTCTATCTACCTGCAAGCTAATAAAATCAAGCTAATATAACCATAGCTTCCCATAGTTACCATTTCCTCCCTCCCTCCCTCTCTCTTTCTTGTGGTGAGAACACAGATCTACCCAATCTAGCAAATTTGAAGTATACAGTACAGTACTGTTAATTGCCATCACAGTGATCAACATGAGATTTCCAGTTTGAACTTATTAATAAATACATACATTTCCATCTTGTCTCTGTTAAAGCAACCAAATCAATATCCTAACAAATCAAAACTCTTTACAAAATAACTCCTGCATCTTTTAAGGTCATCTCAGAAATCCAGGCCCACTATCCACATAGCTTTTCTGTTTTGGAGTAGTTACAACTTCTCACACTCGCCCAAACACTGAATCCCTGAGAGTTTCTCAAGAGCAAGAAAGATATTAATATCTTTTATTTCCAGGGAATCCTTGATGTATATAGTACAGTTTGGGCAACCGAGCAGATCCCTGGCAGATAGCTGTTGACTGGCTCAGTGCCAAGAATGGACGGAACGCAGGGAAAAGAGGGACGGGCAAAAAACGTGTGTGTATGTATGATCTCTCAGGCCAATATAAATAATTTATATTGTATTTACACTCTATTAGATTAGCCAAGTACCTAAAAAAAGAAAAGAATACAAAGCAATACAACAAAACAAAAGTAACTCAATGACTCTTTCCTTGAGATGAACATTTTAATCTGATGATAGCATTTAACACTGTACGTGGAGCACCCACAGCTCCCAGAGTTTCCCTCCAAATGAAAAGCAAGTTCTCAGAAATAACCAGGTTTGCAATGGCCTGGTCCTTGCCTGCGGGAGGGAAGAAAACTAGCATGGGACGAGCACTGTGGTCTGCTTCCAAGTCACTCGTAGATCCAGTTCTGAGCACAGCTCTTGTAATTGACCAGTTCCTCAGGGCGAAACCACAAGGCAATCTCCTTCTCTGCACTCTCCACGGAATCACTGCCATGGATAATGTTCCTGGATGGGGAAAGAGATGGCCAAAACCAGGATTAAACTGCCCAGAAGCTCCCTTCATTCCCATTGCCAGAAAGCCTATAGCCACAGAGCAGGATAAAAAACAAAGCTCCATGTACATTATTTCTTGTCAAAAGAAGAAACCTATAGTTGCCATCAAAGTAAGGATAAAGAATTCCCTCCACACATCCAGCCCTCTGATATTCAGCCCATCTGAACACTAATGCAGGCAGTGGGAGCCTTCAGGAAGGTTCTACTCTCACAGCAGAGGCGCAACCACAGTGATGATGATGACCAAAGGCAGAGGGCCTGCAAAGCCAAGCTAAGAAAAGCCAAATTAAGAAAGAGGGAAACAATAAACTCTGATTATAAATGGATCTGTATATGGCATCATGTCTACCCTCAGCTGCAGAAAACCACATTCTTACTGCACCCAACTTGGATTTTAGAAAAAAGTAAAATGCAACAACCCCTACCTGCCAACTTGGATGCAAAAGTCCCCACGGATGGTCCCAGGCTTGGAGTCCGCAGGGTTAGTCTCCCCAAGCATCACTCGACCTGTCTTCACAACATTCAGTCCCTCCCAGACCTCCAAGGACAAAAGAAGATACGGTTAAGGAAAAAAATCAATCTCAGCAGAAAGTCTGAAAACTATTAATTCAAAAAGAAAATAAAAGGCTCTCATAAAATGGCATTCATTCATCGAACAAGTATTTATGGGGCATCTAAGTGTTCCAGCACTGGGAAAATTGATCTTCCTGCACTCCTCTTGCTTTTCTACTATCTATTCTTGACACAGCAGCCAGAGTCGACTTTTTAAAAGACCAAGTGAAAAAAACTCCTACAGCCTCCCAGCAGTCATGAAGTACAGGGCCAAGACAGCCCCACATAATCTGGCCTCTGCCTCTGCCACTGAATTAATCTCACCCAACTTTTCCTTTCACCCACCAGGTTTCACCTATTCCAAACGTCCTTCTGTACTTCAAAAAGTTCCCCACCCCAGGTTCTTTGCACATGCTATTTTCTTGGTTGGGAATGCTGTTCACTGTAAATTTGTGCATAGCCGGCTCCTTCTCATGCAGATCTCAGTTTGAAAATCATGTTTATTGACCACTCAATCTAATGTGGTCACTTCCTATTACATCATCTTATTTCATTTCTGTGCATCATTAATCATTAGCTGATATGTATGATTTTTGCTTTCTATATTATCTGCCCATCCTCCCTTTTCAGGATATGTAGGCAAGGAAAGCTATGAAAACAGTTACCTATTTTTGTCTCATTCATGATTATATCCCCAGTGTCTAAAAAAGAGCCTGGCACAAAGATGACAACCAGTACATACTCAGAGAAGAATTACTACAATAAATAAGACACAATCTCTCTACCCTCCAGGAGCTTACAGTCAGGCATATCTCTTCTAATGTCTCCCAGATGTGAGTCTTCAGCTCACCAAGCAAATGTATTTTGCCTTTGGTGAGTCAGAAAACTCATACTGTAATTGTCCAATGCCCCAGGCTCAGCATCCTTGCATCAATGAAGACCTGGCATTAGGAGCAGGAATCACAACATTCACTCTTCGCTCTCAACTGAGCCATTTGTATCAACATCCCAAACATGTACACTCACCATGGCAACCACTGGCCCTGAGTGCATGTATTTCACCAGGCCAGCAAAGAATGGACGGTCCTTCAGGTCAATATAGTGCTCCTTGAGAAGGTCTTCAGAAGCCTAGCCCATGAGATAGAGAAAGAAATTTCATCCCCAAACTATTTAAGAACCAGCAATTTAGTTATTTCCCACTCACCCATCCTGCCATTTAAAACGTGAGCTCTCAGCTCACTTGTTCTATTACAATCTAATTCACTCAACTTACCAAAAGGAAGAAGTGACAGGGACTATAAGTGCTCCAGCTTTGTACCAACTTTCCCCTATTGTCCTTGACTGATCAGTATAAAATTACAGAACATTAGAACTGAATCCAGCCATGGTATTTTTTTTTTTTTTTTTTTTTTTGGTAAGATCAGTTTATACTGTTTGCTTACTATTTTTTTTTTAATTTATTTTTTAAACTTTACATAATTGTATTAGTTTTGCCAAATATCAAAATGAATCCGCCACAGGTATACATATGTTCCCCATCCTGCACCCTCCTCCCTCCTCCCTCCCCATACCATCCCTCTGGGTCGTCCCAGTGCACTAGCCCCAAGCATCCAGTATCGTGCATCGAACCTGGACTGGCAACTCGTTTCATACATGATATTTTACATGTTTCAATGCCATTCTCCCAAATCTTCCCACCCTCTCCCTCTCCCACAGAGTCCATAAGACTGTTCTATACATCAGTGTCTCTTTTGCTGTCTCGTACACAGGGTTATTGTTACCATCTTTCTAAATTCCATATATATGTGTTAGTATACTGTATTGGTGTTTTTCTTTCTGGCTTACTTCACTCTGTATAATAGGCTCCAGTTTCATCCACCTCATTAGAACTGATTCAAATGTATTCTTTTTAATGGCTGAGTAATACCCCATTGTGTATATGTACCATAGCTTTCTTATCCATTCATCTGCTGATGGACATCTAGGTTGCTTCCATGTCCTGGCTATTATAAACAGTGCTTCTTCCTCCTCAGGAGTCAGCTTGGCCCCCTTCTTGTGGCCCAGGGGCAGTGCATAGTGGGACTCGTACCACTGTCGGTACGGTGTGCTGTCGATAAGCACAATACAGTTCTTCACCAGGGTCTTGGTACGGACCAGTTCGTTGTTGGATGCATTATAGACAACATCGATTATTCTTGTCTTGCGTGTACAACACTCTGAGCCCCAGGAGAAGTTCCCCACGTCCAGCCTCAAGGCCCGGTACTTCTTGTTGCCTCCCCGCACACGGACTGTGTGTATGCAGCGGGGGCCAATCTTTGTGTTGGCAGCGGGGCGTCCCAGCTCATACTTCCGCTTCTTGTGGTAGGGCTTTCTCTTGCCCCCGGTCTTACGGCGCTTGTGCCAGTTGTCCGGAGAGATGCCCATCGCTCGGCGCTGGCTGGAAAGAGCCAGCCATGGTATTTTAGACAGAAGAACTAACAATACAATGAATTTCCATTCCCAAACAATCCTCAACTAAAATCTTAGAGGGAGGTGGTCTCAGCATTGGATGAAAAGCAAACTGAACCAGGCCATTTCTCATCACATTTAAAAAATACCAAAGGCCCAGTGCAGGGACCATGCAATTTCCACAGGTACTGCAAACCACCCCAAAGCACATGCCGTCTAACAATAAGTCATTTTACTAAAGAATAAATCTTTCACGTTCCAAGGCCGGTATCTGGGAACAAATCAGACTAGTTATAGAGAGCAAACCATCTGCTTAGCAATGCCAACTCGACTCACCTGTGTTTCCTCTTTGCTACACTTACATGCTCCTTAAGGGTCTAATGAGATCCCTTAGTTTTCCCAGTTCTGTAGTACTGCTTCGTACAGAATGCTGCACACTTCAGCGATACACACAAACGTGGGGATTTGCTGCCAAAAAGCACATCCTGAACATGCTATCGTTCAGCCCCGTTGGTCGTCTCTTGCCAAAGTGAAATTACACAGCTACATCATCACCCCGTTAGTATTCATCCTGACCCATCCCTTCCATCCATGTGGGAGACTTGCAGTGATTGTCTCCTGATGACCTTCCCTTACCAACATTCTTTTAATTCTATTCATTGGCACTGGCTTTTTTTGTGTGTGGGGGCGGGGGGGTGGGGTGGGAGGAGGCGGGGGGCAGGTGGGAGGGAACTCAAGTTTTCCTTCACATCAGATTTAAATAACCCTGTAGGCTCATGGCAGCTATCCCCCCTCCCATTCTTCACCAAGTCCAAACCCTTGATAGGAAACAGTATAAAGGACAAAATGTATGCACTTATGGGTCAGAGAGCCCTGAGTTAAAATCCTAGCTACAACACCGACTGGGTAACCACACATTACTTAAACTCTCCAAGCCTCAGTTAGCTTCCTTATTGTTAACAACCATGGGAATAGAAATAAATACTTCTCTGGGTTGACATGAGAGCTAGTGAGAAAACACATATGCCCAACACATGGTAAATATCCGATCAATAATACTTTGATTTCACTTTACCTTCAAAACCTAATTCAATATACAAACTCTCTGGAAAGCACTGCTAGTCCAATACCTGGTTCTAACCATTCTATCATGCTATCCCCTCAGCATTAACATCAGTCTGCTCCCTCTTATATTAACACACTCTTTCTAAAACATCACATAGGAACTACAGTGCAAATCAAACTAAATTTAATATGCACCAGACGGGGAATTCCCTGGCAGCCCAGTGGCTAGAATTCAATGCTTTTACTGCCAGGGCCGAGGTTCGTTCCCTGGTCACGGAACTAAGATCCCACAAGCCATGCAGCACAGCTAAAAAATGAAATGCACTGGGAAAGTCCAAAGTTGACTCTTTTTCTCTGATTCATTCACTAAAGTTGACTCTTAATAGGGAAAAAAAAGATGATTCCCTAATGTATTTGCTTTGAGAATTTAAGTTCTTATTTCCCAGGTCTGTTTGAAGAAGGGTTCTTGGCCAATCAGTCCTTTGGAGTTTTTGAAATATTGCTTTGCAGGTATCTTGCAAGGGTGTCTGCTCTCTGTTGTTTCAGGTGGGCCTCCCCAAGGGCACAGCCACAACTTTCCCCTATATGCCCGGATAGCGCCTAATACATGCTAGACGCTAGGCAGGTGGTAAACAATGATAAAAAGACTTCCTTGCTGAAGAACAATTTGCCTCAAATGGTGGGGGGTGGGGGCAAAGGTGAGGGCTGGGGAGTCTCAAAAATGATCTGCTCAGGAAGCTCAAGATCAGCAGCTCAAACAGGCCCAGGGCTTTGAGTCAGAAATCACTGTGCTACAGTAATATGTGGAACTCTGCACTGCCAAGAGAAAAGGGAGGCTACTTCTGCAAGTCCTGAATAACTCGTGCTGTTCCAGGACTCAGTGGAGAGGCCACCGTTTCAGGACATTTATTCACCCTAAATGGAGAAGTCCAAAATGATCTGAAGGGAGAAAGAGAGAGGCTGACCTACGGTGTTCCCCTATTTCTATGAAGAAATAGCAATGAAGTCCACTTACCCGCATGAATTTCATGGCAACAAGACGGAATCCCTTTTGCTCAAAACGCTTGATTATTTCTCCCATGAGGCCTCGCTGGACTCCATCGGGCTTGATGGCAATGAAGGTGCGCTCGCTGCTGGCCATGGTCCTGGGGATAGGCAGGTGGAGGGATGAAGCAACACTGAATATCCTGCCTACATCATTATCCTTCTCAAGCGATTATCCCATAAAGCTGCTTTAAATCTGTGACATCAATTCCAGGACTCTCTAATTCCACCTCAGACCCCCATCTATGAATAAATATCCCAGAGTGGGGAAGGGTCGAAAAGCTGGGGTTATAAGTGCTATTTCATTTGATTTAATAAGCTTCTGTTAAGTCATATCAAGAGGATGTGACTGCCAGTTCACCCTCAACCTGGACCCAGGCGATCAGAGGCTCCTCACTCCCTCCCCGGTCCTTGGAATATACACTCTGTACACTATTCCCATAGCAGGAGCCATTCAAGGATGCAGCTTTGAGAGAGGTAAGGTGTTATTGAGACCATCTGCACAAAACATGTGACTGAACCCAGTTAAGGCCTCTATATAAATTTTAAGATTCTGATGGGTGTGTACAATGCAGTCAGCCAAGATAAGCCTCATGTGTATGTTCCCTGTCTTATTAAAACTGCCACCTTCCAACCTAGAGTGGTCTGCCTCTTTGGTCTCTCCTTGCCCTCTACATACAGGGCCAATTTTGTGAACTAACAATTGGTGAGCCAGCCAAGAGACTGAAGAAATGGGCCTTGAGAAAGAAGCATCCCTAGAACTCCAAGCTGAACATCTACCTCTATGTGGGGAAGGTGGCCTGTATGTCTGATGCTGTGGACCACTACAGGAGAACAGGGATGCCCCAAAAACTCTGGCTACTTTAACATATTTGTTAGAGAAACTACACAGGCAACAAAGATGAGAAATGAGTGGCTGCCACAGTGGGCAAGCCACTGGCCACAGACGCACTAGAGGCTGAAGCCTGAGTTAGCTGGAAGAGCTGAAGTTAGAGAAGAACATGCAGGTATCCACTGCTCTGCCAGCTGAGACAAGGTAAAAGTTGGAGACCTTAGCTTTTATGTAGCAAAGCTAGGAGAGCACAAGCTGCTGCAGATTAATGTCCAAGTGCTGTGACAAAGCCTGATTAGGACACTAAGAGACAGAATCCTTGGGAAAGTTAGAAGCACTAAAGGGAGGATGTTGTGGTGATTGACAATGAAACAGATGATGCACTTGACGCTGTCCAGCCCCTAATACAAAGAAAAATTTTCATCAGTAATTACCCTAGACTTATGGTAATAGAGAAATACACCCCAAAGCTTCTAAGAGAAAACTTGCATTCTTTCTGTCTCTTGAAATTGTAAATCTTACCATGTGTTTGAAATGTAAATATCACAGGAGATAATTAAAACATTGCCCACAGATTGAAGAAAAAGGGTGGGGAGGGGTGTGAAAACAGTTTGCTATAGGACCGCCCTCCCACAAAATCTAGTCTTCAGCGTCCATCAAAGCCAAGTACAAAAAAACCTGTTTTGGCCGTGCTGTGAGGCTTGAGTGATCTTAGTTCTCCAACCAGAGATTGAACTCATGGCCCCTGCAGTGGAAGCATGGAGTCCTAATCACCGCACCACCAGGAAATTCCCGAATTTTTAAAGTCTTCTCTACAAATATTAGTAAAAGGCTTTAGCCATGTGAGTGGATACCTGATTCATGGCTCAAGTTATTGGAGAGACAGCTATGGAGTCTTTGTTTGTGTCTATCTGTATTTCATATGTCTATGGATGTGTTATAAATATAGGTGATATTTTTCTATCTCGAGAGTTGTCAAAATCAATTTGTAAAAAAGCTCTATTTAGTTGGCCTAAAGAAAAATAAGCTTTGATATCAATAGTGTACTTATGAAAGCTAAACAACTTTCTTTTATGTGCGCAAAGGACAAAATTTTGCTGGACTACTGGTCTGTTCCTTACGGGATTGTGAGAGGCTTTTATTACCTTTTGAGTAACCTGCCTAGAAAAAGATTCTGTGTTTTATCAAAATTTCTTGTGCTTCATGTTATCTTTCTCAGGTCTTTGATTCACAAAATATTTTTTTGTACTTGCCTTTGATGGAAGCTGAGGACTAGATTTTGTGGGAGGGCGGTCCTATAGCAGACGGTTTTCACACCCCTCCCCACCCTCTTTCTTCAATCTGTGGGCAATATTTTAGTTATCTCCTGTGATATTTACATTTCAAACATGTGGTAAGTTTACAATTTCAAGAGAGAAAGAATGAAAGTTTTCTCTTAGGAGTTTTGGGGTGTATTTCTCTATGAATCTTCTCTATTAAAAAGGCTAAGTTTGGGTTTGTTTTTTTTTATCAATTATGTAACTGTCTATATTTGCCTTTGGAGTCTTTGTAACTTAAGTTAAATAGAAAACTATTAATTCACAGTGACCTAAGATCCTATTTAATCGTGTTTTAAAACCTTTTGGTATTTTTGATAAGCTCTCCAAAAATCTATTCGTAAATAAAGTTTTGTTGACCTAGAACTAACTCTGGGATTTTCCAGAGAACCTCTACTGCTGCTGCTGCTGCTGCTAAGTCACGTCAGTCGTGTCCGACTCTGTGCATCCCCATAGACAGCAGCCCACCAGGCTCCCCGTCCCTGGGATTCTCCAGGCAAGAACACTGGAGTGGGTTGCCATTTCCTTCTCCAATGCATGAAAGTGAAAAGTGAAAGTGAAGTCGCTCAGTCCTGTCCGACTCTTCGCGACCCCATGGACTACAGCCCACCAGGCCCTCCGTCCATGGGATTTTCCAGGCAAGAGTACTGGAGTGGGGTGCCATTGCCTTCTCCGAGAGAACCTCTAGAACAATTCAAAAGATATATTCTCTTTCCTTATAAAAGAGAGATATTAAACTAATTAGCCTATTTAATATATTAAATTATATGGGAAGCATTATCAAATAAGAAGTGATGTTAAACTTTCTTTGGGGTATATTTG
Source organism: Bubalus bubalis (assembly GCF_019923935.1). Taxonomy (NCBI): domain Eukaryota; kingdom Metazoa; phylum Chordata; class Mammalia; order Artiodactyla; family Bovidae; genus Bubalus; species Bubalus bubalis. The sequence goes on along the minus strand of NC_059159.1, from coordinate 27,519,869 downwards.
TATGAAATTTCTAAAAATCTGCTATGTCTTGGTATAATGTTATCAACTATACTTTTTAAATGTGTATCCAAAAAAATCACATTTCCTTGTCAACTGAATTATAATGAACTCTCATAAGATCTTTAGCTATAGTCATATAAAAGTTTCTTTTTTATCATTTACAGTCATTGATTTACTCTGATGATTTGCAAAACTGTTCCTGCAAAAGTGTGTCATCTTGGACTTCCCTGGGGGTCCAATGGTGAGGAATCCGCCTGCCAGCGTAGGGCACACAGGTTCGATCCCTGGTCCAGGATTCCACATGCCACAGGCAACTGAGCCTGCACACCACAACTACTGAGCCTGTGCTTAGATCCCACGAGTCACAACTACTGAGCCCAAGTGCCACAAGCACCCTGCGCACCCTGGAGCCTACAGAAGTCACTGCAACGCAAAGCTCAGCACCACAACTAGAAAAGCCTCCGCTCCCCGCAGCTAGAGAAAGCCTGCTCACAGAAATGAAGACCTGGTACAGCGAAAAAGAAATTATTATTTTTTTTAATATGCTTCATCTTCAAGGAGATTTATGGAAAACTTTTTACAAGCATAAGTTACTGATAACTAAGATCAATTTGCCTTCATGTGAGACGGGCAGTAATGGACGTTTCAAGGACTTCCCCGTGGCTACCTGCACAACCCCACATGCTTGGGCGATAGCCAAAGACTTGTCCCTGTTTCCTTTCCCCACTCTGATAAAACAGGTCCATTACATCAATGATATGATACTGTGAACATGTGATGACTTGCCCCTGCGGTAGAACACTCTGCAGGCTTTGTCGGAACATCCATGAGGGAGAAGGTGGGCAGTGCACTCACAGAAAATTCAGGGCCCAGACACCTTGGGAAAGTTTTTGGCAGTCCTTTGGTCAGATAAATTGTCCCAGAAGTTGTCACTGATAAGGTACAAGCTTATCCAACCCCTAAGAACGTGAAACAGATGCAAGCCTTTGTAGGAATTTGGAGGTTTTGGAGGACTTTTATTCCTCACCTGGCACAGTGCCTCCATCCCTTATATCACCTGGTAAAGACAAGGCATACGTGGGACTGGGGATTACAGCAGCAGTCTTATTAGAGCAGCAGGTTATTTTGCCTTTGAGATGGCAAAAAATACTAGTGAAGCAAATTAAGGCTCTTCCAAGTGGCTAACTCAAATGGTAGCCACTTCCCAAGCTGGGCTCCCATTTGAGTTAGACGCACCTATTACTCAGGAAGGTCTGAGTTGGGCACTGTGGTAGAGAAGGAGAGTTCCCCTAGGATTTTGGTTCCGGCTCTGGAAGAGGGCAGACACCCAATACACCCCACAGAACAGCAGCTTCTAGCACTGTACGCAATGCTCCTCTGGGCAAAGCTTCTCACAAAGGAACAGCACATCATGGAAAGAACTTCCCTTCCTTTGAAGGGGTTGTTAAGAATAAGTTCCATCTACCCACCTCTGCCATGGCTCAAACCCTCACAATGACTAAACGACCTGTCCATTTGTAGCAGATGAGCACCCTACCACCAGTCCACTGTCTCTAGAAATGTGGGCGCTCCTAGGCCCTATCCCTGGAGGAGGAAATGGCAACCACTTCAGTATTCTTGCCTGGAGAATCCCATGGACAGAGCCACCATCTTGGTCCCCTCCATTGGCCTGGAGGACATTAAAGCATACAGACAGGCCCTTACTCCATTCATCCAGCAAGTCTTAAATGACGTGTGCAAAGCCCATCTTAACCGAATACTAAAATAATCTTTAATGAGAAAAGCTGTCCTCTAAAACAGAATAGCCTTGGACATTATTACTGCCTCATAAGGGGACTTAGTAAATCAATGGTTCAAATTATGGGGCTCTTGATGGAGAAAACTGTTATTTATTTTGAGAATCATCTTAATCTGTCTTTTCTCTTGCATATGCCTTTATATTGTTGCTGTGGCATCTGCCTCCACTGCAGTCAGATAGCTGCCAAACAAGCCACCTCCATGTGACAGAACCACTTGCTGACTTCTCAGGGCACACTTCTGACCCTGCAGAAGGAGAGGGGGTGAGATTGTAAGGGCTGGTCACAAGGGATGGAGTATTGGAGGAGGTTTTGACCATCAGTTGACACTCCAGCTGATCCCAGCAACTGCAAGCTCCTCACCCCTGCCCCTGTCCTTGGGATTTACACTCTCCCTACTGTCCTCACATTAGGGGATGTTCCAAGGACAGCAGCCTTGAGAGAGTAAGGGGTTGTTCAGACCCTCTGAACTGAACCATGTGACTGTACCTAGTTAAGGCCTCTATATATAATTTTAAAATTGTGGTGAACAAGAGCAGAGATCTACTCGTCTTGCAACCACCCAAGATAGGCCTCAAACTCTGTTGCTCATTACACCTGCCATATACCAATCTGAGTGGTTGGCCTTTTTTTTGTCTTCATTTCCTTCTGTGTACAGGAGCCAGTTTTCAAACATAGTATTGTGTACCCAATACTGTGGCAGAACTAAGGCAGGAGATTTTTAAAAAGACACTATCTTTCTTAACTATCCAGACGAGGGAAACCACAGTGATAATGTAAAGGGCAGTCTGAAATGTGGTTTGACCTACTGCCACAGTCGTGGTTTTAGACCTAGAAGGGATATTAGAGATTCTTTCATTACAATCTCCTTTTACAAACGAGGAAACAGATTCAGAGCACCAAAATCCAGATCACCCAACCCTATGCAACTTACGTTATGTCATGAGACATAAAGCATATTCTGACTAACCAATAAATGGTGGATTATGGGAGCACTAAAACCATGAGTAATATCTGACATGGGACATCACGCTGGAAGGAAGCCTAGAAAGAACCGATTCTAGACTTTTCCTTTTACAGAGAAAACTGGGCTCAGAAACTGATCCTTCTCCACAAGATGAGAAAGGAGTCCTCTTATCTTGAAATACAATCCCTCTGGCTAGCAGGACCACTTTCTGGCTCTCTCTTCCTGTACTTTAGTTACCTCTTATTACAGCACTGTAACAATATATTTGAATTTTCTGTTTATCTGTCTTTCCACTGGCTTCCTGCATCTATACAGGGATGGTTTACTTCTGTGTCTGTCCTGCTACCTAGCCACAGGGCGTAGCACTCAGTAAGACCAAAGAAAATCTCTTAAATGATAATCACCCTGCACCTCCAAGAAAAAGAGACAAAGCCCCCAAACTGGTGAAGAACTCCTAATGGAAGCTTAAAATAAGCACCGATTCCCCGGGAGAAAATGGGACTAAAGAGCCACACACAGTCCCTATCAGTGTCCCCCGCGTACACCTGCCACACACAGCTGTCGTTCATTCTGTCTGTATGTGTAGGTACTCGCTCAGTCGTGTCCCACTCTTTGCGACCCTGTGGATTTAACCCGCCAGGTTCCCGTCCATGGGATTTTCCAGGCAAGAGTACTACAGTGAGTCATTTATTGCTGCCCAGAAACAAGACACAACCCCTACAGTCGCGGAAAGGCAGCCACCGACAAAGTAAGTCCACGTGGCGTGGGACGGGAGCTGACAGGTTTGGACCAGTCGTCAGGCGATTCCCTCCCATCCGACCCCCCGGCCACCTCTCTGAGCTGAACAAGTCCCACCTCTTCACCTCCTCCTTCCCAGACTCCACTCGTTTCCCTTTCCTTTCAGGAGCCCGACCTCTTCTTACGAACGCTTCTGCTTCCTGGGCTTCAACACCGTCTGCGGCCGCCAGCACCGGAAACACGCCCCGGCTCCTCCAGTTTCCCGGCACCTACCCGCGCGGAACGCTTCTGCCTAGATCGGCTGCAGGAGGGCCCGTTTTGCTGAACACCGCTCGCCTACGCTTCCTCCTGACAGTCCGGCGTCGTTCTAGGGAGCAGCTGCTACTCTTGTTTTTCCCTGCTCTTCCGGCAAGCTACCTTCCGCCATTTTAAAAGCTTTATTTTTTTCGTTAAGATTCTGTGACTCAACTTTCTTTTTTCTCGACCAAATTGGCTCCCGAGAGGTGGCGCTCACGCGAAGTCTGAAGAGCTTCTGACCTAGAAGTAGACCGTAGCCCTCCTTTTACATTCACTCGTTCTTTCCAGCCTGCCAAGCAAATTTACTTACCCAAGTACCGTCTGTGTACCAGGCGCTATTTTAGGGTCTGGGGTATGACAATAAGTTTTCTTGAAGCTGGCGATGGGATTGAGAATGGGGATAAACTAATGAGCAAATTCGTATGCAATATATTATGTAAATGCTGTTTTAAAAAGCAGGATTGAGGGGAAGGTTGAGAAGTAAACTAAACTTAGCTCAAGGAGGGACTTCCCTGGTGGCACAGTGGATAAGAATCTGCCTGCCAATGCAGGGGACACAGGTTCGATTCCTGGTTCAGGAAGATTTCCCCATGCCAGGAGCAACTAAGACCTGTGACCCACATCTGTGGAGCCCGCCCACTGCAACTACTGAAGCCCATCCACACAGCTAGAAGCCAATGTTCCACAATTAAGAGAAGCCACCATGATGAGAAGCCAGGGCACCACAGCTAGAGAGTAGTTCCCCTTGATGGAACTGCAGAAAACCCAGGCAAAGCAACAAAGACCCAGCACAGCCAAAACTTATTATTATTATTTTTAAGTAGCACGGAAGAGGTCAGATTTCTAAAACACACACATACAAGCACACACATACACAGAACATCCTAGGAAGATCTGGTAGAACATTTAAATCCAAGAGACACAGAGGAATAAAAGTTTCCCAGTAGAAGGCCTTTATTTAAAAACAAAATTCTGAAGATATTTTTATCAAGCCAGCTTTATATTTAACTTCATGTAGGATAAAAGAGTTTCCTCGTTTTTAGGGCATGGTTTTCTTTAATTTCCAATTAAGTAAATGCTTGTAAGTTTTGTATGTACATTAACCTGACTGGAGTATTAGATGAAGTTTGGCAATTTATTGTTTTTTTTTCACCTTTATTTCTCATTCTGAAGTCGGTTTGTCAAACTAAACTTGCTAGTGATGATCGTGTATTGAGCCAATGCTCTCAATATATTGAGCCAAGCTTGAGAGCTTGACTCCTCTAGGTTTGACCCCAGAGTTGTTTGAGTCCCGTCTTATGTGTCTTGGGTTCTCCCTGTGGCACATAAGACTACCATGGGTAATCAGATTGCAGAATTGCCGGTTCTGTTTTTTTTTTTTTTTTAATTTAAAGTTTTTATTTTGTATTGGAGTATAGCCGATTAACAATGTTGTGATGGTTTCAGGTGAACAGCAAAGGGACTCAGCCATACATATAAATGTATCGATTCTCTCGAAGTCCCCCTACCATCCAGGTTGGCACATAACATCAAGTAGAGTTCCATGTGCTGTACAATAGTCCTTGTTGGTTATCCGTTTTCAATAGTGTACATGACCTTCAGAAGTCTCTAACTTTCCTGTCCCCCTGGCATCCATAAATTTGTTTTCTAAGTCTGTGCATCTCTTTCTTTTTGTAAGTAAGTTCAATTGTATCATTTCTTTTTAGATTCCAAATATAACATGTTACACAATATTTCTCCTCTGTCCGACTTATTTCACTCAGTATGACAATCTCTAGGTACATCTATGTTGCTGCAAATGGCATTATTTCATTCTTTTTAATGGCTGAGTCATATTCCATTGCATATACATACCACATGTTCTTGGGGCTTCCTGGGTGGCCTGAAAGAACCCGCATACCAGTGCAGGAGATGTAAGAGATACAGGTTCCATCCCTAGGTCAGGAAGATTCCCTGGAGAAGGAAATGGCAACCCACTCCAGTATTCTCACCTGGAGAAGCTCATGGACAGAGGAGCCTACAGTCCATGGGGTCACAAAGAGTCAGACACGACTGAAATAACTCAGCATGCACTCATGCACAAAATCCATTTTCTATCGACGGACATTTAGGTTGCTTCCATGTCTTGGCTACTGTAAGCTGTGTTGCAATGAACATTGGGGTGCATGTATCCTTTCAGATCATCTTTTTCTCCGGATATGTGCCCAGGAATGGGATTACAGGGTCACATGGTAGCTCTATTTTTAGTTTATTAAGGAACCTCTATACTGTTCTCCATAGTGGCTGTACCAATTTACATCCCCACCAACAGTGTAGGAGGGTTCCCTTCTCTCCATACCCTCTCCAGCATTTGTTGTTTGTGGATTTTTTTTGGTAACAGCCATTCTGACCGGTGTGAGGTGATAGCTCATTGTAGTTTTGACTTGCATTTCTCTAATAACTAGTGAGGTTGAACATCTTAGTGACATTTAACACTTTTTCGAACATCTGTTGTTCGAAATGAACATCTATTGGCCATCTGTATTTCCTCTTTGGAGAAAAGTCTGTTCAGGTCCTCTGCCCATTTTTCAAGTGGGTTTTTTGGTTTGATGCTGTTAAGCATCATAAGCTGTTTGTAACTTTTGGAGACTAATCTCTTACCAGTCACATCATTTGCAGATAGTTTCTCCCAATCTATGGGTTGTCCTTTCATTTTGTTTCCTTTGCTGTGCAAAAGTTTTTGGATTTAAGTAGATTCCATTTGTTTATTTTTGTTTTTATTTCCATTATTCTGGGAGATGGATTGAAAAAGATGTTGCTGTGATTTATATAGAGAGTGTTCTACCTGTTTTTCTTTAGGAGTTTTATAGTTTCTGGTCTCACATATAGATCTTTAATCCATTTTGAGTTTGTTTTTGTGTATGGAGTTAAAGAATCATCTAATTTCATTTTTTTATGTGTGGCTTCCAGTTTTCCCAGCACCGTTTATTGAAGAGATTGTCTTTCCAACATTGTGCAGTCTTGCCTCCTTTGTCATAGATTAGTTGACCGTAGGTGCATGGGCTTATTTATGGGTTTTCTATCCTATTCCATGGATCTGTATTTCTATTTTTGTGTCAGTGCCATACTGTTTTGATGACTATAGTATGGCTTTGTGGTATAGTCTGAAGTCAGGGAGCCTGATTCTCCAGCTCCATTTTTCTTTTTCAAGATTGCTTTGGCTATTTGGGGTCTTTCCTGTCTCCATACAAATTTTCAGATTTTTTTTTTGTTCCAATTCTGTGAAAAATACCATTGGTAATCTGATAGGGATTGCATTGAATTACTAACATAAATTCAGGGTAGTATCTGCCTGAAATACAGGAGACCCGGATTCAATCCCTGGATCTGGAAGATCGATCTCCTGGAGAAGGGAAGGGCTACCCACTCCAGTATTCTTGCCTGGAGAATTCCATGGACAGAGGAGCCTGGTGGGCTACAGTCCATGGGGTTGCAAAGAGCCAGACATGACCAAGTGACTAACACTTTCACTTTAGATAGTATAGTCATTTTGACAATATTGATTCTTCCAATCCACAAATATGGTTTATCTTTGCATCAGTTTATGTCTTCTTTGATTTCTTTCATCAACAGCTTATAGTTTTTGGAGTACAGGTCTTATGTCATCTTGAGTTGGCTTATTCCTAGATATTTTAGTTTAGTTTTTGATGTGATGGTATATTGAATTGCTTCTTAAATTTCTCTTTGTGGACTTTCATTTTTAATGTATAGAAATGCAACAGATTTTTGTGTATTAATTTTGTATCACAGAATGACCATCTCTTATTTGTGTCCCCAGTTGAGTGTATAATTAATTAATAAGTGGCTTTCCCTATAGGTACAGCTGCATGAAATGAGGCCTTGCATTTACCACTGCAGCAAGTTTCTCAGTCACCTGAGAAAACCATGTGGGCCAAGAGGAAAGAGTCCCTTCTTCAGAGCTCAGAAGCTCTCATAAAGTTTCAGGTTTGTTTGTTTGTTTTTTTTTCAGTAACTCTATCAAGGTACCCAGTTCAAGGAAAAATTACAAGCCAGTCTTTCCCATAGTAACTCAGTCCCGCCTTACTCAGTATTTAACTGAACAAAATCTTTCCAGTCCTTAAGCTGAGGATAACCACTCAGTATCTAATTGAGTTTTCCTAGTGTCTTTTACATTGAGGATAACCCACTCAATGGGTTGTTGTTCTAAGTTGTTAGGTCATGTCTTGACTGTTTGTGACCCTATGGACTGCAGCGCTCCAGTCCTCCCTGTCTCTCACCATCTCCCAGAGTTCACCCAAATTCATGTCCATTGAATCTAGCCATCTCATCCTCTGCCACCTTCTTCTCCTTTGCCTTCAGTCTTTCCCAGCATCAGGGTCTTTTCTGACGAATCGGCTGTTCTCATCAGGCGGCCGAAGTATTGGAGTTTCAGTTTCAGCATCAGTCCTTCCAATGAGTATTCAGGGGAGATTTCCCCTAGGATTGACTGGTTTGATCTCCTTGCTGTCCTAGGGACTCTCAAGAGTCTTCTCTAGTCTTTACTCGATGCATAAACTGAGCAAAATCTTCCCAACCTTTCAACTGAGGATAACCCAGGTACTTCTTGAAATTAAGTTTCAAGGATAGCCTATTCCCCTATCAAATAAAATTTAGTATTATCATACAATGACAGGAGATCCTAGAACCAGGAAAGACTCACCCAAATTCATCTGGACTCCCTGAGGAGACAGATGGGCACAAGAGGTCTCTGCTGGTACCAAGGTTCCAGATACTTGTAGAATTCAGGCAAAGAAGAGGAATCTGCTTTGGTCTCTTTGTGGTCACCATAACTGTAAACAACCAAACAAAAAATCCACACCCTAAAGTTGAGAGCTACATTTTATTTGGTGGGGATTGGTAGGACTCTAAGCCCAGGAGGCAGCATCTCAAGTAACCCTAAGAGAACTGCTCCAAGGAAGTACGGAGAGTTTCAGGTTATATAGAAGTTTTGCAACAAAGGGCAGGTAGTCTGAACATCAAAAAACATCAAAAGATTTGTAAATTAAGAAGACCATATGTCCCTAGTTAAGGCATTTAGCTTTTTTCTATGTGTGGGACGATACAAGAGTCTGGTTCACTGAAATCATTACTTTGATATACACTTCAACTATCTGGGGCCAGTATCTTGTGTTTTCACATACCGAGTTTTCTCAGGGCTCACCAGCTCACAATTGAGGGCTGCAATCACTGATGACTATGACATCCTTATTTACTGATATGGCAGGTAGAGTTTCTCAAAACTCTACCTAAACCTCCACCTAAACCTCCCAACTTAAATGAAAATTCACTCCAAATGGATCATAAATTTGTAAGTGTAAAAATATGTGAACAAAAAAAAAGGTGCGGGGGAGAAAATGTTGCCCGCCATTTTAGTAAACAAAGACTGTTGGCTGTCATCAAACCATTAACCACTGTAACCTCTCTAGTGGTGCACCATGAAAGGAAATCAAAAGAAAAACAGGATAGCGGCCCTGGATAGTTAAGATACATATCAAAGGAATAATTTTAGTGAAACTGCTTTTTTTCGCTCCATGCATCTCTTTTTTGTGATTATGAGTAATTTTTTAAAATGTTGATTTATTTTAATTAACAAGGACTGTGTTAATTTCTGCTGTACAGCAAAGTGATTCAGTTATACATGTATATATATTCTTTTTCATCCTCTTTTCCATTATATTTTATCATAGGATATTGAATACAGTCATCTGTGCTATACAGTAGGACCTTGTTAGTTACCATCCTATAAATAATAATTTGCATTTGCTAATCCCAAACTCCCAGTCCTTCCCTGCTCCAGCTCCTCCCCCTGGGCAACCATAAGCCTGGTTTCTAAAATTGATTAGCAGTAATCTTTTGATGCTTTTGAACTGTGGTGTTGGAGAAGACTCTTGAGAGTCCCTTGGACTGCAAGGAGATCCAACCAATCCATCCTAAAGGAAATCAGTCCTGAATATTCTTTGGAAGGACTGATGTTGAAGTTGAAACTCCAATATTTTGGCCACCTGATGCAAAGAGCTGACTCATTTGAAAAGACCCTGATGCTGGGAAAGATAGAAGGTGGGAGAAGAAGGGCATGACAGAGGATGAGATAGTTGGATGGCATCACCGACTCAATGGACATGAGTTTTAGTAAACTCTGGGAGTTGGTGATGGACAGGGAGGTCTGTTGTGCTACAGTCCATGGGGTTGCAAAGAGTCAGACACAACTGAGTGACTGAACTGAATCTTTTGATGTTCTACTTTTTTTTTTTTTTTAGCAAAAACTATATATTCTGACCTTACCCTTACCTTTTTGGATCAGTTCCTCAGAGCTATCTGAGAGACTGTTTCCCAAGCTATAGTCTCAATAAGGTCATTAAATAAACCTTAATTCACAACTTTTAGGCCGTGTGTTTCTTTTCAGTTAGCACTATAAAAAGCTTAGAAAAACAACATGGTAAACATCTTTAGGACCAATGGCCAGGCAGAGTTTTCAGAATTGCCACCAAAAGCACCATCCATATAAGGAAAACACTGATTAAATGGATCTTATTGTTGCAGGTATGGGGACCCCTTCCTGTGCCCAAGAGTGGGCCTTTGTCTAACATTCAGAAATGAATTGTCCAAAGAGACACATATGCTAACAAAGCAAGAGACTATCGGGAAGGTCTGCCAAGGTGGAGAGCAGCAGGGTAAGGGAACCCAAGAGAACTGCTCTGCCATGTGGCTCACAGCCTCAGTTTTATGGTGATGGGATTAGTTTCTAGGTTGTCTCTGGTCAGTCAGATGTTGGATGTTTCAGGCTTCAAAGATGTGGAAATATTGACTAATAAAATGAGAAAATAAAATAGCTGTTGAGGGAAAGTAAATGAATATAGAGGATGCTTTCAGTTTCTTGTGATAGAAACCAACTCAAGCCTCTATCAGTTCAGTTCAGTTCAGTCGCTCAGTCGTGTCCGACTCTTTGTGACCTCATGAATTGCAGCACGCCAGGCCTCCCTGTCCATCTCCAACTCCCAGAGTTCACTGAGACTCACGTCCATCGAGTTGGTGATGCCATCCAGCCATCTCATCCTCTGTCGTCCCCTTTTCCTCCTGCCCCCAATCCCTCCCAGCATCAGAGTCTTTTCCAATGAGTCAACTCTTTGCATGAGGTGGCCAAAGTATTGGAGTTTCAGCTTTAGCATCAGTCCTTTCAAAGAACACCCAGGACTGATCTCCTTTAGAATGGACTGGCTGGATCTCCTTGCAGTTTAAGGGACTCTCAAGAGTCTTCTCCAACACCACAGTTCAAAACCATCAATTCTTCGGTCCTCAGCTTTCTTCACAGTCCAACTCTCACATCCATACATGGCCATTAGGAAAATGTAAAAATCACAATAAGGACTTCCCTGGTAGCCCAGTGATTAAGAATCTTCCTGCCAATACAGGGGACACAGATTCCATCCATGGTCTGGGAAGATTCCACATGCCATGGGGCAGCTAAACCCATGGACCACAACTATGGAACCCTGCACACCTAGCTCCACAACAAGAGAAGCCACCTCTATGAGAAGCCCATGCTCTCCACAACTAGAGAAGTACTCAACAAGGAAGACCCAGTGCAGCCGAAAACAAACAAAATTAGTTAAAAATTACAATGAGATATCACTATACACCTATGATGATGGCTAAAATTTTTGAAAAATAGTGAAAACACCAAACACTCTCAAGGAGGTGGAGGAACTGTATCCACTTATATACCTTGCTGGCAGGAGTGTAAAATGGCACAGCTACTCTGGAAAAATTTGGCAGTTTCTTATAAAACTAAGCATATGCTTACTGTGTGATCCAGCAATCACACTCTTGGGTGTTTATCCTAGAGAAAGTGATTAATGTTCTGTTCACACAAAAACTTGTACACAAATTATAGTGTAAGCAGATAAGGTAGGGGTTCCCCAGAGAAAGAGACCTAGTCTCAGTGTTTTTGACTTTAAGAGAAGCCATTTACTTTGTGATCAAAGTCTGGCCACAAGGCTTGCCCTTGAAGAGGGCTCAGTAATTACGGATTCTGAAGGAACTAAAGAATGCAGGAACAAAGAAAGCAATCAAGAAGCAATAGTTTATTAATAAAAGAATCGATCCTGAAGGGACATGCATAACAATCTAATGCGTATCTTTGAGTTCAGCAGGAACTAAGGCCCCCACCTTGTGGAGGATGGCTAGATAGGCGGAGATCCCAGACTGGTCAGAACCTAAGGAATAATAATATTGACATATTCTGAACCTCATGACTTCAGTTAACAAAAGCTTGAACTCTGTCAACCTTTGTCCCAAATCTAAGCTAAATTCTCTGTTCAAGCCCCTTCATGAAGATACATGTACCCTTAGCTTAAAGCTTTCCCAATTTTGCTGTCAGGGAGACACTGCTTTGGGAAATATCCTTGGTGTTCTCCTTACTAGCTGAAAGTGATAAATTCTTCCTTCTCCCACACTTTGGCTTGGATGTGTCTTTTTGCTTGATACCCACGAAGAGGTGAATCCAGTTTTTGAGTAACAATAGAAGCTTTTCTATAATAGCCCAAAGCTGGAATCAACCCAAATGTCATGATTCACTTTGCTGTACATCTAAAACTAACACAACATTGTGAATCAATTACACTCCAATAAAAATTAAGAAACAAGCAACAACAACCGCCTCCCCCAACCAAGTATGGAACAGTACTCAACAATAAGAAAAGAAACCACTGATACATGCTATAACTTGGGCAGATCTCAAGAGAATTATGCTGATTGAAAAAGCCAGTCACAGAAAAAGTTACTTTCTATATTATTACATTTATATAAGATTCTTGCTTTTTTTTAAGTTAATTTTTTTGGCAACGTCACCCGGCATGCAGGATTTTAGTCCCCCGACCAGGGGTCAAATCCATGTTTCCTGCATTGGAAGCATGGAGTCTTAGCCACTGGACTGCCAGGGAAGTCTCTCTTGTTTTTATTTTTTAATATTATTTTTAAATTTTTTATTTATTTTTGGCTGTGCTGGGTCTTTGTTGCTTTACACAGGCTTTCTGTAGTTGCAGTGAGCAGAGACTACTCTTCATCGCTGTGTGTGGGCTTCTCGTTACAGTGGCTTCTCTTGTGGAGCACAGGTTGTAGGCACATGGGCTTCAGTAGCTGCAACACACAGGCTCAGTAGTCGGGGTACATGGGCTTAGTTGCTCCTTGGCTTGTGAAATCTTGCCAGACCAGTGATTGAACCCGTGTCCCCTGCATCAGCAGGTGAATTCTTATCCACTGCACAACATTCTTGAAATAATACAATTATAGAGATAAAGAATAGATTAGTGGTTGCCAGGAATTAGTGACCAGAGAGAAGGCAGGGTACATTCTAAAAGGGTAGCAAAAGGGAATTGTGTGGTAACGGAATTGTTCTGTATATTGATTGTGGAGTGGAAACAGTTACACGAATCTACACATGTAATAAAGTTGCACAGAAGTATACACATACCAAAAAAATTAGTGCATGTAAAATGATGAGATTCAAATAAATTCTGTGGATTATACCTATGTCAATTTCAATATTGTAGTATAGTTATACAAGATGTTACCATTAGAGGCACTGGATGAAGGATACATGGACTTCTTCATACCTTTTTTTTTTTTTTTTGCAATTTCCCATGAGTCTAAAATTTCAAAATTTAAAAAATTTCTAAAAAGAATCAGGAAAACTGTTTGAGGGCTTCCCTGGTGGTCCAGTGGTTAAGAATCCACCTCGCAATGCAAGGGATACTGGTTCGATCCCTGGTTTGGGAGTATCCCACATGCAGCAGAGCAACTAAGCCCATGTGCCACTACTGAAGCTCACATACCTCAACAAAGAGTAGCCCCCACTCACTGCAACTAGAGAAAAGCCTGTGTGCAGCACTAAAGACCCACCACAGCCGAAAAATAAGGCATAAATAAATAAATCTTTTAAAAAAACAAAAACTTATGGAGACTCTAGCAGTAGTCTAAGTGGGAGATGATGGTGGTTTGCAATAGGTGGTGACGAAAGAAAAGTAGTTAGTTACAGGGTATATATTTAAGGTTGAACCTGAAATAGGAGGGGAGGGGGCAAGGCACAACCCCTAAAGAATGACATAGCTATGGATGATACAACATAAACTGGTTTGAACCAACTAGGCCCAAGATAGAGGAAGACTCAATTCCAGTAGACCTTTAGCCTCATTATATGCTCATTGAAATGCATTTGTATGCTAACGGATGCACCCAAAGGCACCAGGACAGTTGAAGGCCAACTATTAAAGACCAAAAGTGAGCAGTGGCTCAATTCCTAGACATCCTGCCTCTTCCCCAAAATAGTTGGAATAATCCTCCTAGCCGGCCCATTAAAAACTTGTTAACCACCCTATATTTCCAGGCCCATCTTTTGAGATAGACTGCATTTTGGCTATTGAATGTATATCTCCCAGGGCGTCTCACCTTCTGAGGGGGCGCACACTCTGTCTATGGAGTGTGCATCTCCCTAAATAAATCTGCCTTCTCACTTGATTCTCAGGGCAGAGAGAATCTGTGTGCTTATATCTCTCACGAGCATCCTATATTAATAAATCTACTTATTGCTATCACTTTGCCTCTCACTGAATTCCTTCTGTGTTAAGACATAAAGAACCTGAGCTTCAGTAAGTCCGGACACCAGGTGAGTGATTTTAATTAAAAGACAGTGGGTTCAAGGGACTTCCTTGTGGATGAGTGATTAAGAATTCATGCTTCTACTGCGAGAACACAGATTCAATGCCTGGTCAGGGAACTAAGATTCTGCATGATGTGTGGTGCAGCCAAAACATAGAAAAAGACAGTGAGTCCAAGTCTGAATCTGACTTCAAGTCCCAATCTGAGTTTTGGCTGAGTTCAAGTCCCATATGAATTGGGTGGTTTCAAGCCTATACCTAAATCTTGCTGATGGATAGGATGTGGGGCATGAGAGAAGAAAAAAGAGTTGTTGACTGACTGCTAGTTTTCTTTTTTTCTTCTTTTTTTGTAGAAAGTGAAAATTGCTCAGTAGTGTCCCACTCTTTGCAACCCCAAGGACTATACAGTCCACAGAATTCTCCAGGCCAGAATACTGGAGTGGGTAGCCTTTCTCTTCTCCAGAGGATCTTCCCAGCCCAGAGATCGAACCCAGGTCTCCCACATTGCAGGCAGATTCTTTAACAGCTAAGCCACCAGGAAGTCCAAGAATACTGGAGTCGGTAGCCTTTCCCTTCTCCAGCAGATCTTCCAAACCCAGGAATTGAACCAGGGTCTCCTGCATTGCCAGAGAAGGCGATGGCACCCCTCTCCAGTACTCTTGCCTGGAAAATACCATGGATGGAGGAGCCTGGTAGGCTGCAGTCCATGGGGTCGCGAAGAGTTGGACACGACTGAGCAACTTCACTTTCACTTTTCACTTTCATGCATTGGAGAAGGAAATGGCAACCCACTCCAGTGTTCTTGCCTGGAGAATTCCAGGGACGGCGGAGCCTGGTGGGCTGCCATCTATGGGGTCGCACAGAGTTGGACATGACTGAAGCGACTTAGCAGCAGCAGCAGCTCTTGCATTGCAGGCAGATTCTATAACAACTGAGCTATCATTATCAGCTCAATAGTTCTATATAAAGCACCTTTTTAATGTTTGGAGTCCACTCTACTAGTACTTCTAAAATATCTGTGTACAAATTAATCACTGGGAATTTGTTCTGACTGAATGAATTCTGACTGAGTAAATTCTAGAATGGATCCTGAGAATCTGAGGATTCCAATGCTATTGATTGGTAGACTGCTAGACCATGTCTTAGAGTTAAGTTCTTTTAACTTGATGATTTAAACTTTATTGGGTGGGGAGGGTCTTGCCCAGGCAAATGCTAGAGAAGGGAGATGGGCAATAGAAAACAGGATGGTCTCATCTCTTCCTCGAAGCCATTCTAGTTACATGATTCACCTTAATCTTCCTTTCCTAACTTCACACAAAACCCTCCATGCTTCCATACATAAACGTTTCTGCAAACCAAATCAGGAAAAAATATGGATTTAAAGATGAAAGTAATCTTAACTGGCAAATGCACCAATACTCTCTCCAGAAACCCTGTCTATGGGTTTCAGTGTCTGCTTGAAACCTCCAAGAGTGGGAATTCACTATCTCAGACCTTAGATCACTGGCTTTTCACCCACTCCTTGATAAAATAAAATCTGCCAATCAAATATATTCATCTCCCAAAATAATAATAGCAGTAATGTTTAGTGAATTGTACTAACAATATCAACTACTGTGAAGAGAGAAAGAGGGGTCACTAGACGCTTTGATAGAGTAAAGATTTTATAGAAGAAGTAGGATTTGTGTACACAAAAGATGGTAACTAGATAAGTTTGTAGGTACTATGAGATTAGGAAAGCAGCAAAGAGTAAAGGTATAAGAGAAAAGCAGAAAATGTTTGAGAAACTGATTAGACATTCTTAATAAAGTGCTACAGAACAGCCGGGGATAGAACCACCAAGATTAGAGACAAATTTTAAATGCTAGGTTAAGTTAGGACCTTCGGCTGTAATTAATGGAAACCCACTGAAGCTTGGGGATAGGATAGTAACATGAGAAATATCTTAATATTCTATAACTCAAAAAAAACCTATCAAGGCTGATAGGGATAGAATAGGATAGTTATGCAGGTAGTTGTAGAAGTCCCGGTAGAAGATTATAGACAGGGAAACCTAGGAAAATTTGAGAGGCCACTGTAAGTTAATGATCGCTCAAGAAAGCTATGGGAATTTTGTGGAATGAAGCGGGCTTACTTAACTATAAAGCACAAGATATACCTCAGGTCATCAAGTGAAAGAAAAATATTACCACCCTTCTGCTGATTTGAATAGGTGCTGGGACAGTCCTAGTTTGACCCCGTAGGGTCAGACATTCGCCTGTCAGATACAAGAGGAGGAGCTAGTGATGTAAGCCTGATATCTACTCAAAGAATGAGGAAGAAGGTGTATTTCCCCCTTCCTCATTTTCCTTTGATTATAAAAATGTAGCCCACTTAATTCAGAGGGCACAGCCCCCTCACCTGCCTGCTTACACCTCTCCCAAGTGTCCTATATTAATAAATCTACCTCTTGCCTATCACTTAGCCTCTCGCTGAATTTCTTCTGTGCTGAGACACAAAGAACCTGAGCCTCAGTAAGTCCAGACATCAGGTGAGTAATTCTAATTAGAAGACTGTGGGTTCAAGTCCCAATCTGAGATGGATGGTTTCAGTGCCATTCATTCACTTTCAGCTCAGTTCAGTCGCTCAGTCGTGTCCAACTCTTTGTGACCCCATGAATTGCAGCGTGCAAGGCTTCCCTGTCCATCACTAACTCCCGGAGTTCACCCAAACTCACGTCCATCGAGTCGGTGATACCATCTAGCCATCTCATCCTCTGTTGTCGCCTTCTCCTCCTGCCCCCATCCCCTCCCAGCATCAGAGTCTTTTCCAACGAGTCAACTCTATAGAGATACAAATAGATCAGAAGAGATGATTCAAAATTACCCTGGTATGTAGGAAGGGCTATGTCTTAGACAGTAAAGAATCTAGCTAAAATTTGGAAGAGCAAGAAGCTGGAAGAAAAGGAACTCATTATTAGGATGCTGACATCATCAATAATCAAGAGATAAGGATTAAAGTGGTAAAAGGAATGTTTATAACAGAATTTCTAGGATAAACTGACAGGAATTGATCAGATATAACTGAAAAAGAGAGAGAGGACCTGTTTAATAGTGATGATAGTGCTAAGCAGTATGGCTCTGTTTTAAAAAGAGGTGAGGTGGTTTTTTTTTTTAATTTTGGCTGGGCTGGGACGTCATTGTGGCATGAACTTCTCTAATTATGGTAGGCAGGCTTAGTTGCTCTGCAGCATGTGGGATCTTAGTTCCTCAACCAAAGATTGAACCGTGCATTGGAAGGCAGATTCTTAACTATTAGGCCACCAGGGAAGTCCTGTCAGGGTGATTCTTGACTCAGTCACTTATTAATTATATAAACTTGCAGAATTTATCCAATATCACTGACCCTCAGTCTATATTTGATAAACCATCATAAGACTGTTGTGAGGATTATATAAAGTAATTCAATAAAAGTTTAACACACTGTCTGGCACATAGTAAATAATAAATGTCAGCTGTTTTTTTTTTTATAGCTATGGGTGACAAAATTATTACACCTAAGGAACTGTGACAATAATGATATTAACAGAAATAGCGAAGACCAGAGGGAGTCAGCTAGAGGAAGATGAGTTTAATGTAATGACAAATCTGATGGAGAGCCATGCAAGAGAGAAAATATATAGTGAGGACATATAACAACTGAGGACATTTATCTGGGGTTCAGAAGAGATGCTAGGTCTAGGGAGAAACATGTAGAAATTATTTGCATAAAAGTGATCTCTAGGTCTATAAAATATTTAGGAAGGGGCAATATTTACCATTCATTTGTTACACAGAAGTGAATAATGACCCATGTTTATTGAAAGTTTGCCAAGTACAAAGTGCTTTACTTACACTAATTTTTTTAAATCTGAATAACCCCTTAATGATATACATACTACTATTATCCTCAATCTTTTTTTTAAATCTCCTTTTTTTTAAAAAAAATTAAAGACTCCTGGGACTTCCCTGGTTGGTTCAGTGGTTAAGAACCCTCCTTGCAATGCAGGAGATGCAGGTTTGATCCCTGGTAGGGGAAATAAGATCCCACATGCCTCAGAACAACTGAGCCTGCATTTTGCAAATACTGAGCCCCTGTACTTCAGAGCCCTCACAGCACAACTAGAAAGTCTGTGTACTGAAAAAAAAAAAAAAAAAAAAAAAAAAAAATCCCTCGTACTGCAACTAAGACCCAATGCAGCCAAATAAATAAATATTAAAAAAAAAAGAATCCTAATGACTTGAGGTAGACGATGCTTTTGTCAGATAATGAAGCAATTAGGTGTATAATACATAAATAACAAAACTGAAGGAAAGGAAGCACTGATTTGAAATTATCTTCTTCTATGTTCGGATGGAAAATTAAGAAAACTTCCAATTCAAAGTTCTAGGCACAAAATTCAGGTATGTCATGTGGTGGACTTGCTTCTTCAACTGGAGATGAATTCAGCAGCCAGTTTTAAGAATCCACACTTTAACAAACAGCAAGCTACAAAATGACTGTTGGGAATTTCCTGATGGTCCAGTGATTACCTTAGGGGAAGCACACTGACTGAAACTGCTCACCCTGGCCAGGCACCATAGTAACCATTTATGTGAGTTATTTTACGACAGGAGGTCCTGGTAAGGAACACGGAACTAACAAGCCATCACTAACCACGAGAGTTCAGGAAAGGTCAAAAGGAGACACCACGTGTCCGACCACCTCCCAGAATCCTTCTTGCTGGCATCCATCTTGGCTGAGCAAAGCATGCGCCACCAGGAAGGACTCTGAGTCAGAATGATTGGTGAAAGACAACCTGAAAACTAACCCCATTAACACAGAACCTGAGACTGTGAGCCACAAGGCAGAGCAGTTCTCCTGGGTTCCTTTACCTTCCTGCTCTCCGCCACATGCCCCTTCCCAATAAAGTCTCTTGCTTTGTCAGCACCTGTGTCTCCTCAGACAATTCATTTCTGAGTGTTAGACAAAAGACCCCCTTTCAGGCCCTGGAAGGGGTCCCCCTTCCTGCAACAGTTAGGACTCTGCTTCCACTGCAGTGGGCATGGGTTTGATCCCTGGCTGGGGAACTAAGATCCTGAAAGCCACATGGTGCAGCAAATTAAAAAAAAAAAAAAAATTATCCCCATGAAGAAGATAGTGATTGAATTTGATTTTTGCAGCTTGGCTCATTCCCCAAAGTTCAGGCTTTGGAGTCCTAAAGTCTTCTTTAGCATTTAACTAGTTCATTATTGGTGGAAGAGGCTGGGACTGTCTCTCTACAAGTAAACTGACCTTTGTCATAAATCACTTTTATAATGAGAGAGAAGCTAGATCATGTTGCCATGTTTCCCCATTCGCCAAATCTTCCTGGGTGATGCGGAATTTGTTCCCATTTGGGCAGGGGTAGAGGTACATCTCTGAGTTCTTTCCATATTGGAAGTCCTTGATCTCCACCTCACTGTGAAACACTGCCGTCGTCACTGGGGCCATAGAGGTCTGCCACCTCTGCCATCCTACCCAGGCCAAGGCCAGTCCCCAGGTCCCCAACCAGCCAGGCCTATTCGTATTCTTCAGGTGAGGAAACTGAGGTTCATTGGGCTTGGGTAACTTGCTCAAGTTTTGATAGCTAAAAGAGGTAGAACCAGAATTTAAACTAATCCATGCAGTGTCGGAGCCTGGGCCGTAAACTACAAATGTGCTGCTTCACTCTGCAAGAAGTTGTATTCCCGGTCTCACTTCCATGGAGGGAATCACTGTGAGGTGCAGAGAAATCATTATTCTAAACCAATGCTCTTAATACTGTGGAAAGAATGGAATTGACTCAGGTCATGATTGTCTTGTTATTAATGATTTAAGGAATCAGAATAACTAATGCATTTATGCCTGTGTATGAGAAAGAGAAAGACATCTGGGAATGCAGGGCAAGAAGAGAACATTCATAACAATATGTGGGAATGGGCCCCCAGGGCATCTTCACTGTCTCTAAGCAAGAATGAAATACGAACCCTCCCACCTTTGACTCCAGAGTCAAACTACAAATCAAACAGCAGGATCATTTGGTGAAGGTAATTGCCTGTTGCACAAAAACTATACACAGATCATCTGTCTGCCTCTAGCTATAGAGTGTGGAAGGAAAAACTACCTCCTCAGTCTTCTGACTGATACCCTGATCACTGAGGGAAGGAGAAGGAGGGTTTTTCGGGACACCTGCATTATTTGCTGACTGGGGAAGGAATCATTCCTCACATAGTCTGGTTCAACAACCATATAAAAGGGCACTATTCTAATTCCTATTTTACAGGTGGGGAAACAGAGACACAGGAATGTTAAATAACTTACCCAAGAATGCAAAACCAATAAGTAATAGAGCTGGGCTGTGAATCCATCTTACTCTTACTCCAGAGCTCACATGCTTAACTACCATGCTATACCACGTAGAATATGATATCCTCAGAAATCACAGACTTCTCTGGCCCAATGAGACCTTAAGGATCACAACCCAACCCAAATTACATTGGTCATCTTTGTTCTATTCAATTATATTGCCTGCTTTTGATATCCCTGAATTTTCTGCTCTTGCCTCTGAACAATAACACTAATACCATTGATCTTGTCTCCATAAACTCCTCAATCCCATTTATTTTTACATTCTCTTACAACTCTCCTCTTGTCTCCACTTTCTTTCTTTTTCTCTTGTCTTCAAGTTTTAAGCTTCGTATAATAAAGGTAATAGGTATATTAAAGACTTTAGCAAAAATAAGGACTTTGCCTATAATAGTCCATCCACTTGCCTTAACCCTGATAGTCTTTCAGGATAAAACTCTCTGAGGAAAGGATTATGTAGCTGAAGAGGTTCTACATTCAGAGCAGGGATTTAGTTTCGATCTGTTTCTTGCTTTCACATCCTTTGATTCTCCAGAATGCTTACTGGAAGCCTGAGACTTGCACATGGTATCTTTGGTCTGTACTGTTGAAGATGATGATAGTAGACTGATTCAGCAATATCTCTCCTTCCTCCCTTCAACCTCTTCAAATTAGGGCTGAATGTAAATGTCATGTAATCTGTGATTTCTATAATACTATGATTGTAGTGCCTTTTGTATTAGGATAGGCTGGGTTGTGCTTAAGAAGAAAATGTCTTGGTGCATGCACTTAAACTGATTGTGAAACAGGAGGGAGGGAGGCAGGACACAACTTGGAAAGAATGACATCCAAGGGCAAAACATAAACTGATTAGAATCAAATGGGTCCAAGATGGCAGACAAGTCAACTTCAACTAGAACTTGATCCTCAGTATATGCTCATTGTAACTCATCAGCAAGCTAAATGATACACCCAGAGGCACCATGACAGTTCTAAGGCTGACCATCAAAGACCAAAAAGTGGGCAGTAGCCGAATTCCTAGAAAGCTCTGCCCCTTCCCCCAAATAGTTGAAATAATCCTCCCATTCATTACCCATGAAATAACCCAGCTCATAAAAGCTAACTACACCACATTTCAAGGCCACACTCACCCTCTGCGATGTCCCACACTCTTGTCTATGAAGTGTTGTTGTTGTTGAGTTGCTAAATCGTGTCCAACTCTTTGTGAACCCATGGACTACAACACACCATGGTCCTCTGTCCTCTACTGTCTCCTGGAGTTTGCTCAAATTCCTGTCAACTGAGTCGGTGATACTATCTAGCTATCTCTCCCACCCTTTTCTCCTTTTGCCTTCTTTGGACTATGTTTCTCTCTAAATAAATCCACTTCTTACCTATCACTTTCTCTCTCACTGATTTCTTTCTGTGATGAGACATCAAGAGTCTGAGCTTCATTAGGTTCTGAAACAAGGTGTGTGATCTCAGTTGGAAGACCATGGGTTTTGGCCAGGTTTGAGTCCCAGCACATGGGTTCAAGTCCTAATCTAAGGTGAAAGGTTTCATTTCCATGGCTTAATATCTTAGTCATTTCAGATGCTATAACAAAAATACTGGGACTTCCCTGGCGGTCCAGTTATTAAGACTCCATGCTTCAAATGCAGGGGGCACGTTCAATCCTTGGTTAGGGAACTAAGATCCCACAGGCCACACAGGGAGGGCAAAAAACAAACAAAAAACCCCAAAATACTATAGACTAGGTAGTTTAGAAACAACAAACATTGGGGAATTCCCTGATGATCTAGTAGTTAGGTCTCTGCGTTTTCACAGCCAAGGGCCTGGGTTCTCAAGGAACTGAGATCCCACAAGCCACGGTGTGGCCAAATAAAGAAAGGAACAAACAGCAAACATTTAGTTCTCATAGTTCTAGAGACAGGGAAGTCCAAGATCATGGTGCCAATAGATTTGGTGTCTAGTGAGAATTCTCTTCTTCACTGATTGCAGTCTTCTCACTGTAACCTCACACGGTGGAAGCAAGCATGGGAGCTTCCAAGATCTTTCCATAAGGACATTAATCCTATTCATGAGGGTGGCCATGCTGTGCTCTGCTTAGTCGCTCAGTCATTTCCAGCTCTTTGCGACTGAATGGACTTAGCCCACCAGGCTCCTCTGTCCATGGGGATTCTCCAGACAAGAATACTGGAGTGGGTTGCCATGCTCTTCTCCAGGGGAATCTTCCCAAGCCAGGGACTGAACCCAGGTCTCCTATGTTGCAGGCAGATTCTTTACTGTCTGAGCCACCAGGGAAGCCCCATGAGGGTGGAGCCTTTCCCAAAGGTCTCAGCTCCTGATACCATTATCCAGGGTCTAAGAATTTCAACATATGAATTTGGTTGTTCGAAGATGGGGATGGGACATTAATATATAGTTTATTGCACAGATCAAAACCCAACTTTTTCATGGGGATGGGACATTAATATATAGTTTATTGCACAGATCAAAACCCAACTTTTTCACTCACCTAAAACCTGCTGCAGGGCCATCATCTCTGTGGTTACTTCGTCCCCTGAAATGACTTGGGAGCCTGATTCTTTCCAACATGTAGCTCTGCCATCTTAATACAAAGCCTATGTGCAGCACAACAGAGCAGAGACAGCTGCAGAGTCAGGCAGTAGCCATTAAATGCTGGCTTGGCCTGGAAGTGATACCTGTTACTGCTCCTTCCAGTCCATTGACCAGAATTAGTCAAATGACCCTGCCTAACTCTAAGAGAACCCCATGAACAGTATGAAAAGGCAAAAAGATAGGACACTAAAGGTTGAACTCCCCAGGTTGGTGGTTGCCCAATATGCTACTGGAGATTAGTGGAGAAATAACTCCAGAAAGAATGAAGAGACAGAGCCAAAGCAAAAACAACACCCAGTTGTGGATGTGACTGGTGATAGAAGCGAGGTCCAATGCTGTAAGGAGCAATATTGCATAGGAACCTGGAATGTTAGGTCCATGAATCAAGGCAAATTGGAAGTGGTCAAACAGGAGATGGCTAGAGTGAATGTCAACATTTTAGGAATCAGCGAACTAAAATGGACTGGAATGGGTGAATTTAACTCAGATGACCATTATATCTACTACTGTGGGCAGGAATCCTTAAGAAGAAATGGAGTAGCCATCATAGTAAACAAAAGAGTCCAGAATACAGTACTTGGATGAAATCTCAAAAATGACAGAATGATCTCTGTTTGTTTCCAAGGCAAACCATTCAATATCATGGTAATCCAAGTCTATGCCCCGACCAGTAATGGTGAAGAAGCTGAAGCTGAATGGTTCTATGAAGACCTACAAACCTGCTAGAACTAACACCAAAAAAAAAAAAAAAAAAAAAGATGTCCTTTTCATTATAGGGGACTGGTATGCAAAAGTAGGAAGTCAAGAAACACCTGGAGTAATAGGCAAATTTGGCCTTGGAGTACAGAATGAAGCAGGGCAAAGGCTAATTTAGTTTTGCCAAGAGAATGCACTGGTCATAGCAAACACCCTCTTCCAATAACACAAGACAAGACTCTATACATGGACATCACCAGATGGTCAATACTGAAATCAGATTAATTATATTCTTTGCAGCCAAAGATGGAGAAGGTGTATACAGTCAGCAAAAACAAGATGGGGAGCTGGCTGTGGCTCAAATCATGAACTCCTTATTGCCAAATTCAGACTTAAATTGAAGAAAGTAGGGAAAACCACTAGACTATTCAAATATGACCTAAATCAAATCCCTTACGATTATACACTGGAAGTGAGAAATAGATTTTAAGGACTAAATCTGATAGACAGAGTGCTTGATGAACTATGGACAGAGGTTTATGACATTGTACAGGAGACAGGGACATGGCCATCCCCAAGAAAAAGAAATGCAAAAAATCAAAATGGTTGTCTGAGGGGGCCTTACAAATAGCTGCGAAAAAAAGAGAAGCGAAAAGCAAAGGAGAAAAGGAAAGATATACCTATTTGAATGCAGAGTTCCAAAGAATAGCAAGGAGAGCTAAGAAAGCCTTCCTCAGTGATTAGTGCAAAGAAATAGAGGAAAACAATAGAATGGGAAAGACTAGAGATCTCTTCAAGAAAATTAGATACCAAAGGAACATTTCATGCAAAGATGGGCACAATAAAGGACAGAAATGGTATGGACCTAACAGAAGCAGAAGATATTAAGAAGGGTGGCAAGAATACACAGAAGAACTATTCAAAAAACATCTTCACAACCCCGATAATCACGATGGTGTGATCACTCACCTAGAGCCAGACATCCTGGAATGTGAAGTAAAGTGGGCCTTAGGAAGCATCACTACGAACAAAGATAGTGGAGGTGATGGAATTTCAGTTGAGCTATTTCAAATCCTGAAAGATGATGCTGTGAAACTGCTACACTCAACATGCCAGTGAATTTGGAAAATGCAGCAGAGGCCACAGGACTGGAAAAGGTCAGTTTTCATTCCAATCCCAAAGAAAGGCAATGCCAAAGAATGCTCAAACTATCAAACAATTGCATTCATCCCACACGCTAGCAGAGTAATGCTCAAAATTCTCCAAGCCAGGCTTCAACAATACGTGAACCGTGAACTTCCAGACGTTCAAGCTGGTTTTAGAAAAGGCAGAGGAGCCATAGATCAAATTGCTAACATCCACTGGATCATCGAAAAAGCAAGAGAGTTCCAGAAAAACATCTACTTCTGCTTTATTGACTATGCCAAAGCTTTTGACTATGTGGATCACCACAGTGGAAAATTCTTCAAGAGATGGGAATACCAGATCACCTGATCTGCCTATTGAGAAATCTGTATGCAGGTCAGGAAGCAACAGTTAGAACTGGACATGGAACAACAGACTGGTTCCAAATAGGAAAAGGAGTACGTCAAGGCTATATATTGTCACCTTGCTTATTTAACTTATATCCAGAGTACATCATGATAAATGCTGGGCTGGATGAAGCACAAGCTGGAATCAAGATTGCCAGGAGAAATATCAATAACCTCAGATATGCAGAGGACACCACCCTTATGGCAGAAAGGGAAGAAGAACTAAAGAGCCTCCTGATAAAAGTGAAAGAGGGGAGTGAAAAAGTTGCCTTAAAGCTCAACATTCAGAAAACGAAGATCATGGCATCTGATCCCATCACTTCATGGCAAATAGATGGGGAAACAGTGGAGACAGTGGCTGACTTTATTTTTTGGGGCTCCAAAATCACTGCAGATGGTGACTGCAGCCATGAAATTCAAAGACGGTTACTCCTTGGAAGAAAAGTTATGACCCACCTAGTGTGAGTGAGTGAAATCACTCAGTCGTGTCTGACTCTTTGCTACCCCTTGGACTGTAGCCCATGAGTCTCTCCTCTGTCCATGGATTCTCCAGGCAAGAATAGTGGAGTGGGTTGCCATTCCCTTCTCCAGACCAACCTAGACAGTATATTAAAAAGCAGAGACATTACTTTGCCAACAAAGGTCTGTCTAGTCAAGGCTATGGTTTTTCCAGTAGTCATGTATGGATGTGAGAGTTGGACTATAAAGAAAGCTGAGTGCCAAAGAATTGATGCTTTTGAACTGTGATATTGGAGAAAACTCTTGAGAGTCCCTTGGACTTCAAGGATGTCTAACCAGTCCATCCTAAAGGACATCAGTCCTGAATATTCATTGGAAGGACTGATGTTGAAGCTGAAACTCCAATACTTTGGCCACCTGATGTGAAGAACTGACTCATTTGAAAAGACCCTGTTGCTGGGAAAGATTGAAGCAGGAGGAGAAGGGGAAGACAGAGGATGAGATGGTTGGATGGCATCACTGACTCAATGGACATGTGTTTGAGTAAACTCCGGGAGTTGGTTACGGACAGGGAGCCCTGGCATGCTGTAGTCCATGGGGTCACAGAGTCGGACACGACTGAGTGACTGAACTGAACTGAACTCTAAGGGATATAGGAAAAGGAGGATCACAGGGCATTCTGTGAGCTGGAAATATCTGCCTTCTTATTATTGTATCGTATATGCAGTCTTGTCTCTTTCCCAGTCTAGTCACTGCCCATTCACTTGTACCTTCTACCTCTAAATCCACTAATTATAGTTTAATCCAATTCTGTCTTTTGGAGTGTTTTATCTTCTGCCAGATGACCCTGTTTTTGATCTTTTACTGGTATACCTCACAGATGCAGTTTCCCCCACCTCATTCCCATCCCTGCTTTTGCATCTAGCCTTTTCCAGAATCTACCCAGCTGAGAGTAATCTGAAAAGACCCCTCTATTTTTTGCAATTAAAATTGAAGACACTAAGAACAAGGAACACTTTCTGAAGTGGAGAGAATAAAGGGAGAGGGGGAAAAACTGAAGGGGAAAAAACAGGTTGAATAAATCTTCTGGAGGCCAAGGTTCAGGAACAACTCTGGTTCATTCTTTCCCTAGGACAGTTTAGTACAGGTCAAACAAAAAGACTTCTGGTAAAGAACCATAATGGTCTCTGCTCTCTGGGTTTTCTTCTTCCACAGTTTAATCATGTTCTGATCGGAATTAGCATTAGTGTCATGCTTTTGTTTTTAATATCATTCCTCAAGAGTAATTTTTAAGGAAATTTAAAAAATCTAATCCTACCAACCTAAAAATTATTGTTCTATGCATACTTCTTTCCAATTGTTATTTTTGTTCAGTCGCTCAGTCATGTCCAACTCTTTGCAACCCCATGCACTGCAGCACACCAGGCTTCTCTGTACTTCATTCTCTCCCGGAGTTTGTTCAGACTCAGGTCCATTGAGTCAATGATGCCATCCAACCATCTTTCCTCTGTTGTCCTCTTCTCCTGCCCTCAATCTTTTCCAGTGTCAGAGTCTTTTTCAGTGAGTTGGCTCTTCACATCAGGTGGCCAAAGTATTGGAGCTTCAGCTTCAACATCAGTCCTTCCAATGAATATTCAGAGTTGATTTCCTTTAGGATTGACTGGTTTGATCGCCTTGCTGTCCAAGGGGACTCTCAAGAGTCTTCTCCAGCACCACAGTTCAAAAGCATCAATTGTTTGAACATAGTGTCACACTTCTCTCATCAATTCTTACATCTGTGCAAGACTACTGGAAAAACCATAGCTTTGACTATACGGACCTTTGTCAGCAAAGTGATGTCCCTGCTTTTTAATACGCTATTTAGGTTTGTCATAGGTGTTCTTGCAAGGAGCAAACGTCTTTTAATTTCACGGCTGCAGTCACTGTCTTCAGTGTAGGGACATCACTGTCTAATTGTAGAGCTGGAAAAAAATGTCTTTTCCTCTACGCATCCTAGGATCTCCCGATGGAACCCACTAATAAGTTAGACTGGCCAAAGACAGATTAACGAAAGAAAACCAGATGTGTTGCACATGCATCTAGCGAGTACCCAGTGATGATGAGCTATGCAAAGGGGTAAATAAAGGAGAAGAAATTTGGGGCTTCCGGGCAGATGAGGCACGTTATGGGAAGGCATAAGAATAGCGCAATGAACAAGGGTTGTTTAGTAAGGTCTGTTAGGCAAATTTAAGTGAATACCTTCTCTTTTAATAAGAATTGTTAAGGGAATGGTCCAGTGGTTAGGACTCTGCCCTGAGGACCCAGGAACTAAGAAAATCTACCCAAGTTTATAGTATGGCCAAAAAAAACCCACCTGGTTAGGAATAGGGAAATACACAGTTGGAAATTTCCTTTATAAAAGGAAAACTTACGCTCTGTTTCAAGCTTTTCCTGAGACTGTTGGTAATCCATATGCCAAAGAGGAATATTTTGGAGTGGCATATTTTGGTCTTTGTTTATTTTATATGCTTGTGATTATGCCAAACATAACTAGCAAACAAGTATTTCCGTTTAAAAGAAGGATGTATCCCTGAGAAGTGAACAACACACAGTCATTTATATTTTAGTAAGAATTAGCTTGAAGAGCCTTTTTTTTTTTTTTTTTCTTTATGAACTGGTTGGGATTAAGATACTAAAAGTTTTTGATAGAAGGAGCAACAGGGGAGCTGGTGGGTGTGTGTAAAAGAATTTGGGTAGCCCATGGCAGCAAGCAGTCACTGATCTTGGGGAATGGAGGGCCAACAGGTAGATGATTAGAATTAAAAAAAGAAGCAGAAAAGGGGAGTGGCTGGCTCCAAAAGAAACTTTGCCAGCCTAATGGTTTTAAGATCACAAATCTAGTGAATAGATTCTTGAAACTCATCTATCCCAACTACCATTTTGTGTTTCCCTTCACCATATCCTTGCCATTTGCTGCCAAAATTGGACTTGAAAAACTCCAGTTCTGGGCACTCTACTATTTCCCATGATCTCCCCAACTATTTTAGACAACTCTCTCTCATTAAAAAAGAAAAAATCTTTTTAAAATGTTAGCTTTATTAAGTTTTTAAAATAAAGATCTTTGCTTTTAAATATTTAAAGATTCGCTTATTTGGCGGCATCAGGTTTCAGTTGCCGCGCATGTTGCATCGTGCAGGATCCTTCGTTGCGGTGCAGGGACTCATTAGCTGTGGTGCAGAGGCGCACTAGCTTCCTGGGGGCTCCAGGCTTGCAGACTGCAGTAGTTGCAGGATTAGTTGCTTGGCAGCTTCAGGGATTGCATCTACATCCCCTGCACTGAAAGGCAGATTCTTAAACACTGGACCACCAGGTAAGTCCTCTAAAATAAAGATCTTCTCTTGAGAAAAAAAAC
Source organism: Bubalus bubalis (assembly GCF_019923935.1). NCBI lineage: Eukaryota > Metazoa > Chordata > Mammalia > Artiodactyla > Bovidae > Bubalus > Bubalus bubalis. The sequence continues at coordinate 27,490,317 of NC_059159.1, read as the reverse complement.
GCACTTCCTGTAGCTTTGGTTATAATCTGCCCTCTAGTTGTCACCCTACACGACCTGCTATTTCAAGACAGCTCCAAAATCTCCTCAGAGGCCCTCTTAAATAGGATAATCATGTCAACACTTTAAGTCTCATTTCCAACCAGGCCACTTCCCCAGAATATATCTGGCCTTTGTAGTTTTCAAGTGATAATGTCATTCTGCAGAGCCCTTAAGAAGAAAATGCAAAATCCTTCTGAGAGAAAGACAGGTTAGGTGTAATTTTGAAACAGTGACTTGTAGTAAGAAGAGATCCCCATAGGAAAGGGAAGTGGGCTTGACTCCTTGCTAGTAATTCTACATCAATTAATAATGTTAGCTTACAATTATTAAACGTTTATGTGCCAAACACTATTCTAAGCACTTTATGTGTATTGTCTCATCAAATCCTCACAATAACCTTATGAGATGGGTCCTCTTATTCTTAACCTCATTTTACAGATGAGGAAAGTGAGGTACAAAGAGTAACTTGTCCAAGATGTCACAGCTAGTAAGTGACAGAAACACAATTCAGACCCAGCAGCTAATTCCAGACCCCTTGTACTCTCTCAGTCAGTGCTGTTTATTGCTTCATGCTTGACTAAGATTTTGAATTTTAATATTTTTGCAAAGCAGCAAAGAACACATTTCTCTAAGTCTTGATTTCTGCTAATTTGATAGTGAACAACAGAATGTTATTCCCATATACGCAACATATACATCAGAACAGGATATCAGCCCAGGATACTTCCTCCTTTCAGACCATAGGTCTTGTATCTAATATATGATATTATTTGGCTTTTGATCTAGGAATTTGAAAAACGGGAGGTTGAATGGGTCACTGAGCTAACAGTCCAGAGCTTTAGATACTAATTCCAACATAGCCATGACTTTGCCTAATTCCTCAATTGTAAAGTGAGGGAATTGGATTCCATTCTACTCTAAGGGACATCCTGTGTTGAAATCTCATGTCCAAAGGAATGATTTTCTCACCAGGAATTTCCAGCACTGTGGCAGAAGGAAAGACTCTCTGGTGCCCCTTGAGTCATACGTACTAAATTGAAGTGAACAAATGAGCATCTGTTGACTGTTTCTGATGTGTAAAGCTGTCAACTGGAAATAGTTACTATGCTTAGGTTTTCAAATGGCTCTGTTGCCTCTACTAAAAATAAGCCACTGGTATTAGGGCTGAGTCATCTTCATACATGAATATGTGGAAGAAAAAAGTGACAAAGGTTATAAAGGAACTGTGGGTTATTTCCCTTCCAACCAGACACCACACCTTGTTCCCAACCAGCCCCACTTTTTCTGTTTTATTTCAGATAAGCTGTATACTTTAAATAGAGAACATATTCAACAGTATGCTGTATTTTAGTTTGTTCATATCCTGTTCACTGCTTGTAGATTAGGCTTTTCCTTTAGAGTTGGGTTATGTACTTTTCTGAGGAGTATGGGTTGATGTTAACAGCATTTGCAACTATGCTTTACTATATACAAAGTGATTACATACACATAGTTTCTCTTGAATAGTCAGCCACCCCCTGGTGATGTGGCAACTTGAGGATAGGTATCAAGCATCCTCTCCAGGTAGTAAAATCTTATGGGACAGGACACAATCTGGGCAAAATGGTAAAGGAATTTTGCCTTGTTTTAAGGCAGTCTTTCTCTTTAGGCTTTGGGGATTATCTCTCACCTTCTAGGATCTCCATCCCCTCCGTCCCTGTGGCTGGGGCCCTTACTCTGCTTTCTACTCAAAGCTGCACTCTGTTAGCCTTATATTCCTAGCTGTAAAATGGGAGGAAAATTGGAGGAGTAAAACACTGAAGTTCTTTCTTAATCTAACTTCTTTTTCCAAGTGTGCCTTTCTAAGAAGCAGTAAAAAAACTCCAAAATTATATCAGGCTTCTTTCTTTTACCCAATAAAATTCCCATTCCCTCAGGGTTGCTGATTTCCACTAGCTATTTGGTAGAAAACTGTTGACTAAGCGAAATATAAAGGGTGAATATTGAATCATGAGTTTCCTAGGTGTATTGTCCACAAACAAGACTTAACTACATTCATAAATTAATGACTTCGAATGGTTTGTCCAGCTACTGATGCCCAGCAGTGCCCTGAGGGACGCCTGGGCATGGAGTTCTTTTGCCCCCCATTTCTTTTAGGTGAGACTCCAGCCTTCACAACCTGCGTTCCAAAGGGCAGAACAGTTACTAATCAAAGGAGGAGCAGCCAGGAAACCACGTGAAGCAAGATTAAAGGTGCCGGAGAGGCTCATCCAGATTAGGAGACTGGACCACCTAAGACCCTACACACATCCTAATCTTGTCAACAACACTACCCTTTTGAAACTTGGCAGAAGAAAAAAGAATACAAGACTATTACTGCCTTGATTCTTATCAGGTAGTCCTGACTGACTATATAGCCTCTTGCTACTCACCAGGGAGAGGGGCACAGTTCCTGAGGTGCTAACCTACTGCGTTCCCCCTTTGTCTGGCAAAGTAATAAAGCCACTCTTTTCTTCTCCCCCAAAACTCTTATCTCTGTATTTCTGTTCGGCATTGGAGCACAGACAGCCAATTTTGGCAACACTGCCCTCTTTCTTTGAGATCCAGTCCAGAAGCACCTAAAACTAAAAATATTCAAAATGGACTTACTATTTTATTTTAAAAAGCTACTTTGTTGGTAGCTACTCACCTGAGTCTGCCTGCTCTCCCCTGGACAGTGTACTATTGAAACAGGAGGGAAGGGGTCAGGGCACAACATTTGAAAGTCTGGGGACACAACATAAACTGACTAGAACCAAATAAGTCCAAGATGGCAGATGAGTCAGCTTCCACTAGACCTTGATTCTCAGTATATACTCATTATATACTGAGTTACTGAGTGCTCAGTAACACATCAGCAAACTAAATAACACACCCACAGGTGCCGTGACAGTTCTGAGATCGACCATAAAGACCAAAAAGTGTGTAGTGGCCCAATTCCTGGAAATCTCTACCCCTTCTCCAAAATAGTTGGAATAATCCTCCCAGTCATTAACCTATCAAATTGCTAATGCTAATGCTATGTCGCTTCAGTCGTGTCCGACTCTGTGCGACCCCATAGACGGCAGCCCACCAGGCTCCCCCGTCCCTGGGATTCTCCAGGCAAGAACACTGGAGTGGGTTGCCATTTCCTTCTCCAATGCATGAAAGAGAAAAGTGAAAGTGAAGTCGCTCAGTCCTGTCCGACTCCTAGCGACCCCATGGACTGCAGCCTACCAGGCTCCTCTGTCCATGGATTTTCCAGGCAAGAGTACTGGAGTGGGGTGCCATTGCCTTCTCTGACCTATCAAATTACCCACCCCATAAAAACTAACCATGCTATATTTCAGGGCCACTCTTGCCTTCTCCAATGGCCCACACTTTGTGGAGTGTTTTTCTCTCAATAAATCCACTTCTTACCTATTATTTTGTCTCTCACTGAATTCTTTCTGTGCTGAGACATAAAGACTCTAAGTCTCAGTAAGTCCAGACAGCACGTGTGTGACCTCAGTTAAAGACTGTGGCTTTGGGCTGGGTTTCAGTCCTGGCCTCATAGGTTCGGGTCCCAGTCTGAGGTACACAGTTTCACTATGTCTTAATAAATCCTTGCCTTGCTTTCTTGAGGGGGAAAAACAAAACAAAACAAAACTACTTTCCTTCCTGAATTAACTCTTTTTTTGGCTGCACAAGGTGGCTTGTGGGATATTGATTCCTGTCCAGAGACTGAGCTGGGGCCCCTGGCAGTAAAGGCTCCTTGCCCTAACCACTGGACCACCAGGGAATTCCCCTGAATTAACTCTCCTGATTGGTGGTGCTATCATTTACCCATGTGTCCAAACCAGAAACCTGTGGGTCTGTTACTGTTATCCTCTAAAACTACCAAGTTCTGTCCATTGGATTTCTCAAATATTTTTCACATCCATAACATTGTCATTACCTTAACATAAAGGATGGGGAGGCAGGTAGGGAGATTAGGCAGATACAAACGGGATGCAAAAAGCAAGATCTAAGTAAGACTGAAACCATTCACCTTAGTTTGGGACTTGAACCCATGTGGCTGGGACTTGAACTTGGCCAAAACCCTGCTTGGGATTTGAACTCACAAGGCTGGGACTCGAAACTAGCCAAAATCAAGTCTTCCATCTGAGATCACACTCTTGTTTTCAGGACTTAATGAAGCTCAGGTTCTTGATGTCTCATCATAGAAAGAATTCAGTGAAAGACAAAGTGATAGGTAAGAAGTGGATTTATTTAGAGAGAAGCACACTCCACAGACAAAGTGTGGGCCATCTCATAAGCAAGGAGTGACCTTGGGAGAAACATATTCCACAGACAAGAGTATGAGCCATCACAAATGGTTGAGTGCAGCGTCAAAATGTGGTGTGGTTAGCTTTTATGGGCTGGGTAATTTCATAAGCTAATGAGTGGGAGGGTTATTCCAACTATTTGGGGCAAGGGGCAGAGATTTCCATGAATTGGGCTACTGCCCATTTTTTGGTCTTTGATGGTTAGCCTTGGAACTGTCATGGTGCCTCTGGGTGTGTCATTTAGCTTGCTGATGTGTTACAATGAGCATAGACTGAATATTAAGGTCTAGTTGAAATTGATCTGTCTGCCATCTTGGACCTACTTGATTCTAGCCCGTTTATGTTTTGTCCTCGGGCTATGTCATTCTTTCCAAGTTGTGCCCTGCTCCCTTCCCTCCTGTTTCATGCACCAAGTACATGCCGCAAGACATTAGTCTGGCAAGCCAGACAAAGTTCTTGACTCCTACCAATAGCACTTTACCTCCACCACCACTTTTTAACATATTAGTAGCCTAGCCTGCAGGGCTCCCAAAATGTAGAGAGAGTACCTCTGCTCACTATTAAGATTTAACTTGAAGTTGAAATGGAGAAAGAATATATGGGAAAAGGCCTCACTTTTCACACTGAAAAATTGGTAGGATGGAGGCATTGAGCACAGGAATAAAGAGAATAAAACTATCAGATATGCATCGACATTTTTGGAAGTCCAAGCTTTGTCCCAGGGAGTAGACGTGTAGAATAAATGAAAACAATATTCAGGGCTCTACCCTTCTCTTATCTGGGGCTCAGGAAGATGCCACCTTGAAGACCACACCATATCAAGCTAGCAACAAGTACATCAAGTTGTCTACGTTGTGGATTTGGGTAGTGGGAAGCTTAGTGGTTTAGCTTTCTTAGCCTGGGAACTTGGGGTGGGGCTGGGCAGTAGAGCAGGTAGCTCTGAGGTAAGGACCACAGGGAAGACTACCATCACTGCCAGACCTCAGAGACATCTCAGCAACATCAGAGTCAAAGAAGCTCAAGTTACATAGGGAGTGATATCAAAAGAATGGACTCTGAGTTCTCGTAGCTCAAAACTCAACTTTTTTGGCTGCATCACACTGCATGCGGGATCTTAGTGCATCAACCAGGGATGGAACCTACACTGCCTGCAGTGGAAGGGCAGAGTCTTAACCACTGGACCACCAGGGAGTCCCTCAAAACTTCAACATTGAAGGCCAGCTGGATTTCTAGAGACTAGGCAAGTGAGTAACACTGCTTAGAGGCTAGAAGACAATGAATGATGTTCACTTCATGGGTCCAAAGACCCCATTCACCTTTATCCACCTTTATCAAGTGGCCAAAGAAAGAGTTCTCTCCCATAATCTAAATACTGTAAAGGGGAAAACCAAGAAAGGGAGAGGTTAGCTGAAAAGACTCATCATTTTTATCGGAGAGACTGCACATGACCTAAAGGAACTGTTTCAATAATCCATTTAGACTGAGCTTTCCTTTGAACTTGGTCTGTTTTACCAGTGAGATTTCAGGAAGTTGGCCAGATCAGGTTTAGACAAAACAAATAAATCATTTTTCTCTGCTTATCTGAATCTGTGAGTTAACCCCCAATCCAAACCTCTGCTGAGATTACCTTCCCCTTGGCAAAATCCTCCAGGAGGCCTTCACCGAAATAACCTCCAAACAGAGGTTAACTATTCTTTTCTCTTTATCATCGCACTTTATACATATTTAGATTGTTGCACTTGCATAGGATTTAATGCTTCTAATGCTTCTGAGGCCTGCCTCCTTCACTAGTTGCTTGTCTTGGGGGAAAATATTGTGCCTGATTCCTCTTGATCTTGGCCTAGCACCTTCAACTTGGGCTTCATACAGGACTAGTATCTAACAAGCAACAAATCTGGTTAAATTGCCTTGAGTTCTTAAAGATGGTGGATTATAGGTATGATGTTTTGGGTCATTGAGACCTTCTCCCAAAATATATACATGAACTAACTGGTATTCAGAAAAATTAGATGGTTTTCTTCTCATCTTCATTCCTTTCCCAGCATGGCTATTAAGTTAAAAAATGTGTCAAAATTCATTTCTAATCTAGAATGGACTAACAGTGTTATCCCAGTGAAATCTCTTTAAACTCATTTGGAAATGGGCTCTGAGTTTCTCTGATGTTTCCTTAAATTCTAATGTATACCTTTCTCATCTGTTTACTTAGGAGACTCAAGTGAGGGAGTGGGGGAACAAAATTCAAGTTTCTGGCTTGTGAGTCTCACTGGATGCTTACCTGCTCCAGACAAAGCAAGTTCCCTTGCACTCGACTCTTCTCCTACATGGACAATGATTTCCTGGATTTCCTTACAGATTGTTGAATATTAACCATGTGATATCTTGAAAGTGGGATTTGTTGGGTGGTTTTACATTTCTTTGTGCTTTTCTGTATTTAGCAAATTTTCTATAGTGAGTATATATTTTGTCTGTAATTGGGGGAAAAAACCCAACTAACCCACTGTTTTGAAAACATGTCTTTTATTCCTAGAGTGAACTTCAGCTATAAAAAGTATACTGAGAGGTGGGCAATGGGCCTCCTCTTCCACCAACCCAAGTCAGGAGGAGGTGGAGAGAAAATAGACCTAAATACAAATATGACTAACATAACTTGGTCCCATTTAAAACAGTCTCATATAATGGGATTCTTGCTTCAGCCATATGTTCAGCCTTCTCATTTTAGAGGGAATTTCTGGCAGTCCAATGTTCTAGGTGGGGAGTGAGGGATAGAGGAGGGTACTACAAGGAAATATGCCTTCTTGCAACTTCAACCTGGATAGATTTAGCCATCTAATCCTGACACCTTAAAAGCCTATCAGGGGATTTCCCTGGTGGTCCAGAGGTTAAGACTGTACTCCCAAAGCAGGGGGCCTGGGTTCCATCTCTGATCAGGGAGCTAGATCCCAGTGCAGCCAAATAAAAAAATAATAATAATAAATAAATAAAAGGCTTTCGAAGGAAAAACTGAGGGTTCAGAAAAATTCTCTGGCACTTTTTAACAGCCTGAATTCCATAGTTGGACTGCCTCACTGAGCATGTTCTAGTTTATAAGGAGTGATAAACCATGTATCATTTCACACTACCATAGCTAGAGGGTCTTGTGCGCTAGGAGCCCTCTTTTCTTTTCCTCTTTCAGGGACCCACTCTCCCCATGTGGCAAAATGTAGTTTGTGAAACCAGAGAAATTGATTCACATAGAAATAACTGTAAAATTTCCTGAAGGCCAGACAAACAACAAGACTAGCAATTTCGGTCTCCCAGTGATTACAGTAATTAAGCTTTGGAAGAAACTCCTCCCTTCCTTCCCCAGTCAACCCCACCCCCGCTCTGCTGCTCCCATTACTGTCCTCACTATTTGTGCAAGGCCAAAGAATTCCAAAAATGGAATTTCCTTCCTTTTAGGAACCAAAAGTAAACATTTGCTCTAAATCCACAACATAACCCGTTTTCCTGAATGACTAGTCGTTTTTAACAATAATCTCAGCCTGTGGCATTAGAGGTGGGAGCTGGGAATTTTTCCAGGTAGTTGAGTATAGAAAATAGTATTATCACTTACAAAATTAGGAGTTGACTAAAGGGACTCAATCTCAAGGCCCTCTCTCCTGTCTTTCATTCCTACCTACAAACCAGAATCATAGGACTTAACTGCAAGAAATCTTTCTAGTTTCTGTAATACACCTCTTCATCATACAGATGAAGAAGTTGAGGCTCACAGTTCTTAACAGTCCTTATCACAGCCGCTGGCACCCAGTAGGTACTCCGTGACTATTAGCTTTGTGTGTGTGTGTGTGTGTTTAAGTGTTTATTTATATGACTGCACCAGGGATCTTTCATTGTGGTGCGCTGACTCTCTAGTTGTGGCAAGCGGGCTCAGTAGCTACAGCAGGTGGTCTTGTATAGTGCGTGGAATCTTAGTTCCCTCAACAGGGATTGAACTCTGCATCCCCTGCATTTCCAGGTGGATTCCTTTTTTTTTTTTATCACCAAAATGGTTTTATTTCGGACACTGACAACATGCACAACAATGCAACTGTATCTTGTTTGGTTTCCTTAAGTATTACTTAAGTATGCATTGAAAATACACGTTTACATTTAAGAAATGTAACACATTAAAGTCCTCTGTAAACAGAAGTCCTTCTCAATATATTTTCCTGCTTTGTTTCATACATAAATAACATAATCTACAAAGTTGTAAATAAAACTATTAACTCCTATGACCTAAAAGTATATACAAATTTTGGAGCTTGACAAGAGTGTTTTCTTTCTGATTTTATATAAGTAACAACATGCAGTATTTGCAATGTTTTTGAATCATATAGATGACTTATAATCAAAACCTTTATTGTCTCCCAAACTTTTCTCCCTATAACAGACATTCAGTGTACTTGGTAAAGATGCCACCATTCAAAAGTCAATGTGGTCAAAAGTCTAGATTTTTAAAATAGAACAGAAGGTTGCCATTAAATATTATTAAGCCTTATTAAAATCACTTTAGTTTATTTGAAGAACAAAATATGCTACCAAAGAGTATATGCTTGTACTATCATTTAACTGGAAAGCTAACACAATCTTAAAAAATCAGATTCAATTTGTAGTAGTCTTGGGAAAAAATAGTTCATGGAGATTCTGTTAGAGGAACAGAAACCATATTATCCTAAGTTTTCTAAATTTTATTTTGAACCATCATTTCAATTAGTTAAAACTTACAGGGTAAAAATAATGACACACAAAAATGATCTTAGAAAGGCATATTCAGAATTCCTGATGCAGAAAATGTGATTATTTTTTGTTTAATGACTGGAAATCTTTATTCCTTCAGAAAATAGTAACATTATTTATTGAATGTCACCACCTGTTTGGTGATTTACTAGATAACCACTCAAGGTATTTTATTAAGTAAGCACTCAAATTATTTTTATTTAACAAAAGTAAAAAGACTTTTCATGTTGGAAGTGTTTCATTATGAATTAAAAACTTAGAGAAACATTCTCAATTAATATCTTCCCTAAATTTAAATGAATCAAATGACAAATAATACCAAGCTAAGCACTGTCATTACCTTTAAAAATCTAAGTTTTCTAAAAGTTTTACTTTTTTATCAATATTAATATGATCTGGCACACTATTAACTGCCACTCAAACTGTATGTTTAAAAAAAAGAAATATTCTTTGTTAAGAGCAGATTAACAACATGTTTTCCATGTTCTTATAAAAAACAAGATTCTGATATGCATAAGGAATCTAAGTCAAAAATCCACACATGGTAGTGGAAATTCTGTCAACTTTCAGCCTAATACAACATAAATCCACAGTAATTTTGCATAAACAATTCAAAATTTAAGTTTATAATGGAAATGTCAACAAGTCTTAACTACAACATTAACTGCTGATGGGTTCCACTATAGTTCACCCAGGCACAGCAGATGTGCACCTCTGATGGGCAGACTGCTTAAAAAATTAAAGCTAACAGAGCTATAAATTAGGAATACATAAATATGAACACAGCAATGCCAAAGCATTAGAGCGGTTAAAGAAAAAAAAAAAAAGATGTGATGTAAACACAACTCATAGTTTTCTCTGTAAGCCACTTTCCACTGATTTATAAAGCTATGGCTTTCTAATTCTTTTAAAAAGAACAATGTTTCCACATTGCTACATGCAGTGATTTCATTGTTATGTTCTTGACTACAATGCAATCTTCAATCTTCCTATACAGCTTGACATAGCCCATCAAGATTTCTTCAGAAAGTCAGCTTGTCATATTTTCAGCAGCCTTTAAGGCTTCTGTGGCCTTGCGAAGTTCCTTAATAACTGATGATAAAGCTTCTGGGTTAATTCCTTGTTCACAAAGCTGCACACATATAGACAGAGTTTCCATATCTAATCTAGTATTCAAAATTCTTGAAATCTCAAGTAGGATGCATTCAGATTCGCTGCTGCTGCCGTCACCGACCCAGCCCCACCGCTGCTAGTCATGGCGAGGGCCGAGGGAGGCCGGCAAAGGGCCTGACCCGGAACTTCCGGGTGGATTCTTAACCACTAACTTTTTTGTTTCTGGCCTAAGTTCTTCAAAATGACCAGTCCATACTAAAAGAATAAGATTCCCAATTTAAAAACTGTTTTCTTTCCACTTTGTCACACTAAATTATGTAATTCTATTGGTTTAGAATAAAGTTATTATAGCCATAAATTTCATTTAGTTTTAACAGCTGTATTGAAATACAATTCACACACTATATAATTAAACTGGTCTTCCCTGGTGGTTCATGGGTAAAGAATATGCCTGAAACGCAGGAGCCGCAGGACACGCTGGTTTGATTGCTGGGTCTGGAAGATCCCCTGGAGGAGAGCATGGCAACCCACTCCAATATTGTTGCCTGGAGAATCCCATGGAAGAGGAGCCTGATGGGCTACAGTCCATGGGGTTGCAAAAAGTCAGACACAACTGAAGCGAATTAGCACCCATGCACATAAATAATTAAACCATTTACAGTGTACAATTCAATGACTTTTAGTATATTCAGAGTATTAATATACTGTCTATATTAGCATAGAAAGTGAAAAAAAAAGTGAAAGTTGCTCAGTCATGTCCGACGCTGCGACCCCATGGACTATACAGTCCATGGAATTCTCCAGGCCAGAATACTGGAGTGGGTAGCCTTTCCCTTCTCCCGGGGATCTTCCCAACCCAGGGATCAAACCCAGGTCTCCTGCATTGCAGGTGGATTCTTTACCAGCTGAGCCATAATATATATAATTAGTATCATAATATAATATATTAGTATATTATCTATTACCATAATCAATTTTAGAGCATTTTCATTAGGCCCAAAAGAAACCCATGCCCTTTAGCATTCACTCTTATTTTCCCTTGTTCCACCAGCCAGCCTGAGGCAACCACTGATCTTTCATGTGGTCCTTTGTGACTGGCTTCTTTTACTTAGAATATTTTCAAGGTTTAATATTTCCATGTTGTAATATGTACTTCATTTCTTTTTGTTGTTGAATAATAAATATTTCATTATATGCATAAATAATATTTTAATTCAAGAACTGATGGGTATTTGGCAGAATGTTGTTTTAAACAAATGTGATCACTGAGCTAGCAGAAACTTAAAATTAGTACATATACACATGTGTGTGTGCTAAATCGCTTCAGTCCTGTCCAACTCTCCACAACATTATAGGCTGTAGCCTGCCAGGCTTCTCTGTCCATGGGATTCTCCAAGCAAGAATACTGGAGTGGGTTGCCATTTCCTTCTCCAGGGGATCTTCCTGACCCAGGGATTGAACCTGTGTCTCTTATGTTTCCTGCATTGTCAGGTGGGTTCTTTACCACTAGTGCCATCTGGGAAGCAATATATAAATATGTATCTCGTATATTTCTATGCTGAATTTATACTTAAGCACATTTACTATTAAGACTTTATTATAATCTTAGACCTGAATATCAATTTTTTCCCCTCTAAATTTTCTGATGTGTATGATAGTAGCGTGTAAAGACAAAGTAAAGTCTTGCCCTAAGTTTTTCTGCTCCTCGGACTTCTAGGAAAACAGAGGCATATATATAGGTATATATATATATATAGAGAGAGAGAGAGAGAGAGAGAGAGGCATAAATATAGGTGCCCAAGTAAGAGTTCTTAGGAGAGAAAAAGAAAAAAAAAAAAAACAGATCCAGAGCAACATTAGTTCCTGGTTTTTAAATAAGAGCTTTATTAAAGAAGGGCATTTGGGGCACATATCCAACTAGCTGATCGGCAATTCTAAGACCTACACATAGACACAAACAATAAGAGGTGACTGCTTGGTGAGGGTGCGAAAGGGGGACAGTACAGGCCACAAATTCAATCACGTGTGTCCTTGTAAGGCTAAGTTTTTCACCTCCTTACTGCTTTTGTGGGTCTCTGGTTGGGTACAGATTGGAAGACTTTGGAGAACTAGTTCGTACTTAGAGAACTTAAACTTGGAAATACCAAATTGAGGGTTTTTATGATCCTGGGAGGTAGCTGATTCCCCACTGAACCATTCTGTACTCAAATCTTGCCTTCCCTGGCCCTATTACAGGAGTTGAGGCGACAGTACTCTTCCGTCACCTGCCCCGAGATAAGGGGCTTTGGGGTGTATTTTCTGCCCTATTTGCAGCGGTCAGAACACGAGGAAGTGATCCTTGACTCAGCCCGCCCGAGGTTTGGGTGTTGTCATTCCCCACACGTGATTTTCTACCAGCTGGCGAGAGACCTCACGTACCATCGGACTTACTCATCCCAGTGACTCCACCTCTTTCCTCCTCTACTCTCCACCCCACATTAGCCTGCCCCGCTTAGAGATTAGAGGAAAGGAGGGTGCCTGGAGCCAGGAAATACCACTCTTCCAAGTAGTCCGTGAGGAGAGAAACTAGTGTTTGGGAAAGTGCAAGATTGTGGAGTTTGTTTTACTCTTCTCCAGGATGCTCTGCACGTCCTCTGTTTAAGGCTATCCTTACTGTCTTAACCCCAAATAATTCTTTCCTATTCAAGACCACCTTATTACTGAGGCGGACCTTGTCCCCGTTAACGTTGCTTTCCTTTTCCCTGTTTTCCACTACTCTGAGTCCGGAATTCTCAAATTCTTAGAACTGCTTTGAGTCCCTGATCGGCCTCCTTCCCGTTCTAGCCGCGTGACCTTGAGTGAACCATTAACTTCTCCAGGCCTACTTTCCGCGTCTGTGAAACGAAGGGCAAAACGTCTACCGTACCAAGCCTGTGACGAGGCCCAAATATGAAAACCCTTTGTGCGCTGTAAAAACTAATAAAATGTTAGCTATTCTGGACTGCTAATCACTCTTTCAGAAACCCTCTGTTTCCTTTGGGGCTCGCCCCGCAAATCGCGCCTGGGGTGGATACTTCTCACCATCCTCCTATCGCAGTCTTTCCCATTGGCTTACACGACGGCCGCGCGGCGCCCAGTATTGACGCAACGCCGCCTCCGCTGGCGCAGGATGCTGCATTGGCCCCGCCCCCGACCGCGCCTGGCCTCCTGCGGGGTCCCGCCCTACGGGCCGACACGGGCGGATCCCGCCCCTTCAGTGACGTGTGGCGCGCGCAGCCCGGCCGCCCCGGCAGTTGGTGCAGCGGCGGTTGGGCTGAATACGCTCGCTTCACCCCTCCCCTCCTCCGGCTCGGGCCCCCACCCCGCTGGGCCCAGCCCCAGCTCCAGCCGCAGCGGCCCCGTCCCGTGCGGGCCCGTGTCGCCCCCTCAGCCGGAGACGCCCCCGGCCGGCGGGCAGCCCGCCACCATGGAGCTGGAGGACGGTGTGGTGTATCAGGAGGAGCCCGGCGGCTCCGGGGCCGTGATGTCGGAGCGGGTGTCCGGCCTGGCCGGCTCCATCTACCGCGAGTTCGAGCGGCTCATCGGGCGCTACGACGAGGAGGTGGTCAAGGAGCTGATGCCACTGGTGGTAGCCGTGTTGGAGAACCTGGACTCGGTGTTCGCGCAGGACCAAGAGCACCAGGTGGAGCTGGAGCTGCTCCGGGACGACAACGAGCAGCTCATCACCCAGTACGAGCGAGAGAAGGCGCTGCGCAAGCACGCAGAGGAGGTGAGGCCGGCCAGAGGGGAGGGTGAGGGCCGGGCCCGAGGGCCGGGGGGGTCGCGGTCCGTCTCGGAGGGGAGGCGCGCCGGCCTCCTTGGGGCAGGCCTAAGTCCGAGGCTCGTCGGAATGAGCCTGGCGGCCGAGAGGCCCCAGTACCCCCGGCCAGCATTGGACGCCCAGGGAGATGGGTGAGTGTCCTGGAGAAGAGAGTGAGATGGGGGAACCAAGGCCTGGGGAGGAAGCCACAGCCTGGCCTGAGGGTACCTGGGGTTAGGCTGAGAGCGGTATTTTAGGGTATCTGCTTGCCTCTTGTAGTTTAGGGAAGTTTCCGACCACCGTGGGGTAGTCAGACGGCGTTTCAAACTTTTACCTTGGGGTGGTGGGTGGAGCGCCTTTAAACAACTGTCCTGGATATGTTACTTCCGCTGGTTCCAGTACCTTTCCTGGGGGTTGCTGCTTTGGGAAGTTAGATATCTTCCTCTTTCGGTCAGTTTCTTGATATTTTAACCCTACTGAGGAAGTTTTATTTTATGTGTTATGTGCCTTGGTTGGTACTTTGTCGACACTTAGATGTTGTATGGGAATACTCTGTAAATATGGAGAGTATACAATTTTATTTTATTGGTATACCACATCAATGCATTCTTCCTTGTCAGGTGGTAACCTTGGACAGTTCCCTTTAAAAACTATTTATAAAAAGGACGGGGAAGTGGTAGGGGGCGGGTTAAGGAGATGTGGGTGACAGTTGGCAACTCTTTTCAGAGACTGTACTTGGCTAGCTGTAAACTTTATAATACCTCAGCTTTTAACTTTAGTGACCTCGGTGCCCCAACCTTGACTTTGAGTCTTTTGGAGCTCTGGAGTGCAAGTGATGGGTCTTTAACTTCTTGAGGCGGTCAACGATTCTAGCTTTCAGGATGTGTTGGCATTGTTTCTGTGGAATTTATCTGATGCAGGTGAAGTGTCCTGTTCATGTTTGTTTCTTGGGCATCTGGCTAAATATATGGTGATAGAAGGAAGCTAAATAACTAATTATTGAAGGAATGACATACTGTCTTTCAGAAATACTTGAAAAGTTTTAACGATGTGCAGCTCATTTCCTGACACTAAATAGTACCACCGTGTAAACTTATTTTACTTAACACCATTGTATGAGGTCAAATAGTTTTTGTTTTCCTTAAGTTTAACTGCATGATGCTTTTTAGTTCTGATTTTGCGATCCATTTGTCTCAAAGGGATGCTCTTGAATTTGCCAAACAAAACTGACTTTATTTCAAAAGTATTTCCAAGTATGGAAGGAAAGGTTGGAAAAGAAAATCTAAGGATGGAATCACAATTTCCACTAGTTTACTAGTACTCTTTATGGAATGGAGCTTATGTACTACTCCTGAGATGACTTGCCATATCTTCATGCTCAGAGAGGCCCTTGCTATTTTATGGACGTACATGGGAAGACTGTGGAATTAACCGAATATACACACAGGTGAGGAACAGGCCCAGCATGATTTTATTATCGCAGATAAAAGAAATTGTTGGACTTCCCTGGTGGGTCAGTGGTTAAGAGTCTGCCTGGAAATGCAGGGGACAGAGGTTTGATCTGTGTTCTGAAAACATTCCACATGGCATGGGGCAACTAAGCCTGTGCACTTCACAACAAATGAAGCCCACACACCCTAGAGCCTGTGCTCTGCAACAAGAGAAGCCGCTGCAGTGAGAAACCTGCACGCCCCAAGGAAGAGTTGTCCCCCTTACCCAGCTCGTTGCAACTAGAGAAAGCCCACACACAGCAGCAAAGACCCAGTATAGCCATAAGTAAATAAATAATTTTAAAAAGCAAGAAATTACTCCCATCAGCCTTAAACTCCTGTCAGTTCATGTAAACATGGGCAAATGCCAGGGTCGCATGTGCCAGGAAAACCATCTGCTGCAGGTTGCAGAATCAGAAAATACAACTGACTAAGCTGCTAGATTCTGGATTATATATTAATTTCTTAAGTAAATGACATGTAAAAAGTGGATATCCAATGACTTCTTTTGTAATTTATGCTTTATCAAATATGCCGGTAAATTCTGTAATGAAACATGACCTGAGACTAAGAACATTGATGGCTGCTGCTGCTGCTGCTGCTGCTAACTTGCTTCAGTCGTGTCCGACTCTGTGCGACCTTATAGACGGCAGCCCACCAGGCTCCCCCGTCCCTGGGATTCTCAAGATGACCACAAATGTAATATCATCTTGTTACCAGTTTTCATATGAGATCATAGATCAAGTTTTACCCAAGTACTCAGAAATGCAGTCTCTCTTAGGTAAATATGCAGAAATGATTCTGTGTTTAATTTTCTCTAAGTTTTGTGGCCTTTAAATAAGAAATTTAATTTTTATTATAATGATGTTACTTAATTTGAATACTTTCTGTATTTTTCTTTGCTTTAATTTGAATTTCTTGTGAGGAGTTAACCTGCTGGTTTTGAGTCTATAAAAATAGTCTGAAGAAGGGCTGATTTTATATAAATTTATAACCAGCTTCAAATGTTAGTCAAGAAATCTCATTTTATAGCTTACCACTCTCCCCTTTGGGCTCCCTGCTCCAGCCATATATATATATAGTCAAAGCTGTGGTTTTTCCTATAGTGATGTATGGATGTGAGAGCTGGACCATAAGGAAGGCTGAGCGCCGAAGAATTGATGCTTTCAAATTGTGGTGCTGGACTTGTGAGAGTCCCTTGGGCAGCAAGATCAAACCAGTCAGTCCTAAAGGAAATCAACCTTGAATATTCATTGGAAGGACTGATGCTGCGGCTCTAATACTTCGGCCACCTGATGCGAGGAACGGACTCGATAGAAAAGACCCTGATGCTGGGGAAGAATTGAGGGCTTGAGGAGAAGTGGGCAACGGAGGATGCGCGGGTAGGATGGCAGCAATGACTCAATCAACTTGAATTTGAGTGAACTCTAGGAGATAATGAAGGGCTGGAAAACCTGACATTTCTGCGGTCCATGGGGTTGCCAAGAATCGAGTATGACTTAGCGACTGAACAACAACAGTATATATTTAAAATATTTATTTATGTGTGTGCCAGATCTTAGTTGTGGCACACAAGATATTTGATTTTATTGAGGCATGTGGGATCTAGTTCCCTGACCAGGGATGTAACCCTGGTCCCCTGCATCGGGAGCACGAAGCTTTAGCCACTGGACCACCAGGGAAGTCTCCAACCATATGTTTTTTTTTTCCAGCTAACCAAGTACTGTCTGATGCCTTCGCCCCCTTGGCCTAGAATACTTTTCGCTCAGAGCTTCATCCTGACTAGCTCCTCACTTTTGACTCAGCTTAAATTTCGCATCTTCAGCTCAACATTTCCTGTCTACTCTATCCAGAGTAAACCTGTGAATCTATGATCTGTTAAATCTGTGTTCTGTTACATCAGTGATTAAAAAAACAATTCACAAGTTGTGTGGCACGGACCAAAAAAAAAAAAAAAAAAAAAATCTAGAGAAAGATGTTATTCTTGGAAAGAATATGTTAGTGTTTTTTATGTTTTTGTTTGTGTAAGTTCTAATTCTTTTAGAATAGACATGATTTGTTTTGAGTAATTAAAAAAAATTTCCGTGAAATAGACAAATGAATTAAAGGAAACTTTTCTTAAGAAATTCGTTTAAAAAATTTTTTATTGAAATATAGTTGATTTGCAGTGCTGTGTTAGTTTCAGATGTTTAGCAAAGTGATCCAGTTATACATAGGGAATTTAGTTTTGAAGTGAGAGTTTAGCATGATTGACTGGAGGGAGATTGCACATAAAAATGAAGATGTACCCTCTTCATCCTCCTTGAGTAGTAGAAGCATATATGAAGACAGAATATCTTTCCTGGGAAAAAGATGTTGTGATTTTTAGGACTACTTTTCTGTGGGTTTTTGTCTAAAATGAAGTGATTAAATGCATAGGTGAGGGATATTGCTGAGAATTTTCTAATTAACTTTTTTCCAATGAATCAGCACTTAAAGCAGTAACAATTGATGTTTTATATGAAGACTTACGGGTTTCCCTGGTAGCTCAGCTGGTAAAAAATCCGCCTGCAATGGAGACCCCAGTTCGATTCCTGGGTCAGGAAGATCCCCTGGAGAAGGGATAGGCTACCCACTCCAGTATTCGTGGGCTTCCCGGGTGGCTCAGACGGTGAAGAATTCACCTGCAATGCGGGAGACCTGGGTTTGATCCCTGGGTTGGGAAGGTCCCCTAGAGGAGGGAATGGCAATCCACTCCAGTATTCTTGCTTGGAGAATCCCCATGGACCGAGGAGCATGGCAGGCTGCAGTCCATGGGGTTGCAAAGAGTCCAACACGACTGAGCCACTAAGCACAGCACAGCATATGAAGACCTGTAATCAGGTTGTTTTCTTTGGAAGTCTGTGCACATGAGAGTGAATGATAAGATTTGTGGGCAGGAAGGCAGGCGTGGATATTGATGTTGTAGTTCTCACTTTTTCATAAAAATATATTATTTTTAAAAATTAAAATGTATTTATTGAGGCTGTGCCTGGTCTTAGTTGCATCATGCAGGATCTGTAATTGCAGCATGTGGGATCACACTCCCTAACGAGGGGTTGAACCAAGGCTCCCTGCATTAGGAGTGCAGAGCCTCAGCCACTGGACCACCAGGGAAGTCCCCATAAAAATATTTTATTCACAAATGCTAAGGAAATTAATTTTTTGTGTGTGAAATAATTACAGTGAAAGTTAACTTCTTCAGTAAACACTTAGAAAGGAATATTTGAAGTCTTTTCAGTTCAAGACAGGAGTGAAGAGTAATTTTGAATACTTTAGCTTATATTTGTTGAGGACTTAGGATCTTAAAAGTAGAAATTCCATATTTGCTTCAACATTAAGTTTATTTAGTTTCTTTGGCAGAGTTGTTATTTGAATTGATATTTATAATGGTTCTTTAGTTTTAATTCTGTTACTCTGGTATCAAAGGAATTTAATTTTGGGAATCCCCTGGTGGTCCAGTGGTTAGAACTCTGAGCTTCCTCTACAGGGGCAGTTTTAATTCTGTTACTCTGGTATCAAAGGAATTTAATTTTGGGAATCCCCTGGTGGTCCAGTGGTTAGAACTCTGAGCTTCCACTACAGGGGCATGGGTTTGATCCCTGGTTGTGGGGGAGGGAGGGACTAAGAGCCCCCATACTGCACAGTGAGGCAAAATAATAATAATTTAAAAGTAGGTTTTATTTCACTACAGTGGAGCAGTAGTGGAATGGTGGTTTATTTATATGCACAGATGATCTGTTAGTACAGAGCAATTTGCTGGTCCATTGAACATTTGACATGAAGTTTTCAAACCACTTGTTCAGTGTTTTTTTATTTTAATCTTATTTATTTATGTTCAGCTGTGCTGGGTGTTTGTTGTTGCATGGACTTAACTCTCATTGTGGTGAGGCGGGGCGGGGGGCGCTATTCTCTAGTTGTGGTGTGCAGGCCTCTCGTTGTCCTGGCTTCTTTTGTCATGGAGCATGGGCTCTAGGACGTGTGGACTTCAGTAGTTTTGGCTCCTGGGCTCTAGAGCACAGGCTCAGTAGTTGGGGCACACAGGCATAGCTGTTCTGTGGCATGTGGGATCTTCCTGCATCAGGGATCGAACCCATATCTCCTTCATCAGCAGGGAGAATCTTTTCCATGGAGCCACCAAGGAAGGTAAGCTAAGGAATCCAAGAAATCCAGTGGTTTTTAAAACCAGTATCTTGTGGTATCGTTAGGGAACTAAAGATTTTTGGTCCAAGGATAATTGAGGTGTTGACTTCATTTCTCACTTGGTTTAGTTACAGCAAGGGTCAACAGCTTTTTGGACTGTTACATCTTAACTTCTTTAAACCTAAATTTTAGAATGCTCAAAATACACTTTAGTGCTTCATTGATGTCTGTATATGCAAATGAATTTATACATAAAACTAGTACATTTTTAAAATACATATTTTCATATTTTGAAAATACCTTTTTTCTTTTGCTGAACTATTGAAATAAGCTTCACACTGCCCCTTGTCAGAGTAGATAGGTCCTTGCCCCTGTCAGTCCCTACTTCCAGGCACTTTCTGAAATGAACAATCTGTTTGTTCTTCAGGGGATGGTGCTTACTTTGATGAGAGGGTGTGTATATCACCTTTTGAAATGGTAATTAGAGATAATTATTGTTTAGCTATTAAGATAGATCTTACCATTTACCTTCAGGATTTCTTAGTGGCTCAGATGGTAAAGAATCTGCCTGCAGCAGGAGACCCAGGTTTGATCCCTGGGTCAGGAAGATCCCATGGAGAAGGGACTTGCAACCCACTCTAGTATTCTTGCCTGGAAAATTCTGTGGACATAGGAGCCTGGCAGGCTAGTCTATGGGGTCGCAAAGAGTCAGACACAACTGAGCAACCAACAGTTTACCATTTACCTTCCAGAGATTTCTGAATTTAAGTATCTATTATGTGTCCCTGGGATAGTGACATTCACATTTTACTTATTTAAAATCACAAAAGAGACTATGAAAATGTCTAAGGTACCAGGATGGATTCGTTGAGTAAAAACTACTTACTAGATTACTGTGGTATATGCCACAGGTTACTGATCCAATTCTGTGCCTGTGTTTGGTGAGTGAGTTTCTTGGATTCCTTAGTTTAACTACACACTACATACTTAAATACTTTTGGTTCCCAGGAGAACTAGTATTAGAATAATGTAGCCAAATACATTTTCTTTTGTTCCCTTGACTAATGGTTGAGTTATTTTAAAAACACCTTTTTTTTTTTTTTGCTGTGCTCAGTGCTTACAATGAATGTAGCTATTACCTAAATTTCTAGGTTGAGATAAGAAATATCAACATAGAAGCAGTTTAATAATGTATGTAATGTGTCTATCAAAAAAGCTGATATTTAAAAATATATGTGTGCAAATTCTATACATTTTGAAATTTTGGCCAGTGATGTTTAGTTATTAGCTTCAGTACAAGGCCGTGGAATTCACTTAAGACTTCTGGAGCCTACATACAGACTGAAAGTGAGGGGATAGGAAAAAGTATCCATGCAAATGGAAATAAAAGAAAGCTGGAGTAGCAGTACTCATATCAGACAAAATAGATTTCAAAATAAAGAATGTTACAAGAGACAAAGAAGGATACTATATAATGATCAAAAAATCAATCCAAGAAGAAGATATAACAATTGTATATATGTATATGTGTGCATGCAACATAGGAATACCTCAGTATCTAAGGCAAATACTACCAGTTGTAAAGGAAAAATCAACAGAAACACAATAATTTGGGGGGATTTTAATAACTCACTCTTATCAAGAAACAGATCATGCACACAGAAAATCAGGAAACACAGGCCTTATATGACACATTAGATCAGATGGACTTTACTGATCTTTAAAGAATATTCCATCTGAAAGCTGCTAAATACACTTTCTTCTCAAGTGCACACGAAACATTCTCCAGGACAGATCATATCTTGGGCCACAAATCAAGCTTCAATAACTTTAAGAAAATTGAAATTATATCAAGCATCTTATCTGACCACAATGCTATGGGATTAGAAATCAATTACAGGGGAAGAAACTAAAAAAAACACACAAACACGTGGAGGCTAAACATATGTCACTGAACAGCTAATGGATCACTAAAGAAATCAAAGAGGAAATAAAAAAAAAAGCTAGAGACAAATGACAACAAAAACATGGTGGTCTGACACTTTTGGGATACAGCAAAAGGAGTTCTAAGAGGGACATTTATAGCAATACCATCTTACCTTAGGAAACAAGAAATATCTCAAATAAACAGACTAACCTTACTCCTAAAGCAACTAGAGAAAGAGGAACAAAGCCCAAAGTTAGTAGAAGGAAAAAAATTACACAAAAATCAGAGCAGAAATAAATAAAGATGAAAACAGTAGCAAAGATCAATGAAATTAAAAGCTGATTCTTTAAGAAGATAAGCAAAATTGATAAACCTGTAGCCAGACTCATCAAGAAAAAAGAGGACTCAAATCAATAAAACTAGAAATGAAAAAGGAGAAGTTACAGCTGACAACACAGAAATACAAAGGATCGTAAGACACTACTGCAAACAACTATATGCCAATAAAATGGACCGCCTAGAAGGAATGGACAGATTCTTAGGTACAGCCTTCCAAGACTGGACCAAGAAGAAATAGAAAATGTCAACAGATGATTCACAAGTACTGAAATTAAAACAGTAGTTAAATTTCCAACAAACAAAAGTTAGAAGGCTTCACAGGTGAATTCTATCAGACATTTAGAGAAGAGTTAACACCTATCCTTCTGAAACTGTTATAAAAAAATTGCAGAGGAAGGAATACTGCCATGCTCATTCTATGAGGCTACCATCAGCCTGATTCCAAAAACAAAGATATTACAAGAAAAGATTATAGGCCAATTATACTGATGGAGAAGGGGATGACAGAGGGTGAGATGGTTGGATGGCATCACTGACTCGATGGACACAAGCTTGAGCAGGCTCTGGAAGTTGTTGATAAACAGGGAAGCCTGATGTGCTGGAGGCCATGAGGGTCGCAAAGAGTTGGACACAACTGAGAAACTGAACTGAACTGATACTGATAAATATAGATGCAAAAATCCTTAGCAAAATACTAGCAAACTGAATTCAGCAATACATTAAAAGAGTCATTTACCATGATCAAGTGGGATTTATCCCAGAGATGCAAGGATTCTTCAGTATCCACAAATCAGTGTGATACACCACATTAACAAAGTGAGAATAAAAAGAAAGCATATGATCATTTCAGTAGATGCAGAAAAAGCTTTTGATAAAATCCAACATCCATTTATGATAAGAGCTCTCTAGAAAGTGGGAATAGAGGCCATAATAAAGGCCACATATGACAAACCCATTGCTAACATCATTCTCAGTGGTGAAAAGCTGAATTCATTGCTTCTAAGATTGGGAACAAGGCAAGAATGTCCATTGTCACCATTTTTATTCAACATAGTTTTGGAAGTCCTAGCCACGGCAATCAAAGAAGAAAAAGAAGTAAAAATAATATAAATTGGAAAAGAAGTAGTACAATTGTTACAGTTTGAAGTATACATGGTACTATACACAGAACATCCTAAAGATGCTACCAGAAAAACACTAGGGCTCATCAGTGAATTTTGTAAAGTCGTAGGACTCAAAATTAATATGCACATCTCTTGCATTTCTATATACTAACATCAAAAGATCAGAAAGAAAAAGCAAGGAAGCAATCTCATTTACCATCACATCCAAAAGAATGTAATACCTGGAAATAAACCTACTTAAGGAGTCCAAAGACTTGTATTCTGAAAAGTATAAGACACTGATGAAAGTAGTTGGAGATAGCACAAACAGATGGAAGGATATACTGTGTTTTGGGATTGGAAGAATCAATATTGTCAAAATGACTATACTTCCTAAGGTGATCTTTAGATTTAATGCAATTTATATCAAATTATCACTGACACTTTTCACAGAACTAGAACAAAAAATTCTAAAATTTATATGGAAACACAAAAGACCCCAAATAGCCAAAGCAATCCTGAGAAATAAAAGTGAATCTGGAGAAATCAGGGTCCCGACTTCAGACTTGCCAGGTGGCATCAGTGGTAAAGAACCTGCCTGCCAGTGCAGGAGACATAAGAGATGTGTGTTTGATCCCTGAGTCGGGAAGATTCCGGGAGGAGGGCATGGCAGCTCACTCTAATATTGTTGCCTGGAGAATGGCATGGACAGAGGAGCCTGGCAGCTACAGTCCCTGGAGTCGCAGAGAGTCGGACAAGACTGAAGTGACTCAAAACGACTTCAAACTATACTATAACGGTATAGTAATCAAGAGTATGGTACTGGCACAAAAACAAATATAGACCAGTGAAACAAGATAAAATGCCCAGAAATAAACACACACACACCCATGGTCAGTTCAGTTCAGTCACTCAGTCGTGTCTGACCTTTGTGACCCCATGGGGTGCAGCATGCCAGGCTTCCCTGTCCATCACCAACTCCTGGAGCCTGCTCAAGCACATGTCCATCGAGTTGGTGATGCCATCCAACCATCTCATCCTTTGTCTTGCCCTTTTCCTCCTGCCTTCAGTCTTTTCCAGCATCAGGGTCTTTTCCAGTGAGTCAGTTCTTTGCATCAGGTAGCCAAAGTATTGGAGTTTCAGCTTCAGCATCAGTCCTTCCAATGAATATTCAGGACTGATTTCCTTTAGGATGGACTGGTTGGATCTCCTTGCAGTCCAAGGGACTCTCAAGAGTCTTCTCCAACACCACAGTTCAAAAGCATTAATTCTTTGGCTCTCAGCTTTTTTTATAGTCCAACTTTCACATCCATACATGACTACTGGAAAAACCATAGCTTTGACTAGATGGACCTTTGTTGGTAGAGTAATGTGTCTACTTTTTAATATGCTGTCTAGGTTGGTCATAGCTTTTCTTCCAAGGAGCAAGTATCTTTTAATTTCATGGCTACAGTCACCATCTGTAGTGATTTTGGAGCTCAAAAAATAAAGTCTGTCACTTTCCATTGTTTTCCTGTTTATTTGCCATTAAATGATGGAACTGGATGCCATGATCTTAGTTTTTTGAATGGTGAGTTCTAAGCCAACTTTTTCACTCTCCTCTTTCACTTTCATCAAGAGGTTCTTTAGTAGTTCTTCACTTTCTGCCATAAGGGTGGTGTCATCTGCATATCTGAGGTTATGGATATTTCTCCCAGCAATCTTGATTCCAGCTTGTGCTTCATCCAGCCCGGAATTTTGCATGATGTATTCTGCATATAAGTTAAATAAGCATGGTGACAGTATACAGCCGTGACATACTCCTTTCCCTATTTGGAACCAGTCTGTTGTTCCATGTCTGGTTCTAACTGTTGCTTCTTGACCTGCATACATATTTCTCAGGAAGCAGGTCAGGTGGTCTGGTAGTCCCATCTCTTGAAGAAATTTCCAGTTTATTGTGATCCACACAGTCAAAAGCTTTGGCGTAGTCAATAAAGCAGAAGTAGATGTTTTTCTGGAACTCTTGCTTTTTTCATGATCCAATGGATGTTGGCAATTTGAACTCTTGTTTCTCTGCCTTTTCTAAATCCAGCTTGAACATCTGGAAGTTCACGGTTCACGTACTGTTGAAGCCTGGATTGGAGAAATTTTGAGCATTATTTTGCTGGTGTGTGAGATGAGTACAATTGTACGATAGTTTGAACATTCTTCAGCACTGCCTTTCTTTGGGATTGGAATGAAAACTGACCTTTTCCAGTCCTGTGGCCACTGCTGAGTTTTCCAAATTTGCTGGCACATTGAGTGCTGCACTCTCACAGCATTATCTTTTAGGATTTGAAATAGCTCAACTCGAATTCCATCACTTCCACTAACTTTGTGGAGTGATGCTTCCTAAGGTCCACTTGACTTCAGACTTCAGGATGCCTGGCTCTAGGTGAGTGACCACACAATCATGGTTATCTGAGTCGTGAAGATCTTTTTTGTATAGTTCTGTGTATTCTTGCCACGTCTTCTCAATTATCCTCAGCTTCTGTTAGGTCCATACCATTTCTGTCCTTTATTGTCCCATCTTTTCATGAAATGTTCTCTTGGTATCTCCAGTTTTCTTGAAGAGATCTTTAGTTTTTCCCATTCTATTGTTTCCCTCTATTTCTTTGTATTGATCACCGAAAAAGGCTTTCTTATCTCTCCTTGCTATTCAGTTAGTGGTCACTTAGTCTATAGACAAAGGAGGCGAGGATATACAGTGGAGAAAAGACAGTCTCTTCAACAAATGGTGGGGTGGGAGCTGGACAGTTACATGTAAAATAATGAGATTAGAGCATTCTCTTAACACCATACACAAAAATAAAATGGATCAAATTCTTAAATGTAAGGAAATCAATTGGAAGGACTGATGCTGAAGCTCCAATACTTTGGCCACCTGATGTGAAGAGCCGACTCAGTGGAGAAGCCCCTGATGTTGGGAAAGATCGAAGGCAAAAGGAGAAGAAGGTGGCAGAGGATGAGATTGTTAGATAGGTCACCGATTCAACAGACATGAGTCTGATCAAGCTCCAGGAGATAGGAAGGACAGGGAAGCCTGTCCTTGAGATCACAAAGAGTTGGACACAACTTAGTGACTGAACAGCAACAACAAATTTTATACACACACACACACATACACACAACATGTATACATACACATATTTTTACATTGTGAACCATTTCAAAGTACATTGCAGATGTTATGACACTTGGCCCTTCAGTACTTAAAGTACTTATCCTAAAAATTAAAGGATTCTACCATATAGTCACAATTTTATTTACATAGGAGAACATTTTCTAATATCTAGTATTCCATTTGAGTTTGTGTTTTGCTTTTTTTTTTCTGTACTGCATAGCATATGGGATGTTAGTTTTCCAACCAGGGATTGAACCCACACCCTCTGCACTGGAAGTGCAGAGTCTTAACCACTGGACTACCAGGGAGGTCTGTGAATTCATTTTTTAGAGCAGAGCATATGTCAGTTATAGAGATGAGCAAGTTAATGTTTTTATAGTGAACTAATGGCACTCATCTGGAAAGGAAGAAATTATTGCAGTTTAACTACTTTTCTATAAATAGAAATTTAAACCTGAGTTCTACAAAGCAATTAAAATTGTCTCAATTTTTTTAAGATTATAGTATAAAAGTATAATGGATCATTTTTCCCCTTTTAAGCTTTGAAATGCAGAAATTGAGAAACTGCTGCTACTGCTTCTAAAACGCTTCAGTCGTGTCCAACTCTGTGCGACCCCATAGACGGCAGCCCACCAGGCTCCCCCGTCCCTGGGATTCTCCAGGCAAGAACACTGGAGTGGGTTGCCATTTCCTTCTCCAATGCATGAAAGTGAAAAGTGAAAGTGAAGTCGCTCAGTCGTGTCCGACTCTTAGCGACCCCACGGACTGCAGCCCACCAGGCTCCTCTGTCCATGGGACTCTCCAGGCAAGAGTACTGGAGTGGGGTGCCATTGCCTTCTCCAAATTGAGAAACTACCCTCCATTTAATGTTATCTCTGGCAACTTTTTTTTAAGTCTTACATATATTTTAGGATACCTTGTTTCTGATTGCTGACCTGCTCCACTAGGATTATAGAGCCTAAGAAGAATTTTTTCCTTGTAATTTGTGCTTCCGCTGATTAGATCCTCTATAGGGGATGGATTTAGGATTTTTGTGTTTCTCAGTTCTGTTACTATGCTTTAAATAAAATGTTTTTTCTTTTAAAATCTTGGTGTTTTTTTTTGTTTTTGTTTTTTTTAATTTATTTTTTGGCCACACCAGGAAGCACGTGGGATCTTAGTTTCTCGGCCAAGATAGAAGCCATGCCCCCTGCATTGGAAGCACAGAGTCATAATCACTGAACTGCCAGGGAAGTCCCTAAAATGTATTTTTACTTGCTTTTTCTGCAGGTATTTTTTTAAGGGCTGAGAGGAATCTCCATAATCTTTTAGTTCTTCTCTATCCCATTCCCATAGGGAGATAAACAGGACACATGAATGATCAGAAAAAAGAAATATTTATTGAGCCAGGCAGTATTCTAGACTCTGGGAATGTGTCCACAAACAGATCAGACAAGAAAAGTAGCCCTTCCTTTCTTACAGTTTATATTGTAATAACAAACCAGTTAATTACAGATTGTGATAGGTGTTACACAGGAAATAAAGGTGAGGTGATACAGAGTAAAGAGGCAGGCATGTTAGATAGAACAAACAAGTTTATAAAAGGTTAAGCAGTCCATCTCGTTATTTAGATAGGTAGAGTCATTATTTAGATATGAAATGTTAGGCATAATAGAATTTCTCCTCCTTATATTCTTGAAAATTCACAAAAGTGATGGGAATTTCCTGGCACTAAGTGGATAGAACTCCATGTTTTCACTGCAGAGGCACAGGTTTGATCCCTAGTAGGAGGACCAAGTTCTGTGTAGCTCAACCAAAAAACAAAAACCAAAAAGAAGAAAAAAATAAGTAAGAAAATTCACAAAAGTGAAAAACACTCTCAGATGTCTTCTGTTTTCTGTCTTACTCCTCATACTTAGCAACATTTGTCTCTTTTGGTCACTCATTCTGTAAGAAACATTATATTTTGGTTCTCTAATTTTGAAATCTCTTGGTTTTCCTCTTGCTTATCTGTGGATTCTTCTTACTCTCGTTAGCATTATTCTTTGGTGCTTTTTCTAAGATCCCCTTAAGTTCTCACTCTGTATGCTGCCTAGCCCATATGATCCATTCTGAGCAGTTCGGTGACCATTTTGCTGACTATTGCAAAATGTGTATCTCATTCATTCATTTAACAGATATTTACTGAAGGCCAGCTGTGTGCCTAGTACTGTGGCTATTGGGATACAGTGGTGAGTAAAACAGAATTCTTTCTTCATGGAGCTGATAGCTTACTAAGAACAGCCTTTTAAGTCCAGATCTCTCTCTCTCTGGGGTTTCAGATACATATTACTGTTGCTTATTGGACATGAATGTCTCCCAACATGTCCAAAACTGAACTTACCTCACAAGCTTGCTTTGCTCATTCTCTTCCTGAGTGGATACCACTGTCTACCTAGCCAGAAGCCAGGTCATCATTCTTAACTGTTCTCTCTCCTTCATCCCTATTGCTGCCTTCTTTTGTTTTCAACTCCTAAATATATCTGGAATCTCTTTACTTTTCAAAACTATTTTTACTACTCTGAAAGTAATGCTTACTACTCTGAAGAGCCGGAGCTTCTTTCATTCTAACTGGATATGAGGTCTGGCACATAAGAAATACCCTTTGAATATTTCTGAATAAATAAATGGGCAACTCAAACTGTCCCATAAATGATCTATTTGTATCCTGTATTGCCGGCCTACACACTGTCCATCACACCATGCCTGGATCTCTCCAAAATGGATATCTGATCCGATCGTTTCCACACTTAAAAGCCTTTAGTGGATATGTCTAAAATCTGTTCTTGAATTGACTAAAGTTCCTAACATACATGGCCTTGTAGTCTGGCTGCTTCTGACTTCACTAGTCTAATCTTTTCCTTTTAGAGCCATACTGAACACCCTTGAGTTTGTTATGTAAAAGGTAGTTTCTTCAGGCCTTCTTAAAAGCTGCCTCTTTGCATGGCACTCTATTTCTCTTTTATTGCCTGGCTACCATTATTCATGTTTCAGGTTTCAATTCTGGAATGCCTTTTATGACACTGAAGTATGGGTTGTACCCATTTCATATCTTCTCATAGCATACTCTCCTCCTTTCATAGTACTTTCAGTGTTGTGTTTGACTAACCTATTGCTTTAATTCTCCCACTAAATTACTGGGGTGCAGTAGGTACTAGATATTTTTTGTTTGGTTGGATGGTGGATAGATAAATATACTAGAGGTCAATTGCTGAGGCTAGCTATTTAAAATTCTCTTTTGTGCATTCAAGTTATTGTCCTTATTTACTGCTGGTACCAAGTTATTCTACAACTTCCAGAAAGTTCTTCAGTGAGTCCTTTGACTTAGGCATATACAGAAAAACTGACTTCTCCTAAGTATAGTTATTACGGACACTTTGGCTACATTGTCCTATACATACTAGATATTCTAGAAATATTTAGGCATTTAAAAAATTGAAATATTAAGATCACTGAAACTGTTGTCAGAATATTGTAGACTACTTAAAAATCATGTTAGCACCATGATTCTCTCTCTCTCTGTCTCTCTCTCTCTTTTTTTTTTAACTGTTCCGCACAGCTTGAAGGATCTTAGTTCCCCAGCGAGGAATTGGACCTGTGCCCCCTGAAGTGGGAACATAGAGTCGTAACCACTGGACCGCCAGGGAATTCCTTCTCTGATTGTTTTTGTGGTTGTTATTTTGTTAGGGTTTTTTTCTTTGTCTAAGTTTTTCCTCACAGTAGGAAGTTTAGAAATAGAGGGTGCTGGCATCAAAGTCCAGGCCAAGACTCTGGACTTCTTACAGTATACCTCATGGTTAAAAATTAATATTCAGAAGTCTGGGCATCGAGGCTGCTTTCAAGAGAAAAAGAGAGAAGAGGCGGTGTCAGCCACTTCTGTTCTCTCTTAGTCTGCTCAGGCTGCTATAACAAAAATACCATAGGTTGAGTGGCTTTAACAACAAATATTTATTTCCACTGTTCTAAAACCTGGGAAGTCCAAGGTCATTATGCTGACAGATTCAGAGTCTGATGAGAACCCTTTGCCTGGTTCGTAGATGGCTGTAGTTTTCTCACTGTATCCTCATAGGAAAGAAGGCTCTGATTGCTTTGTAATTAGTTTTAGCCACAAATATCTATTTCTAAGTTACTGATTGAAAATTTCTTCTAGCTGAATAAAATTTCCACACAAATGATGGTTAAGTGCCAACCCTTAATTTTAACTATCGCTTCAGTTCAGTTCAGTTCAGTCACTCAGTCGTGTCCGACTCTTTGCGACCCCATGAATAGCAGCACTCCAGGCATCCCTGTCCATCACCAACTCCTGGAGTTCACTTAAACTCATGTCCATTAAGTTGGTGATGCCATCCAGCCATCTCAGGCTTATAATTTTTTGATGGATATTTCTAATTAGGATATAGCAGTAGTACCCTATAGTAACAAATGAACTGTTTAGTAAAAAAAAAATTGATGTGTTTTGAAGAAAAGTTTAGAATCCACCTGCAGTGCAGGAGCTGCGGGCTTGATCTTTGGGTTGGGAAGTTCCCCTGGAGAAGGAAATGGCAACCCACTCCAGTATTCTTCCCTGGAAAATCCTCTGAACAGAGGAGCCTGGCAGACTGTGGTCCATGGGGTCCCAAAAGAGTTGAACATGATTTAGCGACTAAGCATACACTTATACTATGAAGAATAGTGAACTTTTATTTCAGGAGATGGCAAGAGTGAACATAGACATTTTAGCAGTTGGTGAACTAAAATGGATGGGAATGGGGGAATTTAATTCATATGACCATTAAATCTACTTCTGTGGGCAAGAATTCCTTAGAATAAATGGAGTAGTCCTCATAGTCAATAAAAGAGTCCAAAATGCAGTACTTGGATGCAGTCTCAAAAACGACAGAATGAGCTGTGTTTGTTTCCAAGGAAACCATTCAGCATCACACTAGTCCAAGACTGTGCCCCAACCACTAAAGCCAATGAAGTTGAACAGTTCTGTGAAGACCTACAAGACCTACTAGTTGTTGTTGTTCACACACTCAATTGTGTCCCAACTCTTTGTGACCCCACAGACTGCAGCAAGCCAGGCTTGCCTGTCCTTCACTATCTCCTGGAGCTTGCTCAAACTCATGTCCATTGAGTCGCTTATGCCATCTAACCATCTCGTCCTCTATCATCCCCTTCTCCTTCTGCCTTCAATCTTTCCCAACATCAGGGTCTTTTCTAATGAGTTGGCTCTTCACACCAGATGGTCAAAGTATTGGAGTTTCGGCTTCAGCATCGGTCCTTCCAGTGAATACTCAGGGTCACTTTCCTTTAGGATTGCCTGGTTTGATGTCCTTGCAGTCCAAGGGACTCTCAAGAGTCTTTTTCAGAACCACAGTTGGAAAGCTTCAATTCTTCGGTGCTCAGCCTTCATTATGGTCCAGCTTTCACATCCATACATGACTGGGAAAACCATAGCTTTGACTATATGGACTTTTGTTGACAAAGTAGATGTCTCTACTTTTTAATACACTGTCTAGTTTTGTCATAGCTTTTCTTCCAAGGACCAAGCGTCTTTTTTAATTTCATGGCTACAGTCACTGTCCACAGTGATTTTGGAGCCCAAGAAAATAAAGTCTGTTACTGCTTCCACTTTTCCCCCACCTGTTTGCCACTAGGTGAGGAGTCCAGATGCCATACTCTTAGTTTTTTGAATGTTGAGTTTTAAGCCAGCATTTTCACTCTCATTTTTCACCCTCATCAAGAGGCTCTTTGGTTACCCTTCATGTTCTGCCATTAGAGTGATATTATCTGCATATCTGAGGTTGTTGATGTTTCCTGATTCCAGCTTGTGATTCATCCATCCTGACATTTCAAATGAAGTACTCTGCATATAAGTTAAATAAGCAGGGTGACAGTATACAGCCTTGCTGTACTCCTTTCCCAAATTTGAACCAGTCAGATGTTCCGTGTCCAGTTCTAGCTGTAGCTTCTTGATCTGTATACAGGTTTCTCAGGAGGCAGGTAAGGAGGTCTGGTATTCCCATCTCTTTCAGAGTTTTCCAGTTTGTTGTGATCCACACAATCAAAGGCTTTAGCGTAGTCAGTGAAGCACAAGTAGATGTTTTTCTGGAATTCCCTTGCTCTCTCTATGATCCATTGAATGTTGGGAATTTGATCTCTGGTTCCTCTGCCTTTTCTAAATCCATCTTGTACCTCTGAAAGTTCTCGATTCACATACTGTTTAAGCCTAGGTTGAAGGATTTTGAGCATCACTTGCTAGCATGTGAAATGAGTGCAGTTGTACAGTAGTTTGAACATTCTTTGGCATTGCCCTTCTTAGGGATTGGAATGAAAACTGACCTTTTTCAGTCCTGTGGCTACTGCTAAGTTTTCTAAATTTGCTGGCATATTGAGTGCAGCACTTTACCAGCATCATCTTTTAGGATTTGAAATAGCTCAGCTGGAATTTCATCACATCCACTGACTTTGTTCGTAGTAGTACTTTCTAAGTACTGTACTTAGAAAGTAGTACTTAGAAAGTACTGGACTTCACACTCCAGGATGTCTGGCTCTAAATGAGTGACCACACCATTGTGGTTATCTGGATCTTCAAGACCTATTTTGTATAGTTCTTTTGTGTATTCTTGCCACCTCTTAATCTCTTCTGCTTTTCTTAGGTCCTTACCATTTCTGTCCTTTATCATGCCCATCCTTGCATGAAATGTTCCCTTGATATTTCCAGTTTTCTTGAAGAGATTTGTAGTCTTTTCCATTCTGTTATTTTCCTCTTTTTATTTGCATTGTTCATTTAAGAAGGCATTCTTATCTCATCTACAATACTGTGGAACTCTGCATTCAGTTGGGTATATCTTTCCCTTTCTCCCTTTCCTTTCTCTATGTCTCTTATGCATCTCATTATCTGTAAGTGCTCACCTCCTACCCCACACCCCCACTTTGTTATTTAGGTTTGAAGAAACTGAGTCATTTGTATTAGAAGTTTTTTCTGCATTTTGGATTGGGGAGGGTTTGGGGAATTACATTCCTCAGGCATTGCTTAATAATATGGTTTATACTTTTATTTCTTAAAAGATACTATATTGAAAAACAGTTATATTTAAATGAACTGAGTTTAACAATAATTATTTAAAATAATGGAAATGTTTCTTTCCCCCACTTTGCAGAGTAAATGAATAATGGTAGATTCTGAGCAGTAAGTCAGCCTTTTATTTGGTGGGTTTTTGTTTCTGTTTTTAAGAAAAATACTATATACAAAGTTACTACTTTAAAGGTTGTAGAGGTTTTTTGCTTATTTTTTGTCTGTTAATATCTTTCGCTGGGGCTTCCCTCATAGCTCAGTTGGTAAAGGATCCACCTGCAATGCAGGAGACCCTGCTTCGATTCCTGGGTCGGGAAGATCTGATGGAGAAGGGATAGGCTACCCACTCCAGCATTCTTGGGTTTCCCTTGTGACTCAGCTGGTAAAGAATCCGCCTGCAATGTGGGAGACGTGGGTTCGATCCCTGGGTTGGGATGATGCCCTGGAGAAGGGAAAGGCTACCCACTCCAGTATTCCGGCCGGGAGTATTCCATGGACTGTATAGTCCTTGGGGTCACAAAGAGTCAGACGCGACTGAATGGCTTTCACTTCACTTCACTATCTTTTTCCAATAAGCAACAGTCTCTAGGGACTTTTTTTTTTAGCTTAAGGACCATGCCTTTTCAAACCTTTGTTTTTCTCCAGAAAATTGTGGCAGAACAGCTCCTATAAACCATCTGAACTTGAAACCATTTTGCTTCATCACAAAGATTATTCTTTTTGAATCCTGAGATGAATTTGTATTGTATATTGACTTTTTTTTTTTAAAACTCTCAAACTCTCATTGCTCCCAGGAGAGTTGGTCTGGAGTCACATTTGTTGTTGGCCAATTAGTTATTGAGAGGAGAAAGGAGTATCTAATGAAGATGTATTTGTAACACAAGATGAAAAAGCCCATTCGTGGGCTTTTATCCCAGTCCCCTAACACTTTTTAAAAAAACTGTGTGTGAGAGTAGCTTAGAAAAACGGATGGACAAACAGGTGGGTTATGGAGAGGTGCGTACCCTATACCAACATAGGGATCCGACAGACTCTCCTGTGTTGGGGGAAAGGAACCAGAATTCTCTAGGGATAGTATTGTTTTGTAGTTTGAGAAATTGCCTCTCTCCTGCCTTGATTTTGATATTGCCCTAACCCTACCATTTGCCAAATGTAATGTGTAGGGTGGCCATTTTTATAAAGTTATGCTGCTGGCAAGAAATTGAATCACATTAAATCAATGATGAATGCTTACAGGTTTCTTATGAGCATTCATTTACTTTTGTTTTTTTTTAAACTGTCTCTGGCTAGGGTACAGCCTCCAAAATCCTATTTACTTTGCCTAAAAAAAAAAAACTGTTACTCTTTTTATTTTGGTGACTGTGATGTAAGGTTGTGGCATCTTAGTTTCCTGACTATGGACTGAACCTATGCCCCCGCAGGGAAAGTGTGGAGTGTTAACCACTGGACCATTAGGGAATTCCCTAAAAGTACTGTTTCATGCAAGTTATAGTAATAATAAGCTTTCTGGAATGGATCCACACTTCGATATTCTAATCCTGAAATACATCACTCTTGTATTTTAGCATTCAACTTCAGCAGGTCTAATACACTGTCATGGTGTATATATAACATGTTCAGTAGTTAAGATGTGTCCAGCTCTTTGTGACCCCATGGACTGTAGCATACCAGGCTCCCCTGTCCTTTACTATCTCCGTAAGTGAGTGAGTGAGTGAAAGTTGCTCAGTTGTGTCTGACTCTTTGTGACCCCATAAACTATATAGTCCGTGGAATTCTCCAGGCCAGAATACTGGAGTGGGTAGCTTTTCCCTTCTCCAGGGGGCCAGTTGTATATAATTAAAAATGAATTATCCCTTCACATTGATTTCCCTCTGTTTCAGTATTCCATTTCAGATTTTTTTGATTAACTGCATTTCAAAAAATGCTCTTGGAAACTTCCCTGATTGTCCAGTGGTTAAGGCTCCACATTCCCAATTCAGTGCACATGGGTTCAATCCCTGATCAGGGAACTAAGATCCTGCATGCTGTAATTAAGACCACATGCAGCCACATTAGGAAAAAAAAACAAAAATTTTTGGTCAGATAAATGATAATATTAATGAATGCTTGATATATCAAGCTTTTTCTGAGATGAAATGCAAGTGAATCAAGGTTCATCCTTAGCTCTTGAGCCACCTTTAAAGGGGTATAGGCCTACAGATTGCATTTCCCCCTTTCCTGTATTAATTTTACATGTTTATTGCAAAAACAAAAAACTCAGCATCTTTAGACTTACTTCTTTTTTTGTCGTTGGCTTCACTAACCCTATATGTGATCTTAGTTCCCTGAACAGGGATAGAACCAGAACCTCCTGCATTGGAAGTGGGAAGTCTTAACCACTGGACTGCCAGGGAAGTCTGAAGACTACTTAAGAATAAGGCTATTGAGAAAAGATAAAGTCATCCTAAATCCCATTACTGTTAAACAGCCATTTTAATATAGGCCTCCAAAGCTTTGCTTTTGCCCATCTACTTTTCCTCCAGTTTATAATTGTAGGATCACACTATAGATGAGGTAATATATCAAAGCTCTTAAAGTATGGTAAAAGTAACACTTTTTTCATTCATTCTCTGAGGACTTTGATCCACATTGCTAACTTTGATGTTGGTTGTACCAGTTAGATTCCAAATAATGAGACACCTTTACAAATAAATATTCCATATGGTGCACTTGAATACCTCATAGGTAGTTTGCCTTGGTATTTAAAATAAATTCTATTATTCTATTCTTGTTAATGTTGTTCTGGTTCAGATCAGTGGCATGGCCTGGAGCTTTCATCTGGAGATCCAAGAGCAACTGGCCACCAAAGGGACACCAGCCCAGCCAGCCCTCCCAGGTGGGACGGGTGGGAGCTTTGGGGCAAAACATTGTAATTGTCTCCTCCTTGGACAAAGAATCAAACAGCCTTACAACCAAGAGATGGTGTGGACCCCCAGAAGCTGTGGTTTGCAGAACATAGGGAAAGCATCCTAAAAAGGAGATGGGGCTCATCCAGCTATGAGGCTGTGAGAAGTGAGGCCATATGGGTGAACCCCAAGGATGTGCACTCTGAGAAAGCACAGTCTACTTTCTGGTGTATAAAGTTCAGTTTTCCTGGTTCAGCTCTTAGATTTCACACCATTTAAACTTAAATGCCCCAAGAGCAGTTAGCAGTGAAGCCCTATCCACCATGTAAACCTCAGTGTGGATGAGTCTGTCATTTCATTTCCTGCAAGAGCTTCCCTGGCTTCTCTGGTGGCTCAGATGGTAAAGAATCTGTCTGTAATGCAGGAGAGCCGGGTTCAATCCCTGGATGAGGAAGATGCCCTGGAGGAGGAAATGGCAACCCACTCCAGTTTTCCTGCCTGGAGAATTCCATGGACAGAGGAACCTGGTGGGCTATAGACCATGGGGTCACAAAGAGTTGGACATGGCTGAGCAATCAGCGCTTCCTGAGAGAGCACATTTTTCAAGGCAGAAGAGGTGAAAGGATGAAGCTTACTGAATACCAGGGGAAAGGAAGGGTTATCTCCTTCTACCCCTCCTCCATCTTTGAGTTCCTCTTCACTTTCTGCCATAAGGGTGGTGTCATCTGCATATCTGAGGTTATTGATATTTCTCCTGGCAATCTTGATTCTAGCTTGTGCTTCTTCCAGCCCAGTGTTTCTCCTGATTTACTCTGCATATAAGTTAAATAAGCAGGGTGACAATATACAGCCTTGATGTACTCCTTTTCCGTCTATAAAAATAGAATTTATTGGCTAATATAACTGAAAAAATAAAGCAATTGGGAAATGCTGGCTCCAGGAAATATTGAATCTAAGACTCAAATAGTATTTCTAATTAGGGTTCCTTGCTGCCCCTGCCGCATGTTCTTTGTTTTCTTTTACGTTGATTTTGTTTTGAGGCATGCCCTTTCCGTCTGCTGAAAAGGATGTCTCTTCAGCTGAGAAGAGGTATAATTCTTTCCAAAAACTAGCACATGTCCCAGAGAGAGCACTCTGATCAGTCTGGTTCAGGTTGTATGCCCAGACCTAGGGAGGTGGAGTCCTCACTAGGCAAATTGCAGGAGCTGAATAGATTTAGCATGAAACTGGGGAAAAGTTCTTCAAAGGAAGATAGTGTGTGCAGAATGTCTACTACAGTGATTAAAAAGTTTCAGGATAGATGAAGTAGGTAATAGCAAATTTCATATTAAAACTAGAGTGTATTTAGTGATATTTATTTCCTAACAGAATCAACCCTGTACATTCATTGGAAGGACTGATGGTGAAGCTGAATTTTGGCCACCTGATGAGAAGAGCCAACTCATTGGAAAAGACCTAATGCTGGGAAAGATTGAAGGAGAAAGGAGAAGAGGGTGGCAGAGGATGAGATGGTTAGATAGCATCAACAACTCAATGGACATGAATCTCAGCAAACTGGGCGATAGTGAAGGACAAGGAAGTCCATGGGGTTGCAGAATTGGACATAGCAACTGAACTACAACAACAAGTTTATTTGTGAACTATACATTTTTCTATATGAGTTTTAGTTTTTTTACTCTGAAAAATTTTTCATTTATTCATTTGTTTAACAAATATTTGAGCACCTGTTATGCACCATGGTCATTCTTTGCACTGGAAATAGAACAGCTTCTGCTGCTGCTGCTAAGTCACTTCAGTCGTGTCCGACTCTGTGCAACCCCATAGACGGCAGCCCACCAGGCTCCCCTGTCCCTGGGATTCTCCAGGCAAGAACACTGGAGTGGGTTGCCATTTCCTTCTCCAATGCATGAAAGTGAAAGGTGAAAGTGAAGTTGCTCAGTCGTGTCCGACTCTTAGCGACCGCATGGATTGCAGCCTACCAGGCTCCTCCGTCCATGGGATTTTCCAGGCAAGGGTACTGGAGTGGGGTGCCATTGCCTTCTCTGAAATACAACAGCAAACAAAACAAATCCCTGCCCTCATGAAACCTACATTCTAGCGAGGCAAGGCAAGTAATAAATAAGATAAATTACTGAAATATATAGGAACCAGAGACCCCACAGAGACTGAGCCAGAACTGTGTTTGAGTGTCTTTTGCAGAGGTACGGGTCAGCAGTGACCTGCTGCAGGGGCAGGGGCTCTGGGTGCAGCAGACCTGGGTATGGCATAAGCCCTCTTGGAGGAGGTTGCCATTAACCCCACCATAGAGCCGCCAGAACTTACACAGGAATGGGGAAATGGGCTTTTGGAGGGTACAAACAAAACCTTGTGTGCACCAGAATCCAGGAAAAAGGAGCAGTGACCTCCACAAGACTGACCCAGACTTGCCCGTGAGTGTCCTGGAGTCTCCAGCAGAGGCATGGGCTGTTGGTGGCCTGGTGCAGGGTCGGGGCACGGAGTGACTCCTTACATTGGAGGTAATGAAGATAAGGGCATGAAGGAGGCCAAACCATAGTTTGGCCTCAGGTCAAACAATAGGGAGGGAACACAGCCCCGCCCATCAACAGAAAATTGGATTGAAGATTTACTGAGCATGTCCCTGCCCATCAGAACAAGACCCAGTTTCCCCACAGTCAGTCTCTACCATCAGGAAGCTTCCATAAACCTCTTATCCTTATCCATCAGATGGCAGACAGGATGAAAACCACAGTCACAGAAAACTAACCAAACTGATCACATGGACCACAGCCTTGTCTAATTTCATGAAACCATGAGCCATGCCTTGTAGGGCCACCCAAAACAGATGGGTCATGGTAGAGAGTTCTGACAGAACCTGGTCCACTGGAGAAGGGAATGGCAAACTACTTCAGTTTTCTTGCCTTGAGAACCCCATGAACAGTATCAAAAGGCAAAAAGATAGGACACTGAAAGATGAACTCCCTAGGTCTGTAGGTGCCCAATATGCTGCGGGAGATCAGTAAAGAAGTAACTCCAGAAAGAATGAAGAGGTAGAGTTAAAGCAAAAATAGCGCCCAGTTGTGGATGTGACTGGTGATTGAAGTAAAGTCTGATGCTGTAAAGAACAATATTGTATAGGAACCTGAAATGTTAGGTCCATGAATCAGGATAAATTGGAGATGGTCAAACAGGAGATGGCAAGAGTGAACATCAACATTTTAGGAATCAGTGAGTGAAAATGGACTGGAATGGGTGAATTTAACTCAGATAACCATTATATCTACTACTGTGGGCAAAAATCTCTTAGAAGAAATGGAGTAGCTCATAGTCAACAGAAGAGTCTGAAATGCAGTACTTGGGTGCAGTCTCAAAAATGACAGAATGATCGCGATTCATTTCTAAGGCAATGCTGAAGAAGCTAAAGTTGGACGGTTCCATGAAGACCTACAAGACCTTCTAGAACTCACGTCCAAAAACGATGTCCTTTTCATTATAGGGGACTGGAATGCAAAAGTAGAAGGTTAAGAGATATCTGGAGTAACAAGCAAATTTGGCCTTGAAGTACAGAACGAAGCAGGACAAAGGCTAACAGAGTTCTGCCAAGAGAATGCACTGGTCATAGCAATCACCCTCTTCCAACAACACAAGAGACGACTCTACACATGCACATCACCAGATGGTCAATACTGAAATCAGATTGATTATATTCTTTGCAGCCAAAAATGGAGAAGCTCTATATAGTCAGCAAAAACAAGACCAGGAGCTGACTGTGGCTCAGATCATGAACTCCTTATTGCCAAATTCAGACTTAAATTGAAGAAAGTAGGGAAAACCACTAGACCTTTCAGGTATGACCTAAACCAAATCCCTTATGATTATACAGTGAAAGTGATAGAAAGGGATTAGATCTGATAGACAGAGTGCCTGAAGAACTATGGACGGAGGTTCGTGACACTGTACAGGAGACAGTGATCAAGACCATCCCCAAGAAAAAGAAATGCAAAAAGGCAAAATGGTTGTCTGAGGAGGGCTTACAAATAGCTGAGGCAAATAACTAAAGGCAAAGGAGAAAAGGAAAGATATACCCATTTGAATGCAGAGTTCCAAAGAATAGGAAGGAGAGATGAGAAAGCCTTACTAGTTAGTGATCAATGCAAAGAAATAGAGGAAAGCAATAGAATGGGAAAAACTAGAGATCTCTTCAAGAAAATTAGAGATACCAAGGGAACACTTCATGCAAAGATGGGCTCAATAAAGGACAGAAATGGTGTGGACCTAACAGAAGCAGAGGCTATTAAGAAGAGGTGGCAAGAATACAGAGAAGAACTATACAAAAAAGATCTTCATGACCCAGATAACCATGATGGTGTGATCACTCACCTAGAGCCAGACATCCTGGAATGTGAAGTCAAGTGGGCCTTAGGAAGCATCACCACGAATAAAGCTAGAGGAGGTGATGGAATTCCAGTTGAACTATTTCAAATCTAAAAGATGATGCTGTGGAAGTGCTGCACTCAATATGCAAGCAAATTTGGAAAACTGAGCTGTGGCCACAGGACTGGAAAAGGTCAGTTTTCAGTCTAATCCCAAAGAAAGGCAATGCCAAAGAATCCTCAAAGTACTGCACAATTGCACTCATCTCACACGCTAGCAAAGTAATGCTCAAAATCCTCCAAACCAGGCTTCAACAGTATGTGAACTGTGAACTTCCAGATGTTCAAGCTGGATTTAGAAAAGGCAGAGGAACCAAAGATCAAATTGCCAACATCCATTGGATCATGAAAAAAGCAAGAGAGTTCCAGAAAAACATCTACTTCTGCTTTATTGACTATGCCAAAGCCTTTGACTGTGTGGATCACAACAAACTGTGGAAAATTCTTGAAGAGATGGGAATACCAGACCAACTGACCTACCTCTTGAGAAATCTGTATGCAGGTCAAGAAGCAACAGTTAGAACCAGACATGGAACTACAGACTGGTTCCAAATAGGGAAAGGAGCACGTCAAGGTTGCATATTGTCACCATGCTTATTTAACTTACGTGCAGAATACATCATGCAAAATTCCGGGCTGGATGAAGCACTAGCTGGAATCAAGATTTCCAGGAGTAATATCTATAACCTCAGATACGCAGATGACACCACCCTTATGGTAGAAAGTGAAGAAAAGCTAAAGAACCTCTTGATGAAAGTGAAAGAGGAGAGTGAAAAAGTTGGCGTAAAACTCCACATTCAAAAAACTAAGATCATGGCACCCAGTTCCATCACTTCATGCCAAATAGATGGGGAAACAATGGAAGCAGTGACAGACTATATTTTGAGCTCCAAAATCACTACAGATGGTGACTGCAGCCATAAAATTGCTCTTTGGAAGCAAAGCTATGACCAACCTAGACAGCATATTAAAAAGCAGTGTCATTACTTTGCCAACAAAAGTCTGTCTAGTCAAAACTATGGTTTTTCCAGTAGTTATGTATGAATGTGAGAGTTGGACTATAAAGAAAGCTGAGCGCCAAAGAATTGATGCTTTTGAACTGTGGTGTTGGAGAAGACTCTTGAGAGTCTCTTGGACATCAAGAGATCCAACCAGTCCATCCTAAAGGAAATCAGTCCTGAAAATTCATTGGAAGGACTGATGCTGAAGCTGAAACTCCAATACTTTGGCCACCTGATGCGAAGAACTGATTCATTTGAAAAGACCCTGATGCTGGGAAAGATTGAAGGTGGTAGAAAAGGGGGTGACAGAGGATGAGGTGGTTTGATGGCATCAGCAACTCAATGGACATGAGTTTGAGTAAACTCCAGGAGTTGGTGATGGACCGGGAAGCCTGGCGTGCTGCTGCCCATGGGGTTGCAATGTGTCGGATGTGACTTAGTTACTGAACTGAACTGATAGTGCTTTAGATGAGGATAAGTGCAATAGAAGAAGAAACAAGAGAAGTAGTGAGTGGGTGTTGCAGTTTTAAATATGATGAATAAAGAAAGTCTTAGTAAGAAGCTAACATTTGAACAAAGATATTAAGGAGGTGAGGGCAGAATGAGACATTTAAATATCTGAAGGGAGAGTATTAGAGGATGATGTCAGATAAGTAAGAGGATGATTGATTATGTTGGTCCTGTGGAGGCTATGGTTAAGGACTTTGGGAGAATGAAATCAGAGTATTTTCAGCATAGGCGTACACTGATGTGATTTTTTTAAAAGGGTCACCCTAACTACTGTGTGGAAAATGCATTGTAAAGGGGCACAGGTGGAAGTAGGAGGCCAGTTTGGAAAATACTGCTGCTGCACTTATCCAGGCAATGGACAACAGTGGCACAGAGCAGGATGGTGGTGAAGATGATAAGTGGTCAAATCTGAAGGTAGATCTGCCAGTGGATTGGATTGAAGTAGAATTTTGAGCCTGAGCAATTGACCATGGTAAATTAGTGAGCTAGGTAAGACCAGGAGGAGCAAGCTTTGACATGTTAAGTTTAAAGTTCCTTTTTTTTTTTTTCTTTAATTATTTATTTATTTTTGGCCGCATTGGGTCTTCATTGCTACATGCAGGCTTTCTCCAGTTGTGGAGAGAGGGAGCTATCTGTAGCTGCAGTGAATGAGTTTCTCTCATTGCGGTGGCTTCTCTTGTGAAGCACCAGCTCTAAGGAGCCCTCAGTAGTTGTGGTTTGAGGGCGTTAGGACACTGGGCATAGTTAACTCTGCAGCATATGAGATCTTCCTGGAGCAGGGCTTGAACCCTGGCATTGGCAGTTGGATTCTTATCCACTAGACCACTAGGGAAGCCCTAAGACTCTTATTAGACATTCAGATAAAGTTGTCCAGTGGGCATTTGAAAATTGCAAATCTAGAATTCAGATCTGGGCTAGAGACTGAGTTAGAAATTTGGAGGTTGTTAGCATTCATTTAGCATTTAACATTATGGTCACTAGGTAATAAGAAGAAACAGCGAAGAAAAAGAGTTGTGCAGGGACTGAGCTTACTGGTGTTAAGAAAGTGGGGACAAGAGGAGGAATGAAGACCAAGAAGGAGCAACCAGCAAAGTGGGAGGAAAACAAGGAAAAGATCAAATTGGGGGAAAATTTTTTTAAGGAGAAATGAGTAGTCAGTTGCCAGATGATGCAGATAAAACAATTCGTAAAACAAGATGAAGAGAGTTTTATTGATAACTCCTTACGGAGAGTGATTTTAGTAAATTTGATTAATTGAGATATTTCTAGCACGTGCTAGCATGTGATTCAGGTAATTTAGAAGACTGTTCATTATTCAGAGAATCATTTAATATATATTGATATTTCATTATTCTATACTTTTCTATTTTACATGTTATAGGCTAAGTTAAAAGATTTATATATTTTCTTTGAAATGCATATTATAATGAAGTAGATACATTTTCATAAACATTATTTTGTCATCTTTTCCCGTCTATATTTAGAGATTTTTAAACCTTAATTAAAAAAATTTTGGGGGCCATGCTGTGAGGCATGTAGGATCTGAGTTCCCCTGACCAGGGATCAAGCCCATGCTCCTTAGTAGATGTACAGAATCTCAACCACTGCACTGTCAGGAAAGTCCCCTAGACCTTCACATGAGACTGTTTTGAGTAGTTAATGCCTAATTGTGATTCTTGATACCAAGAAACATGGGAGTTTATAATGTTAATAAGTTTCATTTATCTAATGAAAATATATTTTTTCTTCTTTATTAGAAATTTATTGAATTTGAAGACTCTCAAGAACAAGAAAA
The DNA here is from genome assembly GCF_019923935.1 of Bubalus bubalis. Classification (NCBI taxonomy): domain Eukaryota; kingdom Metazoa; phylum Chordata; class Mammalia; order Artiodactyla; family Bovidae; genus Bubalus; species Bubalus bubalis. The sequence goes on along the minus strand of NC_059159.1, from coordinate 27,446,467 downwards.
AAAAGATTTACAGACCAGAGTGGAATCTTTAGAATCTCAAACAAGACAACTTGAACTCAAGGCCAAAAACTATGCTGACCAGAGTAAGTAAAATATGTTAAAAGAGTGGAATGACTCATCCTGATATTTGACTAGGATTCCAAATATATGCTTGGAATTGTCACCCCAGACTCAAGAGAGAGATCTGAGATCTAGTTTTAGTATTTTTTGTTCACATTTTCATGTTGTACCCATGTCTGCAGGAATGACCCAAGTCAGATACCTATAGGACTCTCTTCTTCACTTTACCGCTTGGGTTTTGTTTGTAGTTTACATTGAACAGTAGTTAACATTATACTGTATCCATTATACAGGATTCTGGAGTGTGTACATGTGGATCATTTCTTCAAATTTTAATCAGCAACACAAAGTTCCATTGGTTTCTGTATTGCTTTGAAATTTAAAAATTAAGAGAAACTCTAGCTTTGGAGTATGTATAAAAAATTACTGAATTCTCTTTCATTCCTCTCTAATGGAAAACTGAGGGCATTTAGGGCTACAGAATGTCATTTTTCAAAATCATTTTATTTTTAATATAATTTCATATATTCTTGATTCAAAAATAATGATTGTTTGTAATTCTATAGACAAGTTCCCCCTTTTGGCTAATGAAAGTGGACCTAATTAAGTCAAAATTCAAAAAAGAAACATCATGGCATATTTTCATGTTTAATTCAGGCAGGTTGCTCTCCAGTTTTTTCTCCCAGAATGGTAGACTTGTAGAATTCTAGGGAACAAGAGATGCCCAGCTGTTACTCTTCCCACATCACCCTTTATGGTCACATAGTGACACTGCTGTAAAAGGACTGGCATTTATGAAGAATAACTTTCATCAGGCTTAGAATGTGTGTAATAACTGCTGCTTTTAGGACTCTGGAAGAGTTCAGTAGAGCTAAACTTAGAATCATTGGGATTTTGCGTTTTTAGCATTTTAGAATTCAAGGAGAACTCACATGGCTATTTAGCAGATGTCATAGAAGGGAGCCAATGGATATTTGGTAATGGAAGACAACCAAAATGAGACAGAGTGAGTGATGTGTCATGTTTTTTAGGCTTGTAGATACCTTGAGTGCTGTACTGTTCCTTTGTTAACTAACTTGATTGTGTTTTCATATCAGAGACATATTTTAGAACAAAACACTAAAGCTACAGTTGCGACAGAACAACCCTCTCACTCTTTTACCTGTACATTTTCCTCTTAACTTCTGAGGAGTATCAGGTTTTGTGTAAGAAAATTTTCTTTTGACTTTGAAAGGAACACCCTATCTAGAATCTTTTGATGCATTAAATAAGCTGCTTCTGTGATAGGAAATTATTAAAGGAAGAATTACCTTATACTTGATAACAGTAGCTTTTACACTTGATCTTAGCCAAAAGGCCAAGAAGCAATAACAGTAGCTTTAAAAATTAATATTTTATCCAGTCTAGTAAGTCATACCTACCTTTTTTGGAATTGTCATATTCTTTGGTATCCATTCCCTCATTTCTCTCTCAAAAGTACTGTACTGGTTACCATGGTTACCATGCGATGGACATGAACTTGGGCAATGGACATGAACTTGGGAGATGGTGAGGGACAGGGAGGCCTGTTGTGCTGCAGTCCATGGGGTCACAAAGAGTCAGACACAATTGGGTGACTGAACAACAATTTTTAAAAATACAGTGTCACTTAAAAATAATTGACAATTCTTTATGAAAGGGATGAGTAAATTATTCACCAAATATTGGATGTGGTCTTGAGCTAAATTTGATCGGAAAACTTTATTTTTGTTATTAATATAATATTCTAAGAATTTCTCCCCCTGGATATCTGTCATCCTCCGCTTTTTTCCTGCTCTTCCAATTAGAAATAAATCTTGTCTAAATAACAGTTAAAGAACTTAAAACTGTGGTTAATCAAAATTAACCATTCAAGTGCAAAACTAATAATCTCTTGGTCCATGAGTTAAGGCTATCATGAGCCTCCTTTTATGAATGCTTTGGAACTTGCTCCCTTCTCCTTTGATACTTCGGAATCTTTTCCATCTACTTGTTTTCCTCTCTCTTCTATTTTTCTCTAAGTGAGTATGATATGAAATCTAAGAATATCTAAAATTTTTCTTTTATTTTACCACATTTTAAACATCTGAAAAAAATTGTAGGTAGGGAAGCATAGTTTGACCTTTTTCATTTTACTGCTCTAGTTTTTGCTTCCCCAGGTCTCCAATATGAATCAAAGCCCCTTTGTTTTTTAACAAAGTTGGTGGTAAGAGGTAATTTTTAAGTATCTTCAGTGCTTCATCTTACGGGAAAACTGGGACTGGGAAAATGTTTTGTAAAAAGATGGAAACGTATAAATGGATGATGTCAGAGTATATAAATTCTTTTTTGTATAATAGGATACATAATATCTGGACTTTAATCTTAATTCTATTTTATATTTTAAGACTGGGTAGTGATTTTTATTAGAGTCAGTGTAACCCAACATCTTTTTTTTAAATGTGTTTTTTAGTGTTCTGAACATCTATATTTAAGCATTTAAGGCCAAAGAAATTACTGATGATGATACCTATAGAGAGGAAGGATGGATCAGTTTTTTCTGTACTATATTTTGAGTCCATATGATAACAATATCATCCAATTTCCATGCTTGTTTTTATAAATATGTTAGAGTCTTTAACTTTAAAAGACTGTCAGTTTTGATTGATGTGTTTGAGGGCACATACCCCTTGTAAAAAGCAGTCTCAGTGAAAGTCCAAGTTCTGCTTTCAGACTACTACTTACATTAAAAGGGGAAATTTTTATGTAGTTACTTGCTATTTGAGAAGCAAGAAAAAGTCAAGAAATAGGAACTGAATTAAAGGACATACTTGACAACTTTTAATACTATGGAATCTATCAGGTTTTTGTGGTGTGATTTTTAAATTTTTGATGATACAAAAATTTTGTTATAATTTTATGGTCATGTTTGATTTTGGAGATTTCTGGTTGCTCTCTTATAAAAAATTTGAACTACCTAAGAAATATTCTGGCTTTTCAAACATGAATAAAGCATTTTTTAAAAGGACGCATATTGTTTTATTTGAGAATAATAGTAACACTTCTTGGTAGTTAACATCTTGTGAGCCTTAAGGAAGAATTTGAAATATATATGGAGTGGTATAAGGAAGTTGTGGATTAAGGCCTTTTTGGTGCTCTTCAGCTATGAAAGGTGTCTACAGTCAACCTTGCCATTGATAGTGGTAGCAATGAATTATTCATCAGAAAATACTTTTTGTATTATTTCTGTTATATACTGATTATTTCTATTTTTATAAACCAAATACTATCTTGATTAAGTCAAGTAAGTACAGACAGTTTAGTAAGTTAAAAAATATTAAACTACTACTGTCTGCCTAGCATTTAGCCCCTAGGTATGTTTTGGCACAGAACAGCATGATATGGTCATTGCAGTAAAGGAAATCATAATTTTGTGGGGAAAAAAGGTTATGTGTATGACCATCTCACCTTTCCATATGTATCATGCTTTTATATCACTACATAGTGTGTACATAATTTTTTATCTTTAACATTATCATAAGTATTTTCCTTATTGTATAATCTTTAGTCATTATTTTTAAAAATTTATTTTAAATGAAACGAATATTTTTAATGGCAAAAGGTAATATTCACAAAGAAGATAGACATCATAAACCATTAGACACCTTAACAAGAAAGATACATAAAGCAGAAATCAGAAAAAATAATTATAGTGAGACATATTAGCATTTGAGAATATTTTATCAAATGCAGAAAAAATAAGAATAGAGCATATTGAATGATGTTAATAATTTAAGTATAATAGATTTATATTTAATTAATACATATCCTACACAAATATATTTAAAATTTTATATCTCATACATTATTAGACATCCATAGGACACTTAGAAAAACTGACAGAAAGGAAGAACTAGTAAATTTCAAAAAGTAGAATTCTTTTGTGTGTTTGTGTGTGATTCAGTTATATATATACACATATGTTATTTTTGAAATTATTTTCCATTATAGGTTATTACAAAATCTTGACTATAATTCCCAGTGCTATATAGTAAACCTTTGTTGCTTGTTTGTATCTATTTTTTTTTAATTAGAAATCTAACATTCTATTCATACTAAGTCAAACAAGTGGAATCAAAATGTCACAAATTTTTTAGTTAGGCAAAAATTTGTAAGTTTTCTAATATATATATGTATTATGCATATTTTTAAAGATATATGTATACAAAAGCTTTTCTACTACACTAGATAAAGGCTTGAGAAAGAAAATAGAAAGATGGAGAAATTGGAAAACAAACTAAATGAAATGGGAACACTGAATATTAAATAGAAAAAGTGAAACAAACTAGATAAAAATAAAAGATCCTCATATAGTCCAGTTGTTTTTAAATATGGCTGCTCTTGGAGAAGGAAATGGCAACCCACTCCAGTGTTCTTGCCTGGAGAATCCCAGGGACGGGGGAGCCTGGTGAGCTGCCGTCTATGGGGTCGCACAGAGTCGGACACGATTGAAGCGACTTAGCAGCAGCAGCAGCTCATTAAAAACACATCTGGAGCTCTGAAAAAAAAAAAAAAAAAAGCAATAACTGGGCATTTGTATTTTTCAAAAAGTTCCAAGATAATTCTGATATATATCTGGACTTTAAAAAGTGATTACAGGGAGAAGGAAATGGCAACCCACTCCAGTACTCTTGCCTGGAAAATCCTATGGACAGAGGAGCCTGATAGGCTACAGTCCATAGGGTTGCAAAGAGTCAGGCACAACTGATCGATTTGTCAATGTCAATGTCAAAAGCTAGGAGGGATGGTGAATATACTTTAAAAATAATCTTGAGACCCATAAATTTTGCTCTTGTCTGACTAGAGAAAGGGCCAAATCCGGTAAGACTGAGCTCTCTGCTCATTGTTGTATCAAGAACTCTAGCATAGTTATCTCGTATATAGATGTAACTTGATTGAATTAATGGAATTGAATAAAATCTTCTTTCAATAAAAAAAAAGTGATTACAGGTTTTTCTATTAAATGGCAGTTTGGGGATATAGAATTCTAATTCTGTTGACCAGTCATGATACAGTGGTATTAAGTGAATAATAGTTACATAATCACAATAGTAAAAGATGTTTATCAATTTTCATAATCAATAACCAGACAAAAAATGAAAGATAATTGCAATTGCAAGTCATAATGGGAACATGATTAACCTAACAATAAAAAATAATTACATACAATTTGGGGGGGGTCAAGCAGAGTGATGTGGGAAGTGGAATTGTGTACATGAACATGTTTTCATCTGTTCAGCCAGTCTGTGTCTTTTGATTGGTGCATTTAATCCATTTACATTTAAGGTAATTATTGATATGTATAATCCTATTACCATTTTCTTAATTGTTCTGGGTTTATTTTCTGTAGGTAGGACTTTTTCTTCTCTTGTTTTCTGCCTAGAGAAGTTCCTTTAGCATTTGTTGTAAAGCTGGTTTGGTGGTGCTGAATTCTGTTAACTTTTGCTTGTCTGGAAAGCTTTTGATTTTTCTCCATCAAATCTGAAGGAGAGTCTTGCTGGGTAGAGTATTCTTGGTTGTAGTTTCTTTCCTTTCATCACTTTAAATAAGTCATGCCATTCCCTTCTGGCTTGTAGAGTTTCTGTTGAGAAATCATCTGATAGCCTGATAGGAGTTCCCTTGTAATTTGTCATTTTTCCCTTGTTGCTTTTAATATTTTATCTTTATATTTAATTTTTGTTAGTTTGATTACTGTGTGTCTCAGTGTGTTCCTTCTTGGGTTTATCCTTTCTGGGACTTCCTGAATTTGGTTGATTATTTCTTTTTCCATGTTAGGGAAGTTTTCAGCTATTATCTCTTCAAATGTTTTCTCAGGTCCTTTCTCTCTCTTTTTACCTTTTGGGACCCCTATAATGTGAATGTTCATGCATTTAATGTTTAATAATTATTTTTTAAATGTGTGCTCACACCCCTCATCCCGAAGCTATACCATCTATTGACAATTATTGTTTTCCCTGAGGAACTTGGCTTTCTCCTTTTCTCTGAGAATTATTTAATGGCTACTTTGGCTTTTTACTTTGGCTACTCAGAAATTCAGAATAAACTTTTGAAGTACAACCATAACAACTGGTTTGGGCCATATTACTTGAATGGTGTGTTTAAATTGTTTTTTCCTTGGTCCAAATTTTATACATATATAGTGAATTGTTAAGATACCTAAAATCCTTTCTGGAAAGAAGGAATACATGAATTGTAGGATGAATTAAAAAAAAAGTAAAAAAATTTCTATTGGTTGGCTGGACATTTTTTCCTAGTGTAGCAACTCATATTATAGTGAATATTTTTGTCACACCTGGATTGCCCTCTTTTGGTAATTTTCTTAGGATATAGTTGGGCTTCCCTGGTGGCTCAGAAGTAGGTCAAAGAACATGAGCAAAGTTACAGAAGTGGGTCAGAGAATATGAACATTTAGTGGGTTTTGGTATTTAGTAGTATTTGGCCATTTTTAATGTGTACAGAATTGGAGAAGTAAGAATTAGTAGCAAACTCCATTTAATTTTTTATAACTTATGAATTTGAATCTTTATTTACAACATATTAGCCCCCAGAGTTGTTACAGAACTGTTTATTATTTATTTGATTTTTTCCTTGGGAAAATTTTGTTGCCCTCAAGTTTAAAAGAGATGCTTTTTTCTTGAATTGTGTAGGAAATGGCAAGATTTAGTGATTTTAAGCAACTTTGATTCTTCCCTTTCTTCCTTTGAATGAAAATCCACTTTTTAAAATTAAATGGAAAAATGCTTTTGACACCTGAAAACATTTTACGGTAGAGTTTTATACTCTGACCTTTCTATCCTTCTATCTCCCGTATTTGCTTTTCAAGTTTGGCATTGATTTTAGTCTAATATAATACCTTCAAGTCTTTACCTGAAACAGTTACTGGAAAGAGAGCTCTTCTTATTGATCATAAGAATTAGCACATCATTAGATGGAACATAGTGGGAAGGCAATAAAATCATTAACATATTTTTAATTTTAAAGGAATAAATGGCTTAAAACATACTTCACATTTGAGAATTATTATTTAAAAGTACGGGCTATCTGTTAATGATATGGTTGATAAATTAGAATTTTCACAACACAGAAGAAAAACAATCTTTTTCAGCTAACAGGTATAATTTCACACCAAAGTTAATAGTTGCTATGCTAAGTCACTTCAGTCGTGTCCAACTCTGTGCGACCCCATAGACGGCAGCCCACCAGGGTCCCCCGTCCCTGGGATTCTCCAGGCAAGAACACTGGAGTGGGCTGTCATTTCCTTCTCCAATGCAGGAAAGTAAAAAGTGAAAGTGAAGTCGCTCAGTCGTGTCTGACTCCTAGCGACCCTGTGGACTGCAGCCTACCAGGCTCCTCCGTCCATGGGATTTGCCAGGCAAGGGTACTGGAGTGGGGTGCCATTGCCTTCTCTGAAGTTAATAGTTGAGAGGACCTAAATATTTTCTGTCACTATTTTTTAAGTTATTAAAAAAAAAAAACAAAAATAGCTTCAGGCCAATACAGAGCTTTATCAGCATTTTTACTGTACTTTGTAATTGACAAAGAATGTTAATACTTTCAGAATTTCAATAATACTCTAATAAATTACTTTTGTTTTAATTTTATCTTGTCAGTAGGCAGTCCCTTTCTACATTATTTTTAGAATGATGTAAAGAGATATGATGATTTATATTTTTGTTGAAAGCACATTTGTTAAGGTAGCTTTAAAGTTTCAGATTTATATTTCCTGATTTTAAAAAATTACAAAAATAAAATTTACTATATAGAAAGTTTTTTATAGTTAATTTAACTTGAATCTAGTTCTTTGCAATACTAAGAATATCTGTATATTTAATAGGCCTTATATAACGATTTTTTTTAAAGAGTACATGAGAGGGAAGCAATTTGGCACAAGATATGCGAGATAGTATTTATGCAAATACTAACATTTTATTGCTTCTGCTTCATTAGGTAATACCTATGTGGCCTTCAGATCTGTTTTATGTTTTTTTTATCTGTATTTGGAGTGTTTGATTTCTGTAGACGTGTTGTTGATTGAGAAACTTAAGGTTGAAGTTCATAATTAATATCTAGAATAAAGTTTCATGGAAAATTAATTTTATGAGTAAGAGCTAAAGAATTGATGGTGATTTAGCTTAGAGAACAGAATAAGCATGAATGGTTTGGTTCTTCTTTACTAAAGAAATGAGTAAGGAAGATACCAAGTTGTTTTTTATAAATTTGGAAGATTTTTGCTGTTTTTGGTTGATCCTGAGGAAGTAGTTCTTGATCATGAAGATGATACATAGGAATATGTGCTGAGGGAAAACATGGATTCTCCCTACAAAGAGACTTTAGGTGGTATATAATATCTGTTTGAAAAATCTTTTGTTGAAGGTTAGGGACATGGTGAAGGACTTAATTGGCAGAGCAGAGGTTTTAATTGCTGTTTTGATGTGGTTGTGTCTGATTTGTTTCCTCTCAAGTGAGCATTTGATTCTTGCTTACCTGTTGAGACGTTTAATGCTAAATTGTTCAAGGAAAGCTTCTGAAAGACCAATGTCCGTCTTCTGAGGCCAAGTAACAGTTGGATTATCTGCCTTCCTTGAATAGTAAGAATTAATGATTCCTTTTGAGAAGGCAAATAATGAGTTGGATATGGAGTTCTAGCAGGTCTGTTTCTCTTTCTTCCCCCCATAGGCCTATCAGCAGTCTGATGGGGCAGAAGACAACAGATGGAAAAGGTGTTCCAAACTTGGCAAAGGCCATCAATCTAAGGAGGTAAGCTCTGATTTTGAGCAGGTAGAGCAGGTGGCTCTTCCTGCCTTAATCATATCCTCTTGCTCTTTGGAAAGATGAATGGAAAGAAAGAGCAATTAAAACGAGGCTAAAGTATCTTCATTAGCTATTCTGAGGAAAACATTTTGAATTAGTCTTTTGATTCTTCTCTTATTTTTCCCCCCTTTTTGTTTTTTTATTTTTTTGATGCCTTGATTTATTTTTATCTCCCATTGAATATTAACAGCTTAAAAATTGGCAGATTAGTTATATGTTGTTTTGGGATAGGAAGGATGAACAGAATCTTGTTTATTTCAAGTTAATCTCAGCTTGTGGCTAGATTGAGTAAAATGATATGATTTTAGGATTTTTTCTGAGATTATTTTGAAGTTTGGATTCACATGAGAACTATTAGACAAGAAACAATCTTTTCTTGTTTAAGATTGTTCTTCATATCTTCAGATATGATACAACAGTATAGGTATAGGTTAGCTTTATGATACTTGAGATTTTGGGGGTTGTCTACCATCTTTGCCCAGATGGGCCTTTCTTTCCCACTTTCCCATCCCTTCTACTTTTCTTTTCATTTCCTTACTGATTACTTAATGGCATTCAGGACTGTGAAGATATGGCTCTTCCCAACATTTAAATGTACTTTTCATTTAAATACTATACCATCTCATGTGACTTAGGCCTTGAGAAAACCAAGTCCATTGACTATGCTGTGGTGTTGATCTAAGTAGTATGTTGAGAAAAGAGTGAAAGATTCTTAATTTGTATATGATCTTGGTGGTTAACTCATATATCTAAAAATATAATATTGATTTTCACAATCATAGTACAGATAAAACATGAAATACAGAAAGCCATAGATAGTTTCTGTCAGGATACTTGCTGGAAATGTTAGGTTGGAGAAAATAATGGCCAAAATAATATTCAGAAAATCATCCAGAATAACAAAGATATAAACTATTCTTTAGCACCATGGGGTGACACACCTTTGATAATTTAGAATGCCTTTTAAGAGATTTTTAATGCATGTTTGTGAGCTAATGTATGAATTAAGGCAACTCTAGTTAGTTTCTGTAGCAAATAAGCCACAAAAGACATATATAATGACTCAGAGGTTATATGTTATTTTTTGTTCATGTGAAATTTATTTGCTGTGCCATATTACCCAAACCAGGGGTTAAACTCGGGCCATTTTACTGGAAGTGTTGAGTCCTAACTCTTGGACTGCCAAGGAATTCTTTCCCATGTGAAATTTAAATTGATTGTTTCTAATACATGGGGGGCTCCTTTGGAGACACAGACCCTTTCCAATTTTGCTCCAAGTTTGTCATACCTCCATTGAGTTGGAGGAAGAGGGAAAGAGCATGGAGGATTGTATGTGGAAGGTTTTTATTGGACCAGGCCTAGGAGTAGCACACATAGCTTTTGCTTCTACTGGCTGTATAACTCAGTTAGAAGCTCACTTACAGAGGCTGAAATATGTAGTCTAGCCTTGTATCCTATGAAAAAAGAGAAACTGCATTGGGTAATAATATCTGGCTAATCTTTCCTTTAGCCTAAAAGCCTTAGTAGATGGTACACGATTTTGCTCAAGTATTGAGGCAAGGGAGGGGATGTACCTAAAGCTAAGCAACCATCTGCCTGCCTATTCTTTCTACCGTGAGTAAGTAAGCTGAGGAAGAGAAGGTGAGCAAACTTTAATGAAAATAGAGCATTTATGATTTGTACCCTCATCTGATTTTTTAATAACTTCAGGGTTACTTTGATTTAATTTTTATTATCACTTTAAAACTTTGTAGGATATTCATTCATTCAACAAACACTAAGTGTTGAGATTTTCTTTTTTGTTCACTAACTTTTCCTTTTTTAAAAAATAAGTTACTATTAAACTGAGATATAATTTTTTGATACCTATGGCAAAGGATAAACTGAATGACACTCCTTGCCCCTTTAAAAAAATGTAATTTATGTAGCATAAAATCCACCGTTTTAGAGTATAGAATTCAGTGGTTTTAGTATAATCATAAATTGTACAACCATCGTCATATCTAATTCCCCAGAATATTTTCATCATTCTGAAAGGAGCACCATACCTGATAGTACTCATTACTTCTGGCTTTCCCCTAGCCTCTAGTAATGTACTGTGGTATGTATGGTACTGTGATCTCTATGAAGTTGCCTGTTCTGTACATTTCATGTAAATGAAATCATATAATATATGGTCTTTTATGAGTTTCTTTCACTTAGCATAAAATTCATCTATGTTGTAGTGTTATTGTTATTTAATTCCTTTTTCAGGGTGAATAATATTCCATATGGATATATTTTATGACTACCCTCCTACCTTTAATTGTCTGTTTATCATGCTAAACAGACAGTTGGGTTCTCACTCTCAGAACTAGAAGCAATCAAAAGTCTTCCTTGGCTGTCTGAAGTTCTACCTAGCTTTGTATAGTTGAAGGAAGATATTCCTTGAGATTCTCATTGGCATCCTGACTTGTTTAGTTACTAGTTCATAAATGGGGAAGTAGATATCTTATTATTTGCACTGTCTTTTGAATCATATTCTTTTGAATATGGTTGTCTAAGGTAGCAGGTAATAAATTAGTGTTCTTGTTTTGATATACATCTGGTTGTAACTACACAAAAGAAAAAACCTATTTAATTTTAATAGGCTAGAGAAACAATTTAAGTGCCTCAAATAAGTAGACTCTTAAGTAGTTGTACTGGAGTGGAGAGGAGGATGATACTTAGTGGTAGAGAAACTGATTACCATTTCATTAATTTTATTTATTTTGAAGTATAATTGACTTAAAATATTACATTAGTTACAACATAATGATTTGATAATTTTTATATATCACAAAAATCTCTTCCCTCTGGCAAGCAGTAGTTTGTTCTCTGAGTCTATATATTTTGTTATATTTCTTTTTTTAATCTCACAAATAAGTGAGATCATCAGATACTTGTCTTTGTCTGTTTCACTTAGGGTAATACTCTCTCAGGTTCATGCATGTTATCTGAAAGGGCAAGATTTCATTTTTTCTATGGCTGAACAATATTCCACTGTGTGTGTGTGTGTGTGTATATAAAATCACATCTTTTTAAAAAAAAGTTTTATTTATGGCTGTGCTGCATCTTTATTGCTGTGTGGGCTTTGTTCTAATTGTGGGGAGTAAAGGCTATTCTCTAGTTATGGTGCACAGGCTCCTTTCTGTGGTGACTTCTCTTGTTGTGGAGCACGGACCCTAGGGTGTGTGGGCTTCGGTAATTGTAGCACATAGGCTCAGTAGTTATAGCTCCCGAGCACAGGCTCTGGAGCACAGGCTCAGTAGTTGTGGTGCATGGGCTTAGTTGTTCTTCGGTGTGTGATATCTTTCTGGACCAAGAATCGAATCTGTGTCTCTTGCATTGGCAGGCAGATTCTTTACGATTGAGCCCCCAGGGAAGCCTCCATATCTTCTTTATCCATTAATCTGTCAATGGACACTTAGGTTGCTTCTGTATCTTAGCTATTGTATATAAGGTTGCTGTGGTACATATAGATTTTTGAATTAGTGTTTTTATTTTCTTTGGATAAATACCCAGAAGTGAATTCCTGGATCGTATGGTGGTTCTGTTTTTTATTTTTTAAGGAATCTCCATTCTGTTTTCTATAGTGGCTGTAGCAATTTAACATTCCCACCAATAGTGCACAAGTGTTCTCTTTTCTCCACATTCTTTCCAGTACTTGTTATTTCTTGTCTTTTTGATAAGAGTCATTCTCACGGGTATGAGATGATGTCTCATAGTGGTTTTGACTTGCGTTTCTGTGATAATTGGTGATGATGAGCATCTTTTCATAAGCTTGCTGGCCATCAATATGTCTTCTTTGGAAAAATGTTCGCATCTTCTGCTCATTTTTTAATCAGATTGTTTATTTTTTTTAATAGTTGTGTTATGTTTTGGATATTAACCCCTATCCAACATATCATTTGCAGATATCTTCTTCCATCTAGTAGCTTACCTTTTTGTTTTGTTGATGGCTTCGTTTGCTCTACATAAGTTTTTTAGTTGGATATATCCTTACTCATTTATTCGTGCTTTTATTGCCTTTGCCTGAAGAGATAGATCAAAAAAAAAAAAATTACTAAGACCAATGTCAAAGTGCATATTGCTTATGTTTTCTTCTAGGAGTTTTGTGGTTTCAGGTTTTACATTTTAGTCTTTAGTCTGTTTTGAGTTTATTTTTGTATATGAGGTAAGAAAATGGTCCAGTTTCATTCTTTTACATGTAGCTGTCCAGTTTTCCCAGTGTTATTTATTGAAGAGACTGTCTTTCTCCCAGTGTATATTCTTGCCTCCTTTATCATAAGAGTAATTAACCGTGTAAGTATTGATGCATTTCTTATTCTGTTCCATTGATATATGTGTTTGTTTTTGTGTCAGTACCATACTGTTTTCATTACTGTAGCTTTGTTTTATAGTTTGAAATCAGGGACCATTTTACCTTAGTGTTGTTCTTTGTCAAGATTGCTTTGGTTCTTTGAGATTTTCTGTGGTTCCATAAAAACTTTAGGATTATTTGTTCTAGACTGCTCAACAGGTAAAGAATCTGCCTGCAGTACAGGAGATACAGGAAACTTGGGTTCAATTCCTGGGTTGGGAAGATCTCCTGGAGAGTAGAAAATGGCAACTCACATACGTATTCTTGCCTGGAAAATCCCATGGACAGAGGAGCCTGGCAGGCTACAGTCCATGGGGTCACAAAGAGTCGGACATGACTGAGCATGCATGCATGTGAAAAACACTATGGGTATTTTGATAGAGATTGAATTGAATTTGTAGATGCTTTGGATGGTGTGGAATTTTAACCATACTAATTCTTCTAGCCCATGATAGTGTTTAGAGTACCAGTCTTTCACTTCCTTGGTTATATTTGTCCCTAGATATTTTATTCTTTTTGATAGGATTGTTTCCTGAATTTCTCCTTCTAATAGTTCACTGTTAGTGTATAGAAATGCAACAGATTCCTGTATATTAGTTTTGTGTCATGCAGCTTTACTGAATTCATTTATTCTCATAGTTTTGTGGTAGAGTCTTTCTTCTATGTATAGTATTGTGCCATCTGCAAATAGCTATAGTTTTACTTCTTTTCCAGTTTGAATGCCTTTTATTTCTTGTCTGATTTGTGGCCAGGACTTCCAGTACTATGTTGAATAAAAATGGTGAAAGTAGGGACTGACTTCCTGGCAGTCCAGTGTTTAAGACTCTGCTTCCACTGCAAGGGGCACAGGTTTGATCCCTGATCAGGAAACTAGGATCCTGCATGTTGCACAGCACAGCCCCCCCCCTCCAAAAAAAAAAAAAAAAAAAAAAAAAAAGGTAAGAATGGATGTTCTTGTCTTGTTCCTGATCTCAGAGGAAAAGCTTTAGGTTTTTACTGTTGAGTATGATGTTAGCAAGGAGATCCAACCAGTCAATTTTAAGGAAATCAGTCCTGAATATTCATTGGAAGGACTGAAGCTGATACTCCAATACTTTGGCCTCCTGATGTGAAGAACTGACTCATTGAAAAAGACCCTGATGCTAAGAAAGATTGAAGGTGGGAGAAGAAGGGGACGAGAGAGGATGAGATGGTTGGATGGCATCACCTTCTGAATGGACATGAGTTTGAGTAAGCTCTGGGCATTGGTGATAGGCAGGGAAGCCTGGTGTGCTGCAGTCCATGGGGTCACAGAGTCGCACATGACTGAGCAACTGAACTGAACTGATGATGTTAGCTGTGACTTTGTCATATGTGGCCATTGTTTAGTTGAGGTACATTTCCTCTGTTCCCATTTTGTTGAGAGGTTTTCTTTTTATCATAACTGGATGAATTTTGTCAAGCTTTTCCTGCATCTTTTGAATTATGTGATCATGTGTTTTTATTCTTGATTTTTGTTAACATGGTCTGTTGAATGATATACTGCATTCACGCGTATTGAACCATCCTTGTATCCCTGGGAAAAATCCTACTTGAGCATTGTGCACGATTCTTTTGTTGTAGAATTTTGTTCGCTAATATTTTGTTGGGGATTTTTGCGTCTATTGTTCATCAGGGATATTGGCCTGTAATTTTAATATTTTGTGTGTGGTGTCTTTGTCTTGTTTTGGTATTAGAGTAACCCTGGCCTCATGGGTTTAGACACATTCCTTTCTCTTTAATTTTTTATAGTAGTTTGAGAAGGATAGGTATTAACTCTTCTTTAAATGTTTGGTAAAATTCCCCCTGGTAGTCTTCTGTTTCTGACCTTTTGTTTGTTGGAAATTTTTTCTTTTTTTATTTATTACTGATTCAATTTCTCTACTAGTAATCTGTTCAGATTTCCTAATTTTTCTGGATTTAGTCTTGGAAGGTTGTATGTTTCTAGGAATGTATCTGTTTCTTGTAAATTGCCTAATTTGTTGGTGTATAATTGTTTGTAGTAGTCACTTTGGACTGTTTGCCTTTCTGTGAAATCTGTTGTAACTTCTCTTTCATTTCTGATTTTATTTGGACCCTCTTTTTTTTCTTGAGTTCGACTAAAGATTTATTAAGTTTATATTTTTTTTCTGTTTTGTTAAAACTCAATTTCACTTATTGCCACTCTAATCTTGATTATTTCCTTCTTTCTGTTAACATTGGGTTTTGTTATTCTTCTCCTAGCTCCTTCAGGTGTAAGGTTAGATGGTTTATCTGAGATTTTTCTTGTTTCTTGAATTTCCCTCTTGGAACTGCTTTTGATGTGTTCCATAGATTTTGGAACATTGTTTCCATTTTCATTTGTTGCAAGGTATTTTTTTACTTCCTCTTTGATTTCTTCCTTTGACCCATTGCTTGCTTAGTAGCATGTTACTTTCTATATGTCTATTTTTTGTAGTTTTTTCATGTGGTTGATTTCAAGTCTTATAGTGTTGTGGTCTGAAAAGGTGCTTTATATGATTTCAGTATTCTTAAATTTATTGAGACTTGTTTTGTGGCCTAGCATGTGATCTCTTTTGGAGGATGTTTGAGGTGCATTTGAAATGGATCATAACCCCTCCCCCAAAGAGGACTGCACAGTGTTTGCAGCTTTTGGATGGAATGTTCTTAAAAAGCATAGTTACAGATGAGAGACAAAATCAGGATACAATAATGAATGTATCAGACTAATTGGCTGATATAAAAATACAGTCAGTTTACATTTTTAGGTGATTATGTTCTACTTTTCCCCTGGATCTTTTTTCTGCCTTAAGAAATAAAATAGTTGTGTTAAATAGTGTAACAGGTAAAATAGATTTGTACAAAAAGCTGAGTGAGAGGTTTGTTTAAGTGTACTTGTGATTTATTTTGTATTGAAAACAGTGAAAATATGAAAATCATCTGTCAGCGTAAAAGTCTGTAATATGCAGCAGTACTAACTGAAAATATCTTTGTATTTTAAGAAAATTAACTTTTGTGCTTAGGTGAGATGATGAGTATTTAAGGCTTATAATTTTAAGATTGTAGACTTATGAAAATAATAGGAATATACTGTGGTGCATCCATACAGTGGAGTATTATTCAGTGCTGAAAAGCAGTGATATATTAAGCCATGAAAACACATGGAGGAACCACTAATCGATATTACAGAGTAAAAAAAGCCAATCTGAAAAGGCTCCATACTTTAAAATGTTTGACAGATGAAATGGATGGTGGGCGGGAGGAAGGCAGAGATGAATAGAGGATTTTTAAGGCAGTGAAACTACTCTGTATGAACCTGTAATAATGCTGGATGTGCATGTGTGCACGCTCGGTTGCTTAGTCGTGTCTGACTCTTTGTGGCCCCATGGACTGCAGCCTGCCAGGTTCCTTTGTCCATGGGAGTTTACAGAGAAGAATACTAAAGTGGGTTGCCGTTTCCTCCTCCAGGGGATCTTCCCAACCCAGGGATCAAACCTGCATCTCTTATGTCTCCTGCATTGGCAGGTGGATTCTTTACCACTGAGCCACCTGGGAAGCCCCATAATGGTGGATACATGTCATTATGTATTTGTCCAAATTTGTAGAATATTCAGTACCAAGACTTAATCCTAAGGTAAACTTTGGGTTTTTGGTAAACTTTGGTTTGGGTAATTATGATGTGTCAGGTAGGTTCATTGACTGTCATATATGTACCACACTGGTGTGGGATGTAGATAGTAGAGGAAGCTCTGGGTGTATGGGGGTAGGGATATGTGGAAAACTGAACTTTTCTTTTGGTTTTGCTGTGAGCCTAAAACTGCTCTAAAAAATAGAATCTACTAAAAAAATAACAGAGTAAGAGACAAGTCCCTGATAGCTCAGTTGGTAAAGAATCTGCCTGAAATGCAGGAGACCCCAGTTCAGTTCCTGGGTCGGGAAGATCTGCTGAAGAAGGGATAGGCTACCCACTCCAATATTCTTGGGTTTCCCTTGTGGCTCAGCTGGAAAAGAATCTGCCTGCAGTGCAGGAGACCTGGGTTCAATCCCTGGGTTGGAAAGATCCCCTGGAGAAGGGAAATGCTACCCATGCCAGTATTTTGGCCTGGAGAATTCCATGGACTGCACAGTCCATGGAGTCCCAAAGAGTTGGACATGACTGAGCGACTTTCACTTCACTTCACTTCAAGAGGCAAGTCACATGTAACTGTGTGTAGTTTGCATATACTAAATGCCTTGTTTTATGTCATATAGGGTTGCTAAAAAATAATACATATATAGACAATTTCTATGAGATTAGTAAATATAATGTGAAAGGGTTGATAAGAGACTGGGTTGATAGTTTCTGAAATTTATTTTTGAGTCAAAAGTAAGAATATGATGCTAAATGAAAATAAGTGAAATGTAAGTTTAATGACTTAAAAAGCCATGAGTGGAAGGTTAAGTAATTATCAATAGAAACAATTCAAAATGCTTTAATGGGACAGAGTGATTAATAGGAATTTAAGAAATTTTTGTAAATAAGCCTCAGCCATTTTGAATAATGATCACGCTCATTTAGCTAAGTATAGGAAATACCTGGTGATTAGTGGTATTCTGGGGCTTTATGTTTCCATTTCTACATTCTTGCTATTAAGTAGTACATTACAACAAAGCAACCCAAACCAGTATCAGTTAGCAAGCTGCTATAAACAGGACTTGTTTCTATAAGCCGCAAGCCCAGCTCTCTGTCCCAGGTCACTTGATAAACATCTTGTATGAAAGCTCCTCTCCATGATTCTCTTAATGATGTTTAGTTCTTGTATTATTAATCTGCTAGGGCTGCCATAGCAAAATCCCACAGACTAGGTGGCTTAAATTGCAGAATTTTTGTACAGTTAAAAAAATTTTTTTTCTTTCTTCCTTTCTTTGTCTTGACTGTGTCAGGTCTTAGTTGTGGCACACAAGATCTTCAGTCTTCACTGTGGCATGTGAGATAGTTAGTTGGGGCATGCAGGATGTTTAGTTGAGGCACAAGAACTCTTAGTTGCGGCATGTGGGATCCAGTTCTCTGACCAGGGATCAAACCTGGGCCCCCTGTGTTGGAAGCGCAAAGTCTTAGCCACTGGACCACTAAGGAAGTCCCCTCTGACAGTTCTAGAGGCTGGAAAGTGCTGACAAGTTTGGTTTCTTCTGAGACCGCTATCTCTTGCTCATAGATGGTCACCATCTCTGTGTGTGACCTTTTCTCTGTGCGTGTGTAGGGAGAAGGAGCTCTGTTACCTCTTCCTCTTCTTAAGAAAGGACATCAGTCCAGTGCAATTAGGACCCCATCTTTATGATTTCATTTAACCTTAATTACCTTTTTATTTTATTTTTATTTGTTTGTCTGCACTGTGTGGCTTACAGGATCTTAGTTCTACCAGGAATTGAACCCAAGCCCCAGCAGTGAAAGTGCTGAGTCCTAGCCACTGAACCACCAGCATATTCTCCTTAATTGCCTTTTTAAGTCCTGTCAACAAGCATAGTTACATTGATTAGGGGTTCAGCATATGAATTTGGGCAGGACACAATCAGTCTCTAACAGTTGGGTCAGGAGACAATAATTCTCCATGGGAGCAAAAAGTGGTGTGGCTTGATACATCTGATGCTGAAGGGTCTTGCGGGCCATAATACAGGCTCCCTCCCTCTTCTTTACTTTCTTTTGTTCTGTCACAGGAAGTTGTTGAAGGGTTTTGAGCAGTCACTATCTGACTCCGGGTTACAAATTTAAGAATGCAGAGGAGCAAAGACTAGAGCAGAGACAATAGTCAGAAGATAGCAGTAATAATCCAGGTGTGAGATGATGTCTTAAATCAAGGTGGGGGTAATAGTAATGGTAAAAAGTTGTCAGATTCACAATTTGTTCTAGAGGCAAAATGGACAGAATTTGCTGATGGAATGTAATGTGGGAAAAGAGAAGAGCAAAAGTATAGCTGCAAGATTTTTGCCTAAGAAAATTATGGGAAAGAGCAGCTTTGGGAGAGAAAAATCAGTATGTTTTGACTTTGTAGACATCATACTATACATAATTTTTTGTTTCAGATATAGTAATAATATTTAACATCCTTCTTTTAAGTTCTAGGCACTATTCCATGTCAGTGCTTATGGATAATGATGCATTCATTTTAACAGTGGCTTCCCAGGTGTTGCTAGTGGTAAAAAATCTGCTTGCCAATGCAGGAAACACAAGAGAAGAGGGTTTGATCTGTGGGTCGAGGGAAGATTCACTGGAGTAGGAAGTGGCAACCCACTCCAATATTCTTTCCTGGAAAATTCCATGAACAGAAGAGCCAGTGCTTATGAATAATACTGCATTCATTTTAACAGTACCTTTAACTGTTGTATTAAAAACACATATGCCAGAATACTGCAGTGATAAGGGAACAATCTGTATGATTTCAGTACCTTTGGACTGTGAAATTTTTGCACCTAGTTTTATGTCCCTGCATATGTTCCAGTGTCTCCTGCTTTATAGTCTTTGGGGACTTGAATAGAATTTGTGTCCTGCTTTTGTTTGAAAATTGTATACATTTTAATTATGTTGAATTGGTCCATAGTGCTTTTCAGGTCTACTATATCCTTCTACTTTTCTGTCTATTCATTCTATTAATTTTTGAGGGGTTGATATTGAAGATCCAATTTAAAATCTTAATTTATTTACTTAAAAAATAATTCTAATATATGATATAACTATTTGTAATTTTGTTCTGTAATTTTTTTTCTTGTTCTGTAATTTTTAAGTCTCCTGTAAATGTGTTATACTTTCATAATTTAAAAAATAGAAAAGAAAGAGAAAAAGCACATGTGCCAGGTTCTGTTCTATGCCCTTTTCAAATATTAGCTCTTCCTTAATCCTGATAACCAACTCTGATATATTATTATTATTCCTCAACTATAAATAAGGAATAGAGGTCCAGGGAGGTTAATATACCTGATATAACATAACTTGGAATGTAGTTCCAATGTAGCTAACTAATGTAGCTTAGTTACTACATTATAGTCTATCATATACTATCATAATTTACTTTGCCATCCAATTAATGACATTTGGGAAGGGAATTCCAAATTAATTAGATAATCTAAGCTTTTTACTTGGAGCTTCAATGTCAAACTCTCAAAAATTAATAGAATGAATAGACAGAAAAGTAGAAGGATATAGTAGACCTGAAAAGCACTATGGACAAAAGCACATAGAGTATTCATTTTCATATCTTTGGGCATCAAGTGTATTTCCATAGGATAAATAAGAGTAGTAACAGTGGGTCAGATTATACACGTTGCTTATTTTAATACCTATCACCAACATGATGTTCAAAAGTGTAATTCCAATTTATTTTCCAATGATGGCAATCATTTTTTATTTCTTTTTATATTTCCCCAATCTGGTAATATTTTTGCTTATCTCCCTATACATGAGGAATCAGCACAGTTTATTTGTTATGGTTCTGAGTAGTCTGTTTAAATCCTGCGCTATATATAGAATTTATAGGAGTTGTTGGAGAACATAAAGCATGAGTATTTAGCCAAGGAAAGTGTGAAGGAGGTACATGTTATGTTTGGAATCAGATGGGATGGAGCTGTATACACAGTAAATTCATTAGATAATAACTCCTCCCCAAAGGGGACTGCACAGTGTTTGCAGCTTTTGGATGGAATATTCTTAAAAAGCATGGTTATAGATGAAGGACACAATCAGGATAAAAGAGTGAATGCATCAGACTAATAGACTTATGTAAAATAGTCAATTTACATTTATCCTAGCTTAAAGCACATGCTTTGCTAGCGTGTGAGATGAGTGCAATTGTGCGGTAGTTTGAGCATTTTTTGGCATTGCCTTTCTTTGGGATTGGAATGTAAACTGACCCTTTCCAGTCCTTTGGCCACAGCTCAGTTTTCCAAATTTGCTTGCATATTGAGTGCAGCACTTGCACAGCATCGTCTTTTAGGATTTGAAATAGCTCAACTGGAATTCTATCACCTCCACTAGCTTTGTTCGTAGTGGTGCTTCCTAAGACCCATTTGACTTCACATTCCAGGATGTCTGGCTCTAGGTGAGTGATCACACCATCGTGACTATCTGGGTCGTGAAGATCTTTTTTGTACAGTTCTTCTGTGTATTCTTGCCACCTCTTCTTAATATCTTCTGCTTCTGTTAGGTCCATACCATTTCTGTCCTTTATTGTGCCCATCTTTGCATGAAAAGTTCCCTTGGTATCTCTGATTTTCTTGAAGAGATCTCTAGTCTTTCCCATTCTATTGTTTTCCTCTGTTTCTTTGCATTGATCACTAGGAAGGCTTTTTTTTTTAAATCTCTCCTTGCTATTCTTTGGAACTCTGCATTCAAATAGATATATCTTTCCTTTTCTCCTTTGCCTTTAGTTTCTCTTCTTTTCTCAGCTATTTATAAGGCCTCCTCAGACAACCATTTTGCCTTTTTGCATTTCTTTGTCTTGGGAATGGTCTTGATCCCTGCCCCCTTGTACAATGTCACGAACATCCATCCATAGTTCTTCAGGCACTCTGTCTATCAGATCTAATTCCTTGAATCTATTTGTCATTTCCTCAGTATTATCATGAGGGATTTGATTTAGGTCATACCTGAATGGTCTAGTGGTTTTCCCTACTTTCTTCAGTTTAAATCTGAATTTGGCAATAAGGAGTTCATGATCTGAGCCACAGTCAGCTCCCAGTCTTGTTTTTGCTGACTTATAGAGCTTCTCCATCTTTGGCTGCAAAGAATATAATCAGTCTGATTTCAGTATTGACCATCTGGTGATGTCCATGTGTAGAGTCATCTCTTGTGTTGTTGGAAGAGGGTGTTTGCTATGACCAGTGTGTTCTCTTGGCAAAACTCTGTTAGCTTATGTCCTGCTTCATTCTGTACTCCAAGGCTAAATTTGCCTGTTACTCCAGATATCTCTTGACTTCCTACTTTTGCATTCCAGTCCCCTATGATGAAAAGAACATCTTTTTTTTTTCTGGTGTTAGTTCTAGAAGGTCGTGTATGTCTTCTTAGAACTGTTCAACTTCAGCTTCTTTAGCATTAGTGGTCAGGGCATAAACTTGGATTACTGTGATATTGAATGATTTGCCTTGGAAACGAACAGAGATCGTTCTATCGTTTTTGAGATTGCATCCAAGTAATGCATTCAGACCCTTTAGTTGACTATGACGGCTACTCCATCAAAATTCTCCAAGCCAGGCTTTAAGAGTATGTGAACTGTGAACTTCCAGATGTTCAAGTTGGATTTAGAAAAGGCAGAGGAACCAGAGATCAAATTGCCAACATCCACTGGATCATTGAAAAAGCAAGAGAGTTCCAGAAAAACATCTACTGCTTTATTGACTATACCAAAAGCTCTGACTGGGTGGATCACAACAAACTGTGGAAAATTCTGAAAGTGATGGGAATACCAGACCACCTAACCTGCCTCCTGAGAAATCTGTTTGCAGGTCAAGAAGCAATAGTTAGAACTGGACCTGGAACAAAAGACTGGTTCCAAATTGGGAAAGTAGTACGTTAAGGCTGTATATTGCCACCTTGTTTATTTAATTTATATGCAGACTACATCATGTGAAATGCCAGGCTGGATGAAGCACAAGCTGGAATCAAGATTGCTGGGAGAAATATCAATAACCTCAGATATGCAGAGGATACCACTTATGGCAGAAAACGAAGAAGAACTAAAGAGCCTCTTGATGAAAGTAAAAGAGGAGAGTGAAACAGTTGGCTTAAAACTCGACTAAGATCATGGTATCCGGTCCCATCACTTCATGGCAAATAGATGGGGAAACAGTGGAAACAGTGCCAGACTTTATTTTCTGGGGGCTCCAAAATTCACTGCAGATGGTGACTGCAGCCATGAAATTAAAAGATGCTTGCTCCTTGGAAGAAAAGTTATGACCAACCTAGACAGCATAGTAAAAAGCAGAGACCTTTGCCAACAAAAGTCTGTCTAGAGAAAGCTTTGGTTTTTCCAGTAGTTATGTGTAGATGTGAGAGTTGAACTACAAAGAAAGCTGAGCGCCAAAGAATTGATGCTTTTGAACTGTGGTGTTGGAGAAGACTCTTGAGAGTCCCTTAGACTGCAAGGACATCCATCCAGTCCATCCTAAAGGAAATCAGTCCTGAATATTCATTGGAAGGACTGATGCTGGAACTGAAACTCCAATACTTTGGCCACCTGACGTGAAGAACTGATTCATTGCAAATGACCCTGATGCTGGGAAAAATTGAAGGCGGGAGGAGAAGGGGATAACAGAGGATGAGATGGTTGGATGGCATCACCAACTCAATGGGCATGAGTTTGAGCAAACTCTGGGAGTTGGCGATGGACAGGGAGGCCTGGCGTGCTGTAGTCCATGGGGTCACAAAGAGTCGGACACGACTGAATGACTAAACTGAACTGAATTAACACATTAAATTAGTTTTGGATTCGTTTATATGTTCATTTGAAGTCTGTATTCTTTTGCTTCTCTTTGTTTTCCTCAGTATCCTGTTTGTGAGATTCCTCCATGATGTGCACAGCAATAATTCCTTCATTCTCATTATTGTATAGTATTCTAGTGCATGAATATTTATACATTTTGCAGTTGATGGATATTTGGGTTGATTCCATGTTGGAACGCAAATAGTGCTGCCCTGAACATTGTTTTAAAATGCCTTTTGGTGGACACATAGACAAATATCGTAATAAGGAGCTTGTTTTGTCATAGGAGTGGCAAATCAACTTCATTAAATCTTGCCAAACAGTTTTCAAATTGGGTGTATCAGTTTATACTCCCACCATCAGTGTATGAAAGTTGTATTTTTTTTTAATAAAGTCTTTATTGAATTCATTGGATTATTGCTCCTGCTTTCTGATTTTGGGTTTTGGCCAGGAGGCATTTGGGATCTTAGCTCCCCAACTGGGGTTTGAAACCCTGCCACGTGCACCCCCCCAACCCGCCCCTCTGGAAGGCGAACTCCCAACCACCGGACCACCAGGGAAGTCCATGTATGAAAGTTCCTTACCAGAAAGTTCCTTACCAACACTTTTTATTTTAGCTCTTCTGACAGGTATATAGTGGTTTTTTGCATTTTAATTTTCTTTATTTATTTTTGGCTGTGCTGCCCGGCTTGTGGGATCTTTGTTCCCTGACCAGGGTTCAAACTCAGGTGCTTGACAGTGAGAGAGCAGAGTCCTAACCACTGGACTACCAGGGCATTACTGCATTTTGGTTTTGATATATATATCATCATGATTTATTAAGTTGGTTACATATTTTACATGGCAGTTTGATACTTTTGAATTGTAGTACCTGTGATTAGGTTCTTTCCAGAAGAGAGGGTTTTTTTGTTTCAAGTAATAAAGGAGCACTCTCTATACTTTTTTCCCCCAAAGTGAAAATTTAAAGTAGATTCCAATATATAAAAGAAATTAAAAGAAGTACTTCTTGAGAGGCAGAATGCCATGATAAATAAAAGAAGATTCTGGGCCTAGTGTCATCCATTAGGAGTTGTAATCCTGCGTTTACTAGTTTCGTGAATTTGGGCAAGTTACGTAACCCCTATTTACTTCAGTTTTCTTATTCCTAATATGAAATGTAATGAAGTTTCATCATAAAGTTAATGTCAGGGTCAAGTTAGGTGTTTAATACAAAGTACCTAGGACAGTGCATGGTACATGACAAGTACTGTGTAATTCTGGCTGTTAGTGGTAGACATTGATATAAATTTATTTATGAACTTATACAAAATCGATGAGAATGAAGCTCTGCTGTTGTGCACAAATTTGAAATGAGGGTTATGGATGATCATCAGTTCAGTTGCTCAGTCGTGTCCGACTCTTTGCGATCCCATGGACTGTAGCACGCCAGGCTTCCCTGGCTATCACAAACTCCCAGAGCCTACTCAAACTCATGTCCATCGCATCAGTGATGCCATTCAACCATCTCATCCTCTGTCATCCCCTTCTCCTGTCTTCAATCTTTCCCAGCATCAGGGTCTTTTCCAAGGAATCACTTCTTTTCATCAGGTGGCCAAAGTATTGGGAGTTTCAGTTTCAGCATCAGTCCTTGCAATGAATATTCAGGACTGATTTCCTTTAGGATGGACTGGTTGAATCTCCTCGATGTCCAAGGGACTCTCAAGAGTCTTCTCCAACACCACAGTTCAAAAGCATCAATTCTTTGGCGCTCAGCTTTCTTTGTAGTCCAACTCTCACATCCATACATAACTATTGGAAAAACCATAGCTTTGACTAAATGGACCTTTGTTGGTAAAGTAATGTCTCTGCTTTTTAATATGCTGTCTAGATATGTCATAGTTTTTCTTCCAAGGAGCAAGCATCTTTTAATTTCATGGCTGCAGTCACCATCTGCAGTGATTTTGGAGCCCAAAAAATTAAAGTCTGTCACCGTTTCCACTGTTTCCCCATCTATTTGCCATGAAGTGATGGGACTGGATGCCATAATCTTAGTTTTCTGAATGTTGGGTTTTAAGCCAAATTTTTCACTCTGCTCTTTCACTTTCATCAAGAGGCTCTTTAGTTTTTCTTTGCTTTATGCCATAAGGGTGGTGTCATCTGCATATCTGAGGTTGTTGATAATTCTCCTGGCAATCTTGGACTTCCCTGGTGGCTCAGATGGTAATGTGTCTGCCTACAATGTGGGAGACCTGGGTTCGATCCCTAGATCGGGAAGATCCCCTGGAGAAGGAAATGGCAACCTACTCTAGTACTCTTGCCTGGAAAATCCCATGGACAGAGAAGCCTGGTAGGTTACAGTCCAAAGATTTGGACACAACTGAGCGACTTCACTTTGTTTCTTTTCTTTTCCGGCAATCTTGATTCCAGCTTGTGCTTCATCCGGCCTGGCATTTTGCATGATGTTCTCTGCATATAAGTTAAATAAGCAGGGTGACAATATGCAGCCTTGGCATACTCTTTTCCCGATTTGGAACCAGTCTGTTGTTCCATGTCCAGTTCTAACTGTTGCTTCTTGACCTGCATACAGATATCTCCGGAGGCAGGTCAGGTGGTCTGGTATTCCCATCTCTTCAAGAATTTTCTGGTTTGTTGTGATCCACACAGACAAAGGCTTTGGTGTAGTCAATAAAGCAAAAGTAAATGTTTTTCTGGAACTCTCTTGCTTTTTCAATGATCCAGCAGGTGCTGGCAATTTGATCTCTGCTTCATCTGCCTTTTCTAAATCCAGCTTGAACATCTGAAAGTTCACAGTTTACATACTGTTGAAGCCTGGCTTGGAGAATTTTGAGCATTACTTTGCCATCGTGTGAGATGAGTGCCATTGTGCGGTAGTTTTAACATTCTTTGGCATGCCTTTCTTTGAGATTGGAAAGAGAACTGACCTTTTCCAGGCCTGTGGCCACTGGTGAGTTTTCCAAATTTGCTTGCATATTGAATGCAGCAGTTTCACAGCATCATCTTTTAGGATTTGAAATAGCTCAACTGGAATTACATCACCTCCACTAGCTTTGTTGTGGTGATGCTTCCTAATGCCCACTTGACTTCGCCTTCTAGAATTTCTGGCTCTAGGTGAGTGATCACAGGATTGTGGTTATCTGGGTCATGAAGATCTTTTTTGTTTCTCTCAGGTCTATACCATTTCTGTCCTTTATTGTGCTCATCTTTGCATGAAATGTTCGCTTGGTATCTCTGGTTTTCTTAAAGAGATCTCTAGTCTTTCCCATTCTGTTGTTTTCTTCTATTTCTTTGCATTGATCGCTGAGGAAGGCTTTCTTATCTATCCTTGCTATTCCTTGCAATTTTATTTTAGCCTCAGTCTCCAGTTTTTTGTTTTGGTTGCACAATTTGAGGAAAATTTTGATTCATATAGATGAGCAATTAAAAACTTAAGGTTCACCCAGTAATTTTAGGATTATGCTTTTAGAACAATTTAATTGACAAAAAATAGTAGAAAATGTTTATATTGAAATTGTTACTAAATATAATATCTACATTTGGTTGGATTTCTTGTTTTTAAATAAAAATCACAGAAGCTGCACTAAAACTTACTATGGCTTCAGTATCTGTTTTGTTATCACGGAACAGCTGTCGTACAGATTTGCTTTTTATTGCTTTCAGGCACAAGATGAGATGAGCAGCCCATGTCCTCAGGCCTTCCCTGGCCTGATAAGTGTGACTCTATGGCTACTATAGTGTGTGTACTTATTGCTGCAAATTTAATGAGCCAACACATAGGCTTCATGAAAAACAAACTGAAAGTCAGAGCTACACTTTTCCTAATTCATGGCATATTTTCAAGGTACTCAAATAAAGGTGAACAGTAGAGCTACACAAATAAAAAACATGAGTTTACCAGTCAGCACAAGTTATGTGTTACGTGGTGTCTGGCATGTTAGTATTAGGCATATAAAAACATTCATGTATGTGCTGTTATAGTTCATAGTAGTTAACTCTTAGAACCAGCTGACGCAGTCACCAGCTGTCTCTTATAAACAATCTTGCATGTTTGTATCTGTCTGACCCTTATACCAAGAGAACCTTTCCAACTATGCTCATGCTTTCAAACAGACTAACGTGAGTATCTTGACAAACTCCTTTAGCACCAGCTTTACTTCTCACCAGCGGACTGTGTCCCACTGCTCCTTAATCAGCATGAGCTCCTCTAGACTGGCCGGTCTCTCCTCTGCCTCTCCAGCTCCATGGTTTTGTGTTCCCTTCTCTGTAGTAGCAGTTCCTGCCTGCTACAGCCCCATTACTATCTATCTTGAGTACTGTTATTCTTCCTGTTCCTGCTTGGATTCCATTTTCTCTCAGAATCATTCCTATCTGATACCATTCTTTTCTCTGAAATCCTGTCCTGACACTGTGTATCTCAGGATCTAAAATTTATTTTTAAAATATTGAAGTTGTGCTCTATCCCAACTTAGTGCCACTCACAAACTCCATCAGCAGAGGGAGCTAAATACAAGAAGATGAGTCCCTGGAATTAAAACCTGAAGTTAATGAAGGTGCTTATAAAAATAGTAACATGTTCACATACTGCTCAGTAATGAAAAAGAGGTGGAATACTATTAGAAATCAGTGGTTTGGGGTTCAGTTCAGTCGCTCAGTTGTGTCTGACTCTTTGCGACCCCATGGACTGCAGCACGCCAGGCCTCCCTGTCCATCACAAACTCCCGGAGTTTGCCCAAACTCATGTCCATCGAGTCGGTGACGGCATCCAGTCATCTCATCCTCTGTTGTCGCCTTCTCCTCCTGCCCCCAATCCCTCCCAGCATCAGGGTCTTTTCCAATCAGTCAACTCTTGGGGTTAGGCTCAGGTTAAGACTTCTGTGATATTTGTATAATCGTTTTCAAAGAGGTAATTCTGTATCATGTTAAAAACCTATTTAGATAAGGATGTTTATCACATAAGCATATTGGGAGAAGCAGTAAGATGTTTTTAGTCTTTTTAAAAATATTCTGTTTATTCTCTCTGCAAAAATTTTATTAAGGACATGAAGCAAGGTCACTAGCCTTGTGAAGGATTTCATATGGAGTAACGAGGCTTGAAGTTACCAAGGATTATGGATAAACCAGTTAAGTTTTAAAGATAGAATTTTCAAGTAAATTTTTAATTTGGTTTTGATTAAGTGTACGTATCTTAATTTCAGTTAGCAGACTTGAAGAAAGAGAAGCGGAACTGAAGAAAGAATATAATGCCTTGCATCAGAGACACACTGAGGTGGGTTTCTAGGTTGTTCCTTACCACACTAACATTAAGATAAAGAAATTAACCCTAGAAAATATGTTTTAATTTTTCTTTGAAAATCAGCCAGTATTATCCTTGGGGGTTATTATTTGTGAAGGCTTTAAATGTCATGTAGCATTTACTTAGTTACCAAATGCTGACTTTAATGTCTTTTATCTGGAGTTAACTTTTCATGTTATGAATAATGTAATTATTAAGGCATTTCCAATAGTTATGTTTTTGACTGGTTGAGTAAAAACCTAACTTGTACATATTAAAAAGTAGACGTGATACTAATATGAGAGAATTGATATAACTTATTTTGATACCTGTTGGGAAATGGTGGATTGCTAAATTGTTGGTCAGAGTCTCTACATTTTTAATACAGTATAAAGTACTTAATTTGCATTAAGCTCATAACAAATGGCAAACAAATTATAATGTCTTAAAATGACTCTAAAACAGGTTTTCTGCATGAAGTTTCAGTGTTTCAGATTAACAACTCTTGCACATAATCTCTTCAAAGCAAGTTAGAAAATGTATTTGAGGGTTTTTTAAATTCCTTTTTATGACTCTGTCAGCCTTTCCTGTGTTGCCTTTGTTTCTTTCTGTCTCCTTCAGGTGAAAATTGTGAACTGGGGTTCACATACTTAAATAGAATTTTCATAGACACATGCACTGTTACATGAAAAAAATAATTGCTCTTTCTCTTTCTAGTCCAAACTTTCCCGTGATACAGATGGTTACAGTCTTTAGCTTCCATTTTCCTTTCAGTATTGGGGGTGATCTCTTATCCTGCCTCCGGTAGGGACCTATATTTTTGCTTTTAAGTAGTATAAAACCCCACTCACTGCAGTCAGTTTCATTTGTTTTTGAGAGTAATGTGCTTTTAACACCTTCCACACCTTGTTGGAATTTCTTCCTGGCATGTGAGGTGTATTACTGTTTTAGCTAACATAGCCATGTACCAAGCATGAAGTGTCACGGAATTGAGTGGTAAAGGAAAAAGATTGGCCACAGAGGGCTGGAACCATAGAGCTCTGGGAAAACAGAACAGCTTACATATGAAAAAATAACCACATTTGAATAAGATGGTATTTGGTACATATTAAGACTATTAAAAAACAATTGGTTGTTAAAGGTTTATTGTTTGTTCTTTTCACACCATTCATTTCATGCCCCAACAGTGCGCTGTACTGGTAGTTCTTATCAATGCTGATCATTACAAACATGTTTGTGGGAATAGGTTTATGTGCCATAAATAATTGATAATGATGAATAATGAATTATGGTTTTTTATTGAAGATTTTAATTAACCTTTGTAATAATTGAGGATTTTTCAATTGAAATATGTCTAAAATATATGCTGTCTTAAAGTCATTGTAAAGTGAAATTACATATTTTCTCTCATATATGTACATAGTTTTTATATTTCTATTCCTTCAGAGAAAGAAAGAAAGTGAAAGTGAAGTCGCTCAGTTGTGTCCCACTGTTTGTGACCCCATGGACTGCAGCCTACCAGGCTCCTCCCTCCATGGGATTCTCCAGGCAAGAGTACTGGAGTGGGTTGCCATTTCCTTCTCCAGGGGATCTTGCCAACCCAGGGGGTCAAACCTGGGTCTCCCTCATTCCAGGCAGACGCTTTAACCTCTGAGCCACCAGGGAAGGATGGAATTCCTTCAGAGAAGAACAGTCTAACAGAAAAAAAGAAGGATCTCAGGAAAATCTTAAATACCAAGGCAGAGAGTTGGGCCTGTCTAATAACTGTGAAAGGTCTTACATGTAGCATTTTCACAAGATCCCCTCCTTTAGTCATAAGTAGCTTCTGTCCTCTGATAGGCTCTCTGTATTTTGCTCTGCCTCAAGCAATGTTTATAAGACACAGATATGGCTTCTTTAAAATGTGTTTGTGTGTTTATACACCTGTACTAGAAATACCATTCAATTAGCAATTATAAATTGCTATCCATGCTAAAGAACTAGGTCCTTTAAAGGTAAATTTTGAAAACCTTCAGGGAAAGGAAGTCTGAAGGGTTTAATCTTTCCACTGTTACTTTTAACTCAGTAACCTTTTTTATAGGTACACAAAAAAGTTGTTTAGACAGCACTTTTATCAAACACATTGTTTGCTGCTTAAGGGAAATCTCGGGCTCATTTCCTAATATGAATAACTGCTCTCTAATCAAATTCAAAATTTTATACACATTATTGAATTTGCGTAAAAGGACAGTGGAGGAAATATACATACTCATTAATCACCAAAAACTTGAACCCTTGTCTTACCCCAGGGAGTGTTTAAATGCATTCTCATCTTATCCTCTGAGCAAACTGTTTATCACCCACCCCCATTTTACAAACTGAAGCTTAAAAGAGAATATGGAGTGATTTGTCCCAAATGCTATGCTAGTATGTGACTGGATTTGAATCTAGGTCTCTCTGATTCCCTTTTCCTGAATTTTCAGTGCTTTTAAGTTATGAAACACATGTTAAATGCACCAGAAGATTTTCTGTCTCTTTGTTTCATGGTGTCTCAACCATTTTAAGAATTGTGGCCTGTGGATATACTTATTGAGCTGCATATGGAAAGATTAAAGGCCAACAGAATTAAAAGGATTCATGCTATTTGTCTCCTAAATCTCTTTTTTGCCTTGTTTTTCTAATTACTGTTGTCTTGCATTTCAGTTTTAGCCAAAGCTAAATCAACCTTTGCTGTGAAAATTTCTCTAGGTGGGAGGGGATTTGGGATGTTCCAAATAATGTGCTTGGGATCCTTCTCCATGACTCCAGCTACTTGTTGCTGAATTGACTCTTGAATATGTGTGAATTAATATGCATACCTGAGAAAATTGAGAGTTGCAGTTCTGAGATCAGGAGGGATGGGTCTGGTGGACCCAAAATAGATTATCTAAAATATATTCTATTTTACTTTCATACCTCTCTTCTACCTTGCAGCATTCATTGTCCAATACTCAGTTGGTTTTGTTTTAATAAAAAACCAGAGCTACTCTGTGAAGCCCTAAATTTAAATTTTTATGTATAATTTATTTTATCTACTTTTTTGTGCTTATATAGAATATACTTCAGACATCAAGAAATGTCTTAGAATGTGGGGTTTTCTCGTGAGTGTGATGAAAAAAGGACAGTGAGCTTATTGCCTGCCTCCAGAATTGACTGAAACGGTACCTGGATACACCACAAGTCTCATAATGCTTAACTGCTCTGATGACTGAGTCAGATGGATCTGAATTCTGGCTGCAAAGCCAGCTAGCTACTGACAGAACGCAGTTAATCATTAACTAGCTGGTCAAACTGGACAAGTTATTTTAACCTCCTTAAAATGGATAGAAAATCATATTATTGTTCTGAGGATTAATTGAAACAGTAGCTCTACATGCATTAGCTGATATGTAGATGGTGATCAATAAATATTAGCAGCCATTTTGTTGTTGTTCTTTTGTCCTACTAAATGCTAGTTTAATTGGGTTAAAACCAGTTTCATTGTGTAGACCATTTTGGAATGTTAGAATACTGTATCTCCAGTTACTTGGGATCACTTTTTTGATTGGGAATTGGTTTGGAATTCAACATCTAAATTAAAAAAATTTTAATTTATTTAAGACAGTAGTCAATCTGTAGAACGGACTGTTTCGGGTAGAACCAATTCTGTATCTTTGCATTTTATTTAATCTTTTAATTTTTTTATATTGAATAAATAGATTATTATAGACTCAATTTAGGAGAGATTTCTATTCATTTCAATCCTTAAAGGAACTTAGTCTTCATTTGAATGAATCAAATTCATATGATTACTTTCCATTATAAAAGAATTCAACTTAGATTTTCTAAAATCTTTTGAAATTTTAAATTGATATATTTGGTCTGACCATCACTTTGTTATGCTAGTCTCATTTAAATTTCTTCCTCACTTGAAGTTTTTCCTGATACTAGAAGGAAGCAACTCAGCATTTCTGCCTCACTGACACAAACACGAAAATTGTATTTCTGCAGAACTGTTGGAAAAGAGAAAACATTTAAACTTAAAATTATGTAAATTTAAAAGCTTTTGAAAATGCTTTCATATACATATCTGTGTGATTATATATTCATCTTTTTTTGCCTGATACACTTCTTATTTGTACTAATTTTAACTTGGGGAACAGCCTGGTTGATTCTTTTATATTTGATTTGGTGGAATTACCCATCTTAATCCACGCATCAGACTTCTTGTTTATCTGAAGTAAATAACACTTTCAAATTGATTTATATATGTCCTAATTTTTGTATATGCTTCCATGCCAAGTATAAATTTCACAACATACTTATTATTTATTTGGCTACACTGTGCAGCTTGTGGGATCTCACTTAGTTCCTCAACCAGGGATTGAATCTGGGCCACAGCAGTGAAAACATGGAATCCTAACCACTAGACCACCAGGGAACTCCTGACAAAAGCATACTTCTTAAAAACAAATTTTTAAAACTTGTTTAAATTTTCTTTCAGTAGCTATCCTTTTAATATTGCTACAATGCATATTTTAAGTTATTTGAGGTTGAAATCTATCTTCATGCTGCTCAAGTTGAGCAACTTACAAAGCTATTCCATGCTGTAATTTTAAGAATTCTAGGAATATTCTCCTTTTCTTGCCTACTCTTGATATTTACATTTCTTTAAATTGTGGGAATGTAAGTTGGTGTAGCCACTGTGGAAAACAGTATGGAGGTGCCTCGAAAACTAAAAATAGAATTATCATATGATCCATCAATCCCACTTCTGGGAATATATTCAGACAAAGCTGTAATTCAAAAAGATACATGCATTCCTGTGTTTATAGCAGCACTAGTCACAATAGCCACAGTATGAACATATGAAAAGGCAAAAAGATAGGACACTGGAAGATGTACTCCCCAGGTTGGTAGGTGCTTACTATGCTACTGAAGAAGAGTGGAGAAATAGCTCCAGAAATATTGAAGAGTCTGAGCCAAAGTAAAAACAAAATCCAGTTGTGGATATGACTGGTGATGGAAGTAAAATCCGATGCTGTAAAGAACAATATTGCATAGGAACCTGGAATGTTAGGTCCATGAATCAAGGTAAATTGGAAGTGGTCACACAGGAGATGGCAAGAGTGAACATCGACATTTAGGAATCAGTGAACTAAAATGGGCTGGAATGGGCAAATTTCATTCAGATGACCATTATATCTACTACTGTGAGCAAGAATCCCTTAGAAGAAATGGAGTAGCTCTCACAGTCAACAAAAGAGTCCAAAATACAGTACTTGGGTGCAGTCTCAAAAATGACAGAATATTCTGTTTGTTTCCAAGGCAAACCATTCAATATCACAGTAATCCAAGTCTTTGCCCCAGCCACTAATGCCAAAGAAGCTGAACGGTTCTATGAAGACCTACAAGACCTTCTAGAACTAACACCATAAAAAGGTGTCCTTTTCATCACTGGGGACTAGAATGCAAAAGTAGGAAGTCTAGAGATACCTGGAGTAACAGGCAAGTTTGGCCTTGGAGTACAAAATGAAGCAGGGCAAAAGCTAACACAGAGTTTTGCCAAGAGAATGCACTGGTCATAGCAAATACCCTCTTGCAACAATACAAAAGATGACTCTACACATAGACATTACCAGATGGTCAATACCAAAATCAGATTGATTATATTATTTGCAGCCAAAGATAGGGAAGCTCTTTACAGTCAGCAAAAACAAGACCAGGAGCTGACTATGGCTCAGATCATGAACTCATTATTGTAAAATTCAGACCTAAATTGAAGAAAGTAGGGAAAAACCACTAGACCTTTCAGGTATGACCTAAATCAAATCGCTTATGATTATACAGTGGAAGTGACAAATAGATTCAAGGGATTAGATTTGACACAGTGCCTGAAGAACTATGGATGTAACATTGTACAGGAAGCAGTGATCAAGACCATCCCCAAGAAAAAGGCAAAATGGATGTCTGAGGAGGCCTTACAAATAGCTGAGAAAAGAAGAGAAACTAAAGGCAAAGGAGAAAAGGAAAGATATACTCATTTGAATGCAGAGAATAGAAAGGAGAGGTAAGAAAGCTTTCCTAAATGATCAATGCAAAGAAATAGGGGAAAACAATAGAATGGGAAAGACTAGAGATCTTTTCAAGAAAATTAGAAATACTAAGGGAACATTTCATGCAAAAAGATGGGCCCAGTTAAGGACAGAAATGATATGGACCTAACAGAAGCAGAAGATATTAAGATGATGTGGAAAGAGTACACAAGAAATATACAAAAAAGAATACACAAGAACTATACAAAGAATATCTTCATGACCCAGATAACCACAATGGTGTGATTATTCACCTAGAGCCAGATATCCTGGAGTGTGAAGTCAAGTAGACCTTAGGAAGCATCACTGCGAACAAAGCTAGTGGAGGTGATGGAATTCCAGTTGAGCTATTTCAAATCCTACAAAATGATGCTGTAAAAGTACTGCGCTCAGTATGCCAGCAAATTTGGAAAACTCAGCAGTGGCCAGTACTAGTAAAGGTCAGTTTTCATTCCATTCCCAAAGAAAGGCAATGTTCAACATAAATGTTCAAAATGTTCAAGCTACCACCCAATTGCACTCATCTCACATGCTAGCAAAGTACTGCTCAAAATTCTCCAAGCTAAGCTTCAACACTGTGTGATCCCAGAACTTCCAAATGTTTAAGCTGTATTTAGAAAAGGCAGAGGAACCAGATATCAAATTGCCAGGATCCACTGGATCATAGAAACAGCAAGAGAATTCCAGAAAAGGATCTACTTCTGCTTCATTGACTACGCTAAAGCCTTTGACTGTGTTGATCACAACAAACTATGGAAAATGTTTCAAGAGATGGGAATACCAGACCACCTTATCTGCCTCCTGAGAAAACCGTATGCAGATCAAGAAGTAGCAGTTAGAACCGGACATGAAACAACGGACTGGTTCCAAATTTAGAAAGGAGTTCGTCAAGGCTGTGTATTGTCACCCTGCTTATTTGACTTATATGCAGAGTACATCATGAGAAATGCCGGACTGGATGAAGCACAGGTTGGAATCAAGATTTCTGGGAGAAATATCAACAACCTCAGTTAAGCAGATGACACCACCCTTATGGCAGAAAGTGAAGAGGAACTGATGAAAGTGAAAGAGGAGAATGACTGAAAATGCTGCCTTAAAACCAACATTCTAAAAACTAAGATCATGTCATCTGGATCCATCATGTCATGGCAAATAGAGAAACAATGGAAACAGTGGCAGACTTTCTTTTCTTGGTATCCAAAATCATTGTGGATATCAACTGCAGCCATGAAAATAAAAGACGCTTGGTCCTTGGGAAAAAAGCTGTGACAAACCTAGACAGCATATGAAAAAGCAGAGACATTACTTTTCTGACAAAGGTCCGTCCAGTCAAAGCTATGTTTTTTCCAGTGGTCATGTATGGATGTTGGACCATAGAGAAAGCTGAACGCTGAAGAATTGATGCTTTTGAACTCTGGTGTTGGAGAAGACTCTTGAGAGTCCCTTGAACAGCAAGGAGATGAAACCAGTCAATCCTAAAGGAAATCAGTCCTGAATATTCATTGGAAAGACTGCTACTGAAGCTGAAGCTCCAATACTTTGTCCACGTGATGCAAAGAACTGACTCATTTGAAAAGACCCTGCCACTGGGAAAGATTGAAGGCAGGAGGAGAAGGGGACGCCAGAGGATGAGATGGCTGGATGGCATCACCAACTCAATGAACATGAGTTTGAGCAAGCTCTGGGAGTTGCTGATGGACAGGGAAGCCTGGCGTGTTTCAGTCCATGGGGTCGCAGAGTCAGACAGGACTGAGCAACTGAACTGAACTGAAATTGCTAACATAACTTTTCGTATTCATTTTTTTCTTATTCAGATCACATCAATATCTAGCAAAGCCTTTTTGATTTTATGATGGAAATTGTTGCATTTTACATATTTTAATACCAGGTTTGGGTCTCTTATAAGTGGAACTATATCAAGAATCAAATCAGGGACTTCCCTGTTGGTCTAGTGACTAAGACTCCATGCTCCCAATGCAGCGGGCCTGAATTCGATCTCTGGTCAAGGAACTAGACCCCACATGCTAAAACTAAGACCCAGTGCAGCCAAAAAAAAAAAAAAAAAGAATCAAATCAGACTGTAGAATTTCTTGACAGAATTTCTTGATATTCTTGAATGGTTCATTGCCGTATTCAGCTTGTGTCTTATGGTTCCTTATTAAAGAGTTAATGTGCTCTGATTTTTCATTTGTTTCAGTTTGCTGCCATTTTTATATGATTATATTAAGTAATGATTCCAGTAAGTTAGCAGGCTAACATAGGAGAGACTATTTTAGCATTCTTTGAACTAAATCTGTAGCAAAAATAAATAAATATCTTGGTATTAAATTGAAAATTATCTTTACTGAAGTTTCAAGTTAATTTCTTTGTTGTTTCCCACTTTAGCAATGGATTTCTCAAGTGTCATCTGTCCCCGTTAATCAGTAATCTCTTGTCAGTTCCTTCCCAATGTCTATATCTAATTTGTGTTATTTATGTCAGACTTATTTAATAGCATTACATATTGTAAAAGAATTTTTTTGCTATGTTAAGCAAAATGTTGGCTACTTTTCCAGACTCTAGCATCCTTAAATGTAAGCATTTGCATATCCCTTTGAGAATAAAATAAAATTTCATCCTTAATATTCTTTTATATAGAATATGGGTAGTCCGATAAATAAGAAATTTATATTAAAAGGTTTCCCTTGTTAAAATGTTATACTTTTTTTCCAGGTATTAGTCTTAAAATTTTGTGTATTCTTTTGTTTCTTCAAAATAGATGATCCATAATTATATGGAACACTTAGAAAGAACAAAACTTCATCAGATCTCAGGGAGTGATCAACTAGAATCCACAGCTCATAGTAGAATTAGGTAAGCTTTTTTATATACACTTTTGCCTTGGGAAAAAGGAAAATAAAATAATCTGTTTCTGTTTCTGTTCTTTAATCCTCAAACAATAGTTAGCTCTCTCCCTGCTGTAATTGGAATGCTATAGGAGGGGGTAGCATAGAAAAACAAAACAACTTTCACTAATGAAAAGGTAAATTGATAGCCATTGTTTTCTGATACTTAACAAAGACTGTATAGGTTTAAAATTTTTGTCAGAATGCTGTAAATTTTTCATTTCTCCTGTATAATTGGTTTAAAAGTCATTTTTGCTACAGAGAGGCATGTTTGAAAGGGTTAGCTAGACTTCTGTTTGATGTAGGAGTGTGAATAAATTATGTAGATCTCCAAGCATTGTAGCCAATGAGCTAAGCCAGGCCTCTTAGTGGGGAGGAAAATAGTTAATAGGCTGGCCTCTGCTCTGGATTGCTGCATAAATGCTAGGAGCAGCAGCTCTATGGTTATGAGGCGGTGAGAGCAGGATGACGTCAGCGCTTCGGAGCTGCAGCAGGATGGAGTGGAAAGCTGCTGCTGATGGCATTGTTTTTGTGGCAGCAGCTGAATGACAGATCCTCACTACAAAGATACCCCTCTGGCCCCCGTGTAGGCCTCCTGGTTCGGGTGTTTCACCATGCCAGCACAGCGCCATGAGTCCTGGATGCATGCTGCTGTTTGTGTTTGGCTTTGTTGGCGGGGCGGTGGTCATTAATTCTGCTATCTTAGTATCTCTCTCCGTTTTGCTGCTTGTGCACTTCTCTATTTCTACCGGAGTGCCAGCTTTGACGCAGAACCTACCAAGGATACTCAGGTACTTCAGTGTCTCTTAGAAGTCCTTTTTTAGTTGGTTTTTCTTTTATTTTTAGCTTTATGGGTCTTCTTTGTAATCATTCATGTTGCAGATTGAAACAATGGAAAATGGCCTGAAGCTAAGACTTCTATTCTTATATATAGTAATTTATAGGCTATCGCTTAGGGATATGCTTTGTGTTTGGAAACCACCCACTTAAGAAAAGGATTTTCAGATTGTACTTATACACAAATACAAGGTCAGAGTGGTCTTGTTTTAAGCAGAGGGTTCAACCAGTAAAGGGAAAATAGGAGTAGAGCATTGGGTCCAAATTTACACAACCTCTTCACGAGAGCATCTGAGCATTTAGAAGCAAATATCGTTATGGTGGGACTTGTAGTTGATTAGACAGAGGCCATAGGTGTTTATTTTGTTCCAGTGATCCTTTGACTGTTGGAGGTTCAGGCATCCTTTTTACAGTTTTTGATAGCAGTTCATGGGAACTGACAATTTAAATATTTTCCTCCTACAGCAAAATATATTTGAAGTAAAAGGATTTAAACCTTTTAGGGCAAGGAATTCATTTTTTCTCCCAATTATTTGTGCATCAAAGTTGGAAAGCTTTACAAAGCCTATTCACTATTGTTTTGTCAGATGTTGCCTTTTCTTTGTAGACTTGGGTAACAGATATCCATGCCTGCTTGTGGGGATATCATTCATCTCTGTAGCGTTTCTTCTGGTCACTGTACTTGAGTGCTCTAAGAACCATTTTCTATATTTTAGAGGTTTAATGTTGTGGTTTCTTTTGTTTTCTAACTCACCAAGATAAAAATTTGATTTGTTGAGATTTCTGCTTCGTGTGTGGTTTTTAAATGAAGGTTCATAATGTATAGCTTTTATTATGTAAATGTTTACTTAAAACTCAATTCCTAATTGTGGACTTAAAGAGAAATTAAAGTAGTAAATTCCCTCATCCTCATGTTCAACATTAAAGTCCAGAAATTAAATTTCATCTGTGGTCTTAAAACTTGGTCATTTATTTATTTTTTTCCTGATTTTATAAAAACTGGGAGCAATCTTTTTG
This sequence comes from Bubalus bubalis, assembly GCF_019923935.1. Taxonomy (NCBI): domain Eukaryota; kingdom Metazoa; phylum Chordata; class Mammalia; order Artiodactyla; family Bovidae; genus Bubalus; species Bubalus bubalis. Next base: position 27,406,613 of record NC_059159.1, on the reverse strand, counting down.
CTTTGTGTACATTTTAGTACATAAAGGATTTGTGTGTATGTATATATAGGCTTAGGAAATTGAAACTCAAGAACATTAAAGTAAGATTCATTTTAAAGGGCTGTCTAGGTTTCAGTTCCATTTATGAAGCCAGTACTATGCTGTGGATAAGAGGTTCCGAGTTGGACTACCAGGCTGCAAATGCTCTGCCACACATGAGCTATGGGACTTTTGGCAAATTACTTAATCTCTGTACCCGAGTTTCCTCCTTTGAACTTCTTACCCCATTGAGTCATTTTAAAAATTCGTGAGATGATTATTTGTATTTAATCAGTTAAAGATATATTGTTAATTAAACAAGTAAATAATTTTCATAATCATTTATATTTACTCCATTTTTAGTAAAACTATATCAGCTCTAGCTATTTTATTCATAAAATAACATGATTAAATTCAAAGAGTTTCTTGACATAAAAGTTGCTGTTGATCTGACTGAAGGAAGATACCAAAGTCTTGAATATTAAGATTGGCTTCCCAGTGGTGCTAGTGGTAAAGCGCCCACCTGCCGGTGCAGGAGACCTAAAGAGATGGGTTCCATCCCTGGGTCGGAAGTACCCCTGGAGGAGGGTGTGGCAGTCCAGATCTCCAGTGTTTTGGCTGGGGAATCCCATGGACGGAGGACACTGATAGGCTACAGTCCGTAGGGTTGCAAAGACTCAAACATGGCTGAAGCGCAGTTGGCAAGAAGCAGTAGTTCTAGGAAATGTGCATGGGTCTTGGAGTCAAAACAGGCCTGACTTCGAATCCCATTTCTTCCAATTACTAGTGCCCAAAGTCTCTAAGCATCACTTTTCCTAATCCGAAAACAGGGAAAATAATTCTTATTTCCTTGTGAGGATTAAATGAGAATATGTAAATAAATCATCCATTTCAGTGCTTGCCACATTGGTGGGTGTTTAACAAATGTAATCTTTTTACTGCACTTTATACATATGTATAGTAGATTTTATTAATGATTATTTGTTTTAAGTGGAAATAAAAATATTTAAAGACATATTTGCAAAGTTATTTATGCACATAGGTAACATTTAAATAACCAATTTAAAAATGGATGTATGGCAGTTAAAAAAATAGATGTAATAAGGACTCTGATGGCTGATTCTGATAGCTTCATTTCTTGACAGTAGTATCATTATTGAAACACCTGGTGTTTAAATCTGCCACTTGATATTTTCCCACATGTATTTTCATTCTTTGATTTCTTCTGTGAGTTTTACTGAAACATTTAATATATAGTTAAATATATAGTTAATTTATATTTATATATAAATATATAATATATATTTAATATGTAGAGTATCAAATATACACACCAATATACATAGAGGACCTAATGTTGTCTTTTCAGGGTTGCCTTTTGAAAATAGGACTCTAACTAACACGCATTATTATATGTCCTCCCTCCCTCCAAGTCAGTGAAAAAAAGAGGGAAGAATGGTGTGTACTAATACTATTTTTCCAGAGTTGAAACAGTATGACCTAGAGCATCATTGACCCTCTTGACAGCTATCAGTCTGAAGAAAAGTTCCCCCTCTGTAGAGCAGTTTCTCGAGGAAAATAAAAGCAATGTAAAGGTTTGAATTCTACTCGTATTTTGAACTGTAGATTTTGTAGTTAACAGAAATGGGAAAGTAAAGCTTGGACTCCTAGCTGACTCCTTCCCCCAGTAGTTTTACACTTTTCCAGTATTTGAAATGTGTGAAAATGATTGTGTTCTCATTCATAAAGAAATATAACTCTCACGACTGGCCTGTGTTTTTATTTCTGTTGGCAGTGTGATAAATTCGAATGAAGTTTGTATTACTTTTCTATGCATTTGGGGTCAGAGAGCGTTCCATTAAATTCCATCTGATTAAATTCTTGGTCACTTTTTTGCTTAAGTCATCAAGATGTGTTAAAAAGAATAAGTAATCCAGTATGTCTAAGATCCTTAGATTTTCAGTTCCCAAAATATGTTGCCTGTCCCAAATTTCCGGTCATCGTCACCATCGTTTGATGAAATAAAGGGCGTTTTAAAATCAAGCAGAAAAGATAGGGGAAAGGGGTGAGTCATTCTCAAGAAAGAACAGGTTCTACAATAAGTGGAAACATGTATGTGTATAATGTGTTCTGTATTATCCAGTAAGGATATAATAAATAATGCCTCTTTTTGCTGTGGACTTATGAAAGCTTTTTTGCTGAACCAGCAGTTGGGAAAATCTTGTATAAACAGAATAGCTGACTGCTTTGTTATTTGGTGGTTCTGGCAGGTCATAAAGACAAGCTTAGATTTGGTTTTAAAATCTAACCTTTTATTGTGCTGCCTGTGTGTGTTTGAATTTTTCTCCCAAATCAAATAGGAAAAGTATCCCAAGTGTGAAGAAGTGATGAGTAGTTAACTCTGGTAGAGAAAAGTCCTGTTCTGTTTCTCTGTGCATACAACATTGATAGAATACAGTCTCTCAACCCTTTTGCTTCACCTAATCTTTAAGGTGTTTGACAGTTGTATAATTCTTCCTGATTGTTATTAGAAATGAAAGCAATGTATCCTTTGTGTTCAATGAGGGCACATTTCAAAAGTGGCTTAAAGTTTCTTGGTATAAAAATAAGCTTACAGAATATAGATTTATTTAGCAAAACTGAATATTTTCCAACTTTTACATATAACCTCAGTGTTCCTGTTCTTACAGTTTTACCAGAAGCTCCAAACCTTTAGTGTCTGGTTTCTAGCGAATTTCCATTTGAGTTAATGACCTTCAGAACCAGGCTTGCTTCTACTCTTTAAAAACCCTTTGTATTAACAAAGGATGTGTTTCTCGTGCAAGTTCTGTTATTAAAATTGAAACGCTTATTCACTGAAATTTCCCACAAAACACTGGAAACTCTACAGTTTTTGAAAGAATCTTTGGGCATCCTTGTTTGGAAAAACTGACAGTTGAATTGTCATACATACTGTGATGAAAAGGAACTCATACAGAAAAATATGAGTTCCTGTAGAAAAATATAGTTTTCCTACTTTAGGGGATAAAACTCTGGGGGGAAAAAAAGCCCAACCTAAAAGTTGAGATTTATGCTTTACTCAGGGACGTTTTTAAGGATCATAGTCCGTCAGGGCAGCCTCTCAGATAGCTCTGAGGAACTATTCCAAACAAGCAAGGGAGGAACTCGGATACTCAGGAGTTTTTGCTAATTACAAAAGACAAACAAAAGACAAACATCTCAAGTTAATGATTTTAGTGCTTTTCTATGGTTGGGAAGATGGAGGAGTCTGGGCTCACTGATATTATTTCTTTGATATGTATCTTAACTATCCAGGGCCAGTATCCCGTCTTTCTCCATCCTGAATTCCTCTCAGGGCTCTCCATCCAGACTGGCTACAGTGGCTAATGGCTGAATGGCAGACAACATTCTATTCTTTCTTGATTGGAATGGCAGGCAACATTTTTTTGTACATGTTCTTTTGACTATTTAATCAGTAGGCCTGATAAACCGTGTATTCATTTTCCTCAAGGCAGAAAAAACACACCGTAAGAGACTTGGGTAAGTATTTAGGGATTAATATGAGAAATTGGAAAGCCTAGAGGAGCAGGAGTGGGGGTTGTTTGCAGTTGCCTAGGGCTGACCTAAACATGGTGAAACTGTAGCAGCTCCCCTTGCTGTGAAACTGTGCCACAGACTGCTTCCTGAGCAAGGAACTCATCAGTAACTTAAGATTTTCTAAACTTTTTGTTTACTACCTTTCTTAATTGATTTCTTGGGGCTTAATGTAAGTTCTGAGACTTCGTCCTTTCTCTTAGGTAAGTCTGCTTGTTCATATAGGCACACGATATTATGTAAGAGTGATGACTCTAAAGCAGTGACAGCCCAGGCTTATTACTTACAGTCACGATGGATAAAACTTAAAAATGAATTAATGCTTAGTTCTTCTGCCCTCTCCAAATAGAAAAGAACGTCCTATATCATTAGGGATTTTCCCTTTACCTTCTGGAGACGGATTGCTTACACCTGACGCTCAGAAAGGTGGCGAGACCCCTGGATCAGAACAATGGAAATTTCAGGAATTAAGTCAACCACGTTCTCATACCAGTCTGAAGGTAAGCTTTATCCTATGAAAATCTTCAGTTTGTTTTATAAGCTTTCTTATCCAAATTGAAGTGCTAGACAACCAGAAGAGAAAAAATGAAATAGTATGTGTACATTTTTTTGGTAAAACAAATGCTTTTTTTAAGTTGGAAATAAGTTCTTCCCAGAGTTTGTTTTGTATTACTCATTTTTCAAGTTTTATAGGAAAACGGAGTCAAGCATTGTTACATCTTGATTGTCATACTAATGACCAACATTTCGATTTCATTTAGGCTGTTTCTATTTGATTTACATTATATGAATTTAGGATGGGGTGATCAGTGAACCTATGTTTTTAAGAATTGAAAATCATTGCCACCTAAAATCCTTGGTTCACTGCTGGGAAGCTTCACAATTTAATAGGGCTTTGCTTTAAAAAAAAAAAAGAACAAAAGGAAGTGGCAACCCACTCCAGTATTCTTGCCTGGAAAATTCCATGGATAAAGGAGCCTGGCAGGCTGCAGCCCACGGGGTCGGTAGCAAAGAGTTGGACACGGCTGAGTGACAGCAAAACAACTTCTTCAGCACCTTCATAAAGCAATATCCAAAAGTGAAGTGTGTTTAGCTAAAAAGGCCTGGTGTTATTATATTCTTAACCAAGAACTTGTTACAAAATAAGTTGAAAATATAAATAATAATATATTCTAAGAGTGGAGATATACTAATAAAAAATATTTGAAGTTATAGTCTATATCTTATAAAGTAGAATATTTATAAAGGGAACTGATTATAAAGGAACCTTGTTACATTAGTATATCTACTCTGTCATGAAACAAACAGACCACGTAAATGAATACAGTTGAGTTACTTACATCTCTCTCTCTCTTTTCTGGTCTCTTTCTCCAGATTACTTCTCATGGCTTTAAATACTCAGATAACTCTTTTTTTTTTTTTTAATTTGTTTTTAATTTATTTGGCTGCACTGAGTCTTAGTTGTGACACACAGGATATTTAGTTGTGGCATGTGGGTCTAGTTCGCTAAGAATAAACCCAGGCCCCCTGCACTGGAAGCTCAGATTCTTAGCCACTGGAGCATCAGGGAAGTCCCCTTACATAGCTCTTATGATGCCTCTGAAATATGAAGTCATTTACTTATTTATTTTGTTTCTCTCCACTAAGAATGTAAGACCCATGTGGTTTATTTACTGCTGTGTCCCTAGCTCTTAGAAAAGGTGCCTAGCACGTAGTGGTCTCTCAGAACATGTTTGTCAAATGGATTATTTGTTTTAGATGTTAGAAAGATTCTTTTGACATAATGTAAATGGTCTGTTTCTCAGCTCTAGTAGGTAGAGGCATTTAGAATCATTTCATTGATCTTTGAAACGTGCTCAAAACAGTAAGAAGTAAATAAATATTTCATAGCTTTGCTCCCACTGCAAACTATTTTTAACAGTAGGCCTAACTTCACGTTTTTTCCATTCTCTGACTAGTTATAAAGTGATTAACAGATGGATTTGAACAGGGGAGTTGGGTCCTCCCTAGGGATACTAAGGTAGGTATTCCCAAGAGAGGTTTTTAAAATAAAATCCAGTTTGTTTCTACTGTGGACATGAAGCCAGTAAATGAGATAAAGGCTTAACAGGACTTCCCCTGGTGGTCCAGTGGTTAAGAATCCAGCAGCCAATGCAGGGGAAATGGATTAGACTCCTGGTTTGGGGAGATTCCACATGCTGTGGGCCAGCTAAGCCTGTGTACCACAACTACTGGAGGTCATGCGCCGCAACTCCTGAAGCCTGTGCGCCCTGGAGTCCATGCTCTGCAACAAGAGAAGCCACCACCATGAGAAACCTGCACACTGCAATTAGGGAGTAGCCTCTGCTTGCTGCACTAGAGAAAGCCCGTGTGTAGCAGCAGACCCAATGCAGCATCTGCCCCACCCCAAAAGGGATAAGTTTGTGAAATATGTCTCATAATCAGGACATATTTTACTATTTACTTAAGTCTATGTTATTAGTCAGATGTCTTTTTCTAACTTTGCAAAAGCCTGGGAGTCGGGTTTAGAGTTCACATGTAGATTGCATTGAACAAACACACTAGTCTTGGTTTCCATGTCTGACAGAAGTGGGACTAGACCATCTCTATTGTAATGTGTTTTTCAACTTTCATTTTTCTAAGAACTTTCAGGATGACCTAGCTCTATTAAGAGTATGCTCATAATATTAATTTTACTGGCACTTTTTTTGTGTGAAATAAGGTTAAGGTGAAAATGTTGTGTGAGAAAACCAGGGAAACTATGGCAGAAGAATGGCAGTAAAGGAGATTTGGCCATGATTATAGATTTATGGACCTTTTTTGTTGCTTTATTGCAGATTTCTCCCTGTGAGAGAGTTGTAGTCAACAAGGTTATATCTTCAGGTATACTATACCATTTAATGTAAGGAACTTGAGCATCTGTAGATTTTGGTAAACACAGGGAGTTCTGGAACAATCCCCTGCAGATAACAAGGGATTACTGTAATGGAATATCTGCTAAGACTGGTTTACCTAGAAAATATACATGTTGTTCTTAAAAAACTTAAAAAGAAGTATTTGTACATATTTATTCCTTGTTTGTTGTATTTTTGTTGGGAAAATCAACAAAGAAACAAATATATGGAAGCATGAAGTTTCAAGTAGTGTTAACGTACTGTTTTTATAAAACAAAGTAAGGGGCTAGAGAATAGTAGTAAGAAGGGGTAACTGAGGAATTTCTCTTGAAAGTGGTGACTTGTGCCCTGAAAAGAAGATGTACAGGCATGGAAAGGTCCAGAGGAATATGTGTTTCAGGATGGTCAAATAGCATCTGTAAAGACCTCAAGGTGGGGACAGACTTTAGCATGGTTGAAGAATGTGGTTTTTTTTTTCTGTTCATCCTATTCCTCTGAGACTTTAATTCTACTTACTGCACCAGTGTGCCTTTTTTTACAATTATCCAAAATACCAGTCTTTCTAAACATGAAAAATTCCCATTCCCTTGCTACATTGTAGCAGCATTTGATACATTTGAATACTCTCTGCTTCTTGAAATGCTTTTTTTCACTTTGCTCCCAGGATGCTTCTCCCCACCCCCTCCCCACGCCCCCCAACCCCCCAGTCTCTGGTATTCTTCACAGGTCCTTTTCCTTTGCTGATTTTGGACTTGTAAATGTTGGAGTTCTCTAGGGCTTAAAGCTCAGCCCTCTGCTCTACTTAATCTAGGTAACTCAAGTTTCATGTCTGTAAGTACCATCCACCCATCAGCTTTCAGAAATTTTAATCTCTGACCTTTCTCGAACTCCACACGTTTGCATCCAGTTGCTTTTCTTTATAGTTTTCCCACATACGCATTTGTGTCCTGCTTAGGTTACCGGCCAGTAGAAGTACTCTGTCAAGGCCAATCTAAATGCCACAGCTTACATTGAAGCTCCACCTGACACCTTTTTGATGGTCCTTAAATCTAATTTAGAGATCAGTTTAAAGCTGAAAGCAGGAGAGATCTGAACAGAAATTTTTGACTGGGGGGCTTCTGGTGAAATTGGTAAAAGAAACTTCTTATGTTAAATGACATTTTCTGTTGAAAATGTATTATAAAAATGCTAAGGCTGGGGGCTTCCCTGGTGGCTCAGTGGTTCAGGCCTAATTGGAGATGTGGATGGAGGAGCAGATATACTAGGTATGATAGTTTATCTGAAGTAGTATAATACTGTTTTAAAAATTGATTTTTAAAATGACTTAACCGAACATTTCTTTAAAATGTTCCTGACTGGGACTTCCCTGGTGGCTCAGTGGTAAAGAATCTGCCTGCCAGTGCAGGTGACACGGGTCTGATCCCTGATCTGGGGAGACCCCACATGCTGCAGAGCATCGAAGCCTGTGTGCCACAACTGCTGAGAGCCCAGGAACCATAACTGCCGAGCCCACGTGCCACAGCTGCTGATGCCCTTGCTCCCTAGAGTCCGTGCTCTACCACAAGAGATGCCACCACAGTGAGAATCCTGCGCACTGAAACTAGAGGGGAGCCCTTGCTTGCTGCAGCAGGAGAAAAGCCCGGATAGCTCAAGACTCAGCAAAGCCCCCAAATAAGAAGTAAATAAATAAAAGTTAAAAAGCTAAGGCTGGAAATGGTCAAAAATGTTAAGGTAAGGTTGTTCCTCCAACTGAATTATATTCATGAAAAAAGGAAATAGTATGTAGGTTACTCAAGAAGTAAGTAACTGTGGTTAGAGGAAAGTAAAAGGATATCTTGAGTTGCCAGGGTAAAGGGAAAAGTACTCTTAGAATGGGACATTCATGGTGATGGCTGATCAGGGCTCTCTCACTTAAACAGGCCTCTTGCTGTAGGGTTGATGGCCAGTCCTAGTGTCTGAGTGATTTCCTGGGTCCAGCAAAGGGATCAGATTTCCAGACTCATTTTCCACTCTACCTTCACTGACCAAGCAGCTGCCAAGAACAGAGGCCACCTCTCCTAATACCTGGCAAAATAAAGGCAGTATTGCCTCACAATTTGATTGCTTCTCTGAGGTACCCATCAGTGTATTTGGGGAGAAGCTTCAAGAACAAGTTGAGGAGGGACTGTCCTTCTGTGTATTAGACTGGAGAGGTTCCACAAAAGAAATCTGCATGTCATGAAGGAGGCAATGATTCAGGCAGATGAAGTAGCTGCAGAGATTACTAGGAAGCTGGAGAAACAGAAGAAACACTTGAATAAGGAAAAGAAAAGGCTGGCTGTGATTGCCCTGGCATCTTCAGAAAACAGTAGTGCCCCGGAGGAATGAGGAGACAAGTAAAAGACCCCAAAAGAAGAAAAAGTAAAAGCCTGAGGAGGCTCCCTGGGAGAATGGAATGGAAGACCCATCTTATTACCTCCAAACCCAAGAAAAAGAAATCTTTTTCCAAGGAGGAGCTAGTTAGTAGCAATATTGAAGAGACAGCTGGCTGTAGAAGTCTTTCCAAGTTTTCCCAAAGAGGAATCAGTTAATGACCCTGAAGAGTCAGGAAACAAGAGGGTCCCCCCCAAAAAAGAGGAAATTCTCTTCCAAGGCGGACCCACTCAGCAGTAGACTTTTAAGAGGCTTTTGCTAGCAATAACAGAAAGTGAAAGTCACTCAGTCCTGTCCGACTCTTTGCGACCCCATGGACTATACAGTCCATCGAATTCTCCAGGCCAGAATACTGGACTGGATAGCCTTTCCCTTCTCTAGGGGATCTTACCAACCCTGGGACTGAACCCAGGTCTCCCGGATTGCAGGCAGATACTTTACCGGCTGAGCCACAAGGGAAGCCCAAGAATACTGGAGTGGGTGGCCTATCCCTTTTCCAGCAGATCTTCCTGACCCAGGAATTGAACCAGGGTCTCCTGCCTTGCAGGTGGATTCTTTACCAACTGAGCTATCAGGGAAGCCCCTTTACAAACTGAGCTATCAGGGAAGCAAGAATGGTGGCTCCAAGAAAAAGGAAAAGCTCCAAAAACTATCCCAGAAAAGTTAGAATGGACATTTTCCTAGTGAGGCATAACTTGCAGAGATATTTCCCTACACATCCTCCAGAGCCCTATAAAATTAAAAACAAGCCAACAACAACAAAAATGGGACAGACTGGGTTGTTTGTGTGCTTAGAAGGAGAGTCCAATGTAAAAAGAAATTGAAAACAAGGGAATGAAGCAAGATGAATAATACATCAGAATTGCAGAGGAAGGGCCAGGGGAAAGGGATCGCATATACCAACTGCCATTAAAATCTACTTTACTGATAGGATTACCTCACTTTGTCCTAAACTCTTGCCATTACAAGCAATGCTGAATTGAATAAACCTTGTACATAATTTTGTGCTGGTATTTATAGTTCCCATAAGTGGGATTGCTGAATCAAAGCCCATATTTCAGATTTTGCTAGATATCACCAAATTGCCTGCCAAAGGGATGGTAGCCATTTGTTTTCTCACCAGCTGTGTTGTGTAAGTTCTTCATTGCTTTACAAGTTTAGAGTTCAAATATCTCTCCCTTGTGCCCATATATAGAAAGAGAACAAAATGTTTTAAATATTGAAAATATGCTATACATAAAATTGTCACAGTTTTTAGACCTTGGTTGGTATCACTTTGGCACTGATTTCATAGATTCCGTCTGGTTTCACGTGTACGCATATGTATGTGTATATATGCAGCTGGTGCATGGATATGCACCTGCACACGCCTACAGACATGCGAATGTGCAAATATGTATATATATTCCAAGAAGGTTATTCGTTTTTCATTTTAAGAGTCTCCTAGGTTGTTGGTTATTCATAGAATGTGACTTTTAAAACGGAGAAAAAACAATTTTAGCTAAAAGCAATTGGGTTGGTACCTACTTACGAAAGTTTTAGAGTTCTTTTAAAACTGCATGACTTGAACTACTTGAGTGGAGCTGCTGTGAGAAGGTCTTGTTAGCAGGGTTTGGTGTATAAAGCCAGCGGTCAATGCGTGCTGCATTCTTCAGAGGATGTGCTTAGCATGCAAAACGAAAAATGCCTGAACAGAGCCAGCATTCTTGTTTAGAAGAATTTTCCATCCTCCTCCATTTATGTTTAGTCGTTCCTATTTCTTGAGTTTTCCCAAGCTTGAATCTTTGTAGTAGTTAAACCTTACTCTTGTGTCTTCTGTGATTAAAAATCCTGTCGTAAAATGCATGTATGATTTTACATCTCAAAACAGTTAATGCTCTTGGTTGTTTTTTGTTTTTTTAATATTTCGTTTTTAGACATTTTAGACTTAGAGAAAAGTTGCAAGAACAGTACAGAGGGAACGATACCCATCACCTGCCATCCACCAATATTAACTAACCACGATAAGATGATTAAAACTAAAAAATTAACATTGGTACAATACTATTAGCTGAACTACAGACTTTTATTCAGATTTTGCCAATTTTCCCACCAGTGTTCTTTTTTGGTTCCAGGATCCAGTCCAGGATCCCACATGGCATTGAGTTATGTTGCCTCAGTCCCTTCTAATATGTGAGCTTCTCAGTCTTTGCTTGTCTTTCATGACCTTCAAGCTGAAAGAATACTGGTTGGTTATTTTGTAGACTGTCTCTAAATTTGGGCTTCTCTGATGGTTTCTCATGGTTAGATTGAGGCTATATATTTTTAATAAGGTTGCTACAGAAGCAGCATGCTGTAATGGTGATGTTAACCTTCATTGCTTGGTTCATCTAGTGTATGTTGGATTTCTCCACTGTAAAGTTATTGTTTTTCTCTTTATAATTTGATTAATAAATATCTTGGTGGATGTATTTTGAGACTGTGCTGATATCCTGTTTCTCAAACTTTCATTTACTGATTTTAGTACCCATCAGTGAATCTTAGCTATAATAATCACTATTGTGGTGTTCTAATGCTTATTTTCTGTTTTCTTCATTCTGCATTTATTAGGGAGAGCTACTCATTCCCTCCCTTCTTTCTTTCCTTGTTTGAATTAATAGATACTATTTTATTCTGTAGGTTATCCAACACTGTTATAGTAAGTCCTATACATACGAACAAGTTCCATTTTCAAAGCACGTTCCTAAATCCAATTTGTAAGTCTGACAAAGTTAGCCTAGTTACCCAACTAACACAACCAGTCAAATGGTACTGTGCTGTAACAGGTTTATAATACTTTTCACACAAATAAAAACAAACACAGAAAATAAAGAAAACTTTTTAATCTTACAGTACAGTACCCTTAAAAGTACAACAGGCAAGAAGAGTTGCTGACTAGAGGAGGGAGAGAAGATGGGAGATGGTGGAGCTGAAAGATCGTCAGCAGTAGGAGACTCCCAATTTCACTCATACCTGACATTGATGGAATGCACGTTCTCATTTTTGCAAGTTCGAAACTTGCAGTTTTGTGTGTAGGGTACTTACTATATTTATTTTGTTGCTCAAATGGTTTCAGCTTAGGACATCAGGAGCTCTTTCAGGAGTCATCCTAATACCCTTTATGCCCATACTCTTCTGAGTCCTTCCTTCCTGACACCACCAGATGCTCCAGGCTCTTGTATTTTCCCTGTACCTGCTGTGCAATTGACTGCTTCTCAAAGAAACCCTAGTTCTGTTTATTGGAGAAAATATTTAGGAACCAAGATCTAGGCACTAAATGTGCTTATGGATTGTAACATAAGGATCCTCCTTTGATCCTTATGTTGGGTTTTTCCATTGGTTTATATTATACATTATTTCCTTTGGATTTTTATATTAGTATTTACAGTAGAGTAAAATAAAAATAGAGTTTTAAGAAAAATGGATTATTTGTTATAATATTTTATGTTTTGCTTGAGATTATTAATAGTAAATAATACTCAAATTAAGACTTATTTATTAATGATTGAGGCTTATTTAATACGTTATTATTTCTTATTAAAACTTATTTAATAAGTCTCTTAATCTGGCAAAGAAACCAGGCAGCCAAGTCCAGAAAGCAGTGAGTCCCAAACAAGATGTCCCAAAGAGACCCACACCAAGCCACAGTTAAAATGTCAGAAGATCCCACATGCCTCATGGCCAAAATCCAGAGTATAAACAACAGAAGCGGGCTTCCTGGTGGCTCAGTGGTAAAGGATCTGCCTTCCAATGCAAGAGACACAGTTCGATCCCTGGGCTGAGAAGATCCCACATGCTCTGGAGCAACTAAGCCCACAACCACTGGGCTTGTGCTCTAGAGCCCGGGAGCTGCAACCACTGAAGCCCGTGTGCCCTGAAACCTGTGCGCCCTGAAACCCATGCCCCACAACAAGGGAGGCCTCTGCAGCGAGAGGTCTGCGCACAGCAACTAGAGGGTGGCCTCCACACGCCGCAACTGGAGACAGCCCATACTGCACTGAAGACCCAGCAGAGCCCCCCAGAAAGAATTGTGATAGAGGGTTATCTTTTTTGCTTTTAGGGTGCTGACAAGATTCTGACTCCTGTTCTAAGCGCAGCTTACTCAGATGTATTCAGTTTGTGAAAACTGAGCTGTACACTTGTGTTATGTGAACTTACTTGTACGTGTATTATGCTTCAGTTTTTTACCAAAAAAATCTCTCCTTTAGTGTCTTTCCCCTCCCTCAAGGCAACTTCTGTAACCAGTTTCTTGTGTCCTTCCTGAGTTATTTTGAGCATATAAAAGCTTACATCTTTTTTTTTCCCTACAAGTACTGTATGAATCACACTTCACTTTACTTTTTTTCTCCCTTTCACTTTATATGTCTTGTGAATTGCTCAATTTCTGCCTTTTTTTTTTTAATTGATCTGGGAGCATCCTCCTAGCTCTGAATTACAAAATTGGAGGTCTAAAAGAGAAGCAGTTCTCAAAGACATCATGCTGAATGATGGAAGTCTTAGATAAAAGAATACATGTTCTGTGGTACCAACTATATGAAGTTTTATATAATGGAAAATGAATGTGTGGTCGGGACAAAATTAGAACAGTAGTTGTCTCTGATGGGATGTGAGTGGGATCGACTAAGAAAGGGCCTGAGGGAAATATCTAGGATGATGGTAATGTACTATATCTTGATAGGGGGTTGGGTTAGACAGATGGGTGCGTTTGTCAACACTCAGCAAAATACAATTTGTGCATTTTATGTAAGTTTAACTCAACAATATGTAAAACAGATACTGAGCTCTAGTTGATGACATGTGCTGAAATGTTTAGGGCTGAAGTGTATTGATGATGACAGTGTCTTTGAAATGCATCTTGGCCTGGTGGAAAGATGGGTAGTTATGTGATAATAGTAAAGAATAGTAAAATGCTAATGGGTAGAAACGAGGTCATGAGTATGTGGGTGTTCACTGAAAAATTCTAAAAGTAAAATGTTGGGAGGAAAGAGAAAGCAAGCAAGCTGGGTATTGCCTGGACAAAACATGACGAACCACGTTAAAGTGTACAGTCAGGTGGCGTTCAGTGCATTCGCAGTGTTGTATAACCACCGCCTCTCTCATTTCAAAGCTGCATCACCATTGAGACTTTGACTAGAGGTTACATTTATTCCTAAGTATTTTATTCTTTTTATGCTATTGTAAATGGAATTGTTTTCTTAATTATCTTCTTGGATTGTTCGTTGCAACTGATTTTTGTGTGTTGATTTTGTATCTTGGAACTTTGCTGAATTCATTGATTAGCTTTAATTTTGTGTGTGTAATCTTTAGGGTTTTCTCGATATAAGATCATGTTGTCAGTGAATAGAGATAATTTTACTTCTTTTCTAATTTGAAGGCCTATTTCTTCTTCTTGTCTATTTGCTCTGCCTACAACCTCTAATATAATATTTATTAGAAGTGGCAAAAGTGGACATTGTTCCTAATTCTAAGGGAAAAACTTAGTCTTTTACCACTGAGTATGTTTTTAGCCATGGGTTTTTCATATATGGCTTTAATTATAGTGAGTTTCTTTCTGTTTCTCGTTCATTAAGTGTTTTTATTGTGAAAAGATGTGGAATTTTGTCATTCTATTATTGCATCAGTTGAGATGATTTGGGGTTTTTATCCTTCATTCTATTAAGGTGACATATCACATGGATTAATTTTTGTCTGTTGACCCATTCTAAAATTCCAGGAATAAATCCCATTTGATCATAGTGTATAAACCTTTTAATGTACTGCTTTGGTTTGCTTGTGTTTTGTTCAATACTTCTATGTCAGTAGTTGTAAAGGATATTTGTAATTTTCTTGTAGTGTCTTTGCCTGTCTTTGGTATCAGTGTAAAAGTTTTCAAAATATATGCTGGGATGCAAAAAAAAAAGGATTATATGTTGTAATTTTTTATGGTTTCCTTGGGACAGAGCATAAGGAATATTATTTAATATTAATATTAAATACTTGTTATTTAATAATTCTCAAATTAAGACTTATTTAATAATTGAGACTTATTTATAAATCTCAAAATACATCCACCAATAATTGAATAATATTAAATAACAATACAAATGTATTACTTGAGCTGCACCGGTCTTGGTTGCTGCGCTGGCTTTCTCGCCATGTGGCGAGCGTGGTAGCGCACAGGCTTCTCATTGCCGTGGCTTCTCCAGTTGCGGATCAGCGGCTGTAGAGCATGGAGGCTCCGTAGTTGCAACACAGGCTCTAGAGTGTGGGCTCAGTGGTTGTGGTACATGGACTTAGTTTCCCCATGGCATGTGGAATCGTCCCAGAGTAGGGATCAAACCCATGGCCCCTGCAGTGGCAGGCAGATTCTTAACTACGGCACCACCAGGAAAGTCCTATAACTTCAGTTGTTATTTACCAACTTTCCCACCCAGGTATATCCTTATTTGATAACTTCAGGAATCATCCACAGCTGACAATGGGGGTTTAAAGGGAAAACTGAGTTAAGACTTACTCTTCTTAATATTTTGGTACTTTTCCATTCATTCATTCATTCATTTTTATTGAGGTATAACTGATAACATTATAAGATTCATACTTAAAAGGGCCTTCCCTTTTAAACTCTTGCTTAGAAAAGATGCAGTAGATTAGTTCTTTTTTAATGGGTGTTAATGTTAATAAATAAGATTTTCTCCCCCCCTCTTTTTGGCATATTTATTATGTTGTGTGTTGACCCAGATGCTTGTGTATGTTGAGAATGGAAACTGGTAAAACTTGGTTGGTGAAAAATAACACTGTTAAAAATTATGGTATTTAAACCTTATATTTCTAATGTGACTTCTTTTGAAGTAATTGGCACATGCATATTTATTACTATTGATATTTAATGTTTAAACAAACTCTTAGGAAAAATAGCTTTAAGTATTTTCTGTTGAAGAAAAATTACTTTGCTTTTTACATTAAAAAACTTTGATACCTACTGGGTCACAAACAATACCAGATGCTAGAAATGTAAAGTTGATCTGAGATCCCATATTTTATAAAGCAGGCTTAATAATTCTTTTAAAAGGTTATATTAATAAGGTTTCACAATCAAATATATAAATATATTGAATCTAGAGTAAAAAATGTAAATTCCATTCCTTCCCCTCAGTTATTGGTGTATCCTCAGTTGGTATATTCTTCATGCTCCTTTCTTCACATCTGCACATGAAAAGTGAAAGTAAAAGTTGCTCAGTCGTGTCCGACTCTTTTTGACCCCATGGATTATACTGGAGTGGGTAGCCTTTCCCTTCTCCAGGAGATCTTCCCAACCCAGGGATCAAACCCAGGTCTCCCACATTGCAATCAGATTCTTTACCAACTGAGCCACAAGGGAAGCCCAGGAATATGGGCGTGAGGAGCCTATCCCTTCTCCAGGGGATCTTCCCAACCCAGGAATTGAACTGGGGTCTCCTGCATTGCAGGTGGATTCTATCAGGGAAGTCTATATTGCACATAGATAATACATACTCATATATGTCTTTGTAAGATAAATGAGTTTATGCTCTTTTAAGTATTTCCTGCAGCTTTTTGTTTTCCATTTTGAAATACATATTCACAATCTTTTCATTTTTATTTAGAGAGTTATTTACCTAGCTTTTGATGAAATGTTATTTGAGAAGAGTTAAAGATGAGAATCCAAAATCAAAGCTCGTGTAAACAGATATTAAAGGAGATGCAGTCTGGTTTGTACAGAGTGAATCATGTGGTGGTATATTAAATGGAATATCATCCAACCTTATTAAAAAATCTTGCCAGTTTTGATAACATGGTTGGACCTAGAGGGTATGTGCCAAGTGAAAAAAAATCAGTCAGTGAAAGACAAATACCATGTGATTTCTCTCATATGTGGAACCTAAAAACACAAAGCAAAATGAACAAACATAAAACAGAAGCGGACTCATAGGTACAGAGGACAAATTGAAGTTGCCGGAAGGGAGTGGGGTGTGAGGAGATGAGTGAAATAGGTGAGGGAGGTACAAAGCTACATTCATAGAATAAAGAAGTCAAAGAGATATAATGTACAGCATAGGGAATACAGTCAATAATATTGCAATAACTTTGTATGGCAACAGTTGTTACTTAGACTTGGTGATCATTTTCTAATGTCTAAAAATACCAAACCACTGCATTATACACATGAAACTAATATAATGTTGTAAGTCAATTATGTTTCATTTAGGAAAAAAGTGAATCTTTTCTTGTTCATCTGTACTTTTTTGGGTGGGAACTAAGAGAGTGCAGCACAGCTATATTTTAGACTTTCAAAAAGACTGATGGATTTCCAGACTAAGAATATTTAAAACTTGAAGTTGTTTTCTGTTTAAGAGAAACACTGTTGTCTCAAAGAGGGCAAATGTACAAGTAGAGAATATGAGTAATAAATGTTTTTTGAGAAAGGATTTGAATCTTGGTCACCCTTTAATTATTAGTGTTCTCTATCAGTTTCAGAAATGATAGGGGGTGAGGCAGGGGGAAGAAGAGTGTGTTTAGCATTTCCAAGTATGCTGCTGCTGCTACTGCTGCTGCTAAGTTGCTTCAGTCGTGTCCAACTCTGTGCGACCTCATAGATGGCAGCCCACCAGGCTCCGCCGTCCCTGGGATTCTCCAGGCAAGAACACTGGAGTGGGTTGCCATTTCCTTCTCCAATGCATGAAAGTGAAAAGTGAAAGTGAAGTCATTTAGTCATGTCCAACTCTTCACGACTCCATGGACTGCAGCCTGCCTGGCTCCTCCATCCATGGGATTTTCCAGGCAAGAGTACTGGAGTGGGGTGCCATTGCCTTCTCCGCCAAGTATGCTAAATTGGAATATTTACTATGTTAATTACTCAAGATGATTAGGATAAATTTCAGGAAGATTTCTCTTTTGAGGGGATTCCCTGGTAGCTCAGCTGGTAAAGAATCCACCTGAAGTGCAGGAGACCCTGGTTCGATTCCTGGGTTGGGATGATCTGCTGGAGAAGAGATAGGCTACCCACTCCAGTATTCTTGGGCTTCCCTGGTGGCTCAGATGGTAAAGAATCCGCCTGCAGTGCAGGAGACCTGGGTTCTATCCCTGAGTTGGGAAGATCCCGTGGAGAAGGGAACTTATACCCACTCCACTATTATGGCCGGAAGAATTCCATGGACTGTGTAGTCCATGGGGTCACAAAGAGTCCAACACAACTGAGTGACTTTTGCTTCAGTTCATTTGGGTCTTCGTTGCTGTTTGGGCTTTTCTTTAGTTGCAGCAAGCAGGGGCTAGTTATGTTGTGTGGGCTTCTCGTTGCAATGGCTTCTTTTGTTGCAGAGCATGGACTCTAGAGCAGAGGTTCAATAGTTGTGGCTTGGGCTTAGTTGCTCTGTGGCATGTGGGATCTTTCCGATCAGTCTCTCCTGCATTGGCAGGCGGATTCTTTACCACTGAGCCACCAGGGAAGCCTTTATGAATATAAAAAACAGTTAAGTGATAAACTGCTTATTGACAAAGTATAGGGTAAGATAGGACCCAAGTGGTGGCTTTTGAGTCATGATATGGCTTAAAATAGAGACTTAAAGGAGGTGATTTTAAGTCAAAACAAAACCCCCAAACCCTCATTTGAACAAAGTAGAAAATAGAGATGGACCTTGTTACCCTGAGAGGTAGCACAAGCCAAAGATACTTAGACATATGCTGACACCTAGTAAATATATGAATTTTTTTCTGTTTTATAATATTTCCCTATTCCCAGGTCAGAAGTAGCCCTGAACCTCTGAAGGCTATAGAACAGGAGGTGAGAATGGGCTTTCAAAACATTTTGCAAAAAGTAGATGAAAGTGATTAACTTTTGGTTACTTCCTCAACTGCCACTCTCAAGATATCAAGTGCTCAGTTTGGAAGACTACTGATGTTATTCACTGAGTGAGTGAAAGTCTCTCAGTCATGTCTGATTCTTTGTGACCCCGTGGACTACACAGTCTATGGAATTCTTCAGGTCAGAGTACTGGACTGGGTAGCCTTTCCCTTTTCCAGGGGATCTTCCCAACCCAGGGATCAAACCCAGGTCTCCCACATTGCAGGCGGATTTTTTTTTTACCAGCTGAGCCACCAGGGAAGCCCACTGAAATGAAAGAAAATTATTTCTTCTACAGTGGTTGCTAGGGCTTTACTGTAATCTATAGAGGAGAGAATAGAATAAGTAAATCCTATGGAAGTTCAGCTGATTTCTCTTTATACAGCTCTGGGTAAGAAGACTTCTGTGTTTGCACAAATACCGTCCTCAGGGCGGAATGTACACAACTTGAAAGTATCCTGGAGACAGCCTAGTAAGTCATTTCACCATGGGCTGCCTCTCTAGTTAAACAGATTTGTTTAGCGCCTGTCGAGGCACCATTCAGCAAACATCATTTGAGAGCCTACTTCATGTCAGGCTTGATATGCTAGGCACTGGGGATATAAGGACAAAAGAAGACTGTATCCTACCCATTAGATCAGGGTTAACCAGGGTAAGGCCATCACCTGGTTCATAACAGTGGAACCAGTATCATTTTCAGAAATATCTTCAGAAGTAGGTCATCTATGCCTCTGTTTCAATAAGCCAAATTTTTTTGAACCTATAGTATAAC
Organism: Bubalus bubalis; assembly: GCF_019923935.1. NCBI lineage: Eukaryota > Metazoa > Chordata > Mammalia > Artiodactyla > Bovidae > Bubalus > Bubalus bubalis. Next base: position 27,387,070 of record NC_059159.1, on the reverse strand, counting down.
TTAGAGCTAGACTTATTTCATCTTAGTGGTTCTCAGTGTTTCTTTGGGTCACGGATTCCTTTAGGAATCAGATTAAAGTTATGAAGCTCTCTAGAAAATACATGTATACACAGAATTTTGTGATCTGTTTGTCTTTTACTTAGATTAGGCTTAAAATCTTTGACACTAAAGACAGGTTTATATAGCAGAGTTACTTGCCCTCTGTTTTAGCTTATTTCAGAGGAAATCAGGCAAGCTACTTAAGAAAACACTATATTAGAACATTTCTAAATTGTCCTTAATTGACTAATTTATTTTTATAGTTGTGAACTTACTTTATAGTCTCTCTGAATATAACTAGCAATGGGGCAATGGCAAATAATACGTGACATGTATATTCTATATACAGTACTGGTTATGTGAGGCATTGATGAATGGAACAGTAGAAAGTATTTTGTAAAGGTGTATAGACTTCTAGCCTGATATCTAAAACCAGTAGAAAAATAGCACAAAGACCAGATTGTTTTCACCATGGTATCTCAAGTGAAGCTAAAATTAATGCCACCTATTCTCTCTTTTTTCCCCTCATTCTCTTTTTTGTATTGTGATTTAAGAAAAAAAAGTAAAGTTTACTGTTGTAACCATTTTAACTATACACTTCAGTAGTGTTAAGAATATTCATATTATTGTGAAACAGATTGCTAGAGCTTTTTTATCTTGCACATCTGAAGCTGTATACTCATTAAACTCCTCTTTCAGTCCCTCCCCTCAGCACTGTCAACTACCACTCTACTTAGTGTTTCTATGAATGTGACCACTTTAGATACCTCATGTAAGTGAAATCATGTTGTATTTGTTTTTTTGTGATTAGCTTATTTCATTTAGCATAGTATCCTCAAGATTGATCCATATTGTATCAAGGAAATCACAGGATTTCCTCCCATTTTAAAGCTGAATAATATTCCATTGTGTGTATACATATATATACATACATATATATATATATATTTATACACCATATTTTGTTTATACATTTCATCCCTTGTTGGACATTTGGGTCGCTTCCACTTGTTGATTACTATGAATAGTTCTGCGTGAATGTGAGTGTGTAAATATCTCTTTGAATCCCTGTCTCCAAATCTTTTGGTTTTATAAGCAGAAGGGGTAGTGCTGGATCATACAGTGGTTCTATTTTTAATTTTATAAGGAAATGTTATACTGTTTTCCATAGCAGTTGCACCATCATATCACCCCACCAGCAGTACACAGGGGTCCTAATTTCTTCACTCTCATCAGGACTTGTTATCTTGCACAGCACTTGCAGTCACAGCACTGGAACCCCAAGTCAGGTTCCTTAGTTTTGTGGGCATTGTTTAGTGACTTGAAAGCCTGTAATAGAGTTTCTTAAAGATTGAAAGACTTTGAGTGGCGTTACAAAACAAGTACATTTGTTAGAGACTTGACGGCCCAGTAAGTCTCCACTTGGGGCTCCTACACGTGTCATTGAAGAGGACATCTTAATGACGTCAGGTGATTCAAATTGTTAGGCTGGTGGTCTTCAGATAAATAAAGCAGCATTTGTAGTTAAAATTGACATAGAGCAACATAAAATAGGAATTAGAGGTCTCTTGATGTCACAGATTGAATATAAAATAATAGCGTGCAACTCCCCTACACCTTCACATTAAATAATTCATATCAGTGCTTCCAGCTTCCATTTGCTGCTTCTGCTGCTGCTGCTGCTAAGTCGCTTCAGTCATGTTTGACTCTGTGCGACCCCACAGACAACAGCCCATCAGGCTCCCCCATCCCTGGGATTCTCTAGGCAAGAATACTGGAATGGGTTGCCATTTCCTTCTCCAATGCATGAAAGTGAAAAGTGAAAGTGAAGTCACTCAGTCATGTCCGACTCTTAGCCACCCCATGGACTGCAGCCTACCAGGCTCCTCCGTCCATGGGATTTTCCAGGCAAGAGTACCAGAGTCGGGTGCCATTGCCTTCTCCAAGCTTCCATTTAGGTCCTAGTAAAAATTTTTCCTTATTTTGTACCTGGAGTCTTAAGGACTTACTGTTGATCAGTGATACATTTTATATTTAACAACAGGCTAATATTTAGGATTGTCTTTCTTCCTTCTATCTTTAGTTGGATGCATTGTTAGTGACAAAATTTCATAATTTCTTCCATAGGAGAAAAAAATATTGTGCCCTCAGTCAAACACTGTGGCAGAGACTTTTCATTCCATTTGTTTATTATTCAGTCCTCAGTCACGCCTGACACTTTGGGACCTCATGGACTGCAGCATGCCACACTTCCCTGTCCTCCCCTATCTCTAGGAGTTTGCTCATGTCTATGCAGTCAGTGATGGCATCCAGCCATCTCATACTCGGATGCCCCTTTCTCTTCTTGCCCTCAATCTTTCCCAGCATCAGGATCTTTTCCAGTGAGTCAGTTCTTTGCATCACATGGCCAAAATATTGGCACTTCAGCTTCTGCATCTTTCCTTCCACTGAATATTCAGTGTTGATTTCCTTTAGGATTGACTGGTTTGATTTCCTTGCAGTCCAAGGGACTCTCAAAAATCTTTTCCAGCACTGCAGTTTGAAAGCGTCAGTTCTTTGGCATCACCCTTCTTTATGGTTCAACTCTCATATCCATACTTGACTGCTGGAAAAACCATAGCTTTGACCATACAGACCTTTGTTGGCAAAGTGATGACTGCGTTTTAATATGCTGTCTAGGTTTGTCATAACTTTTCTTCCAAGGAGCAAGCATCTTTTAATTTCATGGCTGCAGTCTCCATCCCACAGTGATTTTTTGAGCCCAAGAAAATAAAGTCTGTCACTGTTTCCATTTTTTTCCCCATCTATTTGTCATGAAGTGATGGGACCGGATGCCATGAGCTTAGTTTTCTGAATGTTGGGTTGGGTTTTAAGCCAGCTTTTTCACTCTGGTCTTTCACCTTCATTAAGAGGCTCTTTTATTGCTCTTTGTTTCCTGCCATTAGGGTGGTGTCATCTGCATAACTACCACACAACTGGGCTCGTTTCACATACTAGCAAAGTTATGCGCAAAATCTTTAAAGCTAGGCTTCAGTGGTACTTGAACCAAGAACTTCCAAATGTACCAACTGTATTTCCAAGAGGGAGAAGTACCAGAGATCAAATTGCTAATATTTGTTGGATCATGGAGAAAGCAAGGGAGTTCCAGAAAAACATCTACTTCTGCTTCACTGACTATGCTAAAGCTTTTGACTGTGTGGATCACAGCTGTGGAAAATTCTTCTACTGATAGGAGTACCAGACTATATTACCTGCCTCCTGAGAAACCACTATGTGGGTCAAGAAGAAACAGTTAGAACCAGATATGAAACAAGTGACTGGTTCAAAATTGGCAACAATTGACTGTTCAAATATTGTCATTCTGCTTATTTACTTACATGCAGAGTACATCATGTGAAATGCTGGGCAGGAGGAAACAGAAGCTAGAATCAAGAAATATAAACAACTTCAGATATGCAGATAATACCACTCTAATGGCAGAAAGTGAAAAGGAACTAAAGAGCCTCTTGATGAGGATGAAAGAGGAGAGTGAAAAGCTGGATTAAAACTCAACATTCAAAAATCTAAGATCATGGCATCTGGTCCCATCACTTTATGACAAATAGAAGAGGAAGAAGTGGAAGCAGTCACAGATGTTATTTTCTTGGGCTTCAGAATCAGTGTGGACAGTGACTGCAGCCATGAAATTAAAAGACAGTTGCGCTACAAACCTAGACAGTGTATTGAATAGCAGAGACATCACTTTGTGAACAAAGGTCTGAATAGGCAAAGCTATGGTTTTTCTAGTAGTCATGTACGGATGTGACCTTAAAGTTGGACCATAAAGAAGGCTGAACATGAATATGAATTGATGCTTTCCAATTGTGGTTCTAGAGAAGACTCTTCAGAGTCCCTTGGACTGCAAGGAGATCAAACCAGGCAATCTGAAGGAAATGAGCCCTGAATATTCATTGGAAGGACTGATGCTGAAGCTGGAGCTTCAATATGTTAGCCTCCTCATTCTAAGAGCTGACTCATTGGATAAGACCCTGATGCTGGGAAAGATTGAGGGCAGGAGGAGAAGAGGGTGACAGGATGAGATGGTTAGATAGCATCACCAAGTTAATGGACATGAATTTGAGCAAACTCTGGGAGATGGTGAAGGACAGGGAAGCCTGGAGTGCTGCAGTCCATGGGGTCACAAAGAGCTGGACATGACTGAGCTACTGAACAGTAACAACCACCACACAGTACGTCTTCAAGTGTTTGAGACAAGTCTTCATTATCAAATGATTGTGCAAATTAGAACTGCCATTATAAACTCTGATGATGACATTAGTGTGTGCTTTTATTGATAATACTGCCAGCCCTCCTTTATCTATACTTTTTCTATTTAGAAGAATCTCAACGTATGTCTGGAAAAATATTACTATTTAACTATTACTCAGTTACTTGAAAACAAGCTACAGAGATTATTTGTTGATTACCTTTGGTAATAAGTGACTTACTAGTTTTTAACAGAATTTTCTCTCAAGTTTCTTAACCTATTTAAAAGGCTATTTAAATAAATTACTCATCAAAATGTTTTCCCTAATTATATTCGTAGGATGAACTTTCTGATGTTAGCCAGGGAGGATCTAAAGCTACCACTCCAGCATCAACAGCTGCTTCAGATGTGGCAGCAACACCTAGCGATACTCCCTTACATGAGGAGAACGAAGGAATTGTGAAGGTTGCAGATACACCCGATAAGTCAGAGATAAGCAAGCATATCGAAGTACAAGTAGGCCAGGAAACTAGAAACATATCAACAGGTAAGTAACCTTAGTTTTTTCTATACTGGCAAAGTGTTCAGTAAATCCAAATGATGCAAATGTGAGAAGGTACTGAGTTCTGGCCTGGTGTACAGTGCTTTGTGCCCAAAGTAACACAAATGAAAACTTTCGTTGTTTTTTTTTAAATTTCCATATTGACTGTTAATTGAATATATGACCTGTTGTCTGTCTAACCTTGTGCTTCTCAGCTCTCTGAAAATTTTTATGATCAAATGATGTATTTACAACCATAGAAACAATTTTCATATCAGGGGCTGTATGTGTTATATGCGTTATTTTTGTTATCTTGTCCTTTTCTAAGGTTCTGCTGAAAATGAAGAGAAGTCAGAAGTTCAGGCAATCATTGAATCCACTCCTGAGTTGGATATGGACAAAGATCTCAGTGGATATAAAGGCTCAAGGTATTGTTCAAGTCTAACTGGGATATCTTACTTCTTTCCTTTTCCCATCTCCCCTAAGCACATTGCTGTTCCCCGGTCTCTGACCAGATAAAGTGCATTCAGATGTTTTGCTGAAGAAATGTTGATGTTATATTTAAGTTTTCTCTTTTTGAAGCCAGACCTTGTACATAATTTACATGTTCTGTGAACTGTTACCTTTGTAGCATCAGGGACTAGAAGCATGAAGAAGGATGGGGAAAAAAGACAGTGAAGGAGTATTCCATAAAGGAATAGTCCATGGTTTGTGGAACTTGGGAAAACATAAAAGCAAAAGTGGGGAAAGTATAATTTGAAAAAACCTACTCCTTCCTCCAAATCAGGAAGAAGAGAATGTATTGCCTTCAAAACTGTAATGGTTTCATGACTGCAAGAAATTAGTCTTATTTTAGTATCATTTTACATGGGGAGGCTGTTTAGTGATTAGAGGAGAATGGTTGTGTATCATCTTAATGAAGGTCGTCTGAATTGGAGTTCTCCAGGCCAGAATACTGGAGTGGGTAGCTGTTCCCTTCTCCAGGGGCTCTTCCCAACCCAGGGATCACACCCAGGTCTCCCTCATTGCAGGCGGGTTTTTTTTACCATCTGAGCTATCAGGGAAACCCTAGGATAAGACTATATGCATTCTAATCCTGACCTGGATTTGAATCTGAGGTAAGTTTCTACATCCATGAAAGAAAATTATGATAATACCTTACATGATTGTAAGGAGTAAATGAATCAATATATGTTAAATCATTGGCAGAGTGCCCAGTTCAATAAAGGTTAGCTAACATTTATATATGTTACCATCTGAGCAACCAGGGAAGTATTTTGTTATTACCATTTAACCTTAATACCATTTAACCTTAAAAACCATTTAAATTAATACTTAACTTAATGTACCATATATGTTACATTATATATGTTACCATCATATAATTTTATCTTAATTATAACCTTACGAGACGGATGTCCTTCCCTTCACATATAAAGAAGCTCAGAGTTGTATACTATTTTGTCCAGACTAACAAGAGGTGGAACTAGCATTCAATCTAAGACTTTGATTTCAAAGGCTGTGCCCTATTAAAATATTTTTTTATTGTTTATTTATTTAAGAAATTAAACAATGCAGTGTATAAAAAGTGAAATTTGCTTTTCCATCCTCTCCTAAACCTACTTATTAACACTTGTGCCCACTTATCATTTTGAACCTCTTTTTAAAAATCAAAAACATATTTTTATTAGAGTAAAGCATATATATAGTATTAAGGTTAAATGGTAATAACAAAATACTTCCTTGGTTGCTTAGATGGTAAATAATCTTTCTGCAGCGCAGGAGACCTGGGTTCAGACCCTGAGTTGGGAAGATCCCCCGGAGAAGGGAATGGCTACCCATTCCAGTATTCTTGCCTGGAGAATTCCATGGACAGCGTAGCCTGACAGGCTATAGTCCATTGGATTTCAAAGAATTGAACACTACTAAGCAACTAATACATTTTTTTTTCAATGTATGTATGCATTGAATGGTAATACAAATGGTCAAATGGTAATACAAAATATGAAGAGCCGTAGTAGCCCCTTGCCTCTACTGACTCTTCATTCCCATTCTCAAGAGAATATCTCTTATCACCTCTCATGTCACTTTGCGTATTTATCTTCAGGTATCTAAATCACATCTTCATGTGCTATTCTTTGGTCTCTCTCTTTTTCAATTGGGATTCTGTGAGAAAATCAAGTCCTAATGCCCTACAGCACCCCATTTGTATAGTGAATTAACTATACTCCATGTGTCTAAAACAGTACTAGCTATGTACTTTCTTTGAAAAAATAGAGCAAGTAGTCACTCATCATTTTCTGAATTCTGTGGATCACATTAGGACCACGGGTTTAAAAAATGCTGTATTATTAGCTGTTGACTTTATAGTGAAAGATGACAAGGACATAGCTATTTAAACCATCATCTTTCCTTTCATATTTCAGTTAATTATATTTCAGTTTCATTTAAATTAAGATTCACTGTTTGTATCATTATGATTATATAAATACTAACAACAGCCTACTCACAGATTATGCTATGATTACATTTCCTTTCTTTTACAACTTTGATTTTCTTTAATTTTTAGTAAAGCCTCAGGTTTTTTTTGTTTTTATTTTGTTTCTTTTGCTTAGGTTTCTATACACCTATCACTAATTCGCTGACAGATACCCAACAAATCATAAATGTAAACATTCTCAAATGGCCAAATATAAAACCAGTTTCTTGGCAGCATTATTTCCATTCTCCAAAGGTAGACTTTACTGTGTTTGCTCTGGTCCTGGAATTTGCTCTCATTTTCTTGCTGGGAGTTCTTTTCCTGTCTCTCCTCTGTCCTGTTTCCTGGGCACCACGTCATCTTGTTGCTGCTGCTGTTGTTCAGTTGCTTAGTCATGTCTGACACTCTGCAACCCCATGGACCTGTCCTTCACCATCTCCTGGAACTTGCTTAAACTCGTGCATTGAGTCAGTACGGTCATCCAACCATCTCATCCTTTGTCACCCCCTTCTCCTGCTTTCTGTCTTTCCCAGCATCAGGGTCTTTTTCAATAAATTGGCTCTGTGCATCAGATGGCCAAAGTATTGGAGCTTCAGCTTTCAGCATCAGTCCTTCCAGTGAATATTCAGGGTTGATTTCCTTTAGGATTGACTGATTTGATCTTGCAGTTCACAGGACTCTCAAGAGTCTTCTTTAGCACTACAGTTCGAAAGCATCAGTTCTGTGCTGAGCCTTCTTTATGGTTCAACTCTCACATCCATATATGATTACTGGAAAAACCATAGCTTTGACTAGTTGGACCTTTGTCCACAAAGTAATGTCTCTGCTTTTTAATACACTCTCTAGGTTTGTCATGGCTTTTCTTCCAAGGAGCAAACACCTGGCTGCAGTCACCATCCCACATTGATTTTGGGCCCAAGAAAATAAAGTCTTTTTTTTTTTTTGAAAATAAAGTCTTTTACTGTTTCCATTGTTTCCCTATCTCTATTTGCCATGAAGTGATGGGACCAGATGCCATGATCTTAGTTTTCTGAATGTTGAGTTTTAAGCCAGCTTTTTCACTCTCTTTCACTTTGATCAAGAGGCTCTTTAGTCCTCTTTGCTTTCTGCCGTAAGGGCGTTGTCATCAGCATATCTGAGATTATTGATATTTCTCCCAGCAGTCTTGATTCTAGTTCATGCTTCATCCAGCCTGGCATTTTGCATGATGTACTCTGCATATAAGTTAAATAAGCAGGGTGACAATATACAGCCTTAACATACTCCTTTCCCAATTTGGAACCAGTCTGTTGTTCATGTCTGGTTCTAACTGTTGCTTCTTGACCTGCATACAGGTTTCTCAGGAGGCAAATAAGGTGGTCTGGTATTCCCATCTCTTGAAGAATTTTCCATAGTTTGTTGTGATTCACACAGTCAAAGGCTTTAGCCTAGTCAGTGAAGCAGAAGTAGATGTTTTTCTGGAATTCTCTTGCTTTTTTGATGATCCAGTAGATGTTGGCAATTTGATCTCTGGTTTCTCTCTAGAAACTCTGTTGCAAACAGCCTTTTCCAGGAAGGCTACTAGGAATATGTTTGGCCAAAACAAAGGCATAAATCCAGCTTTTCTAAATCCAGCTTGTACATCTGGAAGTTCTTGGTTCACATACTGTTCAAGCCTAGCTTGAAGGATTTGGAGCATGACCTTGCTAGCATGTGAAATGAGTGCAATTGTGTGGTAGCTTGAGCATTCTTTGGCATTGCCCTTCTTTGGGATTGGAATGAAAACTGAACTTTTCCAGTCCTGTGGCCATTGCTGAGTTTCCAAATTTGCTGGCATATTGAGTGCAGCACTTTAACAGCATCATCTTGTAGGATTTGAAACAGCTCAGCTGAAATTCCTCAACTCCACTAGCCTTGTTTTTAGTGATGCCTCCTAAGGCCCACTTGATTTTGCACTCCAGGATGTCTGGCCCTAGGTGAGTGATCACACCATTGCAGTTATCCAGGACATTAAGATCTTTTTTTGTATGTGTATTTTTTATATGTGTATGTATTTACTTTTTGTGTGTTTATCTTTATTGTATGTGTATCTTCTGTGTGCCAGCTCTTCTGCTTCATGTCCTCTTGCTTCTTGACTTATGCCTTTGTTTTGGCCCAACATATTCCTACTAGCCTTCTGGAGAAGGCTGTTTGCAACTAAGATTTTTGAGAACTTGAATGTGATATATGTCATTTAAAGGGATGATTCATAGTTTGATTGACTACAGAATTCTATATTGGAAAATCTTTGTAAGTTTTCCTTCAGAATTGTGAAGACATTAATTCATTATCATGGTCAGTTTGGAGTGTTGCTATGTGGACTCTTGCTTTTTTATATATATTCTTTGTAAGCTTTAGGATCTTTGTCCCTATTTGTTGTTGCTTTGTTTTTTCCTTTCTAAAAATTCATGATGATGTAGGGGTCTTCTTCTGTATCTGAAGTAACGTGTTTCATCTGCAAATTTTTATTTCCAGTTGAGAACTTTTTTCTTTATTTCTCTTTGTCTTCTCTCTTTCTGGAACTATTAGGTAGATACTGAACATTTTGAACTGACACTCATAAATCCCTTTTCCCTCTTTTTTTCTATCTCTTCTATTTTTGTTGTACTTTCTGGATGATTTCCCCAACTTTATATCTCAACTGTCATCATTTTTTTTCCTTAAAAGCTTTTTCTTGGATGGTCACTTTTTATAACATCCTACAATTCTCTTGTGGATGTAGCTTTATTATGAAAATAAAATTATTGTGATTTTTTTTTCCCCCAAATTTTTGCTGCTGTTTGCATTCATTGTCTCCTTTTATTCTGAGTACCCTTTCACAGTCCATGACTTTGGGGCTTTAATTTTTATAATGGAAGCTTTCTTTGGATGTCTGGTGCTTTTTCTCTGTTTTGCTCATACTTAAGTAAAAGATTAAAAAGAGATGGCATAACTACACAGAAGAATTATATACAGAAAAGGTCTTAATGACCCAGATAACCACGATGGTGTGGTCACTTACCTAGAGCCTGAGATTGTGGAGTGCAAAGTCAAGTGGGCCTTAGGGAACATTACTAAAAATAATGCTAGTGGAGGTGATCAAATTCCAGCTGAGCTGTTAAAATTGCTAAAAGATGGAGCTGATAAAATACTGTACTCAATATATCAGCAAATCTAGACTCACCAGTGGCCACAGGACTGGAAAAGGCCAGTTTTCATTCTAATCCCAAAGAAAGACAGTGCCAAAGAATGTACAAAATACCAAACATTTGTGCTCATTTTGCATGGTGGTAAGGTTACGCTCAAAATCCTTCAAGCTAGGTTTTGGTTGTACATGAACTGAAAACTTCTTTAACTCAATGAAACTACGAGCCATGCCATGTAGGGCCACCCAAGACGGATGGGTCATGGTGGAGAGTGCTGACAAAAAGTGGTCCACTGGAGAAGGGAATGGCAAACCACTTCAGTATTCTTGTATGGAGAACCGCATGAGCAGTATGAAAAGGCAAAAAGAGAGGACACTGAAAGATGAACTCCCCAGATCAGTAGGTGCCCAATATGCTCTGGGAGACCAGTGGAGAAATAACTCCAGAAAGACTGAAGAGATGGAGTCAAAGCATAAACAACACCCAGTTGTGGATGTGACTGGTGATAGAAGTAAAATCTGATGCTGTAAAGAGCAATATTGCCTAGGGAACCTGGAATGTTAGGTCCATGAATCAAGGCAAATTGAAAGTGGTCAGACAGGAGATGGCAAGAGTGAACATCGACATTTTAGGAATCAGTGAACTAAAATGGACTGGAATGGGTGAATTTAACTCAGATGACCATTATATCTACTACTGTGGGCAGGAATCCCTTAGAAGAAATGGAGTGGCCATCATAGTAAACAAAAGAGTCTGAAATGCAGTACTTGGATGCAGTCTCAAAAACAACAGAATGATCTCTGTTCATTTCCGAGGCAAACCATTGAGTACCGCAGTAATCCAAGTCTATGCCCCAACCACTAATGCTGAAGAAGCTGAAGTTGCACAGTTGTAAGAAGACCTACAAGGCCTTCTAGAACTCAAGTCCAGAAACGATGTCCTTTTCATTATAGGAGACTGGAATGCAAAAGTAGGAAGTCAAGAAATACTTGGAGTAACAGGCAAATTTGGCCTTGGAGTACAGAATGAAGCAGGGCAAAGGCTAATAGAGTTTTGCCAAGAGAATGCACTGGTCATAGCAAACACCCTCTTCCAACAACACAAGAGAGGACTGTACACATAGACATCACCAGATGATCCATACTGAAATCAGATTGATTATATTCTTTGCAGCCAAAGATGGAGAAGCTCTATACAGTCAGCAAAAACAAGACCAGGAGCTGACTGTGGCTCAGCTCATGAACTCCTTATTGCCAAATTCAGACTTAAATTGAAGAAAGTAGGTAAAACCACTAGACCATTCAAGTATGACCTAAATCAAATCCCTTATGATTATACAGTGGAAGTGAGAAATAGATTCAAGGGATTAGATCTGATAGACCTAGTGCCTGAAGAACTATGGATGGAGGTTCACGATGTTGTACAGGAGACAGGGATCAAGACCATCCCCAAGAAAAAGAAATGCAAAATGGCAAAATGGCTGAGGAGGCCTTACAAATATCTGAGAAAAGAAGAGAGGCTAAAGGCAAAGTAGATAAGGAAAGATATATCCATCTGAATGCAGAGTTCTAAAGAATAGCAAGGAGCGATAGGAAAGCCTTCCTCAGTAATCAGTGCAAAGAAATAGAAGAAAACAATAGAATGGGAAAGACTAGAGATCTCTTCAAGAAAATCAGAGATACCATGGGAACATTTCATGCAAAGGTGGGCAAAGAAATGGTATGGACCTAACAGAAGCAGAAGATATTAAGAAGAGGTGGCAGGAATACACAGAAGAACTATACAAAAAAGATCTTCACAACCCAGATAATCACAATGGTATGATCACTGACCTAGAGCCAGACATCCTTGAATGTGAAGTAAAGTGGGCCTTAGGAAGCATCACTATGAACAAAGCTATGGAGGTGATGGAAGTCCAGTTGAGCTATTTCAAATCCTAAAAGATGATGCTGTGAAAGTACTGCACTCAGTATGCCAACAATTTTGAAAACTCAGCTGTGGCCACAAGACTGGAAAAGGTCAGCTTTCATTCCAATCCCAAAGAAAGGCAATGCCAAAGAATGCTCAAACTATCACACAATGGCACTCATCTCACACACTAGTAAAGTAATGCTCAAAGTTCTCCAAGCCAGGCTTCAATAGTATGTGAGCCTTAAACTTTGAGATGTTCAAGCTGGATTTAGAAAAGACAGAGGAACCAGAGATCAAATTGCCAACATCCGTTGGATCATCAAAAAAGCAAGAGAGTTCCAGTAAAACATCTGCTTTATTGACTACACCAAATCCTTTGACTGTTTGGATCACAACAAACTGGAAAATTCTGAAAAAGATGGGAATACCAGACCACCTGACCTGCCTCTTGAGAAATCTGTATGCAGGTCAGGAAGCAACAGTTAGAAGTGGACATAGAACAGCAGACTGGTTCCAACATCAAGGCTGTATATTGTCACCCTGCTTATTTAACTTATATGCCGATTACATCATGAGAAACTCCGGGCTGGATGAAGCGCAAGCTGCAATAAAGATTGCTGGGAGAAATATCAATAACCTCAGATATGCAGATGACACCACCTTAATGGCAGAAAGTGAAGAAGAACTAAAGAGCCTCTTGATGAAAATGAAAGAGGAGAGTGAAAAAGTTGGCTTAAAGCTCAACATTCAGAAAACTAAGATCATGGCATCTGGTCCCATCTCTTCATGGCAAATAGATGGGGAAACAGTGACAGCCTTTATTTTTGGGGGCTCCAAAATCACTGCAGATGGTGACTGCAGTCATGAAATAAAAAATGCTCCCTGGAAGAAAAGTTAGGATCAACCTAGACAGCATATTAAAAGGCAGAGACATTATTTTGCCAACAAAGATCCATCTAGTAAAAGCTATGGTTTTCTCAAGTAGTCACGTATGGATGTGAGAGTTGGACTATAAAGAAACCTGAGCACTGAAAAATTGGTGCTTTTGAACTGTGGTGTTGGATAAGACTCTTGAGAATCCCTTGGATATCAAGCACATCCAACCAGTTCATCCTAAAGGAAATCAGTCCTGAGTATTCATTGGAAGGATTGATGCTGAAGCTGAAACTCCAATACTTTGGTCACATGATGTGAAGAACTGACTCATTGGGAAAGACCCTGATGCTGGGAAAGATTGAAGGCAGGAGGACAAGGGGACGACAGAGGATGAGATAGTTGCATGGCATCTCCAGCCCGATGGACGTAAGTTTGAGTAAACTCCAGGAATTGGTAATGGACCAGGAGGCCTGGCATGCTGCAGTCCATGGGTTCGCAAGGAGTTGGACACAACTGAGCAGCTGAACTGAACTGAAAACTTCCAGATGTGCAAACTGGGTTTAGAAAAGGCAGAGGAACCAGAGATCAAAGTGCCAACATTAGCTGGATCATACAGAAAGCAAGGAATCCTAACAGAACATCTATACTCCTGCTTCACTGACTACCCTAAAGCCTTTGACTGTGTGGATCAGAACAAACTGTGGCAAATCTTAAAGAGATGGGAGTGCCAGACCACCATACCTGTCTCCTGAGAAACCTGTAAGTGAGTCAAGAAGCAACAGCTACAACTTTAAATGGAACAACTGACAGGTTCAAAATTAGGAAAGGAGTACTACAGTGCTGTATATTGTCACCCTATTTGACTTACATGCAGAGTACATCATGCGAAATGCTGGTCTGGATGAATCGCAAGCTGGAATCAAGATTGCTGAGAGAAATATCAACAGCAGATATGCAGATTATATCCCTGTAATGGCAGAAAGTGAAGAGTAACTAAAGAGCCTCTTAATGAGGGTGAAAGAGGAGAGTGAAAAAGTTGAGTTGAAACTCAACATCCAACTAAGATCATGGCATGCAGTCCCATCACTTGATGGCAAACAGAAAGGGAAAAAGTGGAAGCGGTGATGGGTTTTATTTTGGGGGGGCTCCAAAATTAGTGTGGATGGTGACTGCAGTCAGAAATTAAAACACTTTTGTTCCTTGGAAGGAAAGCTATGAGAAACCTAGACAACATGTTAAAAAGCAAAGACATCACTTTGCCAACAAAGATCTGTATAGTCAAAGCTCTGGTTTTTCCAGTAGTCATGTATGGATGTGCGAGTTCGGTCATAAAGAAGACTGAGCCCTGGAGAACTGATGTCTTCGAATTTTGGCGCTAGAGTAGACTCTTAAAAGTCTCTTGGACTACTAGCAGATCAAAGAAGTGAATCCTAAAGGAAATCAACCCTGAATATTCACTGGAAGGACTGATGCTGAAGCTCAAGCTCCAATACTTTGGCCACCTGATACAAAGAACTGCTCATTGGAAAAGACCCTGATGCTGGAAAAGATTGAAGGCAAAAGGAGAAGCAGGCAGCAGAGGATAAAATGGTTGGATGGTATCATCAACTCAATGGATATGAGTTTGAGCAAACTCTTGAGAGACAGGGAAGGACAGGGAAGCCTCATGTCCTGCAGTCTTAGGGAGTTGCAAAGAGTTGGACACAACTGAGCAACTGAACAACAACAGAGTTTTGGCGTTTGTTGTAAAGAATCTGCCTGCCAATGCAGGAGGCCTAAGAGACACGGGTTCTTTACCTCAGCTGGGAAGACCCTCTGGAGTAGGAAATGGCAGCCCACTCTGGTATACTGGCCTGGAAAATCCCATGTCCAGGAGTCTCGTGGGCTACAGTCCTTCGGATCACCAAGAGTTAAACACGACTTTAGCGAGTGAACAACAAGTAAATGATATTGATTCTTCAGTTTTCTGCCTATAACATTTGACCTTGGCTTCGGTTGTTCAGGGAGTAATGCCAGGAAAAGGGAGGTCTTACTACTCTGGAGGGTTGGATTTAGGTTCTTACACTGCTTCTTGTACTTACTTTCATCCCATCCCTCTATCTTAATGTTTCTCTTGCATACTTCTGTCTGCAGATTGCTGGTTACGTCAATTCCTAAGCTTTTCATGAATTTTGGCCGCATACTTTCTCTCTAAACACTGCTGGGTTGAGTTTCAGCTTAGTCTGGTCAGTTAAATCAGTTTCTAGTGTTTACCCACATGTTTTCCATCTTACAGAGTTTTGTTCATGTTGTGTCTGCTGTAGGTTCTTTTTCTGTTCCCTCTGTCCTTGTGGGCAGATACTTTTTACTGTCATTTTAGTTGCATTTTTGAATTATTGTGTGATAAATTACTATCTGCACCATATTTAACTGGAAATCTTGTGCAGACTTTTCTCTGTTAATGTCACATGAATGCTTAGACACTCACGTTTCCCTATTCCCCCATACCGCTTCAAAAAGGGCCTACATGCACTGCATTGCAACTTGCTTTTTAGAAGCACCTCATTATAATGGGTTTCTTTCATTTTTGAAGCTCTATTTTAATGTTTTTAAAGTTAAAATGTTAAACTTTTAGATGTATATGTAACTTATTTCATCTGTGCCCTTTTAATGATCACTTAGGTTGTTTCAACTTTTGCTGCTCTGACCATCCTTTTACATACATAATTGCCTTCTTGTGACAGCTTTTGTAGGATTTTTTATTAAAAAAAAAATCTTTTTTCCCCATACCACAGTGCTTGCAGGATCTTAGTTCCCTGACCTGGGCCACCACAGTGAAAGTGCCAAGTCCTAACCAGTGGACCACCAGGGAATTCCCTGTAGGAGTATTTTAGACATCAAGTCCTTGGTCGCTGGGTATTTGCATTTCAAATTTTAGTAGATCGTGCCAAGTTGCCCTTAAAAGAGAAATAAAATGGCCGTTGCAGTTTATATCCAGATAACATAGATTATGGTAAAGATCATGGATTCTGAAGCCTGGTTGCCTAGGTTTGAGTTCTGCCTGTTTGACTCATTTGCTGGATGATTTTGGCAAATTCCATAACCTCTTTAGTTTGCTCTTCTGTAAAGCTGTGATAAGAGCAGTAGCTCTTTTGTAGAGCAGATGTAGTTTTAACAAGGTAATCTAGGAAAGGACTTAGACCACCGCCTGAACAATGCAGAATAGTGCTCTCTCTTAGCTGCTGGTTTTGTTTGTGTCTGCTAGGATCTGACCACAAAAACATTCTGTATTTTCTTCACTAGTTCTCTCCGTGGAATATAATGAAAATTTCTTAGGGAACCTGTGAGAAAGTCTTTTAAATTATATTTTATATTAAATATTACAGGTTAAAAATTCTTATGTAACTTAGCCTTTTGTGTTCATTTTGCACTGTTAAAAACATCTTTGACATATCTGTTGATTTGGTTTTGTTTTTGTTGCCTAGCACTCCCACCAAAGGCATAGAGAACAAAGCTTTTGATCGCAATACAGAATCTCTCTTTGAAGAACTGTCTTCAGCTGGTTCAGGTCTAATTGGAGATGTGGATGAAGGAGCAGATTTACTAGGTATGATAGTTTATCTGAAATAGTATCATACTGTTTTAAAAATAGATTTTTTAAATGATATAATGGAACATTTCTTAAAAATGTCCCTAACTGGGGCTTCCCTGACGACTCAGTGGTAAAGAATCTGCCTGCCAATGCAAGAGACCCTGGTCTGATCTCTGATCTGGGGAGATCCCATGTGCCACAAAGCAGCTAAGCCTGTGCACCACAACTACTGAGCCTGTTCTAGAGCCTGGGGGCCGCAACTACTGAGCCCCCATGCCGCAAGTGCTGAAACCCGTGTGCCTTAGAGCCCGTACTCCACAGCAAGAGAAGCCACCACAGTGAGAAGCTTGTGCACTACAGCTAGAGGATAGCCCTTGCTCGCCCGCAACTAGAGAAAAGCCCGCACATCAAGGACCCAGCACAACCACAAATACACTTAAGAAAAAAAAAAGTCCCTAACTGTCCAGTGGGGCAGGGTTATTGTGCTTTTAAGCAATTAGTAGGAATGTATTCTTTGAAGTCATGAAAGTTTTAAATGAAAATGTCTTTGCATATGGATGCATTTAGAATTGAATTACTTTTTAGTTTGTATTTTGAATTCACATACACAATTTATTGAACTCCTTCCTGCTATGTTCTGAGAACAGTATTACATATAAGAAACTCAGTGATATATGTATACATGTGGTTATATATAGATGTATAGATTTTATGGATTGATGGATAGTTACTTCCTGGCTTAAATAGAGTTCATTAAATTCACTTGACTTTTCTGAGATTTCAGAGTATTCTGTTTTAGCTTCTTGAGAAATATGTTAGAGTTTGTGTTGTTGAAGATTATCTGGTTTGAAAAGGATACTGTATTTGGCTCTTCTACTATTGATCTGGTTTGTTGTTGTTGTTCAGCCGCTAAGTCTTGTCTGACTCTTTGTGACCCCATGGACTATAGCCCGCCAGGCTCCTCTGTCCATGGGATTTCTCAGGCAAGAATACTGGAGTGGATTGCCATTTCCTTCTCCAGGGGATCTTCCTAATGCATAGATTGAACCCTGGTCTCCTGCATTGGCAAGCAGATTCTTGACCGCTGAGCCACCAGGGAGTGAATGACCTTTGCCAAATATCTTAACCTCTCTGGGCATTAGTTTCTTTGTGTATAAAAAGAAAGACTTGAGCTCTAATTCAGGGGTTGGATAGGCTGCAACTCCTGGATTATTTGTGTGTACAAATAAAGTTTTATTGGGACACAGCCACACTTTTTTTTTTTTTTTTTTTTGAAAAAACGTTTTATCTTTGATTTTGGGCTTCCCAGGTGGTAAGTGGTAAAGAATCTGCCTGGCAATGCAAGAGATGCAGGTTCAGTCCCTGGGTCAGGAGGATCCCCTGGAGGAGGAAATGGCAAACCACTCCAGTATTCTTGCCTGGAAAATCCCATGGATAGAGCAGCCTGGTGGGCTACAGTCCATAGGTCTCAAAGAGTTGGTCAGGATGGAACACACACACATGCACACACACACACACACAGACAGACACCCACACAGACAACCACAAATAGTAGTTGCTTTTGCCCCACAATAGCAGAGTTAAGTTGTCCCTAACAGGGATTATGTGGTTTACAAAGCCTAAAATAATCACCATCTGGGCCTTTACACAAAAAGTTTTCAACTGCTCTAAGTGATCTTTAAAGTTTCTTTGAACAATAATTACATGAATGAGATTTTCCTGAGGGTCCAATGGTTAAGACTCTGTACTTCCACTGCAGGGGACATAGGTTCGGTCCCTAGTCAGTAAACTAAGATCTTGCAAGTTGCACCATGAGGTCAAAAAAAAAAAAAAAGTTTACATGAATCTGACTCCTGTCAATTAGCTTTGATGTGCCTTTCTTTATAACTTAAGACCTTATAGACATTTAATACATTATAGTATTAAAAATCTATGCCTTTGGAATGGATTCTGGTCTCCAAACATTTTTGTATCCCTTAGTAATTCGGTATAGATTACACGGTTCTTAAAAGGTGCTTGTTTGTCAATCTTGTGGATACAGAGAGGTGTTGCTTGCATTCATTTATGTCAAATTCATTGATTACCAGTTATGTCCTCAGTAAGTACTTTTTGAAGGAAACACAGTTTCTGTCTACACAGAGCCCATAGGCTTATTTAAGTAAGAGAGATTGAAAGTACATTAATAAACTTAGTTAGGTATAGACTCCCACCACTAAGTAAAACATTGGAAGCTTTGAATGAACTTGGATTTTTCAAGGATATCTTAAGGATTAATTCTTAAGAAGCACTCCATTTTTACATTTAAATTTATGCTCTAACTTTGTTAACATTAAATTGTGCATGAAAAGTTCCTTTTAAGATTTGATATAAGAAACTGATTTCCTGCCAAAATTGAGGAACAGATGTAAAAAAAAGTTAGAAAAAAGAATTTTTAATGTTCAAACACATTCTCAAATTTATATATAGTAAAGCACAGTTTTTTGTTTGAACAAATGCATAGAATTGTAGAGCCACCACCAGAATTAATATATATCACCTCTCAAAAAATTCCTTCATGCTTCCCCTTTGTAATTTGCCAGACTGAAGTACTTTTTACCCTCTGCTTCCTTATAATCCAGTATTGAATAATATCATTATTGAGGTTGGTGGCCCTAAACTTAACTTCCTTGTAAAGATGTAAGAAGCCACATAAAGTTTAGAAATAGTTGTCATCTCTTAAATCAAATATTTTTCCCAAAGTTTCCATTCTTTAAGTCAGAAAATTAAGCATAATAAATGGCTTAAAACAAAATCTGGATTTCCTTTCCACTTTGAAAAAAAGAAATAAACTGTAAAGTACTCTCTTTTCAGCCCTTTTGCAGATATTTATATATTTACCTGGAAAATGTTCCAGATTTGAAGTTTTCATATATTACCTTAAGTGATTTAAGCCTATATGAATACTTTTGGTCAAAAATATTAAATGAAACCTCCAATGCACGTAGTTGTTCCTTGGCTTCTCTTCTGTTTTATTCAGCAATAGTAATTGCATTGTAATACTCACGAACTGGAACATGGTTAAACTGGTAAAATTGATTCCCAAAGTTCCTTAACTTGTCTTCAGTTGATAAATAAGTCCATTTCTATAACTCATTATTCATTTTACAGTTACTGTGTTATTGTAAAACTCTTCCCTGGTCTTTGTAATCATTATGCATGTACTCAGTTTTAGATTACATTCTTCAAATTTTAATAGTTTAAAAAAGATAATCCCCCACAGTTTGTCCTTTATCTTGATTGATATCTCATTCTTTGACTTTATTTCCAGTGATTGTTTTCTCCATTCACTTTTGTCACTTACCCCCCATGGCCACATTCTAGAACTTGTGAATCATACATTAATTCATCCTATTCTTGAGATTTTCTTTAATTTTCTTACTATTGGTTAAATTTTATTTTTTCAGTTTCACTATTTTAACTAACTTCTTCCTGTTATCATTTAAACATGTTCTGGTCTTTACCATTTTAAAATAAAACTACTGCCCTCTTTTGACTCCATATCTTTAGTACCTTTCCACCAGAGGACTCTCCTCCCATTTCCAGCCATGGTTTTTTGCAGCAGTATCAGTGAGGCAGGTGTCTATTATGTGCCTGGCACTATTCTAGATTGATATACCAGTGAATGAAACAGACTTCTTGAAAGTGTGTCTGCTTTTAACAGGCAGGATTTCCCTAGCCTCACTTGCGCCTCGTGTGACTGCAGTCTGTCATTCTGCCCCACACTAACCTTCCCAGAAATAGCCTTCTTGTTTGCTATCTCCAGCAGTTCCTTCTCAGTTATTTCACATGACTTCTCAAATAACATTTGTCTTTAAACAGTCTTTGCTTTGGGTTCTGTCTTATCTGAGTTCTCTGTATTCTTTCCTGCCTCTGATGATTTCTTTTCAGTCTTTGCAGGATCCTTTCTCTGCCCAGCTTTCAGATGTTCCTAGTCCAGGCTTGCTTCCATGTTTGGGATGTCTTATTTGCTCTTGTTTTTTCTGGGTTTTCATGGCTCATTGCTCCAAACTTTTTCTTTCCATCTAAGATTTTTCTATAGCACCAGACTGTTACTTCCAAATAGCACTCTAGACCACTTCTAAGATGATTTGTAGAGCTTTGTAGTTAAAACTCAGTTCATCAGCGTATTTCTTTATGTCCCCCAAGGCTGTTCTTATATCAGCATGTATTAACTCAATGAATGACCTCACCATCAACTCATTTCTCCATCCTAAATCTCTCTCACTTCCCTCAAAACTAGTCATGAGGATTTTTTGCCTCCTTCCTTAAAAAAAAAAAAAAATTCATGTATCTGTTTCTATATCTCCTTCTTGCCTCTAACTAACTGGCATACCCTCCTCTATGAGTTCTGCCTCAATCTCCTAGTTAAAGCTCAGTTGTCTGGAAGCATTCCCATAGCACTACATTTATTACGCAACTCTTCATAATACTTGATTATAGTTTTTTAATGTGCCTCCCTCCGTGACTAGAGTATAAGCTCAGTATGGCCTAGACAATTATATCTTTTGCTCACTGTTGAGTCTTTGGCACATGGCACAACAACTGAGTGAGTGGACTGTTAAATAGTTCTAACAGTTTTGTTTCACCTCTAAATCTGTACTTTAACTTTTGAAATTAAAACTCCTTTACAGGAGAATTTGTAAGAGAGGAGTGTACTTTTGGGAAAATGCACATACAGAAATAGATAAAATTGTGCATACTTCCTCAAGGAAGCAACAGATAATCTGGAATCCCATCTATAAACCTAACTTGCAAATCAGTGCTAAAATACAAATGAGATGTGTTTTATTTTTAAAATTGTCAGGCAGTTTTTTCCTTGTTTTAATAGGGTAAGTTTTCCAAATATGTTACACCTAAGTTTATGCTTAGTTGAAGACATTTATAGAAGTGTGGCCACTTCAAGTTACATTTTTCTTACAGTCATCATTTTTATCAATACATTTCAAAGTGAAAATTTTGGACAATGGTATTGGTTATGCCTTAAATTTATATGCTAGATTTTAGAAGAACTCTTCACTGAAAATGTGTAAACTCTAGAAACTATAAGATGATTTCCATAGAACACATATTTCAAAAATATTCCTGTTTATGATATTTATACTTTACTATGTTTGGTTTCTCTACATCTTTTCAATTTTATTGACTCCTTTCTCTCATTTTGAAATAAATGAGTATGGATCTTGCTTTCTGAAAACAATCTAATTGAGATTCTCATTCATTTTTCTGCTTGGGCTGCTTCCCCAGGGGAATATTCTGGTGTGTATGCTTTTAAATACTTTAATGTTACAGCTTCTTAAGCTAGGTGGTCTTGGCTGCTTTTCTCATTAATGCTTTCTCATTTTTTTTCTGCTCAACTATATTTTCCCCGCATATATTTTTCAGCTTTTATGCTTATCTCCCTATGTGCTTGAGAATTTAGCAGACAGTCATTGTAAAACCTTTTTCACCCAACCTCAATGCCATTTCTTTTGACTCTATAGCTTTATTAACGTTAGTATTTAAAGCAAATATTTCAACATATCTTGTCAAATTCATTTTAAAATTGGAATTTGGAAACTGTTTTAGTTTGTGTTTAGTTTCAGCTTTTCGATGATATGTAGATGATTAAATAAGCTACTATTTCTGGTACTTATTCTTCATGGTGGAAGTACTTTGTTCTTTGAGAATATCTGAGATAATTATTATACAGACAATATAGGAGTCCATAAGTGAGCAGAGAACTTCTAGCATTCCCAGGTTGGTTGAGTTTTAAATTATCTTTTAGTTATTTGAAATATTACCTCTTTTTTAAAATAAAGAGACATGTTAGCTCTTTTAATTTTTTGTTGTTTTCTTTAGAAATATTTCCTTTTTTAGGTGGGTTATGAATATTATTTCTTCCACTGTATGTAATTTTCCAATATTAGCTTATGAAACATGGAATGGTTGGTGTTTTGTTTTGCTTTGTTTTTGTAACTTTTTGAGGTATGTTCCCTAGTGTGTGGTTTAATTTCTTCAGTTCCTTACAAGTCGCAAACTGAATAGCTTTCTTCTCCCTGACGATCACTATGTTGGATCTTGCATTGAATATTCTACCACCCACCTTACAGTACCCATTAAGTTATTAAGCAAGATTCTGTAAATTGACAAGTAAACATTGTTTCAAAGAGGGTACTTTGAAGGAACCTTTATATTATTGATCTGGAATTTTCATTCTAATTATATTCAAGTTTATTTTATAAAAGAATTAGTAACATATCAGAGCATCCTTATGAATGAAGGAAATCATCTTAATTTCTGTCTTTTCCACATCATTATGCATTAAATCATAACATTGTGCTTTCAAATGTCTTTCATGTCGTGCATAAAACTTGTTGGATTAAGTATCTATTTTCATGCTGTTTCTCACATGAAACATCTCTTGTTCTTTGTTTTCGCTTTACATGGAATGCATGGGCTTTAAGACCATAATTTCTTTGGTAAGGTTTCATCTGTGTTGGGGTTCTGTTTCTTGTTTCTGCCTGTTCTGTATTAATAAGACCTAATTTTTAGGCAAAAGCCTACAATATCAAGTGTGATTTAGAAATGATTTTTCATCCATATTAATGCTATTCTTTTTTCCCCACTAAATACTGTTACTTTTTAAAATATTTGGCAGAAAAGTCTTCACTGTTTTGGAATACTATCTAGGAGAAGCAAAGTACAGACTTAAGAAAAGCTTTAGCTTTGTTCTGTGGTTGATAATTATAATTTTATAATGTATGCAAGTAAACATATAAAAATGAAATTATAGACAAAATGAGATTATTGAGGGACAGATACAATGTTAAAATAAAATTTGTGACTATAGCTTGTTTTAAGTCTACATATATAGTTTTAATCAATTAATTTTCAAAGTTTTTATCTTTTTTTCCTTGATAGGAATGGGTCGTGAAGTTGAAAATCTCATATTGGAAAATACACAACTATTGGAAACCAAGTAAGTATATACAGAATTTAACAGGTAACAAGAGATACTGAATTTTCTTCTCATCCATATCAATGTCACATCTTTAATTTAACACAGTACAAATGCAGAGTTACTACCCTATCTCCTCCCCTTCTCTGTGTATGGCCTTGTGCATACACATGTACACAAGCAGATAGTTGCTGTTGCTGCTAAGTCGCTTCACTCGTGTCCGCTCTGCGCGACCCCATAGACGGCAGCCCACCAGGCTCCCCCGTCCCTGGGATTCTCCAGGCAAGAACACTGGAGTGGGTTGCCATTTCCTTCTCCAGTGCATGAAAGTGAAAAGTGAAAGTGAAGTCGCTCGTGTCTGACTCAGCGACCCCACGGACTGCAGCCTACCAGGCTCCTCTGTCCATGGCATTTTCCAGGCAAGAGTGCTGGAGTGGGTCGTCAGTGCCTTCTCCAAGCAGATAGTTAATGGGACCTAATTTCACTAATAGATAGGTTTCATTGCTCTGGGTTTTTTTTTTTTTTTTCCATAAACAGATTCTGATCTCCTTTTACCCTACAAGTGTCCATGCCTTTCTCTTAATCTTCTGAATGTGTCCTGTGTAGTATTGTTTCAGAAGTTATTAAGAATAATACCTTTATGGCTGCTATAAATTTAATCTTAATTCTGACTTTTAATAATTTGGTGGTCTGCCTTGCCTTATCTATTTATTCTTTGGTTAAGTGGGAAAAGTAAAAACAGGCTGTTACTTTGTGGGCTTTTTTTTTTTTAAACCTGCAGACAACATCAGATAGAGTATCTCTGAAGCATTCAATTATTATTTAGCTTTTTGATTGTAGTTACTTTAGTCTACAAGAGAAATAAGCTTAAAGATAGAATATTTATTTGTAATGGTGCTTTTTAAATATGTGTTTCTTAGAAATGCCTTGAATGTAGTGAAGAATGACTTGATAGCAAAAGTAGATGAACTTACCTGTGAGAAAGATGTGCTGCAAGGGGAGCTGGAGGCTGTGAAACAAGCCAAGCTGAAGCTGGAGGAAAAGAACAAAGAATTGGAAGAAGAGCTTAGGAAGTAAGTTTTTACAATGTTGTTCTAAACCAAACAAGCATTGCCAGTGTACCACCAGGATTATAACAAGACTGCTACCTCTAGTCCTCTCAAGTCACAAAGGACACAGAACTGCCTGGGATAGGGTTAAGTGCCTGGCTGATTGCGTCTACTCTGAACAGACCCTCCCATTTATTGACTATTACAATTTTTTGTGTATGTCATGATTGTGAAAGAAGTTAGACTGTTCAGATATTGCTAATCAGGAAACTGTAAACATTCATTATTTTTCTTTAATACCTGGTTTTCTGACAACAGTGCTATAATAATGTTCCCTTAAATGAAAGCAGATAAATACTCTGTTTGAAAAAAGAAAAATAATCATTTAACGGTAGTTAAAATTTTTGACCTATTCTCTATTCTTTACAAAGTTGAAGTCAACTTGAATAACGTTTTGTTTTTTCCCCCCTCTACTAGAGCTCGTGCAGAAGTTGAAGATGCAAAGCAAAAAGCAAAAGATGATGATGATGTAGGTTTATAATTTTGAACTTGTTTTTCTTACCTTGCCACATTCTGGTATTTTGGGGATATCTTGTTAATTAAGCTTTGGATATATCACTTTAAAGATGAAAGTTCAGTTCAGTCACTCAGTTGTGTCCAACTCTTTGCTACCCCATGGACTGCAGCACGCCAGGCCTGCCTGTTCATCACCAACACTCGGAGTTTACTCACACTCATGTCTATTGAGTCGGCAGCGCCATCCAACCATCTCATCCTCTGTCATCCCCTTCTCCTCCTGCCTTCAATCTTTCCCAGCATCAGGGTCTCTACCAGTGAGTCAGTTCTTCACATCAGGTGGCCAAAGTATTGGAGCTTCAGCTTCAGCATCAGTCCTTCCAATGAATATTCAGGACTGATTTCCTTTAGGATGGACTGATGGGATCTCCTTGCAGGCCAAGGGACTCTCAAGAGTCTTCTCCAACACCACACTTCAAAAGCATCAATTATTCGGGGCTCAGCCTTCTTCACAGTCCAACTTTCACATCCATACATGACTACTGGAAAAACCATAGCTTTGACTAGACAGGCCTTTGTTGGCAAAATAATGTCTCTGCTTTTTAATATACCGTCTAGGTTGGTCATAACTTTTCTTCCAAGAAGCAAGCGTCTTTTAATTTCATGGCTGCAGTCACCATCTGCAGTGATTTTGGAGCCGCCCCCCTCCCCCCCCCCCCAAAATAAAGTCTGTCTCTGTTTCCTTTGTTTCCCCATCTATTTGCCATGAAGTGATGGGACCAGGTACTATGATCTTAGTTTTCTAAATGTTGAGTTTTAAGCCAACTTTGTCATTCTCCTCTTTCACTTTCATCAAGAGGCTCTTTAGTTCTTCGTTTTCTGCCATAAGGGTGGTGTCAAAAAGTCATAATCACGTTTGTGATCATGAATAGGATAGATCATGCTCCTGTGTACTATCCAGGTGGTAAGCTTTCTAGCTCTGCATGTTCTCAGTTTTCCTCTGTGGCTTTGTACTCTCACTTGTGTTTGCATGTTCAAGCTCAAGAGCTAGCTGGAGCATTTTGGAGTTTTTTTTGTTTGTTGTTTGTTTTGTTTGCAATTTTAACTTAGAAATATATGAAAGCTTTAGTAATAAAAAATTTAATGGTATTAAAAAGATGTCTATCAACTTTATAAGCAATTAGCCCATATTGTTTTCAACATATAAATACAAAAGAATAAATATGAACTTCTTGCCAGTGTTAGCATACTAGTTATTCTGTTGTTAACTAGGTTATCATCCCTATAATAGGTGTTTGCTGCTTAAGTATCAGACTTGAGACATATGGATGTCCTGATCAGAATGATTGTTTGGTGCCCCCTTCAATCTCTTATTTGTGCTTTTATATGATATTTGATAGATTTAAAATATATGCTGTATATGTAGGTTATGTAATAACATTAACATAATAAATTAACATTATGAACCCACTGTTTAAGAACTAAGACGTTATCAAACATTGAAGCTATGCTATGCTCTTCCCTCTGGAGGATACTACTATCCTATACTTACCATTTTATTAACTTGAAAGAAAAATAATTTTATTGTATCACACACGTATGTATCTCTATTAGCTATGGTTTGATTTTCATTGTTTTTGTGTTTTATATGTATTTCGTCTTGAAGACTTGCTTTTTTTTCAATATTATGTTTTTTATATTTACCCTAGTTGTATAGTGGTATATAATTCATTCATGTTCACTGCTTTATAATATCCCATTATATCAACGTACTATAATTTATGTATTTGTTTTTCTGTAAATGAATATTTTGGTTATTTTCAGCTTTTTAGTACTGCAAACAGTGCTGTAATGAACATTGCAGTGAGAGTCTCCTAATTTTTCCAGAGTATATAGCTAGTAGTGGGGTTGCTGTGTTGCAAACTCAAAATCCTTTACTCATATGCTGTTTGACTTTTTTTTTTTAAAGGAGAGGTCAGGTTCTATGGCCAGAGGATGAAGGAGGAAACTGAAGGCTAAGCTCAGCTCTTATCTTACTGTCCCATGCCTTTCAGCTTTGATTCAAAATGTGCATACTCCACTTAGCAAAACAAAAGCCCAGTAGTTAAACCAACCTTCCTTTCTAGGAGAGCCTTTGGAAAGAAATCAGCAGTAGAAGGAAGTTTGAACAACTCCCTTTGGGATCTGACCATACTCATATTCCTTACCTTCCCTAATAATAGTTCTAGTTAATACAGTTATCTCCATCTTACATTTATTTTATATTTCTTTTCGTGTTTTAGTGACTCCCAGCATTGGGTACCTTGATAACTAGCCAACAGGTGTTCATACTTTTTGGTGGCGTTGAGTATGTGTATAGATTGGTTGTTTGAGATAAATGTACGCCTTTTGGAACTTACTTGTAACTAATTTTTGAATAACTAGCATTTGTTATATAGAACATGAATTTAAGATACTGTTGTGATAACAGCATTTCCAGGTGAGCATATTAAATCTATAGAGATAACAGCTTTTTTTAGTTTCCTTCAAAATCTGCACTATTCTTTGTATTTATTTCCTTTATAATATATTCAGATACTTGTATTTGTTTAGAAATTTTATCATCTACTTTTCAGTCATAAGTAATTGTTTCTCTTTATTGATTTTATTTTTGTAAGACCAGTTTTCTGTAAGTTAATATATTAAAATTAAGGAGTCAAATTAAAATTTTTACCTAAGTCTGAGCTATAAGACCAAAACAGATACAGGCTCCCAGAGTGATCTGCAGTCTTCTTTTCGTTATAGAGTGATATTCCCACAGCCCAAAGGAAGCGGTTTACTAGAGTAGAAATGGCCCGAGTTCTAATGGAGAGAAACCAATATAAAGAGAGATTGATGGAGCTTCAGGAAGCTGTTCGATGGACAGAGATGATTCGGTTTGTATGAGAAGTACCTCTGGTGTTTTTCTACTTATTGTTTATTAGGTTTCTGATTGTTTACTAATATTCATTTCTTCGTTCACAACTGGAGTCTTCCCTTGGGGATCCAAGCCCTTGCTCTGTTTACTAGGAAAGGTCTAAAGAAACACTGGCAATTAGAAACAGAATGTGATGGAAGTGGGTGCCTTTTGGGCCAGTAGAGCCTCTTGGAGGATATTCCCACAACCTCTCAAAGGCAGTTGAGTAGTCTGTCCACGAAAATAATCAGTAGACAATCTGTAATTGAAATGGAAGTTTTTTTGGTGCCAAATGGAGGACTGTAACCTGGGAGAGAGCCTCTCTGATAACTGACAGATGTGTGGTTTTCAGCTCACTTTTATATCTTGTCAGAACAAGCAAAATCAACCAAGTCAGGGAAACATTGCTTCAGGGTTTCTAAAACACCAGATCAGCGTGTACACGGTAAGGCAGTATGGCCTTGCCACCTGGAAAGGGAGTCTTACCATCAAAAGACTGAGTATCAGCATTGGTGTCCCAGGAAGGAAGGCATTTCATCTTTTATTTTTTTAACATAGACATTCTTTACTTCTGGTCAGTGCACCCTTTTCTTTAATAGTTAAAGCATATGTATAATATATGTTTGATAGTCCACAAATAGGCATTTAAGTTAGCATAACATTTCAGTTAAAGGATGTATAAGCCAGAATACTTCTCCATACCTCAATATGTGAACATTTCTTTCATCAGTCATTTTTTAAAAGAATATAGAAACTGACACTACTTTTGCAATAATGTCAGGAAGAGATAAAATTTTCATTTTCAACATAAGAAACAAAATCATTCTTACTCGATGTCTTCCTGTAAAATAGTCCTGATTTTTTTTTTTCTTTCTGACTAGTCCTGTATAAAAGCAACCTTCCATTGACACCTTTGTCAGTTGGATCTTACTTATTAATGCTGCCCTCTAATGGTCATATCCTCAGTAACAGTGTTTGTTACTTCCATTTTAAAGAGTTCATGAAAAGTTTGTAAACTAATTGCCCCCTAATTTGCCCATATTTTTCAGTTTGGATAGTCACATCAGGTTTACCAGTAACAGTACATACTGACCCATTGTTTTAAACTTTATGAAAGTATTTTCTAACCACCACTTGTACTTCCTTATGATTATATCCTTTACTTAATAGTAACAAATGAAACATTTTATATAGCACATTCACAGTTTTCAAAAGTTGCAATTGCCTATAACTGCTAAGAAGGAAGAAGATAAGTGTGTCTTGTTGTTTTTGTCACTAAGTCATACCTGACTCTCTTGCAGTCCAATGGGGCTGTAGCCCACTAGGCTCCTCTGTCCATGGGATTTCCCAGGCAAGAATACTGGAGTGGGTTGCCATGCCCTCCTCCAGGGGATCTTCCCTAACCTAGGGATCGAACCCACGTCTCCTGCATTGGCAAGTGGATTCTTTACCACTGAGCCACCAGGGAAGCCTGATTAGTATCTTATCTTTATTTATTGGACAAAGAAACCAATATACTAACAAATATGTTCTTAAACACCTTCTTTTAATAAAGAGACTTTAAATAAATAATAAGTAAATAGTTTAACAACTGAGACATATAGTCAGGCTCCACTTTTTATTACTATTTTTAATTTTCACAGCCAAATGGTAGTCAACAAGTGAAAAAAAAATGGTAACTTTCTCCATTGAATTAAAAGATGTTTTAAAATTAGTAAAAAAAAAAAAAAAACCAGAAAAGGGAGCTCTGACAGTGATGGCAAAATCCTTACAGCCATACTAAAGCAGTTTGCAGTGCCCTTTAAAAAAAAAAAAAAATTTGCCTAATTACCTAATCAGTCCAGTTTATTTTCTTTCCTGGTCAGCTTTTCAGCAGTGAAAAAGTTAGTCCTATGAAAAGTGACCCATTAGAACAATAAAGTTACAAGCTAGTTTTTGAGAACTGGAAATAAAAGACAAATAATATCTTTATAGAGACAGAGATTTACAATGCAGTATTTTAATATTAGGTTGATGCAAATGTAATTACAGTTTCAGACTGTGACTTTTAAATCATTATAACTAAGCTCAAACACATCTTTATTAATCAAAATAGGAACCATTACAGTCAACACATTTTTGCCAATGAAAAATAAGTTTGTTTATTCCTGTAGTGTAAAAATCTGTGCTTCAGGATTCAGCGTACTCTTGGAAAGCATTTTCTGCATCCTGCTGGTTGTGGAAGCACTTTTCCTGCAGAAAGTTGTCAAGATGAGTGAAGTGGTAGTCAGTTTGCCAGAGGTCAGGTGAATATGGCGGATGATACTAAACTTCAGTTTGTTCAACTTTTGAGGCATTGGTTGTGTGACATGCCGTCAGGTGTTGTCATGGAGAAGAATCGGGCCCTTTCTGTTGACCAATACTGGCTGCAGGCGTTGCAGTATTTAGTGCATCTCATTGATTTGCTGAGCATACTTCTGAGATGTAATGGTTTCGCCAGGATTCAGAAAGCTGTAATGGATCACACTGGCAGCAAACCACCAAATAGTGGCCATGACTTTTTCTCTTGGTGCAAGTTTGGTTTCGGGAAGTGATTTGGAGCTTCTTTTCAGTCCAGTCACTGAACTGGTCTGTCGCCAGTTGTCATATAAAATCTACTTTTCGTTGCATGTCAATCCCATCGAGAAATAGTTCATCGTTGTTGCACAGAATGAGAGGAGGCAACACTTAAAAATGACCATGTTTTTGATTTTTGGCCAGCTCATGTTACACCTACTTACCGAGCTTTTTCACCTTTCCAGTTTGTGTCAAATGCCAAATGACCATAGAATGGTTGACGTTGAATTCCTCGGCAACTTCTCATGTGCTTGTAAGAGAATCAGCTCAGTGATTGCTCTGTGTTGGTCGTTGTCAGCTTCCGATGGCCAGCCACTATGCTCCTCATCTTCAAGGCTCTTGTCTCCTTTGCAAAACTTCTTGAACCACCACTGCACTGTGTTCATTAGCAGTTCCTGGGCCAAATACATTGTTGATGTTACGAGTTGTCTCCGCTGCTTTACGACCCATTTTGAACTCGAATAAAAAAGTCACTCGAATTTGCTTTTTGTCTAATATCATTTCCCTAGTCCAAAATAAATATAAGATAAACAGTAAAAAGTCATTAACAAAAAAGCATAAAGCAAGAAATGCACATTAAAATAATGTATAACATGACCACATTTATTTAAGAATGTATTCCAATATCAAACAGCAAGTTTCAACAATGCAACCCTGCTATTACTTTTGTACCAACCTAATAAGAAGGAAAGTTGGAGGATATCTCATCAATAAAAATTTAAACATTAACATTCAGGCTTGTTGGTTGTCTGTCCTGCACAGATAGCAATTTTTTCTCTATAAGTAGTCTGAGCTCTTGAGGAAGGGATGGGATTTCAGTATTATTAGTTGTGTTGGCCTTAACAGACTGACTGACACATATAGGTCAGAGTAATTTTTTATTAAACTTGTTGATTCTCCATGTATTTCATGAGCTTCTTGGGTCCCTGGTTGTTTAGATAGAAAGCTAGACCGTCTCACTGATGACACATTCATTTCATCTCTCTCCCTCCTTCTCTTTCCTTTTCCCTTTCCATGTAGTGCGTCAAGAGAAAATCCAGCCATGCAGGAGAAGAAAAGGTCAAGCATTTGGCAGTTGTAAGTATCTAAAGTCACATGAAGACATTAGATAGCAGCACTCTGAGACAAAGAAGATTAGAATCAATCTGTTTTCACAAATGATTTCTTTCTTCTTACTTTCCTTTTTAAATTAGGGTATATAGCTAAACTACTTTTTTTTTATGCAGTTTCTTTTTTTTTTCTTTAAATTTAATTTAATTTTATTTTTTAACTTTACAATATTGTATTGGTTTTGCCATATATCAAAGATTCATTTTGATAAACTGTACTTTTTCTTTTTGGTATGTAGTATGCCAGCTCGGTAAGGCTGTTCTTGAGGACAAAAAAATTAGTGTTATCGTAAGCTGCATCATGTTGGTTGTGCATTTGGTGGCATCCTCTGCTCAATTAAATAGAAT
This sequence comes from Bubalus bubalis, assembly GCF_019923935.1. Lineage (NCBI taxonomy): Eukaryota > Metazoa > Chordata > Mammalia > Artiodactyla > Bovidae > Bubalus > Bubalus bubalis. The sequence goes on along the minus strand of NC_059159.1, from coordinate 27,354,736 downwards.
AATGGGGAATTATTTTTAGAGTTGATGATTTCCTAGATCCCCATTAAATAACTTACTGATTCATTGGTTGTGTGATTGTAAGAAAATTTGGAGAGCGAAGATAGTGTTCGTGGGGGTTGAGTAGTGTGTGTATGTTTGTGCTTTGGACTTGAACTGTGTTTGTGCCAGAAGTACTATGCTTTTATTGTGTTTAAAACTTAATCCCTTTTTGAGGAATCTGCTATTTAATAGAAATAAGGTTTTTTTTTTCTTTTTGAGTGAATGTGAAAAAATAGTTACTTAAATTGAGGTTAGTAAAGAAATGTATAAGATGTGTGGTAAAATGGTAATATGTGTTCTAGTACTTTATTATGACTATTTTTAGAGGTTGCTTACTAAGCTTCTGTTCAAACCACACAGCTGTACCTTGCTGTTTAACAACCACTGGCTGGCTAAAGGAACTGTCTTTCTTCATTATGAGAAGGTCTCTGTTCTCAAGAGCTTCTTCCTTTCATTATGAGAGTTACTAATTAAAGAACAGGGATTTGCCATTGTAGGCAATGGTTTCTCTTTCCTGAATGTCTGAGTTTGGCTGTGAATTATTGCTAAGGCTCCAATGTGTTACTACAAAAAGTCTTTTTGCTAGTTTCTAACTCATTGCATTGTAAAAACTCTGGAAATTGTGAAGAATTGTGGCTTGTTCTTAAGCATGCGTGTGATACATACCCACACCGCACACACACATTCTCTCTTTCCTTTTAGTTTCAGCCGACTTTTCAGCTCCTCAAGTAACACTACTAAGAAGCCCGAACCACCAGTTAATCTGAAGTACAATGCACCAACCTCTCACGTTACGCCTTCCGTCAAGAAAAGAAGCAGCACCTTATCTCAACTCCCTGGGGATAAGTCCAGAGCCTTTGATTTCCTTAGCGAAGAGTAAGTATTTTCCAGACTAATGGTTATGCTCTAAATAACAGTTGAGAATATTCTTACCTCTTATCAGATCAGCTGTAAGAGTTTGGATGGAACTATAAAGGGCTTCCCTAGTGGCTCAGAGGATTAAGAATCTGCCTACCATGCAGGAGACCTGGGTTTGATCCCTGGGTTGGGAAGGTCCCCTGGAGAAGGGAATGGCTACCCACTCCAGTATTCTTGCCTGGGGAATTCCATGGAAAGAGTAGCCTGGCAGGCTATAGTCCATGGGTTGCAAAGAGTCTGACATGACTGAGCAACTAAAACTTTTTGTTGCAAGAGGAAGTTGGCTTACTGTCCTCACTCTGTTCCTCATTAGGTACATAAACCTGGGAAAGTTAACCTCTCATGCCTATAAATGAGCATGATAGCCTACCTCGCAGGTGTTAGGATTCAATTATATATTATCTGTAAACTGACACAAAGGTAATTTTTTCTTTTTAATTCTATTTTAGCAGAAGAAGGGAGATAAGCTATTGTTATATTCACTTAATTAAAAAAGGAAATTTCTTTTTCTTTTAGAACTGAAGCTAGTTTAGCCTCACGTAGAGAACAAAAGAGAGAACAGTATCGTCAGGTAAAGGCCCATGTTCAGAAGGAAGATGGTAGAGTGCAGGCTTTTGGCTGGAGTCTGCCTCAGAAATACAAACAGGTAATGTTTGAATATGGTAAGGACGTCTAGTGGGAAATGCAGAGAGAGGAGTAGGCCTGGGCATGAAAGATTCTAAATACACATCCCAAACCTGCTGGTTTCAAGCAGCATGAATTTGGCACATGTTTAGAGAAGCATTAAGGATTGTGGTTTTGTTTTCAGGCTGTTTTCTGAAGCCCTACAGTTCAAAAGAAATGCCTCCGAGTTCTGTGAAGAGGGAGAGGGGTCAACATAGGAGGTGGTTGAGTATGGGACTTTGAGATAATGTACTCTGTTTTAATATTGAAGATTTCATTTAAAAGAAAAATAGTATCGTTTAAACATTAAAAGAAGCCTTCCTCATGGAGCCTTTCAAACTGTTAAAACTCAATTCACGTCTTTTAAGAACATACTCCCTACCCCTAAAACACACACACAACACACACAGTCACACCCACATGTGTGTACTAACAGGTCTGTGAATTAGTGTATTTTTTCTGAGCTCCCTTATTTTCTCTAATTACCACTTGATTTTCTGCTCATTTTTCAAGTAAGAAAGACAAAGTTAACTTGAACTTGACTTCATAGAGTAAATATGTTATAGCAATGCTTGCCCATGTCTCTGGTTCTGTAAGTTCACTTTTGATGAGACTTACGCCATGTGTCCTTCTCTCGCCTTCCCAATTATTAGGTAACCAACGGACAAGGGGAAAATAAGATGAAAAATTTACCTGTGCCTGTCTATCTCAGACCTCTAGATGAAAAAGATGCATCAATGAAGGTAAAGTAATCTTGAAATTAAACGTAATATTACTTTAAGTCTTGATGGATTTTTTCTAAAACAGAAGGAGTTTAAATTCTACTTTTGTGGGCAGAGTTACTCATTTTGTCGTTTTAGACTGAAATAGTTTAAATATTAGAGCCCTGTCTTTGTAATCATTACATCTGTTAAGGGAATGTGAAGAGTTCTAAACATTTTTAGAGAGAAAATGACTTAATACCATCTTTTTTTTTAACCCAAAAAAGCTGTGGTGTGCTGTTGGAGTCAATTTGTCTGGTGGGAAGACCAGAGATGGTGGTTCTGTTGTTGGAGCAAGTGTATTTTACAAGGATGTTGCTGGTTTGGAAGCAGAAGGCAGTAAACAGCGAAGTGCATCTCAGAATAGCTTAGACAAGTTAGACCAGGAACTTAAGGTAAGTGCTTGCATTGGCATTTGCCCCTGTTTCTGAGACTAATAGTTTTAGCTCTTTGGTCTCAGACTTACTTCTAGGTCCAACTTCTAATTGGGGTTACTATGCCCTTGATTACTGCTCATCCCCGCCCTCACTCTTAGGTCAGTTTTACTAGAGTATATTTTACATTCAATAAAGTATGCACTCGAAATCAGTACAGTTCAAAGGGTTTTGACAGATGTGTGAACCTGTGAGACCACTGTCACAGTCAAGGTGGAGAACAGTTTTCATCACCGATCTGCTTTAGCGACTAGTTTTTTGTCTGCTAATTATTGTTGAAAGGTGATTATACTCTCAGCCTTCTAACTAATCTGGGAGTGAACTTTAAATAGTAGTGTCCTTTAGTGTAATAGCACAGCCATATAAATATTTATGCACACATCTCATTTTAAACATTCATTTGCTTTGCTTTGCCTATGCAGGAACAACAGAAGGAGTTAAAAAATCAAGAAGAATTATCCAGTCTAGTCTGGATCTGTACCAGCACTCATTCAGCTACAAAAGTTATCATTATTGATGCTGTTCAACCAGGCAACATCCTAGACAGCTTCACTGTTTGTAACTCTCATGTTCTGTGTATATCAAGCGTACCAGGTAAGAGTAGTTCCTCTCTTTGCACCATCCACAGCTCCTCACTGGTAGAAACTGATTGGTTACTAGAGATACAGTTATGCATCTCTTCTAGTTTGTGAAGGCAAAAAAGAAACTGAGTTCAAATGACTAAGGAGGATATTTTCAGATACTGTGGAAAAAATAAAACAATGGAAATTTGAGAAGGGTGGAAATCAGAGGGCAAGGGGCTATTAGTATGGATTAGGCCTTTTAGAATTCCATATTAAATACTATGTGATATTAAAACATTGGTTTAAAAATTAAAGGAAATTCCTGAAAGTCCAGTGGTTAAGCCTTTGTGCTTCCACTGCAGGGGTATGGGTTCAGTCCCTGGTTGGGGAACTAAGATCCCACATGGCACCCAGCACAGCAAAAAAAAAAAAAAAAAAAAAAGTTGATGTATAGTGTGAAATATTATTCAGCCATATAAAGGAATGAGACTCTGATACGTTCCATAACATAAATTAACCTTAGAAACAACTCAGACACAAATATTGTGTGATTCTACTTATCTGAGTTGTCTATCTGAGCTGGCAAATTCATAAACAGAATTAAATTAGAGATTCCTAGGGTAAGGGTATGGCGATCAGAGAGTTATTTACTTGGTATAGGTATCCTATATGGAGTGACAGAAAAATGTTGGATGTAGATAGCTGTGATGGCTGCACAATGTTGTGAATATAATTAATACCTCGGAATTATACACTTAAAATGGTTAATATGGCCGACTTTATGTAGTGGCTCAGATCGTGAACTCCTTATTGCAAAATTTAGACTTAAAGAAAGTAGGGCAAAGCACTAGGCCATTCAGGTATGATGTAAACCAAATCCCTTATGATTGTACAGTGGAGGTGACAAATGGATTCAAGGGATTAGATCCGATAGAGTGTCAGAAGAACTATGGATGGAGGCACGTAACACTGTACAGGAGGCAGTGATCAGAACCAAACCATCCCCAAGAAAAAGAAATGCAAAAAGGCAAAATGGTTGTCTGAGAGGGCCTTACAAATAGCTGAGAAAAGAAGAGATGTGAGAGGCAAAGGAGAAAAGGAAATATACCCATCTGAATGCAGAGTTCCAGAGAATAGCAAGGAGAGATAAGAAAGCCTTTTAAGTGAACAATGCAAAAAAATAGAGGAAAAAACAATAGAATGGGAAAGACTAGAGATCTCTGCAAGAAAATCAGAGATACCAAGGGAACATTTCATGCAAAGATGGACACAATAAAGGGGAGGAAAACGGTAAGGACCTAACAGAAGCAGAAGATAAGAAGAGGTGGCAGGAATACACAGAAGAACTATACAAAAAAGGTCTTAATGATCCAGATAACCATGATGGTGTGATCACTCACCTAGAGCCAGACATCCTGGAATGCAAAGTCAAGTGGGCCTTAGAAAGTATTACTCTGAACAAAGCTAGAGGAGGTGATGGAATTCCAGCTGAGCTATTTCAAATCCTAAAAGATGATGCTGTGAAAGTACTGCACTCAATATGTCAGCAAATCTGGAAAACTCAGCAGTGGCCACAGGACTGGAAAAAGTCAGTTTTCATTCCAATCCCAGAGAAGGACAATGCCAAAAAATGTTCAAACTACCATACAATCGCCTTCATCTCACATGTTAGCAAGATAACGCTCAAAATCCTTCAAGTTATGCTTCAACAGTATGTGAACGGAGAAATTCCAGATGTACAAGCTGGATTTAGAAAAGGCAGAGGAACCAGAGATCAAATTGCCAACATCCATTGGATCATAGAAAAAGCAAGAGAATTCCAGAAAAACATCTACTTCTTCATTGACTACGTTAAAGCCTTTGACTGTGTGGATCACAACAAACTGGAAAATCCTTCAAGAGATGGGAATATCAGACCACCTTACCTGCCTCCTAAGAAATCTGTATGCAAGTCAAGAAGCAACAGTTAGAACCAGACACGGAACCACAGACTGGTTAAAAAATGGGCAAGAAGTATGTCAAGGCTGTATATTGTCACCCTGCTTATTTAACTTACATTCAGAGTATATCATGTGAAATACCCGCTGGATGAAGCTCAAACTGGAATGAAGATTGTGGGGAGAAATATTGATAACCTTAGATATGCAGATGACACCATCCTAATGGCAGAAAACGAAAAGGAACTAAAGAGCCTTTTGATGAAGGTGAAAGACCAGAGTGAAAAAGCTGGCTTAAAACTCAACATTCAAGAAACTAAGATCATGGCATCTGGTCCCATCACTTCATGGCAAATAGACGGGGAAAAAAGTGAAAACAGTGACGTCTTACTTTCTTGGACTCCAAAATCACTATGGACAGTGACTACAGCCATGAAATTAAAAGACGCCTGCTCCTTGGAAGGAAAGCCATGACAAATCTAAACGGTGTTTTAAAAAGCAGAGCCATCACTTTGCAAACAAAAGTCCATCTAGTCAAAGCTGTCGTTTTTCCAGTAGTCATGTATGGATGTGAGAGTTGGACCATAAAGAAGGCTAAGTGCCAAAGAATTGATGCTGTCAAACTGTGGTGTTGGAGAAGACTCTTGAGAGTCCCTTGGACATCAGGGAGATCAAACCAGTCAATCCTAAAGGAAATCACCTGAATATTCACTGGTAGAACTGATGCTGAAGCTGAAGCTCCAGTACTTTGGCCACTTGATGTAAAGAGCCGACTCATTGGAAAAGACCCTGTTGCTGGGAAAGATTGAAGGCAGGAGGAGAAGGGGATGACAAAGAATGAAATGTTTTGGTGGCATCACTGATTCAATGGACAGGAGTTTGAGCAGACTCTGGGAGTTAGTGAAGGTCAGGGAAACCTGGTGAGCTGCAGTCATGGGATAACAAAGAATCGGATCCAACGGAGTGACTGAGCAACAACATATGTATATTTTACTATAATAAAATTTTTTAATGTGATATGGGTAAGAATAGCTTTCTAAATAAAGAGAACTGAAAAGATTTTTTAAATGTTAAATGCTTAGTTTTTAAGTGTGTTAATATCTTAATGCACTATATATACCTAGGCTGTATTAATTTTTAATAGTGGCAGAAATTCATATTTGAAATAGAAATAGTGATAATTTAAAAAATTTTTGCTGACTTGTCAGAATTATATTTTGTTGTTTTTAATCTCATTAGTTGGCTGCTTTAAGAACTCATATTAAGAACAGAAATACATTTCGGACTTTTTTTGTTTACTTGTGCTTGCATTAATTATTATTTTTGTTGCATTTAATATCTTAATTTTTAAACTACTTTCTCAATTTGTGAATTGAGTTTAAATTAGTTTAAATAAAACTTACTTACTATCTTGGCAGTGTATTTGCATAGATATTTGTCTCACCTTTACCCTTATTTCAAACCTATAGTTACCTTAATAGAGAAATGCTACTTATAGAAGTTTACTGAGCTATTTAAAGAAGGTTTATCTTGTACTTCAGGAGCCCGAGAAACAGACTACCCTGCAGGAGAAGAGCTTTCAGAATCTGGACAAGTAGACAAAGCATCTTTATGTGGAAGCATGACAAGCAATAGCTCAGCAGAGACAGACAGCCTGTTGGGAGGCATCACAGTAGTTGGTTGTTCTGCAGAAGGTGTGACAGCAGCTGCCACTTGCCCTAATACCAGTGAACCTTCTCCAGTGATGGAAAAGCCGCCGGGTATGTTTGTCCTCTTTAGGTACCATCTGTACAGTGTCTGAGCCTGTCCCAGGTGACTCATTGTGGACTTAACTTAGATTTTAAGTAACAGGGATGAAAGAGCTTGAAAGAGGATGCTGTGATGATTGTTAAATGAAATCAAGAATCCTTAATTTTATTACATGGAGAAGAGGGTAAGAATGTAATTCTATAGAGGGGGTTTTGGTGGGGGAAGTGATTGGAAGAAAAGCTCAAACTTGGAATGGTTAGCATGCTTTATTTATTTTTTAGAAAAGGAAACAGAAAATAGTGAGACTGATGAAAATGTTCCAACAGCAGAAGAAGCAACGGAAGCTACAGAAGGCAATGCAGGATCAGCTGAAGAGACGGTGGATGTCTCCCAAACTGGCGTGTACACAGAGCATGTGTTTACAGATCCTTTAGGAGTTCAAATCCCAGAAGACCTGTCACCGGTATATCAGTCAAGGTATAAAAATGGGTAAACAACTTAGGAAACCAGAGTGCACATGTAAAAGGAACCAAAATGATCTCAAGCAGCCAAAATATTCCTACTAATTGACATTGTTGTGGCAGATTTAGATGTTATTACTTATTCCACTATGTCTTCATCTGTTCCTTACATTGCATTCTCTCTAGACATATTTTTCCCCCATTTGCTCTCTATTCCTTGCAACTTAAAAAAATCTTGCTTATAAAGTATATTAGTCAAAATCCTTACCAGTCAGTGGGGATTAAAATAATGAGTTATTAACAGAATAGAAAACAGTGAGTACAGTTTTTTTAAAAAGCCATACCAAATATCTATGGGTTTTTAAAAAATTGTACTCACTGTCTTCTATTCTGTTAATAACTCATTATTTTAATCCCCACTCCTACACCCACTCTATCCATAAAACTGGCCATTTAAATTTCCCATGTGGGTTTTAATGACCTTTTGAATTTAGATTTCTGGCAAGTATTTTATTAGAAAACAATTTGTTTCAAACTTTTCCTTCAAAAGAAAGAGTTGTTTAATTTCCTTTCTTGTCTTCTCTAGGCCTTATAGAAAGCTGATAGGGGTCTAAAGTCATCTTTTTAGACTTACTGATTCATTTGTCTGTTTTGAATTTGATAGCCCAGTTATGCTTTTTTTTAAAACTAAATGTCCTCTGACAGTCCAAAGAAATAACGTGTGGGGGTAGAATAAAAGCATGTTTCAGCTTACTTATTTTAGAACATTGTTTATAATTAACCCTCCTGTGTTTGTCTGTGTGTGTGTGTGTGTGTGTGTGTGCGTGTATGTGTATGTATGTGTAGTTTTAAAACAAACCATCTCTCCTCCTCCTATCCCCACAGAAGAAACTCATAAAATTCAAGATAACTATGAGGGAGATCTTTAACTTTAGTCTGGATATTAACTGCTATATTTCGTTACTGTGTCTTATTTCCCTTATCTATACCTTGAGCCTCCTAGTATGTCAGTGTTACTTCTGGTACAATTGCTGCAATATATGTATTTATATACCTTTCTTTCTTTCTTATTCTCCCTCCCCTCCACCTCCCATTGCCTTGCCTGCCTGCCTTCCCTCCACCCTCTCTCCCTTCCTTTCTCACTGTCTCTGAAATGTTTAATATAATCATTTAACTTTGGCTTTACTGGAATTTATTTTTTAACAATACACTAAAATGTAGAAATTATCAATTCCTGAAAACTGTAGCTAAACACAATAAGATTTTTTTCCTTTTGTCCTACCTTTTCCAGTAATGACTCAGATGCATATAAAGATCAAATATCAGTATTGCCAAATGAACAAGACCTGGTGAGAGAGGAAGCCCAGAAAATGAGTAGCCTTTTACCAACTATGTGGCTTGGAGCTCAAAATGGGTGGTAGGTATCAACTCTTTAAATATTAGAAATCTTTAGTCTTTCACTTTTGCTTTAGAAATCTTAAGATAACTAAAATGTGCTACAGATACAAACAAAAAGTGCCTATCAAAGTGAAGAATTTTATATACACACAGTTTTGAAGTTATATTGCAACTACCTCATAAATTGGACTTGGACTTGCATTGGTTCTGAACGGTAAACCGTATGTTTGTCATAGGATAATCCCTTCATGTAATATTCTTGGGAAAAAAGTAAACTTTAAAATCTGGGTGATCTAAAAATAGGAGATCCTGAACAACAGAAGTTGTTCAAGAAATAAAAGGGATTAAAAAAATCTCTGGCCGCAGAAAGGCCCAATTTTAAACATAACTTCTGGGAAAACAAGGACAAATCACAGTCCAAAAGCGTAGGAGTTGATAAACACTACAGGACTTCTCCACTCTGTAGTAGTGTCAAGAGTCTCACAGACTTGTGCTTTTCCTAAGGTTAAACAAGATCACTAGTGCATCTTTCCCATACAGGACTAATACTACAAAATGAAGGTTTGACATACATTTTCTCTATGAAGGGTCAGACAAGAAATATATCAGGTTTTGTTGCCTTATGATCTTTGTAGCAACTTCTTAACTATGCTGTTGTGCAAAAGCAGCCACTGCATTGACAATACCTAAGTGAACTGGTGTGGATATGTTCTAATAATAATAAAACTCACGAACACTGAATTTCATATAAGTCTTGTATGTCATGAAATACTCTCCTTTTTTTTTTTTTGTTTTTTTTTTTTTTGTTTGTTTTTCCAATCATTTAAAAACTGTAAAGAGCATTTTTAGCTTGCAAACTGTGCTAAGACAGGTAGATGGCTGGATTTGGCCTGTGGGCCTTGGTTTGCCACTCCCTGATGTAAATAAACCACTCTGGTGTCAGAAATTTTTAGCTCAGTGTAGTAGAAAAGTAAGAAGACTGTTTTTTTTTAAAAGATTGATAGCCAAGGATTCTGAAGAATGTGGTAATCTGAAACCAACCATGCATTAGTTCTGGCTTTTCCTTCTTTTTATGTTTCTGTTTGCTTAAGCAGCTTATTTCTCTGCCTTAGGCCTATCCTTCCCTTGTTTTGTCCTGAAATTTTTATGTTACTCTTCTTTTCTTTTGAAGAAACTTTGTGTCATTATTAGATATAAGCAACTACTTGATGTGTTCTCTATGCCTTACCAGTCTTGATTTTGTTCTTGCAGTTTGTATGTCCATTCATCTGTAGCCCAGTGGAGGAAATGTCTCCATTCTATTAAACTTAAAGATTCGATTCTCAGTATTGTGTAAGTTTTATTTTAGAAATTCTTCCTTTGAAAAATATGTATTTTGGTATAAACTAGATTCTAAGACTATTAAAGTTAACATGCACTTCATGACTAAATCAGTATCCATGTCTTTTTTAACCCTCTTTATGAATGAGATTGAAACTAGGAAATAAACCAGATAATTTTAAGTAGAAGAGAAAACTTGCCAGGTTGATTCCTCACTGTACTGAGAGTTCTTTAGTCTGTTGGCGAGAAAACCAATTAAAACCCGTGATATTTGTTTTAGAATATTCTTTATACTTTGTGAATATGTTGATTGGGTGATTGATTTACTAGTCCTTTTCTGTATGTTGACTGTGAAAAGTCAGTTTGTCGCTTAGATCCACAGAGCTGACTCTTTCTACTCAAGGTGTGTGCCCCTGGTCTGTGGACCTTTTGTCTGCAATGAGAGGAGGTTAGAAAGTGAAACAGCTGAGTCACCACACATGCTTCCTATTTAGTCCAGCCAACATTTTCATAACGAGACTTTCTTCAGTGAAGAAAAGAATCTGTTCCTTTAGATTCTCCTGTAAGCTCCTGACAACACAGATTGGTCTTCTGAGGACCTCTGAACTAGTTCAGTAGCATGTGGTGTCTTCTGTATTCCCAAATGGAGAGTTCTGAAATCCCCTTTCCTGTTTGCAGACACGTGAAAGGAATTGTGTTAGTGGCCCTAGCTGATGGGACCCTTGCCATCTTTCACAGAGGAGTTGGTGAGTTTCTATGAATATATAACATGTGCCCTGATTTGTTGCTTTGCAAGAGCATTTTCAAACAGATTGACCTCTATGTTTTAAAGAAATGATATTTCATAGGAGAAAGAATAAAGGTTTAAACTGAATACTAACCGTGTATGAAATGAGTAAATATGTGGGTGCTTGACTGGAGGCATACATTAATCATACACCTCAGTGAAAATTTGTTTACCATACTGAGCAAATAGTCCTTAAGGTCCTCTTAAATAATGTGCAATGGAAGTATTTATTTGTTTTCTAGTCATAGACCTAATTTAGTGAGAGGATATGGTTTCTTTTGTCCAGTATTTTAAAAGTAATTTGCATTCACTTACATTTGGAATGTTCTTGAAAAGAATTTTTAATTAGGTAAAGTTTAATCATTTTCTTGTCACGTTTTTTATAGTCTTCCCCTTTAAAGCAGTGTTTCTACCATATGCAGACAGAAGGTGTCAGAAAACTGCATTGAGTGAATTAAAGAAATTGAGCATGTAATTCCGTAGTACATGTATCATCCAAAAGTGATGTTTCCTTCCTACTAGATTGGTGGATCGGGGAAATATAAAAATATAGATCCGACATGAGACTTTGGAAAAGCCTTGCAAAAATTAATTTTTTATTTTATTAATTAATTTTTGCAAGTCTTTTCCAGCGTCTCATATCTTTTGGCAACCTCAAGAAATGTGAGGTAGATGATACTTAGGTGCCTAGAGATTTTTGGTTAGTGACTCCATAATGAAAAGAGAGGCCTCTGTTTTATGTTGTTCAGGGCCTTTATAGACAGTATCTGAGTTTAATCCTCTCAGCAACTTATGAAGAAAATTCTATTGTCATCCTCATTTTGTAGCTGAGGAAACTGAGGCACAGTATTTTAGTTACTTGTTCATGGTCACTCAACTAGTGAGTAGGAGAACCTAGAAAAATGGAATAATAAATATTTTGGTAAACTGAATCCAAAACTGAGCAAGACAAAATACACTTAATAAGGATAAATGTAAAGTCCTGCATTTGGGTTGCAAAGAGTAGATGGAGATTTGTGTGAAGAGTGACAGTTACCTAAAGGGTGACATTAAACTCAGTACAAGTTAGTTAACATGCTAAACCTCATAGAAATTAGTGTCCAGAGCAGGGCTGATGATCCTGCTCCACTCTGGTAGAAAGATAACATGAAATGGATCTGGACAAAATGGAGTTAGGATGAAAGTTCCATAAACTGATGTGTCCAGAACACATGCCAGAGATGCTTGGTTTTGAAAGGAGAAGACAGGGCTGTAGCAATGAAGTGAGACTATAGATTTATTCTGTGTTTCCATTAGGCAAAACTATAGATTAAAGAATGATTATGTACAAGAAGGCAGACTTTAGCTGAGTATGGGGAATATTTTTAAGATAATTATAGTTTTCTTAAAATGAAACAGCTGCTTTGTGAGGAAGTATGTTTTCCTTCACTGAAATTATCAAGCAAAGCGAGCTTACAGTGGTTGGTTCTCATTTGTAATGATTTTCTTATCATCACTAAAGTTATGCATAATTCCTAAAGCCTTAGCAGTGAGTTGCCTTTGACTTCTATCTAAGAAGATACATCAAAAATGCAAGTGAGCCAGAGCAATATTATGCCCAAAATAACCTTAAATTCATTCTCATACTTAAAATACTTTTGTAAACAGGTAACTTAAAAATAACTTATCACATCACCTCTGTTGAGAGCAAGGGGGTCCAGGTAATGGGTGGCAGGTTGGACCATATGATCTTTGAGGTCTCGTCCAACTCTGTTTGATTTATATCTGATTTACAGATTTAATTTATAGATTAATATCTGTAATATATGCACTGTATATATTACACTGTGTGTATATATATATGTGTAATATATACAGCTTGCCTGGGATTAATATCTGTAAATATATACTGAAATACATGATATTTGGGGATACTTTATTAATAAATTTAATTACACACCCAAATAAAATATTTCTTGAGTTAAAATTGAGTAAAAGATGGTATACATAAACTAATAATCTACTTCTTATTTTAAAGATGGACAGTGGGATTTGTCAAACTATCACCTGTTAGATCTTGGACGACCTCACCATTCCATCCGATGCATGACTGTGGTACATGACAAAGTTTGGTGTGGCTATAGGAACAAAATTTATGTGGTTCAGCCAAAGGCCATGAAAATAGAGGCAAGTTAACCCATGTTTTCTGTACTTACTGAATTTATATTACCTGAAATCCCTAAGATTTAATTATTTTCAGCTTTTTTAGAAGTTGTTTTCTGAATCTGTGTATTTTGAGGTACCTCAGTGATATACTGGATGAATTCTCAGCTTTCTATGGTACTTTATCTCTCTTGCTGCTTTTGACTATGAGTATGGGAAGTGATTTTTTTTAAAGGAAGGAAGATTCACACATGAATGTCTAAATGTATGTCTGAGTATCTGTAGACCCATACGTGTATTGCTTGAATATGTGGTTCTTGAAATGTTTACTCATGTAGAGGTGGTTTGGGAGGAGAACTCTCAAGTCTCCCCCACTACTCAGTGTGTATTCAGGCAAATCCATATATACGTCACAGACTGAGGAATAATACTGCAGTGGGAATTCGTTGTAAAAATAAAAACCTCTTAGCATTGTTGTCTTTATTTATTTATTTATTTTTTATTTTTAAACCTCAAACACTGTATTAGTTTTGCCAAACATCAAAACAAATCCGCCACAGGTATACATGTGCTCCCCATCCTGAACCCTCCTCCCTCCTCCCTCCCCACACCATCCCTCTAGGTTGTCCCAGTGCACCAGCCCCAAGCATCCAGTATCGCGCATCGAACCTGGGCATTGTTGTCTTTAAAAAGTTTTGCCACAGTATATAAATTTATTCTAATTGTTTAAAGAAAGAAAAATAGTAGGAAATTTTTAAGGTGGAAGTTCTCTTTTTATCCCAAATCCTGTTTACAAACCTAGAAGTTCCATTTGGTGTTTATTTTTTAGATATATTCTTTACATGCAGGTATATGCTTACATATACAGCACAGTAGGTTCATTTTTGTTTAACTATAAATAGGATCTTATTTTGTGTATCGCTCTGGAACAATGCAAAATCTTGAGGTCCAATTCAGTCTTTTTGTTGAATGCTGTTACATAGAATGAATGTGTCAAGATTGCTTTCATAAGTTGATAGTCTACACAACATCCTTTAGTTCTTTTTTCTTTCTTTTTTTTTGCAGTATGGGATAATAGCAATTGTATATATAAGAGTAAACAATATTTAGGCTCCTCTTTTATTAGGTAGTCTGTCAAATTATTGTGCACATTAGCACAATTTTTAAACACTAACTCCTAGATAATTAAAGTAACATTGTGATTGAACAATCTTTTCTAGAAATCATTTGATGCACACCCCAGGAAGGAGAGCCAAGTGCGGCAGCTTGCCTGGGTGGGTGATGGCGTGTGGGTCTCCATTCGTTTGGATTCCACACTCCGTCTCTATCATGCACACACTTATCAACATCTGCAGGATGTGGACATTGAGCCTTATGTAAGCAAAATGCTAGGTAAGCGTCCAAAGCATTTTATCTTTGTCAATCAAAGAAAATGGTTTATTTTTAAATGATTTCAAATGCTAAGTAGAACCAATGAGTAAGTTGCCTCAGGAATAGTAATCTCTTATCACTGAAACTGTTGGCAAATGATCCATCTACCCTATGATTCTTGACAAAAACTTAAGATCATTTTTGACTCTTTCTCTGTTGTTCCCACATCTAATCCATCAGCAGGAACTGTCGAGTCTTACCCCCAGAATATCTTAAACCAGTAATGCCTTTTTTTGGCCACACCACAAGACTTTTGGGATCTTAGTTCTCCAGCCTGGGATTGAATCCATGGCCCACAGTGAAATTGCCAAGGCCTAACCACTGAACCACTAGGGAATTCCCTTAAATGAGTTACGTCTTTATCTCTACCACTAGTCCCATAGGCCAGGTCACCATCCTTTGCTCCTCAGATGACCAACAACCTCTATCTTTCTGTCTCTACTCCAGTCAGTTTTCTACATAGTAACCAGTGTGCAAATATCACCATGCCATACCTCCATTTATGTAATGCCAGCCATGCAGAATATTCTTGTCTTTAGGTGAGATTTTTTTGTGAGATTATTAGAAGAACTTAAATGGTATGGACAGCTCTCCTTGCTCACTCTGGTCTGTCCACACTGACCTAAAGTCAACAGGTTCCTTCCCATTTCAAGGCCTTCACATGGTGCTGTATCTTCTGTCTGAGAAGTTTTTCTTAGTCCCTTTGTACCTGGCTTTCAGGTCATGTCTTATATGTCACATCCACAAAAGACCTTTCCTCATCTTTATTTCCAGCTTTATTTAGGCCTTCTTATACTTTTTCTTCATGGACTTATCATTACTGTGATTATACGAATATCATACTGTCTCTCCCCCTCAGAACTAAAGCCCATGAAAAGGGGGCTTTAGACTATCTCTGCTTATTCCTTGCAGTATACTTAGCACCAAATCCAGTGCTGTTAGGAACATCGTAGATGATTTCTTTATGAAGAAATGTTGAACTACATCAGTGGTTTTTAACTTTTTTTGGAATCGTTGCCCTCAGAAAACCTGATGATTGCTGTGTGCCCTCTTCCTAGAATCACACATACATAAACATAGATACAAATCAACTTCAGGAATATATTTTGACCATTGGTTAAAGATCTCTAGCTTAGACTGTTTAAGATTCCTTCAAACACTGCAATTCTGTGGTCATACTCTGATTTCTAGTAAGTAGAACTTATGACTAAATGTTATCTGTCTTAAATATATTAATATTACCTGTTTAATAATTTTGCTTCTCAAATCCCTGAAAATAGGATCAGTTTGAAATTTCCTTGAAATTAAAAAGTGCATTAATTCTGCCTAAATTGTATGCATATGGTACCCTAAAATTTCTAAGTTACTTTAGACCCAAATATATAAAAAGGAAAGAGTATAGGTTTTGTTAGCAAAGATCATTTCTTAACCTATGCAAAGAAATTTAAGGCAAGCAAGAACTCTCTAAGCTTATAAAACGGAAGAACATTTAATTTCCTCAATCTAGTAAATTGTTTTTGTTGAGCTTTTTTTTGGTTTTGTTTTGTGTTCTGGTTTATTTGGCTTGGTTTTGCAGGTCCTTAAGTAAATTCTGCATTACATTTCCTAATCCACATCATCTTCCTTCTGAATGATGATATAATGCTAGCCACTTTTACAGTTTTCTTTTTCTATTAGCCATGAATTGTCAGATGATATTGATTGATAGATGATAGCCATGAATTGTCAGATGAATTGATAGATAATAAAGTCAAATGAGAGTTGATCTTGATTGATGTGACTTCTGGAAATATCCAACCAGCTCTGGTCACAATCCTCTTTATTACATTAGTCCAGCTGCTCTGAGGGACTTGGAACCTAAAACATCATCTGCTCTGTCTTTTCAATAAAATGTTTTCCCTCCTTCCAAACAGGTACTGGAAAACTGGGCTTCTCTTTTGTGAGGATCACAGCGCTTATGGTGTCTTGTAACCGTTTGTGGGTGGGAACAGGAAATGGTGTCATTATCTCCATCCCATTGACAGAAAGTAAGTACTTTTTAGGTAACCGTCACAGAAGAGTTGTGGGGAATAGCCTTGTCTGAAATCCAAGTGGAAGGAATTGAGCTAAATAATAGAACTAAATTGGCAAACCTGTGGTAATTCAGAAAGTCAAACTGATGGCAAAGATCTAACTATTGTTCCTTCACTTTTTCTGTGAAACTTAGAAACTCTAGCAAATGTATCAGGACTAACATTTACAGTTAAAAGTTTTTCATTTTGAAAAACTATTTTTCTCATTTTGGGAATCACTGTATTATCTATTTCCTTAAATAATGGTCATAGTCCGTTTTTCTTTCAACCTTATTATACTAGTATTCAGAAACATTTCTACCAAATATCCTAGTTTTTTCATACCTCTGTGGCAATTAGTTTAGAATATCCCATTTAGCTTATGAGTTGTGGGAGACATTTCTTACTTAGGACGTCATCAAACACTGACTTTAAGAGATAAGCTATCTTGTATTTGAAAAGAATGTGAACAAAATGTACTTCGTATGTTTTTCATACTGTGTTCCATTACATTGATCACTCATTATGTAAGTGATTTTGTGTTGCAGAATTCATGGGCAGGATTTGAGAAAATTGCCATAAAGTAATTTAATAAATACATCAGAATTTAAAACGATTTGAAAACACTACCATAAAATAACGTAATAAACACACCAGAATTTTTAGGAGAAAGGAGGAAGACTGGATGGTGTTACATTTTGAGCCTTTAAAGAACCTAAACTTTTGTTTTCCTCCCTGACACTGCATGGCTTGCAGGATCTTAGTTCCCCAGCTGGGGATAGAACCTGGGTCCCCAGCAGTGGAAGCATAGAATCCTAACCATTGGACTGCCAGGGAATTCCCTAAAGAACCTAAATTCTTAATCCCAGCTGTATTTTCTTTAAAATTTTTAAAATTTAATTAATTTATATATTTTGGGGGCCTCCGCTGGGTCTTGGTTGCAGCGTGTGGGCTTTTTTATTTGTGACAAACTACTCTCTAGCTGCAGTGCTCCGGCTTCTCACGGCAGTGACTTCTCCTGTTGCAGAGCACAGGCTTTAGAGTATCCAGGCTTCAGTAGTTCCAGGAATGGGCTCAGTGGTTGTGGCACAGGGCTTAGTTGCCCCATGGCATGTGGAATCTTCTCAACTTGGAATCAAACCCATGTTCCCTGCATTGGCAGACATATTCTTAACCAGTGGACCACCAGGGGAGTCCCCTCCCCCCCTCCTTTTTTTTTTTAATTAAAAAAAATTTTTTTTTTGGCTGTGCGAGGTCTTCATTGCAGCATGCAGGCTTCTTTAGTTGCCCCACAGAATGTGGGATCTTAGTTCACTGACCAAAGATTGAACCTGTGTCCCTGCATTGAAAGGCAGATTCTTAACCACTGGACAGCTATTTATAAATCTATGTGTTTAGACCACTTCTTATATCTTAAGAGATTCCAGGATCCCCAGAGTTCATTTCAGTTCTTTATAGATGAGAGTTCCATTTTGGCATAGTCATTTGCACAGGATTTCTTCAAGAAAAGGGGGGAATATTTGCAATTAGGAAATGCACCCCAGTAAGTTCTTATTCATTAAAATTGCTTTATAATTAAGAAAAGCAAAATCACAGTAAACAAAATTGTCCTTTCTGAGCAGCGATGTTCTTCAGAGGCTTTGGTAAGAACTTTGTATGTTTCTTGGTATTATACCAAGTTGGATTTTGTTTATTTAATTAGGAGCTTTGAGCTCCTGAGTTGCCAGATAGAATATGCAAAGAGTGGCAGCTCATAGTAATCCTTCTCCTCCCTGTCATGCACCTCTCCATGTCCCCTTTCCTCCTTTCTCACTTTAGCTGTAATCCTCCACCAGGGACGTTTACTGGGGCTGAGGGGTAAGTTCAGATCCTGAACCACACTCTTCTTCCTGGCTTCTCATGGCCACCGTGAGGCCATTCTCACGTCTCTAGATACCCTCTTGAATGTTCCTAAATGTCATCCACTTGCAGTCACTGCATTGCAGCAGGTGTTCTTTTGTTTTTTAATATTTGTTACATGGCCACCAAACTACTGCTCAGCAGCTTAGTCTATTTATCATCTTTTGTTGCAGCTGAAATTTCTGTCAGACTTTGTTTTCCCTCCAATAAAAACACGAAACCTCTCTGAAAACTGTCATTAATCTACATTGTTTACTCTTGTTACCAATCATGTTTCTTTCATTCACTTACTGGCACATGGAATGGGGTGTTTTGTGAGTCTGGTCATTCTAAAATAATTTAACCAACCATCAGTCTGGTGTAAATAAAAGCTATTTTATTGTACTGGATGGATCCTTTTAAGCTCAGCTTTTTACTATCACACAAGGGAAGTATACTTAACACAGGGGAAAAAATGAAAAGATAAAGTATAAAAATTCTGCTTAAAAATATACCTGTTTACTTTAAGCTATATAACTGGTTAGTTGTCTAAAATGAGGATTAAAAAACAAAATGGATATACCTGAGAAAGCTGTTTTAACTAAAATGATTTTTTAATTAATAGATGTGTTTAGAAAGTAAACTTAGTGCTAGACCGGCAAAATCCCCTACTCCATTTACTAAGATACTTAAAAATAACTAGCATGCTATGTATCTCTTTTTTTTCCAGCTTTGTCTTGAATTGGTATTGCTGCTCTTGTTTTATCTCAACTGGCTGTAGCTTTTAGATAATATAAGGATTAACCAGTAACCTCTTGCATCATTACTATTTTCTAGGGGAAAATATTTGGTGTTTGGTTTTTCTGTTGCAGCGAATAAAACATCAGGAGCATCGGGAAATCGTCCTGGAAGTGTCATTCGAGTATATGGTGATGAAAACAGTGATAAAGTGACGCCAGGGACATTTATACCCTATTGTTCAATGGCACATGCACAGCTTTGCTTCCATGGGCACAGGGATGCTGTGAAATTTTTTGTGGCTGTCCCAGGTGAGTTAGAGTACTCTGTTGAGAAACTGCATGTCCAGTTGACTGTTGAACAATGTGCATTTGAACTGCATGGGTTTATTTATACAGATCCTTTTCAGTAGTGAACACCACAGTACTGCATCATTCCATGGCTGGTTGAATCTTTGGATACAGATTGTGGTCATGTAAGAACCGTGACTATGGAAAGCTGACTATTAATTTTACTCAGATTTTTGACTACACAGAGAGTCAGTGCCCCAACTCCTGCATGGTTCAAGGACCAACTATAATTGTCTGTCCCTCTATCTAGTCTAATACTAAGTACTGGAATTACAGATAATTCCAGCATAATCCTTGAAATGGTCTATAATGGAGATATGAATAAAGTGCTATAGAGATACTTGATAGAAGCTATTTTAGAATCTCTCTTCCACCCCAAAAACAAACTTGATTTTATTTAAGAGACTTCTTTCATTTTGAAAAGCAGTAGTATTGTTTTGTCACTGCAGAATACCAAGAGTAGTTTTGACCTCATAAAGGAGATTTCTAAGAAGCCCTGTCGTCAAGGCTCTATTTCGTAAGAGATGGAAAATGTGCTCTAATACCTTTATCAGTGTTGTGGCAAAGAACAGAAATAGTCTGGGGGTCTGGGCCTTTGCCACTTGGTTGGTGTGTCAAGCAAGTTGCTTAACCTCTGATACTCATTTCTTTATTTCCTAAGTGGGTGTGATTAATAGCTGTTAACCAACCTTATTTGTTGTAAAGATAAATGAAAGGGCTCTGGGAACTATAAAGCACCATCCAGATGAAAAGTGGCAGTTATGATGTCCAATGGAAAATGTCCCTCGAGAATAGTAAATGATGTTACTGATCATCTGTAAGCAGGACTTGTGTTTTGGATTTTTTTTTTTTCCCCTGTAAGACGCAAGTTTAGGAGTTAGACAAAGTTTAAATCTGGCTTTGCCACAGCAACTATGTGATGTTGGACATGGTGTTATCTCAGTGTATTAGTCAGGGTTCTGCAGAGGAACAGAACCAAAAGGGTGTGGGGTAGGGAGGGAAAGAGGAAGAAAAAGAAGGAAGGTGTGGGGAGAGAGATTGATTTAATTTAAGGAGTTGGTTCATGTAATTATGGGGGCTGGTTAGACTGAAATCTACAGGGCAGGCTGAAGACCTAGGAAAGAGTTAAGTGTTTGCAGTTTAAGTCTAAAGGAGGCAGAATTCCCTTCTCCTTGGGAGACATATCTTTTTCTCTTAAGGCCTTCAAATGATTGACCCACCCACATCTGATAATTGATCTACTCTACTCAAAAGTCCACTGATTTAAATGTTCATTATATCTAAAAAATACCTTCACAGTAGTATCTACACTGGAGTTTGACCAAAATGTATGGAGCCTAGCCAAGTAGACACACATAAGATTAGCCACCATACTTTTTCCCGAGGATATTCCAAAGATTAAATGATTAAGTGTACCTAGCTGGCACATGGTACCCTAACCAGTTATTCACTATTCCTAACAACATAGTAATGAGCTTCCTGAAGTATATGTGTAATATTTTTGTATAGTTATTTCCTCAAAATAAACTTTTAGAAGTGGTATTGCTGGTTACAGGCTTTTCTTGCTTTAAAAAAAAAAAATGCCATAGAGACTCATTTGAGGCTCCTTTATATTCTTCTAATCTTACTCCCTTCCCTCTTTTCTGTTCATCTATAACCACTATCCTGAAGTTGACATGTATTCTTCTGCCCATGTTTTTGTATTTTTACCACATTGGGACATATCTATAAATAATACAGTATTTTTTATATTTTTGAACTTAAGTCTTATGTTGTACATATATTATTCTGCAACTTGCTTCTCATTTTTGAGATTTGTTAATATTTATACATAAAAATGTAGTTCATTAAAACTATCCTGTCCATGTCCAACATAAAGTAATTTTTTATAAAGTGTATCACATTGTGGGACTATGTCCTGGTAGCACCTTGAGGGATGGTCTGTGTAGTTTGACCAAAAGATAGCAGATCTGTCAAGAAATCACTCCATGCTCATAAAGATTATAGTGTGAATAATATTTCAAGATTTCTGTCATTTAATACTTAAAGATTCTATCTTAAAACGTAAATGTTAGAATTATATATTAACCAGTCATTTTATTTGCATCATCTAAATTTAAAATAATATGTACTATTTTTAAGTATGAGAAAACCTTTGGATTTGAGTTTTCACATGGTGGCTCAGATGGTAAAGCATCTCCCTGCAATGCAGGAGACATGAGTTCAATCCCTGGGTCAGGAAGATCCCCTGGAGGAGGAAATAGCTACCCACTCCAGTCTTCCTGCCTGAAGAATCCCATGGACAGAGGAGCCTGGCAGGCTACAGTCCATGGGGTTGGAAAGAGTCAGACATGACTGAGCAGCTAATAACTTATGGATTTGAAATTAATTCAGTTATTAATTATGAATATCCACATTCATAAGGCTTAAGTTGAAGACTTTTCTCAATCTCTTACGTAAACGCATATGTACCCTGCCAGAGGAGAGCGCTTTTCACTACCCCTCAGATAAAATGATGTAGGTTATAATCTGAAGCAGACAGCCAAGACCAGCTGAGCAATATACAGTTCTCATATTGGATTCTGGACATGTTTGTGCTTTGGGACAAAATAGCTTTACTTTGATTTCAGATTGGGCTTCCATGGCCTTATAGCTGTTTTCTCATCATGCAGAGGCTTTTATCAGAATGTACTTATTATGTTGTTCAGTTTTCTGAAAATACTCAGGAGATAATGAGTCTCTCCCACTGTAATCCTTGATAAATAATATTTGCTTGCATTCCTATATAAACAGGTCAAGTCATCAGCCCACAAAGTGGCAGCAGTGGTACAGATCTGACAGTTGACAAAGCAGGGCCATCTGCACAGGAGCCTGGCGTCCACACACCCTTGAAGTCTGTGCTTGTCATTAGTGGAGGAGAGGGCTACATTGACTTCCGAATGGGTAGGTCATTGGTTCTGTGGGCTCCATTTCTACTGTTTTGTGATGTGGATTTTCACTCACGTAAACAAGAAACTCAGATACGTGATTTCTAAGGTTTTCTTTGAACCCTTTACTTGGATTTTATATTTCTTCTTCTTTTTTTTTTTTGCTACTTTCATAATTTTTTTTCTTTTTATACCAAGATGTGTGTGTTTGAAGGAGCATTAGAAAATAGCAGGGTTTGGTCATATATTGAGGTGTATGTGAAGAGCTTATGGAATCAGAAGGCCTTAGGGAAATCATTCAATCTCCCAGAACCTCAGTTTCCTCACCTGCAAAGTGGAGAAATAACAGTATCTCATAAAGGGTTGTTTATAACCAAATTCATTTCATTTGTTCATTCTCTCATCTTACAAACATTAATTATCTGCTGTGTGCATGAGATGCAAAAACAAAGTCTCCCTCCAGTAAATTATAGAACATGTCAATAAATTACAGTGTTACAGATGCCCTGATAGAGAGCAGTCAGTTCTTTCTAGGAGTAGGGGAAGAGGGAAATAAAGAAATGATGCTTGAGATGACTCAGCACTGAAGGGCATGAGTCTAAAGAATTGGGTTGGGGATGATATGGGGAAGGCTGGGGAGACTGGCATTTCAAGGTAAGAGATAGCTTGAAATGTGAAACTGCCTTAATTAAAGAAAAATTATTTTAAAATGACTAGAGCATGGAGTAGAAGCAAATATAAATCTGACCACCAATCAATCCAGAAAGGGAAGGGAGGGTCTGGATTATGAAAGGCCTTTTATATACCTAATTAAGGAGTTTATACTTTAAAGCAAAGGAAAATTATTGGAGAACTTTAGAGGAGCAATATGATTATATTTGGGTATAAATGGATTGGAGATATAAGACTAGAGGTAGGAAAATGGATTAGGAAAAAATAAGTGAAGAAGGTAGTAACAGTAGGAGTAGACCAGCACAGTGATGGGGAATTGGTAACTGACGGTGTGGAGAAAGAGGGAGTGATCTATTTACTTAGCAGTAAGGACTCTCAGAACAAAAGCAGCAGATCTGGTGGAGAGAGAGGAATGAGGACAGTGTTAGACATGTTGACCTTGGAGCACATGGAAGCTGGGAGTTGCCTAGGTGGAAGAAGTCCATGGGGGCTTTTAGGTATGAGAATTTTATATCTCAGGAGGGAGGAATATGGGGACTCTTGGCATACAGTGGTGCTAAAAATCGCAGGGGTTGATTAGTTCATCCAAGAATGTGTAGGGGCCAGAAGAAAAGATTCTAAGATAGAACCCTGTTTTAATACTCCACTCAAAGAATCATTAGAGTTTATGAAGGGATCTAAGAAGAAATGGCCAGAGAAGTTTAAAAGAAAATACAGAGAATTGATGGTTATGAAAGTGTTGTGCTTTGTAAACTATAAAGCACTGATATATATTTATTTGCTATAAATAAAGAAACCCTTTGGACTGGCCTAAAATCACAGTGATTGAAAAAGTTTCTAAACATAAGGCTTTAGGGAATATAATGTTGTAGAGTTCAGTTATACTTCAGTTATAAATTCTGTTAAAAAAAGGAATATTAAAATTTAAGGTCACATTAGGACTTCCCTTGTGGTCCAGTGGCTAATAATCCACCTTGCAATGCAGGGGATGCGGGTCAGTCCCTGGTGGGAGAACTAAGATCCCACATGCTAAGGAGCAACTTCTGAGCCTGCAAGCCACAGCTGGAGAGTTGATGTAAAAGGCTTATTGACACATTTTAAAGGCAGGATTTTTAATGTTATGTTTAGCAACAATGATGACAGTAGGAATGGAGAATACCTTTATAGAGACGGGCTTCATTTGGCTGGATGATTTTTGGAACTTTTTCTTCCATTGCAACATGGTAGTTGGAATGTAAAAATTGCTTTACTGTGTATGTCAATATCTCTAGGCAATCCAGCCTGAAAAGCAGAATTTGTTTTAAAGCATGTGAAGTGTGCGTGTGTATCTGATTCTTTGTGACGCTATAGGCTGTAACCTGCCAGACTTCTCTGTCCCTGGGATTCTCCAGGCAAGAATACTTGAGTGAGTTGCCACTGCCTCCTCCAGGGGATCTTCCCCACCCAGGGATTGAACCCACGACTCCTGCATTGGCAAGCGGATTCTTTACCACTGAGCCACCTGGGAAGCCTATCTTAAAGCATAGGTCAATTTTAATAGTAAATATGCTTTTTAAAGAGTTTCCCAGGTGGTGCTAGTGGTAAAGGACCAGATGCCAATGCAGGAGACATAAGAACTGTGGGTTTGACCTGGGTTGGGAAGATCCCCTGGAGGAGGGCCTGGCAACTCACTCCAGTCTTCTTGTCTGGAGAATCCCATGGACAGAGGAACCTGGCGGGCTACAGTCCATGGGGTCACAAAGTTTTCGGATATGATTGAAGCAACTTAGCACATGCACGGACATGCTTTTTTAAAATTGAATTTGATATTTTTTGTTCCATTTCTTTTTTCATATCCTGTAATATTTTAACAATGAGAAATTGATCTCAGTAGTCTTCTGCAGAAGATAGACAGTGAAGATTCTGACTCGTGGCATTTCTTTTACTGTGTTCTCTGAAACGGGCAGCAGGCAAGTTTTATGTGTGCTGCAAATGTGCTCACCATAAGTCTATGTGCATCAGCCTACACCTTCGATCTTGTCCTTAATCTGAGTCTCCTTATCATCCACCAGGTGATGAAGGTGGAGAATCAGAGCTTCTTGGAGAGGATCTTCCACTTGAACCTTCTGTCGCCAAAGCAGAAAGGAGTCACTTGATAGTGTGGCAAGTGATGTATGGTAGTGAGTGAACCCATAGGACACAGATGGCAACAGGGAAGCCATCTCTTCTGCATGGTTTATTTTCCCTTTATTTAATGGTCTCTTTGTGAAATAAGTTTCACCACATAATGTGTGAGCATTTGTTTCTGTTAACTTTATGCCGTAAACTCTGTCCTGCTGTAGCAGTACAGGAGCTAGCTGTTTTACTGCCCCAGTGTTATAGGCAATTTCAGTATATGATGATCAAATCAAAGAATGTTTACTTTCTGCAAACTGGCGAATTTTAGAAAGCAATCCAGATGTGGTTTACTCTTGCACAGTTAATGTCACTTACTTCATTTGATGGGGTCACTTTTTAGCTGTCACTAATAATGGAATTAATGGAAATACTTGATATATGAAACTGTACCATTAAGTACAATAGTAAAGTTTCTCCCAATGTATTATAAAATTGACACAAACTAATGTTAGGTGGATTATCAGGATTTATCTATATGTCCCTAGAGGGCTAAAAGCTAACTGTAAATTACTCTAACTTTCACTTTCAAATCTGACAAATCTTGTTTATATGGTATATAAAACTTTGTTTTCATCAGATTTTGCGGGGGGTGGGGTTTTATATTAAAGAAATTAAGACTACACTATTTAAATAAAAATTTCTTGTTTCTGACTTATTAGAGCTCTAAAGTTTATGAGGCCTGCTTTTCTGAATATTCTACTTGATTTTTTGTTTTTGAGACTGGTGTCACTCATTTTCATACTGACATATTTGAAACGTTTATTATTTAAAAGGCTTAGAAGATGCACTTCAGCAATGGAGGATTTTTTTTTTTTTAAAGGAAATTGTGGTTTGGATTTCTTACACCAATGGATGGTGGTGGTTGGATGAGTTTTTTTCCATGTAAAAATTTCACTTGTTTACCAGTTGTTCTTTGACTGCTCTTACCAGTTAATAAGAGTAAAGCCTTAGTGGTGATGGAGTATGGCCTAATGAACTGAATGAGTGATTTGATTAGCAGTGGTTTTTTCTGTTTTGTATAAAACTATATAACTGCCCATACTTGATATTCTGTACATAAATGACATTTAAGCTTTTATGCCCTTTTGAGATTAAAATGCCATTTTCAAAGAAAACTGAAAGAGAAGCCAAAATAGCATAAAGTAAAAGTTGACATTACATCTTTTCACTCACAATAGAGTGAAAAATAAGAGTCTGGGTTTAACTGACTTTCTTGTTTAATAAGTTTTAAAAACCATTAAGCTATAGTTTTTCTTCCCCTCTCAGACTTCTTGAAAATGTATGATTTACCATTATTAATCCATCAGTTTAAGCAAAATTAAACATAAGTTTAAGTACTAATTTAAAATATAAACTTATAGGACAAAGGCGCCGCCCCCGCCCCGCCCCGCATCCGAAGGACTGCTTCAGGAAAAGGAAGCAGCAAAGGTCTCAGATTGTCTCAGCACCCTAAAGGACCAAGTACTTTACTTCTGAACTGTGGTGGAAAGATATTTGTAAAAAGTACCACCAGTGTGTTTTAAACATATAGATGATTAGCCTAGATTATAAAGTACATAGGATTTAATACATCAGAGGGGGCCTTTGGATACATTTGGTCACATGTCTAGAAGCACATTTTATACACAGTACAATTTTCCCACTTTAGATGACTAGGAGGAAAAAAATTCTTGGTAAAAGCTTTAGGAAAAGGATAATTTTTTAACTTGAACTACTTAGTCACTTTTTTCAAGCCACCAAAACTTAGGTCACTTTTCCATAGCTTATAAGTTATGTTTTTACTGATACTTTATTTTAAATCTGAGCCATTGTTGGCAGTACCTTAAAATAAAAAATCACATCATTAAATATTTTGGGAGAATGTTGTATAAAATTCACAAAAAAAGAGACAGCCAAATGTTTGAGAATTTTAATCCCAAGAAGTAAACATCCTAGAGTCAGACCCCACATGCTGTTCAGTCTTTTACATGTTTCTATGACTGAATGTAATTTAGGAAATCAGGAGTTAAAAATGAAAAATGCAAACATGTTACAGTGGTTGTTTATTATTGCTCTTTATAAACTTATTGGCTTTAACTTAAGGAATATAGGTGTGTAGTTATTTTATCTAAAGCTGTCAGATGTCTGTGGCCCTGTTAAACTTCAGGGACTAGAGAGAGTCCAAAAATGCCTATACAATTTGTTTTAAGAGCTTGTCTTTATATTTGTAATTTCAGTTCTATATTTTCTACAGATTGCTTTACTTCCACCTTTTCTCCAACAATAGGTTTATATTCTTGTAGTGTTCACTTTGGTCAAGGTGGTAACCTTTGGTAGAAAATGCCCAAATCTAAGTTTCTGCAAGCAGCGAGCAGTTGGTTTAAACTGCCTATAGCTACTACATCAATGGTAGAGAAGAGGCTTGAGTACCTTGGGTTGGTCTCTCCATGTAAGAAGAAATTACCCCCATTGGAAGAAATAAGGAATACTGAGGATTTTCTCATTTTGTTACATTTGGCTTACGTATGTCATTGAACCATGTAAAATTGCCGATATTCAACCATTGCCGATCTACAAAAATGACAGTATCATATGCATCAACCTAACACTTACTGCTCGATGCAGGTTAAAATCCCTGTGAGGCAAGGGGAGAAGATTCTTTAGGAACTCAGTTTTGAATGTTTTTTTTTTCTCTTAACTCATGTGGATCTAAAATTTAAAAATAGGAATGAATGTCTTAATAACTACAGCTTGTTGAGAGTGTGAAACATTTTGAGCACAAAATATGCAGCACATAACTTTTCACATGAAGTGTGTTGCATAGAAAAGGTTAAAATACATTCTCTGAGTTGCTGTGTTGTTCATTTCTTGTAAAGGTCTTCCTTCATTTGAGATTAGAACCTTTAAATGGCTGCCTTAGTGACAAAACAAAGCAAAACATTGTCACATAATCAGTAACTGTCCTAAAGAACGTGTGTCTTGCAAATGATGTAGAACTGAATATTTATTTCCTTGTGAGTATTATGACCATTACCAAAGGATTCAGTCAGATTTAGGGCTCTTCTTAATGGATCATGTTGAGACAGGGACTCATTTTGGTCCCAGTTTGTAAAGGGAAGAGAAGAGAGAATTAAATGTGGAAATCATAAGTGCTTTTCTAACAGGGTTATGCTATTTTGTAACACTAAATGTCTTTTCCTTTTTAAAAAAAAAAATAAGTTTTTATTATTAATTTTGTCATATATTTCTCAACATTATTTTAACTGTTTTATGGTCTGAATTTGTCTTTTGTCCTAGACATTTTATTTGGAATTTTATTTGCCTCTATAATCTTAAAAATGGGTTCTAGAGTATCCCACTTGCTATTTCTTTAGAGGCTGATGCTTCATTTCTATGAGCAAAAAGCTCATTTGGCAATGTAGTTATTTCAATATTTATTTCTATTATGGAATCCCTGGGGTTCGGAATGTAACTTTGTATATGAAATATATATATAAATATGTATATGAAACATGTATGAGGAGTGTGTTTTGTTTTGTTTTTGCTTTTCCCAGGGGTCTGACCTTGATTTATATTTGAAATGCCCAATCATCCCCCATCAAACATGTCATTCCAAGGGTCAGGATTGTCTCCATTTGGCATCGGCTGAAAGTGAGCAGTGAGGAATACATGAAGAGCATGTTTGCCTAGCTCATGTGTTTAAGTGACAATGTGAATAATAGACAGTAAGGCTTTCTAGAAGTGTGGGTATGCTGAGTAACAACCCACACATGATACTGAGGCATTTGCCAGATGACTCAGTAATAAGAGGAAGGCTATAACGTAGATGTTAATACAGTGTGCTTATTGTGATCCGTTTGCTTGAGAGAGACTCTGGAACGAAGGGTGATTATAAAACTAATCATGTGGTAGCACAATGTGAACCCAGTGCAGTGGTATGTAGTCTAATGCCGTGTTCTTTGTTTATAAGAATGTGGGGTTCTAACAGGATAGTAAAAACTAGTCCTGATTGCCACGTTAATAGAACAGTTCATAGTCGGTGGCACATCCATCTAGCCAGTGAGGTTGGATGCTCTAGAATATAACGAACAGCCTGTCTCATTCCTACTTTACAGGACCTTACCTAACTGCCCCTTGGTACTTTGGGGCCTGCCCAGTCATTGTTTTGGAAGCTGATTTTTTTGAGCCTCATTTAGTCATATTCCTTATTCAGCCAGTCTCTAGTGAGAGACTGGAGTAGCTCAGTGCAGGACAGCAAATGTTCATAAGAATTTTGTTGGAGGAACAGGACGGAGCCTGGAACTGTAGCCTTCAGTCCCACACAGTGCTGAGATTGTCTTTCAAAACTTAATGAAAAGATACTGCCTAAACGTCCAAGCTCTACCTCACTAGCCCCGAGGCCTCTCACACTCAGTGTGGGCAGGAGAGCCTTGGTGACTACAGAAGCATGAACTTCATCCTCAGCTCTCAAGAAGGTCCCGGGTTTCGGCCAAACATGCACCTCATTGGGCTTCACTGGCTCAGCTGGTAAAACATCCGCCTGCAGTGAGAGAGACCTGGGTTTGATCCCTAAGTTGGGAAGATCCCCTGGAGAAGGGAACAGCTACCCACTCCAGTATTCTGGCCTGGAGACTAACATCCATGGGGTAGAAAGGAGTTGGACACGAGTGATCAACTTTCACTTTCATCTTCAGTTGTAGCCGGTATGTTAGGAAAGAGAGAGAGCTTCTCAGAATGCCTTAAATATTTGGTAATTAATACAGTTCACGTTTACAACTCATTTCCTTTAGAGACAGTGGTATAATGGGAAAGAAGGCAGTAGACCTGAACAGGCCCTACCCCTACTGTGACCCTTAGCCTCTCACTTCAACACAGTACTCCACAGCCATCCACAAAGTCATGAAACTACTCCAGATCCGAGGAATTGACTGTCTTATGGGGTCTGGGCCCAGGCATCTACTGCTTTAACATCTTTGGTTTGGACCTTAGTTCTCATGTGTTAAAAGAGGGTTGGTTTGTCCAGGTGATCGTAAAAAAATCCTAGCTCTAACCTTTCTGGCTCTGTGACCCTGGCTCTAATTTGTCTTGGTATGTTATGTAGAGATACTAACCATACCGACTTGCAGGTCCAAGGTTGCCCAATCTCAGTAGAAT
The DNA here is from genome assembly GCF_019923935.1 of Bubalus bubalis. Taxonomy (NCBI): domain Eukaryota; kingdom Metazoa; phylum Chordata; class Mammalia; order Artiodactyla; family Bovidae; genus Bubalus; species Bubalus bubalis. Next base: position 27,324,227 of record NC_059159.1, on the reverse strand, counting down.
TCAATTATTTTGAAAATCAAATTCATTAGAACATCACTATACAAAAGGAGGCAGTTTAGCTCCTTGCTTTTATGTCCAAGCAGAACATTGGCTCCCACCCACAGACAGAAGGTAATTATGGTTTGGTTTGAGGCCTCAAGGCAGAAGGTAGACCAGCTCTGCAGGCAGCAACTTCACAGAAAAGCTGCAATTCACAACCAGGCCAGGAGAGGGAGGTATGGCCAGAATCATCCAGAAGCTAGTTAGTTCCAGAAGTGAATTAGTGAGTATTTCCTTCTTCCTCTAATCTCCAGAGTATCAGAGTACTGATGTGTTTGGTAAAACAGTTACCCGGGTGATTCTGATCCTTTTAATTGGGATTAGCTGCTTGAGAGGAACTCAAGCAGCCCAGCTAGATTCACAAACAGCTTCTTCATTCTCAGCACATGGTGACTTGCTGCAGGCTCACCCCAGACTCAACGCAATGCTCTTTTCCTTTTTGATTTATGGATAACTGAAGTTTAGGGCACTTTGCTACATTAAAAGCATAAAGGGAATAATATTTCACTCCATTAATTTGGTAAGGCTATTCTTTTTTTATAGGAAAAAAAGCTATAACCCTTTAGTTGTTATGGCTAGCTTACATAAGCATAACATCTAATCGTTTTCTGAAGGTGTTTACTCCATAAATTCGCAGGTGAACCACAGAGCCACCCTTTGGAGTGTTATACTTTGTCCTCAGGTGATCCAGAGGCCTGGCCAAAGGAGACAACTGACCCATTGGTAAACGGGTCTAAACTGAGATGAGTAAAGGCCTAGGGTCCTCATAGGGAGGTATACAAACCAGATTAAACTCTGCACTGGGGGCTGCCACAGTGTGTTGGGTAAGTACTAGATCTCAGATCGGGAGATTCGGGTTTGAATCCTGAGTCGATTGTTCCCTAATTTTGCAACCCTTCCGTCACTAGCTCCTTTGCTATAAAAGGAGATAATACCTCAAAGGGTTCTCGTGACGGCTTAATGAAGTCATGATGTGATGGCAGTTGACACATTATATGCCCCCACTAGGCACTCGGCAGCAGGCTTTGGTGCGGTCCCTAGGTGTCAGGTGTGTGAAGATAAGGAAGACACCCTTGAGAAGATCAGGGTAAAAGAGGAAAATAGAACGAAATGGTGAAGTGGAGTCAAGTATTAAATGACTGTCCATTGGGGCATTATCTGAAAAATGACACTGGTATGGTGTCTGGTTTGGCTGTTTATTTTCTAATGTGGTAAGAAGAAGAGAAAAACTGTCTTCAGTGCTTACATAGTACAGAATATTCTTATTTACAGTCTTTTTATCAGTGTTCTAGACCTTGGCTGTCCTAAGAGAACTGTGTTAGGAAACCTTGGGCCTATTGAACCTTTCAAGGAATGCCTTTTTCTCTTGCCCCCACACCTCACAATTTAAGGAAAAGGAGTGTTCCATAAAAACTAAACATGGGAGGAGACCTGTATTCTCTTTTTCATGGAAGAGTTGATTTCATTCCCTTGCAGGCACACTGAGGAACATGTTGAAGTATGAAAACAGTGGTAAGTTTGACATTTTTAGATGCTATTAGAATGTATTTTTTCAGTATCTGTTGCTCATATGTTTTATTAAACTCCTAGTCACTGCATATAAACAGGTAGAAGACATAAAGAACTAAATAAAATATTAACATCTGATGCACAATAGGGCGTGGTATAGTGGCAAGAATGCTTGTGTGCTTTCTACATGATTAAGAAGGTTAGCATTACTCTGCCCAAGCAAGAACGCAAACCCCCATCTATTAAGATTTTTGCAGGCCATCTCCAGTGCAAAAACCTCCAAAAAGAGTGGAGCAGTCTTTCAAAAACTTGAATTTGGTCATCAGGAGTATTGTACTAATGATTCAAAGGATGACTGGAAAGATTAAAGGAGATAATCTACTACTCAACAGCAAACAGGCCTTGTGTCCTCAACCCCCACTGAGGCTTCAGTTTCCTTTCCTACTGACCTTTCTCATTAAGCTTACTTTTTTTTAAACTTTAGGCTAGCCCAGACAAAGCGACAAATCCTAGAGTGGATTTTTAGCTGCTGGCCTTTTGATACATTTTGGCCTGTTTTGCTTCTGTTGAAACAAGCTTTTATTCTGTAGAAAATCTACATTTCTATCTTGGAGAGTATGCTTGGGGCAGTAAATAAGGAACTGGAAGCAGAAGTTTGGCATGTTCTTCACCGGAAAAGATTCCAGTTTTGATTCTTACAGTCATCTCACACATTCTTCCCTCCCAAAGGACCCTGACGGAGATGAGCGGAAACTGGGCAGATGCCTCAAGGCAAACCTTGGCTGACTTAGAGACCCATTCCTCAGCTTCTACCCAGCTGAAGGTTTATCCGACTATTCTGCCCCATATTCAGTTCGGTTCAGTCACTCAGACTTGTCCGACTCTTTGCAACCGCATGGAGTGCAGCACGCCAGGCTTCCCTGTCCATCACCAACCCCCGGAGCCTGATCGACTCATGTCCATTGAGTCAGTGATGCCATCCAACCATCTCATCTTCTGTCATCCCCTTTTCCTCCTGCCTTCAATCTTTCCCAGCATCAAGGTCTTTTCCAATGAGTCAGTTCTTCACATCAGGCGGCCAATATTGGAGCTTCAGTGTCAGCATCAGTCCTTCCAATGACTATTCAGGACTGGTTTCCTTTAGGACGGACTGGTTGGATCTCCTTGCAGTCCAAGGGACTCTCAAGAGTCTTCTCTGACACCACAGTTCAAAAGCATCAGTTCTTCAGTGCTCAGCTTTTTTTATAGTTCAACTATCACATCCATATATGACTACTGGAAAAACCATAGTTTTTAGTCAAAGGACCACTGTCAGCAAAGTAATGTCTCAGCTTTTTAATATGCTATCTAGGTATTAGGGCTTCCCTTGTGGCTCAGCTGGTAAAGAATCCACCTGCCATGTGGGAGACCTGGGTTTGATCCCTGGGTTGGGAAGATCCCCTGGAGCAGAGGAAGGTTACCCACTCCAGTATTTTGGCCTGGAGAGTTCCATGGACTATAGTCCATGGGGTTGCAAAGAAGGGCTTACCTGATAGCTCAGTTGGTAAAGAACCACCTGCAGTACAGGAGACCCCGGTTTGATTACTGGGTTGGGAAGATCTGCTGGAGCAGGGAAAGGCTACCCACTCCAGTATTCTGGCCTGGAGAACTCCATGGACTCTATAGTCCATAAAGAACGTTTCCCTGCCACTGGTCCATCAGAAGTCATCAGCTTTCCTTATCTTGAAAAGTTGGGACTTGGCTCACATGAGCTCTAAAGCTTCTTCTAAGGTGACATTCTTTGAGGCTTGGTCATCTGTGCCGTGTATAGTTTGAGTTGTGTGGACTGGGCCTTCATGCCAGCAGGTCCTTAATGGAAGGAATTCATGTAGTTTACGCCAACTGCTTTGATACACCAGTTTGTCCCTGAGGCATCAAAGAATGGAAGAAATGTCTTAATTAGGTCTTTTTTAAAAAAAAAAGTTGCTTATTTTTAATTGGAGAATAGTCTGTTTACAATATTGTGTTGATTTCTGCCATACATCAGCATGAATCAGCCATAGATATACGTTTATCTTAAATGGGTCTTGCTCTTCCCTTGGGTGTCAATCTTTCCCTTCCTGAACCTGGGAACAGGTCTCCAAAAGGCTACTTTAGAATGTCATCTGAGCCTTCACGTTTTCTTCCTAGTGCCCTTCTGTGTCATCACTAGAGGGAAAAAGAGAAGGGCTAAACAATGAAGCCGAATTAGGGAGGACCCTCGGTTTCTCAGTACCGCCTCCTCACACAGCAGAAAAGGCTTTGGGGGAACAGGAAATGAACTCGTTTGGGAAAGTGGCCTTGCTCCAGAGAGGCTGGGCACTGCTCCCTTTTGAACGCGTGGTGATGCTGTGGTGGTATTAGCCTTCCAAAGACAGTCTGCCCTTCATCCCTCCTGTTCATCCTCACCAGGCTGTCCACCCTAACGAGGGCAGGCCAGACCAGATCAAGGAGGGTGCCTGTTGAAGGTCAAACTACAGATTCGGTAAACTAGTTCACTTTACTGCTGGGCTTCCCTGGTGGCTCAGATAGTAAAAAAAATCTGTCTGCAATGAGGGAGACCCGGGTTCGATTCCTGGATCAGAAAGATTCCCTGGAGAAGGGATTGGCAACCACTCCAGTGTTCTTACCTGCAAGGACAGAGGAGCCTGGTGGGCTCCAGTCTGCAGGGTCACAAAGAGTCATCTAACAAGCAAGCAGAGGCCCAGAGTGGCTGTTATCCAGCAGCAGAGATGGACTCTTTCAGCTTGACTGCCTCTAGATTCTCATAGCCCAGAGTTCTCACTCCTTTCATTCACCAGGGACGGGGAAGACACCTTTTCTGAGCCTCCCCAGCCAAGGCTGCCTATAACCCAGGAACCCAAAGGGAAGGCAGGTGGTCTAGAGCCTGGAACCCTGCTAAGGTGAGCAGGGGTTGCCATGGGTAAGAGCGAAACATTGACCCAAAGGATTAAATAAGGGAATTTTTGAAAGTGTCCACACCACCAATTTCTGGTCTTTGAAGTTGCAAAGGAATTTCTGCTACTGCCACCTCTGAACGAGGTTAAAAGAAATGTCACTGAATCAGCTTAGTGAGTTGCTTCAATAGAAACTTCATCCAAGGCCGATAATAAATAGGAGTTACATAATTCAGTAGGTCAGGGCACTAACTAAGCCCTTTATAGGCCATCAATCCACATTTATTTCCTGGGTTTTATAACCACTGCTGAAAAGGGAGAAGGGGGAGGGGGTAAGGATTAGAGGGAGAGAATCTGTGACTGGAATAAATCTCCAAGCTCACCCTCCAGTCTCCTCTCCTGCAGATGAGGCAGATGAGGGCCCCAAGGAGGGAGATAAGGCCAGCCAGCCCTGGGGCAGGGAATGCACAGGAATTCACAGGGAATGCCTCCCCCTTGGTCTTCAAGTGCTGTAGACCAGTCAAAACACTACACACACACACACACACACACACACACACACACACACACACGTGAAATGGGAACAGGGGCACAGACACAAACCTAGGGAATAGGGATTTTTGCCACTCATACCTGGGGGGTTCAATGCCTGAGAGGGGTCCGGGCTGCTCCAGGGCCCTCAGGTGGCTGTGACGGGTGGAGAGGCCCCCTACACAGCTTTCTGTCGCTCACCACCACTATTTCTCTGGTGTCAGAGAGACAGCTCCTATGATCCACATGATACTCGGAGCTTGTCCATCCTTGCCCAGCCACCTGTGCAAAGCTACAGGCCAGATCCCACTGTCTGGGAGCATGCAGTATAAAAGCCAGTTGAGGAAGGGGAAAGCTTGGTTTGGGAGGGGAGGATGTCAGAAAGTTTGTGGCCATTAAAAAGTGACAGGAAAGCTGGGAGTTGGAGCAGCCAGATGGTTGAGGGTCCTTGGAAGGAACTTTTGGTGAGCAGTCTGGGCCCAGAACTTTCATGATGGGATCACTCCTTGGACAGGAAGCCCATAAATGTTCCCCAAAGGGAATTCCCTGGCAGTCCAGTGGTTAGGACTCCATACTTTCATTGTCTTGGGCCCGAGGTTCAGTCCCTGGTCAGGGAACTAAAGACCCCATAAGCCACACTGCGAGGCCAAAAAAAAAAACCATTATTTCCCCAGAAAAGGGATCCCAGTGGCGGGAGGCAGCTCCAACCTGAAGATTCAGAACAGATCCTTTTATTAGGCCCTTTCAGTGGTACTCAATGAGTCTCAAGTCCTTGGGTCTCCTCTTTCCCCCCTCTTGGTGCCTTGCCCTTCTCTCACGGCAGGTGCTTCCTTTTTGAGAACAGCCGTGTGTCTGAGTTTGTCATGGAGTCTGGCTTTCCAGACTCAGAAACCCCACCCCGTCTTGTCTCACGCCATCAGTGAGGTTTGGAAGGTGGCAGTGTCCCCATTGAACGGGTGGTGCCTTAAACTGAGATGCAGAGAGAGGGTATGATTTTAATCCCCCAGGTCCCCAGACCACACAGATGAGCAATGTTAGAAAGGTTCTCAGGGCCCCATCTTTATCAGCCGGCCTGACCCTTCCTGTCTTCTGTCAGGGTCATAGTCCAATAATCTATTATATTAATACTTGCTGGGTAGACCAGCAAAGCAGAGCTCAGAGACCAGGGTATGGGGATTCTGATCTGGGTTCACCAGTCCCATCCCAGAGGAGAAGGTAGTCACTTATTTGGGACTGATTTTTGTAGAGAAGACACTCGACCCCACGGCTGCTGAGGCTGAAGGAGAGCCTGGTGCCAACTGAGGTGAGTGTCAGGGAGGGCTTGCTCAATCCTTGGCTTGGCTTCACACCAGCCTTTGTTGCAGGGCTTCTTCTAATCACGTCTTCCTCCTGGGCTGTCTCCTAGGTCTGAGGACAGCTTGGAGGAGGTGGGGTTTTCTTTGGGGATTTTTTGCCTCCTATCCTTTCCCCACTCTTTGTCTCACAGTCTCAAGGGAAAGGGGTAGGTCAGTGGGTCATAGGGAGACCTCATGAGCCCGCAAGTGGAGTGGCGAGTGCCCGTTTCCCAAGAACTCACCTGCTGAGACAGTAGGCTTCTGCCAGAGCCTGCGTTTTCCTTGTTGAAAGGGTTTGCAAGTAAGCACCAGACTGTCCAGAAAGTTCTCATGTGAGGGGCAGAATATGTGCCTTTCTACCTCCGCCCACCAGCAGGTATATCCCAGGCCAAGAAAAGGCCTCAGGAAAGAAAGGTTCCTTGCAAACATGCACGAACTAGGCCCAGTCCTGGGATCTTCAAATGCATCGCTTCCCTCAATATTTAGGGCAGCTCAGAGGCAAGGGTTCCCCTCTTTGGACAAAGGCTCTTTGTCCAGGGTTTCTGTCAACCTGGGCACTGGTGACTTTGGGTTGAATAATTCTCTGTTGTGTGGTCTGTTCTGTGCATTGTGGGATATTTAGTAGCAATCCTTGGCCTCTACCCACTAAATGCCAGGAGAAGATGCACACGCCCCTCCCAAGTTATAACAACCAAAACTGTCTCTGGGCATTGCCAGATGTCCCTGGGAAAAAAACTATCCCTATTCCAGAGCCACTGTCTTAGACAGTAAGTGTCCAGGGATAAGCCTACGTTTGAACCTGGATTATCTGCTTTTCTCACTGCTGCTTTGTGCAGAAAAGTCCCTTTTAAAACTTCCCAGAACAAGGCTCTCTCACCTTTCATTTCAATGAGGTTGTGGACTTCGGGTGCTCATTTGTGCCTTAATGGGAAGCCAGCTGAATTAGCCTGCCCCCCTCCCTCTGACGCCCAAGGGGACTGGAGGTGGGGTGAGTGTGAGTTGGGAGAGGGATATGAGGGCAGGGTTGCAAGAGGAAGAGCCTGCCCTCCTTGGGCCTCTGTGTGTGCCTAGCAGCCCCAAGGAGGCAGCTGTGCCAGGCCAACCTGACCAGCCTTCCTCAGCTACTGGACGTGACATGTAGTTGTCTCATCCCAGAGAATATTTGCTGTGGCTGCATGACCTCAACACTTACCAGGAATACCTGCCCCTAAAGAAGGTGAACTCAGAAGGTGGCCTTTGGTTCTGGGTTTAGAACATGGTGATGGGTGCAGTGGAAGAACTTCAAGACTCCAGGAACTTCTACTCACCCTGCACTGTAGCAAGCTGTGAAGACACCTGGAACTCAATTCCAGACCTTAGCTCTCATTCCAGCCTCTGACCTCAGTTTACTTGTTTACCCTGGAGAAGCTGGACTGGATGGATGATCTCTAATAATTCACATGCATTGAGCATTTCCTATGTGACAGATTCTTTATGTACATTCTGTCATTTAATTTCTGCAATGCTCTTTGAGGTGCAAACTGTAATTATTATCCTCATTTCACAACTGAGGAAGCTGAGCTCAGAGAAGATAAATAACTTGCTCAAGATCACACAGCGAGTAAGTGGAGGGCCAGTCATGTACCCAGGTCTGACCCAGAGGCATGTTGAGTATGGTGGTTGCTCAGGAGAGAGGCCCACTAAGTGGGGCAGTGGCCGTAAGTACCAGGGAGAGGGTTGTTAGAGTGACCTGCGGAGCAAGGAGGGGCAGACCAGGTGCCCAGCCCAGTGCGGGGAGCCGTGCAAGATGACTGGGAGGTTTGAGGTACAGAGCCTGCAGGACTGGGAGGGTGATGATGTTTTTAATAGAAACAGGGAAGTCAGGAGGAGGAACAGGTTCAGGGCTAGCAGATGAGTGCATTCTTAGACATGTTGGAGCTAATTTGCCAACAGTAGGACCTTTTAGGCCGAGATCCAGCTACAGTTCAATCAGGAAAAATCAGCACATCCAAAAATACTTCCAAATGCCCACAGCCGTCTTGCCAAAATCAAATCCCTCAGCCTTGCACAGCCTGGCGCTCCCCAGCCGCTGCTCGGGGCTGAGCCCAGCGTTGGCGCTGCAGTCGCCCGAGCCCCACACTGGCCACTGGGCGTCACCGCTGGCGCACAGACCACAGCGCAGTTGCCCAGGGCTTGCCTGCTGTAGGGGCGACTTTGGGCGGCAGACAGCGGGTGTTAGGGAGCCAGCCCCCTGGTAGGGAGGGCAGAGTTCTCTTCCTTCTTTTTAGGCGTGGGAAGGAGAGGGGCTCACAAGACACTGAGCTGCTGCTTCTCCCCAGTTCCCCAGGCATTGGCAATGCCATGTCACAGAAATTTCTGATTAACCTCCAACCAGATACAGTTCATCTTAGAACCGGGAAGAGGGAGAGGCAGTGGATCCCCTTCCCTGAGCGCACACCGAGCTCTTGGAGCCTGGCCCGGAAGACGCCAGGTCCAGGGTGCCAGGGTGGCAGAGCCCAGGGAACAGGATCCCAGCTGATCCAAAGTGCCTGTCTCCCCTGACATTTGCGTCAGCAGCTCTGCCCTTTGACTTTTAATTCCTGGGAGTGAAGGGTGGAGGCAACCTTGGCGATCAGGACTAATTATATGCAGTCTGATTGAACCAGTAGTTTATTGGGGTTTGGCCTGGTTACCTGTACTCTTCTTTGCCTCCAACCCCCAGGTTTATGGCCTTGGTCTCCTTCAGAAGCTGGGAAGAAAGGAAGGCAAGAGTGCTTCGCCTGGGAGGCACCTAATTCCCCTGTCTCCTGAATCTCCTGATCTCAGCGCAACTTGTGGGAAGTGACGCCTATAAAACCACTGAGAGACCCCCAGATGGAGGCGGTGTCCACATGCTCACACCCAGCCCAGGCCCTGCACCCCCTTAGTCCGCCTCCAGCTCTAATCAGGACTTGTTAAGACATGTTCCAGGGCCATGGCCAGGCCAGGAGGCACTGCCTCCCAGCTGCTCTGGGGTTCGGGGCTCAGAAGAGGTGGGGGTAGGGTAGGCATCTTGAAGCTGACATGGTTCCTCAAGCCCCAAGCCCCCTCTGGTGTCCTGTGTCCCTCTATATTTGGCCTTGGCATTACCAACGTGCCCTCTCTGAGGGGCAGGCAGCCAGCCTAACCCATGACGTCTCCTCCAGGGCCTGGGCTATTTTGGAACCAGCCCTGAGAGGGCTGGGGAAGGCAGGGGTGAGGTTTAAGGGAATATTTGCACCTGTCTCTGGATCACAGAAGAGGCTGAGGGTGTGTGGCATAGAGAATTGGCCCTGAGGCCTTTCTCAGAATCCCCTGTACAGTTATTCAAATACTCCTTTTGCTCAAGTTTCCTGGGGATGCCTAGGCTGTGGGGCTGAATCTGGGCAGCAACCACACCCATTCCCTTTTTCCCCTGAGTTTTTCCAGCTGTTCAGATATTATTCCTCAATTAAAAAACAACTTCTATGTCTGATCCCACCAAGAACTAAGAGCTTGCTCAGTGGTTCCCAGTCTTCAGATTTCTCAGGTCAGTAATATTTCCAAAACAACAATTTAGGATCTGACATGGTCACCAGTTTTTCATTTTGCTGAGTTAAGGACATTAAAAGGAAATGTCAAAGGAAAAGTCCTTTTAGACACACACATACACACAGGAAAATACACAACTCAGGTAAGAGGACAGTCCTTCAGATTGGTGAAAATCTTTATGAAAACCTCATTAGATTGTCCTTATTTTTCTCATTTTTCCACAGGCAGATGAGAACACGGCAACAGCTGGCATTGGGCTCACGTTCCAGGAACTTCTGCTCTCTTCCACTCCTCTGCTCGGCCCAATGCCAAGGGCAGCAGGGACCCCTCCCAGCACCTCTCTCCAGCACTCTCCAGCAGCCCTTTTGCTTCTTTACATCTCCCCCCCACCCCCCCACCCAGCCCCAATATTTGCAGGAGGGGAGGATGGGCAACAGTCTTCACTCAGCTCCAGGTGAAGAGAACAGATTGCCTGGTCTCACTGTGGGGAATGATGGAGGCTTGCCTCTAGAGAAAACGGATGATCACCATGCTCCTCTGCAAAGAGCTGCTGCTGTGGAAGCAGGTCTGAGGGAGGGTCAGGAAGGCTGGGTGGCTGCCAGTTCCTGGTCATGAGATCTGAGACTAGTTCCAGAACCTCCCTCGTGCACTTCAGCTTCTGGTTTCATAAAATGGGTATATTAACTCCTCCTCACAGGGCAGGTGTAAGGATTAAATGAGAATGTTTGTGAAAGTATTTTGTGAACTATAAAACTTAGGCAGGGGTAGTTATTATTATGAGAAACTAGTAAATGGCTGAAGAAACAATATGAAAAGGTGATCTCAGCTTCTGGATGTAAAGACGGTACTCACATGCACCACTGGGTTTGTGATCTTGGGGCCCCTCTAATCCCACAAAGGAGCAGTGAAAGCCTGATCCCTGTGAGTCAAGGCAGCCTGGACTGGACCAAGGCTTTGTGTTCAGAATAGGGCCCAGCCTCTGGATTGTGCTTAGAGTAAGGCTTCTGATAACTTGTGGTGGCCGCATTGCATGGTCAGGGATGTCTACTGATATGAGAGTTGGACCATAAGAAGGCTGAGCACCGAAGAATTGGTGCTTTCAAACTGTGGTGCTGGCGAAGACTCTAGAGAGTCCCTTGGACAGCAAGGAGAGCAAACCAGACAATCCTAAAGGAAATCATCCCTGAATATTCGTTAGAAGGACTGATGCTGAAGCTCTAATACTTTGGCTACTCACTAGAAAAGACCCTGACGCTAGGAAAGATTGAGGGCAGGAGGATAAAGGAGCAACAGAAGATGAGATGGCTGGATGGCATCACTGACGCAATGGACATGAGTTTGAACAAACTCCAGGAGATAGTGAAAGACAGGGAGGCCTGGTGTGCAGCAGTCCTTGGAGTCACAAAGAGTGGACACAACTTACTGAACAACAACAACAGTTGCGCCCAGGTCTGAGGATTCAGAGAAGGTCCAACACCTAAACTTCAAGATCTTCGCAGAGGAGCCACTATCCCATTGTCATAGGGGATGGAGCAGGAGACACATCAACCCACATTTCTGGGCCAGTTCTACCACTTACTCCAGCTGCATAGTTTCAAACACTTTCATTCCTTTGCCTCCCAGAACCTGTTTGCTCATCTGCAAAACAGAAATGGGTCCTTACCTCATAGGGTTGCTTTGAACTCATGGGATGGCTTGTGAAAGCCCCTGGAGGGTGCTTGGTGCTCCAGAGCACTCCTCCTCACCTTCCTGGGAGACCCTGGCATAACCATGGCCCCCACAAAAGGAACCAAGGGGTCCCCAAGAAGCGTGAGCCTGGGGCTGCTCCCACTCAGAGTGGGTCTCTGGGCCTTGCTCCAAATAGGGGCCAAAGGGCCAGGACTCCTCATTCCAGCCAGGCCCAGCTCCCTACCCCCTCCCCAGCAGCCAGTTGTCATGAAGTCATTGCCACTTTCCCCAGCCTGCATTCCCACCCCTGCCTCTATGCTGACATCTCATTTGGCAAAGAGGTTGGAAAAGCCGCTGACTCTTCCAGACCTTGAGTTCATTGACTGGTCAGGGCCCATCGGCCACAGGCTGACCATGTGGGCAGAGGGGGTTTGCAGAGTGAGGGAGCGCCCTCCTGGCTTTCATCCTATGCCTTAAGCTAAGCCCAGCCAAGACCCTTCTCCAACACACATCAGCCTCCATATCTGGACCTACACGTGACCCCACACACTCCACACTTGGCACACACACTATCTCCTGTCCACCCCCATGTGAACAGTCCTACACACACGCCAGGACATACACATCCTTCTGTGCACATTTTTATACAGCCACCGGCCCGCCAGGTACACTCCTACACACGCAGCTGCAGACATATCCTGCATGCTCACAGGCAATGTGCGCATGGCACTTCCATACACATGGCCCGCATGTCTGGCCAGCACTGGCTACCCATGGCCACTCAGCCTTGCCCGACTCCACCAGCCTCTACTCTGGGTTTCATGGGGCAAGGTGACACTCTCAGGCTGAGCCCAACTCAGCGTGGAGGATCTCTGAGTCCCTAGAACAGGAACCCAGGTAGCCAGACCCCTTCATTTTCACTTGTGAAAATTGTGATCCAGAAAGGGCAAGGAGAGAGAGAAGTCACACAGCCAGATTTCTTCCAGGTGCTTCCATGTGTGTGAGCATAGCAGCAAAGGAAGGAGGCATCCAAAACCTGCTTGGGATGTTACACTCACTTGGCCTTGGTCACCTGCAGCAAATGCTCAGCCTCAGGCCACAGTCCCCTAGCACCCTCAGCCTGGCGCTCTCACTCCCTGACTCAGTCACCCTCTCTGAGACTCAAGACCCTCAGCAGTTGCCTGGACTATGGCCCCATCAAGGGGCTCCAGGCTCCAGGGAGTCAGTGACTGTTTCCTAGAGTACTGCTCCCAAAGGGGTAAGGGTTTCTGCCTGGAATGGTGCCTGGCACCTAACAAGTGCTCAGCCAACACGTGTTGAATGCAAAGGCCAGTCTCCCCATGCCCAGCCTCCTTTTCCAGTGGCTCCTCAGGATCAAAATTAGGAGGTCTGACATCCAGGTGCTTCCCTGTCTGCCAAGAGCAGGGAATCTGCCATGAATGGCTGTGTGACTGGAATCCCTCTGAGCTTCAGCTGCCATCTAGGAAGGAGAGGCCCCTGCTAAGGAAAATGCTGTTTGTCTTGTGTGATTCCAGAAACCATTTGGGGGGAGGGGATCCTATCACCAGTGCTGCCTCCTTCCCACTGACTTTGAAGAGGGCACTCCTGTGGGCAGATCCAAGCCCGCAAAAGGGAGCCCTACAATACAGGAGAGTCCTATATTGTAAATAAAACTACCACCCAGAAGAGACCAACATTTTCAACCTTGGAAGCAAGGGAACAGGCGTCGTTGAGCCTTTCCCCCACCTTGCCCTCAATTCATGCCTGGCTGGGTCTACCCAAGAGAGCCTGGGGCTCCTAACTCAGGGCCAACATCCTGCTTCCTGCAGCCCCAAGGTGAGGCCTGGGCACAGAGAAGGTATTTGTTCATAGTGCAAGGTGAGGAGATACTAATCGCTGGATCGCTGGGCTCCAACTGGCGGTCAGGAGGTAAGGCAACCCGTGGTTATAAATAACCTCACTGGCCAGCTGCGGAGGGCCAGGCTGGACCCGCACCTCTCCCCAACCTGCCACAGGGCTATGATTGATTACTGTCCTCCCCATCCCAGCTGTGGTGATCTGAGCCCCTAGAGCCTGGTGCAGTGACCTCTGGGGGCTAAGTACAAGGTCACTGAGGCCCCTAGGCTTCCCTTGACCTTGAGTGAAGGCCAAGCACATGAACTGCTCCTTGTCCTCTGCTGGAAGTTGGGACGGAGGTAGTGAAGTGTGACAGACCCACCTGCTAGGCTGCCCTCTACAGGAATGGGAGGGTGCCAAGAGGCTGCCAGACAGGATTCAGGGACCCAGTGGCCTGTGCTGCTGAGCTCTGCCCTCCTCCCCACAGCCCTCAGTCCCAGCCCTGCTTCATAGCTGGTGGCTGGTAGCAGGGAGGCCCAGAGTAACCCAGCCAAGGGGGAACATCCTATAGCCCCCCAGACTCCTGCTTCTAGGCCCTATATTGTGATGATCAGATTTACTCTGGGAATTGACTCCAGAGCTCTGGGCATTCTCTAGGCTTGATGGAAACAGAATCTCCAAGTCTGGGGGTTGAGTGTCTCCAAGACTGGGGAAGAACTCTGGACCTCACGAGGGACCCCAGACACTTGTACTCCAACCTCCCTTTGTACAGAAAGGAGAGATGGATTCAACTCACTCCAGGATGCATGCCTTTTCCCCTGACCCCTTAACATTTTTATTGGAGGTAAACATACACACAGAAAACTGTAAAATTCGAAAGTGTACAACTGGTTAAATTTGCACAAGCTGAGCATGCCTATGGAACCAGCACTGAGGTCAAAAAATAGCCTCTCACCAGAAGCCCCTTCTGGACAACTTCACTTACTACCCCCAGTTAGACTAACCCCCTAGCTCCGCTTCTAAACTGTACACGTTGTCTGTAAATGGAGCCATATAGCATGTGCTCTCTTGTGTCTAGTTTCTTTTGCCTGATATTATCTTTTATTTAAGTCTAAGTCCTTGTGGGTGGTAGCATGACACCACCAAGTGACTCTATCGTATGTTTTCACCCATTCTATGGTTGGTGAACAGTTAGGTTCCAGCTTCTGGCTGCCATGAACACTCTAGTCTTGATCTGTTGTGACTACAGGGCCGCATCTCCTGTTGGCTGTGTGTCCACAGCTGAGACTGCGGGCGAAGGGATGTGTGTCTCCTCAGCTTTGGAAGACACAGAAAGTGTTACTTTTTATTTAGAAATTTAATAATGATTTTTCAAGGTTAGTCTGGTTTTCATTTTAAATATTGAGGGATATACCTTATATTTTAAAATTGGAAAATACAGAAATGTAGAAAAGAAAATATCATTCAGAGCTACTACTTAGAGTCGACCATTCAGCCAATAGTCAGTGTATGTTCCCTAAGAACATCTTCTCTGTCAGGCCCTAAAGCAGAGACCTAGGTCTTCTCAATGGAGCTTAGGGTCTGGGACCAGGTCAGCAGGAGTGCTGCCAGGGGATAGACCAGGGGCCTCAGTATGCTCGTTGGTCTCCTCTTTCCATGGTCTCCCTCCTCCACAACCATCCTTCACCCATCACGGCCACTCTTGGTTATCATCCCAACAGACCAGCCAGCTTGCTGTGCAAACAGGACTCCAGATGGAACCCTGAGAGCTCATAGTGGGAAGGCAGGATGGCAGTTATGCAATTAATTGTAGTCATGCAAGAAGAGAAGAAGAGGGCTGTGGAGAGACGCGGGGGATGTGAGGGCATCGTGGGGCTGACTCGCCCAGGATCTCAAAGAAAGGAGAGCCTTGGGGGACCCTGGAGAGGAAGTGGGGCCAGAGGAGACACATCCAGACTTTGGACTTGATCCCGAGGACCACAGAAAGAACTTAAACAGGGGCGGGGAGCAGGCCTGGTGCGCTTGTTAGCAACCACTCTGGATTCCTGTGGAAGTTTTGAGGCTTTGAGCTGATGAGCAGACAGTTGAGCCGGACAAGAAGGGAACTGAGAAGCTGTTTCCGAGGTGACCTGAAGGGTCTGAGGCCTGGCTGGCTCAAAGGCTTGGGGGAGGAGGAGGTTTCAGCTTCAAGGTGGAATTTTACATTTGCAGGAGGGTGTGACTGGCTCTTTTGAAATTTTGATCAATTTCCCATCTTTAGCAGGTTCTACTTAGGTCTAAGAACTTCTGAGAGCCAAGTGGTTGAACCTGATGAGGAAGACGGCCTGAGCCAGCTTAAGGGACTCTGAGGTGAGAGATCACTATTAGTTTATTTGACAAATATTACAAAGTACCTACCAGTCTGGAAATTGTTGTAGATGCTGGGGATACATTGGAGGCAAAATAATTCTCATGGGAAAGTCTTAAATTTAAATATATATATGAACCAGTAAAAAGTATTAAGAAAAACTAAGCTGGGTAAGGGGGTAGTGAGTGGTGGGGGTAGAGGGCGACTGGGGAAGGCCTGTCTGAGGTGACATCCTAACTGAGACCTGAGGAGAATGAGGGGTGTGGTGCAGGAAAGTGGTGGGCAGGTGGAGGCCACGGCAGACGCGGAGGCCCGAGGCAGTCATAACCTGCTGTGTCGGGGAGCACTGAGGAGGCCAGTGAGAGTGGCCCAGAGGGAGGATGAGAGCAGGGAGGCAGGTTGAGCAGGCCCGAGGGAAGGCCTTTCCGTTCTAGGATTTGTGAAGGGATGGCCTGACTTCTTTTAGAAGCACTGATCTGGCTATTCTGAGGAGAACAGACAGTAGAAGCAAAAGTAGGAGAAAGTGACGGCCTGGACCAGGGGGAGACGGTCAGGGTAGGGGGAAGGGTGGTCCGTGTGTCCATCATGAGGGAGAATGGGCCCCAGCGTTTGCTGACGGGCAGGAGAGTGGGAGAGAGGAAGCGGGGAGGCAAGGTAGGCTCCTGGCGGCTGCCCACTCACCAAGCTGCAGAGTCTGGAGAGGGCTGCTGTGTCCCCTCTCCTCTCCTCCCCCCATGCCTCCCCTGTGTCTTGACCCTCCTCACCTCCTCTCCCCTTGTTTCCTATCCCCTCACCTCTTCCCTCTTCTAGTGCCTTTTCTGCCCCCTCTCCTCCACCTCTCCTCTTTCAGGAGTCCAGTGACCTCCGGGCCACAGGCCAGAGATACTGCCCTGCAGAATACGTCCTTCATTCACTCCGCAGATCTGATGACCAGCTCAGGGCCCAGAGGCTGAGAGTTGAGGAAAAAGTAAATATGGCTCCCAAGTCCCACCCGGGGGGCACCCCACAAACTAGCACGTCCAAAAGGTGAGCTCCTGCACTCCACCAATCCTGTGGCTCTTCCAGTCTTCCCACAATAGGGCTAGTTACATCAGCTCCTTCCATATGATCAGGCTGCCGGCTCTCACCCAACATCCAGTCTATCAGAAAATGCCATCAGCTCTGCCTCAGAATCTCAGCCCCTCAGCCCATTGCTTCAGCCCAATCTAAGCCAAAGTCATTGCTCTTTGGATTTTTACAATGGTATCTACTCATCCCCTTCATTCTATTCCTGATACAATGATTGTTTGTGGAGGGGCATAAATGTGTATTTTAAATTTTACAGTAAACAAACCTACTTCTTAAGTGAAGATTTCCCCATATTTCCAAGTAAGGTAATGTTGAACATACCTGATAACGAATTTTACATTTGGCTTCATTTTTTGGTAAATACAGTTGTGAAAATTGAGTCAGACTCTTTCTTTTAAAAATTTCTCCCTTTAACATGCACCCCTTGCTCAAGACAAAATCGAACACGAAGGCATCAATATCCAGGAAGATAACCTGCATTTGTTTCTTTCGTTTGAAGTTCTAATGTCAAGATGAGGTCTTAAAATAATCCTTTCACAAGAATAAGGCAGCTTTATGCTGTAAAAGTGTGAGCTATTTGTCAAAGGTTATGTTCTTCTGTCTTCATCTGCTGTGACCACCTGTCAGCATCTTCTTTAAAGATCATTTTTTTCCTCCTAGCAACACCTCCATGCGGCTCACTGGCTGTCCAGTACAGCTTACAGCCCAAATGTAAGCTTACATTGTCGAGCAAGAGCTCCGCGGTGGTTTCACATGCCTGCACCTGCTGAGCTGGCCCTAGTGTTTCTGCACGTCTCTGCAAATCTTGGAGAGGCAACACTGAAACTCCTCACAGCGTTTTTGTGTTTACCGCAGGTCTCACAGCACCCACCAGGTTGGCTGCAGCACTTTTTCAAGGACGGGATGCTGAGGTTAACATGAGCACCGAACAGCGGGAGGCAGAGGGGAGGGTTTATATGCATAACATGGAGAAAGCTTAGATCCATCATTGCACTTATACTGGCAGAGCCTGCCCTTGCCTCCCAGGAAGTTGAATGCCCTTCCAGATGGCCTTCAGGGTGACCCTTCAGTCGGCGGTCTGGGCCTGCTCCTGGTGCCTGAAAGTGGCAGTCAGGCGGAGGAGGAGGAGGAGGAAGAGGGCATGCACGGCTGCCCTGGGCGGACCCCCACGAGCCACCGTGGGTGCCCTAGGCAGTCTCTCGGGCCGGCTCTGTGCTGGCCCACTCCAAGCCCAGACACACACACACCTCCCCAACTCCCCACCCTCCCCACTCTGGGCTGATGGCTGATTCCAGAACTGGGGCAGGAAGTACACAAGATGAGTCTGGAGCATCTTGTACCAGAGAGAAAGGCAGTGCTAAAAAAAAAAAAAAAATTGATGGGGATATGTCAAAGGGCCACAGGAGTCAGTGAGAGAGCTCCCAATTTTAGCAACAAAATAAAATATTATTGGATTATAACCCAAATGTAAAATAAATATCTGTTACTCCATTATAAATGTGTTGAGTAAATCAATAAATGGGGGGAGGGAAATCAATCTCTCATGAAGAAGAATTCCAAATAATGTTGTTACTTCACCCTAAATGGGGGAGGGGGGGCATCACTTTCACCCAAATGTGGGCAGCACGCACTTCAAGAAGGGAAGTGAGAGTAGCTTTCCAGTAGAGAAACCTGACAAATACTGCCTTGGCCAGGCGATCAAGATCAACATCAAGAGCCATAAATCATGCTAATAAAATGTACCCTTGAGATGATCTGTGATGAAAATGGCACTTTACCTCTGTGATCTTGCTCCTGAAAACCCATAGCTCCAGTCTGATCATGAGAAAATATTAGGCAAATTCCAACCCAATATACCTGACCAGGACCTCCTAGTTTTGTAAAGGTCATCAAAAACAGAAAATCTAAGAAACTGTCACAGCCAAGAGAAGCCTAAGGAGAGAAGCATAAATGTGGCATCCTGGATGGGATCCTGGAGCAGAAAGTGAAACTTAGGTAAACTAAGGAAATCTGAATAAACAGTAGACTTCAGTTAATAATAATATTGGTTCATTAATTAAGGGTTGCAAATGCACCATTCTAATCTAAGACATCAAATCTAACCACGATGGTATGATCACTCATCTAGAGCCAGACATCCTGGAGTGCGAAGTCAAGTGGGCCTTAGGAAGCATAACTACAAACAAAGCTAGTGAAGGTAATAGAATTCCAGCTGGGCTATTTAAAATCCTAAAAAATGATGCTGTTAAAGTGCTGCTTTCAATATGCCAACAAATTTGAAAAACTCAGCAGTGGCCACAGGACTGAAAAGTCAGTTTTCATTCCAATCTCAAAGGCAATGCCAAAGAATGTTCAAACTACCACACAATTGTACTCATCTCATATGCTAGCAGAGTAATGTTCAAAATTCTCCAAGGTGGGCTTGAATAGTACATGAACCGAGAACTTCCAGATGTTCAAGCTAGATTTAGAAAAGACAGAGGAACCAGAGATCAAATTGCCAACATCCATTGGATCATAGAAAAAGCAAGAGAATTCCAGAAAAACATCTACTTCATTGACTATGCTAAAGCCTTTGACTGTGTGGATCACAACAATCTGTGCAAAGTTCTTAAAGAGATGGGAATACCAGACCACCTTACCTGCCTCCTGAGAAATCTGTATGCAGGTCAAGAAGCAACAGTTAGAACTGGACATGGAAGAACAGACTGATTCCAAATTGGGAAAGGAGTACGTTAAGGCTGTATATGGTCACCTTGTTTATTTAACTTCTATGTGGAATACATCATGAGAAACGCTGGGCTGGATGAAGCACAAGCTGGAATCAACATTGCTGGGAGAAACATCAATAACCTCAGATATGCAGATGACATCACCCTTACGGTAGAAAGTGAAGAAGAACTAAAGAGCCTCTTGATGAAAGTGAAAGAGGAGAGTGAAAAAGCTGGCTTAAAACTCAACATTCAAAAAACTAAGATTATAGCATCTGGTCCCATCACTTCGTGGTGAATAGATAGGCGTGCTGCAGTCCACGGGGTTGCAAAGAGTCAGACATGACTGAGTGACTGAACTGAACTGAATCTAAGACATCAGTAACAGGAGAAATTGAGTACGGGGTGGGGCGTGGGATTTGGGGGAACTCGCTGTACTATTTTAATTTTTCTATAAATCTAAAACTGCTCTAAAAATAAAATCTATTAATAATTACAGCTCCTGGGACTTCCCTGGTAGTCCAGTGGTTAAGACTTTGCCTTCCAATGTAGGAAATGTGGGTTCAATTCCTTGGCAGGGAGCAAAGATCCCATATGCCTCGTGGCCAAAACTCCCAAAAAGATAAAACAGAATTGTAACAAATTCAAAAAGATTTAAAAAATGGTCCACATCCAAAAAAAAAAAATTACAGCTCTCCAGTGCCCTGTATCTCTTCTTGCCCTCTTCCCATCACACTTATCAACGTTTAACATGCTACAATTTGAGCTTGCTGCTGCTGCTGCTGCTAAGTCGCTTCAGCTGTGTCCGACTCTGTGCGACCCCGTAGACGGCAGCCCACCAGGCTCCCCCGTCCCTGGGATTCTCCAGGCAAGAACACTGGAGTGGGTTGCCATTTCCTCCTCCAATGCTCGAAAGTGGAAAGTGAAAGTGAAGTCGCTCAGTCGTGTCCGACTCTTAGCGACTCCATGGACTGCAGCCCACCAGGCTTCTCCGTCCATGGGATTTTCCAGGCAAAAGTACTGGAGTGGGCTGCCACTGCCTTCTCCACAAGTTCAGCTTAGGTGTTTGTTATTGTCTGTTAATTCTCCAGAATCTAAGATCCCTACGGGTTTTGTCACTTCGCTATTATAACCCCAGCACCTCGAGCAATCTAACAAATAAAAATACTAGGTGTTCAACAAGTATTTGCTGAATGATAAATTTCTAAATATAATCACTGTTAGTTTTTCCAGTTTTTTCTCTGCCTAAATACACTTAGTATTGTTTAAACACAAGGTCATAATGGTTTGCTCGTCTGCTACCTTCACTTGATAGCTCCTGATTACTTTTCCTGCTATTTTTCTTTTACAGCATCATTTTTTAGAAGGTGCTGATGTTTGCAGGCCTAGCGTGAAGCAAATGGCTGCGATTCACGAGGCAAGTTTTTGGGGCTCCTCTTTCTGTCGGCTCCACCATGCTCATGTGGGCAGGAAGGATGGAGCTGTGCCAGGGCCGCCCTCTGACATCAGATCCGTGGGCACTAGATGCTGCTTGATGGTAAACTGGGCACGTCAGAACCCAAGGATTAAACAGCTTCCAAAATCCACTGGCTTGTCTGCGACCAACCAGAGGGCTGGGGCACATGCCCAGAACTTTTGCCAGCTCAGGAATAGTGGAAAACACTATCCATGCATACATTTGGGAGAGCTGGAGCCAAGCCTCCCACAATCAGCCACAGCCCACACCCAAGGCTGATGGTTACGGCCTCAAGTGCTGTGGAGAGCTGAGCTCCTGAGGGGTGGGCATGGGACTGGCAGACCTGCTCTCCAGGCACCTGGGTGGGAGCTGGGGAACCTGCCCCGCTGGCTGTTTCCCTAGTGGGAAGAGGGCAGTCTGGGCACGCTTCTGGGGAACCCAGTCGGTTGGGGGAGGAAACACTATGGTGTGTGTTGGGGGGGGTGGGAGGGTGACAAGGAACAAGGGGTATCCTTTCTCTGAACCTAGAGGCCATATGCCACTTGTCCTCCTTCCTGGCAGCAATAGTGAGCCACCCAGACTTTGCTAGACATATAAGAGTGCTAAAGATAAAAATACTCAAGGACATATGCCTCTGTGAACTGCTTTGCTAAATGTGTTTTAGGAGTCCTTCAGTTTCCCTCTAAACCACAATTTCACTCCATCCCCACTGGCTCCACTTACAAGAAGAAGAAGGGAGACTGTTGTGGCCTTAAAACCACCGCGTGATGAGGGTGTGCGGATGCAAGTGTCCTCAGAGTTTGCCTGCCTGAGCGGCTCCAGCGGGCCAGCGCCCACTGTGTTCACCTGCATGTGTGTGTACATGCATGGCTGCTAGCGTGTGTGTGGACCCGTGTGCCCCTATTTGCGCTTTGGTGTCTTGCGTGCTTGCCTTCTTCCGCGTGAGCACCAGTGGGTTTGCCTGGGCACAAGGATTTGTGTGGGTGTGTACTTGAATGTGCATGGATCTGTGTTCTTCTTCTCATGAGTGGTGTGCCTCTCGTGTGAGGGCGTACATGGGAGTGTGCACGAGTGGATGTGCTCACATTGTGAGGAGCTGAGCGCTGCATGCCTCCTGTTTGAGTTCATGCTTGTGATGTCATGTGCAGGGGGCAAGCATTGAGGAAAAGAGATTCACCTTGGTCCCCCGCACCTGCCCTGGCAGCCATTAGCGGGACTGTTTGTTTTTCTCTCTCACAGATGAGGCGCCCCTTTCTCCCCCCGACATCTTCATCTGAAGTTTCTCCAAACCGTGCCAGTTCCATTCACCTCCCATCCATCTCTTGCCTTCACTAGCTCACCGGTTTGTAGCACTCTGGAGCCCTGAGAGGCTCAGGAAGGGAAGGGCCCCTGAGTCACCTATTTTTGGTAAAAGCTGCATTCATCATGGAGAGTGTCCATGTGCCCGAGCGATTAAAGGCCTCAAGAAGTCATGAAGTAAAAACACCTAAGTCAGTCCCACAGCGGGCTTCCTGGTTTGGAATGATGAGTGCCACCGGGGGTGTGTGCAGCATGCTGTAGGGAGGCCCTGTTTTGTGTGGGCAGCTGCCTCGCTTCTTCTCCAATGACAGTGTAGATGCCTCCACCGTCCGACTGATTGGTGCTGTGTGGACGCAGACTGGGCCTGTCATAGACTTGGGAAGCACGTCCTGCCCTCTGCATCTGGGGCCTCAGGGAGTCCTGGTCTTGCCCCAAGAAGTGGCTGAGGTCTCACATTAGGCCTCAGGCCTCAGAGCTGGTGGCCAGGTCGCCACACCTTCTCACCCAGCCCTGGTCTGGCCATCAGGGCAGAGGATGCTAAAGCAGCGGGCAGAAGGGAGACCGGCCCTCAACCCAGTCCTCCAGGACTAGAAGCCGAGTTTCTGATTCCAGGTCCAGTGCTCTGCCCCTCAGCATTTGCCCTGCCAGGCCAGGTGCCCATCCAGTCCTCAACTCCATGAAGTCTGGCAGCAAGACCTCAAAGCACAGTGGTCCTGCATTCTTGACACCCAGCCAGGAGCGGGTAGAGAGCAGATACCTTCCTGCCAGTCCCACTCCTGATCTGACCACTGGTTCCAGAGACTGGGACAGAGTCAGGGAAGCTCCCTGCTCTTCTCTCCACCTCCCCTGTAACACTGAAAGCAAAGTATGCAAATAATATGCAAATATAATCTTTGTATGTTTCCAAAAAAAAAAATTGCAGAAGTAGGATAAAACCCCAGACTCTTTCACCCTCCCCCGACCCCCAATCTCAGTCTGCAGACCAGAGGTGACCCCCTACAGTTCAGTGTCGCCTTCCGAGTTCACACTGATGGTTTTTTTGAAAAACAGAATTCTACTCTATTTTCTGTGATTTGCGCTTTTTAAAATTTTAATTTAATCAAATCCACGCCAAGCCATCTTGATCAACCCATTATTTGTTATCAGCTGCACTGACCCCAGAGTGTTAAAGTTCCCCTCATTTACTAGATGGATCCCCACTGATAGAAGTGCTGTCTCCAATTTTTCGCTATTTCAGAGTCAAGAATGGTGCTGTAAATACCTTTCCACAAATCTCTGGGTGAGGGCACACGCGGAAAAGATGAATTCCTGTGCCTGGCACAGAGGAATCAGAGCAGGAGAATAAAAGAAAAGGAAGGAGGGTGAGGTTCTGAGAGGACCCCAGGTGCCGGAGACCAGAACGTCCCCCCTCCAGCTCCCCCCAGCGCCGCGCGTCTGCCGCCACCCGAGACTGGCCCTGGCGGAGATGCACTCTTTCCTCCCGGAGCCCCGGCCCTCCGCGTTCCCGAGGTCCGGCGGCCTCTAGCCCTTGCGGCCCCCACCCGCGCAGAGCTGCTTGAGCCTCGGAGGAACCAAAAAAAGCCGGCGCGTGGTGTGCGCGCGAGCAGCGTGGGGCCCTGGCGCTGCCGTTTTTAGCGTGCCTGGAGCCCGGAATACAGACTTAGTCACCCCCAGGAAACGCGGCCATAATATTTTTGGTTGCATAAGCAAACTAAATTAGAAATCTGGAGCATGTTCAAGACCCTTAGATGCCAGCGCTCGGCGAGTGTGGGGGACCAGGGGAGAGACAGATGGGGATTAGGCGAATTGAGCATCCGGAGAATAATTTCCTCTTTTAATTTGGGTTCTACCGACCATGAAAGCAGCATTAGCCGTCCAGTTACATAACCACACCAGAACTCAGCTGGAGAGCGCAGCAGCCCGCGGACCGGCCTTCCTGCCTCTGCGCCTGCCTGCCTGCCTGCCTGGAGGAGGTGGGGGCTGTTTTCCACTGGCTCCTCTGCCAGTTCTCAGAGAACCTAAGTGAGGCGTCCCAGGCCACACAGTTCCGGACTTGCATTCAGAATTTGAACTGGGTTTGCCTGGAGCGAGCTTCTCCATATCACTGGACAGAGATGCACTGTGGTGCAGCCTTCCAAGCCTGGGGGGCTCTGAACACAGCTTGGGAACGTCCACGATTGCATGGAATAATGGAAAACTGGAAATCTACCCATGTTTGTCAGTAAGGAGAATGGGCAAATGAACCACGTGGAGTGTTCGGTGCTGTGGCATATCCTAGAAGACAACAAAAGTCTTGGGGGTGATCCCTATTCAGACATGTTAGAGATACAGCATTAAGTGAAGAAGGGTAAGTTGCAGAACAACGTGAACAGTATGGTCTCATTTATGTTAAAAGAAAAAGAAAACCACAAATCCCCAGCAAAGCTACCCCTGCATCTACAATGTTCAGAAAAGCAGATGCTATTAAAGGGGCCACGAGGGTGGCCTCATGGGGCTGGTCTCCTTTGAAAAGAGGCAGAGGCTAAAGAGAGGTCAGAGGGAAGTTCATGTTTTACTCTGTACACTTCTGAACTGTTTGAATTTCTCACACCAGAATGTACTATGTGTGCTTGTGTTATTTAGAAGCAAATCCTCAAAGACATAAAGGCTGGGAGCAGCCTTGCAGATGAAGGTTGGACTCCACCTCCAGCCACCTTCTCAGAAAGCAAGAAGGGAGGTCTGAATGTACTCAAAGTTGGAGGAGAGGGTGTCTTAAAGAGATGTGGCCTAGCACTTTGTTATCTGAACAGGGAAACTGAAGCCCAGGACTTGACAGGGACTGGCCCCACCATTTCCCAGCAGCCGACAGCAGGCTGTGGGTTGTTAGCCTGTTGGCTCTTCCACCACCAGCCGCTCTGCCTCGCCAGTTCTCAAACAGCTGGGGTCACGGTGGGGCAGGAGAAGGAAGCAGGAAAGAAGAACTAAGTGCCCACAGGGCAGATTAGGCGGGGAGCAATTTCCATCCACCCAACCATCCATCCAACCAATGTGTTGAGGGTGATGGAGGATTTAAAGCATGTCTGCAAATTCTTCAAAACTCTTCTCTTTAGTTAGTAGATCCCTGTCTCTTCCCCTTGATTCTAGGCTTTCCTCAGCGACTCACTTATAGCCCATAGAATACAGTGGAAGGGACACTGCCTGACTCCAAGACTGGATCAGGAAAGGTCACACAGCTCTCTTCTGGCTCTCTTAGGATGCTTGCTCTGGGGAATTAAGCTATGTAAGCTGTTGACTGGGCTTCCCTGGTGGTTCAGATGGTAAAGAATCTGCCTGCAATGCAGGAGACACCCGGGTTCAATCCCTGGGTCGGGAAGATCCGCTGGAGAAGGGAATGGCTACCCACTCCAGTATTCTTGCCTGGAGAATCCCATGGACAGAGCCTGGCGGGCTACAGTCCAGAGTGTTGCAAAGAGTCAGACAGGACTGAGTGACTAACACTGCAAGGTGTTGACTTTGACTACCCAGAGACTGCCATGCTGGAGAAGCTACACTGTAGCATTTTAATCAAAAGCCCGTCCAGCCCCCAGCCAAGTGCCAGCATCAGCTGCAGCATGAACATACACTGTCTTTTGCATCCAGCCCGGGGAACCTCTGCATGACTGCAGCCCATGGCAGACCCCAAGTGAGAACTACTTGGCTGAGACCTTCCCAAATTCCAGATCCAAAAAATCATGAGCAAAATAAGTCACTAAATTGTGGGGTGACTTGTTACGAACTGATAGGATGTGAAAAGGGGGTTACTCTGTACACAGAGGAGTAGAATGATGAATAAGCATGGTCTCTGCCCCCAACATAATAGTAATTTAATGGCAAAGCTGAACACACAGGCAGATAATTACAAAATAATGTGGTAAGCACACCGGTGGAGTCATGCACTGGTAATATGGGAACAGAGCAGGAGTCTGTAATCTAAGCTGGGTGGGGTCTGAAAAGCTTTCCTGGAGGAGGTGACATTGAACTGGCTCTGAAAAGTGAGTAAGGGTTGTCTGGGTAAGGGATGAGGTAAGAAAGGAAACAGTCCATGCAGAAGAAGTAAGCATGAGCAAGCCCCAGAAGTGAGAGACAGAATAAAGTCAGCCAGCAGGGAAACCCCTTATGAAATAGGAGACAGGGAGGGAGCAAGATGAGGCTGGGTAGGTGGCAGGGACCCCAGATCATGGGAGCCTTGGACAGGAGAGCAGCTGGGAGGAGAATGAGGCTGGGTAAGTGGCAGGGACCCCAGATCACGGGAGCCTTGGACAGGAGAGCAGCTGGGAGGGGAATGAGGCTGGGTAAGTGGCAGGGACCCCAGATCACGGGAGCCTTGAAGGACAGGAGAGCAGCTGGGAGGGGAATGAGGCTGGGTAGGTGGCAGGGACCCCAGATCATGGGAGCCTTGAAGGACAGGAGAGCAGCTGGGAGGGGAATGAGGCTGGGTAAGTGGCAGGGACCCCATATCATGGGAGCCCTGAAGGACAGGAGAGCAACTGGGAGGTGAGGGCAGGAGGTGGAGCCTCTGGGGCAGCAGGCAGGAAGGTGGAGAAGAGGCGAGGGAGCAGGGGAGTGGAGACAGACCGCTGAGGAGGCAAAAACCTAGGAACAGAAAAGAGAACATGAGGATCTCAAAGCTAGAAAAGGCCAGGGTGCATGAGGTGTAAGAAATATTTGGGAAATAAATAGTCAGGCCTGGGTGTCTGGCTGGGAGTGTCAGGGGCAGCTCCTGGGTTTCTGTCTTGGGGACTCAATGGGCAGTGGCACCAGCAGCTGGGAGAGCCCTGGAGGAGAAGTGAGTGTGATCTGGCCTTTTTGCTGCATTTTGGCAGGTTCAAGGTGGGATGTTCAACAACTCATTAGATGTTGAATCCAAAATTTGGGGGAGAGATTTGGGGAGGTGTGGTGACCACAGACTCTCCATAAAGTGAGTGAATGAATAAATGTGTACCAGGAGGAAGGTGGGTGCAGTGGGTTAGATGAGGTATTGAGAGGGTGTGGGACTGGCCCTGCATACTGACTTTACTGCTGAAACTGCCTGAGAGGGTATACAGGTGGGAAGATGTGATCCTGGATGAGCCCACTCCCCTTCTGACTTCCCAGGTGGCACTAGAGGTAAATAACCCACCTGCCTTTGCAGGAGACATAAGAGATGCAGCAGGTTTGATCCCTAGATTGGGGTCCCCTGGAGGAGGGCATGCAATCCACTCCAGTGTTCTTGCCTGGAGAATCCCACGGACAGAGGAGCCTGGAGGGCTGCAGTCCATAGGGTCACACGGAGTTGGACATGACTGAAGCAACTTAGCAGCGGCAGATATGATAACAATGGCCTGGTGATCCATGGCCAAATTTCCTGGAATGTGTCCCCATGGGTAGGCCACAAGAAAAGACAGGGAAGAAAATACAGAAGTCCAAGGAGTCAGGAGACTCAGATCCAAGAAACATTAATTCAGCAACTGTTGTGTGCCTGGTACTATGTTCCATGTATATTATTCAGTTTAATCCTTAAGTCAATCCATTTATGGATTCAACAAATGTTTGTTGAGTACCTACTATGTGCCAGGCACTGGACTAGGTGCTGGGTATATACTAGTGAATAAAACACTGTCCCAGCTCTCGTGGAGCTTAGGGTATATACAGGGGAGGTTATTATTCCCATTTGACAAAGCTCAGAGAGATCCAAGGTCACACAGCTGGGAGAGGTGGGCTGTCCGGCTCCATGTCCGGAAAGCTTCAGGGCACCAAGGCATGGCATCTGGCAGAGGATGTCTGCCCAGCCCACAGCCAGGGCCCTGTTGTCTCTCCTCCCTAGGCCACCTCCTCCACTCCCTGTTGGCTCATGGCTGTAGGACTTGGGCTCTCTTCTCTCAGCTCCTAGAATGGGAAGGACCCAGCGGGTTGACAGGTTTCACGCTCTCATCTTTCAAGTGAGGAAACTGAGGCATAGGGAGAGGTTGTAAGGTCACCCTGCAAATTGGTGACAGAGCTGGGATTAAAACCTGGATCTCGAGCCCCCCCTACCGTGACTTCCCAGGCTAAGCGCAGAACCTAGCCTCACTCTCCGACACCCAACACATACCCAACACGCACTCGGCACGCGCACACACATACTGCCACAGTCCTTGCCCCAGGTCACCTGTCTTCAGTTGAAGGTACCACTTTGGATTCCCGCAGCTAGATCACCTGTCCACTCATACCTATGCACTGAATGGGGAGGGAGGCAACTGGCTCTAAGGAGCTAAGATTAATGGGTGTCTCAGGCCCAGGGAAGCTAATACACTGGGAAGTGATGGGAACTGTGGCAAGCCGGCAAGTTGTGCCTATCTGAAAAGGTGGCCATCCTCAGCTCCAGCCAGACACTGCACGTGCCCAAATGCTTGCTGAGAGGAACGAGAAGGCTTGGTTTTATGACATCACCTGGTTTACACATGAGTAATAGAATTACAGGGCTTCCCTGGTGGCTCAGTGGTAAAGAATCCACCTGCCAATGCAGGGGACAAAGGTTTGATCCTGAGGTCGGGAAGATCCCCTGGAGAAGGAAACAGAATCCACTCCAGTATTCTTGCCTGAGATCCCGTGGACAGAGGAGCCTGGTGGGCTACAGTCCCTGGGGTCACAAAAGAGCTGAACACGACTGAGCAGCTAAACAGCAACAACATTAGGCTTACACATTTTTTCCAGCGTTGCCAAACGGTTTTGTTTTTTTTTTTTTTACTTCAAAGAAATAGGTATGGAAGTATGGCTTGCAATGAGAAACTTCCCTTTGACCCTCAGAGGCCCTGCCAATCTAGGAAAACTGAGCAGTTTGTCCATGAAATCTAAGGAGCCCTCCAGGTCTGAGGAAACTGAATCGTGTCTGGTGGCTTTTGTCATAAACCCCGGTGGCTCTCAATCTTGTCAGCGCACTAGAATCATGGGGGACCTTTGCTAATCCTGCTCCCCAGGCTGTACCCAGCATCCTCGGAGAGGGCCCAGGCACCAGCTATTGGAAAAGCTCCTCAGGTCATCCTCAGGCAGCCCCAGCATCATGGGTAGCTTGTTAGAAATGCAAAGTCTCAAGCCTCACCCTAGACCAACTGACTCAGCACCTCTGAGCTGGAGCCTAGCAATTTGTGGTTTAACCTACCCTCCAGGTGATCCTGATTCTCAATAAACTTTGAGGCTCATCATTTAAGACTGAGGTGAGAGGTACAGGTGGTGGTTGCCCATAACTTGACATCTGAAAGCAGGCAGCTTCATAAGACACCTTCAATGTAAAGATGCTTTAAAAAAAAATTTACTCTGGTTTATTAATCCCAAGGGTCAGGGGACACTACAGGTTGAGCTACTCTCCCTTGGAAACCTTCCCCACCCTGACCTTGAAATTGTTAAACACCTTTTCTTTACAGTCTGAGGCCAGAAGCCGTCCTCATTCCTGAAATTCCCCAACACAAGGCTGGCACAAAATAGGTATGCCCCTAAAGGTCAGTTTCTTTCCTTTCTGTTTCCTCTTAGAATTTATAAGCAGTGGCTTACATATGTCCTACCGCTGTTTTGGTTTGTACTGAAGTTAGTCACATTACCAGAGTGCTCTGTGTGGCCAGCCAGGGATTATGAAATACTGGGTCTCATCCAGTAGGGGCTGCTTGACTTTTGCTGATGCAGAGAGCTCTACAGAGAAGTGGAGATGAGGGCAAGTCACACTGATGGTCTTATATCTCCACAAAAAGACCTATCCTATTTCTTTGATTCTATGCCACAAGAGATTTACCAAGAGCTTTTCTGGGGCAAAAAAACAAAAACACAGGCACATCATGTGTGTATATCAATTATAAAGTGCATTTATATTTATATTTTAGAAAAGTGAAAAACTCATATCTCAGAGGCAATGAAATAGGATTTTCCTGTGAATAATGGTTGGAAGGAAATATGTGGAAATACAGCAAATGTTGGTTACAGATTATCTTTTGGTCTTTCGGGGTTCTTGTCATGGGTATTAACATGGGGGTTGTGTAATGATTACAAAATAAAATTGACAAAGAAAAAGAAATCCCACTAACCACAGTCTCCTCGGAAAGATATGACAGCAAAAAGCATTTGGGAAATCTGCTGTAACATGGTCCTAGTTCTTAGGGCTTGAATTTTATCCCTGCACAACCTCTCATAAATTACCCTTTGGGCCTCAATTTCTTCCCTTGCAATGGGAATCATGGTCTTGTTCATGGTTGGTTAGAGAATCAAATGCAGGGATTACTGAAGGAAGAGCAGATACAAATCCTTATATACTTAGTGTGGGAAGCGGGTATTTCTGGGACCCACCGCAAGAATCCCAAGCCCAGCCTTGCAGTGGACCTCCTCTCAGCAAATGTAGGGAACAGTTCATATCCTCTACTTCCACAGAGGCCCCCACCTTATTTTCTGGGAAACTTCAATGCCTTGGACGGTCGCCAAAATCTCAGATCCACCGGAGCCTGAAAACCCATTGTGTTGAGACGGCACACGGATGCCTGGTATGACCCAGGGACAGTCAAACGGCCTGTGATTCCCTCACTGTGGTCTCTTTTTTTGGAGGAAAGGCCCTGATAAAATACAAAGGTGCTATTTCAGCAAGATTAACACTGAGATTTAGAACATGGATTGTAACCTACAGATGAACTTTTTTTGGCCTTCATGGGGTTTTACAATATTTGAATTTCCCACAAGACAGTCATAACCCCTTTCATTCCTGTGTTGCTGCTTGGGGTGTGCTGGAGCTGGGTGTGGCAGACCTGATGGGGTCATCTGGACCCCAAGGCATTGGGGAACTTCCAGAGAGCCGGACACCAAGGCATCATCAGCCTTGGGCTTTCTGCTGCAGCCTGTGCTCAAGAATGTGAGGAGTAGGAAGGGCTTCTCACCCAGATTATAAAAGTTTTATAACTTCGAGGTCAAAGTGGGGAGGTTCAATCCAATAAGGGAGAACAGCCAGCCTGTGGTTCTTCCACTCACTCAGCAGGAGCCCCCTCAGTGCCCATGAGCCAGTTATCACATTGAGTCCCCCCAACAGTGCAAGAGGTGTTTTCCTCATTTACAGATGACTAAACAGACTGGGAGAGGCCAAGTCTCACTGGTGCCTCTCCCCTTCAGGAAAGCTGTACCTGCCTCTCTCCCCTCTGTTCCCCAAGGCTGGCAGGCCTAGGGAGGAGGTTAAGAGGACTGTGGGAGGAGTTTTCCTCTGTGCCTTGATTGTTCTGTGCTCTCTGCTTGGGATGGGGGTCTCCAGGGCCCTGTGGCCAGATCTCTCAGCCCCAGGAGCCTCACCATCCCGGTAGAGGTGGGGCTGGAAAAACTTACCAACTTGTCTGGGCATGGGAAAGGGAATGGCTAACCTCACCTCTGACTTGTCCTTCAGGCCCAGAGGCTGTAAATAGTGAGTTCTTTTTTTTTTTTTAAAGATCTTTTCAAAAATTTATTTTACTTTTGGCTGTGCTGGATCTTTGTTGCTGTGTGGGCTTTTCTTTCCCTGTGGCAGGTGGGAGCTACTCTCTAGTTAAGGTGAGCAGGCTTCTCATCGCAGAGCACGGGCTCTAGGGCCTGAGGGGCTCCAGTAGTTGCAGCGTGTGGACTCAGTTGTTGCAATTCCCGGGCTCTAGAGCACAGGCTCGATAGTTGTGGCATAGGGACTTAGTTGCTCCACGGCATGTGGGATCTTTCTGGACCAGGGATCAAACCCGTGTCTCCTGCATTAGCAGGCAGATTTTTTACCACTGAGCCACCAGGCAAGCCCCTGGTATATTCTCAATAAGATTGCAAGGAACACTTGTGTTTACTAGGGCAGCTCTTCTTATGTAACATATCTTACAGCGTTCAGAAAACATGGCAAAGGCGTTAAACGTCCCCCACGATGCAACCAGCTAAAGATGACCATTTGGAGTATTTGAAGGTATCTTTTCTTTTTGTCCAAAGTGATATTAAACATTCTTCTACAGGGGCAGGGATCACAGGTATTTAGTTGTTTGGAGTTTTTTATCCACTTCATTTTTTTTTTTTTGGCTTTTTGGGAAGCTTTTTTTTTTTTTAATCCTTCCTATGAGCACAGAGAATGCATAGCACAGTCTTCAGGAAATACTTGTTCGATGAAAGAAGACAAGCAGAGCCAGGTAATGGTTGGAGCCAGAATGCTGACTGACTTTGACGCGCCCAGCACAGGGCTGAGAGTCCCATCACCATTCACCATCCAACACTTTTTGGCATCCCTGCTGTGTGTTCAGCCCTCATCCAACATCACTGATGTTTGTTGACCTTTAATGTGAGAGATGCATGTGGGGAGGAAGAGTCCCAACCCAGTAGCCCTGGAGTCAGCCAGGGTCTCAGCCTCCCCCCACAGTTACCAGCAGAATAGAACCCCAGGACTGAAGTCCCTTTGAACACCCTGAAGGGTTGTTAAGAAAGAAGGAGACAGAGGAGGAGGCTAGAGGAGCCAATATTCAAAGAAAGCAGGAGGGGTGAAGCTGGACAAAGGAAGGCTGTGGGCTATCAGCACAGAGGCGAATGTCACAGAGTTTCTCTTCCTGGAGACTTCCAAGAAGGTGGTATCTCTGTGGACTGGGTCAGTAGCCACCCACCCCAGGTCAGGCAGAGGGACCAGGGACTTCAGGAGACCTTCAAGAAAGCAAGGATGCTGGGACAGACCGGCAGAGGGAGGTGTTGTGGGACTTAGTGGGGACAATGGTTTTTCTCACCAGGTGGAGCGGGCTACAGACGTGGGCAGGGAGGCACAGGCTTTGTAGTTCTCTGTTGGCTCAAGGTCCTTTTAGATCTGGGAGCATGTGGGAGGCTCAGGACAGAGCTGGCCCACTCTACAAAGGTACTTAAGGATTCTTCCTGGAAAACCAACAGGAGGAAGCCAGGCTTCCTGGCCCATGCCATTGGCCCTGGCCAGTGGACAGGCTGCAGGGCAAGGCTTTGAACCCCTGGGTTTGAATCCACACTCTGCCACTTTCAAGCTGGGTGACAGTAGGCAGGAAAGAGATTTGAGCTCTCTGAGTTTTACTGTCTTCCACTATGAAATGGGGATTAGAAAAACCCACCAAAAACCTAGTTCCTCCGTTCACCTTCTCCTCTCAGTGTTGGGAAGAGGACTATGCAAGATAAACTGGGCCAAGGGCCCAACACATCTAGGTGCTCAGTAAATCTAATCTCCCATAAACGGTGGTTCTCAGAATAGACTATTCTTGGGGACAAGGTTAAACTGAGGTTCTTCCTCACCCCATGATGAGCAGTGACCTCGGGATTTGCCTTTATCACAAGACTCTGGTCCAGGTGATTCTGAGATGGAAAGACCTCAAGGGAGCATTAAATATGCCAAAAGGTTATTGCCAGGCTGGGGCTCTGACCAGGGTCTCCCCCAAAACCTTCATGGCCTTGGTCACTAGCCCAAGGCCCTAGACCACGGCCCCTCCCTCCAGAGAGCAATGGACTCTCCCATCACGTGGGCCGTGTTGCTGGGATGCAGTGTGAGTTTATCTGCCTTCTCCACCCCATGCCAACCTGCCCAGCAGGCCCCACTGCCTTGGCAACGCATTGCAAAGTCCACACAAAGGAAAACTGCACGAGGAAGGTTGGTCCTGCCCAATGCCAGGGGAAGGGTTTCCATGGCAATGCTGACATCACAAGGCTCAGCTGGCGGCGGAGCCAAGCCCTGAGTGGAGGCACCTGGGTGTTTGCACTACAGCCCCACAGAGGAAGGTGACCCACGGGCCCTGTTGGGCCCAGGTGTGGGCCCCATACAGATCTGGGTTCAAAAGCGAGCCCTGCTCCTGACGTGCTTGGTGGTTTTGAGCAAAGCTACAAGGCCTGAGACTTGGTCATCTCATTGTTAGTAAAATAGAACTAACAATATTTACCTTGCAATGAAGGTGAAAGGAAATAATGAATAATAGACAGGTGCGTGGTAAATTGTGAAAACCTAGTCCAAGGGTGAGTGGCAGATTCAGGTGTTTGCAAAGGGGCCCCTGACTGTTGGGCCCCTTGATGTGCAGTCCAGGAGAAATGCCTCACTGTTGAGGAGGAGAAGGCACAGTTATTTGCCAGCTCTCCGGGGATGAGTGGGCAGGAGAAGGATGGTACTGGTGAGGAAAGGCATGGGATGGGAGGCTGTAGGGTCTGGATGGCAGCTCAAGGGTGTTCTGGTCTCACGCCCTCAGTCAGCAGATAAGGGTTTAGAGGTCCGGGAAGCGGGTGTGCCTGCCCCAATCATACCCTGCGTTATGAAGGAGCCAGGTTGTCAGCTAGGGTCTCCTGTGCCTAGTGAGCAGGCCCTGGGGGAGGAGCCATCTTTGCTCTTCACACTGTGGGAGTAACAGACTGCTCTGCAGGAAATCAGCAGAAAGTCGGGAGCACAAAGCAGGAGAGGATGTGGCCTCTGAGCTCGGTGGAGTTGTGGGTTGGAGTTCACCCCCAAGGAGGCTGGCAACAGGGAAGCCAGGCAGCAGAAGGCTGACAGAGGCCACTCGGGTTTCCTCTTTGCCACCTCCTTCTCCTCAGAGGAAGAGGCCAGGCAGCACATTCAGAAGGTGTCCTTGGCCATTTTCGTCCCTAAGCTCTGGCCAGGGAGCCCAATCTGTATCTAGCAGTGCCCTGCCCTTTACCCCACACCCACCCTGGCCTGCTCTGCACACATGGTGAGGGCCTCCAGGGCCTCAGCACATGGCTGAGGGCAATTCCAGGAAGAAGCCTTGGGCTGCCTGTCCAGCAGCCCCCACCAGCTTTTCCATCCCAGATTGGAATGTACACTGTACGAGCCCTGTCAGGCTCTCCGTTTGTGAGGAAATTGCTAGGGCCTGTTCCCCTAAGGTGGCTCAGCCTGTGCTCCGGCTCCTGTTCTGCCAGGCTCTGCTCAACGTCCACCCAAATGCCTGTGCTGGGGCTATCCTCTGATCCATGAGACCTCTAAGGGCCCTCAGCTCCCTTGGAGGGGGCGGGGACAGACCTCCCGTGGAGACTTATCAACCTCTCAGGATGTTTCTGTAAGTTCTAGATAGCAGACTGGACCTAAATGCTCCTCTCTCATGTTAGGAAGGCCACAGCCCCTCAATCTGTTCCCTCTCCTTTGCCGCCCAGGGTGAGGGATCGGGCCTGCTGCTGAGGAGAGGAAGGCATGTGCTGCCCAGAAGCCCTGATAGGGTCCCAAGGAAGAGAAGGGACCATCGGGTTACTTTGCAAGGCCATGTAGTCCCTGCCGATCAGAGGAGAAGAGAGTCAGGGGGGAGTGTTCTGTGAGTGTTGACTGCCATACCACTTGTTACTAAGATTAGTTGAAACTACTCTCAGATATCTTCCCAGCAGTGAGAGCCAAGCAGCCTATTTCTTTCAGAAAACTCAAAAACTAGACCAAAGCTGTTGTTGTAATGACGAGAAAATGAACCAGTGTGTTTTGCTGTGGTATACCTTTGGGCTCCTATGGATCTTTTGCCTTTCTTGGCCTTGAACTGACTTGTGCTCACCCCACTGTAGCCTCCTGCTCAGTTGAACTGGGATATGTCACTGTTTGGCTTCAAACTGGTTCTGTAAGGGCGGCCACACTCTATTGTCCTAGGGGTGGGAGAGTCACTCACTGGGGTGCCCTGGAGGAAGCAAGTGTGTGGCAGCAGGAGGTGCAAAGGTACAGGGAAAAGCAGCGCCCTTTCTGAGATAGAGGGCCCAGCGCCTTGGAAGCAAAACTGGGTGAGTTGAGACACACTCTCTCAGCAGATGGGAGCTGCCTGACTCACCCTTTCCCTGTGTCTCTCCTCCCTGAAGGAGGGAGAAATTGGATCAAAGTTTGAAAGTACCTGGCCAGAGGGTCCCTCTTCCCAAACCAGGTGATGGGCTTTTCAAGGCTGCATCCTTCAGCCTCCTCGCTGGAGGAGGATGGGCCCAGCATGAGGGCTGGAGGCCTAGTGTACCCTCCCAGGACACACTGAGGAGGAGCCCAGATCCTTGAGCCACTCACTTTGACCTTAGAGGGGCTAAGCGATGATTCAGCCTGGGCCAGGCCTTTAAACACACTGGGGGTTCAGTTCTCAACTCCAGCTTGTGTGTGTTCAACCCAGCACTAACATAAGATGGTTCGGCAGGAGGAAACAAGCCAGCATTCAGCTTGGGGAGAGCCCCAGCTGTGGCCTGCCATGGGGAGCTGTCCTTAGCCCCCTGCCCTGTGACCCTGGCTCCTCACTCCCACTGACCTCTACAGATTCCTCAGCAAAAACATCTGGCCCCAGCTTGGCAGCAGGTGGCCTCAATGAAGCAAGAGCCAGCTGCTGAGGATAAGGTCACCATGCTCCCTCCTGGTGAAACCCTGGGGCTTCCCACTCCTCTGAGGCTGAAATCACAGCAGAGATGCCTGGGGAGCCATGGGGGATGAGGCTGCTGGGCCCACATTTTGTGCTAGCCCCTTCCTGGGACTCCTCCACACACATTATGTCATTGTACCTTCACAAGAGCTGCTGAAGAAGGTAGTAACTTTTCCAAGGAACCAAGGAGGAAATTCAGGAGTCACAGCTCATGTCCCAAGAAGCCCGGATGACCCAGGCCTGTCCTGTATTGCACATAATCTTTGACTGGGAGAAAGTGGGTGGGTGCCTGTCTCCCCAGGGTCTCCAAAAGCTGGACAGAACTCCCTTTGCCCACTTGGAATTGTGGGCCAGGAGTCAGGGGGTGCTTCTTCTTCCTTCTTCTCACTACAATGCTGACACCAGGTGAGCATTCAGTGACAGGTGGGACCCTACTCGAGAAATGGCCAAACTAATGCCAGTAAGCATGGCACTGATACTCTGGGAGTGAGCTGACAGACTCTCAAGGCTAAGACAGGCTAACCCAGCAGAAGGGTGAAAACGGAGGGCTGGTCTGAAGCCTCGCTCTCAAATTGACTGTCCACTCCAAGATGGACCCCTGTACATCCCCAACCCTTATCCTTCCCGCATTCAGACCAGAAACATTGCGTTCTGGGGTCCTTCCTCTGGAAACAGAGGCAGGTCTGGCATAAGCCTGGGAGCCTCAGACAAGCCCGCATCCCAAGCTGGTGCCTGGAGGCCTGGTTTCCTTCGGGCTGATCAGCAGCAATACTCTGAACAAGGGCCCTAATCTCTCTGACCCTAGATTCTCTCTAGTCTGCAAAAGCAGCCCTGCCTGAAAAGGCTGTTGTGGAAGCAGATGAGATCCGTGTGTCCAGCTCTATAATCAGGCAGGTGCTAAACAAAGGGAGGGTGGTGACCCTACCCCCAACCACACAATGGAGGGTTAAAAACCAGGAGGGACAGTCTGTGGGCAGAAGCAGAGGCCCCACCCCCACCGAGACTGCTCACCCTCTTGGCCCCGGAATGTTGAGCCAGGAAGGCTAGTGACTCACAGTGACCTCCCTCGAATTGGCCTTTGTTGTTCTTGCTGTCAAATGGACACAGGGCTCTTGATTAAGCATGAAGGGTCCCCATGAAGGGTCTTGGGTGACTGTGGAACTCTGTTAATACCATCACCTCTCCTCCTTGCTCTTACTCATCTAGGAAGTCATGTGAAGGAGGGAGATCCCAGAAAAGAGTAAGAAACAAACAAAATAAGCTTCACTTCCAGTCCAGCACCTGGAGCTAGCTGGACCTCACCCCGCTCCTCATCAGAGCTGGTGGCTCCTTCTCTGTCACTTTTCTGCCAACAACCAAAGGCAAGTTACCATTTAACCAGCCCCTGGGAACTGGGGCCGAACTCTCCAAATGGCAAACCAGCAGGACCTGTTTTCTGGAATGAAATAAACCGACCAGACATAATTCATGGCTGCTATCAAACAACCCTCCACCTTCCCCTTGCCCAGACCAGAAAAATGATCTTTCTGAGCTTCCAGGACTCAAGAGCCAAGGGGAGAGAAGAGGCTACTGGGAGGAGCCAGAGCCAGTCCTCAGGGGAGAAGACACAGATAGTCGAATGAGTGAGCAGGCTAGATGAGTCCAGAGCAATCCATAGTGCACTGGAGAGGCAGGCTGGGATTGGAGGGGGTTCCCCAAAATCTACAGACTGGGAGCCCTGGGAGCCAGGGAGGTAGCAGAGCCCAGCCTCCCACTCCAGCACCGGAGGCCAGTGGCCAGAGGTCTCTTCTCTTAAGCTCTTCTTGAACCAGGTTAGCTCTTAATCACGCGAGGGGCGTGCACAGGTCTGGTAGCCATAGATGCAATCAATGCTTATTGAAGAGCTACTTGACTCTAGTCCTTTTCTCCAGGACCCTAAGCCTTGGTCAGTTGAGCCTCTGGATTCCTGGGTTGTCAGAACAGGAAGGGTGGAAGGCATCTTAGGGATAATGTGGGGGTGGGGGATTGTAGTTGGGATGGGAGGGGGCTTACATTTTACTTTACTATTAAAATTTTTTTTGCTTTAGGTGACATCAGGTTATATATTTTTACCCTTATTAAAGTTTTACATAAATTTTACATTATAAAATATTTCAATCGTACAGAGAAGTACAGAGTAATATTTTAGATAGCCACATACCCACCTCTAAGCTTGAACAAACGTTAACATTTTGCTCATTTTCTTTAGTCTCCTTTGATTGGAAAGTTAAATGTTGGCCGTAGAATGGAAGTGCCGTCCCTAACCCATCCTTCTTCCTCCCTCTTCAGAGGCCACTAACTTGAGACAGATGCATTTCCCATGTGTGTTTTCATGCTTTTACTGTATATATGGGTTCATAAGCAACGTGAGAAATGTGAGTTGCAGACTAATGCTTGGTGCAGGATTTTCCTCCTTGGTACTCTGGAACCTGGCTAGTCAGTTACCTCCAGTGTAGGGCCTGGAGGAAGCAGGGCCCATGACCGTCATCTTTTTCAAATAAATAGCAGCAACTCTTTCCTCTGAGGTATGCATGGGGCTTCTGCATAAGAGCTCATTTGAAAAACAGGTTCCATTGCTTGAAAGTTACAAGTCTAATGGGAATCCCTTGTCTGGCAGAGAGGAGAGGTGACAGCTTCCCCATGGGCCTCCTTGCTCAACAAAAGAAAGAGAGATAGGCACCCAGACCCAAAGGCTGGCTTGCTTCTGGATCAGAGAAAGGCAAAAGCCTGGGGTCTCTGAGGATGCCAAAGGATGGGCACTTTGAGGAGTGGCGGGGCACAGGGAAAGCCCTTTGTGTGGCATCCACGAGCCCCCTGTGGCTATTGAGCCCTGGAATAGAGCTAGCTCAAGCTGAGAGGTGCTGCAAGAGTGAACATCACACCTGATTCTGAAGATTTAGTCCAAAAAAAGAATACATAAGATCTCATAAATTTTTATATTGATTACATAGTAGAATGATAATATTTTGGATATTTTGGATATAAGCAAAAATATATTCCTAAAATTAATTTCACTTATTTCTTTCATACTTTAAAAATGTGGCCATAGAAAATCTTCAGTTATATATGTGCCGGCGTGTTTCTGCTGAACAGAGTTGCCCTGGGCCTTATGCTCAGGCCAAAGGCAAAGCAGCCAGACCACAAGAGTGAGACCAGGGCTGGAGGAAGATGGTCTCCAGGAGCCCTGAGCTGGAGGCTTCTTTCATGGGCCACATCTGGGCACTGGATTCGGATGAGGACAGGGTGAAACCAGTAAGTACCTCCTGCACCTCACTGTGAGGGCTCCTCTCTCTGAGGCCCTCCCACCCTGGTCCTCCAGGATCCCAATTTGCCCTTGTCTCAGGCCTTGAGAGCTGAGTTGGAATCAGAGTAAGCATCTTCATCTGATATTTCATCCTCCCCCTGCAGGCCCCTATGTGCATAGATCCCAGGGAATCAGAACAGCAGGACAGTACCCTCTCCTGGATCTCTGGCCTCCCTTTCTGTAATAAAGTCAGGGGGTTGCTGACCCACCCCATCTTCCCCCCTGCATTGGACTTGAGTGCTGGCGCTGGGCTCTTCATCCTGAACCCCCCCACCACATACATACAACTGGACCTTGGGAAGAGGGTCCTTGGAGTCTGTTGTGGGCTTCAGAGACTCTTCCCGTATGTCAACAGCACATACCAGGGTCCCTGGAGGTGAGAGAGGCTGCTGAAGGGCCTGAGCCCCTGGACACAGTGCCTCTAGTCTGGCATCATGGAAGATGCCCAGTCTCTGGGGGACCCTCCCCCAACCAGTTCTGTCTTCTCATGTGCCCAGGTCTGTGATTCCAGCCAATTACTCTATCTTCCCCAGAGCTGACCAAGCATGACACTTCCCTGTTGAAAATTCTCAGCTATCACCCTGTGTAGAGGGGAGCTGTGCAGAACAGTGCTCTTCTCTGTTAAGGTAGCGGTGAGGAGAAGGGTGAGGGGGCTGTACTGCCTATCAGAAAATGAGAAAAATGTCAGGTGCTTAAGCTCCTATGACAGAGAGCAATCTTTCCACCCAGGGGGAAATAGAATCCAGAATGTAACAACTTTTGAGTTTCTAACATATCTGGAAAAAAATAGCATCCTCCACTACCTACAAAATAATACAAATACATATAGTAAAATAGTCAAATAATATAAAAGTCACCCCCCCCCCCAGATTTTAAAAACATTGACACATAATTCACCTTTCATCATTGGCCTTTGCAAATTTCAAGGTGGACACTGACAAAAGTTCTGAGACTTTCCCTCCACCCTTTTCCACTTCACTTTGGGAAAAATCAAAATAACTGAATTTTACAAGTCTCTTGCCTGAAAATATGCCTTCTAATGTAGAAAAAGCTGTCAGCAGAGGACTGTGCTCCAGAAACTACAGACCATAAAGAATGAGTGTATATGTTGAGAGTTCACTGTTTTAATCAAATAAAGCCTACAATAAAGTTAATCTGACACATAGTTAATGAGATAATAATTGTTGCACTTCCTGGGAATTAGGCATTAATGGAAAGTAGTTTTATAAATGATAGTAATTATACTGTTGCCTTTACTCAGCCAAATTTTTGAAGTTTTTTCTTCTTGTTTTGTTCCTTCCCTTGCACATGCTGTCAGTCTCTGTAATGAAGTTTCCTGTGGTTTTCTGTGCCATTTCATCACCATCCCCTCCTCACCCTGCCTCCACTCAGGTGACTGCCAGTCAGAAAAGTTTTCTTGGGCATCATTGTGCCAAGGGCCATTGTGCCAAGAAGTTGGCTCGAACTCTCTTATTTAATCCTCAGAAGAATCCCCAGAAATAGATTCACAAAAGTGAAAACTGAGGTTCAGGTTGGTCATAAAAGTAGGAATGAGCCAACCCAGGCAGTCTGCCTCTGCCCTGGAGTGAAGCCACAGTGCTGGGGAGTCCCTCTCCCTTGTTCCTGGCTGGCCTCTGCTCCCTGCGAACATCAATGTTGGGCAGTTCAGGGCAGCAGAAGCGTCAGGCTCTGTGCTTGCCCAGGGGAACAGAGCCGTATCTCCAGGCTACAGTAGGTGGAAAGGGGGTCAAAGTGGATTGGCTTTGTAGCCACCTGGGCCAAAGTTCAAATCCCAGCAGCTTGTCAAATCCTTTTGAGCCTGGGCGCTTCATCCATCAAATGGGATGGAGCATTCAGGGCTCTAATGATGATCAAGTGAGCTGATGTCTGAAGGCTGAGTGCAGGCCTGA
Source organism: Bubalus bubalis (assembly GCF_019923935.1). Lineage (NCBI taxonomy): Eukaryota > Metazoa > Chordata > Mammalia > Artiodactyla > Bovidae > Bubalus > Bubalus bubalis. Next base: position 27,282,454 of record NC_059159.1, on the reverse strand, counting down.
CACCCAGAAGGGTTAAGCATGAGTAGGTCAGGTGTGTTGTGGGGCAGGGGCACAGGGGTAGCAGCAGGAACAGGAGACTGTGCAGGCCCCGTATCTGGGGTCCTTGGCACAGGCACTTGGATCCAGTGAGGGAAACAAAAGTGAGAGCATACCTCCCCATTGAGCTTTGTAACTAGGGGCCACTCCATTCGGTTCAGTTCAGTTGCTTAGTCGTGTCCGAGTCTTTGTGACCCCGTGAACTGCAGCATGCCAGGCTTTCCTGTCCATCACCAACTCCTGGAGCTTGCTCAAATTCATGTCCATCAAGTTGGTGCCATCCAACCATCTCATCCTCTGTTGTCCCCTTCTCCTCCCTTCAATCTTTCCCAGCATTGGAGTCTTTTCCAGTGAGTCAGTTCTTCACATCAGGTGGCCAAAGTATTGGAGTTTCAGCTTCAGCATCAGTCCTTCCAATGAATATTCAGGACTGATTTCCTTTAGGATGGACTGGTTGGATCTCCTTGTAGTCCAAGGGACTCTCAAGAGTCTTATCCAACACCACAGTTCAAAAGCATCAATTCTTCAGTGTTCAGATTTCTTTATAGTCCAACTCTCACATCCATTTTAGGAATCAATGAACTAAAATGGACTGGAATGGGCAAATTTATTTCAGATGACCATTATATCTACTACTGTGGGCAAGAATCCCTTAGACGAAATGGAGTAGCCATCATAGTCAACAGAAGAGTCTGAAATGCAGTACTTGGGTGCAATCTCAAAAATGACAGAATGACTTCTGTTTGTTTCCAAGGCAAACCATTCAATATCACAGTAATCTAAGTCTATGCCCCAACCAGTAATGCTGAAAATCTGAAATTGAACAGTTCTATGAAGACCTACAAGACCTTCTAGAACTAACACCCAAAAAAGATGTCCTTTTCATCATAGGAGACTGGAATGCAAACATAGGAAGTCAAAAGATACCTGTAGTAACAGGCAAATTTGGCCTTGGAGTACAAAATGAAGCAGGACAAAGGCTAACAGAGTTCTGCCAAGAGAACGCACTGGTCATAGCAAACACCCTCTTCCAATAACACAGAGAAGACTCTACACGTGGACGTCACCAGATGGTCAATACTGAAGTCCAATCGATTATATTCTTTGCAGCCAAAGATGGAGGAGCTCTATACAGTCAGCAAAAACAAGACTAGGAGCTGACTGTGGCTCAGATCATGAACTCCTTGTTGCCAAATTCAGACTTAAATTGAAGAAAGTAGGGAAAAACCACTAGACTATTCAGGTGTGACCTAAATCAAATCTCTTATGATTATACAGTGGAAGTGAGGAATAGATTCAAGGGATTAAATCTGATAGAATGCCTGAAGAACTATGGATGGAGGTTCGTGACATTGTACAGGAGGCAGTGATCAAGACCATCCCCAAAAAAAGAAATGCAAAAAGGCAAAATGATTGTCTGAGGAGGCCTTACAAATAGCCGAGAAAAGAAGAGACGCTAAAGGGGCCACTCAAGGGCAGAACAATCACAGGCTTTCTTTGGGACTAGCTGTAGGTTGGTTCAAGTTCCACGAAGGAGGAGAAAGCACCCCCTACCCCCTTCATCGTAAATCTCCTCCAAAGCCTTAGGTTCCCTCAGCAGTCTTTTCATAGCACTCTGGGTTATAAACAGGTTAAACCTCAGCATGCAATCTGCAGCAAGGGGAGGGGGCAGCCAGCAGGAAACCCCAAGCAGGAAGAGAACAGAACAGAAAGGCTGCAAACACCATCCAAGACAAACTTCTGCCGCCTTACCTTTTTGCCCTTAGGCTTGCCCTATTTGCCATCACCAACAAAGAAAGGTTGTGTGCAAAGGTACTTTGTGTTCCTGTTGCGTGGGGCCAATGGGGAACTCTTGTCACCCTGCTGGGCTGAGGATTCTAGGATGGGATCTAAACCACCAGGGCCATCTACAAAGCAGGCCTGAGTGGAGACTCTGTCACCATAGCTGGAAAGGCCATCTGGGGCCCACAAAGTCCTTGGGCCCTCACCAGCTTCCCACCTGGCCCAGGTGTATTGTCATCTGGGCTGCAGACAAAGCACAGAGATCAAGAATCACAGGACTACATCTAGGCTTTAAAATCAGCTACCCTTGGGGTTGAGTTCAATTCTGCTGCCTTCTAGCAGTAAGACCCAGGACAAGTGACTTGTTTCCTCTGAGTCTTAGTCTTCCCACCTGTGAAATGGGTGCTAATCATTGTGAAGACACCTGTGCTCTGACTTACATGCTGAGTCCAGTGACTTTTTCAAAAAAGGACTCTGCCAACGCCAGCCATTTATAATGACAATACAAATATAATGATAATTCATTCTAGAAATACTTGTTGAATACCTATGACAGGCCAGGCACTGTGCAGGGTGCTTTTGGAGATATGAAGGTAAAATGAGTCCCACCCCTCCTAGGGTACATGCACAGGAATGATTCTAACCTAAATCTGAGAGTGTTGAGTGATGTGGAGAGAGGTGTGCCATGACAGGCATGAGGGAAAGCTTCCTGGAGGAGGCAGAATTTCAGCTAAGCTTGGGCAGCTGGCTAACTGTAGGTAGGGGAAGAGAGGAAGGACATTGCTGCATGAAGAAGAAAGCAGAGGTGTGAACGAGTGTGCAAGAATAGGGTACATGAAATCTCTAGTATCCAGTGGGTGATGGGGGTGGGGAAGGGTAGTCAGTTCTCCTGGTGAGAGAGTGTGACTGTCCCCCAAAAATGCCACTCTACCTCTGCCTTGCTGGGTGACCTTGAGCCAGGCACTGAGTCTGATGAATGGTTCCCCATCTTGTCCTCCAAGAACCTCAGTTATTCCTTTCATTTCTCCCCATTCTGCCTTCTGCACATATGCTGAATCTTTGTACAATGAAGTCTCTCAAGGTTTTGACCAAGGTTGTGAGTGACCAGTCAGAGGTGAAGAAAACAAATCATAGGAGTGGGTGGGAGGCTGGGAGGACCACCACTGTGGTCTAGGAGAGCTAGGAAGGGTTGAGAGGAGTGAAGGGCAGCTGGTGGTGGGTTCCCTGGGTCAGAAGGCAGAGCCTGGGTGATTGGTGGCTGGGTGCAAAGCTGTGAAACCCAGCCAGAGAGGCAACTTCTCCACCAAAGAGGGAAAGTGGGTTGGTATGAGCACCAACTGAGGCACCTCTAAGATATCATGTGGAGTGTCTAGTAGACCATGGAGTTAGGAGCAGGGGCTGCAGACCTGTGAACCACTAGATGGGGACCAGGCCAGAAACCCAATTAACCCATCCAGCTCAGCACCCTTGACCTATTCCTGGGACGCAGGGGTAGGAGGGACAAAGTAAAAAAGAAAATGGCAAGGAAGTGACACTCCTGGCCTCAGTTTCCCCACCTGTGCAATGAGAGGAGATGTTGACAGCAGGTGGACAGGGGAGAGGGGTGCCAAGGGGACCAGTTCTTCTTTCACCTTTGCTTTAAGGCCCTCAAGATGGTCTGGGGAACAGCCCCTGTTCCCAAGTGTGGTCTCCTTGCCAATGCACCTGGCCTCTTTCCCTTAGGAGAATCCTGAGGCACTTCTGACAACCGTGGTTTCTTCTTGCTTCCCATGTCTCTAGCTCTGGATTCTGGGGTTACTTAGGTGTTAGGTTGGCAGGGAAGGAGCAAAAGGGCTTGTGCCGGTAGGGGGCGGTGGTGGTGGTGTGTGTGTCTTAGTACCCAGGCCCTAGCCTGCTGGCCCTTTTCTTCGTTATCTGATGCGAGGCCAGGCATTGGTGGGCATGATCATTGATATTGGTGCCTAGTGAGTGACCAATATGATAGCTAGTGAGATACACTGGCCCTACTACTCCAGCAATACACAGGGTCTTAACGATCAGCTATCCTTGGCTCTCCACTTCACACCTCAGATCAGAAAACAGGAGGGAAGAGGAGACCTGGAGCTGATTTCTGTCTTTCCAGAAGCCTAGCAGGAATAGAGCATTTATCTGTGTGAAGTCTTTGCAGGCTTAACTAAAATGTCAAGTTTCTTTGTTGAAGAACATGATAGTGTACATTTATTCAGTAATTACTAATATGAAACAAAACTATGGCATGCTCAGAAGCTTTGGTTGGTTTTATTTCATACAAAATTGCTTCCTGAATTAATAATTACTGAAAAATGTAGTTTGATAGCACAAGGTTCATTTATTTTAAAGCACGAAGCATGTGTTTGCTGGGGGCTCGTGCAGAGCTGCGATAGTAAAAAGCTAAGATGCTCTCATTTTACAGATGGTAAAACTGAGGTGCAGGGGCAAGGGCCCAGCTCATGGCACATGATGAGAGTGGGGTCACGCCGCAAGGAAGACCAGACCCCAATCTTCCTGAGCTCTAACCCTGGGCTGCCCTTGAGGCTCTGCTGCTGATAGTTCTCTGGAAATACAGTGGATGGGAGGAGAGAGAGTTAACCAATTCTGTACCTCTGGGCCAAGGCCATCTGCTGCCAGGAAGATAAGGAAAGGAGACCCCTGGGAATGAACAGTCCATTGATTGGAGAGACTGAGCAAGGCAGGAAAAACTGTAGGTGACAGCAGAGAGTGGGGGAGGGGAGGCTAAGACAGAGGCAACCAGAGCAACAGAGACAAAGACATGGAGCCAGACGGAGCAGAGGAGGCGGGGCTCCTGGGACCCCTGAGAATCGGGTGGCGCAGAAGGCCAGATCCCATGGTGAGCAGAATCTGGTCTGGGCCCACCCTCTCTATAATACCACGGAGGATTAGGCCCGCAAGGGCCCTGAACTGCAGAAACGGAAGAATCTGAAGGCAGCACCTCGGCCTAAGCCACTGTGCAGAGGCAATGTGCCCACCTGGGGACCATCTGCCCTTTGACAAACCAGCAGCCACAGCCCCCACTCCCCAAAGGCCACTAGCGACTGCCGGAGACAGTCCCTTTGTTTCATGGGCCTTGCTCTGGAGAACTCTTAACCCCCATGAAAAACTCACCCCCAGAAAGTAACTGGGAGCCCAGTCTGAGGCAGGGGAAAGGGCACCGGGCTAAGAGTTCAGAGTCCATGGCTTCAGGCCCTGTCCTGTCACCGACTCCCTGGCTCTCTGAGGGCTGTTAAAGCCACCTGCGCTCAGAGTAAAGGTCTGGGTGACTCTGGGCTCCCTGGCCTAGAACTTGTTTGGGGAAGCAGGGTGAGTGCTGAGACCTTGCTTCCTTCCCCTGGCAGCTTGCTCTCTGGGCAGAAGCCCTACCACCGTGTGTGGGTGGCTGGTGGGCAGGAAGGGGCAGAGGATGGGCTGCGCATTAAGCGGCCTCCCTCCTCTGCCCCCTGGGGGACCTGCCAGGGCCCTTGGGCACTGTGTTTGAACAGCAAGCCAGCACCTGCATGAGGAGTGTCTGGGCATCCTGCCTGAAGCCGAAGAGAAGTTGCCCGGGGACTGGGTCCAGGCCTTCTTGTTCACCCAGAAATTCCAGCCTTTTAAGGATCAAGGGCCAGAGAGGAGCCTTTTCCAGGGCACCAGGGAGCTGTTTTTCCAGCTTGGCAGTATCACCAAGCCTGGAGGGAGACTTCCCTGATCTTTGCTTGGGCATTCTGGGAAGACATTTGTCTGCTTGTGGTAGGATTCTTGTAGGACAAGCTGGCAGGCTTGGGGTCACTCTGATGAGATGGAGGCTCCAGGCCCTCATCAAGGCTCTTGGGAAGGAATTATTTTCCTAATCAACTTTATTTGAGGTCAATTTACACACAATAAAGTGTACCTTACGTACAATAAGATGGACTCATTTTAGATGTACCAGGCAATGAGTTGATGAATGCATGTGCTTATGTAACTACAACAATAATCAGCGTACACATGCCTCCATTACTCATTCAGTCATGGCCATCTCTTTGCGACCCCGTGGACTGTAGCCCACCAGGCTCCTCTGTCCAGGGAATTCTCCAGGCAAGAATACTGGAGTGGGTTGCCATTCCCTTCTCCAATCAAGGTATAGAACATCTCTTGATTAGGAAAATAATTCCTTCCCAAGAGCCATGATGAGGGGCTGGAGCCTCCATCTTATCAGAGTGACCTTGCCAAGCCTGCCTGCTTGTCCTACAACAATCTTACCACAATGACTAATAAAGATTCCCTCCAGCCCCCTTCCCAGTTAATCACCACCCCCTACTCTGGCCCCAGGTGCCCACTGACCCGCTTTCTGTCCCTATACATTATTATTATTATTATCATTATTTTTTGTTGCACCATATGGCATGTGGGATCTTAGTTTCCCGACCAAGGATTGAACCTGCGCCCCCTGCTTTGGAAGCATGGAATCTTAACCACTGGATCACCAGGGAAGTCCCCTGGCCCTATAGATTAGACTTCCCTGTTTCATGTGTATTACCATATTGCTTGTACTCTTGTGTCTGACTTTTTTCACTCAGCATAATAATTTTGAAATTCATCCATCTCATTGTGTCTATTGATGGCTCTTTCCTTTATATTGGTGACTAATATTCCATTATATGGATATATCATAGGTTGTTTATGCCCTGGTTTTTGGACATTCGCGTTGCTTTCAGATTGCAGCTTTTATGAATAAAGGGGATGTGAACATGTGTACATATGTCTTTATGTGTGTGTATGTTTTCATTTCTCTTGCATTAGTACCTAGAAGTGGGATCACTGGGTCGTATGATAAGCATATGTTTAACTCTTTACAAAACCACCAAACTGTTTCCCAAAATGATTGGATCTTTTTACAGTGTATGAGTGGGGGGAGTTTTTTAATGCAGCCCTTCCCTGCTGTACCTTTTGGCCTTTTCTCCTCCCCAGGGACCGAACTGGTTTTATAAGGTGGTTTGGTGCTTCAGGGTGGGAAGAGAGCCCCTTTGCCTAGCCAAAAAACATTCCCCTGCTCCCCTCAGAGAGGCCGCTCAAGGTTGAGATTAATGAACTGTGCCGAGTAGGGGAGGCTTAAGGATCTATTTATACCTGAGTTTAAGCAGATGCATTGTTAGCTAAAAAGCTGTAATTATTTTCCTTTTGCTAGTTCTTACCATCCCATGAGAGTGTTTTTAAACAGAGGTATTGCCACGTTGGCAGTCTCACCCTGGTTTCTCTGCCTGCCTTCCCCCAAGGTAAAACCATTTCCTCCCAAGGCTGGGGGCGGCGGGTGCTTCTGTTCCCAAGCCCTTCCTCTTCGCTAGCGTGGGCTGATAGCTGAAGCAGGCAGCCTGTAGCCAGAGAACTTCACTTTTTTTTTTGCTGTCAGGCCCACCCCAGTTCTCACCTCCCTATCACATTGTTCTACTTTGCCATCAGTCACCAGAGAGCTTTGGACACCCCTAACTCCAAATGGTGCAGCTGTCCAAAGAGAAAGGATGAAGCTTTCTTTTTGAGTTCAGACACTTTGCTAATTGCCAAGAGGTGGGGAAAGTAAAAGAAGATCTTCCATTGGAGCAAGAGTTTAAAGAAACCTATAAGTCTGGCACTGCACAGCTGCTGGGCTGGTCTAATTCTCCCCCTGTTGTAATGTTTTTAGGCCCTGGTCACTAACTGGCTCCTTCAGGATAAATTAAGATCTTCTTTATAAGACTCTCTGGGCTTTCCAGGTGGTGCATTTGGTAAAGAATTCACCTGCTAATGCAGGAGACACCAAATGATGAGGGTTCGATCTCTGGGTCGGGAAGATCCCCAGGATTAGGAAATGGCAACCCATTCCAGTAATCTTGCCTGGAAAATTTCAGGACAGAGGAGCCTAGCGGGCTGCAGTCTATGGGGTCCCAAGAGTTGGACACGGCTGAGCATACATGCATAAGACTCTCAGGCTGTAATATCTCTCAGACTTCAGGATACTATCCTAAGAAACCTTTCTCCCTGCTTGAAAGCACATTGCTACCCATTTTAGGAGTCACTCACTTAGCTGCTTTCAAGCTCTGACTCTTTAGAAGACACTTGCAAGATCCTGCCAGTCCCTGTACGTTTTAATCAGATCCACAGATGATATGGCCCAAGACTCTCAAAAGTTTGACTGGGAAGATGATTGTGATATCACCCCAGATTAAGCTATCAAAATACCATTCAAGGACTTCCTTGGTGGTAAGTGGTCAACAATCCACCTGCCAATGCAGGGGACACAAGTTTGATCCCTGGACCTGGAAGATCCCATATGTCGCAAGGCAACTAAGCCTGTGCTCCACACTGAACCCACATGCCCTTGAGCCTGTATTCTGCAACAAGAGAAGCCACTGCAATGAGAAACCCGTGTACCACACCTAGAGAGCAGCCCCTACTTCCCACAACTTGAGAAAGCCTGAAAGCAGCAATGAAGATCCAGTGCAGCCAAAAAAAAAAAACCAAAAACCGACCCCTTATTATTATTACTATTAGCATTTATTTTATTCTAAGGTTACAATATAACTATTAATATGAAGTGCTGAATCCAATACAGGTAGGTGCCTCTTTAGGCTAACTTTTATTCTAAATTGTTGTTGTTCAGTCGCTCAGTTGTGTCTGACTCTTTGTGACCCCACAGACTGCAGCACACCAGGCTTCCCTGTCCTTCACCATCTTCACCAATTTATTCTGAATGAGCTTAATCCAAGTCTGTACTTAATCCAAGAGAGTTCCAGAAAAACATCTACTTCTGCTTTATTGACTATGCCAAAGCCTTTGACTGTGTGGACCACAACAAATTCTGGAAAATTCTTCAAGAGTTGGGAATACCAGACCACCTGACCTGCCTCTTGAGAAATCTGTATGCAAGTCAGGAAGCAACACTTAGAACTGGACATGGAACAACAGACTGGTTCCAAATAGGGAAAGGATTACGTCAAGGCTGTATATTGTCACCCTGCTTATTTAACTTATATCCAGAGTACATCATGAGAAACGCTGGGCTGGAAGAAACACAAGTTGGAATCAAGACTGCCGGGAGATAACCTCAGATATGCAGATAACACCACCCCATGGCAGAAAACGAAGAACTAAAGAGCCTCTTGATGAAAATGAAAGAGGAGAGTGAAAAAGTTGGCTTAAAATTCAACATTCAGAAAACTAAGATGATGGCCTCTGGTCCCATCACTTCATGGCAAATAGATGAGGAAACAGTGGAAACAGTGGCAGACTTTATTTTGGGGGCTCCAAAATCACTGCAGATGGTGACTGCAGCCATGAAATTAAAAGACGCTTGCTCCTTGGAAGAAAAGTTATGACCAATCTAGACAGCATACTCAGAGAAGGCAATGGCACCCCACTCCAGTACTCTTGCCTGGAAAATCCCATGGGTGTAGGAGCCTGGTAGGCTGCAGTCCATGGGGTTGCGAAGAGTCGGACATGACTGAGCGACTTCACTTTCACTTTTCAGTTTCATGCATTGGAGGAGGAAATGGCAACCCACTCCAGTGTTCTTGCCTGGAGAATCCCAGGGACGGGGGAGCCTGGTGGGCTGCCGTCTATGGGGTCGCACAGAGTCAGACACGACTGAAGCGACTTAGCAGCAGCAGCAGCGGACAGCATACTAAAAAACAGAGACATTACTTTGCCAAAAAAGGTCTGTCTAGTCAAAGCTATGGTTTTTCCAAGTCATGTATGGATGTGAGAGTTGGACTATAAAGAAAGTTGAGCACTGAAGAATTGATGCTTTTAAACTGTGGTGTTGGAGAAGACTCTTGAGAGTCCCTTGGATTGCAAGGAGATCCAACCAGTCCATCCTCAAAGAAATTAATCCTGAATATTCATTGGAAGGACTGATGCTGAAGCTGAAACTCCAGTACTTTGGCTACCCGATGTGAAGAACTGACTCATTTGAACAGACCCTGATGCTAGGAAAGATTGAAGGGAGGAGGAGAAGGGGACAACAGAGGATGCAATAGTTGGATGGCATCACCAAATCAATGGACATGAGTTTGAGTAAACTCTGGGAGTTGGTGATGGACAGGGAGGCCTGGTGTGCTACAGTCCATGGGGTCACAAAGAGTTGGACGTGACTGAGCGACTGAACTGAAGTCTGTACTATCTACTATGGTAGCCACTAGCCACATGTGGCTGTTTAAATTTAAATTACTTAAGGTAAATTAAATAAAATTAAGTTTTTATTTCCTTGACTGTATCAATCATGTTTCAAGTGTTCAATAGACATAAGTGGTTTAGTAGCTAACATGTTGGAGAATGTAGTTGTAGGACATTTGCAACATCACCAAAAATTCTAGTGGACAGCAGTGGTTTAAACACTTAGCCATATATGCAGGACCAGCTTTATCACATAGAACATTCCTGTATCATCTACCAGGATGCTTATGGGCAGGGCCTTAAAGAAAAAAAAAGACCTCAAAGGTACAATCCTTGCCCAAAATGCACCTGCATTTCCAGAATGATACAATGACACACAAGATTTAAGATGTTATAGGACAAACATTAGACCAAGCATGATGGATATATACAAGAAAGAGAGAGAGCGCTGAGAAGTGAATTTAAAGTCCTGTGGAAGCTCCAAGGAAGGATATCTTTTGGAAGGAGTTCAACAAGACTCATTTTGAGGAGAAGGTATTTGGACCGGGCCTTGAAGGGTAGATAGAAGTTTTCCATATGAAGGAGGCAGAAGGATATTCAAAGAAAAGGTATTACATGTGCAAAGGTCCAAGGGTGTGAGGGGTGCTTGTGTTTGGGATTGTCTTAGAGAGGTAAGGCAGAAATGTGGGGGTCAGACAGGCCAGATTATGAAAGGCTCTGTACGCTGCTAAGGGGAATCTAGTTTATCATGGGAGGCAGGGCAAGACGGAGAAATTTGCATTTTGGGAAGATTACCTTAGAGAAAGTGAGATGCATAATATGGAGAGACCAGCCAGGAGGACTGTGGAACAATCTAGGTACAAAAGACTTGTCCTGAACAATAGGCATGGAGAAAAGGGGATTGATCTGAGGGACAGCTGGTCTACCTGGGTGAGGCAGGTGGGAAGGGAATTTTCATGCAGTGCCCAGGGAGGTTTCATGTAGGAGATGTGACTTCTGGAATTGATTTCCTGCTATGGCCTCTAAATTCAAAAGGCTGCTACAATAAATACACAAGCTAACTGGTCTGTGGAACATCAACCTTGATTCCTTCCAAACAGTGAAGCGTGAGGCTTCTCTGAGACCTCAGCTTTCCATTTGAGCCATCGAAGCAACAAATCCATTGTTGGAAAATGAGTTCTCTGAGGCGGGGGTGGGGGTAGGAGGGGGCCCCCAGGCTCATTACAACACAGAATGCATAGCTGTTGGTCGTCCAAACTCTCCATTTGGCTTTATTTATAATCCTAATTATACCCTCCAGGAAGAACAACTGCTGATCAACCCAGTTAGGAATTAAAGTTAATAAAATGGAGACGGCAACAAATAATCAATTCAAATGCTGCCAAAAGCCATGGTCAATGGCAGAGAAGCCTGCGGTGATCGTGCGCCCCTGGTCTTCATCACGCCCTTCCCCTCTCCTGTTTCCCGCCCTGCCATGACTCAGTCGACCTGCTATCATCTCCTGTTGGGGGCTGTCAGGCTTCAAGGGCCCCGTCGGTTCCCTGGTCAGTCTGGCTCTCTCTCCACATGCCCTCTGCCCCCCTCCCTTGCTAAAGGGCCATGTAGTGTGGAATGAGGCCTCTGTATGCAGACCTCCAAGAATCAGACAGGAAACAGGACCTTGGTGGCTATCTTCCTTCCCAAATCTCCTGTGTTCTCCTTTGCTGCTCCCTTACCTGACCTCCCTACCTCCCTTTCCTCTCATTTCCCACTATCTTCTTCTCTACCTGCCTCCATAATGCCCTGAATGTTCTGAGCAGGGCCTGGATTCTTGGGACATCCCAAATGGGTGAGCGGGCACTCCTGGCTTTCCTCAGCAACACTGGCAGCTCAAACACAGCCTCCAGCTTCTGCAGACCTCGTTTGAGGGAACTGGAGAGGGAAACAAGTCTTCTCACAGGCGCTGTTGTCGAATCAGTGGGCTCCTGACTCTGCTTCCTTTGGTCCCAGGCAGCCTGCCCTCTGCTCACCAGTCTACAGCAGGCCCAGAGGAATCAGCATGGGTTACCTGGGAGGCCAACAGCAGGTGGGGACTGGGACATTCTCTGCAGCAGGTAGGAAGGGCACACTGGTTGGGGTCCTACCTCTGACCCTTTTGCCAGCTCCCAGAACCCGTGTACCATGTGCTTACCAGCCCCCTAGGGGAAACAACAAATCTCCCCAGGGTTTGTGGTAGTCATCCCAGGGGTTCTGGCTTCTTCTGGCCTGGTGTTTGCCCAACTCCAAACTCTTGGCTCTGCCTCCCCACTCCTGGCCCTTTGGACTTCGGGTTTCTATCTAGTCTTCTTGGCATTCTGAGATGGGCATTGACTCGGCTCACACGTTGGGATGCCCAGTTTATGCACTGCCTTAGTAGGAGCTATGCCCCAAATATCTACACCAGATTCTTGGCCTTTGCCCCAGGGAAGCCAGGCTGGACAACTCGAGTGACAGGGAAGTAGAGCGCCCAGCAAAGGAACAGAGAAGAAATTAGTGCTGCCTCCAGGGTGGGTCATGCAAGTGAGGGCTGATGGAAAGACTTCATCATCAGACTTCAAGGACTCAGCTCCATGGGTGGCTCACTCATCCCTCTTATTGTAATCAGTGTTTACTTGTCTGCCTCGCCCACTAAACTGTGGGCTCTGCAAGGGTGGATTTATGTCTGATTGGCTTCTGGATCTCCACTTCCTGGTGTAGGTCCTGGCTCTCTGATCAAGTGTGTACTGAATGAAAAAAGCAGACAAATGAGTGAGTTCTTTCTCCTTTATTCCTGCCATAGTTAATGTCATCCTATCCACATAAGGCCCAAGCAAGAAGCATAAGGTCATCAGGTTCTGTTGATTCTACTTAAAATACTTTTCCAACCAATGCCTTCTTTGGGGGACTCTGTGTTTCTTGTATGGGTAATTCCAGTCAAGAATTGGTGGACTAATTTCCTGGCTTCTTCTTCTTTTGTTTTTTTTTGACTCTTCCACTTGTCCACCTTCCCTATTGCTTACAGGTATAACACAAATATAATCATGCCATTCTTTTGTTAAAATACCTTCCACAAATCTTCATTTCTCACAAAATAAAGTACAGTGTCTCTAGACTCTCCATGATTTTGGTTCAACCTACTCTTCTAGCTCGTTTCTCATCTAATTTCCCTGTGGATCCTGCGAGCCACCCCCACGGAACTTCTTACTATCTTCAGGAATGTTATTCTTCCATCTCCACTCTTTGTTGCCTCTATCTCCACTGCAAAGTTTGTTCTCTGCAACAATCCCCAGCCTTCCCGATCTCCTTAACTCATATTAGTCCTTTAAAACTCAGTTGAAATGTCACCTCCTCTGTGGCTCCTCTGATGTCATCAACTAGCCACCAAACATCCCTTTCTTATGCTTCTTTTCATCTCGCACATGGATCACAGAGTATTGCAGCTAAAGGCTTCATATCTTCTATGCATGAACACATAAGTTCCTTGACGGCAGAGCCTCACACTCACCTCCATGTACCCAAAGACAGCAGAGAACATTGTGTGTGGCAGGAGAGGCGTATACCATAGGCTGTGTGGCCTTGGACAAGTTACTTAGCCTGTCTCTCATTTTGTTCACTTATAAAACTATCAAAATAATAGTTCCTGCCTGAGGGGATCTTCCACCAATGAGAATTAAATGAGTTACTACATGTGAAGGGCATGGAGCACATATTCAGTCCTCAGTAATGCATATTAAGCCCTCAATAAATGTCAGCTGGGGCTTTCCAGGTGGTGGGGTGGAAAAGAATCCGCCTGCCAATGCAGGAGACGCAGCTTCAATCCCTGAGTTGGGAAGATCTTCTGGAGGAGGAAATAGAAAACCACTTCAGTATTCTTGCCTTGAAAATTCCATGGACAGGGGAACCTGATGGGCTACAGTTCTAAGGGGTCACAAAGGGTCAGACAAGACTAAGCGACTGAATACACACACGCACAAATGTTAGCTACTGTTATTAACTGTGATTATTAGGCCCTTTGTAAATGTTTTTCGAATGAATGAGAGTCTACAGAGTCTAACAAGACCCTTTTCTACCCATAAGGAATACTCATTATCAGAATCCTTCTATTCAGATCTTAAAGGCAGGTCAAAGTACCATCTATGTCACCTATATTGGTGGTAATTCATTGGTGAGTAACCATTTGCCGCTTCTTTACGTGGAGCTGAAAATGTCGGTTTAAAGAAAGATGACTGAAAAAAGTTTTACCATACTTATGAGAAGAAGGACAGGAAGGGACAGGGTTTGAGCAACTTGATGATGGTGGTGATACTGAAAGCGCCAGAGTCACCCATCAATCCATGAGTTAGCCACAAATTCCTTCACCGCCTTTCAGACTAAATTACAAAGAACCAGATGAGGAAGGAAATGTCTATATCCAAAAAAACCTTAATTGAATATCAATCATTTCTTCAGAGGATGATGATTATTTTGATGTTAGTTCAAATTCTGATTCTTCTTACTATTTGTAAGATGTTGATATATCCCTGAGTCTTGCTGATCTATAACATGGAAATAATTATTATCTCATGTGGTTTTTGTGAGGTTAAAATAACATTAAATGAGATAATTTACATATAACATAAAGCATTGTGATCATAGGTGTGTACAAATTAGAGTCTGAAATAATTTTGAAATGTATGCTGTACCTGGATCCAAAAAAAATGCTTACTTCCTAAGCAAGAGTAACATTGGGCAGTTATAGGTATATTTCTCATTCTTATATTCTAGTAAGAAAAAAAAAATTGAACTGTGGCCCAAACATTTTGTTAATGACTAGAAAAAACAGTTTTAAAAAACACAGTCCTTGCCCTCATTAATTCATGATCTAGTGAGGGAGATAAATAAGACAGCAGATCTTCAGTCGTGAGTCAAGTCCCACAGGAAATGTGGTGTGTCCTCACAGAGAGGAAGCACTGAACTGAGATGGGACAAGACGGGAGGGGAGGTGGTTAGAGAAGGCTTCTGGAGGAGATGATACTTGAACTAGGTCTTAAAGAAATCATCCAGAGGAGGGGGAAGGGAAGCTCATTCAAGGCAGAGAGAGCAGTGAATACAAAGATCCTGGAGCACAAAATGCCATCCCACTCTAGGAAGAGCAAACTGCCTGACAAGGGCAGAACCAGTGCCTTAGTGGGGAGGCAAGTGAAGCAACAGGAAAAGCAAGCCAGCCTCATGTCATGAGAAGCCACTGATTCTAGGCTAAGGAGTCCTGATTCCATCCTGAAGAAGATGGAAAGCCGCTGAAAGCTGCAAACAGAAGGACTTGGCGGCATTAGTGTCTTGGTTGGCTCACTTCGGAGATCTTGTGGGGGACAGGCCAAAAGACAGGAGACCAGGAGTCCAGGAGGAGGTTATTGCAGAAATGCAGACAAGATATTCCCACCTGGAGCTGTTCCCAGACAATGAGGAAGCTGACTCCACAATTTCAATCCGTGTATAAGTTGACAAATATATCCTATCCTGCAGTAGATGCTTGTGAAGAAATGGCATCTGTATGCTTTCAGGACACAGGCTGGGGGACCAATCAGAGGTGCCCCTACAAGGAATGGCACAGAGGCAATTTTGTGGGGAGATAGGTCTAAGAGGAAATTGGAAATATCAAGGGAACATTTCACCCAAAGATGGGCACAATAAAGGACAGAAAAGGTAGAGACCTCGTAGATGCAGAAGAGACCAAGAAGAGATGGAAAGAATACGTGGAAGAACTGTACAAAAAAGATCTTCATGAACCAGGTTAATACAATGGTGTGCTCAGTCACCCAGAGCCAGACATTCTAGAGTATGAAGTCAAGTGGGCCTTAGGAAGTACTGCTGTTAATAAAGCTAGTGGATACAATGGAATAGAGCTATTCAAAACTCTAAAGGATGATGCTATCAAAGTGTTGGAATCAATATGTCAGCAATCTGGAAGACTCAGCAGTAGCCACAGGACTGGAAAAGGTCAATCCTCATCCCAATTCCCAAGAACGCTAGTACTAAAGAATGTTCTAGCCAACAGACAATTGCACTCATCTTCCATGCTAGTAAGGTCATGCTGAAAATCTTGCATGCTAGGCTTCAGCGTTACACAAACCAAGAACTTTCAGATATCCAAACTAGGTTTAGAAAAGGCAGAGGAATCTGAGATCAGATTGCCAACATTCGCTGGATCATAGAGAAACCTAAGGAATTCCAGAAAAACATCTACCTCTGTTTCATTGATGTTAAAGCCTTTGACTATGTGGATCATAACAAACTGTGGAAAGCTCTTAGAGAGATGGGAATATCAGACCATTTTACCTATCTCCTGAGAAACCTGTATGCGCATCAAGAAGAAACAATTAGAACACTGTGTGGAACAACTGATTCGTTCAGGATTGAGAAAGGAGTACGAAAGGGCTGTCTGCTGTCACCCTATTTATTTAATTTATATGCTGAGCACATCATGAGAAATGCCGGGCTGGATGAATTACAAACTGGAATCAAGATAGGCAGGAGAAACATCAACAACCTCAGATACTGCTCTAATGGCAGAAAGCAAAGAGAAACTTAAAAGACTCTTGATGAGGGTGAAGGAGGACAGTGAAAGAGCCGGCTTAAGACTAAATATTAAAAAACTAAGATAATGCATCCAACCCCATTACTGCATGGCAAATAGAAGAGGAAAAGTTGGAAGTAGCGACAGATTTCCTCTCCTTGGGCTCCAAAATCACTGCAGACAATGACTGTAGCCATGAAATTAAAGGATGCTTGCTCTTTGGAAGAAAAGCTATGACAAACCTAGACAGTGTGTTGAAAAGCAGAGACATTACTCTGCCAACGAAGAACTGTATAGTCAAGGCTGTGGTCTTCCCAGTGGTCACTTACAATTGTGAGAGCTGGACTGTAAAGAAGGCAGAGTGCCAAAGAATTGATGCCTTCGAACTGTGGTGCTGGAAAAGACTCCTGAGAGTCCCTTGGACAGCAAGGAGATCAAACCCGTCAATCTTAAAGGAAATCAACCCTATGTACTCGTTGGAAGAACTGACACTGAAACTGAAACTCCAGTTCTTTGGTCACCTGATGCGAATAGCCGACTCATTGGAAAAGTCCCTGATGCTGGGAAAGATTGAGGGCAGAAGGTGAAGAGGGCATCAGAGGATGAGGTGGCTGGATGGCATCACCAATGCAAGGGACATGAACTTGGGCAAACTTCGGGAGATGGTGAGGGACAGAGGCACCTGACGTGCTGCAGTCCGTGGGGTCGCAAAGAGTTGGACACAACTGGGCAAGTGAACAACAAAGGTCTAAAAGGATCTACTCCCCGAAATATTTATAGAGGTTATTTCTAGGTGGCAGAATGATGGGAGATTTGTATTATTCTTTTTTCCTACAATAAACATGAGGTATTTACATATTTTTAAAAAGAATTAAATAATTTAAATACATCAACCCTAGATCCAGGACATTCATTAGGCACTAGAAGGTGGATACTTCAGAAGCCTACATGCAGTTTGGAGTCTATGAAGGAGAGAAGATTTAGGAGGGAAAGAACAAAATCTGCTCAAGCAGGAGAATAAGCATCTCCACTGTAGAGGGATCCTAGTGAGCAGAGTCAAGCTCAGCAAGAAGGCAGTGAGCTACCCATCAAAGGCAGGATGACACACCAGTCAGTCATCTGGTAGAGGGCTGGGGAGCACGCACGCTCAGCACAGGCAGATTTTTAGTAGGAGGCTGAAAGACACGAGGGGAGAGATTGTGTAACTGAGTTGTGGGGAAGAATAGTGGCTTATTGTTGGAGACCCGATAAACAAATCAAGAATGTTCATCCTGGGGGTGTGGGCCTGAAATAAGTTCCAAGACAACTTAATGATCCATCACAGGTCTTCTTCCAGGATGAGTCACTGGAGAATTATATTAACCTGTTCAGTCTTCATTGCCCCAGCACCTGCAACAAAGTCACTGAGATATGGCAGCTGAGCTGCTCTCAGGACAGAGCCTCCACCCAGTACAATAGGAGAGATGACACCAGCCAGCCCTGGGCAGGCCACAATCTCAACTTCATCGCGAATGTTCAGCCCCTGATGGAGGTAAATGCTCCTCCCCTCTGACTGCCAGCACTCTGGTGACAAAGTGTAGGAGGACAGCTGCTGAATCGGCCCAGGTCTGCTCTGAACAGTAGCGATGTCCTTTTGCAGGAGCTGATTAATGAGATAGAAACTGGTGGCTTAGGAATCAGGGCCAATTGCAGTCGTATCAGAAATGAAAATAAGAAACTACTGGAAGAAATGAAGGAACTCACAAGTCTTCCACCAGAGGCTCTGAACTTCTATTCTGGGTCCACCTCACAAAAGCCGTGTGATATTGTGCATTTCATTCAACTCCTTGGAGTCTCAGTTTCCTTAAATGTGAAGTGGTGGTAACAACCCAGTTCTCTTAGCCTAGAGGCTAATAGCAGTGCACGCTCATGTCGAGCTTGTTGTGTGTCCAGCACTATCCTAAGGGCTTTACACATAGATAAGTGATAGATAGATAGCAGCAACCCTACGTGTGCTCATGTTTAGTCACTCAGTCATGTCCGGCTCTTTGCAACCCCACCCACCAGGCTCCTCTGTCCATAGGGTTTTCAGACAAGATACTGAAGTGGATATCCTCCTACAGGGGAACTTCCCAACAGGGATCGAATCCACATCTCCTGTGTCTCTTACTGCAGGTGGATTCTTTACCTGCTGAGCCATCAGGTATTATTATGATTGTCATTCTAACTGAAGCTTGGAGAAAAGTGCCCAAAGTCAGACATTATTATGGAATCCGGACTTAAACCTGGGCAGCCAGACTCCAGAGTCCATGCTTCAAATCTCCATTCATCTGCATCAGCCGCAAAACGCTTTACAATAGATGCAGAGTTGGGCAGCAGGTGGCTCTTCTTCCAGCATTGGAGCTCAGTATTCAGAGAGTCTGACAGTGTCTGGTAGGAGCCCAACCACAGTCAGGATATGGCCAGGATTTGGCAGCAGGGAGTAGAGACACAACCATTGGCTAGGCTAGGAATTTTGAGAAAGAGGTTTACTCTCTAGGTGGCCAGGGGTCAGGGGAAAGATTGTGAAGCCTATAGTAGGGAAGCCATCAGAACTGGGGTTCAGTTGACAGTGGCTTGGTCACAGTAGGGAGAAAGTGAAATCGCTCAGTCATGTCCGACTCTTTGCAACCCCATGGACTGTAGCCTACCGGGCTCCTCCATCCATGGGATTTTCCGGGCAAAGGTACTGGAGTGGGTTGCCATTTCCTTCTCCAGAAGATCTTCCTGACCCAGGGATCGAACCCAGGTCTACCTGCACTGCAGGCAGACTCTTTACCCTCTGAGCCACTAGAGAAGCTCACACAGTAGGGAGAGCCATATACAAATATGAGGCCTGTGAGCATGATGTCAAAACAAGGGAAGGAGTTAACTAGCATATGCAAAGTTTTAGGACAGTGCTTCACACAGGTGGTGGTGGTGGTGGTGATGGTGATGATGATGGTAATGGTATTTTGGTAGCCAGGATCTGGGGTTCAGGAACAGGATTTCAGTTCCTTAAAGCAGAAGTAATCAGAGTGGGCTTTGATGCTTTATAATTTTTTTCCCCCATAAGGCTGGGACCAGTATCGTCAACTTTTAAATTTACCCAAGTGAGGCCATTCAAACAACCAAAAACTTACCACCCACCATCACTCTGGTTTCATAAAAGAAAGGCTTTTTACCAAAAGTAAGACAGATGTAATTTCAAAATAGCCATTTAAATTGGAAACAAAAATTAACTTAAGAAAGTGCTTGTTTACATTATCTTTTTCTCAGAGGGCAGCTGATAGAGCCCAGAGCATGGGTGATGGGCAGGGGAGAGTTTAGAATATACTCATGTCCAGGGCTCCCCTACCTAGGGCCAGGACTATCTTGGGGGCATGGTTACAAGGAACATGACAAAGACTCTATGGCCACGAGCAAGTTGTCTGTGCTGGCCCTGAGCTGTCACGCTGACTGAAGCCATCCACATCTTCACCTGGCATCTCTGAAGTCCTGTGCAGACACTCCAGGACACTTACTTCCTGCCCAGCCTGCTCCCACTCCATTCCAGAGCCACCTGGGTCCCTTCCCACTTACAACCTTCCTCTTGCCCTTTGGAACTGACTCCTGAGTTCTCGTTCTTCAGTTTGACCTTTGGAACTCTCTAAGGGCCTTGGCTGGAACCTACCTCCTGGCTCCTCCTGCTCCCACTGGTCTTTGAGTAAATACCCTGCCCCATCCCTACCCGTGGACCTCAGCCTTGGCCCTTGTCCTCAATTGCTGAGGACCTTCATGGAATATTGGAGCTCAGATCAGCCTTTGCATCCACTGATCCAGCACTTCTTCCACCACATTCTTCTGTTCCCCTGTGTTTGGTCTGGAGAGGCCCTATTGGCATGAGGAACAGAGAAGACTGAGTCTCAAGTTTGGTCACAATCTGTAGAAACTAATAGGCTCCAGAGCAAGAAGCTAAATGAGTAATTAACCCACATCCGTGTCGAAGACTGTCTCTTGGATTTGTCTGGAAACTCTGAAGCAGGGACAGATCCTGATCACCTTTTATTTAATATTTTATTTTCTACTGACCCCCCCAACCCCCCACGCCCAATACTTCCCCCAAAACTAACTAGCCAAGTCCATTCGCAATATATTTGTTGCCTTGAATTTGATTCTTTCATTTAACATACATTTACTGATCACTTGCCAAGAATGAGCTACTCTGATAGGCACTTGGAGAGACACTAAGAACAAAGACATGGACACTGCCCACAAGGATCCAATAGGGAGGAGGGTGCACACCCACAGAACTAAAAATGAAGTAGGAAATACATAATGTTTCCAAAGACCAGGAAGGCTGAGCTGAACTGGTTTTACCTCCAAGTGCTTGGATGGTTTGGCCCCTCTGCATCAGCCCAGCCAGGAAAAAGAAATCTCCCTACTGGGGCTCCAACCACATCCCAGTGGCACATGAATGCAGCTCTGAGCTGAGAGCCTGCATCGCAGTGATTTGTTTTGTTTCCAGAGAGGTTTTTCCCCTTTAGCTCCTCATTTCCCTGGGTCAGCTAGCACTCCTTCTCCCTGACCTTACTCCCACACTCATCCTAAATAAGACAAGACCTTTTCTTAAAAGCACTTGCAAGATAAGGGTGCCCTTTATGTGTTATTTTCATTAATTTATTGGTGCTTATTTTTTGTACTGCATTTGATTGGCCTTGTACTTACTTTGTTGAAGCCCGAAGCTTGTTTAAGCAAATGAGCATGAAAAAGGGGGAAACAAATCAAAGAAACACTAAACTCTCCAAAAAAAAAAAAAAAAAAAAATCAGCTGATTTAGTACCAGTGATGAGGTTTCCCAAGAAGAGAATCCAAAGCAGTTTGGGTAGGAGTTATCTTTCAGGCCAGTGATACCGATCAGGGATTTCCATAACTTGCTGTATACCTCACTGTTAAATGACGCTAGCAGTGAGTCAGCTTCCTGTGGGGCCACAGGCTATGTCCATCCCCAGGGGGGTTTGTGCTGTTGGCCTTTGGTGGTCTGCCAGGCCGGAAGCTACTCCTAGTGGTCTGCCTTCCAAGCTGCGCGCAGTCTTTCAGGGTAAAGCTCTTCAAACTTCCACACCCTTTTGGTGGTAGCATGATCACTTTCTTCCTCATTTATAGCTGTATTGAGTGGGGACACTCTGGGCTGAAAGAAAGAATTGAATTCCCAAGTCAGAAGACCTGGGTTCTAATCTTAACCATGACAAATACCCTAACTTCTCTGGGATGATGTTTCCCTGAATCAAAGTTCAATGATACTATGCATGCTTATTTAATTGTAACTATTTAATTATAAATTAATGCAATTCATTGTAAAAAAAAGTGAAGATGGTACCGAAATATATCAAGATAGGTCCCTCACCTCCACCCACCATCACCTCCAGCAATAACCACTCTAGTTGCATGAGCAACCTTCCAGAAATTGTCTATGCCCATACAAAGGTTATCACTAGGTATGTTTTGATCTCATCTATTATAGTTTCCAAGGTTGCTATTGTTGTCTTAGTCACTCAGTCGTGTACAGCTCTTTGCTACCCCATGGACTGTAGCCTGCTAGGCTCCTCTGTCCATGGAATTTTCCAGGCAAGAATACAGGAGTGGGTTGCCATTACAGACTGCTAATAGCTGTGTAATTTCTCAGTTTCCAAGATAAGACGCTGTCTTCTTAACACATTTTATTATTTTGGCATCAAGAAAGGTTTATGCTTTTTGGTTTTCTGTGTTTTTTAAAATTTCATTTTTCTCTAGAAAATTCCAGAGATAAGGAACAGTATACAGCTGGCTTGTACAGAGCTGACAATTAATTATGCATATCTTTTCCAAACTCTTCACTTAGTAATGTCACATTAGCAGCTTGAAATCAGCCCTGGTAGGAGTATTTAAACCACAGAAACTGGCGTACGTGCTAGTCAGGTGGCCTGCGTGCTCAGTTGCTTCAGTCATTTCAAACTCTTTGTGACCCTATGGACTGTAGCCCGCCAGACTGCTCTGTCCATGGGATTCTCCAGGCAAGAATACTGGAGTGGTTGCCATTTCCTCCTCCAGGGGATCTTCCCCACTCAGGACTGAACCTACGTCTCCAGCACCTCCTGCATTGCAGGCGGATTCTTTACCACTGAGCCACTAGAGAAGCCCAGAAACTGGCAAATACTGCAAATCAGGACTCCCCCACCCCATCCAGTTTACCAGCATGTTGCTGGGCAATGTGAAGAACATGCTTTAGCAACCCAAGAGGGTCAAATAGTGCTGTGTAGTTTGACAGGCTTTGTGGAGTCAAGAGAACTGGCTTTGTAGGCTATGTTCTTGCTGGCAAAAGATAATAGAATCTTAGACAAGATGATGGAAAGAAAAGAATAGAAGACTTACAACTCCTCTACCCTGCTGTCCTGAAGGGAACATTTCACATCTTTTCGGCCTCTGTGATAGAGGTTAGAACAACGGCCTTCATGAATCATACCCCATATGTCTATTCCCCTGTGCAGTGTGATGTTGCTGCTCCCCCACCAAGAGTTCAAGTCTATATTTTTGAATTTACTTTTATTGAAGTATAGTTGAATTACAATGTTGTGTTAATTACTGCTGCACAGCAAAATGACTCAGTTATACATACATTCTTTTTTGTGTTCTTTTCCATTAAGGCTTATCACAGAATATTGGATATAGCTCCCTGTGCCACACAGCAGGGCCTTGTTGTTTATCTATGTCAAGTCTGCTTTTACATCTCCTTGAATATGAACTGGCTTCATGACTTTTTTGGACCAATAGAAGATGGCAGAAATGATGTACAAATTCTGGATCTTAGCTCTAAAGGGGTCTTCTAGTTTCTATTGTCACCTTCTCATACCCTCGCAACCACCACACCCTGAGGAAGTTCAGTCGGTCTCTGAAGGATGAGGGGCCATTTGGAGGACTGACAACCAGCATCAACTGCCAGAGAGGTGAATAAGGCCATGTTGAACCCTCCAGCCCAAGTCAGATGTCTGAAGCCATATGAATGATCACAGGTGAGACTAGGAGAACCACCCAAGTAGCCAATTCATAGAATGTGAGATGCAATGAACCATTGTTTTAAGCCAAGTTTTGCTGTGGTTTGTTAGCTACCTGAAACAATCTCAAAATCTAGAGAATGCAGAGAGCCTGGAAAGTTGAATGCCTCTCTCTGCTGTGGATACATCCCCTCTGCTGCTGCTGCTACTGCTAAGTCACTTCAGTTGTGTCCAACTCTGTGCGACCCCATAGACGGCAGCCCACCAGGCTCCCCCGTCCCTGGGCTTCTCCAGGCAAGAACACTGGAGTGGGTTGCCATTTCCTTCTCCAATGCATGAAAGTGAAAAGTGAAAGTGAAGTTGCTCAGTCGTGTCCGACTCTTCACGACCCCATGGACTGCAGCCTACCAGGCTCCTCTGTCCATGGGATTTTCCAGGCAAGAGTACTGGAGTGGGTTGCCATTGCCTTCTCCAACATCCCCTCTAGCATTGATAAATCCTAGGGGCTTCCCAGGTGGCTCAGTGGGTAAAGAATCCACCTGCAATGCAAGAGACTTAGGAGACTTGGGTTCGATCCCTGGGATGGGAAGATCCCTTGGAAGAGGGCATGGCAACCCACTCCAGTAACCTTGCCTGGAGAATCCCATGGACAGAGGAGCCTGGTGGGCTATAGTCCATAATGCTGCAAAGAGTTGGACACAACTCTAGTGACTGAGCATGCACGCACAGTCAAGACTTATTTAAGGCATCATTCCTCCCAGATCTCTTCCATCTTCAAAGGAATAAAGTTCTAAAAGTGAAAATTTAGGACATTATCAAGTCATATTTATGGCCAGGACCCTCCTGCCTGCTTTTCTTCTTCTTTTTTTAATTTAAGTATAGTTGATTTACAGTTTTGTGTTGATTTCTGCTGTACAGCAAACTAATTTATATACATCTATATATAGCTATTGGAGTCAGAAATGGCAACCCACTCCAGGGTTCTTGCCTGGAAAATTCCATGGACAGAGAAACCTGGTAGGTTATAGTCCATGGGGTTGCAAAGAGTCAGACGTGACTGAGCATGAGCACAATGTATAGATATAGATATATATCCTGGAGGAGGAAAGGGCAGCCCACTCCAGTATTCTCGCCTGGAGAATCCGCATGGACAGAGGAGCCATATACATATGTATGTATGTATAATATATGTATATGTATACATGTATGTATATTCTCTTTCATATATTCCTTTCCAATATGGTTTATCACAGGATATTTAATGTAGTTCCTTATGCTATCCAGTAGGACCGTGTTGTTCATCCATTCTTATATTATAGTTTGCATCTGCTAAGCCCAAACTCCCAATCTATCCCCCCCACCCCCACTCACCTTGTCCTGCCTGATCTTCAGAGGCAGCTACTTCCTCAAGCAGCATCCACCCTGCCTGTTAAAGGCCTGCCTTTCTCAGGTGAGAAGCGGATGGGGCACCCCCTGACTCACAGGAGACTGACCTGGTCAATGATGCGGAGGAAATTTTGAGGAGACGCTAGGACATATCTAATATTCTTTGTAGTGAAACAAAGCAAAATGACCTCAAGCCACAAATGAGGTACTGGAGGGGAAATAAATAAAAATTGCAAAGATGATAAAATGTTGGGACATAACTTTGGGTCATGCATTATATATGGCAGTTACGTAAAGATAGTAAAAAGTCATGTGGATTCCATAGTGTTTGACCTCTTTTGAGGTCTTTATGTTGTTCTGAAGGTTTCTGTTTCCCTCACTAGACTGGAAGCCTCTTGAGAGCAAGGATCATGAGTTATTCATCTTCATGACTGGGAGCCTAGCACAGGGCTTTGCACAGAACAGGCATTCAATTAAAGCTGTTGAAAAATTCAAGCCCAGAGCAGGGTGGAGGACACTGAAGCCAATAGGTCTCACCGTTTTAAAATATCAAAGGGTTTGAAATGTCTGCAGAGGTGCCAGGAGAGCATGGATCTGAACCTCTCAAAGAGACTGCAGACTTGGCCCTCTGGGCACTTGTCTCCCCAGCCCCACCTCAGGCAGGAGCTCATGTCCTCACCTGGGATGCTGGTAACTTCAAGGTGAGACTACAAATCCTCAGAGAGTGGTAACACCTTGAGCTCCCTTACTCACCAACCCTATTCAGAGAAGAACTTGTTTGTGCCCCAGAGCCAGAGCCCGGAGCTGTGGCTTTCAACCCCTCAGCTGTCTTGAGGCAAAGTCTATGGTGCAGGAGAGACACTGAACGGTGGCACGTCCTCGGGGACCTCCCCACACTTGGCAGTGGTCTCATCGATTTGTCACCCTCACCGATGGGCACCTGCCCTCTCAACTCCTCCCTCTAGCCTCCACTTCTGGGGCTCAGGGCCCTGGGTGCTTCAGAGGCTCCTAGGCACCTCTCTGTGTGAATATGGTTGCCCTGCGAAATGACTTTCCCTTTTTCTACTACTCTAGTTCTGCTTTGCACATCTGGAGATAGGGCCCAAACAAGTGGTCCATTGAGCCAAGTTGCTTGACAACCCCTTGTCACTTTATCCTCATCAAAAGGCTTACTATCTGGCACTTGGAGGTGCCCTGTCTCCAGAAAGAAGAGCAGGAAAGGAGGGGTGTGAAAAGAAAGGGAGTAGGGGAAACACTGCCTACCAACCTTCCCAGATCCTCATTACCTGCAGAATAAAGGCCAAGTCCTTTTTTGGCATGCGAAGCCCTCCCCAGGCTGAGCTCACCCATATTTTCAGCCTTATCTCTGCCTCTCCCCTCTCTGACTTGACAACCACAGTGGAATCCACATCAGGCTTCTGCAGCTTATAAGTTGAACTATCCTTTTCCCTTCCCTACCCATAAAGTGATATCTACCCTTCAAGGCCTCCTTCTTCTCTGTGATACCTTCCCCTCCTCCCAAGCAAAGACAGCCTAGCCAAGCGCCAACAGCCCCACAATCTGTCTGGTAAGGGAGCAAAATCACTCATTTGCTCATTCATTCATTCATTCACTCAAGTCAGGTTTTGTGCTTGTTTCCAGGGATACCAGAGGGAACAAAATAGACACAGTTCCTACCCTTACAGACCTTACAGACAGCAGTTGAGTAATTAGCTACACAGGAGTTATGAGGGTAAAGAGGAGGGCTTTGCTCTAATAGTGAGGGCTGGGACAGCTTCCCTGGAAGAAGAGAAATAACAGTTGGAAGCTAAGTAGAGGTTAATGAGGTAGGGAAAGCAGCAGAGGCAAGTGTGGTGGTATGGTGAGAGACCTCAGGCAGAAGGACTAGTACTGAGCAAAGTGGGAGGGAACCTGGCATATTTGAGGAAGTAAAAGAGGGTATAGGAAGGTTGTGCAAGCTCTGGGCTATGGCTGGACGTGGAGGCTGGGGCCTCCAAGGGCCTTGTAGACTGTAGTGAAAGTTTTGGTCCTCTTCCTGAGAGAAATGGAAAACACTGCTGGATTTACTCTGCTGTGGGTGGGAGGTGGGAACATGTCCTCTTTGCTTTTGATGAAGATCTCTAAGCTGTGCAGTGGAGAATGGGTTAACACTGGGGACAGGAGTGAAGGCAGGAGGGTCAGCAAGATGCTGAAATAGTTCAGGGAAGGGGTGTTCAGTGGTCTGAAAAGTGATAGGTGGGCTAGATTGGCTCAGCAGCAGGTTGGAAATAAAAGACAAGGCAAGCAAAGCTGGTGCCTCAGTTTCTAGCTTGGGAAGTATCTGCAGCTCCTACTAGCCTGGGGCTTGCTCAGTCCTATGGCCCCTGTACCCAGCATGACATCTGACAAAGAACTTGTGGAAGGGAAATATAGATGCGAGGAACAAAAAGGCAAGCTCTCTTCAGGAGGATGTTAAATTTTAGCCAGACCATTTACAAAATTCTTGTAACAACTAGATATTTAAAAGTGCACAAAACCAAATCTCTTCCAAAGTGATAAATTAATGCTTTTGGAATGTAGGCAGATAGATGAGGCGTGGACATTCGGTTCTCATTTTTAAGATAAGAGTTTGACTGAAGGAAGCTTCTGGAAACAAGCACAATATAAACAAAGAAGTAAGCCACAAATGTAAAAATAATTCAAATATAAATCATATATAATATATAAAATAAATATTAAAATATGTTTAATGTATATTTTAATTGCAAAAGTAACTGCTCACTGTAAAAAATGCAAGCAATATGTAAAGAATGAAATTAAAGTGAAGTGTTCCTTCACCCAACTCCAAATTTAACCACTTTTCCCTCTGCACCAAAATGTTTTCCACTTTTAATAGAGGTGAAATTATTCAATATTCTTCCATGCTTGCTTATCTTCTCAGGCATAGTCATATGAAAACATGATTTAGGGTCAAGGTCAATCCACAGGCTCTGGGGCCAAATTACAAGGGTTCAAATCCAGCTCTACCACTTACCAGCTATTTGATGTTGGTGGTTAGTTGCTAAGTCGTGTCCAACTCTCGAGACCCCATGGACTGTAGCCCGCCAGGCTCCTCTGGGATTCTCCAGGCAAGAATACTGGAGTGGGTTGCCATTTCCTTCTCCAGAGGATCTTCCCGACCCAGGGATTGAACCTGGGTATCCTGCATTGTAGGCAGATTCTTTACCCACTGAGCTACGAGTTTGATCTTAGATGATTTATCCCACTGCGGCCTCAGCCTCCTTATCTGTGAAACAGCACAAACTATGGTATCTTCCTCAGAGGATTCTGTGAGAATTAAATGGATGTAAAGCACAGAGACCAATGCTTAGTACACACTATCTTTTCCCCATCTGTACGATTCCATCTCATCGACAGCTTCAAAGCACAAGATTTATCAACATTGTTCAACTACCCTTTATTGATGTTCATTTAAGCTGCTTCCATTTTCTTTGCAATTCTTAATGGTAAGTATCTTTAAAGATATACCTTTCTGCACACACGTGGGCATTTTTGTTCTCACTACAAAATGGCATCAATCTTCACCCCGACTCTCGTATTGAATTTGAATTTCCATTAGAATGCCCTTTCCTCACTTCTTTGGCCAACAATTAGCAATTTTTCGTAAGTTCTATTAAACCAATGGACAAGATAAAATATCTCACTGTTTTCATTTTTGTTTTCCATTTATTAGTGAGAGTGAATGCCATTTTGTGTGTTTATTAACAAGCTGTATTTTTTTCT
Organism: Bubalus bubalis; assembly: GCF_019923935.1. Classification (NCBI taxonomy): domain Eukaryota; kingdom Metazoa; phylum Chordata; class Mammalia; order Artiodactyla; family Bovidae; genus Bubalus; species Bubalus bubalis. The sequence goes on along the minus strand of NC_059159.1, from coordinate 27,253,792 downwards.
TCAGTGAATTGGTTCTATTTTACTGTGGTCAATTTCCACTGCGTTTATATATCTTTCTATTGTTGATTTGTAGAAGTTCTTTACATATTATAAATATTAATCTTTTGTTCTCTGATTAAGGTGCAAGCAATTTCTCCCAGTTGGCCATCTGTCTTTTAGCATTGTTTATCAAAATTAGTTATACCAAAGATTTAAGTGCTTATTGGTTAATCTTTTTGTTAAGAGATAAATCTGTTTATCCATAGTCTCTCTACTAATCTTTCCTTTGTGGTTTTTAAGATCTGCACCTTCCTTAGGCATACCCAAACTGAGATTTTCAAAAAGTTTGTATGTTTATGTCTTATTGAGTTTTAGGCTTTAAAAATATTTTAATCTTTAAACTAACTGGAATTTTTGTGTATGATGTGTTATAACTTCTTCCCCCTAAATTTGATAGCTGGTTGTCCTAACACTATTTTCCCCCAGAAATTATTATATTTATAAATATATTATCATATTTATTATTATACTAAATCATTATTATAAACCAAGTCCCTATTTAGATAGGATATATATTTCAGAACTCTGTTTTGTTCTCATCCATTTGGTTTTTCCTTCATCAATATCACAGCTTTTATTATTAGATTTTTTATATCTTTGTTGTATGTCTTGATATATAACAGGAGGTGCTCCTCTCATCATTCTTCTATTTCAAAGTGTTCTTGGCAATTCTTGTGTATTTCTCTTCCACATGAATGTTGGAATCGGTATATCCATAAAAAGTCCTGGCAGTGTGTCAATAGGGATTAATTTGAAGAAGAATTAATGTCTTTTAAAAATACTGAACTTTTCATTCAGGAATATAAACTGTTTCTCCATATTCGATACTTGATGTCCTTCAATAAAGTTTCATAGTTTTCTTCATTATAGGCTGTGTATGTGCTCAGGCGCTAAGTCATATCCCACTCTTTGGGACCCTGTGGACTCTAGCCAACCAAATTCCTGTTGTATACTATAATATTTGATCATTTATTCCTAACTGCCTTATACATTTTTTATTAATGTAAATTACATCCTTTTTCTATCATATTTCCTAATTTATTATTGCTTTTGTACAGAATAGCTATCGAATTTTTCATATATTTATGGGGTTGCAAAGAGTCCAACACGACTGAGCGACTGAACGACAGTATTTTCTAATTACCATATTTATCTTTCATAAGCCACAATCATATTTTAAGGTGTCCGTATTAGATGTTTTGGATAAATATTCATATCACTGGTAATTAATGCCATTTATCCCTTAACATGTGGATGTACACCTCTTATTTCCTTCTCTTTATTTTTTTCTGAATTATCTTTTTTCTTTCTTTGTATTTGGCTACGCTGGGTTGTCGATGCTTTGTTTGGGCTTTCTCTAGCGGCGGTGAGCAAGGGCTACTGTTCATTGAGGTGTGCAGGTTTTTCACTGTGTGGCTCCTTTCCTTGTGGACCACGGGCTCTAGGCACGGGGTTTCAGTAGTTGGGGCACATGGGCTTAGTTGCTCCCAAGGCATGTGGAATCTTCTGGGACCAAGGATTGAACCCATGTCCCCTGCACTGGCAGGTGAACTCTCATCCACTACGCCACCAGGGTAGTCCTCCTTTTCTTTCTTATGATAGTGACTGGGTAGAACAGGCTTGTTTAATGATAACAATAGTATCAACTCGATTTATCTCAATCCTAACTTTAAAGAAAATGTTTTTAATACTTCAATGTTAAGTAATACTTAACTAATACTGCTGTAGGTTTCTGATGGAGACTTTATCAAGTTAAGTATGTTTCCTTCTCTACTTCACTTAAAAGAAATAGTTGTTGCTGTCTCCAGTCATGAAAATGCATTGGATTTTATCAAAGGCTTTTTTTTTTTTTTTTAGTATCCATTGAAATGATCATTTCCCTCTTTGGTGTATCAGTGTGATGAATTACATCAACAAATATCCTTGCATTACTGATATTTGAATCATCTTTGTATCACTTTTAATACACTGATTCAATTTGCTAATATTTCATTTAGAATTTTAAAAATTTATGTTTATTAGCAAATTTAGCCTTTGGTTTTCTTTTCTCTGTTATTGTCCTATGCTTGTTTACTATAGTATCAGCATTATGTCAGCTTCATGGCATGAGTTTCTTCAGTTCAGTTCAGTTCATTTCAGTCGCTCAGTCGTGTCCGACTCTTTGCGACCCCATGAATTGCAGCACGCCAGGCCTCCCTGTCCATCACCAACTCCCGGAGTTCACCCAGACTCACGTCCATCGAGTCGGTGATGCCATCCAGCCATCTCATCCTCTGTCGTCCCCTTCTCCTCCTGCCCCCAATCCCTCCCAGCATCAGAGTCTTTTCCAATGAGTCAACTCTTCGCATGAGGTGGCCAAAGTACTGGAGTTTCAGCTTTAGCATCATTCCTTCCAAAGAAATCCCAGGGCTGAACTCCTTCAAAATGGACTGGTTGGATCTCCTTGCAGTCCAAGGGACTCTCAAGAGTCTTCTCCAACACCACAGTTCAAAAGCATCAATTCTTCGGCGCTCAGCCTTCTTCACAGTCCAGCTCTCACATCCATACATGACCACTGGGAAAGTTTGTTAGATCTTACCATAAAACCACCCTGGTCTCTTTTCTGCAGGTAGATCTTAAGCTACTTTTTCTCCAACTTTTTTTCATGGCTGGTGGTCTATTTAGGTTTGATACTATTTTTAAGTCAATTAAGATAATTTATATACTCCCTGAAAATCCTAAATTTAATCCAGATTTAATCCAGTTGTACATAATATTATCTTAATTCTTTAATAACCTCTGGTTTTATTCTTTCTAATATTGTCAGTTTGAGCCCTCTTCCCTTGAATAGACTGTAAAATTTTTATCTTATAGGTCAATCATCAGCGTTTGATTTTGGACATCTTGACGTTTATTTTTTATTTTATCAATTTCTGTTGTATCTATAAAGAATGAGTTACAATTCTTATATTCTATTTAGGTCTATTTTGCGTCTCTTTTTCTAGCATCCTTAGTTTTGCGCTCCAATAACTTCAGTTTCAGTTTTTCTTATTTTCTAATAAATGTGATTAAGTTAATAAATTTCCCTCCACTTATCATTTTTTTGCACATATAGAATTTGGTATGTAGCATCCACATCATCATTACTCTAAAATAACCTGTGGTTTCAGTTTTACTTTCCCTTTTGTTGTTGTTCAGTCGCCAAGTCGAGTCCGACTCTTCAGGACCTTGTGGAAAGCAGCATGCCAGGCTTCCCTGTCCCTCACCGTATCCTGGAGTTTGCCCAAGTTCATGTCCATTGAATCCGCGATGCCCTTGATTATTTTCCTATTTAAATACAAACTAAATTTGTATTTATTTTGTATTCAAATTTCAGGTTTGACTTCCTCTTTAATGTAAAAGCTATTTCAAAAAGTGTTTTTAAATTACTTTTAAAGTGAATAGAATTTTTTACTATATTTGTTGTTAATTTCTAGGGGTAATGTTCTACAGACAATTCTGGTCATAAAATTTCTACTTTGGTGTATTTGTGAAAATTTCTTTACAATACAGAACCCAGGCAATTTAAAATTATTCCATGGACATTTGAAAAGAATGTCTATTCTTGGAAAATCCTGTAAGAACACAGATATTTAATCAATATATAAAGTAAATAAATATTATACATTTTCTATAATTCAGTTATCCCCTTCTGGTTTTTCTCTCCATTCATAACTTCTGGAATTCCTACTTAGGTCAACATCAAAATTAATAGAGTTATTTTACATGTCATTTAGTATTTTTTCATATTAACCACCTTGAGAACAGAAGCACAGATTTAACTTTAGAATCCAGATGCTACTGAGCATGTGAACTCATCTGTGATTTATTGTGCAAGTACTGACCAAATGATAAAATTTAATAGGTTAAAAGAATAGCATATATTGGGATGCAAATTACCAAATAGCAGAATACTGAATTTTATGAACTTGTAAAGTCAGCTTAGCCAAATATTTATTAAGCACCCTGTGAATGACAAAGGCGCAGATAGTAGAAGCTATTTCCCTGCTCTCATGGCAACACAGATCTCTTATAGAGATAGGACACACACCAATGCAAGATAGCTAAGTAACAAAAAAAGGCAGCACAACTTTCATGCCAAAATAAATGGCCTAGACAATAAGCACTACTGCAGTCCAGGGAGTGGGCAGATGGGGGTTGTGGACACAAGACTGCTTATGTAGAAACCTAACTCCAACTGGTTTTAGCCAAAAAGGAACTTATTATTAGTTCATGAGTATTTGATACCTCTTAGGCACAACCTCAGGTTCTCTTAGCCTCACCTGCTCTCCTTCCAGCTGTCACTGCTGTGACTAGATCTGCACAGGCTCTAATTAACATCACACAGATACAATCTGACATCTCACCTCACACTGTGTCCCTTGCCTCCTGCCTAGGGACCTCCCAGTTGCCACTGAAGTGCATGGCTTCCAATGTCTAAGACCAGAAATACGGGAGAGTTAATGTGCCATGATACGAATCTTGATCAGTGGGAGATAGGAAGTAGTGTATAAATTCTTCACCCTTTCTTTCCTCAAATAGATTGTCCTGGAATGCAATTTATGTAGCTTCTTGGAGGACTGGCTGGCTCAGCAATGCAAAATTTTATTTGTTCTCCCTCCTCCCCTGATTTCCCTTGTCCCTCATTCCTGCTCCTTGAGCTTTCATTCCCAATTAAAGTGGTAACACAAAGCTTTTTAGCTCTGCTCTTTGGGACAACCCTGCTTTGACATCCTGAAGCTGAACGTCCAGATAGAGGTGATTCAGGGCCACAAAGCTTGTTTCCAGGACTTGGTTTTTCTCCATGTTTTGCCTAGGTTGCTGGCATCCTCTGACAGCTCTCTCCTAATGGCAGTAAGATGGCCTCAGGAACCTCAGACATGAACCTTCTAGGCTCACATTTCACGGGAAAGAGTCCTTATCCCTCATACCTCAGCTAGAAATCACAGAACTGAAGGTTATTGGTTTCGATTGGCCTAATAGGTCAGTGGCCATCCCTGAACCCATCACAGTGGCCAGGAGAATGCCATATCCTACTTTTAAACTAAATAGTGGGTCTACAAGGAGAGGGATGGATGTTCAAACAAAAGTCAGGGCTATTGCAGGAGGAATCGGAATGAATGTTGTTTAAAGTAAAACAAACATGCAGCACAGACAGGAAAGGTAGAGACAAAGGAAATGAGCCTTCCTGAAGCCCCAGTAGAATTCTCCACAGAGAGTTTTTAGGTTTCTCCAAAACCAAAAGATTTTGGCTTATACCATGCCATAGAACTCTTGTTTCAAGGTGGCCAGAAATACTGGTCTACAGGCAGGGCCTATTATTTCTTTCCTAAAAGACAAAGTATTTCATCTTCAGAATAACCAAACAATTGAGGAGCATCCTGTTCTGTGGAGTGATCAAAGCAACTGCATATCTACTGACAAGACAGTCCTGTGACAAGCACTGTACGGGGCTCCGGGGTTCAGGGCTTAGTAAGACAGGTTCCAAACAGATTTCCCAGCTGAAAAAGTAATCAATATCTTCCCAGCCATTAAAGCAAAATCTCAACTTTCTAACCCAAGGCCCTCAGTTATCAGTCTTCTGCCCACCCAGCCTTCTCTCTAGATTCTCACCTGCTGAACTTAAACACCAGCCACTCTGAACCACTTATCCTTTCTCTAATATTCTTTGTTCTTTCGGATTAGGCGACTGCAGAGCAAAGCCATCAATCAGTCTATGTCAACTGACTATAAGGCACTATAGAGCTTAGGTGCCAAGATACAAAAAAAATGTAAGACATGGTACCTGCCCTAAAAAAATAAAAAACTTGGAATTAATCTAACATAGGAGACAGGACATAAATCATGGGAAGTTACATAACCTAAGAATTAAGTAACACCAAGGTGTGAGATTTGAGAGATATTTTGAAGGTGGGAATGACAGGTAGGGGTGACTGTATCTGAGAGAAGAGTGTGTTAATAATATTTGTTTATAGTTTAAAAGTAGTTTCACATATTTTCTTACTTGAGCTGAATCAAATTTTTATCAGCTGTAAGAATCAAAGTAAGAGGAGGAGGAGAGGTGAAAGGTCAGGAAAGGAGGGGAAAGGAGAGAGGAAAGGAAGAAGCAAGACAATGTGAACATCTATGTATGGTGTTTTCACCACACTGATGAGGCATCATTTCATTTGATTCTCACACAGGTCGGAGGGTAATTATTGCATCTATTTATTACATGAAGGCTAAGACTCAGCACAGCCATGCTCAGCTATTAATAATACCTGGCAGAACAGGATGCAAATACAAATCCTCTGGTCTCAAGTTCATAATTTTTTACTACACTCAACTACAGCTGAGATAGGCAGTTGAGCACTTTTTATGTCAATGAAAGACCATTAAAAGTCAAAAGGGAATATTCCAAGTAGCAGAAAACAATGTGAAAAGTGACAGATCAAGGAGGAGGAAAGCACTGAGGAAAGATGGTTAGAACTGTTTTGCTTTGCCTTTTGTTTTTTAAGCATTTGAGTCAGACTGAAATGTTAAAAAATTAAGCAATAGATTGGAAATCAAAGTTGTAGGCATCAAAATAAATCACATGTTTAAAATATTTGGGCAATTTCTAGACTCAAATTTAAGATAGAATCATGATCAGCCATGTATTTGGCACTCAGTATGTGAGATGCTCATACAAATTGAAGAGAAAAACAAAGACCTCTAATGGAAACACAGAGCAAAGGCATGAATAGAAAATTCACTGAAAGAGTAATACAGGCTCTGATAAAATGTGAAAATGTTCATCCTACATATGTTCAAAGAAATGCAAATTAGAATAAAGAGATGCCATTTTATTTATCAAATTATCCAAGAATAGGAAAAAAATGTATGAAACAGGCAAAATTATACATTGAGAGTATTAAGTAATATAATCTTATATGAAAGTGGAGAATTATGTATTAAGAGCCTTAAAAAAAAAAATCCCTTCTCTCTGACTCAGCAAATTCACTTGTAGAACTATCCCAAGGAAATAATCAGGGATGTAGTTAAAGACATATATAAAAATGTTTGATTAAATATAATTATTAATACAGAAAAATTCTTAACATCCTACATTCTGAGCAATGACTAAATTATCCTAAATCATAGAATGCAGTCATTAACAATGATAACCATAATGATGCTTAATGTCAGGGGAAATTAGAAACAATGTAATGCTAAATGAACTGCAGATATGAAACTGCAGATGCAGTAGAAACTCATTCAGAAAGAAATGGAGCAGAATGCTTACAATGGCTATCACTGTATGGTGAGATTAAAGAGGATTACTATTTTCTTATTTCTATTTTCCAAATTTTCTACAATGAGCATTTCAAGGTTTTATAATGAGAAAGAAACCCTGATATTTTAGACTTGAAAACATTTGGTTTTTTAAGAATCAAGTTCAGGTTTCCTTAAAAGATGTTAAATTGGTATTTTTGTTGAGAATATGCTCAGCTGTAAATCATGGAGCATTTAATGTGGATTAAAAAGTAAACCTAACCCAGGCAGTTACTAGGTTTGGTTGGAGCCTTTATCTCTGTGATCATCTTGCATTCTCTTCACAGTTTTATAAGAAGGCTGTTGCAGTGCCTTGACATCAGACTTAACATCAGACTCATGTTAAGGTAGGGAGAAGAAGGCAGACAGTGTCCCAGCGGTGATTTAAAAAAAGATCCCAAATTATTTGTCATTTCCCTCTTGAAAGGTAAGGGTCTATGTGCTTTCTTCTTGGATCTAGGCAGGCTTATGATTACTTCAACCAATCAGATCAGATCAGTCGCTCAGTTGTGTCCGACTCTTTGCGACCCCATGAATCGCAGCATGCCAGGCCTCCCTGTCCATCACCAACTCCCGGAGTTCACCCAGACTCACGTCCATCGAGTCGGTGATGCCATCCAGCCATCTCATCCTCTGTCGTCCCTATAGCAAAAGTGGTACTTTATGACTTCTGAGGTTGGTTGATAAAAGGCCTTGCAGCTTCCAACAGGCTCTCTTAGAATGTTCATTGTCCAGAAACTCCCTCTTAGGATACTTTCTCTCACAATCGGCTGCCAGGCTGTGAGAAGCCCAAGCCACAGGGAGAATTTAGAGGCCATGTGTACATGCTCGAATCCACAGTGCCAACTGAGCCTAGGCTTTGGGTCATCCCAGCCCAAATGCTAGACATGTAAGTGAAGAAGCCTCCAGATCCGTACTGTCCAATTCGGGAGCTACTGGTCACACGTGGTTATTTATATTTACATTTAATTAAAACTAAATAAAATAAAACTTCAGTTCCTCAGTCACACTGAACACATTTCAATTGCTCAACAGCTTCATGGGAATAGGGGCTACCATACTGCACAGCACAGATACAGCAACTTTCCATCATTGGAGAAGGCTTCCCAGGTGGTGCTAGTGGTTAAAAACAACACCACCACACACACACACACACACACACACACACACACACACACACACACGCCAATGCAGGAGACATAAGAGACATGGATTCAATCCCTGAGTAGGGAAGATACCTTGGAGGTGGGGACGGCAACCTACTCCAGTATTCTTGCCTGGAGAATCCCATGGATGGGGGAGCCTGGTGGGCTATGGTTCATAGCATCACAAAGAGTCAGACAAGACTAAAGTGACCTAGCAGGTACACATGCACCGTTGGAGAAAGTTCTATTAGACTCTCTCTCTCCAAATGATTCCTGATTAAGTTTTCCCAGGTGATGCCTGTTTATGTCTCATTGGCAGAACGGTGTCACCCTTACTGCAGTGAAGGCTGGGAAGATAACATATTTAGCTCTTATAGCCTCTGTAGTCAGGCAGACAAGAGGAAGAAGGGGAGAGGGCATGGGAAATGGGTGACATAGCCACAATGTCTGCTACCACTGCGTATGTGTGTGTGTGTGTGAGTGTGTGTGCTTAGTCGTTCAGTAGTGTCCGACTCTTTGGGACCCCATGGACTGAAGTCCACCAAGCTCCTCTGTGCATGGGGATTCTCCAGGCAAGAATACTGGAGTGGGTAGCCTTTCCCTTCTCCAGATATATATATATATATATATATATATACACCTCCAGAATTGTAGGGTCATGTTATCTATTTCGTAAAATAGAATTATGTATATATTTCTATTTTAAGCAGCACTGCATAACTGTAGATGCAATCTATGCTTTAAATTTATGTTATTATAATAGCGTATTTTCAATTTTCCTTAACCTAGTGTGCCATGGATGAAATCTATAATTCATAAAGTAATAACATTGGCTTATGGAGACTTTAAATAAATGTGCTTTTTACTTAGAAATGTTGTGAACACTGTATCACTCCTAAAATTTGCAACTATAATCTCTTGCTAAGATCAAAATCCTCATTCTTGGCTAATAAAAAGAAATTTCAAAATTTTGTTTGGGTTTTTGTTCATCAAGATAATAGGACGAAAGCAAGTTGTAAGAAGACATTCTCCTATCAGACCAAGTTGCCTGTTCCAAAGATAAATGGGTTTGTTCAATGTTATCTAGTTATTTATAATTATAAACGTGTGTGTTCCCATCTCTTGGAGAATGTATGGCCCTCCTCTACTAATCCATATGAGAAATCATAGGAAACCACACCGAGGTTCCCTAAGTCATAAGTCCATACCTTCCTTTGGGAAATGTTCAGGAAAGAATTGGTATACTTGGCTTTTAATAACACAATGATTAGCTTAAAAGTGTTCCTTATTAACAGTTTTTTAAAATGTGCATGCTATGGTTTATGTTGCATGACTAAAAGAAATGAATAACCATAATGATATGAACACTGTTACATTTGCATATTGCCTAATTTTCAAGAAAACATAAAAGTTGATTCCCTAGACTCAAAAATGAGCCTTAGTAAATACAGATCATGTGATGGTGATTTGTCCATAATCTTGTCTCAGTTTGCACTGAAGCACAACGAGAATTAGAAAGTTTAGGACACATCTCTCTCAGAAATCAGGTAAGGTGTGTGTATGTGTGTTTATATGTGTGAATGAGATAATAATTCAGGGCACTTTCAAGAACCATTGGAACTTTGTCTGTCTCTCTCTCTTTTTTTTTTTTGCTGCACCAGGGGCCTTGCTGAATCTTAGTTCCCCCAGAAGGGATTGAACCCAGGCCTGGTAGTGAAAGCACCAAGTCCTAATCACTGGACCACCAGGTAATTCCTTGGAATTTGCCAATCACTTTATTGTAAGGCATTACTTCAGGAATTGTGTGGAATGCAGTGATGTGAAAGGGAAGCGCTGTGATTTTCAGTGACTATCACTTGCCCAGAAACAGGAATACCTGTTAGTTGTGATACCACCTGAAGGTTAATAATATCAAATTCCTTTTTTCTCCATAAATTTAAATACCTATTTAGCAGTCTACTCCCCTATACAATTCCAAAGTAAGTGTTGCTGATCCTGCTGCTGCTAAGTCGCTTCAGTCATGTCCGACTCTGTGCAACCCCATAGACGGCAGCCCACCAGGCTCCCCCGTCCCTGGGATTCTCCAGGCAAGAACACTGGAGTGGGTTGCCATTTCCTTCTCCAATGCACGAAGGTGAAAAGTGAAAGTGAAGTCGCTCAGTCATGTCCGACTCTTTGCGACCCCATGGACTGCAGCCCACCAGGCTCCTCTGTCCACGGGATTGTCCAGGCAGGAGTACTGGAGTGGGGTGCCATTGCCTTCTCCTAAAGTAAATGTTAAATAGCAATAAGGATCCTTTAAAGGGCAAAACTTGAAAAAAGGGAATTTTATACCTTGTGACTGGCAATATTGGAAGGATATGAATCTGGTTTTCTTTGTATTTGCAATCTATATTTGGAAAAGAACTACATTAAATACTTTAGGGGCATTGAGTTTTAAATGTGGATTTTTTTAATTGAAAGAGTTAAGAGATTAGTTAGTCCAATTAATATGTATAGATGAGAGAACTAAAGGTTGATAAAAATGGGTGAAATTCAGATTTCCCAGTATCTGCTCTTCGGTACTTTTTCTTGTGTGCCATTGGTATTTATTTATGTGTGTTTTTATGTTTGGTTTGAAACATTCTCAAACCCTTGAGCAGCAATAACATGTTGTAAATCTAAATTTCTGATTTAAAAATTCTATTTACCACTAGTAATATTTAATTAATACCTATCAGATGCCTGCTCTCAAATTTTAAACCTGGGATTATAGATTGGAAGCATTCAGAAAAGAGAATCTGTGTCTTCCCTTTAGAGAATTCTTGAAAAGTATAAATAAACTTGAACAAAATTACAATTCATCTATCTCTAATTAGGTATATTAATCTCAGCCAAGCATAATATGCTCCTCTAATATAGTGATGTATTTCCAAATTACAAATCAACATGCATGGCTAATTCATAGTCCTGCAATTCTGGATATTTGGTACAATATTACTGGCCTAATGGTAAGGGAAATTAGGCTCTGGAGAACACGAAAAATCAACTGTTTCTCTGGATAAACTGTTTCCCAGATATCCTATATTCTTGCAATTTCTGTGCTCAATTAAATATAAAATTAAAATAACATTTTAAAAAACAAATGGAATTAATATTCACTATAGAAAAAAATACAAGTGAGCAAAAGGAAGACAACACTGAACGAATAATATAAAATTTTTTTGATGCAGAGGATGTTTTAATTTAAAATGCTTTCATACTGTCACAACCAAATCTCTTCCTCGTTAACGACTGAAAAACCCAAACTAAAACAGAACTTGAGTAAAACTTCTATTTTTAAAAAATGTTCCCCAAGTTTTAGAAATCCATACAATAAACAATAAATCGGTCACCGGACCACTCCCACCCTCAGCCTATTTCACAAACCCATCTTCCCTCCTCCTCTTACACACTTTGAGGCTTTAGAAATACCCTTTTTCAATTCTGTTCCTTCTAAAAGGTGAGCAGAGCGGGGCAGTAAAGTCAGGTTGGAGGGGGAAAGCCACGACGAGATTTTGCGTCCATAAAGCGAGTTTGTGCCCGAACAGCGCAGCTGGACTACATAGCTGGTTGAGCCAACACCCCACTGTTCGGTGAACTGCGATTTAACTTCCTTATGGTAGTTTCAGAGTGCCGGCCTCTCCGTTTTGAGGGGAAGGCGGAGACCCAGTTGTTTTCCCAGGAAGCACTTCTTGAAGTGCACAGGAATGGGGCGAGGGGAAGGCCAGGTGACCGGCGTTTCATTCCTTGCTTCTCTTTCTCCTATCCTTCTCTCCGCGTAGACTTTCTCTCCGCCTTGCCCTGTGCAAATTTGACGTCGGTCTCCTGGATACCAGACAGCCAATAGCCTGGTTGCTAAGGGATAAGGGTGGCCAATCAGGCGTCGTTGCTACCCGTGAGTAATATTTTTAGCCGGAGAGGGACTCTCGGTTCCACGCCCAGTGTAACTTCGTGTATTTCTCTGCGGCAGGTTGTGGAAAAGAGAGCTTGCCCGCCCCCTTTGAGGCCCTCTCTTTCCCCGCTCCCTATGTACTCGCCCATATTTCAACTGAAAATTATCTTAAACGCAAAACACAAGAAGGCACCGTGTTTATTATGTGTATTTACGTTAAGGTAGGCACTAGAAATACACGCATGCGTATATATACACATATACGTACACAATTTGGCATGGAGGCCTGGATTGGGACATTCGGAATAAAATGTGGTTCTTCTTAGTCGCAAGCCACCCCCACATCCGAGTTACTGCCGGGTCGCACGGGGAGGTCTGATGTGGGATGCGAAGACAGTTAAACTGTCACCTAGGCGTGAGGTGTGGCCAGGTGGTCTCCCTTCCCCACCCCCAGCCTGGCACAGCAACTTTGGGTTCAGCAGTTGCCCCTCTGTGAATGGCAGTTGGCCTCGGCCCTTGAGGTGATTAATATTCAATCAGTACAAGAGTCCCTCTCACAGTTCCCCCTTTTTCTGGACTCTCCTGGGTGCACGGGAGGCCGATACTTGTGAGCTCATCAACGAGTGGGCTTTTCCTTGGCCGCAATCCCACATTCTTTGTCCATTCTCCCCTCCCTCTCGGGGTCTTGGGCTCTTCTCCCTGTTCACCTCGCCGCTACGCCCCCAGCTTCGCTCCCCTCCCCCCTTCTCCACAGTTCACCGCCTAGACCTAGAGTCGGTCGCCCCAAACCACTTCTGTCGCCCTCTCTGGCATGTCTCTCCCCCAATCCCTTTCCAAATTTTCTCTTAATCCCGCCCACAGTGTCTGGAAGATCATCGGTTCATTGGCCACCCTGGAGACCAAGAGGTGTGGCCTTGCCCACCCGGCCCTCCGCGGCCTGTCAGGACTTGGGCAGGCGGGACTTGACCAATGGCGTCCGGGGGCAGGGCAGGGGCGGAGCCAGCGGCCTGGGTCTAGGGTACCCGGTGGAAGGGCGGGGAATGGTGACGCCACCCGGAGCTGTGTGACGCGGGGCGGGCGCGCGCATCCCTACGGGAGGGGATGGGGGTGGGGAGGAGAATATAAAACGAGAGGCGGGGCGCGCGCCGCAGCAGAAAGAGTGAAGCTCTGGCCCGGCGCGGAGTGGGCGCTCTAAGGGGACACTGGACCGGGCACCCTGGGCCGGGCACCGGGCTGTGTGGAGAAGTGAGCGGGCTCGCCTGACCCCGTCCTTGCCACCCCGAGCCAGAAGGGGCGAATTCCTGAGGCCCCGGTCCTCCGCAGCCTCCTCCCGGCGGCGTCGGCGTGCAGTCTGCCCGGTCAGCTCGTCGCCGCCGACCCTTCCTTGCCCCCGCCCCGCCTCCCCTTCTCCGCCCAGCGGCCGGGTCTGTGGTGGAAGCAGCCCGTAAGTATCTAGGGGCGGCGGGCGGGGTTAAGAGGAGGAGGGGCTGCAGCGGCTTCGAGCCCCGGGCCCTCGGGGCTTGGGATGGCGGCGTCGCGGCCCGGGCGCGGTGGGGACCGGCTCCCGACACCCGGTCGGAGGCGGCTCCTAGGGTCTCCGGCGCGCCCCGGAGGCGGGGCTGGCCGGCGAGTCGGGATCGGCCGGGCCGGGTCACCGGGGAAGGGCTGTCCGGGGCGAGCTGAAGGGAATCGGGTGTTGGGGCGCCCAGGAGCAGCGGCGAGCTCGAGGGGAAAGCTGGAGTCCGCGGGGCCGCCGGGCCTGAAAATGGTGCCGAGGAGCTGGTGCTCCCCGGACTCTGGCTGGGTCCCAGGAACCTCGGAGTGGGGGGCAGGGAGCGGCGGGTCGGGTTACGGCGGGGGGAGGGGAGCGGCTGACCTGGTGCGACCGGCGCCGCGACCCGCCGGGTGTCCAGCCCCCGGCCCCAGTGGTCCCTTTTCCATTTCTCGTGGCTTTCCTCCACCACCTCCTCCTCTAGCTGCTGCTGCTGTAGCGCTTGGCTCCGAAGGCTGTGAGCAGAAATCTAATGAGACCCAACTGGCTGTTTATGTAATTCTTCATGCTCCCGTCTTTAAGGCGTTGCTTTGAAACTACCTTTCACCGAGCCTGAATTTCGCTCGACTGCACCTTCACGCAATTTGGCTTAATCAGCTGCCTTTGCCAGCACACGAGCTTGGAAAGTGTTTGTGGTTTCGGGGCAGCCTGGGATTCTTTTCCCTTTATCACCACGAGTATGGAAAATGAAACAGATGGGTTAATACCAACTTGATTTTTTTTAATGTCCTTTTAAATCAACCTAAGTGTACAGATAGATCCCTTTTGCAAATATCTTGTTTGCCCTTGATCTTTTCTTATCCCCACCCAGTGCTGATCCAGCAAACGTTTAAAGGTCGACCTTATCGTACATGCCTCTTCGGCTGTTCTCTTATCGTGAGAGAGGGAGTTGTTTTTGAAAATCAGAATAAAACTCAGAACCCCTACCCTTTAAACAGAAAAATCAGTAGAGTTTGAAGTTAGTTGTTTCTTTTGTTATACTTGATGAACAAGAAGTATTTTCAGATTTAGAAAAATACACATTAAATAGTATAGAGAAAAGGTTGTATCATGTACTTTGAAAATTTTCCTTACGTCTCACATTTTGGGATTGTTTGATAATAAAGCAGATTTAAGCAGTATATGTCCAAAATTAACTGAAATACAGAATTCATTTCTAAGCTAGTGAATAGGAGTATGACCAACGTTTAAAACAAGCATATACAGGTATATAGACAGATGTGCTTAGTATGGTTTCCAATAAATATTCTTTGAGAACTGCAAGAAGAAAAAGAAGGAATATGCTGTATATTCTGAAAGTGTTTTTCCTCTTAGAACTCTATTCAGAAACAAAGTAAATAATAGGGTTTTGTTTTGCACATTTTAAACTGTAGATCTTGTTTTCCCGAGATTTTGGTCTTCAGTAGACAATTTTCTATTGGTAAGTGTTGATTAGATTTTTCAGACTTTCTAGCTTATTAGACTTTTTCGAAACTGAAATTACTCTGGGGGTAAAAAAAGGTTGTGGAACTTAACATTTATCTTACGTGGACATGTTTTCTTTTGTTTTCTATGTTTTCTTTAAGGAACAAGACTGCTTGAGGTGAAGGATATCTACTAATACCAGCACTTTGAATGAAAATTTGTTTTTCTGCCACAAACTGAACTTTTTTGTGTGTGTCTAGGGGGGAGTTGAAACAAACCTAATTTTGTGGCGTAGCAGCTATGCAGCTTGAAATCCAAGTAGCACTAAATTTTATTATTTCATATCTGTATAATAAGCTTCCCAGAAGACGTGTCAACATTTTTGGTGAAGAGCTTGAAAGACTTCTTAAGAAGAAATATGAAGGGCACTGGTATCCTGAAAAGCCATACAAAGGATCAGGGTTTAGATGTATACATGTAGGGGAGAAAGTGGACCCAGTGATTGAACAAGCATCCAAAGAGAGCGGTTTGGACATTGATGATGTGCGTGGCAATCTGCCACAGGATCTTAGTGTTTGGATCGACCCGTTTGAGGTTTCCTACCAAATTGGTGAAAAGGGACCAGTGAAGGTGCTTTATGTGGATGATAATAATGAAAATGGATGCGAGTTGGATAAGGAGATCAAAAACAGCTTTAACCCAGAGGCCCAGGTTTTTATGCCCGTAAGTGACCCAGCCTCATCAGTGTCCAGCTCTCCATCGCCTCCCTTTGGTCACTCTGCTGCTGTAAGCCCTACCTTCATGCCCCGGTCCACTCAGCCTTTAACCTTTACTACTGCCACTTTCGCTGCCACCAAGTTTGGCTCTACCAAAATGAAGAATAGTGGCCGCAGCAACAAGGTTGCACGTACTTCTCCTATTAACCTCGGCTTGAATGTGAATGACCTCTTGAAGCAGAAAGCCATCTCTTCCTCAATGCACTCTCTGTATGGGCTTGGCCTGGGTAACCAGCAGCAGCCGCCGCAACAGCAGCAGCCATCTCAGCCACCACCACCACCGCAGCAGCAGCAAAAAACCTCTGCTCTCTCTCCTAATGCCAAGGAATTTATCTTTCCTAATATGCAGGGTCAAGGTAGTACCAATGGAATGTTCCCAGGTGACAGCCCCCTTAACCTCAGTCCTCTCCAGTACAGTAATGCCTTTGATGTATTTGCGGCCTATGGAGGCCTCAACGAGAAGTCTTTTGTAGATGGCTTGAATTTTAGCTTAAATAACATGCAGTATTCTAACCAGCAATTCCAGCCTGTTATGGCTAACTAAAAAAAGAAAAAAATGTACAAGTTAAAATGGTTGGGCCCAAGGGGGATTTTTTTTTTAATAACCTCCTTGAGTTTTTTTTTTTTTTTTTTTTTTTTAAAGCTTATAGTAAGGATACATTCAAGCTTGGTTACAAAAATAAAACATGCATCATTTTTCATTGCCAACCAAGCACAAAGTTATTTTATACTGACTGTATATTTTAAAGTATACTCTCAGATATGGCCTCTTACAGTATTTAAGATATAGCAAGGACATGGCTGATTTTTTTTTTTATAAAAAATTGGCACTAATAAGTGGGTTTATTGGTCTTTTCTAATTGTATAATTTAATTTAGTACAAAGTTTGTAAAATATCAGAGGATATATATATTGTTTCTACGACATGGTATTGCATTTATATCTTTTTACTACAGTGATCTGTGACAGCAGCTTCATGTTGTATTTTTTTTACTGAAATTGTAAAATATCCATCTCAAAGACATCACCTATTCTAAAAATTGTGTACAGGATACTCCTTTAGTGGTGGAATTAAAATGTACGAATATTTGCTTTTTCAAAAAAAAGTATTTTCTGTTAAAGGTTTAAAAATTTTTGCTATATATTATGGAAGAAAATGTAATCGTAAATATTAATTTTGTACCTATATTGTGCAATACTTGAAAAAATGGTATAAAAGTATTTTGAGTCAGTGTCTTACATGTTAAGAGGGACTGAAATAGTTTATATTAAGTTTGTATTAAAATTCTTTAAAATTAAAAACATTTATTGTGGTCTTTGTTTTTAAGTCTTTGCCAAAGATCTAATTCTGGAATTATGTTGTAAATGCTGATACAGCAGAAAGATCTGACTCATTGGATCACAAAGTTATAATGGAAAGCAGAAGCTCTACTAGGGCACAGATAGTAGCTTACCTTATAAAAAGTTGTGCTTAACCTGAGCAACGCTTGGGACAGCTTTTTTTTTTTAGCAACAAGGGTGGTATGCTTAAGGCAAGTCAACCTTATTAAAATTGTGTCACACTAACATCTAAGATGGAGTCAGGTGATAAAATGAAATTCTCTCATGTAAACTGAGAGGATTTATTTGAAATGTATATGGAGAAAGAAAGCATTGGATCAATTTTCTTTTTCTGCATGGGAGATAAATAGCTCAGAAAACTTGCTTGACAAAGCAGCTCACCTGACTGCTTAAAAAAGATGATTTAGGTCTGTTTTTACTGATCCTTACACTTAAAGACTAGACATTGTAACTGAAGAATTTATGATTAACATCTATTCAAAATTGGACAGGTTGTTAAATATTAGTATTTCTGTGCATTTTCCTATCAAAGTTTACACACAGGTTTTGGGTTGGTTTTTTCCTGGTTTGGTACTTCAAAGTCATAATGTGTCAAATTGTAGTGGCTCCTTAAGGAGGGAGGTGGTTTTTTTTTTTTTTTTAGCCCATGAGTTGCAAGGGTGAGACACATTGTTAAAGTAAAATAATGAGTCATTTCACTGAATGTCCATTGATACAGTGTTGACATTAGAAAATTGTCTTGAATTGGAATAACTTTCTCTGCTTTTTTAGTGAGAAACCAGCACTGTCCAGGTTACTTGTGAAATAAATTTGGTCTCAAATGAGTTTTTTTTTAGACACCAGTCTACAGAAGCCTTTTGTCTGTTACCCTTGTAATTTAGAGGAATAAAAAGTTTTAAGGAAACAAGCCCTGAAAATAACAAGAACTAAGCTGTTCTGTCAGCTCTATGGTGAGGCCTTTGTCCATTAGTGGACAGAATGAGGTTATGAAGAAGTATTGAGATAGTGACTGGAAATGGGAGAGATTTTTCTTCGTATGCTATCTATTATGTGCTTTTGTGATAGAGTTTGAAAAGCTGTAAAAGAACGATCAGATTAACAGTTTTAAATACTAGTTTCTGCTAGAAGCTTTTGGATAAAGTTATAGGCTTAACTTGGAAGAAAACTGGTCTTTTTATAAATGAAGAAAGGCTCAAGTTAACTTTTCTAAAAGCAACTGGCCAAGAGACACAAAATAGTTTGTAACAATCAAGAACACTAATACACATATTCAGGGCTTCTTCCCTGGTAGTTCAGATGGTAAGGAATCTGCTTGCAATGCAGGAGACCAGGGTTTGATCCCTGGGCAACCCACTCCAGTATTTCTGCCTGAATTCCATGGACAGAGGAGCCTGGTGGGCTACAGTTCATGGGGTCGCAAAGTCAGATGCGACTAACACACATAATACGTATGTATTCATATCTTAAATAATTGAACTTAATGTATGACTATCTTTCAGATCTTAGGTATGCGTGCACTGACAAAAAATCTGAGGGAAATTTCATATTGGTGCATACATTGGTTTGGTGCTGAAAACATTAACTCAATTTTATCATGATTGGGTTCAAGAAAATTAGTTGATTTGAAATTGATTTGAGCTTGGTATCCTTGAGGTCTTTTTTTTTTTTAAAAGAATGAACAAAGGCTCTCTGTTTTCATGCCCTTTTTGTTCATGAGGAATGGAAATTTTTAAAGGTGCTTTTGTTTAGCACAACTTAGAAAACCTCAGAAAAGTTTACATCTTAGTCTTTTTTCCCCCACTGCCATCACACTTTTTGACCTTATGTGTGGAGACTTTTAGCTGACAGTTTTGCTGAGTTAATTATATTAATAGATTTGTCCCTTTTTTTTGGGGGGGGGGTGGCTCTTCAATAAGTATACTGTGGCAGCCTCTGAATAGCCCTATCGTGGTGTCTAAAATGCTGCTTTACAAAGTACATAGATCATTGATGAGTCAAGATGATGATTCCAAAAAGTAGTTCTCTGATTTTAGAATATTCCTTTATTGTCCATTTTCTAAAATCAGGTGTATTGTTAAATCTCCTTTGGATAACTTTAACCTATCTTAGATGGCAAAATGAAGCCTTCAGTCAAAATGCCTCCTTAAGGATAATAATCTTGGACTTGCCTGGTGGTACAGTAGATAAGAATCTGCCTGCCAATGCAGGGAACACAGGTTCGATCCCTGGTGGGGGAAGATCCCACACACCAAGGAGCAACTAAGCCTGTATGCCACCGCTACTGAAGCCCATGAGCCTAGACCCTGTGCTTTGCAACAAGAAGAACCACCGCAATGAGGAGCCCATGAATCAAAACTGCAGAGAAGCCCCTTCTCGCTGCAACTAGAGAAAGCCCTCGAACATCATTGAAGACTTAGCACACACACACAAAGATAATAATCTTTGCTTACTGTGATTAATGTCTTAACTTTTGAAGGTGAACTAAAAGTTATCCTGAGTGTAAAATGTTTTTCCAGTGTGTATCAGTGTTATTCGCATGTTACCCGTATTATAATTGACTTAATCTAACAAATGTCCAGAACTTAGGTTATTTTTTAAATGTCAGTGTAATGCACAGAGAAAATGAAGTACAGTTGAGCCTTGAACAGCATGGGGGTTAGAAGCAGCAGCCACCCTCCACTCAGCGGAAAACCCATGTATAACTTATAACTTATAGTCAGTCCTTCCAAGTTCACAATGAGGATTCAACCAACTGCAGATCATGTAGTGCTATTGAAAAAAAAAATTCCCATATAAGTGGACCCACACAGTTCAAGCCCATACTGTTCAAGGATAAACTGTACCTCTTTTTGCATGTACTTAAGCTAATGAAGTAAAACGCTGGCTGGAGACCTTCCTACACAAACAATATAGCATAGACATTCATGCCTGCTCAGTATGTGTGCTCAGTGCTCAATCATATCTGACTATTTGCAACCCCATAGACTGCCAGGCTCCTCTGTCCATGGAATGTTCCAGGCAAGAATACTGGAGTGGGTTGCCATTTCCTACTCCATTGTCATTTCCTACTCCACAGGATCTTCTCGAGCCAAGGATCGAACTTGTGTCTCCTACATTGGCGGGCAGATTCTTTACCACTGAGCCACCTGGGAAGCCATAGGATAGGCACAACACATCAAATATATTTCATTGCCTGACTAGAATATATATACCTGTCAGAAGGAGGATGACAATACTCTAGGGCAAGATCAGATAAGGAAAAAGTCTGACAAGGCTGTAAAATCACTGTTGCTTAATAAAACCCATTCTATTGTTTAGTATGCCAATCAGCTGATGCTTAATCAATTTGACCCAGGAGTTCACTTTAGATCAGAGTTCTTCAGTTTTTTTTGTTATATTAAGAAGATATCTTCTTTTTTGTTGTTCAGTCACTAACTCATGTCAGACCGTCTTTGCAACCCCATGAACTGCAGCACACCAGGCTTCTCTGTCCTTCACTATCTCCCTGAGTTTGCTCAAACTCATGTCCTTTGAGTCAGTTATGCCATCCAACCATCTCATCCTCTGTCAGCCCCTTCTCCTCTTAACCTCAGTCTTTCCCAGCATCAGGGTCTTTTCCATTAAATCAGCTCTTCACATCGGAGAAGGTGATGGCACCCCACTCCAGTACTCTTGCCTGGAAACTCCCATGGATGGAGGGGCCTGGTAGGCTGCAGTCCATGGGGTCGCGAAGAGTCAGACACGACTGAGCGACTTCACTTTCACTTTTCACTTTCATGCATTGGAGAAGGAAATGGCAACCCACTCCAGTGTTCTTGCCTGGAGAATCCCAGGGACGGGGGAGCCTGTTGGGCTGCCGTCTATGGGGTCGCACAGAGTTGGATACGACTGAAGCGACTTAGCAGCAGCAGCTCTTCACATCAGGTGGCCAAAGTATTGGAGCTTCAGCTTCATCATCAGTCCTTCCAAAGAATATTCAGGTTGGTTTCCTTTAGGATGGACTGGTTTGATCTCCTTGTATTCTAAGGGACTTTCAAGCATCTTCTCCAGCACCACAGTTCGAAAGCATCAATTCTTGGACACACGGCCTACTTTATGGTCCAACTCTCACATTCTTACATGACTGCTAGAAAAACCATAGCTTTGACTGTATGGACCTTTGTCAGCAAGGTGATATCTCTGCTTTTTAATATGCTGTCTAGGTTTGTCATAGTTTTTCTTCCAAGGAGCAAGCGTCTTTTAATTTTTTTCTTAATTATCTTTTATTTATGTATTTATTTTTTAGCCATACCACATGGCTTGTGGGATCTCAGTTCCCCGACCAAGTACTGAACAGGAACCCAGGACACTGCTTCAGAATCTTAACTGCTAGACCACCAGGGAACTCCCACAGGAAGATATCTTCATGCTTCAGGGACCTAGGACCAGGAATTCCCTGACAGACCTAGGGAATAAAGGACCCAGAACCAATGTGCATACAGTTGGAAAATTAGTACAACACATACTTTTTTAATGTTTTAAAGTTAACAGACACTTACATATCACTTTCTGCTGCGCATGGTTCTAACCCAGTTTACAGAAGCGGGCTATGCCATGTGCTCAGTTGTGTTCGCCTCTTGGTGATGCTGTGGACTGCAGGCTGCCAGGCTCCTCTGTCCATGGGATTCTCCAGGCAAAATACTGGAGTGGGTTGCCATGTCCTCCTCCAGGGGATCTTCCCGACTCAGGGCTCAAACCCGTGTCTCCTTTGTCTCGTGCATTGCAGGTGGGTTCTTGACCCACTGAGTCATCCAGGAAGCCCAAAGGAGGGCTGAGGCACAGCTTGATATTGCATGGCCAATAAGTGGCAGACTTCGGATTCAAACTCAGGTAGCTGTTCCAGAGTTCTTGCTCCTTAAGCTCTATGCTTTCTTCCCTCTCCCTGGTAGCTATTCTGATTTGAAGTTACAGGAACAAGACCTTTTTTGATATATTAGCCACATCACTTGTAGAATCTCTCTACAAGAATGTCACTGAGAAGAGGCTAGTGGAAGGCTCTTAGCCATACTCCAAAGTCATGATTATGTCTTGAAAGATATACTTTGGAAATCCAGTGGCCATAAACTATAATCACAGTCTATCTGGCAATGTTTTTAGAAATCATTGTTATATCAATTCTATAATTTTTATTTTCTTAATTTAGTTGTGTTTACTTCTCTTATTTTGGAACCACTGGTGATGATTCCTTCAAATAGAGTAAGGGCTGTATCACTTCTAAGTAAAATTGTGAACATTGACCTCCTGTAGCTATTTTCATACACATTCCTTACCTGTGCTATCGATAAACAACATAAGGAAAGACCACGTAAGGTATCAAAATAGTCTTCAACAATGTTTCTGCTGCTGCTGCTGCTGCTAAGTCGCTTCAGTTGTGTCCGACTCTATGTGACCCCATAGACGGCAGCCCATCAGGCTCCCCTGTCCCTGGGATTCTCCAGGCAAGAACACTGGAGTGGGTTGCCATTTCCTTCTCCAATGCATGAAAGTGAAAAGTGAAAGTGAAGTCGCTCAGTCTTGTCCGACTTAGCGACCCCACGGACTGCAGCCTACCAGGCTCCTCTATCCATGGGATTTTCCAGGCAAGAGTACTGGAGTGGGGTGCCATTGCCTTCTCCGAATGTGTTTCTAGTACCTATGATTTAAGTTACTTTGAAAAACTATCTTAAGGCATACCTTTGTAGTATACATGACTTCTATATGTATAGATGTTGTGATAACTAGTCTTTTTGCTTTTAGTTTTTAACATTAAAGAAACCAGATGACCTCATTTTGAACTGATTCTGAAAGATTTTCTTTAAAAAGATCAATATATTTTGGTTTAAAATAAGAAAGGGGGCTTTCCCAGTGGCTCAGTGGTAAAGAATCCACCTGCCAGAGCAGGAGACACGGGTTTGATCCCTACTCTGGGAAGATCCCACATGCTGTGGAGCAACTAAGCCCATGTGCCACAACTACTGAGCCTGTGCTCTAGAGCCTGGAAGCCACGACTGCTGAAGCCTGAACCCATGCTGTGCAGCAAGAGAAGCTGGCGCACTGCAGCTGGAAATAACCCCCAACTGCCACAAGCAGAGAAAAGCCTGAGCAGCACTGAAGACCCAGCACTGCCAAAAGGAGATAAATTAAAATTATTTAAAATTAGTGGTTACATTTTAGAAGGATAAGCTATTATGGAGGAGCTTATATTCCCTTTATTGTTTTTTGTGCATATGTGTATGTTTTATTTTAGGCCATGCTCTGCAGCATGTGGGATCTTAGTTCCCTGACCAGAGATTGAAACCATGCTCCTTGAATTGAGAGCACAGAGTCTTAACCACTGGACCTCCAGGGAAGTTGCATATATTCCCTTTATTGTTGCTATTCATTTTGAACACATTTAAACTGCACAATAAACAAAAGCCCACTTAAAAAATAGCTCAGAAGAGTTTCTGTAATTTCTATATGTATTAAATCTTGTTATACTAAAGGCCTAGTATTTTGATTTGGGGTTAAATTTAATTGGACCAAATATTGCTGAACCATTAGATGGGCTTATGGAGGTTTAGATTGGGCTAAAAGTCTTGTCAGTAATGGTATTTGACTTGTGAATAGTGAAACCTCTACTAACCATTTCTCAATGTTTGAGTTTTAAGATTTATATTTAAGAAGACTTGCTTTATACATATAATCTATAAGTGAAGCTTTGAGATCATCTTATAATTAGGCAAAGCTTAGAAAAAAGGACATTGGGAAGCAGCTCATGTCTGGAGGCAATTGAAAATTATGAGTCTAGTTCCTTTCTTAAGCATATTAAGAAATTTGACTCAGATGGCTCAATTTCTTCATCTGCAAAGTAAGTACAGTGATATCAATACACTTCCCCAGAGAATTATGAGGAAATAATCACCTTCTGTCAGGAATTGTAATGCATTCTTGGAAACCACGAGGTCCAGAATTTTATTCATATTTGTTGTGTTGCCCCTTGAAAGCAAGAATGTAAATTAAAACCATAACTGTCTTTATTCAACATTTTGTTGTCCAGTCTATTATTTGCATCAACAGAGAATTAAAATTCTACAGTAATATCCCAAAAGCTATTTTATCCATGTTTCCATAACAAATACCACTGAGTTTGTATTTCTAGTTTTGAGTCGCTGATAGGGAAACCCGTGTTTCAGCATTCTTTTTTATACAATCAGCAAGTTGATTTAAACCTAGTGTACAAGTTGGCATTCCCTTTTGGGAGCAGTCAAAAATGTTTGCTGAAGTGTCCACACTGTTGTGAAAAGTAATGAAGTGGTTGATCCTAAAGAAACAGGAAGAGTTAAAATGTAGCTTTGAGGGTAGATGGGTCATGTGGATAATGTCTCTAGCTTTATTTTAGTGCAGGTAGAAAAGAAGAGGAGGTTTGCTTTACAGAAGGGAAAAACATTGAGGACTTGGAAGGAAAAGCACATTCCTCATCTGGCATTATGAGTACTTTACTTCACTGATAAAGTATGACCAGTGTGCAGAACAGAGAACAGGTGTAAAATATTTTTAGACAAATCTTGGCATATGCTGTAGGTCGCACCCCTTCTGTCTATACACTCAAGTGTTTCAAAAATAATGTGGAAAAACCACATTAGCAAAATAAGATATTGCTTTTGTGGGGTTTTTTTGTACAAAATGTTAAAGTCAAACATAAGCTTCTATCCCAGCCATCAGGTTGCAGCTATTTTTAAACACTAGCTCTCCACTGCCCTTTGACAGCTTTTGAGTCTCCTTTTCCTTCCTTAGTGCTGTTGAGAGAGCCGGGAGAATATGGTTTCATAGCCTCTTTTGGAGCATGAAAGCTAGGTTGTGATATTTCCCCAAACCAGATTAGTCTCAACCACTAATTCAAAACAATTTTGAACGTCCTTTAGCCTAGAAAGGTAAGACAAGCATGGACATGGCATTGTCTAGCTGGGTTTCTAGCAGGTGAGTATAAGTTGATGACTTCTGGATACTGATAGACAGGAATACTGATATTCCTTCTATCAGTATGGTTTAAGAAATGGAATCATAGGACCCTACAACTGTCTCTTTTAGTCCAGAGTTCAGAGGTTCTGTGACACGAATTCAGTAGTTCTAGGGACAATTCCTTTTTCTGTTTTGAACTGAATGCAAGCACTCCTTTCAGATGGCTTTTCCTGGCCACCTCTCCAAAGAAACATGGATTCATTTCTAGTAAGGATGAAGGCTGGATTTTTATTTGTTTTGTAATAAGTATGTCTGCTGTTTCTTCACTGATTCTTCAGATCTGCCTACTGATCTCAGAGCTCTTTTTTTTTTTTTTTTTTTTAAAGAACAAGCACCTTCCTTGTTTTGTACACTACCTGCCATCATTTTTTTTTTTTTTTTTTTGGCTGCACCTTGCATGAACCTACACCCCCTCCAGTGGAAGTGTGGAGTCTTAGCCACAGGGCTGCCGGGAAGCCCCAATTCATTTTCAAGTTCTATAGAGTTCTGTGACTGACTTTCTGTTAATTCCTTTCTATTTCCAGGAAACATGATGGGTATCCCTAAACCATTTCAATCCAATGCTTAAGACAGCTGCAATCCCTGGACAGCCTTTCTAGAAACTAAGGTGTCACCAGGGGCCATTTAACTAAAGACTGAGAACAACCCAGTTTCCATAAAGATATAAAGGGTTTTGAACCCGAGGCTCCTGCATTGCAGGCAGATTCTTTACTGTCTGAGCCACGTAAAGAGATTTAGCTGGAGAAATTTCATGGTTTTGAATCTTACAATAGATTGGAAAATAGATTGGAAGAAAGGGAGGACCATTTTTTTTTTTTTAACTTAGGAAGAAATATTTTTTGGAAGGAGACTCTTATTTAGTTCAAAGAACTTTTGGGGTTCTGTATAAAAGGAATAGAGAAATAAGACCTCATCTCCCCAGGAGCTTCTGCCAGAGGAAAAGAGTCCAACAGCAGATAGAAAAGGGTTAACAAATGTCCCTTCCATCTGCCCTTCCTTCAGGTGTGGGAAAGGTGAAAGAACAGTAAAAGAGCCTGTGTGTGTGCAGCTGCGGGACTCCTCCTGAAGACCATTTCCCTTGATGGATATTTTGCAGAAGTTTGGAGACCCCGGACAAGTCCCCTAGTGCAGGTACACCACACTCACCTGACGATTACAAGTTTTCTTTAACAATCAGTGGGTAGTGGCACCGGTACTTTGCATGCTACCTACTTGAATGATTTTGATACTATCAAAAGTCTTGTGGAATTGAAGTGATAACCAACCTCAGAAGGTCAGTAATAATCATCAACATTTTATAGTATTTACTGTGTGCAGAATATTGTTCTAAGCAGTTGTACCTTTTAGCTCACTAAATTTCATAAGAAGCCTCTGAAGGTTATGCTATATCCTCATTTAGGGAGGGAAGTGGAGTTTGGGACATAGTTACTGCCAGTAGAGTCAGGATTCGAACTGTGGGAGTCTATTTCCAAAAGTCCACGATCCTTAACCACTATACTATACTACTCCTTTGACCCCCATAGGCAGGCTTTATGAAAGAACCACACTAGATTACGTGGGAGACAGTATCTAAACTATGCTTTGTGTCATTTCCCTCCCCAAACACCTGGCCTGGTCCTTTAAGTGGTCGTTTGCTCAGCAACCCTAAACTTGTGTTAATATTAGCCTTTGCCAGGCATAGTTGGGGAAAGAAAATCTGCTGCAGAAATACAGCGGGGAGTGGGTTGTAAGAGTTTGCATGTCATGGGCTAGTTTTCAGTATCCACATCCTGCTGCTGTCCGGGTGCTCAGATTCTCTTTGAGGCACTTCACATACCTGAAGTCTTTGGTCCTGGGCTTTACTAGTCCTTACAATAGACAGCAAAATGGTCAGGCTGACTTGACGGTCAGATTCCATTCAAGTTTTAAATTGTATCAAAGTGCTGCTGCTGCTAAGTCACTTCAGTCGTGTCCGACTCTGTGCGACCCCATAGACGGCAGCCCACCAGGCTCCTACATCCCTGGGATTCTCCAGGCAAGAACACTGGAGTGGGTTGCCATTTCCTTCTCCAATGCATGAAAGTGAAAAGTGAAAGTGAAGTCGCTCAGTCGTGCCCGACTCTTAGCGACCCCATGGACTGCACCCCACCAGGCTCCTCCATCCATGGGATTTTCCAGGCAAGAGTACTGGAGTGGGGTGCCATTGCCTTCTCCTGTATCAAAGTGAGGTAGCATTAAAAGAGCCCCTACGTTCACCCAATCAACACATTTATCGAGCATCTACTGGGTTAGGAGCTGGTGATACATATATAAGCCTGGAGAATCCCAGAGACAGAGGAGCCTGGCGGGTTGCTATCTATGGGGTCACACAGAGTCGGACATGACTGAAGCGACTTAGCAGCAGCAGCAGCAAGGGCTTATACTCTAGCAAATAATTACACACACACCAAAATAATCATACACAGGAGAATGTGGAGGTATGAAAAAAACAGAGAGAGATGACATCTGTCTGAGGGATTCTAGCCTGGGAAGGAGTAATCAAGTTATGAAGAATGGGTCACCTGGGGAAGCATGGGCTCTCTCAAATCCCCAGCCCCAGTGGAGGAAAAATTTGGTCCTGGTTCTTTTGCTTTATCTGATGTGTCCATAGTGGGAGAATTTGTGCTAACTCTTAGGGAAAAGAGCGGAGGCATCTGAACTAGAAGGCTTGCTACCAGCCCCGCACTCCTAGGAAAAGCTACTTTTAACTTTGGGTATTGTCATTTTTTTTCATTGTTCCAAGCTTTGAACAGAAGTACTGTGAAAGAGAGGTGGTTCGAAATTTATTTACTTGTGAGACCCAGGGGTGACATAGGGTGGTGAAGGAAGAAGTCCAGGGTAGAAGTGGCGGTAGTGAGGAAAGAAAGCGCAGGAAGGGAAACTATCCTGGTTTCAGCTTTAAATGCTCATCCTAAAAACCACGTCAGGCTAGAAGCTCCCTCTAGGGGTCACCTCATTTGTTTTCCCACCTTTCGAGACAAAATTTCTTGTTTTTTGTAATTATCAGGGTTCAGAGCAGGCAGCACCCTTCCAGAAGCTGGAGTGGGTAGAATGTGTGTGCTCACTGCACAAATCCAGACACCCCCAGCTCACACCCGCTCACTGTTCCCATCACCACATTGTACTCCTGGCCAAGGTAGCTTGTGTTTTCAGAGCTCAGCTGTTTCACTTTCCAGCTTGGCTTTTTGGTTGCTTATAATATCTTCCAGTTTGAGCATAAATCATAGAAAGAGGCTTTGGTGAGGAAGCTTTATAATTTCTAAGCAAGAGATTAATAGCCGCAAATAACTTTTCCCCTGGGTCACTTTCCCTGAGCAATGCCTTTGCCAAGTCTCCCCTAAGTTCCCTTTATGGCTAAGCACTCTCTCATCCTCTGAAAATACCACACACGCTGGCCAAACCCCTTCACGTGACGTGGGACTGTCCAGAGAATGTTACTGCTCTGTACGAAGTTTGGCTCTTGCTTTGGAACAGAAAACACCAGTCTCACCCCAACATCACCAGTATGAAGAGAGAGGTCTAGGCCCCACAGGTTTCCCTCCAGACTCCTTGGTAACTGTTAAGAGCTAAGTAATTTTCTACAGGAGTGTAGGGACTTCATTAAGCCTCCAAATAAAATGACTCCTAGTAACCCTGTCACTAGGCTTAGACAGCCCTAGGGTCCAGACTTCCAACTGAATCCCAAACTCACCTTGGAATAGTTGTGCCCCATGAATCTTTTTCAGCTTCAGATTTCCTATCTGAGAAAGCCTACTTGTTACAGTTAGTGTGAGGGCCACTAAGGCATATGAAGCATTGACCGTAATCCTCTTCCCCACAGGGAATGACCTGAATACTCTCTACTCTTCTGTGAGAGGGGCTTACATCCTCTCCTCTTTTAAACATGACTTTTCATGAGAATTCTACACAGTGAAACTTCCTAGTGGATTAGCAGGGAGACGGGAGGAAGCAAAAGAGAAAACGAACGTACTTCACTATTCTTGACTCTGTGGTGAAATATACATGTGGTTAAATGCATGGGCTTTGGAGTCACAGAGACTGACCTAAGCTTGGTTTCGCGCTTGGCCAGGGGCCTTCAGCAAATTAATCAATCTCTCTGAGCCTCAGTTTCATCATCTCAGAAATGGATGACATGCACACCAGAGGGTTGTAAATATTTAATGAGATAGTGTGTGTTGAGCACGTACTAGGTACTGCAGGCTATTAATAATGGAAACTACTAACCCTGTTCTCACGGCATCTAGGAGGTAAAGAGCAGGGGTACCTTCCATGAGGCCTGAGGTGGGGACGGGTCACCACCTGTCTCACTGAAGCTGCATTCTGCTCATCCACGAGCACTGGCCTTTCCTCTTATTAGGGTCATAGGTGAAATAGTTGGTTGTGATGATTGAGAAGATTACTTGGAGTCTGAATTACTGGTTATAGCAAGACTCTGAGGCTGTTTCCCCTTTTATTCTTTTGTCCTTTTTGGTGCATTGAGAAGGCGAGTGGTGCTTGAAATAAAGGACCAGTAAGAACTCAGCTCCACGCTTGAAGGTATTAGAGCTGGGAATGGTAGGGAGATGCTCTTAGGGCCTTCTTGGAGGTCCCAGATGTTCCCCATCTCTACCCCATTGCTACACTTACCTCTCACTGCTTCCAGTACAACTCAGGATGTGTGTCTCTCTCTCCTCTCCTCTCTGGCTACCCATATCCTAGACTCTTCCTTTGTCAGCAAAGGAGACTGTATGTGTTCTTACTTTGCTATCCAAGGACAGCTCTGGAGAGAAGGGCCTGTTCTCATCTCCTGGTTCTTTCCGGCCATGAGTGGGAACATGCAACAGCAATTATCTCCAACCAGCTGGAGCTACCAGGCCCAGGGCTGACTCCTACTAGAGAGGCACTGTGGGAACAGTTATTATTCATTACTTACAGATGAAGATACTGAGGCATGAGAGCTTAACTTACCCAAAGTCACAGAGCCAGTGTTTGAGCCCAGAGAGTTTGACTCAAGAGCCCATGCTCTGTCTGCCATGACTCTGGCCTTCCGTCATGGCCACTCACCCTGTATACCATGGAAATTGGAAGGCTTAAGGCCTAAAACATCTGGTGCCTCTTTTATTAATAATAGTCTTATGCAATTCAGTTCTAACAGCAATGGCCATAACAAAATAATTCTTAGACCTTTAGTCAGCACTTCCATGGCATCGCTGAAGACCTGTGGAGTACCTGGCCCACCAGTGGGAGCACTTCACCATTGTCATGGGCGCCGTGCCATGCCATGAGCATATTTAGTCGATAGCCCCTGCTGTCTGCCTCCTATCAGCAGCCCTTCTCCACCATATTTAGCCAAAGTTTTGGTAAATTCATCTTCTCCTGAGCGCCACACTGCTGGGGCTTGGTGTGTATGGACTCCCTTGTTTGCCTGTTTTGTGTACCTATTCTGGGATTACTTTGGCGGGTGGGGGTCTTCACTGCAGTACACAGGCTTTCTCTAGTTTTGGTGCCTGGGGACTTCTCTCCAGCTGTAGTGCATGGGCTTCTCTTGTTTCAGAGCACAGGCTCTAGAGCACGTGGGCTTCAATCATTGTGGCCCACAGATTCAGTTGCCCAGCAGCATGTGGGATCTTAATTCCCCCAACCAGGCTCAAACCCGTGTCCCCTGTGTTGGAAGGCGGATTCTTAACTGCTGGAGCACCAGGGAAATTCCAGGGAAATTCAGGAACTTCATTTGCAAGAAGGCTTACAGGAGACTTCTGTGAGAAAAGATGAGGGGTTTTTTTTGAGGTTGAGATCAGAGTCCAGAGACAGTGGGGTAATTCCACAAGCCCCTGTGGGACTAGGACCCATGAGACTAAAACCAGGAGCTGCCTAAGGAAGCAGGAATCCCGGAGTCCTTGGCAGGACGGGAGCCTAGAGTCAGGACCCCCACCCCTACACAAGATTTCTGAGAAAACAAGAATTACAGTTTAATCCTTTGTAACAGTCCTATCCAACAGAATTTTCTGTGATGACTGTCCAATATGGTAGCCACCAAACACATGACATGTGACACTTGGACTATAGATGGGAGGCTGAGGAACTGAATTTTTAAATTTTATCATTATTTCCTATGAAGCCATTTACATGAACTCAATACTGTTGAAGGGTGCAGTTTTATAACTTTCTGTACAGCCTTGGCACTCCTGGAGGAGTAGAAGTGGTGGTTATGGATGTTCAGGAGGGGCTTGGCCATTAGGGGCCCTCAGCCTTAAGCCAAATGGTTAAAATATATATGTCACCCTGGAAAGAATATGGGCACTAAAGTCAGACAGACCCAAGATCCACACAGATCCTGGCTCTTGGGTAAGTTTCCTTTAAACATTAAAGGATTAAGGATTAAACTGGACAACAAATGTGAAGTGCCGATCAGAGTTGTTCGCACTTGGGGACTCCCTGGTGGTCCAGTGGTTAGCAGTGCGTTCACTGCTGGGGTCCCAGGTTCAATCTGTGGTAGGGCACTGAGATCCCACAAGTCCCATGATGCAGCAAAAAAAAAAAAAAAAAAAAAAAGGACTTCCCTGGTGGCGCAGTGGATAAGAATCCTCCTGCTAATGCAGGGGACACAGGTTCAATTCCTGGCCCAGGAAGATCCCACATGCTGCAGGGCAACTACGGCCGCGCGCCACAACTTCTGAACCCGCATTCTAGGGCCTGCGGAGCCACAACTAACGAGCCCGGGTGCTGCCACTACTGAAGCCTGTGCACCCAGAGCCTGTGCTCCACAGAGCAGACCCCGCAACGAGAAGCCCATGCACCAATGAAGAGTATCCTGTGTGCGCCACGACCAGAGAAACCCGCTCACAGCAGCAAAACCCCAGTGCAACCAAAATAATAAAGAAGAAAAAAAAAATTTTTTTAAGGGGTCCCTGAAGAGCAGCATTAGCAGCCCTTGAAATCTTAAAAAAAAAAAAAATTGTTCCTGCTCAAATGCCCACCTCTTCTCTTCTAGCACCATGCTCCCCCACTGCTGGAGGTCCTCACTTCTACCCCAGGCCTTGTCTCTACTTCCTGGGTGTTCACACAGAAAGAAGACAAAACAGTCACCTTCCTCTGCCAGATCTGGGTGTGTGCCTCACACCAAGACAGAAAACAAATGATTGGGGTGGGTATATCATCATCCTGTCAGGTCTCTGGCGGCATCCTGAAGACTTGAAAAGGACAGGAAACACCCAGATACCTCATCTCACCTCAACAGATGCGCTGGGAAGAGGCCCTACCAATGGGAGGGTCCAGTCCTCAAAGTGTTGGGGATGAGGCCTGTTTTCCCCTTGTCTGGGAGGCCAGGGTGTGACTGGAGACCTGGATGCCAGAGCTCCACATCCTAGGGTAAGCTGGGGTAGAACACGGAGACTTCATCACAGCCCTAGAATAGGAGCTAGAGAGGAGGGAAGGAGAGGGTGGTGGGCTGCCCACCTGCCACCCCTACCCTCTCCCTTGGGCATTGCCAGCTGGAGGGTTAAGCTTCCTTCCTCCTGACACACCGCTTGAGTGAGGAGTGTCGCTTGACCTCAGGGCACATTCCAGAATAAGGTCACAGCCAAGAATAGGACAGGGGAACCCTGCCCTCCATCCTGCCTGTATTAATCACTCCCAGAGCCAGAGGGAGACTTCAGACTCCTTGAAGAGGTGGGAGGAGGAGGAGGGGACAGTATCAGGAAGCAGAGCTGGGAAAAAGGAGGGAAGACCCCAGAGGAGCCCTTCACACTCTCGCGGTTGTCCGGTGCACCGCCTGGCCCTTGGTCCCAGGGCCATTTGTTCATCCAGTGAGTCCTTCTGGAACTCTGTGAGCTGGGCCCACGGGCCTCCCAGAGCCCTAAGCCGTGACTCTGGCCAGGGAACAGTGCAAGTGTAAAGGGAGACAGAAACTCGGAGAAGAGTGTTTGTGCAGCCTGGGGACAATGGAGGCACCCAAGGAGCTGAGTCCTGAAGGATGAGTAGGCTCAGGAATCTAGGCCATGACTGCTCTTGCGTGTGATAGAAATACCACGTGACACGTAGGATCATACGCATGGGGTGGTGTGCATGAGGCTGACGATAGGCAGGCTCTTTGGAGACATTTGAGTTCCTGATGGGATTCCACACTGCCCAGCCCAGAGCTGTGTGTGTGTGTGT
Source organism: Bubalus bubalis (assembly GCF_019923935.1). Lineage (NCBI taxonomy): Eukaryota > Metazoa > Chordata > Mammalia > Artiodactyla > Bovidae > Bubalus > Bubalus bubalis. The sequence continues at coordinate 27,220,141 of NC_059159.1, read as the reverse complement.
GTGTGAGAAACAGCATAGCGTGAGCACAAGAGCCTAGAAATCAGACTGCCTTGGTTCAAGTTTTGGCTCTGTCCCTTAATGGCTGGGTGATCTTGGGCAAGTTTCTTATCCTCTCTCACCTCAGCTTTCCCACCTACAAAACAGCATTCTGTCTCCCACGTTTGTGATGGAGATGACAAGAGAAGACACCCAGTGCCTGTACTGTGTAACCACCCACTCGATGCTGAAGTTACAGAAGGACAGCTGGACACAGGGCATCCTCCTCAGCCTGAGGAAATTGCGATGTGGCTGTGTGTTTATTCTCCCCCTTTCTTCATCAGGTTCTGCCCCTACTCCCCGCTCTCTGGCCCCCTATCCAGGGGATGACATCAGACTATGGAGCAGCTGGGCAGACAATGGAACGGAGTGTCCTAGGAGATCAGAGGTGCTGGGGGAGGCAGAAGGTGGAAAAAGCCAAGCTGCCATGCCCCAGAGGCCTCAGAGCTGGTCTGGAGACAGCCAGCACCAGAACAAGCCTCTGAAGAGGCAAATGGAGAGACCAGAGGAGGATTGCAGGGGGTGGGGGGGTGCGGGGCAGACAACAGATGCTAGGAGGGGAGGAATGAATGTCCATGTAGACAGGAAAGCAGGTGAATCTGACTTCAGACCTGAAGGAGGGCTCAATCCCCCTATGTCCTGGGGCCAAATCTCCCAGTGGGGCAGCCTCTCGAGGTCACTTGGCAACCAGGCCCTGGGACTTCAGTTCTTCCTGCACTGAGCACCTTTCAGAAGTCAGTTCCTGTGTAAGCAAGACACACAGACTGGTTTCAAGGACAAAACAAATGCCATGTGGTAGGTCCACAAGGATGACTGACTCTATACCACCCTTTCCCCAAGTACCTATGTTTTACAAATCCCAAACCAGCCTGTGTGGAGCAGTCAGTTCTGAGCAGCAGAATACAATATTTGAAACGCTATGGTCTCTGAGCCTGCAAAAGTCGCGATCTGGGTGGAAGAGCAAGGGGAGGGCTCAGGTCTTGGGGGCCTGCTCTCAGCCAGGGAGCTGCTGAGGGTGTGGAGGGGCCCAGGGGCAGCATCTGTGCCAGGTTCTGTTTTCTAGGCTTTGCAGTTTGACACATAATATGGTCGAACTCCCCAAGTCTCTGTGGTGTTCTGTCCTACAGATGAGGAAACTGAGGCTCAGAGAGATGGCAGATATGTGTCAGAGCCCAGATTCAGCCTTAGGTGGGTCTGACTCCACAGGCTGGGCCTTCTCACCCTGCCAAGGTGGGGCTGGAGTGTGACAGGGACCTTAAGTCTGTGGCTATGTGTCAGCAGCGAGCCTGTGAGAGGAAGCCTGAGATTGGACCCCTGAATCTCACACCTCCACCACATAGTCACGGGGCTCAGCCCCACATCTATGCAAGTGGAGGTGACTGATGCTGGCATGTGGGTGCTTGCCCCCTCAGACTCGAAGGTGATGTGCTATTATTAGGGCACCTGGACCTAGAAGCAGGTACAATAGAGTGTCCTCACTCTGAGGGAGGGTGAGGAGCCAAGTCCTCACCCAGGTTTCAAGACCTGCATGGGTGGGTCCTGAGCCTGTGCTCACACCTTCTTGGTTAAGTTCTATGCTCAGCATTTTCTTGGTGGTGACTTGAGAAGCTCCCATTCCTCTGGCCTCTCTTCTCTCTCAGGGAGCAGCTTGTCTTCTTGATCCCAACCTCTCCTCATTGCAGGGAATTATCTCTACAGAGGGATTGGCCTGACTGGGCTGAACTGAGCCTGAATTCTTCCTTTGGGCTGTGGCCCAGAAAGACCAGAGAAATGCAAAGGGATCAGGTGTCCCTCGTGCTGAGCTGGCTTCCAGCCTTGGGGACAGACAAGCTGGGGTCATGCCCTGGCTGCAGGCTCCTGAGCACATCCCTGGGAAGGGGAGCAGCCAGGAGCCCCTGAGACCAAAGGTGCTGCTGCTGCAGACTGGAAACCTGATCACATGCTCTGAGCACCCAAGGCTTTGGGATCAGGCCTTACCCAGAGACCCCCTAGGGAGTCACAGCCAGACAGAAAGGTCCTCCTGCCCACTCCTGTCTCCTCCACTTTCACGGCCCTAAATTCATCAACAGTGGGGTCTGGAATCCACCATGACCCACTGTGCTATTGTGAGGGGGCGGGGGACTGAACTGAGTACAAAGCAGAACACCTGGGCTTCCACCCCATGCCTTCCTGCCCAAGTTCCTGGCTGAGTCACCTGGCCTCAGCTCCCCTGTGCCTAATGCACAAAGCTTCAGTGAGCACCACAGTCAGGAGTCATGGAGCTGCAAAATGGGCCAAGTGTTAGCAGTGTCTCTCCATCACTCAAATGGGATCCACTTGGCTGGATTCCCCCTGTGCTCCCCCCAAGGTAGGTCACCAAAGCAAATGACACTGCCCACCACTCCCCTCTCCCATCTACACATTAGCCCAAGTGACTCACACAGGAAGGGCTGTCGATACTATGGGCTTTTAATTGGTGTCTTCCCCCTACATTTGAGGAAGAAATGAGAATGCCCCACAATGATCTTCTTCAGCTTTGGAGGAGCATGGACATAATGAAGGCTGAGGAGGATTGAAGAGGAGTAGATGAAGAGCTGACAGTGCCTTTCTCAAATCCTATATCTAGTAGTGGGGTAGCGGACTTGTCCTGGAAGTCCCGAAACAGAAATCAACAAGCTGCCACATCCTCAGACTGGCCCTCCCAGTCCTCACCTCGAGTCTCCCTCCAGGTCCCTGCAGCTCCAAAGACCACCACCAGATGGGAGCATCGAGCGGCATTCATTTCCCTTCCCAAGCCTACCTCCCGGTCTTCCCTCTTCTTTCACCAACCCACTTCCCTGCCTTGCTTTTCCTCTTCCTTTATTTCTCTTCCCATCAGAACAGATCCTGGGGCTTCTACTGACTTTATGTCTGAGGAAGCGAGGGGCAACTGAGAGCTCACTATCTGTTGAAGGGATCTTTTGCCAGCTGGGAGCTCCAGCCATTAATCTGCTGCTGGGAGAGCCCTGGGATCTAGACATTCGTGTTCAATCACTGTGAGCTGGGCAGTAGCTAACATCTCTCTGTGGTCCTGGCACCTGGCACCCAGTAAGTGTTCAGAAAACATCCATTGACTTGGACTGAATAAAACTGAATCAATAAATCAATAATCAATAAACCAATCAATAAACCCAGGGAGAAGAAGCATGACAAACATGTTCTGCTTATGCTGTGGTGGCCTCAGAGACCGCTAGGCCAACATGATCAAAGCACAGGCTGGCCACCACCCAAAGGACTTGCCTGGCAGCCTCCACTTAAGGCAAGCTGTGTACTGGGCTGGATCATGCCTCCTGCTTCCTGCTTTCCACAACCCTCACCATGAGGTGGTCTCTGTTCATAGTGCTCTGGAGGGCTGTGGGGAGTTTATCCAATTAGTTCCTGGGCCCTCCTTTCTATCCCCACCTACCTTTTTAGCAAACCAATTCATTCAATTTTTCCTGTTACCATCCTGCAGCCAGCCGCCATCTCTAGAATCCTGCCTGGGAGTCTGGCTATGGGCAGGGAGTCTGGGAGAGCCAGGGGAGGGAGTAGTCAGCCATAAGAAGATAACAAAGTCAGAGGAGACTGGTCATCAGGAATAACCTGCAAATGTTGGTTGGCTTCTTTTGTTCCCCCCAGCGCCCCCACCCCATTATCAAGCCCAAAGAATAGAAGCTGATTTAAGATCCTCTGGTGACTTTTTTCTGATGCATTGACTTCTATTCCCCTGTTGGCCTAAGACTGTCTAATCTGACCTTGCCCAGTTTGCTGACTGAGGGGCACCAGGAATGGGTAAATAGAAGAGGATCAGAAAGAGGGCTGGGGAGGAGCAGAGGGCTTCACTGCAATCCTGGGAAGTCCTTAAGGACATCGCAGGTTTTCTTGTGCATGACCTCACGCAGCTTCCGAGCCCGCCGGGTGCTCGAGGCTCCCACAAAGCTGTCGGGCCGCAGCATGGCCATGCCGCCGTCCACCTCGCCCATGATGATGAGCGGCATCTCGCCCACTGTCACGTTGGGGCAGGGGCAGGTCCAGTCCATGTGGAGCAGAGTGACCTCCAACGGCTCCTGACCCAGGAACTTGAGGCCCATCTTCTCATCCTTTAGGACCTCGTCCACAGTCACCAGGGCACGGCCTGAATCGGGCTCCTCGGTCAGCTCAGAGATTCGGCCCAAGATAACAAAGTCACTCCGACAGAAGCTGGTGACAAGCTTCTGCCTTGGCTTGCAGGCCCGGCAGCGCTGGTTCCCCCGAGGGAACGGGCAGGACTCCTCGCAGTCCTCACGGCTCTCAAAGTTGTTGCCGTTGCCCTCGCAGCCGCCATAGACAAAGGACTGGCACTGGCCTGTCTGGCTGTTGTAGGCCCAGCGGGGCGCATAGGCCTTGCAGGGCCCCTGCAAGGCAGGCAGGCTGCACACGGCCAGCGACCCACTCATGCAGGCCAGCATGCAGGCCTCATAGGTCTCAAAGTGGTTGCGGTTGCGGTGGCAATGGCCGAAGGTGAAGGTCAGGCAGTTGTTGGCTTGGGCGTCGAAGTACCAGCGGGTCTGCTCCTCACCGCAATCATCGCTGTCAGGGGGCTTCAGGCACTCAGCTGTGGGGAAGGCCGTGCCATTGGGGCTACTCTCTGCGGTGGCTGAAGCCTGACCCCCACTGACCACCGACAGTGGGAAGTCAGCACGCAGGACGCCAGCAGCGTTGCGGGCTGTGCAGGTGTAGATGCCAGAGTCCTGGGGCTGGGCGTTGTAGATGACCAGCTGGCCGATGTTGGTGACCACCACGTTGCCGCGCACGTGGTTGGGTCTCATGACCACATTCTCCCGGTCCTCCAGCTGTTTCTCCCAGGTGATCTCAGGCCGGGGCCGGCCCACCACATCACAGAGAAAGCTCACCGTCTCACCCACAGTGACTGACTGGTGCGCAGGGTGGTTGAGCAGAGCTGGGGCCGTGGCGTCCAGCCCAGGGGTCTCTGGAGGAGCCGTGGTGGGGTGCACAGTGGTCTCGGGGGGTGAGGGGCTGGTGTTGGGCCAGGTGAAGTGATAGCGGCAGGTGACGACAGCCAGCGTGATGCCCTTGGAGCAAGCTTCAGCGTCCATGTAGCAGCGGTTATAGTAGGTGAGGCCATCGGAGGCGCAGGTAAAGCTGGGCTCCTTCTCACAGCGATCTCTGCATTTGCACACTGGCTGGCCATCCCAGATGTCACATTCAGAGCCCTGCTGCAGACACATGAAGTGGTCGCATGTGGCCTCCTTGGGCATGCCCACGGGGCCCTTCTTTCCCTTCACATCCATGTAGCGGGCTGCCACGCAGCTCTTGGTCCCACACACGTTGGGGCAGCACTTCTCATAGGTCTCACACTCCTGGGGAGAGCCAGATGGAGAGGTCTGAGCAAGGAGGAGAAGGAAGAGAGCACAGGCTTCCCCCAACTTCCCCCATGGTTTACAGGGAAGGGAACTGATATGTGCTCACCTATCATGAGAAAATCATTTTGATATAATAACTAATGTATTCGTAGCACCCACTTTTTGCCAGGCCTTCTTCTAAAAATGTTTACAACTATCAACTTATCTCATGCTCATTACAATGGGTATAACCATCATTCTCACTTCACAGGCAATGATAACTGAGGCACCGAGGGATAAGGTAACTTGCCCAGGGTCACACAGCTAGCAGTGTGGGAAGAGGCAGATCACATACCCCATGAGGAAAAGTCTTCCTACTACCATGAGATGAAATGAGAATGTGAAGACTAAGCGAGGTGACATTCAAGCCCTCAGAGCTGGGAACTGGTGGGAAAGGACTTCAAGCTCCAGGTGGTGGGATTCAGAAATGAGAGTTTTTTGTCTGCAACTTATCATTCCCACAGTGAGGTGTCACCTGGAACAATTGAGCCCGCCTTTGTGTCTTTTCCATTGGGAATGCCCTGGCCAAATGCTAAGAAGGAAAAGGCAGACACTGCTGGGACAGCTGCTCAAAGCTGTGCATGTGCACAAGACATGCACGTGTACACACCAGGCAGCCCTCATGCTGGCCCCTGTTCATCCAAAGCCTAGAGGAAGGGCAGGCAAGACAGGCCCAGGACATCAGGTCTCACCACTGTGGGCTGTGCTAGTTCCAACATGTGAGACTTTGCATGGGGAAATCAATAGCAAAAAAAAAAGTCCCCTTGTGTGGCAAAGGTCAGCCAGGCCGTCATCGAGGACTTGCCAGGCTGTAATTCCTTCTGATTCTCTGTGGAGCCATGAAAGGCATTAGTCTAATTCCTCAAAATTAGCAACATGCTCTGGGGCTGACACAAACAAGGATTTCACGTGGTGTTTTCTCCAGGATGTGGGCAATGCCCCTAATCCTGAGCCCTGGTCATGGCTCTGTGAGCCGCTCCCCACCAGGGCCGGCCTCATGCAGCCGCATCAGCTGAGGGCTGCATGGAGCCTGCCTACTAGACTTGTTTACTGTTTTTCCCTCTCGGCTCAGAATGGGGACTTTGTTTTGCAGCCCTTGCTTGGCATAGGCTTCTAGGCCACACCAGGGAGGCTCTAGGGCAGGGATGGACAGATTTCAGAGCCGGGTTCTGAGGGAGAGGGACCTAGTGGAGGTGAGGGCAGGAGGGGGCTGAGCAGCAGGAGAACCTGCTCCTTGCCGGAGCATCCCTCGGTTCCTTGAAGACTCTGGCCTAGGAATCTCCTTCCGGACTTGGAGGTCCATGAAAGACCAGGTGCTTGGGGAAAGGGAAAGGTACTTCTGGGCACAGAAAACCTGGAGGGAATTTTCAGAACAGTTTTTGCTTAAGGGCTCAGAGTGTATCCATAGGCTAAATCCCCAGCCTCACAGAGGAGCTTCTCCCCAAGACATAAAATCAGCCAGAATCTCACTGTCTCCAAGCCCCACCTGATTTATCAGGCCAGGCTGTGCCCCTGAAACAGACTTGCCTACAAATGTAGCCAACTAACCACCTGACCTCAGCCGGATAGGAACACTTTTCCACCCCTACCCAGGCTTTATCTTCCTTTCCCTCGGCTCCCTCATTGCTCATGAACAGCGAAAGGCTGGGATTGTCCCCTGGGCTCTCTGAGGGACAGGCCACTCTCTCTAGGACCAGTCTGTGCTCTCATAGGTTATGCACATTTGGCAGAGGGAGCACCCTGGTGATGCCCAGACTGGCCCGAGCCCAGCAGCTGCCAGACTGTCAGGAATTACCTCTGCCTAGGCAGGTGCCAGGTACTAGCATGCACTTCACCCTGGGAGAAGTAACAGGAACAACCCTTGAATGCAGGAGCAGGGAGAGAATTGTCCTAGAACCAGGTAGAGCCAGGCCTGCCCTGAGCACTGGGAGGATTGAGGGATCACCCAGGTTGAAACCTAGTCCCCTTCCCTCTCGCAGACACCCAGAGAGTCTATTCAGACCCACTCCTGCCCACCCTCCCCATCAGCCTGCACTGATCTCAGGGTCAGGGTTCTAACCCCAGAGGTGGCCCAGAGGCTGGATGAAGCATCAGCTCTGTGGTCAGATGGATGCGGATCTGACCTCCCTGGCCCTGGAGCCTTGTGCTTGTCCTGAGTTTCTCTCTCACCTGTTGACAGGGTGCGGGTGGGTTGTGCCAGTCTCTCTGATGTGCCTGGCATAGCGTTGGCTCAGAGCAGCCCTCAGCAGACCTGAGACCAGGAATCTGAGGATTTCCAGTCCCTGAGAAATTCCCACATCACGCCCATCTCTTCTTCCAGGCCTCGAAGTTAAGACATCACACCCTGTTTATGTCCGTGTGGCCCAGGGGCCAGGTTCTTTCCCGTTTTGAGACATTCTCACCACCCAGCTCCCACTCTGCCTCGCCAACAAGACTGCTTGGCCTGGCTCAGGCCTCGGGGTTCACACTCACCTGGTCCGTCTCACACTCCCGCTTGCAGGTGCTCTGGGCATCCACCCAGAGGTTGGGATTCATGTCGTTGGGACAGATGCCGGCGTGAGAGTATCGGAGGGGCGGCAGGGCCAGGCCTCGAGGGGGCACCCCAAGCAGCAGCAACAGCAGGGCTGCCCCCTGCCCCCAGCGGGACCAGGAACGGCAGCCCCGCAGGGCCCACATGCTGAGGTCTGCAGCGGCCAAAGACCTCCCCTGAGAGGACGCCAGGGCTGGGCCCCTGGGCCTTCTGCTCCTCAGGGCTGCAGACACCTGCCCTGCCGACCCCAGTGGGCCTCCGTGGGCTGCTGCGGCTGCTGCGGCTGCCTCCACCGAGTCTGTGGAGTCCGCCGGGCTGCAGAGCCTCAGATAAAGGGAGCTCCCTCTCCGGAGTGTGCCGGGAGAGGAGCCGCACCGGGGCCAGAGCCTGGATTTATGTCCTGGGCGCGCCACCCGAGTGGGAGCGAGCTAACCTGACGCCTGTCACAGGCAGGCTGCCGGCTCCTCTGTCCTGTGGCTGATCACAGACTTGTTGCAGAAAAAAAAAAAAGCTGGAAGCAGTTTAGGCGGCGTATCTGGCACGGTGGGACACCTGCTTGTTTTTGACTCCAGGAGGCCTTTAACCCCTTCAGGGGCCAGAAATGGCATGTGCTTTGGGGGGAGCCGGCTCCAGGACACGCCAGCTCACTGTACTACATGAAGAGGCTTGCTTCCCTTCCCCCCACCTCTCGGCCGGGCCCCCTCCTCCCGTTGGCCACCTCCGAAGAACACACACTCACTTGTTACAAGGAGGGACCTGCAGCCGCAGGGTTAGCATCGCCGGCCCGATAGTACATCTGAGAGCAAATGACGTGGAAAAACAACAAGTTCACGGCCATTCCAGGGCGGGCCTGAGCAGCCTGTGCTGTGTAAGCCGACTCCCACCGCAGCACCAGGTCCCAGGGTTAGGGGGGGGGGCGTGCGGACAGCCCCCTATCTCTCTATCCTGGGCAGTTTGCGTCTCAAGTTCCAACTTCGGTGAATTTTCCCCAAATCATTCCAGAGACACATACCAGCTATGCTCCAGCTCCCCCAGCTCCGGGACGTATCACATTCCTGCTCCTCGACTGACACACTCCCCGCTCCAAGAGAAGCTACGTGGTCACAGTGTCTCAGGACGGTGCTGGGCAGCCGAGCCGCCTCGCTGACGACCATGAAGCCTTTGCCCAGGAAGAGCCAGTTGGCTGTCATCTCCCCACTTTATGAAGGAGAAGGTCACCCCTGGTGAGCAGCAGTAGGATATTTCCTGGGGTCATAACGTGGGCCAGACTGTGTGCATTGTCTCATTTAATCCTCACAACAAACTGTGCCTTCGTTCTAGATTTGAGGAAAAGATAGGGTAAGCAACTTGCCCTGTGTCACACAGCTATGTGACCCCACCATTAATGCAGGGATCCTAGTTTGCAGGGCCTTTGAAATCAACCCTCCCCACCAAGCCGTCAAACTGCTGTCAAGGGGGCAAACCGACTCTAGTCTCTACAAGCTGGACAAGAAGTTTGTGAAACATCAAGGACAGTATTGAAGGAGGAGCCAGGAAAAGAGCCAGAAGCTGCCAGGGGGTGGGGAAGAGAGAGGTTACTTTTTCAAGGCCGACTGCAAAGGATTTGGGGAGCAGTAACCAAGCTGCTGTGTCCCAGGGGCAGCAGATAGTGGTGCGACCCCAATCTTTTCACAGATGGGGATACTGAGTGCCAAGCCTGGGGCCACTCTCCCCTCAGGCCAGACCTCAACCTCTAGCTGCTCTGTAGAAGGGCGTGCCCCTCCCTCCACCCTGCAGATTTTGCTTCTTCCTCTCGAGCAGGGTATTGCCTCCTCCCCTGAGCCAATTCTTTCCTGTCTGTGGGTCATTCTGCAAGATCTGTCTTTTCTGCTTATGTCAAAGAGCTAATGAAGGGTGTCAGATCCTAATCCCCTAAATTATTGGAATAAACTTCCCTCCAAGGCTGGTCCCAGTAATGAAGCCAGACAGCAGGCGACGCCGGCTGCTTTGAATTCCCTGTAATTTCATAAACCCGTGTTCCAGCTGCTCCAAGTTGGGCCTCAGCACAGCCCTTGATGAACGTGGTTTGTGCTGCCTCCTTTGATACCACAAAGGGAAATGGACAGTGACACATTTCTGAGCAGGACTTGGAAAACCTGTCAGAGCCCCATTACATGAGACAGGTATCTAGGCAAAGGAGGCTGATTTCTTGGGAGTCACTCGAGACCATTAGGAGGGAGGTGAGTGGGGAGGGGCACAGGCCAGAGGTGGGGGAGGAGAGGGGAAGTCCCCGCCCAGCCTGGTCCTATTGAGAGCTGTGGGCCTCCCCTGCCCAGGCCCCACTCCTGGCCATTCTGCTCTGAGAACTCTCAAAACAGCACTGGGGAAGAAGGGGCCCTAGTATACTCGGCTCTCCCTCTTAGCCCTTCCAAGTCTCCCACCAAAACACAGCTCAGAATAATAAATAACATCTGATCAGGGCTTGGCGCCCACACAGCACTTTCACCTACATCGTCACGCTGACCCTCACGCCAGTCCCGGAGGGAACCCAGGTGTGGCTGTGAGCTCAGTTTTATGAGAGAAGAAAGCCAGCCACAGAGAGAGGAGGTGGGCCTGGCTGGGGTCTCCAGGCTCTTGCTTCGCCTCTCTGACCCCTCCTGTCCTCTGCTCTTCACACAACCCCATGCACGCTTCCAGCCCCTCCAGAAGGGCCCCTGCTGGCCGCCTCACCAGCTCAGCTTGTTTATAAGCTGCTCAGGGAGTGCTTTGAAGTCCTCTCTCCCTGAGCATTCTCTCGCACGGTCCCTGGGCAGCCGAGCCGCCTCGCTGACGACCATGAAGCCTTTGCCCAGGAAGAGCCAGTTGGCTGTCATCTCCCCACTTTATGAAGGAGAAGGTCACCCCTGGTGAGCACCCCTGGGTCTGGCTCCCTCTGGCTCTGCTCCCTTCATGCCCTTCTCTGGAGGGTGGTGTGGAAGCCATGCTCACCAACTCCCCGGGACAGCTGAGGGCTTGGTTGTCTGTTCCCACCCCCCTAGGCCTCTGGGGAGTGGAGACGGGGTGGGGCAGCCTGAGCAGGGCCCTGAACTGGCGGGTGTCCTCTGCCTTTCACCCTCGCCAAGGAATCAGGCGCAGATCTGCCTGGAAGGGGCTTGCTCTTGACCTTGTCTCAGAAGAGCCCCACCACTGTGGGAAGGCAGAGGGCCCATGGACCCTTCATACCTTCTAGGACGGGTTCAAAGCCTACCTACTCCAGGTGCAGCCAGTAGCAAGTCACCCAGGACAGTGAATTCTGGATGACCCTTGACCTCAAGATCACCCTTAGCAGAACAATTCCCAGACCACTAGAGTGTTGACTACACACTGACACTGCTTTCTAAATGGGCCAGAGACTTCAGCTATAAACACGGTGGGGACACCTGGAGACCCACAGGGACACCAAGCAGCATCCCAGATGCCATGTCCCTCATGCACAGCCCAAACCTTCACCTCTTGAAGCATCTCCTCCCACTCCCTTCTTGATGTTTTCTAAAGTGCCTACTATGGGCTAATTTGTGGGTACACAGGGATAGATGGCCATCCTCATCCACAGAGAGGGCACAGTCTTGGCCAGAAAACAAACATGCAAAAGCATAAGAATCGTATTCAGTCTTGGGGGTCCTTACAAGTGCCGAGGCACAGGCAGGAGGGAGAAGCCTGGGGTGGCTGTTGGGCCCATGATGTGGGCTGGGTCTTGAAGCCTGAGCAGGAGCCTATTTCCTATACTTCTTCTTGGATGCCTCCTCAGCTAAGACCCTCCTTCTGGGGGCATAGGCCTCCAGAAACAGAGGTGAGAGGGAAGTACAAGGATTTAGGAAAGGCGGTGGGGTGGGAGCTGCAGGTCGGCTTCTGCTTGAGGTGGCCCCAGCAGAGTCAGAGCAGCAGCCCATTCTGGTCCATCCTGCTTGGGCTTCCAGACCTGAGGCAGTCACACTTTCTCCCAGATGGATGCCAACCCCCTGGGAGCCTCCCTGCCCTGATCCTGGTTATTTAAACATATCTGAGGAGGAGGAAAGATTTGAGGCACAGGAATTGGGGTGCTGGGGAGAAGGAAGTCCTCAGCAATGGTACTCAAATGGATTCTCAGAAGGCCAGGCAGTCTTGGTTAAAGGCGGTGATTAGTCAGAGCCAAGCCAAGGAGTTCAATAAAGCCGGCGGCTCATTACGCAGCTGGGGACCCCCTGCCTGAGCAGCCCAGGGCCTGGGTTACATTACAGGGCTGTGTGAACTCTCCCCTCAGAGTGAGACTGTACTGGCCTTGCAATAATTATGGGGCCTCAGCAGATGGTGGAGGCAGACAGGAGAGACCTTCAGCTGTGGGACACGTGGCCTGTCAGCGTCTGTGCAAAGCAGGACATGGGAGGGTCCACCCTGGGGCTCGGGGGAGGCAGCACTGAATCCAGATCTGAGAATGACGAGCTTGGCCGTTGGCGTGGCCTGGCCAGTGCTCTGGGCCAGCCAGGCCCCTTTACAGCCTGTCCAGTCCAGGGGGGCCTGCTAGTGGGGCCAAGTCCCTGGAAGCTTGAGTGCCAGAGTCTGAATAGATCTGCGGGTCATACCACAAGAGCAGGAGACCCTTCTGGCAACTGTGAGTCCTTGAATGCCTTCCTGGAGCAAGTGGGCATCAAGGAGCTTGGGGATTTCAGACACCTCACTGCGAGGCCCCATGGTGCTGAGGCTGAGCACCATGCAAGGAGTCAGAGGACCCCCTGAACAAACCGCTCAGGCCCCTTCCCTCTCCCTCCTCTGTGATCCTTCGTCCTGACTCCTCCAGCCCTGCCTTGACAGAACAGGCTTCAAATATCCTCAGGCAGCTCTCAGCCAAGACAAACACAGGAGGGAAGGAGCCAGAAGGCTGTGGGGCTCCACCTCTCCACTCTGCTGAGGGGAGAGTGAGGGCCTGGGGCTCCAGCAATGAGACTAAAATGGGGCATGGCCCCCATTCCATTCAGGCCTCACCTACCCAAAAACCTTCCCTGACTGCTCCACTCTCCTCACTCCCAAGCTCTCTGCTTCACTGTTTCCTCCTTTCGGATGAGAGAGAAGAAAGGACGGCTCAGATTCTGTTCTCTCTGCTCACCCTCACGCTGCTGAGCCAAGGGGCACATATCCTTTAGGACCAAACACAGCCCTAGTTCCCTTTCCAACAGCACAAAACGTACAGTGACTGAGAAACAGGCCCCTTTCCTGAATGATCATTATTTCATGACCTCTGGCTTAAAGACGGCTTCTCCACTTTCATTTAGCCTGTACTACCATGAACTTCCACCTCCGTTTGCTTCTCCATCTTATGGTTCTCCCTTCTCTCTTAAACCCTGGAAGCTGCCACGTTGCTCTTTCAATCTTTAAAAGTTCCACACAGAATTTCCCTTTAACCTATGTGAATGCTGTCTTCCCCATGGAAGACGTTCCTTCCCTGACCCATTCCGTCTGATCCTGGCCAACTGCTTCCCAACCCATCTCAGAAGCTGCACCTTCTAAGGAAGCCTTCCTGACCTCAGAAGCTGAGGGAGGCCAAAATCACCCTGGGGGTTCCAGGTAAAGTTTTTAAAACAAAAAAGCAAAACAAACAAAAACAAAAACTGGTATACAAAATCTGTTGCAATTAAACATTCAACCCTGTCAGGATGTATGTCTGTGCCTGTGTAAATGGTAAATAGGTTTAAATGATAATGTCAAAAATCCACAATAGATGGAGGGGAGGAATAAATGAGGAATATGGGATTAACAGATATGTATTACCACACAGAAGATAGATACACAAGGACTTACTATATAGCCCAGGGAACTACATTCAATATCTTATAATAACCTATAAGAGAAAATAATTTTGAAAAATAATATAGCAGAAGATGGCAAGATTGAACATCAACATCTTTAGGAATTAGTGAACTAAAATGGACAGGAATGGGTGAATTTAATTCAGATGACCATTATATCTTCTACTGTGGGCAAGAATCCCTTAGAAGAAATGGAGTAGCTCATAGTCAGTAAGAATCTGAAATGCAGTACTTGGGTGAAACCTCAAAAATGACAGAATGATCTCAGTTCATTTCCAAGGCAAACCATTCAATATCACAGTAATCCAAGTCTATGCCCCAACCACTAATGCCGAAGAAGCTGAAGTTGACCAGTTCTATGAAGAATAATCACAAAAAATGATGTCCTTTTCATCCTAGGGGATTGGAAGGCAAAAGTAGGAAGTCAAGAGATACTTGGAATAAAAGACAAATTTGGCCTTAGAGTACAAAATGAAGCAGTGCAAAAGCTAACAGAGTTTTATCAAAAGAACATGCTGATCATGTTGTTCAGTCACCAAGTCATGTCTGACTCTTTGCTACCCCATGGACTGCAGCACACCAGGCCTCTCTGTTCCTCACCATCTCCTAGAGTTTGCCCAAGTTCATGTCCATTGAATCGGTGGTGATATTCAACCATCTCATTCTCTGCTACCCTCTTCTCCTTTTGCTGGTCATAGCAAACACCCTTTTCCAACAACTCTACACATGGACATCACCAGATGGTCAATAGCAAACTCAGATTTTTTGTAGCTGAAGATAAAGAAGCTCTATACAGTCAGCAAAAACAAGACTTGGAGCTGACTGTGGCTCAGATCATGAACTCCTTATTACAAAATTTAGGCTTAACTTGAAGAAAATAAAGAAAACTACTAGGCCATTTAGATGTGACCTAAATCAAATCTCTTATGATTATACAGTGGAGGTAACAAATAGACTCAAGAGATTAGATCTGGTAGACAGAGTACCTGAAGAACTATGGACAGAAGCTTGTAACATTGTACAGGAGGCGGTGACCAAAACCATCCCAAGAAAAAGAAATGCAAAAAGGCAAAGTAGTTGTCTGAGGAGGCTTTACAAATAGCTAAGGAAGAGATGCAAAAGGCAGGGGAGAAAGGGAGAGATATACCCAACTGAATGCAGAGTTTCAGAGAATAGCAAGGAGAGATAAGAAGGCCTTCTTAAATGAACAATGCAAATAAATAGAGGAAAACAATAGAATGGGAAAGACTAGAGATCTCTTCAAGAAAATTGAAGATATCAGGAAATATTTCATGCAAGGATAGGCACAATAAAGGACAGAAACAGCAAGGACCTAACAGAAACAGAGGAGATTAAGAAGTGGCAGGCTTACACAGAAGAACTATATAAGAAAGGTCTTAATGACCCAGATAACCATGATGGTGTGGTCACTCACCTACAACCAGACATCCTGGAATATGAAGTCAAATGGGCCTTAGGAAGTATTTGTGGCTCAGCTGGTAAAGAATCCGCCTGCAATGAGGGAGACTTGGTTTGATCCCTCAGTTGGGCAGATTCCCTGGAGAAGGGAGAGGGTAACCCACTCCAGTATTCAGACCTAGAGAATTCCTTGGACAGTCCATGGGGTTGCAAAGAGTAGGACACGACTGACCGACTTTCACTTCCCTACAAACAAAGCCAGTGGAGGTGACAGAATTTCAACTGCGCTATTTTAAATCCTAAAAGATGATGCTGTGAAAGTGCTGTACTCAATATGTCAGCAAATTTGGAAAACTCAGCAGCGGCCACAGGATTGGAAAAGGTCCGTTTTTATTCCAGTTCCAAAGAAGGACAATGCCAAAGAATGTTCAAACTACCATCCAATTGCATTTATTTCATGCTAGCAAAGTTATGCTCAAAATCCTTCAAGCTAGGCTTCAGCAATACATGAGCCAAGAACTTCCAGATGTACATGCTGGGTTTAGAAAAGGCAGAGGAATCAGAGATCAATGCCAACATTTGTTGGGTCATGGAGAAAGCAAGGGAATTTCAGGGAAAAAAAAGTCTATTTCTGCTTTATGCTAAAGTGTGTGACTGTGTGGATCACACCAAACTGCAGGAAATTCTTAAAGAGATGGGAGTACCAGACCACCTTACCAAACTCCTGAGAAACCTGTATGCAGGTCAGGAAGCAATAGTTAGAACCAGACATGGAACAACGGACTGGTTCAAAATTGGGAAAGGAGTATGTCAAGGCTGTAAACGGTCACCCTGCTTATTTAACTTATATGCAGAGTACATCATGTAAAATGCCAGGCTGGATGAATCATAAGCTGGAATCAAGATTGAGGGGAGAAATATCATCAACCTCAGATATGTAGATGCTACCACTCTAATGGCAGAAAGTGAAGAGGAACTAAAGAGTCTCTTGATGAGGGTAAAAGAGGAGAGGAGAAAGCTGACTTAAAATTCAGCATTCAAAAAACTAAGATCATGGCATCTGGTCCATCACTTCGTGGCAAATAGAAGGGGGAAAAGTGGAAGCAGTGACAAATTTTATTTCTTGGCCTCCAAAATCACTGTGGACAGTGAGTGCAACCATTAAATTAAAAGATACTTGTTCGCTGGAAGGAAAGCTATGACAAACCTAGACAGCATATTAAAAAGCAGAGACATCACTTTGCTGACAAAGGTTGTTGGTTGTTCAGTCGCTCAGTCATATCTGACTCTGTGACCCTATGGACTGCAGCATGCCAGGCTTCCCTGTCCTTCACTAACTCCTGTAGTTTGCTCAAACTCATTTCCATTAAGTCAATGATGCCATCCAACCGTCTCATCCTCTGTCATCCCCCTCTCCTCCTGCCCTCAATCTTTCCCAGCATCAGAGTCTTTTCCAATGAGTTGGCTCTTAGCATTAGGTGGACAAAGTATTGGAGCTTCAGCTTCAGCATCAGTCCTTCCAGTGAATATTCAGGACTGATTTCCTTTAGGATTGACTGGTTTGATCTCCTTGCTGTCCAAGGGACTCTCAAGAGTCTTCTCCAGCACCACAGATTGAAAGCATCAATTCTTCAGTGCTCAGCCTTCTTTATGGTCCAACTCTCACATTCGTTCATGACTACTGGAAAAACCATAGCTTTGACTATACGGACATTTGTTGGCAAAGTGATGTCTCTACTTTTCAATACACTGCTTAGTTTTACGGAGAAGGCAATGGCAACCCACTCCAGTACTCTTGCCTGGAAAATCCCATGGATGGAGGAGCCTGGTAGGCTGCAGTCCATGGGGTTGCTAAGAGTCTGACACGACTGAGCGACTTCACTTTCACTTTTCACTTTCATGCATTGGAGAAGGAAATGGCAACCCACTCCAGTGTTCTTGCCTGGAGAATCCCAGGGACGGTGGGGCCTGGTGGGCTGCCATCTATGGGGTCGCACAGAGTCGGACATGACTGAAGCGACTTAGCAGCAGCAGCAGCAGCTTAGTTTTATCATAGCTTTTCTTCTGAGGAGCAAGCATCTTTTAATTTCATGGCTGCACACTGATTTTGGAGCCCAACAAGATAAAATCTGTCATCTGTCACTGTTTCCATTTTTTCCCATCTATTTGCCATGAAGTGATGGGACCAGATGCCATGATATTAGCTTTTTGAATGTTGAGTTTTAAGCCAGCTTTTTCACTCTCCTCCTTTACCTTCATCAAGAGGCTCTTTAGCTCCTCTTCACTTTCTGCCATTAGCGTGGTGTCATCTGCAAATCTGAGGTTATTGATATTTCTCCCTGAAATCTTGATTCCAGCTGTATTTCATCCAGCTTGGAATTTTGCATAATGTACTCTACATATGAGTTAAATAAATAAGGTGACAATATACAGACTTGATGTAATCCTTTCTCAATTTTGAACCAGTCTGTTGTTCCATGTCTGGTTCTAATTGTTGCTTCTTGGCCTGTATACAGGTTTCTCAGGAGGCAGGTGAGGCCTGCCTCCTGACTCCTTGCTGACAAAGATCCTACAGTCAAAGCTATGTTTTTTCCAGTAGTCATGTATGAATGTGAGAGTTGAATCACAAAGAAGGCTGAGCACCAAAGAACTGATGCTTTCAAACTGTGGTGCTGGAGAAGACTCTTGAGAGTCCCTTGGACACCAAGGAGATCAAACCAATCAATGCTAAAGGAAATCAACCCTGAAAGTTCATTGGAAGGGCTGATGCTGAAGCTGAAGCTCCAATACTTTGGCCACCTGATGTGAAGAGCCAACTCATTGGAAAAGACTCTGATACTGGGAGAGATGGACTGCAAAAGGAGAAGAGGGTGGCAGAGGATGAGATGCTTACTCATCCAACTCAATGGACATGAATCACCAACTCAATGGACATGAATTTGAGCAAACTCTGGGAGACAGTGGAGGGCAGAGGAACTTGGTATACTGTAGGCCATGGAGTCACAAAGAGTTGAACACAACTTAGTGACTAAACAACAAAATGTATGTATGTATACATACATACACACACACACACACACACACATATATATGAATTACTTTGCTGTGCCCCTGAAACTAATGCAATATTGTGAATGAACTTTGCTTTGATTTTTTTAAAAAAATCCATACAATGAAATGTTACTCAGCTTAGCCTCCAATTAAAATAAATAAATTTAAATTAAAAATAAAATAAAATCCTCCAGCATTTCAGAGAAAAAAAAAAAGAACAAAATAGTGCCATTTGCAGAGATGTGGAAGGAACTAGAGGTTGTCATACAGAGTGAGTTAAGTTGGAAAGAGAAAAACTAATAAAATGTGGCTTGTATGTGGGATCTAGAGAATGGTGGAGATGAACTTATTTGCAAAATAGAAATAGAGTCACAGACATAGAGAACAAGCTTAGGGTTACCAAGTGGGGAAGGAAGGGTTGGGATGAATTGGAAGACTGGGATTGAAGTTTATACCCTATTGATACCATGTATAAGATAGATAGCTAGTGAAAACCTACTGTATAGCACAGGGAACGATACTCAATGCTCTGTGGTGACATAAATGGGAAGGAAATCCAAAAAAGAGGATTTGTACACTTTGCTGTACAGCAAGAAACAGAATATTATAAAGCAACTACTGTTGTTTAGTTGCTAAGTCATATCCAACTGTTTTGCGACCCTATGGACTGTTTGTAGCCCACCAGGATCCTCTGTCCATGGAATTTCTCAGGCAAGAATACTGGAGTGAGGTGCCATATCCTTCTCCAGGACATCTTCCTGACTCAGGGATAGAACCCACTTCTTTTGCATCACAGGTATATTCTTTACCACTGAGCCATCAGGGAAGCCAAAAGCAACTATACTCCAATAAAAATTAATTTTTAAAAGTCCACATTTGAGGCCCTTTTTGAGTACACCCTGGCCCAGTGACCCTCCTGGGATTGCCTGTGATACACCCGGGCATAGTTTGTGTAGTGATGAAATTACTTTCCCATCTATCATCCAGACTGGCCTAGAAACTCCTGGCAAGCAGGGACTGTGTCTAGTGCATGGTTCCAGCAGAGAGCCCACACTGAACGGATGTACACTGGAGGAATGAGTAGATGGTCCCATGAATGAATGGATTCGCCAAGCAGACCATGTGCTTACAGGACAGGAGCGAGCATTCCTGGTGTCTGTCACCCCTGAGAGAGACTAGGTAGTCCTAGGGCTATAAGTCAGGACTCCAGAGACCAGCTGTAAGTCAGGCCAGGTAGGGTACAGCCATCCCTGGGCCCATCAGCCAATTCTAGGCAAAAAGGTACTGGAGTCTGCAAGGAGCAGCTGGACAGTGGGGTCAGAGAAAGTTTGGGCATCACATGGGCAGCCCTAGGGGTAGAAGGAAGGTACCCAATGGGACCCACCACAGCTCCCACACTGCTTTTCACATATGCATCCCTTCACTTCTCTCCAGACCTCTACGATTTCATATTTAACAGCAAAGAGCCCCCCTTCAACCATATTCTTCTCTGCTTCCAGAGTTACCTTTTTAATTCCAAAATTGAACATGTTGTTTCCCTGTTGTAGTGGGTTGAATGGCGTGTGTGTGTGTGTGTGTGTGTGTGTGTGTGTGCACATGCTCAGTTGCTCAGTCTTGTCTCTTTGCTACCCTACAGACTGTAGCCCACCAGGCTCCTCTGTCCATGGGATTTTCCAGGCAAGAATACTGGAGTGGGTTGTCATTTCCTCCTCCAGAGGATCTTCCTGACCCAGGGATCTAACTCTTGTCTCCTGTGTCTCCTGGATTGCAGGTAGATTTCTTTACCGCTGAGCCATCAGGGAAGTCCAAGTTGAACGGTAGCCCCACCAACAAAGATATGTCCATGTCCTAACATCTGAAATCATGAATGTGAACTTATTTAGGAAAAAGGTCTTTGCAGATAGGATTAAGTTAAGGATCTTGAAAAAAGACCTTTCTGGATTATCCAAGAGGGTCCTGAAAACAGTGACAGGTGTCCTTAAAAGAGAAAGGAAGAAGAAGGCTGAGATACAGAAGAAGGGTAGGCCATTAAAGATGGAAGCAGAGATTGCTAACTGCTACTGCTAAGTCACTTCAGTCGTGTCTGGCTCTAGGGACCCCATGGACTGCAGCCTACCAGGCTCCTCCATCCATGGGATTTTCTAGGCAAAAGTACTGGAGTGGGGTGCCATTGCCTTCTCCGGAAGCAGAGATTAGAGCAATGTTATCATAAGCCCAGAGATGCCTGAGCCGTCAGCAGCTAGAATAGGCAAGAAAATGATTCTGCTCTGGAGCCCTTGGAGGAAATGCAGCCCCGCTGACACCTTGGTTTAGGGCTTCTGGCCTCCAGAAAATAAATTTGTGCTTTCTTGAGCCACCAAGTTTGTGGTCATTTATTATGGCAGCCCTAGGAAACTTACACACCTGCCTCAAAGTCTTCAGTGGCCCCTCCTGGTCAGGATTAAATGGCCCAGGGAGCCTGCTAGGAGCTGATCCTGCCACCTCTCCAGCCTCGTTGCTCACCCTGCATGTTCCAGCTGTACAGAATTACTGATGGTCTCTGAGCATCCCACCAGGGTGATCAGGCATCCTGGTTTGCCTGGAACTGGCCTGTTTTTGGCACTGAAACTCCTGCATCCCAGGAAAGTCCTCGGTCTTGGGCAAACCAGAATGTTTTTTTCCCTTTCTGCCATGCTGTCTAAATCTTAATTCAGGCCATTCCCTCTGCCTAAATTGTTCAAAAAACTCCACTTTGGGACAAGACCAAAATAAGAGTCAACAGGGGCCGTCCAGAGGTGAGGGGTGGGCCACCTACACCTTGGGGAGCCCAAGCCTGGATCACGCTATGAACCATAAAGACAACATTTATCCTGCCGGGGACCCAGAGTCAGCTGGCAACAGAGCCTCGGGCATCAGCAGCAGTGAGGGGTTGACAACCTGGGTGTGGGTCTAGCCCCATAGGAAGCATCACAGTTGGCACTGGTGTGGGTGAACTAAGGCAGTGGCCCAGAGGAAGTGGCTATGGATGGGAGTCACTGCATGGCTGCTGGATAAGGAGGAGACACAGGCAAGGGCTTTTTTGGCAGGAGGAATCCAATGATCCTGAGGATTAGAGACAAGCAGTCAAAATAACAGTTAGGAATGCATTTGGCAGCATGTAACAAAGCCTGAGCAGCTGTGGCTTAAATAATTAGAAGTTAAAGTTTCTCACAGAATAAGAAGTTCAAGACCGCTTGGCTAATTTATCAGGGCTGTGGTTCTTATCTTTTCTCTCACCTTCAGCATGTGGCTTTTCCCTTAATGTCTGATGATGGCTGCTCCCATAGATACGTCTTCCTTCTGGACCCAGATTAGGGGGAAAAGCCAAAACCCCTGGAACCATATCTGTTTATTCAGGGAGGGAAGTCTTCTTGCTCTTTTTTTTTTTTTTCTTTTAATGCAATAGCTCTACATACTTTTAAATTTATTTGTTGTGTTTTTTTGCCTGTGCTGGGTCTTTGTTGCTCCAAGTGGGCTTTCCCTAGTTGCAGCAAATGGGGCTACTCTCTCGTTGCAGTGTGAGGCTTCTATTGTGGTGACTTCTCTTGGTGCAGAGCGCAGGCTCTAGGGCACATGGGCTTCAGTAGCTGTGGTGCGTGGGCTTAGATGCCGGGCTGTATGTGGAATCTTCTTAGATCAGGGATCAACCCCACATCCCCTGCATTGGCAGGTGGATTTTTAACCACCAGACCACCGGGGAATTCTGGAAGACCTCTAAGAACCTCAGGCCACAGCACTTCAGCAAGGAAGTGTGTCACATGACTCTAACTGCAAGGGAGCCTGGAAAGGTGATGGTTCCCACTTTGCAACAAGGGAGAATGGAGTTGTGCTTGGCTTTTGGGTAGGCAATCCACAATATCTGCCACAGGGGACCATTCCTAGGACCCACTGGCTGGTGAGGTGTTTCATTTTCACAACCCTTGGTCTTGTCTCCGCTGTAAAGTAGTTTCTGCTTCTAGGATTGAAGTCAATTGACATGCAGGACAATGTGATGTTAGGTAAAGATGGATGAGGATTCTCAGAGATGCCTGCAGTTCTGTAGGATACCAGTGAGCTATGATAAAGCTGGACTGAGGCAGCCCCACAAGGCCCTAGAAGCTGTCAGGGTGCTCTGCACAGCAGTGGGTGTGATCAGCTTTGTCATGTAGGGCTTACTGATGACTGCAGTCTCAAGGGAGAAGCTGGGCAAAGGGATTGCCTGGAGAAGGGACCTTTAACTCAACTCTTTTGACAGTGAACATCTCACAAACTGAGCCCTAAGGAAGGAACAGAGACTGTTGTCGGGTGATGCCAGAGCTTTAAGGATGAGTTCAAGTTCACTGCCCCAAATCTGGATGAAGACTGAACCCAGACACTGAGACAAGTAGTGGGAAAAGTGGTTTAGGTGGGAGGGTGAATTGTTGTACTATTCACAACATAACAAATATTGAGATGATTTTGGGGGGCTGCTGGACCAGTCCCAGGGAAAGGAAGTTATCATTCAATAGTCATTCACTCAGTAAAATCTGACTTTATGCCTGCTGTGTGTCAGGCTTTGTATGAAGCAGTAGAGATACAAACCAGGAATATAGTCTTTGACCTCAGGAGGTATACAGTCTAGGTAGAGAGAAAGGTGTAAAACAGCTCATTATACAGTCAAGAATCCAATTATAGCTGAAGCATGCTAGGAAGGAGTCCAGGAGGCAGGGGACATCCAAGGAGGGGAAGAATGGGTCAGTCAGAAGAAACAGGATCTAACTGAAGTGAAGAAAGCCTTAGGCAGATCAATGGCAAGTCTGCTATGGCTGGAGCCCAGAGAGAGAGAGAAGTAGCTGGTGGCCCCAGTCTGCCAAGGAAGGCAGGGATTAGATCCTAATGGGCGTTAGACTGTAACGAGGGGTTTGGACTTAATTTTAAGGCTGGACTAGGCCCCTGTGACTCTGAAAGGTGGCAAGTATCGGATGTTGAAAAGAGGCAATGGGCAGGAGCCCATACTTCTCATGTGGGCCCCGGGTTACCATCAAACAGAACAGAAAGAGTCAGGCTCTGCTCCCAGACCAAACTTAGGACGTGCAAGCTGTGCCTGGTTCCTGGAAGTGACAGCTGGCTGGCAGAGAAACAGCTCCATGGAAGCTCGGACTGACAGGCTAAGGATCGCCCTCTGCCTTCTTTCAGTAATGAAATTTACGTAGGAAGGAGCAGAGATGGGAAGGGAAAGAGAGAGGAGGAACAGGTGCTGCCCCAGAAAGTGAAAAAGAAATTTTCCTCATAGGAAGCTTGCTGAGAAAATTGTTAGGTTTCATCACAGCTTCCTTCAATCAAGCTGAGGCTGGTAAAGGGCCACAAGTTTTAAGTGACTCAGATGCCAGACACCTGCTGGACCTCACTGAAGCCTCTGATGCCCAGTGAACAATAGGACTTGTTATAGTCAACTATAGAGTTATACAGAGTTGTGCAAACCTGTGAACTCTCTCTACCTGATCCCAAAGGCCAGAGGTCAATGCCTAATTCACACAACTGCCATGACCTGGCCCTTTTAGTTCCTCCTAAACTACTCTGTCCAACTCTTTGAGACCCCATGGACTGCAGCATGCCAGGCTTGATAATGGACAGGGAAGCCTGGTCTGCTGCAGTCCTTGGGGTTGCAAATAGTTGGAC
Source organism: Bubalus bubalis (assembly GCF_019923935.1). Lineage (NCBI taxonomy): Eukaryota > Metazoa > Chordata > Mammalia > Artiodactyla > Bovidae > Bubalus > Bubalus bubalis. The sequence continues at coordinate 27,196,253 of NC_059159.1, read as the reverse complement.
ACGACTGAGTGACTGAACTGAAACTACTCTTGGTTGCTTCCCAGGAGTGTATTCTCTTTGTTGATTTACTCTTTTACAGAGCCTCATGGTCTAGATGGTCTCAAAATAAAGACATCCAACAGGCTTTGAGGGGCCAGAGCAGTTGAAAACTGAACCCAGGAGCAAAAGCCTTGCTCTACCCTGTAAGGCAAGACAGCGGATAGCATTGAACAAGTTTTCGGGAAGCAGGTGCTGAAGAAGGGGCTGAGCTGAACCAAGCCCAGTTTTAATCTGTAATCCTTGGGCTTTCACATGTTTTGACTGAAACACATAGTAAGAAATCGTCTTTTTTTGTGTGATGCAGAATTCACATTCCTATACACAATTGAAACAAAAGTTTTACAAAATAATAGTTACTTTTTCTACATGTGATGCACTCTTCAGTATTTCAAAAGTTGAAGATTACTTGGGAAGGTTGAGAAGAACAAAAGGACTGGGATTTGAGGACTTTGGTTGTCTCCATCAGCAAGCTCAAGGCTTCAGGAAACCAAGTTCATGTACACAAGTCAATTATTTTCCTTTATTCCATCAATGAACATTTAGAATTTGAAATTGAACAGCCGCTAACCACTTGGAGAGAAACATGTGGAGACATGGAGAAGCATCATAGTGAATGTCTTTCTTGGACCTTCCAGCCCAGCCCAGACACCATCCGAATGTGGTTGAGTGAATACCCCAGACAACGCCGCACTGAACAGAACAGCCCCACTGAGCCCTGCCCAAAGTTCTAAGCCACAGAACCATAAGAAAATAAAATGTTTACACCCCCTAACTTTAGGGATAGTTTTTAGAGCAAATTATAAGTGGGATAGGTGTGCAGAGATACTGTGGAGGCCAGCTTCAGCTGCTCAGCTCATGACAAGTCAGGAGTTAGAAACAAGGATGCTGTCAGAGTGCCCTATGGAGTCTGAGATGGAACACTTGAATCTGTCCCTGCAGCCATGTCTCAAGGAGCTGTTGTGTGTCCTGTGTTATATTTTAAACTGGGGAGATGGTGGGAAATGAGTTGCAGCCTCCATTTTCAAAGATTTGAAATTTAGGTGTAGGTTACAGAAACTAGACAACTGCACAAATGAATATCAACAACAGATGATGGAAGGTGCTTAAAGGAAACACACAGGATACCTTTCAGCAGGCAACAGGGCTTGCGCCCTCCCTCACTGGTCCATGTACTCCACCTGTGAAGGGTGAGAAGTCAGCTGGAGGAGCTCTGAACACCTGGCCAGGCAGATTCAAAGGGAGAGAAGTAAGAGCAGGAGCCCTGTTTCCAATGTAGAGTAGGGGTCAGGGAAGGACTTCCAGAGGAAGCAGTGCTGATGCTGAACCCTGAAGGATAGATCACACATAGCTAGGCAAAGAGGGAATAGCACATGCAAAGGCTGCATGGAACATCTGAGGCGCTGGAAGACAGCCAGGGTGGCTGGAGAGGAGCAAGGCCACACAAGTCCTAGAGGGATTTGATTCGGAGTGGGGAATCTCTGGCCCATGCTTATACCACCACCAAGAAGGAGGCCCTTATTTTATCATCCATTTAAAAATGTTTCCTTTGCACTTTGGAGTCTGTTTTGGGCAGGTATTGGGTGAGGAATTTGAGAAAACAAACGTATAAAACAAACCCAGGCTGCAGCTAATTAAGAGGAGGTTGCAGAAGAGCCGTTGGCAAGGCACCGCTTGCAGCAGACAGAAAACATATGGAGTATTTGGACATCTCCTAGGAGCGTGCAAGAGGTTAGTGGGGGAACGCTACTTCCCACTTCCTGGCAGAACAGATAAGGACACAGCCAGACACAGACCAGGGGCAGAAAATGGGTCAAGCCCATTTGTCAGGAGTCACTAGGACTTCCTGCCAGTGAGGGATACAAAGACAGGTGCCTCTCTAACATGGAGCCAGCTGGGTGGGCATCATGACTGAGGACAGAGGAGGCTGTTTCCAATGCCAGGGCAGCACAGGGAAATGGGGTGAGCAGGAAGGTGGAGAGGGGGAAGGACATACCTGTTCAGTGGTCAGCCCTACACACCTTCCGGTTTCAACCCATAGGCAGTGGTCTTGAGCCTGCCTGCTGTCCAGTGTAGCCTCAGATAGCAAGGATCCAGGAGAGGCAAAGAGCCCACCACTAGGGGCAGAGAGCGTGAGGGTGTTGGGATGAAGGCTCGATACCTGAACCCTGTGACTAAGCCACCCCCTGATTGTTTCTCAAAGAAGGGGTGGGCACACACAAAAGACAAGGGCCAATGGGACCAGGGTATTCATCAATCTTAGTCTTAGGGGCTTAGTGTCTGAGACACTGCGGAGACTCTCCAGTACGACAGATCCTGACTGAGAAGAGGGCCTGGGTCAAGGACCTCAGGGATTCATCTCCCAGCTTCCCTCTCCAGGGTTCAGGCTGTGGGGTTAAAGCTGGTTTACCAGCTAGACACCTAGTTACACATGGAGAAAGTGGACCAGGAAGAGAGGACAGCCAGACCTCTACCAGGCCACCCATCACTGGGACAGTGGCTCCAGGTCTGGCTGCCATGAAGAGAAGACGGAAGAAAGGAAAAGAAGCAGACTGCTCTCGTGGGAAAGATGACATGGACAGAGTGCATGGAGCCCCATCAATGAGTAAACTACTGGTGAGTATGTGTTCTTGGAAGCGCGCAGTGAGATGACCCCTGCCCTTGCCCTCATCCTCGCCATCATGCATCCTATCACAACAACACTGTTTGTGTCGGGTCCCCACCCTTCTCTCCCCTTCCACCTTCTTAGGAACTTGCTGCCATCAATTACACCTTTTATTTTCCAAACATCCACCAGCTCTTCTTAACTGGGTCATTTCTATCAGCATCTGGACACTCCCAAGTCTCTCCCATCCTCAACAAATGACTAAATCATTCCCTTGACCCCCACATGTTAGGGAACTGTTGACTAAAACTGCCTGCCTTGGCCAGGCATGATGATAACCACTTGCCTGAGTTGTCTTGCAACAGGAAGTCTGATAAAAAATGTGGAGTTTCTAACCGGGAGAATTTGGGAGGGGACAAAGAGAAGGGAGGAGACCATACATCCTACCAACCTCCCAGAAACCCTCACGCTGGAATCCAACTGGGCTGAGAGATGTGTGCACAACCAGGGAGGGCCCTGAGTCAGACCAAATATGGGCCCAGCAAGATGAGCGGCTAGAGAAAACCAGAAAAGTAACCCCATTACAACAAAACCTGGGACTGTGAACCACAGGGCAGAGCAGTTCTCCTGGGTTCCCTTACCTAGCTGCTTTCCACCTGGGTGCCCGTTCCCAATAAAGGCTTTTGCTTTGTCAGCACTTGTGTCTCCTCGGACAATTCATTTCCAAGTGTTAGACAAGAGCCTATTCTCAGGTCCCGGAAGGTGCTCCCCTTCCTGTAATGTACATACCCTCTCCATGGACAGCACTCATCTCCAAAGTCAGTCTACATTTTCTGTGTCCATTTTCTCACCTTCCAAGTCCTGACTCGCTTCTCTTCTGTGCACTCTGATCTGGCTTTGCTTTCATCGTTCTGCTGACAAACCTGCCGCTAAATCCACCAGTGGCGGCATGGCCCTAAACGGCACACGCAGCCCTGCCCCTCTCCATCTCTGCAGCATGCGGCCTGTTGACCACTGCGCCTTTGCTAGGACCCTCCGGCTTTTCACCCACTTCCCTGGTAGCTTCTTCCCTATCTCCTTTCCCCAGACTTTGTGCTGCCTCCACAGCCCCTCCTCCCATAGACAGGGGTTTTCAACACTGGCTGCATATTAGAGTCACCTGGGGACCTTTTGGAGAAGGCAATGGCACCCCACTCCTGCACTCTTGCCTGGAAAATCCCATGGACGGAGGAGCCTGGATGGCTGCAGTCCGTGGGGTCGCTAGGAGTCGGACACGACTGAGCGACTTCACTTTTACTTTTCACTTTCGTGCATTGGCAAAGGAAATGGCAACCCACTCCAGTGTTCTTGCCTGGAGAATCCCAGGGACGGGGGAGCCTGGTGGGCTGCCGTCTATGGGGTCACACAGAGTCGGACATGACTGAAGTGACTTAGCAGCAGCAGCAGGGGACATTTTACAAAGTACCAGCACCTGACTGCTCCTAATTAAAGCAGAGTCATAGAGAGGTCAGATGTGGTAGCTTTAACAACTCCAAAGTGATTCTGAAGGTGCAGCCAGGGTTTCAAGTCATTGCCCTGTGTGATTTCTTTCATGCCTCAAACTTTGTGGCCATCTGGGTACTAGTAGTCAGGCCCTATCTGCAGGCTCTGAGATGTCCAGAAATACCTTTGCTTCCCCAAAGGCAACAGGCCAGATGTCATCTTATACCGGAAATTGATTCCTCTCAGCTTTTGCAGAAACCATTCCAGAGTCTAATACACTTATGTAATGCTAAAGTCATTTATCTATATATAATCTACCTTCACATTTCCATAATGAATTAATTGGGAAGACATTTTCCTTCTGGCCTAAGGAAGACTTTAGTAGCATATCCAGAAGCAGGTTTATTATTTTTATCTCTTGAATTATGAATGAAAAAAATCTAGAATGCTAAAATACCTATGACTAAATCATGACGCTTTGTTTTGGTTCTCTGTCTCTCTCTCTCACACACAAGGGAAAAAAAGTCGCTGCTTTCTGCTTCCTGGTGCCCTGACCCTGATCCTGCCCCTCCTACGAGTCTATTCATCACACTGGAATGTGATTACCTGTCTCCCCAGCCAGACTCCAAGGCCTTTGAGGGAAGGGACCATGTCTTAGTCATCACTGCATCATCCATGCCTACCATTGTGCCTAGCAAAGGGTAAGAGTTTGTTGAATGAATGAATAGAATTTTACAGAATAAGCCACCACTCTGGTTATTTCTCCTAAATTGATTCATAAGGAGGAGACATAAGCTCTCAGCTTAGAAGCCATAATTGGAAGGCAGACTTGTATTGTCTGCAGATAGGATACGCTCCTCCTCTGGGCATAAACTTGAAGGAGGGTCTTGTAGAGAATCCCAAGCCTGGCACACATGAGAGTCACTTGGATGGCTGGTGAAACTTATCCTGATCTCACTGGGATAAGGAACCTGTCTTTTCACACACTCCCACTGGCTGCAGACCAGAAATGGAGGACAGTCTGGCACTCCTCAAAGGCAAAGTTTCCTTTACTCAAATATTTGGGAAATAAACTGAGGGGAAAAACACTGAAACAAGGAAATTCACAAGTAACCCAGGTAGGAGACAATTTTCTGCAGTGAGACTTGTCCCAGCACCACTTGCTGGGGTGGAAAGCAAAAACTGGGCACAGAAGTGATGCTATAGATGGTGTACAGGGGCTCACCAGTCTGGCAGCCTCCCTTATGAGACAAGGAGACCCCATGTCTCCCCGGGGAGATAAACTTAAGGGGTTCCCACAACCCCCTCCTCAGTTTTGATAGTTTGCTAGAAGAGCTCCCAGAATTCAGGAAAACAGTTTATTTACTATTTATTGCCAGTGCAGATGACCACCCCATGGCAGAAAGCAAAGAACTGAAGAGCCTCTTGATGAAAGTGAAAGAGAAGAGTGGAAAAGCTGGCTTACAACTCAACATTCAAAAAAGTAAGATCATGGCATCTGGTCCCATTACTTCATGGCAAATAGATGGGGAAACAGTAGAAACAGTGACAGACTTTATTTTGGGGGCTCCAAAATCACTGCAGATGGTGACTTCAGCCATGAAATGAAAAGATGCTTGCTCCTTGGAAGAAAAGCTATGACTAACCTAGACAGCATATTAAAAAGCAGAGACATTACTCTGCCGACAAAGGTCCATATAGTCAAAGCTATGATTTTTCCAGTAGTCATCTATGGATGTGAGAGTTGGACTATAAAAAAAAAAACTGAGTGCCGAAGAATTGATGCTTTTAAATTGTGGTACTGGAGAAAACTCTTGGACTGCAAGGATATCAAACCAGGTCCTAAAGGAAATCAGTCCTGAATATTCATTGGAAGGACTGATGCTGAAGCTGAAGCTCCGATACCTTGGCCACCTGATACGAAGAACCGACTCATTGGAAAAAAGCCTGATGCTGGTAAAGATTGAGGGCAGGAGGAGAAGGGGATGACAGAGGATGAGATGGTTAGATGGCATCACTGACTCAATGTACATGAATTTGAGCAAGCTCCAGGAGTTGGTAATGGACAGGGAAGCCTGGCATGCTGCAGTCCATGAGGTCGCAAAAAGTTGAACATGACTGAGCAACTGAACTGAACTATTATAAAAGATACAACTCAGGAACAATCAAACAGAAAGATCATAGAGCAAGGTGTGAGGGGCTTGCATACCACTCCCAGCACTTTGATAAGCCAGAAGCTCTCAGAAACTCCACCCCACCCCCACCATAGTTTTTTATGATTTCTTTATGCAGGCGTGATTGATTAGATCATTGGCCATTGCTGATTAACTTGATCTCCAGCCCCTCTTTCCTCCTGGGTGATCAGGTTGGGGCTAAAAGTCCAATCTTCTAGTCATTTCTTGGTCTTTCAAGGGCCCCCAGCCCCTATCCTGAAGCCATCTGGAAACTATCCCTCACTGATGCTATCCTGAAGCTAGTCCCACTCCTCTGGCCCCTCACCCCAACCCCTCCATCCCATCATCTTATCAGCCAACAAAAGACACTCATCACTGGAGATTCCAAGGAACTAGGGACTAAGACCAAATATAATAAAAGATGCTTCTATCAGTCAGGAAATTATAAGTGTTTTAGGAGCTCTATGTCAGGAACGGGGGACAAAGCTCTAGAGGAAGAAACATGGTGGGGGTACCTTTCGAAGTAGAGACACCCCAAAGTGTTTCTAAGCCCCCAGGCCCCACTTCCTCACCTCTCCTACTGGCATGTCACAGGCCACCAAGGGCCTCCCTGTCACTTATCTCATAGGTCCAATTTGACCATTCCACAGGCATCTATGAAGCACCTGCTGGGTGCGAGGTGCTGTGTTAAGTGCCCGTGACACTTGTGGACCCAGCAGAGAAGGGGCAGAGGAAGTGGAGGCTGGCAAAAGAGCCAGAAGAAGGCAGCCCAAAGACCACAGGGGGAGCAGGCTGAGGGGTGGTTCAGCGGGTATGGGAAGAGTGTTCCAGGCAAGGGGCCCGACAGGCTGAGGGTAGAGTTCAGAGGAACCTTTGAGAAAGCAGAAGTTTAACACAACTGGCCAGATTTTAGAGACCACAGTGGTTGAGGGGGAAAGAAGCTTCCAGAGACATGAGCAGGAGACATGGCTGACCGAGCTGTGTGATCTATGGTGAGGAGGAAAATCTGAGTCCTCCCTTCTTCACCCTCTCTGTCCAACTGACACCGAGTTGCCTCCAAGATAGCTGTTGCCTATTCAGTTCTCTCTGTCCTCCTTGTTCCAAATCTGGCTTATGAGATCATTGACCTAATTCCCGGAACTTCCAAATAGTACCTTACACAGCAAAAGGGAATACCATCTTTTGCCATATAAGGTATGTAATTAAGTTAAGGATCTTGAGAGGAGGACCTTCTCTTGGATTTTCTGGATGGGCCTTAATGCAGTCATGGGTATCCTTAGAGAGATGTGGATGAGAAGATAGAGACAGTGGAGAAGGCAGAGATTAGGATGATGTGCCTTAAACCAAAGAATGTCAACAGCCACCAGAAGCTGGAAGCAGCAGGAAACAGATTCTCCCCTGAGGCCTCCAGGAAGGGGGCTTGACTTCAACACCTTGATCTCAGATTTCTGGCCTCCAGAACTGTAAGAGAATACATACCTCTTGTTTTAAGCTACCAGATTTGAGTTGATTTGTTACAGCAGCCATAGGAAACCAATGCAGTGAGAATCTGTTCTTGCCTTCAGGGTCTAGAGGCCGTCTACATTCCTTGACTCATGTCCCCCTCCTCTATCTCAGAGCTAGCGGTGCCGCATCTTCTGGGCCCACCTGATAATCCAGGACTTCTCAAGATCCTTAACTTGATCTCATCTGCAAAGTCCTCTTTACCATATAAATTTATATATCACAGGATCCAGGGATCAGGACGCAAACATCTCAGGGCGTCAGTAGTGGGAGGAGTGTTATTCTGTGAACCACACTCAGGTACCCAGTGTCAAGGTGCTTTCTGAGTGCTTGTCTCCAGAAGTCTCCAGAACTGTGCTTAAGTTCCCTTCCCACCAGAAGACTCAGTCCTCTCCTCCAGTTCCTGCTCTGGAGGCACCTGGGGCCCCTTTGAGGTTGGTGGCAGAGATGTTCATGTGTCTTCAAACCCTCCAGCTGCTCCCCAGTCCCTGGGACTCGTGGCCCTGAGAGCCGCCCCTCCCCTTGGCTGCTTCTCTTCTACCTTTCCTTGGCATGCTCACTACAAAACCCTAATTTCCCACAATCTCCAGCCACCTCTGGGTCTACACACCTTGGCCTCCCGCTTTACTAGGGTCTTGGCCATTCTTCCACAAAGCTCACGCAGAACCATGTCCAGGGGTGGCACTTAGAGCGGGTGTAAGTGTTCCACTGTTGGTGGAATCACCCGGGTCAGGACTGTCAACATGGCCCTGTCACCTTAGCCCAAGGCCAGCTGGGGTCAAAGGAATGCTGAGCGAACGAGGGATTCTGCCTCAGTTTCCAGTGTCATCCTTTGGAGCAGCTATGTTGTTCCTCAACACCCAGGCCTCCTCTTTCTCTCTACGGCAGGAGCTGTTGCCTGACCAACGCCTCCGCCCCCCACATCATTCTGATGGTTGAACCCCAATTTTGTTCACTTTCTCTTCAAGGAAGAACCCCTGCCAAGCCCCAGAGGCATGAACTTTAATTGCTCCAAAGCAATCCTGGTGACTCAGATCTTTGGCCAAGTGATTGGTTAGGCATGGCAGGGAGGTGAAGAAATTCCAGCCAGTGAAACATGAGAAGTTAGCTTTGGGGAGTTTCATTTTTAAAAGGAAGCAAAGATAAAGAAGTTGCATCACTCTGCCTCCGAGTCTAGGCAGGTGCCTAGACCTACAGGGTCTGCCTTAGGAGTCCAGAAGAGCCAGGCAAAGGGGTGGACAGAAAAGACAAGCCACCAATCTGTGTCCCTGAGGAGGATGCCCAGCGAAGCACTGTGGCTTTACCAGCCCCAGGCCTGCCCTCCCGCCAGGGCTCCCTCTCTGTGTCCCCTCCTGTGTCAGCTCCCCACTGACTCCAGTGCTGCAGGTGGTTTCTGCTCCTTTTTGCTCATCACCCCCCATCCGTGGCCTCTGTGCATCCTTGCAGCAGCTGCTGGTCCTTGTTTAAAGCCACACCCCGTGTTGGTTTTGGCATCACAGTCTACCCTCTGTCCTTCAACTCCAAGGTTGGGGATAGGAGGATGGCCACAAATGAAGCTCCTCAGAACAGAGTTGCCAGGTGTGTACTCTGGCATGAAGTGACTAAGCTTGGACTGCTGCTGGGTGGGGTGGGAGAGAGATTAATTGGGAGTTGATGGCGCACTGGGGAGACCTTTTTAATTGTCCCTTGACTGGAAGATTGTTCTTCTGCTGAAAGCCAGGGTGGTCCATATAGCCCTTCTGTGACTGGAGGTGGTACAGAGAGAACCCCAGACTCCCAAGTCACTGGAAGCCACAGCAGGGCCTAGAGGCTGAGTCCACCCAGTTGGGTTAAGAGGAGAGACGCAGCAGCATCAGAAGTGCAGTGGTGGGACTCCGTGGATGGGCAATCAGGGTTGTAAAACATTGATGCCAGGAAGCTGAGTGTCTGCTCTGTGCTTACTGTGACCAGCTGGGGACAGAGGGAAGGGTCTGTGAGTAGCCCAGGACCATGACAACCAAGGCCAAAGAGGGCCCCAAAGGCCAGGACTGGACGAGGCACTGCTCTTGAACTCCCTTGCTGGTGCCACAACAGTCCCTTCCTTGGAACAGTTTGAAGGCAAGCCCCAATCTTCCCTCCTGTTTTTTTGGAGCTGGGTGATCACCTCAGGGTGCATGTCTCTGTGAGTGCAAATCAGTCACTCTCCTGGAATCACAGGCACCAAGTCTCCAGGCGAGAATCCTCAGCTATCCCTGAGCATGCTCTCCTCTCCACCTTCCACGAAGTCACTGGCTCCTTAAGAGTCCACCTGGGAAGACATACAAACACACTTAAACACAAACACACGTACATATATGTGCTTAAATATCCAGTTCCATGTACGTACATATATGCACATATACACAAATACACACAGCGCATGTGCGCTAGAACCTGCGGTGCTCAGCAGAAATGCTGCAACTCACCTGCCCCGCCTGGGGGACTGAGAAGCCCCAAGCAGGCACAGCCTGCAGACAGGGCCCTGGAGGACCTGGCATTTCTATTTTCCATTCTGAAAAACCAGTCTTGACTCACCTTCCAGCTTTCCAAATTCCTACTAGAACCCGAGCCTTGGCCTTGTTTAACTGGAATCTCTGGTCTTTCCTCTTCTCCCACAGTTCAGACTGGAGCTCTGGCTCTGGCTGCTTTTGGCTACTGGAGAGGCATGAGCCTAGAGTGTGTCACCCGGGCCATGCTTACACCCTCACAAGCAGATCTGACCCCTCTTGGAAACTACCAAAGTCATCTGCCAGAGGAAAGGGGAGAGTGGTAGGTGCTCCCAGCCATCAGTGACCTCTCTAGGCCATTCCACAGGCTGTCGTGCCCTTGGACAGCTTCTCTGGATGTGACAATTCACTGGTTGCCACGAATACCCAAGGCAGAGATTCTCACTCCTGAGTGTGTAAGAGGTTGCCTGCACCTTTCCAGATACCCAGCACACCAGGGCAGATGACAGAGATGGAGCTGGAGGGGTAGGCCAGTGGTGGTTGAGGGGTGTGGTGGCTGAAGGGGTGTGGTGGCCGAGGGACTGTGGTGGGTGAGGATGTGAGGTGGCTGAGGAACTATAGTGGGTGAGGGTATGTGGTTGTTGAGGGTGTGTAGTTGTTGAGGGTGTGTGGTAGGTGAGGGTGTGTGGTGATAAGGATGTGTGGAGGGTGAGTTAGTGTGGTAGGTGAAAAATGTATGGGGTGTGTGGTGGCTGAGAGTGTGGTAGGTGAGCATGTGTTGTGGGTGAGTGTGTATGGTGGCTGAGAGAGAGACGTTAATGAGGCTATGTGGTGGCTGAGGGAGAGCAATGGGGGAGGGTATGTAGTGAGCGAAGGTGTGTGGTGGGTGAGGGTGTGTGTGGCTGAGGGAGTGTAGTAGGTGAAGGTATGTGGTGAGTGAAGGTGTGTGGTGGGTGAGGGTGTGTGGTGGGCGAGGGTGTGTGGTGGCTGAGGGAGTGTGGTACGTGAGGGTGTGTGGTAGGTGAGGGTGTGTGGTGGGTGAGGGTGTGTGGTGGCTGAGGGAGTGTGGTACGTGAGGGTGTGTGGTGGGCGAGGGTGTGTGGTGGCTGAGGGAGTGTGGTACGTGAGGGTGTGTGGTGGGTGAGGGTGTGTGTGGCTGAGGGAGTGTAGTAGGTGAAGGTATGTGGTGAGTGAAGGTGTGTGGTGGGTGAGGGTGTGTGGTGGGTGAGGGTGTGTGGTGGGCGAGGGTGTGTGGTGGGCGAGGGTGTGTGGTGGGCGAGGGTGTGTGGTGGCTCAGGGAGTGTGGTACGTGAGGGTGTGTGGTGGGCGAGGGTGTGTGGTGGCTGAGGGAGTGCGGTACGTGAGGGTGTGTGGTGGCTGAGGGAGTGTGGTACGTGAGGGTGTGTGGTGGGCGAGGGTGTGTGGTGGCTGAGGGAGTGTGGTACGTGAGGGTGTGTGGTGGCTGAGGGAGTGTGGTACGTGAGGGTGTGTGGTGGCTGAGGGAGTGTGGTAAGTGAGGGTGTGTGGTGGGCGAGGGTGTGTGGTGGCTGAGGGAGTGTGGTACGTGAGGGTGTGTGGTGGCTGAGGGAGTGTGGTACGTGAGGGTGTGTGGTGGCTGAGGGAGTGTGGTACGTGAGGGTGTGTGGTGGGCGAGGGTGTGTGGTGGGCGAGGGTGTGTGGTGGCTGAGGGAGTGTGGTACGTGAGGGTGGTGGTGGCTGAGGGAGTGTGGTAAGTGAGGGTGTGTGGTGGGCGAGGGTGTGTGGTGGCTGAGGGAGTGTGGTACGTGAGGGTGTGTGGTGGGCGAGGGTGTGTGGTGGCTGAGGGAGTGTGGTACGTGAGGGTGTGTGGTGGGCGAGGGTGTGTGGTGGCTGAGGGAGTGTGGTACGTGAGGGTGTGTGGTGGCTGAGGGAGTGTGGTACGTGAGGGTGTGTGGTGCCTGAGGGAGTGTGGTACGTGAGGGTGTGTGGTGGGTGAGGGTGTGTGGTGTGAGGATGTGTGGTGAGTGAGGGTGTGTGGTGGGTGAGGGTGTGTGGTGGGCAAGGGTGTGTGGTTGGTGAGAGTGTGTGTCAAGTGAGGGTGGGTGGTGGCTGAGGGAGTGTGATAAGTGAGGGTGTGTGGTGGGTGAGGGTGTGTGTGGCTGAGGGAGTGTAGTAGGTGAAGGTATGTGGTGAGTGAAGGTGTGTGGTGGGTGAGGGTGTGTGGTGGGCGAGGGTGTGTGGTGGGCGAGGGTGTGTGGTGGGCGAGGGTGTGTGGTGGGCGAGGGTGTGTGCTGGCTGAGGGAGTGTGGTACGTGAGGGTGTGTGGTGGGCGAGGGTGTGTGGTAGGCGAGGGTGTGTGGTGGCTGAGGGAGTGTGGTACGTGAGGGTGTGTGGTGGGCAAGGGTGTGTGGTGGGCGAGGGTGTGTGGTGGCTGAGGGAGTGTGGTACGTGAGGGTGTGTGGTGGGCGAGGGTGTGTGGTGGGCGAGGGTGTGTGGTGGCTGAGGGAGTGTGGTACGTGAGGGTGTGTGGTGGGTGAGGGAGTGTGGTACGTGAGGGTGTGTGGTGGGCGAGGGTGTGTGGTGGCTGAGGGAGTTTGGTACGTGAGGGTGTGTGGTGGCTGAGGGAGTGTGGTACGTGAGGGTGTGTGGTGGGCGAGGGTGTGTGGTGGCTGAGGGAGTGTGGTACGTGAGGGTGTGTGGTGGGTGAGGGTGTGTGTGGCTGAGGGAGTGTAGTAGGTGAAGGTATGTGGTGAGTGAAGGTGTGTGGTACGTGAGGGTGTGTGGTGGCTGAGGGAGTGTGGTACGTGAGGGTGTGTGGTGGGCGAGGGTGTGTGGTGGCTGAGGGAGTGTGGTACGTGAGGGTGTGTGGTGGGCGAGGGTGTGTGGTGGGCGAGGGTGTGTGGTACGTGAGGGTGTGTGGTGGCTGAGGGAGTGTGGTACATGAGGGTGTGTGGTGGCTGAGGGAGTGTGGTACGTGAGGGTGTGTGGTGGGCGAGGGTGTGTGGTGGCTGAGGGAGTGTGGTACGTGAGGGTGTGTGGTGGCTGAGGGAGTGTGGTACGTGAGGGTGTGTGGTGGGCGAGGGTGTGTGGTGGTTGAGGGAGTGTGGTACGTGAGGGTGTGTGGTGGGCGAGGGTGTGTGGTGGGCGAGGGTGTGTGGTACGTGAAGGTGTGTGGTGGCTGAAGGAGTGTGGTACGTGAGGGTGTGTGGTGGCTGAGGGAGTGTGGTACGTGAGGGTGTGTGGTGGCTGAGGGAGTGTGGTACGAGAGGGTGTGTGGTGGCTGAGGGAGTGTGGTACGTGAGGGTGTGTGGTGGGCGAGGGTGTGTGGTGGCTGAGGGAGTGTGGTACGTGAGGGTGTGTGGTGGGCGAGGGTGTGTGGTGGCTGAGGGAGTGTGGTACGTGAGGGTGTGTGGTGGGCGAGGGTGTGTGGTGGCTGAGGGAGTGTGGTACGTGAGGGTGTGTGGTGGGCGAGGGTGTGTGGTGGCTGAGGAAGTGTGGTACGTGAGGGTGTGTGGTGGGTGAGGGTGTGTGTGGCTGAGGGAGTGTAGTAGGTGAAGGTATGTGGTGAGTGAAGGTGTGTGGTGGGTGAGGGTGTGTGGTGGGTGAGGGTGTGTGATGGGCAAGGGTATGTGGTTGGTGAGAGCCTGTGTCAGTGAGGGTTTGTGGTGGGCGAGGGTTTGTGGTGGGCAAGGGTGTGTGGTGGGTGAGAGTGTGTGGTACGTGAGGGTGTGTGGTGAATTAGGGTGGGTGGTGCATGAGGGTGTGTGGTGGGTGAGGGTGTGTGGTGCCTGAGGGAGTGTGGTAAGTGAGGGTGTGTGGTGGGTGAGGGTGTGTGGTGTGAGGATGTGTGGTGAGTGAGGGTGTGTGGTGGGTGAGGGTGTGTGGTGGGCAAGGGTGTGTGGTTGGTGAGTGTGTGTGTCAAGTGAGGGTGGGTGGTGGCTGAGGGAGTGTGATAAGTGAGGGTGTGTGGTGGGTGAGGGTGTGTGTGGCTGAGGGAGTGTAGTAGGTGAAGGTATGTGGTGGGTGAGGGAGTGTGGTACGTGAGGGTGTGTGGTGGGCGAGGGTGTGTGGTGGCTGAGGGAGTTTGGTACGTGAGGGTGTGTGGTGGCTGAGGGAGTGTGGTACGTGAGGGTGTGTGGTGGGCGAGGGTGTGTGGTGGCTGAGGGAGTGTGGTATGTGAGGGTGTGTGGTGGGTGAGGGTGTGTGTGGCTGAGGGAGTGTAGTAGGTGAAGGTATGTGGTGAGTGAAGGTGTGTGGTACGTGAGGGTGTGTGGTGGCTGAGGGAGTGTGATAAGTGAGGGTGTGTGGTGGGCGAGGGTGTGTGGTGGCTGAGGGAGTGTGGTACGTGAGGGTGTGTGGTGGGCGAGGGTGTGTGGTGGCTGAGGGAGTGTGGTACGTGAGGGTGTGTGGTGGGCGAGGGTGTGTGGTGGCTGAGGGAGTGTGGTACGTGAGGGTGTGTGGTGGCTGAGGGAGTGTGGTACGTGAGGGTATGTGGTGGGCGAGGGTGTGTGGTGGCTGAGGGAGTGTGGTACGTGAGGGTGTGTGGTGGCTGAAGGAGTGTGGTACGTGAGGGTGTGTGGTGGCTGAGGGAGTGTGGTACGTGAGGGTGTGTGGTGGGCGAGGGTGTGTGGTGGCTGAGGGAGTGTGGTACGTGAGGGTGTGTGGTGGGCGAGGGTGTGTGGTGGCTGAGGGAGTGTGGTACGTGAGGGTGTGTGGTGGGCGAGGGTGTGTGGTGGCTGAGGGAGTGTGGTACGTGAGGGTGTGTGGTGGCTGAGGGAGTGTGGTACGTGAGGGTGTGTGGTGGCTGAGGGAGTGTGGTACGTGAGGGTGTGTGGTGGGCGAGGGTGTGTGGTGGCTGAGGGAGTGTGGTACGTGAGGGTGTGTGGTGGGCGAGGGTGTGTGGTGGCTGAGGGAGTGTGGTACGTGAGGGTGTGTGGTGGGTGAGGGTGTGTGGTGTGAGGATGTGTGGTGAGTGAGGGTGTGTGGTGGGTGAGGGTGTGTGGTGGGCAAGGGTGTGTGGTTGGTGAGAGTGTGTGTCAAGTGAGGGTGGGTGGTGGCTGAGGGAGTGTGATAAGTGAGGGTGTGTGGTGGGTGAGGGTGTGTGTGGCTGAGGGAGTGTAGTTGGTGAAGGTATGTGGTGAGTGAAGGTGTGTGGTGGGTGAGGGTGTGTGGTGGGTGAGGGTGTGTGGTGGGCGAGGGTGTGTGGTGGGCGAGGGTGTGTGGTGGCTGAGGGAGTGTGGTACGTGAGGGTGTGTGGTGGGCGAGGGTGTGTGGTGGGCGAGGGTGTGTGGTGGCTGAGGGAGTGTGGTACGTGAGGGTGTGTGGTGGCTGAGGGAGTGTGGTACGTGAGGGTGTGTGGTGGCTGAGGGAGTGTGGTACGTGAGGGTGTGTGGTGGGCGAGGGTGTGTGGTGGGCGAGGGTGTGTGGTGGCTGAGGGAGTGTGGTACGTGAGGGAGTGTGGTACGTGAAGGTGTGTGGTGGCTGAGGGAGTGTGGTACGTGAGGGTGTGTGGTGGCTGAGGGAGTGTGGTACGTGAGGGTGTGTGGTGGGCGAGGGTGTGTGGTGGCTGAGGGACTGTGGTACGTGAGGGTGTGTGGTGGGCGAGGGTGTGTGGTGGCTGAGGGAGTGTGGTACGTGAGGGTGTGTGGTGGGCGAGGGTGTGTGGTGCCTGAGGGAGTGTGGTACGTGAGGGTGTGTGGTGGGCGAGGGTGTGTGGTAGGCGAGGGTGTGTGGTGGCTGAGGGAGTGTGGTACGTGAGGGTGTGTGGTGGGCAAGGGTGTGTGGTGGGCGAGGGTGTGTGGTGGCTGAGGGTGTGTGGTACGTGAGGGTGTGTGGTGGGCGAGGGTTGTGGTGGGCGAGGGTGTGTGGTGGCTGAGGGAGTGTGGTACGTGAGGGTGTGTGGTGGGTGAGGGAGTGTGGTACGTGAGGGTGTGTGGTGGGCGAGGGTGTGTGGTGGCTGAGGGAGTTTGGTACGTGAGGGTGTGTGGTGGCTGAGGGAGTGTGGTACGTGAGGGTGTGTGGTGGGCGAGGGTGTGTGGTGGCTGAGGGAGTGTGGTACGTGAGGGTGTGTGGTGGGTGAGGGTGTGTGTGGCTGAGGGAGTGTAGTAGGTGAAGGTATGTGGTGAGTGAAGGTGTGTGGTGGGTGAGGGTGTGTGGTGGGCGAGGGTGTGTGGTGGGCAAGGGTGTGTGGTGGCTGAGGGAGTGTGGTACGTGAGGGTGTGTGGTGGGCGAGGGTGTGTGGTGGGCGAGGGTGTGTGGTGGGCAAGGGTGTGTGGTGGCTGAGGGAGTGTGGTACGTGAGGGTGTGTGGTGGGCGAGGGTGTGTGGTGGCGAGGGTGTGTGGTGGCTGAGGGAGTGTGGTACGTGAGGGTGTGTGGTGGCTGAGGGAGTGTGGTACGTGAGGGTGTGTGGTGGCTGAGGGAATGTGGTACGTGAGGGTGTGTGGTGGGCGAGGGTGTGTGGTGGCTGAGGGAGTGTGGTACGTGAGGGTGTGTGGTGGGCGAGGGTGTGTGGTGGGCGAGGGTGTGTGGTACGTGAGGGTGTGTGGTGGCTGAGGGAGTGTGGTACGTGAGGGTGTGTGGTGGCTGAGGGAGTGTGGTACGTGAGGGTGTGTGGTGGGCGAGGGTGTGTGGTGGCTGAGGGAGTGTGGTACGTGAGGGTGTGTGGTGGCTGAGGGAGTGTGGTACGTGAGGGTGTGTGGTGGCCGAGGGTGTGTGGTGGCTGAGGGAGTGTGGTACGTGAGGGTGTGTGGTGGCTGAGGGAGTGTGGTACGTGAGGGTGTGTGGTGGCTGAGGGAGTGTGGTACGTGAGGGTGTGTGGTGGCTGAGGGAGTGTGGTACGTGAGGGTGTGTGGTGGGCGAGGGTGTGTGGTGGCTGAGGGAGTGTGGTACGTGAGGGTGTGTGGTGGGCGAGGGTGTGTGGTGGCTGAGGGAGTGTGGTACGTGAAGGTGTGTGGTGGGCGAGGGTGTGTGGTGGCTGAGGGAGTGTGGTACGTGAGGGTGTGTGGTGGGCGAGGGTGTGTGGTGGCTGAGGAAGTGTGGTACGTGAGGGTGTGTGGTGGGTGAGGGTGTGTGTGGCTGAGGGAGTGTAGTAGGTGAAGGTATGTGGTGAGTGAAGGTGTGTGGTGGGTGAGGGTGTGTGGTGGGTGAGGGTGTGTGATGGGCAAGGGTATGTGGTTGGTGAGAGCATGTGTCAGTGAGGGTTTGTGGTGGGCGAGGGTTTGTGGTGGGCAAGGGTGTGTGGTGGGCAAGGGTGTGTGGTGGGTGAGAGTGTGTGGTACGTGAGGGTGTGTGGTGAATTAGGGTGGGTGGTGCATGAGGGTGTGTGGTGGGTGAGGGTGTGTGGTGCCTGAGGGAGTGTGGTAAGTGAGGGTGTGTGGTGGGTGAGGGTGTGTGGTGTGAGGATGTGTGGTGAGTGAGGGTGTGTGGTGGGTGAGGGTGTGTGGTGGGCAAGGGTGTGTGGTTGGTGAGAGTGTGTGTCAAGTGAGGGTGGGTGGTGGCTGAGGGAGTGTGATAAGTGAGGGTGTGTGGTGGGTGAGGGTGTGTGTGGCTGAGGGAGTGTAGTAGGTGAAGGTATGTGGTGGGTGAGGGTGTGTGGTGGGTGAGGGTGTGTGATGGGCGAGGGTATGTGGTTGGTAAGAGCATGTGTCAGTGAGGGTTTGTGGTGGGCGAGGGTTTGTGGTGGGCAAGGGTGTGTGGTGGGCAAGGGTGTGTGGTGGGTGAGAGTGTGTGGTACGTGAGGGTGTGTGGTGAATTAGGGTGGGTGGTGCATGAGGGTGTGTGGTGGGTGAGGGTGTGTGGTGCCTGAGGGAGTGTGGTAAGTGAGGGTGTGTGGTGGGTGAGGGTGTGTGGTGTGAGGATGTGTGGTGAGTGAGGGTGTGTGGTGGGTGAGGGTGTGTGGTGGGCAAGGGTGTGTGGTTGGTGAGAGTGTGTGTCAAGTGAGGGTGGGTGGTGGCTGAGGGAGTGTGATAAGTGAGGGTGTGTGGTGGGTGAGGGTGTGTGTGGCTGAGGGAGTGTAGTAGGTGAAGGTATGTGGTGGGTGAGGGTGTGTGGTGGGTGAGGGTGTGTGATGGGCGAGGGTATGTGGTTGGTAAGAGCATGTGTCAGTGAGGGTTTGTGGTGGGCGAGGGTTTGTGGTGGGCAAGGGTGTGTGGTGGGCAAGGGTGTGTGGTGGGTGAGAGTGTGTGGTACGTGAGGGTGTGTGGTGAATTAGGGTGGGTGGTGCATGAGGGTGTGTGGTGGGTGAGGGTGTGTGGTGCCTGAGGGAGTGTGGTAAGTGAGGGTGTGTGGTGGGTGAGGGTGTGTGGTGTGAGGATGTGTGGTGAGTGAGGGTGTGTGGTGGGTGAGGGTGTGTGGTGGGCAAGGGTGTGTGGTTGGTGAGAGTGTGTGTCAAGTGAGGGTGGGTGGTGGCTGAGGGAGTGTGATAAGTGAGGGTGTGTGGTGGGCGAGGGTGTGTGGTGGCTGAGGGAGTGTGGTAGGTGAGGGTATGTGGTGGGTGAGGATGTTCGGTGCCTGAGGGAGTGTGGTGAGTGAGGGTGTGTGGTGCCTGAGGGTGTGTGGTGGGCGAGGGTGTGTGGTGGGTCAGGATGTGTGGAGGTTGAGTTAGTGTGGTGGGTGAAAATGTGTGGTGGGTGAGGCTGTTTGGTGGGTAAGAGAGAGTGGTGAGTGAGTATGTGTGGTGACTAAAGGAGAGTAGTGGGAGAGGGCATGTGGTGGGCTAAAGTGTGTGGTGGGCTAGGGTGTGTGGTGGTGAGGGTATGTGGTTTGTGAGAGTGTATGATTGGTGAGGATATGTGGTGAGCAAGGGTGCTTGGTGGGTGATGGAGCATGGTGGGTGAGGGTGTGTGGTGGTTGAGGGAGTGCAATGGGTGAAGGTTAGTGGTAGCTGAGTGTATTTGGTGAGTGAGGATGTGTGATGGCGGGCATAATGTAGAGGGGGAGTGTATGCATTGGGTGAGGGTGTGTGGTGGCTGAGGGAGTTTGGTGGGTGTGGATATGTTGTGGTTTAGGGTGTGTAGTGGCTGAGGGATGGTGGTGAGTGAGGAGGTGTGGTGGGTGAGGCAGTGTACTGGGTGAGGGTGTGTGGTGGGTGAGATTATGTTGTGGCTGACAGAGTATGATGGGTGAAGGTAGGTGGGGGTATGTGGTGGGTGAAGGTGTGTGGTGGGTGAGGATGTGTGAGTGAGTGTGAGGATGTGTGAGTGTGAGGATGTGTGAGTATGAGGATGTGTGAGTGTGTGTGTGTGGTGGGTGAGTGTGGTGGGTGAGGAATGAGAGGGTGAGAGAGGACAAGAAGGTCGGTGGCTTCTGTGGTTGGAAGAGAGCCCCGAGGCGGTCTATACTGTGCAGCTGGTGCAGACACGGTGGGAGGAGCCCACCCAGGCCCTGTGCGGCACAGGACCCCTGTGTCAAATAGAGGGATGAGGGGCCAAGACCATGTCCCTTCTCTGAGGCTCCCAGCATGTTTTTTTTTCAACAAGAAATACCAAAATAGGCTTTCTAAGACCGTGTCGTATTTTAAATATTGTATTCATTAAATTAATACTTTTGATACACACACAAGCAATTAAATATTTTATTTCTCTGTTCCTAAAAGTAAACAAATTGATGTAGTTTTGAGTGATATAAAATGTCAGAACCTTTGCAGTAAAACCACACTAATTTTGCATTTTGAAGAAGACAGAATATTCTACCAATTATAGTTTAATGATAATTCTGTGTCCCTTTGTGTTGGTTTCCCGAGGCTACTGTGGTAAATTACCACAAGCTTTGTGGCTTAAAACAACAGAAATTCATTCTCTCACACACTCTGGAGGCCAGAGGTCTGAAATCAGTTTTTACTGGGAGAATCCATCCCTCACCTCTTCCAGCTCTGTTGGCTTCTAACTTCCTGGCGGCACCACTCTGATCCCTTTTTCTCTTCGGTGGAAACAGCTCCTGAAACTTGGTTGCTCAGTCATTTCTGACTCTTTGCAACCCCACAGACTGTAGCTCGCCAGGCTCCTCTGTCCATGGGATTTCCCAGGCAAGAACACTGGAGTGGATAGCCATTTCCTTCTCTAGGGGAACTTTGTGATCTAGATATTGAATCCATGTCTGTTGCATTGGCAGGCAGATTCTTTACCACTAAGTCACCTGGGAAACCCATCAGTTTCAGTTCAGTGGCTCAGTCATGTCCGACTCTGAGACCCCATGGACTGCAGCACGCCAGGTCTCCCTGTCTGTTACCAACAACTGAAGCTTGCTCCAACTCATGTCCTTCGAGTCGGTGATGCCATCCAACCATCTCATCCTCCGTCGTCCCCTTCTGCCTTCAGTCTTTCCCAGCATCAGGCTCATTTCCAATGAGTCATTTCTTCACATCAGGTGGCCAAAGTATTGGAACGTCAGCTTTAGCATTAGTCCTTCCAATGAATATTCAGGACTGATTTCCTTTAGGATTGACTGGTTTGATCTCCTTGCTGTCCAAGGGACTCTCAAGAGTCTTCTCCAGCACCACAGATTGAAAGCATCAATGGAAACAGTGACAGACTTTATTTTCTTGGGCTCCAAAATCACTGCAGATGGTGACTGCAGCCATGAAATTAAAAGACGCCTGCTCCTTGAAAGAAAAGCTATGACCAACCTAGACAGCATATTAAAAAGCAGAGACATTACTTTGCCAACCAAGGTCCGTCTAGTCAAAGCTATGGTTTTTCCAGTAGTCATGTATGGATGTGAAAGAGTTGGACCATAAAGAAAGCTGAGCACCTAAGAATTGATGCTTTTGAACTGTGGTGTTGTAGAATCGTGGATATGGAGGCCCAATGATAAGATTTTCAACTTCTCATAGGCTTGGAGCCTCAACTCAGCAGCCCCCATTGTTCAGGAATCTAGCAGAAAAGTAATTCAGTCTGCTTTTCTCTGCAGATACTGGTTTAAGGATAAAGTTGCCTCTGGCTGCTTCTGAATTTTAATGAAAGCTAAGCTTTTCTACTCAACTCCTGCCCCAGGCTGCAGAGTCAGCTGTGACTCAGGCTGAACACTATTCTCCTGGCAACGTGATTGCCAAGCCAGACCCATGAGAGCCATTTCTAGGGCTTCTCTGCTGAGACATTCCCCTCTTCTCTGATGAGGCTGAAAGATATGGATGCTGCTGCTGAAGGATGGACAACCAAGGCGGGTTATATCCCGAACTGACTGCACCCCAGCTTCTGAGGTAACAGACAAACCACAGTTGCTGACATTCCCTGGGGCTTTCCTCAGTGTCCTTCCAATAGAGGTTCCTTGTTTCATTTTAACTAGTTTAAGTAGGTGGTGGTTTAGTTGCTAAGTCATGTCCAACTCTTGCGATCCCATGGACTGTAGCCTGCTAGGCTCCTCTGTCCATGGGATTCTCCAGGCAAGAATACTGGAGTGGGTAGCCATTTCCTTCTCCAGAGGATCTTCCTGACCCAGGAATTGAACCCGGGTCTTCTGCATTGCAGGCAGATTCTTTACCGACTGAGCTATGAGGGAAGCCCATTTTGAGTAGACTTTCTGCCAAAGACATTCAATGTTCCTAGGGTTCACCAGAGAAACTCCATCACCGTTTTCTCACCCCTATCACCACAACAGCCAGCCCCTCAACAAGGAGAAAGGTTCAGCCTTAAATGATAGCCCGAGGCCTTCAGGAGCTGAGAAATCCATTCATTTGGCCTCCTTGGTCTTCTCTGAGCCAGCTTCACCTAGG
Organism: Bubalus bubalis; assembly: GCF_019923935.1. NCBI lineage: Eukaryota > Metazoa > Chordata > Mammalia > Artiodactyla > Bovidae > Bubalus > Bubalus bubalis. The sequence goes on along the minus strand of NC_059159.1, from coordinate 27,174,301 downwards.
GTGCTGCCTTTTGTGTATTGATGGGGACCCAGGATTACCATAGGATATAAACACAGATGTACCACCTCTTTGGCAAAATCTGGTCCTAGCTGAGATCAACAATGCAAGTGGAAGCAATTAAGACTACCTTCAAGGGTGGACAAACTACTTTTCAGAAGACTGGCTCCCCAAGGTGGTTCAGACCACCACAGACCAATAATCTGAGGCAAGTGACTTGGTTGTGACCAGTGAGATGGGCACCGTTCTCCAAAAAGTTCAAGTTCCACATCTTATTCTGGCTGAGAACCTAAACTGCTGAACAGGTGTCAGAATAGCTAGACATGAAAACTAAGAGACTGTGGCCTGAAAGCTCTGTGGTCATCTTATTATCAGGGCAAGGTAATGCTGCAGTAAGCAAGCTGGAATGATAATGCATAAATGCAGCTGAGTTCATTTCTCATTCACAGGAACAGTCCCAAGGGGGTTCACTTCTGGTGGCTGGGGATACTGCTCTCATAAACCTCTTTAAATATCTGGGCTCTGTTATCATCAATACATGGCTTCCAAGATCGTTGTAACAAAAGAGGAGAGGTCATGAAGGACCATGCAATGAGGATGTTTTCTACAGTTATATCAGGCCTAGAAAAGTTGTCACATGCCTCATCTCAGTCTCATGGCCTCAACTAACTGCAAAGGAAGCTGAGACTGTGGTACGGGTGTGTGCCCAAATGGAGGAGACAGCCATTTAGAGAGCAGTTAGCCATCCCCATAGTTCTTGTGGACATGAAGTCACCTGTGTGTGCTCTCCATGCTCCTGAGTTCCAGAGCTGCCCTGGCAGCCCCTGTAGGGATGGTTCTGAGGGGCCAGGCTACCAATTAAATCAGCTGGGAAAGCTGCCCCATCAGTGTTCACTCATCAGAGGCAATTCTAAATTCCTCTCATGGATTCTGAATGCTCCACCCTTTGCGTAGGACCCAGTCTAGCACTTGGGACCCTTGACCTTGACCCAAGCCTGATAGCCCTCAGGCTACCATGGCAAAGACTTCCAGATTAGCCCCCACGTGAACTCATGCCTCATGGCTCTACTGCCACTCTGAGAGCAGTGGACCCCTTGTGAGATGGCATCCGCCATTCTCTTCCTGGATCCTTGACCCTACCAACCCCAGCCACTGCCATTCCCTCCACAAATGACCTAGACACCTGAAGTTGCGGTTCCTTTCCCAGGTTGAACAAGCGGTCACCAGTCAACCATTTACTACCCAATAACCAATGACCAAAGACAGCTTCTCACGCATATCCTTCAGGAGTGCTGAAAATGTCTCCAATTCCCTATAGTGATTTTTGGAACCTATGCCACGCCCTTTCCTGTTCCCAGTCATTTTTCTTGTGAGGCGGGCAGGAGCAAAGGCTTAGTGATGAAATTTCTGGGCTGAGGAAAGTCCAGCAGAGCCCAGGCCCTGACCCCTCCTCACTAAGGAGAGGAGCAAACAGGCAGTAGGCACACGGGGAGCAACAGCCTCTCCAAGGCCCCAGGGACGGCCCCACTCCAGCCACGCACACCAGTGACCTGTCGTTGCCTCAGTGTTGCCCGTCCCCCCAGGCTGTGGATGAAGTTGGACCTGAGCTCCGGCATCTGCGCCCTTCCTGAGCAAGGCCTGGCCTGTCTCCAGGCCTTGGGTTTTTCTCCATCTTCTGTGGTGGCAATGCCTCCGGACAGCTGAAGAGATCCTCTGGGTGTTTTGCAGAGAGAACAGGAGGAGATCAGACCAGCCTGACCTCAATCCAGGTGCCAATTCTTCCGGCTGTCTGACTCTGGGCCAGTTCCACCCGGTGTCTCTGTCCCCTCCTTTCAAAGTACAGATTCCTACAGGGCCGAGGGAGTCAGTTAACTGAGGTCACAGCGGGGGTTCTTTCCCCTGGCTCTCAGGCTGCCTTCGGACGTTTACAGAAACTCTGAGCACAGGGCCATATGGTGTGTGCCAGCTGCCTGCGTCGCTCTGAGAAGAGGAGCCTTAGTTTTTGTCTGGTTCTCAGAGGGGCCCATAAGCCCCTCACCTAGAACCCCCACTCTCACCACTTTGGGCTGAGTATCTTTCTGGGCACCCAGCCTCGCCTCTTGCTCTGAGCTGCATTTGCCATATGGCACTGTGGTGACCCGTCTCCCACACCAGGACTCACACAGGGCCATGCTTGTACTCTATGACTGACCCAGGAACTATTTGCAACAGGGTCTTAACAGGTTCTTTCTCCAGCCACCATAGTCCTTTTCATCCAGAAGCCCCGCTACCCTCATCTCTCTACCTGCCCTTCAAGCAGAGCTGCGGTGATCCCCAGAACCCCTCTCTTGCCAGCCCCCAGACCCCTGCTCTGGCTCCTCTGCCCCCATGGCTTCCACTAGGTGCTATGAAGGTGATACCAGCCACTCTGACATGGGAATCCAAGGTTGCAGTGGCTTAATGCAATAGAGGGATGATTCTTCATATGAAATCCAGCTGGCAGTGTGTTCCACAGAGCCACCAAGGGTCCAAGCCCTGCCTTCCTTACCATGTGGCTTCCACGGAGGCCTTGGGCATCCGTCTCCAGCCAGGGACCTGAGAGAACATGGAGAACAGTGTGGAAGTTCTCTTAGGTTTTCACAACAGATGCAGATGCCGCTTCTACCCACTTCCTGTTGGCCAGAACACCACCTTAGTCCACTTGGGCTTCTCACAGCTCTGGAGGCTGGGAAGCCCAAGATCAAGGCACTGGCAGATTGGGTGTGTGGTGATAGCCCACTTCCTGGTTCACAGTCGGGTCATCCTGCTGTGTCCTCACATCAGGGAAGGGTGGAAGAGTTTTGCGGCCTTTTTTTTAATAAGGGCCTTAAGTTCATCCATAAGGACTCTACTTTCATGACCCAATTGCCTTGCTGTTCACACTGTTCGCTGAACTCAGGGTGGGCAAGCTAAGAGGCTGGAAGGAGACTCAAGGAGCTGTAGGAACTGCAGACATGCTTATTCTCTCCTGGCTGACACAGCAGCAGCAGTAGCAGCAGACACTCTATATTCTCCCCTCTCATGGCTGACCCAATGGACACAGCTGTGACGAAGCAGTAAGGCCGCCACTTCCTAGGTGGAGCTTTTATACCCCTACAGCACAAAGTAGCTCGTGACCAAGTGAGTACCTCGTGATGCATAGGTGCAGTGCTATAAATGATCTCAGCTGTTACATAGTCATTATTTACAAAACGTGAAGCAAGAGAGCCTGGATATGCCATCTTGGCTAATTTGCTGTCTCCCCACAGCGCCCCTGTGGTCACTGAAGGAGCGCTGTTCCTCTCCTCCTCTCCCACACGGAACACACTCCCACTCCTGTGCCCTCTCTGCCTTCTGGGACCTCAGCCACACCCTGGGACCCCCAAGAGATACACAGTTCTCTCTCTAGTCCAGTGTAGTTCCTTGTGGTCTAATAGTAGTCGTGTTAGTCGCTCAATTGTGTCCAACTCTTTGCAATCCCACAGACTGTAGCCCATCAGTCTCCTCTGTCCATGGGATTCTCCAGGCAAGAATACCGGAGTGGGTTGCCATTCCCTTCTCCAGAAGACCTTCCCGATCCAGGGATCAAACCTGGGTCTCTTGCAGAGCAGGCAGATTCTTTACCCTTTGAGCTACAGGGAAGTTTTTGTGGTCTGGAAACCAACAAACTAAAAAACAAGTCAGCTGTCTTCATCTGGCCTTCCCTCTCACTGCCTCACACACACACACACACACACACACACACACACACACACACACACAGTATCCAGGGGCAGAATATCCACCACACAACACCCTAGTCAGGAGAAGAATGCAAAGTGTCGAGCAGGCTCTAATCACAGCAATTGTGAAATCCAGCCGGATGGACGCTGGAAAAGTGGCTGCCTGGCGAGAGATTCTGCCCTGCCCTGCCCTGCCCGACCTCCACAGCTCCCCTCCCGGTCCAGGGCTCTGCTGCCGCTCTGCTGCGGTGCCTGGTTCAGAGTAGGTATTGGGAAATGCCCTCCTAGGTCACTGCCTCTCTCTTGCAGCCTGCAACTCCCTCTGGTAAACGTTCAAAGGCCTGAGATGGTTCTAAGCCCAAAGAGTCAACATCTTTTTTATTTTAGTTCAGGCTTCTGGCTTAATTGACGGGACAGATCCCTCAGAACCTGAAAGGCTCTTCATTTCTCTGCTCCCAGTCAGCCTCAGGTGTCAGTGACCACACGCAAAATTCATTTTGAGACACCATTCTCCAGACTGGTTTTTGACTTCCTGCCTTTGGGCCGTGTCCCTGGATACACCAGAGGCTCTCAGGCCAGGGGGAAGGACACTCGCTTCCTCTGACCTGGCACAGGGCTGAGGCTTAATGGGCCTTTGCTGCTCAAAAGATTGTTGAATGTGAATTCCTTCTGACTGTCTAGAAGCAGTCACCCTTCCCAGCCAAGGCCCCAGGTTTCTAGGATCTTCCTATTTCATTTTAGTTTTGCTTGCAAATTAGCCAGTTTTTGCCTGGCCTCATCTTTTTATTCTAATACCTTGTTAAATACTGCCTACAAAAACCAAAGCTCTCTATGACAATCTGTTTTACAACCACTTCCCCGAGAACGTCAGCTCAGAGGACAGCTGGCCTGCTCATATATAGCAACCATCCTTCCAAATGTTTTGCCATCACATAGCATGGGTCTCCATCTTTCCAGATCCCCAAAATGGTCTCCTCACCACTTGCCCCCAACTACACAACAATTCCATGCATTTCAGACTTTTCCTGTGGTAAAACCCCACTCCTAGGACCCCTTCATGGATCACCGCCTTGTTGTGGTGAAGGGTCTTGCATAACTCAGTGAAGCTATGAACCATGCCCTGTAGGGTCACTCAAGATGGACGGGTCACAGTCGAGAGTTCTGACAAAACATGATCCATTGGAGGAGGCAATGGCAAACCACCCTAGTATACTTGCCATGAGGACCTCATGAACTGAATAAAAGGACAAAAAGATACGACACCAAAAGGTGAGTCCCCCAGGTCAGAATGTGTCCAATATGCTACTGGGGAAGAGCAGAGGAGAAGTACTAATAGCCCCAGAAAGAATGAAGCGGCTGGGCCAAAGAGGAAATGATGCTCAGCTGTGGATGTGTCTGGTGATGAAAGTAAAATCCGATGTTGCAAAGAACAGTATTGCATAGGAACCTGGAATGTAAGGTCCATGAATCAAGGTAAATTGCACATGGTCAAGCAGGAGATGGTAAAACTAAACATGCACAGGAATGGGCGAATTTAATTCAGATGACCATTGCATCTACGACTGTAGGCTGGAATCCCATAGAGAAATGGAGTAGCCCTCATAATCAACAAGAGTCAGAAATGCAGTACTTGGGCGCAACCTCAAAAACAGAATGATCTCAGTTCGTTTGCAAGGCGAGTCATTCAACATCACAGTAATTCAAGTCTATGCCCCTACCTAAAGCAAAGGAGGACAGGAAAGATATTCCCATTTGAATGCAGAGTTCCAAAGAATAGTAAGGAGAGATAAGAAAGCCGTCCTCAGCGATCGGTGCAAAGAAATAGAGGAAAACAACAGAATGGGAAAGACTAAAGATCTCTTCGAGAAAATTAGAGATACCAAGGGAACATTTCATGCAAAGATGGGCTCGATAAAGGACAGAAATGGTATGGACCTAACAGAAGCAGAAGATATTAAGAAGAGGTGGCAAGAATACACAGAAGAACTGTACAAAAAAGATCTTCATGACCCAGATAATCACGATGGTGTGATCACTCACCTAGAGCCAGACATCCTGGAATATGAGGTCAAGTGGGCCTTAGAAAGCATCACTACGAACAAAGCTAGTGGAGGTGATGGAATTCCAGTGGAGCTCTTTCAAATCCTGAAAGATGATGCTGTGAAAGTGCTGCACTCAATATGCCAGCAAATTTGGAAAACTCAGCAGTGGCCACAGGACTGGAAAAGGTCAGCTTTCATTCTAATCCCAAAGAAAGGCAATGCCAAAGAATACTCAAACTATCGCACAATTGCACTCATCTCACATGCTAGTAAAGTAATGCTCAAAATTCTCCAAGCCAGGCTTCAGCAATACGTGAACCGTGAACTTCCTGATGTTCAAGCTGGTTTTAGAAAAGGCAGAGGAACCAGAGACCAAATTGGCAACATCCACTTGACCATCAAAAAAGCAAGAGAGTTCCAGAAAAACATCTAGTTCTGCTTTATTGACTATGCCAAAGCCTTTGACTGTGTGGATCACAATAAACTTTGGAAAATTCTTCAAGAGATGGGAATACCAGACCACCTGACCTGCCTCTTGAGAAACCTATATGCAGGTCAGGAAGCAACAGTTCGAACTGGACATGGAACAACAGACTGGTTCCAAATAGGAAAAGGAGTACTTCAAGGCTGTATATTGTCACCCTGCTTATTTAATCTATATGCAGAGTACATCATGAGAAATGCTGCGCTGGAAGAAGCACAAGCTGGAATCAGGATTTCTGGGAGAAATATCAATAACCTCAGATATGCAGATGATACCACCCTTATGGCAGAAAGTAAAGACGAACTAAAAAGCCTTTTGATGAAAGTGAAAGAGGAGAGTGAAAAAGTTGGCTTAAAGCTCAACATTCAGAAAACGAAGATCATGGAATCCGGTCCCATCACTTCATGGGAAATAGATGGGGAAACAGTGGAAACAGTGTCAGACTTTATTTTTCTGGGCTCCAAAATCACTGCAGATGGTGACTGCAGCCATGAAATTAAAAGACGTTTACTCCTTGGAAGGAAAGTTATGACCAACCTAGACAGCATATTAAAAAGCAGAGATATTACTTTGCCAACAAAGGTCCATCTAGTCAAGGCTATGGTTTTTCCAGTGGTCATGTATGGATGTGAGAGTTGGACTGTGAAGAAAGCTGAGTGCCGAAGAACTGATGCTTTTGAACTGTGGTGTTGGAGAAGACTCTTGTGAGTCCCTTGGACTGCAAGGAGATTCAACCAGTCCATCCTAAAGGAGACCAGTCCTGGGTGTTCATTGGAAGGACTGATGCTGAGGCTGAATCTCCAGTACTTTGGCCACCTCATGTGAAGAGTTGACTCATTGGAAAAGACCCTAATGTTGGGAGGGATTGGGGGCAGGAGGAGAAGGGGACGACAGAGGATGAGATGGCTGAATGGCATCACCAACTCAATGCACATGAGTTTGGATAAACTCCAGGAGTTGGTGATGGACAGGGAGGCCTGGCATTCTGTGATTCATGGGGTCGCAAAGAGTCGGACACAACTGAGCAACTGAACTGAACTGATGCCCCTACCATCGATGCCAAGGAAGCTGAAGGTGATCTGTTCTAAGAAGACCTAGAAGACCTCCTAGAACTAACACCAAAAAAAAGGATGTTCTATTCATCATTGAGGATTGGAATGCAAAAGTAAGAAGTCAAGAGATACCTGGAGTAACAGGCAAGTTTGGCCTTAGAGAGCAAAACAAAGCAGGCAACAGTTTACTGAATTCTTCCAAGAGAATTCACTGGTCATTGCAAACACCCTTTTTCAACAACACAAGAGATGACTTTACACATGGACATCACCAAATGGTCAATATGCAAATCAAATTGATTACATTCTTTGTAGCCAAAGAAGGAGAAGCTGTATACAGCCTGCAAAAACAAGACCTGGAGCTGACTGTGGCTCAGATCATCAGCTTCTTATCACAAAATTCAGGCTTAAACTCAAGAAAAAGGGGTAAACCACTAAGTCAGCCAGGTACTAATGAAATCAAATCCCCTATAAATATGCATTGGAGGTAACAGATAGATTCAAGGGATTAGATCTAGTTAATAGTATGCCTAAAGAACTATGGATGGAGGTCTGTAATACTGTATAGGAGGCAGTGAACAAAACCATCCCAAAGAAAAAGAAAAGCAAGAAGGCAAAGTGGTTATATGAAGAGGCTTTACAAATAGTTGAAGAAAGAAGAGAAACAAAAAGCAAGGGAGAAAGGGAAAGGTACAGCCAACTAAACACAGAGTTCAAAAGAACAGCAAGGAGAGACAAGAAGGCCTTCTTCAATGAACAGTCCATAAAACTAGCAGAAAATAACAGGAGGGGAAAGACTAGAGATCTCTTCAGGAAAACTGGAAATATCAAGGAAATATTTCACCCAAAAATAGGCACTATAAAGGACAGAAACAGTAGAGATCTAGTAGATGCTGAAGAGATCAAGAAGAGACGAAAAGAATACATGGAAGAACTGTACAAAAAAGACCTTAATGAGCTGGATTACTATGATGCTGTGGTCAGTCACCCAGAGCCAGACATTCTGGAGCATGAAGTCAAGTGGGCCTTAGGAAGCACTGCTGTAAACAAAGCTAGTGGATGCGATGGAATTCCAGTAGAGCTATTCAAAACCGTAAAGGACGATACCATCAAGGTGTTGCTTTCAATAAGTCAGCAAATCTGGAAGACCCAGCAGTAGCCACAGGACTGGAAAAGGTCAATCCTCATCCCAATTCCCAAGAAGGGTAGTACCAAAGAATGTGCTAGCCATCGGACAATTGCACTCATCTCCCATGCTAGTAAGGTCATGTTTAAAATCTTGCATGCTAGGCTTCAGCATTATGTGAACCAAGAGTCTCCAAATGTCCAAGCTGGGTTTAGAAAAGGAAGAGGGGCCAGAGATCAAATTGTCAATATTCGCTGCATCATAGAGAAAGCAAGGGAATTCCAGAAAACCATCTACCTCTGGTTTTCATTGACTATGTTAAAGCCTTTGACTGTGTGGATCATAACAAACTGGAAAGTTTTTAAAGAGATGGGAATAGCAGACCATCTTACCTGTCTCCTGAGGAACCTGTATGCAGGTCAAGAAGCAACAGTTAGGACCCTGTATGGAACAACTGATTGGTTCAAGATTGAGAAAGGAGTACAACAGGGCTGTCTGCTGTCACCCTGTTTGTTTGACCTATATGCTGAGCACATCATGAGAAATTCCTGGCTGGAAGAGTTACAAACTAGAATCAGGAGAAACATCAACAACCTCAGATATGCAGATGATACCACTCTAACTGCAGAAAGTGAAGAGGAACTAAAGAGCCTCTTGATGAGGGTGAAGGAGGAGAGTGGAAGAGCCAGCTTAAAACTAAATATTACAAAAACTAAGATCATGGCATCTGGCCTCATTACTTCATGGCAAATAGAGGGGGGGAAGGTGGAAGTAGTGACAGATTTCCTCTTCTTGGGCGCTAAAATCACCGCGGATGCTGACTGCAGCCATGAAATCAAAAGACAATTGCTTCTTAGGAAAGCAGTGACAAACCTAGACAGTGTGTTGAAAAGCAGAGACATTACTCTGCCGACAAAGGGCCATATAGTCAAGACTGTGGTCTTCCCAGTGGTCACGTACAATTGTGAGAACTGGACTGTAAAGAAGGCAGAACGCCAAAGAATTGATGTCTTCAAACTGTGGTACTGAAGAGGACTCGGCTGAAGCTGGAACTACAGTGATTTGGTCATCTGATACAAAGCGCCGACTCTTTGGAAAAGTCCCTGATGCTAGGAAAGATTGAGGGCAGAAGGAGAAGAGGGAATCAGAGGATGAGATGGCTGGATGGCATCACCAATGCAATGAACATGAACTTGGGCAAACTCTGGGAGATGGTGAGGGAGATAAGGGAGGCCTGGCATGCTGTAGTTCATGGGGTCGCATAGAGTCAGACACGACTGGGTGACTGAACAACAGCAATACCAATTTGTCTTAAAAACATTAACTCATTCAAGAGGTAACTCTCCCCAAATCTCATTTTGCTAAACACATTGTAAGCTTACTTTTCACTTGTATAAAAGGCAGGCTAGGGAGCAAAGGACCAGGGACCTCTGTTCCTTGCAGTCATTCAGTGACTTCGAGTAAGTAAGGCTGTGTCAGTCTCCATACACAGCTTCTGAGGGAGACCTGGACACCAGAACCCAGGCAGCAAATAGAAGAGAGCAGAGCAGGGGTCGGCCTGGTTTTGTAGACATAGTTTTATTGCATCACAGTCAGACCCATTGTTGACATATTGCCACAGCTGTTTTCACACTACAAGGGCAGAGTTGAATTGTTGTAGAGGAGGCTGTGTAGCTCACAAGGCCTAATAAAGTTACCATCTGGCCCTTTGCAGAAAAAAGACTGCCAACCTCTATGGTGGAGGACTGGCAACCGAAACAGGCCAGGCCCAGAAATGGCATCATGGGCCAGAACAAAGCCGCGTAAATGGCCCCTCAACTGTAAGGGAGGCTGCAATTGTGCTCTCAGTGGGGCGCAAAAAACAAAGAAAAGAGACAGAGTTATCACCTGGCCTGTCTCTGCCACAAACACCCTCCAGGCCCTGGTAACCTTAGACACAGCATTTATGGGTTCATCGGCTTTGCTAAACTTCAGATCCATATCTCTAGAAGTGTCCAGACTTCCCAAATAGAACTTGATCCTTTTTCTCCGCAGCCCGTACCCCCCCCAAATCTGTTTCTCCTTCTGTGGTTCATAATTCAGTAAATAGTTCATAGTTCACTCAAGCATGAAAACTCTAACCTTCCCAATCCCTCCACCCCATATCCATGCTCTTCCTGTGCATATAAGTTTCTGTCTCCCAAATCTTACCGCCCCTCTGCTCCATATTCTGCAACAACTCTCGTGTATTAGCCTTTTAACTTGCTGCAAGTTAAGCTCCCACAAAGCTTGCACACGATTGTCTGAGTCTGCTTCTTTAAAGTCTGGTCGATCTGCATCACTCCCTTGTGTGAGCTTCTTGCTGTCCCCAAAAGTCACAGACAGATCACCTGAAGCCCCCGTCTCTGCCATGGCAGGGCTGAGAGGGGAGTTGTGGTTTAGGAGCCCTCAGAGACTCCATACTCCACTCCCCCATACTTTGCAGGATAAAGCTCCAGGAAGCACAAAGAAAATTCTTTGCATAGCAGAAACTCTCAAACCAGTACAGAGGGAGCAGCCCCCTTTCCACGCTCTCAGAGAAAAATCTTGCAGCAGGCTGAGCAGTTTTGCTCTGCAGGGACGTGGTCGTGTATCTCATCACAGGCTCTCTGCCTCCTTGACTCTCCATTCCAACCTGTTTGTCAGAAATTTCTAATGCCCGAATCTTGAGACCAGGACCTTTCCACAGGGGCTTCTCCTCTGGGACAAAGTCCCTCCCAATGACCTCAGAAGATCACCATGTCCATTACCCCTTTCTCCCCTTCTCATGACATGGCAGCCTCTTTGGGGGACAAAGAGAAGCCAACCAGGGCTGAGGTCTTCCTGGGGATTGTGAGTTTGGTCCCTTGGGCTGCCTGGGTGATGACCCAGGTGATGACCCTGCCCAGGTGTGACTTCCCCAGTCACCCTCCACCACTATCCTGTGTTTCCCTGTAACAATCTTATCTTTGAAACAATCTTATCTTTTACATGTGTTCATGGCCTGTCTCCCCCACTAGAAAGCAAGGCACCAAATCAGAGTGGTGACACCGTCTCTCTTTTCTGTTGTTTCCCCAGCATCTTGAAAAGCGTCTGGCTTAGCCTTGGTGCTCAGTAAGTTTTTGCCAAATGAATGAATTAGCTAGTGACCTTCGAATGACCTCTTGCTCTCCCCACAAAAATCAGCTCCCCCCACCCCAACCCAAGACACCATACCTCCCTCAGTTGCTCTGTCCCAGTTTCAAAGACCGTCTCCTCCCAGAGGACATCTACAGTTGAGTCCCTACCTGGAACTCTCCATCTAAGCAAATAAGAGCTCCACTCAACCCCTGTTCAGAGAAAAGCATGGGCCCTCCTTGACTTCTGCCTCCCTTTCCTCCAGTGCATCAGCAAATCCTATTGGGACCACCTCCAAGGTGTATGCTGACCTCTTGCCATGGTCCCTCACTACCAACTCTCTCCTGGACAGCTAAATCAGCCTTCCCCTGGGGCTTCCTGCCTCTCTTGCAGGGTGGCCTTTTGAAAGTACAATTCAGCCTTCTGCTTGCCACCCTCTGATAGCTCCCTTCACACCTGGAGTAAAATCCAAGTGAGCCCACAAGTGAAACCACAGAGCCCCATGATGCCCCAGTCATCATCACTAGCTCACCTGCTTCCCCCCAGTTCCAGGGCCTTGGGGCTCTTCACTGCTCCTCAGGCTCACCCAGAACTCCTGCCCCAGAGCCTCTGCACCTGCAGCTGCCCTGCCCCAAGCGTTCTTTCCCACATACCCCCGTGGCTCACTTCCGTTAGGATTCGTCTCAAACATTTCATCAGCATTCTATCGGATAAGGATAGAGTAGGACAGTTACACAAGAAGTTGTAGAAGTCCCAGTAGGGACATAGATAGAAAAGGAAACCTAGGAAACTTTGGGAGGTCACTGTAAGTCAATGATAGCTCCAGAAAGCTATTGGAACATAATTCAATGAAGCAAGCTTGTTTAATTATAAAACCATAAACAAAACCACAAGATATGCCCCAGGCCACTAGATGGAAGAAACCACTTTTCTACTAATAATCCTAGTTTGATCTCATAGGGTCAGACACTTTGCTGCCTAACATGAAGGAGGAGCTAATTCTGTATGCCTTACGTCTGCATCTATGTCTACCTGAAGAAGGCAGTCTTTTCCCTTCCCCTTTTTTCCTTTATAAATTGTAGCCCATTCAATCCTCGGGGCAGAGTTCCCTCACCTGCCCACTTGCATCTCTTACAAGTGTCCTATATTAATAAATCTATCTCTTGCTTATCACTTTGCCTCTTGCTGAATTCCTTCTGTGCTGAGACACAAAGAACCTGAGCCTCAGTAAGTCCAGACATTGGGTGAGTGATTCTAATTAAAAGAGCGTGGGTTCAAGTCCCTGGGTTCTGGCCGGGTTTGAGTCCTGGCCATGTGGGTTAGAGTCCCAAGCAGGGTTTTGTCAGGGTTCAAGTCCCAACACATGGGTTCAAGTTCCAATCTGAGGTACAGTTTCACAAGGACTTTTCTGGCTGCTCTGCCTCAGATAGGGCCCCCTGCCTCTGGTTTCTCACTGTGCCTCCCAGGTCTCACAATGCACTTCACACTGCTCTGTGGCTGTCGGCTGAGTGTTGTCAACAGACAACACTGTAAGCTCCCGAAGGATAGGGACCTGACTATGTGCCGCTGTGCCCCAGTGTCTAGAACAAGGCTTGCCCCATCTCTAAGCTCAATAAATATCTGTTGAATGAAAACAAAATGATGACTAAAGGAGGTGGGTCCCTGTGTGTGGGGAGGGCGGGGTGGGAGGTGCGCAGATTCAGAGCTCAGGTCAAGGGATCTAGGTGGAGTGCAAAAGGGCCCTAGTCCTCCACCCTCCCTGTCTTCTGGCATGTTCCGTCTACAGTCCCTGTGCCCCTCCCTCTGACTTTAGGCTCAGTCCTGTGACTGGGCAGTAGGCTGTGGATAGACATGACTTGAGGGCAGGGCTGTGTGTTTCTGTCTCTGCCCTCAGGTCCACCATGAGAACATCTCTGGGCAAGCCTGCAAATGACAAGGGACCCATGGATATGTGTGCAGAGAACATTCTGGGCCGGGCTAAGGGAACAGCCAGTGCAAAGGCCTGAAGGCAGGCGCTTGCCTGGTGTGCTAAAGACACAGCAGGGCTGGCCCTGCAGCCCAGGGAGGGAGGGATAGCAGCACAGAGGCCAGAGCCTGGAGGACATTGCACACCCTTGTGAGACTGGGCTTTTTCATCTGTGAGATGAGAAGCTGAGGTGGGTGTGATTGTTTTAGCGCTGGTAGCAACTGATACAGTAACGTGGCAGAAGCAGAGAGACAGGGACCCAAGGGATATTGCAGTGATGAGCCCAGGGTGGCCGCTGTGGAGGTGGGGAGAAGCAGTGGGATTCTGACAGCTGGGAAATTAGCACCGGAGGGTTTGCATAAGGACTGGAGGAGGGAGTGAGCAATGAGAGAAGGGGAGGAGTTCTGAGCTGAGAAAGCACAGAGACCCTGCCCAAATGCCTTGGCCTCCTGCCCAGAGGACCCCTCTTTCCCTTCCAGCTGTACTAGCCTTTTTTCATTCCTCACACACATTCAATTCTCTCCTGCCTCAGGCCTTTGTCATTTGCTGTTGCCACTTTTTCCTTGCTTTGCCTGGCTAATCCTTGTCACTGGGGTCACAGCTTAAAATTAAGCACTTTACAGAGACGTTCCAAGACCCCCACCGCCCTATCGACGAATCTGGCTCTGTTATTTTTTCTCCTCCCACCCTGCTCTTTCCCTTCCCGCTTCTCATTGTAATCGTATACACAGTGCTGTGTTTACTAGTTTAACGTCTGTCTCCACTGGATTATGGAAAGCAGAGCCCTTTCCTAGCCAAGTTCTGGAGAGAGGCTGCCTGAATTTAAGTCTTCATTCCTCCCATTTAAACCCATGTGAATGTGGGACCATCTGGCCTCAGTTTCCTCCCTGGAAGAATGGCAGGGACTAAGACCCAATAGATCATCAACATAAAGCACTTAGCTCAGTGCCTGGGACATGATTCAATAAATGTTAACCACTACATTAGCCATCGTAAGAAGACCGGTATAAGAACTATCAAAAAGCACTTAGTCTGTTTGTATGACTTAACCAGACTTGGCAAGCTCTCCGAGCGGTGTAAACAAGCAGCACTCCAGGTATCAGACTGCCTAGATGAGGCAGGATTGAAACTGCCTCTTGGCAAATGCACAATTGGGTAAATAAAAGAGATGTATGGCATTTGTTGTTTTTGGTTGCTTAGCATCCAAAGCCTGAGCAGATCCCTAGATGGGCAGGAGGCAGGATTCCCTATGGAAGCCCAGTGGGGCCACATTCCCTCTCCCAGATCCTGCCAGAGACAGCTTGGCCACTCAACCTGAGCTCTTCTGCCTAGGATGTGGACACTGACTGAGGGTCACAGAGAAGCCGGGACCATTGAGATGCTTCTCCTCTGATGCTAGGGGCACAGCTGCTAGCACCAAGGGGCCATGGTGACCATGACGTCAGCAGGCCCATCCTCACTAGCTCTGCCTGTGTTTCTACCTCCCAGCCTTCCTGCCCAATTCATATGGTTCTCCAGTCTATCTTGTGATTCCACAGCTTACCCATCATGCTGCCAGAAAATTCCTTTCAGAAAAGTCTGTTTTCTCTTGTCTATAGCAGGAATTCGGGCTCATCTGCCCTCTGAAGGAGCTGAGTATCAAAAAACCTCAGAAAACTTCCATCATTCCTCACCCAGGTTCCACCCTGCACATCACCATGAGCACAAAACTTCACTGGAATGCTGCCGCCGCGCATTAACCTTTACTCAGAGAACCCAGAAAAGAGGGTAAAGGTGTGGCAGGCTTCTTTCTTAGTACGTCATATCACCCTGCCCCAGTGCAAATGGCAGCGAGGGTGTCCCTAGGTCAGGGCTGTTCCAGAAGAAACAGAGAGAAGCAAAAGGAGCTAAGCCTGGAATATTGAAGTTCTTGGCTCAGTAAAAACACTATGAAGGCGCATTCTCTTCCCACCCAGAGGATGGGCTGGAATGGAGAAGCACAGAGCTCAGAGAGGAAGCAGCCTGCTTCCTAGGCAAGGGCATGGAGACACCATCCTCTCGGAATACCCGACATGTATGTACATGTAAGGAGACTCAGTGGAGTGGCTTATCTGGGCAAAAAGGCCCGGAGACAGCCCCCTCTCCCAAGTTTCCCACAGAAGTGGCTGAGAGAGGGTCTGGGGCCAGAAGAGGCTGAGGGTCAGGAGGATACGACATGACGACATAAGCTGGATGGACCATCGGCCATCTCGGTGAATGGTGCCAGTTGCGATCACCAGCAGGGTGACCAGAGACCAGAGAGTGATGGTCAGTAGAACCAGAACCCCACAGATGGCAGCAGAGAAAATGCAAGTGACCAAGATCAGAAGCCCTCTCCCTACTGGCAGCACTAGCTGAAAGCCCAGGGAAAAGAGGATGCAGAAACAAAATTGACTGAAGCAAACCCTGAATTCTTTAAGAAAATGCTTCCACACAATGCAACACGGAAAACTCGGATGGCAATTAAAGTCAGTTATGGAAAATAAAAATGTTCACACAGGTCACTTTGTGGCCTGGTAAGTTTGTACCTGCTACAAAAACATCCCACCCCAAGGAAACCCACTACCGTCATTGACCAAAAAATCAAAGGATTGTTGGCCTGGAGAGCTCTCAGGAGAGTTGTGGAGAGAGAGACATTAGTAGGACTTTGAAGCCTTGGTAAACGATTTCCTTTTATTAGCACCGACCGACTGTCAGGCTCCACGCTAAATACTATATATGTTATTTCTGAGAGAGGTGGGAAATCACTCCCATTCTACAGAGGAGGAAACTTCAACAGAGAGATATTGAAATGCATTGGGCTGATTTTCCACAAGATAGCTTAAATCATGATGGCTGGAAAGATAGGCTCTTTGGGTAATAGGGAATGCTGCTCTGGGCCTTTAAACCCGAAGGTGATATTGGGAGACATGGGAGGACGAGGAGGGACGAGATTAATTAAAATGCCAAGCTCTTGGAGGTGTGGGACGGCCCCTGGTGGACGTGAGAAGAATGGCAGCTCAGGGCTCCAAATCCACCCTGCCAGTGGCTCTAGATGGGAGGGTTGAGGAGAGGGCCCTTGAGGCTGCAGGAGGTGCTGAGAGATGATGCACGTCTTCTTTTTTCTTCCTTTTCTTTTTAAAATTTATTTATTTTTAATTGGACGATAATTGCTTTTCAATATTCTGCTGATTTCTGCCAAACATCAACATGAATCAGCTCAGATCAGATCAGATCAGATCAGTCGCTCAGTCGTGTCTGACTCTTTGCGACCCCATGAATCGCAGCACGCCAGGCCTCCCTGTCCATCACCAACTCCCGGAGTTCACTCAGACTCACGTCCATCAAGTCAGTGATGCCATCCAGCCATCTCATCCTCTGTTGTCCCCTTCTCCTCTTGCCCCCAATCCCTCCCAGCATCAGAGTCTTTTCCAATGAGTCAACTCTTCGCATGAGATGGCCAAAGTACTGGAGTTTCAGCTTTAGCATCATTCCTTCCAAAGAAATCCCAGGGCTGATCTCCTTCAGAATGGACTGGTTGGATCTCCTTGCAGTCCAAGGGACTCTCAAGAGTCTTCTCCAACACCACAGTTCAAAAGCATCAATTCTTCGGCGCTCAGCCTTCTTCACAGTCCAACTCTCACATCCATACATGACCACAGGAAGAACCATAGCCTTGACTAGACAGACCTTTGTTGGCAAAGTAATGTCTCTGCTTTTGAATATGCTATCTAGGTTGGTCATAACTTTCCTTCCAAGGAGTAAGCGTCTTTTAATTCATGGCTACAGTCACCATCTGCAGTGATTTTGGAGCCCCAAAAAATAACGTCTGACACTGTTTCCACTGTGTCCCCATCTATTTCTCATGAAGTGGTGGGACCGGATGCCATGATCTTCGTTTTCTGAATGTTGAGCTTTAAGCCAACTTTTTCACTCTCCACTTTCACTTTCATCAAGAGGCTTTTGAGTTCCTCTTCACTTTCTGCCATAAGGGTGGTGTCATCTGCATATCTGAGGTTATTGATATTTCTCCCGGCAATCTTGATTCCAGCTTGTGCTTCTTCCAGCCCAGCGTTTCTCATGATGTACTCTGCATATAAGTTAAATAAACAGGGTGACAATATATAGCCTTGACGTACTCCTTTTCCTATCTGGAACCAGTCTGTTGTTCCATGTCCAGTTCGAACTGTTGCTTCCTGACCTGCATACAAATTTCTCAAGAGGCAGATCAGGTGGTCTGGTATTCCCATCTCTTGAAGAATTTTCCACAGTTTATTGTGATCCACACAGTCAAAGGCTTTGGCATAGTCAATAAAGCAGAAATAGATGTTTTTCTGGAACTCTCTTGCTTTTTCCATGATCCAGTGGATGTTGCCAATTTGATCTCTGGTTCCTCTGCCTTTTCTAAAACCAGCTTGAACATCAGGAAGTTCACGGTTCACGTATTGCTGAAGCCTGGCTTGGAGAATTTTGAGCATTACTTTACTAGCGTGTGAGATGAGTGCAATTGTGCGGTAGTTTGAGCATTCTTTGGCATTGTCTTTCTTTGGGATTGGAATGAAAACTGACCTTTTCCAGTCCTGTGGCCACTGCTGAGTTTTCCAAATTTGCTGGCATATTGAGTGCAGCACTTTCACAGCATCATCTTTCAGGATTTGAAAGAGCTCCACTGGAATTCCATCACCTCCACTAGCTTTGTTCGTAGTGATGCTTTCTAAGGCCCACTTGACCTCACATTCCAGGATGTCTGGCTCTAGGTCAGTGATCACACCATCGTGATTATCTGGGTCGTGAAGATCTTTTTTGTACAGTTCTTCTGTGTATTCTTGCCACCTCTTCTTAATATCTTCTGCTTCTGTTAGGTCCATACCATTTCTGTCCTTTAACAAGCCCATCTTTGCATGAAATGTTCCTTTGGTATCTCTGATTTTCTTGAACAGATCTCTAGTCTTTCCCATTCTGTTGTTTTCCTCTATTTCTTTGCATTGATCGCTGAAGAAGGCTTTCTTATCTCTTCTTGCTATTCTTTGGAACTCTGCATTCAGATGTTTATATCTTTCCTTTTCTCCTTTGCTTTTCACTTCTCTTCTTTTCACAGCTATTTGTAAGGCCTCCCCAGACAGCCATTTTGCTTTTTTGCATTTCTTTTCCATGGGGATGGTCTTGATCCCTGTCTCCTGTACAATGAATCAGCTATAAGTATATATATGTCCCCTCTGGGGGGACATGTTGATGTTTGGCAGAAATCAACACAATATTGAAAAGCAATTATCCTCCAATTAAAAATAAATAAATAAATTTTAAAAAGAAAAGAAAAAAAAAAAAGAAGACGTGCATCATCTCTCAGCACCTCCTGCAACCTCAAGGGCCCTCTCCTCACCCCTCCCATCTAGAGCCACTGGCAGGGTGGATTTGGAGCCCTGAGCTGCCATTCTTCTCACGTCCACCAGGGGCCGTCCCACAACGAAGATCATGGCATCCGGTCCCATCACTTCATGGGAAATAGATGGGGAAATAGTGGAAACAGTGTCAGACTTTATTTTGGGGGGTTCCAAAATCACTACAGGTGGTGACTGCAGCCATGAAATTAAAAGACGCTTACTCCTTGGAAGAAAAGCAGAGACATTACTTTGCCAACAAAGGTCCGTCTAGTCAAGGCTATGGTTTTTCCTGTGGTCATGTATGGATGTGTGAATCGGACTGTGAAGAAAGCTGAGCGCCAAAGAATTGATGCTTTTGAACTGTGGTGTTGGAGAAGACTCTTGAGAGTCCCTTGGACTGCAAGGAGATCCAACCAGTCCATTCTGAAGGAGATCAGTCCTGGGTGTTATTTGGAAGGAATGATGCTAAAGCTGAAACTCCAGTACTTTGGCCACCTCACGCAAAGAGTTGACTTATTGGAAAAGACTCTGATGCTGGGAGGGATTGGGGGCAGGAGGAGAAGGGGACGACAGAAGATGAGATGGCTGGATGGCATCACTGATTCGATGGACTGAGTCTGAGTGAATTCCGGGAATTGGTGATGGACAGGGAGGCCTGGCATGCTGCGATTCATGGGGTCGCAAAGAGTCGGACACGACTGAGCGACTGAACTGAACTGAACTGAACTGATGTCCCCTCTTTCCTGAACCTCCCTTCCACCTCCCACCTATCCCACACCTCTGTATGAGCTCCCTGAGTCATACAGTAGCAAATTCCCACCGCTATCTATTTTACACATGGTAATGCATGTTTCCATGATACTCTGTCAATTCATCCCATCCTCCTCTTCCCCCACGGTGTCCACAAGTCTGTGCTCTATGTCTGCATCTCCATTGCTGCCCTACACATAGGTTCATCAATACCAATTTTCTAGATTCCATATATATGTGTTAATATACGATATTTGTCTGTCTCTTTCTTATTTCACTCTGTATAATAGGCTCTAGGTTCATCCACCTCATTAGAACAGATTCAAATCTGTTTCTTTCTATGGCTGAGTAATATTCCATTGTATTTATGTACCACAGCTTATCTATTCATCTGTCAATGGACATCTTGGCTTCTTCCATGTCGTAGATATTGTAAATAGTGCTGTGATGAACACTGGGGTACATGTGTCCTTTTCAGTTATGGTCTTCTCAGGATATATGCCCAGTAGTAGGATTGTTGGGTCATATGGTAGTTTACTCCTAGTTTTTAAAGGAATCTCCATATTGTTCTCCACAGTGGCTGTATCAATTTATATTCTCACCAACAGTGCAAGAGGGTTCCCTTTCTTCACACCCTCTCCAGCATTTACTGTTTGTAAATTTATTGATGCTGATCAGCATGAGGTGATACCTCATTGTAGTTTTGATTTGCATTTCTCTAATAATGAGTGACGTTGAGCATCTTTTCATGTGTTTATTAGCCATCTGTACATCTTTGGAAATGTCTGTTTAGGTGATCTGCCCACTTTTGATTGGGTTGTTTGTTTTTCTGGTATTGAACTGCATGAGCTGCTTGTATGTTTTGGAAATTAATCCTTTGTCAGTTGTTTCACTTGCTATTATTTTCTCAAGGTTGTTTCACCTTGTTTATATAATTTCCTTTGCTGTATATTTCCCTCTAGAAGGTGGGTCATAGAGGATCTTGCTGTGATTTATGTCTAAGAGTGTTCTGCCTATGTTTTCCTCTAAGAGTTTTATAGATTCCAGTCTTATAGTTAGGTCTTTAGTTCACTTTGAGTTTATCTTTGGGTATGGTGTTAGGAAGTGTTCTAATTGCCTTTTTTCCCCCCATGTAGCTGTCCGGTTTTCCCAGCACCACTTATTGGAGACTATTTTTTCTCCATTGTATATTCTTGCCTCCATTGTCAAAGATAAGATGCCCGTAAGGTGTGTGGGTTTATCTCTGGGCTTTCTATCTTGTTCTGTTGGTCTATATTTCTGCTTTTGGGTGCACATCTTCTTTGGGGTCTAGACTTAGGACCTCAGTCCAGTGACAGCAGTGGCTATTCCAGGGAGGCGTGGCCTGGGGGCGTGGCCTGGGGAGGTGTGGCCTGGGGGCGTGGCCTGGGGAGGCATGGCCTGGGGCGTGGCCTGGGGAGGCGTGGCCTGGGGAGGCCATTATGTGAGGACAGAGAAAAGGAAGGAAGGGAGGAAGCTTGACCGAGTGATGACCATATGCTTAGAAGAGACACACTGAAAACACTACAATGCACTTTAGAAACAGGTAAAGATACACAGGCCACGGAAACCCAAAGCAAACCAAGGTCATCACCTGAAGATCAAAGCTGAATTCAACTCAGAAAGAAGTGCATAAGACAAAGCAGGTTTCTTTATAATGCTGAAGGGGATACAACAGCATAACATAAAAACATAGGTATATCAAGAAAATGAAAAGACAACCCATAGAATAGGAGAAAATATTTGCAAATCATATATCTGATAAGGGACTTGTGTCCAGAATATGTAAAAACAAACAAAAACCTCTTACAACTCAACAATAAAAAGATAAATTACCCAATTTTAATATACACAAAGGATATGAATGGATATTTTTCTAAAGAATATGTACAAATGGCCAATAAACACATGAAAACATGCTCAACATGATTAACCATTAGAGAAATACAAAACCACAGGCAGAAACTCAGGCAAGAATTCCTTACACCCACTAGGATGGCTAAAATTTGAAGACAGGTAATAAGTATGAACAAGGATGTGAATAAATTGCAACCTTTTACATTGTTACTAGGATTTTAAAATGGTACAGCCACTTTGGAGAACAATTTGGCAACTCCTCAAAATGTTAAACATATGCTTGTTGTTTAGTTGCTAAGTCATGTCTGATATTTTGCAACCCCATGGACTGCAGCCCACCAGGCGTCTCTGTCCACTATCTTCCAAAGTTTGCTCAAATTCATGTCCATTGAGGTGATGATGCTATCTAACCATCTCTTCCTCTGCCTCCCCCTTCTCCTTTTGCCTTCAATCTTTCCCAGCATCAGGGTCTTTTCCAATGACTCAGCTCTTTGCACCAAGTGGCCAAAGTATTGGAGCTTCAGCCACAATTCTTCCAATGAATATTCAGGGTTGATTTCCTTTAGGATTGACTGGTTTGATCTCCTTGAAGTCTAAGGAACTCTTAAGAGTCTTCTCCAGTTATCCTATGACCTGGCCATTCCACTCCTATATATACGTGCAAGAGAACTGAAAACAAGTCTACACAAACACCTGTACAAGAAAGCTCATGGCAGCATAATTCATAATGGATAGCTCAGAAGTGGAAACAATCCAAATGTGCAAGTGACGGATGAATAAATGTAGCCTATCTTCTCAATGGATTGTTATTCAGCGATAAAAGGGCATGAAGTATGATACATGTTACCACATGGATGAACCTTGAAAACATGTCAAATGAGAGAAGTGGACACAAAAGGCCACATATTACATGTTTCCATTAAGAAATGTTCAGAATAGACAAATTCATAGAGAGAAAGCAAGGTGGAATGAAAATTGACTGCTGATGGATACGAGATTCCTTTTCTTCAAAGTTTACTTATTTATTTGGCTGCCTCCAGTCTCAGTTGCAGCATGTGGGAACTTAACTCCCCAACTAGGGATCAAATCCTCATCCCCTGCATTGCAAGGCAGATTCTTAATCACTGGACCACCAGAGATTTCTTTTCATAGTGATGAAATTGTTCTGAAATTTCAGTGGTGATGGATGCACACTTTAGTGAATATTCTAAAAAACACTAAATTGTACACTTTACAATGAATAAATTTATGTCATGTCAAGTCAACTAAATTTTAATAAATCTGTTATTTTTTAACAATACATAAGGCAAAAACTTGACAAAATGCATGGGAAAATACACACATTGGAAACATCTCTCAGCCATTAAGAGAAGAAAGGCAATGCCAAACAATGTTCAAGTGAAAGTGAAACTCGCTCAGTTGTGTCTGACTCTTTGCGACCCCATGGACCATATAGTCCATGGAATACTCCAGGCCAGAATACTGGAGTGGGTAGCCTTTCCCTTCTCCAGGTGATCTTCCCAACCCAGGGATGGAACCCAGGTCTCCCATATTGCAGGCATATTCTTTACCACCTGAGTCACAAGGGAAGCCCAGGAATGTTCAACTACCTCTCAATTGCACTCATCTCACATGCTAGCAAAGTAATGCTCAAAATTCTCCAAGCTAGGCTGTGACAAAACATGAACCGAGAACTTCCAGATGTTTAAGCTGGTTTTAGAAAAGGCAGAGGAACCAAAGGTCAAATTGCCAACATCCGCTGGATCATAGAAAAAGAAAGAGAATTCTAGAAAAACATCTGCTTCATTGACTACGCTAAAACCGTGGACTGTGTGGATCACAACAAACTGGAAAATTCTTAAAGAGATGGGAATACCAAACCACCTTTATCTGCCTCCTGAGAAATCTGTATGCAGATCAAGGAGCAACAGTTAGAACCAGACATGGAACAACGGACTGGTTCAAAATTGGGAAAGGAGTATATCAAGGCTGTATATTGTCACCTTGCTTATTTAACTTATATGCAGAGTACA
The DNA here is from genome assembly GCF_019923935.1 of Bubalus bubalis. NCBI lineage: Eukaryota > Metazoa > Chordata > Mammalia > Artiodactyla > Bovidae > Bubalus > Bubalus bubalis. The sequence goes on along the minus strand of NC_059159.1, from coordinate 27,150,765 downwards.
TCATGAGAAATGCCAGGCTGGATGAAGCACAAGCTGGGATCAAGATTGCAGGGAGAAATATCAATAACCTCAGATATGCAAATGACACCACTCTTATGGCAGAAAGTGAAGAGGAACTAAAGAGCCTCTTGATGAAAGTGAAAGAGGAGAGTGGAAAAGCTGGCTTAAAACTCAACATTCAAAAAACTGAGATCATGGCATCTGGTCCCATCACTTCATGGCAAATAGATGGGGAAACAATGGAAACAGTGACAGACTTTATTTTCTTGGATTCCAAAATCACTGCAGATGGTGACTGCAGCCATGAAATTAAAAGACGCTTGCTCCTTGGAAGAGAAGCTATGACCAACCTAGACAGCATATAAAAAAGCAGAGACATTACTTTGCCAACAAAGGTCCATATAGTTAAAGCTATGGTTTTTCCAGTAGTCACGTACAGATGTGAGAGTTGGACTGTGAAGAAAGCTGAGCGCCAAAGAATTGATGCTTTTGAACATGGTGTTGGAGGAGACTCTTAGAGTCCCTTGGACTGCAAGGAGATCAAACCAGTCAATCCTAAAGGAAATCAGTCCTGAATATTCATCGGAAGGGCTGATGCTGAAGCTGAAGCTCCAATGCTTTGGCCACTTCATGGGAAGAACCGACTCATTGGAAAAGACCCTGATGCTGGAAAAGATTGAAGGTGAGAGGAGAAGGGGATGACAGAGGATGAGATGGTTGGATGGCATCACCGACTCGACGGACATGAGTTTGAGCAAGCTCCGGGGGTTGGTGATGGACAGGGAAGTCTGGCGTGCTGCAGTCCAAGGGGTCACAAAGAGTCAAACACCACTGAGCAACTGAACTGAATACTTGAAAAACAAAGAAAATAATCATGTTTCTCAGAAGTTATATGTTACAGCAATAAACACACTTTTCCAGGGACCCCTCATCCACTCCGTTATTTGACAAATTCACACTGGGCACTGACTACACACCAGGTGCTGCTCAAAGCTCTGAGGACACGGCAGGGGTGTCTCTGCTCGGGTGTAGCTCTGGGGTAGTTGTAGTGGCAATGTGCTGTTTATAAACATATGCAAAAATTGACTTGAGCTGCAAAGGAAGTCTGTTAATTCCAAAAGAAATACTACACACAAGCCCTATTTTCTTTTTAACCACAATTGAAAAGATTAGAAATAATAGAAGTAGAAATGAAACCCACCAATCACTTAGAAACATTAAAACTCTCTCATAAGCAAACTTAAGATCAAAAATAACATTAAAGCCTTAGTGCAGAGAATTTGGAAAATGAATTTATATCTATAAGATGTACACACACATGTCTATGAGATAATATTTTTTCCAAGAACACAGCTAAAGTCAGAGCTAGGAAGGAGTTCCTCATAATCATTACTGTTTTTAACACTTTCCTAGAAGGAATAGCCAATACAATTCTATAAGAGGACAAAACAAGAAGTTCCATTACTTATAAACAGCATCAGATTGGCAAAGACAAAATTTAATTCCCATTCGCTGTGCCCCATCAGAAGGGACACAAATTGGTACAAGCCTGCCCTTGCTCTGGTCCAGCAATCCCATTTCTAGGAAGTTTCCTGCAGAAGTCCTTACATTCAGGACTTCTGAATGTTCAGGTAGGCCCCTTACAAGGGTCTGGAAACAATGGCATCAATGAAGGATTAGCTAAAAAAATTCCATGAGGACATTCTGGAATATTCTGAGACAGTCAAAAAAAAAAAAAGAGGTAAGTCTATACAACTGCTATTCTTCAATGGAGGCAATTTCGCCTTCCAGGCAGGGAATATTTGACAACATCTAGAGAACCTTTTATTTTTTAATCATATGGTGGAGGGTGTTATTGGCATCTGGTGGGTGGCAGCCAGAGATGCTCCTCAATATCCTGCAGCACACAGGACTGAGCCCCAGCAGGGAACACTCTTGCCCTGATACCAATAGTGCCAAAGCTGAGAAACCTTGCTGCTACTGCTTAGTGGCTCAGTCATGTCCGACTCTTTGTGACACTTCAGATTGTAGCCTCTTCTGTCCGTGGGACTGTTCAGGCAAGGATACTGGAGTAGGTTGCCATTGCCATTTCCTAGTATACAGTAACATGGAGAAATACCCACAATGATTCATTCAGTTCAGAAGGAAGTTCAGAACCACATTTATAGCATGATACCACTTTTCTCCCTAAATATATTTATGCTGGTGTATACATAGAAAAAATACTGGAAAATTCATACCGTGAGTTTACTCATGCTCATTTACTCAATTCTTTTATTCATTCAACGAACACTGGGCACCCTAAAGCACCAAGCGCTTGTCTCTCCTGTGTGCTGGACACTCATCAGGGAACAAGGCAGCAACACCCCTGCCTTTGTGGGAACTCTGGGGATTCCTGGAAGCTGCCCAGGCATGGGGAAATTAACAAGATGGCACCCGTCAGGCTCTCTCGCCCTGTGTTCTCTAAACAATGACTTTGCACAGCTATGTAACAGCTCAGATCGCTTAGAGCACTGCACACGTGTGTCACGAGGTACTCGCTTGGTCACAGGCTACTTTGTGTGGTTCGCCTGTATGAGCTTCATCATGAAAGCTCTGGCTGCTGCTGCACTGGGGCTACATTGAAGTGGCATCATGGTTATGCTATGGCTATGTTACGGTTGCCATGCCAGCCAGGAGAGAATAAACATATCTGCAGTTCCTACAGCTCCTCAAGACTCCTTCCAGATTCTTAGCTTGCACCTTGCCTATCCTGGGTTCCGCGAACAGTGCAGACAGTGTAAAGAGGATCAGCAGTACACGAGGAAAACTGAATTTTTTACTTTTCAGGCTTTTGAGGGTTTGACTTTTTTTTTTTTACTTCTTTTTTAACCAAAAGCATTATATTGCTTTGTAAATAAAAACCAACAAATACCAGAGGTTTCTGTGGAGAGAAAACGGCAGCGGTGTCTGCAAGCCAAGGCCCAGGCAAGGCAACGGCCTTGTAAGAGTGAAACTGCCCCGGGGCCTGCCATGCGCCTGCCGCCCTGGCATGGGCACCAACGGCCCCAAAGCTCGGGGCCTGTGGCCCTTCTCCTTGGGGTGGGGAGGTCTTGGCCCAGAGGGTGCTGAGCTAACTTTGGTGCAACTGTGAGGCCCAAGTTTTGCCCCTCTTTGTATTCATGAGCCACAGCTCCATGTTCTATGACAAGGGTGGGATCTGGCTCACGAATTCCTTGAGGAGACAATTGTCACCAAGAACAGGCAGAAGCAGGCCAAACAAGGCGGGTGAATTAAGAACCTGACTCCTCAGGGCACCATGAAACTGGATTAATGCCTGTGGATTTCCGTGAGCTTCTGTGAGGTGTGAGCCTAGAGCAGTGACAGGCATAAACAGCTCCTGCCCCAGCAAGAAATCCCTGAGCTCAAGGTGTGGCTTCCAGTGAGGAACCTAGACTGGGGCCACAACCATGAATGAATTCCACTGGCCTGGAACCTTCAGCTGTGAGCAGGGCTGTCCTAAATGATGGTTGGCTGTTGGTTTGTATGTGGACCAGAGGTGACTGGTAGCTGGCGAGGGCTGATGGCGGAATTACCAGTCCACCTTTCCCAGCAATCCCTACAAGGAACATGGCAGGGCACGTGCTAGTCAGGAATGTCTGGTTCCTGTGCCCTTGCCTGCCCTGCATTCTTCCAAGCTTGCTAGGGTCCAGCCTTGCTGGAGACTACAGCGCTTTACAAGCAAGGCCTGCCTTTTTCCAGCCCCAGGGCTATGGGAGCTGTACACAAGCGTGAACTTTCCCTCACTGCCTTTACTCTGTTGTTGGAGCATTTCAATTGTTTGCTACCTCGATTCCTCCAGTGTTGGACAGAAGCTGGGGGCAGAACAAGCCTGATCATTCCTGCCTACCTGCCCATTTGTTCCCAGCCCCAGATGAATGGACAATTTGCTGACTGTTAATAGGAGTAGGGACTGGTGTAGAGGTTTCTCCCTCTACCCAGAGCTGGGATGATCCCTCCCCACTGCAACTAGCTGTTACCCCCCACCCCAAGTTGAGAGGGCATGGCAGGGGGATCAGGAAGGGTTCTGGATGCCTGTGCCCCATCCCACCTACTGTGTCTAATTTGCCCTTATACATCCACAACCCTTTGGTAAGGCACAGCACCTTAGGGCTGGTGCCAGTAGCTCTGAGGAGCCCACCACCCCTTTCCATTTGGTATACCCATCCTTTCAGGATCAGTCAAGAGAAAAACACTGGAGCCCTGTGTAGGGGCAGAAAGGAGAGAACAGCCATAAAAGGAACACTTAAAATGTAAAAGCCTGCAAATAGCTTGTAACTCATCTAGTCCATGATGTTGGGGCAAAGTCTGACTTCTAATTCCTTACTATGCAAACTCTGTGCTTAAAGTTAGTGTGAGAAATGGCTTGGGGAGGGTAGTCCTCAGTCTAGGAAGGCTGTTGGGTTATTTGTTCAATAGAATTATTTGTAGACCCTGAAAAAAAAAAACAAACCATAGATACTAACCAGCACATAGACACAGATGTGAAGAAAGGAATCAGGGCAGCGAGAGTCTCACAGCCCATAGCAGCAGGTAGGCTGGGCAGGTGATGGGACTCTCAGCCTCCTGTCTGCCTGAGTCTCCGGAAGTGAGGAAGACACCCACAACCTGAGAGAAACAAAAGCAGCAGCAACATCCTAGGGAGAAGCCCCACCGACAGCAGAGAGGATTCTTGTGCTGTGCTCAGCTGCTCAGTTGTGGCAGACTCTGTGCGACCTCATGGACTGTAGCCCGCCAGGCTCCTCTGTTCATGGAATTTTTCAATCAAGAACACTAGTGTGCGTTGCCATTTCCTTCTCCTGGGGTAGGACTGTTAGTCTCTTGAACTTTGTGGTGTAGCGGCAGCATACCAGACTAAGTGAAAGTCACTCAGTCGTGTCCGACTCTACGAACCCATGGACCATACAGTCCATGGAATTCTCCAGGCCAGAATACGGGAGTGGGTAGCCATTCCCTTCTCCAGGGGATCCTCCCAACCCAGGAATCAAACCCAGGTCTCCCCCTTTGCAGGTAGATTCTTTACCAGCTGACCCACCAAGGAAGCCCAAGAATACTGGAGTGGGTAGCCTATCTCTTCTCCAGGGGATCTTCCCAACCTAGGAATTGAACCGAGGTTTCCTGCATTGCAGGCAGATTCTTTCACCAGCTGAGCTACCAGGGAAGCCCTCATAATAGACAAACCACCACCCTAACAAGTTATTAAAATCTCCTTTTTGTGCAGCTGCTCTGGGACTCTACTTGCCCATCCACCCCTGTAGTTCAAGCACCATAGGGAGTTAACAGCCAGCTATCTATAAGAGCTGTCTATAGACATAATAGCTGATCTATAACAACTGTCTATAGATCAGCATCTCAAGGGAGCCTTCTTGCTGAATCCAGGACCAAAGCGGGGGAGGGGTATATATATATCTATATCTGGCTACAATAGTGCCCCCTGTCCCCAAAAAGCAAACAAAACAGCTAAGGGACTAGCTGTTAAAAAGTACTAAAAAGCCATTAAAAAGAATGAAATAATGCCACTTGTAGCAACATGGATGGACCTAGAGATTGTTATACTGAGTGAAGTAAGTCAGATAGAGGAAGAGAAATAGCGTATGACATCCCTTATATGTGGAACCTAAAAAGAAATGATACAAATGAACTTACTTCCAAAATAGGAAGAGACAGAGAAGGAACTTATGGTTATCAGGGGGAGGCAGGGGGAAGGATGGGGGAAAGAACAGTTAGGGAGTTTGGGATGGACATGTGCACACTGCTATATTTAAAATGGATAACTGGGGGCTTCCCTGGTGGCTCAGTGGTAAAGAATCTGCCTGTCAATGCAGGAGACACGGGTTTGATTCTGGGTATGGGGAGATCCCACATGCCGGGGAGCAACGAGTCTGTGTGCCACGACTTTGGAACTGCACTCACCTCGAGCCCAAGCTCCACGGTATTCTCCATAATGAGAAGCCCAAACACCGCAACAAAGAGTAGCCCCCATTCTCTGCAACTAGAGAAAAGTCCATGCAGAAATTGAAGACCCAGCACAGCCAATAAATAAATAAATAAATTTTTTAAATGCACTTCACTTTAAAATAAATAAATAAATGAATAAAAATGGATAACCAACAAGGACCTAGTACATAGCACATGGAACTCTGTTTAGTGTTATGTGGCAGCCTGGATGGGAGGGAAGTTTGAGGGGGAATGGATACATTGTATATGTATGGCTGAGCCCCTTCACAGTTCACCTGACACTTTTATAACATTGTTCATCAGCTACACCCCAATACACAATAAAAGTTTAAGAAATAAAATGTAAAGCAAAAACAAAAAACAAAAAAAACAGTTGAGGGAAAGTGGTGCTAGTGGGTGAAGGGTCTTTGATAAACAGAACTGCCCCTGAAGAAACAGAGGCCCCCATTCTCTCCTGTACCCTAGCGGTCACCCAAGGCTTTCATCTGAATTGGCTTCTCTAGGGCCAACCAGATTCCATCAAGCAATGACAATAGTAACAACTGATACAGAGCTCTTACATCCTATCTTTGCAGAACAGAGGGAATCATTATAGCTGTTGCTGTTGTTGTTCAGTCACCCAGTCCTGTCTGACTCTTTGCCACCTCATGGACTGCAGCACACCAGGTCTCCCTCTCTGTGCCTCACCATCTCCTGAAGTTCGCCCAAGTTCATGTTCAGTGCATTGGTGATGCTGTCCAGCCATCTCATCCTCTTACATCCTCTTCTCCTTCTGCCCTCAATCATTCCCACCATCAGGGACTTTTCCAATGAGTCGTCTGTTTAAATTAGATGATCAAAATACTGGAGTTTCAGCTTCAGCATCAGTCCTTCCAGTGAATATTCAGGTTGATTTCCCTTAAGATTGACTGGTTTGATCTCCGTACTGTCCAAGGGACTTTCAGGAGTCTTCTCCAGCACCAGTTTGAAGGCATCAATTCTTCGGCGTTCTGCCTTCTTTACAGTCCAGCTCTCACAATTGTATGTGACCACTGGGAAGACCATAGCCTTGACCCCTTCCTGGCTCATTGCCTTATCGTGGCGAAGGGGCTTGCGTAACTCAATAAAGCTATGACCCGTGCCGTGCAGGGCCACCCAAGACAGATGGGTCACAGCAGAGTTCTGACGAAATGTGATCCACTGGAGGAGGGACTGGCAAGCCACCCCAGTATGCTTGCTATGAAAACCTCATGAACTGTATAAAAGGAATCATTTATTATAACCCACTATACAGATAAGGAAACTGAGGCTCAGAGAGAGTTAAGCAAATCACAGATGGCCCTGCACTCACAAATAACCCAGTAGGACTCTTCCTCCTATGCTGCCCTCCCTTCCCAGAGCTGCCAGCTTTCTTACAAAGCCAAATTGAATCTTTAGCTGGGTCTCCAATCCTAGAAGCCAGTCTGAGGGTCTGCCAAGGGCCAAGTACTATTTAATGGATTCACAGTCTTATCTCCCAGGAGCAAATATTTCTTGGAGCAAGCAGCCAAGTTATTTTTGCCTGGTCCCTATATTGTTAATCACAGAAACAGGAAAGTGTGTTGGTTTCTCATTCTTCACCGCAATCTCAGGTCTATTCTGGCTCAGTGGTGGCGTAACATCGCCGGGAACCAGGAGCTCCCAGCTGTCTTCTCCATGTGAGGGAGGATCCCGCAGGCTGTCTTCTGGACCACTTGCCTCAATACTTTCCTCAGTCATTAAAAATAGTTTTTCCAAGTAACATATGCAAATAATTTTTTTTTTTTTTAAGAAAAAAGTTTACAGAGGAGGATCCCCAAGTTTAGGAAACCAGAATCTTTTCTATTGGGCAGTCAGCCTGCCTGACCTTGGTCCCAAAGGGAGATGTTATCTTCATTATACCGGTGTCTCACTGATCCCATTTGCGATGCCAATTGTTTTGCTGTGCGCACTTTGCTGAAGCCATGGTAGGCAAGGCGTGAGCTAGGAGGCTGCAAGAGGAGCCTAGGAACTGCAGACGTGTTTATTCTCTCCTGGCTGGCACAGCAGGCGTAGCAGCAGGTATAACATAATACAGCATAACTGCACACAACCCTGCAGGGCTTTTCCAGGTGAAGCTTATTCAGGCATACCACACGAAGTAGCCTGCAGCCAAGCAAGTACCTCATGAGGCACGTGCACAGTGCTATCCGTGATCTCAGCTGTTACATAACTGGGCAAAGTCATTGCGTACAGAACATGGGGCAAGAGGGCATGAGAGTGCAGGGCAAGAGAGCCTGGCTGGAGCCATCTTGTTAATTTCCCCACAATTGAACAATAAAGAAAACCTGTCCTGGAGAATCCCAGGGATGGGAGAGCCTGGTGGGCTGCCGTCTATGGGGTCGCACAGAGTTGGACATGACTGAAGCGACTTAGCAGCAGCAGCAGCAGCCCTTTGGGAATTCCCTAGCAGTTTGGTGGTTAGGACTTGGTACTTTTGCTGCCAGTGCCCAGGTTCAATCCCTGGTCAGGGAACTAAGATCCCACAAGCCAAGTAGCATGGCCAAAAAAGAAAAAAAGAAATCTGCCCTGTGCTCTGAAGAGAGACACTATCTCTAACTTTCAAGGTTGTTCACTATACAAATATTCTTGAACAAGTCCAAAGACAGCCAATGCCTATGCTCCACTAACTGCATGCAAGAGGCCCATAAAGAATTGTCCACCAACAATTAAAAAGGCCTACTAACAGATCATACAGAAAGTTAGGGAATTCCAGAAAAACAGCTACCTCTGTTTCATTGACTTCGCCAAAGCTTTAGAGTGTGTGGATCACAATAAACTGTGGAAAGCTCTTAAAGAGACGGGAATACCAGACCATCTTACCTGTCTCCTGAGGAACCTGGAGCAACAGTTAGAACCTTGTATGGAACAACTGATTGGTTCAAGACTGAGAAAGGAGTACCGGGTCTGTCTGCTGTCACCCTGTTTTTTAATTTATACACTGAGCACATCATGAGAAATGCTGGGTTGGATAAGTTACAAGCTAGAATCAAGATAGGTGGGAGAAACATCAACAACCTCTGATATTCAGATGATACCACACCAATGGCAGAAAACGAAGAGGAAGTAAAGAGCCTCTTGATGAGGGTGAAGAGAAACTAAAGAGCCTCTTGATGAGAGTGAAAAAGCCGGCTTAAAGCTAAATATTAAAAAAATTAAGATCATGGCATCCGGCTCCATTACTTCATGGCAAATAGAGGGGGAAAAGGTGGAAGTAGTGACAGATTTCCTCTTGGGCTCTAAAATCACTGCAGATGGTGACTGCAACCATGAAATCAGAAGATGATTGTTTCTTGGCAGGAAAGCTATGACAAACTTAGTGTGCTGAAAAGCAGAGACATTACTCTGCTGAAAAAGGTCCATATAGTCAAGGCTGTGGTCTTCCCAGTGGTCACTTACAATTGTGAGAGCTGGACTGTAAAAAAGGCAGAGTGCCGAAAATTGATGCCTTCCAACTGTGGTGCTGGAGAAGATTCCTGAAAGCCCCCTGGACAGCACGGAGATCAAATCAGTCAATCTTAAGGGAAATCAACCCTGAATACTCATTGGAAGGACTGATGTTGAAGTTAAAGCTCCAGTATTTTGGTCATCTGATGTGAACAGCTCATTAGAAAAGTCCCTGATGCTGGGAAAGATTGAGGGCAGAAGGAGGAGAGGGTGTCAGAGAATGAGATGGCTGGATGGCATCACACGTACATGAACATGTACTTGGGCAAACTTCAGGAGATGGTGAGGGACAGAGAGGGAGGCTGCAGTCCATGAGGTTGCAGCGTCGGACATGACTGGGTGACTGAACAACAACAACTAACAGATAAAGCTAGAACAGTAAAAGAATTCCAATGTGGCAGGATAGGAAGTTCTCATACTCTGTTTGCCCCCATGAACCCCAGGACCAGGTACCAGACAGCTAGGGGCAGCCCCTACACAGCCTCTACAAGAGCCCATTGAAATGATACAAAGTAGACAATCCGATCGGAGAAGGCAATGACACCCCACTCCAGTGCTCTTGCCTGGAAAATCCCATGGGCAGAGGAGCCTGGTGGGCTGCAGCCCATGGGGTCGCGAAGAGTCGGACACGACTGAGTGACTTCACTTTCACTTTTCACTTTCATGCATTGGAGAAGGAAATGGCAACCCACTCCAGTGTTCTTGCCTGGAGAATCCCAGGGATGGGGAGCCTGGTGGGCTGCCGTCTATGGGGTCGCACAGAGTCGGACACGACTGAAGCAACTTAGCAGCAGCAGCAGCAGCAGCAGACAATCCTATACTTGTCTAGCCGATTTCCTACTTCCCATGAAAAAAAGGCTCTTGTCTACATTTCCCCCTCATTCTGCCTCCTGGCCAACCTTGGGGCCTTTCTGTGTGGCCTTGTGTGGCATGGCATGTCCTCCTCCTCTTTGGAACTGTAACAAACTATCTTTTCAATGTCAGTTGTCTCCTGATCTGTTGGCCTCACCATACCTCAATAATAATAAAACCTACCTTTTTACATTTTATCTCTTACTATCTGACTGGAAAAATTACAAAACTTGACAACACTGTGGATGTTGGTCTCACATGTGGCTGGTAGGAATGGAAAATGGTTAAACATTCATGGAGGGAAATACAGTAAGAGCTAACAAAAAGTCTGTGTTTACTTTTGACCCAGAAATCCTACATCTAGGAATTTACCCAGAATATGTATCTCCAATCATAAAATATACATGGATACAATATTACTAATTACATCACTGTCTGTAATTGCAAAATATTGGAAACATACTGAATCCCTGTACATAAACAATTTGGTGAATAAACTATAGAATCCCCACACTATAGAGGGTAGGGGGAAGGTGAGAAAGGTATCTATGAACTGATATGGAATGATTTCTAGATATATTGTTTAGTGGGAAAAAAGGTGAAATAGAAAAGAATTTTTATACCACTTTTTCTGTAAGAAAGGAATAATAAGGAGATACACAAGTATCTGTCTGATTTTTCAAAAATCAGCACCGGAAGTCAGAAACAGGATATAATTTCCTGCAGGGGACAGAGGAGCACGCAGGGAAGGCATGGAAATGTTGAGTGAATCGACTCTAATTTTTGAATAGTTTTGACTTAGAATCAAGCTATATACTCAAAATATATATGTAAATAAGGATTGGGAAGAATCCTAAAATGCAAACACAATCAACCCAACTGTATTTCAAATAAACAATTCTGGAATTACTTGGTCTGTGTATTGTCAGGCTGAGCGAATGAGTAAATATATTAAAGAAGTTAGGAGCCAGATTTCCCACAGTTGGAAAAGAACTACAAAATGGTGGAGAAAGCTAGGGGAAATTCTTTTGTTTTTAAATGCAACCAGAAGTATCAGCATGAACTTGTTGTATTTAATATATTAATATACACACAAAAAATAGGTAGAGACATATGTGTGTATGTGTGTCCCCAGATCTCCACTAAAAGGACCTAGAAGCATTCTTCTTGGCATCCACAAGGGAAGGAGCATACTGTTCCCCACTGAACAGAATGTGGCTCCTTGGAGAAAGGATGGAATCCGGGGCTGAAGCAGGGAAAGTACAAGTTGATGTGCCAAGAAGTGAGAAAGTGCTCATAAAGTGATGGAGTACGGGAAAGGATTACAGGATATAGGAAATAGCTGTAAGTAGATACTGTACACAGTTGGGATAATCTGAGCACCAAGATAAATAATGGGATTAATGGATTATAACTCATGGAAACTGGAGTGAAGGAAGGAATAGGATATTTGAAGAAGGAATAGGATATCTGTATGGTTTCATAGTACCTCCTCATAAGTTAGGTCTTAATTAAGAAAGGGAAAAAAGACATACTTTACAACAGAAAAACCTGGCAGCAGACAATTCCTTTCACAGGTGATTAAAGTCACCATCCCCTAAGATGGGACAAACCAAGATGTGCCTCCCATTATTATGTGCTAAGAAAGACATACTGCTTCTGTGCTGTCCTAACCAAAGCACGTCATCTGATCCTAATCACAACAAAACGCTGGACAAACCCAAGTGAGGGACAAACCACAAAATCAACTCCCTTGGACTTTTCAAAATGCCAATATTAGGGAAAATAAAGAAAGGCTGAAGAACTTTTCTAGATTAAAGAAATGTATGAGACCTGAAAATTAAACATGATGCATAACTCTGAATGGGATCCTGGGCCAGGGAAAAGCGTTAAAAGTGATACTGTTGGGTTAATTGAAAAATTTGAGTATGGACTATGGTTTAGCTGAGAGCATTATATCAAAGTTAGATTCCCTGATTTTGATCCTTGTATCTTGGATATATAAGAGAATACCTTTGATATTAGGAAACCCAGCCTGAAGTCTTTAGGGATAAAGGAGCATGTCTACAACATACTTTCAAATTTCAGGGGGGAAATGTGTATGTGTGTGTGTGTGTGTGTGTGTGTGTATTATACACACACACACACATGCATATATATACCAAGGAAGAGAGAGAATTAAAGCAAATATGGCAAATTGTTAATCATTGGTAAAGGGTATATATTCTTGCAACTTTTATGTAAATTTAAAACTATATCAAAATTAAAAGCAATCCCCCACCCCCCACACACACAAAAGCTAATATTTAAATAGAAGGGTCCCTTAAGTGCCCAACATAATGAATGAAAAAAGACTCACACCCAGGCCTGTGTGGCTGCCTCCAAACAAACATTTTGCCCTTGCTTGCTAATTGGTTCTGATTTTTAACATTAGACTTTTTACTCTAGAGCATATATTTATTTAAAAAATAAAAATATAAGGGAGTTCCCTGGTGGCCTAGTGGCTAGGATTCTGGACTTTCACTACCATGGCCTGGGGGGTTCAATCCCTGGTCTGGGAACTGAGATCCTGCAATCGCACAGTTTCCCCGAAACAACAAGAAAAAGTGAGTATTGTTGAGAGAATGCATGAATGAGTGAACCAGTGAATGTGGAGTGGGCGAGTGTATGGACAGAGCAAGTGACATGGGGACGTTGGGGATGCAAGAGGCTCCCCCTCAAAGCACAAGCACTTTTATCCCCAGTCTCTCTGCCTTCACAGCCCCACCACACAGGTGAGGGGTGCAGGGTGGCTCTGTTCAAGGGTGACACACCCTGGCAGCGGGGCTGGCCAAAGTGCCTTTCCTTCCACTCCCTTAGGAGGTCAAGCCAGGTGAATCCCTGCTGCTTCCTCTTCTCTGCCCAGGGCGGGGCCTCCTGCATTCTTGGCAGAAGGGCACCAGGCATGCTGAGGAGACAGCATCAGGTTGGCAACAAGGTGACCCAGATCTAGCCCCAGGCCTGTGCTCAGCTGCCCCTGTGACTATCAGGGAGCATTTATCTGCTTTGGGTCTCCATTTCCCCATTTGCACCTTAGGCAGTTTGGTCCAATCAGTGACTTTCAGCTTTGGCCACAGATGAAAATCAGCTTGGGGGAGATTTTAAAATTTCAGGGCCCAGACTGCACCCTAGACAAATTAAGCAGGACTCACTGGAGGGTATAATCCCGACACCCACATCACGCTTTGCAGGTGATTTCAATGCACAGCTTGGTTTGAGAAACCTATGGGTGCTGATCACGGTTGCCTCTAGCCTCATGATAATAAGCCCCACCTGATGCCCCACTTCTGACACTGGAGTGTTCAATGAAATGGGAGGATCACCTCAAACATGTGAGTTCCTACCTTCAGCCCTTTGAGACTGCTGCCCTACCCAGGACTTTGCCCAGCCCCACCCACCCTTCATTAAACTTCCTGCTCCAGCCCCTGCCTTCACCATCTTGATGTTTGGAATTGAGGACTCAGGATCCTTGCCAAAGAGGAGTCTCCCCAGGTATGTGCCCAGGTGCTCTTGCTTTCTTGTCACGCACAGATGCTGAAGAAGGTGCTGGGAGAAAGGGGAGAGAGAATTGGGGAGGAGAGGGAGTCTGTTCGAGATACTGTTTGACTTTTCTTTTCCTTTGAGGTAGTAGCTACTAACTTTTCCCAAGGAGGGCTGTGCCTCCAAAGGCCTCCCCTCTCAGGGGTCCTTGGGTGGGCATTATTAGCCTGCACTGCTTCCCCATGGACACAGGCTGAGAGGAGAGAGCATGAATTTTAGTCCCTTCCTTCAGTTGCAGCAACCTGTGCAAGTCATACGAAACACCTGAGCCTTAGTTTGCCTATCTGTAAAACAGGCCGACCCTGCCCTATCTCACTGGCCAATGACAAGAACATATTGTTTCAAAGCAGATAGATGCACTGAGGCTTTAAAACATGCCTTTTATTTGATTGGAAGCTCAGTATAAATGCTGGAGAGGCTGCTGATCTGACAGACTACAGAACTTACTCATGGCTGAACCCCAACTGGATGTGAAGAAGCCCTCAGGTGAGTCTTTAAATCCTGTTTCTAAATGGCTGTCAAGGAGGACAGGGGAGGCCTGAGGAGGGCTGGGGCGTCCTTCTCCACTCTGCCAGCGCTGTGGTCAGAGCAGAGTGGGTAGACCATGGGTCCTTTCAGAGGGAGGCAAGTGTCAACAGCTACAATAGCAGCCAGCAAATACTGGTGCTCAGTACATGCTAGGAGAGGCTGTCTTTTCTGTGCATTTTCTCATTCCTTCTTATAAACTTGTGAGGTAGATTATTAATCCCATTTTCCAGATCAGAAAACAGGCTCAGAAGGGTTAAGTGACTTGTCTAAGGTGTCACTGCTACTAAAGAGCATAGGAAAAATTCAGATCCAAATCAGCCAGACTTCAAAGAGCATGCTTTCTGTCCTCTAAGAGACCCTGTCCATCCACAGGTCCATCATGAAAATGAAATGCTTTTGCACGTGGGGGACATCTCATGCTGTGTGGGGTGAGGAGTGAAGGGGTGAGAAGGGCATTGTTCCAGTTCAGGTGTCTGGGTCACTCAGTTTCCCAGACCAGCACGGAGCTCCCTCCACGGCTGGAGTGGAAGGGCACAGGGACATCATTTCTGTCCTGGGAGAGAGCTGCCCTGGATAAGACTCTCTTATTTTTTGGAAAAGCATTTAGCAGTGTGGAAAAAGTATGGTTTAAGGCCCCAACAGAACTGACTTCATGGGCCTGAGATCAGAGCAGTTGTGCAGGGTCCTACATGCAGACAGACCTCACACTTGGGATTAAGTACTCTGTGGTTGTTGGCTTGAAATTTTTTATAATTTTGAATTTGTTTTGTAAGCAAAATCAGATGGGACAATGGAGCACCTGCTGAGAGACTGGGAGCTGTGGCTCGAATGTGTGATTCCCCTCTCTCAGCCCACCACGCTCCAACCTCCACCAAAGTCCCTCACTCTGCTGTCTCCTTTGCACCCGGCAGTGACTCAAGCAAAAGGTGGTCAAGGCAGGGCATGCTCTGAGGTCCACAGGGCAGGGAAGAGGCAAGTCACCCTGTCCAGGTAACAGCATTCAGGTGGGGAGGCTGCAATTCCTTGGGTAGACATTTTGCCCTGGGCCACATTTCCCCAGTGGCTTGGACAGTAAAGAATCTGCCTGCATTGCAGGAGACCCAGTTTCAATCCCTGGGTCAGGAAGACACCCTGAAGGAAATGGCTACCCACCCCAGTATTCTTGCCTGGACAATTATGGACAGATGACAGGTGCCGGGCCTTTGGGATCACAAAGAGTTGGACATGACTGAACGATTAACAATTTCTTTTCACTTTCCTCTTAACTAGGTCACATCTAGGTCCTGCCATTTCCTGGAGCAAACTCCAAGTTACTTTATTCTTCAGCCCCAGTTTTCTTGTCTGAAAATGGGAATAATACCTACACCCCATGGGATTATTGTGAGGCCAATGAGGTTTCTGTTGTGATTTTTTCCAAAATCCAAGTCTGATTATGATAGTCATCTCCTGAACACTGTCTAATGGCTTGACGCTCTTCTACAATAAAGAGCTTTCACTCACACCAGCACTATCCAATTAAAATATTACATAAGGCACTAGTGGTAAAGAACCCACCTACCAAAGCAGGTTAGACGTAAGAGACACGGGTTCAATCCCTGTGCTGGGAAGATCCCCTGGAGGAGGGCACAGCAACCCACTCCAGTATTCTTGCCTGGAGAATACCAAGGACAGAGGAGCCTGGCTGGCTCCAGTCCATAGGGTTCACAGAGTTGGACAAGACTAAAGTGACTTACCACGCAAGCCACATAGGTAATTAAACTTTTTTGTAGCCACATTTAAAAGGCAGGTGAAATTATATTTACTTCACCCAATAAATCAAAACTATGATTTCAACATAAAATCAATATTAAAAATTAAAAAGAATTTTGCATTTTTTCCTGTCCTTGAAATCCAATGTGTACTTTATACTTAGAGCATATCCCATTTCACGTGACTAGCAACCACAGACTGGGTGGCAGAGGCTGATAGATAACCCCACAATCCTGACACACTCAGCCATGTTGACTTGCTTTTCTTTCTAAAGAACCACTGCACTGGGCCTTCTGCTGTTCCCAGGCCCTGAAAAGCTCTTCTCTCCCCACCCTCTGCATCTAGTTAAGCCGACTCAACCTTCAGAGGGCAGGTCACTGAGCCTTCGGGGAGGTCTTTCTTGGCCCCCTTCCAGCTGTTCACACTGTGTACCTTGACTTCACCAGGCCTACAGCTGTTAATAGCACATTTGCCTGAGGTCACCTGATTAATCTCTCTCTCTCCTGTTGTGAACACCAGCACAAAGGTCACTTTGGGTTTTTAACTGTTGTTTGAATCATTTCCCCAAGGACAAGCACCGCACAGAGTAGCCTTGGGAAGATATTCTATGTAAAAGGCCTGGCACCTGGATGCTCTAATGTTCCCTCCTTTCACTTCCCTCTGGTTGAGAAACTTCTCCTTATTAAAGGGACTCTCAACTGTATAACTCTGCTAAAGATCTGGAGACACAAAACTCTTGATGCCAAATATATTTAAGTAGAAACAAGCACACAGATTATAAATATTTCTTCAGATTACATATCATTTAAAAATACTATCTCAGTTCCTTTTCATGATTTAAGCAGTAATTAAGGAAAATTCCTGTTCAAGTCTGAGTATAATTACTGCCCTTTTTGAGTTTTTTCCTGTGAGGAGCTGCAGAGCAGAAAGTGGTGACGGGGCTCTATTATCCCTCATCTAACTGGCAGAGTTGGCACACAGCTAAATGCTGAGCTGCTGCTGTTTCTCACCTCTCCTTCTCCAATTCTTTCTCAGGTGAATATAAACAAGGAGGCTCAAATCAACAGTTGCCAACTGACCCAGGTGATAATGCCAAACCTGATGACACCTGCCCAGGTGAGGATTCAACCCCTAGGTCATGTTGCAAAGCCAACTTCCTCCACCTTTAGTCAAGACTGCTCCTTCTTATGACAATAAAGTTTTAAGACTTAAGACTCACCCAATGCCACTGTCCCCAAGTGAAAAGTGAAAGTCGCTCAGTCATGTCGGACTCTGCGACCCCATGGACTATACATATACAGTCCATGTAATTCTCCAGGCCAGAATACGGGAGTGGGTAGCCATCCCCTTATCCAGAGGGTCTTCTCAACCCGGGGGTCGAACCCAGGTCTCCCACTTTGCAGGTGGATTCTTTACCAGCTGAGCCATCAGGGAAACCCAAAGATGTCTTCAAAGATGGTAGAATTATCCTGTTTATCTGCCCCTCAAGTCCCAGGGGATCCAACAGGAATCAACAGGATGATCTGCACCCTTAAGAATATAGAGCCCTAGGGCTACACATTTTCTTCAAACATTTCAAACAGCCAACAAAGCACACCCAACAAGTCACACCCAACCAGATGTACTGCCAAAGGTACTGCATGTCACACACTGGGTTTTTTATATCCTGGCTTCACACTGCCTTTTGGTGAGTATAATGGGGCATGTACCTGAGCTTGCCCAGCATTCCTATAAAAACCTCAGATAATTAAAAGTTTATATATGCCTTTTATTATATTATTATTCAGCTCTTTGGTATAATTGATGTTTAAAATGTTTGTTTCTTTTACATAAAAATTTATGGGATCCAGAGCTCGTACTTAAAGTCAGAATTCAGAGCCACAAAGAAAATGACTTCATTGAAGTTGAACTGGATAGACAAGAGTTGAGTTACCAAAATCTACTACAAGTAAGCTGCTATGAACTGGGGATTAACCCAGAGCAAGTGGAGAAGATCAGAAAGCTACCAAACACATTGCTCAGAAAGGTAGGGTGTTACAAGTTTCTAAATAGAGACTGGGCTCTAGGTGGGTAAAATTATGTTCAGTGAAGCCGATCACTAGCTTTTGTATTACTAATATGAAAACAAATCCAAGACACTGGACATCTTAGCTGCAGGATAGCCAAACATGGTAGCTAGGTTATTTTCAATCTGGTGCTTTTACAGATTTGCACAACTTTAATTTACTCCCTCTTTTAAATTGTCTGAATTACACCAACCAACCAAAATTTAAAACCCTAGCTCAGTATGTATGGCCAGCCTCCAATCTCAACAAACTGACTGGTCCCGGGGACAGAAAATACAAAGCCACTCTTACCTGCTTAGCAAAGTCAAGCCTTTGCAATCTCAGGAAACAAAACTGGGGGCATTTTTATGTATTTTTCTGATTCAAAATAAATCTCATTTTTTTAACTTGAAAACTCTCTCTTTGGGCATTTTTTAAAAAGCAACTTTCAAAATGCGTTTTAGCAATTCTTATTGGTGCCGTGGCTAAGTGTATTCTTTGTAAACTAAAAGTGGTGGAATGATCATACTTTCAGAGAGAGAGAGATATATTAGTGCCCTGGATGGACTAAAGTCTTTTTTAAATTGAGACTTTATTCCCCTTGGAAATCAGCAACAAGGTCTGAAACACAAAAACAGGAAAGAAAACAATCCTCAACTGCTGACTTAGTTTACCATGGATGGAAAGAGAACAGTGCTGGGGCAATCGTATTCAAGCCTTTTCACCGTTAAGTTTATGTGTATTCATGAACCATTATGTAACTTCTTTTTCATGTTAAGGACAAAGACATTCTAAGACTAAAGGACTTTCAGGAAGTAGAACTCATTTTAATGAAAAATGGAAGCTCTGAACTGACAGAATATACACCATCTCTGCTCGAAAAGCCCTGCTACAACAGCAATGCTGCAAAAATGACGTATTAGATGGCAGAAATGAAAAACGGGATCAATATTTTGTAAATAATGAAGTCTGGATGCATCTTGTTTGTTAACTTCATATGTGTACTTATTTCCTTGTTGTGCAACTTCTCTAGGCTTGGGAGTAGAGTACGTTTAAAGTACTTTAAAAATTTAAGTATACTTATCAACACAAGTTTAGTTTGTAAAGTTGTACCCCAATCCTGATCAGGCACGGGTATGCACTCCTGATACACACGACAAATGGCCAGGCTCTGTTCACAATAACTCCATTAAGGGCAGGGTGAGCTAACTGGAGCTGGGAAAGCCAGGACTCGCTTGACACTCTGGTTTAAAGATCCTAGCTTCTAAAACCATCTCTTACCATCATTTCCGTTTTACAACTTTGAAATCTACAAAATGGTGACAGGGTAACAGGCAGGAAGGCTAGGGGTCCCCAAGCGTCACTTTTTTCCCTCTCTTCAACGACAGGAGGAAACAAGTGTCAGATATAATTTTTTCCCTTCTCTAGACAAAATTAAAAGGTTTCTTTAGAAATTCTATGTTGTCATGACACCTGGTTCCACCTGAACTTTTCTCAAACCTTGAGCTAACCAATGTGTTTTTCTTATGGAAATGCTTAAGCTATGTTAATGAAGCATGTATTTACCTAAACTCTTTCTTCAGGTCAGTTCCACCTAAGACTCAGAACCAATAAGGGCTCAACAAACCAGTTTTACTCATGGAAATGTTCTCTTAAGCTATGTAAATAAAACTATGTATTTGTTCAGAAACCTGCCTCTCTTCAAGGTTCATGTCCATTTTCCGGCACGGGATGAGTCCCCTTGTGGCAATGCTATCTCAATACGCATGTTATGGGTGAGGGGTCTGGTGCCACTCTCTGAGCTTTGAGACATTTCCTTTCTCGAATTAGCAGCTTATAATAACTTCTTGCTAAACACTAGCAAAAGGGCACTCTTTCTGCCCCTTTCTGATGTCGGTCATAAGTTTTCTTTTATACTTAATAAAACTTTATAACACAAAAGCTCTGAGCGATCAAGCCTTGCCACTGGTCCAGAGGCCAAGAATCCTGGCGTCATACACGGCTGTTAACAACCTTTAAATGGCAGGACGTACACAGCTTGAGTAACCCCTTTTTAACCTAACAACTTGCAGAAAAGCCAAGGCACAGCATACAGCATTGAATGTGCACTCCTGCCTGACTCCATTTACCAACTTTCATTAATACACACTTTTACACACCAGTGTGAACTCATCTCTAACTCTTATGGAATCAAGGAAAAAGTACCAGAGACCTCCTGGGCAAGCACGTCTTAATCTCCTCCAGCACATGAAATAAGCCATCCCTCTCTCATCTCCAAATCCTCAACAGCTCACTTCTGATGAAGGGTGAAGGGACACTAAGGCATTGCATCAACACTTATCTCACCCAATGCCAAAAAAAAATGGAAAATGTTCTTAATAGTGCCAAGTGAAATGTGTACCATTTTATTCATGAAATGAGTATGAAACCTAAATCTGCAGTTTACTTAGTACCCACAGGGTTTTGGTTAGGAGAACCTCAGCACCAAATATAAGTCTGGCATCCAAGTCACACTTTTAAGATAGCATGCCCCCTAATGAAAGCCAACGCCACCCAGAGCTCGGTGTTCCACTGCCAGGGCTGTGACGGGGGATGAAAAGGGGCCAATCCCCACGTGCTTTGTCCCTGTTCTTTTCAATCTGTCTTACCTGCACAGGTGTCACCTAGTGAAGCACAGGAAGACCATTAAGGACAGTTACCGCAAGGCTGATAAAATTAAATATGCATACCCATTTCAAGTTAATACAACCTGCATCCAATGTATTTTCTAGAAGCAACATAGCTTTAAGGCTGCAGATTAATAAATACCTGAAGTGTCAAGAAAAATTTTAATGGGAAAAAAAATTTTTTTTTCGCCACACTACCTGGGACAGGGGATCGTAGCTCCCTCCCTACCAGGGATCAAACTCACTCCTGCAGCAAGCACAGAGTTTTAACCACCAAACTGGGAGGGAAGTCCCAAGAATAATTTTTATTATGTATTTCATGCAGATTGTAAAAACTTAATTTCTGAGTGGCATACACTTCTGCTGTAAGATTATGTCATTTTCAAATCATTGAAACAAATCAGTTACCAGAATGTTATCCTAAAAAGATTTCCAGAACATATTTAGGAGTGGTCTAGAATGCTTACAGTTCATTTATAATGAAGTGATTTGGGGTATATATTTGGAAGTATACAAGGGCCACTGGTAACTGATACAAGGCCTTTTAGCTACATGAATTTTATGTACTCTAGTCAAGGCTATGGTTTTTCCAGTAGTTATGTATGGATGTGAGAGTTGAACTATAAAGAAAGCTGAGGGCTGAAGAATTGATGCTTTTGAACTGTGGTGTTGGAGAAGACTCTTGAGAGTCCCTTGGACTGCAAGGCGATCCAACCAGTCCATCCTAAAGGAGATCAGCCCTGGGTGACTGATGTTGAAGCTGAAACTCCAATACTTTGGCCACCTGATGCAGAGAGCTGACTCATTTGAAAAGACCCTGATGCTGGGAGGGATTGAGGGCAGGAGGAGGAGATGACAGAGGATGAGATGGTTGGATGGCATCACCGACTCAATGGATATGGGTTTGGGTTTGGGTGAACTCCGGGAGTTGGTGACGGACAGGGAGGCCTGGCGTGCTGCGGTTCATGGGGTCGCAAAGAGTTGGACACGACTGAGCGACTGAACTGAACTGAGGTGCCTTTCAAATTTCAACCACTTCCCCTTTCAGAGCAAACATTACTTATTAAGAGTAAAACAAGGACCAAGAGTAGCCCCTCTGAGGTGACAATGTAACCCGAACAAAGGGAAGGACGTGGTGACCGCGGGTCGGGAGAATGGCAGTTTTCCTTCCTAGATTGGTATACACCTAGGAGAAAAAGCTTCCTTGGAAGCTGCTTATACAGAAACACAATCAGTTTCCTGGCAGACACCCAAATGAAAATTACTTCAAGATAAAAATAATGTATCCCAAAGAAAACATACATGGAGGCCCTGTCTCTAGCTTTTAAAGACTACAATTAAAACCCTAAGTCTGCAACTTGAGAAACAATACCCTTTAAACCTGCTATCACTTTAATTCCATGGAATACACTGTTTATGTATCTATTTTACTACTTACTACCTACATCAAGACCTTTTCCCATTTTTTAAAATTTAAATTTTATTAAGAAATATACATACAAAAGCACATACACATACAGTTTAAAAAAGAAACCACCCACCCAGCTTCAATAATCACCACCAGCTCTTCTGAAGGATCCTTCTTGCCCTTCATGATCTCCCTCCAATACACTGAATTGTGTTAAATCATTTCCTTGCTTTCCATTTATCATGTATTTATGGACTGGTTTTGACTTTCACAGAAAAGGAATTGGATTATTCTTCTGCAACTTGCTTTTTTGACCAGAGACTCATCCATGTTCACATGTGTAGCTGCAGTTCAGTCTGACTTCTCGGAATTCCACTACAGGAATATACCACATATTTGTCCCCTGGTCTGTTGGACATTTCAAGTCTTTCCAGTTTGTTTTTGCTTCCTTTCCTCCTATTACAAATGATGCTGTTATGACATTTTTACATCCATCCCCTGGCACACATGCATAAATGTTTCCCTAGGGTATGTACCTAGTGATGGAACAGCCAGAAGAAGTTACAGCACAGTTGTACCCAACTGTTTTCTGAAGCTGTTGTTCCTAAACATTTTTAAAGCTGATGACAACTGATCTATTTGGGATGGCCATGGGGAAGAAACAGATCAACTATGAAACTCAAACTGCATTTTTAAATTAGGAAATTAAAAAATCTAATACAATGAAAAATACATTTAGTTCTTTTACTGAAATGGACTTTTGAAACTACATTTTTTAACTTAAAATTGCTATCTCCTATGTCCCAAATGTTTCTAAGTACACTGAGTGTAAACAGCAAGATTCAAAAAATATGCTGTACTACGATATATTTTAAAAGATTCATACATATAAATGATTCCATCCCCCACCACCCACCTCCCCACAAAAACCACTTGGAAAAATAATTAACACTAGTAGCTCCTGGACAGGAAGAGCAGGAGCAGAAGAGACATATCATAAAACACTTCTGTCGTTTTTCCAAACCACACACAGGTCTGTCATACAAAATTCTTAAAAAGCAGTCACCTGGGGATTTTTTCATAAACTAAAAATCAGTCCAAACTCAAACCTGAAAACCAACCCTGCAGGAAGTCCCACCCCACACAAAATATACACAAGTTCAAGTATTTTTCATTTTATGCACATTTAAAAAATACTCACACAGCTCATCTACAACACATTTTTGAAAGCACAGAACAGACACAGTTAAAAACACTTCCATCCTAAATTGTTCAGTTTTAACATCTCTAAACATTTTTGATCAAGTGACTGAACCCAACCCACATGTGGTCCAAGTGTCCTCACACCTTATACACATGGCTGTGACACTATACTGAAGAAACCAGGCAGATCACCTGCAGGCAAATAATGTTATACAAGGAAAGGAAGTGTCTCTAGGCTGGGCAACATAACTAGCTCAAGAAGGCAAGAAAGATGTTTTAATTCAACTTGAAAAATTATTGTATTATGATCTGTTTGAAGAAAAGATGTCTTAACAAAAAGGGTGAAGGTGAGTGTCACTACCCTACAAAAAGGAGGATGCCAGAACAGCAATTACCAGGCTCCCACCAGACCAGTGTAAACTCAAGTTTATCCAATTTATTTAACTTAAATTAAATTAAATTTTAAGTCTTTTAGTGATACATGCAGAAACATTTGTAAATTAAGTATGTCTGAGACTTGCCTGAAAATAACAGGGACATGGGACACACACACAGAGTAAGAATGGTCACTGAACCTTAATGGTGATGAACTTTAATGAGTTAACTACACTGTCCTACTTTTGCGTCTTAAATTTTCCAAAATAAAAAAAGTTTTAAAAACTGATTGCTGCTTGCAGTCTTACCAAGTAATCTTCTGGTTAGTAAAAGTCGGCTTCCCCTAAAGGCTTTTCAAAGAGAAATACGCATGAAGCAACTGACAACTTTTTGGTCTGCACCAGAGAAATGTGTATTTTTCAATGTAAATAAGCACATGACCACTACATGGGATTCTTGTGAATTTGGTTAGTAAGAATAATTTCCTTGAGCCTAATTAATTTTGGGTGTTGGATGTGACCCTATTTCTAGATCTCCACAACCTTTAGTCATAGACCCCTCAAGTGACCAGGCCTCTCCCAATTTCATATTTACTTCATCAGTGATCCATACAGATGAAGATGATGAAGACTTCATAAACTCATTTACTGTACTTCATTAAAATACATTAGTGAATGATTCTACATGAGGCAGAAGAGAACAAACTTGGCATTTTAATACCCGATTTAATACCTTAATGACTAAGTATCTTAATACTTAAATAAATTTCTTCTGTTTCCTGTTTTTCTTAATACTCAGTAATAGAAACTGGTAAACTATCACTTTATGACCTTTATTCTATAACCATATCTTGTCAAACTACACAAAGCAGTGCTTGGGAGGTGGCTGACTTTGTGTTAGACTATTTTCCCATCTTTATTTTTCACAAATTCAGAGATAATCCATCTATCTCCATCTAGGTAAGCCAAGAGTGCTGTCCCCACAGCATTATTTCATACACAGCCTCTGAAGCGTCATTATTTTCCAAAGCTTGGTGGAGGGCATTTTAGTAAATCCTGTAGCCTATGATTATGCCTATTAGAACAACTACAGTGGCATAAAGTGAGGCAGTGGACTATGAGGTGGAGACCTAGATTCCACGTGCTAATTTCTCCATCAACACGAAGCCCTAAGATATCACGTAAGTCATTTAACGTTCCAACTCAAGTTTCTCTACCTATAAACTGACACCAACATTTGAAAACTATAAATCATGAAGAACTGTGATTTATATGAACTATGACACATGCAGCTGGAGCTAATAATACTTTTATACAATCAACAAGCTGGCTATAGGTAGAAATGTGCTGCCAAATTTGCCATACATGACCCCCCACACACACTCCCATTACCTTAAACATTTTTAAAAAATCCTTGTTTGATGTGATACACTCCATACACAGAAATAAATATATTTATAGTAAGACCAGGTTAAAAAAATCTTGATACAGGATTTCTAAGACAAAAAAACAGCTGAAAGTGTCTGAATGTTTTTCTACATCATTATTTCACAGCTAGAGGATGATAGAGTTTGTCAGAAGGATATTTTGAATTTTCTACTACTAAAGAAATCTCTCAGGGATGTAAAAATATATTCCAGTTCATTGTATATCTTCGTTATTAAAAGCAAAATCCAAATGTATTCATAACTACTAAAAATTGAAGCACCATTATTTAAAACATTTAAACTGTGGAAATTCTATAAAAATTAGTCTTAAACAGAACAAATCAGATAAAACTGTACACCAAGATCTCTAGTAACAGCGTATCTCATATTTAAAACAAGGGACTAGTTCAGAGTCAATAACTTTATTAAAAAAGATTAATACTAAAACTTTTCAATGACAAAGAGACAAATCTGTAACAGAAAGTCGGAGATACTTTATTTTCACTTCTAAATCCAAAGGCTAGCAGAGTTGTAAAAATGGAATCCCACTTAGTCTGATTCACACAAATATTAACGTTTAATCTCGTTTTCAAAGTCCCAAGAATGAAAACTTGCAATTAAACACTGAGCAAGCCACATGTTTAGGTAATATTTCTTAAAAAGTCTTAAAGAAAAAGATATGATACAGGACCTAAGTTTTCAGTGGCATATATATGCTATTAATACATGTTCTGAAATCTGATAGGTCACATCAGTCCTGAATTAATTTTTAATTAAAAAAAAAACAAACAAACTAACCGAGCTTTATACTTTTTCTATGCCACTATAGTTTTCTTTCACCTCATTTTAATGTCGATCTTCACTTTATGCCGTTTTCAGTTTTCTTCCAAAAATCTTCCAACAGTATTCCTACAAAGCAAAATTTGCGGAAAAATGATAATTAGACAACATGTATAAGGCAAATTTTCATGACTAAGTGGCCCAGTCACTAACTGCTAATTAATATATGTATATGGAATGTTTGTATTCTTTTCAATTATCAAGGCATCAGTGTGGTTTTTTAAAACCATGTGCCTGTGTATGCTTGCCTCTATGTGAATGGCTCACACAAATATAACACTATATTGCTATCCTAGAAAAGGAAGGTCATCAACAATTCAACTAATTAGTACTTCCTTTCATTAGGAATATTTAATCCCATGCCACTAGCCCAAAGAATGAACAGTTTACAGGTTTCAAGAACCCTCTTAAAGACTGACTTTTAACAGTTCTTTAAAAGCCCAAATTCATTCTACACGGTTCATCAGTTCTTTGTGTTTCTGTTTAAAGGTGTCTGTCCTTGCTATTCACTGCTGCTTTAAATGTATCAGCCAGTGATTATTCCTAATATTCCTATGGCTGACTGCGAATTCTCCTACACAGGAGGAAATATTAAACACAACATACCTCTTAAAGACTTGAGAATTGCATTGAATGTAACAAGGCGAATAATATGAAGTGTTTATTGTATTTAAAATTCTTTAAAGATATCTAATTCTGGGCACCACTGCATCCCTACACACAGTTGAAAAAAAATTCCATTCTGTTAACATCTGATTATAAATTTTCACGCAATACACAAAAAAACCCCTCTGTGCTTCTTGTAAAGAACAAAAAGATACACAACAGTTAAGCGTAAAGATCACAGGCAATAGCATTCAAACATGGATGTGGGTAGAGAAAGGAGTACCTGGCATGAGTACCTGCTTAGTTTGACTGAATCCTTGATTTTTAATTTGGCTTTTCATGGGCCGCTCACAACACCAACGCTGTGTGAGGTATGGTAGTCAGCTGCAATAATTCATAAACCCTACACTTCCATCAATCCAATGCTACTGGCTCTCGAGTTACAGAACAAACTGCATTAGAATGCAAGGCAATAAAGCAAAAAACTAGAAACATCCTTGACAAAGAAATACTAGCAGTTTAATTAAAACAAAGTAGTCCAACATGTGCCTCAGAAATATTTAAGTTTTAAAGCATATGTCTCTGCCAATGTACCAACACAAGATGGACTTAATACCAAAAAGAAAAAAAATAAAAAACAGTTCAACCTTTTTATTAAAAAAAAGAAAAATAAAAAAAAAAAACAAGAAATGACAGCAAAATCCCTAAAAAAAGGATAATTAACTTTTCAATGGCGACTATATTACAAACGTGGGCAATAATTTGCAAAGAGGCACACTAACGGGGGGCACGAGTCTGCTACAAAATAGCTGAGACAAAACAATGTACCTCAAAATGTTTTGCAGGACTACACTGTCTTTTCCTTCAGAAGATGCTTTTGTATGTCTTCTTACTCGGCTTAGTTCCATCTTCATCTGTGCATACTTACGCTGCACTGTCAAACAGTAACAAAAAGCCCTAATCAAAGTGAGAAACAATCCACTTACCTCTGTCTGATCTGAGGTCTTATCAGATCAGTTTTAATTGGACTGAGTGTCACCTTCAGATTTAATGTCTTCACTGGTCCCATTGACCTCATTCTTAGTATCGCTTTCCTTTGATTCAGTGTTTGTGTCTTCACTCTGCTTTTCTCGACTACTGGACTTCACACTACTTTTTTTATCATCAGATCCCCTCTTTTCTGCCATAAAAGAAGACATTGATCATGGATTTTAAAGTAAAATACAAAACATATATGACACTTTGAAAAGTGAAAACAATTTAGAGATGAAAAGACAATCATTTCCCACAGACTGCAAGTAACAGTTTGATAAATCTATCAAAGGGATAAAATTTGCAATTTATAAAGGAGGGAGAGGGCAGCACAGGGAATTACAGAAAGCAGAAGGTAAAAATAGTGGGCAAATTCTCTGAAACTGGTGATATGCACAGGCAACACCAAATCGCTGCAGAATCTAAAACTTAAGTAAATTTCACTTGGAGTAAAGACCATCAAAAGGCAATGGGAAAGGCAAGAAAGACAGGACAAAAAACTGTGTTCACATGAACGAAGTTAAAACGGTAAAAACAGTAACTGCAAAAAGGTGAACATTTATAGGCATGCTTCTCCAACTATATATTTTTAAATGCAAAAGATGACTTATACCTATATATATTTGAAGACCCAAGAGGGACAACACCAATGAAAGTGGATCTTAAATCCCATTTCAATTACTGAACTTTTGTGCTTCGCTAAGTAACATATATGCCATCTCAAAATTATTTTTTCCAAAGAGAGAAATAAAAATTCATCTCAGCTGCAAATAAAGGGTGAAAAAAAGGTCAAATTTTCCTTCTGTTTTCTTTGGAATGGTGAAACTAAAGACTAGAGGCAAAAGTGGTACATGGAGCAAGTTATGTTCTAGCTTTTTCAGTTCCAATTACTACCTAACAAAGGATTTCTGCAGAAAATTTTAAAGCAAACTACAAACCTGGAAAAATCATCTTTTCTTTAAAACTAAGAATAGCTGGTCTAACAATAGTTGATAAGACAGAAAGATGTGTTTTAAGAGAAGCAGAACCTTCTACAGATTCTAGACAAAGTTGTTAAGACGCAACATCAAGTAACTGGGAGAGGGATGGTAACGAAAAAGTATGGTTTATGGGGCTGTGGGGGGCACTCACTCAAAGAACATTAAGAATTGAAGATCTTATGTGAAGAAATATATTCCGTCCGTAACACTTGGAAAATTCACCAAGCAATGTCCAAGTAGCTGACTGCAGGACTCGCTTCATGTCTCGTCTGTTCACTTATGAGAACTGTGCAGTACAGTGTGCTCTAACTGACCTTGTGGAAAAGTCCTCCCTTTGTGCCTTATGGGCTTCTCCGGTGCACAGGTAGCTTCAAGGAGGAAGAGTCGTCTTGTTGCCCCGTAGAGGACTAGTAGTCAGTCCAATAATCTTATCTTCTGCCCTATATAAATATGGTAGATCTTAATAGTCCTAAGGACATCCACAAAGTGTGGTGGACTTTAGGGCTATGGATTAAAAAAGGAACCTCTCTTGACAAAAGAGAGCACCCTAAACTGGTTTGTGGTAACAAAGATAGGTTTGTGGAAGAAACCACTTTTTGTTTGTGGAGTGAGATAAAGTGCTTTCATTACAGCACGTGAGCTCCCTCTTACTCACTGTCATCAAATGTTCACTACTACTCATATCTGACCTCCAAGTTCAGGCCTTCAGTTATATATACAAGAATGGCTAACCGGCCACACGGTTATTTGAAAAAGTCAATAAATTATGTCATTTTAAAAACAGATCCCAACATTTAAAATAAATCTGTAATGGCAAACCCAATCTTTCAAGACAGACCAGAGGCAGAGTTTCCCTGAATCCAGTCTTCACTCCTTCTTCCACATCTGACCAGGAAAATCCATTCGTCCACAATCCAAACACAGTCCAGTTTATTTTACTTAAACAAGTCTGATTATATTCTATGATGTCATCATTATAATAAGGATCATAGCTTAGCAATTCATTCTCTCTGCTCTCTTGAAAAATTACAAACTCTTTTTAAGTCAGGCCAGTGCAATTTATAGCTCAATTTTGATCCCAAATAGTTATAAAAGCTACCTAGTTTCTGTCCCTGAGAACCAATCCAACTATTTTAAGTGACACGAATGAAGATACAGCGAAGAGGTTTAGTTCTCAAAGTGATTACCTTCATCTCTGACAAGAGATATATCTGGTTGTTGAGCTGACACCCCCAAATACATTACACAGAAAGTCTTGCCAAAAGGTTGAGTGAAGCTTACTTAAAAACTATTAAAAGTCAGTTAATTCTTGGTATCAATTGCCTTTTGAATCACAAAAATAACTTCTGGACTTAAATGGCAGATACTAAAGCTCATGAAAGTTTTAAAAATCACCCTGTTCCCTACTTTTTAACATTTGCTCCATGTTCTAGAAAAAGCCAATATATCTAAATCTTTTAAAAAGAGAAGGTGCACTTATTTGAGGAAAAATAAAAGCTGAAGACCGAAGGAAAAAAAAAAGATAATCCACTGTTTGCCAGTTTCCTAACTCAACTCAGTTAAACCCCACAAAAACCAGACTAATTTCATAAAAGAAAATAATGAGTATCACATACATGTCTAATAAATCCATATGTGAGCACACATGTTGGTGATCAAACATGGACACAGATAGGCAGAACAGGATGGAATAAGCAGAGCCAAGAAAATTAGAAATAAGCCCTTTCTCTCATTCCTGAAAACCATGCAAAGCAGAAAAGCCCAGTCCAAAAAAAAAGTGTACAAAGAATCTGAAGAATATGCAGAAATGGGACCCTAATTATTAAAAGAATTATCGTTCATCATTCAATGAAGGCTAAATTGAAAGGTGAGAATATCCTTGTGAAAACATGCCAAAGACAAAATGAAAAGTTGATTAAGCAGTCAACCAGCTACTGGAATGCCACAGAAAATCAAAGGAAAAAATAGATGGGAAAACGCATGTTTCGATAAAAAAAGGACCACACCGAGGGGGAGGGGGCACGACACGCACACATAAGGCATTCAACTTATGAAAACTTAAAAGTAGTATAGAATTAAATAAATGCTGTACTTGAAGACCAATGCAATACTGTACATTTACTCTTCAGAGTATTATGGAACACTGCAGCAAGTGTTGCCAAATAACTAAAAAATGTTGCCAATAACCCAGAATTCTACAGCCTAATAATCCTAACAGGTAATGCAATACTTGGAAGAATCTAAACGATAAGCCTTCAAGTTATAAATTGAAGCATGCGACTTGAACATGTTCTAAGAAAACACAAGGTCAACTGTCATTCTCATAAATCAGCAGAAGCGAAAATAAGACTTGTCTCCTATTGAATGGGGTTCATTAAAAGTAAAAATAAATACAGCTTGAAGTGGAACTCTGCTTGTGTCTAAAGAAAAGTGAGTTAGTGAAGAGACAAAGTGAAAACGGTCCCTTAAAGAATCAAATTCTCACAAAAACTAACCTTTCTCCTTCGATTTTCTATCTTGTTCTCTGTCTCGACTTTTGCTCCGGTGCTTATATGACTTTCGATCTCGGCTTTTTGATCTTCTTCGATCCCGACTACGAGATCTATGCTTTCTTTCTGATCTATCGTGGCTTCTGCTTCTTCGTCGATCTCTACTTCTTAAATAATTTGAAACAAAAGGAGAGCAACTTCAGCTGATATTACAGTGAGAAAAAATCTTGAAGAATTACATACTGTTATTTAAAGCAAAAATCACTCTCAAAGGCAAATGAATACAACCTACTATTGAAACACATTTATATAAGAAACCTTAAGAACTGAAAATTGAAAGTCCTTAACCTCAATTTTTCAAATAGGTAATCCTACCCAAAATAATTTATGATTTAAATGTCTTAGAATCAATAAGAGAAGCACTCATCCATTACACTAACTCCCTAATAAGATTGTATCAAATCTCCTTCAGCGGCCTAAGAAAGAGCAGTGAAATTGCCTACAAGATGAACTCGTTCAATGAGTCAACTTTCATCTGCCCGAGTGCTTAATGAGACTTAAGAGGGTCCCAAATACCAAGGAATTCACCAGTAATTACTATTATTTAATGCACACTCAGACACTAGGTAAAGAATCCACCTGCAATGCACGAGACCCAGTTCAATCCCTGGGTCGGGAAGATCCCCTGGAGGAGGAAATGGCAACTGACTCCAGTATTCTTTCCTGGAGAATTCCATGGACAGAGGAGCCTAGCAGGCTACAGTCCACAAGGTCTCAAAGAGTCGGACACAACTGAGCTTCTATCACTATATGCCTGGCACTGTCTCAGGTGTTCAATATACCTGCTCCGCCTTCTCTCTCTACTTCGTGATCTTTTGTGATCCCGAGACCTGCTGCATCTTCGGTCAGAAGTTCGGCTTGAATGCCTACTTCGTGATCGACTCCTCTTTCTTCTTTCTCTGTCTCGAGCTCTTTCTTTTTCTCTTTCTTCCTCTTCTCTTCGTCTTTTCCTCTCTCTCTCTTCTCTTTCCCTCTCCCTTTCTTTTTCTCTTTCTTCTCGTTCTTGCTTCTCCTTTTTTAAACGCTCATCACGATCAGGTTCTTCAGTTCTTTTTCTTAATTTTTCCTAAAGAAATCAAATTTGATTTTTTTTAGAACTAAATAACCTTAATGATGCTGTCAAACAACGGCTACCTAACATGAATTAACTGGAGACCAACTTATGAAATCTGATACCCTAAAAGTGAGATGGAGAAATCTTAACACCATGTATGTACACAAGATATTTGACTAAACCCTCAGGAATATTCCTTCTCCCAAATTCCTGACACTACGAAGAAAATAAAGCACTTTGCTAATCTGATGAATAGCAAAATATTACAGGAATTATCACTACCTCAAATAACCCAGCAAAAATATAGTTTTAAATCTACACGATCAATTCTTAACCACACTAATATAAAGTACTAGATATAGCTAAAATATATGCTCATAAGAAACTTACTTTTAATTCTTCTACAGTGGCTTTAATTTTGGCATAGCCCATGTGCTGTTTTCCCATCAAATGATCATCTACCCGGGACTGGGCA
Organism: Bubalus bubalis; assembly: GCF_019923935.1. NCBI lineage: Eukaryota > Metazoa > Chordata > Mammalia > Artiodactyla > Bovidae > Bubalus > Bubalus bubalis. Next base: position 27,117,918 of record NC_059159.1, on the reverse strand, counting down.
TCTCCCACTATCAAAAAGGCTCCACACACTTCACAAACTTCCATTTGTTTTTCTTGGGCAGCAAAACTTTCAATTGTCTAAAATGATAAATCAGTTATTATAAAATATCTGATCAAGAGAAAACAAACAAATTCCCCTCAAAAATACTTTTAACATTTAGAAAATATTTTTAATTTTATGAACTGCTACTTTCCATTTCCCCAAAGACATAATACTTAGCAGCAACTTTTAGACATGGGAAGCATGACAATAGCAATCAACTTTTCAAGAAGTATTACAACCTCATCCCTCTATTATAACCCTTGAACTACATATCACCTCGAAAAAGCTAATCTACCTTTCAAAAAGCTACCTATTTTAGTCTGAATTCATTTCCTGCTTGCTTCAACAGGTTAAAGATGTGGACTCCATATTAAAAATGTTTTTTGGGACTTCCCTGGTAGCGCAGTAGATAGGAATCTGCCTGCCAATGCAGGGGACACAGGTCTGATCCCTGGTCTGGGAAGATGCCACGTGCCTCGGAGCAACTAAGCCCATATGCCACAACTACCGAGCCTGCACTCCACAGCCTGAAAGCTACAACTACGGAGACTGTGTGCTTCCACTACTGAAGCCTGCAGGCTCTAGGGAGGGCCCTCAGGTTGCAGCTAAAGAGCCCCTGTGCCTCAGCTACTGAAGTCAACGGGCTTAGAGAGTGGCCTCCACTTTCTGCAACTAGAGAAAGCCCAAGTACAGCAATGAAGACCCAGAAAAACCAAAAATAATAAAAATAAGTAATAAAAAAAGTTTTTCAAAATCATTAAGGAATTGAACTCACTGCATATAATCTGAACATACCCTTTTAATATTTGGGAATCAATGCTCAATTATATTTTACCATCAATATCTAAAACATGTATACTGTATCATCCATCTAATTCAAAGTTAAGTAAGTAAAGGTATTATTAAGAGTATACCAATTTTGTAGTAAGGTAAATATGAACTAAGTAATTTGATTAGTAACAACAACAACAACAACAACAAAACCACCAAAACCTAAGCCCAACCAAAATACTTAAGGCACAGGTTAGCAAACCAGTAGCTAGAGGCCTGTTTTTGCAAAGTTTCATTGAAACAAAATTAGACATTTGTTTACACATTGCCTAAAGCTATTTTGTAATATAAATGTAAAAACAGAGCTTTTATTACATTTCTTATGACCTGAAATCATAAATACTATGTGGCCCTTTAAAATAAAAGTTTGATGACATTAGAAAATTATTCGTAAATAGAAATAGATCCTAGCAATACACAGCTAACAGCATGGTTATATCAAAATGAGGTTGCTACTCACCGAAGTTGTGGACCTAAGCAACTCTCTCTCTTCTTTTAACTGTTCAACTAATTTCATCATTCCCTGGGCTTCTTCTACTTTTCCTTCAGATCCTAATTCTTCAATCTAAGAGGAATTCAAAAAGCAGTCAGGATATCTTTCTAACCACACTATCCTAGTACTTTTCTTTTTACCCTCAAGCTTCATGAGCGTATAGAAGTTGTTTGGGTATGTTTTGTTTAGTGAAGCTTCTTTGGGTTTAATTTACCCTTAATCGATTTTTTCCCACAGCATTAACTACATATAATTGACAGGAAATACACAGAAAATTTCTAGGGTAGACAATTTCATAAGGTTAACACCACAGTCGGGAGAAGGCAATGGCACCCCACTCCAGTACTGTTGCCCAGAAAATCGCATGGATGGAGGAGCCTGGTAGGCTGCAGTCCATGGGGTCACTAAGAGTCAGACACGACTGAGCGACTTCACTTTCACTCTTCACTTTTATGCATTGGAGAACGAAATGGCAACCCACTCCAGTGTTCTTGCCTGGAGAATCCCATGGACGGAGAAGCCTGGTAGGCTGCAGTCCATGGGGTCGCACAGAGTCAGACACGACTGAAGCGACTTAGCAGCAGCAGCAACACCACAGTCTAGATAATAAGCAAATCCACCCAAGTTTCCTACTGTCTCTGTGTTGTGCCTCCTCCCAAAGCAACCACCAATCTGTTTTCTGTCACTATAAATTAGTCTGCATTTTCTAGAACTGTATTTAAATGGAACCATGTACTCTATTCCTTTTGTGGGGCTTGGCCTCTCTCACTCAATCTAGTCTCTCTAGATTCATCAATATTATTCCAAATAGTTAATTCCTTTTATCACTGTGTACTGTCACTACAGGACGTCCCTGGTGGCTTAGACGGTAAAGCGTCTGTCTAAAATGCGGGAGACCTGGGTTCGATCCCTGGGTCAGAAGATCCCCTGGAGAAGGAAATGGCAATCCACTCCAGTACTACTGCCTGGAAAATCCCATGGACAGAGGAGCCTCGTAGGCTACCGTCCATGGGGTCGCAAACATTACTGTATAGGTACATCACAATTTGTTTACCCATTGACCTACTGACAGACATTTGTTTCCAGGTTTGTTTGGGGTGGGTTTTTTTTTTTGCACCTATTATGAATAAAGCCTCTACAAACACTGGTATACACCTCTGTGTGAACATATGCTTTCACCTCTTACATTAATATCTAGCAGTGGAATGGCTCATAGTGCATCTCTTAACCTTTTAAGAAAGAAACTCTTTTCCAAAGTGCCTGCATCATTTTAAATAATCCCAACAGAGTAAAATAGTTTGTTTGCCCAGATCTTCACTAATATTTGATACTGTCAGTCTTTTTAATTTTAGCAATTCTAGGAGGAGTTCCAATTCTTACCTGCTGCAGGAGTACATCAATTTTATCTGTTAGAACCTGAATTTTTTCTTCATTTTTGCCTGTTGGACCAGCTGCCTGATGAAGACAATAGAATGTGTATTATCAACAACTAAAATACAAAAATAAACATTTAACTTCTATATACCATACCTAGTATTCGTATTTAATAACCAAAATGCTAAATCACAAGGACAGTAACTCAATTATCTCAATTTTTGTTAATCAATTGCATATTTTGTCAGTTACTATTTAAGATAAAAAATTACTGATTAGCAAAATATTCATTTACTAATAAAGACTGAAAAAAACCACCTTTTTAAGTTTTATGTCATTTTAAAACATATAAAGCAATGACTGAACTTGAGCCCAAGTTTCAATACTAGGGAGATCGCTGGCTTTCCAGAGGAAAGGACACTTTACAAAGATCATAAATTAATTCATACTCACCCCAGACGACTGCTGGTTTTGAGATAATGCCAAACGAGCATGGCCTCGTCTAATTCTACGTTCTACTTCTGCCAGTAAACTCTGTAAGTATCGCAAAAAATCTCTCTCATAGCCAACTTTCATAAAACGAGAACTCTTCTCATACCTAATGAAACGAAAATAAATATTTTCTTTCCAATTCTTTATCCATTTACAACTCTCATATTCTATCTTCACTAATCTCATGAACTACTACTGCATTCAGACTGAAGGGCAGGGAATTTGCAGGCCAATTGTTAGGTCTCCCTGCTTTCACTGCTGTAGGCCTGGGTTCAAACCCTAGTCTGGGAACTAAGATCCCACAAGCCATGTGGCATACCCAAAAAAGTTTAAAAAAAAAAAAAAAAGAAGAAGAAGAAAAAAAGTACTGAAGAGTAAACCAGGCACATCCATAAGAAGTGAATTTCCAGCTGTCCCTCATCCTGGTAAAGAGGTAGCATTTAACAGTGTATAAAGAGCACAGATGTTACCATCGGGCAAATCTAGGTGAACACTATCCTGGATCTGTGACCCTGGCTCCAGGACAAGTTTCATTTATAGAATTAGGTCTGTTAAAAAAACAAATGTGAAAGAGAGAAAAAAAAAAAAAAAAAAAAAAAAGCGAGTGAATTCTCTGGAGGTCCAGTGGTTAGGACTCAGTGTTTTCACTGTCATGGCCTGGGTTTAATCCCTGGTCAAGGAGTTAAGATCATACAAGCTGGGAGGAGCAGCCAAACAATAATAATAAACTAAAAAATAAAAACTGGAGGAGGGCATGGCAACCCGCTCCAGTAATCTCGTCCAGAGAATCCCATGGACAGAAGAGCCTGGTGGGCTACAGTACAGGGGGTCTCAAAGTCAGACATGATTGAAGCGACTAAGCGAAAAATAAAAAAACAGATGGGATATAGAAAAAAAGCTTAGGCTTATTCTTGGCATACAGTATGAACTCGTATGGTGATGCTACATAGAGCTGTATCACTTTCTATGACCACCAACTAATGAGTAGGACCTCTACATGACATTCATTTTACATAAATTCCAATTATCCCAAAAAAGGTAACTTACTGTTTTCGTAGATTTTCATCATGAATTTTTTCACATGGTCCTAAAACACAAGAAATATGAATGTATTCAATATAAATTACTGAAATTAACTTTTATCTTGCCAAAACAAAAGGAAGTTATTTTTCAAAAAAAAGGAAAGAAGATCCATTTAATCACTGAGTAGTCTGCAGACACCTAAATTGAGCCTACTAAATCATAAAGCAACATGCCCAAGTACACAAATGAAAATTGTTCTCCTTAGCCTTCAAGATGTACTATATGGTAAAAGAAGAGAGGGAGGGATGAAAAAATTATTCCTGACTGCCAAGTAAGCTAGGATGATGGCAGACCTTCGGTCTGAACCATTAGAGTCTCCGTGAATACTGTTAAGACCAGCACCCTAGTCCTACCTCTTACCATCTCCAAAAGGCAACTTTAACCCTTTTAGCTTTCTCTTCTGGAATTTGCCTCCATATTTCTAAATTCTATGCTTATTTTGCTTTTTGGTTTAACTTAGGCATGAAAAATTTAGTTTAAATGAACATTCAGTGTTTATATTTTGATGCCATGTCCTATTAACTCCCGAGTTAAGCAAAAAGGGCATTATGATGACACTTTTGATACACTTACTGGAATTTTTTTCTTCAGTTCAGTCTCTTGTATGTTCTATTTCCAAATTCACTCCAGACACTAACTCAGCTATCAAAACTAGCTCAGTAATAATCTCCCTCAAGTTTCAAAATATATCAGATAATCAAATCAGCTTTATTTTCTTCCATGAGCTTTCCATCCTGCTTCAATCTGAGCTACTTTCTTCCCCTAAGCTCACTAATGGAGTCGTCATCCTTTGAGAGTCCTTTTCTGGTCTGTACTAGACACAGTTTACTGGCTCTCTTATTTTTGTCCTTCTTGGTTTACACCCATGAGTTTCCACAGAAAAGGTTCCTGGTAGATAAATTTGTTGAGACCATGCATGCCTGAAAATGTCTTTCTTCACACTCGTATTTTGCTGTTTGGCTATACAGCTAACCTAGGTAAATACATTTTACCATTCAGAATCCCGAGGATGTTTCTCCAGTGTCTTCAAGCTTCCAGTGTTGTTACTGACAAATCGAGGACATTCTGATTGATAATCTTGTGTGCCCCACCCCACCCTTGGTGTTTTGGAATTTCACAATAATGTGCTTTGGTTTGGATTCTTTTTATCATTTGCTGTGCTGAGTTCTAGAAGGATTCACTCCATCTAGAGAGTAAAATCCTTCAGTAATGCAATCTTAAGATTTTCTCCCTTCTGTTTTCTCTATCTAGAACTCTTTTAATTAGCTATCCCAGCACTGGACTGATAGAATTTTTTCAAATTTTAATTTTTTCTCAACATACCACAAATTTATTTTATCCTCAAAACTTCCCACTGATGTTCATAGTTCTCTAGTTCTAATTTCAACAACTCTTTATTTTTTCAAAACTTTTCTTTTTATATAGATAGCATCCTATTCCTTCTGATATTTTCTCTTATTTCTCTGAGGATACTAAATTTAGTTACAGCTTTAAAAATTTTTTCTTCTGTTTTCTCCCATTATCACCATATTCCACTAAATTCTTTTTTTTCTGTTGGTTTTGGTTAATCTTTTATGTTTGAAGGTTTTCTTCAAATAGCAATCTTGGCTGGCAAAATACTTCCAAAATCTGACTTGAAGTTGGTATGCACAGGCAGGGTTTGTCAACTAACAGGCTTTACCATAGGAAAATCAGGCAGCAAGACTTTCTTTTAGGAGATTCCCCAAGGGTCAGTACCTGTAGATCACTTCTCTGGAACTGTTCACTTTCTCTAAAGAATCCTCTTCTCTTCTGCCTGGGGAAAAAACATCTGGCTGTATCCTTCTAGGAACAGGGCAGAGGAAGGGAATGGGAAAACCTCACTATTAAGAAAACAGACTCATTTAATCTCTCTTACAGTCTCATTTTTATTCATTACTGCCCTGTCCTGTATCTGTAAATCCCAATACCTAGATATATCCAGCCATAATGTGCTCTTTTTGCTTCAGGGCAAGCATTGTGCTTAACGAATTTAATTTCCATTTTATATTTCTAGAATGATACTAGTTATGTACCATCCTGGAGAGAAAATGGTCGGTTTTTGCATTTTGTGGTTCATTTAGCCCAATTTCTTCAGAACATAACCCCCTGGTCTCCAGTGCTGTTGGCATGGGAGACAGAATTACCTGATGCACAGGTCAGACCACCCAGACTAGTGCTTCTCAAGATGGGGCAGTTTTGCCCCCAGGGATATCTAGAAGTGCCTGGAGGCATTTTCGGTTGTCAAAATTGGGCGATTTTTACTGACATCTACTTCCATAGAGGCCAAGGATGCTGCTAAGCATCCTACAACCCACAAGAGACCCTCCCACCTCCCCACACACAGAATTTTCCAGGTCAAACTGTCAAATGTCAAGGTTGAGAAACCCTGAACTAGACTAATCTCTGGTTTTCAGCCCCATAATTCAACTCTGCCTTCTATGGTACCTGATGCCTCCAAATCCTGAGCCTGTCCAGGGTTCTGCTGATCAAACTCTTGCTTCTGTTTAATATCCCCTTCTGCAGGCTTTTAGGATACAGGTTTCTCTGCTATTCTTCCATCCACTTGTCATCTTCCAAAAATTTGTTGACATCTCTAATGTTATCTCGTCTTCCGTTTACACCTTTTTTGTTTTTAATATTCATTTTAGTGGAGGGGTTTCAGGAGGGAATGGAAATACATATGTAGATTCAAATAAGCCACCAGGTTTAGACTGGCATTTGTTAATACATTTTTTTAAAAAGCCAGGAAAGAAATTATCAACACCTTTAACAGAAAATTTCTTTCCAAAATTACAAAGTATCACTTTCTCTTTAATCATAAATGCAACAAAAATTATAGAAAATTTACTTACCAAGATCAGACCGAGTGTTTGTGAACAATTCCGCAGGACAAAAACCACAGAGGTAGTATTTACAAACCTAGTGAAGAAAACAAAGGTAACTTAACTTTTTGAAACTGGTCAGTTTTAAAACTATGCCAGAAAAGGATGCCAAATAACCATTTTCTCATTTCATGATCTACATCTTTCAACCAAGTAAGTTTAAGAACAATTTCATTTAAGTCATTTAGGCAAATTAATGACTCTCAGACTCCTGGATTTCAGTATAAGAAATGCAAGACTGACAGTAATAGAAATCACTGCCTTAATCCCCAGAAAGAACAAATTTTGGATAAAGACATCCAGAATAAAGGTAATTTTTTAAAAAAATTAAAAAAAAAACAAAACACTGCATTGTTCTTATTGTTTCAACTTTGTTAAAGACCAGAACCAATTTACACACGAGGATTTGGAAATCACTGCCTAAATTCCAAATAATACTCATTTAAAATGATCCGGTTCTCTATTTTCATTTAAAGAGATCTCGTAACAGGCCCTAAAGGGTCCTGGATATTTTCACACATGCCAGCACTGAGTGACTTCTAAGGTATGAGGAAGAATAATTAACATAAGACCAATTTTCAATTCTCTCCCATGGGTACTTTTGTAACTCCTTCAGATATATTCTGAGACTGCTCTATACTAAATTTAATTTTGTAATACTGCAAACCAAAATCTGTTGAGCAAAATTCCAAAGTATCTCCATATAACCCTTCATTGCTATTGGGTAAATTATCAATGTACAAGAAAAGGCAGAAAAGGTCTACTAAATTTAGGATTGAATGAGTTTTTTTGAGACATTTAGAACTGGATGTTGCATTTGAAATACTGTTTTTTGCTTCAAAGGTCAAATGTTTTACACTTATTTGAAGCAGTGAGGTTCCATAAGCTGTGTCCAGAAGAACTAAGGTCATAAAGAACAACCAGATTCAACAATCACGTCTAAACAACAGATTTAGCTTTATATCAATATTAATCCTGTTACATGTAGCGATATGTCATAGTATCTTTGTACCATTTTCTTTTGGAAATTCTAATACTTTAAATTATTAAAAAGGCTCAGTATGACCACAAGTAACATGCTGGCGAGGATGTGGAGAAAAGGGAACCCCTGGCACACTCCTGGCAGAAATGTGAACTGGTGCAGCCACCCTGAAAAAAACCACATGGAAGTTCCTCAAAACACTAAAAATAAAGCCACTGTATTTAATCCAGCAATTCCACACCAGAGTACACATCCAAAGAAAATGAAGACAGTAATTCATACCGATGTTCACAGCAGCATTATTTATAATAGCCAAGAATGGAAGCATCCTTAATGTCCATCAACACATGGATGGATTAAGAAAATGAGGTAAATATACATGATGGAACAATAATCAGCCATGAAAAATGGAAATCTGCCATTCGCAACAACACAGATAGACTTGGAGGAAATTATACTTAGTGAAATAAGCCAAACAGAGGCAAAACACTGTATGTATTTGAGGTCTCTAAAAAAAAAAAAAATAAAGGAAATTAGTGAAAATAACAACAAAACAGACTGCAATGTAGAGAACCAGTGGGAAGAGGGAAGAGGGGCAAAATAGGGGCAGGGTATTTAGAGGCACAGACTATGATATATAAGAATATAAGTTAAATAAGCTACAAAGAAGTACCACTCAGGGAATACAGCTGATATTTTATAGTAACTCTGTGTGTGCTCAATCGCTTCAAGTTGTGTCCAACTTTTTATGACCCTATGGAACCCGCCAGGCTCCTCTGTCCATGGGACTCTCCAGGCAAGAATACTGCAGTAGGTTGCCATGGCCTCCTCCAGATCTTCCCAACCCAGGGATCGAACTCCTGTACTGCAGGCAGATTCCTTATCCACTGAGCTACCTGGGAAGCCCCTTATAGTACCTATAAATAGAGTACACTCTTTAAAAATTGTAAATCACTCTGTTGTATACCCCAAACTTATATTAATATAATATCAACTATACCTCAACTTAAAAAGGGCTCTTTATGTGCAAAAGGCTAATGTTTTTAAATGCTATGTACTTTTCTAATTATTAAAAAGTCTGATTTGTTCAACTTTGCATCATTTTAAGTGTGTCAGTACATGCATCACTAGAAACAAACAGGAATTTAGTCAGGAATGTCAGGTATAAAGCTTAACCTGGTTAAGTTTCTGAACTGGTTAAGTTCAGAAATTAATGACAACACATTCTAGGCATGAAAAGACAAACTCAGCAGAGTATGAAAATAGGCAAGTGGAAATCGGTATGTTTGGAGAATCAAAACAGTGATTTTTGATTTTTGGCTGCCACTTTTCAACTATGAAAAACTAAATCTGTAACTCTGCTTTGGTATTCTCAATACAAAAAAAGGAGATAATAACTATTTCATAGTGGGACTGTAAATTTTAGTATGCTTATTGAGAGAAACGGGCAAATCAGTCTGTTTTTAAAAATAGCCATTACTTTCTTAAATATGTCTTTAGGCACTCAAGACTATCAAACAAGCTATGCCAGCAGCTCTACCTGTAATATAGTCCTATCACTCCATCTGCTGCTGCTGCTAAGTCACTTCAGTCGTGTCCGACTCTGTGCAACCCCATGGACTGCAGCCCACCAGGCTCCTCCGTCCATGGGATTTTCCAGGCAAGAGTACTGGAGTGGGGTACCATTGCCTTCTCCATCACTCCATCTGAGATGAGATCAACCACATGATCTGCCCTGAAGGCAGTTCAGTTCAGTCACTCAGTCGTGTCCAACTCTTTGCGACCCCATGGACTGCAGCACGCCAGGCCTCCCTGTCCATCACCAACTCCCAGAGTTTACTCAAACTCATGTCCATTGAGTCGGTGGACATCCAACCATTTCATCCTCTGTCGTCCCCTTCTCCTCCCACCTTCAATCTTTCCCAGCATCAGGGTCTTTTCAAATGAGTCAGCTCTTCGCATCAGGTGGTCAAAGTATTAGAGTTTCAAGAAGGCATCAGGCTACTTACAAAATACAGATTAAAACCTATTTTCCTAATTCTTTGTTCTGTGCGCTCTTACTCTCCAACTCTGCTTAAGATATTGCTGTAAAGAAATGGTACATGAAAACAACTGTTACTCTACCCAATAAACCCTAGCTACTTAAACTGCTTGTTTTAACATTTCCCAGAGATTGAGAATGTTTAACTAAAAATATTAACAGTCTTATTCAGCAAGTCTTTACTAAATGTCCATCATGGACCTAACAATCTGATAATCAAAGGGGCTCAGAAGAGGGGGCCGGGGGGTGGGGTGGGGGGTGTGGCAAGGGCAGAATTTGTAGTTGCTGTTCTTTAGCTACTAAGTAGTGTCCTACTCTTTGGGACCCCATGAACTGCACCATGCCAGGACCACAATCACAACATAATTGTGAGTCTCCTGAAGAACTGTACAAAAAAGATCTTCACAACCCAGATAATCTCAATGGTGTGATCACTGACCTAGAGCCAGACATCCTGGAATGTGAAGTCAAGTGGGCCTTAGAAAGCATCACTACAAACAAAGCTTGTGGAGGTGATGAAATTCCTGTGGAGCTCTTTCAAATCCTGAAAGATGATGCTGTGAAAGTGCTGCACTCAATATGCCAGCAAATTTGGAAAACTCAGCAGTGGCCACAGGACTGGAAAAGGTCAGTTTTCATTCCAATCCCAAAGAAAGGCAATGCCAAAGAATGCTCAAACTACCGCACAATTGCACTCATCTCACACGCTAGCAAAGTAAAGCTCAAAATTCTCCAAGCCAGGCTTCAGCAATATGTGAACCGTGAACTTCCTGATGTTCAAGCTGGTTTTAGAAAAGGCAGAGGAACCAGAGATCAAATTGCCAACATCCGCTGGATCATGGAAAAAGCAAGAGAGTTCCAGAAAAACATCTATTTCTGCTTTTTGACTATGCCAAAGCCTTTGACTGTGTGGATCACAATAAACTGTGGAAAATTCTTCAAGAGATGGGAATACCAGACCACCTGATCTGCCTCTTGAGAAATCTGTATGCAGGTCAGGAAGCAACAGTTCGAACTGGACATGGAACAACAGACTGGTTCCAAATAGGAAAAGGAGTACGTCAAGGCTGTATGTTGTCACCCTGCTTATTTAACTTATATGCAGAGTACATCATGAGAAACGCTGGGCTGGAAGAAGCACAAGCTGGAATCAAGATTGCCGGGAGAAATATCAATAACCTCAGATATGCAGATGACACCACCCTTATGGCAGAAAGTGAAGAGGAACTCAAAAGCCTCTTGATGAAAGTGAAAGTGGAGAGTGAAAAAGTTGGCTTAAAGCTCAACATTCAGAAAACAAAGATCATGGCATCCAGTCCCACCACTTCATGGGAAATAGATGGGGAAACAGTGGAAACAGTGTCAGACTTCATTTTCTTGGGCTCGAAGATCACTGCAGATGGTGGCTACAGCCATGAAATTAAAAGATGCTTACTCCTTGGAAGGAAAGTTATGACCAACCTAGATAGCATATTGAAAAGCAGAGACATTACTTTGCCAACAAAGGTCCGTCTAGTCAAGGCTATGGTTTTTCCTGTGGTCATGTATGGATGTGAGAGTTGGACTGTGAAGAAGGCTGAGCCCCGAAGAATTGATACTTTTGAACTTTGGTGTTGGAGAAGATTCTTGCGAGTCCCTTGGACTGCAAGGAGATCCAACCAGTCCAGTCTGAAGGAGATGAGCCCTGGGATTTCTTTGGAAGGAATGATGCTAAAGCTGAAACTCGAGTACTTTGGCTACCTCATGGGAAGAGTTGACTCAATGGAAAAGACTCTGATGCTGGAGGGATTGGGAGCAGGAGGAGAAGGGGACGACAGAGGATGAGATGGCTGGATGGCATCACTGACTTGATGGACGTGAGTCTGAGTGAACTCCGGGAGTTGGTGATGGACAGGGAGGCCTGGCGTGCTGCGATTCATGGGGTCGCAAAGAGGCGGACATGACTGAGCGACTGAACTGATAAATTAAGGTAACAGCAAAGACCAGAAGAGTTCAATATCAAAATTTTCACTATCACTTAAGAGAATGCAGATACAATCTCAGGAATCTGACTAGAAAAATTTAATTGTGCGTTTCCATCACATTAAACAAAGTGAAAAATAAAAACAAAATCTGGCATTAGATACACTGCTGAGAAAAGGAACACTCCAAACATTACTAGAGCTGTGGGACAACCTGGCAACATCCATCAAAATGTAAAATACGCACTTAACTTAGTCATTATCTTTCTAGGAACCTATCCTACAAGTGATTCAGTTCTATGTACTAGAGTGTTCATTGCAGCTTGGTTGGTAATTGTAAAAGAACTCGACGTAATCTACATGAAATAAACTAAGGTACATTTACATTGTACCTACAAGGAAAGACTCCACAGTATAAGTGAAAGTTGTTAATTATATATTATACTTATATGGGCTTCCCAGGAGGAGCTAGTGGTAAAGACACCACCTGTCAATGTAGGAGACATAAGAGACCGCGGGTTTGATCCTTGGGTTGGGAAGATCCCCTGGAGAAGGGCATAGCAACCCACTCCAGTATTCTTGCCTGGAGAATCCCATGGAGGAGCCTGGTGGGCTATAGTCCATAGGGTCGCAAAGAATCAGACACAATTGATGCAACTTGGCATGCACACATGCATGCATACTTACATAAACCAAGTTTACTTCTGTAAAAAGAATCACTTTAATGAGCCCAAATTGGAGGGAGCATAAAACAGTAAAATCAATTTCTAATATAGTAATTAATCAAAGTTCACTCTTTTCATTGCCTACACAAAGTTTTCATAAAATTTTGATCAATTTTCCACAGCAGCAGGGATAGTAAACATCTCTCTCCTGCTAAGAAGCCTTCCATTACTTCCCAAAGTCATTTAGTCCCAATTTATAACAAGGTTTATAAAAAAACATCCAGAACTCCTCCGGTGGCACACAGGATAAGAATCCACCTGCCAATGCAGGGGACATGGGTTCAATCCTTGGCTATGGAAGACTCCACGTGCTACGGAGCAACTAAACCCATGTGCCACAACCACTGAGCTTGCCTGCTGCAACTACTGAAACCCGTGCCTAGAGCCTGTGCTCTGCAACAAGAGTAGTCCCCACTCGCCGCAACTGGACAAAGCCCATGCACAGCAACGAAGACTCACTGCAACCAAATATAAAAAAATTTTTTTAAGTGATACATTTTTGTAAAATAATCAAAGGAACTTCCTAACTTACAAGAAATGGAAAATTAAACATATTTCATAAACAATGAAGCACTGTATACTAACTTAAGCTACTTTCTCCCCTTGTTAAGAAATCAAGTCTAATGAGACACAGAATTCCCTGGTTGTCCAGTTGTTAGGACTTCGAGCTTTCATTGCCTGAGGGCCTGGGTTCAATCCCTCATCTGGGAACCAAGATCCTGCAAGCTACATGGGACATCCACAAAATAAAAGGTCTAAAGTTCTAATGAGACACACATGGTTTTCCAGAAGCAATCAATCAAAGATTGAGGAAATACTTTAATATTTTCAGTGTGATAATACTGTGGTTATCATCCTCACATTTTAGACATGTCTTTAAGGCTGGATAAAACTGCTCCAAAAAAATGAAAGAAGTAGGAGATACAGAGAAAATAATACTCGTCATATACTGATAATGTATCTTACACACATGGATACAGAGTTCATTTCACTACTCACTTCTGTTTATAAGTTTTGGAGAGAAAAAGCAAACAGTAACTATATACATTACACAGAGACTGCTGGAAATTCCAAGAAGCCCAACACTTACTATGTACTATACAGTGAGGCAGGAAATGTCTACACTTACGGCAGAAAAAAAAACATTTTGATGACTATGGTTTAAAACTAACAAAACACCTGTAGAAGTCATGCACTATAATTACTAATTTTTTGCTTCTGGTTTCCTTTTCAGATTCTGAATATCTTTTTTAGATGTTAAAAAAAAGCACAAGTAAAAAATGTGGACAGTAACCTTAACTGTTTCTTTTTTTCCAAACAACTTTTGGTGTGATGGTATCTGTTAACATTGGGAAGATTTCAGAAAATAACATTTATTTCAATTCCCTTCTATTAAGTGTTCACTGAACAGAGGGCATACATGAGTTTGATAAATGATGAACAAGGTCTCATTTTATATATTAGAATCAGAGTTAATAGTTTAAAATTTTTTCACTTTTGGGCTTCCCTGGTGGCTCAGTTGGTAAAGAATCCGCCTACAATGCAGGAGACCTGGGTTCGACCCCTGGTTGGGAAGATCCCCTAGAGAAGGGAACGACACACTTCCAGTATTCTGGCCTGGAGAATTCCATGAAATGTACAGCCCATGGGGTCACAAAGAGACACGACTGAGCGACTTTCACGACAAAATAAAATCCTCAATTTGAACTACAAAGTTCTTGCTATAAATTTAATACAAGCTCCAGACCAGATGGTAATTACAATTCCCTACAATCTCAACTCCAGATTATCCAAAGGCTACCAATGCCTCCTCTAACACTGAAATCTTCCCATGTGGACACTAACTGAAAGGTGCTCACCCTAGGCAGTTAAAATCACATGCTTTCCTCATTTCTCTGGTTGTTTAGGATTAATAAAACAGAGGAAACAAATTGCTTAATAAAAAAATACTAATCTCAAGGAAATGTAAAATATTAATCAATGAGGGAGGGAGGTATGTCAATGAATCCTTGGAACAGTATTAAAGCTGATGGCTTTAGTTGAAAACCAATTTCTCTCAGATCAAAAGGTAACAATCTACAAAAGCTGGAAACACCTGTATAGTAAAGCACTTTCCCTGAGGGGTTCCTTACATATATCTTGACAAATAAGTGAAAGGCCAATAATTTGCATCACAGAGACAGCCTTCACTTAAAAAACGAGTTTCCTCCAAGTGTTTCTAGTTCAACATTTAAAACCAGAGTACCGAGGAAGTACGTCAGGAAGCAGTCGTTTACAAGCTTTAGAATGCATAAAGATGCCATTTAAAAAATGCAGATTTCAGGGGCCTTTCTGTAGACCTACAGACTCAGAATGGGGGGTAGGCACTGACGAAGTACATCTCTGCATTTAAAACAAATTCCACAGATCAAGCTAATACAGATATCTAGGAATTACTTTTAACAATAAAGTTTCCATTTCATTGTTAAACAAAAGGACCTCACCCAGCTGAAATGGCTTTCCCCATCTAGTGCAAGTGTAGCAAAGAAAAATTTCCAGATAGAATTGGAATGCAAAAATATTGGGGGGAATTCCCTGGCAGTCCAGTGGTTAGGACTTCGCCTTCACTGACAAGGCCTGGGTTTGGTCCCTCGACAGGGACTAAGGACTTCCCTGGTGGCTCAGATGGTAAAAGCATCTGCCTACAATGCAGGAGACCCGGGTTTGGTCCCTGGCTAGGGAAGATCCCCTGGAGAAGGAAATAGCAACCCACTCTACTATTCTTGCCTGGAAAACCCCATGGACGGAGGAGCCTGGCAGGCTACAGTCCATGGGGTCGCAGAGTAGGACACGACTTCACTTTTCACAGGGACTAAGATCCCACAAGCCACCCAGTGCAGACAAACCCCTTACAACCACCACCACCAAAAAAAAAAAAAAACCCCTTACAGTATATACTGTGGTTGGCCATTCCTCCAGGATTTTACCAAACACCCAACAACAAACACCAAGTGACCCAGAAGTGATGTCACAAGTTTCCCCAGCTTTGTAACACCCTACGGTAATTCTAACTTATTTAGAAAAAGCCACATGGTACATTCCTGGTCTGTACCAACGTTTTCTTGCAGACAGAAATCTGAAACACCAGCACTGACTTTTTCAAATCCCCGAATCCAAAATGAAGTGCAATCTATCATTAAAGGCATAAAATATTTTGACAAAAGTTTATATCAGTGAGAAACACTAAAACTGAAGGGAGGGTGCACCTGAAAGGAAAGCAGATTTATTATAACTGAGATGACATAAAACTAAAGTTGCTTTTCTGAGAACTTCATCGTTGCTAACGTTATAAACCCATCGCATCCAACGCAATGTGGCAATAAACCACCACCAGGGAAAAACGTTTTTCCACAATCCTTGTTCAAAACCAATTAGGCAAACAGGCTGTTACAGCTGATGAGCACGCAATCAAAAGCCATTTTCTCTCTGTAATTCAAAATAGATAAATGTCCTATTTGCGCACAGAGTGAACCATAAAGTTCATCTTTTTCTTTTTGCCAAGTTCATTGAGTGGCAAAAGAAAAAGTTGCTTTATGGTGACAAAGAAATGACTACAAAGAGAAGGGTCAAGGCAAGCAACAAAGTTACTCCTATTTTTATTTTGAGGAGAGAGGAAAAACCCAAAAGTCAGGGGAAAAAAGATTTAAAAAGCTTCACCTCTAATGTGTGAATTTGTTGTTGTTCAGTCGCAAAGTCAACTCCGACTCTTCGCGACCCCATGGACTGCAGCACTCGACTTCTCTTGTCCTTCACTAGCTCCCGGAGTTTTCTCAACTTCATGCCCATTGAGTCAGTGATATTATCTAACCATTTAACTGGTACAAAAATTCTACTGTAACACTTCACACTACTAATCGGGTAGCACCCCACAGGTCTAGTCAAACACTAGCAAAAGAGAAATTTTACTGTAACCAAAGCATAAGTTTAAAATGAGTAAGCAACTTCCAAAAAAAAAAAAAAAAGACATATTTAACAATTCCTTCATGTTTTGACTAGCAACTGTCTTTATCTTGTTTGACTACAATCACATGTAAAGGAAATTATACATCCATTCTTCAGGTAAGACCTAAAATAAACGTTACACACCATGTTCACAGAACTGGAAAGTGAACAAAACTACAAAGATTAGGTTTAGTTTCTCCATTTAACTTGACAAGATCTTGGGTGAGCCTCTCAAGTCTCAACTGGGTTTATACTTATTTACCCTTAGAGGATTAAGAGGATCAAAGAGTTTCCTATGAAGAAAAAGCCTTGACAATTATCTACAAGAATGGCTTACTAGACCGTACTGCTATCAAACAATATTTGTAAATCACGGTGAACCCTATCAAGACCTCTTTTAAAATTTTATTGCCCCATGTAAGCGTCGAAACTGAAACATTTCTGAATATACGGCCACGATACGACGCTCGGCCAAATAACGGCCAAATCTGCCCTTTTCCCTATTTCACAGCGAAGTGAAAACTCCGAAACCTCTGGATGTACAAAAATACTCCTTCCTTTCCCGCTTTTCTCTGCCTCATTAAGCTGCTTTTAAATTTTGCCAAGTCTTTTTTTTACTTCCTTGATACTTAAACAACAATAAATCATCCCTTAACCAAGGATCCAGGCAGCCTTCTCCCTCCTGGGCTATTCTTCCGATTCCCTCCAGCCACGGGGTCAGACACTTGACCCCGGGGCGGCCGGGCCCCAAACCTTGCCGAGGCCTCGGCGAGCCCCAGCCCGCGCCGTTCCCCTCCCCCATGACGCCCAGGCACAGGCCCAAGGCCCGCGGGACTTACGCTCTCGTGGTCCCACCGCACGTTGCTGCGCTTCTCATCCGGGGCGAGGTTTCGGTCCCTGCCCATTAACTCATCCAACAATTGCGCAGCCGAAATCATGGTGCTTTCCTCGGGCGGCTGCTCCCACCAGCCCTGGCACCTGCCAAAGAAAACGCCGGCAACAGAGTCGCGAACCTCTCAGGAGCCCTGGCAGGCCTAAATGCCTCCTCTAACCAGGAGCCGACAAGACAAAATGGCCGCCGCGCGAGCGCCTTCCCAGCATGCCGTTCGCGCGCGTGCGCCGGCGGGGACACGCCCAGACCTGGGAGTTGAGAGCCGGCCCCTTCCGCCGGCCCGGGGGCGGAGCCTGCCGAGGCCGGGACTCCGTCTCTGCACGTCGGCACCGTCCTATGCTGCGCCAAGGCTACTCACGGTGGCCGAGTCCGCTGCTCTCCTCCGTGGGCTTGCGTTGCCCATTCTCTTTCACAGACGTAGGAGCCTACATCTCGAAGCTTCACCACCACTCTGAAATGGAGAAAAGGGTAGCGGGTAGCGTATCACTTATCTCACGCGGTGCTCTCTGTGGCGTCTTCTAGTGGAGGAAACGGAAGATGAGCACTCTTGCCGTATTCGGACTCCATTCTTCTAGCCTCTGAGCTTGTCGCTTCTTCTACCTGGGTTAGTCCTCCCACTCCGACTCCCCAGATTAACAAGGCAGGAAGAGATAAGGCAGTTTCTACAAGGTCACGAGGAGTTTAGGGAGGAGTATGCCTCCCAGACCGGAATCTTCTTTTTAATTACTGATTCATTTACTGAACAAATATCAGTATTTACCATGTACCAGGTAAACTCCTGAAGCTAAGCTCCGAACTTTTCAGACACGGTGTTTGCTGTCACAGACCTTGAGGATTAGAGAGTGAGACAGTCACTATATAAATAAATCAACATAAATTTTAGTATTAAGTACTCGAGCACCGTTTAGAGTATGGACTCTAAAGACAGATCGTCTAGGTTGGTAATCCCAGCTCTGCCACTCTGCCTTCCTTTCTCGGTCTGTAAAATTAGGATTTATAGTAATACCTCCCTACATACATAACATGTTACTGTGAAAATGACACGTGAGACACGTGGCACAGACCCAACACATTTTAAGTTTAATCATTAGCTAAACAACAACAAAAATTATGATCGTAATGGAGGGAAAATAGGGTTGTGTCAAAGAGTAACAGAGAGGACTGTCTGTGGAAATAACTTAAGACCTAAAAGATGATGGCTCTCCAGCCAAGCAAATTGGACAGAAAATAATCCAAGGCAGAGAGCATGGTATATAACAAGGCCATTTCATTACACGAAGCAATGTTCATCATTGTTTTAAGTAACCCTGAAACTGGCAGGGTTCTCATTAAGTGTGCTGAAGATGCCAAACATTTGAGAGATGCTGCTTTAAAGGGGTAGAGAAGGAACCAGCATAGGATGCTGTGAAAGGAAAGCCAAAGACGTAAGAGAGAAGCCGAAGATGTAAGAGGAAAGTCTGAAGACTATAATCAGGGAAGAAGATGAAAGCACCAACATTGTAGAAGTCTGCCAAAGGTCTGGCATGAGAAGACTAAAAAGAATTCACTGGATCTGTAGCTGGAAGTCAGACTGAAATGGATCAAAGAATGAAGAGACAATGAGGGGGTAAAATGGCAGATGGACAACTCATTTTAAAGGGAAAGAGCAAGACAGGGTGAGAAGTGAAAGGAGGTATGAGTTAAGGAAGGCTTTTTTAATATGGGAAATTAGAATATGTTTCGTGTTGGAGACTAATACTTTGGTCACCTGATGCAAAGAATTGAGTCATTGGAAAAGACCCTGATGTTGGGAAAGATTGAAGGTGGGAGGATAAGGGGACGACAAAGGAGATGAGATGGTTGGATGGCATCACCGACTCGATGGACATGAGTTTGAGCAAGCTCCGGGAATTTGTGATAGAGAAACTTGGCGTGCTGCAGTCCATGGGGTCCCAGAGAGTCCGACAAGACTGAGCAACTGAACTGAACTGAGTGTTGGAGAAGGTAGAAGATAAGAGAATAGTTAAAGTTCCAAATTCTTAGGAAGGGAAGGTGATAGTGTAGGCTCCAGGGCATATTGGCCTTTCCTAGAATAAAAGGACCTATTCTCCACTAAACCTACAGAAGGAAAAAGAAACCAGTTTGTAGATGTAGCAGTGGGATGAGGAAGTTTTCAGTTGATGGCTGCTGTTTTCTCAGTGAAGCATTTTGGTAGGTTTACCACTGCCACGACCACCAAAAGGGGAAAAAAGCATACGTCTTGAACTACAAACAGGACTTATAAAACCTGAGTGCAGAGTTACAGCCTCTGCTCACTAAAACTTTTTTTTTTTCTGCCTGCATCACGCAGCTTTCAGGATCTCAAGTTCCTGACGAAGGGTTTTAATCTGGGCTCCACTCTGGCACCCAAAGTGTTAACCTAACCACTGAACTTCTAATTCCCTCATTCATTGCGCAGACTTCAATGGCGCATGTGCATCGTGCCAGAAACTGCATTAGTGGCCAAGAATATAGACAGATGTGTAAGACCTGGTTGTCAGAGAGCTCCTGATCCATGGAAGACAAAAATGTAACGATAATTTCAAATGTAATAAAAGGAAAATACCGTGCTTTGGATCTCAGAGGCAAGCGCTCCCACCCTGTCCCATCCTAGGCAAGTCTTACTGTATAGCTTTGTTTTTTGTAGACTCTAAGGGCAGCCGCAGCCACAGTTCAGTGTGTATTACCACTGCTGATAACGAATTCACTCATTTGCCTTTTTCATTCAACCAGTTCAACCAGTACCAGCATCAACTACTGGGCATCAGGGATTCAGAGAAAAAAAGTTTTGTGTTTTTTTCTGCCATACCCTGCGGCATGTGGGATCTTAGTTACTTAACCAGGGAAACAACCCATGTCCCCTGCAATGGAAGCTCAGAGTCCTAACCACTGAACTACCAGGGAATTCCCAAAAGTAGTCTTATGAACAAATCACAATGCCCAGTTTATACATAACTTTTATAGATTATATGAGTTGGTTATTTTCTGATGATGAGATGAAAAACAACCTTATCAGTGTGTGGTGCGCAGACCCCTTCCCATGTATGTTGCTAATGCAAAGTGTAATGGACTGAATTGTGTGCCTTACCACAAACACAGGCAAATTCATATGTTCAAATTCTCAGAGTCCACAAAAGGACCTCACGATGTGATTGCATTTGGAAACAGAGCCTTTAGAGAGGTAATAAAGTTCAAATAGGCCCCAGTACAATCTGACTGGTACCCTTATAAGAAGAAATTTGGAAACACCGGGTAGGCACACACAAAGAGGAAAGGTCATGTGAGGGCATAGTGAGAAGGCAGCCATCTGTAAACCCAGGAGAGGGGCTTCAGGAGAAATCAACCTTGTTGACACTTTGATCCTGAACTTTCAGCCTCCAGAACTGCGAGAGGATAAATTTCTGTTAAGCACCCAAATCTCTGATACTTTGTTTTGACAGCTCTGGGGAACAAATATAGAAACAAAGCCACAGTTACTAATGCTTCCTAGCCTTCTGTGGTCCCACGACGCCATCCTCCATTTGCTTTGCTGCCTCAATCTTTTTAAATGTAAACCTGGTTATGTCTCTTCCCTGCTCAAAATCCTTCAATGGGCCCCCATCTAAAATTGAAACACCAAGGTCATCCATGATCTTACCTGCTTCTCCAACTTTTTGCTACTGTTCCCTCACACCCTGAACACCCCTGCTTCCTCCCACATCACATTACACGGCTCTAGACATGGAATGCTCTTTCCTCACCCCAGAAACACCTACCCATCTTTCTCAGGTCACACACCAAGCATCACCAGTTCTGTAAAGCCAATCTGGAGCCTCATTCTCTGCCTGTCACAGACAACAACTGATCATCTTCTTTGTGCTGCCATTTTACCTTGTACATTTTGGGGTTGGTCACATGATATTGCAATTATCAGTCTTTTTCTTTTAAATGAAAGTTTCTCCCTTTCCGTCTGGTGGCAGCCATCAGTTTATCTCAAAGGGAAGCCAAAATAGGCACTTACAGATATATCCAGGAGCTATGGAGGAAGAAGCAGTCCTATGCAATGCACTTTCTCCTCAAGGTGGGCTGCTGGCAGTACTGCCTGCTCTCTGCACCCCGCAGGACCCTCCATCCCACCCGGCCTCATAAAGCATGCAGACTGGGACACAAGACCAAGCAAGGTTATGTCACGTATCAGATTCCTGTGAGCTGTGTTGGCCACACGTGCCTAAGGGTGCCAGTTACAGCAAGTCTGATTATCTTGGCTAAAGTTTGCTTGAAGCCTTCATTCTATCGTGGAGGAGTGAGCTGGATGCCACTGTGGGGCTCTGAGAGTCCTGGATTCTTACTGGGTTGGTGAAGATTCTACAGACAGATTCTTTGAGGTTATCCTCATTCCATAAAGCTACCAGAAGAAATTCTAACACCCAGTGGATCACCAAACCAGTCCAAAAGCACAGGGAGTTACAAGGGTTGACATCCACAAGTTTAAAGAACCATGGCCTTGGAAAGGCTGACAAGTTTCATAGTACCACTGGTGGTTCTCGTTATGCAGCTTGGAGATGGCACAGTACACTCCAGCTCCACTGTTTCTGTTAACATAAGTAATGTTTGTGAAATTCTTAACCTGATAAACCAGGACATTCATGTCTAAAATGTGTTTTTTAATTTGTCTGTGAAAACTGTGTCTATGGACTTCCCTGGTGGTCCAGTGGTTAAGAATCTGCCTGCCAATGCAGAGGACTCGGGTTTGATCCCTGCTCCAAGAAGATTCCACATACTGTGGGATGATTAAGCCCGTGTGCCACTAGAGAGTAGCCCCACTCACCACAACTAGAGAAAGTCCTCAAGCAGCAACAAAGACCCAGCACAGTCAAAAATAAATGACTAGATAAATAAAATTTAAAAAAACTAGGTGTCAACAAATTATTTCATGAATGCATTGTCAAATTATGAAAGTTAAAGTACAATAATGTTTAAAGAACGATGTGTGCTCAGTGGCTTCAGTCACGTCTGACCCTTTGTGACCCTATGGACTGCAGCCTGCCAGGCTCCTCTGTTCATGGGATTCTCCAAGCAAGAATCCTGGAGTGGGTTGCCATGCCCTCCTCCAGGGGATCTTCCTGACCCAGGGATCAAACTTGCGTCTCCTCCATCGCAGGTGGATTCTTTACCGCTGAGCCACCAGGGAAGCTATAAGTGATGGTATATCTTGTTTCTAATAAGAGAAATGCTTTTGTCTTTGCTTTATCTATTTAGGAAGTTTGTATGTCAGTGTCTAACTTGCTGTTTGGTACAACAGGTGTAAAATAAATTCCGTGGAAGAGGAGTGCAGAAAACAGCCATGTAGATTTATTGATGCGTGTGACAAACCCTACAGCTTTACTGGGGTGATGCAGTGCCCATTATAGTATGGGTGCCATCCCTACCACTTCTGTCTCCATGGTCACCAGCAATCTCCTTGTGGTTAAATCTATTCACACTTTTCAGTCCTTTCTTTCTTGCCCTGTCCGCAGCATTTAACCCTGTGGATCACTCCCTTTTTGCCAAACCCTCTCATTCTTTTGCTTTTTTCCTACTATTCCGGTTGCTCCTCGTCAGTCTCATTTGAGGATTTCTCCTTTTCTGTCCATCAATAAAATATTGGGTGTTCTTTGGGTGTCTTTGGTTGTCTTTGGTTGTCTTTGGCTGCCTTCTCTTGACACTCAACATACTGTCTTGGGGCCACCAGTTCTGTCCCCATGACTTTAGTTAGTTCCTTTTGCTGATGACTACCAAGTCCAAATCACCAGCCCAGAACTCCTTCTGAAATATGATACCCATATTCATGACTGTTTACCGGGCTTACTGTTGTTACGAGGCATCTCCACGCAAATGAAAATCAGGAAAGAACGCATGGGCTCTAGAATTGAACTTCTTGACTTTACAGCCTCGCTCTGTCACTAAACTGTACAGTACTGGGCAAGTTACTTACCTCTCTATGCTTCAGATAATAATGATGGTGCTGACTTAAAAGGCTGTTGTGAGAACTATTAATAACTGAGACAATTCATGTACAGCATTTACCATAGTGTCTGGCAGTGGGTAAATGTTGATATCAGCAGTAATTAAATGTTTTCAGAAAGCTCAGTTCAACTGATTCAAAAATGAATTCGTCAACATACCCCAAACTTTCTCTTCATTCTTTGATCCAAATCTCAGTGAATGGCACTACGATCTGCCCAGCCAGAAACTTGGGTGTTACCTTTGTCTCCTGACCACCACTTATCCTCCTATGCTATCAGATGCTATTTTCCTTGACTCAACCTTGTTGTAATACACCACAGAGTGTTTTCAACATCCAGACTTTACACATAGTCATTCAATTCATTGAACAATCCTGCAAAGTAGGTGCTACTATTAACATCTCTATTTGGAGATGCAGAATTTGAGGCATAGAAAGGTTAAGAAACTGATCGAAGATGATATGAGAGGCAAAACTGGTATACAAGCCAAAGCATTCTGTTTATAATCTCCATACTCACAACCACTATCCTATATGCCATAGGACTTCTAGTATATATAATGTTTATCACATCCTATTATTTGTCTTGTCTCCCTGGCTAGACTGCATGTTTTTTGAAATAAGGGACTCTGATTTCTTTGCAGCAGGATCTTCAGTGCCTAGAATAGTGCCTGGCAAACAATGCATGTCTGATACACCCAGGGAGTTAAGATCATTCTCTAGAGACCAAAGTGTAGATAAATGGAAATAAATAACCATCAGGCTGCATTCCGTTATGGCCAGGGTAAAGGTTTTGTTTGCGGAGAAAGTTTTGTTTTGTTAATGTGAGAATAACAAGCAGAATACTGGAGTTAGAGATAAGTAGAGGTTGTTTAGGGTTTTCCAGGTGATGCTAGTGGTAAAGAACCCACCTACCAATGCAGGAGATGGAAGAGACGTGGGTTTGATCCCTGGGTCGGGAAGATCCCCTGGAGGAGGGCATGGCAACCCACCCCAGTATTCTTGTCTGGAGAATCCCATGGACAGAGGACCCTGGTGGGCTACAGTGGGTAGGGTCGCAAAGAGTTGGACACAACTGAAGTGACTTAGCATGCAGGCACCAGAGGTTTTTAAGAAAATATTTATGTTCGTTGATTCGATAGTTATTGTAAGGCACATGGGTAATTTAACAAATAAATCCTTACAAAGAGAACTCACAGATTTTGATGTGCACTCACTACCAAGCTTTTTGAACTGCTATTTAAAAAAAAAAAAAAAAAGAGGCTACTATCTACTCCCCTGTCACTTGAACTGTGCTGAAGGGCCCAATTCCAGGATTACTCTGCACATCAGTTTCAGTTGGAGTACCATGCTGAGAATGAAAGTTTGTATTGGGGGACAAGTGAAAATGTAACTCAAGCAGAGTTCCAGTTCACTCTGAGGTCAATGTAAGCATGAGTTGGTTTATATTCAGCACCTCCTGGTGTGCACTGTGTACCGTGTGAATCTCTGTAACATAATAAACAGGCATGAGTTTCTCATAAAACAGTAGCAAGAAAAAAGGGCATCCCAGGTGGCTCAGTGATAAAGAATCCTGACTGCCAATGCAGGAGATGCATCCCCTGGAGTAGGAATGGCAACCCACTCTAGTATTCTTGCCTGGAAAATTCCATGGACAGGGAGTCTGGCCAGCTACAGTTCATGGGGTTGCTAAGTGACTGAGCACGCAGGCACAGCAAGAAAAGTGCTTGCTGTGCAAACCCTGGGCTGCCCCAAGAGAGGGAAATGAAAACTCCATGCCTAAATTTGTCATTTCCTATTTTATCTCTTGTGTTCAGGCCTTCCTCCTCCCCACCCCAGGGTTACTCCTTAATCCTTCCAACCCCATCTGCAAGCTTCCATCCTGTGCCACATTGGAAGATCTCGCCCAGGAACCTGGGCTCAGCAAAACAATACTCTTCCTTTTTCTCCTGCTGTGTAGTAAAGCAGTGCCAGCCCAGGCTCTGAGCCTCATTAGATTGATTAGGCAGAGAGTCAGGAAGAATGCTGTTTATACTTGGACCACGTCTCTCCCTAGCTCCTGATATTAAAGACTGGGATAACTTGAAAGCCTCTTTGGTGTTCTTTTCTTTTTTCCTTACATGGCCTTCACGAAGAGTAATTAATTATGATTTAAAAGCAGTAATGAATCAGTTTATAGACTCTGAGCACAATATAAATATTTTTCCTGAAAGCCGAATTAGAAGAAATCTCTAAAATGTAAGACAACAACAGTTGAAGTAAATAATCGAACTGAATGGTCCCAAGCAGTGTCAAAAGAAAGAACGGTGTATTCTATTTCTGAAATAATGGGTATATAATAGTGGGATCGTTTTCAGCCCATTTCCCCACCCTGCTAGGCAAGAGTTGATTCAGATAAGGCAAAAGAGCCAAACAAACGGGAAAAAAACAAAACCAATTATTACTATTATTTTTGTCTGTTTTCTTAAACCAATTATTTTCGATGCGTGGTAAACAGCCTGCTCCAGAGGATTAGGCTTTCCTGGCTCTCAAATACGCATTCTTCCCTTCCCTCGTGTCTGTCCTCCTCTCTGGAAGCTGCGGGGTGGGGAGGTCTAAAAATAGTTGGTGAATCAAGGCAGATAATATTGTGCAGCAGTTACATAAACAGCCAGCGCTCGCGCGCGCGGAGGGTCGGAACGGAAAATATCTGGGTCAGGGTTGTCACTCTGAATAGGTTCCCCCGGAGCCGGCCTGTGGGAGGCGCGGCCGGGAGGAGGCTTAGGCCCGCGGGCCGGGAGCAGCAGGGGAGCGGCGGGCGTGCCGCGAAAGGGGAACGGAGGCCCCTGACTCGGCACGGGCTGCAGCGCGAGCGGGGCAGCTGTGCCCCGCGCGGTCTCTCCATGGCGGGGAGTGGCCCGCGGCGGCGGCGGCGCTGACCGGCCAGGGCTGGGCGGGCGTGCCCTGGCGGGGGCCTGGGGCCAAAGAAAGATGAGCGCTCTCCTCGAGCAGAAGGAGCAGCAGGAGAGGCTGCGGGAGGCCGCGGCCTTGGGGGACATTCGGGAGGTGCAGAAACTGGTGGAGAGCGGGGTGGATGTGAACTCCCAAAATGAGGTCAACGGCTGGTAAGTGGGGAGCGGGGGAGGCCTAGGGTCAGAGCATCCGGCCCGGGACGCGACCTCGGCCTAGCGCAGCCCCGGAAGCCCGCTAAGGCGTGGCCCGGCACCCAGAGCCAACGAGGTTGTGCGCTCTGGAGGCTAGCACTGGCCCCCCTGCCTCGGAGAGTCTGCGGCGTGTCGTGCCCAAATCCCGGCCCACGTGGTCCTGCGCCGGCAGCGCCCACCCGTACCCTGGCGCCCCGTGCCCAGCCGACCCCACCCCCACCCCCATAACGTGTCTCGAAAGGTGCTGATTACTCTCACCCTCATTTGGAGCTCACTCCAGTTCGAGTTTGGAATTACTCTGAAGAACACGTCTGTGCAGAGCAAAAACATAAACAGTTGAGCAAACGTGGATCTTACAAACTAGCACGATTTCTTTTCCCAAGACTAGGGAAAATAAATCACTTGCATTCCTATTCTGCTTCTCTGTTGTCTTACTGCAGCAGTGATTTGCTGCTACCTACAGCTGCCTGTGGCAGGAAGACTCATTCATTAATCCTATATAATGTTTTGCTTTGTTTTCTTAAAACAGTTTCATTTATGAGACTTTATCCAAGACTTCAGATGCCTGCCAGTGATTGACTCCTCCCCAACTAAATCAGGAGTCACGTTTTAAGAAGTGCCGGTGGTCAATTTTTTTGTATTAAGTTACTGAATGTGGTGTTATTCCGCTCTCTTCACATTTAAATTTTTTTTTTTTGATCCAAGTAGTGCTTAACCAGGCTATTTGCTAGCTGAGAATTAAAGTGAGTTTGCAAATGTTTTATTTTTTAAAATGGAATCATACAGTTTAAAACTAAAGGGGACATTGGAAATAGGGTCCCACAACTATTAATAGCCAGGACCAGAATCACAGTTTCCTTACTTCCTCACAAATTCATCACCAACTTACCCCAAAGAAAACAGCCTGGGTAACTGTTCAGAAAGCCAGGAAACAGTAGAAACTGCTTTTTTTGTTTTATTTTAAGTGTTTACAAACTAGCTTGCTTTCTGTGTGTGGATTCTGTGTGTGCTTTTCTGTGTATGCGATTTCTAGCATTGCTGTGTGGTTCACAAGCTGTGAATCATTGTTTTGGCACTGGCGGTCAGTGCTGTGTAGAACAAGCCTGGTCTTTAGTGCTGGTTCTTCTCCATTCCTGCTTAGCAATATGACCTTGCCAGAGTCACTTCATTTTCTAGTTATTTCTGAAGAGTTGTGAGCATTTAAGGAAATGCAGCATAATATAAATAGGTAACGTTTACTGAGCTTGCTCTGTAGTGCAAACAAGGTTCCAAATGTTTTGTTTATGTGTATCATCTCATTCACAGCGGCTCAGGGACAGAGCTATTGTTATCCTCTTGTTTTACAGATAAGAAAACGGAATAAGTAGTTTCCCCAAGAATTTACAGTAACTAATGGAGCTGGGAATGAAACCCGGCATCTGCCTCCAAACCATGCTTTCTTTCTTTTTTTTTAAATTTATTTCTTTTTAATTGAAGAAGAATTGCTTTACAATATTGTGTTGGTTTCTGCCATACATCAGCATGAATCAGCCATAGATATACATATGTCCCCTCCCTCTGGACCCTCCTTCCCACCCCACACAATTTTCTTTTTTTCTGGCCACACTTCGGGGCATGTGGGATCTTAATTTCTGACCAGGGATTGAACCCGTGCCCTCTGCAGTGGTCATGTGGAGTTTTAGAAACCATACTTTCTTAACCACATAATAGATGCTCAGAAAAATACAAGATTGTTGAACTATGAAGAGGCTCTCATAGATTTAATTGGGGGAAGATACCTAATAGGACTTCTACATGTCCAGGGTTGAGTTCCTGGTCTCCCTCATATCCCTAACTGTCCCCAGCCTGCTTGAGTCCTCATCTGAGCTGCGCTGGCTGGCCAGAATCTTTGGTGCACTCCTAACCTTCTGTCTTTCTCTCACAACCCACATTCAGTCAAGCTGCTAATCCTGCCAGCTTCACTAGCAGTGATGTAGTTAGAATCCGACCGCTTCTCACTAGCTCTGCCACTACACCTCTTGTGCAAAGCCTCCACCTGTCACCTGGATTAACGCAGTAGCCTCCTCATCAGTCCTATCCTACGTCTTTTCTCAGCACAGCAGCCAGAGGAATCCTGACTTAAAACATAGATCATTTAATTCTGCTTAAAACCCTTTAATGGCTCCAATCTCAAACAGAGGAAAAGCCCACAGGGTCCTACAGTTCAAATCCTCGTCCCTCAGCCCTCACTCTATTTCTAAGCCTCATCTCTCGATTTACCCCCTTGCTCCCTTCATTCTCTCCCCTGGCTTTCTTGCTTTTCCTGAAAACAGCAGGCACAGGACTGCTCTGGTGGTGCAGTGGTTGAGAATCTGCCTGCCTGTGGGGGGGACAGTCCCTGGTCTGGGAGGACCCCACATGCTGTGGGGCAGCTAAGCCTGTGCACCACCGCTACTGAGCCCGAACTCGAGAGCCCGTGAGCCTCAACTACTGAGCCTGCGTACCCCAACCACCGAAGCCAGAGCTTTCTAGAGCGAGTGCTCTGCAACAAGAAAAACCACCAAAATGAGAAGCCCAACATACCACAACTCAAGAGTGGCCCCTGCTCGCTGCTACTAGAGAAAGCCCTTGTGAAGCAGCCAAGACCCAGTGCAGCCAAAAACAAGTAAAACAAAACACCAGGCACAATGTTCATTCAAGGCCCTTGTGTTTTCTCTTCCCTTCATTTAAATGCTTTTTCTCCCTCACCTCCTTCAGGTCTTAGCTTAGATGTCCCCTGAATGAGTCTTGGAAGAAAAGTTATGACTAACCTAGATAACATATTGAAAAGCAGAGACATTACTTTGCCAACAAAGGTCCGTCTAGTCAAGGCTATGGTTTTCCCAGTGATCATGTATGGATGTGAGAGCTGGACTGTGAAGAAAGCTGAGCGCAGAATTGATGCTTTTGAACTGTGATGTTAGAGAAGACTCTTGAGAGTCCCTTGGACTGCAAGGAGATCCAACCAGTCCATTCTGAAGGAGATTAGTCCTGGGATTTCTTTGAAAGGAATGATGCTAAAGCTGAAACTCCAGTACTTTGGCCACCTCATGCGAAGAGTTGACTCATTGGAAAAGACTCTGATGCTGGGAGGGATTGGGGGCAGGAGGAGAAGGGGACGACAGAGGATGAGATGGCTGGATGGCATCACTGACTCGATGGACGTGAGTCTGAGTGAACTCCGGGAGTTGGTGATGGACAGGGAGGCCTGGTGTGCTGTGATTCATGGGGTCGCAAAGAGTCGGACACGACTGAGCGACTGAACTGAACTGAACTGAATGAGTCTTTCCTTGGTCCTTAATTTAAAGTTGTACCATGCCCCTCCACTATCTCTGGCATTCCCTAATCCCTTTCCTTACTTTATTGTCCTTATAACGCAATTGCTGTATACCATACTGTTTGTCTTACTTATTTGCTGACTGCCTCAGTTTCCTCATCTGTAAAGTAGGATAATTTTCTTTTTGCCTGTTTGTTTTTAAGTTATTTTTGGCTTTGTTGGGTTTTCATTGCTGCACATGAGCTTTCTCTAGTTGGAGCAAGCAGGGGCTCCTCTCTGTTGCCAGGCAAGGCCTTCCCATTGCCGTGGCTGCTCTTGTTTCAGAGCAGGGGCTCTAGAGCATGTTGGCTTCAGTATTCGCGGCTCTCAAGCTCAGTGGTTGCAGCTTTCAGGCTCTAGAGCACACACTCAGAGGTTGCCGCGCATGGGCGTAGATGCCTTGTAAAATGTGGAATCTTCCTGGACCAGGGATCGAACCATGTTCCCTGCATTGGCAGGTGGATTCCCAACCACTATATCCCAGAGAGTGTTGATGATAGTACTTAACTTGGGTTGTTTAGAGGACTAAATGAATTAATACATGTAAAGCTTTTAGAACAATGTCCAGTATGTAAAGGACTATATCTGTGTTAACTTTTTTTGTTGTTGCTTGATTTTTCGTTGGAATGTGAGGGCTTCTCATTGCAGTGGCTTCTCCTGTTGCAGAGCACAGGCTCAAGGGTGCATGGGTTTCAACAGTTGTGGCTTTTAGGCTCTAGAGCATGGGCTCAGTAGTTGTGGCTCACAGACTTCGTTGCTCCAAGGCATGTGGAATCCTCCCAGACCAGGGACAAACCCTAGTACCCCACATTGACAGGAGGATTCTTATTCACTGCACCACCAGAGAAGTTCTGGGTTGTTTTTTTTTTTTTTTCTTTTTTCTAATTAAGCAGTGTGCCAGGTAATCGGATATAAAGGTTACCCTCAGAAAACATAGTCAGTAGCACAGAAAGGCAGAATGGTTAACTGCTTTTAATTTTTAGTTGCCCAGTAACCACAATTTCTGCACAATCAAAATTTATGCCTCTGGTCTGAAATGCTTACCAGCACTGATAGGTTGTCTGTATTTCTGATTTCTGGTCTGAAATATCAATACTTCCCAGCATTGATAGGATATTCTGACTGCAGATTTAAAGCTTTAAGAGTTGAAGTTCAGAGATCGAGCTCCCACATCAGTTGTAATTCAGGTGTCATGCATACCCCTTGGCTTTAAGAAACAAGTATAATGGCTCATGAAGAAGTTGAAAATACTGCCTGGCTATAGTGCCTGTGAATTATGGCTGCCTGCTGCTGCTGCTAAGTCGCTTCAGTCGTGTCCGACTCTGTGCGACCCCATAGACGGCAGCCCACCAGGCTCCACCGTCCCTGGGATTCTCCAGGCAAGAGCACTGGAGTGGGTTGCCATTTCCTTCTCCAATGCATGAAAGTGAAAAGTGCAAGTGAAGTTGCTTAGTCGTGTCCGACTCTTCGCGACCCCATGGACTGCAGCCCACCAGGCTCCTCCGTCCATGGGATTTTCCAAACAAAAGCACTGGAGTGGGGTGCCATTGAGCCACCCAAATCTGGACTATAAATGATCACTCAGGGTACAGGGCTATGAGGGATGTGCTGTGTTGACTTAGCCCCACTTTACATGGTGATACTTTAGCAGTTGGTTTGTCCAAAAATGTCTCAGATCCACTGGCAGATATTACTTCCTTCATTCTCAGGTCTGTTGTGAACAAGTGATTTACTACTTATAAGTGAACACTTTATTTCCAAAAAGGAACACATTTTTCTCATTATATTCTATTCATTTTTGAATGCTTATCATTATAATTATTCATTTTTCAAGTGTTCAAGACAGCTATACACAAACACACTCCCAGAATCAAGAATATACAGGATCCTTCTACTTTAAGCAGTGTCCACCTTGTTTGGTTCACTTATTCAGCAAATATCAATTAAGTACCTGTATATTCAAGCAGATACTTCCTTATCTTCATGGAGCTTATATTTTAGAAGTCCATACCAAGACTCTTTTATTTTCCCCAAATTGAAATTCTTTTTATGATGAAGTACATTTTAAAGGCACCTGGATAATCTGGTTCTTTTTTTTGATAATCTGATTCTAATGAATAATAGTTTCAGATGTCACTCTGAAACATCAGTGGAGTTTGCTCCTAGCCAGCCAGACAAGCTGGCTTTCTGTAAGTCATAAATCTTGAGGTACCCAGGGCAAATCGGCTTTTTCCTGGAACCAAATGTACTTTCTAGACAGTTATACTTCTCAAGTGGGTGACCTAATCCCTACTATTGAACATATGTTCTATTCTTTGCCATATTTATATTCGTCTAAAAGCTCTGAAGATACTTATCTCAGTTCAATTAGAGAGTTGGTGAATGAGGACATTTCAAAACAGAGGGAGAAAAAGTTTTTTCCTTCTATGGGGATGAATTTAGTAGCTCTGTTAAGATGAAATTTTGGCCAGCACGCTAATCCTGTTTCTGTGCAGTGTTAAAATAATAGCTCTTTTAGACGGTGCATAATTCCTTCCTAAGTATACAATAGTAAACAATTAGTTTTACTTAAATGAATCTTAATACTTCAGAAGAGTTCTCAAAAATTTTGGCCGTTGATGTATATTTTTCAGATGCTCTAGGAACTAAAAGTATGTGTGTAGTGCCTTGTATTTAAGCAAATGAGAATATGTTTGTAGCCTTCTGGAGAGAACTAGAGAAGTGAACTTATAAAAATGGAAATCCTTTTGTGTATGTGTGAAGGAAAAAAAAGTAAAAAGCAAAAGAGTAACTGAGATTCAGACAGGAATCTGCTGTAGTAATAATTTTAGTGGCAGAGCAAGCTGCAGATGAGAGATGGTTAGTAGCCTGATAATATTTCATCTTCAAGTGACATTTGATGCACATGAAGCGAGTTTTGGTACGCTCTTAAAAGGAATATGGCCATGTAAGAGTATATTTTACAGAGACTGGGACAATATAATGAGGGACCCTGAGTAGTATCTTTAGAGTTATCTAGCCAGCCAGGCAGCCAGCCTTCTGGAAGCCGTTGTAATCAAGCTCCTAGGATAAATTAGCTCTTTCCAAGGATCAGAAATGAAATTTAAAAATAAATTTTAAGCATATTAAATATTTCGATCATGTGCTTCCCGAAAAGAAAAGTTAAAATTACCAGTCTGATTTTCTAGTTCTAGCTGAACTCTAACAGGCTTGCATATATTTATTTATTGATGAGTAGAACTTGAAATCCCAGATCACCTCTCCACCTTTTCATTCTCTGTTTTTTCTTTTTTGGGGCATAGGACCTGTTTACATTGGGCGTGTAAGCGCAATCACGGTCAGGTGGTCTCTTACTTACTAAAATCAGGAGCTGACAAAGAGATTCTTACCACAAAGGGAGAAATGCCCGTCCAATTAACATCAAGAAGAGAAATTAGGAAAATTATGGGAGGTGAGTCTTTCTGAGGTAACTTGTTTTGTCAAACTGAGACTTATGGTATCATTGTATATATTCTTTAAAAAAAGTTTTTTTTTAATTGGAGGATAATAGCTTTAAGATGTTGAGTTGGTTTGTGCCAACAACAATGTGAATCAGTCATAATTATATATATATATATGTATGTATGTATCTAAATATATATGTATATCCCCTGTATATATTCTTGATGCTAAACAGCCAGTCTGTTTCTAGAAACAAGATAGCCTTACTGTGCCAAAATAATTATTCCGTGCTGTTTCTGGAAAGGCAGACATTATAAAGTTTTGGGTTTTTTATCTGTAAACTTTAAGGAGATAGAAATGGTAACAAAAACCCTGCAGTAAACACTGACCAAAATATTTGCCGTATACCAAAGGACACTAGCTTTCACAGGAGACTCTTGGTAATTTCTTTTGTGTGAAATCTTTTTTTTTTTTTTTTGATGTGGCCCACTTTTAAACTCTTTATTGACTTTGTTACAGTATTGTTTCTGTTTTATGTTTTGGTTTTTTGGCTAAGGGGCATGTGGGATCTTAGTCCCTGACCAGGGATCAAACCTGCACTCCTTGCCATTGGGAGGCACAGTCTTATCCACTGGACCAGGAGGGAAGTCCCTTTATATGCTCATTTTTAGAGGACTATGTAAGTGTTCTGTGTTTTCATCTTTTTAAGTGGAAGATGATGATGGTGACAGCGATGACCGCCCCCAGCTGAAGAAGGAGTCAGAACTGCCCTTTGTTCCCAACTATTTGGCCAACCCAGCCTTCCCTTTTATCTATACACCTGCATCAGAGGATTCAGCCCAGCTGCAGAATGGGGGCCCCTCCACACCTCCTGCGTCACCCCCTGCAGATGGCTCGCCTCCGTTGCTGCCCCCTGGGGAACCTCCCCTGCTTGGGCCCTTTCCACGGGACCGCACCTCTTTGGCACTGGTTCAGAACGGGGATGTGTCTGCCCCCTCTGCCATACTTAGAACACCAGAAAGCACAAAACCGGGGCCTGTTTGTCAGCCACCAGTGAGTCAGACTCGATCCCTGTTCTCTACTGTCCCGTCCAAGCCACCAATGTCTCTGGAGCCTCAAAATGGGACATATGCAGGACCAGCGCCAGCATTCCAGCCATTTTTCTTCACTGGAGCATTTCCATTTAATATGCAAGGTAACCTCTTGTCAGCAAGTAGCCTCTGAAAAGGGCAAAGTTGTCTAGGGGTCTAGTTCTTTACTTCCTATTTTTTTCAGGAGTGGGGATAGGATTTATCTAAGGCCTGCAGGGCTTCCGTGTCCTTCACCAGCTCTTGGAGTTTGCTCAAACTCATATCAACTGAGTTGGTGATGCCATCCAACCATCTCATCCTCTGTCACCCCCTTCACCTGCCCTCAATCTTTCCCAGCATCAGGGTCTTTTCCAGTGAGTCAGCTCTTCACATCAGATGGCCAAAGTATTGGAGCTTCAGCTTCAGCATCAGTCTTTCCAGTGAATATTCAGGACTGATTTCCTTTAGGGTTTACTGGATTGATCTCCTTGCTGTCCAAGGGACTCTCAAGAATTTTCAACAGCACCACAATTACAAAGTATCAGTTCTTCGGTGCTCAGCCTTCTTTAGGGTCCAACTCTCACATCCACACCTGACTACTGGAAAAGTGACATCTCTGCTTTTTAATATGTTATCTAGGTTGGTCATAGCTTTTCTTCCAAGGAGCAAGCATCTTTTGATTTCATGGCTGCAGTCACTGTCTGCAGTGATTTTGGAGCCCAAGAAAATAAAATTTGCCAGTTTCCTTTCTTCCCCATCTATTTGCCATGAAGTGATGGCACTGGATGCCATGATCTTTGTTTTTTGAATGTTGAGTTTTTTTTTTTTTTTTCCTTTTTTTAAAAAAGTATTTGGCTGTGCTGGATCTTAGTTGTGGCATACAGGATCTTTAGTTTTGGCATGTGGGATCAAGTTTCGTGACCAGGGATCAAATCCAGGCCCCCTGCACTGGGAGTTTGGAGTCCTAGCCAGTGGACCACCAAGGAAGTCCTGAATGTTGAGGGTTTTTTTTTTGAATATTGAGTTTTAAGCCAGCTTTTTAACTCTCCTCTTTCACCTTCATCAAGAGCCTCTTTAGTTCTTCTTCACTTTCTGCTATTAGGGTGGTATCATCTGCATATCTGAGGTTATTGATATTTCTCCTGGCGGTCTTGATTCCAGCTTGTGAGTCATCCAGCCCAGCATTTTACATGATGTACTCTACATGTAAGTTAAATAAGCAGGGTGACAATATAGAGCCTTGACATACTCCTTTCCCAATTTGGAACCAGTCCATTGTTCCATGACCACTTCTGTTGCTTCATCCTGTATACAGGTTTCTCAGGAGACAGGTAAGGTGGTCTCGTATTCCCATCTCTTTAAGAATTTTCCACAGTTTATTGTGATTCACACAGTCAAAGGCTTTAGTGTAGTCAGTGAAGCAGAAGTAGATGTTTTTCTGGCATTCTCTTGCTTTTCCTGTGATCCAGTGGATGTTAGCAATTTGATCTCTGGTTCCTCTGCCTTTTCTAAACCCAGCTTGTACATCTGAAAGTTCTCGGTTCAAGTACGGTTGAAGCCTAGCTTGAAGGATTTTGAGTATTACCTTGCTAGCATGTGAAATAAGCACAATTGTGCAGTAGTTTGAGCATTCTTTGGCATTGCCATTCTTTGAGATTGGAATAAAAACTGGCCTTTTCCAGTCCTGTGGCCACTGCTGAGTTTTCCAAATTTGCTGGCATACTGAGTGCAACACTTTCACAGCATCATCTTTTTAGGATTTGAAATAGCTTAACTGGAATTCTATCACCTTCCCTAGCTTTGTTCACAGTAATGCTCCTAAGGCTCACTTGACTTCGCATTCCAGGATGTCTGGCTCTAGGTGAGTGACCACACCATTGTGGTTATCCAGGTCATTAAGACCTTTTTTCTACAGTTCTTCTGTGTATTTTTGCCACCTCTTCTTAATCTCTTCTGCCTCTGTTAGGTCCCTACTGTTTCTGTCCTTTATTGTGCCCATCTTTGTGTGAAATGTTCCCTTGGTATCTCTGATTTTCTTAAGGTGATTTCTAATCTTTCCTGTTCTGTTGTTTTCTTCTGTTTCTTTGCATTATTCACTTAAGAAGGCTTTCTTATCTGTCCTTGTTATTCTTTGGAACTCTGCATTCAGTTGGGTATATCTTTCCCTTTCTCCTTTGCTTTTCACTTCCCATTTTTTAATCAGCTATTTGTAAGGCCTCCTCAGACAACCACTTTGCCTTCTTGTGTTTCTTTTTCTTTGGGATGGTTTTGGTCACTGCCTCCTGTACAATGTTACCAACCTCCATCCATAGTTCTTCAGGCACTCTATCAGATCTAATCCCTTGAATCTGTTTGTCACTTCCACTGTGTATAAGAGATTTGAGTTAGGTCATGCCTGAATGTGGAGAAGGCAATGGCACCCGACTCCAGTACTCTTGCCTGGAGAATCCCATGGACGGAGGAGCCTGGTAGACTGCAGTCCATGGGGTCGCTAAGAGTCAGACACTGAGCGAGTTCACTTTCACTTTTCACTTTCATGCATTGGAGAAGGAAATGGCAACCCACTCCAGTGTTCTTGCCTGGAGAATCCCGGGGATGGGAGAGCCTGGTGGGCTGCTGTCTATGGGGTCGCACAGAGTCGGACACGACTGAAGCGACTTAGCAGCAACAGCAGCAGCATACCTGATTGGCCTAGTGGCTTTCCCTACTTAATTTAAGTCTGAATTTTGCAATAAGGAGCTCAAGATCTGAGCCACAGTCAGATCTAGGTCTCTGTTTTGCTGACTGTATAGAGCTTCTCCATCTTCAGCTGCAATTTTGAGTATAATTACAACCTTACAAAAAGTTGCAAGACTGGTAAAAGGAACTCTCCTTAATGAGATTTACAAATTAGTTTTTGCCCCTTTACCCAGAACTATTACATGTTTCTTTCCCCTAAGAAAAAGGATGTGTGCTCAGTTGAGTTTGACACTTTGTGACCCTAGGAACTGAGCCCACCAGACTCCTCTGTCCATGGGATTTTCCAGGCAAGAGTACTGGAGTGGGTTGCCATTTCCTACTCCAGGGAATCTTCTCGACCCAGGGATCAAACCTGCGTCTCCTTCATTGCCAGGCAGATTCTTTACCAATGAGCCACTTGGGAAGCCCCAAGAACAAAGATAGTCTCTTACATAATCATAATACAGTGATCAGATTTAGAAAATTTAAGCTTGATGTAATACTATTCTTTAATCCACAGTTTATGTTTAAATTTTATGAGCTATTTAGCAATGTCTTTTTTTTTTTTTTTTACTCCCTCCACTCCTGCTTGCTGTGTTCGTATTAGGCTGTCGTGTTGGAATAGTCTCCTTTAATCTGGAGCATTTCCTCAATCTTTAAGTATCCTTTTGGCCTTCAGATTTTTGAAGAGTCCAGGCCAGTCCTGTTGTAGAGTATGCTTTCATTTTTTATCTGCTCTAATTGGCAGTATTCTCCTATAAAGAAGGGCCTTCCCTTCTCCGCCATTTACAGCAGTAGAAAATGCATAGATTATTATTTATTGGATGATAATTCATTAGTATCCTTATTTTGATGTTCAAATTATGCCAGACTGATCCAGAGGGAGCCCCTTGGAGCTAATTCTTGTGTCTCTTGGACATCTTCGTTATTCTTAGCTCATTTCCTTACTTTGTGGTGCAGCAAGATGTTTCAGGCTCCCTAGTGCAACTTCCCTGCCCCAGCCTTGGAATCAGGCATTTCTCCAAGGAGCCCTGGTTTTTCTTGGTGCAGAATGGTATTCAGAAACCAGAATGTGAACACTAGATGTGCTCATTGCTACTAGTGTATCATTTCTTCTAAGCTCATTCAGAGGACAGAATTAGAAAAGAAAGAAAAAAGCAAGCAAACAATAAAGAACAATTGAATAATGAAAGATTCACCAGAAAGGTTTATTTATAAACTAAACATTTATGTATGTAGTAAAATAACTTCAGAGCATTCTGAGTTCTCATTTAATTGTTACAACAGACTTGTAAAAAGAGCATTATTTTGTACATTTTATTTTTATTTACGTTTTTTGGCTGTGCCACATGACTTGCGGGATCTTCAGTTCAGTTCAGTTCAGTCACTCAGTCGTGCCCGACTCTTTGCGACCCCATGAATCGCAGCACGCCAGGCCTCCCTGTCCATCACCAACTCCCGGAGTTCACTCAGACTCACGTCCATCGAGTCAGTGATGCCATCCAGCCATCTCATCCTCCGTCGTCCCCTTCTCCTCTTGCCCCCAATCCCTCCCAGCATCAGAGTCTTTTCCAATGAGTCAACTCTTCACATGAGGTGGCCAAAGTACTGGAGTTTCAGCTTTAGCATCAGTCCCTCCAAAGAAATCCCAGGGCTCATCTTCAGAATGGACTGGTTGGATCTCCTTGCAGTCCAAGGGACTCTCAAGAGTCTTCTCCAACACCACAGTTCAAAAGCATCAATTCTTCGGTGCTCAGCCTTCTTCACAGTCCAACTCTCACATCCATACATGACCACAGGAAAAACCATAGCCTTGACTAGATGGACCTTTGTTGGCAAAGTAATGTCTCTGCTTTTGAATATGCTATCTAGGTTGGTCATAACTTTCCTTCCAAGGAGTAAGCGTCTTTTAATTTCATGGCTGCAGTCACCATCTGCAGTGATTTTGGAGCCCCAAAAAATAACATCTGACACTCTTTCCACTGTTTCCCCATTTATTTCCCATGGAGTGATGGGACCGGATGCCATTATCTTCGTTTTCTGAATGTTGAGCTTTAAGCCAACTTTTTCACTCTCCACTTTCACTTTCATCAAGAGGCTTTTGAGTTCCTCTTCACTTTCTGCCATAAGGGTGGTGTCATCTGCATATCTGAGGTTATTGATATTTCTCCCGGCAATCTTGATTCCAGCTTCTGCTTCTTCCAGCCCAGCGTTTCTCATGATGTACTCTGCATATAAGTTAAATAAGCAGGGTGATAATATACAGCCTTGACGTACTCCTTTTCCTATTTGGAACCAGTCTGTTGTTCCATGTCCAGTTCGAACTGTTGCTTCCTGACCTGCATACAGATTTCTCAAGAGGCAGGTCAGGTGGTCTGGTATTCCCATCTCTTGAAGAATTTTCCACAGTTTATTGTGATCCACACAGTCAAAGGCTTTGGCATAGTCAATGAAGCAGAGCTAGATGTTTTTCTGGAACTCTCTTGCTTTTTCCAT
Source organism: Bubalus bubalis (assembly GCF_019923935.1). NCBI lineage: Eukaryota > Metazoa > Chordata > Mammalia > Artiodactyla > Bovidae > Bubalus > Bubalus bubalis. Next base: position 27,077,915 of record NC_059159.1, on the reverse strand, counting down.
GATCCAGCGGATGTTGGCAATTTGATCTCTGGTTCCTCTGCCTTTTCTAAAACCAGCTTGAACATCAGGAAGTTCACGGTTCACATATTGCTGAAGCCTGGCTTGGAGAATTTTGAGCATTACTTTACTAGCATGTGAGATGAGTGCAATTGTGTGGTAGTTTGAAGCATTCTTTGGCATTGCCTTTCTTTGGGATTGGAATGAAAACGGACCTTTTCCAGTCCTGTGGCCACTGCTGAGTTTTCCAAATTTGCTGGCATATTGAGTGCAGCACTTTCACAGCATCATCTTTCAGGATTTGAAAGAGCTCTACTGGAATTCCATCACCTCCACTAGCTTTGTTCGTAGTGATGCTTTCTAAGGCCCACTTGACTTCACATTCCAGGATGTCTGGCTCTAGGTGAGTGATCACACCATCGTGATTATCTGGGTCGTAAAGATCGTTTTTGTACAGTTCTTCTGTGTATTCTTGCCACCTCTTCTTAATCTCTTCTGCTTCTGTTAGGTCCAAACCATTTCTGTCCTTTATCGAGCCCATCTTTGCATGAAATTTCCCCTTGGTATCTCTAATTTTCTTGAAGAGATCTCTAGTCTTTCCCATTCTATTGTTTTCCTCTATTTCTTTGCATTGATCGCTGAGGACGGCTTTCTTATCTCTTCTTGCTATTCTTTGGAACTCTGCATTCAGATGCTTATATCTTTCCTTTTCTCCTTTGCTTTTCGCTTCTCTTCTTTTCACAGCTATTTGTAAGGCCTCCCAGACAGCCATTTTGCTTTTTTGCATTTCTTTTCCATGGGGATGGTCTTGATCCCTGTCTTCCTGTACAATGTCAAGAACCTCAGTCCATAGTTCATCAGGCACTCTATCTATCAGATCTAGGCCCTTAAATCTATTTCTCACTTCCACTGTATAATCATAAGGGATTTGATTTAGGTCATACCTGAATGGTCTAGTGGTTTTCCCTACTTTCTTCAATTTAAGTCTGAATTTGGCAATAAGGAGTTCATGATCTGAGCCACAGTCAGCTCCCTGTCTTGTTTTTGTTGACTGTATAGAGCTTCTTCATCTTTGGCTGCAAAGAATATAATCAGTCTGATTTCGGTGTTGACCATCTGGTGATGTCCATGTGTAGAGTCTTCTCTTGTGTTGTTGCAAGAGGGTGTTTGCTATGACCAGTGCATTTTCTTGGCAAAACTCTATTAGTCTTTGCCCTGCTTCATTCCGTATTCCAAGGCCAAATTTGCCTGTTACTCCAGGGGTTTCTTGACTTCCTACTTTTGCATTCCAGTCCCCTATAATGAAAAGGACATCTTTTTTGGGTGTTAGTTCTAAAAGGTCTTGTAGGTCTTCATAGAACCGTTCAACTTCAGCTTCTTCAACGTTACTGGTTGGGGCATAGACTTGGATTACTGTGATATTGAATGGTTTGCCTTGGAAACGAACAGAGATCATTCTGTTGTTTTTGAGATTGCATCCAAGTACTGCATTTTGGACTCTTCTGTTGAGCATGATGGCTACTCCATTTCTTCTGAGGGATTCCTGCCCGCAGTAGTAGATATAATGGTCATCTGAGTTAAATTCACCCATTCCAGTCCATTTTAGTTCGCTGATTCCTAGAATGTCTAGATTCACTCTTGCCATCTCTTGTTTGACCACTTCCAGTTTGCCTTGATTCATGGACCTGACATTCCAGGTTCCTAGGCAATATTGCTGTTTACAGCATCGGACCTTGCTTCTATCACCAGTCACATCCACAGCTGGGTATTGTTTTTGCTTTGGCTCCATCCCTTCCAAGGGTTGGCCCTAGGCCTTGGCAGTGAGAGCAACGAGTCCTAACCACTGGGCAACCATAGAATTTCCATTAGTACATTTTAGAAATGGATAAAGTTAGACACAAAGAGATAGGTAATTTGTCCAGAGTCACATATCTAGTACAGGATAGATGAGGGATATACCCATTCATACCACAGTCATTCAAGGTTCAAAAGGTCACAAAAAAAGAGAGTTGAAAGCAGCTCCCACAATTTATGACAAAAGCAACAAACTCTCCATTGATATTTTAGATGAAAAGTAGAAAATGAACATATACTTCCTGGATATCAAGCTTCACGCTGGCCTGAGAGGATTAGTGAAGTTAAAAGGCAAGCGAACACACACACATATTTACTTTTTTCTATATTGCTATATCTATTTATAATTTATTAAACACTCTTAAGTTTATGTTAATACCTCCAGTTCTAGTAAGACACCATAGGGTATAGTCTAGTCTTACCTTTCTTTTTCCATATAAGTAACTGCCTTCTTTCTGTTTTTGAGGACCTGTTACTCTAGGTGCTGATAACCGTGGCCCAGGGATGCCATATAAAGAGCAAAGCAGAAGTACCAAAAGCACGCATGTGCTTAGCTTGAGCCTTCTTTGCAGCCAGGCTCAGAATTTAGGGGCAGACTGTTTAGATCCCAGACCTACGAATAATGGTCTTTGTTTACTCCCAAAGCCAAGATTCTTCCCTTACTAAAATAAGGCATTTAAATCATAGTTAGACTTCATTTTTATTAGTAGCTTATCTTTTTGCTCTTGTACTGTGTTTATTGCAAGGATTTTCACATCTCATAAATATCTTTAGATCCACAATTGTTATATCTTTGTAGAGTAACTCTTGTACCATATCTTTCCCATGCCGCCTTTTCTCTTCTCTTCCCCATACCCTGCTTATGTGTAGTTTGATACCCAAACCCATTCTCAAGCCTTTACCTGCTTAGCTCCAGTAGCAGAAGTAAATTATCCTTCTGTACAGTTGGGATGGTGGTCCACTATTTCCTTCTGCTGCATAAAGTAAAAGTTCATTTACTTTATGAACCACAGTGTTAGATACAGGAGGACAATGCAGGCAGCTGCACTGGCAGAGCCAGAATCGAGCCTGAGCAAACTGCACTGATTGTGCTTGGTTGTCTTGTTGGGTGGCATAGGTCTTCAGCACAGGGCGTGACTAACAGTAACCATCTTCTGGAAAAGATTTTAAATCGCATCGGCTAACTATGCCAGAATGATTCATTAACGCTTCTTCCCCTTTTCCCTAGAGCTGGTACTCAAGGTGAGGATTCAGAACCCATCTCTTAGAGAAAATGATTTCATTGAAATTGAACTGGACCGACAGGAGCTCACCTACCAAGAGCTGCTCAGAGTGAGTTGCTGTGAGCTGGGTGTTAATCCTGATCAAGTGGAGAAGATCAGAAAGTTACCCAATACTCTGGTAAGAAAGGTAAGGAAAGTCTGTTACATGGTTGATTTTTCCATTTGGAAGATATGTACCTTTCTCTTTGGGTATGTGAGTCATAGTTAAATGAGAAAAGAATAGAAAAAGAGCAAAGGGTGGTCTTCCATTGAGCTTTCTTTCCTCTACTGGGCCTACGGAGACACTGGCGTTTCTAAAAGTTGTGGGATACCAGAGAGAATGTTCTGAATTACCATTCACATGTACCTATTTTAGGTTGTTTCTCTGTAGTGATCTGTAAGGATTACCTTTGTGTATCAGATGTGCCTTGTGCTTTGCAACATAAGAACCAGGCTAAATTGCAGGGCACGTCTGTATAGGTACGTGTGTGATCCTCCCAACATCTCTGGGTTCCCTGAACGTCAGGCTTCTGGCTCCTCAGGGCACCTGAGGAAGACACCCTGCACTACTCTTCATGGTGTGCTCGTCTGGGAGCAGCAGCTGCTCTTGAGGGCTTCTGTGTTTTAACCCAGTTCATGCTCCTGGGGATTTTCCTACGCTATCACTGGTTTCAATGCAGAACGCCAGAACCATAGAGACAAGTGGCTCCTCTTAATCTGTTTAACCTATTTTTGTTTCAGGACAAAGATGTTGCTCGACTCCAAGATTTTCAAGAGCTGGAACTGGTTTTAATGATAAGTGAAAATAATTTTCTGTTCAGAAATGCTGCATCCACACTGACTGAAAGGCCTTGCTACAATAGGAGAGCTTCGAAACTGACTTACTAATGCAGCGGAACTTTTATTACTGAGTATTGTGACAGGGTGCGCCACCTCCGGGCCAAGGACAAGCCATTGATCTGCGCCTTGGATGCCCGAGGAGGGCCCTGATGCCACTTCGTAGTACACACTAACATCGTTCTGCCAAGGTAGGAAGCCCCTGACCCCAAGCAGCGGTGCCACTCTTCCAAGCCTCTTGGTGCACAACAAACCTATTGCTTGAAGCTGTGAACAGCTGAGAAGTGGCCTGGAGAGGCAGAAGCCGACGGTTCTGTACTTCGCGTGTTTTCTGTGTATGTGAGAGAGTTGTCTAGGCAGAGGCTGAGAGAGCAGAGCCTGCTTCCGGCCTGTTGACAGCGCTCCTGAAGGGCCGGGCCGCGCTTCCCGCGGTGTTGCAGGCTCACGACTCTCCCGAAATGTGAACTGACTAGAGAGGACAACGGGAAAGCACAGGTGCCGGACACAGGAATTTTGGTGTGACTTGTGGCTGTGAGGTTTCACATAGCATATTTATAAATGTTACTCAGGTTAAAAGCATTTAAGAATACAGTTACCTAATGTAAATACGCTGTTAACCAAAAGAGCCTCCCCGCCCCCCACCTTTTCCATTGTAACCACTCATGACTTCCGTCTCTAGCCATTGCTTGTAGTCATCTCTGCATTAACTCCCCATCATGGTCACTAGAGGGCTCTCTGACGCTTTCTAAAAGAGCAGCGGCTATTTTTTTTTTCTTTTTTTAAACTGCAGCAATTCTGTCTTCGCATTTCTGTTTAATTTCACGGAAAGAGACGAGCACAAACATTGCTGGTCCATGTTCTCCACTTTCATTTTCCACTAGAAATGAAAAGCAATTTTCCAGACAGAATCTGTTGCTATTTTAAAGGTTATTGTGGGAAACTGAACTAAAGGAGTTAGCATCTTTATTTTTGTATCAAAGATAAAGATTATTTTGAAATTATTAAGATTTTTACACAACTCTGAAGTCTGTTGCTTTTGTAAACAAGTTGTTTAATCTTAGGGATCCCCCACAACCACCACTAACCTACTTAACAAAGTCAATGTAAGTCTACCAGGCTTTGTTCTGGAAACAAACACCTGATTAAACTCCTGAGCATGGCATAAGAATTTTTGTAAAAAATGCATTTAAGGGTTCTTTTCCCTCCCTTCACTGTCATTAATGTTAAAAAGAAAAGCCACTGTCTTGTTGAACTAAATAGCTTAACTTTAGAAATAAGAATGAGCACACTTAGATAAACAGGAGAGCAGGGTTTTGGAGCCAGCTGTTGAAGAGCATCCCTGCTGTCTTAAGAAGCTTTCTCCCCACCGTGCCTATAGTTTCCAAAGAAACTGAACTTCCTAACTGGGTTAATTTTATTGGAACACTGCGACTGAGAGAGAAGGTGCAGAAGATGTCAGTGGAGGAGAGTGTCATGCTAAGATAATGGCCTCCTGCTGCTGCCTGAATGCTGAGCTGAGGTTGAGGTGTTTTCAAGGCCAACTTTGTGACGTGGAGTCACTCTGTTCAGTGACTTAATTGTAAACCACTAATTACTGATGGTGAGTTACTCACTTTGTGCAGTGTTTGTCTAGCAGAGTAAAAGGTTACTTACTACTCCCTTTCTCTGAAATACTTTAAAGAAGAAACTTCCTTTGTGTTTCAACCAGGCAGAAGCTAGAAATACTAACCTTTTTTTCCCCTATACCTTTGAAAAAAGTTACAATTTACTGATACAATTAAGGCTAGTTTTATCTTGGAACAAATAAATTCAGTATTAATTCAAGTGTCTAAATCACCGGGGTTAGTTAGTACTCTTCCAGCCCTCCAGATCAATTAGAGACTCTCAGAAGCAGTGGAGGTCCCTGGCTAGGCGGTGGCCTACAGAGGCGTAGCTGCGGGGCGTTTCCTGGCTGAGGATGGAGGCTGAGGAGGTCACTGAGCGACGGGCCCTGCACTGCGTCTCTCTTATAGAGTCCTCTTGGTCAGCTGACTCTGAGGATGGCAGTGGGATTAGACTGCACAGTTGCTGGTAGGTGAGTTTAAAGTCTTAATCTATGCATTCAGAGAAATATTTTTATATGTTTTGTGTAATTTATAACAAGGATTTTTTTTTAGCTTTGTTAATTGTGAATTTGCCCCGCCTCCTCTACTGCATATGCAAAGCATGTGTTCACACTGTGTGTAAATATTCACTTTGTGCACTGCTGACTGTTCAAGCATAATAAGTATTATTCAAATTAAATATTAACTGACTAAGCCCCTACTCTTTAACTCTGTCCTTCTAAACAGCTCTGTACTTCTAATCATAGGGGGTTCAAATTGTTGAACAGTTTCAGGGACAGAACCCTCTGGCAGAAGAACAGAAGGCACTGGTCCCCACCTGAGCCTCCTCCATCCTACTTCCGTGGTGGCGCTTAAGTCTGGCGCTTAGTGGCGCCAGCAACAGATATTTTGTGCGGTGTCTTTCCTCTAAGTTCACAGCAGTCAGCTTCATTTCCCCAGAGTAGCTGAGCCCGCTAGATGGAGGTCATCCTCTATTAACCACATTTTTTGATTATCCTGTTTACTTTATACAACTGAGTCTCTCCTTTGGGCTGTCAGCACCTGTCAGGGTCTCAATGAGCTCAGAGGCAAACATCCAAGACAGGAGAGGAAATACAGCCTTACACTTTTCAAATCTTTAGCTGAGAATGATGCCGAATGAATCTGCATTTCTGTTGGTTTGGGGCAGCTAGAGCCTCACAAAGCATACGTCATGCCAAATTGGCCTGATAAATCAGGAAGCATAGCAAAGACCTTTTCTTAGCTCCAAGGAGAAGCAGAATAATTTGGGCCTTGGTGCTTTTATACTTGCTCTATCACAAGGATGGAAGTCTTCCTCTGTACACTCATAAACATCCTGGGCAGAAACGGCCAGCCCCCAGAATGTGATTAACCTTTAACAAATAGTCCTGGAGCACAGGCTGGCCCAACGCATATAGAAAAATCAGATCAAAGGAGCCATCGCCACACCTACTGCAAACCATTTAGGATGGAGGGGGAAAAAAACATCATCCATAACCAGTCACATTATACCAAGAATGAAGGTTGAAGAAATGAAAGAGGAGACCAGAAAACTTGAAGGCCGTGTGCCAGGTTAATTCTAACCTGCAGAAAAAAACATTTCATTGGCTTGTTCAAAAAAGCAAGTTACCCCCTCATCTCATTTACCAGTCTGGGATGTTCAAAATGGAGGGGGGGTAGGCCCTGGGCTGCTCTGTGCTCCCACAGTCAGCTTCAGCCAGAGTGAGGAAGATGCATGACTTGGAGACCTCATGGGTTATGGGGACCTGTCTGGAACAGAATGCTAAAGGGGCAAGGAAATAAAGTGCCGTGCACTTCTCATCCCCTAGAGAAGCAGGCGTAGTGGTCTGAGGGATGACATAAATGTGGAGGTGTTCACGGCAGCTTTCCCAAGAGGCCTCAGGTCAGATATCAGGGGCTTTATTTCTCACCTTTTTACAGCCTCTACACAGCAGAACAGGAACTACTGGCAATTACCCAGTGAGTTTTGGCCGTGAAGACAGTATTTCCAGCCAAAAGTTCTTGGGTCTGAAGTTTTCAGATAATTCCAGCCATGTAGATGTGTATAAAGGCTACCTCTGCATCTCCCTCCTTCCTCTCCACCTCCTCTAAGGGCCCTAGCCCCTAGACCTTGTGAACAGAGAGAAAGGCTACACTGGAGTGTATGTATTGTTAATACGTAGCTTTAATTCATCAGTGCTCCATTTTTAATGAGTATTGGACTCGGTTCCTAGGGATGGCCTGATCTGGCAGTCTTCTGTTCAAAGAGGAGAAAGCTTTATTTAAAAACAAAACGAAAACACTTCAGATTAGAAAATACGAAAAATCATGGGGGTAGGGAGGTCATCCCTTGAAATGATTATAAGCAGTACAGTGTGGAAATATCGCCACATTGGGAATCAGAAGACTCGGGGACTAGTCTGGGCTCTGCCTCATATTAGCAATGACCTTGGGCATGTCACTCACTTCTGGGCCCTCACTTCCCCACCCCTGAGACATTTAGCACGGTTATCCTACAAGGCAACTGGCAGGGACAAAAACCTAACAAATGTCCCCAACGTTTGCCATCAAGTCCATCCTGTAGACATATTTGGTGTCCTTTCCATTCGTGATGAAAGTAAGAATGTCCAGGAAGAAAGACCAGGAATATATTTTAGGCAAGTCCAGCATCTCTGGCCATCCCATAGAAGATGCCTCTGGCTGCAATGAGGTTGGTTGGAGAATCAAATTCAGCTATCGTCCCTTTGTCCAGGACCAGGACCCTAGCCAAAGAAAAGAAGTGGTCAGGTCTCCATCAGCCCAGATCTGGCTTCATGGTCCAACCCTGCCCTTCTGAGTACAGCTCAGACCCCTCAGTGACATGCCAACCCTTCCACTCGAGTCAACCCACCCAACACAAGCACTGTGCCACATGTGCACACTTGCAAGACTGGTTATTTTAGCCACTCCATTTGCTGTTCTGGCAGATGAGGCCGTTTCCAGGATCAAACACAAGGTCCTATTCATCTCTGCTAGTCAGGGCTCTGAAAACCTTCCTTAATGAGCCCTTCCCCTCACCAGGGTCAGGGGACTGTGCGCAGGAAGCCACGGGCCTGTACGCATCCATCTGCTTTGTGCCGACTCACAAAGGCACATGGCGGGAACGGCTGAAGTGAGGCCTGACGCTGGAATCTGGCTACAAATCTGGCTGCTGCTGATGGGTGGTTCTCCCCCCGCCCACACATACATAGTCAAGCCTGGGCCTGGGCTTAGAATCTCTTGCCAACTAGACACAGGGTGCACCAGTGCGGGGCCGACAAGCTAGCTCCCAGGGTGAGGCGGGAGCAGAAAGGGCTCCCCTGCGTCCTCGGAGATGCTCCCCAGTAGGAGGGCCTGGACTGCATGTAGTTGTTGACCCACCTGTGGGGCTCCTGGAAGAGCCCCTTGGGAAGAGGTGTGTCTGTGAACATCACTGTCTAGCCACTGCCCAAACTGAAGCCTAGGAGACTGCCCACCTCACTTGAGCGACTTCCCTTTGCTCTTGGGGTAAGGACTAAGTGCTTTCCCATGGTCCTCAAAGTGCAGCAGAGTGAGGCCTATCTTTCTTCCCCTCCTCTTGGTTCTACTGCCCCTCTCCCTTTCTACTCATGTGCCCACTTACCTCCGGGCCTTTGCATGAGCTACAGCCTTTTCCTGAAATTTCCAGCTCCCTCCCTATCACATGTCCTCCTTGCTACCCAACTTTTACTCGTCCTTTAGGGCTTGGCTGGTGCCCTAAAGGACGAGAATTGGAGCCTGGGCCTGGGCCTAGAATCTCCTGCTAACTAAACAGGGTGCACTTGGCACAGAGCCGACAAGCTGACTCCCAGGGTGAGGCGGGAGCAGGGTTCCAAGCCCAGGCCCTTGCCTCCTTCGCTGCCTGTATGGATTGGCTCCTCTGCCTACACGTGTGGACCCTTGCTTCCTTCCTGCAGGCTCTAATTACATGTTCAGTAGCGTGACTATTTCATTCATTTCTGCCTGATCCACTCAAATGACTGAACTCCCAACCCCCAAGGTCAATTTGAGTTTTTGCCCCTCAGGGCTGCTGGTAAAAACCATTTTCAGTTAGGCCTGGGAAGAGATCCTGTCGGTCTGGCCCTTCCCCTTGTGTGGACCCAGGGCTCAAGCCTTCCTACCCACCCTTCTCCCAGTGGGTCTTGGATAGGAGTGGAGAGTGGGGATATGGTGGGGATGGAACAGACAGTAGCATCGGGCATTCTCAGCTTGGTTTCCGAGCCCCTGGGACCTGTGTGGGGACGCTTTTGAGAGAGGGACAAGGTCTGCCCGTTGCCCTGTCCTTGTGTTTCCCCACCTCCCCACACCCTGCAGGTGTTCGTTTTGGGAATGAAACCTTGTCGAGGTACTCCCCCCATACTACCTCAGCAGAGATTCTTTGTAGCCTCCTGCCTCTTCCTCACTCTGAGCTCCTGTGTCTCCAAGGGAGCTAGCCTGGCAGTCCAGTACCAGCTCACTTCCATCAGGCTTCTGAGTCCCCGACCCCTATCCTGTCCTCCAGTGCCACACCTTGACATTAGGCACAATGAAAGACTAGGTCACATTTCTTCCTTTTGGCTGAATGAGCTGACTCCCCGAGGAAGCTGTAAGATACCAAGAGCAAGGCTTCTTCCCTAATTCTTTGAGAAGCTGGTTCTAAGGAGAATTACAACAAGGGGTTAGGGAGGAAATGAACGTATTCTAGGATCACCTGCACTTTTAATACTTTATTTCACTGATTACTTACAACAACCTCGAGAGACAGAGTTTCAGGAAGGTTTTGCAGATTGCCCAAGGTCACACAGCAGCAGAGCCAGGCTTGGGACTCAGCCCTCTGCTTTCCCACAATAAAGCATCTATTGTGCGTGATGGTGTGTCTGGCTCACTGAGGCGGGGACCCAAGTATTGTATACCTTTCCTTGGTGGCTTCCTGGTCTATATGCCCACAGGGTGGGAATGAGGAGCAAATGAAGCCAGGTGCTCAGGAAGTGACAGGATTTGGCATGAAGGATCTGGTTCCCCTCATCTCAGCATTAAGGGATAGGGTGGGGGAGTGAACCAAGCCTCAGGGAGCCCCAACATGCCCATTCCCAACATTTTGTGTTGGGACAAGTGTCCCACACAAAACACAAGTGCCCCTTGTGTCTCAGAAACCATCACTGTGCACCCAGTGCCCAGGTAACCCATGCTCTTATCCCCCTTCCATACCGTAGATAATCCCGTAAGGCTCCCATACCCACATATCCAGATAATCTGCCTGTCCCTTCGCCATGGCCCAGGAGACCCAACTAGGCCCCTCCCTGCTCGGGTTCCAGCACCCTACCTGGTGTAGTCCATGATGGTGTTCAGCCTGTGTGCGATGGTCAGCACTGTGCAGGTCTCAAACTGCGTGCGGATGGTGGCCTGGATGAGGTCATCAGTCTCCAGGTCAACGGCGGCTGTGGCCTCATCTAAAACCAGGATTCGACTCTTGCGAAGCAGGGCTCTGGCCAGGCATACGAGCTGCCGCTGGCCCACACTGGGAGTAGGGAAAGCAAGGAAGTCTCCAGCTGGGTGCCCCCAACCTGCCCCCCAGGCTTTACTCCCCAAGCTGTTTCTGTCTCCACTCCTTTTCATTAGCCTAGGGCTGGCTCTCTGTCTAACCTCTCCCATTTCTGCCTTAGCCCAGTACTCCTGGAACACAGAGTTGAGGTCTGGACACCACCGGGATAATGAGGGGCCTTGAGGGAGAGCCAGTACTTAATATTGTGAAATCCTCAGTCTATCTCTGGCACCCCCGGCTCCCTCTTTCTGTGCTTTCTTCCCTCTTCTCACTCTTTAGCTAGCGTCACCATGTTTCTCTGTTTCACTCTATTAGTCATTTACACCTTAGTAATAACACACTGAAATGACTCTTCCTGGTATTTGCATACATCATGCTATCATGCTGAGCCTAGTATCACACAATTCAGCCATCTCCTGCCCCCATAGGGAATAAGATCAGGGCTCTACAGTGGGAACTCGGAAGGGGCAGGAAAAGAGGAGGATCTGGGGGGCTCCCCATGTCTGGTCACTGGAGAGGTGGAGGAGGGGTGAAATGCATATCTTCAACCCCTGCCTTGGAAGCCAGAGCTAATGAACAAAGCAAGGCGGTGTTCCCAACCACAGAGGCCACAGCACCCCCACACCCAAGGACAAATACCTCAGCCCTTCCCAAAGAGGTGAGTCACTCCAGCCAAAGTGGAGACCAGGCTCTCTTTCAGCCCATTCCCGCAACTAATGAAGGTTTTGGCAGCAGAATGAGCTGCCAGATAGAACTCAGGGCTGATTTATGGTGGGACTGGCACAGGATACAGGTCATGCTTAAAGTGACTACAAGCTCAGGGAGGGAGGAGGGGAGTGGATTTCTGTCTCAGGTCCTGGTTGATGTGGGGATGGAGGGGTGATCTGGTGAGAGGTGCTGATGGCAAGCAGGGATCGGAGAATGGGCCAAAAAACAGCTATGGGGCATAGGGTCTGGTGGCCTAGGCTTGTCTGCCAACCACTCTCAATGTGGTTGTGTAAGTGAGATCCAGGGACTGGACACATTCATTCTTACAGGGCTGCCTGGGGAGGTGGGGGCATCCCACAGTGGCTATGATGCTGCAAGGAAAGGCTTGGGGCAAAAACTCCCACTTCCCTGAGTCCTTGCCCCCCCGCCCCCACTTGCTAGCTAAGTGGCTTTGGGCAAATAATTTTATACTTTGGAGCCTCATTTCTAGCCCACAGGACTGCAGTAAAGATTAAAGGAGATAGTGGAGGCCAACGTGCCTTGAACACTATTAAATTTTTCCAGTATTCATGTATGGATGTGAGAGTTGGACTATAAAGAAAGCTGAGCGCCGAAGAATGGACGCTTTTGAACTGTGGTGTTGGAAAAGATTCTTGAGAGTCCCTTGGACTGCAAGGAGATCCAACCAGTCCATCCTAAAGGAAATTAGTCCTGAATGTTCATTGGAAGGACTGATGTTGAAGCTGAAACTCCAGACTTTGGCCACCTGATGCAAAGAGCTGACTCATTTGAAAAGACCCTGATGCTGGGGAAGATTGAAGGCAGGAGGAGAAGGGGATGACAGAGTATGAGATGGTTGGATGGCATCACTGACTCAGTGGACATGAGTAAACTCTGGGAGTTGGTGATGGACAGGGAGGCCTGGCGTGCTGCGATTCATGGGATCGCTAAGAGTCGGACACGACTGAGCGATTGAACTGAACTGAACTGAAATGTACAAGTTTTTGTTTTTGTTTTGTCTGGAGAGAGTCCACTCAGGTATGGACTGAGTAGAATAATAAGAGTAGCTACATTTCTCAGGAGTGTATCCACTCTAAGTGCTTTCCATTTCATCACAAAACCCATAAAACCGCCCTGTCCAAATGATGGCCACTAGCCACACATAACTGTGGACTACCTGAAATGTGGCAAATCTGAACCAAGATGTGCTGCTGCTGCTGCTGCTAAGTCTCTTCAGTCGTCTGACTCTGTGCGACCCCATAGACAGCAGCCCACCAGGCTCCCGCGTCCCTGGGATTCTCCAGGCAAGAACACTGGAGTGGGTCGCCCTTTCCTTCTCCAATGCGTGAAAGTGAAAAGTGAAAGTGAAGAGCTCAGTCGTGTCCAACCCTCAGCGACCCCATGGACGGCAGCCCACCAGGCTCCCGCGTCCCTGGGATTCTCCAGGCAAGAACACTGGAGTGGGTCGCCCTTTCCTTCTCCAATGCATGAAAGTGAAAAGTGAAAGTGAAGAGCTCAGTCGTGTCCAACCCTCAGCGACCCCATGGACGGCAGCCCACCAGGCTCCCGCGTCCCTGGGATTCTCCAGGCAAGAACACTGGAGTGGGTTGCCATTTCCTTCTCCAGTGCGTGAAAGTGGAAAGTGAAAGTGCTGTAAGTGTAAAAATACACACAGGATTTTATACTTAATATGAAAAAATGCAAGATATCCATAATAGCTTTTATATCAATTACATGTTGAAGTGATCATATTTTAAATATATTGGGCTAAATAAAATACATAATTCTAAAATTTATTTCATCCGTTTCTGTTTTCAGTGTGGCTGTCAGGCGGCATGGTGCTAAAGGAATGGAGCTGTTGTCCCATACTCCTTTTAGAGTTAAGAAAACAAAGGCACAGAGAGGTTAAGCAGCTTGCCTCAAACCACACAGCTAACACAGGCACACGTAGCTCAAGCTTTTAGACTCAGTGAGAAGTGACTCTGACTCTTTCTGATATATGACCCAGTGGCTGGGGATATAAAATCTGGGGCTATAAGGAAGCAAAGAAAGGCCTGGAGACCTCACTTTGCCCACTTCTAAACCAGAGACAAAATTGCATCCAACTCAGAAAAAATAAAAGACTTCTCTAAAGTTCTATATGTTTCCTCTGGTCTTCTCAACAGGTTCGGTCCATAACCCCCTCATTAGGCTAAGCATAGCATTGACAACCTCACAAGAGAAAACTGACTGGGGCCTTGGAGTCTCCCAGACCCAGCTGAAAGCCCAGGCATGTCTTCTCCCAGCTGTGCGCCTTTCGCCCTAGCTCAGTCTCTCTGGGGCTTGTGTGAGGAGTCTGTGAGCAGCCTGGCACACAGAATGTGCTCAGTACAGTAGACTGCCACCTGAGTTCAAATCACTAGGCCGCTCAAATATGACCTAAACCAAATCCCTTATGATTATACAGTGGATGTGGCAAATAGAGTTAAGGGATTAGATCTGGTAGACAGAATGCCTGAAGAACTATGGACGGAAGTTAGTAACGTTGTACAGGAGGCAATGACCAAAACCATCCCCAAGAAAAAGAAACACAAAAAAAGGCAAAGTGGTTGTCTGAGGAGGCCGTACAAATAGCCGAGAAAAGAAGTGAAAGGTGAAGGACAAAGGGAAAGATACACTTTCTCACCCACCTAGAGCCAGACATCCTGGAGTGTGAAGTCAGGTGGGCCTTAGGAAGCATCACTACAAACAAAGCTAGTGGAGGTGATGGAATTCCAGCTGAGCTATTTCAAATCCTAAAAGATGATGCTGTGAAAGTGCTGCACTCAACTTGCCAGCAAATTTGGAAAACTCAGCAGTGGCCACAGGACTGGAAAAGGTGTTTTCATTCCAATCCCAAAGAAAGGCAATGCCAAAGAATGCTCAAACTGTGGTACAGTTGCACTCATTTCACATGCTAGCAAGGTAATGCTCAAAATCCTTCAAGCTAGGCTTCAACAGTATATGAACTGAGAAATTCCAGATGTACAAGCTGGATTTAGAAAAGGCAGAAGAACCAGAGATCAAATTGTCAACATTTCTTGGGTCATAGAAAATGCAAGGGAATTAAAAAAAAAAAATCTGCTTCATTGATTATGCTAAAGCCTTTAACTTTGTGGATCACAACAAACTGTGGAAAATTCTTAAAGAGATGGGAATACCAGATCACCTTACCTGTCTCTTGAGAAACCTGTATGCAGGACAAGAAGCAACAGAACTGGTCATGGAACAATGGACTGGTTCCAAATTGAGAAAGGAGTATATTAAGACTGTATATTGTCACCCTGCTTATTTAATTTATATGCAGAGTACATCATGCAAAATGCTGGGCTGCATGACTCACAAGCTGGAATCAAGATTACTGGGGGAAATACCAACAACCTCAGATATGCATGTGATACCATTCTAATGGCATAAAGTAAAGAGGAACTAAAGAGCCTCTTGTTGAAGGTGAAAGAGGAGAATGAAAAGGCTGGCTTAAAAATCAACATTCAAAAAATGAAGATCATGGCATCCAGTTCCATCACTTCATGGCAGGTAGATGGGGAAAAAATGGAAATAGTGGCAGATTTTATTTTCTTGGGCTCCAAAATCACTGTAGATAGTGACTGCAGCCATGAAATTAAAAGATGCTTGTTCTTTGGAAGAAAAGCTATGACAAACCTAGACAGCATATTAAAAAGCAGAGATATCACTTTGCTGACAAAGGTCCATATAATCAAAGCTATGGTTTTTCCAGTAGTCATATACAGAGGTGAGAGTTGGACCCTAGATAAGGCTGAGTGCCGAAGAATTGATACTTTGGAATCCTGGTGCTGGAGAAGACTCTTGAGTCCTTTGGACAGCAAGGAGACCAAACCAGTTAATCCTAAAGGAAATCAACCCTGATTAGTCACTGGAAGGACTGGTGGTGAAGCTGAAGCTCCAATACTTTGGCCACCTGATGTGAAGAGCCAACTTTCTGGAAAAGACCCTGATTCTGGGAAAGACAGGGCAGGAAGAGAAGGGGGCGACAGAGGATGAGATGGTTGGATGGCATCACTGACTCAATGGACATGAATTTGAGCAAACTCTTGGAGATAGTGAAGGACAGGGAAGCCTTATGTGCTGCAGTCAGTGGGGTTGCAAAGAGTCCGACACGATTTAGTGACTGAACCACAAGATGGGAGTGGGAGGGCAGGAGAGGGCTGGCCTGGTGTCATTTGATGCTCGATCCTCTAGTGCAGTGGAGTGCTATTCCTGACCACCCACTCCCAGCTGTTACCTGAGATTCTCCCCACCCTCGGAGCACTGGAAGTCCAGGCCTGCGGGCTGGGAGCTCACAAACGTATGCAGGTGGGACAGCTCCAAAGCTTGCCACATGTCTTCCTCTGAGTAACAGCCAAAGGGGTCCAGGTTCATGCGCAGGGTCCCCGAGAACAAGATGGGGTCCTGGGGACAAAGCAAGTCCTCAGAGGGAGGCAGCTCAGGCCCCATAGGGAGCCACGGGCCCCGAGGCCAGGGAACAAGAAAGGGATTGAGGTGGCGGCATTTCCACTGTGTCCCCAACCCTCCAGGAGGGAGGCAATAATGGCCAAGGAGATAGAAAAATGCCTGTGGGGACGTGATAAACCTCAGCTTTGCCAATCCAAAGTCCTCTGCTAAAGTAGAAACCTTGAGCCGCTAATCTGACTCCAAAGTGTCCAGTCGGCAGAAAAATACTCCAGAGAAGCCAGAAAAAGTGAAACGTAATTCAGAGCTGTGAAGCCAGGAGAGCAGGATAGAACACCTCTGGTGTGGGCCAATTGGAAGAGTCTGTGGTTCTGTTGGTCTAGGAGGTCAGAGGACAGGGTGATACTGAGCAGGATACATCTGTCCCTTCCAGACCCATGACAGGTGGTCGCTCTGTGGCTCTGCTCCTGCTGTCCTGCTCCCCAGCTTCCCAGATAGAAGTCCCGGTCTTGAACCTTAAGCTACAGGACAAGCGTGGAGCCTGCCCCTAGGGTCACTGGTCAGTGTGACCAAAGCCAGGCTAGTACCTGGGGGATAATGGTCAGCTTAGAACGCAGGTCATGGAGCCCGATGTCGGCCACATTGAGGCCGTCGATGTAGATTTCGCCCTCAGCCGCCTCCAGGATGCGGAACAGGCAGAGAGTCATGGACGATTTGCCAGCCCCAGTGCGGCCCACGATCCCCACCTGGAGCGGGTAGGAGGCTGTCAGGCAAAGGCTGGGGAGTTGGTGGGTCTGTCTCCAGGACTCCCTTGGGAGGCTAAGCAGACCCCTAGGCTGGGTACCTGCCATCCCACAGACCCACATTCCCCAGGCACAAACCCGCCCCACACGTACCTTCTCGCCACCATGCACTCGCAGACTCAGGTCCTTCAACACCAGCTCCAGGCCCGGCCGGTAGCGCACAGAATAATTTCGGAATTCCACCTCACCTTTCAGTGGCCAGCCTGCTGGCGGACGGCTGCCCTCCACCACCCAGGGGGCCTGGTCACCAGGGGAGGACAGGTTCTGCATCAGGGGGACATCTCTTCCCCAGCCCAGCCCTCTTCCATCTTCAGTCTGCCTCTCTTCCCAGGCCCCTGCCATCCTCACCTACCAGGGACCCTGGCGGGGAGCCCCTGGTGCTTGTGTGGCCCAACCTTGTGGTTCAATGACTCTATCCATCTGACATTATTCCCCACAGAACTTTGCCCTCCTCTACTCGCCTCGTGCCCAAGATCCCTAGGTAGCCCCTTCCACATGCCCCCACTCCCCCTTTCACCATTCTTTATTATTGAGTGGCTACTCCATGACAGGTAGTGGGGTAGCCAAGGTAAACTAGACAAAGTCCTTGTCCCTGTGAGGCTCACATCCTAATCTAAGGAGGCATACAATTAACAAATAAGTAAGTCTATATAATGTCAGATGGTGATGAGTATGGAGAAGTGCCTGGTGTTGCTGTTCTGTATAGGGTGGTCAGGGAAGGCTTCCTGGAGGAGGTGATATTTAAATAAAGACCTGAAGGAAGTAAAGGAACAAGACAAGTAGATATCCAGGAGAAGGGCATGCCAGGCAGAGGAAACAGCAAGGATAAATACTTCCCAGTGTGCTCTGGAGCATAGTGACAAAGGTGAGAGGTAGGAGACAGGTAGTGGAAGACCCCACCATGTAGGGCTTTGCAGGGCAGTTTAAGGACTGTTTTTTTGTTCTGTTTTTTTTTTACCTTGAGTAAGATGTAGGGCCATGCACAGAAGAATAATGTGATTTGGTATGTTTTTAAGGGATCTCTCTGCTGCTATTTGGGGAGGCAGAGGGTAGGATGTTTTGAAATGGGGGAGTCAGAGTGTCAGCAATCAAGAAACAAAGCAGCCAGTACAGATAATCTGCTCTCTTGCTGCTGCTGCTAAGTCGCTTCAGTTATGTCCAACTCTGTGCGACCCCATAGACGGCAGCCCACCAGGCTCCCCCGTCCCTGGGATCCTCCAGGCAAGAACACTGGAGTGGGTTGCCATTTCCTTCTCCAATGCATGAAAGTGAAAAGTGAAAAGTGAAAGTGAAGTCGCTCAGTTGTGTCTGACTCTTCGAGACCCCATGGACTGTAGCCCACCAGGCTCCTCTGTCCATGGGATTTTCCAGGCAAGAGTATTGGAGTGGGGTGCCATGCTCTCTTGAGGAGGTATCAAAACAATGGGTAGCAGGATTGGGGGCAGAATTTTTGAGGCTGTGGAGAAAGGATCATGTATGTAGACAGGGTAAATTGTAATGCTAGGCATGAAGAGAGAGAATCTGAAGATCCCATAGAGTGGGGGGAGGAGGGGGTGATAAGAGAAGCCTGGAGAAAACAGGGACAGATGGGAGCCCCAGGGGCAGGAGAGGCCAGGTTGGGAGGAACAGACGGGGTGGGGGCTCAATGGGGGCTGACAGGGCAGGAGCTCAGGTCACAGAAGCCATGAAGTGCCTTCAAGAAGCAGCGAGGGGTATTTTGTCCAAATAATGCCGAGAGGTTGAGCTAGAGAAGAACAGCGAAGCATCCTTACCTCTGGAACCAAGGAAGTCACTGCTGAGTGCACCCAGTGGAGTGACAGGGCCAGAAGCCAGGCTGCAGGAGGCAGACAGGCCACCAGCTGATGAGGCAGGGGGAGAGCACCTATTTTAAAGCTAGTTTCATGACAAAGGAGAGCAGAGAAAGGGGATACAGGATACACAGGAAAGGGAGGGTTGGTTTGAGAGTCTAGAATGGAAGGTACAAGTGCGTATTTTTGCATGTGGCTGGGAATCATCCAACAGAGGGAGCAAGGTGGATGATGTAGCATGTGATTAAGGAGTGAAGTCCTCAGGTGGCCACGCGAACAAGTAGAGGGAGTGGATTTTGAAACGAGAAGGAGCATTTCCTGTTAAAAGGGAAAAGGTGAAGGGACACAGGCAGGTTTGAAAGTCTAGAGGCAGGAAGGCTGAGGGAGTTCACATCTCATAACCTATTTCCTCATTGAACTGTTAGGCAAGGTCGATGGCTGAGCACAGGGTGTGGGAGCTTAAGGAAAGGGAATGGCCAAAACAAATCTTTCTGAAACGAAACACATGCTTCTTGGAGAAGCAAGATGGGAATAGCAAGCAGTGGTGTGTGGTTATAAACTTGAAGTAAAATCAGTGGTTTTCTCTAGCAACATTTTAGCAGTCGAGCACCGGCATGTAGAAGGTAGACAGATGGGCTCAACTGGAGAGAGATGACTGAGAGAGGAAGGCGAGGGAGTTGAGAGTGTTGGCACTGGTAAAGCACAGAATCCAGGCTGGATGAACTCATGGACCGAGGGACGGAGGCAGGTCCCGGGGAGGACAAAGTACTGGGACTGAGGAGGGCTTGGAACACGGGAACTGTTATCTACTCATCAGGAATTGTCTTGTCCAACTCTGAATCCTCTATACCTCCTCACATAGACCTCTGGTTGACTCTCTTTAAGGACTGAATGAAGAGCCACCTGAAGAGCTGGCCTAAGGGGATAGAGGGATGGATGGTGGGCCATCAAGCACCCCTACCAGCTATTCTCAACTCTCCCTGCCCCAGGCTGATTCCGTACCCACCTCCATCTCCGTCTTGGAGTACTCCTTGACTCTCTCCACAGCCACAATATTAGACTCCAAGTCTGATATCGTTCGTATCATCCAGTTCAGAGCCAACGTCACCTAGCCAGAGGGACTGGGTCATAAGTGGGGCAATCTGTACTCCCTTGACATGGCTATGGGAGGAGTTCAGACTCCTTCACTATGCTCCTATCCCAACTATGACCCAGGTAGGCCTGGGCAAACCCATAGCTATGCCAGGTGGGGCTCTAATCACAACTGTACCTCAGGCAGTGACAATGGTCCCCCATCCCAGTGTTTCTCAAACAAAAGGCTCCCCATCCCAGTGCTTCTCAAACTTTAACATGTGCAAGAAAGATTTCCCAGGGAATCTTCTTAAAATATAGCTTCTGATTCAGTAGGTTTGTGGTAGGACTAGAGAATCTACATTTCTAACAAGCTCACAGATGATGCAACTGGTCCTCGGACCACACTTCGTAAATCAAGAAGTCTTGATAGACACGCAAAAGCCAGAGCCCAGGCCTGTTGTATCAGAATCTACAGTTTAAGATCTCCAGGTGATTCATAGGCATACTGAATAGTTTGAGAAGACTGACCTGTCTGGATTGTCCTTTATTTATCAAAACTCAAAGACTTGAGTCACCTGAGGCATTGCAAATATGATCTGCTTCACAAAAATTCCATTTGCAGTTGTTTAACCTTTTGACAATATCAGCTGATATCAGGGTGACCTGCTCAGGCTCTAGTTACCTGCTCCAGGTACTTTCTCTGCAGGCTTGTGAAATAAGGTGTAGTCTAGCTCTCCATGTCCCTGCCCCAGGACCCCTGTCAGGGTTGACCTCTAGATCTTGTGCAGGCACAGCAAATTTCTATTTGTCTCTTGGGGCCAAGCTCCAAGGCCATTTCTCTAACACTCCCAGGTAGAGACCTCCTCTGGGCTCTTAACTTTTGTCCTTCCTCCACTAAGATCTGCACACCCTGAAGTATCCCCTGCTGGTGGGAGTGACTCTCCACGCTTGAGTGGGAGCTCATAGTTTGGGGGATCAAAATCTGTGGCTGGTCCCCATTTTGGGTAGAGTGGGGTACTCAGGAGATGCTTATGAAACCTGGCCTCTGCCCCGGGGCGGCCCTACTCTGGGGCTGAGACCTCTGTGTACCTGTAGGGCATAGGACACAGACAGGCCCACCAGTCCTGGGCTCAGGCTGCTTCTTCCAGTCACAGCGAAGAGTGCAGCAAAGAGCACAACACAGTTGCCCACGAACTCCACTCGGATCCCCAGCCACCTGTAGAGATCAGGCAAGGAGGAAATGGGGCAGATGCAAGAAGGGGGCTGTTTAGGGGAAAGGAGGGGCTTGGACCCAGAACACCAGGGTCTCTCCCGCAGAGACCCTGGCGGAAACTCATGGAAGGAGCAGGGGCTGACGGAGCAGTTTCTGACCTATTGGAGGCAATGTAGGGGTAGCAGCTCTTCTGGTTGGTGTCCACCTTAGCATCATTGATGGTCTCAAAGTCCTGGCTGCGGCCGTAGGCCCGGATGACGCTGGAGCCAGTCACTGTCTCCGAAAAGTGGGAATAAATGGGCGAGCGGCTGACAGATTCCAGCCGCTTCAGCTGCCGTGAGGTAGCCACGTAGAACCGCTGACAGAGGTTGGAGAAAGAACTTAGAGTCAGGACCCTGGAATCCTAGCTCAGTCCTGCGTGTCCTCTGGGCCCGTCTGAGCCACCTCCCCGTCTGTCCCACTGCCCCATCAGACCTCACTCCGTTCCCTCACCCGAAAGAACCCAAGACTTGGGATCCTGATATGGCTCCACGAACTCCTCCCACTCTCTTCCCTCTGGTCAGCTCTGCTCAGTCTTTCGGCCACTTTGTCCACAAAGCCTTTCCCGATTCCCTCTCAGCTCCTGGCCACTCACTCTGCAGGCCTGAATTATCGCACTGACTTCATTTTGCCTCCCAAGTCAGTGACAATGCCTGTCTCCACTTAGGGGCCTGGCAATGTGTTCACACAATCAAAATTTTGCAACATTTTCAAAAATAAGATAATTTCGTATTCTTTTTCTTAAAGAACCTCTCCCCACTCCACCCCTCAATTATTTAAATGTCAGCCCCACAAAACCACAGTCTGCCTCCATCTTCCATCCTCTACCCTGTGGGCCCCAAGATGGCCAGGGCCATGCAGGATGTACAGCTGAAAGTCCCTGTCCCAGGACAGAATGCAGCCCCGGTCACAGTCTTCACACACAGGCCTGAGCTTCAGCCACCAGTGGGTTACCTTCATCAACTGATTAACGGCAGGACAGGGGATCAGCAACACAAATGCCTTTTACAGTTAGCTGTATCTGAATATTATCAGTCATCTATGTTAAAAGCCATGTAAGTTTATAAAATAAGCATCATATGCATCATGTATCATACATGCATCATATGATATGGCCTGTAAGTTTAGATGGTACCTAAAAACAAGGGAAGGATAATGTGTCTTAAACTGTTGACAATATTTTAATAAAAAATAGCCAGCAGGAAGGAGTTCCAGGGCCAGTCATAATTTACAAGGATTTAATTTTATCCTATTGATAACTCTATGAGGTGGGATCGATGATTCTATTTTACAGGTGAGGAAAATGAGTTTCACAAAGGTGTTTACTGAATCAAATCCAGCTGTAAAGGTGAAGGGGGTGTGCCCTCCCTACATCTGCCACAGGTGGCCCCCAAGACAGCCCGGCCCACACAACAGCCACGCTCACGATAAGTCATGCCCACGCACTCAGGGCACACCTGGACAAAGAGGTAGAGGACAGCCAAAGGCAGGATGACCACAGCAAAGAGCGGCGTGCTGGCCACGATGACCACAAGGGTGGAGATGGAGTTGTAGAAGGAATTCAGCAGCATGAGGATGGTGGGAGCCAGAAGCTCATCAATGACGTAGATGTCCTTGGAGAAGCGGTTGAGGATGCGGCCTGAGGGCGTCGTATCAAAGAAGGACTGTGGCGAGCGCATCTTGTTGTGCAGCAGCGCCTGGTGAAGCAAGCGGGCAGCTTGGACACCACCCACTGCCATCGTGATAGCTGACAGCATCACCAGGAGCCCTGATGGAGGAGGCAGAGGGGTGCTTGTTCACCTGGGCCAGGTAGCACAGTGCAGGGGCAAGTTCCCAGACGAGGGATCTCCTCGGTGAACTAGGCAGACTCAAAGGCAGGGCATAGCTAGGATGAGCTAGACAGGTCCAGAGGCAGGTAGACTGCTAGGGCGGGTCAGGGAGTCACTATGGTTGTGAAGGTGGAGAGAGAGTCAGAGGCAAGGGCGTGGTTACCCAGCAGCGCAGAGATGAGGAAGGAAACACTGGCGCCCCCTCTAAGTATCTCTGCAGGCTCACCTTGCAGAATTCCCAAGGCGGCGTAGACACCTAGCCTGTAGGAGGTGCTGTTCTGCTGGTTGTCCACCGCAGCCTCATCGGTCCAGGCACTGAGCCACACGTTGGCCCCAATGGCAGCTGCGCTTTGACCCCCATACAGCAGACAGATGACCAGAGCGGTCCAGAGTCCCACAGCCTTGGCGTAATCCCAGTACACGCTCAGCTTCACCTGTGTGGCCACAGCGGTCAAACAGAGGACTCCCATGAGCCCCGAGAGTGCTAGGGGCCTGCCAGCCTCTCCAGCCTTCCTCGCCCACCCTACTCACAGTGCCCAGCTCTGTCTTCTCCTCCTGGGTCAACATGTGGCTCGCCTTTGCCTCGGTTGCCGGCATGACCTTTTCTGCCGCACCCTGGCGCCTCCTGGGCACAGACCGACCCTGGCCCTCTCCTTCTGAGGACATGGCACTCAGCTGTCTGTGGAGGCAACAGATCAGGCCCAGAGATGCGGCCTCCAGCACAACCACAGACAGAGCCCCAGCTGGAGCCCCGGGGAGTGTCAGCGAGAACACCCACCTGCCCCACTCCCCAGCAGGTCGTGGGGGCCCTGCCACCGTCTCCCAGGGGTGGACAGTCCTCAGGAGCTCACCTCATAAACTGCTTCTGGACCTCGTACGTCACGGGCTCATTATCTGTCAGGTCTGTGTGATTGCTGAGCGTGTCTTCAATCATCAACACCCCCTCATCCTCTTTGTCCTCCAAGGCTGCAGTGGGGAGGTAGAAAGGAGAGGTTGGCAAGCTCACCCTGCAAGGCCCTGCTATCCCCCAGTCCCACTCCAATGACAAGGCCTGAATGGATAAGCAAAAGGGAAAGACAAGAGGGACTGTGAGGGCAGCAAGAACAACAATAAAAATAAATGACCAGTTTTGTGTTGAGAAAAAAAAGAGGCAGCAAGAAAGACTTATGTTAGACAGGAAGAAAAGCTTCCCATCAGGGACTGTGTAGAAGAGGATTCAAATATAAGGGTCAGGAGCTTGGGCTCTGGAGTCAGCCTGGCTGAGCTTAAATCCCACTTCCTCACCACATGACTTTAGGTGGGCATGTAAAGTGGGGATAATAATAGTACCTACTTCATCGTGTCATTGTGAGGATTAAAGGAAGGAATGTGTGTCAAGAGCTTGCAACAGGCACAGCCCTTAGTAAATGCTTAAGACAGGTTAACTGCATATACGGAAGTAGACAAGAAAGCCCAGGAGAAGGTCTGAGAGCCAGCCCGGAGCCTGAGGTTGAAGAGCCAGGACTGAACAAGGGGGTCTCAATGTCTCAATATGCTCCATGAGAAGGGTCTCAGTAGTACTATCAACAGTGCTGTCTCACTATTGCTGGCATAGTGCCTGGACAAAGTTAGCTGCTCAATAAATAAATATTTGTTGATAAATAAGTGACTTTTCTAAGCACTTCCATAGTCAAAGGTATGGTTTTTCCAGTAGTCATGTATGGACGTGAGAGTTGGACCATAAAGAAGGCTGAGCGCCAAAGAATTGGTGCTTTTGAACTGTGGTGTTGGAGAAGACCCTTGAGAGTCCCCTGAACTGCAAGGAGGTCAAACCAGTCCATCCTAAAGGAAATCAATCCTGAATATTCATTGGAAGGACTGATGTTGAAGCTGAAGCTCCAATACTTTGGCCACCTGATGCGAAGAGCCGACTCATTGGAAAAGACCATGATGCCGGGAAAGATTGAAGGCAGGAGGAGAAGGGGACGATACTGGATGAGACGGTTGGATGGCATCACCGACTCAATGGACATGGGTTTGAGCAAGCTCTGGGAGGTGGTAAAGGACAGGGAAGCCTGGCTGAAGTCCATGGGGTCACAAAGAGTTGGACACGACTGAGCGACTGAACAACAAAAAGCACTTGCATATTTACTAAACAATTCATCTGTAAAACAGCCTTGCTGTACAAGCTGGGCCTGGGCCCGTGGGCCCTTTTGACATATAGGAAGACTGAGGGAAGAGAAGGAGGAGGAGGGACTCGACTTCATCCAGTTTACTTTCCCTCTTGCTGATGTCTGACATCACACGGATAATCCAAGTACTCCAGAACCTCCCTGCACAACACCGGGGCTGTCCAGAGATGCTCAGATGCCCCAGGACAGGGGAGATGCAGGGAAGGGAGGGGAATATGAAGAGCCAAGGATGGCAGATACCTGGCCTGTTGTTGGCTTCCTGGTGCTCCTTGTCCTCATCCGGTGCATAGTTGCGGAGGAAGTTGGCAAAGGAGCCATCCCGCTGCAGCAGGGCCGAGTAGGTGCCCATCTCAGACACATGCCCGTCAGATAGCACTATGACGAAGTCCGTCTGGGGCAGGAAGCTGATGCTGTGCGTCACTAGCACCCGGGTCTGGGGAGAAGGCCGCAGGCTATCACGCCTGCTGCCCTCAGCATAAACCCCTGGCACAGTGCAGGGCCATGGAGCAAGCGTGAGGTGCCTGAGTGCCAGCAGCATGTGCAGGCACGTCAGGGACTCAGCCTGGCTCTCCAAAGGCAACTCAGTGCCCGAGGGGCATTGCCTACCCCTGCCCCAGGTTTCCCCAGTTGCCCAGCCTGTTCCTTAGGTACTCCATAAGTCCAGGTCTCACCAAACCCCTTGGCCTCCCACCCGTCCTCTCCTGTGGCCTTAGACTTCAGTTTAGCCTGCTTAGCCTCTGGGAGCCTCACCTTTCCTGCCAGCACACCTTCTGGCCCAATGACTTGGTCAAAGATATGTTTGGCCACATGGGAGTCCACGGCTGACAGCGGGTCATCCAGCAAAAAAATGTCGGCATCACTATAAACAGCTCGGGCCACGCTGACACGCTGACGCTGGCCCCCAGACAGGTTAATGCCCTGAAGGAAAAGGGAGGTGAGAAGTGTGTATTGGGTGGAAGGGGACACAAGGGGGACAAACGCCCTGTCTATTATCATTCAGCAAGGCAGACCTCTAAATTCACATTTCATTTGCCTGGTCCTGTCCCTGGGAGGCTCTAAGCTCATGGACGAAGCGGTGGTGGCTCTCAGAGTCCTCCCAGAGCAGGTGAGGACAACTTGCTCCCTGCCCAGCTGGTTTCCCTACCTTCCACCGTCTTACTCTGCTACTGCTAAGTCGCTTCAGTTGTGTCCAAATCTGTGCGACCCCATAGACGGCAGCGCACCAGGCTCCCCCGTCTCTGGGATTCTCCAGGCAAGAACACTGGAGCGGGTTGCCATTTCCTTCTCCAATGCATGAAAGTGAAAAGTGAAAGTGAAGTCGCTCAGTCGTGTCCGACCCTCAGTGACCCCATGGACTGCAGCCTACCAGGCTCCTCCGTCCATCTTACTCGAGGAGGCTGGAAATCCCCAGGAGGTAATAGACCTTTCGGCCTCCCATCGCCCATATGGTCTGCAGATGACTCTCGTAACAATTGTCGCTTCTGGTCCTCATGTCAGTCTTTCCAGGGAGGTATCACTAGCCCCACTTTCTAGATGAAGAAACTAAAGCCCAAGATGTTAATGACTTCATCCAAAGTCCAAACTATTAAGGGCAAAAGCAAGAATGGAGACCCAGCATCCACCCCAGAGTTCATCAATGCTGAGATCATTCACATACCAGAGGGAAAGTAAGATCACTCTTAAACTCATTATGCAGAAACTCAGATACGTAGCAGCAAGGCAGACCACAGAGGTACACCTTGCTTTCCTGCCACCAGCTTTCCTCATTCCCTCCAGGTCAGGCTCAGCTCATTAGGGGTACCCTGAGAAACTGACCCCTGGGGACAGCAAATGTGGGGTGGGAGCTGCAGCTGCTGAGAAACGAGGCCTGCATGGCAGCTATAGTGACTGAGACGTGAATATGTCTGCATTCGACCAGGCAGGCTTCCTTCAGTGCTACTATGTTCTGGGCACCAAATTAGGCTTGTGAGGTCAGTGTGGGTCCAGGAGAGATGGGAAGGAGAAGTTAGACTGTAGATGGGGAGGTCTGCTCTGGGTTCCTATAATCTCAGACTCCTTCTTAAAAGTTTCTCATCCCCACTTCCAGGCTCAGGCCCAAATGACTTCCCCAGACCAACACGAGAGCCTCCCCACTGGTTCCTGTGCCTCTGGGCCCCTTCACACTGCAGCCAGGGCAGCTTTTCAAAATGAGATTCATGTCCTTGCTTAAAACTCTTCACTGACAAATTGAACATCAAAATAAAAAATTATGGTAATGGATTATAATCCACTGAATCACATAAGCAAACATGAGCCCACAGTGATAGAAAGAAACTAAAGAATAAGTAAAAGGGGAGGAAAGGAAAGCTCTTAGAGTAAAATGCCAACTAATAATCATAGAAAGAATGGAGTTACAAAATCAAGATTTGGCCCACATCATAGTAACACTGACTCAGGCAAAAATCAATGAAGGTTATAAAATGAAATCATCAATGGACGACATCATCTCAAGCAAGAGATTGAAGTTAACATTAGTCAGTAAGACATGAACTGACATCATGTGCTTCCTGATATGAGGCACCAAGGATACAACATTACTTCTTTGGTTCCCCATCCCCCTGCAAAAAAAAACCACAACTAATTGTGTTCAAATTGAGAAACTTTTTGCCAAACACCTGGCCTGTATTCTTCAAAAGTGTTGATATTCTAAAAGACAGACTTGGGACTTCCCTGGTGGTCTACTGGTTAAGAATTTGCTTTCCAATGCAGAGGATGCAGGTTCAAACCCTGGTTGGGGAACTAAGATCCCACATGCTGTGGAGCAACTAAGCCCTCACACTGTAACTACTGAGCCTGCCCACTTCAACTCGAGAGCCTACATGCCACAGAGTACAGAGCCCACATGCTCTGGAGCCTGTGTGCCACAATTAGAGAGAAGCCTGCATGGTGTAAGGAAGAGCCCAAAGAAAGAGCTCTTATGCCACAACAAAGATACTGCATGATGCAACTAAGGCCCCACGCAGCCAAAAATAAATACATAAATATTTAAAAATAAAATAAAAGACAGAGACTGAGAAGTTATCCAGATTGACAGAGAATGAAGAGATATGACAACTAAAGGCAACTCATGATCCTGGATTGAATTCTAGACCAGGAAAGAAAACAACTAAAAAAGACATTACTGGGATAAACGATGACATTTCAAAGGTCAGACAGTGATTTTTAGATTGTAACACTATATTAGTGATAAATTTCTTGATTTTGATGACTTAACCATAGATCCGTAAGAGAATGCCTTTGTTTTGAAGGAAAATACTTTGAAATCTTTAGTATCTAAAAAGAGGTGAAACTCTAAAATTCTTAGAAGAAAACACAGGGAAAAAGTTTCATGACATTGGACTTGGCAATGACTTTATGAATATAACATCAAAAGCACAAGCAACAAAAGTAAAAATAGAAAAACTGGATCACATTAAAACTGAAACCTTCAGTGTAATCAAAGGACTCAATCAGCAAAGTGAAAAGGCAGCCTTCAGAATAGAAGACAATATCTGCAACTCATATATCTGATAGGGGGTTACCATCTACTATATATAAAGAACTCCTACAATTCAACAACAAAAAACTAAACAACTTGATTAAAATGTGGACAAAGGACTTTACTAGACATTTCTCCAAGGAAGATATACAAACTGCCGACAAACACACGTAAAGGTGTTTTTAACGTTACTTTTACTTACCTAACCATTCAATATCACAGTAATCCAAATCTATGCCCCAACCAGTAACGTTGAAGAAGCTGAAGTTGAACAGTTCTATGAAGACCTACAAGACCTTTTAGAACTAACACCCAAAAAAGATGTCCTTTTCATTATAGGGGACTGGAATGCAAAAGTAGGAAGTCAAGAAACCCCTGGAGTAACAGGCAAATTTGGCCTTGGAATATGGAATGAAGCAGGGCAAAGACTAATAGAGTTTTGCCAAGAAAATGCACTGGTCATAGCAAACACCCTCTTCCAACAACACAAGAGAAGACTCTACACATGGACATCACCAGATGGTCAACACCGAAATCAGACTGCTTATATTCTTTGCAGCCAAAGATGGTGAAGCTCTATACAGTCAGCAAAAACAAGACCGGGAGCTGACTGTGGCTCAGATCATGAACTCCTTATTGTCAAATTCAGACTTAAATTGAAGAAAGTAGGGAAAACCACTAGACCATTCAGGTATGACCTAAATCAAATCCCTTATGATTATACAGTGGAAGTGAGAAATAGATTTAAGGGCCTAGATCTGATAGATAGAGTGCCTGATGAACTATGGACTGAGGTTCGTGACATTGTACAGGAGACAGGGATCAAGACCATCCTCATGGAAAAAAAATGCAAAAAAGCAAAATGGCTGTCTGGAGAGGCCTTACAAATAGCTGTGAAAAGAAGAGAAGCGAAAAGCAAAGGAGAAAAGGAAAGATATAAACATCTGAATGCAGAGTTCCAAAGAATAGCAAGAAGAGATAAGAAAGCCTTCTTCAGCGATCAATGCAAAGAAATAGAGGAAAACAACAGACTGGGAAAGACTAGGGATCTCTTCAAGAAAATCAGAGATACCAAAGGAACATTTCATGCAAAGATGAGCTCAATAAAGGACAGAAATGGTATGGACCTAACAGAAGCAGAAGAGATTAAGAAGAGATGGCAAGAATACACAGAAGAACTATACAAAAAAGATCTTCACGACCCAGATAATCACGATGGTATGATCACTGACCTAGAGCCAGACATCCTGGAATGTGAAGTCAAGTGGGCCTTAGAAAGCATCACTATGAACAAAGCTAGTGGAGGTGATGGAATTCCAGTTGAGCTATTTCAAATCCTGAAAGATGATGCTGTGAAAGTGCTGCACTCAATATGCCAGCAAATTGGAAAACTCAGCAGTGGCCACAGGACTGGAAAAGGTCAGTTTTCATTCCAATCCCAAAGAAAGGCAATGCCAAAGAATGCTCAAACTACCGCACAATTGCACTCATCTCACACACTAGTAAAGTAATGCTCAAAATTCTCCAAGCCAGGCTTCAGCAATATGTGAACCGTGAACTTCCTGATGTTCAAGCTGGTTTTAGAAAAGGCAGAGGAACCAGAGATCAAATTGCCAACATCCGCTGGATCATGGAAAAAGCAAGAGAGTTCCAGAAAAACATCTAGTTCTGCTTTATTGACTATGCCAAAGCCTTTGACTGTGTGGATCACAATAAACTGTGGAAAATTCTTCAAGAGATGGGAATACCAGACCACCTGACCTGCCTCTTGAGAAATTTGTATGCAGGTCAGGAAGCAACAGTTCGAACTGGACATGGAACAACAGACTGGTTCCAAATAGGAAAAGGAGTACATCAAGGCTGTATATTGTCACCCTGTTTATTTAACTTATATGCAGAGTACATCATGAGAAACGCTGGACTGGAAGAAACACAAGCTGGAATCAAGATTGCCGGGAGAAATATCAATAACCTCAGATATGCAGATGACACCACCCTTATGGCAGAAAGTGAAGAGGAACTCAAAAGCCTCTTGATGAAAGTGAAAGTGGAGAGTGAAAAAGTTGGCTTAAAGCTCAACATTCAGAAAACGAAGATCATGGCATCCGGTCCCACCACTTCATGGGAAATAGATGGGGAAACAGTGGAAACAGAGTCAGACTTTATTTTTCTGGGCTCCAAAATCACTACAGATGGTGACTGCAGCCATGAAATTAAAAGACGCTTACTCCTTGGAAGGAAAGTTATGACCAACCTAGATAGCATATTCAAAAGCAGAGACATTACTTTGCCAACAAAGGTTCGTCTAGTCAAGGCTATGGTTTTTCCTGTGGTCATGTATGGATGTGAGAGTTGGACTGTGAAGAAGGCTGATCGCCGAAGAATTGATGCTTTTGAACTGTGGTGCTGGAGAAGACTCTTGAGAGTCCCTTGGACTGCAAGGAGATCCAACCAGTCCATTCTGAAGATCAGCCCTGGGATTTCTTTGGAGGGACTGATGCTGAAGCTGAAACTCCAGTACTTTGGCCACCTTATGAGAAGAGTTGACTCATTGGAAAAGACTCTGATGCTGGGAGGGATTGGGGGCAAGAGGAGAAGGGGACGACAGAGGATGAGATGGCTGGATGGCATCACTGACTTGATGGACGTGAGTCTGAGTGAACTCCGGGAGTTGGTGATGGACAGGGAGGCCTGGCGTGCTGCGATTCATGGGGTCGCAAAGAGTCGGACACGACTGAGCGACTGATATGATCTGATCTGATCTGATACTTATATTACTTTACTTATGTAAAGGTGTTTCAACATTACTAATGACTGGGAAATGCAAATTGAAATGTCAATGAAATATCATCTCACATCCATTAGAATGGTTATTATCAAAAAACAAAACCATAAAAGCAAACAACCACCCCAGAAAACAAGTGTTGTCCAGGATGTGTGCAAGTTGTACCCTTTGTGCACTGTTGGTGGGAAGATAACACAGTGCAGCCATCATGGAAAACAGCATGGTAGCTCCTCAAAGAATAAAAATATAGAATTGATTTACAAATTCCACTAGGGTCTTAAAAAGACCTTTGCCCACATTCATAGTAGTATTAGTCACAATATATGAAAGGTGGAAGCAACCCAAGTGTCCACTGAGGGGTGAATGGATAAGTAAAAGCTGTTGTTTAATGGGTACAGAATTTTAGTTTTGTAAGATAAAAAGAGTTCTGGAGATTGGTTGCACAACAGTGTGAATGAACTTAACGTTACTGATCTATATACTTCTAAAGATTTTTAAGTTAAAGATTTATGTTTTGGGGACTTCCTTCATAGTCCAGTGGTTAAGAATCTGCCTTCCAACGCAGGGGACAGGAGTTCAAGCCTTGCTTGGTCGGGGAACTAAGAGCCCACATGCCCTGGGGCAACCAAGCCCTTATGCCAGCTACTGCCAGCACGCTCTAGAGCCCGTGCACTGCGACTAAAGAAACCTTCCACCACAGCCAAGACCCAGCACAGCCAAAAACCGATTTCTGTTGTGTATGTTTTGCAGCAGCCAAAATTTAATAAATTAATACAAAAATAGAAACTTTGATTGATATCCCATGGTTTCTAGGGTAAAGATCAAAACCTTAACTAAAGTCATCAAAGTTCTACGTAATTACCCTGCATCTTTTGCACCCTGCTAACCTCCAGTCACACCAAATTGCATCGAATGCCCTCCATCCATAACCCTAACACTAACCCTCAAAGAAGCAACAGCTAGAACCGGACATGGAACAACGGACTGGTTCCAAATTGGGAAAGGCGTACGTCAAGGGT
Source organism: Bubalus bubalis (assembly GCF_019923935.1). Lineage (NCBI taxonomy): Eukaryota > Metazoa > Chordata > Mammalia > Artiodactyla > Bovidae > Bubalus > Bubalus bubalis. Next base: position 27,045,389 of record NC_059159.1, on the reverse strand, counting down.
GTATATTGTCACCCTGTTCATTTAACTTATATGCAGGGTATATCATGAGAAGTGCCAGGCTGGATGAAGCACAAGCTGGAATCAAGATTGCCGGGAGAAATATCAATAACCTCAGATATGCAGATGACACCACCCTTATGGCAGAAAGTGAAGAAGAACTGAAGAGCCTCTTGATGAAAGTGAAAGAAGAGAGGAAAAAGCTGGCTTAAAAACTCAACATTCAAAAAACTAAGATCATGGCATCCAGTCCCACCACTTCATGGCAAATAGATGGGGAAACAAGGGAAACAGTGACAGACTTTATTTTCTTGGGCTCCAAAATCACTGCAGATGGTGACTGCAGCCATGAAATCAAAAGATGCTTGCTCCTTGAAAGAAAAGTTATGACCAACCTAGGTACCATATTAAAAAGCAGAGGCATTTCTTTGCCAACAAAGGTCCATCTAGTCAAAGCTATGGTTTTTCCAGTAGTCATGTATGGATGTGAGAACTGGACTATAAAGAAAACTGAGCTCCGAAGAATTGATGCTTTTGAACTGTGGTGTTGGAGAAGACTCTTGAGAGTCCCTTGGACTGCAAGGAGATCCAACCAGTCCATCCTAAAGGAAATCAGTCCTGAATATTCATTAGAAGGACTGATGTTGAAGCTGAAGCTCCAATACTTTGGCCACCTGATATGAAGAACGGACTCATTGGAAAAGACCCTGATGCTGGGGAAAGATTGAAGGCAGAAGGAAAAGGGGACGACAGAGGATGAGATGGTTGGATAGCATCACTGACTCGATAGACATGCATTTGAACAAGCTCTGGGAGTTGGTGATGGACAGGGAAGCCTGGCATGCTGTCATGGGGTCGCAAAGAGTTGGAGACGACTGAGTGACAGAAATGAACCGAACTGAACCCTTAAAGGTTTTCTATCACCCTTGGTAAAAGCCGTAGTCCTTACGGTAGACTTAAGGCCCTATGTCTGCTGCCTGGACACCTCACTGACTTCATTTCCTCCTCCTCATCCCTGCTCATTTCATTCCAGCCACACTGTTCTTCTCGCTGGTCCTTAAATGCCCCAGTCACACTCCTGCCTCAGAGCCTTTGCACTTAGTGCTCTCTCTGCCTCAAATGTCCCAGACAGGGCTTCATGTTCCCAGATACAGACCACTCCTTTGTTCAAGGCTCCAGTTCTCAGTGAGGCTTTCACAAAGCATACTGATAATACAACCTCGCACATCCTTTCCTCTTAGCATTCACCTAATATTATATATTTTACTGATTTATCTGGCTAACATCTCTTTCTCCACTAGAATGTAAGCTATATGAGGGCAGAGATTTTAGTCTGGTGTGTTGACTAATGTATGGGCTGCCTGTATGGTGCTAGTGGTAAAGAACCCACCTGGCAATGCAGGAGATACACGAGATGTGGGTTTGATCCCTGGGTCAGGAAGATCCCCTGGAAAAGGGCATGGCAACCCACTCCAGCATTCTTACCTAGAGAATCTCATGGACAGAGGAGCCTGGAGGAATCATTCCATGAGGTCACAAGGAGCTGTACACGACTGAAGTGACTTAGCATGCACACACATTTACTAATGTATAATATTGCCTGGCATATAGTAGGTATGTCATAAAATCTGATGAATGATAAGAGCTTCTTCCTTAGCTGTTAAGATTCAGCTCAAAAGTGATGCTTTTCCTTATGCAGACTACCTCTTTACTCCTTCCCAGTACCTTGAACAGGCCTTTAGCCTGGCCTCCAGGACATTCTACAGCCCCTACCTGTTTACAAGTCAGCTTCCCCCAGTAGTAGATCTGCTCTACCAGTGCCTTGCACAGAGCTAGGCATGACATCATTAATAGATGAATATGTGAATGAATGAATGCATATTTGGATCTGAGCTGGATTGAGGTTGGCAGCTGTATGTGCTAACTCCCCCAGAGAGTGAGAGAACAGACTGTACCTTCTCTCCGATCTCTGTCTGGTCCCCACCAGGCAGAACCTCCAGATCAGCTAGCAGGGCACAGGCCTCCAGAGCCTTGTGGTACCGCTTGGGGTCCAGGGCTTGACCAAATAACACGTTTTCCTGAAGAGTGCAGTTCTGGATCCATGCCTGCTGGGGCACGTAGGCCACGGAACCCTGGCCAAAGGAGAAGTACCTCAGGGTTTGCCCAAGGCCTGACCAAGCTTCCCTTCCCAGTAATCCCTGCCCCTCTCACCTTCATATACACCTTGCCTTCCAGCTTCTCCATCTCTCCCAGCAGGGCAGATAACAGGGAGGACTTCCCACAACCCACAGGCCCCACCACAGCCACTAGTGCCCCCTTTGGCACCTGGATATCTAGGCTGGGGTAAGGAGACAAGCAGCCCAGTCAGAGGAGGAATCGAGGTTTTGTCCCCCACCTTCCACCTGAAGACCCAAGCTCTCCTCCCTTTCAGACAGCACCCTGGCAAGCTGAGGCTCTTCCTGCTTCCCAGGTCAAAAACTGAAGGGTGGGAGTGGGGTGGGTTCTGCTACGATCTGAGCTGTGGTCCACTTTAGGCAGCTGAGAAGGGAAGGAGAGGCTGGTACCTGTGCAGGGCGGGTGGCAGGTCCTGGGCCCACGTAAAGGTGCCATTGTGTATGACGACAGCGTAGCCTGGGAAGACAGAGGTTTACAGGGTCAGGGGGCCCAGGGCAGGGGAGAGGATCCCTGGGCGGAAGAGCCCTGGGGAAAGGAGCCAACGGGGAGCACAGGGAAGCTTGCGGGTGGTGAGGGGGAGCTGGCAGGAAGTCCCAGGGAGGAGTAAGAAGCGCCCTAGAGAAGGAAGGTGATGGGGGGGACTGGGGAGGGGTAACAGAGGAGAGTAAAGAACCAGAAGAGGGAGAAGGCAGAATGAGGGCAGATGGGAAAGGAGGATGAAGAAAAGGAGGCCACAAGAGAAAAGTTAAAAGTTTGAAACAGAATTTTCTGGAGAAGTGGCTGGGTTAAGGGAAGCCCAGGTAGAGGCTGTCTGGACCTGGGGTGATGGTCTTTCTTTCCACACACTGAGGGTCAAGTTCATCTTGGCTCAGGAAATGCTGGATCCGTTTCAAAGACACACTGGTCTGCAGGCAGAGGGTGTGAGTCAGCCCTGGAAGCTATGCCTTTCTTACACCCATCTCCTCTTACCCTTGCTGGCCCCCAACTTCCTGGGTGAGGCTGGGCCCCCTGAGGGCCCAGATGCTGGTGCTGGGTCCCTTCTCATGCCTGAGTCTTGGCTGGCTCCCACTGCCAAAGATAGGGTCCATGTTGGTAAGAGGAGGCTGTCTCCAGAACTTGGGTTTCCAGAAACCCTACCTAACTCTGACTCCAAATGGCCCATGAGTCCACTGACCTCATTCATCTTGGAACAATTCTTCATAATGCCAAACGGCCCTCCCGTGATTCCAATAACTCTCCCTGATTATCCCCTGACCCTAAATAGCCCCATCAACCTGCCCAAACTCCACTAGAACCCCAGCCCTACCCAGGCTTACCTGGGCCAGGTTGCTGATTAACTGGGGCAGCATGTTGAGCGGAATTTTTAAGATGTTGAAAAGGGACACAGACACAAAGGCCTTTTCAGCGTCCAGCACATTGTTCTTGTCCACGGATACGTATACTCCGAGGGTGGTTAGGGTCACCTGGGCAGTGGTGGGGATGGGTGTCAGGGTGGAGTCTGCTGGGTTCAGAGGCCCGGGCTGGCCGAGCAGGAGATGGGACACCAGCCCAGGTGTGGGTGCCTCACCAGGAAGGGGGTGCAGACCCAGATGAAGGTGGATATGGCATGGAGGCAGGCAACCTTGCGCATCAGCCGGAGCTCATCCTGCCGGATGCCCTCCACCTGCTTCAAGAAGCTGGGCTCCCAGGCATACAGCTTCAGCACCTTGATGCCGCCCAGGATCTCGCTCATCAACTTGATGCGTGAGTCCTTGAACTTCATTTGCTCTACCTATGGAAAGTGTGGCAAGTGCATACCTGAGCCCCTCCCCAGACCTCTGTCAATAGGGGCACAATCTCTGCACTCACACATACGGCAGCTAGATTGCTCACCACTCTTCCGTGCCAGCCTGTATTGTACCCCAGCCTGGAATGCCCAAGCCAAGCTCCCTTCCTCTCTGCTGGACAAAATCCAGCTCCAGCCTCAGTGCCCCATCACTGACTATCCCAGGCCCCTTCCCTGGGTCTCTAAGGCACGTTCTCATAGGGCACCCTGAACATGTACGCTGCCTCAAATCCATGTGAGCCTGAGGGAACAGATCCCTTATTTCTCTTTGTTCCCCAGTCCCCAACCCAAGGTGTAGCAGGTCACACTAATTTATTCATTCAGCCCCAACTTATTGAGTGCCTACTCTGTGCCAGGCTGCGTGCTAGACGTAGGGCAGATAATGATAAACAACCGAGGGCCCTAGCCATCATAAAGCTGACAGTGTGATAGGAGAAGTAGCTAGGAAGCAAACAATGGCCTGAATAAATGCTTACACTAAATCATTATGCATACTCCAGTGGGAGTAACAGGATTCTGGGAGAGAATAATTGGGGTGGGAACTGGGAAATCAAAGTTTATGCTGGGAGTGAAGGAAGGAAAGGAACTGGGCAAGCAAGGAAGGCTGAAGCACATTTCAGGGAACAGTATGTATGGCAGCCCAGAGGCACGCAGAGCTTGGTGATCTGGAGAAAAGAGAGGCTGGACTGGCTGAAATTTAGCCATATTCCAGGAGGTGAGGGCTTGAAAGGTGAGCAGGGGCCTAGTGGCTGGTAGTGGAAATTTGTCATTTATGCTGTGTACAGTGGGAAGCTAGGGAAGACTTTAATGAATGTTTGCAAATAAAGGACTGAATGACTGGCTATTTACACTAAGTGCAATGTGGTGGAGAAACTCTCATTAGACCAGAAGAGGCAAGTTCTGTCTGATTCTGGACTGCTGTAATCTCTCTGGGCCTTGGTTCCTCAGTTGCAAAATGAGAATGTTTCTAAAACCCTCTCAGGGGTGTAAGGCTAGAGCAAGCTAAGGTTTGTGAAAGTGGCTTAGAGCCATCTGTACTCCGTAAGCAAGGTAGTGGATAAGGCCAAAGTTAGTGGCTGCACTCCACCTGGCCAGGGCTCCCGGCGGGAGCAGCTCAGCCTGTCAGCACCCACCTGGAAGGCGCGCATCTTGACAGCCACAGCGCCGTTGAGCGGGATTAGCAAGACCATGAGAGCAACTCCAGCCAGGACGGAGGGACCCAGGTTCTGGGGATGCACGGTGGATAGATTAGACAGACAGACACATACACAGAGTGTACAGACAGAGCCCAGCAGACAGAAGCCTATTGACCTGAAATGCAGGGATGGGCCCGAAGCGAAAGTTAGTGGTCAGCCAAACAGAGGGACAGTGAAAAGCAGACATACAGATAAAGCCAAAATTGCAAAAACATTTGCAGAAACAGCCAGCCATAGGATAACGACAACAGATAGGGACAAACAGGCAGCCACTGAAGGGCGTCCAGACACACAGAGAGGCAAATACAGATAGATAGGCGATGACAACCAGAGTCACACCCACCTTGTCTCCCAGTCCCTCTTCCCTCCCCTAGGTTCTGTGAGAGGGACAATCTCACAGGCTGGAAAGACTTGATTGCAGACACCAGCATCCTCACAGTTCTGTCCCCCACCCCTCTGCTGACCCAGAATAACTCTCTCTTGTCCCATCTGAAGGAAGGAGAAGTCAGAGGAAGGAGGCAGAGATCAGGGGTCAAGAGTCACCTGCCAGAGGAAGTACACTGCCAGGATGATCTGCAGGGGTGCTGACCACAGCAGGTTGATGAAGGGGACAACATCCATGAAGCGCTGCGCGTCCACTGACATGAGGTTGACAATTTCGCCTACAGTGGACTCACGTTTGACTGAATTGGTGATGACCAGAGCCTGCAGGTGGACAGTTGGCTGATGGCTGGTCGTGCGAGTCTCTTCAAAGTTCCCCAGGGCTGGCCTCCCCAGCCCCTCATTTCCTGCTCCAGCTGACCTTCCTATAGATGACACCTATGATACCCGTGCGAAACCTCAACCCCATCACAAAGATGCAATGGAAATACTGGTGTAAGATCAGGGTCTGCATCACGGAGCACACGAACATCAGCCCGGCCACGAGGAAGCCCCACCAGGTGGGGGCCGTGGGGTTTGAAATAAATCTGATCAGGATGCTGCAAACGGAGGAGAGAACAATAAGGGTGGGGAATTTCATCTAGGCTGTTCCTCCTACCACTGCTCTCTTCCTGCCTCTCAGCCTCCATTCTCTCAAGCCTCTCATTTGGAGGCTGCTGGCCCTCCACAGCCCCAACCCAGACCACGGGAATCAGCCCAGAGCTGGCGCAAGACTCTGTCTCCTTACTCCTTTCTGCCTCCACCTCCTCTTCCATCTACCATGCCTCCCTCCACCCACCTCTTTATTACGCTCTGGCCACCAACCTCACTGGCCTGCCTGTTTTGCCTCCTTGGACCATGTGGCAGGAAGCAATGCCACATGTCCATTGATTAGACTTTCCTTCACCTTTTCTTGGACTGCTGAGGGCTCTGAAGTCCAGTGCATGACTACACAGACTCTTGCCACTGAAATCCATCCTCTTCAATATCAGCAGCCCCCAGAGCTGCCCAGTGATTTCTCCAGGACCCTAATCTACTTCCTCTCCCACAGTCCTCTTCACCTCTTACCTTCTGATCTGTCCTCACTCCCCACCTCTCTCAGCAGTGGCCCACTTACTTGTTTCCATTGAGAACTCCCTGCCAACTACAAACTTCCCTGCAAACATTCACCCTCTTCCATCTGCCTCAGGACAGGAGGCGTCCTTCTGACTTTCCACGCTGGATTTTGCCCCCTAAGCCCCAGATCCCACCCACCTCTTCAGAAGCATGCTTCATCATTGGCCCCCTTTCACCTCATCTTCAGGAACCTCCTCTCCATTGGCAGCTCTGTGCCTTGGCCGACTAACATGATCAAGTCTCTTCCATGTAAGGACAAACCTCCCCTTGGCCCCATGGAGCTTCCTCCACAGTCATGGCCAGGCCTCTTCAGCTGTGGGTTGGGTGTGACTCCCCAAAAGACATGCTCAAGTCCTAACCCCTGGTACCTATGAATGTGACCTTATTTGGAAAGAGAATCTTTACAGACATAGTCAAGTTAAGATAAGGTTGTACTGGAATAGGGTGGCCCTGAATCCAGTGACTGGCATCTTTATAAGAGAAAAGAGAGGGAGATTTGCACACAGAGACACAAATGCAGACACACACACACGCGCACACACACACACACACACACACATACAGGAAGATGCCATGCAAAGATGGAGGCAGAGATTGGAGCGATGAGTCTCAAGCCAAGGAAGTCTAGTCTGCCAGCACCACCAGAAGCTGAACAGATCTCACTCAGAGCCTCTAGAAGGAACCAACCCACTGACACTTTGATTTCAGACCATGCTTCCAGAATCATGAAAGAACACATTTCTGTTTTCAGCCACCCAGTTTGTGGGACTCTGTTACCCTAGGAAACTAAAAACTTTTATAGCAAGTTTCTAGACCTTCATTGGCCCTATCTCCACTGCAGACACCCTTCTCTCAGGCCCTTCCCCTTTGTCTCAGCCTCTGTGTCTGGCAAAGTCACCAACAAACTCCATGTTGCCTTCCTCAGGCTCTATTTTCCTGGTCAGCTCTCTTCACTGGAGGCCATGGCTTCCCCTGGATGTGTTCTCTGTGCCCTGGTCCACAATCTGGATTCTTTTCCCAACTCTGGCCCCTCCAGGTTAGTCTTCTGCTCCCCCATACCTGTCAGAAGGCCCTAGGACTCTGTCTGGGGCCTTTACTTGAAGGCCCCTCTCTGGGAGGGGTAAGCCAAAGAGATGGAGCCCTGGGCTTCCATGATGACTCTGAAAACTCGCTGACTTCCCTTTAGCTGGGAATCTCCCCTTGGGGGCCACCAGCACCTCAGGCCTGACATGGCGAAGATGCAGCTCACCACTGTGCCCCGTGCCCAGGTCTCTCTTCCTGCTGAGTTCACTATCTCAGCAAAAAATAAAATAAAATCCATCATTCTCTAGCTATCCAAGAACCCAGGTCACCTTTGTCCCCTCCCTTTCCCTGACACAAGCACGCATTTCCAGAGTAGCTCCTGAATCCAGCTCATTCCTGACCTGGACTTTCCTTAGACCTAGTTGGCCCACTTCCATCTGGCTACACTGCCTTACACCACCCACACTACCAGCAGAGGATCCTTCCAGATGCAAGCCAGATGCCCCTCCCTGGCTTCAAATCTTTCAAAGGATTTTCTTAGCTTTCCCTCTCTCCCTGTGTTGTTCTGCCCCTCCCTCCAGCCACCCTCCCTCTAGCATTCATAAGCACTTGGAGTTCCTGAGTCATGCTGTCTCAGGCCTTTGTGACTCTGCACCTAGTTAGTTAGCTGCCTGTCCTTCCAAACTAGATAACCTCCCTGGCTGGCAAGAGTACCCTGCCCCTTCCCAGGCTGGCTTCCTGCCCCTCTGAGGGGTTTTTCAGACACCTGAGTACACCTATGCCCACACTGTGCTCTAACAGATTTACACACCAGTTTCTCCCACAAGACTTTAAGACCATATCTTATTTATCTTTGTATACCTAGGGTCTGGCACTATTCTGAGACCCTGGAGGCTCAAAAAATATTCATTGAATGAGCAAACGCACAAATTCATGAATGGAGGAGCAATGGAGTGAGGGCTCCTTCCCATTCCCGCATTTGAGAGCTCCTTCTAGCCCAAGCTACTCAGGGAACAAATGGAAAGAGCACCAAAGCTGGAGTTCAGAGCTCTGAACTCAAATCCATCGCCACCAGCTGTGTGCCCTTGGTCAAATCACTTCATTTGTTTGAGTTCTTATTTCCTCATTTTTTGATGTTTTTTGTTTTTCTGCTTCCTCATTTGTAAAATGGGAAATCCTCTGTAGGAATGTTGGAAGGATTTAAAGAGAGAATGTTTGCTAATGTATACATCAGGGTGCCTGGCAGTTGTACTTGGGCCAGGTAAGTTGGATGTGAGTGGGGAAAGGAGGTGCAGAGACTCTGCCACTTGCCAAGGGTCCCACAGAAAATGGGGATAGCCCCCCCAGTTCCTGGACTGGGGCTCTTTCCCCACCCTTCATCCCCCAGGCCAGACCCTTGTCCCGGGAAGGGCCATGCGGGAGGGAGCGTGGACAGACCTGAGCAGCTGCGGGTTGATAAAGGACAGCAGATCCTGGATCAGCTTGAAGCCCATGCTGAGGAGGAAGCTGGAGCTGAAGGTGGCCATCAGGGCCCGCAGGAAGGAGGCCTCCGGGGCCCGGGGTCGGCCCTCAAGCAGCACCTCACCCTCACTGGACAGTTTCTTCCCAGAAGCCTCTGCAGCCTGGCGTCTGGTCCGAGGAGGAAAGACAGTGAGTCGGAATGGGTACAAAGGCCCCATGAAGCCAAGGGCCACCAGGGCTGTTGAAGAGCAGGTAAGAGGGGGAGCTGCTTTCTTGGCTCTCAGAATTGGAACAGACAATGCAACTTTCCAGCTGAGAATCCCCAAGTGACTCTGTCTTCAGGTTCTAGAAGATATATGAAGGGGTGTCTTAACTGCTCCCCAAGAACTATACACCCAGCAATTTCCAGCATCTGCCTCTCCAGGGCTGCTGGCTCCAGGGAGAATGCTATGAGAAAGGAGACTTGGGCAGGGCTGGCTAGTGGCCTAGTCACTAGGGGGCGGAGCAGGGAGGGAGTGGAGGTGGCATGAAGGGACAGAGATGGGGTGCAGCAGGCAGACTGGAGGCCGTTAGGTCTTAGAGGCTCCAAGCCATGAACCCAAGACACGGATGACCGAGTCCAGGTCCCTGGCTCCTCCACAGACAGTTGGCCGTCAGGGGCTCAGACAGAACCAGCATGGGACTCCTGGGACCCAGACTGTGGGTGGAAGGCAAAAGGGTTTGGTCCTGGGGGGGATGCGGGTGAAGAAGGAGGACTCAGACTCTCAGATTTTTTGTCTGAGTAGTCAGCCAGAGACAGACTCCTGGGTCAGTGGGAAGGCCCTCAATCAGATGGTAATCTCCTCCAGCTGTTGGCTCCACATAAAAGGCGGGATTACGCGGGGACGCTGGCCTTAACCTTCTTCCCCTGGTCCTTTCCCCTCCTGAGGGAAGTCTCCGGAACCCACCCTTCAAGTCAGTCAGGGCAGTTCAGTGGTGACTGCAGGGGCCAGACAGTTGGGTGTGGATTCTGCCCATGCCACCACCAACTAGGGCACCTTGGCTGAATCCTCAAACCTCAGTGCTTCAGTGATGTCATCTGTCACACAAGACATTACAGCCTGTGCAGTAGGGCTGTCAGAGACTGACTGGGTTAATCTTAGAACTACTCCTCAGACAGAGTGTTAGTCGCTCTGTTGTGTCCAATTCTTTGCAATCCCATGGACTGTAGTTATCAGACTCCTCTGTCCATGGAATTCTCCAGGCAAGAATACTGGGGTGGGTAGTCATTCCCTTCTCCAGGGGATCTTCCCAACCCAGGGATTGAACCCAGGTCTCCCATACTTCAGGCAGATTCTTTACTGTCTAAGCCACCAGGGAAGCCCCTTGGACAAAGTAAGTGTTGAGAAAGTGTCAGCCACTCTCCAGCTGGCCCCATGCAGGCCTAAACTGCACACCCAGGACCACTTGCACCTGTGTTTTTCTCCACCCCCAGCCATGTCATCTACCAACCTCGCCTGCGGGAGACCCGGGCTGTGTGAAGGGGCTGGGGTGGAGGGGTGCGGGGACTGGGGAGAGGGGGGCCTCACCGTGCTGCCTGATCTTGTTGCTTCTTCCACTCCTCCAGCAGCCTCTGCATCACCATCTGGGAGCGGTCCTCCTTGTTTAGGGACCAGAGGTCTCGCTCCTCCAGGGGCCGCCTATAGCCGAGGATGGCCAACCTGGAGAGGGCAGGCAGCAGCACACTGGGTCAGAGTTTAGGAGCCTGGGGACAAGGGTCTCCAGACAAGAGGATGTCCCTGGGGGGATAGTAGCCAAGAAGAGTGTCTCCTTTATTCCTACAGTGAGCAAGATGGGGGTCACTGACTCCTACTCCAAGTTCTGCCCTTTCTCCCTCCTTCTCAGATGCCCCATTGACTCCTGGGCCCTGGTGATGAATTGATGCTGACTGGGCCCTGAGCGATGATAGACCCACTGGATGGAGCCCTAGCCCAGGAGCTTCCTCAGTGCAATATGGTTAGTGAGCTGTCACCAAGGTCACAGACATAATTCTCCTGCTTTAGCTACTCTGAGAGATGCCCAAGGAAATGACAGCTGCAAGCTTATCCCTGACCAAAGAGTTGGGAACTAATTCTCCCTCTAGAACCCTGGGCCTGTCCCCATGGCCTGCCCTGGGATCAGAACTGGACTAGGCCTGGCTTCTGTACTCAGCCCCCAGCCTAGACAGACAGGTTTCCCCACCCTTGCCTGCCCCATGCTCACCAGGGTTCACAGTTCCTCAAGCTCTTGAATTCTTGGCCTGCTCCCGTTCCTCTCTCTAACTCCCCAACTATCCATCCCCACCCCCAGATCCCCAGGCGTAGGAAAGAGAAAACTTACTTTGTAAACCACCAGAAAGATAGGCGGGAGAGGAAGCCAGCTCCAGCCTCTGGGCAGGGGTTCTAGAAGGTAAAAGAGTGAGACAGGGGAAATCAGGATCTTTCCTCTCAAGGCAGAGCAGAGGGAGGGGGGTGCCTCCCTCCTTTCTGCTCCGAGCCCCAGTTTGCACATTCTGGAGGTGACAAGATCGAATGAATTGGAAGGACTGGGCTGAGCGATGGGCTGTGGAACCGCCTTTACCACCCACCTCCATTAAAACTTACAGGGTCCATATTCTTGGGGGAGAAAAACGGTGGCTTCTCTCTGAGGCAGGAGAGGATGAGGGCAGACAGCACCAGAGCAAAGTAGATGTAGAAGGTCGTGAAGCGGAAAGGGTCTGAGATCTTGCTCTGGGGGAGAAAGGAGAGCAATATCATAGCTTGGGGATCCCTGGGCCTGTAGTCCAAAGGACTTCTTGGGGGCACCAGACCCCTCTGTGTAGGAGTCAGCCCCTGGGGGTCCCGGGGTCCCCCACCCAGAGGGCTCTGAGAGAGGGGAAAGATCATAGGGGGTCTGCTATTTGGTGGAGACTTGCCCTGCTCACCTACATCCCCATGTGTAATTGAAGAATTGAGGCTTCAAATGGCTCAGGAACTTGCCCAAGATCACAAAGTAATTGGATTGTTCTCAACCTGTGCTCTTATAAATACACTTGACTGACTTCTCTTGAGATAGAGAAATAGGGAGACACTAGATTGATCCCCAGTGCTCCTATCACCACATCACCTTCCCCCCACCGCCACTGAAAATCAAGAGGAAGATCAGGGACTGAGAGAGGTAGGAAAAAGGGGGAGAATGAGATAATGGGATTCCAGGGAAGCCAAAATTGTTCATGGTTGCACACACGTCCTCACTGCACAAACACTGCATTTGACGGTGGCGGCAACGGTGGCAGTGGCCACATTCCACAAGCAGCCAGCAAAGGGCTCATCTTGCTGCATTTCCCTGGTTACACCGGCTCTCACCCTGCTCACCAGCCTGCTTCTCAGCAGAGATGCAACAAGTAAGGAAAGACACCAAAGGGACTGAACAGCGGAGGAGGTCCTGGGAGCTGAGGAGGGGCAGAGAGGAGGAGCCAGGGTGCCAGCAGTGCCTTGAGCTCTGGGGCCAGTCCCTAGACAGCGGTGGACCTGGCGGGTTTCTCTTTTCCCCTTACCTGTGTCAAAGCTGAAAGGATCTTGGAACGGAAGGGGATGATGCCACAGACCACACACAGGAACCAGAAGATGATGAGAACACCCGAGGACCGAACCCCCTGCAGCCGCTCATACTGGATCAGCAGGGTGGCCAGCAGCTGTGCAGGGAGAACAGCAGGTGCTGGGCCAGAGCACACATCTGGACCTGACCCCATTCCTCCCCACGGCCCATGGCTAGATGTTTCTGGGGTTACCCACTTCTAAGGCGTCCAGCCTTCTCCTCGGAGCCCATGGTTGCCCCATCAGCATCCCACAACCCACTAGAGATCCCCCACCCAGATCCCCTGGTCCCACACTGACCATGGTAACCCCCACCACCAAGGGGGTGACAAAGAAGACAGGGGCAGGGGGCCAGCCATGGACCAGGCCGTGGAAGGAGTAGAAGAGGTCAGCCCAGGAGACACACCACAGCAGGATGCCCAAGGCCTGTGAACGGGACGCAGGTTGGAGCCTCCACCCTCAAAGAAACGGAGAGCCCCCCCTGCCCCCGCCGGGGGAGGGGCCTTTGGTCCTGAAACCAACAGATCTGCCCAGGCCTGCCCTCAAAGGCCGGGCTGGGCACTGGCTGGAAGCTTCTCCAGAGTGGGGAGAGCATTGTTGGAGACCTTGACTGAACTTCCCCAGAGATTATCTCATTGGGCTGTAGACCCAGCTGGCAGGCCCTGAGCACAGGGCGGGTGAGGCTGGGGAACCCAGTCCAGTCACTGAGGGTGGGGGAGGGACTCATTCAGGTTCCGGTCCCACCCACAGGAGACCCTGAGCCTCTGACCGTCTTGAGCCTGGAGAGGTGAGAGAGGACAATGTAGCCTTGGCGGCGGCGCCGCAAGTAGAACAGGTAGCAGGGCAGGGCAGCCCACAGGTAGGTGCAGGGGAGCCAGGCCAGCAGGGAGTTCTGGAAGCAGGGAGTTAAGTCCGGGTTGTCTGTGTGCAGGGACAGGTTGGAGTCCTGGGAAAAGAGAGAAGAATTCAGGGGCAGCAATGGGCTCACGCTCCAGGAAGAGGGGGCTGGGCCAGAGAGCTGCTCCACGCGCCCTAGCAGTTGGAAGGCATGTGATCTTGAAAGGCTCAGTGTGCAAACGAGCAGGCATTGTCCCAAGTGTGAGCTCTCCCAGGAGGCTAAGGGCGCTAGTTTCCTCATTTCCTCATATTTTCTCTCTCTCTCTCTAATTGACGTATAATTTAAGCACAATAAGCTGTACCCATCTAAAGCGCACAATCCAGTGAGTGACGGTTGTACACACCTGCAAAACCGCTACCCACAATAAAGACATCAAAAACTCCACCATCATCCGAGCTCCTTTGCGCCCCTCTGCAGCCCATCCCTCTCAGGCAACCACTGATCTGCTTTCTGTCATTCTAGATTTCCACTCTTTTTTTTAAAAAATTAATTTACTTTATCAAAGCAGTATATGCACATGGTTAAGAGTCCACTTCCTCTCTAAGTCTCCCAGGGAAGGGACAGGGGGCCTCTTTCGGCTTTAACTGCCTCTCTGTTAAAATAGGGGAGGCCATCCCCAGCCCCGCCTACCTCCCTCAGTGGGAGTGAACTCAAAGGAACAAGGTGATGTGGAGAGAGCTTTGTAAAACAAAGCCCTGGTGACCCATTGTCTCATTTTGCATAGGACTGTCCCGGTTCTAGCACTGAAAGTCTTGTGTCCTTGGGAACCACTGAGTCCAGACAAGATCCCCACCCTCTGTTTTATCTTTGCACCTAAGAATTTTTTTAGAAATGGATGGGAGAAACTATTCAAACATATATTTTACTAAAATTGTTTTCCCCCAAGGCCACCAACGAACTAATCCTTTTTTCCCTTCTTACAAAGTATTAGACATTCTTTACAGAAAGCTCATAAAATATAAACAAATAAAAAACAGGCCTCACCCACAAGCCCATCCACCTAGAGACAACACCAAAGGATAGAACCTCCTACTTTCTAATTGCCGGTTTAAAGAATTACCATTTTTATTTTTCTCAAAGTTATAAAATGCATATAACTTTAAAAGTCTAACTGTGGAAAGGAAAATGGTACCCTGCCTCATTACTCCCCACCCCAGCTCCATTTTCCTGGGGAAAATACGTTCAAACATGCTAACATTGTTCTGGGAGCTACTTTCATGTTTTAAGCAATTTTCTTTCATTATTATTACATGATCTACCACTATTTGGTAATTGCTATTTTCTTTTGCCATTTTCTTCTCACTGGAAGGTAAGGCTTTTATCTCCCTCTCCACTTGAACTCCCTTAGCTTTCCAGTGTAGAAACATCACAGGCTGTTGCTAAATAAACAGAGTTCACGTATTTTTGACTATGTAAATATTGTTCACTGCTAAGTTCATTGGTACTGACTCTACTCCTTTCAAACAGTTTGACCTTAGGCAAGATGCCTGAACTTTACCTCTCTGGGCCTTAGTTTCTTCGAGGGTAACACTGGGATGGTAACATCTCCCACAGGGCCCCTCCCACCTGGCCTCTCAGCCATCAGTCTAGCCCAAGCTCTTATCTCTTCCTGAGTAATTTCCATGGGATTCTCTTCCTTTCTATGCCCTATGGGCCCAGATCCCTGCCCACACTCTCCTGGTCTTCCCCTTCCTTCCTGGTCTTTCTTTCCTTCTCAGCCTCTTTGTTGGTTCCCTCTTCTTGGCATCAGAGTGCCCCCAAGCTCAGTCCTTTCCTCTTCTTCATCTCCTTTTCCATCTGCACTCAGCCCCAGGGCAATCTAACCCAGTCTCATCTACGTGCAGATGGCTCCCAAGTTTATCTCTTCCCATGCATGCTAAGTCGTTTCAGTCGTGTCCAACTCTTTGGGACCCCATGAACTGTAACCCACCAGGCTCCTCTGTCCATGGGATTCTCCAGGAAAAGATACTGGAGTGGGTTGCCATGTGCTCCTCCAGGGGATCTTCCTGATCCAGGGACAGAACCCACATCTCTTATGTCTCCTGCACTGGCAGGCAGGTTCTTTACTATTAGTGCCACCTGAGAAGCCCTAACTTTACTCCACCACTCTCCAAATCCTCAACTCTATATCCAGCTGCCGACTGGACATCTCCACTTTACACATAGTACAAGAGCCTACAAGGCCCCCACAGCGCACCTTCCTGCCAACCCGTGACCTCTCTCGCTGCTTCTCCCTCCATCACTCCAGCCAGTGGCCTCAGCACTACTTCCGAACACACCAGGCATGTTCCTGCCTCAAGGCCTTTGCACTTGCTGCTCTCTCTGTCTGGAACACTCCTCCCTTAGACATCCTTAAGTCTTTATTTCTCTTTGAGGCCTACCTTGACCACTCTGTTTATTATTGTCTCTTGCTGAGGGCAGGAGGAGAAGGGGACGACAGAGGATGAGATGGTTGGATGGCATCACCGACTCAATGGACATGAGTTTGGGTGAACTCCGGGAGTTGGTGATGGACAGGGAGGCCTGGCGTGCTGCGGTTCATGGGGTCGCAAAGAGTCGGACACGACTGAGCGACTGAACTGAACTGAACTTGCACCCTATCTCCAGCAGTCCCTTAACCTTTCTCTGCTTTTTCTTTTCCCTATACCTACCACCTTCTAAAATGCTATATAATTTAGTAGTTTAATGTGTTTTCTTTCATCTCTTCCTGCTGGCATATGTGTTTCTTGAAGGAAAGAATCTTTATTTCATTTACTGATGTATCCTAACTACCTAGAGCAATGCCCAGCACATACTAAGTGCTCACCAAAAATTTGCTTTAAATAGATTAAACATTTGTTGAATAAGTGAATAAACAAAAGGATAATCTTAAACCCTCCCTCTAAACCTTCAGTGGCTTCATACTAGCTAGAAGACAAAGTCCAAGGATGACATTCAAGTCCCACAGCTGGCCTTGAACTTCCTATCTATCTAGCTATTTAAACTGGAGAAGGAAATGGCACCCCACTCCAGCGTTCTTGCCTGGAGAATCTCATGGACGGAGGAACCTGGTAGGCTGCAGTCCATGGGGTCGCGAAGAGTCAGACACAACTGAGCGACTTCACTTTCATTTTTCACTTTCATGCACTGGAGATGGAAATGGCGACCCACTCCAGTGTTCTTGCCTGGAGAATCCCATGGACGGGGGAGCCTGGTAGGCTGCAGTCCATGGGGTCACAAAGAGTCGGACACGACTGAGTGACTTCACTTTCATGCATTGGAGAAGGAAATGGCAACCCACTCCAGTGTTCTTGCCTGGAGAATCCCAGGGACGGCGGAGCCTGGTGGGCTGCTGTCTATGGGGTTGCACAGAGTCAGACACGACTGAAGCGACTTAGCAGCGGCAGCAGCAGCAGTTATCTAAACTATTAAACTATATGCCTGAGTTCTATCATCTTAAGAAAACAGTTCCTGGAGTGGTCTGCACACCCTACTTCCCCTTCCTCAGCCTGTCCCCACTCTTTAATTCCATCTGGGTCAGCACTCTGCCTCTAATGCACCTGCCCACAGTTGGAAGATTTCTGAAATGCAGTTTTGTGCCCCTTGCCTCATGTCCCCAGACCCGCTCCTGGAGCCTAGTCCAAGCACCCCTCCTGCCTTCCCACTGCTCCTTTCCCCCACTGCCAAACTCACTTCACTCGAAATTGCACTCCTACACCTTTTTTTCAGTCTGGTCCCTCTTTCCACCTGTCAAAATCCCAGTAACGACAGGGCAGGGTGGTGGGCCCAGCTTAGGACCCACCTCTCCCATCTTGAGCATCCCTCCTGCTCTGAACTCAGCACTTAAAGACCTAAAGAGCCGCCTTCCAGAATGTGTCTTCCACTTGATGATGCTCTGGTAAAGGCCTACTAGGGTCTTGGTAGGGAGGTTGGGGAGGTGGGGTGGGGGGTGGAGGCACACTTGGGACAAACAGTTCCTGCCTCTAGGGAGCATGAGGTCCACGGACACACTGCTTTGGGGGAGTTTCACTCAAACCCTGGAAAGCAGAGGCTGTGCCACATACATCTTGTATTCTAGAACCCAGTATTCAGTAGTCACTCAAGCAATGCAAGCTAAGGACCAGCAGACTCTTGCTGAGCACTGGCGCTTGGCCCATGGCTGAGGGCTGGATCATGGAGCAGGATTATACTGTAGGCCTGGTCAGGCTCTTCTAAGATGGGGGAGGCAGACACCCCGGCCTGCATGGTTTTCCTGTTTAAGACATTTCTTATCCAAGTATAATAAATATACTTACAGAAAAGCACACACAGCTTAAGTATACACCTCAGTGAATTTTCACACCCTGAACATGCTTTTGTAACTAGAACCTAAATTAAGAAACAGGACATGGCTGATGCCTGGAAGCTCCTCTTGGGCTTCCTCTTAGCCACTCCTCATCCCAGGGGAATTCTGTTCTGCGTTCCAACAACATGTGATTTTGCCCACATGGGACCTGCCTAAAAGGAAACCACACAGCCTAGATCTTTCATGTCTAGCTTCTTCACTCTGCAC
Source organism: Bubalus bubalis (assembly GCF_019923935.1). NCBI lineage: Eukaryota > Metazoa > Chordata > Mammalia > Artiodactyla > Bovidae > Bubalus > Bubalus bubalis. Next base: position 27,027,154 of record NC_059159.1, on the reverse strand, counting down.
TGCATTTGAGGGGTGTCATCCTCGATGGTGAGTATGAGGATTCTTCCTCCCCATTTTTACACGTGGTCCATTGTACAAAAGGACCATGTACTGATGCATTCCACCCTCAAGTAGCAGCCACACCCTGTTTAACCCTTCATAAACCCATTAATCTCATCCCCTTAGTTACCAGTCTGATAGCTGGCCCAAGGCCATCCCCAACTCTATCACCTGGTCTTTGGGCCTGGAGGGAGTGAACTACTGACCTCTCTGGGCCCAACTCGAGTTACACCTTCTACAGAAAGCATTTCTGGGGTGCCCCAGCCTCCAAGGGGCTTTGCTTTGCTTTGTTTTGTATGGTCTTGGCACTCAGGCAAATGACTATTACCTGAGTGATCGAGGCCCTTTATGTTTCAGCAGCATTTTATTATGCACTTAAGAGGTCATTATTCCAAAAGAAAAGAAAAGGAACAGTATCAGGCCTGACTTGCAAAAGAAAAAAGAGGTTCCACTTGCTCTGGCAACAGGTCCAAGGACAGCTGGCAGTCAGGAGCTGGGAGGAACACCCAGGCCTTGTAACACCAAGCCACTCCCACCTTATGCTGCTTGGATCTGCACCTGTGAATATATCTTCTCTCTACAGCGATGTGAGCCCTTCAGGGTAGACACTGGGCCTTACTGTTACTCCTCTCCTCTCTTGCTCCACACCTTCCAACTCCCAGCACAGGGTCAGGTACGAGGAGCAGCCCAGATGGACCTCGTCAGTCAAGGTCTATTCATTCACTGACGAGGGAGAGCGTGTGTAGGGGGATCGCAGCCTGAGTTCAAACGCACAACCAGGACTCACCCTTACGATGGGTCAAGGGCAGGGCTCTTTGAGGCCGGCAGGGAGTGGCTATGAGAACAGACCCTGATGGAGAGGACCCAGTGTGGGCTGCCTCTTTGGAGCTGTGGAATTGTGGGTGAGTGCCGTCACCTCTCTGAACCTGTCTCTGCGCGTGAGTAATGGCAGTAGTGAGAGCATCCCAGCCAGCTCACTTCGGGGGGAGAATGAACCGCAAGGCACCTTGACTCAAGTAGGGCAATACTGGAGGAAGCAGGTGACAGAGCAGAAGCTGCTGGGACCTTGTTTTGGTTTCATAAACTTCCATTGTGGCAACAATCAAGAGATCTTAGGAGGACCAGATGACCATTTTGATCCACAGGGAGATCCGGCCTGGGCTCCGTTGGGCAGAGCCCTCTCCAGGAGATAGCGTACCAGATCATGCCTCTGTCCCCAGACTATCTATTTACCTCAGACATTCTGCTAAGATGTCTCAGATGGCTCAGGGGTAAAGAATCCACCTGCAAATGCAGGAGACACAAGAGATGTGGGTTCAATCCCTGGGTCGGGAAGATCCCCCGGAAGGAGGAAATGGCAACCCACTCTAGTATTCTTGCCTGGAAAATTCCATGGACAGAGGAGCCTGAGGGGCTACAGTCCATGGGGTCACAAAGAGTCAGACACGACTAAGCATCGCACAGCACAGCAGCCTGCTAAGACAATGACAGCACCCATCACATACGGCGTGTCCAGAACTCCTGCCCGCCCCTCCTCCAAACTGCCCGCCTTGATGCGGGGCAATGCTTTCCTTCTCTCAGGCTGGAATCCTCCGAGTCATCCTTGGTTCTTTCTCTTTCTCTCACAACTCACACCCAACTTTTCAGCAAATCCTGTCTATTGTACCTTCAAATTATTAGGTTGAACTACATGAAAGGATGATATCCAATGCTTTTTATCTATAAAAAGGCATCTTCACCTGGATCTCCCTGATAGATCCAGGATCCAACTGCTCCTCTCCACCCCACTCTCTCACTTGATTTGTGGCATCACCCCCTCTCTCGTCTCCCTGCTTCTGTTCCTGCCGCTTACCCAGCGGTCTCCTTCAGCACAGCAGTTAGAGGCAAGTCTTCATAAAACCTAAGCCGGACGCCTTAGTGACGCACCATGTCACTGCTCTGGTTAAAACCTGTCAAGGGCTCCCCATTTCACTCAGAGGAAAAGCCCAGGGTGCCCTTGAAACCCACATTATCTGCTCCCCTGTCTCTCTGACCTCAGCTTCCCCACTCCCCTCTCTCACCTGCCTCCCGCCCTCTGTGCGGTCTCCAAATGTCAGGCCTGCGCTTGTCTCAAGGCAGTGGTGCTGCTTCATGCCCTCCTCACCTGCAAGCTTGTGCTCAGATCTCAGATCTTGTGGAGGTCCACCCTGACCTTTCTAATTAAAACTGGAACTGTAACCCCCATCCGGCTCCTGCATCCCCACCCCTGCTAGCCTGTCCTCTTTTCCCATAGCCCTCACCATTATCTAGGATAGTATCCCTATCTAGGATATATAACTGAGTTATTTGTTATGTTTGTAATTTTTCTGTCTGCTTCCACTGGAATATGTGTTCCGTGAGGACCGGTTTGTTAGTTCTGCTGGGCCAGCTAGGCAGCCCCACTGACTAGAAGAGCTCCTGGCACAGAGACCACACTCCTATGTATTTGTGGAACAAAAGAAAGAAAGAATAAATGGACAAATAAGTTAAAGTTACCCTCCAAAACCCATATGTGCAGCTGAATGCCCAGGAGCTCAGACTGTTCTCTCCTTGACACCAAGGCACTCGAGAGGGTCTCTGACCCAAACAAAGCTAAGTGTAAAAGACAGGGTTGGTGGAGGTCATGGACCCCATACTACTCCTTGCAACCCCACAGGGTAGGATGGGTGATCCCTTCTCAAACCACCAGCCCCCAATCCCCATTCTGAAGAACACCAGCTGGGCTGGGAGCCAAGACCACAGCCCTCCCCCACTGCCACCCACACAGTTTCCACGGCAACAACAGCTCCCTTAACAATGTGATTAAACAGCTGGATGGGACTGATAAGGTCTGGCACCCAGAGTGGACCACATACCGGGGAGCCCCTTCATGGGCACCAAGACTGAAACCCCTACAGACCCCAGCAGGGGACAGGTGGCAATAAGGACCCAAGAGCCCTCCACCACAGCCCCTTTAGGGACTTTCCAGCCCCCGGCCGCCCCAGGCTTTTTGATAGCTCTGTCAAGAGAGAAGAGTAATTACTTCCTTAATCCTGTGTTGTGGGGAGAAGGGATCAACTGACAAGTTCATTATCTCAGCAGAAATGGAGATACAGAAAAAGGGCATGGGCCTGTTCACACGCACTAACTGTAGCCTTTGGAAGGGTCTGGGTCTGGAGGCAAAAGTCTGTGGCTCACAGCCTGGCTGGCCCTTCTGCTTCTGAAAGGGCCTTGGCAACCAGCAAGAACTTCGGTACTTAAGCCCCACTGTGTTCCAAGATTATTATTTAATGTCCACAACAGCTGAGACTCATGGCTGAAAAGTGACCAGCCCCGGTTTACATGGGCTGATGCCAGACCTGAACCCAGGCCGTGCAGCTCCAGAGTCTCAGTCCCTATCAGGGCTCCAACATGACAAACCACCCTGGGGATAGAACACATTGTGTCCAGATCACCTGAAACATTAAAAATCTCCTTTCAGCCGTACAGCCTGCCCTCAAACCACCTCCTTGCTGTGGTTCTTCTCACAGAGCAGAGGGAAAGGGGCTGCCATCACAGGGTAACAGACTAGCTGGCATTCTGGGAGCCACTGGACTAGAAACCTGACTATCCAGTTAGAAGGAGAAATCCAGTCCACGGATTAGCCCCCATGAGCACCCACCCCAGCCCAGGAACACCTGGATCCAGCCCTGGAAAAGGAACAGCTCCAGGTGGGGGAGGGGAGGCCCCACACACAGCAGTGACGCATCCAAGTCTCACCACCCCACCCCAACAGGGTCCTGCTGCATCTGTGCCCCTGGGTCAGCCACACCAGGGAGGGGTGGACACAACCCAGGTGCTCTGACCCTGCCTCCTCGGCCAGTCAGCTGGCAGGCCCCACTGGGGCCTCCCTCCCTAGGGGCTGGTCCCGGGCTCCAAGGTCATTTCCTGGTGAGAGGACCAGCAGGAGGGCTTGGCAAAGTTCCCTCCCAAGTGCCACTTCCTTGACTCATTTCCTTCCCTAAGTCTCCAGCTCTCCAGACCAGGTCGGGGACATCAGGGCTTGGGAGAGGCCAGCCTGGGGACCTAATGTTTCTACCAGGAGCCAGAAGTTCAGAGGCTCAGTTTTGGTGCCCCAGGTGGGATGGAGAGAAGGGATTCTAGAGCCCCTAGCTTGGCAGGGAGGACTGGGTTCCTGATGGGGGTGGAGTTTGGTGTCCAGTAGGCTGAGGGGTGTCCACCTCCTACCTACCTGCCTAAGCCATCCCTGCCTCTGCCAGTTTCCCCAAATCTTTGGGGGTTACTATCTTCATTTAAGAATCAAAATACATTGAAATCAGAGCCTTTTCTGTTACTCATATGTTACGGTGGCCACCTATTCCAACTGTGCAGTGACCCAGGAGGAGGCCAGGGAAGACCCTGACATCTCAGAGCCCTAAAGTCCACAGAAGCCTAGTCATAACCCCCCTGAGTCTGAGGCTCAGGTCCTCAGAATCAGAACGGAGAAACTAGACCTGAAGGAGGTCCCAGCTGGAACTCAGAGAGGGTGAGCAATTTGCCTAAAGTCACACAGCTAGTGAATAACAGAGTGGCACTAGCTGGAACAGAGCAGGAGACACAGGGAGTGTCTAGGGACTAGAGCCCTGCCCCTCCCTAGGGTGAGTAAACAGCCAGGGGAACAGTGAAAGTGAAAAATGGTGCCTGACCAGCAGGAGACCCACAGGACTCTGCCAAGAGCTGCTGCTAGGTAATTCCATGTGTAGAGTGTGGAGAGGGTCAGGGAAAGAGGTCTGAAAATCTCAGAGGAGGAACTGGTGAGCTTCCTATTGACCACACATTCTCTCTTCCTAGCTGGTCGCAGAATTTCAGGGCAGGACCCCGCCTCCTTCCTCCTTCCACCACCCCCACCAAGTGGTTACTAATCCTGTGTTTGAGCCCCCCAGTGATGGGGAGCTCACTATTGCTCAGGCAGTCAGTGCCATCTTTGGACAGCTCTCCTGGTTAAGACCGTTGGATTTCTAAGCCTGCATCAGCCTCCCAGGAACTTGCTGGAGCCATCAGATGAAAGCTAATTCTGCAAACAGGTCAAGACCTCCTTAGGGCAGACAGCTGGAGGCCCTTGCTCTGTGCACCCTCATCACCACGTGGGTGTTCCCCTGTCTCCACTGCTCAGAACAGAGTAATCCTCCAGGCAGGAGGCAACATGGTGCATCAAAGGGACACTTCCACCTCCTTTGTTCTAGAGGCATCTCTGGATCCATGATCCCTGGGCCACTTGGCCACAGTTCATTCTCTTGGAATTTATTTCCACACACACTCCCAAGCATGATCAGAGGATGCTGGTAATATACCCCAAAGCGAATAGAGGTAAGAGAGAGAGTCAAAGAAAGGATGAATCACTCTCCAGTGCACAGTGTGTGTGTGAGTACCTAGCACGTATGCACACGTCCAGCGGGATTAGGAGTCCCCTTGGGGTTCCTACTCTCACCTTCAGCTGGGGCTAAGGCAGATGCATTTATCCACAAATTACCCAGGAAACAGCTGAAATGGGAGCCCCTGGCCCAATGGCCTTGCCAGCCCTTTTTCTGTAGGTCTTGCCAAATCTAGACCTGCTAACCTCATCTCTTTTCCTCTTTATTCCTCTTCCCAGGGATATCATGACCCATGAACATCTTACCAACAGAGTTTTAAGTTCTCAAATCACTTTACATTCTGTTTCTAATTTGATCTCCATATGTCTTGTGAGATAGTTAGGAGATGGGTTATTTCCCCATTTCACAGGTGGAAAAACAGGCTGGGAGGATAAGCTAGCAAAAAGGCTGGGTAGAATAAACAAGTGGCCCAGAGGGACCGGAACTCTCTCTCTTGCCCCTGCTTTACACCCTTGGCTCAAGTATTTTCTGGCTGCCCTGAACCAACTTCCAACAAAGTGGGTCATCCATAGGCCTCAAAGATAAAAGGTTCAGGGACAACTATACCTGACACACAATGAATATGAGCTGCAAACTAGCACAGCATCAATGAGGAGCCCTGAGCTCCAGGTCTTTTGGGTAACTGAACTAGAGCTGAGGTTATAGTTCCAGCCTCCAGGCCTCAGACCCTGCTCCCTTGTCTCAGCTCTGCAAACACTCAGAGGATGAGCTGGGAACCTTCCTGCTTTTTCTTCACCCTACCTCCAGTCACCAGCCACACTGGGTACAGCCTGGAACAGCTTTCAGGAGCCAAGAAGATACTGTGGAAGATGGAAGGTGCTTAGACATTGAAGTCAGGAAGAGGAGTGGTCAGTTCCCTTGTCATTTGAGGTATCCACTCAGAGACCTCAAAGGAGTCACCTCTTGGACCTAACATAGATGCGCTGACTCCCATGGACCCTGGGGTTCTCAGAGGAGGCGCACATAGCTCATAAGCAACAGGAAATTCAGGGACCAGGGAGTCCAGAAGCCCAAAGGTTCACAGTCAGGCAATGGCGAAGTTAGAACCATATCTCCAGGTCCTGTTTTCCAGTCCAGCAATCCATAGCTGACTGTCATATGACCTTGAAAAATCCCTTCCTTCAGTTACCCCAGCTCTGTAATGAGGGGCTGGGCCGGCTGCTCCACACCCACACTCTGATACTTGGATTCTACAGTATCATGGAAGGCCTGAGAATAGGAAAGGAGTCCTGAGTTCCCCAACTCCTGGTCCCTTAAAGTCTGTTCCTGGGAGAGTCCTAAGCTCTTAGGGTTAACAGTCTACCCAGGAACAAGGGGCCCTTGCACTTGAGGCTTGGGCACATCTTCCCCCTTGATTTACAAGTCCTCTGCTTGGCCACCTCAGATACTGTGATCTGCCATGGCTACATCAGCCAGGCTTAAGTGGCAGTGAGAGGAAGTCTACTCCTGAGCCAAAGGAGGAATCTCTGGGATCTGGTAACAAGTGACCGAATCAGACTGGATGACAGATGGGGTTCCAGTGGGGCTGAGCAAGAAGGAGAGCCACAGAGAATTCACATCATCTCTGATGAACCAATTAGTGACCCAGAGAAAAAGAGTGATCCCCAAAATCGTTTTTTACAGGTATTCCAATGCCCCACATTTAAAAAATCCAGGTAACTCCCCTCAGCTCAGCCCAAACACAGACCAAGGGTAAGGTTCCTGACTGTATACACACACTTATGTACACACATGTGCACACACAGGCACACGCACCCACACAAGCACACACCCATGGATAACACACACTAGGCACATACAACACCAAGTACACCTGTACAGACACTGAAATGGGAGAAAGATTTAGAGATTGGGATTCTGAGGCCCTGGATCTGAGAGCAGTCTACGGCTGGGCAGGCCAGATAATCACCTCGAATCTGAGTTCATCCGTAAAACGGAGACGCACCACCACTTGGCCTCCCAGAGCGGCAATGGTGATCAAGGGAGCTGCGGGGAGCAGGTTTTGAAAACTGTAAGAAAGCTCTTGGATTGTCTACACGGACTGCACCAGAACTAGAGGGGAGTCTGCAGTCAGCAGCCTGAAAAGCAGCCTAATGTCTTAGAAAGAGATTTGGTGTGTGAAGCGGAAGGTCTACTTTTCTATCCCAGCTCTACGCTGCTCTAACTGACTGATTTTGAGCAAGTCTCTAGGCCTCCCTTTCCCCATCTGTAAAATGAGAGGGTGGATCAGGAAATCCTGATACCCTGTACCTGTAAGGCCCTGCCTCCAGAGTGAGGTCTGCCTCTCACTCCTGTGGCTGGGGCAGTGAGGATCGCCTGCTCTCTGGTGGCTCTTGCCCAGAGGAAAGAAGGAACTCTTTCCAAGAAGCAGGATACCTTGAAGGAGAGGAAAGCCCAGTGCAGCCAGCTTCCCAAAGCACCTGGTCAACAAGGTGCGCGGGTGGGCATCCAAGTCCTAGTCCATGGGGCAGGTGCTGAAGGGTTATCAGCACCTGGGGATAGGGACATTCCTCTTCTGCCTCCTGCAGTCAGCCTCAGAGAGGGACTAGGGTGAGGGGGCAAGCAGGGACACCTTCTGAATTCAGGATGCCACCCACCGAGCCCTGGAGGAGCCTAGTACTTGGCTTTCCCAGACTCTGCCATGCGGCTGGGGAGGACAGGAGGCCACTAGGGACCAGGCTTTGGGCGGTGCCACCTAGGCCTCCTCCCCGCACCACATCGCCATCTCCCCGGGGCAGTTCGCGCCCTCAGTCCGGGGACACCTCCTTACCCAGAACTTGGAGCCGAGCTCCCCGGAACCGCACAGAGCGTCCATGAGGTCCGGGCGCGGCTGCGAGGAGGGCGAGCACTATCGCCTACCAGCCCCAGACAGACCTAGCGACTGCCTGGAGCCGCCTCCGCCCCGGCGTTCCGCCCCGCGAGCCCTTCCCCCAGGCCCTTTGGGTCGAATTGCGACAGCGCCTCCCCGAAACTGCGGCTCCAGGAAGGTTTTGGGGACAGGAGCGGAGGCCACTGACCAGTGACAACTCCTTCAGGTGGCCCCTATGCCGCGTCGGGAGAAGTCCCAGAGAGATGAAGCTGCTAGGGCGGGAGCTGGGGCTGTTTCCAAGAAGGACACACCCAACCCGCTCCCGGACTCTGCTGGGGGAGGGGCCCCCAGGAGTCAAGGACCGTGGAAAGGAATTTAACAAGACTCTCTCCGGGAATAAACCCCTGTCACGTTCATCTCTGAATGTCAGTCTCCTCATCTGTGAAATGGGAAGAACTTGTGAGTTATCTGGGAACTGGCAGAGACCAACACAGTGTGCACGTGTGTGCGTGTGTGCGTGTGTGTGTGTGTGTGTGCGCGCGCGCGCACGTGCATGTGTGTACACCCAAGGAGAGAGAATGGGCGAGGGTCCCAGGATCGTCCAGATGGTGGCTTCCCGTGGTTATCTTGAACAGCTGCCCACCTGAGGTTCTGTCCCTCCCTGATTTTGCACCAGCTGCTTCAGCCTCCAGTTTTATTTCTGTAAAACAAGGATAATCCAGGTACTTATGTCACAGGATTACTCTGAGGATTAAATGTGAAAGGTATGTAAAGCATCAAGCATATCTCCTGGCACATTAGTAGGCTCCACTTCAGGCTGGTAAGGGTGGGAGATGGGCAGGTGAGGCTCCAGGAAGGGCCCCACATTAGCACATCCCTCCTAAAACCAAGTCATCACATCCCCCATCTGTAAAATGTGTTGCAGGGGGGCGGGGGGAGGGTCAATGGCCGCCTTCTCCTGCTTTCCACAGCTTGGCCATACTGGACCCCTCCCTCCCTCCATTTCTCACTCCCCCAGTCATCCTCTCTTCCCTAATGTGACCCCAGAAGCCAGTTCATCACCCCTCTTGGGGTTGAGAAAGAATCTCCCGTTCCCCTAGCACCTCTTCCCTGCTCTTGCCTCCCAATCTTGTTCCTGTCTGTAGGATCTGCCCAGGTGATCCCTTCCCTGAACTTATTCTTGAAAGAAAATGTTTTCTTGCTTGGCTGCTCACCAGCAGGTGTAGGTGGGTGCCAGCAAGATAGCACAGAAGCCACAGCCACCTCCTATCCCTCTGGGCAGGCAGGAAGTTAGAGAAGGAAGTCTTTTCACCCATGGGCTATCAGAACAGAGATCTGAGCCAGCATGAGAGGGGTGGAGGTGGGGGCAGGATGGACAAGACTCCCCCTTCCCCAGGCAGGAGACTGGGGCCTCTCCCCTGCCACTGGGCAAGTCCTCTTAGCCCTTTGTCTGCCCCCCGCCCCCAACTCACCCAGTCTCCCAGCCCCCTCCATCTCTGAGCCGGTCTCTGCAGAGTTTTCACACTCCTGTCACAGTCTGTCTCGGGTTATATTTAGTTGTGAAGAATCAGTCTTCTTTGCCAGTCTGAGAGGTGCCCGAGGGCAGAGATCAACGGAATCACCTCCACCCCCTGCCGCACCTTGGGCAAAATCTTCAGTATACTGTGTGACAAGCCCCTTGATATCCCTGGGACTCAGTTTCTTGAGCAACTTGGACAAGATGCCACCTAGGGTCTCTTTCCATCCTGCTGATCTAGGCTTCTATGTGGAGCAGCTGGGAATCCTCCGCCAACCCTTCCTCTAGTTTAGGACTGGGACGCTTGGGTTCTGCTTTCAGCATTGTGGCTGCAGCACCATCCCTTTCGGCCCCAGCCTTCCCATTTTGCTACTGGAGAGCCTTTCCCTAGCCTGTGGCATTGAGTAGGAGCCTCCAAGATTGAGATCATAGTGGGACATCTAGCAATCCTTGTTTCCTCCCCTCTCTCTTGAGACATTCATTGGGAGTTTGCCCTCCCTGGCCTCTCATGGAATGTGGCTCCTTTCACAAAACCATTGAATAACAGCTACAATATTCCTAGACATTAAGCTGCTGGTCATTCTCACGAAAGCAAGAAAAGTGAGGCCCTCCTTTTGTCCTGCAGAGTTAGGATGAGCTCCATGTCTTCTGAATGCAGGGCTATTTCCATGCATCCTCTGAGCAGGATAAATTTCCTGTGTCCTTCGCTGTTGTGTCCCCCTCAAGACTGCTTAGCATACTCTCCTTCCTATGCCTCACTTCCCTTTCTGCACCTGACAAACTCTACTCATCCCTGAAGATTTTACTCAAGCCCTTCTCCCTCATGCCTTCCTTGAACCTCCCCCACCCCAATCCTGAGTAGGGATCCTTTCTCTGCACAGCCCTCCCTCCCTGTACTCCATCACTGATTGTCTTGCTTATCTCCCCCCAAAGACTGTGAACATCTTAAAGATAATATTGTTTGTTTTTTGTTTGTTTTTGGCCACATGGCGTGCAGGGTCTTAGTTCCCCGGCCAGGGATCAAACACCGTGCCCCCTACAGTGGAAGTGTGGAGTCCTAACCATTGGATTGCCAAGGACTTCCCAAGGATAATTTATCACTGTACCCTCAGCACCCAGGATAGTGCCTGGCAAAGTTGGTCTTTAGGAAATGCTTGTCGGCTGACTAAACAGTAATCCTGTATCCTTGGAAGAGGTCATAAGTAGCAAGGCCGCTGTAGCATTAGGTACAGTCCCAGCAGTGAGCACTGTCTACTCTTCTTCGGAGTTTTCAGACCCAAGATGTTTCCAGCTTGAGGCTTCTGAGAGCAGCAGTAAAGACCTGTGGGTGGGTGGCAGCATAGAGAGGGACTGAACCTCCCCCAGCTCTAATGGCTCCAGCCCCATCCCCTCTCCCCAGGTGACCGCAGCTCCACGCAGGATGCACAGAGAGTGTGCTGCGTCTCCCTTGCCAGCGAGCATCCCAGGGGAACTCAGCATCGGGAATTTCCTGGCAGAAAGATGGAAAGATAAGATAATTGCAAGGTACAGCTTTGAGCAGCAGTGACAGCAGAGAAAGTGGGTGTCAGGGAGACCCAGAGACAGGAAATCCTGCAAACAGGGAGAGTCGGTCGGAACTGATGGGACAGGGGGAAGGTATTAGAACAGAAAGGCTGCCAGTTCTCCCCTCCACTCACTGCTTATTTTCTTTTACCCCCCATGACTTCTTGAAGGCTTGGAGCACCCCCAAACCCCAAACCAACCTCTAGCTCTCAAACTTTAGCTCTCTTTCCCTGTGTGGTGGGGTGGGGCCTCATTCCTCCAGACCCCAGCCTGGTGGGGCCTACATTGGCCCTACTTGTGGAGTCTGCAAGGAGGCCTCCTGCTCCCAGTCTGCACTTTGATCTATTTGGCAGGTGTGTGAGCCCTGGCTGCTGTGCCCGCTTCAGGAGTTTTCAAAGCAAGAAGAATTAATTAGCTCGGTGAGCCAGAGTCAGCAGCTTCCACACCTGGACCAGGGCTAAGACACACAGAATTCCAACATTTCTTAGCAGAATCCCCTCCTGGGTTCTCACTGGAGCCACCACCCCCTGATCTTCCTTGCTGTGTCCTCAGAGCAGGGCACCCGTTGACACCTAAACTCGCCTTTGAGAATTAATTCTCCTCCTGGAAACCACTGTCTTGGATTAGTCCTGGGTCCACTGGCTGTGGGCTGGGATCACAGGGCACCATTGGCTCAGCACTCCAATGGCTGCGATTCTCCAGGCACAGATGAGTCTTTCATTGGCCCTGCAAGCCTGTTTCCTCCCATGGGGGGTGTACACAGCCCCTGTTTGTAGAAGGTGACGATCAGTGTTGGTGTCCTCTTCCTGGCTAGGTGCCTCTACAGAAGGGGCACCAAGGTGCCACAAGGCGAACGTGCTCACTGCACTGCTGCGCAGCCCTTCACCCACCTCCCCCCCCCTCCCCGGAAAGGTGAGAGGAGGTCATGGACACTGGGCTCTGATGGGTGGGGATTAAGGGTGACGTGGTGACAATGTTTGGAAAGTGGGAGAGGTCTGGGTGGGGCAGGGGAGAGGGCAGGAAGAGACAAAGGAGAGGGTGGGAGGAGGAGGAGGGGAGCAGGCGCCTTGAGCTTCAAGAGAAACATTACACTAGGGAAAGGCAGCGCTTGGGAAACTGGGAAATTGCAGAGTCAGCCTTGGCCAGCTCTTGGCCAGGCACCTGGAGCTGAGGGATAAGTTCCCTTGTGATTAAGCCTCTCTCCACACAAGGTGGAGGGCTATGGGCTTCTCTAAGCCTCTGAGGACACCAAACTGGGAGTGCAGGAGTACATTTTCATGAACACAAATGTGACTGCTTTGGGAAAGTCCTCCCTGGCAAGTCATTTTTTGATTAGGACATCTCACACCATGTCCCATACCTTCCGCAATGGGACAGAGGCTGGGGTAGTGTGAAGTCAGTGGTCTAGAGGTTGGCTAGATCAAGATTAAGACCTCAGCTCTGCCATCCCCTGGCTTCGTAATCTTGGGCAAGTCACTGAAACCTTTCTGAACCCATTGCCTCGTGGGAAAACGATAGCAGTGGTCCTTTGCTTGCTAGGGTGTTGTGAGAAGTAGGTGAGAGGCTGCAGATGAGTCTCGGATTCGTTTTTAGCGCTCGCTCCGCTCTCTCTTCCTCGTCCTCCCACCCCTAGATAGACCTTTTCCTGGACCTTGAGGTGGAGGAAAAAGAGGCAGCCAAACCTGAGATGGGGGCCTGTAGCTGTTGACACAATTTCCTCTGAAATCACAAGGAGAAGGCTGAAAGTAGAAGTGCCAGAAGCAGATTTCTTACCTCCCAAAGCCCTCACAGCCCCAAAGCTCCTGGCCATTCCAACCCTGTCCTGGAGGCCCTAGTCCAGGACCTGCTGCCTCCACCAGCCCCTCACCCTAGCCTCCTTCAGACTCCTCCACTCCCCACCCCCGATGTATCCTAGAGCAGAATCAAATAACCATCCAGACAAGCATCATGAGATTAGCTTCCTTGTTGTTAAGATTGTTAATAACATACTGTTAATAAGATTCAGCAGTGTCATTATTTCTACTTCAGAACCCTTTTAATGAGACACAACAGCTTTCATCATTGATAAAGATTTTATATTTTTGGCAGAGAGGCCACAATTCTCTCCCCTGAAATATTCACTTTAACTCTGAGGGGTCCTGGGGGCAGGGGATGGTTGGGAAATCTGGGATTGAGGGGAGGGAGAAGCAGCCCAATTCTCTGGCTTCACCTTGACCCAGATTCCAATAACCATTAGAATAAAAAAAAGACCCCAGAATATCCTCCCCAAATCTCCTACCTTCATTAAGGAATAGACAGCTACAGAATGCTACCAAAATATAAAAGCTTAATCTACAGACCTAGGTGACAAAACTCTAGGAATTTTGTGTAGATTTGCTTTTTTTTTTTTTTAAAGGCAGTCCCTACATGCAACCCCCCTCTCCCTACCCAAAGAGCCCAGAGGAAAAAGAGTTTCATACTACTGCACACCCTAAGAGGATGAAACCAGGTGTTTGTGTTAAGGAGTGGTATTATTTCTGTCCAAAAGAGCAGTTAGAAAAACTTTCACCAGCTTAGAAAATACTGGGTTGGACAAAACTTCCAGGTCCAACCACCCAGCAGCCTCCCCCACGTCACCGGGATCCCAGGTTCCAATGGGGGATGTGGGTGAGAGCCGCCAAGCCCGAGCTGCCTTTCAGCTTTCAAGAGTCCTGGGGTTTGAAGGTGCTAGGGGTAAGGGGATAGGGGTATTCAAGGGTTTGGGGTTGGGGCAGATGTTCGGGGGTGGCTGGCAGGGACAGACTGGGTGAGCCTGTGGTTAGTGCCCTTGGCACGATGACATTATTTTGTTTCAGACAAAAGAATATTGCCTATGGTAGTACCAGAAAGGAGGTTCTGGGCTATGCTGCTGGCGCCTCCTCCTCCCCACCTCCTCCCCTCGGACTGCCTGGCTGCCTTTACTCCCCCCCCCACCCCCTACTCCCCCCCCACCCCCTGCCCAGCGCGTTCCCACTGGGCAGGCAGCAGCAGCCAGTGTAAACACCTTGATGATGCTCATTTATCACCCCCCAGGGGGCCATCTCCCTATCAACTCCACGGAGAGGTCCCAGCCCTGGCCCCCTCATCTTAGGAGGGAGCAGCTCACTGTTTATATAGCTTAATCCCATTGCCAGCCCTGATGGGGCAGTGCCTGCCGTGCCAGGGCCCTGTTGGTGCCCCCCCAACCCCCCCAGGGCAACAGGCTGAAACCCAGACCACTCAGGTCACCCTGGCTGAAGCCTGAGGAAGGAAAACGCAGAAGCACTTGCCTCCCCGCAACAAACACCCCTCAAATCCCCATTACAGCAGCTGAGACACCTCCCCCAGCCTCAGTCAGCCTCATTAAACCAAAACAGCTTCATTATGCCAATTTCCAGCTTTCAGTGTGGGGCTGATAGCTGTCAGCAGAAATAAGAGTTAATCTGGCATCACTCACATTCACAGAGCTGCCTGGCTAAAAGGAAGCGATAAAGCTTTGATAGAAGCAGTATACCCTGCTTGTCCAGCCTGCCACCAACAGAGGGGCTTTTCTCTTCCCTCACCCCTGGGCGGCCAGGCTATATACCCCCTCTCTCTCTCTGGGTACTGTGCGCGCGCGCATGCGCACGCACACACACACACACACACACACACACACACACACACAGGCGTACACACACACACACACACACACACAGACAGCTCTGACCCCTTCCCTCCCCACTACCCACTCCCCATCTCCAGGAATCTTTGTCCAGTGCCATCTGGAAATACCTAACTCTGTCTCTTTGGCTTTTATTCTGGACCGTGATTAACTTTTTATTTTGGAAAATTACTTTATTATAGATATAGATATGTATGTATGTATATATAAAAAGGTTCCATTTCATTTGTAAAATCTTTTTCTTTTTTTTCCCTGCAGAAAATGATGACAAGATTAAAGGAAAAAAATAAGTTACATTACAGTTTCCAAAATGGTTCTTGCTCTCCACTGAAGATGGGCCCCCGTCAAGGCTGCAATGCACTCTCGATCCCAGCTTGTGCTTTGCAAGAAGAGGGAACATAACTAGACTAGTTATTTTAGGTTAAAATAGCCAAGAGACAGACGCCTTCGCCTCAAAAATATTCTGAGACACATAAAAGCAGAAGGAAACAAATCTCTTCAGTCACAAAATGTCGTACATCCCGCAAATACTAGATTCAATTAATTTAATAAAATAGAATATACATAGAGATTCTGCACAAACGTATTGCTTTCTCCCAACAGCTCCTGGTGTCGGGAACCTCAGCTCTGCTGGGCCTCTCTCTCCGCTTGGAGCCAAGGTGGCCAGGGCTGTCCAGAGCTGGGGCTGCTGCTGTTAACTCTGGAAATTCTGCTTGCCGGTGCCCAGCGCCACTGAGGCAAGGAGGAGCACCTCCTCGGTGCCCATTTGGAACCTTTCAGGAATACAGCCCAGGAGGAGGAGCTAGGATTTGGCACCCAGTGGAGAGAGGTGAGTGGGAGAGTGGGGCAGGACTCAGGGGTCCAGGTCTGCTGGGTCAGAGGATAAACCAGAGAGACTCAGCACGTCTTTCTTTGGGGAGGGCGAGGCAGCCATGCTGTCGGGAGGGCCAGAGGCCAAGGGATCCTTGGAGTCACTGGACGGAGCCCTCCGGCGGAGGCAGACACCAGGACTGGGTGGGGGCCGAGGGCCCTGGCTCTGGCTCTCTGGGGGGTCTATGGAGATGCTGGGTGGGCTGAGTTTCTTCTTGGGCCGGCTCCCAGCTCCCCCTAGAGGCTGACCTCCAAGGCTCGAGGGTTCAGGGCCCAGGGCGGGTTGGGAGCCACTGTCCAGGCAGCTGACCGCGATGGAGTGCCTCCTCTGTTCATCCAGCCAGGATGCCGGCCGGCGCGGGCAGCTCTGCGCCTCCACGCTGTAGCACTTCTTCAGGTCCCGTGCAGACGGGGCTTCCTCCTGACTGTCCATGGGCAGGAGGTCTCCTGAAATCCAGCTCAGCTCCGTGTCCAGCTCTAAGCTGCTTCTGGTCTCTGGTGGGCCCTTGGCCCACTTGGGTTCTGGGCCTGGGCAGGGGGCTGACGGGGGCATGTGCTTCAAGATCTTGCTCTGGCTGCGGGAATGCTGCTGAGCCTGGGTGCTGGAGCGGCCCCAAAAGGAGGAGGCCCGGGCCAGCGGCGGGGAGGGCCCACTCACCTCTGACAGCAGGTCTTCCCTGCTGCCCAGGCCCTGAATGTCCAGGGAATCCGTCCGTATTGCTGCCTGTATGGGGTAAGGGGAGGGCTCAGCCCGCAGGCTTCCTCTCCCCCATGAACTGTCCCACCTGGCAGGTCAGACAACTCCTCCTTCCCCTCCATGGCGCTGCAGGACCACCCTAAGCAGGGATTCTCAGTGTCTGCTCTTACTGGGAGATGGGGGTCATGCACTATTTGCTGTCTGTTGTCCATTGTATCCCCACCCCAGGCCTGCAGGAATTGCTCCATGCAGCTCCCAACCCACGTGATCCCAGAAAGCACTGGGCCAGCCCTGCTCCCCAGCCATCTCCTTCACGCCTCCTAGCCTCTGCACAGGCTATTTCTTTGGCCTTACATACCCTTCCCAAAGCCCTTTGACTTTATGGGCTCAAGTACTCTGTGATGTAATACCCGACCATCTTTACCCCAAAGTAAAACTGACTCCTTCCTCTTGTGCTCTCTGCTGCACCACACACGTGAGCAGCCTGTTGCTGCAGCGACCTGATGGGGTGCTTGTCTCTGCTATTATACCGTGGGCTCCAGAGGGCAGGCGCTGTCTCATTTGTCCCGGTCCCCAGTGCCCAGACATGGAGGCTGCTCAGTGAATATTTGAGAAGCAGCTGAGGACTGTGGCTGCTCCCAAAGGTGATGGATTAAAGCAGATGCTCAGGTAGCTATCCTCACACCTGGGACACACACAGCATGAGCAGTGGCCTTGTCACAGGGGGGCAGACAGGCCTCACCTGGCTACCCGAGGCTTTGTTCTGTGCTCCTTGAGTGTGGGATCTGGAAGCTGGGCCCTGGGAGTCACCAAAAGTGGAGACACCCAGAACAGGCCTTGTGCCCCTTGGCTAGGTCTACAAGTACAGAGACTTGTGGGGCAGCTCTGCCCATGGAAAGGGAATCCAGAGACCCAGGTTCTATCTCCAACCTGACATGTGTCCCTGGACAACCGTGACCCCCTCTGCTCTCTGGCCTCTTCTGTGCCCCCAAGGGGACACAGACCACTTTGCTTTGCCTAGAATTGTGTCCCCAGCATCTAGAACTCAGTCTGGCACACCATTGGCACACAATAAATATTCGCTGGGAGAATGGAAGTGGTAAGCCTCATCATCACCAGCAGCCTAGGATTCCCAGCAGAGAGGCCAGCCCCGGCCCGTGCCCACACACTATATCAGCTCACCTGGCGCCTGAGTGGCCTCTGAGCCAAAGGGGAGCGGCCTGGTGGGGGCAATTTGGGGATGGTGCCCCAGGTGGGAGCACCATGGGGCTGGAGCAGATGGGGTGCATCTTTGGGAAGCTGCGGGATGTAGCTGGTGTCTGCTGGCTGGGAGTGGACGGACAAGATGGAGCCTGTGAGGGGAGGTGGCGGGGAGAGAGAAGACCTGGACAGTCAATGTGCTGGCCCCCACCTGAGTCCCTCCCATCAACTGTCCACTATCCCCCAACTGGGGCCTCTGCTTTAACCACCCCATCCCCACCCTGGATTGAAAGCCGCTCCCCTCAGGCTGGGGGCTCCCCCAGGCAGGGGCAGTTGACCCCTTCAGCCTGAGGGATCCTCAGAGGTAGGAGAGGCCTCTTTGGCTGCCTCAGTACCCCTACTTCCAGAAGGCAGGACTGAGCTTAGGCAAGGATGGATCTCCCAGTATGAGCCAAGCGGGCCTGCCCCCAGCCTTGGTACCTGACTGAGCTCTGGGGAGCCCCCAGCCCCTGTGTCCCAGGGACCCCTCGGCAGTGCTCCCATCCCGGCACATGTAGCTGTCATTGGGCAGAGAGTGCGTTCGGCTGACCCCAGACTTCCGCACAGTCAGCAGATCTGGTCCTAGCATGACCGGCACCTCCTCAGGGTGGGACTCCATCTGCAAAAGGAACAGTGAGGGGCATGGGGGGGGAAATAGGAGGAAGAGGGGCATCAGATTGGGTAACTGAGGCAGAGCTAGGTGATAGGACTCAGAAGTCCACCACCCCATCCAGACCCTGGCCCCCATCCCCTCCCTAGACAAGGTGGTGATGGGATGAATGTGGTTGGGGAGAAGGACCAGACACATGGATGAGCCTTCCAAATACAGAGAGGAAGTGGGTAGGAGGATGCCCTGCCCCCAGAAAACTATTCATACTACATCTTGGAGCTTCCCACCAGGGATGATGGAGAGGTGAGGAGGGAGAGCAGCCCCCAGCCCCCAGCCCTGCAGGCAGCCCAAGAGCTTACACTCAAGGCCTCACTGAGAGGCTCTGAAGCTGCACAGTGGAGAGTTAAAAGCTAATAGCACCAGCCGCCCTCAGCATCCCACCTGGAGATTGCCTGGAGAATCCTGTGGACAGAGGAGCCTGGCAGGCTACAGTCCATAGGGTCACAAAGAGTCGGACACGACTGAAGCGACTTAACACGCACATACTCCCTATCTCAATTACTGCGCTGGGGCTGTGGGGGGACTGATGAGTCAGGGGGGACCTTCCCAATGAGTAGAAGAGGAGGCAGCCAAAGACTCCCTGCAGAACAGAGGCTGTTTCATCATCCAGTTCTTAATGCAGCTGCAGCACCCAGCACTAGACAAGGGCTGGGTTAATATGAGCTGAGTGACGGTTGAACACTAAGGGGATGGTTCACAGCTGGTTTACCCACTGCCCCACCTCTCTTTAATTAAACAATGACTCTGGCAGGTGGTGGGTGGTGAGCAAGGCCTGGATACCATGGTCTCAGGCCCTCCCTTAGTGGACAGACTAGAAATGAGAGTGGATTTTTTAAAATCGTATTTCAAAGAAAGGCAGTCATCAGCTTTTGACCCCAGTTGGAGGGAAACAAGATTTGTTCCCAGGAGATTTCTCCATCTCTAGTTCTCATTCCTATTTCTCATGTCCATTCCTAGTTCTCAGAGAGGCCGTAGATTCCTGTCCCCTTGCAGACTCAGCCAGGTAAGTAGTCCCAGCAGGCCTGAGAATGACTGTCAGAAAACAGTCTGGATCCTCTGCTTCCTTTCTCAGCCCCAGGCTCCCCTTCTGCCAACCACTCCCAAGACCCCCAGGGACCCCGAGTCTATGGTCAACAGAGCCCTGCTGTGAGAAATGGGCCCCTGTCCCTCCTTTAGTGCCAAGAGGAGGGGAAGGTAGGGAGGAGGGGGCTGCTCACTGTTAGATGTGGATGGGAGAGCGGGGTAAAAGTGGAGAAGCTGTCAGAACACAAAGAAGCCCCTCCGGATGTGGGAACACCCAGGGACAGGGACAGGGGAGACAGGAACGACCCCCCCCACCCCCCGCCCCGGGTGAAGGGCATGGTGGTAGCAGCAGGGATGTGCCTCTCACCCACTGTGTGCTGGTGAATGGCTTATGTTGGGGGGAGGTGGGAAGGGGAGGTGGGAAGGAGGGGTGCAGGGAGGGGGAGGGCTGGCCTGCATGGGGCTCCAAATACAAAAACCAACTCTGTGGCCAGACAGGCATGCTGGTCAGCTGTCTGATAACACCTCTGTTTTGAGCTCGGTCACTCTTGGGTATCCGGATTAACCCTTTCACAACTGCTGCCCCTGGGCCCTCTGGGCAAGGCCCCAGTTAAATCTTATTTCTTTGTCCACAGTGGGTACCTTAGTAAAGCCTGGGACACTAAGTGCTGCCTCTGGGTAGGGCTGGCGGCAGAGTGAGGGGGAGGGATCCGGAGCCCCTGCAGTCAGCCTGCCCCTGGGGGGCTGGGGAGCAGTGGGGGGCTGTGTGTATGTACATTGCTCGCCAGGGCACTAAGTAAGAGTGTGTGAGTGTCATCAGGCAAACAGTCATCCGTCAGAGCTAGAGAGCAGGACAGTTCAGACACAATCTCTGACGTCAAAGACAGAGCCTCCATCTCAGCTAGAGGGATCTAGACAGGGAGAGAGATGATCAGGCATAAGAAACCAGGACAGTGCGTGCTCTCACATGTGCACACACACACATGCACACACACAGAGCCCCTCTTTTCCCATTGTTCACAGAGCATAAGGAGAAAGTCCCTCCTTTCTCTCTTCCCACCCCTTTCCCAAGTAAACTGAGAGCACCTCCCCTGCCCCCACTTCAAACCCCTGCTCTGATCAGAGAGGCTGCACAGGCACCAGAGAGCTGGAGCAAACACTGACAAAGCGAGGACACATGGAAACATGTTCTAAAGATGCTGCAGGAATCTTGACAGCCCCTCCCACATTACCACCATCCAGGGAGGGAGCAGGGAGCTGGGAGGGCTTCTGACTCTTATAAAGAAGAAACCAGAAAAAAAAAAAAAAAGAAGAAGAAGAAAGGCCCGCAAAGCGCCTCTCTGCTCCCAGCAAGACAGAGCAGCGTAGGGGGTGCTGGGGACAAAGCTGCCAGCCTGACGACCGCTTTCTGCCTATTCCCTCTGCTTCCAAAAGCCTGGCAGGACTTGGCCTGCCCCCAAATTCTGGCATCTCCCCTCCTGGACCCTCCTCCACCTGCCCTCTCCAGCCTGGGTTCTGGGAGGGCTCTCCTATTGTTGGCCTGAATTGGGCACACTCAGTTGGGCTAGTACCCCATCTGGCTGGCTCACCTGGGATCTGCAGCTGGGCTTCAGTGCCTGCAGGACCCTGGGGGAGAGTGGGGCCATGCCTCCCAGATGAGCTGACTGCCTGGTCACCTTCTCAACATCTTCTTCTCCCTAGCACCTTTCCCCATGACCTTCCTTCAGGATGAGAGGACTCAGGAATGGACTTGATCTCTCAGGGACCATTCTAGGTCACTGCCAGGTTCAGGACCCTATAGTCTATCTGAGCCTGAATCCAACAAGAGGTCAGGAACCCTAGAGCAAGGTCCCTTCCTATTTAAGGATCACCATCCATTTCTTTGATCAGGCTAACAGGTGTCCCAGGTACTGGGAACCTGCTTGCCCACCCCATCATCCATCATGGCCCATGGAACACTAGGCTTTCTATCTACAGCTGAAACTTGTCTCCTTGCTTCCACTTCGGGTCTACCAGGGGCTTTCCTGCAGTCCCTGACTTAGGAGGAGGGTTTTGGGGTGCACCTCCAAGTGGAGGGGGTCAAAGGTGGCGAGACAAGTCCCAGGAGGAGAAGGAAGAGGACCCCAGGAAGCAGAAGACTGCACTGAGATGGGATTGGAGGAGAAAAGCATGTGCTGCTGTGGGAAGATGCAAGGCTTGGGGAAGAAGCCAAGTCCTATTTCAAACAAGGTCCTTGAACCCACTCCTGACCGGAGCCTTCCATCCCCTCTCAGGGCCAGGTCAGAAGCCACTGGCTACAGATAGCATCCACCATGCCCAGCGGTTTCCATAGCTTAAAAGGCCACCAAACAGAACTAGTGGGGAGGGCAGTGGATCCAGAGAAGAAGCAGACTGTGGCCGAAGACATGTCCCTCAGTGGGTCCCCTGGCCACCTGCACTCACCCCCAAAGCACCTCTCTCCTAGATCATGTTCGTCACTGACCATCTGCTAACCCACTGCCAACTCGTCTTCTGCTCCTCTTTTCTTCTGGGTTCTTTCTGACGATTACCCTCTCCAAACCCCTCCTCCATCTATTCTTCTCCCTCAGAAGTGTTATCTCAGCATCCCTACCTTCCAGCTATGTGTTCCAGAGGTGGATCTCAGCCCGAAGAACCCCTGGCCACCTCCCGCCAGGCCCAGTTCAACTGAGGTAAAGCTGTTTTTTCCCCAAACACCCAGTGGGCAGGAAACAGCCCCACCTCCCCAGAAGCATGGCACAGCATGGCACAGCCCAGCACAGTCAGGGGAAGGGGCACAGCACAGGGACACAGTAACCTGTGGGTCGGAGCCGCCTGGGCTGCGGGCAGGAGGGAAGGCAGAGGGCTGGCCCCCTGGGCCTGCCAGCTCGTCCATCAGCTTCAGCTCCCCATCCAGGGAGCCCTGGATCAGCAGGGATATGGTGTCAAACAGCTGTCTGTCCTGGGGAGGACCAGCCCATAAGGGGAGCCAAAGAGTCAGGGGAGTGAGGGTCAGAGGAGCAGTGATGGAAGTGTCGTGGCAGGGATTGAGAAGAGACAGAGAAAAAGAGGAAGTCACATATATGTACACACATGCGCGCACACACATAACAATAACAGCAGAGAGAGAGAGAAAGGGGGCAGTGGGGAAGGTGGGCAAGACAGAGGTGTGGGAGGAGGAAGGAGAGATAGGAGATGGAAAACAGGGGAGTCCAGAGGGAGAGAAGGGGAAAGAAAGAAAAGATCAGGAAGAAAGATTGAGAGATATGGCATCAGGCAGGTTGAGAGTGGGGGAGGAAAGACGTTTGGCAAAATGAGGGCAAGGGTAAGAGGGAAACAGGTAGGAAACAGAAAATAACCTTGACCCTAGAAGCCACGAAGGGAAGTCCCAGCCAAGCTGGAGGCACCGGGACAGATGAGCCAGCAGGTGCGCCAGTGGCTTGCTGGGGTGGCCCCACGCTGCAAGTGTGGGCAGCCATCTCTGGGGACAGCCAAGGGCCTGCTTACCTCTCCACATCGAGGCAGGAGGGTCAGGTGATTCAGGAGGAGCCCTAGGGTCTGCTTGCTGCCCGCTCCCTGTACGCCACCCACCAACAAGCCACTGAGCACCCACACCACCCATCTCTGTTCCAATTCCCTAGAGGCGGAGCGGGGGTCTCTGCTCACCATGGGGTGCTCCAGGGAGAAGTGGGAGGCTGTTCCAGTGTGGGGTGTGGCATGTGGGGCCCCAGGTTTGGGGCTGCCAGGGCTGTCGGGGCCCTCGACCCCAGGCCAGAGGAAGGGGCTGCCCAGTGGTGAGGGGGCTTGTGGGCTGAGCGTCTTCATCTCTAGCTCCAGTTCAGCCTCCAGCTCGGCCTCCTCCTTGGCCTCCTTGTTGCTCTCCTCCAGATGCTTCATCAGCACGGCAATGACCACGTTGACCAGCACAAACTGAGCTGTCAGCACGAAGGACACGAAGTAGATGGGGGAGATGACCGTGTTGTAGCAGGTGGACTCCTGGTCACAGTCCCGGAGGGTGTCCTGGGGAGGCAGGTTAGAGGAGTGAGGTTGGGAGGGCAGTGGACAGAGCTTTCACAGGAAGTCAGGTCTCCAGTGTCACAGAGCTTTGCAGGGGAACAAGGAAGGGCAGGAGGAGGGCGTGATGGTGTCCGAGGGGCAAAAGAGCATGAGCCACTGTCCTGGGAGGTGTGAGTTAGAGAATGTCTTGGGGAGAGGGAGTCCCGGAGTGTTCCAGCATGGAGGGTGGAAGGTTACATGCTTTTATTCACATCGAGTTCAACCTGAGCCAAGAAGTGGGGCCATCTCCTTGAGGCCAGAGCCAGCCCTGGGAGGGGCCTTGCTGTGGGGGGCTCTCACCTTCATGATGCCATTCCAGTTGTCACCTGTGGAGACTCGGAAGAGGGTCAAGAAGGCCATGCCAAAGTTCCGAAAGGTGGCATGCCGGCCCAGGCCCTCGCAGGGGTGCGTCTCATCACACTCTGAAGAGGAGGGAAGGGAGAGAGGCTTAGTTAGCCCAGCAGTCCCTGAGTCTCCAGCCCTGGCTCCTCTGCCCTCCCTACCCCAACTCACCCAGATCTCCAAAGAGCTCCACGCCCAGAGCTGCAAAGATGAAAAACAACAACATGAAGAGCAGTCCCAGGTTCCCCACCTGGAAGAGAGGAAAAGCGATGGAAAAGGTGCCGCTGGATCTCCGAGCCAGCTCCCCCCAGCCCTTTGGCGAGCACCCTCTCCTTCCCGAGAGGACCCTTCCCACCCACTCCCACCTCCCAGCTACCTGGGGCAGGGCCTGCATCACTGTGTCCAGGAGTGCCCGCATGCCCACAGCCATCTTCAGTAGCTTTAGCACTGCAGAACAGGGCAATGTCATGAGCTAGCCCCTCTAGGTCCCAGGCCACACAGCTGGTGGAGCCAGGGCCAGGGCCGGGGCTGGGGCTGGTGGGAGAGCCAGCCCCAGCCAGCCAGGCTGCCGTGGCTTCACCCCCACCCTTCCCCTTTGGCAGAGGCTAGAAGAAAGGCTCATGGAGCCCACACCCTCCTCCTCCCTAGCCAGTCAGAGCTGACCTCTGCTGTCTCCCCTTGAGCAGGTCACTCTGGAAGAGTGGCCATGGTGGGCAGGCAGCTGGCACTGACCTCGGGCAATACGCAGCACCCTCATGATGCGGATGATGGTGGGGTTGATGGGCAGCGAGGCATTGACCTCAATCTCCTCCAGTGTGATGCCCATGATGGACAGCAGCACAATGGCCAGGTCCAGCTGGTTCCACCTGAAAGCCCAGGACACAGCTCCCTGAAGGGGGCACTGCAGAGGAGGGGGTAGTTGTGGCAACGTGAGTGGCACATTCTCAGCCACAGAAAGGAGAGTGGAGGTCAGCCTGTCCAGCCTGTCCATCCTGCAGAGAAGGTGTGGTTTAGCTACGGTCACACAGCCATGTGGTACCACAGGTAGGGTTAGGACTTTAGTTCTAGCCCCTCTGCTTTTCATCTTCATTCATTTGCTTTTTTATCGAGTACTTTTATGGTATTTGCTCTGTGTCAAGTGCTATTTGATAGACTTTACAAATAGGAACTCAAAATCTTCACAACTCTGTGATGTAGATACAGTTATTATATCCCATTCTATGGCTGAAGAAACTGAGAGAGATTAAGTAACTTACCCAAAGTTACCAGCGTCTAAATGGTAGAGCCAGGATTCAGATCTGGTCCAGGCAGTCTGGCTCCAGTCTAGGCCACACTGATTTTTGCTGTTCCCAGGCCCTTTCTTGGCAGGCTCCCTCTCTCCCCTCCCATTTCCCAGGCCCTGGATATCCCCCCACCCACACTGCACCATCAGCCCTGCATAGGTCCTGGAGTGGAGTCTGAACCCCAAGAGTCAAGAAAGGTCTTTAGGCACTAGATCCTCTGGGGCATCTCCCTGGGAAACATGTGCCCAACTCCTCCATCCCTCACCCCCCCACTCCCCTTTACCTGTCCTGGAAGAACCGTCGAAAGCCAAAGGCCACCAGTTTGAAAACTGACTCCAAGACAAAGATGACAGTGAAGATATAGTTGCAGATCTTCAGAGCCTCATCCAGGATCTGGCAGGGATGGGGGCAAGATGCAAGATCTCTTAAGGCCCAGGGAAGATGCCCGTCCTGATCCTTCCATCATTCCTCCCAGATCTGGGAGACAGGGTGAGTCTAAGGGGAACTTTGCTCCCTTCTCACCATGATGGCTGATCATTGGCCACCACTCTAGGATAGAGGAGGTTTCTCATTCACAGGTATGATCCAAACTCTGTGTTGAAAGATCTCTCTCCTTGAGGGATGGTGAGGAGATCACATGAGAATGTGCTGGAAGGCACGGAATGCTAGAAGTGAAAGGGGTCTTTGCGTTGTCAATTCAGTGTCCCTATTTACAGATGGGAGAACTAAGATGTGTAAGGCAGATGATGGAGCTGATTTCAGAAGTAGCAAGAGCACAGGTGAGGTCTGGAGCTGGATACTGACTAGAATCTAAATTCCAAAAGAGTAGGCACAGATCTGCCTTCTTCATCCTCACAGGTCAAGAACACTCAACATCTTTATTTATTTAAGGTAACAAATATCTGCTGGGTGAAGAATCCAGGTCCTTCACTTCCCAGTTAGTTGCTCAAGTCAACTAACCTCTCTGAGCCTCACTGTCCTCACCTGTAAAACCAAGACAAGACTGACCTTCACAAGTCCCTGCAAGTGGTGCCAGAGGATCCCCTGTAGGGGGCCAAGCACTGGCCCGAGGTGCCCTGACTCGGGCTGGGTTAGCTTCACCCACAGGCTCATGATGAGGTGGGGCCCAAAGGGCCAGTCACTCAGTCCTACCTGGGGCTGCTGGTAGTGCTCCATGGCCATAGTGACCACGTTCAGCCCAATGACACCCGTGATGAAGAGATCCAGGTAGTGGCTGGTACACAGGTGGTGGACGAGGAGCCGGAAGCGGGAGTAGTCTGAGTAGTAGGGTTTGCACTGGGCTTCTGGTGGGGCAGCAGGGAGAACAGAGCAGCCATTGGGCCCTGTCCACTGTGCCCCCTCCACCCACAGTCCCTGACAGCCACCAGCCTCTAATGCCAGAGCTGAAACATTCCAGCGTCATCAGCATCCTCGCGCTCCACGCACTGCTCTTTTTGGGCAGGAGCCCCTCTCTTGGTGTTTCCCCTTCAAGCATTTGTTTTACTGGCTGTGGTTGGGCACAGAAGGGGTCAGGACATGCGGAGCTCCCCACCCACAGTAGACACCGGGTGAGCCCCCTCCCCGAGGCAGCCTCCAAAATCCAGCAGCCCCTCATAACACCCTCGACTTGGTGTTCTGCAGTAAGGTCTGATCAATAGACGAAAAACAACTGATCTTATTGGCTTCAGAGGAAGCTCCATCAATGGAGAGGTGAAGGCTCTTACTCCTTTACTGTGCTTAGACTCTTGAGGGGAGCAGAGGAGATTACAACAGAGCTGGGATTTGGAGATAAAACTGGAGATTGGAAATTGGACGTCTTCTTGGCTGACTGCACCGACCCGCTCAGAGGGCCTCCCGCGGTGGGGGCAGGGCCTGGGACTCCTGAACCCTCATTCGGGAGAGGGCAGAGGGGAGGCCACAGGGCTCACCCAGTTTCTAATGAGGCAGTGCCCAGTCTGCTCCTGGGGACCAGGGCAGCTTCCCCTGCAGGCTGGGCTGGAAGCAGGAAGCACTGTCTGAGATCTGTCAGAGGCATCGTATTTCTCTTGTAATTAGTGAACCACTTAGTTATAAAAATTATCATACCAGGTTGACCTACTAAGCAGGCAGAACAAATCTGGGGGCAGGAGATTACAGGGGGCCCCTCCTCCAGGTGTGAGGAAAGGCCACACCAAGTTGGGGATACATGTCATCAGAGGCAGCCACAAAGAAAGAAGAGGCACCGCATGGGGGCCTTGGGGCAACCTCAGGTCCCAGACAGCTCTTCCCCCTCAGGAAGTCTACGGCGGAAGCCAGCCAGGGCTGTAGCCTCTGAGGACTGTGCCAGGGCGGCAGGAAGCTTTGGCTCAGACCAGCTTGGTTATAACTGTTCTTTCCCATGCAGGACTATTAAACAGAGAGGTAAACTGAGGCAAGGAGTGGCCTGGGTGGACCCCCACCAAAGGCCGAAGGAAGAAGAGTGCCCAAGAGCTCCCATTCAGCCTCACCAGCTGCCGCGCTCCAGCATCAGCCTTGAGGTGTGGATAACCGAGAGGCAGAAAGTCCCAGTGTTCTGGTGCACCGTTCGATGCTTTAGGCCATATTTTTGTTTCCAGAGATGGGCCAGCCAACCATGACTTTGTTTGCTCAGGCGGCCCTTTGGGCCCCCAGGGAGATGGGGGTGGAGAGGCCGGGGACAGGGGACAACATAAGGCCACAGGTCATCCACACAACGATGCGATCACGGCAGGTAGACCTGGTGAGCCAGCCTCTTCCTTCCTTCCTTCAGTACCCACAGAACAAGAGGGCGCTAGTCGCCCAGCGTTGCCTTAGCAGCTGGAACTCTTTCTCTGCATTAATCTCCATAAG
This sequence comes from Bubalus bubalis, assembly GCF_019923935.1. Classification (NCBI taxonomy): domain Eukaryota; kingdom Metazoa; phylum Chordata; class Mammalia; order Artiodactyla; family Bovidae; genus Bubalus; species Bubalus bubalis. The sequence goes on along the minus strand of NC_059159.1, from coordinate 26,999,155 downwards.
TGCCGAGAGCACTCGATCCCATTATGCTAAAATATGAATGGAGAATTAACTAAAATGTTTGAATACAATTAGGTTAGAAAAAGCGGCTCCTTATTAGCCCTGTTATTAGCTGAGACGATGCAGAGGACAGGTTAGAAAGTCCCCCCTCCCCTGTCACCCCAGGCTGTCCGTGTAGGCAGCCCCAGGCCAGATGGAGCTGCTGCTGCCTCCTCCTGGTCTTGCTCTAGGAGCCCAAGGAGCAGGTGGAGGCCCAGAGGGAAGGTGGGGTAGGACGACTGAGGCAGGGCATCTGTTCACATAGACCAGTCCCAGGCCCTTGAGGTGTGTACAGAACCCCTCTACCCTCAGCCCTGACCCCAGAGCAGCAGGTGCCCAGGCTGCCAGAAATCCCTCCATTAGAGCCCAGGTCCAAAGTGCACCAGGGCCAACCTGATAAGCATCTCCTTGGCCAATCCCTTTGTTTTACAGAGAGAGAGAGGAGGCCCATCAAAAAGTTAGTTATGTACACATTGTAAGGAGGCGACCAAGCCAGTACCTGAAGAGCCCCTCACCAGCTGCCAGGTGGGTTTAGACACAAAGCCTTGGGGCTTTGGCCCAGAGGGTGCCCTCGAAGTTTGTCCAAAGGCTCTCACTATTGCGCTCCGGATGATGTCACCTGTTTTGTCCCTGGCCCTCGGTTCTGCAGGCAAGAACCCGGGCTCAGAGAAGAAGCTGAGACCCCCTGGGCAGAGCCTTGGCTGGGCCTGCTGCTCTACCAGCTCCAGCGGTAGCCCAGGAGGGGGTCTTGACCAGTGGTCACTGGCACCTCGGCTACCCTGGCCCTGTCTCCCTGCCTCCTACCTGTATGAGTTACCTTAGGCAGAGAAAATACCAGAGTCAGACAGTGAGGAGAAGAGCACCCCCCAGGACTGCCCAGCCCCCAGTCAGGGGCGGGAGTAGAGGAGAGGCGCAGGAGGGGGCGCAAGGCTGTGAGTGAGAGCCATAGGCACAGTGAGTTAGTAGGGGTCACGGGAGCCCGAGGCACAGCCAGGGCAGAGGTTTGCAAAGGGGAGTGGTGGAATAGGAGGAAGGCGGGGGTCACTCCTAGGGACACCGGTCCCCAAGACAGAGGCCAACTTCAGCTGCTGTAGCCAGGCCTGATCAGTGGGTCCTGGTAAAAGGAGAGAGGGCAAGTTGGAGGCAGGTGCCACAGGAGGCCGAGGGGAGTCGATCTGGTGCTGGAGGCAGCCCCGTTTTCTCCCTCCACCTGGAAGCTGGGCTGGACCGAGGTGTCTCATCAGGTCCTTTTCCTGATAAGCAGACTCTTCCCTTCAGCCCTTCCCTGGGATCTGGCTATTCTGCTCCTGCTGGGGGCAGCACAGGTGGCAGAGGTGCTGGCAGGGAAGTATGGTGCACACATTTGATTCCAGCAACTCCAGACTAGTGGGTGTGGCTTCATCCCCATCACACCACTGGGTACCCTGATGCATCAGCGTTGCCACGCCTTGTAAGCTGACTGGAGATGCAGACGCTCACGTCCTACCCTGGACCACTGTGAGAGTTTCTAAGGGGGGGCTCGGTTATGTCCTCTGGGGGATTCTTAGGCACAGGAAAGTTTGGAAAACTCTAGTATAGACCACGCAGAACAACAGGTTTAGGTAAGAGGGATAGGGGTGGTCTGAGCCCTTGTCTGGGGTCTCTGAGTCTTCATCACCAGCGGGAAAGGTGAGACACTATGTTAACCAGTGTATATACCTGCCTGTGCCACAGGACCACGGCAGAATGTCCCCAGAAGGGGGTGCAGTATGAGAGTCAAGACAGTGCTTATCATTAAGTGGGTGTGTCAGAAGATGGTCTCAGGGGCCATGGAAATCCGCATGGGTTGACTCTTGGGGGAGAAGCCTCTGAGGCCAGACCCATGGTGTTCTGGTGCGAGTGTGTTTGTGTGGACACATCAGCGTGCAGACCAGGTGAACCCATAAGGGAGGAGCTGAAGGCCACGTCCCCTCACCCTCCTCTCATTCCTTAACATCAGGAACTCACAGTACAGCCCAATTCAGAGATGTGGGCCCAGGCAACCCAGATAAAACGCGGCTGGAGCCTCCTGAGCCCCCGGGTGGTCTCCCAATGTCAAACATCATCATCCCACCGAGGGCCCCAGGCATGACCTCTCAAATGGCAGCTCAGGGGTTCCCCTTTGATCAGGCAGCCCAGCACCCACAGGGTAGTGTCTGCAGGAGCCTGGCTTCTGAGAGAATTTGGAAAAGTAGAGAAAGGTACAGCCCATGGTTCCCAGTCTGGAGTCCCAAGCCCTCAACAGCCTGAGGAGGCAGTCACATGGGGCTCCTGAGGTTATTTTCAATATTTTAAAAAGCTTAAATGCAATCATACACACGCCTGTGCTAAGACCCCACAGACTAATTTAACGGCAAAATGGTCTTTACCATCGTTCAACGTGAAAGCTTCTGCAGCTCATAAGTCCTGATTAGCAATTAGATGCGTCTTTGATTAGGAAAACCAGTGAAACAAAGTCATTACTGACATGCTCTCAACTTCAGGGAAGGTCTTTTACATTGTGGGGTCTGTTGTAAAAGATGACAAGGGGGGCCCTTAGGGACAATCAGGTTGGGAACCATGGGGTGGAGACATCGGAGGCTGTAATGCAGCCCCACAACACTTCACAGATTCTCAAAACCTCTGAACCGCTGTCTGGGGGCCGTGTTAGGAGAGCAGGGGCCAGAGGACTAGTGGGGGGTGGCGGGGGAGGGTGCAGGCAAAACCAGGAGGGCCCTCCCAGAGACACAGCTCTCAAAGAAAATGACCCAACTCACTCCCAAATCTTTGGCTTTTGGGGGAGAAGCTTGTGGCTAACTCAGATCTTCCAGTCCCAATTCCTGCTGTTTGTAGCAATGATGTGGCCCCTGTGATTACTTAACTATTAATGAGTCTGTTCAATTATTCATTGTTACATTTTTGAAACAAATCCTTTCCCTCTCTGCTCCTCTCATCCTGCTTGCTTGGATCAAAGTCTCCCGTTCAGACAAAAGGAGGCGGGAGAGATTTGCAGCTCTAATAATCGAACTGTGTGACCCAGGAGGAGGGACAGGAATGGGAAGAGGTGGCAGAGGGCCGGGAGCAGGGCCTCAAAAGCTGGCCAGACAAGGAGGGTCCACCAAGAGAAGTTGGCTGGAGGGGAGTGATAAGGCCCTCAACTCCTGTCCGGCTAGCACAGGCCTACGGGACACCACAGAACCCAGAACCCCTCACCCTGAGAAGACAGAATCAGTGAGCCATGGAGAGGGAGCAAAGAGGATGCCCGCACACATAACGTGGGCCTGACCGCCCGGGGCCATACCCTGGAACCCACAACCCCAGACGCAGTACCTGGCGCCGCGCTGGCTGAGCTGCCGGAAGCAATTACATCGTCCAGCATTAGATCTAAAAGAATGAAACACGACATCGGTCACTGGCCGGACCAGGTGGGCTGGGCAGGGCCCCCTCAGCAGCTCGCTTCCCCTGGGCTGTGACCCTCACTCTGCCTATGAATAGGGCATGCTGAGCAAGGGTGGCGGGTCCTAAGTACCAGCCCCAAGCTTGGACACAGGGCACTTGAGGAAGCTGAGCAATTTGGCCAGCTCATCAGGGTCACAGGGGCAGGGAGTCGGAGGCACGAGGAGAGGAGGAAGCCTGTCCTCGGAACAGATGTCCACTCCCTGTGCTGTGGCCTCAGCTGCACCCGAGAAGGCTGCAGACCCCAGAAGGGGAGCCAGCTGGTCAGGCAGGGCCACAGGTACCTCCTGCCAAAAGAGTTCCATCTGCAGATGTCCTGCCGAGAAGACAGACTGCAAGGAGGGGCAGACGGGGCAGGGGTGGGAGCATGGCTGCTGGGGGCAGTACGCCTGCTCAGCCTCAGTCGTCCACCAGGAACAAAGATGGGACCCCTATCCCAGAGCTGCTGCCTAGAGGTCAGTGTCCTCACCCTGGAGCAGCCCCTCTCACAGGGTGCATCAGCTCTGTCCCGCCCGCTTCCATTTCACAGCCCCCAACAGCCCTCCCCTGGCTCCAGATGCCCTAGAGCCAGGGGCTGGGGCACCACAGCCCTCCACCTGCTTGATAGTGCTCACATTGTAACAAACCAAAGCGAAAACGCAGAGCACCACGTACATCTTATCAGCGTAAGGAAGATGGCTTGTGAAAGGGTGGAGAGAAGAGGGAAAACCCGCAGACGAAACAGAGACAGACACACAAAAGCTTAGAAAAACCCACACGTAAAGACACTTGGAGAGACGTGGGCGACTGAAAGAGAGTTACGCTGATTGATTGCTGAGTACCAGACAGACAGGCAGGAGCCCTGAGATTGGGAGGTGACTCGAGTGCAGACACACCTGGAGACACATGGGGACACAACAGGACCCGCACTCACGCCTTGCGTCCGGGAATCTGCAGTCTTTCGCTTAGTCTTGGCCACCCATAGTAGGAGTGTGAGGAGGCCTGGGGTAGGGGCCTCACCCGGTCAATGGCAAGAGGTGTTGGAGGTCGTAGATGAAGGGCTAAAGGGTCTAAGGCCAGAGCGTCATGAGTTTAGAATTCCTGTGACCTCAGACCCTCCCTGAGCTGGGTGGGTATTTTTGAACAGCTTAGCAAAAAAAAAAAAAAAAAAAATGACAGTCGGGAAGCCAGGGAGTTTTACTGGTAACAGGGAGAAAGGAGCGGTCTGGGGTTTGCACACCACGGTCCATCTGCACGGTCTGCCAAGGCCTTGCCCATCAGCTACAGACACTGGGCAGCCACAGGTTGAAGATGTTTGCTCACCAACCGTGGGGTGGGTAAGGCGCCAAGTGCCAAGGTCAGGGTCCCTGGATACGGGCACAGGGCAATGAAGCGGGGTTTTCACCCCATGAGGCTCCTCTCGGAGTCAGGCTGGGAGGGACTGTGCATCAGCTCCCACTGGCATCATCTGGGGAGCATGATGCTGAGACTGGGAGGCCCGCAGAGGGGAGGTCCCCTACCCCACAGGGCTGAACTGGTCTGCTTCATGCAGGCTCTAAAGGCTGACATGCTCTCGAGGGGAAGGAGGTGGGGAGGGGGTGGGAGCATCTTCTCCCTGCCCCAGCCCCAGCCCCTGGCCCCCTACAGTCGCAAGGCCAAGGTCAAGTATGACTCAGAGAGATGTGGAAAGACTACCGACCAGCCATCTGCTTCTCCTTACTCCTTCTCTTTTTCTCCAGTCTCCGTAGACGCTTCTCCTCCCGCCGCCGGGCCTCCTCTTCCTCCTGGTGTTGCCGACACTTGTGGAAGTTCTCCACCACCACACCAACGAACATGTTCAGGACAAAAAAGGCCACGATGAGCAGGAACGAGATGAAGTACAGCAGCATCCAGGGGTTGTGGTTCATGATGGGCTGGTGGGGAGCAGGAAGGACAAGCGAAGATATTAGCCTGAGGGTAACGGTCACAGGTGCCGCCCCCCAACCTGGGTTCCTTAAGACAGGGCCTGCATGCTCAGTTATACACAGATCCATCAGGTGATGCCAATGAATGGTATGCATTTGGTGTTAGCCGGTAGAGAGGTTTGGGGACTGTGGCCAAGTAGAGAGTGGATGTTTTATCCAAAAAGGGGGGAGTTGCTTCTTTGTTTCAGTCGACTCCTGCCCTTAGGGAATGCAAATCCAGTGTTTCCAGATCTTTGGACTTGAGCAGACCCAAATCTGGATTTTTCATATGAAACTTGTCAATTTTTAATTGTTTAATGGTAGTGTTAGTCACTCAGCCATGTCCGACTGTTTTGACTTCATGGACTGTAGCCTGCCAGGTTCCTCTGTCCATGGAATTCTCCAGACAAGAATATTGGAGTAGGTTGCCATGCCCTTCTCCAGGGGATCTTCCCAGCCTAGGGATTGAACCTGGGTCTCCCGCATGGCAGGCAGATCCTTCACCATAGAAGCTACCAGGGAATCTGTTTAATTGTTTATGACTAATTTAAAATTTTAAATATGTTGCAAGCCAATAAAGCAAGCCCACATTTGTCCTCAGGCCACCAGTTACAGCCTCTGATATTAAGATGTAATACCTCTTGGATGGCATTTTGCCAACCTGCTTTGCTGTCTTTCTAACCGCTGCCTGCACGCATCACACCTGGAGCTGGCCCATCATGAGTGACCTGAGTCCAAAGATGGAAACTGCCCACCTCAGCCCTACCTGCTGGTCCACACCGACAGCATCCAGCCCATCATACATGATATCCACCCAGCCATCCTTAGAGGCCAGCACGAACAGGGACATTAGGGCCTGGGGGGGAAGGGGAGGAAAGGACCATTTGAAACCTAGGGTGTATAGCCAAGACACCCACCAGTGACCCCCAAAGCACCTCCTGGCAATAGCTTGGAGACCCTAGGCCTTCAGAGGTTAGCCTGGAGTCACACTCCAGGCTCCATGAGAGTTCTCTGTCCCAATGCTCCATGGCTGCTATGAAGCCGGAAGAGCCATGGGAGATGACCTCAGCTAGGTAGAGCAACGGGCCCCAGAGTTCTGGAAATCCAGAAACCAAACCAGAGTGGGGCAGGGAAATAAACCAGCAAAACTGAGCGAGCTATTTCATTTTCTACGTTTCTGTTTCTATGAATGTGGAATGAGAAAAAGAATCATCTTGACAATACACCTGCCTCTTGTACCGTGCTAAAGAAATATATCATCTCACTGCACGGAGGTCCCACTAGGACCCATTCACTCATGATGAAGCAGGTGAGCCAACTGCCCAGCATGCATCATTAAGCACGGACTTGCATCCTCCCCAGACTCCTGCCACCTCTCCCACCTCCACCTTAGAGCCTGGGACTCACCTGGCCGAGGTTGTCAAAGTTGTATTTATGCCGGACCCACCGGTAACTGGCCTCGGCACAGTCAGACTTGTTAGTGATGTTCCTGGTGTCCTCGCCCTGGCACACAAAGAACTTCCCTTTGAAGAGCTGAACACGCACATAACCAGAGACACAGAAAGAAGTGAGCTGTGAGCACAGGAAGCCCAGACCAGCCCTGGGGCCTAAGAGCTCCAGGTACACCCTAAGTGAGGGCCAGGTGCTCGGTCAAGTCAGAGGCATACTGACAGTGAACTCCCCTGTAGGCACCCCTTCCTCCAGGCTCCTCGGAGCAGAGTCCCTGGAGAGGAAGGAAAGGTCCTAGGGGAGGGGACTGGGAAAGGGTGAAAGGAGGGGGACAGTCATTCATTTCCTACGAAGGGGGAGGCCAGTGATTCTCCAAGTGGGGTCCCTGGACAGCAGCATCAGCATCATCCAGGAATGTGCTGGAAATACAAATTCTCAGGACCACCCCAGACCCACTGAATCAGACACACTGCAGGAGGGCCAAGAGATCTGGTTTAATGGTGGGGGCGGGCAAGGAATATGGATTCCACTCAAGAGATGAGGAAAACTGAGGCTTGGAGATGCAAATTCACTCACTAAGTTTATACAACCAGAAGTTGGCGAAAAGGGGGCTCAAACTCAGGTCCTCTGACTGGAAAGCTCACCCTCACCCTAGAATGGACCAGGCTATGACTGTGGGGAAGTGACTGAGGGACAGGAGGACCAGGGGGCCTAAGTAGGCCAGAAGTAAGAAGTGGAAGGGGCACCGTGTGTACAGAGAGGCACCACATAGTCTTAGCAAATGTTTTCTGGCCTGGTCTCTGGAGCCAGAGAATTTGAGGAAACCCAAGAAGATCTCCCCCGCCCAAGGCAGAATGGAGACCCCAGGAAGCCAAAGGAGGGGACAGGGAGGGGGGCAGCCAACCAGAAGCTCCCTCTGGCCCAACAGCCAGACGTCTATGCTATAGCTGAAATGTCTGGAGCCTGGAGCAAGGAGGGGTACTCTGGAGGAGAGAGATGAACGGGCTCCCCTGGCTCCCGGAGGTGCCTGCTAAATCCTGCAGGCAGCTCCCTTTCTTTTTCCTCTAAAGCCAAGTTCCCTCCCTGGGCCAGAGGCCAAGTTTCCCCAGCAGCCCCCACTTACTGCGTCGTCTGGGGTCTGCACCCGCCTGCCTGCCAGCTCACTGCTAACCTGGCCCAGCTGTCTGGGCCCTGGATCCCCAGGCCTGGCCTGCAGCCCACTGGCTCCAGTAGGGAAGGAAGGGAGGGGACCCCTGAGAAGACTGCAGGCCAAGGCCAGCCTCTGCACTCAGAGCAGTGCATGAGGGGGCAGAACGGCAGCCTATGCGGCACTGGTCAGAAGCCCCTCGAGGCCCTCTCCCCTTGCGGGCCTCTGCCAGGCTCCCAGTTTTCTGCAAAATGCCCAGGAGGTGAAGGAGCCCGAGGGCCTTTGGCTTCAAGGCTTTTCTAGGGTAAAGTTGGCAGCAGCTCCTGGAGCCACAGCATCCAGGCCAAGAGGAAGGCCACTCCTCGGGTTTCTGCTGACAGCTGGCCCTGGACCCCCACAAACCTGCACCCCTAGGATGCCAAATATGATGAAGAAGGCACAACAGATGACCACAATGTTGCCAATGGGCTTCAGCGAGGACATCAGCGTTTCCACCACCAGCTTCAGCCCCTGTGCCCGGCTGATTACCCTGGGGAGAAAGGGAGGCGGGTAAGAGGGGTTCCCGGCTCAGACATTCCCTTGCCCTGCTTGCCACCCCCTCCCATCTTGGCTCACTGGTCCCCATCCCGGGCTCTAGTGGAGGGAAGAGATTAGCTTTCTGGGCTCACTGTGCAGAGACCCCCACCCACGCCCACACCTATACCTCTAGGATGGGGTTTGGGTGGTGACTCAACCCAGGGATGCAGAATTGTGTGGAGCATGTAGAGGGCAGGCAGGGAGATGGATTATCACAGCCAGGAAAACCTCACTGGTCAGTCAATATCTGCCTCATCCATGTCCCCACCCATGGAAATTTCTGACTCTCAGTTGGGGTTCAGGGTGACTGTCTGATTGGGGAGGGTCTCCTAACAGTGCAGATCCATTGCTAGAAGCGTTTCCTGGTGGGTAGTCCCTGGGATGGGGGAGAAAGCAGGGAAGCAGGAAATAGTCTGTCACTTCACAGGGAGACTCAAGTTTTGCCCCTGAGGGTTCCACACAGGGAGAGCTGCAGCTGAAGGGCATGAGGGCCCTGTACGGCCCTCATGCTGTATGGGCCCTTGTACGGCGTGCCCTGTTGGAGTGTGTCACGTGAGGGCGTCCCTGAGGGGGGTGCCTGTGGAGGGAGACCACCAGGGCCATAGCTAAACGAAGTGAGAAGTGATGCCAGGAGTGCGAGGCAGGGTTCCTGGTGGAGTCACAGGCCAGAGGCAGGGGCAGATGGGGTGTTGGCCATCAGGGTGTGCCTGCACCTGAGCGGGCGCAGGGTCCGCAGCAGCCGCAGCACCCTCAGCATGCCCAGGATCTTGGTGCCGCTGTCGGAGACCATGGACACCAGGATGTCGATGATGGAGATGAGCACCAGCAGCCCGTCCAGCACGTTCCAGCTGCTACGCAGGTAGGCCTGCTCCCCAAAGCACCAGCCCAGCGCCACCACCTGGGGATGCCCCTGCGTCACCAACACTGCCTCCTCCCTGCAGCCAGTCCCCAGCCCTGCCCCCTCTGTGGCCCAGCCTCTCCCCTGCCCTCCCCACCACAGCCGGGAACCAGATGGCTCCCGTCCAATGCTGACCGTCCCCTCCCCATCACCTTCACTGTCATCTCAGCCAGAAAGACTGCGGTGAAGATGTAATTGGAGAGGGTCAGGAAAATTCGTTCCTGTAAAAGAGAGCAGGCAGGTATTGCCACCGGGACCCCCTCCGTGGGCCAGGTCTGCTTTGCACGCAGAAGCCAGGAACTACCTTCAGTGTTTAACTAGGAACAACCACCCACTCTCCTCAACATGCAATCTCCTCCCTGCTTTCCCATGGTCCCTCAAACACACACACACACACACACACACACACACACACACACACACACACGGAGCCAGCGTCAAGCCCCTTGACTCGCTCAGAGCTCTGAGCACAGTCCCAGTCCTGCCCCTACCTCCTGGAACTGCCTCGAGGGAAAGTGATTCCCACCACAGTGCTGCCATCTGAGCCCCAGAGCTCAGGCCCTATTCACTGATTCCTTTCTTAAAACTGGAGCAGCATTTAGCTTGATCTCTCGATGCTCCATCCTACTCGTCCCTGCTCCACGTACTTGCTCTCCTGCTGTGTGCCCCAGAAATCGAGCCGCAGGGCAAGATGGGGGCCTGAGTACAGGCTGTGCATCCCCAGGCACCATATTTATGCCAAGCATAGCGTGAGGCTGGGCAGGAAAGAAGGCGGCCCAATCCCCTGATATCTGTGAGCTGATTCCACCATTGTATGGCCAAGAGAGGGGTGTAGACAGCTGGAGAGGCAGCGGGTAAAGTGTGTCAGAGGGAGTGAGAAACAGGGAAAGGGGGGAGAGGGAGAAGCACGTGATAGAGCTGGAGATGGAGGGGCTGAGAGGGAGGGTGAGGAAGAGACCTGGCCACGGCGAGCTCTGAGGCAGGAGGCGGATGAGGGCGCTGGTGTGACTGGCCACCCTTACTGCACGCATACAGGCTCTCACCTGTTCCCAGGCTGGCCCCTCCACTGCCCATTTCCCTCCGCCACCACCACCCCTTCCCACCGACCTGGCTGGAGCCCACCCTAATGGGAAACAGAAGCTCTATAACGTTGAAATCTGAACAATGCTGTGGGAGGCAGCAACAAGAACAGGGTCTACCTCCAAGTTGGTGGTGCAAGATGTCATGGGCGGGAAACAGAGCCCCCCACCTTTCTAGGCCTCAGATCATTGCTGGAGGGGACAGGTTGTGATGCCAGCCTGGGGAGAGAGCTCCCAGGACTGGCCAGGCCCATCCCAAAGAAGCCAGGCCTGAAGGAGTGCGTCCACACACCTTGACCCGTGGCCTCTCCTCACCTGAGGAGGATGGCAGGTTCAAAGCCAAGCATAAGTGACCAATGCTCCCCTGAAGGCCCCTAAAATGCTACTTGTTTGTAACCTGGCAAGACCCAGAGAAGCAAAGGACAGCTTCCCTCCCCTCTGGGGCATCACCCATGGGGCGGGCTGGGCAGGGTGCCTCCCCATCAGTGCACAGGTCCTGGTGAGAAGGAGACCCTTGACCACTCAGACCAGCTAGGGCCAGGCTCACTGTTGGCATCCCTGCAATACTCACTGACTCACGTACAGGCCTCACAAGCCCCGGCACACACGAAGGCACCACTGCAAACTGCCAGGGGCAACAAAGCTTGCTTTTGCCCAGGCTAGGAGCAAGCCCCGCAGCCGGCTGCTTTTTCACAGAAGGGAAACAGGTGAGGATACAGGAAGCATCCCGGGGTGCCAGTTGCAAGGGTCAGAATCAGGGAGATTCCTGGCTCCTTGCTTCCGCGTCTCTCTGGGCCTCCCTGCCTGCCTGGCTCACTGCATGGGTACAAATCCTCCAACCCGGGAGGGCAGGGCACCAAGCAGGCACTCAGAAACTGCCGCCAGCCCCAGCGACTCACAGCGCTGTGGGGGTCGATCTTGGGGCGCTCCATGGCGATGGTGATACAGTTCAGGAAGATGATGACGAGGACCACGTGGTCGAACATCTTGTGGGTGATGATTCGGTGACACAGGAGGCGGAACCTGCTCCAAGACAGAGGCAAAGGCTGAGTGGGGGTAAGGCGGGATGGCGGTGAGCGGCACTGCCCAGCCCCTACCTATCCTGGGCCCTCCCGGCCCAAGGCCCTGCTCTCACCCACCCCCATGTCAAGGGACACTTCTAGCATCCCTGGGATGGAGTCACAGGAGAATTACCCATGAGAAGGAGAGGTCGGGGTGCTGACCTTGACTGAGGAGGGAAGATGTAGGCAGACCAAGAGTCTCGCTCCAGGCAGCAGACAGGGAGCCGGGTTCGGATCCACGCCCTCAGCCGTTCTGCTTTGCTCTGTAGAAGGATGGCCGGGGAGTGAGCGGGGCCAGGTCTCCCAGGTCCTGACCCCTCACTCCTCAGTAGCTCCATGGCCCTCACTCCTAGTCTACTCTCTCCACTCCAGCCCGGCCCCCTGCCTGCATTCCGTCCTTCCCTCCCCACTGGGCTTGGAATGATCAAACACTGTCCCCTTCACAGCTGTCTGTTCAAAGACACACCTGGGATGAGGAGACACCCACCCCTTCTCATGTGCTAACCCTGAGGTCCCAGGTCCCTGAGCCCCGTCCCCAGGGTTAAAGGTGGTGGTGAGAGGGCTGGGGAAAGGTGAATGGGTAAAAGTGGCGTGAAATCAAAGCTTGTGATGAGGTTGATACAAGAGAGGGGGACAGAGGAGGGCATCAGTTTGGAGAGATGAGTGATGGGTCTTTCTGAGTCACGGGGGAGGGCCATGAAAGATTCATACACATCTGCCTGAAGTCATTCTTATCCAACAAGGACGCAGAGCTGCAGCCCCAGGCATGATGAGGATCTGGGGCTTGGTGGGGGTAGGCAGAGGGACAAAGGGGCTGTTTGGACCTTGGCTTCAGGGCTGATACCCCTTGGGATCCCTTGAGCGTGATGGTAACTGCCTGAATTCCAAACAACTGGGAGGCAGCTGTCCAGTCCTGCACCAGGTCAGGCACAGCTCCCCTCACTCAAAGTCAGGGGTGAGAGGTCACTGTGCCCACACGGGCCTCACCAAGTTGCCCTCGTCATCACCATCGTCTCCGTCCAGCGGGGGGTCATCGGGCCGCACAGCCTGACTCAGGCGTCCCACGGCCGAATTGCCGTTGCAGTCCTGGTGCTCAGAGGCTGAGCTGCGGCCGCTGGCTGTGCGGTACAGCCCGGGAACCTGCAGTGTGTCTGGTAGGTCAAAGGAGCTCTTAGCTTCCCTCTCCAGGGAGCCCCTGTGGCGGCGGTCACTGCCCGCTGGGCTAGTGCGCTCCTCTTCCGAGCTCTCCTCCTCATCCTGGCTCTCCCGGCCCTCACCCGACAACAAGGACCTCCGCTCCCCACTTGGGCTCCTTCGCTTCAGGCTGGGGGCACGGCCCAGGCTGTTCCTGCTGGAGCGCCTGCTCGTCCAGCTGCTTGCTGCACTCCAGGGGCTGTGTGGGGAACTGCGGACACTTGGCTGAGGAGTGAACAGAGGAGAGATTGGTCTGAGCCACAGCTTCATGGCCCCGCACCCCCTCACATTCACCCTGGCTCCCGTGAGTCTCTTGGCATCACATCGCTATAGAAGGGTGAGCAGGGGCCCTAGACCTGGATGCCGGGATTCACACCAGCTGTGTGACCTTAGGCAAGTCACTAAACGTCTCTGTGCCTCAGTCGCTCACCTGTAAAAGAGATATGACCTTAGCACCTATTCCTCGTTTGGTTGAGTGGCAGGATAAAATCACGGTGACAGCATGGGCCCTGACACCAACCGCCTGCACTAAAATGCTGGCTCCGTCACCTGCTCAGCGTGGAGCTTCCCACAGCTCACCCTGGTAATCTGAGACTCAGGTCCCCATCTGTAAAATGGGGATAATATTGGTACCCACCAGAGGGTTGCTGTGAGGATTACATGCTTTTATTAATAGAACACTTATAAGCAATGTCTACAACGTGTCTGGCACAGAATCAGTATCCGGATGGGGTCTGCGGTGATTAAGACAAGGTCTTAAGGAGGTATGCTATGCTACGCTATGCTAAGTTGCTTCAATCGTGTCCGGCTCTTTGCGACCCTATGGACTTAGAGAGGTAAGGACCTCTCGTTTTACAGAGGAGTCTCAGAGATTGAGTCTTATCCCCAAGGACACTTGGGGAACAGAAGAAGTAGAACTAGAACACTGCTCTTTGGTCCTCAAGGTCAGGGCTCTGGTGTCTGCCTAGATGACCAGCCCTATTAACACCCCGGGCCTTGTCTAGCCCGTGGTTCAGAGGCTGTCCCCTTGGGCCCGCCAGTTGCACCTCTTTTCCCTCCTGACCCCTGTACAACTCCCATTGCACCCCCTACCGGTGACTTCATCTCGTGGGGTGCTCCTGGCTCAGCCGACCCACTGCTGCTGGTGCGGCGGGAGGGGGGGCCCAGAACCTCGGCCAGGCCGCTGCTGGAGCTTTTGGGCAATGACATGGGAGTGGCAGCCGTGTGGATGATGAGCGGTGGTAACAAGCTCCTCCGCAGCTCCGGGTGCTCTCCCAGAGACACCACTGCAGGGGAGAGAGGGCGAGACCCTGAGTCCACTCAAGGGTGGCCAAGAACCAGGGCCTGTACCTACAGAGAGATACTCACAGGCCAAGCGCTTCTTCCTGTCCCCATCACCATCCAGGCTGGGCGAGAAGAAATCAGGCTCTGACTCCGACTTGGTGGCATCTCCCTGGGGTGGGAGAACAGCGGGCTATTAGGAACCTGGCCCGGCAGGGGTTAGTGGGAGGGACCAAAGTCTCCCTGTCTTCACACACACACCACATAGAGGCCACAAGGAACCAGCCACCACGGCACGAGGCATGCACTGGCTCAGACCAGACCCCCCAGGCTTGGGGCCTAGGCCTCCCAAGGGCCTCTGTCACCTCAGAGAAGGTGGGACTATCTCCAGAACCCACAGCACAACTTTCCTGGCTCGGACTGGCTCAAGAAGGGCTGAGGGGACAGGGGATAGTCCAGCGGGTGGGTGGCACAGGTCAGAGGGAGCTGGGGGCCTGAGTGAAGTGGTCACGAGAGCCTCAATTCCAAAGGCCACTTGTGCCCTCTGATTTCCCTCCATGACTGCCCTCTCCTGAGCCTCAGACCCGAGGACCCCAGAGAAAAATCGAAGGACTCCAGACAGAGCCGTTCAGCCCAAGGGATGGTCTCTACTTCTTTCCTCCCTCTTCCCAAAGACCCACCTCCTACCCTGGCCCCATTTTTACCTCTCTCCCTGTCTCTGGGACAGTTTTTTTCTTCCTCCTTAGCAGGTCAGTAGGTTCCCCAGTAATTACACACTTCTCCTTAAGAAGTTATTAAGAAATACTTGATTGCTACTTTTGATAAGGACATAAATATTGCGTAATTGGCATCTCAGGGGATCATTTTCATTAACTCAGTTTACATCCCTAACGAGGCCTTTAATTATCAAGTGGGATCTCCAGGGGGCTGCTCAGCATGCACAGTACCGTGGAGTCCCATGGGAACCCTGGCTTTGCCCCAAATTCTGGTGCCAGTGCAGGAGACAACAGGGCACAGGCTCAGTGTGGGGCCAGAGGAGGAGTGTGCCCCTGAGCACCTGCTGGACCTCCTGTGTGGCCAAGGGGCCAGAGACACAGAAGTCGATTGAAAATTCTGGTACATTCTGGCAAGAGGCACGCCCACCCCCACATCCTCCAAAGACTTCTCCTAAGATGAGGCAACTTGTGGGGTCTCCAACAGGAGCTTAAGGCAAGGAGGAGGAGAGAGATGGGGGCGCTCGGTCTACGGCAGAGATCCCGACCCCACCGAGGCCCGACGACTCAGACTCTTCGGGGACCGCAGCAGAGGCGCCACACGCGGTGCACCACACACGTGCACACAGAGGATTCTAAGTCCCTTCCTTCTCTTGCCATCCCCTGGTCTGACGGGATGGACTGTGCCCTTTGCTGGTGAACAGGGCAGAGGCAAGGAGGCCCTCCCCTCAGTGTCCTCAAGGGGGAAGGGACTTAAAATCAAAGCAAACCTCACAACACCAAGGACCACCACAGCCACCACAGGTTGCACAGCAGCTGAGCGTGAACACAAGCACAGACACAGAGGCAGAGTGGGGGCACGGGGCACCGGGGCATGCTGACTCATGATTGCATACCTACCCCCTGAGAGTCGACAGGCAGCTGAATACAGCTTAACTGTCCACTCGCATCTTCCCGTTTGCTGATTTCCTACAGGGAGAGGGGAGGCAGGGGATGGGCACTGGTCACAGGCGCCCGGCTCTCAAACAGCAGCAATGTTGAAAGAGGAGGAAGAAACAGATGGGCGCAAACCCAGCAGTGGGGGAAATGAGACACGGGGCGAGAGAGGAGAAGAAAGGGGACAGAAGGGCCGTGCAAACCCAGCAGTGGGGGAAATGAGACACGGGGCGAGAGAGGAGAAGAAAGGGGGCAGAAGGGCCGTGCAAACCCAGCAGTGGGGGAAATGAGACACGGGGCGAGAGAGGAGAAGAAAGGGGGCAGACGGGCCTGCAAACCCAGCAGTGGGGGAAATGAGACACGGGGCGAGAGAGGAGAAGAAAGGGGGCAGAAGGGCCGTGCAAACCCAGCAGTGGGGGAAATGAGACACGGGGCGAGAGAGGAGAAGAAAGGGGGCAGACGGGCCTGCAAACCCAGCAGTGGGGAAAATGAGACACGGGGCGAGAGAGGAGAAGAAAGGGGGCAGACGGGCCTTCCAGAAGTCAACCTCAGGCCCTGGAGCCAGGATGAATCTGAAGGGTGAGGGCAGAGGCCACAGAGATGGGAACAGGGAAAGGGAAGGAGACTGAGCCCCCAGTAATCCTAATAATAACAGCTACCATTCACTGGGGGTGTGCCAGGCATCACGAAACTGCTTCATTAACACTAGCTTACCCAGGTGAGAAGGAGGCACAGCTAGCACCATCTTATAGGAAGCATCTGAGCTTTGGAGAAGTCAAAAAACACTGCCCCAAGTGATACAGAGAATAAGAGATGCATCTGGGCCTCGTACCTGGGTCTCTAGCTCACCTCTCACTGGCTCTGAAGCAGCAGGCATGGAGGGTGGGAAGGAGGAGTGGATGGAAGTCACGGGGTGGGGAGGAGACCAAAGACCAGGCACAAGAACAGGCCTCCTAATTCCTAACTCTGCCTTCCACATCAGCATGCTCCTACTGGGATGGGATGTGACAAATAGCACTAGGGTGATGACTACGAGGTTGTTTGGTATCAATTAATGGCCTCACACAGGGCCTGCTGTCTGTTCATTCAATTAAGTGTGCAGACGATAAATGCTCAGGGATTCAGGGCACTGCCCCCTGCAAGTTGGGAAGTCAACAACCCAGCTGGCCCAGACTCCTAGGCTACTTTCTCCTACGTCTTGGCAGGGTGACCAGCCCAACAAGGAGTGACCCTTGAGGTCTCTCGTTGATGACAGCCAACAAAATGGGGGTGGCCACTGCTTCCACTGAGGTAGGTTGCCTCGTTTGTAAAAAAGCAGGTCATCGCAATAGCAAAAGCCAACCTATTCTGCCAGATTTGGGGGCTCCCTCAGAGCCACAAGTGTGCCTCTGAAAATTCCATGCAGTTGAGGGCAGGTGCCTCTGCAGGTGTCCAGGTCACTGGCATTGAGTGACCAACCTCTGCACTGACCCAGGGGTTTATAGGATAGATAGTGAGTAGCTGATCTAGCTCCTCACATGGGCATTTCAGGGCCATGCTGCTGCCCACCCCCACGAAGAGGTTGATCTTGAAATCCTTTCTCCATCCCACCCCAGACCCAAAGCATCACACCCTGAGTGAGACCCTCTCCTAGGCACTTGTTGAGGAGGGTACAGCCCCAGACCCTGGGGAAACCCTCACGCTGGGACAGACACAAGCCCCCAGGAGGGCCAGAGTGACTAGGCCAGGCCCAAAGGCCAGACTGCCCTCCATTCCCACACGCAGACTTTGTTGCTGCCTAGCAACCAGGCCAGTTCAGCAGCTCTCAGTTTAACAAGGTGTCTGCTGGAAGGACTAGGGATGGGGAGGGGTGCCTGTACCAGGCATCTCCAGGACTGCCAAGCCGACTGAACGGCCACTTGAAGGAGGGAAATAGGCTTGGGATGTTTTCCATTTCCACAGAGTTCCGCGGGAATTTTTCTGCGGGAATCTTAGCTGTCAGGAGCTGTGGTTTGGAAGAGGCTGAAGGACCACTGTCCCCACTCAGCTCCTCCACCCACAGGCCAAAAGCAGTGGCCAAGCGGTGGGTCTCCATGAGTCTCTTGACTCATGGAACACACTGACCTCCTTAACCCTTTAGGTCACAGAGGGTTAATAAAGGGCCCATCCAAGGGAGAGTACCAATGTCCCTCCCTCCCATCAAGAGGCCCAGGCATCACCAAAGGTGGGGAGGAAATGCAACAATGGTTAACTATGGAACTTCAATGGGAGGAGGCCGGCGTGGGAGAGGCAGACCCGCACCTACCATCCAGCCCAGCCCACAGGGAACAGCCCTCCCTCACAAGCCTGGGAAGGAGTCAGAAAATAGACTTTTGTTTTTCCACCGTGTGCTGGATATTTATAGACCAGGCCGCAGCGGGAGCTTCCATCCGGGTCACCCGGAGAGAAATGGACCAAGAGCTTCTCCACACCCAACCTGGAGCATTTCTAGGTTGAGTCGACCTGCCCTGTGCTAGGTGCTGGGAAGCTGGGCTGGGCCTGGGGCTCCGGTAGGAAGAGCGGCTGAGCTGAGGGAGCAGAATGGTATGCAGCCCTTCAGGCAGAGACTGCGTCCTGGCAGGGCGAGGGTGGGATCAATGTAAATCAATATTAATTGATGATGCTGCCTATGACGAAAGTGATGGAGCCTGGGCTGGAAATAGGACGCTCATCTCTGCCATGCCCGCAGCTAATTGGGCTCATTTCTCAACCAGGGCAGCTCAGTTCTGCCTGGGCGCTGGTGCCATCTCCACCAACTCAGCCAAAGCCCAGATGATTTGCATGCAAACTTCCCCCACCCCTCAACTCAGATGGGTTCCTTCCAGATGTCCCCAGGCACACCTGTGCTCAGGGATCCAGCTGTCCACATGCCAACACTCATCTTGTCCAGCTCCCCGGGGTAGAGTCTAGCCGACTTTGTCGGGGAAGCCCACTCAGTAGCTCACCTTGGATCCAGGGATACTCCCCTCAACAACCACCCTGTCTCTCGAGTGCCAAGGGGCTGCCCGAAACTCAGAACCTCCCAGTCCTAGTCCCCCAGCCTTGTCTGAAGGGCACTTGGGGCAGAACCTCCCAGGACACCACCACTCCAGCAATTCAGCCAATTCCTCCTGGAAGTGGACTGCTGCAGGGAGGGGGTTACCTCCGTTTGGAAGCCCTCCACTAGAATGGCAACGAGCAGGTTGAAGAGCACATAGTTGCCGAAGGTCATGAGGGCGATGAAGTAAAGGGCAGCCCAGGATGATGTGGAGGCCATTCCGTTGTAGAGCACCTTGTTCCAGTCCTCCTGAGTCAGGATCTGTGGACCGAGGAAGGGAGTCAGGGCCTTTACCAGGGCACCCCCACCACCCTGCCCACCCTCTCCTGTTGCCCTTGCACCTGAAAGACCGTGACGATGGCCCAGAGCAGGGAGTCAAAATTCTTCCGGTCTGGCAGCGTGTCCCCATCCCGCTCAGATGCAAATTTGCAGCCGAAGAGATGCATACCCAGGATGCTGAAGACACAGGAGCCGCGAGACGGGGGTCAGGGCCCCAGAAACCCCTGCCCCTCAGGCCCTCATCCCGCTGGCATGGATGCCGCGCCTGCCCTCACCTGAAGATGAAGATGAAGAGCATGAGCAGCATGCAGAAGGTGGCCACGTTGTCCATGGTCTTCATGAGCACCACAAGCTGCCGCTGCAGCGCCGGCAAGAAGCGCACCAGCTTCAGCACCCGCATCAGGCGGAAGGTCCGCAGCACCGACAGGCCGCCCCCCTGCTGGCCCACGATCTCCCACACGCTGCAGGGGGCGGGGGGTGGGGGCGGAGCCAGAGCCTGAGCCTGAGGCCTCTGCATGCTCACTTTCCCCCCACACCACCCACTGGGAGGGCTCAGCAGCACCTGAGGGTCTGGCCTGGCCAGAACTGAGAAAGTGGGCTCTGAGGGAAACTTGGGTCTCTAGGCAGGAGCTCCAAGAGGCAAGGGTCAGGGTGACAGCTCCCTCCCTCCCCGCTCTCCCCTCCGGGCCAGTCCTCTCCCTCCATCAGCCAAAGCAACAGCCTCAAGTTATGGAATGTTTGCTTTGTTCTCTTCTAATGAAATCTAAAGCCAATTCCAAAAAGCAATAAAGCAGCTCTTCTGGCCCAGGGCCTGAGGCAGTGGCGGGGGGAGCAGTGGAACACTTTCCCAAGGTCTTGGAAACCCTAAAGCAAGTTGCCAGCGAGCGTGACAGTCTCCAAGCACTTTGTAAGCAGGGACAGCTGGCTGGGCCTTACACCTCCTCCAACTCTTCGCCAAAGCCAACTCCCTGGTCTTTGCCCACCCCAGACCTGCATGGGGTCAAGGACAAGGAGTGGAAATGAGAGCAGAGATTTCAGAGGAGCCTGGCCAAAGCAGATGGAAGACCATGTTCTGTGTGAGCAAGGGAGGGCGAGAGAGAGTGTGGTATGCGCTGCGAGGGGCACAGAGAACCCCCAGCTAGGGGAGCAGGGGGCCTCTGGGTCAGTGGGGCCTGATTCCAGGCCCAGAGGGGCAGGGTGTGTGGCTCCTCACCCCAAGCTACCCCAAGGGCATTCCTCAGGCAAGAGGCAGCAGAGGGGCAGTCATACCTGATGACGACAATGACGCCATCAAAGATGTTGTAGGGGTTCTTAATGTAGCCAAAGGGGCCATACACTAGCAGCTTCAGCAGCATCTCCAGGGCAAAGAGGCTGGTGAAGACGATGTTGCTGATTTCCAGGGCATTGGTGAGCTCCTCAGGCTAGAAGACAGAGTGGACCATGAAGTAGCAGAGGCTTGTCCCTGAGCCCCTCATCCCAGTGCTCAAAAACACCTGGCCTTCCTACACATCCAGGAGCAGGAACAGCAAGCCAGGGGGTGGGGTGGGGGTTGGGAGAGGGTGGTAGGGGTGCTGAATGCTCAGGCTAATGGGGAGGACGCTCCCCAGAAGCGTCCATAAGACAATGCACTCAGGGGTGGCCAGTGCACAAAGCCCCCAGCCTCTGGTTATTTTCAGCTGAGTCTCAGATCCTGGGGCCACAGGCTCGCTGGAGGCCTATGCTGTGGGTTCCACCCACTTCCTACTGGGTGCTCCGAGACCCAGCCCGTCCTGCGCTGTCATGTCAGCTCAGCAGGCCCAGGCCAGCAGCGCACTGATGCTGGTGGACACCAGAGGGTGATTGCCAAGGCCTCATACACACAGCCACACACGAAGTCACATGTTCTCCACAATTACTCTGTGGACTTGGCAGCATTCTCTTGGACAACTGTTGGCAACATTATTTCCTTCCAGACACACACGCACTGCACACACGTACACACAAACACATACATGCACACACACACGTGTACACAAACACACAAACAAGCATGTACATACAAACACACCCATGAGCAGACGGGAGATCCCCAAGAAAGATGTCACACATGAGGTGGCACCTGGAGCTGCTCCCTGAGACTGGGACACCAGGCTCAATTCTCAGCCTATCCTGTCAAATCACTGTGTGACCTTTAGCAAGATCCTTCATCTCTCTGGTCAAATGTAAAACACTAGAAGTAGTTAATACTCCTACCCAGGGTCTGAGATTAGGACAGCGAACACGTACTAGAGAGGTCATCAGATTTAATGACAAACTCTACTTCATTTGCTATTCTAGCACAGAATATTAAGTACCTCCTCCCTCTTAATATGGTGGCTCAGTGGCAAAGAATCTGCCTGCCAATGTGGGTGCCCCGGGAGATGCAGGTTCAATCCCTGGGTTGGGAAGATCCCCTGGAGGAGGAAATGGCAACCCACTCCAGTATTGCTGCTGAGATAATCCCATGGGCAGAGGACCCTGGCAGGCTATAGTCCATGGGGTCACAAAGAATCGGACATGACTGAGTGACTGAGCATCCCTCTTAATATTAAGTCCCTACCATATAATCCACCAGGCAGGCAAAAACATGCCAGCAATGCTCCCTGCCTCCTAGGAGTTCAGAGTCTAGCTGGAAACAAATCATACACACACGAAACAGTTGAATAACCACAAGAGGCCTTAGATGTTTTGGTGCCAAAATAAATTATCCAGATAGTAAATCCAGGAGTTCAGAGGAGAGAAGGTAAGTGAGGAACACACTGGGAAAGCCTTGGTTGGGAGACAGCACTTGAAATGAACTCTGAGGCTGAATGGGGTCTCTCCAAGCAGAGAGGAGCGGAAGGCATCACAGGGCTGAGCACAGGGAATGAGCCATGTCAGGGGAGAAAGGGAGGCCCAACCTGGTTGATGACCGAAGCTGCAGAGTGAAATATGATTGGCTCGATGGAGCCTACTGCCCACCTGATGAGGTGTTTTGATCACCCCCAAAGCCTAAGGTGCATACTAGCTACTCTAGAAGTTTGAATAAATAACCAGTGAAGTCCTTAGTCCATCAGACACTTCCCTCTGTTTACCCAGCTGCCTCATCTGGCCAGCTACCCAGGTAGGTCACCCAAGCATGGAGTCAGGCCCTGGGTACCACCAAATATATCTTAATAGGCCCCATCTATGCGGCCAGCCTGGGTGAGAAGTGGGAGAGGTGGTAGGCTGGGCCTTCTGACTGGCAGGTGAGGGGCATTTGAGGGGTCAATGGCTTCTCAGAAGGAGAGAAGTTTTCAGCCCACGCATGGATTCTCTCCAGAGACGGGTCTGGGGAGCTGAGCCAGGGTCAGCTGGCAGGGCCGAGAGCCACCTGTCCAGAGACTGAGTAACTGCCATGTTGCTCCAGCAGATCTCAAGTGAGAGTTTGCCCCCCAGACTGTGAGTGGGGGCAGTGCCACCTGACTTGGCAAGTGGGGTCACAGAGGACCACAGCGCAGGGGAAGGGGCCACAGTCAGGACAGCTAAAGCCCAGGGCTCAGGCCCCTCCGTGACTAAGTGGATCTCCCACCTTCTACTCCCAAGTCTAGTCTGTCAGAAGGCTGTGGTCAGTGAACCTGCCTCTCTGTCACTCTGCCATCTACCCAGTTGTCCATTCTTGGATTTGATAAAGATGGTAAGCGCAGGCCACATGGGTATGACACTCTGTGGGTCTCACCTCGTATCATCCACACAACAACATTCCCCTTCCACATCTTGCAGATAAGCACAAGAGGCCAAAAGATGATGCACGGCCAGTACAAAGTCACAGGATGGGGAGAGCCAGGGAGTGGGACCCAATCCCACCTTACTCTGACTCCAAGAAGACTAGGCAGACAGGATCCAAAGGTGACAGTGAGGGGCCCATGAATCCAGATACATGGATGGACTGAATATGTAAAGTGTCTTCTTAGGTATATAAATTATATTTCACATGAATGCAGAGGCATTAATAAAGAACAAGTCTGAAAGTATAACTGAGGCATACACATATCATGGGTATAGTTTAGAGCACATAAATTAACCATCAAAAAAAGCCACCAAAGACAAAACTTAATAAAATGGTGAAAACACGATAGCTTTTGGTATCATGTATTTACTTCATTAGTGAATCCGTGAAGTACAACCAGGCGTGTAGGGAGAGGGGTGTTCTCACTGCTTCCTGATGTTGTCTACACGGCTGGTGGCAGTCTGTACCTGAGGGCTCATAGATACACACAGACACACACACTCCCGCCAGCACCCCAACCTACAGCCTCATCAGAAGGATGGTGCAGGCTCCCCGAAGGCCTGTGTCACTGCTCTCCTCGAGGGGTGGCGGCAAAGGCCGGGGCTCCAGCCTGCCCAGCCAGGAGGCGCCAGGACTGAAGGAGCAGGTAGGAAGGAGGGCCTGGCTGGCACTCTCCCCCGGCCTTCGCTTGCTCTACAAACTTATGGGCAACGCCTGTTCCCTTCCAGGGCCCCGAATTGCCTGTGATCCATGGGAAAAAAGCGCTCTTTTCTCAGACAGCCAGGTCTGCCCAAGTTACTAAATCGGAAGCTGGGAATGTTCTGCAAATGCAGGACGAGGACGCAGAGACACAATCTTAGCAACACCGTTGCCCCAGGGACCAGAGCCGTGATCAGTCACTGCAGCTGCAAAGGGGCAGAGGGGATGCCAACTCTGACTAGTGCCGCCCACAGGCCCTGCACCGCCAAGCCCTTCCTCCCAGAAGTTTCCTCCCTGCTCACACCAGATAAGGGAGGGACGTAGGCTTCCTTGACGGCAAGGAGACTGAGGTTCCGAGATGTGGTGACTTGATGGAGGTCATATCGCTTGCTTAGAAAGGCCCACCTGCACTGCCTCCACATCTCTCCATGCACACACCCAGACCGCCGGCACAAACTCACAAGCCCCTCAGGCTGCCAGGAAGTCCTTTTTCTGGTCTAGACTGCATCCTCCCTCCTGTTCAAGGAGGTCAAGACCCAGTGGGCGTTTCTGCGCGTGGAGGCCAGGCAGCTTGAGGGTCTCACCCAGAGGCCCCAGGCTCTTCTCTATGTGACGCTAACTGTATATCTCCCATCTCCCAGTGCTTCCCCTCCCCTCAGCCTGTCAGCCTGGAGTAACTGGGCCCCAGGTAAGCTGCTCAATACTTCCCAGCACCAGGACTCCCCTGAAACCCAGAGCACCTTTATCCACTAACCCTTAAAGTGCCCATGGTGTGTGCAACCCTGCTAAGAGGTGGGGCTCAACCTGAGTGCAAGAGGCCTGCCAACTCGGAGACTTTCCACCTGGGTGACCTAGGCAAGTCCTTAACCTTGCTGGTTCCCAGTGGTCTCTTCTATTAAACAGGGTAACACCCCTTTGTGGCCAGGCTGCTCCGCCCTGTGGAAACACCCAGGCCAGAGTCCTGCTCCAGTGGCCCCGTGGGCACTGACAGCGGCAGCGGTCCTCACATGTGGTAGAACAGAGTGCCTGCAGTCTGAAGCGAAGCACCATGTGGAGGCAGACACCAGAAGGGCCCCAGGAACTCAAACCAGCTGAGGTCAGTGGGCCAGTGGGGAGAAGGCAGGGGGAGGAGAACCGCCGTGGAAGGTATCCCTGGCTGGCCAGGGGGCGTGAGCAAAGGAGCAGAGGGAGGAATGTGCAGGGAATCCTCCAGGACCGAGGATCAAGTGTCTGCCCTGGTCAGAGGGTGGGAGGGGCCTCTGGGCATCAAGGCTGCCAGGTGGGCAGGGCCAGCCAGAATGGCCTTGACTCTGCTCCATGGCTTGCCTCAGGCTGGACTTGCCTCTGCCCATGATCTTCTCGGGGGAGGGAGGAGGTGTGCAAAATGGTATATTAAGAAGATTAATCCACTGCAGTGGTGGCAGCCTGCGGATGGCTTGGAGAGACGAAGAGACTGCGAGCGACTAGGGGATACTGCAGTGGTCCAGGCGGGAGGCCTGAGAGCCGGCTCTGACAGACAGGGATATGCCTTTTGCAGGGAGAGTGCAGGTGGGGACAAGCCCGACCAGAACTGAGGGGGGTCACCCTGGCCCTGCCAGATGCCATCCTCATTCCCTACCTCCTCTGAGGCCACCTGTCCCCGGGACCCTGGAACCTCTGCTCCCCAGTTCTGGCTCCTCGGCTCGCCTCACCTCTATTTTTGACAATTCTGTGCCACTTTCACACTCAAAAGAGGTGGCACAGGTGGGCCACAGTGATGGGGCAATGGCCACTGGGTCAGCGGGACCTCAGCCCTTTTCCTCCTCCAAGGAGGTGTGGGAAGTCAGGGACGCCTGGGCAGCAGGAGGTTTCTGGGAGACCTCACAGGCCTCATCACACAGACCACGGCCTTGCTCCTCGCCGTCCCCCTGGAGGGGCCTCCCAGCATGTTTTCTAGCCCCTCTAGGCCCCCTTGTTAGGGGTCATTGTGCTTCAGTACCTCATAACCAGGGATGACTTTAGTGTCTCTGCATGGTCTCCTGCCAGCTCCCCAGAGCCACCCTGGGGGACACGCAAGCTAAGTAGGCACAGGACACCACCGCAGTGCTCGCTCAGCCTGAGAGTCAGCCCAAGCTTCTGTGACTTCAACTTCTGAAGCTATGGCCCCTGCCCCTCATTCGCCTGTACAACCTCTCTATCCAATTGTGGTGGACCATCTAAAGGCTGCCCTCAGGCCACAGGTCTCAGAGGGTTCCTGTCCAGTCCAGGTTAGTCCCCCCTCCCCCAAGCCCGCCTCTTTGCTGCAACTGTCAAATTGCTGAGCTTTGCTATTTACGAACCCGTGCTGACTGGACAGGGAAATACCCTACTGGGGCCCCAGGGTTGCTCTGTGCCTGTACGCGTGGTCCTCATTGTTGGGTCTCCGTCTTTCAGCCCAAGAGCTGCTTCAGAACTTCCTCCCCTAGGCCTCCATCCCACTTCCAACCTGGCCTCTTGCTTCCTGGGGCTTCACTTCCCTCCCCCAGACAGCTCTGCATCCTGCAACCTACTCGTCTCTCTTCCCACCTGGAAAGGAGCCAGGGCCTCCTCCACCTGGACCTTCACCCACACCCTGGCTCCCCTGGGCTCCATCTCATCAGCTGTCCCTGTTTCCTCACGTCTGCAATATCCCTTCCCCTGCCTAAAAGCTGAAACCTTCACATGGATCCAGGCCTGTTCACCCCTGAACCCTGGGCCCCACCACCCCAGCTCTCTCCAAGGACCCTCTTCCCAGTCTTCAACTTCTGGATGCCTGAACAATACCTGGGCCTGCACCAGCCTCCCTGCCTGTGGCCACCTCCCTCTACTTCCCTGACTCTCTGCTGGCCATTTCCTGCCCTCTTCTCCCTCTCCCCTGCCTTTCTTCCCTCAGGCCAACATTCCTCAGAGTTCAGTAGAGCCCACTTCCTTCCCTGGGCTCTCCTGCTCCGTCTCCTGCACTCCCACCTTTCCGGCTGTCACCAGGGTGTGGACGACACAAAACAATCTCCCTCCAAGCCTTGGCTCTTCACCCAGAGAGCCAACCTGCCTGATAGCCTTCCCAGGATGGCCCACAGCCAGCTCAAATGCAGCACATCCAAAACAAACCCTCTCACCTCCTCTCCCAAACCTGTTCCCAGCTTCCTGGTTCCATGGACTTCCCTCTCCAGGATTCCATCTTGCAACCAGGAGTTGTCTAGGACTTACGCCTGCCCGTCATCCCTCTGGCAGCAGGTGCCTGGGCCCGCAGACCTTGCCAATGGAATGGCTGTGCCCCACCCACTAGTTCTATTTCCCCTTCACATCCTGGGGGCCCTCCTTGCCTCTGATCTGGACGATAGAAATAGTCTCTGGGTCCCACCCCCAAGCCAGCCCACACCTCCTGGAAGCTCCAGATTCAAGAGCACTGCTGGATTCACTTCAAGAGCCCCTGCTCAGATAACTTGGGGTGGAGTGGGGGAGGCTATATGATGGTCCTTCAGAGCATCCCATGCCTCCGTGTGCATTCCCAGGCCAGGCTGCCAGAATTCTCCCCAATCCCTCCACCAGACCCCTCTGCTCCTGGCCTCAGCTGTCAGTAACACTTTTCTTTCAAGGCCACTCTCACAAGACACCTCCTTCAGGAAGCCCTCCAAAATCCTTGACCCGGGTGTGAGCTCTCTTCTGTCCCCAGAAATCTCCTTTACGGCATTTGGCATAATCAAGCAGAATGACTTTTCTGCTGGAACCTGTTTCTTTGGAGCTCCTGGCACTTCCCATACCCCCAGTCTATTATTCTCTTCAAATGTGCTGTGCACAGGAGGCACCCCCCATGTTTGATGAATTGGGAGAGCCGTAGAGCCAGAGGATGCCCCCTTTAGCAGGCCATCTCTAGAAAAGCACCCTTCTCCCTCCCACATGTGGAGAACCTTTGAAAGTCTGGGCCCAGGGCAACTGTAAGAGATTGTCCTCCAAAGTCTTATGTGGCCTGTAGTCCCAGCTCTTCTGTCTGCAGGCCAAGGACTCCTGGGAAGCCCAAGGAATAGGTCAGGTGTCTGTAAACTCCCATCCTCGAAGTCCGCACTGGGGTATCCATGCGTATGTCTATCTTTTAGAGAGATGGCCCTAGCTTTAAACAGAATCCAAAAGGAGTTTGTGAATCCCCTCAAAGTTAAGACCTACCACATATGGTCTCTTCCTCACCCTACCCCACCCCAGCCTCCCTTGCCTTGAACAGCTGACCTCACTCACTTATAAATAGAAACCCTCCCTGAACATGTATCTAGAGCAACAGGGTGGGCCCAGAGTCTGAGAAACGAGCAGGAGAATCACCTGCCCTGTCCTCTCGGGCCTGAAAGACTGTCTATTCTGGACCCTCCCTCTCTCTTCTCTGCAGCCCAGGATACCAGTGGGCTGTATGCCCTCCACCCCCCGCTGCTGTTGGCTCTCTTCTAGAGCATGAGGTTGGCTCCAACTCTCAGCAATCCAGAACTAGGAAGGAAGGTGATTACGAAGTTCCTGTGTCCTGAAGACCTCATCCTCCTGGAAGGCCTTGCCCCCATGCATACCCAGCCAGACAGGTTCCAGGAGACACCTCTCTTCTGCACTCCAAAGACACCCTGGGCATCCCACAGGCAGTTTGCAAGCAATGCCCTCCAGCCCAAATATGCACAGGCCCCAGTGCTCCTCCCAGAAGCAGAAACCTGGGTGTCATCCTTGCTGCCACCTCACAAATATCCAACTGGAGTTGAGTTCTACAGATTCAGCCACTGCCAGCTCTTCCCAGCATGCTTCTCTCTGTCTCCAGGGACAAGGTATATGAACTGGCTGGATTATGGCAGTAGCTCTCTCCTTGGCCTCCCTGCCTCCCGTCTGTCACTCCCTTCTGCTCCCTACATGGCTTCTGGAAGACTTTTGATACAATACAAACACATACCATGGACTTGCTTAAAACCTTTGTTGGCACCCTATCACCTTCAGGATAAAATCCAAACTCTATCCTATTCCTCTCAGGACCTGGCTCTGAGCTTTTTCCAATCTCATCTCTTGTTGTTTGCCATCCCAGCCCCAACCCAGTGCCAATTCACTCTGAACTCCTTATAAATCTCTCTGTTTTGGGGTCTGGTGCTTCCGGTCCTCCCCTATGCTGTGCCCTACCCTCCACCCTTTGCTAGCTACATCCCACTTTCCATTCAAACTCAGCTCACAGATCATAACCTATGGAAGCCCTTCGTGAATCCTTTCCCCAGTCTGGGTCACGGGTGACTCCTCTGAGCATCCCTTCCAAGCAGGCACTACATCAAGTAAGTGTGACTGCTTATTTGTTGTGGGGTCTTTGAGAGGAAGGACAGAGTGCCTTGGCCCAGTGTTGTACTGGAACGTGTGGTTATGCACGTCTCTTCCCAACTCCGCATGCAGTGACATCACATTGGGAGTTTGAAGCCAGCCACAGTGGGAGCATTTGCACCATGGAAAATGGTGAACACTGCAAATACCACAAATCAGGACCTTTTTTCTTTTTAAAGGGCTGGTTATTAAACATTTACTAGCATGCCACTGCTTAGGCCCAACTCTGATGCCCAGAAAACGTGTGTGGAATGGATGGATGGACAGATGGGTGGTTCACAGCTTCCCTGTTCCGCGTTCTGCCCCTAGTGGGTAGGGCACACACATGATTATACTTCTGACCTCAAGTCATAGCCCTGCTCCCTTCTCAGAGTCCTGGGTCTTTGTCCTCCTCACCAGTCTCTCTGAACGAACCAGCCCTGCCACTTTGCCACCAGCTAGTGGGTTAAGGGGTGGGGAAAGCAGGACGGTGTGAACAACATAGGGTTCGCCTTGGGTAGGGTGGGGTATGACAAGAGTGCTTCCTCAGTCAAGAGCTTGGTAGAGTGCAGCTGGAGTATCTCTGTTCTTGACAGGAAAACTGAATGAAGGGTAAGGTTGGTGACAGTGGGAGAGGACAGGGTTGGAAAGAGGGTTGGGCTCCTCCTCCAGGGAAGCACCAGCAATACCCTCTCCAGTGCCCCTCAGTCTGATCAATACCAGAATCGATGGACACAACTGCCTCATTACGAGCGCCGTGGGGAAACCCTGAGCCTCTGGCCTCACCTCTGTCAGCATCTGCAGATGCTCTTCCTTGCTGTGTCTCTCAGCTCTCTTGCTCAGCTGACTCCTCCTCTCCTCCATTTGAGGCTCCATCAGAGCCTCTGTCTCCGGTCACTGCCCGGGCTGTTCCTGTTTGCATCCAGATCTCAGTCTGTCTTTGGCTTCCTCTCCATAACTGTCTCTGTCGCCCCTACATCTCTGTGCCTCCACTTGTCTCTGTCTCCTCCCCCGAGTCTCCACCTCCCTCTCTATATCTCTGACCATCTCATCTCTGTGTCCCCCACCCCCTCGCCCCCTGCCCAGGTCTCCATCCCACTCTCTCTGCCCTCATCTCCCCATCTCTGTCTCTCCCTTTCTCTTTCTGTCTCCCTCTGTGTCTTTTGGCCTCCATGTCTCCTTGCGCTTTTCCCTGCCCCCAACCCCCAAGCCTGCTCAGGCTCCAGGACCCAGATGGCGGGACATTCACGCCATAGTGCCTATAAGCACAGGGCCATGGCTGCTTCTGGGATTTCCTCCCACCCCCAGCCCCTGAGCCTGCTGGGCCGCAGTCAGTCATCTGCCTGGCCTGCTGGGGACTCCCACTCACCCCATGGGGGCCTTAGCAACCAGGTACTGGGACAAACTCTTCCCTGGAGCACACACTGTGCCACCACTGAGTAGGACTCCCTGCTGCTGAAGGCTTCAGAGGCTGTCCCCCGCTCTCCTCGGGAACTTGGGTAAGGAGATGCTGCAATCTTCCCTGACTTATTGCTGTTATTTCTTCCCCAAGGGGGTGTCTTTCTTGATGTCTAACTGAAAGCCCTCTTGCTGCAGCTTCATCTGGCCTCTGTCTCTGTGACTCAGCCTCTTTCCAGCCTAGTCAAATCCTCCATCAGCAGCGGAGGAGGCACCCCCTGGGGAAGGGGCATCTGACCATGGCCAGAACTGGGGTGAGGGAAAGGAGGCTGAGGTTCAGGCTTGGGAGCCGGCATAATGGGAGATTAAGAATTGCCATTACCTGGATCATGCCCTAGCAGCCTGGCAGAGCAGAGGACCCCTTCCCCAGAGGTTGGCTGAGCAGGCGTGAGCACACATACACACGCTCCATGCAGCCAGACACAACACACCCATACAAATGCCACTGCTGACCCTGCAGCCAGCGTCCTGCCCCACCTCCACTTCCCCCCACCTTACCCAAGGTGGGACCCAAGTTGTCCACACTCTCTGCTTTCCCCACGCCAAGAAAGGAACAGGGTATAGCCAGTTGGGTGGGGGTCACGACACAAAAGGAAGGGGTGTCAATACGGTATGATGATGATGGGGAAAGGGCTGGGGTTGGGGTGCACTCGGCTGGACAGGGCAATTGGGGTAGGAACTGAGTGGGGTGGATGGTAAGGGGATTCAGAACCCCCTAAAAAGTGAACATCACACGTTTGTTCCAGCCCGGGTTTGGACCTAGGATACCCCACCTCAACTGAGACTGAGTGCATTCCCTGCACTCCTCAGTGGGCACGCCTCCCCGTGGCTACCCCGCCCCTGCCACACCGTGCACGCATGCACACACGTGTGCGCCCACTCCACACCTCTGGCTCCCACATGCTTCTGCCCACGAGTTGAGGGGTTGGGGCAGTGCCTGGCTCCCGTCTACAGCGGGCTCTAGCAGCCCTGACTCTCCCCCAGGACAGTGAGAACAGAGAGAGGAGAAGAGCACAGAGAACCTGGGAACCACAGTGCCTGCCTGCTGGCCTCCCTCCTTCCTCAAGAATCCACCAAGGGGGTGACCTCGAAGGCCATCCGGGGGAAGGGCTGACTTCTGAGAGATCCTGTGGGGGGTGCAGCCACAGCCATTTGTGAGGCCCTATGATACCTGCTCCCATCTCCAGTGTGGGAGTCGGGGGTCAGTGGAGTTCCCCAGGCCACCCCTTCTGTTTCTGCACAGCTCTGAGAGAGAAAACAGCCTCTTCAATGCTTCAGCCCAAATCACATTGCTTGCAGCTATTGACCCCACAAAATAAGCCTGCTCCCTCTTCCACATGACAGCCCTTCAAATATCTGAAGACAGCTCGCCTGTCCCTGCTGAGCCTCCTTTTCTCCTGACTAAACATCCTGGTTCTTAGAACGATTCCTCAAACGCAGAAGTTTCAAGTCCCCTCACCATGCTGAGAGCTCTCCTCTACCCAGCAGCGCCCTCCTCGCTTGCAGCACGGCTCCCAGAACAGAGGTCTGAAGCAGATGGCCACCCTCGCTACCCTCCCCAGGTGCCGGCTCCAGGCGTCTACTCCTCACCTCTACCTGCACAGCCCTCTCCTGCCACCAGTCAATCACACCCCTAATTACTGAGTCAGGTGAATGCCAGAGGGCCCCACCCACCCCCTATCTATGACTTGTCCCTCCAAAAAGGTCTTGCCCACATCTGATGCTCACCACTCATTTATATCCTTTAATGCCCACCTCTTCTCAGAACCCTTTTGATAAAACACACCCAGCTCAGACCCTGCCCCTGGGCAACCTCCACACTCCGAGACTGCATGACATTCACGGGCTTTCATCCTCCAAAGAGTTCCCACGCATCGGTGCAGCTCCCTTTTGTCCTCCTCCTGGCCATGCAGGCTGACAGCACAGAGAGGAAACTGAACTCGGGGTGGGAGGAGAGGAAGATAGAGGATCCCCAGCCCGAGAACCATGCCTTGCCCATGCCCCTACCTGCTCGTGGTATTCGATGCCCATGCTGAGCGTGTTGACCAGAATAGCAATCATGATTCCCCGACCAAAGTACTTGCTGTCCACAATCTTCCGGAAGGTGTCACAGATCAGCCTCCAGAAGGCCAGCACAGAGTTGGGCTCCACATCCAGCCCCAGGCTCCGTCGACGCCGACTCTGGGGATCCCGGAGGTCGCCACGCTGAGCATCTTGTGTGAACTCATAAACCGCCTCACTGTCTGAGTCAGGCATCTCGTGGCCAGTGAGCCCCACCTCCCCTGCCCCGGTCCGGGCACAGTAGGGACAGCTGTCTGGGCCACAGGCTCCGCTGGCTGCCCTCAAGCAAGGGCTGGAGATCTTGCAAGAGCTTTGGCAGGCGCCTGGGACAGGAAGGTAGAGGTTAGAGGCTCCAGGCTTTCCTACTTGGGGTGACCTTCCCTCAGCATGTATATAAAATGAGTGGGGGAGTTTGGAGTTCTTTCAATGGTGGTAATAGGCACTTGGTGGGCAAGGGTACTGAGTGACCTGCAATGTGGGTGATCCTGAGCAATAGAACGCCCCCAAACGCCAATAGCATCCCACTGACAGTCACTGCTGGTTGTCCTCTGGTTTGGACAGCCTTAGATATTCATGTATGTTTTCACGCCAGACACTTGCACTTGTGCACTAGATACATACTTGTACACACACATGTACTGTGTACATACACATACCATTTACAAGTCATATGTACATGCAGAGCCAAACACAGGTGTACACAGATCCATACACATCACACAGTACATGTATGCCAGGCATGCACACACGTGGGCGTGTGTATGCACTGAACAGGAGCACCACCCTGTGGGTGCACACACGTACCTACACACAGCAGACATGTGGACACATGCATACATGAACAGCAGACATGTGTAGATGGCACAGACACACAGTGGTCACCTTTATGCACACACACACACACACACCAGACAGCACACGTGCACGTACACAGTGACCTATCCCAAAACACGGACGTCCGCTAGATCCAGCTTTGATCATAGTCTGAGAGCTGCGAGGAACCTCAGAGACCACCCAGGTAAAGCACGGATGTGAAGACGCCTGGCCTGGGGCCCAGCCCTTCCGCCTGCATGCAGGAGGACATCAGTAAGCACCACTCACAGCTGTGATGGTCTTGGCCCCCCTCTTACACGGAGGGAAACAGAACCATACGTGTGTGTGGCTGGCTGGCGCCCCTTGGCAGGGTAATAGAGGAGCTGGCAGAAGAACCCTTCCCATGTGTTCTGTGATGGCACCTTCCTGTCCAGCCCACATTCCCACATAACAGCCCACAAATATTCCACTTCTCCCACGTGCCACATTCTTCCTGAAGCACAGGCCCTGGGCTTCGGCTGCAGTGAGTCTGTAGAGGAGGGCTCGTCACCCCTGCCTGACTGGGGGACGCCCCAAGGCACAAGCACTTCCCTTCTCCACAACACTGGGTATTCTATCCATCAGTCTAGAGGCCTCTGAGGACTTGCTGCACCAAGCCCCAGGTCTCCCTACGGGGACAGAGTGACATTTGTATCTACATGAGTCCCCTTAGCGTGGGGCACAGGGCTCACCATGCTCATACACCATTTCCCCCTCTGAACCTGCAACAGGCACTCTAGCGCATGGACCTCAGAGTCAGAGGGCCCTGACTCCACCCCTCACCAATGACAGCGCCTGGGGCAAGTCACACAACCTCTCCAAGCTCCTCCTCCTCATCAGTAAGACAAGGAAAGTTTATCACTTAAACTGATAAGAGGACCCAACGTGGTTTTGCCTGTGAAGCATGCGACAGGCACATAGCAATCGTCAACAATTGCCAACGGCATAGAGCAGAGCATAGGTGCTTGCTACAGATGACTATTGTTATCATTACAATGTAGGAATTATGACTCCCATTTTAATAGATGAGAAAATTAGGGCTCAAAGAAGTGATGTGACTGGTTGAAGGTCCCAAGGCCGAGAGAGGCAGAATGGGAACCCAGGCCGTATCCTTCTGACTCCAGATCCCCTCAGTCCTCCCTGGGATAGGACGTCACCTGGTCCCCGGGTGCGGGCCACCAACATGCCTCCACCCAGAGTTCTCACCTGTGCTCTGGGTCTCCAGCAGCTTGTGCATAGAGCTGTAGGGCCTGGGCGGGATGTTGAGGCTGGTGAGGGTGGTGGGTCCAGAGGCGGGCGCCACCTCCATTAGCGCCTTCTCTTTGAGCATCTCAGGTGGAGGGCTGGTGTGCACAGTGGGGTACACCTTCCCACTGTCCACGGTCCTGCCCGATGCCTCCGATGGTGACCTGGGAGGGAGTGCCTGGCAGCGGACTGGCTCCAAGTGGCAATCAGCATGGTAGAAGCTGTGCACAGCCTCTGCACCCCCTGGAGGGCCCCTGGAAAGGGCAGGAGTTGAGGGTGGTGGCAGCATGAGCCGGCGGGACCCACTGGCATCTCTGTCCTGGATCTGTGGGCTGGGCCGGGGAGCCCGCAGAGTCCCATTGCCCAGGTGGTAGTGGTGGTGGTGGTGGTGGTGGTGGTGCACCAGATGGTGGACGGACGGACGGCGGTGGGGGCGAGAGCAGCTGCCGCTGGGCTGGGGCTCCTGGCCCCCACGGGGCGCTGGGCTGCTCAGCAGGCCAACCCGCACGCCCGCTGCCCGGGAGACCCGGGCCAGCCTTCGGGCTGCTTTCCGGAGGATATACACGAGGTACTTGAGCAGCTCCTCGTAGCAGCTGCCGGGCTCGGAGAAGCTGGCCAGGGTGCTGGCGTTGGAAAGGAATCTCACGCGCTGCTCTCGCATCAGCTGGCTTTCCCGCTGCTTGGTCTCTGAGAACTGCGTGGCAATCACCACCAGGCACAGGTTGATCATAAAGAAAGAGCCCACCTATTGGGGTGAAGACAAAAAGAGGAGACAGCCTGAAGGAAAGGGAATCACAGTGCATGCTGCCGAGTACCGAGCACTTCCTGTGTGCCAGATACTAGGCTCAGTAATTGTCCAAGCATCATCCTGTTTCATTCTCATGACAGTCTGAAGAGGTGACACTTTATTTTTTTTTTAAAGGTGACACTTTAATTATCTCCTTCTGACAAGTGAGGAAACAGGTTCAGAGATGCTGAGGAATTTCCCCATGATCATTCAGCACAGCAAGGCTAAGAGCTGAACCATCCTCTGTGGAATTCCAAGGAATTGCTATTGATCATTAGGTTATTGGCAAGGATATCTCCCAAATTCCCTGCCCCTAAACAATCCCATTGTCCGAGATCGTGAGCATCCCCCTTCTCACTTTCCATTAGGAGTAGAGAAGGCTATGGAAATGAATGCTATTTGGGGGACATGGGTTTTCACATTGGATTGAGCTTTTGAGATTCTGGCAAAAACACCATTTACAAAACTCTTGCTTCTAGTCCCAAGTCCTGCTGTGTGACCTTGAGTAAGACCTTTAACCCTGGGGCCTCAGTATCCTCATGACCATTGGCCTTGCCTGTATCCCTCTTCCAAACCATGTCTCTCCTCTCCCCTAGCTGGGTGACAGGCTGACTCTGAGCCCTGCAGACTCTGCCTTGACCACACTGTCACGTCTCCACTTCCATACCTCAGTCCCCACCCCCCACCCCCACCCCGGGCCTCTGGGATGGCAATTGCTTGGACAATGATCCAGAATGAAAGTAATGAATATTTATGGTGAAAGGCAAAATTTTTTTTCTAGATTGTGTCCTAGTAATTATGATAATTAGCTTCACTAGTGTGATTCCGGAGAGCTGTTTGGAAAGATTTTTCATGGGGTGTGTGGGAGGGTGGAAACAAGGTCCCTTACCTCTCTGTCTGCTTCCTCCCACTCCCCAGCCTCAGAGAGAGCCGAATGGGGAGAAAGATCACAGATCACTTCCCAGAGGTGCTAACGTTGCCACCCGGGTGACGGTGGGGAGAAGGGAACAGGCCCCAAGCCTGGCTACTTTTCCCCATCAGGGACGACTGGGGGCGGGGGGCTATTCTTTCTCAGGGACCCCTCTCACTCACCAACAGGTCTTTATTCTGTCTCCACCTCTCTCTGGAGCCTAAATCCTGAGTAGATCTTCATCTCTTTCTCTCATCTTTCTCTTATCTGTCTTTCTGTCTGGCTATGTCACTGGCCTCTTGGTGAAGTGGGAAAAGGGTTGGATTTGGAGGCAATAGCCTGGGGCTGAATGCTCAGCTCCAGCAAGCCTGCCCTCTGGAGCTCAGAGTTCTTGTTTAGAAGATGAGGCCCACAGTCCCTGCACCTGCTGCCTCACAGGGAATCTGAGGGCGAAGCGGGCAGCAGATGTTGCAGCACGCTTCAGCGGCAGCACTCAGCCCAGCGAGACCAAGCCAGAGCACAGTCAAAGCGCATGATTGGGCCAGATGAATGAGGAAACATCGGTTTCCTCATCTGTAAAATGGAGATAATACCAGGATCTTAGTTAGGATTAAACACACCAGCACATAAAAAAGCACTCCAAGCAGGGACTGGCACATAGTAAGTGCTCAATAAATATTAGCTATAAATGGTAGCAATTAAATGATTAATCATGGTAGTGATTAAAACTACTAAATAAATATTGCTACTTTTGCCTCTGTCTTCTGTCCTCATAAAGTCTTGGAACTTCTGAGCTGGAATAACAGATCACACAGTGTTTCTCAACACCAAATGATGGGAATTTGGAGTGGAACAATTCCTTGTTTGCAGGACTGCCATTTCAAGGTGTCTCTTACTTACCCCCTGCCTGCTAGCAAAATGCCAAAAGTGCTCCCCTAGTCCTCATAAAAAGCAGAACCACCCTTTGCATTTCCAAGTGCCCCCTAGGAGAGGTGGCATCACCCTGGGTTGAGAACCACCCATTTTACTGATGAAGAAACAAATGCCCAGGGTAGGGCTGGGGGCCTCATGGGGAATGACTTGCTCACGATTTTAAGTGGTGATGAGTGACAGGCCTTGACTTTGGATTTCCTCCTAACTTCTCATAACAGGCGCCCTCTGCCTGCATCTCTATGAGACTTGCACTGAGAGCTGGAACTTCAGACCAAGCAAGTCCCCTCTCTGGACTCCCCCTATCCATTTCCCCAGTATCCTCCACTCCCACAAGAGCTTGAGGAATCACTCACAATGATGAGAAGGATGAAGTAGATGAAGTTGTAGAAGGAGTGAGCATCCATCACAAAGTACATGATGTCGACCCAGCCCTCCAGCGTGATGACCTAGGGAGGTTGCAAAGGGGCAGGTTATTTCTGGGCCCCCTAGAGTTTCCTGCAGTCTCCTCTAGAGGCCCTGATCCCAACTCAAGCCTGAGGATGACTACTCCAAGCTGGGACTGTGTCCTAGCACTTGGGCTCTGGGAACTCTCCCAGTGCCCAGGCTACCCTACCTGGAAGATGGCGATCCAGGCATAGCCAATGTTGTCGAAGTTGATGGCACCCTTGAAGGGGTTGTGCTCCCCCGCGGAGCAGTTGGTGTAGTACTGGTTCCAGTTCACGCAGGTGGTATTGCTGGAGCTGTTGTAGGCCTCGTAGTCCAGGCCGCAGGGCGGGCCGCCACCCCCGTCCCCGCGCAGCGTGGGCACACTCCTGCAGGAGCGCATGCCGTTTTCACGAGGCTGGGAGCAGATGAATGGGTTCTCATCCTCGTTCTCAGTCTGGTAGTAGCGCTCCAAGTCCACGCTCAGGGGGCTGAGGAGCAGACAGGAATGAGGCTGAAACCAGGGTTTTCAGGGGACAGGGCCCAGGAAGGGAGAGCTGGGTGGATGCACTGAGGCACACAGGGCAGGTACTAGGCAGGGGCAGGGGTCTGTGGGTGCGCATGAGGGGGTGTCAGGAGCACGCGGATCGAGGGTGAAACTCCAGAGTTGGGAAATGGGAAGGCTCCATTCTAGGGCAGTGGTTCCCAATGTGGCTGCACTTTAGCCTCACTGAGGAGCTTTTAAAAATCCCCACACCCAGGTTGAACCCCATACAAATGATATCAGAATGGGGAGCTGGGGAACCCAGGCCTTAGCAGTTGTCTCAACTCCCCAGGTGACTTCAGTGTGTAGCCAAGTTTGATGGCCAGACACATCATTAATAACAGAACAGGTATGTCACCCGCAACAGGGACTGAGGGAGGTCCCAGCCCCACAGTCACTCCCAGGTCACCTCCCGCTCATGTGCCACTCACAGGCTGAAATTCTCAGGCAGGAAGCATCGGTTACGAAGCAGTCCTGCCCACAGCTGGACACCAACGATGCCGAAGATGAAGAAGACGAAGAAGCAGAGCAGCAGGACGTTGCCCAGCATGGGCAGCGTGTCCAGCAGCAGCGTGACGAGGATGCGCATGCCTGTGGGGGCAGAAGCCACGCTGGGGGTGCCAGGCTGGCTGGGCTAGGCTGGCTGCCACAGGCCTGGCAGCACTCCCAGAGAGGGCCCACCGGGGCCTCTGAGGATGAGGCAGCCCGGCTCAAGCTGGAGGGAGACCAACAGACACTGCTAACTCTGTAGGCAGCCCTCACAGCCCCTAACCCCTACCCACTCTCCCTCGGCCCATCCACACCAGTCAGAGCACAGTACCACCAAGGAAGGGCAGAGTGGCCACAAACAGTCTCCAGCACCACATCCTACCTAACTCTCCTAACATCATCACAGAGCCGATACCATCATCCCCAATTTGCAGATGAGGGTCAAGGCTCAGAGGACTGGCATGACTTGTCCAATATCATAGAGCTGCCAAATACAGGTGCCAGGACTTAAAAACCAGGTTCTCTGCTTCCGCATCCCACTTCGCAGCACACACACACACACACACACACAACACACATTCCCATCAGTCATAATCACCTGACCCCATAGTCACTGGGGAAACCAAGGCAGAGAACTCCAGCAGGGATGTTAGCGGGGAGGAATTTCCCTTTGAGAAAGAAGCCCTCGGCAGGGATCAAGGTGACCTGCACTTCACCGTGGTTCTGAGCCCCCTTCCTGAGTCTAGTCTCTGCCTGGTCCAGTTTCTCACATCAGGACCTGAGAGGCCTGAGGCTATTTTCTCAGGTGGCCATTTGTTAACAACCTCTTTCACAGGGAAAGCCTCCACAAACCTGCCCCCTAAGATGCTGTTAGACACTGCCCACCTTCCCTACTCCAGATTTAGGATGTCAAAACTAGCTAATAGGCTTCCCTGGTGGCTCAGCTGGTAAAGAATCCACCTGCAATGTGGGAGACCTGGGTTCGATCCCTGGGTTGGGAAGATCCCCTGGAGGAGAGCATGGCAATCCACTCCAGTATTCTGGCCTGGAGAATCCCCACAGACAGACAAGCATGGCAGGCTGCTGTCCATGGGGTCGCAAGGAGTCGGACATGACTGAGCAGCTGAGCACACACAGCAAACTAGCCCCTAGGCCACCAAGCCCTTGTCAAACACACAGATCTCTAGTGACTAGTTTTGACCCCTAAAGTGCCACTCATGTGCCCTAAAGTGCTACCCCCTGACCCCCCCTTCTGAGCAGCTGCTAATTAATCCTCCTGATGACTACACCAGCCCATCCGCCCCACCCCTCCCACCCAGCCAGCCCAGTTTTCTCACTCAGTCACTCTCCCCTCCCCCAACCCCAGCTCCCTTCAGCTTCTCTGTGCTCCAACTGAGATCAGTTCCTCAGGGTTTGCATTAAGGGAATTACACTGGTAGTTAGAGGCCTATAAATCTGCCAGCCATCACCTGGGGTGCGAGAGAAGAGAAGGCATGCCTCTGTCTGGAGATCGCATTAACACCAACACACCTCAATGCCTGGAAGACACACTAAGCACCTCTGCCCACCCTGACACACATCCACATCCACACAGAGGCACGTGTGCACAAGCAGCAAAGGGGGCTACTGCTACAACAGACACAGGGCCCCAGAAACATGCCCCCACCCACCCCACTGGGACAGCAGCAGAGACCATCTGCAGTTTGTGTAGGCTGGGGAGTTGCGATGGGGGCCTGAGCAAGGGTGGGGGGCGGGATGTGGGGGGAGCTGGAGCTGCCAAAGCCTGGCTGGCTCAGAAACCAATGCGGTTTAATTTAGATAATGGTCCCGGCAGTCAGTTGCTGCAGCGGCTTGGAAGGGGGTGGAAAGGGACATAGGCGGGAGGATGAGGCATGGAGCGGCCTTGTCTTGGGAGAAGCCATGCTCGGTGTGGCCACTGCGGTTCCAACGAGAACCAGACTGCATGAGACGTGGCTCTGGCTAGAAAAGGCCGTCCCACTTTGCACCCATTTCTCCTGGCCTGCCAGCTCTCTACCCTGCTCCCACCCACCCCTCTTCCACTGGAGGGAGGGTAGTGTAGCTGAAGGGAACAGGTCATCTGAGACCTCCTGAGACTAGGACCTAAAATCAGGCTGAAATGAGGGGGAAGAGCCTTTCCAGGTAAATCTCACAGTGCCACAGCCAGTATGGGGGCTCCCTTTGGCTCCAGTGACCCAGATTTCCACTGAGCCCTTCTCTGAAGCGGTCTGCCTCATTGTGCCAGACCCTGATGAGGCCTGTGAGTGGCCAGGAGGTAGGGGTGGGATCTGAGACTTCCATATTTCCCCTTCGGGTTCCCCGTTCAGGGGCCGAGGGCTGAGGGGTCACTCACTGGGCACCCGGTTAATGGCCCTGAGGGGCCGCAGCACACGGACTGTCCTGACAGCTGAGAAGCTGACGTTCTGCAGGTCCAGCGAATACTCCAGCATCCTGCAGGGAGGGGGCCAAAGGGAAGCCCTTTGAGTCTGAGGCCACCATGAGGGTCAAAAGAGGTCAATGAGGAATCCTCCCCTTCCACCAAGGGACCCTGAAAAGCCAGCTCTCTCCCTAGGGGCAAGGCCACCCTCAATCCAAGGATGAACTCCTTATCAGAGACTGAACAGAAAAGAGTGTGGATGGAGGATCCCTGGAATTCAGAGAAGCATGGGTTTGAGCACGATAGGCAGGGCAGCCCTGGACCCTCAGTAGACAGCCAGGGAGAAAGCAGCGCTGTAAGTGGGCAGGGGCTGGGAGCCAGGCCTAGAACCCTGGACCTGGGGAAGGGACTTATCTGATCCATCACTCTTCCACTCCAGGCCCTCACCCTGCAATGACGATGAAAAAGTCAAGCCGGTTCCAAGTGTCTCCCAGGTAACATTTTTTCCCAAAGATGCCCAAGGCCACCATCTTCACCACCATCTCCACAGCGAAGAAGGCAAAGATGAAGTCATCAAAGGCCTGATATGCAGACAAAAGGCTGCTGAAACTGAGGAAAGGGTGGGCAAATCCCCCCCACCCCATCCCCACCCCCACCTCTGGGCTCAGGGCCTCTTGCAGAGTCAGGAACTGCCCTCTCGCTCACCACACACGTGCTCACCTGCAGAATCCGGCAGCGCTGGGAGTCACAGGCGATATCTTCACATGGCCGGAACATGCCCAGGGTCACACAGTTGAGAAGGATGACCAACATACTGATGCGCTCAAACCAGGTACCGAGTGGTCAAGGAAACAGCTGGCCAGGTGAAACCCGATCACCATCTTGTCCAAGCACCTCCTGCTGCTTGACCTCTCAACCCCATCTGAGATGTAGCCAGGTGTGCTAGGAGGATGCTGGCCTACATATCATACTGGCCCCCCAGGCCCA
This sequence comes from Bubalus bubalis, assembly GCF_019923935.1. NCBI lineage: Eukaryota > Metazoa > Chordata > Mammalia > Artiodactyla > Bovidae > Bubalus > Bubalus bubalis. Next base: position 26,957,226 of record NC_059159.1, on the reverse strand, counting down.
GACCCACCTTGGTCATCTCACCTCTCTGGACCCAGCTTCCTCTTCTGTAAAGTAGGAAAAGCCACAAATATCCTGACTATTTGCACAAGCCATTTAGGGGATAAAATCAATCGTGCTTGTTGGAAATGCCAGGCACTAAGAGTTTGCTGCTGAATCTGAATCCTATTCTCCCTACCTCACAGGGAAGATGTGAGAAGCAAATGAGATAATGTATGTGAATGTGTGACACAAACCTAAAGTCGGATTATGCCTGCCTTACAGTTTACCAAGCACTTTCACAGCAGGCCACACTGGATGCTCACAACAGCCTCAGGAAGTATCTGAGCTAGAACAGATCACCTTCTTCTGCAGAACTCAAGGAAACTGAGGCCCACACAAAGTCATGTGCTGAAGGTCATGGAAGAGACCCAGATGAGACAGAGGTTTCTAAGTTTCTGATCTGGGATGGTAGCTTCCATAGCTGCTCAGGCTGCATGGAAGGGGCTGTCACGACCACACTGGCACCAAACTGACAGGCTGAGGCAGACAAGTGCTACAGGACCACAGGCACAGGCTGCCTCTTCCCCATCAGCCCCCTGGCCTCTCAAAGCCCTCAGATGGCCTCCAGACACATTCACACGTTTAAGTAATGAGGACCCACTACATGCTAGTCCCTGTACTGGACACAAGCCTGGGTGGAGCAGACAGTACCGTGTATACAGACCATGCCACCACCACTCCTTCTTAGGGTCTCCAGCAAAGTTCTGTTTTTCAGCAAGGGGGAGAGGGGTCTTTTTAAACCCTGAGTCTCTCCACATAGTGGATTTCATTAAGGGATTCACTTCTAGCCCTCAGCAGGAGAATGTACAAAATGGCTTCCAGACCTTAGAAAGTTCTGGGGATCGAGCTCACATATAAATGATTGAGCATCCCATTTTCTCAAGGAAAACATGAGAAGGATGGGAAAGAGTAAAGAGGCTAGAAGCAAGCAGAAATGGGAGGCCTGAGGAAGGAGAAGGCCTTGAGGAGGAAGGTGCAGAGGGGGTCATGGCAGCCCACAGCATGACCGAAGAAGCCAGACTCAGTGTAACAGTCAGGGCCCTGAGAAGATGGAATCTTCCCGTCATAACTCCACTTTCAGAGTTGAGAAGGCTTTGGCCAGGGACCCAAGAACTCTCCTTGAAGCTGGTTCCAGCCATACCCCATCTCTGTCTTGAACCTCAGACTAGTCTCCCCCTCTGGGAGTCCACACTCAACCTCCTCAAAGCCCTCCTACCCTCTCCTATCACCCAGGCCGTTTTCCCTGACTCACATCCCTTTCCACTGACAGGTACCCAAACTTCCCAAAGCACTACAATTTCCCTAACCTCACATCCTCACATGAATAAGAGTTAAAAAAAATTTCCAGGCTTTTGGGGTAAGTAGATGGAATGGGGAAATCAAAGGAGCACTCTGTTTCCATGGAGCTGTTTTCCTGAGTAGAGCTAGAGCCCAATGGATCTCTCCCCAGAATGAGGGTCAGCCAGGGGTCACCCTGGAATAAAGGGGACAGGGAAGGAGCTCCCTTGGGACCATCATCTGGAAAAGGAAGGACACAATTACCTTCAAGAACTGGCCTGCTTTCCCCAAGATAGCCCCCTCCTCTCTTCTGTAGGGAAGAGGTTCTGGAAGGGACCCATATGAGCAGATGTCTCCACATGGAGGGGAGGTGGGTAGTTCTCCTGGAAAGAGGAGCTCCTGGGACACCTGTTTGGACCTCCCTAATGGCAGTGAGTCCATCACATCATCTGTGCCCTCGTTTCATCTCCCTCGCTGAGGCAGGGGCACTCTGATACATCCAAGCCCCTACACAGCTTAGAGTAGTGCCTGCCCTGTAGCAGATGATCAATACATGGGAAGAATGAATGAATGAATGAATGGATCAATCAATCAATATCTATGCCTAGAAGCCAGATGTATCTCCCATTCATGTTTTCCTACCTTAATTGCTTCAACAGCGATAAATTAATGATAACTGGGGGTGGGGTGGGGAGAAGCGACACTGTAAAGGAGCTATCCATCTTTCTATCCACACCTTACACACGCTCATGCTGAGGCTTCTTAGAGCCAGAGTCTGCCCGCAAATACCCCCACCTCCAGCTCTTAACAATGGAAGCCCCTTCTTAAAAGCCCCCATAGACAATTCACCTTACTTCTAGGTGCATCCTGCCACTCTCACCTCTCCCCCTTCCCTATAGATAAACATAAACGGAAAGTGGAAACCTCAGGGCACAGGCTAACTTGGGACAATCTAAACTGAGGAATAATTAATGGAGATGGGGGGTTTTTCACCCTTGTCAGGGTAGGGCTCATTTCCTTGAGAATATAGCCGTATGTCACTGTGTGATGTTCCTCTGTTGCCATAACAACAGGAGGATGTGTCACCAGGTGGTGTGGATTTGTTGCCATGGTAACAAAAAGGACCCTCTCACATATGAACTCCCCTTGCCCAGGCTTCTGTCTTATCCTCATGCAGGGAAGGGGACGTGGGGAGACCCACAGGTTATCAGCTTCAGGAGGGGGAACCATGTGACAAATCTCCATAGTAACCAGGGGAATGGGGGACACTGGTTGCCATAGTGACTGTGAGAGACCTGTGCAGTCACATGTCTACTGTTGCTATGGTGACTGTCCGGGCTGGAGTGGATCCCAAAGGGGGAGGTGGGTAGGAGAAGGGAGGATCTTTCTTCTCCCAACAACCCACCATCAAAAGCAGAGAAAAAGGAAATGGCAGGGTGAGGAACCCCACTTGCATCCCTCCCCCTCTCCTCCCTACAAGAAAAAAACTAGAGCGTGTTATCTGCACAACTGAGTCTTCTCTGTGGGGCTTTATCTAGAGCCTTTGCCTAGTTAGGCAGCTATAAGGGAGAGGAAGGTAGAGCTGGACCACCTCCAGGGGTATGGGAGCTTGGGACAAGGCATGCTTGAGAAGGGAAGCAGCCCCCCAGCTGTCCCATTCCCTGCTAGGAGCCTGCAAATCTGAGACTAAGGAGAGCTAAAGAGGAAACTGGCCTGGACCCAGGAATCCTGGCCTCCTAGTACTCGTTGGGAAGGTGGGGTGCTTGTCTCATTTGCCTCCAGAGAGGCTGGTGTCTATGAGACTCAGCATTCCCCAGGTGGGGTGAGACCTAGGGGCTCAGGAGCAGGGTTCCTGTTGGGAGGCTGAAAAGGGGATTCCCCCAGCCAACCCCCCCCACCACCACAAGCCTGTTTCACAGTGGTCTGCCCATTGCCTGTTCCAGAGTGTGGGTGTGTGGGGAGGGAGGTTTCCAGCTAAACTGAAAACTGCAGCCCTGAGAAAGGCAGCCAGCCCCACCCAGAGACAGAGATGTGAGACACGGGGACACAAGAGAGCCGGCCCGCTGGAATCTTTGGGAGGGAAAATAGGCCAGAAATCTGATTCAAATGTCTGTGACTCTGTGTGTGTGTGTGTCTGCGTGCATGTGTGTGTGTGTGTGTGAGCAGTTGTGTCTGTCGCCATCCTGGCTGAGGCAGGCAGGGCGGGGTGAGAGCTCGAGCGGGAGGAGGCAAGGGTGAAGGGGGGCTATGTGGTCGGGATAATCCCAGGAATGGCTCCAACTGGCACTCTGGGTGATGGGGAGTCCCCCAACAGTTCAGAAGAGCAGAGTGTGTGCGGAGCCGGGAAGAAAGGTGGGCCTGGGACAGAAAGAGTGCAAGGGGGTGCTCTGGCCATCTCAGCCTAGTTCAGTCCTCTAGCCCCAGCCCTTCTCCCCAGAACCCTCTCTGGAGGGCCTTGGGGTTAAAAACGAGAGGGGGGAGCTGGTGAGGAGATACGAAGAACACCTCCCTTCCATTTTCTCTGAAGACCAAAATGGAGACTTCTCCCTAGGGAAGGGAAGCAGGGGAGCTTGGGACACTGGGATGGTGGCAAGGAGAGCTCCAGAGACTCCCTGTGCCCCCTCCCCTCCAGACACACACACTCGCAGACACACGCAGATCACACACTCACACTCACTTCTGGAAGCCATTAGGGCTCCTGCTGCTCAGGCCTCCCCCTTCTCCTCCCCCCACTCCTGGCAGGCTCCCTTCTCCCCCTCTGGCCCCCTTCCCACTCCCCCTCTCGGCATCCCAAATGCCAGCCTGTGATTTCCAAATGAGAAAAAGCTGTGCTGGGCTCTGAGCTTGGAGAAACTCCTACACAAACTTCCAGATGTGACACAACAGCCGAGAGGGAATGCTCAGGATCTCCTTCCCAGGAGGGGAAACGCACTCCCTCACACTTGAAGAAACATATACTGCAAAGTCCAACACACTCCCTTCCCTATAGCCTGGGAGGAGGGGGCCTTTCTGACTGTCCATGAAGCCCTGGTCTCCCCAATACCAAAATATGCACTTCCAAGCTCCTCCTTCCTTTGCTGTCACCCATACCTCCCCAAGACACACACACACACATGCACACACACATTCACACATACACCACGTCCCACCTGGGTCTAGATCCCCTCTCTAGGAAACCCGGTCTCTTAAAGAGGCTGAGAAGAATGCCAAGAAGAACCTAGCGAGCTTCAGTTCGTTGAGGGGAGGTGTCCCGTCCCCCAGGCCCAGAGGTGCAGCCAAGGGAAGCCTCGAGAACACTAAAAGGACTGAGAGAAAGATCGAGGTCCAAGAGTCAGTCCAGAGCCCCTCTGACGAGAAAACACAGGTTTCTTTTGATACAGGATGTGATGAATATGGTAAGGGCACATCTGAAGCAGCTCCCTTGCCAAGAAATTGTTCTCCACCCATCCTCAGCCAATCCAGGCTTAGGGGCTTGTCCAGACCTAGTAAAGCTGATGCCCCACACCCCAGACTCCCACCACTAGAGGTAAGCTTGCCCCCCCTCCCCACTCCCAAGATGAGCACTGGGCCTCCACCTCTCTTTCCTCATTCCAGCCCTCTCCACTTGCCCTTTTCCAGACCTCCTCAAGGAAGAAACCTGATCCCAGACCATCCACTAGCACCTAAGATAGGGTGGATGGGGGAGATACTGGCCAAGAGGTCTGCGGCTTTTTGGAGGGAAAAAGAAGAGAAGATTTCTCTCTACACACATAACCACCACCACCACACACCCCGGGGGCTCCTGAGAAGGAGGAGTTGGGTCTAGTGCTTTTTCACATTCATGGAGAGGGTGGGTGATTAGGAGTGGAGAGGAGGGATGCCCCGAGACTGTTCTTTTTTACAGACATTTGTTCCCCATCTCTACCACTGAGAAAGGACTCTGGGGTGGGGGGTGGGGAGCCCAAATGTGCCAGTTCAGCAGGTCCACAGACCTTTGAGGCAACCCCCTTTTCCTGCAGCTCAGAGAGAAAGGAAGGGGCAGGGGATGGAGAGAGGGTATGATGAGGGGAGCTTCCTAAAGACCCACAGGGTGCACAGGATGGGGGTTGGGGGGAGACCCAAGCTCACATCTCTGCTTTGCGCACTAGAGGCAGCAGAGCTGCAGAGAGAGGGCGGCACCAAGCTCTCCCCCTCCCCAAAGCAGAGTCCCAGTTGGGCTCTCAACTGGTTACAGGGGAGAACTGACATCTCTCACCCTGGGTCCAAAAGGGCCTCTGAGCTGGGAAGAAAGAGCCAGGAGAAGCTGTCAAGACCAGGGATGGCAGCCCATCCCACTCCCCTTTCCTTTTGGCAGTGGTGGGACTCACCCAGGAGCTAGGAGCTGGGCATTAGTCAAGCAGACTAGGGGCTAAGGGGGAGAAGCCATGGGGGTAAGGGGGCTGGTGTCTCCCACACAATTCCAGACAGGGCACAGGAGAGAGGGCAATGCTAAATCTATCTTCCTGTAATGTGGGGCTTGCCTTTCACAAAGCCATCCAAGGAGTAGACATGAGGTGGTGGACCTAAGATTTCCTCAGTGAACCAGCTCACAGCCTCACTGTCCCCGTGCCCCCCACTGCTTTCTCGGAAGGCTGTGGTCTCCATACCTGCTCTGCAATCAGGCCGGAGCGCTCCTATAGAAAGGGGATGGGTAACTTGGACCTGCTTAAGCCCATCCCCCACTTGCCAAGCTCTTGCCACAGTCTTTCCCTCCACAAGAAAAAAATCTAGCACAAAACTCCCCAAGCCAACCTTAAGCACCCAGCATTGAATAAAGAACTGGGAAGAAGGGAGGCACTCGGAGCACTGGGTTCCTACTGCAAGGGTCTTTACTCCGACTCTGGGGGCAGATAGCTCTCCTCCACCACATCTTGTTCTCATTCTGCGCCCCTGACATCAGCCGCCGCCGGAATCTCCTTGTTGTGCCTCCAACCCGCGGGGTGGGGGTTGGGGGGGTTAGGACCTGGTCCCCGCCACCCCAGCATCTCCCTCAGGGTCAGTGAAAATGTCAGTCTCAAGGACCAGGTTGGGGAGGGGGTGGGGTGGGGTGGAAAAATTAGACCCTAGAATCCACTGCAAACTTTGGAGCTGGGGCAGGAGGGAAACCCAGGAGATTGCGGTACCCCCTCCCCCGTCCCTGCAGCTTCCTCCCCACCCCACCCTCCAAACTCGGAAACCAAACCCAGCTCGCTAACTGGCGGCGGGCGGAATAGAGCTCCCGGGCTCCCGAAGCTTCCCACATCTGGAGGATGACGACCCTCCCTTGCCCACATCTGGAGAGCATCCAGCTGCCAACCAATGGGGGCACGTCGCCTCTCTTTTCCTGGCCTGGATCCCAGCCCCTCAAGGAGGACTGAGGTGTGTGTACGGAGGTGGGGCTCGCCTGGGGTATCAGCCAAACCTGCTCCCGTCTCCGCTCCCACTCTGACACCCCCTCCCCTCCCTAGCAGCCCCCCCCCATCTGCCCATCTTTCAAGCTTACTTCTCCGACTCACCTGGCTTTTGGTTCCCTCAGGCGGTGGCCCGCCCCCCTGCGGACCCCCCAGCCCTGCCGTCGTGCCCCGGAGGATATGGGTTACAGACCGTGCGGAGACACCAGCTCCGCGGGCGGCTGTCCTGGCTCAAGTAGAAGAAAACCACCGGGGCCAGTGCAGGGTATGGCAGCCCCTCCGCCTCGGAGTCCGCGCTGCCGGGGTCCTTTTCCGCCGACCCCAGCCCCGGCCGGTCCCTGGCCCCCGACAGGTCGTTGAGCCGCATGAAGCTCCGGGGCTGTCCTGACTCCTCGGCGCCCGCTCCATCCTCCTCCTCGTCCATCCTCTGGCCAGCCGGGGCCCGGGAGGTTTCGAGAGGGGCTAGCGGCGCCCCTCAGAAAAGGTGTCCTCACGCAAGCGGGGGGCCCCGGCGGGGGCGCATCTGGGGGGCTCTAGGGCGCAGGCTGAGCCCCCGGGAGGGCCAGTTCAGCCCAGATCCCCCTGCCCGCAGGGGCATGCTGCCCGCCGGGCGCCGGGTCGAAGGGAAGCCCCGCCTGGCGCGAGTCCCGCTTCCCCAGGGCTTTTAGGGCCCCCCGGGCCAGCCGGCCGGCTCCCCCTCACTTTGTTCTGGCTTCTTCGCTTCGTGCCCAGGCTCCGGTCGCCAGATTCGGCGCTACCTTCGGCGAAGCGGCCCCAAGAGGGAGAGAGAGAAGAGGGCTGGAGGTGGGGTCCGAGGAGGGGCGCCCCCTCTTCCCGCGGCGCAGCTGGAGCAGGATCTAAGGGGTCAGCATCGTCCCGGCTCCGCGCCAGCGGCGGCGGGGGAGGGGAGGAGGAATCTCATTGGGGGTGGGTTTGGAGGGGGTGGGGGGCGGCTCCTTCCTCCTCCCGGCCGCCGGCTCCCGGTCCAGGAGGGGCGGGGAGGTGACGAGGGGCCGTCCCAGGCGGGGGTGGAGGCGGAGATGCCGCCGCCGCAGCCGCCGCGGTGGCTGCTGCTGCCGTAGCTGTCGCCGGCGCCACTGCCTCCTCCTCCGGCCGAGACGCGGAGAGAGCAAGCGAAAGCGGCGGCGAGGAGCCGGGCGCACACCACAGCTGGATCCCTCACTCCAACTTCAAGCCTCGGCCCCGCCTCTCCCCAGCCAGCCTCGCAGCCAATGACCGCGCGCCGCCGGCCCCGAGCCGCACGTCCATTGGCTGGTCGGCGTGGCAGTGAGGGCGGGGGTGCCGGGGAGAGAGCCACAGCTGGAATCCGGTTCCCACCCCAAAGCCCGGGACCGCCTCTCTCCCCTCCTCTTGCCCCTGGTGTCAGCTCCAGAAGACCGGAGCCAATTAGACAGCTACCCAGACCGAACCCACTTTCCTATTGGCCGCTAAGGGCTCTGGGACTCTTCTGGAGGGAGCAGCAGGGACTCAAAAGTATTTGGAGTGGGGTCCTGGGATATCGTTGCGGGCCCCGGGGCATCCTTTGTCCAAGACCCCAGAATTGGGCCGCAAATGGGGGGCGGGGCTCAGCTCTGGGAGAGCCTGGTGCAGAAGGAAGCAGACGGCCCGGAGTGAGGGGTGTGACCAGGGTCCTAGAGCAAAACCTTGGTTAATCTTTCATCCTGGAGTTGAGCCTGGGACCAGGACTGAGGAGGGGCGAGCGGAGCGGGAAGTCCGGGGGATAGCACTTCAGGCTGGGGGGCGCTAGTCTTAGGGAAACGGGCGGAGCCAAGGAAAGGTTGGAGCAGGCAAGGTCTGGGCGTGGTCTCTACCAACTTCTTGGGCTTGTTTGTCCTCCCAGGTCCACTTTTGCTACTTTGACCCTAATCTCCTAACTAACCTGCTGACCTTGATCTCATGTTGACACTCCTAAGCTTCCGGAGAGGGCTTCGTGCTTGAACACATGGCCCCAGACAGGTCACAATGGACTCAGCCCAGATCTCTAAGAGCAACTGCAGAGAAAGGGGATGTTCCTGCCAAGGGAATTGCAGGGGTCTCCAGTGTGTGGGAGGCGGTGAAAGCATAGAACTGGGCTTTGCCGACTCTTAACCTGCAGTTTCACTAAGCACCCATTCAGTGCCTCAGTTTCTCCTTCCCGAGTTCCAATATGCCTGTCTGCAGGAAAGCAGGTTGGCAGGGCTACTCTCCTCGCACATTTACATCTTACCCCGAGCAGGTCCTCGAGGGTTTGCTGCTACCCACGCTCGCGCACACGGGCGCAGACCCCGGCCCTCACCCCGCCTCTCCCTCCTGAATCCTCCGGCTCTGTCGGCCTCAGGTCCCTCTCGCCCGCAGCGCTACCCCTAAAGGTGGTGTGTACCCTGGATCGGGGTTCTGGGGTGAAGTGGGGCAGAGAGGGCATCCAAGATTAAGACGTCGGGAAGCGCTTTCCCACCTCTGCTGGAGGTAGATACTGCGCAACCAAGCAGATCAGTTAGTTCTCTGGAGACTTCAGGGCCGCTTACGCGCCAACGCCTAGAGGCAGAGGAATGGACTGGATGACCTTCCTACACCCGCCATCACCCCGACTCCCTGGCGTTTTTCGCTCTCCCAAGGCTGCGTCACCCACGCCTCCTGCCGAGTTGGATGGGTGTCTCAGCTCCCTCCAGGGCGGGTTTCAGGGAATGCAGTGGAGAGGGCAGAGCAGTTGCTACCTCCTAGGTTGCCCTTTCGCCGAATCTGGCTCCTAGTTGTGCAAATGAGGCCGGGCTTTTTGCATTTCATGCTAATGAGCAGATCCCTGAAGAAGTGCCTTTCTCTCCTGGCGGGAGTCCTGCTCTCATTCCGGCTTGCGCCAGCACCAGTCTTGAACTCTCAGTGGTCTTCTGGGAGAGGGGACTGTTTATTACAGTAGCCCTCAGAGTCTGACACCTTTTTCCCTCTGGGCAGTCGGCAGTTTGCCTAGTTGGCTTGCCCTTCCCAGACAAGATCAGGGAAAGAGGCCCCACTCTAATCACGCCCCGCCCTTAACAAAGAAAATGAAGCCAGAGAGGCTTGCCCTGTCCAATGGTCAGGTTTCCTGAGGGTCAGCAGACCGTACACCTTTATCCAGCACCATCCTCTAACCCCCATCTCTGGGTTGAACTTTGTTCTAGAACATACCCATAAAGGGGGGGCAGATAATATGCACCATCAGGGCAAAGCATCCCTGAACTTGGGGCCACCTAAGGCATCCAGACTCCTCTGCAGGACACCAGGGGACTCTGACATCCCTATCAGAGACGCTCACTGTTGGTCTGAGTGCAGGAGGTAAAGAGGGAGGCAGGACCCACAAAGAAGGCAAAGGAAGCCATGAAATTATCTTTAACTCCAAGCCTCAGCTCTGACATTACCTCCTCAGGGTGGCCTTCTTTCAGCAAGTATTTAGTAAGTATTACAGTACCTACTAAGTGCCAAAGTGCTGAGGACACCATACTGGGTCACTCCAGAGTCTGTAATCTCAGAGGACTTGGCCCAGCCTGGGTTTATGTTTCTATTTATGGCAATGAAATGGCTGTATTCCCCTCTAGGCTCTATGTTCCTTGAAGACAGGGGCTATGTCTATTTTGCTCATCAGTTTGGCACATAGTAAGTATGGCAGAAAGTGAAGAGGAACTACAAAGCCTCTTGATGAAAGCAAAAGTGGAGAGTGAAAAAGGTGGCTTAAAGCTCAACATTCAGAAAACTAATATCATGGCACCTGGTCCCATCACTTCATGGGAAATAGATGGGGAAACAGTGGAAACAGTGTCAGACTTTATTTTGGGGGGCTCCAAAATCACTGCAGATGGTGATTGCAGCCATGAAATTAAAAGACACTTACTCCTTGGAAGAAAAGCTATGACCAACCTAGATAGCATATTGAAAAGCAGAGACATTACTTTGCCAACAAAGGTCCGTCTAGTCAAGGCTATGGTTTTTCCAGTGGTCATGTATGGATGCAAGAGTTGAACTGTGAAGAAAGCTGAGTGCCAAAAAATTGATGCTTTTGAACTGTGGTGTTGGAGAAGACTCTTGAGAGTCCCTTGAACTGCAAGGAGATCCAACCAGTCCATTCTAAAGGAGATCAGCCCTGGGTGTTCTTTGGAAGGAATGATGCTAAAGTTGAAACTCCAGTCCTTTGGCCACCTCATTCGAAGCGTTGACTCATTGGAAAAGACTCTGATGCTGGGAGGGATTGGGGGCAGTAGGAAAAGGGGACGACATAGGATGAGATAGCTGGATGGCATCACCGACTCGATGGACGTGAGTTTGAGTGAACTCCGGGAGTTGGTGATGGACAGGGAGGCCTGGCGTGCTGCAATTCATGGGGTCGCAGAGTCAGACACGACTGAGCAACTGAACTGAACTGAAGTAGGTGCTTAATAAATCTGTTAGATGAATAAGTAACCTCAGGTAGACAAGGGGAATGGGAGGGGTAAGAAATTCCTTTCTCTGGGTCTCAACTGGTCTGTGTCTAAAACCTCCTCTGATTTTAGAGGAGAAGCCCCGTACAGACCCTGCTCCACCAGCCCTGTCAGTCCACTCCCATTTACACCTCCCTTAAGTCTGGATGGCTCCCTCAGGAACTGAGAGAATCCTCCCATTGGTGATGCTCTCTGCTTAGCAATGATACACTGTCCCGTTTAGTCACCTCACAGCCTTGGGAGTTGGTGGCTGGGTGGGTGCTGGGAGCTGGGTGGTATTTTTTAGATAAGGAAACTGAGGCTCCAGGAAATGATGAAATTACTTAAGTGACTGCCCAAACTACGAGGCCCTGTCTCCAACGGCCCTTGCCCACAGCTCCTCTAGGATAGTCCTACTGGCAGAACAAGGAGCATACTCAAGAGGGACCAGAAAAGGGAAAGAGAGGCTGAAGACTTAAAACCCCACATTTGAGCAAGACTTATGCTCAGCTGTGCCCTCTTTAGGAAATGCAAGCACTTCTAAGAGAACTAACCCTTTAAGGCCCTTACTCTCCTCAGAACTCATTTACCAACTCCCATTGTCAGGTGTGGGATTCCCTGATGGCTCAGTTGGTAAAGAATCCGCCTGCAACCCAGGAGACCCTGGTTCAATTCCTGGGTCAGGAAGATCCGCTGGAGAAGGGATAGGCTACCCACTGCAGGATTCTTGGGCTTCCCTTGTGGCTCAGCTGGTAAAGAATCCACCTGCAATGCAGGAGACCTGGGTTTGATCCCTGGTTTGGGAAGATCCCCTGGAGAAGGGAAAGGCTACCCAGTCCAGTATTCTGGCCTGGAGAATTCCACGCATGGGGTCACAAAGAGTCAAACAGAACTGAGCGGCTTTCACATTCACTTTCATTGTCAGCATGCCTGATACCAGGGCAAGGAAAAGAGGTGAGACGGAGACAGAAGACTGGCTGAGGCGGCACTGATGTCAGCAGCGAGTTGCTCAGCTGTGTTCAACTCTTTGGGGACCCTATGGACTGTAGCCAGCCAGGCTTCTCTGTCCACGGGATTTCCCAGGCAAGAATATTGGAATGGGTTGCCATTTCCTTCTCCAGGGGATATTCCCAACCCAGGGATCGAACCTGAGTCTCCTGCATTGCAGGTGGATTCTCTACTGCCTATCCACTATAGAAGTTTGGATGGAGGGGCAGAAAACACCAAATGATTTTCCTTCATAGCTGAACTTCCTGGGGGAAGAGGAAGCCTTAGTAGTCTTTATTGTATGCCAAAGACCCCAGAAAGAATGTGTTGTGTCAGATGCTTTCAGACCAGTTTTCTTACCCTCTCTGGGTCTTGAACATCTATTCGTATGAAGCAGAAGGTACCTACTTTGCCATCTCATTCATGAGGGTCAGTGGGACAACTGAGTTAAGAGGGCTTTGCAAACTGCCTGGACATTTTCAAAGCCATGGCTGGGGCTGAAAAAAAAGGCCACCTGTGCTTTCCCATGCTCCACCCTCCCTCCTCGAGCTTCCTTTGTAACTCAGTTGGTAAAGAATCCGCCTATAAACAGGAGACCCGGGTTTGATTTCTGGGTTAGGAAGATCCCCTGGAGAAGGAAATGGCAACCCACTCCAGTATTCTTGCCTGAAGAATCCCATGGACTGTAGCCTGCCAGGCTCCTCTGTCCATGGGGTCGCAAGAGTCAGTCATGACTTAGCAACTAAACCACCAACCACCATCCTCCCTCCTCATTGCACCCCAGATCAGGTTCTGCTTATCCAGACTTCCTGGCCAGGGTGAACAGGCTTCAGCCAGAAAGGGCTAGCTGACCTTGTTGGCTGGAGCCCTAATCCTCTCCAGATCGGCCGGTGGCAAGCCACCGGCCCATCTGCCCATACCCAGGTCCCAGTGACCATTGGTGGCTGTGATTAACAGTGTGCAAGGGGTGGCGATGGTCCTCAGCAGAACTCGAAGTGGTTTACTTCATTCTCCCAGCCCCTTCCAGCTCCACTCCTCCGCTCTGCTGACATCCCCACAAGCAGTGGCCCCATTCAGAGCTTATCTCTAGCAGCCTCTCCCGGCTCTCTACTCCTTGGCTCTGGGGCTACAAGGGTACCTAGGCTCATCAGACCCCCAAAGGGCTCAGGGTTGAGGTGCAGCCCCATTACTCTGTACTTGCCCTTCCCAAAGAATGCTTCTAGTCCCCTCTTCCTGGAGGAAAACTAGATGGGGCTTCCAGGGCCTGTGAAGATGTGGGTGCCAAGGATGAATCTTGTGACCATCTCCCAACACTGAGGGAACAGAAGGAGATCACAGGCAGGCAGAGATTGTCCCTGCAACAGGAAGCGCTCAGGTTTGGAGAAGGACTTCCAACCCAACTCTTTCCCTGGACTGACATATATGAAATCAGGGGGATGGACAATATGACTTCCTGTGGGAAGGCTGGGAGCTGGATAGATACCCCAAAAGAAACGTCCTTGGTCCTGATAAGAGCAGCTCTTATAATGGACCAGAAAATATACAAATTCCACGAAAAATGAAAGCTCATATGAAGCATCCCACTTCCCCAGCTTAAAATTGGAGGAGACAATGGGAAGGACCAGAAAATATGCAAATTCCATGAAAAATAAAAGCTCGTATGAAGCATCCCAGCTTAAAACTGGAGGAAACAATGCGAACAGAAGCAGCGACCTTTCTTAACCCTGTCTGAGGGCAAGGACTGGCCTTTCTCCTCTTGTGCAAGTCCATACCCCACCCCCATCCCTGGTGACCATTACCAGTCCCCTGACCTCAGCTTCACTCAGGTTGTAATGACCATGGAGAGGGGCAGAGTCAGCTTGGTGTCCTTTGAAGGTAAAAGAGGAATCCAAGGATACAGGGGGATCATCTAGGGGCTCCCAGAAAAAGGGACCCTGGGCTGCTGGTTCCCACGCTGGAGGCTGAGGCCCCGCCTTCACAAGCAAGGCTGAGGCCCAGAGGTTACCACGGGACGCTGTTAGGTTTATTCCAGGGTGAGTGGGTGCTCAGGGGGGAGCAGCAGGGATGGCCGAGGCCACCTGTTGACACGGTGCCCAGCGGTGGCCAAAGGTTCTGCAGGGCCCTGCAGGGCCTGAGTCTCTGGTTGGTTGGGAAGCTCCACCTTCTGCCCCAGCCCAAGGTAGGGGAGGCAGTCACTGATGGAGCACTTTCCGTAGTTCGCAGGGCTCGGTGATGGGCATCGAGCAGGCCTGATTCTCGCACACATAGGCAGTGGCCCGGTCTTCTAGCCGCCGAAGGGTATTCAGGAAGGGCAGCTGGCGGGACAGGAAGCTCGAGGGGTCCCCATCAGCCAGAATCAGCACCTGGGAAAGCAACAGAGAGAGTCACCCAGGGCCACCCAGACACCAGCAGGACCCACTGGTGGGTTTCTTCTCCAAGCCTTCAGTGGAGCCAGAGATACTGGGGAGCTGAGGAAGTGAGGGGTCCCGGGCAGGGGAGGCTGAGAGTGGGACTGGGCTCAGAGACCAAACCTTGTTAGGGATGTAGATGGAGTGGACACACTGCAACAGAGCCTTGGTATCCTTGGCCTGGGGGTCCCCACAGATCACAATCTAGCCAGAACAGAAAGGTTAACTCCAGTGACTGATGCCAAGAGGCTGGATCCAGACCTAACACGCCCTCCCCATCCTCCTGCCACCCATCCTATACGCCTAAGAAGAAATGGGGACTCAGCATCCCCCAGATCAGCGGCCAGGAGGCTGCATCAGATTCACTGCTCAGCAGGGGAGAGCACAGACACACACACACACACACACACACACACACACACACACACACACAAATGAGAATACACTAGGTGGCAGGGTCATCTGTAGCGATAGAGACACACAGGGCAGATACACACATGGGCAGAGACATCAGCACACACACATAAGACTTGATACACTGGAAGACACACAAACACACAGAGAGCCACACACAGGGAGACAGAGTCATCACATACACACAGAGCAGATGCCCACAGCGAGGCAGACACCAGACACACACACACACACACACACACAGGCCAACATACAAATGTAAGCAGGCAAACCTAGACATGGGCCACACACATACAACCGGGCGATCATGTACTGGTGAACACTCACCCCAGCAGACACTGAAAGGCAGGCACGCAGTCACACACCTCCAGAGTTATACAAATCCAGATGCACACACACAGCAGTAACACACACAGGGACATACACCCAGAGGCACATACCTGCACACACTACACCGCTGACCCAACTATACCGACACACACAGGCACACACACACACATTTCAGCAACCACAGGGATCCATGTTTAACCCTCTCCTCTGAGAACCCTACGCATAGGAACTCACAAAGGCACCTGCTCGTGATGGAGACCTGCCTCAGACACGTACAGACTCTTCTGCCTGGAAAAAGCAACCTTACAGACCTTCCCTTGGAGACACACACTCACACAGGGCTACACACTCAGGGACCTGAGCTCTGGGGACTGCCCCAGGAACTGCACTCCATGCCTCCACTGCAACCCCAGCTTCCCTTCCACCCTGGGTCTCAGCCCAAGGGCCCCACCTGCTTGAGGGTCTGCTGGTGGGCTGAGAGGGCGCGGACCATCTCAGGCAGTGCCACGGGCACACGGCGCATGCGCTCAGAGAAGGCGGTCAACAGGCACACACACTTGTCCATCCAGTCCTTGTGGCCCGTGAAGCTGTGCAGCCGAAGCAGGTTGTGGGCCGACACGGAGTTGGCACTGGGCTCTGCGCCATCCTGGTCTGCAGGGGACAGGGAGGGAGGGTCACTGGGTCCCAGGACCCTAGTCCAGGATTGTTGCCAGGATGGCAGGGGGCTGGGGTGGAGGAGTCCCTGCCCACCGGCTCCTGCCCCAGGTCTGAGAGTGAATGCCAGGCCCAGCAGTAACTGGCACCCTCACATGCACCTGCCCAGACTGAGCTGTTGCTCCCCAGAGTCCTGCATCTCCCAACTGAAACCTCCACCCAGCCACCAACTGCCCTTCCTTCTGACTTCTTCACCTCCCACTTCTAATCCACTGTGAATCTGCAGGGTCTGTGACCAGAATGGATCCAACCTGACCACTTCTCCCATCTTGTACTGCTGCCTTGTCTGGACCTTCGCCATCACTTGCCTGGACTGAGCACCACTAACGGGTTCCTACCTAGCATCCTTGTTTCCCCACCCCTTCTCCACCGTCGGTCAGAGTGACACTCTGAGATCTAAACCAGAGCAGATCACAACCAACTTGAAACTCACCAGAGCCTTCTCCTCCTTGCCACATTTGTAAGACCCTGCAGGGATCTAGCTCCCCGGGCATCCTCCCCTCATGCTGGCCTCTGCCCCTCTGTCCTCCCGGACACAAGCTGCCCATTCAGAGCCTCTCAGGGGCTGTTCCCTCCACCTGAAATCCCTCTCCTGCTCCTGCAGGACCACACGGCTCTGTCTTGCCCTCCAGTCCTTGGTTAAATGACACCTGTACAGGTTTAATTTGACTTCCCCGCTGAGTTGGGCCCTACCATTGTTTTGTCAGGGACCTTTCAGTCATTCAGTTAACATTTATTGAGCACCTAATTACATACCAGATGTGCAGGAGATCCTGGGGATACAGCAGTGACAACATCCTGACCCCAAGACACTTAAGTCTGGGTGCTGTTAACAGACTAGATGCATCGGGTGCTGCTAATGCCACTGAGAAAAGTCAGGAACGGGGTACACAGTGGGCAGCTCCTACTTCTCCATGGCACCCACGATTTTAACTATGCATCTGTGTGTGCAATTTTGCTTTAAATAGTACTGTCTGTGCATTGGCTCCCTTACTACCTAGGACGCCTTATGACAATTAGGATGAAGTTGGCCTTGTTTAGTCTATCTAAGCAAGTCAGTTACTGTCACTAAGCATGCTCACAGAATAGCTACATTAATCTTCGTGTCAACCATGTAAGGAAATGCCACCATTAGCACCATTTTGCATATTAAGAATCTGAGGCTTTGAAATGTAAAGAGACCAGTTTAAAGTCACTCAGTGCTAAAGATGTAAGCCCAAGAGGGCCTGGGCCCTGCCCTTGCCAGCTCTTCACCACCACACCGCACTTACTCCTCCCCCAGGAAAAACCAAGCCCGGTGGGGTCCAGTACCCCAGGCCAGCTCCACACCCTCACTGACCGTCCTTCAGACGCAGCGGCAGGCCAGCCCCCAGCTCGGCCTCACTGCAGAAGTAGCCGCCGCCCCGGGAGTCCCAGAAGAGCCTGTCCTGTGTGTCCTGCAGCCGCAGAGCCCACTCGAGCCACGCACTCTCCTGTGAGGCCTCGTACAAGTCCAGCAGGCCCCTCACCACGAAGGCATAGTCCTCCAGGAAGCCCCAGCAGGGCGGGTTGCTAGGGGGACAGGCATTGGGGAGGGGACAGGCCAGGAAGAAAGGTACTTTCACAGAAGAGGCCCTTTTCACATGCTTTTATCTAACCCTCAAAACCTAGCTCTTGGGTAGGTCCTGTTAGCCCATTTCTCAGATGAGCAAATGGTCTCAAGGTGGGTAAGAGCTCACAGTGGGCAGCAAGCAGAACCAGGACTAGCACCTACCCAGAGGGGAGGAGAGGGGCAGGGAGAAGCCTGGGATGCCTAGGGAGGCAAGCCTTCCCAGGCTGCCCGGTACCCTACCTGTGTTCCACAGCCCCACCAGAGCCTGCATAGCAGGTCCGCATCAGGCGGCCACTGGCCACGTCAAACATGTGCCGCTTCAGGAACTTGGCACCATTGATGGCATAGTTGATCACCCTCTCCTGGCCCAGAACAGCCCCAGTCACAGCAAAGCCAGACACCATCAGTCCTGGAGGTAGGAGACACAGGTGGTTGTGACCCCGGCCAGGGCCCTCCTAGTATGTCTATCTCAACCCCCCCAAGCTCTGACATCTCCCTGGAGCAACAGGGCAAGTGTATAAGAGTTTAAGCTCCAGAGCCAGGCAGGGCTGGGCTCCTGTCTCTGTGAGATCTTGGGTGGATTACTGTAGGCTTCAATTGGCTCATTTGTAAATTTAGGAGAGTAAACCTGACAAAGAAAAAATTAATATTCACCAGGTACCTGACATACATAAGGGCCCTTGCGAAGGGGAATTCAATATACAGATCAGGCCTCAGACACACCACCTCACCATTCCAGGCAGCCAGCATCTTGCTGTCCAAGTGCGGCTTCGGCCGATGTTTCCGGGCCTGGAAGAGCTTCTCGAGACCTGAATTGAGTAAGGTTCGTACGGCCTCCACATCCAGGCCAAAGCGGGCGGCAGTCAGCTCCAGCGAATATCGGACGGTCAGCACATTCTGGCCCTGCAGCTCCCCCTTGGGGTCCTGAGAAAGACAGCTCTTGTCCAAGTGAGTCCACTGGCCTGTGTGGACTCTCCTGTGATCTCAGCAGTCCTCACCTGACTGGGGCTGATGTTGCCAGCCTCCGTGAGCCCATAGTGCTTCATGAGGAGCTGGCCTGAGGTCAGAGGCTCGGTGGCGCCCAGCACAGGCTCAGGGAGGAGATGCTGGACCTCCTTGACAGTCCACACGTAGAAGGCGCCCTCTTTGGGCCGCATGCCCCGCTCCGGTGGGGAGTCCGCGTCCTCTGCACTATAGAAGCCTCCAGACTATAGGGAGGGGAGAGTTGCTGGCCCCTCCCTTCAGGACAGTGGAGGCCCTGAGCCCTCCCACAGCCAGGCCCGCCTGCCTCAGTGGACACACACCCGGTGACTCAGGTTCCGAACGACGTACTGCAGGATACCTTTGGCAACTTCGGAGTAGAACTCGTCACCAGAGATCTGAGTAGGGAGGGAGGACGCTGTAAGCAGAGGTCTCTAGGTACGAGGTGGGCAGCAAGCGTTCTCCCACGGGGGCAGGGAGGGAGGCTGGATAGTGAACGTGAGACTGAATTAGGGGTGAAGTTAAGGGGGAGCCATAGGTCACCAGGCAGGCCCTGGAAGGGGCAGCCAAGGGTAGGTGGACAGGCTGGGTCTCCGCTCAGGGTTGGGGTCAGGGGTCACCTGGAAAGCTTGTGAATAGGCCACTGTGAGCTGTGCCTGGTCATACAGCATCTTCTCAAAGTGGGGAACGTGCCACTGGCGGTCCGTGGAGTAGCGGTGGAAGCCCTGAGCCAGGACGAACATGGGGCTGGAGGCTGACCCCAGCCACTGCCCCCACCCCGCTGCCGCCTGCTGCCCTCTCCAAGGAATGCCTGCCCCCCTCACCTGCCCCACGTGGTCTCGGATACCCCCGTTGGCCATCATCTTCAGGGTATGCAAGGCCATCTGCTGGGCCCGAGAGCCATCCTGGGTTAGCCGGTGGCTGAGCCAGTAGGAGAACAGGAAACTCAGGATCACTGCAGACACCAAGAATACACAGGTTAGAGAACAGGAAGGGCAGGGGGCCGAGATCTGGGTGGCCAGGGTTAGGGGTTTACTCAACAGGCAGTCTCTCTGGATAGGCTAGGTCAACCCAGAGGACAGGTGATAATCACCAAGGTCAGCATCAGAGAGAGTCCCTGCTAAGACCAAAAGTCAGAGCTTCACTAGATGGCTACTGACAGGCAGGATGGGGTTAGGCGGTCACTAGCCAGACAGGAGAGTGGGAAGTTAATAACCAAGACAGGAGTCAGAAGACATCACTGACTAGGGTAGGCTTCGGAAGGCCAGGCCAGGGCTGCAGTGGGCATGGGGCAGGGGGCATCGACCTGGTGTGGGGAACTTGGGGGCCTCGGCGAAGCCACCATACTCCTCATCATAGCCCTCATCCAGCTGCTGGAAGCAGCGGCTGTTCATGGTGGCAGCAGAAGGTGGCAGCTGGCGGTCACCCATACTGATCACCGACCGAGCCAGCAGAGCCGTGGTGACCCGCTGACTGTTTTCTAGCAGGGTACTCTTGTTCTGTTTCCACTGTGGGAGGCAGGGGCAGACCGGGAGGTCAGCATGGGGTGAGGGCCCCTCACTTCCCTCACCCTTGACCCCCAGCGCCCTCTATCCCCCAGTGCATACCCACCTGGTCCCGTATCCTCATCAACACCGTGCGGAAGCCAACTCGGGTCAAGCCATCCTCAGGGGGAAAATAGGTGCCGCCCACAAAGGGCTGTAGGTCGGGAGTCAGCCACACACTCATGGGCCAGCCCCCACCACTGCTGGTAGCCTGCCAGAGAGAGGGCAAGGGTGAGGGGAGCGGCCCCATGTCCACGGGCAACCACCCATCCAAGGGAAGACCACTCACCTGCACAAAAGTCATATACACCTTGTCCACGTCAGGCCGCTCCTCCCGGTCCACCTTCACGCTGACAAAGTCCTCGCTGAGCAGGCGGCCGATCTCCTCATTCTGGAAGGACTCCTCCTCCATCATGTGGCACCAGTGGCAGGTGGAGTACCCCACTGGAATAGGGCCACGGGGCCAGGGAGGACCCGTGACTGGTCAGAGAGGGGCAGCCAAGGGACTCCGGCTGGGCCTCTGATGCCCTAGCATCTAGCTTCCTGGAAGGCCCCAGGCCCAAAGGACCCATCCCCTATCTACCAGCACTCCCCTGCGCCCATCCCAGGGATGGTGGATGCAGTACCTGAAAGAAAAATTGGCTTGTTTTCTTTCTTGGCCTTGTCGAAGGCTTCCTGTCCCCAGGGGTACCTAAGGCCAGCCGAGTAGGGGCATCACTCACTAGCTCAGGAGGGGAGCAGTAGGAAGATTGAGGATCTAGCTGCCCCAGAAGGGCATCAGGAGAGGACTCACCAGTCCACAGGGTTGTAGGCATGTTGCAGGAGGTACGGTGACTTCTCATTGATCAGGCGGTTGGGGACCTTCTGGGGCGCGGACTGAGAGCAGTTAGTCCGGCTCCCCTTCCCTCCAGCAGGCATGGACACTGAACTACTGACCGTCACACTTCGGTCCTTGTCCCGGGAGGAGCTACCCCTGGCGTGGGCAGGTGGGTGAGGCAGGTCAGACCAGGAGTCTCCACTGCTTCCACCTACACCCAGCCCAGAGGTCCACCTGACCACCCCCGCTACCCCCCATGCCCCGTGGTACCTCTCCCGGAACCCCCTGCTCCCAGCCCAACCCACCTTTCTGAACCACGGGGGAGACCGTGGGCTTTGTGCTCCCCCTTGTGTTTTTGGGGGGGTGAAGAAAGGTGGCTCATTGGGGGCTCCCTGCCAGGTTAGTCTCCCCCAACCTCTCCGACCCGGTGCTGGGAACGATGATGACTGTGAAGTCAGGGCGAGTCACAAGGGGTGGAATGGTCCCTCAGGCTCCATTCTCTCCCCTCACCGGGCCCCACCCAGGCTGACTGTGCTGGCCGTTATCTCTGGCGTGCCTGCCTGGGTATATGATCCGGGCAGGAGGGCTGCTGGCAGCTGTGTGTAGGACTGGGCCAGCTGAGGGGCGAGGAGAAGAAATTCATTTGGCATCAGGGACTCCCTCACTCAACATCCATCCACTGGGCACTTCTGGGGGGCCAGGTCCCCATTACCCTCAAAGAATCAGTAACTGGCTCTGATCTCAGGGAGCTCAGCCTGGGAGGGCAGCATGGGTGGGGCAGGCCTCAGCAGTGACAAGCCCTTGCAGCATCAAGGGCTGTAACAGGCCAGCCCAGGGTGCTGTTGGACAAGGACCCTTGGCCCAGCATTGGGGTTCAAGGAAGGCTTCCTGGAGATGGTGTTGGAACAGAGTTCCTGGAGCAAGCGAGCCCTGCAGCTGGAGGGGAGGGAGGGAGGAGAGGATTACTGTCTGAGCCCGGCCAGAGGTGCTGGCCCTAGTCTGGGGGGAAGGCAGGCATGGGATGGGGAGGTGACCGGGCAGGCACAGGGCACCCAGCGCCAGGACAAATGACCCCAGGGCTCCTCAGGCACCGGGTGCTGAAGCGTGCCCCTCGCCCACCCGTACCTGTAGCTCAAGGCGAGGACTTGCCCGGCCCCGGGCAGCAGGAAGCCGCGGCACCGTAAGGGCCGCGCGCCCAGCATGGCTGCTGGTGGCGGTCGGCCCGGACGCTGCGGACGGGAAGGGAGGGCGGGAGGGAAGGCCCAGGCACCGAACCGGCCGCAGGAGTGTCTTTGCCGATAATCCCGGAAGCAGGCTGGTCTCTGAGCGCCGCTCGGTGGCCGACCACGGGACTGCAGACCGTATACTCGGGGCTTAGGAGGACACAGGTCTGTGCAAAAAACTGGGTGGACTTAATAGGACGTAAATCAGGGCCTGCGGGGAGGTAACACTTTTACGGAGAATATGGAGGAAAGCCAGAGCCTCCGGTCATTTTGTCCAACTTTGCCCGTTTTACAAATGGGAAATGAGGTGAGAGGCAAAGGCGTGGCTTTTCCAGGCCATCCAAACTGGGAGCTTCCCCTTTGCTCTGCCCCTTCACCTGAAGGTCATGCTCAAACCCCACCCCCTCGGGAAGCCTTCCCTGAACAATAACAATGAACCAACTTTCAGGTGCTATTAGGTATTCTATGAGTCTCATTTGCTACCCTTAGTCAACATTTACTGAGTGCCCATGAGACACTCTGCTAGGCACGACGGTGGGCACAGAATGACCAGGCCAGCCCATCCTTGTGTTACTCACAGTCTGATGAGCAAGGCAAAAACTAATCCAACAGCCATACAAATTAATGTACAACCACCCACTGCGAGACATGCCGTGACTAGGTATCACAGGGAAACTGGTCTGGTGGGAGAGAGGAGGGCGAAGGCCTTCCTAAGGAAATCACATTTGTGTAGCAGCCTTCCAAGAACAAGAGGATGCAATCTGGAAAGGGCTTGGGGGAAGTGCTGGGGAAGCCGGAGGAACAGATGTGCAAAGGCCCTGCGGCACAGCAGGGAGTCAGGGCTGAGGTGCTGCAGAAGCCAGCACAGATGTAGGGCAGACAGCCCAAGGAAGAGAGGCGCGATGCGGTGGTGACATGGAGGAGGATGAGGGCAGGGGCCGGGGTTTGAACTGTGAGCAGGAGTTTGGTTACTGATGAGAGCAGAAGAAAGCTGTGGAAGAGCTTTAGGCGAGGGAGTGAACTTGCATTTTGGAAAGGTCCCTCCAGCTTTCTGGTGGTGAATGGACTGTAAAGAGGCAAGAGTGGAAGCAGAAGGGTTCAAAGGCCATAGCAGGACCCAGGGGAGAGCTCTGGGAGGCCTTCACTAGGCAGAGGTGGAGATGGAGAGAAGGTAGTGGACTTGAGGTCAGAAGAAAAGGAAACATCATCAGAATTGTCTATAAGGGGGAGGGTGTGTCAAGAGTGAAGTGCAGAAAGGGGCTGGTACTGAGAAGGAAGTGGGGCACAGGGAGAGGCTCAGGTTGGGGGCTCAAGAGGTCCCGTTTGGATGTGTTGGTTTGAGATGACCTTGAGATGTATGTGTGAAGATGACAGGCTCAGGAATGCAGAGGAGGGGTTGGTGGGAGAGAGGAAGCAGAGTGGGTGTTCAGTGCAGAGACGGTGTGGGCACAGAAGAGATCACCTAGGGTGACTGCAGGAAGAGGCTCGGGCTCATACTTGGCCTTGACGAACTCAGAAGTGTGCCAGTGAAAGACACAGAGGATCATGGGAAAACCAGGAGAGGATGTTGTCTTAAAGGAAAAGGGCCAGAGTCGCAGGGAGGGACAGTCAGACTTCAGAGAAGCCGACTGGGACAGGACCAAAAAAGGTCCAGTAGCTTCGGCAACGTGGAGGCCATTGGTGGACATAGCAGATGTGCTCCAGGAGGTGAGGCTAACAGTAGAAGCTGATTGGAGCAGGCTGAGGAGGGAGGGGAAAGAGGACATAGAGATGATGGGCACTTGATGTGAGGGGAAAGATGGAAAGACACTCTCAAGATGGATGGGATTAATTATGACAACTATCATGGAGAAGGATTCAGTTGAGAGAAAGCATTTGATGATGTGGAGGAGAGAGATCTCTGAGAAACTGGGATAGTGAGGTGATGGAAGTGTCAGCAGGTGGGAGACCCTGGTGTGCATGCTTCCTGGAAGGAATGAGGTTAAGATCAGAGAACAGGAAGTCTGCCTTTAATGTGGAGGAATCTGGGATGATGACAAGCCCCAAAATGTGACCAGATGTGAGAGCAGCTGAGAGGTCAAGGGGTGGTGAGGTGAGGTCATTGTCTTGGATAGTGGAGTCATACAAGATTGAGCAAGATTTGGGTGAGAAGACCATGAGCCAAGGCTGGAGCATGGCAAGAATGAGGTGGAGCACAGCCCCATGTGGGAGGAGGCAGGATGCCCAGGGGTTCTAACCTTCAAGGGGGGAGGGGTCTGCCAGGCAGTAGATGGTCCAGAGCAAGATAAGGAGCCAGATTACCAACTTCCTCATGGTGGGAGGCAAAATAGCACCCCTTGGGAGTCCTCATGTAAGTGGTGTCCACAGGGAGAGCCAGTTAACAAGAGGAGACCCAGGTTGAGGAAAGGTGAAAGGTGGGTCAGTGACCATGAAGGATGGAGATCTCCCAGATTTGTGCAGAAGTCAGATGGGTCTGGGTACTGCCTGGCAAAACCAGGAATGAGGGGTGTAGCAGATTCATTCTTCAAGGTTAGTCTCTGAACAGGGTGGACCCTGGGCTGAATTGGACACTGGCCTGGGAGGAACCACACTACCACTTCATAAGTAAGGAACTCTTGTCCTCATCTGACAAATAAGGAAATGGAGGCACAGTCATAGAGAGGTTAAGTTATTTACTCAAGGTCAAAGAGCATAACCACTTATAAGTGATTAAATGGAAACCTTAGAGCAGTTTTGAACGGTCAGTCCTACTCCTAAGTAGATGCTCTCGTCCACCCTGTCTGTAACAGCTACGGTGGGACTGCCTCCCTCTGAAAAGCAAAGCAGTTCCTCTCCCCACCCCTACCTTAGGAAGAAGACCAGCACTGTGTCCTCCCCTCAACTTTGCTGTTTCTGGCCTGTGGAAGGACATTTTACCTCAGGCTCCCAAAAGGCCTGCGTCCTGCAGGGCCAGCCCCTGAGCACTGAAGACCACACCAGTGCCCGTGGTTGGGGGGAGCATTGAGTAGAAAAGGAATAAGGGTGACTATGGTGGCCCTCAGGACGAGGGAATAGGCTCTGCTCCTCCCCAGGTTTCTGATCTACACCAGCCCCCTAGGAGGGGTCATGCTTGAAATTGAGTTTTTTGCCAGTCCTGGTGAAGAGAGGAGAGAAGAACCAGATTTAAGGTAAGTCAGTAAAGCAAAGGATTTGGGGGCTCCTGGACCAGGCTTGCCCGTGTGGGTTCTGAGCTCCTGGAGACTGTGCACTTAGTAAATCTTGAGTCCCTCCCGAGATGAGCCCAGTGCTTTGTCCACAGCAGCCAGTCAATATTTGTGAATACTGGGGCCCAGCATGGGAGCTCAGAGCAGAGGAGCCAGGTCCCCTGACTTGGAATCCCAGCCCTACTCTGCCAGCTTTGTGACTTTAAGCACGCTGCTTAACCTCTCTGAACCTCACCTATGAAGAAGGAGCAGGGCCAAGGGCTTTGCCCTTGGTCTAATGCTCTCCTGCTCCCATTTTGATATTCTTAACTCAATTTTGAACAAGGGGCCCCACATTTTTACTTTGCACTAATTATGTAGCTGGTCCTGAATGGGAGTAATATTATCTACCTCAGAATACTGATGCAAGGAGTAAATGAAATAATCGGTCTAAGGTGCTTAGCACATAATGATTGTGCAAGGGAACAATTGCCTATTGTCCTTTACTTTTAGATTATTCCCTGCGCCGCTGTGTGATAAATGGATGAAATGATCGAATGGCTGAGAGAGAGTCTCAGGAGCATGGACAAGCGAAGGTGGTAGGCTGAGGGGGCTGTATGGGAAGTGGGAGCATTTTTGTGCCCCACATTGTGGAGCAGTCGTTTCCAGGGTAGCCAGTGATTCAAGCTGTGGTCCAGACCTGGCCGCCACGCCCGGCAAAAAGTCCACTTGGTGAGAGCTGAGGACATGGATTCCAGTCTTTATTACCGGGCGTACTCTCCACCCCAGGGAAGTCTACAGCTCCGGGAGCTGCAAAGCGTCTGCGGAAGCTGGGGGCAGAGTCCAGACCGGCCTCTGGGCGGAGTCTCAGCCTTCCTTCTTCCTTCCCGGGGCGGGTCCTGGCATGGAAGCTCCGCCCCGCCCCGCGCCAGGGGGCGGGGCCCAGTGTTATCAGCGCAGGGCGGGGGCGGGGCATCGCGCGCACGCGCCGGCGGCCGGGGGCGGGGCCGTTGCTCAAAGGAAAGGGTTGGTATCCGTCAGAGGGGTCTGGTTGAGCGGTCCGGCGGAGCCCGAGGTGGGCAGCAGAGGTTGCGGCAGGCTCCCGGAGGGCGGCGGCGTGAAGGCGCGGGCGTGGGGGAAGACGCTGACCGAGGCAGGGAGGGTCACGCCGGCCGGCACGCTGCTGAGCGGGAGGGGCAGGGAGGCACTGTAGGTCATGGAGCCAAAGGGCGCCCCGATCGGCCCACCGGCCGTCAGGCTCAACGCTGGCGATCCTGTGCGCATCTGGTTCAGAGTCTGCCTGCTTTGCTCGCCCCCGCCGAACGGGTTGGTGGGGGATGGAGTGCTGAGACCTGCGGAACGAGGGTGGGTTGGGGGACTTGGAGCGGGCCAAGGGGACATAGCCCTAAGTGGGGAGGGGGCTAGGGGGGCAAGGTAGCAAGATCTCGGGTCTTAGAAATAGGAAAAAAAAAAAAAATAAGATTTTAAAGCAGGGGTTGGGTTCTGAAGGGGAAAACAGAGAAAGTAGGGGACCCCAGTGTGGAGACCCAGCAGGGACAAGGGAGTGTCCTACCTGTTAGAAAGGGGTTCCGGGTCTTTACAGCCTGGGGCACCTTGACTAAT
Organism: Bubalus bubalis; assembly: GCF_019923935.1. Taxonomy (NCBI): domain Eukaryota; kingdom Metazoa; phylum Chordata; class Mammalia; order Artiodactyla; family Bovidae; genus Bubalus; species Bubalus bubalis. Next base: position 26,930,263 of record NC_059159.1, on the reverse strand, counting down.
GAGTCAAGGTTGACCAAGGAGGAGGCTGAGGGGCCCAGGAAGGACTCAGGAGTCCGGCGTGCTGGGGTGTCCCTGCTGGACTGGGCTAGTGCTTCCCCTAGTACATCCAGGTCAAAGGCATCTGGCTCCTTTGTGCCATTTTGCTTTACACTGGGGGTGTGGTCTCCAAACAGGTCCAGCTCTGGAATAGAAATGATAGGGCTTGTTGGTAGGGAGAGTGAGTGGTCACTGTGAGAGGAAGAAGGCTGAGGCCAGTGCTGGGGGCCCATCTTTCCCTACGGTTGCAGTCATTCCCTGCCTCCTGCTTACCCACAGGACTGCTGGGCTTCCCAGAGGGCAGAGCCTGGGTGCATTCTAGCCCTTCCTTGGTCTCTGTGGATACTGGAGGCTTGGCCAATGGGTCAAAGGTCGAAGAATCATGTAACGCTAGCCAAGGAGAAAAAGGAAGATAAGATGGGCTGGCAGAAAGGGCAAGCACTGGGCTGGCCCCTTTCCAGGCAAGTTGCCCTCTTAGCACAGGATCTCTTGCCCTTTGGCACTGGAGGGAGGGGGGCCCAGAAGTCCTCCAGCCCCTCACCCACACCCTTTGACCCTCTACTTACCAGGTGTGTTGAAGGTCTCTACCAGGTTCCCCCAGGGTTTGGCTCCATTGTTGGGGAGTTTGTGGTGGGGGGAGTTCTGTGCCCAGAAGTCTGTGGTGGGTGGTCCAGCAGGCAGCACTGGGGTCCGGCCCCAGGGCTCAGAGGAGGAGAGCACAGGAGGCAAGTCCCAGGGCTGGCTCTGGGACATGATACTTCCTGAGGGAACTGGAGACCAGGGGTCTGCCGAAGGCCCCCATGATGAGCCACTGGGCTCTGTGTTAGGCCTGAGACCTGAAATGGGGATAGCACAGATGTGACCCCAGGCCACTCAGACCCCCAGGCCAGGGCCTTCCCAGTTACCTAGACCAATTTGGGAGGACAAGGGCCCATTTCACACATGGGATGCAGACTCAGGACCACCCAGTTAGCTGAAGCCCATATTCAGCAAGTTCATCCTAGGATTCTGGACCTCCAGGCATGGGCAGCTCAGGCCGCGTTCCCAGTCAGGGACAGGCTGGGCCAGGAAACTCAGGGTGACCAGAAGCAACAAGAGAACATTTCTGAGTTTCCCAAAATCTGAGTTCCTTAGAGGTGTCCCCTCCCTCACTCCAACTGCAAGGCACAGAAGAAGCCGAGGCTCAGAGAGGTGAATGATGTGCCTAGTGGCCCTCAGCTGTGGGAAGGAATGCCAGCAAGTGTCTGGGAGGGAAGGGGCTCTCGGGGGCCAGCCTGGGAGCCCTTTGCAGCCCTGCATGCCCACCTGGGATGTCCCATGGGTCAGCAGAGCAGTGTGTGGAGGGCAGGGTTGAAGCTGATGCGAAGATGTCCACCAAGTCGAGGCTGGAGGACTGTTGGGGGGAGAGGCAGCCATGCTCAAGAGAAGGCGGGGCCCAGAGGAAGGGCGGGCCCTGACCTGTCATCCTCACTCCAGCTCATTCTCCTTTACTCACTCCACAAACATCTATTAATGATCCCTTGCCTCTGCAGAGTGCTTTCCCGTTTATAAAATGTTTCCTCATCCGTTTAGTGTCTGATTTTCCTAACAACCTGCGCTGTGATTAGGGAAGGTTGTTGGGGTGCCCATTTTACAGATGTGCTAGCTTGGGCTAAGAGGGCAATTGCCTAAAGTCACACAGCCAGGGAGAGGGAGAGCTGGGATGGAAGGCAAGCCTGCCTGACCCCTTCCTTGGCTGTCCTGCCCCTCAGCCTGTCAGTGGTAAGACACATTTTATGATAAGCCTACTTCCCTTAGTCCATGTCCCAAAGAAATTTGCCACCGTAAACATTGGCTGAAAGAGTACAGAGACATCCCAAGGGTAGCATGAGCAGTTTTGGAGGGTAGCCTTGCTACCAGCAGCTATACATTCTTCCACCATGGACACTATGTGCATGAGCCCAAGATGTTTTCCGTACCATATACCTGAGGCTACTCTCAGTCTTGATCCACGTATCACATGCTCCTAGAATGTCAGAGTTGGAACTGTCCAACCGGCACACTTGAATGGAGGAAACTGAGGCTAAGACAATGACATGCCCTGAGTTGTAAAGTAAATGGCAGCAAATACAGAATCCAAACCCGGCATCTCACATCAGGATGTTTTGCATCCCACTTTGCCACCAGCTCAGTCACCAGCCCATGCGGGATGGGACCTCAGTCTGCTACATCCCCTCTACCCTTATTTTCACTGAATAAACATTAAGTGGTGCTTACTATATACCAAGCACTATTCTACACTCTTTATAAATATTTAACCCAATTCATCTCCCAGGCTCTGCCAACCCATGGCCCCAAGACTACTCTACCTGGCTGGTTTTCAGCTTCTCCTCCTCCTCTCTCTCTCCTCTTTCAGGCTCTCTGTCCCAACGACGATGGGCTCCAGCTCCAGCACCATTGGCCACAGGTGAGTCATCTCCCTGCCAGGACCTCACCTCCTGCAGAAGGCACCAGAGTGAGGAAAGCATGAGCTGCCCGTGCTAGACTTGAGGGGACCTGAGCTAGAGTCGAGAAGAGTGCAGGCTGGGAGGCGCCCTGAGGTCAGGGGCAGCAGGACCACTGCAGGGAGGTAGAAGAGCCTGGTCCACCGCAGGGAGATGGAAGAGCCTGGTTAGTACCCGCATAGCACCTCACCAGCACCTCCGCCAGCACCTCACCAGCACCTCCGCCAGCACCTCACCAGCACCTCCGCCAGCACCTCACCAGCACCTCCGCCAGCACCTCACCAGCACCTCCGCCAGCACCTCCACCAGCACCTCACCAGCGCTGGCATGGGCGGCTTAGCCCACTACCTTCTCCTGCTCCTGCCGGCTCAGGTGCAGAGCCAGCTGCAGTTGCAAGTCCTCGTCCCTGTGGGAGGTTGGGGGAACCGGCTGCGAGGGAGGAAGAGAGGGGTGAACTTGGCCCAGCGCTCCTATCTGGGCCAAAAGGCAACATCACCCTGTGCAGGTGAGAGAAACGCCCACCCTGAGTGGCTGTGGGCAGCCTGCCCCCAGACAGCAGTGTGAGCGTAGTCTGCTCCCTGCCTGGATCTGGATCTGAGATGCAGTTTAAAAAGAAGAATCATCCTCTTCTGGGACCCTGAGTGCTCCCCAGGCCCTGCTGTGTGAGCCCTGCCAGATCTGCCTGGATCCACAGAGGCGATGGCAGAGAGGAGGCTGTCAGGCAGGCTGTCCCTGGACCCCCACAAGAATAGCTGATGGGGGCAGCATATTTCTGTGTCTCCTAGGAAGGTGTCTGCCATCACACTCACCCCTTCCCCTCCATGAGGTGACAGCAAGCCCATGTGACACACAGGTACTCCCAACCCACCACACACACACTACCCCTACCAGGCCCAGTCAGAGAGGGCCCCACTCCCAGGGTGAGGAGTCAGACCCCAATCCCAGTAACCCAACCCAAGGGACACAGGCCCTGTGCTGTCCTTGGGAGCAGGACTAGGGCTTTGGGGGCCAGAGTAGGGAAGCCCAAGAATCAAAGGTGTGAGGCATCCAGGCACCCATCCCTCCTCCAGTCCCCTTCGCCCCATCCCCCAGGTGCCCCAGGAGGGGCCTCACCTTCTCAGCCTCCTCTCGGCTCATGGCCAAGGCTAGCTGTAGCTGCAGCTCCTCTTCTCCCGATGTCTGGGGCCGGGCCTGCTCCAGGTCTGAGGTGTAGCGGGGGGATGAGGAGGAGGCTGCAATGACCAGCCACCCATCATGGCTTCCGTAACCATGCAGGTCCTCATGGGCTCCCCTGCCGCCCCCCTCACCAGGAAGCTAAAGCTCAGACAGGGAAACTGAAGGGGAGAGGAGCAACTGGCAGTCTCGGGCCCCAAGGGGTCAAGCACTATGCTTGGCACTTTCTGCAGGGCTTCCATTTCACCCCAGTAAAAGATTCCAATCCTTCCTTTACAGAGATGCAATAGCTCCGAGGGGTACCTGGCCAAGGTCCTGCAGCAAGTTGAACCCAGGTCCCCTGATTCAAGTTCCTGGACTCTTCCAGCTGTGCCCCATCCAGCTCAGGGTCAAGTGTGGTGGGAGGGCAAGAGGTTGCACTCAGTCAAGGTCACAGCTCTCCAAGCCCTCAGCACATTGTTAAGGAAGGCCATTCTGAGTGCCCTCAGATCAGGGAAGTGCCCCTCTTCTCGGGGAGGAGAGTGGCGTATGCAGTTGCCCCAATTTTCAAGAGCAGTGCCCTTGAGCTGGGGGTTCAAGAGGAATGCTGCTCTGCAGCACCATGTGCTGCCTATCTGAGCACAGGGTCGAGGGCAGTCCTGGGCTTGGTTTCATTTAATCCTCAAATTGGACAATGGAGACAGATTAGTTTATCCCTACTTTAAGGATGAGGAAACTGAGGTTCAGAGAGCTGGTTGGCAGAGATCTCATGGCTTGGAAGGGGCAGAATAAGGACTGAGCCTGTGCTTCTGCCTCCACCGCCCTACCAGGCAGGAGTTAACAATAACAAACCTATAATAAATAACATCATTGTTCACATTGACTTGTTGGGCACCTACTGTGTGGGGGCGTGTTACCCTCTTTATCTCAGGGAATCTTCAGACATACCTCTAAGTGGGGGATTCTTATCTACAGCTGGGGGTCACAGAGCCAGAGTCAGAACTCGGGAGGCCTCCCTGTCCCCAGCCATGCCCTGGACTCACAGTTGTAGGAGGATGGGGAACCACGTGCGCGGCTGAGGCCAAGTTGCCCGCTGCTGATGCCCGTGCCCTCCAGTGCCATGCGCTCCTTGGTCTTGAGGGCGTGGGTGCGCTCCTGCCGAAGGCGCTCTTCGTCCTTGAGCAGGGCCATCACCTGCTTGACCTTCTCACGCACGTTCACGCCCTGGTCTTTGCCATCGCGGTCGACGTACTGGAAGTCCTTGAGTGTCTGGATGGTGTAGAGGCTCTCCCGGCACTGCTGGGCCACCCGCTCAGAGCCTGTCTTGAGCAGGTAGTCCAGCAGCGTCAGTGCCTTGTACACGTGCCGCCAGTTTTTGCCACTGTCATTGAGCCGCCGCCACAGCATGCCCATGACCTCGGCAAAGGCCACCGTGTTGAAGGTCAGATCGGCAATCTCGGACATGAGCGAGCTAGGTGGACCCCAGGGGTCATTGCTGGTGGCCTCACGCACCTTGATCTCTGCCTCTGAGTAGTTGTGCACAATGTTCTTCACCTGGCGCCGCAGCGCTGACGTCGTCATGGCCGAGGGCTTGGAGATGGGCGGCCCCCGCCCCAGCCAGAGGTGGAGGGCCAAGGGCCACTGTCGTGAGGTCACGGTCTCCAAGGGTGCGCCACTGTGCTCTCAGCAGGGCAGCTGTGTCCTTGGCTTCCACATGGGTCTGAGGAAGAGAGGGTCTGGAGCTCAGGGATAATGGCCCACCTCACTGGCCCCACTCAGCCAACGACTAAAGGCCTGGCCTGGGTGTCCCTGCTGCCAGGAACAGCCTTTGGCAGGCACTTATTTTTCTTATTTTACTTATTATTCAGGAAGTACTTTTATCTTTGTGTGCTCATTAATCTTCACAATCACACCTACAAAGATATTATTGTTTTCATTCAAAGATGGGGAACAAGTCAGAGAAGAATTAAATGACTTGTCTAAGATCACAGAGCTGGGGAATGCAGAGCCAGGATTAACCCAGACAGATATGTTCCACAGCCTTTGCCCTTAGTCAGGGACACAAAAGTAAGCCCCAAGGAACGCCTGCTTGCTTTGCTTGTACCTCGCTGACTCTCCTGTTTCTGCTGGGATTGGGCTTAAGACCGATCCTTCCAGCTTCTCCATCCTCACTTTGCTCTTTTTATATCATTTATTTTTGTAGCTTGATTCATTCAACACCCATTTCCTGGGGACTTCTCTGAGCCAGGCACTATGGCAAGCATAGAGTACAAGTCTTGGCCCACCCATGTCCTGTTGAGAGGGTACAGGCAATCACAGTCCAACATGGGAGTGCAGAGGAGCACAGGGATACTCAAGCTAGGAAAACCAAGAGAGCTTTCCCAGAGAAGGTGATGACTGAGCTGAGATCTGAGATTCAAAGGGAAGAGTGAGGAGGAATGAGGCAGCAAGGCAAGGAAGACGCATCTGGGGGAGGCTGCCTCCAAAGAGGACCCACTGCACACACTGAAGCCAGGGAGGGGTATGGCATGCCCACAGTCACCATGGCTGGCTTAGCTGGCTAACACGTACGTATCAGAAGACAAATGCACTACTTATTGTCAGCATCACCAGTTTTGTAATTAATTCACCTGGTTGCTTTATTGTCTCAGTCCTGCCTTCTCAGCCAAAATGAAATGACCTGAGGGCAAGGTCAGTCTGGGTTTTCCAAACCCCCAAGGCCCTGGGCCCATGACAGACCTCTGATCTCCCAGCTGAGGAAAGATTAGGGCCAGCCCACTGCACTCCCCACAACCTCAGAACCAGGCCCAAGACAGAGAAAATTTCTTCTAGGACCCTACCAGAAACCAAAACCCAAATCCCCTCCCCTTGCCACCACTGTTCCTCTGGAATGAGCACACACACACACAATCACAATGGCTGGACCTGGCCTCCACCCAAACCCTCCAGCACCACCCATGGAGACTGTGCTTCTCAACTCTACCCTGGGACTCAGCAGGAGTTGGAAGGAGCTTCTCAACCCCTGCTCCCCACACCCACCCCCACCCCCCAACAAACAACTCTCCCTCCAGCCAGCCTCAAACCACCCCCCCCAACCAACCTCAACTCTCCAGCCAGCCTTGCCAACCTGGGCAGCGTTCAAAGTCTTTGGAGTTTTTATCAGGACCAGTTGTGCTCAGGAGAGCCTGGGCCCAAAGCATAGGACCCAAAGCACAGGCAGGACAGAGAGCACTGGCTGAGGATGGGCTTACCTTCAGTCTGCTGTCTTTCTGTCCCAGTGACGGGCCTTCTTTGAGGATACCCTGGCCAGCGCTCGTTTAATGCCTGCCCTCTCCGTCACTAGTGACTCAGACCTATCTTTACATCCCCAACCTGTGGGCTGACAGGTGGCAAGAGTCAAGATGAGAAATAATTGTGCCCTAGAGCCCGCCTGAGTACAAGCCTCTCCCAGGGCTGGCCACTGAAACCAGGAGAACCAGTCGGGCATCCTGACTCCACCAGGAGCCCTGGCCCTCCTGTTTGGCCTGGGGTAGTGGGAGGGGACCCTCTGTGTAGGCCCTGCGGGTCTGCTTGAACTTTCCTCCTAGGAGGTGGGAATGGAGGAGCCTTCTCTGCACATCTCTGCCCAAGTGGGGCTAAGGGAGGAATCAGAAATACCAGGAGGCTCCACCCCCACTGAAGTTTGAGGGGAAGCGGTAGGGAGGAAGAGAAGGCAGGGTGAGGCCCAGGGAGCAAGAAGGGGAGGGAGGAGAGGAAGGACCTCAGGAGGGGGTGGCTGGGAGGGCTGCCAGCAGTGTTACAAGCAAAGGGTTTTATCGAACATAATATGCCCAGAAATAAAAGGGAGTGAAACAGAAACCCAGCAGCTGATAAGGCGGTGGCAGTAGCAGCGGCAGCAGCCAGGCAGCCTAGTATGGAATTACCGCAGTGACCTTGAGCCAGACCCTGTCAGGTGGAAGGAAGGGCACTGAGAAGCCCAGAGGAGCGGCCAATTCAGAGATGGGGGAGGGTGGGGGAGGCAGGAGGGTACAGAAGAGCCAGCAGGGGGCGGGGCAGGCCACGGGGGCTAGAGCATCTGCTCTCTCCCGTGTCTGGGGTACCAAGAACTTTACAGGCAGACAGGAGCCTGCTCTTCTCAGGCCCCACAGCAGTGGGGGATCTGTCAGGACTAAGGAAGCAGATGGCATTCCCAGAGAGTGGATCCAGAGAGATGGAAAGAACCCAGATATGTTGAGTCATGTGCATGAGTTTGTCAAAGACTGTGTGTGTCCCCATGGGCCAGCACCCGCTCCCGTCCTCTGCTGAGGCAGCCCCTTCCCACCAGGTCCCGCTTGAGTAGGGCGGGGAGTGGCAGTGCCCTAACCCTTGCTGCAGTGAGTCGGGTGAGTGCTAGCTCTAAGCTTAAGTCAGCCCAAAGGTAGATGTGTCTTGGGGGCACTGGAGTTGGGGTTGGGGGGAGGTCCTGAGGCTAGAGCTGCAACAGAGGCTGAGAAGAAGGCGTGGAAGGAGTCTGTGGGGAATGCCACCAAAGATGCTGGTCCCAGGATGGGGAGCCAGCCCTGGGAGGCCCCCTTCCTGGGAAGGGGTGGGGGTGGGGGGCAATGCCTCCAGATTCCAATGTGACCCTGCCCTCCTCATCCTTCTCCCTCAGACCTGGAAGGGAGATTAAGCCCCCAGCTTTCCATACCAGGCACCACCAGAGCTTACCTCCAATGCAGCTTCCTTTGGCCCCAGCCCCTGGGCCACAGGCACTCTCTGCAGTGACCCTCCAAGCCTGCGCAGCAGAGGGACGGCACAGCCTTGGGAGTATCCCCAGAGCCATCCACCACGGACCCTCGTCCTGAAGACCAACTGTCTCCCAGGAGGTGCAGACCCCTCGGACGGGTGGCTCAGGGTCCACAGATGGGGCTACTGCCCTGCCTCCCGCCTACTTGTTTCCGGACGCCTAACCGGCAGGCAGCACTCAGGAGGAAAGTTGCTCAGCTGGCCAGGCAGGTCTGCCTCAGCAGTAACAGGACACAGGAGGAAGCGCAGGGCGTGTTAACCCCTTCCTGCTGACCAGGCAGGCAGCACCTTCGGAGGTGGGAAGACTGCCTGCCAGGGACAGATCCCGGGCCAATGCTGGGGACTCACCCCCACTCTGCAGTGAGTTAACCCTTCTTCTGCCTCCTCAGGGGAAACTAGGGGTGGGGAGGGGAGGCTCCAACACCCCCTGCCCCCCACTCTTCCTCCTCTGGGCCAGGACCACCATCCCCTGGGGCTGGCCCTTTGGTGGACTACTGCTTTGTTTGGTTTTCCGTCTGGTCCTTGCGGCCACCCTGAAGGAGGCATCAGGACTTTAGGCACAGCGCCCTGTCTGCATCTCTGACATGGGATCAGGCTCAGAGTGCCCTGCTCTCTCCAAACCTGCCATATCTTGACTGGAGGACGCCTGAGGCCCATGAGGTCCTCATCAGAAGCATCAAATGCAAAACCAGGTGGGTAGGAGGCGGTAGCCACTCTTCGTGTCTCCCCGTCCCCTGTGCTGCATCAGCATTTAAGTCCATGAGGCCACCATTAGCAAAATTGTTCTTCAAACTCTGGGAGCCTGGAGCCCACTCTGCACAGGAAGCCTGGCTCAGATTGATTATTATTGACAGAGAAGAATTTGTGGTGCTGAGTCTGAGCTGGAGCTGACAACATGCTTCTTAGCAAGAGTCATCTCTCATCCACTTCATATTTCTCTGAGCAAGGGAGGGAGCAGAAAGTTAAGAGACTATTTTTAAAGCAGAAAAAAAGAAAAAAGCTCAAAGAGGCCAGGTGGTTTGACATGAAGAGGGGATAAACAGGCTAGAATCCAGAATAACCTCTGGCTGATGACAAAGGGATCTGGCTTTTAGGGTTTAAGAGTGCAGCATGATCCTCACAATCCTCGGGGCTTGGGATGAGGCCTTTGGACCCAGCAGAAAGGTGAGGACCTCAGGGACCCAGGTCCCGTGGGGTCTGATTCTCCTCCTAGTTGCACATTGTGTCACACATGGTGATGACATTTTGGGAAGACCTGGCTCCAGGAAGCACACTCCCGGAAGTGTGAGCCAACGAAGGCTGGAGGCAGGGGCCACAAGTGGTGATGCTCTCTGTCCTGTCACCTCGATTCATTCCTTGTCCTGCTGCCAACTTGCTCTTCCACTGCTCCTCCCATACCTCCCCTTCCCACCTCCTGCTGGATGGCTCCAGGAACTGAGGAGGGGGATCTGAGGGCAGGTGGGACACAGGAGGACCATAAGCTGACTTCATCAAGATCTTACATTCAAGACACAGAGGCATATGGGAAGTGGTAGGAACATAAAGGTTCTTTATTGATTTGTTTGTTAAGCAGTTTCCCAGGAGGCAACTCAGGCACGTGGGTCAGGGGCAGAGACGCAAAGGCTCCTCAGCATTCTTTTGGGGGTTGAGTTCGTCAGCCAGGGCCAGCAGGTCGGTCACCAGGGCATCCAGCAGCCCATAGACCTGGAATGATGGGCCGAACATCGTAGGCAAAGGTTTGCTCTATGGAAAGCACCTGCACAGGGGAGCACCCCACCCCGAGGGGCAGCTGAAGAGGGGAGAGAACTAAAATGGTAGAGATAAAACTAAAGTTTCGGTACAACTTTTGTTTTTGCAAATAGTTTTGTTTTTTTAAACAGCCTGGGGTGGAATCCTGTATTGCCCCTTGGACATATGGGGACATAAGGTTAAAGGGGCGACTCCAGGGAGGCCCAGGGAGCAGTGCCCATTTAGTCCCTCCGGGTGGCCCAGTTCTACCCTGGCCGCCTGGAGACCAACCTTCCTTCCAGTAAGATCACAGATCCATGTACTGAAATGTCTCCAAGTCTGTACCCTCTAGTGAGGCTGTACCATACAAGCCTCAGCAAGTTGATTCTTAATTCCAAAGAGCTAAGTAAGAGTCTACTCCATGGGTCCTCAGAGCCCTATGATTTCTTTCTAGACCCCATGGACCCTCACAAATCTCAGTGATGTTACCAGAAGCAAATGGAGCTTCTGATTAAATATGATCAAATGCACAATGCAATCCCAGTTACTCAGCTGTCCACCCCAGAAGAAGACAAAGCATTGCCATTAGACTCCTTGACATATCTAACGTGGCTTTGTGGATCTCCCTTCCAAAACCAACAACAGTGACAAAAAGAATGGAACACAACATCTAGGTGAATCCCTAAGGACCTACTGCTTAAGAACATATTTTATATGATAAATTCTCTCCAGTGTTTCAAAACCCTTACAGCTGCTGGGAATTCCCTCTATGTGGTGCTCACCCAAGGAAGAGATCTCTCAAGACACACCAAAGATGGAGAAGAAGAGGGAGCAACAGAAGGGAAAGGCTTTTGCTCTGCGCCCCCAGCATCTATTTCCAAAGAGCAGCCAGAATGATCTAAAGCATGAATCGGACCATATTCCTCTATTCAAAACAGTGTATCCTCACAATGGCCTACAAAGCCCCAAGTGACCCAGGAGTCTCTCTTGGTGGACTCTCTGCCCTCTCTGCCTCTTCTTGGCCCACTCCCTCTTCTACCCACGGCATTCTCCTAGATGTCCACATGGCCACTCCTCACTTCTCTTCAAGTCTTTGTTCAATGTCACCTTCCAGTGAGGCCCACCTGCCCCCACCTGGGCTTTCCCTATCCCCTAGCCCTGGTTGCTCTCTTTTCCCCATAGTGCTCATCACCTAACATGCCACATTTGTTACTTATTCATGAGGTCTGTCTTGAATACTAGAATGCCCTTCACAAGGGCAGCTTTGCTTCCATCACAGATGCAGTAGGCACTTACTGTTTGTGGGATAAACAGAGTGAGCCAGGGAGTGAGGGAGCAGAGGTCGGTATGCAGGGCAGGTATGAGTGACGGGAGGGCTGAGTGCCAGGTTCCTGCCCTCACCTCAGTGTGCAGCCTGTGGGTGTATTTCTCCATGACCAGGGGATCTATGGGTTCCTGAGACGGGATGATGCTGTCAGGGGCAGGCTCGTCCAAGGAAAGCCCGTCCCGACTTAAAGATTTCACAGGCTTCTTGTCATCCTTTGTTTTGTGCTTCTTGCTATTTAAACGGTCCTGCTTGGAGAGACACAGAGATGCCCAGCCTTCAGTAGCTCCCGAGGGAGGTCCAGGACCTTTTCAAGAGCAGCTCTGAGGGGAGCAGGGGCATCATGCTGGAGTGACTGCCCACTTTCTGCAGCCCCTCCTATCCCTTCCCCAGCCCCAACCCCAGGCCCAGAAAATGTGCTACATGCCTCTTTCCCAGGTGACAGCCTGGGTCCTTTTTTATCTTCTTTGTCTCTGATTCCAAACTGTTTCTTTTCCTGGGATGCCCCTTTTCGGTCCTCCTTTCCCACTTTCCCAGAAGTTACCTTCACTTCTGTGACAGGAGGTGATTTTTGATCTAAGGGAAGTGAATGGAAGACAAATAGCCTGTGGCCTAGCTGACCCCACAGGCAGGAGCTGGGAGAACAAAGGGCCCTGGGGCAGCCATGTTCAAGCTGTTTGAGAGAATCCCCACCAACGGGAGCAAGGCTCTGGGTCAAGTTCATGACTGTAGGGCATGGGGGAGGGGCCCGGGCTCTAGTCCCAGCTCCATCATTCCACCATGTACAGGATGGCAAGTCATCTCGCCTCTCTGGGACTCCACCTGTAAAACATGGGGGCTGAACTAAGGTGATTGTTAATGTTGCTTCTAGGTCCCAACTGCTGGCAGCAGATAAACAGCAAGAGGCCTACCCCACGGACCAACCTCACAGAGGTTCCACCAGAAGCACACAAATGGCGAAAGCACCACTGCCGCCTGGGCAGAGGGATGGGAAAGACTACGCAGAGGTGCACAGTGTCTGACCTTGCTCTTCTGGCATGTCCAGGTAGATGGTCTCCTTCTCAGGCAGGCCCAGCAGAGCCCTCAGCCACAGGGAATGGCTTACCAGGCTGTCAATCAGATCTCGCCAAAGCTGCAAACTAGACAGCAAGACATATTGGAAAAAAGCCATCACCGCTCATTTGCTCTTGAATCTGAGAGGCTTGGTCCTTTTCGTCTAAGACACTGGTACCAGGAACTGCTATGGAAATATCATGCCTCTGTCCAGCCAGCATCTTCACTGGCACCTGTGCAAGTGCTGGGATAGGGATCGGGCTTTCCTTGGTGGCAGCCAAGAAAAGGTGGCCTGGGGATAAGGTTAGGTCAGTCTTAACTCCAGCTTGAAACCACTCCCACTCCAGCTTGGATCCATTCCCACTGGAGGGGCTAGACCTGCATAAGATTTGCAGGATGAAGCTCCTGGAACTGTGTTCTGAGGGCCTTGCAGAAGGCCCCCAAGCCTATCCAAGCAAGTTCTAAACAGGCGATGAGAAGGCTGGCAACCAACTAAGGCTTTTTATGGAACAGGCCCCTCTTCTCACTGTCCTCAGCTATTTCATCTGGTCACTTATCTGCTCATCGAGAAGAAACAAGGAAAGAAGGGGGAAAAACATCAAGGTGCTTACTCTGATATGACTCCTTCCCAGAGGGTGGCTGGCATAGGGAGAGCAGCTTAAGGGATGCTGTGGCAGCTGCCAGAGCATAAAGGGTCTGTAGAATTTTTCAGCAACCTGACCTCAAAGAGAGCTCAGCCCCCTTAAGTCCTGGGACTGCCTGCCCAGAACCCCTGGCCAGATGCCGCAAGGGGAAGAGATGGAAGCAGTTTTCCTGGTGGGGGTACCTACCACATCTGGTACAGGAAGTCAGGGTGCAATGGCCGCGGTTCCTGGCACAGCTCCAGGGCCGCTTTGTTGAGCCTGATTAGGGCGTCTTCTCTCTGGTTCTCCTCAGGGAGTGCCATCACTGCCTGGCAGGTCAGAGGTACCATGGGCAACCGTTCTGCCTGGGATACCAAGGGTTCCCGCATCTTCTACTAACAGGTGTGGGATAGTGAGGGCAGGGGGCCAGGAGGGGATGCAGCCACGGAGAGTCTGCCTGAGTGCCTTCTGTGGGAGCCTGTGCCCTCCCTTGGAAATCTGTACCCCATGAACCCCTTTCCAAGAGTCAGAGAAGGAGCTCCTCCTGCACCACAGTGGCCAAGGCACCCAAGATAAAGAGATGACCGAGATATTGCTTTATTTGGGTCCTCAGAAGATTGTTTCTCTGCCCATGGGGATGGAAGGGGCTGCAGAAGCATGGGCACCTGGCTATGCCAGGGCTGGGAGGCACCTTTCTGAAGTCTTCCAGGCAGAGATTCCACTCTGGCAGAGGAAGGCCATCCAGTTCCCAGGGGCTCCTGATGCTCTCCAGATCTGGGCTCCCCTCCACCAGGATCTCCTCCATGATGCTCTTCCGCTGAGAATGCCTGACCCCTAGCCCGGTCTTCTGGGACCCAACATGATCCTGGGAGTCCTTGATGGCCTCGCTCTCCTGCCGGGGCAGTTGAGGGTCTAACGTTGGGCTCTTAAGGTGTGCAGAAGACTCGATCTTCATTGAGGTCTCCTCCGAGTAGGCTGACGGGGTTGCAGCAGCCTGCGCCCTGGGGCTGAGGTGCCCCTCCTCGCTGGGCCTGGCCTCCTCAGCCTTGAGGGGCAGGATCATGTACTGGCACCACAGACTATGCAGATGTTGCACCACCTGGTGCTGGTAATGCAGCTGCAGCGGAGGCAAGGGGAGGCGTGTTGGGGTGGGGGGAGGCTGCGACATGAGGCACCCAGAGCCTGTGCCAGCCTGCTCTAGCTTCTGGTTCCCTCGAGGAGCGCTGATGGAGGAGGCAGGAGGAAGCCGGCAGGAGCTGCTAGGCTCACAGGGCTCCCCGCTCCCCTTTCAGCCTGAGCGCCTCCAACTTAAGACTTATGCATTTGGGATTCCGAGGAAGATTGAGTTTAAATAAGAAGTTTTTGAAGCTCTGTTATCACCTAGCATTCACTTACAGTAGCTAAGTTTTCTTGGGCAAATTACTTAACCTCCCTGGGCCTCAGTTTCTTCCATGTAAAATGAAGATAGAAAAAGTACCCATCTCATAGGACTGCTGTGGAGAAACAGAGTGACTCAAGTTTCTCGGAACAGATCCTGGCACACAAAGGGTTTGCTATTACTTTCTCCCGGGGCAAGCACAAAAATGGGCAGGGGCCAGCGCTGGGCCTGTACCTGAGGATTCCTATGGTGGAACAAGTCCTCCTCAGTGACAGAGGCGTCCACAGGTGACTGTGTGCGCTCGGGCGTCAGGATCCCCCTCAGGAGCTCCTGCAGCACGTTCTCCACAATGGTGACTGCTTCATGGGCAGCCAGCTTGCTCTGGGGAAAGGAACATGGCATAAGCAGCAGCTCAGGCTTTCAAAACCCATGTTGCATCCTCAAGGGGAGGCAGAGCCCCAGAACTGTCTGCCTTCCTGTCGACAGAGTTCTTGCCATTGTCTGTCTGTCTCTCTCTCTCTCTCACACAGACACACACACACACACACACACACGTACTCTCCTGTTACCAGACTCAAACCCCTCGGTTCTCCCCAAAGATCCTTGTTTCCTGAAAGAGGCTGAAAGGAGGAAGGGTCAGACCCAGAGAAGTTGTTCCTTCACAGGGCCAAGAGGCCACACAGTCAGCATTTCCCCCGATAAGGAGGAAGGGCAAGGCTCAGGGACCGCCTTGTTGAGAGCATGACTTAGCCACATGGTCACTGTTACAGAAAATGGTGGAGGGGCATCTCGTGAGAGAGGCTGGTCCTATAGTCAGCAGTGAAGCAGATATTACATTTGTAAAAATCACCTTTGTTCACCAGGGGTTGAGCCCAGCTGAAGTAGCTGGCTTGTGTTTGGGGGCCACAAATGAATTAAAAAAGCACATCTTTTCTGTAGAATCCCACAGAGCACAGCACCAGATGGCCAGGCCGCAAGCCTGATGGACCAGCACATTCCCACTTCCCACCTCACACTCCCTCCTGGTGCCTGGCCCACTAATTAGTGTTCTCTCTGGTTTTGTCTGGTTTTGAAGTCTTGCCAGTTAAATGCACCTCCACTGGGTAGTACCAGACAAGTGTTTACACTTAAGCAAGTACTTCCATTCAGTCTGCATTTTAAGGGCCAGTCTCATTTCTTTCTAATGAAGTAGGGTCATGCATGCTGCTGCTGCTGCTGCTGCTAAGTCGATTCAGTCGTGTCTGACTCTGTGCGACCCCATAGACGGCAGCCCACCAGGCTCCCCCGTCCCTGGGATTCTCCAGGCAAGAACACTGGAGTGGGTTGCCATTTCCTTCTCCAATGCATGAAAGTGAAAAGTGAAAGTGAAGTCGCTCAGTCATGTCTGACTCTTAGCGACCCCATGGACTACAGCCCACCAGGCTCCTCCGTCCATGGGGTTTTCCAGGCAAGAGTACTGGAGTGGGGTGCCATTACCTTCTCCGAGGGCCAGGCATGATGGAGCTCAAAGCTGCCTCTTCTCTTGCCTGCTCACCTATCTTTTACATCACAAACCCCCGAGGAGTGGTTTTGTCTTTTAGAAGTATCTGTTTTTTAAAAGTTCCCCTCTAGGGCTGGAAGTAACAAGATCCCTGCAGGCAGTGTCAGGAAGAACACTATGTTAACCTACGGAGTGTCCACAGGGGCTAAGATCTGGCGTCCCTTACCTCCAATAACTTCCTCTCATCCCGAAAAATGTCCTGGGCCAAGGAGACTGCATGGAGGTTGACCTGCAGGAGAGCACCTCCTAATAGGATAGGGTGGGTTCCAAATTTCCAACACTCCCTGAAGATCCCAGCATTCAAAGATTTGAAGAAAAAGGTAAAGTTTTTAGTTTTTCCAGGCAGAATTACACCTGAGAGGGACAGAGACAGAGGTTTTTCACCAGGTGGGAGCTGCTGAGCCCCAAGCCTGTGTGTAGAAAGTTAACTAAGCCTTGGTTAGGGTGACCAACTGTCCTGGCTTGTGAAGAACTGAGGGCGTTCTTGGGATGAGGGACTCTAGCCTCAGGCCCAGGTATATGGGCAACTGTTTCTGCCCCTGGTGGCTCACTCCTGCGTTCTGCCATTCCCCCAGCTGATGGGAACAGGAGATGGCACACTTCATGGAAGACATGGGGTGGACAGGTGGGAAGAGGGGCTCATGCTTGCAGGGCCTGGGCATGAGCGAGACTTGGGCTGTAGGAGGGGTGAGTGGGCAGCTTCCCCCAGGTACCTTCCCGATTGTTGAAGTAGAACCTCTGCATCCTATTCCTCTTCAGGTCTTGGAAAGAGTCCCACTGTGACCGCCGCCGCCAGTCGTACCAAATGGCCACTGTGCCATTATTGACCACGGTCAGTTCTGAAGATGTTTTCTCCCCTTCTAGAGTTTCAAAGGTCAAGCGGACAGCAATTCCAACATGCCTCTGGGGAGAGAGGAGGTCTGAGAGATATCCTGGCCTAGGGTGAACAACTCAGCCTGGTTTGTCAGGACTCTCCTGGGTTTGGCACTGAAGTCTCCTGCCCTGGGCTTCCAGGGCCTGGCCACTCTCAAACACATAGGCATCATACACCAAAAGCGGCTGTCTCTGCCATCAACAGTAAGAAGAGGAGATAAAACAGATTTTATATCTGATGAACATCTCTACTCCTTAACATCTGAAGAATAGTTTGAGTGGGCCTTAGGAAACATTGCTATGAACTACACTAGTGGAGGTGATGGAATTCCAGCCGAGCTATTTCAAATCCTAAAAGATGCTGCTGCTTAAATGCTGTACTTGATATGCCAACAAATTCGGAAAACTCAGCAGTGGCCATGGGACTGGAATATGTGTTTTCATTCCAATCCCAAAGAAGGGCGATGCCAAAGAATGTTCAAACTAGTGTACAACTGCATTCATTTCACATGCTAGCAAGGTAATGCTCAAAATCCTTCAAGCTAGGCTTCAGTAGTATGAGAATTTTCAGATGTAGAAGTTGGGTTTAGAAAAGGCAGAGGAACCACAGATCAAATTGCTAACATTCTTTGGATCACAGAGAAAGTAAGGGAATTCCAGAAAAACATCTACTTCTGCCTCATTGACTACGCAAAAGCCTTTGTGTGGATCACAACAAACTATGGAAAATTCTTAAAGAGATGGGAATACCAGACCACCTTACCTGTCTCCTGAGAAACCTGTGTGCAGGTGAAGAAGCAACATTTAGAAATGAACCTGGAACAATAGTGGATGTTAAGTCACTTGAGTTGTGTACAACTCTGTGGGACACCACGATGGACTGTAGTTTGCTACATTCCTCTGTCCCTGGATTTTCCGGGCAAGAATACTGGAGTGGGTTGCCATTTCCTTCTCCAGAGGATCTTCCCAACCCAGGGGTTGAACCCATGTCTTTTATGTCTCCTGCATTGGCAGGTGGGTTCTTTAACACTAGTGCCACCTGGGAAGTCCAGACTGGTTCCAAATTGTGAAGAGTATGGTAAGGCTATATATGGTCACCCTGCTTATTTGACTTCTATGCAGAGTACACCATGTGAAATGCTGGGCTGGATGACTCACAAGCTGGAATCAAGATTCCTGGGAGAAATATCAACAACCTCAGATATGCAGATACCACTGTAATGGCAGAAACAGAAGAGGAACTAAAGAGTCTCTTGATGAGGGTGAAAGAGGAGAGTGAAAAAGCTGGCTCAAAACTCAGCATTCAAAAAACTGAGATCATGGCATCTGTTTCCATCACTTCATGGCAAATAGAAGGGGGAAAAGTGGAAACAGTGACAGATTTTATTTTCTTGGGCTCCAAAATCACTGTGGACAGTGACTGCAGCCATGAAATTAAGACACTTGCTCCTGGGAAGAAAAGCTATGATAAAACTAGACAGTGTATTAAAAAGCAGAGACATCACTTTGCTGACAAAGGTCTGTCTAGTCAAATCTATGGTTTTTATAGTATTGTTTTTACAGTAGTCATGTATGGATGTGAGAGTTGGACCATAAAGAAGGCTGAGCATCAAAGAATTGATGCTTTCGAACTGTGGTGCCGGAGAAGATTCTTGAGAGTCCCTTGGACTACAAGGACATCCAGCCAGTCAATCCTAAAGGAAATCAACCCTGAAATTCATTAGAAGGACTGATGTTGAAGCTGAAGCTCCAATACTTTGGCCACCTGATGCAAAGAGCTGACTCATTGGAAAAGACCCTGATGCTGGGAAATATTGAAGGCAGGAGGAGAAGGGGATGACAGAGGATGAGATGGTTGGATGGCATCACCGACTCAATGGACATGAACCTGAGCAAACTCCAGGAGATAGTGACAGGCAGGGAAGCCTGGAGTGCCGCAGTCCATGGGGTCGCACACAACTTAGTGACTGAACAACTAGTAATAACAAAGCCATTCCTGTCTGAGGAGGTTTGCTTATTTACATGTTTGGGGACTAGGTACAAACTGGGTGGCTTGTGACATTCTCTTTTCAGACTTGTGACCTTATTCTGGCTCAAGTTCATGTTGCTGTTAACATTTTCAAACATGCGGAAGGTGAGATCAGATAAAAACGCAAATAGGAGAATGTTCAGGCTCCTTGTGACTGCCACAGCCACCCTGAGACCGCCTCACGAGGAAGGCCTTCCAGCAGGTGGGTGAGGGTGGAGGCGGTTTTACCTTGTCCTCTGAATTACTGCCTCGGATCCAGCAGGCTGGCTTCCCACAGAACAGCAGAGAAGGGCCAAGAACAGGCATAGGAACCACATCAGGGTAATTGGCCAATAAGTCTCTGTAAGACAATCCAGTGATGTATATTTCCTAAGCCTGCCAATCTTGCCACATGGAGCCCATGGAGATGGCTGCCAGAAAATGTGGCAATGTGCCCGGCTCTGCCCTCCAGTGGAGCATCATCAGCTCCATCCTGCTCCATTCCTGCAATGGGAGGTTCTTGGACATAAAAAGAGACTCTTCATGCAGAGGCACACAGCATTAGGGGAGTCTGGAGGGGCCCCACTTATGAGCAAAGGGATGTCCAGGAAACCCCCTCGGGAGCTGGCTGCTGGAAGAGAAGAGATGGCAGTGGCACAGTGAGCACAGGCGCCCCTTCGAATGGGCAGAGGAGGGGGCGACAGCCACGAGCAAGAGGCTGGGGTGGAGGCACTTGGAGTCCAGGGAGGGAAGCCTGCCCTAGGATACTTGCAGGCGCTGGGGAAGCCACACTCTCCAACCGCTCTCCCTCAGGCCCAGGGCCCAACTCACAAGTGCACTGTGTCCTCAGAGGAGCTTTCCAAGCTCCTTTCAAACACTGAATAGTCTTCCACCGTAACACTGGAGAAAGGCCGCCCTTTGCCCACCACCTCCAGGCCATCAATGTCCTCAGAGAGACAGAGAAAGCAAAGGTTATTTGACTGAAGACAGGCCCCACCCTAGGGGCTTCAGACTAGGCACAGAGGCCTTACCAACCTGCTGGCTAAAATTCAGCTCTGCCATGATGCTCTGCAGCTCCTTGCGCCGGCAGGTCAGAAACAGACTCCGATCCCAGGTGTAGCGGTACCACGCGTCCTTCTGGGCTGGCAACCCTAGAGCAGGGTCCAAGAACCCTAAGCACAGGCTGCTGCCATGTCCCCTCCCTACCCATGTTCAAGGGCTCTCAGAGTACCCATTCCGGCACCATTGCTGGGAGAGCTGAAAACACAGCTTCCTCCTCCAGGCCCCACACCTACTGCCTCAGCAGCCCTTCACAGGACTCCGGCAAAACCAGCTTCTAGACTGTCAAATTTTTGGATTATAATAAAAATAACAATAGCAGCTACCTTTTATTGTGTTTAACAATGAGTCAGAACCTCTTAAAACACACCATGTCTCATTTAACCGTCTCACAACCCCATGAGTATTACAGATGGGAAGCTGAGGACCAGAGAGGTTAAATAACTCACTGGTGTTCACAAAGTCAGCACAGCTGGGACCTGAACCCAGGCGGTCTGGCAGCCTTTAAAGCAGTGCTGCCCATTAAAAATATGATGCAAACAACAAATGCAAGCCATGAATATGTAATCAAAAGTTTCCAGATGCCACATTTAAACAGGTAAAAAGAAACAGTAATATATTTAACCCAGTATATTAAAAATATTATCATTTCAACATGTAATCAATATGAACATGTAATCAATATGAAAATTATTAATAAAATCTATTTTTTCAAGCTGATCTTCAAAACCCAGTGTGTAGTTCACACTTACAGCACACCTCAGCTCAGCCGCATCCCGGGCGCTCAGCAGAGGAGGCCCAGCCGCACCCCGGGCGCTCAGCGGAGGAGGCCCAGCCGCACCCCGGGCGCTCAGCGGAGGAGGCCCAGCCGCACCCCGGGCGCTCAGCGGAGGAGGCCCAGCCGCACCCCGGGCGCTCAGCGGAGGAGGCCCAGCCGCACCCCGGGCGCTCAGCGGAGGAGGCTCAGCGCAGTTACGGACAGCGACGCCCTAGAGCTGGGCCCCTCCCACCACTGCTTCCGTGGTCTTACTGGAGGGGACTGGACCACCACACCAGAACCCTGATCTCTTACCCCCAAGGCCAGTCTCCTTTACATCCCACTCCTCACCCATCTCTGCCTGGATGGACCAGGGCTTCTTGATCTGAGTGATTGGCTCCATGAGGCCATGCTGAGTTTTTGTCTTTGTCATTACCAGACCCGTCATTTCATCTCCCACGTATTCCAGTCGACTCCAGAACCCACTGGTCAACTCGCAGCCCTGTCAATGGAGGATAGATGTGTCAGACTACCTGAGCACCTTTGAGAGAGGCGGGTGGGAGGCCTGGGAGACAAGAGCTCTACAGACCACAGATGCCTCTGTGGGATCCATGCTGCCCTGAGAACAGGGGAGAAGCACAACTCTCTTATTTGCAGGCTGCCACATTATATGTTTACCTGGCCCCAGAGAGGGCAAGTTCTTCCAGGCACTGAGATACCAGAGCACATCATGGTGCCCTGGGGCAACTGAAAACTGGAGCCTCAGGTTTTAGGAGACAGAACCAAGACAAAGACTATTCTAATAACGTAGTACCTGTGATATCTTTCTCCTCAAACTAACAGGGACCACCACAGGCCAAATTATTTATCTGGCCAGTCCCTGAATGACAAGTAATAGAACCAGTAATAGAATTTAGTAAAGACCTTGAGGGTTTAACAAAGCTTTGTACTAGATAGATATTTTTTTGTCCCCAGCTGTCCAGACCCCTCCCACAGGGTGTACTGTCCTTACCTTCCCATCAGACCGCGTTGACAGCATTCGGTCAAGGAGCTCCCGCTCCTCCTGGATCTGTCTGTAGGTCTCCCCTGTGTGCATCAGCAGCTCGCTGACTGGCTTCTTCAGCCGTTCTAAAGAGAACCAAGAATGCAATCCCACCACCAAATCCGAACAAGTAGGGGCCCGAGCTCTCTGATCAGCTCCAGTCACTGGGCTGACTTCATGACCCAGTAAGTACAAGAAGCACTTGGGAGCACTCAGCACAAAAGCGACCAGCCTGAATCCAGGCTCTGCAGGTGAAGGGGGAGAAAAAACACAGCAGCAGAGCCTCAGTGCCGAGGCCAAGCAGGTGTCCTGTCCGCTCTGCTCACCACTGAGAGCTTCCTGCTGCTTCTTCCGAAGGGCTATGTTGCGCTGCCAGTTTTTCAGAAAGTTGTGCTGCAGAGGCGGGACCCAGGGAGGATGTGCCTTCTCTTCTTTTGGGGCTTCCTGCTTTGGCTCTTCTTTAGTTGAGATGAGAGTCATCAGACAGGGTGGGGTGTGTATCAGCTCAGCCAGCTGAAAAGAGCAATGTGAGTGTGGAGGGCCAGGGAAGGTCTGGCAGTGGGGCTGAGCAGACTTCTCCAGGCCTAAATCCCTGCTGTCCTCCCTTTCTGCCGAGTCCCTCCTCTCCAGGACCACAAGGTAGCAAGTGACAGAAAGCAAAGCACAGAACCAGGGGCGCTGGCAGTCCCCTCTCCCCCAGAATGGGAAGACTGGCCAACGTCCTTCACTGCGTCTGTCCTCCTCCCAGCTGCTGTTGACACCCTCACCTGCTGCATAACGGCGCCATTTTTATTGAACCCCAGGCCTTTTAACACCTGAGAGATCCTCTGCCTGGACCCAGGAAACTGAGGGAACTGACAGAAGCGCTGCATGACGAGAAAGTTGGGAAGACAGACAGTCTCTCCATGTGGCCCTGGGAGCTATGGGGAGCCACCTTCCTCCACCATGTGGATGGAGGAGGGGAAATAAAGCTGGGGTGCAGACAGCAGTGGCGGAGGGAGTGGGCTCAGTCTGACGAGAGGCAGACACACTCTTGCCTTTGGAGTCCTCCAGGCTCTTGTCTCCTTAGAGTGAATTCCTGACTTCTGCTGAAGCTAGCTTACGTAGGCTTCACTATTTGGGGGGAAGGGTCACTTATCACCTCAAATTCTGTAACCTCAGTCCTCTGGACTCTGCCAGGTGGTAAGACTGCAATGACCTCAGTGACTTCTCTCCTTCAGGCAGCTCTGTACAAACGAACCTGGGTGTTCCCTCGAGCAACTGCAATTCTCTTAAAGTCCTGGAGACTCCCCAGGATGTGGTGGGGCAGGATCTGGTCACTGCCATGGAAGATGTCACCTGGTCCTGGAAGCAAAAAGAAGAGGCAGGAAGGCAAGCTATAGCCAGCTGGTACTCTGACAGGGCCCCACATTCTCTCCAGGATGACTCATGAACTTTGATGCCAGTGCACACCAGAGTAGTCCAGGGGCTTTGTGGCTGCATCTGGAGTAGCAGGATGTGCTACTAAGTGTGAGACCTTCCTATGATCCTTGGGTTTGGGTTTACGGATGATAAATCTCTGGGTAATTACATGTTTATCTTCTGTTTCAATAAGGCGAGGAAGATGTTGCTAAAAAGAAATAAGACAGAGATTTCACATGAGATCAAAAGGAGGGAAAAAGCCACCCTTCTCTATCCTAATTCTTGGTGGAATTCCTGAAGGCAGACAGATCTGTTTCTCTAGATCTGTCCATATGTTCTGTTGAGGAAATGCCTTTGTAACAGCTATGAGACTTATTAACATCCTGGGAAAAAATAAAAACATCTCATGCCTCCAGATAGTTCAGGTGAGAAGTGGCTCATTTTCCCAGGAAAAGGAGGGGGTTACCCATATCTGTAACTCATTTTCCCTTCTGTGAAATGGGGATGGTATCACTCGCCTCTATGGGAAGCACATGACTTCATTCTTTCATTTCTCTGCGGTTCTATACGAATCTTAGAAATGTTAATAGGACATAGCAAATTCCATTGGATGCAAAAGTGAACAGATTCGTGTTTGATGGATTCTTCCATGGAATCAGGCACTCCCTCTAAGTAGGGAGGCAGGGGACAGGCAATGCACATGGTTGAAGTTCTAGACCACCCAGGTGGCAAGGAGAGGTTCCTGTAGCAAAGGATCCCTGGACTTTATCCTTACCTTCCTCAAGTCTTCCTTCTTAATGGCTAAGGCAAGAATGTCATCTCCTTGTAGCACATTGCTAACAGGTTCAGGTTCTTCCTGAATTGGGGGTGTGGGCTGTTCAGGTACCTTTGCCCGCTTCTTTTCTGAAGAGGAGCAGATAGTTCAAGTGTTTAAAAATAGATATTTTTATATTCCATGGTGGTGGGGGGGCAAAGCTGGACACCTGGATGGACAGCAGAGGCTGCCAAGGTGGCCTGGGCAGCACTTTGCTGGGGTGACAGGAGTTCTCTCTTGTAGGTGCATGCCCACCCCCCAAACAGTGGCTGAGGCTTTGTAGCTGAAACTGAGATCAAGCTGTGCTACTTATAGCTGGACAACCTGGGGTACATCATTTGGTCTCAGTTTTCTTTTGTAAAAAGAGGAAACTTGAACTAAATAAGTGGTTCCCAAATGTTAGTTAAATGTCTACCTCAGAATCTCTTGGGAAGTTTTACAAATACAGCTTCCTGGCTCCTGACTCCCTAGGTGACTCTGATGCAGTGCTTTGGGACAACTAGACACTTTCTCAGTCTCCTCCCTCCAGTGATGGTACTGTCCATTCTTCTGGGTGAAGGCACTAGCTTTCCTAAGACACTGATAAAAATTTGGATGCTCTGGGAAAAGCAGAACATTCACCACTGGCCATTCATGTCACATTCTTCCATGTAATAAATACTGTTTAAACATCTTCTATATGCAAGAGAGTTCCAGAAAAAAATCTACTTTTGCTTTATTGACTACGCCAAAGCCTTTGACTATGTGGATCACAACAAACTGTGGAAAATTCTTAAAGAGATGGGAATACCAGAGCACCTGACCTGCCTTCTGAGAAATCTGTAGGTAGGTCAAGAAGCAAGTTAGAACTGGACATGGAACAACAGACTGGTTCCAAATTGGGAAAGGAGTACGTCAAGGCTGTATATTGTCACCCTACTTATTTAACTTATATGCAGAGTACATCATGTGAAATGCCAGGCTGAAGCACAAGCTGGAATCAAGATTGCTGGGAGAAATATCAATAACCTCAGATATGCAGATGACACCACCCTTATGGCAGAAAGCGAAGAAGAACTGAAGAGCTTCTTGATGAAAGTGAAAGAGGAGAGTGAAAAAGTTGGCTTAAAATTCAACATTCAGAAATCTAAGATCATGCATCCAGTCCCATCACTTCATGGCAAATAGATGGGGAAACAATGGAAACAGAGGCTTTATTTTTGGGGGCTCCAAAATCACTGCAGATGTTGACTGCATCTGAGTGATTAAAAGACACTTGCTCCTTGGAAGAAAAGCTATGACCAACCTAGACAGCATATTAAAAAGCAGAGACATTGCTTTACCAACAAAGATCCATCAAAGCTATGGTTTTTCCAGTAGTCATGTATGGATGTGAGAGTTGGACTATAAAGAAAGCTGAGTGCCGAAGAAGTGATGCTTTTGAACTGTGGTGTTGGAGAGACTTTTGAGAGTCCCTTGGACTGTGAGGAGATCCAACCAGTCAATCCTAAAGGAAATCAGTCCTGAATATTTACTGGAAGGACTGATGCTGAAACTAAAGCTCCAATATTTTGGCCACCTGATGTGAAGAACCGACTTATTTGAAAAGACCCTGATGCTAGGAAAGATTGAAGGCGGGAGGAAAAGGGGACAACAGAGGATGAGATGGTTGCATGGCATCACCGACGCGATGGACATGAGTTTGAGTAGGCTCTGGGAGCTGGTGATGGACAGGGAGGCCTGGCGTACTATAGTCCATGGGGTCACAAAGAGTAGGACATGATTGAGCGACTGAACTGAACTGATATGCCCGCCACTGTGCTAGGCTTTGGGGATATAAGGCAAAGTCTTAAGCTTCAAAGAGCACATGCCTATGGGAGGCATGTCTGTCAAACAGACTCAACTAGGGTGACTGTGGGAGCATCTGGGGGCCTCAATCCAGTGTGTGGAGTGGTCATGGAGGGCTTCCTAAGGAGGTAATTAACTGGGAGCTGAAGGATGATGAGAGATAAGGGAAAGGAAGTGGAGGATAGGAATTCCTCCTAGAGGCCTAGAGGCAAGAAAGGATAGAGCACATGTCTGAAATGCAAAGCATGTGTTTTTAAATAGCTAGATGCAGTGAGGTGGGAAGTAGGAAGCAGTACTGGGACAGAAAAGTAGGAGCCATATCATGAAGAACTTAGTGAGCCACGTAAAGGGCTTCAGCTTGTACCTTGTGGGCCACAGGATGGCAAGGAATGGATTAGTGGGTACAAGAATGAGCACAAGATCACTTAGGAGTCTACTGCAGAGGTGAAGTGATTAGGATACAGTTCATGGCCCAGGAAGAAAGTGGAGTGATCTGAGCCTGTATCTCTCATGCGCCAGAGCACAGGACTGAGAATGCGTGGCACAGAAGCAAGTTACTCCTCAGTGAGGACACACTCCCTGCCTTCCTTCTACAGAGGTGGCTTAACAGTTTCAAATGCATCTCTTTTTTCTGGCTGGTATCCTCTTGTGTGCTGCCATCTGGTTCAGAAAGTTTTGAAATAAGGCCCTACAATCAAGAGAAAAACCTAAAGCACTGCCTTTAAGGACTTTAAAACACAACTTGGTTTTGTCCACTGTTTCTCATAGTATTCTAATTTTTAAGAAGCAGTGTCATTAAAACATCAAGGTAGGTGTTTTGGTTACCAGAATCAAACTAGTTTTTAGAAAATGCCCACATACTCAGCGGCCATAAAAACCCAAGCCAGAATCAATTGAAATATATTAATAACTCTGAACTTTGCATATTGGCCAGAGTCCATCTCTGCAGCAATGGGGTCAGTAGAAACTCAGGAGCACCCACCAGCCAAGCCACATGGACCTGCACACACAGACACACAAGGGGCTGAGCGGCTTGGCCGCGGGTTCTGGTCCCGCCCCCAGCAGATGTGGAGCTCCTTCCACCTCTGTGGAAGGAAGGCCTGGAGTGTGCCATCTCTCCTTCACCTCTCCCTTCTGCACAAAGCACTGGTGATAGCCCAAGAGAATTGGTACCAGCTCAAGATCTGCTTTTATAGATATTTTGGTATTATTTATATTCTCCAGAAAATTTGCTTCCTCTATCACTCTGGCTAGTTCTACATCTTCTCAAGAGATTAAGCATCTCCAGACAGGTGTTTTTCTTATTGTTCAGTTCAGTTCAGTTTCTCAGTCGTGTCAAACTCTTTGCAACCCCATGAACCACAGCATGCCAGGCCTCCCTGTCCATCACCAACTCCCAGAGTCCACCCAAACCCATCTCCATTGAATCGGTGATGCCATCCAGCCATCTCATCCTCTGTCATCCCCTTCTCCTCCTGCCCTCAATCTTTCCCAGCATCAGGGTCTTTTCCAATGAGTCAACTCTTCGCATCAGGTGGCCAAAGTATTGAAGTTTCAGCTTCAACATCAGTCCTTCCAATGAACACTCAGGACTAATTTCCTTTAGGATGGACTGGTTGGATCTCCTTGCAGTCCAAGGGACTCTCAAGAATCTTCTCCAACACCACAGTTCAAAAGCATCAGCTCTTTGGCGCTCAGCTTTCTTTATAGTCCAACTCTCACATCCATACACTGGAAAAACCATGGCCTTGACTAGACGGACCTTGTTGACAAAGTAATGTCTCTGCTTTTTAATATGCTGTCTAGGTTGGTCGTAACTTTCCTTCCAAGGAGTAAGTGTCTTTTTTTTACTGATGGGTTTATAACTACCATGTACCAATTTATAAACTTTCAACATTGCTAAAGATTTTTGAAGTACAGTATATGCTGCACTACTGCAGTCAGGGAATGGTGTGTTCTAGTTAATATTCATAGAAATATACATTTACATGTATACATTTTAAACTTCAATTCACCCTAGAGAATATGCATATATACCAAGTACCTTCTATGTACCCTAAATTACAAAGAAGATGGTATTAAATGGTCACGATATGGCTCCTTCTCTTGAGAAACTGGAAGCAGCAGCAGACAATAACACACACCAATCACAACATTAAGAGCCTAAATTGGTGAGACAAACAATAGCTTTGGTTACGCAGCCAAGAAGGAACAGGTGGATGTAGAGGGTAAAGTTAGGACTCTAAGGAAAGTTTCAGAAGAGCAGCTACAGGGGTCAGAGGCAGCTTCACAGGTGAAGTTAGACCTTGAAGGATCAGAAGTCTTTGCAGAGGCAGAGCAGCAGAGCTATTTCTGCTTAAGAGCAAAGGTGGAGGGGGGGCTGAGGGTGGCATATGTGAGGCATGGTGACATAGAAGGCCTGGGGATGGGGTGCGGGTGACATTGGGGATAAAAGGGACACCAGGGCAGCACGCCTCTGTAAACTAAGTCTGAAGCATCTGACCGTTCTCTGTCAGCAAGGAGGAGGTTTGGTTCAGAAGAGCAAGTTGCTGAGAGCAGCACTTCAGAGACTCATTCGGTGAGGGTTAGCCAGGAAGACAGGAGACGCAGAGACAAGGTGCGGAGACCACGCAGGAAGGACAGTCCTGTGCGGGTCATGTCAGGACCTGAAATGAGGTTTCCACGGGGTTGAAGTATGTCTCCTACTGAACCTGTGGAGGCCCAGCTATTTCCAGTTCTTTGGTCCAGAAACCCAAGCTGATTCGGGGCTTCTGATAAAACACACAGCTGGCACTTCACCCGTGTCCTGATAGCTGTGAGAGGGTTAGAGACCAGCCCCCTTGTACAGGGAAGTCAGGTGACACCTCCTCAGCTGGAGCTAGCCCAGGCAGAGGGAAGCAAGGTTCTCAGGTGGGTAGGAGGTACAAGGCTGGGAGAGGAAGGAGGGAGCTATGGAGGGAAAAGAAACCTGGACTCTCAGTTTTTCTGCTTCCTGTTTCATCTAAATGCTATTCTGTATTAGTGTTGATTCAGGTCTTTGGGAAATTCTGACCTCACAGTTGCACTGGAGAAACCAAGGGAGGGGCTGTCCATACTAGGCTGAGCTTTAATTGATGGTGGAGAGGCATCTGGGAGTCTGGGAGATTTCCCAGTTTCTTAGCAACAAGAGCAAGGAGAAACCTAGAAGTCAAAAGGGCTCAGGTCCCTAAACAGGTTTTGCTTGCCTTTTTGCTATAATTCAGAGATTGTGGGGAAACATAACCAAAGATTGCAGTTGGTGATTAACTTTATTATATTGGAAGGGGTAGGAGGGAGTATGGCCCAACTACATTAGAGGCTTTCCCTCAGGTATTTAGAAGGAAAAAGTTGCCTTACATGCTTTTTTTCTTTCCTCACCTTAATGCATGTTCTTAAATCAAGGTCTGGTCACAGGACTGGAAAAGGTCAGTTTTCATTCCAATCCCAAAGAATGCTCAAACTACCGCACAATTGCACTCATCTCACACGCTAGTAAAGTAATGCTCAAAATTCTCCAAGTCAGGCTTCAGCAATACGTGAACCGTGAACTTCCAGATGTTCAAGCTGGTTTTAGAAAAGGCAGAGGAACCAGAGATCAAATTGCCAACATCCACTGGATCATGGAAAAAGCAAGAGAGTTCCAGAAAAACATCTATTTCTGCTTTATTGACTATGCCAAAGCCTTTGACTGTGTGGATCACAACAAACTGTGGAAAATTCTGAAAGAGATGGGAATACCAGACCACCTGACCTGCCTCTTGAGAAACTTATATGCAGATCAGGAAGCAACAGTTAGAACTGGACATGGAACAACAGACTGGTTCCAAATAGGAAAAGGAGTATGTCAAGGCTGTATATTGTCACCCTGCTTATTTAACTTATATGCAGAGTACATCATGAGAAACGCTGGGTTGGAAGAAGCACAAGCTGGAATCAAGACTGCCAGGAGAAATATCAATAACCTCAGATATGCATATGACACCACCCTTATGGCAGAAAGTGAAGAGGAACTAAAAAGCTTCTTGATGAAAGTGAAAGAGGAGAGTGAAAAAGTTGGCTTAAAGCTCAACATTCAGAAAACTAAGATCATGGCATCTGGTCCCATCACTTCATGGCAAATAGATGGGGAAACAGTGGAAACAGTGTCAGACTTTATTTTTTTGGACTCCACAATCACTGCAGATGGTGACTGCAGCCATGAAATTAAAAGACACTTACTCCTTGGAAGGAAAGTTATGACCAACCTAGATAGCATATTCAAAAGCAGAGACATTACTTTGCCAACAAAGGTCCGTCTAGTCAAGACTATGGTTTCTCCAGTGGTCATGTATGGATGTGAAAGTTGGACTGTGAAGAAAGCTGAGCACCGAAGAATTGAAGCTTTTGAACTGTGGTGTTGGAGAAGACTCTTGAGAGTCCCTTGGACTGCAAGGAGATCCAACCAGTCCACTCTAAAGGAGATCAGTCCTGGGTGTTCTTTGGAAGGACTGACGCTAAAGCTGAAACTCCAGTCCTTTGGCCACCTCATGCGAAGAGTTGACTCATTGGAAAAGACTCTGATGCTGGGAGGGATTGGGGGCAGGAGAAGGAGGGGACGACAGAGGATGAGATGGCTGGATGGCATCACCAACTCGATGGAAGTGCATCTGAGTGAACTCCGGGAGTTGGTGATGGACAGGGAGGCCTGGCGTGCTGCATGCAGTTCATGGGGTCGCAAAGAGTCGGACACGACTGAGCAACTGAACTGAACTGAACTGAACTGAAATCAAGGTCTATTTTTAAAAATTATGTTTCTTAATTAAAAATTTTTTATTGCAATATAGTTGATTTACAATGTGGTGTTAGTTTCAGGTGTACAACATAGTGTTCAGTTATATGTACACACACCCCCATATATATAATCTATTTTTTTTTCAGATTCTTTTCCCTTATAAGCTTATTATAAAATATTGAGTATAGATCCTTGGGCTATACAGTAGGTTCAAACGCTGTTAAACAAACTAAATTTCCTCTTATTAAAAATAAATATGCAGTGAACAAAATCTTTCCTTGATTTGTTTACAGTAGAAAGTTCAAATCTGATGTGATCTCCAGAAACTAGGTAAGCAGGAGGCAGTAACTAGGAGAGCCCTTGACTGCCCTTGGGAAAGAAGACCAGCTATTTTTCTCTTTCTCTCCTGTTAAAACATGCTATTATGAAAGAGCATCTCAGTATAGCCTAGAGTGGACTTCTATACTATAAAAAAGCATTAAAGAAAGCCATTCTTTCCAGGCCTCCCAAGGAATCCTACTGACTCCAGGCCTGCCCCCTCTTCACACTGACCTTGTATATCATGATTTATGACTAGCAATTGTCAAGATAAACATCATCTTTTTCAGAAAACGTTCCCCTCTAATTCTTATATGCAGAGTACATCGTGTGAAATGCCGGGCTGGATGAAGCTGGAATCAAGATTGTGAGGCAAAGTATCAAGAACCTCAGATATGTAGATGATACCCCCCTAATGGCTAAAGAGCCTCTTGATGAAGGTGAAAGAGGAGAGTGAAAGAGCTGGCTTAAAACTCAACATCCAAAAAACTAAGATCATGGCATCTGGTCCCATCACTTCCTGGCAAATAGATGGGGAAAAAATGGAAACAGTGACTGACTTGAAGACTTGAGAATCCCTTGGACTGCAAGGAGATCAAATCAGTCAATCCTAAAGGAAATCAACCCTGAATATTCACTGGAAGGACTGATGCTGAAGCTGCAACTCCACTACTTTAGCCACCTGATGCGAAAAGCCGACTCACTGGAAAAGACCCTGATGCTGGGAAAGACTGAGAGGGCAGGAGGAAAAGGGGGCAACAGAAGTTGAGATGCTTGGATGGCATCACCAACTCAATGGACATGAGTTTGAACAAACTCCAGGAGATAGTGAAGGATGGGAAGCCTGGAATGTTGCAGTCCATGGGGTCACAGAGTCAGAAATGACCGAGCAACTGAACAACAAGGCCTGGGTCAGGTGCTCTGATCCCTCTTAATACCTATGGGCACTCATATTACAACCTTTATACTTGACTGGTTTCTCCACCTCGGTTTCCTGAGGTCTGGGGTCCCACAGTTACTACCAATAGTCTTGTTGCATAGCACAGTGCCCACACCCAGCAGACCCTGGATAAATGCAAACAGCAAAAAAGACTGAAGAGGAAGTGGGTTGTAAATGGGAACATGTCCATGGCAG
Organism: Bubalus bubalis; assembly: GCF_019923935.1. Taxonomy (NCBI): domain Eukaryota; kingdom Metazoa; phylum Chordata; class Mammalia; order Artiodactyla; family Bovidae; genus Bubalus; species Bubalus bubalis. The sequence goes on along the minus strand of NC_059159.1, from coordinate 26,898,138 downwards.
TCAGCCTGCTATCAAGGCACCCAGGGGTCCTCCCACTTGCAACCAGAGGAAGCCAGAGAGGCCAGGAAGCAGGCATGTCCAGTGACGTCTTCAGGTTAAACAAGTGGTTGGTTTCGTCTCTTAAGTCCGACTTGCAACCCCATGGACTATAGCCTTCCAGGCTCCTCTGTCCGTGGGATTTTCCAAGCAAGAATACTGGAGTGGGTTGCCATTTCCTTCTCCATAAACAAGTGGAACAGGTGTTAAACAATGTGGCTAGAAAGGTCACATGGTGGGAAAGGTAGTCAAAAACAAAACTGGCCAAGTTAAGCGTTTCTTCTGGTTTCCAGTAAGGCTCTTAGGTGACACCTCCCAGAGAATCCCACGAAGGTTGTTGGTTTCACCACCTCAACATGTTTCTTGCATTCTGCCCTGAGTTTCTTTTCCCAAGGACCTTTATCCTGGCCCTTCTACTCTTAAACTCTTTCCTGGATCTTCTGCATCCCACCTAAGGCAAAGGTCCCAACCTAAGATACTGTTCAAAGTCTTCTATGTCTTCCTTCCCAAAAGTCATTTCCCGGACAACTGATCCCTGAGACCTCTGTCAGTACTGCTTCCTTTGTCCCCATCTTCAAGGCCCCGTGCCCTGTATCTCCCTTCCCTGAGGTTCTCTGCCTTGTACACCATCCCCAGGGCCCCGTCAAAGGTATGGGGCACGCCGTCCCCGTACCCCCTTCCGGCATCATCTTTACCTCCATCCTGGGGTCACGGCCATACTCCAGGCCCCGTGTCGTGAATCCCAAGAACCCCTGCCCCTGTAAGGGCTTTCCTGAGCTCCCAAGGCAGCCAGCGCCAACCTTTCACGCTCTCTGGGGCCTCCAAGAATCTGTTTGTAGGTATTCTAAGGCGGGACTCCTTCTTTAAAGACTTCATGGTGCCGCCCGGACGGCGGAGAGCGAGGCCCAGAGCCGCGGGGACCGGGAAAAGTAAGGTTGTACGGCAGCCCCCGCGACCCTGCGCGCGCCCACCCGCCCGCCGGCAGCAGCCAGGGCGTCCATAGCAACCAGCGCCCCGCACGAGGGCGCTCACCCACCGAACAACTTGGGCGGAGACTGCTTGGAAGCCACCTTTTTCATGGTGCTGAACCCATACGCCCGCCGCCGACCAGCGCCTTGTGTGCCCACCCGGAGAATGCCCAAAACCCGGACCGTGACGTCACAGGCGGCGCCGGCGAGCGCCGAGACGTCACTAGCCAGACGGGCGGGGCGGAGCCAGGCCGGGAGGGAGGGTGGGGAGGGGGCGGGGGGAGGGTGGGGAGGGGGCGGGGGGAGGGTGGGGAGGGGGCGGGGGGAGGAAACGGAGGAGGCGGTAAGTAACTGCACCACGCCCCTCCCCGCCCTTTTCCGCTGCCCCTCTAGACGCCCGCCGCGGCCTGCAGCCCGGCTCCCTCCGCGCTCCCGCGGTCTCTCGTCCTGCCGCACTATCGCAGCGGGATCGATGACCCTTTCGCTCCGTGCTGAAAACCCCCGATGGCTTCCCGTGGACTTCAGTAGTCCAGTGGCCCCTGCCTGTCCTCTTACTTGCGCCTGGTGGCCTTCCCCGCCCACCACTTAAAAGACAAGTCAAGTTTTTACGCAGATTTGAGGACTTGGGGCTTTCTCACACTGTTTCTGTGCCTGGAGATGCTGCCCTTGACCCATCCCTACTCCCAATTTAAAGTAGCCCTTTCTGTTGTCTCAGTTTTATAAATGCACCAAGTATATTTTTTTCCCCTAATGCATTCTGGAATTACTGTGTTTAAGTCGTTGGCTGCTGTCTGTAAGAACATAAACGCAGCCAGAGTGGGGCTGGCTTGTCCTTTGTCCCCATCCTAACTTAAAGTTTAGCACACAGTAACGGCTACCCACTCCAGTGTTCTTGCCTGGAGAATCCCAGGGACGGGGGAGCCTGGAAGGCTGCAGTCCATGGGGTCGCTGAGGGTCGAACACGACTGAGCGACTTCACTTTCACTTTCATGCATCGGAGAAGGAAATGGCAACCCACTCCAGTGTTCTTGCCTGGAGAATCCCAAGGACGGGGGAGCCTGATGGGCTGCCGTCTCTGGGGTCGCACAGAGTCGGACACGACTGAAGCGACTTAGCAGCAGCAGCAGCAGTATGATACTCCCAGCTGGGGACTGTGTCATCTGGGTCTTCCAGGAAACACACACAGATGGAGATAGGAGTGCAAGAGGTTTATTGTGAAGAGGGTAGGGGAGGAAGCAGGACCAGGCTGGGAGAGCCTCAGGCTGTGTTGCAGATCTGACAAAGTCTTGGCCAACCCAGTGTGGACATCTGAGAAAAGAATGTTCATTCAGAGGTTGTCGGCTAACTGCCTTCCTTGCAGGAGAACAGCAAGCTCTTTATTGGAGGGAGATAGGACGAGCTCACATCCATGGGTACCACTGGAACTCTGAGATATGAAAGAAAGTACATACTCTTGTTCTTAGGAGCTCAGGGTCCACAACACAAGCACTTGTGAAACTCATGTGCTTAGCTTCTGGACGGTCTTGGGACTTTGGGAAGTTACACAGCTTGTGGGTAGCCTGACTGGGAGTGGGACAGAAGCCTGGGAGCTGTTCAGGGAGAGTATAGTGTAGATTGAAGGACAGGAGAAGACGGGATGTGGTCAGGCAGGTACACAGCCTGGCAGGGCTCTGCCCCCAGCCCATGAGTGACACTGGGCAGGTGCCTCCCCGCTCTGTGTCTGCATAGCACCATCCTCATCATGAAGTCATCAGGCCAGATGTGAGCTGCTTAAACTTCAAAGAATCTGATCAAAGTTGGGAACCTTCTCTCCAAGAAATGTACATTTGATTTTTTAAAATTGTGGTAAAATACATGTATAGAAAATCCACCATGTTAATGAACACAGTTCAGTGGCACTTAGTATATTCACAATGTCGTGCAATCATCACCATTTTCTAGTTCCAGAACTTTCCCCTCATCCCCAAAGAAACTCTATCCAGTCACTTCCCATTCCTCCCCATTCCCCACCCACTGGCAACCACTAATTTACTTTCTGCCTTTTTTATTTGCCTATTCTAGATATTTCCTATTAATGGAATGGTACAATATTTGGCCTTTCCTGTCTGCCTATTTTTACTAGGTATAATGTTTTTAAAGTTCCATCAATGTCATGGCAATTCATTCCATTTTGTGTTTGGATAATATTTCATAGTATAGATATACCCATGTTGTTTATTCATTCATCCGCACACTTGGTTTGGCACATGATTTTTGCACTCAGTTCTAGAGATTCTCTAAAGTTCATTCACATGGCCCTGGTGTGGGGTGGGCTGAGTTCAGGGTGCCTTAGAAACAGAGTTGGGTCATCTGAAAGTGGATTTCCAACTCTAATGTACGTACTCATGGGCTAAGGATTAATCACAACTTGGGAAAGGTAGGATATAAATGTTAGGAGAGCCTTTTTAGGGGGGTAGCGTTTGAGGAGGGCTGCTAAAGAAAAGTTCAACAGGCAGGTTGGGGGGCAGGCATTCCACAGGAAGACACAGCAGGACCCAATCCCGAGGGGATAAAGCAGTCTTCAGGGGACAATGTCATTTTAGCCACTGCAGTCTCCTCCTAGCATGGCAACTCTGAGCAACCTCCTCAAGCCTGGGGAGGATGAGGTGGCTGGGTCGATAGAGGATATGATGTCAATTATCACCTCACAGCTGTTTATTTCCTTGAAGCCAGGTACCAGGCCTGTCCTCAGCTACTCTTTGCAGAGGCTAAACAGCCTTCCTAAATAATAGTGTGTTTCCTCCACAGGTTGCATCATCCCTTTCTAAGGACCATCCCCCAAAGCCTGAGGCTGCAGGGGTCTGGTTGAAGCCCCTCGCATCTAGGTCAACCCCTTCAGGTCTGGCTCCTTCCTACTAGTCCATCCTAATACTTGTCTTACTTCCGCATACAGGCCTGGCCCTTTCCCTTATCGTTGTTGTTGTTATTTAGTTGCTAAGTTGTGTCTGACTTTTTGTGACCCCATGGGCTGTAGCCCGCCAGACTCCTCTGTCCATGGGATTTCCCAAGCAAGAAGATTGGAGAGAGATCTTCCCAACCCAGGGATCGAACCCGCATCTCCTGCTTGGCAGGCAGATTCTTTACCACTGAGCCACACAGGAAGCCCATCATCTGCATTGTCCTCCTTCTTACATCTGGCCATCCCCTCACACACCTGGCTCACTCTCCACATCAGCCTTATTCTCCTTGAAATCTAGCTGACTCCTTAAATGACATATCACACCACTCCCCTACTTAATAGAAACTTGCTCAGATAACACGCAGTAGGAATATTAAGTACTCTTTGGCCCTGAAGTTAGGCCATAGCTGGACACTTCCCAGAATGAACTGACTTCAACCTCAGGAATGATGCTTAGACTCTGGGCACCACCTCAGGCTCAATTGCTCTTCCTCCCTTCTGGGGAAGGACACAGGGCAAATGTTTTGCAGGCCACGTAGAACAGGAATTTAGAGTAAAACATGGGTTTACATCTCAACATTGCTCCATCCTAGGCTGTCCCTCTCCCCTTTACGGTGGGACAGTGCCAGTCTCACAGTATTGATCTCAGTCTCATCCTCTAATGTCTCACCCCATTTTGCTCCTAGAATCCTTATCCCAACTTCTGTATGGTCTCTGTCTGCTCCCACTAAAGTATGAGGTCCAAGGGAGCAGCAACTTCACCTCACAGATTCAGGGATGTATCCCAGTTCCTGGAGTGGTGTCTGATATGTCAACAGAGGAATGGGGTAGGGGAAGCCTGGGGAAACATCAATGGGTTCATGGTAGCTGCCTTCCAATACCTGTGGGGCTGGAACCCGGCTTCTCTGGGACAGCAGCACTCAAAGGCAAAACTGTAAACCACAATGACACATCCCTGGGAGGTTTGCAGCACCATGTGCCTGAGAACCAGAGCTCCCTCCTGGTGTGGAAATCCCAGGGCAAAAACCCTGGGACCATCTGCCTGGACTGCTGTTGAGGGCGTGTCCAAGATGGATGGATATCAAGTTCTGGGCTCTGGACCAAGGCTGTCTCCCAAAAGGAAGGTTCTCTGTCTGAGCTCCCCTCCTTTCTCCTTGTCCGATCAGGAGAAGGCTGCTTGCTGAGGGCAGGATCTGGGCCCAGGGGACTGACTCACCTTGGGGCCTTCTTTCTCTAGATTGTGGGGGTAGTTGTGGAATTGCCCCCATTCCATCAGTGAGGACACCATTCCAGGGGCACATGGCCTAGTACTGGGGTGGCGGCAGATGATGTGGGAGAATGCTGAATTAACAGTCCCAAGTTCCTTTCTAACTGTGCGACCGAGGCACTGTGCCTCCCCTCTGAGTCTCATCTACTGTCTAACAGAAGGGGCTCAATAATGCCTTCATCGACTTCCCAGGATCAATGCAAGAGAAAAAACAAATGTGTAAGTACCCTGAAAATGATATAGATGAAAGGGATTCAAGTTAAGGCCCAGAACACTCAAATCCACTAGATAATTTCTCTCTTAGTGCGATAAGCAGGATAATGGCTCCCCAAAGATGTCCACATACCTTTGCTGGAAGCTGTGAATTTGTTATCTTACGAGACAAAAAGGACTTTGCAGATGTGAGTAAGGATTTTGAGATGGGGAGATTTTCATGAATTATCCAGATAGGCCCAATGGAATCACAAGTGTCCTTGTAAGAAGAGGCAGGCAGGAGGGTCAGAGTCAGAGAAGGAGATGTGAAGATGAACGGAGAGGTCAGAGTGACGTGGCCACAAGCCAAGGAAGGCACCATCTTTTGGAGCTGGAAAGGGCAAAGAACAGATTCTGTCCTAGAGCCTTCAGAAGAACACAGCTCTGCTCACATCTAATTTTAGCCATTTCAGACTTCTGACCTCCAGAACTATAAGATAATCAATTTGCATTAACAGAGGAAAACAATAGAATGGGACAGACTAGATATCTCTTCAGAAAATTGGAGATACGAAGGGAATATTTCATGCAAAAATGGGCACAAAAAGGACAGAAATGGCAAAGACCTAACAGAAGCAGAGATTAAGAAGAGGTGGCAATAATACACAGAAAAACTGTACAAAAAATAATGAACTGGATAACCACGATAGTGTGGTCATCATCTAGAGCCAGACAACCTGGAGTATGAAGTCAAGGATGCATCACTTGCATCACTACGAACAAAGCTAGTGGAGGTGATGGAATTCCAGCTGAGCTATTTCAAATCCTAAAAGATGATGCTGTTAAAGTGTTGCACTCAATATGTCAGCAAATTTGGAAAACTCAGCAGTAGTCATAGGACTGGAAAAGGTCAATTTTCATTCCAATTCCAAAGAAGGGCAATGCCAAAGAATGTTCAAACTAGTGTACAATTGTTATCCATTTCACATGCTAGCAAGGTAATGCTCAAAATCCTTCAAAGCTAAACTTCAACCGTATGGGAACTGAGAACTTCCAGATGTACACAAGCTGGAATTAGAAAAGGCAGAGGAGCCAGAGATCAACTTGCTAACATCTGTTGGATCATAGAGAAAGCAAGGGAATTTCAGAAAAACATCCACTTCTGCTTCATTGACTATGCTAAAGCCTTTGACTGTGTGGATCACAACAAACTCTGGAAAATTTTTCAAGAGATGGGAATGTGAGACCATCTTACCTGCCTCCTCAAAGACCTGTATGCCAATCAAGAAGCAAGGGAACTGGACATGGAACAACAGACTTGTTCCAAATTGGGAAAGGAGTATGTCAAGGCCATATATTGTCACCCTGGTTATTTAACTTCTATGCAGAGTACGTCATACAAGATGCTGGACTATTTGAAGCACAAGCTGAAATCAAGATTGCTGAAACAAATATCAACAACCTCATATATGCAGATGATATCACCCTAATGGCAGAAAGTGAAGAGGAACTAAAGAGGCTCTTGATGAAGGTGAAAGAGGAGAGTGAAAAAGCTGGCTTAAAATTCAACATTCAAAAAACTAAGATCATGGCATCTGGTCCCATCACTTCATGGCAAATAGATGGGGAAACAATGGAAACAGTAGCAGATTTTATTTTCTTGGGCTCCAAAATCACTATAGATGGTGACTGCAGTCATGAAATTAAAAGACACTCCCTCCCTGGAAGAAATGCTATGACAAAACCTAGACAGTGTATTAAAAAGCAGAGACATCACTTTGCTGACAGAGGTCCATCTAGTCAAGGCTATGGTTTTTCCAGTAGTCATGTATGGATGTGAGAGTTGGACCATAAAGAAGGCTGAGTGCAGAAGAATTGATACTTTCAAACTATGGTGTTGGAGAAGACTCTTGAGAGTCCCTTGGACCACAAGGATATCAAACCAGTTAATCCTAAAGGAAATCAACCCTGAATATTCGTTAGAAGGACTGATGCTGAAACTAAAGCTCCAATACTTTGGCCACCTGATGCAAAGAGCTGACTCACTGGAAAAGACCCTGATGCTGGGAAAGATTGAGGGCAGGAGGAAAAGAGGGCATCAGAGAATGAGATGGTTGGATGGCATCACCAACTCAGTGGACATGACTGGGAGATAGGGAAGCTGGGCTGCTGTTCATGGGGCTGCAAAGAGTCAGACATGATTTAGTGATTGAATAGCAGCAATAGGAAGTTAATATAGACAAAGTCATCTAAACACTTTAAATCTGATTCTCCAACTTTTTTTCAATGTTCCTTCTCATTCAATGAAAGCGTCTGTGGTTACCAAGTTAGCTCAGCCCTCCCATGTTATCGAAGTCTTCTAAGCTTTCTAAGTATAATACTTTATGTGTACTGAGTTGTTTTTTAAGATTGAACTATAATTCACATAAAATTTTACATAAAATTCACCATTTAAAGTGTACAACTCAGTGGTTTTTACTATATTCACAAGATTGTGCCACCATCATCACGATTTAGTTCCAGAACGTTTCCGTAAAACCAAAAAGAAAGCTGTATCCATCAGCAGTCACTCTCCACTCCCCTGCCTTCAGCCCCCAGGAAACACTCATCTGTCTCTATGGATTTGCCTATCCTGGACATTTTACATACAGGAAATCATACAGTATGTGGCCTTTTGTGTCTGGCTTCTTTCATGCAGCATATCTCAAGGTTAAACCCACATAGCACATGTGAGTATTTCATCTCTTTTCATTGGTGCATAACATTTCACTGTAGTTATATACCGAGCTTTATTGATCCATTTATCAGCTGATGAGCATTTGAGTTATTTCTACTTTGTGGCTATTGTGAATAACATTGCTAAAAACATTTATTTGTGTATATGTTTTTGTGTGGACATATGTTTTCAACTCTCTGGGATATATACCTAGAAGTGGAATTGTTGGGTCACATAGTAACTCTATGTTTAACTTTTTGAGTAACTGCCAGACAGTTTTTCACAGCAGCTGCATGATTTTGCATTCCCACCAGCAGTGTGTGAGGGTTCTAGTTTTTCCATGTACGGGCCAACATTTTCCTTTTCTAAAATTTTAACTACTTTAGTGAATGTGAAGTGGTATCTCATTATGGTTTTGATTTGTATATCCTTAATTGCTGATAACACTGAGCAGCTTTTAATGTGCTTATTGTCCATTTGTATATCTCCTTTGGAGAAATGTCTATTTACATCCTTTGCCCATTTTGGGGGTGGGTAGGCTATGCTGTTTGTTTATTGCAGCATGTAGGCTTTCTCGAGTTGCTCAGGGGGGTCAGTTGCCCCATGACACGTGGGAATCTTAGCTCCCTGATCAGGGATCGATCCTGTGTTCCCTGCATTGGAAGATGGACTCGTAACCACTGGACAACCAGGGAAGTCCCCTCTATCCACTTTTTTGGGTTGCCTTTTGGTTGTTGAGTTGTAGGACTTCTTGATATAGTCTGGATATTAGACTCTTTTCAGATATATGATTTGCAGATATTTTCTCCCATTCTGTAGGTTTTCTTTTCACTTTCTTTTAAAAATTTATGCTTATTTATTAAGTCTTAGTTGTGGCACACAGGATCTTTGGTCTTGATTGTTGCACACGGGATCTTCAGTTGTGGCATGCGAACTCTTTGTTGTAGCATGTGGGATCTAGTTCCGTGACCAGGGATCAAACCCAGGCTCCTTGCTTTAGGAGCTCAGAGCCTTAGCCACCGGACCACCAGGGGAGTCCCTTTTCACTTTCTTGATTGTGTCCTTTGACACACAAAATTTTTAAATTTTGATGAAATCCAATTTATATCTTTTCTTTGGTTTGTTTCAGCTATGTGCTCCTAACTTCTTGAAAGTTTACAAAAACTAAATGAGGTAGAGAGCATCTTTAGCACCCCCATTTTACAGATGAAGAAATTAGGGTACAGAAGAGGGAAACACTGCCTGAGATCAAGCAGCTAACAGGCGGCAGAGCTGAACACATGCATTCATGCTCCGGGTCCCCAAGCGGGAAGACCTCACCGCCCCTCTGCTCAATCTCAGTTTGAGGAAGAGGATCCTTAAATTATCCTTGGACCATCAAGACTGGTTCAAGATTAGGCTAGCCAGGCTGACAGTTTTCATAGTTCATCTTTCATTGTTCGTGAATTAATCTGAAGGGTAAGTGAGAGGGGAGGGGTCCTCAGGTGGGGCATGTCCACGGCAGCATCCCCAGTGCTGTGAAGCAGCCTCTGTGAGCCCAGGCCCTGCCCACCTTGCCCTCCGTCAGGACTGCCAAGACCTCAGACAGGGGAGCTTGCTCCTCACTTTGGTCCTAATCAGAGTAAGAAAGGTCAGACAAGAAAGTGAGGCCTGTGTAAGTAAGCTGGTCAGGTTCAAGGGCGGGGCAAGTCCCATGCTGAGTCAGGGACAGCAGGAATGGAGGCAAGGAGACCCAAGGTCTCAGAGGGGTGAGCAGTGGGCACCAGGAGAGACCTAATCCAGAGGCAGGGGCAAAGGAAAGGTGTGCTCCGGTGGAAGTGTCTCCCAGGTGTCAGAGCCTGGGAGGCAAGTAGGGACAGCCCCGCCTGCATAGGTAGCCACCTGAGGAATGGGGCCATTCCTGACTGACCTGCTGGGGGTGGGGGCAAGGAGCACTGCTCTGAGGAGTCACCTAATGAGGGACCTTCTGCTAGGGTGACACTGCCTGGAGGCGGTCAGTTCACCCCGTGGCCCACATCCACCTGAAAGTTAGCAAGTTCTACACTGGGCCAGAGGGGATTTTCCAGAAACCCAGGGCTACCTACTGACAAGTTTCAGCATCACAAAGAAATGACAGGTGTTCCTTCTGTCTTGTCAGGAATCAGGAATTCTTGCTTGGAACCTCTTTGCCTAGGGCTAGCATGCCCAAGGCCCTGTAAATCACAATGAAAACCCTAATAGTAATAACTACCACATTTGGCAAATGTGCATTTTGTGCCAGGAACTGCACTAGGCTCTTTCCATTCATCCATCCATCATCTCCAACCCTATTAAAACCCTGACTAAGGTGTGATACAGACTGAGTGACTTAACTAAGGCCACCAGCTGGTAATGATACTGGCCCCTCACAGAGGCACTGCTGTGGCAGCCTCTCAGGCCACAGCCCAGGAGCCGGACTACCACCCAATCTTACCCCCATCCCCGAGGAAGTAGGAAGAAGGGGCTGCTGCTCAGGCTGGATGTGAAATGGGGGCTGTGACCCAAGAAAAAGGGGCAGGGTTAACTGGTTTCAACAGACACAGTGGCCAAGGACTGTGGCCTCCTCTCACTTGCTACTCAGAGAGCCCAGCACAGGGAGCAACCTCCGACACTGGCTAGTCCACAGCTTCTGAAATATGTCTGAGCATCAGGTTCACTGGAGAGTGTTTAAAAATACAGATCCCTGGATACAGAGATTTGGATTCTACAGATCTTAGGGAAGCCTAGGAATGTGCGTGGAGCCTCTGGTATTTCTGATGCAGAGCCAGGTTTGACAGCCTGGGGCTGGTCCAATCCCTTCATTAAACAGTCAAGAAAACCGATCTCAGTTGAGGGAAGTCTTACAGGTAAGAAGCAGCACAGTGGAGATTTGGTCCCAGGAAGACACACCCTCAACATTAGATGGGTCTCCTGGGAGGAGAAAGCCAACTTGAAAGTTGACCATATCTCTGGAGCTTGGAACTGACAGAAAAAGTCCCAGGGCAGAAGATAGACTCGATATATAAATATTTGAAATTTCTAGAAAACTCACTTTCCAAAAAGTAGAATCTATGCAAGATAAAAATGACAACATGCTGGAAGTAATACTTGCAGCAAATACGACAAAGAGTTAATATATTTGTAATTATTTATCTATGTAAATATTTCATTCAACTTGATCAGGAAATCATCAAGGCTAAATAAGCAATTGGCTAAATAGAAATAAGCAATGAGCTTAAATGTGCACAGAACACAATAGCTGGTAAACAAATATTAAATGCAGGGACTTCTCTGGTGGTCCAGTGACTAAGACTCAGCACTGCAAATGCAGGGCCCTCAAGTCTGATCCCTGGTCACACGCCACAGCTAAGACCTCGGATAGCCAAAATATTTGTTTAAAAACAAATACTGAATGGAGAACATTTGATCTGGCTGGAAAACTTTAAAATGTAAATTGAAACAAGGTACCATTATGACACATGAGACTATTTTTTAAACTATATTTGTATATATGTACATACATATGTAAATAGAATAGGATTTGGAAAGAGTTGTTTTCTGATTGCCTCTTAATATCTGTTTTTACCCCCCACCTTTTTTTATTAACCAAGCCCTTCTATTATGGGGAATGGTGAGGAAGCAGCTATGTTTACTACTTGGAATGCGGACATGATGGCTGGAGCTGCAGGGACCACATTAGACCGTGTGGAGACCTTAGGGATGGATGCTATGAAACAAGGATACAGTGCATAGAGTTAGAAGCCTGGATTCTTCGTGACCAACAACCATGGGTCCACTAGGCTAGGCCTGAAATGCTTTGTCCAGACGTCTTCTATGTGGAAGAAGAAGACAAGCTTGCTGCTGCTGCTGCTAAGTCGTTTCAGTCGTGTCCGACTCTGTGCGACCCCATAGATGGCAGCCCATCAGGCTCCCCTGTGGGATTCTCCAGGCAAGAACACTGGAGTGGGTTGCCATTTCCTTCTCCAATGCATGAAAGTGAAAAGTGAAAGGGAAGTCGCTCAGTCGTGTCCGACTCTTCTCGACCCCATGGACTGCAGCCCACCAGGCTCCTCCATTCATGGGACTTTCCAGGCAAGAGTACTGGAGTGGGGTGCCATCGCCTTATCCGAAGACAAGCTTAAGCTTATGTTAGTTTGATTTTCTGTCATATGCAGTTGAACCTAAACTTATCTGATACGTGTATTAACCTTTGTAGAAGTATAAGGGTGACTACACTATGGTAATGCTTACATTTATTATTACCATTTTACATTTAGAATTTATTCATGTATTATGTACATAAGTATCTGTTTTGGAGCCTCAGTGAACTCAGCTTGCCTATCGCCTCCTAGTGATGTGACCTGGGGCAGTCAATTTGTCTGAGCCTGTCTGCTCATCTGTAAAGTGGGTGTGATAATAACAAAATTCATCTCACTGGGTGGTTGTGGTGCCTAAATGAATTAATGCAGATAAAATTCTTGCACCATGCCTGGCTTACAGCTATTACTGTACTACATTATGCTATCACATTATGGCAGATCCAACCAGAAAAACCTAGGACATATTGTTGAGTAAAAGAAACAGGTTGCAAAGCTGGCACATGAGTATGATCCCTTTTGTGAAAAATTATTTTTATTTCTACATAGATATGTATATCAAGAAATGCCTGGAGGGATGGTTGGCCAAATGTTGTAGTGGTAATTCCTAGATAGTAGAAGTTTTGCTTTCTTCTATATGGTTGAAAAAAATTGTTATTATTTTTTGAACAGGAAAATTTCTAAAAAAAAGAAAAGTCCCTTGGAAAACAATATAACAACTCATACCAAGAATCATTAAAGCATCCATACCCTTTGACCCAATCAGCTGGAAAACTTTAAAATGTAAATTGAAACAAGGTACCATTATGACACATTAGACTATTTTTTAAACTATATTTGTATATATGTACATACATATGTAAATAGAATAGGATTTGGAAAAGAGTTGTTTCCTGATTGCTTCTTAATACCCAACCCAGCAGCAGATCAATTCTTGAGAAGTGATCTGAGGAAATAATTCAAATGCAGGAAGAAGCTATATCCATAAAACCATGTACTACAATATGATTTGTAATAGAGAAAAATGGGGAACCATTTAAATGACATATTAGGGTAATACTTACTACAATTATTCACTTACTGGAACACTGTGCAACAATTAAAATGAGTAAGATGATGACCATGTAACCATATGGAAAAATGCTTAAGACAGACTGAGAAGAAAAAGGAGCAGAATGCAAAATTAGGTCTGTGTCTGGAGCACAATTAGGCAGAAGTCTTGCACGCATTTGCATGAGGACTGGGAGAGAACACAGACACAGCTGAGTTTGCTGGGACCACTGATTGTAGACATTTTTTTTCACTTAAAAGTCTGACTAATGTTTCTATAATGTTCTTTGTATAATTTTTAAAATTGGCTTTGGGACGTCCCTGGTGGTCCAATGGTTAAGACCCTGTGCTTCCAATACAGGGGTGCAGGTTCGATCCCTAGTCAGGGAACTAAGAGTCCACATGCCAAGGGCCAAGAAAACAAAACAAAACAAAAAATTGAAAAACTGGCTTCAAAAATCCCCTCAGGGAAAACAAAGGAAAGCAGGAAGAAGAGAGGATGGAGATGAATCTCCCAGAAGTGGGGTCTGGATGAGGAGTTCAGAGGCAATCTGAACACACGGGCACAGTTTCAGCTGGGTCTTCTGCCTGGGTGGAAGTGATCAGGTGGAACAAAACAGTTGCCTGAGTTAGGGAGACAGTACCTTAGCTGATACTAAAGTGAGAATTAATAGCGCTCTGCAGACTGAAATCCTCTGGAAAAACTGATCACGCTTGCTATTGATGACCAGTGAGCTGGCAAGGCGTGAAGTGCCAGGCCTCCTGGAGTGCGGTTTGGCGCTGTGTATCCAAATGAAGGATGCGAATCTCTTTGGAATCAGCAACCCCACTCCTTGGGATTTAGCCTAAATGTAAGGAAATGATCGAGCCAGTGTATAAAAATATTTATGCAAGACATTCATTATAAATAAAGTTTATAAAAATAAAAAAGTAAACCTTCTACTTCACCAAAAAGGAATTGGTAAACTAAATTTGGGGATAACCATGCAGTGGTACCCTATGAAGCTACACTAAAAAATTAGAATGGAGATATGAATTTGACATGACAAAATGCCCACCACATCTGAGGGAGAATAAGAAGGTGACGAAAGCAAGATGCGTATTGTCCCCTTTTCGTAAGACTTTATCTAAAGATGTTCATTCGCATGTAAGAATCTCTGCTAAGATACACACCAAGATCTAAAAGTAGTTAACCTCTGAATGCCAGGGTTGATTACAAATGGAATCAAGCAGTATAGTCCAACTGTAATACGCAACAGCGAGTGTTACCACCCCCTCCTGCTCCTTCCTATCTGTTGTGGTCGGCCACTCCTCTGCCCAACATCTTCTCCACTCTAGGACCCGGGTGAATGCAAGGGCCTCTATTTTAACACTGCAGGCCTCTGTGGTGAAAGTGTTAGGGGAAGCACACGGACTGAAACCGCCCACCCTGGCCAGGCATCATAGTAACCATTAGAATGAGTTTTATGACAGGAGGTCCTGGTAAGGACCACGGAATTAATAAGCCACCACCAGCTGGGAGAGTTCAGGAGAGGTCAAAAAGAGACACCACATGTCCGACCACCTTCCAGAATCCTCCTCACTGGCATCCATCTTGGGTGAACAAGGCGTGCATTACCAGGAAGGACTCTGAGTCAGAATGAATGGCTAAAGACAACCCGGACACTAATCCCATCACCATAAACCCCGAGACTGCCAGCCACTGTGGCAGAGCAGTTCTCCTGGGTTCCCTCCTGCTCTCCGCCTGGGCGCTCTTTCCCAATAAAACCTCCTGCTTTGTCAGCACGTGTGTCTCCTCGGACAATTCATTTCTGAGTGTTAGACAGGAGCTCCGTTTCGGGCCCCGGAAGGGGTCCCCCTTCCTGCAACAGGAGATGGTGGATTACCCACTGGCTCTTACAATCTGTGTTGGGCAAGTTTCCTGGCCCTTCCCAGGCTCAACAGAGCAGGAATATATACTGGTAAATATTTTGAACAATAAAACAAGTTACCATGTAAGTTATTTCATCCTTGTCTTAGCACATTCAGGCCGCTAAAACAAAAATACCATAGCCTGGGTGGCTTAAAGAACAAACATTTATTTCTCACAGTTCTGAAGGCTGGGAAGTCCAAAATCAAGGTCCCAGGAGATTTGGTGAGGGCTTGATTCCTGGTACATAGCCATCTGTCTTCCCTCCATGTCATCGCATGGTGGAAGAGGCCAGGGAGCTCTCTTTCATAAGCACATTAATCCCTTTCATGAGGGCTCTATCCTCATGACCTAATTACCTCCCAAAGCGCCGCCCCTGAAGACCATGCCTCCAGGGATGAAGTTTCCGCACATGGATTTGGGAGGAAGACGAACATTCAGTTTACAGCAACCCCATTACTTAAAGTCCTTTCTTTGCAGGATGCAGTTCCTCTCCAGGAAGTGGATGGTCTCTCGAAGGCGGGACACGTGGGTTCCCCCGGAGGGAAAACACAGAAACTGAGGCCAAGCACCAAGGCAGAGATGGCAGCTTCAAGCCTGAGGCAGAGGGGCCAGAGAGAGGTCAGAATTTTGGCTAATTTAAGAGACAGGTCAATCAACCTGACCCATGGTCAGAATAAAACAATGTGACAGAAAGTTCTAAATGTCCAGAAGTGTTACACCAGGTCTGCTACCTTACTGCTTATATGACTTGAGTCAACTTAGATGGCCTCTTCGAATGTCCCCATATGTAAAACGCAAGTCAAAATAGCTGTCCGGCTTACTTTACTTGGTGTCAATGAGGGTGGGGGTAGGAATGGGGTGGGGGTGAGGGTTGGGGTGGCCCCACTGTCAGCCCTAAAACCGTCAGCACTCCAGGTGGGGAAGCTTTGGTCCTGCAAGCTGTAACCACACTCACACACACACAACACATTTCTCTAACTCCTCCCATCACCTCATCATCAGAGTAGTTTGTTCACCCTTCTTATTTGTATCTATATGCCTTTCAACAGGGCTTCCCTGGTGCCTCAGACGGTAAAGCGTCTGCCTGCAATGCAGGAGACCCGGGTTTGATCCCTGCATTGGGAAGATCCCCTGGAGAAGGCAATGGCAATCCAAGAGAAGCCTCCACATGCAGGAGGAGAACCCCTCTGATGAATGATCCTGAGAAGGCCTGGACACAGAGGGAAGGACCTCACTCCACTTGGCCATGTCTGGAATTAGCCTCATTTCCTTTATTTCACCAGATACCCATCCCTAAGAATGGAAGGCAGGACAGGATGGGGTTTCTCAACCTGGCCTGACCACTAGAGCCACGATTAAAAACTAGATTCCTGGGCTCCACCTTCTGGAGACTCTGATTCACCTTGTCGCGCGAGCGTATGTTCCTCGGTTCTTTGTCTCGTCACAACAAAGATTTGGAGTGACGGACATTAAAGCCCCCTCGGCGTGTCACCGCTCTCAGGTCTTGGATAGACCGTGTTATAGCTCTCAGGTCTTGAATGGACCATGTTACAGCTCTTAGACAAATCAGTGTTACAGCTCAGTGTTACGGCTCTATTTTATTTAGAAGATAGCAGGAAAATCCATCTTCGAGGTGTGAGGGCACACCAATCCAAAGACATGAGGAGAAGAGCGCCCCAGCGCGGGAGAGCGAGCTAGCTTTGGCTCCTCCTTTTATATGTTTTCCTCTCCCTGGGCCTGTCCTATGTAAATTGGGCCAGCCAGGAGTGTTGTTTGTTTTACCTGAGGTCCTCACTCCGGTTCTCGGACCTTTTGTTTTATTTTTGTGGGCTTTTCCCTTCCTTGTTTTTTAGTCACCGCCATTTTGGACTCCTTTTCCCTATTCTACCTACCTAACAACCTGGTGACAGGGAGGGGGGCGGGCTGAATCACAGAAGGTGAAGGACTCCCATTCAGCCCCTCTGCACAGACCTCATGAGGTGCCCCAGCAGGGAGGGCCCAGGCATCTCAGGTGGCACGAGCCCTGGCAGCAGGGAGAAACCTGAGTGGGCCCAGGTTATCTGATGGCACACCTGCACTGGCCCCGTGCTCACGTCTTGAATATCACGATCAGGGAAGGCTCAAGAAGAGGCTCCCAGGCAGAACGCACAGGTCACCGTACAAGCTATGCTGGGGTCAGAGGAGGTAGTAGGAAAAAGGCATTTCTCCTTTTCTGCTGTCAGTCCCTCAGAACCAAAGGCGCTGCAGGCTTCCCCGGCTCCTCTATACACATTCACTAATAGCCCTGGAGTTTCTCTCATTATATGTCTGTCAACATGGTGGTGAGTGCCTTGAGGGCTGGGTTAGGTCTTCCTCCGCTCTGCTCAGTGCTGGCACACAGTGCTTGCTGAATATTTCATGAATAAAGGAGAGGTGGTAACACTTACCATGTTACCACAGGTCAAAAAAAAACCCTGATACTCACACCCACTAGGCACAGGGGAAATGCATGTGCTCACCTCTGAGGGAGGGGGAAACCCCACCCTTAGTCACCCAGCTAGAGGCTGAGCTTTGCATGCCCTGATTTGCAAGGGTACTAAGTTACCTTTGGCAACAGGGAACCCTTTGACATGATAAGTTATTTGCCTCTTTACAGGAAATACCTTCCTCTCCACCAGCCTCCCCGACACTGCATAGAATTATTAGGTTAAGAGTATCTGCCCTTAAAAAATGGAGAAGGCAATGGCACCCACTCCAGTACTCTTGCCTGGAAAATCGCATGGACGGAGGAGCCTGGTGGGCTGCAGTCCATGGGGTCGCTAGGAGTCGGAGACGACTGAGCGACTTCACTTTCACTTTTCACTTTCATGCATTGGAGAAGGAAATGGCAACCCACTCCAGTGTTCTTGCCTGGAGAATCCCAGGGACAGAGGAGCCTGGTGGGCTGCCGTCTGTGGGGTCGCACAGAGTCGGACATGACTGAAGCGACCTAGCAGCAGCAGCCCTTAAAAAAAGAAAGGGGAAGCTTTTTTTTTATGGACGCATGCCAGTTAATGAATGTGGAGGGAATGATAGAGTCAGAAATTTACATTTTGCAGCTTCCAACCTAACCACTGATTTAGACAAGGATAATGGATAAAAGCTAAGATCACAGCCAAATGATGAGGTTCAGGAAGGAATCTCAGACCTACACTGATCCTCAAGCCCCCAAATCAGGATCCCACACTTCACCGAAGCCCAGACAAAGGAGAGGACCACAGTTAAGACAGGTTCCAGATAGGCTTATTAGGTTATTTACATAAAATCAGGTGACCGTTTCTGCAGGTAAAAGGCCAGGAGAATTACCAGGGGAGGAATTTCCCTTTCCCCCCATCTGCCTCACTGTAGCCATTCCCCTGGGGATGCCAGGGCTGGGCAGTGATCAGAACCAGGACAGCACCTGCCAGTGGCGATGTCTGCAGTCATCCCAGCCCCCAAAGCCTACCTGCAGAGTCCTGGCTACAGAACACGTGGCTCTCCTCCGGTGGCTATCCTCTGGGCACGGAAGAGGGGGTTCTCTGCTGCCAGGCCTCTTGGAGCCGAGATAGAAGGGACAGCAACAGAGAGTCCAGCACAGCCAGCCCCTCCCAGGAACACCGAAGACCCCTGGAACAAGAGGCCTGGCTGTGACTGCCCCTTCTTACTAGTTTCAATCCTCACCCTCTGCCATGCCAAGGCCCTGGTGCCAGAGGCCCTTCCTTGTCAATCTTTCTCACCTCTCTCTGGTCTGCAGATGTGTAGTCAGGGTTCCCTGGGACACCTTAACCACTGCCCCCACAACACACCTGTGATCCAGCAGCAACAAGCCCTGCTCCTGTAGCTCCTTCACCTCCTTGCTGGCTCCAAACAGGTCCCACAGGGTCAGCTGGGGCTCAAACTGCTGCCAGTGCTGGGAAAACAAGAAGGGGCAGAGGTGCAGGAACCACAAGGTGGGGAGCTGGCAGGGGCTTTTCTAGGCCACCTGCCTGGGGGTGTAGTGAGGGGTGGCTCCAGGCCAGCACAGAGATCTTAGAAACCGACTATCACGCACACCAGGACCAGGTCAATGGGTCAGCAGGGAGGTGGGCTCCTTCACTCCTATTCCATGTCCAAGCCAGATCCGGCTCCCAGCCAAGCCAGGTCTTCCTTTGCTCATTCCCCTCCCTGTTTTGGTCAGAGTATGGCCAACCCTAGTTGGAGATCTCACTGGAAAAGACCCTGATGATGGAAAAGGTTGAAGGCAAAAGATGAAGGGGGTGGCAGAGGATGAGATAGCAGAGGTGCTATCCAGAGGTTAGATAGCATCACCAACTCAATGGACAACATGAATTTGAGCAAACTCGAGGAGGTAGTGGAGGACAGAGGAGCCTGGCATGCTACAGTTCTTGGGGTTGGAAAGAGTCAGACGTGACTTAGCAACTCAACAAGAAGTCCAGGTTCTATGGCTCTGATTTCATCTAGAGCAGTTCTGGGCCTCACTGATCTTTATTGCACTTACTATCTGAGTTTTTAGCTCTGCTTAAAAAACATTTGAAAATTCTTAATCTAGCCTATTCCCTTAGATGGCTGAGAAAGTCAATATTCAGAGGTGAAAGGAGGTGTGTCTAAGCTGCAGCAGATGGGGACTAGAGCTCAGGTCTCTGCAGCCCTGGTCGAGGGTTCTCACCATCGCCTTCCTGCCCAGTGCTCCCGCCCATCAGGTCTCAGCTAGACCAAGGCCCTACCTCTAGCTGCCAGTGCCAGAGGAATGGGAGGGTGTGTGTGTGTGTATAGAAGACAGAGTGAGACAGAGTGATTCTTACCAGGTAAGATAGACCTCTTACCTGGTGAGTGATGCCCACGTCTGTGCGTAGCCCCATGGCCAAAACTTCCTCCAGCCTGAAAGAAAAACCAATAGGGGGTCTTGGAGAGAAGACTTATACTTCTCCCATTCGTCAGACTCTAGTTGGGATATGTGTATGGGGGATTTATGAGGATCACACAGCATGGGACAGGGTGGGGGAAGGGGCAAGGCAGGAAACAAAGATGTGTAGGTGGGTGGCTCTTTGGGGTACAGGAGAAGCCTGGGTGGAGAGCCCTCAAGTGCTCACAGCTCCAGCTCACTCAGGGGGATGCGCCTCCGGGTGCCATGACCAAACAGCATCACCTCCTTCATCCAGTTGTCAGGCTCTAGGGTCTGGATCCGAGCCTCTCGGGTGTGGCCCCCGGCCCCCTGGGGTATAAATCGCCCATGGGCCCCTGAAAACATAAACAGGTGAACAGCAGCCTACACTGTGTGCTTGCCAGATGCTAACTAAGTCAGTGGTTCTCAAAGCGCGGCCTCTTGACCAACAGCATTTTATATGCTAGAAATGTAAATCCTCAGGCCCTGTCCAATTCCAGAAATTCCAGAATTTGGTTGGGATTCAGTTGGGTTTTAACAAGCGGTCCAAGTAATTCTGATGCATGCTAAAGATCAAGAACCACAGTGCCAGGTACTATCCCACGCACCTCAAAACACATACTTAAGAGCTCTACAAAGTAGGTAATACTTTTGGCCACACTCTACATATGAGGAAACAGAGGGCCGGAGAGGTTAAGCGGCCCAAGAGCACACAGCCATGACACTGTTCTCCTGAGTCATCCCATCTGTGGTTCATGGGACTCACCGGGCCCAACGCCAAGGTACTGACCACACTGCCAGTAAGTCCAATTGTGGGTACTAAGCGCCCCCTGTCGGGAGGGAGGGAACAGTCAATGCAGAGAGAAGTAGGTGGGCCGATCCCTGTTCAGGTAAGAGGCACCTGGTTACAATGTCCCACCATCTCAGGCCTTGGAAGCACCCTTCTCCCCAAAGGGCCACAACTGCCCTGTCATGCCTTAGACCACCCAGGCCCCACCTTCAGCTTCAGGACTTACATTCCGGGCAAAGTTGGAGACCTCATACTGGCGAAAGCCAGCCTCCCGCAGGACTGCCCGTCCCTCCTGGTACATCTCAGCGGCCAGTTCGGGGTCCGGGGCAGGAAGGGTACCCTGCTGCACCTGGGTGAAGAGTGCGGTGCCCCGCTCCAGGGACAGCTGGTAGAGGGACACGTGGTCATCACAGCGGCGCAGCAGTTCCTGCAGCTGCCTGAGCCACGGCCCCACCTGCTGTGCCGGCAGCCCTAGCATCAGGTCCACAGAAACACGCCCTGGGAAGAGGTGCTGGGCCTCCGCCAGGGTCTGCAGAGCATCCCTGGCTGAGTGTGTCCTCCCCAGCAGCTGGAGCTCAGTGTCATCTAGAGACTGGAGAGAGAGGGTGGAGTATAAGCACGCAGGCCAGCTCAGAGGGAGACAGAAACACCTGGCTGGACTTACTGCAGACACAGATCCAGGGGAAAACACAGGACATGGCAGGGAGCCAGAAGGTGGATGGTCAAGCCAGTAGCAAGGGTACCATTCACGAAAGGGCTACCATGTGCAAAGCATTCTTAGGCAATATCTAATTTATGCCTAGAACCCTCCAACACTAGCTCCATTTTACAGATGACAAAACTGGAGTTCATTAAGGAGCTTGCCCAAGGTCAAACAATGGTGAAGACAGACCTGGAGATTAGGACTGTCTGACTCCAAAGCCAACAATCTTTTTTTGATTTTACTTTTTCTTTTGAAATTTTCAAACTTATAGAAAAGTTGCAATTAACATTTTTGCCACTTTTGCTTTGTCTCTCTCTAAATATGTGCTAAGTTGCTTCAGTTGTGTCCAAGTCTTTCCAACACTATGGACCATAGCCAGTCAGGCTCCTCTGTCCATCAGATTCCCCAGGCAAGAATACTGGAGTGGGCTGCCATACCCTCCTCCACAGGATCTTCCTGACCCAAGGATCAAACTCGTGTCTCTCACAGCTGCTGCACTGGCAGGCGAGTTCTCTTCCACTAGCACCACCTCGGGAGCCCCCTCTCTAAATATACACATTCATTATGATGATGTTGAATTTTTTGAGAGTAAGTTATAGACCATGCTGTCTAAAAGAACCATCTGAGATGATGTAAATGTTCTGTAACTGCACTGTCCAATACAGTAGATACTAACCACATGTAGTTGTTTATATTTTAGAAGTTAATTAAATTTAAATACTCCCATTCTAAGTGTTTCCTAGCATGAGGTCAGTGGCAACTATATTGGTCAGTAAAGATACAGAACATTTTAGTAGAATATGACAGCCATTGCCCACAGGCTAGTAGGTACTTGTAATATGGTTATCTAAACGTAAAAAACATTTCTTAAGGACATTCCCTTACACAACCACAATCTAATTACAGAGTTCAGGAAATGTAACATGGACACAATCCCGTTATCTAATACAGAGTCTTATTCAAAGTTGGCCAATTGTCCCTAAATGTCTGCTGCAGTAATTTCCTCTTCCCACCCCAATTCAGTATTCAGTCAGGGGTCACACGTTGCACGCAGCTGTCACTGGCTCTTTAGTCTCCTTTAGTTGAGATCCTCATCCTGCCTTTGTCATTTATGATACCGACATTTTTGAACAGTACAGGTCAGTTGTTTTAAAAAGTACCTGTTAGGGAATTCCCTGGCAGTCCAGCGGTTAGGACTCAGCGTCTTCACTGACAGGGGCTCAGGTTCAAAATCCCTGGTCAGAAAACTAAGACTCCCCAAACTACATATTGCGGCCAACCCCCCCCAAAATCTCTTAATTAGTCCTAGAGATCACCTGTACATCGTTGTGTTTATAGTCAGCAATACTGTACTGCACATTAAAAAGTTGTTAACAGGGTAGATCTATCTCATGTTATCTGTTCTTATCCATACGTATACAAAGTCTCTTAGGTGTCCTGATGTTTTCTCACAATTAGATTCAAGATATGTAAGTATTTGGAGGCCAGAATATCTCAGAAATGGTATGTCCCTTTCAATATATCCCATAATGACAAAGCCCTGACCCCAAACTCTTTGGTAAGTGGTACATGTACTTGAAATGGGTGTGTGTGGAGTGGGGGTGGGGATACCGGCTATAGAAATACCAAGGGTCAACCTGAGAGGAACACGTTTCTCTCCCCACTTAAAACCCTTCAGTGACTCCCTTGTCACCACTAGGTAAAACCGCAAGTTTCCTAGTATGGTGCTGAAGACTTTTGGGCCCCAGCTTGCAACTTTGTCCCCAGCCTCTCCAGTCACAAGGAATGGCTCAAAGGTCCCCCCAAACAGGAAAGCTCTTCCAAATCCTGTCTTTCCCCACCCCAACATCCTCCTCTGATGGACTCCTCTTCCATATTCAAACATCACCTTCTCCAGGAAAGTTTCCATGATTTTGTCAGACTGACACGCCCTTCAGGCCATACTCTTGAAAGCCTTTTGTAGACCCCATTCACAAGCAGACTTTATCATGCTGCAATGATCTGACAACCTGTCTGCCTCCTTCTGTGTCTCCAGTCAGGTAGTAAATCTTTCAAGCATCTACTGTGTGCCAGGAATTGTAGTGGCTGCTTGTAATACCATGATGAACAAAAAGGCATGCATGATCCCTGCCTATTAGGGCTTGTAGTCTAGCATAGAAACAGACAAGTAGGTGTCACCTCACACTTTTCCGTGCCTACAGGGCCCTCCCACACAGAAGGAGCTCCATAAATATTTGCCCTATGAATGAATGTGACTGGATGAGCTGGATGCCCCAGGATAAGGTGGGTGAGATGGGTTACCTGGAGGCCAATGGACAATCTGTTGACTCCTGCTGCCCCAAATGCTGCCAGCCTGGAGCCTGAGGCCGAAGTGGGGTTGGCCTCCAGCGTGACTTCGGAGTCTGCAGGCAGGTGAGCTGCCTGGGCCGCTACCTCCAGGACAGCTGCCACAGTATGGGGGCTGGCCAGACTGGGGGTACCCCCACCAAAGAACACAGATTCCACTCTAGGGAAAGAGAATGCAGATGAAAATGTGCGGGAGCCCTCCAGGATGCCTGCAACCTGTTCTGCTGCCCTATGTAATTCCCAAGACCCTGGCCCCAGTACCCACCGTCGCACTCCGCTGAGTCGCAGCAGCGTCTGAGCCTCGGTCACCAGGCAGCGCCTCAGAGCAGCCTCGTCCACACCACGGGGGATGTACTTGTTGAAGTTGCAGTAAGTACAGCGCTTCTCGCAGTAGGGCCACTGGGGGCAGGGGGCATGTGAACCGGATGAGAGGTGACCCTGGGCTGCCCCGGCCATTTCCAGGGTTCAGTCGCACACACCCCCATCCTGATTCCGAGGTCCGTCAACATCTAAGCCACGCATCTAAGCCACAACTCTCCAAGGGGATTAGTAAGCCAATTTCAGTAGGAGAAAACTGAGGTTCAGAAGGGAAATCACTTGTCAAGGTCAACGAGATTGTGAGCACCAGAGACTTCAGTTCTCCGGACCAAGATCTTTCCCCGCCAGGGAACAGGTCCCAGACCTCGTCTCGGGCCGGTGAAGGACCGCAGGTGGGCCCGCAGCGTGACAAGCGCTACGGGGGTTCGCGGTCCTCCGCTCCCGCGACTCCGCCTCCCCTCCCCACTCACGTGGACGTAAAGCGCGGCGCGCTGGCTCCCGGGCGCTGGACTCGGGGGTCCTCCCGTGTCCTCCGCGGGGCGGCGCCTCTGAGCCATCTTGGCGGCCTTCACCCAGCCGCGGGCCTGGGACCGCGGGAGGGCCATGGCGCCCGCTATGGTTGAGCGGCCCGTTGCGCGGGTCAGGACGCGAGGCCGAGACAAGCCCAGGGTAGGTCTTACGGTGCGCGCAGAGCCGGGCGGGGTCGGGGTGGGGGTGGGGGAGCGGCCGCCCCGGCGGAAGGACTGGGGCTGCGTGGCCGCGCCCTTTGCCGGAGCACCGCGCTAAGGGCTCGGGGACGTAGCGCCACCTGCTGGGCACCGATGCCCTCACCGCAGCCGCCCGGCCGTCCTTTCTCTGGAGGCTGGAGGTGTAGAGGGGCTGCTGCTGCTGCTAAGTCGCTTCAGTCGTGTCCGACTCTGTGCGACCCCTGAGATGGCAGCCTACCAGGCTCCCCTGTCCCTGGGATTCTCCTGGCAAGAATACTGGAGTGGGTTGCCATTTCCTTCTCCAGTGCATGAAAGTGAAAAGTGAAAGTGAAGTCGCTCAGTGGTGTCCGACTTGTAGAGGGGCAGCTCCCCAGTTTTTGGCACCACATCGGGAGCGAGTTCCTGGATCGAGCCAGGACCTCTTAGTTCGTTCAATAGGTTTCTTCACGTTTTATGTGCCTGGCTCAGAGTTTGGGCGCTGAGGACATCCAGATGCATAAGATTAGGGCGAAGTGCAGGTACAGGAGACAGGGGATACATAAACCAACAAGCGACAACAGGCAACCGATTTAATTCAGCACCTCCTGGACACCAGGCCTGTGTGCTTCGTGCTGTGAGGTTGGTCTGTTACCACTGTGCAATCAGTGGGGGAGGAGACGGCACTTGGACTGAATGCTGCAGATGCAGAAAATCCCTGCTTGGTCAAGAGCATAGGCTGTCACCTGGGTCGGGCCAATCCCAGGCATCTGCTGTGAGAAGAGTCAGAGATGGTGTATGTGGGACAGATAGGGTTCAGAAGAAGGGCTGGACAATCAGACACCCGAAGAACTGTCCCAGGAAGTGGAAAGATCATGGGCTTTGGAATCAGGCAGCTGAGTTCTAATTCCAGCTGTGTAAATTTGGGCAAGACACTGAACTTACAGTTTCATCCTTTGTGAAATGGGGATAATGCCTGCTTGACTGTGTTCTTGGAAAGATTTCTACAGGAAATGTTGGATGTATCTGGATATGGATACAACAGGATATGGATGTGTCTGTATGTATATAGTGACTGGCATTCAGAACACCCTAAATTTATGTTCATTTTCTAAAAAGTAAAGATGAGGCTGCTGCTGCTGCTGAGGGCAAACAATGGGAGATAAGGCTTGCAAGCAGAAGGAACTTTTCCTTCTGTCTCTGAACTAGAAATTGATGTGTTTAGCTGTTTTTTATTTCTTGGATCAAGCTACAGCTTGCTTTATCCTGCTTTAACTGCCCATCAAGGAAGCCCTGGTTTTATTGATTAAGAAAAAAGATCAAAATTGGTTTGCTTGGGAGGGATAGGGGAGTAGGGGGATGTAGGATGATAGTTAAAGGGTATAGAGTTTATTTTTAAGAGGTGATGAACATTTTTTATGTTGACTTTGTTGATCAGTGCACATATCTGTGAATATACTAAAAACCACTGAATGTAACACTTTAAATGGGTGAATTGGGTAGTATGTGAATTATAACTCAATAAAGCTATTTAAAAAAATACTTCTTGCTGCACTAATCTGGCAACAATGTGAAAAAGAAATGAGTGTTGATATATAATTGTGTTAGATTAGATAACACCCTAATTGTGTTGATATCTCAAAGGGATTGAGCAAGGATTAAATGAAATAGGTAATGCACACCAAAGTGCTTAGCACCATCGTTGACAAGGAATAGGAGTTTTAAAGTGCTTTGGGTCTCTTCCCTTCTCCATCCTGTAGCAGCTGCAAAGAGAGCACACCAGCAAGAGACCAGCCAAAGTAAACAGAGAATCTCTTTATGCCAGATCACAACGCAGACATGGGGAATGTGGGAGAAGGGCAGGGAGGAAGGATCTTCTCTTTTCCTTTATTCACAGGTTTAGATGTTGCTCCATCTGCTCCCGAAGTTTGAATTTCTGTATCTAGAGGAAAGTGAAAGAAGTGAGAATTAGGCAAGCTAGCTAGGGTGTCCAAGCCCTGCTGGTTTGCCTGGGACTGAGGAGTTTCTCAGGCTAAAGCCAGGAAAGTTCAGGGCAAACCAGGGTGAGCTGACAAACTTGTGACCCAACTGCCAGCCTCTCAACAGACTCTGGCTCATCACTCAGGGAGGCTCAGGCAGGGCCACCTGACCTTCTGCACCTGGGCTCCAACTTCCCTGCCCCTCCCTGGTCTCCTTACATACCTTTCCTGAGACGGTGAGGGGGTAGTTTGTGACAAAAACGATGTACCGGGGAATCTTGAAGTGGGAGATCTGCAGGCCAGAGGGGGATAAAGCATGAAGTTGGGTAGGGTCATAGTGGGCAGTGGGTTGACAGGTTGGCAGGCAGAGGGTATTAGAGAACTGGGCAGCACAGCGATGCTTGGGGTGAATTGAGGCTCCCACCTTCCCTTTGCAGAAAGCCTTGATCTCCTCTGCCGTGGTCTTCTCCCCTTCCTTGAGCCGAATGCAGGCACAGATTTCCTCCCCCATTCGGTCATCCTTCACTCCCACCACCTTCCAAAGTCAGAGACAGATATCATACATCCCCATCTGTGTCCCCTGCTCTTGGGCTCTCACCTGGGCTGGGTGCCTCACCTGCACTTCCTGAACCTGTGGGTGTGTGTGAAAGAAGTCTTCGAGTTCGGCGGGGTAGATATTCTCACCGCCACGGATGATCATATCCTTAGAGCGGCCCACAATCTTGCAGAAGCCCTGCTCATCCATCGTGGCAATGTCTCTGCAAGGAAAGCCCAGGAGCTACCTCTGACCTCTGCCTCATCTGGCTGGCTCACTCACTCACTCCCAAACACTTAGGAAACACCTACAGTATGTCTTACACTACTCTAGACTCTGGGGCATATGGCACGAACAAGACATTACCTGGATCATACAGGAGGAACTATCTCATGTAGGAGGCAGACCAAACTGAGTAAACCCATACCTAGAGCATATTTTTTCTCTCTCTCTCAACTTATCTATGCATACACCTTTTGGGGCTGGCTTCTTACCATTCAGGTTTCAGCTCAAACATTTCCACCTGAGAGAAGCCTCCTCTGATCACCAAAGAGAAAGGAATCTCGCTTCTCCACCACAGCCACTCTCTCTCCTGTGACCCTATCTTATTAGTTGTGTTTATGAATGTTGGAAACGATCTTGACTGTATCTGTCTCCCTCCACCAGACATGGGGGAAGTAATAGCAGGATCCTCCGCATTGCTTTCCCCTGGACCACCAGTGTTTAGAACAGTGCCAGCACATGGCGGGTGCATAATTAGAATTTGCTGAATTAAATGACTGCCTGAATCTAGGCTCAGATTTTGCAGGCGCTACCCTAGGAGTTCTCATCTGTACTGCGTTTGGTCCTTCCAGGAGCCCTATTTGGAGAATATGATCATCCTCATTTTATACATTTTTGAAACTAAGTCTCCGAGATGGGAAGGGGCTATCTTGACAACTGGTTCTCCCAGTTCTAGTTCAGTGTTCCCAACTCAGCCTCAGGACCCCCAACTTCCCCTCGGCAGCCGACCGCTCCACCCTGCCCCGCCTTCTCACCCTGTCCGGTACCACTTGTCCTGTCCAATTGCTTCCTCGGTCTTCTGGGGCTCACCCCAGTAGCCCAGCATGACGCAGTACCCTCGGATGCACAGCTCTCCAGGTGTGTTCAGCTCTGTCAGTGTCCCCGTCTCCGTGTTCACAATCTGGGCCTGGGACCAGGCAGCTTCAGGCTGGGGCCTCCCACCCTCTCACTTCAGGATGAGGGGCCTCAGGAATGGGGAGAGCTTTGCCTTCTTTCCCCCTATAATGAATCCCCCTGGCTCTGCCCATCCCCAAGGAATGGAGACGCAGGCTGAGTAGATCTGTCACCAGTTGGGTACCTGAGCTGGGCATGAAAGAACAGTTGAGGCCCAAGTCAGAGGTGCGGAGGAAACAGAGTGGGTGGGAGCTGCTCAGAGAAGGAGGCCAGAAGGGGGGCCAGGCTAGCTAAAGAATTATAAACTGTGCAGAAGGAAGGGAGTCTCCTCTTACTTCCCACTAAGCAATAAATAAAGAAGCCAAAGAGGGTGGCAGAGCAGGGCCACATGAACAGGAGAGGCGGCAGACAGGCAGAATCTGAAAGCCTGGTCAAGAAATGAGCCACAACCGTTGGGCAAGGAAAGCTTAGCCCTTGTGCCTCGTGTCTGCATCTGTGAAATGGGGAGAACCGCACCTGGCTTGTCTGCCTCACAGGTGGGTCTCTCAGTGAGTGACACATGGAACACGGCAGACACATGGGAGGGACTGGTGTCACTGCACACTCACTTTAGGGGGGAGAGAGGTTGGCCCCAGGGGAAGCACATTGGCAATAATCCCAGAGGGGCGAGGTACAAGGCGGGAGGGGAAGGTACAAGGCGGGTACGCTGGCATAAAGCATCAGCACTGGAGGCTGGGAATTTGAGAGTGAAAGGTGCTCTGGGCCAGTCTTCAAGATGCAAGGGACTCCCTGAGGGAGAAGCTATTTGGGAAACTTTATGCCAAGCACAAAGGAAATCTGCTGAAATGAGGTGGGGAAGGAGGGGAGGGCTATGGGAGAGAAAGAGCTGTATAGGAAAAATCTCTGTGCTCTGGCTCCTCTATGAGGCTGTTCTGGCTGCCCCAAAACAGACAGTGGGCTTGGCAAAAACACACCTCAGACAGGAAGGGAGGCTGCAGAGAAGTTCAGCTGGCAGCTGGCCACTGTTCCAGCTCTTCCCGTTCAGGCCTCAGCCCACAGAGAAAGCCCCAGGCCAGGCCCAGGAAGACCTCGTGGCTGGGGGTTCTCAGTGTCTGGAGTGAGCTGTTTGGATCTCTAATTGAAAGCAATAAATGTCCCAGGGGCACACCCAGGTGAGTGGTGGGAGGGGGGTGTCTGGGGCCCACCTCTGTGTGAGGCATGACTCTGCCCACACTTTCTGCCTTCTGCTTCGCAGTGTCCTCGGTGAAGTTCATGAAGGTCACGGGGCTGTTCTCTGTGGTTCCATAAGCCACCTAGAGGAGCCAGAAAGGGTGTTTGGAACAGAGCCTGGGGAGCAGAAGGATGGGGAAGTTACCCTGAGGGAAGGACCTGGGGTGGGGAGTGGGTTGTGGGGGATGGAAGCAGTTGAACAGTGGGAAAAGAGGCATATTTGGCAGAGGTCAGGGGTCAGGAGGCAAAGGCACTGGATATAGAGTCAGACTAGCTCAACTAGCAGGGGGCCCAGGTCTGAAATAAAATTGAGAGCAGGGAAGCCATTCTCTTCCAGCCGGGCTCTCAGTCTTCCTGGTTCCTTGGAGCAACCACATGGTTTAGCCTGTGGCTCCCAGTTACCAACATCTCAGCTTCCCCACCCCATCCCCAGGCTGTCTTAACACCCCCTTCCTGATTTCAGGCCACAGCATCCCCTGCCCCTTCTTTCCAAGCTGAAGAATCCATAAATTTGATGAGAAAGCCAGCCTGCCTTGGCCCAGACGGGAGCTACACAGATACCAGCCACCTACCCCTATCCTGCCCCATCCACTCGAAACCCGGGATAAATGCCTGGTCTTGGGGTAGGGTGCCCCCCCCTTCAAATTCTGGAAAGTTTCCTGTAAATTTGTTTTGCTCAAAATAAAAATACAGCCAAAGCAAGGGTTTACAAAGCCAGTGGCACACACCCCAGCCCCCCTTCTAGTGGTTGGAACATCCTGAGCAACAGAAAAGCAGCAGTCAGCCCTGGAGGAATACCACAAGACAGTGTTCTGGCCCAAGTATGACCCCCATCCAGAGGCAACGGCTGGAAGGGGCTTAGGACGGCAGGCTTCCGCACCTGAGCACCGCATGAAGGGAGAGGGGCTGGGTAGGTTCCTTCCAGCCAGCAAAGACACCAGACCTTTGTTCGTCCTTCAGCCCTCCCCTCCCCTCAATTTCCTCCGTGTTAGTGGGCATGAATCAGGCATAGCTGGGGTCTGGCAAGACTTGGGGTCTGGTTCCTCCTCACACCCCCCAACACAGACAAGAACTCCTACCGGTTGGCCCAGAGCTTGCTTTGGGGCCAGAGCTGTGACTCTGCCTGCCCACCCTCCCGTTTCCACAGGAACCCAGACACCGTGGCTGACAAGTAGACACACAGAGACCCAGTTGGCTGGGGTAGGGCTGCCCACAGGACCTGGGGTCGTGAAGCCTGAGCTGTTGGGACCCAGCCCTCTCACCCACCCTTACAGTCCTGGGGCCACTGCCCGGGTGTGGCTTCTGCCAGGTACACCTTGGCGCCACTCTGGCCACCACCCTGAGAGAACCACCCCCCACAAAGGGTCCTGACCACTGCAGGGTGGGGTGGGTATGAAGAGATGTGGACATTTTAGGGAGATTAGGGAGGGGGGAAGACAGAGCCACCGTGCCTGTGGTCTTGAGGTGTTTGCCGAGGCCTGTGGGTCATCCCCTCGCCGCCAGTTCCCACTTTTCTGGTTGCCTTCAGTCGTGGCAAAGGGATACAGGGGGTGCAGGGGACAGAAAGCCAGCGGAAGGCTGGGAGAGAGAGGCCAGGGCCAGTCGAGGGCGGGGAGGAGCTCCACCTCTCGAGAGCAGCTGGAGCGGGGAGCCCGACGCCAGGGTGGCTCTCACGCTCCGCCGGCGCCGCACAAGAGCCCCATTAAAGCGCCGCCGGCCGGCGACCGCGGCGAGACTCGCGTCAGGCTGCCCGGCCCTGCTTCCTCCCTCGCTGGGTCCAGGGCACGCGGCCGAGGGCGTCTGGGGGGAGGCGTGGAGGCTCAGACTTGAGCAAACAAATAAGTTCGGGGGCTGCCCGCCGCCCCCCGCCCCCGCCCGACTCGGGAGTAAACTCGGGTCCTGGACACACCCATACCCTCCCCCGCCCCGGGCGGAGAGGAGATGGGGTGGGCAGGGAGCGGGTCCGAGGGCAGGGAGACAGGGGCCCGAGCTAGGGGCCGAGGTTCGGGGCCAGTGCGGCCCCCCGCAGAGTCCCCAGGGTGGGAGGGCCCTTCCCCGTCGAGGGCAGGGGCGCAGCTCTGGGCGGGAGGGAGTTAACCCGGTGGCCTCCGGCTCCACGTAGGAGCTGGCTCTGGCTGCCGGCTGCGGTCAGGGCCACCATATAAATAGGGCGGGAGGCTGAGCGCCGAGGACTTGCCGCTGCCCCCTGCCTCGGCCCCAGACGTCCCGGCCATGGCCCGCCCGATGCTCCTGCTCAGCCTCAGCCTGGGCCTCCTGGCCAGCCTGCTGCCTGCGCTGGCCGCCTGCCCCCAGAACTGCCACTGCCACAGCGACCTGCAGCATGTCATCTGCGACAAGGTGGGGCTGCAGAAGATCCCCAAGGTGTCAGAGAAGACCAAGCTGCTTAACCTACAGCGCAACAACTTCCCTGTGCTGGCAGCCAACTCATTTCGGGCCATGCCCAGCCTCGTGTCTCTGCACCTGCAGCATTGTCAGATCCGCGAGGTGGCCGCTGGCGCCTTCCGCGGCCTCAAGCAGCTCATCTACCTGTACCTGTCCCATAACGACATCCGCGTGCTGCGCGCCGGTGCCTTTGACGACCTGACCGAGCTCACCTACCTCTACCTGGACCACAATAAGGTGACGGAGCTGCCCCGGGGGCTGCTCTCCCCTCTCGTCAACCTTTTCATCCTGCAGCTCAACAACAACAAGATCCGAGAGCTGCGCTCAGGCGCCTTCCAGGGCGCCAAGGACCTGCGCTGGCTCTACCTGTCGGAAAACTCACTCAGTTCCCTGCAGCCAGGCGCTCTGGATGACGTGGAAAACCTCGCCAAGTTCTACCTGGACAGGAACCAGCTGTCCAGCTACCCCTCAGCTGCTCTGAGCAAGCTGAGGGTGGTGGAGGAGCTGAAGCTGTCCCACAATCCCCTGAAAAGCATTCCCGATAATGCCTTCCAGTCCTTCGGCAGATACCTGGAGACGCTGTGGCTGGACAACACCAACCTGGAGAAGGTGAGCTCCTGGTTGCGGGGCTGTGCCCTGGCTCCTTGTTCACTGCCAGGAGGCCCGGGGATCCAGGGCCACAGCTGGGCACCATCCCCTCTCCCCTAAAATTCCTCTACCTGTGGCTGTCTCCAAGGTGTGGAGCTCTGTCCTCATCTTATCGATGCTGCTGCTGCTGCTAAGTCGCTTCAGTCGTGTCCGACTCTGTGCGACCCCATAGACGGCAGCCCACCAGGCTCCCCTGTCCTTGGGATTCTCCAGGCAAGAATACTGGAGTGGGTTGCCATTTCCTTCTCC
Organism: Bubalus bubalis; assembly: GCF_019923935.1. Taxonomy (NCBI): domain Eukaryota; kingdom Metazoa; phylum Chordata; class Mammalia; order Artiodactyla; family Bovidae; genus Bubalus; species Bubalus bubalis. The sequence continues at coordinate 26,865,026 of NC_059159.1, read as the reverse complement.
AATGCATGCATGCATGCTAAGTCGCTTCGGTCTTCTTATCACATCCCCACCCCAAATCCTGCCCTGCTGTCCCTGTCCTGAGTCTCAGCCACTACCCTCCTAAGATTCCTACTTATAAACAGAGCTAGGCTGTCCTGGCCCCACCAATGGCCCCCAGGAGGCATATCCAGGGCCCTCAACCCCCCTGCTGTGCACAGAAGCCACCTCTTCCTGTTGGGCCTTCCACCCCTCCTCTGCTGTTTTTTTCCTGCCTCCAGTAAACCTACCATCCCATAAAGGGAGGTTTGTTTATTGAGAAGCCTTCCAGAGGAGCTGGGCAAATCAGGCCCACAAAGAGACCCTGTTCCTGGTGGGGAGTGTGCATGAGTGCTAAGGTGGAGTGGGGGGCTGGGGAGTGAGCAGGGAGCACATAACTGAGGAAGACCGCCTCTATGCCTCCCAGAGGCCCTGGTGGATCCCCCACCCAACCCCCAGTCCACACACATGCATTCCACTGCATCCTCAGAGCCATTTCAGCTGAGTGGGGACCATGGACCAGGGGCCTGCCCCAGAATGCAGGCATGGCATCCATGGGTTCCATGAAGGGGAAAAGGCAAGAGCCACTCACTACTGTCAACCTTCGGCACAAGGACCCTGGGTGTCTCCCCACAGGAAAGATTGGCCATGCCTCACTGTGCCCCAGACCACTCACTGCCCTTTGCCCACCCTGGTCACCAGACCCATCTCCTGACTTTGTCCTCCCTCAGATGCCCAGTGCCTGGCCAGGTGCTGCTGCCTTGGGTCAGGGTGGAATCCCTTCTTGGGACCAGAAAATTGCTCTGGCGCAGGGGCTTCACCAGGAGGTTTGGGCAGGAAACAGGGTAAGGTGGCAAGACAGATCAGAACAGTCTGAATACCAGGGAGGTTCACACCCTTCCCTGGACCACAGGCACAGAGATGAGGGCAGAATCATACCTAGATAGCAACCGGCCTTAGTCTGGGCGGACAGAGCCTGCCCAAGCCTGCCCTTCTTCAGCCCTGAACACTCCCCAGCTGAAGTCACAGTCCCCTGGGGCCCATTATTGCCAGCGTGGCCTTTCAGTGGGAAGTAGAGCGGGAAAGCAGGGGCTCATTTGGGGCAGGCGAGGCCAGGCAGGAACCGTGATGTCTGGGCCAAGATGTGGGCACCAATAGAATGTTTCCTCTGGAGCCAGCCAGCCTGGCCCAAGACTCCACCAAGGTGGATCCACAAATAGTGCCTGGCAGGCAGTGCGGGAGCAGGGAGGACAAAGCTGGGGGACATGCAGGACCCTGGGGCCTGTGGGGAGCCTGGGCCCATGGCCCATCCCACCAAACACTGACCAGCTTCACTCTGTGCCAGCTTGGGCCGCTGAGGCCAAACTCTGGCTGCCTCCCCAGTCCCAGTGTTTGCACAGGGAGCACGGTGCCAGAGGAAAAGGAGCTAGATGTGGCCCTGCAGCTACTGTTGACTCCCTAGTGCCACCCTGAGCAAGGGACTTAACCTTGCCCTGCAATCTACATATTGAAAAGAAACACTACCTAGCTCAACAGACCATTGTATGGATTAGATCTTCTGAGAAAACCTAGTCACGCTGTGAACCTGCTCAGGGCACCACTGTTGCATTTGGGGTGGACCCTGCCCCGTGGGAGCATAGAGCTGGGAGAGGCCGGACACTGGGACTGAGCTGCTCACTCACGCCCACCCTGCTCCCTAGTTTTCTGACGGTGCCTTCCTGGGTGTGACCACGCTGAAACATGTCCATCTGGAGAACAACCGCCTGCACCAGCTGCCCTCCAACTTCCCCTTTGACAGCCTGGAGACCCTCACCCTCACCAACAACCCCTGGAAGTGTACCTGCCAGCTCCGGGGCCTTCGGAGGTGAGAGGGCCCCAGTAGTACCCCTAGAGGCCATCCTCCTGTGATGGAGTGGAGACATACTGACCCTGCACTAAGACATCCTAGGCATATGTCCTAGATTTGCTCCCTAAGAGGTGTGGGACGCTGGGCACTTCCCCATTTCTAAAATGAAGATGACAGTTCCAGACTACCCCAAAGCAAAGTCAACCTGACCCCATGGTTCACTGTCCTTACCTCCAATACTCTTACATCTCTTCCCCAACCCCAGCAATTCTCTGTCTCTCCAGGTGGCTGGAAGCTAAGACCTCTCGCCCTGATGCCACTTGCGCATCGCCCGCCAAGTTCAGGGGCCAGCACATTCGTGACACGGATGCCTTCCGCGGCTGCAAGTTCCCCACTAAGAGGTCCAAGAAAGCCGGCCGCCATTAAACAGGTGGGGTCCAGTGGGCATGATCCCCATTCTCTCTCTAGAGACTCTGGAATTGAGGAGGATGTCCCAGGATACTTCCATTTTTACAGGGAAAGGAGGGGAGGACTGGGGCTCCCTCCTCTAAGGGGGAAAATGATACCTCCTAGGACTCCCACCATTCTCTCCGAACAGCATCTAGACTGTTGGCGTCCTGACACCAGTCCTTGCCTCACCACAGGTCCTGACCCAGCCAGTCCTGGTGACTGGCCTCTGCCTTCTGCCGGAGAAACTACTGATCCTCTCACCTCTGACTCCCATCTTCTCCCAACACCCTCTGCTGATACATAGATCTGTTCACACCTAGACATGTCCTGGCAGGGCACCCGGGCACTCCAGCACAAACCCAGCTCCACTTGATGCTGAGAGCTCCAGCACGCCTGGCCTCACGGCCACAGCTCCTCTCAGAGAAGCTGTTGCTAAGACCCCCAAGTCGTTTAGGACCAGAACAGGGTGACCATCAGGATGGCCACCCTTCCAGAATCCTCCTCTCGATTTCCCTTTCCCTGTCATTTGGAAACAAACATCAGATCCTTGCCCTACCCCTTGCTCCTAGGAAGGGTCTGAAGCCCCTACCCTCAACTCCGCCAGCCCCCACCTGCCAGGACACTGGTGCTTTGCCACACATCTTCCCACGCTGCATTTCTTCCCCAGATTTCTATAAATATAAATTTATGTATGTATAATATTTATTCCCCTGTCACCTGTTTTTGTGACTTGAGAGCTATTGATGAGGTCAGACTGCAGTTTCTCACATTGGCTTTCTAGAATGAGGGCCAGCCGAAGGGTCTTCCTTGGAGACCCAGGCTGGACTCCTCGACACATCCAGCAATCTGTTCTTGCCCAGCCCTGGCCTGCCCCCCACCCCAGCCCCTGCCTCTGCTTACCACTAGCTCCTTCATGTTCAGCTTGTTGATGATGGCTCTGATCAGCTCTGGGGGTGCAGGAGACCCAGCAATCACACCTGAATTGGAGAGAGGGCTGACACAGCTCCCACCTTCTCCAGGTCCAGTAGACTCCCATTCACCTATAGCCCTTTTTAGGAAATAACATTCCCTTTGCTTCCCGACCCTGGACTTGTTTCTAGACCTGGCAGCTATCCTTAGGTTGATGTCTAGGCAGCTGGTCTTAGGCTGGTGTCTAGGGACACGGAGGATTTCCCTCCCTCCCACCCATGTTTAGTGGCCTTTTTGCCCCTAAATGAAAGATTGGGCACCTATGCAGCTCACTAAGCTAGTCCTGGCCTCACCACTCTTGGTCCCATCCCACCTCCACGCATGGTTGAGATGTCGTAACTGGAGAAGTCTGGTTGGTTCAGAACGTCCACGAACATTGTGGGGGTCCCATACAGGAAGGAGCCTCTGTATAAGGGAGGTGCATCTCAAAATCAGGCTTGGAAGTAGAAGGGAACTTCCTCCTCTCACCCACCAGACTCTAAGCCTACAGTAAGGGCCACGGCTGCAACTGTGGGATATAAGCAGAAGCTCCTTGGAGGGAGGAACTGGTCTCCTGAGAATCTCCCACTACCCCATCTCCATTTCTCTTGATTGGAGGGCGGAGACAGCTTGGAAAGGAATCAGGGCCCAGGAGTGAGGAACAGGAGGATCTTATCAGCCCACAGATAGCTGCCCACTGATGCCCACCTTTCTCTGCTGATGGCCTCCAGCGTCTTCTTACCCTCAAAGACCGGAGAGCACAGGATGAGGGTAACACCGTGTACCAGGCTCACCATTGTGCCCCCCACAGAGCCCAGGCAGTGGTACAGGGGGCTAGGCAGCACTATCCGCGATTCCTCTGGCATCTGGAGATGGAAGCAGGAGCTGGGTCTACTGTGGGGCCAGAAGCCCAGCTCCTCTAGCCAGAAGGGGGAACCCAGCAAGCCCCCACCCCTGCAGGGTGCCAGAGGCCCTTGCTGGGCCAGCACCCCCTCACCTTCTGGTGCAGTCTCAGGCGCTGCCCTATCATGTTGGCGTTGTTGACAATGTTGTAATGGGAGAGTGTGGCCCCCTTGGGGCTGCCGGTTGTCCCCTGACAAGATAAGAAGCTGATAGCTTGGCCTCTTTCATCCCATCCCCTTCCCATCCTGGGCCACGGCATGGAAGAGCACTGGATGGGAGTCAGGAGATTGAGATTGTTGCCCTAGATCCATTCATTCACTCAGTACATATTTAGTGATTTGCCTTGTGCCTGCATGGTGCCAGGTGTTAGGATTCAGAAATGTGGCAGAGAAGGTCTACTCTCAGGCCACTTATAAGGTGGCTCAGAGGCTCGCCAGCAGATGGCCTCTCTGGGCATCAGTTTCCCCATCTGCCAAATGAGGGGCTCTGACCTGTGGTGGCTCAGCACATCTGCCACTGTGCTTGGGACAAGAGGGCCAGGGGAGAGGGGCATGGGACAAGGACTCTAGTTGCTGTTTTCCAGGGCACAGCTAGGGCTGGCCACAGGAGGAGAGTGCTCTACTGATCTCTGCTGCCTCCTTGCTCTCGGGGCGGGTCTCAGGGCAGGCAGGTGTTAGCATGACAGCCTGGGTCCAGGACCTGGAGATCTCTGCCGTACCGAGGTGAACTGGATGTTGATGGGGTCATGGCAGGACAGGAACTGCTGGGTGTGCCGGAGCCGGGTCAGATTTTGCTCTTGACTGCCAACTGCCACCACCTCATCCAGGAGCAGCGTCCCTGGCAGATGGGCATCCACCGAGATGACTGTGGTCAGATCCGGAAGCCTGGCGGTGGGGAGCATGACGAGAGGGATGGCCCACAGAGATGAGTAAGGAGTGAGGGGGCCAGGATACAGCATAATGTACCCCTCCCAACCCAGGACACCCCCACCTCTGACTCTTCAAGGCCCCTGGCTGGGCCTTCTCCACCTCTGGACAGATCTGCTTCAGGATGTTGTAGTATTGCTGAGTCTTGAATTGCTTGGGAAATACAAGGGCTTTGCAGCCCACCTGTAGAAGGGGAGCCCCCCACCACGGTCAGCAGGAAGCCCCAGCCTGGGAATGTGGTAGAGTCCTGACAGTTGCTCTGTCTCCCATACACACAGCCACCACCCCCGACACACACACTAGCCTGTCTGACCTACCATCCCCTCCTCCCACCCACTGCCTGAAGAAGGACAGACTCAGGGTGTCACCTGTGCATGCCCCCCACCCCTCTCAGCCTTCTGTGACAGGCTTCTGGAAGCCCCCTGTGCTAGGTACTAGCTGGCTTCCCCCACAGTACCCAAGGAATGGGCCCACCTTCTTGAGGGCATACTCCAGCTCCATAGCCTGGTACGCTGGATTCACAGATACCTGGTGGAGACAGTGAGGGTACATCACGTGTCCTGGGCAGATGCTGCCACTTGAAGCCCCTCCACCCTCAGAGGCAGCACCCTGTACCTTCAGGCTTCCTAGGTGGGCTTCAGGAGAAAGCACTAGCTGGTCTGAAACCAGCCAGGCACTGGTGTGATTCTGGGGCCAAGGGTCCAGGGAGCTCCCCTGAATGATGCCCTCCCCCCTGCATACCCAGCTATGCCAGGTAATCCCCTCCTCACCAGAATGATGCCAGCCTGGGCTGTGGCCAGCTGCATGAGTACCCATGCATAGGAGTTGGGTCCCCACATGCCCAGCCGGTCACCCTTGCGGAGGCCGATACTCAAGAGCCCAGAAGCAGCTTTATCCACCTGGAGTAAACAGAAGGGGAACAGAGGGGTGAGATGCAGGTGAGCAGAAAGGCGCCCATGAGTCTGACTTTAACCTTTGGCCCAGGGGTTCACATCAGAACCACTTGGGAATGAGGGACAGGCAGATACGCAGGCCTGAGGTCTGGAGGGGGACTTGGGAACATGCATAGTTAACCAGTGTCCCAGAAACGACTGATGCAGGAGGCACCTGGACCTTCTCTGCCTCAGCCCTGCCCTCCTCTCCTGACATTCCTTGGGGTCTCTCAGGCAGCCCCAGCACCCTGCCCCATACCCAGGCACCACCCTTGCAGCTCCACCAAGCTTGGCACCTGGGGGCCAGCACCTGCCCACTTTGAAGGTTCAAAGTCAGGACCCACCTCCTCCTTGAGTTGGGCAAAGGTCAACCTGATGTTTTCATGGTGGACAACCAAGGCCTCCTGGTCTGGGATCCTCTGTGCTGTGGCATCCAGGCACCGCCCCACGGTCTTGTTACTAAGGTGCAATCCAACGTGGCCCTGGACATAGCTGAAGCCTCCGACGGGCAAGGGGACAGTGTTATCCAGCTCTCCAGAACTGTGGGAAGAGGGGCTATGTGCTCAACTGCACCAAGCCAGGCCTCCCTGGAACCAAAGGCTGGCACATCGTGCTAGGAAGCAGGTTGCATACAACGTGTGCAGAAAACTCCAGAAACTGTCTTATCTGCCCCATCGCCAGGGACCCATTTAACATAGGAACTACTTTGCCCTTGGGAAATCAAAACCTGGATGCTGACCTCTGTCCCTAATCAGAGAGAAGGTTCTCCCCAGCCTACTCCTCAGTTTCCACTCAGTGCCAAGGGTCTGGAGCCTTGGTATCCAAACCCTGGAAAGGGACACTAAGGTCAATCATGCTGAGAGGTAGCCTGGGAGGGCTGGGAATGGCCTCATTTTAGACACCACTTCCTCCTGGTAAAAAGACCCCTGGGTATCTGTCAAAACCCACAGAATAATCTAACACAAGGACTAAACCCTGATGTAAACTTGGCCCATGGTCAACAATAATGTACCATGCGTGCATGTGTGCTAAGTTGCTTCAGTCTAGTCTGACTCTTTGCGACCCTATGAACTGTAGCCCCCCAGGCTCCTCTGTCCATGAGATTCTCCAGGCAAGAATACTGGAGTCAGTTGTTGTGCCCTCCCTCCAGGGGATCTTCCTGACTCAGGGATTGAACCTGTGTCTCTTACACTGGTGGGCAGGTTCTTTACCACTAGCACCACCTGGGAAGCCAATAATGTACCATACTAGTTCACTAATTGTAATGTGCCATACTAATGCAGATGTTAATATCAGAGAAACAGTGCCAGGGATGGGGTCGGGGGTGGGCATAATGAACTCCATGTATGATCTACTCAGTTATTCTGTTATGAATTATTAAAACCATTAATTATTATTTTTTTAAAAAAAGGTCCCCAGAAGTCTAAGTATCATAAGCTTGGGCCTGCTTATGCCCATTTGCCAGACCTGGGTGACAGGTGCTGGGCTCCCATCCAGGCCCAGAGAAGTATATGACAGCTCTCAGACCCTGTTCTCACCCCAGAGGGCATGCTCCAGATCCAGGCTTTCCAGACCACCACCCCAGGGTGGTGTGGGCCCTGGGGGCCCTTCCTGATGGTTCAGTCCTACAGTTGCTGAGCTGAAAAGGCCAATCCTAATTGTCACCGATTGGCTGCTTCTGGCTTATGAGGGAGAATTTCTGGACAGAATAAAGTATGCAGGGCAGAGGGGAGCAAAACTGGGTTTCCGTATAAATGAGAGAGGAGACCTCACATCACATGAGGGTGTGTCCCAGTGCAGGCTGATGGGTAGGTTCTCCTGACTTCAATTAAGATGAGTCACAAACTGGAGAGCGAGTGAGCACTGGCTGGAGCTGGGGGCCTGAGTTCTCATCCCAGGTGTGCCACTGGCTGGGTGGGAGATTGTCACAAACACCTTCGGTGTCCCTTGACATGTGTCCTCAGCACATTTCTCGTTTCACTGATAGGGCAGTGTCTTGTGGTTCTGTCCTCAGGGACTCCCTCAAGTTTCTCCTTCTGTAGCTGGGCGTTCTGGGAGGCATCAAGCCTGGGGATGGGGGGTGCGGTAAGATCCTGATTGCCCACACACGCCCCAAATTGACTTCTTGTCTCCTCTCCATATTCCCTCACTCCTGCTTCCCAGGATCACAAATAAACCACCTGCACCCACATTCTTGTTCTCAAGAAAATCCAAGTGAAGATAGCTGTGTCTTCTCCTTTCTGGGCCTCAGCCTCCCCACCTATAAAGTCTGAGGACTTGGATCAGTGGTTATCCTCAAAGGGATGCTATCTAGATCACCTCCCTGGGCAATCTTCTCCAAGATTGTAGTGAGCCACCTAAGCCAGCTGGTTTCCTCAGGTGTGCTAGGACAGAAAACAGCCAGAAGTCACAGGCCTCTGAAGCCCTGCCAGCCCCCACATTCTACCACTCAGGGTGGCAGACCTAAAGAACTACTGAGGTAGTTCCTCGCAGTCACCATGACACCACTCAAAAGAGACTGTGTACCCAAATCCTTCCCTCACAGGCATAATGTGGAGGGCACCTATTTTTGCCCACTGGGAAACAGATGTGCTCCTTTCTTGGGTTTGCCACAGTGATGGGTGTAAGAGCAAGCATGTAGAGAAAATCTGCTTAGGAAGAAAGTCAACACAGGGGAAAGTAGAGAGATGGAAAGACAGAGACAAAGACAGAAACAGACAGGAAGACCCAGTGACAGACTTAATCTTGAGCTTGTCGAATACCTAGACACAGTCATGTGTTGAGTCTACCTGCCTCTGGACTTTTCACTGTCACCAGTCAATAAAGTCCCTCTTTGAATTTAAACTAGTTTGGTGAGGGGAGAGAGGAGCTGAATTCCATTTGCAACAACATGGATGAATCCAAAGGACATTATGTTTAAGGGAAATAAGCCGGAAGCAGATAGTCTAATGTTGCATGATCTTACTTATATATGTAATCTAAAATATGAACAAACATTTAAGTTAGTCTGAGTTGGGTTTCTGTTGCTTACAACTGGTGAATCCAAACTAAATACATTTTTTGCATTCAGTGGTTTACCACTGCCCTTGAAGCCTTGGTAAGCCACCTCCCAACAGCCCAGCATCTGGATTAGAAGGCAGAAAAACACAGATTTCAGCTAGTTTAATGGTCTTGTTGTCAACAAAGCATTAAAAGTGGGGAGCTGGGGCATCTGTTTCACAACACAGATCCCCTTATTCTCAAAATGTCCCAGAATCCTGTTTGGTGTGGAATATGATTTTCTACACACTCACCATGGTTTTCAGTGGCCTCTTGGAATGCCTAGCTGACAGATCAACAGGTTGATTTATGCGCCCCTCCCTGGTGGCTCAGACAGTAAAGAATCTGCCTGCAGTGTGGGAGACCTGGGTTCGATCCCTGGGTTGGGAAGATCCCCTGGCAATCCCAGGCAATACTGGCAACCCACTCCAGTATTCTTGCCTGGAGAATCCCCGTGAGGAGCCTGGTGGGCTATAGTCCATGGGTTCGCAAAGAGTCAGACACAACTGAGGGACTAAGCACAGCATCCCCAAATGTAGTTGAAAAGTATATTGTCTCCTTTATCTTCACAGCGGCTCTGATAGGTGGAATGACAGAGACTCCCAGTAGCCCCTTCTCCCTTAATAATACACCCTCAGATGTTTATCTGGCCATGGCCATGTGGAATAGACACCGCATTTCCAAGCTTCCCCAGTAGGTGGTCTGGTTGAAGAATAAAGTCTGGCCAATGGGATTTAAGCAGAGGTTGTGTGTATGTGTGTGCACAGCTTCGGAGAAGAGCCCTTAAAGGGAAGCACATCTTCTCTTTTTCTTTCCTGCTGGCTGGAATGCTGCCTGTGATAATTCTCTTGGAGCACATGGTGAGCTTGGCATTGCAGAGCAACAAGACAGACGGACATGGAGCCTGACAGCAGGCTGTACCACACCAGCCACACACTGGCCATTTCCCAGAAAAACTCCATCTACTAAAACCATGGTGAGAAGGGGTTTCTCTGATACACACTAAGCCAGTTCTAAAAAATACAGGAGGGCGTTATGAACTCTCTTTGTACAGGTAAGGAAACTGAAGCGCAAAGAGGCCAAGTGGGCTGCCTAGCTGGTAAATAGCTGAACCTGAAGTGGAGAATGGAGAATCCAGCACCACTACTCCAGCATGATAGCCTTGCCTGCCCAATTTGGGGAGAAAGGATGGGATGGGCTCTGGATTTAGTCCTTATCTGATCACTAGAGATTGTCTAATCTCAATTTTATTTTTCCACAGTTGTTTACTAATTGAAGCCAAGAAACGGGGACTGAGATAGGACAAGGTTGAAGTGAAAACAGGTTGCTCCTTCAAAAGATTGAAGAGTTTGAGAAACTCATGTCAATGCATTGCTCATAAATTTAAGAACCACCCATCATTTCAAAAGCCCAAATGCAAACACCATTGATTCTAGTTCTCTCCTTCCTCAAACACACCCAAAACACCTTGAGCAAGAAGGGCGGCCACTTCTTTTTCTATTCTTAAACAAAGTGGCAGATACCCCATTTAAACCTGAAAAAGAAACTAGATATGGTTTTAGGAAAAGTTGTCTGTTTGTGGAAAGTTTAAGGAGCTGGAGCAGGATGCCAGGAGTCCCAGGTGCTCCCAACTCAAACAACTAGAGTAAGTCTTTAGCTACTTGGATTGGGTGTTATAAAATGCCAGTTGGGAGTCAGTCAGCTAGGCGGGAGCTGGGAGGGAACTGCAGACAAAGCACAGCTGCACCTAAAGGTGTGAGCAGGGAATGGGCATGTGAGAATTCAGGCCTAGATCTGCTGCCAGATCTTATTTCATAAGACAAGTTAGGAAACAAGGATTATTTTAAAAAATAATTGTTTTGTTTGGCAACTAATGGGTCCACTGTTTTGTCTTCAGTGCCTCACAGGGCCTGGAATGTAAGAAATGCTCAAATGAATAACCAGATGCGTGAATTATAAATAATGCACATAACCCAATTAAAAAATAAGCAAAGGACTTCAATAGACATTTTTCCAAAGAAGATATATGAATGGCCAACAAGCACATGAAATGTAAACTGAAACCACAATTAAATAGCACTTTGAGACCAATCCTGGGTGTTCATTGGAAGGACTGATGCTGAGGCTGAAACTCCAATACTTTGGCCACCTCCTGCGAAGAGTTGACTCACTGGAAAAGACTCTGATGCTGAGAGGGATTGGGGGCAGGAGGAGAAGGGGACAACAGAGGATGAGATGGCTTGATGGCATAACCGACTCGATGCACATGAGTCTGGGTGAACTCCAGGAGTTGGTGATGGACAGGGAGGCCTGGCGTGCTGCGATTCATGGGGTCGCAAGGAGTCGGACATGAACAACTGAGCGACTGAACTGAACTGAACCAAACTGTACCCACTAGGAAGGTATAAACAAGAAACCAGCATAACAAATTTGGGGAGCATGTGGAGAAACTGGAACTCTTTTGCATTGCTGATGGGAATGTAAAGTGGTGCAGCTGCTGTGGAAAACATTTTTGGTGGTTCTCCAAAGAGTTAAACATAGAGTTAACATTTGCCCTGGCAATTGTACTCTTAGGCACATACCCAAAAGAAGTGAAAACAAGTGTTCAAAGATTTGTACACAAATGTTTAGAGCAGTACTATCCACAATAGTCAAAAAGTGAAAAGAACCTGAATATCCAGCAATGCATAAATGGATAAACAAAATGGGGAATATCTCTACAATGGAATATTATATGACCATAAGAAGAAATGAAATACTGATCCATGCTACAACATGGATGAACCTTGAAAATACTGTAGTAAGTGAAAGAAGCCAGACACAGAAAATCACATATTGTATAATTTCATTTATGTCATGTTGAGGTTAGGCAAATCTGTAGAGACAAAAAGTAGAGTAAGTGGTTGCATAGGGCAGAGGGGATGGGAGGATAGAGTGGTGATAACTAAGGGTGTGACTTACACATATCCATAAACACAATAAAAATGATTGAATTGTACACTTTTTAAAATAATGTACAAAATTCTATGCCTAGGTATACAGCCAAAAGAAATCATACATGTGCCCACCAAAAGACAGGATATTTGCATATGTATCTCCAATATGGAAACTACTTACTCAACAGTAGAATAGATAAATAAATGGTGATGATTATTTACAATATTATATAGCAATGAGAGCAAATGAACTATGACTACACCCAAAGATATGAATGAAACTCATTAAAAACTGTTAAATGAGAGAAGCCAGAGAGGAAAAGGTATATACCGTCTGATTCCATTTATACGTACAAAACAGGCAAAACTATTTTCTATGCTGTTAGAAATCAAGAGAGTGGCTCACTAGGTTCTGGTTCTATGGGTGTGTTCAATTTATCAAAAATTTATCAAACAAGTACATAAAATATGTGTACTTTCCTGAATCTATATTATATTTCAACACAAAGTTAATCAGCTGGCTCAGTGGTAAAGAACCTGCCTGCCAGTGTAGAAGATTCAGGAGACGTAGTTTCGATCCCTGGGTTGGGAAGATCCCCTGGAGAGGAAAGTGGCAATCCATTTCAGGATTCTTGCCTGGGAACTTCCCAGGAGAGAGAAGCCTGGTGGGCTACATTCCATGGGGTCGCAAAGAGCCGAACACAATTGAGTGAGCACAATGGTGCAAAATAAAGTTAAAAAGAAGAGCTTTCTGGGGCTTAAACCAGTGTTGACAGAAACACAATTCATAAACTAAATTTAGCAACTGACTATGGTATTTACCATCCTGTCAGAAAAATAAAAGCAGCATGTATTGCTTCTGTGCAAAATACATGCATACATTAATAAATAATACTGGGCAAGCCGAGCAAACACATCTGCTTGTGATTTCCATCTTAGAAACTGCTTGAGAAAATAAATAAGCCCAGTTTTGAACGCAGCAGAGTTTTCCTTTCTAAGAGTTCCAGCAGATGAGAAAGCAGTTCTGTGGCCTCTGTGCAGTTCCTGTTACCCCGTGACTGCTGGTCCAGCCAACTGGTTTCCTACATGGATGCATGTTCCCTACATTCAGCAGAACAGAACAGGTCAGGACACACTGCTTACTATTTAGAATGTGGCTTACCAGAGGCAAAGCTCTGGCCTTGCTCCAGTGGGAAAACAGGATACACCAAATAATTGTCTACTTGCAAATATAATTTACAGGAATGTCTGTAGAGATGTTTAATGACAAGTGGGGAGTGTAATGATTCTGATTTATGAAAAAGATGGGCATGCTCAGTGAAGAAGGGCAGAGATGGGTAAATTTCCTGAAGGGCAGTGAACTTACAGAAGTGAGAAAACAGTGAGCGTGTCCCCTGTAATGCTGTCAGGCAAATCATCCCAAGTGTGCGTATCCCTGTCTTACAAATGGAGAAACTGAGAGAGAAGTTAAGCAGCTTGTCCAAGATGCCACCATAAAAGGTGGTAAAAAAGCCTCATCATTCAATCACAAACAGCTTTCCATGAAAAAGACAAGTGACATTGACACAGGAAACACAAAAATAGCCCAATCTGCCACAAATGCACAGAAGAAAGAAGACAAGTGCCCAGTAAGCAAGATGTCCATGTCACAAAGCAAAACAGCCATGAGAGATCAGCAAAGATGGAAAATATCAATAGTATGATGTCTGTGATTTATTTTCAAATGGTGACCAAAAATATGTGTGTGTTTATTAAAAGGTATCTATAAAAAGGATAATTTTTTTATTAATGAGGCAAGAGAGTCATTTTCTTAAGTTACCCTATCTGAGTGGGTGGCAACCCTGGGCCTCTTTCTGTATGTACTGTTCTTTACACTGCAGCCCGTACACAGCCTCCTTTGAGGTTGCACAGGGCCTGGGGCAGCAAACCTGAAGCTAATGGTGCCACAGGCCCATGGAGAACCACCCCCATTTACTTCCCACCTTCCAGCCCTCAAGCACACACTGGCTCTTTTCCATGACTTACTGGCGGTATCTGATTCATCTTCTTTGCTGCCTCTGAACCCGTCTTTCCAGCTCACTTCTAGTACCAAGCACGATGGCTTTGCACGCTAACTGCACAGTCCTCTGGGTATAGTCACCTATGCGCTGCTGTTGGCCCTCCCCCGTGTAGCCTAGCCTTCCAGCAGTACCTACTCAGAAAACACGGTCTGCTTAGCTCAGGGAACTTCTGTGAGCAAATGCAGCACTCTGTGACATTCCAAGGCAGATGACCAAAGTCAGGGCCAGAGGCTCTGTAAGCACCAAGGATCACAGGTCCTGACAGGGTCAGGCAGAGACCACAGGCAGAGCTGGACGCTGAAGGAGCCACGGGGGCAGGGATGACCACGCCACCTGAGTACATAGGTATGACGATATACTTGGGAGAGAAGCAGTTTGTTTTGCCTCTTATTACATATTACTTCCTGGGCAGAGTTTTTTGGGATCTGGGCCAGGAGCTTGCAGGTGAACCCTGTTCCTATCAGAAGTTGGAATAACCCCAGGTTGCGCAAGTCCTCTTAATCCTTTCAGAAGCCACCAGGGAGGCATGGTGACTAGATGTGAGGGGCCCATGGACACAGGAACAGCCCCCACACTGAGGCCGACCACTGTTGCCCTGGGCAAGGTGCCATGCCAGCCACCAGCAAGAAAGCTTTAATAAATAGTCTGCTTCTGTTTCAAGTCATGGGCTGGCTTCTGCTCCTCCCCTTACAGGCATTTGATGCCAGTCTGGTTCTTGGGCTCTAAGAAAAAAATAAATCATCAACAAAGCTAAGAGACAGCAACTGCCTGGGTTTACAAATTTCATTTTATATATAGGAGACAAAAGATTCACATTTAGCCTGTATTAAAGGGGGAAAAAATCCCACAAATCAATAAGGACAAGTAATCTAACACAATAAATGGGCAAAGAATATGAATATTCACAGAATACATTTCAAAAGACACCCCATCTCACTGGTAATCAGGGAAATGTAAATCAACCCACAGCAAGAACACTTTAGCTTCCCCACCAGAGTGGCAAACATGTTCTCGTTCAGGAATACTAAGTATTTGCGAGGCTGTGGGGAAACAGCAGCTCTCAGTTGCTGCTGGTGGTCATAGCAGTGCAGCCTCTCCAGAGTAATTTCTAGAAAAGCTGAAAATGCCAACCCTCTAACGTGGGAGATGTTGTTATATAATGGATTTGTAAGCATCAGGTAGAAAGAATTACCTATATCTATAGGTGTCGGTGTAAACAGATCTCAACACATACTTTTGGGTGAAAAAAGAAGGGCACGGTGATATAATTTTTGCTAAAATTATAAAAGCATAAGTATTGTTTATGGATAAAAAACAAAGAGCACCTATTGCTTGCTTGGCATGATTCTATGTGCTTTACAAATGATACGCTATTCTGCTTATGGATTCAGAGACATGTTAAAAGCAAAAAACGTGCTCTGACATGATGTACAAAAAATACTACTGTATGACAGTAGGTCTCTGGTGAGGGGTGAGTAGGAGGAGGCTTACAAAACAGACATCAACTTGATCCATTATATTTATTTTATTTGTAGTTTTGTGTAACAAGTATGGCTATATTTTAATTTGAAGTGGTAGGTACACAGGTGCTTGTTATTTGATCATATGATTGTGTTAAAAATTTTTTTTCCATGTGAAATTTTTAAGAAAAAAAAATATATGCAGCTTGAAAATCTTATAGGAAGGGTATTTCAATGTTCAAAAAATAGAACAACTTGCTGGGAGGGACAGAATGATCCACTGGACCTGTTGTGTAAAGGGCCAGGACAAGATGAACTTTAATGCAAACAGGAAGGGCCCCAGGCTGCCCGTGGTGTTCATGTGGTATCCTATCCTCCTGGGCAAGCCTCAGTCCTCAGTCTATATACTCACCCTTGTGTAAGACACAGTTCTAGCCAAGTGTACCAGTACATCTAGCTCATGGCGAATGAGAGGCAGGCGCTCCTCTTCCATCTTGCTTGCTCATCACCCCAAGATTCATTATTCAACCCAGCAGCCCCTGGACTGACCCACACACCATGGGGGCTGCATTCTTGAAGGTGTAGAGGGGCTCCTTTCGCTATTTGCAGAAAGACACTAGGCTGGTGGTTGATCTGGGAATAGAGATGGCAGATGCTTGTGAAGGAGGGAACAACTTTTAACCTGTAATATCTATTTTACCCTGAAAGAAAGTTAAAATTTTTATGTACCCATGAAGATGAGTGCCACATTTATACCAGCTACAACATGCAACCTAGTGTTTAAGAAAATGAAGATGCTGTTGCGACAGATAAAAATCCAGAGAGCACTAGTGAATGGTCATTTTCTTAATTGATGGCCATTTTACTGTACAGTGGCCACCAAGAGCACAAGAATGACTATAATGTTAAAAGGTCCTCAGCAAAAATAGGAATTTCAACCTGTCTCTTAAGGGAAAAACACCCTTCAAAATAGACCACAGACTTACACGTAAAACATTAAAACTGAAAAACATTTAGAGGGACTTCCCTGATGGTTCAGCGGTTAAGAATCTGCCTTCCAATTCAGGGGATGTGGATTTGAGCCCTGGTCAGGGAACTAAGCCCATGCATTGCAACTGTTGAGCCAGTCTACCACAACTAGAGAGAAGTCTGTGTGCCAGAACGAAGACCAACAGGCAGATTTCCCTGCTAGTACAGTGGATAGGAATCCGCCCCAATGCACAGGACACCAGTTCAATCCCTGGCCTAGGAAGATCACACATGCCACAGAGCTACTAAGCCTGTGCACCAGAACTACTGAAGCCTGCGTGCTCTAGGACCCTCGAGCCACGACTACTGAGCTGCACACCCCAACTACTGAGCCCACATGTTGCAAATACTGAAGCTTGTGAGCCTACAGCGTATGCTCCGCAACAAGAGAAACCACTGCAATAAGAAGACCTCCTGCTCGCCGCAACTAGAGAAAGCACACGTACAGCAACAGAGCCCCAGTGTGGCCAAAAATAAATAAACACATTAATTAATTAATTAAATTTTTTTTTAAATCTAGAGAAAAACATGGGAGAAAAGCTTCAGGATCTAGGGGTAGGCAATAAATTTTTAAACTTGACACTATATGCACAATCCATAAACTTAATAAACTAATTTCAGCAAAATTAAAAATTTCCGCTCTGTGAAAGATCCTGTTAAAGAGGACAACAGGATGAGCTACAGAGTGGGAGAAAATATTTGCAAGCCACACATCTGACAAAGGACTAGTATCCAGAATGCATAAAGAACTCTGAAAATTTAATAGTAAAAAAACCAAACAATTCAATTAGAAAATGGGCAAAAGACATAAAGAGATATGTCACCAAAAAGGATATACAAGTGGCAAATAAGCATATGAAAAGTTACTCAACATCATTAGCCATTAGGAAATGCATATTAAAAACACAATAAGATATCACTATACACCTATTGGAATGACAAAAATTAAAAACGGTGACAATACCAAATACTGATGAGGATGCTAATCGCTCATATATTGTTGGTGAGAATGGAAAATGGTACAGTCATCCCGGAAAACAGACAATTTCTGTACAACTAAACACGCAACTACCATACAAGCCAGCCATTGCGCTGCTGACAATTATCCCAAAGAAACACATCTAGCTGGCCCCCTGTATCCACAGGTTCCATATGCAGACGTGGAACAGGAGACAGGGGGAGCTGACTGCTCTACCGCCATGGTGTATAAAGGACTGGACCACCACAGAGTTGGGGATTTGCGGGGGTCCTGGAACCAATCTCCTGAAGATACTGAGGAGAACTATAAGCAATTATGTTCCCAGAGAAATGAAGACTTATTTACAATCCCACAAAAACCTGTATATGAATGCATGCTGCTGCTGCTGCTAAGTCGCTTCAGTCGTGTCCGACTCTGTGCGACCCCATAGACGGCAGCCCACCAGGCTCCCCATCCCCGGGATTCTCCAGGCAAGAACACTGGAGTGGGTTGCCATTTCCTTCTCCAATGCATGAAAGTGAAAAGTGAAAGTGAAGTCGCTCAGTCGTGTCCAACTCTATCGACCCCATGGACTGCAGCCTACCAGGCTCCTCCATCCATGGGATTTTCCAGGCAAAAGTACTGGAGTGGGGTGCCATTGCCTTCTCCATATGAATGCATACAGCAGCCTTATTTGAAAAAACTGGAAACACCCCCAAATGTCCATCAGTGGGTGAATGGTTAAACCAACTGCACGTCCATATCAAAGAATACTATTTAACAATAAAAAAAGGAACTACTGATACGCAAAACAACCTGAATGAATCTCCAGAAATTATGCTGAGTGAAGAAACCAGTCTCAAAAGACTGTATACTACATGACTCCATTACATAACCTCTGGAAATGACGAAATCCAATTAATGGAGAACAGAAACCAGACTGTGAGTGGTCCTAAGGAGGGTGGAAGCGGGAAAGTAGGTGTGGCTGTAACAGGGAAACCTGAAGGATCCTTGCAGTGGTGACGCGGTATCAGCGCGAATATCCTGGCTGCGCTACTGCACCACTGTTTTGCAAGATGTTATCATTGGGGGAAACTATATGAGATCTGTTTGTGTTATTTCTTACAACTGCATGTGAATGTACAATTATCTCAAAATAAAATGTTGAATTAAAAAAACAGCTCTTAGATGATAAAATATTGAGGACCACAAAGTGGGCTGCCCAGTTCAGTGGGCCTAGAAGTCACACTGTCTGCACCACTCTCTGCTGGGACAGTCCCTGGACACATTTGTTACACCTATTCTGAGGACCCCACTTCTCAGCCTACTTTTCTGTTGCTACACCCAAGAGGTGAAATATTGGGCACAGGAGATCATGTCCTTTTCCCCACGGTTATGAAGGAAAGCTAAACTGCTTAATGTATAACACACACTTTCATGAATTTTTTTGTCAAGATCAATAGGTCACTTCTCCCCAAAGCAAGCCTTGGTTTTTGAGCAAAAGAAACTAGACACAAGAGTATACATTCTAAGATTCAAGAATAGACAAAATTAATATACAGAGATTAGAAATCAGAATAGTGATAATCTCTGGTTGGGGAGGGAACTGACTGGAAGGAGGCACTAGAGAAATTTCTCGAGCTGTGCTGTCTCTATGGCAGCCCAGTCACATGGGGCTCTGGAACACTTGAAGCATGACTAGTCTGAATTGAAGCATTCTGTAAATGTTAAATACACACAAGATTCAGAAGACTTCATGAAATAAAGAATATTAAATACCTCCTTAGCAATTTTTACATGATTGATTGCATGCTGAAATGATACTTTGGCTATACTAAGTTAAAGAAAATATATCATTAAACTTATTGCCTATTTCTTATTACTTTTTAAAATATGCCTACTGAAAAACATGACACTCCATATGTGGCTCACATTATATTTCTACTGAATACAGTGCTTTACAGTTATGGACACGTTTTATATCTTGGGGTGTTGAGTAATGGGTGTATACATTTGTTAATATTCATCAAACTACACACTTATGATTTGTACATTTTACAGTTGCATTATACCATAAAGTCCCATGATCTTTCCACCACCCATCATAACCTTCCTGATGGAGTCTACAGCTTACAAAGAACACAGACTACAAAGAACCCCAGAGTGGTAAGAGCTACAATAAAGATTTTGAGCAGGGCACTCTATATTGGTGGAAGCTTCCATTTTTAACTCCAATAAAACTGATAGTGTATGCGTGTTTGTGTGTATGTAGAGAAAGTAAACATGAAATTATTATTTGAGTCCAGTGAACTCAAGAAGACAGAGGGCATTTTCGAAAGCCTGAAATACTTGGGGACGGGAGGCATCTATGATGCAGATTTTCCACTGGGCCACTGTTCCGAGCTACTGGGGAAAGCACATAGAAGTCAAGGGTGAAGGCTGATTCAGAACAGTTGCCCTTGGTGGCATCACTAAGGCAAATACATGGTTTGAAAAAGAAAGTGAAAGTGTTAGTCACTCAGTCATGCTCAACTCTTTGTGATCACATGGACTGTAGTCCACTAGTCTTCTCTGTCCATGGAATTCCCCAGGCAAAAATACTGGAGTGGGTAGCCATTTCCTTCTCCAGGGTATCTTTCCAACCCAGGGATCAAACCAACGTCTCCTGCATTGCAGGCAGATTTTTTACCATCTGAGCCACCAGGAAAACCCCACATACAAGGTTTAGATCTTTGCTTTCTAGGGTCAAAACCCTCAATGTTTTCTGTTCACTCACAGAGGGCTAGAGAAAACCAGAGTCCAGAGGTTAGGATGAGTTCATAAGGGTTCAAGCACAATTAACATTTCATATAAGTATGAAGGCTTCGAACTTCGACCACAGCCCTCTTGGATTCAGGGATCCAAGCCTCAAAGCCCAGCCTCCCTGGAAATCACAAAATGTCCACAGAAATATTGTAGAGTGCTTCTTGTCCAAGTGGTCTATTTTACAAAGAAATCATGGTCCAGAGAGGTTGAGGGACTTGCCTGAAGCCATACTGAACTAAGCCATACTAAGGTTGGGTTTGCTTTCCTGTCACCTGACTCCTAAACTGAAAACACACATACATGCCAATGAGAGTCACAGAACATGATTTCTAAACTAGAAAAACAGCTTGTTTATTTCTAAAGGGAGAGGCATTTGGCAGAGTTAGTGGTACCCGTCATTTATCAGGACAGTCTTCTAGCAAGGCCCCTTCAAGAGATGAAACTATATTCTGTACTTTGTTCAGCATATAACTGGGGGTGGGGGAAAGCAGCCCTTTATACTAACACTCAGCATAAGCATGGATAGGTCTGCCAACACAGAGCAGCCACAGCTTGGTTCAAGCAGTTGCCTCTGCTAGAACTGTCTTTCTCCTACTCTCCAGGCAAGGCTCTAACCTGTGGGCCTTGGGGTCATTGTAGGAGTGTGCAAAGCCACTGTTTCATAAGTATTATCTGTATCATAGTCTCATCAATGCAGTGGGTTGAAAATCTTAGTGCTAGGCTGTGGGTTATGGATTTTCTTATGTGACCTCATTTAATTCTCACAAGTACAAAACAAAACTTACACAAAACAAAAGTCTTAAGTTCAACTTGGTCCCAAAGCTAGAAAGTGATTCTTTTGAACTCAGATCTGTCTGGTTCCAAAGTCTTTGTAGACTGAATAAATAAATAATGTGGAGATGTTGGGAGGGCTTCATACCCAGGGTTTAAAGAGTTCAAGCACAGGCAAGGGTTTATACAAGTATATAGACTTCATCCTTCAAACCACAGCCCTGTTACTGGAGGGATAAGATTCAAATTCCAACTTGTTTAGGAAGTCTAACCTAATCCCATTCCAACCTATCAGATTCTTCCCTGCTCTGATTGAGCACACTTACTGCCTTGAATCAGTGGGTCTGTGATCCTTATCTGCAGATCCCTTTTAGGCAAAGAAGTATCTGGAAACAAGTTTACTCATCCTTGTATCCCACACTGGACCTCCACAGTGGATTGCATACCGATTGCATGCAAGGCAGGAGACGTAACTAAAACCATTGTGTACCGTTCACTGATTACAATGTCCAGTGTCCACGTTTATAGTTTATTTTCTATTATTACACTTAGACTGGAGTAATGAGTAGAGATATCATTACCAAATACTTTGTTAATCATCTTCGGTAGATTATGAGAAGAGCATATTTTTGTACATTGATTTCTACCCAAAATAATTCGTAGCTTAATATAATCCCCTGATACAGGGACATCACTTTATAGCTTCCACTACCAGTCCCACCTGATTATAGTCATCCCTCTGGAAGGTGTTCCATGAAGTCCACTCACACCCTTGCCCCAACCATCAGCGCTGAGTCACTGGAAGCACCCCGCCAGCCCCACTGAGGGTCACACCCAATTCTGAGAGGCTTGAGCCATGATTCCTTCTGTCTTCACCACCTCTGAGTGCTTCCAGCACCCCAGATACAGTTGCCTCTCAGGCAGCCCCAGGCCAGCTTTCGAGGTCTGAAGGAAACCTGTTTATCATAGGTTCACCAGGAATCAGCATCAGATTCTGTCCTCCAAGAGTGCCTGAAGCTCCAAATTAGATCATCTGCCTTCCCTGGGGAAGCAGGGAAGGCGTTGGTAGTTCAGGAGGTTTGGAGAGCAATGGACAGTTTCTTCTTTCCTTCTCGAAAAAAGACTCTGGACATCCCTGACTTGGGTGGATAAGGGATTGTCCAGCAGATCCAAGGGCTAGACTTGGGCCTGGCAGAGGCTGACATCTTGGTAACTAGCCATGAGAGAGAACCAGATGCAAGCAAGAGGACACTTTCTTGAGGGACTCCTCTCCTACCTTCAAATCACTTGAAATTTCTACACCGACCCCATCTGGAGGTTCTCAGGGACCAACCCTGCCCCAAAACAAAGGCTGAGAAGAGCAAGCCTTTGTCAGTACAGCAAGCAGCAGCATTAGTGACAAACTCCACATAGGCTCCAAGGTTAGGTAGCGTACTTGACGTCATGTAGCAAGTAGGTAGAGGAGCCAGGGCTATAACCCAAAGCAGTCTATACAGTCTAGTCTATAACCCAAAAAGTTCTTGCTTTTTCCTAACAGGTAAAACTGGGGATCTGATAAGTAACAGGCATGGGGTGTTGGTCAGCAAGAAAGCAGTCTAGGGTTTCCCTGGTGGTTCAGTGGTTAAGAATCCACCCTGAAATGCAGGGGACACCGGTTTGATCTGTGGTCCGGGAAGATTCCACATGCTATGGAGCAACTAAGCCTGTGCACCACATCTACTGAGCCTGTGTCCTAGACTCTGTGAACCGCAGCTACTGAGCCCATGTGTTGCAACTGCTGAAGCCCATGAGCCTACAACCCGTGCTCTGGCCAATAAAAGAAGCCACCACAATGGGAAGCCTGGCACACTGCAACTAGAGAGTAGCCCCCACTTGTTGCAACTAGAGAAAGCCCGTGTGCAGCAATGAAGACCCAGTACAGCCAAAAAATAAATAAACAAATCCTAGAAAGAAAGAAAGCAGGTTGTACGTGACCAGATCAGAAACAGTAAAGTACAGAAGTCCGGGAGTTTTTCACACCATGGCTCCTAGAACACTAAGTAGTAATCATGCTGACTTATCTTCTCCCTCATTGGACTACAAGTTCCTGGAAGACTGGGTTCTCTGGGCTTTCATAACAACAGCATCTACCTTGTGCTTGGCATGGTGTAAGCGCTCAGGAATATCTGTTGAATGCTTGAGACTCTTGAGGGTTTCTTAAGAGCAACGTAGGAACAAAATCAGGTTAAACCACCGCAGTCAGTAGGCAAGGCCTTAAGCACAAGGGAGTGGCAGGCATGGAAGGGAATTAGGCCAAATGCTCAGGAAATCTTTCTCTGGATCCATGGATCTCCTCCTGAGAGTCAGAATTTCTCTGAGGCCTGGGGCCCCTAATCCGTGATTGTAAGCCTGTAGCAGGCAAGAGGTCTGCTTTGTTTGCACATAAAGTCAAAGGTCAGGAAGGATACCATGTGGCCAAAGGCGGCCTGACCCAGCATCATGAAACATGTTCGCTTTGGAGAGTAAATAAGGAAAGCCCTCACAGTCTAAGGAGCATCCTGAAGACCAGAAGTGCGGCTTGGAGGCTACAGGCTAGCCATGGCAGAGCTTGCCTAGGGAGGCACCGGGAGGTAGTGAGTGACCAAGCTAGAGGAGAATTGTTTTCTTCATCAGAATCCCATCTGCTGATGCTCCTTGAGCCACTGGGTCTCCCCAGAAAATTAGGCTTGGTGATCCGAAAGCCGGCATATGCTTTCCATCTTCAGAAACCAGCATGTTCAAAACACTGTGATCTTGGAACTCCAGCCCAAGAAGAGTCTGCTGTCTCCCTCCAACTTCCCTCCTCCTTCTTTTGTTTTTTTTAAACAAGCAGTTCTCTCAGACAAGAAACCTCTTCCGGCTTCTTGTCCCTTTTCCATGCCCAGGCCTACACTCCATCTGGTGTTCAAAGCTGTGTCCTGACCCCAGACCTAGTATGTGGCCTAGCTGGGTGGCAGGGCAAACTCATTGGTGCCCAGGCCTCCCTCTGCTGGGTGCTGAAGGTAAAAGCCACCACTGATCATATCAGTGGGAGCCCAGTTCGGCTTAATCAACACAATTTCACAATTGCAGACTTACAAAGAGGTAGCATTAACTTACTTCGCTGCTGCAGAGCACATCCTCCACCTGCCAGCCCCCATCCCACCCTCTGCATTGAGGACAGAAGAAAACAGACCCAGTAGGTAGTAAGGAGCCAAGCAGTGTTAGCAGTTGGTGAGAAGAGCAGACACTGCAGAGCTTAGTGGCCTGGGGTGGACAACATGGCGTGGGAGGTCCCCAAGTTTATCAGTGAAAGGGGTCTGGCTCAGAGGCAGTGTCCTGGAGACAGAGCACAGGCCTTGCCCTTGCCCCTCCCCCTCAGGACGGGCTGCTAGAGGCTCCGCTTCTGGTCATCAGTGAGCCCACCAATGGGAGAGCCTAAAGCCCCGGACCAGAGCCCAGAGTCAGTGCAGGGTGCCTGACAGCCACCAGCTGCAGCCACCAGTCTGCTGGGCCAGGCCAGCATTTCCTGTTGCCTGAGTGCCAGGTGCGGGGTGGGGTACCTACTCCTTGGCGTGCGCCACCCGGCGGAGGTGGGGCAGCCGAGGACCTCCCAGCCTGAGCGCGATCGGCCCCCAGAGAGGCTCTGAAGGATCCCCAAGACCCCCTCCCAGGGGACTGACCCGTCCCTCTCCTCCAGGGCCGCGTACCTGAGAGGACGGACGCCCCACAACCTCGCTTCCTGCCAAACCCGGGAGAGGCCGACCCGGGCCCCCAGCACCCTCGGGCTCTGGGAGCACAGCCTCGCGACGCGCAGCATCCCGACGTAGACAGCCATGGCTCGCGACGCCCGCGTCCCAGCCAGAGAAAACTTTTAAAGTGCGCTGAGGCGGGGCGAGCGCGGAGCGGGCGGGGAGGCGGGAGGGTCGCCTCTGCCTATGGGTTTCGGAGGACTCGGTGCCGGGCGGGCGGGGCGGAGCGAGGCGAGGCCGAGAGAGGCATGGAGGAAGAGCCTGCTCGCGGGCCACCTTCCCCTGGACCCGCAGCCCTCCCCCTCCTACCCCCACCCTCGAAGAATTGCCCTGGTTTCCCTCCGGATCGGGCGTACACGGCCGCTGCCCAAGGCAGGTCTCCCTTCCCAACCACGGGGGCCTGGGTTTGGAGGCGCAAGACTTTGTTATTTCGTGGAGGGGCAGCCAGCTGCGCGGCGAGGTCAGACCCGGCCACCGCCCCCCGCCCTGACCCGGCCACCCCCGGTCTCCCGTCCGCAAGCCGTGTTGGCCCGGGGGGAGGGGGGGGGTCACGTGTGGGCCTACCCCCTTCTCGCCCGCCCCGGGTTGCAGGCCTGAAGCCAGGGGAGCTCGCGTTCCCAGAGATGCCAGCTGGAGGAGAGGGCCCGCGGGGGAGGGGAGGCAGCTGGGACAAAGGGTGCAGAGCCCCCGGCGGGCCCAAGTACTGGCTGAGGATAGATGTCAGCTTCAGAAGGGGCTCCAGTTGGTACCCCCACATCCCAAGCGTCAGTCTCCCATCTCTATTCCCCGTGGCCCTGGGCATTGGAACCTGTGCCCCATGCTGTTCCAAAGTCTGAATGTAAAATAAACCTCTCTCTCCAGGCCCTCCCTGTGGCCTTGGAGACCAAGGTGCAAGTGCAGAATACTCAGAAGATGAGTGCCCATCTCTGGACCTGGCTAGGCGAAGAGGCACTGGGCACCAAGGCGGCACATGTGCCAGGTCCACAGTGTCCCTGTAGCCATGACCCTTCCTCCAGAGGAGGAAGGGAGAACACTGGGGGAAAGGCCCTGGCAGGGTGACCTCCCCGTCCTGACCCAGAGGTAGGGATATACACTGGGCCAAGAAGAACTGGTGGCTGAGGGTGGGACTTGGCCTAACCCTTTATTTTTATTTGGGAACTTGGGCTCAATTGGGGTTGTGAGAAGGAGAGTACACTGCTCCTCTTCATGATCCTGAGAGTGACTTCAGAACCCCCTGAAACCCTGGCTCCTGGAGAGGGTTCCCACATTTCAGTGATATGGGGATGGTGCAGGAAGAAAGACAGAGGGGCACAGATTATAAGGAGCTGGACTTGCAAGGACATGTCTTCCTAACAGACTAACTCACACACTCTGCTGGCTCAGCCCAATGAATGTGGGGCCCTAGGGAGTATCCCAAGTCTGGGTACTAAGCCCTACTTGGAAGGCTCTGCTACTAGCTTGCTGGGTGACCCTGGGCAAGTCATTTCTCCTCTCTGGGCCTGTGAAGTGGAGAGTAGCTAGTGACCTTGCAGGCCCTTGAAATTTCCTTGCTAGTCTGAGAGTCCTGGGGGAAGGGTGGGAAGAGTTCGTTCCTGAACTTTGCTCCAGCCTCGGCTTTGCATACACTGGGCTTTCCTGACTTCCCAGACAGATGTGGAACCACAGCCACCAATTTCAAGATGTATCCCCCCATGCTAGACTCTTCAAGGACGTTATCTCTGCCCTCACAATCAACCTACGGAGAATAGGAATGTCTTGGAATATGTCTCTATTTTTATGGATAAAGAAATTGAGACCCAGAGAGGTTTAGCTACTTGCCCAAGATCAAAGTGGGCACAACAAACACAGGCCAAGGCCCTGTCTATACTCAGTTTGAGGCTTTGGGCAAGTCACAGGGACTTTTTAGCCTCAGTCATCTTTAAAATGGAATAATACCAGCCTCACCCAGAGGGCCAGGGTAATCTCTGAGTACAGTAGCCCAGACCAGTTTTCAGTGTTGGGTAGTTTGTTTTTCCATCTTCTTCTTCCTTCTGTGTCTACACTCTGACACTTTCCTCTGCATGAGGTATATTGCAAACTTTTTGGGGGGAGGAGGAGTTACTTTTCGTCTCTGCAAAGGCTTGAGACCTGTGGTAGGCACAAGTTCCAAGGAAGGTGAGGAGGGTTGGGGGAAAGGAATACAGAAATGCCTGATGCAAGAGTTTCTGAGTCCAGGAAGCAAATCACGGTGATCAGAATTCTTGGGTCACGTTGAGGGAGTAGTGAGCAAGGGAGCTGGGCACCTTGGCCATCGAGGCTCTCCAACTTTCCTCCTTCTTCCTTCAACCAGCTCAGCTCCTCATAGCTCCCCAAGGGGAGCTTTCTGCCTGATTCGTATCTGCTTGTGCTGCACGTGACTTGCATGATTTATGGCCCTTGTGATTTTGCTCATGCCATTGGCAGTCCTGAGAAAGCCCTACTCCTTCCTCTTTGTCAATTCCCTCCCCTTCCTGTGCTTCAAAATCAGTCTCACACTGTAAACACCATTTATTGATTAAAAAAAAAATTCTTAGCATCAACCTATGAAAAAGTCCAGAAGACTTGAAGTTAGGAAATAGAATGTAAATGCTACAAACCTTGGAAGTCACTCTTGACAGTAGCTGAGAGGTAAGAAATAGGAGATGGAAGTGGAGGCAGATATTCTTACCTTATAAATTAAGGTATCAGGGAATCCTGTTTATTGATAATGAAACATGAAATAAAGGAGTATGTCATTTAAAGTTACAAAGCAAGAGTGTATGTACAAAAATAGCAATAAAACTGTATTAGAAGGACTTGAGAAAAGATGAGAGTGAAAATTCTTACCTATTAAACAGAAAATCAAGAAATGGCTGAATAAGTATATTGTTTAGAGATAAATAATAGAAGATAAAACAGAAACAATTATAATAATGCAGATGGTTCCCTTTGGACTTGAATAGACATTTCTCCAAAGAAGATGTATGAATGGCCAATAGGCACATGAAAAGGTACTCAACATCATTGGTCATTAGAGAAATACAAATCAAAACCACAGTGAGTTACTGCCTCACATCCATTAGGATAGCTTCTATCAAAAAATAAAATAAAATTAAAAAAAAAAAAAAAAAAAAAAAAAAAAAAAAAGGATAGCTTCTATCAAAAAAATAGAACAACAAGTTTTAGCAAAGATATAGGGAAATTGGAACAATTGCTGGTAGGATTGTAAAATGGTGCAGTGGATGTGGAAAACAGTATGGCAATTCCTCAAAAAATTAAGAACAATTACCACATAATCTAACAATTCTGCTTCTGGTGATAAAGTGAAAGTGAAAGTCACTCAGTCCTGCCTGACTCTTTGTGACCCCATGGACTATACGGTCCATGGAATTCTTCAGGCAAGGATACTGGAGTGGGTAGCCTTTCCCTTCTCCAGGGGATCTTCCCAACCCAGGAATCAACCCAGGTCTCCTGCATTGTAGGCGGATTCTTTACCAGCTGAGCCACAAGGGAAGCCCTCTACTTCTGGGTATGCACCCAAAATAATTGAAAGTAGGGACTCTAGAGAAGAAAATGGCAACCCACTCCGGTGTTCTTGCCTGGAGAATCCCAGGGACAGGGGAGCCTGGTGGGCTGCCATCTATGGGGTCGCACAGAGTCAGACACGACAGAAGCAACTTAGCAGCAGGAGCAGCAGCAGGGACTCTAGAAGATGTGTCTACATTAGTATTTAGTGCAGCATTATTCACAGCAGCCAAAAGGCAGAAATACCCCCAAATGTCCATGGATGGGTGGATAAACAAAGTGTGGTGTGTAAAACAGAACATTATTCAGCCTTATAAAGAAAGGAAATTCTGGGACTTCCCTGGTAGTCCAGTGGCTAAGATTCTGTGCTATCAGCGCAGGGAATCTGGGTTCGATCCCTGGCCAGGGAACTAGATCCCACATGCTACAACTAAAAGATCCTGCAGGCTGCAATGAAGACCCAAGATTACACGTGCCACAAAGACCCAACACAGCCAAATACATAAATAAGTAAATAAATATTTTTTTTAAAAAAAGGAAATTCTGATTCATGCTACCAGAATTATCCTTGTAGAAACATTTACGGTATGCTAAGTATGATAATTGAAGTGTTCCTGGTGGTTCAGAGGTTAAGAACCTGCCTGCCAGTGCAGGAAATGCAGGTTTGATCCTGGGTCTGGGAAGATCCCGTGGAGAAGGACATGGCAACCCACTCCAGTATTCTTGCCTGCAAAACCCCATGGACAGAGAAGCCTGGCAGGCTCCATGGTGTTGCAAAGAGTTGGACACAACTTAGTGACTGCACAAGTATGATGAGGACAATTACTGTATGATTTCACTTACATAAGGAATCTACAGTAGTCAGATTCAATGAGACAGAAAGTAGAATGATGGTTGCCAGGGGCTGTGTGGAGGGGGACGAAGGACTTATGGGTACAGGGTTTTAGTTTAGGAAGATGGAAAACTTCAGGAGATGGGTGGTTGTGATGGTTATACCAACAATGTGAATGTACTACTACTTTTTGATAAAAAGCCTTTCTCTCTTTTTTTTTTCCTAAGACAGTGTACATGTTTTCTCTTAATAATTTTGTTGTTAACAGCCCAAGGGAGGCATCCTGACTAGATCATTTACAGAGCCCATTGTGTTTCCTGAGGTTCCCACTGAGTACCAAAGTGTTACATAGGTACTGTAGTTGGCCTCGGGAGAATCTGGCTCTGCTGCTTTCCCTCTCAATGACCTTGAGCAAAGTTCTTTCCTCTGCTGTAGTTTTTCAGAGCTTTCTGTTGTAAATGACTGTTTACAAGTACTATATGAAACATGTCTTTTTCAAAGAAATTTCTTCACCATAAGTCTGAGAAGGGAACTATCTAATATGAGATGCAGCAGTCATGAAGGAAAGGTGGGGGAAAAAAGGAGAGACTACTAGCAGCCACATAAAGAGGAAAGAGGAGAATGAGGAACGGAGTTTTAATCTTGAAAGAAGAGATGACAGTGACTTGATAAATGATGGTTATACTCTGCCAATCAGATCCAGTAGCCAATACCAAAAACAAAGCAAAGCAAACAAAAAACAAAGTTAGCAAGAATTGTGCTAAAAACAATGCTTCTGATTTTCAAACTGAAAGTGAAAATAAGGAACTCATTCTGAACTGCTATGTAAAGTAAAAATTATTTTGATCACAACTAATAGTTGATGGCAAACACAGACATTTGTGATCTTAGACAGTAAATATTTTCTTGCTGACAGCTCAGAATTGAAAAAACTAAAGCAACAGCAGTTCTAGCATTTGCCAAAAGTTGTGAAAGCTTTGCTTTCATAAAGAATATGGGACAAAAATCTTTCTTTAGGTGATGTAATTTTTAATTTTTCTTGGGTCAAAGTCAAGAGCTAAAGTTATGTGTCAAGCCTTGAGTAAGACCCAATGTTATCAAACCAAATCTAATTTATCTTCCTTTACTCAATCATTGGTTCAACAGACATTCACTGAGTGCCCACTCAGTTCAGTTCAGTTCAGTTGCTCAGTCGTGTCCGACTCTTTGTGACCCCATGAATCGCAGCACGCCAGGCCTCCCTGTCCATCACCAACTCCCAGAGTTCACTCAGACTCACGTCCATCGAGTCAGTGATGCCATCCAGCCATCTCATCCTCTGTTGTCCCCTTCTCCTCCCGCCCCCAATCCCTCCCAGCATCAGAGTCTTTTCCAATGAGTCAACTCTTCGCATGAGGTGGCCAAAGTATTGGAGTTTCAGCTTTAGCATCAGTCCTTCCAATGAACACCCAGGACTGGTTTCCTTTAGGATGGACTGGTTGGATCTCCTTGTAGTCCAAGGGACTCTCAAGAGTCTTCTCCAACACCACAGTTCAAAAGCATCAATTCTTCCGCACTTAGCTTTCTTCACAGTCCAACTCTCACATCTATACATGACCACTGGAGAAACCATAGCCTTGACTAGACGGACCTTTGTTGGCAAAGTAATGTCTCTGCTTTTGAATATGCTATCTAGGTTGGTCATAACTTTCCTTCCAAGGAGTAAGCGTCTTTTAATTTCATGGCTTCAGTCACCATCTGCAGTGATTTTGGAGCCCAAAAAAATAAAGTCTGACACTGTTTCCACTGTTTCCCATTAGATACTGCCAAGTGTGGGCTCTCGGGCTGCAGATATGAATAAGACAGGGTTCTGCCCTCAGGGAACTCACTGTTTAGTAGAGAACATCAACTCTGAAACTGATGGTGGTATGTGGTATGGCCAGTGCCGTGAGGGAAGGGCGCAGGGGACAGGCACCTACTCTAAGTGTGTCACCTAAGGTCACTTAGAGGTCTGAGCTGAGTGCGTAGTGTATTGGTTTGGAAACGGCAACCCACTCTAGTACTCTTGCCTAGAAAATTCCATGGATGGAGGAGCTTGGTGGGCTAAAGTCCATGGGTCACCAAGAGTCCAACACGACTGAGCGACTTCACTTTTACTTTACTTCCTAACACTACTGGAATAAATTACCAAGTTTAATGGCTTAAAGCAACAGAAATTTATTCTCTTACAGCTCTGGAGGCCAGTCTGAAGTGAGTCTTATGGAGTAAAACCAAGGTGTTGGCAGGGCTAGTTCTTTCCAGATATTCCAGGGAGAATTGTTCCTTGTCTCTTTCAGCTTCTGTTGGCTCTAGGCTTCACTCTTATATCTGCCTCCTTAGTCACATTGCCTCATTCCCTTCTATGTTCAATCTCGCTCTGCCTTATAAGAACATTTGTGATTTCCTAAATAATCTCTCTGTCGCAAGATCTTTAATTTGATTATATCCGAAAAGTCTCATTTGCCATATAAAGTAGCATATTCACAGGTTCCAGGGATTAGGGCATGGATAACTTTGGGAGCCATTATGCAGCTCACCCCAGACAGGACTGGGAGGGGAAACTATGGACGGCTAATGGGATGTAATAGGGGCAGAGTCTATAAACAGGCATATGGAGAAAATATATGTGAAGACAGGGAGCATGTACATTCTGGAAGTTGTTAGTATTGCTATGGGACTGCATTTTTGGGAGTCGTGGGAGGCAAGGCAGGGCCTATAAGAGAGGCAGGCAGACTGTATGATGATTATGGATTTTATTTCCAGCATGCTTTTAGCTAGCATGTGGTATGTGGTAGGTACTCAATATATCTTGAGTGATTTGAGTCAAACAAATGACTCAAATTATATTCTTAGAATGCCTACTATATATAGTAGGAGATATAAATAGAAAAAGAATCTCCATTTGGTGGTATTCAAACCCTATGACCAAGAAGTGAGGCCTTTCAAGGCCTAGGCAGTATGTCAGGATGCTTCCAAATGCTGGTACCATGACCCAAGCTAATCCCTCTGCCACTCTCAGTGGAGAGGCAGTATAATCCCTGATGGTTTCATCATGACAGTTCCAAGCGTCACACACAGACAGAATCAGCAGAGAAGCATAGCATAGCCTTTGATTAGCAAGGACAGCCTTTCTCTTGAGCTCTCCAGCAGACTCCCTGGGGTTCAATCATTGTTATCCCTGCTAACAATTCTAATGCAAAGGGCACGGGGAAGCCATAGGGCATCAGTGGAAAGAGATCACTTTTGGTTGGGGTAATCAGACAAGGATTTCTGGAGGAGGTGGCATCTAGACTGGGCCTTGAAGGGTGAAAAAAATGGTGGTAGTGGAGAGGAAGGAAAGGACATTTTAAGCTGAATGGCATGAGCAAGGAGGAGGAGGTGGGAACATGCAAGAGTTGGTTGGTTTTATAGGAATTATTTTTTAAGTGTCTTCTAGGGAATTTTGAGAACTTTGTGTATTTTTTCAAAATTAATCCTTATTGAAAATATAGCTTCCTCTATAGATGGAAATTTATGATGAGGAAATCCAGGATTGGAGAGATTAGGTGATGTATCCAAAGTTGGCAGAACCAGGACTTGATCTCAACTTTGTGTCCAACCTATAGTGATTTTATTAATTCATTCATTATTTATAGTAAACTTTTCTTCATTGTAATTTATTACAAAATTATAATACATGCACCTTGTAACGGATGTTCAAGTTAAGTAAGGTTAAAAATATGGATGTTCTGTATCTTTCCCAAGCTCTTACACAACATGTAGACTTACGCAAAGGGCTTCCTTGGTGACTCAGATGGTAAAGAGTCCACCTACAATGCAGGAGACCCAGATTTGATACCTGGGTCGGGAGGATCCCCTGGAGAAGGGAATAGCAGCCCATTCCAATATTCTTGCCTGGAGAATCCTATGGACAGAAGAGCCTGGCAGGCTACAGTCCATGGGGTCGCAAAGAGTCAGACATAACTGAGCAACTAAGCTAAGCACAGACATATGTAAATGTTTCTTCACCTCTCCCTTTTTGTATTTTTCCCCAAAATGAAATCATGCTGGACAACTGATGAAATCTGAGTAAGGTCCATAGATTGATAATAGTATTGATCAGTGTTAAATTGTTGATTTTTATAACTATCCTGTGCTTATATGAGTTCTACTTGTACCTGAGAGAGACCCAGTGATGTATTTATGGATAAAGGGTATCATGTCTGCAACATACTCTTAAGTAGTTCAGAAATATGTAGATGTTTCTATAGTAAAATGTTAACAGTTGGAAAATTTGGGTGAAGGGTATCCAGGAATTCTTTCTTCTATCCTTGCAACTTTTCTCTTTTTTTGCAACTTTTCTGTAAGTCTGAAATAAGGTCAAAATTTTAAAATGCTATGCCATGCCTCCAGTGACTTGCATTTTTTGCTTGAGCATATACAACAAATATTTTTTTCCAGGTCAGTACATGTAGTTCTATGCATTCTCTTTAATGACTGCATAATGTTCCACAGTGAGGTTCCATTGTATAAATGCATTCTAATTTGTTCAGCTCTCCCCTTTTGATGGATTTGACTATAAATACAATGTTAATTATATATTAAGAACTCCTGTACACTGTATCTGTTTCTAGACTTTCCATGTTGTTCCACTGATACCTGCCCATGACAATGCTATACTGTTTTGAGTTTTCTTATAACATCTAATATACGGTTGGGCAGAACCCGAATGAGTATTTTTTAATTTCATGAAGCATTTTTGGCAATTCTCATGCATCTACCCTCTCATCTGAATTAGAATTTTTTCATCTTATGTACAAAAACCTTTTAGGGATTTCTAATTGCAGTTGCTTTAAATTTGAAGTTTACTTTGGGACAGACTCATTTATAAGAACATAAATGTAGCTCTCTACATGTGGAAGTATTTAAAGCAAACCTATGTAAATAAGCAAACTATATAAACAGAGATCATGTGCCTTAAAAAGTACATTGGGGCCTCCAACCTTCAAGGGCTCTCTGAGTCTACCTAATTTTTCAGTCCACCTCCGGCTATGGGGCAACACATGAAAGCTGCCTCAGAAAGGTTCATGTCACTGCACGGTGCCATTCAGCTCTTTCTTGTGTGTGTCTCTCTGTGGGTCCTTGACACATTTTCCCATTTTATTATTCCCATTTGACAGAACGAGGAACGGAAGCTTGGAGAACTGGAGCGACTTGCCAGGATTGCACTGGACATGGCAGGGGCAGCACCCGTCTGACGCCCAAGGAAGCTGCTGCCTCCTGTCCTGGTCCTGATCTTTGGCTTCTCCAGGGCTGTGCTACTAGAGGCAGTTGTTCAAACAGCTTCAATATCCTGGCACAAGATGGCACTTCATTTGATGGGACGCAGCACAAGGCCAGTCTCGTTCCCAAGGAAACAGCTGCCAACAGATGATAGGCTTCACTTTCTCATGAAGCTGTGGGTCTCCAGCCTCAGGGAGTGAAGAAGTCTCAAAGCGAAAAGCTGCAATCAATTCCTCACTCTGCTGCTGTGTGTGGCATCTCTGTCTGTCTGAATCTGACCCATTGTTCAAAGCCCAACTTAAATGCCAGTTCCTCCCATGGAGACTTTTCTGATTTTTTCCTTTCTCCCAGGTTCCCCTCTCTGTCATGCTAGGTATGATCATAGGCCACCAGACTCCTCTGTCCATGGAGTTCTCCAGGGAGTATGTTGCCATTCCCTTCTCCAGGGGATCTTCCCAGCCTAGGGACTGAACCCAGGTCTCTTACGTTGCAGACAGATTCTTTACCATCTGAGCCACCAGAGAAGCCCAGGTATGACTCACCTTCCTCCAAATACACTCACTTGCTGTGACTGTCCTTAGAGTTAAATAGTTGACCTCTCTGAGTCTTAATTATTAATCCTTCCTTTGTAAAGTGGAAATAATATGTGCCTTGTAAGGCAAAAGTTCGGAGAAGGCAATGGCACCCCACTCCAGGACTTTTGCCTGGAAAATCCCATGGATGGAGGAGCCTGGTAGGCTGCAGTCCATGGGGTCGCTAGAGTCAGACACGACCGAGTGACTTCGCTTTTACTTTCACTTTTCACTTTCATGCATTGGAGAAGGAAATGGCAACCCACTCCAGTGTTCTTGCCTGGAGAATCCCAGGGACGGCAGAGCCTGCTGGGCTGCCATCTATGGGGTTGCACAGAGTCGGACATGACTGAAGCGACTTAGCAGCAGCAACAGCAAGGCAAAAGTTAAAAGAAAGAATACATGTAATATATGTACAGTCCTAGCACACAGAATGCTCTTACATATGTTGTTCTGATTTTATCACACTCAAATCTATACCCACACAGCCCTACACAATCACAGACAGATTTTACCTGTGTGTGTTGAGGCCCTTATACTTTTTTCCTTCTATAATAATTATTTGTGTAGGTTCCCAGAGTAGGGTAGAGAAATAGGGTGTAGTGAAAAGAAATAGGATTTGGAATAAAAAATTTGGGTCTTCCCCTCAAACATCTGTGTGACTGAGGTCAAGTTAGTTCTCCCAAGTTACTTCTTCC
Organism: Bubalus bubalis; assembly: GCF_019923935.1. Lineage (NCBI taxonomy): Eukaryota > Metazoa > Chordata > Mammalia > Artiodactyla > Bovidae > Bubalus > Bubalus bubalis. The sequence continues at coordinate 26,829,295 of NC_059159.1, read as the reverse complement.
TTCATAAAAGAGAGATAACAATAAAATGTGTTTCAGAGTTTCCTCATGTACATTATCAAACTAAGAACGGATGCTCAAAGGCTTCAGAGACTGCCAAGTGCTAATGGATTGTTACCCAATTGCCCTCGTCTGTTTCCCAGAAGCCCAGAGCACAGTGCCTTGTGGGGGATGAGAAGAGGTGCACACATGATTGTTAAATGAGTAGGCCACAGCGCTGACTTCATTCAGTCTTCACAGTTCCCCTCTGAGAGAAATTTTAATATGTCCATTTCAAAGATAAGCAAACTGAGATTTGCAGTGGGTAAAGTGCCTCATTCATTCATTCAACAGACCCCTGAATGAGCAATTACCTTGAATCAGATTCTGGGGAGGGATACAAAAATGAAATCCCTGCCATCCATCACAAGCCAGAGTGGAGGAAAGAGACACAAAGGAAAGTGTAACACAAGGTGGATTATGAGTGATAGCTAGTATTTGTTGGGTACTTACTAAGTGCCAGACACTGTCGTTATGTGCTTTACTCCTTCAGTCCTATCAGCTAGGGACCATTATTATGCACAATTCTCACATATCCGTACATTAATGGTGATTGCTTAAGGACTCATAAACCTCAGGGAAGTTTCCTGAAGGACTAGGAATTAATTAGGCAGAGAAGGTAGTGGGGAAGGCACGGCCATTTCAGGAGAGGGAAATGTGTGGAGACCACCTATTGGAAGCCTCCACAGCATCCCAGGCAGGGGCCAGGGCTGGTCAGGAGGCTGCAGGAGCATGCAGGACTCAATGCAGAAATGAGAGAGGCCCATATCCTACACATAGCTATCTGAAGGGTTTTAAGCAAAGGAGAGACTTGGCTAAATTTTTAGAAAGATCATCTGGGCAGCTGGGTTGGGGTGGATGGAAGGGAGAGAGATTCAAAGTAGTAATCCAGGCTCAAGTTGATGGTAGCCTGGACAGGGGCTTGGGGTAGCGAGGAGATGAGAGAGGCAAAGTTTTCTGGATGATGATAGTTTGGGGATTGTCAAATAAAGGACAAAGAGCAATTTTGAAGAACACTCAGTTTCTGCTCCTAATCCAAGAGAATGGGGGAGATCTGATGAGGTCAATTTTGGATGGAGCCAAGGAGAAGTCTCTTGAGAGTCCCTTGGACTGCAAGGAGATCCAACCTGTCCATTCAAGAGGAGATCAGCCCTGGGTGTTCTTTGGAAGGAATGATGCTGAAGCTGAAACGCCAGTACTTTGGCCACCTCATGCGAAGAGTTGACTCACTGGAAAAGACTCTGATGCTGGGAGGGATTGGGGGCAGGAGGAGAAGGGGACGACAGAGGATGAGATGGCTGGATGGCATCACCGACTCGATGGACGTGAATTTGAGTGAACTCCGGGAGTTGGTGATGGACAGGGAGGCCTGGCGTGCTGCGATTCATGGGGTCGCAAAGAGTCGGACACGACTGAGCGACTGAACTGAACTGAAAGGTCTTCTGGCCCCCAGTCTGTTCGCCTCCTGACAGTACTAGCGACGACTGCCTGGGAGCGCACTCTCCGGGCACCAGGGAACGTGGCTACTTCAACAGGCAGCGGAACTTAAAGCCTGAACCCCATTCCCCGCCTCCCTGCCCCACTCCTCCGAGCCGCACCCCCGGCTCCTCCGCACCCCCGCTCCCCCGCTCCCCCGTTCCTCCGCCCCGCACCCCGCCACGGGCGCTGGCGGCGACAGCGGGGCGCCATCCTGGGCGCCAGAGGGCGCTCCCTCACACGCTCAGACCCCTCTGGCCCAGCCCGTCTCAGTGGCCGCGGAAGGTGACGTGGACACGGAAGTGGTCGTCGTCGCGGTGGCACCGGTGGGAGCAGGGCGCGGGGCTTAGAGTGCGGCCAGCAGGCGGACGGGAGGCGGCGGTCTCGCACCTGCAGTGGCGGAGGACGCAGGTGTTGTCGGTTGGGTGCGAGTCCGGTGAGCTGACGAGCGGCTTCTCAGCGCTTCCCTTGCCCGTCAGTACCCCGCAGCTGGGTCCCGTTTAGCCGGCGTCACCATGACCAAGGCCGGTAGCAAGGGCGGGAACCTCCGCGACAAGCTGGACGGCAACGAGCTGGACCTGAGCCTCAGCGACCTGAATGAGGTCCCGGTCAAGGAGCTGGTCAGTACAGTCCCGCAAGGCCCAGGCGCCCACCCGCGACTGGCGCTGACCCCTGCTGCCTAGGTCACCTCCTTTCCCATGCCTCACTTTCCATGGCTTAAAACAGGTGGGGGGAGTGGGACTAAGTCCCCGGGGAGGCCGCGTCCGGCTCCAGTTTCTTCCTGGGATGTACACGTGTCACTTGGGCGCAATTCCAGGAGATGGAAGGAGCTGCTTGTTTGGCTATGGACTTTTTAAGGGTGAGGAGTGAATCTCGTCCCCCGCGCCCCCCCCCCCCCCCCCGCCATTTCTGAGGCTTTCACAGCGTTCAGCTCCATGCACGACCCAAAGTCGGAGCTGTTGGAGTGTTTGCTGGATGTATTCGGAGAATGAATGAACAAATGAATGAATGACTCGGTCCGAGTAGGCCTCCGGGTACTCCTGGGTGTGGCCCAGAAGCTGACTTGTCTAGGAAGTCAGCAATCCCAGCTTGCTGCCCCAGCCCTGAGGCGTCCTTCCTTGAAGAGAGTGAAATCTCACTGCTTGGTTGGCAAAGTTTTCCCAACTCTGAAACTGGCAGGAATATGCGCCTCTGTGGCCCACCCCTCCACCCACCTACTCCCACATCCCCAACTGGAAAACAAGCCGGAGGCCCCTGGGACATTACAAAACTAGTTTGTTGCCAAAGTGGAGTGGGATGGTATATCCCTGCTATGCTCACCTGGTTCCCTACCCACATCCCCTACCGTAGCCTCACTTTGGATGATCTACCCTTTCCTCACTGCCTTTAATGAATTACATTTACCTTTGGCACTTGGCCCAGTTTTCCCTCCACCTTGGCTGTGTAATATGGAGGTTAGAATGGGATTCCTAGTTCGTATATTAGCTTCATTGCATAATAGCTGAGTGCCCTTGGCAAGCTAGTTAACCTTTAAGCCTAGATTTCCTCATTTATAAAATGGTGATAATTGTTCCCATCTCATAGGATTGTTGGGAGAATTAAATAAGATTGTAATGTAAAATACTTGGGAGGTAGCAAATACTGATGCATGTAGCTATTACTGAGGTGTTCTTTCCACTGTTATATCTCAAGCGTTTTAGGTGGTCAAACCTCCTTCTTGGGACTTTCTAACATTTGGAAAGAGCTTATTGGCCCCATGTCCTTAACTGAATATTTGCCTTCTTCCCCATGTTTCAGCCTGGCCTTAGGACTGATGTCCCAAATCATTTACCCCAGGCATCTGGTTAGTGCAGCACCACCCCTCAGAGACAGAAGGGTCAGTTTTGCCGAGTCTTTCCAGCCTGAACCCCATGGGAAAATAGCTGGGCTAGGAGAGCCTTGTTTTCACTCTGCATTCACTCATTCATTTAGTCACAAGGGTATGTTGAGTGCCTGGAAGGTTCTGAACTGGAGAATATGGAAATCACAAAACTGTATGAGACAGAGTCTCTTTCCTGAAACCTAATAAGGACAGTGCTAGAGAGAATATTAAAAGTGCTATGGAGAATTTCTAAGAACCTGTTTTTTTTCTTGGATGTTTCACAGTCACATCCTTTCTCTTTACATTCTTCTCTAGGTCATGGTTGATTGGCTTAGGCTTCCTTTCGTGTCTCCAGGAACATTGTACTTTAGTATTTTTTTTACAAGGCCTTTTCTAGTTGTGAGAACTTTCTCTGGAAAACGCTTCATTAGCAGATGTCGCTGAATTGTTCCATGTGTTGATCTGACATTTTGTTCTCATTCCCCTCCTAGGCTGCCCTCCCAAAGGCCACCGTACTGGATCTGTCCTGCAATAAACTGACGACTCTGCCGGTAAGGCTGGCAAGCAAGCGTGATTTCTTCGAGAGCCCTGATGCTTCTCCTTCCTGTCTGGGGGGGTCATGTCATAAAATATAATTTCAGGATAGGCCTGCAGGCAGGCTACCACTAAGTGGGAGTGTGTTGCAGGTAGAGTGGGGTGGTTTGTCTCAGTGGGAAGGGAAGCAAAGTAGACACCTCATTCTTTAAGAACAGTGGGAGAACCAGGCCACTGAAAACTAAAGTCAACAGGATATTGGCTGAATTGTTTATTGGGTTCATCTTTTTTTCAGCCTTATTTTATTCCTTCAAAAAACAGTTTACCTCCTTGTTGCAGCAGAGGAGGCTACAGGCTCTTCTGTAAGTTTCTTTGCATTCCAGAGAGAAAGCTTTTCGGATTGGTCTCCTTGTGCATGTTTCGATGGGGAACAGGAGAGAGTGTGCTTTTGTAGAACTATCATATCATTATCCTCCCAATACTTGAAATACAGTTTTGTTTCACACATCCAACCTGATACTTGTGACTCTCCTTGTACAACTTCTCCCAGTTCTCCTTTTGCTCCATTTGTGAATCATTCAGCCCTGCTCAGCCTCCCCTGGGTTCTGGTTGGTCTCTCCCCCATGACGGTGCTCCTTCACTGTCAGGCCTAAATTTGTTGTCATTGTTGCCTTTTCTGCCCATTATTCTGGCTTTGTCCCTCCTTGCCCTACTCTTCTGGCTCTGGCTCAGGGATCAAGTCTCAGAAGTTGGCAGTTTCTTCATTGGATCATTAGTCCATTTCCATCTCAGTATTCTCCTGGGCCTCACTTATCATCTATAGCATCTTCCTGCAGCTCATCAAGATTTGTTTCTAACACTGGAAAAAAGCATCTGAGATTCCACTTCTTCAGGGGTATTTTATATCTAGTTAAAGAAGGGCAGCAATTCCTTGCAGCCTGCTGCAGCTTTGTCAGATTGTCACTTGGTACCACCAAGTGCATTTTTCAGTCTGAATTTGTTCAGTTGTCATGTGTTCCCCTGAAGTGTAGATCCACTGGCATTTACAGGTTCCCAGAGAACACAAATGGTGCATCATTAACTGAGGTTGGACCATCACTTCAGATGGGTGCCGAGCAAAGGCTTAATGATGAGAGGGATGTTTTGAACTGTGCTAAAGAGCCAGGATATGAGTAGGATGGTCCCCAGCCTGTTTAGTTAGTCATTCAAAGACTACTCCTTGAGCATGTGTACTCAGTAATGCACTAGGTGCTGCAAAGAACAATGAAGAATAAAACTGGGTACACACAGAACAGGGGCTTTCCAGGTGGCACAGTGGTTAGGAATCCAGCTGCCAATGCAGGAGATGCAGGTTTGATCCTTGGATAGGGAAGATGCCCTAGAGTAGGAAATGGCAACCCACTCCAGGATTCTTGCCTGGAGAATTCAATGGACAGAGGAGCTTGGCGGACTACAGTCCATGGGGTTGCAAAGAGTCGGATGCAGCTGCACGCATGCACACAAGGAGTGCTTGATCTTTTCAGAAAATTGGATGGTCACACAATGTTTGGGCAGCTTCCGTGAGAGTTGAATACAATGTGCTGTTGACGACAGGTCAGAGAACTGGGGGTGAAGGAACCCACACTTAGTGGCTACTTCCAGCTCAGCCTTTTTGCACCCGTCTCACTGCTTACCACCAGCAGCGACACTTGCTATCTCCATTTTCATTCAAGCTGGAATAGCTGGTACAAGATAGAGTTGGGCTTTGTGCATAGGTGCCTCTGACTTGGGGGCTCCCGGACTGTTAAGTCAGTGTGTGAGCCCAAGGCCCAGGTGTTCTCTCTTTTCTGTCCTAGTCGGATTTCTGTGGCCTCACACACCTGGTGAAGCTGGACCTAAGTAAGAACAAACTGCGGCAGCTGCCAGCGGACTTTGGCCGCCTGGTCAACCTCCAGCACCTGGACCTCCTCAACAACAGGCTGGTCACCCTGCCTGTCAGCTTTGCTCAGCTCAAGGTAACAATTGCTGAGCCCATGTTTCATAGCCAGGTGTGGCAGAGTGCTTGGAAACTGAGGGAGTGTGGCTGCGAGAGAGGCCGACGGGCACACCACTTTGTTGCCACAGCCTCAGGTGGCTTTCCCTGTAAGGGGAACACAGAGCGCTTTCTTCCTGCTCATTTTGTTCTACTTTGAGGGATTCTTCTTGTGTGCTTGGGCTTACCAGCCACTCTGCCCCATCTCTTTAGAGCCTGAAGTGGCTGGACCTGAAGGATAACCCCCTGGATCCTGTCCTGGCCAAGGTGGCAGGGGACTGCTTGGATGAAAAGCAGTGTAAACAGTGTGCCAACAAGGTAAGCAGGAGCTCCCCAGCGGCGCCTTCACACATTCCCCTGGGATTTGCCTCTTGTTTTTCTCCGCCAGGGCACCTGTAGCTGTTTTTAAAACACAAACGTCTCTAAAATATGTCTACTATGAGTCTATCAGGCAAAGGCACCTTTGTTTCTCTGTTTACTCTGTAAGCCTAGAACAATGCTCTCTTCTGCTCTACTGCCATGCTTCTGTTCTTAGAAACCAGGACCTGGCATGATCCAACACTGTACTGTTGATAGCTATTCATATGGAGCAAAAAGGTTAGGGACTGTGGCCTTTCTGAGTAAAGTTATATAGGAATTTTGATAATAAAGATGTTGTTAATATTTGTAAGTTTATAGCTGGAAACAGACACATCTTGGGCAGACTTGGCGTTTGATTTCAATTGAGTCATCTGACATAGGAGAAAGGAACTAACTGGCAGCCTGGAAGGCGAACATTTCCAATAACCTTGAAGGTGCTTTACATTGCTTCTTAAGAACAGCACTGTACCCACCTCTCAACAATTCTAGCTATAGTCATTTTTTCCCTGCAGCTTTAGAACAGGTTGCTGCTGCTTCAGTTGAGCACTAGATGACTTGGCTATATGTTTAGGGGGTGTTGTGAACAAAAAAGGATTTAACTTTAAATGCTAGATTAATGTAAGTGAAATGTGTGTATGATGGGCTCTCTGTATGAATCTCAGGAGTAATGGCCTTTCTTTTCTTACCATTAGCTCAGGACTTCTTAGATAGTCTATATCACCCATTGTTACAAGAAACCAAATGCAACATCAGTGCATCCAAGAAGCCAAGGCAACAGTTTGCCCTCAATGGGGACAGTACATGTGATGAGTGAAGTCCTGTTCTGGAAACTGTGCTTTAAGGGTGATGTCTGTTCTGAAGACTAACAATGGCCACCATTGACTATTCTTTTGTCTTACGTACTTTCCGTGTTTCATCTTGTAATCCTCATAACCCTGGGCAGTAGGTATTCCTTTTGTATCTCTTACATGAGAAACTCTGAATGCACAACATCTTTGATTTCTTTGCATGTTTCATCTCCTAATCCTCATAACCTTGGGAAGTAGGTATTACTTTTGTATCTCTGATATGAGAAACTCTGAATGTGCAACATCTTTGATTTATCCATTTATTCATTCACCTAATAATATATTAAACCAAAGAAGATGCTGATATTCTAGTTTTTTACCTACAAAAATAATTTTTATTGAGTGTAAAGGTCTTTAGTATTCACACATATTCACCAGACAGAGCTTCTGGGAGCACGGTGCATTGTGGATGTGGTGAGAAGCCATGTTCCTGGCCCCGCTGCCCAGAGCTGTCTCCTGTCCACACCTTTAGGCACGTACAGGAGTGGTGTGGGCTAATCAGAAGGAGGTTACTTGTCTTCAGGAGTTTCTTGCCAGCTCTGACCCTGTGGCTACATAGTAACTGATCTGTTTGTTCATAGTAAAGCACCTTTTAAACATAATTTGTTAGTTCAGTAGAAATCATCAACTGCTTACTACCTGCTGTGGACTAGGATAGGTAGACAAAATCTACCCTCCAGAGGCTCCAGAGGAGCCTCTCCCATTTCTGAACAGGCTGTGTGGTCAGCTAACTTAACTCCTCATGTATTATAGCCAAGCTAAAAGGGGCAGCTCTTAAACATTCCAGTTCCTTACTTAGCCAGCTTTTACCCAACTAAAACCAACTGCGTGGTTGGTGCTCATATAAAATTCAGAGTTCAGAGTGAGACAGGGACTTGGGCCACACCTCTCCCCATCACGCTTGACCTTCCTCCAGATCCTGTAGCCCCTTGCTGAGCAGCCATTTTTAAGTAAGTGTGACTGTTCTGGAGAGGGGTCAGACAGAGCACTGTTGATGCTGGTCCTGGGTTACTCAGGACAGGGTTCCTGTGGCTTTAAGCCAGGTTCTTAGAGGGAGCGGCTTTTGCAGGCCTGCCTGTGAGACCCTCTTACGATAGATGTAGCCATGTCTGAAGTTTCCATGAAGAAAGATGTTAACATTTGAATACAAATCTAGTATTCAGTAGTGAATAGTCTAGTGCATTTGTGAAACAGACAGTTGAGACAATTTGCTGTCTTAAATTAAGAGTGCTTTAGATTTTCTTCTCTTATTAATGCAGTCAAGAAGATAAGGTAAAAAAAAGCAACAGTGTTTAATGAGCACATATAATGCCTTTCTCTGAGAACTCTCCTGCCTCTGTGCACTGGAAGTAAGAGGGACAAGCTCTGGCCTAGGCCTAGGAACTCAGGAGACCTGCACTCTGCTGTGCTACTTTCTAGCCACATGACATCAGAGCTTGGGTTTTCTTCCTTACCTTTACAATAGGCATCCAGTCGGTTGTTTAGGCATCCAGTCAGTTGTTCATCATACTTGTGCCTGTAATTAGCTAAGCTCTGTGCTTACCTGCAGAGCTAAGGACAATAGTCCATACCCATTTACAGTCTAGGACTGAGATGGGGAAGAAAACTCCCCATAAGTGAGAGGAGGGGAACCTGAGGCGGCCAAAGGAGGGGTCAGACAGGAAGATGTCTTAGTGAAAGTGCTGTCCCTGCACAACACAAAAGCTGCTGGGAGAATTGTAAGAAGTGATTGTAAATGGCAGAACTTTTTTTACAGATTCCAATTGCTACTGTATTTCACAAAATTGTTTCGTGAGCTCGAGTGAACTGGGCTCATGTCTCTTCTCTGACTGAGGCTGGTGCAGTGAGGACACGGGGTAGGATTCACTCCGTTAGCTGCCCTGCTTCCTGGGCTCTGGGCTGCTGAAAAGGGCAGTCTCTTTTGAGATTCCCCACGTGAAGACAGTTACCCAGAGTGGTTCAGCACCCTCCTCTCCCTTTGCAGGTGCTACAGCACATGAAGGCCGTGCAGGCGGATCAGGAGCGGGAGAGGCAGCGGCGACTGGAAATAGACCGAGGTAGGTCGCCATCCCTCCTCTAGCCATCTTCCTGGTCCTTATCCCAGCCAGCTGGTTCTCATGCTTAAGGAGCTAGGATCCAGGAGAGGAGCCCTGCAGGGCAGTAGGGAATAGTGTGGTGGTAGATGGCAGCATCTCTCCAGTCCCAGCTTCTCGACTGAGACCCACAGTCACATTCAACTGCTTGTCTTTCTGTCTGCTTAGACGGTTAGTAAGTTATCTCAAATTGCTGCTGCTGCTGCTGCTAAGTCGCTTCAGTCGTGTCTGACTCTGTGAGACCCCATAGATGGCAGCCCACCAGGTTCCCCTGTCCCTGGGATTCTCCAGGCAAGAACACTGGAGTGGGTTGCCATTTGCTTCTCCAATGCATGAAAGTGAAAAGTGAAAGTGAAGTCGCTCAGTCGTGTCCGACTCTTAGCGACCCAGATTGGACACGACTGAGCGACTGAACTGAACTGAACTGAAACCAGATCCCCTTTAGTACCTCCTACTGTTCCCCCATAATGGGAAATTACCATCCTTATTCGAGCCTGAAATTGGGAAAGTGTCCATGATTGCTTTCTTCTGCTAGTCCCACGTCCAGTCTGTGAGCTGTGGACCCTCCAGTGCTAGCCAAGTCTCCTTCGGGTAGACTGCCGCAGTACCTCCTAGTGCCACGCCCTGGCTCATACTTGTGCCCTTCCCACACAGCAGCCAGGGGGATCTTTTTAAAACATAAATCAATTCTGCTACTATTCGGCTAAACCTTCTCATGGCTTCCATTTGAACTCAGAATGAAATTCAAACTCAGTAACATGGCTGACAAGGCCTACTTGCTTCTCTGTCCTCATTCCACATGCCAGGGAGAGAGTACAGTTACCCTCAGCCACACAAGCCTCTCTCGTTGCAAAACACACCAAGTACAGTATCGTCTTAGGGGCATTGCTTGATTTCCTTTTCCCTCAGATCTTTATGTGGCTGTCTACTGGCTTCATATGGTCCCTATCTCTGCTCAGATGTTGCCTTAGGTTAACCATAACCCTTTCAGAGCCACTCAAACTAGAATTGCCAGCCCACCTGCCACACTCGATCACATCCTTGATTATTTCCTTTATGGCACACATCACTCTTTTTTTTTACTGTTTGTTCACTTGTTCATTGTTTGTCTCCTTCTCTAGAAAGCAGATGACTTAGGCACTAGAGCCTGACTTTTCTTCACTGCTGTATCCAAGCACTTAGAACAAGGCCCGGCACACACAGATGCCCTGTCGATGGCTGACTCCTGAGCCCCCTTACTGAAGGACTCCCATGGCTAGAGGGACATGTGTAGTGCTGACTGCAGGCGGGCCTGAGATCAGAAGCCCCGCCTTGTGACAGTCCCGTGTACCTGCATGGCCACTGTGCGGCCTGTGTTCACTGTGACTGCTGCTGCTTTTGCCTCTGAATGGCACATGTTCTCCTAAGGCTGGGCAGAGTGTGTTCTTGGCATTCTTGGTGCCCATCTGGAACTTGGAGTTTGTTTACACGTAGAAAAGCAGTGGGAAGCTACAGTGCTAACACTACTACCATTCAGATACTTGACAGTTCAAATAGGCTTTTGAGCCCTAACAGGACATTTAACCACCATCTGTGGCATTCTGGCTTTGGAAAAATGTACTTCAGTCTTTCAGATAACTTATTTGGAAATGCATTTTTAGAAACCAATTATTTGTAAGGTGGGTGTCGTATGTAAACATACTTGAGCTGTGGAATAAATATGAATGTTATATAGACTCCTGAGTTAAAGTCTAGAGTACCCTCTGACAAGCTACTAGTTTTAATTTTCAGGAAAACATTTCCAACCTTTCTAACTCTGAACCTGAATGCTCACTTTTTCATCCTGCCCTGCCATGCCACATTTCTTTCCAAAGCTTGGAAAGATGAGAGTCCCATAGAATCAACACCTCCCTTCTTTCCTCTGCTCATAGTTGAGTTGTGCAAGGCTGCGAATGGCTGTCTCACAGTTCTAAAGGAGCACCAGACTCATCACCCATACGTTTCTTATGCCCCTCTTGCTATATCACCCTACTCTTTCTGCTGCTTGTGGCTAGGAACCCCTTAATAAGAATCCACTGGGCAAACCCTAAGAGCAGCTTATTGTATTTTAGGGAGGGCTTATTTCTCAGAGAACAGAAAGACATGTGATCCACCGCATTAGGGGAAGGGAGCCGAATCCACATGAATTACTTGGGATACTGGAGGTTTGAGAGAAGCCACTTTGGGGTATACTTTCTCGTAGAGGCTGAGAAGAAGTGGGAGGCCAAGCAGCGAGCTAAGGAGGCTCAAGAGCGGGAACTGCGGAAGCGGGAGAAGGCAGAAGAGAAGGAGCGCCGGAGAAAGGAGTATGATGCCCTCAAAGCAGCCAAGCGGGAGCAGGAGAAGAAACCTAAGAAGGAAACAAATCAGGCCCCGAGTAGGTTTTTCTGTCAATTGCAGGGTTCCAGGACGGGTGTGGTGAGAAGATGGCTTAGATTTCTAGGCATAGCTGAGTGAGCGAGCGAGCAAACAAGCTTACAGACCTTGTCAGGTACAATATACTCTAAAGTCTGGGAGTAACCTGGAGGATCCACTTACAGGGAATGGGAACCCTCCTAGTGCCCTGACTGGTTTGTTTTCCCAGTGTCACATGTTTGGATCAGATGTGGCTGAGAACATTTCCAGAACAGAGAGTTGCACTTTTTGTAAAGGTTAGATTCTAAAATCACTCAGAAAGGTGAAGATTGCGTATGGTCACATTACTCTTAGAAGACCCTTCCATCATCCAGCAAGTGGACTGGGCTCCTGAGTGTGTGGTGCTGTCTCAGTGGTGCCAGCAAGGCCTGTGATTTTCTTTCCAAGTTGGACCAGATCACTCTTTAGTGAGCACCAGAAGAATTATGTGGCCTGCATTCAGGAAGCCATGTCATGTAAAAAACACATTAGCATTTTGCCTGAGTATGCCCTGCTGGATTTGTGTAGCAACGTGGCTCCACGTGTAAGTGAGGACTGTATCTTCTGGGCCAAAAGGGGCCCCTGAGGGGAAGGCACCTGAACAGGGAAGCTCTGTGGGGAGGGGAGGCCTGCGCCCTGCTTGCCCTGCACTGGCCTTGAGCAGGCCAGCCACCCTCACCGCTGTTGTGTTCCCTCATGTAAATGAGGGTCATACCTCCCTACAGGGTTGTGATAGGATCGAAAAAAACCTCTGACCGGATCATGTAGTTCTTGGCATATGGGTGTTCAGACAGGTTTTTTAAAATTTACCTGAAAATCTCAAAATCAATTTTCCCCCCTAATTTTAAATATATTCATTGCAGAGAATTTCTGTATATATCGGAAAATGACCATCACCTGTAACCCCATTTCCAGCATTCATCACTGTTGCCAATATGTGTCAGGCTATTTTATATATTAGAAGTATTTATAAATTTTGAACCTGTTTGCCCAAATGGGCAGCATTCTATCCATGCATGACACCTCCTGATAAAGCCCTGCCCTTGGCCCTAGGGGCCTGGATCATTGGCATGTTCTGGAGGAGAACTTAGGACCCTGAGGACTGTGTGCTACATGAGACATCCAGAATGAATCCGTTCTCAGTCTACTCTCTGAGATCCAAGGGACAAAGTTCATGTTTCAATCTCTGCATAGCAAAGTTTTTAAGAGCTCAAGTCTTCTTGTAACTGTGTTCTCCTAAAGACCTGGGGAGTTTTCATCAGAGCAGAGGGGTGTGAGTGGATGTGCATGGAGGAGACAAGCACTGACTATAGCGTGCCTCTCCTTAAACTGCCTGAACTCTGTCTACTATGACTCTGTCCCTCCAGAATCTAAGTCCAGCTCTCGCCCCCGTAAGCCACCACCCTGGAAACACACTCGATCCTGGGCTGTGCTGAAGCTGCTGCTGCTGCTGCTGCTGTGTGTGGCCGGTGGGCTGGTTGCGTGTCGGGTGACCGAGCTGCAGCAGCAGCCCCTCTGCACCAGTGTGAACACCATCTACGACAATGCCGTCCGGGGCCTGCGCAGCCATGACATCCTCCAGTGGGTCCTGCAGACCGATTCTCAACAGTGAGCTTGTCCTCAACACCTGCTGCCTCCCAGCCTTGGAGCTTGGATTCCTATGGAATTGGGTTCTGCTGGACACAACCTCTTTTTAGTGTCAGACCTACCTGCCATCATCAAATGGCTACCATTTGGTACCTGAGACCTCCTCTTTGTAAGACTTCTTTGTTCCTCAGTCAGGGTTCCCTGGTGGAATAAGGAGAAATAGGAGGTGGGGACAGCTACCTGCATGCTTAAGAGAATAGGCTTGGGGTAGGGAGAGAGCCTTTTCTAGTTGTTATACAAAGCTGTGTAAAGGCAAGATGCATTTCTACTAAAGGTCAGCTGTCACTACATTTATACTTTTGTATGTCACAGACCCTTTCTTTCATTCCTCCCTGGGGAGCCAGGGCAGATCAGGAGGCAGTGTGTTATTGGGGACTAGGGGAACACCATACTTGGCAAATCTCATCTAAATTGGGGGGGAGGGGCATACCTATTTTTTAAGGATCTCAGACATTGGTATTTTAACAGCCATACAAAATCTTGGGCTGTGACAGGACTTCCAGATCATCCAGTCCAATGTAACACTTGTAGACAGGGAGACGGAGGCTTTCCATGACTTGCCTATGGTCTTCCAGCTAGTTTGGGGCAGAACTGGATTCCCATCCTGGTATCTTTCTTTTTCCATCATTTTACCTTCTTTATAATGTCCTGAGTAAACAAAACTTACACCAGAATTGGGTGTCTCTTGGCTGGAGTATAGAGTCTCTCATGGGAAACAGATTTATGACCTATAAATAGAAATCTCATAGCCGCAAGGGTCTTGGGCAGCTCTTGCAGAGTCCTGCCACAACTTATGTGGCTTCTATAAAATGGGCACAGTCCAGGCTCCTGGCGTCAGTTTGAGAGCATTAATCCCTTGATTGCCAATAAACAAGGTGGATCCTTGCAAAGCCACATTGTCTATGACAGCTCTGTGACATAATAGGTGTGACTGAATACCACATGGGCAACCTGAAAACTAAGCTTCATAAGAGACTTGATGTTTAGAACTGATCCTAGACATCATGGAGTTTAAAAGTGGTATATTAACGACTAGCATGAATAAGGACAGCACTGTCCACTCCCTTTATCTGCCAGTCAGCATTTTCTTGCTCTGTGGCCTCCTTTACCTCTTTTCACTACATCAGAAATGGCCGTCATGGTGCTCATTCACAGAATACTCGTGATTGAAAGCTCCCTGCCTTTCCCCAGGGAGATTGAGAACCTGTCATGTTCAGAGACAGTGGGGTCCAGCTTGTCAGCACTAGTGGCCCATGGATAGCACTTGTGACTGTCCTGATAACGGAAGAAAAGACTTCTTCTTTTCTCCCTCAGGGAGAACTGCTGCATAGGCCCACACCTTATTCAGAATCACTACACAGTGCTTAATTTTTCCTCTAAGCTCCAGAACCAATGGTACAAATGCTTTATTAAAATTAAACACAGGACATAAAATGAGTTAAGAGAATACAGAAGTCGGCACAGTGACTGGATCCCCATTCCTTGGCTGGCTGAGGGAGCTCCGGTGGGTGGGGGGAAGGCAAGAGCACATCCAGCCTCGTCAGGCCACCAGCTGAGGGCAGCTCACTTGTGGCCTGGAGATTTGATGCTGGGGTACTTTTGGACTTCTACAATCATTAAATACATGTCTGAGTGGTCTGTCTTTATTCCTTTGTATTTTTGAGGGCTGGTGGGGGCAAGCACAGGGGCGGTTCATACATGACAGTCGACCTGCTAGGAGAGGAATGCATCTCGGCCTCCACCCCAGGTGGGCAGGTAGAGACACCATCACAAATAGCAACACCAAGGAAAGCCTGCAGTGGGCAGGACCCAGGCTTGTGCCGCAGGAGGTACTCCTGACTGCTACACTGTAGTCGTGCTGCAGCTCATCCTGAGGGCTGGCTTCAGTCTGCACTGTCTAAGGAGAGATCTGGCTGCAAAGCTGTCATCTGAAGGTAGATACGCCTGGACAGCTCTGGTCCAACACGGCGCGAGGTGGCTGTCACACCTTCCCCACGGCGCACCTGTAAGTCTGCGAGCAAATTCTGGCGTTCTTGCTCAGAAAGACACCGCTTATAAGCCTGAAAGTAATAAATGACCTGTTAATACCACTCCACCCACAGCCATTCTTCGTCTACGAGTAGGGGATGGGAAGCTTGTGTTGGAGGATGAGAATCTGTCCTCCTTCCCTGGTCAGTGTTGACTCTGATCTCAGACCCGCACTGTTGACTTACAAGGCATTCCTGGGCCCTCACCAGTGCTGTCCATGGAAACCTGGAGTCCACCAAGGCCACGCCACACTGGACCGTGACCCCTGGCATAGCATACCTGGATCAGGAGCTGTGGGGAGGGATAGGCGTCCACAATGGCACTGGCCATCTCCAGACTGACCCGGTTCAGCTGCTGAATCTGTCTCCTCCAGACCAGTGCAAGCCCCCTGCCAGAGCGGTCCACCTTGGCCCCTCCAGCCCAGTCACTCTCCAGGCAGAAGGAGAAACTAGTTTGATCTCGGAGCTTCCTGCAAACAGCACAGTTGAGGAGCTAAAAGTTGTGCATTTCTCTGCTGCACTTGTCCCTTTTAACTAGGAACTTAAAACCTTCCACTGACCTTGGAAGAGGTGTATACAGTGTTCCACCCAAGCAATGCTAGTTGCTTAAAAACTAACTAGATTCCCTTAAAAACAACATTTAATCCTTTTCATTAAAAGAGAAGTTACCAGAAAGGTACCAGATTCTTGCTTACATTGAGGTTGGGCTCCATTTGGGGAGACTGTGCACAGGCGTAGGCACAGGGGACTGGGTATCAGGCAATTTAGTTCTGGTTCTTCTAATTTGCTCAGAACTTTGACAAGTTGGTCTCTTCAGGCCTCAGTTCCCTCAGGTATAAAATGAAGGACTCCACTGTCTCTCAGGTCTCATTAATTTTAAGTTCTAACTATGAACAGCCCTTGAGCTAAGTAGGCTAAAAAGTTGTTTTACAAAAGCTTGTTTGATTGTGACCTGATCTGCAAAATGAACCCTGGTAACTTGGCCCACTGATGACCCAGTATGAATCTGCAGAACATAAACTTACACATAAGCTAAAGTGTTAGTCGTTCAGTTGTGTTCGACTCTTTTGCAGCCCCATGAACTGTACCTCTGTCTGTGGAATTCTCCAGGCAAGAATACTGGAGTGGATTGCCATTCCCTTCTCCAGGGGATCTTCCCAACCCAGGTCTCCCACACTACAGGCAGATTCTTTCCCATCTGAGCCACCAGGTGATCCCAACACATATAAGCAAAAGGAGAACATTTTAAAGGGACCGTGCTTGAAGGCTCCTTCCATGAATCCCAAGGGTTAAGTCAGCTGCGTCTGCCTCAAGCTTGAGCAACAACAGACTAGCAGCAGAGTTAGGGGAAGGAGACATGTTCTCTGGGTACCAGAATCATTGTAAAGGACAAGGCCCAGCAACTGAGCCAGGACTTGACGGGGGCACTCACTTGAAGGGCGCTTCAGCCACAGCCTTTGTGAACGTGCATGCCAAGTCAGCCAGCTCTTTCCAGCTCTGCACAATTTGAGCCTGGGCTTCTGTGTGCAGCTGCAGATCTACCAGTGCCTAGAAACCCCAAAGCACGATGGACTGGAAGAGTATGGAGAGACCAGTTTGAAACTACTCTCTCACTGTTCACTGAAGCTATACCCCAGCCCCTTGGCTTCCTGTTTCGCCCTTCTTTCCCACCTAGTGCCAAGACAGAAAGTAGTGTCCAGCAGGCATTTTACTCTTTAGCAACTCAGGTTAGATGAGAGTGGGTGCCCACGCTGATTCAGGCAACAGAAGTTCTTACCTCTTCCACATCTACCCTGGTCACCATGGCCACTGTGTTGGCCTCTGGTTGTTTCTGCTGCTGCTTCTTCTCCTTGGCCTGTTCTCTATTTGCCACTCTCTGTTTCCTTCTTAGAGGATTCGGAGCACTGGAGCAGGGGAGGAAATCAAAAGTGTAGCAGCTCCAGGCTGAGCTCAGGCAGAAGAGGTGTGAGAAGGCTGGACCAGAGAGTCACAAAGGGCTAGTAGGGATGCTGTTTTGCAGAGGGACCCAGATCTGGGATGAATAAATCCACCCTTGTTGGCCGAAGAGCTGCCCCCTTTAATACTAAGTCTTGAGGACAAATCCAAACCTGAAGCACTTCTCTGGATCCACAATCACCAGTGACAGATCTTTCCCAGCTGTCCTTGCTGTGATGTCAGTCACAAAGCTCCGAAGTGTTTCCTTCCCTTCCTCAGTGCTGCCCAGACTTCCCTGCATGGAGGGGCAGAAACGGCATGAATGCCTGCTCCCTAGAGCCAGCCCTCTGCCTGGCCTCAGCACCCACCCCTCTGGCTGTACCCACCTGCTTGAAGTGGTAGATCATGGACATAAACACCTCTGCCAGGAGCAGCACCAGAACCATGGGCTCTTCCACCCAGCCCTCCTCGCCATCCTGTTAAAGGACACAGAACCCCACAGAGGGAGGAAGGTCAGCAGGTGCTCAGCACTGGAGAGAAACCCAGGCCTTCTGGGTGAATGACTTCATCCCCATTGGCCTAGTCCATTTTGCAGTATCCCTTTTCTTCTGGAATGAAATCATGGTGGCAAGAAATAGTAACCCATGATTCTGTCCCTCCCAGTCCTCAATGGTTCAACCTTGGTGTACTGCACTTTAGAAGTAGTGAATATGAAATAGGCTGAGAAATAACTGCCAATATTCGATGCATTTTGAAGTGGGGGATGGAGGGTAGGAAACTTCTGAAGAATCTGGGACAAATACGTAATTTGGGCTTTGAGGGTAAATGCAAAGTATGAGCTGAGTGGCTCTTGGAAAGGAATAGGTTTTGTGTGACAAAGATAAGAATCACCAAGGAAACTTCAGTCTGTGAGAGCACCTCTCTTTCACCACACTAAGGCACAATCAAACAAAGCCAAGGTCACGTACCAGCCCACCATCCTACAGTGCAGTATTAACCAATCTGAAATGGCAGCACTACCCCAGATGGAGAAACCATCTTCCCCTGTAGTTTCCTTGCACCCTGCCCACACCTTGAAAGACAGCCCTTTATTAAACGCTCCTCAAATTTATACTGAGTGTGCCATCTGCTTTCCAGCTGGGGCCTTTAGAATAAAAGCATTCTTATCCTGTAACTCTAAGGAGGAGGAGAGACAGCAGTCAGAAAACCCCTACCTCAGAGGGCCGAGCCCTTCTCCTCCACGTGAGGCTGCAAGGAACAGCCTGCGCCTCAATCACACAGGAGCAATCCATGGACTGCAGGGCTCCGAGGAGCTGACCCCCACCTTCCATCTGTAAGAGCACTGCAACAGACGGGAAAGGGACTGTCAGCGGGACCCAGAAAGCAGTTTACCCAGCAGAAGAGAAAGAAAGATGCCTGTAGGACCTGGATCCAGCAGCACAACGATGTGCTTTAAGCACTCCTCTGGCCTCTGAACTTTCAGCCTGTTAACCAGGGCTGCCTTCTTCTTCCCTTCCTGTTGCCTCTGGGTGCTGTCCTTCTGGCTTGCTCGTCCCCACTGCTGGCATCCCTGTGTGCTGCTCTTCTGGACCTTCTGACTGTACTTGCGTCTCTTCTGAGGCAGGGGCACCTCAGCATTTGTTTTGGTTATTGTCAAGCTGTCGCTCTGGACAGAGCAGGTAGTTTGGTAGGCCGGCAGCTGATGGCATGGACTGTCTACCACAGGGTCCTTGTTATTTGATGCGTGCCTCTCTGAGGTACCACAGAGGGGAATATCATGGATCTTTGTAAATGGCTGTTTTTGCCAGTCATGTGATGCTTTTTGATGATCCAAAACTCTTTCAAATGGGGAGCTGGATTTTTCAGGGCTCTGCTGTTTGTGAGTCAAAAACTTACAAATAAGCCTCTCAGCCAGGGGCATAAATTCCTCCTCATTCTCACTTCCACTGCTTAGCACACTGACTGGCTCTGTTTGTATGACAGTTTCAGTGGCCTCTGGAATGCGTGGTGGATCTTTCAATTTTGGTGATGGACAGGAGGCCTCAGAGTCTGAGATGTCAACCACTACAATCTTCTCATTCTCCTGAGGCTGCCTCCTCTTTATTGAAGATGGTTTATTCTTCAGAAAGGCAAACGTTGGCAGCTCCTCAGAGTCGCTGTCACTGGAATCCAGTGAGAGTGAGGACTTCCTTACAGCCATCAGTCTGTGCAGTCAGGGTAATTCCCTGCAATGGAGAGAGAGATGAGACACAGATGGTAGCACTGAATTCAGGCCAGCTGTTGTGTTCTATGGCCAAGCGTTATGGAAATAAAATGATATACAGAGAAATGAAGGAACAGAGAAACAGGACATGGTCCAATACGATCAATCTGGAACTCAGAACAGCTATGTCTGTAGTCTAACAGGAATCCTCCTCACATCCCTGTGAGGTATAAACAAAGTGGAGGTTACTATTAAAAAATGTTAATGAGGTAGGAACAAGACCCAATACCACCTCTTTACTGATCTCTGCATGTAAAATGGAGATTTCAAGAGTCCTTCTTTTTTTTAACAGATATCACTCACATACCATAAAATTCCATCCTTTTAACATGTACACAATTCAGCAGTTTTCAGTATATTTGCAAGGTTGTATCACCATCACTACTATCTAATTCCAGAACACTTTCATCATCTCAAAGAGAAATCCCATAGCCATTAGGCAGTCAGTCCATTTCCCCTTCCCTCGAGTCCCTGGCAACCATAAACCTGCTCCTGTCTCTACAAATCTACTACGTATTCTAGATAGTTCACAGAAATGGAGTCCTAAGTATGTGAACTCTGGTGACTGGCTTCTTAGCATGTTTTCAAGGTTCATTTATGTTGTCAGGACTTCATTGCTTTTTATAGCTGATTAACACTTCACTTCATTGATGTGCCACATTTTGTCTATCCGTTAATTTGGCGGACATTCTGTTTGATTCCATTTTTGACCATTACGAATGCTGCCATGAACATTCACCTCCTAGTTTTTGTGGGGATGCTTTCAGGTCTAAGAAATATCTAGGGTCGCAATTAATGGGTGGTGCGCAAGACAATCTGAACATACTCACTAACACTGCAGGATGAGCCATGTAACCTGTCCCGGCCACGCTTTTTCAGTAAAACAGGGATAGTCACATTACCTACTTTACAACGATGTGAGAAGTTAAAAAAAATTTTTTAAGTAATTAGAGCTTAGTACTGTATCTGGCACGCAGGAAGTGCTCTGTAAAGCTGAACGACTAGGGAGGGACCTCCCTATCCCCGCTCCGGCCTCGGTTAAAGTGTTAGTCACTCAGTCAGTCGTTTCTGGCTCTTTGCGACCCCATGAACTGTAGTCTGCTAGGTTCCTCTGTCCATGAATTCTCCAGGCAAGAATACTAGAGTGGGTGCCACTCCCTTCTCCAGGGGCTCTTCCGAACCCAGGGATCGAACTCGGTTCTCCTGCATTACGGGCAGTTTCTTTACCGTCTGAGGCGTCAGCCTCGGTAACTCGGGCAAAATGCGGGTCGGATAAGCAGGCCCCTGCTGAGCTCGCTCCACGTCTCTCCCGCAGGCACAGGGCGGACAGCTCGTCCACACGCGGCCACCAAGCCCCGGCCGACCCTGGCTCAGGAAGTAGGCCCTGCGCCGCCGGCCCACCAGCAGCCTAGCCCAGCAGCGCTCACCAGCAACTTGTCGCGCCACTCTTTCGTCTGCCACGCAGGACCCGGAAATAGATCTCCCCGTAGCGGAAGCAGAACTCTAACACCGGAAGCGGGAGTACGTAAAACATGGCGTTGGCCGTGCTAGCGCGGAGGACCGGGACTCCTGGTAATCGGACGCCGTGGCCGTTGTGGGGCGAGGGGTAGAAGTGCAGTGGAGACCTTGCAGGGAGCCTGAGGGTGGAGGCGGTACCCCGTGGAGGAGCCTGGGGGAAGGAGGAGACTGGGGGAAATGTGCTAGGGCAGTCGTTGATCACGTGACATATGGAGCGTGGAGCACGTGACCTTACCTGAACTGGCTTGCTCTTACAGTTTCCCTTGCTGTTATTTGCCGCCTCCTCTGTCTGGGTTTCTTTGGATCCCTTCGTCTACAAAAATAGGTTACTATCGTTGGCACATAGACGCTCAAAAAGTTAATCCATTCGTTCAGTAGATTGAGGTCTGCATTTGTGCCAGACATTGGTAGGTGTTGAGGATTGCTGAAGACAGTCTGTAGCCCCAGGAGAGTTACTTGTAATAGATAAACCAGTAAATAAGCACATAAATAAAATTGTGAATCATT
The DNA here is from genome assembly GCF_019923935.1 of Bubalus bubalis. NCBI lineage: Eukaryota > Metazoa > Chordata > Mammalia > Artiodactyla > Bovidae > Bubalus > Bubalus bubalis. The sequence continues at coordinate 26,807,767 of NC_059159.1, read as the reverse complement.
ATAGGTGCTGTGACCGAGAGGGGAAAATGTGTCTGTGTCTTTTAGGTGGGGTAGTCAGGGAAGCCCTCTGAGGAGGTAACATATAAGTTAAGACCTTAAGGATGGTAGGAAGCCTGGTTTTGTAAGAGAGTGAGGGGCTGGAGAATGATTTGATCCAATTTTCCATTTTGAGAAGGAAGCTCTTGCTTTTCTATGAGCTTAAAAGGTGTAGGAATAGAAATGAGGAAACCAGATGGGAAGTAGTAACAGACCTGATGAAAGATGGTTTAGTCAGGATGTTGGTGTCAATGAACTGGGAGGGAAATGGGTGGGTTTGAGATCTGTTTTGGAGATAGACTCCAGAGCTTGCTGATGGACTCCCTCCATACCTGAGGTTATCAAAGGGAAGGAATCGACAGTGACTCTTTGACTTCTGCCTGACCAGCTGTGTATGTGATAGCATCATTTTCTTTGAGGAGGATGGGGTATAGGATAAAGGGGAAAGATTTGTGAATGAGATAAGGTAGGTAAAGCCAAAGTCCAGTTTCTTAACTTTAGTGAGTGAACAAATGTATAGGTGTTTAAAGGTAGGTAGATCCTGATGCTAGGCGTTTAATATGTTGTCGCTCTAAGTCCTTATCTCTGGTCTTTTGCCCCAGCTAGTCTCTGTTCTAATTAAAACTTCAGAAACCTAGGTTTTAGAAACTATGAACTGACAGGCTCCAGGGTTGCACAGGGCTTCTCTAAAGACTCTGGCATGACCCTGATTAACACAGCTGTATCTGGAGACCTGAATGCAAGGATTACCAATCCTGGGCTTGTCCTGGCAAGGGCTTGTCCCTAGCACAGGGCTTCCATCCTGGTCAGCATGAATTTTAGTTCATTTTCCTTTTTAAAATAAATACCATTGAGCACTTTGGAATGAGTATGGAGAGGTCAGATTAACAAGGGCATGGTTATCAGTCAGTCTTCCCTATGCTTAATAGGCTTGCCAAACAAAGGGACCGGCCTTCTGAACTGCACAGGAGCCTGTGGGAGCCACCCTCAGAGAGGCTGCCCCTTTTGTTTACAAGTATCTGGTGTGCTATGGATGGGTGGATGGCTAAGAAAGTGGTGGGTGAGGTCAAAGCAGGAGCCTCTCTCTGGGTGTTCTGTTGTTGGGCTCTGTGGTCTGGCCCCTCCACAGTGCATGGAATCTTGAGGGCGTAATGGTGAGTGAGACTGAAACAGGCAGCTCTGTGGTGTCCTCTTGCTGGCTTCTGTTTCTGTGGTTTTGTTTCTCCTCAGTAGGACTGCATGTGTCAAAACCCAGGGCACACGGTATTTTTTTTTCCATTAATATTTTACTCCCTCCCCCAAACCCTAGGCCACATGCACAACTCATGTAGCGCTTACACTGTGGGCAATACAAGGACTTCAGACATTCCCTGAAGACCCACACAGTCAAGTGGCATTTCTGCTCACACATCCTCACTTCCCCTGAAAACGCCCCCTGCCGCCTCTCAGCTTAGCAAATGGCCCACTGAGGCAAAGAATGAGAATCTCCTGGGAAGCCTCTCTGTTTGAACAGCATTTCTGTTTCTCTGTGCAGTTACAGCCCTGCTGAGCCCTCCTCAGGCTGCAGCTCTTGCTGTCAGATATGCATCCAAGAAGACAGGTGGCAGCTCCAAGAACCTTGGTGGAAAGTCTCCAGGCAAACGCTTTGGGATCAAGAAAATGGAGGGTAAGGGTGGGGCCTGCCTTCCCCTTCCCACTTAGCAACCTCCCTTGCTGCCCCGATATTCCTCTGAAGAGCAGGCAAACCACACAAGTGCCTGGCCCTGTGCTCTCCATGTTGCTTACAAGAACATTTAGTTCCAAATTAAAGAAGCAGATAAGACCTGAAGCAAGGTGGAGGGGCTGAGGAAGAGCAAATGGGTGGGAACCTTGGCCGTGTGACTAGAGTGGAGGTTCCCAGGGAGGGGTTGCGGGCTGCTTGTGTCAGACCCTCTGGGAGTCGGTCCTTTCCAGGGCCAGGTCTAGAGGTTGGAATGCAGCATTTGGGCCAGGAAAAGTGGGGGCTACTGTGTTTTCTTAGCAGCTTGCTGTCTGCCTCATTGTTGGCACCCAGAGGCAATGCACTTGTGGACTTCTCTTCTAGGTCACTATGTTCATGCTGGAAACATCCTTGTGACTCAGCGCCACTTCCGCTGGCACCCAGGTGCCCATGTAAGTTGCTTTGTGCTTCCCTCCACCCCAACTTTTTCTTCACCTCTCCGTGCTCCTGAGCACAGTAATTATAACAGTTGCATCTGTTGGGTGCATACCAAATGCCAAGCATCATGCTGATTCCTGGGCCTGCATTATCTTATTTCATCTTTACTCCCATCCTGACGGTAGGTAGGAATCATTTGTATTTTATAGGTGGGATGCCAAAAACTTAGAAAGGGGGCGGTAGGGTAGTGACAGAGCTGGGATTTGAACCAGGTCTGTTGACTCACAGGTCACTTTTTTGCCTAACCCCCATTTCTTGGAAGAGGAGATTTCTAGTGATTTAAGATATTTTTTTAATCTTGAGAAACTAATTTCAGTTCATTCATTTTTTCTTATTTTTAAGAATTCCTCCTTTGCATAAAGTTGTTATTAGGTGCGTGAAAGATAACCTGAATTTAATAAAATAGGATTCAGTATATGGGCCAGAAATTAGGTCCATACTAGGCAGGAATTTCGGCATCAGCAAGTTAGTATCACTTGCTAAGGTAGGAAAGTTCTTTAACACAGATCTATGCTCTATTCTTTACATTGTTTAAAATGTTAGTTTAGTTTCCTCTGTAATCTATTTCCTCCTCCCTTCTTAACCTCTTTTTTGGCAATTTTAGTTGACACAGAAAGACTGATAGTAACCTATATTTCAAAAATGCTAATTTGTATGTGAATTGACTGTATGTGTAGTAACTTTTTTTTTAAGAACTCGAGACATTCAGTATGTGGCAATGTTCATTTTTAGTTCTACTAAAATAATGACAACAGTAATAAAAACTAATATGTTTTTACCTGGGCAGTATTTTAAGCTCTTTCTGATTATTAATTTAATTCTCAACATGACCCTATGAAGTAGTTAATATTTATCCATATTTTGCAGTTGAAAAAAGTGAGATACAGTGAAGTAAATTAACTTGCTCAGATCACACAGTAGTAAGTAGTAGTTCTGGGATTTGAACCAGAGTCTGTTCTTTTAATTTGAGAGATACTGAATAATGCAGGACTGCCTGGATAAAACTTGCCACACATCTAATCTCAAGTTCGATAAATGAAAAAAGCTAAGATATGTATAGTTAATAATATGTATATATTTAATAAACAGTTTATTTTAATCTCTTCACTCATATTTCTCACCTGAAAATCAGGTTTAGACATAGTACCTACTTCACAAGGTGAGAATTAAGTGAGTTAATGTGTATAATAGTGCTTGGAATAGTGCTTACACACAGTAAGTATGACATAATATCAGCTTTTATCATTACTTTTGTTTAATTAGCATATGCATTATTTATATAGTTTTGAGCCTAAACTTCACCATATAGATGAAAACATTGCGTCAAACTAGTGTTTTGTTAAGCCTCCCAGAAGCAGGCTCCCAGGAGCAGTGATTAGACCTATTCCTGGGCCTGGTTTGGGCATCTGTCCAGTGTGGCTTCTGGCCACCTGTACAGATAGAGGTCCAGGCATTACCCTCAGGGACTGAATAACCACTAGGATTGGCTGTTTTCTTTTCCCACCTTTGTCAGGGAATCATTACCAGACCCAGAGGGAAAGGGAGCCTTAGCTGGAGCTTTCTGAGCCCTCCCTTTTGGCCCCAGGGCCTGAATCTTTGTGAAGAGTCTATCCTAGAGCCCCGGGATGGGCCCCCCTGGCTGTCCAGCTGACTGCTCTGTGTGTTGCAGGTGGGGCTGGGAAAGAACAAATGCCTGTATGCCCTGGAGGAGGGGGTAGTCCGCTACACTAAGGAGGTCTATGTGCCCAGTCCCAGCAACTCGGAGGCTGTGGATCTGGTCACCAGGCTGCCGGAGGGGGCTGTGCTCTACAAGACTTTTGTCCACGTGGTTCCTGCCAAGCCTGAGGGCACCTTCAAGCTGGTAGCTATGCTTTGACTTCCTGTTTGAGGCCTTTGGAGCCCAGGTGACAGGAGAGGATGGTACCAGACGTCATCAAGAGTTGGAGTGATGACAAGGTCTCCCAGTGAAGAGGTCTGCTTGGTGGTGACTGCAGGAGACTCTGAAATGACTGGTGGAAGCCCTTTGGAAGACCTGATTTGGGGCCAACAATAAAGTTAGCTAGAGTCGAGTTTCTGCTATTTGGGGACAAACCTGGATGGAGCGGCATACCGATCTGTTTATTCATGTTCTCAGGTGTACACGGGAATGAGAAGAGGGGACTCCAGAGGAAGGACTTTCCTTCCTCCACAAGGAAGAGGAGAGCTTGTACTTGAGGGTGTCATAGCTCCTTCCCTTCCTGGATCCCACAGAAGTCAGGCTGGGAAAGAGTGGGTAGGAGGGGCCAAGGGGCCAATAGGGAAACCCAGTGTGGTCGTGTTCTTTCCTGGAGCCACATTCAGAGGGAACTGCAGCAACAGCCCCAGAAATGGCCCTGTGGCACATCCCTTCCTGATTGTGTGGGTCCAGGGCAGAGAGGCCCCATCTGGCCTGGAATACTAGGGTCCTTCCAGGGATGAGGAAGATATATCACTGGATACGATTCCAGGGATGAGACAGATTGGGTGACAAATGAGCTGCTTTCTTCTCACCCAGAGACACACCACGCTGGCATTGTTTTCTGATTCCTGGTTTATCGAAAACTGTAAACTACAGCAAAGAATCTGGCTTCAGGAATACTCACTCTGGTCCTAGAGTGGGCTGAGAGCAGGCCTTCATTGTCAACCCAAGACCTTATCTTGGCTTCAGTGGAAGGGTGAAGAAGGAAGTCTCAGTGGGGATGGACAGTCATCCTGGGTGTTAGAGGCAGGCCATGTTGGCTGCAGTCGCAGAGAGAACTTGCCCAGTTAGTGGCTTCCTCCCAAGGACTAGTCTCTGCCCTGAAGGCAGGAGCTTCAGGGGTAGAGGGCAGAGAAGTCTTAATTCTGGAGGTCTGCTTTGGATTTGTCACCTTGATTCTCGGGGCATGACCCCGGATTTCCTACTTCCTGCAAAGGTGACCCAGGGTATGTTGAGGTCTTGTACTAAGGCCCAGCTGGAGGAGATTGCTGGGAGGATCTCCATAGGCTTGGTGCTGTCCCTGCCAGTACCTTGAAGCAGGAAGGGGCAAGATGGAAGAACTGCTCCCTCCTATAGTGTTTCCCTCAGCAAGCAGTCGGCTGCTTCCTGTGGTGGTTGAGCAGAGCCCTGGTTGGGTGGTGGTGCAGATACGACCTTAGGGCCTCCTTATAGCTGGATGGCAGCTGGGAGAGGTAGAGCAAAGATATTACCCATTTCCTTACAATCCCACCCCCACCCCCGCCCACACATACTCCTACTCCCTCTTTGGCTTTTGCTTTCTGTGTCTCCTCTCCCCCAGTGATGGTCCTTCCTGGAGACAAGTTGAATTTTAGAGCTGTTGTCTCCATGGAAAATTTTCCTGCCCAGGAAAATCACTTTCCTGGACTAAGATCTGCCATCCTTTACCAAAGAGGTGAAGTGGAGCCTCGAGCCTCTAGCCAAATCCTAGGCTCTGTATCCGTGATCTTTCCTTGTCCCAGGGGCTCCGATTATGCATCTGCATACAATTAAAAAGTAATAAGGAAAAAATGCTGAGTTCTCCAGGGCACTCAAGGGTGGGAGGACTGAACATTAACCTCCCTGCAGGCCCAGAGCCAGAAGCACTGTGCAGTCAGTCAGCTGGAGCATCTGCTGCTGCTGGTCCTTTTGAACACTCATAGTGGGACAGGGAAGCTGGCTCCCATAGGGGTAGCTGGTAGCTGCTTTGCAAGCCCACCACCCTGAGGCTAGCCCTGTAACTGAGGGAGCCAGGCAGGCTTGCACAGCTGTTCTCCAGCTTCCATCTGGGCCCTTTCCACCAGGATGAACCTAAGATCAGAGTGCCACACACCCTTCTCTCCAAGAAGTCTCTCTACACTTCCTCCCCTCCTTCCTCTGGCCACTATGTGGTACACGCTTCCCCGCCCCGCGCCCCCCCCCCCCAACTCCCAAGTGGCAGCCCCAAGGGTCCTATCTCACCTGCATCCCCTGGGCCTCTCGGCATCTTTCCACTGCCTGGACCTTGGTGGGGCGGTCCCATGGTGCTAAAGGGAGAGGTGTACTCCTAGGGACCATAAAGGATGACTCAGAGTGAAGCTCAGGGTTTAGGGTCAGTGAGCAAGGGAGCAGAATCCAAACCTTTTTTGTCCCCATGTCCCTCCCCCCATCTTGTTTGTTCTCTTCCTCCACCAGTCCAAAGCACAAAGCCCAGACCCTCAGCATTTCGGAATGCACTCAGGTATAAATTCCACTGTTTTCTGGCCACAAGCTCATTCTTTCACAATTTGGCGGCCAGCTCTGATGACACTTGTGGGAAAGTCTGAGAATACCTGTCCTCATCTCTCCATCTCTTGTCTGATGTTCAGGGTTGGGGTTGGAACTGGGAACGCTGTAGGTCCAAAGATTTCTTTTGCTTTTTGTACCCAGCATCCCATGTGGTGCCCAGCCCTGGGGAAGAAGGCTGACGGTACAGTCACCACCCACAGAAGTTAGCTCTGGGCTCCCCTTGGGAGCTGGGGAGAGTGTGGGCCTCCAACTGCTTGGAGAGCTGGGAAGACCATTGTTTTCCCCAGCAGTTCCCAGTACAGGGTCCTGTTGCCAAAGTGTCTGGGGAGTAAGCTGGCCAGGATGTTGTTAACGTTTTCGACACTACTTCCTTGGCCCAGAGGGAACCCAGACTGGAAGATCAGTGTCCACAGAGTAGACCTAGAGGCCCTGTCCATACTGAGCAGAGAGAGCAGATGCCTTTTTGTGGTGATTGGGGTGGGAGGCCCTGAAGGTAAGGGGTTAGTGGGTAGGCATGTTTACATATTGGTTGGGGCTCCAGAAGAATTGATGAGAGCAGGGGATGTGGCAGCGCTGGGGCCTTATGGGTACAGCCGCTCAGCAGCATGGTCATGATAAACACCAGCATGGAACTCCTTCCACAGAGCCACCAGACATTGGGTTCAGCCTGGGGCTGGCATGCACGAACCCATCTCACCTCCCCAGACTGTAATTCTACTCCAGAAGTTGGGTAGGAATGACCTGCTGGGACTAGGATCAGCTTCACATGCATGGGAAACTGAGGGGGAGGCAGCTCCCTTTTTGCTGCTGCATCCATTTCCTATGGCAGAGATTCGTGAGGAGGACAGAGCAGCTATACCTGTCTTCCTTCAGCCCAGGAAAGGAGTGTAAGGGAGTTTACAGAGGACAGACTCAGGGAGGAGAAAGCTTGTGGCAGGGGTAGACACCCTTAGAAACTCAATCAGGGGAGGGAGGGCTCAAGCGTCTGAAGTCAGACTCCTGGCACCCAGCCTCTAGAACTCAGCAGAAAAGGAACCTCAGGGTTCATATACCAACTGTACACAGCATTCTTCCCAAGTAGCTTATTTTTGGTGACCCTGCAGATGAAGAGGCTGGACTTCTGGCCTCTGCTGAGGGACCAAGGGTGCACCTGCCCCAACTCTGTGACTTGGGACAGCGAGAAGTACTCACCAGTGGCCCCAACTATGGCTAGGAGACTGTTCTCCATGGTGACCTCTGCACAGGGAGCAGCAGTGGCAGAGGGGTGCCAAGAAAGGGCACTTTCTTAATCTTAAGGACAGCCACAAGACAGGCTTCCCCTGCACACCCACAACCCACCATCCCCACAGGGCCAACCCCCAACCCAGGACCCCTGATCCAGAGGAGCAGCTTCATTCAAAGCCAGGGTGTCTGTGAGCAGCCTTCCAGGTTCTCAGCTTCTGCCCCTGATCTGTACCATGCCAGGACCTAGGGTCCCATAGATGACACTCCACTCTGCAGGCCTGGCAGCCACGAGGGTCCCTCACCAACCTACAGGAGGGGTTGGCAGGAACAGGCTAGGCTTCTGCTAACCCCAGAAGACAGCCAAGGCAGCTCCACTCACCCAGATCTATGCATCTCTCAGTCGGGATCCCCTCCCAGCCCTACTCTGCCCCGCCCCCTGCTTCCCAATGGCCCAGCTAACAGGGCTGCAGATGCCAATTGGCTGTCCTTTGGTCTTTGCTCCCATCTCTAATGGAATAGAAGTGTCCATGGTTGTCCTGGAAACCAGGCACAAAACAGGAAAGACTTTCCAGTTTCTATCCCTCCCTCCAAAGGGATTCTTGTGCAGCTCTGGGGGCCCTGCCACCTTCCCCCACCGCACTTCCACCTGGCTGTTACCCTAATTTTGACCCCAGGGGTCCAACCAGGGGAATATTTCAAAGCCTCGTAAAGCTCAAGCCTTGGGGCTGAGGTATCCCTACAGAAGGATGAGAGTGGAGAACACTTCAGCCAGTTTAGTCAGAGAAGCTGCACTCAAACTTGCCTCAGTGACCTGGACAGGGGAGAGGATTGGGGAGGCCCTCTGAACCTGTCAGGAGTCGTGAAGCCTACTCCTGGTCCCGCATTGCTTCTAACTCAAGGGGCCAAGACAAACCAGCCAGATCAGTGGAGGTGGGGGGACTTCTGGTTCTGCCAGCCTGCAAATTAGAATTGCCAAGGGGGAGCTCTGAACCCATACCAGTGTTAAGCTGCCACCTCAGACTGGCTAACTCAGAACCCTCAGTTTGGATCGCTATCCACTGAGCTAAGCTCAAAATGTTCACAGTGGGTGACTGAGTAACCAGGACTTGGTGTAACTGGACAGGAGTGGCAGGGGCTGAAACAGGACACGTCCCACCTAAGTTCCAAAAAAATAAGACTCTTTAAACAGTTGGGCTAGTCCAATGACAGCATAGCCACAGCCTGGCCTGTGCACCTTTAGCAGAGTCTAAATGCTGCCTGTACCTGACACTCTACACCTAGTTATTACACAGTTTTTAAGAGCTAAAGGTTGATGTATAACAAAACCTTTTAGAGAGCCAAATGAGAGCTTCAGATGTTCACTAGAATAGGAGCCAGAAAAAAGCAATCATCTCAGCCCTTGAACCCAAACACTGTTTGCTTGCGGTTCTTGCTCTCTTCCTGCCTTAGCAGCCTAGAGTGTAGTGACAGTGCCGTCGAGTCCTCCTGCCCCTCCTGAAGCCTGCAGCCACCGCCTCATAGCTTTGACTTCGGGTTCATTTCGCTTTCCTGGCCTGCTAACCATTGCCTGCCTCCAAGAGTTGTGAGCACTAAGTGACATATTCCACGCTAACCATTGCCTGTCTCCAAGAGTTGTGAGCACTAAGTGACATACTCCACGCAAGGTCAGTGCAGCGGCTGAAGAGACGGAAAATCCCTCCACTGCCATTGGTGGACAGTGGTGCCCTCTCCTGGCAGCTTGAAAAACTTGACATATGGCAGCCTGGGTTCAAACTGAGCCCTTTGTTTCCCAAGCTGAGCTGACTGGGCCAGCATAGCTGGAGAGGGTGATTTTAAAGGTTCTGAGAAATCTTCACCCTCCTCCCCACATTAAGTAAGCTGTGAAGGACTGGTACTGAGCCATTGCTGACCATGGCAGGAACGTAGGAAGGGAGAGAGGGCTTGAGAAAAGGAGGGAGGCTGGACCAACCTTTCCAATATGGCTCTCCTAGGTCCTAAGGCAGCGGCTAGGAACCCATGCCACTGCTGCGCCTGCTTCTAAAGGGGGCAGTGGTAGCCACCGGGTCCTGGCTGTAACTGGCTGCCTCTGTTCTTGAGGTCGCCCCATACAAAACTCTGAGCTGGGTAGGAAACAGAGCAAAGGCTTCTGGGATGGGCCCTGGTGATGCCAAAGACAGAGAAGTCAGCCTCTGCCTCAGCCTGGCAGCAAGGGAGGAAGCGCTGGGTCAGGACCCTGAAGAACTGAACTGGCCCACCTGGTGGCCCACCGGGCGGCAATGAGGAAGTCTCTGAGCCTCTCTGGGCCTGTTTACCCCACATAAAAGAGGGGTCTGGATTATGGGTTCTTGTGTCCCTTCTGGCTCTTGGATGGGACTTTAAACTGTTCTCACTCTGGGGCAACTAGACCCTCCACCTCCTGCCAAAGTACCAGCCAAAACTTCTAGAAGATGGCCCAACAGTGCTGGCTCTCTGACACCCAGGAGGAAAAACACAAGAGCCTCTGCTGAGAGAGATAGAGATATATTTCTTCTGTTGCATATTTCAGGCTTCACACTGCGCTTCAGGCACAATGCTGCTCCAGGTTCTTCTGAGAGCCCTGGAGGAGTCTTCTTCCCATGTCGCTCCTGAGGGCTTACCACTCCAGGGCAGAAGCCCAGGCCCTGCTTGCAGTTCTGGGTACCTGGGAGACTGCAGTGGTCTCAGCAGGCCCTGGTGCCCTGTCTTTCCCATCAAGGGGCAGGGTATGCTGAAAGCCCTAGGGCCAGCCCCGCCCCCTCTTCTATGGTCCCCTGGCTACAAGAGGAGAGGCTGACCCATTAGAGTCCAGCTCTGCAGTGCTTCCCTCATCACCTGTTCTCTAGCTCTCAGAGCCTGCCACAGCGTTTGCAGCCCCACAGAGCCTCAGCCGTGAGCACCACAGGCCAAAGCTGGGGGGTGAGGCCCTAGAGAGTGAGGCAGGCCCAGCCTCCTCCAGAGCAGCAGCAGATGGGCTTGTCTGGCCTCTGCTCCCCAGAGCCTTGGCCCACTTCCTGGGGCTGCTCTGGGCCCTATTGCACATCTTTTGTTTCCAGTTCATCCCCCACCACCCATTTTTCTTAAAAGAAAAAAAATTAGAGGAGAATGTGAGGAGGCTGGAGCCCTTCTCCCCATGTTCCTGCTAACATCTGGTCCCCAGCAGAGCCATTTCAGTGGTAAATACTATGCCCACCTTCCCTGCCGTCTGTGGGTTCTGGATGGCTGACATGGGTGTACAGCCTGGGCCCCTGGTTCTTGCCTGTGAGGGAGACAGCCCTCCGTCATCTGTAAGGTGCAATTTCCCGGGTCTTCCGTAGGCGCTGGCTGGGACCCTGCTACCTGAGTCGCCCATCTGCTTTGACAGGCCCCAGCTCAGATTTGGGGTCCGGGGACAGAGAGCTCCAGCTGGTCAGTCTGCAGAGCTCCAGGGAGGGACAGGCGGAGGGGCCCACGGCACACACTCCGGCCACAGACCAGAAGCTGCTTAGTTCCCCATCTGTCCAGGCTTCCAGCGCCGGGCCCGTGAGCTCTGCATGTAGTCGGGCAGCCTCCTCCGCAGGCTCTGGCTGAGGCAGGTTCAGGATGCCACTCAGGCCCTGGAAACTCTGTTCCATATACTCGTTGTGGGGTGGCCCAGCGTGCAGCCAGCTGGCATCATCTGGGGGTGCAGAGCAGGAGTAAGCATGCCCCACCCAAATGATCTCATGAAGGCCAGACCCTGGGAATCAGGTCTGGGCACCCCAGTCAGTCCTGTCCCAACTCTACCACTGAGTTGCATCTTGCTGAGTGACTTTAGGCTAATCCACAGAACTTTCCGTGCTTGTAAAACTTAGTTTTATAAAATCAAGACAGTAATCCCTTAATTCCTAACTTGAGAATTAAATAAAACAGTGGGCTCAAGGTACTTTAGGAAGTAGGGTTACTTTCTGATAATGGTCTGGTGTGTGTCACCCGGCCCTTTCCAACCCCCTCCAGTGGTCTCCAGAGCCCTCCGAAGCCTAGTACCCAGGCCTTCAGGCTGCGGGCCCTGCTTACTCTGCCGGCCTTCCTTCCCACCTCCTTTGGCATCCGACTCCCCTCCACCCTCTGTTCTCCTCATGCACCAGACACCTGCTAACTTTGTTCCCTCAGTTTAGGATATCCTTTACTGTCTATAAAAATCAGCTCCTCCAAGACTCAGCTCCAATAGCACTTGCTGTCAAGCTTGCCTCCACCACCCCACCCTTCGTCTCCTCCATCAGACTGTGAGTCCTAGGAGAGCAGGGGTGCCTGTTCTGATCTGCCACAGCCACTGCCCCACCCTGGACCCCGTCCTCTTCCTGGTTACCTCTGCTCTGACCCACCTTCTCAGTGATGGGACATGGCTGGAGGAAGAAAACATCTACCTACTTACTGAACACCTACTGTATACCCGCCAGTTTTACCCAGATATTCACCCCGATAGCCTCCAGAAGGCAGTCACTTGTATTGGGCCCCCTGCAGGAACCTCAGCCTATGCCTAGTTTAGAGTCTGTCTCCTAGCCTCAGCTGTGTGACCTTCTCCACCTGGCTACCAGTGGACTGGGAAGATGACCAACATCAGATCTGCTGTCCTAAAAATGTGGAACTTGTGGACTAAGGGGCCCTGGTCAGTCTCCATTGCACTAAGAGGCCATGTATTGAGAAGCCTGAGGCTGACACAGACAGAGAGCACAGGATGAGGGACAGGGTGGCCCCAGAGAGATAGAAAGCACGTCTGAGTCCCAGTGGGACCTGAGTCATTTCCTGAGTTCTGTGGGGGAGAGCCCCACATTTTTCCAAATAATTTCCCCCTTTCCCCTGGAGCAATCTGAGTGGATCTATGTTCCACACACCCAGGAGGTCTCTAACAATTGTATTTCTCTTACTTTACATGTAATAAGACAGGCTCAGGAAGGCCAAGTAATTTGCCCAGAATAAAAGCCCAATTAAAGTGTCAGAGCTGTGTTCTAAAGCCAGGTCTGCCTGCTTGGGAAGCGTGATACCAGAGTGCAGGGCTCTGGGATGGTCAAAGCCACAGTCTGCCACCTTCCCCTACTCGGATGGTTAGCTTCTTGGGATCACCTGTCTGTAAATCCTATCCTGCCTGACTCCTGGGTATCATTTGGGAATACTTACCTTTCCTGAGAGGTAGTTTGCGGTTGAAGGTCAAGGGCAGCACGAGGAAGCGGGTCTCACCCAGGGGTTCCCAGAACTGAAGCAGTCGAACAGTCCAGGCCCCTGGCCGCAGGGGCCGGCTCAGTGGGGGTTTGTACTGCGTGACCTCCGTTTCCGCGTCTACCACAATGTCGTAAGATGTGGCCACCACATAGGTGGGGTCGATCCACACCACGGTGACTGTGAGGTTGGGGCCCCGGGCCCAGCGCTGCATGGCCACAGGCTCATCCAGCGGCCCCAGCAACCCCCCAAAGTTCCGGAAGAGACGCTCTTTGGGGTCCCACTCGGTGCCGACCTGGAGGGAAGGAGGCAGCTGGGCAGGAGGCGAAGGAAAGTCCTCCTCTCTACCTGCTACCCCCTCTAACTCCTGTGGGACATCACTGTCTCTTTCTGATCCTCAGTCTCCCTCTCTGCAAAATGATGGGCTCAGACTGGGATTTTTAACATCTCTATAAGCTCTGAGATTCATTCTAGGCTCCTGTTCTGACCTGCTCTGAAGTGTTGGGGGCCGTAAGGCAGAAAAGAAATTTGAAGTCCTGCCCAGAGACCATCCCCACATGGAGCAAAGGCCTCCAAGAAAGAGACCAAGGAGACACTCAAAAGCCTAATCTTCTGGCCCGACTGGAATGTCCAACTCCTTACAAAAGAAAATCCCTGAGTGTAGAATACAGGCTTGCGTTATAGTGGAACCATGGTCCCCTCCCCGCTGACTGCATGTCCTCTGTGCATCCCAAGGCTGCCATCACTGGGAAAGAAGACCCAGGAATCCAGTCCTGAAAGGCAACCCAATCCTCAGCCCTCCCGTAGTGTCTGTCCTTCTCTCCCCACTACCCTGAGTCTTGCTGGGGATCAGGAGAAAGCAAGGGGAGGACCTGTCCCACCTCCAAACTCTGGAGCCGGCTGGCCTGGTCACTGTGCCCCAACAGCTTCAGCGACCCCTGGGGCATCAGCCACATCTCAAGCGTCTCTGCCGGCCCCTGGGCTGAGGACTGCACCGCCTGCGTCACCAAGTAGCCCTGGAAATGGTCGTCATAGAAATACAGGTGCACGCTGGACGGCAAGCCCCTGGGCTCAAACCTAAGAAGGTTCCAGCAGGGAGAAAGGGAGAGGCCATCAGCACACCCGACTTGGCCTGGAGTCCCAGGAAGGGGGCTCCGGGGGAGTCCCATCCCCAGGTGCTTGCTTTGCCCAGATCTCACACCCACAGATCCTATGTGCCTGGCTTTTGCCATCTTCGTTTTATTTGCATTTTTTCCCTGCCTCAGGCTGGGGGCTCCCTGGGAGAGGGTCTGTCTCTTTCTGATTGTCCTCCTTATAGGGCATTACATCCTGAGAGTCTGCAAAATGTCAAAAGGAGGTCTCACCTGCAGAGTGGGTTGGCCTGGGGGGATGCAGCAGTGGTGATGTGGCGCAGGCTGAGGCGGGCAAAAGCGGTGTAAGCAGTGAGCATGACATCGCTGAGCCCACTGGGGCCATCAGCCACGTCATAGGTGTTCTCCCAGTAGGCCTTGAGGGCTGGGGTGCCGGGCGGGTAGCTGTCATATAGGTGGAAGTCCAGGATTTCCAGTACCTCCTGGTTCACAGTGGATTCAAACTTGCGGGCGAAGAAGGTGGGTCTGGAGACTTGCTGGAGTGGGAGAGGCAAGGAGGGTGAAGGGGTCTGGAGGTCCCAGAGAGCACATCAGGGGAGGTGCCTTTTCCCAGCAGTGCCTAGAGATCAGCTGCCGAGGGTTTTTCCTGCCGCCAGTTTAGCCCCTGCCCCCGGGGGCTGCTCCCGGTGAGGGTCCCCCAGATCCTCTGGTTGGACCACCCAGGATTGTTTCTGACCCTAGAAAGCAGCCAGCGAAAAACTGGGGTGAGGCTCTACCAAGGGCCAGAGGTTGGGGGTCATGGGGAAGCACCTGCAGCCGTAGGAAGTCCTGCGGCTTGAAGTCGTTGGGCGAGCAGCCGCACCAGTCCACGATGTGCTTGTACTGGCACTTGCAGCCCAGCTTGCGGTTCCAGTTGGTGACCCGCAGGTTGTTGTCCACGAGGCTCTCGCAGGCTGGGCTGTTCTCCAGCACCGTGTGAAAGAAGGACTGCAGGGGGCAGGGCGGGGTGGAGGGTGAGCCCTCCAGCCCAGAGGGACTGCGGGGGGCGGGCCGGGGTGGAGGGGGAGCCGTCGAGGCCGGGGTGGAGGGTGAGCCGCGGAGCCCAGAAGGACTGAGGGGGCAGGCCAGGGTGGAGGGTGAGCCGCCGAGCCCAGAAGGACTGCGGGGGGCAGGCCAGGGTGGAGGGTGAGCCGCGGAGCCCAGAAGGACTGGGGGGGCAGGCCAGGGTGGAGGGTGAGCCGCCGAGCCCAGAAGGACTGCGGGGGGCGGGCCGGGGTGGAGGGCGAGCCGTCAAGGCCAGAGTGGAGGGTGAGCCGCCGAGCCCAGAAGGACTGCGGCGGGCAGGTGGCGTGGAGGGTGAGCCGCGGAGCCCAGAAGGACTGGGGGGTCAGGGCGGGGTGGAGGGTGAGCCGTCGAGCCCAGAAGGACTGCGGGGGGCAGGCCAGGGTGGAGGGTGAGCCGTCGAGTTCAGAAGGACTTGGGGTGGCAGGCTGGGGTGAAGGGTGAGCCATCGAGCCCGCCACTCGCCCCCCCGCATGGGTGCGGGCCCAGTCACCCACCTCGGCCGGGAGCAGCGTGTACGTGTAGAACTGACGCAGCTGGGCCACAAGCGGGTCGTCTGTGTATACCACATACTCCACAAAGCTGCGAGTTAGCACGAACCAGTCCGAGCCACCGTCCACCACAATGCCTGCTGGGATCTGCCGCTCGCCCAGACGCCACATGTGTGAATCGCACTCGTGGAAGAGCCGGTCCAGGCCCTGTTTCTTGATGAACCTGTGGGAGGCACAGGGGCCTGTGGCTGAGGATCTTGCAGGGTGGAATCCAGGCTCTCATCTTTCCAGGAATCAGCACTGCACTCCTCAATCTGTGATTGGTTTGGAGGTTTTGCAACCCAGGGCTGAGGCCACCAAGCCCCCTGTGTGTAGGGCTTGTGGTGAGAACCCAGGACCAGGGCATCCTCCACCATCCCCTTACCTGGAGTTGTCCCGGCCATGAGACTTGAGGAAATTCTTGTCCCGGTTCTTGGACAGGAAAGCTACCAGCTCCTCATTGGTCCTGGAGAGAAAATGGCATGTGGGTAGCGTGTGTGAGCATGGCTCAGTTACCAGCCCAGAGCAGACAGACCCCTCCAGCACTCTTTATCTTTACTCTTTGGCCTCTTCTTTTCTTACTGAGAGCCATTCTGGCCAACTGACCTACTCCAAGTTGATGCTCTGGGGTGGTGAGTATCTGAGGTCCCTGAGAAAGACCACTTCATCCTTCTTCCCCCACTTCCTGTCTGACCCAAGATCCTGGTTCAGACTTCTGGTTTCTTCTCCTCCCCATCTGTTGTCCCTTGCAACCCTCATATCATCTTTCAGCAACAACTCCTCTAAAACATTGCTGGGGCCAAGGAATCATGTTTGAGGTGTGCAGATCCCAGAATGAGGCTTTGGGGAGGGAAGAAGTCCATGGGGACCCTGGAACCCTGAGTCCTAGAGGAGGCCCACCTCCCATCTTCAGGGCTCAGAGCACCACCCCACACCTTGTTGGGTAGTCAGTGGCACTGAGGTTGATGAAGAAGTCCCAGGCCCAGCCGGGCACCTCCAGCAGGTCCTGCATGCTCCGCAGATACATCCTCAGCAGGCTGGCCCCGCCCCAGATGGTGACCATGCGCCAGGGCGTTACCCGCACGTTATCATACTGCCGGGCCAGCTCCACTACCTCTCGGTGCAGGTAGTTGGAGCGCTGTGGGAGGTGGGGTGGTGGTGGTGGAAACTCAGCAGTGGAAGATGAACCCCCAGCATTACAACCTCCCCACCCGGCCCCACCCCAGGGTGGAGGACAAGTGACATGAAACGGACAGAGCATGGGCTAGGGCTCCAGCTCCGAAGCAGCCATGTCACCTGGTGCTGGCTGCTCCTCCGTTCCCTGCTCTCCTATCTCTGGGCCACTGAGCAAGTCAGAGACACTGTCTGTCCATGACGATCTGGTGTCTGCCCTCCCCACTCAGATGCCCTGTCTCCCTGGCCATAGCAGGTACCTCGTCCACATGGACATAGAAGAAGTGCTGCTTGTGGTACACGGCCTTGAGGAGACGCTTCAGCTGGCGGATGGCACGGCCATGAACCACCAGCATGTAGGCGATTCGTACTGGGGGGCCATCCGCGGGCTGCTGGGCCCGGACCTCGTCCCATGGGATGCCAGGGCTCATCTTTCCTGAGAGTAGAGAACAGGGGCATCAGTAAGGTCCCGCCCCAGGTCACAGGGTGGAGGCAAGATGGGAAGAGGGAGCTGCCTGCCGTCCAAAGGAGGAAGCCCGGACGTAGAGCCCGATGCTCCCGGGCCCCAGGTCCACCTCTGCCACTTAGTGCACTCATCCCCAACTTGGGCAGCGAGGTGTGCCCTTCCAGGCTTTCATCCCTGAGAAACGGGGGCAGGGATCCCTGCCGAACACCCTCCTGGGCCCCCACCTCTCTGCCTATGCTTGTCTCTTACCAGCCCGCTGGCAGTGCCGGGGCACAGCCTTGGGCATGAGGCTCCCGGCCTGGTGCAGGCACACCACGTTGGCGATCTCCTGCTGGCACTGCTTGGAGCTGGCCCGGGCCAGTGCAGACAGAGCGTCCTTGCCAACGATCTCGCATTTGGGCGTGAAGCTGTTGTCTGTGGGCTGGGGGGCGCCCTCCACACTCCCCGTGTCTCCGTGTGGGAAGCCAGCCGCCCCAACCAGTGCCTCCTCAGCTGCTGCCCCGCTCAGGTTCTGGCGGCCTGGGGCCTCTGGGGGTGGGGTGGGGGGGATCCGCCGGCCGGTTCTGTGCCGGCTAGTTACTGCCCGTACCACCTTGGCCACGGGCACACCGGGGCTCTCGGCGCGGCCCCGCCAGCGCCCATGCCTTCTGCCTGCGCTGCCCCGCCGCCCAGCTGAACTGTCTGTGTCCTTGGAGCCTTCACTGGGGTCGAGTGGCTGTGGCTTCTTCTGCCTTCCTTTCTGTAAAAGATAGGCAAACACAAGTCACCAAGACAGTCAGTCTCCTCCTGCTCCTGCTCCTTCAGCTTCTGGCTGGCTCAGGCCTAGAAGCCCCCGCCACCCTTTATCTAGAAAAGTACTGTTTGCCTGAGCACTCTGCACTTCTGCTGGGAGGTCTCCTTGACCAGCCGGCGGAGGAAATGTCGCCCTCCCCCAAGGCACCATCACATCCACATCCCCTCCATCACACAGATCACAGGGCACTGAGCCTCCTTTGGATTCAGATACCACTTTCTTTTTCCACAAATAGGAAGATGAATAAGAGAGACATGCAGAGACCCTACAGACAAGAGTGTCCATCCAGCACTCCCACCCGGGCTTCACTGGGACAATATGATGCTCTTCAGAAGGAAAAAGCATTCTGCCATCTACAGTATTTCCACATGCGAGTGCTGAAGCTTCAACAGAGCAAAGGGGTCTTGCCTGGTGGAGAGGGCAGAGGTGAAATCTGAGACCCCATTGCTGGTTGGGTTCTCTGTGAAGCAGAGACTAACAGAGTGCAGGAGACTCCCTTGGGGGTCACACTCTGGATGACGGGGTAGCAGGAGCAGGCAGCTGCAGGGAAAGCCTTCAGATGGCCAAGCTGGCCTGACATCTGGGCAGAGGGAGAAGGAAGAGCTTCAGACAACAGCTTGGCTTGGAGCGGGCCTTGACCAGCTAGTGGGAAGCTCCAGGGCAAAGACGGCCTAGAGATGGGAGCCCTGGTACTACTGCTGGGAATGGCCAAGGAGGTGTCTGGCCATGGCTGGAAGGCTGAGGCAGGGCGTGAAGGCGCCTGCAGGTGCAGGCTGGCAACTCATCGCTCCCTGTGGCAGGGCGGCTTGCGAAGGGAAAACCGGGATAAGGGAAAGCCTCCACGCCTGCTTCCCAGCTTCTGTAGCCTCTTCTCAAACCTAGGAACCTCCCTAATGATCCGGCCACACTTGAAAGTGTGTATAGCCACACTCATTCCAGCTTTCCCTGTCCTCCTTTTGTGATCCCCCTCCTTCCCTGCCTGATCAAATTCCATCCATCCTTCAAGATCTAGCGGAGTCTCCATGTGTGAGCCCGTCCCATTTGCCTCGGGTGGGACGTTCTTCTAGCTGACCAACTCCTTGGGAAGAGGCTGTCGTGTCAGCTCCATCTCCCCGGTGCCCAGTGGAGTGGCTGGCATGTAGGGTGTCTGGTTGGTGTCTGCTGGATGAGGCACAGACTGGATGGAGGAGTGAGAGGCTCCGTGTGACTACTCTGGAGTCACCAGGGCTTCCCACTCAGCTCTGTCACTCCCCCACAGTTATATACCCTCTCTGAGCAGGTTCCCTCAACCATCAAATACAGGAGGGAAGAGTGTCCAAGAGAAAGAGCCTGAGATACTGCAACTAGAAAGAGCTGCCCCCTCTCTCTCTCTCACCACTCTCTGTGTGAGTCCTCTTCCGGCCTAGCCTTCCAGCAGCAGCACTCACTGGACCACAGCCTCTGAAGCAGCCTCCTCAGGATGCCCTCCTGGTGTTCCCCTGGTGTGGCCTCTGTGGCCACTCCTTATCTGTCTTCTTGGCTGATCCTGCCTTATCTCCCAAGGCCACTTTGGGGACTTTCCTTGTCTGGGCTTTCCAGGTGACCTCACTCAGTCCCAAATTTCTCTCTGTGGCCTAGAGGGGCTCCCTTGAACTTTCAGTTGTCTAACTGCCAGCCTCCTTGATGCCTCTCTTGGGAGTCTGATAGACCTCTCAAGCCACAAATCCAAAAGTGAGCTCCTGATCTTCCCTCAGTCAGCTCCTTCTTCAGTTAATGACCAGTTAACTGGTTCAGTTAAGGGCCAGTCCACCCTTCAATGTATAATATATATAATGTATAATGTAATATGTATAAGTGTATTTTTAAAAAATATTTTATTTATTTGGTTGCACAGGGTCTTAGTTGTGGCATGCGGGATCTTTAGTTGTGGCACAAAATTCTTAGTTGCAGCACGTAGGATCTAGTTCCCTGACCAGGGATCAAACCCCGGGCCCCCTGCATTGGAAGTCTTAGCCACTGGACCACCAGAGAAGCCTCTGTATAAATGTATTTATATGGTGCTATTCTATGTCTCTCCCCTTACAAGAATGCCATGTCCATGAAGATAGAGCTTTTTGTTGTTTTGTTCACGGATGTATTCCTAGAGCCCAGAAGAATGTCTGGCAATGGGGGAGACTCCCTCCCTCTCTCTCTCTCTCTATATATATATGTATATATATTTATATAAATTTTTGGCCATGCCACACAGCTTGCAGGATCCTAGTTCCCAGACCAGGGATTGAACCCATGCCCTTGGCAGTGAAAGTGCAGAGTCCTAACCACTGGACCACCAAGGAATTCCCTCAGTAAATATTTGTTGAATGAATGAATGAATGAATGAAAAGCTCTTGGCACAGGCTCAGCATTCAGTAAATGCTGTCATGCTCACTAATATTAATGAAAGGGAAACAGTCAAATGTGAAGTCAGGAGAGAAGCCAAGGCCTTCAGATACTTTGGACTATTGGGTCGAGTTTTCCCTGTCCCTCCCCACCCTAGGACCACTCTCTCCTCCTCTGTCAGAGCATGGCAGATGCCTTAGGGCCAGAGCCCCAGCCCTATACCCTGGCACCCCAGCCTTCTGTGCCCAGCATCCAGCCAGCCCTCTGATCTCTTGGGAGGTTCCCAGTGAGAACTGGAGATGTCTGTCTCCATCTGAGAATAGACACCTGCAAGAGGGAGGGCAGAGTGGGGAGGAGGCAACAGGCTCTATTCTACCCATGTTGGGGAGGGCACCCTGCACTGGGAAGCCCCTAGGAATGGCTGCAGTCCCACTGAACTGAGTGTATGTAAACTGGTGATGTCAGACCTGGACACACACGGGGCAGGGAAAGACATTCTCAAGCTGAGGTGGGTGGAGATGGCAAAGGAGCTGTGGCTTCTCAAGATGGAAGCCAGTATCAGTGAGTGAGGAAGCTGGTCAGGAGGGCAGGGCTTGGGGCACAGGGCCAGGCTCGCTGTGGTGGGGGAAGGATGTGGGAGGAGAGGGCACGTTGGTGTCCTGCACTGCAGCAGGAGCTGGCTGACCCTGAGAAGGACAATCCCAGAGGGGGCTGGGGGACCAGAAGGCAGCAGTGAGGAAGTGCGGGGGTCCCTGGTAGGCAGCCAGCCCCTTCCCACTGCCTCATCCCAAGGATGTTTATATGTGCAGCAGCAGGGCCCCATAGTTGTACCCCTACAGGAGTTGCCCAAAGTTGCCCCTAAGTCAGAGTTCCCTCTAATTACCGAGGACGGGGACTGGCCCTCTGACATCCACCTGGATGCATTCTGGCCTCCGAGGCCCCCTCTCCTCACTGAGGAGGAATTCAAAGACCTTTCCTGGCTCTGTAGCTTCTCCTTGGAATCCTTCTCTGAGTCCCAGAGACAGAGAACACAGCAATGCTGATCCACCACCTTTGGACTTCTCAGACTGTGCTTAAAGTAAGTGGTGAGACAATGTTTGTGAAAGCTTTGAAAACCATAAAATGGCTCTTTGGATGTTAATGGTCATCTCTGGTCTCCAACCTAGCGCAAGGCCAGAGTGTGCATCTTAAGTGCATGTCTCATTTCATCCCTGCTTAGACCCCTTTGGTTTCAGCTCTCTCCCACTGCACTTAGAATAAAACCCCAGCCCCTCACTGTGGGCTGCAGGATGTGCCCTGGACTAACTTCTTCCAGGGATCCCACCACACCCTCCTTCCCACTTCTTGAGAGGAGCCAGCTAGGCCCATTCTCCTAGGGGCCTTCTGCCTGAATTCTGCCTACTGCTTCCCCAGGCTTTCAGCTCACAGGCCACTTCCTGCAGAAGCCTCCCCAACCACCTATCTAAATTAGCCCTCTTGTTACTGAGTTTCCTTTTCACTGTCAGTCTCTCCCTGCAGACTGTCTGCCCACAGGGCCGTGACCTCATCATCTATTTTATTTATTTCTGTATCCCCAGTATTAGCACAGTGCCTAGTACGAAGTAGGACTTAATATTTGTTGAATGAATGAATGAATGAGTCCCTATTACCATTGTGCAGTAGTGAAATAATAAGATATTTACTGATGGTTTAGCATGTGCCAGCAACTCCTGCAAATACTTCACAGGCATTACCAATGAGAGAGGTGATATTATTGCCCCCATCTTGGGGTGGGGGGCAGATACCATTGAGGATGCACGCGAAAGAGGTTAGGTGATTAGACAGTGGTCACACTATTCACCAGGAGCAGTGCTGGAATAGGACATAGGACGGTGAGTTGGGGTGGTCCAACTCAGTACCCACCTTCCTAAATACTTATTATGCTGCCTGGCTGCCCTGAGGTGGCTGCCGAAAGGCTCCAAGCACTAATGGCTGCTTGGACTGCACAGCCTCTAGGTTATCAAGGATCTTTTTTCCATTCTGGTCCAGGGATTCCCCTATCCAGTTCTGTTAGAAAGCTGGAGGAGGAGGTGAGGAGGCAGGATCCCAAGCACTGCACCAGTTCCCCACCCCAGGCTGGAGGTAGGGCAGCAGAGACCTTGAGGCCTGAACAGTCTCTCAGCCCTTCCAGAGATTCACACAGCCATGTAGCAGAGGGTCTGAGAAGCCCTGGATGCTTTGCCATGCCCCTCCTCAAAGTGGTCACCAGCCCCTACTCACATATGTATTCCAGGGTCAGAAGGCTCCTTAACTCCTTGTCAGCCCATTCCATGTTAGAATGTCTCATCTGCCCCCAAAATCATCTCTTCGCCCTCCTGCTACTTACTGGGCCACAGAGAACAAGCTCAGTCCCTTCAGATGTCACAGAGTCAGCCTCCCCTAACCCCTAAGCTCAGCTCCTTTTGGAGTTATGATCTCATGTGACTCTGTCCCAGCTCCCCTCACCATCCCAGTCTGTTAGTTCTCCCCAAAAAAGGCAAAAGCAGTGATTCTCCCAGTTTCCACACTAGGCCTTCCATACTGCCCAGATGCAGGAAGGAAAAATGGATATCAGGGCTCCCTTGGTCTTCACCCTGCCAGGAGGAGAGGCCCAAGAGGATGGGGCAAGCAGAGCAGAGAGTCTGACTCAGAGTCCACCAAAACCCAGGGGTGGGGGCGGGGAAGCCCTGTCTTCTGGTCCACAGCTTAGGGTCAGGGTTTGACTTATCCTCTTCAACCTTCCAGGATGGTCTCAGACCCCACTGGACCCTCCTGATCACACTGGGGGAGACATGTCTAATCCTCCAGGGAAAACCACATCAGCCAAGAGACTCTCAGAACGAGGACCTGGGGCACTAAGAAGGATAGGGTTTGCCTCTGCTCCACGGCCTGGGGCTCTGCTAAACTAGCTGCTGCTGTCCCCATTTTCTTACAGTCAGAGAGGGCGAGTCCCCAATTCCCTAATGTCCTGAGGCCAGTTCACCAGCTCAATTCCCCTGCCATCCTGTCCAGAAGACCCATGCAGGTGCTTCAGACCCCTGGTTGAAAAAGCCACGCCTCAGGTGCACTCCACTTCTCTCCCTCGGGGTCTCCCTCCCTCTCCTCAGTTGCCAGACTGAGTTCCACCCCCAGGCTCCACTTCTTAACTGGCCAGTGCCCCGCTGAGGAGCGGGTTGGCGCGATTGCCCGGGGTCCCTAGGCCCCATTCCTCCGCCCACGGCGCGCACACCCCCACCCCCTCCCAACTTCAGAAAGTTTGGCCTGGGGCTCCCCACCTCCAAGCCGGCTCGGGCCCAGCCGCGCCTCTTGGCCGGGCTCTCCGCCACCCGCGCCTGACCTTCACTGCTCGCGGAGCTGGAGACCACCCCACCAAGACCCGCTCCTCCCGGCCGGGGCCCCTGCCAGCCCGCGGCCCGTCCTCCGGGTCATGCACCGCCCCCGCGCTCAGGCCCCCGGCCCGCCTGGGAAACGGGCGCCAGGGGTCCGAGGCCCCGAGCCAGGCGGCCGCCCGTGCGCAACACGCAAGCGGCCCATGCCCCACTTCCCCGGCGGGGGCCATCCGTTTCCCCGCCAGGACCCCGCGCGTCCCCGCGCCCGGCCTGCCCGCCTGCCCGCCCGGCCGTCGGAGCACCTCGCCCGGCTCGTCGTCCTCCAGAACGCTGAAGCTCCACACCACTAGGCCCTGCAGCAGCAGGATGGCCAGCGCCGTGGCGATCGCCAGCTTGTAGCGCCGCACCAGCTTCTGCACCCGCGCGCTCGCCACCATCTTCCTGCCCCGGACGCAGGGCGCGCGCCCAGCCCTGCAACCCGGCCGCGGGCGCGTGCACGGGCGCGGGCAGAACCGGCTTCTCCCGAGGGAGGCGGGCCTGGCGCGCGCTGGGGCGGGGCCGGGGGCGTGGCCCGCAGGCCCGAAACGCCGCGCCCCGCGGGCCAGGGGCGGAGCCTGGGCCAGCCGACCTAGCTGTCTCACGGGCCGCCGGATTCTCACGCGGTGGTTCCTTGCCTGTTTCGGTCAGTGCCCCAGCTCTTGCGCGTTCTCACCTCCTTCCGAACGGCAAACCCATGGAACCAGAGTGCAGAGAGGTCTGTGGCCTCACCTGTCTCTGACTCGCCGCCAGATGTGGGGTGTGGGGTGAAGGTGGGGTGAAGAAACTCAGCTTCGCCGAGACCAACTCCCTCTCGGCCCTCTTGCACGCAGAGAATGCTAGAGCGCCCAGAAACGCCTGAGTTGGAAGCGATTGTGTAAGTCCCACAGCCCTTGCTTAAAAACCTTGGAAGCCGCACCTACGGGGCAAAGTCGAACTCCTTTGAGTGGCATCTGAGGCCCTTCACGAAGCCTTGTTTCCTCTCTCCTCTCCCTCTTATCCTCAGACTTCTACTTGAGTCGTGGTTATTGAATTCTAGGGTGTGTCAGAATCATCCGCAGGATTTGATAAAATAGATTGCTGGACCCGCTCCCAGAGTTTCAGAATTTTCAACAAGTTCCCAATGATGCTGAGCTGCTAGTCTGGGAGCACGCCTGAAGAAGCACTAAACCTTTGCACGTGCTGTTCCCCCGTGTTCGGCCCTAGCAGCCGCTCCCCTACTTCACTTCCCCTTCCCATCCGTGGCATCCTCCCAAGTGCTTCCCCGGCACAGGACAGTCCAACACTGCCCACATACATGGTTGTAATTTCTCTGGAATCATGGCCTCTTATTTGAATCCTTAGCTCGGCGATGGACACTCAGCAATGCTCAATGAATATTGTGAAAGAAAGAGCAAATGAAGCCCAACTTCCTGTTACATCAGCTGATCCTAACATTTTTGGAAAGCCTGGCATGTTCAAGCAGGGCATAGAAAAGGCCTGAACCCCTGCAGCGCTCCCCTAAACGTGTCAGGTCCACTGAGAGAGGGAAGGGGATAAGAAGCAGGGCATGCCCAGTATAACCAGGTCCGTGCCAGGTGGTGAAGCCAAGCTCCCTGAGAAAGAAACGATCAAAAGAGCAAAGCGAAGGTTGACTATTTATAATGAAGATTTTAAGAATCACTACACAGAGGTCTGGAAAAAGAGATGATTAAAAAAAAAAAAGCTTGAAGGCAATGATAAAAGGGTTTGGGAGTTGTCAGGAGATAAGCTTGGTGAGGAAATTCTGAATACAGGAGATGTAGTTATTTGATGGCACTTAAGTAAAACCTCCTTTAATTATCTCCTGCCCCTTTGGTATTTGTAATGGTTGCACTCCTCACCATTAGTTAAGTGGGAGAATTGTAAGCAATGTTTCAGATGACAGGCTACTTAAGAGAAACTACCCTTCAAGATTTTGGAAAACATCAGTTGGCATACCAGCAATTGATAGGTTAATTAAATATAGATCTGTGTGCTCATTCAATCAGGTCTCCCAGGGACTGTCTACCTGTCCATAGTCCCCCTGCACCCAACAATTAAAATAACTTTATTTTCGCTGATTTTTAAATGTATTTCTTTATTTTGGGCTGTGCTGGGTCTTCGTTGCTGTGCTCAGGCTTTCTCTACTTGTGGTGAGTGGGGGATATTCTTTGTTGCTGAGCATGAGCTCTAGGGTGCTTGGGCTCAGTAGCTGTGGCTCACAGGCATACTTGCCCCATGGCATGCGGAATCTTCCCAGACCAGAAACTGAACCCTCATCCTCTGCAGTGGCAAGTGCATTCTTACCCATTAGACCACCAGGGAAGTCCTATTTTTCCACTGATGTGCAAATGATATGTACTCATTATATAACATTTAAAACTTAGAAAAAAATAAGGAAAAAAATAAAAGTCACCTGCAATCTCACTCCCTGAGACAATCATCATTAATATTTTGGTGAAGATCCTTTCACATCTCTTTACGTGTGTAGAATTTTCCATGAATGGCATCACATTGTACATATGGTTTTAAATATAGAAACTTTCTTTTAAGTATTTCTTTCCCCTTCCCCACTATGTTAACAGTCTGATTTCCTTCCTACCTTCCTTCTTTCCTTTCTTCCTTCCACTTTTGTAGCAGTTCACACACACATACACACACACGTACACACACACATGGGTTTTTTATTTGGGGGTGAGATGTGTCATTATATTTTAAAAGTTGAATCATATTACATACACTTTGTATCTTGCTTTTCTCCCTTGATCGTAAACACATAGTAGAAATTTCCCCAGGACGGATGGGACAGGTCTAACCCATTTTTTTAATGGTTGCATAATATGCCACTCCTTTTTTGAGTGAACATTCACTTGATTTCCAGTTTTTGTGACTACCACAAGTCTATAATAAATATGAAAAGCGAAAGTGAAAGTCCCTCAGTCATGTCAGACTCTTTGGGACCCCATGGCCTGTAGCCTGACTGGCTCCTCTGTCTTTGGAATTCTCCAGGCAAGAATATTGGAGTGGGTTGCCATTTCTTTCTCCAGGGGATCTTCCCAACCCAGGGGTTAAACCCCGGTCTCCTGAATTGTGGGAAGATTCTTTACCATCTGAGCCACCAGGGAAGCCCCAAGAAAACCACCTGTCGATACAGCCTTTCCTTGGAGTGGGTAGCCATTCCCTTACATGGTTCTACACGAATCCCTATGCACTAATGTTTTCATTTCTGTTGCAGTGTTTCTAGAGGATCTTCCTGACCCAGGGGTCAAACCTGGGACTTCCACATTGTAGGCAGACGCTTCACCGTCTGAAGTCACCACCAGGGAAGTCCTAGTGTTTCCTAGGAATGGGATTACTGGGGAAAAGGGAATTTTAAATGCTAATAGCTATTGCCAGATTGCTTTTCCAAAGAGTTGTGACAATTCACTTTTCCAACAGCATTGTATGAAAGTATAGTTTTCAGGCATCCCTTCCAACAGCAATTATTATCACTTGAATTTTTGCTAATCTGATAGGTGAGAAGTGAGTGCCTTAGTTGTTTATTTGTGATTTTCTGCTGAGGAGTGTCTCAACTGGTTTCTTGACTGGATTTTCTTTTCCCAGAATTGCTTCTTCATAATCTTCATGAGTCTATCTATTGCTATTGCACTGTTTGTTTTTTTCTTATCAATTTAAGAGTTTTTCATCCTTTTGAAATGGAAAGTTTTCTTCAATTTATCACTGTATTTTGATTTTTTAAGATCTAAAAATAGAAGACTTTTCTTGGAATCAGTTATGTTCCTCTTCTTTTATAGCGTCTCATTTTCCCTTCAGGTTGGGTGGATCTCTCTGATTCTTGATAAGATACACGGTCTCATATCTTTTCTCCTATAATATTTATTTAACATCTTACATTTAAGTCTTTAATCCATCTGAAATTTTTTGTGTGTATGGTATGAAGTAGAGGTGTAGAGTCCTGACTTAGCACTTATTCCTTTTCACTCTATCAGTACCCGTTATCGATTTTACTGTTTTTTAATAGATTATTGGTAATTCCCTGGCAGTCCAGTAGTTAATATTCCACACTTGCACTGCAGGGGCCCAGGGAAGTAAGATTCCACAAGATGTGCAATGTAGCCAAAAATATTAGAAAACAAATAGGATAAATTGGTTATTGTGGTATAACATGCCTTGATTGATTTAGATTTGACCATATAATATACGAGGTTCATTGCTTCCCACCATCCCCTCTTCTATCAAATTCCCCTATAACTTTCTCTGTGCATTTTATTTCTTTTATTGTAGAAAGTCTTGAAAATACAAAATGGCTCCTCAGAAAATCAGAGCAGGAAAGCAGTTTTAGTTTTAAGTGGGCTGCTTCTATGATATGTCTTTTCTCATATGATGGCACTATCCTTAGATCTTAGCTTTAGGAGAAATATTATGATATGTGGATGCTGGATGTTTTTAACTTCAGCAGCTGGAGCTCAAACTTGGCTCAGGACCAGACCACAGGGAGGTCCCTGCAGTAACATGTCTGGGCTATGCTTCCCAAGCGTCTCCATGGGCCCTGTCTTCTTGCCTTTATCTAATTTCTGCATCTTTGTCCAGTTCTTTGGATTGACACTTGGCTGGGCTGGCTGTCTGCTGCACATGATCCTGGTTTTACCCCTAGATGCTCCCTTTGGGACATCTTTGGCCAGCTCACACACAGCCCAGCCCTGGGTTCTTGGGCCTCCGCTTGTCAGGTATTAAGTTTGAACATCTATTGAAATAATCGTACGTGTTTTTCTAATGTGAGATGATGGTTGTTTTAAAAATGACTTCCACATATTAAAAGATTTTTGCATCCCTTTGAGTAAATGTAACTCAGTCCTAGTAGATTTTTTTTTTAATTGTAGTTTAGGTTGAGTTTAACTTGCTAGTATTTTAACATCTATTTTATAATAGAGATTGACCTATACCAGAGGCTGCAAACTGGTGACCCATGGGACTTGTTTATGTGACCAAAGCAGTGTTTTGAAGCATTTGATTTTGAATTCTTGAATAAGGGGTGCACACCCTCCAGTTCCTGTAGTTCCCACTTTTCCCTGTCATTTCACACATCAGTCAACTTCACCCATTTATATTAGTTTCTGGTGCTTATAAACACTTGAATTTGCAACCCCTGGTCTATGATTTTCTTTTCCAGACTTAAGAATTAGAGTTTACAACATAAATTGAGGTGCATTATTTCTTTATTCTGTGTTTTGAAATAATTTATGCAACAATAGGGATTGTGGTATAATAACAACAATAGACACTGCTGTCTCTTAACATTAGAAAAGTCTTGCCTACAAAAGCATAAAACCCAGGAGTCTTTTAGGGAGCTAATTCTTCAGTAACTTCTATTTTATTTTTTCTTCTTGGTTATTGACCTATTCAGAATTTTGTACTTCTTTTTTGGGGGGTCAATATTGGAATTTATGAGTCTTTTTCTGAAGAAGAATTTAAATGCTCCGCTACATCTCTATTATTTTCCTTTCTCCATTATTTTGTATGTATTGCATGTCAACAGTATGGATTATTCCAAAATGAAAGGGTCATAGCTCTTTCAGTTTTCTAATTAGCCAGCTGAGAGCCCATATCCAGTATTATCTTTCTCTTTAGTCCTCAGAGTTATCTAAAAAGCCTGTGGTGACCACATGCATTTCACAAAGGAGGTGTCAATTAGGCTCCTGGCTCCAAGCTGGGGAGTAGGAAAGCACTTTGGGTAGGACCTTCTACTCCTGCAAATCATCTTATTGCCACATGGGGTCGCTGTTGAAGCCGGTCTGTAACTAGAAGTCCTGATGGGGTTTTCCACATCCCTACCCAGGCGCTTGCGGTGTTTGTGCTGTCACTTCAGTCATGACGTACTCTTTTCGACCCTATGGACTGTAGTCCACCAGGCTCCTCTGTCTATGGGATTCTCCTGGCAAGAATACTGGGGTGGGTTACCAGGCCTTCCTGGAGGGGATCTTCCCCACCCAGGGACTGAACCCCAATCTCTTAATGTCTCCTGCGTTGAGAGGTGGGTTCTTTACCACTAACAACACCTGGGAAGCCTTACCCAGGCCCCTAAGCCCAGACAAAATGCCCATTACCTGGACTCCCAGGATTTAAGTATCAGTGCTCAGAAGGAAATGGCACCCCACTCCAGTACTCTTGCCTGGAAACTCCCATTGACAGAGGAGCCTGGTAGGCTGCAGCCCATGGGGTCGCTAAGGGTTGGACATGACTAAGCAACTTCACTTTCATGCATTGGAGAAGGAAATGGCAACCCACTCCAGTGTTCTTGCCTCAAGAATACCAGGGACGGGGGAGCCTGGTGGGCTGCCGTCTATGGGGTCACACAGAGTCAGATAGGACTGAAGCGACTTAGCAGCAGCAGCAGCTCAACTCTTTTACCCCCAAACTCCATCTGCTAGTATGTTTCCATTGTGAGAAGTAGAAACTCTATCTCCAAGTGACTTAAACATTAACAAGAACAAAGTGTAAAGTTCATGCTTTGACATAGCCATTATGCTCCAAACATATAAAAATGAGAGGAAAAGTTTAAAAATACATAAACAAGCTAAAAATAGGATAAACATCTCAGGAGACCTTCTTAAGGAGAACCAACTGGTGGTAAGACCAAAGCCAAAGACCTGTGGGGGTAGTAGGAGCTAAAATATTGCAATGGACTAGAGGACAGAGGCACACAAAAACCAGCCTGGTTTCTGGCTAAGACCAGGGATTGGAGTGAGGCCCCCTTACTTGTGAAAGGATGCTGAAAAAGAAAAAAAAGGATAACCAACCAGCTCTCAGGAACTGTGGCCAGAACTGTAAGCCCAAGGAGGCAGCAGAGGAAAGATACCCTCATAACCAAGAACTGAGCCAACCCTGTGCCTGAATCCACGAGACCCCCAAATTAATGAAGAGCACAAGTTCACAGTGACCTTGTGTTCAAAAGTCATGTTCTGGACTAATCTTGTGGATAT
The DNA here is from genome assembly GCF_019923935.1 of Bubalus bubalis. Lineage (NCBI taxonomy): Eukaryota > Metazoa > Chordata > Mammalia > Artiodactyla > Bovidae > Bubalus > Bubalus bubalis. Next base: position 26,777,023 of record NC_059159.1, on the reverse strand, counting down.
AACCGTAAAACTAAATCCACCAGACAAGAAAGAAGGGAAATAGAGCACAAAGTAGAATCAAAACCTCCCAGCCATCATGAGCCTGAAAACCAAAATTCCAAAGCGCATAAACTCATGAAGAAATCAAATGCCGAAAAGGACAGCCAACTCAACAACCTAAGCATGAAATAGATGAAAGTTATTTTTTGGGCTAAACTTGCAAAGATTTGAAAATAAGGCTGCTCAAATTCAGATGAGAATGAAATGAACATATAGATACAAAATGTAAGCAATTATAAATCTCAGAAATAAAAACATAGTCATGAAATTTAAAAAATCTCAAAGATAGGATGAGTTTTAGGCTGGATATAGTTGAAGATAAAATTAGTGAACTAGAAGATAGTTCTAAAGAATCTACACTGAATGCAGCAAGGGGAAATAAAGAGATTGAAAGTAAAAGAGAGCAGTTCAATGAGCAGGAGGATGAGACTCCAAAATATGTCCAATAGGACTTACAGAATAAAGAACAAAGAAAATGGCAGGGAAGTAATATTGAAGATATAATAGCTGAGATTATTCCAGATATAGAAAAAAGTACCCAATCTGGTAATGTGTATCTTCCTAAGTGTGTTTAAGCAGTTCACATTTATTGCTATTAATTATGTATTTGGACTTTCTTTTACTATCATGCTATATTTTCTGCTGCTTACCATCCTTTTTCTCCACTTTTTTCCTACTTTTCTACCTACTGCTGAGTTGATAAAATCTCCTATTTTCTGTTTCTCTCTGCAGTTCAGGATTGGCACAGTTTTTGTCAACTTATTTGATGCCTTCTGCTTTTTTTTTTTTAAAATAACTTCTTGTGTCTTAATCACCTCCTCTTCACTCCACTGGTGAGGGAAAGATTACTACTCTAGAGTTATGGGGATGGCTGAATACCTGATGCCCAATTCTGGGCAGTTTGTTCGTCACATATACTTACTGTCCAGGAGAGGCGGGCACAGCACACTCTGCAGCGCCATATGGGGGTTATACTCAGAGCCAGAGTGAACAGCCTGGGGAGGCGGGCATTACAGTATCAAAAGTGTGAGATGAACCCTGGTTTTCACGAGAGGCTGTTATTGGCTTATTTGAATAATCGTGCAGGTGAGAGGGAACTGAAGCCTACTTCTGGGTATTAAGCAGGACCTTATCCTGCTCCCCTTGATAAGGAGGGTTGTTTGACTAGGGACCTTACTGGAGGGAGCACAGTGGGGAGGGGAACTTAGAGTTAGGCCATTCAAGGCTCTCTCAATTTCACCAGGAATCAAGGCAGCACTTAATACTGGGTCTTAGTTTTAGCCCTAACACATTTTGCTCTTAATTTTGTTTTTAGTGCTGTATAGATTGTTTACTGTAATCTTCAATAATTTAGAAAGCAAGAATTAAAATTCTTTATTAATTCTGCTTTTATTTACCCTAAAGATTTTCAGAGATTTTTGATATGATATCAATGATCATGGGCTTCTCTGGTGGCTCAGACAGTAAAGAATCTGCCTGTGGATACAGGTGACCAGGGTCAAGAAGATCCCAGGGTCAAGAAGATCCCCTGGAGAAGGGAATGGCAACCCACTCCAGTATTCTTGACTGGAGAATTCGATGGACAGAGGAGCCTGGCAGGCTACAGTCCATCAAAGAGTGGGATATGACTGAGTGACTAACACTTTCACTTCTTTCAATGATCATAGTCCATATAGAACTCTATATTTTGTTCCTTGTTGTGGAAAATAAATTTTCCCCCACTGGTTCCCACTATTTCTTAATTTTATCCAGGATTATAAAGGCCATCATTTTTGTTTATAATAGCTAATATCTTTGAAAGAAAATTACTTTTTCTGAATCTTCAATTTGAAACTATTAAAAAAATGATTTAGAGTAATGTATATGCTTTAAGTTATATAACTAAGTTATAACTTTAAGTTATAAGTTACATCTAATGTCCTTTACCAAAAGGATAATTTTTTTTAATTTATTTATTTATTTGGCTGTGCCAGGTCTTAGTTGCAGCGTGTGGAATCTAGTACGCTTCAGTAGCTGCAGCGTGTGAGCTCAGGAGTTGTGGCACTTGGGCTTAAATGCCCTGCAGCATGTGGGATTTTCCCAGATTGGGGATCGAACCGGTGTCCTCTGCACTCTATGGCTGATTGTTAACCACTGGACCACCTGGGAAGCCTGATGATTTTTAAAGTGGGTTAGGAATTTCAAAGTAAGGCATATTTATTGCAACAAGCCAGTTGAAAAGAAGAGTTTGTTCAGAAACAAGCCAGTTTCCGAAGAGCCAGTGGCTCCCTTTCTTTCCTTACTGCTCCCACCCCTCAGAATTAATCAGCCTTGACAATTTTCTTTTTTTCCTTCTACATCTTTCTCTCTGCTCACATAAATGGTCAGATGCAAACCCTTTAGTAAGTTCCCCCTCTTTATTTTACAGAAATGAAATGATAGCTAATTTATTAGAAATCGCCATGAGAGTTATTACGTTCGCATGTGTGCGTGCGTGTGTTTGTCTGCACTCAGTTGTGTCCCATTCTTTGCAACCCCGTGGACTGTGACCTACCAGATTCCTCTGTCCATGGGATTTTCCAGGCAAGGATACTGGACTGGGCTGCCATTTCCTTCTCCAGAGGATCTTCCCGACCCAGGGATCAAACCTGCATCTCTTGCATCTCCTGTGTTGGCAGGCAGATTCTTTTACCACTGTGCCACCTTACTTTAGCATAGATGAATCATAGTTTATTGAACCATGAACTTGTTATTGGACATATAGGTCATTGCTGGTTATTTTGCCGCTGAACTTATTGCTACAAGAAGCATCATAGTTCATATGTCCTTACATACTGGCGCCTTTATTTTTAGATTTCCAAGATTGTGTTGAGTGTGTACACTTTAATTTTTTCAAGATATTGCCAAAAAAGATGCTAGATTCACATTGTCACTTTTTCTGGGAGAATGTATGAAAGTTTTCCCCCTAAACCTCTAAGAAGGTGCTTCAAGCTGGATGTTTTCTCATTTATGAATTTTTGCATCTGATGTTTTTTTCCTGTGTCCTAGCATACATTTTCAAGAAGAATACATTTATTCAAGAAGAGTACTTGGAAGGGATTATTTTTTAAACAATGTCTGCACCTGAGAAGGTCTTTTTGTTACCTTCATCACGAATGACAACATGGTTTTTCCTTTAGGTTTCTCTGCTGCTGCTGCTGCTAAGTCGCTTCAGTCGTGTCCGACCCCGTGCGACCCCGTAGATGGCAGCCCACTAGGCTTCCCTGTCCCTGGGATTCTCCAGGCAAGAACACTGGAGCTAGTTGCCATTTCCTTCTCCAATGCATGAAAGTGAAAAGTGAAAGTGAAGTCGCTCAGTCATGTCCGACTCGAGCGACCCCATGGACTGCAACCTACCAGGCTTCTCTGTCCATGGGATTTTCCAAGCAAGAGTACTGCAGTGGGGTGCCATTGCCTTCTCCGTAGGTTTCTCTAGATCAGTATATTTCAAATTATGGTTACAATCCACTTAAGTTAGTAGACTGTCAGTGCATTTAAAAAATATATAAAATGACACAGACAAGGATAGAAGACATTAAAGATAATTATCATGTATCATGAACGTCCAAAAATCTGAGTGAGAAAATTAAATTTTTATATCCTTTATCCTGTTAAAATATTATATATAATATTTATGTATGTTAACAAAATAAAATGTATTTCTAACAAGTTGAGGTTAAAAATTGACATTTACTTCTCTGGATGTTGTGAGAAATCTGAAATCATTTTAATTTAGGCTGTTTGTTTTTATTGTCCATTTGTCTGTAAGATCCTTATTTATCACCCCTCTCCCCAGTTTAAGTTTGTTTTAAAAAAAAATTTTAAGGACATATTGCTTTAAAAAACAAGCAAGCAGACAACAGAACTGAGGATATAAACTAAAAGTTAGATCTCCTCCTTCAGTTTCCTGTTTTAAGGGTGTGTTTGTATGTCTGTGTTACAGAAATTTTCTTAACTTTTTCTACTTGGAGAATTCCACCATAGTGTGTCTGAATGTGGTCCTCTTTTCATTAACTTAGCTCAGGACTCAGAACATACTCTCAGTTCCAGCTGAGTTCTTTCTGTGCACTAGAAAGGCTTCCTCCTTCCCGTGTCTTTGATTACTGCTTTTGCTGTATCCTTTTCTCTCTGGAATTCCTATTATTCCCAGGTATATCCCCTGTGTCTAACTACCTGTCTCTTCCTTTTCATCTCTTTACCATTTTACCCGTGACCATGTTAATTTTATTTTCTCCAGTGTCTTGTCTGCTATTTACAGTGTTCATCGTGGGTTTTAACCCAGCTATTGTGGTTTCTGTCTCTCTGCTGTATTTCCTGCTCTCAGATTTCTGCCTCTTTATTATGATCTTTTCTACTTTCTCGATCTTTTCCAGCGTCTCCTGGAATCTTATTGAGAATCTGAATCAGATACTCAACGTTTTTTAAAAACCTTGTGCAGCAGTAAATATTTTTGGTTTTCCTACCAGGGAGGCAACTTCCTCAGAACCTTGGGGGGGGGGGGGGGGATGTTTAACTTTTGAGCTGCAGAATCTTCCCAGATCTTATGAGGTTTCTCTACCTCATCTTTACAGAGGAAATTCTGTCTGCCCAAGGTGACTGTGAAGGTGGAATCTTGATTTCTCTTTTCCATGTGGAAAGATATGAGAAGTGGGAGTGGCAGGGGGGGGACAATGTCTTCCACTCATTCTCAGAGAAATCAGATGAGTGAATGTGGCTCAGCTCCTTCTCAGAATGTTTTCTGGGCTGCTGTTTGTCTGGCAATAATTGGCTTGGCCCTGAAGCAGGCAATGTGTAGGGGCTCTGCTGGCAAAGTCTAGTTGAGGTGTGAATGACTAGGGAGCCCATTTGCCTAAGGAACTAACACCGCATTCTTCAGTCCCTCCTCAGTGAGAAACTTGACCGTTTCATATCCACTTGCCTAGTTCCTGTAACCTTTTCCTCAAACGACCCTGTACTCAGGAGAAGGAGCTACCACCCTTTTTTTTTTTTTTCCTATAAACAAGGGACTCATGTTATGTGGAAGAGTTCTTGGGTGAATCTTTCTCAGAGGATCATTCAGGCTCAGATTAAAGGCATGGAGGAAGTTGACAGGGAACACATTGGGGATGATCATTTCAGATGTCATAGGCCAGAGGAATAGGAGAAAGCAGGAGTTGAGCTCCCACTGCTGGAGACCCAGTGCCTCCTCCATTGATAGATTTTTAGAAAAGGGAAAAAATGGAAAATTTTTTTATCACTTTTTAGTTTTATCACTTTTAAATTCTCAAGAAAACATAACTGCTGCAAATACGTTAATGAAAGGCTTTAGGGAATTTCCTGCAGGGTGCTGGAATGCTTCTCTACTTCCTGGAGCCACCAGCTTGCTTCTCAGGGCTTCTGGGAGGCTGAGCCCAGGTGTGACCAGCCAGGCACCCAGAGTGCATTGCGGTGGTACGAAAGCTGCGGGGATGCACTCTCACCCCATCCTCCCTAGGTCACATGGCCTCCAGCCCTTGCCTGCTGAGTGGAGGGGACTTTCCGGGCAGCCAGCATCTCTTATTCTGGTCTGCTCTGATTTTAAAAGGTTTCCTCTTCCCGTTTGATTTCTGACTGTGAAAACAAAGAGTCATCTTCTGCGCTTTTAGCATTTGATTAATTATCATAGAGAGGCTAAAACAGCTAAAGCCATTCCCAGGTCATCAAGCGTCCCTGGAGTTAGTGCACCCGAGGAAATGATGCAGGCGAAGAGTACTTCAGGACAGAAAGGCCGGACCAGGGCTGTGACAAGGTGGCACGGAGGCTTGGAGGCCTTGGGAAACCTTGATGGCAGGACCTGAAAACAGTGCCTTCTGAAAAATAGAAGCAGTTGAGTTGGACACTTAACGTCACCTTTGCGCCAAGGCTGATTGCTATTCTTGGCAAAACACAAGAGGGGATATGAGTTACGTGAATGACCAGCAAGTTCCCATTTGTTTTTCCTGGGGAGGCCCCTCAAGTCAGTGACCAATCCATGCCCAGAGGTGAAGTAGGCGGTCTGCTTCCAAATGTTAATGAGGTACATGTTTGTGTAGAACTGAACCTCCGTTTCTCAGAATGGATTGTGATGGTCTGTGTCTTGTGTATGTATGTGTGTATGTGGTTCATATGCCCGCAGATCAAGACACCTAGGCTCTGAGGAAGCTCACAGGCTTGGCCCTGTCTTCACTCTGACCAACTGAAAGGAAACTGGCTTGGATTTGGCATGGCTTGATTTTGACCAGACTGCTGATGCTCTCACAGAGCAATCTCCATGCCTAATGACTATCACTAGAAAATGTCCTGACGTTGGAGAATTCTGTCTGGGTTGGCTGGGGCTAAGGGCTAGACAATACTGCTGTGGGGTCTCCCCAGAGGATGTAAATAATTCCACCATCAGGCAGGCTGGGAAGAGCCAGATCCTGTCATAGAATACCAGAGCCTCAGAGATAGGCCTAAAGCTGGGAGGAAGGAAACCTCTTCTCTCTGGGGTGGACGGTTGTTGGACCTGGACTCCAAGTAGGGAGGATATTCAGCATTCAACTTCCAGTGAATTTTAATTGAATACCAACATTCTAAAAGTTGGGATACAGTGGCAAACAAAGCCCTTGTATTCATGGGGTTTACAGTCTACCAAGGGCTTTCCTTATAGCTCAGTTGGTAAAGAATCTGCCTGCAATATAGGAAACCTGGGTTCGATTCCTGGGTTGGGAAGATCCCCTGGAGAAGGAAATGGCAACCCACTCCAGTACTCTTGTCTGGAAAATCCCATGGACAGAGGAGCCTGGCAGGCTACCATTCATGGGGTCACAAGAGTCGGACACGACTTAGCGACTAAACCAAAAACCAAACCACAGTCTACCAAAGAGAGATACATGATACACAAGCAAGAATAAATGAACGAGAACTAGTCAGTCAGTGATACGTACTATAAGGGCCATAAAAGAGGCTGAGGTTTTGTGGGGACTGGGGCCCCTAGTAGACGGGCTGGGGCCTCTAGTAGATGGCACATTCAGAGAAGACCTCCTGGAGCAACGCTAGGATCACTAGATTAGAAGACACCAGCCAGCCAACAAAGATCCTGAAGCTAAGTGTCCCAGGATGAGCAAAAGTCCTGCAGCAGAAGTGAGCCAGCTACATTCTTAGAACAGAATGAAGGCTCAAGGGGCTGCAGGTTGATGAGCAAGGAGAGGAATGAGTTGGAGTGGTGGCCAAGGCCAAGCTGTGCACCTGAGGGCAGCTGCCCTGCCAGTGCCAGGCATGAGGAGAGGCTGGGAAGAGGCTGTGGCAAAACAGGCAGTGGGTGGGTAGAGAGCAGAGCAGCAGTAGGGGCAGAAGGCCAGGTGAGGCAGCAAAGAGCACAGGATGGCATAAGGATCCTTGGGGATCCCCATGGATATCTGCGGAGGCTAGACCTTCTGTAGTTGAGTGGGATGGGAACTGGAGTCCCTGAGACTTGTGCCCATTTGTGGACCCAGGCTGTTGAGGCCAGTGCATGCTGACAACATGGTTTTGACCACAGCATCATCATGCAGCTGGGTCCTGGCTGAGCTGTAAAATTGATGGCTTGGGAACTCTGTGGGCTCTGTCTGGAAGGATACACACGGGGGTATGGGCTTTTGTGCTGAAGGAGAATGCAGGAGGGTTTCCTGGATTCACTTTTTCCCCCCATTCAAGCTACAGAGTTTCTTGAGCATCTATTATTTGCTGAATATTCTTCTGAGCAATAAAGATACAATGGTGAATGAAACAGGCCAAAAAAAAATCTCTGCCCTTATGGAACACACACACACACACACACAGGAAAATCAAAAAGAGGGAGAAAGTGAGGGGGAAGGAGAGAGGAGGGAATGGAGTGGCTGCATGTCTTGGCCAAGTGAAGGAATTGGTCTGGGACCTTGGTGGAGACAGATGCAGGACCATAGCTCAAGAATGTGAGGAGACTCCTGGACACCTGTCTGCCTCTCTGAAGTCCAGGTGATAGGACGTGGTGTGGAGCTATGGATGTCATTGTCCCGCTGCTCCTGCATCCCCTGGTCTCAGCTTTCATGGCCTGAGGGCTCTGGGTCCCCCAGCAAAGACTAGCTGACTGAGGGCATCATGAGAGGCCTCAGTCACCACAGAGCTCCAGAAGCAGTGCTGTTCTGGGCACCCTGCAGAGAAGGCCTCAGAGAAAGGGTTGTCCTTGGGCGCAGAGAGGCTGAGCCCCCTCATTCAGAAACTCTAGGGAAGGGTGGCCAAGCCTCTGAGGTGCTGCCGGCCAGAGCAAAGGACTTCTGTGGTTTGGGCGTTAGTGATGGTGCGGCCTCATTTGTACCCATAGGCTTTTGAGGCCAGGGGCCAGGGGACTGAGAGATGTGGATGCCCCTTCAAACCAGGATTCTCTAAACACTTGCTAATTGTAGACAGAGAGAAACAGATGCTGTGCTAATAAAATCTGTGCATATATTTATGTTAAAAAGGAGGGATTTATTGCATGTTATTTTTTACACGCTCTTTTCTGAACCATTCGGACAATTTATTGGGAGGCATGTTAAAGTGTTTAAATATTAAACAATAAAATAAATCTCTCCTGGGTAAGCAGTCTTCCTCTGATGTGATTTGGTTTCACAATTTCAGCTGACTGCAGCAGCCAGCTTCAGGGAGGCGCGTCAGAGTTGCCAGCTGGTTTGGAGTTGGTGCCATGCCTGTGGCTGCACCTTGTAATGTCTGTAGAAATACTCACTAGAAACTGGGCCTGATGAACAGTATTTTAAAATTTGATATCCAAGGGCATTTCCCAGAGAGGGGATTATTTATACCTTGCCTCTTACGTGAGAAGGCACTTGGAGAAAACGGGTAACCGGCACCACCTTTCTGATTAATGCCAATAGTTTACCCCCAGGGAACTGCCATGCTGGCCTCCCTCTCAGTTTGGCTCCACCAAAAGATGTTCGGGTTGCACTCAAAAATAATTAGTGCTGGTTTCAGCTAAAGGTAAGTATAACCCTTCAAATTTGAAAGTCTGGGAAAGTAAAACTGTATCATTAGACAATCTACCCTACAGATTGTCCAGAAAATTTACTGGAAACTTCAGAAAAATTTACTCCCTTTTCCATTCAGCACTACCCTATAAGCATCCGAAAGCTCACTCTCTCTGGTTTTTCCTTGTTTTCTTCTCCTCTCTCCACCCTCTGTCCCCAACCAGTCTCAGGGTCATTTTATCTATCTGCTTCTGAATTTTTCTCTCAATGGTAGTGGAGGTGTTTTGTGTATAAGGGAAAGGATTTTAGTTCCCACCAAGGGAAATATTGACCAGTCAAACAGTTCTTTCTCTTATTAAAATGGATCATTTCTCCAAGCATAACCTCACTGGTTATTCTGCTAACAATGCATCTGTCACTTCTGCTACCAAAATACTTTCTTTTAGATCCTAGCTTAGCTTGGAGCCTAAAGATGGGAAGGGGCAGTACCCTTCCTTAGAGGGTAGGAGGAGAAAATCCCAACCTGATACAGGAGGAGAAACTGCTGAGTGCCTGCACTGTCCTAAAGGGAGGCAGGTCACCTGGAAAGGTAATGAGCAGCCTGTTTGAAAGTGTTCAGTGGAGACCGGTTAATTACCTCTTGGTGAGAACCTGGACAAAACAACCCCTCAAATCTGTCTTAGAAGTATAAACCTAGGGAAATTTTTCTGGGCTATTTATTTCCAAAAATAACTTTGTCACTTTAGTGGACATCTGCTATTTCTGCCGTCGAGCTCCCTCTGGCTTGGGGAAGGATTGGCTGCATCCCAGCCCCTAGTGGTGGAGGGTGGGAGGAAGGCGAGTTCTCACTGATCACATTAACACCATACAAAATTTTCACACTTTGTGCCCCTCCCGTGCATCCATCCACATGCCTTTTCCCCAGACTTCCTTTTTCCTGATCTTCCAATGTTTCTCCTTCGAGGTCCCTGACCACTTGCCACTACCCTTGAATCCATGTACACTCTTACTTCAGGTCTTTCTCTTTGTACACAAAGTGGACTGACTACAGATTTACCCCTGAAGCTGAGAGTTCTCCTCCCTGCTCTTCCAAGACCATCCCTGTGTGCAGTTATAGGGCAGCAGTAGTCCATTCACCCACATAACAAGTCAACTCACCCATGAACCAAACTTGGTTTTTTTCTTCCTCCATCAGCTGGTTTTAAGCCCCCAAGCCTCTATCCCAAGGTGGCATCTACGTGCTAAGTCACTTTGGACATGTCCGACTCTTTATGACCCTGTGGACGGTAGCCTGCCAGGCTCCTCTGTCCGTGGGATTCTCCAGGCAAAAATACTGGAGTGGATTGCCATGCCCTCTCCAGGGAAGGTGGCATCTATAGATGTGATCTAAGGAGGCACAACTCAGCAGCGGCTGATGAAAGAGGGGTCAGATTGGGGCACTAAATGGGAGAAAGGATGAAGACTGCCCTTTAGGTCTTCCCTGGTGGCACTGATCTCTGCCATTCCTTCCAGGTTAAGATATAGTTTTTAGTTGACTGGGTGGGAGGCAGTGTCAGATGTTTGCCTTTCCTTTGCCTCATTATCATGGCCCTTACCCTATGCGCCAAGGAACTAGTGCAAGGATTCTGCCAACCCTCAGCTGTGTCTGTTCCAGTTATAGATTAAGAGGCCAAGAAAATAACTATAGGTGGTCTATGGACATAGAGGACCCACTGTAAAGCTGGCCATGGGCTAGACTACACTCATTACCTGACCCTGTATGTCCCCACTCTAACAAGGGCCATGGTGATTCTTCAGACCTCTGGGTATCAATGTCAACTTGGACTTTGTGCCCAACAGTTCTCGAAAGAGGTCTGGGTTATTCTCTTTCCCTAGTACGTGATCACTCAAGTAATCACCCAAGATCTTCCTGGGGAGGACCTGGGGGAACCTTACCCTGAACATCTGCCAGCAGATAAAGGTCCTTCTTTGTTCAGCAGGTTCCAGGTATTACCTTAAGTTGGGAGCTAGACAAGGGATTATGGCTTTTTATTGGGGTGGCTGATTTTTTTTTAAATAAGGAGTACGTCAAGGCTGTATATTGTCACCCTGCTTATTTAACTTATATGCAGAGTACATCATGAGAAACGCTGCCCTGGAGGAAGCACAAGCTGTAATCAAGATTGACAGGAGAAATATCAATAACCTCAGATATGCAGATGACACCACCCTTATGGCAAAAAGTGAAGAGGAACTAAAAAGCCTCTTGATGAACGTGAAAGAGGAGAGTGAAAAAGTTGGCTTGAAGCTCAACATTCAGAAAACTAAGATCATGGCATCTGGTCCCATCACTTCATGTGAAATAGATGGGGAAACAGTGAAAACAGTGTCAGACTTTATTTTGGGGGGCTCCAAAATCACTGTAGATGGTGATTGCAGTTATGAAATTAAAAGACGTTTACTCCTTGGAAGGAAAGTTATGACCAATCTAGATAGCATATTGAAAAACAGAGACATTACTTTGCCAACAAAGGTCTGTCTAGTCAAGGCTATGGTTTTTCCTGTGGTCATGTATGGATGTGAGAGTTAGACTGTGAAGAAAGCTGAGCGCTGAAGAATTGATGCTTTTGAACTGTGGTGTTGGAGAAGACTCTTGAGAGTCCCTTGGACTGCAAGGAGATCCAACCAGTCCATCCTAAAGAAGATCAGTCCTGTGTTCATTGGAAGGACTGATGCTGAAGCTGAAACTCTAATTCTTTGGCCACCACATGCAAAGAGTTGACTCATTGGAAAAGACTTTGATGCTGGGAGGGATTGGGGGCAGGAGGAGAAGGGGATGCCAGAGGATGAGATGGCTGGATGGCATCACTGACTCGATGGACGTGAGTCTCATTGAACTCCGGGAGTTGGTGATGGACAGGGAGGCCTGGCGTGCTTCGATTCATGGGGTCGCAAAGAATCGGACACGACTGAGCAACTGAACTGAACTGAACTGAAGCAGCACTATTTCTGGCTGTATATGTTGCCTCTAGGAACACCATGTCCTATTAACTGTTTCCATGGCTCTCCTACTGATTTTCTGATCTTACTGCTCTTTATGAGAATCATAGCCACTTCCGACAGGTAAGTGCTACCCCCTGGCCTCTATTCTTCTAGATTCCTCTTATCCCCGTTATTATCAAGGAGCACTGATCTATAAGAGCATCTCCCAACCCCCAGCCTTGGCCTATGGAGAATACAACTGGAGTGAACTTCTCAGTGATGCTGGTGTTCATTCTACCAGGTTGGCTAAGAGTATCTGGTGTGCTCTCCCAGAGAACACGGTCAGCTGGGGAGTCTGCAAGCCCTCCATAGGATAACCCCGTCTAGCAGGCCCTCCTGTTTGAGCCATTTGATCCCTTCTTCTACCACCACTGTGGCGGATTGGGCTTTTTAACTTCATGGGCCATTGTTATTTGCAGGCTTCAAAGAGCTAGCCTAGCACTTCTCCTGGGGTTCTTGCCAGGGAGTGAAGTCCTGTATCATAGGACAGTGCTCCATGTTAATAAATTCTCTCTAATCAAACTTTGTTTTCTGCCTCCTTGGTCTTTATCCTCAAGATCCATCTCCATATTTACTCTCTGACTCCTATCAATGCATATTGGCAAGTTCTTACAACTCTTCCTTCATTGGATGTTATTGTGACTTGACTCTAGTTCTTTGTCTGGTGGCCTGGAAGGGGATGTCTCCTGTCTTACAAAGCAGAGGCTCCCACGTCACTTTCAAGCAAGATGGTGGTTTAGCCCTCAGCAGGGAGGAAAGGGCATTTCTGCAGTCTAGAGGGTTCAGTGGAATCTGGAGATTTAAGGTTTTCAAGTGCGTTGACCCAGATGTTCCCATTCCAAGTCTCTGAGTCCTGCTGCTTCTCTATCAGGGCATGACCTTGGCAGAGCAGACTTGTCTTCACTGAGACGACACTCTCCTGAGCTCCATTCCGCTTAGAGTTATGTTCCGGACCCGACCCTCCAGCTGCAGAAGATGAGAGTCTCTGTGTATGCTGCCAAGGAGACTTGCATGCTTTGTCTTAAATTGGATTAAGCATCCTCAAGCTTTCATTGTCTTTCTTCAAGCATTGATAACCTCAGCCATGTGATTCCACAGTCTTTATGTTACGACTTCTCTTGAACCCCTCAAATGCTGGGAATTTGCCTCCACCAATGCCTTCTCTTCCACCAGTCTCCCATCCCAGTACATCCCCAGTGAAGTCTGACCAATTGCACCACTTCACTTCTAGCTTCAAACTCCTGTATTTAGAGTTTGCTCCCTAAAATTACTGCTAGTCCCAATCGTCATAGGTCTGGGTCCCTAGAAATAGATTCTGTGGTAGAGATTTTCATGCCAGAAATTTATCAGGGTGTGGTTTTGGGAAGATAATGTTAAGAGGGTAAATGAAGCAGGGCTGAGCAGGAGGCGGTTACCTGCAATGCAGTAGTCCCAGAGGCTGCAGCCAGTCCCACAGAAGCTCTGGGGCTGAGGCGGCCCTGCAGAGTCATCTTAGATTTAGGGAAGAGGACTTGGCCTTTGCACCCCTGTACTAACCAATCATTGGGAGGCCATGTAACCTTGAGAGAGACAGAGGCTAGTATTTGGAGGGGAATAAATAGGGCTGAGCATTTACTAAAATGAGACGATGCCTGAAGAATTCAGCTGCAAGCCTTCACTCAGTCTTTCCGGCAGCTGGGGGTATGAAGTGCTCTAGTCCTGATGGGGCGAGAGAGAGGTCGTGCCTCCAGTGTCCATCACCCCGAGGGAGAGGTTGACCCAGCAGAAAGCAGAGAGGAGATGAAGAATCTATCCATGATCTATGAATCTAAGCACAAATAGTAAAGGCTTATTGCCTTTTAAAAAACCTGAAGCTAGGATTAAATTGGTGAATTGGAAAATTTATTAATAAAAAAGGTTTCTGTATAAATGAATGATGATTCTTCTTTTTTGGACTGCAGTGCTACCTGAATATGGAGTGAGAATTACTTATGGAAATATTTACAAGCTTATACTGCAGTGTAATTGGTGCTTGTTTGAGTACTTCATTAATATTTAATTTTGCATCATTTCTTGAACTAATTTATTGGCATGTTTTCAGCATTCTACTGAGAAGCTTAACATAAATCACATTAATAATAAATGACACGAGAGCTTTTTGTATTTCCTTTCTGAACAATCATTTAAAGATAATTTTCTATGACAGGTATTCAATGTCCTGTTGAAGATAAGATTTGCTAAATGTCTGCTTCAGAGACCAACAGGAAATACAATGTGATTTTAATTATATTCATGTCTTGAATTTTGACACAATGCTTTCTGTTATTAACTTTTGTGAAGGATACCTCTTCAAAAAGTATTTTCAGTCACCTATGGAAAAACAGGCATGCTCAGACAAGTACTTGAAGCTAAAAACAAACTATAGAAGCAAGGTTATCAGATGAAGCAAGAAGTTTCCTTGTGGGAAACCAAGCCAGGACATGTTCGTCAGAGTGACAAGGACCTAAATTCTCTGGCTGTCTGTTGTCATGCTCCATCTACATCCTGAAAAACCACTAACCTAGCTCATTAAACAAGTCACATTTACCATAAGCAATTCAAAAGTTTTATGTGGAAGAGATAAAATATAAACCACTGAAAACATCTCTTTAAATGCACATCAAATTGAGAGTTAACCTGAAAATTTTCAAAATAAATGCCAGTGTCCCTCAGTAACTGTTGAGGGGTTGGTTCCCGGACCTGCCCCCAATACCAGAATCCAGGGATGCTCATGTCCCGTAGTGGGCCCTGTCACCGTGGTTCCACATCATGTGGTACTGTGGACATATTTATTGGAAAACAAATCTGTGCATAAGTGGATCCATGCAGTTCAAACCTGTGTTGTTTAAGGCTCAACTTGAACAGCCTTAAAATAGTTTAAAACTTAAAAAGAGTTTCAGCAAAGCACAATTGTTGTTGTGGTACAGTTGCTCAATTGTTTCCAACTCTTTGCAACCCCATGGACCACAGCACACCAGGCTTTTCTGTCCTTCACTATCTCCCAGAGTTTGCTCACACTCACCCCATTGAGTTAGCGATACCATTCAACCATCTCATCCTCTATTGCCCGCTTCTCCTCCTGCCCTCAATCTTTCCCAGCATCGGGTTTTTTTCCAATGAGTCGGCTCTTCATATCAGGTGGCCAAAGTATTGGAGCTTCAGCTTCAGCATCAGTTCTTCCAATGAATATTCAGTGTTGATTTTCTTTAGGATTGGCTGATTTGATCTCCTTGCAGTCCAAGGGACTCTCAAGAGTCTTCTCCAGCACCGTAGTATAAAAGCATCAATTCTTCAGTGCTCAGCCTTCTTTATTGTCCAGCTCTCACGTCTGTACATGACTGCTGGAAAAACCATAGCTTTGACTAGACAGACCTTTGTCCCCAAAATGATGACTCGGCTTTTTTAATACTCTGACTAGGTTTGTCATAACTTTTCTTCCAAAGAGCAAGCGTTTTTTAATTTTGTGGCTGCAGTAGCTGTCCACAGTGATTTTGTAGCCCAAGAAAATAAAGTCTATCACTGTTTCCAAATTTTCCCCATCTATTTGCCATGAAGTGATGGGACTGGATGCCATGATCTTAGTTTTCTGAATGTTGAGTTTTAAGCCAGCTTTTTCACTCTCCTCTTTCACCTTCATCAAGAGTCTCTTTTGTTCTTCTTCACTTTCTGCCTTTAGAGTGATGTCATCTGCATATCTGAGGTTGTTGATATTTCTCTTAGCAGTCTTGATTCCACATTGAGCTTCATCCAGCCTAGCATTTCACATGATGTACTTTGCATAGAAGTTAAATAAGCAAGGTGACAATATACAGCCTTGACGTACTCAATTTTGAACTAGTTCGTTGTTCCATGTCTGGTTCTAACTGTTGCTTCCTGAGTTGTACACAGGTTTCTCAGGAGGCAGGTAAGGTGGTCTGGTATTCCCATCTCTTTAAGAATTTTCCACAGTTTCTTGTGATCCACACAGTCAAAGGCTTTAGCATAGTCAATGAAGCAGAAGTAGATGTTTTTCTAGAATACCCTTGATTTTCTATGATTCAGGGGATGTTAGCAGTTTGATCTCTGGTTCCCCTGCCTTTTTTAAATCCAGCTTGTACATCTGGAAGTTCTTGGATCATATACTGTTGAAGCCTATCTTGAAGGATTTTGAGCATTACTTTGCTAACATGTGAAATGAGCGCAGTTGTGCAGTAGTTTGAACATTCTTTGGCATTGCTCTTCTTTATTAAAAATAAATGTAAAAATGCTTTTTTCTGCAATGCTTCTGTAACAGTTGAGATTCTTTTGATGGCATGGGATAGAAATCCAGCATAGAGGGCAATGCAGGATTAAAATAACCAAAAATGTTTGTTTTTGTACAAAATAAGAAAGGGAATTCTTTCCCCCCTTCCCTGTATCCTATTCCCACTTCCAAGGGGACCCTCGAGGGCTGGGGTAGCTACTGATTTTGTGTGCCCAGCAGTACCCCTTTCTTTTGGAGCAAATGTGCCCAATTCCCTGTAGTCCTGGTGAGAATGCTGTGGGTCACAGTGCCCATCCGATGCTACAGTGGGGTGGCCATGTGACTCTAGACCCGACCTAGCAGTATATCCTCCTGGACCCAGTGATTGTTCCAAGAGGTGGATAAGTCTTGGTAGGTGGGGTTTCCTGAACATTGCTATGGAAAGCAGAGGACTGTGGTCAGAAGCCCAGAGAGAAGCCAAACCATCTCACAGAAGGAAGAGGATCAATCAGGGGAGATGCAGCGAGAGTCAGAACCAAGGCCAAAGGGTAGGGGGCTGAGCACTGCGGCAGGCTGCCTCAGAAGGCCCAAAAGGGAATCCTGCCAAGATCCTGGGAAGAAGACATGGCAGAGGAAGAATCTGAAGAGTTTCTTGTGGAGCAAGTGATGTAAAAACCTCCACACTGCCCACTAATTCAAGAAAATGCAAGATTGGTATGGGGCAGCAACAGGGATTGCATAGGACAGATGACGTGGATGCAGTAACCTCTAACACTGGCAAATAAAAACAGAAATCCACTCCCCTTAAAATCTTAAATTAAATCTCATCCCTTTGAACACCCTGTTCAAAGGGGACATTTCACTGTTGTGATTTAACATAGTCCTGGAAGCCCTGTCCTCTGTTCTTAGGAGGGTGACACAGTAGGCAGGCTTACAGAGCCTCATCAAGCCCCATGCCCCTCTGAGGAGGGTCTGCCTTTCCCCCCATGCTTGTACCCACCAAGGAGACCAGTCAGAAGCTCACTTTGTGCCAAGTTATTCTGGACTTTGTTGGGCAAAATTATCACCAGCACTGATTCCATCATCTGTGTCTTATTCTACTTTTCTCAAGGGCTCAGAGGAGAGAATCTGAAGTCAATGAAGCCCAAACATTTACTAATATGAGACGTTAGATGGAACAGTCTAGTTCAGTCCGGGGGGAGGTTAATTTACTCTTATTTATTTATCAGCCGTCCTAGGTCTTCGTTGCTGCTTGCAGGTTTTCTCTAGCTGTGGTGAGCAGGGCCTACTCTTCATAGAGTGCGTGGACGTCTCACCACAGTGGTTTCCCTTTTGTGGAGCACAGGCCCTAGGTGTGTGGGCTGCAGTAGTTGAAGCACTTGGGCTTCAGTAGTCGTGGCACACAAGCGCAATTGTTGTGGCTCCCGGGCTGAGTTGCTCCACAGCTTATGGAATCTTTCCAAACCAGGGATCGAATCTGTGTTCCCTGCACTGGCAGGCAGATTCTTATCCACTGCACCACCAGGGAAGTCCCCAGAGGGTTTTAAAGTGGAAGGGCCTGACCCACTGAAGGTCTGTCCCCAAGTGGGGACCAGGAGTATATGTGCTTGTGAACCTTCCCCTCTGAGACTTGGCCTTGGGGCAGGAAGTGATGACACATGGGTGACTTGGGGCAGAGCCATGGGGCAAGGGTTTGCATTCATCTCGTACTAACTGGAGCTCCAGGGGTGTGTGGCCTGGGCAACCAGTTATGCTGTGTCCAAGCATCCGGCACAGGACCAATATAGAGATATACTTCTAAATGAAGAACCACTATTTCCATCATATATCTCCTAGGCAGACCACAAAGCCCCAGTTCCAGGCATCCATGCATAAGAAAATGACCACCACAAGGCCTGGTGGTCCAGTGGTTAAGAATCCACCTTGCAATGCAGGGGACACAAGTTTGATCCCTGGTCTGGGAAGATTCCACATGCCTGGACCAACTAAGCCCATGTGTCACACCTATGGAGACTGCTCACCCTAGAGCCTGTGCTCTGCAACGAAAGACACCACCGCAGTGAGAAGCCCGTGCATTGCCACTAGGGAGTAGCCCCACTCTCCGCAACTAAAGAACGCCCTCTCGTAGAAACAAAGACCCAGTGCAGCCAGAAATAATCAATAATATTAAAAAAAGAAAATAGCCTTGTGCTTCAGCAGGACTGTTTGCCTGGATGAGCCAACAGTGACTGAGCCAAAAGCTAATTCAGTCAGAAGTCACCATGTTGTGGATGGTAACTGAACAATCCAATGAAAGCCTCTGTCTTTGAAAAGGTCAAAGGTGAGAAGCAGAGAGACAACAAGAAGGTGCTTGGGAAGACTTTGAGGGACCCAGCAAGGGGAAGAGAAGCTGAGCTAGATCCCAGTATCTGCTTTCATTTCCTGGCAGTAGCCACATAATGCCCCTTCCTCCAATATTACTTGAATTTGCAGAATCACATCTTCCTGAAGCCAGAAAACTTGAACTCAATCATTGCCTGGTCCCCCAGCCACTCCCCGAAGATGGCAGCTTAGCTTGGCAGGGCTCATCTTAGGAGCCTCGGTAGCTCCAAGGGTGCACTGGGCTCATTTCTAAATGTGCACCCACCATCTGTTGGATGATTCACGCCTGGCTGAATGCAAAGTCAGGGCTCCATTTGGGTCTTTGGACTTGAATTCATCCCAAAATCAAAGGTGTCAAGTTTAGTGGCCTTAAAATTCTGGAATCCTTTTGGGAAATGAGGACCTTGTACAATCTCTTGACATGTCTCTCATTTTCATAAAAATGTGAAGAAGGTTCTGAGAAACTCCTTGAGACAATGACTTCCCCATACAGGCTTGGTCTGTCTGGACTAGAGGCTGGGCACCCTTGGGCAGCCCCTATTCATACATTTCCTTTCCTACACCAGCTTTCTTCCTTCCATGTCTCCTTCCTCCCTCCTTTTGCTTTTATTTCCCCCCATTTTTAAGCTTTAGGTGCAGAAATTTGAGTTAATCATATACTGCTGTTCATGGCACTCTATGATCATTATTCCATGCCAGCCCCCCTTTTCTGTTTTTAATCATCTGTTTATTCTCTTTTATCTACTTTTCCCTTTGTAATTTACCACTGCCTGCCCTGCCCCACCCCCATTTCTGCCATAGCAAATAGTCTTGCAAGTGAATTTTTTTGAAGTATAGTTGATTTACACTATTGTGCTAATTTCAAGTGTACAGCAAAATGATTCAAATGTATGTGTATATGTGTATACACATTTGGTTACTATAAGATATTGAATATAGTTCTCTGTTGTTGTTCTTCAGTCCCAAGTCATGTCCAACTCTTTACAACTCCACGGACTGCAGCACGCCATGCCTCCCTGTCCCGCACCATCTCCCGGAGTCTGTCCAAGTTCATGTCTATTGAATCGGTGATGCCATCCAACCATCTTGTCTTCTGTTGCCCTCTTCTCCTTCTGCCTTCAATCTTTCCCAGCATCAGGGGCTTTTCCAATGAGTTGGCTGTTACATCAAGTGGCCAAAATATTGGCGTTTCAGTTTTAGCCTCAGTCCTTCCAATGAGTGAGTATTCAGGGTTGATTTCCTTTAGGATTGACTGGTTTTATCTCCTTACTGTCCAAAGGATTCTCAAGAGTCTTCGCCAGCACCACAGTTTGAAAGCACAGTTCTTTGAGCTATACAGTAAATCCTTGTTGCTTATCTATTTTATGTGTAGTAATTTGTTTCTGTTTATCTCATACTCCTAATTTATCCCTCCCCCCTCCCTTCCCCTTTGGTAAACATAAGTTTGTTTTATGTCTGTGAGTCTGTTTATATTTTGTATACCGATTAATTTGTATTAAATTCCATATATAAATGATATTATATTATATTTGTCTTTCTCTGTCATCACTTAGTGTGATATTCTCTAGGGTCCATCTATGTTGCTGCAAATGGTTACATTTCATTCTTTTCTATAGCTGAGTAATATTCCATCATATATCTATTAATATGTGTATACCACATCTTCTTAAACAAATCAACTGTTGATGGGCACGTGGGCTGTTTCCATGTCTTGGCTGTTGTAAATAGTGCCACTATGAACACTAGGGTGTATGTATTTTTGAATTAGAGTTTTTGTATTCTCCAGGTATAGACCTAGGAGTGGGATTGCTGGATCATATGGTAACTCTAATTTTAGTTTTTTAAGGAACCTCCATACTGTTCTCCACAGTGGCTATGCCAATTTACATTCCCACCAATAGTGTAGGAGGGTTCCCTTTTCTCCACACCCTCTCCAGCATTTATTACTTGTAGACGTTGATAATGGTCAGAATGGTGTGAGGTGATACCTCATTGTGGTTTTAATTTCCTAATCATTAATAAAGTTGAGCATCTTTTCATATGCCTGTTGACTAGGTGTATTCTTTGGAGAAGTGTCTATTTACGTCTTCTGACCAAATTTTGATTGGGTTGTTTGTTTTTTTGATATTGAGCTGTATGAGCTGTTTATATATTTTAGAAATTAATCCCTTGTCAGTTGCATTATTTGCAAATATTTTCTTTCATTCTATAGGGTTTTTTTTGGGGGGGGGTAATGGAGGGAGTATGGTTTATTGAGCTGTGCCTTAGTACAGGTGCTGGGGCTTTCTTGTGGTCTTCTTTTTTTAATTGATTAATCAATGTATTTATCTATTTTTGGCTGTGCCGGGTCTTCACTGCTGCATACAGACTTTCTCTAGTTGCAGTGAGTGGGTGCTACTCTTTAGTTGCAGTGCTCAGGCTTCTCATTGAAGTGGCTTTTCTTGTTGCAATATGCAGTCTCTAGAGTGTGGGCTCAGTAGCTGTGTGCACAGGCTTAGTTGCCCTGTGGCATGTGGAATCTTCCCGGACCAGGGATTGAACCCATGCCCCCTGCCTTGGCAGGCAGATTTTTAACCAGTGGACCACCAGGAAAGTTCCATGGTGCTCTTAATGTATAAAGCCTGCAGGTTCTGCCAATTTCTCTTGAGCAATGACACCAGTGAGTTGGCAGCGAAGTGGATGTTGTACACAAGCTCATCATCTGTCATCTTCACATGGCCAATAACCACTGCTAGACACAGCACTCTCTTCATCTGGGACTTGACTGAGGACATCATCAACTTTGGCCACCATATTCTCATTGTGGGTCAGCAAGGGAGGAACTTGCCAGCCTTATTCAGGTCTGGACCCAGGATTCATGGGATCTTCTTGATCAGAGCCTCTGAAGCCAAAGATGCATGATACTTTTGGCAAGCTTCTCGACCACCAGAGAAGTCTTTGTTTTTTGATGGGATTTTAAATGGGATTTTTTTTTTAACTTTCTCTTTCTAATATCTCACTGTTAGTATAAATAAGTGCAACAGATATCTGTATATTAATCTTATATCCTGCTACCTTGCTAAATTTATTGGTTCCAATAATTTTGTGCGAGGTGGTGACTGACCAGGTCATGGTGAAGCAGTAAGTTCAGCTTTGTCTTATCAGTAAGTTGTGTGGATGAGGCTGGGGAGCCAGACCCTCCACTAAGGTGGGAGAGTCCCCTAGATGGGAAGGGTGTTGAGCCCCAACCACAAAAAAACCCTTGTAAGTCCCAGTGAGAAGGTTAAGGAGGTCATCTTGAGGTACAACCCAGGTTTGGGGGTCACCTTGAGCTCCACCCCTTGGAGGGGTTGGAAAGGAACTCTCAGTTAGCAAAGAGGGAAAGGGAAAAGGCTTCTCAGGGTGGAAGCAGAGGCTGCAGTGGACTTTGGCCTACACACGAATAAGGGCAGGGGAGGGAGCAGGGGTGGGCAGAGGGGTCAGGTAGGGGCGGTACCTCTTGGCGTGCCCACGGCCAGTCCTTCAACCCCCACATCAATAGACATCTGCTGTGGGGCCTGCTCCTGGTGAGGCTGCAGTGGGCATCGAGACAAACCCTGAGGAGATGATGGGGTGCCCAGCAGGTGGGGCAACAAGTCTTTTCTTAAAGCAGCAGAAGCCAGTGGCCCTGCCTCTCTCCAGACACAGATTTCACTCATGCACAGATGTCTCCTTAAAAGAAAGATTGGTGTTTCCACTATTTTATGGAATTTGACCTTTTAATAACTAAAGTGGCCATTTTTGTGACTTGAAGGGACTGGAGAAAGGATGACCAGAGTTGTCAGGGTCGGTTTTCAGCCAAGGTGGGAAGAGTTAGTGTGGGAGGATTCAAAGGAAACCACAGTTAAGCTGCTTTAGAATGACTGTTCATTAGGAGCTCTGCTTTTTCAGCTTAACAGGGACAGTTAAATGTTTCTTTGTGGCAAGTATGAGGCTGTTAGGTCAAAATCCACCAAAGCTCTTGGAGATAGTGCACTGAGCCAGCCCCTCCCTGCAAGACAACCCAACTGCCATTTAACAGAGATTAGGCGAGGGAACTGCACTTTCAGCTAGAAAATGTACAGAAGGAAGGAGGGATGTGAGAACCTGACTTTGCTACCTGGAGGCAAACCCAGCTGGAGAGCATGCAGCTCTCCCAGATTAAGTCAAACCACTCAGCTCATGAAAGGGGAAAGGCATTATCACCTCAGCAAGATCAAGGTGCTGCCGGGGGTGGAGTCCCTAAGTGCCAGACGCCACAGAGAACTTACCTGGTAGAGGACAGCTCTAAATCCAGGCTGCAGTGTGGTACTTAACTTTCTTCTCTGCTAAAGGTAGTTTGGGTTGGATTTCTGTGGCTTTCAACCGAAAGCGACACCAGCATGTGGATGAACCGAGTGGAATCCGTCCAGGAGCCCCTGAGCTGAAACTGTGGGTGACTGTCTTCCGTTACAATATCCGACGGTATTCATGCTCAGGGTCCACCAAGTGGCCATATGGAATTGAGGGGGTGAGTATATCCTGGCCACCTCTTCTGAGGTGAGGAATCAATTTATCCTGCTTCCTATTAATAGAATGGGGAGAGGGTAGACATGGCGTGGTAGGGGACACAATGTAATTTCTACTTTCTAGGAGAAAGTGGAGGAGAAAATATCTTAAATCTAAAATCTTCCATTTAAAAATCTATGTACAATAGGTGGAGCACAGATTTTTAGGGCAGTGAAATTATTCTGTATGGAACATAATGTTGGATCCATATCTTTATACATTCATCAAAACCCATAGAATGTATGACAAAGAGTGAACCCTAATGTAAATAATGTGAACCCTTCAGTGAATAATGATGCATCCATTTTTGGATCACTTGTGACAAATACACCTGATAATGCGAGATACTAACGACAGGGAAACTGCAGGCGTGGGGAGTGAGCAGGGCATGTGAGGACTTCCTGTACTTTCCTTTGAATGTTACTATAAATCTAAAACTGCTCTAAAAATACTTTATTAATTAATTAAAATAAAACAAATCTATTAATACAGGTCATATTTCTAGTCTCTTCCAATTAAAAATTATATTGCATGACTACATTTGGAATTTATGCAAAGAAAATCTTTTGGCACACACACAGAAATTATGTAAACTCCAATTTTATCACATTTAAAATTAGTTATATATACACAAGCTCTAACTGACACAAACCCCCGGACTTATGCACTAAGAGTCTTTCAAAGTTTACACAAGTGCTCATTTTCACAGTTTCAACAATTCAATTACTTATCCTAGAAAAATACCAGAGCCACGGACAAATAAGCCATTCGAGAGCTCTGAGAAACGAATTTACCTACATGTTCCTGTCTCCGGGCAGTCTCCTTCCCCAAGACAACATTCTTTGCCAAATAAGTCTTGATTCCAACTTGGAAGCGAGAGACGTTTGTAAATATACACAAAGACTTCCGGGAGTCGTTCAGTGCACCAGCTTATGAGTCCAGGGTGCTTGTCACAGTTCCTAGATCTCGATGAGTGGCTTCACCTCACTCTTACCCCCATTTGTCTTCAGTCTACATTCCAAGGCCCCTTCCACCAGGCAGGCAGCAGGGCTCCCGCTACAGAGGGGGGCAGCCTCGCTCCCTTCTTTGTCAGCACGCCTGTGCCCCTCACGGCCTGCATTGGCACCTTGTCCTTCTGGGGGATGGTCTCCTGCCAGCTGTCACCAGCCCAAGCCACATCAACCTTCCTCACACCTAACATTTTGTTCTAAGAGCCCCATTTCAGTGTTTCCCCAGCCTTGTCCATACATGGCTTGCCAGCCTCCCTGCAAGCCATTTGGGCCCACACAGCTCTGCTGCTACTAAAATAGCTCTCTTCCAGCAATGCAATGGGGCAGAGAATGTACTTTTATGAGAAAGATCTGCACAGCTACTTCCCTGTATCCCTACGAAGCTCTTCCTTTCTGGAATCAAAGTCCTTGATCTCAGGCTCCTCCCCGAGGTACCAGGCATTGAGGTCGCAGTGCTGCCTCACATGTGCCCACCCCTGGACCATGGACACCTTTCCTCCATTGTGGTCTGGGAGACTACAAGGCATCCTGGCTCCCCTCATGGGCTCTAGAGTCAGACAATCTGGGTCCTGATCCTGGGACTCCCCAGGTGGAGCTCAATAACCTTGGACAAACTCCAGAACCTCTCTGAGACTCCAGTTCTTATCCTTAAAGTGAGGATGAAACACACCTACCATCTAAGATTGTAAGGAACATGCAATCACAAGGCCTGGCTCCTGCCGACAACTGGGAGTCAGAGTATAGTCTTTATATTCTGACTTGTCCCTGAAGAGAGTGAGAGACTTTCCTCCCAATGTCACCTTGCTGGGCTGAGGGCTGGGCAAGGCTAAGCTGTACCTGGCGCTGAACTGCTCCAGTTCACAGGCATCTTTCTAAAGGCTGCCCCTTCTCACAGCCAAGGACAGGTCAGCCAGCTGGGGAACCAAGGACTCGACAAGGGCTTCACCGGATGCTACTGTGTCATGTGCATGGTTTGCCCTTCATTCTTGTGGCAGAAGCAGAGAAGCACAGCAGGACCAGAGCTGCGTGGCCTTGTCCTCTATGGAAGCTGAGACCCCCAAGAACATGGCCATACATCTGGGTCAGTAATGCCCTCTTCCTGCTACATCAGTGGATTTTGGATGAGGAAGCAGTGATTGCAGAGGATTTAATGAATGTCACCTCAACATACCCCATCTTGGG
The DNA here is from genome assembly GCF_019923935.1 of Bubalus bubalis. Lineage (NCBI taxonomy): Eukaryota > Metazoa > Chordata > Mammalia > Artiodactyla > Bovidae > Bubalus > Bubalus bubalis. The sequence goes on along the minus strand of NC_059159.1, from coordinate 26,751,650 downwards.
CTCTTCACAGATACTGTTCCCTCTATCTGAACCCTCTTCCAGGCACATTTTCACATGTACTGTGCACCCAGATGTATACACACACACACACACAGAGCCTGCACCTAATCAACTACTACTCCCTCCCTTAATTCTTACTTAAAATGTCACTTCTCCAGGGCCTAACATAGCATCTGGCTAATGGCAGATCTGACCTGCTTTCCCTTGTTGTGGGTTGGGTGTTAATACTGCTTTGACCCATTAGAGAAGTGGTGAGAATCGTGAGGAAAATGGTAGGGCATGAATGCCAGGCCCAGGACATGCCTGACGCCCCCCTCAGCCACCACATACCTGACCCCACCCACGTGCTTAGCTTCCGTAGCCAGTTTCCATCAGTGTCGTCAGCTCCTGTTCCTCCTAGTCTGAATTCCTCAGATTTGGGCCCTTGCTCAGGCACCTGTTCTTACAAAATTCTGGAAGTTTGGTGCATTAAATGACAGAAAAATCCCTGAAAAGAGACTGACTGATTTGACCACATTAAACTGTAAAACTTCTGAAGGTTAAAGAAACAATAGGCAAAGTTAAAGGCAATCACAACCTGGGAGAAATATCTGTCACTAGCATAAGGCATAAAAGATAACAGATATAAAAGTTCAGCCAATATTTATTGAGGGCTGACCATTTTCTGGGCACTGCGGAATGGAGTGGCAGCCCGGTCAGTGGCATGTGTACACTGCAGTCTTGCGAGTGTGGTGGTAAGTGGGCCTGGATGGAAGGCGGGTCAGAGGGAACCACATCTGGGGAGAATACCAGGTGGGACAAAGCTTGGCACACAGGAGGAGCTGGGAGAGGGATGGTGTGGCTAGACCACAGACAGCAAGGAGACAAGGTCGGGAGGCGAGGGTGGGGATGTCCGTAGGGCCAGACCACCTGGCCTTGTAGACCTGTCCTTGTTTAATTTTTTTATACTTTATTCTAAGAGCTACAGGAAACTATGGATGGATTTTAAGTAGGGGCCGCAAGGTTGGATTTGCCTTTCCAAGCTCACTCCCGCTGGTAGGTGGAAGAACGGTTGAGAAGGGGTTAAAGACAGATGTGGGGGGAACTGACAGGACACGTGGCTATCATATGTGGTCAGGAGAGGGACAGCGAGGGCTCAGAGTGGGAGCGGATACAGTCAGTAGGTGACTGTGTCTAACTGCAGCTGGACGTCGATGCCCTGGAAGCCCAAGAGCCAGCATCACCCCTCAAGCCACTCCCAGACCCTGGCCATCAGAGACACCCTGACATAATCAATATTTGTTGTTTTCAGCTGTTAAGTTTGGGGTAATTTTTAATGCAGCAACGGATAACTAATACACCTATGACTATTGTTTTACTCCATTTTTTCATTCTGCAAATATTCCTTGAGCAGGCACTCTTTCAAAAGAGAAATCATACTGAAGAATCTGAAGCAAAAAGCAAAGATAGTATTTAGAATACAATCTGATTTTTGTAAAAATGTGTATGTGTGTAATAGTAGATGTTTAGAAGGATATTTATACACCACAATGTTTATTTCTTTCCATTTTAAATTTTCCTATATTATCTGAATTTCATTACAGGAGTATGTAAAACCTTTATAAGTAGGGAAAAACCATGTGATTTCCATTTAGGCATATAAAAGCATCTTAATATACCCTCTCAGGAGAGTTGTAAGGCGGTGTGTTCAAAGTCATGCTCTGACATACACGCCAGTTGGCTGTAGGATCTGTTAAAACGCTGAGCTTGATTCAGTAGGTTTCTATTGGTGCCTGAGATTCTACATTTTCCTAACAAGCTCCAGGTGATACAGAGGCAGCTGGTCCAAGGACTATATACCCTGAGCAGCCAGACGCTAAAGTAACCCTGGATGTAGAGTTCAGGGCTCAGGGTTCAAATCCTGACTCTGCCCCAATTTATAGTTCAGCCTTGGGAAAAACACACATCTGGCCTGGTCTTTGTGTCCTCGTTTGAGGAAGCAGGTGGACTAGATCTGTCATTGTTAGGACTCCCTCCCTTCACACTGAGCTCTCTCTGGGTAATGAAATTGGCCTTGAGACTAGCTTTTCAAGCAACAGCATACCCCTCTTCACGTGAGACGCACTGCCGGTGTCTGGGGTACCACCAGGGAGGGTCCCTGCTGTTGCCCTCTCCGAGCCTCTGTCCCTTCGTGTCTCTACAGTCCCTCTTTCTTCCAGGTGATGGCAGCAGAGGACAAGGAGTCCCAGAGGGCAGCGGCCGGCAACCGAGGGAGTCAAGTGGGCATTTGCCCTCGTCCTCTCGGTTACAAGGAGAACTGTGCCAGTTCTAATTCACGTGTTTTATTTGTTTAGGGTTAGGCTCCAGCTTTTTTTTTTTTTCCAGGAAGATATAAAGCATTATTCTAAGTGGAAGAATTCAGGATTAAAAATAGAAGCCCTGCAGAGATCTTACCTGGCACCTGATCTGCACGTCATTGAGGACCTGCAGAGGAGAGTGTGGACACGTGCTGAGCTGGCCTGAATGCCAGGCTGGGGCTGGGGGCAGGGGGTTTCTTTTTGCATTCTGGCCTCATAATTGTGGGGGCTATCACCCCATTTTACATATGTGGAAGCAGATTCAGTGAAGTCAGCGTGGGGACCACTGTCCCTCAGCTTATCAAGTGGCAGAACTGAGACCCTTCTCATACAACCCTGTGTGTCGCTTGTGCGTGCATGCTAAGTCACTTCAGTTGTGTCCAACTCTTTGCGACCCCACGGACCATAGTCCACCAGCCTCCTCTGCCCAAGGGATTCTCCAGGCAAGAATACTAGAGTGGGTTGCCATGCCCTGCTCCAGGGGATCTTCCCGATCCAAGGATCGAACCCACATCTCTTGCATCTCCCGCACTGGCAGGGGGATTCTTTACTACTAGTGCCACCTGGGAAGCCCATGCGTCTCTTGGGTGACACAATTTTCATTTTCTGGCCCCTTTTCATTTTCTTCCCCCATTTACAGATAGAAGGGTTTGCTTGTTTCCTTGAGGTTAAACCCATCAGAATGTAGTAAAGTGACCCGGGATGACAATGGGCCATGTTGCCTGGGACAGCTGGCCCAGACCCTATGTCACAGATGATGCGTGTGCTAAATCGCATCAAAGGTGAAGGTAGTAGCAAAACTTTGAATTCACTGAGACTGAGAAGCTAGTTCAGTCTTGCTTTCTTCTCTCTCTCTCTCTCTCTCTTTTTTCGGCCTTGCTGTGCAGCATACTTTGGCCACCTGATGTGAAGAGCTGACTCATTTGAAAAGACCCTGATGCTGGGAAAGATTGAGGGCAGGAGGAGAAGGGGATGACAGAGGATGAGATGGTTGGATGGCATCACCGACTTGATGGACATGGGTTTGGGTGAACTCCGGGAGTTGGTGGTGGACAGGGAGGCCTGGCGTGCTGCGATTCATGGGGTCGCGAAGAGTCGGACACGACTGAGCGACTGAACTGGACTGTGCAGCACACGAGATCTTAGCTCCCCAACCAGGGATCAAACTCGTGCTTCTTGCATTGGGAGTGCAGAGTTCGAACACTGGACTGCCCGGGAATTCCAGAGTCCTTTTGTTTTTTGACGATTCCCTCCACGCAGGCACCCTGGCCTCGTCAGTGTTCCTCCAACACCCAGACCTGCTCCTACCTCGGGGCTTTGGCACCTCTTGTTCCCTCTCCTTAGGTATTTCCTTGATATCAACAAAGCTTACTTCATTGCCTCCAAGTCTTTGCTCAAATAACTCTTCAGGCAGCCATCCCGGCCTCCCGAGTTACAGCTGTATCCACTCTGCCCCCCACACCCTTCCCACTCATCTTGTCTTATTTTTTCCATAGCACTCGTCACTCTCTAGCACGCTATATAATTGGTTATGCATTATGCTATTTATTTATTTGCCTACTACTCTGCTAATTTTTGTTATATGTCTGTGGAATTCTCTAGGCCAGAATACTGGAGTGGGTAGCATTTCCCTTCTCTAGGGTATCTTTCCAACCCAGGGATCGAATCCAGGTCTCCCACATTGCAGGCAGATTCTTTACCAGCTGAGCCACAAGGGAAGCCCTATATGTTGAGTAATAATTTTCAGTTGAATGATGAATGAGTTACCCTGATAGCTACATGTCCAACACATGCTGATCTATGAGGGAACTATTACCCAATGGACAGGTAACTAATATGTGAAATTCATACATGGACATACACGTGACGTATGAGAGGCGTGTGACCCACCATGTCAGGCACGAGACCAAAACGTGACAGAACCTTGAAGGGAACGTGTAATGAACAAATAGACACATGTCAGCCAAGTGACAAGAGGTAAAAGATGTGTGATGGCAATGTGAGGGCACAGGCTGAGCAAACTGAAGGGCAGGTGACCGAGCGGGTGGTACAGGAACATGAAGGGGAGGCTTTTCACAACCCCATAGAAATACCACTGCCTGGAACTCTCAGGCCTTCTTCGTTACAAGGCAGAGGTCTCTGCATAAACAGGTGCTCCTTGAAAGCAAACAACTTTTGCTTTCCCTACAAAAAGCAGAATTCCTTCCAGAAATATCCTTGTGCCTGGACTCTCCCCAGAGTTCAGAGATACCTTTTGATTTTTCGTCCTGACCCCCTTTGGCAATCTGGTGAATTCTATGAACCCCCCTTCTCAGAATAATGCACAAATGCGCCTTAAGTGTATGACATAAAAGACATTGGAACGAAGGACACAAATTGTATTAAAGTGCAATAACTAAAACTGTGATAAAATGTGTACTTTTCAATAAAAATACTAAATAATAATAGTCTAATAATGATTCCAATCTTAAAGTCTTCTGAGTATAAATGATATTTCAAGATACTTGCAATGACTGTAAGGTGATATACAATATCTGATTCTATACTGCTGGTTACCATGGCTTGCTGCCGACGTTCACAATAAAGGAAATGCCAGATTTCAGTTAGAGGTTTGTGAAAATCAAGATGTAACCCTTTTCCCATTTCAGTTCACAGGCTTCCCGAATTCTGTCCAGGAAACTACTAGGGGTCCACAGACCTCACGTTTCAAACCTGCCTTCCAGCCACACTACAGAACTGAACAGTCTATCCTGGCTACAGGAATTCAGCTTTAAGACTCTTTTCCATAAAGGAGGTAAAATGTAAAAAAAAACTGAGTGAAGAAGAACAGCAGAGCATCAGGGCTTGATTTTGGTTGACCTGGAAGGAGTGAGAAAGAGAAGATCTCCATCACCAGCCGGGGGTTTTGCCACCTGCTCAAGCGGGGTATGGACACTGCTTACTGCAGGAGGCCAGAGCCAAGTGGGGTGTCCTACCCTTCATGGCCGGGATTGGAAGGGCTCCCAATAGGAGGCAGAGCTGGAGTGACTCCATGAGCCTTGTGGGTCTACCCCAGGCATCCTGGTGGAGCGGGCACCAAATAAGAGCTGAAAAGGAGGAGAAGGCCTGATGAGGAATGTAATCAGTAGCCAGCATGCAGGCTGCATCCAGGGCCTCTGAGGAGCCTGGTGGGAACAGATAGCTTGTTGCCACTGAGGAGTTCTGAAGGACTGCTAAGAACCCTTGAAATTCAACCCATCAGATTCTCACAGCTTATTCTTGGGATGCTAAAGGCTCCCCAGAGCGTTCTTCTGTGACTGAGACTCTGACTACCCCTAGAGTCCTGAGGCTTCCCAGACAAAGGAGAGTTAATGAATGGATCCATTTCCATTTTAGATATGAGGGGTAGATACACGGAAAACAGATTTGATGATAGTACACTCTGGATTTTCTAGGGTAATTCTTATCTCAAAGATTCTGTTCCATTATCAGAATACATGTCCCAGTTTGGGGTATGGGAAGTAGAGTGACCATACACAGGGAGCAGGTTGACATTTTGGAGGCGGGGGACATTTTTTTGCTATTTAGAAACTTTTGCTAAAAGTACAGGGTTTCTGAACTGCATCTGGTGGTCCAGAATCGGGCAGAGTTGACTTATAGAAATGACCTTACTCTGAATTAGAAAAGCACCTTGATGAACATGTTTGTTCATGGAAGATGAGACCTCCAAGGAATGGAATGTCCTGGATAAATGGAGTTAAAATGATTTTCAGAGGGGCTGCAGGTTGGAGTTTGGGAACACAAGGAGAGGAAAAGAAGCCCAGCCTCAGGCAGGGCCCAGGGAAATAACAGGTGCGGTATTCCTGAGGTGGGAGGGCTACACGATTGAGGTCAGGATGATTAGCACACATCATGTACAAGAGTGAGATGTGACCCCCTGGGCAGGTTCTGCAGAGGGTGGGGCTGGGGCCTGCCTAGAAATTGCCTTTTGTCCTGGGAAGCCACTGATGTACCATTTGACTCTGGGAGACTCAGAGGGTACCAGAGGACAATGTGAAGAGCCAGCTCATTAGAAAAGACCCTGATGCTGGGAAAGATTGAAGGCAAGAGGAGAAGGGGACATCAGAGGATGAGATGGTTGGATAGTATCACCGACTTAATGGACATGAGTTTGAGCAAATTCCAGGAGATGGTGAAGGACAGTGAAGCCTGGTATGCTGCAATCCATGGGCTCACAAAGAGTCAGACATGACTGAACAACAAGAAGTAACTCTAAGGGTTTCTCAACAAACAGCTTGTTCCCTGCAGCCACTTCTTCCTGAATAATTGCTACTTCTTTCCCTGTATGACTGACTCATGGATTATAAAACCTGCTTTCAGTGTAGCAGGTCACTGGGTTCTAATTAATACTGTGGTCAAGAGCCAAGTTCTTGCTTGGCTACAGACACCATCTTGCTACCCATTTCCATCCAGGCTATTGAGTCATCTGTTTAGCAGTGACCACTCTGTTACCCACATGAATCACATGGCCCAGGAGAACCCCAAACTCCCACAGACCTGCCAAAGCCCACTACCCTTCTCTGTTATCCCAAACCTCCAGGGAAATCCACATACACACAACATTGTCAGAGGTGCTTGGGATGTGGGAAGCAGGAATGAGGGCTGTGACTAGCGTGGGGCGAGAGAACAAGAAGAAATTGTCAACTTCAGGACCTAAAGGAGCTGGCAAGGGGTTGTGCAACTTAACAGAAAGAGCATCTGGGCCTCTCCCTTCAAACCATCCCATTTTATATTAAAGGTAGGGGTGACTTCAAAAGGCTGGAAGGCTTGGCGAACCCGTGGGTGGCCAACACTTGGGTGGGTATCTGATCTCCCTTTAGCCTTGGCTAGGAGGAGATCTATTAGCTAGGCTGAATCTGAATCCTGCATGAGTATTCTGCAAAGAGGTGAAGACCCCCTTTTACCCTGTCCTCCCGGTGTGCGAGTTCAGCACGAATAGTGTAGAGTGTTCCTTTAGCTTTCACCTGTAACAAGTCTGACTTTGTTCTTCTCATTCTCAATTTCCTGTGCCAACCCCCAGGTCCCAGGTCTCCAGTTACGTTTTCATGGTCTATTTTTATCTTTTCCTCTCTGTTCTGTGGATAGGAAGAGGTTTGGATATATTTCCCTCCAACTGAGGCCACTGGGAATCTCCCCTGGGTGTTGGAAATGCACACGGCACAACCATTGCAGCTGCTGTGTAGACACACATGGGAGCTACAACTGGAAGACCTGAAGTTTAATTCCAGCCTAGCCACGCACGAACCTCTTAGACTTAGGGAAGTCATAGTTGTTTTTTTTTTTTTCCAGAATTTGTTTCTTCATCTGTAAAGTGAGGGAATTGGTCTAGCAGGCTACTCTGGGTTCTCTGGGTTGCACATGACAATAAACCAGCTCATACTAGCTTGAACAAAATGTGAGATGTATAGCTATTGGTTGCCAAAGAAGGTAGAGTAGACAGGCAATGGGAAGGCAGCTGGACCTCAGGAACAAATGGAGTCAGGCATCTGATGGCCCTCAGTACTCTGTCTCTCATCGCCATTATCCTCTGAGTGCTGACCTCTTTTTCCCTCAACCAGGTTTTGTAACAGTGAAGAATAAACCTGATTCCATGTTGGATCTACTCCTTTGGTCCTAACCTTTGTGCTCCGTTGCCTGGGCTTACTCATCCTGGCTGTGCACCTTTGTAAAAGAATGCTGCCCAGAGCCTGAAATGCGCATGAGAGCCCATCCTCCAGGCTTTGACCTTTAAAGGCATTACACTTTCCCATTCATATAGAGGTTAAAAAATTGCAGACAGGAAATAACAATTGTCCTGGTGGTGGTTTATAGAAACAATTGTGATCAGACCTATGTAAACAGCTGCAAGAACAAAGGATTCAGGCACGTAGAAGTTTGCAACCGGCTTCCCTTTAAGTATAAAAGAAGGCTGAACTCTAACTTGGGTAAGAAAGTTCTTTGGGATACTAGTCTACCACTTTCTTGGTCTGCTGGCTGTCCTAATAAAATCCGGATTCCTTGCCCCAACAACTCATCTCTCAATTTGTTGACCTGTCCTGTGATGACTAGTATGAGCTTGAACTTGGTCAACAGTTTCTTCACATAGTAACTAACATGGGTCCCAGCAGCTCTAGTTTCTCCATCTAACAGCTTTCTTCACTGAGCAATCTAGAGATTATAGACAGACTCCCTGAGTCCAAATCCAAAATTCTCATGGAAGGGCTCTCATAGGCCTAAATTGGATCAGTGCCCACCCCTGAACCAGTCAACTGTGGCCAAAGAGGCAGACCACTGTGAAATATGGCTGCTCCCCAGTCTCACAGTCATTACGGGAGGAGCAGTTTCCTTAGAGACAGTTCCAAGAAAATCTAGGGGACGAAGTATATGGGGAAAATGTGTAGTATAACAAGTTTGGAGTTTAATTGTTAATCGAAGTTCTGCTATTGCCCTGTCAAAATACAAAATAATCTTCTTGAACTTCTAATCAAAGTTCTTAACATCCTTTGTTCTGAAAAAATGTTGGCAGGAAACTAAAGCAAGTTTTGAATAAATTATTGGTCAAATCTCAGCTAACACAATTGAACATTCTCAACTGGATATTATTAAAATATAATCCTGCTGATAGGATTCTAGGAAGACGATGGAGTAGGAATTAATAGGAAGGTATCTCCTCACTTAGACAATAATTGCACTGGCAGAATCTGTCTGATATAACTATTTTGGAGCTCTGGAATCTATTAATGGCTTGCTACTTCCAAGGGAAGGCTCAGACAGTAAATTACAGTTAATTTCAGTCAATTTCACCTATTAGCACAGTAGCAGGTGCCCATCCCTCATCCTCAGCCAGGTGGCAGGCAGCTGTGTCCACATTCCTGGAGCAGTGTGCAAATAGCTTGCAGGAACCGGAGTGGGCCTAAAGGACCCTGTCTACCAAAAACCAGGAATTTGCGCTTTAACTGCTGATTTCTGCTTCTGACCTTAGAGGTATAATCATGAGGCCAGCTATTGTTGTTGCTCTCCTTCCTCCCCTCCTGGTAGCCCAAAATCTATCAAAACTAAATCTTGAAGAAACAGAACATCTGAATAGATCCATGACTAGTAAGGGGATTGAATCAATAATCAAAAATCTTCCAACAAAGAAAGCCACGGTCCTTGTGGCTTCACTGGTGAATTCTACCAAATATTTTAAGAAAACCGATACCAATCCTTCTCAAAATTCTCCAAAAAACTGAAGAAAAGGGTAAACTTTCTGTGCTTAAATGACTATTCTATGAAGCCAGAATTACTTGATACCAAAGCCAGAACAAAAGGCCTACAAAAAACTATAGACCAATATCCTTTTATGGACACTGACGCAAAAATTCTCAACAAAATACTAGCAAACCTAACTGAGTGGTATATTAAATAAGTTATACATTTTGATCAAGTGGGACTTATTCCTGAAAGCAAGGACACTTCACATATGCAAAGTGATCAATGTAATACACTACACTTGTTGAATGAAAGGAAAAAACAATCATCTTTATTGATACAGAAAAAGAATTTGACAAAAGTCAACACCGTTTCACCATAAAAACACTCATCAAACAAGAGAAGGTAACCACCTCAACATAATGAAAAGCTATATATTAAAAACCCACAGGGAACATCATATTCAATGGCATAAGACTAAAAGCTTCTCCTCTAAAATCAGGATCAAGGCAAGAATGCCTGCTTTTGTCCCTTCTATTCAACATGGTATTGGAAGTTCTAACCAGAGCAATTAGGCAAGAAAAAGAAATAAAAATCACCTGAACTGGAAAGGGGAAAATTAAAATCATCTCTGTTCACAAATGACATGATGTTATATGATTTTTGCTTGTTTGTTAAGTCTGTAAATCATGTCCAACTCTTTGCAACCCCATGGAATGCAGCACACCAGGCTTCCTTGTCCTTCACAATCTCCCAGAGTTTTCTCAAACTCATGTCCATGGAGTTGGTGATGCCATCCAATCATCTCATCCTCTGTCTCTCCCTTCTTCTCCTGCCTTCAATCTTTCCCAGCATCAGAGTCATTTCTAATGAGTTGGTGGCCAAAGTATTGGAGCTTCAGCTTCACCACTAGTCCTTCCAATGAATATTCAGGGTTGATTTCCTTTAGGATTAACTGGTTTGATCTCCTTGCTGTCCAGGGACTCTCAAGAGTCTTCTCCAGCATCACAGTTCAAAAGCACCAAATCTTTGGCTCTCAGACTTCTGTGTGGTCCAATTCTCACATCCGTACATGACTACTGGAAAAACCATAGCTTTGACTATATGGACCATATTTGGCAAGGTGATGTCTCTGCTTTCTTTTTAATATACTGTCTAGATTTGTCAAAGTTTTTCTTCCAAGGAGCAAGCATCTTTTAATTTTGTGGCTGTAGTCACTGTTCGCAGTGATTTTGTAGCCCAAGAAATTAAAATCTGCTACTGTTTCCACTTTTTCCCCATCTATTTGCCATGAAGTGATGGGACTGGATGCCATGATCTTAGTTTTTTGAATGTTCAGTTTTAAGCCAGCTTTTTTCACTCTCTTCTTTCACCTTCATCAAGAGGCTCTTTAGTTACTGTTTGCTTTCTGCCATTAGGGTGGTATCATCTGCATATCTGAGGTTATTGATATTTTTCCCGACAATCTCGATTCCAGCTTAAGCTTCATCCACCCCAGCATTTTGCATGACATACTCTGCATAGAAATTAACTAAGCAGAATGACAATATATGGCCTTGATGTACTCCTTTCCCAATTTTGAACCAGTTCGTTTTTTGATGTCTGGTTCTAACTGCTGCTCCTTAACCTGCATACAGGTTTCTCAGGAGGCAGGTAAGGTGGTCTGGTATTTCTATCTCTTTAAGAGTTTTCCACAGTTTGTTGTGATCCACACAGTCAAAGGCTTTAGTGTAGTCAATGAAGCAGAAGTAGATGTTTTTCTGGAAATCCCTTGCTTTTTCTATGATCCAAAAGATGTTGGCAATTTGATCTCTGGTTCTTCTGCCTTTGCTAAATCTAGCTTGTTCATCTGGAAGTTCTTGGTTCACATACTGTTGAAGCCTAGCTTGAAGGATCTTGAGCATTACCTTGCTAGCATGTTTAATGAATGGAACTCTACAGCAATTGGAACATTCTTTGGCATTGCCTTTCTTTGGGATTGGAATGAAAACTGACATTTTTCAGTCTTGTGGCAATTGCTGAGTTTTCCAAATTTGCTGATTTGATTTATATGTGGAGAACCCCAAATATTCCATCAAAAAAAAACCAGTTAGAATTAATAAATGAATTTGTTGTTGAAAACAGTGAAAGTCGTTCAGTCACCAGGCTCCTCTGTCTATGGAATTCTCCAGGCACGCATACTGGACTGGGTAACCATTCCCTTCTCCAGGGGATCTTCTTGACCTAGGGATCAAACCCAGGTCTCCTGCACTGCAGGTGAATTCCTTACTGTCTGAGCCACCAGGGAAAGGCCCATCAGAGTTTGGAGCAGAGAAAGATATTGCAAGAGCCAAGCAAGGAGAATGGGGCAGCTCATGCTCAAAAGACCCAAATTCCCTGATGGTTTTGGGGGGAAAGTTTTTATAGGCAAAATTTAGGGAGAGGTCTGCAGGGTGTGCCCTTCCTCTGATTGGTTGGTGGTGAGGTAACAGAGTGGTGTTCCAGAAATCTTCCTTCTGTTTCCAGCCAGTCTGGGGTCCATGTGCTTATACTCTAAACTTATCATCCCCACCTGGGTGGGGGCCTCAGGTCCTATAGAAGAGCTCGGAGATATGTATCAGATTGTTATGTACATTTCTTGACAGGAAGCTGGGGCCCTGCCACACTGCTGCACTATTGATTCTCTCTGCTTTCCCTCACTCCTCTAATTAGTAACTGGATATGCCATTTGGAACTTCAAAGGAACTCAGGGATGGTCTAGAAGATTGAATTCTTCTTCCCCCAAATAAGAAATGGTGTGTGTTGGGGTCTCCAGGAGCAGACAGAAAGGCTTTTGTACCTGGGAGGGCACCATAGGGTCCTGCTCGGTTTCAAACTCAAAGTAGCAAAGTAGCAGGATACAAAGTCAGCACACGAAAATAAGCTGCATTTCTACATACCAACAATGAAAAAAATGAAAAGGAAATCATAAAAATAATCCCACTTACAATAATATCAAAAATATTAAAATACTTAGGAATTAACCAAAGAGGTGAAAGAGATGTATAATGAAAACTACAAAACATTGCTGAGAGAAATTAAAGAAAATAAATGGAAACACATCTCATGAAGATTTAATAAAATTAAGATGTCAGTTCTACCCAGAGAAAGCTATAGATTCAATGTAATCCCTTTCAAAATCCCAAAGTTTTTTTTTTCAGAAAAGAAAAACCCATCCTAAGAGATTTACATGGAGTCTCAAGAGTCTCCAAATAACCAAACAATCTTGAAAAACAAAAGTAAAGCTGGAGGACTCTCACTTCCTGGTTTCAAAACTTACTACAAAGCTACAGAGATCAAAGAAGCGTGACACTGGCATAAAAACAGATATATGGAATAGAATAGAGAGTCCAGAAATATACCCTCCCATATATGATCAAATGATTTTTGACAAGGGAATTCAGGCCCTTCAATGGAGGAAAGGGCAATCTTTTAATAAATGGTGCTGAGAAAACTGGATATTTACATACCAAAGAGTGAAGTTTGACCCTTACCTAACATCATGTACAAAAATAAACTCAAAATGGATCAAAGACCTAAATGTAAGACCTAAAAATATTTTTTTAAAAGCCATAGGAAAAAACCTTTACAATGTTAAATATGGTAATGATTTCTTGGATATAACACCAAAGATACAGATAACGAAAGAAAAAATAGGCACACTGGACTTCATGAAACAAAAATTTTATGCATCAAAAGACAACAGCAATAGAGTAATAAGGCAACCCACTGAATGGGAGAAAATATTTTAAAATCATGTATCTGATAAGGGATTAATAATCAGAATATACATTATGAAACTCCTAAAGGTGAACAACAGAAAAGCAAAAAGCTTTCTTTTAAATGAGCAAAGGCCTTAAATACATGTTTCTCCAAAGAAGATGTATAAATAAACAGTAAAAGTGTGAAAAGATGCTCAGCATCACTCATCATTAAGAAAATGGAAATCAGAACTCCAGAGAAGTATTAGCTTACTCCCATTACAACAACTACTATCAAAAAATCAGAAAGTAAGTGTTGGTGCGGATATACATGCTTGGTCACTCAGTCATGTTCAACTCTTTGCGACTCTTTGGACTGTAGCCCTCCAGGCTTCTCTGTCCATGGGATTTTCAGGCACGAATACTGGAGTGGCTTGTCATTTCCTTCTCCAGCTGAGGATATGGAGACACTGAAACTCTAGTACACTGTTGGTAGAAATGTCCAGTGGTGCAGCTGCTGTGGAAAACAGTACAGCAGTTCCTTAAAAAACTAAAAACAGCATTGCCATACGACTCAGCAATTCCACTTGTGGGTATACACCCAAAAGAACTGAAAGTAACGTGTTGAAGAGACCGTGTGCACACCCGTACTCATAGCAGCGTTATTCATGATAGCTAAAATGTGGCAGCAATTCATGTGTCTATAACAGATGAATGGATAAACAAAATGTGGTATGTACAGATGATGGAATATTACCCACCTTAAAAAGGAAAGAAAATCTGACATATGCTGCAACATGGACGAAACTTGAGGATGTTATGTTAAGTGATATAAGCCAGATCCAAAAGACAAATATTATAGATTCCACTTCTATAAGGTACTTACAAGAGTCAAAATCATAGCAACAGAAAGTGGAATAATGGTTGCCAGGGGCTAGGGGAAATGGAGAGAGAATGGAGAGTTATTATTTAATGACAGTTTTATAAGATGAAAGGAGTTCTGGAGATGGGTGGTGACGATGGTTCCACAAAATCATGAATGAATTTGATACCACTGAGCTGTTCACTTAAAAATGGCTAGGATGGTAAATTTTACGTTGTGTTTTATTTTACCACAACAAAAAAATTGAAAATAAGTTGGAAAAACAAACCAAGACAACAACAAAAACAACCAAGTGCATAAGCAAGCTGGGTAGAATATCAGAGGTGGAAAATTAAGATTTACTTAGAAAATTCCCTGGTTGTCCAGTGGTTAGGACTCTAGGACTTGATGCTTTCACTGTCCTGGCCATGTTTTAATTCAGAAGTCAGCAAACTAAGCTTTATGAGCCAAATCCCGCCAGTTGAGTTTTTGTAAATAAATTTTGAAAGTGAAAGTCGCTCAGTTGTGTCCAACTCTTTGTGATCCCATGGACTATACAGGTCATGCTCCAGGCCATGATACTGGAGTGGGTAGCCTTTTCCTTCTCCAGGCATCTTCCCAACTCAGGGATCAAACCCACCAGGTCTCCTGGATTGCAGGCAGATTCTTTACCAGCTGAGTCACAAGAGAAGACCAAGAATACTGGAGTGGGTAGCCTATCCCTTCTCCAGCGGATCTTCCTGACTCAGGAATCGAACCAGGGTCTCCTGCATTGCAGGCGGATTCTTAACCAACTGAGCTATCAGGGAAGCCCAAATAAAGTTTATGTCTTATAAAGAAAGTTTGTGTCAGCATGTATATTACATATGTGTGTGTGTGCTAAGTCGCTTCAGTCATGTCCGACTCTTTGTGACCCCATGGCCTGTAGCCCATCAGGATCCTCTGTCCATGGGATTCTCCAGGCAAGAATACTGGAGTAGGTTTCCATGCCCTCCTCCAGGGGATCTTCCTGACCCAGGGATCAAACCCACATCTCTAATATCTCCTGCATTGGCAATCGAGCTCTTTACCACTAGTGCCACCTGGGAAGCCTGTGTGTGTGTGTGTGTGTGTGTGTGTGTGTTTATAATACACTTCTGCCCAAAGGAGGTACATCTAGATGAGTAAGTGAAGTGAAGTTGCTCAGTCGTGTCCGACTCTTTGCGATCCCATAGACTGTAGCCTATCAGGCTCCTCTGTCCATAGGATTTTCCAGGCAAGAGTGCTGGAGTGGGTTGCCATTTCCTTCTCCAGGGGATCTTCTGGACCCAGGAATCGAACCCAGGTCTCCCGCATTGCAGGCAGATGCTTTACCGTCTGAGCCAACTAATGTCTTCTTCCTTTAGTCTCTGTGTCTCTAAGTGAGCAAGAGCCACACACTTGGCTTAAAGTCATGGTCCAGTATGAAGGAGGGACACGATTTATCCAAATTTGCATTTATCACTGCAATAGAGCATCTACAAATTACCCCCCCTTCTACACCCCAGTTGGGGCTTCCCAGTGGTGCTAGTGATAAAGAATCTGCCTGTCAATGCAGAAGACACAGGAGACATAGATTCCATCCCCTGGTCTGGAAGATCCCCTGGAAGAGGAAATGAAAACCCACTCCAGTATTCTTGTCTGGGAAATGCTATGGACAGAGAAGCCTGGTGTGCTATAGTTCATGGGGTCGCAAAGAGTCAGACATGACTTAGAGACTGGACGACAAGAACAACGCCCAAATTATTGCTGTTTAAATAAACTGCAAATTGTAAAAAGCAATAAACTGTGCTTTGTATTGGGCCCTGGATGCATAAACTGAAGCTGAGTTTGATCAGGTAAACTTTAACAATGTAAAAAACTCTTGAACCTGGAGGCAGGAAACTTGTTTTGTAGAATCTTTTTGTTTTGAAATCATATATTCATAGGAAACTGCCAAGATTGTACAAGGAGGTCCCAAGTTCCTTTTGCCCAGTTTCCTCCAATGATTGCTTTTTATGTAATGCCCAGTGTTTACTATCTTACATACAGTATCAAAGTCAGGAAACTGACATGGGTACAATGTGTGTGTATAATTCCATGTCATTTCATCACTTGTGTAGATTTGTGCAACCACCACTGCAGTCGAGATACAGAACTTCTCTATCACCACAAAGGTCCCCTCCTGCTGCTGCTGCTGCTAAGTCGCATCAGTCGTGTCTGACTCTGTGCGACCCCATAGACGGCAGCCCACCAGGCTCCTCCGTCCCTGGGATTCTCCAGGCAAGAACACTGGAGTGGGTTGCCATTTCCTTCTCCAAAGCATGAAAGTGAAAAGTGAAAGTGAAGTCGCTCAGTCGTGTCCGACTCTTTGCAACCCCATGGACTGCAGCCCACCAGGCTCCTCCATCCATGGGATTCTCCACGCAAGAGTACTGGAGTGGGGTGCCATTGCCTTCTCCGCCCCTCCTGCTACTCCTTTGTAATCATACCCACTCCCTCCCTCACATCACCTGATTCCTGGTCCTCAATAATGTGTTCTTCATCTCTTGCAGAGACTGAGTTTTAAATTCAGCTTCTGACCCTGCCAGTTGTGTGACCTTGGATAGGTCACTTTTCTTTGATCATCACATAAGACAAGGTTAGATTAATCAGCAGTTCTCTCAAAATTCCACAGTGTTTATGAAAACAAGGTTTTATGGTGAAACAAACGGGGGACAGTCGGCTTGAATGGAAGGTGGCTTCTTTGCTGTCAATTCTCAGCCCTTAAAATGCTAAGGTGAATCATGAATCGTACAGAGTGAGATGTATATGCAGCATTTTCCAAATTTATTTCAACACAGAATGCCACCCTCTTCTTTTAAAAATACCTTCTAGAACTAGTTTATTTTTTTAGGGATTGTACTTTGAGATATGCTGTTTCTGAGGGTCTCTGAGGTGCTTTCCAGGTGAAAATCTCTGGGCTATGACTTCTGTCAAAGTGTTAGTCGCTCAGTCATGTCCAACTCTTTTTCTGTGGGATTGGAATGAAATCTGACCTTTTCCAGCGGCCATTGCTGAATTTTCCAAATTTGCTGATTTGATGTTATATGTAGAAAATGCCAAAAATTCCACCAAAAAATGTTAAAATTAATAAATTTGTTGTTGAAGAAAGTGAAAGTCACTCATCAGGCTCCTCTGTCCTTGGAATTCTCCAAGAACACTGGAATGGGTAGCCATGCCTTCGTCCAGGGGATCTTCCCTGACCCAGA
This sequence comes from Bubalus bubalis, assembly GCF_019923935.1. Classification (NCBI taxonomy): domain Eukaryota; kingdom Metazoa; phylum Chordata; class Mammalia; order Artiodactyla; family Bovidae; genus Bubalus; species Bubalus bubalis. Next base: position 26,734,276 of record NC_059159.1, on the reverse strand, counting down.
GACTGAACTGGAATCTTCTGCATTGTAGGCAGATTCCTTACCATCTGAGCCATCAGGACTCCCTTCAGGGGTTGAATTGTCCCCCTGCCAAAGATATCTCCACTGAGAAGCTCAGAATGTGACCTCATGTAGAATAAAGGTCTTTGAAAGGTAATTCAGGTGAGGATTTTGAGATGAGATCATGCTGGATCATGGTGAACTGTAAATTCCAGTAGGGAAGAACACACACCAACACAGAAGGAAAAGCCGTGTGAAGACGAGGGTAAAGATCGCAGGTCAGCTGTAAGCTAAGGACTGGCAAGGATTGCCCGCAGCCCCCAGAAGCCACAGTGGGGCATGGATTCTTCCTCAGAGCCTCCAGAAGAAACTAACCCTGCTAAAACCTTGATTTCAGACTTTTGGCTTCCAGAACTGTAAGAGAATTAATTTTCATTGTTTGAAGCTATCCAGGTTGTAGTTATTTGTTCTGACAGCCCCAGGAAATGCAGACAAACTTTGTTAAGAATTTTGGGGATACTGAGAACTCCCTTGTGGTCCAGTGACAATCCTCTTTTCAATGCAGGGAACTTGGGTTTGATCCCTAGTCAGGGAAATGAGATCCCACCTGCCTCAGGACAACTAAGCCCGTGTACTTTGGAGCCTCCACACCACAACGAGAAAGGAGCTCAAGTGCTGCAACTAAGACTGTATACAGCCAAAATAATAATAATAAATTAAATCATACATATTTTTAAAAAAGAATCTTGGGAATATTGAAGCCAAGAGGGGTCTCCTTTAAGTGTCTTGAGCCACCAAGCTCCTTCCCTACTCAGGGCCTTCCCACATGCTGGCCCCTCTCCCATGGGCACTCTTCCACGCTCTCTCATGCCAGTCACCTGTCTTTCTTCTGGCACTAGCTCAGTGCTGCCTCCTTAGAGGGGCCGTGCCTGACCTCCCCATCTAAAGCAGCTGCCACCCACTCTTCTCTACCACTGCGCATGTACTTTTTCTCCCCAGCACTGAGCCCACTGGGTAACCACAGGAGCACCTGTCGGGTTGTTAGATTAGCATCTGTTTTCCATGAGGGCAGAAATGGTGTCTTGTTTGTAGGCCTTTACCCAGGCCCTGGGGCCATGCCTGACACATGAGCGGTGCTCACCGTGTATTTATTGAAAAAAGAAAGAAAGGGAAGAAGGGACAGAGAGAAAGAACACCACAACTCCTCATGGAGTGAGACCCTGGGATCACACAGGTGGCACTGGGAGGCATTTGCAGGACTGGGGCAGCTCCTTCCTAGATGTTTCTCCTGCAGGACCTTTTGGGCATTTCTTCCAAGGCTTTTGCCTGTTGCAGGTAAGTCCGCCCCCTTCCCAGGCATTGTTTTAAACTGGATGGGACCTGCCCTGAGGAGCTTCGGCCCAGAGAGGAGAAACAGACTGTAAACACAGAAGCACATAAATAAGGCAATTTCCAGTACAGGGCCAAACCGTGAAGAAAAGAAAGCTGACTAGAAGGCAATGGCAACCCACTCCAGTACTCTTGCCTGGAAAATCCCATGGACGAAGGAGCCTGGTAGGCTGCAGTCCATGGGGTCACTAAGAGTCGGACACGACTGAGCGACTTCACTCTCACTTTTCACTTTCCTGCATTGGAGAAGGAAATGGCAACCCACTCCAGTGTTCTTGCCTGGAGAATGCCAGGGACGGGGGAGCCTCATGGGCTGACGTTTATGGGGTCGCACAGAGTCGGACACAACTGAAGCGACTTAGCAGCAGCAGCAGCAGTGTAAAAGAGAGGCCCTGAGAGGTGGGGGCAACTATCTGCAGGTGGTCGGGGGTGCATCTTTAAGGAAGTAACGGTTGAACTGGAACTAGAATGAGGAAAGTTGGTGGCCTTGTGATGTTCTGGAGAGAAGTACAGAGGGAGGGGTTCCCAGCAGGAAACCACCACAGACCCTGAGCCAGATGGATTTGGGGCAGTTGAGGCTCAGAGAAAAGGTCACCAGTGCTGGAATGATGTGAGCAAGGAGGAGACCAGAGGACCACATCCTGTCCACAGCCAGGGGCTGGAGTCTATTCCGTGGACAATTCATGCAATCATCAGAGGCCTTTAGGCAGGGGAGTAACTTATTTATCCTTATTTATGCTTTAGAAAAATCTGGCTACAGTAAACAGGATGAATTGCAGAGGGTGAGATGGAGATCAGTTAGGATGTCAGTAGGACTGTCTAGGTTAGACTTGGTGGTGACCTTCTCTAGGCCTGCAGTGGAGAAAGGGAGAGAAGGGGCATGGATCTCTTCTGCAGGCAGGATGAGGGGGTAAAGGAAAGAGAGAAATTAGGATAATTCAACCTTCTAAGATGGCAGAGTAGAAGGACCTGCACTCACCTCTTCCTGTGAGAACACCAAAATCGCAACTAGCTGCTGAACAACCATCAACAGGAAAAGGTTGGATCCCACCAAAAAAGAAGATACCCCACATCAAAGGGCAAATGAGAAGCCCCAAAAAGACGGCAAGAGGGGTGAAATCGCATTTAGAATCAAACCTCATACCTACCAGAGACGCTTGGGGGGTGCAAACAAAACCCTATGCATACCAGGACCCAGGGAAAGGAGCAGTGACCCCACAAGAGACTGAGCCAGACCTGCCTGTGAGTGCTTGAGTGTCTCCTGCAGAGGCACGGGTCAGCAGTGGCCTGCCACAGGGACAGGGGCTCTGGCTGCAGACCTGGGAGGCACCATGTGTGGCATAAGTCCTCTGGGAGGAGGTCGCCAATAGCCCCACCACAGAGCTGCCAAGCAGACGACCCACAAACTGAAGAACAATTATACCAAAGAAGTTCTGGCACTGTTGCAAAAGTTCTAGGGCCCACAACAGATTTCCCAACCTGGGGATCCAGAACAGGGACTGAGAACCCCCAGGGAATTTGATTTTGAAAGCCAGTGGGATTTGACTACAAAACTTCCAAAGTACTGGGGGAAAAGACTCTTGGAGGGCACAACAAAACCTTGTGCACACCAGGACCCAGAGAAAGGAGCAGTGACCCACAAGAGACTGAGCCAGACCTGCCTGTGAGGGTCTAGGAGTCGCTGACAGAGGCGTGGGTCAACAGTGGCCTGCCACGGTGTCAGAGGCACTGAATACAACAGTCCTGGGAGTTGTGGCATGTTGGCATAAGTCCTTTTGAAGGAGGTGGCCATTACTGCCATTACCCCTACCACAGTTTGGCCTTAGGCCAAACTACAGGGAGGGAACACAGCCCCACCCATCAGCAGAATATTGGATTAAAGATTTACTGAGTATGGCCTTGCTCACCAAAGCAAGACCCACTTTTCCCCACAGCCAGTCCCTCCCATCAGGAAGCTTCCACAAGCCTCTTATTCTCAGCCATCAGAGGGCAGACAGAATGAAACCACAATCACAGAAAACTATCCAAACTGATCACTTGGATTACAGCTTTGTCTAACTCAATGAAACTATGAGCCATGCTGTGTAGGGCCACCCAAGACAGACGGGTCATTGTGGAGAGTTCTGACAAAACGTGGTCCACTGGAGAAGGGAATGGCAAACCACTTCAGTATTCTTGCCTTGAGAAGCCCATGAACAGTATGAAAAGGCAAAAGGATAGGATACTGAAAGATGAGCCCCCAGGTTGGTAGGCGCTGAATATGCTACCGCAGAAGAGCAGAGAAATGGCTCCAGAAGGAATGAAGAGGCTGTACCAAAGTGAAAACAACATCCAGTTGTAGATGTGTCTGGTGGTGAAAGTAAAGTCCGATGCTGTAAGAATAATATTGCATAGGAACCTGGAATGTTAGGTCCTTGAATCAAGGTAAATTGGAAGTGGTCAAACAGGAGATGGCAAGAACGAACACTGACATTTTAGATGACCATTATATCTACTACCGTGGGCAAGAATCACTTAGAAGAAATGGAGTAGCCCTGATAGTCAACAAAACAGTCTGAAATGCAGTATTAGGTTGCAGTCTCAAAAACGACAGAATCATCTCTGTTTCCAAGGCAAACCATACAATATCAAAGTAGACAGTAATTCAAGTCTATGCCCCAACCACTAAGGCCAAAGAAGCTGAAGTTGAACAGTTCTACGAAGACCTACAAGACCTTCTAGAACTAATACAAAAAAAAGATATCCTTTTCATCATAGGGGATTGGAATGCAAAAGTAGGAAGTCAAGAGATAACTGGAGTAACAGGCAGGTTTGGCCTTGGAGTACAAAATGAAGCAGGACAATGGCTAACAGAGTTTTGCCAAGAGAACAAACATGCTCTTACAACAACACAAGAGACAACTCTGCACGTGAACATCACTAGATAGCCAATACTGAAGTCAGATTGATTATATCCTTTGCAACCAAAGATGGAGAAGCTCTATACAGTCAGCAAAAACAAGACCAAGAGATGACTGTGGCTCAAATCATTAACTCCTTATTGCAAAATTCAGACTTAAATTGAAGAAAGTAGGGATAACCACTAGGCCATTGAGGTATGACCTAAATTAAATACCTTACAATTATACAGTGGAAGTGACAAATAGACACAAGGGATTAGATTTGACAGAGTGCCTGAAGAACTATGGACAGAGGTTCGTAACATTGTACAGGAGGCAGTGATCAAAACCATCTCCAAGAAAAAGAAATGAAAAAAGGCGAAATGGCTGTCTGAGAAGGCCTTACAAATAGCTGAGAAAAGAAGAGAAGCTAAAGGCAAAGGAGAAGAGGAAAGATAAACCCATCTGGTGCAGAGTTCCAAAGAATAGCAACGAGAGATAAGAAAGTCTTCCTCAGTGATCAATGCAAAGAAATAGAGGAAAACAATAGAATGGGACAGACTAGCAATCTCTTCAAGAAAATTAGAGATACCAAGGGAATATTTCATGCAAAGATGGGCACAATAAAGGAAAGAAATGATATGGACCTAACAGAAGCAGAAGAAATTAAGAGAGGTGGCAAGAATACACAGAAGAACTATACAAAAAAGATCTTAATGACTGAATAACCACAATGATGTGATTACTCACATAGAGCCAGACATCTAGAGTGTGAAGTCAAGTGGGCCTTAGGAAGCATCACTATGAACAAAGCTAGTGGAGGTGATGGAATTCCAGCTGAGCCATTTCAAATCCTAAAAGATTGTGTGTAAGATGCTGTGTAAGTGTTGCACTCAATACGCCAGCAAATTTGGAAAACTCAGCAGTGGCCACAGGACTGGAAAAGGTCAGTTGCATTCCAATCCCAAAGAAAGGCAATGCCAAAGAATGTTCCCATGACCACACAATTGCACTTATTTCACATGCTAGCAACGTAATTCTCAAAATTCTCCAAGCTAGGCTTCTACAGTATGTGAAGCAAGAACTTCCAGATATTGAAACTGGATTTAGAAAAGGGAGAAGAACCAAATTGCCAACATCCATTGGATCATAGAAAAAGCAAGATAATCCCAGAAAAACATCTACTTTGGTTCACTGACGACACAACTTTTGACGGTGTGGATCCCAACAAACTGCGGAAAATTCTTCAAGTGATGGGAATACCAGACCACCTTACCTGCCTCCTGAGAAACCTGTATGCAAGTCAAGAAGCAACAGTTAGAACCAGACATGGAACAACAGACTGGTTCAAAGTGGGAAAGGAGTGTGTCAAGGCTTCGTATTGTCACCCTGCTTATTTAGCTTATATGCAGAGTCATGCAAAATGCCAGGCTGGATGAAGCACAAGCTGGAATCAAGATTGTTGGGGGAAATATCAATAACCTCAGATATGCAGATGACACTACCCTTATGGCAGAAAGTGAAGAGGCACTAAAGAGCCTCTTGATGAAGGTGAAAGAGGAGAGTGGAAATGCTGGCTTAAAACTCAACATTCAAAAAACTAAGATCATGTCATCTGATCCCATCACTTCATGGCAAATAGATGGGGGAAAACGGAAACAGTGATAGACTTTATTTTCTTGGGCTCCAAAACCACTGGAGATGGTGACTGCAGCCATGAAATTAAAAGACGCTTGCTCCTTGAAAGAAAAGTTATGACCAACCTAGACAGCACATTAAAAAGCAGAGACATTACTTTGCCGACTAAAGTCCATATAGTTAAAGCTATGGTTTTACCAGCAATCATGTATGGATGTGAAAGTTGGACCATAAAGAAGGCTGAGCGCTGAAGAATTGATGTTTTTGAACTGTGGTGTTGGAGAAGACAAACACCCGATGTTGGGAAAGATTGAAGGCAGGATGAGAAGGGGACAACAGAGGACGAGATGGTTGGATGGCATCACCAACTCAATGGACATGAGTTTGAACAAGTTTCAGGAGATGGTAAAGGGCAGGGAAGCCTGGCGTGCTGCAGTCTATGGGGTCGCAGAGTCGGACACCACTGAGTGAACAGGAAGAAGGATAATTCAGTTCTTGGGTTGAACAGCAGGCTGGTGGGTAGTACCACCCCACCTTTTTATGATGGGACAACTTGGGAAGGACTGGATTTGGGGTGGGGTGGAGGGGAGTTAGGACCTAGTTGGACTATGAAATGCATTCAAGTGGAGATGCTGCTGTTGTTCAGTCACGCAGTTGTCTGACTCTTTGTGACCCCATGGACTGCAGCACGCCAGGCTTCCCTGCCCTTCGCCATCTCCTGGAGTTTGCCCAAACTCATGTCCATTGAGTCAATGATGCCATCCAACCATCTCATCCTCTGTCATCCCTTTCCCCTCCTGCCTTTAATCTTTCCCAGTATCAGGGTCTTTTCTAATGAGTCAGCTCTTTGCATCAGGTGGCCAAAGTATTGGAGCTTTAGCTTCAGACTCAGTCCTTCCAATGAATATTCAGAGTTGATTTCCTTTAGGATTGACTGGTTTGATCTCCTTGCACTCCAAGGCACTTTCAAGAGTCTTCTCCAGCAGCACAGTTCAAAAGATCAATTCTTCGGCGCTCAGACTTTCCTAGTAGAGTGGAGATGTTAGGTAGTTAAATATATAAATCTAGATCTCAGAGGAGAAATCTCAGTCAGAGATAAAGATTTGTAATTCATCAGGCAACAGATGAAGATTATGAAGCCACAGCAATGGCTGAGACCCATAACAAGAGTGAGTGAAGGTGAAGACAAGAGGCCCAAAGACAGAACCTTGAGCCAACTGCCATTCAGAGTTGGTGGAGGAGAAGGAAAGTGAAGGAACCTGAAAAGGAGCAGAAGTGAATCATCACTCACCTATTCCCTGGGTCCCATACATGTCATGTGTGCTGTGTCAGAATCCTTTGAGCCTCTTCCTCATAGCAGGGTTAATAATACATGAATCATTTCCTTGGATGAAAACCAAGGAAGATGGCATCAGAGAAATCCAGGGAAAACGCTTCTTCAACGAGGAGGTGGCCAAATGTGCCAAACGCCCAGAGACTGAGTAACTGAGGCTCAAGAATTGACCTTTGACTCTGGCAAGAGGTAGGTGATATGGACAAGAACCATTTCATGTAATGATGGGGACAAAAGGCTGGTTGAAGCAAGAGAAATTGAGAACAGGAGGGATGAGAGGATCAAGAGAGGGTTTCTCTAAGAAGGGTCATAGGACACAGTGGTGCACAGGTGATCATGATGAAGATCCAATAATGAGAGAAACAGCTGACACAGGAGTAACTACAGGAGCAGCGTCCTGAGACGCTCTGAGGAGGGTAGAATCCGCTGGAGGTGTGGAATGCAGTTTCCACTGTAATCAAAGGCGGTGGTGGGAGCAGGGACAGAATTGGGTGGTTCTGGTGTGACTGCATCCATTATTTCCCTCTGAAGTGTGTGGTGCCATCACCACCTGAAATGGAGGTTGCAAGGGTGGGAGATTAGAGTAGAATTAGTCATCTCAAGAGGAAGTAAAGCTTCTATGGTGTTGAGGTTTGTAGTTTTGATTTTGAAGTGAGTCCAATCACACAGGTATACTGGTTCTTAAGCACACGTTGGATCCAGTCAGGATTTGGGATTTTTCCAGGTGAGTACAATGGATACAGAAAAGGACAAAGGAGGGATCCAGGACTCCAAGCTGGGGAAGGGCAGTGAGGATGTAGCTGGTGGTGCTGCAAGGGGCTAAGGCTGATGGCTCAGGGGTCTCAGAGATTCGCTGGTGTGGGGTAATTCAGTACCTGAGCTGGAGGGATAGGAGGATCAGGAGGTGGGAGGGTTGAATTACCAGGGATGACAAGATCAGGTGTGCCTATTTGAAGCTGTGGCCGAGGTGTGGTTGGGAGGAAAGGTGTGGTTGGAATCAAGGAGAGCCTCTGAAAACTCTTGGCTTCCCTTGTGGCTCAGCTGGTAAAGAATCCACCTGCAATGCAGGAGACCTGGGTTTGATCCCTGGGTTGGGAAGACCCCTTGGAGAAGGGAAAGGCTACCCATTCCACTATTCTGGCCTGGAGAATTCCATGGACTATACAGTCCATGGGATCGCAGAGTCAGACACGACTGAGCAACTTTCACATTCTGAAATCTCTTAGCTTCTCAGCCCCTCCCAACCTGGGAGTCAGAGAGCAACCTCCTAGCAGGACGGGAAGGGATACATCTCTCTATTGTGCAAACAGAGGCTGAGACTTGAAGATGCTGGATGCTGAAGCTAAAATGTCAGAAGCCAGAGTTCTGACTCTGAGTGCTAGGCTGAGGGAGCATTCTTGGTGTCACCCCTCCTCTTAGCTTCCGCAGCAGCCGAGCCCCTGGCTCCCCCTCCCAGCTCCCACCTGCTCCCTGCCTCACAGCCTTTCCTACATTCCCCAGCTCCCACCTGCTCCCTGCCTCACAGCCTTTCCTACATTCCCCAGCTCCCACCTGCTCCCTGCCTCACAGCCTTTCCTACATTCCGCAGTCCTCTGGGGAATCTCTGCTGACAGAAGGGCACGTCCACAGCCACAAGTAGTGCCTTCTCAGAGCTAACACTGCACCCATCACTGAAAAATGTTTGTGGCAGAATTTCATGTTTGTTTGCTCACTCGCTCGTTCACTTAGGTAATCATTCATTCACACACTAAGTGGCTCCACCTTTTGGTTATTTTTCATTAGGTTTGAGCTGCTAAACCAGCACAAGGGATAAATAATACGCAATCACTGTGAAACTGCTCAGCCCACCAGCCAGACGTCCAGCATGTACTGAGTGCCCATCACAGTCCTGCATAGGCGTGACAAACAGGTATCTTATGTCCTCATGTCTGACAAGTCCCATGTCCATCACTCACCTATTCCCTGGGTCCCATACATGTGTGTGCTGTGTCAGAATCCTTTGAGCCTCTTCCTCATAGCAGGGTCAATAATACATGAATTGCCATCTATCAAAGTTCACATGATATGTCCTTATTAACTTTTAAGGTTGCCTATATATTGCATTAAAGAGATCTTTTTAAAATTTGTGAAAGTCATGCTTGCTCCTTGTGGAAAATGTAAACAACGACAAAGCGTACAAAATAAAAAAAACTCCCTTAAAATCGACTACTTCCATTCCTCTATCCCACAGTGCAGACCACTGTCAAAAGTGTGGCCAGAGTGGTTTAATTTTTATCCTTCAGTATCTGTTCTATACATTTGCAAAGGGGGAAATATATATATTAATTATATGGTGTAGTATATGTTTACAAGTTGAGGTCATAGACTATTGTTCTGCAAGTTGCCTTTTCTCTGTAACAGTAAATGAAAGACATCCTGCCAGGTCGGTTCTTCAGATCCACTTCCTTCTTTTTAAAGGCTGCAGAGCATTCACAGTATGGAGGGACCTGGTATATTGAACAGGCTCCTATCAGCCGACATTAAAGGTGTTTTCAATTATCCCCAGCTACAATGCTGATGGACATGTCTCTGAACTTTTATATGAGCATTTCTGAAGGATCATTCCTGGAAGTGGAATTGCTGGGTCAAGGGCATTTTACATTTTAATGGTTACCAGGCATAGTGCCAGACACACAGTAGGGTCTTTGTAAGTATCTGTGTAGTGAATGGCTACTGCTGGATTGCCCTCCAGGAAGAACACACAATTTCCACTCCCACCAACAGCAGACAGGCACAGTACTGACAATTTCTGCTACTCAAGCCCAGCCAGGCTGGGCTTCAGGATAACCACTTTCCTCTAGGCCACTCTGCTGCTGCTGGGAAGGATTTAAAGCCCCTACATCACCTTCAATGAATGGCAGGCATCCTGATAGGGGATGACCTCCTCTTCCAGGTCTGCAGAGCCCATGGCTTAACATCCTCCCACTGGGGCGGGTGTTTACCACAGGGAGGGCAACCATGTGGGACTTCTCTAACAGGTGCTTTCCGTGTTTACACAAAGCACCTCCATATCTTCCTTCTGCTCCCCCGATCCACCCCTGAAACAGAAAGGAGACTTCCTGTGACTGGGCTCACTCGAGCACCGGCTCCAGAGCTATGCTGTCTCTGACTGCTCTTCTTCCTCTGGGCCCTGCTCCAGCAGGAACAGCCCATCCCTACATCTTTGAGGCTGGTTGTGCCATCTCCCTGCCCCTGGCTCTGTCACCTGACTAGGACCTGGGGCCCCAAGAAAGGCTATAATTGGGAGAGGCCTGCAGAAGGAATCCCTACCAGCACACCAGGGCCACTTCTACCTCCAACCCCCTCTGGAACACTGGCCAGCACTGCTTCTGTGCCCTCTGCCAGGGAGCAGTGCCAAGGCAGGGTCCTGGTGGAGGAGCTCAGGCCTGCCCGAGCCCCCAAGATGCTGGCACAGGGGTGTCTCTCACACTGCATGTCCCATGCCAGCCCCCACAGGGATAATGACGCCCCTGTGAAGACTGTCTCCCAGGCTGCAGTGGTGACCGCCTCTCCTCTGAGGGGTTAAGCCTGCAGATGAAGCTGAGGTGGCGGTGCCCAGAACCCCATGGGACTGGAGGAGAAGGGCAGATCTCTCTCCTCTCCTCCCTCCCAAGATTCCAGGGTAGAGCAGATCAAGGTCTCCAAGACCCTGCTCCACAGATGGCCAGCCTCCCTTACTCACCTCTGCGGTGCCCCGTCCCCACCCCCATAACGACAGAGTCAGAACTGAGTTCTAAGTTTCCCAAAGGAAAGCAGGAGGACGGGATGAGGAAGCACACGGTGGTCCCTCCCCATCTCTAGTCCCCGTCCGGACTCTTTGGCACCCAAAGACCTCAAGGAACCAGAGGTCAAAGCATCTGCCGAGATCCTCTCCTGGTGGGTGACCTACTGATGTGCTATTCTTCCAGGCTCATCAATGGTGGGATTTTTCAGGCACAGTGACCTCCAACTGCACCCCACCCCCTACACACACACACACACACACACACACACACCCATGTACCCCAGCAGTGCCTGAGCTCACCTCCCCACAGTCAGAGGCAGATTCTCAGCAACAATCAACTGAAATTTAGTAAGAACATGTGTTGGGGGTACGGGGAGGACAATGGGGTCTTCTCTATTCAGGTAGAATGCGAGAGAGGTGAAGCAGCCCCATCTCACAGGGTGCATTGGTGCCCTCCCAAACTTCTCAGAGCTGGACGTCCAGGCCACACTGGCACCTCAGGGTGCAAGCCTCCTCCACTGCTCAGAGTAGCCCATTCCACTGCTGGGCACCTCCAACTGTTCACATTTTCCTCCTGGCAGCCTCTAACTTACAATGCGAGGTGAGGGGTAGACATGTCACTCCAGACCAGCCCTTGAGACAAGAGAAGCACCTGGCATGGAACAAGGGTAGAAAAGCAATAAATTAAAGCCAAGAACTGCCAGAGGTGTGGCAGGATGGGCAAGGGTGCTCCGGGGCTCCTGAGAGTCTCTGGTTTGACCCAGGAAGCATTGGGGAGGTGGCTGATGACAGGGTTCCAGGCTGGAGGTGGATCAGAAGGTGGAGTTGTCGATGCCTCTGCGAACCCCAGCATATTCTTCAGGCCTGAAGCTGTAGGGAGGGGGCGGCTCCAAGGGAGGCAGACACAGGACAGGCTTCAGAATAATCTGCAGGGAAAGGAGGGGACACAGTGACTTCTTAGGGCAGGCCACTGGTCCTCGCCACCCATGTGCTGGCGGAGGCATGTTTATCAGGGAGAGGAGTGACCCCACAATGGTGGCAGAGCCCACCCCAGGGCCCAGAAACATGGCGTAAGGACACTCTTCACTGCCCCAGTCACTCTAAAAATCAGAAAAGGGAGGTACAGACAGCTGAGGGACAGAGCAGGGGTTGGGATGGATACCCACCTCACTGTAGGGGGGTGGGGGCTCAGAAATGGGTGCTGTGACCCTCTCTACAGGAGCAATGGGGGGCTGTTCCGGGAGGGCTGTTGGGGCCTCCTGCTCTGACTTTCTGCAGTTGAGATACAAGTGCTTAGTCACGCCGTAGATGCACAGGAGGAGTATGATGATCAGGAGGATGATGACAAAAGTCCTGGGGTAATGAACCACCAACATCAGGCCAAGTCTCCAGTCACCACACCGCCCTCCCTCCCTTGACCTAGCCCCACCCTTCACAGCAGGAAGTCCAGTCTAGTCCTGTGTGGGCCAGACCCATCGGAGGACTGTGCCCAGAGCAACTGGCTCAGGGCTCACCTTAAGGGGCGGGAGAAGAAGTCATACTGCTCCAGCTGGTACTCTTGGCAACAGCCGCTCCCACAGCATTTGAATCCCTTAGGGCAGGTGCTGGGAGTGGGGTGGGATAGAGGCTCTTGGTATCAAGGTGGGGGTGGGGGAGGAGGGCAGAAGGATCCTAGCTTCCCTAAAACCCACCATGTGCTCAGGGCACAAGCCACACCTTTGGCAGAGCAGGGTTACAGGGCCCTCTGGGCTTAGTGGGAGGAACTTGGGGCTGGGATCGGTACCTGGGTTTCAGGTTCAGCTCACTACTGGCCTTGTGCACTCCTGCCAAGGTACATTCCTTACTGGGCCTCACTTTCCTCATCTATAAAATGGGTGTAATGAATGTCCTGTTGACATTACTGGACTGACTTACTGGACAGGCGTGGGATTGAGAGTTGCAGTGGTTAGAGCATCACTCTAAAGAGGTGCAGGGGGAGAGGGACAGTGGGGAGGGTCCAGGAGCAAACTCTAAAAGTGAATGGCGGGATGATGGACCCCACAGAACAGGAGGCAAGAGGGACTCAGTGTTCCTGAAACATCCAGGGCTGACTCGGTAGAAACACTTTGCTGCCCAGAGAGCACCCCCCCTCAGCCCCTCCTCATTATGGGGAGTGACCCCCAAGTGTGAAACTGCCCATGGGTTGGTTGGTGGAAGGAGTGAGGGGGTAGAAGAGTGGACTCCCCCTCTCTGGGTGGGGGAGGGATGGTTTCTGGCTAGAAGGGGTGTGGGTGAGGATGATGAAGGCAGGCAGGGCAGGATTTGGGGTGTCTTCTCCCAACAATGGAAGTTACAGCCCAAACCCCAGACTTACAAGAGACCACATGTGGCTGCAGCCTGTGGAAGAGAAGAGGCAAAGGTTTGGGTCATAAACTAGGGGCCAGGGTTCCCACCCAGATGCCACCCAGGCACCTCACAGCCCCGAGGATCAGCATTTTCCCTCAAGCCTGCTTTCCACCTCACTCCACATGTCTCCTGGGTCAACGGTTGCAGCCCTAGCTGCTGCCTGGTGGCCCCAGCTCTCCCTCGTCTTCTTGTCACACCTCCTACCACATTTGCTCACCCCTAGGTCTGTAAGCTCACACCACTAACCCACCCTTCCAACCCACAGCCATCACAGCCCCCCACCGAGGTCACTCCCGACACCTTGGCAAGTTCCTATCCCACAAATCCGATCACCAGAAACCTTGCAGGAAGCTCCCCTCAGTGGCTCCCTGGGTCCCAGACACCATGACCAACCCTCCACCCCCTGGGAGCCCCCCGGCTACAGGGGCAGGCCCTTGTTCCTGAGCCTTCAGGGCCCACTGAACTCCCAGTCATCCTTCAGACCCAGACTGGGCTTTCCTGGCTCTGAGAAGTGCTGGACCCTCCTCTCCAGAAACAGCTCCCCCCTCCCTCCCTCTTCCGCGCTAGTTCTGTGCCACGTGGAGGCTATCATTATAGAATTTCACCTGATTAACATAAAAATATGTGTATAAGCCCTGCTTGGAGTGCTCTCTCCCCAGGAATCTGAGAGGCTGGCTCCAGCACCTTCTCTGACCATCTTACTTAAAATTACATCTACTCTCACAAAGCATTTCTTTTCCCCTGACTGTGCTTACTTTCTCTGCATAGCTCCTGTCAACATCTGACACACTACGTATTTCACTTTATCTTGCTAGTTGTTTGTCTCCTCAGTAGAAAACTCCACCAGGGAAGGGATTTTTGTCTGCTGAAAACCAATACTCAGGATTTTGGTAGAATGAATGCAAGAACATTCACTGACAACCTGGTTTCATTTCATCCTGGTTGCTCTCAGGCAGTGATGGGAGGAAGGGAAGCAGGCAGAGGAACACAGCTAAAGGAGGGGGGTGGGGGGGGTCATCTGTCACCCCACTCCAGCCTCCAGGGGGATAAAAAACCACAGCTCAAGAATAAGAAGCCAACGTTTTTTTATGAGACCACCATATCTCTTTCTTTGGGGGTCGGGGGAGGGTCACACAGCATATAGGGATCTTAGTTCCCTGACCGGGGATTGAACCTGTGCCCCCTGCAGTGGAAGTGGGAAGTCTTAACCACTGGACCGCCAGGGAAGTCCCAAGACCGTGATATCTTTATATCTTGAAATAACAGTTCACTTGCTAATGACAACAATAAAGCTTATAATACCAATGACAGCCGATAACGGTTGGGCTGACCCCCCTTTTCTGTGCTCGGTCCCCTGTACACACCTCCTTCTCTCAAGCCTTGGCCAGTAGGGTCAGGAGCAGGAATGAACCCCTGCAGGTTGGCCCAGAGAGGGTGAGGTGACTGCAGAGTTGGGGACAGCCCAAGGGGTCCAGGCACTCAGCATACCCACATCCCCTCATCCCAGCTCCTGTGCCTCCCTCTCTCCTGGCCCCCAACTGAGAAAAAGACAGCAGATTTAACGAATTAATCTTGAGCTCCTGTTTGGACGAGCAGGGGATCCTCTCCCAGATTATCTCCCCTTCACCCACTTCTTAAACAGGGGGTGATCTTGACTGAGGTGGTATCAACATTGGGGCGATTCTGGGCAACTTCAACTTAACTTACATGTGGACCGAGGGTATTAACAGCCTGCCCCATGGAGTTTGTTGGGAGAAATCAACAAAAGGATGCACAGCCCAGTGCTGGCACAAACCCACTGCAGGTGATGGAGGAGGAGTAGCAGGGCTTTTGGGGTGAAGCCGCTCAGCACAGTTAGCGAATGTTGTGGGGAGCTGGCCTGGCCCTTCCCTCAGACTCTCATAGAGGTTAAAAATCCATAGTCTAGAGCCATGTCAGTTTCCAGGATAATCTCCCATCCCAGAACCAGATAGACTGCCCTTCCCCCAGGCTGGGGGGAGAGAGGAATGTGGGGGTGTTGACACCCTGCCTTACCCTTGGAAATCACAGATTTCGAGATCATCCCAGCCTTGGGTCAGGCAGCCAGATCAAATCCTATCACCCGCTAGAATCCTACCCCCACTTCAAAAAGAGAAGAGGGAGCCTCCTTTTCTCCAGGGCACAAGCCCAGATACACAGTCCCAGAGAACGCAAGGACTTCCCCCAAGGTCACCCAGCACTGGCAAGAACGGAGCTGGGGAGACAAGCTGGCGAGACGTCCAGATCTCAGTTCAGACCTCAGGTCCCGGCTTTCTGACGCTGAGGGAAGGAGCGAGAAGGGCGAGTCAAGGCTAATTGGGGGTCAAAAACCCCAGTCTCCGCGAGGCGCTAGATGTCAGACAGCGGCATGCGGGAATAGGTCCTACGACCCAGTACCCCACTAGGTGAAGGAACCCAGACCTTCTCAGGACCTCCCTCCGCGTCCTCTACCTATTACCTCCCCGGCGAAAAAGAGAAAGGGGTTGCTAACTGCCTGTGGTCACGAGGAGATCCTGACAATGGAAGGTGGTGATTGGAAGTCAGAAGCAAGTCCCTGACCCACAAAAACAGGGGCCTGAAAGTTCCACAGTTTTACCTCCCGAGCGCTCACCTGTTGGAGGCCGGCCAGCAGGCCAAACAGCAAGAGGCTGGCGACCCAGGTGTCAGACATTCTTGCCTGGGGGCCACTGAGCTTCCGAGAGTAGGGGAAGGAGGAGAGAGGCGGGGCCGCGACTTCTCCCACGACTCTCCACCTATAGGGCCCCACCTCGGGATGGGGGCGGAGCTGACGCACCCGGGAAGAGCCCAGCCTGGGAAAAGGAGGGGGAGGGGGAGGAGGAAGAAGTCTGGATTGGGAAATGGGAGTTAGAAAAGATTATCTGATTTTAAATATATATATATATTTAAAATATTTAAATAACTCAGTCGTGTCCGACTCTGCGACCCCATGGATTGTGGCCTAACAGGCTCTTACGTCCATGGGATTTTCCAGGCAAGAGTGCTGGAGTGGATTACCATTTCCTTCTCCAGGGGATCTTCCCAACCCAGGAATCGAACTCGCGTCTCCCGCATTGCGGGCAGACGCGTTACCGTCTGAGCCACCAGGGAAGCCCTTTATATATATATATATATATATATATATATATATATATATATATATATATATATATATATATATATAGTGGTGTCAGTTCAAGACTGCTGAGCTACCCTTTCCCAACCCCTAACTGCTCCACCCTCTAAGTGGTCCCAAGCTTGAGATGGAGAGGGGCTGCAGGCCGAGCGAGCTGGACCACTGGAAGTCCCTTCCCACATGGACTTCTGGGGGGCAGAGGGAGAGCGGAAGCGAAGGCCTTGGAGTGGATTGAGGGGATTGTAACGGAGGGAGATGTCACTTTTTGTTTTGTTTTGTTTTGCCGAGAAGAGAGGGAGGGGCGGCCTGCTTGATTTCTGGGGAAGGAGAACCAAGAGTAGAGCACTGGTACAGTCTTGCCCCGCCCCCACCCTCCTGGAAATCCAGGGAGGAGGCGTTGGTACATTTCCTCCATTTGACTACAGGGGAAATTGAGGCCCCAGGATTCTGAGACTAGTTCCTGAGTCCGCAGAGCTGAGTCCGCAGAGCCAGGCGAGCCGGGGCGCGGGCGAGCAGGCCCACCCACATTCCTAGAAAGACCCCCCCAGAGGCTGCGCTCCCGGCCTGCAGGGGCTGGATTCCGACCCGCCGGCGCGCCCAGCCCTGAGGCGCGTTGTGCTTTCCGGATCCGGCCGGCAGGTGGCAGCATCGCTCAACGCGGGATTTCCCCCGGAGCCAGGCGGAGCAGGGCGGGGACCTGGGTTGGGTCTCCCCGAACTCTCTCCCCGGGGTACCAGGCTGGAGTGTGGGGTGGGAGACCGTCTCGGTGGGCGATCAGCAGAGGGGAGAGCCAGACGCCCAAACACAGATGAGACGTAAGGAAACCTTGCGGGAGTTGGAGAGATGGAGCCTGGACACTTGGGGTAGGGGCGAAATGGAGATGGTCATTGGGGTGCTGTTCCTAGACCTGGGGAAACGGGGAGGGATCCTGGAGAGGATCAGTTCTTAGGTGCTTAGAAGTTCCTGCTGTGTCTCAAGTCTGACTTCGCCCCTGAAAACTAGCCCCAACCTAGTAGGAAAGGACAGCCATCCTCCTTTGGCTTTTTCTTTCTTCTCTGCATGCTTTCTCCTTACCTCTGTTTCTCATCCCTCCCAGTCCGGTCATCTGTCTTCTGTTTAACCCCTCCTTGCTTTGCCGTGTTTCTCCCTGTCTCTGTCTCCATGCAGTTTCTCTCCATTTCTACGTGTTCCCTGTTTTCCCATCTCTGTTTCTCCTCTTTGTTAATCTCTGTCTGTCTTCGTGGAGGAGTCTGTTTTTCTGTCTGTTTCCATTTCCCCTGTCTCTGGTTTGCTCCTGTGTCTGTGTCTCACTGACTCTACTGATCTCTCTCGGTGTATCTCTCTCTCCTTGGTTTCTTTCTCTGTCTCTGTTTCTCATTATCTGTTGGCCCCTAAGGACAGAATCTTCCAGTCTCTGATCCAAGCGGAATTGGGGTCTGGCCCCAGAGAATGCCTTCTCTATTTGCAGTTCCTGTTGACTGATCTTGGAGAAGGGAATGGAGAGTGGGGGCATGGAGCAGCATGTCTTTCCTCCTTCCGCAGCAGTTGGCTATGGACCTAGCCCACTCCTCTGCCAAAGGAGACCTAGTGCAGAGGGTTCTGGAGCCTTCTCCCCCCAGCACCCATGCTGCTGCTTCCTTAGTGAGTTGTTGCTGACTTGGGCTTCCAGGGCCCTGTTGCTCCAACACCCAAGACCTGAGGTATCTGCCCAGAACCTCCTGCCCCTCTGCCCAGGCCTGGAGCCTGACAGAGGTGTAGCCTTTCAGGTAGAAGAAGATGGGTGAGCTTAGGGAGAAGGGTATCCTAGGGAGTGGAATGAGGATGCTAAGAAGGGCATGCAGGAGCTTCAGGGGTAGACATACGAGGCTGAAAAGGTGAAGGGACCAGGCAGGTCGGCACCCCGAGGAGAAGCAGGAGGAGGGCAGGATGATGGCATTGCTTCCCTCTGGCGTCCACTGACACAGATGTAGGATTGCCAGACAAAATACAGGATGCCAGTTAAATTTGAATTCCAGATAAACGGTGAATAACATTTTAGTATAAATAAATATGTCCCATGCAATATTTGGGACATACTGAAACTAAAATTTATTTGTTATCTGAAATTCTAATTTAACTGAATGTCCTGTATTTTTATTTCTTAAATCCAGCAACCTTACCCACATCCCTGATATGTTGTAGGAGAATATCTACTCTACTCCCTGCCCCGCGTCTCCCCAGTGGGAAAGTGAGGCTCCTGGGCAGAGTCTAGAGGGCCTCTGGAATCTGCTTCTGGATCCCCAGTGTTTTTTCATGACATCAGACTTCCTTTCTATGCTCCTTCCGGTAGATGGGGATGGGCTGAGCAGCCTGGAGGTGGGCGGTCCCAGCTCAGGCCAAGAACACCAGGCCCTGTTGTCAGCATGCATCTTGGCTCCAAGGGCCCCAGCATTCCTGGTGGGTGAGGTCGGTTGGGAGTGGAAGCACAGTGGGGCCCCAGACTGAGCAGACAGGGGCCTGGTCTTGTCTAGGGGCAGGAGGGTCGTGGACAATGACAACACCTTCTGTTCAACACTCTGGCAGTGGGTGGGCAGTGCGTGTATGTGTGTGCGTGTGTGCTCAGATATACAGGGACATGAGGGCAGGGAGGCCCAGAAGCCTCACGCAGACAGTGCGTCCTTCTAGAGTCCATGCCAGTTTCCATCTGGGGTTTCCCAAGAGCAGCACAGTTGCAGTGTCTTACTACTGGCTCGAGCCTCCCTGGCCCATTTGCTAAAGAAGGAGCTGATTGTGCGCCCAACAAGGGCCCAGCTTGAAGGGCCTCGGAGGTCAGCTGGGCCACCCGCCCTCTTCTCAGAGAAGGCAGCTGAAGACCAAAGGCCAAGTCACAGGGGACACTGGGGCTGAGTCAGGACCCAACTACGCAGGTCCTAAGACCCCACACCCAGTGGCGCCTCCAGGGTGGCACACATGTCAGGCCTGGGGAGCCTCTGCTAAGGCTGGAGGAACTCACTGGGAGCTGCAGTGGGAGGCCTCGTGCAGCCTGGCTCAGCCAGGCCCCAGGCAGGCCCTAGGTAAGAGGCAAGAGCCAGACTGAGTTCTGTTCCTCTCACCTCCCTCCCCACCATGCTGTGGTGGACACTGATCCCCATAAATGACATGGCCTTGGGCAGGGATCTTTCTTTCAGAAATACCCAGAATGTTCTGCCCTAACCCAGCTCTTAGAAGAAAAGTTATGACCAACCTAGACAGCATATTAAAAAGCAGGGACTTTGCCAACAAAGGTCCATCTAGTCAAAGCTATGGTTTTTCCAGTAGTCATGTATGGATGTGAGAATTGGACTATGAAGAAAGCCGAGCGCCAAAGAATTGATGCTTTTGAACTGTGGTGTTGGAGAAGACTCTTGAGAGTCCCTTGGACTGCAAGGAGATCCAACCAGTCCATCCTAAAGGAAATCAGTCCTGAATATTCATTGGAAGGACTGATGCTAAAGCTGAAACTCCAATACTTTGGCCACCTGATGCGAAGAACTGACTTGTTGGAAAAGACCCTGATGCTGGGAAAGATTGAAGGCGGGATGAGAAGGGGACAACAGAGGATGAGATGGTGGGATGGCATCACTGACTCAATGGACATGAGTTTGAGTAAGCTCCGGGAGTTGGTGATGGACAGGGAGGCCTGGTGTGCTGCAGTCCATGGGGTCACAAAGAGTCGGACACAACTGAGTGACTGAACTGAACAGAACTGAACCCAGCTCTGCCTGTAGGGACAGTATTATGTTGTGTTAATAAGTGTGCCACTTGTTAGCGTGTGCTGTGTGACTTTAGTCAAGAAACCAAACCTCTGTGCCTTTCTACACTTATCTGTGAAGGGGGTGTGGGGGCAGATAACAGTACCTCCTTTGTCACACAGGGTCACTGTGAAGATGAAATCAGCCACTCAGTGTCTGGCATACAGTAATGGTAAATAAATATTACCTTGATAGGGAATTCCCTGGTGGTCCAGCGGCTACGAGTCTGCACTCCCAATACAGGGGTCCTGGGTTTGATCCCTGGTTGGGGAACTAGATCCCACGTGCCACAACTAAGACCCTATGCAGCCAAATAAATAAAAATAAATATTAAAAAAAATATTTCCTTAATAACAATATGCTACAATAGCCAAGACATGGAAGTAATCTAAGTGTCTATCGAGAGATGAATGGATAAGGAAGAGGTGGTATTATCAGCTATAAAAAAAAGAATGAAATAATACCATTTGCAGCATAATAGATGGACCTAGAGATTATTATACTAAGTCAGACAGAGAAGGATAAATTATATGTGAACTCTAAAAAATGATACAAATGAACTTATTTACAAAACAGAAATAGACTCACAGACAGAAAACAACTTTATGGTTACCAAAGGGATAGTACAGGTTGGGGGCAGGGGAGAGAGATAAACAGGAGTCTGGGATATACGCTACTATGTATAAACAAGGCAAACAAGAACCTACTGTATAGCACAGGGAGCTATACTCAGTATCTTGTAATAACCTGTGATGGAAAAGAATCTGAAAAAGAATATATATGAATCACTTTGCTGTACACTTGGAACTAACATAACATTGTAAATTAGCTATCAGTCAGTAAGTATGTTAGTTGCTCAGTCGTGTCAGACTCTTTGTGACCCCATGGACTGTAGCCTGCCAGGCTTCTCCGTCCACGGAATTCTCCAGGCAAGAATACTGGAGTGGGTAGCCATTACTTCTGCAGGGGATCTTCCTGATGCAGGGATCTAACCTGGGTCTCCTGCATTGCAGGCAGATTCTTTGCTGTCTGAGCCACCAGGGAAGCCCTGTAAATTAGCTTTCAGTTCAGTTCAGTTCAGTCGCTCAGTCGTGTTGGACTCCTTGCGACCCTATGAGTCGCAGCACGCCAGGCCTCCTTGTCCATCACCAACTCCCGGAGTTCACTCAGACTCACACCCATCGAGTACTTTAATTTAAAAAACACACAAAATAATAATAAGCAATAAATGTTTCTTTCCTGGTAAAGGGGCCCAGAGCTTTTTGTCTCTGTTTCATACGGAGACAGAATGAGGTGCTAAGAGATCGAGGGTATTGTTTCCCTCTGAAAATTGTTCTAAGTCCTTCTAGACCGGCCACTGAAGTCTAGCCCCACTTCCCGCTGTTCCCTGCTCACTAGCCCCCTCTGCTGTCCAGTAAGCGCTTTGGGCCCCACCCCAGGGCTAACATCAGAGGGAGGCCTGGGGTTGACTGCTCCTGGAGGGCCATAGGGGTGTGGCCGTGGTGCTGGGTCCAGGAATTTGAGAATTTCTTCTCTTCCTGGTTTGTTTCCCATTTCTGCTCCCACTGAGCATTGCCTGGGCTCCCCTCACCCTCATGGGGACTGTGTTCTTCCCTGACTGCCCCCGTCCACTGTGGCTCCCCAAGGCCATCAGGGATGTCCTCAAGGCCTCCAGCCTGACCTCCTCCTTGCCCCTGGTGGGGTATGTCACTCTCTCATTCCTTAACTTCTAGAGGCTCCCACTTCTGCCTAAATAAATCCTACCTCCAGGAGACCTTGGGTCCTTCATAACTAGCCCCATCTGTCCTCCTGGCGTGTCACTCTCCCTGTCCTGCCCACAAGCCCTCCAAGCCACATGCCCAGCCCTTTCTGCTCCTCTCCTTTCCTCTGTACCTAGTACACCTGCCCCATGCCTCCCTGAAACCTAACAAATTCTCATCCATCCTTCAAGGCTCAGATCAAATACCACCTCCTCCAGAAAGCCTTCCTGGACTTGAATCCTCCTGCAATGAAGTAATGATCCCCTTCCTGCTTACCCCTCCCTGAGCCTTTCTCTGGGCCTTTCTGACGCACTTGGCCATTCTCCCTTGAAGATGTGTGTACATGTCCTAGTGTTCCCACCAGGCTGCGGGGGCCAGCCCAGTTCTGATTCAGCTTTCATTTCCCATGGTGCTTTGTTCCAAGTAAACACTGGCTCTGTTGTCACTGAGTTGAAGCTGGTTGGGGGCCTCCTAGGGTCAGGGGCCAGATTTCTCCAAGGGGGATAGGGAATGAATTACCGGAGTCCTTAATGGGGGGCTCTTGGTTGCCGAGGTTATTCCAGACTGACCAGGTTTCCCATCTCCACAGACTGTGTGGTTTGGGGAATCCACCTCTTCTGCTTTCTGCCCCCTCCCCAAGTATACACATACCCCTTCACCTTGTGTAAGTGAGATGGCTCCCCAGGGATTGAGCAATTCCTTTGGGGCCCGCTGCAAGGAATGCTTGGCTCCCTGTCCACCTTCCAGGACACGCAGGATGCTTGCTGGGTTGCCAATAGGAATTCTTGGCAATGAGATCAGGGTCTGAGTCTCCTTCCCAGCATTTCTTTGAAAACTAAAGCCCACTGGCCCGTCCCTCATTCTCAGGGTGATTGGTCTGGCTGTGGGAAGATAATGTCTTTAATTGACCCTGGGCTGAGCCACCAACCCGCGTGCCAGGAGGATGGAGAGGGGAGTGCCACCTGACGATTATCGGTGCAGGGAGCTTATTATCCTAATGAGCAGGTTGGAGGAGTTCAACTAATGCTCACCTTCCCAGAGTCTTAGCAGAGACAAAAACTGCATTTGGCAGCCTTTATCCTTCCAAAGTGTAGGTTTCTGGGGCACAGCCAGCGGTGGGAAGGGAAACACCTCCAAGAGGTGGGTGGTGGGAAGTTCAGAGGAAAGGAGGCTAAGCTACTGAGCTTTGGCTGTCTTGGGTGGCAGAGGGAGCATGGCCACTAAGACTCAGATGGGAAGAACTTAACTCAGGTTAAGGGTCTTCAGAGCCCTCCAGCCCTGGTTCCCTGCTTCTGGGGCTCTTTCTCCCCAACCCTGCCCCTCCTCCCAACAGCTCCTCTCCCATCCCCACCCTTGATGCTGTCTCTTAGAGATAAGACCCTGTAGTCAGAGAGAAGAAAGGGGTTGAGGAACCCCTAGGGCCCCCACTTTGTAGCTCTGCGCTTGGCCCCTTGAGAGAGGGTTCTTTTGCACCCTGTTTGTTGCCACCTCTGCTCACATCCAAATGTTACAAGGGATTGTGGTTAGACTTCAGAAGAACTTCCCAATCCCAAACAAGTGGGGGGTTCCAGGTGGCCATTAGAAAGGGTAGCCCCTCTGTGAGTTGGGCGTTTTGAGGAGACGGCTTCTAAAGGGTCTGGGAACTGAGACTAAAATGCAGAGAGGACACAGTTTGGGACATCCCTGAAACTGATCACCAGTTAGGGACCTGGGAGTTAGGCGAAGAATGAGCGTGAGCAGAGGGGCGGGGAAGCGAGGTGGGCAGAGATCACATTCTTCCGCAAGCCATAGCTCCTTTAAGCAGCCACATCATCTGGCCCCTGGCTGAGCACAGACTTGGCTGGAGTTGTGTGCACACACGCGTGGGTGGGCGCATGCAGTGTGTGTCTGCATGTGTGTTCATACGTGAGTGCACACCGCCCAGCCTCTCGTATGGATGCAGCAGCCCCCTCTCAGCACCCCCGGCTTCCTTATCACCAGGCCAGCCTTTAGGGGGCTGCCTCCAGGATCCCCTCACCCCAGTGGCCCTGTTAGCACCTCCTCCCTCCCTTGTTAGCGCCTCACAGCCCCTCTTCCTCCTCAGCCCTTGCTGTCCCCAGAGAGAGGCCGGTGGCTTGCAGCCCAGTTCTCCTCTTCCGACTCTGCTTCAGCTGCTATTTTCTGAAGCTTTGTTCTGCTTTCTAGCCCTGGAATCCCTGCCCTCTTCATCCTCCTTCATCTACGTGGAAAGGTCCTTTCCTGAATAAGCCAGCCTGGGGTGAGGGGTGAAGTTGGTGCCCCTACAATCTAGCACACAGTCCTCTTCCAGGCTGAGGCACAAAGCAAGCGCCTCAATCAGCCTCTCCTGCCTAGAGGATAGGAGGTGGCAAGTCTGGGAGGGAACCTGTTTTAGGTGCCAAAGCTGGGTCCTGGTGCCAGCTGTGCCACCCTCACCTGGACACACAACCACCCTCTTTGCAGCTGTGGGACAGGGAGAGAGTTGGTAGGGGAGAGGGATGGGGTAGAAGTGTCTTCTGCCCGCTCCTCCAGGATGGCTGTGCCCAGCCTCAGCCTGGGCTGCCGAGTGGGACAGGGTGGTCCTGTGCCTGGAGCCAGGCTGTCAACCTGCCAGGACTGCAGGTTTCCTCTACTGAAGGGCCCCTTCCTGGCCAGCTTTGATGTGTCTGCGAGGTTAGTGAAGGATGTTTGGCTTCAGGGCGGGGTGCCAGGATAAACTCCCTCTGCCTGCTGGGCCAAACCACTGCCTGCTCAGCGCCCAGCTCAGTGCCTGCCTCCCCGAGCCCAGGCCTGGCCTACCCCAAACCCGGTGCTGCCCTGCTCACTTG
The DNA here is from genome assembly GCF_019923935.1 of Bubalus bubalis. Lineage (NCBI taxonomy): Eukaryota > Metazoa > Chordata > Mammalia > Artiodactyla > Bovidae > Bubalus > Bubalus bubalis. Next base: position 26,709,386 of record NC_059159.1, on the reverse strand, counting down.
GGGGTGGGCACCGAGTTGCCGTGGTTACTGCTAGTGGGGAGAGGCCCTGAGGTCATTGGATGCCCTGTCTCAGAGGCTGGCCCTGGGGTGTCTGCCTGCCTGCTAGGTGACCAGGCGCCTGGTGCAGGTGGGGTTGAGGGGCCGGAACCCAGCTGCTAGGAGGGGTGGGCGTGAGTTACAGTACAGGGGAGGGGCGTCCACGTGGCACTGTCTGCACAGGCTGCAGCTTTTCCAGATGTGCTGCGGCTCCAGATGTAAGGATGACTCAGCCTGGAATGGGAAGGGGTGGGCGGTCCATTGAGGGGGTGTCGCATAGAGGGAAGTGAGGCCCCCCCAACCTGAGCAACTGCCAGCTGCTGCTCCCCTGCCTCTGGAAACCCCAGCTCCCTGAAGCCTGAAGGCCAGTGGAATGGTAGCACAGGAGCTGCCCAAGTGTGCGGCCCTCCTTTCCTACTGTGTGCAGATGGGGAGAGGGGAGGCGAGGCCTCAAGACAAGGGGCCCAGCTAGGGGGTCACCCGTGGCCTGGAGGGAGAGAAGCTGAATGCGGGGGCAGTGAGCCTGGAGGAGGGCAGGCAGGGGAGGGGAGGGGGACGGAGATGCGGGCACGGAGAAGCTCAGGACTAAAGCGTTAGGCTCTCTCAGGTTCCCTTGGTGGGGGTGTGGAGCTGGAAGGAGGGTATGGGTGCAGAGGATTTGTGTGTGTGTGTGTGTGTGTTTGCGCGCGCACGCGGGCGTGTATGTATGTGTCCTCATTCGGGGGGACATGTGGGGAACTGGTATCTTGTGGTGAACGTCTTGCGTGTGACTCCTATAAGCTGTGTTATGAGCTGGGTTGTAGAAGGTTATGTGTGTGGTGGGCACGGTGGACTGTGGGGATATGGTCTCCGTGGTCTGTGTGATAGAGAAAGAATGTGCAGACAGCATCTGTGTAGTGATTGGTGGGGCGGAGGGAGGATGACGCACATTTAACTGAAGCCACGTGCTGAGGGTGGGTCCCCCAGACCTGGGGAGTCAACAGGTGTCCAGGCACATCCGGCCAGGGCTCCAGAGTTCTGGGGCTTCCTTCACCTCCTCCAGCCTCCCCACTTCGTGGGGGCCTTTTGGGGAGTTTTCAGAAGGCTCAGAGCCTCAGTTTCTCCCGCTGAGCCCGGCCTGCATGATCTGCTCTTGCAGGGTAGCTGAGAGGCCGCTGAACTGGTGACGGGAGTGGGTGGCTAGCACCCTGTGGGCCGCAGCACAAGAACCAGGTGTGCGGTTCAGGCTGGAGGCTGCTCCATGCACCGCTCCCCCCGGCTCGGCTGAGCTGCTGTCCTGGCCTCCTAGTTGGCCTCCAGGAGTGTCTGCTGGCCAGGCCTCTGGGTGCTCCCTGGAGAGCCCCACCTGTGCCAGTCACGCATGCCAGGGTAAACAGGGCACTAAGTGTCTGGGCTGGTGCCGGCCGCAGGCTGGGCACTGCTTCCCTCACTGTGGCTTAGGTTGCCTCCTCCAGCTAAATGACAGGTCTGAGGCTCCAGGCCTCATAAACAGTGTTTTCTGGGCAGGTGGGGTCAGAGGGACCTGGTACACAGACAGATAATCAAGTTTAATAGGGGGACAAGTTGCCACCTCTAGGAGGGCTGTTAGAACCCTGGCCGGGTGTGCCTGGACACCTCTTGCACTTCTCAGCAGCAGTGGCATAATTATGCGTTACTTCCCAACACACTCACACACACACACACACACACACACACACGCCCCAGCCCGCTGCTCCACCAGGTCTTCAGCACAGTTCTTGGCACCTACTTCCCTTGTGGACGCAAATATCCCCTCAGAGGTGACTGGGACTCAGTCAGCTCATCTCATGTTGTCCTGTTCCCTCTTTACAATCCGTGAGTGAAGCCCAGAGAGGGTGAGCCCTTTGCACTACATCGCCCTTGTGAGATGTGAACTTGGATGTGAACTTGGATGTGTACGTGGTCCTCCAGACAGCAGAACCACTCCGCCCAACCCCTGGGTCGTCATGCCCCCTCCTCTGGGGATCCCAGCTGAAGCCAGCTCCTTTCCTGACTTCCCCGCATCTCCACTTCCTTCCCCCTCCCCTAGCCCCCTTCTTCTCAGCTCCTGTCTCCCAGCTCCTCTGGGCACAGTCCAAGTGAGAAGGGAACACTTACTTCTCTGCCCTCTCTCCTGGCAACTGAGGGGGAGGAGGAGCCTCAGCCCCATGATGCCCCCTGAGGGGGCTGGGTCTCTGCGGGAGGAGAGCAGGCTCCAGGGGGCAGAGGACAGGGGACATGGAGGCAGCATGGAGGAGCAGGAGGAAAGTCCCCTTTCTGAGGCAGGCTGCAGGCCCTTCACCCCTCCTTGGAAGCAGAGGAGAGGGGCTGAGGAGCCAGGGGGCAGTGGGCGGTGGGCAAGAGTCCAGGTCCCTGGGTGCCTGGACACCCTCTGGGTAGACATGAGGCTTCCTCCCTTCCTGTGCCTTTCCCTGGCCCTGCACGCACCTCTCTCTCTTCTCTCCTGCCTTTTTCCTCCCCTCCCCCCTCTACTCCTTGAAGGGAGCCGGCCCCAGTGTCTGGAGCCGGTTCCCAGAGTGGACAGTGGCTTTGCTCAGGGAAGTTCTTGTCCTCAGCCCATGGTCTCCCAAGAGCCATGTCCAGCTCCTCGTTTTTTGGCCCAGGCTCTCCCTGAGACCCTTCTCTATGTCTGGGGTCCTCAGAACTGAGCCACTCTTGCCTGTCAGGGGATGTGTATGTGACTGCTCCCCAGGCCGTCAGGGAGTGAGGGCAATGTTGGCCGTGTCTGTCTGTCTGTCTGTCTGTCTGTCTCTCTCTCGTCAGTTTCTCTCTCTTTCTCAGTCACTCGCTCCCTCTCTCCCTAGGAAGGCAGCACTCTGGGAGGCTGGAGCCTGGGGTATAGGACAGTCCAGATCTATGCCATTGCTTGGGTAGAATTCTTAGCAGCACCCCAGAGCACTCTGATTTGGACTACAAATTAGGTTCTCATGGCCCCCATCAGGGCTGAAGAACCCCACAGCCTCTCCACCTGTTTCTACCTCCTGGGAGAGCTGTGTAGTCTGCTTGGGCCTTGCCCAAGGATAAGAAGGCCAGAGAGCAAAGCGAGGAGCTGTATAAATAGCCCATTTGGGGGGAGGCCCCCCAGCACTGGGTAGGGCAGATCTGCCTGCTGGAGAGGGAAGAAGGAGAGCTGTGGTTGCCCCCAAGCAGCATGTAATTTAGGATTTATTTTGGGGCATTCTCGCCAGCTCCGGGTGGGGCTGAGGTTAATTTAAGGAGTTGGGGCTGGATGGGGAGGAAGAGAGGGAAGCCCTCCCTCTGGGCCTGGTGGGGAAGAGGGTCCTTTCTGAGAAGCCCACTGTCGTCTGTCCCTGGGTCGCTCTGTCCCACAGAGGCCCCGCGAAGTCACTTCTGTACCCTCCTTGTCCAGCAGCCGACGGTTGTTTGCAGTCTCCTCCAAGGCCTGGGGCTTCAGGTCATGGGTCCCAGCGCTCCTCCCACCACCGGGCACTAGAAGCCGCTAAGGGTTGAGGGAAGTGACGCTGGCGGGCAGGGCCACTGCTGGAGGGTCCTTGGGCTGGGGAAGGAGCAGCAGTTCGTTGCTAGGAGGTGTCTGAGCCACATCAGCGCTTCCTCTCAAACATCCCATTCTCTGTCCTCCCCGGGGCTCCCAGCCTGATGGAGGAGAGGCGGCTCTGCCCTCAGGAGCCCTGGGTCTCAGGGCAGGCAGGACACAGGCTCTCCTTTCCAAGAGTGACCAGTCATTGTTTTCTTCACAACCTCTATCATGATCTTAATTTTTAGTCTTTATTTGTTTACAAGTTTATATTTTGTGTTTCTTCTTGAAACTTAAATTCTGTGATGGCAGGTACTTTATCTAGTTCCTCAAAGTATCTTCAACATTTGCCTAGCAGAGTAAGAGCTCAGTAAGTATTTCTCAAATGAATGAGTGAAACAATAGGGAAACAGTGCCTGAATAGAAAGCCCTGGGTCAAGAGGCAGCAGTGGACAAAGTCTGAGGTCTTCTCCCTTGGTATTCCATGCCATTCACCTTGTAGCCTCCTGCCCCCTCTGTCCCACTGTTTAGGGCCACCAGCCACCTGATCTATTGGCTGCCACCCAGATGTTGAGCCCCCCTTTCTACCTTCATGCCCTTTCTCACCACATTCCTTCCTGCTGCAGTCCCTCTGGCTCCCACTATCACTTGACCAAATCCCGCTAGTCTTCCAAGGTCCTAGCCAGAGTCACCTCCTACATGAAGCCTGCCTGGATATCTCTGCTGGATCTAACACAGGTTGTTGTCTGTACCTCTCCTGTCACTGCATGCGTTGGCCAGGGTCATTGCTTCTCTCTGCTTTAGACCAGAGGGCCAGGCTTGTCTGGAGCCGTCCTGGAGCCTGGCACCCCATGTGAGCTCAACTGGAAAAGGCAGTGAGCTGCCCCCGGGCCAGAGGGAGGTGTGTGCTCCTCTCTGCCCCAGCTTCTAAGAGCTCTGGGTAATTCTCTGGTGAGAAGTATATGCGATGGTTGTTGTTCTTGGGGGTAGGGTATTATTTCAGGAGCCAGGAAGGGCAACCAAAACCTGAGTGGGCTGAGGCTGTCGTGAAGTTTCCCTTAGAAGGATGTTGAGCCGCCTTCTGGTCAGAGAGAAAGAGTGAGATGAAGAAGGTACATGGGGAAGGGTTGGGGGGCACTGCGGCTGGGGGACGCTGGTGGTCAGAGAGGCAGAAGCCCCTTGGTCCCTAAACCGCACATCCTTTCTCAGGTTTCATCCAGCCTCACCTCTGTGACCACTGACGTCTTTAGCCACGTGTCCTTTAGGAAGCCCCTGGGGGCTTGGGCAGCCCCTGATTCTCCTGGTTTCCCTCCTGCCTCTCTGGTTGCTCTTTCTCCAGCTCCTTTGTAGGCTCTGCCTTCTGTGTCTCCCTCAGGTTTGGGCCTGGCCTCTTCTCGCGCATTTTCTCCAGGGGCGCTCCACAGATCTAGCTCCCTAGACGCCATCCCCCTTGGTTCCCTGCAGGTATTTCACAGTCAACCGGCACGAAGCAGCTCTTATCCTTCTGCCAATAGCTTACATCTCTGTCAACCTGGCCATCTCTTTCCATGCCACTGCCATTAGCTGGGGTCTGGGGACCGTCACCTCCCACCTGGACCTCTGTGGCAGCCTTTTAGTGGCCACCCCACCTCCACTCTGATCACTCTCCAATCAATCCTCAATACTTGTCTAGAAAGTTTGGTCATGTCGTCCTACACGCCCTTCACCCTTAGCACTCTGGCAGCTCCCCGTCCATGACCTGCACCCTCACAGTGCCTACAGCCCTGTGGCTTCTGCACTTGGCTTGTTCCTAGTACTTACCAGTCGCTTTGCAGGAGCTGTTCCCTCTGCTTGCAACTCCTGGTTGCAACTTCCCTTCCCTCCTGGTTATCACTGACTCTGGGAAGTCTTCCCTGATATTCTTCTCACTGGTCTTGGGTCAGAAATCTCCTTCCAGGGGCTTCCAGAGCCTTATTTCCCCCACTGCAGAACTCATCACATTGAATCACACTTCACTTTACCTCTAAAGCTCCACTAGAGTGGAGACCATAACTGCCCACAACACCTTGTGCCTACATAGTTCCATAGGTGGAACATTCATTCAGGGGAGACTTACAGGGCAAGAAGGAAGGAAACACAGGGTGCCCATCCCCCCTCGCCCCGCACCCGATACTGGGCTGGCCTCTGAAGCCATGAGCGGGGGAGAGGTTCTGGGACATGGGGATGGAGCAGGAGGCCTTGGTTAAGGTTGCTGGGATGCTGGCTCTGGGGTCAGAGTTGAGGCTGCCCCTCACCTGTGCTGATTGCCTTGTGAAAGTTGGCCTCCCGGGAGACACACAGAATCAGCAGAGATTCTGGGGGTGGGAGAAGGATCTGCCCTGCAGGGTGGGCCAAGGCTCCCTGCTGGCACCCACCAGCATTTTCCTTGGCAGCCTGAGGTCCAAACAAACTGGCCGCTAATAGATATGACCAGTATCTCACCCAGTTCATGGCCAGACCTGGGGGAAGATGCTGCTTCAAGTGGAGATCTTCGAGAACCTGTTTCTACCTTGAAAATTCAGACATTTGACTTCTTACCCCATACTATGTCCTTGTTTGTTTTAGTATCAAAATAATGCTTTAAATCACTTACCATTGGGGAAAAATTGGACATTCAGCCTGAGCTCTTCTTGCCCTCTTCCTAGGCTTAGAAAGAGTGCAGGGCTGGCAGCCACCAGCCTGGGTCTTAGTCCTGCTCTATACACGTGTGGTGAATCAGCAGTGCTTCAGCTTAAGACAGTGGCCACCATTAAATGGAGCAGCGGGTGTGAAGACTTAATGAGTCACACATGGAACCGTGGATGCCAGGGTGGCCGCCTCCTCGGGGACTGTAGAAGCAGGAGGGAGCCGCAAGCCTGGCCCCACCCAGCTTCCTGGGAGCAGCCTGGGGGTTGGGGGTCCAGGCAGTGGCCGCCCCCTCCCAGGCTAGAGGACAGGGTGAGCTCACCCTCTGGCCCAGGGAGAGCAAGCGGGCAGGAGAATAATTAAAATGCCAGAGGTTAGGATGTGAAGTTACAATGGAAAGAATGAAGGCCCAGCGCCGTCGGCTGCTGCTTCTCCCACCCCGCTGTCTCTGCCAAGCCCACATTTGATTTTTATTTCGGGAGCCGCCAGCACAGCACTTGGGAGGGAGTGGAGAAACCTCACTCCTGCTCACCCTGCCACGTCTGGAGCTGGGGCCCCGCTTGGGGGGAGGGGGCTCCGGGGACCCAGAGGAAGAGCCTGGAAGCCCAGAGCCCAGGACCAGGCCAGCCTCAAACACCAGGCACAAGGAAAGGGTGGCGTGTGGGGCAGGAGTGGGAGGAGAGGCAGGGATGAAGACCCCCAAAGGATGAAGGACATTCCTTCCTGTTCTCATTGGCCTTTGCTCCTTCACTTCACTCATTTGAAGCTGAGGAAGAGAAAGATCATCCAGCCTCTAGGCTGCCCTCTTGCTTTAGTCCTCCACCTTGACTCTGGGGACCTCTGATGTCCGCTGGTGTGTACATATACCTGGAAGGGATCCAGTTCCAATCTTTTCCCTCATGACTTGCTGTGTGACCTTGGGGAAGTCACTGTCCCTCTCTGGACCTTGGTCTCATCTGTGAAATGGGAGGTAAATAAGATCAGTGGTTTAAAACTGGGTTCTAAAGAGGTGTCTAAAGGGCTGGGCCCTGCCTTGCCAGGCCACCCTCTCCTGCACATCTCTTATCTGCCCTTCTGGGGATGCGGGAACTGGGGGCAGCTGCTGGCCCGTCCCCTAAAGAGCCCTGAGCCCCCTCTTCCTGCAGACAGGAGCCGCCGCTGGGGCCAACTCACATTTTCCTGCTCTCAGCTTTCTCCACCGCCCATAATGCACTCCAGATGGTTTCTCCATCCAAGAGCCGAGGCAGCAGATTCCACAGGGAAAGTGGTTGGGCTCCTCTCTGGACTCCTCTTTCCATCGAGCTGGAGACAGGGGGCCAGGGCCAGGGACTGGGGCGGCTGGAAAAATGGAGGGGGAGCAATGCTAGCTCTATGAGAAGGTGGATATGGGGAGATCCCCCCAGGCATCTTACAGCTGAACAAGGGGCTGGGGACGGTAGGAGAGACCATGGGCTGTGCTGAGATGGGGGCATGGCACAGAGCGCGTCGGTCATGCCAGCAAAGCCCTTCCCCTGACTGGGCAGCCCACCAGGGAGCTGCTTGGGGGCTCCGAACCCTGGAGAGGGAGGCTCATCAGCTTTCCCGGTGTTGAGGAAAGAGCATCATTCAATGAGCCAGACACCTGGGTTCCATCCTGCCTTGGCCACTTCAAGGCTCTGTGACTAGACTTCTTGGAGCCTCAGGTTCCTCACCTATACCATGGGGATGGCTAATGCTGGCCTTGGGGTGGTTGTGAAGATGATATGGATAATGTACAGAAAGGCCGCCCACATCTTCAGGTGTTCAGGAAATATGCTGAGCAAAGAGCTTCCTTAGGATAAAGCCCTGCGCGGGGAGAAAGCCTGTCCTCAAACCCCTCCTGCCGCAGCATCTAAGTGGTTCCCTCAGGACTCCAAGAGGGCTTGAAATTACCCCTTGGAGACGGTTCTGTGAACAGCCCTGGGAGAGAGGGTGCTATGGGCCTGAGGCTGGGCCTGAGCCCAGTGCTTGCCTCTTCCCAGGCCCCAGCCCCCTCTGCCTCAGACTCAGGACGTAGCCCTGGGCCTGGAGAGCCACGTTGACGCAGAGGGGGTGAGAAGGGGGGCAGTTCGTCCCCAGCCAGGCCCCGCCTGCTCCTTGCCTCCCCTGCCAGGACAGCCTCTCAGCCAGGCTCACCCTCTCCGCCTCAGCTGTACCAAGGGGAGTGCTTCGATTTTTCCACCATAAGAGCCAAGAGCAGCGAAATGAGAAAGAAAGCCAGCCTGGGGCTGAAGTCCCCCTGCCTGCCCCCATGGTGCATGGGGGATGGGGGAGAGCGAGGCCCCAGTCCCTTCCCTATGCCCACTGCCACCCTCCACCCAGGACACCAGCCTGCTCTAGGACCCCAGGGGCAAAGGATTTAGCTGGGAAGGGGAGGAGAAGCCCCTCACTTCCCCACACCCACCATGAGCCAGAGAGTCTGTGGCTCCCCACCCCCTGTCCTGGAAAAGAAAGAGCAGAGAGGCTCTGATCTACTGATTTCCCCACGCTGAGCATGGGGTGGGGGAGGCGGGGAGTGGAATGTCAGAGGGGAAGGGACAGAATCCCTGCTCTTAACTGCTCCCCTTCTAGACCAAGAGAGGAGACCGCTAGGCCCCTCCTGCTCAATAATCCCCTTCCCTACCCAGCCCCTTCCCTCTCATTGAGCTCCTTCTGCCCAGCAAGCTCCCCCCTTCACCGAGCCTCCTGCCACTAAACTCCCTCCTCTCACTGGGTTGCAATCCCCGCACCACATCCCATTCCTTCTTCAGCCAGGCTGCCCCTTCTGTAGTGACCTCATCTCCGGTTACTCCAGGAAACCTCCAGGAACCTGCAGTCCCGCAGAGACGCAGGCGGTGTCCCACCTGCCCTTGCCTACACCTGGTGGTGTCACCTCCAGTCCAAAGCCCACCCTCCCCTGGCTAAAGGCTCCCCCTCCTTCCCCTGCCCGCCACCCCTTGTCCTCCCCGTACTGCCCGCACCTCCCGCTTGGCAGCCTCTTTTCCAGCTGCCCACAAATGCACCCTAGTGTCTCTTCCCTCCCTCCACTCCTGAACCCCTGAATCACCTTGACCCTCTCCTCCTTCCGGCTGCACTTCTTATAATAGCTTCTCCCATTCACCCCTCAGCCTGCTCACACTGGCTTCCAACTGAGACCCTGGAGAGGGCCACAAACAGAAACAAGGGCAAAATAGACCAGCCTCACTGCATCGAGATGATTTACCTGCACTTTGGCCTCCAGAAGGAGGTGAAATCCTCTGTGGAAGACATAACATCCACCAGAACCAGACCAGGACCTATCACACTCAAGGTCCACCTTTCAGTAAAATATTGCTTCCTCTTCCTCCTTCTCTTCTTCTTCCACCCCCACATCCCCCTTCTCCTTTTTTCTCCTTTTTCTTCCCTTCTGTTCCCTACATTTCAAGAACAGTTCAGTTCAGAAGCCTTTAGATGGGCCAAGCAAGGTAGGCATCCCTAGGGCCGGGAGTAGAGAAGGAGGCGGTGGCCCAGCACAGGGTTTGGGATCTCAGTGAAGTAAGGAGAGTGTCTCCAATGGGGAACAGTCAGAGCAGAGAGAGAGAGAGAATCAGTCAAGGCTCAGTCATGCAGGCAGATAGGCAGCCCCAGTGTCAGAGCTCCAACAGAGAAACGAGAGTGTCTAAGCCGGATGGCAGCCTGGTCAAGATAAGCAGTATGTCCTTGTAGGGTGGAGCTCAGTAAGGCAGACTGGACTCCGAAGGGGTGAATAATGTATCTGACCAGGGCAGGGGCCAGGCACTGGCAAGTGGAGTCACGGTACTGAGAAGGGCATCCCTGGAGGGGTGGGGCAGGGCATTCACTAGGGACCTTGGGAGGGTGTCAGAGCCTGTTGGGGTGAAGAGCACATCCATGTGGGAGGAAGGGGGCTGTGGGTGACCCGAGGCAGGGGCTCAGAGCCCAGGAGGACTGAGCAGGGATCTGGGTGGGGTGGAGAGCCGTGGCAACAGAATATTGGTTACCCACAGTAGGACTGACCCAATAAATGATTTGTTGAGAGAATTAACTAGGTTTCTCACTGTTGGCAAAAAGTGTTATAAATATGGAAAGAGAAAAAAAATAGAATGAACCCCATGGTGTTGTATTGGAATTTGAGGTATGAGTGAGCACTTACGATTTTCAAAATAAATAGACATAGAAATAAATGTTACTGTCGGTGTGTGTATGTAGATGTCTACATTGTGCATATATGTGTCAATGCACGTACACTTATGGATTGTTGTTCAGCCACTCAGTCATGTCCAGTTTCTGCAACCCCATGGACTGCAGCACATCAGGCTTCCCTGTCCTTCACTCTCTCCACATTGTTGTTTTCGCTAAGTCACGTCTGACTCTTTGCAACCCCATGGACTATAGCCCCACCAGGCTTCTCTGTCCATGGAATTTCCGAGGCAATAATACTGGAGTAGGTTGCCATTTCCTTCTCCAGGGGAATCTTCATATATACATATACCTATAGTTATTTCCCAGCTTCATTCACTGAGAGGGCCTGGAACAGTTATAGTTTGATGATAGTGAGCATAACTGGCACCCACATCTTAACTTCTAAATACCATTGTCCACTAGAAGGAACCAGGGCTCCTTGGAGAAATGGCTAATTACAGAACTTGGCTGGGGAAATTATAAGATAAGCCTGGATCATCTTATACCAGAAGGTTAAGAAGTACTCAGAAATGATTAACAGAGTTATCATAAGACCCAGCAATCCCATTCTGAAGTATACTCAACAGAAATGAAGACAGGTCCATGCAAAAACTTGTACTTGGGACCTGCCTGGTGATCCAGTGGTTAAGAATCTGCCTGCCAGTTCAGGGAACATGGGTTCGATCCCTGGTCTGGGAAGATTCCACATGCCGCAGAGCAAGGAGCCTGTGTTCTGCAACAAGAGAAGCCACTGCGATGAGAAGCGCATGCACAGTAATGAAGACCCAGAACAGCCAATGCTGCTGCTGCTGAGTCGCTTCAGTTGTGTCCGACTCTGTGCGACCCCATAGACGGCAGCCCACCAGGATCCTCCGTCCCTGGGATTCTCCAGGCAAGAACACTGGAGTGGGTTGCTATTTCCTCCTCCAATGCATGAAAGTGAAAAGTCAAAGTGAAGTCGCTCAGTGGTCCGACTCCTAGCGACCCCATGGACTGCAGCCCACCAGGCTCCTCCATCCATGGGATTTTCCAGGCAAGAGTACTGAAGTGGGGTGCCATTGCCTTCTCCAAGAACAGCCAATAAATATATAAGTTTTTAAAAACTTGTACCTGAATGTTAATAGCAGTATCATTCACAATAGTCAAAAGATGGAAACAACCCAAATGCCCATCAACTGATGAACAGGGTTTTTAAAATGTAGTATATCCATACAAGGGGGGCTTCAGGTGGCACGGTGGTAAAGAATCTGCCTGCCAATGCAGGAGATGCAAGAGAGGCTGGTTCAATCCCCTGGAGGAGGAAATGGCAACCACCTACAGTATTCTTGCCTGGAGAATCCCATGGACAAAGAGCCTGGGAGGCTACAGTCAGTCCAAGGGATCACAGAGTTGGACAAGACTGAGTGACTGGGCCACACACGCATCTATTCAATGGCATATTAGTCAGCCATAGAAAAGAATGAAATACTTGTACATGCTGCAACTTGGATAAGCCTACAAAACATTATGCTGAGTTAAAGAAGCCAGTCACAGAGACCACGTATTGTATGACTGCATTCATTGGAAAGTCCAGAACAGGCAAATATACAGACACACAAAGCAGAATACTGGCTGCTAAGGGCTGAAATGGGGATGGGAGAATGTGGGGATGATAGGTAAAGGCTATGAGGTTTACTTTTTTTTTCAAAAGGTTTACTTTTGAAACGATGAATATGTTCTAAAATTGACTGTAGTGATGGTGGAACATATCTGTGAATACACTAAAACTCATTAAATTTTACACTTAAAATGAGTGAATTGTATGGTATGTAAATTATGCCTCAATAAAACTGTCATTTTAAGAAGTACTCAAAGAATGATGGAGACATCAAAAGCATATGGAAGCCAGTGGATGACTTCCATTGGCTGGATATGAATAATTTGAGCATCAAAGTAAATTGTATTATACTAATGGATTATAGCTTATTGAATAAAATAGGAATCCATGATCCCATACTGACATTAAAAAAATAAATACATGGAAAGTTTGTGGAGGAATGGGATATTTACATATTCTCAAAGCATGTAACCACAAAATACTTAGTTACAATGGGGAAAAAAGAGAAAAAAGAGTAACTTTACAGGTGGTACAGTGGAGAAGCCTGGCAGACAAAAATTTAATCAAATGATCAAAGGGAAGATCAATAATGAGACAAATTAAAATCTTGCATCACCTGTTAGGATGAAATGAGACAGACACAGCATCACTTCTGTGATATTCTTGCACAAACACATAGCCTGAGTCTAATTATGAGGAAACTTGGGACAAGCCCAGATTGACAGACAGTCTACAAAACAATTGGCCTATAATCTGCAAAAGTGTCATTAAGGTTAAGAAAGGATTGAAGAAATGTTCCATATTGAAAGAGACTGGAGACACCTGAGAAACAATGTTCAGTTCAGTTCAGTCGCTCAGTCGTGTCTGACTTTTTGCAACCCCATGGACCACAGCACGCCAGGCCTCCCTGTCCATCACTAACTCCCGGAGTTCACCCAAACCTGTGTCCATCAAGTCGGTGATGCCATCCAACCATCTCATCCTCTGTCATCCCCTTTTCTGCCTGCCCCCAATCCCTCCCAGCATCAGAGTGTTTTCCAATGAGTCAACTCTTCGCATGAGATGGCCAAAGTATTGGAGTTTCAGCTTCAACATCAGTCCTTCCAATGAACACCCAGGACTGATCTCCTTTAGGATGGACTGCTTGGATCTCCTTGCAGTCCAAGGGACTCTCAAGAGTCTTCTCCAACACCACAGTTCAAAAGCATCAACTCTTCGGCACTCAGCCTTCTTCACAGTCCAACTCTCACATCCATACATGACCACAGGAAAAACCATAGCCTTGACTAGACGGACCTTTGTTGGCCAAGTAATGTCTCTGTTTTTAATATGCTGTCTAGGTTGGTCATAACTTTCCTTCCAAGGAGTAAGCATCTTTTAATTTCATGCAATCACCATCTGCAGTGATTTTGGAGCCCCCCAAAATAAAGTCTGACACAGTTTCCACTGTTTCCCCATCTACCTGCCATGACGTGATGGGACCAGATGCCATGATCTTAGTTTTCTGAATGTTGAGCTTTAAGCCAACTTTTTGACTCTCTTTCACTTTCATCAAGAGGCTTTTGAGTTCCTCTTCACTTTCTGCCATTAGGGTAGTGTCATCTGCATATCTGAAGTTATTGATATTTCTCCCCGCAATCTTGATTCCAGCTTGTGCTTCTTCCAGCCCAGTGTTTCTCATGATGTACTCTGCATATAAGTTAAATCAGCAGGGTGACAATACACAGCCTTGACGTACTCCTTTTCCTATTTGGAACCAGTCTGTTGTTCCATGTCCAGTTCTAACTGTTGCTTCCTGACCTGCATATAGGTTTCTCAAGAGGGAGTCAGGCGGTCTGGTATGCCCATCTCTTTCAGAATTTCCCACAGTTCATTGTGATCCACACAGTCAAAGGCTTTGGCATAGTCAATAAAGCAGAAATAGATGTTTTTCTGGAACTCTCTTGCTTTTTCAATGATCCAGCGGATGTTGGCAATTTGATCTCTGTGATAGGTTAAAGATTCATATTTTAAACTTTAGAGAATGGGTCAGCAAAAATTTTCTGTAAAAAGTCAAACAGTAAATATGTTAGATGTTAAAGGCCACGCAGTCTCTGTCACAACTAATAACTCTGCTGTTGTAACATGCAAGTAGCCCTAGACAATGAGTAAATGAGTGAACACGATTGTGTTCCAATACAATTTTTAAAATATTTATTGATTTATTTGGTTGTGCCAGGTTTTAGTTGCCGCATGCAGGATCTTTAGTTAAGACACAAGAACTCTTAGTTGTGACATGTGGGGTCTAGTTCCCCAACCAGGGATCAAACCCCAGTCCCCTGCATTGGGAGCGTGGTCTTAGCCACTGGACCATCAGGAAGTCCCCAATAAAATTTTATTTGTAGACTCTGAAATCTGAATTTCAAACTATTTTCTTATATCACAACATAGTCTGCTTTTGAATTTTTTCAACCTGTAAAAAACATAAAAACCATTCTAAACAAACCTCCCAGGCAAAGAAATTCCTAATAATTTACATAGATACCTGTGAAGGAGGTGGACATAACTTTTCAGTCCTTAAATGTAGGCTTAGTGACTTCACTCTAAGGGATGAGAAGGGTAATTTTAGAGAAGCCTGACAAACACTACCCAAACCGGTGATCAAGGTCAGAGGTCAGTATCAATAGAGATAAGTCATGTTGACTGTATATACCTGTTATATGAGGTGATGAAAATGTCACTTTACTTCTGTGGTCTTCCTTCAAAAAACCTATAACTCCAGTCAAAGCATAAGAAAAACATCAGAAAAATCCTAATAGAGGAATAGTATAGAAACTATCTGACTGATACTCTTCAAAACTGTCAAGGTCATTAAAAAAAAGCCTGAGAAAGTATAATAGCTCAGAGGAGCCTGAGAAAAGATGATGATTAAATGCAATGTGGTAATCTGGATGGGATTGTGCAACAGAAAAAGGACATTACGTAAAATATAAGTGACGGATGAATGGATAAACAAAATGTGGTTTATACAGGCAATTGAATATTATTCAGCCTTAAAAAAGAAGGAAATTCTGACATATGATGCAACATGGATGAAACTTGAGGGCATTATGCTAAGTGAAACAAACCAGTCACAAAAAGGCAAATACTCTTCGATTCACATGAGCTATCTAGAGTAATCCAATTCATAGAAACAGAAAGTACAATGGTGGTTGCCGGGGGCTGAGGAAGGGGGAACTGGGAGGTTGTTCTTTCATGGGTAGAGTCAGTTTTGCAAGATGAAAAGAGTTCTGGAGATTGGTTGTACAATAATGTAAATATAGTTAACACTACCAAACTGAACAGTTTAAAATGGTTAAGATGGTAAATTTTGTGTTACGTGTATTTTACCACAGTTTTTGAAAGCTAAAGAAATCTTAATAAAGCATAAACTTTAGTTAAGAATAGTGTATTATTAATTATTCATTAATATTAAAAATGAACCACACTAACACAAGATGCTAATAATAGGGAAAGTTGAGCACCAGATATATAAAAAATTGTAGTCTGTATAATTTTCTGTAAGTCTAAAAATATTCTAAAAAGTAACATTAGTTATTTTCAAATATTAGTTCAAGGGCCATAAAAAACAGGCCATGGACCATATGCTGACCCTTATCCTAAAGCAACAACTAAAAATATGTGAAATAAGTATAGGTATTAGGACTTTGTGGAGATAGAATGGATATTTTAAAAGTTAATTTTTTTAAAGGCAGGAAAAGAGGAACAAAGAAATGAAGAATACCTGGGACTAATAGAAAACAAATAGAAAAATGGTACATTTAGACCCAAACAAATCAATAATGACATCAAATGTAAATGATCTAAATACTCAAAGACAGAGATTATCAGACTGGATTAAAAAAAAAAAAGAAGACCCAAATATATGCTATCTTTAAGACAGATACTCTATTATATTTCTGCAGAAATGATATAAACTAGAAGAGAATAAATGACACATGTGTAATGGACACATTTAACTTTTTTTCCAGTTAATATAAGTAATTCAGCATCTCAACTCTCTTTCTAAAGAAAAAATGAGTTTATCGTATTTTACCTAATTAAATGCATGCTCCATTCTCCCCAATATTTTGTATTTTGTAGAAGCTTAATTCTAAAAAGTATTTCCACAAATCCACTTTTTTTATCAGTCTGGAAACTTTGCTCACTGTTGCGTGGCAGCCTGGACGGGAGGGGAGTGTGTACGTATGGCTGAGCCACTCTACTGTGCACCTGAAGCTGTCACATTGCTCCCTGGCTATGCGCCAATGTAAAGCAAAGTTTCTTTAAAGGATTTTTTTAAAAAAGAAATAAATTTTGAATTACATAAAAATATCATATGTGAAGTATTGTAGAAATACTATAAAATGACTGGCAAACTGGCAAAAAATAGTGAAAATATCCTTTAAAAACTGATTATGATTCCAGTCCAATTTGTAGCTTGGAAGTTGTAACTCCTCACTTAATAATAATGGAAAAGCTAAACTCACCGAAAAATCAACACTCCCTTTGGATCCATCACGGAGCAGACTCCTGCCCCCAAACTGGAGAGCAGATAAGACAGGAGACAGGTACAGAAAATTATGACTCACCTAGCAGAAACCTCTGTAGGAACAAGTGCCAAGGTAGGAAAACCTAAGCTGTAATTGATCAATTTCAGGAGCACTGCTTGTAGGACTATCACCATATATCACCTCATCACCGTATTACTAAAGGCCCATTTTACTGCAGTTCCTTTTACCCAACACATCACATCTGGCCATTAAGAAAAAATTCCAAGGCATTCTAAAAGGCAGAAAACACAGTTTGAAGAGACAGAGCAAGCATCAGACTCCGATATGGTAGAGCTGTTGAAATTATCAGACCAGGAATTTAAAACAACTATGCTTAATATGCTGTGATGGTTAATTTAATGTGTCAATTAGGTTGAGCTAGAGATGCCTAGGTAGTCAATAAAACATTATTTTGGAGTGTGTCTGAGGGTTCCTGGAATAGATTAGCATTTGACTCAGTTGACTGACTAAAGAAGATTTGCTGTCACCAGAGTAGGTAGGTATCATCCCATCTGCTGAAGGCATGAATAGAGCAAAGGGAACAGAGGGCAACTTCTCTCTCCTATTGAGCTGAGATGTCCATCTTCTCCTGTCCTTGGACACTGGAGTTCTTGGTTCTTAGGCCCTTGGATTGCAAGACTCTCGCCTGTAGCCCCCTGTTCCATTGTCAAGCTTTCAGCCTCAGACTGGGAGTTATACCACTGATTCCCCTAATTTTCAGGACTTTGGACTCAGACTGAATTATGTTAATACCACTCGTTCTCCTGGTTCTCCAGATTGCAGACAGTAGATTGCAGGATTCCTCGATTTCCATAACCATGTGAACCAATTCCTATAATGTTTCCTCATATATCTATCTTTATCTATCTATACTATCGGTTCTACTTTTTCTTTTTTTGGTCACAGAACTCTGACTACTTATGCTAAGGGTTCTAATGGATAAAGCAGATGGTGTGGAACAACTGATGGACAAAGTAAGCATAGGGATTCTGAGAAAAAAAATAAAAGAAATATTAGGAATCAAAAACACTGTAACAGAAATGAAGAATGCTTTTGATAAGCTCATTAGCAGGTTAGACATGGCTGAGGGAAAAAATCTCTAACTTGAAGATGGCAATAGAAACTTCTAAAATGAAAAAACAAAGAGAAAAAAACTGGAAAAAAAAACAGAATAGAATATCTAAGAACTATAGGGTAACTACAAGGGTGTAATATATTTGTAACAAGAATACTAGAAGAGTAAGAAAAGAGAAAGGAAAAGAAGAAGCATTTGAAGCAGTAATGACTGAGGATTTCCTTTAATTAATGTGAGACACCAAGCCACATATACAAGAAGCTCAGAGAACACCAAGCAAAATAGGTGCCAGAAAAAAAGTATGCCAGGTATATTATATTCAACCTACAGAAAATCAAAGCTAAAGAGGGAAATCTTGAAAGAAGTCAGAGGAAAAGAACACTTTACCTATAGAGGAGCAAAGATAAGAATTAAAATAATCTGACTTCTCCTCAGAAACCATGCATGCAAGAAGAGAGTGGTGTGAAATATTTGAAGTGTTGAGAAAAAACTCACTAAATCTAGACTTTTGTACCCTGAGAAACTATCATTCAAAAGTGCAGAAGAGGAGGCTTCCCTGGTGGTCCAGTGGTTGAGGATCTGCCTTCCAATGCAGGGACACAAGTTTGATCCCTGGTTGGGGAACTAGGATCCCACTTGCCATACTAAGATCCCACATGCTGTGGAGCAACTAAGCCCGGGTGTGGCAACTACTGAAGTCTGTGTGCTCTGCAGCTCATGAGCCGTAACCAGAGAGTGTGTGCTGCAGCGAAAGATCCCACATGACACGACGAAGATCCTGCCTGCTACAACTAAAACCAGATGCAGCCAAACAGATACATACATACATATATATATATACATTAAAGTACAGAAAAGATAAAGGCTTTCTCAGAAAAATGAAAAATGAGGGAATTTATTGCTAGTAGATCCGTCTTGCAAGAAATGTTAAAAATTCTTCAGAAAAAAAGGAAAATAATATAGGTCAGAGCATTGGAGAAAGAATAAGTGAAGGCAAAGTTAAAATTCTTATTTTTCTTTCTTTTTGCCACCCCATGCAGCATGGGGGATCTTAGTTCCCCAACTATGAATTGAACCCCTGCCCCTTGCCTTGGGAGCATGGAATCTTAACCACTGGACTTCTAGGGCAATCCCTTATTTTTCTTAATTAAACTAACATACAACAGTTTGTTAAAAATACTAATAACAACAATGTATTTGATTATATATGCCTATGTATGTGTATGTATCTACCTTAAAGTTAGTTAAGCCGTTCAGTCATGTCCGACTCTTTGCGACCCCATGGACTGTAACCCACCAGGCTCCTCCATCCATGGGATTCTCCAGGCAAGAATTCTGGAGTGGGTTGCTATTTCCTTCTCCAGGGGATCTTCCCGACCCAGGGATCGAACCCAGGTCTCCCGCATTGCAAGCAGACGCTTTAACCTCTGAGCCACTAGGGAAGTATGTTTATGTGTAAGTGACATGAATGACAGCAATAATGCAAAGAACATAAGGGAAGAATTAGGTGTATTTTGTTATTATAAGGTACTCACACTACTTGTGAAGCTCATAGCGTTATTTGAAAGTGGACTTGGATTAGCTATAAATGTATGTTGCAAACAGTAAGGCAATAACTTAAAAACAAAGAAGTGTTATTAATATTCGAAGAAGGGAAAGCAAAATGAAACCATATAAAATGCTCAATTAAAAGTACAAAAAGCTATGTATAAAGTAGACATCCAAAAAGGACCTACCCTATAGCACAGGAAACTCTACTCAATATTTTGTAATAACCTATATGGGAAAAGAATCTGAAAAAGAATGTACGTATGTATATGTACAACCGGATCACTATGCTGTACACCGGAAACTAACACAGCATTGAAAGTCAGCTGCACTCCAGTAAAACTTTTTTAAGTACAAAAGATATTAAAGCAAAAATTACGATGTTTTAATTTTTAAAAAATACAAAAGGCAGAAAAATTAGGCAAGACAAAAATAGGAACAAAGAACAAGGACAGTGAATATAAAATAGAAAGTGTGGTAGGTATTAATCCAATATATCAATAATCATTTTAAACATCAATAATCTAAATACATCAAAGACAGAGATTATCAGAGTGGATCAAAAAATGACCCAACTATATGTCATCTACAAGAAACCCACTTTATCATTATTTTTTTTTATTTTTAGAATTTTAGTTTTAGTATTTATTTACTTTTGGCTATACCAAGTTCTCGCCACCGCCCAGTCCTTTCTCCAGTTATAGAGAGCAGGGCCACCCTCCAGCTGTGGTGTGCAGGCTTCTCACTGTGGAGTCCTGTCCCATTGGGGACCAGAGGCTCCAGAGCGTGCAGGCTTTAGAAGCTGTGGGCTCAGCAGTTGCGGTTCTGGGGCTCTAAAGCACAGCCTTAATAGTTGTGGCGCGCAGGCCCAGCTGCTCCAGGGCATGCAGAATCCTCCCAGACCAGGAACAAAAACCTTCGTCTCTTGCACTGGCAGGTGGACTTCCCCCCACCACCACTGAACCACCAGGGAAGCCCAAGAAATCCACTTTAAATATAAAGATACATATAGATTGAAAGCAAATAGATGGAGATAGATACATCATCTTGTGCTAAGTTGCTTCAGTCGTGTCCAACTTTTTGTGACCCTATGGACTGTAGCCCACCAGGCTCCTCTGTCCATGGGATTCTCCAGGCAAGAATACTGGAGTGGGTTGCCATTTCCTTCCCCAAGGCATGAAAGTGAAAAGTGAAAAGTGAAAGTGAAGTCACTCAGTCGTGTCCGACTCTTTGCGATCCCATGGACTGTAGTGTACCAGGCTTCTCTGTCCATGGGATTTTCCAGGCAAGAGTACTGGAGTGGGTTGCCATTGCCTTCTCTGAGAGATATATATAGATTGAAAGCAAATAGATGGAAATAGAGACATCATCTTGTGCTAAGTTGCTTCAGTCGTGTCCGACTCTTTGTGACCCTATGGACTGTAGCCCACCAGGCTCCTCTGTCCATGGGATTCTCCAGGCAAGAATACTGGAGCAGGTTGCCATTTCCTACTCCAAGATACATTATGTTAATGCTACTCAAAAGAAATAGTAGCTATATTTTTTTCAGAGAACAGACTTCAAAACAAAGAAAATTATCAGGGATAAATGGGGCATTATATGGTAATAACACAGTCAATTCTCCAAGAAATATAGCAATTCTTTTTTTTTCTTTATTTTTTTAAAACGTAATTAATTTTTTTTTGTTTTTGTGTTTTGGTTGAGCTAGGTCTTTGTTGCTGCATGCAGCCTTTCTCTAGTTGCAGAGAGCAGGGGCTACTCTATAGCCTCAGTGCATGGGCTTCTCATTGTGGCGGCTTCTCTTTGTTGCAGAGCACAGGCTCTAGGGCACGTGGGTTTCAGTAGCTGTGGCACACAGGGTTAGTTGCTCCATGAAATGTGGAATCTTCCTGGACCAGGTATCAAAACCATGTCCCATGCATTAACAGGCAGATTCTTATTCTTATTGGCAGACCACCAGGGCAGTCTAACAATTCTTAATGTGTATGCACCTATCAACAGAGCATCAAAATTCATGAGACAAAACTGATAGAACTCTAAGAAGAAGTAGATGAACTGCTGTTATAGTTGGAAACTTCAACATCCCTTTATCAAAAATGGATAGATTCTGCATGTGCTCAGTATAGACATAGCTAAACTCAACAGCACCATCAATCAATTGGATATAAGTGATATCTATTGACTATTTCATCCAATAGCAGCAGAATACACATTCTTCTCAAGCTCACATAGAATATTCGTCAATATAGACCTCACTGTGGGTGATACATCTTAACAAATTAAAAAGAAAAGAATTAACACAATGTTTGCTCTTGGATTACAATGGAATTAAATTAGAAATCAATAACAGAAAGATAGCTGGAAAATCCCAAACTAAACAACACATTTATAAATTACACATGTGTCAAATAAGAAATTGCAAGAGATTTAAAAATGTTTTAAACTAAGTGAAAAAGAAAACACAACTTAAAATTTGTGAGATGCAAAGAAAGCAGTGCTTAGAGGTAAATTAGCAACATTGAATCTCATATATTAGAAAAGAAGAAAGATGTAAAATCAGTAACTACGCTTTGGCCTTAAAAAACTAGAAAAAGAGAAGCAAATTAATTCCAATGTACGTAGATGAAAAGAAATTATAAAAATTAAAGCAGAAATAAAAAAAATTGAAAATAGGAAGTCATTAGAGAAAGTCAACAAAACCAAAAGTTGGTTCTTTGAAAAGATCAATAAAACCAATCAGCATCTAGCCAGGCTAACTAAAGAAAAAAGAGAGACACGCAAATTACTAATATCAGAAATGAAGAAGAATATCACTACAGACTCCATGTGGAGAAGGAAATGGCAACCCACTCCAGTGTTCTTGCCTGGAGAATCCCAGGGACGGGGGAGCCTCGTGGGCTTCCATCTATGGGGTCGCACAGAGTCGGACATGACTGAAGATACTTAGCAGCAGCAGCACAGACTCCATGTACATTAAAATGATAATAAAGAAATATGATGGACAACTCTATGCCAACAAATTTGATAACTTCAGTGAGGTGGACCAATTCCTTGAAAGACACATCTGCCAAAATTCACACAAGGAAAAATAGACTGTTTGAATAGTCCTATCTCTATTAAAGAAATTGAGTCAATAATTAAAAATCTTCCCAAAGAGAAAGCATCATGCCCAATGGGCTCACTGGTGAATTCTACCAAGAATTTAAGGGAAAAGTTATATCCATTTTCTATAATCTCTTCCTAAAGGTAGGAGCAGAAGAAACACTTTTTATCTCATTCTGCGAGACCAACATTACCCTAAGAGCAAAACCAGACAAAAACATTACAGGAAAACTACATATCAATATCTTTCATAAACACGGATACAAAAATCTTCAGCAAAAGATCAGCAAATCAAATCTAACAATGTATAAAAATAATTGTGTACCATGACCAAGAGGAATTTATTCCAGGTTTGCAAAGCTTGTTCAATATTTGAAATCAAATTCATGTAATCCATCACATCAACAAGTTAAAAAATAAAAAATCATAAGATCATATCAATGTATACAGAAAAAACATTTGACAAAATTCAACACCCATCATGATAAATATTCTCAACAAATTAGAAATAAAGGGGAATTCCTCCTCTTGATAAAGCATAACAACAAAAATTGACAGCCAACATCATACTTAATGATAAGAAATTTGAAGCTTTCCTTCTAAAATCAGGAATGAGGCAGGGATATCCTCTCTCACCACGGTTTTTAAGAAAGAGTGGTGAAGTGGTGAAGTCTTAGCCAATGCAAAAAGACAAGAAAAGGAAGTAAAAGGTATACAGACTCGTTGAGAAGAAAGAAATAAAATCTTGTTCACAGATGACATGATCGTCCATGCAGGAAATTTGAATGAATCAACCAAAAAAAATCTCCTGAAACTAATAAAAGATTATAGCAAGTTTGCAGGACACAGCATTACTAAACAAAAGTTAATCACTTTCCTACATACCAGTAATGAACAAGTGGAGTTTGAAATATCCTATATATTAGCACCATAATAACCAAATAGTAAGGCATAAGTCTAACAAAATATGTACCAAATCTACATGAGGAAAATGACAAAGTTTTATGAAAGAAACCAAAGAAGAACTAAATTAATGGAGTGCTATTCCATGTTCATGGATAGGAAGACTCAATATTGATGAAGTCAGTTCTTCCCAACTTGACCTGTAGATTCAAAGCAATTCCAATCAAAATCTCAGCAAATTATTTTGGGGACATCAACAAACTAATTGTCAAGTTTAGATGGAAAAGCAGAAGATCTAGAATTGGCAATATGATAGTGAAAGAGAAGAACATAGATGATTAACACTGTCCAACTCGAAGACTGACGATAAAGCTATAGTAATGAAAACAGTGTAGTTTCAGTGAAAGCATAGACAATTAGATCAATGAAACAGACTAGAGTCCAGAAATAGATCCACATGTATGTAGTCAACTGATCTTTGACAAAAGAATAAAGGCAATACAATGTAGCAAAGATAAACTTCTCAGTAAATGGTGTTGGAACAATTGGACACTCGTGTGAAATTAAGTGTTTCTAGACACAGACCTAACATCTTTCACAAAAGTTAACTAAAAATATATCATAGACTTAAGTATAGGGTGAAAAACTCTAAAACTCCTAAAAGATAACGTAACAGATAACCTTGGATATAGTGATGACTTTTTACATACACCAAAGTCATGATTCATGAAAGAAAGACTTGATGAGCTGGGCTTCAATAAAATTAAAATTTTCTGCTATGCAAAAGATACTGTCAAGAGAGTGAGAATGCAAGCCACAGATGGAGAGAAAATATTTGCAAAAGATATATTTGATAAAGGACTCTCACTCAATATATAAAGCTTAAAACTCAACAATAAAATGAGCAATCCAATTTTAAGATGGGCCAAAGATCTGAACAGCTATCTCACTAAAGAAAATATATAGATGGACAAAAAAAAAAAAAAAGGAAAGAAAGTCTCTCAGTCTTGTCTGACTCTTTGTGGCCCTATGGACTGAAGCCTGCCAGACTCTTCTGTCCATGGAATTCTCTAGGTAAGAATACTGGAGTGGGTAACCATTCCCTTCTCCAGGGCATCTTCCCAACCCAGATATTGAACCCAGGTCTCCCATGTTTCAGTCAGATTCTTTATCATCTGAGCCACCAGGAAGGCCCAAGAATACTGGAGTGGGTAGCCTATCCCTTCTCCAGGGGATATTCCCTAACCAGGAATTGAACCAGGGTCTCCTGCATTGCAGGCAGAATTCTTTAACAGCTGAGCTACCAGGGAAGCCCTGGCAAAGAAACATACAAAAAGATATTCAACATCATATGTCATTAAAGAACTGCAAATTAAAACAATGACGAGATACTACTCAGTTCAGTTCAGTCACTCAGTCGTGTCCGATTCTGTGACCCCACAAACAGCAGCACACCAGGCCTCCGTGTCCATCACCAACTCCCAGAGTCTACCCAAACCCATGTCCATTGAGTTGATGATGCCATCCAACCATCTCATCCTCTGTCGTCCCCTTCTCCTCCTGCCCTCAATCTTTCCCAGCATCAGGGTCTTTTCCAATGAGTCAGCTCTTCGCATCAGGTGGCCAAAGTATTGGAGTTTCAGCTTCAGCATCAGTCCTTCCAATGAACATTCAGGACTGATTTCCTTTAGGATGGACTGGTTGGATCTCCTTGCAGTCCAAGGGACTCTCAAGAGTCTTCTCCAACACCACAGTTCAAAAGCATCAATTCTTCGGTGCTCAGCTTTCTTCACAGTTCAACTCTCACATCCATACATGACCACTGGAAAAATCATAGCCTTGACTAGACGGACCTTTGTTGACAAAGTAATGTCTCTGCTTTTTAATATGCTGTCTGAAGAAGTGAAGTCACTCAATTGTGTCCAACTCTTTGCAACCCCATGGACTGTAGCCTACCGGGCTCCTCTGTCCATGGGATTTTCCAGGCAAGAATACTGGAGTGGGTTGCCATTTCCTTCTCCAAGGGAACTTCCCGACCCAAGGATTGAACCCATGTCTCCTGCATTGTAGGCAGACGCTTTACCATCTGAGCCACAAGGGAAGCCCTAATATGCTGTCTAGGTTGGTCATAACTTTCCTTCCAAGGAGTAAGTGTCTTTTAATTTCTTCTGCAATCACCATCTGCAGTGATTTTGGAGACCAGAAAAATAAAGTCAGCCACTGTTTCCCCATCTATCTGCCATGAAGTGATGGGACCAGATGCCATGATCTTAGTTTTCTGAATGTTAAGCTTTAGGCCAACTTTTTCACTCTCCTTTTTCACTTTCATCAAGAGGCTCTTTAGTTCTTCACTTTCTGCCATAAGGGTGGTGTCATCTGCATATCTGAGGTTATTG
Source organism: Bubalus bubalis (assembly GCF_019923935.1). Lineage (NCBI taxonomy): Eukaryota > Metazoa > Chordata > Mammalia > Artiodactyla > Bovidae > Bubalus > Bubalus bubalis. The sequence continues at coordinate 26,683,825 of NC_059159.1, read as the reverse complement.
ATATCTCTCCCGGCAATCTGGATTCCAGCTTGTGCTTCTTCCAGCCCAGCGTTTCTCATGATGTACTCTGTGTATAAGTCAAATAAGCAGGGTGACAATATGCAGCCTTGACGTACTCCTTTTCCTATTTGGAACCAGTCTGTTGTTCCATGTCCAGTTGTAACAGTTGCTTCCTGACTTGCATACAGGTTTCTCAAGAGGCAGGTCAGGTGGTCTGGTATGCCCATCTCTCTCAGAATTTTCCACAGTTTATTGTGATCCAAACAGTCAAAGGCTTTGGCATAGTCAATAAAGCAGAAATAGATGTTTTTCTGGAACTCTCTCACTTTTTCGATGATCCAGCGGATGTTGGCAATTTGATCTCTGGTTCCTCTGCCTTTTCTAAAACCAGCTTGAACATCTGGAAGTTCACGGTTCACGTATTGCTGAAGCCTGGCTTGCAGAATTAAAGTGGCCGAAATCCAAAACACTGACAGCATCAATGAGGATGTGGAAGAAGAACGTTCATTGTTGGTAGGAATGAAAAATGGTATAACTAAATATACAAGACAATTTGGTGGTTTCTTCCAAATCTACACATACTCTTACCATATGATCCAGCAATTGTGCTTCTTGGCATTTACCCAAATGATTGAAAACTTATGTATACACAAAAGCCTGAACATGAATGTTTAAAAAAGTTTTATTCATAGTTGTCAAAAGTTGAAAGGAATCGAGATATCCTTCAGTAGCTAAACAAACTGTGGTACATCTGAATAATGTACTACAGTTTATTATTCAGCGCTAAAAAGAAATGAACTATCACACCGTGAAAAAACGTGCAGGGACCTTAAATTGTATTATTAAATGAAAAAAGTCACTCTGAAAAAGCTCGTACTGATTTCAGCCACGTAACGTTCTGGAAAAGGCGAAACTATTGAATCAGTTAAAAAAACAACAACAAAAAATCCGTTGTTCCCAAAAAGAGAAAGGGAAATGGAACACAGGACATTTTTTTTTTTGGCAGTTGAATTATTTTGTAGGATACTTTTTTGCTTTATTAAAACATTAAAGAAAAGTATAATCCAAGCTTTACAAAACTCTTCCAGAGAATAGAGTGAAAATCAAAACAAAACACTTCCTATCTTTTTGGATGAGGGCAGCATAATCTTGATATTAAGACCAAACTAGGATAGGATAAGGACTTCCCTGGTGGCTCAGACGGTAAAGTGTCTGTCTACAATGCAGGAGACCCAGGTTCGTTGGGAAGATCCCCTAGAGAAGGATAAGATACAGAAAAGATAATTACAGAACAATTTCTGTAAATATGTGTATATAAATCCTAAACAATATAATAGTGATCAAATAGTAATAATGCATCATGACAAATTTGAATTTATTCCAGGAATGCAAAGTTGACTTCACATTTGAAAACCAATTATGTAATTTATCACATTAAAAGCATAAAAGAATAAAGTCATATTTCAATAGATGTGGAAAAAGCATTCAATAAAAATTTAATATTTATTTGTGATAAAAATTTTACCAAACTAGGAATAAAGGAGAATTTTCTTAATATAATAATATCAAACAGAATAATCTATAGCAGATTTCACACTTAATGGTCAAGTATTGAAAACAATCTCCTTGAAACTGGAGCAAATTGAGGCTATCTACCATCATCATTTCTATTTAATGTTGTATTTAATACTGTCCTAGCCAGGACAGTAAGGCAAGAAAAAATAAAAGATATAAGGTTGCATATAACAAAGATGTAACAAAACCTGTAACTATTTACTGATGGCATGATTATGCATGATTTAGATTAGGATACTAAAAAGTAATCTACAGATATGGTATTAAGAATAAATTTAGCAAGGTTACTGGAAACAAAGTCAATATACAAAAATCAATTGTATTTTTATAAGCTGACAGTAAGCAATTAAAAATGAAAAAATCAACAATACATTTTAAAATAAAAAATAGAAATAAATCTGACAAAGTATAGTCATTATTCTACACATTAAACTGCAGAATATTACTGAGAGGAAAAGAAGACTTAAAAAGTTGACATATACTGTATTGATAGACCAGTAGTAACAGTGTTGTAAAGTGATCAGTTTTCCCCCAATTGATCTATAGGTTCAATTCAACTGCAATAAAACTTCATACACTGTTGGTAGGAATGTAAAATGGTGCAGTCTCTTTGGAAAATTGGTAGTTCCTCCAAAGGATAACAATAGTGTTACCATGTGATCCACCAATTCTAATACTAGGTATATACACAAGGGAAATGAAACCATGTCCACACAAAAATTTGCACATGAATATTCACAATCGCACTATTCATGATAGCCCAAATATTGAAATAACTCAATAACCATTAGCTCATAAGTGGATAAATAAAATGTATTTTCATCCATACAAAGAAATAGCATTCATCCGTAAAACAGAATGAAGTACCGATACATGCTACAACATGGATGAACTTTGCAAACATTATGCTAAATGGAGGAAGCAAGTCACAAAAGGCAACTTATTTCACATTTATGTGAACTATCAGAATAGGCAAGTCTATATATAAAGACAGAAAATGGAATTAATGATTTTCTAAGGTTGGGAGTGGGGAGTTGGGGGAAGAATGACTGCTAATGGGCATAGGGTTTTACTTAGAGGGCAATGAATTGTTCTAAGATTGACTGTGGTGAGTGTTACACAACTCTCTGAATATACCAAGGTCCATTGAATTATCCACTTATTTGTGGGTGATTTGTATGGTATGTGACTCAGTTAAAAAATTCCTGAACTTTTCTGTTTTTGGTGGAAATTGACATGACTCTAAAAATTATATGGAAATGCAAAAGGCCAAAAAAATAGTGTTAATCACTCAGTTTAATCACTCAGTTTGTCCGACTCTTTGCGACCCCCGTGGACTGTAACCCACCAGGCTCCTCTGTCCATGGAATTCTCCAGGCAAGAATACTGGAGTGGGTTGCCATTTCCTTCTCCAGGGAATCTTCCTGACCCAGAGATCAAACTAAGGTCTCTGGCATTCCAGGTGGATTCCAGAGCCACCAGGAAATCTAGGAATAACAAAGCTGATCTTAAAGATAATAAAGAAGTACAAAAGTTGAAAGACTTAAACTAATATTAGTAAGACATATTAAAGTTAGAATAATTAAAGCAGTTAGTATTGGCAAACTTGTAGACAAATAGACCAATGGAACACAACGAAGAGTTTAGAAACAGATCCACACCTATATAGTCCAATGGTATAATGTGGTAACCAATAAATTTAATTAGGAAAGTTTTACCCCTGTGGGAAAAAATGAACTTTGACTCCTACCTCACTAATATAAAAATTAATCCTAGATAGATCATTAATCCAAATGTAAAGGACAATAGAAATATGCCTTCAAAATTCTAAAGGAAAGTCATTTGTCACCAAGCATTCTATACCCTGCAAAATTATCAGTCAAGTATGAGGATAAATTGAACATATTTTCAATATTCAAAGTTTCAGAAATTGTATCCATTTTGCACACCTTTTCAAGAACTTATTGGAAGATATGCTCCAAGAAACAAGAGAATAAAACAACAAAGAAGAAGTCAAGGGCTTTAGGAAATGAGGGAATTAGATGTAGGAAAGAAGCAAAGTGTTCTGACAAAATGTGGTCCCTGGAGAAGGGAATGGCAAATCACTTCAGCATGCTTGCCTTGAGAACCCCATGAACAGGAAGAAAAAGCAAAAAGATATAACACTGAAAGATGAACCCTCCAGGTCAGTAGGTGGCCAATACACAACTGAAGAAGAGTGGAGAAAGAGCCAGAAGGATTGAAGAGGCTGAGCCAAAGCAGAAACAATGCCCAGTTGTGGATGTATCTGGTGGTGAAAGTAAAGTGTGATATTGTAAAGAGCAATATTGCATAGGAACCAGGAATGTTAGGTCCCTGAATCAAAGTAAATTGAAAGTACTCAAACAGGAGATGGCAAGAGTAAGCATCAACATTTTAGGAGTCAGTGAACTTAAATGGACAGGAAGGGGCAAATTTAATTCAGATGACCATTCTATCTACTACTGTGGGCAAAAATCCCTTAGAAGAAATGCAGTAGCCCTCATAGTCAACAACAAAGTCTGAAATGCAGTACTTGGGTGCAATCTCAAAAATTACAGAATGATCTCTGTTTTCAAGGCAAACCATTCAGTATCACAGTCATCCAAGTCCATGCCCCAACCACTAAGGCCAAAGAAGCTGAACAGCTCTATGAAGACCTACAAGACCTTCTAGAACTAACACCCAAAAACGATGTCCTTTTCATCACAGGTGATTGGAATGCAAATGTAAGAAGTCAAGAGATACCTGGAGTAACAGGCAAGTTTGGCCTTGGAGCACAAAATGAAGCAGAATAACGGCTAACAGAGTTTTGCCAAGAGAATGCGCTGGTCATAGCAAACACCCTCTTCCAACAGCACAAGAGATGCCTCTACACATGGACATCACCAGGTGATCAATACCAGAATCAGATTGATTATATTCTTTGCAGCCTAAGATGGAGACGCTCTATATAACCAAAAAAAAAAAAAAAAAAGACCGGCAGCTGACTGTGGCTCAGATTATGAACCCCGTATTGCAAAATTCAGATTTAAATTTAAGTACTTAGGAAAAACAACTAGGCCATTCAGGTATGACCTAAATCAAATCCCTTATGATTATACAGTAGAAGTGACAAATAGATTCAAGGGATTAGATTTGATAGACAGAGTGCCTGAAGAACTGTGGATGGAACTTCTTAACATTGTACAGGAGGCAGTGATCAAAAGCATCCCCAAGAAAAAGAAATGCAAAAAGTAAAATGGTTGTTTGAGGAGGACTTACAAAGAGCTGAGAAAAGAAGAGAAGCAAAAGGCAAAGGAGAAAAAGAAATATATATCCATCTGAACACAGAGTTCCAGAGAATAGCAAGGAGAGATAAGAAAAGCTTCTTAAGTGAACAATGCAAAGAAATAGAGGAAAACAATAGAATGGGAAAGAGTAGAGATTTCTTCCAGAAAATTAGAGATATCAAAGGAATATTTCATTCAATAGGGCACAATAAAGGACAGAAATGGTAAGGATCTAATAGAAGCAGAAGTGATTAAGAAGAAGTGGCAAGAATACACTGAAGAAATATATAAGAAAGGTCTTAATGACTGGATAACCACTGGTCACTCACACAGAGCCAGACATCCTGGAGTGTGAAGTCAAGTAGGTCTTAGGAAGCATCACTACAAACAAAGCTAGTGGAAGTGATGGAATTCCAGCTGAGCTATTTCAAATCTTGAAAGATGATGCTGTTAAAGTGCTGCACTCAATATGCCAGCAATTTTGGAAAACTCATCAGTGGCCACAGGACTGGAAAAGGTCAGTTTTCACTCCAATCACAAAGAACAGCAATGCTAAAGAATGTTCAAACTACCACACAATTGCACTTATTTCACATGTCAGCAAAGTAATACTCAAAATGCTTCAAGCTAGGCTTCAATAGTATGTGAACCGAGAACTTCTAGATGTACAAACTGGATTTAGAAAAGGCAGAGGAATCAGCGATCAAATTGCCAACATCCATTGGATTATAGAAAAAGCAAGAGAATTCCAGAAAAACACCTACTTCTGCTTCATTGACTATGCTAAAGCCTTTCACTGTGTAGATCCCAACAAACTGTGGAAAATTCTGAAAGAGATAGAAATACCAGACCACCTTACCTGCCTCCTCAGAAATCTGTATCCAAGTCAAGAAGCAACAGTTTAGAACCAGACATGGAACAATGGACTGATTCAAAATTGGGAAAGGGGTTCATCAAGGCTATATATCATCACCCTGCTTATTTAACTTTTATGCAGAATACATCATGTGACATGCCAGGATGGATGAAGCACAAGCTGGAATCTAGCTTGCCAGAAGAAATATCAATAACCTCAGATATACAGATGACACCACCCTTATGGCAGAAAGTGAAGAGGAAATAAAGAGTCTCTTGATGAAGGTGAAAGAGGAGGGTGAAAAAGCTGGCTTAAAACCCAACGTTCAAAAAACTAAGATCATGGCATCCGGTCCCATCACTTTATCGCAAATAGATGAGGAAACAATGGAAACAGCGACAGACTTTCTTTTCTTGGGCTCCAAAGTCACTTTGGATGGTGAAATTAAAAGACACTTGCTCCTTGGAAGAAAAGCTATGACAAACCTAGACAGTGTATTAAAAGCAGAGACATCACTTTGCCAACAAAGAACAATATAATCAAAGCTATGATTTTTCCAACAGTCATGTGTGGATGTGAGAGTTGGACAATAAAAAAGGCCACACACTGAAAAACTGATGCCTTCGAACTGTGGTGCTGGAGAAGACTCCTGAGAGTCACTTGGACATCAAACCAGCCAATTCTAAAGGAAAAGAATCCTGAATAGTCACTGGAAGGAAGGACTGATGCTGAAACTGAAGCTCCAATACTTTGGCCACCTGATGCAAAGAGTTGACTCATTGGAAAAGATCCTGAGGCTGGGAAAGATTGAAGGCAGGAGGAGAAGGGGACAACAGAGGATGAGATGGTTGGATGGCATCACTGACTTAATGGACATGAGTTTGAGCAAGCTCTGGGAGTTCGTGAAGGACAGGGAACCCTGCAGTCCATGGGGTCGCAAAGAGTCAGACACAACTGAGCGACTGAACAACAATGAAGGTGGATGGTGAAAAGTGATTCCAGAGTAAGAGCTGTTCACTGGGCCTAGAACACGATTACTCAGGGTTAGGGTGGGTGAAAGGTCTGCAGAAGAGATTGCATCAAGAAGCAGAAACTGACATAATATCTGATGTGCCTGATTGTCTTGACAGGGAATTTGGACAATGGGTTGAAATAGTGATCACTACCTAGAAAAGTAAATGAGCCTCAGCAACAACAGAATAAGATTAACTCCAGGAGAACAAAAAGAAAAGACCATAGCACATTACACACCTCAGACACCAATAACAGGTGCACAATCAAAATAGGGTAAACACTGAGCTGAAATTAACATTTAACCTACTGAGAGATTAGTGGGACTCAAAGTGTGACAGAATGATAGAGCTGAGGAGTTGAAAAAAATTAAATCCTCATCTTCCATATGGGGAAGTCAAAAGAGAATACCCAAAACTGAAAAATCAAGAACTGGCAACAAAATTTGTTATTTAGAGATATGGAGAATCTCTCAAAAATATCAGCTGATTGAGTTGAAAATCACTGGCTCTGGGGTGCAGGAAATTAAGTATGAGAGGTACAGGACTGCTGCTTTTCTTTACACTCCTTGTAAATTTTTTGCCTCTTAAATCATGTACATGGACATCTTTGTTAAAAGTTAAAACTGCATCTAAAAAACTCTATGTGAACAGCAAAAGAAAAAGAAATCTTCTAGAAGAAAGCAATGGAAAATAACAGAAAATAAGTTCGTGACCTGGAAATTAGGCAAAGAATTTTTATTTTATTTGCATTCTTGGTTGTGCTGGATCTTTATTGCTGCACAGGCTTTCTCTACTTGTGGCAAGCAGGGGCCACTCTTCCTTGTGGTGCACAGGCTTCTCTGTACAGTGGCTCCTCTTGTTGCAGAGCACAGGTTCCAGATGCACAAGCTCAGTTGCAGCTCATGGGCTCCAGAGCATGGGCTTGGTGATCGTGACAGGCTTAGTTGCTCCACTGCGTGTCAGATCTTCCTGTCCAGGGATCAAACTCGTGTCCTCTGCGTTGGCAGGCGATTCTTATCCACAGTACCACCGGGGGAGTCCCGGGGCAAAGAATTCTTAAACAACACACTCACATAACTAACCATAGGAAAAGATTAATAAATTGTACTTCAATAAAATTAAAGAATTTAGTTATCAAAAGATAGCACTGAATGAAAAGGCAAACCACAGAGGGAAAAATATCTTCAATGCATGTACCTGACTGAGGTCTTATATCCATAATATATTAAAATTATCCTACAAAATAAGAGAAAACGACAATCCAATTTTTAAAATATGTATAAACACTTCCCATGCTTTTCATAAAAGAAAATATACAAATATAAAATAAGTGCATGAAAAAAAGTATTCAACATAGTTAGAGAAATTTAAATGAATACCACAATGATATAACACTACACATTCACCAGAATGACTAAAATTAAAAAGACTGACAATACTAAGTGTTGACAATGATGTGGCCACTGGAACTCTCATACTGTAAATTTGTATGATCACTTACTATTAAAGCCAAACATATGCACTCCCTATAATCTATCTAACTTGAGTTCCACTCTTGAGTACATATTCAGCAGAAGTGTACATATATATGCATCGAAAGGGCATCGTAAGAGCTCCCACTTGCAGAATCTGGACTATTTGAGCACCAAAATAGATAATAATCTTAATATTGATTATAAAGAAAGAAAGACTAAGTTTTTCCATTGAGTAGAATGACAAAAGGAATGATGGAATTAGTTCATCAACATTTGGCAACTATCATAATACGAGATGTTTCATCCAAGCAATATCGATGGATGCTAAAATTAATAGGCCCAAGTTGCATGAAGGATAGGACTTTACACTGTACTTTACAAAGTACCTTCCATCAAAAACATTAATTACAATGGGAAAAGAAGTACCTTTACAGTAGATAAATGTGGTAGACACTATCTTAATTAAAAGATCAAAATTAACAAAATTGGTAATGGGACAGATCGAAATTGTGCATCACCTGGTAAGATACAGTGAGAATATAGCATCTCTTCTGTAATTTTCCTGCCCAAAATGCATACCTTTAATTTAATCATAAGAAAACATCAGACAAACCCAAATTGAGAGATACTCTACAAAATCACTGGCCCATACATTTCAAAATTTACGAAGTCAAGATTGCCAAGGAAGGACTATTTTCAATATGGTCTCCTTCCAAATTGAAAGAGACTAAAGAGGCATGGCAACACTTGACACTAAACCGGGTTTTTTTTGCTACAACTAACTTTATTAGAACAAACGGTGAAACATGAATAAATTATAGTAATACATCTGCAATTTTTATAGTTCCTTTGTGATTATTTAGGAGAATGTCATTGTAGGATTTAAACTAAAGTTTTCATGGATGGTGAGGACATCGTGTCAGCAATTTACCCTCAAATGCTTCAGGGAAAAAAAAAAGCTCTTTTCACTATTCTTGGAACTTTTCTGTAAATTTGAAATGATTTCCAAGTAAGAAGAGAAAATGGTGACAAAAAACTTATCAATATTATGTGTATGGAAAGAGTACGTGTGTGTCTATATGCTTCCAGCTAAGGGGTAGAATTTTTGGACATCCATTGTTTCTGCCTTGCCTAGCATTCATTCCTCCTCCCTCCAGAAACAGCATCCAGATTTTATTTTCGGGAACTGCCCCTTCCCAACTCTTGGTTTATGTCTCACTGGTGTGGGCATGTGCCCAGGTCAACAAGCACATTTCATCTTCTTGGCCACAGTCATTGCTTTAGGGAAAGACTCAAGTTAGTTTCATATGGGTCAACACTGTGATTTTTTTTTTCTGAAACTATTGTGAAAGAGGTTCTGTTTTTCTCTTGGGGTTGCTTAGCTTTTAGAAAATAAACCTGGAACTGCCTGAGACTCCACTACATGGAGCCAGACTGTCCAGAGCGGGGAAAATCCATTTCAAAGAAAAGCAAAAGTAAGGGACAGAGAAACTGAGTCTTTTTAATAACATTTTAGCCCACAGATCCAGCTGTACTTTGGCTTTTTGGTTAAATAACCCAAATATATTTAATTTTCTGCATAAGACACTTTGAATTAGGTTGTTGGCACTTGCAACTGAAAGATTCATGACTAATGTTAGGAAATTCCTAATTCAGCTGGATGGGAGTTTGTGGGGGGGCGGGGAGGGGAAGAGAGTTGTAGCTGACAGACATGGCAGGGCCTCTGGTGTCAGGATTCAGTAGGAATCTTGGTGCCCTTGGGGAAACTTGAAGATACTTTTGGAAAAGTGGTGCGAGCAGGTGGCATGGACACAATGACCAAGCAGTAGTCACTAGGCTTATCCCCAATCAACCCCACCTCATAAAAGCTTGCTCCCCACTCAGATCCCAGTAGTCACACCCTTGGCACAGCCCTAACCAGAAACATCTGCAGGCCCAGAAATGCCTGTATCCCCACCTCCGATGCCATGGTCACTGCGCCTTGAATTTCTTCACACTGCCTCTGTTTATAAAGCACCTGCCTCCAGTTTGTGCAACTGAGCATCAGGAGAACTCTATGAGGCAGGCAGGACTGAGATTATTCCCATTTCACAGATATGGAAAGTAAGGCTCAGAAAGGGAAAGCAACCCTCCCAAAGTCACACTGTTCAGTGGTAGAGCCACTAGGAGACAGGGTTCCTCTCTCCAGGTCCAGATCTCTCTGAGCTCTGAAATTTCTGAGAAGGGCCTGAGGGATTGGAGTGTGTGGTGGAAGACAGAATCTCTCCCTTTGGATTTTGGGACTGCCCTTGAGTGAACGAGGAAGTGGTCTGGCTTTCAGGGGCACAGGAGCGCTCAGGAGAGGAGAGTGGGATGGGAAGTCTGTCAGGCGTCGGGATGCTGGTTGGGACAGGGTAGGGGGGCTTCACAGAGGATACTCAATCCCCAGGGAAGATACAAAGACAGCCTGATGTCATGCTTTGGATGGGGCTCCAGGGACTCAGGAATAGAGGGCCCCTCCCACACATAAGGAGTTTGCTGTTGAGTGGAAGAGCCTTACAAAGCAAACAGTAGACTAATAACATGAATACAGTTAATAGTAACCACATGAATACCTAATATTCCTTATTCCAGGGACAGCTTTAAAGTCTCACGAAAAAATCTATCATTAGCCCCATTTTAGAACTGAGGAAACTGAAGCACAGAGAAGGAAAGTAAGTTGCCCAGAGTCACCCAGCTGGGAAAAGGAGCCGTTAGGATTTGAACTGGAAGTCTGAGCCCAGAGCCCAAACTCTCAAGAGCTCCTCTTACTTTTAGCATATTCACTGAGCACTCATTCTGGGCCAGGCCCTGTGCTGGGAGCAGGACCAAGATGACAGGCCAGGGCGCCCTTGCAGGGTGCAATGGGAGAGGACGACCAGCAGGGCTGGGCTTGGGCTCCAGTAGGGGAAGTGTGGGTCCCCTGATGGGGGAACTCAAGGTTCCCAAGGTGAGTCTTGTCAGGATGAGGAATCCTGACACAAAAGGGAAGAGTAGACGGAAAATGGTGGCGAGGAGGATGCTCCAGACAGAAGAGGGGCGCTGGCACCAAGACCTCTAAGTGCCTCAGCGCCCCCAAGCCCTGTAATGGCAGCAGGGTGACGGAGGCTCCAGTAGGGGTTGGGGAGGGGGGCGACTTGGAGGGCGGTGGGCGCTGGTTTCAGAAATGTGCTGGAGAGAAAGGGGGCCTAGGGTCCGGCAGGGAAAGTCCCGAATTGTAGAGGTTCCGAGGAAAATCAGTCTGTGGAAGTGACAGAGGACAGTGACCGGCCGGGAAGGGCACAAGTGGCAGAGGTGTGTGTGTCTGAGCGACCGGAGACATCCTCGCAGGACGGTCACACTCTGGAAGAGTTGGGGGCGGGGGTGGGAGCTGGGGCGGGGCTGGCTGGGCTGGATTCGGGCGGAGCCCCACCCACCGGCCTGGGTCCCAGGAAGGCGGCTGGGGGCTCGGGTCCTGCCCAGGCGAGGGGGCACTGCGCCGGAGGCAAAGCCAGGTGAAAGGCGCCGGCACGGTGTGGAAGGCCACTCTGGCCTCTAGGGGAAGCAGTTGGACGTGGCAGGGAGAAGAGTAGGGAGGGAGGCTCTGCAGAGCTGGGGAGGCAGGCGAAGAGAGAGCAGCTCCGATGCGGGCTGTGGACAGAGATTTTAGAGCGGAGAGAACTCCGAGCCCAATGCGTTGGCCGTTTGCAATGGGGGTTAAAAGCCCCGGGGCTGTCGGATTTTAGTTTGAAGCCGATGTTGCCACTTCCTAGCAATGCATCAGAAGAACAAGTTACTGCAGCTCTCCCAAACTCAGTTTTCTCATCTGTACAGTGGAGCTAATACATGTCATATGGTGTGTTTCACCTGGCCCCTGTGAAGGTTGAGGCAATGTGAGAGTAGAGGCCTGGTATTCCCTAAGTTCCGAGTAAACTGTAGCCATTATTATTCTGTAGTGTAAGTTATTTGGCAGACATTTAATTGTTCAGGAAAGAGCCTTTCTGGGGACATAAAAAGACTTGGGTTCTGGTCCCAGACCCTCCCTCACAAGCTGGCGGCTTTGGAGAGAAATTCCCTGGGCTTCTAGGTCCTGTCCCTACACTGGGAACGCGAATACCTCCCACACCGGACTTGGCTTGGAGCAGACAGAACAGAGTGTGAGCAGGAGCTTGTGACCCACTGGGAGAGGCTGTGCTGGAGGGTCAGTCTAGCTGGTGCATGGGACTGCACTGGGCAGGCAGGGCTGCCAGATCTTAGCCTCCCGCCCCCCACCATGGATTCCCTTTAGGGATTTCTTTATCTGCTGTGGAATGCAGCCATGTTAGGCAGTAGGGAAAAACGTTTCTCACACTCTTAGTATCAGCAATCCCTTAATGGGTGTGGAGCTCATACACCAACCACCAAGTTTAAGCAAATGTTAAAAGTACACTGAATTTCTAAAATAATAAAAAATGTAACTTTGCAAAAGTAAAGTGAAGGATAGATGTTTCATATCAGTGAGACATGATACTGTCCGAAATGTCCACCAGTGTATCTATGCTCTGTGTGACAATAAGGAGCCGTGAGTTTTCACATCCTGTCAGTTTCTTTTCTTACTCCTCATTTGTACTAAATTAGAAAATCCTAAACCACAATTATAGGTCATTAGAAATGGCAGCAAATGTTTGGTGGATGTCAGATGGTTGTGGATTCAGACCAAACAAAAATCCAGAAATCACAGAGCTGTTTCTTTCCGAAGAAGAAAGCAGGTCAAGCTTCCAAACATTAGAAGACTCACTGTTTCACCTTGAAAAAGAGAGAGATTGACAAATGGAGCCATGATCCTCTCTTTGGTTGAATTTGACTCTGGAAAGAATTCTTTAAGTTCTGATGTAATGTTTAGATGTGGTTTTTAAATAACCTTAATAATATGTCACCAATTCTTTTCTCCTGCTCAGAAACAAAAATCACTGTGTTCAGAAAGAATTAAACTCTCATAATGGAGCAGTCACACTGCAGTTTGGCTTTAAAAAATTGTTAACTTGATACTCATCAGTAAATATAATAATTTGGTGATGTCTGGGCAGTACAGAGTCGAACATAGTGCCATCTGAGCAAAATACTTAAGATCGTAGAAGTGGTCTTGAGTGGCATTATCAGTGATGTAAAAAATGGTTTTATCTCATCATTCTTTTCAAAACTCCTCCTGGGAACTTTTTCCTTCCACAGCTAGACTATATCAGGGTAGTAGAAAAGTAGGCTCTTGAACTTGCAATCCTTGTGTTTGCATAGGATGCTGAGAAGTATTCTCAGTGAGTGAGACTGGATCATAGCCACAATTTTCAGTATTTCCCTCAACTCTATATTGGGTAGAACAGAGACCCAGAATAATAGTAACTCCAACAAGACAGCAATTTCTTTCTTTTCCATCTAAAAGTCCAGAGACAAGTGGTCCAGTGCTAGGAAGGTGGTTCTTCTGCATTGTCCAGAAACTCAGGCTCTTTCTGTCTTGCCATTCTGCCACACTTAAGTCTTGCCCTCATTCACATGCTCGAAGCTGGCTCACCATGATGTGAGATTCCAGACAGTAGCTGGAGGAAAGTGGGTGGAAAGGCAAGTCCCTATAAGGACCTGAAAGTCATACTTCAGCTCATACCCTTTTGGCTAGAACATTGTGAAATGACCACATCTAGCTGAAAGGTAGGATGGGAAATATAGTTTTTATTCTGCAAGGTCATGGATCCAGCTAAAATTTGGGAATACAGTTACCATGAGAGAGAAGGGAGAAGCAATACTGGGAGGGCAATAGCTGGCGTTGCCAAAATGCTGGCGAAAGTTCAGAAAATAGATAGGACTTGGCTTTCAGGCACGACTTCTTTCATCCTTGGAGGAGTGCCCTTCCTGGTCCTCCCTCAGCAGTAATTGCCAAACAGTGCTGTCAGAGTTTATCATGATTCACAGGACAATCACTTACGCAAGGAATCTTTTTTCCTCAAGTGTGGGTTTTAAGTGATAAAATTAAAAGTTATCAAATGTTTTTCTCTGATACATCAATATGAACTACACATATGCTAAATGTGTTTGGACTCTGCACATCATTGATTTTTACTAACTTCACACACTAGTCATAGCTCTTTTGAAAAGAGAGATGAGATATAACAGTTTCTTCAAGTCATTTGATTATGCCACTTGAGACCAGTTCTGAGATCTCAAACAGCTTGCTCAGATGCCAAAATGTTCACTACCTGTGATAGTTCAAACCTAAACTTAAAAGAGCAAAAATTTACAATTTTAATGAAGAGTATAACATAGCAGGATTTATTCAAACCAAACTATTTTCTCATAATGAGTGCTGTTGATACTGTGTGATGCCCAACACTGCTATTTGTTGGAGGAAGTTTGTCAAAAGCGGGTTCTGCAGTGCTGTCTGAGAAAAATGTGTCATTAATAACACAGCTATTTTACAAGCTTCTTGATAGTGTTACTTGTATCTGTGTTTTACTAAAAGGAATGCAATTTTAAATGCTGCCTACGTAGTTTTGTTTTTGTTCCTGCCTTTAGTGGGGGAAAAAGCTATCAATTTTGTCCTGGAAAGCTTATTTTACACTTGTTCTGGAAAAAAAAAAAAAGAAGAAGAAAACGGCTCTAATGGTTTACCAGAAAGGTCACTGTGCTTTGTTTGAAAATGATGTGAAAGCCTTGATGGCTTTATGCCACTATTTGACAAAGTTTCATAACACACAACACGCTGGGGATTAGGATGGGACACATAGCCAATCCAGTGAAGTCCAGTGTCAGTATTCAATATCATACTCACTATTTACACTTTTCTTTCTTAGCTGCTTGTGCGAAATCATCATACATGTCCAAGTTCTTACAGATTTACATTTTTTTTGAACCAGAATTTGGTTCACTATTTACCTTTATAACACTGTTCTCAGTTGTAGTATTCGGGTTACTATTTTCATCACTGTTCTTCAGCTTTAATAAGCCACTTTTGAACCATTGACTTCTCTTTTTTCCCCTTTCCTTTTTATTTTTTAAATTATGAAAGTATGATAACACATTTTTAGGAGACTTGGAAAATAGAGAACAAGGTTACCTGTAGTTTCACTGAACCATTGACTTCTTATTTGAGTTGAGGACACTATACATCACAAATTCATAACCAAAAACCCATAAAGGATCCTAAAAATATATCACCTGAGACAAACTGCCAAGATTGATCAAGCAAATTCAAACCCTATATCATGCACAATGCTGAAGAATGTGACAGTTAAGAACATAATGGGATTGCAGTGAAAAATCTTAATCAATTTTGCATTTCAAATTTATGAGTAAAATAATTCCATCCTTTCTTCCTTGGCAACCTCCAACACCTATGAACAACTGATAAAGAAAACCCAGGTTATATCCTCAAGGAACCCCAATCTTGAGGGAGAAACATGGTCCCTGTCCTCAGGGAGCCGTAAGTCTGAACAAGGAGATGTACATCAGAGACACTCTGATGAGAGGAACAGCTTCCTGCCCCAGGACAGAGGGGAGGCAGGTCTCCTCTCTGACATGCAGATATGATATCAAGACTGGTCTTTGGACAGTGGACAGGAAGAGCCTGGGAGGAAGGCTTGAGGAGAAGACTACTGTGGTCTTTTTCAGAGAGAAGGCCAGTAGGAAGACTCCTGGGACAGAGCTGATGGGTCCCCCAGAAATGGGCCCAGCTGAGACACAGATGTCCACTCTGATGGTGGGTGCCCAAGTCCCCCATCCATTGTCTCCACAGTGCCTGAGAGCAGCTGACAAGCAGTGAAGGGAGAGGGAGAGACAGGAGACAGAAGGATAGAGAGAGACAGATATGGAGAAAATCAGCCAGAGATGCCAGGAGAAGATCTGAGCTAGAGAGTACAAAATAGATAGAAGCAGAAGACCAAAATGGAGCAGAAACAGAGCAATGTCCCTACCCTCAGCCCTGGCCCCCCACTCAACCCAGCCTCTGCCCCCACACCCATTCTGACCTACTCCATTGGCGTCTCCCTACCTCTGAGCTCCCATCCAGGCTTTGGCACCACCTCAGTATTTTTCCTCACAAGATGTCAGATGCAAACCAGAACCAAGATCCACATGTCCTAGCTCACTGGGGAGGCTGCTCTCTGGGAAGAAAGGTGAGTGAGAGTGGACATAGCCCCCATCTACCACATAGTGCTTGGCAGGGGCAGGCAGGGGGTGATTAAAAAAAAAAAGCCTCGTTCCGCTGTTGGAGCACTTGGGTTCCCTCTCAGCTCTAGGAGGGGGTTTGGGGCGATGCCTTGATCCTTCTGGGTCTCAGCTCTCCCATCTGTAAAACAGAGATATTAAGATTGACCTCCCAGAGCTGAGTTGAGGATTAGATTGGATGACCCCTGCAGTGCGGTCGCAGCTCAACAGTTCCCCCGCAGAGGGAGGGAGATGGCACTGATAGGGTACTTTCCATCTGTGATGGTCCAGTGGTCTACTTCCAGCCATGGGATGCTATGATCTTTAGTCTACATGTACACAGATGGAGTGTGTGTGTTTGTGCAAAAAAACTCTTCACGCTGGGGAGAGCACCCCTTGGCATCCACTCTGGGTCTCTTGGACGTGTGGAGAATAGTGGTTAAGTTTGTGAGCTCTGGAGCCAGGCTGCCTGAGTCTGAATCCCAGCTCAGCCACTTTCAAGCTCTGTGACTTCAGGCAACTGACTCAGCCTCTCTGTGCTTCTCTTTCTTCTTCTGAAATTGGAGGCAATAATTGCACCAACCTGGGAGGGTTTTATGAGGAGAATGCTAGTTCAAATGTGTGCTTATGGCATGGCCTGGTACAGAGTAGGGCTGGGTCTGAGGGGTGTGCTCTGCCTCACAATTCCTACGCATCTTCTGGCCAACAGATAGCTCATCCCCTGGAACAGCCCTTTCTGAGCTCTGACCAGTCTCCCTCAGGCAGGAGTTCCTAGAAGGGTGCAGCCTGGGGCAACCGGGCCAGTGCAAGCTGCAAAAATAATCACCCTTCTAGGGATACTCCAGGATGGACAGACGCTTTTGAAAGTGAATGTTAATAAAGCTCAGCTGGGGACGGGGTTGGGGTGGGGAGGGGAAGGAGCCACTCTCTGCTTCGCTCCTCCTCTCCCCCCTCCATCCTCCTTCCCACAGAACCTCAGAACACTCAGAACAGCCCAGGGACCTGAGAGGTGGTGGAAGTGCTCTTTGGCAGGGTCAGAGGTCTGAGGTTCAACTCTCACATCCCACTGCTCCTTCTTGCCCTTGCCCTGCCAGTGACCTCAGGAGCAGAGAATGTAAAGGGGTGGGAAGGCGGGGGCAGCGTGATGGGAGTGAGGGAAGAAAGTGGCTGTCCAAGAAGATGCAGGGGTCTGCAGCACCCAAGTGAACAGGGGGCCAGGCTCGTGCAAAAGGGAGAATGCCCGAGTTGTGAGTGGGTGTGTGTGAGAGAGAGAACGAGAGTCAGGGGTACAGGTGAGTGCGTGTATCAGTGCCTGAGTGTCTGACTGGGAAGAGAGAGAATCAGAGACCAACTTCACCAGCAGGGACTTTTCTGGTCCAGACTCCTATTTTACAAATTGCGAAACTGAGGCTCAGCAGTGGAAAGCCGGGGGCGGGCGGGGGCGGGAATGGCCCTGAAGTCACTAGGCAAGTCAGGCCCTAGACCCTGGTCTCCTGACAACGAATCCAGGGCCGAGAATGGGATGAGGGAATGTGGGGGCAACAGAGTGGTTGGAGAGGAGGGAACTGCAACTTATCTAACGCCAGCCCTTCCCCGCTGCGCCGCGCCCCCCCTCCCCTGCGCCGCGCCGCGCCCCCCCCCCACCCCCGCCCAGCTCCTCTCCATCCCCGGGCTGGAGACGAAGAGGTGGCAGGACGGGGCCGCGCAGGAGAAGGAGAAAAGGAGGGGCCAGAGGCAGCCTCTCAGGGTGCAGGGGCGCTGTGGGAGGGGTCCAGGCACCAGCCTCCTCCTTTCCTGCAGACGTGGACTCCCCAGCTCATTTGAGACGTGTCATCCTTGCAGCAGCGGTCTCTCTCTCCGCTCTCTGGCCAGACCCAGCCTCGAATGCGGGGAGGGCCCTTCAGAAAGAGGCGTGGGCGGGTTCCCAGCTTGGCAAAGCTGAGCCCAGAAACGGAGGAGGGGAGCAGCCTAAGCCCAACGAAGTGCAGTCCTTCCCCTACCTGCCCCTCCCCAGCTTCCCCACCTGGGAAACAAGAGAAAGGACAAAGACATTCTATCTGTCATGTGTGAGGTGGGGTCTGGGGGAGTCATTTAAGCCCCTCCTCACAGCACTGGGGGTGCAGGGCCTCACTCGAAGTCTTGCACATGGCCTCCCTCCCCCTCCTCCAGAGCCCCTTGCCTGGGAGGGGCTCCCTCTGCCCTTCATTTGGGGGAGGAGGGGAAAGAGGGTCCACAGCCGGGAGGAAATGACAGCCAGGGCAGACATTCCCGATGATGACTCACAGGCCCGGAACGCCTTGAGGAGAGGCGGCAGTAGCTGGACAGGCTCCTGTTCAGCTGGGGCAGCCAGAGAGGACCCAGGACCCAGGAGGGCAGGGAGGCCAGGGGAAGACGGAAGGTCAAGAGGCAGAGCCCAGGGACTTTCCTGGTGGTCCAGTGGTTAAGACTCCGCACTTCCAATGCAAGGGTATGGGTTCCATCTCTGGTCAGAGAACTAAGATCCCACATGCTATGTGGCAAGGCCAAAGTATTTAAAAAAAAAAAAAAAAAAAAAAAAAAACTTATTTAAAAAGGAGAAACTTAAAAAAAAAAAAATGCAGAACCCAAGGGAGGCTGCAGCCTGGAGCCAGGATCGAAGAAAAGGTCACTGAGAGGGGCCTGAAGGAGGGGAGACAATGTGCCATCCCACTGCCCACAAGCAGGAGCGAGGAAGGCTGCATAGAACAGAAGACAATGCCCACCGCCCCCGGCCTTCAGGAAACTCCCCTTTCTTGAGAAGAGGGAGACGTCCTACTCTGTCCTGTCCTGGGATCTGAGGATGACACCTCCTGTCCTAAGGAAGCCCGGGGATGGCTTCAGTGACCTCCCTTGGTTCTTGCCCACTCCAACTCGCTTCTCTGTCATGCTCCCCTCCGTTTACTGGCCGCATGTTTGGGGAGGGGAAACTGAGGCCCAGAGTGGTCTGGGGCACAGGGAACACAACAGCTCCCCCAACTCTGCCTGACCTGGCAGAGTTCCAGGCTTTTGTATCCCTTCTGCTGTGTCCTGCTTTTTCTCTCCCCAGAAGAAGATGCAGCTAAAGCCTTCAGTCTACGTGGCAGGCAGAGGGGGGCCTGCAAGGGGGGGGGGAGCTGGGAATGAGGTCAGCGGGTTGGATGGGCCAGGCCGTAGCTGTGAAGGCATCTGGGCTGCAGCAGTCTGGAAGGTAGGGGCCTCTGGGCCGGGCCACTCCCAGCCCAACCCGCCATCTACCCGCCCACCGTGGCCTCTTTCCCGTCTCCTGCTCCTCCCCTCTCTGCAGCCCACACTCCGCCCAGGCCAGATGGTTCACATCAACCTTCTTCCATGTGGCAGTTCCACCCTGCCCACCAGGCTCCCTTCCCCCTCTGGCCACACGACTCAGGGGAGAGTTGGGGAGCAACTCTCATACCCTACACCCCCAGATCTGGGCAGGTATTATGCAGGATCCCTGTAACATGTTGACCCTCCCTCAACCCCAGTTGCTTCTCTGGCCCCTCCAGCTCTTTAGCATCCCTCCACCCCCACCAAGGATCTTGAAGTACAACAGAGATCCTTCCTCTAATCCCTGAATCTCAGCTGTGTGACTTTAAGCAGGTCACTTCTCTTCTCTAGGCCTTGGTTTTCTCCTCTGTGCAAAAAAGGAGGACAGGGCAGAAGTTATCTTCCATCTGAACATCTATTGTTCTGTTCTACTTCCACGTTGAAACAAGATTCTGAATCTAGTAGAAGTTGAACACCAACTTTGGAGGGGTCATCTGGTCTACCTCTTTGCCTGCCCCCAAGCCATATTTTCCTGTTGACCCAAGATCCACAGATCCCACCAACTTACTTTGCACCTCTTCCTCCTTTCAAGGGCCCCAGTCTTCTAACCTGAGTTCTCCTACTGTCAAGGCATAAGTTCTCTGGACAAGTCTTTGGCAAAAGGCTTATCAACATACCTTACTCAAGAGCAGTCACTGGCTCTCTGTGGCCACCAAACTGACTATGAATCTCTCTCCTTGAATTCCAAGGCTCTAGAAGTTGGCCCCAGCCTATCTTTCCAGCCTTTTCTTTCACATTTCCTCTGCCCAAGGCACTGTGTGTGTGTGTGTGTGTGTGTGTGTGTGTGTGGTTTCCCAGGTTTAGCGATGCCTTTCCTCCCATTCCTCAAAATCACACACCCAATGCTGCCTTGGGTAAGAAACATTTTGGGGATTTATTTTGTTCCCCTTCCTGACCCTGCACTCTTTGAAGGCAGATGTCATTGCCTCCACAACTCTCTCCAATGCAAGGCTGGCACCGGGAGGTCTGTAGTAACCATCCACTGAATGGAATTGACTAGTGTCTGCAGTAAGCACTGACCTCAGAATCTTCATCCCTAAACTTGGTCCCTGCCCAGCCTCCTCTCTTCCAGGTACCATACCATTTGGTCTCTCTGGTCATCCCTGTTCTTCACCACCACACTCCCTCATCCAATCCAATCCCAATTTCTCTAAATTCTGCCTCCCAAAGTCCTCTTGAATCCATTCCCTTCTCTGTCTCCATCCACTTCCACCTGATCCAGACTCTCATCAGCTCTCACTTAGGCACCTCCAGCAGCCACTTTCTACTACAATCATCTTTCATGTTCCCTTGAGTAACCATGGTGATCTTTGACAAATGTAGACCTAATTGTGACCTTTGTTGTTTCAGACCCTCTCCTAGGGTCCAAAGCTCTAAGGACAAGACTGAAACTGCTGACATGGCTTCTTTGGCCTGCCTCTGTTTCCTGTGCTCCAGACACACTGCCCTTCACTGGATTCTGTTAGCATCTAGAACTTGCCATGCTCCCTCCTGCCTGGGATTCCTGCCACTCAGAGCTCTGTGTTCATTTCCTTCCTAACGTTTACAGTTATAACTACAAGCTGATTTATGTGACTTCATTCATGTCTGTCTCTACCAGATGTAAGCTCCATAAGGATAGGCACTGAGTGCCCAGCGCCCAGCAAAGTGCCTGGCATAGAAGGATGCTGAATGAATGATTCTAGATCCTTCCTGTGTCCACACCAGACTCTAACAAAGGGGTGCTCTGCCCAGTGATGACACAGTCGAGCAGACTACCCCCTGCTCACTGGAACTCCAGAATTCACCCCCTGCTCACTCTCCCACCAAGGGAACTCCAGAATTACAAGTGTGCCAGGAAGAAGAACTGGTGGTTGATGTCACAGAGAAAGACACCAGTTATCTGTGGCTGAGGATTTCTTGTGGGAAGATGACAGTGGGGGTGACAGAAAGAAATCAGGATCTGGACAGGTGCTCTTGGCTCACACAGGCTGCCCCTTCACTCTTCCTTCCACTCCTCCCACAAATCCCAGCTTCAAAGAAACCTTTGCATCCAACCTCTAAACACTTCAACTAGACATCTGGTTGTGATGCAAGCCTTAACCTCCCTTAATCCCCTCTCTCCTAGACTGCTGAAGCTCTCTCCTTTGGTGGACTGCACGCATGCGGGAGACAGCCACCACCCCCTTAGGAAGGGGTGGAGCACCAGAGATGCTGGAAGAGAATATGAGAGAAAAAGAGAGAAGGAATGTGTGGATGGAGGGGTGGGCCAGTGGAATGGAGGCAGAGGAGAGAAAGAAAAGGAAAGAAAAGAACTAAGAAAAGGAAAACAAATACATGAAAAGGGGAAAGGTTAAGGGTAGGGGAAGATAAAAGAATAGAAAATGGAAAAGAAGTGAGGATGGGATAAAACAAGGGCAGAATTGAACCAAGCCAGGAAGGAGGAACTAGCAATTCATTTGATTGACTCGATCAACCCTTAACAAGAATTTACTCTGCCTTCAGATGCTGCGAATGGGGCCAGTGATCTAATGATGACCTTGACAGGCCCCTGCCTGGGAAGCTTACACTTCAGGAGGAAAGGTGGGCTTTGGCCCCTCACTTGTAATCACCAGAGTGGACACTAGGAGTGTGGCCCTTAATCCTGACAACATCCCCATCTAGGACATTATTCTCAGTTGGGACCTGGCTACACCTGGTAGGGCTGGAGTGGGTCTGGGGAGTCCTGCTGCTGCTGCTTCTGCTGCTAAGTCGCTTCAGTCGTGTCCGACTCTGTGAGACCCCATAGATGGCAGCCCACCAGGTTCCCCTGTCCCTGGGATGGCAGCCTACCAGGCTCCTCCATCCATTTTCCAGGCAAGAGTACTGGAGTAGGGTGCCATTGCCTTCTCCGCTGGGGAATCCTAAAGTCATCTAAAGGACCATGCCCCAGCCTTTCTCTCCCAGCTTGTCCCAGCTCCTTCCCTGGTTCCTGCCCCAAAGTCCCCTTCTTTGACTGGGGTGGGGGGTTCCCAGAGAATGTGACAGGATCTACAGGACTAGAAACCAAGCCTTCTCTTTAAGATTGTGGACCAAGGGCTTGCTCTAGAAGAAAGTGAAATGAAGGCAAGAACTGGATGTGGATATTTGAGAAGAGGAAGATCGAAAAAGTTACCCTGAAAAAGAGCGCCAGAGAAGGAAGGCCAGAGAAAGAAGCAGAGTTCCACAAGAAAGAAGGGGAAGGCTGGGGACAAAAAGATAGACAGGAGTGGGGTGGAGGTGTAAGAAAAAGAAAAAGAGAAGGAAGGAGGGTAGGTGGGAGGATGAAGCATTTACATGCTCTCCTCCCCTTAAGAGCTAGACTCCTCCTCTGAGTTGTCTGCACTCTGACCCCATTTCCTGGCCTCCCACTCACTCCTCAGCCCACTCCAGTCTGGCTTCTTCACCCCTCACTCCACCCAAACAGCTCACACTTTGGGCACCAATCACTGCTATGCTGCTTAATCCAGTGACCATTTTACTCCCTATCATACTAATTCTCTCTGCAACATGTAACTCTCCTAGAACAATCTCCCCTCTGCATACATGACACCCTTGATCTTCCTTCTCGCCCTCTTACTTCTCCCACTCCTGTTGTGTCTCCTGTGCAGGCCCCTCCTCCCCTTCCCGACCCTTAACCCTGAGAATCTTCAAGGCTCCATCCAAGCCCTTCATCTCTCCTCCTTCCATACTTTCTCTGGAAACAACTCCTTCCACATCATCACCCAGTGGAGGCGGGAGTCCCACATTTGTCTCTCCTCTGGATTCCAGACTCAGATACTGAAGTTCCCTCCATGCAGCTGACTGAATGTCTCATAGGTACCTAACACTCAACATGGACAAACTTAATCCATCATCTTCCCTCTAAATCTAGAAAAGATGAAGAGATGAAAGGAAATCTCGGACCAAGGCACTTGGGTTGAGGCTGAGGCATGGAAAGAGCGGAGCTGTGCCTGGTTGCTAAGGACCAAAGGAACCAGACAGTATGATGCTGAAGAAAGGGAAGAAGAGAGACTCCTCCACTCCTGGGATCTGTTCCCAGACTCTGATTACAGGGATCCTCAACAGGAATCCTGTTGGGAACATGATGGGAACCCATGATGGGAACACACGGAGCCCAGGGTCTTCACTGCAGCCTCACTCTTAGACCTCTTCCCTTCCTCTATCCTCAACCCCTTTGCCAGGGACCCTCTCTTCATCACCAGTCTGGGGCAGAAGAGCATTCTGGAAGGTCAGATCAGGGGGAGGAGGGCAACAAAACCTCAGCAGGGCACCAGGTAGCTGGAAAGGGCTGACCAACCTGCCCACCAGGTGCGCCAGCACCCGGGCTGCCTTTGCTCTTTTACCCCCACCAGCAGTCCAGAGCAGGGCTTGAGGGGCTCCTCGGGAGGAGGGGGAGTGGGGAGCGCAAGCACAGTGAGGAAGGGCACTTGAGGAAATTTGGAAGGGAGCGAACTCAGAGCTCAGCACTTTTTTCCTTCTGTTTTTCTTCTTGAGGAATTTTTTTCCCTGACTGCTGATGACTTTACCATTTCTAAGGGGTCGGGGGGAGGAGATTTTGGCTTTTGCTCTCCCCCCCCACTCCAAATGCCAGACAAAGTCTTACATTCCACAAGAAGCCAGAGCTTCAGAGTTTCCTAAAGATGAGGTGGCGTCTCCTCCCCTCTCCGGCCTCAGCTCCCTCCCTCTTTCCTCCCCCACCAAGTCTCAAGCCCTCAGTTCTGGCCAAGGAGGCCCAGGCAGGCTGGGAGGAGACCCCAAGCACATTCTTCCTCTCATTGTCATGCTGCAGAAATTAGAGACACATCTTCGGGCTGGGCGCCCGCCAAGCGTTTCAAGTTGAAAAGTGGCAGAGGAGGCCCTGGGCCTCAGTGCTCTGCCACGTGTAAAGGATGCTTGGGAAACTTCTGCCTGCAGCCCTGGGATGGAGGTCTGAAACTGGCATTGGAGCAGTGGCTGTCACATGCCATACTCACAAAACCCACCCCTCAATCCCAAGGTTCCCTAAATAGTCTTCAGAACCCTAGGCTCATGATGTAGCAACTCCCAACCCACATCTCTGAGTCTTAATCTCTCCTGTAAGGTGGTCGAGGGCCAGCCTGAACAGGGACCAAGTGGGGAGGGAACTGTAGGTAGGAGTCCTTCTGGCTGCAAAAACTCAGCAAGCAGGGAGGTGGAAGGTCACAGCAACCCTCACTTCTAGCCTGTAACTCTCCGCCCCAAACAACCACTCCAGAGGGGTGACTACTCTGAGGGGCAGGACTCCTCGTTTCTCCTGTTAGGGAGGGGGTGCTCCTTGTCCCTGAGCCACGCTGGAGGGGGCAGGAACTGCCATCTCAGCAGCTCAGCCCCCAGCCCTGCCCTGCAGTAGCTGGCACGATGGGGGCAGATCCTGGGCCACAAGTTGCTGCCACATGGTGGGGATAATTGATGAAGGCCCATCCCTCCATTGCTGTCTCCAGCCCTGCCTCTCTGGAAACTCTATATTTTCCCTTTAATTATAGCCCCTGCAGTCTCCCTCTGCTGCCCCACCCTCGCCGCTCATCCTGGCTGCCCACGGCCAGCCGGCCAGCCGACGTGGCTCCCTCCCCTTCTGTTCTCTTGGTCTTTTTTTTCCTTTGCCTTCGTTGCACAAAACCAGCTGGGGGAGGGCGTGGAGAGGGGCGGGGAGGGGGGAGGCAATGGAATCTTGGATGGTTTGGGGGAGGCGGGACTCCCCGCTTCCACGTTTGCAGCTCTGGAGTGATGGGGGTGGGGAGCTGCACGGGAGGGATTGGAGTTGACGGGCACTGCAAAGCGACCCTCTTTGACTTCTCTTGGGCCCACAGATTTTGGCAGGATCAGGAACCTGGATAGATTGGGGTTGGGGTAGAGTACTGGTGGGAGGTTGGGACATAGAGAAGGCAGGACGCTGGCTTCTAGAGTCATCTCCTAATATAGCCTGTTGTTCTTGGGGTCTCCATCGCTTTTCAGAGTGTAGATGATTCTCTCCTGGTTCCAGGGACAAAAAGCGATGCCCTGGGTTTCCAGGAAAGAGGTGAGGCAGAGAGAAACGTCCTCTAAAATAATGTCACTCACCTGTAATTCCACCTCAGACCTCCAAGGCAAGTCTTCCCCCAGACACCCCAATTCTCCCATATGTCCCCTATATGTCCCCAACCCTGATTCCAGGTACAGACAGAGACAGAGCTTTATGCAGCCTCCAGAAGGAACACCCTCTCTCTTGTCAAGTGCTCTCCAATACAGTTCTCTCCAGTTTGACTGTGCTGGGTAGAAGGATGTCTAAACAGGCCATGACCATGGCCACGACAGACCCTAACACAAGACCCTTTTCTAAGTCACCAGTGACCACGGCCCTTTCGTGCAAACTTACTGCCCCTGGAGTGGAAAAATTCTAGCAATTTTCCACCACCACCCTGCTGCCCCATCACTCAACACCAAAGCTTCCTTCTGGTGAGACCGCATACTCAAATTTTTCACTCAGTGCCTCAGCACCCCTCCTCACCCCATCTCTTTCAATCATGCTAGGGTTTAGGGGAGAGCATTTGAGTCTATTCTGGAGCCTCAGGCATGGCAGAATTGACATCCTCAAAACAAAAACCCACCCTAAGGATCTGATTCTTAACGTCTATAAATAAATCTATCTTGTTCCCCAAATATTCCTAGGTTCCATACCCCAGCCACACCAGAAGACACCCCTAAACAGGCACATCTTTTTAAATTCTCTGGTTCTCCTGCTTTAAAGTGGTCCCCAGCTGCCTCTCCATACCCATCCCTGAGCTCTTGCTCTGGATGTCAGGAGGGTGAACAAGCAGGGCGAGCAGGACCCTCTCCCAATCACCCTGAGTCCTTCCATCTTTGAAAGCCTCCCTAACCAGCTCCCCAGTTCCAGTCCCCTCATTGAGACTGGGGGTCCTAGAAAGAAAGCCGAAGAGGCGCCCCTACCCACGCAGCACCCCAGCGGCAGCATCTCTGGCCCAGACTGAACCGGGGGGCTGGGGAGGCAGAGCTGCGAAGGGGGGAGATGTGCGGTGGACTCCCTTTCCTTCCCTCCTCCTCCCCCTCTCGGTTCCGACTCCCAAATTGGGGGCCGGGCCAGGCAACTCTGATTGGCTGGGGGACGGGCAGCCGGCTCCCCCTCTCCCGGGGGCAGGGTTCCTCCCCGCTCTCCATCAGGATGGTATAAAAGGGGCCCGGGCCGGTGGTCGGAGCAGACGGGAGTTTCTCCTCGGGGTCGGAGCAGGAGGCACGCGGAGTGTGAGGCCACGCATGAGCGGACGCTAACCCCCACCCCAGCCGCAAAGAGTCTACATGTCTAGGGTCTAGACATGTTCAGCTTTGTGGACCTCCGGCTCCTGCTCCTCTTAGCGGCCACCGCCCTCCTGACGCACGGCCAAGAGGAGGGCCAGGAAGAAGGCCAAGAAGAAGACAGTAAGTCCCAAACTCTTGGGAGTCTAGGGCTGCTTGCTCTCCTGCCCTGCGCTCGGTCCCGGGGGTCTGCGACTTAAACTGAGATTCGGGATGCTCCGGAGGCTCAGGGATGGAAGGAAGATGGTGAGGGCTCTTCCTCGGTGCCCTCTCTGCGACGGGGTGTTGATGAAGGTCCCCCAGGAGTAAGAGGGGAGGATGCTGCACGGCACGAATTGGCGCAGGAGGAGTTCTGAGCGCGCACTGTGAAGTACAGCGGGAGAAATAGGGTCTGGGCACCGGTTTGGGGGAAAGTACGTCGAAGATGGGATGGAGGCGCCGAGTTGAGAAATTGGAGTCCAAGATGTAACAGTGATCAGGAAGGCTATGGGATGATTCATCAGGAAAGACTGTTTGCCCTCTCTGCGGGCTAGCAGTGTTCCTGGGGCCGCGGAGGTCTTGGACTGAGGGGGGAGGGGGCGCAGAGAGTGGGCGGGTTGAATGATGAGAAACTTTGGCGCGGACTTGGCCACGCAGGGTCTTTGCGCCCTCTGCTGATCTACACTGGGCAGTGCGCGTCCTTATCCAGCGCTTCCCCGCGCAGGAGCTGGAGCGGGAAGACCGGGATTGTTGCTGGGTGTGGACCCCACCTCTAGATCTGGAAAATAAAGCTGGAGATGGGATAGCCCCTGTCTCTAAAAGAAATAGCTAGTTTGGGGAAATTGCTTAGTGTTGCCCCGCCACCTAGTGGCCGTCTGGGTAGAAGATTATGCGGTGGGCGTGGTTAACTAACCACTTACTGTTGCGGACTTTCTGGTTCTTTGACTAAGAAGTGACCCGGAGCACTGGCTGGCTTTGGGAAACGGGGGTTGCCCCTGAGCGAGGCCTTTTGAGATGTCTGGGCGCCGGAGGTTAGGGCGTACCCTATTTTTACCGCACATTTCAGGTCTCTGGGCGGGATCCCACGCCAATCAGCCCCACCCCATCCTCTTAGCCCCGCCCACGCCATCCCACCTGCCCCGGGAATGGGGCGGAATCTGGGTTGAACCTCCCATCTCTCCTCCCATTTTCCTCTGAGGTCTCCAACCAAGGTCACGCCCCACAAGCCTGCCCTCGGGATGGGGCGCCTCTCTTCCCACTCCTCCATCCCCCAGCCCCACCCCCACCCAATGGCTTTTTATTTCACTTGGCTTCAGCGCCAATGGTCTGAGGTTACAGTTGGAAGCGACCCCGGCCTAAAGCTTTGTTTAAATTCCTGAGAACTGGAAAGAGTTATAGCTGTCCTGGCCAGGCGCCTCGGCGCTGTCACGGGCTCTGATGAGGAGCAGATGAGCGTTTAAGGATTTGGGGAAAGGAAAAACAAAAGGACAAAAAATGGCAAGGCGGGAAATGGAAAATCTAAATGTGCCTCTAAGTCCGAAGGGAAGGGACGATGGGGTTGGTGTACCTGGAGCCCCGAGGTAGGGGACTTGCGCGCCGCTGACAGCCCCCATCTCCCCGTCTTGCCCCAGTCCCACCAGTCACCTGCGTACAGAACGGCCTCAGGTACCATGACCGAGACGTGTGGAAACCCGTGCCCTGCCAGATCTGTGTCTGCGACAACGGCAACGTGCTGTGCGATGACGTGATCTGCGACGAACTTAAAGACTGTCCTAACGCCAAAGTCCCCACGGACGAATGCTGCCCCGTCTGCCCCGAAGGCCAGGGTATAGCTCGGGGCCTGGGCCAGGGCGGGCGGGGGCTGGGGGATATAAGGGGGGACGCTCCTTAGCCCCTATCAGGGAAGGCCTCTGTCTCTGGGAGCACCTGGAGCAAACCTTGCCTCTAAGTCACGTCTCTCCCCACCCCCCCACCCCCCAGAATCACCCACGGACCAAGAAACCACCGGAGTCGAGGTAATCCTCTGCCCCTTTGCCGTCGACTCTCGCCACACCCCACCCCCCAGGACTCTTCACGGTTCTTCTCTAACCCCGTTCCTTTTGTTTCTTCTCCTGCAACCCTATAGGGACCCAAAGGAGACACTGGCCCCCGAGGCCCAAGGGTAAGCGGCGCCCTCTCGCGGCTGTCGGGGGAGGTAAATGGGCGTGGCTCCCGGCCTGCGCTCACCGGGCCTGCCCTTTCCCGCCTCAGGGACCCGCCGGCCCCCCTGGCCGAGATGGCATCCCTGGACAACCTGGACTTCCCGGACCCCCTGGACCCCCCGGACCTCCCGGACCCCCTGGCCTCGGAGGAGTAAGTGGAGAGTCGAGGCTTCTGTGGAAGGCCTTAGGAGCCAGCCCTGCGCCCCCACCCCCCACTCCCGCTGCCGCCGGTGTTTTCCTTTGCTGGGTTTAGTTTTGTTTTGGCAGATGGCATACTTTGTATTTTGAAATAATTTCAAGCTTATAGGGGGAAAAGGGGAGAAGAGTTGCAAGAATAATACAAAGAACTTTCATATATCGTTCACAATTTGTCACATTTGCTTTATCAGTTTCTACGTATACGTAAAATTATGCGGGGGCGGGGGGTGGTTTCTCCGAACCATCTGAGAGTAATTTGCTGGTATTGTGTCCCTTTGCTCCTAAATACTTTAGTGTGTATTTTCTAAGAGCTAGAACATTCTCTTACATGAGCATTACATAATGAGTACATTTTAGAAATTTAACGTTGACCTGATACTATTATCTAATATGCAGTCCATATTCAAACT
Organism: Bubalus bubalis; assembly: GCF_019923935.1. NCBI lineage: Eukaryota > Metazoa > Chordata > Mammalia > Artiodactyla > Bovidae > Bubalus > Bubalus bubalis. Next base: position 26,654,015 of record NC_059159.1, on the reverse strand, counting down.
TCACCAATGTTCTCCATAATGTCCTTTACACCATTTTTCCCTCCCTGATTCAAGATCCAATCAGGGTTATAAATTACATTTAATTATCATGTCTCTAGTTTCCTTTCACCTGGAACATTCCTTAGACTTCCCTTTTCTTTCATGACACTGAACTGTTTTGCAAAAGACAGTTGTTTTGTAGACTGTCTCTTAAATTGGGTTTGTTGGATGTGTCTTCCTGATTAGATTCCAATGATACATTTTGGGCAAGACTGTTCCACAGGTCGTATTGTTGTGCTGCATAGAGAATGTGATATCATTGCGTTCCGTTACTGGTGATATCTTCTGCCTTTCAACTCTGCCCTGACCCTGTTTTCTCATGCACTCTCTCTTCTAGAACTTTGCTCCCCAGTTGTCTTATGGCTATGATGAGAAATCAACAGGAATTTCCGTGCCTGGTCCCATGGTGAGTCATCAGCAGACTATGTAGAGGACAGAAAAAGAGCAGACAGGCCAGTGAAGGCGCATAAGATGGCATAGATAACTTGGGAGGTCAAGATGACCTTTGGGACCTCAGAATCCAGACAGAACATGAGGCAGCTGGGTGGGCCGAACAGGAACCGTGGGAGATAAACTTTACTACCGAGGCTTCACTATGGCCTCTCTTTCTTTTCCTTCCATAGGGTCCTTCTGGTCCTCGTGGTCTCCCTGGCCCCCCTGGTGCACCTGTGAGTATCCGGGATGTCTACACCCTTTTGGGTTTTAGAGGGAGGATTGGCATGAGGGCAAGGAAAGTACTCAGAGATTTCTTGGTGAGATGGGGACATGTTGGCAAGGACCTGCCCTTCTAACCCTACCCCTCTCTCCTTGTCCTCTAGGGTCCCCAAGGCTTCCAAGGCCCCCCTGGTGAGCCTGGCGAGCCCGGAGCCTCAGTAAGTGGCCCCTGATTTGCGTTCTCTATGCAAATATACACCCCCTCTACAAATATATGAATTCTCCTATTGAAGGACCACCATCTGGAGTCTTTGTTACCTCCTTCTTCCAATTCTAGCCTTCCCCTTCTTTTCTCCTTATCCTGGTCATTCTAACATCCTCTCTTCCTGTCACCTCTAGGGTCCCATGGGTCCCCGTGGTCCCCCTGGCCCCCCTGGCAAGAACGGAGATGATGTAAGTAGCCCTGGTGAGGCGATACCATCTGACCCCCACCACCTCTCCATGGGTAGGCTCCTGCAATCTCTACCCTAGTGCCTCCACCACCTTTGGGAGTGACACCCAGAGAAAGAAGGACATGTTCTCCCTGACATATGGGACTGCCCTTGAATAGGGAGCTTCCTGGGATGTTTCCCCATCTTCCTAACAGATGTGGCTGTCCCTCCCCTCACCTCAGTCACCTTAAGCAGTCTCCAACTCTATCCTTGACACGAATGGCTTCTCTGGGTGTAACCTCAGGTTTTCACTCCATGTGGTGAGATTAAGATGCTGGTGACAGAAATAAACAGAAATTCTTTGGAGGCAGGCAAAATTCACCAAGCGAGTGTTTCACAGTACATTTAAACTGAGATAGAATTTGGGGTCCCGAAGCCTGACCCTCAACAATCCCAAGAAGACCCAAGCCTCCCATACTTTTCCAACTCTGGGGGCATGGGCATGATGGCCTTTTCTTTTTCTCTCAGGGCGAAGCTGGAAAGCCTGGTCGTCCTGGTGAGCGCGGGCCTCCCGGACCTCAGGTGAGCAGGATGGTGTGGCTGCCTCCAGCCTTTGCTGCACTGGGGCTTCCTTTGGGAGCTGTGTCCACGGTGGAGTCTTCTAATGGCCCTGCCTTTGTCTTTTTCTTTTCTCTCCAGGGTGCTCGGGGATTGCCTGGAACAGCTGGCCTCCCTGGAATGAAGGGACACAGAGTGAGTCTCCTTTGTATCATCTAAGTTCCCAAAGTCCCAGTGTCATATTCTAGTCCTTTCCCCAGAGGATCCTGGCATGCATCATGCTGGGTGGTAGCTACATAAGAAGTTCCAAGGGACAGAGAGTAAATTTCCAAGAGAACTTCCCTTCGTTGGGAAAGAAATCCCAATAAAGGGAGGGAGGGAGATCTTGGGTCAGTTGGGGTTTAGTCTAGCTCAAAGACAGGGGGATAGATGTGATGACTTCCTGAGGCTCCTTCTCTGGGCTGGGCTGGTGTCAGGGTGGTCCACGGTCTCCACAGGGTCTCACGTTGGCCCTCCCTCCTATCTTAGGGTTTCAGTGGTTTGGATGGTGCCAAGGGAGATGCTGGTCCTGCTGGCCCCAAGGTAAGATACTGTGTGATGGTCATGGTCACTCACTTCCTCCACAGTCCCACCTAGAACAGATTCCTCACTCCATTCTCTGCTCTGTAGGGCGAGCCTGGTAGCCCCGGTGAAAATGGAGCTCCTGGTCAGATGGTGAGTGTGTCCAGTTCTGGAAGGAAGGGAGGGAGCAGGGTGTAGGAGCAAGATGGGGGCTTGGGGAGAAGGGGGTGTCTTCCATCTCACTTGGCTTCTCTTGGTTTTGTTCTCAGGGCCCCCGTGGTCTGCCTGGTGAGAGAGGTCGCCCCGGAGCCCCTGGCCCTGCTGTAAGTACTGGCCCTTTGGGGAACCCAGAGCTCTGGAAAGCGTTCCTTAGGAGCTAAAGGGCCTGAGCAGCGCTCAGTGAGTGTAACCGGGACTTCTCCTCCCGCTGCAGGGTGCTCGAGGAAATGATGGTGCTACTGGCGCTGCTGGGCCCCCTGTGAGTACCGCCTCTAGCCTTCAGTGCCTGGGACTGGGCAGGGCTCTCAGCGCCAGCTCTTCTGGCTGACATCAGGGCCAGGTCTCAACCCCAGGACCTCTTCTGTCCCAGGATGTGACTTGCAGCTGCCATCTTCCTTCTTGCTAACCTTGCCTTTTTATTCACAGGGTCCCACTGGCCCCGCTGGTCCTCCTGGTTTCCCTGGTGCTGTGGGTGCTAAGGTGAGACCCCCACCCTCCAATGAGCGGAGCTCCCATGGGCCAAGGGGTGGGCATTTCTTTGCTCCTGAAACCTGAAGGACCCAGAATCAAGAGAGAAGCTGAGTCCCCAGCATCTTTGTCTTGGGGGGGTCTCTTCTCTGATCTTAAGAGTCATGACGCTTGGTCTCCTGTCCTGGCCCTTCACCCCCTGCCATCTGGAGGTGAGGCTGGGTTCCCAGGGTGACTTCTGGCATATCCTTTCTTCCAATCCAGGGTGAAGGTGGTCCCCAAGGACCCCGAGGTTCTGAAGGTCCCCAGGGTGTACGTGGTGAGCCTGGCCCCCCTGGCCCTGCTGGTGCTGCTGGCCCTGCTGTAAGTATCACTTCCACAGTGCTCCCATGCTCCTCCCTAACTCAGAGTCCTTGCCTTTCACTCACCCACCTCTCTCCGTGTCACAGGGCAACCCTGGTGCTGATGGACAGCCTGGTGCTAAAGGTGCCAATGTAAGTATCCTGCAGGTTTCAGAGCCGCCCCTGGTACCCACCTTCCACCTGCCCTGTGCCCTCCACTCCTGGGCTCAATTTGTTCTGCCTCCCTTAGGGCGCTCCTGGTATTGCTGGCGCTCCTGGCTTCCCTGGTGCCCGAGGCCCCTCTGGACCCCAGGGCCCCAGCGGCCCCCCTGGTCCCAAGGGTAACAGCGTAAGTACCGTTGTCTTTCTTCTGTCCCACCTCCTATGTTGATCTGAGGCCCTTGTCTGGGAAGCATGATGGGCCAGGCCAACTGAGCACTGTACCCATTCTCCACTCATCATCTTCTCCCCCCCTACTCAGGGTGAACCTGGTGCTCCTGGCAGCAAAGGAGACACTGGCGCCAAGGGAGAACCCGTAAGTCCTTTCGCAGCTCCATCTGTCTACCCCAGAAGCCCCTGGGGGTGGTCCAGGGAGGAAAGGGAACCCCCGGTGCTGGAGACCCAGCCTCAAGACAACTCTGAAACTGGCACCAGGACGGCCCCTCACTGTAGGCTGCCCCCTCCTCTCTGCCCTCTCCAGGGTCCCACTGGTATTCAAGGCCCCCCTGGCCCTGCTGGGGAAGAAGGAAAGCGAGGAGCCCGAGGTGAACCTGGACCTGCTGGCCTGCCTGGACCCCCTGGCGAGCGTGTAAGTGCCCCCTTCTTCACCCCAGTGCCGACCTGGTGCCCACATGTCTGAGCTCCCTGACCTCCTCTCTTCCCCCAGGGCGGACCTGGAAGCCGTGGTTTCCCTGGCGCGGACGGTGTTGCTGGTCCCAAGGTAAACCTCTCATCATGACTGGGAGGCTGACCCTGCCGCTCCCTGGACATTCCCTTCCTCTCCCGGATACAGTCAGCCCCCTCCCAGCCCCACCGCCCAGTCCTTTAGTGCCCACACTGGGGTGCTGACCTCGTCACACTCAGCTCGCCTTGACCTTCCCATCACCACCAGTGCCCCTCACAGCACCCAGCCCCGTGGCCCAGGAGGAAGAAGACGGCAGCCCATGATGAAGTGGCCCAGACTTGAGGCCCTAATTGTTGCTGTGACTCTCCCAACCAGGGTCCTGCTGGTGAACGCGGTGCTCCTGGCCCTGCTGGCCCCAAAGGTTCTCCTGGTGAAGCTGGTCGCCCCGGTGAAGCTGGTCTGCCCGGTGCCAAGGTGAGACTCCAGCACTCTGCCCAGCGAATTTATTGTTCTCTGTTAGTGGCCCAGGCCTCTGCCCATCCTGTGTGGGCTCTGGAGCAGGACCCCAGATCCGCCTTCTGGAATGTCCTCCACCCGGCCTGCACCTTCCTACCGCCCCTCTCCCACCACCTGTATCCTCCACTCCACTCACACCTGTCTGCCTCCCCCTTAGGGTCTGACTGGAAGCCCTGGCAGCCCGGGTCCTGATGGCAAAACTGGCCCCCCTGTAAGTATCCCTCCTCCAGCCCCCTGTCCGCCTCCTGACCTCTCACCCTCTGTCCTCACCTCTGCTCATGTGCGTTCCATCCTCAGGGTCCCGCTGGTCAAGATGGCCGCCCTGGACCCCCAGGCCCTCCCGGTGCCCGTGGTCAGGCTGGCGTGATGGGTTTCCCTGGACCTAAAGGTGCTGCTGTAAGTATTCAGGGAGTTGTGTTACAAGGACATACACACTTGAGGCGAGGGTAGGCGTGGGGGGAAGAGTCCAGGCTCTGGGCCCAGCTCTGCCACTGACTTGCTATGTGGCCTTGGGCCACTTACTGCCCCCCTCTGGGCCTCAGTTTCCCTATTTCATAAAAGGAGAGACCTCTCCTTGGCTTCACTACCATTGCTCTATCCCTGGAAATAAGTATTGTTGCCCCCTCCCCACCCCACACACACTTGGGGATAGGATGGGCCTTTTACATGATAGTCATTCCCAAATCTTGGTGAGTTCTTTGAGGCTCAAAAAGAGATTTCAAAGGAATAAAAGCCCTTTGGAGCTCAGATGTCCAAAGGCATACTATGGGGAGAAGAAAGGGAAGTGGGTGAGAGAGGAGCCTAAGGGGCAGGTCGTCTGGGAGGACAGGGCTCAGGGAGAGGCCAAAAGATGGAGCAGTTGAAGCTAACAGAGGCCTTCCTCAGGGGCCAGAGCTGATAGATGAAAAAGCTCCTTAAAAATTCCACTCAAAGGAAACAGGAGGGACCCAGGAGACCTGGTTGCCCACTTCAACTCCCTCAACCCTACCTCTCTTTCCCCAGGGAGAGCCTGGAAAAGCTGGAGAGCGAGGTGTTCCTGGACCCCCTGGGGCAGTTGTAAGTATCTCCTTTGGGTCCCTGTCCCTTTCCCGCCCATGTCCCATCCCTATATCCTGCAGAAGGGATATGAGGCTCCAGCCCATCCCTAGGGCATCAGGACCCCCAGCTCCAGGCCCCTTACCTGTGCTGTCTTCCTCAGCTGCCCACCCACCTCACCACTCTAACCCCTTTTTTACTCTTTCCCCAGGGTCCTGCTGGCAAAGACGGAGAAGCTGGAGCTCAGGGACCCCCAGGACCTGCTGTGAGTGTCCCTGACAGGGAGGCCTAGGGAGGGGGGTGCTGTGGGGCAGGAAAGGGGAGCAAGCCCCCTGCCCCCTTCTCCTGGGCCTTCTCATGACCACAGCATTCCCTCCATGCAGGGCCCCGCTGGTGAGAGAGGCGAACAAGGCCCTGCTGGCTCCCCTGGATTCCAGGTGAGGTCTCACACTGTCAGGGTATTGGGAGAGGGGTGTGAGGAACACTTCTTCCAGATTCTAAGCCCATTCTTCCCTCACCCATTTCCCAACTACAGGGTCTCCCTGGCCCTGCTGGTCCTCCTGGTGAAGCAGGCAAACCCGGTGAACAGGTAAGGTGTACCAGCTGGCTGAAGAGATGGGGAGTGCAGGCAATGCTGAGGGAGAGTCCAGCCCTCCTAGCTAAGCACATAGCCATCAGCTAAAGGGAGCAAGGTTAGACTTGAGGAAGGGCTTCCCATCGTGAAGGGTGCCACACAGAGGGGAGCACAGAGCTGCACCCCTGCATGCTAGGATCGGGAGGGAGCTGCATGGCTGCGGGTCTGGATGACTTCTTTTTAGAGCTGCTGGAATACTCTGGCTTTCCCTCAACCTCAAGTTCAGGAAAGGTGATGCATCCTGAGGAAGGATAATCCCAGTTCAGTGCTCAGAAGGGGTTGGTCTCTAATCACAGACTCTAAGGGCTAGCTCCCAGGCGGGCAAGAATGTTTTCTAGTGGGGATGGCCAAGGTGGGTTTTGCTCACTGTCTCTCCCTTGCTCCCCCTCAGGGTGTTCCTGGAGATCTTGGTGCCCCCGGCCCCTCTGGAGCAAGAGTAAGTAGAGCCTCTTCCTGCATCACAGAGATGCCCTGAACCTGGGCCTGTTTCTGGAGCCACCATCACACACCCTGTCCTTCCCTTCCAGGGCGAGAGAGGCTTCCCCGGCGAGCGTGGTGTGCAAGGGCCGCCCGGCCCTGCAGGTCCCCGTGGGGCCAATGGTGCCCCCGGCAACGATGGTGCTAAGGTAAGGGCAGCACGGGGTCCAGGTCTCACCCTTCAGTGGGGGGGCTGCCTGGCTGGGACCAAAGCCAGCTAGATGTTGGGGAGGGTGGAGGGACAAGACTAGGGTAGGGTCCATGTGCAGCCTGAAGTTCTGGGCTGTGAGCCCTAGTGCCTGTCTTTGGCCTCAGGACCAAGCCTGGGAGGAACTAAGAGGAGGCTCAAAGTTGTGACCTAGACCTAGTTCTGAGATCCCAAGTCTCACTCCAGCCTTATTGGTTGTCACATAGGGTGATGCTGGTGCCCCTGGAGCCCCTGGTAGCCAGGGTGCCCCTGGCCTTCAAGGAATGCCTGGTGAACGAGGTGCAGCTGGTCTTCCAGGCCCTAAGGGTGACAGAGTAAGTTGAACTCCGCCGCCCCCCACCCCCACCCCGCCCGAGCCTTGTGTAGTTCCCATCTCTCTCTGCTTTGAATCCCTCAGCATCTTTCTTTCTGCTGCCTGGGGTGTTTTCCTCTTCTTAATCCTCCTTCTCTGGCCTCTCGGTTAGCATCTACCTATAGTTCAGGCCCTTCCCTTCCCATGTGTTACCATGGCAACAAGCAGTAATGGGTGCCTCCTAGACTAGGGATCCCTTACTTGGGAGCTTCTTAGCCTAAAGTGTTAGTCGCTCAGTCGTGTCCAACTCTTTCCAACCCCTGGACTGTAGCTCACCAGGCTCCTCTATCCATGGGATTTCCCAGGCAAGAATACTGGAGTGGGTTGCCATTTCCTTCTCCAGGGGATCTTTCTGACCCAGGGATGGAACCCAGGTCTTTCCTGGGAATCCCCACACAGGCGTCTTTCCCCTGAAAGATCTTGTGTTCTTTGCACATGTTGGGGCAGGGCAAACATAAGCTGGGGAGGGGTCCCAGACACAGGCAGGATGCTGAAGGTCACCTCCTTGCCCCACGCCAGAAGTCTCAGGCTTTCCTGTGTCTTTAGGGGGATGCTGGTCCCAAAGGTGCTGATGGTGCTCCTGGCAAAGATGGCGTCCGTGGTCTGACTGGTCCCATCGGTCCTCCTGGCCCCGCTGGTGCCCCTGGTGACAAGGTGAGATGGCCCCCTTCTCACCTTCTTCCCTAACACAGAGCTTCCCTCGTGAGCCTGGGCACGGCTCTGCTGGGGAGGCAGCTCCTGCCACTCCAACCTGGCCACCCAACAGTGGGGTGACCAGGAGGGACGAGGACTCTCCTGGGGTCATCGGGCAGGAGTATTCAGTGTGGCACCCTGATCCTGAGCCTCTTGTCCCTTCCTTTCAGGGTGAAGCTGGTCCTAGCGGCCCAGCCGGTCCCACTGGAGCTCGTGGTGCCCCCGTAAGTACAGAAGACCTGGTTAAGGCACCGCACCTGGCCCTTCTCTCCATGCTGCCCCCAGCCCTCTTCCTGTCCCTTCTCACCTTAGCTCCCACTTGCTCTGGTCCCTGGGCAGTGCTCCTCAGGCCTTCTTCCCCACCCTCCTGTCCATCCCCACCTGCCTTCCCCCGAATCAGGGCCTCTCTCCACTTGCCTCCTTTTCTTCTAGGGTGACCGTGGTGAGCCTGGTCCCCCCGGCCCTGCTGGCTTCGCTGGCCCCCCTGTGAGTACCAAGATCCTTTTTATCTTCCATCCCCGACTAGGACCTGGGGCCTTGGGTGATTGGATGAGGACAGAGGCGTTGGCCGGGTTTAGAGGCAGGTGGAGGGGAGATTGCCTCCCATTGAAAGCGTCTTCTTGCCTGGAGTTCCGGTGCCCTCTAGGCTGACTTCCTGGGTGAGCACAGACCTCTCCTCCACTCACCATGCTCCCTCCTCCCCCAGGGTGCTGATGGCCAACCTGGTGCTAAAGGCGAACCTGGTGATGCTGGTGCTAAAGGTGACTCTGGTCCCCCCGGCCCTGCTGGACCTGCTGGACCCCCTGGCCCCATTGTGAGTATCTCACTGTTTAGGCCCAAGCTGCCAGCAGGCTGGACCCAGGATCGGCCCAGCCTTGATGCCTCTGTGTTCTCCTCCAGGGTAACGTTGGTGCTCCTGGACCCAAAGGTGCTCGTGGCAGCGCTGGTCCCCCTGTGAGTACCCACTCTCCGCTGAAGCTTCCCCCAGGCAGCGTTTGGAGGTGGGGCAGCTGGGCCGGGTGAGGGGCTGTTCTCCCTCTGATCGCTTCTTTGTCCTCTTCTCCAGGGTGCTACTGGTTTCCCAGGTGCTGCTGGCCGAGTCGGTCCCCCCGGCCCCTCTGTAAGTGTCTGTGTGGAGACTCCACTGGTCTGTCAAGAGTGGGACACAGGCTGTCAAGAGTGTGGTGGGCCTGACTGAGGCCTCAGGAAAGCTCCAGAATCTGCTGGACTCTGACAGTCGCAATTCTCCCCATCCAGGGAAATGCTGGACCCCCTGGCCCTCCTGGCCCTGCTGGCAAAGAAGGCAGCAAAGGCCCCCGTGGTGAGACTGGCCCCGCTGGGCGTCCCGGTGAAGTCGGTCCCCCTGGTCCCCCTGGCCCCTCTGGTGAGAAAGGAGCCCCTGGTGCTGACGGACCTGCTGTAAGTGCCCCCTCCAGAGGGGTCCAGAGTCGGGGGCGTCGTCCCTGGCCATTGGGAGTCATCTCACCCCTGTCTGCCCCCCCCACCACAGGGCGCTCCTGGCACTCCTGGACCTCAAGGTATTGCTGGACAGCGTGGTGTGGTCGGCCTGCCTGGTCAGAGAGGAGAAAGAGGCTTCCCTGGTCTTCCTGGCCCCTCTGTGAGTGCCCCCTCACCTTGGGGCAGGACCATTGCAGGACTTGGAGGGTGCAGGATGGGGGTGGTAGGGTCAGCAAGGACAAATGTGGGGGACCATCGGGCCCTCTCCCACCCCATCTCTGGCCTGACTCTTTCTTCTCCCTCAGGGTGAACCCGGCAAACAAGGTCCTTCTGGAGCAAGTGGTGAACGTGGCCCCCCTGGTCCCATGGGCCCCCCTGGATTGGCTGGACCCCCTGGCGAGTCTGGACGTGAGGTGCGTGGTTGCCAGCCCCACGCCAGTGCCCTCACTGTGGCCATTTGGGCCTTGGCCTGAGGCTCCCTTTCCTTGGCTGATGTTCACTTCCCCGCCCCCCGCAGGGAGCTCCTGGTGCTGAAGGATCCCCTGGACGAGATGGTTCTCCTGGCGCCAAGGTGAGACAGCTGTGCCCAGGACCACAGCCCCACAGCCGCTCCCACCGGGCCGCTTCAGCCGGAGCTCACCGGGTTTCCCTTTGTCCTCTCAGGGTGACCGTGGTGAGACCGGCCCTGCTGGACCTCCTGGTGCTCCTGGCGCTCCCGGTGCCCCCGGCCCTGTCGGACCTGCTGGCAAGAGCGGTGATCGTGGTGAGACTGTAAGTCGCTGGGCCTGGCTTGCTGCTTCTGCTCAGGCCAGGGACTCTCCAGACCTGCAGGGGATCTGCAGGTGGACATTTGACTTCACCTAGGCAGGGGAAAAGAGGAGGACTTGCAAGATGTCTGGCCCTTGGTTTCCCTGAAAAAACTGAACCATAGGAGTTTGGATTTTTTGAACCTGAACCCCGCCCCCACCATTCTCTTTGCTTGGCCTTGCCGTAAACTTTTCTCTGCTCCAAACTCAGTTTGGAATGTTTACCAGGAAAAAAAAAAAAAAAATGGAGCCACAGCACAGCCTCAAGGCCCCTCCCCAGCCAGTACCCCGTTTCCCCCAAGGAAGGGGGTTTGTTCCCAGGTGCTCAACCCAGCTTACACAAAGCCTAAGTCCGCTTGAAGATTCACCGGGGGTCAGGAGGGATGGATATGGTAGGAACAGATGTGAAGGGATTTGGCCAAGGGGAGATTTCAACTGTAGCTCAGGCTGTTCCAGCCCTGAGCCGGGCTCCTCCGACCAGGATCTCATGCTCTCTCTGCTCTCCCTAGGGTCCTGCTGGTCCTGCTGGTCCCATTGGCCCCGTTGGTGCCCGTGGCCCCGCTGTAAGTGCCCTACTCTGGCCCTTACGTCATCCTCAGAACCCTTGTCCATGTGGAGACTGTACCCCCCTCAGTGCTAACAGAACTTTCACCTGACGGCCTGTCCTCCTCGCTCTTCTAGGGACCCCAAGGCCCCCGTGGTGACAAGGGTGAGACAGGCGAACAGGGCGACAGAGGCATTAAGGGTCACCGTGGCTTCTCTGGTCTCCAGGGTCCCCCTGGCCCTCCCGTGAGTATGCTCAGCCCCTCCCCAGCCCCTAGCTGACATTGCATCTTCTTTCATCATCTCCCCAAGCCCTGCTGTGTGATGGGGAGGACACTTTACCTTAGCTTCCCTTTTTGGACAGTCCTTCTCGCTAGTGGGAACTGGGGTCTGAAGGCCAGTGGGCATTTCCAAGTAGTTTCCAGGAGGGTGAAGTGCACAAAGCGGGATCGTGGGAGGGGGCTCAGCCTATGGACACCCTGGGGCTAGGCTTCCAGCGTGACGCGGTTGGTGGCAGGGCGCTGTTGCTGGCCGCCTCTGACCTACGCTTGGCCTGAACTGTCTTCCCATCGCTCCTGCAGGGCTCTCCTGGTGAGCAAGGTCCTTCCGGAGCCTCTGGTCCTGCTGGTCCCCGCGTGAGTCATCTTCTGTTTGTCTGTTCTTCCTGGGCCCTTCAGTTCTCTAGAGAAGGGTCTGGAGCAGGGGAGGAAAGAAAGGAATGGGCTCTGTGGACAACCTTACGCGGCCTTTGGCCTCTCCCTCTCCACTTCCTCCCACAAAGTTTCCGTGGGAATAAGCCATAAGAAGGCTGGGGAGTCTGAGCCAAGCAAAGTGGGAGATGGGCTTCTCTGCCAGAGCTGGGGTGGGCCCCTGCTTTCCGGAAGGCTTTCTCCAACCAGCTTCCTCCCTGCAGGGTCCCCCTGGCTCTGCTGGTTCTCCTGGCAAAGATGGACTCAATGGTCTCCCAGGCCCTATCGGTCCCCCTGGGCCTCGAGGTCGCACTGGTGATGCTGGTCCTGCTGTAAGTCCCCCAACCCTGTCTGCCCGTGGGCCCCCCAGCCCTGAAAGCACCGAGCCCCAGTAATCCCCACTCTTCTCCCTTCCTGCCCATGGCCCCCCAGCCCTGAAAGCACCGAGCCCCAGTAATCCCCACTCTCCTCCCTTCCTGCCCATGGCCCCCCAGCCCTGAAAGCACCGAGCCCCAGTAATCCCCACTCTTCTCCCTTCCTGCCCATGGCCCCCCAGCCCTGAAAGCTCCGAGCCCCAGTAATCCCCACTCTCCTCCCTGTCTGCCCATGGCCCCCCAGCCCTGAAAGCACCGAGCCCCAGTAATCCTCACTCTCCTCCCTGTCTGCCCATGGCCCCCCAGCCCTGAAAGCACCGAGCCCCAGTAATCCCCACTCTCCTCCCTTCCTGCCCATGGCCCCCCAGCCCTGAAAGCACCAAGCCCCAGTAATCCCCACTCTCCTCCCTTCCTGCCCATGGCCCCCCAGCCCTGAAAGCACCGAGCCCCAGTAATCCCCACTCTCCTCCCTATCTGCCCATGGACCCCAGCCCTGAAAGCACCGAGCCCCAGTAATCCTCACTCTCCTCCCTCTCTGCACAGGGTCCTCCCGGCCCTCCTGGACCCCCTGGTCCCCCAGGTCCTCCCAGCGGCGGCTACGACTTGAGCTTCCTGCCCCAGCCACCTCAAGAGAAGGCTCACGATGGTGGCCGCTACTACCGGGCTGATGATGCCAATGTGGTCCGTGACCGTGACCTCGAGGTGGACACCACCCTCAAGAGCCTGAGCCAGCAGATCGAGAACATCCGGAGCCCTGAAGGCAGCCGCAAGAACCCCGCCCGCACCTGCCGTGACCTCAAGATGTGCCACTCCGACTGGAAGAGCGGTGAGGGCCGGCCCAACTGTGCTTCCCCCTCCTGCCGTGATGGGGCTGAGCCCTGAGGGGCCATCATCCCATACATCCCCTGATGCCATCTTACCTTGCCCCACCCCAGGAGAATACTGGATTGACCCCAACCAAGGCTGCAACCTGGATGCCATTAAGGTCTTCTGCAACATGGAGACCGGTGAGACCTGTGTGTACCCCACTCAGCCCAGCGTGGCCCAGAAGAACTGGTACATCAGCAAGAACCCCAAGGAAAAGAGGCACGTCTGGTACGGCGAGAGCATGACCGGCGGATTCCAGGTGCGTGAGCTGGACCTTATAGCCAGTCTTAACAGAGATGGGTCGGCCCAGGGCTCAGAAGGGCCTGAGTGTAGGTCCTGGGTGGACCAGACCTCTGCGAGGTGTGATGGGCTGGGAGACAGGAGACTGGGGACCTTGATACTGACTCAGACATAGGGTGTCTGGGGGGCAAGGGTTGCCACCTCTGGAAGTGGGGTTCTCTGGGATTCCCTCGGAGGATTCTAGAGAGGGAGGCCAGGACTGGGGGCTCAAACACAGCCATTCACTCCTCGCTCTGCCACCCCCACAGTTCGAGTACGGCGGCCAGGGGTCCGATCCTGCCGATGTGGCCATCCAGCTGACTTTCCTGCGCCTGATGTCCACCGAGGCCTCCCAGAACATCACCTACCACTGCAAGAACAGCGTGGCCTACATGGACCAGCAGACTGGCAACCTCAAGAAGGCCCTGCTCCTCCAGGGCTCCAACGAGATCGAGATCCGGGCCGAGGGCAACAGTCGCTTCACCTACAGCGTCACCTACGATGGCTGCACGGTGAGTCCAGCAGGGCCCCTGTGCTGGTCTTCGGCTCTCCCGGCGGGCCTGGTCCCCCCACCCCCTCGCTGCCACTTGGTGACGCCCCTCTCCCACTGTCTCCCCTTCACCCCAGAGTCACACCGGAGCCTGGGGCAAGACAGTGATCGAATACAAAACCACCAAGACCTCCCGCTTGCCCATCATCGATGTGGCCCCCTTGGACGTTGGCGCCCCAGACCAGGAATTCGGCTTCGACGTTGGCCCTGCCTGCTTCCTGTAAACTCCTTCCACCCCAACCTGGCTCCCTCCCACCCAACCCACTTGCCCCTGACTCTGGAAACAGACAAACAACCCAAACTGAAACCCCCGAAAAGCCAAAAAATGGGAGACAATTTCACATGGACTTTGGAAAATATTTTTTTCCTTTGCATTCATCTCTCAAACTTAGTTTTTATCTTTGACCAACTGAACATGACCAAAAACCAAAAGTGCATTCAACCTTACCAAAAAAAAAAAAGAATAAATAAATAACTTTTTAAAAAAAGGAAGCTTGGTCCACTTGCTTGAAGACCCACGTGGGGGTAAGTCCTTTTCTGCCCATTGGGCTTATGACACCCCAGCACTGCCCTTTCTGCTCCTTTCTCCATGCCTTCTTAGGGCCTCCCCTCCACTGGTCCCCAAATCTAAGTCTCCCCAAAAGACACAGGAAACAATGCATTGTCTGCCCAGCAACCAAAGGCAATGCTGAAACACCCAAGTGGCCCCCACACTCCCAGCCCACTTCCTTCACCCAGAACCTCCAAACCCTGGGGGACTTGGAGTCTTCAGACTGCCAAAGAAGCTTTACCATCTGGCATCCCTGTGGCCCCGGCAACATTCCCTCTTTGTTTTTTGAGGGGAGCATGCCAGGGGGACCACTGGCCGTTCAACACCGGGTTTGGAGGAAAGTCAGGAGGGGCCACACAGAGCAGAAACATCGGATTTGGGAAACGCGACATTCCCCCCTGCGCAACCTGGCCGGGTGGGAGAGACTGCTCTGCTCCTTGTGAATTGTATTGTTGAAAGACTACCTCGTTCTTGCCTTTGTGTGTCACCGAGGCAACTGCGTGGGGGCGGGAGGGGGGCAGCGTGGAAGGGGGTCCTCGTTTTATATCAAAGGTGCTACATCTCTGTGATGGGGTGGGGTGGGGAGGGAATCACTGGTGCTATGGAAGTGGAAACACACCCCCCCCTCAGGCCAGCAAATGTTCCTTTTTGTTCAAAGTCTTTTTTTATTCTTTGTTTTTTTTCCTTGTGGATGGGGACTCATGTGAATTTTCTAAAGGTGCTATTTAATGTGGGAGAGAGTGCCGCCTCCAGTGTCACTCACTCTCCACCCTCTCTTCATGCCCCTGGGCGCCTCTCACCTCCTCAGGCCTCTTGCCTCTGTCTCCCCACCTCTCTCTCCCTCCTCTGAAACCCTCTCCCCTTCTGGAGCTGCATCCCATTTTCACGGCCTTTCTCTCAATCTGTCCTGCATCCTCTCTCACTGGGTTTCAGAGCACAATTTCCCAAAGCACAAAAGCAGTTTTTCCCCCTAAGGGTGGGAGGAAGCGAGAGACTCTGTACCTATTTTGTATGTGTATAATAATTTGAGATGTTTTTAATTATTTTGATTGCTGGAATAAAGCATGTGGAAATGACCCAAACCTATCTGCAGTGGCCTCCTAATTTCCTTCCTAGGAGCTGGGGGAGGGGAGACCTGGGGAGGGAGGTGGGTGGGCTCTTCTCCTTCCGTGTCTGCCCCTTCCCTGCCCCTCCTCCTCTAGCACCCTAGACGGCCCCTCTCCCTCCCTCTTGCCTTTCCTAGGCCTATACCCTTTCTGTTTTCTCCTGCCATCTTCCTTGTGTGTCTCCCATACCCGCTTGTCCCTTTCAGTGCCAGACAGGCAACTCTTTCGTGCAGCCACACACACACACCTCTGTGCAGCCCTGCTCGGACCAAACCTCAGGCCCATGCCCATGCTCATCAGTGTCATTAACTCTTTCTGCCCCCTTCCATTGCTGGGGGCATCCTGCAGGGTTGGGGGCTTTGGTAGCACTTCCTCAGCAGGGAGGTGGGCACTGGGAGGCCCATGGTCATGGGAGGGAGGTGGGGCAGGGAGGAGAAACTGGGAGTCTTCCTGGGCAAACGCAGAGTCACCTGGCCTCTTCTCCCTCCTTGCTCTCTCTGAGCTCCTCCAAGGGGACATCCAGCAGTACTGAATGAGAAGGGGTTGCTGAGGGCCAGAGGAGACCTAAAGGAAGGAGTGCCTCCCGCTCCTTCTTCTGGGCTCCCCAAGAGGAAAAGGGAGAGCCTTGGGCCTTGGAGAGCTGCAGTCCAGGTCCTTTCCCGGTGCTACCAGAAGGCAATAGGCCTTCCTGACCAGTGGGCATGTCCTAGATCTCCCTTAGCCTTCTAAGTCCCTAGAACTTCGCCCCTGGCCTGGGGAGTTCATTTTGACCAGCCCCTGCCTCCTGCCTGTTCTTCTCATTTTTAAAAATTCTTGCTTCCTCTTCCTCCTTCTTTTCCCCTCCTTCCGCTTTCCCTCACCCTCCACCTGCCCCTCCTGCTGGCCTGAGAGCCTGAGGCCCCCACAGGGAAGGTGTCTGGCCAGATCCCCAATCTCAGGGAAGAAGGACAGCAGTGTGCAGTCTGTGGGGACATAGCAGATCCAGGGAGTTAGAACTCTGAAGCAGACCAGGCGCCCAGAGACCTAGAGATAGGGAGAAGTTTAAAGCTACCCTATCCCACAAACCCCCCTACCCTGCCCCCTGCAAGGACTTAGGGCATAAACCTTTGGGCAGGAAAGGCCCACATCCCTCCTTCAGGTCCACAGAGAGGTGGACAAGTCCTCAGAGTCCATTGTCCGCCTTGGCTGTCATTAAATAGTCATGGTGGTTAACTATGGCCTTTAATAATTCATCATTAGCACTTCTCTCACCCTCAGGATAGTGGAGTACTAGAATTAGCCTAAAGAGGACAAAAGATTGCGGCTTTGAACAAGATTATTCAATATGCAAATTATCTCAAGTTACCAGATGATCCTCTGATCAATCCAGTGTGTAACTGGTGATGCAGGCCTGACACCAGCCTCAGCAGCCCATCCACCTGGACCTCCTGCTCCTTGGCGCCCTTGGCCATCTTGGTCCCATCTCCATCTGCCCCCACAGGGGATCCAGAATCAACCCAAACCTGGCATCCAAGGCTTTACCTGATCACTACCCACCTGTTCATTCTCACTGTCTCCTCCCCTGCTCACACTTGTCACACCAGCAGTTGCACCACACTTCTTAACTTCCAAATCTTTCTTATATTTCAAATGTCTTGTTGTCCCCTCATTCTCCTGCCCAACTCAAGCAGAGTTTGACTTGAGTTTCCAAAGCTGTCCATGTCTGCAGAATTCAGCTCAGCCTTAGAGCAGACGTTTTGGCCACTGTCGTACGGTGCTGTTCTCACCCTGTTATTATTCTCTCCAGGTCAAGTGGAGCTGGCCGAGGCAGGCTGGAGGCCAGGTACTGCAATGCTGGGCGCAGGTCTGGGCATAGATGCCGGGGAGGCTAAAAAAAGAGAAGGTGAAGTCAAGAGGCGGCCCTTTTAGGAGCGCGGGTGGCGTGTGGGCATCACTGCCAATAAGAGTGAGCAAGTGCAGATCCACGTGCGAGCAACTAGCAGTGAGAGGTTCTAGGCCTGGGCTTGCTGCCATGAGAAACACGTTCTCTGTCTACCAATATGGTAGCCGCTAGCCACTGTGTGGAGCACTTCACAAGAGGACGTGCGCCGAAGGACCCCACTTCTCATTTTATTGTATTTAACTTTAATAGCTACCTATGTCTTGCAGCTACTGAGCTGAGCAGCACAGTTCTACGCAAAGCAGGGGGACTATGCCTCTCACTATACGTGCGCAGATCTACACGTGGGAACGTGTGTGTGCTTGCAGTGTGCACGTGCATGCATGAGGGCATGCGAGGTGACACCCGCCGCCAGTCAGGGCTATGGTGGTGACAGAGGCCCTCTGTGAAGTCCGCCTGTGTCACGTGTGTTACAGCCAGACTGTGGTTCCAGTGTGTACGCCGGGCAGGAGGGGAGGGGGACAAAGGGGCCATTGTATTACATTCCGAATTCAAGCCCTCCTCTCTGCTGACATCACAGCTGCCTAAATACAGCTGTTCAGAGCTGCTCCCCGAGACCCACGGCCCGCACGCGTGGAGGCACCTCGGCCCTTTCTGCCTGCTGCTCCATGGACTCACTTTTGTTTTTCGGTAAGGGAATGGGTCATGTTCCTGCAACTGATTTTTCAATCAAATCTAGACCAAAGATTCTAGAAAGAGGAGGTTACCTTTGGATTTTTCACTTTTTGCTTTCTCTCAGAATCCTGGGGCCTTTTTGTGGCTCGAACCCATCTCCTGGCAGGACTTTCTATAACTAAAACGTGGCGGATTTTCCCTCTTTTTTTTTTCCGGCTCTTTAACACTCAGCTCCCCAGGTGCCTCTAAGACAGAGCTGGGTGATGTTGAGAGGGGCTTCCCGGCTGAGTGTGGGAGCCTCAGGCCAGGTGCCCACAGGGCCACGTGGAGCTGATTGCAGGGCTTCTGGAGCAAGTATGGGGCTCTGAAAGCAAGACCCACAGGAGGAGAGGGAGTGAGGTGGGCTCCTGCAGTCATCCCTGGGTGAATGAGAAAGTACACACTCAGCTAGAACCAAATGCTTCGATGTTCAAAGGGATCCTGCACCAGTGTGGGTGTGTGAGGGACAGCGGGGGTGGGGGGGTTCTGCATATATGGGGCACGTGTGCATGGACATGATTGAAGGCATAGGAGAGTTTGTCTGTGTAATGAGGATGACAGGGAGATGATAGAGCAGGGAGAAGTATGGGGGGAATGAGAAGAAGCTGGGGGCAGGGAGGCCACCATCCTGAAGTCCAAGGCTGCTGAGGATCAGCAGCTGTGTCTCTGCATCCCCTTCCAGGTGTGAGAGCTGAGAGATGTCTGTGGACCAGGAGGCAAAACCCTGGAAGAAGGAAGGCTTTTGTCTCGGAGGATGATCTGGCCCTTACACTCACGGAGAATCCAGTGCTTTGCAGGGGATGTGCATGGCAAGGCCTGGAGGGAGGTGAGTCCGGGCCACGAGGGTGATGGAGAGACTGGGATTTTCTCTGCATAAGACAGCAGTGGAGGAAAGTAAGATAGGGTAGGGTGGAGACCAGAGCACATTTTAGAACAAGAATGCCACCACATATTCAATGCTAGGTGACTTCACTGCTGTGAGGCAAACCGCTCCCTCTCCTCAAGGCTTCCGAAAACTGATGCACACAGAGGCCTGGAGGGAGCAGGTGTTATGGAAAGTGGCTGAGTTCTGGTTTGGGTTTGGGTCAATCTGGACTTGAGATACAGGTAGGACCGTGAAAACAGCACTGCCCAATACAAGTAAAAAGTAAGCCACACGTGTAATTTTTCATTTTCTAGCAGCCGTATTAAACATATAAAAAGAAATGGAATGTTAATTTTAATAAGATATTTTATTTAACCCCATATATCCCCAAATATTATCATTTCAGGAGTCCATCTGCAGCATATCTCAGTTTGGAAGCCACATTTCAAGTGTTCGGGGGCCACAGGTGGCCAGCAGCTGCCTTAGCAGACAGAGCGGGATTGGACGGACAGCAGGTCAGAGCCTAGGAGCAGGTGAATTTCAGGCTCCTTCCCAATTCACTGCTTGAACTCTTAGTAGAATGGAAATTGAGCCATTTCGGTTCTTAGGGGACAAGGAGACCTCACAGACCTCTGGTTCTGGGGTGATCATGTGAGTACTTGTTTGTAATAAAGTTTTCATTCTTGGGAGCTGCCAGATGCCAGGCACTTGCCTAGTTCTCCCAAACTCTCACAAAAGCCCCCAGGACAGTTATGATTAATGTCTGTGAGTAGATTGAACCGTGATTGGAACCCTGCTTCACTCTGGCTCCAAATCCCAGCAGATACACCAAGGGAGTCGCTATAAAATGGGCATCGGTGTGAGCATGCATGTGTACATATGAACATGTCTCCAGAATAAGGAAGAAGTGTGCACGCAGGGGCTGAGGCCAGCTTAGGGGTTCCTGGGTCCTCACGGCTGGCAGAGGGTTCTCTCACCAGTTTGAGAGGTGGTGAGGAACCATCTAGAGTCAGGTCATACGTGAGAGCTGTGTTTGGGATGAAGGTGGAGACATGGGGTCCTGTGGGCAGTGTGGGTATGACGCTGGAGGAGATGAGGGAGGGAGTGAAATGGAATCTCAGGGAGGAGCAGCTATTTGTCCTTGGTGGTGAGGGCCTGAGGTGTGACTGCCAGGTGGAATCTTGCCCCTCCAAGCATATGTAAAGGGGTGCTGAGTGCCAGGGCAGTGGGGCTTACGTGCGTCTGCGTCCAGGCACAGCTCGCTGTCCTCCGCAGTCACGCTATCCCCCACCCCCGTCGTGTCTGGGCCACTTCCTCCTCGGCCAGCAGCCAGGCTCCCATGTGCTCCTGATGGCTGAGCTGGGAGGGAGGCACTACCAAGATCCCAAGGCAGAGGGAAGTATGGGGCTGGTCTCAGACTCTCCCATCTGGGCGGAACAGGAAAAGCGCGTGGGTCCAGGGTGAGAGGGCGGCCTCCTCCTCATGGGTGTGGAGAGCTGACAGGGAGCAGGGAAGAACCATCCCAAACCGCAGTCTCCAATCTGAGCAGATTCTGTGCAGCTCCAGGTTTCAGCCAGATGAGGGGCCCCAGGGAAAGGAGGAACTTGTGAATGAAAAGTCAGAGTTCATGTGATTGGGGGTTGTTACCTAAAGAGCCCTTGAGTTTATTGAGCACATACATGCAGGAGGCTTGGGGCCTCTTCCTGCCTCCACGGATGCTTCTGGGATTAACTAACCAATGGGTGTAGGGTGGCCAGCAGGGAAGGGGGACACCCACAAGATAATGGTAAAAGCTCTAGCAGTAGCCTTGCTCACCTCACCCTCTTTGCCCAGAGAGGAGGAGCAACCTACTCAAGAACTCTGAGCGGCCGGACCTGGTGGCTTCCCTTCACACATTCTTTCACTTGACTTTTCTGAGCGCCCGCTGTGTGCAGGCGCTGCCCCTGGGGGAGCACAGAATCTTGCCCTCCTGAAGTTTACCCCAAGGCCAAAGCTGACCCCAACAAGGTGCTCATACAGGGCACATCCTATGGACCTGGAGCCAGGAGTGGAGAGTGCTCTCTGAGCAGGGGAAAGGGCTCTCTAGAGACCTGCCATTTGCACAGAGGCCAAAATGACTGCACTAAGGGGAAGTTTTGCGGACATAGGAGACTGGGGCTCCCAACAGAGGGAAGAACAGGGGCTAGGGCACCGAAACAGGGGTGTGTTAGGAGGCAGTGTGGCTGGAGCAGGCAACCATGGGGAGCTAGGATGATGTGGTCAGAGGCATACATGGGGTCTCTAAGCCTGGCCAAGACTTTGGGTTTTCCCCTTACTGTCACGAGAAGGCAATGGAGAGTTGACAGCAGAGGGGCGAAACTCCTTGATTTTTCCTTTTAAAGAACTGGCCTGACTGGTACTGGAGGTAAGACAAAAGGGGCAGGGAGGAGGCAGGGAGGCTACATACAGGGAGGCTGCTGTGGGGGTCCAGGAGCCAGATCCTGGAGCTGGCCTGGGAAAGTCATCATGAAAGCTGTGAGAAGTGAATGAACTCAGGATATATTTTTAAGGTGGGGATTCTGGGAAGCGAGAGAAAGGAGAGGGGAGTCCAGGAGCAACTTGGGGCCCCCATGACCCCTTTGCCTGTACATTTCTGAAAAGTGGGACGCAGTGTTCAGAAACTCAGCCCTCTTCAGTGGCCCTGGGGCACCGTTATTAGATTGGGGGCTGCCTCAGCTGGTTCACCTTCCCCTCAGCCCCAGGCTGGGCTCTCGCCTCCAGGTGAGAGAAAAATCCAGTACGTCCCTCCCACCTGCCCCCTACACACACACACATGCACACATATAACATACATACACACATACATACAATACACACACATACACACACGCAGAGAAGGGGTGATTGAGCATTAGCTCCAGGATAGTAGATGGGGCCCAGGCCTAGTGTGAGGACCTCAGAAAGAGGTATAGAGGCCTCAGAGTGGCAGAGCTTCCCGTTGTCTGGACTGTCTCGGAGGTGCCCCCTTGGTCAGGGGCCTGAGCCAAAGGACCCTGCTCCTCCCTCCCCCTCTTTTACTGGGTCCCCTCCGGGGCCGTCTCTGGCCTGCTCTCCCAAGGGGAGACTGGCTGTGGCTCTGGTTGCAGGGCAGGAGAGGACCTGGCCTGCTTCGCTTACAGCCACCTGGGAAGAACAAGCTGCGGCTGCTTCCTGGTCAGCCGTGCTCTCCAGGGCTCACATGGGGACCAAGCTACGCTGGTGACATCAAGCTCAACAAGGGCTCCAGGCTGTGCAGTGTCCTGTGGACCTCAACTCTGTCCCTAAGGAGCCCACCGAGAGGGGTAACTGATCCCGGGCATTAAGAGTCCTGCACCCTAACCCCCTTTCCATATCTAGGTTATGACTTACAAAGGGGCCTCCCTCCAGGGGATCTGAATGGGTGAGAGCCCAGATCTCCTGCTTCCAGAACCTCGCAGCCCTCCAAAAGGCAGGGTAGAGGTGGACACAACAGATCTGAATCCAAGCTCCACCACTTGCCTGCTCTGTGACCTTGGGTAAGTCACTCTCTCTCTCTCTCCTTGTCTGTTAAATGGGGATAATGATCCAATTGTCCCTCACTGTTGGGTTCATGTGAGGATCAATATTAAGGCTGCATATGCAGGTCCTTCCCTCTTACTTACAGAGAATTTGAGAAATGCAAAAATGCGAAGAGTCCTGAAGTCAGGCAGCAGCCCCAGGTTACCTCTGAGGGCGTCCACAAGGCAGAAAGGGAAGCAGAAGCAGTGAGGACTGGGAAGGAGGCTCCGAAGACAAAAACACAGCAATCGATGAGCAGAGTGGCAGGTATTTATTCTGGGGGTCCTGATCCCAGACACCCTCACCCCACGCCATCCTCCAAGCTTGGGGTCCAGAGGGCCAAGAACTGGAGTCAGGAAGAAGGATGTGGTCATGGTCATGGCTGCTCTGTGAGTGGGGAGAGAAGGGAGGACAAGGCCAGGGCTGGAACGGGAGCAGCAAAGAGAAGAGAGAGTGGGAGTCTGTGAGAACCAGGCCCCAATTCTCCCGCTTTCCCCACCCTGACCCTTGGACTCTGAGTGCTTGGCACTGAGGGCCACGCTGCTGGCACTGCTGAACCACCGTCCCACCGCTACCCTGGGGGGCAGACAGCTTTGTGTGCCCCTTCCCATCCCCCAACCCCCTGCGACAGCCTTGAATTGGAAGCTGCATTATTCCCAGAAAGAGGCTGGCACTGCCCAGCTGGACCCACCTGGGCTGGCCCTCAGTGCTGGTCGAGTATGAGGGGCACCTGAGCGCTGTCCACTTGCGGGGGCAGCCGCTCGCCTGTGTGCACATTGAACATGGGCAGGGTAGAGAGTGGCCTGGGCACCTCTCGGCTAGATGCCATCTGTCGCAGCTCCTCTGTGTTCCCACGGATGGTGCAATGGTGGACCATCTGGATGCTAGGGGCACAGGAGGGAGACATACACGATGAGGGGAGGAGGATAAACAGGAAGTTCTTCGGTGCCAGCTCAGTATCCAGTGACTGAGGCATAGGCTCTGGGTGCAGACATCCTGGGTTCAAACCTGTGTAACCTTTGCACGTTGCTTAACCCCTCTGTGCTTCAGTTTCCTCAACTGTAAAATGAGGATAATAAAAGAACCTACTTCCTAGGATTGTTATGGGGTTTAAATGAGAAAATACAGGTTGGGTGTTCAGAAAATTGCCTGGCCTATGGTAAGAGTTCCTGAGATACTAAGACATGACTAGATGCCCACAGTGGCATGGATTTTCAGAGGCCACTGTTTGCTAGGCTCTATGCTGCTGCTAAGTCGCTTCAGTCGTGTCCGACTCTGTGTGACCCCATAGACAGCAGCACACCAGACTCCCCCATCCTTGGGATTCTCCAGGCAAGAACACTGGAGTGGGTTGCCATTTCCTTCTCCAATGCATGAAAGTGAAAAGTGAAAGTAAAAGCGAAGTCACTCGGTCGTGTCTGACTCTAGCGACCCCATGGACTGCAGCCCACCAGGCTCCTCCGTCCATGGGATTTTCCAGGCAAGAGTACTGGAGTGGGGTGCCGTTGCCTTCTCCGGCTAGGCTCTATATGGTTTCTATATTCTGATGGTCCCCTGGGTCCCTTCCAGCAATCAGTTTCCGATTCTAATGCTCTCTCCCTTCCCCATCATCCTCATTTTAGTCTGGCAAACCTACCTCCTCCACCTTTTCCTAGCTTTTGCCCAAGTTCTTTTCCTGGTGGAGTTTGACTGCTTATGTTTTGGATCCTCAAACCTTGACCCTCTCCCACCCTGCCCCACACTGCCCCCAGCATTGCTTAGCTCAGATGCTAAGTCTTACTTCCTGTCTGTGTCTGAGACCTGGTCTCCTTGAGGCGGGAACCAGGCTCCACCCTTACTGGGCTGGAAACCCTAGGAGGGGCTGAATGAACTGACTGCCACACCCATTAGCAAGGCCCTCCTGAGCTCTAGATCCAGTTGCCTCTAGGAAGGCTGAGCCTCCTTCTCATCTGACATTCTCACGGGCTTGTTTTCTGCTGTCCGGGAGCAACTTTAATTCATTTTGAGTAGGGTAGCACAGTGATTATGCATGAGGACTTGCTTTGGGCCCTGAATGTGAGTTCCTCTGCTTACTGGTTGTGTTACCGTGTGTGAGTTATTTGACCTCTCTGCCACCATTTCCTCAACTGTAATAAAGCTGTTGTATGAATTAAATGAATTAATGTAAGAAAAACATTTACATGTACAAGTCAGGATGCAGCCAAAGATAGCTATTATTATAGGGAGTCTTCTGTTGCTATTTTTATCACTGGCATTATTACAGTAGGTCCACTGATGAACTTGGCCTCCAGTAGAAGGACATTTCCAAGCCCTTTGGCATGAACCCACCCACACTGGTGGGCTTTTCACAGACCCCCTGGTTGCCGGGTCAGACAGACAATAAGAACTGGTTTTCTTAAAGGGGTGGGGGCCCCAGGCAGGGTGGAAGCCATCCTTCTTACCGCTGGATTACTGATCAGATCCGGGAAGGGAAAATGTTTCCCATCTATATCCCCATCTCAAGTAGTGGACACAGACTCCGGCTGGAGTCTGAGAGATAAGACTAAAGGAAAGATTTTCTAGCTTCCTGCTGAATGGGCCACTCTCCTCCCCAGAGAAAATAGAACCAAGCACTTTCTGGCCAGCGGAAGGAGGTGGAGCCACTCTCTGAAGGCGAGGGGAGGGTCAAAATGAGCTATTGAGTCTGGAATTTGGCAAGCAGGGTTGTCCAAAACACAATTTTCCATTCCCAGGCGAAGGGAGGCTGAGACGGGAAGGGAGCAAGAAGAGTGTGGAAGTGGAGGCAGCCAGGCAGGTAATAATCTCGGGTGGGGGAGGCCTCAGCCGATGGCCCCTTCCCCACCCCTAGCCCCACATCTGGGTCTCATTACTCTGGCAACACACACAGGTGGAAAAATGGTCCAGGGACGTGTTTTCCAGAGCAGGAGCAGAAGTCAGAGCCACAGTGCCCTCCCCCACAATCTTTCCACATCAGCACTTGGGCAGAAAAATGAACAGGCAGGCATGCTCACACGCACACACACACACACACACACACACACACAGCCCCTTGAGCCCTGCCTCTGGCACACAGCTCACAGGAGAGGGTCGTTGGGCTGGAGAATGTTCTGACCAATAAAGTCTGATGCAGGTCAAAAACAGGCAGCGGATTCACTATTTTGGATGATTTCAATTTCCTCGAACAAGCAAAAAGAAAAATGAATAAAATTGGACTTTGTAGAAATAAATCAACACAAAATCCACACCAGCAAGGGCTAATACCACACACACACGGTAAAACTGGTTATTGACTCAAAACTGATGGAGGAAGCATATTTTCCTGACCTCAGCAGAGCTAGAAAACTGACCCAGGAAAGCTGGACATGGTGGAAAGTAACTGGTCAGAAGAGAATATTCTCAATGGCAGAAGATAAAATTGGTCAAATTTGGCACAGGCCAAAAAAAATTGAGGAGGAAAATCTAAAACTTACATAGAAAATCACTGTTCCCAATAGGGGAAAAAAAATCTATGAAATAAACATGAAAACAGAAAAGAAGGAAATCCTTTTTATTACTGTGTTAAAAAAAAAAGTTGATCAAGGAATTAAATTAAGATAGATCAAGGAATTACATTTCTGTTCACGCTGGGAAATTTATTCCCCATAAAAATTCAAAAATGTAGGTATAATACTGATTCTAAAAAGTTTTGTGTTCTTCAACCCAATGAATTGAGACGGTGGGGTTTAAAATGGTGGGTTTAAAACTGGGGTCTTGGGCACCCTAAAATCAGCTGGTGAGCAATACACGCCACATGGGTCCATCCGCCTGACTCACTCAGCCACAGCCCTTCTTCCCAGGCTACCTGACATGCCAGATGCCCACACTCTGTGGTATCTCCCCTCTGCCCCACCTAGGGGGAACAGTGGGTCCACTGTGACCTCACCGGATTCTGGTGGCCTCACAATGTCCCCCTGAGGTCACTACAGAGATAACCTTACCGCCCCCTGCACCTCAGGCAGAAGTCTGCCAAGGCCAGCGTAGGTGATCATCCACGGTCCTCTTTCTGGCCACCCAGGGCAAGGCTCGGGCCAGAGCCCTACAGGAAGCCTCTGAGGGAACCAGGAACTTGGGCGCACCTCCCGCACCGAGGAGCAACCCAGGAGAGACTTCTAGCCGCCATCCTGGAGGTCCTTGCACCCAGTTCCCTTCACCCACCCCAGGAAGAGATGCAGAAAGACACTTCGCTGCCACCCCCATCTGGGCCCTTGGATTCCAACACTGCCCTGGGGGCAGGCCAGCAGGCCAGCTCCTCTGGACTCCCAAGCAAGAGCAAGACTCGGCGCCGCACCAGCCCCAATCCCCACCGGAAGCCCAGCATATCCAAGGTGATCCTGGGGTTCGTGGCAGACAAGGGGGCAGGCAACCGCGTGTCCCTGGCCGCCCTGAAGAAGGCTGTTGCCACCAGGGGCTACAACATGACCCGCAATGCCTGGCGCTTCAAGCGAGTGCTCCAGGGGCTGGTGGACAAGGGCATGCTCAAGCAGGTGACAGGCAAGGGGGCCACAGGCTCCTTCCTCATGGGCAAGAATCACACCTCCAAGTTTAAGCTCAAGGCCAAGAGACGGCGGCAGCCTGGGCAGCACCAGCCTGGGCAGCGCCAGTTGCCCGTGGGCTCCAAACCGGGGCGCAAGCGACCCATGAAGGGGGTTCGCAGGGCGGCCAAATGCCGCCGCAGTTAACCAGGAAGGTTGGGCAAGCAGGCAGGGGTGCCAGGCCCACCATAGGCTCAGTGCAGTGAGAATAAAAGGAGCCTAACATTTCATACCTGCCTCCTGGAATCTTTGGGGTTCAAGGGAGTGGGAGAGGAAGAGGTCTGGGGGCACACAGGAAAGGTAAGGCCAGGGGTGGGGGAAGCCTGGTCAAATGAGGGTAAGATTTGGGAAGGGCTGGAGAAATTGAAAGCATCCAGATATTAGCTAGTCCAACCGCATTATCTTGTAGGTGAAGAAACTGAGCCCATCACAGTAATTATGCAGCAGAGCAGAGCCTGGAACTTAAGTGTCTGACTCACAGTGACGTGTGGTTGTGTGTGTGTGTGTGTGTGTGTGTGTGCTGGTGCACACACTGGAAGCCTTGTAAGTTGCTTCCCAAACCCTTTCCCCGAAGGTGGCAGCAGACCCCTAAAACCTGGCTAGATCCCCTCTCCTGTCCCACATTAGACCCTTCCATGGAGACCAGAAAATGAGAAAGCCAAGCCAGGATAGGTGGGATCCAGCCCCCAGCCAGCCCAGGATTGGAGAGCACAGACTAAGTGTGACCCCATTATCTGGGATTTGTCTGCTGCCCATGGAGGTTGAAGGGTCCAGCTTAATGGTCCAGGGGGGCTCCCACCCAGCCCCCAGACTTCTCCTACTCACTCAGAGGTGGCCAGGTCTCTCTTCAGCCTGTGGAAAAACAAGGGAGGGGATTAGCTATTATCCACACACCTCCTGGTGCAGGCCATGCAAGGGGCCCCTGCTCTTTTCCTGGCTGAGGATTCCACTCTTGGAGGGATCTGGGTCCCCAGGCAGCACAAGTGCCACAAGGAGTCTACAGTGTGAGCACCGGCCTTAGTGCTCTCCCTGCCCTCTGCCCCCATACTCACCGTCCCTCCCGCCGGCAGCACATAACATAGGCCAGCAGCAGGGTCAGCAGCAGGGCCACCAGAAGGGGCACCAGGAGGGTGACGAGTGCGTCGGTCAGGAAGTCTCGGGCTGTGGCCTCGGTGGGTGGGCAGAAGAACGGGTCGTGCTCCAGGATCCCATCACCTGGAGCAGGTGCCTCGTCTGCAGGCTCTGGCACTGACTTGTCCACCTGCTCAGGAAGCCGAGGGTTGATCCAGGAGTGGATGGCTAGACACAGAGACTCCCAGGGCATGGAGCAGGAGTTCTACTCCATGAAACTGCAGGGATTCCTCCTGCTTTGCCTCTCCCAGCTCATGTGATTGAGTAGGACAAGCACTGGTCTAGAAACCAGGAACAAAATTCTAGGAGAGGCAGAGCCATACAGTGGTTAGAGTAAAGTCCTCAGGTTTGAATCCTGTTTCAGAAAACTGCGTTGCGATGATTTACCTCTAGGTGCCTCGATTTCCTCATCTGTAAAATTGGGGTGCTAATAGTGGTACCCGTCTCCCGGGTGGTTGTGAGGATAAAACACACGGATTGCATAGTGCCTTATCCATAGCAAGTGCTCAAGAATATTGATTACCAGTTTCCGGCCGCGCTATGGGTCAAGCCACAGGAAGGGTTCCTAGCCCTGGGAACAGGATCTCTAGGGACCCTAGACACCTCAGCTCCATATCCCAAAGAGCAGAAGTGAGCATCTTTGGTTTATAACATGGGGGTGAACTACCTATTCCATGTTGCAAGATAATTTGCTAAGTGACACCTTAGAGGAAAGTAAAGGAAACGGAGCTGCCACACAGAAACCCTAGGTGGAGAAAGAAGTTTGGCAGCTCTCCTGGGAGTGACTGTTGTAGGTGTTGAGTTGGGCACAGCTGGGGCTCCAGAAGCTGGAGATCCCTTTGTCTGGATTATGGACTCTATTGCCCTCTTGTGGGAGAAGGTAGAACATCAGTGGTGTGCGTGTGTGTGTGTGTGTGTGTGTGTGTGTGTGTGAGAGAGAGAGAGAGAGAGAGAGAGAGACAGAGGGAGACAGTAGAGATAACTGGAGTAACAGAGAGGGGCCAGGAAGGTGAGGATGGAGGAGACCGTGATGGGGGCCCTGTCCCGCCCCCACTCCCAGAGCCCTCCTCACCAAAGACACGTTGCACCAGTCAACCCGGAAGTGAGGTGCCAAGGTGTCATAGCAGGACAGTAGTGGAGGCTGGCCCTGGGCACAGCGAGCGTGGCTGTCGGGGGACGCCACCATCTTCAGGCAGGTGGAGAAGGGTGAAGCAGAGCCCACCTTGATGTATACCCTGGGCACAGGTAGAAACCACTGTTAGATGATTGAGGGTACCACTGAGCACTGGAGATTTGGGGGTCATGGCCACCCTGAGATCTGGGGTTGTGGTGAGAGTATACAGAGCACCCCAATCTTCTGGGGACCTTGTCCTCCCGGCGATATCTTTTAATGGATAAATCTTTCGTGTCCTAATGGACACCAGGAAGTGCAAAGTTTAGGGTTACTAGGGTTTGGGCCCTGGAAGGGCGAGAGGAAGATGGAATGACCAGAAGGAAGTGGACAGTGTGACATGACGCTGGGAGGTAAAGATGGGCATGGTGAGCATGCAAGACAATGGATAAAGCCCCACTTGGAAGTTAGGGAGACCCATGTTCTATGCCCACCAACTAGACAAAAGGCAAGTGGCTCCCTCCTCCAGGAAGCCCTCCTGGGCTGCATACATACCCTTCCTTGCGGCCCTCAATAGGAAGGGGGACTCGGCCCCCACGGTCCAAGGCAGAGGTGATGTTGACCAGCTGGAGTTCCGCTGGCTCCCAGAGCCCCCCCAAGGCTGTGAGGAAACGGCTGGCAGGTGTCGAGGGCAGCACTTCCTCCACATCATGGCTGCGCACCAGGAACTCAGCCTGGTATGGCAGCAGGGGGCCTGGGAGGACCAGGTGGGCGCCTCAGACTGTACCCAGCCCCCAGCCCTGCATGGATCCTCCCCCATCTAAGCTCCTCCCCATAACCTCTCAGCTCCCTTCCTTCTTCCTAATACCTTCTTCTGCCTATATCACAGGCCTCAAACACCCTTCCCCGACACCCACAGCCTCAACGACTCGCCTGTCAGCAGAGCAGCCGAGAGCACAACTCCAGTGTTTTCAGGGTGTCCTGCCCCCCACTAGTTGCTTCTAAAACTCCTTCCAGGGGAGATTCCCCCAAGACTGGCATGGCGGGGTAGAGATGGGACAGAGCTGGTGGTACCTTCTGGGTCCCCAATCAACAGCACCAACATCTGCTGGGTAGTGTTGAAGCTGTCCCGATTGTATGCTGTGACCTGAAGGATGGGGTAGGGGGCTGAGAGGTTGGGTTGGGAGAGAAACGTGGTGCAGCTGGGCCTGGTGAGAGGAGACTGAGGAGCGCAGCACATTAGAGGCACGCGATTCATGCAAATGAGTGAACGCTGGGTCCCTGCTGCATGCGACACAGCCAACTGGGGCCCCTGCTGGTACCTCAATGATCTGGTGTCCACGATCTTCTGGGGTGGCGGTGCCATAGAGGAAGCCAGGCTGGTAGGGGCTGCGCTGGGTATAGCGGAGCCACCGAGGCAGGTCTGGGTGTCCCTGGAGGTGGGCGTGGTAGGTGATAGGGATGGGGGCTGAGACAGCTGGTGGAAGGGAGGAGAGGGGATTGGAGACATGGCAGCAGCCTTCCCCAGCCCTGGGGCAGGCACCCCCCAGCCACCCCCCGTGCCCCTCAGGCCCCTCTCACGGAAAACGTGCTCAGGATGCTGCAGGAAGCTTTCATGGTTCAGGGTGTGTACAAAGATGCGGCCCACAAGTGGGTGCAGGGTGGTCTGCTGGGCCTCGGTGCCCCCCAACCCTTCCAGGAGACCTGTGGGGAAACACGACCCCAAACACAATGGCCCAGTCTCAGTCCCAGCTGGGGAATAAAGTCCCCTTTCCACCCAGTCCTTGGTGGCCCTGAGAAACCAGAGAAATGTGTGAGAGGAGAGGGACAGCTTTGCTGGCTCCCAGGAAGGGCGGGTGAGGCCCTGACTGTGCCATACACTATCAGTGATGAGACCCAGACCTTAGTTTGGTTTGGATTCATGGAAGCCCCTCACTCCTCATTTTAGGCCCAGTGAGAGTCACAATGGGCGAGGATTAATGTCTGGCTGAGAGGGGTGTGGGGTGTGTGTGTGTGTAAGGGCACTTGGGAAAGAATTCCAAGCTGACTATCTGGGAGGCTAGAGAGGAAGGGAAGAAGAGAGGGAGAGGGAAGGACCCCTTGCAGGAGACAGGTAGCCACTCTAGGGCCTCCCCTAAAATGCAGGGGGAATAGGGTCCACACCAGAGTCCACTAGGAGCTGAGCAAAGGGAAGTCTAAGCCTGGAGGTCTAGGGAGAGGATCTGCCCCAGCAGCCCTCACACCTTCCCAGGGCCAAATTTAGCCTGGACCCAGAAAGAAGCCAGCCTAGCCAGCTCATTAAAGGGCCCCAGCGCTCTGGGCCTGTGTGGTTAAGGCCCAGGCTGACACCCCCCTCTCAGAGTTCCCAGCTCCGCCCCCCGGACACCTCAACTCCCAGCCCCAGTTTCCTAGAGCCCCACTGACTGTAGAATTTATACCCCAAAGTCCTTCTGGCCTCTGCCTCACCCCACCAACCAACCCCTTCCCTGAGGAACTTCTCACTACCTCAACCTGGGCCTCTCCCCTGAAGAAGACCCCAACTTACCCACAAGGAGAGAGATCCAGATTAGCGCTGCTGCCATGGCTGCCCCAGCCTGTCCCTGCCTGTGAGTGACAGAGACAGGAGCAGGGAGGAGGCGGGGAGAGGCCCGGGCAGGTGTCCCAGAGCAGCTGGGCCCGGATTCAGCCAACAGGGCCCTCCCCATCCCCACCCGGAGCAGGCACTAAATCTGGGGTGGACCCGGTCTTCACATGACAAGATCCCTCCAATCATCCCCTTCCAGGGCCCAGAGTGTATTTTCTAGATCACCAACCTAACTGCCTTGATTCCCCTCTTAAAACCCTAATGATTCCCATTGCCCTGAGCTCTCCAGCGGCTGGTGGGCTTCAGGCCCTGCCTGTACCTGGCCATGCTATCTAGAATCCCTGCCTCTCTTCACTACCCCCACCACACACACACACACACACACACACACACACACACTACCACAGGCTTCCGCCCCACCTCACTCTGTCTATACCCCTCTGTGTAAGCTGTCCCTTCTGCCTGAGTTCCCTTTCTGTCCTCACCCTACCAGCAAACTTCCACTTACTTTTCAAGACGCAGCACAGGCACCCCCTCCTCTCTGAAGCCTTTCTGTCCTCCATCCTGCCCCAGGCTGAGCGGGGCTCCCTTTGTCCCTGTGCACAACCCAACCACACAGCATTGTGGGTGGAATGGGATCTTATGATCTTTGCATCCCTGGACCTGTGTGAGGTTTCTTTCTGGCCCTTGAGACAGAGGGGGTTGCCACCGAACCCACAAGCAGATGCCCCAGGCAAGGACATCTGGGATCTTCCCTGGGTTAGCCTGAGGGGGAGGGTGTGGGCCTGCAGACTGGGGTGACCCATGGGCAGCTTAACCCAGTCCTGGTCCCATTCATCTCTCCCATATGACCATTCCACCTGTCCCAGGATAGCCACAGATTCCAAAATGAGCGTTCACTCAGGCTGTCAGACCAGGCAGGGTATGTTTCAGAGTCACTTTGGCACCTCTCTGCCTTCTCAGAGATGAAGGGCAAGAGGAAGAAAAGAGGCAGAAGAAAGTCAGAGAGCTCTGGGGGAGCAGGCAGAGGTGCCAGAACCTGGCTAGTTGCCCGGGCCTCAGCCCCTCGGTGGCAACATGTGATTCCCTCCCTTCCTGGCTGCAGCTTCTCCTACTATTTTTAGAGCCACCCAATTGTTTTAAGTTGTCCCAGCCCTCAGTTGTCTTAAGGTGGCATTGCCCGAACCCAGTGTCACCAGGCTCACTGAGGCCAGCCCTTCTTATTGATCCTTCTCTCTTTTCCCAAAACCAGGGGAACCAGGGACTGGGCCAGGAGCCAGCTTAAAGTGCCCTGAAAGTCTCCACTGCCCCACAGAGGATTTCCCCACCTCAGGGCTGTCCAGATTGCAATCTGCGGCTGTAATACTCAGCACCTCTGTGCTTTGAGGCCTAGGGGTAGTGAGGACCATCACAAGATCTTTAAAACTATTTTGGAAAATTTTAAATAAAACTAAAGTATCCAGAATAATATAATGAACCTCCTTATATCTATCACCGAGCTTCAACCATGGTCAACCCACGGCCGATCTCATTTCATGTATATACTTCCCAATTAATTTCCTCTGTCAATTTTTCAAGAGGAATTTTTGAAAGATTATGACTTTTTAAAAACATAGCCATGCATCCAGTTCAAGATGGCAGAGTAGAAGGATGTGAGCTCATCTCCTCCTGCAAGAGCACCAAAATTGCAGCTAGCTGTTGAACAACCATTGACAGGAGGACGCTGGGGCCCAAAAGAAGATAACTCACATGCAAAGACAAAGAAGAAGCCACGGCAAGATGGTAGGAAGGGCACGATCATGATCAAATCAAATCCCATACCTGCCAGGTAAGTGACCCACAGATTGGAGACCAATAATACCAAAGAAGTTCCTGCAATACTGTGAAGGTTCTGAACCCCACATCAGGCTTCCCAGCCTGGGGATCCGACAAAGGGACTGAGAATCCCCAGGGAATCTGGCCTTGAGGGCCAGTGGGATTTGATTATAGGCCTTCCAGAGGACTGAGGGAAACAGAGACTTCAGTCTTGGAGGGCACAAATAAAATTTTGCTCGCACCAAGACCCAGAGGAGAGGAGCAGCGACCCCACAGGAGACTGAAGGAAAACTAGCTGCTAGTGTTGGAGGGCTGTGGAGGCGTGGGCTGGCAGGGGCTCGCCACAGGGACGAGGGCACTGGAGGGTCCCTCTTGGCGTAAACCCTCCTGGGTTTGCCATTAACCCTACCATAGAGCCCACAGACCGGAGAGCTAAGTCACCTCAGGCCAAGCAACTACCAGGGAGGGGTTGCAACCCCACTCATCAGCAGATAATTGAATTAAAGCTTTACTGGGCAAGGCCCTGCCCACCAGAGCAGTTTTTCCCACTGCTAGTCCCTCCCATCAGGAAGCTTACACAAGCCTCAGCCTCATCCATGAAAGGGCAGACAGAAGAAACAAGAAAAAGCACAGTCTCACCGCAGCTAAAACAAACCATGTTACAGAAAGTTAATCACAATGAAAAAGCAGAAAGTTATGTCCTAGATGAAGGGACAAGATAAATTCCAGAAAAACAACTGAATGAAGTGGAGATAGGCAACTTTCCAGAAAAACAATTCAGACTAAAGATAAAGAAGATGATCCAGGATCTTGGGAAAAAATGGAAGCAAAGATTGAGAAGATGCAAGAAATGTTTACCAAAGACCTAGAAGGATGAAAGAACAAACAAGCAGAGATGAATAATACACTGGAAGGAATCAATAGCAGAATAACTGAAGCAGAAGAACAAATAAATGACCTGGAGGGCAGAATGGTGGAAATCACTGCCAAAGGACAGAATATAGAAAAAAGAATGAAAAGAAATGATGACAGCCTAAGAGACCTCTGGGACAACATTAAATGCATTCACATTATAGGGATCATAGAAAGAGAAGAGAGAAAGAAAGGACCTGAGAAAATATTTGAAGAGATAATAGCGGAAAACTTCCCAAGCAGGGGAAAGGAAATAGTCAATGAAGTCCAGGAAGCACAGAGAGTCCCAGGAAGGATAAACCCAAGGAGGAACACATCAAGACACATAGTAATCAAACTGACAAAAATTAAAGACAGATAAAATATTAAAAGCAACAAAGGAAAAATGACAAATAACATACAAGGGAACTCCCATCAGGCTATCAGCTGATTTCTCAACAGAAACTCTACAAGCCTACAAACTCTACAAGAAGGGAATGGCATGACATGTTTAAAGTGATGAAAGGGAAGAAACTACAAGCAAGAATACTCTAACTAGCAAGACTCTCCTTCAGATTTGATGGAGAAATCAAAAGCTTTCCAGAAAGGCAAAAGTTAAGAGAATTCAGCACCACCAAATCAGCTTTACAACAAATGCGAAAGGAACTTCTCTAGGCAGGAAACACAAGAGTAGGAAAAGACCTACAGAAAATAACCCCAAAACAATTAAGAAAATGGTAATAGGATCATATATATCCTATTATGTAAATAGATTAAACACACCAACTAAAACACATAGACTGGCTGGGTGGATGAAAACGTGTGTATGTATGCACTTCCAAGTCCTAAGTCACTTCAGTTGCATCTGACTCTTTGAGACCCTCTGTCCTGTAGCCCAGGATAGGCTCCTCTGTCCATGGGACTCTCCAGGCAGGAATACTGGAGTGGGTTGCTGTGCCCTTCTCCAGGGGAATCTTCCTGAGCCAGGGATTGAAACTGTGTCTCCCGTAGTTCCTGCCTTGCAGGCAGAACCCAGCCAAAACCCTGCTTGGGACTTGAACCCACGTGGCTGGGACTCAAACCTAGCCAAAACCCACGGAACTTGGTTTCAGGACCTAATGAAGCTGGGGTTCTTGATGAGTCATCGCAGAAAGAATTCAGTGAGAGACAAAGTGACAGGTAAGAAGTGGATTTATTCAGATACAGAGAGAAGCACACTCCAGAGACAGGGTGGGGACCATCACAAGTATTTTAGAAAACTTATTAATTTTTGCCTAGCTAAAAAAATTATGACATTTTTGATTCCACTTCTTTGACTTAGTATGAATAGAATGCTAAATTTCTAATTAAAAAATAGATATGCAACTAGCAACAGAGATTTACTGTATAGCACAGGGAACTGTAGTCAATATCTTATAATAACCTATGATGGAAAAGAATTTCAAAAATAATATAAATTTTATAACTGTATAATAATATAATTTTATAACTGTATAATAGCTATATAACTGTATTATATAAATTGTATAACTGAATCACCTTGCTGAGCACCTGAAACGCTGTAAGTCAACTATACTTCAATAAAATGTATATATTTTAAAAAATAACTGCAATGAATATACCTAATCACACATTCTACGTAAGGTTAATTCCTTAATATCAGATCTATAGAGTTCAAATTTCCAATTTTTCATACATGTCTTTTCTTTTTACAATGTATTTGTTTGAATCAGGATCCAAATAAGATGTATACATTGCATGTATACATATACATTGATAAGCTTCTTTGAAATCTCTTAATCTATGGGTTCCCCCTTCACCTACCATTTTTTCTCTCTCTCTCTGGCTTCCCTTGGGGTAACCAGGTCATTTGTTGTGTAGCCTGGATTTTGCTGATTGCAACTCTACTGTGTTCTTTAACATATTCCCCTGACTACTGTACTTCTTGTAAATTTATTTCCTGTATGTTGTTATGTCTCACAAATTGTAGTTGGGTTGAGATTCCTGATCAGTTGTAGGTTTCACTTTCTCTGGCAAACCATTTCAAAGGTGATCATAGGAGCCCATCTTGAGCTTGTGATTGGTCCTATTCAGCTGGGGCATCCATCTAGGGAAACTGGAAGGTCAGTTCTGCATCTCAGTCTCTCAACCGTGTCTACAAAAGCCCAGTCCAGAATCCCATGCCTCTGCTTTCCTCCTGCTGCGGGGACACTGACTTCAGCTGGTTGATTTTCTGTCCTTGCTGCTTTGCCATCCGCACCTGTTTCCCCAGCTTTCCGCCCTATATTGGCCATTCAGTGTCTCAGTTTAATCCCTTTGGTCCTTTGTCCCTGTCTGTCCCCATCTCCATCAATGTTTGCTGAATAAATGATTAATTGAATATCATCTCCCCAATTCTCTTATTCCACTTCCGTCTCTATGAATCTGTCTCTTGACCTCTGAGCCATATTTTCTTCATCTGCATCTAAAACGGAGGTTTAGATGTCATGAGGGACAAAGGAAAGGGATTATCGTCATTGTGATCCCACCGTCGCATCCGCCTCCTAGACTCCACCCACATCTTTTTCTCCCGCATCCTCTTCTCTGCCCCCAGCAAAACAAAGGGTGCGATCTCTCATTCTGCCACGAGAGGGCGCATTCGTCTGTTCCAGCCCGGACCTGCGCCTGCGCAATATTGGGCTGGAGCTGGGTGGCCAGTCGGAATCTCAACAGAGCGCCCCGCCCCGGGCTAGGGATACACGTCAGAGGCCCTTGCTGAGCGCGGCGGCTAGAGGGGACCTACAGCCTCTTGTCCTCCCCTTCCGGGTCCAGAGGATGTTCTCCCCAAACACCAAAACAGTGAGGAGGACCCGAGGGGAGGCAGGGGACTGGACGCAATGCCCTCTTTCCTACCTTCCCCATCATCTATATCATTCCTCGGACTTAAAAGGACAATTCCATTTTTACCCACCCCCACGACATTTGGGGGAACCAGCCTGAGGACCTAAGTGTACCCATAATACCCCTCTCCCACTCGGCCTTTTATCGGTGACCTTGTCTTCAAAGGGGTTCCTTGAGCCTCCTGACCGCCCAAAGCTATCAATCTTGAATCTGAGGAGGCCAGAGGCCACCCCGGCCAAACATTTTAGCTTACAGAGGAGATAACAGAAGGAGAGGGTCTGCCTGAGCTCCCACAGCACAGTAATCTGCACAGCTAGATCTCTGGACTTGGAGCTGAGTCCTACTCAGACACTCCCTTTCTGTAAAGTGGGGGCAATAAGGATTGATGGGATAATGGAAGTGAAAGTGCTTTATAACCTGTAAAACTCTGGAGGAAGTAAGGGGGCTTTTATTTATTTATAACTGACAGTGCAAGGCAACAGCTGCCCAGGGTCAGCCCCCTAGCACAGCCTGAGAGCTGGGAGAGGTGAGATTTAGAAGCCATCTCTTGTAGAGGATTAGGAGGTAAACAAAATTTCACTGTCTTGCCAAGGACTTGCCAACATGGGCCCCAGTCGCACCAAAACCAGGACGAAGGTAGCTGAGGTCATCACTGAGAAGTAATAGAAGTGCCAGGGCAACGACTTCCAGTGAAACGTATCTCCATCAGGCTGCAGGAGGAGAGAGAGATAATTACATGCCTGAGGCCTGGGGACCTGGCTCGAGAGATCACAGAAGTATTGTAGATTCTGACACTAAGGAAGTGCTGAAGCTCTTGAACTTCGGCAATCTGTTCAAACTGCAGGCCACTCAGCCCACAGTTGGGATGAATTTCACAACACCACATGGAAACTTTTGACTCTTGCTGCTGTACTTTAGTATTTTCACCCTAAACCTTGGACAAAAAAAAGAAAGGAAACAAAGTCTCTGACTTTTTTTTTTTTTGCGGATGGTATGATTATTTATATGGAAAACCCAAGAGATTCCATAGGTATGTTGTCACGAGTTACTCAGAGAGATCAGCCAGGTTGCTGGACAAAATTTAACATCCAAATTCAAATAAAATACAGAATTCAACAGTGTTTCCATACTTAAGCAATGTTTATTAGAAACTGTAATATCTTTTTAGAAAGAAATCATACACAAAATTAAAATTGTACAGAACCCAGAAAAAAAAAACTTAGAAAATATATTAAAAGACATTTATGAAGAAAAACTAGGCTATAAAACCATAAAAACTACCAGCTACAAAAGGATTAAATTGAGCGATGGAGAGATATATTAAGTTTAGGGATGAGAAACTTCAATGTCACAAAGACAGTTCTCTCCATAAAAATCTGCTGATTCAATCCAAGCCCACTAAATATTGCAACAGGGTTTTTCAGAGAGCTAGGCAAACTGATTCTAAAATTCATATGGGAGAGAAGAGGACCAAGAAGAGATTAGACAATTCTGAAATGAAGACTTATTTGAAAGTGATAGTAATTAACACAATGTGGTATTGTTGCTGGGCCAGACAAAGAGATCAATAGAATAGAGTGCCCAGAAACAGATCCAAGCATATGTGGGAATGTGATTTATGATGGCAGTGGCCTTGCAACTTAGCGAGAATACACATTTCAATAAAAAATGTTGTAACAATTGACTTTTCATCCATAAATATTAATTTCAGATGGATTAAAGATCTGAAAGTGAAAGACAAAACTTTAAAATAATTAGCAGAAAATGTAGGAAATCTCAGAGAAGAAAAGTTTTCTTAGATGAGAGACATAATTTATAAAAGATCAATTTCACTACATCACACACACAAAAAAAGCTTTCTTCTATGAAAATGACATTATAAACAAAAGACAAGCAACAGCCTAGATGATAATATTGGTAGTACAGACAGCAGATAAAAGGTTAGTATCTGGGTATTGGTCTCCTACACATCAATAAAGCAAACACAGAACTTTTGAGTGCCACACCAAATGACATTCTTTTCCTTATTCCTAGCTAATAGACTCCTGATTCAAAAGTCAAGGGTCTAGGCTTTGGATGAGGTTGGACTTTCCCCGTCCCCAGCAAGTGAACAGTGATTGGTCTAAGGAGACCATGCTGATAAAGTTCCTCTGGTTAGTGATTGGTTTAGATATAGACATGTATACAGTTCTGTCCACTGAGACCAGAGGGAGATCTCTTGTGGGACTCTGGAAAAAAAAAACACTGAGAAGAGAGCATCATTTCTTTTGCTTCTGGACATTGTTGTCTGCATGAGACACCCAGGGAAGAGGCAGCCATCTCGGACCATAAGGGGGCCAGTCTGGGAAGCAAGAGAGAACCTCTTCTTTGATGTCACACTTGAGTCTCTGAATGAACCAAACCTAGGACTCCTTGTTATGTGAGATAATATAACTCCCTTTTTTTGCTTCAACCACTTCTAACTGGACTTTCTGTAATTATATCAATAGTTGCACTGGGTAGCAAAGGATGTGGATGTAAGCAATTTGCCTGGAAGAAACCCAGACGGCCAATGAGCATGGTAAGATGCTCCGCCTCAGAGGCAAGGAATGCAAATTCAAATGAGATACTACTTCACACCCATCAGATTAGCAAAAATAGAAAGTCTAACAAAAGCAGATGTTGGCAAGGATGTGGTCAGATAGGACACCTTATACAAATGCTGGTGGCAAGAGCATAAACTGGCTACAGAACAGCTTAGCAGTGCCGGCCTAGGTGACACTGCGCCTGCAGCCCTGGCTTCCTGCTCCGCGGTGTATGCTCCAGAGATGGGTTCAGATGAGCATAAGGATGCTCATTACAGCCCTGCTTATAACAGAAAACCAGAAACAACTCAAAAGCCCATCAGTAGAGGAACTGATAAATAAGCTGTGGCTTGTTCATATGATGAAATAGTAAACAGAAGTTAAAATCAATGAACCAAAGCCACATATATCGATGTGGCTCCATTGTGAAAAGCACCTCAAGTGAAAAAAAGACACAAATTATACACACAGCATGATGGTCTTATATACATCTTAATAATACAGAAAGCATTATTATATGCTGCTTTATGAATACTTAAATATATGGGAAAAAATGAAATTATGGGCTAGACTTAAAAGGGAAGGAAATTCTGACATATGTTACAACGTGGGTGAATCTTGAGGACATTATGCTATTTGAAACCAGTCACAAAAGGACAAATATCATATGATTCCATCTATAATATAGATTATATATGATGTACCTAGAGTAGTTAGTTCAGAGACAGGAAGTAGAATGGTGGTTGCCAGGGACTTGGGGGTGGGGGCCTGGGGAGTTACTGTTTAGTAGATAAGAGTTTCAGTTGGGAAAAGGATAAAGTTCTGGAAATGGAAAATGGTGATGGTTGCCTAACAATGCGAATGTACGTCATACCTGTGAACAGTACACTTAAAACGGTTAAAATAGTGATTTTTATTTTATGTATATCCGACAATTAAAATGGTAATTTAAAAATTCTGGACCATAAAGGATGCATTCCAAATTTTTGAGAGTGGGTAGAGTTGGCAGTGGGACTAGGGAGCCAGAGAAAGGGGTTTCAGCTAATTCTCATGTTCTGTTCTTTTATTTGAAAGACACTGCAGCAAAAATGACACAATACAGCAGGATTTTTTGTTTTGTTTTGTTTCCTTTTGGCCACTTCCTGCGACGAGGGATCTTATTTTCCCAACCAGTACCCCCTACTTTGGGAGTGCAGTGTCTGAATCACTGGACCACCAGGGAAGTCTCTGCTGGTACCTATAAATAAATTCTGTTTGTGGACTTCCTGGGGGCTTCCCAAGTGGCACTAGTGGTAAAGAACCCACCTGCCAATGCAAGAGACAAGACAGATATGGGTTCGATCCCTGGGTCAGGAAGATCCCATGGAGAAGGAAATGGCCACCCATTTCAGTATTCTTGCCTGGAGAATCCCCTGGACAGAGGAGCCTGGCAGGCTATAGTCCATGGGGTCACAAAGAGTTAGACACAACTGAAGTGACTCAGCAGCAGCAGCAGCAGTTGGTGGAGCAGTGAATAAGAATCCGCCTGCCAATGCAGGGGACATGGGTTTGATTCCTGGTCCAGGAAGATTCCACATGCTTCAGAGCAACTAAGCCTGAGTGCCACAACTACTGAACCTGCTCTCTAGAGCCCAGGAGCCGCAGCTGCCAGGCCCACGTGCCGCAACTACCAAGGCCCCTGTGCCTAGAGCCTATCCTCCACAACAAGAGAAGCCACCCCAATGAGAAGCCCGTGCATCCCAATGAAGAGTAACCCTCTCACCCCCCA
Organism: Bubalus bubalis; assembly: GCF_019923935.1. Taxonomy (NCBI): domain Eukaryota; kingdom Metazoa; phylum Chordata; class Mammalia; order Artiodactyla; family Bovidae; genus Bubalus; species Bubalus bubalis. The sequence continues at coordinate 26,612,435 of NC_059159.1, read as the reverse complement.
CCGCCCACCCCACTCACCCCAACTAGAGAAACCCCACACGAAAAAGTAACGAAGACCTGCCTCAGCCAAATTTTTTTTTTTTAATTGTTTGTTATGTGATTCTTTTTCTTTTTTGGCCCCTAGCAGGGATCGAATCCAGGCCAACAGCAGTTGAAAGCACCACATCCTAACCACTGGACTGCCAAGAAACTCCCTGAACTTTTCTTATTTTGAAAGAAATTTTTCAAACTAAAAGTAAAAATGTAGGTGTGTAAATTCTTTTCTCTCTCAGAACAGAGAGTTCTCTAAAGTAGAACTGCCCTGAAATGGCAAGATTTGCCACCCCAGTCCTCACTGTCAAGGCCACCTGAAGTGCAAGGGGTTTAGCATGGAGCCTTAGAGCTGAGCTCCTCTTGCAGAGGGCACCTGGGCTAGGCACATGCAGCCCACTGAGCCTGGTGGAGTCAGTTGGCAGGGAAGCTGGCAGGGCCAGTATCTGCTCTCCCTTGACCCTGGGCAGGTGAGGCAAAGGCTGACAGGAAGATGCCTTTTGAGAGCCAACCTCTTTCCCAGGCACCCACTGCAGATCCAGACAGCACATGAAAAATAGAAGCCAACATCAAAACCCGGGAATGTGTAATAATAGCACTTGGAGCAGGCAGGAAAAAAAAGAGTTCTTCGAATCTGCTGATGACAAAATAACATTGCTCAATCTTTCCGTTTTTTTTTTTTCCTTTGACTTCCTTGCATATCTCTCGAGTTCCCATAGCTATGGCTGTCTGCTTTACAAAATACATATTTACAAGCCCTCTAAGCCTGGCTAAATATAGCCTTTTTTTTTAAAGCAACTGATGATTTGGAGAAATCTTTCCTCTGTCCTATCCTTTCCCTGCCCCCAACACACACACACACACACACACACACACAGCCTGACTCCTCCTTCTAGGTCTCCTTCCTAAATCTCAAAGATGTATCTGAACTTTCCAAGTGACACTAGAACAAAGAGTGGAGGGTGAATGAAAGAAAGAGGGGGCCGAGCAGAGGGACCCAGGCAAGGCAGTCTCCCAACTGTGGGAGAACCTCAAAGAATCCCTCTCTCTGCAGGGGCACTGGGGGCCTTGAGACACTAAGAGGCAGGAATGAAAAACCCTTTGGGAGGTAGAGAAGCAAAGTCACCTTCACTCCAGGGATGATCCCAAAAGATTTGGAGACAAGGTGTGCTTATATTTCAGAATCTCATATAATAGACCTTAAAGGGAAACGAGAGGCCCCACAGTCCCGTGGAGACACAGGTAGAAATGCAAATATTGATGCCTCTTTTCAGCCACACACCCCTACACATGTATACACATACCCTGACATGTTGGATAGCCATGTAATCAATAACAGCCAACACACCAAGTTCAGACATTCAAATCTGGACAATCTGATGAAACTGAGGCTTAGGGAGTAAAACAACTAGCCCAACCAAGGTCGCTCAGCAAGTGGGTGGAAAAGTGTTAGTCACTCAGTTGTGTTCAATTCTCTGCGACCCCATGGACTATAGCCCACCAGGCTCCCCTGTCCATGGAATTCTCCAGGCAGGAATACTGGAATGGATAGCCATTCCCTTCTCCAGGGGATCTTCCCAACCCAGGGATCAACTAAAGTTTCCTGCTCTGGAGGCGGATTCTAAATGGATGGAGCTAGGGCTTAGTTCATGCTAGGGCATGTAGCTCAGAGGGTAAAGTATCTCCCTACAATGCGGGGGACCCAGGTTCCATCCCTGGGTCAGAAAGATCCCCTGGAGAAAGAAATGGCAAACCACTGCATTACTCTTGCCTGGTAGGCTATAGTCCATGGGGTCGCAAAGAGTCGGACACGACTGAGCGACATCACAGGGCTTAGTTCAGACCTTATAAACTTCTGTCTCTTTCCTCCAAAACTGGAAAGTCATTTCCCACTTCATGTCTCAGCCTTCTTCATTCCCCCTGGGAAGAGGTCAGCCAAGAGCCACTAAAGCCCCATCAACACTGACATCCTGGATTTGAGCTCTCCTGTATGTAAAATGTACTCACAGGCAAGCCTTTCCAGCATCCTCAAATTAGCCCAAAGCTCTGGCAGAGGAGGACAAAAGCAGAGGGGTTGGAACAGGGGCCACTGGCTCACCACAAAATGACCAAAGAGCAGGGTCTAGGCAGCCTTTGCTCAGGTGACCCTAGCCATGGAAATACCACTTTCCTAGGTCGAATCTCAAGACCCCAGGGCTGGAAAGAGAAGGCAACCTTGGCTCGCCCACCCCAGGAGTCCAGGGCATTAAGACCTCCAGATTTATTTATCACAAATCAGTTCTCTCTCTGCCTTCCTCACCTGTCTTTGCAGTTAACACCTGGTGTTTAAAATGCAAGCCTCAAGGAACAGTCTTAGAAGGCCCTCCTCAAATTTGAGGGTAGGTGGGAAAATAAGGAGGGGCTTTATCTGGAGGAAGTTTGGGTTCAAATTATCTCCCCCTAAAGAAGTCTCCAGGCTTTTTAGCAACAGTTGGAAAAGGCACACACCCTATCTTCTGTGTTCCATCCACTTTCACTTCAGTTTACCCTTACTGAGCACAGAAAAGCTAAGTGATTTGTCCAAGGTCACACAGCTAGTAAGTAGTGGATCCAGGATTTGAACTCTGGCAACCTGGCTCTTGGGCCAGCTTTGGGAACCATTCATTCTATTCTATTTCACAACAGAGCTAAGGAAGGGTTAGAAGACTACCAGGCAACCACACAAAGGATAAAGGAGAGAGAAAGAATGGTTAAATTACTCTGGGAGCTGAGTGAGGATCTCAGCCTGAGGAATGAAAATTAGGTTCAAACCCTTCAGTTTGGGCGTAACCCTTCCCAAAGTAACCGTTCTCCTCACCCTCCCCTTTCTGCAGGTGTGATTACTGCCTCAGGCAGGCTGGGATGGGTGGAGAAGATAACACCCCATTCCCCACCCCTCTCACAGGCTAGCCTGCCTGGCGCCTGACCCCAGGGAAGGACAAGCTAAAGCACTCATTGCTTCATAAAAGCTTCTTTGGGAATCCTGGCTGGGGTGGGGTGGGGGGGGGGGGGAGGGGAATGGTCACTAGCTAACTGGGAGCCCAGGAAATAATGATCCCCTCTCCTTAGCCTCAGTCATCTGAGCTCTGGGCTGGCTCCAATCCTCCTGCATCCCAAAGTACTTAAAGGGGTTTTACTCTTGGAAGTCTCAGGACAAGGGAGACCCAAGCATCCCAACAATTAGAGTTCAACCCAAGCTGCTGCTGGAGATGTTGTTGGGGGCTGGAGCTGGGGGGTGGGGTGTCCGCTGGGCCTGATAGTTGGTTCTTAGCTCCTCCTCGCATCCTTAGAAGCTGGCTTCCCCACCTGGCCAGAAGCGTGGGCACAGACCCCTTGGGCTGGGATCAGTTTGAATGACTCATCAAAGGGTGTGGGAGATTCTGGGCAGAATAGCCTGGGGCCTGAGCCCTCCCTCAATCCACACAAGTGCTTTTGAGGACACTGCCCAAACCCTCAACTAGTGAGACTTCTGTCTCACCCAACTTTCATAATGAGATTGGGGGCGGGGCCTGTAGGTGGGGAGGGGCAAGTCCCAGACTTGAGCTTGGAAACCCAAGTCACTGAAGCTCCTGCTCAGAGCCCAAATCTTCCCTCTCCCTTAGCCTCAGGATTGCCAGCCTCAAGATCAGTCCTGTGGCTCCTGGCCCCTCCCTGTCCCAATATTCAGGGTTCCCAGGAGGCGTCCGACGTCCCATCCCCCACGAGCTTTTGCACGTGCTACCCAGTTTATATCCCACAAAACCCACACACATCCCGACGGTGGAGGAATGAGAGAATTCCTTTGAACAGCCCTTCTAGGCAAGGGGGGCGGGTAGTGGGAGATCGGAAAGAAGAGGAAGAGGATGGAAGGGAAGAGGGAGGGGGAGGAGGCAGAGGCTGCAGGAAGGCCCGAGATGCAGGAAGCAGCTGGGAGTGGGGGGAGGCTTTGTGCCTGTGGTGTTCTCTGGGTCCTAGGGTCCACAATGTTCATTATTTTCTGGGATCTGTGGAGTGAGGCTGCGCATCTGGATCTGTCATGGCCAAGAGGGTGGACCTTCACTCCCAGGCCCTGAGCACGGGTACAGGGCAATCCCAAGCCCTTTGTTATGTATGGGGGGTTGAGGAGAGTATCAAAACAGCTGCCAGGTCAGCGGACGCAGATGTCACTGCCACCCTTCCCCCTCCCTCCCTACATTCACACTTGCACACTGTGGCCAGAATCCTTTAGATGAGAGATAAAAGCTAGAGCTCTCACTGGTGAAACTCGGGCCCCGGGCCTCCAGAATTCCTCCTTCAAAACTCCTTCTTCCTGTTTGAGAGGCAGGAGTGCCCTAGAAAGGCCCTGAAGATAGGGATTCCACCCCTCATTTCCAACCTGGGCTCAGGAGAGGCACTTGATAGCATACCATCTTCAGAATTCCAGAGGGCAAAAGCCAGCTTCAGGCGGCCACCTGGGTGATGAGGACCATTCCTTTCTTCCCCTTTCTCCTCCACCACGAGACCAGCAACATTGGGCCAAAGTTTCACACCTTAAATAGTCCCTATTGTTCAAATGCAGATTCCAAGGCCAGCCTCTGAGATACCGCTTCACAAAGTCTGGGGGAGGATCCAGAAATCCGAATTTTAAAAAAGTTCAAACTAGGCAACTCCAAGAACCTTGAAGAAAATGATCCTTTGTTCCTCCCCCACTATTCCCCCTCCACACCCAGAGTAGAGGAGGGCCACACTGAGACCACTGAGTGGTTGGACTGCCTTCCACCAATATTTAGTGGAGGGCTTCCCTGGTAGCTCAGACGGAAAAGAATCTCCGTGCAGTGCAGGGGCCCGGGGTTCAATCCCTGGGTCAGGAAGATTCCCTGGAGGAGGAAATGGCAAAGCACTCCAGTATCCTTGCCTGGAGAATTCCATGGACAGAGGAGCCTGGTGGGCTACAGTCCATGGGGTCGCAAAAAGTCGACACGACTGAGCGACTAACACACTTAATATTTAATGGGGGGTGAGGTTATATATGTTGTGGAAAGCTACAGTCAGAGGCTGGGATGGAAGTGTTGAAGAAGACCGGCCAACCTCTGGGGTCAGTGGAAGGCTATAGCGAGGGCCGGTAGGGGAGGAGTATACACTGGGGCGGAGGGGAAGGGGAGGGCTCACAGGCTCCGGTCCCGGAAATCCGATCCCTTTAGGACCCAGAGATGCCAGTCCCCCAGCGGCGGCGGCGAGAAGGGCAGCCGCTTGGTCTCCGGCAGCCGCCGCTCGGGCAGAGCCAGAGAAAGACCGAGGCTCGGGGCGCGGGGGGGAGGGAGGGAGGGAGGGTGGCGCGGCGGCAGAGCGGCCCGGGCCGGCCGAGCAGCTATGGGCGCCCGGGTGCCGGGCCCCTGGAGAGCCAAGGCCCCCGGCCGGGGTGGGGGGTGCCGGGTCTACCAGCCCCGCTGACACCACCTCGGACGATGTGAGCGGGCGCCTCCGCTGCTGCAGGGCAAGCGGTCCCACCGGCTCCGAGCGCCGCTTTTCTAATTTGGGTGGGGGCGACCATACCAGGCCGCTCGGGCTTTGGTAGAAGGGCGGGCTGTCTTTGGTAGCTTGGTTGGGGGAGGCGATCCACACAGGGCGCTCGGAGGTTTTTTTTTTTTCCTTTTTTTTTTTAAAGCGAGGTTAACTGTTTTGGGCAGCTTGGTTTTGGGGGGAGGCTTTAAAAAGGCCTTTCGGGGTTCCTTTTCTCTGGGGGAGGGGGCGGTGGTCCCGACTTGGCCCGCCGCCTGTTGGAAGGGGGGAGCGGGAAGCGTTGGGATGCGAACCCGGCTCCCCCCACTATGATGAAGACGGAGCCACGGGGGCCTGGGGGTCCCCTCCGGAGCGCCTCCCCGCACCGCAGCGCCTACGAGGCGGGCATCCAGGCTCTGAAACCGCCCGACGCGCCCGGGCCCGACGAGGCACCCAAGGCAGCCCACCACAAGAAATATGGCTCCAACGTCCATCGCATCAAAAGTATGTTCCTGCAGATGGGCACGACGGCAGGCGCGCCGGGCGATGCGGGCGGCGGCGCGGGCCCCACCGAGGCCCTGCGGGCGCCCGAGCGCGGCGTGCGCTTGTCGCTGCCGCGGGCCAGCAGCCTGAACGAGAACGTGGACCATAGCGCCCTGTTGAAGCTGGGCACCAGCGTATCGGAGCGCGTGAGCCGCTTCGACTCCAAGCCCGCGCCCTCCGCGCAGCCCGCGCCGCCGCCGCACCCGCCGTCCCGGCTGCAGGAGACGCGGAAGCTGTTCGAACGGAGCGCCCCTGCGGCCGCGGGCGGCGACAAGGAGGCCGCGGCGCGTCGGCTGCTGAGGCAGGAGCGCGCCGGCCTGCAGGACCGGAAGCTGGACGTCGTGGTGCGCTTCAACGGCAGCACCGAGGCGCTGGACAAGCTGGACGCCGACGCCGTGTCGCCGACGGTCAGCCAGCTAAGCGCTGTCTTTGAGAAGGCCGACTCGAGGACCGGCCTCCACCGCGGGCCCGGGCTGCCCAGGGTCGCGGCCGCCGGGACTCCCCAGGTCAACTCGAAGCTGGTCAGTAAGCGGTCCCGGGTGTTTCAGCCGCCCCCGCCGCCGCCCGCCCCGTCGGGGGATGCCCCAGCCGAGAAGGAGCGCGGCCCCGGAGGGCAGCAGCCCCCGCAACACCGAGTGGCCCCCGCCCGGCCGCCCCCCAAGCCCCGGGAGGTGCGCAAGATTAAGCCGGTGGAGGTGGAGGAGAGCGGGGAGTCGGAAGCCGAGGCAGCGCCCACAGAGGTGATCCAGGCGGAGGTGACAGTCCACGCTTCCCTGGAGAATGGCAGCGCCTTGGCAGCCACCGCTAGCCCGGCGCCTGAGGAGCAGAAGGCTCAGGCGGCTCCCGAGGAGGAGGCGGCGACCGTGGCGGTGCCTGAAAAGGGGGTGGGCAATGGCCGGGCCCCGGACGTGGCCCCCGAGGACGTAGACGAGTCCAAAAAGGAGGACTTCTCGGAGGCGGACTTGGTGGACGTGAGCGCCTACAGTGGGCTGGGGGAGGACTCTGGGGGCAGTGCCCTGGAGGAGGACGACGAAGAAGAGGAGGAGGGGGAGCCCCCGTACGAGCCCGAGTCGGGGTGCGTGGAGATCCCAGGGCTTTCGGAAGAAGAGGACCCGGCCCCGAGCCGAAAGATCCATTTCAGCACAGCGCCGATCCAAGTAAGTGAGCCCCCCTCCCCGCCCCCGCGCCGCCCCTGCCACGTGCGCGCAGTCGCCCCCGCCTCGCCAGCCAGCCGGCTTTGGCAGGCTGAGTCAGCCCTGTCACCCAGCCCCCTTCCCAGAAGTTACCTCCCTGAGGGGGGCGTGGGGGACTTCCAGCTGTTTGTCAGAGGGGGAGGATATTTAGGCCTGAGATGAGGTGGCCTGCCCTGACCTGCCCTCGGGTTCCTCTGCCTGCTGCCCCACCCTGCCCTGCGCCGGTCCTGGGACACCTGCTTTCCCTTCCTTTTCCAGACATTCTCCCTCCAGAGACTGCCAGAGGCCTGGGCTTAAGTGGTGGGAAGGTGTGTGTGTGTCTGTGTGTACCTGTGACCTCAGAAGAGCACCCCCACTTTGGTCCTTACTGTGCTGTAGATCGGAGGGGCACCCTTGCTTTCCTCCTGCAGCAGAGCTGCACACGGGGGTGGAGGAGCCAGAAACTTCCCAAAACAAAGGTGCAGCCCTTCCTTCAAACTGGCTGTAGCCCTCACCCCAACTTTGCAGAAGTGAAAGAGGGAAGCAGGTCTCTGAGGTTGAGCTGAGCTGGGACCATGTGACTGGGGGCCCTGTTCCCTGGGGTCTGTGCTGGGCCAGCTCCCGAGGTGGGGGTACAAGGTTACATAGGCAGGCACTTTCTGTGGTTTTTGAGGAGGCTAGGCCTTTAGCAGGGTATGGAGGAGGAGGGGGTGGGGCTGGGAAACTCCCAGGTGCCTGGCAGCAGCCTCCTGCTTTTGCTCTTGGTGTTTGCAGGCACCAAGCGCTCTTGCCTCATTCTCTGGATACCCTGAAAGGACAGAAGATCCTCCCTTTGGGGGGGCACACATACTATTGGTGATTGGTTTGTGGGTTGTGCCAGTGCCCTCAGATTCTCAGGAGAATGCTGGGAGAGATCCCTGGGAGAATTAAGAACCCCAGCCCCCAGTTTCCTGAGGCTTCCCTGGTGGCTCAGATGGTAGAGAATCCGCTTGCACTGCACTACCCTCTATTCTTGGCTGGCACATTCAGCTTAAAGACTTTTTCTCACCGCCCCAAGCTCAGCTGTGCCCAAGTCCAAGTCTGCTTTATGGGCCTGTCAAGGCCAAGGAAGGTTCAGCCTTTACCCCTCCCCAGTCAAACCCCCCTCTGTTTGATTGAAATTTCCATAACTCCTGGACACTGAAGCTGCCCATTTCCTCCCGCCTGCCCCAGCATTAACCTCTGTTCCTCTTCCACCTCCCACCCCAGAGGGCCTGGGAAGTGCAACTCCCCACTTAGGCCAGCCCTTTCCCCCAGGCTGTGACCTCACAAGCCTTTTTGCCTCTCCTCCTTTTCTGAAGAGCTGGGATCCTGGAGGCAGAGAACTGAAGGATATGGGGTGTTTCTTGGGACACTGAGGATGCACGTGGGGACCACTGAGGGGGTCAGGACACCCCACGGCCCTGCCACAGCAGTTCTCTGAGCTGCCTGATCCCCTCAGAGGTAGAGGTTGGTCTTTTAGTCCTAAGCCTCTGACTGTCTATATTTGACACCTTACCCTGATTTTTGGGTAAAAAATAGCACATGATTTGGAACAGTGCTCCCTGACTCCCTGGTGACAGTCGCTCGCCTGTGGTGTGCTGTGCCGCCTTTGTGTGTCTGACTTTTGACCTTGCTGGGGATGTCTTCCTCCCCACCCAGTTTTTCCCTCTCTCTGCCCCCACCCCTGCATTGATACTAAGTCCGGGGTCTTGTGCCCCTTGGATGACCCAATTGTTGGCCACAATACAGAGGCTTCTGCTGAGGACAGAAACCTCAATTCTAGATAGTTATCTGGAGAGGGGGACTGGATCCAGGGCCCTCGGATAGGCTGGACACATGGAGGTGGGCAGTGTGAATGGTGGTCTGAGGCCTCTGACCCTCCGGCCTGGGTTTCCTGCAGGGGGCAGAATTTAATAATCTGAGAAAAGAGGGGAGGACAAAGCCCAGAACAGGCTAGGAGGGTGTTTTGGAGGTCACAGTGTGTGTCTGTGTGTACTTGTGGTGGGGAGGAGTTTGGTTGACCCAGGCTACCACATAGACTGAGGGATGAAGAGACCCTCTCTGCTGGGATAGAGGGTGAGGGTCAAGGGACTGGGATGCAGAAGTGGGCCAAAGCCAGTTTGCCAGATCTAGGCGCATGGCAGCCCTGTCCTGGGGCTTGGGACCTATGTACAATGGGGACAAAGTCCCAGTGACCTACCCACCAGTCTCATCCCACCCTGCTATGGGCTAGCTCCCATGACCTTGGACAGTGGGTCTAGCATCTTGCACTGTATGTGGACTTAGGTGGCCCATTTCTCCCAGGAGCTTGGGGCTACTGGCCAGATGTCAAGAGGGCAGTCTGACTGCTGCACCATTGACAAAGAACTCTAAGGGTTTGCACTCTTTCTCTGATGCTGTAAAGTTGAGGGCAGTGAGTTAAATGACCATGTAGGCCCCTCCCAGCTAGGAGCCCCCTTGTGGGAGCCATGGTGCTTCGGGGGTGACACTAAACTGAGGCTGGGGCACAAGAGCTGCTGGCCTGGGTGCCCGTAGTGCCTGCTTCTGGAGGAGAGGGACCCTGGCAGGGGCCTCAGGGAGACCGTGTCCCACTCCAGCTGCTCAGGCCTCAGGCCCAGCCATCTGATAGAGCTGCTGCTACCCTTCATTGCCCCCACTTGGCTCCAAGTGGTGCCAACCTGTCGCTGCAGGCAGTGAAACAGGAACATGTCATGATGCTCCAAATGGTGCTCATTAACCTCCCACCAGGAGCACCCCGCCTGGACCCAGACTTAGGCACTCCTGCAGAGCCCTTGTCCTACCTTCTCCGCTCTTTGGAGGAGGGTCAGGCTGGGGATTCCCCTTTCTGCTGAGCCAGCAGAGGGGTTCAGAGAACAATAAGGCCAGGTTCACTGTGGACAGTGTCAGAGGCTGCCACTTGCCTGCTCTCCTTGCTTTCTGCAGGGTATTGCGCCCAGGACCTCTGCCCGGGCCTCCTAGTGCCCTGGGGATAAGCAGGGTACCTCAGAGAGCTGCAGTTCAGAAGGGAGCTTGAGGTCTGGCCATGTGGCCAAGGCCATAGGGGCCCCTCAAGAGGAGGGCCTGCCCATTCTCCGTGGGGGGGACCAGTGGTCCTTCTGCCTCTCTCCTCCACCCTGGCCGCTTCAGGTCCAGGCTAGCTGGGTCCTGGTGCCTGCTTCCTCTTTCTACCCTTCTCTCTCCTCCCCTTTCCCCCCCCCACCCCCCCACCGCCGTGTCTCACACCCGCTCCCCCCTCCCCATCTGGCATCCTCCCGCATCTCCTCCACTCCTTATCCCTCCTCCTCTTCCCCTCTGCTACTCAGTGTGTTCCTTCCTCTCTCCTGCCGTCTGTGTCCACCCTCGTCTTTGGGATGGGGACTGTCTGTTGGTCTCTCTCTGATCTGGGAACCTGGGTTCATGAGTATGACAGTTTCTCCAGCATTGACCTTCCTTTCTTCTAACTGGCCGTGCTTGTGTGGTCAGGGCTGCAGGAGAGAGTCATGGCATGGATGTGGCAAGGCTGGGTCCCTTTCTACCTTGCTCCCTACCTCGGAACTAGAAGGGCCCCACTCTGAGCTGGGATCAGCATGGGCTGGGGAAGGCCTCACCTCAACCTGTCTGGGGGTGGGGGAGGCCTCTGGCAAGAGGGGAGCGCAGTGGCTGGCGCAGCCTGCCCCTTCAGCCTCCTCTCACTGGGTTAGCCCTTGCCCTACTATTGGCGCCTCTGACAAGCAGCCTCTCCCCCAGGTGTTCAGTACCTACTCCAACGAGGACTACGATCGTCGCAACGAGGACGTGGATCCCATGGCAGCCTCTGCTGAGTACGAGCTGGAGAAGCGGGTGGAGAGGTTGGAGCTGTTCCCTGTGGAGCTGGAGAAGGGTGAGCTGGGCCACTGGGCCTCTGCCTTGTGCCAACTTCTGCCCTGGGTGGATCCTCAGGGCTTCCACTGACATGTTCTGCTTCCTCTAACTGGGCCTCTGACAGCACCCCACAGCCACACAGACTCAGCCCAGCCCAAAGCCCCACCTTCACGCTGTCCCGCTGCACTCTGCTTCCGCAGTTGTCAGGCCCCGCGCGAGCACTGTGGGCTGGGTCCTGGGCTCTGCAGGCCAAGCCACAATGGAAGAGTGATGGAAGAGGGAGAGGGCAGGCATGGCTGGGACGCTCACACCTAAGTGCGTCCTTGGCACAGTGAGGGGGCCGGGAAAGGAAGGAGGGGCCGCTGTAAAAACATTTAACAGGAGACCTGACCAGACCTGGGGGGATCCCCAAGGAAAGAGACACTTGAGTTGAACTCTGAAGAGGAGATGAGGGGAGTCTGCAGAAAAGAGGAGAGAGACCTGGTAGACTCAGAGGGTGGGGGAGAAGGCTGCGCATACAAGACCTTGTTGACCACTTTTCTAAGATGGACTAGGAGTCTTGCAAGGTGTGAGAAAGGTATTCTAGAGAGTCTATACCAAGTTGTGCTGTGGGGCAAAGGGTTGTACATGGTTGGAGAGGGGCCCCTGTAGTGTGGACATGGTGATGGCCATGTGGGAAGGGGGTGGACTTGAGGGATTCTTGGAAGGTGGGATTGACAGGATTCGAGGGTTACTTGGCTTCCACAGAGGCTGCAGGGGGAGGGAGGAGTCCAGGTGACTCCCAGGCCCCGTGAAGGGGGGGCAGGCTGGGAAAGCCTATTTGTGGGGGAAGATCTCGTTCAGATGTCAGAGGCCCGTGAGACAGAGGGGAGCAGCTGTGGAGAGAGGAGTAGGTTTTGTGGGAGAGAAAAGCAGGAGGTCTTGAGTCACTGAGGCTGTGAGCAGGGATGAGATTGCTTAGGGAGGGGGACAATCAGCCCCCTCGTGGCTCCCCAACCCGTCCCCATGGCCACCACACACCTCATCTGCATACAGATAGTGCCCCTTCAGCACGTCCTGCTGCCCATCAGTTCTTTGGCTGGGGCAGAGGGCAGACAGTGACCCAAGAGCATCCTAGTTGGCTTGGCAAAGAGGGAGTGACAGAACCAGATGTGGGACATCCCCTCAGCATGGAGACTGCTTCTTGAGGTGAGGCCGTGCCCCATTGTGAGGGTTGGGGATGGGCCTCTCACTGTCCCTGGCAAATCCTCAACCCATCCTATCCCCCTACTGGCTTCTCATCACCCTCTGCTTCACAGACTCCGAGGGCCTGGGCATCAGCATCATTGGCATGGGGGCCGGGGCGGACATGGGCCTTGAGAAGCTGGGCATCTTCGTCAAGACTGTGACTGAGGGCGGCGCGGCCCATCGGGACGGCAGGTACCACCTCCCCTTCCCTTATCAGCCGTGGTCTGCGGGGCGGGTCACCGGGTGGGACACAGGCCAGTACCCGTGTGGGGCCCAGGTGTTCGTGGAGACCACTGTGCCTGTTGCTGGCCCGCTCCCCAGGGAGCAGTGAACAGCACAGACAGGGCCCTCGGCTTCGTGGCACTTGCGTGCTGTGTAGGTGTTGTGTTTCGGGCCATGGTGAGGAGAGCGTGGGTGCGGAGGCTCTGTGCCTAGTAGAGTACACATTGAGCTTTTTCATTTAGGAAATATTGAGCCTGTGACACTGTTGCAGGGCTGGTGCCAGGCCCTGGGAGTCAGTCATGAGGGCCTTGCCCTTAAGAAGCATGTAGTGTAGTAAGGCAGATGGACATTCAAGAGGGCACGCAGAAAATGGTGACATGGACAAAAGTACAGGGTGGCACTAAAGGCTACGTCAGGAGGGCTTGGCCTCTTTGGGTTTCAGGGAAGTCTTCCTGGAGGAAGTGACATTGGAGTTGAGACCTAAAGCATGAGCAGAAGTGGGGTGTGCAAAGTGTCCCAGGCAGGGCACCAAAAGCAGGCAGGTGTGGCTGAGCTAGAGACCACGGGATTCAGGTGTCTTACGGGGTTAGAAGAGCCCGTCGGGGTGCGCCCGGGAGGAGGCTGCTTCCTTGCCTACATGCTTATGTTTGGCCCCTGAGGCTGGAAGGTGTGAGTTCTGTGGGTCAGAGGGCTCAGGAAAGATCCCCTGGAGTTCTGGGCAGCCCAGTGAGCCCTTTGGAGCCTCCCCACTGTGTGTGAATTGCCGAGGGGGAGTGGGAACGGCTGTAGGGCACCCCCAGGCTGTAAGTTAAAGGTTAATATCAGGGTGCCTTGTGCTACCTCTAAGCCCAGACCCCTCCATGTGACAGAGTTGACTGTTTGTTCCTGTGAGGACTGGGGTCATGCTGCTAGAGGTGGAGTGGCCTCATTCAGGAAGCTTCTGTCTGCTGCAGCCCAGATGGCATGGCGGGCAGGGGTGGGAGTGAGCAGAAAAAGGAAGGTGACCACCCCTGCTCTTTTACTTATGCCCTCATTTGAACTTCCCAGAGCCTTTCCCATGGTTGCCTGTTGGCCGGTTGGGGAGTGTGTGTGTATGTGAGGGTGTCCCCATGTGGGGTGGGTGGTGGGGGCGAACTGTTGACAGGAGACCATTTCCTGCTTTTCTGTGTGGGAGCCCTGCGAGGAGGCCTGGCACTGAGGGGAGGTGGGAGTGGAGGATGGAGTTGGCCAGGTGTCCCTCCCGTGCTTCCATCCCCCTTGCGGTCAGGCTGGGCCACTCCCATCTCTCCTTGTGTGGGGAACAGGGCTCCCAGGGCCATAGCTGGAGCGTCCTGGGGGCTGTGCACAGGGGGGACTAACCCCGTGGGACTGTAGTGAACACAGATCTCGGGCATTTGAAAGAAATCTGTGGGCTCAGGTCTGTGCCGAATGGGTGTGTAAGAGGGCTGGCTGCATGTCACGTGTGTGCTAGAGGCCCTAGCTGGTGTGCATGGCCATGATGAACTCTGTGGATGCCACGCTGGTCTGTCGAGTGATGGACTGGTGTGTGATTGCCTTGGGAAGTGTGCTTGCCACCTTTCCTGGTTCCGGATGCCCGTGTCGGTTGTGCTTGTGTGGGTCTCACTGCCCATGCACCTGGCTGATACCTGATCCTCCGGCCTTGTGCCTCTTATGTAGGTAGACAAAGTACTGGGTTCCTGTGGGGACTGAGCCTTTAGTTTCTGATGGGAAGGGGGCCATGTCTACCCTAGCTCCACAGTTCCCCTCGGGATCCCCTAACCAATGTCACCTGCCTCCCCCTCGCTTGTCCCCAGGATCCAGGTGAACGATCTCCTGGTGGAGGTGGATGGAACGAGTCTGGTGGGAGTGACCCAGAGCTTTGCAGCCTCTGTGCTCCGGAATACCAAGGGCCGTGTGCGGTGAGGCCCAGGAGGGTGGGGGCGGTGGGGAGTGGGCGCAGACAGGAGGCTCAGCCCTCATCGGGCCACTTTGCCCGCCTGCCCACACCCAGTTGAGATCCTCTGTGGCCCAACTTATATAGACGTTTCCACTGTGGAAAGGAATTGCTATGTGCTTATCCGTTGCCCCGTCTCCCTTCATGTCTCCCGCCCCTGACCACTGCTGGCCACCAGCACTCAGGCTTCAGGCCTGTTGTCCACCATGCCTCCAAACTGGCCTCTTGGTCGTCTTCTTTCCCCCCTGTCTGTCCTGATTCATTCATTGAAGATCCCAAGATGTGCAGGAAGGATGCCATCCAGATCGGGGTTTATCCCTCCCTCCCTCTAGCCTGGTATAGTCTGAGGACTCTCCTCCTTGGGTCTGCCAACTGAAGAGGCTGGGTTAGAGGCTCCCTGTGTTCATCTCTGGCATAACATCCAGGGACAACTCCCCGCCCCCTCCAAAAGGGGCACTGCCCCCAGGAAAGGGTGGTAGAGAGAAACAGGATGTGGGTGGCCACGGAGAGGAGGGGCTGGTGCCTGGAAGTTCCACGATTTCCTTTCCATCCTAATCTCCAGTCGCCATCATCCCACCCCTTCCTGAAGTGCAAGGACTTGGAGAGCATATAAGACAGCCCTCCACAGCTCCAGGGTCAGCTTTGCCAGGCCCCTGCCTCATCGTCTCCCATGTGGTGAGGGAAGAGCTCCTACGCTAGCACCTCTGACCTCATGTCCCCAACAGCCTAGCCTAAAGTTTGGCTGACATCTCCCCATCCCCCGAACTGGCCAGGAGGGCTAATGAGTCTCTGCTACTCCTGGGAAAGAAACCCAATAAAGGCCCCCTGTTCCCCCATTCATTATTAACACTCTGCAGTCTCTGGACTCAGCCCTCTCATTTCACCTCCCCTGGGAGGACCTGGGTATTGAGAGGGGAGTACCAACGGGGAGGATGGTGGCATTTCCAGCTAAGGACAGAGAAAAAGGAGACAATGCTGGTGCCTCTGCAGGTTTATGATTGGCCGGGAGCGGCCCGGTGAGCAGAGTGAGGTGGCCCAGCTAATTCAGCAGACCCTGGAACAGGAGCGATGGCAGCGGGAGATGATGGAGCAGAGATACGCCCAGTACGGCGAGGATGACGAGGAGGTAGGGACTCCACTTGGCTGGGAGCGTCATCGTCCCCTGGTGGCCTGATGGAGCATTACAGCTGTCCCCTGCCTCTGCCACTTTCCCAGGCCTTGTGAAGAACCCAGAGCGCCACTCCTGTCCTGGGGGAGCCCCTAATCTGAGAAGCAATGCAGATCCCTCCCTTAAAGAATCTCTAGTCTGATGGAGGAATCACACCCTCTGTCTTCAGAAAGCCTTCCTGGTCCTACAAAGAAAACATAGTTCCCTCTAAGAGCCGCCACTCTGAGGGAGGAGACAGCTGTAGGCCTCAGGGGACCTGCCGCGTGAGGCGGGGAAAGCAAGGGCTGTTTCTTCAGGTCTTAGTCTTTTACGGGATAACTCCTGCCTTCAGGAGACTCTCCGGAAGTCACAAACCATGCCCCTGGTGTGGACCCCTGGCTGATGGACGAGGTCATGACCCACACCCCTGGGTCGCTTCCAGTCTGCCGTGGACTAACCACTGCTGGTCTCAGCCCTAGTCATCAGGGCTGGGGGAGGCTGGCGTGGGCAGGGGACACAGCCTCCTGTCCCCCTTCACAGACGGGAGAGTACGCCACCGACGAGGATGAGGAGCTGAGCCCCACGTTCCCAGGGGGCGAGATGGCCATCGAGGTGTTCGAGCTGGCAGAGAATGAGGATGCCCTGTCCCCGGTGGACATGGAGCCCGAGAAGCTGGTGCACAAGTTCAAGGAGGTACGCAGAGGGGCCCCTGGGCTGGTGGAGGGCAAGGGCAGGCTAGTTTTCAGTGCTGCAGCACTGCCTGCCCCAGCCAGAGCTGAGTGTCTGTGCCCTCGCCCCCACAGCTCCAGATTAAGCATGCTGTGACTGAGGCCGAGATCCAGCAGCTGAAGAGAAAGGTAAGAGCGGCGGGAAGTGGGGGAGGCTGAGGGCATGGGGGCGACAGTCTTCCACCCTCAGCTGTACATGTCGACCCTTGTCCACCACCCACAGGCGCACAGGAAACAAGCTGCTCTGAAGTAAGGGAGGCTAGTGGTAAGAGCTAGACCATCTCTCCACCACTCACTTGCTGCTCTGGGCCTCATTCTCCATAAAATGGTTTGATAATAGTACCAGGACCATAGGACCACTGTGAGAATAAAATAGAATAATACATGTAAGGTCTTTAGTACAGTGTCTGACACATAATAGTTGCTTAATAAAAAGTTGAGCTGTTAGCTGTCAGCCCTCTAATAGCTGAACGTGGATGTCTTCATGTTCACACAGTCCCACGCATGTCCTCTACATAAAAGCCTAGCATTTAGCCTAGCCTAAATGCAAACCACCCAGAGATCCAAACACCAGCCCAGATCTCAGGTACATGGTACCCACAGACCCACCCACCCAGACACCCACTCTGCTTAGACATAACATGAGGACAATGGACCCATGCTTCACAAGCAAGACTTTTGTGTCCGTCTGCTTAAGTGTCTGTCTGCTGTGAGATATAGGATGTTTCGTGGAACATGCACATTCTCTCAGATGCCATGTACAGATACTAGCACAAGCGTACTGGGTGCCAGCACCCTTACAGGCATAGATATACAGACTTCTGAAGCACAGTCTGTGCATTAGGAGTCCCGGTCCTCATGGGGCTTCCAGTGTGGCAGGGAGAGGCAGAGGCACACAGGGGTTCTGCAGACATTGTGCACCCAGGCACACACAGGTGCATTCCCATATGTGGGCTTAGACCAACATGCCTGGAGACAGGAGAGTGTGAAGCTGAGCCCCAGAGGGAAGACAGGGTTTAGGTGACTGAGGCAGAGGAAGGGCATTTCTGGTGGGGAGACAAACGTGAGCTTGGAGGCTGGCTTTGGAAAGAGACCTGCAGGCTATGGCAGCCATTCCGGGGGCGGAGGGGAGTGGGAGGTAGAGCTGGATTGCCAGGATGGGCTGTAGCAGTATCCTGACTCCCCACTGAGGACTCCAGCCTGGATCCTGTGGCCATATGAGACCAGGAGGAGGAAGGTCACTACCCCCAAAGTGGGAGGCATGAGGGTGAGCAGGACTTGGAAACTGGTGAACCAGCTAGAGGCCCAAGTGGTGCCCTGGCAGGTATGAGCAGGGCTACCCAGGGCACAGGCAGAGGGTATGTATAGGAAGGACGGATTCGAGTTGCATTTCCCAGGTCGAGGTGACAGTTCATGTTCTTAGAGTAGGTGCAGAGCATAAAGGGAAGGAACAAGTCAAAGGTCTTTCAATTTATAAACACCTTTGGGCTTCCCTGGTGGCTCAGATGGTAAAAGAAAATGCCTGCAGTGTGGGAGACCTGGGTTTAATCCCTGGGTTGGGAAGATCCCCTGGAGAAGGGAATGGCTACCCACTCTAGTATTCTTGCCTGAGGCTACAGGCAAGAGTAGCCTGGCAGGCTACAGTCCATGGGTTCGCAAAGAGTCAGACACGACTGAGCAGCTTTCACTTTCTTTCTAGGTGTGTGGCACCATCCAATTCATGTGATGGGCAAAAGCACTTGATCCTTGGCCTGTGTGGCTTAGAGTCCGCACACCAACATTTGTATATAGAAGCTGACACAGGCTTTATAGGAGAGGACAGGGTCCCTGAACTCCTAGAGCTGGTGGAACCTGATGAAGCTGAAATGTGTGGGGGGCTGTGCTGTCAGAGAGAATCACAGGAGACTTCTGGGGAAGTGAAATACTGAGCTCAGCTGAAGGCTGAGCTAGTGGGAAATGATGAGGTAGTGGGAAGGTAGATGGGAGCATTCCAGGCACAGGGAACAGCGAGGCGAAGCACTGCAGCAAGAGGGAACGTAGGTCCAAGGATGTGCAGGAAGGCCTGTGTAGCTGGGACACAGAGGGCAAGGGGTGTTTGCAGCCAGCAAGGTTGGAGGGGCAGTCAGGGGCTTGAAGCTCAGCACTGGGGTGGCAGTGAGATGATGGCACCTTTGGACGGAGGTGGGCTAGTCAGAAAAGGAATAAGTTTGTGTGGGTGGGGCCAAGTTTGGGGCAGGGTGCCTCTGAGGAACCCGAAGTAAAGTTGGGCTGGAGATTTGTGGCTCAGTGCTCAGAGGTGGTGAAGAAAGTGAGTACAGAGGGAACAGAGGCCCTATGACTGGGCTGTGGAGCTAGGAGGTCTGCACTGGGGTGGCACGGGCACTAGGCAAGCAGCCAGGACTGTTTAGTAAGCTGCAGAAGCCAGGGCTACAGAGAGGGAACAGAGGGCAGTGGTGCCCTGTTCTCACCCATCTACCATCACACTGTGTAGCCTTTGTGAGCTTGGCAAGGCAGGAATCAGTCCCACTTTACAGATGGGAGGAGTGCAGCTTAAGACAAAAGTGGCCTTACCCCAAGTCACGGAGATAGTCAGTGATGAACGCGGGCGGCCTGCCTTCTAGGAGTGTAGCACGTGTTAGGGCTCCTGGCTGGGACAGATGGGGTCTCCTCCCTCTCCGAGTTTCAGTTCCCAGACTTAGCCAAGGAGAGTCAGTAGTTGGGGGGCAGTGGGCTCCACATCTGCAGGAATCATCCAGAGACTGTCGTCCCCACCAACCCAGGGCTGTTCTTCCTCTCAGCTGCAGAGTCTGGAGCAGGAGAAGGGGCGGTGGCGGGTGGAGAAGGCCCAGCTGGAGCAGAGCGTGGAGGAGAACAAGGAGCGCATGGAAAAACTGGAGGGCTACTGGGGTGAGGCCCAGAGCCTGTGCCAGGCTGTGGATGAGCACCTGCGGGAGACCCAGGCCCAGTACCAGGCCTTGGAGCGCAAATATAGCAAGGCCAAGCGCCTCATCAAAGACTACCAGCAGAAGTACGTGTGGGGGCTGGGAGCCCTGGACCTCAGGAGGATGGAGAGGCCTGTGGTGGGGCCTTCCCACCCCAGTCAAGTAGGGGGGCCAGGAGCGCAGAAGTTGGAGGGTCCTTTTGGGGGGGTACCTGCCTTCGTAATGACTGGGTGCCAGAGCCAACAAGCCAGGCCCCAGAGGCTTTGGGAAGGCTAGGGATCTCCAGACCTGAGAACAAGGAGTGGGCAAGAGCTGCCCAGGTGGAGCCAAGGACAGGGCTGAAGACCCTGAGACTCTCTGAATGGAAGCCAGACCACACAGCCTTACCCACTCTGTCCCCCACTGATTCCCAGGGAGATTGAGTTTCTGAAAAAGGAGACAGCACAGCGCCGGGTTCTGGAGGAGTCAGAGCTGGCGAGGAAGGAGGAGATGGACAAGCTCCTGGACAAGGTAGGCCCGGGATGCCCCAGGGGCAGGAGGGAGCAGCAGGTCAGTCACCCTGTGGATCCTGGAGGGAGAAGAGTCGTGGCTGGGAGCTCAGGGTCATGTCCCCAGGAGGGGGGCAGGCGGGGCAGGGCCCGAGTCCAGTGCTCAGTCCTGATGCCCTCTCCCACTTTTTTTCAGATCTCAGAACTGGAAGGAAACCTGCAAACACTGAGGAATTCCAATTCTACTTAACAGGAATCATTCCTTAACCGGACAATAATTAATCCCCTCCCATTGTCCTCCCTCCCCTGTCCTCAATACTTGACCCCGCCCCCTATCAGCCTGGGGACAGGTGCCCCGACTTGCCCACGCCTCCACCCCACCTCACCCAGCTTCAGGGACCAGAGGGCCCACATCATATAGGCCCCTTAAGGTGGCCCAGGCAGACCGGTGGCTGGAAGGATGGCCTCCTTGCCCATGGGGCTGGGGCACAGAGGCCATGGAATGCCAGGGGCTGGCCTGGGTGGTGGATGAACACAAGGACCTGCAGACCAAACTGCCAGATTTTACGGCCTCCAGCCTTTGTCTCTGGACTGGAACGGGGCTGGGGGCTCTCCCAGCATCTCACCACCTGGAGGCTGCCTCCTGATCACGGAGCTCCTAGGTGGTCCCTGGGCCTCTTGACTTGAGATTCTACCGTCTTGGCCCTTCCCTCCTCCCCTATCATTGTGCTGTTCTGTTGCATTCTTATCCTCCTGCTGGGAAGGGTTGTCTCCACACCTCCTCCCATCCTTGTCCACCCTCCCAGGAGGGATAGAGTCCACTCAGAGCCTGGAGGCTGGGCCTGACCCTGCACTGATTTCTCATGAATCCTTCATGAAAAGGGGAGAGTCCAGGACATGTGGTGTCCAGCTCCCCCTTCTCCTGGGGCAGCAGCCCTCAATTTCTCCTTGTGCCTCCCCTCCCCCAGGTGCCAAATAGCCATAACCTCCTCCTGGAACCGTTCTGCGGCCTCTTTGGGGTCCAGGTTTCCTGGCCAAGCCTGGCAATGCAAGGGAGGAGAAGAGGTCAGTTTAGAGGGCCTGGTTTTAGGCAAGGGGAACATTTCTTACTGGAGAGCCAAGTCCCGTCCTGCCCTACACAGGGCCACACCTGGAAGCCTTGTACTAACATCACAGAGATTCAGCCTCACCCCACCCACACCCACAGTTTTCCAGTGTTTTGACTGGAGGGCAAAATTTTACTACTTTTCTTCTTTTTGGAGACCAGGGCTGCGCTGCTAGCAGCCTGCTTTCTAAGTGAAATCGACTCTGTTTCCCCACTTTAACCCCAAATCGGGGCTTGGACCAAGGGAGGTGAGACCCCTACCCCAGGTCCCCTCCCCTTTCAGAAACCATCTCATTTTTGCCTCCTTCTCATGCCCCTGCCTCAGCCTGGGTTTTTGTTCTTTTTTAAAAAAAAAAACAACCCCTGTACCATCCGTTTTGGCTTCCCCTCGTCCCCTGTAAATAGGCCATGCCATCAATCAGTATTTCTCAGCAATCTGTTCCTGCCCCCAGATGTGCGCCTACCCCCTGAAAGAGCTGGCTATCTCAGTGCCTGGGCCCGTGCAATTCACCTCCTCGGCCTCAGCAGACGGAGGGGGCGGGGCCAGGGGCGGGGCTGTTGGGGGCTTCCGGTTTCTCCGGCCGAGGGCCACCCTAGCCCCGCCTTTTGCAGGACTGCGTCTCTGTATATAATATATATATGTATGTATTGTTCCCGGTTTTGTACGGATCATGCCCTCTGTCAGGTCACCCCCATAAAAGCAGTCCCCAGAGCTTTGCCGCCTGGTTTCTTGATTTGCGGGAGGGGGTATGGGATGCCAGTCTGCGTCAGGTGGTCTGCCAGTGCTACCTCTAACCCTGAGGAGCTTTATGAGAACCCTTATTCTTGCAAACTCCATTTGCCACCCCCGCTCCCATCCCTTCTGGGCAGGGCTGGGATTTCTAGAGCGTTCCTTAGGCTCATCACTCAGCTCTTACAAGGCCTCCAATGGAATTCAGAGGATGAGTTAGATACGGTAATGGAGATACCCAACCCCTACTCTCCCACTAGGCACCCTGTAGAAGGTACGGGAAAGATTAAAGGTGGCGGTGGTAGCTGGGGATGGGAAATGTAAGTCAGAGCAGTTTTGTGCCCAGGGTCCTAGAGAATCCCTCTGGGGTTGGCCAGAGAGAACTAGCCCTCTATCCTGCCAGCAGCTCGGGTTGCTAACTCACCAATTCTAATACCAATGGGTCCAGGAGTCCAGATGCCAGGGCTCCAAAGACAAGTCCCAAAGAGAGATGAGGGCAGGGGGCCCACCCCCAACACCAGCCTTTCTTGTTTTGGGAAGCTGTGTGCTATATGTGAAAAAACTGAACCACAAGGCACTTGTGTTCAGTGCCCTGGCCCCCAGAAAGATTCTCACAAACCTGTCTGCCCTAAAGAATGGAAGTCCCAAAATTAGGACCCTTCAGGATCACCTTGGTGGGTCCCTGATAAACCTCAACCAGAACTCCCAGTTGTAGTCAGCTCCTGTGTTGGCCACTCCCCCTTCTGGATGGCTCTGTCACACAAGTCTCCATATCAAGCCAAGTTCTAGCTTCTGATAGCTTCCCTTCAAAAGTCCTAGTTCTACATCTCAGGGCCATATAGAACCAGTCCAGTTCTGCCACTCGAGAATCACCTGGCAACCTGGAGATGGTGGTCATTCATCTTCATGAGAGCCATCTTCTCTTACAAGTGGATCTTCCTTGGAACACTTCAGGGAAGACAGATTCAGGTGGCTAAATCCCAGGATCAGAAACCACCAAACCACAAGGTCACTGGTCATATCTCCCGACTTTACAGGTGACTTAGGCCCTGCTCAGGCAACCTAGCCAAGTTCGCAGAAGTGAAGTGGCTGGACCTCCCTGGGTGTTGAGGTGGACATGGGAGTTGTGATGAAGGCTTCTGTTGATCTGATCTGATCAGAGTTGAGCATCCAGGGTGGGGTCCTATGCCTGTCTGTCCTGTGTATTAGGTGTGGAACCCTTTCAGAAAGTAGCCCCCCAAATCTAAGTATAGTGTGTGGCTGGGGATGGTGGGTATAGCTTTGCAAGGGTTTTCAGACCTGAGATATGCCTCACCTGTGAGACATGTCAAGGGCAAGCCACATGGGCAAGCCTATGTGAGGCATTACCCCAGTCCAGCCCTGCTCGCGTCCCAGTTCCTAGGAGCTTGAGCAGGTTTGCCACAGCCCAACACTTGCCACAAGGGAGGGAAATCAGATGAGGGGGATTTCATCTGGGGGTCCTATGGCCTATAGGCACCCTCCCACAGAACCTGCCCCAGCCCTGACTTTACATATCCATCATCTCCCCATTCCCTATGGAGGCAATATAATCAACCCCCCACTCCAGTCTACCACCCAGATCTC
This sequence comes from Bubalus bubalis, assembly GCF_019923935.1. Lineage (NCBI taxonomy): Eukaryota > Metazoa > Chordata > Mammalia > Artiodactyla > Bovidae > Bubalus > Bubalus bubalis. The sequence continues at coordinate 26,589,186 of NC_059159.1, read as the reverse complement.
AACAAATGCCTGCGAACCATATTCTCTTTAAAGACCCCAGATAGCCCCAGTAGGACCTCCCCAGATCTCCACAATCTAGCCAGCAACCCACAGCTGCCAGCAGATTCTGAAGACACTCAGAGATACCCAAACTCCCATGCTGCTGCTAAGTTACTTCAGTCGTGTCCGACTCTGTGCGACCCCATAGATAGCAGCCCACCAGGCTTCCCTGTCCCTGGGATTCTCCAGGCAAAAACACTGGAGTGGGTTGCCATTTCCTTCTCCATAGATCTCCTTGAATCTTACCCTCTAAAATTTATCATCCTCACCTATGGTCCCAAGACCATCTGGGCCCAACCTGCCACCTCCCACAGCTCCTCAGAGACCTGGGACTGCAGCGACTCTGGCAGACCATCGGGCAATGCTACCCCTCCAGACTGAGGGACAGAGGTGTGCAACCTCTTCCCTGAGAGCTGAACCCACTTGTCCAACCTCACCACCTGCTCTTGAACAAACAAAGGGGGCAATAGAAACACCCACCTCATGGGTTTATCATGAGGGTGACATTGAGAAAAGTGCTTAGTACAGTGCCTAGAGCATGCGTGCGTGCATGTGTGCGTGCACGCGTGCGCGTGCACACACACACACACACACACACACCCCACCAAGCTGTCTCAGTACAGTAGCTAGTTGATTTTTGTCTCCCCTGGCTGGCCTACCACCCCCTCCAGCTCACCAGGTCCAAGTCTGATTTCATCCACTCCCATCGCCCTCTACGTCCAGGGCCTCAAGCCAAGACCTGCAATCATCTAAACCCTCCTTCTCCCTCAGTGGCCAGCCAGTCCCCAAACCCTGTCAGTTTCTTCAGTTCTATATCCTGGATAGTTCTCATCGTGATCTCTGATCTTCGTGTCCACCACCATCAACTCAACAGCCTCATGAGGCGTGCCACAGCCTTCAGGCTGCCTTCTCCAAAGGAACCGAGGTGTTCTTCCTAAAATGCAGATTGGAGCCCCTCACTCCTCTTACTTTTCCCACTATGGCTGGTAGGATAAGGTGCAATCTCCCCACCTCATGCATCCTTCTTCTTCCTCCCTTTTCCTCCCTCCCCCCGCTAGCCACTAGGACTCCTACCCTAGCCTGGCCTGCAGAAGTAGCCAACGCGTCCTCTCGGCAGTCCTTCTTCCACACACAGCCCCTGCCCCACCTCCTCAGCCACCCACAGACAAGCAGGGACTCCCTGGGTGGGCTCTCCCCACGCTGAAGTGTCCTCTGTGAACCCAGGCTCACGGCCGCTCTCCTGAGGGCCTGTCTGCTCATCTGTCCCCCTGACAATCCTGTGAGCCACGATGGCCAGGACCAGGTCGATTCTGTTCCTCACGGTCCCCTCCCGCTTCAGCGCGCCCAGTTGCTCTGTGGTTGTCCGTTGAATGGATCAGGAGCCCTTACAGGCCTTGCAGAGGAGGCAGAAGCCCTGTGCGTCCTAAGATGGGGCCGCCTCTCTGGCCGCTCACACCCGCCCGACTCCCACTGGCCGCGGAGTATCGGCAATTAGAATCCCGTCACCGGGGCGCCTCCTCCTTCCCCCGTGCTCCCGCTGCCTCCGCCCCTCCCTTCCACTCTCCCTCCCTCCACCCGTTCTTTGTCTCCCGCCTCGCCGCCACGCGCCCCCCGCGTTGCCTCTTCCCTGGGGACCCCCGCGGATCCCCGCAGAAGCGACGCTACGAGTATCTGCCTGCCGGGGCGGGGGACCCCCGCGTCCAGCCGGGGTTGGCAGGGCGGGAGGCGGTTCCTCTCCTTCTCTCTCTCTCTCTCTCTCTCTCTCTCTCTCTCTCTCTCTCTCTCTCTCTCTCTCTCCCCCTCCTCCACTCTCTCTCTCTCTCTCAGACACACACACACGCACGCACACACGCACGGAGCATCCTCCCCGTCAGGTCTCCCGGTCCTGCCCCGCCCGCCTCGCCTCCTGCTTCCTGCAAACCTTCTCTCTCCGAAATACCCACCCCGCCACGTTTCCTCCGGTTCCAGGACCCCTCTCGCTGACCCCTACCCTTATTCCTGGGATGGAGCGGATGGAGCCAGCCCGGAGCCCCCCACGGCCGGGGTGACAGCCCCCTACCCCACTGCCCCTCTCCCACCTGGTTCTCGCCCCAAGCACCATGGGCCTGAGGGGTTTCTGAGGCGCCAGACGCTGAAGATGACAGATGCTGGAGGTAAGGGATTGGGACCCCAAGATCCCTAACGTGGAAGAGGACGCAGGGTCACTCCGGCTCATGGTGGGAACCCTAGTGGGGTTGGATGGGGCCAAGAGACAAGGACTTTTCTTCCCTTGTCCCTACAGGGGGCTGCACCAAGGTAGGGTGCTGGGCTGCCAGGGGAGGGGGTGGAGATAGGATCTGTGTCCCTAATCCTCTCCCTCAGCCCGCTGCCTGGAGAAATTAATTTAAAAAAACAAACTGGTGTTGGGGGAGGGGTGAAGCTTAACTCCTTCTTGCCTGGTGAGGAGTTGGACTGTCGGATTGAACAGAAGTGGCCACTTGGGTCTGATTGGGGCATAAGGTCCCTGGGGTGCAGAAGATGCCCTGTTCCTCACCCCACCCCATCTCCAGCGGTGCTGCCAGGTGCCCCCAACCTGGGCCTTGTGAGAGGGGGTCACCACTTTCTCTAGCTCTACACTGCCACCCGAGCCCTAGCTTCCTCTCCCAAACACCCCTCTTCAGGCTTTTCCAGTTGCACTTCTCTCTCTTGGGTTCCTTCTCCTCTTCCAGAGCCCCTTTCCTCCTTCCTGCTCCACTGGGGGCTGCCCCTCTCCTGGCAGCTTTCTCCACCTCTCCCCAGGGCCTCACTCAGGGCTGCTGGAGCCCGGTCTCTCCTGCTTCCCCTGCCCCTGCTGCTGCTGCTGCTCTCTGGCTCATTTCTTTCTTGCTCTTTCTTCCTCCTCTCTGCAGCTCTATGGACTAACACTCCACCAACCTGTCCATCTCTGTCCTACACTCCATTCCCTCTTCAGGACTTGTGCACACTTTGTTTCTCTTTCTCCTTCCCCTGGGTCCCAGGGAACTTGGAGTTCACCTGCCTCCTGATGTTCTTCCTCTGGGAATTGGGAAATTTGGGGAGGAAGGAGTGGCCTGCAAGAGTTAGAGCCCACAGTGTGTCCAGAGGACAAGTTCATCTCCACCTTGAGGTGCTTACCTGGTTTGAATGTGAGTGAGTATGGTGTGTGTGTGTGTGTGTGTATGTATGTGTAAGAGTGTAGAGTTGTAGGAGTGTAAATGGGGGGTTCTCTAATTTTGTAAGGTTCAATTTTGAAAGGTGGTGTAGGAAGGGCCTGGAGACATCCTGATGTCATGCTTCCCAGAGTTCCCCATGGGACAGTGCAAAGAAGGCCTCCCATACATACCTCAGGGAGTTATTTGTTGAAGAAAGCAGTTTGTGCTGAATCAGAATGTATTGGGTGCTGGTGTGAGCTGGAAGCCCCAGCTCACCCCAGAGGGTATCTAAAAGAGGGTGGCATCCACAAGAGGGTCTCGTTCTTAGACTGGGATCTTGAATAAAGAGCACTTGGGCTTTGCATTGGCTTCCTAGGTGACAGGAGTGGTAATGCAGGAGACATAAGAGATGTGGGTTTGACCCCTGGATCGGGCAGATCCCCTGGAGGGGGGCATGGCACCCCACTCTAGTATTCTTGCCTGGAGAATCCCATGGACAGAGGAGCCTGGCGGGCTACAGTCCATAGGGTCGCAAAGAGTCAGATATGACTGAAGTGAGTGAGCACACACGCGGGCTTTCCATTCTCAAGTTGTCTAAAAGCAGCAGCAGCACTGCTGCGCTCAGGGAGCCTCCATTCTGATGGGAGAGGCGGTTCTTCTCTTCAGAGTCCCTACTGATGGGAATACTGGCCCCTCTCCTCAGGAGCTCCTGTCTGATGTGGGGGAGATGTGACCTAGTTAGGGAATCAATGAAGTATGAAAAATTACTCATTTCCTAGTGGCAGGGAAGGGTGGATTTAGAAATTATATAAACGAATGAGGGGAGTAATGGCTATCTAGGACAGCTTTCTGGTGGAGGTGGCAGCTGGGTCCTGGTCAGATGAGATTTTGCGACGGGATGAGGGAGTCTGGTTCATTCTTTGGTGCAGCCTCTTTTCCCATCTGCCTTCAGGACAGGAAGAGGAGGTCTAGAACTTCTTTGTTACTAGCACCCAGAGTTCAAAAATGGAAGAGAGTTCTTGGAGGCTCCATATCCCTGGCCCCTTTGTACACCTCATTTCCTGCTTGTAGCCCCAAGTGTCCATGGAGCCTGGGGTGGACGTACCAGGTCTTAGTGAGTATGAATCAGTTCCCCTACTCTATCCATCCTGTGCCTTCTCCCAGCAGTGTTCTTTCCTTATGAATAGGTTTCAAAGCTCCAGGATAGAGCTGAAGGGATCAAGGTTGCATTCAGCCTCTTACCTCTTGCATCTCAGTTTTCCCATCTGTAAAGTGGGGATACTAAGAATCCCAAGCCTGGCCAGCATGCAGTGAGATGATATCTATGTGATAACAGAAGAGGAGAGTTGGAAAATAACCCAGCAGGCATGTGTTCTAGCTTTCCTAGAATGTGTCAAATGTATGGTCCAATCCAGTGCTCTGCCCTTCTCGTGAGGACCTGAGAGTTAGAAATAATTGAAGATCATGCTGTTTAGTGTGGTCCTGACCCTGAGCTTCTTCTTTCTCCCCTCATCTGCTATCCACCCGCCTCTCTAACACCCAGGCCTTGGTTTAGGGATGCTGCAATCCTACATCTGCTAGGAAGCCTGCCCAAACTGTGTCAGCTACATATATCCTGCTTCCCCACCTGCCCTTCCTTTCCTACATCCTATAAACAAAACAAAACCCCTATCTATCCAACTTCTTGCCAGAACATGCATGATGCATCATAGAGATTTGGCTGTCCACTGTTCTGCTGTGGGTACTCTTTATACCCTTCTGCGTCTGTGAGTCTGTCTAGAACTGTGAGAACTGTGAGTTTGTTAAGAACAGAGACCCTGCTGACGATGCCAGCTTCCTGAACAGCTCATGTTCAGAAAGACAGGTGGTGACCGCACCAGTGATGCCAGCGGAGGGAGGCAGGACTGGGTGATGGGTGGGGAATGGCTGAGTGGATGGTGCAAATTCATGGATGTAAAAATGGGTAGACGGTTGAATAGGGTGGATGGTGGATGACTGACTGAATGAATGGGTGAATAGGCAAGAGATGCACAGATAAGTAGGGAGGTAGGTAGATGAGTAGATGGAAGAACCTGGGTTCTGGTTCTGATTTTGCCATAACTTATTATGTAATCTTAGGTCAATCATTCTCCCATCTGTTTCTTTATTTGTAAAATGAGAGGATTGGATTTAATAGTCTTCAAGATTTCTCCCAGATTTGATGTTGGACAGTTTATGATAATTAAATGTTTTAAGAAAATGCTAATGATGGAAAGGCTCAGGACGGTGAAGGGGAGATGTTCAGTGACCTGTGTGGAGACAAATCAGCTCGGACTGGGGCCATGGGAGAGCCTGTTGTCTGCACTTTGGACTTGCTTCTGTCTCCTGCCCAAGCCCACCATCTGGGGTACGGTTCAGATGGTTTCTCTTCAAGGGGCTGGAGGAAGAGTTGTAAGGGAAGGTGAGGAGCTAGAAGGCCAGGAGCAGGTAGCTGTTGGCAGCTCCCTTACCTCCACCAACTGTGGTCTATTTCCCTCTTATCCATGGTTCTTTTTCCTCTCTCTCTTGTTCTCCCAGCTGTCTCGAGTCATGGCCTCTTCAAAGCTCCGAGAACCTGTGGATGAGGTTTTTGGTAAGTACTCTTTGACTCTATCTCTAGCCAAGGCTAAGAGGTTTTGAGGGAGGGGCAGTCCAGGCAACGTCAGTGTGCGTGTATTTTGGCCTTAAAGTCTGAGTCTTTGTCACCACTATCTGAGTAGATATCCAATTACAACAGCAGTGATAATAATAAGGCTCCCCATTTATTAAGTGCTTTTCTCATGCCAGGTACTAGACTAGCACCACCATGTCACATGCCCTGCATCCCATCTGTTGTTGTTATTCAGTCACTACCTCCTGTCCAACACTGTGTAACCCCATCAACTGCAGTACACCAGGCTTTCCTGTCCTTTACCATCTCCCGGAGTTTGTTCAGATTCATGTCCATTAAGTTGGTGATACAACCTAACCATCTCATCCTCTGCCACCTGCTTCTCATTTTGCCGTAAATCTTTCCCAGCATCAGGGTCTTTTCCAATGAGTCAGCTCGTCACATCAGGTGTCCAAAGTACTGGAGTTTCAGCTTCAGCATCAGTCCTTCAAATAAATATTCAGGGTTGATTTCCTTTAGGATTGATTAGTTTGATCTCCTTGCAGTCCAAGGGACTCTCAAAAGTCTTCTCCAGTATCACAATTCAAAAGCATCAATTCTCTGGCATTCAGCCTTCTTTATGGTCCAACTCTCACATCTGTGCATGACTACTGGATAAGCCATAGCTTTGACTATGCAGATCTTTGTGGGCAAGTGATATCTCTGCTTTTTAATATGCTGTCTAGTTTTGTCAAAGCTTTCCTTCCAAGAAGCAAGTATCTTTTAATTTCATGGCTGCAGTCATTGTCTGCAATGATTTTGGAGCCCAAGAAAATAAAATCTGTCACTGTTTCCACTTTTTCCCCTTTTATTTGCCATGAAGTAATGGGACCAGATGCCATGATCTTAGTTTTTTGAATGTTGAGTTTCAAGCCAGCTTTTTCACTCTCCTCTTTCACCCTCACCAAGAGACTCTTTAGTTCCTCTTGACTTTCTGCCATCGAGTGGTATCATCTGCATATCCAGGGTTTTTGACATGTCTCTCCACAATCTTGACTCCAGCTTGTGATTCATCCAGCCTGGATTTCACATCATGTACTCTGCACAGAAGTTAAATAAGCAGGGTGATAATATACAGCTTTGTCGTATTCCTTTTCTAATTTTGAACCAGTCGGTTGTTCCATGTCTGGTTCTAACTGTTGCTTCTTGACCCACTTACAGGTTTCTCAGGAGGCAAGTGAGGTGGTGTGGTATTCCCATCTCTTTAAGAATTTTTCAGTTTGTTGTGATCCACACAGTCAAAGGCTTTAGTGTAGTCAGTGAAGCCGAAGTGGATGTTTTTCTGGAATTCCCTTGCTTTCTCCATGATCCGAAGAAAGTTGGTAATTTGATCTCTGGTTCCTCTGCCTTTTCTAAACCCAGTTTCTACATCTGGAAGTTCTTGGTTCATGTAGTACTGAAGGATTTCGAGTATAACCTTGCTAGCATGTGAATCGAGCACAATTTTACAATATTTAGTTCAAACATTCTTTGGCATTGTGCTTCTTTGGGATTAGAATGAAAACTGACCTTTTCCAGACCTGTGACCACTGCTGAGTTTTCCAAATTTGCTGACATATTGAGTGCAGCACTTTAACAGCATCATCTTTAGGATTTTAAACAGCTCAGCTGGAATTCCATCACCTCCACTAGCTTTGTTCATAGTAATGCTTCCTAAGGCCCATTTGACTTCACACTCCAGGATGTCTGGCTGTATGTGAGTGACCACACCATTGTGGTTATCTAGGTCATTAAGACCTTTTTTTGTGTAGTTCTTCAGTGTGTTCTTGCCACCTCTTCTTCATCTCTTCTGCTTCTGTTAGGTCCATACCATTTCAGGACCACGTTTTGTCAGAACTCTTCACGATGACCTGTCCATCTTGGGTAGCCCTGCACGGCATGGCTCATCACTGAGTTACACAAGCCCATTTGTCATGACAAAGCTGTGATCCATGAAGGGGGTATATCACTTTAACCCCACAATAATCCTAAGAAGTGTACCCATATAGCAGACATTAAGCCTAGGACACAGAGCGCTGCAGTGACTGGCTTTAAAGATCACACGGCAGTTTAGTGGCAGAGCTGGGACAAGAACTCCAGACTGCCCAACTCCCTGCTGGCAGTCACTGTGCTGTATACCAGGATTCCCCAGCAGAAGCAACACAGGTTACCTCCAAGTCCCATAAATAAGGGACCTCATCTACATGATGTGCAGGAAAATAAAAAATGCATAACACACTTAGCATCTACACTCCCGGGGCAGCCAGGACCAACCCCCCTCTGTTCTGAGATGCATGGACTCCCACACACACACCCTATTATTTGCCTCCTGCAGTCTTTTTATTGTGTGGATTAGAGAAAGACCACTGAGAGGACTGAGTTCCCAGCATGCACCGGGGTGGAAAGGCCGTTTCCTGGCTGGATTCAGTGGAGAAGTCAGTGAGCAAAAGAAGGTGGAGGAACACGGTGGGAGAGGTGTAAGCAGAAAGCTCTGTCACGTACGCAGCCATCAGGGCTTTCAAGCCGGGAAAGGCTCCTAGGTGTGGAATGCCATAGGGCCTCCAGCGTCTCCTCCCCTGCCTCTCCTCATCTCTACCTGCCTTGCCCTTCCTTTTCCTCCAGCCCTGCTCAACTGACTCTCCCCTGTGGCTGCCGCAGATCCTGGCGATGCCTGGAACTGCTGCCTCCTGGCTTCTGAGAACTGCTTCCCGCCCTGGCCTCCCTGGGGCCTGTGCATGAAAGCTTTGCCTTGGGGACTCCCCTAGCCTCAAACAGTCTCTGGGCCTCAGACTCTGAATCTGTCCATCCTTACCCAGGTCCAGCCTGACTCCCAGCCTGGCAGAGGTGAACTCCCCCTTCCTTAGGCTTTTCAGCCACCAACCCCAGCCCAACCCTTCCTGTTTTCCTTCTCCCCAACCTGCTGAGGTAGCTGCCAGCCTGGCCGGTTTCCTGAAGAGAAAGGTGATGAAATATTCATGACTTCCCACAGCCCTGGGCTGGCTAACTCCCAGGGGGAGAGGGAGAGGGAGAGAGAGATGGAAGGAGGGATGGAAGGAGGTGAGAGGGGCCTGGTAGAGCAAGGCACCAGGAGAGAAACTGGCTCCATCTTGCCTCGGAAATCCCCAAGCCCCTTAGGAGTCCCTTTGCTCCCTAGACCCTCCACAGTAAGATGACCATGGTTTGACGTGGCCCAGATTCAGGTGCAGAGGGCCATTCTCCTTGGCCCAGGGCAGCTGGACACCAGCTAACGCTGGACTGGTTGAGGATGCTCATCAGCTGCCTACCAGCAGTCCTGTCTACTGTCCTTGGTCCCTCTGCACTCTGGGCCAAACTTTGCTCTCTGAGGAGAGTAAGTGCCTGTAAACTAAGGGATTGAATTCACAAGTCTCTCCATCTCTGCTTCAGAGGAGGTAGGGAGGGCTTGGTAATTACTCGCTGACCCTCTGGAGCCAGACTGCCTATAACCCTGGCTTGCTCTGCACCAGCCCTATCAGTTCAGTTCAGTCATTCGGTTGTGTCCAACTTTTTGTGACCCCATGGACTGCAGCACGCCAGGCCTCCCTGTCCATCACCAACTCCCGGAGCCTGCTCAAACTCATGTCCATCAAGTCAGTGATGCCATCCAACCATCTCATCCTCTGTCATCCCCTTTTCCTCCTTCCTTCAATCTTTCCCTGCATCAGGATCTTTTAAAATGAGTCAGTTCTTCGCATCAGGTGGCCAAAGTATTGGAGCTTCAGGTTCAGCATCAGTCCTTCCAATGAATATTCAAGATTAATTTCCTTTAGGATTGACTGGTTGGATCTCCTTGCAGTCCAAGGGACTCTCAAGAGTCTTCTCCAATATCACGGTTCAAAAGCATCAATTCCTCTGCACTCAGCTTTCTTTATGGTACAACTCTAACATCCATACATGAAAAATCATAGCTTTGACTAGATGGACCTTTGTCAGCAAAGTAATATCTCTCTTTTTTAATATGCTGTCTAGGTTTGTCATAGCTTTTCCAGCCCTATACCCTCAGGCAAATTAAGGCTGCCCTGAGAATTCCTGGAATCTCCTTGGGTTGTGGGGAGATTTAAATGAGCTAGTAGTTATAAAACACTTAGGACATTTGTACACACACACACACACACACACACACATACACTGTCACACACACAATGTTCTATGCCTGTTAGTGCAATGAACAAAATAGAGAAACATCTGCTTTCATGGAGCTGACATTTTGATAGGTGGAGAGAGACAATAAACTAAATAACATATATGGTATGCCAGAGAATGATAAATGATATAGGAAAAAATTTAGCTGTGGGTTTTGGGGATATTCTAAATTGAGTGGTCTCTCAGTGAGAGGAAGCATTTAAGCAGAGACCTGAAGGAGCTGAAAGAAGGAACTGTGCAGAAATCTATGGCAAGAGCCTTGCAGGAAAGGGAAGGGGAAGTGCAAAGGCCCTGAGGTGCAGGATAGCTTGTTTAAGGAAGAGCCAGGGTGGCTGGAGCAGAGGGACAAAGAGGGAGAGCATCTCTGAACAGCCTGAGTCTAAAGGCCATGCTGAGAACTCAGCTTCTTCCTGTGTGAGATGGAAGTCAGTGGAGGTTCTGAGTGGAGGGAGGAGTAACACGAGCTGACATGTTTTATCAGGATCACTGGCTGCTGGGTTGGAAATAGACTGTAAATGGGAAAGGGAAGCAGTGGGAAGACTAGCTGGGAGGATCTGTAACAGTGAGTCAAGAGGTGATGGTGACCTAGACCAGGGATCTGTATGTTCTCCTACTCCTTTCCTCTCCCCTCCTCTTTCTCCCCACATGTAGGCATGTATGTAAGTGTGTGTATACAAAGACACATATACACAATATTTTATGGCGGGAAATCAAAAGTAGAGACTAGCACAAAGTACCCCATCATACACTTATGTACGTATCACTCAGCCTCAAGTATCATCAACTCATGGACAGTCTTGTTTCATCTACATCCCCTTCCTCTCTTCCCTCCTAGTTTCCTGGATTATTTTGAACTTAATCCAAAACATCATGTCATTTCACCAAAAATATCTCAGCATGTTTAGATATATTTCCAAAGTAGAGCTAACAGGAATTGTGGTTGGATCAGTTTGTAGGGTAGGAGGGAGAGGGAGGAATCAAGGGTGACTGGCCTTAGCAGCTGGAAGAATGGAGCTGTTACTCATCGAGATGGGCAGACTGGGCAGCTTGCGGGGTGAGGACGTCAGGAGTCCAAGAGTAACATGTACATTGAAGATGTCCATTGGACATCCAAGTGGAAGTGTCAAGTAGGGAGCTGGACCCATGAATTACCAACTGGGTCTAGGTCTGAGAGGGCTTCCCTTGTGGCTCAGCTGGTAAAGAATTAGCCTGCAGTGTGGGAGACCTGAGTTCAGTCCCTGGGTTGGGAAGAGCCCCTGGAGAAGGGAAAGGCTACCCACTCCAGTATTCTGGCCTAGAGAATTCCGTGGACTGTATAGTCCAGGGGGGTCACAGAGAGTCAGGCACGACTGAGTGACTTTCACTCACTTCACTAGGTCTGAGAGGGTGACCAGGTAGACAGTGGGGTCTTTCACAGAGCCAGGGACAGAGACAAGGTGGTGCATTCGTTTGATGGACTGAGTTTGAGGTGCCTGGGTGCTTTAGATGTGGCAGGTGTTGAGGTGCTCAGACTTGGAATTCAGGGGAGGAATCAGAGCTGGAAATAGATATAGGTGGTAGTTCAGCCACTAGGGTGATTTAAGGGGTGTCTACAGACAAGAGAAAGAGGAGCAGGCAAAGCAGGGCAGGCAGGAGTGATGGGATGGGGTCCCTGAGATCCCGGAGGGTAGAGTGGTGAAGAAAGGTCTTAAGCCATGATGGTCTGGGAAGGACTCTTTCTGCCTGGAGAAACTCGGGGACACTGCAGAAGGAAGTCTGTATTCTAGGGTGGAACAAATGGAAAGTGAAGCTCGGAGCTGTAGGGTTTATGAGTAATCTGTTGGGTTTGCCTACTCTTCCACATTGTCCTCATCCAGGACCTAGCCCTGGGCCATGTGCCCCAGGACGGGAGAGAGACGCTTCAGGGTTCTGTGGGCTCTCCTCTTTGCCACTGGCTCATAGGGCTCCCTCTAGTTAACTGCAAGTCATCTAGCTGCTCAGCAGTGCTGTCTGAGTGTGACCCTGAGCCTGGCACAGAAAGCCAGCATCCCCAGCAGGGCCAGTCTCTCAAGCAAGACTGTGTGAGCGTGCTCAGTTGCTCATGTCCAGCTCTTTGCGATCCCATGGACTGTAGTCCACCAGGCTCTTCTGTCCATGGAATTTTCCAGGCAAGAATACTGTAGTGGGTTGCCAGTCCCTCCTCCAGAGGATCTTCCCAACCCAGGGACTGAAACTGTCTTTTGTGTCTCCTACATTGGCAGGTGAATTCTTTATCACTGCACCACCTGGAGCCAGAGCTAGACTAGCCAGGCTCAAATCCCAGACTGTTGCTAGCTGCGGGCCTCAGGCATGAGACTTGACCTCTCTGATCCTCAGTTTGCTTAGCTGTGAAATGGGAATAAAAGCTATCCCTAGCCTGTGGGTTGTTCTGGGTAGACAAGGCAATGAATGTACATTCTGACACCTAGTTGGCACTTCTTCAGTGATAGCCATTACAACTGTGCTCTCTCCAGCCTCATCTTCCAGTCCTCCCCTCCACAAACCTGCCCTCTCATTGCTCTGGAGGCATCCTGCCCCCAGCTTCCCTTCCTCTCAGCATAGCATATGCCAGTTTTGCCAGCCTCCACCAGTTTTGCCAGCCCCCTCTCTACAACTCCCAGACAGACCTGAAGACCCAGCTTTGGTGTTTCCTCCTCCAAACAGGACAATCCTGTCCTCTGTGCCTGTGAGAGGGTCTATCACACATTGTATTTACAAGCTGACATCTCCAGCTCCCTGGGAGACTGTGAGAGACTCGGTTTTCCATTTCATTGGACTACCAGTGCCCAATACTCGGAGACATTGTTGAATGCCTGGGTGTGCGTGCAGGTGGCCACTTGAGGCGGGCCTCTGGGTGTGCTGTCCTTATGTATCTGGTCTCTGTCCCTCTTCCCTGGTTTGCAGACCTGGACTTGGCAGTGCCAGAAACCGTCAGACTGGACAGCAGTTTACACAAGGCCCGGGCCCAACTACTGGCCAAGGGCCGGCGACACCGGCCCTCTCGCTCCAGGCTTCGGGACAGTGCCAGCTCTGCAGAGGATGGTGAAGGCTCCGATGGGCCTGGAGGCAAGGTTGGGACAGTCCCCTCAATCACCATACCCTACCCACCCTTCTTGCCCCTTCTTGCCCCTGGATAATCCCTCCAAACCACTCTTCCAGGGGAACCACACCCCTAGACTTCTCACATAAGGCTGACAAATACTAGTTTGTGCAGTTCAATTCTGGCTCATTTCATCCTTTCAAGCAAGGTATTACCCCATTTTCCAGACGGGAAAACTGAAGCTCTAAGAGGTTCACTAACAAAGTCACACAGTTAGTAAGTGAAGGAGGCCCGATGCAGCCCCTGCTTCTGTGACCAGAAATTCCATCTCTCACTGCTCGCTGCCCAGCCACCCCTCGGCCCAGGACGGCACGAGGAAGCCCTCCCTCCAGGCCGGGGAGGCCCTAGGAGCCCGGGCTCCCCTCCGGGAAGAGGGGAAGAGGGTAGGCGGTGAGCAGCTGCCCCTCCTCCAGGGAACCGACGGCTGCGGGAGCCCCCTGCACCGGCTGCGCTCGCCTCTGCACTCGGGCCCCGGGTCCCCAGCGGGGGGCTCCTTCTGCCTGGAGCCCCCGGGATTGCGGCGCAGCCTGGACGAGGACGAGCCGCCGCCCTCACCGCTCGCACGCTACCGGCCCCTGCACAACACCGCCTCGCACGAGGGTCTGGCCGCCGCCTCCGGCTCGCCGCCCCGCTCCGCTGCCTCGTCCGACAGCTCGCCCAGCTTCGTGCGCCGCCACCCTCGCGCCGAGCTGCACAGCGAAGGTGAGCAGCGGCCGGCGCGGCGCCCCCTGCCGGCAAGCACTCCTTTGGGCTCCGAAGCACTTGGCCGGACCTCGGGTTTGGCACCGGCTGGCTCAGGGGAGGTGGGGAATAAAGACCACGGTTCATTCATTTATTTCCAGAGAGCCTTAATGTGTGCCAGACACTGTCTGGGCACTGGGACACACAAAAGAACAAGCAGATGCTGTCCTCGTCCTCGCGAGGCTTATAAGTTCTAGGGGAAGCAGTCAAATAATTCCTTATAGTTTGAGGGGAAGCAATCCCTTAATTAAATGTATAGGTAGGTACAAGGTGTATTGAGTGCTATTCGAGAAAGGGAACGCAGGGCGGAAGGACATTTATCAGGTTGAAAATATCCTGGGAGCAGTTAGGAGCCTCCTGCAAGGCTTCTTGAGGAAGTGACATGTGAGCCAAGATTAGAAGATTGGTTACAAGTTGGCCAAGATAAAATTAACAGTAAAGAGTAGCGATCCCTACTTTCCAGAGTGGTTTATGGTTTGTATAAGGCTTTCATAAACATCTTATTCAGTTCAGTTCAGTCGCTCAGTCGTGTCCCACTCTTTCCAACCCCATGGACTGCAGCATGCCAGGCTTCCCTGTCCTTCACTATCTCATCCTATTAGGTCTCATGAAACAGGCATTGTTATTAGCCCCATATTTAAGATGCAGGAAGCTCAGAGAGGTAGTGACTTGTCCTAGGTCACACAGCTAGTGAAAGGCATTAGAGTAAGGTTGCCTGATTCTAAGTCAAGAGAATTTCTATCACCTTATTGGAAGTTGATAGAGGCAGACAAGCCACCACATAGGCTATTTCCTTCCTTTTCTTCCTTGAAAGATGACAGCCGGGATGCCAGCCCACCTGAGCCCGCCAGCCCTACCATTGGCCTGGATAAGAAGACTCGCCGAAAGTTCCTGGACCTGGGGTGAGTGACCAGAAACAAAGGCTTGGGGATTGGGTAGCACAATGGGCAGCACTGTTCCACTCCCCCTTGCCCTCCCCACAGGGTCACCTTACGCCGAGCATCCACTAGCAAGAGCCGGAAGGAGAAGGGCAGCAACCGTCTGTCCATGGGCAGCAGGTGAGAGGTACCCACAGCCCCTCAGCCACAGCTTCTGCCTGTAACTCCCCGTGGTTCCAGCCCTCTCCTCGGTGCCCGCACCCATGCAGCGTATTCTCTCTGCAGGGAGTCGGTGGAGGGGTCCAGCAGGTCAGGGGGCTCCCCGTTCCTGCCCTTTTCCTGGTTCACAGACAGTGGCAAGGGCTCCGCATCTTCTGGCAGCACCACCTCCCCGTCCTGCTCCCCTAAACGCGAGGGTTTCAGCCCTAAGAAGTCAGCTTCTCAGGTGAGTCCATGGCCGTCTGGCCTCCATCCTGGCCCCCAGACTCAGGTGACATGAGGACATACTTCACCCTGGCTTGGGCCTGGATCCAGGCATTCCCGGAGTCCATCTGTCCATCCAAGGAGCCATTCGATGATCATTAATTCATCCAGTCTCTGAGTTCAGGCATTCACTTGTTCACTTGTTCGTATGCCAAGTGGTTCCTTTGTTGACTCATTCATTGCTGTCTCCATTCAACACATGTAACTGAGCATTATGATCCCCTAGTACACACTCAGCCTGAGGGCTCCTCTATTCCTGCTAACTCTTCTGCCTGGCTCAGTTCTGACTCCACATCCTGTATTAGGAGCTGGCCTACATGTGGTACAGTGAGGCTGGGGGGAACAGAGATGAATAGGACCGCAACCTAGCTAGTGCTTGGAAAGTTCACAACCCTGTGGGTGAAGTGAGACCAAGGAACAGAAGCAACAGTGAGCACCTATTTATGTTCAGGATTCTGTGGCCTACAAAGCTCCAAAAGCATTTTTGTTTACCCTCACAAAAGTTCAGTGAAGTAGGGAGGGCAGGCACACTCATCCCTATTGTGAAGTGAAGTGAAGTGAAAGTCAGTCGTGTCTGACTCTTTACGACCCCATGGTCTGTACAGTTCATGGAATTCCCTAGGCCAGAATCCTGGAGTGGGTAGCCATTCCCTTCTCCAGGGGATCTTCCCAACCCAGGGATTGAACCCAGGTCTCCCGCACGGGAGGCAGATTCTTCACCAGCTGAGCCACCAGGGAAGCTCATCTTGTACAGACGGGCAAATGCAGGCCGAGACTGAAGGGAATTGCCTACAGACTCAACTGGATTTAGATGCCAGGCTCTAATGACCCCCAGCCCTGTGCTTGTTCTGTGATTCTGTTCCTGTGTGCAGTCGGGTCAGAGAAGATCAGAAAACTGTACATTCAGGGGAGAAAGGGTCCCTCTCCCACATCCTCCCTCCCTTTCTTCCATTGTGCTGGGCCCTGGTGAACAGACACAGCCCAGACACTCGTATAGCTCAGAGTCCAGTGAAGACATGACATCTAACCAGGTTTTTATAAGCCAGGGTGCTGGAGGCCATGCTGAAGAGGCTCAAGTCAGGAACACCTGACCCAGCCTGGGGGAATCCTGGTCAGCTGTCAAGGAAGCGACAGCAGCGTGACCTCCATTCCCGCTAACTGCTCAGTTCTAGCCCTGCAGCCTTGCTCTGTGTGCCTGCCCAGCTCCTGGTTCACATCCAAGGGCCCTGAGAAACTCCTGGTGCCTGGTCCTGGACTTCAGCTCCATCTGAACAGGGATGGTAGGTTGTGGGTTGCTGCCTTGGTCTTGAGGTGAGCTCTCTCCTCAGCAGTATGCCCCCTTTCCATCTAGGAATCCACCCTGAGTGATGATTCCACACCCCCCAGCAGCAGCCCCAAGATCCCAAGTGGTCCCCGGCAGGCGGCCAAGTGTTCCTACCCCTACCACACTCTGTCCCAGTCTTCCGATGAGGTAAGCAGGCCCTTACCTCTGACACAGCCAGGTGTGTAGGCCACAGGGCACACCCTGCCCCCTCACTCTCCCTGGTCTCCACCCCAGTTTCTGGATGAGCCTCTTCCGACCGTCTACCACTGGACCAGTCAGCAAGTGGGCCAGTGGCTGCAGAGCCTCAACCTGGAGCAGTATGCTGCTGAGTTCGCTGCGCGGCAGGTAGATGGGCCGCAGTTACTGCAGCTGGATGGAAGCAAACTGAAGGTGGGTTGGGGTGGGGGGACCACCACCCAGTTGGATCCCTGAGGCAGCCTTCAAGGATTGGGATCCCCTCATCCTGACCTTTCCACTCCCTTTAAGACCACTGCCCTGACCTCTGACCTCTAGGCAAGATCCTTGATCTTTGCCCTCTAGCATGGATTCCCTCCCAGTCTTGACTCCAGTCCAATTCCTCAGTCTGACCTTCAAGCTCCAGCCAAAGTCTTCAGGTTGACCTCTGACCTTGAGGACTAGCCTATCATCTGACTCTTGACTCTAATGAGCCTCCCCTTGTCATCTCATCTGAATTTTGGAGTCTTCATCTCTAAGACTAAAAATCTTGGAGGCTGGTGGTTGTGGGAGGCAAGTAGGGGGAGGGAGGGAGGGTGTCAGAGGTTGTGCTCTGATCTCTGTTCTGGGGGTTTCTGGCCGGTTTTGCACCGTCTGCTTAGCTGCTTGGGGAAGCAGTGGTGAGGAGAGTCCCCCAGAAGTCTTTGGAACAGGGGCCTCAGCTACTGATGGGCTGTGTGACCTCGGACAGACTCGCTTCCCATCTCTGGCCTCATGGAATCTGGCAGGGTTATTTCAAGGCTGAAATCCTGAGTTGAGGGATGGGAGCCAAGGATTAGGGTGGGGAAGGGGCAAAGAGCCTGGAACCCTGCACCATTTACCCTTATCTCTCCTAGCCACTCCCATTCCAAATTTTTGCCCTGAGGGTCCTGATCCATCAGCAAGCTTGGGAGGTGGAGGCTGAGGGCTGGCAGAGCTCCAGCGAGAATACACCTGGGCCACAGAGAACCCTGGGCTTGGGTTGGCCAGGTGTGGGGCTCTTCACTTCACCGTTGGATCCCTCCCCCAGAGTCTGGGGCTCAGCAACTCGCATGATCGGGCGCTGGTGAAACGGAAGTTGAAGGAGCTGGCGGCGGCTGCTGAGAAGGAGCGCAAGGCCCAGGAGAAGGCTGCACGGCAGCGTGAGAAGCTCCGGCGCAGGGAGCAGGAGGCCAAGAAGAGCTAGGGAGATGGGTGGGCAGGCACTGGCACCTGGCTTGGGAAGCTGCTGGGCTCTGCGGGCACAGGCCGCCTTAGGAGGCGGGGCCTGGGCATCAGGCTTGGGTTGGCCTGGCTCCATGCTCTCAGGAGGAACAGCCCTCTCACCCTGTCATCTGTCTGGACCCAGATCCCTCAGAAAGAGAGACCCAGGGGAGAGGACCCAGTAATAAATCCCCTTGCAAGGACTTTTTGGCACAAAGTTCCTGGGGGAAGTGGCAGATTATGGGCAGAGAGGCCAGGGCTGAAGCAAATCAGGGAGCCCAGAGGTGCCTGAGTGATTCTAACCCTGTTCCCTCAGGCCAAGGGGGTCCTGGGGCTGCCAGTGAACTAGGAGGCCTGCATACCTTCCAGAGGCCCTGGGCTCAGAGATATGGGTTTGAGCCTCTCTGCAGTAGCAGGTGGATAAAGTAGTTCCTTTCCAGCTCTCCCAGGTGACTGTGTCGAGAGAGCTCTGCAGGAGGCTGGTGGGCCTACAGCAAGTTGCACTCAAAGCAGACTCCCAGTCTGCACTCCTCAACAGGAGAGTAGAGAAAGCAGCATGATTACCCTGTCATCTTTGCAAGGGCTTTAGGAGAAGGAAGGGAGGGGTCTCAGTGGTAGGATGATGCCCCTGCAGGTCTGCCCCTCCTGAGGCCCACACAAAGCCTGGGTTTTGACCGACTCTCCAAGTTGGGCCCACTTCTGCTGCTCCTGCGGAGGCCACCTGGAACCTCTCTGAAGATGGCAAACTTGGGAACTGGTGGGGACAAATGACACCCCCATCAATGCCTAGATGGCCCTTAACTGGTGAATCCTCACCCCAGCCAGGCAGAGAGGCAAAATCTGGGAGGGCCCTGAAAGCTGCTAAATTGAAAAGGTTCATCAGCCCTCCCCGACCTGTCCTGGTTCTTATCAGAGCCTCCGTGGGCTCCAGACCTGGCAGACAGGAGGGGTGGGGCCCGCTCCCTGGGTGGGGGTGGAAGCCATCCCAGAGCCCAGGGAAGGTGTCTGTCCTTCTAGGGTGAGTGTGTCCAGTGTCCAGGCATGGTGCTGGCCAGCAGCTAGCCCAGCCTTTGCAGCACTGGCCAGAGTTAGCAGTAAGGTCAGAGGCCTTAGACTAGAAACCTCCCTTCACCTCCTCCCACCAGCATGGAGCAGCAGACAGGCCCCCATACACCCACTCCCCTCGCTCCAGCCCAAGGGCTGTGGCTGTGACCCCTGTTCTCTGGGTCTCAGTTCTTTTTTCCCTTCTGCTGTCTGTGCTGAGAGAGGGGCTTCAGAGGGGGGACTGGACATGGGGGCACTAGTACCACCTGGGCCCCAGAGGGGCTGGTGGGGAGGATGGAAAGCTCCCAAGTCCTTGAAGCCATGAGGAGCTATCTGGGTGCCCACCTGCATGTGAAGGGGGAGGCGGTACTTAGTTTCTTTCAATAAACGCTTATGATGTGCCAGCGGCCTTCCTGTTCGCCCCGGCCGGGGGTTGGGCTGGGCTCTGAGCGTGGCAGGGCCACAGGTCTGTCACTGGGTGCCGCCCTGTCAGGGATTCCGAACGGACGGCTGTGGCCACTGTTGTACTTGGCACGGCCCGGGTCTTGTCCCGAGCATGTCATGTGTTGCTCACGGGCACTGCAGTCCGCATACGTTTGTACAAGAGGCTCTGCCTCCGCCAGGAAAGCAGACGGGCCGCGGCCTCGTTCCAGCTCCTCTTTACTGTGGATGTCACTGTCGCCATCACAGCCGCTGGGAGGGCACACAGCTTTAGCCCCGTGTGCTGAGGGGAGGGTTAGGGGCTTTGGGGCTATAAAACTATCTATATATACACACAACATTCTAGAGAGAAAGCCACCCCAAGCACACGCATGTCCAGGCACAGTGGGAGTTGGGGTCCGGAGCTCACGAGGGACCGTGGGTGGTGGGTAGGTGTATGCACATGAGGGCATGCAGGGGAAGGGCTCGGGAGGTGGCAGAAACATTGCTGGGGTTACCTACAGGGACGAGAGGTTGGGTGGCTGACCTCTGTGTCCTCCCAGATAATTTGGCTTTAGGGGTGAGCCCCAGGTGAGAAACCCCTCCCTCCTACCTTTGACCTTAGAGAGGAGGGAGAGACTATAGGACCAGATTCCCAATCAGGGGTCCCCTCCCACTACCCCAGATGCGGCAGGCACCTGGCCCCTTCCCAACACTGACACCAGACCAGCACCAGGGTACCGGTATGGGCCAGGACAGTAAGGCAAGCAGGGGAGTCCACTCGGAAGGCCAGGGCTGTGGTGGGCGATGAGGGGGACCTAGGGCCCCTGGCAGAGAAGTGGCAGCTCTGGGCTCAGAAAGAAAGACTGCCATGGAAACCTATCTCTGGAACACCCCATCAGGATGGAGACATCCTCCAATCCTCAGGCGTTGCCCACAGAGACTGGACCCAGGGAGACCACCAAGGGGTCTCCATGGAGACAGAGATTGGCACTTAGGGGCCACCACAGACAGGTCACTGCAGTGATTTCCGAAGACAGAAGCTGGTCAACAGGGAGAGCCTCCTGCACCTGGGCGGGGTGGGGAATGGGGAGGGTCACCACGGTGGCCGGACCCAGCGACAGCAGTCCATTCTCCTGGGTGTAGGTGAGTGGCGTAGCTCCTAGCTGACACGGTACGTGGACGTGTTCTTGGGCTCCGTGCTGGGCACACACCAATCGCCGGCCTCCTGGATGGTCTGGTAGTGGCGCCAGGCTGACTTGTTGTAGACAGGCAGGCGCTCCACTGAGTCCGTGGACAGGGCCTGAGGGGCGTCAGGGTCAGCCTCTCCTGCTTTCCTGCACCTTGCCCACTCCCTGGCGGACCACCCTTGCCCAGCGGTGGGCTCCAGTGGCCACTAACTATGGCCCACATGTCAGTCCAGCCAGGTGCCACACTGGCTGAGATGACTAAACCAGAAAGACCCATGAAAGCGTCTGTCCCTTCTGTGGCTTGCTCCCGCCCGTTTAAAAAGGCTGTTCACTCAAAGGTCAGGGAGGGAGAGGGAGGAGGCAGGCTGTGTGACCTTGAAGGTCACCAGCTCTGGGCCTCCGTCGCCCCCTGAGCTGAATGAGTTCTCCATGCTTCCTCACAAGTCAAGGGTTCCCAGAACAGGGTCTCATTCATGTACCACAGACTCCCTGAACCTGCCTGCCAACTTAGGAGTGCCTGGTGGCTGGGGAACTATAGCTCTGCTCTGATTCTCAGTCTGAAATCAGGAAAAGATTGGAGGGATGGAAAAGAAACCTAAGAACAGGCCCGACCTGTCAGCAACCCACCCCTGCCCCTTAGGCGGGCTTTGCAGGCAGGGGCCCTCACCTTGAGATAGATGACAGCGTCGGTCCCAAAGCCCTCCATGGAGAAGAGCTGCAGGTCCCCCTGGAAGTACTTGGCATAGAGGCGGGAAATGGGGAGCCCATACCCGAAGCCAGCCTGCAAGGAGGTGGGAAGGGAGCGCGCTGAGACACTGGGCCTGGGCTCCCTGGAGCTGCAGAGACCTATATGCTGAGTGAGGATGGCTAAGCTTGGGTCGTACAGGAGGCTCCCAGCACCAGGGTGAGGAGGGGACAGGAGAGAGGGACAGCTCGGAGACAAGATGGGGACTGTAGGGAGGGGGAAATCAGTCCAGTGGGGGAGGAAGGCTGCAGGGCATGGTGGGGGTGGGGAGCAGCGAGCAGGGCAGGAGAGGAGGCTGGCCCTGGTAGTCAGGGGTCTGTGCAGGTCACTGGGCACCTCTCTGTCTCCATTTCCTACACTTAGCCCTGCCTATTCCACTGGGAATGGACATGGAGGTGCTGGTGAGCTGAATAATGCCAAGAGAGAGGTAGTTACTTGAGGAGAGAGAGGACAGGGAGAACTGAGGCAAGGTGACAGACAGACACCCACAGATAGGCAGGGAGGCACAGGCTGCAGGGAGGGAGGAGGAACAAGGAGGCCCAGACCCGGAAGAGCTGACCGACGTCACACACAGCCCTCGGGATGCAGGGACCACGGGAGGCAGGGAAGCGAGTGATGGGCACGTGTGACAGTTTGCTAAGAAGAGACCAGAAGACTGACAGGCATTCTTCAGGAGGTCGGGGAACTGGAGTGAAGCCAGCTCACCAGTGGGGTTCCCCCGGTGCCAGGCTGGGGCGTGGGGGCTGTGGAGTACATGTAACTGAAGAGTCGATCAATCTTCCTCAAGGGAACACCCCCACCTCGGTCACTCATCTGGGGGAGACAGGACATGTCAGGGTCTCTAGACCTCAGTTTTCTCCACACCCCACCCCTGCTCTTCTCAGGTCTTCCTCACCCCCAGCGTCTTCCCTAAGCCCATCTCCTGGCAGGAGGGAAGTCTCCATACCACTGCTCTCGGGCCCTCAAAGTCAAGGGTCACATACTTTGATGGAAAGGTCTTCCTCGCCCAAGGCCACCATGACCTTGACAGGTGGAAGAGTGACGCTGGATTCATGGCTTTCCACAGTTGCCCGCATGGCATTCTGCAGTGGAAAAGGTGGTAAGATACAGTGAGAACAGCCTAGACCAAACCACCCCCCACCCTCACAAAGGAACGTCCCCCAGTCTCCTCACCTTGAAGAGTTCAAAAAGCATGTGGTAGAGGTGGGAGGGGACATAGACCATGTGAATCGGCTGTTTGGAGTTGGATGCTGCCAGGGAAGTCCAGACCAAAGATCAGGAGATTGTCAAGAGGTCACCATTCAGCATTCATTCACCAGCACCTAACACCCAGCACTCAACCACCATCCATGGTCCATCCATCTGCTCCTTCGTTCATCCATCTATTCATTCATTCAGTGTCCATTCATCCATTTACCTCTCCATGTAATATCCATCCATCATAGTGTCTGTCCATCCATCCATCCAGTATCCACCCATTCATCAATCAATCCATTCAACATCCATTCATTCCTCTATCTACCCATCCAACCATCCAATTGTCTTCCAGTCTATTCATCTGTTCAAACGTCTATCTTTTCCATCTATCCATTCATTCAGAGTATAGATCCATCCTTCCATTCATCCACTGTTTATCCATTTGTTCATCATTTATCCACTCAAATAGTATCTATCTATCTATGCTATACCTAGCCTACTAGCATTCACCTTGATAGCAGAATCCCCTGGAGAGCTTTTCACCCAGGGGAGAGAGGAAGGGGCTACCCAGGTGATCCTGACACCAGCATCCTACTTCCTAAGAATCACTCTAACCTGGAGAGTTTCTTGGTTTTAGGGACTGAGTATCTTCCTGGTGCCTGGCACAGAGCTCTGTATGTAGCAGAAGCTAAATAAATGTGCAACGGATCAATGAATGAGGGAATCTGAGGCCCTGTGCTAGGCAAGCGGAGACAAAAAGTTGAATAAAATTCAGCCCTACCCTCTCAGAAATTCATGTCTAGACAGAGAAATGCACACCTCACTTTCACATCAGGTGTTGTACCCAGAGCTGTGTGCGAGGCTCTGGGCTTGACCCTGGGGATCCGGAAGTAAAGTGGCCTGTCTCTGCCCTTCGGTTTCTGCCCCCAAGTAATTTAAACAGCGCAATTTAGAGGTCCACCGGGGGCAGGCAGGGCCTAACTCCTCTCTGGGAGGTCTGGGGAGGCTTTGCAGAGGAGCTGGACTTGAACGGGCTCTTAAGGGAAGACTAGGATATGGGCAGTGTGACTTCCAGGC
This sequence comes from Bubalus bubalis, assembly GCF_019923935.1. NCBI lineage: Eukaryota > Metazoa > Chordata > Mammalia > Artiodactyla > Bovidae > Bubalus > Bubalus bubalis. The sequence continues at coordinate 26,565,557 of NC_059159.1, read as the reverse complement.
ATAGAGGCATGGACGCCTCAGGTTTCTGGTGCACAGGCCAGAGTGGCTGAGCAGCAGGGGGAGGTGGGGAGGGGAGAGGTAACTTCCAGGTCTCTGGTCCTCCTCACCCCTCCACCTCCAAGGTGTTTATCCAGTTCACCCCCTTCTTTTCCTCTCTGCTGCCTTCCCCTCCCCTTGCCTAAACCTGCAGTGACCTCCTAACTGGTCTTCCTGGGTCCTCTCCTGTCTCCTCCAACCTCTAAATTAATCTTTAGAATGTTATTCAGATCCTGTCATCACTGTGCCTCAAACCTCCAGCGGTTTCTCAAAATCCCAGCTCCCGTCTGTAGCCCATGGGCCCTGCATGCCCAGCTTCTCTCTCCCGCCCCTCACCCCTTCAATCTCCTAACCCCACCACACTGGTCCTTCTGTTTCTCAACTACTCCATCCAAAGTAGGACCCTTGTAGCCATCCTCTGTGGCCATCATTCCCTTTCTTCTTTTAGTAATAGACGCCTGCCTCCCCCAAAGTTTTAACTAGCATATAACTGCCCAGCTGCTGCTGCTGCTGCTAAGCTGCTTCAGTTGTGTCCGACTCTGTGCAACCCCATAGATGGCAGCCCACCAGGCTCCCCCATCCCTGGGATTCTCCAGGCAGGAATTCTGGAGTGGGTTGCCATTTCCTCCTCCAATGCATGAAAGTGAAAAGTGAAAGTGAAGTCGCTCAGTCGTGTCCGACTCCTAGCGACCCCATGGACTACAGCCCACCAGGCTCCTCCGTCCATGGGATTTTTTAGGCAAGAGTACTGGAGTGGGGTGCCATTGCCTTCTCCGAACTGCCCAGCTAGAGACTAAATTCTCAGCCTCCTCTGCAGCTGGGAGACTCAGGAAAGTGGTGTGATCAACTCCCAGGCTCTGCCTTCCACATCCTCTTTCCCAAAACTTTACCAGGCTGCAACTGGGACGTTAAGGGGTATAGCTGGCTTTGGCCATTCTATCCCAGGGGCTAGCGAGAGGAAAACCTCTCAAATTAAGCATTTTTGGATCCGGGAGGACAGCCAAACTGACATCCCATCTAATACGCTGCTCCTACCCATGCCTGTCAGGATATCTCATTTTGTTTCCTTCCTGTCACATATCATGACCTGAAATTAGCTTGTTTATTATGCACTCACTGGCTAAAGGCCCCGTTCCCCAACCTCCCCAACACCAAGAATGTGACTCCATGGGAACAGGGACCTAGCCTGTTGTGTTTACTGCTTAATGAATATTTACTAAATTAATAATAATAATATAATAATAGCTCTGCTTCTCCCTCGTTTCCTGACTACTACATCACTTCCCTCTCCCATGTCCCCAGCCCTTAGACACACACAGCCTCATTCGCTCACCGTTGATCTCCTGGATCTCCAGGTCAGGAGAGGCCATGTAATACTTGTCACACAGGAGCTTGGCCATGTCGTAGGCATCTGAGAGAAGCAGAGGTCATCAGAGAATGGGGTGGCCTCCCCACAGCAGGCAATTCTCTTTGTATCAACGGTGGGTGCCACCAACATTAAACCCATGGGGATGTGGCCCCCACCCACTGGGGAATGGGTCACCCTCTGGCCAGGTAAACTTGGGGGTTCACTGGGGCTCCTCTGTGGGCCAGGCACAGTGAGGACGACTCACCCTTCACCACCTCAGAGACATTGCAGTTGGGGTCGATGCTGCCGATGTGTTTGGGGTGGGCAGGGTTGGTTCTGCCATCAAAGAGCAGGGCTACAGGCAGAAACGGTGGGCACAGTTGGCAGGGCCATGTGCCTCAGCGCTCCCTCCCTCTTCCCCTGGCTCTCCAGGACCCCACCTCTATTTCTAACACTTCTGACCCTAACACCCCCTCCCCACCCTCCTACCCTCTCTTCTCTGACCAGACCCTACAACCTCGAATCAGGCCAGTTTGGACCTTTGCAGGCCTGAAACATTCTTCTTCTCAGAAGTCTCGTTCCCACACATTCTACATTATATTTAATTCTTCTCTTTTGCTATACATTAAAATAATTTTTACCATCTTGTGTATTTAATGATTGGCTATGATTTCGCAACACTCATAGTTAATTCTCCTAGAATAAGAAACTCTGGAAAACCACCTGTTTCCTAGTGTAATGAGATTGTTATGAATACCACAGAAAGAAGTGACACAGTTCTGCTTTCTGTAAACCTCTGAACAGTGAATGGCCCTGCGCCCGCTCACTGTGCTGGTTGATGAGCATGCGGATGGAGATGCGGCTGAGGTAGAAGCGGTCCAGGAAGTACTGGATGTTCTGGTTGGAGACGGGGTCATCGCCATAGGTGTCCTTGTACTCCAGCACGCCCTGAGCCATTGTGGGCACCACGTCATTGTGGCGGTTCCGGATGGTGACCAGGGCGTCAGTGAACCTGCAAGCGGGGAGATGTTGGCTCTGGGACACCCTCAGTCTGCCCCGGCTCTGCCCTTCTCTTCACAGCGCCTTCACCCACTCGACTCTTCCCAGCCCACTCCTCCAGAAGGCCGTCCCACTGCCTGCCTGACAACCTGGGAGCTCCACAGGGTGGGTCCTGGGCTCCCCTCACCAGACACACCAGGCTTGAGGGCTGTCTCCCTGCTCACCCTGGATATCCCCAAGGACAGGGACATTTCCGTCATCCTACGGGCATTTCTGTCCCTGGGGCTGCGGGTCACACCTGCCCTCCCGCCCCTAGCCAGGGCCTCACTCACTGGCTCAGGGTCCGATGGTCCTCAGGGTCCTTGTCCAGGAACTCCATGATGTCCAGGAGACTCTGGACATACCTGTACAGGAGGGGAGGGGGCACCACCTTAGCTCAGGGCCAGGCCCCCATTTGTTGGTTCTCCGAGGGCCTTTGCTTTGCTGTCCTAGAACAGCAGTCTTCAAAGGGGCTTGGTGGCCACCCCACCCACAGGGCTCCTGGTGAGAAGACTGAGGCCCAGACTGGGGAGGGGCCTTGCCCAAGACCAGCAGTGACAGCAAGGCACTCCGCCTCGCCAGCCGTCATGGTGTCTGCCTGCAGGGTTGCTGCTGTATCCCATGGGCCAGCCCAGCGCTCTCACAGAGCAGGGCTTCAAGGAGACATCCTCACACGCTGACCCTGGACACCAGGAGCTGTCATCCTATTCCCAATTCCTAGGGAACTAGATTTTAAATGGTGGGTGGGAAAAACGAGGTGGGGGGGAGTTGGTGGGGACTGGGCATGCCCAGCTCTGACACGGGGTGGGGCTGGAGCCCACGGAGAGCCTAAAGGGGCCCAGATGCCGCCAAACTGGAGCCACTGCCCCCCCACCCCCCGCCCCGTCCCCACTGGGAGGCAGGGAGACACTGCTTTCCTACCAACGCCTCAGCCTACAGCAGTTCACTCTTGGGGAAGGCAGAGAGCTGAGCCTCTCTCTGGCAGAAACACTTCGGCGGGCAGGAAGGAGGGGCCACTAAGAGTCTGACCAGGGAGGGCCCTGGGGGCCTAACAGTCCCTCTTGAAGAGCTCCCACCATAGTCCAAAGTCCCCTGTACGCAGGGCTTTGACCTTAACAGTAAGAACAGCAGGAATGAGCCCCGTTTCACAGTCTCTGCAATTGAGGCCTGAGGCAGTTCCACAGCTGGGTGGTGAAGACAGGCCTCCAGCGCTCCTGCCACTATACAGTGTTGGCTGCTCCAAGAGGCTCAGCCCCCTGGTCAGTGGTTCTCTCTGCCTGGAGTGCCCTGCTCCCTTCACCTACTGCCACTCTCCCCTCTCTTGCTTAACCCAGCAGAGAAGACAGTCAAAGAGCTAGCTTTGAAGCTGGCTCTGCAAGTCCCAGGCTGGGCTTTTCCACTTTGAGCTGTGTGGCTCTGGGAAGTCATGGAACCTCTCTGGGCCTGAGTTTCCTTATCAGAGAAAGGGAGGGTATTGTACCTACTGCTATCACTGCTTTGTGGTGAGAATGAAATGTGGTAATTAACACAGTGCCTAGCAAACACTGAGCACTTTAAATGCTTGCTCTTGTTATGAACAGTGGCTCAGACACTGTCAACAGCTGAGTGCACCCTCTTAGTCCCCAGGTGGCACGTGACACACTCCTCCTGGTTACCCTGGGCACAGGCTCTGAATCACACCATGTTTGAATCTGTCACGCTCTGGACAGCCACGGAGAACAGATGGGGCTTTCCCAGCCCTGCTGCTGCTGCCTGCCTTCCCCACACAGGGCCCAGCACAGCGCCTGGCAGGAGGTGGCAGAGTCACTGGTAGGGGAGCCCAGACAGCAGAGGTGATCAGCTCTCCCTGGAACCCCCTCACCATCCTCAGCGCCCCAGCAGAGAATTCCTGGAGAATAACAATAGCCGATGCTTGACCCAGCGACCATTAGTGCTCACCTGTGCTCAGAGTCCGGAGAAGGCCATGGCACCCCACTCCAGTACTCTTGCCTGGAAAATCCCATGGACGGAGGAGCCTGGTGGGCTGCAGTCCATGGGGTCGCTAAGAGTCGGACACGACTGAGCGACTTCACTTTCACGTTTCACTTTCATGCATTGGAGAAGGAAATGGCAACCCACTCCAGTGTTCTTGCCTGGAGAATCCCAGGGACGGGGGAGCCTGGGGGGCTGCTGTCTATGGGGTCGCACAGAGTTGGACACGACTGAAGTGACTTAGCAGCAGCAGTAGCAGTGCTCAGAGTCTATGCAGGGGCTTTCATCTCTGAGCATGTGCTATTTCCCCCTTTTACAGATAAGGAAATCAGCTCAGAGAGGGCAGATAATACGTTTGAGGTCACACAGTAAGCATTCACACTGGGATTCAAACCCAGGTCTGTCTGATGCCAAGTCTACACCACGTGGCCAAGTGCCCACTGTCTGTGTTGGTCCTGACAGTGATGCTGCTGATGTCCGTGGTGAGGGCGGCCAGTATCTACGGTGCTGGCCTTGTGCTAGGCTCTGCTCTGTGCTCCCCTAGTTTAACCTCCACAATGACTCTGTGGTGTGTATGCTACTGCTGGACCCATTTTACAGATGAGCAAGTCAACATGCAGAGCTGGAATGCTCTCTCACAGGCCTGTGTTACTCCAGATCCCTGGATCCCATGCCCAAGAGAAAGCTTCACGCTCATGTGACTCTTAGAGGGAGAGGGGATTTGAGAGGAGGATCTGCAAGTATGCAATGGTGGGAACAGATAGAGACAGGAGAGACAGGGGACCAGCTTGGGGGTAGGTGTCCAGGAACCCCTTCCCAAGGCCCAGGGGGCAAATAGAGAGGGAGGAGGTTGGAACTACGGGGCTCTGACCAGCTAGGCCAGGACTGGGGGTTGGTGACAGGATGAGCGCTCTCGCTGGTAGCCCCACCCCCCGTGGCTGCCTAATGAACCACCAAGGTGGGTAGCTTGAAGTAAAATAAAGGACACCAGGATGGACTGGCAGTGGGAGCGCCAGCTGGCAGGGCTCTGGAGAGAGCTGAAGCCTCATTCAGGCCTCAGTCTCCTGGACTGTGAAGCAGGGATTAGAATCTCTGCCCGCCTTCCTCTGGGGGACATTCCAGCAGGGGAGTGGTCCTGGGTGTACTCCAGGAAGGATGGATGACGAGAATTCTCCCAGGGGAACCATGACTGGGCCTGAAACCCCTCAAGAGTCTGGCAGGCCAGACCTCACCCGTGGTCCTGAAAAGGGAAAGATGTTGGGGAGGGAGTGATGCTGGCTCCAGGGCTGCCCACCCTGGACGGTCAGAGAAAGAGCTGGGCTTAGACACGGACAGTCTGGAGCAGTGATGCAGCGACAGATGCGTCACCTGCCCTGGGCCTGGCAGAACAGGCAGTGGGGCCAAGGTGAAGCACCAGGGAAGGCCTGGCCTGTCGACCTCAGCAGTAAGCAAGGCTGCCCAGGACTTCCTGGGTGACATCTGGAGTGTCCCCGCCTCCCCTCTACCAAGTCACGTGGAGGCCCCAGACCCTGCCTTCTGGGGCTTTCCAGCCAATCCAGAACCTTGGATTTGGCAGGGGGGAGGGGTGGGACTTGGCGGGAGGAGGGCGCACGTGTGTGCCTGTGTGAGTGTGTGTGGATGAGCCTGGGCTAGGGGTGTCGGAATGAGCATCTAGCAGAGGGGGAGGAGGCACGCACAGGCTTGTGCGGGCAGAGGAGTGGGGAGCCGGTGTGAATCTGGGTGCCTGTGGGTGTGTGTGCACACTCGTGTCCACAGCCGCTGGGGACCAGGGTGTGAACAAGACAAAGGCCCTGTGAGGAGGGGAGAGGTGGAGGCGTGTTGGTGTCTGGAAGCTGCCTGTGGAGGGGCGCTGGGCGCGGCCCTGAGCCAGGCTGACCCGGGTCCCATTGCTGACGGCGCTGCTCCCAGTCCCACTGTGTGAAGTGGGCCTCGCGGGAGCAGGAGCAGATTAGAGGAGGCGATGCTGGTGGCCGGCCTCCACTCTGAATACGTAAGTGACGGCTGAGGGATTCAATGGCAGGTTTTGGCTACGGCCCTGGGCCTGGTGCAGAGCAGGCCCTGGGTGCCCGGAACCAGTGAGGCGGTGATTCTTTTCAAGGGCAAAGATTACTGGGTCTGGTGTCCACACACCTTGCTGAGGCAAGGGAGGTTCATGAGAAGGTGCCATGGCACCCACTCTTACCCCCTTCCCATACTACACCCCTGCAAAGGCACTATTGGTCACGGGAGTGACTCACTGTCATTTGATTCTACTCTGCAACTCTCACTCAACCCTCCATTTCCCAGATACATCCCCAACTCCACGCCCTTTGTCAGCCTGTCACTCTCCCCAGCCAGATGTCAAGGTTACCCCTCTGGGCCCCCGCAACACTAGCCATCAAACAATCTCTGTAAAGAAAATCTACTTTCCCACTGACTTGCTTTGCTTAGAAATCTCTGACTCCTCCAGAACACGGCTCTCTCTCTTTCCTTTGTGAGCACAGCCTCCAGATCACACAGCCTGGGTTGGAATCCCGGCTCTACCACTTACTACCTGATGAGCTCAGACTAGTTTCTTAATCTCTCTGAACCTCAGTTTCTTCATCTACAAAACAGGGATGATAAAAAGGCCTACTTCGCAAGGTTGTTGTGAAGGGTCAATGAGTAAGGACAGGCTCAGAGCAGCTCCTGATCGCCAGCAGGCCTTCCAGGTGTGTCTGCCTCTGTCACTGTCGTCTGCCACTATGCCATGACTATACTCTTAAGAGAACCTCTGCCACAACACATTATCTTTGGCCAGAAGGTGTTGCTGCCAGAAGATCACAGACATCACTCGTGTGTAGAGTTCCGTGTACTTCCACATCCAGCAGTGGCATCTCACCCATTTTACAGATGAGGAAGCCGAGACTCAGAGGGGCCATGTGGTTGGCCAAACGTTAAGTTTGGCACAAAAGTCAAGCACAAAAGCCAAGCCTCAAAGTCAGGCATGCCGGTGCTATACCCAGGGCTTTCCTTTACCTTCCAGTCACCTCCAAAACAGGATCCCATGACCACAAGTGAGTCCAGTTGAAATAATCCATCAGGTTCGTTTAGAAATAGGAATTCCCCACTTGCCCACAGTGATTCCTGCCTAGAACCTCTCCCCAGCTGAGTAGAAACTCCATTAGCTGTTGCCACATGTTAAATATTGCCACCACTGTTACCGACAGCACGTGCGCAGGTCTTGTCCATTTCCAAAGGAAAGGTTTTACTGCTCACTCATCAGTCTCTGAGGCCAGTAGCCCTCTTGGCAAGCACTCTGGTAGGTTGTCCCCTTCCTCTCGTTAAACTGCCTACCTCCACCACCTCCATCATCCAAGCTGGCAAGGGGGTTCCTATGGAGAGGGAGGTCTGTCTCAGGAAGTCCTTCCTTCCCTCAGACCACAATCTCTCTTGCTGCGGTTGATGCCCACTCTCTGCAAACAGTCTCAGCAGGCTGTCTCTTCAGTGCGTCAGCACACTCGAGCAATACCTTGGCCTGCTCTCCTCTAAGTGAATCATCCACTGGGAAGCACTCCCTTTTGTCTCACTTCACTCTCTCCTGCTGGTCATTACTTCCCAGCTTTGAGAGAAGAACTAAGTCAGGCCAAGCCCCGACATGTGTAACTGATTTTCAAGAAGGGACTCCGGGACTTCCCTGATGGGCCAGTGGTTAAGAATCTGCCTTGCAATGCAAAGGACATGGGATCGATCCCTGGTCAGGGAACTAAGATCCCACATGCCACAGAGCAACTCAGCCTGTGTGCTACAACTACTGAGCCCTTGCACCACAAGTAGAGAATCCATGTGCCGTAATGAAAGATCCCCCATGACACGAGGAAGATCCCACGTGCCACAGCTCAGACCCAACACAGCACATAATAAATGAATAGTTTTTAAAAAAGAAGGGGCTCTATGGGCCTTGGGGGCATCACGGGCAATCAGCACCTCCCTGCCCTCCCTCCCCACGTCCCCTGACTCTTCAAGGAAACAAGTGTCCAAGGAGGGGCCCGAGAAGCCCTGCCCTGGAGTTAAGGACCAGCTGGAAAGGCAGCCAGGTCACTCAGCTGGACAGAGCCGGAGGAGGGCTGGAGAGAACAGATGGCACCTTCTGTCTCCTCCCCATGCCTTCCACGCTGCCCCATGGCAGGAAATGCCGGTTGGCTCGGAGGTCCTGGACCTCTAAGGGATAGGCCCCAGTGAGGGGTGACCTCATTGTGCCACATAAAAATCAGGCTCTGCCCTCTGTGCCCCCCATCCACCTTCATCACCTGCACTAACAGCGCCCTGTCCGTAAAGTGAGTGCTCGGATGCCCCACCCGGGCTCTCTCCTGCCTCCACACCTTTGCACAAGCAGTTCCTTTGGTCTGAATGCGCTACCCTCCTTTCTAGGTCAAAGTTCACTTAGGCAACCTATCAGGCCCAGTGACACGTCACCCCCTCTCTGCCTCCATTTCATCTTCTCCACAATGTTCTGATTCAACTGAAATTCACTGTGCACAGACCGTGTGCCTGGTCTTTCCTTACTTTATCCTCATTTAGTTAGAATAAGTCATTTGTAGCACATTCACGCACAGAAAAAAGCTGGAAGGGCATCAACAAAGGGCACTTACAAAACCTGAATGTTTGGTTAGAGGGTGGAGGGAAGTGGTTGACATTTTCTTTTATCTACTTTTCTGTGTTCTCCAAATGTCAAAGTGAGCAGCATGTCACACTTCTTCAGTGAGGGGAAGAAACCAATGTTATTTTAAAATAATCTTATTTTGCTTTGAATTTAAATAAAACAAACTCTTCAGTAGCTTACTGCTCCTGCCACTATGGAGCTCTTAAGTTTGCCCCTTTTATTCTCCCCATGAGATCATGGGCTCCTGAGGAGCAGCTTCTGCTGCTGTTTCCCTAACCTAATGCAGCACTGAGCTCCAAGTAGGTGTGGATGCCCCGAATTGAAAAGGAAACCACAGTGGTACCAGACCTGCCACAGCCAGAATAACAGGCAAAAGATTTCTGCACACATGCCACTGAAGATTAACCATGATTAGCTATTCACACACCCAGTTACAGAGCACATTTTTGTTTATTCTTCATGTGATTGGCCTTTGGTTAATGTCATTCAGTTTTTAATACTTATCTCTGGACAAACTTTTTGAGTAAACTTTACTAAGAATTTCTCTCTGCTGTTGCTGCTCTGTGCAATAAACTTTTGCTCTTTGCCCATCTAAAGCTCTTTGGGGTTGGTACTGTGCCATCCTTGTGTCTATTTGAGTGTTTTCCAACATCCAAAACAGGCTGATTTGTTTGGATTATACAATTTGAAGATTCACTTCTTCCTGTTTCCCACAAAGTTGCCCCAGCTAGATGTTATTATCCAATAGGTGCTAGAGTTTCAGGGTCAGGGCTGGTGGCAAATGCTGACATGAGCCTGATTTGGGTTTTGGTGTGAAAATGATGATTTCCTTTTCCAGAGAATGGAGAGTGGTGGGTATAGAGCTGTCTCAGAGACATGGAGGCTGGAAGCTTGATCTGAGTCCCTGCTATGGCCTAGGATTCCCACTTGACTGTGAGAACTCCCCTACCTCTCAAAGTCCCTGTGCCTCTCCTCTTTCCCCACCTCCTGCAAGGCTGCTGGGAGCATCGGGCATCTGACAGTGGAGTGGGAGGCATGGGGATCTAGCCAAGGGTCTCACCAGCTCTGTACCAGCTGCACCGAGGGTGTGCTCAGCACCCGGTCAGGAAGCAGGTTGATCTCCTTCATGATGTTGGCCAGGCGCACAGGCAGCTCCTGCCTGAGGAAAGTGAACGAGGTTTTCTCACAGGCATTGCTGGACCCTGGTGGGAGAGGGAAAGGTGAGCCTAAGAGTTACAAAGCACTGGAGCCAGAAGACCTCTTAGTGGTGGGGAAGGGGGTCAGGTCACTAAATACTTCATTTCCTGAAGGTTCAGAAGAGACAAGAAGACAAGGAGGCACAGGACAAGGGGCCCCTCCTGACCCATGCAGTGTGGGGTCACCCCATGGTCACCCCATGCAGTGGCCGCCACACCACTCAGCCTAACCCTTAGGGAGGCTGTGGCCTTTCCCCACCTCCAGCTGAACCCTGCTTGCCTTCAACCACAGGGGACAGGGCCACCCTGGGCCCACTGGGTGCTGCCTCCAGCCCAAGTTATCTCACTTCTTCTCTTTCTTTCCCTCCTAGTAGACACTCACTTTGCGGGGCTTGATCTAGGTGGGCAGAGGAGCCTGGGAAACCCATCCTACCTTGAGATGAGCTCCCCCGGCTGAGGGAAGCTATGCCCAGACCACAGCAGCCATAGGGTCCCGGCATCATCTTGGCCCAGGTGGTCTTTATGTCCACAGTAGACTTGCCCCTACATTAATGCCCACCCACCTGAGAGGTAGACAGGGTCGGGGAACTAGGGCCCAAATACTTAGATTCTTGGTCTGGCTTGAAGATGAAGAGCAAGGAGAGGACTGAATGAGGTCATGGCCCAGAGTCAGGAGACCTGGTTCTAAGTCCAGGTTCTGCTTTTAACTCTGTCACCCAGGGCATGTCACTATCCCTCTGAAGACCTGTGTTACCCACTGAACTCCAAGTGGACCACTTGACTGTGAGTCCCTCCCTGCTGGGACAGTTCTGTTAACTGGGGTCCAGTCTGGACTAGACAACTGCTGGAGGCTGGGAGTGGGCTCAGGAAGCTTTCCTACATGGCGGGAGCTCAAATGTGGAGGGAAGCAGGTGAGCAAGTATCGGCAACAGATGCCCTGTGTCCTGGCTGCCACCTCCCTGCCTCCTCCCATCAGTGACGCAGCTGTAACCTGAGCCAGGCACTGTCTCCTCAACTCTTGAGAGACCTGGGCAACCCCTTCTAATCCCTAGCCGGCACCATAGAAATTCCGTGTGAACAGACACTGTCCAAACAACGCCTGTTTCAGTCACCGTGTTGGCACAGCCTTGCCACTCCCAGATCACTGGTGGTAGGAGACCTTGGCCCAGGAACCCAGGGGCAGCCAAGGATGGGTACAAGCTGTCTGACTCCATTTCATGGTGTCCTGGACCCCTACCCAGCTGGGAACAGACGGCAAGGCCACAGTAGATTTGATCTTCAAGTGTCCTTGTCCTCCAGGACAGCTGGGGGCCAGCTCTTTCAGTGGGGGGAGATGTACCAGTCAGGGCCTCTCTCCTGTTGACTCATTTGAAAGAGTCCCTCCTGCTAACAGACCCCCAGGGCAGGTCTCCTTCCCGATGGCTGCACCTCGCAATGCCCCCTAGTCACTCCCACAATAACCCCCATTTCCTCTCTGACCTTTACTCTTAGAGTCGCCAGGACAATCCCCAGTAACCCTTCAGTGCCTGGATACACCCTCCTGCTTCAATGGCACTGACTCACTGCCCCTTCCTCTCCAAGACTCCTCACAAAACCCAGTAAGACACCGTGGACCCCCTCCTTCTCAGTGCCCCCACTTCCCCCTAACAGCCCAGTCTCTTCAGCCGGGGTGCCCTTAACCCTTTCAAGCCCAACCGGCCCCTACCTCCCCGTTAACTCTTTCCTGTCTGGACTCCTGCAAGAAAACCTTCCCTGTCACTCGGCCTCCCTTAGCCTCCGAGTTAACCCTTCATGACCAGGACTCCTTCACCCCTACTCCCGCCCCTCGCAGACCCCCGGTGCCAGCCGCCTCCCGCTCACTCGTACCGAAGTCCAGAAACTGCTTCATGGACAGCGGGGATGGGGAGAACTTGCTGAAGTGCTCGATGTATTTGGGTGCCCCTGCCAGGGACGCATTCTTCAGCAGCGCGCGGACCCAGCGCATGGCGATGGCGACCACTTCTAGGGCTCGGGTTCTGGACCCTGCGCGGGTAGCGCTTGCGCTCTGCTCAGCCCAGCACGGCCCGGTGCCGCGGCGGCCGCCTCCTCCCCACCTCGACCCCGACTGGGCTCCGAGACCCGGCCAATTGGCTTGTTGCGGCGCCCCGACGTCGCTAATGGCGTCTCACAAACAACTCCAGGAGAGCCAATAGCCTCTCGGCCCGGCACGTGGCTACCCTCCCTGGGCCCGCCCCCTTAACCCAGTGTTTGCCCCGAGCGGCCTGCTGTTTTCGAGAGGCAGCGCTGAGAGCCCGCCTCCCCGGCGTCACTACGCGCGTTCCTCCTCCCGGCCTAGCCCGGATTAACCCCTCCCTCCCGAAAGGCCCGTTATTCCCTTTCCTCTTACACTCTGTTTCCCCGTTCCCTCCCCGAATCTCCTTCATTTGCCTGCCCGGAGATTGTCCGGTAGCTTTCAACGCGTGCTCTTCCGCCCACAAGGGCCCGATTCACCTGTCCTGATTTCCACCCACCTGCTCTCCCTCAGGGCTTCTGGTGGGTTCCCAGTCTGGATGACTGTGACTCGGACTGTGGATGGGTCGGGATGCGAGCCCATGCTCATCCCTCATATAGACGTGTAACACACCTGCTTCCACAAAGATCCAAGCAGCTCAGGACAAGGCAGCATTTTGCTTTTCCAGTTAAAAAACACCGAGTCAACCCCCTCACTAACGCCTAGCGGCGGCTACAATGAACTTTTAAAACCACCTTTATTATTCTCTACTCATTTGACCTGAGAAAGCAACCTTTTTCCGCACTTAGCTTTCTTAGAGAAAGGTCCTGGAAGGTGATCTGTACTGGAGGCCAAGAGCCGGCACTTCGCAGCAGCCGGCACTTCACAGCAGTCCGGATCTCTCGTGGGAACAAAGCTTGTCCTCTTGTGGTTCAACGCCGGATATGTCCTGTCCCGGCATCCCACCCACTTGCCCCTATGAGGTGTTTTTCCGCTTCAGTCCTTGGCCCACACTCACCAAGTGCCAAATAGTTAGTTGCTAGGCTTGTATGCTGGGAGCGGGAAACAGACAGGACTGGGACATGGTCTTTTGCCTTGATTGTTTCATTTCGCAGTTTGAGAGAGCTGCATAAGTAAATAATTAAATAGTTACAACAGACTGCAGTTATAACCATTGCAGAGCTGTGTGCAAGGCTTACAATGGAAGGAACTCTCTTAGCTGAAGGAATAATATCCCAGGCACTCTGCATGCATCATGTCATTGAATTCTCCAGACAGCTCTACCGTGCTGCTGTTACCACCATTTTACAGTTGAGGAAACAGGTTCAGGTACCATTTTCCTCTGCAAATCTGAAGGTGTTACTTCCCTTGCTCACAGCCTTGGCTTTCACTTCTTACTGGAGCCTTTCCAGTTATCACATGATCTGCTTTGGTTAACTCTCTAGCCTCATCTCTTCCACACTCCCCTGCTCAAGTCCCACCCATACTTATCTAGTGCCTTGAACCAGACTTCAATCTCCCTGCTGTTGCAAATGCTGTCTCCTACCCATGGATCATTCTTTCTTCTCACTTTCACCTACCCATTCTTCTGCACTCACCAAAATCATCAATGACCTAATTGCTAGCTGAATGGAGTGCAGGTAACAAAACGCACAAATCCCCAAATTTTCCGCTATATGTTCAACTTGGGTTGGTGGGGCGTTCTCAGGGACTCAGACTGACAGAAACTTTATCTCAACACAGGTTTCCACAGTATCAGAGCCGGGAGAAGCAGAACTGGGAGAGTCTCACCCAGCAATTAACTGTCTCAGCCCAGAACTGATCCCCTTCCCTCCGGCTGACAACTCATTGGCCAGGCTGGGTTATGGGCTCCCTCTGAAGGTTCCTCAGGCCTCCTGATCTAGCACTATTTTAGCTCTTAACACACTGCATGGTAATCATCTGCCGACTCAGCTGTCTCCCCAACTAGGCTTTAAGCTCTGTGAGGGTGGGCCTGTGTTGGTCTTATTCACTGCTTTGTCTCCAGCACCAGACACGGCACATTGAAGGGAAAAGAAGGTGAAATAAGAAGTTGGAGTCACTGGGAAGACATGCCACAGAGATATCAAAGACCACCAAAATCCACCCAGCTAGCAATTAGATCCGGAGAAGGCAATGGCAACCCACTCCAGTACTCTTGCCTGGAAAATCCCATGGACGGGGGAGCCTGGTGGGCTGCAGTTCATGGGGTCGCAGAGTCAAACATGACTGAGCGACTTCCGTTTCACTTTTCACTTTCATGCATTGGAGAAGGAAATGGCAATCCACTCCAATGTTCTTGCCTGGAGAATCCCAGGGACGGGGGAGCCTGGTGGGCTGCCGTCTATGGGGTCGCACAGAGTCGGACACGACTGACGTGACTTAGCAGCAGCAGCAATTAGATCATTGACGATATTGGTGAAGGCAGTCTTCAAGTTGCCCAGAAGAGAATATTAAATCCTATATGTAAAAAAGCTGAGCCCTGTGGCTGGCACACAGTAAATAATAAATAGCAACTATTACTACTACTGTAAAAATTAAAGTAACAAGGAAAAGGCCGTAACCTCTGAGGCTACATGTAAAAGAGAGATTTCCCATGATCTTCCCCTTAGAGCTGGACTTCCTAATGCGGGCTCTGAGCTTGGATCAGATTCCTCCTGCAGAAACTGCTGCAGAGTGGTAATGGGAGTGGCGTGGAGTGGTGTTATCAATCAAGCTAGGTTAGGTGATGGGAAGAAACAAAGCCCGCAAATCCCCAAATTTCCCACTGTATGTACAACTTGGGTTGGTGGGGTGTTCTCAGGGGCTCAGACTGACAGAAGTTTTATTTCAACACAGGCATCCACAGCATCAGAGCCAGGAGCAGCAGAACTGAGAGAGTCTCACCCAGCAGTTAACTGTCTCAGCCCAGAACTGATCCCCTTCCCTCTGGCTGACAACTCATTGGCCAGAATGGCATCATCCAACCAGGAGGACCTATGAAGTGCAATACAGCCCTGTGCCCAGGAGAGGGAGAATCATCTGATGGGTTGTTTTGTTTTGTTTTAACTGATACAAGAGCCAAGACACTTCTTTTAAAGTGTTTAGAGGTACTGCAGCTCCAAGGAACTCAATAAACTTGGCATAATACAGGGTTCTTTTCTATAAAGTGGGCATTGCTGGATCTCTTTCATGAAAGTGTAGCTGAAACAGTCCTGAAAATATCTACTTACTTTCGCAAGTGTGTGTGAGACAGATGGTATGTTTTCATCCAAACAAGTGCTCACAGGAGATGGGGGCTGGGCCTGTGCACTGGTCAGAGCGATATATAGATCCCACTTCATTCTTCAGTGGCAGCAAAGGACTGGACCGAGCTGGACTGAACTCTCATCAACTTGAACTGGGCTTTGACCACCTACACGTGTGTTTTTTCTGACCTAGAGAATAACCCAGATTTGGAGAACAAACTGAGGTCTCTGGTTACTGGCCCTGGAAGTTGTAGGTAGGGTCTGGGATTTTCTTGGAGGAACTAGACATTTCACTGTCAATCAGTGACAAATGCCAGCACAGAAAGTGAGGCAGTGGGCTCTCATAGAGAGGGTAGAGGGCAGACAGCTGCCACAGGGGGGCCATCTGAGGCAGCTGAAGCTGAATTGAAGATCTGCCTCTAGGCTTTTCTGACTAGTAATTTCCAGCTTTCTTGTCAAAAGGGCTTCCCTGGTGACTCAGACGGTAAAGAGTCTGCCTGCAATGCAGGAGACCCAGGTTCAATCCCTGGGTCGGGAAGATGTCTTGGAGAATGAAGTGGCAACCCACTCCGGTATTCTTGCCTGGGAAATTCCATGGACAAAGGAGCCTGGCGGGCTACAGTCCAAGGGGTTGCAGAGTTGGACATGACTAAGCAACTAATACTTATTGTCAAAGGTCCTTGGGAACAATTAACAGAAGGACTTGTGACACAATTTAGGACACAAAAGTCACAGGGTAAGCAGCCTTGCTCCATCCCCCACATCTGAGGCTTGGTTTTGGCACTAGCAGAGGCTGGGACACGCGTGTCCACGCACCATTCAGGGTGCACAAGCACAGTCCACAGCCTTAGCACAGAGGAGGCAGCAGAGAGCTTGACCCAACTCTGCGCCTGTGAGCTCAGCTCAGAAGTGTGTCCGGAAGAGCTGCTGCAGGCCAGGGCTCCTGGTTCTCCCTCCCAGAGCTAGGGAGTGGATACTAGGACTTTTCAGTTTTTCCACCCTTGGGTCACTGGTTCACCATCTGATCTACTCGTCATGGTATCTAGGGCTGGTTGTGGGGAAACTGAGGCAGTAACAAGGTTCCTATCCGAAGGTAGCCACCAGATGAGGGCTCTCAGCTCTCCACCTGTGCACACAGCCTCACTCTATCATTACCCAGGACTACCTGCTTCTACAGCAGAGTAGCTTCCTGCCTCTTCCAGATCCTGCACACTACCACCTCTACTCCTACTCCTTCCCCAGGCTGGCACAGTGTCCACCAAGAAGCTGGTTTGGATTCCATACAGTCTACTCAGGGCTTTTCCTCATCTGATGTTCTGAATCTCAGTTATGGGACGGTGGCCATCCCTGAAGTCTGGCGCACCCCTGAGAACAGGAGCTGTTATCTCTGCCATAGCGCTTCACCCTCCCAACCTCTCAGAGCCCTGCGCCTGGCTCTGTCCACCTGGGGATCAGCTAGGTTTCATGATCCATCAGACTGAATGGTGTTGGTAAGACGTGGGGGTAGATGGAGCCAGATGCAGTGTGTACAAACAGGGGGCTGTTTACTGGTTGCCGTGAGAAGCCTATATACAAAGAAGGCACAAGGAGGGGGAGGGAGCTCCCCTGCTACAGTACCATGAAAGGGGGAAGGGGCTGAGGAGGGGACCTGCCAACAGCCCGGGGTCAGGAGAGGTTTTTCTGGAAATAGCTCAACTTCTAGAATGGGCCACAGGTGAGAAGGCAAAGCTAAACTGGCTCCAAAAGCCAAGAGGGCCAAGAGCTCCACTTCTAGGTCTCCAACCCATGGTCAGTGAGGGCAGAGTGCGGTCTGGCTGATGGCGCATGATGGGGCTTCCTCTCTGTTGTACATTCAAGTGTCGCTCCCTCTGTGATCGCGTGGAGATCCCTCCAGGCCTTCAAGGTCAGGATGGTGATGTGGGTGAGAAGTGGTATCTGCTCTGTATCCGTCCATCATCTCCTTGGCCCAGGACCGGTCCCCACTCTATTGAGGATTCCATCGTGCTCCCAGAGCGGTCCCAGCACAGCATGTCCTGGCTGCCTAGCAGCATGTCCATCTCTGTTTCCTCAGGCTGCGTTTCCTACTAGTGCGCGGAATGGCCATGGCTGAGTTCAGAGGTTTGCCCAGCAATTTGTGAAAGAAAGCCCCCCTGGGGACCTTGTTTCTAGTTCATTCTGCTCTTGATCTGAGCACGCCAGGTCCTATGAACCCCTCCTTGAGGGACCTCAGGCAGGCTCCTCACTCTCTGCCATGGGTGCTGAGAGTTGCACTGGGGGTCTGTGGGCTGCTCCTTGTCAGTAGTTTTCATCTCGAGGTCAGGGTCAATCCAGTGCCTATGGCTCATGATGGGTCCAGTGTGAATAGAGGAAGGGTCACCGCATTGGGGCCTCTTCCTCCTGGCTCTGGCAGAAGGCCTTTGGCTTGGTTTTGGCACTGTAGAGGCTGGGACACGCATGGCCGTGCACTATTCGGGTGCACAAGCACAGTCCACAAGCAGTGGGACCCCCATGTGCTCGTATGTGTCCAGGGCACAGGGCTGCAGTGCTCAGCAATGCACGGGCCACAGCCCCAGCCTTCCTTCAGGGAGAAGGCCATGGCCACATAGCACGTGCGTGCACTTGAAAGGTGTGTGTGCCTGAGCCTTCTGCTGCCAGCCAAAGGCAGCGTCCCCTGTGGTCTGTCAGGGCATAACTTATGATAAATAGTAGAAGGGGACACTGGGGGAGCAGGGTGCGATCAGGGAGGATGTCAGTAGTACTGGCCCCGAGTCTGCCAGCTGGTCACCCAGTGCTTCTTGGTGGGCAGGGTGCTCCCTGGAGGTGGGTAGCGCTCCTCCTCCCGGATCCTCACTGCGTGGTACTTGGGCATGATCCGGTAATAGCGGGTCCGCTTAAAGAAGTCACACTGGAGGAGGGGGAGAAGAGGGAGGCCCTCAGAAGCCAGCATTTACACCAGTGGGAAGATGCGCCCAGTACCTTCCTTCCTCACCAAGAGGTCCTCAAAGCCAGGACCCCTACCCAAACACAATGCCATCTCCCTGCCCTGAGACAAAGAGGACAAGGTTCCCCACCCCAGACCCCAGAGGAAGGAGGAGCTGAGGAAGGCAGAGAGGAGAGGGAGAGGCAGATGGAGTCAGAGGGGCAGTCGCTTAGACTGCAGATGGAATGGCTGGGGGGGTGGGGATCTACAGTGACCACAAGGTCAGCAGGGGTCCGTTTGTCAGCCCAAGAGGGTCCCAAGAGGAAAAGTGCTGGTTCCCAGGAAGAAGGGCTCTACTAGTCCCCTCCTTCTCTGGAGGTGGGGATGGCAGTATGGAATCACTCTGAAGTCTGTCTTGTGGCCTACAAACATGGGGCCTAGCCTTGACCCTTTCCAATCCCCAGAAAGCATAAGGGGCACAGGGAGGGTTTATGGCTCCCTCTTGAGGTCCCAAGTCCCTGAAGGACTCAGTGGGGAGGCTGGTGAGAGCAGACACCCCAGGCTCTCCCAGGATGTCAAGGGGAGACTGACAGAGTGACCTAGTCTTTGGAGGTGGTGCTGGGGACAGAGTGAAGTGCAGAGAGGGCCCATAAAGGAAGAAGAGCAGAAAGGAGAGAGTCAGAGGCCCCAGCCAGCTGGGGGCTTGGGGAAGGGGGCCCGGAGGCCGTGTTACCCAGCTGGGCCGGGGTGGGGGCTGCCCCCCTCAGTAGTCTTCCGTCAGCCTCTCCGTCTCTGACGGCTGGCTCTTCATCTCCGCCTTCTGCCTCTTAGCTTCATACAGGGCGCGAGTGCGGGCTCGCTTGAAGAAGCCGCACTGCGGAGGGGAGGAGGTGGGGAGGGGCCATCAGGGGGAGCTGGGGGGTCCTTGCCAGCAGCACTCATGAACTGGGGCTTAGGGCTGGGGAGCCTGGATGCCTGGTTCCCAGCCCCAGCTTGGTGATGTGGCAGGAGCCGGAGCTCCTGGTTCCCCTTTCCGGCTTGCAAGTCCCCCCATTAACCCAGGACTGGGAGCTGGAGAGAGAGTGGGGAGGACTTGGGTGATGGGTGGGGTGAGATGGAAGTGAGGAATGAGATGAAGGGAGAGTTGGTGAGGGTCTGCTGGCAGGGGGTCCCAGAGTGGGAGTCCCAGTGGTGGGCTGGGTATTCTAACCTTCCACAGCAAGAGGATGATCAGCCCCAGCAGCAGCAGCCCGGCACTCACAGCCACAAGCACCAGCCACAGCTCAATCTCAGCCGGCAGCTCCTCCACCAGGTCAGAGTCAATGTCCACGGAAAACTGGAAGGGGTGAGAGGGGCTCAGCCATGTGTCCACCCCCTTAGGCCCTGAGCTCATCCTTCCTGTTTCCGCTGGACCCAGAACCCTGCTGTTTGATTTACTGCCTGTAGGGGGCACACAGGGACTGGAAAAGCCCCTGCCAGCCCATTGACAGGAGCAGATTCCTCTATCCTCCCCTTTCTCCTAGAGGCAGACACCAAGATCTCAGAGTCTGGTTTGTGAGCCACACACCCGGGCTTGGGTACCAGCCCCATCCTTCACAAGCTGTGGGACCTTGGACAAGTAATTTCAGCTCTCTGAATCTCCATTTCATGCTCTCTGTTAAGAGGATCGTAATGCCTACCTCATAGTATAGTAGAGTGGCCAAAAGTATGGGTTCTGGAGCCAGACTACCTCGGTTCAAGTCCTAACTATGTTATTCACTAGCTGTGTGACCTTGGGCAAGTCACTTCACCTTTCTGTTCATCTGTGAAATAGGGTATATACTAATAATATCTGTATCATAGGTTGCTGCAAGGGTTCGTTTCCAAGGCAAACCATTCAATATCACAGTAATCCAAGTCTATGCCCCAACCAGTAACGCTGAAGAAGCTGAAGTCGAACGGTTCTATGAAGACCTACAAGACCTTTTAGAGCTAACAACCAAAAAAGATGTCCTTTTCATTATAGGGGACTGGAATGCAAAAGTAGGAAGTCAACAAACACCTGGAGTAAACAGGCAAATTTGGCCTTGGAATACAGAATGAAGCAGGACAAAGACTAATAGAGTTTTGCCAAGAAAATGCACTGGTCATAACAAACGCCCTCTTCCAACAACACAAGAGAAGACTCTACACTTGGACATCACCAGATGGTCAACACCGAAATCAGACTGATTATATTCTTTGCAGCCAAAGATGGAGAAGCTCTATACAGTCAACAAAAACAAGACCAGGAGCTGACTGTGGCTCAGATCATGAACTCCTTATTGCCAAATTCAGACTTAAATTGAAGAAAGTAGGGAAAACCACTAGACCATTCAGGTATGACCTAAATCAAATCCCCTATGATTATACAGTGGAAGTGAGAAATAGATTTAAGGGCCTAGATCTGATAGACAGAGTGCCTGATGAGCTATGGAATGAGGTTTGTGACACTGTACAGGAGACAGGGATCAAGACCATCCCCAATGAAAAGAAATGCAAAAAAGCAAAATGGCTGTCTGGGGAGGCCTTACAAATAGCTGTGAAAAGAAAAGAAGCGAAAAGCAAAGGAGAAAAGGAAAGATACAAGCATCTGAATGCAGAGTTCCAAAGAATAGCAAGAAGAGATAAGAAAGCCTTCCTCAGCAATCAATGCAAAGAAATAGAGGAAAACAACAGAATGGGAAAGACTAGAGATCTCGTCAAGAAAATTAGAGATACCAAAGGAACATTTCATGCAAAGATGGGCTCGATAAAGGACAGAAATGGTATGGACCTAACAGAAGCAGAAGATATTAAGAAGAGGTGGCAAGAATACACAGAACTGTACAAAAAAGATCTTCATGACCCAGATAATCACGATGGTGTGATCACTGACCTAGAGCCAGACATCCTGGAATATGAAGTCAAGTGGGCCTTAGAAAGCATCACTACGAACAAAGCTAGTGGAGGTGATGGAATTCCAGTTGAGCTATTTCAAATCCTGAAAGATGATGCTGTGAAAGTGCTGCACTCAATATGCCAGCAAATTTGGAAAACTCAGCAGTGGCCACAGGGCTGGAAAAGGTCCGTTTTCATTCCAATCCCAAAGAAAGGCAATGCCAAAGAATGCTCAAACTACCGCACAATTGCACTCATCTCACATGCTAGTAAAGTAACGCTCAAAATTCTCCAAGCCAGGCTTCAGCAATATGTGAACCGTGAACTTCCTGATGTTCAAGCTGGTTTTAGAAAAGGCAGAGGAACCAGAGATCAAATTGCCAACATCCGCTGGATCATGGAAAAAGCAAGAGAGTTCCAGAAAAACATCTATTTCTGCTTTATTGACTATGCCAAAGGCTTTGACTGTGTGGATCACAACAAACTGTGGAAAATTCTGAAAGAGATGGGAATACCAGACCACCTGACCTGCCTCTTGAGAAATTTGTATGCAGGTCAGGAAGCAACAGTTAGAACTGGACATGGAACAACAGACTGGTTCCAAATAGGAAAAAGAGTACGTCAAGGCTGTATATTGTCACCCTGCTTTTTTAACTTATATGCAGAGTACATCATGAGAAATGCTGGACTGGAAGAAACACAAGCTGGAATCAAGACTGTCGGAAGAAATATCAATAACCTCAGATATGCAGATGACACCACCCTTATGGCAGAAAGTGAAGAGGAACTCAAAAGCCTCTTGATGAAAGTGAAAGTGGAGAGTGAAAAGGTTGGCTTAAAGCTCAACATTCAGAAAACGAAGATCATGGCATCCGGTCCCATCACTTCATGGGAAATAGATGGGGAAACAGTGGAAACAGTGTCAGACTTTATTTTTTTTGGGCTCCAAAATCACTGCAGATGGTGACTGCAGCCATGAAATTAAAAGACGCTTACTCCTTGGAAGGAAAGTTATGACCGACCTAGAGAGCATATTCAAAAGCAGAGACATTACTTTGCCAACAAAGGTCATTCTAGTCAAGGCTATGGTTTTTCCTGTGGTCATGTATGGATGTGAGAGTTGGACTGTGAAGAAAGCTGAGTGCCGAAGAATTGATGCTTTTGAACTGTGGTGTTGGAGAAGACTCTTGAGAGTCCCTTGGACTGCAAGGAGATCCAACCAGTCCATTCTGAAGGAGATAGCCCTGGGATTTCTTTGGAAGGAATGATGCTGAAGCTGAAACTCCAGTACTTTGGCCACCTCATGCAAAATGTTGACTCATTGGAAAAGACTCTGATGCTGGGAGGGATTGGGGGCAGGAGGAGAAGGGGACGACAGAGGATGAGATGGCTGGATGGCATCACTGACTCGATGGATGTGAGTCTGAGTGAACTCCGGGAGTTGGTGATGGACAGGGAGGCCTGGTGTGCTGCGATTCATGGGGTTGCAAAGAGTTGGACACGACTGAGTGACTGAACTGAACTGAATCTCTTCTGACGACTGCACATCATTGTAGGAAATGTGCCAGAATTTATTGAAGCAATCTCATACTGAAAGACATTTAGATTGTTTCCAATTTTCTGCCATTATAAACAATGCTTTAAAATATCTCCATATATTTATGCTTGCAAATTTGTCCTATTAGCTCCTTGATATATTATCATACACAAGATCAAAGGAAATATACAATTAAAAATTTAATAGATATTGACAAATTCATCTTTAAAAAGAATCCATCAATTTATATTCCAATCAATTGCATTTCCTTCTATCTTATCAGAACAAGACAGCATTCTTCTTTTTAATATTTTCTCATATGATATGAAAAAAATCTTACTGCTGTTATATTTCACCATACATACAATGCCTATGTATGCCACCCTTTCTCATTACATATTAAAAATATGTCTATCAATATTTTGTCATATATGCTATAAACTTTTAAAAAAGCAATAAGTCTTTGGCCCTCTTAGTTTCTTTACCATCTCTTTTGCTGTATACAGATTTAAAATTTCAGAGTTGAATTTTTCAAAATTTTTTTGTGATTTCTGGGTTTAATAAAATAACTCCCTCTCCCCATAATTAAAGATTATTATTAAATTATTTCCTGAATTTTCCTCTGGTATATTAGGTTTTATTTCCTACATTTAAATATATTTAATCTAACTCAAATGTGTTTTTGTTTATGGTGTGAGGCAGGGGTTTGTCTTTACTTTCCAAATATGTTCTCCCAATACTACTTAATCATCTATATTTTTCTCCTTATTAAAATGCTATCTGTACAATATTAGTAAATTCCTATTCTGTTCCATTGATCTTCCTGGCCCTTCCTCTGCTACCTTAATTTATTTTAGGAAATGTATGATAATGTATTTAATCAACCCATCATTCACCTCCTATACATATCCTTTCTAACCTTTTCATAACAAATTATAGCCATTTTGTGGTATTTATTTCCATATATATCTTAGAATCAAGTTTGGGAACTTCTTTTCAGGTTTTCACAGAAATGCAACATCTTTACATGCAGATCAAATGAGCCCAAGTAGAGGTTCTCAACCCTGGCTGCACAGTAGAATCTTTGGGGGTACTTTTAAACATACCAATACTGGGGTCCCACCTCCACAGACTCAGATTTCATCACTTAGGGGTGTAGTCCAGACACTAGCAGTCCTCCAGGGGATTCCAATGTGCTAAGACTGAAACCAAATAGCTAAAGTATGTGGAAGTGCTCTGAAAAGATGCCCTGCACTCCCATGCCCTGGCCAGGTTCTGCGGTCTCCTTAACGTGCTCACTCACCCGGACTGTCTTATTCTCCATGTTGATGGTAGGGACGCTGGTTCGGAGGAACAGGGTGGCCCAGCTGGCTACCCTGACTCGGTCAAAGTCTCTGTAATCCTGGAGGGGGGAACGATGAGTCAAAAGAAGCATCTGAAGTCCCTCTGAGCCTCCTTCCTGACCAGCCCCCAGGACACTCTCCCTCCACGGAGCATCTTTAAGCAGCACTCCAAAGGACCTGACACTGGGCCTCTCCTCTACACACAAATGCACATCATTCATTCATCTCTGTGTCAGGTCCTATGCTGGATGCTGGGGACAGCAGAGACAGTGAAGGTCACAGTCTAGGTCTGGCCTGCAGGCTAAATCTGACCCAAGAGCTGCTTTTGTAAATAAAGTATTTCTGGCACACAGACTCGCCCATTCACCAGTGTACTGTCTGCAGTAGCTTCATGGTACAATGCAGAATTGAGTACCTACAACAGAAAGCACGTGGCCCACAGAGCTGAAAAGAGATGTTTAATCTAGTCATTCACAGAAAATGTTTGGTCTAGGTCGGCTGGCACTGCAACCCAGAGCACAGTGTGCTAAGTGGCATGTGTGGCTTCAGAGAAAGTTCTGTGAGTGTCTAGAGGGGAGAGATCATTGTCAGCTAAAAAATCAGAAAAGATCTTGCTGGTGGTCTCTGAGGGAGACTGTGAAGGCTGAACAGGAGTTTACATGCAGAGGTAACAGATGGGAGCTGGCATCCAGGGGAAAGGAGCAGCATGGGCTAACGCAGAGGTGAGAAAGTAATGGATACACAACAGAATAAAGGACACGGGAGATGTTATTTTATGGAGACAAAATGATGTCATGTCCACATATGGATGCACAGACTAACTCTGACAGGGCACACAGTAACAGGTGCATAACCCAGCATGCATCCATCTCCATGCAGTCACCGACAACACTCAGGTACACACGTGTAGTCTGGCCTCACCCTCTCCCTGTTGCTCTCCCAGCCCGGGGTGGGTGGCAGTTGAGACCGGCACTGACCTCGATGAAGGTGCTGTTCCACACTCGTGCCTGGATGGTCACGTTGGTGATGACAGGGGCATCAGGAATGGGGCACTCCAGCCACACACAGTGGGTGTGGTCACTGCCACAGCTCTGCGATAGGCAGGGAACACAGACCCAGACAGTCTGGGTCTCTAGATTCTCCAGACTTTGCTCCAGGCTTTGTCCCAACTATGGTTGAAACTGAAGGGGCCTGTCCTCATCCCTTCACTCAAGCACATTCCCCGCCAACCCTGCATTTACGTGTTTAAGGCACATTCTTTGGACCACACATATATAGATGCCAGCGACATGGAGAACAGGAAATCTGGTCCCTGTTCATGTACACAGCGCCCAATCCTGAACACCACCTTCCCACACTGGGCTTCCTCCAGTTGCTGCACAGGCCTGCTCCCCACTCCCTTCCGACAGAGGGCGCCCTGCACCCTGTCTTCATCTTGTGTCTCCCCATCCCTAGTTCTAATGTCCAAAGCTTTGAACAGCTATATCACCCCCAACAGGCTGGGGTTCCCGGGAATAGAATCAGTGTCTGTGCTTTTGGTTCACCGTATTGTCTGCTCCCCAGAACAAGGCAAGGGCCACATTACCACATCAGACTGGGGTCTCCTGGAGAGTACCAGCTATCTCTCTTGCTTCGTATGTCTCAAGGTGCCCACTCACCCTATGATGGGTGGGCATACTCCCCCCAGCCCTGCCCTGGCCACTCACCAATTGGATCTCAGACTTGGCCTTTTTGGCAGCAGCCAGAGTGACAGGCGGGGGGCCTTGGCCTCCTCCTGGGTCCAGTTGTCGCCGCCTGCGCTGTGGAGATGGCGGCCCGTCCCCAGGAGCCTGAAGAGGGTAGAGGCGATTTACTGGTGGAAGGAGCAGAGGTGAGGAGAGGAGGAAAGGGCAGGGAGAGGAAAATGTTGGCCTTTCTGCCCTGCAGCTAGCAAAGGAAATGGGCCACAAGTGAATGCTCCCCCTGGTGTCCTTACAGAGAGAGTGAGGTTGAGAGGGTTGATAAGGTCTCCAGGCGGCCGGCAGTGCCAGGATCCATTGCCATGGACAGTGATCTCCGTGGGGTACAGCAGCCACTTGCCATTGCTGACTTCATAGGGCCACTCCAGCCCCAGAACCAGGGTCCCCAGGGCTGCCAGCCCTTCACCCATTGGGCCCACCTGTGAGGACAACGGATGTCACGGCTACTTTCTCCTGGGAAACCACCTCTGTCTCACCAACCCCCAATCCTCACACCCTCTGACCCTGGACCCAGAGGTCCCTTTACCTGGAACTCGTACTTGAGAGGGCTTCCCACATCCTCCACAGTTTTCATGCCAGACTCACCCATCACTGTCCCCCCAAAGAAGCTTTGTAGCCGGTGATTCACCCTGGGGGTGAGAAAGACGCTGGAGTGATAGGGGACCAGTAGGGGCCCTTGCAGGGGGTGGGTACCAAGGTTAACTACAGCTCCTCTGACATCAAGCAGACCTGAGACAAACCCCAGCTCTAGCATTTACTAGCGGTACAGCCTTGAGCAAATAATTTATCCTCTCTAGCCTCAGTTTCTTCAACTGTAAAGTAAGGTTACTCTCTTAAGTGGGGTCATGGGGCCATTGTGAGAAGACAATGAGATGATGTATATAAAATCATTAGCACAATGGGATCTCATGAAATGGTAGGGCCACACCAACACCTTCGCCCCAAAGTTGCTGATTCCTCCACAGCTAGCTGCTCTGCAAGGAGAACAATAATGGTAACAATAATGACAGTGATGTTGAGGATACCAAGCCAAGAAAGGTGTGTCAGAGGAGCTTGAGAGACACCTTAGGGAAGGGAGGCCCAGGCTCCTCAGCAGGCTGAGGTTCAGGGCGGTACCCACATGCTGAGTGAGGCCTGGAGTGTGTAGTCCACCAGCAGAGGCAGGGTCATGGGCCGTAGGTCATCCTGGTGACTTGACCTGAGGAAGGAATACAGAGGGTAGGGGAGGACTATGTCAGCTGAGGCTGGGGGGCACCCAGGATACCTCAATCCCCATATAGACTGGCTTCCTGAGGTCACTCACGTGGAGAGCTGCAGCTGCGCCTGGAGTTCCCTTGTGTGTAGGGTCACTCCGATGACCTCGAAAGCAATGAGCAGCTCCATCTGCCATAAGGGCAAGAGAGGTTGTTTGAGGCCAGGCAGGGGTGATGCCATGGGGAAGAGAGGGGCTGAGTGCTGTGCTAGGGAGTTGGCTCTCTGGTCTCCACTTCCCACCTGTCTCCACTCTTCCACCTTCCTAGCCTCATCTGCCTCCCTCTTCCCATTCTTTTCTGTTAGTAATAGCTCATGTAGCTCAATACTTCTGAGCTACATGACCTTGAGCAATCACTCAAGCTTGCTAAGCCTATGTTTCCTTTCTGTAAATCAGCACCAACTTCCTCAGAAGGTTGTGAGAAATATATAAAAGAATTAGGCTCAGGGCCTGGCACGCAGCAGGTGCTCAGCAAAATCAGTTTCCTCGCCTCCACCTGCTCTAGCTTTGTGCATAGCTCCCTAGTGGCTCCATTTTCCTGTTTCTGGGTCTCTCCCCACCCCCTACTGCATCCCTCCTCCCCAGCTCTAGCTCTTTGATTCAAGGAAGCCTGGGAACCAGGCAGGCAGAGGGAGGATAAGGAATTCATCAAAGGAGGAGCCTTGGACCCACAGCCCTGGGAGAGTACAGTCAGGCACTCACCCTCTGGTTCCGTTTAAAGGGGTTCCCCAGCTCACAAACGATGGTCTCATTGGCTTGGCAGGCTCCAGGCTGAAGAAAGAAGACAAATCAGATCTAGGTGGTCAGACTAAGGCTTGTCCCACTCCTCTCCTGTGGCAGAGGGCCCGAAGCTCTCGAGGCTTGAGAACTGGGTTCCCCTAGCAACAGAGACGCTGGAGGCACCTGAGGAAGCCCAGCCCAGAGGACTAGGGTTGGGGGCGGGGGCGGGACACGTGGCAAATGACCACACATGTACATGACATGTAGGAAGGATGGATTGGGTCGTGGTTGGGCTCTGAGGAGGCAGAGGGCACTCACGGGGCGCACTGAGGACAGCAGCAGGGTGGGAGGCACTTCCAGGGTGAGGAGCGCCTCGTGGGCATCTTCCCCGGCCCGCTTCCGGCTTGGGGTGTTGGTCACGTTGATGCTCAGGAGCAGTTTTCGGAGGTCTCTCCTGTACTGGAGCCTGAGAGGGGAGGAGCAGCCCCAGACTGAGCCCAAAGCCCCGCCCCAATCTGTTATGCTCCGCCCCTCAGAAGAAAGCCCCTTTTCTGGCCACGGAAGGCCAATCTTATGCTGCTGCTAAGTCGCTTCAGTCGTGTCCGACCCTGTGCGACCCCATAGACGGCAGCCCACCAGGCTCCGCCGTCCCTGGGATTCTCCAGGCAAGAATACTGGAGTGGGTTGCCATTTCCTTCTCCAGCCAATCTTATAGTTCTTGGCTAATTAAGGTCCCTCCTCTCTGACTTGCCTCTCTGTGAGACCCCTCCCCTTAGGTCTCAACAGTTCTCTCCACTCTTTCCGACCAATAGGGCCCCGCCCCTCAATTCCTGATAGCCAGTGAAGTCCGGCCACCTTGGCCACTCAGCCCCGCCCAGAGCGCACCTGCTCAGCCGCTGCCCCAGCTCAGACACGAAGGCCGCCCGCATCTGTAAATTGCTGTCGCACCTGTTGTCCTGCCCGCATTCCTTCTGGAACTGTACCTGGGGGTGGTGGGAGTTGTGAAGGGCCCACCATCATCCATAGCTCTCCAGGCCCGTGCCCTTCCGGCCCCGGCCCCGGCCCCACCCACCTCCGTGTGGTTCTCCAGAGCCTGCGCTTGGTTGAGGACCGGGTAGGCATCCAGGGACCCAAGCCCCAGTTG
This sequence comes from Bubalus bubalis, assembly GCF_019923935.1. NCBI lineage: Eukaryota > Metazoa > Chordata > Mammalia > Artiodactyla > Bovidae > Bubalus > Bubalus bubalis. The sequence continues at coordinate 26,536,538 of NC_059159.1, read as the reverse complement.
GGGACGATCAGGCAACCGCAAAGGTAACGAGTAGTTCATGGAGATGGTGATGGGTCGGAGTTTGTCGCGGACGTTGTCCTGGGAAAGGAAGGTAAACTGAACCCAGCTCTGCACTGCCCTCCAAACCAAGTTGTATCCTCATGCAAACCTAAGCCCCTAGGGAGGAGCTGCGACCCTCTCCCTCAACCCTAAAAAACCCCTGTAAGGCTGAATCCCCTCTGGTCTGCTCACCAAATTGACCCGCTTCGGTAAGATGTGGCTCCTCCTCTCCAGAGACTCCTCTGGAGGAAGATTGACTCTCCCTTCATTCCTGGGGTCCCCAAGTTGAGTTTTCCCTTTTCACTCTGATGTCCCAGAGAAAGCCTGCGCTTGTCCTTGCTTCTGGATGCCTTTTCCCCAGAGACAAGCTAAGAATCTCACATACTTCTCTTTGGCCCCCATCCCTGCTCCAAAGGTCTCTGTTCTCTACCGTAGGCTGGATGCTGTGCGCTGTAGCCTCCACTTACATATGACCTTCCAGGCCAATCCACCACCTTTGTCTCTGGAGAGAACTCATGCCCTCACCCTTGACCTCAGGGACTCTCCTGGGCCCATGGAGTTACCTCCTCCTGGGACCATGGAGTCAATGTACTGCCCCTCACCCCCTCCCTCACCATCAGGAGCAGCTCCAGTGTCTGGCAGCGCATCTCAGGCATGGAGAAGAAGCCGTGGAAGACAGCTGACTGGCTGCGTGCAAAGTGGAGTCGGGGTGGGCGGCGGTCCCGGTCAGCCTCCAGCGTGTAGGCCAGGGCTGTGGGTGCACAGGCTGGTCAGCAAGTGACCAGGTGAGCGTGCCCCCCCCTCGCCCTACAGCCCAGCACTCACTGATGTTCCGCCTGTAGTTGGGGTTCCCTGCACTCTGGTTGTAAGCAAAGCACAGCTCCACCTGCACACTGTTGAGGGTGGGGGACATACAGGAGGGTCAGGTCACGGTGGAACCCAGATACCCAGGTCCCAGCTCTCACCCACTTTACTGGGCAAGAGGAAACAGGGTCTTTGGGGGAAAGACAGAGACAAAACTGAGGAGTCCACAGAGCTGGGCTGGGGTGTCCCTGGTCTCTTCAGGCCATAGAAAACAGGCTTAGAGGGAACCAATGGGGAAACTGAGGTCCTGAGACTAAAGGAGTTGCCTGAAGCCAGGTGTTGGCCCAGCCTAGTCTTGGGCAGGATCCCCAGTCGAGATCTCTTTCCCCAGCACCCGCTGCTTCCCTACTCCATCTCCCTCAGCTTTCTGATCCCTTATCTTCATTCACTCATAGACCCTGCGGTCATCACTGTCATTATTGTAACCATCTTAGCAACCATGTTTTTTGAGCACTTAGGATTCACAGAGCACAAAATGCAAACAAGCAAAATGGCTGTCTGGGGAGGCCTTACAAATAGCTGTGAAAAGAAGAGAAGCGAAAAGCAAAGGAGCAAGGGAAAGATACAAGCATCTGAATGCAGAGTTCCAAAGAATAGCAAGAAGAGATAAGAAAGCCTTCCTCAGCAATCAATGCAAAGAAATAGAGGAAAACAACAGAATGGGAAAGACTAGAGATCTCGTCAAGAAAATTAGAGATACCAAGGGAACATTTCATGCAAAGATGGGCTCGATAAAGGACAGAAATGGTATGGACCTAACAGAAGCAGAAGATATTAAGAAGAGGTGGCAAGAATACACAGAACTGTACAAAAAAGATCTTCATGACCCAGATAATCACGATGGTGTGATCACTGACCTAGATAGAGCCAGACATCCTGGAATGTGAAGTCAAGTGGGCCTTAGAAAGCATCACTATGAACAAAGCTAGTGGAGGTGATGGAATTCCAGTGGAGCTATTTCAAATCCTGAAAGATGATGCTGTGAAAGTGCTGCACTCAATATGCCAGCAAATTTGGAAAACTCAGCAGTGGCCACAGGACTGGAAAAGGTCAGTTTTCATTCCAATCCCAAAGAAAGGCAATGCCAAAGAATGCTCAAACTACCGCACAATTGCACTCATCTCACATGCTAGTAAAGTAACGCTCAAAATTCTCCAAGCCAGGCTTCAGCAATATGTGAACCGTGAACTTCCTGATGTTCAAGCTGGTTTTAGAAAAGGCAGAGGAACCAGAGATCAAATTGCCAACATCCGCTGGATCATGGAAAAAGCAAGAGAGTTCCAGAAAAACATCTATTTCTGCTTTATTGACTATGCCAAAGGCTTTGACTGTGTGGATCACAACAAACTGTGGAAAATTCTGAAAGAGATGGGAATACCAGACCACCTGATCTGCCTCTTGAGAAATTTGTATGCAAGTCAGGAAGCAACAGTTAGAACTGGACATGGAACAACAGACTGGTTCCAAATAGGAAAAAGAGTACGTCAAGGCTGTATATTGTCACCCTGCTTTTTTAACTTATATGCAGAGTACATCATGAGAAATGCTGGACTGGAAGAAACACAAGCTGGAATCAAGACTGCCGGGAGAAATATCAATAACCTCAGAGATGCAGATGACACCACCCTTATGGCAGAAAGTGAAGAGGAACTCAAAAGCCTCTTGATGAAAGTGAAAGTGGAGAGTGAAAAGGTTGGCTTAAAGCTCAACATTCAGAAAACGAAGATCATGGCATCCGGTCCCATCACTTCATGGGAAATAGATGGGGAAACAGTGGAAACAGTGTCAGACTTTATTTTTTTGGGCTCCAAAATCACTGCAGATGGTGACTGCAGCCATGAAATTAAAAGACGCTTACTCCTTGGAAGGAAAGTTATGACCGACCTAGAGAGCATATTCAAAAGCAGAGACATTACTTTGCCAACAAAGGTCCATCTAGTCAAGGCTATGGTTTTTCCTGTGGTCATGTATGGATGTGAGAGTTGGACTGTGAAGAAAGCTGAGTGCCGAAGAATTGATGCTTTTGAACTGTGGTGTTGGAGAAGACTCTTGAGAGTCCCTTGGACTGCAAGGAGATCCAACCAGTCCATTCTGAAGGAGATCAGCCCTGGGATTTCTTTGGAAGGAAGGATGCTGAAGCTGAAACTCCAGTACTTTGGCCACCTCATGCAAAATATTGACTCTTTGGAAAAGACTCTGATGCTGGGAGGGATTGGGGGCAGGAGGAGAAGGGGACGACAGAGGATGAGATGGCTGGATGGCATCACTGATTCGATGGACGTGAGTCTGGGTGAGCTCCGGGATTTGGTGATGGACAGGGAGGCCTGGTGTGCTGCAATTCATGGGGTCACAAAGAGTCAGACACGACTGAGCAACTGAACTGAACTGAACTGATGCTAAGGGCTTCCCTGGTGGCTCAGAGGTTAAAGCGTCTGCAATGCAGGAGACCTGGGTTCGATCCCTGGTCGGGAAGATCCCCTGGAGAAGGAAATGGCAACCCACTCCAGTATTCTTGCCTGGAGAATCCCATGGACGGAGGAGCCTGGTGGGCTACAGTCCACGGGGTCGCAAAGAGTCAAACATGACTGAGCGACTTCACTTTCACTTTATGCTAAGGGCTTTTTGTACATTATCTCATTTGATTATCACAACGACCCTGTAAATTGATTACACTTTTTTTTAATAAAAAAAAATTTTTACTGGAGTATAGTTGCTTTACAGTGTTGTGTTAGTTTCTGTGAATTGGTTTTTAATATTGCTACTCCCTAGAGCCCATCCCTCCCATTGCAGTGGGCAAGGCTGGAATCTGAACCAAGCAGACCAGAGCTCCAACCACCATGCCCTACCTGCCCCCCTACCCCCACAGTTCACCCATTAGCAAGGAATTTTGCTCTTTAATGAGCTTGAGTGGGGAAGGCAATGCTTTCCCAAGCATCAACCCTTTAATGGTGGGGTATCAGGAGTTGCCAGGGAAGGGTTTTGAAAGCCAGGGTCCCTCCTGGGCTTCCCAAACATCAGGAGGAATGAATGGGCAGACTGGGGCCAGAGGGTCTCACCAGGAGGTGGCCGTGCAGAATGCAGGGTCCAGTATGGATGGCTTGGCTACCAACGTCTTGTGGAGGATGTTGATGACAGGCCGGGCCCTGCATAGAAAAACCAGACATCAGTGCCTCAGGCCCACCCCAGGCCAGGCCAGGGTCAGGGCTCAGGCTTGTATGGACCTGATTCTGAAGGTGGACAGAGCTGGGGCTCCACGCAGGCAGGGACGGAAGAGAGAGAGGTCCCCATCCACCATTGCCCTGGCTCACCTCAGCAGCACGATGCGGTCTGACAGGCTCCCCACCAGCAGGTCTGGGTAGAAGTTCTCATCCACGTCCATCTGCCCACTCAGGGAGTAGCCAAAGGTGGCCAAGCCAGGCAGTCCCAGCTGCTCTCCATGGATTACCTGGGGGCAGGGGGAGGCGGTGGGGACAGGCTCTGGGGAAGGTTCTACAGAGTGGGGCCCATGGGGAATAGGCAGGAGTGCGTGAGGAAAAGGAAGAAGGTGCCTCTGTCCCTGGCCGTCTGTACCTGCTGGGGCTGTCTGAGGAGCCCCCTGGAGCTGCCATGGTAGATGTACACTTTGCCCGAGCCCTCGAATGGGGCTCCCACAGCAATGTCTGGGAAAGAGAGATAGTTCAGGGTCACCCCGGGTACTATGGGCCCCATGGTTTTCCAGTCCTATGCTCCAGGCTGCAGAGCCCAGCATGGCAAGACCTCCCTGTCAAGCAGTGCTCAGAGGATCAGGGAACAGAGTTCTGTGACTTAGGATTAAAACTGGGACCATTAGGCACCCAATTGCCTCCTTTTATATATGGGAAATTAGGCCCAGGAGAGGGAAGTGACTTACCAAAGTCACATAGCAAGTTAATGTCTCCGGCAGGTCTAGACCCCAGATTCCTGACCGCTGGCTATTTGTTTTCCCTTATTACTGTGCCTTCCTTCTCCCCTGTCAACCGCCCCTCCAGACACCTGGTTCTTCTCATGACATTTAAGAGCAGGGTCACAAAAGCAGGTGTTCCCCATTTGTGACTTTGCCAGATAGTTCTCAAACACTCATCTCATCCAGTCCTCACGAGGGTGCTGGCAGTAGGTAATACTGTCCCCACTTCACAGATGAGGAAATAGGCTCAGAAAAAGTCGGACAGCTAATAAGTAGAGAAGAGGCTATTTGAGCCTATGTCTAACAGTGGGGGCTGGGATTTTCATCGCAACACTATAACTTTTCTTGTTAAATTCTAACCATTATTTCCACAAAATAACTCCAAGATGTTTTGTCTTCTTAAACTTTCTAGTTTGCTGCTTTTGATCTGATATGGCCTAGGTAATTAGAAAGTCAAGCTTGTAGGAAAAGTAGGCAAAGGAAGAATAAGTAGATCTTGAGTGACAACTGGGCAACACTTCGATCAGTAAGTGCTTGGGCTTCATTAACTGAACTTTCTAGCACCTATTTTGGCTCTTGAGAGGTTCCTCTGCCTTCCTTTTGGTTTTCAGATATATTCTGGGAAATTGAGGTTGTCAGAGAAATGACTTCCAGATAAGCCAGGTGCTCCCATGGCAACCAGGCTAAACCCCTTGATTTATCCCTCTCCTTGACATGCAAGGTCTGATTGGTCTCCAAGTCCAGCAGAATAGTAATTGGCATCCCCCATATCCAGAACTTCTACCATGTCCCTGTGCTTAACATCCACACCTGGTATACTATATATATATATATATAATTTTTTTTAATATTTATTTCTTTATTTGGCTGCACCGGGTCTTAGTTGCAGAATGCAGGTTCTCTAGTTGTGACATGCGGGCTTAGTTGCCCCTCAGCATGATCTTAGTTCTCCGACCAGGGACTGAATCCATGTTCCCTGTATTGCAAGATGGATTCTTAACCACTGGACCACCAGGGAAGTTCCACACCTGATATAGTAATGCTATGCTATGCTATGCTAACTCGCTTCAGTCGTGTCTGACCCTGTGCGGCCCCATAGACGGCAGCCCACCAGGCTCCCCCGTCCCTGGGATTCTCCAGGCAAGAACACTGGAGTGGGTTGCCATTTCCTTCTCCAATGCATGAAAGTGAAAAGTGAAAGTGAAGTCACTCAGTCGTGTCTGACTCCTAGCGACCCCATGGACTGCAGCCTACCAGGCTCCTCCATCCATGGGATTTTCCAGGCAAGAGTACAGGAGTGGGGTGCCATTGCCTTCTTCGATATTCTTTTTTAAATTTTTAATTGGAGGATGAAAGTGAAAGTGAAGTCGCTCAGTCGTGTCTGACTATTTGCGACCCCATGGACTGTAGCCTACCAGGCTCCTCAGTCCATGGAATTTTCCAGGCAAGAGTACTGGAGTGGGTTGCCATTTCCTTCTCCAGGGGATCCTCCCTACCCAGGGATTGAACCCGGGTCTCCCACATTGCAGGCAGAGGCTTTACCATCTGAGCCACCAGGGTAATTGCTTTTTAATATTGTATTGGTTTCTACCGTACATCAACATGAATCAGCCATAGGTAATACTATATTCTTGATCTTAACATCCCTAGCCTTGCTCCCCACCTCCATCCAGCCCACATCTCCCTCCAGAATCATCTTTCAGGGTACCAAGCTATCATGTCACACCTCTGCCCTCAAATCTTTTCGGACACCCCTCTACCGTAACCCAAGCATAAGGCCCTAGCTTTGCTGCCTGGTTTTCAGTGTCCACCCCACCCCCACACTACCTCTCCAGCCACATCTCTGATGTGAACACCTCACATCAGCCAAATGGACCACACTCACATTTTGCCCCTTCTGTTCCCATCACTGTGTACACTCAGCCTGGCCTTTGACACCCAGTGGTATGTCCATTGTTCTAGGAAGTCTACTGAGCTCACCCCTGGGGGCTCCCTCTGCACTGCTGTGAGCTCCCCAGACCTGGCCCGAGTCTGTCTCCTTTTTGGGCCCTATCAAGCCTGGTATGCAGTTGGCTCTCAGTCAGTGGGTGCTGGGCCGGGAGTGCTGGCTCATACCCTGGAATCCGTCTTGGTTGACGTCACCAATGCTTGCCACAGAGAAGCCGAAGGCGGAGCGACTGGGGCCGTGAAGAAGGAGGGAGGGGTGGTCTGGGAAGGAGGTGCCTGCCTGGTTCATGAAGATATAAATCGCACCCCCTACTTCCTCTTTCCGCTCAAAGTAATAGGGGGCACCCACCAGGAGGTCCTGCCACCTGCAAAGGAAAGAAGGAGGGGAGATGGAACACGCAGCATAACTGTTATTTAGCAGACACAACTGCGCCAGGCAGGGCACACAACTCTACAAGTGATGCCTCTGGCCATAGGTTGTGGGAAGGACATGGAAGCGTCATTGTGACCAATCTAATAGAAAACACAGGTTGTGGAAAAGCCATGTACACACAGATCACACCCAAACAGCTCATATCCACTAGGGCCATACGAATGACAGGCACAGTCAGTGAGATGCAGGCATCACGAAACTGACATGCAAACCCATAAAGTCCAAATCCCATAAAGTCTGATTGCAAATCAACATGCAGAACTGATCTGTAAATCCCTGCAAACAGCATGCAAAAAAACGCACAGTTGCAAACCTCTATTTCTCTGCCCTCACTTGTGCAAGCCCACCCCCTCATCATTCTCCCTGGCCCCAGAGAAATGTCCCTGGATTCTCACCCATCATTGTTCAGGTCTGCCAGGGCAATGGCACTGCCAAAATAGGCTCCCACCTGCGTGCCCTCCAGCACCTGCCTCCTCCGCAAGTCTCCACCTGCTTCCTGGCTCAGCAAAAAGACAGCGCCCACATGTTGGTGCCGCGGGGCACCTGTCACAATGGTGATGTTTGTGGGGTGCAGGATGGCACTGCCCACCTGCATCGTGTAGCCTGGGATGGGGGGAAGGTGGTCAATTGAGACTCCAGTAAGGTTGGTCCCCTTGTACTCTGGTCATCTCCCAGGATCCCCCATTATCTTCTATTCCTCTGTTCTAAGTTGGGCAAGAAAGTGGACCTTGGATGCCCAGCCCCAAGTCCTGACTGTACTCTGACCATGAACTCCATGAGGGTTGTGACTCTGCCTCTGGGTGGAGTATACAGCTGGTGCTCAGTAAGTGTGTGCTAGCTGAACTGAATGCTACTGGTCTCAGTGCAGCCTGGCCTCTACTCCACAGACACTGAAGGGGAGAAGACCAGTGTGCCAGGGACGGAGCCCCCTCTCTCCTCCCCACCAAAGGGCCACTACAACCGGACTCACCAATATAGAGGTTTCCTTGGTCCTCTGGGTCCTTGTAACTATATTCAGACAAATCCCAGTCCTTCCGCTGAATCATGTAGCCGTTTCCTTCACAAAGATTTGAGGAGGGGGTATAAGTCACCACTCCTTTTCTCCACTATGTCCAGCAACCCCCTCCAGATAAGGATAATAATAACCCCTTTTATCTGTGAGTACTTTGCCATTTGAAAATCACTTACTCTTTATTTTAACAATTCTGAGCTAGCATGATGACCCCATTTTGCAGATGAGAAAAGTGAGGCTCAGGGATGGAGGCTCAGGGATGTCCAGTCATGGCTGGAATCCAGTCATCTGGGTACCGGCATACTATCAATACATGACATTTCTCCCACCGTAGTCAGCGAAGCCAGACTCACACCATTATCTTCTCCTAATCCTGTCCCCAGACTCGGGCTACCTACTTTCCCCTGCCTCCCAGGCTGCTGCTGGAGAGTACCTTGGCCCTGCCAAGGAGTGGGAGGTAAGACTAGCAGAGTGAGCAGAGGCCTCAGCCTCAGGTGAGCCCAGAGCTGTGACTATGCCCTGGGCAACCTGTTGGTCAAGAGGACAAAACAAATAAAGCACTGGGATGTAACATGCCACATAAGAAATATAGTCAATAATAATGCAATCACTTTGAAGGGTGACAGATGGTTTCTTGGCTTATAGGGGCGATCATTTTACAATGTACTTAAATGCTGATCACTATGTTATACACCTGAAACTAACATAATATTGTACATCAACTATACTACAATTAAAAAAAAAAGAACAAGATTCTGGCCTCCCTCTGCTTGTTGATTCTGCAACAGTAGGTGCAGTAAGGGAAAAGACGTCGCTGTTGCTGTAGCCTGTGGTGGAGAGAGGCAGGTGGAGGGTGTGTGAGCCGTCAGATGCCTGAAAGGCAGTATGTGGCGTGGCAGAATCAAGCATGAGTTTTGATATAAGAAAATACTCTGCAGCCCTCTCAAAAGATTGCCTTGTATGCACTGACATGAAAACATGCCCAAAATTTATTGATACATGAAGAGAAAGTAACAGAACAATACATTTAAAATGATTTTCTGTGTGGGTATGTGTGTTTCTTAAGATACCTATATATTCTAAAGCAGGTCTGGAAGGACCCACAAGACACTTAGCAGTATACATTGGGAAATGGGACAAGGGAGATGTGGGAGAAGAAGGGCGCTCTTCCTGTTTATTTTACTGTACCATTTAGTAGTTGTACCAGGAATGTGTTTCATTTTTTAATAAGTTTTTAAATGGTTAACTTGGCATCAGAGGGACCTACATTCCAATACACATTTCAGGACTTACTACTGGCCTTGGGCAATTTATTTTACTTCTCCAAGGCTCAGTTTTCTGTAAAATGGGTATAATAATACTTGCATTTTAAGATTAATTAAGATAATAGGTGTACCTCTGGTACCTAGAAAGTGCTTTAAAATAGCAGAGGTGGTTGCTGATGTTGGCAAGGGCATGCTCTCCTCTGCCCTCTTGTGTGGAAGCTCTGGCAGGCTTTCTCAGGGCCTAACAGGGGTGGTGGTCTCTGCTCTTCTTCCCTTCCCCCACAATCCCCACCTTTCCAGTTGTAGGCACCAGGAGCGCCAAAGTACACGGTGTTTTGGGTGAAGCCGCCGCTGGTGCCCAGCTGGCACATGCCCGTCTCCAGGTAGTCAGTGTTGCTGTTGCACATCTCATTGTGGTAGGTCTGCCAGTCATCCCTGGCATCCAGCTCCAGGTCGTTGCCTCTCACATAGCACTTGCCCACCATGCGCCGCTGGTCCTCTGACCCGGACCACAGCACCTGGGTGTAGCGGTGGGCACAGACCTGGGGACCCCCCCCCCACAACACACACAGCTAAGCCCACAGCGGGTACTCAGGAATGGAGTCTCCATGGCCCTGTGCACCTCTGCTTTTGCAGGAGAGGAGTGGAAAGAGGTCTCCCAGCTTTTCTCTCTTCCCATAGAAATGCCTGGACCCGCATTGCCTTTCCAGAATTCCAAAACCTGCTCTGAGGGTTAGAAACACTTTTTGGAAGACCAGAAGGTACTGGATTTTGAGAGTGGCTTAGAGATCTTGGCAAAATAAAAAGGGAAAAGGATGAGGGGATGTGGGGCTCAGGTTCTTGGGTCTAAAAGGAGCTAGACACAGAGCAGGTTAGGAAGTTGCTTCTCTGTTGTCCCCTGATGATCCTGCCCTCTTAATAAACGGATCAATATTAGAATAACAACAACCACCACCGAGGCAGTAGCTAATACTTACTGAGTGCTTACTTACTTAGTAAGTATATACCAGACACAAGTCTGAGCTTTTTGCATATTAATTCTCTTAAGCCTCCTACCAGCTCTATGGGATAGGGATAATTACTTCCTCATTTTAGATAAGGACACTGAGGCACAGAGAAATAAGCAACCTCACATCCAGAGAGAGGCAGGGGATATTCAATCCAAGGCTGTCGGGCTCCGGGGTCAAGCTTTTAAGCACCAGACTGTGCTGCCTCTCTCAAAGCTTCTCCCGGCACATGAGAGGTGCTCCATTAAAGTTTATTGGGCAAATCAATAAGAATAGGGTATTTGTAAAGCAGCCAGGGGCCAGATGAAGCCCAGAACCAGACCTAGTTGCCGAGTCACTGGGAAGTTTCTAGTGTTGGCACGCAGAACATGCTCACTGAAAACGAACTGAATGAATGGATGGGCAAGTAGAAGGCTGTGGAAGGACCCAAGATCTAGACTGACTTAGGCGGAGCTCTGGACCCACCATCCTTGTAAGAGACTAGAAACGGTGTTTCAGTGAGCCGGTCAAACCCGGAGCTTGCAACAATGTTCAAAGGTGACAGAAATCACAGCAGTGATGACTATGGGGTGACAAGTGACTGAAAAGGAGTGCACTGTCCGAAGTGATGTAAGTATGCCATTTCTTTAATGGGTGTTGATTACTTGGGTTTATAATTTGCCAAAATTCAACTGAAACTTAAAATCTGTACATTCACTGTATGTAAATGTTACATGAATTTAAAAATGAAAAATAACTTGTCTATCTGGGACTCAAAAATTGAGATCCCAGGGGCCAGCACTGATGAATGCAGGCTGGAGGTGACAAGTGACAGCAGGGAGTGGCCCCCAACCCAAGCCGGATGAGCTGGGGCAGAAGGGCTGTGCTTCTTCCGTCAGCTGGCCTCCCCGGAAGGAGTGCGTCCAGGCCACATTGCCTGAGGCTCTCTCTGCCCTTTCCATCTCGTAGTCCCTTCAACTCATTCCCACAAAGGGTGAGCACCGCCCCCACCCCGGGGTGGGGGGAATGGGTGATTCAGAAAGGACCCAGGCTGGCCCTTGGGAGAGCGCCAGACACCCTCCCCATCCCCCTGCCACAGTGCAGGATGAAGGGACACACATGTCCATGGAGACATACAGCTGCAGAAATCGACATTTGCAAGCTCATGCACCAAGGTCCCTTCTCCTGCTCTCTGCTTCCCTCTGCAGCTCTCGGGAGATGAAAGGAGACGTCTGGAGGGGGATCCGACGGCGAGCCCCGACTTACCAGGACTCTGCCCGCAGGGCCCTGGCTGGCCACAGTCACGCCGAGCCACATGTCCTCAATGATGTGGTTAGGGTTACCTGTGGGCATGAGAGGGCTCATGAGCCAAGGCACCTCATCCCATCCTCTAGGCATCAAGAGCCTCCAGAGGGCAGGAGTTGGTCCCTCCCAAATCTCCCACTCCAGCAGGGCCACCCTCCCTCCCTGCCTTCCCCAGCCCACCACAGTCTGAGCGCCACAAATCCCATCTGGTCCCACTCTCCCCTAGGGCTCCCTCTTCCCAGCTGGACAAGAAAGCACTTGAAACTGCCCAGCTGAGCCTTCTGTCTCTTCTAGTCATTCTCTCTGTGCTGCCTCTTCCACCAGGCTCCTGACCCAGCACCAGTTCCTAAGCCCTCTTCTCACTTTTCTCTTTGATGTCCATCCGCTCACAGTCATTCTTGTGGGCAGTGAGTGGGCACAGGTACACAGCACCAGTCCGGTTGGTATAGCCATCAGGCACAGCGAGGTCCCGGGGGGCACCAGCCAGGAGCCTGGGGGCAAGAAGGTAGTAGACTCAGGCTCATACTCGCCAAAGCATGCTTCAACTAACTCACTGCTTGATGTACATGTACCAAGCATCTGCTCTGTGCCAGGCTCTGAGGGCAGGAGATGAATGGCTCCGTGCCCCTCCCTCGAGGAGTGCCCAGGGTGGGGAAGGCAGGCAAGGAGACAGACACCTGTGGTCAGTGCCTCATGAGAGGAAAGCAGGGAGCAAACCAGCCCCAACTCTGCATGGGGGGCAATCAGGGAGGCTCACAGAAGAGTACCTTGGCCTGAGTCTCAGGATGCTGCCCAGGGCTCACCAGGTAAAGAAGGGGAGGAGGGGCACTGCAGGCTGAGGTCTGACATGCACAAGAGCCAGGAATTGTGAGCAAGAGGGTGACTCAGGGATCTGCAAGGCCCTCGGTACAGCTGGAGGCCAGAAACATGGGGAGGAACAAGAGGGCAGGGTGAGAAGGGAAGCTGTGGAGGGATTTTAAGCAAGGCAGAAACATGGCGAGATCTGGGTTTGGAAGGACTGTTTTGGTATCTGACTGACATAAGCAGATCTGGTTTGGGGAAAGAACGCTTGGCTTCTGAGATGAAGATAGATGGGAAAAGAAGGAGGTGGCGTTGTCCTGGCACAAGATTCAAACTTTCAGAGATCCAAGGAAAGGATGTGTGAGGTGGTGGGGAGGGGTGGATAGTTGGAGGCCTGGGTCCTACCTCTTTAAGCCGTCGGAGGACTTAGATCTTGGGGTGGTCTGAAGAATGTGGGCAGGAAAGGACAACTGACCCCAAACCACAGCTGGGTGAGCTGAGTCAGCAGGGTCCTTAAGTGACCCTGGAGTGTCTTCTCGACCCCTTCCTACCATGTTGAGACAAATTTACAAGGTATGGGGGTGACGGCAGGAGAGCTGAGTACCTGACACTTTGGGCAGAAGGGTGAGCACGAGAGTCGGGGTGAATGAGGACTTCAGTCACCTTGTCCCCAGTCTGCCTGGAGCCCATCTTTAGGGATGCCACCTGCAAGTCCCTACAAGGGTTCTTAGGGCTCCAGCAGCCCATCCCATACCAGACAGGTGACTAGAGGAGAGGAAGGCAAGTGATCAGCCTTGACATATTCTCTCAAAAGGTAGTTCTTGGACCACTAGAATAAAAAATCCCTGCGATATTTGTTCAACAGGCAAATTCCTCAGCCCACCACAGACAGCCTGAGTTGAATCTGAGGGTAGAGCCCTGGAACCTGCATATTTAACATACATCCCAAATATTCACATCGTGGTTTGAGAACCCAGCTCTACCACCCCTTGCTCTCCCAGCATCATCTGTCAGCAGCCTTTGGACGTTCTGCCAAGACCACCTCCTCAATCTTGCTGGACCCTGCCTCCTGGGTAGCAGACATCTCCCAGGTACTCCTCCATCTGCCCCGGCAATGCTGGTTCCTGAGGCTCCCAACGCAGAATTGGGGCGCCAGGCCTCCTGTTAGAGCCTGGATATGCAAAACAACAGCCCTGCCTGCAGCTCCTGCCTGGGACCTGAGAGAGAGGGCGGCAGGGAATGGGCAGCGCCGGGCCTGGGCATGCCGGGGCCTGGGTGCTTCCGCCCACTGGGTATCAGGAATGCGCTGCCTGGGGGTGCCGTGAAGGGACCGCTGCCGGCACCTCACACCTCAGCTCAGATCTCACCCTGGAGAACAGTTCCTGAGAGCAGGGGTGCAGCTTTTCTATGCAGAGCAGGGCGGGCAACTCCAATAGAAGGGCTGGCAGGGGACCAGCGTGGCAGCCAGGCCCTGTTAGTCGACTAAATCCTTGGTCTGGGCTGAGACGGGTACCTAGTGAGCCCATGGCCTCACTACCTGTAGACATCTGCCCCCAGTGTGCCTGACAGGTGAGAGTGGGGAGCCGCTGCCCGTGGAAAAGGAATATTTCAGCCTTGGAGCTGAGGGCTCTGGTTCTAGGTGTGTTCTGCCTCAATGGACAATTTCCTTTCCCTCTGAGCTGTGAGTGCCTCATCTGTAAAATGGGCCAGCAGCTGCCCCACCAGCCTCCAGGATGGTTGGGGGAGCAGTGGGTTCACTCTTTAGAAGGGCCTTCTGACTATGAAGCCGAGGCCCATGTGAGCACGGTGGTTCTGCTTTCTTGTGGCACCAGGATGGCCCCAGCACACCCCCAGGCCTTGCTCGGGGGATCCAGGAATTTCTGCCCTGCCAGATGAGGGGATCTAAAGCAGAGCGCACTGGGCAGACTAGTTCAGGTGTTTGGATGGGGCAGAGGGTAATGTGGAAGTAATACTTCTGGGGCCGAAAGACACCAGGCCATCAGTCAGGTCAGCGGGCTACTGGCAGCTAGTCATTCGAGGGTGGGAGCTCAGATTTGGCTGGAGGTAGCAGCCAGGGGTTGGCTACAATGACCTTGAAGGGGTGGGTCCAGGCCTCAGTGGGCGAGGGATCCCTGGAGAACCCAGATTGCATTCCAGGGCGAGCAGTGCAAGGGAAGTGTTGCTATGCCTGCGGCTTTCCAGGCCCAAGTTTAAGTGCTGGAATGGTTGAGGAGCAGGTGGCCACACCCTCCCAGCAGCCTCATCTTAGAGGGAGTGGCCTGAGGGACCCCCTCCTCTTAGCCTCCTGTGGTACAGAGAAGGCAGAGCTGGCCATGAAGAGCAATCGGATTGACATAAAACCCCTTACTACCTATACCCTTTCCGCTCTCACCCTGCACCAGCCTGTGCCCACTGAGGGGCAGTGGGGCAAGACCCTAACCCTAGCCCTGTATCCCAGGCCCCTCCCTCCCCAGAGATTCCACAAGGTGCTCCCCCCACCTCCCTGGAGTATTTTTAGCTCCTACTTGGCCTGCTTAGAGGCCCTTCAAGGCCCTCTGGCTCCCAGCCCAGGATCCAATGGATCCACAGCCAGAGGACTGGGAATAGAAGGGGGAAGGAGGGTGTGCAGAGGGCCGGGTCCAGCTTCCTCCAGCCACAGTCAGGTGTGGGAAAATCCAGAGGGTGGGAAAGATCTTTTCATTGCTGTTGTAAATGAATGTAAGTTACTAAGCAAATGAGCACACTGCTCCTGCTGTTGGATCTGGTCCAGATCAGGTCAGATCAGAAGCTGATCCCTCCCAGACCACCACTGAGGTCACCCTCCCGGCAGCGGTCAGAAGCGGGATGCAAGGCGGGATACTTTGTTCAGCTCTTGCAGCAAGGGAGAAAGGAGATTGGACGGCCTCTCTCCTGAAGTCAGGCTGGGCTGGGTTGGAGTGGGTACCCCTCCAGAATGAGTAAAATGACCTCTCAAGGGCTTTCCAACAGCTGCCTTTTCACCCTACTTTTTGGCTCCAGCCAGACAGCCCCTCCTGGCCTTTGTAGAGGCCCCTGGGTTCCAAGTCCAGAGAAGCCCTTTCTCACTCCTGCCACTCCCCCCTCCAACCCCATCACTCTTTCTGGGGCAGATCAAAGCTAATGCAACAGCCAAGTAGAAAGCAACAGAATCAAAGGAGGCTGGGGAACAGGGCCCAGGGGTGTCAGGGCACCAGTCAGTTCACCCCAGAGAAGTCTCCCTGGGGCATACTGGGGCAGGATGATGTTCAGAGAAACAGCCCATAAGATTCAACTTCCCTGACTCATCACCTCAGGCAGGCACTGGGGTGGCCCCAGCGGAAAGACTTCAGTTAACACTGAGGGGCCAGCAAGTCCAATACTCAGGCCATGGGCCCCCATGCCTTACTCCTTTGGCCAGAAAGCCAGTTAGGGAGGGTCCCACTCCAGCTCTGAGTGCTTGGGTGGGGTGGGGGGCAGTGGGGTAGGGGGCAGCTCTCTGATGCCTGAATCCCAGCTCTGTGCCAACCCTCTGCCTGAATTAGCCATGTCCGCAGAGGCTGCTCCTGTGTTAGCTGAAACTGCAGCCTCTTCGTCCTCCCCAGCTGCCCCCAGTCCCCTTTACCCTCTGGTGACTCAGCCTAGAATCCCAGCACCAAGCTGGGGAAATGAGAGAATGAGAGAGGACAGGAGAAAGAGGACTTGCTCAAGCCTCCAATAATAAAGAACAAGGCTGTTTTTCTCATTTCTTCTCCCTTTCTCTGGCTCCTTGGTATTTTTTTCCCACATCTGATCCCTTACGGCATTTTTCATGTCATCTAACCTCAATCCCTCTTGATGTTAGTTCTGAACAAGCCCTTTTCACTTCATTTTCTACAAGATCAGGCTGCCCCTACCTCCCATCCAGTTTTAAGCGCCTTGGCCTGGCCTGGTCATTGGAGAAAGCCAGAGAGAAAGGACACTACGGATCCAGGCCTTCTGCTTGCAGCCACAGCTGCTCTGCCCATTTCCTCTGGCACGAGCCTTGCAGGCTGCCAGGTGCCTGCCCTACCCAGGGAAACATGTTTTAGGAGAACAAGTAAGCCTGGTTCCTGGTTCCTTATCTCACTGAATTCTGCCCCATACCTCAGGTATGACCTCATCTTCCAGGAGCTGTGGCTACCCGGGCCCCAGTCTTCCCAAACACCCTCATTTCCAGGCAAAGGCCCCAGAGGTATCTCCCATAGTCTACAAGGTCAGGTCAGGCCAGGACACCTGGATTCCCAGGAGGGAATGACAGAACAGGTACCAGGGGAAAGCAGGGGAGGTCTGTGACCAGAGGAATAGTCCCTCTGCTTCCCCAGGGGTCCTCACATATCTCACTAAGAAGCCCAAAGCACCCTGGTCCTCTCCCCTTCCCTGTCCTGCTCCTGATCACCAGGAAACTGGAGATTCCAGGGACTGGGAAATTGGGGCCGGGGTTAGAGTAAGCCTCTGATATTGTGGGCACGGAACCTTAGTCTAGAGATGAAGGTGATGGGGAAAAAAGACACACCTTCGTTTTTAACCATTACTACAATAAGGCCTTCTTTGAGAATATAACGAAAGCCATGCTTTTCCCCCCTCCTGGCTCCAGAACAATGCACAGACATGCATGACTTTGCATACACTTTCCAGGGTCCCTGTATCTCCTGAAAATCTGCAGGGAACTCCAGGCTCAGACTTTGTTCAGGATCATGAACCTTCCCCCATTTTCCAAAGGGACTTTGAAGCTAACAGAATATAAGACTGCCACCTGACTTGCTGGTTCCCCTGAGCTGTGTACTCAGACAGCTGTTTACATCTGGCTACACAGCTGGCTGCAGCTAAGCCCAGCTGCCCCAGCTGGTTCTCCCTAAGGGTCATGGGGCAGAATTCAGTGAGATGAGGAGATGAGCCAAGATGTAGAATCACCCCTGGAAAGACTGAAGATACCCAACCAAATGAGTCACGCAGAACAGTATCTAGAACTACCTGTCACTCTGAGATTCATCAGTTTTAGAAACTTCTGGGCTCCTGAAAGGCCTAATGCCGTCTCTAGCTGCCCAGGAAGAAAAGCAGGACTTCTCCACTAAGTCACCTTGAGTGAGGCCCTTGGTTAGCACAAGAGCCCTCAGCTGATGCAGTGTTTACCCCAAATCATCTCCTTAAAACCTCACCATTACCCCCATGAAGAAAGCGCCCTAATATGTGAAGAGTCAGGTATTAGTGGCAGATTCTAGATGGGAAACTGGTAATGGGATTGGGGGCCTCTTCTTTCTCCACAATGCCAAGTTGCCTTTTACACACCAACAGAGGCAGGAAGGCATATATAGATCCAGACTGAACCCCTTTCTCGGGAAAACGGGCCCAGAAAATGGAAATATCCTGCTTAAGGTCACATAGCAGTAAATAAAAATAAAAAAAGGCCGGGGAGGGGGGGGAGTATTGCATATTACAGAATCTATTATTTCCTCCAGCTTTCCATTACCTACCCTTGCTTTTCTGATGTTCTCTTTACACTACATTGCCTTATATTATGTTGATTCAGCAATGAAAATCTGAAAATCCTTTTCTGGGCTGGGGCAGAAAGAGCACTAATATAGAAACTTAAGCTGATGGTCACTTAGGGTCTCCAAAAGATGGAGGACTGGCTAAGGCCAGACGGCAGCCGCTGGGGCCAGGTTGGGAAGGGTGTGGTGGCCCTAACCTCTGCAAAAGCCAGATGGAATTGAGGCCAAGTAGGCAGGTAGACTGGGCAAGGGCCGGGCCAGCAGGGCAGGGGCCAAGGCTGAGGCGGAGTCTGGACTTTGGACATTCCAACTTCCTCAAGTTTCTGCAGGTTCCAGCCAGAATTAGAAAAGGTTTCAACACACCCTTTATCTGACCCTGTCCTCTTGCTCGGCAGGGTTTGACATCTCAGTAAGTCAAACAGAAGAGGCCAAAGAAGGCCTGCCTGCGCTGTCCTAACAGCCTTCCCTCCTGGATAGCCTCACCTTCCCCAGCTGCCCTTTTCCTCCACCTGCCAACCTCAGCACACTGAGCCCACGCAGAGAAACTTCTCAAACTTGGACATGCCCCTCTGGGCGTGATATAGGGTGGGGGGCACAACATAAGCAGCTGGATGTGTCTCCTTCCCATCTCTCTTCTCTGTCTCGCTCTTTCCCCTCCTTCTCCTTGCAGATGTTGGGGAAGGAGACCAGAAGAGAAAAACACTATTTCCCTCCTGAAACCAAAACAAACACACTCAGGGTTGAAGATTCAACATGAATCCGTGGAATGCGAGGAGACAGAGACGTCTAGTGGGAGGGCATCACTGCCGGGGCGTGGGGGTGGGGTGCAGGAAACCAAGGGGGAGTCAGGACAGCTCCTCCTCTCACTGCTACTTCTGCATCCTCAAGGGGTCTGAAGGAGCGCCTGGACAGCTCCAGCCACCCAGACTCGCCGTCACCTCTCTCTCCAACCACCAAGCACTTGAGAAGGCCCTCCAGTCTGGTTCTGCGCAGGGTGTGGCTGGCGGGGCCACACACTAAGTGTGAGGTGGGGGCGGGCGCAAATGCATATCCCCATAGGTTCTTCCCGGGAAAGGGGAAAGGCGTTTATCTTGCAGTTTTCCCCAGTTCCCAGCCTTGGAGAGATGAGGCATTCGGTACACTAAATTCCCGGTTCATTGAATGGGAGGGGTCTCAGGAAACGGGGACTCCACTTCTATTCTCAACAGAGGTTTAAAAGGCTGAGGGGCTGAGTCTAGACAGGTTCTGGCCAGGTCAGCACTTGCAAATGATTACTGCCCCCATCCCACTTCCAATCCCTCTATTTCCCGCCAAGCTTCAGCAGCAGGAGAGCTGCCTAGGTCCCCGCCCTCTCGATCTTCGTTCCCAAAAGCCGACGGCCTGCGAGCCTGGAAGCCACCGGGCCCTAGGCTCGGACTCAGCTCGAGATCTGCATCCTGTGCGCACACTCTCCCTCCCACCCCACTCCGGCCAGTTTCACTTACAGGTAGCGCTGCTGTCGCTCTGTCTGCCGATGGAGGGCGACCGAGTAACCGAAGAGGCTGCCCGGGTTCCCGGCCTCCTTCACCACCAGGAATCGGGTGTCCAGGTTGAAGGCGGAGGCGGCGCGGTTGCTTGCGGCCACCATCAAGGCGAGCATACCGAGCAACTGCCGTAGGACGCCGGCGGCGCGGCTGGGGCCGGGGCCCATGGCTGCCGGCGGGAACCTGGCCCCTGGCGAGAGCGCGTGAGGGCGTGGAGCTGGGAGTGAGGACCTGTTCACCTGCTCCCCCGCGCCACCGGAGAACGCTCCCGCGGGCCGCGTAGTTAAGCCCCGCAGCGCTGATCAGTTTCTGGCCCCCAGACTTGGTCAATTTTACATCCGCTCACGGTCTGAACGCTCAGATTTCCCTCGGAGGTCCGCGGGTCTGTTCTCCCGCCTGCACTGTCCCGGGTCACCTCCCCCCTGCCCGCGGCACCCTGCCCCTCAGCTCGCACCGGCCGCGCCCACTTGGCCACACAGTCGCCTCCGATCCGGGTTCGGCGGCGAATCTGAGCAGGCAGACCAGTCCACCGCAAAGAAGGCAGGAAGGAGGGGTGTCCTCCCGCACGCGCCCCGCCTCCCCACGCCCAGCCCCGCACCTCCCCACCTTGCGCGCCCAGCCAGGGCTAAGCTTTCCTTCCGGGGAAAGAGAAAAGGTCCCGGCTCGGCCACCGCCTCTTAAAGGGGCAGCACCGCCCCTCCCTCATTCTTCCTGGCCGGCTCCGCCCTCTCCCACAAACACCTGTCGGGAGACCCCAAAAGCTTGGATTTCCCCTCCCCTCCGCTTGCTCCTCCAGAGAAGCGTCGCTTCCCGAGCAAGATGGATTGGACGGGCGGGGCCGGCGGTGGGATTTGTCCCGCTGCTTTGCTGCGGCCGCTGGAGAGGCCGTTCCGGGCGCGGCCACCTCTGTGGGTCTGGCTGGAGAGCCCCGGCATTGGCGCATCTGGGAACCAATGTCCGCAAGCCACCGGCTGGAAGGCTCTACTCTCCGCCGCCGCGCTGTGAGTCCCTGAGAGGTTAGCGGTCTCTGAGCGTTCTTCCTGGTACCCAGCCCCTTCGCCTTCCTTCTCAAGATTTTTTTCTTTTACCCACTTGTTCCCACCTACTTTGACCCGGGCGGGGAATGGTCTCACAAAATCAGACAGATATTTAGCAGTGGTAATAACCAAGCATCGCTAATTATAATTAGCAACAACAGCCTTTTCCCCGACAGGCTACGCCTTCTAATATCTACTATATCATGAATACCCAGTCGATGTGAAAAGAAGTCCCTTCTCTTTAGAGTGCCTGCGTAGCCAGGACCTAGGCTCAGACTGTACCCATTTCTGATTCACCCTTGCCTTCAGGGCCCAGCGCAGCAGAATCCCAAAAGTCCCTTCCTCCCACCCAGGCTGTAACTGAGTGTTTGGAGACTGGGCAGGGACTTCAGCCCCGACAGGTTTGTCGTGGGTGGCACCAGGGTTGAGTTAGGTAGGCGGAGTCCAAAGATCTGGTTATCCGCAGAAGAATCTAACTAAATGGAAACTTAAAGAGATCACTCTGTTTTCTTGAGTTTAACTCAGGTTTCTTTTGCTGCAGCACAAAGACCCATTTCCCCTGAGCATTCTTTTTTCTAGGCTTTAGGAGCTTTCTTACTGTGGTACAACAGTTCATTCTTCAGAGCTTACTTCTCAAAGTTCATTTTAGAGCCCCTATCTCTGAGAGTTTATGGTAATAAGATCACCATATTGTAGGGCTTGGGCAGCGTAAACTATGCTACCTGCTTTACAAATATTAGTAAATTAAATCCTCACAACAATCTTTCAGGTGTTATCTCTGTTGTAAGGTGAGAAAACCGAGGCTCAGTGAGGTTAAGCAACTTGAAGGCTACGCAACTTGGATTTTAATCCTATGCTTTCTGACCCTAGAGCCCTTCGTGACCACTTGTGCTAATAATTAACATTCAAACCATACACAGGGCACATCTAGGTTTGGTGGGGCTTGAAGCTTGTACAATTTGAAGCCCTCTTTAAGGAAAAGGATAAAGAATTAAGAGTACAAAATTAGATTCAGAGCATGGGAAAGGACTCAAGCTGAACTTCTTTTGATGAATCCTTTCACCTACAGACTCTCATTTCATTGTCATTTGGCCTCATTCAACTTAAGGAGGAAACTAGATGTCCAAGGTCACACAACTCATGGGAGGCCAGAGCTAGCACTGGAGGCCACTGGCCACAGCTGTGTCTTTAAGAGACAAATTCCAGCCAGATGTTGGTTGGAAAGCCAGACACGCCTGAACAAACGCAGCTGTGATAGCAGCGTTTCTCTAAAGTGTTTGGGAAGAGGACCCTTGTCCCTGTCTGCCCTTGGAGCAGCATTTGTTCCCAAGCTGTGACTCTTAGAGCTGCCCAGCCTCTCTCCACAGGCCGCTTTGTGGCCCAGAGCCTCCAGGAGTTAGGGGATGTGGGACTAAGGAATAGGAAGCTGACCTGGATTGAACAGTTACCTTGCTCTCCTTCCAGTTGGCTGCTGGGTCCTCCACCTCATTCTTGGAGAAGGGGGAACAGCCAGGACCAGGAACCCAGGGGCCAGGGTGGACACTTGATGTGGACAGGGGTCCCGCCTGAAACAGCTTTCAGAGTTCTGTCATGACAGATGGGCTCCATGCCAGGTGTTATCTCTTTGGCCATCCCAAACAGGAATGACCAGCATGTCCGATCCCAGGCTTGGGAGCAGGAAAGGGATGAGGGATGGTTTTTCCACTGTGGAGGAGTTTCCAGATGGAATGTGGAAGTGGGAGCAGGGGGCATCTGGTAGGGGGAGGGCCCAAGCTAAGGAATCTGGAGGCTTCCCTGGTAGCTCAGCTGGTAAAGAATCCACCTGCAGTGCAGGAGACCCTGGTTCGGTTCCTGGGTCGGAAAGATCCCCTGGAGGAGGGCATGGCAACCCACTCCAGTATTCTTGCCTGGAGAATCCTCACAGACAGAGAAGCCTGGCAGGCAACAGTCCGTGGGGTAGCAAAGAGTGGGACATGACTGAGCACAGCACAGCAGACAGATCTGGGAGAGATGGAATGGAGGTGGAGAGATGAAGGGACTGGAAGGGTGTCTGGGCTGGAGAGATGCAGAAAGAGAAAACCACAGTTCGGTGGCATTATCATCCACAGCCTCATCTCATCCCTCAGTTGACTTTATTAGGCCAACTCTTCCCTGTAGAGAAGGGAGCCACTAGAAATGCTGACCCAGAGAACAGCATGTGTAATGAGGAGTTTGAGACCATATTTTGATGTCTGACTGCTGACACCTCGTCAGCTGTCCCCTCTTCCTCTTCGGCCTGAGTGCTGTGCTGCCTCCTTTGGTGTCCATGGGAGATTGAACCATGCAAGCCCCTTTCCTCACAAATGCTCCCCCAACCTCACTCTCTCACCACAGTAAAAACCCCAGCCAGTCTCCTTTCCTCCCTCTCTCAAGCCATTTTGGACCTGCTTGAGAAGCCGGCCCTGCTCCTCCAGAGACCTCAATTACATAAATAATAAAACCTTTCATTCCGTCTTGGTGTGCGTGTGACATCATCAGTCTTGACACTGAACCAAATCTTGGATGGGGGTCCATCTGTCTCTGTGGGTGACCACGACAGCATACAAACCGTGGGTTCTGCTGTAGAGTGAGGGAGGCTTCCTGGAGGAGGAACATCTGGACAAGCGAGAAGGAAAGGACTAGCAAGAGGGAGCCTCAAGAGAGAGGGGAGCAGAAGAGTCAGGGCTTAGCTTGGGGTACAGTTTTCCCAGTTGTAACATGAAAACATCAGATGCTGCAAAGGACCTTCCATTTATTCCATTTATGTATTCATACCAGCTTTCCTCTGCAGCCCGCCCCATGCAACACCCCGCTTGCCCCCATCTCACTCTCCCAGATCCCCAGACCACACCACTGGCTCACTCACTTCTCACAGGAAGGTCAGCACGTAGATAGAGATGGATGGAGTAGAACTGTGCTGCCCAAAGGGCTAAATGCAGGCTATCTTCTGCCCTCTCACCTTGTACAAGTTACATGTTGCCTATGTGACTATTTGTTTCTGAATGTTTTATGTACATTTGAATTCAGAAAGGGAGCTAATGTTTATTGAGCACCTACTGTGTAGCCACCCCTTTACGTATGTCTTCTAATAGCCTTATGAGATGGAGATGTCACCCACTTTACAGCTGAAAATACTGAGATGCCCAAGGTACCTCCACCAGGCACCCTGCTTCCCCCATACCCCAATCATCTTGGCTGCCTTCTGTTCTTCCAGGACACTACAGCTTAGAAGTCACGTCCTCCAAGCCTCAGTTTCCCCATCTATGAAATGAAGGAGCTGGAAGATATCCCTTATTATTCTTCACCTGGCATCCCTGTGTCCCAAGGCTCCTAGTATTTATTGAACTAAGTGGACCAAATCTCAGCTATTGAACTAAGACTCAGGTCTCTGTCTCTGACTTGAATTGAAAATGCAAATTACTGGGGACGGAGAGGGGAACAGTGAAGCATGAATGGGTTTATCAGATTTCCTTTCTCCTATGACCCAGATATGGGGGCAGAACAGGCACCCAGGCCAAGAAACTTCTCTGGCTCAGAATCTGTCAGTCTCAAGCATTCATTGACAACCTGCTATGTCCTGGCACAGAGCTGAGAACCTCCAGAGGCTCAAAAATGAATGAGAACGTCTTCAGGAGGCCAGGGTTTCATCCTGGCCTCACATTCTGAAAGCTCAGATTTTAAGAAGCTAGATCCACATTGCATTATATTTTAGGGCTGGTGATTATGGAACAATGGAGGGTTGTTAGAAAGGACATTCTGGCTATAGCATGAAGTTGGCATTGCCAGGAGGAACTGGGCTGGGAGGGCAGCTGTAATAATTTGGGCAGTGGGTGAAGTGGGATGAAAAGGGGAAGAAGGAGAGAGGGAGAGTGTGAGTGAGAAGGCTCCAAGGCACTGATCTGACTTGGACTTAGATAAAGGTGTGTGTAGGGGTGGTTATGCAGGGGGTAGGGGAAGGAAAGAACAGAGTGACCCCCACAGGGGCCTGGTGAGTAGGCCCCAGACATCAGGAAAGTTCTGTGCTGGCCAACCGCTTTGCCTTTCTAGTTCCTCTGGCCCTCTCCATGCTGTCCCCCATGGCCTAGGCCTTGCTGCACATGCCTTGACCTTCTGACTGGGAGTTTAGGACTTGGGTGGGCTCTACAGCATCTCTACTTCATGCCAAGATGGCCCCTTCAAGTTTGAGAGGCCACTTGGTGGCCCCAGCTTAGCTGAGTCACCAGCCCCCTTGGGGAGATGCCTTCTTGTTGGCAGAGTTCTGTGCTCAGGTGTGAAATCTGGACAGGGGCTGGGCTTCATCTACACCTCCCTTCCACTCCTACTGATGTCCTAGATATTCTGCTAGGGGTGGAGGGCCATGTGTGTGTGGTTGTCTATGGAGCATTCCTACACATATGTAGGTTGGGACGTGTCTGTGCATGTCATCCCTTACACATTTATACATGTTGCCTATGTGACTATTTGTCTCTGAATGTTTCATGTACATTTGAATTCAGAAAGGGAGCTAATGTTTACTGAGCACCTACTATGTAGCCAGCCCTTTATGTATATCTTCTAATAGCCTTATGAGGTGGAGATGTCACCCACTTTACAGCTGAAAATACTGAGGTACCCAAGGTACTCAGGTGCCCAAGATACCAGGCACCCTGCTTCCCCATCCCCCAATCATCTTGGCTGCTTTCTGTTCTTCTAAGTCTCTACAGCTTAGAAGTCACATCCCTGAAGTAGGGATTCTGCCCTCACTGGAACCTTATCTCCTTGGGCACCAGCCTCCTCTGAGGAGCACACCCAGTAGTGGTCTTTGGTTCTTTGCCCCTGACTCCTCTAGGGTGGCAGCAGGAACCCTGGTGACCTCCCTCTTCGCCCTCTCTTGGTCCTCCTTCCTCTCTGTCTCTTCCCAGCACCTCATCCCCTTGCAAGACTCCTCAGCCCACCCTGGGCTTCTGTTCTTGCTCCTCGCTCTGCCTCCCCAGATCACTCTTTGTGTATTAGCATTCCCCGCCCTGCTGATGACCCCCACCCAAGTGTCTCCAGGCCCCAGCCTTGATGTTCAGCTCTTTCAACCACCTCCAGCTGGCCACCCACAGGTTTCCCAGATTCTGAGTGTCCAGATCTGGATCAGCACATTCCCCTTGTCCCCACTGCCTGCTTCTCTATAACAACCTCTATCTTGGTGCCTCACCCCCAGCAGGATTCCATGGACACTCCAAGGCTGGTCCGTGCCACTTGATCTTTGCACAAGCTGAGCCCTCTGCCTGGAATACCCCATACTCTCTTGTCCACTTGGAAAATCTCCACCTGTTCTTCAAACTATCAGTTCAGTTCAGTCGCTCAGTCGTGTCCGACTCTTTGCTACCCCATGGACTGCAGCACACCAGGCTTCCCTGTCCGTCACCAACTCCTGGAACTTGCTCAAACTCATGTCCATTGAGTCGGTGATGCTATCCAACCATCTCATCCTCTGTCGTCCCCTTTTCCTCCTGCCTTCAATCTTTCCCAGTATCAGGGTCTTTTCCAATTACTCAGTTCTTTGCATCTGATGGACAGAGTATTGGAGCTTCAGCTTCAGCATCAGTCCTTGCAATGAATATTCAGGACTGATTTCCTTTAGGATGGACTGGTTGGGTCTCCTTGCAGTCCAAGGGACTCTCAAGAGTCTTCTCCAACAACACAGTTTAAAAGCATCAATTCTTCGGCGCTCAGCTTTCTTTATGGTCCAACTCTCACATCCATACATGACTACTGGAAAAACCACAGCTCTGACTAGATGGACCTTTGTTGGCAAAGTAATGTCTCTGCTTTTTAATATGCTGTCTAGGTTGGTCATAATTTTTCTTCCAAGGAACAAGCGTCTTTTAACTTCATGGTTGCAGTCACCATCTGCAGTGATTTTGGAGTGAAAGTAAATAAAGTCTGTCACTGTTTCCATTTTTCCCTCATCTATTTGCTATGAAGTGATGCGACCAGATGCCATGATCTTCGTTTTCTGAATGTTGAGTTTTAAGCCAACTTTTTCACTCTCCTCTTTCACTTTCATCAAGAGGCTCTGTGATGGGATAGGACTATGACCTTGGACAGGTCTCTTCACCTCTTAGTCTCCTCACTGTAAGTTGAACATAAAGATACCGGACTCAGAGGTTTGTTGAAAAACAGCAGAACTGGGACCCAGAAGTATCTCACTGATAGTTGTGCTCGATGTCAATTACACCTGTATTTCCAGCACCCATGACAGTCCCTCACACTCAGTAGATCTTCAACCACAGCATGTCTGAATTCAG
Source organism: Bubalus bubalis (assembly GCF_019923935.1). Classification (NCBI taxonomy): domain Eukaryota; kingdom Metazoa; phylum Chordata; class Mammalia; order Artiodactyla; family Bovidae; genus Bubalus; species Bubalus bubalis. The sequence continues at coordinate 26,509,604 of NC_059159.1, read as the reverse complement.
TTGGCCACATATTCTTTATGACCCTAAGAAAGGGAACCTAGTAGAAGTGAGTGAGAGGCCAGCTCTGTCTCATAAATACCCTCTTGCTCCCTGCCCCTCCCCCACCATGGGATCGTGTTGGGACAAATGTCTTGGCTCAGTGGGTTGAAAAGGAAAGTCAGAACTCTGAGGCATGAATGGCTATGCCCACTGACTCACTTCCTCCTCCCTGCCGCTCTGGACTTGTAGGCTGGGCTTCTAGTGTGATTATACTCAGGCCAGACCCTGAGTAACACAGGTTGTAGCCTCCTCCCAGCTCTCGCCCCTCATCCGAGCGCTCCCGCCCACTCTCCAAACCCCTCACTTCTAACCTCACCCTGGGGCGGCCAGCAGTAACAAGAAGGTCTGTGGGGCTGGTGAGTGCTGATTTGAAATCTGCTTGCAAGTTTCAGTGAGCTAAAGAGTAGATTACAGGGTAGACTGAGGGGGGAGACACAAACCTGCTCTCAGGACCCAGAGTCTGATGTGCAAGCCAGGGTGCCTGTCTGGAGTCTGATGTGAGAGGCAGCAGAATTTCCTCCTCCCCCTCATGGCCCTCTCCTTTCCTGCCAGGATCACAGAAATTCTCACCTTTGGGCAACCCTCCTGTGGCTTTAGGCCAATCTCCTGAAGGTTCCTGTTGAAATACAGGGAGCCCTACCTGGCAGGGGAGCAAGCGGACTCTCTGGCAGGGATAAGGCAGGATATTACAGCATCACCCACAAAAACCAGGGCCCTGGGTTATAAATGACTCAGGCAGCCAGCAGGGTGGGGAGAGGGAGGAAAGGGTGCTGAGGGAAGAGTTGGGACAAAGAATGATTTAATGGGGGCGGGCGGGGCAGGCAGGGGTTCCAGACAGGCCCTGACGCTGCCCTCTTCAGTTAAGTGTTGGCATGATGAGGTCAACGATGAAGGAGATTTTACTTTCCTGTAAAACGCTCCCTGAGAGGTGTAGCCTTCTGCCTCTGGAGGATTGTCCTGGATGTCAGGGGCTCATCTGAGGGAAGGAAACTGATGGGGCTTGGGGGATGTCAAGGCCACTCCCTCAGTGACAGAGCTGCCCTGGGCCTCGCTGCTGACAGGTGTAGCTCTGAGGTAGGGTGAGAACACAGCCCACTACAGGAAGGGAGAAGGGAACTTGAGGGTGGGGGTGGGGAGGGAAGAGCCAGGAGTGTGGCGGGGAGGGGACACGGACATGCAGTAAGTAGGGCCGTGGGCAGAAATCACAAGCACAGCTGGCTGTAAGGGACACGCCCAGGACAGCACTAGAGCCTGGAGTCTGGGCTTCAGCTTGCCCGCCTTGGAACTGAAGGGAAATGATGGGCTCATGCTTTGGAGTAAGCTGACAGGCTTTGTGGATTCAAAAGCTTCCTCTGGTTTGGAGTCAGGGAGACCCATCTGTGGGCGGATGTGGGGCTGGAAATGATAAGGGGTGAGGAGCTGCCTTACTGTAGATTTGTGAGATGTTTGGGCAAGGAGTGTGGGCAGGAAGGAGCTGGTGGCTGTGGGAGGCAGGGGTCATGGGTGGGATCTGCAACAAGGACAACCAGTAAGTCTGGGGGACCTCTAGGGCCTCCTAAGTGGAGATGCAGGTCTGGCTGGCAATCTGCCCAAGGCCCCAGGGCAGAGCTAGAGATAGACAAGAAGGCCAGAGTCCAGAAGTGACACCAAGGTTTGCAGAGGAAAATTCTCCAGCGCCTTTCCTCAGGAGCACCAGCCTGAGCTTTGCCATTGATCAGGCCATGTCAGCCTGGTTCTAATGGTCAGCCTGGGCCCATAGCAAGCTCACTGAAGGTAGTCCCCGGGGTCCCAACCCACTAGGTCTCTCATCACCTGCACCCTGGGCTCCAGCCCCTCACCTCTGTCCTTCCTTCCTTCCAGCCCCCTGGGTTCTATCTAGCTCTTGGTGACCCCAGTTGTAATCCCGGGGGCCCTACTTCATTCATTCCATAATCACCCTCCTCTCTGTACCCACAGACACCCTGAGAAGACCTCAGAGCACTATACACCCACCCTTGCCACTAGTGGGGAAGCATGGTTTGGGCCCTGGCCCCACCCCAGGGAGGGGGCCCTTATCCCTACCCCAGTGTTATTCACCTCTAACCCACCTCTGGACAGCTCTGAGCCTCAGTTTATTTGCAAAGGGATGATGATCATGCTCAACTCTAGGGACTGTTGGAAGGGTAACTGATCATACATGGGGAGCAGCTGACAGCAGGCCACCCACCATGCCTTTCCTGTCTCTCTTCCTAGACAACCATCACCTAGCCCCAGGAAGCCCTCCACCTCTCCTCTGATCTGACCCCACTCAACACCCTTAGATGCCTTGCAGAACCAAACCCAAAGCCCAGGTCCTCAGCAGGGTCTTGAGGTCCCCCATGACTGTCCTGCTTACCTTCTGCCCTTGTCCTCCACATGCCTGTCCTCCCCACACAGCCCCAGCTGCCAGGCAGATCTGCATCTCCCAAACGCCTGCTCACCCCCTTCTTGAGGCCCTTGCCTGCAGGCGGTGCTCCAGCCTCCTCCTGCCCATGGACAGTTCCCCTTCCTTCAAAACCAACCGAAACCCATTGTCTTCCCAAGCTCCCTGGATCTCACTGGATGCTTTCTGCTCCAGCATAACCATGTTTCTCTCTCTGATCCAGTGTTTGTCACATTTGGCCAAATGCCACTTACTCACTTGAGTGAAGTTGCTTAAGCTCTTTGTGCCTCAATTTCTGTATTTGTAAGATTGAATTACAAATTGCACCCTAACCATAGCGTCATTATGGAGAGTAAAAGAGAACTTGTACAGTGCCTATCACATAGTGATAGCTCAATAAGTATTATTTTTTTATTGGGATGGGAGTGGGGATGCAGTGGCTATCTCTCCCTCTATAACTTAGTCCTCCAGGAAAAGTCAAGCTCAGGCCCCCTCTCTTTCCACCCTGCCAAAAGCTCTTACCACAATACTCTGCTTGGCGTGGAGATCAATAATGTGCATTGAATTGAACGGGTACATTGAAAAACTCTTGAAATTCCCTGTGGGTCCCCTTCATCCCCGTTCCTTACGTGGACACATCAGTGTGAGTGAAATGGACACTTAAGAGCTTGTGGCGGTATCAGCATCTGGGGAACCCCATCATAGCACCTTCATCATGGAGGAGCCCAGTTGGCTTTCCCCAGGGCTCAGACTGGGACCCCAACACACAGATGAGGAGACAGGGGGGAGAGGGTATCCTGGAAGCCTTCCTGGAGGAGAAAATTGGGGACAGCTAGGCTGAGAAGGGGACAATATTTTGTACTGGAAGTCCCACTGTTCCAGGCCCCTAATGTATAGTACATCCTTTATTCTTCATGACAGACCTATGAGGTCAGTCTCATCATCCCCTTTTCCAGAAGAGGAAGCAAAGGCCCAGCCTAGCAAAGTGACAGGTCCAAGGTCATGGAGCTAGAGGAGAGAGCAGGATTTTCATCTGGCTCTACTGGGCTTTGGGGGACTGCCCAGCTGAGAGATAGCTCAAACTGAGGATGGCGGGAGAATTCCAGTCCCAGGCCAGCTGCCCACTCAGCCAGGGAGGCTATGGGCGGGGCGGAAACAGCCACCGGAAGTCAAGGGCACACGGCAAACAAGGGTGCCAGGAAATGAACTGGACCTGGGGCCCTTCCTGTGCCTTTGACGGCCTGTCACCTCCCTGCTCCCTCCCAAAGGAGCAGGGAAAGCTGAGTCGGAGCCCAGGGGATGGCCCCTGAAACCCGAGAGGAGCCCCGTCAGACCTAAACCCCACTGTGACCAGGGAAAGCGGCAGGACCAGGTCCCGGGGGTCTTGTTCTCTTTGCTTCAGATGGAGCTCAGACTAGGGCCTGGCATAGAGAAGGAACTCAGTAACTGTGTTGATTGGAGACACAGCAGGCATAGTGTCAGAGATACTGGTGGGAGGGGAAGAGACCTGGTCCTGACCTGGTTTCTGCCCTACCTTGTGACCTTGGGTATGTCATAGAGCTTCCCTGGGTATGTCACAGAGCTTCCCTGTCCATCAGATTGGGTTGTTATCCTCAAATGTACCACCCTTTCCAGGAAGCATGAGGCCCTTCCAGCTCTGTCAGTGCAGTTCTATTAATTCTTTTACCCATTAGATAACTTGGATTTCAACAAAATGCATTGTTGTTGTTCAGTCGCTAAGTCATGTCCCACTCTTTGGACCCCATGGACTGCAGCATGCCAGGCTCCTCTGTCCTCCACTATCTCCCAGAGTTTGCTCAGATTCATGTCCATCGAGTCAGTGGTGCTATCTAACCATCTCATCCTCTGCCGCCCCCTTCTTGTTTTGTCTTCAATCTTTCCCAGAATCAATGAGTCAGTTCAATCAATCAATCAATCCAATGAGTCAGTTCTTTGCATCAGTGGCCAAAGTATTGGAGCTTTAGCATCAGTCCTTCCAGTGACTATTCAGGACTGATTTCCTTTAGGATTGACTGGTTTGATCTACTTGCAGTCCAAGGGTCTCTCAAGAGTCTTCTCTAACACCATAGTTCAAAGCATCAATTCCTTGGTACTCAGCCTTCATTATGGTCCAATTCTCACATCCATACATGACCACTGGAAAAACCATAGCTTTGACCGTATGGACCTTTGTCAGCAAAATGATGTCTCTGCTTTTCAATACACAGTCTAGGTTTGTCATTCTCTACGTACAGTCCCTGGTGGCTCAGTAGATAAAGAATCTGCCTGCAGTGCAGGAGACCCAGGTTCGATCCCTGGGTTGGGAAGATCTCCTGGAGAAAGGAATGGCAACCCACTCCAGTATTCTTACCTGGAGAATTCCACGGACAGAAGAGCATGGTGGTCTACAGTGCATGGGGTCACAAAGAATTGGACACCACTGAGCGACTAACACAGGTTTGTCATAGCTTTTCTTCCAAGGAGCAAGCATCTTTTAATTTAGTGGCTATAGTCACCGTCCACAGTGATTTTAGAGCCCAAGAAAATGAAATCTGTCACTGCTTCTGCTTTTTCCCCCTTCCATTTGTCATGAAGTGATAGAACCAGATGCCATGATCTTAGTTTTCTGAATGTTGAATTTCAAGCCAGCTTTTTCAGTCCTCTCTTTCACCCTCAGCAAGAGACTCTTTAGTTCCTGTTGACTTTCTGCCGTTAGAGAGGTATCATCTGCATATATGAGGTTGTTGCCATTTCTCCCACCAATCTTGATTCTAGCTTGTGATTTATCCAGCCCAGCATTTTGCATGATGTACTCTGCATGGAAGTTAAATAAGCAAAGTGCCAATATGCAGCCTTGTCATACTTCTTTCCCAATTTTGAACCAGTCTGTTGTTCCATGTCCGGTTCTAACTGTTGCTTCTTGACTTGCATACAGGTTTATCAGGAGACATATTCCCACCTCTTTAAGAATTTTCCATAGTTTGTCATGATCTACACAGTCAAAGTCTTTAGTAGTCAATGAAACACAAGTAGATGTTTTTCTGGAATTCCCTTGCTTTCTCTATGATCCAACGAATGTTGGCAATTTGATCTTTGGTTCCTTTGCCTTTTCTAAACCCAGCTTGTACATCTGGAAGTTCTTGGGTCACATACTGCTGAAGTCTAGCTTGAAGGATTTTGAGCATAACCTTACTAGCATGTGAAATGAACACAATTCTACATTAGTTTGAACATTCTTTGGCATTGTACTTCTTTGGGATTGGAATGAAAACTGACATTTTCCAGTCCTATGACCACTGCTGAGTTTTCTAAATTTGCTGACACATTGAGTGCAGCACTTTAACATCATCTTTTAAGATTTTAAATAGCTTAGCTGGAATTCCATCACCCTGCTAGCTTTGTTTATAATGAAGCTTCTTAAGTCCCACTTGACTTCACACTCCAGGATGTCTGGCTCTATGTGAATGACCATACCATCATGGTTATCGAGTCATTAAGACCTTTCTTATACAGTTCTTTGGTGTATTCTTACCACCTTTTCTTAATCTCTTCTGCTTCTGTTAGGTCCTTAACATTTCTGTCCTTAATTGTGCCCATCCTTGCATGAAATGTTTCCTTGATATCTCCAATTTTCTTGAAGAAATCTCTAGTCTTTCCCAGTCTATTGTTTTCCTCTATTTCGTTGCACTGTTCTATTAAGAAGGCCTTATCTCTCCTTCCAGCCCAGCATTTCTCATGATGTACTCTGCATATAAGTTAAATAAGCAGGGTGACAATATACAGCCTTGACGCACAAGCTGGAATCAAGATTGCTGGGAGAAATATCAATAACTTCAATATGCAGATGACACCACCCTTATGGCAGAAAGTGAAGAGGAACTAAAAAGCCTCTTGATGAAAGTGAAAGAGGAGAGTGAAAAAGTTGGCTTAAAGCTCAACATTCAGAAAACGAAGATCGTAGCAACTGGTCCCATCACTACATGGGAACTAGATGGGGAAACAGTGGAAACAGTGTCAGACTTTATTTTGGGGGGCTCAAAAATCACTGCAAATGGTGACTGCAGCCATGAAATTAAAAGACGCTTACTCCTTGGAAGGAAAGGTATGACCAACCTAGATAGCATATTCAAAAGCAGAGACATTACTTTGCCAGCAAAGGTCTGTCTAGTCAAGGCTATGGTTTTTCTAGTGGTCATGTATGGATGCGAGAGTTGGACTGTGAAGAAAGCTGAGCGCCGAAGTATCGATGCTTTTGAACTGTGGTGTTGGAGAAGACTCTTGAGAGTCCCTTGGACTGCAAGGAGATCCAACCAGTCCATTCTAAAGGAGATCAGCCCTGGGATTTCTTTGGAAGGAATGATGTTAAAGCTGAAACTCCAGTACTTTGGCCACCTCATGTGAAGAAGTTGACTCATTGGAAAAGACTCTGATGCTGGGAGGGATTGGGGGCAGGAGAAGGGGACGACAGAGGATGAGATGGCTGGATGGCATCACCGACTCGATGAACGTGAGTTTGAGTGAACTCCGGGAGAGGGTGATGGACAGGGAGGCCTGGCGTGCTGCGATCCATGGGGTCACAAAGAGTTGGACACAACTGAGCGACTGAACTGAACTGAACTGAACTATCTCTCCTTGTTATTCTCTAGAACTCTACATTCAGTTGCATATATTTTTCCCTTTCTCCATTGCTTTTTGCTTCTCTTCTTTCCTCAGCAATTTGTAAAGCCTCCTCAGACAACCACTTTGCCTTCTTATGTTTCTTTCTCTGAGGGTTTTGGTCACTGCCTCCTGTACAATGTTACAAACTTCCTTCCATAGTTCTTCAGGCACTCTGTCTACCAGATCTAATCCCTTGAATCGATTCATCACCTCCACTGCATAATCATAGGAATTTGGTTTAAGTTATACCTGAATGGCCTAGAGGTTTTCTCTATTTTCTTCAGTTGAAGCCTGAATTTTGCAATAGGACTCGTGATTTGGGCCACAGTCAGCTCCAGGTCTTGTTTTTGCTGACTGATAGAGCTTCTCCACCTTTGTCTGCAAAGAATATCAATCTGATTTTGGTATTGACCATCTGGTGATGTCCACGTGTAGAGTCATCTCTTGTGTCATTGGAAGAGGGTGTCTGCTGTGTCCAGCATGTTCTCTTGACAAAACTGTTCATCTTTTCCTTTCTTCATTTTGTACTCCAAGGCCAAGCTTACCTGTTACTCCAGGTATCTCTCGACTTTCTAGTTTTGCCTTTCAATCCCCTACAATGAAAAGGATATCTTTTTTTGGGTTAGCTCTAGAATGTGTTGTAGGTCTTCATAGAACTGGTCAGCTTCATCTTCTTTGGCATCAGTGGTTGGGGCATAGACTTGGATTACTGTGATGTTGAATGGTTTGCCTTGGAAACAAACCGAGATCGTTCTGTTGTTTTTTGAGGTTGCACCCAAGTACTGCATTTCATACTCTTTTGTTGACTATGTGGGCTACTCCATTTCTTCTAAGAGATTCTTGCCCACAGTAGTAGATATAATGGTCATCTGAATGGATGATCAAACGAGTTGTCATCTCGCCCATTCCTGTCCCTTTTAGTTCATTGCTTCCTAAGATGTTGATGTTCACTCTTGCCATCTCCTGCTTGACCACTTCCAATTTACCTTGATTCATGGACCTAACATTTCAGGTTCCCGTGCAATATTGTTCTTTACAGCGTCAGACTACTTTCACCACCAGACACATCCACAACTGAGGGTCGTTTCCCACTTTAGTCCAGCCACTTCATTCTTTCTGGAGCTGTTAGTAATTGCCCTCTGCTCGTCCCCAGTAGTAGATTGGACACCTTCTGATCCGTGGGGCTCATCTTCCAGTGACATATGTTTTTTGCCTTTTCATACTGTCCATGGAGCTCTCACAGCAAGAATACTGGGGCAATTTGCCATTTCCTCCTCCGGGGGATTATATTCTGTCAGAACTCTTTACTATGACCCATCTGTCTTGGGTAGCCCTGCACGGCATGGCTTGTAGCTTCATTGAGTTATGCAAACCCCTTCATCTCAACAAGGCTGCGATCCATAAAGGGGGAAACACATAGTGGAGTTCAATAAATATATTTTGGTGCCAGTGAGGTAGTTGGCAGAGTGGTGGTGATAAGTGAAGGTTGATGGGAGGACAGTGATTTACAAGAATTCTAGAGGCAGATGGTCTGGATTTAAATTCCCCCTCTATCACTTGCTAACCGTGTAACCTTGGGCAGTTTACTTACCCATGTTGAATTTCAATTCCCTCATCTGTAAAATGGGGATAATAGGCATATATATATATGTCTTAGGGTTATTATAAGGATTGGGTTATTGTGGGGATTAAATAAGATACTATTACAAATAAAGCACTTAGGGACATGGTACATAACAAGTGCTTGATAAATGTTAGGAATTATTATTCCTTAGAGGATGAGTGAATTTTAGTAGAAAAAGACGAGTGGTACATGTGAATGTGACAGTGTTAGTGTTGGGAGAAGTGTTAGAACAGCATATACTAAGCTGTGGAAGCAGAAATACCCAGTGCAAGTCTAAGGAACAGCAAGAGGCCAGTTGAGGGCAGATGGTGAGAGGCTTTGACTAGACTAAGAAGCTTGGACCTGGTCATCGATGTAAGTTGGCAGTTCATACCTGGTGTTCCCTATAGCACCGGGTTTCCGTGAGATGCTACTGGATGTTCTGTAAATATACAAGGGAGGCTCAGGGGAGGACTGGATATTCATATGCAGAAGAATGAAGTTGGATCGCTACCTCAGATCATATGCAAAACAACTCAAAATGGATCAAAGACCTAAATATAAGAGGTGAAAGTGAAAGTGAAGTTGCTCAGTCGTGTCTGACTCTGTGACCCCGTGAACTGTAGCCCACCAGGCTCCTCCGTCCATGGGATTCTCCAGGCAAGAATACTGGAGTGGGTTGCCATTTTCTTCTCCAGGGGATCTTCCCGACCCAGAGATTGAACCCGGGTCTCCCGCCTTACAGGCAGACACTTTAACCTCTGAGCCACCAGGGAACCCCAAATATAACAGGTAAACCTATACAACTCTTAGAAGGAAACATAGGGGTTAGTCCTTGTGGACTAACTACTCAGCAATGGATTCTTATATAGAACACCAAAAGCACAAACAACAAAAGAAAAATGATAAACTGAATGCTAGATATCTGTGTCCTGTGTCCCCCCACCCCCCATTCATATGTTGAAATTCTAATTCCCAAGATAATGATTTTAGAAAGTGGGGCCTCTGAGAGGTTATAAGGTCACGGAGGATTTGCCCTCATGACTGGAATTAGGATCCTCATAAAAGAGGCCCACAGAGCTGCCTAACCCCTTCAGTCATGTGAGGTTGTAACAGGAAGTCTGCAGCCCAGAAGAGGCCTCACCTGACCATGCTGACATTCTGGTCTCGGACTTCCAGCCTCTAGAACAGTAAGACATAAACTTCTGTTGCTTAGAGGCTGCCTAGCCTGAGGTGTTTCATTATAGCAGACTGAATAGATTGAGACACTGAACTTAATTGAAATGGTGCTTTAAAGGACCCGTCTCAGGACTTCTCTGGTGGTCCAGTGGTTAGGCACCCATGCTTCCACTGCAGGGGGCATGCATTCAATCCCTGGTCAGGAAACAAGCATTCTGCATGCCACATGGGATGGCCAAGATAAATAAAGTAAAAATAAATAAAAAGATACCTTTAAGAAGGCAAAAAGATAAAACGTAGAATGAAATAAAATATTTATAAATCATGTATCTGATGAGGGATTTGTATTTGTATATAAATAACATTTACAATTCAGTAATAAAAAGACAAGTAACCCAGTTTGAAAATGGACAAAGGAACTGAATACACATTTCTCCAAAGAAGATATCCAAATAGCCAACAAGCACAGGAAAAATGTTCAACCTCTCTAATCATCGCTGCTGCTGCTGCTGCTGCTGCTAAGTAGCTTCAGTCGTGTCCGACTCTGTGCGACCCCATAGACGGCAGCCCACCAGGCTCCCCCGTCCCTGGGATTCTCCAGGCAAGAACACTGGAGTGGGTTGCCATTTCCTTCTCCAATGCATGAAAGTGAAAAGTGAAAGGGAAGTCGCTCAGTCGTGTCTGACTCTTAGCGACCCCATGGACTGCAGCCTACCAGGCTCCTCCGTCCATGGGATTTTCCAGGCAAGAGTACTGGAGTGGGGTGCCATTGCCTTCTCTGCTCTAATCATTAGGGAAATACAAATCAAACCACAATGAAATATCACTTCACACCTATACGGATTTTCTGTTTTGTTTTGGTTTTAGTCTCTAAGTGGTGTCCGACTCTTGCAACCCCATGGAATGTAGCTTGCCAGGCTCCTCTGTCAGTGAGATTTCCCAGGCAAGAATATTGGAGTGTGTTGCCATTTCCTTCTCCGGGAGATCTTCCCAATCCAGGGATCAACCCACGTCTCCTGCATTGCAAGTGGATTCTTTACCACTGAGCTACCAGGGAAGCTGCTGGGATGGCTAGATCCAAAAAGTCAAATAAGTGTTGGCAAAGTTGTGGAGAAACTGGAGCCCTCATACACTGCTGGTAAGAATGTAAAATGATGCAATTGCTTCAAAATAGTCTGGAATTTCCTCAAATAGTTAAACAGAGAGTTACCGTTTGACCCAGCGATTCCACTCCCAAGTATGTACTCCAAGAGAAATGAAAACACATGTTCCCACAGAAACTTGTGCATGAATGTTCATAGCAGCATTATTCAAAATAGCTCCAAAGTAAAAACAACACTAATGTCCATCAACTGATGAGTGGATAAACAAAATGTAGCTTATCCACACTAGGGACAGCTATTTGGCCACAAAAAGGAATGAAGTGCTGATACACATTACAATGTGGGTGAACCAGGAAAACACTTTGCTGAGTGAAAAGAAGTCAGTCACAAAGGGCTGCCTCCAGTATGAGTCCATTACTATGAAATGTCCAAAACAGGCAAATACCGAAATAGAGAGTAGATTAGTAGTTTTCCAGGGTTGAGAGGAAGGAACGAGGAGGGCAGGTTGGTATATGGAATTTCTCTTGGGGTTGATGAAAATGTTCCAAAATCGATACGAGTGATGGCTGCTTATCGGGTGGTGCTCGGGGTAAAGAACCTGCCTGCCAACGCAAGAGACATAAGAGACACGGGTTCGATCCCTGGGTTGGGAAGATCCCCTGGAGGAGGGCACAGCAACCCACTCCAGTATTCTTGCCTGGAGAATCCCAAGGACAGAGGAGCCTGGTGGGCTACAGTCCATAGGATCAGAAGGAGTTAGCGACCTTCAGCGACGACTGAAGGGACCCAGCAGCACGTCTCTGTGACTAAAACCTTTCAGCTGCACCCTTTAAGTGAACTGGTTGTATGATATGTGAGTTATATCTCAATAAATCTGTCAAAAAGAAAATAAAAGGTGAGGGGAGTGTGAATTCATCATCAAATTCATTTGGGAAATGTTGGATTAAGGAGGGGGAGTGTGTGCTTTGGGACTTCTCTGGGCCAACATATGTCGGCAAACTCCTGGCATGGGTGAGAGCAGATAACATTTCCTAAAACTGTGACCATAACTTGACTGTGGAACTATCTTCAAAGGAACCTCTCCTGACCTCTCCCAAAGCACTTGTCAGAGAACACAGTTTGGCAAGCAAAGGGGAGCCGTTGAGGATTTAAGCAAGGAAGAGCCTGGCGAGAGCCTCACTTAGCAGAGGACAGGCTGCAGTGGGGAGAATGGGCGTAGGCAGGACAAACCAGTGCCTTGCTGCCAGCAAGGTGGTTAAAAAGCATTTGAATAGACATTTCCTCAAAGAAAATAAACAAATGACCAATAAGCACTAAGCTCAACATCATTAGTCATCAGGGAAATGCAAATGAAAACCACAAGGAGATACCACTTCATACCCACTATGTACGCAGGCCGAGGTGGCAAGGGTCTGAACACCGCCTTTAGCTGGGACCACCTTGCTCCCTCTCTCCTAAGCTCCTGAAATGGTGCTACCTCCGCCCCCCAGACCTCCCTGGAGCCCCAACCATCCTGGTGCTTCCGGAGAGGATGCTAGAAGCTCTAATCCACCCTGGCTGTGTTTATGTTCTTCTTCCTGGATATGGGGTGGGCACCAGGCTGGCTAGGTGGGAAGAGTGCGGGGGAAGGTAGCAGATCTGAGGTCCCACGAGAACCCAGTGGGGAGGGCAACCGTGGATGGGAGCAGGTCGGCCTGCTCAGGGCAGGCAGTTTGGGGCAGGGGTCCATCCAGTCCCCAAATACATTATTTCCTCCACAGCCTTTCTTCCCCCAGGCCATGAGAAGCACATCCAGAGCTCAGGGCTGAAGGAAGTGGAAAACTTGGGCTTTGAGTCTTAAAAGTCTTAGTCATAATGGTTAATATTTATTGAATATTTCTTGTATTCTCTACCCCATGCTAAGTGCCCTATATGCATTATTCCATCTGATCCTTACCACAATCCTCTGGAGTAGATACTGTTATGAACCCCATTTCACACACAAGAAGACTAAGCCCTGGAGGCTTAGGACCACTTGCCCAACATTAACTGACCAGACAGTGGGCCAAGGGGGTGTCACAAAGTGAGGGTGGACCAATGGAGCAGCGTTGGAAAAGCTCCCACGAGCACCCACTTCCCTGACTCCAGCTCTCCCACTTTGCAGCCTGTCCCAGGGCCCTAGAAGTGCACACACGGCGCAACCTGAGACGGCTTCAGTCATCCCCTGCAGGTGGCCGCTGGCTCTCTCCAATACCCAGCTGCCCGGCCCGGGAACTGTCCAGAGACTTCCTTCCAAAGACATTTCTGTTGTCTTGATCCAAGGCCATGGGAGAGGGGAGTTGAGGGCTGCATGTTCCCCTCCAGGGTCACAGCAGGACAAGGAAGGGGACCCCCAAGGAGTTTGGGGGCATCCACCCAGGGCTGAGCCCTTCCAGATGGGGTGACAGCAGGCAGACAACTCTCCAGGAAGGGCCCAGTAGAGAAGGCTGAGGCCCTCGGTTAACTTTTGAAAGGTCAGACCGGGTTCATGTCCACCCGATACTAAATAAAGGGGCCTCTGAAGGGCAGAAGCTGGATTTCAGAAAAGCATCCATCAGCAAGGCATTCTGTACCCAGGAAAGAAGGCTTGGGGTCTCCAGGCTGCGTTTGACCCTATGGCCAATCTAGAAGCAGGGGCATGGCTGACATGAAACCGCCCTTCATAATGAATGAAGAAGATGCTTTCTGTTTATGGACAGACCTGGTCGAAGGCCCAGCAGGCTGAACCCCAAGATATTTGATGCTGCTCCCAGATCAGAGGCAGGCCTTCTGTGGCTGCAGGAGTCAGCTGTGTGGGAAGGGGCAGGCACCATTCACTCCCCAAATATTTACGGACTGTGTTCCTAGCATTGGGCCCAGAGCCAAGGCCCTTGGGTCAGGCCCTGAATGCCTCCATTTCTCGTCTCACTCCGACAAGCAGGCCCTGGACACAGGGAGGGGAAGCTGGAGGAGGCAGGAGCCTGGCTCACCCTGCGAGGGGGATGGGAGATGCAGAGAACAGTAGCCTGCCTGCTGATCCTCCCACAGCCCACCCACCAGCAGGAATCTGGCTGCATCCCAAAGGCTCATGGCCTGGTCTCTGAGGAGAGGTTAGAGAGCTGGGGCAGGGAGGGGGGCCTCCCTGGCTCCCAGAATGGCGGTGGGAAGAGTCTCTCTTGTCGCGCTGTCTCAGATTATTCAGCCCCCTAAGAGCAGGGGCTCAACAGGGCCAGGCTGAATCAGACAAGCTGCTGCCTGCCTTACATCCTGGGCGGGAGGCCGTCCCTGGAGGCAGAGCTGACAGGAAAAAATAATCAAGGAGCTTGACAGGAGGGGGGGGTGGGGGGCGGGGAGGATTGCTGACAAGCAGTCCCCTCCCAGAACACACCATCCCATCACGTGCCACAGCCCTTAGACACACCCTTAGAACTAGAGGCACGCGTGGGCCCCCAGAAAGCTAAGATGCCGCTTCTGGGTGGCGTACAGGGGCCAGCCCTGTGTGGCTCCCTCCCTCTGGTCCAGAAAAATGGGCAGCCCTGCCCCACTCCCCGGGCCTCTGCCCAAGTGTCTTCCGGAGCCTTCTCCCTTGCCCCCTCCTCTGCCCTTATCACCCTACTGCTGCCCTGAGTCCTTTCTGTCTTCCTCTGTCTCTCTGTCCCCTCTCTCCTCATCTCTCATCTCTACCAGACATGCTGGGACAAGTATCTGCCCACCCAAGAGAGGTCTGGTGGGAGGAGGGGCCACTCCAGGAGAAGTGGCTGTGGATCTCCACGGTGGCGACCCAGACACTCAGCTTCTCTGTCCCATCTAGCCCCACCCTTCCGTGGGAGGTTTAGGGCAGCAACATAGGAACAAACAGCATATCCTTCCCCCAGGGCGTGGTAAAGTAGCTAAACTTGAACTTCAGCCAAGCCTCTCCCAACCAGGTAAACACCTGCTCCTCCTCTCTGAAGTCTACCCTTTCCCTGCAAACACCCCTGAGCACAGCGAGGGGAGCCACCCTGATTCCTGGGGAGCCTCATTCTGCCCTGGCCCATGTGGGGAGGGGCTGTTGGCCTGAGAGGCTCCAGACCCTGTGGGGCCAAGGCTGCAGGAAAGGACAGGCCCTCTGCCCAGTTATGGCCTCTCCTTCCCAGACCTGGGCTTCCACAGCTGGGACTGAGTATGGGGGTGGGCTGGTCTTTCCATGCCTTTTGGGGGCCCCAGCCAGGGCAGCAAGGGCATGTCTGCCCTAGAATCAGGGTTAAGTGGGCAGTGGCTATCCCAGGATATCTGAGCCCCCCTCTTCTCCCCTAAATTCTGGAAGGTCCTCCTGGGCTCCCTCCTTTGATCCCTCCCTCAGTAAGTCTTCCAGGTGGCATGGACCCCTCTCTGGTTGACTCAGAAAGTGCTGGTGAACACCTGCCATGTGCAAAGCACACCTTGGCAGCCTGGGGGAGATCCAGAGGAGCCCTAGCCCTAGCCCCAGCTATTCAGAAGTCGGTCAGCGGTTGGCGGGGGGGATAACCAGAGCAGACCCCCACTGGAGTGGGAGGCTGGCATACCTGTGTTCTGAGAGGTGGGAGTTGGGGATGAGGGTGGGGACAGCTTCTTTAATGACATTTGGGAAGGTCTGCTAGAGGAGGTGACCTTCAGAGACAGGCCTTAATGATCTTAATGAGGATGTTTTGTCTCTCTTGGAGGCTGCGTTCACCCTTGCTACCCCCTCACTCCCACCTGACCTGGAGCCTCCTTTACCTCCAGGAGTAAAGCATGCTTCTTGCCCTTCTGCACCTCACCCAGGGTGATGGGTGACAGGTCTGCGAGAGGTGAGGCCCTGCACCTACTGCAGAGGACTGAGGTTTCCCAATTGTGAGTGGCAATGAAGGTACTGTGGCAAGAGTCTCCCACTCATCCTCCTGCTCACCCTGGGAGGAGCTGAAGGCACCCCCGACCCCACCCCGTCCTTCAATCTCAGCTCCTCAGGGCTGCTGAGTCTTCCCTTGGGAGTGTCAGGGTCCTTTCACCCAAGGACAGGCCTGGACAGGACAGGGTGGAGATGGGTTGGGAAGGGGACTACTTCAAGCTCTTGGATGTGATGTCAGCAGGGTGAATCTCCATGGCTTCCTCCAGCCATCTTGGCCTTTGGCCACGGACATTCTCCATGGTGTCCGCGTGTCTGTGTAACATCTGGCTGAAAGGGTCTGACCTTCTGCAGCCCTGTACCAGTGCAGGAAGGGGCTTGGGGGAAGTTAGCTGAGTGCTGCTGCTGCTTAGTTGCTTCAGTCGTGTCCAACTCTGTGCGACCCCATAGACGGCAGCCCACCAAGCTCCCCCGTCCCTGGGATTCTCCAGGCAAGAACACTGGAGTGGGTTGCCATTTCCTTCTCCAATGCATGAAAGTGAAAAGTGAAAGTGAAGTCGCTCAGTCATGTCTGACTCTTTGCAACCGCATGGACTGTAGCCTACCAGGCTCCTCCATCCATGGGATTTTCCAGGCAAGAGTACTGGAGTGGGGTGCCATTGCCTTCTCCGCAGCTGAGTGCAATGGGCCTTAAACCATATCCAATCTCCTGGCCTGGTTCACATGGAAACCAAGGGTCAGTCACCCAAGGAACTCGAGTGCTCCAAAATTCCAGGTTCGCCTTTCCCCTCTCACATTTAAAAATCATACTGGAGCAACATGAGCCCCTACCCTGAGGGTCCCAGCTTCTGCTGAATTCTCCACTTCTCTGCCTTTCACCTGTGGGCTGTTGGCTCTGCACTTTGTCAGCCCAGGTATGGAATGCAGCACCCTCCCCCTTTCTTAATTCCTCCTTGAATTCTAGTCGCTCAGGGCAGTGAGGGTGGAGAATAATTCCTTCAGGGTGAGGGTGCTGGAGCAGGAGGTGAGTGATGAATATCAGATACGACTGGTCTTTGAGCCCCCCATCCGTCCCCTCCTCTCACGGCCAGCTGCCGGTTTTCATCTCATCCTGGTCGCCCGCCGTCTTGTTACCTGGGTTCTGAGCCTCTCTCTGTCTCCTCCCTCCTCGCCCACATCTCTGCTCAAGAACTCTCCCCTGAAACCCAGAGAGCTAAAAGCTATTAGCTGGGGCCTCACCACTCTTTCTTTCATGCCCAAGGAGAGTCCAGCAAGTTATTTCCCAGGCAGAGTCTCCTCTCAGGGGAATTCTGCTGCCAGCTTTGGTTTTGTTTTCTTCTCACTCCATATAAATGGGGAAACTGAGCCCAGAATAGAAAGCAAATTGTCCAGAACCTTCCGGGTCAGAGAACAAAGCAGGAGTAAAAACCTGGAACTTCTAACTGGCCGACTCAGAGCTGTGTGATCCTGAGCAAGTTCACAGGTCTCTCTGAGCCATTTAATTTTGTTGTAACGTAAACATTTTATTGAAATGTAACACACAGATAGAAAAGGGCTTTTTTTTTTTTTTTGGTGAAACAGATTTTCACAAAATGAACACAATATGTAACCAGAATGAAGATTTAAAAATAGATTAATTCCAGTATCCCCCAAAACTCCTCTTGCCTCCTGATAATTTCTACTTCCCCAAAGATAATCACCACCTTGATTTCTACTGCCCCAGAGTAGTTTTACCTGGTTTTGGACTTTCTATCAACAGCATCCAAGGAACCAGAGATCAAATTGCCAACATCTGCTGAATCATGGAAAAAGCAAGAGAGTTCCAGAAAAACATCTATTTCTGCTTTATTGATTATGCCAAAGCCTTTGACTGTGTGGGTCACAATAAACTGGAAAATTCTGAAAGAGATGAGAATACCAGACCACCTGACCTGCCTCTTGAGAAACCTATATGCAGGTCAGGAATCATTGGTTAGAACTGGACATGGGACAACAGACTGGTTCCAAATAGGAAAAGGAGTACGTCAAGGCTGTATATTGTCACCCTGCTTATTTAACTTATATGCAGAGTACATCATGAGAAATGCTGGGCTGGATGAAGCACAAGCTGGAATCAAGATTGCTGGGAGAAATATCAATAACCTCAGATATGCAGATGACACCACCCTTATGGCAGAAAGTGAAGAACTAAAGAGCCTCTTGATGAAAGTGAAAGTGGAGAGTGAAAAAGTTGGCTTGAAGCTCAACATTCAGAAAAGGAAGATCATGGCATCCGGTCCCATCACTTCATGGGAAATAGATGTGGAAACAGTGGCTGACTTTATTATGGGGGGGGCTCCAAAATCACTGCAGATGGTGATTGCAGCCATGAAATTAAAAGACACTTACTCCTTGGAAAAAAGTTATGACCAACCTAGACAGCATATTAAAAAGCAAAGACATTGCTTTGTCAACAAAAGTCCATCTAGTCAAGGCTATGGTTTTTCCAGTGGTCATGTATGGATGTGAGAGTTGGACTATAAAGAAAGCTGAGTGCCAAAGAATTGATGCTTTTGAACTGTGGTGTTGGAGAAGACTCTTGAGAGTCCCTTGGACTGCAAGGAGATCCAACCAGTCCATCCTAAAGATCAGTCCTGGGTGTTCATTGGAAGGACTGGTGTTGAAGCTGAAAGTCCAATATTTTGGCCACCTGATGCAAAGAGCTGACTCATTGGAAGAGACCCCGATGCTGGGAGGGATTGAGGGCAGGAGGAGAAGGGGACGACAGAGGATGAGATGGCTGGATGGCATCACCGACTCGATGGACATGAGTTTGAGTGAACTCCAGAAGTTGGTGATGGACAGGGAGGCCTGGTGTGCTGCAGTTCATGGGGTCGCAAAGAGTTGGACACGACTGAGCAACTGAACTGAACTGATCAACAGCAACAAACAGCGTGTTCTTCTGTGTCTGGCTTTTTTTGTTGTTCAACATCAGGCTAGTGAGATCCCCCACATTGTTTTCTTATAGCTGTAGTTTGTTCCTTTGCTTTGCTGTAAGATAAATACACCCTCATATGAACACATCACCTTTTATTTGTCTATTCTTCTGCTGATGGACATCCAACTTTTAAAATCTGTGGCTACTGACAATAGTGCTGCAGTGAATATTCTTGCACTTATCTTTTGGGGCGTCATGTATGCTTTTCTGTTGGATACACACTCAGATGGGAAATTTTTAGGCCATAGGGGTTGGGCTTCCCTCGTGGCTCAGTCAGTAAAGAATCCACCTGCAATGCAGGAGATACAAGAGACCTGGGTTCAATCCCTGGGTCAAGAAGATTTCCTGGAGAAGGAAATGGCAACCCACTCCAGTATTCTTGCCTGGAAAATTCCATGGACAGAGGAGTCTGGTGGGCCCCAGTCCATGGGGTCACAAGAGTCAGAACAGACTGAGTGACTAAACCACCTAAACCACCACGAGGGGCTGGATAAGTTCATCTTTAGTTGATGCTGCTATAGATTTTCCTAAGTGGTTGCACCAACTTACTCCCACCAGCTGGGTACCAGAGTGCCATATGCGTCACATCCCACCAACACTTACTAGCGTCAGTCTTTTCCATTTCAGCTCTGTATGCTATCCACGTTTCCCTGGTGACGGATAATATTGAGTATCTTCCCATATGTCGACAGGCCATCTCCAAAGCCTTGTTTGTGAAGTTCCTGTTCAAGCCTCTTGCCCATTTTCTACTGAGTTGTCCATCTTCTTCCTATTAATCTGTAAGAGTTCTGTTTTCTGGATACAAGCCCTTTGCATTACAAATACCTTCTCCAACTCTGTGGCTTGTGTTTTCACTTTCTTAATGGTGACTTGTGATAAATAGAAGTTATTAATTTTAATGGAGGATAATTTATAAAATTTTATCCTTTATGGTTAGCACTTTGTGCCCTGTTTAAGATATCGTTCCCCACCCCAAAGACATGAAGATATTCTATGCTTTCTTCTAGTTGCCTTACCTTTTATATCTAGATCTAAAATTATCCTGAATCTATTTTTGATGTGGTGTGAAATAAGGGTCAAAATATATTTTTTTCCAGATAATAACTAGACTTATTGTGATGATCATTTTGCAATGTATACAAAAGTAGAATCATTATGTTGTGCACCTGAGACTAATATAATGTTGTGTATCAATTCTACTTCAATTTTAAAAAGATACTTTTTTCCCAAATGGATATCCAATTGACCCACCACCAGTCTGAAAAGACTTTCTTTTCCCAGTATAGCATAGCAGTATCATCTGTGTCAAAAATCAAGTGGCCATATTTGTATGGATCTGTTTTGGGGCTCTGTATTTTGTTCTATCTGGGCTGTTCTTGCACTAATACCAAGCTGTCTCAATATATGTGGTATTGGAATTCTTTTGCTTTACTCTTCTACTAGTGTGTCTTGGCATTTCTTGGTCTTTTGCATTTCTACACAAATTTTAGACTCATCTTGTCAATTTAAACACACACAAACTCACACACATACACATTCGCACTAGGATTTTGATTGAGATTTCATTGAATTTGTTTGCATTGAGTTTGCATTGAGTTTGATTTGTGGAGGATGAACACCTTTACAATATCCAGTTTTCCAATTCATGAGCATAGTATAGTATAGTTCATTCAGGTATTTTAGAGTATTTCTCAGTTACATTTTGTGATTTTCTGTGTACTGATTATTCTTGCACTGTTCTGGTTAGATTTATTTCTTGGGCTTCCCCGGTGGCTCAGTTGGTAAAGAATCTGCCTGCAGTGCAGGAGACCTGGATTTGATCCCTGGGTTGGGAAGATCCCCTGGAGAAGGGAGGATCCCCTGGAGAAGGGAACAGCTACCCACTACGGTATTCTGACCTGGAGAATTCCATGGACTGTATAGTCTATGGGGTAGCAAAGAGTCGAACACAACCGAGCGGCTTTTACTTTCACTTTCACTTCTAGGTAGGTATTTGATGTGTTGACCCACTGGCCTAATGGATAAGGCATCAGCCTCCAGAGCTGGGGACTGTGGGTCCGAGTCCTATCTGGGTTGCACAGATTAGTTTGTGGCTTCCCAGGTGGTGCTAAGTGGTTAAGAACCCGCCTGCCAATGCAAGGGGCATAAGAGATCCAGGTTAGATCCCTGGGTCCAAAAGATCCCCTGGAGGAGGAAATGGCAACTCATTTCATTATTCTTGCCTGGAGAATCCCATGGACAGAGGAGCCTGGAAGGCTACAGTCCATGGGGTCACAAAGAGTTGAATATGACTGAAGTGACTTAGCACACAGGTATTTGATAATTTTATGGTGTATAAATGGTGTTTTCAAAGAAATTCCTTTCCTTAATTGTACACTGGTAATATATTGGAAAACACTTAAAGAAATTATACTGATTTTGTATCCAATGACATTGCTAAATCCACTTATTTATTCTAATAGTTTTTATATTTTTTGGATTTTCTCTGTGTACCATAAGTATCTAAATATTGGTGAATGTGTGCTAAGTCACTTCAGTCATGCCCAACTCTTTGTGATCTTAGGGACTGTAGCCCACCAGTCTCTTCAGTCTGTGGTATTCTCCAAGCAAGAATACTGGAGTGGCTTGCTATTTCCTCCTCCAGGGGATCTTCCCGATCCAGAGATCAAAACTGTGTTTCTTATGTGTCCTGCATTGGCAAGCAGGTTCTTTACCACTAGCACCACCAGTTTTTCCAACATTTGTAGAAGCATTATTTCCAATTGCCAAGGTATGAAAGCAACCTAAATGTTCATCAATGGATGAATGGATAAAGAAGATGTGGTACACACACACACACACACACACACACACACACAATGAAATACTATTCTGTCATAAAAAAAGAATGAAATTTT
This sequence comes from Bubalus bubalis, assembly GCF_019923935.1. Taxonomy (NCBI): domain Eukaryota; kingdom Metazoa; phylum Chordata; class Mammalia; order Artiodactyla; family Bovidae; genus Bubalus; species Bubalus bubalis. The sequence goes on along the minus strand of NC_059159.1, from coordinate 26,487,906 downwards.
GCTATTTGTAGCAAAGGTTGGACTTGGAGGGCATTATGCTAATGTGTGGATCACAATAAACTGTGGAAAATTCTGAGAGATGGGAATACCAGACCACCTGACCTGCCTCTTGAGAAATCTGTATGCAGGTCAGAAAGCAACAGTTAGAACTGGACATGGAACAACAGACTGGTTCCAAATAGGAAAAGGAGTACGTCAAGGCTGTATATTGTCACCCTGCTTATTTAACTTATATGCAGAGTACATTATGAGAAACGCTGGACTGGAAGAAGCGCAAGCTGGAATCAAGACTGCCGGGAGAAATATCAATAACCTCAGAGATGCAGATGACACCACCCTTATGGCAGAAAGTGAAGAGGAACTCAAAAGCCTCTTGATGAAAGTGAAAGTGGAGAGTGAAAAAGTTGGCTTAAAGCTCAACATTCAGAAAACGAAGATCATGGCATCTGGTCCCATCACTTCTTGGGAAATAGATGGGGAAACGGTGGAAACAGTGTCAGACTTTATTTTTCTGGGCTCCAAAATCACTGCAGATGGTGACTGCAGCCATGAAATTAAAAGACGCTTACTCCTTGGAAGGAAAGTTATGACCAACCTAGATAGCATATTCAAAAGCAGAGACATTACTTTGCCAACAAAGGTCTGTCTAGTCAAGGCTATGGTTTTTCCTGTGGTCATGTATGGATGTGAGAGTTGGACTGTGAAGAAGGCTGAGCCCTGAAGAATTGATGCTTTTGAACTGTGGTGTTGGAGAAGACTCTTGAGAGTCTCTTGGACTGCAAGGAGATCCAACCAGTCCATTCTGAAGGAGATCAGCCCTGGGATTTCTTTGGAAGGAATGAAGCTAAAGCTGAAACTCCAGACTTTGGCCACCTCATGCGAAGAGTTGACTCATTGGAAAAGACTCTGATGCTGGGAGGGATTGGGGGCAGGAGGAGAAGGGGACCACAGAGGATGAGATGGCTGGATGGCATCACTGACTCAATGGACGTGAGTCTGGGTGAACTCTGGGAGTTGGTGATGGAGAGGGAGGCCTGGCGTGCTGCGATTCATGGGGTCGCAAAGAGTCAGACACGACTGAGCGACTGAATTGAACTGAAGTGATGCTAAATGAAATAAGTCAGACAAAGACAAATACTGCAATCCCGACCCAGGGATCGAACCCAGGTCTCCCACATTCCAGGAGGATGCTTTAACCTCTAAGCCACCAAGGAAGCCCATTACTTATATGTGAAGTCTAAAAAAGATCACAAACTAATGAATAAAACAAAATCAGAAGCAAACTTGCAGAAATAGAGAACAAACTAGTGATTACCAATGGGGAGGGGGAAGAAGTGGGAAGAGGCAATATAGGGGTGGGGGAAAATTACTATGGGGTTATATGAAATCATGTGTGCGAAACTTTTGAAAATTGTAAAGCACTATAGAATTTAAAGAATCTTTCACACAGTGGAAAAAAAAAAGATCTATGATTCACTCTTCCCCCAAAAATGTTGACAGTTCTATTTTTTCCTTTTCAGTTCTTATAGCTTTTATGTTTTGCTTCATTGCCCTGTCTGGGACTTCCAAGTGTAGTGCTGGTCAGAGGGGTGATAGTGAGTGAGAGCTTTGTCTGGTTCCTGTCCTCAGTAGAAAAGTTTTCAGTAATTCACCATGAAGCTTGATGTTGGCTCTGTGTGTATGTGTGTGTGTGTGAGCATGTGCTTGGTGATTCTCTTCATGGTACTTCTTCATTGGAAACATTTTTCTGATGAGGGAAGAGGACCTGGGGCGGGGAACACTTGGGGGAGGGGCACCCCTAGGAATGGCCTGCTCCTCACCAGAAAACTAAAATGGAGTTGTCTCCAAAGAGGGAGCACCTCCCTGATGACTCCCTTCCATGTCCTCCACCAAAACTTTAGTCTAAGGGATCGCCAAGTGTTCCCCTTAGACTCAACAACCTGAGACCACCAGTCCATCCCTGTCATTCCTCAGGGAAACTGAGGCTCAGAGCAGGTTGGTGGCAAGCCTCATGTCAGTAAGTTAGTGGCAGGAGCCAGAATTAGAACTTGAGGTTCCTGGCTCTCAGCTGCCCCTTCAGTCACTGCTCTCTGGTTAGGAGTTAGGAGGTAGCCAGAGGGCAGAGGGGTGTGTGTTGAAGTGTTTAGGAAAAGGACAACTTTTTCCGAATAGCCACAGACGCTGTGTAAAAAATGTGGGCAGGCAGCCCCTCCTCCAGCAAGACCGGAAGGGGGCCCAAGGCTGGTGCATGTGGGAGACGGGTGGAGGAGCAGGCCTTCACCTCTGGTCCAGGATGTGGAAGGGGGCTTTGGGGGAACTCTCAGAAGAGACTACAAAAGGATGAGGAACCAGACATGGGGTCCAAGGAGGCCTTGTGAGGCACATGGAGGGGCCTTGGGGCTTGGGCTAGGGTTGGGGTGGGGGAGAAACTGGGACAGACAGAGACGCAGGCTGGGACTCTCCTCTCCTGGCCTCCCTCCTCCCCTGCCCACGGGGAATGTTCGGAATGTGATGAGCTGATAAGATCGGGACTCCCACTCCACCTGGCGCTGAGTGCTGGGGCGGGGGTTCTTTGCCCCATCCCCACTTATCAGAGAGGGTTTCTTGGGAGTGGGGAAGTTTTCAATGGACATAATTCTAATGGAGGAAGCACATGGAGGATGTAAGGAGGGGTGTTCCTCACGTAGGGCAATGCGCCAGCTGCCAGGGCCATGGATGGGCATGGCCAGATGCTTTCTAGCTGAGCTGCACCATGAGTCAGAGGCACAGGGCTGGGTTGAGCAAGGGGGTTCCCAGTTGCCAGGGAAGCTGGGGCAGGAAGAGAGGGAGAAGGAAGCAAGGCAGAACAGCAGCTGGCACTCTTCCAGACGACAGGGTTCTGTGGCTGCTGGCCGAGGAAGCCATCTGGGGGCCCTGTTGAAAGAGTGACCCCAGGGGATGCTACCCCAACTCTGCTGGGTCTGGAGTTCAGGTGCATAAGGAGCAGACTGGGGCTCCGGTGGTCCTCACTGAGGTTGGTCCAGGGGGTCCTCTAATTCAATTCAAGGCAGCTACTTGGGAAGTCTCAGGTGTGTTCTTAACATCCAAGCTTACCCTTGTCTACCTTGCCTTCCTGTGGATCCATGGGGAGACCTCGAAGGCCTCGAAGCTTTTGCACAGCTGCATTCCCTCACCTCCATTGAGTGATTCCATATTGTTGTCGGACACTATGCAAGGTCCCCGGGGCATCTATGGGGAGCAGGTCGAGATCCCTGGCCTTCTGAGACTGTATCTCAGGTGGGGATGGAGTGAGGAGTCAAGACACGATGCTTCCAGCACATGGGAGACCAGTGCTCTGGAGGTGAACACTGGCTCTGGGTGGCCGGAGCACGGGTGGGGTAGGAGCCAGGCTTGAGGAAGGCAGAAGTGACCCAGGGCATCCAGGACCTGGGTCTGCTCCAGTGGCCCACTCTCTGCTCTCTGGATGGACATTTCTAAGGAAAGCTGCCAGAATAGAGCAGTTGAAGGGAGGAAGGGCGGGGGGATATGCTTGTGGTTTGAGGTTGGTCCTGGCTGGAGGAGGAACAGAGATGGAGAAAACCTCAGCCCCGGGGACCACTGTGCGGCTACACCTGAGACCTGCTGTGGGCGATCTGACACCGGGATGGGAGGCCATCCAGACCTCACTCAGGGCCCACGGCCCTTTGGCTGTCTGCAGAACGTAGGCAAGGGGCACCATCCCACGTGGCTGCAGCAAGAACCAACCTAGGCAGCAGACATGACCCACAGACACCTGGCCGCCCCATGGACCCTCCTCTGCCTGTGGGACTGGCTGCTAAGCAGGGAGGAGCTGTGCGAGGTGCCTAGAACACAGCGCTTGTCTCGGCCACTTTTGTTTCCTCCTTACACCTAGCACAATGCCCGCTGGCATATATGAGGAGTCCAGAGTGCTTGGGGAATAAAAACCATGAATGAATAAATGACGGATGAGTAAACAAATACGGCTCAAAACCAATTTCAGTTCCCAGCAGCCAGAGTCCGCATCTGTTAGAAATAGGCAGGCCTGCCACCTGGTGGCGATTTCGCTTACTGCAGCCGGCGGTCAGGGCCCGGCATCACCCTTCTCCAAATCTCCGAGGCCTGGATTCCGACCATTAAGACTCATCCAAGGGTGACCTTGACCCTCCTCCCGCCCCCAGGTCACAACCCTCCTCTTTTCCAGCACGCTTAGGCAGTGGTATTTTTTAAAATCTCCAAGGAAAGAGATTTCTCCCTCACCTTTGTTCCTATGGTCTGACCTCTTATTTTCAAGACAGAGAAAAATTAAGAGTATGCGAGGGCTCTTGTCCCCTCCCCCAGGGAGGACAGTCAGCCTGAGGGGCTGCCGGGCCAAGGACTGGCAGGAATTCTGTCTGTCTGTTTCTCCTTCTACTTCTAAACATATTGAGCTGGCTGCTTTGTGCCAGGATGGGTTGTTGGCTCCTCCCTCCCCATTCATATGAGAAAACTTGGCCTCTTTCTCCTTAGAAGAAGGAAGGCAGATTCCAGGTTGCTCTGCATGGGGGGTCTGTATATCCCTGGTGGACACCCAGGCCCAGAGACACACTGCCTGTCCACCTCAGCAAGCAGGACACTGTGGAAATCCACCAGGTCTGTGATGAACTTGACAGCTCTAACCTGGAGAAATGGGAGATATTGCTGTGTGACTGTGGGCAGGTCATGGCCTCTCTCTGGGCCTTTGCTTCCTCATCTTTATAATTGGGGTGCCTCTGCCTCTCCGCACCTGGCTGATGTCCCCATCTTCCCTCCTTCCATTGGTCCAGTTTCCATAGCTGCCTTCACCCTCTCCATCCCCTGTCCTGCTCTTCATCCTCAGGGCCAGTTGTAGAACAAACATGACTTCTCAGATGTCCCCTTCTTTTCTGTCCTTGTAAGGAAGCATACCAGTGTGGTGAGATCATTGGTTGCCCACCCCTGACATCCACTCTTTTCTTCCTCCTTGGTCAGAGACCCCACTGTTATTGGGGGCACCAGGAATCTCTGGAGCCCCCAAAGGGAAAGCCCAGGAATAAATGCAAACCTGTCCCCAAGCAGTGGTTCCCGCTGCACCCATGCTGGCCTCCTCCGCCACTCCAGTCCCCCAGCTGAACTATTTTGCCCACAAAACCACTCCAAAGGGACTTGACGGTACTCTGGGGAAAATACCAGGGTGCTTTCTTCCAGTGTTCCCCAAACTTACAGCCCTTGGGTGCCAGGGTGCTGCTCAGCTCAGACAAGTGGGCCCCACAGCAGCTGTGCTGGGTCTTAGAGGCTCCAAGTCTCTCACATAAACCCTCCTGCCACCTGCCTAACCAGGAGTGCAGCTGAGGCCAAGGGGCTGGGCAAGTGTGGATGCCTTGACTGTCATCTTCTCCTTGCCTCCCATACTATCAGAAAACAAAATCTCTCATGCTTTTTCTATACCTGCCCCTCCTTAGTTTTCCGGGAAGGAAAATAACCCTCTCCATATGCCCATCTTCCTGGGGCCCAACGCTGCTGATTGACACACAGCACATCTGCCAGGGCAGGGGCCAGGAGGGCTGAACCTTTAGGGGAAAGTCCTCAGGGAACCCAGCTAAAGGTAAGAGAGCCAGAGGCTGACAAGAGTGGAAAACCACAGGTAAACTGCTTTGCAGAGGAAAATGCTTCTGATCAGCCAAGGAAATGCCATTCATGGTAAATATCTGCTTGTCATTCCTTTGTCCAAAGGGCAGTCATTGTGTCAAGGCGGGAACGATGGGGAGTCCATGTGGCTGGGCAGGAGGAGCCCCAGGGGAAGAAAGCTGAGCTCTGAGTCACAGGTAGCTAGGAACCTGCAGGGGGTAATGAGTAGCAGAGAGTGGAATGGGGTGGGACAGTGAGAGAAGGGGATGGGGGAAGGGCCTTTTAGGGAGGCTGGTCAGAATAGCAAGCAGGCACAGGTCTCACTGGGCATGAAAGCTGGGGGGAAGTTGTCCCCAAGCGCTGGGGAAGTTCATCCATATAGTTCAGGAGCTGGCAAACTGCAGTCCATAGACTAAATCCAACCTGATTTTGCAGATACAGTGTTACTTACTGTTGACTGTGGCTGCTCTCTTGTAACAGAGACCACAGGACCTGCAAAGGCTGAAATATTTCCTATCTGGCCCTTTACAAAGTTTGCCAAACCCTGCCATTGCTGGTCCACGATCACCCATGTCACGACTGATGAGCACTTACTATGTGATAAATTCTGACTGAGGTCCAAGGTTAAGGGTGTCATCCTGCCCACTTAGCACTCACAGTCTAGAGGGAGAGACTGGTAGAAGAGAGACCACCTGTCTAACCATAGAGGTTCTACTGCAGGAAGCCAAATTGCTGTCTAGTACAATAGACACACAAGATACAGAAGAGAAAAAGCACAGAGGTCCCAGGAGCCCAGGCGTGGGGCTTTGAGCTAAGGGACTGGGCTGTGGATCATGGCAGGCTTCATGGAGGTAAGGACAAGAAGGGGTTAGCACCTAAAGAAGGAGGACGGACTCGGAGAGGGGCACATGCTCCCAGCTGGCCCCTAGAGAATGCAGGGCTCTTGGCAGGGCTGGAGTCTGCAGGGCTGAAGGTGAAGATGATGCGCCCAAGGGCTTTGAGCTGCAGTTCCTGTTACAGAGGAGGGCCAGCTTGAGAGAGGCCTGGGGTAGGACGTCAGGGGAGGGAGGCCTGGGTTGGGTGGGGGAGGCAGGGCTGTGGGGTGAACATGGCGGGGAAAAATGACAGGTATTTTGGAGACTGGATCAGTAACCCTTGGGGAGCGACTGTGGCAGGTGGGAGCGTAGTACAGTGAGTGGCATGGTGCTGTTGCTGAGAAGGGGAGCAGTGAAGGAGAAGGTTTAGGATGATATTGGAAGATTCAGTTTCCAACAGGTGGTGTCTGAGCTGCTTTTGGGATGCCCCAGTTAGAGTGTCTAGAAGAGAGTAAATGCCCAGTTCTGGACTTGCGGGGAGGGCCTATGCCGGAGCTGCAGATTGAGAGGCCAGAGAAGTGGAAGAGATTGTGCAAGGCCTGTGTGAAGTGGCAGCTGAGAACAGATGCAAGAGCAGGATCCCAGGGACATTACTGAGCACCTGCGGCCTGAGCACCTGGCTGAGTGTGAGGCGTTGAGGGCAGAGCAGAAATCAGACGTGGTTCCTGACCTTGGGAAACTCACTGTCCAATCGGTAAGAGAGACACATCGATAGATCATCTCAATAAATATGGTAAGTGATAAAATAGATTTGTGTTTGTTTGGCTCCAGGGATCTGGACAAAAACGATTTAGCAGAAAGCACTCTGGCTCCTGGCCGGCCGGGTAATGGACAGCTGAGGATGCTTTTGCCTGCACAGCATCTATTCCCCTTTCTGGTAAGAGCCCCTCAGTTTCCCTTTAGGGAAGCACTTCTCCACTCTTGTAACCTGTGTGTGTGGGAGCTGGCAACTCCGTTTAGAGGACATGTAAGGGGTTCCGGGCACCTGCTGAAACCCAATCCCAGGACTGCATCTGGGGAAGCGCTTTCCTGGCTTGGACTGTTGTGGGTAATGTAAGAGCAGGCTGGGAGGGGGGGTCACGAAAAGCAAACAGAGAGACAGAGTGGACCTGGTGACATCATTTGAGCTCTGTGAACCGAGTTCTGCCCGGGCCCTGCTTTTCAAAGGCAGAGAATCACTTCATACATGCGTGACCAATTTTTTAAAGTCAACTCGGGACACAGTCATACCAGAAAAACATATAAGAGCATAATAATATCATATATGGAAAATCCATGCTCTATGAGTTTCGCATTAATATATGAAAATAGTTATCTATATGAAATTATATGTTATTCTCTATTATTTACTTTTCTGGTCCATAAATTCTGTTATGTAAACAAAACAATAAGACTAGTTAAAAGAGGAGATTAGCACTCATTGATAGTAAGATCAAACAAATATAACAATATTTTTATAACATCTTTTTTTTTGTCCTCATATAATTTTATAAATTTATTTTAATTCTTGGAAACTCTTTATTGAAATGAAAATTTTGTGGGCTATATTACTGTGTATTCTTAAGATACATAAATGTGAGTCTTTTATTTTTTTAATATAAATGTATTTATTTTAATTGGAGGCTAATTTAAAAGGAGAACAGAAATATAATAGGACAAATGAAATAGATATTGTCCATATTTAATTTCAAAAAGAGCAGTGACATCTTTCTTCCTGTCCTGTGGCATGGTAGGGCAATTTGACTCTTTCTGTTTTCTTTTCCGGTGACTGAACTGCCTGAGGTCTTTATTTAGGATGGCCTTCTTGCCTTTTATGTAACAGTGTAACTCCAGACAGGCAAATGTAAGATTCACTTGGACCTACAGTTCTGCTCATATCAAGCCCACATTATACTGATTCCTTGTGTCAGTCCAACATGATGACATCGAACTGAAAATCCTCTCAACAAAAACATTTCAGCGTTTTCAGATTGTGGAAATCAGTTCACAGCTCCTGAGAAATGTCCATCCACTTTCATCTACAGACCTGTTTTGGTTGACCAGCTGTTTATCAATCCAGTCTGTTGCATCTATGAATTCATCATATAGACTCTCCGTATCTAAATGTCCATAATTTTTAAATACTCAGATGTCATCAGAAGTTTAACTTCTTTCTTCGGGAAAATGGTTTAGAGCACAGAGGTAATTTGAATTTGTGAAATCAAAGTTGATTTCTGCAAAGGTTCCTTCTATGTGTCAGCTGGATTAGGTCACTGGGATGCCCAGATATTTGGCTAAACATTTTTCTGGATGTGTCTGTGAGGGTGTTTCTGAATGAGATTAGCCTTGGAATCAGTAGACTGAACACACTGAGTCTGTAGGTTGCTCTCTCCTGCATGGGGGACCTCATCCACTCCTTGGAAAGCCTATGGGTCAAATTGAGACTAGAACTTACACCGTTGGCTCTCCTGGTCTCAGGTCTTAGGACACAGACGGGAACCACACTGTCAGCTGCCTTGGTCTTCAGCTTGTTGACAATAGATACAGAAGTCTTCTCAACCACCAAAACCACAGGAGCCAATTCTTAACATGAATAAGTGTGCATCTATATACATACAGATATAGACAGGCAGACCTGGTCGCCTATATCTATCTATATCTTTCTATGCGGTACATTCGTGGTCAGTCATGTTTGACTTTCTGCGATCTCATGGACTATAGCCTGCCAGGCTCCTTTGTCCATGGAACTTTCCAGGCAAGAATACTGGAGTGGGTTGCCATTTCCTACTCCAGGGGATCTTCCCGACCCAGGGATTAAACCCGTGTCTCCTGCGTCTCCTGCATCTGCTGGTGGATTCTTTACCACTCGTGCCACCTGGGAAGCCCAATATCTATCTAATGCCCTGTTGGTTCTGTTTCTCTGCAGAACCCGGACTAACAGATTTCAAGTCAGTTCAAGTTTTAGTAGAGAAATTAAGAAAGTCTTGAAGCAGCCTTATTTCCAAAGTATGAGATTTTTTTTTCTGTATGAGTTTTTGTCACGAGCTACAAATAACATTGAACAACTCAGATGTGGTTGGTTCATCCTTTTCTAGGCTCCTCATGGCCTCTGTAAAGGTCATCAAGCAGTTTTGGAGAAATAGCCTAAACATTTGTTTTACTCTAATCCCTTTCTCCATTCTCATCTTTAATGTACTTCCAAATTCACTCTTTAAAAATATGATTTTACAACAGGTCAACACTCTAACACCTCTACCATGGACAGCAATCTTGATAGCTGTCCTGTGAGCACATGTCCAAGGGAGCGATCTCCTTCCATTTATACAAGGTCAATACACTTATTAAGAGCTTCTGCACATTTTGAGGAAACTAAAAAGTGACTGAAAGAATTCATTGGCAGAACCTTAATATCACAGGTAAGTAAATCACACCCTTTTAGCAGCACTGTGCACAGGACGTGCAGGGCATTTGGCAGATTCAGTTCAATTCTGTTGCTCAGTCGTGTCCGACTCTTTGTCGCCCCATGGACTGCAGCACTCCAGGCCTCCCTGTCCCTCACCAACTCCCAGGGTTTACCCAAACTCATGTCCATCGAGTCGGTGATGCCATCCAACCACCTCATCCTCTGTTGTCTCCTTCTCCTCCTGCCTTCAATCTTTCCCAGCATCAGGGTCTTTTCCAGTGAGTCAGTTCTTTGCATCAGATGGCCAAAATATTGGTTTCGGCTTCAACATCAGTCCTTCCAATGAACATTCAGGACTGATTTCCTTTAGGATGGACTGGTTGGATCTCCTTGCAGTCCAAGGGTCTCTCAAGAGTCTTTTCCAAAACCACAGTTCAAAAGCATCAATTCTTCTGCGCTCAGCTTTCTTTATAGTCCAACTCTCACATTCATACATGACCACTGGAAAAACCATAGCCTTGACTAGATGGACCTTTGTTGGCAAAGTAATGTCTCTGCTTTTTAACATGCTGTCTAAGTTGGTCATAACTTTTCTTCCAAGGAGTAAACATCTTTTAATTTCATGGCTGCAGTCACCATCTGCAGTGATTTTGGAGCCCAAAAAAATAAAGTCTGTCACTGTTTCCCCATCTACTTGCCATAAAGTGATGAGACCAGATGCCATGATCTTAGTTGTCTGAATGTTGAGCTTCAAGCCAACTTTTTCACTCTTTTCTTTCACTTTTATCAAGAGGCTCTTTAGTTCTTCTTTACTTTCTGCCATAAGGGTGGTGTCACCTGCATATCTGAGGTTATTGATATTTCTCCTGGCAATCTTGATTCCAGCTTGTGCTTCCTCCAGCCCAGCATTTCTCATGATATACTCTCCATATAAGTTAAATAAGCAGGATAACAATATACAGCCTTGACGTACTCCTTTTCCTATTTGGAAACCAGTCTGTTGTTCCATGTCCAGTTCTAACTGTTGCTTCCTGACCTGCATACAGATTTCTCAAGAGGCAGATCAGGTGATCTGGTATTCCCCATCTCTTTCAGAATTTTCCCCAGTTTGTTGTGATCCACACAGTCAAAGGCTTTGGCATAGTCAATAAAGCAGAAATAGATGTTTTTCTGGAACTCTCTTGCTTTTTCCATGATCCAGCGGATGTTGACAATTTGACCTCTGGTTCCTCTGCCTTTTCTAAAACCAGCTTGAACATCTGGAAGTTCATGGTTCACGTATTGTTGAAGCCTGGCTTGGAGAATTTTGAGCTTTACTTTGCTAGCGTGTGAGATGAGTGCAATTGTGCGGTAGCTTGAGCATTCTTTGACATCACCAGATGGTCAACACCAAAATCCGATTGATCATATTCTTTGCAGCCAAAGATGGAGAAGCTCTATACAGTCAGCAAAAACAAGACTGGGAGCTGACTGTGGCTCAGATCATGAACTCCTTATTGCCAAATTCAGTCTTAAATTGAAGAAAGTAGAGAAAAACCACTACACTATTCAGGTATGACCTAAATCAAATCCCTAATGATTATACAATGGAAGTGAGAAATAGATTTAAGGGACTAGATCTGATAGACAGAGTGCCTGATGAACTATGGACGGAGGTTCTTGACATTTGGCAGATTAGATCTTTTCTATTTTTCAGTAAGAAGTTTACAGACTGAATGGAATTTGCTAAAGTTTACATTTGCCTGTCTGCTGAATGTCCAAGATAGAGGAGTAAGATTAGTTTGCATCTGGATAGGATATCAACAACCTTTAGTTTTGTGTTTTCTGTGAATGTGTTAAAATCTTCATAGAAATCAAGATGACCATTTGAAACTGTTTTTCAAAGTAAAGTACCTAAGAGCTGGGGAGAAACATCTTTTTGTTGCCATGATTCAGACTTGATATACACAGCATGACTGTTAGCGAGATTTGAAAAAATCAGTTCTCCACTTTCAGAGGCCAAGTTATTGAAACATCTCCTTTTGTTCCTCCATGAGACATTTAGCTGCACCCTCTGAATCAGGATATGTAACTTCACTCAGTTTCACAGAGCCATCAAGGAAACAGTGTAACGATGCTTGATCATTCGTGTGGGATGCCTGAGCCACTATTTGTGACTGAGGATTAGTGTCTTTTAGGAGATAAAAAACTTTTGATTGATTTATAATTACTTGCCTGACTCATCCCAAATTTGCGAGATTCCATGTATGCAAGTCCCTGTGTATGCGTCATGGCCCTTCTTCAAGCCCAGATTCTTTTCTGCATGTTGTGCAGTCCTCTGTTTTAATCATTTACCTCCCGGATCCAGTTGTATGTGTCTATCTGTCATCAAAATATCACAGTCATTCATAGAAAGGCAAATGTTATATGGTATCACTTCTAGGTGGAATCTAAAAAGTTGTACAAATGAATAAAGCAAAAACAGACTCACAGACAAACTTATGGAATTAATATTGTTAAAATGGCCATACTGCCTAAAGCCATCTACAGCTTTAATGCTACCTCTGTCAAATTACCCATGGCCCCTTTCAGAGAACTAGAACAAATAATCCTGAAAGCCATGTGGAGCATAGAAGACCCATAATTAGCAAAGCAATCCTGAAGAAAAAGAACAAAGCAGGAGGCATAACCATTTCTGACTTTAGACAGTACTACAAAGCTACAGTAATCAAAACAGCATGGTATTGGAACACAACAGACATATGGATCAATGGAGCATAATAGAAAGCCCAAAAATAAACTCACATGCCTATGATCAATTAATTTTCAACAAAGGAGACAAGAATATACCATGGAAAAAGTCTCTTCAGCAAGTGGTGTTGGGAAAGTTGGACAGCACAGTAAAATTAGAACATACCCTCTCATCATACACAAAAATAAATTCAAAATGGCTTATAGCCTTAAACACAACATGCAACATCATAAAACTCATAGAAGACAACATAGGCAAAAATTGTACCAATGTTTTCTTAGGTCAGATCTCCCAAGGCAATAGAAATAAAAACAAAAATAAATCAGTGGGACCTAATCATACTTAAAACTTTTGCCCAGCAAAGAAAACCATAAACAAAACAAAAAGAGGGACTTCCCTGGTGGTCCAGTGGTTGAGATTCTGTGCTCCCAATGCAGGGGCCTAGGTTCAATCCGTGGTCAGAGAACGAGATCCCACATGCTGCAACTAAGACCTGGGGAAGCCAAATAAATCTAAAAAACAAACAAACAAAAAAAAACCCTATAGAAAAAGACCCTATTTTTAAAAAAGACAATCTACAGAGCGGGAGAAAATATTTGCAAACAATGCAACCAATAAGGGGTTAATTTCCAAAATATACAAACAGATCACACAACTCAACAATAAAAACAACCCAATTGAAAAATGGGCATACGACCTAAAGAGACATTTCTCCAAAGAAGAAATACAGATGGTCAATAGGCACGTGAAAAGATGCTCAACATCACCAATTATTAGAAAAATGCAAATCAAAACTACAACAAGGTACCATCTCATGCTGGTCAGAATGGCCATCATTTAAGTCTACAAATGAATGCTGGAGAGGGTGTGGAGAAAGGGGAACACTCCTCTGCTGCTGGTAGGAATGTAAGTTGGTGCGGTTGCTGTGGAAAACAGTATGGAGATTCCTCAGAAAACTAAAACTAGAACTACCACTGTTGCTGCTGTTCAGTTGCTCAGTCGTGTCCAACTCTTTGCGACCCTATAGACTGAAGCATACCAGGCTCTTCACCATCTCCCAGAGCTTGCTCAAATTCATGTCAATTGAGTCGGTGATGCCATCCAACCAGCTCGTCCTCTGTCATCCCCTTTTCCTCCTGCCTTCAATCTTTCCCAGCATCAGGGTCTTTTCTAATGAGTCAGCTCTTCGCATCAGATGGCCAAAATATTGGCACTTGGCTTCAGCATCAGTCCTTCCAATGAACATTCAGGACTGATTTCCTTTAGGATGGACTGGTTTGATCTCCTTGCAGCCCAAGGGTCTCTCAAGAGTCTTCTCCAACACTACAGTTCAAAAGCATCAATTCTTTGGCACTCAGCTTTCCTGACAGTCCAACTCTCATATCCATACATGACTACTGGAAAAACCATAGCTTTGACTATGTGGACTTTTGTTGGCAAAGTAATGTCTCTGCTTTTTGATATGCTGTCTAGGTTGGTCATAGCTTTCTTCCAAGGAGCAAGCATCTTCTAATTTCATGGCTGCAGTTACCATCTACAGTGACTTTGGAGCCCAAGAAAATAAAGTCTGTTACTGTTTCCATTTTCCCTTCATCTATTTGCCATGAAGTGATGGGACCAGATGCCATGATCTTAGTTTTATGAATGTTGAGTTATAAGCCAACTTTTTCACTCTCCTCTTCTAACTTCATCAAGAGGCTCTTTAGTTCCTCTTCACTTTCTGCCATAAGGGTGGTGTCATCTGCATATCTGAAGTTATTGATATCTCTCCCAGTAATCTTGATTCCAGCTTGTGCTCCAGCCTGGCATTTCACATGATGTACTCTGCATATAAGTTAAATAAGCAGGGTGACAATATACAGCTTTGATGTACTCTTCCCAATTTGGAACCAGTCTGTTGTTCCATGTCCAGCACTAACTGTTGCTTCTTGACAGGCATACAGGTTCCTCAGGAGACAGGTGAGGTGGCCTGGTATTCCCATCTCTTTAAGAATTTTCCAGTTTGTTGTGATCCACACAGTCAAAGGCTTTAGTGTAGTCAATGAAGCAGAAGTAGATGTTTTTCTGGAATTCTCTTGCTTTTTCCATGATCCAACGGATGTTGGCAATTTGATCTCTGGTTCCTCTGCCTTTTCTAAATCCAGATTGAATATCTGGAGTTACCATATGATCCAGCAATCCCACTCCTGGGCACAGATCCAGACAAAACTGTAATTCAAAAAGATACATGAACCCCTATGTTCATAGCAGCACTATTCACAATAGCCAAGCCATGGAATCAACCTAAATGTCCATTGACAGATGAATGGACAAAGAAGATGTGTATAAAGAAAAATAAACTCAAAATGTATTAAAGATCTAAAGTAAGACCAGAAAGTATAAAACTCCTAGAGGAAAATATAAACAGAAAACTCTCTGATATAAATCACAGCAAGATCCTCTATGACCCACCTCCCAAAGTAATGGAAATAAAAGCAAAAATAAACAAATGGGACCTAATTAAACTTAAAAGTTTTGGCACAACAAGGGAAACCATAAACAAGATGAAAAGACAGCCTTCAGAATGGGAGAAAATAATAGCAAATGAAGCAACTGACAAAGAATTAATCTCCAAAATATACAAACAGCTCATGCAGCTCAATAACAGAAAAATAAATGACCCAATCAAAAAATGGGCCAAAGAGCTAAACAGACATTTTTCCAAAGAAGACATACAGATGGCTAACAAACACATAAAAAGATGCTCAACATCACTCATTATCAGAGAAACGCAAATCAAAACCACAATGAGGTACCATCTCACACTGGTCAGAATGGCTGCTGTCAAAAAGTCTACAAACAATAAATGCTGGGGAAGGTGTGGAGAAAAGGGAACCCTCTCACACTGTTGGTGGGAATGCAAACTAGCGCAGCCACTACGGAGAACAGTGTGGAGATTCCTTAAAAAACTGGAAATAGAGCTGCCATACGACCCAGCAATCCCACTGCTGGGCATACACACCGAGGAAACCAGAATTGAAGAGACACTTATACCCCGATGTTCATCGCAGCACTGTTTACCATAGCCAGGACATGGAAGCAACCTAGATGTCCATCAGCAGACGAATGGATAAGAAAGCTGTGGTACATATACACAATGGAATATTACTCAGCGTTTGAGTCTGTTCTAATGAAGTAGATGACACTGGAGCCTATTATACAGAGAGAAGTCAGTCAGAAAGAAAAACACTAATACAGTATATTAATGTATATATGGAATTTAGAAAGATGGTAACGATGACCCTATATGCAAGACAGCAAAAGAGACACAGATATAAAGAACAGACTTTTGGACTCTGTGGGAGAAGGCGAGGGTGGGATGATTTGAGAGAAGAGCATTGAAATATGTATATTAACATATGTGAAATAGATGACCAGTCTAAGTTTGATGCATGAAACAGGGCACTCAAAGCTGGTGCACTGGGGCAACCCAGAGGGATGGGATGGGGAGGGAGGTGGGAGAGGGGTTCAGGACCGGGGGACACATGTACACCCGTGGCTGATTCATGTCAATGTATGGCAAAACCCACCATAATATTGTAAAGTAATTAGCCTCCAGTTATAATAAATGAATTAATTAAAAAAAAAGAAGATGTGCATAAGGATATCTAATGAACTTGTATAAAGGTATACAATGGAATACTACTCAACTGAAAAAGAGAACAAAATAGTGCCATTTGCAGCAACCTGGATGGGCCTAGAGATTATCATACTAAGTGAAGTAAGTCAGAAAAGAAGACAAATACCATATGATATCACTGATATGCAGCATCTAAAATATGATACAAATGAATGTGTCTATGAAACGGAAACAGAATCAGGGACAGAGAATAGACCGGTGGTTGCCACGCGGGAAGGAGATGGAGAAGGCTGGGCTGGGAGTTTGCATTAGCGGATGCAAACCAGTGTATATAGATTGGATAAACAAGGTCCTCCTGTATAGCACATGGAACTGCATTCAGTATCCTGTGAAAGCCTCAATGGGAAAGACTATGAAAAAGAATGTGTATATATGTATAATTGAATCACTTTGCTGTACAATAGTAATTAACACAACATTGTAATTCAATTATTATTCAGTAAAAATAAATTTTGAAAAAGAAAACAAATTTATGGCTACCCAAGGGGAAGGAGTGGGGAGGGATAAATTAGGATTAACAGACACAAAGTACTGTACATAGAATACATAAGCAAAAAGAGTTATTGTATAGCACTACTGTATATAGTCATATATTCAATATCTTGTGATAATCTATAAAGAAAAAGAATTTTTAAAATAATATAGATATATACACATATATGGGCTTTCCTGGTGGCTCAGCAGTAAAGAATCCGCCTGCAATGCAGAAGCTGAAGGAGACTCGGGTTCAATCCTTGGGTCAGGAAGATCCCCTGGAGAAGGACATGGCTATCCACTTCAGTATTCTTGCCTGGAGAATCCCATGGATGGAGGAGCCTAGCGGCATACAGTCCACAGACTCACAAAGACTCAGACGTGACTGAAGCGATTTAGCACACACGCGTGCACAGATATATATGTATAACCAAATCTGCTGTACACCGGAAACTAACATAATGTTGTTATGTTGACTATACTTCAATTGAAAAAATAATTAGAATAAAACACGGTCCTTTAGCCTTTTCTCCCTGGTGATATCATTGGTATTGTATTGTAATTATTTTCATTATCTGAACTCTTAAAATACATGGTCACAATATTCACAATGTTAAAAATTAGACTATCACTATCTCATCTCAATCCACAGGTCAAGTCAAAGGCGAACTGTTAAAGTCACTTAAGTTACATACTTCCGTGCCATCATTCACAGTGATATAATGACGATGATGCTTTAGCCTGAACCACAAATCACAGGGGACAACGCAACATTAGCTAAAAATGTATCTAATTTTTTCTGGGTTAGATTTACACCTATCGCATTTCTTTTTTTAGCAATTGTAAATGGTATTGTATTTTTACTTTCAGTTTTTATATTTTCATTCCTATTCTATAGAAGTACAATTGATGTGTATATATTCATCTCATATCCTCTGACCTTGCTGAACTCACTCACTAGTTCTAGGAATTTTTTTAGTAGATTGCTTGGGATTTTCTTTGTAACACAGTATATTACCTGCAAAAATGACCAGCTCTATTTCTTACTTTCTGATCTATATGTATATATGTATCTATTTAATTGAAGTATAATTGATTTATAATAAATAGTGAGTTTAAAGTGCACATCAAAGTGGTTCAGATATATATTATGTATATGCATATCTATATACATATATATTTCAGATTATTTTCTACTATAAATTATTACAAGATATTGAATATACTTCCCTGTGTTATATAGTAAATCCTTGTTGTTTATCTATTTTTTATATAGTGATGTGTATCCCATCCCTCCCAGCCCTGTATTCCCCTTTGGTAACCACAAGTTTATTTTCTATGTCTGTGAGTCTGTTTTGTAAATATCAATAGATTCATTTGCACTATTTTTTAGATTTCACATATAAAAGATACTATATAATATTTGTCTTTGTCTTATTTACTTAATATGATAATCTCTAGGCCCATCCATGTTGCTTCAAATGGCAATATTTCATTCTTTTTTTATGGCTTAGTGACATGCCATTATATATATATCTTCTTTATCCATTCATCTGTTGATAGACTCTTGATTGCTTCCAAGTCTTAGCTATTGTAAATAGGGCTGCTATGAGCATTGGACAACATGTATCTTTTGGAATTAGAGTTTCTGTCTCCTTTGGGTATACATCCAGGTGTGGGGTTGCTGGATCATATGGTAGCTCCATTTTTATTTTTTTAAGGCACCTCCATACTATTTTCCATAGTAGGTGCATAAAGCTACATTCCCACCAACAATGTAGGAGAGTTCCCTTTTCTCCATGCCCTCTCCAGCATTTATAATTTGTAGACTTTTTGATGATAGCTCTTCTTACTGAATATGAGGTAAGATACCTCATTGTGGTTTCGTTTCGCATTTCTCTAATAATCAGTGATATGGAGTATCTTTTTATGTGTCTTTGGCCACCTGTGTGCTCTCTTTGGAGAAATGTCTACATAGGTTTTGTGCCAATTTTTTATTTTTATATTGAGCTCTCTGAGCTGTTTGTATATTTTGGAAATTAACCCCTTGTTGGTTATATTGTTTGCAAATATTTTCTCTCAATCTTTGGTTGTCTTTTCATATTGTTGACTGTTTTCTTTGCTGTGCTAAAATTTTTGGTTTGATTAGATTATTTTTGTTTATCTTTGCCTTTATTTCTTTTATCTTAGGGAGGGGAGACTTATCTAAGAAATATTGCTATGATTTATGTCAGAGAATACATCAGAGATTTATGTTAGATAGCATGACCAGCTCAATGGACAAGAATTCGAGCCAACTCTGGGAGACAATGAAGGACAGAGGAGCCTGGCGTGTTGCAGTCCATGGAGTCACCAAGAGTCAGACATGACTTAGCGACTGAACAATAACAACGTCAGAATATTTTGCCTATGTTCTCTTCTAAAAGTTTTATGGTGTCATGTCTTATATTTAGGTCTTTAAACCATTTTGAGCTTGTTATGGTGTCAGGGTGTTCTATTCCATTGATTTATATAAGGCTGTCCAGTTTTCCAAACACCACTTGCTGAAGAGAGTATCTTTTCTCCATTGTATATTCTTGCCTTCTTTGTTGAAGAATAATTGACCATAGGTGTATGGGTTTATTTCTGTATTTTGTTCCATTGGTCTATATGTCTGTTTTTGTGCCAGTATCATGCCGTTTTGATTACTGTAGCTTTGTATTGTTGTCTGAAGTCTGGAAGGGTTATACCTCCAGTTTTTTTTTTTTTTTTCCTTCCTCAGAATTGCTTTGGCAACTCTGGGTCTTTTGTGGTTCCATATAAACTTTTATTATTCTAGCTCTGTGCAAAATGTCATGGGTAGTTTGATAGGGATTGCATTAAATTTGAAGCTTGCTTTGAATAGTATGACCATTTTTAAAAAATAATTTTTTAATCCTTTCTTTCTACACAAAGGCATTTTCTTTCATTTACTTATTTTGGGCTCACAGGCCCTTCTCCAGCTGCGGTGAGTGGGGGCTGCTCCTTATTGTGGTGTGCTGGTTTCTCTTGTTGTGGAGCATAGCCTCTAGGGCATGCAGGCATGTGGGATCTTCCTAGATCAGGGAACAAAACCATGTCTCCTGCATTGGCAGGCAGATTCTTTACCACTGAGCCACCAGAGAAGCCCTGATTTGTATTTATTTTTAATTCCTTTTCTTGCTTTACTGAGGTGGCTAGAAGTTCCACCATTATGTTAAGTAGCATTGATGGAGTGCACATCCTTACTTGGTTCCTTATCTTAGGGATAAGACATTCAGCCTTTCATCATTACATATGATGTTAACTACAGATTTTTTTTTGTAGATATTCTTTAGTAGGTTTAGGAGATTCCTTTACTCCTAGTTTACTTAGAATTTTCATCATGAATGGGTGTTTAATTTTTTTAATGCTTTTTTCTGCTTTAATTGATATGATCATCATGTGATTTTTCTTCTTTAACCTGTAAATATACTAGATTATATTGATTAATTTTTAAATATTAAATTATCTTTCCATTCTTGGAATAAGATCATGGCATCCGGTCCCATCACTTCATGGGAAATAGATGGGGAAACAGTGGAAACAGTGTCAGACTATTATTTTGGGCTCCAAAATCACTGCAGATGGTGACTGCAGCCATGAAATTAAAAAACGCTTACTCCTTGGAAGGAAAGTTATGACCAACCTAGATAGCATATTCAAAAGCAGAGACATTACTTTGCCAACAAAGGTCCATCTAGTCAAGGCTATGGTTTTTCCTGTGGTCATGTATGGATGTGAGAGTTGGACTGTGAAGAAGGCTGAGCGCTGAAGAATTGATGCTTTTGAACTGTGGTGTTGAAGAAGACTCTTGAGAGTCCCTTGGACTGCAAGGAGATCCAACCAGTCCATTCTGAAGGAGATCAGCCCTGGGATTTCTTTGGAAGGAATGATGCTAAAGCTGAAACTCCAGACTTTGGCCACCTCATGCGAAGAGTTGACTCATTGGAAAAGACTCTGATGCTGGGAGGGATTGGGGGCAGGAGGAGAAGGGGACAACAGAGGATGAGATGACTGGATAGCACCACCGACTCGATGGACGTGAGTCTGAGTGAACTCCGGGAGTTGATGACGGACAGGGAAGCCTGGCGTGCTGCGATTCATGGGGTCGCAAAGAGTCGGACACGACTGAGTGACTGATCTGATCTGATCTGAAATAGGGTGTATAATTCTTTTTATATAATACTGAACATTTTTAAAATAATACTTCTTATTTTACCTTTTTAAAATATTTTTATTTATTTATTTATGTTTGTGTAGGGTTTTTGTTGCTACACAGGCCTCTCTCTACTTTCAGCAAGCGAGGGCTATTCTTTGCTGTAGTGCGTGGGCTTCTCATTGTGGTGGCTTCTCTTGCTGCTGAGCACAGACTCTAGGGCGTGCAGGCTTCAATAGTTGCAGTGCAAGGGCTCAGTAATTGCAATTCCTGGGCTCTAGATCACGGGATCAATAGTTGTGACACATGGGCTTAGTTGCTTCACGGCATGAGGATCTTCCTGGACCAGTGGTTGAACCCATGTCTCCTGCACTGGCAAGCGGGTTCTCTACCACTGTCATCAGAGACGCCCAATGCTGGATTCTATTTGCTAATATTTTGATAAAGATTTTTGTATCTATATTCATTAAAAATTCATTTTAAAATTATACTTTTTAAATATTATGACCTGTCTTTCCACTGTTTATAAGCAAATATACCCCCTATTTTTAGGTAACTGGTAGCATACTATACTGGAGAAGGAAATGGCAACCCACTCCAGTGTTCTTGCCTGGAGAATCCTGTGGACAGAGGAGCCTGGTGGGCTGCTGTCCGTGGGGTCGCACAGAGTCGAACATGACTGAAGCGCCTTAGCATGCAAGCATGCATTGGAGAAGGCAATGGCAACCCACTCCAGTATTCTTGCCTGGAGAATCCCAGGGACAGAAGAGCCTGGTGGGCTGCCGTCTATGGTGTCACACAGAGTTGGACATGACTGAAGCTACTTAGCAGCAGCAGCATACTATACATATTTCTCTCCATCTTTATTTTTTTACATAACAATGTATTTTGGAGAGAGTAAGAGTCAAATTCCAGGTAGGGGATTATATCATGGCAAATAGTAGAGTTGGGAGCTCCAAAAATCAGCTCTTCCACTGAAGCAACCAGTGGCAATTGACAGAATCAACTTTTTTGGAACCTGAAATCTAGTGAAAAACTTACAGATACCAGAGGACTGCATAAAAAAGAAAGGAGCTGCTGATGTTTGTATTTAAGATCAAGTCACTGACTGATCACTGAGATATTAGAACAGAAACTTCAGTGACCACACTTGATGAGTAATATCATCTTTGAAAAAATAGTTTGGAAAAGTCACTAAGCAAATGAATGACTATATTCCTCAACAAGCAACAACAGCAAAGTCTGGGGAGGAGAAAAAATCTGATTTCTAAAGTTACCACATTATAAAATTAAAAATATTTACTTTTCAACAACACAGCATACAAAGAAACAGAAAATATGACCCATTCACAGGAAAGGAAACTGATAGAAACTGAAGGGAAAGGCTACCCACTCCAGTATTCTGGCCTAGAGAATTCCATGGACTGTATAGTCCATGGGGTTGCAAAGAGTCAGACACAACTGAGCGACTTTCACTTAAACTTACTTATCCTTAAGGAAGTAGATGTTAGACTTACTAGACAAACACTTTAAATCAACTGCTTTAAAATACACCCAGAGAGCTAAAGAAAAGCATGAATAAAGAACTAAAGAAAACCAAGAGAATGGAGTATGAACAAACAGAGTATATCAATAAAGAGACAGAAATTATAAAATGGAACCAAATAGAAAATCCAGAGCTGAAAAATACAATACCTGAAATGAAAAACTGACTAGAGGGGCTCACGAGTATTTCTGAGCAAGCAGAAGAGTCAAGGAATAAAAGTCAATTGAAATTATACAGGCTGAAAGACAGAAGAAAAAATGAAGAAAAATGAACAGAGCTTGAGACATTGAGACACCATCGAGTATACCAACACTGTGGAAGTTCTAGGAATAGAATGGGTGCAGAAAGCATGTTTGAAGAAACAACATCCAAAAATATCCCAAATTTTATGAAAGAAATGAATCTACACATCCAAGAAACTCAAAGAATTCCAAGTACGATAAACTTGAAAAGATCCAAACTGAGACACATTGTAACAAAAAAAAAGTCGAACTATTTCACCCATCTGCTCAAAATTCTGCAATGGCCCATCATCTCACTTAGAGTAAAATTCAATATCCTGTGATGTCTTTCATAATCCCACCACCTTTGCTACATCACCTCTCTGACTTCATCTGCTAGCATTTTCCCTCATCCTTTCTCCTGTCACACTGGCCTCCCTGTTGTTCTTCAAAAGAAAAGTGAAAGTGTTAGTCACTCGGTTGCATCTGACTCTTTGTGACCCCATGGACTGTAACCCGCCAGGCTTCTCTGTCCATAGAATTCTCCAGGCACGAATGCTGGAGTGGGTAGCCACTGCCTTCTCCAGGGGATCTTCCCAAACCAGAATTGAGCCAAGGTCTCTTGCATTGCAGGCAGATTCTTTACCATCTAAGCCACCAGGGCCTGCTGTTCTTCAAACCCATTAGTAATTCAATCTCAGCTACTAATATAGGTGTGTTGAAGTCTTCAACCATCAATATAATAGTGAATTTGTCTATTTCTCCTTACAGCCTCAAATATTTTGACACCTGTTTGGTGCATACACATCAAAGATCGTTATGTCTTCTTAGAAAATTAACTCCTTTATCACTATATAATACTCCTCTTTATCCCTGATAACTTTTCTTGCTTTAAAGTCTGCTTTGTCTGAAATTAATATGGCTACTGTAGCTTTCTTTTGATTAATATTGGCATGGTTACCTTTCTCCATTCTATTTTTTATTTTTTAACTGAATGATAAATGCTTTACAGAATTATGTTGGTTTCTGCCAAACGTCACATGAATCAGCCATTCAGTTCAGTTCAGTTTAGTCACTCAGTCGTGTCCAACTCTTTGCGACCCCGTGAATCGCAGCACGCCAGGCCTCCCTGTCCGTCACCAACTCCCGGAGTTCACTCAGACTCACGTCCATCGAGTCGGTGATGCCATCCAGCCATCTCATCCTCTGTTGTCCCCTTCTCCTCTTGCCCCCAATCCCTCCCAGCATCAGAGTCTTTTCCAATGAGTCAACTCTTCGCATGAGGTGGCCAAAGTCTGGAGTTTCAGCTTTAGCATCCTTCCTTCCAAAGAAATCCCAGGGCTGATCTCCTTCAGAATGGACTGGTTGGATCTCCTTGCAGTCCAAGGGACTCTCAAGAGTCTTCTCCAACACCACAGTTCAAAAGCATCAATTCTTCAGCGCTCAGCCTTCTTCACAGTCTAACTCTCACATCCATACATG
This sequence comes from Bubalus bubalis, assembly GCF_019923935.1. Classification (NCBI taxonomy): domain Eukaryota; kingdom Metazoa; phylum Chordata; class Mammalia; order Artiodactyla; family Bovidae; genus Bubalus; species Bubalus bubalis. The sequence goes on along the minus strand of NC_059159.1, from coordinate 26,463,699 downwards.
ACCACAGGAAAAACCATAGCCTTGACTAGACGGACATTTGTTGGCAAAGTAATGTCTCTGCTTTTGAATATGCTATCTAGGTTGGTCATAACTTTCCTTCCAAGGAGTAAGCGTTTTTTAATTTCATGGCTGCAGTCACCATCTGCAGTGATTTTGGAGCCCAAAATAATAAAGTCTGACACTGTTTCCACTGTTTCCCCATCTATCAGCCATAGGTATACATATGTTCCCCCCCCTCTTGAGCCTCTCTCCCACATCCCTCCCCATTCCACTCCTCTGTGTTGCTACAGAACCTGGTTTGGGTTCCCTGAGTCATACAGCAAATTCTCATTTGCTATCTGCTTCTTGGAAGAAAAGCTATGATCAACCTAGATAGCATATGAAAAAGCCCAGACATTATTTTGCCAACAAGGGTCTGTCTAGTCAGAGCTATGGTTTCTCCAGTAGTTGTGTATGGATATAAGAATTGAACTATAAACAAAGCTGAGTGCAAAAGAATTGATGCTTTTGAACTGTGGTGTTGGAGAAGACTCTTGAGAGTTCCTTGGATTGCAAGGAGATCCAACCAGCAAATCCTAATGGAAATCAGTCCTGAATATTCATTGAAAGGACAGAGCTAAAGCTCCAATACTTTGGCCACCGGATGCAAAGAGCCGGGTCATTACAAAAGACCCTGATGCTGGGAAAGATTGAAAGCAGGAGGAGAAGGGAACGACAGAAGATGAGATGGTTGGATAGCATCACCGACTCTATGGACATGGGTTTGAGCAAGCTCTAAGAGTTGGTGATGGACAGGGAAGCCTGGTGTGCTGCAGTTCATGGGGTCGCAAAGAGTTGGACACAATTAAGCGACTGAACTGAACTGAATCTCTATTTTACATATGCTAGGGTAAGTTTCCATGTTACTCTAACTGTGCGTCCCACTCTCTCCTTCCTCCCCTGCATTCCTTTATTTTTAATTTACTGTATTGTTATATTTAAAGTCTTTGTATGGAAATACAAAAAACCTCGAATAGCCAAAGCAATCTTGAGAAAGAAGAATGGAACTGGAGGAATCAATCTGCCTGACTTCAGGCTCTACTACAAAGCCACAGTCATCAAGACAGTATGGTACTGGCACAAAGACAGAAATATAGATCAATGGAACAAAATAGAAAGCCCAGAAATAAACCCACACACCTATGGACACCTTATCTTTGACAAAGGAGGCAAGAATATACAATGGAGAAAAGACAATCTCTTTAACAAGTGGTGCTGGGAAAACTGGTCAACCACTTGTAAAAGAATGAAACTAGAACACTTTCTAACACCATACACAAAAATAAACTCAAAATGGACTAAAGATCTAAACATAAGACCAGAAACTATAAAACTCCTAGAGGAGAACATAGGCAAAACACTCTCCGACATACATCACAGCAGGATCCTCTATGACCCACCTCCCAGAATATTGGAAATAAAAGCAAAAATAAACAAATGGGATCTAATTAAAATTAAAAGCTTCTGCACAACAAAGGAAACTATAAGCAAGGTGAAAAGACAGCCTTCAGAATGGGAGAAAATAATAGCAAATGAAGCAACTGACAAACAACTAATCTCAAAAATATACAAGCAACTCCTGCAGCTCAATTTCAGAAAAATAAATGACCCAATCAAAAAATGGGCCAAAGAACTAAATAGACATTTCTCCAGAGAAAACATACAGATGGCTAACAAACACATGAAAAGATGCTCAACATCACTCATTATCAGAGAAATGCAAATCAAAACCACAGTGAGGTACCATTTCACGCCAGTCAGAATGGCTGTGATCCAAAAGTCTACAAGCAATAAATGCTGGAGAGGATGTGGAGAAAAGGGAACCCTCTTACACTGTTGGTGGGAATGCAAACTAGTAAAGCCACTATGGAGAACAGTGTGGAGATTCCTTAAAAAACTGGAAACAGAACTGCCATACGACCCAGCAATCCCACTGCTGGGCATATGCACCAAGGAAACCAGAATTGAAAGAGACGCGTGTACCCCAATGTTCATCGAAGCACTGTTTAAAATAGACAGGAAGAGTTGGGAGAATGGCATTGAAACATGTAAAATATCATGTATGAAACGCGTTGCCAGTCCAGGTTCGATGCACAATACTGGATGCTTGGGGCTGGTGCACTGGGACGACCCAGAGGGATGGAATGGGGAGGGAGGAGGGAGGAGGGTTCAGGATGGGGAACACATGTATACCTGTGGTGGATTCATTTTGATATTTGGCAAAACTAATACAATTATGTAAAGTTTAAAAATAAAATAAAATTAAAATTAAATAAAATAGACAGGACATGGAAACAACCTAGATGTCCATCAGCAGATGAATGGATAAGAAAGCTGTGGTACATATACACAATGAAGTATTACTCAGCTGTTAAAAAGAACACATTTGAATCAATTCTAATGAGGTGGATGAAACTGGAGCCTATTATACAGAGTGAAGTAAGCCAGAAAGAAAACACCAATACAGTATACTAACGCATATATATGGAATTTAGAAAGATGGTAACGACAACCCTGTATGCGAGACAGCAGAAGAGACACAGTTGTATAGAACAGTCTTTTGGACTCTGTGGGCGGGGGGGATGATTTGGGAGAATGGCATTAAAACATATATAATATCATATAAGAAACAAATCGCCAGTCCAGGTTCGATGCAGGATACAGGAAGCTTGGGGCTGGTGCACTGGGATGACCCAGAGGGATGGTATGGGGAGGGAGGTGGGAGGGGGGTTCAGGATAAGGAACACGTGTACACCCGTGGCGGATACAAGTTGATGTATGGCAGAGCCGATATAATATTGTAAAGTAAAAAAAATAATAATAATAAATTTAAAAAAATAAAGTCTTTTTTTAAATAAACAACATATAGTTGGGTGTTTTTTTTTAATTCATTCATCAGTTACTCTTTATTGGTGTATTTATACCATCTCATATTTAAATGATTATTGATATAGTTGGACTGCTGCTGCTGCTGCTGCTAAGTCGCTTCAGTCATGTCCGACTCTGTGCGACCCCATAGACGGCAGCCCACCAGGCTCCCCCGTCCCTGGGATTTTCCAGGCAAGAGTACTGGAGTGGGGTGCCATCGCCTTCTCTGATAGTTGGGCTAATACCTGCCATATCTGTGACTGTTTGATATTTATTGCACTTGTTCTGTTTCTTTCTTTTTTTAATCTGTCCCCCTTTTCTCTACTTCCTCTGGCTTTAATGGAACATTTTATAGGATACCATTTTCTCTTCTCTCTTAGCATACCAATTATATTTCTTTTAAGTATGTTTTCAGTGGTTGCCCTAGGGTTTGTGATGTATATTTTAAGTGATCTGAGTCCATTTCCAAATAACACTATCTTTCTTCACAGCTAGTACAGGTACCTCATCACAGAATGTGCCCTATTCCTCCCTCTTGTCTCTTATAACTTTATTGTGATTCATTTCATTTATCCATAATCTATAATTAGCCAGTGAAGTGAAGTGAAAGTCGCTCAGTCGTGTCCAACTCTTTGCAACCCCGTGGACTATACAATCCATGGAATTCTCCAGGCCAAAATACTGGAGTGGGTAGCCTTTCCCTTCTGCAGGGGGTCTTCCCAACCCAGGGCGCGCACCCAGGTCTCCCGCATTGCGGGCGGATTCTTTACCAGCTGGGCCGCAGTTGCTATTATGTAAACAGTTTTCTATTCAGTCAATTAAAAATAATAAAAATAAAATATTTATCTTACCTTCATTTATTCTTTCTCTTGGAGAAGGCAATGGCACCCCACTCCAGTACTCTTGCTTAGAAAATCCCAAGGATGGAGGAGCCTGTTAGGCTGCAATCCATGGGGTCGCTAAGAGTCGGACACGACTGAGCGACTTCACTTTCACTTTTCACTTTCATGCATTGGAGAAGGAAATGGCAGCCCACTCCAGTGTTCTTGCCTGGAGAATCCCAGGGACGGGGGAGCCTGGTGGGCTGCCGTCTATGGGGTCGCACAGAGTCGGACACGACTTAAGTGACTTAGCATAGCATAGCATTCTTTCTCTGGGCTTCCCTGGTGGCTCAGATGGTAAAGAATCCGCCTTTAATGCAGGAGACTTGGGTTCAAACCCAGGGTTGAGAAAATCCCCTGGAGAAGGGAGGGGCTACCCACTGCAGTATTCTTACTTGGAATAGACAGAGGAGCCTGGCGGGCTACAGTCCATGGGGTCGCACAGAGTTGGACACGACTGAGTGATTTTCACTTTCACTTATTCTTTCTCTAATGGTCCTCCTTTCTATATATAGAACTGAGTTTTTTATATCTATCATTTTCCTTCTCTCTGAAGAACTTGTAACATTTTTTCCCAGAGACAAGTCTATTGGCAACAAATTCCATTAACTTTTGTTTGTCTGAGAAAGTCCTTTTCAGAATATTATTTATTTACTTATTTTTGGTTGTGCTGGATCTTTGTTGTATGTGGCATAGAAAACAGACTGATGATTACCAAAGGGGAAAAGGAGGGGGAAAGAGATAAGTTAGGAGTGTGAAATTAACAGATACAAACGCCTATCCATAAAATAAATAAGCAACAAGGGTTTGCTGTACAGCACAGGGAACTAATAATCTATAGCGGAAAATAATCTGGAAAAATGTATATCTGAATCACTTTGCTGTGCAACTAACAATATTTTAAGTCAATTCCACTTAATTAAAGAAAAAATTCTATGTGTTGTTACTTTTTCTTTCCTTACTCTAAAAAAGATTTCACTCCACTCTGATCTTGCTTGCATGGTTTCTGAGAAGTGTAATATAATTCTTCTATTTGCCCTCCTGCCTGCCCCAGCCCCTGGCTTCATTCAGGGTTTTCTCCCCACCCCACTCCCCCACCAGTATGAATAAACTCCAACCACAAAAGTGTCCCCTCCGTGATCTCCTTCCTTCCTCTAACCTCCTGGGGACCCCAGCCTGGACTCTCCTCCACTTTCTGCCAGTCACTCTACTCTGCACATCATTTTTTGCCCTGGAAACTAATTGGGTAACCCTTGCTAATGTCTGCTCCTCCTTTGTCTGTCAAGCAAAGTCCACCCTGGTCAACTCTACCATCTGCCCGCAGCTGGCACTGAACCCAGCTGGAGAGCAGCCCACCACTTGGGACTCCCACCATGCCTCCCAGAATCACGAAACCCCATGACCTCCACAAGTAGGAGAGCTCTGGACCCCTGGATATTCTTCCATGTCTCCTGGTCAGTCCTACTCCTGGTCCCCATGGCAGCTGCTGTTTGGGACTTTCTTATCTTTCTCCACTATCCTTAAGCCTCTGGGACCACCCACCATCTCCCTTCTCAGCCAACTTCACACCTGCTTCGTATATACACTCATACATGCATGCTTGCATGCTCAGTCACTCAGTCATGTCCAACTCCTTTCGACCCCATGGACTGTAGCCCTTGGGCTTCTCTGTCCATAGGATTTTCCCAGCAAGCATACTGGAGCAGGTTTCCATTTCTTCCTCTAGGGGCTCTTCCAAACCCAGGGATCGAACCCACATGTCCTGCGTCTCCTGCATTGGCAGGCAGAATCTTTACCACTGAGCCACCTGGGAAGCCCCACCCCCAAATGTCTTGAATCATTCTATTTACTCTGAAGTGTTTCAAGCATCCAGAAAAGTACAGAGAATGGCATAGCAAGCACCCATGTGTCCAGTACCCAATGCTATCAAATTACTTTCTGACCCCAAACTTGAGAGTAGGCCTGCCTGACCCACAGACCACAGACTGCCTGGTCTCAAATTGTACTTAACTTCTGTGTTTCGGTTTCCCCATTTTTCAAAAGGTAGAAATGAGAGGGCTCAGCTCATAGGACGGTGGGCAGAGTGAAAGAACCTGTTTACGTAGAACATTTTGAACAGTGCCTGGCACTGAGTCTCAGTGAAAGTCAGCTCTTGTAGGGTCATCTTTCCCTTGACTCAATGGAGAAGAGAACCTGCTCTAACGTAACCCCTTGGGCAGGCTTCCAGATTCTTCCCTTCCCATCGATTGATGGATGACACTCTTGATTAAATTCTCCCTGCTGACGGCTGAAATTGACATCTCAACAGTCTTCCTCTCACTTAAAACACACAGACGCCCCTCCCCATGTCCCAAGTGCCCTCCAGCAACCACCTTCTCCTCTCCTCCTCCTTTCAGAGTCAAACTTCACTTGGTCTCTGCACATCCTCCTTCCCACTAACCCTTCAGCTGGCCATACATTTCCCTTCCCTTGAACCCACTCTTCCTGATATCATCAAATGCCTCTTTGAGATATCATCCTGTGGGTACATTTCAGCCCTCATCCTGGCTGTTCACAGTAGGGTTTGACCTTGCTGACCACTCCAGCCTCCTTGAAACACTCTTCTGGCCCCCCTCAAACTCAGGGCCACCTCCCTCTGCATTGCCTCACACTCTCTGTGTACTCTCTCACAGGTGCTGCCCTGAGACCCTTGGCCCTCTGTTCTCTCCCCACCGCCCTGTCCTAGACCATTGGACCCACGCCATCAGACTTCACTTACCACAAGATGCCCCAAACCCCTAATCTGTGTCTCCAATCCCAGCTTTTTTACTAATGGTTCAGATCCATGTAGCCAACTGCCTGTTAGACAGCTCCTCCTAGATGTCTCAAAAACACTCAGACTCAACATGATCAGAATGGAGTTGATGGCAAAACCACTCTGGAGAACTACTTGCAGAATTTTCTAAAGCAGAACACATGCACACACCGTGGCTTGCAATCCCACTCCTCGTGTCCAACAGCAGTGTGTACATATCTGCACCAAAGCCCATGAACAACAATGCTCATGGCAGCAAACTGGAAACTACCCAAATGCCCATCAACAGTAGAACAGATAAATAAATGTTGGCACATTCATTGCTAGAAGATCTACCTACAGTACTGAAAATGAATGATCTACAAATATGTCCAACAATCTGAATAAATTTCACAAACATTACGTTGAGCCAAAGAAGCCAGACATGATGTACAAAACTGACCGGTGGTGTTAGGCGTTCAGACCATGCTCACCTTGGGAAGCTGTAGCTGAAGGTACTGGCAGTGTGTGTTTGTTTGTTTTGGCCATGTTGTGTTTTAGTTGTGGCGTGTGAACTCTTAGTTGCGGCATATGGGATCTAGTTCCCTGACCAGGAATGGAACCTGGCCCCCTGCCTTGGGAGCCTGGAATCTTAGCCACTGGACCACCAGGGAAGTCCCAGTGCTGGTGATGCTGTTTCTCAACCTGGTACTCACACCGGGAATAAACTCAGGTACCAGCCATGTTTGGTTTGTGCAAATCATTGATTATGGTTTGTGCACTTTTCTGCATAAATTTGATACTCTGATGAAAAGGTCAAAAAAAAAAAAAAAAGGACAGGTCCTCTTCCTCATCAAGCACCCCCTCTCCCTGATGTTGTCTTTCCCTCAGATAATGGTCTCAACTTTCCACTCAGTTGCCCAAGTCAGAAGTTGGGTGTTATTCCATGCTATTCCCCTCTCATTGTCACTCACAACCAAGCACTATCCGTCTACCTTCTAACCATCTCTCAAATCCACCCACTTCTCTCCCCCTCTGCTGCTTTTTCCTTAACCCAGACACAGCTCCCTCTTGGTTTCTGCTTCTGCAGCAGCCTCCCAGACTCCAAGCATATCCTTCTGATTCATCCCCACACAGCCACCAGAGGAAACCTTCTGGAATGAAAATTCAATCTATTCTGGTTAAAATTTTTCAGCGAGTCTCCATAGCCTTCAGATAAATCCCACTCTCCTACTCCAGAGTCCCAGGAGCTCTGTGTTCTGGGGCTCTTACTCCACTGCAGCTTTACCTCCAGCCTCCAGCCTGTGCTTCCCCATCCCAGTACATCCCTCACTCACTGTAGTGAAACTGGTGGCATGGCTATCCACTTCCCCCACTAAACCTGGACCTCCATGGAGGAGGCCATTGTGTCTTCCTTGTCCACTACTCCATTCTCAGAATTTAATATGGCAGAAGCTCAGGAAATATCTGTTGGATAGACAAAGGATTCCAGAAAGAAGAAAAACATCCAGGGGTGCATCTGCAAGGGAGTTGGAGAGGAGATAGAGGGAATTTCCCCTTTAAGAGACAAGAGTCCTATAATCAAAATCTTAGAACATCAGAGATTGAAGGGACCTCAGAGGCCATCTAATAATCCACTTTTTGATATACAAAGGAGAAACCTAAGGGAAGGAGTCATTGGCTGGACAAGGATGGGTGGGAGGAGGGAGAGGTGGTAATTGCAGAGTAAGGCAAAGTCATGGTGAAAAGTGAATATTTAGTGTTGATAGGGCTTCTAAAATAAGTAAAGATAACATTCCTTCTGGGTGTGATGGGGGGACACTGCAGGTGGCCTGCTTCCCAGGTCTACCGGAGTGCAGCTGGACACGCCTCCTCGCAGTGACCACTAGGTGGCGCCAGCTCACCAGACAATGAAGAGAACAGGAGCTGGCTGGCTCACCCTCTGGCTGGGTCCTTCCTGGGTTCCTCCCCTCAGACCTGGCACTCTGTAAATCCAGCTGCTCTGGCAGTGCCCAGGTGGCATAATATCTGGGCTCTAAGGAATCGCTTGCTTCAACAGAGAACATGTTCTCGTACCAGAGAGAGGGTGTTCGATGGACTCCGAGGCATTGGCCAGCACTGCCCCTTCTCCCTCCTGCCAGCCTCCCAGAGGCATCAGACTGTCTGCCCTCCATCACCCCTCCACCAGGGGCAGGACTATGCCCGGGCTGACACCTGCTCATCTTGTTGGCTCAGGTGAGGCGCAATGGGTGGCACTGGTCCCACTGAATCCTCTGGCAACCTCACCACCCTGAGCTGGCAGGTGCCTGCCCAGGGGCTGGTGGCTCCAGTCTTGCTGGCTTGACGGGCCCCTTTGGGGCCACATGGCCTCATCTGGGAAGCTGCTCCTATCCTGGAGTGGGACAGCTTGATGCCAGAGCCTGCCCCAGGCTGCCCCTTTCCCTAACCCTGCAAGCGTACCCAACAGAGATGATTCAGCCCCTCTCCGGTATTAGGGAGTCCTAGTTATTCATTCATCAAACATCTATTGAGTACTGATGTTGTGTGTGTGCCAGGACCTGCCCTTGGTATCTAGAACATAGTAGTGAACTAAACAGATACGGTCCCTGATGTCCTGGAGCAGAGGGCGATGGGCGATCAGATGCTAACTTCACATTACCAAACAATTATTTAATTGCTCTCTTCAGTCCCTAATGCTGCAGTTTAAATCTGTTTTTAGAACTCTTATGTTTTCATAGCAGAATGCAGCATAGAAATTATCCTAACATAACCCACCATCACCACCACGCTTTCATGATTCCAGGATTCCGAGCTCCCAACCCATTGCTCCTTCACTTTACTTAGGAGTGCCAGGAGGGAAGGGAGTGAGGCTTCACTGAGTACCGCGTGAGTGAGGTAGACTTCCTTCTGTCTCTGCATTACTTGGCGTTTCTCTGTCTCAGTTGACGGGTGAATGAATGAATGAATGAACCCCCAAGAAGGGGCTTATCCAACTCTGGAGGGCTGGGGGCTCCAAAGCAGGCCCTGCCTGCCTCCCCCGCTTCCATTCTGGGAGGGAGGGCCAGCCCCGCCCAGTGCCCTTCCTGCCCCTAGCGCCGCGGGCTCTCCAGGCGCCCTCTTGGCACCAGAACAGAGGGCATCCAGAGCGGGTGGTAACTCGCCCCGCCACGGGCTCGGAGCGGCCGGCGATAGGCGCTGGGGGGACGCGGAGATAGACAGACAGATAGCGCTCCCCAGGCCCAGCCCCCGCCCCCACCTTTCCCACGCCGCGGCCTCTCCACTTGGGCCTGGCGGGCACTCCTGCCCCTTGCACCCCGGACTGTGGCTTTCTGTCTTCGCCAACGGCAGCTCTCAAGGTCCTGAGAACCCTGACAGCCTACCCTGGCGGTCTGGCTTTGGAAAAGGGCACAGAGCCCCTTCCAAAGCTTTCTTCTAAAGCAAGCTTCTCCACCGGACAGAGTCTACGAAAGAGACCCCTCCTCCGGGATGGGCAAGACCTGGGGATGCTGGAGAGCCAAAGACTGACCAGAAGGTGGCGCGCTGGCACTATGCGTCCTGGGACAAGTTAGCCGAGTCAGGCGGGGGAAGAGGACGGGAGAATTGACCGCATGTGAAGGTTGTATGCAACTAGGAACTGATATTTGGAAGAGACTCCTTCTCCCCCCAACCGAGAAAGGCGGAGAACAGAATCGAAAGTGGAATGGATAAATGAGCTAAAGCTTTGGGAGCAGTTTGGATGACTTAGAAAGCTGGCCTTGTAGGCCAGCAGAACTAGGAGGTGGGAGAACCCAGGGAAAGCCTCTTTCTTGCGGGGGACAGGGTTCAGTGGGCCATCATGGTTCTCAACTACTTGAGGTTGGGAAGGTGCTGAGAGTTTTATGTGCATCTGTATACAACTACAAATTCACACGCAGACACCCCATCCCATGGCCCTCCTCTCACACTGCTTTCAGACTCCCATATACACTGGCTCACTCTCTCACATGCACACTCCTGCACTCATGTGCATTCTTTGTATGAACATGGACTCTGTATGTGCTGCAGAACACATGAAATCCCTACATCACACACCCCTGGTCTCTAAAAATGCTCACTCTGTCTGGGTATGAGAGTCCCAGAGGCACAGAATCTGCCCCTAAACTTACTGAAGCACAGCCAGCCAGCCTGTGTCCCACTCATCTTCATGGGGACCATGTTCTTTCCCACAAGCCTAGGTCATCTCTGAAACTTTTAGAGACAAATTTAACATCACTACACACAGGCTGTGCACCTCCTGGAGCTTCCCTGGACCCAGTGATGACTTTTTTAGGCCTGATGCACTTTTGTCTGATGGACCCCTTCATTCATTAAAAACACTTTTTAAAGTCACATTTTGTGATTGCATTGCTGTAAAAATGATATAGTAATATATATTCAAACTTTTTCTTTAACCTATTTTTTTTTCTTTCTTCTAATTAAAAAAAGAAAAAACTAGAACATTTTCATGAGCCTGGGTCCTGCCACTTTGGGCATGTTTGCCCGTCACTTGCCCCGCCACCCCACACACCTTGACACACCTACCTCACAGACACCCAGCGGGCAAATTCCCCTCCTCTATGGCACCTGAGCCCACCTTCCACTCACAGGCAGAGAGACAGACAGACGGACAGAGCTGGGGTCTCTTGCAGAGATACCTTTATCCCACTCTTTCCTCCAGGAGCACTGAGGGGTTATCTGGGCTGGGGAAGGGATCCACAGGAGGAGGAACAGAGGGGTCTGTGTGAGTGTGTGTGTGAGAGAGAGTGTGTGTGTGACCGTGTGTGTGAGTGTGTGTGTGTTTGTGTGTTGAGTAACAACAAAGAATGAGAGAGAGAGAAACGAAAGAGCGCAAGAGCATGTTTTGCCTGGAAGGCAAGACTTGCAGCCAATCAGAGCGCTGGGGCCTCCCTCTGCGACTCCACTATTGAGTCTATAACCGGCTGGCCGGGCGGAGCTGGCAGCATTTGACTGTGGCTTGGGACGCGACGAGAGGCGCGCCGCGACCGCCGGAAGACCCGCGATGGTCTAAGCGCCCCTCGACCGACCCTCCCCAGAGACGCTGCCGGGAACCCTCCCCCTCGTCCTCCGGACACACAACCCCGCCTGGTCTCCTCCGCCTCCCCCGAGCTCCTGCCCGCTTCGGCGTTCCAGCTGAGGCCAGCCCGGGGGTGGTACGGCGCCCGCCAGGATGAGTGGCTCCTTCGATCGCAAGCTCAGCAGCATCCTCACCGACATCTCCAGCTCGCTCAGCTGCCATGCGGGTTCCAAGGACTCGCCCACCTTGCCCGAGTCTTCCGTCACTGACCTGGGCTACTACAGCGCTCCCCAGCACGACTACTACTCGGGCCAGCCCTATGGCCAGACCGTAAACCCCTACACCTACCACCACCAGTTCAATCTCAACGGGCTTGGAGGCACAGGCGCTTATTCGCCCAAGTCGGAATATACCTACGGAACCTCCTACCGGCAATATGGAGCCTACCGGGAGCAGCCGCTGCCCGCTCAGGACCCAGGTGAGGACCGCGGGGTCGCTGAGAATGGGAGGCACTGGGAGGTTCCCGAGAGAGAGGAATTGGAGCCAAAATCTAGGGGAGCGTCCCGGCTAAGAAATGTACTGTCTGAAGTTAGAGACGGTGAGCTAGATGACCCCAGAGTGGACGGACGACCTTCCAGTCCAGAAACTGGGCGCCTTTGGGGCGTGGTGCACGCGGGACGCCGCGGTAGGTCCCGGGTGAGGATCCGGGTGAGCGAGGCGGAGAAAGAGAGGGCCCTGGACGGTCAGAGAGCCCAGGTCAGAGAGATCCAGGTGCTTTCCCGGCACTTCAGCAAGCGGCTCTCCATCGGGCTCGAGGCAGGCGGCGGGCGCTGGGAGTTCTGCGACCGCAGTTTGGATCTGGGCTGGGGAGGGGGAGAAAGATGAGGGGGACACGGAGAAAGACCCCTCAGAATTACGGAAAGAGGGAGGGAAGCAGCAATTGAGAGTGAAGAAACGGGGGCAAAAAGAAAAATGGAGGCATAAAAATGTTTTTATAAAATATAAAATATTTTTATTTATAAACATAAAGTGGAGGCATAAAAATGGAGAGACAAAGTGAAAGAAAAGACAGAAGAAAGGATCTGAGGAAAGGGCGAAAGAAAGGGAAGTCTGATGTGTCCGCAACTTTTTCTGAAATCTAAAATTATTCTAAAAAGAAAAGGTCTAAAAAACAAAAAAAAAAAGAGCGAGAGAAGTGACCGACGGCGAGGTCCTGTGAGAGGGCGGCGAGCAGGCGGGTGGCAGGGACTGAGGGGAGCGAGGCGGCGGCCGTGCGCGTCCAGGGGTGGCTGGCGCCGGGACCCGGGGAGCTAGGAGCCCGGGAGCGCAGCGTCGTGGGCGGCCGCCGGCCAGGCTCTGCGGCCGCAGCTCCCTCCCGGGGCGTCGGCGGCGGAGAGCGCCGCCAGGAAGTCCCGGGACGAGTCGGTGGGCCGGAGGGTGGGGGCTCCCGCGGGGCTCCGGAGGGCGCCGGTGTCTCTGGCCGAGGCTGAGTCGCCCACCTCCCGGTGCGTTGCCTGCAGTGTCCGTGAAGGAGGAGCCGGAAGCTGAGGTGCGCATGGTGAACGGGAAGCCCAAGAAAGTCCGAAAGCCGCGCACGATCTACTCCAGCTACCAGTTGGCCGCCCTGCAGCGCCGCTTCCAGAAGGCCCAGTACCTGGCTCTGCCCGAGCGCGCGGAGCTGGCAGCGCAGCTGGGCCTCACTCAGACGCAGGTCAGTGGCGGGCGGTCGAAGGCCATGAGGACTCGGTGGGGTCCTGCGGGACCCCGGGATACCCCAGGCACCGCTGAGCCTAGATGGCTTCGTAAGTTGCCTGCAGGCCCTTGAAACCCTTGTCTGTGGGTAGAAGGACCCCCAGATCTCAAACTCGGTTGAAGTTTGTGCATTAGCACGTGTACAGGTGTGCATATTTGTGAATCATGCGACTGAGTGTGGACTGAGTGCGTCTATCAGAAGGAGAGGTACCCTCCCTCTACCCCAGAATCCCCAGCTTCCACAGGCTCCCAGCAGCGTTGGTCACTGCTAGGAGTCCGCATCATGCTCCCCACCACCCCACCCCACCACCCCAGGCTAGGTGTGTGTGTGAGGGGTGTACATACATGTGTATTCATGTCTGTTTGCACACAGGCTAATGTGTGCACAGTACATGTGGGAAACACACCTAAGGAGGAAGGCCTTTCAAGGGCCACTGTGTTTATTGATGGACACATGTACTTGACTGGGCCTCGTGGTGAGTGTATGTACAAAAATGTGTGCTTGTATCAAAAGACTGCATTCCTGCTCAGTACCCAAATGCTCCACCCCTTGTGTGCTTGGAGGCAAGAACAGATTCCCCACAAAGGGGGGTAGGGACTCAGAGGTGGCAGTCCCCCAGCCCCAGCCTGTCCCTAAAGCCCCCAGCAGCCTGTCACTGCTCAGGGGAGGAGTGACAGACGCCTGGCTCCATACAGGTGTTGACAGGCGGGCCTGGGTTGCGGCTGCGTGGGGCCCAGTCCGCCGGGAATCTGGGTCACCCGGTGAGGAGCTGATTCATTGTTTGTACCAGTCATGGGGTGGAGAGCAGCAGGCGGAGGGGGAGATACCCCAAGGGAAATTTGGGGAATCATGGCTCACCTGCTCCTGAGTCCCAGATCACCCCCACTAACCAGCCCTTAAGGGCTCCTGAGTGTGCGAACATGGGAGCTCATGTTTGCAGGGCGTTTATCTGGGTGTATCTGTGTATGTGTGTGTCTTTATAGACTGATGCCTGTGTGTGAAGTGGTGAGTGGGTATGTTCATGCACATGGAGATGCTTATGTGGGTGTGTATTTGTCTCTGTATATCTGTGCACCTTTGCTTATGGGTTTCTAATGTGAACAAAATGCTGCGAACTGCCTCCTCCCCTCTGGGCTGCCCTTTCTTCAGTGCCTACTATGTCAGGTGTATGGCTGGCTGCTTCGAGTTCTTTGTCTGTCTTAACTTTTTTGAGCATTGTAGTGACCCTATGAGGTGGGTAATTGTGCTGCCAGCATCCCCATTTTGCAGATGAGGACAGCAAAAACCAGAGAGGTCGGGTAACTTGCCCACAGTCAAACACTTAGTAAGTGGCAGAGCAGAATTTGGACCTAAGCCGCCAAAAGTTCCTAGCTGAATTTCTATCCCCAGTAGAAAAAGATGCTGGCCCGGAGGCAGGATGCCTGGATTTTGCCTGGGTCTTATGTGACAGTGGGTTCTGGCCCAGCCCTCTCCAGATTGGCTTCCCCGACGGGTTTTCACTAGGTGTTCTAAGAGGCTAACTAGCTCCCCCTTTCTTCTTGGGGCAGGTGAAAATCTGGTTCCAGAACCGCCGTTCCAAATTCAAGAAGCTCTATAAGAATGGGGAGGTTCCCCTGGAGCACAGCCCCAACAACAGTGATTCCATGGCCTGCAACTCACCACCGTCACCTGCCCTCTGGGACACCTCTTCCCACTCTACTCCAGCCCCTGCCCGCAGCCAGCTGCCCCCGCCACTCCCGTACAGTGCTTCCCCCAGCTACCTGGACGACCCCACCAACTCCTGGTACCATGCACAGAACCTGAGTGGACCCCACTTACAGCAGCAGCCGCCTCAACCAGCCACCCTGCACCATGCCTCCCCTGGGCCTCCGCCCAACCCTGGGGCTGTGTACTGAGCACCTACCCGTCCTGAATCTCTCACGAAGGAACCCCGGGACCAGGCAGAAGGCGCCTCCGTCCTAGCTGACACTCAGGAATCATCGAGGAGCACAGGGGAAAGGACATCCCTTCCCCCTTCCCTTGCCCCTTCTTCCAGGGACCCAAGAGCTTCCAGAGGAAATTTACATGGACCAAGGATGCCCCCTGAACCTCCCACTCCCTGCCTAGACACTGGGGTGCCCCTCCAGATGTTTGGGCACTCCACTCCAGCTGGGACAGCTGTTCCCCTTCTGCTCCAAGAGCCAGCCTGGATTGGCTTCAAATGGCTCATCACCTTCCAGATTCTAAATCTTAGTACTCGGTCCCCAGACTGGATTCCTTGGGTACTGGGGAGACTGTGGAGTGTGCGCAGGTCAGGCTTGGGCTCGGCTGGGGCACCAGGCACTGTGGATCCCAGGACCTGCCAGGCCCAAGATCCTCCCCCAAGCCACCTGTGGTTGTCTCCTTCCTGAGCATCCCCTCTGCCAAAAAGACATTGGACCGTGAGACTGGGACTCAGGGTGGGGACCTCAGCGAGCCCTGCCCTGAACTTCTAGCCCTCATTTAAGATTTGAGGGTTACACCAAAGAAAAGCCCCAAGTAAGGGAAGCTTTTAATATTTGTGGCTTTAGAGAGAAGAATTCAAGGAGCACCTCGCCTCCCCAACTCTGGTCGAAGAGGAGGGGTGGGTCCCAGGCAGCCTTCCCGACCACCCATTTCTTCTCCCATGTACAGGACTTTGCACAACTTTGGTTTCAAAAGCTGTTGAAAAATAGGAAGACAAAGGGCATTGTTAACAGTTAGGACCAATATCCCCTTCGTGGGCGCCTCTGCTCACCCCCGCACCCCCACCCCGCCTCTTCCCACCTCTTCCTCTACTCCAGTAAGCTGGCGCCAAACCCCAAATCTCCAAGGAGACACACCAGGAAAGACAAACCCCCAAACACCCCCTTTCCGGTGGCCTTGGAAACAGATTGTTCCCGCCAAGACAGAGAATGTCGGGTGAGGTGCACGGTGTTATAACTCGGTACCTTTAGGGGTGAGGGGGTGGCTGGCTGAAAGGCTGGTAGTACTGGCTCTTGCTGGCCCAGATGTTCCCCCAAAGCTAACTTTCCTCCACCCCTGATGTGGTTAAACATCGAAGAAGAGGAGGGGTAGAAGACTCTAGCTATATATATAGTATGTATTTTTTTTTAAAGCAACAGAGAGAAGCAGCCTCCTCCCTCCTGTGGTTTCCTATTTATGTGGCCCTTTCCTCCTGGATGTACCTGCCTGTGCGCAGTGAGCTGAGAGAAACAGAGATGTGGGCTCCGGCTGGATTTGGGTTTGGTGGGAGGCGCAGGCGTGAGGAGAGACATGGTGGATCTCAAAGAGTCCCACCCCAGGGGGACGGGAACGAAGCCAGCTCCCACCCTCTCCCAGCCTTCTCATTTCTGCTTTCTTATTGGACTCACCTTTATATATAACATTAATAAAAAAGAAGAAAATAACCACTGAGCTCTTTGAACTGGAGGCTAGAGGCAGGCAGCTCTCAGGGGAGGGCTGGGAGTCAGGGAAGTTGTTTGGTGGGGAAGGACCTCTGAGCAGGGCTCCTAAGGGATTTAGAGCCCTGGGGAACTACTGCTGGGGCTCTGAGCTCAAGAGCTGAGTTGGGCTTGGCCGGGGGAAACAGATGCTTCTGACCACACGGCTGGCCCACGGTCTTGGGAATGGAGGCTCCCAGCCCTTGGCCTCCCTGACTCCACTCTGCTTGGCGTCCCTTGTCGGTGTGATTTAGCAGCCCTCCACTGCTGCCGCTGCTGGGTCACCTCAGGGCTGCTCTTTGATCCTGGGCTCACACACAGACATGCTGCACACATGTGTAAACCCCCTGCCTCCATGCCCAGGCATTTTCTTACCACTCACCCTCCTGTCTGTCCCTTTCGGCTGGAGGTGAGGGCGACGCCTTAGGCAGGGAGAACACCACTGCTTCCACAGCTGGCAGGGACCCCAGGCCATTGAGATCCAGGCTGGGCCATGGAAACAGACAAGGGGGGTTCCACATTGACCTTCGCAGGGAGTGCTTGGGCCCTGACTCACTGACGGCCTAGGCCAGCAGCGTTGCCCCCTCCTCTTCCAGCTGCCCAACTCCAAGACTCTGGAGACAGAGAGCTGGAGGTGGCAGCGGGAACGGAAGTGTTCGTGAGCAAACATCTTGGCCCAGATGGGAGACACAGATGGGATTCATGCACACGCTGTGAAGCCACCTCTCACACATGTACCAAGACTCACATCTCTCTACCATCACACATACATGGACTCATGTTGTCCTCTGAGGCCAGGTACTGAATGCACACCCGAGACAAGTTAGCATCACACAAATATACGAACAGTAACACTCCAAGGGATACACAGGTGAACACACACACACAGCAGAGACAGTGCCCTGTACTGGAAAAAGTCTAGAATGGAGACTCAGCAACACCATCCAGCAGCCAGGGTGACCCAGCTCAGCCTGGAAACTCCCTGTTGGAATCTCAGCTTCTCACCTGTTGAATGGGAACAACAATCCCCACCCTTTCGGGCCTCTGGGGCGACTGTGAGCCACAAAGCAGAATAAGGATGAGGAAGCAGAACAGAAGGGCCCTGTGGAACAGCAGGACTCCAGAACCTGGGGACCTCCGGCCTCCACCTTACCCTTCTGCCTCTCAGAAAATAGGCCTCCCCTCCCCCTTGCCTGAGGCTGGCGGAAGGGAGGAGGGCCTCCAGCCTACGGACGCCAGCCGGGCTGGCAAGGGTTAAGTGGCAGCTGCCAGGCGGGGCTGAGCTGAGCAGTTTGGGTTGAGGGCTGCGTGCAGGCAGGAGCAGCGAGGCGGCAGCCGGGCAGACTTGCTGGAGACACTGCATTTTATTAGGGCTGGGCTGCCAGCAAAGGGAGGGAGAGGGAAAAAAAGGGCAGAAAGAGAGAGGAAGGAAGGAGGGAGGCTGGGCGGGCAGGCTGGCTGGCGGGCTGCTTCGGGATGAAAGGATGTTGTAAGCTCCTAATTCCTCCCTGCTCATCCCTGCTCTGTCAGGCTGGATTAACTGCCCGGGTGACCTCCCTCAGGGTCAGCCCCACCCCTGACCTCCCCTTCTTCCTCTCCTCACCTCCAGGCCAAACAGGTCACCCTCTTCACCAGCCTAGGGTGGGGCGTGGGGGGCACGGGGACAGATGCTTAGGTGGGGGACCTGGCAGAGTGCCCGGGTGGGGCGGCTGAGCCCATCTTCTGCCAGGTGCTTCTTGACTACACCCATTGCCTCGTGACAACCTTCAGAGAAGAAGAGGGGGGTGAGGGAACCCCAGTCTGCCCCGAGGGTCACTGTTCTCCAAACCTTAGTAAGGGCTGGATTTGTTAAACCCATATTCTGTGCCAAGCACGTTACATGTGATCCTCAAAACAGCCTGGGAGGTGGGTGGTATAGTGCCCATTTTTCAGATGGGGAAACAGGCTCATCTGAGAGATCCAATCTCCATCAAGGTTACATAATTATATGCATGTTCAGTTGCTCAGTCGTGTCCAACGCTTTGCAACCCCACGAACTGTAGCCCACCAGGCTCCTCTGTCCATGGGATCTTCCAGGCAAGAATACTGGAGTGGGTTGCCATTTCTACTCCAAGAGATCTTCCCAACCCAGAGATACATAACTAATACGTGGCAATGCTGGGATTTGAATGCTGGTCTGTCTGGAGAATGAGTGCTCTTTGTGGGCTTTTCTGCAGCACACTTTACTAAAATGCCCAGGGTAGGGTGTCAGAGAGCTGAGTAGCTCTGCCTACCCCAGCCCTCCAGCCTCCCTTCCTGGGTTCTTCCCTGGGAGAAGTGTGGGGGGAGGGGCTGGCCTTCTTCCTCAGGGCTGATCCTTGGAAAAGCTTGAGATGCTAGAGTCAGGAATGTGCACGCTGGAGTCAGCTGACCTGGGGTGAATCCTGCCTCCACTACTGACTGTCTGATCTTGAGCAAATCCTTTAGCCTTTCTAAGCCTCAGTACCTATAGCATAGGAATAATGCTACCTGCCTAGCAGGTAGTTGTTGAGAGGACTAAATGGATAGTGTGTATAAAATGTTTCACAAGGTACACAGCACATACGGAGTACTGCTCAGTATATCAAAGTTGCTGTTGACGATGGTGACAGAATGATGGGGCTTACTGCCCACCTTGACTCCTGCCCCATCCCACCCTCGATGCCACTGATTCAGACCCAGGCCCCTGGCTGCACTTGCCACATTGTTGATCTGCCCATCTCTAGGTGCACTCCAAAAAGGAGTGAGTCAACCCAGTGTTTTCTGAGCACCTGCTCTATTTCTCGCACTGTTCTAGGCACTGGTGCCACAGATGACTGAGGCCTGGGCAAGGAGGCACAGATCTGGGTGAGGAGCTCCAGGGTCAGAAGCAGGGACTACCCTGGAGAGGCCCCCGGCTGGGCAAACCTGACACAGCCAAGGGGGTTGGGTGAATTGTCAGAGGAAAGGGGCAGGGCAGCTGGTGGTGGGTGGGAAGGAAACGTGGAAAGGCTTCGTGGTGGGGGCAGCATTTGAATTGTGCCTTGAAAAAAGGATGGCAGCATGAGAGGCAGAGATGGGGGTCTGGGAACATACTCCCTGGAGATCCCACCTGCAGAATAACTCCCCTCCCAGGACTCATGGGGCACAAGGGAAGGAGGCTTGTGGGGGAGCCTTGAGGGCTTCTTGAAAGGCAATGGCAACCCACTCCAGTGCTCTTGCCTAGAGAATCCCAGGGACAGGGGAGCCTGGTGGGCTGCCATCTATGGGGTCGCACAGAGTCGGACACGACTGAAGCAACTTAGTATATATATATATATATATATATATATATATATATGTGTGTGTGTGTGTGTGTGTATGTGTGTATATATATATATGCTAAAGGGAGGGATGGCATGGACCCAGAGAGTTCTTAAATACTTCCCTGGATGCCAAGCTCAGGGAAGGGTCAGGATCTGGCAGTTGCCAGCCCCTCAGACATGCTGAGAACCACCCTAACTCTGAGAGCCTGGAGAAAGAAAACCCCTGCCCCTCTACTGGGAGGAGAGGGCTCCTGCCCTTCTCACTTGCGGAAATGGATAAGAAGGATGATCTCAACCCCTGTCTCTGAGGCCCCTCCCTTTAAGGGGTCCTGGATACTAGGGGGTCTTAGAGACTTCACCCCAATTCAGCCTCCACACACCACCTGCCTCAGCAACACACCGTCACTACCACCTACTCCCCAGGCCAGCGGAGCCTTCCACCTCTGCGGGAAAGGGGATTCCAGGCACCGAGACATTTGATGTGCAGCCTCCCCACCTAGGTGAGGGCTCTGGTTGGCTAAGTCAGGCTGAATTGCATCAACCATGCCCGGAGGGGATGGCAGAGGAGGGCTGGGGGAGAATGAAGGGGGGAGGAGAAGGGAGAGCCTTCAGCCAGCACCCTGGCCTCTGTTTTTCCAGCTTTAATTGCAGCGTTAATCACCTTAATAAGCTGTTTACCAACCACCCAGCAGCCTGAGACTGGGAGGTTTAGAAGCCAAAAAGTGCTTGGAGATGAGTTTCCTGAGCCCCAGGGAAGAGGGGCAGGAGGACAGTGCTGAAGGGGGCCTTGGTGGGGCTTGGGGCAAAGGGAGCTGATGGGGGGCTGGAAGAGCAGGCTGGGGGAGTCAAGAAGGCCAGCCTCCAGCTCTTTGCAGGGGCCCAGACCCTCTGCCCCAGAAGCCCTTGAGTCAGTCCTCAAGGAAACTTTCCCAGAACTTCAGCCCAGGTCCCCAGCCCCCGTCTTTCTCCTTTGTCACTCAGCCAGCTAGTCACTGCTAACTGGATGACTCTTCTCTTTCCAGGCCCCCAGTCCTCGCTCTGTGGAGGCAGAGCCTGGGTCTCACCTTTACTGTCTTGTCCCCAGCTCAGAGCACTGGGCAAGGATAACATGGAGAATTTTTGTTCACCCTGGCGGGAGGGTTGCTGAGCTGCGAAGCAGGGGGCGGGGGATGTCTTTCATACCAAGGTCCCTGGGGGTAGAGCTTTGGACTGGGATATAAAGCATGAGGACAGGGGTTGTACATGTTCCCTCTGTGCTCGTCGTGCAGGCTGGAGAGCAGGATTTCAGTGGACATCAACTGTCCAGGTGAATACGTGAAGCATTCTCTTGGGATCCCTCATACACTCCCTCCCACTCCCATTAGAGGAGGGATTGTGGGGCTGAGGGGAGAATGATAACCACCTCCCGCTCTCAGCTGTTGAGGGCCAACCAGACAATGAGAGGAACACCCAGCACCCAATCACTAGCTGCTTGGCGAGCAATGCAGGAGCCAAGAGTAGCTGCAGCCTCAGGGGTCATCATTGCATCTACTCGTCCATCAGGAAGTGTCTCCTGAGAGGCTGTATGTCTTGCCCAAAGTCACATAGCAAAGGAGGGGCAGTGAATTTAGGAGACCTCCTGGCAAAGGACAGACTTTGGGATTGGTCTGTTGAGCCCCAAGGTGGGCTGTCTGAGAGAAGGAGTGACTAGGGATCCAGGGCGGCTAGGATAGACTCCCTGGCAGGAGGTGAAGCTGGGGAGGGGGCTGAGTGGTAAGGGGCCTCAAGGCCCAAATGCCTGGGCTGTCTCCTGGAGCAAGTGTGAGCAGGACTGGCAGTGTCTGCTGAGTGAACAGGGACCCGAAATTCACACCCTGGAGGACTGGCTGGGGCGGGGGAAGGGGTGCCCCCCAACCCAGGCAGTTCAGCTTATACCTGGCAAATTGGCAGCAGCAGCATCGTGCCCTTCCCTGCACACTGAGGACATCTGGCCACATCCTGCAACACTTACGGCATTGTCCCACACCTACCCCTGGGAGCAGTCAGGCCTGCCCTTAGTTCAGGAATCACCAGGGGTGCTGGGTAGGGGAGAGCGGTGACGTGACTTCAGCTAAGAGAGGGTAAGGGGAAGCTGAGGAGAGCAAGAAGCCACAAGAAGCAGGAGTTTGGCTGGTAAGGAAGGAAGTCTCTCAAATGCAGACTCGGATCCTCCCAAGATCAGGCAGTGAAGAGGCTAATGAAGCACCTACTGTGCACAAGGCTTGTGCCAGAAGCTTTCACGGGCACAGTCTCATTTAATCTTCTCAGCTGCCTGGCAAAGGCAGTGCCATTATTATCCCACTTCCCAGGTGAGAAAACAGACTCAAGTTTCCCCTAAAGGCCTCCAGTGAATGTTTCAGAGTTCAGCCTCCTGAATCCCTGGCCTGTGGCCCTTTCACCATCCCATGGCCTCTAAAATTGAAATGGGGAGAAGGTAGGGAGGATGCCAGGCTTAGCTTTCCCCCTTGTTCCCAGATCAGCTCTGTGTCCTTAGAGATACCAGTGTTTCATAGAGTAGGACACATGTGCAAACACCCAGGCACACATATGCACATTTCTGAGCGCTAACCCTGACTTTGACATTTACTATGTATCTTCAGCTAAGTCATTTGCCCTCTCTGAGGTTCATTTTCCTCATGTATAAAAATGGAGCTAAGCATATGTAACTTTCAGGGTTCCTGAGGAAATTAAATAACACTTAACACAAAGCTTGGCACACAGATGGAGCTCAACAAACGATACTGTCAGTTCTAGATGAGACCAGTGGTGTGCAGTTAGGACGCTCCTCAGTTGACCTTGGGAGTTCTAGGTGCCCTCAATGGGCCCAAAGTTTACCCTTTTTCCTAATGAGGGGAGTTCTCATATATACATTTCCTCCCTCTACTCGGAAAGTCCTTTCTTGATTCCAACCTAAGTCTGCCATACTTCAGATGGAATGGAAGGACAGCCACCCAGGACAGAGCCATGTGCTGGGCCTTAGTCCCAACAGAAGGGAAGAGGGTGGAGTTTAATACAGGCACATCTTGTTTTGTTGTACTTCACTTTATTACACTTCACAGATACTGCAATTTTTCTTTTTTTTTTTTTTACAAATTGAAGATTCATGGCAACCTCAGATTGAGCAAGTCTATTAGCACAATTTTTCCAACAGTATTATTTTTTAATTAAGGTATGTACATTTTTTTAGACATAATACTATTGTACACTTAATAGACTACAGTAGAGTGTGAACAACTCTAGTACAGTGTAAACATAACTTTTCTATGCACTGGGAAACCAAAAAATTTGTGTGACTCACTTTATTGCAATATCCATTTTTACTGTGGTGGACTAGAACCAAACTAAAATATCTCAGAGGTATGCCTGTATCTTTTACTTACTAATCAGCTAAAGAGCTGCTTCTTCACATCTATATACATCTATCTATATCCAATATAACAGGAATATATTTCCATATTTATTGCAAGACTAGAGAACAGCATCCTATATTTATCTTATATCCAGCCACTATACCAAAATTTCCCTACTTCTGGAATATTTTCCCCCTCGGAGAAGGCAATGGCACCCCACTCCAGTACTCTTTCTTGGAAAATCCCATGGACGGAGGAGCCTGCTAGGCTGCAATCCATGGGGTCGCTAAGAGTCGGACACAGCTGAGCGACTTCACTTTCACTTTTCACTTTCATGCATTGGAGAAGGAAATGGCAACCCACTCCAGTGTTCTTGCCTGGAGAATCCCAGGGACGGGGGAGCCTGGTGGGCTGCCGTCTATGGGGTCACACAGAGTCGGACACAACTGAAGTGACTTAGCATAGCAAGGTCTCTTTGGTGATGGACAGGGAGGCCTGGCGTGCTGCGATTCATGGGGTCACAGAGAGTCAGACACGACTGAGTGACTGAACTAAACTGAACTGAAGGTTTCTTGTTTTCTAGCTATACAATCAGATATCAGTAAAGGAGGGTGGAGGGCTTCCCCAGTGGCTCAGTGGTAAAGAATCTGCCTGCAATGCAGGAGACACAGGAAACCCGGGTTCGATCCCTGGGTTCAGAAAATCTCCTGGAGAAGGGCATGGCAACCCACTCCAATATTCCTGCTTGGAGAATCCCATGGACAGAGGAGCCTGGCGGGCTACCAGGAGTCCATGGGGTTGCAAACAGTTGGACACGACTGAAGCGACTTGGCACACATACACATCAGTAAAAGAAATCTCTTTTTTTCCTCTGCTTTTTTGTCTAGCAGGAGGGATTCTGGGGTTACAGTAGAGGCAATCTTTCACAAATGAAGAAGTCAGGAACCTCAGCTGCCTCTGCATGAACTCTGGCCCAGGCAGGTTCTGGATGATCTCACTTTCGGATACCTTCCCATCTGGGGTACTCAGAAGGCTGTCCTGAAAACACAGTTGGAAGTCCTCACCCCTTCCAAACAGTAAATGCTGGAGAGGGTGTGGAGGAAAGGGAACCCTCTTGCACTGTTGGTGGGAATGTAAATTGATATAGCCACTATGGACAACAGTATGGAGAGCCCTTTAAAAACTAGGAATAAAACGAACTACCCTATGACCCAGCAATCCCACTACTAGGATTATGCTGAGAAAACCGTAATT
Organism: Bubalus bubalis; assembly: GCF_019923935.1. Classification (NCBI taxonomy): domain Eukaryota; kingdom Metazoa; phylum Chordata; class Mammalia; order Artiodactyla; family Bovidae; genus Bubalus; species Bubalus bubalis. Next base: position 26,438,968 of record NC_059159.1, on the reverse strand, counting down.
CCAAAAGACACATGTACTCCAATGTTCAGCACTCTTTACAATAGCCAGGACATGGAAACAACCTAGATGTCCACTGACAGATGAATGGATAAAGAAGTTGTGACACATATATACAATGGACTATTACTTGGCCATAAAAAGGAATAAATGTGGGTCAGTTGAATTGAGGTGGATAAGCCTAGAGCCTGTTATAGAGAACAAAGCAAGTCAGAAAGAGAAAAATAACATATGTTAATGCATATATATGGAATCCAGAAAAATGGTACTGATGAAACTATTTGCAAGGAATAGAGACAGACATAGAGCACAAACTTGGGGATACAGTGGGGGAAGGAGAGGGTGGGACGAATTGAGAGAGTAGCATTGTCATATATACCCTACAATGTGTAAAAGAGTTAGTGAGAAGCTGCTGTATAACATAAGGAGCCCAGCCTGGCCCTCTGTGATGACCTAGAAAGGTGGGATGGCAGGGGTCGGGGGAGGCTCAAGAGGGAGGGGATATATATATACACACACACATATATGACTGATTTGTATTGTTGTATGGCAGAAACCAACACAACATTGTAAGGCAATTATCCTCCAAATAAAAAGGAAAGAAGTCCTTACCCCTTAGCCAGTGTCCTGCACAACTCCCTCCCCTCCACATAAAGCAGCTCTGTCAGCCCACCACTCTCGCCATGGGAGTGTCTGGGGAAGACAGTTGGTCTGAGGTTCTGCTCACAGGTGGAGACCAGCAGAGGAACAGGGATAAGTGGACAAGATCCCTCAGGGACAGAGACAGAAAAGGTTTTTCTTGCTTGGCAGTCAGAGATAATACAACTAATCCTTGCTGAATCCTGATTGTATTTAGAGGCTATTGTGTTTTAACTCACTTAGTTCTCATCACCCTAAGAAGCACAGGCTATTAACCATTCTCTTCATTTTCCAGATGAGAAAGGCGAGGTACAGAGAGGTTAGGAAACATGCCCAAATTACACAATGTTAATAACCAATGTTACCTCAATTAAAAAAAAGAAGAAGAAAGGAACTTGCCTATGGTCATAGAGTTGGATTTGAACTTGGGCATCTGGCTCTTTATTTTTGTGTGTTCCTGGGGATGACTATACTCTTCATTATGTGGTAAGTTGGTAGATCAGAGGAGAACTGAGGCAAAGGAATGGGTCACCGTACATGCTGGCATACCTGGTGTATTTCACAGCACATTTAGGGTGGGCTCTGTCTCCATGACCTTCTGAGATATCATTCCGATCATTATCCCCACTGCACGGGTGAGGAAATAAAGATCCAGGAGGTAAAGTGACTTGCCCAGAGCCTCTCAGCTGAGTGTCTGCATTCCAGGGACTCCATGAAGTCCCTCTGGACGAGGAAACACATTTTATTTTCCAAGGGGCCAGGGGAAATAGTTCATATTGTTTAGATGGGGCTGCCAAGGGGCTGGGAGTGGGAGGGAGTTGAAAGCAGGGATGAGTCCCAGGGCAGATTCAGGCTTTGGGAGAGAGGAGGGAGAGGGGAGAGGAGGACGTCACCAGGGGTGGGAGCAGCCTCCATCAGTGGGTCCAGCTGATCCCGTGGGCTTGGGGAATGTGACAGGAGCCCAGCAGAGGCATGTCAGCAGCCTCCCGCAGTCTGGTTTCCCCCAGGATCTGTTGGAGCAAAGAATTCCCAGTGGCTTCAGGGCTGGGAGGAGGAGTCTGCAGCAGGCCCCAGCTTGCAGGGGCAGAGAAAGCAGCTCCTGGGGCCAATCTGAAGGAGTGGTCTGGTGGCTCTGTGGCAGACATGGTGGTCAGTGGGAGGGGTAGGACCTGGACAAGGGTCTCATGGCCCTATCCATACTTAGACCTGGCCTGCCATCCCAAAGAGAGCGGGAGCACCAGGCCTGGGGAAAGGGGGCATCCAGCAGAGAAAGGAAGCCCTGAAGGGGAAGCCCCTCAGTCGGAGAGGGGAGCCAGTGCCCTGCTCTCTGGCAACCTCCAGTCTGAGGAAGGAGCACGGGCCCTGACATGTCAGGTGAAACAGGCCGGAGAACATGATCACAGGGACGGGCTGCCAGGCCTGAGGGGATTGCAGAGCAGGGTCCCCCCAAGGAGCCTCATGATCGGAGTGGGATTATCTAGATGTCATGCTCCTGGCCTCACGATTCGGCCTGTCTGTTATTCATCAGCTTGAAGTGGGGAGGGGAAGAGGATGGGGGGCTAAAGGCCAGAGTGGAAGTCCTCAGGCCCGCCGAAGATCTGACCCAAAACTCATCTGAACTCTTGAAAGGGTACGGTTCAGATGAACCTCAGAGGAATATATTCCACATATATTCCACAGAAAGTGGAAATGAAGTAATATCTCCATTTTGGGGCCAGAGAGGCTGAAGGCCTGGCTCTGTTAGAGTTTCTGTCCTCCAGAAACCTTGATGTTTGGAGGAGCTTGAAGCCAACTCCTTTCCCTTCCTGGGCTGGCAGACACATCCCTCGGGCTGCCAGTGGGGCTGAGGACCTTAGAGATGAGACATCAAGCTGTTGGGGTTGAAAAGGCATCCAGTCTCGTGGGAAAAGCGAGGCCCTGTATTCTGAGAGCTTCCATTCTGACAGAAGACACAGGCTGCGCTGCAGTGCCCCAGAATGGAGTGGAAAGTGCTGGTAGACACACATCAACCCCTTACACACACACAGACACACAGAGATTTAGGAAGGGAAATTATCTAAGCTTCAGAGGGGGTGTGTAACTTGCCCAAGGTTATACAGCAAGCAGAAACCGAGCAGTGCTTTCCTCACCACCCCGTGACCCCTGCAACCCCTCCTCCTTGAGTTGCCGTCAGGGCCAGGGTGCAGAAGGCTCAGTGGAGCCATCTGGGAGGACAGCCTTTGGGTTCCTGTGCCAGGGCTGGAATCTGTGGCTACCTCTCAGAGCCACCGGATGTGCCAGGAATGGCTGGGACGGGAGCTCTTGCTAGAGCTCGGGAAGGGAAGCAGGCAAGGCTTCAGGGAACAAAGCAGATAAATTCATAATCAAATTATCAGATTCTGTGGCCATTCAGCCATTCAGTCTCCCTCACCAACTGCTTACCAGGGAAATATTCCCAGAAAATAGATCAACAGCCAGGAAAAGGGGACGGGAATGAGAAATGAATGGGAGAAGCTCACACACAGGGAATCTAGTCTGTGTAATTCTGGGGATGTTGCAGTCTGTTTCCGCATATGTTTAAGTCCCTGGGCATTTCCTTCTTGGTTCATCCCTCTGTGTCATACTTTTCTCTATGAGTATGTAATCTGGAGTGTACTTCTCCAAATATGTCTGCGTACAACCATGGAAGGCTCACGTGTGTCTCGTGTGCGGTTCTGCCCACTCCATGTGCACCGATGTGTCCACCTATCTGTGCATGCATTTTGTTGTGTGGCAGTGTGTGTACTTAAGATGACCCCATGCCTGGGTCCTTACATCTGTCTGTTTCTGTGCATTTGTCTGGGGCTTTTGTACTTTGAGGTTTAGGGTAGAAGAAACTTTAATTCCTTGCTTTAAGCAATCTGAGCTGGCCAGGAAAGGGGGAAGGGGAGGCATGAAGAGGCGGCCACTTTTCTCTCTGTAACTTTCTTCATCTTGGAAGGGGAGAGACAGCAGTCGCCCAGGGACTTGCTGCCAGAATTTCTCCCTGGCTGCCCCAAGTCCAACAGCAATGCTACTCGGAGAAGGGGTGGGGGAAAAGCACTGGAGAGGGGAGACTAGAACTGAAGGGCCCCTCCTCTTCACCCATCCTTGACCTGGGAGAAGCCAGGAGACAGATGGGAGAGAGGGAAAGATATGAAAAAGAAATACTTTGGGGTCAGTGAATTTTTCTTTACCATCCTAATTGTGAAAACATTACTCATCTCTTGGAACAGAGGTTCCCAGGCAAAGGGGGGGGGGTGTTAGAGGAGTTTTTGCAGAGGCCTGAAGCCCATCCCCACACACTGGTCTTGGTCACTGCCTTCCCCCACCTTCCTTGCCAGCCCCCTCTTGGCACCATCAGCTTCCCCCAGGCCAAATGAGCCCTGGCAAGGAAAGGGTTATCCCAGGTGAAAATTAGGGGTGGGAAACACCTGCAAGATGCTTTTCTGAAGGAATAAGCTTCAGTGGCCCCAAGGATAGAAAGCGGAGAGGAGACAATGGCAAGAGCTGAGGTTGGACGCCAGGCAGAGCTAGAAAGCTGATTATCAGATCAGGGGAGGAGAAAGAGGGGTGTATCGTTACCTGCTTGGAAGCAAGAAGTAAGTTTTGTCCTCTCTGTCCTTTCCCCTCTCTACCGACATCCCTTATACATTCTGGGGAAGTCCTTGATCTCTAAGGCCTCATCTACACAAGCCTCAGCTACCCGGATAACATTCCATTGACTCTGGATACAATCCCAAAGGCAAGTTCAGGCATCCAAACCCAAGTGAGGTTTGGAGCTGAGTAATCAGCTGCTAGGGATATGCAGACTTTTTGTCGGGGGAACAACCAGCTCCCCACCCCCATCTTGCTGGGCACATCTCAGGGTGGGGGAGGAGCAATCTGTCACTCTGTCTTCCCAGCCCCCTCCCACCAACACAAGCTCCCTCTTCCCACCTGCAAGTAATTTGGCCAATGGGAGGGCAGTTCAGATGGCAGTGTGGAATCCCTCTAGATCTGTGTGTGCTTGGTGGAGAGGGGGCTAACTCCTTTTCCCCCAGACCCCGTATGCCCTTTTTCTCTTCACAGCAGCAAATTACTTGTAATTATCTCACATTGCAAGCCTTCAGGAGCTGCTCCCAAAATTGCTTTAATTGAATTAATTGAATCTCATTTTGTTGGGGGAGAGATGGGGAACATGTCTTAAAATAGCCTTGGGGGAGAGGGAAGAACAGCCCCAAGTCAGATTTCTTGTGGCTGAGACCCATGCAACTGAGCGAGTGAGCTCTAGGCACCGCTGCTGGCGCTTCTGCATTTAAGACCTTGCCTGTGTCTGGCTCTCAGAGGTGCTGATCCAGGATGTGTAGAATTCTCTAGTCTTCAGCCCCCTTTCTCCTGCCTGCTCTGAATGGATGGCAGTGGCAGTATGAACTCAGCCTCTCTGTGACCCGTCCTCTTCAATACATACAGCAGCTATAAACACCATTTATTATTAATGAGTGCTTACTATGTTCCAGGCACCATGTCAAACATGTTACAAGCACTATCTCTTTTCAACATCACAACCACACTGGGAAGCAGATCCTATTAAAGTTCCCATCTTGGGGGAAGGAAAAGGAGGCTGAAAGAGAGGTTAAGCAACTTTCCAAAAGTCACACAGCAGAGCAGGACTCTTTGGAGGCCAAAACTCCAGTTCTTAACCATTCTATAGTATCCCACTCCCTTAATGACCCAATTTTCCCAGAGAGGTGTCTGCACAGAAAGGACCCCCAGGTTCCCTTCCTGCAGCTCCAATGGTTTGTGGGAAGAGAAGGGGGTGCCTCTCCCACTGGCGTCCACTCCCATCAGCTGTTAGGAGCCCAGGGAAACTGGACCAGCTCCCAAGTGGACAAGGATTCCTGTTTCGGCTGGAAAGGGAGGGGGGCACTGTCAGCTCAGCTGGCCTCTGGTTGGAAGAGTAATTATATTCTTGCTACTTGACTTTACAACTTAGGCTGTTGTTTTAACGATGCGACTCGTGTTGGGCTGTCCAATTAATCTCGCCTTTGGAGGCTTTCCGAGATGGGGCGGTAGATCTTATCTCAGGTCTGTGGAAAGAAGAGTGCAGCAACGTGGGAGGGAACAGCTGCCCTAAGGACCTGTGGCCTCAGAGAAGACCCAGAGGAGGAACCTGGGGCTGGGGCCACCGAAAGCCAGTGGAAATGGGGGTTGGTGGCCAGGGGCAGGAGAAGGTGTCAGTGGGGAGGGAGCAGGTGTCTCTTCTCCTGGCATCCTCATTCCTCCCTGCTCCTGGACCTTGGCTTTGGTCCACCATGTGCCATCTGCCACCCCCAGAAGATCACTCCATGTGTGTTTTGGAGAGTAGGGGGTGGCCCCTCAGGGCCTTGGAGGGATTGACTGCAGGCCTCCTGAGGTGGGGGGCTCCCACTGCCTCCCCTACATCATACTCCAACTTGGGCTTGTCTCTATCCAGTCTGGGTTGGCATGAAGTGCCTGGGTGGGCTTTCCAGCTTGCTAGGGAAAAGGTTTAGGTAGTAAGAGGGAAGTCTGACTTGGGAGCTTTTAGCCTGGCATTGGAGGTCCCTCCTCCAAGGCCTCGGGCCAGACTGGACTGGATTCCCTGAATTATTTGCCACCCCCTGTCCTCAATCCTAGAGAGAGAGGGAGACAGAGAGGGAGAGGGAGAGGGAGAGAGAGTTTGAACTATGCACTCACTGTCCCCTGTACGTCCCTAGCCTGGCACTTACCACACAAGTGCACAAGTGGCTGGTCATTCTCTAGCTCCCTGTTAGCCCACAGGGACTGCCTCAGTCACCTTGATATACCTAAGACCTAACACAGAACAGGGGCTCTTTACATGTATAGATGGAGAAGTCCAGTTCCTTCCAGGGTTTCCCTTCTCCTCTCCCTCCTGCTCCCCTTTCCACTAGGTGAGTTTGGGCCTTTCCACCCCCAAGAGACACTTCTCCCAGGGGAGGACTGGACTGCCTCAGTGGGTATGTCCTCTCCCAAGGTGAGCAGGGACTCTCCCTGGACTCAACGTGGACACAGAGATGTATCCGGTTCCCTCCAGAACTAGGCCAGGAGAGCATCTGCTATAATGATCACTCAGACTTTGATCATTCCCAGTATTAGCATCTTCTGGTTTCACACTGGTGTGTCTGAAAATGTGGACATTATTAGAACATTCCAGAGCTAGAACCAGATAGCCAGGTAGAGGTAGAGGACTCAGTGCCTCTAGTTCAGTGCTGCAAGAGCCAGCTGGGAGAGAAGAGAAAGCTGAGCAATCAGCTCCAGAAGTCAGAACAAGAACAGACCTCAGCCAAGGCCTGGGTTTCTGTACAAACTTTAATTTCTGGATGTTCATCACATGGGGGATGCTGAGAGCTTGCAGGGGGAGCGCTGCTACTCGGATTGGATATAAATATGAGCAGTTCCTTTGGACTGAGACGGCTATGAGGAACTGAATTGCTAGGTTCACCCCATCCGTTTGGGACATCTCTACTTAAACATCCAAGAATCTGTTTGTCCCTATTCTCCACAAAGTTTTACCCTACTGAGTTCCAGAGAGTGTATGCCTGTGGGTTTGTTTAGGTATTCGGGATGGGAATCAGACTCTTAATAAATACTTGTTGAACTTGATGGATAATTGGATCCATTATCTAATCAAAGTGAGAAGATATGGGGGAAAGAGGGGCTTTCTTAGGAAAGGAGCAAAAATTACCCATAGGTCCACAAAAGTCCACATTTTTGGTATCCCATCTTCTTCACAGTATGGTAAATAGATGTATCAGTTATGGAGGTAAAAAAAATCTAGAAAAATCAGTGGGTGTGTCTCAGTGGTGGTCAACTTGAAGACCTGTTCGCTTCTGTCCACATCAATGGGCTGGGTAAGGCCCAGGGCACACAAAGAGAAAAAACACTCAGTGTTTGTTGCTGGTTGAACCCCAGACTGTAGTGGGACTGCAGTCATTTCAAGAAGGGGTGACAAGACTAGGGGTCGTGGGAAGTCTGAACTCCAGCCAATAAGTTTTTTTCCAGAGCCTCTGACTGGAGGGAAAGTGTCCAGTCCTGGGTGGGGGTAGGGGTGGGGCAAAGGCTAAGGCTATTTGGGTTATGAGGCAAGGAGGAAAAGACTCATCACCCCATCCTTTTCCTCCTCTAGCTCCTCATCCTTCTGAGAACACCCATCTGGTTTCCTCCCAGCCCAGAGAGGGTGCAGGTGGGCTGGGTCCTGCCTGGGCTCTGTAGGAGGCTGGGGCCTGACCTGCTCCTCCTCAGACTCACATCATCTGAGGTGGAGCTAGGACATCTGGGGAGTGATGCTGATACCAGGCTCCAAAGCTGTTGCCATAGCCACCAGTGGGCAGGGCCCCTGCCTTGGGTAGATCCCAGAGGGCTGGAAGAGGTGGAGAACAGGGAGACAGGGAGGGGGACCTCCCAGGGAAGTCCCCTTCCTGTCCCCCAGAGTTCTGCTTCAGGAGCTTCTTATACTTGGAGCGTTTGTTCTGAAACCAGATCTTTACCTATGGGGAGAAAAGGGGAAACAATGGAAGATCAGGAGGAGTGACCAAGGGAAAGGGGTCCAGCAAGAGGGAGTCACTTGTCTTCGGAGAAGAGCAGATGTTGGGAACATTGGCTCCAGGCCTCCATAAGCCCCTGAAGGGCCTGAATTCCGGCCTCTGAGTTAGTATCCAGTTCTCCCAGTCTGGGTACCCTCTTATATGCCCTGAATCACCCCACCCACACCTTTTCCATCCCCCATCCCCTCCTACCCCCCACCCTTTTTAACACAGTCCCCTAGTCTACTCGGGGCCAGCTAACAGAACTGTGAAAATAAGGCTGGGGACTCTTCAGTCATTCACACCTGAGGGTGAGTTCCCAGGGAACACACTTGGGGAAGGCTGGTGGAGGATGGGACTGGCCCCACCTGCGTCTGGGTGAGGCCGAGCTGCGCGGCCAGCTGGGCCCTCTCGGGCAGCGCCAGGTACTGCGTGTGCTGGAAACGCTGGTTCAGGTGCTGCAGCTGCAGACTCGAGTAGATGGTCCTCGGCTTCCGGAGCTTCTTGGTCGAGGCCTGTGGGTGCCGCTCCGGGGGCTCCGGGGACAGCGGCGGCTTCTCCGAGTCTGGGGGGCGGCACGAAACTGTTTGTGCACGGATAGAGAGGCGGACGCGCCGTCTCACTGCTCATCTGCATCTCGTTCACATTCCGGCCACGAATTAGCAAAAGCTCAGGCACGGGGCTCGGCCCTGCTTTACCTTGCGCTCACCCTCCTTTCAAACCCCACGTCCACTGCGTGCCGGGTGGGACTAGCCGCAGCTCTTGCCCTCAGGCAGCTCCTACTCTCAACGGTCCTACGACCCTAAGAGAACTGCGCCAAGGGCCGGAGCGAGGGTAGGGGCGGCGCCCCGCGGCGGGAGGGCAGAGTTCAGCCGCGCGTGGTGGCGCCAGCTTGGGGCGGGGCGGGGCAGAGGGCTGGGGCGAGGCTGGAGAGGACGAGGGAAGGGCATTCCGGGCGGAGAGAACTCAGACGCACCGTTCAGAGGCCAGAGTCAGTGTCTGCGTGGCAGCCTCCCCGCTGCCGGAAGACGGGCGGTCGGAGGGGCCAGACAAGAGTGGGCCTTGAACACCAGGATGCGCAGTCCTCCCAGCATCAGAGTATGGAAAGTGCCCCAGGCTTTGCCATCACCTCCCGTATTGTGAGGGCCTCCTTCTCCTGAGGCACGCCCTCCAGGAAAACTGACATCTCTTCCCTCCCCCAAGGCCTGCTGGCTGAAAGAGTAGGCTTTCAGGGGCCCTAGAAGCCGGTTGGTGCAAGGCCGCCCCCTCCTCCGCCCGGCTGCACTCACAGAGGGGTTCCCGATTGGCACGCAAGGTGACCAGGGTTTGGAGAGCGCAGGCCCTCGGGGCGGCTCCTGGATAGCGCTGCGGTGCCGCCGCGGGAGATGCGGCCACCTTCTGCCTTCCCGTTCAGCCCCTCGAGGAACCTCGGTCGAGTCACAGCTCGGCCCCGGGATGGGGAGAGCAAGGGGTTCCCCTCTTCTGATTCGAGCGTCCCACCCTGCGCCACCCTATCGGGACATCGAGACTGTTCGTGCAAAGGGCAGGGCCGGGATGGATGGAGCGGCCGAAATGTCCACGGGCTTAGGGTTCGTTGCCCGCCGCCGAGCTCAGCGGACCGAGCCCTGGGCCCCGGGTGCCTAGACGCGGAGGGGGTCCGACCGCGTCTCCCACCGCCTCGCCCCCGACATTCTTCCTCCTTTAGGGCTCACCCCACTCACACTTCAGGTCCCCTGCCCTCGTCCCGCCGCGGTGACCCCGTGCCTTCACCTCCCCCGCAACCCTCAACCGTGGTCTCCGGCGATACGGGCTTCTCAGATCCACCCCCTGGACCCCCGCTTCAGCCAATTCCCAGAAAAACCGTTGGGTTTCCGCTCCCGTCCGCGCCTGTCGGGCCTCCCCTGCTTCAACCCCGCTGCTCACCGCCCCGGGCCGGCCACGGAGCGACCACCCGCGCCTCTTGGGCTGCAAAAACTGAACAGTTCGAACTCTGAGGCAGAGACAGCAGGAAGCCTGCTTCAGCTGCGAAACTCTCAACGCCCTCCTCACCCTAACTCTCCCAGCAGACCCCACTCCCAGTTTCTTTCCCCACCGCTGCTTTCTCCACACCAGTTGCAGCAAGTCAGGACGAATCTGCCCAGGTCGCAATTCTGGAGAGCGAGGGCCTCCCTCGAGGCAGCGCAGCACCCGCCTGCTCATCGGGGCGGTGGCAGACAGCTCACTTAGAGCCAAACCTCTCCCTGAGGCAGGGGTGAACAAACTGGGGGCAAAAGGAAGACCCTCGCAAGTCCTCTCTCACACCCCAATCATTTAATCTAGAGTGAGCCAAATCCCTCAGGTTCAGTGAGGTTTTCGTTGGATCCGGGGAAATTTTGTAAAGAAAAGGAACTCTCCACTCTTTAGTCCTTAAACCAAGAAAAGGGAAGGGAAGACAGGACAGAAAATACCAACTGCAATTCCAAGATTTCTCTTAAGGACAGGGTTATCTTATTCCTATCCCACTAAACAGACACACAGGCACACACACAAATGTACCATATTAGCATATACTGAAGAGAAGAGACCAGAGGATTCAGTTTTTTAGAAACCAGATCATTGGTAGAACACCCCCTCCCTGCACCCCCCCTCCCCCCACCCAGCTGCTCCTCCTCCAACCACAGACCCAGCAGCAGAAAAGCAGCAGCTCCAGTTTTGGAACAGAAGGCAGTTAACTTTGGAGGGGCTTTGAGGAAGTTCCCTAAAATCCTCTTTTCTGGCTTCATGCATGAAAGCCAATTTGCAAGGGCCAAGCCTGAAAAACAGGCTGTGTCCTTGATTCATTCACACTTTCTTTGGACCTCAGTTTGCTCATCTGTACATCAAGAAGGTTGAGCTCCTGAATCTCCAGGGTCATTCCTGGCTCTGATGTTTATGAGGTCATGTGTTTCAGCAGAGCAACAAGGAAAGGGAAGGAGACATCTTGGTCCTGGGCTGACTCCAGCTAAGTCACCAAGTGAGTGCGCCTCCTTGGAGGAAACTGTGCCAAAGACAGTTGTGGGGGCAATTTGGTGGGGGTAGGGAGTTCAGGGGAACTAAGCTCTAAACTCAAGCCAGTACAGAAGGATGGATGTGTTGTGTTGCACGGGTACAGCCCTGTGCAAGGCTAGGACCAGGAAGACAGGCCAGTTCCCTAGCTTGAGGCCACCCAGTGAGCACAAAGTTGCTCCAGGAAATGGAACTGGGGCTTGACCTACCCCAAAGGCAAGGGGTGTAGATAACAGGAATGGCCAGTTCTTTGGCTGGAAGGCTGAGATCTACTACCAGAGTCTGCCTGACCCGCCTGTGGCTACATTCTTAGAATGATGGGTAGTAGGGTCTTAGCCCCTGACTCTACCAGGTCAGTGTTTGGTCTCTTGTCTGACACATTCAGGCAACAGTCTGCGGAGAAGGGGAAGGGCCCCAGAATATAACCCCACTTCTACTGCCTTCCAGCCAGGACCTGATTTCTAGTTATCAGGCTTTGGCTTGAGCACTGCTTTCTGAAACAAGAACTGAGAGAGGGGCGACATTGAACAGAGGAGGAGTGCAGGATGGAGAGAATCCTAGGGGAGAGGCTAAGCACCTACACCCACATCTGGATTGTTTCAGTTTTCCGTTACACAAGTAGGTACACAACCCTGCTGCCCCAGGGGGTGGGGTAGGGAGCCCAGCCACCCGGCTTCACACACTGCAAATCGAAACCAGGTCGGTCTTGAAAAGAGACCTAGATCAGCTCGCCCCCGCCCCTCCTCCCTGTCTCCCGCCCCATCCCTTCGCCCTCCCCCCACCCCCAGATCCCTTGGAATCTGAGTGAGGTCTGAATCCCGCCAGCTGCGCCCAACCAGGCGAGGGCGAAGTTTGGGGGCTCACTGGAGCAGGACCCCAGAGGTGGGCAGAGCCGCCGCGGCGGGACTTACCTGTCTCCCGCTCTTGATGAGCCGGCTGAGACGGCGCCGTGGATAGCTGGCAGGGCAGGTAGGAGTCTCCGGGGATGGCCGGCCCGGTGTAGGGATAGGGCAGAAGGTGGCCATACGGCCCAGAATAGGGCAAATCGGGGGCGGCTGCGGTTGCGGGGGACAGGCCAAGCTGGTAGGCAGCCACTACCGATGGCACGGGGGCGATGTCCGGGAAGACCGCTTTGGAGGCGTCCGGGCCAGGGAGGGAACAGGGCAAAGAGGTCATTGCGGCCGGGGCCGGGGCCCGAGGGCCTAGGCCATGGCCAGGCAAGGAGTCCGCTCCCTCCGCCAACTCTTTTTTTTCCGATCCTCAGGCGTTGGGGCCGGATGAGCCCCTCAACCAGCCTTCCCCACACTTATCCCGGGGAAAGTGTCTCTCAGCCTCATCAGCGGAGAGCCGGCGCCTGGGAAAGGGGTTCGGGGGGAGGGTGTCCCCCATGACTTTTCCCCTCCCCCCTAAATCCATGGGGCCCCCACTCGGCTGGCTCTAGGGTTCGGTTCCCGGGACCCGACGGGGTCCCCGCCCACTTAAACGCAGCGGATTGGCTACCACACGCGGTGACCTCACGGAGGCCTGCAGCCGGGGCCTTCCCCCCACCTCCCCGCCCCGCTCCCACCCCCGCCCCCGGGGCAGCCCGGGGTAGGGAAATTCAGAACCAGGAGATGGGAGGCGAGCGGTGCGAATTCTCCATGCCCGGCTATCTCGGAATCCGCTGCAGAGAGGTGCTGGGGTTGCAGGACGATTGGGGCAGTCTGGTCATAACGGCACAAAGGCAAGGAAGTCGACAGGGCGGCAGTGCCCAAGGGCCGAGGGGAGCAGTGCCTTAGCGGAGGCGCTGTGGCTGCGGGGGCGAAAGGAACCTGCGGTCGAGCTCTCTGGCTCTGGGGGATCTGTGTGGCGGTTATGACCCTGCCGCTAGGACCAAGCCAGCCAGTCCCGCAGCTTATTCAGCGCGTCGGAATGCGTGGCTGCCGAGCGCCGGCAGTATGTTGGTAAACAGACGCCGGGTCGGAGGAGGTGCCGCCCAGCGCCCAGCCGGCCCAGCACGCGCGCAGCGCGCACGCCCCCGCGGGGCGCCCTGGGCCAGGCACGCCGCGACAGCCGCGATTGCGTCTCACCGCCACCGCACCCCCCGCACCCCGCCCCGTCCTCCCTTCCGCTTCCGGCAGGGGCCCGGGTTCGGTTGCGACAGCGCAGCTCCTGCAGGCCCCCGAGGCCCAATGAGGGCTCTGCCGTCTGGGCTTCAGCCAGTGCGGCGCCCCGCCTTTCCTGGCGCCGCGTGAGCCTTCAGCCTCGCACGAAGCTGGACAAAATCTGGGAGTGGGACGCGAGTCCAGTTTGATGGCTGCTCCTCGGAGGGAAATCCCTGCCGGGTGCTGGGAATACGGCAAGCCGGGTTCGTGGCCTCATCTTCCAGCCTGTGTGCAGGGCCTGCCCCTAAATAGTATCCAAGACCTTGCTGGGCTGGTGTCTCTGTGGCCACAAGTATACAACTTCACAGGGACTCTATTCAAATACAACCGATACACTAGCGTATACCAGCACACCGGTGTCTTACATGGATGCTCACATTAGCATCCCTCCACGAACAGAGGTTCATTTATGGATCTGCAAATACAGAGTATATGCTGTGATGTGTACACATCTACACACCCAAAGATGAATAGCAAAACCCTAAATAAAAGCACTGTGGTTGTCTCTCACACAGACCCACAACTATACAAATCTAATTGATGGTGCACACTCTAAAGAAAATCCAAGCATATAAATATTTATATACTTGTACCCATCCTATGAGACACACCAGTCCACACATCTAAGCTGCTTCGTGTTAGGGGTGAGACAGTTACACACACACACACACCAAGCCTGTCGGTCCTCAGATTCCCCAGCATACCCATATACAAAGCCTCTGTCATTTGAGTGTGCAAACAATTCATGTTTGTACACATAGGTGTGCTGTCTTTATCAGGGTACAGAGTGAAGGCAGTGGTCTTAGAATTGGGGGGTAGGAGAGGACAACAATTGGAAGAAGAGGGAGGCTTAGAAGAGGAAGAGAAGGCAGGCAAAACAGGGGTGGCCAGGATAGACAAAAAAATTGGAAAAAATATGCAGTCCTGAGGGAAGGAAGAGCAAGTCAGTTTCAAGTTGATGCGCCGTTGCAAAGTAGAGAGATGAATTTTGCCAAGAAAACACTCCTCTGACACCTGGCTCTGGATTTTCTCACCTGAAGTCTTGGAGTATCAGGAGAAGGAGCTCTGTGAGGGAGTCCCCTCCTTTGGAGATCTGGGACCCACTTCTCTCTCATCCAACAGGGTTTGGCTGGTTGAGAAATGCAATTTCCATATGGGACCTCCTTTCCCCCTTTCTTACCCAATTCTAGCTACTCCCTCACCACTTCCTTAGAACCGGGCTAAGAACTTACAGGGATATAGCCTTTGAAAACTTCTTGCCACCATCATCTTCCTCTGGAGAGAGGCAGCCACACAACAGTGCCATGGTGGGCTCCAGGGATGGCATCTCAGTGCGCACCAAAGGAGAAAAATGCTCTTTGAGGCTCCTGGTGCCTCAGGGGTAAAGAATCTGCCTGCCAATGCAGAAAACATGGGTTGATCCCTGGGTCGGGAAGATCCCCTGGAAAAGGAAATGGCAACCCACCCCAGTATTCTTGCCTGGGAAATGCCACAGGCAGAGGAGCCTGACGGGCTATACAGTCCATGGGGTTGTAGAGTCAGACATGACAGCAACTGAGCATGCATGCATGGCTGTCCGGGAAGCTTTCACAAAGGAGGTGCTTTTGAGGTGGAACTTAAAGTTTGGGTTGCAGGGCCATGTATTCAGAGTCCTTCCCTTGCTAGATCTAGCAAGAGAGGGCAAGGGTAGCTTCCCCAGAGGCCCCTGAAGCAGTGACTTTGGGCATTCCCTGAAGCCAGGGGATTCACTGGGACTCATAGTTAGAGCTTCTCCTAGGCTCTCAGGGGCCTTCGCTGAGCTCATGCAGCTCCATGCAGCAGCAGGCAACATCCTGCAGTCCTTTAGAATTTATGAAGTATTCACAACATCCAAGCCCTGTGCATCTTCACCAGAAATCTGTGAAGTGGCTACTGTTATTATCCCCAGTTTACGAACAAAGAAATCTCTACTTTCATCACCACCTCCCTCTTCAGGGCTCCCTCTTCCCACGTGCTGGAGGGTGTGGGGCTTAGAAACTTCGAAACATCTTTAGGAAGCTTCGTGGTCTCAGATGTGGAATCCCCATGGAGGGGTCCCCTCTGACCAGTGCCGCAACTTTGAAGCCTGGAGGGAGAGTGGGGAGATATGGAAGGGATAGGGGAAAGGTGGAAGGGATAGGCTACTGCTGCTGCTGCTAAGTTGCTTCAGTCGTGTCTGACTCTGTGCGACCCCACAGACAGCAGCCCACTAGGCTCCAGGCAAGAACACTGGAGTGGGTTGCCATTTCCTTCTCCAATGCATGAAAGTGAAAAGTGAAAGGGAAGTCGCTCAGTCGTGTCCGACTCTTAGCGACCTCAGGGACTGCAGCCTACCAGGCTCCTCCGTCCATGGATTTTCCAGGCAAGAGTACTGGAATGGGGTGCCATTGCCTTCTCCTAGGCAGGGGCTAGGAAGGGCTGTAAATCTGTGTATGATGAGAAGGAGGGAGGGCCAGCCTGAGAGGCCTGAGGCCTGGATTCGCATCCCAGCTCAGCTACTAACCGAGGGCCGGCTGTGATAGCCTGGGTCAGCCATGTCCAGTCTCTGAGACTCATTTTATCCACTAAAATGAGGAAGCTGCACTTAAGACCTCCAAGCCATTGTCATTTCCTTTAGAATAAATTGCAAAAACCAAAATCTAGAAACCTAATAAAACTAAGAGGAAGGAGGAGGAGGAAGAGGAGGAGGAGGAGGGGAGGAAGGCAGGCAGGCAAAACATATGAACTAACTCTCCTGTCACTACCAGTACTTCAGCCCTTGCTTGTCACAAAAGCCAGAAGTGGCTCTCCCAACTCTTTCTCACGCAGGTCCTCTCCCTTAGTGAAAGGGGCTCGCTTGGAGAACTCCAGCACCGAAGTGAGGGCCTGGGAGCGGACATGGGGTCCCGGCTGGGGACACGGCAACCCTGAGGGCTGGGGAGTCAGCCAAGCATCGGTGAGTGGACACGAAAGATCCGCGCGCTGCACGGTGGTTTGCAGGCTCTTCGCAATCGCCCGGCAAACACAATCCCACCCGATGCGGTTTTGATTCTTGGCGCAGAATAAGCGCCCTCGGGGGTGGGATTTATGTTTCACTCGCAGTCCTCCGAGCTCGGACTCTGCCCAGATGCCGGGAACTCCATCCAACAGAATGCCCCTCCTCGAAAACACCCCCAAACACCTGAAGAGTGCAGGGCTCGCCGCGAAGTCCCTGAACTCGGTACCACACGGCGCGCCCGCGTTCGGGAGCAAAGGGGAGTACATGCCAGGGAGCCGGGAGCCGGGGTCTGCAACCTAATGTAGGCCCTCCACCCAGCGCCTGCGTGGACCTGCCCTGGGGCGTGGTTCCCATCACGACCCGGCCCAAGGCCGCCATTGCGGGATTAGCAGCTCTCTTTTTCCTCCATCCCACCCATGGACCCCAAACGAAATTTTAATTTCGTCTGTTCTCCGTGGAATTTAAGTCCTACTTGTCGGAGCTTTCGTAGTAACTCGGTTTGGGAAAACTGTGAATAATCCGGTTTGGCAGGGAAGGGAGGGGGATGAAAAGTCTTCCCTCCGCTGGGCGGGGAGCGAGGTGGTTAAAGCCCCCACTCTCGGTGAGGCCCGCGAGGGGAAGGGGAAGTCTGTAGGGGCCCGCGTGCCCCGCCACACACAGGGATTTGACTCTTGCTGAAATGTGCATGAGTAATTGTCTCTTTTCTTCTTGATGGAGCAGTGAATGAGCGTGGGCTGGCTCTCCGCGCTCCGGGTGCGCTTACCTCCGCGCTCCTGAGAGCTTTCTCAGTGATTGGCCTCATTTTCCAGATCACCTGGGAGAAGTTCCCGGGAAGGGGAAGGGGGAGACCATGGGGTCAGCGCCGCCCAGAGATCCTGGCACCGCTCGGCAGGCGGGCTGTGCCCTGTGTTCTCCGGCAGGCTCGGTCCTCAGTCACTTTCCCCGTGTCATTGCTTTATTTCCAAATTTCACTCCCGCCCCGGGAAAAATCTTTTATTGGGGTTTGACTGGGACATTTAAAGTACACACGTATACGAGGTCACCAAATTCATTAAAAACAATACCATGAACCACTCTTGGACCAAATAACTCCCTCCCCTCCAAAAAAGAAAACGGTTAACAAAAAATGGGGCGGCCCTTTTGAAGATGCGTTAGAGGCGCCGCCATCCGCGACGGGAAAGCCATTTGGCTGGCCTTGGCCCCAGCCCGGTGCGGGGGCGGGAAACGGCCGGGTTGGGGGCGCGGGAGTTCCGGGCGGGTGTCCCAACCCCGGGCCTGTCCGGCGGACAGACCGCGGGACGCCGCGCTAGATGCCCGCGGGGAGCGCAGACAGCTGGAGGGAGGCCCAAAGCCAACCCGTCTGCAACGAAGTCGCGCGTCTGGAACGAAGGCAGCTCATCTGGTTTCTCCAGACCTTTCCAGACCCTCGCACGGAACCTAGGGCGTTCCGCCCAAGTCTCCATCGCCCAGCCCCAGACGGAAGCCGCTGGTAGGACGTGGCTGGAGTGGGAGCAGCACCTAGAGAGCACTGACGAAGTGGGTGCGTGCAAGGGCTCACAGGGACACAACACACTCCCTCCCAGACGCCAACAGCCGCAACACACACTCCGTAGGCCACCACGCCACGCCCGCAACACACACACAACCGCATCAAGCCCACCACACAGGTGACACGCACCTTGTTACTTAGCCCCATCCCTCTAGACCCCCTGGATCCAGCGGAAAGTCTAAATGGTGGGGTTATTGGTTTCACTTTCTGTAGCCAAGACTAGACCCTTTTGAGGTCCGGCGTGTTTTTCTTTCGTAAGAAAAGAGTAGGTCCAATCCTGCGCCTAGTCTGGGTTGGAGTCTGGGAGAAGGGGGACAGCCGCACCTCTGTTGGGCTGGGCCTGGGAGAATGACCGGAGTGCTTTGGCGAGGGGTCGGGAGTGTTGGGTGGATGGAGGGGCCGGGCCTCCACATGGATGCCGAAGTCGCACCCGCAAACTCAAAGTAAGAGAAATAATCACGAGTACCAACAATACCTACCCCCGCCCCCGCCGCCGCAAACCAAACTCCGCAGCCTTTAACCCTGTGTACCACCTAGTTGGGCTCTGGGGGTGATGTTGGGGGGAGAGTGGACAAGGAGAGAGGGGTGGGAGGCAGCACAGTCCCTCCATCACTCCTCCCAGCTCTTGCAACCCTCCTCCACTGGGCTCAGCTAAGGGAGGCCCGGGTGCGAAGCCGAAAGGAGGGGCGGGCTCTCGCCAATCTGTTTAAGAAGGGAGAGGTGGCTCCCGCCGCTCCTCCTGCCCACATCTATCCTCAACGTCAATCACCCTCGTTAATTCCCACTGGAAAGGATCACCCAGGAGAGGTTCATCAACTGCTGCTTGGAAAAGGCTGGAGGGCAGGGAAGGGTGTAGAGGGGGAAAGGGCTTGTCCTTGCTGGAGGGGATTGGGGGCTCTGCTCCTCCTGACCTCCAAGGGGAGCTGAACTGAGCTGAGCTATCCTTTCTATCTTCTCAGACCAGTTTACCCCTTCTCTCCAGTGAAAACTCCTCTCAACTTGTGAGCTGATATGCATCTGTCCTGGCCCCACCTTGGCTGAGAGGTGGCTCCCAATCTCTGAGGGAGACAAGTCCTTCCCAGAAAGTGCCCAAGAACTAATGGGAACGGGGAAGCTCAGTCCCACTCCTGGCTACTACCAGGCAACCCAATAGGGCACTGCTTAGCTGCCCCGGGGTGTGAGGGTGCGGGTAGTGATTCTGTGACTGTGGGAGACACAGAGGGATCCAGATGGAAGCACTGTTCCTGAAAACAAACCTAAGGAAACTTCTGGCATCTTTGAAGGCTAAGGTGAGCTTGGGTATTCTGAAACCCTGTGTCTTGGGTAACACAATAGTGATGGTAATAACAGTGAACACTTATTAAGTGTTTTCTGTGTTCTGGGCACTATGCTAAGCCCTTACATGGATCATTTTATTTATCACACAGATTCTATGAGGTAAGTATTCATTTTATCTCCACTTTACAGAGGAGGAAATTGAGGCACAAAAAGCCTGAGTAACTTGTCCAAGCTAGAACAGGCCAGCTTGTCATCTTAACCACCATGGAGTTGTCTTACCTGAAGAAGCACCACTCAGCAAGGATGAGAGGAAGGGTTGGGGAGGAGGAGGGGTCCCGGGGAGATGAATGCCTTCTGTGGAATGGTGCTGGGAGAACTTGTAACATCAGTGATGGCTGATGTTTATTATGGGCTTATGCTGTATGTGTATTTTTCTCGTTGACAACTTCCAACAACCCTGCAAGAGGATCCTATCCCTCACTTTACAGAAGAGGAGACTGAGGCACAGAAAAGATGTGTGTAGAGTCTACACCCACTTGATGGGAGGAAAGGAAGTAGGGAAAGAGCTGACACTGAGAGTCAGGAGGCCCCACACTGTGGAGGGCCTCCAATACCAGGAGCTTAGGATGGGGCTGTGGGCAGAGGAGAGGACAGGGATGGGAGCTGAGGGACTTCCCAGGGGCAGCTTGGGTATGACCACGTAGGCTGGCGAGGGAAGAGTCTGGTGGCAGAGAGCCCAGTTAGGAGGCTGTTGCAAATAGATCGTGTGTGAAATGAGGAGGGTGGACCCAGAGGCTTCGTGGCAGAGGTGATGGAAAGAAGGGGACGTGTGAGAGAAGTTGCTCTGAGACAGATTCTGCTGGGCCTGGTGATTGTACAGGAAGAGGGTAGGAGCAAGCATGACAGAGAATTTCCAGGCCTGGGCAACCAGAGGAGCCTGCGGAGAAGCTGAGTGTTGGATTCAGAGATTCAGCGTTTGGGTGAGTGGAGGGATCTACATTCTAGGTTTGAGTGCTGCAGCAGGCAGCCAGACACGCTGGTTTCCCTCCATGCCCCTGCACAGGTGTATCTCCCCGGGACCCAGCCAGGGTGCACAGGTGAAACTTGCATATATGCAGATGTATGCAAATGAGAGTAACTCAGCCTGGGCCCTGAGCCAAGAGCCAGGGGAGGAGAAGGGCCACCCTCATCCTGACTCACCCTCTGACACGCTGCCTGGAATGCCACTTCCCCAGCTGGGCTTCCTCAAACTTGGGGAACTTGCTCCTGGAATCACCCTAAGCTCAGGCCCTGAAGATCACAAGCCCAGGAGACTGGGGTGCTGAAACTGGGGACTGTTTTAATCAAAATAAGGCTTTATTCTGAATCCTCTTTGCAAAATGGTGGCAAGGGCGGGGGGAAGAATACCAGGGTAATACAACTTTTTAAGCATAAACCTACATGGCAGTCCCCAAAGCATTTTCATATCTGTAACTTCCTTGGGGCCTCACAGTAACTTGTGAAGTAGATGATTTATTAGACCCATTTTATAGATGAAGACACTGAAGCCCGTGTTGTGAAGTGCCTTGCCAAGGAAAGACCTGGCTTGTGTGTATACAGAGCTGGATTTCCAATCCAGACCTCTGACTCAGTGCTCTTTATACTACCGTATGGTTTGGTGATGGGCTGAGGGAAGGGGAAGCTGATTCTGGATGCTGAGGTTTCATTTGGGGACCTCCTGGCACTCAAGTACCCAGACAATCATGGGAAAGACTCCCCTAAATCCTCTTGGTCTTCAAGAAGTTCTCACTGAATAACTAATTCCTTGTTAGTAAGCTTTTGATTTTAGATCCGAGGTCACACCCCTCCCATCTGGCTGGACCTCGCACTCCACTTCCAGCTCCTTCAAAACTCACTGCAACTCAGTACTTTCTTTTTAAGCACTTACTAGGTACTGCTCTGGGAAGGGCACAGTGGCCGGTCAACCTCGGTCCCATCAAATAGTGAATCTGGCAATTTCTATGTATCAAGTCCATAGGGTCACGAAAGTTGGACATGAGTGAGCACCTGTGCATGCACATGTATTAAAATGGTGATTAAAAATACAAAGAAGAGTGAATTAAAATACACAGAGTTAAAGAATGCTTAGAAACTAGGTATCCAGCTCAAGAAATAAGACTCTCCCAGGTCCTCAGGTACCCCACTGAGGGACCCTTCTGGACTATAATCCTCTCCTCCACTTGGGTATTCCAGGTTTTGTGATAACAACTTTCCTGCTTTTCCTTAGTTTTATCATCTATATCTGCTTACTTTCACCTGTTTGCGAACTTTTCATGAATGGAATCATACTGTACACATGATTCTTGCTTCCCTCACTTGACCATCTGTAGATTCCAGGACATCCTTCTGGCGGCATTGATCCTCTCAGATGCTCACAGGGGGCGGGGCCAGCGGGGGGTGGGGGGCAGTTGCTGTGTGAGGACAGGGATGGGGTCTTTTGCCTCAGGGAACACAGTATCCAACAAAGGGACAGGCATATAATAAGTGCTCAGTATCCAGGCACTGAATGAATAAGTGAAGATGAGTGAAATGGTGTACCTCTGGTTACATTAATGAGAAATCCCAGGGGCAGGGGTGATATAGGAGACCATAGGGTGACAAAGGACCCTTTGTCCCTCCCTACTCTGTCACTGCTCCTCAGAGAGCAGAGGCTGTGAACGGTAGCATCTGCCTAGATTCTGGTCCTTTTCACGGCTTAGCCAGGAAAGCACACTTTATTGACCTGGGCAAATAAAACTTCCCTGTGCCTCAGTTTCTTCACCTGTGACATGAACATAATAATAAGCCCACCTTTATAATGTTGTGAAGTTGAGCAAATTACCCTGGTACATAGATGTTTCATGTATGTTAGCTCCCCTTCCTCTTTCTGTTGGTTCCTTTAGCTCACCCACTGGCATGTGCCTGTCCCCATCACTTAATCTTTCTGGAAGGTATTAGAGCCAACTTGATTATAAAGCTTATGTTCCGGAGGATTCGGTGATGACTGAAGATTTCAATCCCAGGACCAAAAGCTCCTGTAGGGCAGAGACCCTGCCTTCCCCAGCTCCTCATCCTCATGGCATCTGTCACTGTGCTCTGCATTCCCAGATGTGCAGGGAGACATTTCGTCTCCAGCTAATCCAGGAGCCACCCTCAGCTCCTCCTAAGTATAGGAGTGCAGGTGAGGGTCTGTCCCTTGGCAGCGTTAGAACTCTTTCCCGCTGAGGATTGCAGCTAATCCTTATCATCTGGTCAGGTGGGGCAAGTGTTGCCATCCCCATTTCACAGATGAAGAAACCAATGCTCAGAGTGGCCCAGGGCCATGCCCAACATGGCACAACCAGTACGGGAAAGGGCTGGGATTGGAATCCTTGCATCCTGACATTGAGGCTCTCTGGGTTTTTCCAGAGCCAGAGTTGATGGGAGTCAAGATTTAAAGAGAATTAAGATAACCAGCCCCACAGAAAATGGGCAGTCAGCTGTAAAACCTGTCTGTGAACGTGTGAAAGGACTCAGACTGATTCTGTGTGATTTTTAAGGCCAGAATACTGAGAACCAAATGGAAATGTATATTTAGGTCCAATATAAGGAAGACATTTTAAATAATTAGAGCATTCCAAAAGTAGCACATTCTCCACCTGTGTCTTAGGCAACGACTCCCTCTGCCTTGTGTGCTTAGATTCTCAGATCTTATTTCCTCTGTTGGAATAAGGAGTTCTGGGGAACAGGTTTACCTCTCTTTGAGTTTTGCTTCCTCCAACCTGCGTGTGTACAGTCCGTCCTCAATAGGTATTTGAGGTGGTTGGCGGCATCAGGCAGAGTCTGGGGGATAGCATTGTAAGACGTGACTGAGAACCTGGGTTCCAGATCAGGTGGCAGTAGGTTCAGATCTCAGTTCTGCTGCTTGGAGAGCTGGTTTAGAGTTTCTGAGCCTCATTTTTCTCAACTGTAAAATGGAGTTAGTAATACAAACCATTAAAATTGTTGTAAGGATCAAATGACACCCTGTATGTGACTAGCTGAGTGCAGCTGAGCTCATGGAATGCTAACGATGCAGCTTTTTGATGACGTGTATACTTGAGGGGCTGCACCAGAGGCTGAAGAAATGGGGCAGGTCCCCACAAATGTCCCTCCAATTTGACAGCGTATGATTCTTCTATGAGCATCAGGAGAGCATCTGAGTAGAAACCTGGAAGTAGGTTGACTCAGTGGAGGAAACTGGGCTCAAAATAAACAGAACCCCAATTCAGAGTCCCCAGGTACTTGAAACTGTCCCATGGACTTTTCCTACCTTGCCCTGCCTGCTGCCCCCGCACTTAGGCAAGCCCTCAGGCCTGGGGTTAGGACCTAGTGCTACAGAACCATGGGATCATTATCCCTGGAAAAGATACTAAGAGTCCTCAGACTACCCTGGAAGCCCACCATCAGCCAAGCACAGGGTCCCAAAGTTCTGTTTTGGCTGTCACCTTCCCTAACCACAAGCCCTTCACTGGCCCAAGCCTCTAAACCCGCCAGATGCCATGGCTACCCTGGGAGGGTGACTGTTGCTCCTGCTTGCTGGGCACCCCAGGCTAGGAGAGGCCTTCGGCAGCCTCTGGAGTAGTTCTTGGCCTCCAGCACTGCTGCTCTTCATTGTTTCATAGTTCTTAGAGCTGGAAAGCACTAAGGCGGTCCCCAGAGCCAGTGGGTCTTCAATTCTGGAATCAAGGTCTGGACTGGGCCTAGTAATATTTATATTAATGAAATGATTCCTTCCCCACTGCCTACCATGAGAAGCTGCTTTGGCCCAGCTCCCTTACCCTTGTGTTACACATGGAGAAGCTCAGCCCTAGAAGGGACTTGACTGGACCAAGATGACATACTGGAGCTGGACAAAAGCCTGGTTCTATGGCCCCTCGTACAGGATGTTGTCCACCCAAGCTGCCTGTCAAGGTTCACTCCTTGTGAGGTGGGGGGAGTTGACACAGAAGTCTTTGCTGAGTCTGTCCCTGATACTACCCTCAGAGGTTGTGTCAATTACACGAGCGCCATACACCCTCCTGGAAATGGCCACTGAGAAGAATGAGACTGAATGGTCTTGGACTTGCTGGGGCCTCCCTAAGGTCAATGCGTGGGAGCAAATTGGTGTTTGGGACTAGGTCCATAGAGGGTCATACAAGCACGCATTTGGAAATAGCCATTACACTGGTGGACAGTTTTGGTTTGATTTACAATAACCTCTCTCTTCAACAGCACCCAGCACGGCACCCGGCACACAGGCTAAATGGTGGCATGTGGAATAAATGGATGAGGTTTAATGCTGATTGGACCATCAGCATCTCCAAAGCTACAAGCCTCTCCCCTTGGTGGCTGTGGGTGTGGAGACTCAGCAAAGCCTGAAGAATGAAAACAGTGGGCACTCAGAAAAGAGGACGGCCAGGGAGGACAGCCAAGAGAGGGGTTAAGCTGGCGGCTGTGGATCGGACACTCCCATTCCCATAGCAGGGCCTAACTCCCACCAGGTCTCAGTCCCAGAGGGTCCATGAGCAGAGTGGGTCTCCATGACAGTGTTTGCAATATGGGGATGTGAGCATGTGACTAGTGTGTAACTGAGACTGCATGTGTGTGACTCTTTGTGGCTTGGGTGTGGCTCTGCGCATTGTATGCTGTGTGGCTGTGGGCTGCATGTGACCATGGTGTGGCTGTGTGTGTGTGTGACTATGTGGGTAGAAATGGGCATTGCCTGTGTGATGCTGTGTATGCCTCTCAGGGGCTGGCTCTAGAGCGCTGGGTGTCAGTGTGTGCACATGGCTGTCTGTGCAGCTGTGCGTGCGCCTCTGGGAGGAGACAGCTGTCATGGGTGTACATGCCCGTGTAGGATCTGTGATGTTATTCGAGTGTGCCTTCTAGTCTGGCTGCGTGATGGTGAGTGTTTACGCCTGGTGGGTTACATGCCCTCAGTGTGTCACTGCGTGTCCCTCGGGGACTCAGCGTGTCACTGTGTGTGACTGTGTGTGAGACAGCATGCCCCTCAAACCACCTTCCTTGAGCAGCTTTGATGTGGTTGTTTCTAGGGGCCGTAGGACGCCAGTCACACTCCTGAGGACTTCAAAAGATGGCTGTCCTTTCTGTCAGCTGGGGAAAAACTCATTTCCCCTCACCCTCACCCTATCCTCTGCCTGTCTTAGAGGCCTGTTTGTTTTCCTATTTGTACTGCCTAGGGTGAGTTCATGGCCACAACTGACTCACCACTTTTCCAAGAGACTTGGGGAAGGAAACAGGGGTTGCTTGGCTGGGGCCTCTGCCCATTAGCCCGGGGACTTTCAGAGCAGGGCCGGGGGGGACATCGGGGTCCATTCTGGGCTGTGTGAGCACCTCAAGCCATTCACCCTCCCCAAACCTGCAAGGCCGAGGAGTCTTCTTTCACAGTAATTGTCTAGTGGCCAGTCTCCTACCTCAAATAAGAGGCCTCTCTCCTCATCTAAAAGTTCTCCCTTCCCTTTGCCAAGGTCGATTAAAAAGAAAGTTGGAGCTTTGGAGGGGCCCTTGGCATCTCCCTGGGAATCGGAGTCACCGCAGGTGATCCACGCTTGGTCCAGTTGAAGCAGCAGCCCGTGTGGCTCGCCTCAGCAGCACTGTTTGGGCGCCCCCTATGGGCAGAGGCTGCCCAGGCTGAAGGAGGCGGAGCTAGAGGCCCGCACGGTTTGATGGGAGAGACACCGTCGCTGTCTCCGAGCCGGGGAGTCTTCGCGGGAGTCAGAACCCTCCAACACACAAGCTCTGAGAAGACGGACAAGGAGGATTCAAACTGTCCCTCCCTGGGCCAGGAGGAGAGTCGTGTTCTGAGTCTGAGGTGGAATCAGAGAAGGCTTCTGGAAAGGGCTGAGCGAATTGATGCAGGCTGGGAGGGAGAGGGCGTCCCGGGGACCGGACAGCTGGGAGAACTGGGGTGGAACAAATATAGGAGGTGAGGTGAGCGGGAGGAGGCTGCAGCGGCATAACCCTCATGTGACATGGTGGGGGGCAGGGGAGGGGACTCTGGCTGGGCCCTGTCCATGTGGCAGAGGAACTCTACCTGAACAGAGAATCTGTGGATGGGAAGTCCCTGCTGGCGTCTACCTGGTGTCCCTCCGGCTGCAGCTAGCGTAGAGCACCCGAGTCTCCCAGGAGGGAGCTCAGAGGCTGTCCCTCACCACACTTTTCCCAGCTCTAGCTTGGGGAGCTGAGGCCTTAACCTTACTCCCAGTCAGCTGGCCCAGGCTGCTGACCATCCTGCCCCCACATGCCCCTGCCAGGGTCTTACCAGCCAGTGATGAAAACTTCCCTCCATTCCTGCCCTCCTCAGCTGCTGCTTTGGAAGCTCACTCCACAGAACCTATCCCTCCGCTCTCCTGACCCTGGCCTGAAACTCCTCTACTTCAAAGTTAGAGGTATTTGGGCCACCCTCCTGGAGGAATTGAGAAGCGCTTCAGACTAAGTCAAGGGGCCGGGCTTTAGGGGACTCACTGGGCAAGGTGTTTAGCCTCAGTTTCTCCATCTTCAAAATGGGGCCAATGGCCCCTGCCCTGTTGGGCTCCCAGGGTGGGTGTAGGGAAGGTGCCAGTGAGCTCATGGGTGTGAAGGCCCTGGTGAGCTGTAAATAGTCTGGTGCTCGTGGGAGGGAGGGAGGGAAGGAAGCTGTGTTATTCCAGCTGGGCCTGGCTGCCTGCATGGAGGGCTTGGCCGGGGGGGGGGGCTGGGGACTGTGAGGGTCTCTTGCCAAGTACTGGAAACCAGGGTATTTAAGCCCAGCACTCCAGTGAGATCTTGGTGTAGGTAAGACTCTGCAGAGGCCGCATCAGGGACGAGTGCCAGGGTGACAGCAGCAGGGACTGTGATATGAGCACTTTGGGCAAACCATTTGGACGGCTTTGGGAAGATGGGCGAGAAATCTGAGGTCACTGGTGACATCACTCTCAACCTCCCTGACACCCCTGCTTCTCAGGGGAGGAGGACAGAGATGCGATCTCTGTCCCTAAGCTCTGGGGACAGGAGGCTGAGAATGTTAGCTAGCAAGAATTCAGGGGATTAGCTGTGGCTTTTTCTGGTTAGGAAGATTCTGGAGCTTCAGCCAGCTTTTCAGGAGGGTCTTGCTGTATCTTTCTCTTGTCTCTCAGAGAGAAGTTTCAGACCCGCCTCTTCCAGAGGCAAACCAGGGCCTTCCCCTAGGTACCCTTGTCCCCTCCAACCCATCTGCCTACTGACTCCCTCTACAGAGTCACCTTAGCCTTCCCCTCCTGAGCCTTTGAACAGGCTACCCTCCCCATTCTGGAATTTCCTCCCCCAGAAAATGCCCTCCTCAGCCTCAGATCGAGTCCTGCCCCTGTCAATTTCTTGCCAGGTGACCCTGGTCAAGTCACCAAACCTCTTTGAACCTCAGTCTTCCCACCTGTAAAATAGGGCTAATACTACCTCCCAGGGTGGTGAGAATAAAGAGGTAACACATAAAGCCCTGAGCCTACTTCCTGTCCCTGGTGAGAAACAGCACCTTCACTTTTCCCAGCATCCTTTGCAGTGCCTCAGTTTGCTTTATACACTGATTTGCCTTATTTATGGCTTTGTAACAAAAGACAGACATAAGCTAAGAGCTTACTATATGGTTAGCACCATAGCATGCTCGGTTGGGGAGAGATTCAGAAAAGGTTCTCTGCCCACCTGGAAACATTTTCTAGCCAGGGTGGGCAGCTGACATCCATATACATGGAGCATCCAACCACTCTGACAGTGCAGCTATCATGAGACCAAATGAAGAGCAGTATTATGCGAGGCAGAGGATGGTCAAGACAGGAGTGGTTTGAGGGACTTTCTGGAGAAGAAGGCCCTGCAGGGTAAGTACAGAAGACAGAGGGCATAGCAGAAAGATGACCATGGTGTAGTCAGTGGGGACACAGGAGTAAAGAGAAAGTGTGGAAAATGTTGGGAGTGAAGACTGAATTAAGAAGATCATGCCAGAAGCTGGAGACCCTTAACAGCCAACTCCTAAGGTACATAGAAGGACTTAGATTGGACATAGTAAGAAACAGGGAGCCAAGGCAGGGGAGCCTGAACAGGGAGGAAGGTTAGAAGGGAAGGGGTGGGCTGCCCATTTTTTAAGCATCAATTGTATTCCAGATTGTGGCTAAGTGCTTATTGTCTGTTTTCCTACTTAATCCCCAAGCAACCTGGTGAGATACACATTGATCCCCCACTTTATAGACAGGGAAACGAAGACTTGACAAGTTAATTAACCTCCTCAAGGTCATAGCAGAGATGGCAATGGCAACCTACTCCAGTACTTTTGCCTGGAAAATCCCACGGCGGAGGAGCCTGGTAGGCTGCAGTCCATGGGATCAGTAAGAGTCGGACACAACTGAGTGACTTCACTTTCACTTTTCATTTTCATGCATTGGAGAAGGAAATGGCAACCCACTCCAGTATTCTTGCCTGAGAATCCCAGGGACAGAGGAGCCTGATGGGCTACCGTCTATGGGGTCGCACAGAGTCGGACACGACTGAAGTGATTTAGCAGCAGCAGCAGCAGCAGCAGCAGCAGCAGCAAGGTCATAGAATTAAGGAGAAATAAAGCAACTAAGCTGGCTAACTACAGAGTCCATGCACTTCCTGGCTAAACCCAGTTTCCCCCAAAGAAGATGGGGGTCAGCACTGGGCAGCGTCCTTCTTCCTCTCCTTGCCCTCACCAAGCCCTTGGTGGAGTTTGTTTTATAGACTGGGACTGTTTGGGGCCAGGGTGGATAGAGTTACCTTGGCAGACTGATTTTCCATTTGCTTAGGGGATGTAGAGGAGGACATGGGACCACTGGTCTCTGGTCAGCATATATGGAAGAGGAGTCTGGAGGGCCTGGGGTGAGAGGGAGCAGAGGTGACTGGGTGTCTGGGCCTCCTGGCCCAGGAGGAGCAGGAGGTTGTTGACAGAACTGAGGAAGCCACAGCAAGTTGTAGAAAGAACGAGAAGTCCAATTTAGAACACACTGAGCCTGACACATTGGGTCAAGCAGAAAAGCCCCAGCTTTGGAGCCCAGCTTGAGCTCAATGCAGAGGCCTGAGCTTGAGGATTTATAAGCATTCTTTTCTGTCCCCTCCAGACTGGTGATGCCCAGGGAATGGTGACTGTATTACCTCTTTCCTTGGTCTCCCCGCTGGCCCTTAGAGTGGGGTCCGGGAGTCATTTCAGGAAGGGACGAACTGGCAGCTCCGCTTACCTTGGCCCCTTCTCCCCTCCCCCTCCTCCCTCAGCCCTTTGATGCCTGGAAGCCAAAGGACCAACTCCCTCCTCTACCGGGGCCTTGCAACTGACCCCGCCAGCACTCCAGTTAGCTCTGTGTGTCTCCCTCCCCCAGGTCACTCATCTCCTTCGGTAGAAATCTCTTGAGTGCCCACTACACCAGGCCTTGTGCTGGGCCTTAAGGACATAGCCATCCTCAGAAAACTTACATTCTAGTGGGGGAGATAGACAGTAACCAAGATATTAGAAACCATTTTAGCTAGTAATCATGCTGCGAGGAAGAATAAAGCCGAGGTGTGGAGACAGAGGGATGGGGCTGCCAGGAGACACAGGGACACTATTGTAGATGGTGGCCGCCTAGGAAGGCCTCTAGGAAGAGCACTTTTGAGCTCTGAATGACAAAGGTGAAGGGAAAAGCATTCTAGTTGGAAGGAACAGCCAATACAAGGGCTCTGAGGCAAGGTCAGAGGTAAAGCTGAGGCAAGCGTTTCTGTAGAAACAGCAAGAGGGCTGGGAGGCTGGTGTGAAGTGAAGGAGGGGAAAGGGGAAGATGAAGTTCCGAGGTGAGAGGGGCCTGGCTGCGGTGGGGCCTTGTGGAGTTGCCATATTATTTTGAACAAGGTGGAAGGGCCTTGTGGGGCTTGAAGCAGAGGAAGGGCTCTCTGATTGCGTGGATAAAGATCCCTTTGGCTGAGGGGGTGAGTGCTGAGATCAGTCAGGGCTATTTCTCATCCTTCTTCTCTAGGATCTCAATGCCCTGTAGCCCCCAGACACCTCTATGCATCTGCAGACATGTCCCAGGGAACATTCCAGAGGTGCTGCTTTCATGTATCGTCTCATAATGAAAAAAGTCCTAGGAAAGATTTTGGGAGACCCCAGTGGAGTGACTTGGAGGAGGAAATGGCAACCCACTCCAGTATTCTTGCCTGGAGAATCCCATGGACAGAAGAGCCTGGAGGGCTACAGTCCATGGGGTCACAAAAAGTCGACTAACACACACACAAGGGAGTGGCTATCATGAAAGAACTGCCTCATTTGCCCTTTAGGGGGTCCCTTTGTCCCCAGCCAGTGTGGGTATGCCTCAGAGTCAGGGGCTCTGTGAGGAGGGTGGCTCCTGACCAGGGCCCACATTGACACCCAGACAGAAATCTCGTATCTGGAGAAACTGAGCGAAGAGGGAAGGGAGGCAGGCAGGTGTTGCAGCAAGTGATTCAGTGGGTGACCTTTGCCCTCTGCTCTCCCCCAGACCCTGCTGGAGCCCCTGGTTGCCCAACGTGCGAGGCGGGCAGGGGCAGGGGCCTCTTCTGGGTGGGGCCTGTGGCATCTGGCGGCCTCCTGGGGGCTGACCCTGGGAATGGACGCCCAGCAGCCTTGGGAAAGGACTGAGTCAGATCCGGAGAGCAGCGCAGGGCGGCCCAGCTGAGGTCACGGTCTGGTGGCTGGAGGTGGCTTCCTGACCCAAGTCCTCCACCCCCAGCTGATGTTTGTTCTGAGGGCCCTCCAATGTGTGCCAGGCGCCTTCCTGGACTCAGGGTAGCACTCCTGGGATGCAACGCACGCAGAGCCAAGACCAAGCCATTGCTGGACTCCAATCTCTGCCCCTCTGTGGACCCAAACTGACAGAGGCCGACCCTGCCCTCAAGGAGCATTCAGATTCAGGGGAAAGGCACAACCTTGTCCCCAAAGAGCCCCTGGTCTAAGAGAAAACTGAAACCTATTTAAAGAACTCTAAGATGACAGGACTTCCCTGGTGGTCCAGTGGCTAAGACTCTGGAGGAAGGGGACCCAGGTTGATCCCTGGTTGGGGAACTAGATCCCACATGCCACAACTAAGACCCCATGCAGCCAGATAACTAAATAAATATTTTTTTTTAAAAACACAAACATGGGAATCCAAAGGAAACTTCTCCAACTGGATCAAGATGAGTGGAGGATGAATGAGGGTTGGGGAGAGAAGCACTGTGTGCTCAGAGCTTAGGCAGTAGCTGTCCTGACTTGAGGGCGCCCCTGTTCCTACATGGGTCATCTCACTCCTGGCTCCTCCATCCGGAAGCTCATTCCCTGACCCCCTCATTCCCACAGTGCACTGCGTGGGGAGTTGTGCAAGGGTCAGGCGGCAGGGTGGCAGGCTGGCTGGAGAGGGGAGATTGCTGTCTCCCTCCGACTCCCTGAGGCCTTCCCTCCTGCAGCCCGGCCTCTGTGCAGCAAGCACCCTCCTCTGCGGTTGTTGTCAGTTGTCTGGCCTGAGGCTTCCCCTCCCTCCCCCACACCTTCCTGCCCAAGAACAGCGGCCAGAGGCCTAAACAGGAGCAAGCCAGAGGCCTAAGACAGGAGAAAGCCAGAGGCAAGAGCGGGCTGAGGCATGGCTGAGTCCACAAGAGCAAGAAGAGAGTCAAATGTCCCCTGGACAGAGCCTTGTGCTGGGAGGTTTCCTGCCTGAGATGGGCATCAGTAAGCCCCCAGCACATATAGCAGGACTTAGCCCCAGGCTCAGAGACGCTGAAGGTGGACTCTAGATTTAAAACTATGAAAATCAGAGGGTCCTGGAGAGAGATGTGAGTGAGTGGTTTTATAACACTCCCAGCCATCTCCACCTGTAACTGCCTACCTTGGAAGGGAGTGAGCTACCCATCAGAGAGGCATTAAAGCAGATACTACAGAAGTTAATCATCCTCTCATTGAATATTCATTGACTACCTTCTGTAGGTGGCTCAATCCAGGCAGTAAGTGGGGAGGTGGGTGCTGAGTCACATGGGAGTTTAAAGTCCCTTCCAGCCTGGAGAGCCAAGGCCGTGTCAATCTAGGCAGGGTTCTCAGAGGAGGCGGCAAACAACAAAGAAAGGACTTCTAAGCTGGGCTAGGAATGGCCAGGCCTGAGGCCTGGAGCCTGCTGAAGCCTGAGGCAAGCTGCTGCTAGACACCAGTCCCCGCCCCGGGGGTATGCGGGCTTAGGTCCTAGGGGTGCAGAATGGGGAAGGGGAGCCAGACAGCTTCTTAGAAAGTGGTAGGCAGGTGAGCAGGGCTCCCCAGTGATAATTAAGGAACAAAGGTGCCGAGGAGCAGGGAGCCTGAGCGGGCCTCTGGGGCAGGCGGGCTAATGGGAGCCTGGAGGAGAGGTAATAACAAGCGGAGAACTGAGCAGACAGCCCGGCGTCGCTACACCCACAAGCCACCCCCTCGCCCTCCTGCGCCAGAACAATAACTGAGCACCCAGCTGGGGGTGAAAACATATGGATAATACACAGGCAGGCTGTTTTGGGCAGGCGCTGCAATGAGGTGGCTACAAAGGATGTGAATATGTTGGGAGAGAGAGCCTGGGGGAAGCAGATGAGCCTGCGGGTGGCAGGAGAGGTCAGAAAGAGGGTAGGGATGGGGGCAGAGAACTTGGGCAGGGATATGTCGACCTGGGGTGGTGCCTGGGAAGATGCTTAAATGGAGCACTGTCCCCCGCAACCATGTTCTGGTGACTCCTGTCTCCAGATGTTACAGGTGGCCATTGAGGCAAGAGAGCGGGGCTCAGAGACAGGGAGCCTGGGCTCTGGTTCTGCTTTGGAAAGTATTGTAACCCAGAGTAAGGGTTTGAATCTTGGGCCTCCTCGCCTGTTGAAATGGAAGTAATAATATGTACCATGCAGGGTGGTAGAACAGTTCAGAGGGCTGGTGTGCAGGAAAGCCCCTTGCTCGTGGTACCCTCAATACAGGTATCCCCAGACTAGATGGAAATCAGACTTGCACCTGGAGCCACACACCTGGTTAGTCGTCTGTCGGAGCCTGCACACCAGCAAATGAACAGAATTCACTTACAGAGCCTCACGCAACATTTGACCTTCCCCAGTCCTTCCCACTGTACAGACACCTGTGTGTTACATCTGTAACAGCAGAGTCCCTGAACTCCCCTTTTCACAAATTTCCACAGGTTCATGCAGCTCACCAGCTGCACCCCCAGATAGAGGCCTGCAAAGCCACCCCATCCCCAAGCCATGCTGTAGTGTGCATTCCTGCTCACCACAGAGAACCCTGTCAATGGATAGAGTGCTGAACTAGTACAGACACACTGTTGCCCAAGCGTGCACACACACACCTGTGTATACTTCTGCATGTGCCTAAAATTTTGGAAACAGGGCTGAGAGATTGTCTAGGTCAACCCCTGATTCGAGACTAGAGACCATTCAATGCTCTCACAACTGATGGTTGTCTAGTCATTGGGGATTTCTGCATGCACACACATTATATACCTGTGTTCACATGCGCACACATCTGTTAGTGCATTTGGCTAGCGCAATAGTTGTTCTCCTCCCCTCCAAACCCCTCCATATATTCTGGTCCAGCATAGTGCTGTCTGATTCATCTTCCAAGACTCAGCTTTCCCCATATCTCTCTATTGCTCAGACACCCTATGTGGCACCCCATTGCCCTCTAAGATGAAGTCCAAAGTTGCTTCATTCTGTTTCTTGTTCTTTTTGAAAAATATTTTTTGGAAGATTTTTTTGATGTGGACCATTTTTAAAGTCTTTAGTGAATTCATTACAATAGCACTTCTGTTTTATGTTTTGAGTTTTTTGTCCACAAGACGTGTGGGACCTGGAATCAGGGATCAAACCCACACCCTCTGCATTGGAAGGACCACCAGGGAAGTCTTTCTCCCTCTCCTGCTTCGGTGGCTCCCCCAACTTCATGCGACACCAGTAACCTTAGAAGACATCAGTTCTGTCCCCAATCCAGTCCATGAATCCCTTTTAAAAGTTGTTTTCAAGCCTTCATTTGAGGTTCCAGTGATGAAAACTCACTACCTTCTGAGCTAGCCCATTTCCTTTTGTTACAGAAAGCTGTAGTCATTTGAGTTTAATCTAGTGAAAGCAGCCCAGCCTGGTTCAGCTTCTGCTGCCTCCTGGAAGTTTGCTGTAACCTCTTGCTCCATGGTTCTCCCTTGAGCATCCCCTCCCTTCATGTCGGCTATCGTTTTTGTGCCTCCTCTTCTTTGCCACGAGACTCTGAGCCTCTTGGGGACAGAGTGCTTGGAATAACACAAGTGCTCAGTAATTAGGCATCTTTTTGGTGGGAAATGCTCACATGCACACCCATGTTCAGCTGAGCATGTGTGCAGGCCTGTCCCCGTGCATTCTGGGAATGCACAGCACAGTGACTGCAGGTTCTGACACAGGTGGGCTTCAGAGATCATGACAGGAGGCCCCACTGACCTGAGACTCAGATGCTCCAAATTGCCCAGTTCTGTTCCCATTTCCCTTCAGGGGAGTGAGCACAGCTTAAGGAGGGGTCAGAGGTGCCTCAGATACTCTCCTGGAGCCCCCAGACTGTCACAGCACTGATTAATTTTGTGATGCAATTGCAGACACAGTCCCAGTCTCTGACTCCCTCCCTGCATTATTTTTCTGCACAGCACACATCCCCTTCTACAGGCTCTATCACTTGCTTATTTAACTACTTTCTAGCTCACTTTTCTAGAATATGAGCTTCTTAAGCACAGGGATTTGGGACTGTTCTGTTCATTTCTGTATGCATATGGGTGTGTGTGTGCTTAGTCGCTTTAATCATGTCCGTCTCTTTGCAACCCTGTGGACTGTAGCGTACCAGGCTCCTCTGCCCATGGGATTCTCCAGGCAAGAATATTGGAGTGGGTTGCCATGTCCTCCTCCAAGGGATCTTCCCAACCCAGGGATCGAACTCCTGTCTCTTATGCCTGCCTGTATTTGCAGATGGGTTCTTTACCACTGGTGCCCCCTGTGAAGCCCTCATTTCTGTATCCCCAGCTTAAAATAGCACCTGGCATATGGGGTCATCATCTGTCGAATGAATGATGGTAATAGATTTCTTCTCCATCATCACCCCTGGACAGTGAGCTCCAGGAGGGCAGAGGCCATTCCTGGATCTGTCTGCTCAGTGCCCAGTGCAGTGTGGGGTGCACTAGAGGAGCTCGAGTCCATGCCTGTTGGTCGAATGAACAGGAGTCGTCAGTAGAGTTCTTGTCCATCCACAGCACACCCAGAGCCACCTGCTGGCACAGCCATGGTGGAATGGGCGAGAGGACCAAGCCTAAGAGGAAGAAACCAGTTCCTACTCTGGTGGGTCTGCACACATCCAGCTCCTGACAGCCTCACTGACTGACCAAGCTGCAGTCTTGGGATGCAGACATGCGGGTAGGGGTCATGCAAGCTTCTTAGGAGTTCTAGGAGAAGCAGGAGGAGCCGGTGGCTATGGCTCAAAGGGACTATCAAAGGGCTATGGCTCAATAGGGTGGAAAGTGAAAGTGAAAGTGAAAGTCGCTTGGTCGTGTCCGACTCTTTTCAACCCCATGGACTATACAGTCCATGGAATTCTCTAGGCCAGAGTACTGGAATGGGTAGCTTTTCCCTTCTCCAAGGGATCTTCCCAACCTAGGGATTGAACCCAGGTCTCCCACATTGCAGGCGGATTCTTTACCAGCTGAGCCACAAGGGAGATAGAGGGGAACTGTTTGGCTTTGTGCCCTTTTCACAAACCACAGAGTCAGCCCCTTTGTCATTTTCTAATAGGGCACCTTTGGGCCTCGCTCAGTCTTTCTGACCTCAGTTTTTCCATCTGGAAAATAGTAACAGTATTAACTTGTAAGCGAGCCACTAGTATAGAGCAGGCGCTGACATGTCGTCTGTTACTGTGAGGACATTGATGATGATGATGAAAAAACAAGTAGAGGGAAATAAGGAACCCAGCCTCTCACTTCCTAGTCCTGGGAGTTGTCTCAGAATCCTCTTCTGGATGTTGGGTTAAAGGGACCATGATCCCAGGGGGCTGAGCTTTAGGGGAGCTGAAGGCTGGAGGGACTCAGGGACCCAGAGGATAGAGGGCTGGGCCAGCAGAAGGCAAGGTGCAGGGAGACCAGGCTCTCCAGTCCAGGGGAGAAAGGGAAACTGAGGCAGAACTGAACCCATCTAGTTCCCGTGCTGCTCTGCATTATGCACCAGCGGGAGGGGGGCACAGTGGCACAGGGATGGCAGCATCAGGAAGTTCTCCCAAGGGACCTGCTATCAAGCTGTGGACTTGGGATGTAGGTTCCATCGGCTCTGGGCAGAGAATGTCCTTGCCTTGGAGGTCCCAGGGATAGTGAGAGAGCCCACTGGGGAAGGAGTCAGGAGACCCAAACTCCAGCCTAGGCTCTGCCTCTCACTCACTTTGGGGCAAGTCACTCCCCCTCTCTGAGCCGTAGTTTCCTCCTCTGTCAAATGGGAGGATTGACTGGATGGTCTCTGATGCTTCCCTGGTGGACAGGCCATGGTTCTCTAGAGAAAGGGAGGTGAAGCACATCAGTGTGACGCATGGCAGATCGTAGTTGCTCAACAAATTTTGGGGCTCCAACATGTTTGGAGCTGTCCTCTGAGAAGAGAGAAGGCAAGGCTCCCCTCCTACTCCACTTGCCCCCGTTAACTTCTGCGAACAAGAGAGTCCTCCTCTGGGGAGCCAGAGGAACCATCAGTCAGCCTCCTTGGCTGCCCTGCCTCCATCGTACCCCAACTTTGTACCTCCCAGCACCCCACCTCCCTTCTCCCTCGCACACCCCATAGCTACAGGGCAGCTGCCGGGGACTGGGGGGCAGCAGTGGAGCTTCCTGCCAACCTCCTCACAGGCTCTCTGGGTCCTGCTTAGGTAGTTGAGACCTGGGCAAAGACCAGGATCTCAGCTGCTTGTCCCTACAACTTCTATCAATAGTTTCTTCAGGGTCCAAGTCCTGTAGACGTCAGAGGTATCAAAGCCTCTGTGCTCCCAGCACTGAGACAGACTGAGCTCTGGTCTCTCTTCAGTGAGGCCCCTGCCTATGAGAGGGTCCCGATCCATGGGGGAGGCAGCCTACAACCTCA
This sequence comes from Bubalus bubalis, assembly GCF_019923935.1. Taxonomy (NCBI): domain Eukaryota; kingdom Metazoa; phylum Chordata; class Mammalia; order Artiodactyla; family Bovidae; genus Bubalus; species Bubalus bubalis. The sequence goes on along the minus strand of NC_059159.1, from coordinate 26,401,693 downwards.
CCTCATGGTGGAAGAGCTGCCTTAACAGATGATTTCCAAACAGCGTAGGGCATTTGCAAGTGTGTCCATCTGCCTGTTGGGGATGGCGGAGAGCTCACGCGGGCAGGGATGAGAAGGGGAGGAGAGGTCATCTCAGGCTCAGGGTGGGCACAGTGTGTTCCAGTGATGGGACCGGAAGCACAGGCAGAGGCCAAGCTGCGGAGGCCGTGGTGGACCAGGCCGAGTCCAGCAGGAAATGGGTAGCAATGAAGCTGGCCATCCATCCCTAAAGTGTGCAGGGCCCAGGACTACAGTCCAAATGGAGGCCTACAGATCAAGATACTAAACTGCTAAATAAAATGTTCTTTTTGCCTTTCTTGACAAGTAGGCCTTCATAACAATTAAAATTTAAAATGTGTATAAAGCCATGGATTTTATATGGCTGAATATTAATATGACTAAAACATTCTAATATAACAATTAAAATTAAAAGGCAAAATACCAATTATAGCTAATGAATATCAATACAGTAAATTAGAATTATTAAAGTAAATCTAAATGCTTAATTTAAAATTTTATAAATATAACTATGTATAAAGAGATATTTTTATAAGATATAATGTTTTGTAATTTCAATGTTCAGTGCCCATTGAATTACCAATATAAAGATTCACTATCAAATTTCACATATGGTACATCTAGACTTACACTTATGTAAATTGTTCAATAAATTATTTAGTATAATAAAATGTTTCTCACCTGCAATGTGCATCTGTTTTTAATATTATGCTAATTTGTGTGTACTTCTGGAACTCAAAGAGAAGCAGGAACGTGGATGCTTGATACTACCAGGAAATTTTATTACATAAGAATCCATTGCAAAAAAAAAAAAAAAAGAATCCATGGCATTATTCTTGAATTTTTTCTTTAAAATAACATTGCATGTATGCTAGCTGCAAGGAAGGATTTAGCAAGTATATCCATTTACTTTTTATTTCACCTGAGCACTTGCACAGCGTTCATTGATGTCACTCGTAGAGTGACGTTGGGATGGTATACAGACACAGTTGCTTTTTGTTTCACGATCTTAGAGCAATACCATGCTGGTGTGATCAGTGTTAATCACAAGAGCAGATGTTTCAAGTTCTGGGTTGTGCCAAGCAGCACTCAGTACCAGACCCTGCATAATCTAGGCATCCAAGGGTGTTTCAACAAATGCTGCACCAGTGCCGTATTCGTGCTTTGAGGGGCCTGGAGCAGGGGGCCCTCTTGCTGGCTCTAAGGGCAGTACTGGGTTGAAGGGCGTTGAGCAGAGACACGGCATGGTTACATCCTCACATTAGCAAGACCACTATGGAAGTTCTGGGGAATAGATCAGAGGGAAATAAGGAGTCTGGGGGAACTTTTCCGGGGCCCTGTTGAAATAATTTCTGGGTAAGAAAAGATGGAAGCCTGGACAGAGACGTGGGTATGGGTGTTAAATGGTGAAGAAAAGTTAAGAGGGATATTTAGGAAGAAAGCTTTTTTCTCCTTTTTTCCATGGTCTCTAGAATCTTCTCTCCAAGATGGGGTAGGGGGACATACACCTAAAGTAAGAGAAATTCAGAATCAAGGGCGAATGATGACCAAGATGGACCCAGTCCCGAACTGTTTGATGTTCTCCAGCAGATAGCAAGTGATGAACAAGAGGCCTCGGTTGGCCGACCATCCCCATGGGGGCAGTGCCTGTAAGTGTGAAGAGGCGGATCAGAGTTAGACCTCAGGCAGCTCTGCTCAAGATGGGTGCAAGGTGGAGGACAGGCTGGGGCCAGGGAGGAGCATCCCCAGGCAGGGCCTGCTTGGTCTGGGGCCAAGTGCCTGGAGGCATCAGGCTGGACAAGATGACCTCACAGGGAACTCTTCCAACTCCAGGCTCTCTGCCCTGATCCCAAGGGCTAAAACTCCGCCCGCGTCCTCTGCACTCCACCATGTCTACACCTGGCAGCCCTTGCAGATGGTTATCTCCCCTCCCCCCACCCCACGCCTCCGCCCGCCTGTCCGTCTGCCAACAGCCCCACTCCTGGCCTTTCATCTCGAGCCACAGCAGCCAGGTCCGACGCGGCAATCCCCTGCCCCCCAGGGCTGTCCAGCTCCGCAACTTCTCCCAGGCTTGGAGCCCACAGGCGGGAGGCCCGGATCCCCCGGGGCCATAGCCTCCTGCTGCAGACCCTGCGCGGGGTGGCCTGGGGGGCCCACCACTCCTCACCCAGTGAAGAGGAGCACACACCGGAGGCACACCCGCAGTGTCCTTTCCTCCCTGGCAACCCCCCCTCTATTGGTCCTCACCCCAGGACCCCTCCTGCCTCCAGGGCCTTTTTCTTGCCCTGTCCTCTCTGACTTGAAGGCCTGGGCAGCCAGGGGAAGCCCATGAGACTGAAGGAGAAGGCTGGACAATGGAAAGAACAGACGTCAGGGAGGATGGCCGCCATTTTCCTCACCCAATTTTTCTTCTTTTCCTGAGTTTGGCAGAGGCAGGCGCAGTGCTGAGGCAGGGGGCTGGATGAACTGACCAGTGGCAGGTCAGGATGGTCAGCTCCTCAGGTGATAGGTTGCCACTGCAGGCATCAGTCCCCTTCCAGCCCCAGCCCCGTCCCTTCCTAGGGCCTTGGGGGAAAACCTAAGGTGCAGACGACTGGCATAGGTGGGATGGGATAAGTCCTCTGATACTGGTGGGTGGCAGTCACCAGGAGGCTGAGGGAGGCGGGGCGGGAAGCAGAAGATGCTTTGATGGGGACAGGCAGGCTGACCCAATAGGTCCAAATTGACCTCTAGGCCTCACTGTGGACCGAGGTCTGCATGGGACTGAAAAGCCTGGGATACAGCCTCCTCCTCTGGCTGGAGTGAGTTGAGTAAATCTTGGCCATTCCCCTGCCTCCAGCAGAAAAAAACAGAAGCCCCCTTTGGCAAAGGGAGGGCAGAGGCTTGATCCATAACCTCCCCTCTCCCAGCCTGAAGCACCCTCTGGGCAGCCAGGTGGGCCTGGCCTGAGTTCTGTGGGCCACGGTCATCCAGGAGCCAGGCCAGGAAGTGTGGGTGCCTCCTGCTCAGGCTGGGGGGGCCCTGAGGTCAGACACTGAGTGTTCTAACCTTCCTACTTGCCCCCCCACAGTACTGGGGGCCACCACCCACTGCCGATGACATCCAGGTGACTTTCCTGAAGCCTCGTCACCTGCTGCTTCCTGCTCTCCAGGAGCCAGGCGGGGAGCAGGAGGGGGTGGGGAGCTCTGTCGTCACCCCCGGCTGTTTGCCGGTCAGGTTGAATGGACAGATGAGAGGAAGGCATGCTCCTGGGGGCTGAGAGGTCCTCAGAGTTGCCCAGAAGCAGCATGACTCGAGCAGAGCTTCGAGGGGTGGGCAGGAATTGGAGAGAAGGGCGTTCACTGAGTAGGGGAAAGAGGCAGGCAGGAACCCCTGCTACCACGCTGGCCGCGCAGCATACTGACTGCCAGAGCTCCAGACCCACGGTGTGCTGAGAGGGGCAGGAGGAAAGTGTCTGTGCACAGAGCGGGCAGGATTACCCTCGGAGGAAGCGGGTGAAGGGACATCATTATTTTACTGTTTATTTTCTGACACTGTGGAAACTCACGCAAGAATGCATTCATCTAGTACTTGTGGAATTAAAAATATATATATAATAAATGGTGAGTTCTGAATAAAGTGCTGGCTGTAGTTAATAGAAATGTACCAGTGTTTGATTCTCGCTGGGACGAAGTTACCTGAAGGATACAACCAAAGGAAATTTTTGTGTCCATACAGTATGGGGGAAAGTGTATGGGAACTTTCTGTTTTATCCTTGCAACATTTCTGTACATCTAAAATTATTCTCAAATCAAAAAAGAGAGGTGTTAAAATATGATAAAAAACCAAAAATGCGTCACTCAGACAAAGCACTGCTACGAAGAAACTCCATTTGTCACCTTGCCACGCTGGTGGCTGACATAGGCCTGACTGCGAGGTTTGGGGGCAGATGGATGGGACAGGCCCACTGTGGGAAAGGTCAGTCATTCCACAGAGCTCAGCTGGTGGGGGAGGCTGTGAACGCTTGACCAGGGGCATCAGGAGTTAGTTTGTCTTCATGGGCCAAGGAACTGCTGGATTAATAGCAGTCCAGACAGTTTCTGGGTCATCCAGCATGTGCGATGGGCTATGGTGCCGAAATGCAGGAGCTGGGGGAGTATGAAAGCAAGCTCTTAGAAGGAGGGGACATCTCATGCCTAAAGGTAAGTGGGAGATAGAAAGGGGGCGAGGGGAGGAGAGCCTGCTAGACAGAGAGCCTGCATGTGGCTCCTTCTGGAGGGGAGGGGAGAGGCAGCTCAGGGTCACCGCCAGAATGTGGAATCCGGACTCCTTACTCACTGTGTCCCTGGGCAAGTCACTTGAACTCATGGGGCCTCAGTGTCCTCATCTATAAAATGGAGATTATCATTCTATCTGCCTTGCCTGCCTCCCGGAGGCCTTGGTGTGGCAAGCCTCACATGAGACACTCACTGTGGAAAGGCCTGGCGTGGAGCACAATCACCCTGGGAAAATGAGCACCATGTCCACAGTAATGGCAGGGTGCTGGGCACCCCTTCTCCACCAAAGTCAGTTCTAGCCACACTCCGCCCTGGATGCAGACCTTGGAGGAGCTCCCCACACCCACCCCTCATCAGGATCCTCCCTAAGAGCCAGTGACCTCCCCATGATTGCTGGGGGCAGATGCCAGCCCTCCCCGGGACCCCCAGGAGATAGCCAGAGTCCCCCACGGTGGGTGGGGGCGGGCAGTGGAAGCCCGGGCATGCAGGCTGCCAGTGCTGAGAAGATGCTGAGGTGGAGATGGAGGTATCTGTGAGGGCCCAAGCCCAGGGGGGAAAAAATTCTTGCTGGAGCTGTATAATTAAAATCCTATTAAGCGGCGCCTGGCAGTCTCCCATCAACCCCCACCGAGGCTCCATGCTGAACCCTCACAGCAGCTGCGGCACCCTGCTCTCTGGGCACCGGCTGGGGCTGGCTCTGCTTGGGGAAAGCTGAGGGTCAGGATACTGCTGGCCTTGGGCAGAGCCAGGGTGGGCTGGGATGGGCCCAGGAGAGGGGGAGTGCGGTCAGGGCTCCAGGCCAGGCCTGCCTCTGGGCCGCTGAGTCCCTTCCACCCTTCCCTCTGCCTGGTGAGGACTCAGCGGCCTCTCTCCACCCGCTCAGCCCCTCTGCCTGCGACCAAGGCGCCATCTTCCTGGCTCCACATCCTCCATCCTCCTCATCTCTCCTAGGCTCTCTGCTTTCCTCTGGCAGCTCCTACAGCCCTGTGCTGCTCTCCCTCAGCTCCATCCTCCTCAGCTCAGGGCTCTCGGCCCCTGGCACGCTCCCCTCCTCCTAAGCTTTATCCTGTCTGAGGCAACATCCCTTTTTCCTGCCCTCCTTGGTTCCAGGCTCCTTTTTTCCATGCTATCTGCTGGGATTCCCAATTTATCTGTGAGCCAGCCCTTCAATATTCATTTCATCTACACTCTCCCATCTCCCTGCATCTACATCCTGAGTACATTGGTATTTTATCTCCCCCATTGGATTGATTAATGTCTCTCCCCCATCACTCTGGAGAGCTCCCTGCAAGCAGAACCTGAACCCTGTGAGTTTGATATGCTCAGGGATTGATTGTTCTCCCTTCAGAAGGGCATCCATCCAGAGAGCCATGGTGTCCAGTCAAAGCAACAGAGTCCTGGGCAAGGGATAGGGGCTCAGACCTCAGGGATCCCCACCTATCCCTTCAGAGAGGCCTAGAGGTCCATAAGCAGGGTCAGTGAAATGGGGATGGGGGTGTGGGATAGAGGGCCTGGCTGGGCCTGGCCTCATCCCCTGAATAGTGCATTCAGCACCTCTTCTGACCCACACCCCTAGTTTCAGAGCCTGCTCCTTAGCCTTCTGCCTTGGGCCACCAATGGGAGTGAATGTCTAATCCCCTCAGAGCGGGTGGAAGCCTGAAGTAACCTAATCTCCCAGCCCTCCCCCAGGTGCCAGCCCCAGATGACCTTGGTCAGTGAGAATGGTTTGAGGAGTGGCAGGCTGCCTGAATGCCAGCTGTTGGAGGGGGCCGGCCCAGTGTGCCCTTTCCGTGTTTCCTCGACCCTCTCCTGGATTACAGGGATGGAGAGCTTCTGAGTGGTCCTCTGCCACCACATAGAGCTGACCTCACCAGGCAGCCCCTGAGTCTCCAAGACCTCGAGGGCAGAGAATTTCACTCCCTTCAGAACCCCTCTCGGATCCCAGAGGGATGGCAGGACCAGGGCATGCTGCCTTTTCACCTTTCCAACTGGATTCTGAGTCTTTCACAGGCTGGTCTCTGACTCCTTGTGAGCTCAGCTCCTCTTCCGGTCTGAGAGGAGGTAACACAGGAAGGGGAGAGCCCTCTGCTCAGCCCCCTCCCTCCAAGTCCTACTTCTAAAATTCTCAGCATCAGCCTAGGAGTTCAAGGGTTGAAGTGTGAGCTCTGCCACCAACCGGCTACATGACCTTGGGCAGCCATCACTCCCCCTGCCCCAGCTCCCAGACCCATTTCACCCTCTTGGTGAATCTAGGGATGCAGACATTGACTGACATCTCTCCCTGATGCTGCTTATCACTCTCCCCACCCCAGTCAGGCTCCCTTCCTGCTTCCCCCTTGCCACAAGGTACCCGCCCAGCAATGCTTCTCAGCCCTTTCACTTCAACAAGCATTTATAGGGCACGTACTATGTCACAGGCCCTGTGCCAGCTGATGGGCTTATGGAGACAAGACATGGCCTCTGTCCATTGCACTCCCTCCTTGTTCATGTCATTTAGGAGAAAAATAAAACCAGAAATGGAAGCAAAGGCAGGTCAACAGAAAAACATAGACGCTGTTAGACGCTCCATGCAGATTTATGCAAACAAGCATGCAAATGAACGAAAGAAGGACGGTGGGATCAAATGGGTGTTTGAGCCTAGATTTTGATGTAATGTTCGAACTGGATGGGACACTGGATATGATATGATGAAAGTGGGGCCCAGGGAGGAGAAATGCCTCCACTGAAGGCCTGTGGCACATAGGTTGGCTTTGGGACCAGAGCCAGAGCTCTGTGCACCAGGCCAAATGGAAGAAGCTGGGCCTTCGGGGGGACGTCCCCAAATTCCCCCAGAGTGGGACAGCTAAGAGAGCTGTGGTAGCTCAGGCCACGTGAGACTCAACGTCTGACACATCTATACCTAAGGCAGCCAGTCTCGGAGAAGTTGGTCCTTGCCTTAAAGGTTTTAAATTCTAAGAAGGGAGGTGGGCAGTAGCCCATGGACAATAATACAAGGTGCATCAGCCATGTCCCAGGGAGAGCCTGAGCGTCTGCTGACGAGGGCTGAGGCAGGAGAAGCTGTCCCCAGGGGAGGGGACATGGAGGCCAGAAGCAGGCCCACGCTGGACTCCCTCTTGATTTACCTGCAGCAAGTTAACTCTGTCTCCCGAATTGTCCTTCTACTCAGGTTTGGAGTAGGTGGGACCCTTTATCCCTGTCAAAGCCACTGTTCAGGTCCAAGCCCTTCATTTGGGCTGAGAAGGGCTGTGACCCCCACTAAGCTCACAGAGTCAGGCGCCCTGAGCTCTCTCCTCCCCAGGTCACATCCTCCAGCTCTCACCACCGACAAGGAGTCATCAGGCCGAAAGGAGCCTGAGGAGACATATCACATGCTGGGGAAGCCTGTTAGGGTGACAAGGTAGGGATAGATGGGAGAAGTGGGGAGCCAGGCTCTTCTATTCTGGTTCCTTCTGCTTCCTGACTCTGCCTCTCCCCACAGCTCCCCTGGGAGGCCTCAGCTGAGACCCCCTGCAGTTGTAGGGGTGAAGGCTCAGCCAGGGGCACCCACACACCTGGTCCAAAGCTGCGGTGATGCCACCATGCCTAGTCTTCCTGGATGTGGGATCTTCCCATGATGACAAAGTCCACGGGCTTTTCATTCCGTGGTGAGGACAGTGTGCAGGGGGAAGCCTGCTGAGTGGATAGCAGAGGCAACCCCGCATGCTACCCCAGAGAAGGATCCAGGGTAGCAGACAGGGCCAAACGCCAGCTCCTGTGTTAGTTAGGCACTTATCTCAGAGGCCCTCATCCACAAAAGTACAAAGTTCCTCCTGAAGTCTGCCCTGCATCACTCTGGCTGCAGTATATCACCCTCCCTGTACATTCATGTCAGCACTAAAAGCTCAGCTAGTGAGCAGATAAGTATTTATCTTCTGCCATAGACCCAGCATACTGTCTGTCCATAGGAGCCGTGGAAGAAACTGACCATAAATCCCAGCACTTGAGAAGGTTACAGCTTCGTGAGCAACACATTTCCCTGCTACAGCCTCCACACTTCTCCACTCCCAGCCTTCACTTTCCCTCAGGAGCCCCAATTCCACTGACTGTATTCTCCAAAGTCTCTGCTGTGCCCTGTGCACTGCGCAGACTCAGCTGGACAAATCGCTCCCCTCTCTGGACCTCTTCTCCCTGTCTATAAACAGAAGGGCCTCGTTCCCTTTTGTTGGGGGGTGTCTCAAAGATCTCACAGCCCACTAGGCCCCAGTTGGCTGAGTCAAACTGGGTCAAGGAGCTGGCTATACTCCCAGACCGCAGAGGGAGCCGCTGCCTGCCCCAGGAGGGCTGAGATGCAGGCTTCTTCCTCACCCCTGAGGGCAGGGCCGTCCTTGCTGACAACATCAGCTTGGTGCCCTCCAAAGTCCTGCCAGCGTCAGCACTCGCCCCCTCCTCACCCCGTCTCATCCCGCCCAGCCCCACCCAGCCAGCTCCACTCAGGGTGACAGTATCATCAGCCTCTTCCCAGAACGGGGGCCTCTGGCAAGCTGATGAGCAGGAGGGCGGGGGTCCCTCTGCTCCCCACGTCCTATTACCTAAAGTGCCACCGCCCTGACTCTATACTAATTGGGGGGCTCATTTGCATTTTGCCTTTGCGAGACTTCAGAGAGGTTTCCTGCCACCCCATTCCAGGGGCTCCACAGAGGTCTATTCAAACCCACAGCTGGCTTCAAGGGAAGGAGAGCAAGGCTGGGGAAAGGCAGGAAGTGGGAGCTAGAATAGGCACTGGACCCCCAGCTTCTCCAGGAAAGGGTCTTGGCAAGGTCCCCAGATCTTGTGCCAGTCCTGACGCAGGGACCAGGGTGGGGATGGAGGGGGTGACGTCCTCCAACTCCCCAGTCTCAGTTTCCTCATCTGTAAACTGGGGCTAATGACACTTAACGAGCGATGGGGGTGGGGGGCATGTAATTAGCTCCTGCTGGCTCTAGACTTTGAAGTGGGGTGGAGGAGGGGGCTGGCTGGGAGGGGTGTAGGCAGGACAGAGTTGGAGGCCTGAATGCTGCATCCTGCAGAGGGGAAAGGTATGAATTCAGGGACTCTCTCCCATCTGAAGGAACGCAGAAAGCTGAGCTCACACACCTAAGGTAGGTCCTGGAGGACATGGGATAGACAAGCAGATCCAAGGCCTGGAGACACAGAGAAGCCCAGTGTGAAACCAAGAATGCCCAAGTCACCCAAGAAAGGTGCCCCATTCCCACCCCTAATAGGTAAGGAGAGAGGCCTTGGGATCTAGACCAGGAGTTCTCACATTGTGCTTTTATTTCATGAGCCGCAGTGGCCCAGCACATACCCAGACACACAAGGCGTGTGTCCACAAGGAAAGACAACAGCCCTGGGCGCATGGGCTCATGGGAAGCTCACGAGGAAGTGAGAGAGGGTAGGGGTGGTGGGAGGGAAGGAGGTTATGGGGACTGAGCCCAGGGAGGTGAGGACAGGAGGGAGGGAGCCACCACCTCCCACGCCCTTGGCCTTTCCGCTCGCCCCACGACGTCAGGGCTGAGTCACTGGGAGAGGCCGCTGTCCAGCAGGGGTGGGAGGACCCTGGGGACCAAGTCTGGACACTATCCCAGGCCAGACAGTGCGTGGGGCACCTTTGGCCTGGTTGGCGCACACCAAGGATGCAGGCTAAAGCCAACCATCCACAGTCCCACCACCCACGCCTGGTGGGCAAAGCTTTGGCTGGGCCTGAGAGGCCCCACAGGGCCATCTGGGAGGGTCAACAAGTCATCGCTGGCATCCCTCTGCCTCTGGACAGGTCAACAAGGAAACCATCTAAGACTCAACAAAATATATATCGGGAAGTCCTTCTTGATGTCAAATCATGCATCTTCTCGCTACAAGCTATACCCATTGGGCCTTCATCTGGCGTAAAGACCAGCTGATCACAGCTTTTCCTGGGACTCCTCTTTGCCCCACCAGGCTTTCTCTCTCTAGTTCTGTTTGTTTCCAACAGCTGGTGCGTGGAGATAGCTGGATTTAGCCAATGGATGGATGGAGCATGGGGGCAGAGTCTCAGACCCCAGGATTAACAACCCAGAGCCACAAAATCCAAGTACTAATCTGGTCTCCTGAATAGAAAGAAGAGCTGTTCATTTGTTCCAGATATTGATGACTATCTACTGGGTACCGAGCCCTGTTCTAGACATAGGTATATGTCAGGGCTGAGGGGCCTGTTTCTAGAGGAGGCCTCAGAGGGAGAGGAGGATGTGGGCTGTCCAGGGAAACTGTGGGTAGAAACTCCACCCACCATAAATCCCAGAGGCTCCCTCAACACAGGCCATCACCTTCCCACTGGCCCTCTATGGTCCTGTCTGAGCCAGGGACTCGCCGGCTGGAACATCTGGAATAACTGATGCGATGTTTTACCCACTCATCTCCACCCACTGAGTGTGTGTTGGGGAGGGAGGCAGGTGCGACAGATGGGGTGCTGGCTGTGCAGGTTGGTAAACCTCCTTGAAACGCAGGGTTTTCTGTTTCCTGGGTTGAGAGTCCCCAGATGTCTACGCTGAGAGGAAGCTTCCTCAGATACCTGGGACGTCCACCCAGAAGCTGAGGCCTGGGGCCCTCCTCCCGACCCCTGCCAGTGCTCACCTCCATCCCTCTCAGGAGCTTGCCCTCCCGGCTGTCACCCAGCTCAGTCACTGTCTCCTCCCTAGTTCTGTGCCTCCCTGGTTCCTGTGGTCTGTAGGGCAAAAAATCCTGGCAAAGATGTTATTACCTCAAGTGAATTAGTTCTAATCAAAATTGGAACATGGATATATACGGATGGTAGATTAGATACAATATTGAATTGATGCTAAATTATGAAATTGATAACCATACTGTGGTTAAGGAAGAGAATGTCCTTATTCTTAGAGAACACAGGCTGAAATTATTTAGGGATAAAGGCCACGATATATGTAACTTACCCTCAAATTGTTCAGGGGAAAATATCTACATTGAGAGAGAAAGAGAAAGCAAATGGGATTAAATATTAACAATGGTTGAAATTTTTTCCAATGACAGAGCTAAAAAGAACGGTTCCCCCATTTCTAACTCTTCCTTATCTCTGCACTCCTCCCGTAAAGCCCTGGGATGGGGGGGTCCTGGGTCTCGTTCGCTCATTCATACAACAGGCCCAGTCCATAGAAGACCCTCAGAAGTGAGCATGGTCGACACACTAGAGGCATTCCTGTCTTTCTACCTTCGCATTTGTCCCTTCATTCATTGACTTATGGGTAAACACTCGCCATCACTCAGTACACGTCCTCTTGGTTTCCCTAGAGGCGTATGGAAGCTTGTCACTCAATCGTGTCCAGCTCTTTGCAACCCCATGGGCTGTAGCCTGCCAGGCTCCTCTGCATGTATGGGAGACCTGGAGACAAACGTACAGAGCCCGTTTTGGGGGGTCTTTGTGGTTCTCTGTGGGTCCCAGGCCTCTACTTCAATGCCCCTGACCCAGACATTGATCTTGAGGTTGTCCTCATCCTCCAGGCCTCTCTGGGGATGGGGAGTTTTTAGAGGTGGAGCCCTGCCCATGGGCCTTTGGTGCCTTCTTCCTCCCTTCCTCTTCAACCTGCTGCCCTTGGAGGGCATGCGTGCTCCCAAATCCCGGGCAATGGCTATGGTCCTGGTGGGTGCTGTGCAGCTGTGGGCCAAGCGTCCAGCCCATGAGGGGCCTCCCTCCTCTTTCCCACTTTCTGACCCCTCCTAGTCACCCCTGGGCCTGGCCCCCATACCTGCCATCCTGGGTTCCTGATGTGACATCACAGGGCTCCCCCCAAGCACACACCCCACAGCAGCAGTGACTCCCAGCGCCATCTCACCATCTCTTCTCTGGAACATCAAAGGCCCAGGCAGCAGCGTCCCCCTCCTCCCAGCCCTGGGGGTAATCAGAACCCGTGTATGTAAATGCTGGGCCTTTCAAATAAATAAATAAATACTGGAGCACGCTGGGCCTCCCACCCCTCACTGTTGCCCTGCGCCCTGGGCTGGGACCTAGGCACAGAGCCAGCCCCTGACGAGGTCTCAGGGACCGCCTGGAGCCGGAGGTGTGTGTGAAGAGTTTCGCGTGGGCTGAGGCCTGGCTTATCCTCAGCAGCATCAAAAAGACTGCATGTTGTGGGGGCCCGGGAAGCTGTAAGGGGAGGGAGGGTCCCTCAGCTGGTGCCCTCCATCTCTCACAACCCCACCTGTTCTACCTCATGCACAAGCCACCCCGCCTTCACCATCCTTGACTCCAGAGCCAGCCTGCCTCTTCCAACTAGCTCAATTGCATCCCTCAAAAGGGGGAAGAAGAAAAACAGATAAGTGTTATGGGAAGGGAACCCTTAATAGGCCAGGGTCCTGCAGGTTCCCATAGCAGAGGGCGGAGGGTGGGCTTCATCGAGCAGCTGAGGCCAGGAGGAGGAGGAGAACAAGGAGAAGAACGAGGATGAGGCAGCCAACACGGTGCTAAATGCTGAAAGAAGAGGGAGTCCCTGCACCCCAGGCCAGGGAAGCAGCTGTCCCATCTCCAGTGGCCAGGGGACGTGCCAGGAGGCAGGCATGGGTTCAGGGCTCTCAGCCCTGGCATGTCAGCTGTGTGACCTCCAGCTGGTCACTTAGCGTCTCTGGGTCTCAATTTTATCACCTGTAAAATGGCCTATCCCACAGAGGAGCAGAAAGGATCATTGAAGATGACCCCAAGGAGGTGCTCTATAAACTGTAAAGAGCAGTGCCCCCACTAGGCTTGTACCCGCTGCTAAGAGGGGGACACTCTGAAGGGTGGGGGAGTCCCTGTGTGTCTTCAACTCTCCCACAGGGCCTGGCACAGAGTAGGTACCAAAAACATGTCTGAATGATTGAATTTTTGCAAAATGAACAAATAAATTACAAACTTGACTTACTCAATGTCTTTTAAGTTTTTGCCATGTTCTCATCTTTTTGGCTCAGGTCTCCTTGATGAGAGCAAAGAACCCTCACCCCAAATAAAAGTCTATGCATATTTGAACACAATCTTCAGGATTCACACCCGAGGCCCCAGCTTCAGTGGGGTGTGTATGTGCTGTTAATAGTGACTTGTGAAGCATGTTCTTCTTGAAGGAGCTTTATGTGAGTGTTATTGTTCTCTTTTACAGATAAAGTAACTGAGGCCCAGAGACACAGAGTGACTTGCAGGGAACAATAGTGAAGATGTACTGAAGCCAGGATTTGTTCAGCATCTCTGACTCCAAAGGGCTTCAAGGCCTGGGCTTTTACCAGGTTTTGCTCCCTAGAAGTTAAGCTTCCGTCTCAGGCTTTTGAACCCTTAGTTGGAGCTACATTAGACAATGCAACATGTTTCTGGAGGAGGTGGCCAGTGGGTGGCCCACGGGCTGGGGCAGACAGAGGCCAGCTGATGAGTAAAGAGGGCAAATTAGAACATGAGGCCCAGAGAGAACATTCTGTTGAGCTCCGACACCACACCTGGCACAGGAGGCCGAGGGCAGGCCACAGGGGTGGGTCAGTGTGGGAAGGGAGAGGCGCACAGGGAAACTCTGAGAATGGAAACTCTGAGAATGAAACAGGATGCCCTCTCTGGGAGAGCTCCCCCAGGTGGGGTGGGCACAGTTAGACACCCTGGAGTGAGTTGGAAAAGGCAGGTGGAGGGAGCTTGCAAATACCAGCCACTAGTCACATAGCAACTGGGTGTGTATGAAGTGCTCACTGCATGCCCAGCACTGCGCTAAACAATACAAGTGCTCTGTCTTGCTCAGTCCTCACAAGTCTCTGAAGTAAGGACAAATGATCACAGCCTCCCTTTACAGATATAGAAAATAAGCTACTTGTCCAAAGAAAGTGGTAACGTAGAGTAGGTATGCAATAAATATTTGTCAAACAAATGGATGGATAGTGAGGTGAATGGATGGATAGTGAGGTGAATGGATGGGCAGATGGTAGATGGGTATATGGGGGGAGGGGTGGAGGATGGATGGATGAATAAACCTGGTAAACATGCCTGATCCCCAAATTTATCTCTTAACTTCTCCCTAATCCTGGGAGGCAGTAAGGAAGAGCAGATTGCTAGAGCCTTTCAGGGGCTCCAAAGGAGAGGCACCCTGGCTGTTTTCCCCTATTTCACTCTGAATAAAATCCAGAGTCGTTGCCACAAGGCTCTGTGGGATCTGATTTCAGCCTCATCTCCTACCACCCTCCCCTCCACTCATCCGCTCCAGCCACAGTGGGCTCCTTGCTGTTCTCTCAACACGCCAAGCTCTCCCCATCTCAGCGCCTTTGACTGACTGTTCCCTCTGCCCAAGATACCTTCCATCAGCTGTCCACCCCGCTCTCTGCTCGGACGTCACATCCTCAGAGAGGCCTGCTATTCCAGATCTAAACTATCATCTGGTCGCTCCCTGTTCCCTTACCCATTTTAATTTTTCTCCTAAACAGGAGAGTTCTCCTAACCAACTCACATCTTACCTGTTTGTGTCTGCCTCCCTCACCCCCAGTCAGGAATATGAACTCAGTGAAAATAAAGGCTTTGTTTTGTTTACAGCTGTACACGAAGCACCGAAAATGATACCTTGTACCATCGACGTCAATAAATATTTGCTGAGTTCCTTCTCTAAGTCTGTGAATCTTTCTGTTTTGTGAGTTCATTTGTATCATTTCTTTTAGATTCCATGTATAAGGGATGTCACACGATATTCCTTCTTTTCTGACTTCCCTCAGTATAATGAACTTATGGTTCCTGGTGGGGAAGGTTGTGGAGAAGGGATGGTCAGGGAGTTTGGGATGGACATGTACACATTGCTATATTTTAAATGGACAGCCAACAGGGACATAGGATGTAGCACCTGGAACTCTGCTCAATGTTATGTGGCAGCCTGGATGGGAGGGGAGTTTGGAGGAGAATGGTTACATGTATATGTATGGCTGAGTTCCTTTGCCGTCCACCTGAAATTATAACAACATTGTTAACCTGCTATACCAATACAAAATTAAACGTTTAAAAACAAATAAACAACCACGATCATTCCTGACAAGAAAGATAGGCCCTGCTCACAGGCACTGCTGGGCTTAAACATGTGCTAAATCCATGTGGGAAATTGTCCCTCCTCCAAAAAGCCCTCTTGACTTTACACTTTTTTCAGCAAAAGAACCCCAAAACCCCCAGTGCTGAGCTCTCCTTGCTATATCTGATGGGACACAGTGCCTCCTTCCTGTCCTCTGCTCCCCAGCCTGTGATCTTTCCAGTGAGAGGAAGGGGGAGAGGGCTGGGCTCCGGGGTGCCCTCCTGGCCAGCCTACAGCAATGGTGCCCCAGCCAGGAGGCGGGAGGCGGTGCCCCAGGCTTAAGGCATGAATGGAGCGGGAGGCGGATGAAAGACAGCCAGTGCTCCTGGCCGAACGTACAAAGAGGCCAGAGCAGGTGCAAGGGAGGCCTGGGGCCCGCTGAGAGGAGAAACTGGATCTGGATCTGGAGATCAGTTTCACTCACAGCGCTGCAGGTTTCCATTAGCTTTCTGTGGCTGTCACTCACGCTTCAGGGACAAAGCTATGGCTGGAGGTTAAGGAGAGCCAGAAGCCTGGGGATGGAGGCTCTTTTCTCCTCGGGGCAGTCATGTCTCCACTTCCCAGGAGGCAGCTGCGCGAGGAGACTGTGGGAGCTTAGGGAAGATGGGCCAACACCGGCATTTTATAGATGGGACCAAAGAGACCTCCAGGTGCAATGACTCACCCAGGTCACACAACTACTAACAGAGCTGGGACCTGAATCCAGTCTCCACAATGGGGTCAGCTCTTGGGAACTGATTTTTATATGTAACCTGTTCTGTCTCCTGGGGGCCTAAATCCGTGTGACTGGGGCTGGGAAGTCTCTACAGGGCAGCTAAGTTTGGGCTGGGTCTGGACGGCACATGCAGAGGGCAGGCCCAGGGAAAGGACCCAGACAGGGCTGTCACAGGCAGACAAGTTGGGCAGGCAGGGATGGGCCTCCCTGAGCAGAAGCCCAGCTCCAAAGAGATCAGGTAGAGGGGACACCTTGCTCCCACAGAGCTGCCCAAAGCTATCCTGACCCCACCCCTGCAACAGCTGCATTGCCCTGGGCTATGGAGGAGCCTGTGAAGGGGGCAGGGAAAGGTCTGTGTTTTGGGTGGGGGCAGGGTGGGAGGGGGAAGAAGAGGAGGACAAAGCCAGCCTGTGTGGCACCTGGGACATTCCCAGTCTCTGTCCTGTCCCTCCCTGATTCTGCTTGGACAGGGTGGGAACAATGCCCCCATTGATGCCCATACCCCCAGGGATAACATCTCTGTGTCCCCTGGGACAGGCGCCAAGCAGGTGAGCCTGGTGGGGGTTGGGAGCTTGCTCTAGAGCAAGAGAGGCAGGAACTCAGGGATGGAGCAAGAGGTCCAGGGGGCAGAGGTTTCCCTTGGAGACCAGAGCACGGAGATAGTGGTAGCCACAGCAGAAGGGACTGGGGTCAGACTTCTGGGTGGGGCAGGGAACTCATTTCCCAGACTGGATGGAGCCCTTCTCTGCTCTGAGAGGGAGCACGGGAGTAATGAGGACCCAACCCCAGATCACAGGAGCTGCTGGTGTGGGAAGAAGAGCCCAAGAGATGAGGACTAACCCTTTCCTTTAGTAGAGAAGCAACAGAGGAAGCAGGTGGAGGACTAAGAGTGACACAGACCTTGCTGCTGCTGCTGCTGCTGCTAAGTCGCTTCAGTCGTGTCCGACTCTGTGTGACCCCACAGACGGAAGCCCACCAGGCTCCCCCGTCCCTGGGATTCTCCAGGCAAGAACACTGGAGTGGGTTGCCATTTCCTTCTCCAATGCATGAAAGTGAAAAGTGAAAGGGAAGTCACTCAGTTGTGTCCGACTCCTAGTGACCCCATGGACTACAGCCCACCAGGCTCCTCCATCCATGGGATCCCCCAGGCAAGAGTACTGGAGTGGGGTGCCATTGCCTTCTCCGACACAGACCTTGGTTTTATCCAAAAAGTACAAGTCTGACATTGCTTTCCATGCCAGAAACAGAAATGACTCATTACCTACTTGGGGCATCTACTGGATTTCCAATCAACAAGACCTCAAATAAAATAAGAAGCTACATTTGCTATAATTTTAAGAAGAAATTCAGCTGGAGAAGGTGTGAAGAAAAGGGAGCCTCTTACACTGTTGGTAGGAAGGTAAATTGGTTCAGCCACTATGGAAATCAGCATGGAGGTTCCTTAAAAAGCTAAAAATAGAGTTAGCATAGAACCCAGCAGTCCCACTCCTGGGCACATGTCTGGAAAAGACAAAAAGCAATTTGAAAAGATAGATACATCTCAATATTCACAGGAGCACGATTTAGAATAGCCAGGACATGAAAGCAAATTGAATGTCCATCAACAGAAGAATGGGTAAAGAAGATGTCACATTTCTATACAGTGGAATATTATTCCTCTTGCCCTCAGTCTTTCCCAGCATCAGGGTCTTTTCCAATAAGTCAGTTCTTCACATCAGGTGGCCAAAGTACTGGAGCTTCAGCTTCAGCACCAGTCCTTCCAATGAACAGTCAGGGTTGATTTCCCTTAAGACTAACTGGCTTTTTTTTTTTTTTTTTTAAGACTAACTGGCTTGATCTCCTTGCTGTCCAAGGGACTCTCAAGAGTCTTCTCCGGCATCACAGTTAGAAAGCATCAATTTTTGGCACTCAGTCTTCTTTATAGTCCAACTCTCATATCCATACATGACTACTGGAAAAACCATAGCTTTGACTATATGAACCTATACTATGTAGCAGAGGGAATTTATGGAAAAGAATCAGAAAACCTAAAATGGAAAAGAATCAGGAAAATACATTATATACATATTTTATATACATATATATATGTATATATCTGAATCACCTTGCTGTATACCTGAAACTAACACAACATTGTAACCAACTATATTTCAATAAAAAAGAAGAAGAAGAAGAAATTCAATACTGTAGACTTCATTACTCTTTGGAGCACCCACCTGAGCAGAACTGTCCAGGGCTAGGTCAAAGGACTCCTGCCGGGGCACAAGAGGAAGAGTACCCTGGACCCTGCTCAGGCTGGGTGACCCAGCAGGAGAGTCACCTTCTCTGGGCTTAGTAACTCAGCCCTGAACAGGGGCCAGAAGCCAGAGCAGCCTGACCTCAGTGGACTGGTCAGCCTCTGCCTCCCGCACAGGAGTACCCAGCCCCACAGTCAGGAGCCCTGGCCTGGAACATGCCTGGCACGTGCTAGCCTTGGGAGCTCATGAACTGTCTGGTGAATTAATTTTGAACAGAGTGTGGGTGAAAGTTTTATAAATTAGAGGTTGTATCAACATGATTAACAATCCAGTGTGAAGGAGGATTCAGGTCATGCTCCCAAGAAGCCTATGTTCATTGAGCACAAAGATGATAAGAAAGTGGTTCAGGGAAGAGTGGAGCTTCCCAGGTGAGGGCCCCAGGGATGACAGTAAGGACAGGGAGGCACTGAGATGCCCTCGCAGGATGGGAATTGTTCTAACAAGCAGGGATGGGGCGATGGGAGGTCCTCAAAACAGAAGGGTGAAGAATCAGTCACTCACTGACTCATTCAAACTGCTGGCTGACGTTTCTTGAGCCCCTGCTGGGCGCTGGGGGAACAGACATGACCGGGTGTGTCCCTGGCCTCAAGGAAACCACCAAAGCAATTCCATCACTGCCTCAGTAAGGGCGCCAGCCAGTCTTCATCAAGGAGGCAGTTTCTCAGCCTAGACTCGGGGTGACTTGGTTAGCAAGGGGAGTACATGCCATGTGTAAAGGTGGGGGAGCACATGTCATATGAAAAAGTGGGGGAGTCTGGGGCCCACTGGCAGAAGATTAATTTTCTGTAGGTAATGGGGAGCCATGGAAGGCTCTTGAGCAAGGTAGTCCACATTTTCAGCAGGGTCCTTTGGAAATAACCCTGGCTGCCACAAAGAGGCCAGGCTAGAGGTAGAGAAGCAAGGGAGGGGAGGGACATAAAAGTCCACCTGGGGTATGGTGGGGCCAGGCTGAACAGGGAGGAGGGGCGGGTTGCAAGTGGCAGGGAAGGAGACAGGAAAAGTGGGTAAAGCAACTGGCTTGAGGGAAAAAGGTATGAGCTCCAGGCTATCATCTGGCCTGGAGAATCCCAGGGATGGGGGAGCCTGGTGGGCTGCCATCTATGGGGTCGCACAGAGTCGGACACGATTGAAGCGACTTAGCAGCAGCAGTAGCAGCCAGGCTATCAGAGGACAGAAGTGAGGTGGAGGGCTTCACAACATTTCAAAGCAGGAAGGATATCTTGGAGGCTTAAGGGAGCCCCCACCCTGTGCAAAACTCCTTCCTGCAATAGCTGCTCAGAGAACTTCAGTGAAGGGCCGCTCCCTCCCCATCATAAGCCTGTCCTATGGTAGAACAGCTCCAGCAGCTATGGAAAAGGGCTTCTGGAGTCCTGTTTAAATAGTAAGTAGGTCAATGGATGGATAGATGGATGAATGGAGGCAAGAACACACAGACACTGAGGCAGAGGGTGAAAAGAGCACATCTTGATATTCCCCATGCCAAGCCTCGTAGCTCCAGTCCTGATCTTCCTGATCTTTCTTGCCCTCTCCTGCACGAAGCCTGCCCTTACTTCCTACCCAGGCAGCTTTCCTCTCCATTTCCTTGGTTCCCCTAGCTCAGACTCGTTGGGTCATATGTCACTCTAGGGCTGTAGCCTGGGAGCTGCAGGGGCTGGGACAGAACTGAGGTTCATGTCCTCTGGTGTCCACATAGAACCCATCTCCAGGGGACCTCAGGATAGGAATGGTGGCTGGGAAGTAACCAGACTTGGTCCCCACCGCAGGCGTCAGTGCACACTGCAGGCAGCCCTGAGCACCTGCCCGGGGGACTTCCTCCTGTCCTCAGTCTTAAAGCCCCTCCTCTGGGGGGCGGGTCACCTGCTTCAGGCAGGTCCCAGCTGGGATCTCAGGTAGAGGCGTCTGCCATCACACTTTACAAAGCTGTAAAAGGGGCTAATGACCCCTTCCGCCGGCCCCCAGCTGACAGGAGGGGCAGAGGAATGCTGGCAGGGCTCAGCAGGTTCCACATGAAAGTGCACAGAAACCTGGGAGGAATTTTTATCCTCCTGGGGAGGTGGGGGGAAGGGAGGAATGTCACCTGGAAACCATCCACCCTTTCCTCCCCTCTCAGGAATTCTCAGCCTTGAAAAATTAGGAAATCTAGACTCCGCCCCGCTAAAAACCAACCAAATCCTTTTTATGGACAGCCCCACATTTGATGGCTCCTCTTTTAAAATAGTCCTCTCTTGAGGACTTTTACCCGTGTGCTAAGCAGTGTTGCAAACTCTCCCCAATGCAATCCTATGATTAGCCCTATGAACCTGGTATTCTGATTTCCTCATTTTACAGATGCCAACACTGAGGCACAGAGAAGTTAAGTAATTTCCCCAAGATCCCACAGCAAGCAAGTAACAGGATGTGAGCCTGCACCCTTATCCGCTTCCCAAAAGGAGTCATTTCTTTCTGATCCTGGAGGGAGCTGGAACCCCAGCCAACAACAAGGGTGAGCAGAGAGGAAACTGAATTCACAACTTGTCTGATTTCCTCCTGCAGCCCCGCACCCTGGGCTGGGAGAGATGGCCTCATTTCTTAGAGGCAGAGCCCGAGGCCCCTCCTTCTCGGCCAGTTGAGAGGAGGTCGGAGGGCAGACCTCCTCCTGCACCTGCCAGTCCATCTCCCTCTGAAAAGTGATGGTGTTCCCACTGGCCCAGAGGCTGGCACTGGGTGTTGATTTTCTCTCCTTTATCCATCCTTCTCATCCATCCACCTGGACTCCAATTAGGGGAGACAACACACACCCAGCAAAGGGAGTCATAGGGAGTCTAAGAGAGGATCCTGGATACAAATCTTGCCTCCACTGCTCACAGCTGTGTGGTCTTGATACATTCCTTCACCTTCCTGAGCCTTAGTTTCCTCATCTGTGAAAGGCAGAAGGTAGCAGGACCTATTTCATTGGACAGTTATAAGGATTAAACATGTCATCTGCTCAAATGTTTAGCCCCATGCCTAAAATGTAGGAGGCCCTAGGTCAAGGTCAGCCCGCAGAAAAGCTGCAATATCCAGAAGAAGAGGGAAGTGGCCTGCACTGGGGGGTGCTTTGTGCCCTGCCTCCCAGGAGGGACCTAGTCACCACTGCAGTTCCTTCATGGGCAAACCCATGGACCAGGGGCGGGGAAGGGGGGTGGGAGTTAGAGGGAGGCAACATGCACCAGCTAGGCACAGACCCCTAGCACCTTGAAGCCAGAAGAGAGCCAGACCAACCAGCAGGCAGACTTTTTCCTCAGTGTCACTTTGAGTAAGGGCCTGCACCTGCCAGTCCATTTCCCTCTGAAAAGTGATGGTGTTCCCACTGGCCCAGAGGCTGGCACTGGGTGTTGCTTTTCTCTCCTTTATCCATCCTTCTCAGATGCCTGCAAGGGCAGCCCGTCTCCTCAGTGGGGAGGGGAGAGGTCTGTAGGTGCCATACCCTTGGGGAAACAAAGACAGCCTTCTAGGAGAAGAAGTGTTTGCCTCCAGCTCTTTGCTGTTAATCAGCCTTGGGGGAGATCAGCAGAGGCCCTTCCCCTAAGGGTTCAGCCTGTGAGTGACTGAAAGTGGCCTCCGGCCTGGAGCAGAGGGCTAAGTAGCTAGGGGAGGGAGTGAGAAACAGGAGGCTTTCTCAGAGGGCCATGTGGCACCGGCTTATCTGCCCCCTGGGGTCTGAGTCTGTGGCCTGGTGGAGGAAGGGAATGCAGCCAGACCTGACTTCCTTCCTCGTCCTGTCCCTCTGGGTCCCTCCAACCCTCTATTCTCAAACAAGGTCATATCCCTCCAAGTGCCCACCCTGCTGTCTGGAATGGCCATACCTCCTAAACATCTTGAAATACACTCTTCCCCTTCTTCCCCTCTTCTTCCTTCTCTTGCCCATCCTCCTCCTCTAGGAAGCTTTCCAGGACCCAGAAGAGAACAGAGGACTGTTGTCTTCTCAGATCTCGGGCTAGGATCCACCCCTCCCACCTGCTGCTTCCCCAGCAAAGGTGCTGAGTCACGACTTGATGTTGAATTTGGTGATTGGCTGAGTTCTGGACCCTGTGAGAGCAGGGTTTGGAGTCACAAAAGCTGCAGTGAAGCAGGTAAATGAGCAGGCTCTGAAGTCGGACAGATCCAGGCTGGGCTGCCTGTCCCAGGGCTCTTGGGGATGAGCAAACTTGCCCTCTCTGTACCTCAATTCTCTCACTGTGGAGCAATACATGAGATCATGCATGAAAAGTTTTATAACAGTGCCTGGCACTATTATTGTGATGGCAATTATTCCAGTCGTAATATCTCAGGACCACATCAGCTCAGGAACAGTGACAGATTTTATTTTCTTGGGCTCCAAAATCACTGTGGACAGTGACTGCAGCCATGAAATTAAAAGACGCTTGCTCCTTGGAAGAAAAGCTATGAAAAACCTAGACAGTGTACTAAAAAGCAGAGACATCACTGCTGGCAAAGGTCTGTATAGTCCAAGCTATGGTTTTTCCAGTAGTCACATACAGGTGTGAGAGCTGGACAATAAATAAAAAAGGCTAAGTGCCGAAGAATTGATGCTTTCGAACTGTGGTGCTGGAAAAGACTCTTGAGAGTCCCTCGGACTGCAAGGAGATCCAACCAGTCAGTCCTAAAGGAAATCAGTCCTGAATATTCATTGGAAGGACAGATGCTGAAGCTGAAGCTCCAATACTTTGGCCACCTAATGAGAAGAACCGACTCATTGGAAAAGACCCTGATGCTGGGAAAGATTGAGGGCAGGAGGCGAAGGGGACAATAGAGGATGAGATGGTTGGATGGTAACACCGACTCAATGGACATGAGTTTGAGCAAGCTCAGGGAGATAGAGAAGGACAGAAAAGCTTGGCATGCTGCAGTCCATGGGGTCGCACAGAGTCAGACACGATTGAGCAACAACAACAAGGATCATAGGACCACAGAGGCTTAGGTCAAAGGAGGCTTGGGCGCTCACTTCAGCGGCACATATACTAAATACAGATATGATACAAAGAAGATTAGCATGGCCCCTGTGCAAGGATTACATGCAAATTTGTGAAGCTTTCCATATTTTTTCATTGAAAAAAACACATATACCCCAATGTTCATTGTAGCACTCTTAACAATAGCTAGGACATGGAAGCAACCTAGATGTCCATCAACAGATAAATGGATAAAGAAGCTCTGGTACATATATACAATGGAATATTACTCAGCCATAAAAAGGAACACATTTGAATCAGTTCTAATGAGGTGGATGAACTGAGAGCCTATTATACAGAATGAAGTAAGTCAGAAAAAAAAAGTATCATATACTAATGCATAAATATGAAATCTAGAAAGATGGTACTGATGATCCTATTTGCAGGGCAGCAATGGAGAAGCAGACATAGAAAACAGATTTGTGGACACAGCAGGGGAAGGAGAGGGCAGGATG
The DNA here is from genome assembly GCF_019923935.1 of Bubalus bubalis. NCBI lineage: Eukaryota > Metazoa > Chordata > Mammalia > Artiodactyla > Bovidae > Bubalus > Bubalus bubalis. The sequence continues at coordinate 26,377,892 of NC_059159.1, read as the reverse complement.
AATGGAGAGAACAGCATGGAAACATATACACTACTATATATAAAGTAGCTAGCTAGTGGGAATTTGCTGTATGACTCAGGGAACTCAAAGGGGAGTTCTGTGACAATCTAGAGGGGTAGAAGGTGGTAGGGAGGTTCAAGAGGGAGGGGACATAGGTATATGTATTGCTGAGGCATGTTGATGTATGGCAGAAACCAACAAAATATTGTAAAGCACTTATCCTTCAATTAAAAATAAATTAATTAAAAAAAAAGAAGGAGCCTTGGAGGTCATGTGGGGCAATTCACCTTCTGGGTCCCTTCCCCCAGCCTACCTTTCTGGAAGCATCAGACCTGCAGTCTGGAGATAGAAGTCTCCTCTGTAATGGTCACACCCGTGGTACCTTCCCACGGGTACTTTGATGACAGGGGTGACCCAGGTGGATGAGTAAGCCTCTTCCTGTCCTGCTCCCTCTCCCAAAAGTTCCATCCCTGGCCCCAAGGAAGTGTTTGAACCAGGAGGATCACCTCCAACTCCACGCTGAGCCTGTCAGCTGGGGCTCAGGGCCTATGAAGGCCTCAGCCTCAGGACCCTCCTGCTCAAAGCTCATGATCTCTAGGACTCTGGGGCTGGGCAGAGTGGGCAAAGATAAAAACCCAAGACTGCCTCTTTCAGACCTAGCCCATGAAGGGGCTGCAGGCCAAGACCTATGAGTACCTGGCTCTCTCCTTCCCAATCCTGGCCCAACCTGCAAAAACTGGGCTTGGGAAAAGCTTGTTCACGATCTGAGAGGTAGGCACCATATGCAGAAGACAGTCTGAGCTCTAAGGAGGTGGAGGCATGGCAATAGGCAGCCTGCAGAGGGATGAGGAGGGAAAGGGGCAGGAGAGACACTCCCAGAGGGCTTCTGATGGAGCCCTCAGCCTGGATGAGGTCGGAGGCCTGTTGGTATCTGGCTGCTAGTGAAGAGTGTGGGGTCCAGGAAGCCTCCAGTCCTGCCCCTGGGAGACGTCATGTCTGATGGTTCCCAGGCTTGGGGGTCAGGGACATTCCTTGAGTCTGGCCAGCTCTCCAGACACGTGTGGCCCAGCCCTAACCAGTCAGGTCACTCTGGGCCATCACCACCCTTGGTGGGCTCCTTTGTTCTTTTCCTGTGGCATTCCTGCCCTGTGCCCCACTGGCACAAGCCTGGGACGTGCCAGGGGGGCCAGTGAGCTGGGTGGGTTTAGCAGCTGCTTGGGCCAGGGGAAGAGGTAAAAGGGGACAGGCAGAGCTGGCAAGCTGCACCCCCCAGTCTGTGCCTCAAAGCCCACTTGTAGATCTCATCCCACTTGCCAGACCCAAGCCCTTGTTTGTAGGCGTTTGAGGGGCTTTGGGCTTTGGAGGAGGTGTTGGGCCCCCAAGGGGGTGTAATAGAGGAAGGGGAAAGAAGCTCCTCTGGTGGAAACACTTGTGTAGCCCATCGGTCCTCCTTCCCCACTAGGCCTCACCCTCTTCTCTCCTTCCCTTCCAGGGCTGCTCCTCAACTTCCTCTTCGGGAGCCCTTACAGATTCCTCCCCGCTCTGGCCAGGCTCAGCTCTCCATCTTTCCCCAGCTGTCAGGTACCTGGAACTGTGGGGCTTTGCTCCCATCCCTGGCTGTCCACTAAGGACCTCCAGGAAGTAAACCAGAAACATGCAGCTCTGCTGGGTGTGGAGCAACTGGGTACGTCCCTGGGCACCAGACCTGGCAAACAACCTTCCACTGCTGCTGCTGGAAGCAAAGGAAACAAGCCAAGCTCCCTGCACCTGGTGCCCAGAGCCCAGGGATGATCCTCTGGGTGCCCAGAGCCGTCAGGAAAAATACGAGTGAAGGGCCAAGGGGAGCACACCCCTAGGGGCAACAGGCATTCCTTCTCAACCACTGGACTGGGCCAGGCTCTGCCACCAATCTGCCATCCCGGGAGACATGCCACCCACCAATGGAGCAAACGGCCACTCGCCCCAAGTCACTTCTTCGACTGCAGCCTGCAGGCAGGACAAGTTCATCTTATAGAGAGCCCCCTCCTTCCTGGCTCTTGCCTCTCCTTCCCCTGATCTTATCCCCAGGAGCAGAGACACCCTCTCCTTTATCCAGTACTGCTCCCTTCACTCCTTCCTAGCCCTGCTTACTCCACATTCCCCTCCTCCAAGAAGTCCACCTGGTTTCTCCCCTGATCCAAGCTGTTGGCTACTTAACTCCTCCCCCATCCCATATCAAGCACAAGCACCCCTGTGTACAAATGCTAGCTCACATGGAAAGTTGGGGGGGGTGGGGAGTTCTTCTTGGTATTTATTATTACTCAGGGGCTTCACTGGTAGCTCAGGTGGTAAAGAATCCACCTACAACACAGGAGTCCCGGGTTTGATCCCTGAGTTGGGAAGATCCCTTGGAGAAGGGATAGGCTACCCACTCCAGTATTCATGGGCTTCCCTGGTGGCTCAGACTGTAAAGAATCCACCTGCAATGCGGGAGAGCTGGGTTCAACCCCTGGATTAGGAAGATCACCTGGAGAAGGGCATGGCAACCTTGCCTGGAGCATTCCCATGGACAAAGGAGCCTGGTGGGCTACAGTCCATAGGGTCGCAAAGAGTCGCAAAAACACGGCTGAGCGAATAAGCACAGCACACACAGCATTATTCCTCAGACGCTTTACAGTTTTCATAACACTTGCCCTGAAAACGGACTCAAATCATCTTTAACATTACTAAGGTAGGCAGAAAGGGCTAAGTATCTGTCTTTCTATAGAGGACACTGGGGCCCAGAGAAAGAGGAGATTTGACCAAGATCACGGAACCTATTAGAGGACTCAGCCCAGGTCTCCTGACCCTCCGGGACGCCCCCCGCGCGGACTGACACTGCTTGTTAGTCTAGGAGGGCCTCCTGGAGGAGGTGTACCGCGCGCTGCCTCAGGAGGGAAGGCAGAGACCCAGGTGGAGAAGCGGCGCGGGCCTCGGTCTGCTGGGCGGCGTGGGAACCGGCCAGGCTGGAGCGAGGGGAGGGGGCGCCGCGCTCACCGCAAGGTTCCGCCCCTCGGCGGGCGCAGACAAAGGGGTCGCTGTGCCCAGTCGCCCCCTCCCCTTGCTCGGCGCCCCGCGCCCGCCCCCTCTCCCCAAAGCTGCTTTCAATTTAAACGCCTCCAACCAGCGGGCGCTGCCCCGGGGGGCGCGACCGCAGCGCCGAGCGCCCCTGTAATTTCCGCGGGGAGCTGACCGGCTCAAACACGGCCCCGCGGTGCCCCGACCGCAGGCCCCGAGACCGGAGACGGCGCCCAGACGGCCTTGCCCGGGTCGTGGGAGCGCCGCTGGGGCGGCCTCCTCCGAGGGCCCAGCCCGGCCCCGCCGCCTCCTCCACGCAGCCCAGCGCCACCAGGAAGCCTGCGCGCCTTCCCCCTTCGCTGCTGCATTGAAGTCCCTCGCATCTCTAAAAACCCAACTCCCTTTGGGGGAGGAAACCGGGTCAGGAGTACCCATTCTGAAGGAGTAGCCCCTTCAGACTAGAGGCTCCCTGAGGGCAGAGGTTAGTTCTCTTCAGACTAGGGGCTTGTAAGGGAAGGTATTGGGTCAATGCTTCCCCCAGTAGACTGGGGAGATCTTGGACCACAAGGGTTTGGGGTCTCCCTAAAAGACAGGGAGTCAGTGAAAGAATGTCTGTAAAGCATGGAAGCCTGGTGCTCAGACCTAGAGTAAATTTTTGTGCTTTGCTTGTTAGTTACTACTACTGGTTACAGTTTCCCCAAAGCTGGGGCTCGGGAAGCAGGCATGTCCCACCTTTCGTCCCTTTCCCCTAGTCCACAAGTGCCTACCCAGAACAGTCAGGAAAGAGAGGACACTTCGCACGCTGCGCCCTCCCCAGGGACCTCCTTGGAAGATGAGTCTAAGTGACCTGAGCTGGATTCCTACTTGCCTGCTGAGGAAGTGGAAGGGAGGGTCCTGCCCCCAGGTTAAAGAAGAGGGGACCCCAGCCTCTGGGCCTCCAGGGAAGGACCCAGCATGGATTGTCTCAAAGGGGTAGGTGGGTAAGAGCCACAGACATGGGGAATCTATCTGCCGATCCTCACCTTAGCACAGATCAGGCAGAAAGGCCAGCTGGACACCAGGAAGAACTTTTGAGACCTGGCAGGGAGCTCCGGGGGCTTCTCCAGGTAGGCCTCTGTGTTGGGATGTGGACATGCCTGAAAAGCTCCCTTCTGACCTGAAGTGTGTATTCCCTTTCCTGCTCCCCTGGTCCTGGGAGCTCTGCCCACCCACCCTCCCTTCTGAGAATTCTGGAGGGGGCATTTTGAATTAATACATATGAGTGAATTGTCTAAAGTGCCTGATGTCCCTGGATCACTGCTACTCTCAGTGGATGGGGCTCCACTGGAATTTTCCAGATCATGGTGTGTATGTGTGTGTCTGTGTGTGTGGTGTGTTGAAGGAGCACAGCTGGGGGCCCTGCTTGTCCTGAGTGCTCTGCTCCACCTTGTCCCCTCCCCCACGTCCCAAACACCCCTCTCTTTCCAGCCTGGCTTTTGTGGTGAAGCTAATCAGAAGTAATTATGGGGAAGGAGGGGTCCTTAGAGGGACCCCACAGAGACCACCTCATCCGCCCTGGCCCAGCCGTGGTGGCCCTGGCCCCAGGGCCTAGCCTCGCTCAGCTCCTCCTGGTGAGAGTGAAGCCACCAATGACACCCCTGCCCTCGGCTCCCCTCTCTCCCTGCCGACCCAAGCCCGCAACTGCAGGTAAGCTCACACATCTGGGTTCCTTTTCCCCTCAGTTGGCCCCCAGTTTTTCCATCCTCATTCATTCATCTCACATTTACTGGGAACCTTCTCTGAGCCAGGGCCCACGCTGGGCACTGAAGTGACTGGTGCCCGCCCTGGGACATGGGTCAGTGCAGACACTCCGGAGGGGAAGGCAGAGGGCCCCCTCCAAAGGCACAGGCCATTTCAGGGAGGCCCTCCCCTCACCACCATTTTGCTGATGCTGAGGGGGCTTGGGGGACAGAGACCATTAGCTCCAGAAGCTGTGAGGACTTCCTGACTCTGCACTCCTAACCTGGCAGGCCACCCAGTGCCGCCTCCCACCCAGTGTTGACAGATGTCAGGCCAGCCCAGCTCTGTCTTCCTGTCCTGCCCCTGCCCTCCTCTGGCAGCCTCTTCCATCCACTTGTGTTCTCCCTACTTCCTTGCTCAGCGGTCCCTCAGCGTGTGTGGAGACCCTCAGTCAGCACACACGGGGTTCAGAGCCTTAGACACCTCAGAGAACAGCTGTCCTCTCTATTTCCCACACGCACACAGAAACTGAGGCCAGGACGGATGGCGGGGCGAGTGCAGGCAGTCAGCACAGCAGAACTGAATCCTGGACTTCTGACTCCTGGTCCAGGGCTCTTCCTGGGGAGTCCTTCTTGACCTGCACCTGAGGGCAGTTTGGGTCTGCTCCTTCCTCCATCCCTTTACCGCACCCAGGAGAACGGAGGAGCAAAGAAGTTCTCCACCATCTTGCCTCCTGCCCTGCCCCAGTAGCCTGGGCCCGAAGATGGGTGGTGGGGTGGGAAGGACCAGAGTGCGGCTCAGTTGAGGGTCTCTAATTTGCTCCTGCCCCTTGATGTCCAGAAGAAAACAGGCCTTCTGTGCCCAAGAGACTTCCAAGCAGAAGTGGAGGTCAATGCCCCCCCCAACCCGCCCCGGAGGTGCCAAGGTGGTAATTAGGCTTGGGGGTGGGCCCTGAAAGGATGGGGGTGGGGCGGCCATTATCCCCGGGAGCTGAGCTGGGCAGAGGAGCTGTGTGGTCTGGGCAAATGGGTGGTTTGTAGGTGGTCTGGGGAATGAATGAGTGAGTGTTTGCGAGGGAAGCTGGTCGGGGGGAGCAGAGAGAGGGGGCGAGCAGGCGGAGGGTAGAGCAAAGCTGGGTCGTCTCTCCCTGGACTCAGTGGTCTGGACCCCCGCCCCTGTTCTGAGGCATCACCGAGGAGAGTCCCACGAGGCACCTGGGGGTCTCGGGGATGCTTGCCCTGGGCCTGCAGCAGTGGGCCACCACATGGGGTGGGGATGTTGAGGAGAGGATGGGGTTGGGGGAGGGGGCCTGGCGAGCTCTCTGCTGAGATCATGGCTCTAGGAAGCCACCATCTCCCCACCTGCTCCCTCAGCTTCGGGGGAGAGGGGAGGAGGCTGGCGGAGGTGGTTCAATGCAGGGTCCCTGGCATGTGGTGTAGTGCTGGCCTACTGGCCCTGTCCCCACTCCCAGCCCTCGTCTGATCCTTCTCACTGTAAGGAACAATTCCTTCCTGGACTGCGAAGGGCCCTCTGAGTGAATCCTTGCCGCTGTCTCAGCCTCACGGGAGCTGCAAATCCACGAGAGGACCTCTTCTTCTAACCCTCAGGATCGCCTGTCCACTGCTTCCCCACTCAGGCTGCATGGGGTAAACTATTAGTGACTTCACCTCCCTGAGCTTTGGTTTCCCTACGTGTGAAATACAAGTAATACAGTATTAACTATGAGGATTAAAGAAGCCAGCCAGGGTCCACATTCTTAAAATGGCAGTTGTGGCAATGATTAATGCCCAACAAGATGTCTCTTGTGTCCAGAGGGTAATCCTCCTCCCAGGAATGGCTACCTGGAACCCAGGACCTAGCTGTGACCCCTGGCATAGGGACCAGGACTGTGGCAGGCAGGCAGTGAGGTGAGCAGGTAATGGGGAAGGGGTGGGGTTACTGGACTGTCCAGTGGCACCTGCTGGGGCCTGGGGCACATTCCTCCTCCCCCGCTCTCCCCACCTGCCAGCTGCCACCTGTGATGTCAGCGCCACTGCTCACCTGGCTTCTGCAGCAAGAGAGAGTACAGTGAGACTAGCAGACACAGCTGCTCCGAGGGAAGGAATGAACTGAGGGAGCAGCCCGATCTGGACAGCCTGCTGGGGCACCTTAGCTGCCCGCCCTCCTAGAGAGGCTAAGTGTCTCTCGCCCGGTTTCTTCCTGTAACCCTCAGCACCCTGGGAGGACCCTCACGACAGGGCTGGGTCTCCACTCTCAGACTGGTATCCCCCTGAGGCAGGGACTGGACCCTCACCATCAGAACAAAGGATTCGTGAAGGGGAGCTTACCCAAAGACCCTGGCCCATGGGGACTGGACTGGAATTTGATGGGCCTAGCCCCTCTTTGGGTTCAATAGCCTTACTGCGCTCCTTATTCACATCCAAAATTCTCCATTGCTGGGAAAGTCTGAAGCAAAGCCAGAAAGAACTAGAAAATCTGGGAGACTGTCTGCTGCCCTGTGATCTGGAAGTGGCGGAGGTCAGGGGGAAGGACAGGGCCTGTGGAGAGGCAGACTCTACATTAGGGTCATTCCCAAGTCAGTCTCCCTCCTCCGTTCCCTCCTCGAAGCCAGCCAGGCTAACCCCTCCTTTCCCTCTGTGCTCTGTCCCCACTGAGCTAGAGCTGGAAGGGACTGGTTGGCGTTTAGTGGTGGGGTGCAGCCAAGGGGAAGAAGGAATCTTTATCCCCCAGACCTGCAGTCAGGCCAACATAGCAGCCTCTGGGGGCTGCTCCTGGGTGGCTGAGACCTTGAGGATGAGAAAGCCCAGATTTGGAGCCAATGATACTCATACCTTCAGATGTCAGCACCCACTCTCCTAGGAGGAAAGAGAGCCCCTTTCCCACCATTCCCTACTCACTCCAAATATGGATCATCTGGGCTTGGGGAATGAAGGAGGAGGGGAACTGTCCTAAATGCAATGCTCTTTCCGAGGAACTGGGAGGATTCCGAGGAACTGGGAGGATTCTGAGGCAGGTGGGAAGTATCAGTTGGGAGTCATTTAGACAGAGAGAGGACAGAGCTTTGGAGAGAGGAGAGGACTAGAAGACCATCTTGCCCACGCCTCCCTTCCACGCCGATCCTTGAATACCTCTCAAAGAATGTCTCCTGTTTTCAGGTCTACCTCCATGTGGATGCTGGAGAAGGAAATGGCAAACCCGCTCCAGTATTCTTACCTGGATAATTCCATGGGCAGAGGAGCTTGATGGGCTACAGTCCATGGGGTCGCAAAGAGTCAGACACGACTGAGCGACTAACACACACACATACACACACACACACACACACACACACACCATGTGCATACAATGCAGAAATCTCCACATCCTCACCTCAAAAATCAAAACACTTTCATTAAAGGCCTACTGTGTTCCAGACCTCCTGTGTGCAGGGTGGTGTTCTAAGCATGAATGAGCAACACTCCCCCCCTCACTAGCTCACAGTCTAGGGGCTGTAACACACAAGGCAGATTCCAGTTCAAGACAGAATGAAATACAAGCTAGGCAGAGACACCAAGAAATCTGGTGTACAGACAGGGAAATTCATCCTGACAAAAGATCAAAGATAACCTTCCCAAGCATCCAAAGGGTAATGCAGAAAGTAATTCGGATCCAATACCCTGAAGTGCCTCTTCTTTCTAGAAGCCTTCTTTGAGTCCCCAGTCTAAATCTGTCCCACCCCCATTATAAGTTCTCCTTGAGTTCCTAAAGATACCCTGAACTTATCACAGTTTGTAAGGATATGTTTATTTATGGGATTATGTGATTAATTCTTCTCCCCCACAGCACCCTAAGTGCCAGGAACAAGCTTGTCTGTGAGCCAAGGTGGTGGGCCATGAAAGCATGCAGCATGACCAGGGTGAAACAAGCCACTAGATGTGGCTGGAGTTAAGGGGGTGAAGTGCATAGTGGTGGCCCAGACTGGCAGGGGAAATTGGCACCAGATCAGGGCAGGCTGTAAATGCCAGGCAACGTTGGGACTTTATCCTGCTGGCAGTGGGGAGCCATCAAAGGTTTTTGAGCATGAGAGTGGCATGTTCCAACCTGTGTTCTGAGATTCCAGGATCCCTTAGTGCAGTGCAGAGGAGGGGTGGGGGGTTGGGGTGTGCCCCCCTGGAGCCAGGGGAACCCGCCTTTGTTGCAGTAGTCTCAGGGACTGGCTTTAAAAGGCCTCAGTTTTGCATCTGGAGCAATCAACGTGGAAAGAAAAGTGGGCAAGTTTGAACTACTGATATTATAGAAAGGATGGGGTTTGGTGACCAGTTGGATGGTAAAAGGAGTGGACATTAAGGGTGACTTGCAAATTCTAGTCATACTGCTTTGGAGATGGTGATGCCTTCAAGCTGGATAAGGCATACCTAAGGCAGCAGTTGTTGAGAAAGATGAGCTATATTTGAAAGATTGAAGGCGGGAGGAGAAGGGGACGACAGAAGATGAGATGGCTGGATGGCATCACCGACTCAATGGACATGAGTTTGAATAGGCTCCGGGAATTGGTGATGGACAGGGAAGCCTGGCATGCTACAGTCCATGGGGTCGCAAAGAGTCGGAGACAACTGAGTGACTGAACTGAACTGAACTGAGCTATATTTGGACATACTCCTGATATCCACTGTCCATTCTCCTACTATAGCCAAAGTCAGTGTTCTCTTACCCCTCCACACAGGCTTCAGGGTGGCATAGCTTCCCCCAGGGTGGTGATGTTCATAGATACGAGGGGAGAGTGTGGGGCGGGGGGGCAGGTGGGAGTTGGAGCTGGGCACCAGTCCTTCTCTCTTCCTGCCCTTGCTTGGCACTGCCTTTTGACTGGACCTCTGACTTCCTGCTCCTCTTGGTGTTACCACCCCTCCAAGAGGAGCTCCTCAGGGAGGCTGGATAAGATGGGGAAGAGATCAGGAAGGAAAGATCTGAACTCTGAGGCAAGTTTAGCTCCTAGAGCTTTGCCCTCCTCACCCCTGCCCACTAGATACCCCTGTGCACACCTGGATTCTTGGAACTCTTAGCAGAAGAGATAAGAGAAGGGTCTGGGAAAAACACAGGGCTGTGGGGAGGCATTGGGTCCAGCCACATGCAGAGTATTAAGAGGGAGTGTGGGCCCCAGACATGGACCCTGAACGATAAACTCAAGGTTGAACTTGCAGTCCTCTATGGAGGGTTCAGGACTCAGTTCTCAGACCCTGGAAGCAGGAGCCCAGACCTCAGGGCATCCCAGTATGCCCCAGGCTGAGCCCTGGACAGAGAGCAAATGCCTGGTTGGCAAGACCCCCAGTGAAAAGAGATGCATTCTGCATCACCCACACCTAGACCTCACAGCTTTCCAAACCGCATTCCCTGGAATCCTCCCTAGGTGTTTCCATCAGATGGGTGGGAGGGAAAGGGGACTTCACCCTCTACTCCAACCAGAAACTCTCCACTTTGTTTGATTTATATACTAGGCATCTGCCTGAGACTCCTGCCTGGGAGGTGTGGGAGGGGAGGGGCGGAAATATAGGTTGCTACTAAAACATACAAATACATAATCCCACATTTTTAATTACTGACCTAATTCTATACATTGGAGAAACTCAGTCTTAGAGCCCACTTTCCCTGACTCTTAACAGCTGAGCTGATCCTCTTAGAGCTTCGGATGTCTGCACGGCATGAATATATGGATTTCTGGACTCTCGGTCCAGTGCTCAGAGCTTCAAGGGACTTTCCAAGAGAGGGCACAGCATCATGGGAGGATGGCCCGCCCCGCGGAGAGCCTTGCGGGGGAGGCCGCATCATCTGTCACAGACCTGGCTCTCAGCTGTGTCAGCCCTAGAACCAAAGGGGCCTGAGGCCAGCAGGGTGGAGGTGGGGGACCACCCCCCGCCAGCGCCCAGACGCCCACTCAGCCGGTGCGCCCAGCCTGCCGCCCAACCGCCGCTCCAGCATCCCGCCCCTCTGCCCCTCGTGGTTGGCGACCACCCGGCAGCTGGCGGCAGCGAAGGGGTGCGGCCAAGAAAGGGTTAATCTGTGGAGCCTTTCATCAGCAGCTTGGCGGGCTCCCAAGGCCCACAGGCTGGGTACCTGGGCGCCTACCTCCGTCGGTGGGGCGGAGACGTGACCACAGGGCAGCCCTGCCGTCTGCATTCCTCCCGCGTGAGTGCGTGAGTGACAGCCGCCGCCGCGCCTGAGCCCCTCGCCGGGCGCCCCGCCCTCCTGCCTAGCGCGGGGCAGAGGTGGGGGCAGGCCCCCGGGGAGGGGAGGGAAGGACACCCCCTCCGCCCTGCCACCCCCAGCCCACCCCCACCCGCACACACACCGCGCCCCCTCTTCTCTCCTCTTGCTGTGACCAGTGCTCTGGAGTGAGTCCCAGAGTGCAGAGAGACCAAGAAAACCCTGCTGGCGACACAGCGGAGGAGCAGGGCGCACCCTGAGTCACGAGGTCAGGATTCAGGGATGGACAGATGACCTGGGCTTCCTGGAGGAAGGGTCAGGACGGGACAGGCACAGCCAAGTCCTAGGCCCGGGTCCCTGGGCTTTCTGCCTTTGTTCCCTGTATCCTTCTCCTGCTCCAGCTCTCCCCTTAGGTTTCAACCCTCCTATTACACAGTGGCGGCATGGGCCAGCCTCAGTTCCTCTTCCCTGAACTCAGGGCTCTTGCCTTTGATCTCCTCTTGGGGCCTGTTGGTGGAAAGAGGAAGTTGCCTTTGGCTTGAAGCAAACTCAGACAGGGTGTAAACAGGCAAGGACCCCACCTGCAGGCTTCCCCAAGGTGGAGACCTAGTGTCGAGACAGTGAGGTGCGTCTTTGCTCTGACACAGAGGCAGAACTGCGCTCCCTTCACCCTAGGCCTGGGGTTCTCCACAAAGGCCAAATGGACGAGAAGGGCTTCGTAGATGGGTCCTCCTCTTCAGGAAGAGCCTCTGCCTGAAGTGGGGCTCAGCCCAAGGCCCAGCCCCCCTCCTCCAGACCAGAGCATGTGGCACCACTCCTGGAGAGGAACTCCCCCCGGTGGCATCCAGGGTTGCCCAGAAAAAGGAGCTGTGCAGCCCCCCAAATGCCTTAGTAGCCCCAGGGTCATCAGACCCAGGAAACTAGCAGAGACTCCTGAGAACTTTCCACATCCCTCTTCAAATTGGCACTTCAAGCACAGTTTGAAGTGCAAGCTCAGCCCTTGTCTCCAGCCTCTCTCTCTGTTTGGCTTCCAAGGGCCCTGGCTTATGTGCAGAGGAGAGGGAGGGAGGGGTTTGGCGGGAAGAGGCACGTGGAGGGGAGATGGGTCAGGGCAGGAGCAGGTGGGGGCCAGCCCCTGAGCAGCCCTACTCCAGAACCATGGAAGCACTACTTTCCCACTGGCCTCCCTCCCCGCTCCAAGGTTCTCAGCCATCTTCTTTACATCTTGGCTTCTTTTAGTTCTGTCTCAGGGACACCAGTTGCTGCGGAACAGGTAGAAGTTGGTCTGATATCTAGATTTTCAGAAGCTTCGCGGCCTTTGGATTCCTGCCAGGATGGCCTTCTCCTCCTTCTCTGTCCTCAGTTAATTATGTAATTAATGCCTGGGGAGTGGGGTTGAGGCTACTTTCAGGGGAGGAGCAACTGACTCCTTGACTTGGGAAAGAAAGTGTAAGTGTTAGTCCAGCTCTCTGCAACCCCACCAACTGTAGCCCACCAGGCTTCTCTGTCCATGGAATTCTCCGGGCAAGAATACTGGAGCCATTCCCTTCTCCTGGGGATCTTCCCCACCCAGGAATCAAACCCAGGTCTCCCACATTGCAGGCAGATTCTTTACCATCTGAACCAGGGAAGACCCCCACCCAACTTAGGGCAGAGGGCTTATTCCTGACCTCAAGAAAACAGCAGTCTTTGTCTGAACAGGAGTTGGAGTAAGGGGTTGTAGGGGGCAGATATCCAGGAGATCTTGCTTTGCACTGCCACAACTCTGCCCTCGGGCCAATGACTCCATCTCAGTTCTCCCATCTCTGAAATGGGATAATAACTCCAGAAACCACACACAGCGGGTGTTCTGAAGGTTCCTCTCCTAATTAGAGATGGGTGCTGGGTGGTCGGTGCCCTGGGAGAGCAGGCCAGCTTGGCTGCTGTGATCACACCCCAAGCCCATGGTCCTCAGCATGAATGAGATGAATCACTAAGTTACCCACTGCCTGCCCCAGTGGCCCCCCAAGTCAGGGGATCCTTCCAACACCCCAGGAACTACCTTGAAAAGAAAGCTGAGGAACGCACAAATAATAATAAGGCATAAGGCACAATCAGGTAAGGGCAAAATAAAGTCAAATGAGAAATCAGGCAGCAGATCTCAGAAGAACCAACTCTCTGCCTGGTTGCCGGGGCTGATGCTTAGATAGCGTGACCAGCTGTCCCAGTCTGCCCAAGACTGTTCTGGTTTCAGCACAGAAAGACCACATCCCTGGAGACCTCTTAGTTTTGGAAAAACTGGGACAATTGGTCACCCTTTTTCAGGGGGCTTTGGAGGTTGGGGAGATCACAGATGTCCGATTCTCTTTACACCTCTTGGTTTTCTTTAGGTATCCATGTAGCAATGGAAAAATGCTGGAAGCCTGAGAAGCTTCCACCCCAAAATTATATGACATCAGCAGTTCTCCCCAGTGCTGTAGGCTAGGACCCCTTTCCCCAGTTATCTCTCTTCCAGGAGAATTCTCATCCAGGGACACTGGTCCTGGGCTCCTTCACATACTTCAGGCAACAGCAGAGCCCTGGTGCTCCCTGGCAACCAGGGAGAATCTTTGAGGAGACAAGCCCCAGGTTGCCATCTGGTGGTAATTCCCCAGGGAAGAGATTTGCCCAGGTGACCTCTAGGTCAGGCTCCTTTAAATAGCCCCAAATTGCCTTTGACACGGGGAACCTAGGGTCACTGCTGGGGGAGGAAGACCCAAGACTTTGAAGGCCACACCCCCAATGGTGCTACCTTGAAACTCCTTCTAGGGGCAAGCCTGCCAGCTGCCACAGGCATTCCTGAGGGGCAGCTGCAGCAGCAGCCTCTGGGAGGGGCAGGGAAGGGGCAAAGGAAGCGGGGCCGGCCCGCCCTTATACACGCCTAGCTGTTTTCTTTTAGGAAACCCCAGACCCTGCCTCCCCCACCACACAGACACACATACATGAATCTCTGTTGATCTCAAAGCATAACCATCACTGTGTAAGATGAGAAACTAAGGGCCAAGGGAAACCTGGTGGAAAGCTTAGAGAATGCTGCTCCCCAGGCCCCACCTAGCTGTGCATCTACACACACACACACACACACACACACACACACACACACACACACAGGGCTTACAGGTGCCTGGGCCCTGTTTGGAGCATGCCATCACCCATGGAAGCAGGTTAAGGGGGTGGTGGGCAGGCAGCCTGGCCTTGGGCCTCTCACTAAGAGCCAGGCCCCCCAGGCTGGCCAGGGAGCTGTCAAACCCCCCACTACAGAGACAAATGGAGCCGTCAGAGAAAATAGCTTCTAATGGGGAGCAGGAGCCAGCCTGGGCTAGAGGTGGGGGGAGGACTCTGCTGGCCAGATGTGAATTCTTCACTAATCACACCAAATTGGCCCAATTTGTTCACTGACACGTGGGGGGACTGGCTTCATCTTTCTCCCACTGAGCAGTCTCCCTCCCTCCCGCATGGAAGTGCTTTTGCTCTAGGGATGAGGCTGGCCAGCTGACAGCAGGCTGGGGGGGAAGGGGATGAGGCCAGATTTACACACACCCCTCCCTGTGGGAGCCCAAAATTTGGCTTGGGCCAGCCTCCCCTCCATCTCTGCCAATCCACGAGGCCCTGGGTGCTGAGGAGTTTAGGGACCCTGGCGAAGGGGGCGAGCAAGAGATGGGGGTTAAGGCATCTGCTCCCTGGGAAACAGGTATCATAGGCAGGAACTAGGGAATTGGAGATATTCTTGGGAAAAGCAGGGAGGGGTCTTGGGAAGGTCTAGGGGATCACTTCAAACAAGATGATGTCACTTCTTGGAGGCAGCACTGTTTTCCAGGTCCCATTAGGGCCACAATGGTGGTAAGGGGAGGCAAAGGAGAGCCCTTGGTCCCTTTCTCCAGCCCTGAGGAAAACTGACCCCTTAAATGTGTCTGCTAAAAACCGTGTCCTGAAGGTGGGACTAGCAGGAGGGCTGCCAGTGAGACTGTGGGAAGAACTTCCTCACCTTCCACTTCACTTGGGCCTCTCTCCAATGCAGATCAAGAGGCGATAATGAGATGGGCATCTACGGGGGTTTGTGGGCTCCAGGAGATAGGACAGGGGCAATAATGAGATGGGCATCTATGGGGGTTTGGGGGTTCCAGGAGGTGGGATAGGGGCAATGATAAGGGGTCAGCCAGGGCAGGGACATAAATGGAGGCCCCTTCTCTGACCTGCACCAGGAAAGGGAGCCATGCGCATGGCTCTGGGTGCTGTAGCCTGCCATCTAGGGTCCATCCTCCCCCTGCCCTCCTGACATCACCCCCACCCCCACCCAAACAGCCACTGGGGCCTAGGAGTTTCAGTGGGCCCAGGCTAGGAAAGATGGGAGTGGAGGGGAAAGCCTGTGTAGACCTGGACAGCAGGCTCAGGGCTGCTTGGGCAGGGAATTCTGACATTCTGTGGTCTAGAAAGGAAATTGTGCCAACCAAGTCTTCCCCTTGGTTTCATGGAGTCCTCATTCTTGGGAAGGGGGATCCAGCTAGAAGAGGGCCAGAACAGGGCTAGTAACCTTGAGGCCTAAGACAGGGGCCTCCCATGCCCAGCCTAAGAGTAGTACAGCTGCTGGCCCATGCTTCCTGCCTGAGGGCTGGGGTGAAGGTGAAGGGCATCCAGGCACCCCAGCCCGGCTAGCTCTGGGGAAGAGGACAGCTCCCATTCCCAGGCCCCTTTCCTTCCTTTTGCTCTGGCCTCCTCTAGGCTAAGCAATTGCAGCCCCTGGGCATGGCCCTTAAGAACTTTCCTAGGTCACCTTTCACCCCAAATCCCAACGTTTCCAAGGCCCAATCCTGTTGTAATCAGTGCTACCCCCTTGAGGGGAATTCCACTCAGGAAGCCAGGGGGGTGGGGCCATCCCTGAGGGGGAGATGGGCGGCCAGGCTTTTGGAAGGCAGGGAGGTCGCCTGGTGTGATAACCTGTGGGACCAGGTGTGGCCTGCTCCTGCAGGAAGGAAGAAGATAGAGTTGGAAGAAGGGGGCTTAGGAGATAGACAAAGATGGCAGCTAAACTCTGTTGGTGAAGTCAGGGGGCATCCTGGGGAGAAAGAAGCACAGGACCAAATGGAGGCCACCCTGCTCCATCAGCAACTTAATTTTATTTATCAATAATTCCTACTCCTCCCTACCTCACCTGCCTCCTTAGCTGTTCCCAGCTAAGCGGAGCGCCCCCTCCTGGCAGGGTTGTCAACCTGACTTCCAGAGAGCAGAGCCCGAACAGGAAGGGAAGAATACAGGAAGTCCCTTGATTTCTTGTAGAAACACTCTCTACCTTCTGTTTTCTCACTCACACAGTTCCTATTTGACTTGTGGGCTTATCTTCCCTCAGAACAAGAGCTCTTGCTCCTACCCAAAGAGTCACTCTGACCCAGGTATGAATTCTAGTTCTGCTACTTACTTGCTCTGTGACCATGATCTATTATTACATAACTTTGAGCTATTATGTAACCCCCTTAGAGACTCAAGTTTCTCATCTGTGATGTTGGAAACCTACCACAGAGGATTCTGTAAGGACTGTTGCAGATCACAGAAGCCTTTGGCTTCATGGTACCTGGCACACGGAGCTACTGGCTAAGTATCCTTGGATGCATGGCTGGATGGGCAGATGGACAGACTTGAAGAGCTCTCTGTTTATGTCTTTTGCTTGACTTCCTTACAGATTCATGGGCACCATCTGGATTTCCGACAGGGATTAAGCTCTTGTGTCCCAGGGTCCTCGGCAGTAAAATGCGTGGTAATGAGCCTCCCTGCTTCCTGGGGTTATTGTGAGGCTTGATGCGTAAGTCCAGGTAAAGACCTTCCAGCAGAACCTGGTACTTAGCAAGAGCTCTGTAGGTGTTGGTCCACTAAAGGCTATCTTGTCTCTTCCCCAACACAGAGCAGGGCCTTCCCTTCAGCCCATACCACTCTGTCTTTAAACAGCTAAGGAACAAGATGCCCCAGGACTCTTCTTCCCTTTATCATCTTGTTGCCCCCACCCAGCCCAGTCCTCCCACCTTGGAGATCAGAAAATCCTTTCTTCAATTAAACACCTTCTCTCAGAAATACTCTCCCCAAGACTAAAAAAACTCCAGACAAGTTCCACTTCCTCAGGGCCCTCCCTGCCCCACCCAGGACCCAGTTTGGGCCACCTGCCCTTCCCTCCCTCCCTGTCTCCAGGACAGATCCTTCCCATGTCCCTGCCCTGCTCTCGACCAGTCACCTCCCTCTGAGCCCTCCTCTCCGTTGCCCCTCTGCCTGGCACCTGGGCCTCCATCTCCCAGTGGTGGGTGGTGGTTGTGTGTAGACTGAATCTGCAGCAGGTCTTGGGAGGAGCAAGGGGTGCCAGAACCAGCCCAGGCCGGCGGCTCAGGCCTCCTCTTGCTGAAACCTGCAACCTCCCAGCCCCTGTGGACACACACTCATCCCCTTCCACCGCCCCCAGGAAGTGAGCTCCAAACACCTTTGCCTAGAAACCAACACTCACACCTACCAGATCCTGTCCTGGGATGATTCTGCCAGCTTGTCACCTCAGGTGGGGCCTGTGCCCTTTGCCTGGGCTCTGGCCCTCTCTAGACGTTCCTTCCCCACTGAACTGACTTGAAGTGGGCCCTATTGCAAATGACAGAGAGGAAATATGGTGGTTCTGGGCAAACAGTATTTCTCAAAGTTCCCTGTGGGGGACCTGTAAGAGCAGGGTCCACTGGCCAGTGGGAAGGCCATTCAGAGCAACTCACTCATAAACACTTTGATTTCTGGCCTCTGGTTTACTTGTAATAGACCAGTATGTATGTACATGCACGTTTTATTCTATATTATGTCCAAGTTTGCTTTAACATGAAAAGCATGCTCTTGGGAATTCCTGGGCAGTCCAGTGGTTAGGAGTCCATGCTCTCACTGCTAAGGATCCGGGGTTCCATCCTTAGTTGAAGAACTAAAATCCCACAAGCTGTGTGGCCAATAAAAAGTAAAAAAAATAAAAAATAAAAAGGATGCTCTAAAATATATAGTTGAATTATTTTTTTCTCCAAAGATCTTTAGGTCAAATAGACATATCAAAAAGACATGCAATGTCTGGGTATCCTCTGGCACAACCCATGTAGTACAGGGCATATCAGTGCCTCTGCCAGAGAAGCTCAGGCTGAGGGAACAGGGAAGAGGAGATTTGAATGAAGCTGGTGAACAAGCAGTCAGGGAATGTTGCAGGAAATTCTGGCACCTGATCCTTGAGGCTGAACAGAACATTATTTCTTTCCTTCCTTTGCTAAACTGACCTTATCTGAGACCAAGTTCTCCAGCCGTAAGTCCCAAACATGCCCCATTTATCTCAGATTTTTCTGCAGTGGGATTTCCCCCAAGGCTCACCACCCCCAATTCCAGCCAAGCCAAATCTTTGCTCTGATCCAGAGAAGAGCCCTTGGCAGTTCCAATTCTGGGGGAGTAGCGAAGCACATGCTTCCATCCCAGCACTCTCCCTGACCCCCTCGCACACAACAGCGTTCTTCCTCTTCCATCACTCCACGCCTCAGTTTCCTTATCTGCAAACTGGTGGAGTTGAATTTTGCTCTCTGAGGATCTTCCTACGGCACGAATCTTAATCTCCTTATAGAAACTGTAGGCTTCACTAAAAAATCAGTCTCTTTACTTCAAATCTAGTATTCTTCCATTCATTCCACTAACACCTATTGAGCCACTACCATATGCCCGGCTCCATACAAGGTACCAGGGCTGCAGATAAAGCACGATTCCCGCCCACACAACACTCAAATGTCGGGATTAGCATGATGTTGGAAGCCTGCCTTTCTTTTTTCATCACGTAACAAATCTTAAAGTACCAGAGCCTCAGGAAACCCAAGGTGGCGACCCAGCCCTGGTCCTGCCCCTGTGCAGAGTGAAGACCCCTCACTGTGGGACAGGAGAGTGCAGTGAGTCAGCACTCAGGTTTCAGTGGAGGCAGCCCGGTTTGTCTACAGTCTCTGCACTCGCTACAGAATCTCCTCAGACCTCAGTTTCCCCATGAAACCTGGACTTGATGATAGTGCTTCCTCACAGACTCCTCTCCTGCTGTGGCCTCACTCCATCCAGCCTCCAGCCAGCCCCGCTCAGCCCCTGAGTCCTCTCTGCTTCCACACACTGGTCTTCTTGCTGCACCACATGCCAAAGCCAAGCAAACACCCAACTTAGGGCCCTTAAACTCGCTGTTCCTCTTGCCTCCACTGCTGGGTCCCCAGTATTCAAATGGCTGGTTCTCTCCAGGAGGCCCAGCCCACCACTCTCTGTCCCCTCATGTTGCTCCAGTTTTCTTCAGAGCACTTACCTGACGTTATATATCTGTTTTCTCCCTTGTTTATTTTTTCCCTCCCTCATTAGAATGTAAGTGCCAAGAGGGCGGAGTTTTTAATCTGACTTCTTGTTTTAATTCACTGTATCCCCAGCCCCAGTATCCAAAATAATGTCTGACAGATAGTAGATGCTCAATAAATGTTTCCTTGAGTGAATCTTGAATAAATGAATAGTGGAGATGTGGGAAGTAAACCAAGGTAAAGCCAGTTAAGTGCCGCCCCGTCTCTGGCACAGGGTGAGTGATAATAATGGAAACTGTTAATATTAAACACACACCAACAGCCTGACTGAAAGGGACTGGAATTTCATGAGGAGAAAAACAAAATTCAGCCAAAATTACATATATTACTTCATGCAATAAACACTTATGTTGCCATTTGTGTCATCCATCTCGATTAGAAAATGGTTTACTCCCGACACTCCACAAATTCAGCCTGCTCGGTAATCACTAATTCTTCATCTGCTTTAAGCACCTGTTATCCAATTTATGAGGGCGCGATTTGGAAGAAATCAGCAAGATGTCTCTTCTACGGCCACCTGGGCCTGGGAGGAGGACCGACCCCCACCCCTCGCCGCAATGCTGCTAAGTGATCACAGAGCTGAGATGGCGATCACCGTGACCAAACGGAGCCATTTCTCTTCCTGGCTGGGGCCCCAAATAAAGAAAGGGCCATGGAAGAGGCCCCATGAGGGGTCTCCTGCCTCTCATTGGGAGTCCCCACTGCCCCTCCCAGCCTGGGGTCCCCTCAACCTAGAGCTCTGGAGAGGAGGATACCACACCCCCTCCCTCCCCTCCATGCTGAGAAGCCCATCACCATCACCCCCACACGAGGCCTTTCTTTGTCTTGGCCAGTGAGGAGAGAAGGGGAAGCACCTGGTTTCAATGTCTGGTATGACCTGGAGATAAATGGGTCCCCGCAGTCCTCCCCACTCTTACAGGAGCCCCAGGTGGGCTAAAGCTTGAAGGTGACAATCCCTGACAAGTTTGAAGGGAGAGACAGGTCCCAGCCCTTCGCTGCTCTACCATAAATTCACCACTTACTGGGCTAGGCTCATCTACCACCCAAACGCGGCAGGTGGGGTTCATAGCCCTATTTTGGCTGAGCAAACAGCCTCGGAGAGGTCAGGCGACTCGCCCAAGGACAGGACCAAAGCCAAGTCCCCGTGACCAGGGCTGAACGTGAGGCACTTCCATCACTGAAGCATAGGCCCCAGGAGAGGAGGTGCAGCCTTTTGGGCAGACTTGGAAGAGAAGAGGCTTAGGGCTGGGAAAGGGGCAGCTAGGAGCAGAGAGGAAGAAGGCTGGGGTCGGGTGTGGCCTGGAGAGCACGATCCTGGGATTCGAAGGCGAGGTGGAGTGAGCCCAACCCGGGAGGGGCCCTCGCGCGAGCCCTGCCGCTGCCCGGCCCACAGCGCGTCCCCGGCCACCCCCAGACTGGCAGGACTGAGGGAGGACATAGCAGAGCCCGGAAGCCTAGATGTAGGGGTAAGCTCCCTCCTCCAGCGTTCCCTGGCGACTTGGGGGCCCCTGGGAAGAGGCTGGCATGAGGACCAGAAGGCACGGGGCTAGCCTCAGGCCGGGCCAGGTCTAGGGACAGAGCCGCCTGCAGCAGAAATTAGGCAGTGAGCAAAAACGAGGGGTCCGCTTGGGCCCTGCACCCAGAACTGCAGGGTGGGTGTGGCGTCAACAGGAGGTGGGAAGTGGGAGGTGGAGGGTGGGGGAGAGGGCCTGTCGGAGGCCCGCAGGGCCTGGCTGCCTAATGGTTTTCTGAGGAGGTGCCTGGCGGATTAGAGGTCTGCTCTGAGCAGGGCAGGGCCGGGGGAGAGGTCAGGCAGGAGCCACTGGGCCGCGCTGGGGAGAGGAACCCCGGTTTTGGGAATGGGATAGTGCCAGGGCCTGCACGTGCCCAGTGGGGCCACAAGTTGGGGTGGCTTTTCATGCTAACCCAGTGCCCAGTGGCTGCACAGACAGATGCTGGCTCTAGACCCTGGGGAGGAATGAAGATCTACCCAAGAGAAGGTGCTGGCGGGGGTGGAGGGTGGGGCAAGGGGGTACCTTATGTAAGACAGAAATGCCAAGTGCAGAGCAATGCATGGTGGGGTAGGGTGTGGGAGACTAAACTACCCCAATGCCTGCTGGAGAGGACTTTTCCATGGGTTGAGCCTGGGAAGGGGTTGCCTCCTCCACAGGCTCCCATCTCTGCTGGCAGAATCCCCTGCCCCTCACTGAGCTTTCCCCTACTTTAAGCCTTCTCCCTTCATTACCACCCCCACCACCAATCCCCTCCCTCTGCCTCAGCCTCCCCTCACGTGGCCCCTTCTGCCTTGGCCCCTGCCAGTCCCTGCAGAGACCCATCCAAGGAGGCTAACACCTCTCCAGCCAGGCCCAGGCCTGCAAGCTTCCCCCTCCCTCACTGGAGCTGGCCCCAGGCAAAAGGAGCTTTCTCCTAAGAGGACCCCAATTCTTTTCAGGGAGTTGACCCAGAAGAGGGGCCGGGCCTTAAATGCAGGCTGGATGACTTCAAAGGGCGGTAGGTGGGGTTGGCGCCTGGTCACAGGTGCCACTCAGGGTGGGCCAACCTGCCCAACCAGGTCAGGGCTTGCACTGCACCCCGCCCTCTGCCCAGAACATCACGACACAGACCTGACAGCAGCTCCACCCATCAGAGACTCCCCCAGGGCCTCCGGAGAAAGACCGGAGACACAAGATCCAGGATTCAAGGCACAGAGGGCCTGGCAGGTCATCCTACTGATCCTCCCACCCCAGCACCCTGAGTCTCCACACGCCCTTTCACCCACGTGCACACCCACCGAGCTCTCGGCTACATAGGGACAGAGATGAGATCCTGGGCCTCAGAGGCTACACTTAGCTTTGTCCCAAAGTACTTCCTGCTGTCTGTCTATCCTTGGTCTGAAATCCTGAGGAAACGAACACGGAGTAGGACAGTCCCCAGGCTGGCACCAGCTCCTCTGGACTATGGGACCCTTGAACCTGAGACAGGAGTCCTAGGCACACCCTTTCATGGAGCCCTCCGCCGCCTCACCAGACTGTATGTCAGATGAACATCTGTACATTCCTATGCTCAGCACCAGGTGCTCAGGACCATTGAGTGCAAGGGCTTAAAAAAGGCTAAGGTTTTTTTTCCTTCCTGTAGGAAGCTAATAGCCTCAGCTTGCTGATCAGTAAAATGGAGATAATAACAGTATATACCATAAGGCTGTTGTGAGAATTAAGTGAAATACCACGTAAAAGTTCTTAGCACAGAGCCTGGCATAGAGTAAGTGCTCAATAAATGGCAGGTGTCATTGCTATGAGTATTAACAGGACTCAGGGAGACCACTTGGAGAACCACATATGCCAGTCTGAACTTCTGCAACTGAGTGGGTTCCGGCCTTACTCAAATCAGTGTTTGCCCCTGCACTGCCGTTCCACCTGCAGCTCATCTCAGAGTAACAACCCTCAGGATTCAGACTGACCCTGCTATCTACCAGAACGGACTCCAAGGCCCCAGGCAGAGGCAGGAATGGTCGGTGGGGGCACGTGGCTATGGGCTACATATGGTGAAGACTCACCGAGGGAGAAAAGGGAACCAAAGAGAGAGTCTTAGCCAATCAAGTTCCAGGAAGGCCTCAAGGAGGAGAAAACTTCCAGGAGCAGGGGGAATAAACGGAGGGAAGTGGCTCTGTGTATCCTGGGCCAGAGATTGGATGGGGCAAAGAGGGTTAGGAGTGGGGAGGACTGGGGGAATACAACAGGGTGTAAGGGGATGGAGAGATGAGATCAGCAAGCAGGGGAGCGGGCAGAGCAGCTCACCCTGGCTCTTTCCGGGCCCCACGCTGGCTAGGACAGGCTGGGTACCAATGAGCCATGTTAGCGTCAGGTGGGGGAAACCTGGCTTCTCAGCCAACCTGTGCCTCTACAAATGTATTCATCTTCATGCATTTAATTCAGCAGTTTGGCAAGAAAGTGGGCATTATTTACTGAACACTGACTGCCAGGTTCTGAGCATAGACAGTGACCGAGACAGTCAGGGTCCCTGAGCCTGGGGTGCCTGTAACCTGGAAGGAGCAGTGACCCCTCAGTCGAAGAAGCCCTCCTACAGACAGGGAGGGTAAGGAGGCAGGGGCTGGAGAAGGTAATGTGGGAAGGCAGAGCAGGGCGATCTGAGCACCTCCCCCAAGCAGGGGGAAGGGAAGGGGGAATGGCCTGGCCAAGTGGAATAGGATCTGAAAGGCTGCTGGGAGGGATGCTGCTGGCACTCATTCCTGGCCTGAGTGGGAGGGGATGTCTCTGGACCAGCCAGCCCTGGACTCCTGCTACACCGACCTCTCTTACTTAGGCAGCAAGAGCCGGATGGGCCACATTCCACAGAGGCCCAGGCTGCCATCCTACTGGGCTCGCATGCACCCCCAGGGGCAGGCTGGTCTCAGGGCTGGAAAAACTGGTCTTCCTGCTCCCCCCAACCCCAATACACACTAGCCTGGAGTTCGAGGATTGAGGAATAGGGGGTCACAGGAACTGGAGGTTTCCTCCTTTCCACACTTGTGGACCAGGGAGGGCAGAGAGGAGCTTCTCGCCTGTGAGGAACATGGCTTGATGGCATGGTGGGGGCATTTTTAATAGATTCAAAAGCAGGATGGGATGAGGGTCAGATGGCTTTCCCTCTCCCAGCCTGACAGGGGAGATGTCCTGCTTAGAAGCAGGAGAGCTTAAGGATAGACATCAAGAACTTGCCCCCTGAACTTTTCTAAGAAGAAAAGGAGAGAATGGCTTTCAGCCTGGGATGAACCCAGGAAGTGCAGCCTGAGGATGAGCTGACTGGCTCCCCACCAACTCCTCCTTCCTTACCGTGGGGCAGGGGGGCTGTCTTCCTGTCTGCATGGATCTCTGCCACTCCCTGGGCCATGTTAGACCTAAGAAAAACTCCAGCCCCTAGCACTACCTCTTTCAGAATATCCTTCGCAGCAAGAGATTTACTGTAGACCCAGAGAAGGAAACTGGTGACCAAAGCTAAGTCCCCAGATCGGCCAAGGGACATGTCAGGCCTGTCTGGGCTGTGGGAACCCCCCCACCCTCCTTCCTCAGGCCTGTTGTGTTGCTGGTGCAGAGCAGTCCCAGTGTGTGTGTGTGGGGTGGGGGTGGGGGGGCAGCTTTAATGGACCACGGCCAAGCCCCTGAGGTTTCCGGCCAAGCCCCTGAGGTTTCCAGCCCAGCCCCTCTTGGAGTGAAAAAGACCAAATTTCTGTTCAAGGTCCTTTCCTGAATGTAGGCCACAGATCACCCACCTGCCTCAGAATCAGGGCGCACTTGTTCAAAATGTTCCCACAATGTCCCCACTGAAATTCACTGGACCAGGAACCTGTATTTTATATGCTTTCCCCATCAAGGTCCCCACCCCCAAGTCCATCAATGATTCTGAGAAGTTTAAAAATTTCTGCAAAGGATCAGCCCAATGAGCAGTTCCTAGAAAGTGGAACTTGGGGAACTCAGAGTAGGTAGGCAGTAGCCTTCAAGCCTTCGGTTGTCCCAGGGAGAACAGTGTGACTGGAGGAGAAATCTCCCCATGACAAGTGACCTGAGTAACAAAGACCTTTTCCCAATGTCTCTGTCCTTTTCACTTGATATTCACTTAATAATCTCTGTTTTCAGCAACTAAGTGGTCATCTCAGAAGAGGTCCTGCTCGCCTGCCTGAGGGGCAAAGGAGGGGTAAGGCTGGAGGATGAACAGATGACCATTGAAGATCCCCTGGAGACCCAGACGCAAACTTGCCCAACTTTCCCACCATGGCTTTCAGGATGGGCCAGTCTTCTCTCTGCCTCATCATGGCACTGCCCCATCCAGACAAGAGTGACATTTCCTGAAGGTGCTGAGCCTCATGGAGGGGAAGGGGCCTCTGGCTCTGTACTCTGATATCCCACTGATATGTTCCTACCAAAGTGGAACTCACTGATGGCTTCATCATCCATTCACACGTTCATTTGAGCACCAGGCTCCAGTCCCCGTCTGGGACTCCAACAGACTTATGGCACAGATAAGACATAATCCGTGCCATCAAGAGAGGCTCACAGGAAACAGACACTTGTGACCCAAGGTGTTCAGGCAGTTAATCATTCACCCACCTGTGCGCCATACACAAGGTCCTTGGCCTGACTGTCTCCACCCGCTGGCATTGTTGCCGGCAGTAGAAGGGTGCAAAGAGCAAGGGCTTTGCAGTCAGGTGGTCTGCAGTTCAAATCCAGCCTTCTGGCTTCCTGGGGAAAACCAGCCAGAGCTTTGGCTCTTCCACCTGGGACTTCCCCTGGCTTGTTAGAGTGCCAGGAACAGTGTCAATTAGGGATAATTGAGCTAATAGCACATCAGTGAGTGAGTTTCTAATCATTGATTTCTCCTGTTGCAGCTTCTCCAGTCAAAGCGCTTATCACATCGTGAGAGCTTGGTCTCTGGGACACACACACAACTCACCCATGAGACTGTGGATCTCAGCACCTAGGTGTGCAGTAAGAACTTGCTGTGTGAATGAGTGCTGGGTGCGAAGATTAAGAGTGAAATTAACAACAGCCTCCGGAAGGAGTTGGGTGTTGCCTGGAAGGTTCTGCCTTCGATTAGATCTATCGGCAGGTTTTTGGCTGAGAATTCACAGACCTGTGGATCAGGTTAACATGTGAAGGGTTAATGCTGACTCCTCTGACCTGCTTAGTCCCAAGGAGCCACGTATTCTAAGTTGCCAGGTGAGTGTGGAGACAGACACAGCATACAGGATGACTCCAATCTTCCAGCTGGACCAGAGTGGGTGGTGGGGCAGGAGCCAACGCCAGAAACAGCTAAGGAGAGAGGGACCCCTGAGTCTGCTTCCTTCCACCTCCCCACTGTGGAAGTGACAGTCAGCAACCCCCCCATCTCCCAAGAGAAGCTTTTGTATGTATCTGAGAAGTGCTTTGAAATTTCTAGCCTTAAAAGGACTTCTGTGCACTTCCCAGACATTAAGACTGGCAGGTTAGAAGGTGCCTCGTGGGCCCACCACCCCCAGCTCTCAGTGAACACACCAGGAGTGATTCTTCAGACTTTCCTTAGTCTTTCTCCTCTTTTCTGCAAGAAGCTTCCAACAAGGAGAGGAGAGGAATGCTCCCTTCCTCCCAGTGCGCTCACACTGCTGTATAGGAGAACAGAGCAGCCAGCTGGGAGCCAGGCTGCCCAGGAAGACCCTGCCCAGGAGATGCGAGGAGGAAACAGCTCAATCCATCCACCGGGATTTGGGTCAGACTTGTGGAAGGCCTTCCTGAAAGGCAGACCCTGCTCCTAGGATCAAACCACCAAGGAGGAGACCAGGATACCTTCCTCTAGGGATGGTGACGCACACACAGCTCATTTGGGACCACCTCTCAGGAACCCCAAGCTGGAGCGAATGTTTTGTAGAAGTATGCTCCCACCAATGTGAAGGGACCGACCTCCTTGTTGATCGTTACCTGTGATGGGACTGCCCGATGCCTCCTGGTAAGAAAGGTTCACCAAATTAGATTTCGTCCACAGTGGGTGCTCTGTTTGAAAGATCGCTGTTTGTGTATGGAGATAGGAATGATGGAAAACCCAGTCAAAGAACTGTTTGTTCTTTACTGTTTGTTAATAAAGTCCCATTTGTGTTGAAAAAATTTTTTTGAATGCTACAAAGTTCTGGCAGGAAGCACACCATTAACCAGAGTTACCTGATGGAGTTATGGAGCACTTTGTATTCTATAGACTTCAGTACTGCTTACAGAAATTCTGTATCCTAGGCATGTATTTAGCAGTAAGACCACAGCAAAGGCTAGACTGGAACCCCTCACCGAGGCTCAGTCCCCTAGGCACACCTTCCTCTCTCCTTTCTGAGGCACTGGGAGACTGGAACAAGCCAGAGTATCTGCTTCCCACACACAGGCATTGGAGGCTGCCTGGCTCTGCAGGCTCATTCTTGTCTTCCCGAGGCTTTGTCAGGATTCCTCATGCTTCCATGGGACCCAGGGTGAGCCACTTGGCCTCCCTGTGCCTCAGTTTTCCCATGTGTAAAATGGGAGTCGGCCATACTAATAACTAGGATCAAAGAGATTATGTTTATGAAAATTTTTTGTATTAGTGGCTGCTTCTCTTTTCTAAATGAAGGCGGCCCCTTCTGAGGGGGCAGGAGGAGGGTTGGAGTGAAGGTGAATACCTGCCAGGTCCTCAGGGGAGGGCCAACCACAGCAGTTGGGCAGCACCCAGAGGTCTGGGTGGGAACTGCAGCCCTCCTGCCTGCTGGCTCACTCACGGACAGGAGGCTGGGGGAGCTGATGCGAGTCCTGCTGCCCACCCCCACTCTCAGTGGGCAGCCTTCGGGTCCTCTGCAGGCCTCTGGGGTTGGGGTGGGCAGAGGAGTAAAGAGAGCGAGGAAAATGGATCTTCCTCCTGCAGAGGAATCTCTGCTGCTGAGAGAGGCGTCTAAACTTGGGCTGCCATAGTGGGGACCCCGGGCAGGAGGGGGAGGAGGTCCTGGGAGGGAGCCAGGTCCCCTTGAGAGGTAGAGAGGAGAAGGGCAGGAGCCAAGGGCCAGGGCGAATAGTGGCATCCATGGAGGAGGCAGGCTGAGAGCCGGAAATAGGGTGGTTGTTCAAGGGGAGAATGGAGCCATTTTGGCCAGCCCCCTGCCTCAAAACCCCTCCCAAAAGGGATGAGTTATTGTTTTTTCCTGTGAAAAATCACCTGAATCCTCTCTCCCAAGGTCAGCTTCCCCAGGTCTAGCCCTTCTTGGGAAGTTCCTTCTGGAGCGTGACCTCGGATGTCCCCCTCCCTTCTGCCTGGGCTGGGGGGGAGGGAAACCGCCGCTTTAGTCACGCCAGATAATCACCTCTGGTCACTCACTGTCTGGCCTCTTCCTCCAAGTAACTCCAAGTATCTCTTAGACATTATCTCACCATGCAGGCCTGGGAGGGGGGCGCAGTGGGTAGTGGGGGGAGAAGAGGGGAGCCACATTTAAGAAAGGGAAACTGAGGGCAGAAAGGACCAACATGCCCCCTACCCTGCTTCCCCACGTAGGCTGGGAAGGTGACACTGTGTCGTACTCCATACACCAAGGAGGGGTAGCAGGCAGACAGCAGAAAGAACCTCCAGGAGGGCACTCGAAAGGGGCCTTTGGAGAAACCCAGTGAATGCCAGATTCTGTGTTAAGAGCTTTACGGGGACTATGTCATCCCTCTCCCACTCTCTTATCCTCACTTTACAGATGGGGAAACTGATGGGGAAACTGAGGCAACCACTTGTCTAAGACCGCTCAGTAAGCAAGGGGGAGTGTGGGGCAGCCTCTTGGTGGAACAACAGAGCAGTCAGTCTGGAGGCAGGAGCACGGCTGGGGCGACCTCCGGTCAGTCCTCCCGGAGGAGCCAGTAGAATGACCTTTAGGTGTCCATCGAGGGGAGGGTTGTTTAGCTGCTGTCAGGTCCTACTCTTTGTGACCCCATGGACTGTATCACACCAGCCCTCCCTGTCCCTCACCGTCTCCTGGAGTTCACCCAAGTTCATGTCCATTGAATCGGTGATGCCATCCAACCATGTCATCCTCTGCCACCCTCTTCTCCTTTTGCACTCCACCTTTCCCAGCATCAAGGTCTGGAGGGTGAAGTAGCTCAATTGTGTCTGACTCTTTACGATCCCATGGACTGTAGCCTACCAGGCTCCTCCCTCCATGGGATTCTCCAGGCAAGAGTATAGGAGTGGGTTGCCATTTCCTTCTCCAGGGGATCTTCCCAACCCAGGGATCGAACCCAGGTCTCCCACACCTCTGCTAACTGTTGCTGCAGGTGCCAGGCCTCAGTTCACCACACTATTGACCTTTTTCTCAGTGTTTTCATAGAACCTGATTTTTATGTCTGGGAGAGGAAAATAAGCCAGAAGAGGACCAACGTCTCCCTTTTCCTGGGTGTGTATGACCCTCAGGTCTTTTTTGGTGCTAATGCGGGTGCCCCCTTCCCTCTGCTGTCCCCTGCCTGCCTGTCCTGAACATCGCTCGGTGCCACAACAGCAGGGTGGCCCTCCAAAACCTGAAGCAGGGGACTGACTCTCTAATTCTACCTCCCCGCGGACCCGAAACTCGCAGGCTTATTATCATATACCTCTGTGACCTGGAAGGTTCTTCCCGGCATCTGACCCAAAGCCTTTTTGAACAGCACGGCGGAGGCTCTACATGGGGTAAGAAAGGCAACCACAGTCCCTGCCTCCATTTAGAGGAACTGTCCAAAGGCCTTCATGGACACAGGACATCCTGGGATCCCAGAGGTCGTACAGCCCCAGGGCTCAACTCAGCCAAGGTGAGAAGGCAGGTGCCACGTGGGACCTGGACCCACCTGTCCCTCAGCAGCGTCCCTCATTAGAATAGTAAGTGGAAAGCCATGAAGGACTGCTTATCTGATGGGAGCCCCACTCCGAAAAGCCTCATTACCAGGGCTCCACACCCGGCTGTGCCTGCGCGGTTTATGTCGTAGGAACAACACACTCAGCACTTCAAAGGAGTCTCTTGATGGTGTGTGTGCTGGGAGGGGGGGAGAGGGGGGGAGAGAGTGGGCAGGCCGAGAACTGCTGGTGGGGGGCCTCGGGGCCGGTGAGCACCCTCTGGAAGCAGGAACGGATCACTGGCACAGCACTGCTTCTGCCCTCAGAAAGCCCCCATCTTCCGATGAAATACCGCCCTGCCATGGAGCCCCTGGTCTGATGGAAGAGGCAGCTCTCTCCTCCCTCACACACACACACAGACACCAGGACAGGTAGACCTGAATGTGGAAAGTGACTCTCTTGTACACCAGGGCCTCAGACCTCCGGCTGTGGATTGAGGAAGGCAGCCCAGCTGTCCCCTCGCCGACCCTGGGGTCCCGACTTGAAGCCCCAGCAGAGCCTAAGGACTCACTGTATGACTGGCCACCTAGACTCCCACCCGAGTCTGACCAACACAGCCATTCCCATCCCCTGAGAATCCTCCTCAGCCGCTCTGCCCACCCTGGTCTGATGGGACGTCTTCCCTGAACCTTCCTGCTGCGACTGGGCAGAGCTTCCAGAAGGCAGAGGCCCTTCTCCCCTCCCCACCCATGACAGTCAGGATGTGCCTCCGTGGATCACACCTGGGAGGACAAGCTGGGTGCTGGCAGGCACCGCCTCTTGTTTCACAGCCCAGCAGCCACCCAGGGGCCTCCGAGAGAAGCCCTCGCACCCTCACACCTTCAGGGGTTTCTCTCCCCACCTGCCCTCTCCATCCCCAGCTTCATTAAGGAAGGTGGTTAACCTCAAACAACAAGCAAATTAAAGTCCTGAAGCCGATCAAATAGGAGGCGCCCAGAGGGTAAATTGAAGGCAACCTGCCCAGGCCTCAGAATCATCCTGTTCCCTTCCCAACTCCCAGGCTCCCTTTTCTCCCAGGTTCATAAAAAGCAGAAGGTTGAAATGAGGGGCTCAGTTGGGACAGAGCATGGAATCCTGGGATCCAGAGTAGGTACTCCTGGGAGAGGTCTCCAGCACAGATGGCCCACCTGCTTTGATGCCTCGTTGGGAACAGCGCCTTCCCGCGCAGGAGCCGGGCCACAGCGAGCACGAGATCCAAACAGCTCTGACATCTCATGGCAGAGGTGCTCTGGCAAAGCCATGGTGGCAAAGAGGCTGATACGGATCCAATGACACTGCCCCCGGGAAGACAGTATGGGCTGCAACTGGGATTGAATTAAACCATGTGAAATGAACTTGCAGCAAGACAGTGTGGAAGAGTCATCTGGGACAATTGCCCATTGGCAGTATTGAAGACAATTTTATAGTAATAGTTCCTAGTTTTCTCTAGTTGTTTTTTTTTTTTTTTTTTTTTTTTCCATTTTGGCCGAGCTGGCAGCTTGCGGGATCTTAGTTTCCTGGCCAGGGATTGAACCCAGTGCCACAGCAGTGGGAGCACCAACTCCTAACTACCGGACAGGCAGGGAACTCAAGTTAGTTCTCTGTTTTAACGTGAGAAAATCTCACTCACCAAGTCACCACGTCACAGCTATTATTGCTCGGAAGTATTTATTTACTCATTCTATTTGACAAACAGTGCTTTCCACGAGCCAGGCACTCTTCCAACTGCTTTATAAACACTAACTCATTTAATCCTCACAATGACCCCATGAGATAAGTACATTGTTATCCCATTTCACAGGTGAGGAAACAACGGCACAGAGAAGGGACTTGCCCAAATCTCAAAGCTAGGAACTGGTGGAGAAGCTACGTTTAAAAAGCGGGTTGTTATCAAATCAGTCAACTTGAAAGATCTCACTGCAGAAGTCGGGCCAGTAGTATTCCCACAGCCAAGGTATGGGAAGCACTGAATTTAATGGACATAATTGGGATTTTATGTCCAATTACTTATCTGTTTAATTGTTTGTGAAGATTAATTTAAAAATAAATGAATGTTTTTATTCATATCTCCACCCATTTCCCTTGCTTTCCTCTGCCCAGTCCCAGAAGAGGAGAAAAGATCCAGGACAGGTGATTCATTTTCGCTGGGTCTCAAGCCGGAGTTCACTCCTACATCGCTACCTCCCCATCACCAATTCCATCCCCATTCATGTCCTGACTTCCTTCCTCACAGCACAAGGAACTGGATACTGGAAACCATAGAATTCACATCCTTAGCTCTGCTTATAAATTCAAACAATTACTGAATGCCAGAGCTAGAGAAAGAATATATAGGGAGGAGGGAGAGGGAGGGAAGAAGAGAAAGACAGGTGCTCTTCTTTTCATACTGTTCATGGGGTTCTCAAGGCAAGAATACTAAAATGGTTTGCCATTCCCTTCTCCAGTGGGCCACGTTTTGTCAGCTCTCCACCAGGACTCATCATCTTGGATGACCCTACACATCATGGCTCACAGTTTCTTTGAGTTAGACAATGCTGTGATCCATGCTTCATTCACAGTATGAAAAGGCAAAAAGATATGACACCAAAAGATGAACTCCCCAGGTCTGTAGGTGCCCGATATGCAACTGGAAGAGAGTGGAGAAATAATTCCAGAAAGAATGAAGAGATGGAGCTTAAGCAAAAACAATGCCCAGTTATAGATGTGACTGGTGATGGAAGCAAAGTCCGATGCTACAAAGAACAATATTGTATAGGAACCTGGAATGTTAGGTCTATGAACAAGGTAAATTAGAAGTGGTCAAACAGGACATGACAAGAGTGAAGATCGACATTTTAGGAATCAGTGAACTAAAATGGACCGGAATGGGCGAATTTAATTCAGATGGCCATTATATCTACTACAGTGGGCAAGAATCCCTTACAAGAAATGGAGTCACCCTCATAGTCAACAAGAGTCCAAAATGCAGTACTTGGGTGCAATCTCAAAAACGACAGAATGATCTCTGTTTGTTACCAAGACAAACCATTCAATATCACAGTAATCTAAGTCTATGCCCCAACCACTAATGCCAAAGAAGCTGAAGTTGAACTGTTTTATGATGACCTACAAGATCTTCTAGCTGCTGCTGCTGCTAAGTCGCTTCAGTCGTGTCCGATTCTGCGCGACCCCATAGATGGCAGCCCACCAGGCTCCGCTGTCCCTGGGATTCTCCAGGCAACTACACTGGAGTGGGTTGCCATTTCCTTCTCCAATGCATGAAAGTGAAAAGTGAAAGTGAAAGTTCAGCCCGACTCTTCGCGACTCCATGGACTGCAGCCAACCAGGCTCCTCCGTCCATGGGATTTTCCAGGCAAGAGTACTGGAGTGGGTTGCCATTGCCTTCTCCACAAGATCTTTTAGAACTAACACCAAAAAAGATGTCCTTTTCATCATCAGGGACGGAAATGCAAAAGTAGGAAGTCAGAAGATACCTGGAGTAACAAGCAAGTTTGGCCTTGGAGTACAAAATGAAGCAAGGTAAAGGCTTGCAGAGTTTTGCCAAGAGAATGCAAAACTGGCAAAACTGGCCATAGCCAGCACCCTTTTCCAACAACATAAGAGAGAACTCTACACATGGAAATCACCAAATGGTCAATACCAAAATCAGACTGATTATATTCTTTGCAGCTGAAGATGGAGAAGCTATAAACAGTCAGCAAAAACAAGACCAGGAACTGACTGTGGCTAAGATCATGAACTCCTTATTGCAAAATTCAGACTTAAATTGAAGAAAGTAGGGAACAACCAATAGACCATTCAAGTATGACCTAAATCAAATCCTTTATGATTCTACAGTAAAAGTGACAAATAGATTCAAGGGATTAGATCTGATAGAGTATCTGAAGAACTAGGGATGGAGGTTCATAAGAGGAGGCATCATAAAGGTGGCAGTGATCAAAACCACCCCCAAGGAAAAGAAATGAAAAAAGGCAAAATGGTTGTCTAAGGAAGCCTTACAAATAGCTGAGAAAAGAAGAGAAGTGAAAGGCAAAGGAGAAAAGGAAAGCTATACCCAACAAGATCAGGAGCTGACTGTGGCTCAGACCATGAACTCCTTATTGCCAAATTCAGACTTAAATTGAAGAAAGTAGGGAAAACCACTAGACCATTCAGGTATGACCTAAATCAAATCCCTTATGATTATACAGTGGAAGTGAGAAATAGATTTAAGGACCTAGATCTGATAGATAGAGTGCCTGATGAACTATGGAATGAGGTTCGTGACACTGTACAGGAGACAGGGATCAAGACCATTCCCATGGAAAAGAAATGCAAAAAAGCAAAATGGCTGTCTGGGGAGGCCTTACAAATAGCTGTGAAAAGAAAAGAAGCGAAAAGCAAAGGAGAAAAGGAAAGATATAAACATCTGAATGCCGAGTTCCAAAGAATAGCAAGAAGAAATAAGAAAGCCTTCCTCAGTGATCAATGCAAAGAAATAGAGGAAAACAACAGAATGGGAAAGACTAGGGATCTCTTCAAGAAAATCAGAGATACCAAAGGAACATTTCATGCAAAGATGAGCTCGATAAAGGACAGAAATGGTATGGACCTAACAGAAGCAGAAGACATTAAGAAGAGATGGCAAGAATACACAGAAGAACTGTACAAAAAAGATCTTCACAACCCAGATAATCACGATGGTGTGATCACTGACCTAGAGCCAGACATCCTGGAATGTGAGGTCAAGTGGGCCTTAGAAAGCATCACTACGAACAAAGCTAGTGGAGGTGATGGAATTCCAGTTGAGCTATTTCAAGTCCTGAAAGATGATGCTGTGAAAGTGCTGCACTCAATATGCCAGCAAATTTGGAAAACTCAGCAGTGGCCACAGGACTGGAAAAGGTCAGTTTTCATTCCAATCCCAAGGAAAGGCAATGCCAAAGAATGCTCAAACTATCGCACAATTGCACTCATCTCACATGCTAGTAAAGTAACGCTCAAAATTCTCCAAGCCAGGCTTCAGCAATATGTGAACCGTGAACTTCCTGATGTTTAAGCTGGATTTAGAAAAGGCAGAGGAACCAGAGATCAAATTGCCAACATCCGCTGGATCATCAAAAAAGCAAGAGAGTTCCAGAAAAGCATCTATTTTTGCTTTATTGACTATGCCAAAGCCTTTGACTGTGTGGATCACAATAAACTGTGGAAAATTCTGAAAGAGATGGGAATACCAGACCACCTGACCTGCCTCTTGAGAAATTTGTATGCAGGTCAGGAAGCAACAGTTAGAACTGGACATGGAACAACAGACTGGTTCCAAATAGGAAAAGGAGTTCGTCAAGGTTGTATATTGTCACCCTGCTTATTTAACTTATATGCAGAGTACATCATGAGAAACGCTGGACTGGAAGAAACACAAGCTGGAATCAAGATTGCTGGGAGAAATATCAATAACCTCAGATATGCAGATGACACCACCCTTATGGCAGAAAGTGAAGAGGAACTCAAAAGCCTCTTGATGAAAGTGAAAGTGGAGAGTGAAAAAGTTGGCTTAAAGCTCAACATTCAGAAAACGAAGATCATGGCATCCAGTCCCATCACTTCATGGGAAATAGATGGGGAAACAGTGGAAACAGTGTCAGACTTTATTTTTCTGGGCTCCAAAATCACTACAGATGGTGACTGCAGCCATGAAATTAAAAGACGCTTACTGCTTGGAAGGAAAGTTATGACCGACCTAGATAGCATATTCAAAAGCAGAGACATTACTTTGCCAACAAAGGTTCATCTAGTCAAGGCTATGGTTTTTCCTGTGGTCATGTATGGATGTGAGAGTTGGACTGTGAAGAAGGCTGAGCGCCGAAGAATTGATGCTTTTGAACTGTGGTGTTGGAGAAGACTCTTGAGAGTCCCTTGGACTGCAAGGAGATCCAACCCAGTCCATTCTGAAGGAGATCAGCCCTGGGATTTCTTTGGAAGGAATGATGCTAAAGCTGAAACTCCAGTACTTTGGCCACCTCATGCTAAGAGTGACTCATTGGAAAAGACTCTGATGCTGGGAGGGATTGGGGGCAAGAGGAGAAGGGGACGACAGAGGATGAGATGGCTGGATGGCATCACCGACTAGATGGACGTGAGTCTGAGTGAACTCCGGGAGATGGTGATGGACAGGGAGGCCCAGCGTGCTGCAATTCATGGGGTCGCAAAGAGTCGGACACGACTGAGCGACTGATCTGATCTGATCTGATCTGATACCCATCTGAATGCAGAGTTCCAGAGAATAGCAAGGAGAGATAAGAAAGCCTTCCTAAGTGATCAATGCAAAGAAAGGAAAACAATAGAATGGGAAAGCCTAGAGATCTCTTAAAGAAAATTAGATACCAAGGGAACATTTCATGCAAAGATGGGCTCGATAAAGTACAGAAACAGTATGGATCTAACAGAAGCAGAAGATATTAAGAAGAGGTGGCGAGAATATACAGAACTATACAAAAAAGATCTTAATGACCCAAATAGCCACAATGCTGTGATCACTCACCTGGAGCCAGACATCCTGGAATGTGAGGTCAAGTGGGCCTTAGGAAGCATCACTATGAACAAAGCTAGTGGAGGTGATAGAATTCCAGCTGAGCTATTTCAAATCCTAAAAGATGATGTTAAAGTGCTGTACTCAATATGCCAGAAAATTTGGAAAACTCATCAGTGGCCACAGAACTGGAAAAGGTCAATTTTCATTCCAATCCTAAAGAAAGGCAATGCAAAGAACATTCAAAGTACCACACAATTGCACTCATCTCACACGCTAGCAAAGTAATGCTCAAAATTCTCCAAGCTAGGCTTCAACAGTATGTGAACCGAGAACTTCCAGATGTTCAAGCTGGGTTTAGAAAAGGCAGAGGAACCAGAGATCAAATTGCCAACATCCGTTGGATCATAGAAGAAGCAAGACAATTCCAGAAAAAACATCTACTTCTGCTTCATTGATTATGCTAAGGACTTTGACTGTATGGATCACAACAAACTGTGGAAAATTCTTCAAGAGATGGGAATACCAGACCACCTTATCTGCCTCCTGAGAAATCTGTATGCAGGTCATGAAGCAATAGTTAGAACCAGACATGGAACAATGGACTGGTTCCAAATTGAGAAAGCCTTCCAATATATAAGACTGGTATATTGTTATATATATACATATATATAACATAACAGGGTATGTTGTTACCCTCCTTATTTAACTTATATGCAGAATACATCATGTGAAATGCCAGACTGGATGAAGCACAAGCTGGAATCAAGATTGCCAGGAGAAATACCAATAACTTCAGATGTGCAGATGACACCATGTTTATGGCAGAAAGCGAAGAGGCACTGAGGAGCCTCTTGATGAAGGTCAAGAGGAGAATGCAAAGCTGGCTTAAAACTCAACGTTCAGAAAACAAAGATCATGGCATCCGGTCCCATCACTTCATGACAAATAAATGGGGAAACAGTGACAGACTTTATTTTCTTGGGTTCACTGCTTATGGTGACTGCAGCCATGAAATTAAAAGACACTTGCTCCTTGGAAGAAAAGCTATGACAAACTTAGACAGCATATTAAAAAGCAGAGACATTACTTTGCCAAAAAAAGGTCTGTATAGTCAAAGCTATGGTTTACCAGTAGTCATGTATGGTTGTGAGAGTTGGACCATAAAGAAAGCTGAGCACTGAAGAATTGATGCTTTTGAACTGTGGTGTTGGAGAAGACTCTTGAGAGTCCCTTGGACTGAAAGGAGATCCAACCAGTCTATCCTAAAGGAAATCAGTCCTGAATATACATTGGAAGGACTGATGCTCAAGCTGAAGCTCCAATACTTTAGCTACCTGATGTAAAGAACTGACTCATTGGAAAAGACCCTGATGCTGGGAAAAATTGAAGGCAGGAGAAGGGGACAACAGAGGATGAGATGGTTGGATGGCATCACCAACTTGATGGACATGAGTTTGAGAAAGCCCTGGGAATCAGTGAGGGACAGGGAAGCCTGGCCTGCTGCAATCCATGAAGTCAAAAAGACTTGGACATTACCAAGCTACTGAAGTGAACTGAAGGTGCTCTTCTATTGATTCCCACTGAGGAGAGCACACTTTTTCTGCAGCTGAGGTTGTGTCCAGACCTCCTCACCCCCCGGCCCCTGCCCACCATCGAAAAGGCCAGGTGCCTCTCAGGCACACCTCTCCAGCCAGTGTCACCCAGATGACCAACCCCTTGCCCACAGCCCCATTCCTGGCTTCGGCTGGGGGTGGGCGGGGTGTGCCCCTGAGAGATGAGAGAGGACTGGCCAGGGAGCTGTCAGGCTCTGGGGAGAATGCCCCAGCCTCTGTAGGAGCAAACAGAAATCAAGGGACACACCAGGCCGATGCTCTTGCCAGGCCTCCTCCACCTCCAGGCCTGTCCTCAACTCCCTGCTCTAGGGTGGGTTTCAGTCGGATCCCCGGCACCCCCATTATTCCATTGCCCCATCTCCCACCCCAGCCCCAACTCTCCCTCACCCCCACTTCCCTCCTTCTCAGCCCAGCTACCCCTGTCCTCCTGCTGGAAGCCAGCCCCAGCTCCTCCTCACCCAGCACCTGAAGCCCCTTTCTCATCCTGCAGCCGGAACAAGGAGGCTGCCCCTTCTGTACCCTGGCAGCCACCCGCAGTCACTGGGGAGGCTCTTTCAGACTCTTCCAAGCTGCTCCCCTTCCCCCACCTGAGTCTTGTTTACATACCTTCTGCCCACCAGGCGCCTAGCAGCCATAGCAAAGATGGGCAGGGCACATGGTGGCCTGTGTCCATGGCAGGGCAGGGGCTCAGTTCCTTGCTCAGGGCAGCATTTCTCAGTCCTCAGAGAGGATGATGGGTGGGAGGAGGGCAAGGTGGTGAGAAAGGGAGAAGGAAGGGGTCCAGCTAGGAGCCACCTATGCTGATGCAAACCCATGGTGCATAACATGCAGCCTGCACTGCTCTCTGCTCAAAACACCTTAGGTTCATGGACTCTCAACCCTCCCAGCCAGCCTCTGAGATAGGCACTATGACCGGTTCCTTTGTGCTGGTGAGAAAAACTAGGTACAGAGAGGTTAGGTAACTTGCCCAAAGTCACACATCTATGTTTCAGAGCAGGATTTGGACCCAGGAAGTCTGTGTCTCTGCTCTTCTGTGAAACTTTCCTATTTAAAAGCCCTGCACCCACAAAATCAAGCTGGGGATCCCCACCAAAGTAGTCCAAGCCCTTCTCAAGCTCCAAGCTCCCTCTGTAGCATTTCTTCCACCTCCACTCTCTGTGGAGCTTAAAGAACTGAATCTCACCTCTGCCAGCACCCTAACTGTGTGCTCTTGGGCAAGTCACTCTACCTTCTATGGCCTCAGCTCCTCAACCCTAACATGAGAGCTACTGATACCTCTTCTTGGGCAGAGTTAATGAGACCACCTGGGTGAAGTACCCACCAGGTGCCTGGCACTGGTAGGAGCTCAGTCCAGAGTAGGAAGGAAGGAGGAAGACAGAGAGCTCTGAGGGAGTGAGCTGAGGTGGCTGGACTCTTGGGTGGGCATGAAGAGGAGGGGTCTCTTGCCAGGGCCCAGGCTAAAGAGAGGGACATCACCCAGAGAAAGCTGTGCTCTGCAGTGGCCTGGCCAGTCACCAGCAGGGGGCAGGGACCCACTCTGGCATTCTTCCCCCAGGATAAGAAGGCACCAGATCCCATTTCCCACCCACCCAACGAGGAACAGCCCACCCAGTCTGGGGCCAAACCTGGACCCTATGCCTCCCACCAGCCCTGCAAGACCAGAGTCAGGATGCAGCCCACAGGATGCTGGCTGGAGCCACGAGGCCCTGTTCCTGGAGGAGAGTGGGCAGCTACCACACACAACTACCCCAGAAGGAGTCCTGAGTTCTGAGTCTGCTGTGGCCCCAGCTCTGAGGGGCTAAGAGCTGTGTTGGGATGGGAAGGGTCTGCATTCAGCCGGGGTGAGCCCATCCACTGTCCCCCGGCCTCGTCACCCTGGTCTAAACCAGACACACAGCCCACCCACAAGGGATCCAAGGCTTCCCTGGGTCCAAGGACTGAACCAAATTATTTCCCAAACGTGGTAAGTAATGACAGCATGGGAAAGAGGGGGCCTGAGATCCCAAAACCTTTCTGAATGAAAGAATACTTTCTGAATGAGCAGGGCTCTCCTCCTCGTTTCCTCACCTGTAAAATGGGAGACATAACATAACTCCTGCCTGCATCTCAGGATTGCCAGGGGCTCAAAATGAGATCAGGTGTGTGAATGTGCAAACTATAAAATGATCACAAACTGAAGTAGTTCCTGTCTGAGATGGGTTGCATCAGTCAATTGCAAATATCGCTATTGGAGCTACTGCTATATGAGCTGGTTTGGGTCAGAAGAGCTTTCAACATTGGCAAAGGAGTGGCCCAGTCTCAGCCCTCCAGAACTTTGATCTTCTATCAAGAACAAAACGGGCTGATCTGCCATCACAGTTTAGTTCTAGATCTGCCTATCCCTGGTCTCACATGCCTCCTCTTCCTTGAAACTGGAACCTGTCAGATGAGGGCACACACCCCCTTCTCTCTGAGATGCTCAGCTGATGTGGCAGGGCCAGCCTCAGGTCTCAGGACTAGCTCCCACCACCTGAATCTGGAGACCAGGCCCCGGGCAAAGAGCAGATCCCCGTGGGGCGTGGGATGGTTCTGGCAGGGAGTGGGTGGCCTGGGTCGTGCTTTCTACCCTCCTACTCATCTCTGGGGTTCCCTGAGCCTGCTTTTGAGGCTGTGACCAAGCAGGCTACCTGGGAATGAGTGGGTTCCTGACACCCCAGGGGCTCCTGTCCTCCTGGGCTCTGCAAGGGGAGACCCCTGCAGGGATGAGCTGGAGGCCCTTTCCACTGGCAGTCACCCCCTGGCAGGCAGTGGGAGGGGCAGGGCAGAGATGCCTGCCCCCAGATTTCCTGGGTTTAGGAGGGAGGGAGGGAGTGGGGCCAGGGGGAGTGAGCGGCCCTTGAGAAGGTAGGGAACCCAGGCTGACCCCACCATCCCCTGCTATGGACCCCCTTCCTCTCCTAGCAAGGGCAGGAAGGGAACCTTTGATTCTGGGCTTCCAGGAGGCAGTCTCTTCAAAATATTAGTGGTAGACTGAAGCAGGAAAAGAACTAAGCAGGGACTCTAGTGAGGTCCTGGCTCCAGGGTCCTGGAGAGGCCTTGATGCTCACAGTAAATGCCAAGGGCTTTAAACATCCAGAGTTTGAGCGGGAAGACGCAGCTGTCCCTGCATCCCTGTAGCCTTCAGGAAGCTGCCCAGGGCCTCACAGCTCAGTTCCATCTGTCCCTCCGTCCCTCTCACTCTGACACCCTCCCTCTACCCACCCTTCCTTCCTTTTTCTCCTTTCATCTATTCAAAGAACTGAGCAGCTGCCTTCAGCCCAGCCCTCGGTAAGCACTGTGGATCTTACAGTTCTGTGTGGCTGGGAATCGCGTCCTTATTTCACTGTGTGGGCCCAGCTTTCCAGGTATCCAGTGTTCTTGTTGCTCCCATGAAACTGAGGGGCTCCCCCTCAGACTGGGGCTCCCCAGAGCCAGTGCGGCAGTGTCTCCCTCAGATGGCCACCCCCAGGGTCCCTCCGTGCTGCAGAGGTGTGCTAGGACAAGTCTGTCTGGGAAGAACATGCCCATCTCAGCCCAAACCTCCCGTTTCTAGGGCAGAAAAAACTCCCTCACACCTCCAGACTTCTCCTCAGCCAAGAACCTCAGACTGGGGGTTCTGCCAAGTTGGCAGAGCTGGGGAACTAGGCCACAGTTGTGAGGTAGGGAGAGGGTAAGACCCAGGCAGCCAGGTGTTAGCTCAGGAGAAGATTCACAGGTGAGGAGCGGAGGCGCGGAGACGTGCGGGCTGGTGAGACTCAGGCAGAGCTGGAGCCAGCGTCCGGGCCTGGGAGCTGCCTCCATGACCACCGACCACCGGGACCCAGACGCTGACACTGGACAATCATCTCATCCCCCTTCCGCCCTGGGCCGTGGGATGTGCGTGGGAGAAGAGGCACTTCTCCACTCCACCTCGAACCAGGCCTAGAGACAGGGGCTGCCATGCCCTCCGTTGTGAACCAACCACCCCCAGCTGGGCCCCGAGGACCCCCTTCCTGTCAACAAAGGGACAAAAGAGTGTCCCCAGGTGCCTTTGGAATTGGGGAGTGGTCCTGGCACTTGATCCCCAAAGGGTGGCTAAGTAGGAAAGGGAGAGAGAAGGGGACAGGGAGGGACAACAGAGCAGAGAGGGAGGAGGTGGTGCGGACCTTAAAGACAGAGAAAGCCGGGGCATCACGCCTCTCACACAGCAGCACACGCATCCACACACACTTGCACCTGGATTCATACCTGTCTGCTCCCTCCCGCTCTCGCTCACGTTTATGTGTAAATGTGTGTACATAGAAACTACATAGATCCTTTCACATCAGAGACCCAAGTCAATTCTCACATCCACACATGGATGTTCAGGACTCACAGACACAACCCTCTCCCTCATTCACATTCGAAATGACCTCACAGGATTACAGGCACTCACAAGCCACAGCCTCTCACACACTTGTCTACAGAGTCACAAACCCTCGCTCTCAGGCACACCATGTGTGCACACACACCCACAGTCACTCATGCTTGTGTACACACTCATACACACACCCAGCATCACTCCCTCATGGCCATGCACACACACACACACACACACACACACACAATCACACATGCTCGGGCTGCCAATTCAGAGGGGGTGCCCCCCAGCCTCTGGAATTCCTGATCCCCTAAGCATCCCCCAGGCATGGTATCTCCTGGGTCCTGCCCAGAAATGCCCCAAATCGAAATCCCTGCTGAAGCCCTTGACTCACAAGCTTGCATCCACCCACGGGTGCCCATCTTTGCCTAGAACCTAAAACTGGCCAGAACTACCGAGGCCAGAAGGAGGTGAGGCCCCAGCCGGGACATGCGTCCTGCTTCCCCCACCTCTCTGGAGCCTGGACTCCTACAGGCCCTGAGCCCTGAGCCCAGCAGACTTGCCTCCCCATGAGAAGGGGGCACAGAACATCCTTGTACCTCAGTGTCCTCACCTGTAAAAAGATGGGGCCACCTTATTCCACGCTCCTGTCAGGAGTCACAAGGCTCCCACGTGACCAGGAAAGGGCACTGTCAGCTGGAAAACATCAAGTTTAACCTCCGGTTAGTCATCTCTTAGTATCACCCTCCTCATGGCATCCTTGCAAAACAGGCCCAGGGAGGCCCCAAGGCTAGTCCAGAGCTGCAGCATGAAGGGAGGGCTTTCTCAGCCCTGGGGGTCTATCCACACCCAGACCACTCAATGCTCAAGGTCAGTCTCTCCAAAAGGGCCTGGGTCTGTGCCGCCAGGTGCCCCGGGGGGTAACAGGGAGGACAGCGTCAGCCTCTTCTCTGAT
This sequence comes from Bubalus bubalis, assembly GCF_019923935.1. Classification (NCBI taxonomy): domain Eukaryota; kingdom Metazoa; phylum Chordata; class Mammalia; order Artiodactyla; family Bovidae; genus Bubalus; species Bubalus bubalis. The sequence continues at coordinate 26,334,796 of NC_059159.1, read as the reverse complement.
GGGGATGAAGCCCTTACACCAGAGGGCAGATGCTACTGAGATATGTGGGCTCCGTCATGGGTCAAGGTGCAGCCTGAGCCCAGTGCCTTGGAGGGGCGGGGACTTGTAGGGATTTTGATCCCCTACTTCCCATATTAGGTCATGGAGAGGCTCCTGGCAAGACCTCCTTCCCCCCAGGAAAGAGAATGACATGGTGCTGCTTGCCACAGGGCTGCAAAGGGGCCCAAGGGGTCGGAGGTCAGCCTGGCCCAGAAAAAACAGACCCTGGGAGGGCCCAAAATAAGTCCAGGGAGAGGCAGGAGGCCCAGGGACTGTGCTGGGAGCCGAGGGCACAACCAGGAAGGAGATGGGCAGCCTGGAGCTGGCCTAGCTCATTGCCCTATGGCTTTCCCTGGTGGCAGTTTCCACCAGGAAGCAGGTAGGGCCTGAGCCCCAGGTTCTGGGTGGGAAAGGTGCGAAGGAGGGCAGCCTTCAGTGTGGGGAGGGGATGCAGATCACATTAGAAAGAAGGGGAAAAGAGAAAGATGAAAACAGCTTATAGAGATGGAGAGAAGATATGGCGATAAAACAGAGAAGTCAAGTCTCCAGTCAGAGTGAAAATACACAGAAGGAGACAGAGAAGGGGAGGACGCTGCTCACACAGCAGCACACGCATGCACACACGTGTGCACACAGAGTCACACCTGTCTGCTCCCTCCTGCTCTCACTCATGTTTATATATAAACATGTATACATAGATCCTCTCACATTAGAGACCCAAGTCAATTCACACATGCACACATACACACACAAACACACACACACACACACACAAGGGAGAGAGTGTGCATCTGTGGGAACTTCAGCACGGGGACCAGGCTGGTCCCTGCCTGGGACAGAGGATCAGAGACACAGAGAGCCAGAGGACCAGGAAAAGAGGGAGAGAGAGAGATGGAGAAAGAGAGAGAGAGAAGAGAGATAAAGACAAGTCAGAGAGCTGGAGCCAGACTGAGAGCAGGGAAGGGAGTGAGGGCGAGAGCAGCCTGAGCCAGGCTCTAATTATGGGCGGGCGGGCAGGAGCAGAGGGCAGCCTGTTTGAAGTCTGTGGTGAGAAGCATCAAAGGGAAAGGAGGGAGGCCAGCAGGGCGAGGGGGAGACACAGGAGGGGCCGCCCTCTGCTCGGGCCCACCTGGACCTCCCAGTCTCCACCCCCGCCCTGCCCAGCCTCCAGCTCCCCGCCACCCATCTGCTCAGGACTGGCCAGAGGTCTGGCCACCTGGTCACCAGCCTGGGGCTCAGGCTCCTGCAAATCCCTGCTGCCTTCTCAGCATCCCCAGGGTCAGGGCAAGCTTCTGGCTTCAGGGACTGCCTGGACTCGGGAGGGACGGGCTTCCCTTGTGGCTCCTGCAGCCGTCCCCTCCCTATCTCCCAAAAAGTATGTCCTGGCATCTTTTGGGCCCCCCACTTTTGGGATCCTGAGATGAGTTCCAAACCGTTCCAGCTTCGGCATCTCAGCACCAGTCCCCATGATTGGTCTCACCTTCAGTTGGGAAAGCTCTTAGGAAAACTCCCACCCAGGTCATTCTGGCCTCTTTGGCTGCAAGAGGATGTCCTGAAATGACCTCTGGGCCACCCCCTTGTCTCAGGTCAGCAAATCAGCTATGCTGGAACCACTATACGTCACCTTCCCCAAAGAATGTATGTTTCTGCCCTTCCTCTTCTGCTCTTTCCAGAGTTCTACAGCTCTCTAGGCCAGAAAAGCCTTCTGGTGTTCTCACCCAAAGCCTTCATGCTGCCTCATATTTTAGATAGAGGCTTGCAGGTCTCTGTACAATGGCCTAGACACACGACATGAAGGTCCTTGCTAGAGACTATCTCCTTGGTCTCAAGCCTTCTCATTCTCTGGGGCATCACCTACCCTCTGGTGTGTCTTCCCAGCTGCTGTTCCTTAAACCCGTTCTAACCAGCAAGCAGGATGCAGAGAAGGGGTGGTGGGCTCAGTATAAGAAGTGGCACCAGCAGAGAAGCCAGGCCAACGTGAATAGGAATCCTGATTTTACAGCCTTCTAAATGGGCAACACCAGGCACATTCTTTAATCTCTCTGGACCTCAGTTTCCTCATCTATAAAATGTGAGAAATACTCACTTGAAAGCATATTGTGAGAATTGAACATGATGCTGTATATAAAGTGCCTGGCCTCCAACAGGTACTTGATGCATGAGGCTCCTATAATTATGGAAGTCAGGCCATCCAGGGTCCCAGAGGGAAGATTTTCCCCAAGAGAAAGGCAAATGAGAATCCTCTTGAAGCCAAGAAGAGGCCTAACACCTGGGAAGGGGCAAAGAAATGATTGCACAATCCACGTCGCCTATCCCCCCACCAAGCACACCCCCTCCTGGCATCTGACTTCCACATGTCTTGTTACAGCTTCCATCTGCCTCCTCTAATTCGGGAATGCAGGTCAGTGTTCACCTTCCATTGTTAGAGCAGAACTGCGCTATCAAGTTCGTGTCAGCATCACACCACCTAGCAGATGCCAGGCTAATCTCTGTGGTCATGGGCTCCTCCAGTGCTGACTAAGCCTCAGGGAAACCTGGAGGAACAGCCCTAGATCCTCAGGAAGTACAGCCACTGTCCCTAGAGAAGGAAGGAGCCCACCAGAGAGTGCAGGAGAATCACACCCCTGTCTGCAGTCTGTAACCATCTGGGAGGAGATGCTGTCCTGCCCAGCATGGGAGGGAGAAAGATGACGGCAGGCTGAGAGGAACATGAGGTCTAGACTCCCAAGATGAGCCACACCTGCACATAAGACCGACACATCACCAGCATTCAGACCTTCAGACTTCAGAGACAAAACCTACCCCTGAGTGTGATACAAATCAGGGTGCAATGAACCAGCATATTCTAGATTTTTCTAAACATTGTTTCTCTCCAACAGTTCAGATGATTGAGAGCTGACCAAAACCCAAATACTTGTGAAAAATTCATTTTCTATGTATAGCCTGTCTTTCAAAAGCTCCTTCAGGCTCTCAAATCTCACCACAAATCCACTCACACACGTATCTACCCACCTTCCCATATCTACCTTTTCATCCATCCATCTATCTATTTATTCATCCATCTATCCACTCTTCTATCCATTTATCCATCCTTCCATGCATCCACCATTCACCTACTTTTCCATCTATCTATCCATCCAACTATCCTCCACCCACCTAATAATCCATCCATTCAACCATTCACTTTATCTAAATACCTGCCCACCCATCCATCTTAACACCACCCACTCACCCATCCACACATTCCACTTGCTCACTTATCCGTCCATCCATCCATTTACCTGCCAATTGACACATGCATCCCCCACCCAACTCACCTGTGCATTTACCCTCTTCTATATATTTATCCACCCACTCACCACTATTCGTCCATCTTCACACACTGATCATCTCTTATATTGAAGGCATGGAGCCAGATCCCTAACCTCCATGACCATTTGCAGTTATTGGGAAATCCCAGCTTCTTGGTATGCTTGGCAGCTTCCCTTCCATGGACAGAATGGGGCTGGAGCCTCATTGTCTCCACTAAAGACTGAATGAAAGGAGACAGGAAGGGACTAAACCTCGGAATAATATTTTGATAGAAAAGAAGGATATGGGACAAAGTAGATCCCAACGCATTTGTCAAAAGGAGGAAGAGAGCATCCGTAAATACCTGCAAATCCCAGGATGGATGCAAGGACTGTCCAAGCCACAGGCCCCCGATTGCTTCAGGATGGGGTGTGACTCAGGGCAGAGCCAGGTCCGCTCACCCAGCTCCCACTGGCCTGCCTGCCCCCATTCCAGAGTCTCCCGAAGCAGCAGAGTCTTCAGGCATGGCAGGGACTGATGAGGCAGAGGCCCAGCCACGGGGATTAGGAGGGATCCAAAGGGTCTCCCCTGACACTTACAGACCAAGATCTTGGCTCTATCTGTTGCTCACCAGTTGTGTAGCTTTGAGTAAATCCTTTAACTTCTCAGAGCCTCAATCCAAACGCCTCTGAACTGGGAAACACAGCCATACCCGTCCTTGGCTGTTACTGTCGAGTCACTAAGTTGAGTCTGACTCTTTACAACCCGACTGTAGCCTGAAGTCAGGCTCCTCTGTCCATGAGGCTTCCCAGGCAAGAATACTGGAGTGGGTTGCCATGCCCTTCTCCAGGGGACCTTCCCAATCTAGGGATCGAAACCACGTCTCCTGCATTGGCAGGCCAATTCTCTACCACTGAGCCACCAGGGAAACCCCAATACCTGCCCTACCTGTTGAGAAAATCCTTGAGAGTAAATGTGAAAGAACTTTGAAAATAATTTCTGATTTTGCACAGTACAAAGAAAGTGCTAGACTTAAAGCCTCAACCTTAGGTGGTGTGACCAGACCAGTCTACCAGTCACCCTCCCCATGGAGAAGCCATAGGTGGCTCCCCAGAAAGAGGAGACCCAATGTCATTCCCATGTCTCTTGCACTGAGCTCCTTTGAACACAGTCTGCCCTCCCTCACTAGGGCTTCCCTGGTAGCTCAGCTGGTAAAGAATCCGCCTGCAGTGCGGGAGACCTGAGTTCGATCCCTGGGTTGGGAAGATCCCCTGGAAGAGGGAAAGACTACCCACACCAGTATTCTGGCCTGAAGAATTCCATGGACTATATATTCCACTATATAGTCCGTGGCGTTGCAAAGAGTCGGACACAACTGAGTGACTTTCGCTTTAACCTCACTAGGGTGGGCCGAGACCTCCCCAAAGGGGTGCCCACTGGCGCCCACCCCCTTCTCTCCCTTGCTCTCAGCACTCACTGGCCAGATCACACCCTCCCCCAGGAATGCAGAGGGAAGGAATGGGAGGTCGGAGCAGCAGTCAACTGTGGGGGAGGGGTGCAAGAGCCAGGAATGAGAGGTTCAAAGACATAGGGGTGCCGCCCCAGATATAGGCCTGCCAAGCACATGCTGAGCGACAGAGAAGTGGGAACCCCGGGGAGAAGGTGGCGCCACCAGCAGTGGAAGCTGTGCACCCCACTTCTCATCAGGCTGCACCTCTGCTCCCATCAAGGTGTGGGGCAGGGGATACACACACACACACACACACACACACACACCCTCCAGGCAGGAGAGGCTTCCATGGTGAGGGCACCGCCCCTGGGCTCGGAGGTGTCGGTGCCAGCCGGGTGGGCTGGCATGACGTGGGGAGAGGGCGGCGCGGGCAGCTAATCCCCCCAGCGTCTCCCAGACGCCCACAGAGACCAGGGTGAGCTCTTTGTCTGAGTGCAGAGACGACAGAGGGGCGGCGGGCAGGCGGGCAGGCTCCTCTTTCTCTCCCCTGCCTCCCGCCCCAGGGCAGGTAGAAGCCTGCCGTCTGTGGGGATGGTCGGAGGGAGTGGGGGTGAGAGGATTAGGAGAGAGACAGGCGCTTATGACTTGTAGGGTTCCCTCCCTCCAGCCCAGAGGGCCTGTGGCTTTGGGGTAGGGGTCCCCAGAAGGGCAGTGGGCCATGACCTGCAATGGGAGCAGGACTCATGTGCAGTGGGAAGCTGGCAGCCCTGCTACATTCACATACCCAGTCACACCCAGAATGACAGCCTACACACATACACACACACACACACACACACACACCCTGAGTCCCAAACTCTGCATCCACACATGTGTTTACTCCCAGGCTCACACGCACAGAGACCAACATCCAGAGGGATAATTACACAACCCCACAGGATCAAAGTTGGACAGTTTAAAACAGCCCTCATCTACCACCATACTCACAGGCTGCCCCCCAGAAACATCACGATGGGGTCACATGTTGTCCTAGTCACTTACAGCGGAGCACTGCCACAGCCACTGGCGTGTCATCTCACACCCAGGCGCCACCAGATCCCAGCAACACAGTCACCCATACCACACAGGTCCCAGCCCACCAGCCCCATCACACGGAGGGTGCCCACCGCCTAAAGCCTGTGGCACTGAGTCAAATACATGCACACCTTCAGCACACCCCAAATCCTCACCACCTAGCACCACTTGGCACCACGTAATTGCCTCTCCGTGTGCCTGTTTCTCTCTTACACAGATATACCTGCCCCCACAACCCTCCACCTTCTCCAAAACATCAATGCCCAAACATGTCAGTCTCCTTAGAGAGAATGGAAAGGCCACCCCTTTCCTGTCCCTGCAATTCTGCCCCCTGAGCACCTCTCCTGCTTACTTTTAAGTACAGGCCCCCAGACTCCCAGGCCCGGCTAACCCCATGCCACAGACACGCTAGGCCTTAGCTGGACCCAGGCTCACAGGGGCGGGCAGCAGGTCTACCTCCAGGCCAGCCCTCCAATGCCTGTTGTTTTCTTGCTAAGTCGTGTCCAACTCTTTGCGACTCCATAGACTGTAGCCCAGTTCTCCAGAGCCTGCAAACCTAGACACATCCTGAGCATGGCATTCAGAACTGAGAGGCCCTGACTGGCACTCACACTGCCCCCACCAGCCACAGAGATGCACAGGATCACATATGCCCCTTCTCCTCCCTGACCCCGCTCCCTGCCCGAAGCCTGTCTGCCCTGCAGCCCAGGAGCCCAGCGTTGGCAAGCTGAGTCCCGCTGTGGCCAGCGCCTCCAAGGATGAAAGACCTCTGGCTCCTCCAGAAACCAGGGCTAAATATACCCCTCGCCAGCTTTCTTGTGCCTAACTGGAACCAGCTGGGCAAGACCCACCCTTCCGCCTGCAGGACAGGCCGTGGGCCATCAGAGCAGGGACCGGTAGATCAGCAGCCACTTCCTGGGAGTCGCGCCTGACGGAGCACTGGGATCCGAGGAAGTGGATGAAGCACCCTTCCCCAACCCCCATCCTTCCACAGGAGGCTCCCTGAGCCCAGCACACAAGAAATGGGCTCCTTTTGAGACTCAGGTTTTCTATTTGTAAAATTAGGATAATTCATCACTGACCGCGTAGTGGTGTTGTACACAGTAAATGAATTCATACAGGTAAAGTGCTGGATCAGTGCCTGGTACACAGTAAGTGCCCAGTAAACTATTATACACACTCTGGGCACCCCTGTGGGACAGGCCCAGGGCTAACAGCCTCGAGTCAGCAGGGCTGCCGGGAGGGGGCAGGATGGACCCTGGCGGGTGGGAGGGGGGGCAGATCAGTGAGGGGCCCCGGGAGGGGTCAGATGAACCAAGGACACGCCCCCATTGGGCCCTGCCTCAGGTCTGGCCACGTCCCCACTTCCCTCCCCCTGCCAGAACTCCGCCCCGGGCTGTGGTCTGTGCTGTGGCTGCAGCTCCCACGCCACGGCCCAGTTTAGCGGCTCCAGCCCGCGGCCCCAGGACAGCCCACTCTCTGGCCCAGTCCAGAGGCCTGAAATAGGAAGGAAGAAGGGCCTAAAAATAGCCCTAATTACAGAGGGGCCCAACGGGGTGGGGGGCGGCGGCTCCTCTCTGGCTCCTGGGCACTGCCACAGCCGGCCCAGGATCCTGCTCCGGCCCTGGGGAAGGGACCCCACCCTGGGCCTCCTGTCCCCAGCCCACAACAGGCCTCCCAGTGGGACAGGGGGGTGAGGGATGGGGTGGGGGGATGGGCCAGGAGGGAAGTTGAGCCCAAGTTAGGGACCGTGTCGTCCCCTCCCCTGACTCCAGGGCTGCGAGCCCACCCCCGCTGCTCCTCATTCATGAGGATCACTCAGCAGCTGCCACAGGGTGCTGCCTTCACTGAGCCTACCTTTCCCTAGTCCTGACCCCTGCCTCCTCCAGGAGGCCTGCCTTGAATACCTTCACCTGGCCCTGGCTCTATACCAGGAGAGGTTCCCAGAAAGCTGCACCTGTGCATCCCCCTTTCGATTGGCTCCTGGGACAAGGTTGTGATTCCCACCATCCTGGGGGCTCCCAGAAAGCAGAGAGGGGCTGCCTCTTCTGCATTTCAGCCTTACTAGAAGAAACAGAGTGTGAACCTACATAGAGAGGCCAAAGGGAAAAGAAGAAACTGGTTAGTGTAAAGATGCCTAAATTCTGAGAAGACCCAGAGACTAAAATAATAGCGGGCACTTTCCTGGTGAAGTTCTGTGTCAGGTTTGAAAGAGACACCAAAGAGGCAGTGGAGGAGCCTTAGCATGGAAGAGAGTGCTCAAGGGCCCTAGCTGCTCTGGTGACCCCTGCCCAACTGCTGCCAGCCCAGGAACCCCAAGGTTTGGGAACCTGCAAAGCTGAGGTTCAAGCTCCCTTGCAAATTTTGCCATCTCACTGTGGGTGACTGACTTCATTCCTTTGGGTTTCATTCTTTTTGTGTGTACAGTGCACACTACCCAGGAGCTCACGGGTTTGAGGTGGAAACCCTGTGATGTGTGCAAACACCCTTTGTGAGATAGGTGATACCCTAAGGGGCATTAGAGCCTCTTCAAGGAGCTCCGGGCCCCTACCCTGGCCCTGCCCATATTTTGCTGCATCTGTTTTCCTCCATGTTTAAAGTCTCAGGAAGGTGTTGGGCAGGGTGTGGATGTTGTGAAGGGTTAAGGGTGGTTACTCACCCTGGGCTAGGGGCATGGATTGTGTGTACCCTCATCTGGGATGGGACACATGGTACGCTGGTGCCATCTGGTGGCTACAGATAACAATGCTAGTTACTGGGCTGAGAGAAGAGAGGAAGGACAGGAAAGCTGGAAAGTGGGTGTAAAAGGAAAGGAGGGGACAGAGACGGGCACCCAGGAGAGAGGGGAGGAGGGAGCAAGATGGAAAGAGGGAGGCAAGCCAGGGCCCACAGCAAAAGGGGAGATGCCCAGGACTGGGCCTGCTGGATGTTGCCACAGGCCGGGCAGCCCCGATCAACAGCCTAGGAAGATCTGCAGCCTCTGAGAGGCTCCCAGAGGCCACGCGGCTCCAGCCCCAGCATGAGTTTGAGCCATGAGGCCTGACGGTCAGGAGGCTGAGATCCAGCAGGTCAAACCAGGTGTTATTCCACAGGGACCCCCAGTTCTAAGGCCACCCCCATGGGCCTTCAGCTGTTGGCCCCCAGACACCAGCGATGAAGTGAAATGACCCCTGGAAAAGGTTGGCCACAGCTCTCCAGAGGACGCGTGTGAAGGTAAACACGCTTCTGTACATGTTGCCCACATGTAAGAGCCCAGCACACACCCTACAGGCCCCATGGACACCCGTGACACGCACCTGTGTTACGCAGATGGCTTGGGCCGGGTGGAGTGCTTGAGGCCCCCACCTCACCCTCTTCCCTGCTTCCTCTCAGGGGCAGGAGACAGAGGGCAAACTTGTTTACCACTTCTGCTCTGGGCAGTGGTGATGAGCTCAGACTGGCCCATTGCCCTCCACGGGCAGGGCTAGGCCTGAGTCATGGGGGTCAGATGACTGCAGAGGCTAAATGGGTCCCATCCTGCAGCCCCCAGGAGCTGCTGGCAACCCCGCCCTTCCAAAGCAATCAGGATGGGGTGGGGAGGGGGATTCCCAGACTCAGGCTCCAACCGGCCCCTCCCCTGACCAGAGGACAACAGGGCAGATGACCCCCTCGATCTATGCCCAGCCAGGCCTGGTCCCCTCAACACCCATCCAGGAGCAGCACCCCCCTCTGGGACATCCTGGTTCAGACCAACGCCCTCCCAGAATGCCAAGCACTCCTTCGGTCATGTGCAAGGCCCCAAACACATCTCAGAAATAAATGGAATGATGCAAAAACGGTTGTGCTGGAGATGATGATACCTCTCCCTGGGTCTCAGTCTGCCACACTGAAATGAGAAGAGGGATCAATGTCGTTCAGGGGCAGTTCCTAACTGACACCTGCCTTGGCCTGCAGTATGTCTTTGGGGGGCTGCAGCTGATGGAAGCTGAGAGAAAGTCCTCAACTCCGTCCCCTCCACAGGCCTGCAGGCCTTAGGATTATCTGCCAACAGGAAGACCACAGACTGATCCCCCTTGACAGCAGAATAACCAAGGTCAGCTCCAGGTACTCACCTTCATGATGTATTTTTGCCTTGTAAAATCCTTTCTAGTACTGTGGATATTTGATTTCTATTGAAAATAAATTCCTAATGATTTTTAACACCTCTCTATTTTTTGGAGTTCCACCAATACTACAATTTCCATGACATCCCTCCCAAAGGTCCCAGCTCACAGGAGGTGCACTCCACTATTGACGCAGAACATTTCCCCAGGGGCACAGGGGGTCTTCCACTGCTGCTGGGATTGACCTCACCTCCCCAAGGACCACTAGCCCCCTTAGTCAAGACCAGAGTCCTTTACTCTTGGTGCCCCTCACCTGCCAGCTCTCCACGCTGCCCTCCACTGGTGTGGCACAGACAAGGACACAAAGCCTGGTTCCAGCCAGGTCATGTCACCAGACTCACCAGGTGGCCTCGGAAAGGCCAGTCCCTCATCATGGGCATTACTGGCCCCACCAGTACAAAGAAGGAATTGGAAACGATGACCCCAGAGGTCTCTCTGAACCTTGAACTCTAGGGTTTTATAATTCACCAACAGAGGCATCTCTTTTTATTACAAAACTGAATGAGAACTAAGGAAAGAATAAGTGTGAAGACTCCTTGCCCCCCAGCCCCAAGCTGGCTCTGACTCTTTCCCATTGCTCCTTTGGCACTGCCCACTTCCTCCTGGCCACCCTCTGGCTTCACTGATCCTCACACTCCACCCACCGCCACCCTGCCCCCGGCGGCCTCCCACTTCAAGCCCTAACAGTGTCCCGGCCCTCCCCCATCCGCTCCTCTGATCTCCAACCCTGGCAGCCCCTCTCCCCATCTTGGCACAGCATCTTTCAGCCTGCTGTCTGCCAAGCCTGGGCATCGCCCACTCTCCATGCCTAGGCACCAAGGTTTGGCTTTTGCCTCCCTGAGCCTTCAAGCCTCAACACTATCCTCGCCCACCCGCCCCCCTGGGTGCCAGAGACTTGCTGACTCCTGCCAAAGTCGGCATGGTCATCCCCCTGCCTCAGGGCCAAACTACGGCTCCAGCAGCACTGACTGGTCCAGCCACTGTCACCCCTTGGGTCCTCAGATGAATCCCTCCCAGGGTGATGACTCCATTGACTCTTTGGTAAGAAACAAGGATAGCTTCACTGTAGCAGCAGCAGCAGCAGCAAAGACCTCTTTGCTTTGTCAGCACCCCTCACGGGCCCCAGGGCAGCAGCGTCCAGACCACAGGAAGTCCCCAGGACCACTGGCTGACGAGGGGCCTTCAGGACCCTCTTGTCATGACTCTTAACAGGAAACTGAAAGCAGACCCTGTGCCTGTGGGCTCACAACGCTGGTGGGAGCTCGCCTACCCCGGGTCAGCCCGGTTTCTGCCCCCAAGTCTGTCACTGTATCTTTCTCCGCATTTCCAGCCTGGATGGGAAGGGCGTTTGGGGGAGAATGGATCCATGTATACGGATGGCTGAGTCCCTTCCCTGCTCACCTGAAACTATCACAACATTGTTAACTGGCTACACCCCAACACAAAACAAAAAGTTCAAAAGAAAAAAAAAAACTCCCTCCACTTTTCATACTGTTAACCTTTCCTGCTTTTCAACTTTGTTTTCCCCTTTTTTCTTATAATCCCTCTTTTTTTCAAAATGCTTCAGTTATATCAGGCACATAAAAATGTATAGATAATCTCACAGCAAACTTCAATGCTCACTACCTAGGTTGGCTTTGGGGGGCTGCTTTGCTTTTTCCCTCCCTCCTCCTCCTACACATTCACTCCATGTGTATGTCCATTTATAATATGGATATATGTTTTTCATGCTTTTAAATTCTATGTAGATGGACCCATAGTCTAGGTATCCTGATATAACCTGGTTTTTTTTTAGCCCAACACTTTATGAGTTTTATCCACGTTGATATACACACTCTAATTTATTCATTTTTACTGCTGTGTAGTATTCTACTGCCACAATGGACTTACCCATTTTCCTGATAATGGACATTTAGATTATTTCTCACCTTGTTTTAAATTGTAAAGGTAATAAGTGCACATATTCTCACTGTAAAATATTCAAATCATGTAGGGTACTGAATAAATAATGGAAACCTCCCTTTATCTACTTCTCCATCTCAAAATTTACCACCACGACCACCTACATATGTGTATTCTGCCAGCCCTTTTTCTAGGCATTAACATATGCATATTTGAGGTGAGGAGGATTTGGGAACCCATGCAGGGGAAAAAACACAATCCCACATAACTCCTTTGTTCTAAAACCTTCAGTAACTCCAGTGTCTGCTGGATAAAAGCCACACTCCCCATTCTGGCACTCAGGGCCTCGTCTCTCAGTTCCCCAGTCCCCAGGCAGCCTGTACAGGGTCTCACTGAACCAGCATTCCTCCGAGAGCCCACGTGTTCCAGACCTCGGTCAGAGAGAGCAGGACAGGGGTCAATCCTGAGTCTCATGCCCCACCCGCACTAGCCAAGTTAGCCCGCTCATGGGTGCCACTTCCACCTCTGAGAGGCTGGCTCCAGTGTCCTCCCTGACTTGAGAAACAAACTGCTCTGCAGACAGTGGGGTCTGGAGGCTCCACTTGGTAGACAAAGGATGGTGCATTATAATTATATTTTCACTTAGCAGTTCAATTCTCTGCCACACTCGCTAACTAAGATCCAGGAAGAAAATGCCAATTGTATTCCTGAGCTTCGCCTCTCCCACTAATGGGGTCAGGCTCTGGTGGCCTTTATTGCACAGAGGCTCCGGGAGAAGCAAACACACAGGCGAGACTTCACCGCCACTTATGAGGCAAGGGCTGCGCAGAACCCACATTCCCTAATGTGGGGGATCGACATACCTCCCTCAGCATCCAGGCCTGAAGCTTCTGAACCCTGACTTTAAGGCCGGGCACACTGAAACTTGTCGGAGAGACCTGGCCACAGGGAGTTCCTAGTCTGAGAGAAACCCAGTTCCTGTCCTTAGGAAACTCTTGACCTGACAACAAACTATCAGGGAATGCCGAAAATGACTTTCTTTAATCTGGCTTTCCTGTAAAATAGGGATGAGAGTTATTGTTTAACTATAGTATTCATGGCAATCATAATAGCCACCATTTACTAAGGCCTACAATGTGCCTGATGCTGCATGAAGTTCTTTTATGCACTATCTCATGTAAACATCTCTACAACCTTTTGAAGTGAGTATATTATTATTCCTATTTTATGGTGAAGGTCAGAAAGGTTAGGTGTCTGAGTTTACACACTGTTAAGTGATGGGGTCAGAATTCAAACCCGGAGTCATCTTAGACACTACACTTTGCTTCTACTCTTTTTTTTTTTTTTTTCCCTAATAAAAGTCTTTTTCTTCAATTAATTTGCTTCTCTTGACTTTTACCCTTCTTTTGGATAAACACCGCCCCTGCTCCCAGCCACTGTGCACATTTGTCTTTCCTCATAGAATTTAATTGTGAAAAAGATGTGGGTAGGTGGGGGCCAGGGACCTGGGGAGAAAGGTGATCAAGAAGGAAGGGAGATGGAATGAGAAGTCCCAGGGCCATAGGCCTGGGCCAAGAAGCACCTTTGGTGGTGGATGAGGGGTCTGATGAAAAGGGCAAGAACAGGGACTGTTTTCAATCATTCTCAGGATCCAAGAATTTCTGGTACTGGGTCACCTATACCTTCAGGCCCTCTCAGAAATCCTTGGGATATTATTGACAGGCTACAAACACCGCCAAATTGTCTGCCATGCCTACACAACTTGTGGGCACAGAGGGTTATGGCTTCATTTGCTCCATCTATAATCCATGTGCAGAGACCCTCTTTTCCGAACCCAAAGTGTTCTGTCTAGGTCAAGTGTCTGAAGTGTGCGTGCATGTGTTCAGTCGCTCAGTCGTGTCCGACTCTCTCTGGCCCCATGGACAGGCTTCTCCATCCACAGAATTTTCCAGGCAAGAATACTGGAGTGGGTTGCCATTTCCTACTCCAGGGGACCTTCCCGACCCAGGGATGGAACCTCCTCTCTTGCATCTCCTGCATTGGTAGGCGGATTCTGAAGTGTACCCATACTGTAACCTCACTGTAAACATGGGTAAGAGGGCCCAGGATTCTTATTCTCTCCCCCAGATACCACTGCCATGGCACTTTCCACACTGTTAAAAATGTTACAATGCTTGTCTGTTTTTTTCAGCTGTGTTGTGGGGCAACTCCCACGTTGTAAGGTCTCGTCAAATCCAGAATCAATGGATGAATGCATTAATGTAATCTCAAAGATTCGCAGTGAAACTAAGCCATTGCCGCTGAAAGGGTCCAAGCACAGGGTGCAAAGATTATTGCCCCAATTCCACACTCCGGGCTACTTGTACCAGGAACCACCCTGCGCCCTCCATTGGAACGACCACGCTGCACATCCCAAGGAGGCTCGCCTCCTCTGGCGGCCCAGCCTCCCTTTCTCCTCGCGTCTTTCTATCCAAGGGGCAGGCCGTGAGACTAGGACTCAGTTCTGGCCCCTTCCGGATCCGCCAACGCCAAGCTCTAGAAACGCGCGCGGAGGTGGGGTGGGCGAGTGGATTGGGCTTCAGAAGGAGCCTCCACATGGGGGCGCTGGAAGGGCGCGGGAGAGACTGAAGCAGGGTCTCTGTGGCGTCCTCCGGGCTGGGGAACCCAGAAAGCCAGCGCCCCCGGTCCCCTTCCCGCTCCGGCCCGCCCCGCCCCTGCCCCGGCTTGCGTTTGCGTTCTCAGCCGCAGGGAAAGAGGCCGATCAGGCTCCGGGCTCCGCGGCTTCACAGCTGGACGGCCTCGCCCGAGGCACCCAGCCTCCCCGAGCCGGCCGGTAAAGTGGGGCTAGTCTTTCCACCTCCTTTGGACGCAGTCGGCGCTCAGGAAACTTCAGCTTCCTGCCCGCATCCCGCCCTCGGCTCGTGTTTCCCTCTTCCTAGCTGTCCTCCCTCCTGCGTCCTTTCCTCTCTCGGCTCCGCAATCTTAGCCAAACCGCAGCCTTTAACAATCGTGCGCGCCCACCCGGCGCCCGGGCAGCCTCGCCGCGGCCGCGACTCACCTCGCGGCCCGCCCGCCCCCGGCGCCGCCCCGCCCCAGCCCCGCGCTCTGCCAGCTCCAGAGGCCTCGGCCCGGCTCAGCAGCGGCTCCCCAACCCCCCGCCGGGCTGCGAGGATCGGGCGAGGAGGGACCCGCAGGCCAGGGAAGTGCCCGGGTGGCCGAGGGCACCGGGCGGGGCGGCGGGCTCAGCAGCCCGGCAGAGAGCGCCAGCCTGACCGCAGCCCGAGGGCAAAGCTGCAAATAGCCGCGGTTTCCAGCTGGTGCCCGGCCTCCCTCCCAGCCTTCCGGACCTTCGGGATTTTCTCTCCCTTCTTCCTGCCGCCCTCTCCTCTACCCTGTGACCCCTGCCCCCTCCCCGCTGTGCCCCCACCACACCCTGTCAAACTGGGGCCAGGAGACCAGCGCTAAGGTCCAGGGTTCCAGAGGTAGAATAATCACAAAACTTAAGTTAGGACTAACTGAACACATACTATGTGCAAGTCACTGGGCTGAGCTCTTTAAGGATGGGCATTCATAAAACACTTACCACCACCAGATGAGGGTTGGCTCCAATTTGCAGATCGAGAAACTGAAGCTCAGAGAGGGTCCTTGGGTCCTAAGGTCACTGGGTTTCAACCTGCAGAATGGGAAGCCATCTCCCCTGTCTACAGGTGAATGCTGTTACTCTGCCTCCACCCATGGACTGCTTGCTCTTGTGGGAAAGTGGGAAGCAGCTGACCAGGGACCTAGGATGCTAGTCAACCAGTAATTCTCAGTGTAACCTAGACCAAGCCCAACCTGCTGGCTTGTGAAATCCAGTGTCAGTTTCCACGTCTGTAAAGTGAAGGGGCCATTCATCTCTGTACGGAAAAACTTGTTAACAAAAGTGGAGAACCAAAGTGGATTGTAAGTTATTAAGTGCCCTGCCCTTGGGAAAGTTAGCTGGGGGCTGTGTAGATTCAGACCCACAAACTAGGGTTGACTATGTCAGAAGGGGCTGAGCTGGGGAACCTGCATGTTAGCAAATGCAGGGATTCTGAAGCCATCAGGGTTTTGGGGAGGTTTGTTTTCATTTTAGCTGCTCTGTGTCTTCATTGTGGTGCCTGGACTCTTTGTTGCTATATGCTGGCTTCTCTAGTTGTGGCACTTAGATTTTTCTTGTTATGGAAGCATGGGCTCTAGAGCGCAGATTCAGTAGTCGTGGCGTGGGCTTAGTTGCCCCAAAGCATGTGGGATCTTAGTTGCTTGACCAGGGATCAAACCTGTGTCCCCTGCATTGGAAGTAGGCTTCTCAACCACTGGACCACCAAGGAAGTCCCTAAACTATCAGGTTGGGATTCACCAAGGATATTCCTGAAAAGGAGTGAAAGTAGCGTGTCCTTGCCTAAACCTCCACATTTGCCCTTATAACATCTCTGCCTTCACTGGCCTGGACGTGGAGTGATTGCATGTTTCTTAAGGACCCACTGTGTGCCAAGCACACGTATATCACTGCCCCACTCTCAGAGCGCTCGTGGCATAATAGAGCAGCGTGGCAGGGCTGTCTTCAGCCCAACTGACCTTGTGGGAGAAATGGAGCCAGACACCTTCGTGCAGGGGGTGAAGCTTCATGCCAGGCTGTACTGCACAATGAGAGAGCAAGGGCCAGGTTCTGCCCACACTCCCCTGGTCAGCAGCCTCCTCAGCCAGGACACAACCTGCTCAGCCTCTGACCACGTCCTGTGCAGAGCTGTGAGAGATATGAGTGGGAGACATTGGGAAAGCCCAGGGAAGGGGCCAGTTAATTCTTGCTGGAGTCAGGAAAGAGAAAAACTCTACTGGGGGTGACCACTAAGCAGACCTTTAACAAGTGGGAGTTTACCACGTGGAAAAGGAAGTCCAGGCAGAGAAACAGCTAAGGACAGCGTGTAGGGGCGGGGAATCTTATCCTGTATGGGAGCAGGTGGGGAAGCTGTCTGCAGGCAGGAAATGGGTAGACTGAGGGCATGGAGCACAGCCTTCTCTCCCCCCCACCTCTTGCTGGCACAAGCAAACTGAATGCAGCTTATCTGCCAACCAGAGTTCTTCTTTCCTAGAGGCTGTGAGATGCTGTTGGGCAGGGACGGTGCCTTATTCATCTTCTGTCACCCAGTGCCTCACCCAGCGTCCATAATAGTTAATGGGTATTAAATATTTACCATCATGCACTGTGCTAAGTGCCCCACATGCATTATCTAATTTCATCCTCAAACAACTTTGGAAATACGTGCTATTAATAATCTCATTTTACTGACGAGGATTCTAAGTAACATGCCTAAGGTTACACAGCTATTTAGTGAGGGCCCTGGGGATGGAATTCACAGCTCTCCGACCACAGGACCCTTGTTCTATATCTGTTGGACTAAGTGGAGAAGGGCTCTGAATTCCATGCTAGGGAGCTTGAACTTTACACCATGGGCAATGGGGAGACACTGGACGGTTGTAAGCAGGGAGAGACGGGTCAGGTTAGGGCTTTGAAAAGACCACTTTGACAGCAGTGGGAAGATATTTTAGAGCTGATGACATTTGAGCAAGAGGCCATTTTTCTGGCAAATCCCAATTCCTCCTTGTATTTTTTTAAGTCTTGCCTTATCTCTTAGGGCAAGACTTATACGCACAGTACATCATGCAAAATGCTGGACTGGATGAAGCACAAGCTGGAACCAAGATTGCAGGGAGAAATATCAGTAACCTCAGATATGCGGATAACACCACCCTTATGGCAGAAAGCAAAGAGGCACTGAAGAGCCTCTTGATGAAGGTGAAAGAGGAGAACGAAAAAGCTGGCTGAAAACTCAACATTCGGAAAACAAAGATCATGGCATCGGGTCCCATCACTTCATGGCAAATAGATAGGGAAACACTGGAAACAGTGACAGACTTTATTTTCTTGGGTTCCAAAATCATTGCAGATGGTGACTGCAGCCATGAAATTAAAAGATGCTTGCTCCTTGGAAGAAAAGCTATGACAAACTTAGCCTGAGGAATTATTTTGCTGACAAAGTTCTGTCTAGTCAAAGCTATGGTTTTACCAGTAATCATATATGGATGTGAGAGTTGGACTATAAAGAAAGCTGAGTGCCGAAGAATTGATCCTTTTGAACTGTGGTATTGGAGAAGACTCTTAAGAGTGCCTTGGACACCAAGGAGACCAAATCAGTCAGTCCTAAAGGAAATCAGTCCTGAATATTCATTGGAAGGACTGATGCTGAAGCTGAAGCTCCAATACTTTGACCACTTGATGTGAAGAACTGACTCACTGGAAAAGCCCCTGATCCTGGGAAAGATTGAAGGCAGGAGGAGAAGGGGATGACAGAGGATGAGATGGTTGGATGGCATCACTGACTTGATGGACATGAGTTTGAGCAAGCTCCGGGAGTTGGTGATGGATAGGGAAGCCTAGCGTGCTGCAGTCATGGAGTCTCAAAGAGTCAGACAGGACTGAGCAACTGAACTAAACTGATCTCTTAGGGCAAGACATGGCAGGGAATGCCAAGGAAGGGGAGCAGTGACAGGAAAGGGAGACTAGTGGTAGAATACTAAGTTCTGGGGAGAGGCCTCTCCTACAGGGGAAGGAAGAAACTAGGCAGTTCCCCCTCTCCATTTCCAAGATGCCAAGGCCCCCTCGGGGCCTCTAGTCAGGAGGCCAAAAGCACTAGGCCCTACACACTGCCCCATTGTGCACCTGCCTCCTGGGGGAACACAGCCAAAGGTAGGGTGGTGTTGCAACAAAGATCAGCTGCTGGGGGCAGCAGTGGAGGAGGCCTGGTCCCTTCTCTGGGCAGCTCATGATATCACTGGCTTTTCCAGCAAGTGGGGTGGGGAGTTACAGGAAATGGCCTGGGGCATCAGATAAGCTGAAGAAAGAGGCCAGTAGCTGGAAAGACAGAACAGGTGGAGCTTCCCCCACCTGCTGAGAGGAGCCAGAGAGAGGACCAAGCCTGCTTGAGGCAGTCTTTGGGCTGAGAGGGGTCCCCTAGGGTCCCAAGATGCTGCTCTGCGTCACCTTGCTTCTCCTCCTGGGGCTGTCTGCATGCACTGTGGCAGGTGACAAGGAACTGGCAGTCAATGCTGAAGTTGGCTCCTGGGTGGCTGTGACCCTGGAGGTAGGTACCTTTGGGGAAAGCAGGGCATGATAGCAAGAGAGGAGAGAGCAAGAGAGCATGATAGCAAGATAGCAAGAGAGCATGTTCAAGGCTGTTGCCCCTGGCCTGATAGACCTCCAAAGAGATGAAAGCATATCTTGTTGTTGTTCAGTCTCTCAGTCCTGTCCGACTCTTTACGACCCCATGGACTGCAATATGTCAGGCTTCCCTGTCCTTCACCATCTCCCAGAGCTTGCTCAAACTCATGTTCATCAAGTCGGTGATGCCATCCAACCATCTCATCCTCTGTCGTCCCCTTCTCCTCCTGCCTTCAATCTTTCCCAGGATCAGGGGCTTTTCCAGTGAGTCAGTTCTTCACATCAGGTAGTCAAAGTATTGGAGCTTCAGCTTCAGCATCAGTCCTTCCAATGAATATTCAGGACTGATTTCCTTTAGGATTGACTGATTTGGTCTCCTTGCTGTTCAAGGGATTCTCAAGAGTCTTCTCCAATACCACAGTTCAAAAGGATCAATTCTTTGGCGCTCAGCCTTCCTTATAGTCCAACTCTCACATCCATACATGACTACTGGAAAAACCATAGCTTTGACTAGACAGAACTTTGTCAGCAAAATAATGTCTCTGCTTTTTAATATGCTGAGTTTGTCATAGCTTTTCTTCCAAGGAGCAAGCATCTTTTAATTTCATGGCTGCGGACACCATCTGCAGTGATTTTGGAACCCAAGAAAATAAAGTCTGTCACTGTTTCCAGTGTTTCCCTATCTATTTGCCATGAAGTGATGGGACCCAATGCCATGATCTTTGTTTTTGAATGTTGAGTTTTAAGCCAGCTTTTTCCTTCTCCTCTTTCACCTTCATCAAGAGGCTCTTCAGTGCCTCTTCGCTTTCTGCCATAAGGGTGGTGTTATCCGCATATCTGAGGTTACTGATATTTCTCCCTGCAATCCTGACTCCAGCTTGTGCTTCATCCAGTCTGGCATTTCCCATGATGTACTCTGCATATAAGTTAAGTAAGCAGGGTGACAATATGCAGCCTTGACGTACTCCTTTCCCAATTTGGAACCAGTCTATTGTTCCATGTCCGGTTCTAACTGTTGCTTCTTGACCTGCATACAGGTTTCTCAGGAGGCAGATAAGGTGGCCTGGTAGTCCCATCTCTTTAAGAATTTTCCACAGTTTGTTGTGATCCACACAGTCAAGGGTTTTAGCATAGTCAATGAAGCAGAAGTAGATGCTTTTCTGGAATCCTCTTGCTTTTTCTATGATCCAATGGATGTTGGCAATTTGATCTCTGGTTCCTCTGCCTTTTCTAAATCCAGCTTAAACATCTGGAAGTTCTCGGTTCACATACTGTTGAAGCCTAACTTGGAGAATTTTGAGCATTACTTTGCTAGCATGTGAAATGAGTGTAATTGTGCAGTAATTTGAACATTCTTTGGAATTGCCTTTCTTGGGATTGGAACGAAAACTTTTTCCAGTCCTACGGCGACTGCTGAGTTTTTCCAAATTTTCTGGCATATTGAGTGCAGCACTTTCACAGCATCATCTTTTAGGATTTGAAATATCTCAACTGGAATTCCATCACCTCCACTAGCTTTGTTCATAGTGATGCTTTCCTAAGACCCACTTGACTTTGCATTGCAGGATGTCTGGCTCTAGGTGAGTGATCACACCATCATGGTTACTGGGTCGTTAAGGTTTCTTTTGTATAGTTCTTCTGTTTATTCTTACCACCTCTTCCTAGTATCTTCTTCTGTTAGGTCCATACTGTTTCTGTCCTTTATTTTGCCCATCTTTGTGTGAAATGTTCCCTTGGTATCTCTAATTTTCTTGAGAAGATGTCTAGTCTTTCCCATTCTATTGTTTTCCTCTATTTGCATTGATCACTTAAGAAGGCTTTCTTATCTCTTCTTGCTGTTCTCTGGTCTCTGCATTCAGATGGATATATCTTTCCTTTTCTCCTTTGCCCTTTGCTTCTCTTCTTTTCTCAGCTATTTGTAAGGCCTCCTCAGACAACTATTTTGCCTTTTTTTTTTGCATTACTTTTTCTTGGGGATGGTTTTGATCACCGCCTCCTATACAATGTGAACCTCCGTCCATAGTTCTTCAGGCACTCTATCAGATCTAATCCCTTGAATCTATTTGTCACGTCACCTGTATAATTGTAAGGGATTTGATTTATCTCATACCTGAATGGCCTAGTGATATATGGAATTAACAGTATGTGTGTTCATGCTTCATTTAACAACTTATTTAACATATACATGTTCCTGACACTGTCCTAAATGCCTCATAAATATTAACCCATTTAATCCTCATCTGCACCTTGTGGGAAAGGCACCATTTCTATCCCCATATCACAGATAGGGAAACTGAAGCATAGAAAGGTCAAGCAGTGCGTCCAATATTACACAGCGTCAAAAGCACAACTGTACACCTTGCCCAACGTCTTATTCTGCGTATCTGTGCCTCGGAGGACATTGTCCAGCATATCCTTTCAAGGGGGTCAACTTGGAGTGGGATCACTGTTTTGCCTCATGTGTAGAAACTTATTCCCTGACAAGTAGTGGTTTGATTGCCAGCCTCTCCTCCTAAGCTGACCTGAGTGCTGTCACTGGGAAGAAATCTCACAGCTAGAGACACAGCATCTGTGCCCCAGCCCATCTGGTCAGAGAGACAAAGATCGCGGCCTCGGAGGTTCCCATCAGGCAGGGGCTAGAGACACACAGGCAGAGTGCTCAGGGAAAGCCTCCGGGAGGGCAGATGGGACAGGGCTGGGTCTGCTCCCCCTAGTCCGGGGGCGGTGAGGACACTGGGGCTGCCGGACAAGCCATCACGTAACAGCTATGCCTCATGGCTTTCCTTCTGGTGGGCTTCCTTCCTGGTTTGTCTGAACGTGGAAGTGTGTGCCTTTGAGAAGACAGCAGGCTGAGGAGATAAAGGTTCGAGTCTCAGCTTCTCCACCGACTCTGTGTGACCTGGGGACATCAGTTTCCTCACTTGTAAAATGGGAGAGGGGGGAAAAAGATGGCCCCCAAGGTTTTTTTTCCAGCTCTGACTTGGAGTCTGTGCCCATCAGGGGACATGGCCCAGGCGCTGGGAAGCTGTGTAATAGGGACCACTCTACACAGTTACGTGGGAAACATCATCGATTTCAACCAGTGCCTCGTGGGGCTTTCCACGCTGCAGCTGCATCTGAAGCTTCTTCTTGGCTCACTCTCGTTTAACATCCCTCTACTTCCCAAGACACAGAATTTGGGATATAGGAACCATCTCATCTGAATGAGGAATGATGCCTCTGTTAGGGATGATCTGATTTTCTCCCTTGCTCTCAGGACTCCCAGTTAGCCCTGGAGCTGGGGATTTGAGTTAAAGGGGTAAGAAGAGCTTCTGGTCAGGGCAAGAGTCCTTCCTGAGTAAAAGACACCTCCCAACGGGCCCCAGAAACCTAATGGGTGGGAGAAAAGAAAAAAACATTCTGTCCAGCTTGCATTTGAAGACTGCCTTTTACCAAGGCAAAGTGCTTTTCATAAACTTTTCAGAAATGGGTCCAAATCTCCAAAGACACTTTTACAGTTCCTGGCCAGGCTAGATGACTCCAGCCTGAGACAGCTGCCCCAGCCATTGATGTCCTGGAGAAGAGACAGACTGGAAGTGACTGAATTAGTCCAAGGCTTAGAAAACAATCCACTCCTGATCCCAAAAGCTGGGATAAGCTGGGAGAGCCAAGGGGGCTTCCACTTCACCCCAGCCAGGTCCCTGCTTGTCCCTGAAGCTTCAGGGCTGCCCCTGGGGAAACTGGGAATGGAAGAACCCGTGACCCAACCCCATGTTACTCTAGGGCTCTGGTCACCTGTCTCACCTTTCCTGAAAAAGGAAACCCCATCCTCTTCCCTATTCCCAGACTATCAGAGAAAGGGCCTTTCATTCACCATCCTGCATCCCATACATGCTGAGCTCCTGTGTGTACCAGGCACTGTGCCAGGTATTGGGGATACAAAGACATGAAGATGGTCTAATGACTGTCACCCACTATCACTTTCTCCACTAGCAAGCATCGCTCAGTCTCAGCAGAGCCAAGCAGGCCCTTCATCAGAGGCTCCAGGGAAGGAGAGGCCATTGGCCAAGGTCACAAAGGTTAATGGAGAAATGAGAACTTAAATCTATAGTCCTTGGTCCAGAACTTTTACCCCACCAGCTGAAGGATGAGGGGCTTCCCTGGTGGCTTAGAGGGTAAAGCATCCACCTGCAATGTGGGAGACCCGGGTTCAATCCCTGAGTTGGGAAGATCCTCTGGGGGAAGATCCCCTGGAGAAGGAAATGGCAACCCACTCCAGTACTCTTGCCTGGAAAATCCCATAGACGGAGGAGCCTAGGAGGCTGCAGTCCATGGGGTCACAAAGAGTCGGACACGACTGAGTGACTTCACTTTGAGCTGAAGGATAAAAATGTCTTTGCCTGAGGGAGTGGCCTCTGCCCCAGGCCACATGCCATGAGAGGCCCAGGTTAAATCCAGGATGATGAGGGGAGTGCCAGAGGAAGAGAGAAGAGCAGGAGTCTAGAGTCAGACTGAGTTTAGATTCTGACTCTACCATTTCCTGTATGACCTTGGACAAGTCACCTAATCACAAGCCTGTGTCCCCATCTGTAGATGGATATTTCACATGGTGGTTGTGAAGCATAAATGAGATTATGCTTGGAGTGTCTGAGCCTTTGAGTTAGATGACCTGGGTTTGAGTCTGGCTTCATCTCACATCCTGACTGGTAATCACTCTGAGCCTTAGTCTCCATCTGTAAAATGGAGACCCAAATAGTACTTTCTTTATGTGGTTTTGGTAAGGATTGAGTTAATATATGAAAGTGCTTAGGAACACTTTAACGTTAGCCATTTATTACTGCTGTTATTATTTTTATTTGCAGTATTGTATAAAATGTGAGATCAATGCCAGCACAGAGTACGGGTTATTGAGATTGTTATTGTTCAGACTGTTTTGTTGTCAGCCTGCCCTCAACTCTATGGAACTCTCTGCTTCTTCAGGAAGATGTCATCCCCAGCATCCTGATTCAGCTCCGGGACGTGAAGAAGGGGAAAGCGAGCCAGTTCTTCGGGCTAATAGGGAAGCAGGTAGGAGGTGAGTGACAGATGTGGGCGGATGCCCAGGGAGTAAGGCTTCTGGGTGGGTTCTGTTACCCCAAACAGAGGCCCTAACTTAAAGCCCAAGACTCAGCATCCCTTACTCCATCCAGTTCAGTAGTGGTCACTCATGCTACGGAATGGGATATAGTGTCCATATCAATTGTTATCCAAATCAGGACATTTCAGAGACTGTTAATTATGCCAGGCAACAGATAAAACCACTCCAGCATCTGGGGAGTGCAGTGACCCTAAGGGTGGGGACAAATATTTTGCACACTGCTTCCTTCAACACTGTGGAGGTCTATGGAGAGAGGTGGTAAACTTGAGATCTGCCTCTGATGTGAGTAAAGCCGAAGACTAAGCTTTCTATGAGATTGTGTTTGGTTCAAGTAGAATTATTAAAATGTTCTATGTTCCCTGAGGGCACTCTCGACGTGAAATCTGTATCCTGGGAGGACAAAGAGAAAAAAAGTCTGAACAGAGAGCAGTTTTCTTATTGACAACTAAATTTTTAAAAGTGGTTTTGGTGAGGATAGGAAAAAACTGGCACTTACATACACTTTAATACACTGTCCGTTTGGAGGACATGTTGGCAATATCCATCAAAGTTGGCAACATGCATACCTTCTGACTGATAGGTTTGCTTCAGGAAATCCATCAAATAGAAATGCTATTGCTACATAAGCCCTGAGGTATTTGTGCCAAGTAGCAAGAATGTGAAAAAAACCTAAAAACTATCAATGGCGGGGGTGGGGGGGTGGGATAATAAAAATATATTAGACACATCCATGGCCTATTTTTTTTTTTTTTGGCTGTGCTGGGTCTTGGTTGCAGCACTTGGACTTTGCTAGTTATAGCTTGGGCCTAGTTAGTTACCCTGGAGAAGGCAATGGCACCCCACTCCAGTACTCTTGCCTGGAAAATCCCATGGACGGAGGAGCCCGGTAGGCTGCAGTCCATGAGGTCGCTGAGTCAGACACGACTGAGCGACTTCACTTTCACTTTTCCCTTTCATGCATTGGAGAAGGAAATGGCAACCCACTCCAGTGTTCTTGCCTGGAGAATCCCAGGGACGGGGGAGCCTGGTGGGCCACCATCTATGGGGTCGCACAGAGTCGGACACAACTGAAGCGACTTAGCAGTTAGTTACCCTGTACCATGTGGGATCTTAGTTCCCCAACCAGGGATCGACCCTGAGTCCCCTGGATTGGAAGGTGAATTCTTAACCACTGGACCACCAGGGAAGTCTGGCACATCCATAGCCTTTGTGGCCATTGAAGTGGATGAAGCAGATCTGTGCAAAGATAAAGATTTCCAAGATATTGGCTAAGTGGAAAAAGCAAGTTATGTAACAATACATAAGATAGGAGCCTACATGTTTAAAAAAATCACTGCATACTTACACACACACACACACACACACATGAAAACATAGGGAGAGTTCCAGAAGGATAAATATCAAACTGTCACCAGTGTTTTACATCTAGGATAGGAATTGAAGGTGAGGGAGAGCAAAAGTTAAGGGGGACTTTTATTACACTAACCTCTACCTTACCACTTGATAGTGGGCATTTATTCAGAAACTGCTTTTGTAACTTTAAAAAATACATTTAAAAATAGAGAAAATCTTCCTGCTATATGCACCATAAAATAAAATAGAGAAAATTAACTTGTGACCAAACTTTGGCCTCAGTTTCTTCTACAAAATGAGTTTTGGCCTGGGCCATTTCAGAGATTTCTTTCAAATCCAGAAACCCAGGAAGCAGGAGGTGAGGGTATATGGGAAATATTTACTGAACGCTGTGCTCACTTGTGGTTAAATCTCATATCTCCTTTATCACCAGCAGGGAAACTAAGGTTCACATAGGCTAAGTACTTTCCCAAGGATGCCCAACTAGCACCAGGCAGACTCCACAGTATGCACACTTCCCACTACCCTAAACTGCCTCCTACCCAGAGTGTACCTTGTGCGGCCCAGTCACACCAGGACAACAGGGGGTGACCAGAGTCCCCAAAGACCCACCAAAGGCGTGAATCCCAAAGAGCCATGAGCCGTTTCATCTCACTGGGCCCCCAGGGAAGCAGTGCAACCCTTATTTTTTCTCTTTCCCCCAGGAATACCTCCCATCCAGTCAGAGGGAACAGGTAAGTGTTGTCCACACCTTCCCCCCACATGCTCCCTGGGGAAGACCGAGTTGTCAGGGAGGTGGGGGAGATGCTCTGGCCAGGGTGCACAGGCTGGCATTGTTGAGGGTGGGGCCAGAGTGGTTTGGCTGCATAGGCTTCCTGGTTGTTTCCTTGGAGAGGTGGTCTGTGTGCGCTGAAGGAGCAGCTGCAAGGATGAGGAGATGGCGATGAATCCAGTTCTGCCAAAGATTCAAAATTACCGTGGGTCTAAAGCCTAGAGTTGAAGAAACCATCAATCCAGAAGGACCCTAACACTGAAAACCCTAACCCTGTCTTCATGGCCTGGGCATGGCGCCCTCTTTGGCATACTGCCCTGCACTGTTCTGCTGGGTCACATGGCTGGTGTCCTCAGAGTAAAAACCACCCCACAGGCAGGTAAAAGTCTGCCATCTCCTGTCCCCACAGTTTCTATTAGAGGAGCTTATGAAGTATTTGTGGAAGGGAGGGCAGAAGGGAGGGAAAATGGAAGAGAAAGAGGAAGGAATGAATGAATGAATCAGTGAATGAAGAACCTCAGTTCCTAGAGAAATTATTCATGAGTCCCCAGTTATGGTCCTGTCTTTTTTGGTTCCCAAGACAGTCTTCCTCTGCTTCACTTTCTTTTTCTTCTCTGTCTCCTCTCTTCATCACCAGGGTATCAGCGAGAACAAGTGGTCCAGGGGCAAGGAGGAGCAACTACGGAAGGTGGGTGATAGCTTCTCCACCAGCACACACAGGCACATTCTGCTCCCTACTCTCAGGGCCAGCTGAAGCCACAGAGAATGGTGTGTGGTTCTCCAGACCCTGGAACATTCCCCTTATTCCCTAATTGTTAGAGAGTCTTATGTATTTTCTGTCTTCAACAACCTAAATAAAGGCAATATCACTCTGGGAGGGGTTATCAGCTGACGCCTTCTGGCCTGGGCCACAACCACAAAGGCGTTCAAGGGGATGTTCAATAAATAAACAAGAAGGTAAGTGAATCAGTAGATAAGTGACTCAAGCTGCGGAAAGATTCAGAGCTCAAGCTAGCAAGCTCAAGAGAAAGGGCATGGGGGTGACATAGCTGAGCAGACACCAAGCTCGTCTGCTTCCTTAATCCTGACTCTCCCCCCAGAGCTGCAGACCTGTGGGCCCCTCTCTAGCTTCCCTGATAGAACACCTGCTCCTTCCAACAGAGGCTCTTGGGAATCAAGGTGGGAAAGTTCTCTATATTCTCCCAAGAGTTTTTCCCAAGTGTTTGAGCCATTTCATTTGAAGGGCCATGGAAGTCACCCCAGTGCCAACATGGAAATGCACATCCCTCCATGCAAAGCGCTGGCAGGAACCTTAGAAATCATCATTTTTCAGGGATGGAAACAATTTGCCCAGTCACATGGTGAACTGTTAACAGAGCCAGGACTAAACACCGTCTCCTGCTCCCTAGTCCGGGCACTTCATGGGGCCCTCAGAGGGCCATTGGAATTTTAAGTGCTGGATTACCACTCCCTTTCTTTAGAGAGGATTAGTGAGGCTTCGCTCATCCACTCTCTAGAGGCCTTTGATTGAAAAACGGAAGCTCTGCCAGATTAACCTGGAATTTGATTGCCCTAAATAACTACAGCTGGAGAAACCTGATTTGGGCAAATGGAGGGCCTTGAGTGGATGACCAGGGAAGGCCTCCAAGGGTGGAGGAGGCAGACAAGGCTCCCCTAACCACTGCTTATGTGCAGCACTCTTCCCAGGCAAAGCGGCTGAGAACCATGGGTCAGAGTGAGAGCCCCCACCCCCGCCTCCCAGAGGACGAAACCCCTCTCCTTACCTGGACGTGGCAGCCAACCAGCCGACCAGGCCAGCCCTCTGCTCCACGTCTTCTGTGCTCGTGTGTCCGTCCCAGCACGCTGAACTCACCGGGCTCCTCCCAGGACTCGGTCTCAAGCAGCAGTCGTGGGCAAGTGCACTGCTGTCACCCCTGAGGGCCAGTGAACGACCCCACACTCACTTGATCACTGCATAGCGGGCGTCGTCCCACGGAGACCTTCCTACCCCCGTTTCTCTCAATCCTGTGCCCATAACACAGCAAGGGCTCAATAAACCAATGAAGAGCGAATGATTTCTTCTCTGGTGCAGGGCAGCGGACAGGGATGACCTGGGCTCAACACCCTGCCCAGGGGCCTGGCATGTCAGCAGCCAGGAGACCACTTCCAGAGTTGTAAAGGGAAACACTAAATAGCCCTGGTCCCCTGAGGTGGGGAAACGGGCTTGGGACACAGGTAGCCCATGCCTACCCACCATCATAACCTCAAGGACCCAAATCCATGTGTCCTTGGACTTGGAGAATTGGGGCCCAGGTCCTTCATCAATTGTCATGTATGAGGTGGCCCCTCAACTGACCACTCTGTTTTGAGGTCACAGGCAGCTAGTCATTTGAAGGACTCTAGAGTAAGGAAAAAGGCCACAGCTCGGGGAGGTGACAGGGGGCCACTGTCCTGGCCCAGCTGTGGTCCTGGGAGGTGGCTCACTGTGAAAACCCCACGTGACGAAGAGACGGCTGAAGATTTGATTCCCATGTTTGAAGCTGGAGACAGTCAAGCTTCGGCTGAAGCCACTGACCATTCAGTAAGTTCCCTCCTTGGGCTGGCACTTTGCTGGGCCCTCAGGCGGGACTGAGAGCAGGGAGGGAGACTGGAATTTATCCTTGAAGAACTACGGACCACAGAGGGCAGAAGCAATGTACTCACTCAAGGCAGCCCTTGCTCTCCAGCAACTCTTTTCACACCCACCACATCCCCTCAAGCTGGTGTCTGCACATGCCATTCTCCTCCCACGCTGGTGAATTCTTACTCAGAGGTCCCAACCCCGCAACTACTCATTCACTCCCTCCACAGAGTTCCCGCAGCACTTTGCACATTCTTCCACTACAGAACTCATATGTGACGTATCTCAACAACAGGGTTTGTCAAGTACACAGACCGCTTCTTAATTGTCCTTACCCCCGTGCCAATAGAGCTCAGAGGTCCTTGGAGACGGTTTTCACAAAGGACTCACGTAGAATGCGTGGTCCTCATGCTCAGCTCTTGACCTGCAGCCCCACGATGAACTGCTTTCGTTGGCTCAGGTCTACAGACGGCACTGCCGCACACCCTGCTGTGGGCTAGAAACCTGGGAGTGACTCCCCAGCCCTCACTGCCCCCTCTAAACACCTCCCCCTAGTTAGTCATTCTTCCAAATATACCTAAATTCTTCTTCCCACTCTCACTACACTTATTCACAGGAGGTACTATCTTCCCTTGCCTAGGGGGCAGCAGCCTCCTGAACGGGCATCCGTGCTTCCCACCTTACTGTTCTCCATCCAGAGGAGGACCTTTTAACATGGTGGGCCTGTCCATCCCCTACTGGCCACAGTTCAGTTTCCTAGGTCAACCTGACATTCTTGTTGGGGCCTTCAAGGCCCTGTGTTCCCTGATCCTCGCCCCCAACACCCCCCCCGCCCCCCCCACCCTCAGCCACTACCAGACATTCTCT
This sequence comes from Bubalus bubalis, assembly GCF_019923935.1. NCBI lineage: Eukaryota > Metazoa > Chordata > Mammalia > Artiodactyla > Bovidae > Bubalus > Bubalus bubalis. Next base: position 26,304,933 of record NC_059159.1, on the reverse strand, counting down.
CAGACCCTTAGGCACACCAGAGGCTCGCCAGCTTTTGTGATCTGTGCTCAGGCTCTCCCTCTCAGAACGCTGCCCACGCCCCCCTCCCCACCCATTTGGCTAACCCAATCATCTAAGCAAGCTCCCTTCTCAGTCAGGGCTTCCTGGATAACCAAGCTCAGCTAGTTCTCTCCAGTTATGCTTACCCAACACCTGTCCTTTGCCCTTCAGGGCACTGATCACAATTAGGAATTTAATGCTCATCTTTTCCAGGAGACCAAGTTCTACATCTTTTGTGTACAAATGAATGACTGAATATATTAGGCACTCTAAAAGACAAGTTACCTCCACAAGTATTATCCTCAATCTGCACCGGAAATCCCAGAGCCAGGATTTGAGAGAAGGTCCTTCACTCCAAGCACATTTGACCCCTACAATGACTTGGTCTCTGCCACAATTACAGACATGTCTCAGGCAGAAAAATAAGGAAGTCTTCACAAGGAATGCCTTTTTAGTTGGGCCATTTCAGTAAGTACCAAAGAAACATCTAAATGTCTGCCCCCACAGCATACTGGTCTCCAGAGAACCCTTCCAGACCATTTTAGGAAACGTTACATTCTGTCTCCTTGGAAAATCCCGAGAGGTTCTGAGACGCCCTGAACTCAAGAAACATATCAATATGCAACTGCAACTGTTTCCCAAGTTTGACTACAGTACCCATTTTACCTGTAATACTTCACTTGGGGGAATGCTGACATGGAGGCTTCCCAAATGAAAACAGAAAGACTAATCCAGCTGTATGTGGAGGCTGTATAGGGGAATAATGAAAACTACCCAGGTGGAGTCCACTTATGGAAACTTGAAAGCCAAGATAAATGGGAACTTAATCCAAGAATGGGAAGCCACATGAACTCCGGGGGAACTGGAGACCTATTTGTAACAGGATATTCACCTTTCCTGATCCACTTTTGTAAGGTGGTGACTAAGAATTCTAAGGCTAGGCAAGGACCTGAGAGGCAACTTGACTGGAAGCTGAGGTATCAACCAGGGTTAAACTGGGTCTGTGGGTGCCACTGCATGAATACTGCTCCCCTGGAGCTACACAAGGTTGAGGTCCTCCTCTGAGCACATCTGGTTTCCAATCACAGGCAATCATTCACCAAAATAAAATTACAAGGCCCAACTGTGAAGGCAGGCAGATGAGGTTCCTGCCTTTTCCCTGGAGCTTTCTCAAGCCAGTTCATTAATTAACCCAAGTTCAGAAATGACTTCAAAGTCTGTTTCCTAAACTGTATACAAATGTGTGCATATCTGCATTTATGTACACTTTTCTTTTAAAAAACCCAATACTTGTATTAGATTCTCAAAAGGTCAGAAGGAAAGGTCCTTTACTCTCAAGTCCTTTTTTCACTTACACACTGCTATGTATCTGTATGTATATCTAACCATCCCAAAATAGTCAATGGTTTAAAGTACTTCCAGGGACTTCCTTGGCAGTCCAATTGTTAAGACTGTGCACATCTACTGTAGGGGTCCTGAGTTTGATCCCTAGTCAGGGAACTAAGATCCCACATGCCACTCAGCATGGCCAAAAAATAAAACAGTACTTCTCATGATTCTCTAGGTTGGCAACCCTTAGCTGGAGGATTCTTTAGTTTCAGGAGGTCAGCAGGGTACAGGGCCTGAGTACAGGGTCTGGATTTTTGACACTTAAGTTTCTGGTCTGAAAACGTCAGGTTTCCAACTGCAAAAGTACAAACAGCTAAAATATCACTTCTGGCACCTTTGATTAATGAGAAGTCCAGCCCACACCCTTAAGGAAAATTAGCTCTTATTGGAAGGAGCAGCGCTCATATACAGAGATGGGATTGTTGGTGACCATTTCTGGAGGTGACTTACCACACCTTTTTTTTGAGATAAGGGTATAGATTTCTGAAAACTCTGCATATGATTGAATAAAACATGAGTGGTTTCCAAAACATGTACCGAGTTAAGAAACACTGGTTTTGTGAATGGACATGACTGGTCCAGGGTAAAGATGTTCTCACACAGAGCATCCAGGGGAGCAGCGGAGCCAAAGCTGTGCAACAACACAGGTTATTTTCTCCACTTGGGCACAAATCAACAAACCCCAAACCCCAGAACAGTGGTAGCATCTACAGGTACCACACAACAGAAGAGACAAACTGATATTTCAGCACAAGGGACATTTTTCACCACCAGGCAGTCCTTTTTTACCCTCTTCTTAGTGACATTCATTGGCATTTTGTTGAAGATGCCACAAAGGAAGTGGGCAATTAAACTGTCCTCATCAGCAGCAGACAGTCTGGCAGATGCAGTCATACAGGTTTGCAGCAGAAAGTGCTGGAGTGAAACCAGTGTCCAGTTCTGTAACTCCATGATCCCAGTGAAGAGCAAAAAGTAGTTTTTAGAACTCCTAACATACATTACTTAGCAAAGTTTCACCTTATTCTCTGAATATGCAAAACTCTATACAGCACTGTGTATACAAGTGCATCTGTGAAACCATGGGCAGGCAGCATGTTAACCTTCAGTAAGGACTTCTCTTTGGTCGTCACTGGACCTCACTTAATGGGACCTGTCACCTGGGCCTGCACAAACCATGCACAAGCCGAGGGCTGAGTGAAGGCTGGCAGGTGGAGTTCCCGTCTACCTTTTCACTGGAGCTTTCTCAAACCCTCAATCTCCTGAACTGTAGAAAAATGTGTGCATATTTCCACTTCTGTATATTTTTCTTTTAAAAGACCCAATACTTTTATTAGATTCTCAAAAGGTCAGAAGTTAGGTAAAATGGGTAAGGATCACCACAGAGAGCAACACTGCTTGATCCCAGTACCTGGGATCATAAAAACCATGCTCCTTCAATGTTTGGCATATCAACTGCTCTTCAAAGGAGGAAAAGGTAGACATGTTTATGCCTAGTTACTAATATACTTCCAAAAAACTGCTTTTCACTCATTTCATATTCCAGAAGGAATGCATGATGGAAGCAAGTTGTGGTATTTTTTTATACTGGCTTCACATGAACTCCATTAGAGGCCATTCCTAATCCCAGTCAGGCAACGCGCCCAGAACCACAGGGATAAACCAAAGCTCAGGTCATGTCAAGAGAATCATCTTGCCATATAAAGGGCACACCATATTCTTAAAAACTACTTAATGTGACTCATTGTTCCCCCTAGTGAGAAACGGGAAAGCAGGCACCGAGGCATCAGATGACTCACAGTAGTTTTGTCAGAAGCATGGGATCTGGACTCAAGAGAAGCAACGCTTTCATTCTGTTTCTATAACCCAGCACTAAGACTTCTGAGCCTCAAATTTTCTCCTGTGGAAGAGGGCTACAATATTTACCTACAGTGATGATGTGGTAAGGACTGAAGGAAACCACAAAAGTAAAAGGACAGTGCTTACTAAACAGTTTATCCCTAAATCAGAAGCAGAACCAGAATGAGGCACATCTCTGTATCCTGGTTTAGGTCTCTGACCTACAAATGCTGCCTGCTGCTGCTGCTAAGTTACTTCAGTCGTGTCCGACTCTGTGAGACCCCATGAACGGCAGCCCACTAGGCACCCCTGTCCCTGGGACTCTCTAGGCAAGAACACTGGAGTGGGTTGCCATTTCCTTCTCCAGTGCATGAAAGTGAAAAGTGAAAGTGAAGTCGCTCAGTCGTACCCGACTCTTAGCGACCCCATGGACTGCAGCCCACCAAGCTCCTCCGTCCATGGGATTTTCCAGGCAAGAGTATTGGAGTGGGTCGCCACTGCCTTCTCCAAATGCTGCCTACAGGAGTAACTAAACTCAATTCTTTCATTTTAAAGTTTTCACCAGTCTTGTCATTTTTCTGGCAATGGAAGCCACTAGAAGCATGGGGGGCTGTGGCTGAAGCAAAGAAAACTAACTAGAAGGGAGAAGGTAAATCATTAGGGAATCAAAAAAGCCAAGAAAGCAAATGGCAGAGGGGAGGGTCAAACAAGGCAGTGTTAAAGTACCCAGCACAATGCTGAGCAGAAAGGAAGCAATCAGCACATGCTGAGGCTTTTTTCCTCTAGAAATGGTTGGTGTTTCCACTTACGGAGTCTCAGAGATGCAGGAATGACTCAAGACTTTTGCTCTTCTAACGAAGGAGCCTAAGAAGCTAAACTTCTTTTGTGCAGGTACAAAAGGAGCCAGAGGGAACAGTCTGACTCAAAACAGCCAAGGAAGTGAACGGTCAGTTCCCACACCTGTAAGGATTTAAAGCAGAGAAATCTTCCTTTGATTTCTAGGTGAGGAAAAAGGGATGACAATCACCAAAGACTTGTGATCTGCACTGTCTATCCACTATCATTGAGGTCCATATTACCTTCCTCAATTTTTCCAAAATGGGAGAGACAATAGAATTTCCCTTTGATGCAAACACTTAGAAGAGGGAAATCAGGGCACACAATTCTCTAAGATGTGTGTAAGAATGGTCTTTTTATAAGCCTGAGTTTCTCTCATCCCATTTCCCACCCTAGTAGGTGACACGTAGGACTCTAACCTTACCAAGGAAGACACTTAGTTTTTCTGCCAGGAGAGGTTCTCACCATGCTGGCCAGAGCGGGCAAAACCACTCCAACAAATACAATTTCCACCTCCCTCCTCTCTACCATCCAGTTAAGTGCCCGGTCTCCCGTTTCTCACACTAGGTAAACACTACAGGAAAGTGCAGCTACTTTCAGAAATCACCTCAACCTGAGGGAGACAATGATTATTAGAGATGGCATTGCTCACTACTGGCAAGTAAGCCTGGAGATAAAAGAGGACACGTCTGTTCCCACTTCCCACAGCTATCCCACCTAGCCTTACCTCCTGCTGGGTCTTCAAATGGATAACAGAAACTACTCACAGCTATGCATACCTGTTAGCTGGAACCAGAGTGTGGCACACAGAATTTACTCCAGCAACTAGACAAGCTCCGAGTTAAGCACTCCCTCCAGATAGCCTGCATTAGAGGAAAAAACAACTTCCCCCACCCACAAATCATGTCCCTAAACAGTCAGTTTACCGCTTAGAAAATAAACCCCAAGTGCATTTCTTATTAGCGGTAGGCCAGCGGCACCATTTCACACTCAAATGAGAGTTCCTGGGTGACAACAAATTTCAGCAGAGAACATGCTTTATTGAAGAGTAGATACAGAACAGCACATTCTACCACATTTGGGGAAGGGTTAGCTTCTGGAAAAGGCCTTTTACCCCTTAAGAAAACCCCCAGTGAAATTGCTTTTGCGTAAATTTTAACAGTGACACTGAAACTGGCAGGGAGCTGCCACTGAACATGCTTAAAGTTAGCTCCCCCCAACCCACAGTGAATATAAGTAGTGTACAAAGATGACAAGAGAAAGGCACAAATGACCAGAGTTGGGATTGTGGTGAGGGCTCCACATGAAGACAGCGGTGTTGCAGGAGACCAAGTTGGGAAGGGTGACATGTCATACATCAAAAGCTGCCCCAAGATAGCAGGTTATAATGGGCTAGAGAGAAATTAGAGGGAGCATCTCTTCCTTCACTTAAACGACACCAAAAATAGAGGAGACCAGAGAATGGGGGGATGGTGGTAAATCCCAAAAAGGAAATGGAGTTCTTGGAAGGGCATAAGCACTTTAGTCCTTAGAGGGAGGGTGAGGCACTGTTGAAAAGAAAAGCAAACCTTGGCAGGGGTGGCCATTCTGCCTTGCTGAGTCATGGGCTGAGATACGGAAGTCATTTTCAATCACTTCTCCAAGGATGTTCAGACAAAAGCAATGCAACTTATGTGCAACTTAGGTGTGCAATATCAGACCGGTACTGGTGAAAGGTTTCTGCAATATAATTAACCGGTTATCATGCAACATGAAAGGGAGAACTGGAAATTATTTTGGCACCTGCAAAAGTAAAAAGAGGCAGGGAGTAAAGAGAAGAAAACATTTACTACTGGGCTCTTTCTCGTGAGGCAAAAAGTAGTATTTCATTCCCTTTCACCAAGATGTTGCCCACTGTCCACAGGTGAACTCAAATCCAAATAGAGAATCACCACCTCTCAATTCTTTTCTCCATCTCATTTAGAGCATATGCTGTAACCAAAACTAATCCCTGCGAGAGTCTTCAGAAGTATTTGGCTCTGGTCAGCCTGATACTGATTAAAAACAGGTCTTTCAGTAAAAATGGAGGAAATAACTTAAAGTGAGATGAAATCCAAAGGGAAGGGACCCCTCCCAACACACACTCAGAAGTGTCACCTCTTCCCTGCCCCTCCAAAAACACATGTAAGGAATAACTGGAAAGGTCCTGGTGGCAGTAACCGTACTTGGTGGTCTGGTGACCAGGTGGCAAGAAGCACTATTACAAAGTTGAGAAGACACGACACAACCTCATGGGGCCAGAGGAGAGAACCAGTGACTGGACAGGTACAGTACCAAAACAGAACACCTTGCGTCAGTGCTACAAGGGATCTGCACTCAAGTCTAATGGAGATCCCATCCAGGCAACCTCACTGAGGCCGAAGCAACAGTTCCTCAGAACCAGCGTCTGCAGTGTACACGAAGGTCGGAGCCAGGACAGTCCTGAGGGGGATGGCCTTCCCAAAGGATACTGTACTTGCCAATCACAAGAGCAACAGAAATGACAGACAGATCCCTAGGGTACGGATTCCTACTGCTGGGGTTCGCTGGCTCGGAGTAACCGGTCACTTTAAGTGCCCTTGGGAGGGGTCCATTTTAAACAGCTTGGATCCATGGTTTTATTGGAGTTGGATCTTTTGGCCTCTTTGGCTATCCACTCATCAATGAGATCCTGAGAGAAAACAATGGGAAAAAAATTATTATATGCATTCAACTAAAATATCTTTATATGTGGATTCCAAAATGATTGTTAGCAAAGAAGAAATCACCAAAGGTTTTATAATATACTAAGGTGTGAAACAGGTATAAAAAAAGTTCTTTTGATTTACCTAATGTTCTCCTACCTAATCCATTTCTTCCTATTATGCCCTCAGCAAGACCTGAAAATCATTACCCATCTTCCCTTATTAAATGTTGTGCACACGTGCTAAGTCGCTTCAGTCGTGCCTGGCTTTGTGCAACCCTGCCAGGCTTCCCTGTTCATGGGATTCTCCAGACAAGAACACTAGAGTGTTGGCCATGGCCCCTCCAGAGTAAATTTTGTAAGTCAACTGAAAAAATTTTTTAAATTGACATCAGTTGAGATGGCATTTTTTAAAGGAATTTAAAACCACTTCTGCAGGCCCTGAAGGTTATGGAGATTCTGCTCCACAGATGGGCACTCTTCTCTGATGTAAAAAAATCATCCAAGGACAGAAGTACAGCAGTGCAACATAAAGCTGCTCAACTGGAGCTCTTGATGCTTGTGTCATCCAAGTGTGAGACAGGAGCTTACCAGAAGCTTCGGATAAGGGTACAGTCAGAGACAAGCCTAACAATGAGACCAAGGAAAAGCTGCATGGAGTCAGACTCTTTAAAAAGGGAAGGTTACGCTGTAAGGTGTGAAGGCTCCACTTTGCTAGGCCTCAAGAGACATAAAGCAATGAGCAAAAAGGCTAGCAGAAACTTTACCTGTCTTTTCAAAACTAGGTGTTTTCCTTTCCAATATTTGAGCATCTGAAGGGCTTGCAGAGTGCTGACAATGTCCACAGGATTCACAGCTGTCTCCTGGCTAATTTCTGAAACAGAAGAGCTACTTGCTCAAAATGTAGACCTCCCCACCCCCCCTACCAAGGACCCCTTTCCTTTGAAGGAAATCTACACAGACTCCAAATGTTTGGAATCTTTGCTACTTGACCCAAGCTGCCCAGAAGTTTATATTCATTTGACCACTTAAAATAACTACAAAAGAGGGACAGTACAGCAGGAAACCACTTTGGCTCCTATAGAAATTGAAGTCAAAGAACAAACTAAATTATTTCACTCTCGCATAAATATTCTGGGATGTTAGAAGTTCCTGTGTGCGCCAAATGACTTGAAGTTTTTCTTCTTTCTTGCTTTTGTTGAGAATTTTGTGAAATAAAGTGTCAGCAACCTAAAATTTGAGAAACCAAATCATATAACCAGTCCCTAGGGCCAAATGCTTTGGAATCCTTAGGCACCTTAGTGAGTGGTCCACATTAGTGAGCCTTCCCCTCTCATATTCAGATGAAACACAGAATGTGGCATTATCTTCGCTGATTACAAAACATGAACAGGGCCAAACAGAAAAGTCAGAATATTCAGAGGAGCAAACATCTTAGGTAACATTCTCTAAGAGCAAAAAACCAACCTTTGATAGAAATCTCTTTGCCTTGGAAATTATGCAGGTAACGAAGAAGCACTTCTTTCCAGTAACTGCGATAGCTTATGAGCCCCAGATCTGAGAGTGGACGTTCTGGGGAGCCAACTTTTTCTTCCACTTTGGAAAGCAAATAACCTGCCAGAGAACAATGCAGACACTGTATTTCATCCTAATAAGAACAGCATACCAAAATGGATAAAGACTTAAGGAGTAGAGTCTGCTTGGCAATATCCATCAGGGTTCAGTCATTTAATGCAATGCTATGTATTAGCTGTAGTATAGTTGACTGCCTTTGTACAAACAAAAGGGGACTAATGTGTTTTCACATTTACTTATAATAGACATTTAATATAAAAGCCTTCTAGTGGAAGCCTGCACTAGAAACTTATTATCTCAGAACTTGCCTGGTAGTGCTGTGGACAAGAATCCTCCTGCCAATGCAGGGGACACGGGTTCAATCCCAGGTCCAGGAAGATTCTACATGCTTCAGAGCAACTAAGCCTGTGCACCACAACTGAGGAGCCTGCACCCTAGAGCCCAAGACCCGAGACTACTGAGCCTGAGTGCCTAGAGCCTGTGCTTCGTAATAAGAGAAGCCACTGGAATGTGAAGTCTGAACACCGCACCAAAGAGTAGCCCCGGCTCACTGAAGCTAGGAAAGCCCAGGCAAAGCAACAAAGACCCAATGCAGCCAAAAATAAAATAATTTAAAAAAAAAAAATTTTTTTTATATAACCCTAAAAACTCTTAAAAGAAAAAAAGAATGGATTATCTCAGTACTGCCTATGAAATATTGGTAGTGGGCAGCAGATGGGAATAGACATGATCTGAATTTCACAAAGTCTCCAGTTTTAACAGCTAAACATCTAACTTTCAACACCAGGGGGATGCAGTCAGCAAACTCATACTTCAGGAAACTAAAACTACTATTTATTTAACCAACTTAAATAAATAACAAAGAAAAAAAAGAGATGGGGCGGGGAACCTCTAAACTAAAAATTGATTTATAAGCTACACAGTTCTATCTGTATTTGAGTAAAAACAACTTTTTTTTTTTAAAGACCAAATCACAAAATAATGAAAATTGAATAGTATATTTTATGACATTAAGGAATTTTTTGTTTTGTAGGGCTTTTTTAGGTATAACAGACCTTATACTTTTAGAGATACCAAGATAACTGAGGGTGGGACTACAGGTAAAACAAGACTAGCCATAAAATGGTAATCATTACAGGAGGGTTTATTATACTATTATGCTACTTTAGTGTATGTTTGAAAATTTCCAAAAAGTTCATAAAATAGTTGTTACCTATTCAAAGATACACAATTCCCTCAACTCCATTAGTGGTTTAGGCCATTTCCTGATTTATCTCTAACCAGGTGGCCTTTAAAAAAAAAAAAGGATCAAAAAGCTGATTCTAGGAATTCTAATATGACCAAAATACATCATGTTACAGTGAACATGGAATAAAATACAGCTGAATCTCATTATTTACAGTAATTATATTCTATAAAGTCACAGCAAACACTGAATAAGCTATATTGAACCATTGCTCTTGGGGTAAATACAGGGTTAGGTTCCTGTGGGCCCCTCATCACATTTTCATCAACCAATCAATATATAACCAACTTTGTTTTATGTGTTTTTATTTAAAGACACCTATTTAATACATACTGTTGACTTAACACTGAACTAAAAGCCAACAGCACAATCACGAATGCCTAAATAAAAACCTGTCTATAAAACACATTTTCTCTGGAAGGCACATCGCAGCCTTATGAGACAGTACTTCAGCACTGTGCTCAGGGGCCACTGAAAACCAACAGGGAATTCCAGTGGCTGGGACTCCACCCTTTCACTGCTGAGGGCCTGGGTTTGATCCCTTGTCAGAGGAATTAAGAGCCCACAAGTTATGTGACATGGCCAAAAAAATAATAATAAAAGATAAAAATAGCAACAAAAAGCATAAAAATATGAACAACATGGCTCTAAAGGACACCAGCTTAAACAAAGCCCAAATAAGTATCTGTTTGACCTCATCTGGAAACATGTGGTGACTTTTTTTTCGCTGCCATGTGCATGTTCTTTGATTTTAGGGTTACAAATAAATTTTACCGAGTAGGCAAATACCCAAATACAGCATTCATGATTAATAAGACCCAAAGCCTCTATCAGGTACACGAATGCCTTTAGAGAACAACTTACAAAACTGAACTTAACACCCATAAACAAATTTGAAGCTTTATGGTTGAAGCTTTATGGATGAATGTGCACAGTCCCTGCTTGTGCAACTTAGGACTTGGCTATTTTACTTACTGAAATCAATGAGCATCTTGCCATAGCCCTGTCTCATGTACTGAGGCATGGTAAGGATACAGGATACATTGTAGTTGAGGAATGAATTCTTTTCCTAAAATCAAGAGCAAACAGATGAGAAGATTAGAAGAATATGGGACCAAAGGTGTCTCAGCAGTCCCAGATACAAGCAAGGCTGCTTGCAAAATATATGCTAACTAGTCCTGGGGAGTGGCTGTCAGGCCTCATAGCTGTATATCCACACCCTTTATGCTGATGATCCCAGGGTTTCCCTAGCTGAGACCTCCAGTCTCACCTTAAGGGCACTGACTCTAAGATTCTTTTTTAGAGGCAAAGAGCAAGGCAAGAAGGTTTAGAGCACTGAATCCAATCTAGAGTAGCACTCTTTAAATCACATATTGTATGATTCCATTTATGTGAAATGTCCAGAATATGCAAGCTTAAATAGAGCCAGTGGGCCTGGGAACAGAATGAGTGGAAATGAGGAGTGACTACTTATGGGTACAGTGTTTCAAACTGGGAGTAACAAAAACTGATAGTGGTGACTGCATGGTGGCTGCACAACTCTGTGACTATACTAAAACCCACGGCATCGTACACTGTAAATGAGTGAATTGTATGGTATGTGAAAATTGTATTTCAATAAAGTTGCTATATCGAAAAGTTATAAGCAAAATCTGGCCTTGAATCTTTAAAGGTGTAGTGGTGTTATCACTGAAGGAGCCCAGCTAGAAAACCAGGCAAAAGGAACATATTTCCTGGTTTTAAGCTAATAATACAGAGGAGAGCAAAGCCAGGAGAGTTGGCTGGCTTGCATGGCAAGATGTGGGCTTGTGGGTTAGTAGGCCGGGTACTGGCCAGCAACTAATGGGCAGCTTCAACCCACAAGTCCAGAAATGAATAAACCAAAAGCTTTTCATAAAGACTGCACATTTTCATTAAATAATCTTTGATACGTGGATGTCCACCCCACCCCCTGCCACCCTTTAAGAGAAGGGCAATCATCAATGCCCAGGGAACCGCCTCTTTCTGTCAGTGATTTGAGGCTTTATATGCCAACATCAACTACCCTGCTCTGGTCATCAGCTTCTTAATCTCCAGATCCCACTGACCTTGGAAAAATATCCAATCAGGTGACAACCAGTGCTGTCTGCTTCTGTCATAACATAGAACAGGAAGGGTTCCACATCATAATATAATGTCTTGTGGTCCAGAAAAAGCTTGGCCAACAGGCACAGGTTTTGGCAGTAGATCTGGAAGTAAAGAAACAGCATTTATGTGTCGGCAAGTGATTCTTATACTTATCAGATAAAGGCCTAAAATTAAAGATCACACCATTATTGTTAATGAAGCAGAAACTGTATTTTGGCCAACAGAAAAGTTCAATCTTCTTTACAAGCTGGAGATAAATTTCTGAAACTAGTGAAAGTACATTTCCATCCCTTCTTCTGATGTCACCCTTTTTACCTTGTTTTTCTTGCCATCCACTTCAAATACAGAGATTGAACCTTTGCGATATATCTCATCACCAGGTGGGTGTTTCCACACACACTTAGCCTGTAAGAGAATGGAATTCACATCAGGGAAACAATCCTTCCCAGTAAGACTTGCTGCTCAAAAGGGAAAAGGAACTACAGGTTGAACTGGGTTAGCTGAGATGGACAGTTTGACAAACTGACAGCAAAATGGATTTTTTTTTTTTAGTGAAACAAAGACTTCTAAATTCACTGCAATATATTTATGGATTTTTATAGCAGTTTGGAACAAGTTTTCTGGATTATTTTCTGGCACTGCTCCAACCTAGGAGATTAAATCTTCTACTATGTAAGAGTAAGATAAATAAAAAATACCCCAGGCTTATTATAAAATGGCTTGTGCCAACAGGAAATTCTTAAGCAGCTTATTTCCAGCAGCTTAAGAGTTGCTAAGTAAAGGTACTCTCACCTTTACCAGTAACTTCTCATTACCACCTAAACCATTATGGTCTTCTTTTCAGATTACAAAACAGACCCAGTGATAAAAACCATGCCCTCTCTCCAAATGTTCCCTTTGTTGTACTATACTGAAATAGGACATGTCCTTCTGTGGCTTTAGAAAAATAGGCAAGGAAGCCTGGTTGAGCAACAGGAAGACAGGGCTGGGGTGGGGGGTGGGGAGACAACAACTTGGCCACAAGAGGGCACAAGGTACCCCTTTCCTCACCTTCAAGTGCTCACAGATTTAATGCAGGGAAGCCACTACTGTAAATAGGTGACTTTTTGAAAGGTTTTATGTAAATACTTCAAAAAATATCATTAAAAAGCATATGTCTTTTCCAATAGTCATGTACAGTTGTGGGAGTTGGACCATAAAGAAGGCTGCATGCTGAAGAACTGATGGTTTCAAACTGGGGTGCTGGAGAGGACTCTTCAGAGTCCCTTGGACAGCAAGGAGATCAAACCAATCAATGCTAAAGGAAATCAATCCTGAATATTCGTTGGAAGGACTGGTGCTGAAGCTCCAATACTCTGGCCACCTGATGCAAAGAGCCGACTCACTGGAAAAGATGCTGGGAAAGAGTGAGGGCAGGAGAAGAGGACAACAGAGGATGAGATGGTTGATGGTTGAATGGCATCACCAACTCAATGGACATGAGTTTGAGCAAACTCTGGGAAAGCGTGATGGTCAGGGAAGCCTGGTGTGCTTCAGTCCATGAAGTCACAGGGTTGGACACGACGGAGTGACTAAACAACAAAAAAAGCATATATATGAATATTTTTTATGAAATTATATTCTGACTCTTTTAGTCAATAAAGAGTCATAAGAGCATCCATGGTGGTCCAGGGGTTAACAATCCACCTGCCAATGCAGGAGACCCACATGCTGCTTGGCAACTAAGCCCACATGCCAAAACTACTGAGCCAGCACTCTAGATAGAGCGCAGGCACCACAACTACTAAAGCCTATGTGCCTAGAGCCCTGCTCCGCAATGAGAAACCACCACAATGAAGACCCAGCAGAGTCAAAAATAAAATAGTAATTAAAAAAAAAGCATGCCCCAATTTGTCACATATAAGTCCACATATCCATTCAGTAATGAGAGCTCCACCTGTGATTTGTTCCTGTCTCCACCCCTTTACTCATGTTGGCTCTTCCCAACAGCAAACAAACTAACAACAATTATCTGTTCAGAAACAGAAGCCAAACTGTTGGCCAAATAGGCAAAGAAAGCCCATTTCTGTGATTATGCCTAAAGCAACAAGAATCTTCAGAGGTATGAATTAAAATAGGTTTTCTATTTCGTGAAATTTGATTTTTATAACATATAATACAGTAGATATTATCAAATATTCAGACTGTTTACTTGATCCTCAGACTATATATAGGCCCTTTGTTTTCTCTCCCTACTATTTCTTGCCTTTTGGCTACTTCGTTAGTTAGTACCACTAAGTAAACAGAAACAGAAAGAAAAAAGAAACAGTAAGCAGTTCACATCAATAAAAATACCAGTCGTTCACATAGCAAACTCTGAATTAGCTTATCTTCATGGTCTACAATCATGAAACCCAGTCCTCACTTATCACCCACCTGCCCCTACTCCCAGCATTCTTCCCCACCCAGTCTAGTGGGAGCCTACTGTGCTGCCGTCTAAAGGGCAGTCTTTAGACGGCAGTCTTAACTGGCAATGGTGGTTCTGGGCCAGAGTGTACTCCAGAGCTGGGAACACAAAAAAGCAGTTTTAGCACCAAACTGGGACGAATACTATGACAGAAACTATAGGAATGCTGGACTATAGATACAGCCACAATCACTTGTGACTATGGAAATAAGAAAAAACAGGTTTCCTCATCTTACAGACCAATCTCCACCCCTGTTCCACGGCACAAATTCAAAACAAGACTTTTCATTCCACAATTAGGAGAAGAAAAATGGCTTAAAACTATAAAATAAGTAAGGAATACATTTGTAAAAAAATAAAATGATTCAATTGTTTATTCCTATTTTAACAAGAAGGCTGTTCAGAAACCAGCAAACACTAAACAACTCACGGGAAAGGCTGACCCAAGGACCTATTCTGTTAATTTCATAATTTGTCTTTCTTAAGCAAGAGTTCCTTCAACACACATTTATGGGGCATTTATTGTCAAGGCTAGTTGCTAGAGATACAAAGGTGAATCACACTGTCCCAGTTCTGTCTAGTGAAGTCCATCTGTTTTTATCCACTTTGAGTCAGAAAAACTGTGGGCAGAGGTAATTCATACCCCAGGAACAGAGAAGAGCAGGCAGCAAGAAAAAGACAGGGAGATGAAAATGACAGCATGTGTTTCAGAGCCACCCAGCACCAGCCTTGCCAAAGGCTGTATACTCCGACTCTGATGTGTGGCTTTCAATTTCCTGTGCCTTCATTCCATTTCTGTGGACCACTGAGAGGTATTTAGATAGATGTCAAAATCCGGAATCCCCAGGCCGGTAGGTGTCTAATATGCTACTGGAGAAGAGCAACAAAATAGCTCCAGAAGGAATGAAGAGGCTGAGCCAAAGTGGAAACACCACCCAGTTGTGGATGTGTCTAGTGGTGAAAGTGAAGTCCGACGCTACAAAGAACAGTACTGCATAGGAACCTGGAATGTTAGGTCCATGTATCAAGGTAAATTGGAAGCAGTCAAACAGGAGATGGCAAGAGTGAGCATCAACATCTCAGGAAATCAATAAGTAAACCAAAAAGGACCGGAATCGGCGAATTTAATTGATGACCATTATACCTACTACTGTGGGCAAGAATCCCTCACAAGAAGTGGAATAGCCCTCATAGTCAACAACAGAGTCTGAAATGCAGTACCTGGGTGCAATCTCAAAAACGACAGAATGATCGATCTCTGTTCGTTTCCAAGGCAAACCATTCAATATCACAGTAATCCAAGTCTATGCCCCAACCACTAATGCCAAAGAAGCTGAACAGTTTTATGAAGACCTACAAGATCTTTTTTTATCATCAAGAACTGGAATGCAAAAGTAAGAAGTCAAGAGACACCTAGAGTACAGGCAAGTTTGGCCTTGGGAGTACAAAATGAAGCAGGGTAAAGGCTTACAGAGTTTTGCTAAGAGAATGCACTGGTCATAGCGAACACTCTCTTCCAACAATACAAGAGATGACTCTACACATGGACATCACCAGATGGTCAACACCAAAATCAAACTGATTACATTCTTTGCAGCCAAAGATGGAGCAGCTCTATATAGTTCAGCAAAAAACAAGACCGGGAGCTGACTGTAGCTAAGATCATGAACTCCTTATTGCAAAATTCAGACTCAAATTGAAGAAAGCAGGGAAAACCACTAGGTCACTCAGGTATGACCTAAATCAAAGCCCTTATAATTATATAGTGGAAGTGACAAACAGATTTAACGGATTAGATCTGATAGAGTACCTGAAGAACCATGGACAGAGGTTCGTGACACTGTACAGGAGGCAGTGATCAAAACCATCCCCAAGAAAAAGAAATGCAAAAAGGCAAAATGGTTGTCTGAGGAGGCCTTACAAATAGCTGAGAAAAGAAGAGAAGAGAAAGGCAAAGGAGAAAAGGAAAGATATATCCATCTGAATGCAGAGTTCCAGAGAATAGCAAGGAGAGATAAGAAAGCCTTCCTAAAGTAATCACTGCAAAGAAATAGAGGAAATAAAGGAAAACAATAGAATGGGAAAGCCTAGAGATCTCTTTAAGATAATTAGAGATACCAAGGGAACATTTCATGCAAAGATGGGCATAAAAAAGGACAGAAACAGTATGGACCTAACAGAAGAAGACATCAAGAAGAAATGGCAAGAATAAACAGAACTATACTAAAAAGATCTTAATGACCCAAATAGCCACAATGGTGTGATCACTCACCTGGAGCCAGACATCCTGGAGTCAGGAAGTAGTGGAGATGACGGTCAGGAAGTAGTGGAGGTGACAGAACTCCAGCTGAGCTATTTCAAATCCTAAATGATGATGCTGTTAAAGTGCTGCACTCAATATGTCAGTGAATTTGGAAAACTCAGCACTAGCCACAGGACTGGAAAATGTCAGTTTTCATTCCAGTCCCAAAGAAAGGCAATGCCAGAGAATGTGCAAACCATCACACGATTGCACTCATTTCATATACTAGTAAAGTAATGCTCAAAATCCTTCAAGTTAGGCTTCAACAGTATGTGAACTGAGAACTTCCAGATTTATACAAACTGGATTTAGAAAAGGCTAAGGAAGCAGAGATCAAACTGCCAACATCCATCAGATCATAGAAAAAGCAAGAGAATTCCAGAAAAACATCTACTTCTGCTTCATTGACTACACTAAAGCCTTTGACTGTATAGATCACAACAAACTGGAAAATTCTTTAAGAGATGAGAATACCAGACCACCTTACCTTACACCTCCTGAGAAATCTGTGTGCAGATCAAGAAACAACAGTTAGACCAGACGCGGAACAACAGACTGGTTCTGTATAGTCAAAGCTATGGTTTTTCCAGTAGTCATGTACAGATGTGAGAGGGGAAAATAAGAAAGGCTAAGTGCTGAAGAATTGATGCTCTTGAACTGTGGTGCTGGAGAAGACTCTCGGGAGTCCCTTGGACAGCAAGGAGATCAATCAATCCTAAAAGAAATCAGTCCTGAATATTCATTGGAAAGACTGACGCTGAAGTGGAGGCTCCAATACTTCAGCCACCTGATGTGAAGAGCCAACTCACTGGAAAAGACTCTGATGCTGGGAAAGATTGAAGGCAGGAGGAAAGGGACGACAGAGGATGAGATGGTTAGATGGCACCACGGACTCAATGGACTTGAGCTTGAGCAAAAGGGAAGCTCTGAGGCAAACCTGGAGTGCTGCTGTCCATGGGGTGGCAAAGCATTGGACATGACTGAGCAACTGGAAAACAAAAATATAGACATCCTAGCTTATCACCACTATGGTCATGGACCTTCAGACAACTTACCATGTGTCGGCGGAGTATTGTTTGGCTCTTCATGTATTTTAAACAGAATTCACACATGTAAAGACGTCCCAGTCGTGCATATTCTTCAGGATAGGGAGAATGGTACCAAGTATCAAGCTCATAGCGACCAAAAGCAATTGTTTTAATCATGTTGCTCCCCTCTGTGATTTGGCCTTGCAGCCTTAACTTCTCCTGTATTGCAGAGAAGAAATCAAGTTAAAGGAGGATAAGAATTAATCATTTCTATTGTTGTAAGCCCTGTGCATGCCACCACAACTGGCTATGAAAAAAATAATATGTGGCTTCTAGCTCATGAGAAACTTGCACTGAAGAGCACTATGGGGGCATGGGTCACCAGGAAGGCCAGAGAAAATGTACTGTCTACACTGCCCAGAGCACAGGTCTTGAGAGTGGCTTTTCTCTACCTACCCACTTGGGCCTCATCTCTTGAACATCAGAATAAGCCCTTCGAATTTTACTTTTTATCAGTCTGAAACAAATTGAATTTTAAAAGACCATCTATCACAAACTCCCTACACCTCAATAAACATTCTAAACCTAAACAAAAGCTTCTCCAGAATGCGCTTCATACATGTGCAAAAGCTTTTATAAAGAAAGCTGTATGGATCTGCACGACATGCACCCATGCTGGCCATGCTCTCAACTTGGGTCCTTTAAAAAACACTTTGAAACAGGGATGATGCTTTAATTCTGGAATTTAAAGCTAGAAAGTAGAAGATATTTTTGAATACCTGTCCCCACTCAGTGGCTATGAGTTAGCCACAGAAATAATTCTGAAGAATAATCAGGCAGAGCTCTAAAAAGCTGGCCTAGGAAATGTTCAGTACCAGGGTAAGATAGAGAAAAGCAGCAGCGGTAGCCCAGCCTAAACAAGGGCAGCGATCAAACCCTGGCTCTCCCAAAATTTTAACAAGTCTCCTCTATAGGGCCTTATACCAAGGTCACAGGACAAAAATTTCTGTAATTAACGAAGGTCAGTAGCAGCTGTTGCCATGAGCCTCCTGATCTAAATCAGCCAGGTCTTTACCCTGCATTAGGTAAAATACCCACCCTGAAACATTCTAACCAATCACTTAATGTCACCTTTCCAGTTGAAATTTTCTCTGCCTTTAAGGGTATAAAAATTGGCAACTAGCCCAAGAAAGGGGTCAGCTCTCCCTTGAGCCAGCCTGCTTTCTAATAACATCTCCCACTCTAAGAAACTCTGTTCTCCTCTCATTCTGCCTCATGTCTGGAAATTCTTTTCCAACCAGCCCATGGACCACTACATAATAAAGAATTCTTAAATAAAGTATTCGATTATAATTTTTTTTTAAAAAAGAAAGATGAAATTCACTTTACAAACTTTAAGTTTCTTTGGACATATTTAATTCATTAAATCAGAATTCTAAACTATCTGACAACATGTTGTCAGATTCTAAACTATCTGACAACAACCTTGATCATTATTCCTCTCCCATTCTTTTATAGCTGCAATGAAAGGCTGAAGCAATCCCACAAAGGGGAGTTCCTATTTAGGTTAAGAGGACAACAGAGAGGGGTACCTTCCAGTCTAGGGCTTCTCAGAACTGCAAATTATCCAACTAACACAAAGGGGCACCTACTGTTCTAACTACCTCTACCAAACAGGTCCTTCCAGGAGTTGAGGTGGAGAGGGAAAACTTTAAGGGACAAAGGGAGGGAGGAGGGGTAATTAATTTTAAATATCAATAGGAAGGAAATCTCAAATAAGGATGGCCGGGGGAAGGGAAAAAGAGTCAAGCAGCAAACTATGTTTAATCCCTAGCAAACTGGGTGCTAATTTTCCTTGGCAGTTCCAAGTGACCCTCACAAGTGGTCCTCATCTTGGAAGTTTTAATACTCACCAGATCCTCTGAAGCACGGGCTTGTGCTCTTCGGAAAAGATCCAAGTCATACTCGCTCGTCAGGTTTTCCAGGAGAGGTTCCCGAGTGTTCCCATAGGTCTGCCTGTGTTCCTAGGAAAATAACCAGAGCATGATACTTTCTGCTTCTAAGAACTTAACCTATTGCATTTCAACGGATGCCAATCAGAGGGCCAAGAATAACCATACCTATTTATTTAGTACCTACTATTAATATTTGCCAGCCATTATACTAGGCACTAGGGATCAGATATAAAACAAACTATCAGACAGGTTAATTCCAGAAGATACCCCCAACTACCCACTCTAGTGAACCTGGAAAGGAAATGTCCTAATAACCACCCCTAAAGGGAGTTTCATTCTTCAGAATTTTATGCTTCCATTTCTTCCTCTGAAAATGTGCATAGCAAAACAAATAAATAAAATGTAACAAAACCTAGATGCACTACCAACTTCTAGAATCCTGAGATCTAGTTGGATACTCATTTAAAAACAAAACCAAATAAAAACTAGAATCTCTAAGCCTTCATTTCTAAGATTTTAGGCTGAAAATAAAATCTACAGGTAGGAAGGAGCAGCTGGACTAAGCAGGCTTTTGTAAACTCTTTCCCTTGAACTGCTGCACCTACCATAACAAAATCCACCAAAGGCACTGGAATACTCCCACTTTAGAACTCCAGTCCAAGTCTACAGGAAAAAAGGTTAGCCTCCTTGAGAAATGCTTTACTAAATATTAAGCAAGTACTAAAGAGGGAACAGTCATTGAAAACTAGAATCATAAAAATAATCCAGTTTTAAATAAATAATATCAAATCTTACCATGGCAGTCAGTACACAAGTATCCATACACAAGAAAGAAAATCCATAGGGGCAACTTTCCTTTTAACCTTCAATTCTAGCCCTTCCCACTCCTTCTTAGACTCCGCCTCCTAGCAGAAGGTGAAGAGGATCGGAAGACAGTAGAAGATAATGGCTAAGAGGATCAGAAGGCTCATTCCAGGAAGAATGCTGTAGACCCTACTCATATATTAGCATATGAAGAAACCACTCACCAGTACTTTTACCCCTATTAAAATTTCTTCTGGCTATTCTGGGCCCCTTTGATGGACATCGTTTTAATTTGGGGTTCTATCATCTAAGCCTTGGGTTCTAAGTATTTCTTCTAGTTTCGTGAACTTTTTTAAAAAGCTTTAAAAAATCCTATCCACTACTTTTACTAGGAAGGTCAGCCCAAACTAGAAAGCAGATGTAAGGTAAATTTCAGGAGCTTTTATTCAGACACTCTCTACCTTTATGATTCTGGGAAATTCATAATCTAAATCTCAGTTTTCCATCTATAAAACAGCTGAAATACCACCCATCTTTGTAACAAAGATTATGGGGGCAACATAAGCACAGTGCCTGCCTAGCATATAAGCACTTAATAAATGGTATTATCATAGTATTACATCTCTACCCAACCTGTAGATAAAAATACTGAACAAGACAGAGGGGAAGCACACAATTTTCACCCGAAAGCCCAATTCCACAGCTGGGTCTTGGCTGCTGTGATGGGCTTCCTCTGGCTGCAGTGAGCGGGGGCCGCTCTTCCTTGAGGTGCGGGGCCTCTTACTGCACCGGCTTCCCCTGCTGCAGAGTACGGGCTCCAGCAGTCAGGCTCAGTGGATGCGGCGCAATGGCTTAGCTGCTCCAAGGCATATGGGATCTTCCGGACCAGGGATTGAACCCATGTACCCTGCATTGGTAGGTGGATTCTTAACCACTGGACCACCAGGGAAGTCATAAATGTACACTATTTTTAAAACTAGGAAAATAAAAAACTATAAAAAGATTTAATATATATCACCCAATTAAAACCTTTTATCGTGTAGGTATTTTATTCTTTCATTTAAAGAAATGAACTGATGCTTGGCTTGAATATTCCTCCTTATATTTAACATCGTATTTGTTCTAACAAAAAAATTTAACCCTTTAAACCTAAAGTGAGGTTTATAAACTAGAAGATTCTATTTTTTCTTAATCTAAATTCTAACAGTATTTGTTTTTTGAGGACGCCCAGTTCCACTCTTGTTGGAGAATTATATATACAGTGAACTCTAACTGCCAAAGAGTCCTGTTACAGAGCATACTAAATGGCAAATGTGAAAAGCAGAATCTTAGCAACCAAAAGGAATCAAATGTGATAGCAAGAGTTCATGCTATTAAATATTTAACTTATCCTCACCATATATTTCTCTTTTTGTTCTTTGCTCAGCCCAGAATTTCTTTTCTTCCTGAGTTCAGCAACCTTTTCCTTATATCGCAACTGCCTCTCTGATGGTGCCTAAAAAGAAAAAGGAGAAAATGGAGAAGCTAGCTAGAAAACTCATTATGTAATTAAGTCTCTACATGAAAGTAACATACACCAAAGAAAGGGTAGAGGGAACAACGGTGGGGGTGGGATGCGAAGTATATTACAGCCACCCTGTGAATGCTGCAGTACTTTTTAAACTCCAAATGGGGTTCCCTCATCACCTAGACCACTACCCCGTCAGTTAAGATGAGTTCAGGAAATGTCCTTACTTTAATATTAATCCAAATGGAATATAGATTAAGGATGGAAACAACAGGAATAAAATAAAGATCATTTCAATTCATTAGGCATTTATTGAATGCTTACTGCTTTCCAAGCACTGATATGGAAAATGAATAAAAATTTAAAAACTGAATAAGAATAGAACCCAAGATAAACAATGAAGAAAAGTGTAGCCACCTCTTACTGAGTGCTTATTACCTGCCCAGCACTGAGGACAGGCACTTACGGTACTTTACATGCATAATTTAGCTGACTACACTGCCAGGTAGGTATTATTCAAGGAAATAAAATTGAGGGAGTTAGCTGACCTGCCTAAGACCACACAGCTAGAGTAACAGAATCGCAGTATTCAAATCCAGACCTGTCTGGCTCCAAAGTCAAATTTCTTCCCGTCACCGTGCCTCCTCTGCTATCCACTTATAATCTAACCACAAAAACAGACATCCATATGATAAGCTATGAGTATATAAAACGTGCCAAAACCTAAACTAACATTCTGAGAACATTACAAACAGGAATACATGAGGAAGAAATTCATTAATGGTACAAGATTTGGGAAGAATTCCGACAACAGCTAAGAGTTGCACAAGGCCTTGAAGGAAAAACACAATCTCTTCTTGGTATAAGTATAGAGTTCTAGGCAGAAAAACAGCAAGAGAAAACACCAAAGGCATTCGGGGGCAGGGGAGGGGACAAGGAATTAAGCATAATCAACGTGCATGAATGTTCAGAGAGACAGGAAGATTAGAGCAAAGCAGCATCTTGAAATCCAACAGAGAAGAAAAGTAGAAGAAAAATGACATAATCAACAAGCGTCAATGCTAAGAAAAAGTCACTGGTGCCATTGGAAACAAACCAGCAGAGTAGAGGGGCCTGAAAGTAAATTATAATGGGTTAGAAAGTGGATGAAAATGAGGATATAGAGCAGAGAATGTAATCTCTCAAATAATCAAGATTACCTATTATTATCACAAGTAGCATGATTCCTTCATTTATGAGGTAGAAGTTTTGTTTCTAGAAAATTTATTATTTGGAAAAAGCACTGTTTCTGACTGAAGACCACTTATGAAGACACAGCTCAGGAAACAAGAGGCGTGGACATAGCTACAACCGTTACGGGGCAGAGAGAATCCAAGACTCGGCTCTCAACTGTGAACGGCCGGAGCGTGAACAAGGCCCGTACCTGGTGCCTGGTTGCATGCCTGTTGTTGTCATCTTGCCTGTGGGACAGCATCCTTTCTTCTATCTGCTTATCCCGGCTCTGTGCTCTCACCTGCAACCATCAACAATGTCAATCAATCCACCTGTTCTAAGACTCTGTTCACTTAAAGTGTAAGAATACAGCAGTAATCCCTTGAATTTACACTGTACTTTCACTTTCAAAGGGTCTTCACGTTAGCACAATCTGTATAAGAAACAGATAAGGCAAGCTTCATATTCTGTTTTCTCAGCCATTATCTGAGAATCAGAAAGTGACATAATTACAGCTGGATGGTGGTAAAGCTAGGATTTTAACTAAGTCTGATGACTCTGAGCCTCTTTCCACTGTGCAATGCTAAGTGTGAGGAAGTGCAAACACAGAGTAAAGAAGTACAAAGAAAAGGTTAGATACTTCAAGTCTAAAGGGAAACCTAACTGCATTTATGACCTTAGATAAATCACCTTCGATTGCCAACAGTCTCAGATTCATCTACTGGGCAGTGAGGACTCATCCAACTCCCTATTTCACATCAACACTAAAACTCAACATGGTCAAAACAGGGCGACTAACACTCTCCCACAAATCTGCTCCACCCCAAAACTCCTCTATAGCAATAAATAGTAACACTTTTTAAACAACCGATCAGGTCAAAAACTTGAACATCAATGATGTTTGATTCTTCTCTTCTCTCCCACCTCACATGATATTCATCAGCAAGTCTATCAGGCTGCCCCTTTCCAAAACACATCCCAAGTCCAGCCAATTCTGACCATCTCCACTGCCAACAGTCCAAGACACCATCTACTGCCTGAACCTCAGAGTAGCCTTCCCACCAAGTCTACCCTGTGTCAACTCTTTCCCCCTCCAGTTCATTCTCCACATACCAGCAAGCTGTGATTTTTCACAAGTGTTTTGGTATTTAGCTAAAGCCCTCTGAATGCTTCTCATGGCTGTCAGAACAAAAGCATTCTCCTTTTGCCAAGGCCTACAGGCCCTTCATGATCTGGATCCTACTTCTTCATTTCCTATCATATTTCAGCCTCACTGGCTTACTTTCCATCCTTCAAAACCAACCATTTTTTCCCCACCTCACAGCCTTTGAGCTTACCCATCCTTCTACTCAGCATCTAGACACTACTGCTTCTTTGCCATCATCCACGGCTCAGATAAAATGTCTTTCTTCACAGCCCAAGCAACCTTGTCACCTCCAAAACAGTCACTCTCCGTTTAGTCTTTTCGTTTCTCAAGTTTACCACTAAATGAAATTCATACCAATTTTCTATGTTGATTATACCTCTCCCCATGAAAATGTAAACTCACTGAATACGGTCTTTTGACTGAATAAAAATGGTAATATTGCTGATTGCAATCATTTATCGGAAAAGTCAGAGTAATTCTGTGCATGCCAAGTATTTTAAAAACTCTGGGGCTTTTAATAAATGTGAGGAATTAGTCTAATGTTTCCATTTGAGATTCTAAATGTAATAAAATATGTATCTTTCAGAAATACTCCTGATCCTCTAACCACATGGTCCAGTAGTAAAGATGGATAATCCTGAGTCTGATTCCCTTTGTAACAGAGACCACAAAAGAGTAAAGTTCAAGAAATATGTTTCTTTTTCCAAAATTTTCTTCCCCAAACTGAAAATTGTCTTTCTTTTTTTAAATAAACTGCTTAAGGCAACATGTTCATACTGCTATCATCCAACAATTTTATACCTTAGGAAGACTTTTATATAAAACCATCCATAGTATTAGATCATCACATTTAAAGACAAGTAGTAACAGACAATTCCCAAAAAACAGGGATCACAGTTATTTTCAGAGAAAAAAGCACCTAATGCCTTGTCAGCTTCTGAAGGAGAAGATGGAAGAGCTATTCCTGTTTTGATCTGGTCTCACACTAACAGGAAGATAATGGCAAGACCTACCACTTCTACAGTCAGCAGAATAAACTGCCTTGCTATAAGAGAAAGTTGAGATGAAGGAAAACAAGGGTAAGGGTCCACATACTCAAAAAGACTAAACACAACACATAAAAAAGCTTTCTCTCCTGTGGTCCACTTGTAAATAAGAGAACACATTCCTCAATCAGGGAGAATTAACACTAACTAGGGAATCTCATTTTTCTCAGGAGGAATCTGGCCCAGACAGGAACAAACCTGTTATACTGGCCTTGTTAGCAAAATAATCACCACAAAAGCAACAATTAATACTTTGGTCTAACCAACCTGGATACCCTATCCAAATACTACCTGAGCAATGCGTTTAATTAATAACATTTTCAACTTGTTTGTCCATAATTCGTTTTTTGGTTTCTCCTTGGTAGCAACAATCCAGACAGACACATACAAAATAGGGTCTTAGGTTCTACTCTTAAATCCATTATTTCAAATTCCAAAAGTTATTTAGAACTGTATTTTTCAAGATTGTAAGACAAGAATTAGCCAAGAGTAGGTATGATTGAGAGTAACAAAAAGGAGAAGTATTCCATAGAAGTAGACATAGAGGAAGAGAATTTAGAAAAACCTTTAAAAAGTAAAATACCTTCATAGATTTGTAAGAGAAACTAATGCATAAATACTGAGATCACATATTTATGCAAATTATTCCTTAGTGGAAAAGGTCCCTAGCAATCTTTGAAGAAAATTTTCAACAGAAAATATTGATGCAATTAGAGGGTGACATTCCAAATAGTCCATAGAGAATCCCTTTGTTAATTTCTCTCAAAGCACTCCTTACAGACAATAATCCTTTTATTAGTCTGTTTTCCTTTCTTTAAACACAGCTGTTTCATAACGTTTCCTCCACTAGTATGTAAGATCAAGGACCCTGCCCATCTTGTTCACACTGTATCCCCATTGTTTAGCCAAGTGCCTGGCAAACGGTAAGCACTCAATAAGTATATGGTGAATAAATGACAATATATAATTAATTACCTTGCATTCATCAGCTGAGAGATTATGATAGAGAGGGCATCCTGATATGGAGAAATGTCTCTCATGTTTTCCTGTAAGGTGTCCTGTTAAAAGAAGAAAAAACTTAACCTCAAGATGAAAGATCTAAGCTTGGAAAGTAATAGTTTTCACTAAAATAAACCTTTTTACGATACCATTTTTATCAAGTATATGTCTGATTACAGATTAAATCCATCAAAGGCAAGGGTCATAACTTGCACCCACAATAAATTATTTTCTTCTACAGGTTGGACCTAACCATCTCTGAACATATTTGCATATATTCAATATAAACTGTAGTTCCTTCTTTTCTGATCACGTATTTCTCAAATTCCAAAATGTCAGAAACCCATAAATTTACTTAAAAGGCACAAAGTTATAAGCAAGAATATTTTCTTTTGGTAGAACTTAACTTTCCTATGCTAAATTGATTAAGTCATATGTTTAATAAGTGTGGTTTCTATTGTGCAATGTTATCCAATCTAAATTGAACTTCTTACAATAATCAAAAGAAAATGGAGATGGAAGTGGTCTTTTCTAACATATAAGGAAATATACTTTGGTAATTTTGGACCAGATTAAATATATTCATTTTTGTGGAGGGGTGGCTGATTTTGTTTAAAGATTTAGGCTTCTTTTATAATCAAACTTTTAAATTATTACTATTTTGTTTTTAAAATACATAATCAAACTTTTAAACAGGTAGTTTGTGCAAGGGAAAGGAGGAAAAATACTAGAAAAGACAATACAGAAAGCTCTTTTTTATCTAAAGGGGTATTTATTTTTCTGTTTTTCACATGGTTTGTGAAAATACACAGGTAATTGATTATTTCATTTTTATATGTCTTTTTTTTATATGTCTCTTCAATCAAAACATTCATCAAACATCTAAGACTGAGACAGATGGTGAGACAATGCTAATGAGATAAATTAGCTAAGTTAAACTGCAAATCTACAAAATTCTTTCTTTCATGGAAAAAAGACATTTAATTTGTAGTAAAGGAGACATTTAAAAGAGATTTAAAAATTATACAAGATTTATAGAATACGCTTTAAAGGGTAGCAAAAGAGTTGGACACGACTGAGCGACTTCACTTTCCCTTTTCACTTTCATGCATTGGAGAGGGAAATGGCAACCCACTCCAGTGCTCTTGCCTGGAGAATCCCAGGGATGGGGGAGCCTGGTGGGCTGCCATCTATGGGGTCGCACAGTCGGACACGACTGAAGTGACTTAGCAGCAGCAGCAGCAACACGGAATTCCCTGATGGTCCAGTGGTTAGGACTCTGCATTCACTGCCGAGGGCCCAGGTTTGATCCCTGGTTGAGGAACTAAAATCCCACAAGCTGGGCAGAGCGGCCAAAAAATATATAAATAAACAAATAAAGGGTAAAAACAGTGCAAGTATTGCGGGAGAGGAAAATTAATACAGGGCTTTACAGGTGGCACTAGTGGCAAAGAATCCACCTGCCAATGCAGGAGATGTAAGAGACGTGGGTTTGATCCCCAGGTCAGGAAGATCTCCTGGAGGAGGAAATGGCAACCTACTCCAATACTCTTGCTTGGAAATCCCATAGACAGAGGAGCCTGGCAGGTTCCAGTCCAAGAGGTCACAAAGAGTTGGACATGACTGAGCACACATACACAAGAACAAGACAAGAGTTAATATAATAATATGCAGGCTGCCATTTCTCCAAGACTGTATTATTAAAAATCCTGCCTGCCAATCCAGGAGATGTAAGAGAGACATGGGTTCAATCTCTAGGTCAGGAAGATCTCCTGCAGAAGGAAACGGCAACACACTCCAGTATTCTTGCCTGGAGAATCCCATGGACAGAGGGGCCTGGCAATCTACCATCCATAGGATCGCAGAGTTGGACACAACTGAAGCAACTTAGCACAGCACAGCACATATTATTAAAAATGCAATCTTAGAGATCCACACATTTATCTTAGACACCAAAAACTACCCTCAGTGATCAAAAACTATGTACAAAATGTAAAGTATCATGGCTCTAGCAAGCCTTTTAGATATTATGCATCTATCTATAACTTCTGAATAAATTATTGAAGTTTGTTTTATTTTATAATATGTAAACTAAAACCAATCTGCCTATATTAAAAGTTTATAAATGATAGCTGTTCTATTAACCTAGCAAATTCCACTGCTATGAATTCATCCAGTAGATTTCTAGAAAGACACTAAAATATACATACATACAAGGCTATCAATTAGAGTACTGTTCTAAATAGTTTTTAAAAGAAGCTAAAAAAGGAGAAACAATATAAATATCAATCAATACAGGGCAATTCAAGTAATTTCTGAACTTTCAAATATAATGGAATTCTCTATATCCTTTAAACAAGAGAGACCTCTGAGTGCCAACAATGTAAAATATCTAAGATGTCAAACTAACCATTGTTTATATTCCTTTTTATAAATAACAACAGAGTAAGAAATATATGTGCACATATACATGTGTTATGTATGTATAGGAACTTACTAGAAGTATTCATACACAACTAACAATAGTAGTTTTTATATCTAGGACATATTCTGGGGATATGAATAAAGGAGAACTTTTACTTAGCAATCAAGCCCTCCTATAGGGTTTTAATTTTTCACAAGCACATCATACTTTCATACCAAAATTACCAAGAAAAAAAAAACCCCACCCTCAAACCTAATGACATTGTTTTGGCTAAGGCGAGGAGTGGAACAGGATCAAGAATCATTGCAGAAGCTCAAGTTCATACTTTTCAAGCTTTGCCAGACATTAAAACCAAAAGTCAAAGTAAACTTTCCTATGATGCAAAAGATTTATATTTACCCTCTGGTCTACCACATTCAGAGTACTGAGTTCAGGGCATAAATAACACTTAAATCAGACCCCTACTCTAACCTCATCTCCTCCTCCCCATTCTGGTCTATCTGCTCAGGCATACTGGCCCCTAAAGCATTCCTCAAGGTGGCTAGGCACTCTCCTGCCCCAGACCCTGTCCACTTGCTGTGCCCTCTGCCCATAATGCTTCTCTCCCACAGACTCAAATGGTTCACTCTCTCACTTATTTCAGGTTTCTGCTCAAGTATCAGCGTATCAGAGTGGCTTTCCCTACACAGGCACGCTTGTGTGTAGGTGCAGTATCCTACTACTCACAGCACACATCTCTAGCAGATTATGTGTTATACATCTGTTTGTCTTCCCCAGTTAGACCACAAGCTACAAGAGGTAGGGAATTTGACATGTTCACAACTCCACCCCCAGAATTTAAAACAGTGCCTGGAACAGGAAAACATTCAGTAAGCACTGAATGACTGATTAAACAGTACATAAAATAAATGAACAATTTAAAGATGCATGGACAGCAACAGCAGAGTTGAAAATTCCTTCTCTTGCTGTGTGGCAAGGAGATCCTCTTAAAGTATATTAGCTATCTCTTGCATTAGTATTTGTACAATACCGTCTATTCTTAGTTTTTCATTATTTATCTCAAGGAAATTGACTTAGGCCTGAAACAACTACCTCAAGTAACAACTGGTACAGCATCCAGGGGAACTCTGTTCTAGTTATGCATTTGATTATTTTTTAAATAAATTTTTAATTTATTTAATTTTAATTTATTTAATTTTAAATAAATTTTTAAATTTTAAATTACCTAAGAAACTGCTGGTAATTAAATACTAGGGAAAACATACTGGTAGTCTGCAAAGCAGCAACTTTTTCTGTTCTACCTTTTTTCTGAACCTGGAGGCCACATTCAAAGGCTAAACTGGTAGACAGAAAGAGAGGCCCATTGTCTCCCAATCAGCACCTTCCAACTCTAGACAAAAGTTTAGACCAACATCTGCACCTAAGCTCACTTAAAGAACACACGTAAGATTTTTAAAACATTACTAGAATCCCTCAGTAAGGAGAAAAAATAACTCTTAAGGAAACAATGATATAGTTCATCTATCTGAGTAGAAATATTTATCTAGTTTAAACTTCCTAAGCATACAAAGCCACAAGACCTAAAACTACTAAAGTCACAAAAGGTCAGGGTCTCATCTATACTCCTCACCTTCAGTGCCTCTTGACCAAAAAAACTGTTTTTCTCATTTCCTTAATAGCTATGGCCATACAACCATAATTTATTCACCTTACACTCTATTATTAGTCCTCGGTACGCTTGAACTATGCACCGTACAATGAGGTATTTGGAGATAACTGACGTTCTGTTTTTGTTGGAAAAATGAAAGAATTTTTCACTGGGAAGAGTTCTCAATAAACTGAATGGTGCATCATAGTTAATTTCCTTGTAACCAAATCTGTTATTATGGACAATAAGCCAAGAAGCAGGAATGCTTTTATCCAAGTGAGCAATTCAGTGTTATTCTAAGCAGTGGTCATTGAAGAGCCTAAGAAACTAAGTCGCAATGAACACTAAACATTTATGGGTGATCCTAATTCCAGAGAGAAAGAAAACCACACAATCCACGGTGTCATGAGGTGGGGGCACACTTACCTAGGGAGTTACAGCCTGGTGTAGGACACTTCATATTGAAATTGTAGCTTTCGTGGAAGCGGCGGCGCTTGGGGCGATGAGAGAGATCACTGCCGGAGTCCTTCAGGGACATGTCCTTGGCAATGCTTTCGTCGTGAGACACGTTGGGGCTGGAGATGTCTATGTCAGATTCAGAAGAAGGGGCATTTCCAGTTGGCGTTCGAGGTGGAGACTCATCATGATCAGCTGTATTTTTAGTTTCTAAAGTAAAACAATTGGTAAAACTCATGAATGGAGTTTATTTTACTTAGAGGGTTATTATATTCAGAAGAGTTTACAGGCTTCCCAAGATCCTCTTCCTGTGATTTAACCAGGAACTTTTGCCATTTATCTGCCATAAAACTAAATGCAAAATGAAGAAAAACTAATAACAGCATTCCTCTTCTGCAACTTTAAATTCTGACTAAAATTCCATTTGAGGTTTACATGATACATTTCACTAATTTGTGCTTCTCCCAAGCCCCAAATCATGAATGATCAAACCTGGATGGAAATAAACTTTTAAAAAACACTATCATCCTACTCTCTTGCTGGGAGATACATAGAATGGAATATAAATGAAAATGATTCTTTCTGGATGACACTGAACATACCTGGTGTGAGTGTGAAAGGACTTGACTCTGAATCAGGTGTTGCAAACCAAATGCCTACTAGTGCTGAGCAAGGCCAAATCAAGAGCCGACTGTCTCTCTCAAAGGGTAACTACTATTCAGTTCCAGTCAATTATGTAGTGAATGGCCACCTAAGGTTCCCAGAGCTTTCCATTTTTTAAAAGAAACTAGTAACTCATGTTTTTACATAGTATCTTTGTTTTTTCAAATACTGGCCACTTTTTTTTAAGAAAGTAAATATGATGCCATCAAACCAACAGACCATGTTGGCAGGCTAGAAGTTCAGTAGTTCACAGTCTTTGCTCTAAGGCCTCTAATTTGGCCTGGTGAATCACAACCTCAGTAGCCTACCATTCATTCCCCATTACTGACAGTCATTCCTCCTCAGAACTTCAGAGATAAACGGACCCATAAGCACGACTGTAAGAAAATCTGCTTTAAGCCTTCTTCATCTGTCGTAAGAGGTCGTCAGTTTCTTTTGCCTATTGCAAGCCAGATCAAATAATACTCCAGCTACTCTGGACCTCAAGAGTAGCAGAGTATCAAACTGTCCTCAGCAAGAGGTAAGAAAGGAATCAGACAAACAGCAATCACCTAGCTCAGTTTTGTACTGGGCATCTACCTGCAGTGGCTCCAAGCCTCTTCTAAGAGGAAACTGATTAGATCCTTTCTGTAATGAGTCCAAATCACCCATACCCACTCACCTCTATCTGAGAAGTCAACCACTTGTTCCGTTTCTGAGCCAGATGAACGAGTCTGCCGAAGCGGGTATTTTTTCGGAGTCACTGGAGTAGGCTGCTGCTGACTACGGGTCACTCTCCTGGTAGAATAAGCAGGCTCCTCAGTGCCAAAAGACTGCAAGTTCCGAACAGGGCTGGAATCTGATCCCGAGTTTAAAAATAATAAAACAATTAAAGAGAAAAGAAAGAAATCTGTTTTATATTCCATTAGTGTGACTTATTAGCATGTAGGTTCTCCTAAATATAAGCAACATAGAGATGGTAGAGAGGTGCAGCACAGCACAGAATTAATGGCTTAGGCACTGGAATCAAGGCTGAATGTAATTCAATTCCACTTCATCATACTAACTAGATGGGCATACTGGGCAAGTTAATCTCTCCAAGCCTATTTCCTGACCTATTAAAAAAATGGGAAAATACTAGTAACACATTCCTCACACATTTGCTGTGAGAAATAAGTGAAATAAATCATATAAGGGACTTAATAAGATCCTTAGATATCTAAATGTAGTGCTTTATAAATATTAGCTACATGCTCTTTCTTCCTTTAACCCACCAGAAAAGAGATACTCTACTATTAAAGATATAACAATACACAAATATTTCCTTTCTTAAAGGACCTTTTTTTCTTCCTGATTACCCTGTCTGACACTCTAAAGCAAAATAATACTAGATTCATAAAGGGTAAGGCAGAGATACAACTTTAAAATTTTTTGGATGCAGAAATCTATTCTGAAGCAGCCAATAGTTCTTTTATATCTCCAATCTGAAGACACTTACAGGAATAAAAGCAATTCAGAAGTTAAAGTCTATTTTAAACAACAAAAGATCCTAATATGTAAATCTTACAGATTCTTCCAAGAAAACTGAAATTCTCAAACTCTTGTGTAAAACTTAGCACACAGCTCAGTTTTCAGTTTGCATATCTCCAAGGGGCTCCATTTACAATGTAGTCTACATTTTGTTTTAGAAAGGGCCATCTAACATGAATCATACTGTGAATGATGTCCTCAGGAGTTGTGTAACTTACTGGTGATAAAGTGTAACTAGAAAGAGACCAAGGGCTCAGGTACTAGGTTGGTGCAAAAGTAACTGTCGTTTTGCATTGCTGAACTTTGCTGTTTGATATTGGAATACATTCTTAAATAAATGTGGTTATGTTATACATCATTTTAATGTACATTTCTTGCTTTATTTTTTTTTGCTAATGACTTATTACTTGCTGTTTATTTTTAGACTATAGAAATGATGTTAGACAAAAAGCAAATTCAAGCAATTTTTTTACTTGAGCTCAAAATCGGTCATAAATCAGCAGAGACAACTCACACATCAACAATGCACTTGGCTCAGGAAATGCTAATGAACATACAGTGCAGTGGTGTTTCACAAAGTTTTGCAAAGGAAGACAAGAGCCTTCAAGACGAGAAATGCAATGGTTGGCCATCAGAAAGTGACAGCAACCAATAGAGATCAATCTTCAAAGCTGATCCTCTTACGAATACACAAGAAATTGCCCAAGAAGTCAACGCTGACTATTCTATGGTCATTTGGCATTTGAAGCAAATTGGAAACGTGAAAAAGTTTGGTAAGTGGGTGCCTTATGAGCTGACCAAAAATTTAAAAAATTGTCATTTTGAAGTGTTGTCTTCTCTATGCAACAAGGAATCATTTATTGATTGGATTATGACCTGTGACTTGACGAAAAGTGGATTTTATACAATAACCAGCAACCAACCAGGTTAGTGGTTGGACAGAGAAGAAGCTCCAAAGCACTTCCCAAAGCCAAACCTGCATCAAAAAAAGGTCACGGTCACTATTTGGTGGCCTGTTGCGGGTGTCTGATCCACTACAGCTTTCTGAAACCATTACATCTGAGAAGTATGCTCAGCAAATCGATGAGATGCACTGAAAACCGCAATAGCTGCAACCAATATTGTCAACAGAATTCTTCTCTACTACAATGCTTGATCACACGTCACACAACCAATGCTTCAAAAGTTGAACAAACTGGGCTACAAAGTTTTGATTCATCCACTATATTCATCTGACCTCTCACTAACCGATTACCACTTCTTCAAGCATTTCAACAACTTTCTGCAGGGAAAATGCTTCCACAATCAGCAGGAGGCAGAAAGTGCTTTCCAAGAGTTCACTGAATTCTAAAGCATGGATTTTTACACTACACAAATAAATTTATTTCTTGTTTGCAATAATGTGTTGATTGTAATGGTTCCTATTTTGATTAATAAAGATGTGTTTGAGCTTAGTTATAATGATTTAAAATTCACACTCCGAAACCACAATTACTTTTGCACCAACCTAGTAGGAGATGGCACTTCAAAACCATCCTTTTTTTGATTTGTGGTCAGCTCATGAGGCACTCACTTATCAAGCTTTTTCACCTTTCCAATTTGCTTCAAATGCCAAACAATTGCAGAACAAGCCACACTGAGATCTTGGTTAACTTCTTCATGTAGTTGTAAGAGGATCAGCTTCTATGATTGCTCTCAACTGGTCTCTGTCACCTTCTAATGGCTGGCCACTGCGCTCCTCATCTTGAAGGCCTTTGCAAAATTTCTTGAACTACTACTGCACTGAACGTTCATTAGCAGTTCCTGGGCCAAATGTGTTGCTGATGTTGCAAATTGTCTCTGCTGCTTTATGACCCATTTTTTAATTTGAACAAGAAAATTGCTCAAATCTGCTTTTTGTCTAACATCATTTTCATAGTTTAAAATACATATAAAAATAAACAGCAAGTAATTACTCATTAGCAAAAACATAAATCAAGAAATGAGCACTGAAATGATTTGTAAGATAACCACTTTTATTTATTTAAGAATGTATTCCAGTATCAAATGGCAAAATTCGACAATGCAAAACTGCAATTACTTTTGCACCAACCTAATAATCCCTAGTTATTTTGAATATTTACAACTTTCAGCTGTGCAGTGCATGGCCAATTACTAAGAACACTTATGCACAATCTGTTGCATATACTGTACCCTCTGCCTATAATACCACTTTTCCATTTTCAACTTGTAAATTCCTACTAGATCCTTTAAGATTTCCACCTCTGGACTTCCACAGTACTCTATGCCAACCTCTCTCAGAGCCCACTCCACAATACATTATCATATCAGCTTACATCCTGCACTATACTGCAAGCTCCTTGAGGGCAAGAAGTGTGATTTTTCTATCATGGTATTCCAGAACATAGCATAGAACCTCAACTATAGTCGCCATTTATCAATATTCCCATTGTACCAAAAGATAAAAACTTAAAGTTGAGAAATCAAGAGACATCTATACTTCAGCTCAAATATTAGATTCAAAAATAAAGAACAGTTGCTAAAAGAGAAGGTTTCCACCTTTTTGCTTGAAAAATATAGATGTTTTTCTCTTATTCTGCAACATGGTCATACAGCAATAACCAAATCAATGCTATTTAAGTGCTCAAAGTATTTTATATTTTCTTTCTTAATTTACTATCCCTCTTAATTGATCGTCTCGTCGGCTTTCTGTATTAATTACAACTTTCTGTCTTCCCCAGAGAATCCCAGAGCAGGGCCAGGAGGGTCAGGGATACCCTCCAAATCTAAGCCCAGATGGCCAATTGCACTACAGAACCTTCCAAAACCAAGATTCCCCATTCTCTACTACCAAAGCAAAATTCTGGGTATTTACAATTGACAGCTGGTCAACTGTTTCTATTTATTAACTGTACCTGACTATACTGTATAATTAAACATGGTTTTAGAAGTACTGGGACTTTTTTGTGGCTCAGCTGGTAAAGAATCTGCCTACAATGCAGGACACCTGGGTTTGATCCCTGGGTTGATCAAAGATCAACCCAGAAGATCCCCTGGAGAAGGGAGGGACTATCCACTCCAGTATTCTGGCCTAGAGAATTCCATGGACTCTATAGTCCATGGGGTCACAAAGAGTCTGACATGACTGAGCAACTTGCACTTCACTTTGCTTCAAAGTACTAGGCCTCCTATAGTAACAAGTTCTTCAAGAGACCACTTAAAGTCCCTAGGCCTAAACCACTTTTAGGAAGTGAAAAGATAACATTCTCATTTTACTGATTGGGAAACTGCAATCTATAAAAAATTAAATGACTCAGGACATTCGTGTTTCACACATCTATTAAACCAGACACAGTTCTTTTGGGTCTACAGATCAGACAGTTCCCCAAATGGAACCATTTTAAACACGTAATACTTTGCAGTCATTTATTCTGTATTTTACCAGATTGTATCATCAACATTCAGACAAGGGACCAGTTTCCACACTAACCAGCACAATAATATGATGTCCAATAAGCTGTGAGGTGTGATCATGAAAAAGGAAGCTGTCTTTTACCTTGGGAACTCTGGCTTAGCCGGGCTGAAGAGCGGGTGACTCGGGCAGATCGCCGGGATGTGCCATCACTTTCTGAACTATCTGTATGCTCAAGATCTGTAGAAAAATCGGAATCTTCGGTTCCATCTGAACTACTCCCTGCATTCCTCTGTAACACCATAGATTCAGACATTAGCACAGAAACATTTACTCTGTGGGTTTGAATTAACACTGGAAATAAAACAGACTGTGATGCTGATAACACCAAGTTCAAACCTTCCTTTTATTTACTTAAATGGAACAACCGACAAATAATGCACCTTTATGAAATAAATACAGAAGAATTCTTACTGTATTATTATAATTCTAAAACAAGTTCATTAGGTCAGTACAACAAACTTTAATAAAGTATTCTACTCAAAACAGTCTGGTTGACACAAAACATGTACTTACAGTAAGTCAAGGGTAATGAGAAAAATGTTAGTGCTAGACCCCATTGAACTTTAGAGTAGCTTTTGTTCAAAGTCTCCATGAACAGCTATTACATTTTTAAAAACCACACACTAATTCAAAATGTCATGGTCCTAAAAGAACTTAGGGAGAAAGAAAGTAACATTCTTCTTTCTTATGTTATCTACTTTTAAAGTTTCTCCATTTGAATGCCAAAAGTGCTTTAAGAAAGGGGGGAAGGGAGTGACTTGCACATAAAGACTTATAGGTAAGCATAAACAGAAGGTTGGAGAAGGCAATGGCAACCCACTTCAGTACTCTTGCCTGAAAATCCCATGGACGGAGGAGCCTGGTAGGCTGCAGTCCATGGGGTCACTAACAGTCGGACACGACTGAGCAACTTCACTTTCACGCACTGGAGAAGGAAATGGCAACCCACTCCAGTGTTCTTGCCTGGAGAATCCCAGGGACAGGGGAGCCTGGTGGGCTGCCATCTATGGGGTCGCACAGAGTCAGACATGAATGAAGCAACTTAGCAGCAGTAGCAGTAGCAAACAGAAGGTTTTTAAAAATCACCTTTTCAATTAATAATTATTTACCAATTGTTAGCCTTCTGAGGCATGATTAGCCACAGAGATAACTTTCATCAACTGCGCTAATAAAAGTGTTAACTTTTATTAACACTATACCTTTTACTAAACCAGAAAAAGAAATATATTTGCTAAAAAAATAAAACAACACTAAAGCTTCAAATTATTGATATAAGTTCTTTATTCAAAATCCTAAGCACCAGTTGTGTTTAGAATTGATAATCTTTTAGATTTTTGGAAAGGGAAAAATTTACATACATCTGCAAGTAATACCCTTTCTGCAGCAAAATTTATAAACATTCACACTAAATGAGACACACAAAAACTGTAAATCGCCTCAGGACAGTTTATGCCACCAAATAAGCTACTACAAGGCGCACATTTTCACA
The DNA here is from genome assembly GCF_019923935.1 of Bubalus bubalis. Classification (NCBI taxonomy): domain Eukaryota; kingdom Metazoa; phylum Chordata; class Mammalia; order Artiodactyla; family Bovidae; genus Bubalus; species Bubalus bubalis. The sequence continues at coordinate 26,267,072 of NC_059159.1, read as the reverse complement.
AGTTCTCTGTATTTGGGAACTGCAGAAAGAGAACTGTGGGCCTATTCCAAGGCACCAGTACTATTGTTGCATTTGGTGAGCCTTAACATAAATATCACCTATCAATGTACATCATTGTAGGAGACATTAAAAAGTATAAATACTTGAAAGCCTCTGGGAAGAGAAACATTTCTGCAGAAATGAACAAAAATACAATCAACTTTCCAAATATTCCAAGGCTAATCTGCCCAGATACTGAGTGGAGGCTCCACAGACAGTCACAGAAAATTGACAGAATACAAGGGGCGTCTTAGAAGTCATCCAGTCCAATTACTCAGATATTGAAGCCCTGACTATCTCTGACCATCACCTTCCTGACTTGATCATGGAATTGAGTTCTTCTCCCCAGGCTTTTACTAATCTACTTCCCATCTTACTCCATAGCAGACTTAATTGCTCTCTCTCTTTCCTACCATTAAGCTTTGTCTATTATTGCCAAGTAGAGAATTTACTAGATCCTTTCAAGTTATTTACGAGTCTGTTTTCCCCATCAGACTCAGATTTCCTTAAGCCAAGGATCATGTCTAATTAATTTTTGAATCCCCAGCAGCCAGCAGGTAGCAAGCAGTCAATAAACATTTGTTGAATTGAATTAGATTTGTTCTGGAGTCCCGGCTCTGCATTGCCTAATTGAGCGGCTTGGGGTACTCCATTAAGCCTGTTTGTTTAGCTGAGAAAAGAAGAGGTGGGGGTGTCCCTAGGTGATCTCATAAACCCCATCTAATTCTACAAAGTTTCTGATTTAACGAACTGCATTTTGTCTAAGCAGACAAGGAAAAATCACAGCTTAGGAGCAACAGGTGAGAGTGAGATCCCTGGGGAGTGGGCGCTGGTTCTCCACCACCCAGTTCTCGGCTTTGTTGTGTCCCCCGCGGGGAAAGGAAGGATGCTCCAAAACTCCGCCTCTGTGAGCATCATCAGACGGAAGGGAGGGGATTCGAGACACCCAACCGCGGTCCCCATAAACCGCGCCCCCACAGGACAGACTGGCAGGCCTAGCCAATCAAGAGAGGAAAGATCGTTCTCTACGGCCCGTCGGACAGCGATAGAGCCGGGCCCAGACACCGCCCCCACACGCGGGGAGGTGACCGTTGAGCCCAAATGGGCGGTGTCACCAGCCAATCAATATGTTTCTAGACGTTTCAGCGACCAATTAACGAGAAGAACGCCTCCGAGCCAGGCAAGCAGAGGGCGGGAATAGTTGCAACCATAGGCCGAGGCCAGGGTCGGGCCCACATTTTTCTGTTGGGTATGGACAGTAGAGGGTTGCAAAGTTAGGATCGGGGGAGCGGGAAGTTGGAATCCAATCATTGTGAGGCGTGGCCAACTGCGTCATGTTTCTTAAACGACTGTCCTTAGAAACCCGCCATCCCTCCCATCCTGTTCCTCTCACCTTCCTTCGAGGCATTGCCGGCTGCTGCGGCCCGACGGTTATGATTCGGGCAGCGGCGGCAGCAGCAGGAACGGTGGCTCCGGCGGGCTCCGTGGCGGCCTCTGTAGCAGTCCCAATCCTGCGGACGATCCCAAGTGCCTCCTGCTTCTCAGCGTCTAGAGCCTTCTGCGCAGGCGCCGCGGGCTGAGGCGCTTTTTCCTCCACTTCCGGCTGGGGTTTGCGTCACTTGACGTTACGGGTCAGAGAGGATGCTGGGAGGTTCGTTCCCTTGGTGAGGCTACTGAGCGCCATTTTGGACTTGGGCAGGAAGTGGCTCCGGTGGTGGAAAGCCGGGCCAGCCATGTTTAGTTAGAGGAATGACACCCTTTGTAGGCGTGGGTAGCCATTCCTGTTTGGGGCAGAAGCCTGACAATTGAAGTTAATGGTTCTCATCTTTACCTTGGGCAAAATTTCCCTTCCTGGTCGTTTTAATTTCTGAAGTCGAGGAAGGAAAGCCCCAGAATCCATCAGGTTGCTGAGATTTAACCCCTTCGTCGCCGAATTGGCTAAAGGACGTTTCCGTTTATGGGCATAAACTCAAAGTTGGGAAGGGATATTTTGCAGAAGAAACAATTTTAACAGCTATCCTGTGTCAAAATGGTGAGGAATGGGAGCTTGGGAAAGGAACGAAAGGGTAGCGTCCATTATCAGGAAGTTTCTTGTCTGGTAGAGGAGACATTGTCCTTGCCCTTTAGCAAACATCAAGTAGATTAATTCGTTCAATCGCAAAAGGAGACCGAACCATTCTCCAGAAGCTGTAGCTACAAAGAAGAGCCAGTTTAGCTCTGTGGTGAGCGCCCGTCTCCTTACCCCATCCTGTATGGGTATGAGCGCCTTGGGTGGCCCGCAGGATGAGAATGTGTGTGCATCTGTGTGCACCAGAGCCGCAGAAGCATTGAACTTCATGAGCCCAAGTGACCTCTCGAAATTCAGCTGCTTCAGCCAAGAGTTGGGGGACGGAGAAACAGGAAGGAATATTTTTAGTAAAGCTGGATCTCAGGCACTGATTTTTAAATAATAGTGAGGGGGCCTCGAAAGAAGAAGTTGTGGACGATAAAGGCAGGGACGTGGATAGCAGACGTTGAGGGTTTGAGTGAGTGAGTGAAAGTCGCTCAGTCTTGTCCGACTCTGCGACCCCATGGACTGTAGTCCATGGAATTCTCCAGGCCAGAATACTGGAACGGGTACCCTTTTCCTTCCCCAGGGGATGTTCCAACCCAGGGATCGAACCCAGGTCTCCCGCATTGCGGGCGGATTCTTTACCGGCTGAGCCACAAGGGAAACACGTTGAGGATTTAGGTTTGCTGAAATTAGAGCCTTGAGAGGACCAAGGCTTGACCCGGAGCGCATGGGTGGGATCCAGGCAGGCTCAGTCATTAATTTAGGATCCTGGACCCCAGTGTCACCTAAGGCTAGCTAAAATGGAGATTCCCCCCCCCCCCCCCCCCCCCGGAGCTGAGATTAAGAACGAAGCAGCATAAGGCAAACATTTGATTGATGTGCTAAACAGAGGACTCTGAAGGATTGAAGTTCCAGACCCTTAGCTAGCACTCTCCTTGGAGATACTCTGCGTGCTTAATTCCTCAGTCGTGTCTGACTCTTTGCGACCCCATGCACTGCAGCCCGCCAGGCTCCTCTGTCCATGGGATTCTCCAAGCAGGAATACTGGAGTGGGTTGCCAGACCCTCCTCCTGGGGATCTTCCCAACCCAGGGATTGAACTCAGGTCTCCCACCTTACAGGCGGATTCTTTACCAGTTGAGCCACCAGGGAGATATTCTGGGCTGGTGTTAAGGCAGACAGCTTTTGGTATTTTATTTTTATTATTTTAGCTTTTAGTCTTTACTATAGATACCTTTGAATAACTTACTTAGTTTGAAGTGCACATAAGATCTTATTTGGAAAGGGCTCCTGCTTGTTCTTCTTTTGTATCCCCTCAGGACTTAAGCATTTAATTTCACGCTAGTACTTTTATTCTGCACTTACTGGTATGTTCCTAAGGTTATTTTTGAGTGTTCTGGCTCCCCAACTGCTGGTCAGGAGCTCTTATGTTAAGAGCATGTCTCACTTCTTTAATACCATCCTTAATAGTACTCAGTCCATTCTATGCTGTGCTTAGTCACTCAGTCGTGTGCAACTCTGCGTTCCCATGGACTGTAGGCCCGCAAGGCTCTTCTGTCCATGGCATTTGTCAGGCAAGAATACTGGAGGGAGTTGCCATTTCCTTTTCCAGGGGATCTTCCCGACTCAGGGATGGAACCCACATCTTTTGCATTGGCAGATGTGTCCTGCATTGGCAGACGGATTCTTTACCACTAGCGCCACCTGTGAAGCCTACAGTAAATTCTTGCTGGTCAATCATAATGTGTTTACTGTTTCACAGTCTGAATGTATAGCACTCAAAGATGGTGAAGTGTGCCTCCCTGGAAATTAGTATTTTAGAGTAAAATCTTATCCCGACTTAACTATTCATCATACAAACACCAACATTACAGATGTTCAACATTAATTAATCACCTACACTGAATTTTCAAACACTGCAGCCAGCACTAAGAGTTTACGGTTTCAGTTAGACATGGTTCTTGCCCTTGGAAAGTGTACCCTCTAGCAAAAAGATGGAGAAACTAACACCAATGGGATAGAAATGTGATCGTAAGAAAAGTGTGTACTAAAGATGAAAGTCAAATACCTAGGTATATTTAGAATGGAGAGGGGGAAATCCTGAAAGCTTTTTCTCTCTTCCTTTTTTTTTTTTTGAACTACACATAATCTTTATTTTGTTATTTTCATCATGACACAGTTATCACCCAAAGCAGGAACTGATGTTGGTTTCATCAGTTCAGTTACCTTTTACCAGTTGCCCCCTGCCTGTCCTCATCTGCCAGACTTCACATAGGTAGCTCCACTGTTCTTCTTGCCTTTACACTTTCATACGGGCTTTTCTTCCTGCCCTGATGCATCTCTCAGCCTTGTTTAATATTTACTTTCTTCTGAAGGTCTTTCCTGACTTTTTCTTTCTAAGGTATTAGGGCATAGTGATATATGTTACTCTGCACTTACTGCTTTATAGGTACTTTTTCTTATACAACTTGATAGATGTGCTGTTTCCCTCACTCTGTGCCTAACAAGCAATAATAACATAACTCCTACTTATTTCATTCATCAGCTCTTCTAGTGTCCAATACAGGGCTTTGATGTCAGATTTAGATTTGAATTTCAGCTCTGTCACTTTCTCTCTGCATTGCTCGTGGACAAGTTATAAAATTTACCTGTGTCTCGGTTTTCTCATCTGTGAAGTGGAGATACAAATAGCCACTTTAAGAGTTGGTATAAAGATTAAAGGAAATGATTGTTATAAAGAGCTTAGCACAATTCCTGATAGAGTAAGTGCTAAGTAAATGGCTGTTGTTATTCCAGTCACCCTAGTTATGGCTGTAACATCTTAATGTTTGTGACTATAACTTTATATGGTTTCAGTGGGTTGTATGCTTTTTTCTATTGAGCTTCACTTAACTCAAAAGATACAGAATGATTACCCAGGCATTATATATTAGGTATTGAGTCAAAGCAAGATAGACAAAACATCGTGTTTCCCTAGGTCAGTAAGCTTGTTGTTCCAAAACACAATAGAGCAGTACAATGGAAAAATAGAAAAATGAGCAAAGTTCAAAAGTGGTACAGAGGAGGAAATGGATTTTATCTGGAAGCTTTAGGAAAGTATGCATAGAGGAGGTGAACTTCATAGGACAAATAAGTTTCCCTGCAGACAAGGAGAAGAAGGACTTTCTTACAAAGGGAACAGCATGTGCAAAAGCACAGAGGTGTGGAGCAGCCCTGTGTATGGGTGGCTGAAGGCATGTCTAGATATGGAGTGGCTGACATAAAGAAGAGGCAGGAATGGTTTGGGGAACTATTTAAATGTCTTGGAGCCTGGGCCAAAGGTGAGGGGGAATCTCTAAAGGATTTTAAGCAGAGGAGTCCCACGATTAGGCTTGCACTTTAGAGATCTGTTTCTGGAAGCTGTAAGGGGGACTGATCAGAGTGGCAAGGAGACCAATCAGAACGCTGGCATAATAATAACCTTATCCAGAGTCGAGGAGGAACCAAACAGGGCAGGGGTAGCAGGGATAATCTTTTGTTTATGTTCTTGTGAATTTTCTTCCTCATATCTGTATCTCCTCTCCTCTGTTACATTTGAAACTTCCTGAAAGATCCCTCAATCTCCTTTCAGATGTTCCCCTTGCCAGTAAAATGATATATACCATATTTCAAATACAAAGTATAGTTGTCCATTGTTTGTTTCAAAGGCCTAGGAGTTCCTCAAGGTTGGGAGCCTTGCCTGGCTGGCCTCATCGTCTCCAGCTTCTTTCTTGCTGGCATCTAAAAGGGCTCGATAAATGGGATAGCCACTCCCAGGTGTTGGCTCAGTTAGGAAAGACTTGCACAGAACCAGTCGTCCTCTCTCCTCTAAGCCTCTTTCTGACCAGTGGTGGTTAAGGACAGCAGTTTCTTCTGTGTGCATAATAACTGTCCTGTAAGGTGAGGAAGCAGGCCTTGACCTTTTAAAGACAACACTAGTGTAGCCAGGCCAGTCTCATAACTTCTGAGTAAAAGTATTGACCTAGTCCCTATCCCTCTGTGAAAATCTCAGAATTTGCTGATGTGACCATAATTCATATTAAAATCTTTTCATTTACAGCTGCCTTAAAAATAGAATCAGTGAAAATATATGTTTTTTTTTTAATTGAAAAAAAAAATAGAGTCAGTGAGATCATTTGTGGTTCCTTCTTTTCTTACTTTTGCTGGATAAGGCCAGGAACTTCTCTTACCTTCTTGGCCACTTGTTAATTTGGTTCTTGGATCACCTTGTCCACACCCACCTCCAGCCCGTACCCTGGGGGAAGGTATTGGACAGATCCCAGCAAGCTCAGGCACTGTTCCCCGCCTCTGCAGCTGGGGTTATAAATAACCACCAAAACTCAACAGTCAAATAAGTACATTTTGAAAATTGCTCAAATTAAAAAAAAAGATCACTCTTATCCTGATTGAGTAGCAGTTTTCCCACTCCTGCCCTTCATTTCCCCCTTTCTTTCACTTCTCTACCTCTCTTCTCTGATCCAAGCTCCCTAGGGAAGCCAATCTAAGCACAAAGCCCTCATACAATGAAGACATCTTTTCCCTTATTTGACAGGGGCAAAGCCCTCCAGGGCTGTAGTTATAGTTACACAATGTTGTTATAGCAGCAGAGGCCTCAGGGCAACATATGTTCCTGGGTGGTAATTGGGTTTGCTTTAACAGACTGTCTCTCGCTGTTTCTCTATGCCCAAATTCATTTATCAAGAAAACCAGGGAATTGCCATTATGGATGGGCCTTCCATTTTTTTTTTTTTTAATTCCAGCAAAACCAAATTCTTTTTTATTCCCAGGGTAGAATGTATTTAGTGATCATGGGTTGAGACGTTTTAGACTGAAGTTACTTTCATTTATTCATTCAACTAATATTTATCGAGCATCTGGTAAGTGCTATGCTTTGGGTAGGAGCTGAGTGTACTCTGTGAATAAACAGACAGGTCTTTTCCTCCTAGACCTGTCAATTTAGGACCAGTGTGTAATAGTGGGGGCTGGGGGAGTATGACGTACACCTGCACCAACCCTCTCCACCTTTTCAAAAGTTATTAATCCAGTATAATAACACTAAATAAATGTTTGAAAAAATAAAACATCCTTAATCTCACTGCTGCTATAGAGCTATTTTTATTGTTTGCATATTGCCTTCCAATTTTTCTCCACATGCATACATTTTATTATATGTACACATTTTGCATAGATGCACTCATTGCTTACATGGAATTCCATATTTTTTACACATTCTTAATATCTCCTTGTTTCTCTGTAGTCCTTGTAATTATAATTGTAATTGCTGTGTAATGTTGTAATGTGGCACTGTGACATAACGTGCTCTGTTTGGGATTATTGAGGTTCTTTTAAGTCAGATAATGATGCAGTGTGTGTCTGCATGCATCTTAGCTCTCCTGTTTTTATTTCTACCTCTTCTACGTTGCTTGATTTTTTTCCCCAAAGACTTGTCCAAATTTAAAGTGTCACCATCCTTGTGGGAGGATACCAATTTTAAGATGTTCCCAGAACTGAGTGTTACCACTTAATAAAATCTTGCAAGTTTAGTTAAAAAAAAGAAAGAAAGAAAAGTGCACCTCAAATGTGCTTTTCATTTTATTTCTAGTTAGGATGGACTTCAGTCTTCATGTGTTTATTTGCTAGTCCTGTTTCCTCTTCCATGAAATCCCGTGCATTACTCATTTCTCTACTGAGGTCTTGATGATTTTCTTTTTAAGTCTGATTGAAAGACGGAGAGACAGGTGCTTTGTCTAGCCACATTCAGCTATTGAGTCCATGTAATTGAGAAAGGAGAACATTTGCTTCGTAATGATTTATCTGGTAGTTTCTCCTCACTCTCTCTGGCTTCTCTATGACCTCTAGTGGTAAAGTCTTTGTCAAGTATGCATGCTATTGAGAAAGAGAATGAGATTATGAACAGAATGTGTAGATGACATGGGTAAAAGCAGTGAGGAAGCAGGTTATGTCTTTCCTCAGCAAGAACTGAGGAGCAACTTTAAAAGCTGTAGTCACTCTTGCCCACTACAGAAACTTTGAAGATGGCTTACAGACACTATTTTCCTGATTACCTAGGAGAAATTGAGTCCTAGATGAAAAAAAATTCACAAACCAGTCAACTTCAGGAGGATGCAAAATGATCCTGCATTCTGCCCTTTGTAAACTGAGGGTCATTTCATTTGTTGGGAGATGTTTTCCCCAGAATAGGGGCTAGGAATGGGTTTCTCTGAGTCACTTACACATGCTTAGTCAATCTCCCTTGTGACTAATTGTCCCCAAATGTGAATCAACTGCCAGGGTGAGGGATGCAAGCTACAACTAGGAAAATAATTTCTCTATTTAAGGTAAATCAGCACATACATGGTCCAGACTCACAACCTTGGACTTCTTAGTTTTGCTCTAACCAACTGAGGTTACTGATCCAACCCAATCTCAAGGGTGAAGGATGATTTTCTTACTAGTCTGGAAATTACCTGGAGATGAGTGGGCATCTGGTCATTTTCTTTCCTGCCTAGCCTTGCCGGTAGATGTCACTACACCAGAGCATATTCTCCAAAGATAGGCTCAGAAGGAAAGAGAGGGCTTCAGAAAGGCCCAGTCCAACCATCTTGACCCTATTCTCCCATGGCTTCCATTAATAACTCTGCAAAACTATCAGAAATATATATATATATGGTTCCAGACAGTACTAAAGGCTGAACTCAGAAGGCCAAGACCTCAGGTTCTGGGCAGAGTCAGAGATCTTATCCAGAGGCCTTCCCCAGATGGGGTGGGGCACACAGCTGCAGTAGGAAGGGTGGCAAGACCATTTCAATGGGGGTGTGCATATGATAGACTTATCAGGGAACAAGAGCCGTAGTCTTGGGGCTCTTCCAAATGTCACTGTGGAGTAGATACCTCAAGCAAAGCACTCCACCCACCCTCCACCCTTGCCCCTCTGTCCACACTGACAGGGGCCATCCCTTGCCTGAGGGTTGCCAGGCTGGGGCTGGTTCATCAGCTTTGGGCCTTCAGAGGGCCAGCCAGACATGTAGCCACACCCTGCCAGGAAACTGGGAAAGTTCCTAATAGTTCGTAAAAGTTCCTAATAGTCATTACTGTTCTCCTTCAAGACAAATATAAGTAGCATTAATAATCCAGGGAAATGAGCTATTCTATAAAGACTTTGGTTCCATAGTCTTCTGTAGGATAAAACTGAAATTCTTACCTGGCCTGACTACATTCTCCAAAGATAGGCCTTGAAGGAAAGAGAGGGCTTCAAAAAGGCCTAGTCCAACTATCATGACCTTCCCTGCATTATCTGCCCTCTGGTTAATTCTCCAGCCCATTCCATACAACCTCATTCTCTGTGTTTTAACCTCATTGACCCTCCTGCCCTGGTTCCTTCCACCTCAGGACCTTTGCACATACTCTTTACGCTGACTGGAAATTTCTTCCCTCATTCTCTTCTTCACCTCTTTCTACTAATCCTTCAGATCTAAAGTCAAATGTCATTTCCTCAGGGAACTATTTCCCAAAGCTTCTAGATTAGACCAAAGCCCTCATTTCTACACTGTTACAGTACCCTGCATTTTTCTTCATACCAGTTGTCTCAGTTTATAATTATATATCTATTTGTATGTCTGTTTAATCTAGATCCTTTGCCTTCTGTCCTCCCAATGCATACCTTAAAGGTTTCATGAAAGCAGTGTCCATTTTACTCACCACCACATTCTCAGAACCTAGGAAGGTACATAGCACTTAACAGGCACTTAGCAACTATCGGATATATGAAAAAATGGCAGTAATAATAATAAATGAAGGAAGTTAGAAAACATAACATTACTCTTGTACCCGCATGCATATAGCATTTGTAGATGTGTCTATATAGTATCTAATTAGAGTCACTCAATTCCTAAGACATATCAGAGTCCAAAGAAACTTCTAAATTGGTCAAGAGGAAAGTGGAAGTTACCATATGAGGCAAAATCTTAAAGGCTGTGGAAAGATGGAGGCTGAGGCTCTGATCCATCCATGTGAAACTATAAAGGAGATAAGTACAGATTTATTTATTAAATCCCCAAAATCAGTGCAAAGGAAAATTTTTTGAAAACTAGACTATGGACTCCCCAGAGAAGAGACTGTGTGTTATTTATCTCTATATCCCCAGCACCTAGCATGATGTCTGGCACATAGTAGAAGCTCAAGAAACGTATGTTGAACTATTTTGTTGAAGCTTAAAAGAGGTAGACGTGGGTCTGGGGATAAAGTAGAATACAGTTTTTCACTTGGGAAATCTCAGAGGCAAAAAAGTATGAATAGGGTCAAGAAGGGCTCCTTTACATGTATGGACAATAGCTATACAATAGACTGTTTCAGGGACATTAGGGCTATTCAGGGCCCATCCCTTGACCTTTTGAGATCATCCTTATGAAGGGCAATTACTATGCACTCTCACAAAATGCATCGTCTCTCCACCAGCAGGGACCAAACTCTAAGCTATATAAAGCATTGATCTCACCCTGCCTCACACTGTTATCTCCAGTGCCCTCCAGACTCTTGGGCACATGCCCCGTTGGTTCCATGGGCATATTCTACTCTGGTTTTCACCAAAGAAGGGGAAAACCCAGAAGGTGGTGCCCTTCAAACAGAAATAAAAATGGCTGCATCTCTCAGGGCAACCAGAGCCTGGGGCTGGTATTCCTGAGCCCACAGCAGGGAGGCCATTAGCCCCGGTCCCAAGAATCCTTGCAAGCAGCATCCCTGGCATTTAGCCTTCCATCCCTGGCACTTAACCTCAGGCCCCTTAAGTGGGGACATTTCAAACAGTTTTTCTTAGAACCATGGAGGGTTCAAAAGAATTCTTGCACATTAAAAAAATAAATCCTCCAAAAACAGCTATTGAGCTGCTCGTCCTCACTTATTTCTTTCCTCTCCCAGCAGTGTGGGGCTTAAAGTAAAGGTTGAGGACTTGGTTGTATGTTCATTAGCCTTGTTCCAGCCAGCTCTGCTGGTCTCATCCTACCTGGTACCAGCAGGGTAAGGGCTGTGTCTTTCAAAGATGGGCCTGAAGGCATAGGCATCACAAAAATAATTTGACTCTTGTCAATGATATGCTGATGTGTCATGGAAACTAGTCCCAGGGGCTTGTCGCCTCTGACTTCCCCCCTCCCCTTACAGCAGCCTATAAATCACTGAGTATTAATATTGTCTGGAGGACCCTTCTCTCCCCACCCCTACTCTGGGGCTCCCCAGCAGGCAGAAGGCTGCAAACTAAGCAGGGAGAAAAGAAGAATGGGCAGCAGGCAGGGGTGCCCATCATTTATCAACCAAACGCAGTGGTTGGTGGCTCTTTGCAGCAGTGCTCTGGCAGGCTGGGCAGGCAGTGCAGCCAGTGTTTTCTGTCAAAATGGAGAGCAGAGTCCAGCAAGAGTTCCCCTTATTTGGCTGCCCCAGCCCAGAAGTAGGGAGTCAAGGCATGAGTCCTTTTCTTTTTTTTTGGTTTTGGTGGGTTCAAAACACACTTTTGGTCCTGGATAGATTCTTACCTCCTTCCCACTCTCTTCTGCCAAGTCTTCCGTGGGGCCTCCTCTTGTAGCTTCTCTTTTGACCCCACGAAGAGCTTTCTCACTTTACTTGGCACATTACAGAAGTTTCTTAAGAGTCCCAGTTCCAGAGCTCTGGCAGGCTTTCTTAAAGGGCAGCACCACCCTCCTCCTCCTTTGATCGTCTCTGGTTTCTCCTTAATGGAAATCCCCCAGCTTCCCCATCTCTCTCTCTTTCTCTAAGGTAGGGAAAACTTGGAGAAAGGAAGTGCATTTAGTCCACTGAACAAGAGACATGCTTTTGTCAAGAAGTTCCAAAAAATGTTCCAACTCCCTCACCAAGAACAGCTGGAACCTGCCAGATTCACCTCCATAATTTCTGAGCATTGCTTCTCTGCAATATAAACAAAGTCAGAGTTCTAGGGAGTTTAGGACCCAGGGAAGTGACAGGGAGGCAGGGAAGTGGATTATAGCATGACCAATCTGGACTGTCTTCCTAACTCTCACCTTCAATTTCTGGATAAGGAGTGGACCTCCAGGTCTACATCCCTCTGACTTAGTCCTTTGAGCCCCTCCGTAATGGTTATAGACATAGTCTTTGAAGGCAGATGGACCTGTCTTCTCTAGCTGCATACCCTTCAATACATTTCTTAACCTTTCTGAGCCTCAGTTTTCTCACCTGTGAACTGGGGATAGTTATGTCTACTTATAGGATATAATAACTGTGACTAAGAGTTAAATAATATTATGTGGGCAAATTACTTAGCCTATAGGAAGCTCCCCGTAAGTAGAAGTGGTATTCTTCTATGCCTTTTGGCCAGGGCACACGGCCTATGGCATCCTGAGTATATTGCTTTCTTCCTGGGGCCTTGATGTTAGTGTCTCCTCAGGTGGCACAAGCTTCGTGGGCATTCTGAGGAACACAGACTCACCACTGATTCAGAGATCCCAGGATTTCTAACCTATTTGGGGAAGAAATCAAAATTTGGTGTATATAGCCAAAAAATTGACAGGGTTGAGATCTAGACCCTGGCTTGACATTCTAGGCAAACACCAGTAGATCAGAGAATTGGATGGAGCTTCCAGGGAAGGTACCAACTTGAGTGATGCTATCAGACTGTCATGGAAGAAGCAAGACCAAGCAAACTACACACTATTTTGTAGACTACCAGGCCTTTGCCTAAGTTGGATGGAAGCAGGGGTTACAGAGGCCACTGGTGGAATGTACTGGAACATTCCAGGCCCTTCTGCTGTACAACATCACCCCTTGAGCTTACAGCCATTAGGGTCTTCCAGGAAGAATTGGGTACAAGGACCTCCCCCTCCACCATGCACAGCAAGAAATCACCTGCTCTGAAAGAAGCATTATTCTAAGTGCTACCAAGTTACTGAGTGTGGAGAGCGTCAGTACAGTCTTTTGGGACTTTTTCACCAGATAGAGAGACCCGGCTGCTAAGGCCATTTTATTGAGCGAGGAGCATCTTGTGGAAAAGATCTGCTGCGTACAGGATACCCACAGGAAAAGCCAGGAACAGGTACCTAATCAATCAGGGCTTAAGAGCTGGATGAGCTATAACTTCATTTTTCAGTAAGAAACAGATAGAATGAGGCTAATGAAACTCAAGAGTCAGAGCCCCTCACTTGCACAGAACCCTTCCAAGTCCTTATCCCTAATTCTATAATTATTTTACTATTTAACTTGAGGAAACCTCAAGTGGTATGAGCCTTAGACTTAACAGAACCTGAAGCTCTCCCTGCTTTTAGTCTGCAGGACTTTTAGCCTCAACCTACAGGAGTGATCATAAACAGCTGGAAAAATGAATACATAAATAATCAACTTTGCCCCAACATTGCCAGATGCAGTGGCATGCCCTAGTAACTGACAAGCAATAACAGAGCAAATGTGTTCCTTTGCTTGGAACTGGGGAGAAAGGGGACTTCCTTGGTGGCTCAGTGGATAAGAATCCGCTTGCCAATGTAAGGGATATGGGTTCGATCCCTGGTCGGGGAAGATCCCACATGCCTCGGGGCAACTAAGCCCATGTGCCACAACTACTGAGCCTGGGCTCTAGGGCCCTCTAGCCGCAACTCCCAAGCCCACATGCTGCTACTACTGAAGCCCGCAGGCCTAGAACCTGTGCTCCAGGATGAAAAGCCAACACAGTGAGATGCATGCTCCACAATGAAAAGGAGCCCCAGCTCACCGCAACCCAGAGCAACTAAAGCTTGTGCGAAGCAACAAAGATCCAGCACAACCAAAAGTAAGTAAGTTAATTAATTAAAAAAAAAAATTGGGGAGAAAGGACAAACATATAAAAATGACAGAAGAGGAATTATGAAGGCACTCATGCTGCTAAGTAAGCATGCACAAAATAATGGGCCAAACACCCAAGTCCTGGAGGCATCTTTACTGTCTTGCAGGATTAGCTGAGGAGCACTTGCAGGAAGTGAGGTCTGATTGGAAGTTGAAGTTGATGATGAAGACGGTAGACAGGGCAGCTTGGTGTGCTGCAGTCCATGAGGTCGCAAAGAGTCGGACACGACTGAGCGACTGAACTGAACTGAGGGGGAATATCATCTCCAAAGCACAGAAGATGAAACTGTGGACACATCTGTGGTGATATTTTACAGTTATATATTACAAAAGCCCTTTAGATAATATTCTTGGCTCTGAAAATAGTTTCTGAGCCTATGTCCTAGGTCTGAAGGAAATCAGACTACAGCTCAACTTTCACATCACTTGTCTCTTCTGTTACATTTATAGTATCTTTGAACTGGATTTTATGGTACTTGATTCTTCATTTGGTACATGGTGTGAGGGTAAGGGAGAGGATTAGATGTGAAATTAGATGAAGAATGTTTAGAGTATTGTAGCTTATTTGCCCACGGGTCATTGTATTTTTGAGGCTGACCTGGATAAGGTAAATGGGAACAATGGTGGGGAAGAGAGAAGTCTAAAGTGGTGTGAAATGAATAGGTCTTTTGGTCTATACACAGTCTTCTAAGGATATACACAACCAGCATTTCCTCTCCAGAGACTGATCTCTAAAGGACCTGGGAGAGTCATATGTGGGGGATGCAAACTGTTCCCACCAAGGTGCTGCTCTAAAAAGATGGTCCCTCAAGGTACCCATAATCACATGACACTGCAGAACTAAAGTTTATTTTAATTTGCTTTTTGTGAAGCTATATCTGCATGCTGGTCATAGAGCTGGGTGTAGTCATTAGCTTGAGGACCAAGACATGCCTGTTCTCCTCAAGAAACTTCAATATTTTAGTGAGGAGGACACTTAAGAAGAATGCTAACCTGGATATTTCATAACTCAAAGAACCAAATCTTTTGTGTCTCACAGTGACCTTTTAGGGATATCATCAGTTCAGTTCAGTAGCTCAGTTGTGTCCAACTCTTTGTGACCCCATGAATCGCAGCATGCCAGGCCTCCCTGTCCATCATCACTCCCGGAGTTCACCCAAATTAATGTGCATCGAGTCGGTGATGCCATCCAGCCATATCATCCTCTGTCGTCCCCTTCTCCTCCTGCCCCCAATCCCTCCCAGCTTCAGGGTCTTTTCCAATGAGTCAACTCTTTGCATGAGGTGGCCAAAGTTTTCGAGTTTCAGCCTCAGCATCAGTCCTTCTGATGAATACCTAGGACTGGTCTCCTTTAGGATACACTGGTTGGATCTCCTTGCAGTCCAAGGGACTCTCAAGAGTCTTCTCCAACACCACAGTTCAAAAGCATCAATTCTTCGGTGCCGAGCTTTCTTCACAGTCCAACTCTCACATCCATACATGACCACTGGAAAAACCATAGCCTTGACTCGATGGATCTTTGTGGGCAAAGTAATATCTCTGATTTTTAATATGCTATCTAGGTTGGTCATAACTTTCCTTCCAAGGAGTAAGCGTCTTTTAATTTCATGGCTGCAGTCACTATCTTCAGTAATTTTGGAGCTCCCAAAAATAAAGTCTGACACTGTTTCCCCATCTATTTCCCATAAAGTAATGGGACCAGATGCCATGATCTTAGTTTTCTGAATGTTGAGCTTTAAGCCAACTTTTTCACTCTCCTCTTTCACTTTCATCAAGAGGCTTTTTAATTCCTCTATACTTTCTGCCGGGAGAAGGCAATGGCACCCCACTCCAGTACTCTTGCCTGGAAAATCCCATGGACAGAGGAGCCTGGTGGGCTGCAGTCCATGAGGTCGCGAAGTGTCGGACACGACTGAGCGACTTCACTTTTACTTTTCACTTTTATGCACTGGAGAAGGAAATGGCAACCCACTCCAGTGTTATTGCCTGGAGAATCCCAGGGACGGGGGAGCCTGTTGGGCTGCTGTCTATGGGGTCACACAGAGTCGGATACGACTGAAGTGACTGAGCACCAGCAACAGCATACTTTCTGCCATAAGGGCGGTGTCATCTGCATATCTGAGGTTATTGATATTTCTTCCGGCAATCTTGATTCCAGCTTGTGTTTCTTCCAGTCCAGCGTTTCTCATGATGTACTCTGCATATAAGTTAAATAAGCAGGGTGACAATACACAGCCTTGACATACTCCTTTTCCTGTTTGGAACCAGACTGTTGTTTCATGTCCAGTTCTAACTGTTGCTTCCTGACCTGCATACAAATTTCTCAAGAGGCAGGTCAGAGGCTCTGGTATTCCATCTCTTTCAGAATTTTCCACAGTTTATTGTGATCCACACAGTCAAAGGCTTTGGCATAGTCAATAAAGCAGAAATAGATGTTTTTCTGGAACTCTCTTGCTTTTTCCATGATCCAGAGGATGTTGGCAATTTGATCTCTGGTTCCTCTGCCTTTAATAAAACCAGTTTGAACATCTGGAAGCTCACGGTTCACATATTGCTGAAGCCTGGCTTGGAGAATTTTGAGCATTACTTTACTAGCGTGTGAGATGAGTGCAATTGTGCGGTAGTTTGAGCATTCTTTGGCGTTGCCTTTCTTTGGGATTAGAATGAAAACTGACCTTTTCCAGTCCTGTGGCCACTGCTGAGTTTTCCAAATTTGCTGGCACATGGATATCATAGGGGTAGGTATATCTTTTTCATGAAATGTTCCCTTAAAAGATTAGCAGGGTCTGACACACATCACCTAAATCAAATCCCTTATGATTATACCGTGGAAGTGAGAAATAGATTAAAGGGCCTAGATCTGATAGATAGAGTGCCTGATGAACTATGGAATGAGGTTCGTGACATTGTACAGGAGACAGGGATCAAGACCATCCCCATGGAAAAGAAATGCAAATAAGCAAAATGGCTGTCTGGGGAGGCCTTACAAATAGCTGTAAAAAGAAGAGAAGCAAAAAGCAAAGGAGAAAAGGAAAGATATAAGCATCTGAATGCAGAGTTCCAAAGAATAGCAAGAAGAGATAAGAAAGCCTTCCTCAGTGATCAATGCAAAGAAATAGAGGAAAACAACAGAATGGGAAAGACTAGAGATCTCTTCAAGAAAATTAGAGATACCAAGGGAACATTTCATGCAAAGATGAGCTCGATAAAGGACAGAAATGGTATGGACCTAACAGAAGCAGAAGATATTAAGAAGAGGTGGCAAGAATACACAGAAGAACTGTACAAAAAAGATCTTCATGACCCAGATGATCACGATGGTGTGATCACTGACCTAGAGCCAGACATCCTGGAATGTGAAGTCAAGTGGGCCTTAGAAAGCATCACTATGAACAAAGCTAGTGGAGCTGATGGAATTCCTGTGGAGCTATTTCAAATCCTGAAAGATGATGCTGTGAAAGTGCTGCACTCAATATGCCAGCAAATTTGGAAAACTCAGCAGTGGCCACAGGACTGGAAAAGGTCAGTTTTCATTCCAATCCCAAAGAAAGGCAATGCCAAAGAATGCTCAAACTACTAAACAATTGCACTCATCTCACACGCTAGTAAAGTAATGCTCAAAATTCTCCAAGCAAGGCTTCAGCAATACGTGAACCATGAACTTCCTGATGTTCAAGCTGGTTTTAGAAAAGGCAGAGGAACCAGAGATCAAATTGCCAACATCCTCTGGATCATGGAAAAAGCAAGAGAGTTCCAGAAAAAACATCTATTTCTGCTTTATTGACTATGCCAAAGCCTTTGACTGTGTGGATCACAATAAACTGTGGAAAATTCTGAAAGAGATGGGAATACCAGACCACCTGATCTGCCTCTTGAGAAATCTGTATGCAGGTCAGGAAGCAACAGTTAGAACTGGACATGGAACAACAGTCTGGTTCCAAACAGGAAAAGGAGTACGTCAAGGCTGTATAATGTCACCCTGCTTATTTATATGCAGAGTACATCATGAGAAACGCTGGACTGGAAGAAACACAAGCTGGAATCAAGACTGCTGGGAGAAATATCAATAACCTCAGATATGCAGATGACACCACCTTTATGGCCAGAAAGTGAAGAGGAACTAAAAAGCCTCTTGATGAAAGTGAAAGTGGAGAGTGAAAAAGTTGGCTTAAAGCTCAACATTCAGAAAACAAAGATCATGGCATCCGGTCCCATCACTTCATGGGAAATAGATGGGGAAACAGCGGAAACAGTGTCAGACTTTATTTTTGGGGGCTCCAAAATCACTGCAGATGGTGACTGCAGCCATGAAATTAAAAGACGCTTACTCCTTGGAAGGAAAGTTATGACCAACCTAGATAGCATATTCAAAAGCAGAGACATTACTTTGAAACAAAAGTCCATCTAGTCAAGGCTATGGTTTTTCCTGTGGTCATGTATGGATGTGAGAGTTGGACTGTGAAGAAGGCTGAGCGCGGAAGAACTGATCCTTTTGAACTGTGGTGTTGGAGAAGACTCTTGAGAAATTCCCTTGGACTGCAAGGAGATCCAACCAGTCCATTCTGAAGGAGATCAGCCCTGGGATTTCTTTGGAAGGAATGATGCTAAAGCTGAAACTCCAGTACTTTGGCTACCTCATGGGAAGAGTTGACTCATTGGAAAAGACTCTGATGCTGGGACAGTTTGGGGGTAGGAGGAGAACGGGACGACAGAGGATGAGATGGCTGGATGGCATCACTGACTCGATGGACGTGAGTCTGGGTGAACTCCGGAAGTTGGTGAGGGACAGGGAGGCCTGGCGTGCTGTGATACATGAGGTCGCAAAGAGTCAGACACGACTGAGCGACTGAACTGAACTGAACTGACACACATCAGGGATCTCTCATCCATAAACATACCTAAATCCTTTTTTAAAAGCAGCTTGATTGAGGCATAAATCATATACCATAAAATTCACTTATTATACATGTATAGTTCTATGATTTTTTAAAGTTTATAGAGTTGTGCAACCATCAGCATATTCCAGTTTTAGATCATTTCCATCACCCCAAAAAGTTCCACTGTGCCTGTTTGCAGATAATCCCTGCTTCTACTCTCAGCTGGAGGCAACCTCTGATCTGTTTTCTCTATAAATTTGCCTTTTCTAGATAGTTCACATAAATGGAATCATATAATACGTGGTCTTTTGTATCTGGCTCTTTTACTTAGCATATTGTTTTTAAGGTCCATCCACATTGTTACATATATCAGTAGTTTATTCCCTTTTATTTCTGAACAGTATTCTCTATAAATTCTTTTGGAAGTTATTTATGTTTTGAGGTAACACTGACCAGGATGCAGGAGCCCTGGTCTTCTGTCCTGCCTCTTATTTGCCAACTGACCTCTACCAAGTCCTTCCCTTGTCTTGAAACCCACTTCTCCATTTGTAAAATGAAGGGACTAAACTGATTATACACAGTCTCTAATGGGTCTTTGTATTTTTCATGGAGTGCCACTAGGTCCTGTATACCAAAATTTTGATGTCTCATTTACCCATTTTGATATCACTTTTACCCTTTACCTATGGGTCAGGAAGATCCCCTGGAGAAGGGAATGGCTACCTAATCCAGTATTCTTTGCCTGGAGAGTTCCAGAGGACCCTGAACTGTCCATGGGGGTCACAAAGAGTTGGACAAGACTTAGTGACTAACACTTTGACTTTTTTTTTTTTTTAAATTTTAAAACGTAACAAATCCTTTATTGTTAAGGATGAGGAAACTTCAGTTTTAAAAGGCTGCAGTTTAGCAAGAAAAGTTGATTCCCACTGAGAGGAAAAGAAGAGTTAAGGAGTGAACATTACCCAGTCTCAGAGATGGAGAATGAACAAGTGAGAGAACTAAGCAGAAGACAGAAAGTGGTGGGCTGCAGCAAGGGACAAAGTGTGTCAGGCAGAGCCCCGAAGGTCAAAATCCAGGCCACAGTTATCTTGGGAGTAATAGGGCAGGGATGCAGGAAAGGGAGGCCCCCAGAGTGGGAGAGATGTTGAGGGCTAGCCCCCCTCCCTACTCTGTTCCCATAACCTCATTCATTCCCTCAACACTCCTTCTCAATCCCTCTAAGGCTGCTCTGCTCCTTCAGCTCTGACCCCATTTCCTCAGGATCTCGTTCCCTGAGGAGCCAGGCCTGACATTTCAGACAGAGGCTGAGGGAATGAGGTAGGTCAGAAAAAGACACTGTGTTTCTGCGTCATTTTATTTTTTGCCTTTATTACTTTGGAACCCAGGGGCCAAAGATGTAAGTACTTATACATTTACCAGGAAGTTCAGAGGTAGTCCCAGGTACCAAGGAATATCAAGACTTCTCTAATCTTTGCTGAACAATTGCTCCTGAGTATCAGATTCTGGAGAATAAAAATGGTGATTTGGAATTTCCATTCTTGTTGGTTATTCTGGCATAAATGTACAGGGTAAAGGATCAAGGTGCCCCAGAAGTAGGGCCAGACAGCACCTTCAGAACTGGAAAGCTTCTCTTGACTATGACAACCCAACCTTCTCTTAATTCAGTAGCCAGTGGATCCTACAGATCCTCTGATTTAGAAATCTCCAAATCCTTTCATCATTGGTAGCCCTTCAGACATCCACAGCTTTTAAGACCCAAGGCCTTATAGGGACTACTTGGGAAAGGGCTACACCTCTGACCCCATACTTGTAGGAAAAATAATTTGAGTCCTCATTTATTTGTGACAGCTGTGGACATCCCAAGAGCAGGCTAGGATCAAGGGGCTGAGCATTTGCTGTTGGAACCTTCTGAGGAAAATAATTCTCCCATAGATGAAAAACAATTTATTGATATACTTGGTGTATGTAATTCTCCACTTTTTTTTAAATTTAAATTTATTTAATTGGAGGCTAATTACTTTACATAATCCTCCACTTTTGATGTTTTTGAGTGCCTGCAACCAACCTCCCTGAAAGCAGCACCCAGAACATGTCTCTAGACCACTTCTGCTTACAGGCTCCAAGGCCTGCTGGGTTATGAACTCCAGAATAGGAAGTATGTCTCTGAATATTATTGTCATTCCATAGTGCCTAGCTCTGTGTCTGGCACATAGTGGTCATTTCAATAAATTTGTGACAAGCAAATTAATTGGTGACAATCATGTTGATAAAGATGACAGAGAGACAATGAAAAGGTTTTCTTGAAGCTAGAAGATGCTTTTAAGGCAATACACCTCCCCTTGGCAGCACACACTCTCCCCCAAACCCTGGCTGCTTCTTCATTTTTAAAAGAATGTTTTTTTTAATTTGGCTATGTCGGGTCATAGTTGCAGCATGCACGTTCTTTAGTTGCAGCACATGGGATCAAGTTCCCTGGCCAGGGATTGAACCCAGGCCCCCTGCATTGGGAGCATGGAGTCTTAGTCACTGGACCACCAGGGAATTCGTAAACCCTGGCTTCTTTAATTAGAGGAAACAGACAGGAGTTGATCTTCAGATGAGGTCTTTATCCTCCCATCATGTCCATGCCAGGAGAAGCAACCAGTGATAGAGAAGGGAATGAGAGACAGCTGCTTGGGCATGATACCTGGGGTAAGGAGAGGACAGGGATCTCCTCTGCACGCCTGCCTTCGCATTCCTCCAGCTGGGCCATCTTAAGTGTCTTTAGCCAGCTTATCAAGAAGGAACACGACTCTCTGGATTCAGAAGATCCAGTTCTTCAGCTGCTGTGCCACCTCCACCAACTCTTCTTCCACTGTCTAGGCCCTCTATTCTTGGTTCTTTGGCTTTAAAATGAAATTTAAACTCCATATCCTTGAGACTGCCCTTTTCTATCCAAGGGAAGAATGCCACTGCCCAATAATATGGCATTTTCTCTTTAGAACAACTCTATCAGGTTGATAAAGCACAGTTGATTCTGGCTCAGAGAAAGGAGGTCATTTGTCCAAAGTATTTCAAGATTCCTCACTCCGGGCTTTTACCTGTAACACACACCATATGGCCCAACCAGTAAAAATCACACATCATCTTCTAAGACTGCCTGAGAATTTACATGTTGTGTCCTAAAATGGACAAAGTTGTCAGGCAAGAACAGATTTTAAGAGGCCAACTGGCCCACACTTTGGCTATTAGGCAAGTTAACTGTCTAGAAGTTTACTGTGTGTTGAGAAAATACTTGAATCTGAAGTCAAAAGACCTAAGATGTTTGTCCTGGGTCTGCCATTTACTAAGTGGACAATCTTGGGCAAGTCATCTAAGCCTCTGGGACTTAGCCTTCTGTAAAATAGGGACAATAATATTTTTATTTTCTACCTATTGTACATATAATAGTCTACCTATTACACACTTGTGAAAATTAAATGAGATGGTGTATGTGAAAGCTATGAAGTACAAGACAAGTGTTAATTTTAACATCTCAGCCAAACTGTATCTTTGGAGACTCTTTATGTAAAATGTAAATAGTAATCCTTTTTTGTTTATAAGAAAGTTTTATAATAACAGAGATTAGGAGTTCATCTCTGGAGTCAGGCTGCCTGAGTAACCTTGGGCAGTGAGCAATCTTGCTTCTTTCTGAAGCCTCCATGAAGAGGAGATAATACCCATCTCATAGGTGTGCTCATGAGAATTAAATGAGGCAATGTATGCATGGTACTTAAGATATACCTGTCATGGAGAAAGAAACTCTGTGAATGTTAGCTGCTACTATTACTGATTTTATTAATGAAAGTGTGCCATAATGAGGCAGTGTAGTCTATTAAGATCTGATAGAGATCTGAGTCAAGAATCAAAAAGATTCACCTTTTGGGACCTCAGTTTCTCTACCTGCACCATAATAAAAATCATGGTTTCCTTTTTCCAGATTTTCATGGGGATTAAAAAAACATACATGAAGACTTTGAACTAACTGGAATGTTATAAATTGTAAGTTTTTTTTTAAATTGAGTTATTTATTAAGACTAAATTTTTATCAGTTCATCAATTTTTGTTCATTCCTGTCTGCCTTTGGTAAAGTTGTCCACTTCATAGAAAAGGAGTACATCATCTCCCTGTCAGTAAAAAAGATTTCAAATATCATCTTAAAGTACATTCTACAAATCTGCAAGAATATACTCTTTGCAAAGAAAAATTTTCTTTAGGGTGTTCCATATCCTCAATTTGTTTTCTGTACATAGGCTGATTTTAATGTTCACCCAACTCTTGAATTTCCACTTTGGGTATTATCTGCTTTCAATATTTAATCCCCAAAATGACCTCTCATTGCCTTGCAGCGTGCTTCCAGATTACCTCCTTTTTTCTGATTATTAATAGTTAGTATGGCTTCAGGGAATACTTTCATTTTAACATTAAACTGGGAAAAAACAGAAATAGAAAGATAAATCTGTAGCAAGATCAAAAATAGATATCATGGCTAAATATAAATCTGGAGGGAATTATCTAATTATTTGGATGGTCCCTTATCACAGACAATCTAGGATTGATTGCCTTTCATTTTTTCCACATAAGAGAACAAAATGGTTAATGAATACCAAGAGTAATAATTTTTTTCTTTTGAAGAGAATAATTTTAAGCAGTAACTTAAATGCTTCTTCCCCTCAAACGTCTCATGTATATATTATAGCATGTGATTTTCACAAGGGCGTGCATTCTCTTTGTGGCCCATTCAGGTTCATTTTGACTTGTAGGTCAGAGAGCAATGAGCTGGGAAGACCAGGATTTGGTTATGGAGTCACTGTGTAGATTTGCTCAACTTTCTCAGTTACTTTGTTCTTTCCACTCTGCTGAACAGACTTGGAATGGACAACTCTGCTCCTTTTCAGTCTCAGTTTAATTTACAAGCTAGCAGCTGCGTTTTTAGGTTGGACCAACACCAAGTAAGGACTTAGATATGTGAAGAAAGACAAATGTGGTGCCACATGAGGCACAGTAACTATTAAGTTCACGGATATAATACAAATCGCATGCAAATATTATGCAAACTTTTCATTAATTTGTAGAAATTTACTTTAGAGCTTGCAAGCAACATTGAGATCCTATGAGGATTTAAAACTAATGTTTTTAGGTTAAACCAAAAGTAATGCTTTTTGAAGTTATTGCTTTCTTCATACTTACCGGGACTCAATTGCTGAAAATTTGACACTCCTCCCAGCTCCCCATGATGATTTCACTACTGCTTTATTCCATCTTACACCCGGCCTCGGCCCCGGCCCCGCCCCCACTTTGCTTGACGTCACGTGACACAGTATTTGCATACTACCTGGGACTGGGTGTGACGCTCCCCTTTTCTGCATCTTGTCATTGGCGGTACCGGAGAACCAGCCCCCTTCCGGACGGACCAATCAGCGAGCTCTCGGACGTGGGGCAGCAGGCGGTGGTGGGATGGAGGTGGGGTCTTGGGGTTGGATCGCTAGGCATATTAACCAATCATCCTCTGGTAGAGGAAGATCAAGCCGCGGATTGGTTGGGAGGAGGGGTCTGGGGATCCGTAGGCCAATGAGGGCTCTGGGCTGAGGGGGCCGGTCTCCGCCCCGTAGGGCAGATAAGCAGCTGCAGCGGGGGTTGGGGGCTGTGTGGGGCTCGCTGTGGGTCCGAGGCGGGAGAGCGGTCCGGCGGGCGGGCGATGGCCGGGGCCGCAGCGGGCGGCAGAGGCGGAGGTGCCTGGGGGCCGGGTCGCGGAGGGGCCGGGGGGCTCCGGCTGGGCTGCTCTCCTCCAGTCCCTGCCGGCTCCCCCCGAGCTGGTCTGCAGCCGCTCAGGGCCACCGTCCCCTTCCAGCTGCAGCAGCCGCACCAGCGCCGGGACGGGGGTGGCCGCGCAGGTGAGCCGGGCCTGGAGTGCGTGCCGCTGAGGGAGCCGTTGGCGGGGGTGGAGGGGGGGGTGGTGGCTCGCGTGTCGGGGGGAGGGGTACGGGGAAAAGTGTAAGGGGGAAGTGGAATAGGGGCGAAGGAAGAGAAAGGGGGTCGCGGAGAGTCTGCGAGGACGGAAGGAGCGAGAGCGAGGAGCGGTGAACGCGGAGTGCACCGCCGGGACATAGTGCAGGGGAGTCGGGCTGGGAGGTGAGGGGAAGGTCCTGGCAAATGGAGGCTGGCTTTGGGGGCGTAACCGAAATGTGGGCAGGGATGTGGTGTGGGGGTGAATGGAAGATGCACGGGTGGCAGCGAGGTGTGAGGCGCGTGATGGGGGCGCCCTATGCAGGGATTGCACTGGAGCGGGGAGCCGGTGGGCGTTGGATATCTGCACGCTGAGGGGGAGGGGCATGGAGAGAGCCCCGTGGAGCCATGTGTTAGTTCTCCAACTTGAGTTTGGCCCCAGCATCCCGTTCTGCAGCTCTGGAGTTCCTTTTCCCACCGCTTCATACGCGCTTCGCTTTATGGCACCTCCTGGAGCTTGTTTCTTCTAAGCCATTGGAATAAGTTTAACGGCTTCTACCACCATACAAACGCTCCGCTCCTACTCCCTACGTTCCTGTTGGTATGGCCCAAAAGTTGTATGTTCCCAGATCACAAACCTGCTTAATATGGTAGTCTCATTCCAACCATCGCGCGCGCGTGTGTGTGGAGGTGTAGGATCTGGGTAGTTTGCCCCCTGCCTTTCCGTTCTCCCCCCACCAATGCTGTTTTGTCCTGAGCTTGTCAGTCAACGTGGCAGTGGGGTGAGAGCTACAATCAAGTGCAGTGTGGCAAATACTCCCACTTTTTCTACAGCACCAAAAAGATGTCTTAATAGCAGCTTAACGTGGTGGATGTGGTTGGCAAAGAGCAAGCTTAACCTTGCTTTCACGCTCAAAGTTGTAATGGATCCCCTGCAAATACAGGCAGTTAGGAATGGGAGAAGGAACCTACTTGCATGAGGAGGTTGGCCATAAGTTGAAAGTGAGGCTTACATTTGATTCACACCAGATGTGAAAGGATCATTGCACACTTCCAAAGCCTCAGGGTCTACCAAATGTACAAAAGTCATAGTCCCTGCCATCTGATGGTTAATGACATTTTCTAAACCAGAGTTTCTCAGGCTTTTTGTGATTACTAAGCTTAGTTCCAGCCCTTCCTGAAAGTGTAGTTGCTACGGTGCCTTCCTAGGTAGGAATGGGATTAAGAG
Organism: Bubalus bubalis; assembly: GCF_019923935.1. Taxonomy (NCBI): domain Eukaryota; kingdom Metazoa; phylum Chordata; class Mammalia; order Artiodactyla; family Bovidae; genus Bubalus; species Bubalus bubalis. The sequence continues at coordinate 26,241,062 of NC_059159.1, read as the reverse complement.
GGTCTCTGAACTAGAAAGTCTTCGTCTGTCTGGACTTCACTGTAAATGTTAGCATTGCATCTTGGAACACAGAAACTTGGTCAAATGTGGTAGCAAGATGGTAACCAACTAGTACAAGTATGCCTAGAATCTGACGATGTAGAGCAAGGCAATGCCCAGACAAACTCAGGCCTATCGTGAACTGCTCTAAAGCAAACCACAAGAGTACAAACCTGTTGGTTTTGTTTGTGCCTCCTTAGAGTCAGGGAAGTTAGTAGAACAGCAAGCACCAGAACCTAGTCACTTTTAGTGGACATCAGCAGAAAGCCTGCCTGTGTAGTAGTTGGAAAGCTATTAACAGTTGTATTTTAAGAGCAGTTATGTTGTGTTTACTATAGAACTAACATTAAAAGGACAAACACTGCTGGATACTCTGGAAAGAAGAGTGTAGCTTTGGATGACTGAGTTCTTTACGTGGCCAGTTCCTTTTTTAGGACCAGGTACCCTAAGATACTGGTGAAAAACATAGGAGGCTAGAGCTCTGCATGATTTGTTGGATGATTAAAGACAGATTGAGTGATTTCTTGCTTATAGATTGGGCTGAAGGATTGTTTCTCCTCCACCTATTAGTATCCCAGAGGCACTGCTAATAAGGCACTTACCTGGTCTGTAGTGGGATTATTTGTAGGTTTGCAGTGAAGCAGGAGAGAGGAGAGACAGGAGGAAAGAGCAGCCTGAGCCTGTGGACTTATTTGTGACCAAACATTAAAGGAATGTCCCTGGCCTTTGGTTTGGGAGTGCATCAGGTCTTCTACATGTTAACTTTTACCTTTATGTGTGTTCAGATTTTTTCCATTCCTCGGCCTTGAGAAGTGGCAGAAGTGGTTTCCTCTGGGCCCGAAGGGTTGTATGTGATAGAAGGAAATGCTTAGTGGTCATAAACCCTCAAGAGAATGGCTTTGGATGCCAGAGTTACCTGGGTATCAAATCCAGGTTTTATTTTTTACTAGCTGCGTGGCCTAGAAGAAGTTAAGTAACTTCTGTGCCTCAATTTCCTCATCTGTAGAGTATGAATAATAATACCTACATCATAAGAATCAAATGACTCAATAGCTGTAAAGTGCTTAGAACAGCGCCTGGCAAGTAGAAGGTACTCTGCAGTGTTTGCTGCTGCTTATATTGTTATTTTCTCCACCCAGCCAAGGTGAGAGCCTGTTGGCCAGAGCACGTTGCCTTTTCAGGCTTCAAAGAGCAAACCCATATTGGTCTGAAACCAGTACTGCGGGTTTCAGAATTTCAGGGCCTCCCCTTGCACTTTTATTCACTCATCCTTTAAAATGGGCTTTCTAAACAGGGCTCTGAAACCCAGCTTTAAAAAAAGTGAGCTGGAACTGAGTCTCAGAAACAATTGTGTCGTCACTGTTTCTGTTTCCCATCTCAAAGTGATGTAGTGCTCAGGGCTGTGCAGTTATCTCTCCACCACACACCCTGTTGTGTTCTTGACAAGATATCTCAGATGTTGTTGTTTATTTTATTCATTTATTTATTTATTTTTGGCTGTGCTGGATCTTCAGTCCTGTCTGTGCTTTTCTGTAGTTGCAGCAAATGGCTATTCTCTAGTTGCAGTGTTACTTCTCTTGTTGTGGGAGCATGGGCTCTAGGGTGTGCAGGCTTCAGTAGTCGCGGGTCGTGGCCTCAGAGGTTGCAGCTCCCAGGCTCTAGAGCACAGGCTCAATAGTTGTGATGCACGGGTTTAGTTGCTCCGGTGGCATGTGGGATCTTCCCAGATCAGGGTTCCAACCCGTGTCTCCTGGTAGGAGGATTCTTTACCACTGAGCCACTGGGGAAGTCCTAGATGTTTTTTAAAAGAGGAGGGGTTAAGGATTTACCTTCTGTGGCCATTCATCCTTAAGGGATGTCTTCATAAAGTGAAGACGCCTGGGCTTTTATGAGCCTGGGCAGGGGGTGTGGAAGGCAGAAGAGTGAAGAGAAAAATGAAGATCAACTCTTAAGAAGCTAAGAGCTCCTAGTAGGTAGCAGAAACCCAGGAGAAATATCTTACTGCAGTTTCTCCTTTAATTAAATTCTTGTTTGTGTCTTATGTCAATTGGAGTCTGCTGACTTTTAAGTTCTTCTAGGACAGACTGATGTTGAACAAAATGGGGCTAGGAGGTAAACTGTTCTGGGCCCCAGTCTTACGTATTCTGTCTCTGTCTCCATGTCCTGAAAATGAAGCTAATGTTCAATCGAGGTTTGCAAATTCTTCCCTAGAAGACCAGCCCCACGGTCCAGCTGGGTGCTGGGGGAGCCAAATGCTGCCTCTGAATCTCCTCTGCCCACTAGATTCTTCTTAAACCAAGGCTTGGCATTATGGCCGGCAGACCAAATCCAGGCTTCTGCCTGGTTTTGTAGATAAAGGTTTATTGGAATACGGCCATGCTCCTTCATTTATGTATTGTCTGTGGCTGTTTTTGCACATTGGCAAAATTTGAGAAGTTTTGCACAGTGATAGAGTTGAGTAGTTTTGATAGAGACCAAATAGCCACAAAACCTAAAGTATTTACTACGTGAACTTTTCAGGAAAAAAACAAAAAAAATAGCCTACGCCTTGTCTTCCACAATGTTCCTGACCAATATTACTGTGTAAAGATGAGTTTCAAATGTATGTAGTATATACCTCTGCAGAAAATCCTAAGGGAGCAAAGAAAACTCAAGCCTGTATCCCCACTCATATTTTAGGGAAAAAGAAAGGGACATTATCAACTTCTAGTCAGTTCTCAATCTTTATAGAAGATTAGCACATGTAAACCCAGGCTATTCACCCCCACCCTTGTCAGGTGACGTGTTCAGTAGATATAAACTAGTATGGATTTACATAAAAGCTTAACTGTTAGGCAAATTTGCATCTCTACCCTTCTTACCCTCCTTCCAAAGCTAACAACCCACAGTTGCAGTGAACACACTTCAAAATCAGATGGAAATTACTTTCGGCTGTACTTCCTGTTTTGGATTCTTCTCCTTACCTGTTATTTTTCTGAACAGATCATTGAGAGGTGGCATAGTCATCGTTGCCCTCAGATACTGACTTCCCCACAGGGACATAGAGGCAAATGTCCATCAGGTTTTCCACGATGGCCGTCTCAGTGAATGTAAAGCAGCATTGTTATTAGCAGTGCTATTGGTAATTATTAAACTCTCTTTCCCTGCCATGCTTTTGTAAACTTCATCCTTAGGGATGGGTGTTTGGAGAGGTATGGAACAATAAAGGAGGTTGCTTATTAGCGACCCTCATCAGACCATGGTCCTTCTGGACCTTGGTGTTAGAAACAGCCTGGAGATTAGAATAGAGTGTAACTTTTCCATGCCACAGAGCCATCTGTCTATAAAGAAGCTTGGGGCTGCAGTTAAAATCCTTTAAGAGCTACAATTGTCCTTTAAAAACCTGTGATTGAGGCAGCTTCTGTTTGGGAGGCATTAAACATGAAGCACTTCCCAGCCTGACACGGCTAGCTTGCTTTTGACAGCTTTGCTAGCACGGGGCACATGGTCAGCAAAATGCACTGCTGAAGTATCTGACTCTTAAATGTTATCACCAGTGATGGCATCCTTGAAATTGGGGGCCACAATTCCTAACTACTTATACTTTTGGTACTCATAGAAGCATGGGTCCATGAGTTATTCAGTATTTTGTACAGCAAAGGATTGTCCATATGGGAAGCTCTCCACTTAGGTAACATAGAGTGAGGATTTTTCAAACTATTTGAGGTCAGTGGAGAAAGGCTGAGAACAATGGTGGGGTGTGGCAGTAAGAGGACATTGTTCTCTCTGGTTCCAGATATAGACTATCCTCTAGAAAATTTGAGGCAGGATTGGAAAATTTTCATAGTTGTGTTGGCAATATGAGTGTTGCCAGAGTGGTTGGTGGGCTTTAGTAGTCCAAGAACACTTCACCTACATTTTCTGCCAGTTTACAATGAATAATGTGATGGGCACCAAGGCCACACTATCCCTTGGATCTTAATGGAGCCCTCAGATCTTAATCCTCCTCTGGATTCTTACAGGCCTCATGTAGAGCCTTGATGCCAAAGGATTCAGATTTTATTTTAGGGTGTGACGTATTCTGGGCGCAGGTCGATTTTGAGTCCTTTTTGACACCATCATATATATCACACACTATGACACTGGCACGAATGCTTTACTAGGCTTAGCTGGGCTTGCTTTTATTCCACAGGCAGCTTGGAGCCCTTTGAAAGGGCTGGAAGGGAAAGCCTTGTGTTTCTTCCCATTTCAGAGTGAAGGTGGGTCGCTACCCGCAAGTTTGTTTGGTGAGATGGGGCTGTCTCATCTTTTATCACCCTCTGAGATGGCTAGAAGAGGGATCAGGGAAGAGTGAAAGCAGAGAAAAGATGAGTGAGAAATCGGGTGATTTGAGTCTTCACAGAGGGCTCTGTTATTTGGTTTGCCACTTTATGAATTAACCAAACATTAGCCAAACTAGTCACATTGTTGGGTCCAAAACAAATCCTGATCTCAGAGAGAAAAGAGTTTGGGATTATATTTAAAGTTATAAATGATCTGTGCTTCAGTTCCTCTCCAGTCATGTGGAACTGAAGGGGCTCTTGTTCTTGGGAACAGCTGTCTGGAGGGAGGCTCTCCACAGCTGGCTGCTCTCAGCCAGGCCTCCGGCTCATGGTCCCTACTGAACTTTCTGGGTTTGAAAACTCTTCCTGGCACTTTGCTTTTTTCTCCACACTTTTCCTCAGAGTTGCTACAAAACTGAATGCCCAGCTTGGAGTTATTTAAGTATTTGTCCTCAGGCTCTGAATATACTTCAGTTGACTTTTACTTTGTGCGAGCACCACAGCCAATCAAGGGTGGCTTTAATGAACTTAAAAGAATGCTATCAAAGTATTTCATAATAGGAAAACTTTTAACTCCAGCCCCTGGGGAACCTGGAACTAAAGTCTGGGCTGTGTGCAGACACTTACTCAGACAGCTGACACCAGGGGTGGTGAACGCCTTGGGGTCAGCTCTGCTGCACATTCTGGAAGGGTGGATTGGCGGGGGGTGCTGGGGAGATACCTCCGAGGGCTTTGGATGATCTGAAGTGCAAGGCTTTAGGGTTGGGGGAGTTTTCTCTCCGACGCTGCCCAACTGTGACTTCTTAGAGTTGGCAGGATTTCGCAGGCAGAGTGGTAGTTTGGGGCGCCACTCCTCTGACCTGTGTGCCCCATCTTGCAAATGGCGGGTGGCTTTCCCAGGAGGAACTTTCTTAACAAGTGTAGTTCTCGTTTACCACCTGCCCTGCTGCTTGCCTCCCTCATCATCCGATCCTAAATAAAAACGTGCAGGAGAGCATGGAGGTCTAACCTCCTTAAGAGGCAGAGGTAGGATTAAACATACAGCTCTGAAAGCAAATTACTAGCACATGCACTGGTGAATAAAGTGTAAATTCAAGCTAGAGGAGGTACAAAATGAAGGAATATTTAGAGTTAGGTAGGATTAATTAGAGAATTACTGAGATGTCTCTAGTAGGCTTTTTTTTTTTTTTTTAAGTTGGCTGGTGTATTATTCTCCCTACGGTTAAATTAAATTTTTACTCTCTCCCTTCCCTTTTGAAAGTGGCATTAGTGTGTCCTTGTTTGGTCAGCTGTGCTCTTTAACTTTCTCAAATCTCTTTAGGCCCTTCTGCCCCATGTTGGAAATTGTGTGCCTGCCTTTTTAAAAGATAGGCACCTCATGTTTCAAGTTCAAGTGCAATGGAACTCACCCTGCAGCTTGAACAGATTTGAGTGTTTTTGCAGAGGGAGGGCCAGGGCAGCTGGGGAGTGTCGTGCTCAATAAATACTTGTTGGATGGAGTTGCTGGAAAGGGAGCAGGGGAGGGGGAGTGAGCTGCGCTTCCCCAGGCTCATTTGAAATGGTTTTTCCCACTTTTGGTCCCCACACACTCTCTTTAGCTACTTACAAGGCACCCCCTCCCCTCCTGAAGTGTTAGTGTTCTCTCTCTTCCAATCACTGGTCTCCCATTCATCCTGGTTATTGGGCTCAAAGCCCAGCTGGTGGCAAAGACGTGGCATTTCCATGGATGTCTTTGCTAGGCCTGTAGATTCTCTTGCCCCACACACTGAAAGCCAGAGGGTGAGCTTGGGTGGTTAGTTACCAGGTTGATCCATGGAAACAGCCAATGTTTAGGATTTTGTTGTGATTTTGTAAAAGAGCCAGATGACCTGGCTTTAGGCTTAGACGTGTATATGGGTGAGAAGCCAAGGATGAAGGCTGGATGTCCTTTGATTCCAGGTGGATTTGCACCAAATTCCTAGGAGTGCTATAATGTATAAGGAAAGCAGAATCTGAATTAGCAGCTTTTCTGGGCTAAAGAACGGAATTGTCTAGCTTGTTGGCTAGACAAAATTGTTGGCTTTAGGGTGACCAGAGGTGTGATCAGGCTAGAAGCTCCCATCCGAACCCAGGCACCATCCTTTATATTAATACAAAGCACTGCTGTTTCTTCTTCTCTTTTCCCCACCAAGTGGGGGAAATACTGTAAAGAGATGCTCACTGTCATTCTCCAAGCCCTGATACCTACACTGTCATGTGTCGAGCCTGTGTTCTCCTGCCAAATTGCAGGCCTGGTGGCTTAGTCAAAATGGTTTCATAAACCTGCCCAGCTGGGGGTAACTTTGAACAGAGTAAAAATGTGATTATAAGGGGGGAAAAAGCAGCTTCTTCCCTCCTCCCCTCTTCTCCACCCCCCAACCCCACTGCCACATACTGCTTCCCTTTAAGAGTTTTCTGTGCTCTGTGTGTGTTTGATCGCCCACACAGCTTTGAGAGAACCGCAGCTGATAACACGTGCGCTCCCTGCCCCACACCTGCAAGCTGGCTGAGAACCTGATGCCTGGCCCCTGTTTGGCAATTGTCTTGTAACTCATGCCCATCAGATATGACACACAAATTGGAGTTGAGAGTGGAGTGGATAGCATTTGACGTGACGGAGGGATGCAACCAGAGAGCTTTCACAATATTTTGTCATCTGGATTTCGAGGCTGGGGAGGGGAGGCCCATGCAAGGCCATCCATGCGGTGTGTGCACATCTTAATGCCGGAGGCAGCACCTGGACTCTTTCTCATTAGAACCTCTATCCTGGGGAGTTCTCTTTTCACAGAAGGCTAAAGCAGCTGCTTCTGTGGAAAGAAAGTTTGGATCCCAACCCCAGAAAGCCCCAAAATCCATGTGGATTTTTCAGGGAAGCGGAGAATGTGGGTAGCGTTAGTTGTGACAGTGCATTCTGCATGTTTGGCTCTTTGTTGCTTGCAGTCGGTACCCTTGAATGTTTTTCCTTTATTCTCATCAGAGGCCTGCAGTGCAGGTGGCATTTGCTTGTTTTTGCAGATAGGAAAACTGAGGCCCTTAGAGGAAGTGACTTGCCCAAGACTGTGTGACTAGTAAAGTCCTTTTGCTCCTGATCCAGGGCTCTTCCCACTTACGTGTGGAGAGCCCGTGAGGAATTTCCCTCCAGGCTGGCATCCTGTGCTGCCTGCCCACACACATCCAGCCTGTTTCCCTTTTGCTCACATACCTGTATACCAGGAGCAAAAGTTCATATGTTTAACTGACCAGAGAGAATTAGGAAGATGGACTGCAGAGAAATCTGTTCCTTTAGCGCCCCATAAGTGACTGTCCACTTGATGTGGCTGACTGGAAGTTGATGGTAGCAACATTATATGTGTGATATGGTGGCAGCTTTTGAGTGTTTCCAACTGGTTTGAAATATGCAATTTCCATGCAGAATGAGAAGCTAACCGAGAGGCAGAGTTTTCCTGCCTCTGTGGAGTCATGGTTATGGTTGCTAAGCTTTGACCCATGTCAAGGAGATATTCTTAAGATGGAGCTTACAGAAAGGGTGTCTTTCTTATGTGTAAGTGTGGAATCCCCCCAAACCACCCAGATAAACGTGGGTGGTGCATTCCTATGGTGGGGAGATAGGTACAGATGGGATTGCGGCTTAGATGACAATTTAGTCCTCCATATAGGGGATGACTGGTGCAGACCTCCACCACCCTGACCATGTCCTGCCTGAATGTGTCTCTCTTCTAGCTTTAGATTAACTGGGAGTGGATTCATTGTGATACCTGATAGTGCCTTTATGAGACAAGTGTGTATCCAATAAGGGGACTGTCAGGGACTTGAACTCAGGAGTAAGCTCCATCTAGGGATGTGGTATCATGGAGAACTGCCTGGGCTGCTCTGACTTCCTTGTTTCTCTTACAAAGCCAGATTTTGTATAGAATTCTTTTTTTTTTTTTGTATAGAATTCTTGAATGTTCTAATAACCATATGCTTATGTGGAACCTTTCTTTCCCAGTTATTTCCCAACTGCATAGGTAAAGCCCCATTATAACAAATATAAATATAGTTCTATATAATAAAGTTGTTTCCATGCTTCATTTAAATGCTTTTGTTGTTGTTTTTTTGTGTGTGTTTTTTTTTTCTTGTTTAAAGAAAAATAAAAGGATAACCAACTGTCTTATGTAAATAGTACTTTTTCTGGTCCCTGTCCATGTAACAGTTCATCTCTAAGCCAGAATATGCGAGTGCTTACTTTTGCTTTGGAGGTGGGGAGTGGGGCCGTGGACCTATCACCAAGTAGCATGCCCCACTTGGCTTTTTCTTCATCGCGAACCGCCCCCCACCCCAGTCGTTTAGACAGACCACCACACAAAACCCAACAAAGGACAGTATGTGTTGTGTAGCTGGATGTGAGTGTGTGTGTGTGTGTGCACACGCTCATGTTTGTCTTAAGTGAGAACATGTGGGTGCTGGATGTGACTGTAGGAGAACATGTATATGAGTGTGTATGTCAAGAAAAGTGCATGTGAAAGAAAGCAAATGATAAACAGGACAAATGTTTAACATCAGGCAAATCTGGGGAGAGGGCGTATGGGTATTCTGTGTCCTGTTCTTGTTCTTACATCTATATGTTTGAAATGCTTTCCAAATAAAAAGTTTTGAAAAATGCTAGGCTAATTTGACTGTATCAGGAGTTCTTTAGAATGGAAGTTTTCTTCTGTCATCCTTGTAACATTTCTTATTCTTCCCATTTAACAGAAGGAACAACCGAAGCCCAAAGAAGTTAAGTGACTCGTCTTGAGTTCATGTAGCACGTTGAGGCAGGATTTGGGCCCAAGTGTTGACCATTATGGTAGGAGACTGCAGCTTGTCCCTGCTGCTTGAGCTGGACAAGGTTGGCCTCAGATTCTGAGAGCCACTGGGTGCCTGCTCCCGTGTGTCTGAGCCCAGTCCGTGCCCCACATTGACCCGGCAGAGGGGTCAGCAGTGTTGCAGCGGCTGCTAGTCCGCACTGAGCATGTTCAGGATGCCCAGGTATCTTCTAGGGAAAAGTGCTTCCTCATTCTGAGAAACGTTCTCACTCTGCTCTTCATTCAGCTCTCTTCATTTCTTAAAATCCATGAAATCAGAAGGCTTTCGTGTGCCAGAGCTGCAGAGTAATACTACTTTTCATTTTTATAGTAGAAATCTGAGGGGAAAATAAGTTTTGTTTATTAATAGAAAGTGATGCCAGATTATAGGCTGGGCCAGGCAGCTTTCTTGGCTGTGTACCTGTCTGCCTGTTGTGCCCACCACCTTGTGAGTGTACAGGAGCCTATGCTTCAGTGCAACTCATCTCACCAAGTAGACAGGAGTTATAACTTCATACACAAAGGAAGAGCTGCACTCTTTGTCAATGAAAATCTTCCACTGACCACAGGGCCCCAAGAGGAGTGGATCTGGTCATCGCTGCTAAGCAGTGTTAAGGGTCCAGATGCTACTGTTTGTTCCCAGCCCTTGTTCTCTCTCTCCACACTGCGTACTCTGCATCTGTCTGTGCTCCTTCAAGGCACTTGAATTATTCCTGACATTTTTGTTTACTGACATTTCCTGCCAGTTTTCAGAATTGGGGTAAGTGAATGAGTCCAACTCTACTGCTTAACATAGAAGAAACAGTTTTTGGAAAATCTTTAGTTTTAGTATGTGTCATTTACGTAACTAAATTGCCACCCCGCGACCACCCTAAAGTGTGAGACTGTGGTTAAGTTGGCCTCAAAGGACTTTTTTCAGGTACTCCAGCCAGTTATGTGAAATGGACCCAAGAGCATTTACTGTGTTGTGCTGTGCTATGCTTGGTCGCTAAGTCACGTCCGACTCTTTGGGACCCCATGGACTGTAGCCCGCCAGGCTCCTCTGTCCATAGGGATTCTCCAGGGAAGAATACAGGAATGGGTTGCCATGCCCTCCTCCAGAGGATCTTCCCAACCCAGGGATCGAACCCAGGTCTCCCACATTGCAGGCAGATTCTTTACAGTCTAAGCCACCAGGGAAGCCCAAGAATACTGGAGTGGGTAGCCTATCCCTTCTTTATGGGAACTTCCTGACGCAGGAATTGAACTGGGGTCTCCTGCATAGCAGGCGGATTCTTTACCAGTTGAGCTATCTGGGAAGCCCCTTTAGTATATTACTATGCCAGTTTTTATGCTTTGCTTGTTTGTGCTTAAGCGGTTATCAAGCTATATAGGCTGTCTCCAGTGTTCTTTTGGCTTTGTCTCACCCCAAAATCAGCGCCCAGTGGATAGCATCCAGAATCCAGATAAGATGCAAGAGGATGAGAAAAGGCTGTCCCCAAGGTCCTGCTGGGTGCTGTGCAGTGTGGAGGCCTGTGTTAGAGCTGCTGTACAGATGGCCAGAGCTGTCTACTTGAGGGGGACCCTGACCACTGAGTCTTTTTCTTCCAGCTCTTAGAGGCATGTAGGGGACATCTTAGTAATTAACACCCCAGTCTGTTCCCATGGATCATATTCTCCCTTTGCTTCAGGAGGATAAGCCTGTTTTTTACCTGACTCATAAAAGGTATCGTTACTGTCAAGCAGCTTTTGGTTTAAGGGCAGATACAAAACCCATCATGTATGGGGAAAATGGTATTACCCACCTTCTACGTCCTCCTCAGCCCCTGAAAGCACATGTGGAGAGGTCACTTGACAAGCATCCTTCTGCTGTGAAGTCATCAGTGGTCTCAGGTGTACAGTGAGGGTTGGAAAAGTCTTCCCAAGGTCATACCTTTCAAGGCTCTTTCTAGAGGAGCCATTTGATCTCGTGTTTCAGACAGGGTTTACCCTGGAGGCACTATATGACCTTTGAGCCTCCCTTAGGAGATCTAAGCAACCAGCAGGACTGGGGCTTTAGAGCAGGGGCTGCCCTGGAATGTTGCCTAGCACACTTTGGGGTTTTTCCACCAGGCACAGCCTGGGAATTTGCCTGGGATTTGAGGTCAGGCTGGATCAGTTCCAGAATGTCAGAGGCCAGGTAGGGAATCACTCGGTGGGATGGAGTGGTCTTTTGGGTATTTCTGTTTTGAAGCTGGGAACAGAGTAGAACTTGAGTAAAGAGATGGACATAACCAGAGAAGACTTTGCAAGTGGGACAAAATGATCATGGAGGTTTTCAAGGCTTTGAGGGTTGAGCAGAGTCAACCCTAATAGGATTTTAGACCCTGAAGGCAAAGCATGGCCCTGAGAAACAGAATCGATTAATTGCTCCTTTAAACCCCCCTCACCAACCCCCAGCCCGAAGCAAAATGAACCAGAGAAGAGGTCCTGTCAGACCTACTGAGGTGTAGCAACTGAGCAAACCTGCCTCCTGAGCTCTGCTGTCTACTCAACAGTTACCACGTGACAGCCCTTCTGCCTGTGGCAAGCCACAGGTAAATTGAGTGCTATTTATACTCTCCTGCGTGGGGGCGGAGGTGGGAGAGATGGCCTGGGAGCCCACAATACAGCTGCCTGATCAGCCCAGGTAAGACATATCTCACTTGGACTTTTCTCCCTTAGCTAATTTTGCCCCAAATGACAGCATGGGCTTTGTTTTGGGGCTTTCAGTTTAGCTGACTCTGTCAGTAGCCATCTCTTATGATTCACTCTTTAACAGTTGGGGAATTCTAGAACTAGCTGGGACTCAAACTCTCTAGGTACAACCTCCTGCCTTCTGGGAGGTGAATATTGAGACCTCTGGGGCCATGTGACGGTCCTTCCCTGGAGCTTTGCAAGGGCAGACACTACCATCTTCCTCATCCGTCCCTCCTGTTCTGATGAGCAGGAAGTTCTTCTTTTTATCTGGTTGGAATCCCTCCTAATTGAAGTCTTTTTCTGTCCTTTGTTTTTACACTCACACAGTTCACCTTCCTCCTGGGATCTAGCTACCTTCTCTTTAGCTACCTTTACTCATTTTCCCTGGGATCTCACTGGTTCCTACATTCCTGCTGAAGAGCAGTAATGGCGAATGGATGCCCAGGGCTAACATGGTGGGGCTTAACTGAGGTGATATCCAATTCCACCTGTGTTTCTGAACCTGTGGGAACCCCTTAAGTTTGCCCCGTCTAGGTCTTGCTCCTGGGATGACATGCCACTTCTTAATTTTGTTTTTTGTTTGTTTGTTTTAAAATTTTTGGTCATGCTGGGCAGCATGCAGGATCTTAGTTCCCAAGCCAGGGATCGAAATTGCCTCCATCCCCTGTATTTCCTGCAAGTGGGAAGTTAGGTCTGGGGCCCAATTTGATTCAAGTAAAACATTTGGGGCATGAACGTTTCATGGGTGAAGTTGTGTGCCCAGGATGTATCACTTCAGGAGGCACATGGGGTCAGGCCTTCCATTACTAGTAATGCTGAGTTTGATCACTTGAGGTGGTGATCGCCAGTTTTCCCACTGCAGAAGTACATTATTCTCTTATAAGTGGTTTATGGGGAGATACTTCAGCGTTAAATATTCTGTTCTCCACAATGTTTTTCCCCAGTAGTTTTGGCATCCACTGATGACTCTTCCTGACTGAGCCGTTACTTTGGGAGTTGCGTAAAGCTGGTTCTAAACTAACATAGAAGGGCATGAGTATTAATGTGAGCTGTTCTAAAGAGGAATAAAAAATTTGGGAGTTTTGGAATCCACTTGGGGGGGGGAAGGCAACAAATTGAGGCCATCAAATTCGGTCAGAGTCTAGATTATTTTGTGTGACTTGGACTGATAGTAAATTGAGTATCGGCTGCTCACACATATGTTGCTGTCTGGCAGTTTGTGAGGTTAGGGAGAAGGCAGGCTAGGTGAAGCTAAAAGTAAGTCATGATTTGTTTACAAAGCAGAAATTACTTTGATTATTTGAACATTATCTGTAATTCTGTTCTTTTTTTTTTTTGTAATTCTATTCTTATTTCCTTTTCTTTCTTTCACTCACTTTCCACTGACCTCACTAGAATAGGGATCCCTCCTTTATTAATTGCCTTCTTTGTCGTTTTGTCTCACATGCCCAGTGAGCAGAACTGTCCCCTGGATGCAGGTTTGACTGCGCTGGTTCCTAGTGGGGGAAAGGAATAGAGAACCCTTCCAGACTGAAGGGAAGTTCCTGAACCAAGGCATCCAGCCAGTCATGCCAATTGAGTCTGACAATGAAACACAAGAGGGAAAATGAACTTTGAAAAGTCTTCTGTGGGGAAAAAAGACCTGTGTCTCAAGTTACTCTGTGGCATTGGAGAGATGTCTACATGAGGGTGTTCCTGGGCCCTCACCTGGAGAATTCCTGAGAGTATGTGGGGCATACACATTCAGAACAGAACTCAGGGTAGGGTTTCAATCACGGTTGTCCTCTCACAGGATTTACTGTAGATGAACCTCTCCAACCTCTGGTTCTTCCTTCACCTCTTTTATCTTTAAATAGCTGACTGGGCATCATGATTTCTTCTCTGCTTGATAGGGATCAGATTGTTGTCTGGAGTGAAGATACTGAAGGTTTATGCCTGTCCTCTGAGTTTCTAGCAATGCAGAAATTCATCACTCCCAAATAAACAAGGTGTGAGAATTGTTTTTAGGGGGAGAAGGCTAGGCCATGGCTATTTATGCTCTTCTTACAAAGCCCAACTAGATCCCCAAAGAAAGCATGCTCCAGTCAGTAACGCTAGTATTTTGTCCTGTTTTAAGAATGTTGAAATCCTACAGAACTCCTTTTCAGAGAATTCAGATAAAAGGTGAAAAGTCCACACCACTTCCTTTTCTTCTAAGTGCAGCTGCTTGAGAATTGAACAAATATCTAAGTAACTGCTGTTTTCTCTTTGTGCACACGCGCGTGCGCGCGCACACACACACACACGTACACTGTGGAATCACCCTTTCCCTCCTTGCTAGGAAGAGCCTGGGACTTCCTTATTTTTCCCCCATAGTGAAAAACCTCCAAATGAGTTTCTACTGACACTTCTCTCCAGCCGCCCGTAGGTGTGGTCTGCATCCTGGGGAGTCAGACACACAGTGAGAAATGCTTTCACCTGAGCTGCACACTTAGATACGGAGGGAGTATTAAGTACAGAGCCAGTATTGAGGTCTTGGCTGAAGTTTTTCATTTTTTTTCTCTTTAGTTAAACCTTGAAATGTGCTGTTACTCTTTTTTTCTTCTTTCTTTTTAATCTCGTTTCTTTAGTTTCTTCTCCCTGTTATGGTTGAAATGAGCTATTGCTTGGTGTTGAAAGACGTGTTTAAAGCTCCGGGTTTAATTTTCCCAGCTGGGATGGATGGGGTCTCCTTGGGCTTTCCAAGGAGGGCTTCTAACTCCTGTACAGTCATATTGGGGATTTCAGTTTGACCACAACTTCCCTCCAAAACCCACATGTCCCTGAGTTAAGCAGTTAAGCAGCGCGGGACCACAAGCAGCTCAGAAGACTGCCTGCACTGCTTAATCCCAGCACACATACTAAAATGGAAAAGTAATCCCCATGAAGCTGCGAGAAGGAACTTCCCCTAATTACTGCAAATCTGGTATTGGGGAAATGTTTAGAAACTCGGAATCTCTGTTTTACTTTGCTCCCCTCCAGATGAGCATTCCTCCCTGCCCCCACCCCCAGCAAAAGTGCTGCATCCCAGCTAGGAGAAAGGACAGGGCCTGCTCCCCGGTGTGCAGCCGGCTGCCTGCCCCAGCCTCCCGGCCGCCCTGCCTCTGCCCGCTCCCAGCGTGAAGATCAGCAACTGAAAAAAGCACATTGTGAGAAAAACATGTGTAATAGGATCTCATTAAGAAAAAATTATATCTATCTATCTATCTATCTATCTATATATATATATATCTATGCCTATGTATGTGCCCCGAGATCAGGAAGGATTGCTCAGTAGTGATTTTTGAGTGGTGGCATGCATCATTTTTTAAGTTTTGCTAATCTGCATTTTAAAAAATTTCCTTTAATTTCCTCCAATATATTTACAGCTTCTGTTATAATGAGAGTTTTTTCTCTTAAAGAGGGGAGGTAAGACTAGTGCTAATATTGGTTCAAACCTCAGCAACATGAGAAAGCGACTAATAACTTGTTTGTTGAACCTGCCAGTTGCTTAGTTTTGCCACGTGTGAAATCTCATTGACTCTGTCTCTTCTTACTTCTGTAGTCCTTCTTGGATATTTTGGAGTTACTCAGACTCATGGAGTGAGTCTGGAGGATGGATGGAGAGTAGCCTCATCTTACTTCCCAGGCTTCTCTCCTGCGTTGCCCAAAAGATAGTAAAATAAGGGAAGTAGCCCCATAGCTGCTCAGCCAGGACCCTTTGGTCAGGGGCTGTTCTCTCCTTGTAAGCTGCTAAGCCTCCACCCTGTAGTCTAGCTCTGGCCAAGTTGAGAAGGGCAGCCGCAGATGCCTCACTTCCTGTGTCATCTGCTGCCTTCCTCCTCCCCGACCCCTCCTCCTAAGAGCTGTTGCCCTTCTCCTTTGGGTTCTCAGAGTGGAGGTTTACTGGTGTGGTTAGGCCTGAGCTGATTTCCAGCCAGGGATATGAGGTCCTTCTGGAGAGTCAGTGGCTGGAGGAACCCCAGAGGCTGAGCTGGCAGCCTGGCCCTTAGGGATTATATTGGCTGCCCCCACTTCAGCCTGGTCAGAAGCTTCTTGTCCTGCTCCTCCTGTGTCACCATCGCTGGCTCATGATGGGCACTTAGAATCTGCTACTGAAGGAATCGATCAGTCTGCTGTGGTGTGCCCAGCCCCTTGTCAGCTGTTCGTGTGTTTCTGCCCTATTCACTGTTCCCCAAGACACAGACACTGGGTCGCTGGTCCTCTCCACTCAGAGGCCCCCTCTCCAAAGCCATACACAGGCAACAGTTGGGAGACAGAGCCAAGTGGCTCCGGAAGATAGCACCTAGGGCTTCTTATCTCCCGTGTGTGCTGTTTTGTTTTTCCCATTTGCTGTTGCCCAAGAACCGAAGCATCCGCCACTGCTCAGCTGCATGGTGAAACAGCCTGGCCCTGTGCCAGGGAGCTTCGCCAGGTGGTTGGGCTGTGGAGGCTGCTGCATGCGATGGGCCGATAATACCCACAGCACTGTAAACAGGACACCCCACCCTCCTGCAGCCACCCAGTCAGTACCCCGGCAGCCTGTTGCTTTGTCTTGGCCTGTCGTGATAGGGGCAGCTCTTCTCAAACAGGGCAGCCAATTGTCCTGTTTCTCTCCCCCTGTTTCCCAAATCTGAGAGGGTACTTTCCAGAAATGAAACCAGTCCATTTTCCGACCACAAGCAACCGTTCTTTGTGACTTCTCAACGCTTCTCCTTTAACCATAATCACACAATTGCAGGGCAGAACCCCATCCCCAGGTCTTTCCGGTATACCCATGAGGGAGGGAGAGCCCAGGAGCTCCTGTTCCATTTGCACTCACTCAGGGGACATGCCAATCTGACCAAGCCGCTGATGCCTACGCCTCCCAGTGGCTGTTTCCCCTGCACTATTCTCTCTGGAGACTGTCTGGCCTGGGTTAGACCAACACTAGGGGAGGAAAAGGCTCTGACACTAAGCTGCCCCCTTCCCAGGGGACGTTGGTGGCTGGAACTCACCCTGCGTGTCTCCTCTTCCTATACGCCCCACCTCCACTTTCAGTCCTAAAAGATCACAGCATGGGGAAGGGTTAACTGACAGTAATTGGTTTGATGTAATCTATCAAAGTAAAGTCTTTTGCCTCTCATCTTCTGTTCTTTGCAGCAGGGGTTCAACCGGTACCTCGTCTCAGATCAGCGGCAGCATTAGATTAGAAACAAAGTGCATAGTAAGTGTAATGTGTTTGAAATATCCCGAAACCATCCCCTCCACTCCAGGTCTGTGGAAAAACTGT
The DNA here is from genome assembly GCF_019923935.1 of Bubalus bubalis. NCBI lineage: Eukaryota > Metazoa > Chordata > Mammalia > Artiodactyla > Bovidae > Bubalus > Bubalus bubalis. Next base: position 26,223,915 of record NC_059159.1, on the reverse strand, counting down.
CTTCCCAGAAACCGGTCCCTGGTGCCAAAAAGGTTGGGGAGCGCTGCTTCCCTAAGAGATAACAAGCCGGGACTGTGCTCCTGTCGATGATAGAAGAGCAGGTCTGGTGAGGGATGAAGGGCGCATGGTGCGGGCTGCAGTCACATCACAGTGAGGGCCGAGCTGAGATCGGAACCAGATCGCTTGCACCCAAGTCCCTTCCAGATATGTCGGGGCCACGCTCCACCAGCCAGTGGCCCCTTTGAGGATGGTACAGAGCATGCCAGTGTCTGACTTCGGCTTTGGTTTGTGTTGCATTTGGGGGAGGAATGTGACGCCTTGGTTTTGCCCTAATCAGTTTTGGTGATATTCCTTTTTTTTTGTATTTGGAGGAGCAAGTCAGAACCCCCGAAACCCTGCGAGTCTTTGTGAATAACTTTGGTCAGAAATGACTGGAGGGCATGTAGAATTGACCGAAATGGGTGTGGAGTCTTACACCAAATTCCAGGATCTTGGGCCCTCCCCAGCCCTGGGGATGCTGGGGAGTAATGTAGCCTCTGGTTGCTGCCCTTGAGAGTGGGCCCCTGTAGTTCAGCAATGGGGTAGGCTGTGAAGGGTATCCATGGGAACAGTGTAAGACAGGCGTGGTTTCAGACATCCCTGGGGATACCAGACTTTCCCTCAGGTTTCAAAACCTCCAGAAAACCAACCAACCATCTGCTCCACGTACCCCCACCCCCGCCCCCCGCCCCCAAAATAGACACCTGGTCAGGCCCGCAGTCTCCTTCCTCACTCCCTTCCCTGAAGGAGCTGCCAGGCACTCCTTCCTTCAGGTGTGTAGGCAGGTGTCCCACACCCTCACGGGCATTACTGATAAAGGAAGGTCGAGAGCCCCCGTGAGCTGATGTAGGAAGGAGAAAGGTTGGGTTTGAATGTATGACTGCTCCTCACTCACTGGGCGACCAAATCCAATGTGAGACTGGACTTCTCTGTGCCTTGTTTTCCTTATCAGTCTTTCTGGAATCTCTTTTAGGAAAACAAAAGACTGTACCCACACAAGTACTTTGGGGTAAAACTTGAAAGTATTATGTAAATAGGGGTATACTTAAAGCCTCAGAATGGAAAAATTCTAAAGGAGCTTTTTGCAACAAATTCTGCTGAGGGGCTGGGAGAGGTGTCTCCAAGAAATGTTTCTCCCCAGAGCTTTTTCTCACCCCTGGAGCCACAGCCCCCTTCCTTCCAACAGCAGTGAAGCAGCTGTTAGGATCATGGGGTTCTGGCCTCTATGCCAGTCTCTGGCTCATCTGCTTCCCACCTGCTCTTTGCTTCTCTGTCGTGTAATCTTGTAAACTTGCCCTCCAGAACCCCTGCCTCATCCGTGGTCTCTGAGAGACAGTTTGGGAGAACCACAGGATAGCATTTTGGTGTCTGACCAGGCTGCCAGCATGGGTCAGAAGCTCCCAGAAATATCCGGATTGCCATCTTCTGATCTTAAACCAAGGATAGAAAAACAAGTGGTTGAAATGCCAGTGTAGGAGATGCAGTTGGGACTTGAACCTAGCATGCCTGTCACTAACTTATTGAGCAACAGGTGCAGGGAAGAAAGGAAAGACATTGGCCTCCCTGAGCCTCAGAGGAAAGGGACAAGCGACTCTGGGGGATTTACTCACAGGGAGCAGGGTGAGCATGGATATGCAAGGCAGACACTCTTGGAATCCAGGTGTAATTAGAGCAGGCTCACCCTTATAGTAACAGGTTTTTGATTTTGTGCAAATACTTAATGCATCTGCCAGTGTTCAGCCCTATGCTGTAGATGCTGTGTGGGGTTCAAAGATAAACTAGACAGAGCCCTTGGCCACTGGTTATTTATTATCTGAGAGTTACAAATACTTGTCATCCGAGAGAAGCTGCGAAGTACTAGAAGAGGACACAGCAAGGGCTTCCCTGGGGGTCCAGCAGTTAAGATTCTGTGCTTCCACTGCAGAGGGCATGAGTTGAATCTGGTCAGGGAATTAAGATCCCGCATGCTGCACAGAGCAGTCTAGACAGAAAAGAAAAAAGGAAGAGTGCAGAGTACTGAGGGAAATCAGAAAATCCTGAGACATTCCTTCCAGGGGACCCAGGAGACTCCGTCAAGGTGGAGATGGTTAGGCTGGCCCTGATGGATGGGTCAGATTTTAGCCCTGATCCACATGTGCAAAACCTCAGAGGAGGTCAGGCCTAAGTCGTGGATGGGAAATGGTGTACAATAGTTTGTCTGGGACATAAGATACCTTGAAGAGTAGTGATGTGTAAAGAAAAGGTAAGTGGGACCAGAAAACAAGGCTTTTGAGTGCCATCTTTGAAAGAAAGCCTTTAAAGAGTTTTAAGAGTGTTAAGGTCATTTAAAATGATGTGTTGAGATCACTATATATTGATTTGGAAAGGTGTTTATAAGGTGAAAACACTGCAAAATAATATATACAGTATAATCCCATTTTTATTTTGAAATACATGCACGCACACACTGCACAGAAGGCAAGGCCCCCAAGGATGTATATCTCATAGTATTATCAATGAAGCTGAGCGCCGAAGAATTGATGCTTTTGAACTCTGGTGTTGGAGAAGACTCTTGAGAGTCCCTTAGACTGCAAGGAGATCAGTCCTCAGTGTTCTTTGGAAGGACTGATGTTGAAGCTGAAACTCCAATACTTTGGCCACCTGATGCGAAGAACTGACTCATTTGAAAAGACCCTGATGCTGGGAAAGATTGAAAGCAGGAGAAGGAGACGACAGAGGGTTAGATGGTTGGATGGCATCACTGACTCAATGGACATGAGTTTGGGTAGACTCTGGGAGTTGGTGATGGACAGGGAGGCCTGGCGTGCTGCGGTCTATGGGGTCACAAAGAGTCAGACACGACTGAGCAGCTGAACTGAACTGAATTGATCTCTGGGTGTTGAGATTTGAAGCTTTTTGCTTGTTTATTTACATATTTCTTTGCACTACTTTTTTTTTTTTTTTTAATTTCTCTTGTTGTGGCATGTGACTTCCGTAATCTTAGTTCCCTGAGAACCTGGGCTCACAGCAGTGAAAACATGGAGTCCTAACCACTGGACCACCAGGGAAGTTCCCACATTTTTATGTCATTTTTAATTTCTTTTAAATGAGTACATATATGATAGCTGAGGGAAATGATCTAGAACTATAGGAATTAGACAAAAGGAATTAGATAAAAACTGAGACTAAAAGTTATCCATGCAGTAATATTTATGATATTCAAATTGAGAGGAACCTCTCAAACATCTAATAATATGGGAGTGGTTAAGCAAACTACTGTATATCAACTTGGTAAAATGTTGTTCAGTTGCTAAGTTGTGTCCAACTCTTTGTGACCCCATGGTTTTTAGCACAGCAGGCTTCCCTGTCCTTCACTGTCTCCTGGAGTTTGCTCAGATTCATGTCCATTGAGTTGGTGATGATATCTAACCATCTCATCATCTACTGCCCCCTTCTCCTCCTGCCCTTAGTCTTTCCCAGAGTGAGGGAAAGATCATCAAGTTCTTTTCCAGTGAGTTGGCTCTTCGCATCAGGTTGCCAAAATATTGGAGCTTCAGCTTTAGCATCAGTCCTTACAATGAATATTCAGGGTTGATTTCCTGGTTTGATCTCCTTGCAGTCCAAGGGACTCTCAAGTCTTCTCTAGGACCACAGTTTGAAGGTATCAATTCTTTGATGCTCAAGCTTCTTTATGGCCCAACTGTCAGATCCATACATGACTACAAGAAATATATGACTACTAGAAAAACGATAGCTTTGACTATACAGACCTTTGTTGGCAAAGTGGTGTCTTTACTTTTTTAATACACTGTTTTAAAAATGACAGATATGTGGATTGTTCATACTTGAAAATGAGTATATGAAATGGGTAGAACAAAGAAGAATATCATTAATACATTTCATATTGATTACTATGTCATGTAATACATTTCACACAGTAAAATATGTGTAAATATTTAAACGGATTTGGAGAATGTAGATAGTATTACTAGTGTTTCTCTTTTTTCTATTGTGGTAAAACAGACATAGGGGCCTCCCACGTGGTTCAGTGGTAAAGAATCCACCTGCCAATGCAGAAGACTCAGGACACGCGGGTTCGATCCTGAGTCAAGAAGATCCCCTGGAGGAGGAAATTGCAACCTACTCCAGTATTCTTGCCTGGAAAAATCCCATGGACAGAGGAGCCTGGTGGGCTACAGTCCATGGGGTCACAGAGTCGCACACACATGACACACATAACATAAAATTTCCCATTTAACTATTTTAAGATTATGATTCAGTGGCATTAAGTACACTCACAGTGTTGTGTGATGATCACCACTGTCCATTTCCAGAACATTTTCATTGCCCCGAGCAGAAACTGGTGCATGCCTGCTAAGTTGCTTCAAGCATGTCTGACTCTTTGTAACCCTGTAGACTGTAGCCGCCAGGTTTCTCTGTCTATGGGATTCTCCAGGCAAGAATACTGGAGTGGGCTGCCGTGCCCTCTTCCAGGGGATCTTCCCAGTACAGGATTTGAACCAGTGTCTCTATGTCCCCTTTATTGGCAGGCACGTTCTTTACCACCAGCACCACCTTGGAGCAGAAACTCTGGGCCCATTAAATAATAATAATAATACTCCATTCGCTTCTCCTGCTGAGCCCCTGGTAATCTGTTCTATTTTCTGTCCCTGTGAATTTGCCTATCCTAGGTACCTCATTTAAATGGAATCATGTAATATTTGTTCTTTTGTGTTGGTTTTTTTTTTTTTTTTTTTTTCCCCACATAGCATAATGTTTTGAAGTTTCATTCGTGGTGTAGCAGGTATCAGAACCTCATTCCTTTCTGAGACTCTCTTGTATATTTGGAACACATTGTGCTTATCCTTTCATCTGTCAGTGGACACTTGGTTGTTTCTACCTCTTGGCTGTTGTGAATAGTGCTGCTATGAATATGGGTGTACAAATGTCTCTTTGAGACCCTCCTTTCAATTCTTTTGTATATATACCTAGAAGTGGAATTGCTGGATTGTTTGGTAATTCTTCATTTAACTTTTTGAGGAACTGCCAACCTGTTAGTGTCTTCTGAATATGAAGCTCTTCACGTTTGTATCTACAGCCCCCAGTTCCTTTTGCTGTGATTAATGCACACATGAATTATCAAGAGATTAATACAGATGTGAAAGCATTTTGCTTTGTTTAAGGGGAAGAATTTTATAGAGCTTAAGGCCGTAGTGCGTTTTGAATGTGGTTATGGAAGACATGGTCAACTCAGATAACTGAAAGTTACAGATGATTCTACAACTCTTAGATTTTATCAACAGTTTCAACTTTTACCTTCTCCCAGAAAGATTTAATCAAGGTAAAAATAAAATGAGTGGGCTTATAATTGGTTTATTTTTGTTCTGTTTAGCCAGGGGTCAGAGGCAGAGAAGAGAACCAAAAGACTGGGATATTCTCCTAGGTCCTGGATAGATAAAAGTAGTTACATCATTCTGTTTGTCTCAGTCACCTAGGTTCCCCAGAGCTAATGGTCTTGAAGGAAGCAGGAAGTGTCCTTCAGTTAATTGGGTTGAATTTGTGCATAGGAACCCTGCAATCAGAGCTGCAAGGAAGAAGAAAAGATGCAGGAAACAAAAGATGAAGGAAAACTTGGTTTTTGTCCACTTCCAGCATCCAGTTGTTTTTTTATTGATGGGAAACAGACCTCTCTCGGGAAACTCAGTGTGGAGACCTGGAGTTCACAGTTCGTAGTCCATTAGGAACAGGAGAAAGAGGACGTATATAAAGTAATCCCTCATCCAGAGGGACATGGTGTAAATTGTTTCCAGTGACAAAGACCAGCTGGTTAAGTCAGGAGAGCTTTGGTCAAGCTGTATGTGCTTTTATGGGCTGCTTCAGATTCCTGTAGGAGGGAAGTGAGTGAAGATGCAGCAGTTCAGCCAGGCTTCCTAAAAGAGAGACAGTTGATGACCACGTCTGCTTCTTCCATGCTGACCTCTAGGTGTACGGGCTGTGCTCTCTTCCAGCCAGCGTCCCATGTTCTGTGGCCCCAGAAAAACCAGTGTGTAGGCCTCAGCCACCCCAGGTCCGACGTACATTCTCCTTGGACACCATCCTCAGCTCCTACCTTCTGGGCCAGTGGCCACGAGATGCTGATGGGGCCTTCACCTGCTGTACCAATGACAAGGCCACCCAGGTAATGAAGCTCTCTCTAATGGGGTGAGGGTAAGGGTGGGGTGGTGGGGTGACTGAGAAGGTCTTGGGTCTACTTATCAACCCTCAATCATTTATGTGACTTGTCCTCAGTTTCGGCTATGCATATTCACTATACATGAAAAGCTATATACATATACATATAGCTTTTCATTATCTCATGTTTACCAGCTTAGTTCTCTTTGTAAATGTACCTGAAAATGAGTTTGCATTCCACCTGTTGGGAGAGAGAAGGCAAACTGTTTGTCTTTGAGTATTCATGTGTGGATATACAAGAGTTGGTTTTGGAATTTATTCTAGATTTTAATAAATGAGATTTACCTTGCTAAAACAAGCCAATATTCAGCTGAGTATGCATTCCCCAGACAACTGGAAGAGGTGGCCAAAATATGTGTTGAGCCAGAATATATCCCACTGGAGCAACAGGAGTGGGAATTCTCAGATAACGGAGAGTTGCTCCTTAGTCAGCAGCCCTATCTGGGGTTTTAGGGGACCCATTTGAGTCCTATGGAGCCCAGGTCCCCTCTTCAGGGTTTTTCTTTTCATTAAGAATCCTAAACTTAGAAGGAATCTCTACAATCATCCGGTTCATTGGTCAGTTTTTGAATAAAGTAGTATTAGCCTGAGCAAGAAGTTGTCTCAAGTGTGAAATTATACAAAGATATTTCTTTGTCTGACTGAGGACTTTGACATTCTCAGCAGTTAAGTTTTTAAGAATCAAATCTTCTCCCTTTGATGCAGTTTAAGCCCATTCCTGTTCAACTTCAGGACAAATGAGTTGTTCTCAGGAAAGAGGAAACAGGGCGGGGAGAACACAGGCTCAGAGGCGAGGCAGCCCACATCCTGGGGGATGCTGGGCCAGTCGCTCTTCCTTTGCAATCGCTGCAGTGTGCCCATCCCGCCTGATCGGAGGAGGAGTGCTGGCCAAAAGGAAAAGGCTTTTGTGTGCTCACTTCCCCTGTCCTCCTCTGTTGAGCACATCTCATCAGTCCCTTTTATTTATTTTTTAAATGAGATCCATTTTCAAATGTTATTAGTGAATGTTTGAATGCCCAGTGCTGTTCTTGGCATGTCAGAGTGAAGAACAAGGAAATGAGAACAAGGTTTGGCCTTGGTGAGTCTGGATGCCAGTTCCATGAAGGCCAGTGAACCGGGAGCCAAGGGATGAGATGGGGCCAAGTGTCTGGCACAGTTTACAGGAGGGACATTCTCACAGGAATACGCCACCTTGGAGCAACAAAAGTTTGCAGTTAAAATCGATGGCCCTTTTTAGATCTAGGAACAGACTGTAAAGTATGCTCTGGGTAGCAGACCAAATAGGCCTACTTCCTGGGAGCCCTGGACACTGTAGTTCCCTGTGTCCCCTGAAAAGGGCAAGTAGTATAGGTTGTGATTCCCCATCACAGGCCTGGAGCACACATCCCTTTCTCTTTTGAGAGAATGGTTAGTTCAAGTAATGTGTCTAGTCATGGAGGGCTTCCTGGAGGAGCAGGACTTGAGGTTGCTTCAGATGTGCTCATGATTACACCCGCTTCATCAGACAGCAGGCTTCCACGCACCCCACCTATCCCTGAATCCTTATCTCTGTCATTTCCTGCTCTCCGCCTTCTAGGAAGCCTCCATCCCACTCCTCAGATGGCGTTCTCTTAGTCAACTCAGAGCAGGGTTGGCCTCAGATGTTCCCTGGCCAGATTTAGAGGCATGGGCTCTAGGCTCTGTGTTTTTGCTCAGGCTCCAGCTGCAGGCCAGATCTTTTATATAACAAGTCTGGGCTTCTTGCCACAGCAAGACAGAGGTCAGCGATGCGCCTCCATGGGTCTGGCAAGGCTGAGCTCTGCAGCTTTCCTCTTTCCCTGGGATGGGCTCCAGCCCTCGAGGAACTCTTAGCAACCTGTCAATATTGTGGCTGCATGAGGAGGTGGGAGAATTCTGATCAACACAGGCATCCAAACCCAAGTATGTGCTCGGCCCGTCTTTCATTCCGGGCCTTCTGGGAACTTTCTGCTTCTAGGTTTTGGGCTCCATTCAAATTCCTGCTTAAGCACCCTGGCCTGGCACAAGCTACCTTCTTCAACACTGGGGTTACACCAGGAACCAAAGCCTCTCCTGACATCTCCCAAAGTAACTGGTACTCCTCCCCTACGGGGCACAGCTACATCACCTAGAAAGGACTAGAGATGGGGGAGAGGTTTTATGGGGGAGATACAAGGGGTGTAGTGAAGAGTGGAGGGAAGGTAGTGAGGCCAGATTTACCAAAGTTCTTGAAAGCTTTCATTTCAGTTCAGTCCGACTCTTTGCAACCCCATGGACTGCAGCAGTTGCTAAAAATAGATGACGCCAGCACCTTCCCCTAATTCCTTTGAGCTCGAGGGACGACAGCCTCCCCCTCCCCTATCTCCTGTACTCTGTCTTCTAGCCACACCAGTGTAGTACCTCCCTCGCTTCTGCTCTCTTAGCTGTGCCACCCACCCCTGCCTCCAGCCCTCCTCATACACACCTCCAGCCAGCCACCAGAGTGTGTGTTTGAAGATCTCATCACCCTGGCACTCCTGGGGCAGGACCCGCGATGAAGACAGCAGCCATAGTCATGGGGTAGGCCAAGCAGCTAAGCTCCCCTCTCCAAACCCCTGGAGCAGGAAAGAGCCCTGCAAGTTTCACATGAGAACACACTGTCCTCAAGGCTTCTCCCAAGGCAGAAGATGGAGGTGAAGTTCTCAGTTCTCGAAGGTAGCAGGTTGCAAACAGTCCCAGTATTCTCTCCTTGGGCTTAGTGATGTTTTAAGCCCTTAGGAAAGCACAAAGGAAGCATGGGTGGTTCCCAGGCAACTTGTGGTCTGATGTAGAGAGCTAGCTTACCCAGATATTTGGGACAAGTGAGGAAGAGAGGTGGGTGGACCTTATTTGGGAAATTGTTTCTTCTAAGGGGGTGTGAATGTGGTCATCTGGGAAGGAGGGCTTTGGAGCTGCTCATGTTCTGAGCCAGGGTGCACACCAGGAGCAAGATGACCAGATCTCCCAGAGGTCAGCATGGTAGGTGTAAGGAAGAGCTTGGGTGCAGTGGGTGCTGGACACGGGAGGCACAATCAGTGAGGACTAGGAAGCCTCCTCTGTGGTGTCACCATCATCTGGAGGTGTCTTAATGTCTTGGAAAACTCTGCCAGGATTGTCCGGGTCAGTCTGCCCTCCCCCAGGTTAGCTGGTCACTCAGAGCTGGCCACCAAGTGCCGTGGGCCAGTCCCTCCTAGCGCTGGGCCTGGGCGGGTAATGGCAGCACATTCTAGTGGTGGCGATCGCCCCCTCCCTTCTTTCTGGGAGTCTTCTGAAGGGAGGAAGTGGTCTTACCACAGTGGGATGACTGTTGGAGCCACTGGTGTTCTCATCCTGCAGACAGATGCAACCCTGGGTGCCTGTTCGCCTGGCCCCATCCTGCTCATCCCTAGCCCCTTTTCCTCTTCAGGCTCCAGGTGATGTGGGGAAATGCCCTGATGATAGACCTTTTTTCTCCCTTTAGGTCTGAGTTACCTTTTGGGGAAAAAATTAGCTTAAGTCCTTGACTAGCAGGGCAGAGGTGGCAGGCTTTGTTTAGAAAGCCTGTTTTTTCTCTTTGTTTTCCCTTTCTATGACTTTCCCAACCTCGGTGCTGTCCTTCTCTTTTCCCCAACACAGCGCCTCAGCATTTGGTGATGACACACAACTCGGTCTGCTCATCATGGGCCTTTTTTTGTGGTTGTGAGGGTCTGGGCACAATGCCTGTTTCCCAAACTGGTGAGCAGAACCAGTTGTTCAGTATACGGTTTGATGGCAGCTCAGAATATTTGAAAATGGGTCCATGATGGAAAATTTGAGGGTTGCAGACACTGAGGGACCAGAGAACTCTAAATCTGCAGCTCGAGTTCTTGGTGCTGGCTGGCCGACCACCCTCAGAGCCCTCCCTGCCTCTTTTTCTGGCCAGACTCCCAAATGGTGGCTTCCCTGCTGAATTTCAGCTCCCTGTGTAGTTACTGAGCAGCTGTACTAGGCCAGGCACCATGCTGCTCTGCACATCTGCATAGTAGGTACACATAGGGTTATATCCCCAGAGCCCAGCCAAGGTCACTGGAGAAAGCGAGGACCAGGACTCTTCCTGCCTCAGAATCTGGACAGAAGCTTAGTTGACTGTGGGGCAGAGAAAGAGGTTCCAGTTTGGGGGGTTTTGGCTCCATCTCACCCCTACCCTTTTGTTAGATCAGGCTGCTGTTTGGAAAGCTGTCCTCACTCTAACCCAGTTTTCCTACATATTGCTCCGAGACTTCAGAGTCCCAGGCAAAGCTTCCTTGGTCTAACTCACATCAGTTTTGCATAATCCAAGCATCATCTGCATAGTTGGCTGATGCCACTCATGACCAGTAAGGAGCCCTGCTTCTCTCTCAGCTGCTCCCCAAGGCCAGGGTGTTAAAATAAATCTGTTCCAGTGTGTGAGTCCCTTTGACAAACACGACTGGCCTGCTGAGCTCAAGCTTTATCCTGCTTCCAGAAGACCATCTGGAACAGCTACTTACGGTGCTGTCACACAGCCTGGCTTGACCCCTGTTGTGCCATAAAGGGTCACTCTTTGAAGAGTACCCTTCCTTAGCCTTGACTTTTCTGTGCTCCAAGGAGACCCTGGACTAGATGCCTGGGGTGAGACCCAAGAGGAGGAGCCTGTCTACCCAGGAGCACTGGAAATAAGGCAAAGGCATGGTCCCTCTCTTGATGCTCCCAGTTCAGTTGGAGTGGCCAAAGCCCACACCAGGGACATGCCTGCCTGAATGAAGAATACTCAAGGTCAGTGTATAAGCAGCTTCAAACACAGGATAACCTACTGTATTAGGTTCCTGAGGCTGATGTAACAAATTACCTCAAACTTAGTGGCTTAAAATGGTGGAAGTTTATTGTCATAGTTCTGAAAGTCAAAAGTCTGAATTCCATTCCACTGGGCCAAGATCAAGGTGTTGGCTGGGCTATACTCTCTCTGGAGGCTCTCTGGGAGACCCGCTTCTTGCATCTTCCAGCTTCTGGTGGCTGCCAGCATTCTTTGGCTTGTGGCCACGTCACTCCACTCTCTGCCTCCGTGGTCACATCTTCTTCTGTGAGTGTCTATGTTTCCCTCTTATAAGGACCTTTTAATGGCATTAGGGCCCACCAGGATAAACTTCCCATCTCAAGAGCCTTAACTTAATTGCATTTGCAAACACTTTCCCATATAAGGTAACAGTAACAGGCCCCAGGGATTAGGACCTGATTTCTTTGGGGGGCCATTGTCAATCTGTCACACCTACTGATGTCGCCTACTACTTTGCCCCTTGCTCACTCTACCCCAGCCACACCGATCTCCTTATCGTTCACAAACCTGCCAGACTGGCTCCTGCTTCAGGACCTTTGCACTTGCTGTTCCCTCCATGTAGGTCACTGTCACCTGTGATATTACGTGGCTCACTCCTCATCTCCTTCATGTTTTCATCAGATTCTCCCTTTTCAACGAGGACTTCCCTGACATTTAAAGTCATGTTCCCCAACCTAAGATTCCTATCCTCTTTCTTTGGGAAAAAAAAAAATTATTTACCTTTGGCTGCACTGGGTCTTTGTTGCCGCGCACGGGCTTCCTCTAATTGTGGCGAGCGGGGACGACCCTCTAGTTGTGATATTGCGTGGGCTTCTCATCGCAGTGGCTTTGACTTCTCTTGTGGAGCACGGGGGCTCTAGACACACAGGCTCAGTAGTTGTGGTGCACAGGTTTAGTTGCTCTGAGGCATGTGGATCTTCCCAAACCAGGGAATTGAACCCATGTTCCCTGCATTGGCAGGCGGATTTTTAACCACTAGAGCCCTGGGGAAGTCCCTCCTATCTCCTGTCTTTGCTGTATTTTTCTCTTTTTCCTATCACTGTTTAAACTGTGCCTCCAGCTAGAATGTACACTCAAAGGAGATGAGAATTTTGTCATGTTGTGTGTTGTTACATCCCCAGCACCTGACACACAGTTTGCATTCCGTAACTCTTTGTTGAGTGCACATGTGATATGTGCCCTGAACCCACGTGATCAGAGAAGATGCAGAGGGTGGCAGCAGGCCACGTGAGGTGGACAGTTAAGAAGGGCCCCTAATGGGAAGGCTGGAAAGAGCTGCTAGAGCGTGCTGTCTTAGTTGGGGACACCAGGCTTAGAGGTCAAGGGATAAGGCAAGACAAAGGAGATGGAGCTACATTTGTCTGTATGACAGAGAGCCCAGGGTGGAGGGTAAGATGGTGATGTCTGTGGCGAGGGGTGGGTGTTGAGGCAAAGCGATGGCCTTTAGTAGCACAGTTTACAGAGTAGGCAGTAGTTGCCAGGAGATGCTGCTGAGCAGACTGAGGTGCGGTGGACAGAGAGGACTGAGAGAGGAGAGGCTCCCAGCTGCCGTGAGTTTTCACATCCATTCTAGCCTCTAGCGCTGGCCTACACTTCTCCTTCCACCCCCCTCACATACTTCAGAAGAAAGAGGCAGTTGAAAAGTTCTCAAGAGATGTTAGTAGACCCGGGGGCAAGCCTGAAGGTGGCTGATTCACCGCCTTCTCACCACCCACCTGTGGGTGCAGTGTCTTCCCAGAGGAGGAGAAACGGGCAACACCTGAGCCTTTGTCGCCCCTCCTCCGCAGCCTCTGCCACCTTTCCAGGGACAGCAAGCTTGAGTGGAGCTCAGCTCTGATGAGCAGACCTAGTTATGTATCGGTTTGGCTTGGAGCCCTGGTAAGGAGGAACGTTTGTGCATCTGCCCAACTCAGGGGCTATGGGAGAGGGGGCTTCTCCTCTCTTTTCAGTATATGCAGTGGTGGGGATTTTCTGAGGCTACGTCCCCCAGTACTCTGATGGGCATTTGGAAGTAGACCGGCTGCTTGGTTTCCCCTGTCAGAGCCAGCTCCACCTTCAGGCTTTGGGGTACAGCCTGAGGTCACCCTTCTGCAGAAGAAGGGATGGTGGGGATGCATCTCTGGAGGGTCCCCCTTGTGGTGCTGGTCTCAGGGAAAGGAGTCGGGGCAGTCCTCTCACCCTGGCTGTCTTGCACGGCCCGGCAGAGTTCCTGATGGGTGGGCAGCTGGGAGAAGGAAGAGGCAGGGAGGCTCGGCCCCCTGTGGCCCCTCTCCTGCAGCTGTCGTGCAGGGCAGCCTGCTCCCACAGCCCCTCTCAGACTGCCCCCACTGAGCTCTTCTTAACAGCTGTTGGGTGGTGAGTTGTTGGGCTTGTTCCCTCTTATCCTCCCCCTTTTCTGTTTGCAACAACCTCTCGGGAGAGGTCAGCGGATCTGTTGGAGGAGATGGTTCCCAGGCCCTCATGGTTTTGGCAGCTTGTGCAAAGAAGTTAGAGAGGAACTGGTTCCACTGGAGCCTCCCCCTTGGGCCCTCCCTTGGAATGGAAGTAGGGATGCTGGCGGGGGAGATGGACCATGTCCTCCTCTCCTTCATGCTTAGAGTCAACAGCTTTCCCCCTCCAGCAGGGGCTCAGGAAGTGGGTCTACAACTGCCCCTGCCTCCATCCTGGGTCCTCTGTCTTCTGCACAGCAGGGGAGGAAGACTGGCGGATTGAGAGCCTGGTTCTCACAGTGGCAGAGCAGGACCTAGGAGAAGGAGCTGCGATAAAGCCAAGAGAGGTCAGGCATCTGAGCTGACTTCAGAATTCTGGCGCCCCCTTTGTGAAAATCCCTCCTGCCATGTATTCAGGGGGACACTGGGGCCCCCAACACTCTGTGGACGGGGAAACATCACAGAACAAGCTTGAGGCACTGCGCTGGAAGAAGTCTCCTGCTTCAGTCCAGGATGGAGAGCAGGGCATCTCTGTTGAGCTTTTTCCTCTCTTACCAATTAATGACTCCTTAATGGGGTCTCGTCTGGTGACTTGTTTTCATTAGACTCACAGGAACCTGGGCCCATACTGGGCTCTTAGATGGGGAGGGAATCGGGGATCCCAGTGGTTCCCTGAACTCAAGCTCATTTGGACCTGGTTGGGATAGAGAGGGACAAAAGTGGTCCTCACTTCTGGGGAGAAGCACCTGGACTTTCTGGGGCTATAATCCACGTGCAAAAGTCTTAAGAGAGTGAAGAGCAGGTTGTCCTCATTGGCTCATCAGGGACAGTTTCCTGGAGGACGTGGGAAGAGGCAGTGCAGGTGGAGAAGCCTGAAAGAATGAGAGAGGCTGGCAGCATCCTGGGGGTCGACGTGCAGGTGAGAGAAGACCACCCAGAGCCACTACCTCTGTCCTGAAAATGGTGTGTCTGCTTCCGCAGGGCTCATTGGAGGAGCTGAGCTGTCTCACTGGGTTTCTCTCCCTGCAGACCCCCCTATCCTGGCAAGAGCTTGAAGGCGAGCGGGCCATCTCCTGCACACACAAGCGCTCAGCATCCTGGGGCAGCACAGACCACCGGAAAGAGGTAACTGCCCCCTTTGATGCCCCGGCCAGGGTAGCTGCCTCTTGTCTCCCCCAGCACCATCTGCTCCAAAGTGGACCCACGTTTTCAGTCTCACCCGCCTTGATCTAGCCTTTTCCTGATGAGCTGGCATCTGCGTGGCTGCCTCCCAGCCTCCTGGTGGCCTGGATTTATGAGCCCAGGCCCTCCTGTAGGCAGGGGCTCGGCCCGGACCTACTGCTGCCCTCCAACAGCCAAGCTCGGGGCGGGGGGGGTGGGGGTGGCCATTGTTCTCACTTCACTTTGAGGTTGCATCCAGATAAGCAGTTCAGAGACCAGAGAGAGACAGAGAATAAGTTTTCTGGGAATTGGAAGCCTCCAACCTCACTACTTAACCACTCATCCAGCCTTATTTTTAAAAGCAGAGAAAAATAGTGAAAAGAGTGATATGTTCCCAAACACTCCTTCCTGGCCCTCCCTCCCTCTCATGAGGGCCCTTGGGGTTTGAGGGTGAGGAGAGAAAAAGCCATAGACTGGATTCCAAGGCTCCCAACCCAGGAGGACCAGCTTGCCAGGGGTCACCGTTTACAGGGCAGTAGCTTCTGCCCTCTTGGCTGCAGGAACAGAAGGAGAATTGTTGTTATTCAGTCGCTCAGTCATGTCTGACTCTTTGCCACCCCACAGACTGCAGCACGCCAGGTTTCCCTGTCCTTCATGTTCTCCCAGTAGGGGAATATGAAGTATCTAAGGCTAGTGGGAAATACAAAGTATTTGTGATTTGTAATTATCAGAATATTTACATTAAGGATCAGTAGGTCCAGAATTACAAAGTGACTGGGATAACAGTCAAAGTTGTTGATGATGCTCCATAATTGTTACCGGATGTGAAGTTGGGACAAAAGCTGATGTTCCTTCTGGAGAGGCTGCTCCTTGCTGAGCACAGTCTACTTTAAAATGGGGGTGGGGAGAGCTTCCCTGGTGGTCCAGTGGTTAAGAATCCTCCTTGCAATGCGAGGGACACTGGTTCCGTCCCTGATCCAGGAAGATCCCCATGCCCACAGAGCAACTCGGCCCGTGTGCCATACTGAGCCAGCGCTCTGGAGCCTGAGAGCTGCAGCTACTGAAGCCCATGTGTCTAGAGCCCGTCTCCACAGCAAGAGGAACCACTGCAACAAGAAGCCCACACGCCGCAACAGACAGTCGCCCCGGCTCAGGGGCCACAACGAGAGAAAGCCCTCAAGCAGCAGTGAAGACCCACCACAGCCCCTGCCCCCCAAATAACAGTCATAATAAAATAGGGGGAAATCCATCTATCCTTCCTGGTCCCAGGGCCTTTGAGATAGCTGTGAATGTACTTTGAGGAGTGAATGTAAAAACATCATTTCCCATTTTTATTAATAGAGTAGTTTTCCATGTCTTTGGAATCTGTGAAAGACAAAAATGGTTTCAGGGTTGTATATTTTTTTCAAACCTGAGCCACCTGTAGAATACATGGTAATTCAAAACATCCAATAATGTGGTCAATATGGTGTCTAGCTTGCCTGAGCATATCATCACAGATTTGAACACCACTGAAGTATTTTGAGATGGAAGATTAACTTCCGTCTTCTTTTTATGTATTTTATGTATCCTGAGCTTTTTGGCAGGAGCCATGCCTGAGAGAGGGGCTTCCCAGGTGTCGCTAGTGGTAAAGCACCTGCCTGCCAGTGCAGGAAATGTAAGCGATGCGGGGTTTGATCCCTGGGTTGGGAAGATCCCCTGGAGGAGGGCATGGCAACCCACTCCAGTGTTCTTGCCTGGAGAATCCCATGGACAGAGGAGCCTGGAGGGCTGCAGTGCATGGGCTTGCGCACAGTCAGACACTCCTGAAGCGCTTTTGCACGCACAGCTGGCAGGGAGGACCAGTGCACCTTTGCTTTGCTTCACCTGCCTGTCCTCTCCCCTCTACTGGCCACTAGATTACCAAGTTGAAGCAACAGCTGCAGAGGACAAAGCTGAGCCGCAGTGGGAAGGAGAAGGAGCGGGGCTCCCCACTCCAAGGGGACCGTACTGTGCGGGGAGCACGGAGGGTATGTCTGTCCCCCAGCCCTCTCCCTGCTCATCCTCTGTGGTGGGCCCCCTGGCATGGGCAGGTCCTCTGAGCCCTTGCTCACCGCAGGGCCCATGGCCACGTGGGTGCCAGGGAAGTTCTGAGGCAGCATTGGAAAGGGCACATGCTGCATGTCTCTGTCATCCCCACCCCCTGAACACTTGAGGCCACGGTGCAGACTCTAAAAGCACACTCTGGGCCTCTGCCTTATAGAGAAAGCCCGACTGAATTGGTAACTGTCCCCAAACTCTCCTTTACCCACTTGGTTCTGCTGTGTAGACAAGACTGTTACCTGCTGGTCAGAACTGATACCTGGATGGTGTCTGGTGGGGTTCAGTGATGGCCTTATCTGCCTCCTCCTCAGGCGTCCCCTCCCAGCTTCCCTGCAGGGTCCCCTGTCTTGAGACTCAGCCCCTGCCTGCACCGGAGCCTGGAAGGGCTCAACCAAGAGCTGGAGGAGGTGTTTGTGAAGGACCAGGGTGAAGAGGAGCTGCTGCGGGTGAGTGGGGGCCACACCCTGGGTGCACAGACAGTCGCATCTTGCTGAGTCTGGACACAGGGAGGTGGGACCTGTGCTGTCTGGGGGTGCACAGGCTGTGCACCTGTCAACAAAGCAGTGTGCCACCCCATGGGAGGAACACAAATGGAGTTTATTAGACCCAAATGGACCTGACCACAAGAACAGCAGAGCTGGGTGGGTGCAGCTGGGAAGGCTTTGGGGCAGTGAGTAGAAAGACAAGGAGTAGGGGTTGGCAGAGAGGAGGGCCCCTAGCTGGGAGGAGCAGACCAGGCGTCACTCTTCAGCCAAAGCACCAGCTCAGTGCTCCTGGCACACTCGCCACTTCACCATCAGCACCACCCAGCTGTGCCTCCACTCAAGCAGCCTCGGTGCCTGAGTTACCGCTTCCCTTTCCTCCATCGCTACCTGGTCACACGGGTTCATCCTTCATGCCCAGCTGCCTTTGTGCAGCCTTCTCCCCCCCTCCACTCCCAGACGGATTATTTGCTCCCTTTTCTGCAGTCTCAGGCACATTTTTATACTGACACAGGAGAATTGGGGAATGCCAGTTGGGCAGTATTAATATAATTTTAATGGGCACACTCCTCAGTTTATGATTTACTTGCTGGTTGATTTTTAATGTGCATATATGTAGGATTTTACATACGCATATAGATTGGTGAGCTGTTGATACAAGTACCCTTGAATATTAAAAAAACGGAGTGTGTATTTAATGCATGATACTGAGCTGCCCGTTTTTATTGCCATGGCCTGACAGTGTCCTGCTGGCTTGCTCCTTTTCATGCCCCCATGTGTTATTCACCTTTCTGTTCCCAGAGCCTGACACATGGGAGGCCCCTGCCCTTGTGAGGCGTACAGCCTAGGGGAGCGACACATGGATGAAACCATAAAATTTGTGGTTATAACGTGCTGTCCATGAGGGAAAAGAACAAAGCGCTCTGATGGGGGTGGTTGGGAAAGTCAGGGAAGTGAAGAAATGGTGTCACCTCATTGTGAAGAGAGGACAAGGACAATGGCAAGGGGAGGATCCTAAGGGTCCCTGCAGCCCTGATGGCCTGAGGGGACAGGCCTGAGAGTCCCCATCCCCATTCTTCCTCGGCAGATCCTTGAAATCCCTGATGGGCACCGCGCCCCAGCTCCCTCCCAGAGCGGCAGCTGTGATCACCCCCTCCTCCTCCTGGAGCCTGGAAACCTTGCCAGCTCTCCCTCCATGCCCCTGGCATCCCCCCAGCCTTCTGGCCAGACCAGCCGTGAGGAGCACCGGGGTGCAGCCGAGGAGCTGGCGTCTGTCCCCAGCGACAAAGGTAAGCTGGGGAGGCCAAGGCTGCATGGCCCGTGTCGAGTATGGGGTCACCTCTGCGCCCTTTCCCAACTTGTCACCTTCTGGCTGGGCACTTTTACTTACTAACCAACTAGAATATCTTCATTCTGTATGTTATAGTGATCCTTGATATAGATTCTGATTTATAATTTATATGAAGCTTCTGCACTTACAGTTTTATTTAATCCTCACTTGTAATCCAGAGAAACAATCCCTCCCACCTCCATTTTTTGGCTGAGGTCTGGCCGTAATGGAGAACCCGTGAGCCCATCAAGTGTTCACTGTACCCATAACCAGGCACGCATCTCAGGGCAGGTGTGAGTGCTATAAATAAAAGAATGACTCTTGCCCAGAGTCACACAGTCTGAGCCAGATCAAAACCCAAGCTTTCTCACTCCAGATTTCCACTTTGTGCTTCCTCCATGACTGGATCACCGGGTCCCTCTTTCCTGTATGGATGATCCTAACAGTCTAACATGCAGGCACTGTCGCCTGCATCACCTGACTTGATCTCATAGCAACCCCATCAGGTAGGCCGGTCAAAGGCATGATCTGACAATACAGAGGTGAACAGAGCACAGAATAATAAACGTGAGGTAAACACAGATAAAGTCAATATTTGAAACCTTGGCAAAGTACATTTGCTGTGTGGAAAATGAGAGGAATCTTATCCCACAAGTGGGGTGAGTAAAGATTGCTTGTCTGAGTCAGTAGAAGAGCTCTTCCTGGAAGAAGGGATAAATTTTCAAGAGCGTGGAAAGGAAGAAGCTGTGGTATGTTGGCAGGCAGGGCGGTGCAGTCTTGGAAGAAGGCAGAGACACAGACGTTAGGATTCTTTTCAATCTGAGACTTGGAGTTCCAATCGCAGTCTACCTCCGGGGCATATGGAATTGGTATTAGACCAGACTTTTCCCTCAATTCAACTGTATTTTTTTACCCTGTATAACAGAAGCTATAATTTTGTAAGCTGCCTCAAAGATGTTTCAAGGTAGAGTGTAGACAAACAACCTGGATGGACATAACCACTGCCACCCACGGTGCTATGTCTCCCAGTCCCGCCCAGGAAAGCTGAGACTTCCTTTGGTGCCGCTCGACTCAGCCTTACTCTGTGTGCAGCTTCCTCTCCAGGCCACCCCACCTTCCTTGAAGATGGCAGCCCATCTCCAGTCCTTGCTTTTGCCGCCTCCCCTCGGCCCAATCACAGCTATGTCTTCAAACGGGAGCCCCCAGAAGGCTGTGAGAGAGTACGGGTGTTTGAAGAGGCCACGTGAGTACCTTAGCCAGTTGGCGGGGGTCTGGGCATGCAAGGGAGGGACAGAGATGTTGGCTGAGCCCTGTGGTGTCCCACCAGATAGGCCCCTCTTCAGGCTCGGACTCCCTCTTGTCAGGACACACTGTCAGCCATAGACAATCAGTACTGCAGTTTTTCCATGATGAAACTTGTTGACATTACCTCCTCTGAGCACCTAAATCTTTGCTTATCATGATCTCCATAGAAACCTGCTCTCTGCCCACATGCCAGCCACAAGCGCAGCAGGAGCTGGAAAGGAAAGAGATCTGAAACTTAAACCCTTTGTTTCTTCTATTTTTTTTCCATCTCCAAGGAAGGTGTGAGAATTTGTTAGACCATCATGAGAGAGAGTGAGAACTTATTAGTAATTCTCTTCAGGCAGAGCTTAGACGTGCCTGACGCGCACCGGCGCGGCCAGGGGAGCCTAAACAGCTTCCATACGGCTTCTGAGTCAAATCTTCACCTGCAGCTGCAGTGGTCCAAGTGTCATGGCCTTCCCGACAGAAATTTCCAGCCCTTGCAAGTAAGGACTGTGGAATATTCCCAAACCAGCCTGGACAGTTCAGATGTCATTCTTAAATTGATTTCTTTACTACAGTTCCCTCCCATTAGCAGAGAGAATCCAGAGCCAAAGCTTTCCACATGCTCACAGCCTCGCTTAGCAGGAGCTGGGAAGAGAGCTCATCACATTCCCGCTATCACTTGGGGATAAAGTTCCTTGGGGCCATTTCACAGTGCTTCGACAGCAGTCAGGAAGTTCAGTTATGGTGTATGAGTGGAGATTTAGCTAGGACAGGGCTTGGGGGCTTGATGGCTCTATCTGTATCCCAGATAAGGGACAGGATGACCCTTGGTAGTAGCAGGAGGTACATACATAACCCAGAGGGAGTTATGGGGGAAACCATGGGCACTGGGGGTTTGCTCACATCATCACTGTTGCCATTTCTCCTAGAATCCTCGGTCCTCTGGGGTGGGTGAGAGGGAAAAGGCCAGATCTTGTAGCTGAAGCAGACTCTGGACCCTGTCTCCTTCCCCAGTGCACGGTATAGCTGAGTAATTATAGCCTGAAATTGCTTGTGACAATTAGGCTGCTGCTTGACTTTATTCTTTTGTAGGCTCTTAAGGCCAGAAGAGGGTTAAAGCTGTCTCATCCAGCTTCCTGCCCCTGTCTTAACTCTTTTAAGCAAGGTGGTGAGCCATCAGTTACTTTCTAAGATATCCTGTGACAGAAATTCTCAACTCATTGGTGTCTCTTCATTGTATGAACTTTCCTACTGGGAGGTTCTTCTGTTTAGTCGTTCTTCTTTCATATTTTCCTCTTCCTGGCTGCCTAGCTGGTAAGATGGCCTGGATTTCCCAGGGAAGGAATGAAGCTGTTCAGAGTCATGTTGGTTGTCATGCTCTTTGAGCGTTAATTGGTCTTCCCTCGGTTACCCTCCTCCCGTGTGCCTGCTTACGTCGAGGGCATGCCCTCTCCTGCCCATCCCCTACCTCTTCCTAAAGTGGGATTCTTGTAAGTCCTTCTCAGTCAGGGGACACCTTGCCACTGCGGAGTTCTGTGGGACCCCAGGCTTCCAAACACACCCTGCACATGGGCCCTCACTTCCTTCCACCTTTCCTCCCACCTCCCACGCTGAGCCAACATCTGCCCTCCTCCACATGCCTTGCTCTTCTTCCTGGGTTTGGAATGGTTAGAATTAAAATTAAATGGTACTACAATTAAAATGGTGATCAGTTTATCAAGCTGTGCACTGAGTGCATTTTTCTGTCTGTATATGTTACACTTCAAGAAAAAGTTAGGCGATGGGAAGCACTGGCACAGAGCTCGACTGTCTGCTCACCTGTTTGTGTTCTTGCCTGGAATCCTCACAACCAGCAGCTTCTTGGGGCTCTTCGCCCTTGAAGCGTGGCCAGACATTCTTTCGGGGGAAAGAAACTTTTTTTTAAATCATACGGATTCCTTACTCTAGAACTCTCTGACCTGACCTGTTTTAATCCTTCCATTTCCCCTACGTGATCGGCAGAGTAGGGAATTCTTTCCACGTTAGGTGAGGCAGGTTAGGCCAAGAGCACAAGGTAAGTTAGAACCTAGATCTCCTGATAAGGTCTAGCTGCTGTCCTTTCCTTTCAGCAAGGGTTTTTGAAAATCATACCTTTTAAATCTTTTCAATCTGCTCAAGAATTAGATGCTTGAGGCCAGGAGATTTCAATGAGGGGTAGTTTTCCTCTGAGGGGACATTTGGCAATGTCAAGAGGCATTTTCGGTTGTTACAACATGGGGTAGTCGTGCTCCTGGCATACAGTGGGTGGAGACCAGGGATGCTGTTAAACATCCCACGATGCACAGGATAGTTCCCCACAGGCAAGAGTTATCCAGCTCCAAATGCCAATAATGGGGAGGTTGGGAATCTTGTCTTTAGGCTATAAAGAGTCTAAGAAAGTCACTTTGCTAGGATCTCTGCTTTCAGGCAAGAGGTCTGCCCCCAAAACACTGTTTGCTGATAAAAATCTCTCAAATTAAAAGGTCTCTCAGTCTCTTCTTCTAGAATCACAGTCAGGAAGTTCTCCTTCCTGTCTAGCTTTAATCCCTTCTGTTTTTAGCTAAAGTAGATTTCCGGTTGTTTAGCCCTGTTTCTAAAACATGGAGAGCTGAGGGGCGTACACACTTCGTTGTTGCTCAGTAGCCTGTCGTTTTTTGGTCAAGCTCCCAACCTGCTGGAACAGAGACCCAGCTCCCCGGCACTGTGACGCCTCTCATCCCTTCTCACTGGCTATTTGTGTTTGTGTTTCTGTCTCCATCCTCCAGGTCCCCAGGTCCTGACCTGGCCTTCCTGACTTCCTGTCCTGACAAGAACAAAGTCCATTTCAACCCAACCGGCTCGGCCTTCTGCCCCGTCAGCTTGATGAAGCCCCTCTTCCCCAGCATGGGCTTCATCTTCCGTAACTGCCCCTCAAGCCCGGGATCCCCCCTGCCCCCTGCCAGCTCCAGGCCACAGCCTCGGAAGGATCCAGAGGCCTCCAAGGCCTCCTCGCTGCCCTTTGAGCCGTGGCAGCGCACCCCACCATCAGAAGAGCCTGTGCTTTTCCAGAGCTCCCTGGTGGTCTGAGGAAGCTTTACCTCCACTTTCCCATGGAGACAGTGCCTTGGTGGCAGGACCCTCCCTAGCGCCCCTGAGGCGGGGGATGAAGGAGCCCTTCCCTCTCGGCCTTCGAGCACTTTCGTTTATTGTGTCAAAGCCCTGGGTCCTCTTTCTGATGAACACTGGCCCCTTCAAATGTGAGGGGCCCTGCTTTATCCACTAATAGCTGGGCAGCTCACAAGTCACACCTGTGTTCTTGCCACCTCTCTCCCTTGGTGGAAAACTCACCCAGAAGGTCTTGGGTCTCCCACTCCTGGGTATGAGTCCAAAGGGCTGTGTACAGGACCCTTGTGTTTATCATGGAGTGAGCTGGCCATGGTTGAAGGAGAGGGGACACCACAGATTTCCCTCCCTCTCCTTCAGACATAGACAAGGAGATCCAAACACATACCCCCATCCTCTCAGTCCCATCCGCATGCCACCCTCTCACTGGAGGAGCTGACCAAAGCAGCCTGAAAGGGCCATGACACTTGACCAATCCAGCTGCTGGCAGAGGGGGAACCAGGTGTTTTCCCAAGTGGCATTTTCATCTCGCTTTCACCCTAAGATTGTCTTAAGTAGCAGCCCAGCCTGCCCAGCCCCAGGTGGGTCGTGGGGGAGAGGGAGAGCTGGCATTCCTCTGGGTGGCAAGTGGCGACTCTCCACCTGCCCCAGGACTGGGTTGGATTAGGAAAATGCCTATTTTTCTTGTATCGATGTAGAAACTCTATTTTCTCCCAAAGACACTATTTTTGCAGCTGTTTGAAGTTTGTATATTTTCCGTACTGCAGAGCTTACACAAAATTGAAGAAGAATGTTAATGTTCAAGTTTTATTATCTTGTGTTTAGAAGTTTTTTTTTTTTTTTTTTTGCAGATCTTGGTGTTAATAGACCAAATAAATAAGTATTCCCAGCAGCTTGAGTTTCTGTTAAATATTTTGGGGGTGAGGGAGCAGGATGGAGATTGAGGGTATCATTAATCACTTCATCCTTGTCTTCAAGAGGAGCCTTTACTTAACACATTATGTTGGGTGGATGGGTCCAAAGTCTGTGTCCTCAGGACAGCAGACTTGCCTTCTCTACATGGACACATAAACAGTGCAGCCAGAGAAGGGATGTCCTGAATGAAGAGTGCAGTGGATGAGGAGTGAAGGAGTTAGTGGGGGAAGTCATCCTTTCTTGGGTGAGTCTGGAAAAATACCCTAACAGAGTGCATTTTACCTGGGAAATGAGGGTGACCAAGGGGAAACGGTTTGGCAATTTACAAGACAGGGGAATGGCATTCAGATTGAATCTCTGGGCACAGTTTTAGGGAAGCTTTAGCTCCTTCTAAGTGTTCTTTTCACATGAGTGAGCAGCCACAACACAGATGGCAGAAGAAACTGTTCTGGTCCTTTTGCAGCCTGTCAGCTTTATAGTGCCCCACCTGTAAGAGCCTTGTGGGGGAAATGAGAATAACCAACCCACTATTCTGTTAGTGATTTGCAATTTACAAAGCATTTTCACAAAAGACATTATCCCCATTGTATGGGTAAAAAGTTGACTACCTTAAGGGCAGTCATAATAACTACAATTGCATCTATCTCAAAAAGCCTCAAAACAAACCAGGCTCTCCCAACTACCATGAATTAGCTAGGCAGGCAACAGATACACTGTAAAATGCTTTACGTAAAAGGTCACTGAAATATCATAAACCATCTGATGTGATAAATCCCACTGTACTAAAGAGGGAAGGACAAATGGGGGAGCTAGGATTGGGAACCAGATCATTTGATTCCAGTGCCCATTCTTCTAACCACAGTACTCTCCCAGTCATTATATTTCCATTAATTTCAACTGAGGAAACGACTCAGAGGTCAAATGAATTGTTTGAAGTGCCAGCTAGGAAAAAGGCAGAGCTGGGACTGGAACCCTAGCTCGGTGCCCTGGAACTGTCAGCTAATTCAGTAGAGGAAGACACTGGGCAAGAGAGTAAAAGTGTGGGGGTCCCCCTCCCCAATTAATATAAAGAAGACAGTTGGGGACAGACCCTACTTCTACTTCTTGCCCCTCCCCTGAAGTTTGGCCTACCCCCAAAGTCTTAGTGAGTCAGGCCCAGAGGGATGGGTGTGGTGCTGCCCCGAGTTTCCTTCCTTTGCCTGAGGCTGTGCCAGAGGAGTAGGCTGCTGGAAGGGGAGAAGGAGCCTCTACCCAGAGAGCAGCCCAGAGTCCAGTGACTACCATGGGGCCTGAGGCTGGTAGTGGCAAGCCCTGGGGTTAGTCCGGCCTTAGCTCCTGGTGTCATCAGGTGGGGGCCCAATAAGGAGTTCATTAATGCAGGAGGGTTTGCTCCCTTGTTGGTGAGTTGTAAGACCCTGAAGAAAATCCACTTCAGCAAGCTTCCATTTCCATCTCCAGATGTGAGGAAATAAGATCAGACTTGAGAACAAGTCATGACTAATAAATACCGTAAACTTGCACAGCACATTTTTACAGTTTATAAAACACTTTCACCAAGCTCAGCTCATTTGATCCTCAACAGTCAAGAGGTGACAAAGTGGCTATTACTAATTCCTATGGACTATATATATATAGATTAGGAAAACTGTAGCTCGGCATTTAGGTGGCACGCACAGGTTTCCCTGTCTTTGAGAGCTGAGACAAGAGCCCTGCCTTCCTTGGGAGCCTTGTGATGTGCTATAGGAGGAGGATGGCTCCCCAAAGACAGGCCTGGAATGCTCTTCTGGTAAAGAGGGTAGAGTCGGGGACACTGGGGGCCCGCTAGGGGGCGCTAAGGTTACATTGACAGTTTCCGGGAGTTAGGACCCAGCAGAAGCCTGACAGCCGACCGGGAAAAAGGCTATTCGATTTGCTCGGCCGGCGTACTCCTCCTTCCCCCTCACTTGTCTATCTTTGCACAGAGTAGCCAATTGGTTACCTCCACATCATTATACGTCATCATTCCACGTCCGCATATCGCCTAGGCCATCCCGTCGCGCTCCGGGTCGCAGCTGTCCTCGGAGTTGCCTGATCGGAAAGTCTCGAGGGCGAGGCGTTGCCCTCGATTCAGCTGGTTCCCCTGGCCATCAGGGACGAGGCCAAGGCCCCAGGGTGGGTCTCCTTTCCTTGGAAGCGGGTTCTGGGTTATGAGGAGTTTCCCCCTTGGTGGTCCTGCGCTGGCAGTTCCAGCGGTGGCTGCTGGGGCCCTCCGCAGCGGCGGTCTCATGCAGCTCCTATGAGGCCCCTGTCGCCGGTCGGCGATGTCCGGCTGGACTTGTCACCGCCGCCGCTGCCGGCTGTGAGCGGGTCTCCGGTTGGGTCCTCCGGGCGTCTCATGGCCGCTAGCAGCTCCCTGGTGCCCGACCGGCTGCGTCTGCCGCTCTGCTTCCTGGGCGTCTTTGTCTGCTATTTCTACTATGGGATCCTGCAAGAAAAGATGTGAGCGGATCCCCAGGGTGGGAACGCAGACCTCCCCACCTCCCCGTCCCCAGCCGCCGCACCACCCCCCGCGCCCCGCCCGCTCAATCCTGCCTTGTCTCCCCAGCCTGTGGTCAGGTTCAGGTTCGCGGTCCTCCCGCCCCTAGCCCCAGTGTTCCCTTTGGCCCCTTCTGCTTTCCCAGCATCCTGACCCCTTTGCTGCTAAACCTCCCAAGGGTTATACAAAACGCGAAAGTTGGTTCCTAGATTCTCTAGAGGTGGTTATTTTTCTTCCCTTAATTGATGTTTTTCCTGTTGGTTCTAAAGGACTGGGTTTTACAGACTTCGGTTTCCATGACCTGTGCTGGGCTGTCCTTGGAACTCCTACATTCTTGCAGGTTGCTGATTACTTCGCCCTCGGCCCTGCCCCGGTGTACGTCGTTTCACCAGTTTCACATGTTTCATTCAGCTCCATCCTGTACGGATATGTGTACACAGACACACACACACACACACACAATTTTTCACGTTTCCTTCAGCACCATCCTGTACGGATATGTGTGTACACACACGCAGAGTTTGTTTCATTCGGTTCTCTGATTAGCAGCCTGGAGTATCTAGTTTCTAGCTCCAATAAAATTGGCTCCTGTTGTAAATGTGCCCGGTGATCCTTACCAAACTTTCCCTAAGTCTAGGGAAGCAATACAATTTCAAAGCGTTCAGTGGCTCTGAATTACTGGAGGACCCTGAGGGAAGTATATTAATTCGTCTCTTTCCCATGCATTTTATTCTTAGAACAAGAGGAAAGTATGGGGAGGGAGCCAAGCAGGAGACCTTCACTTTTGCCTTAACTTTGGTCTTCATCCAATGTGTGGTCAATGCTGTGTTTGCCAAGATCTGTGAGTACTTAGATAATAATCTGTTTTGTGTCCCCTTCCCTATGTATCCTAGGCATTAGGTCTAACTCTCAAGACCCTCAACCCCTTTAGTGCTAACAACAGCCTCTCTATTAGACTTCTAAAATGAGTGGCTTTGGAAAAAGGTGGGATTCTGTTTCCTTAAACTAAATCAATTTCTCCGTCAGAAATGTGCAGAGAATGGATCTGTATTCCGGATCCCCATGAGAATATTTAAAACTTTTTCTTTGTCTTTTTGGTTTTCCTTTTTGTGTCGGCTCTCTTTGTTCCCTGGGGGCTAGCAGCAGGGCTGACTAGTCCCTTGATCTGAATGAACATCCACCCACCCCCCCACCGCTGCCCTGCATGAGGTCTTGTGTTAGGTTTAGATGGGGTTGGAGAGTTGGAGAATCTTCAGAGATTTCCCAATCTAAGAGGACAGAAATAGTTCTAAGTACTTCTCATCTTATTTGACAGATAAATTCCTTTCATGTGGCTTTGACTTTTGCTCAGTGGTCCATCTTAGGCCCACCAACTTTCTCTTGCGTGTTTTTTTCTTTTGTCTTCTCCCAGTGATCCAGTTTTTTGACACTGCCAGAGTGGATCGTACTCGGAGCTGGCTCTATGCTGCATGTTCTGTCTCCTATCTGGGTGCTATGGTCTCCAGCAACTCAGCACTACAGTTTGTCAACTACCCAACTCAGGTGAAACCTCAGGGTGGGGTGAGGGTTGGCTCAGAAGTTCAAAAGGATGAAAGATTCTTCCCTCAGGTCTGTGACTTAAATAAAAGGAGAATGTGTCTGGGAAATTAAGAGTGTGAAGAACCACAGATCTGAAATTTAGTGATAGTGGGTGGGCCGTGATAGAGCCGTTTTCTGAGGCTGCAGTCTCTGGTGCAGGCCCCACGCTAACTTACTCATCTTATGTAGCACCTAGTTCAGTACCTGGCATATCAAAGACGCTCAGAAATTATTTTTGCTCAATTTAATTTCAGGTCCTTGGTAAATCCTGCAAGCCCATCCCAGGTAAGCAGAAGATGGTTGCTGTTGTCCATCCTGTCTTCCTGTAGTGAGCCTGATCCTCCTCTGCTAGGGCTCTATTCCTCTGAGCTTTGTCATCTCACCATTGCTATCTCTAGGGACCTCCCTGCATCCCTTCCTCCTGCCCATCCTGTCATCTGTATCACGTCCTGTTGTGTTGGGTGTTCATTAGCTGGTAATCCTCACTGTGAGCTAGAAGCTGACCTCATCTGCTTCACATGGTCAGTCGTTTTGGTGGCCTACATTGTATTAGATACCCTAAATCCCATTTGATCATCAGTTTCCTTATTCTCAATTTCTCATTCTTCCCTACTGCCACACCTTTGCCAGGTTCCTTCCTGGAGCCTTTGTTCTCTACGTTTCTCTGCTTTATATTCTTCGTTCAATCTTGTTGCACAGTCATCTCTACGTAGGTGCTAGTCTTGCACTCTCCTCTTTTTGTCCTCTGTCAGCTCTCCTTCTCAGACATTCTTTTTTCCCCACGAGTCTTTGGCTCCTAGGAGATTATTGGTCTCAACAGTGCCTATGGGTGCCTGAATTTTCCACCCTGTTTCTTCTCTGTAGTCATGCTCCTTGGAGTGACCCTCTTGAAGAAGAAGTACCCAATGGCCAAGTACCTGTGTGTGTTGCTAATTGTGGCTGGAGTGGCCCTTTTCATGTACAAACCCAAAAAAGTAGTCGGGATAGAAGAACACACAATTGGCTATGGAGAGCTGCTCCTGGTATGTAATCCTGTTGGGAAAGAAAGCCTTTTCCAGTAACCTTAACAGGAATATCCACCCCCTGCACATACAGAAGGCCAGTTATATGTTTTGAGAGAGATAAGTGATGTTTCCTGCCCCCAGTTTCTGGTCTTTGTCTCTTGCTGCAGCGTCCTTGGCTCTGCTGAGGCTGTAGTGGGCAGCCTAGAATATTTCACAGCAGTTCAGCTCTCCTTCTGGAGAAGATATAACTCTGAGGCCTGTGTCTAAATGCTGCTGTGAGGTCCCTGAGACCTGAGAGTAAAGAGGAAAGGAGCAGTGTGTCTCTCACTGGCTTTCCGAGAAACCTGGAAGCCAGAGCTTTAAAATGATAGTATATAGCCAGCTAAGCCAACCATGCTCTTTTCCCCATGGGGGCCCAGTGTGCAGTGGCTGCAAACAGCAGCCTCCCTGGTAGTGTATGCAGCCTGTTGCCTGTACAGATTGCCCTAAGGGACCTTGGAGATAACTCTGGCCAGTGGACATTCATGACTGTCATGCTGTCCCCAATCTAGGCTCCAGACAGGTATGCGTGGTGCCTTTGGAAAGCCTAGGGTGCAGTGGCCAGAGTCCTCTTTGGCCAAGTTATAATGTCTATTCACACCAAGCTGCAAAACAAGGGGCATATGACTGAGGCCCTCCACAGGGCCAAGTTCAAGTTCCTGGCCACTGGAAGATCCACATCGCCAAGAAGTAGGGATTTACTAAGTTTCATGCAGATGAATTTGAAACTGTGGCGGCAGAAAAGCGGCTCCTCCCAGATGGCTGTAGGGTCAAATACACCCCTAATCGTGGTCCTCTGGACAAAGGGCCCTGCACTCATGAGGGTGCTGTCCCCTCCTTCCTCCTGCCCACCAATAACTCCTACTTTCCTGTCAAAAAATAATAATACTATAGTAGCTATTGCTTACTAGGTATTAGGTACTGTTCCAAGGGTTCTACATGAAAATTAGTTAATTTTTACAATAACTTCATAACTTAGATAGTATTAATCTCCATTTTACAGATGAAGAAAATGAGGCAAAGAAAAGTTAAATCGTTTGCCCATGGCCACATGGCTGTTAATTGGCAGAGTTAGTGGCTAACATGGGCTTCCCAGGTGGCGCTAGGGGTAAAGAACCCGCCTGCCAATGCAGGTTAGACCTAACAGACACAGGTTCAATCCCTGGGTTGGAAAGATCCCCTGGAGTAGGAAATGGCAACCCACTCCAGTATTCTTGCCTGGGAAATCCCATGGACAGAGGAGCCTGGCGGGCTACAGTCCATGGGGTCCCAAGGAGTTGGATATGACTGAACAAATTATGTCCAATATTGCCCTGGATTCTAATCTGACAGTGTGACCACAGAATCCAGTCTCTGGAGCACTGGACTCCCAAGCCAGGAGGCTAACATTCTGGGATTAGATTTCCTCTCTCCACCTTTAGTGGAAGAATGTGTGTGGCTCACCACGGCCTATTCTAGGCCCCTGCATGCCAGGCTTCATGGCATTGAGTTGAGAAGTGTTAGGCTTCCTGCCCTGCTCTGATCACGTTACATCTGTGTGGCTCAGATCACCTGTCCTTCCAGTGCTGGGGGCAGGAGGGAGCCCATGTGGTTTCTTGTCACCCTCTGCTTGTGGGCAAATGGCAGCGTTTTGTTCTGAGGACTCTGTCTTTAGGCCGCGGCTTTCTGAGGGATCGCAGAAAAGTGAGAGGTCTGTTTCCTGAGTTAGGGAGGGCCGCAGTGGCCTTCTCACTGCAGCCTGTACTCTTTCTTTCCCAGCTCTTGTCTCTAACCCTCGATGGACTGACCGGTGTTTCCCAGGACCACATGCGAGCTCACTACCAAACAGGCTCCAACCACATGATGCTGAATATCAACCTCTGGTCGACACTGCTGCTGGGAGCTGGTAAGGAGTGGTTCTGCTATTCTTCCCATGTATCAGCAGAGGGCAGACTGCCTTCATCCACTTAATCTCTAGCTCTGGTGCCAGCTGTGCTCTTTGCCCAGGCCAAAGGTCAGCCTCAGTTCTCAGATGCCTTATTGTCCAAGCCCTTGAGAAGCCGTCTTAGAGAAACTTGCACCAGTCAGCTCTGCCTGCTGCTTGTACTGGCACAATCAGGAGTAGATCTGTGTCAGGCGTCATGGGAAGACGCACAGTAGTAAAACGCAGGGGTGCCCTGGGAACTCACCCT
Organism: Bubalus bubalis; assembly: GCF_019923935.1. Lineage (NCBI taxonomy): Eukaryota > Metazoa > Chordata > Mammalia > Artiodactyla > Bovidae > Bubalus > Bubalus bubalis. The sequence goes on along the minus strand of NC_059159.1, from coordinate 26,192,725 downwards.
TCTCTGAGGTAGATGAGACATTAGTCTGTGGTGAATACCGAAGATTGTTCAAACATGGATGTGTTTGCTTTTAAATCAGTGCCTTCTAACTTTTTTTTCAAATCTGGGCACACACAGTATTTTTCATACAACACACTAGGGTTAACAGAGGAGGCGGTGGATGGCTGGAATTGACCAGTGCTTGGGGCTGCCTTGAGCTAGGGATGTGTGGATCAGTATCTTCACAGCATCTGAGGTTTGCTTCTTTCTGTCACTTTGACAGAAGTAACTCATTAACTTCTAAGTATTTCCCAGAAGAGTCTTTAGTTTCTCTATTCAGAAAAATAGGAGATGCTTGATGGGACAATACAAACTCACGCCATACATTTCCCTTGCCCTACCCGCCTTCAGAGTGCTTCGCAGGGCTCTGCAGGTGTATGCGTGAGTGTGGCCACACAGGGTGTGCCGTTCATCTTTGAATGCTTTTTCCTAGGAATCCTGTTCACCGGGGAGCTCTGGGAGTTCTTGAGCTTTGCCGAAAGGTACCCTACCATCGTCTATAACATCCTCCTCTTTGGCCTGACTAGTGCCCTGGGCCAGGTGAGTGTCTTGATGGGTGATGGCTTGGCTTCCCCAAGAGAGACTGGCCTGGCTGGGAGAAGAGGGTGGCCAGATCAGCTGTGATGTCCTGTTACAGACTTGCCTTGGTGGAGACTCAGGAACCAGCCTGACTTTGTCTTTCTGCCTTTCTCTAGAGCTTCATCTTCATGACAGTTGTGTATTTTGGTCCCCTGACCTGCTCCATCATCACCACAACTCGAAAGTTCTTCACCATTTTGGCCTCTGTGATCCTCTTCGCCAACCCCATCAGCCCCATGCAGTGGGTGGGCACCGTGCTGGTGTTCTTGGGTAAGTTACATCCAGAGCATGCAGCTCTGGGCCATACAAAGGGACTTTATTATTTTTTTTTCCTTAATACTTGTATATTTTTTAAATGTGTTATTTTAGAGCAGACGTTTTTTAAAAAAGAAGAGGAAGCATTACCTATAATCCAGCCTTCCTAAGGAACATTTCATTTGACTGATTTCTTTCCAGTGATTCTTTTTTCCCCAGATACTGAGCAGGGTAAAATTATTATACTTATTCCCTACTAATTGGCACTGCTGTGGATGAGCTGAGAGAAGTAGAAGTTTGACTCTTAAATTTCATTTGGTCTTGCTGTTTTTTTTTTTTTTTTTTTGGCTGCACCATGGAGCACACAGGATCTTAGTTCCCCCACCAGGGATCGAACCCGTGCTCCCTGTAGTGGAAGCAAGGAGTCTTAACCACTGGACTGCTAGGAAAATCCCTGCTGTATTTTATATACACATGTAATTTATCAGTATCTTGGTGATGTTTTTCATTTGATACTAATCTCTTTTCTCTGAGGAGATTTTATAAAACTGATGTTTGAAAATTATAGTTTTATTTAAAGCTCCAATTTTGGAGACCAAGGCACACCCCACTTCCCATCCTCAAATAATTTGTAGACTTCATTTCTCCCCATAAAGTTAAGCCCATGTTCTCTCTTTCCATAGGTCTCGGTCTTGATGCCAAGTTTGGGAAGGGAGCCAAGAAGACATCCCACTAGGAAGAGAGAGACTACCTCCACTCCAAGAATATTTAAGTTATTTTCTCCAACAGTGACATCTCTTGGGAAAACGGACACAATAGAGATAAAGGACTAGGTGTCAGTCTGTGTATTTTTTGTTTTGTTGTTGTTATTTTTTAAAGAAGCAAAATCACATATTCTAAAGAAAGCATTTGGATTTTAACAAGACAGAGTTGGCCATTTCTGTTCTGGACGACCAGGAGCACAGCCTCGCACAAAAAAAGAGGGAAAGAGAAGAGGCAGAGCTTGGTGTTCATGACCCAATCTGCTCCCACGTGGGTGTGGTTAACGTGGCTGGGTGGCTGGTTCCCCCAAGAACTGTTGCGCTTATGGCCTCTATTCCCACAGGCAAAGGTCTAAATACGCTAGACCAGGTAGCTGTCTGTGAGAGCTAGAGAATGTAAAAAGCACTTTATCTCTTAAAGCTCTGGTGGGCAAATATTTCTTAAAAAACTGCAGATATATTCTCTCCTCAAGAAACTTCTCTTGAGGTTGAGATGAAATGAGCCCAGAGCCTCAGAGTCTGCTGCGTTTTGACATTTCCCCATTTCCTCCCCTTCAACCAAAGCTCAACCAAAACGAGAGCGGAGACCCAGTGTGCATGTCGTGAACAGCTTCCCTCCCTCTATCTCCGTGTCTGTTCTCAGTCCTCTCGGTCCCCTCCTGGGGAGGCTGGGTTAATCCTCCCTTGTCCTCTTCAGCTGCTAAAGCCTTGCAGGCCTCTGCCATCCTGGCGGTGCCCTGGTACTCCCATGCCAGCTCCTGCCTGTTGAAAAGGATGCTGGCGGAAGGCACAGTGGCTGAGTCCTGGCATAGAGCCGCTGTTGAGTTTTCTGGGTGGCAGTGGGGGGAGAAGGCGGAGCATGGAGCAGAGCCACCTGCCCACTGCTGCCTTCGGAGTTGGAAATCGCTATCCTCCGTGGACCAAACTTTACACATGAAAGTGCATTTCCACCAGCTGCAACTTTCACTCCATCTGTTCAGCAGCCCCAGCCCCATGGCTCTCCAGATGGGCGCCCAGCCTCCTTCCTGCGCTGCTGCCTTCCCACTCCCTGCACCCAGCCTTTCAAGCCTGGCTCAGTTGCACTCGTCTCTCTCTCTTGGGGCCCTGGGTGTCACTGCAGCTCTGCCCTGAAAGGCCCCCCTCTCATTTTGAACTCCTCCTTGAGAAGAGAGGTTTTAAATGCATCTAGCTGAACTTCCTTCTTTTCTCCACCCCTTTCTTTTCTCTGTGGTTCTCATCTTGAAAGTCGCATCAATTAGCTCCTTACCTACTGGACTGATAGTTCTTCCAAACTCTCTTCTGTGGATTAGTTAGGCAGTGAGAGCATGTTACCAGGGCCAGGGGCCTATTTAGCAGTCCTTACCTGGGCCTGGTGTTTCTTTGTTTTGGGTTTTTTTTAAATAATTGTTTGTTTATTTGTCTGTGCTGGATCTTAGCAGTGGCACGCAGGATCTTTAGTTGCAGCATGTGGGATATAGTTCCCTGACCAGGAATCAAACCCAGGCCCTCTGCGTTGGGAGCATGGAGTCTTAGCCATTGAACCACCAGGGAAGTCCCTGGGCCTGGTGTTTTAGCGAGACATTTTCCCAGTTATCAGGCCAGTCCCCTCCACCTCTACCCTCTGCCTTACCCAACCAGGGGTCTCAGGCACACCTCATGCTAGTCACCAAGAGAAGGAAGGATTTCCAACAGCTCAGCATGGCTCTCACCTGATACTAGAGCAAGGCTGTGCTATCCTCGGAGAGCCAGGAGCCCAGTTCTGGTATATTCATTCGGTTCTTTGCCTGTTCTTCTAATCCTTCTGTATGCCACATCCTATGGACATGCTGGGAGTTCAGAGTTGACTAGGATCAGTACTTACCCTCTAGGGTCTAACAGGGAGTCGGGTAGATAAATCATTGCATCTCAGAAATGCAGAGCTAACAACAAAGAAAGGTGTCTGGGCAAGGTGAGGCTTGAGCTGGGGAGAGTGTGGGAAGATGAAAGGAAGTGAAAAGGGAGGTTTGGCTCTACTGCCAATTGGGAAATAGGGTTTTAAACTGCCTGGCTTCTCCCCATGCTCCTGCTTCTTTCTGTCTTACAAACTTTTAATTTTATATTGGGGTATAGCCACTCAGCCACACATGTAATCCAGTTTCCCCCAAACCCGCCTCCCATCTGGGCTGTTAGCAGAATTCCATGAGCTATACAATAACATTAGTAGAGTTCCATGTTCTATACAATAGGTCATTGTTTATCCATTTTAAATACAGTGCTGTGTATATGCACTCCCTGTCTTTCAAACTCCCTGTCTTTCCGCCCCCCCCCGCCATGCTCCTTCTAATCAGCTCAAGTGAGAGCACAGGAGCAGGTGAGTGGCTCTGCAGTGAGGCATCATTTCAGCTCAACTGGAAGATATTTTAAAATGTTGTGTAAGCTGCCAGCTTGTTCGGGGTAGTGTACTCACCTACAGGATCACAGGAACTGAGAGTGCCAAGTCAGACTCTCATCAGTAACACTCTGCTAGGTTATTATGGTACTGATAAACGTGAAATACCAGGCAAGTTCAAACAAAAGTATTGTTGATCACTAACCCTGGGCGGCCTGATGCTTCAGTTTTCTAAACATCAAAGGACTTTCATCTGCAGTTAATTCTCAGCTCTGTGTAGAAGGGAGGGAACCAGCACACACATTTTCCCAAGCACTCTTTTTCATTTAGGGTGTACTGTGCTGCTATTTTGGTCCACCTATCAGGCTTGCCTCTTTAGCTGTTTGTACTCAGGCTCGTGGTAGAGTGGTTTTTCCATTTCCTGTACACCTCTTAGTCTAGGGCAAGGGGAGTGATGCAAATGTGATTTGGGGGTAAAAACCATAGGGAAAACTATTCTGGAATTAATCATCATAAGGGAGAAAAATTGTAAGTTGTTTTTCAAATGACTTAAAGGGGCACTGTGGATCATCTCCAAAGTGGGTTCTTTAGCAGTAGGTGATGTGTTTCCTCAGCCCTGTAAACCCTGTCAGGAGGACTAAGCAGGCATTTCACCTTTTGGCAATGGAAGGACAAGTTAGGGAAGGGGGCAGCTTGCAGTGGGTCCCTGGGTGTGTCCCAGGGAGATTAATGAGAACTCAAGCTTCCCCAGTTATGGTTGTGTCTTGGACCCATGCCCTCGGAAGGGCAGAAGCCAACCTCCTCAGGAGACCCATTGCCACTGCTGTCTGGTCCCACTTGGCGGTGGAACAGTTTGCACATTTTGTAAGTGGTGCTGGTCACTCTCCCCAGATGTCCTGGCAGAGAAATTGTCCTGGGTCTCTGCGGGATCATTCAGCCCTTCCCACTGAAAACACACCAGCTGTCTTTAGGAACAGCAATCTCATATTTATTGAACTCCTCCTTTCCCAAAGCTCTTTAGTTCATGACATTTTATCCTTACAACACTCCTGGGGAGAGCTTAAGCCAGAAACAAGTCTCCCCATATCCAGAATAGAGAGCCCCAATTCCACTGAAGTGTATCAGCTGAAGGTCAAATGACTCCATGGGAGGACAGGGCCCAAGTGAGCTTCCACTTAGCACATGTCAGAGGTCAATGAGCTAAATCAGTGGTTCCCTGATTTAGCTTTTGGATTTCCTGATCCAATAGGATTTTCAAGTAATTGGGGGTGGGGGTTGTTGATAATAGGTATACTGGTTTTTTATATTTTCAAGTAAAGACTTAAAAAATTTTTTTAATGTCATATGGTTTATAAAAGGACACTTTTGTAAACAAAAGTCCAAAATTTTAGGAAAAGCTAGCCACCTCAGAATAAAGAATGCTTCTTTCAGAAATGATAGTTGGAAATCATATCACTATATAGGTAATAAGAAAAATTGATTAGTTTCAGAAAATGGTCAACATAAAACATCCTATGGCAATACATTGTAGGTGCATCATTATGACTGTTGGCTTGCAACGCCCTGGTCTGTCTGGGGCTTGTATTCGATAATGTGGTCTACTGAAACTCAGTGTCACAGAAGCACGCTGACAAAGATGGAAGCAACCTGCAATGAGGTTTTACATCATCTAGAACATTCTGAGAGAGTCTAAAAACAACATCCTCCCGACCTGAGCCACTTCTGCCTTCCCTCTGCAGGGCCAGGAAGAGAGCAGGCCATGGGGGCCAGAAGGCTTTCCGCAAGGGCTGTGGGAGGGAGACAGACTTGGCACCTCGGCTCCGAGGTCTGCTGCTCCCAGGATGTTCGGGCAATGGCTTCCATCAGCCAGCTCAGGAAGCTTAGAACTGACTCTTGAAGAACTTCCCCCTACTGGTGAGAGCTGAATTCCAACAGGCACAGTCCTCAGACTGGGAACCACAGGGCTGTGCCTGCCACAGCAGGAAAGCTAGAAAGAAGAACAAAGAGAGTCTTGGAATGAGGAGTGGTTTCATCCCGTGCCTTCCACCTGAGCAGCAAGTTCATGAGGGCTGGTGGTTTTCTGTCCAAGTATAGCTGACTCCCTGCTATTTCTGGGGAGAAGTGGAAGAGGGCAAGAGGTTCAAGACATTCTCCAAGAGGAGGGACAGAATATTACTTCCTGCCTACTTGCGTGTTTTGTCATGACGTGTGGGTGGCCAGAGCTAGTAGAAGCATCATGTTTCAGCTTAGGGACTGACTAGACACCATTTCCTCCTACCTGGGACCCTGAAGTTGCTGCGTTCATACTGTAGCCCTAGAGAGAACATGTCACTCAGGAAGGCTGAGAACTCTCTGAAATTTTAATGTAAATATGTGGGTGTGAAACAAGTGGTCACACATATGTCAAGCAAGTAGGTTAATTTTGCTGTAAAAAGGGCCCACATCTCTCTCATATTCTTGTAGGGGTCCACTGTAATCATGCTCTCATTTAATTAAAACTGATTTCCCAACTAGAGTTACTGTATAACGGCACCACCGCAGAATATGAGAAAGCATCCTCTCCAGCTCTGTTTAGATGGAGGGGTGGGATCAAGTTTGCAGAGAAACCCAAGAAGAGTAACATATCCAGTTTCACATCTAGCTTTCTCTAGGCCCCTCCAACACACTTTATCTAGAGTTGTGAGGGTTAGCAAATAAAAATACAAGATGCTCAGCTAAATTTGAATTTCAGATAAACAGCACATGCCTTCTTAGTATGTCTCATTCAATATTTGAGACATATTTATACCGAACAATTTTGTCTTATTTATCTTAAATTCAGATTTAGCTGGTGTTCTGTGTCTATCTGGAAACACAGCCTGTGGCATTAGTCACTGTCACTTGTTTTCATGGGCCCCTCTTTTCCTAGAAAAGAAGACAATCTCAGATGCATCACCACTTGCAATTCTGTGCACAGGGCTTCCAGGTACTTTTGCTCAAAGCCAAACATTTTGTAATTTCCCTTTTGGCCAGGGTGAGATGCAATCCCAGACTTGATCAGCAGGGGGCACCATTTTCTTAATATAGATCCCCAGTGACATTTCTAGGGACTCAGAAAAGGGACTATTGAAGTTCTGTGGCTCTGTCTTCCCTCTGGAGCTTCCCACTTTTCCCCACATCACCACCCTGCCAGAGTTATCTCTGTGAAACAAGAATCTGATCCTGTCACTTCACTCCTTAAATCACTTCCAAGATTCCATGATTAACTTCCTAATACACTGTAAAAAGCCCTTGGGGATCCCACTGGAGTCTTTTCCCTGCTTCATCTCCTGCTGCTTGCACCCTACCTGATCCCACACTCCTCACACTTCTGCCACCCCACCCCCACCCCACCCCCATTCATCGTGAGCTGTTTGCAGCTTCCCACTGCAGTGTTTGCTGTCATGCCTTTGTACTCACAGTTCCCTCTGCTTGGAATTCCGTTTTCCACTTGATGCTTCTAGCGACTCCATTCATTCAACACATTTCACAAGCGTGCATTGAGACCGGTCCTGTACAAGGCACTCTGCTGTGGGCTGGAGACACTTGGAGGAGGCAGCTGCCTGGCGCCTTTCCCTTATACATCTCATGATCGGGGCAGGGGAAAAACAACGCACAAGCAACCAAATCAACAGCGTGCTCAGACTTAGCGCGAGGGATAGCTGCTTTGGGTCCTCTGATGGCTTTCATTTTAAGGGTCCCAAATTCTGCCCAATCGTGTGGATGAACATGGATGAATGAAAAGAACAAGCTTAACTCAACAGGGAAGCGGATGAGGTGGGCAGATATGGTGGGTGGATATGTGGCCTATGAGAGCACTGAGGGTACAGCCCACCTACAGGGGACAGTGGCTTTTCACCTCCTCTGGATTGTAGCCAGATTGGTTATTTCAAAAAAAAAAAGTTGCCAATATTGACTTTTATGTGAACTCTGACAGTCTTTAAAATTCTTTGCCTGCTAAACTAAACGTGCCTACAAGTCAGATTTGGCCTATGGCCACCGGTTTACCACCTCCCTTATTGCAACACTATATCACTGTCTTACATCTGCTTAGTATTTATATGAATTTTCTCCCCGAAGACTGTGTCCTTATGTCTTTATCCCCTAACACATAGTAACTGACACAGGCTAGGTGCCAGTCAAACATCAATAAATGTCTATTGGAAATTTTGGGAGGAAGAAGGAGACAAACTAGGAATAAGTTTGTTGATGGAAATTCTTAGTCCCACTGCTTTAGGCATGGGACAGATGGAACAAGAAAACCTGAAACAATTTATTGCTGAGTGTGTGTGTGCTCATGAGTGTGAGTTCCCATGTTAGCAGGTGTGATAGCTGGAAAATATGTCTAAGAACCATCAGCTCCTTTCTCAGTGAGCTCCCAAGCCATCTTTCCCCATTCTTGGCGGATGAGGGGGAGGAGAAGAATGCAGGGCTCAGGGTAGACTCCTGGCTTCCTTCCAGGACCTGTAGTCACTGGCACAGAGATCAGAAAGAGCTTATAGAGGTTTTTGGCACAAACTGATACATCCTCGGGGGAAGGTGTCTGGCAGCTGCTGCCACCCACTGCCTGCCCGCTAGAGTGCCCACTGCATAGCAAGCAGTTGTAGGGGTCAAAGTAAAACACTTTCTCTTCTCACTTGTCCAAAGTGAGATCATCAAAATGACCTCTCATCCTACATTGGGGGATCAAAACTCCAACTTAAAGAGAAGGGTGAGGATGGCTTCGACTCCCCATCGCAGCCTCCAGAGACAGAGAGGAAGCCTGACCCCTGGAGCAGTCTGCTGATTCTGCTAATGGTATGCTGTCCTTTTTATCAAGACAGGATGCTGCCTTGTGCCCACGCAATGGAGCCTTCTTGCTGCCCCAGTGAATAAGGACATATCTTCAGAAAACAGAAATCTGAGGCTCAGAAAGTATATTTTTTCTGATTCACAGGAGAAGTAACCAGATCAATCAGGGATCAGAACTTCCATCTTGGCCCCGAAATCTCTTCTGGGACCTAAAAAACTGTAATTTTCTGAATCATGGAGGGTGGAGGGGCAGCCTAAAGTACATTGGAGTCACTCTTTAAGCTGGATTATGGAAATTTTTGCTGCACGTTTCTCTCTCTGGTGAGAAGTATCTTGAAAGCCAAAGATCTATCCAGCCTCCAGTGTGCCTTCTGCACTCTACCAGAGCTTGGCCAGCCAGAGCTTTGAAGCAAGACCTTCCAGGAAGCAATTTCTCCTACAGGCAGTGCTGACTCAGCCCAGACTCCAAGCTCTCAGGCTGGTCCCTGGCCCAGAGTAGCCAGAAGGGGCAGAGGCGCACAGGGGGCTATGATCCTGGGTTGTATGATACTTCCTAGAAGGGGGGATGAGGGTGCAAGACTAAATTGCACCCTAAATTGAACCCTAACTTTGAACCCTAAATTGCTTAAGCTTTTGCTAAGGATAAGGGGAGGGAGACTCAAATAGTGGCTTGAGTCCTCTGGGTTCCAGCATCCTTTGACAAAAACTATCTTTCCTCAATTCCCAGGGGTAGGGATGATGGCAAATTTAATATCTTTAATCTGGAAGTAAGACCATTCCCTGTCTCATTTGTAATCTGCCTGGGGTTGGGGGTGACTGACCATCTCTCTGGGGCCTCCATCTGACTCTCCAACATCCCCTTTCCCCAAAGGACCCCATTTGGATTAAAGGGAAACGTGCGCTCCCTCGGTTCTCTTCACTTTCTCTACAAACTGCCTAAGATTCCTCCCATCTCTGCCGCTGCCTGCCACCCTCCTGCCACCTCCCCCTTCAGTCCTTCATGTCATTTTCTTCTCCCCATCTCCTTCCTTCTCTCTCTTTCTCACTCTCCCCCAGTTCTGACAGCGAATCTTTTCCCTGGCACAGACCCTCGACTTGCCTGCCAGCCCTGCTGGGTTACTCGTCTCATTTCTGTAGCTTGTGTCCAATTAGCTCTCTGGCCAAGCTCATCGGGAGCCCTCTCCTCTGGCCATGCTGCCTCCTTCCTTCCTGCTGCTAGCAACGCTATCACCTGTGATTCATTTCCATTTGGGAATGGGGGTAGAAAGTTGGTTTGAATAACCTGGGATGTGTTTGGCAATCTATTCTTTGTTCTTCGTTGAGGGCCCCAGCAGAGTTAAGAGAACTTTAAGAAGAGAACACCCTTCCCTCGACCATTAAGGACTCCAGGATCTAGTTTTAATGAATGGGAGATCAAAAGCTTTTTAGAGTCAGCTGTCCTGAAAAACAAGGACCCAGTGACTGGGACAACTGCAAGCCTTGCCACGGAAGACAAAGCTGTGACTCAAAGGCATCACGTAGATGCTTTCTTGCTCATCCACGTTCCTGAGTTTAATGTCATTGGCTTGGGAATTAACTTTGAGACTTTTCCAACATAGATAAAAATAGAGCTCATAAATGCCATCCCAAGCACTTTCTGATAAGGTGGCCTTTTAAGGGAAGACTGGGCTCCCGGTGGATGGTGTGAGTCAAGGAGCTGCTCTTGCGTATGTTCAGAGTTTTTACAGGCTTCTGACCAGCCTGTGGCCAAACAGTGGATGCAGGAAGAGGAAGCTGATGGAGGCTTCTGTGCCTGAAACTATAGGATCCAAGTTCCTGAAAGGAATGTTTGTTCCTCTAGTTCATTCATTTATTCATCACACAAGCACTTATCTGAATACTCAACTATGTGCTAGGAATGTTTCCCTGTACTGGAAACACAATAGAGGAAAAAAATGGAAATTCTTGCCCCAAGGTGCTTATCATCTAGTGAGGAACAGAGAAGGAATCAGGCAACAGCAATACAGGAGTTGCAGTGAAAAGAGAAATATGGGAAGGCCTAGCTCAGGGCTAGGTAACATGCACAGCTTTCTGGAGGAATAGATAGATGAATTGAAGCTGGAGAATCAGCAGAGAATTAACCAGGAGAAGATGAGGTTAGATCAGGGAAAGGTGTGGAGGAGACTGTTCTGGGAAGAAGTAATAATATGTGCAAAATGAGAGAACTTGGTGTTTTCAGAGATGAAAGCAGTTCTTTGTATGACAGGAAACTCAGTTGCTGGGTATAGTGGGAAGCATAAGACACAGCCTGGAGACCGAGGCACAGGTCACTGCTAAAGAGCCTCTCATCTCTGTTAAGGTTTTTATATTGAGGGCAATGAAGGGTGGAATGCAAAGAAATTACTTGATCAGATTGGTTTTTTACAACTCTTAGTCTGGCTGCAGAGCAGAGAATAACTGGAAGGGTGAAGACCTTCCATGTTTTTTCTGGCCTTAGGCTCTTTATCTGGTTGGTCTGCTTTCCTTCCTCATAAATAAAGGTTGAGAGCCCAGGGAGGAGGCTGCTATGATCCTGGGAAGGATGAGGGAAGTGTCAGAGAAGATAGAAGGAAGTAGGCAGAACTGGGAGATAACTAAAGTATAAAACTCTCAGAACTTGGTGCTGAATTAGAAATGGACTTGAGACGTCAAGGATTCTTTCCAGCTCCTAGGCTTGAGCTACTTGGTGAGATGAGAAAACACCGAAGAAGAAGCAGGTTTTACATCTGCTGGATATTATGTGCCTATGGTCCATTCAACTGAAGATATCAGGCTGATAGCTGGATATGTAAGTCTGGAGCTCAAGAAAGTCCTGGCTCAAGATAGATTCGGAATATTCTTTAGCAGATGGATGGCAGTGGAGCTGTGAGGGGAAAAAAAGGAGCCATCTCAAGGCAAGTGAGGACTGTGTGAAGAGGAGAGGAACTGAACATAATCCAAGGAAAGCTGATGTTCAAAGGATGGCCAAAAGAGGAGCCTGTAAAGAGGCTGAGAAGTAGTAGCCAGCAGGAAAGAAGGAAAACCAGGAGTATCGGTCTTCTGTCGTTGGCCTCCAGCATTCATTTCCTCCTTCTGCCAAGAGAGCCCTGAATTTCCTCTGGGGAATTCAATCCTAGCCTGTTCTCAGTTCCATGGTTTGGATCATAGGGGAGACATGCTGGCTGGCTCTTCCTCACCCACCTGACCCCCTCCCCACAGCCCTCCCACTTGCTCTCTGTACTCCAGCCACACAAATTTTCCTTGAGTTCCTAAAAAACTCTATGCTTTTTCTGGCCTTAGGATCTTTGTCTGGTTGGTCTGCTTCCCTTCCTCATTCCCCTTCTGCACACTCTTTGCCTGCTAAACTTCCTTACGTACTTCCAACCTTCTTTGACATTCCATACACATCTAGGGTTTTCTGTTGTACGTTCACTCATTCAGTACGTACAAGGCACCTTCTGTCTATGAGTCAGTGTTGAATTCTGGGACATTACAGACAGCCAAACAAATGGGCTGGAGCCAACAACTGATTAGAGGAGGCTGATGGTAAAAAAGTAAACACACAACTACAAGTTGTTGTTAGTGCTGTAAAGGAAGTAAACTTAGTACCAAGATACCAAGAAGGTCCTGACCACTGAGGCTGGTGATCAGAAAAGTTTCTCTGAGGATGTGAAAATTAAACTGAGACCTGAAATAAGAGGCAGAACCAGCTAATGCAAAGAGTTAGGGGAAAAGTGTTCAAGGCAGGGGGAACAGTAACCACAAATGCTCATGGAGGGAAAGAGCTTGATGGGTTCCAGGAACTGATGGATGGCCAGTATGGCTAAAATGAAGATGGGGGAGAAAAGCAAACAGGGCACATAGTTGAACAGGGTGAGACACTTAAAGGCAGTGATACAAAGTCTGGGTCCAATGGGAAGTTATTTAGGGTTTTTAAGCAGGGGGGCAGCATGATCTGACAAGTTTTAATTAGATTGCCCTAGTTGCAGAGTGAAGAATAGATTGAAGGACAAGCATAGAATTAAGAAGGCCAATTAGGACCCTATCACTGGGGTTAAGGCAAAAGAGGATGTTGGCTAGAACTTGAATGGGACTGAGGAGATGGAGAGAGGTGGACAGATCCAAGGCATGCTTTGAAACTAGAATTAAAGGGAATCCCTGATGGTTTACATATGAGGTATTAGAAGAGGACTCAAGGATGATGCTCAATCTTTGGCCTGAATGAGTGAAAAGAGAGCCAGATTGGCTTGGCTTGGACTGCCCAGCCCCCTTTGCTGCTCCCCTCTTCCTTGCAAACCCTGAGGCAAATCTTCAGAAACCCAGAGCTTGAGAAGCAAGCTGTTTAGAAACCACTGGGCTGGAGACTCTCAGTGTGGTCCCTTCTAGTTTTGAAATTTTAAAATTCTAAACTGAAAACTCTTTGTGACTAGGGACAATATTTCTATTCTTTTGACTTCTCCTGTAGTTACCTTGGTAGAGCTCTGTACCTGGGGAGCATTCAGTAAGTGCTAGTTGACTGTTCATTTGGGCACAGACCTTCCATAATTGAATTTTAGATTAAATTCCCCCTTTAAAATAGGATTCTGATGTAGAATAAACTTTCAATTGAAATCAATTCACCTTGATAAAGTAGAGCCATGGCAAGGATAATCTAAAATTACAAAATTAGAAGTAACTTCTATTTGAGTGGAGACAGAGAAAAAATTGTTTTTGCTAAACAAATTATCTAGATTTAGGTAAATGTTATTTTAGGGCAAATAACATCAGGTAATGGATCAAGCCCATTCAGAACAGAACCAAGAAACCACTGAAAATAATTCATAACACTGAATATAACCTATATTTTATTAATATATTCTTTGTTGAAAACAAATATTGACGCTTCAAAACTTATTTTGAAAGAATGACTAGGTAATTCTTAAAACCATTTTAAAGATGAAGGAGGGCTTTTCATGGTGGTCCAGTGATTAAGACTCCATGCTCCTAATGAAGGGGCCATGGATTAGAACCTTGGTCAGGGATAAGATCCTTACATGCCACATGGCCAATAATAAATAAATAAAGCTGAACAAGATGGAGATGGAGCTGTGTGGCCAGTCCAGGACAAAAATCAAAGACAGGCTGGACTGAAACTTGCCATTTCCTCTCCTCTCTTTCCCACTGCATCTGCTCTGCTTGCTTCTCCACTGTCAAACATCATCTTTCCTAACCATTTCTCCAGGTTAAAAACTCAGAACTTCAATATCTATACGCTCATTGATCAAATCCTCGGATAAATATACCATTTCAAGTCTTTTGTTTTATAAAAGAGGGAAGTAAAGTAACAGAATGTCTTTTATATGCCAAGCATTTCTGAACAAACATGGCATTCAATGCTGCTTATTGCCCTATGATGAATGCCCATTTCACAGATGAGGTGGCAGGGTTGGTGGTCCAGCATCTGACTCTCTTCCTGCTTGGGATGAGTACCCTGCTGTGGACAGCATCAGTGAAAAGGAGTGCTGAAGGTGACACCATGGATATTATGGCAGCGACACCTTTTTCATTTCCCACCCCTGACCCCCAACACCACCACCACCAAGGTGGTCAGGGCCTGGGATGTGGTCTAGGATTAGTCAACCCAGGTGCCACTGCCTGGGCTCTGGGTTTGTAGCACACAGATGGAAAGAATGTTAGATGTCCTTTGCAACAGCAGCAGCAGGGGCAAATGTGTCTGGTGGTGGCACTCTGGCAGCGCTCAGTGGTTGGACCTCCTGACCATAACGTCCTGCTAAAGAAGATTTTGTTCTTCCTCTACTAGTCCTTGGTTTCTGCTGAATTTCCGATTCTTCCACTCCTGACAATTCTGGGAGCCAGAGAGATGTCTTCAGTAAATTCCAGCTGGGGCTGATGTAGCCAGCATTCGGGCAGTTCTTGCAACAAGAAACCTGACTGTCTCTGAGGAAACAGACTCCAAGGAGCTTGTCAGGGGCCCCACCTAGCAAGTGTCAGTGTTCTGGCCGAGAAGCCCATACTGCTTCCTTCGTTCCATGCTTTCTGAACGAATCTAAAGAAGGGCATAGCGGAAACGAGCAAGGATGGCATGCCAATTAGAGTGAGGCTTGAAGACCAGGGGGCATGTGAACACTTACCCCGGATCCACATTCAGTCACACATCCAAAAATAAGTGGGGTCTATCCTAGTCTGTGTATAGTGATTGTGATATGTTCAAATATGATTTCAGATAATTCTCACAACAACATGGTGTGGTGGACATTATTTTCTCCATTGCTCATATGGAAAAACTGAGACTCAATGAGGTTTGTCCAAGTTTATATTTAGTCAGCGTTAGTGCTGGGTTTGAACTTGAGTCTCCAGGCGAAGCGCCTGGAGCTCATTCATTAAGCCACAGCTGTTGCACTAGGAAATTTAATCAATAAATATTTTGTCGCTGTCAATTTTCTATTAACCCCATCGCAGCCCTAGCACGACCTAATCAGTGTGTTCTTGTTGGTATGCTTCCTTGAGCGTAGTCTTACACCAGTATCTCAGGGGGTGTCATCTGCCTCTTTAGACAGGACTACGCTGGCAACCCACTCCAGTCTTCTTGCTTGGAAAATTCCATGGACAGACAAGCCTGGTTCATGGGGTCACCAAGAGTCAGACACAACTGAGGGACTGAGCACACACACATGCTGCTGCTAAGGATCGTCCTTCCTGCATTTCCTTCTCCTACACCTCTACTCATCTGTGCATTCTTGCCTGCTTCTACCTCCCCTACCCCTTCAAGAGAAACCATGCCTTTGCTTATTGGACTGTAGAATGGAACTGAAGGTCCTCGTAGGCAGAATAAATACCAGACATCTAGGGGTCTTTGGGACAGATTCCTTGCCCAGACCTGGCTCATGATGGCCAAAGAACGCTATGTCATTTGAGTTTTGGATTAAGAAAACGAGTTCTGCATGTTTCCTACCATCACAAAGAGCAGTGAATTGAAATGGTGCCACTGTAAGCTTGATTGTTGTGGCATAGATAAAAGCCTCATTAAGTCCCTCATGAGGAAGAGAATTTTATTTTGAGGATAGAGGAATGGGGCAGGGGGTTTCTTGCTTGTGGTTACAACAACAAAACAGTCAATGGAGGAAATAATTAAATAACTGCACTCCCCCCGCCCCAACCAATCCTCGTCAAGAGACTGGGTGAGTTTTTAATTAGTGCTGCATTTTCAATAAATCCATATCTGTACGTGGTGCTGATTCTTTCCTGGATAAGGAAAGATAATAATGAGAATCCTATTTTTCAGTCCCACACTAAAGGGATGCCTAGTATATTTAATCATGCTGTAGAAATCCTGGCAGCTTTCTCTGAGCCCAGCCTCTGCTCTAATTACATTTCTAGATTTTAGTAAATTGAAAGGGAAAATGTAGGAACAAAATAATTAAAACCGAAGAGGAAGTGCATATTAAAAAGGAGAAGCTGTTTAAAATTCTTCCACATAGTGCTTCCAAGGACATCTACAGTCATTTAATCAGATCCACACCAAATCAAAGCCCTTTGTACAGAGGCTGGTGAGATCACGTCTCAGGTGGGCGGTATGGTCCACACAGAAGAATGAGCGCCTTATCACACCAGGCTACAGATGGGCATAGACTTTTACGTCCGTCCAGATCTCTAGAGATTCAGGGCCAGCTGGGACAAGCTGCTGGTGCAGACTCACCAGCTCTGAGGAGTCACTTCGCAGGTCCCAGGCAGAATCTCACTAAACTGTAATGATCAGCCCCAATTGTGAGGTAGCTAAAGTATGTTGACCATGCCTCCAGTTCTCTCGTTCTGCACCCCTTCCCCACCTCCATGCTTCTCCCTCCAAGAAGCGAAAGTGAAAAGAAGTGAAAGCGTTAGTCACTCAGTTGTGTCCGACTCTTTGCAACCCCATGGACTGTAGCTCATCAGGCTCTTCTGTCCATGGGATTCTCCAGGCCAGAATACTGGAGTGGGTTGCTATTTCCTTCTCTAGGGGATCTTCCTGACCCAGGGATTGAACCCAGGTCTCCTGCATTGCAGGCAGATTTGTTACCCTCTGAGCACCCCTTCCCCACTTCCATACTTCTCCATCCAAAGAGTGGTACACTTTTTCTTTCTTCCCTGCCATCCTGTGAAATCTGAAGTCAAGAGAACAGTAAATTAACAGCTTCAGTGACACTAGGAATTGATTCTTTGTAACTGGTTACTGGGTTGCCTGTGGGGCACTCTACATTTATTCAAGGACCAAAACCCTTGATGCCTTCAGATAATGGAATGAAATGTTTGTTGATTATGATGAGTGAGTGAAATCTAGTTGGAAAGTTTCAAGCATCAGCCTAATAGGTGACAAAAGTACTTCTTGTTTTAAGTGGTGCAGGAATAGTAACCACATCATTGTTGAATTTAGGATCTCCATTTAAAATAAAATTATTTTGGCTGTGCTGGGTCTTTGTTGCTTTGTGTGGGCTTTCTCTAGCTGCAGTGAGCAGGGGCTACTCTTTGTTGTGGTGTGCAGGCTTCTCATTGTGGTAGCTTTCTCTTGTTGTGGAGCACAAGGCTTTAGGAGCACAGGCTTCGGCAGCTGTGGCGCACAGCCTCAGTTGATCCCAGGCACGCAGAATCTTCCTGGACCGGGGATTGAACCCACATGTCCTGCATTGGCAGGTGGCTTCCTATCCATACAGCACCAGGGAAGTCTAGGATCTCCATTTCTTGATCATTTTGGCTAAAACATGGGTTGAGGAAGCTTTAGGACTGTTTTGTCTGTCATTCCAAGGGTATTTTGTAGGGTCTGCTTGTGTATTTGAAAGTGGACAACAGTCTGGCACTGTCACATCTTCCCATGTGGTTTGGCTCATGTGCTTTCCAGCTGTCCCTGCTGAACAGACTCACCAGCCAAGGGGCCCCAGGACACATGTGGCAGGACATAGTGAGCACTGTGTCCTGGAGACAGTCCCACAGAAGCAGAGCTTCCAGAAGCTTCCAGTTTTCACAAGGCAGGGTTCATACTTTGTTACCCCATGACCCACACAGGTTTATCTGGTTGCTTTTTTGGATAAGATGCTTCCTCACACGTTTGTGTGTGTGTGTGTGTGTGTGTGTGTGTGTGTGTGTGTGTGTGTGTCTACATAATGATACAATCTCAGTATGGAAAAGAGACAATGCCTGCTCCAGATTATTTGGCTGGATTCAGTAAGAATAAAATTTTTAAAGTTTAAGCTTAGGCAAGAATTGTAGCAATAATAAATCAAATATTCCATCACTGGTGAAGGTAACTTCTTTCTCCCAGGGCCCAGATGCTCTGAGACCTTTTTTTTTTTTTTTTTTTAAGGTTTTTTTTAACTGCACTATGCAGCATTCAGGCAGAATCTTAGTTCCCTGACCAGGGATCAAACCAGTGCCCCCTGCAGCGGAAACACAGAGTGTTTCTTAACTGCTGGACTGCCAGGGAAATCCCTGAGATATATTTCTTTTACTCAACTCAGCAATCAATGATAGTCCTTAGGAGACAGGATGTGAGACCAACTGGGGACCCAGGTGTCCAAGAAAATAAATTGTTTGTGAATCAGCTTGCTATCAGTTAAGCCACCTACATGCCCACCTTACTGCAAAGGAATGCGCCTTTTTGTTTCCGAAAGCTCAACTTTTTAAGTTACTTAAAAGTCTCTAACATCATCAAAAAGTTCAAAATATTTTACTGACACAGAACTGGTTAGAAAAATGAGGTAATATATGTAAACGTCTTTAGTTATCCACAAGCTGCTAACGAATATAAGGTGCTGTTGTTAAATGCCTTTATTGTTACGCTCACCCGACTCCCAATCTTGGTGAGCCGCTGTTTCGTCCTCGCACCTCCGCGCAGACTGCCGCGCCCTACACGCGACCCTCTGCGAGTTCCCGCCTCTTTTTTCTCAAGCCCCTCCTTCCCTTCAAATCTTCGGGCCCTGGCGACACAAGGGACGCATGCGCAGTAGGCAAGGTAGGCGGAGTCTTGAGGCAGAGGGAGGAGGAGCTGGAGAACCTAAAAAGGGGAGGGGAGCGGAGTAGAGGAGGCGGAGGCCGCGCGGGGTGGGGCCCCGGCGGGTACGCGCTCGCTGCGTCGACGTGCTGACGCCATGACGCCCGGGCCGGTGTGTTTCGGTGTGTGTGTGTGTGTGAGTGTGCGCGCTCCTTGTGTGTGTGTATTTGTGTATCGGCGGTCTCGCAGGTCCCGGATGTTGCGGACAGTATGAGGCGAGCGCAGGGGGACGGGGACCAGCAGCTGTCGCCGCCGCTCTCAGGTGAGTGGGGGGAGGAGAGTCGAGGGAAAGGGTTGTCCTGTCTGAGTGGGGGGGGGTGTCTCCCTTAAGAGGTGACTGACCCCCCACTCTCCCCCCCCCACCACCCCGCGCCGCACATAGACTCTTTTCTGTCCCATTTCCCACATCCCGGATTACATGGCCCGCGAATGCCAGCAGTCGTGCCTTCTCCTAATCCCAAGCATTCAGGAGACACAAACGCGCCCCCTGCCTTCGGCCCCCCCATTATTTTCCCAGTCCCATCCCCCTTGCCAAATAGTGAGCTGTCGCCTGCGGCGAGATGGGTGACTGCGCATGCTCGAGTGTGAACGAGCTAGGGGTGCTTGGTCGCTGCCCTCGGGGCGCATGCGCATCGCTGTGTTGCAGGGACCTGCGGGATAAAGAGCCACTTGACCGCGCGCCCGCCTTCTTCCTAGGCAGTGGGCTAGCTAGACTTGGTGCCAGATAGTGGGCCTGTTGCTTCTCTCCAAAAGGGAGGGTTTAAATTATTTGAGGGAATTTATGACAAAGCACCTTTCGCGTCTTGTGTTGTCATAGGGATTCCCAGGCTCCAAACGCCTCCGAGAGCAAGCATTCCCTACGCTGACCCTTCTTTGGAAACTGCCATTGGAACTTATAGTTCTAGTATTCCTTTTCTTTCCTCGGATTCTTCCATCGTCATGTTGTATCGCTAATGCAAACCTCCTCTAAATTTAGGAGTAGGTGGCAATTGTTCTGGCAAGGGATTTTGGTAGCCTTTCTAAGGAGGACTAGGGCCATAAAAAAGAAAGTAAGGGGGGTTTCCTTTTAGTAAAATTACTTATTATTCTCACAGACCCAGATGAAGTAAAGAGTATAAGGCTTAGAGTAGTAACTGTACATCAAGACATCTATGTACTCTGATCTCTAGCCCTCCTCGGTGTGACCTATTTGCCTCTTTTTTGGTAAAAGATCTTCTTTAGTGCTTTCGTTTTTAGCTGTGCATTATTGATGTTTTGAATAGCACATGAAAAAAGCAATCTGAAACTACTGGTGAGCGATAACTTAGCCAGTGGAAGTTTTAAGTAACAAGAATGGTGTTTCTTTCACATTTGCAAATAACAAAGAGCAATTTTTAAAAAGAACTTTAAGGTGCAGTAATATCTCAGTGATCTAGAACCTGTGTTTTTCAGTTGGCAGATTATACATGGTCCCTTGATTTGCTCCTATGTTGCCATTCTTGAATACTCGCTGCCATCAGAACAGGGTGAAGAGATGATAAACTCTTACAAGCAAAAGGTTTGCTGAATAGCATTGAAATGAATAGTTAAATTGTTGGCGGGGGTGGTGGTGTACATTTTCTGTGTTCTTTTAGTTGTCTTTGCCAACCTTGCTTCCTGTCTGGATAACTTAGGAATGGGACATATTATTCATTTCAGTTCAGTTCAGTTGCTCAGCTGTATCCAACTCTTTGCGACCTCATGAACTGCAGCATGCCAGGCCTCGCTGTCCATCACCAACTCCCGGAGTTCACTCAAACTCATGTCCATTGAGTCGGACATATTATTAGGAAGCCTTATTTTCTCTTTTCTTTCCTTTGTGTTCTTTCTTTGATACTCATCTCTCAAGGCTTTTTTGGGGAGAAGGGGCTATCATTCTTAACTCTAGGGCCTTAAGTTCTTGGGCTTTAAAGTATATATATATATTTTACTTCCTCATTTTACTGTGGCCTTGGCATGGTTCAGCTGTCTTTTGTGCTGTTTTCTGTTGTAATGGTTACAGCTGGAGCCAAACAATGACGTAGGAAGCACAAGAATTTGGGGGGCATATATCTTCTTGTCAGAGAAGGCAATGGCACCCCACTCCAGTACTCTTGCCTGGAAAATCCCATGGATAGAGGAGCCTGGTAGGCTGCAGTCCACGGGGTCGCTAAGAGTCGGACACAACAGAGCGACTTCGCTTTCACTTTTCAATTTCATGCATTGGAGAAGGAAATGGCAACCCACTCCAGTGTTCTTGCCTGGAGAATCCCAGGGACAGGGGAGCCTGGTAGGCTACCATCTATGGGGTCACACAGAGTCAGACACGACTGAAGTGACTTAGCATTTATCTTCTTGTATCCTTTGAAAGAGCTGGACATTCATCTTTTTTCTTGTGTGAAGACTGAAGTATAAGTTATTGTGACCACCTCATGCTTAGGCTGGGGGTGGTTGATGTCCATTTCATACTTTGGGACTTATCCTTTTAGAGCTCTTCATAGCTGTTAGTTTAGTGCTTGGAGATGTTCAATGTTGCCTGTGTCCAGACTTCTGTCAGGTAGTTTGGTAAAATCTTTTTTATTTCTTTAATTTTTAAAAAATTTTGGCCATGCATGCAGCATGCAGGGTCTTAGTTCCCTGAGCAGGGATTGAACCCAGGCCACCTGCAGTGGAAGCACAGCCTTAACCACTGGACCACCAGGGAAGTCCCCTAGTCTGGTAAAATTTTGAAGTAAAATGGAGGTAAATAAATGTCCTTTTTTCTTCTCAGTAGACTTCTGTCATATAGGGTGCTTTCTTTTTATCTGGTTGAATTTACTGAAGTCTCATAAAAAAGTTGTATGGTGTGAAGACATGAAATGCTTTTAGGTTAAGATAAGTATTAATTAAATAATTCAGATGGGTGCAGTGTGTTCAGTCACTCAGTTCTGTCTAACTCTTTGCGGCCCCATAAACTGTAGCTCCTCTGTCCTTGGAATTTTCCAGGTAAGAACACTGGAGCATGTTGCAGTTTCCTACTCCAGGGGATCTTCCTGACCCAGGGATTGAACCAGCATCTGTTATGTCTTCTGCGTTGGCAGATGAATTCTTTACACTAGCGCCACCTGCTGCTGCTGCTAAGTCGCTTCAGTCGTGTCCGACTCGGCGCGACCCCATAGACGGCAGCCCGCTAGGCTCCTCTGTCCCTGGGATTCTCCAGGCAAGAATACTGGAGTGGGTTGCCATGGAAAGCCTTAAATTGGTGTAGAGCCTTGTTTAAAAAAATAACTCTTTAAAATGGATAACACATGTACACACATACGATACAAAAATCAGAAACTACATAGAGTATGTCCTCCTTTCATCCTTCTAGATACCTCCCTTGAAGGAAATTGTTTCCTGTATCTTGTTTACCTTGCATAGATAAGGCTTTTACATGCATATACAACTATATATTCTTTGGTGTTTTTGTTTTTATTTGTTGTTTATACAAATGGTAAGATTCTATGCCTACTATTCTGCACTTTGCTTTTTTCACTTAGTATATCTTGGCTGTCATTTCATACAGTACATAGAGTACCTCTTCCTTTTTTTTTTTTAACCTCTTCTGTTTTGAAAGCTGGCAGATATTCCTCTGTATAGATGTGCCATTATCCAGCCAGCGTTGATTGGATAGTTAGGTTGTTTCCAGTGCTACAATTAATTCCTCATGTGTCCTTTTTATGTACATCGATGTCTGTTGGATTAATTCCAGGTGGAAAGCTATATGGATTTTTAATGTTGTTAAATATTGCTAAATTGCTTTTCATAAAAGTTGTATTAATTTATATTCCTGCCAGCAGTGTGAGTCTGGCTCTTTCCTCACCAGCACTGTACTATCTGATTTTTTAAGTCTTCCTGCAGGAGACTTCCCTGGCAGTCCAATGTGGAAAATCCATGCTTCCAGTAAGTGGGCATGGGTTTGATCCCTGGTCAGGGAACTAAGATCCTGCATGCCTCACAATTCAGCCAAAAAAAAACAAAACAGTAACAAAAACAATAAAACTTTGTGTACTCTTTTGTGTGAGATTTTAAAGTTCATTATGTAGCTTGTTAAGCTTCATTATCCCCAGGAGTTGTGGATAAATATTGTCACTGTTTTGCAGACCAGGGGTAGTGGTGAAAGATATTGTTGGACTGAAGAATAATCTCATGAGAATAAAGTCATATGCCTGGATAACATGGCTTTTTAAAAGCAATGCTAGAAAAAAAAAAAAAAAAAGCAATGCTAGGAAGACATGTACAACTTGTATTCTAGTTTCTCCCTATAACTCTTGCTGATTGTTTCTCTATGGGAAATTCTGTAACCCCATAAGTGATGTTTGATGATCTCCCTTTGAGAGCTGTGACTCAAGATTGTTTATGCAAGTGAACTGCTACTCTGTTGAGAAATTAAAAGACGAACTCAGTTATTTGAGATCCTTTTCTGAGTGCCTGCACAGAATATTGCTGCTAGTACTCTGAAAGATAGTTGCAGAATGTGTGCTTCACTATGAATTGTGAGCAAATAGAGGAGAATTCATTTGGGAGGCCTTCCTGGAGGAAGGGAAGTGCATTTTGAGCTGTCTAGGTAAAAAATTGTAAACATACAGAAAAATGGAAAGAATAGTACAGTTGTCATCTTTATACCAATTACTCCCTAGATTCCAGCAGTTTTCCATGTTTTACTGTATTTGTTTTATCTGTGTATGTGCATGTGTGCATACTCAGGCACTTTGGTTGTGCCTGACTCTTTGTGGCCCTACGTACTGTAGCCCACCACACTTCTCTGTCCATGGGATTCTCCAGGCAAGAATAATGGAGTGGGTTGCTGTGCCCTCCTTCCGGGGATCTTCCCAACTCAGGGATTGAACCTGGGTCTCCTGCATTGCAGGCAGATTCTTTACTGCTGAGCCACCGGGGGAGCCACTTTATATGTGCATATGTGTTTATATATAATATATAAATCTTTACATTGTAGACGTCATGACATTTTAATACTTTAAATACATTAGTGCATCTTTTTAAAACAGACATTGTTTTAGTTCATCGATCTTACAGTACATTGTCACAGCGGAGGCGATTAACAACACTTTCCCAGTACCATCTAATATCTAGTTCCTGTTCAGGTTTTCCCAGTTGTCTCCAACACAACACTTGTTAGCTATTGGTATTTTTTCTCCAAAAATGTTTCCTTAGTCTCTTTTTAAATCTAAAACACTTCATTTAGGATCGATGCAGTCTTTGCTTTTGAAGAGACCAGGCCATTTGTCTTGTATAATATATCACTTCTAGAGTTTTCTGAGAAACTGGAGATTCCTCTCAGTTTCATGTAATTTGTTCCTTTATCCCTGTATTTCCTTACAAACTGGCAGTGAAGTCTTGCTTAGATTCAGTTAAACATTTTTGGTAATAATACTTCATAGGTGATGCTCTGTACCTCATGTCACATCACAATAAGAGAAACATCATGTCATAATGTCTGACTGTTAATGGTGATGGATTTGTTTGTTCAAGATGATAAATACCAGATCTCTCCATTGTAAAGACTTTGTAATTAGCAGGTAGAGTAGTGACACTTTGACACAATACTCTTATGCTTCTTCAGCAGCCTTTATCACCTACTGATAACAATCTTTGCCTGAATCAACTATTTCTTTGGCTATTACAAAATGGTAATTTTCTAATTCTAACATTCCTTTTATATTGATTAGCCTTCCATCATCTGTAAAGATATCTCTCATCAGTTAGGAATAGATTATAATTTCTTCCCAAAAGTTCAGATAAATTCTTAATTTACTCAGAATCCTTTAGCAATTTTCTGAGTAAGAAGTTGGTATACCTCTAATGATAGGAAATGAATTTTCTTTTTTTTTTTTTTGCTCTGTTTTGGTATCTTTATAAACTCATGGATTTTAATTTTCTCTGTGTTTTACCAATAATTACAGACTTTTTTTTTGGATGCTCAAAATGTCCCATGTTTGACCTTTGGGAGCCTTTTACACTTGGTGTATAAGCTTCTAGTAGAGGAAGCCACTGAATCACTTTCCTTTTTCTTGTCTCAGATGTCCCCTCACCTTACCTCTGTATGCTTATATATCTATATTACACTTCCTTCCATTTTAATAAACTGTGTTGTTAATCTCCGTATGGAGCTTCTGGCCCCAAATTCTAACAATTAAAGGTGTCTTTCTTTTAACACAGTGCACCTAGTGTTTGATTCATTTCTGTGTCACTGGCATTGTTGGATTCTGAATCTTAGACCTCACAGCTTTCTTATCTTGAGTACTGTTTGTGAAAAACAGCTAGTATCTCTCAAGAGAGCATTGCTTCCCAACCCCACATCACTAATATAAGGTTAGCTATAGAAGAGACTGGATTTCCCTGTCGGCTCAGACAGTAAAAGAATCCACCTGCAATGCCGGGAGACCCGGGTTCGATCCCTGGGTTAGGAAGATCCCCTGGAGGAGGGCATGGCTATCCACTCCAGTATTCTTGCCTGGAGAATTCCCATGGACAGAGGTGCCTGGCGGGCTACAGTCCATAGGGTGGCAAAGGGTCAGACATGACTAAGTGACTAAGCACAGCACAGCATAGAAGAGACTGTGGAATTTCTTTTCTCATGAGCAAACTTGCTTTTTTTTTGAGATGAAAGGTATACAAGATGAAATTTATAAACTGATAATTTGTATGTAATATTTTCGAGATGTGGGGTTTTGAGCATTATATACCTTTGTGTGTACATGTGTAAGTGTCTTTGTCTTTCCTCCCTTTTCCTTATTTACACACATTTCTCCAACACAGTTGGAGTGTTATGTAAGATTATGCTGTAATAACATATATTTTTTATTATCACTAGATTTCATCATGGAAAAAGTGACAAATTGTTCATAATTAAGGAAAATTTTCAGATAGGCCATGAGCTCTAATATCTAGCTGTCTTAACACAGGGTCTGGAACAGTACTAAATCCTGTGGATTTCTGTTGTGTGCTGTGGACTCAGAAATGTTGATGCATCCTCAGTGTTTCCTGAAAACCCATCACACTAATAAAAGTTAATACAAGGGAAAGATACAGTGGAGCTATATTCTAAACCTGTTTAGGGTCTAAACTAATTCCTCAGTCAGTCAGTTCAGTCACTCAGTCGTGTCCAATTCTTTGCGACCCCATGGACTGCAGCACGCCAGGCCTCTCCCTGTCCATCACCAACTTCCGGAGTTTACTCAAACTCATGTGCATAGAGTCGGTGATGCCATCCCACCATCTCATCCTCTGTCGTCCCCTTCTCCTCATGCCTTCAATCTTTCCCAGCATCAGGGTCTTTTCCAGTGATTCGGTTCTTCACATCGGGTGGCCAAAGTATTGGAGTTTCAGCTTCAGCATCAGTCCTTCCAGTGAATATTCAGGACTGATTTCCTTTAGGATGGACTGGTTGGATCTCCTTGCAGTCCAAGGAACTCTCAAGAGTCTTCTCCACACCACAGTTCAAAAGCATCAATTCTTCGGTGCTCAGCTTTCTTTATAATCCAACTCTCACATCCATACTTGACTACTGGAAAAACCATAGCTTTGACTAGACAGACCTTTGTTGGCAAAGTAACGTTTCTGCTTTTTAATTTGCAGTCTAGGTTGGTCATAACTTTTCTTCCAGGGAGCAAGCATCTTTTAATTTCATGGCTGCAGTCACCATCTGTGGTGATTTTGGAGCCCCCAAAAATAAAGTTTTCACTGTCACTGTTTGCCCTATTTCCCCATCTATTTGCCATGAAGTAATGGGACCCGATGCCATGATCTTAGTTTTCTGAATGTTGAGCTTTAAGCCAACTTTTTCACTCTCTTCTTTCACTTTCATCAAGAGGCCCTTTAGTTCTTCTTCACTTTCTGCCATAAGGGTGGTGTCATCTGCATATCTGAGGTTATTGATATTTCTCCCAGCAATCTTGATTCCAGCTTGTGCTTCATCCAGCCCAGCATTTCTCATGATGTACTCTGCATTTAAGTTAAATAAGCAGGGTGACAATATACAGCCTTGACATAGTCCTTTCCCTATTTGAAACCCGTCTGTTGTTCTGTGGCCGGTTCTAACTGTTGCTTCCTGACCCGCATACAGATTTCTCAAGAGGCAGGTCAGGTGGTCTGGTATGCCCATCTCTTGAAGAATTTTCCACAGTTTATTGTGATCCACACAGTCAAAGGCTTTGGCATAGTCAATAAAGCAGAAGTAGATATTTTTCTGGAACCCTCTTGCTTTTTCACTGATGCAACAGATGTTGGCAATTTGATCTCTGGTTCCTCTGCCTTTTCTAAATCCAGCTTGAACATCTGGAAGTTCACGGTTCACGTATTGCTGAAGCCTGGCTTGGAGAATTTTGAGCATTACTTTACTAGCGTATGAGATGAGTGCAATTGTGCAGTAGTTTGAGCATTCTTTGGCATTGCCTTTCTTTGGGATTGGAATGAAACTGACCTTTTCTAGTCCTGTGGCCACTGCTGAGTTTTCCAAATTTTCTGGCATAATGAGTGCAGCACTTTCACAGCATCCTCTTTCAGGATTTGAAATAGCTCAACTGGAATTCCATCACCTCCACTAGCTTTGTTCGTAGTGATGTTTCCTAAGACCCACTTGACTTTGCATTCCAGAATGTCTGGCTTCTAGGTTGGTGATCACACCATCGTGATTATCTGGGTCATGAAGATCTTCTTTGTATAGTTCTGTGTATTCTTGCCATCTCTTCTTAATATCTTCTGCTTCTTTTAGGTTCATACCATTTCTGTCCTTTATTGTTCCCATCTTTGCATGAAATGTTCCTGCCTTAGCAGAAAATGATTTATAAGACTCTTAACCATTTAGTGATATTTTGAGTAACTTATGGATTTCAGGTTACTCAAAGCCTGACAATAACAGTATTCTGATATTTATCTGAAATTCAGTTTTCTTTTTGCCATCTTGTCATATTTACTTTCAGATTTTATAAGCTTATTCTCAACCTGGTTTCATAACAGTACTGGCTCCTTATTAAATTTTGGTTGTGTATTCAGGGAAGCACACCTGTTTCTTGTGTTTGTTTTCAGTTATGGTGAATCATTCCAGTAGCTTCCTTTACTTTTGTTTTTGACAAGCTCCTGTTATAGTAAAAAACGATTTTGAAGCTTAGCCTCTAGGAAACACTTGGCCCTTCATTCTTGCAACTATGGTCATGTTTTAATAGAATTGGCAGGAGTTGTACAGTTGCTGTGTGTGGCAAAGTTGGTCATGCAGCTTTGGGAATGCTGGATGCAGACCTCGAAATGGGAGTTATACAGTTGGACAGTGACCCTTACTTGACCGTGAAGACCTTTATTCTTTTTTTTTTTAACAATTCAAAAAATTAAATTTTTTTTTTTTACTGTGCCATATGGCATATGGGATCTTAGTTCCCCAACCAGGGATAGACCTGCACCCCTTATAGTGGAATCATGAAGTCTTAACCACTGGACCACCAGGGCAGTTCCCAAAGACCTTTATTCTTTAGTGTTGCTTTCTAAGAAGCTGTTGGCGTAAATCTTTGGGCTGAGGCACCAGCTATATCAAAGAAGAGCTTGCAGTAGTTCTCTGAAGGCCTCTAATTCCTCCTAGCAATCTGTTTATTTGTAAGGAAAAAGAGATATATGTGTAATCATTCACTGTGATTTGAGGTCTACACAGTCCTTTTCTTGGTATTTAAAACAGGTACTACTTTCAGTTTCTATGATTTTGACTACTTTAGATACTTCATATGAGTGGAATCATGTAGTACTTGTCCTTTTATATCTGGCTTATTTCACTTAGCATGATATCCATGAGGTTCATCCATGCTGTCAGAATTTCCCTCCTTTTGAAGACTGCATAATACTCCCTTGTTTGTATATAATTACATTTTGTTTATCCATTCATCCACCAGTGGATACTTGGGTTGCCACTACCTTTTGCTCTTGTGAATAATGCTGCTCTGAACATAGGTGGACAAATATCTCTTTGAGACTCTGGTTTCAATTCTTTTGGGTTTATACCCAGAAGTGGAATTGCTGAATCATATGTTAATTCTATTTTTACATTTTTTGAGGAACCGCCACACAGTTTAATGTAGTGGCTGCACCGTCTTACATTCTTACCAGCAGTGTACAAGGGTTCCAGTTTTTCTAAGTCTTTGGCAGTACTTGTTATCCTATGCTTTTTTTAAAAAAATAGTAGCCATCCTAATGGGTATGTTTTAATGTGTTTTTTAGCCTTATCTTTTTTTGAAACTAAGTTTAAACTTTAAAGATTTTTTTTTTCTTTTATGGTGTACATTTTTTGTGAGGTAATAGTTATATACTGTGTTTTCTTCTACAAGTTTTAAAGTTACACTTTTCACATTTAGGTTTTTAATCCATCTAGAATTTATTTTGATGCTTGGTGTTACATAGAGATCTAATTTTTTTCATTAGGAAAACCCAAAATAGGGTTAATTTTCTTTCCATAAAGATCACCTGGTAAGCCACCACCATGTGTTGAATATTGATGTTTGCCCACTGCAACTTTATGATAACATTTCAGTTCAGTTTAGTTCAGTCACGTCTGACTCTTTGCAGCTCCGTGGACTGCAGCATGCCAGGCTTTCCTGTCCATCACCATCACTCCTGGAGCTTGCTCAGACATTGAGTCCGTGGTGGCATCCTACCATCTCATCCTCTGTCATCTCCTTCTCCTGCCTTCAGTCTTTCCCAGCATCTGGGTCTTTTCCAATGAGTCAGTTCTGAAGCTCAGTCCTTCCAATGAATATTCAGGACTGATTTCCTTTAGGATTGACTGGTTTGATCTCCTTGCAGTCCAAGGGACTCTCAAGAGTTCTCCAACACCACAGTTCAAAAGCATCAATTCTTCGGCGCTCAGCTTTTTTTATAGTCCAACTCTCACATCCATACATAACTGCTGAGAAAACCATAGCTTTGACTAGACTTACCTTTGTCGGCACAATAATGTCTGCTTTTTAATATGCTGTCTAGGTTGGTCATAGCTTTTCTTCCAAGAAGCAAGTGTCTTTTAATATCGTGGCTGCAGTCACCATCTGCAGTGATTTTGGAGCCCAAGAAAATCAAGTCTGTCTCTGTTTCCATTGTTTCCCTATCTATTTACCATGAAGTGATGGGATCTGATGCCATGATCTTAGTGATGCCATGAAGTGATGGGACCGGATGCCAGGATACCACTTAACGTGTTTCCAAATATATGAGGGTTTGTGTTTGTGTTCTCTGTATTCTGC
Source organism: Bubalus bubalis (assembly GCF_019923935.1). NCBI lineage: Eukaryota > Metazoa > Chordata > Mammalia > Artiodactyla > Bovidae > Bubalus > Bubalus bubalis. The sequence continues at coordinate 26,162,644 of NC_059159.1, read as the reverse complement.
ACCATTGGTCTGTTTGCATATTTTGTGCTGATACTACACTGTCTTAATTGTCATAGCTTTATAATAGTTGTTCTGTCTGGTAGGGCAAGTCTCACTACCTTGTTCTTTTTCGGTTCATCAGCCTCTGTGACAAACCCTGTCAGATTGGTGTGGTTTAATGACACCATGCTGCTGCTAAGCTGCTGCTAAGTCACTTCAGTCGTGTCCGACTCTGTGTGACCCCATAGACGGCAGCCCACCAGGCTTCCCCGTCCCTGGGATTCTCCAGGCAAGAATACTGGAGTGGGTTGCCATTTCCTTCTCCAATGCGTGAAAGTGAAAAGTGAAAGGGAAGTCACTCAGTCGTGTCCAACGTTCAGCGACTCCATGGACTGCAGCCTACCAGGCTCCTCCATCCATGGGATTTTCCAGGCAAGAGTACTGGAGTGGGGTGCCATTGCCTTCTCCAAATGACACCATAGGCTGTCTAAATTATATTGACATGATATATAAGGGCCTTCTCCAAGAGAAAGAAAATTATCAAGCCTATTTTATATAACAGCTGGTTATTAAGTTTGTCTCTTAGTCTGAATGAACCAATAATTTCCATTCAGTTTTTAATTTTGTTGGAGTGATATTTACTTTTATATAGGAATATTGTCTTCAAATGGAGGGGAGCCTTGTTATAATTTGTTGTCTCATGTAAGGACCCAAATTAAATGGTTTTTGTAATGACATTGAGGTTCTGTGGTATTAAGACTCGCTTGATCATAAGGAAAATAAGCCTATTTAAAATAGCTCATATAAAAGATTTATCAAAAGGAAATAGCTGTTATAGAATCCAAGGAAAAGCTGACCAGAGCTTCAGAAAGGGCTGGCACTGAAACAGTTCAGGTATTTTAAGCAGTTAGACTTAATAGATTCTAGTGTACCACCACATACAGACCTTAAGATCCATGAAGCTTAATTCAGATTCCCGAGCAATATTTGATTTTGTCAGTCTAAGGCTTGACTTCCCCCAGACCAGATATCTGCCTCAGGTTCAACTCTGGTTGAGGATACACAAAGCAATTTTGAGGGTGGCTGGAATCAGAGGCAAGTTCTCTTAAGCAGTGGTTCTCAAAACTTTTCGGTGTCAGACTCTTTACACTCTTAAAAATTGAGTTTTGAGTTTTTCCTTGTGTAGTTTATATCTATTCATAGTTACTAAATTAGAAATTAAACGTAAAGCATTTAAAAATATCAACTACTTTAAATATATTAACACAAATAATATATTTTTATGAAAAATAACTAAAAAGTTAGAAGTGGCACTTTTGGATTTTGTGAATCTCTTAAATATCCAGCTTAATAGAAGACAGCTAAACTATCATGTCTGCTTCTGTATTTAACCTGATGTGATAGATTGTTTTGATTGAAATATATGAAGAAAATATGTCCAAAGTACTTGTAGTTGGAAAAGGGAGGAGCATTTTCAGACAGCTGTGCATATTCTCTGATACTACACCAAAACTTGATAATCAGTAGTTTCTTCATAAGTTACGTTGCAGTATGGAATCTGAAATCATGTTGTATATTAAAATTCATTGGTCTTTCTTGTACTTTAAATAGATCTTTAACTGATACTTGATTTTATGATATCATACATTGGTTGTTTGGAAATGCTGGTTCATTGAGTTAAACATCTTCCAAATGACACATTTCATAATATGATACCAAAAAAACCACATTAGCTAATATCATTCTCCTTCTTATCAGAAAAAATTTTAAGTATTGGGAATCTATGCAGCTACAATATTTCCAAGATTTTAATTTTTGATTAAAAGCTTTGATTTTGCCATTAGTTACAAATACTGTCAGTTGTATTTGTATCTTGTATTTGTATCTTGAAGTGACAGAATCAATTCATTTTCAAGAAAACATCTGCTAAATATTCATGTCTGAATAACCACAGTTTGCCCTTTGTTCCAAGTAAAAGTAGTATTCCATGAAAAAAGCATTTAGGTTAGCTCACAAATCAAGAGTCACAAGAGGTTTTCCTGGAGACTGCCAATGTACTTGAGTATCCTATAGAAGTGCTATCTACACACTTCCCATTTCATCATGCAGAATATTTAAAAGACCCATACAAGGGCTCAGACTTAATAAAATTAATACTGTTTCTTCAGGAATATTTTCAAGTGAAATTGACTTTTTAAGAAGAATAGTCCCTGATGGTAAAAGACACGCATGACTCTAGTACAGTTTGATGCCGTTACCTTTCTTTATACTAAGGCACTGATTTTGTATACCAGTGCAAATGCCAACACAATGAAAAAGGCAAAAATTTCTTAATACTGTGAAAATAGTTTCAACAAACTCACTGAAAGGGACTTTCAGGGATTTATGAACTACACTTTGGGAACCACAGTGGGTAGGGTAACAAAGGTCTATTATTTGAGGTACAGCAAGTGTTTCATGGTAGAATTTTACTGGATTGCTAATACTGTTACTTAACAATATTTAATGTGATGGAGAAATGAAGGGATACTTTAGTTCAGTTCAGTCGCTCAGTTGTGTCCGACTCTGCAGCCCCATGGATTGCAACACGCCAGGCCTCCCTGTCCATCACCAACTCCCGGAGTTTGCTCACTCATGTCCATTGAGTCGGTGATGCCATCCAACCATCTCATCCTCTGTCGTCCCCTTCTCCTCCTACATTCAATCTTTCCCAGCATCAGGGTCTTTGCAAATGAGTCAGTTCTTCACATCAGGTGGCCAAAGCATTGGAGTTTCAGCTTCAGCATCAGTCCTTCCAGTGAATACTCAGGACTGATTTCCTTTAGGATGGACTGGTTGGATCTCCTTGCAGTCCAAGGGACTCTCAAGAGTCTTCTCCACACCACAGTTCAAAAGGATTGATTCTTCGGTGCTCAGCTTTCTTTATAGTCCAACTCTCACATCCACACATGACTACTGGAAAAACCATAGCCTTGACTAGATGGACCTTTGTTGCAAAGTAATGGGATACTTGAAGGATTCTAAAAAGTTTCAGATTTTTTGTTGAACAGAAATAGTTTCCTAGTAATTATTGTTTTCAAACAGCAGAATTTAAGGCATTCAGATTTTCAGCTAGTCCTTCAAACATGTCATAATTGTAGGGTAACCAATTTTAATATGGCTTATGGAGTTTCCCTTGTGGCTCAGCTGGTGAGGAATCCACCTGCAATTCGGGAGACCTGGGTTCTATCCCTGGGTTGGGAAGATCCCCTGGAGAAGGGAAAGGCTACCCACTCCAGTATTCTGGCCTGGGGAATTCCATGGACTACAGCCCATGGGGTGGCAGAGAGTAAGACACAACTGAGTGACTTTCACTTTCAGTTTTTCACTATGGGAGTTTAGTCACATAGTAGCACGTGTAGCTTAACACTTTTTTTCAAGCAGTTGAATACATTAAAAAATCTGAGCTGCCAAATCTGGTGCTCTGTGACAACCTAGAGTGGTAGGGTGGGATGGGAGGGAAGTTTAAGAGGGAGGGGGCATCCATATACCCTGTTGCTGATTCATGTTGATATATGACAGAAACCAACACAATATTGTAAAGCAATGATCCTTCAATTAAAAATAAATAAATTTAAATAAAAATTTAAAAAAAATTCTGAGCTGCAAAAATTGCTTTTGGGAAGATCTTGCCTTTCCAGAAAAGGCATAGAAGGGAAGGTTAAGGCTGGGAATCTGTTATTGCAGCTTTAAATCTTTTGGTCATTTAAGAGTCTTGTGAAAGAAAACACCCTTCCCCCCAAATTAAAATATGTTTTATGACAGACAGGACTGGTGGTGTTAACTGACTTCAACAGATACCTATTGAGTGACTATAAACAAAAGGTTTGGTAAAAGGTATGTTCTGAAAGGAGTGGGGAATTAAACCAGTATTATATATTCTGTTGTGGTATTATATAAAGTACTGTATAAAGTCGTTCAAGTTTTTCTGTAAGATGTTATGGAAAAACCCGAATGACCTTTTAGGCCAACCCAGTATTTTGGTGTTTAGAAAAGAAAGAGGGACTTCCCTGGCTGTCCAGTGGTTAAGACTTAGTGTTTCCACTACAGGGGGCACTGATTTGATCCATGGCCAGGAAATTACGGTCCCCCATGCTGTGTGGTGCAGCCAAAAAAACAAAAGGAAGCCACCATTCAGTTGGGAAAGTTAGGGTGGAAAGACTGTCTTTGTAAAGGGTGCATTTGAACTGGGCTTTGAAGGGTAGGTATTTTAAAGGCAGGAATTTTGATAGGCAGAAATAAAAAGTTAGTTCAGGTAGAAGGAATGTCAAGAGCAAAAATGTGGAGGTGGGGAAATGCATTGTTAGTATAGGGTGTGTACTGGAAACAATGAGCAGTGTAGTGTAGCTGAAGAAAAAGACACATGGGAAAATAGGAGATAAGAAAGGAAAGTCAATTGGCTCAGAATATGGGAGGTCTTCCCTGGTGGCTCAGAAGGTAAAGCGTCTGCCTACAATGCGGGAGACCTGGGTTCAATCCCTGGGGTGGTAAGATCTCCTGGAGAAGGAAATGGCAACCCACTCCAGTATTCTTGCCTGGAAAATCCCATGGATGGAGAAGCCTGGCAGGCTACAGTCCATGGGGTCGCAAAGAGTCGGATACGACTGAGCGACTTTCGCTTTTTACCAAGACCAGGCAGTTAGGGTTTAATGTGGTAAGTGATGAAGAGACTTTGAAATTTTTTGAAAAAATAATATGATCAGAGTGTGCTTTCAGAAAATTTATTTGGCCTCAATCATTTATTAGTTCATTCATCAAAAAAATTTTAAATAGTTGCTCTGTGCCACTTAAGCATGAGAAATGCTGTATATAATGGTGAACCAAACAGAAAATCCATATTTGAGAATTTCCACTCTAGGAAAGGAACTTCAATAAATAAAATATAATTACAAATTACTGTAAATGTTATGAAGGAAGGGAGTGAATTACCATGGGGGTAAATGGGGAAATTAAGTTTAATTGAGGAATCTGGGAAGGCCTTGCTGAGGAGTTAAATTTTTAATCGAGTACTTGCCTTGTGCAAGATGATGTTCTAGGTGCTGGGGATATAGTGAAGGAACAAAACAGATAAAAATCTCTGCTCTCATGAAGTGCATATTCAGGCAGTAAACAAGATAAATAAAATATATGGTTATGTTAGAAGGTGGTAGGTCCCAAGGAGAAAAATAAAGATGGAGAAAGAGATACTGAGCGTTTGGGTGGAGTTGGGTATTGCAAGTTTAGATAGAACGGCCAGGGAATGTCTCATTAAATCACTACAAAGGTAATATTTGAGTAATATCTGTAGAAATAGAAAGTGGAGGAGTAAACCAGAAACTCCAGGCAGGGGGAGTAGCAAGGGCAAAAGCCAGGAGGAATATATGTGTCCAACATGTGCAAGAAACAAGTAGGGAGGCCAGGGTGGCTGGAGTTAGGTGAACAAGGGAGAAAGTGGTAGAAATAAGCTTGGAGAGGTTAGTAGGAGTCTGGGACCTGTAGTCCTTAGCCGCATGTTAGAATCACCTGGGGAGCTTTTGAAGTTCCTAAAGCCTGGGCTGCACCTTATAACACCTAAATAAGAATCTTTGCAGGTGGAACTCAGTGGCAGAAGTGATAGAGAGAAGTATTTAAGAAGTATGTCAGAGAATCTATCAAATTTTAGAGTGAATGTGGGGGTTTGGGAGAAGAAAGTGTCAAGGATGATTTCCAGGTTTCTGTCTCAAGTACATAGGTGGTTAGAGATATCACTTACTGAGATGGAAGCAGGGGATAGAAATGGGAGGAGCAGGTGAGGGTTTGGAGGGAAGATCAGAAGTCAGGATCTTCAGTTTTAGACCTGTTAAAATTTGAGATGTGAATGAGGCTGAGTATAAATATATTAAGTAGGCAGAAATGTGAGTGGAGCTTGAAGTAAAGTCAGGATTTCAGTTAATAAATTTGTATATAACCTGCTTGCTGATGGTCTTCAAAGTATCTAAATGCATCATACAGGATACATTTGATGTGGAAGGAACTGAAAGTCTGGAAAGTGGTTACTGTTCCCGCAATCTGAACAAGAAATGGTGCTGGTGTGAACTAGGATGGTGGCATTGGGACTAGAAAAGAAGGAGTAGGTTGGAGATTTGGAAACCTCTGAAGCCCCTAGGTAGTGGGGATGGACAGTAGACAAGGAATGAGAGAGCTTTGAGATGTCAAGCCTGGGTAATGGTCTGTTGTTGCCTAGTCACTAAGTTGTGTAGCCCACCAGGGTCCTCTGTCCATGGGATTTTCTAGGCAAGAATACTGGAGCAGGTTGCTGTTTCCTTCTCCAGGGGATCTTCCTGACCCAGGGATTGAACCCATGGCTCTTGCTTGGCAGACAGATTCTTTACCACTGAGCCACCTGGTAAGCCCAGTCTGTTAGCAGATATAAATAAAGTGTTTGGCTTTGCATGTATTGACATTTAAGAGAGGCTGCTTAGCAGGCAGGCAGTTTAATCTGTTGGAAGGAGCAGGTGAGCTTTGCAACATAGACCTGTGTTTTATTTACATAAAATTAGTTCACCATGGGAGTGTAAAAATTTTTGAAAATACAACATCCAAAGTCTTTATCATGACCTGTCAGGCCCTCTGTGATAGGGTCCCTGTCTATTTTTTGTGACGTTTTCCTTTGTGCGCCATGTTCAAGCTGCACAGGCTTTCCTTCTGTTCCTCCAGTATGCCCAGCTAGGTCCTCCTTCAGGGCTTTCGTACTTGTTTTCTCATTGTGCGTCTTCCCTTCCTCTTGGTAAATGGAATAGAAGTTCAGAGAGAAAAATTGAGAAGTTAGCATCTGGAAATTAGAAACAATTCCAAGAGATCCTTGCTAACGTATGAGAGTGTGAATGAGGGCCTGAAATGGAATGGCTGTGGGAGCCATTGAAGTTGAAGTCCAGTCAGCAAAAGACAGCCGAGTTACCGTCTTGGTCTTCGTGTACTTCAGTATTCAAATCTGTTGATCAGAGGTGCTAAATAAGTGGATTTCCCCTCCGCCTCCTTGGTCTGATGATGGATGATAGTGGTGGTCGTTGTTGACTTGACTTGATGACTCATTGCTGTCCTGTCACCACTTACAGAGATGTCCTCTGAATAGGTGAACACTTCCTTCAGAGAAAGTTGTGGGTAATTATTTCAGAAACTTCTGGCATGAAGAAACAACATTTTAGTTATGAAAATAATTATATGTTGACTTCAATACATTGTTAGGGACTATTTTTCTTCCTAAGCTAGTGTTTTACTTCTTAAGTGATAAAGTGAAAGTGAAGTCGCTCAGTCATGTCTGACTCTTTGTGACCCCATGGACTGTAGCCTACGGGGCTCCTCCCTCCATGGGATTCTCCAGGCAAGAGTACTGGAGTGGGTTGCTGTTTCCTTCTCCAGGGGATCTTTCTGACCCAGGGATCGAACCCAGGTCTCCCGCATTCCAGGCAGAAGCTGTAACCTCTGAGCCACCAGGGAAGCCCTGAGTGATAAAGAGTTGTATGTTATTTCAAATCTACCTTCTATTTTTTTTCAGAGTGAGAAGATCTGCTTTTTTGATTATTAAATTGTGGAGAGAAAAATAGAAAAAACTTTAAATTTTTCATGTCATTAAAAATAATCTTTTAAAGTAACTACATAAAAATAGTGTTATATGGGTGCATCATATTTTATGTGGTGAATTCCCTACTAATGAACTTCTTTTTTCTCCAATTTTTGCTTATAAATTATGCTGTGATGAATCTTTTTTTTTTTTTTTTTTTGGTGATGATGAATCTTTATACACTGATCAGATTCCTTAGGATGGACTCTTAAAGTGGAAGTGGAATTCCTGTGTTGAAGGTTATATAATATTCCATTTCCTATAATTATTCTTTTAGTATCTTTATGGTTGAAAAGATAAACAGCATTAAAGGACATTTTAGTAAAGGGGAAAAAAATCAATTTTATCTTTTTGCCAACTGTTTTTGTTTTGGTTTTTATGTGCCTATTTCAAGTTCTCACTACACCTACCAAAAGATAATTGAGGGTAGGGAAAAACACATAGAGTTATAGTTCTGGGCATCCTATATTGATGATCAGGTAAGGGATTCTAAGTAACATTTGTTAACTGCCAAGAAAGTGACAATAAATATGATGGGAATTCAGAGTGAACAGAGGTGATTAGGAAACACTTCAAGGCAAGCTGAAGTCTGACCGGGATCCAGAAGAGTGGTATTCACATACGAGGTAGGAGAACGTTCCTAGCCTTCAGGATGGAATAACAGATTTGAGGAACACGTGTATGAGCTGAGAAATAGGCTAGAGAGTAGGTGGTTAGACTAATCGGAAAGGAGGGTTCCTGCTGTGCTGTAGTGAGAGGCTTTATGGGAGTAACGTTCTTTTCCAGAGGACTGCTTTTATTTTTGGTACATCTGAAGTTGTACAGTCGGGAACTTTAAGATAAAGCAGATAATGTGGTCCAATTTAAGCAAAATAAAGTCTCTTTTTACAAGAAATATAGGTTATTTATTTATATAAGTGAATTACTTAAGTAATGAACTTCCTGTAGATCTTAAAAGTTATTATCACACGCAAATTTTTTTGTGACTCTGTGATGATGGATATTAACTAAACTTATTGTGGTGATAATTTCACTATATATGTGTATATCAAATCATTATGTTGTGCAGCTAAAACTAACACAGTTTTACATGTTATATCAATAAAAAAGTGATACTTAAATATTCACTTTATTATATAGCTTGACAGACATGTTGCAGCTTTTGTGTAGCTCAGTTTCTTCTTTAAAATCAAAGGGTTTAAACAGGGTGATTGCTGAAGTCCTTTCTGGCACTTGAAATTGTTACATAAACTTTCAAGAATACCTTGATTTTATGAAATAAATTGACCTGCAGTTAGGTTGATACTCACTTCCACCTCCGTGGGCACAATAATGCACCTACATATCTGTGGGAGCAAAACCCATCAGTTGCACGATTGTCTCATGGCTCCCCAGGTCTAGATTCATTCACTTTTGGAAACTCAGTTGTTCTCACCTTGTATGTCTAAATGACAATTACAGATTTTCATTTGAAAGAATCTGTGGCCTAAGATTGAGCCTCAAGAGGATGCTGTGAGGTTGAGAGGAACTATTACATAATAATAGTTTTAAATGATCCTCATGTAAATTATCTATAGGAATTTATCTCATGCTGGCTTTCTTCTTTTATTCTGAATTCACTTCCATGATGTCTTTAATATATGGCCAAGCTGTGTAAATACACTTTATTATTAGTTCAGCCTATATGCAATTTTGGTTATACATCTATAGGAAAAATTACATAATACATTCCAAAGTGAAATGTTTAGGATTTCTGCTTTTTCTGTCTGTTTTGACTTACTTACACCACTTTTCACCTCCTTTAGTATAGATACTTGAAAACTTACTAGTAATTATAAAAAAAATTGTATTTAACTTTTTGGCTGCACTGGGTGTTTGTTGCTGTGCGCAGACTTTCTGTCGTTTCAAAGAGCTGGGGCTACTCTTTGTATGGGCTTCTCATTGTGGCGGAGTACAGGCTCTAGGGTACTCAGGGCTTCAGTAGTTGCTGCATATGGGCTCCAGAGCACAGGCTCAGTCATTGTGACATAGGGGCCTAGTTGCCCCACAGCATGTGGGATCTTCCTGGACCAGGAATCAAACTGATGTCCCAATGTTGCAAGCTGGATTCTTAACCACTAGACCACCAGGAAAGCCTCTGACTAGTGCTTCTTAAAGCTAAGATTTTTCTCTTTAAAGTATACAATCATGTTAAAACTCATCTGTGGTATACTTTAAGTATCTCCTGCATAGCATCACATTCTTTTTACCAAATCATTTTCGACCAGTGTTGCCTTTTAGATGGAACCAAGGTTGTAAGTTTGGCTGTCTAGCTCTTTTGACAAGCCTTATCAGGATGCTATTAACTTGGTGGGGTTTTCAGGATTTAGGATCCATTTCTTAGTTTTTCAAGTGCACTTGTTTTTTTTTGGTGCACCAAAGTTGATTGGTCTAAGAGAAAAGTGGCTAGCCAAGCTCACATTGGGCTAAGGGATAAACCAGAATGCCTTTTTTTTAATTATGTATTTAGAGTTCCAAAGTATATCAAGGAGAAATAAGAAAGCCTTCCTCAGTGATCAATGCAAAGAAATAAAGGAAGACAATAGAATGGGAAAGACTGGAGATCTCTTCAAGAAAATTAGAAATACCAAGAGAACATTTCATGCAAAGATGGGCTCGATAAAGGACAGAAATGGTAGGACCTAACAGAAGCAGAAGATACTAAGAAGAGGTGGCAAGAATATACAGGAGAACTATACAAAAAAGATCTTCATGACCCAGATAATCACAGTGATGTGATCACTCACCTAGAGCCAGACATCCTGGGATGTGAAGTCAAGTGGGCCTTAGAAAGCATCACTACGAAAAAAGCTAGTGGAAGTGACGGAATTCCAGCTGAGCTATTTCAGATCCTAAAAGGTGATGCTGTGAAAGTGCTGCACTCAATATGCCAGCAAATTTGGAAAACTCAGCAGTGGCCACAGGACTGGAAAAGGTCAGTTTCATTCCAATCGCAAAAAAAGACAATGCCAAAGAATGTTCAGAGTCATCTCACAGCTAGTAAAGTAATGCTGAAACTTTTCCAAGCCAGGCTTCAACAATACATGAACCATGAATTTCCAGATGTTTAAGCTGGATTTAGAAAAGGCCGAGGAACCAGAGATCAAATTGCCAACATCCGTTGGATCATTGAAAAAATAAGAGCGTTCCAGAAAAATATCTACTTCTGCTTTACTGACTATGCCAAAGCCTTTGACTGTGTGGATCAAAACAAACTGGAAAATTCTTCAAGAGATGGGCATACCAGACCACCTGACCTGCCTCTTGAGAAACCTGTGTGCAGGTCAGGAAGCAACAGTTAGAATCGGCTGTGAAACAGACTGGTTCCAAATAGGGAAAGGACTATATCAAGGCTGTATATTGTCACCCTGCTTATTTAACTTTTATGCAGAGTACATCATGAGAAGCACTGGGCTGGATGAAGCACGAGCTGGAATCAAGATTGCTGGGAGAAATATCAATAACCTCAGATATGCAGATGACACCACCCTTATGGCAGAAAGTGAAGAAGAACTAGAGAGCCTCTTGATGAAAGTGAAAGAGGAGAGTGAAAAAGTTGGCTTAAAGCTCAACATTCAGAAAACTAAGATCATGGCATCCTGTCCCATCACTTCATGGCAAATAGATGGGGAAACAGTGTCAGACTTTATTTTCTTGCCCTCCAAAATCACTGCAGATGGTGACTGCAGCCATGAAATTAAAAGACACTTGCTACTTGGAAGAAAAGCTATGACCAACCTAGACAGCATACTAAAAAGCAGAGACATTACTTTGCCAACAAAGGTCCATCTAGTCAAAGCTATGGTTTTTCCAGTAGTCATGTGTGGATGTGAGAGTTGGACTATAAAGAAAGCTGAGCACCAAAGAATTGATACTTTTGAACTGTGGTGTTGGAGAAGACTCTTGAGAGCCCCTTGGACTGCAAGGAGATGCAGTTAGTCCATCCTAAAGGAGATCTGTCCTGAGTGTTCATTGGAAGGACTGATGTTGAAGCTGAAACTCCAATCCTTTGGCCACTTGATGCAAAGAGCTGACTCATTTGAAAAGACCCTGATGCTGGGAAAGATTGAAGGTGGGAGAAAGGGATGACAGATGATAAGATGGTTCAATGCCATCACTGACTCAATGGACATGAATTTGAGTAAACTCCAGGAGTTGGTGATGGACAGGGAAGTCTGGTGTGCTGCAGTCCATGGGGTCGCAAAGAGTCGGTCACGACTGAGCAACTGAACTGAACTGAAGGGTTACTTTCTAGTTGTGGTGTGCAGGTTTCTCACTGCAGTGGCTGCTTTGTTGCAGATCACGGGCTCTAGGCTCTAGGCTTCAGTATTGAGGTACATGGTCTTATTTGCCCTACAGCATGTGGAATCTTCCCAAATCAGGAATTGAACCTATGTCCCCTGCACTTGCAGGCAGATTCTTAACTTCTGGACCACCTGGGAAGGCCCCAGAATGCCATTTTATTAAGGTACATGGTGAAGGTTTTATTTGGATACATTGAGGGGAAGTCCTTTCCATCACCTAGAAAACGTATGTCTGCTCAGTCCTTTCCCTTCCTAGTGTCACAGTATTTTTAAAAATAATAATAATAGCTAATGTTTACTGAGCGCTTAGTATGTGTCAACTTCTGTTCTAAGCATTTTACTCGTTTAGTTGCTAAGTTGTGTCCGATTCTTTTGCGACCCCATGAACTGTATGTAGCCCGTTGGGTTCCTCTGTCCATGGGATTTCCCAGACAATACTGGAGAGGGTTGCCATTTCTTTATCCAGGGGATCTTCCCAACCCAGGGATCAAATCCAAGTCGTCTGCTTTACAGGTGGATTCTTTACTGTTGAGCCATTGAGGAAGCCTGTTTTACTTGTATTTAGCTCACTTAATTTTCACAGTAACCTTATAAGGGAGGTATTCATCTGCATTTTACAGGTGAGGAGTCTGAGGTATTCAGTTCAGTTCAGTCTCTCAGTCGTGTCTGATTCTTTGCGACCCCATGAACCGCAGCATGCCAGGCCTCCCTGTCCATCACCAACTCCCGGAGTCCACCCAAACTCATGTCCATCGAGTCGATGATGCCATCCAACCATCACATCCACCGTCATCCCCTTCTCCTCCTGCCCTTAGTCTTTCCCAGCATCAGGGTCTTTTCCAGTGAGTCAGCTCTTCACATCAGGTGGCCAAAGTATTGGAGTTTCAGCTTCAGCATCAGTCCTTCCAATGGACACCCAGGACTGATCTCCTTTAGGATGGACTGGTTGGATCTCCTCGAAGTCCAAGGGACTCTCAAGAGTCTTCTCCAACACCATAGTTCAAAAGCATCAATTCTTTGGTGCTCAGCTTTCTTCACAGTCCAACTCTCACATCCACACATGACTACTGGAAAAACCATATGCTTGACTAGATGGACCTTTGTTGGCAAAGTAATGTCTCTGCTTTTTAGTATGCTGTCTAGGTTGGTCATAACTTTCCTTCCAAGGAGTAAGCGTCTTTCAATTTCATCCCTACAGTTACCATCTGCAGTGATTTTGGAGCTCCCCAAAAATAAAGTCTGCCACTGTTTCCGCTGTTCCCCGTCTATCTGCCATGAAGTGATGGGACCGGATGCCATGATCTTAGTTTTCTGAATGTTGAGCTTTAAGCCAACTTTTTCACTCTCCTCTTTCACTTTCATCAAGAGGCTCTCTAGTTCTTCTTCACTTTCTGCCATAAGGGTGGTGTCATCTACATATCTGAGATTATTGCTATTTCTCCCAGCAGTCTTGATTCCAGCTTGTGCTTCATCCAGCCCAGCGTTTCTCGTGATGTACTCTGCATATAAGTTAAATAAGCAGGATGACAATATACAGCCTTGACGTACTCTTTTTCCTTTTTGGAACCAGTCTGTTGTTCCATGTCCAGTTCCAACTGTTGCTTCCTGACCTGCATACAAGTTTATCAAGAGGCAGGTCAGGTGGTCTGGTATGCCAGTCTCTTTCAGAATTTTCCACAATTTATTGTGATCCACACAGTCAAAGGCTTTGGCATAGTCAATAAAGCAGAAATAGATGTTTATCTGGAACTCTTGCTTTTTCCATGATCCAGTGGATGTTGGCAATTTGATCTCTGGTTCCTCTGCCTTTTCTAAAACCAGCTTGAACATCTGGAAGTTCACGGTTCACGTATTGCTGAAGCCTGGCTTGGAGAATTTTGAGCATTACTTTACTAGCGTGTGAGATGAGTGCAATTGTGCGGTAGTTTGAGCATTCTTTGGCATTGCCTTTCTTTGGGATTGGAATGAAAACTGACCTTTTCTAGTCCTGTGGCCACTGCTGAGTTTTGCAAATTTTCTGGCATATTGAGTGCAGCACTTTCACAGCATCATCTTTCAGGATTTGAAATAGCTCAACTGGAATTCCATCACCTCCACTAGCTTTGTTCGTAGTGATGCTTCCTAAGGCCCACTAGACTTCACATTCCAGGGTGTCTGGCTCTAGGTGAGTGATCACACCATCGTGATTATCTGGGTCGTGAAGATCTTTTTTCTACAGTTCTGTGTATTCTTGCCACCTCTTCTTAATATCTTCTGCATCTGTTAGGTCCATACCATTTCTTTCCTTTATTGAGCCCATCTTTGCATGAAATGTTCCCTTGGTATCTCTCATTTTCTTGAAGAGATCTCTAGTCTTTCCCATTCTGTTGTTTTCCTCTATTTCTTTGCATTGATCACTGAGGAAGGCTTTCTTATCTCTCCTTGCTATTCTTTGGAACTCTGCATTCAAATGGGTATATCTTTCCTTTTCTCCTTTGCTTTTCACTTCCCTTCTTTTCACAGCTATTTGTAAGACCTCCTCAGACAGCCATTTTGCTTTTTTGCATTTCTTTTTCTTGGGGATGGTCTTGATTCCTGTCTCCTGTACAGTGTCATGAACCTCCATCCATAGTTCATCAGGCACTCTGTCTATCAGATCTAGTCCCTTAAATCTATTTCTCACTTCCACTGTGTAGTCATAAGAGATTTGATTTAGGTCATACCTGAATGGTCTATTGGTTTTTTCCACTTTCTTCCATTTCAGTCTGAATTTGGCAATAAGGAGTTCATGAACCAAGCCACAGTCAGCTCCTGGTCTTGTTTTTGCTGACTGTATAGAGCTTCTCCATCTTTGGCTGCAAAGAATATAATCAGTCTGATTTTGGTGTCAACCATCTGGTGATGTCCATGTGTAGAGTCTTCTCTTGTGTTGTTGGAAGAGGGTGTTTGCCAAGACCAGTGCGTTCTCTTGGCAGAACTCGATTAGCCTTTGCCCTGCTTCATTCCGTATTTCAAGGCCAAATTTGCCTGTTACTCCAGGTGTTTCTTGACTTCCTACTTTTGCATTCCAGTCCCCTATAATGAAAAGGACATCTTTTTTGGGTGTTAGTTCTAGAAGGTCTTGTAGGTCTTCATAGAACTGTTCAACTTCAGCTTCTTCAGCGTTACTGGTCTGGGCATAGACTTGGATTACCGTGATATTGAATGGTTTGCCTTGGAAACGAACAAAGATCATTTTTGGAAACGAACAAAGATCATTCTGTCATTTTTGCGATTGCTTCCAAGTACTGCATTTCAGACTCTCTTATTGACTATGATGGCTACTCCATTTCTTCTAAGGGATTCTTGCCCACAGTAGTAGATATAATAGTCATCTGAGTTAAATTCACCCATTCCAGTTCATCTTAGTTCACTGATTACTAGAATGTTGATGTTCACTCTTGTCATCTCCTGTTTGACCACTTCCAATTTGCCTTGATTCATGGACCTAACATTCCAGGTTCCTATGAAATACTGCTTTTTACAGCATCAAACCTTCCTTCTATCACCAGTCCCATTCACAACTGGGTGGTGTTTTTGCTTTGGCTCCATCCCTTCATTCTTTCTGGAGTTATTTCTACACTGATCTCCAGTAGCATATTGGGCACCTACAGACCTGGGGAGTTCCTGTTTCAGTATCCTGTCTTTTTGCCTTTTCATACTGTTCATGGGATTCTCAAGGCAAGAATACTGAAGTGGTTTGCCATTCCCTTCTCCAGTGGACCACATTCTGTCAGACCTGTCCACCATGACCAGTCCGTCTTAGGTGGCCCCATATGGCATGGCTTAGTTTCATTGAGTTAGACAAGGCTGTGGTCCATGTGATCAGATTGGCTAGTTGTCTGTGATTGTAGTTTTAGTCTGTTTTCCCTCTGATCCCCTCTCTCAGTGCCTACCGTCTTACTTGGGTTTCACTTACCTTGGATGTGGGGTCTCTCTTCACTGCTGCTCCAGCAAAGCACAGCCGCCGCCCCTTACCTTGGACGCGGGGTAGCTCCTCTCGACCGCCGCCCCTGAGGTATAGAGAGGCTTTTTTTTAGTAACCTGCCTGAGATCACTAGTAACTACTATGTTGTTCTAAGCAAAAGCTCACTTGGCAAGCATGAAACTTAGCAAAGAGAAGTAAAAATCCTTGAAGCTATTCTATCTGGATCATGATCTATTCACTCATTCCTTTTTCAACATTTACTGAGCACCTACTATTAGCTGGGCACTGCCTAGATACTTGGCTTACTAAGGTGAATATAGCATAGTTAAGTGCCCTCCTGGGACACTCAGTCTAGTGGGAAAGACATATAATAGCAAGAGAGCTACACTTTGAGAGTGAATAGGAAGGAAGCATTTAATTCTACTTGGAAAGATTATAGAGTAGCTGTTTTCTTCTCCAAAGAAGAAAGAAAGGCATTCTAGGTAGAGGAAACCTTAATGCAGAGATGGTATGGTCAAAACAGCTTACTCAGCAGGAATGAAATAAGAAAATCTTACAATTAAGGTAGTATTGCAGTATACTAATGTTCTGAATTAATTAAACTGGTGGTTGTTCCTGAAGATCAAGAGAAACAGACAAGTTTGGGATGTATATCTGAGGTAAAATTGATAAGACATGATGATTAACTAAATTGAGGGGGACGTGGGTAAGTGAGGGAGAGTAGGAAGCTGAAGCTAGTCTAATGTTTATAGCTTGAGTACTTAGATGAATGGTAGGATCACTGGAAGACAGTCTTTGAGGAAGGATGGACCTCTATTTTGGATTTCCTTAGTTTGAGATGCCAACCAGATAGCCATGTGATGTCTTATGGCAGGAAGTTGGTTTGGATTGCAGAAGAGCTAGGCAGGAGAGTCTGTGGTAACTATAAAGCCATAGAAATTAATGAAATGGGGGTGATTGTAATGATTTTGATTGTCTAGAAGGCAGGGGCAAAAAAAAAAGACGGGCCATTATTCTTCTGTTTTCAGTAAATCCTTGTTAAATTTTTAGGTCCTTTTTTGTCTGCTTAAGTAAGTGCTTTAGTAACTCTTATTTGTGGTTATGTTAAAATGCACACAAAAACTTGTTTTTTGATTGTGGTTGTGGTTACATGTCAATTTTGTCAAAAATTTTGTACACAGAAAGGTACATTTTATTGCATTAAAAATTGCTAAATAAGTAAGTGCATCCAGAGTTTATTCCAGAGTTCTGTGGATACTTTTCTCTTGTGTCCTTTTAATGGAATCTGTTGAGAACTTTTCGTAATGCCAGAATCTCATATTAACAGATGTCTCTAATCTTTCTCACCAATTCTTTGACCTAGCTGACAAATATGAAAATGAGTATATTTAAATGTACCCATCCTTCTCCTACATTGTTTATTGCTCCTTGAATACAAAAGGCAAGAAAGGCTCTAAAGAGTCTACAGATTGTACTTACCCAGCCATTTTCCCCACCAAAAAATTGTGAATGATTTTTCACTATAGATATCTATAGTATTTTTTTAAATTTCTTTTTGAATATTTTCCTCTCCTTTCAGGTATGTGTGGTAGGAATTGAAATAAGGTTATAATTTCATTCTAGAATAAAGAATGAGGATTTGTTGTTGTTTAGTCACTAAGTTGTGTCCGACTGTGACCCTGTGGATCCTGACTCTTTGCCACGCCCCTCTCATAAAAATAGTTTGAATTAGCTAAAGTAATGTCAGTTGGGAAAGTCAAAGTTTATAGACATGAGATATTTATAGGAGTAATTGGGTTGATTATAAATTATGTGGAAGTCCTAAAGACACTGAACGTGTAGTTTCAATTTTTAATAACTTGTTGTGCAGCAATGGAAAACTCAGACACCTCCCTTTCTCCATTGGACTGTGCCTTGACAATGTTGCCTTGTAGGAAGTACATGCTCGTTAAAAACTTATACAGTGGGGGAAAGAAATAAATTACTACTTACTTTTGGAAGTAGTTTGCATTACATTATCTGATTGGATAAACTTATCTGGCAAGTATGGACAGTAACCAATAAATATGCACTTTGGTTGTCAGATTGTCTACAGCCAATTTTGAGCCATTTTCTTTTACATCACAGTAGTTTGCCATTTAACATAGCAACCCAACTAATGATTGCTTTAGTTTGTTCTCGATAGTATGTGCAAGCTCAGTGGTAAATTGAGTGTCTTTGGGTTTGATTTTTGGTTTAGTTTCAAGTAGTCATTTTTCTCTTCTTGATCCATTGCCACTTAATACCAATCTCAAGTCCAAGAAACAGATTCTTAAGTGTCTTGGAAACAGTAGACTGTATTGAAGGGTGTAATTTCATCTCCACCTGAGACCTGCCTCTTTGATTATGTGATTGTAATATTTGTTTTTTCTGTGGTTTATCATTTTTATTTGAAAACTGTTAAACCTAAAATTTGTATCTACTAATTTGTGGAGTTCATTCTGTTAAATGGGACATTGAACTCCAATAGGTAGACTTTGCTAGCACCTGGAAGACTAATTTTTTTTCAGTTGCAGCCAATCTTAAAGGGCCTAAAGGTAAGGGTTTTTTCTTTTTTTGATTGTCGTTGTTAGTGATGGAATTTTGGGACTTCCCACGTGATTTTTTTGATAATATCATGGGCAGGATCCTTGCCAAGTAGCCCTTATATTTGACTTCATGTCCCATTTAGTTCAACTGCTCCTTCCTTTCCCAGTTGATGCCTTGTTGGATACCTAGATTATCTGCTCTGAACCCAGAGTCTGGAGTTGGGCCCCGATAATTTGTGGTGTAGTCAGAGCAAGCGCTGAGAAGACTTCTCTCATTTTGAAAGATGCTTCTGGCCCTAGTGTGGGACTTGCTGTGTTTGGTGAGTTTTACGTGTAGGTGTATGTAAGGTTGGCTTTGATTTGAGTGCTTTCTGTTGATGCTTAAAACTGTGATGCTTTTTTATATTTTAGAGATCCCCTGATAAAAGAAGAAACTGGTGGCAGTTTTCTTAAGAGATTTAATATTGGGTGTGGTTGATTTACTTGGGTGAGGAAAGGAAAAAATTTGTTAGGAGTAATCTCATAGTGGGTGTTCCTAAATTGTTTTCCCACTTTTCTTATAAAATTAGAGGGAGCTTCTGTTGAAAACAGACATACTGCATTAGATATACCTCATTTTCCTGGTTCTAAAATTAAAAAAAATTTTTTTTCCACATTTCAGCGAAAGACCCAAGTTGTTCCTCCCCCTATGGGATAGCATACTACAACTGCAGATGTAATAAGTATTTAAAATAGCACATTATAGAAAAGTAAACTTTTATATATATCTGTTTTTAGAAACTCATGTGTTCCCCCTGGAGTTCCCTGATGTTTACATCAGTTCAGTTCAGTTTCTCAGTTGTACCGGCCTCTTTGCAACCCCATGGACTGCAGCATGCCAGGCTTCCCTGTCTATTACCCACTCCCAGAACTTGCTCAAACTCATGTCCATTGAATTGGTGATACCATCCAACCATCTCATCCTCTGTCATCCCCTTTTCCTGCCTTCAGTCTTCCTTAGCATCAGGGTCTTTTCCAATTAGTCAGTTCTTCTCATCAGGTGGCCAAAGCATTGGAGCTTCAGCTTCAGCATCATTCCTTCCAATGAACATTTAGGACTGATTTCCTTTAGGATTGACTGGTCTGATCTCCTTGCAGTCCAAGGGACCCTCAAGAGTCTTCTCCAATACCACAGTTCAAAAGGATCATTTCTTCTGCACTCAGCCTTCTCTATAGTTCAACTCTCACATTTATACATGACTGGTGGAAAAACCATAGCCTTGACTAAACGGACCTTTGTTGGTAAAGTCAAGTCTCTGCTTTTAATTTCATGGCTGCAGTCACCATCTGCAGTGATTTGGAGCCCAGGAAAATAAAGTCTGTTGTTTCCATTGTTTCCCCATCTATATGTCATGAAGTGATGGGACCGGATGCCTTGATCTTAGTTTTTTAAATGTTGAGCGTTAAGCCAACTTTTTCACTCTCCTCTTTCACTTTCATCAAGAGTTTCTTTAGTTCTTCTTCGCTTTCTGCCATAAGGGTAGTGTCATCTGCATATCTGAGGTTATTGATATTTCTCCAGACAATCTTGATTCTAGTTTGTTCTTCATCCAGCCCGGCATTTCTCATGATGTACTCTATAAGTTAAATAAGCAGGGTGACAATATACAGCCTTGACATAGTCCTTTCCCTATTTGAAACCAGTCTGTTGTTCCATGGCCAGTTCTAACTGTTCCTTCTTGCCCTGCATACAGATTTCTTAGGAGGCAGGTAAGGTGGTCTGGTATTCCCATTTCTTGAAGGAATGTTCCACAGTTTGTTGTGACCAACATGGTCAAAGGCTTTGGTGTAGTCAATAAAGCAGAAGTAGATGTTTTTCTGAAACTTGCTTGCTTTTTCAGTGATCCAGCAGATGTTGGCAATTTGATAACTGGTTCCTCTGCCTTTTCTAAAACCAGCTTGAACATCTGGAAGTTCACGATTCACATACTGTTGAAGCCTGACTTGGAGAATTTTGAGCATTACTTTGCTAGCGTGTGAGAAGAGTGCAATTGTGCAGTAGTTTGAGCATTCTTTGGCATTGCCTTTCTTTGGGATTGGAATGAAAACTGACCTTTTCTAGTCCTGTGACCACTGCTGAGTTTTCCAAATTTTCTGGCATATTGAGTGCAGCACTTTCACAGCATCATGCTTTAGGATTTAAAATAGCTCAGCTGGAATTCCGTCACTTCCACTAGTTTTGTTCGTAGTGATGCTTCCTAAGGCCCACTTGATTTTGGACTCCAGGATGTCTGACTCTAGGTGAGTGATCACACCATCGTAGTTATCTGGGTCATGAAGATCTTTTTTGTATAGTTCTTTTGTGTATTCTTGCCACCTCTTCTTAATATCTTCTGCTTCTGTTAGGTCCATACCATTTCTGTCCTTTATTGTGCTCATCTTTGCATAAAATGTTCCCTTGGTATCTCTAATTTTGTTGAAGAGATCTCTAGTCTTTCGTGTTGTATTATTTTCCTCTATTTCTTTGCACTGATCACTGAGGAAGGCTTTCTTCTCTCTCCTTGCTATTCTCTGGAACTCTGCATTCAAATGGCTATATCTTTCCTTTTCTCCTTTGCCTTTAGCTTCTCTTCTTTTCTCAGCTATTTGTGAAGGCCTCCTCAAATGACCATTTTGCCTTTTTGCATTTCTTTTTCTTGCGGATGGTCTTGATCACAAAACAGATTTCCCAACCTGGGGATCTGGCAAAGGGACTGAGAATCCCCAGGAAATTTGACTTTGGAGGCAGTGGGATTTGATTACAGAACTTATACAGGACTGGAGAAACAGACTCTTGGAGGGCACAAACAAAACCTTGTGTGCACCAGGACCCAGGAGAAAGGAGCAGTGACCCCACAAGAGACTGACCCAGACTTTCCTGTGAGTGTGCAGGCGTCTCTGGCGGAGGCGTGGGTCGGCAGCGGCCTGCTGCAGGGTCAGGGGCACTGAGTGCGGCAGTGTGTGCTCGGGACCTTTTGAAGGAGGTCGCCATTTTTCTTCATTACCTCCACCATAGGTTGGTCTCAGGTCAAACAATAGGGAACACAGCCCTGCCCATCAACAGAAAATTGGATGTTTACATGGTACTTTGTAAATACTTCTTAGTGAACTAAGATGATAATTTCAAAGTGAATGACACTCATTAACTTAATTAACAGATACTTTATTGAGTATCTACTCCATGCCAGACATTGTACCAATTATTTAATAATTAAAAAAAAAAAACAGTTAAAAAATACACTAAGAGTTATTTCTGTGTGTTCTGTTAACACTTTTATCAACTCTGAGATCATGTACTATCCCATTTAATTGAGGGATAAACAACTGAGTTAATAGGGATTCTTTGCCAGTGCAAAATAAGGAACTAAATTGATTCTCAGTGTACCGATAACAATCTTTGGGTGAAAGTAGCTAGATCATATGTGGTGGAATTTAACCATACTTGCTGTTAAATCCACTTTTGATCTAAGATAGAACTTGGGTCTCCTTGTGCTTCATAGATCTGCAGCACCAGTTGCTCACCTACTCTTTGTGCTTCCTTGTACTCAAAGATGTGGGAGAATTGAGCAGTCAGTCATGTGGGGGGTATATACTGGTACAATATTTCGTTGAGCAATTTGGCATTATCTCTCAAAAGAAACAATGCTTAGACTTGAGGTTGCTTGCATTTATATTCAGATACACCTGTGTGCTACATTGCAGTAGCAAAAACCCAGAAACCACACATCAGGGTGCGGTGGAATTCTTTGCAACCTTTGGAAAGATTAAGGTACATGTGTGCTTCCAAGGAGAGAAGGAGAAGGAGAAAGAGTGTGTGTGTGTGTTTGCTGGCACATGCTTTCTTTCTTGGTTTTGTGTGTTTTTTACTTGTTTCTCAGGATCCAAAAGAAAACATTGGTGTCTTTAGGCTTAGGAAGAGGATTTGGGTGTCCGGAAGGTAACTTTTACTGTTCAATTTTAGCTTCCTATAACTTTCAAATTATTTATACTGAATACGTGTTGCTTTTAGTTTTTAAAAAGCATATATGAAGAGAGGCAGATGTAATTTTAAGTTTTTCCAAAGGGTCATAGAACTTTAACTCTGGCAGGGACCTTAGAGAACCTTGGATAGTTGCCCTCAATTTAAATATAAGAAAACTTAGATTTAGGAAAGTGTCAGCAACGCCTACGCTAGAATTCAGATCTCAAGGACTTCAAGAGCTTATGAATATATTGATGTGTTCTGTTCTTATTCTGACAGTTTATTTAACTGATGTCCATTTCTCATTGTGAAGAATTGATTTTGAAAGACACAGTAAAATGTTGACCTTTGTAAGACAGATCTTAATGTAACTACCTCTGGCAATAAAGGTAAAGTAGTAGTGTTAACTCTTACCTACATTTGTAACTTATCCTTAAAAGAGAGTTTATTTATGAGTTCTGTAAGTTTTTAATATTTGAAATGAGTTCAAACCTTCTCTTTTTTATTTGAGTACTAGCTGACTATCTAGATTTTTAAAACGATTTTACTGGGTTTTTGTTCCACCTAATTTTCAGGAGTGAATAGATGGGGAAATACTTTTTGTGTCTTCTAAGTGGCTTGCTGTTTAAAGATCAAGTATACTGAAAAAGATGATAGGGAAATTGTTTAATGGAGGAATTTCATATATTGAAGAAGAATTCTCAGTTCTTTAAAATATGAGTTCTTCTTTTAACTATGCTGCTGCTAAGTCGCATCAGTCATGTCCGACTCTGTGCGACCCCGTAGATGGAAGCCCACCAGGCTCCTCCGTCCATGGGATATCCCAGGCAAGAACACTGGAGTGGGTTGCCATTTCCTTCTCCAATGCATGAAAGTGAAAAGTGAAAGTGAAGTCGCTCAGTCGTGTCTGACTCTTAGCGACCCCATGGACTGCAGCCTACTGATGCTAAGTCGCATCAGTTGTGTCTGACTCTGTGCGACCCCATGGATGGAAGCCCACCAGGCTCCTCCGTCCATGGGATTTCCCAGGCAAGAGTACTGGAGTGGGGTGTCATTGCCTTCTCCATCTTTTAACTATAAGTTGAGTCTTTTAATTTTCTCTTAATTCAAACCAAGCAAAGAAATCGATAGTGCTGAGACTGGTGGTTTAGCTTGAGACTGGACATCCAAACTGCAGTCAATGAATATTTTTTATGGTTGATTGACTTTAGGGTCCAAGCAATGATTATTTGTTTTGTCACTAAGTCATGTCCCACCAGGCTCTTCTCTCCATGGGATTCCCTAGGCAAGAATGGTGAAGTGGGTTGTAGCCACTTGAATTGT
Source organism: Bubalus bubalis (assembly GCF_019923935.1). Classification (NCBI taxonomy): domain Eukaryota; kingdom Metazoa; phylum Chordata; class Mammalia; order Artiodactyla; family Bovidae; genus Bubalus; species Bubalus bubalis. The sequence goes on along the minus strand of NC_059159.1, from coordinate 26,138,889 downwards.
GTTGTAAGCGCAGACTGACCTGTGGAATTGGTCAGACTGATCTGACAGTTGACTTAAACAGTTGAATTAGGTATGACTGGAAAACAGTCATTTTACTGGATATTAATTACATCCTTTTCTGTCTCTAGAATATTTTCCCTAATTCCTTTATTCAGCAGATGTCTATGAAGCACCTTCTATGTGCCAGGTACAATACAGGATTCTCTGGGTGCATGAGTATTCAAGCTGATAGCAAAGAGTATTCAGACTCCCTTGAATCAAGTAGTATTACAACTTTTCTTGGTTTTTTAGTATCACCCAAAAGGGATTTGTTACAGTTTTTGTTATTATTTATTTCTACATCTCCAAAAATGCTTTTATGTGTACCTTTTCTTTTATTACTTGTAAGCCAATTTCTCATCTCAGGAAAAACAGATCTCAGCTCCCCGTCAGTCCCGTTATAATCAGCTGTTTTCCTTAGCGGGTAGAAAATAAACTGTGTACTATGAAGCCTTCTTAGTGGTCAGAAAAACTTGTAATTTATTTTAGGCAAGATAGAATCCAGGCTTGATATTATAATTTTTAAAAAAAGAAGCCTGCTGCTGCTGTTGCTAAGTCGCTTCAGTCGTGTCCAACTCTGTGCAACCCCATAGATGGCAGCCCACCAGGCTCTGCCGTCCCTGGGATTCTCCAGGCAAGAACACTGGAGTGGGTTGCCATTTCCTTCTCCAATGCAGGAAGTGAAAAGTGAAAGTGAAGTCGCTCAGTCGTGTCCAACTCTTCGGGACCCCATGGACTGCAGCCTCCTAGGCTCCTCTGTCCATGGGATTTTCCAGGCAAGAGGACTGGCCTTCTCCAAAGAGAAGCCTGCTGCTGCTGCTGCTAAGTCACTTCAATCGTGTCCGACTCTGTGCGACCCCATAGACTGCAGCCCACCAGGCTCCCCCGTCCCTGGGATTCTCCAGGCAAGAACACTGGAGTGGGTTGCCATTTCCTTCTCCAATGCATGAAAGTGAAAAGTGAAAGTGAAGTCTCTCAGTCATGTCCGACTCCTAGCGACCCCATGGACTGCAGCCTACCAGGCTCCTCTGTCCGTGGGATTTTCCAGGCAAGAGTACTGGAGTGGGGTGCCATTGCCTTCTCCAAGAGAAGCCTAAGTGGATGCAGTAAGATGATTTTCAAAGATCAAGGATGGTTTTGTTAAACATTTTTACAGCCAGAAGAAAAAGAAGGTTTAATTGTTTCTTTTGGACATGAACAAGAGAAAGACAAGGGGACTGCTTCTGACTTTGAACTGGGTGTTATATTCCCAGAGCTCCCACTGTTTAGGTTCTGGTTTCAGATTTGCAGGACCAGAATGTCAGTATTATAAGTACATTCAGAAGATGATCAGGCTATATAAACTGTAGACAGTGTAGAGAATTAATTCCAGAAAACAAATCCATGGACAAATAAGGATGGGGCTGTTACTTTGATTGTGGTCACTGAACACCTTTTTAAAAAAGAGATGACTGTTGAGCTAAATGTAAATAACAAGCAAGCAATATGAATATCTAGAAGTGTCTTCCAAGCTGAGGGAAAATAGTGCTAAGGTCTTGAGATGGAAAACAGGCTTGGCTTATTTATAGAAAGAAGGCCAGTGTGTTTGGAGTAAGGGGTAGGTGATGAATTTGGCATAATGGGCCAGTTTCTATTAGGATTGTATAGGGCTCCAAAATCACTGCAGATGGTGACTGCAGCCATGAAATTAAAAGATGTTTGCTCCTTGGAAGAAAAGCTGTGACCAACCTAGACAGCGTATTAAAAAGGAGAGATGTTACTTTGCCAACAAAGGTCTGTCTAGTCAAAGCTGTGGTTTTTCCAGCAGTCATGTATAGATGTGAGAGTTGGACTATAAAGAAAGCTGAGCACCGAAGAATTGATGCTTTTGAACTGTGATGTTGGAGAAGACTCTTCAGAGTCCCTTGGACTGCAAGGAGATCCAGCCAGTCCATGCTAAAGGAAATCAGTCCTGAATATTCATTAGAAGGACTGATGCTCAAGCTGAAACTCCAATACTTTGGCCGCCTGATGTGAAGAACCGACTCATTGGAAAAGACCCTGCTGCTGGGAAAGATTGAAGGCAGGAGGAGAAGGGGATGATGGAGGATGAGATGGTTGAATGGCATCACTGACTCAATGGACATGAGTTTGAATAAACTCCGGGAGTTGGTGATGGACAGGGAGGCCTGGCGTGCTGCGGTCCATGGGGTCGCAAAGAGTCAGACATGACTGAGTGATTGAACTGAACTGAACTCAGGGTCAGGTAAATGAGACAGAATTTTATTTTAAGTGTGGATAAATGGAAGTGTGACATGATTTGATTTGCTTTAAAAAATATATGTATTTATTTATTTGGCTGTGTCAGGTCTTAGCTGCGGCATGTGGGATCCTTGTTGGATCATTCAGGATTTTCTTTGCTGTGGAAGGACTCTTTAGTTGTAGCGCATGAGCTTAGCTGCTCCACAGCATGCGAGATCTTAGTTCCCCAACCAGGGATCGAACCTATGTCCCCTGCATTACAAGGTGGATTGTTAACACTGGTTTACTTTTTGAAAGTTCATTGTGGCTGCTCTGTGGCGAATAGATTGTCCCACAGAAAAAGCTGGAAGATCAATTAGAAACCAGGTAATACTGGTTCCGGTGAGACAAAACTGCACAAAAGTGGATGAACTTTGAAATGGATTAATGTGGAATACATTAGGGAAGCAGTACAGCTGACAAGACTTGTTGATAGATGGGATATGGAAAGACATGGGTTTTGGCTTGAGCAACCGGATAGAAGATGATGCCATTTAGTATTTTAGTCATGTTAGACTTCTCAAATGAATATAATTAAGGAATGTTAGAAATTGTGCTTTTTAATTCTGTAAGCTTCTGGCAAAGGAGAGAGAGATCTCCTCTGGAAAAGACAGTGTTTGTTTGTTTTTGGTAAACTCAGAAAACTCTGACATATTAGAACAGTAGTGATTTCATTAAAAAAAATTAACGATGATTAGGTGCTAAAATATAGAAAGTTATTTTAAAAGTATTAGGACATAGGATTTTTTTCCCAGGTTCTAGTCTTGAAAGTAGGCCTGAGCCTATCAACGGTTTGCCCAGGTGTCATTAATAATGGTGCTCAGAATTTGTTAGAAGAAAAGAGCATAATTTTCAACAGAGTTACTGCTTGAAAATGAAATCAGAATTGAAAGTTAGGATATATAGTTAGGTATCTTCTATTGGAGTGTTTATCCAATTCTTCCATGTTGAATAATCCTTGATCTAAGAATCATCTGGTCACAGGAATTAAAGTATTGGATTAGAAGCTGAAAGACTTCGAGTTCTGAACTCAGTCCACTTTCTTAATAGTCATGTAACCATGATAGCTATTTCAAATCCTGAAAGATGATGCTGTGAAAGTGCTGCATTCAATGTGCCAGCAAATATGGAAAACTCAGCAGCGGCCACAGGACTGGAAAAGGTCAGTTTTCATTCCAATCCCAAAGAATGCTCAAACTACCGCACAATTGCACTCATCTCACACGCTAGTAAACTAATTCTTAAAATTCTCCAAGCCAGGCTTCAGCAATACATGAACTGTGAACTTCAGGATGTTCAAGCTGGTTTTAGAAAAGGCAGAGGAACCAGGGATCAAATTGCCAACATCTGCTGGATCATCAAAAAAGCAAGAGAGTTCCAGAAAAACATCTATTTCTGCTTTATTGACTATGCCAAAGCCTTTGACTGTGTGGATCACAATAAACTGTGGAAAATTCTTCAAGAGATGTGCATACCAGACCACCTGACTTGCCTCTTGAGAAACCTGTATGCAGGTCAGGAAGCAACAGTTAGAACTGGACATGGAACAACAGACTGGTTCCAAATAGGAAAAGGAGTATGTCTAGGCTGTATAATGTCACCTTGCTTATTTAACTTATATGCAGAGTACATCATGAGAAATGCTGGGCTGGAGGAAGCACAAGCTGGAATCAAGATTTCCGGGAGAAATATCAATAACCTCAGATATGCAGATGACACCACCCTTATGGCAGAAAGTGAAGAGCTAAAGAGCCTCTTGATGAAAGTGAAAGAGGAGAGTGAAAAAGTTGGCTTAAAGCTCAACGTTCAGAAAACTAAGATCATGGCATCTGGTCCCATCACTTCATGGCAGATAGATGGGGAAACAGTGGAAACAGTGGCTGACTTTATTTTTGGGGGCTCCAAAATCACTGCAGATGGTGATTGCAGCCATGAAATTGAAAGACGCTTACTCCTTAGAAGAAAAGTTATGACCAGCCTAGACAGCATATTCAAAAGCAGAGACATTACTTTGCCAACAAAGGTCCGTCTAGTCAAGGCTATGGTTTTTCCAGTAGTCATGTATGGATGTGAGAGTTGGACTATAAAGAAAGCTGAGCGCCGAAGAATTGATGCTTTTGAACTGTGATGTTGAGAAGACTCTTGAGAGTCCCTTGGTCTGCAGGTAGATCCAGCTAGTCCATCCTAGAGGAGATCAGTCCTGGGTGTTCATTGGAAGGACTGATGTTGAAGCTGAAACTCCAGTTCTTTGGCCACCTGATGTGAAGAGCTGACTCACTGGAAAAGACCCTGATGCTAGGAAAGATTGAGGGCAGGAGGAGAAGGAGATGACAGAGGATGAGATGGTTGGATGGCATCATCGACTCGATGGACATGGATTTGGGTGGACTCCAGGAGTTGGTGATGGACAGGGAGGCCTGGCATGCTGCAGTCCATGGGGTCGCAAAGAGTCAAACACGACTGAGCGATTGAACTGAACTGAACCATGATAGATTGTAACCTCTTAACTTCTGTTTCCTGATTTGTATTGTCTTTGTTTGTTTGTTTGTTTCCTTATTTATAAAATACTTGCCCTGCATGCCTCACAGTTCTGTTAAAAAAATCCCAAAGAAAATCATGAATGTGAAAGTACTTTGAAGACAGTGAAGCACTGACTGCTGCTTGTAAGGGAATGGTTATATAGCTTAAAGCACTTACCACAAAAGGACCTTAGAAGTCCTTTTAAAGACGACAAAAAAGTGCTTGCTTTGGCAGCACAAATACTAAAATTTGAACAATGCAGCGATACAGAGAAGATTAGCATACCCCTCCCCCACAAAAAAGACGAGGAAGGTAGTGGTGGGAGGGTTCAGGCTGTATCTTGACTGTGAATCTTGAGGTTATGATTTCCATTAAACTGTAGTACTCAGCTCTATAAACCTATTGTATGTGGCCTTGTCATTCTTAACCAAAATGACTTGTGAAAGAGAACCGCAGATTAATGCGATGAGGATGATATAATGAAAGTTTGGTTTTGCTCTCTTATTTGGTAGTTAGAATTTTATTCCTTGCCATAATGAAAATGAAAGGCAGCAGAATGTGGTTAGTATTTTTTACTTAAAATTTTCCCCCTGTATTTGCTCTTTGGGCTATGGAGTGGGCTTTTGTTTGGTTTACTTGGAGTATCGTTTTCTTAAGAAAGGAGAAGTGTACACCTGCCAGAGGCTTGCTGGCAGCTGAAAGCAGCTGTTGGTCAGCAGGAGAAAAGCTGGGGGAAAAGCAGGTTGGGGAATGGAAAACGTAAAGCAAGAGGGAGGAAAAACAGATTTGAAGGCGTGCTCAATAAAAAGCATTTAAATCATTTTCCAAAAGGCTCAAGTTTTCTTTTTAAAAATCTGTCTTTGAGTTCAGGTACTATTCTTTGAGGTGATTGAAGAAGGGGTTGGTCTTAGAGGAGAGTGAATAAAAGGGAAAGATGGAGGACAGGTTTTCAGGAGGTTAGAGGTAGATGATGAAGAGGAAGGAGAAGGTGCTCTGTGGAAACGTGAGAACTGACTGAGCATGTCCTGGGTTACTGTATGTTATTCTTTCTGAAGTATAAAGTCAGTCCCTTTACTCCCTCTGCTTAAGTAACACTAGTGCTATGTTCCCATTAACTGGGGGCAGTATTTAACCAAGAGCTAAGTTTTTTTATTATTGAGAAGATCTGGACTGAATTCATTGGCTTTTTTGGTTTGGTTCAGACTATGTTATTGTGTATTTAATATATTGCTCTGATGTTGATTTTTTTTTTTTTAAGCTTTTCTAACCTACTGTTCCCTCTGAATTTATTGTTTTTGAGGGGACAGGGAAAAAAAGCGTAACAAGAAGTAGAGAGATTGTGACACCTTCAGTTGAAGTCCTCCTGATTGACTTTCTCAGTTTCTTTTTCCTACATCACTCCCAAGAGACAATCTCTAATCTCTGACCATGAATTTCGTGTCCATCCAGTACAGGGTGTGTGTGTGAATGTGTAAATTCTATCACAGTCACTTTTTTCATTTATTCTATTTTTTTCAGGATCCACATAGATCTAGGTACCTCGTTTTTGCTTTTTACCCTTCTGTATGAATATTTCAGTTTACCAAATCCCCAAATCTCCATGATGGATATTTAAATCGTTTCCATTTTTCTTTTTGCCATTACAGACAAAACTTCATTGAACAACCACCTCATACAGTTTTTTCCTCCTCCTTCCTTGTTATTGCTTTTTTGGTTTGAGTTTTGTCCAAAATGTCTTATTTTAATTCTCCCATTTTGCCAGTTTTCTTTTACTAAGACCAGAGGCTCTGAAATGTTCTTTTCCTATGGCTTCTCTCTGGACTCGGATAAATATGGCAACCTTTACATTAATGTTTTGCATTTTTATTGTTTCATATCCAGTAGCTGATTTTCGTATACGTCAGTGACTACTCACCTTTTCCCTTTCTCCATTATATGTTTTATTACTGTTTAACTTCTAGAATATGTCTCACGCATTAAATGTAGGACTAGTAAAATACGTTTCACCCATTAAATGTAGGACTAGTAGTGAGTGATCTCCAATCCAGTTCATGCAATTCTTGTATTGTCTTATAAATTCAGCATGATCCAAATGTAGCTGATACTTACAAAAGAGTTTTTTGTAGCATTCTTAGCCAAAGTAAACATTTTAAAAGTGTCAGCCTTTACCTTAGAACTATTACAGGTAAATTTTGTTTAGGGATCATATGATTCAGTGACCAGTGTCTTACTTGTATCTTTTTCTGGAATCTTTAATCTACTGTGTGGGTGCGTGCATGCTCAGTCGTGTCCGCATGGCCTGTAGCCCGCAGGACTCTGTCCGTGGAATTTCCCAGGCAAGGATACTGGAGTGGGTTGCCAGTTCCTTCTCCATAATCCACTATACTTTAGTCATTATTGTGAGGTTGGGTGTATTTTTAATTTTTATGTTGCATGTTTTTTACCCCCTTTTAAAAGCTGGGTTCCCATTCAGAGCTTTGAGCACTTGGAATGCTAAAGTGTTATAAAGGAAAACTGGTTCTCTTCTCTAATAATACACCCCTCCCCGACCCCTACCGCCTGCTGAAGTGTTTTAGTAGGACTTCCTTTCTTGAATATATCAACTTTGTCTTTAAGACACAATATATGTCTTTAAGAATTTATGTGCTAAGTATGTTTAAAAGCAGTTGATAAGACCTTAAAATGGAAACGTTAGTAATAAATATAACTAGAATATCAGGTGCCTGTGTATTTTCTTCCAGATTTGTTTATGTCCTTAAGAAATAGTTGAAGTCACAAGTTATTGTGGTTGGAAAGTAACCTTTGGATCTGGGCTTGTTCTGACTTTATTGTAGGTGAAGTGTTCCACGGAAAGTATAACCTATGTATGTTCAGAAGTATCTGTCTGATCACCCAGTAGGCAGTTTTCTTCAGTGAATTATACTTTCCTTATCTTGTAATCACCAAGTTTGAATGGAGTTCTTACCTGCTCTTTATCACATTAGTCCTATGTTTTATGCTGCAGAGAAATGCTTCTATTTTAAATCTTCCTTTAGAATAAAAATATGTTCTTATGTGGAACACCAGCACCATGAAGTTTTGTTTTTCCTTCCACTCTAGAAACTCTGCTATAAAAAGTTTCAGTTCCTAAGTCAAAAATAATTTTTTCTTTGAACCGTAGTTACCGTCTTGGGATGTTTCATCTGGATCCATAATAGAAGACTTTACTGTTTCTGTAAGCATCAAAATATGATATAAAGAATCTTCTTGAATTATATTTTGTTCGCATAATTCTTATTTAAAACATCTTTTTCCTTGATTTTATGAAAATATGCTCACTAAAAAAAAACTTTAAAATAATAGAAAGTATAACTAAAGGAAGCAATCCCTCAGTCTTTCTGCCACATCTGGTTGAGTAGCCCTTAGTGGCTGCGGCAACTTAGTTCTGCACCAGCAGTACAGGAGAGCTCTTGTCGCTCTGGGCTTTCCCAGCATTGTCATCATTAAAACATGCCATGCACATTTGTTTTAGGGGAAGATACAATTTAGTTCATATTGACTTTTTATTTACCTATAAGTCAGTAGTGATAAGAACAGAAATCGGAATCTTTTTAGTAAAACTTTGTTAATCAAATTTGATTTATAGAGAGGGGAAACCTTTTTTTCAAATGTATAACTTACTGTCTCATCTTTCAAGGATAGAAATCTAAAGAGCAGATTAATTCAATCATTTATTAAATAAGTATTTATTTCTGATTTTCCATGTGCCAGACACTGTCTGGGTATAGCAACAGAACAGACATCTGCCTTCTTACATCTCAGGTAAAGTATGGTAGATGACTTTATGTGCTGTAGAAAAAAAATGAAGGAAAAATAAGACTGTGGCTGTAGGGGCTGGGGATGACATGTTTAAAGGTGTCAGGGAAGGCCTCACAGAGCTGGTGATTATTAGGGAAAGCCCCACAATGGTGAGGTTGTGTGCCAAGAGAATATCTGGGGAAGGAGTTATCCAGGTAGGATAAAGGGCAAGTCCAAAGCCCTAAGGCAGGAACGAGCGTATTCTGTCTGAGAAACAGCAGCAGTGAAGAGCAATGTGGCTGGAACACAGAGAGCTCCAGAGAACATAAATGGAGATGAGGCGAGAGAGGTAATGAGGTCCAGATTGTACAGGGCCTTTTCAGGTATTTTAAGGACTTTGGCTTTTACTCAGAGAGAGATGGAAATCATTGGAGGTTTCATCCATGATTCAACTAAAAAGGTAATGGCAAAAAATACTTATGTTCAGAAGTTTTTGTTTTTTCTTATAATTTGGGTATTAACTAGTGGCTCCTCGTGAGCCACAAAGATTTAAACATTTGTGTCAGTACTGAAAATTTCCCAGAAATACAGATCTTAAGTATTACATTTAAATTCAGAGAAAGGAAGTGTAATAGGAAAGCCTGTCTATAGATATTCATTCCTGGGTGGCCCTGCTTTATTACTGAGTTCTTATCCTGAATTGTCTTGCAAAAAAAGTCAAGGATATATTCTGTGGAAGACACTGTATTCACCCTTAGACATTGGAGGAGATATATACATACCGTATATACTCTTATTTTATGTTAATGCCTTGTATAACCACCGTTTATACCTATAAATACCATTGCTAGCACCCAGAAGAAGCTTGCTGTGTTCTAGATCATAACCCCTTCTAGATCATAGTCCCTACCACTGCTCAGAGGTGTCACTGACCTGACATTTGTGGTAGTAGATGATTCTTTGTGATTTCACCACGTAGGATTCATTGCAGAACAATATAACTTAGTTTTGTCTGTTTTTGAACTTTATGTAATTAAATGGAATAATACTACATGTCATCTTTTATGTCTTCTTTCATAACCCAACTATATGTTTGTAAAGTTCATCTGTGTTGTTACATAGAACTGTAATTTAATTGCCATGTATATATATTCCTGTCATTAATATATCACAATTTGCGTATCTGTTCTGTTGATATTTTTGTTAGTAACATTGCTGCTGTAAATGTTCTCATATATATGTGCTGATGGACATGTGCAGGACTTTCTCCAGGCCATATTTGGGGGTGGAATTGCTGGATCTTTAGTTAGGGGCTTCCCAGGTGGCGCAAGAATAAACTGATTTCCAAAATGGTTGTACTGATTTGTCTTTCTACCCACAGAACAGGGTGAAAGTGTTCCTGTTCCTTCTAGTCCTTATCACTATTGTCAGACTCAAATTTTGCCTGTCTACTGGGCCTAAAAGTGTGCATTCTAATTAACTGAGAAACCAAAACATTAAACACAGTTGGTGTTCAGTAAATATCTGCTAGATAAATTTGACCTGACTCTTGCTATTTTAAATCTTCTAATCACGACTTGTCCTCTTGTAGATTCAGTAGTTTAGTATAGTTTTTGGTGAGGGCTCAAATCCACTGCTGATAGTAACTAGACTTGGTTAACCAAAATAAGAGGAGCTTATTTGTACCAGGGTAGCAGTTAAAGATAACATTTACATTTTCAGGAAAAGATTCTGTTTTTTAGGAATCACCCATAATGTAGGCAGTATTTCCTTTTCTCATAAAAAGGAAGATAGCACCAGAATTTTCTGCCTAGCTTATGTTCCTAGAAGCCTAGCAACCATTTTTATCCCTATTTTTGTTTTGAATGACTTTGTAGGATATGGTAGATTATTTAGGGTGGTAGTGGTTAGCTAAGATATCTCACCAGTCTTCAACAGCAACCTCAGTGTGGCAGCTGTTTATTAAAACCATAGGATACATAGCTTTGTTTAAATGCATCTTGCTTTGGTGTAATTGACCCACAGAGCACTTTTTATAAAGGGTATGTTACATAAAAACTTGATAGTAATTCTTTAAGCATTTTGTGCAGTTGCTGGCAAAAATGATTGCTCTCCTCTTATAAATGTTGACATGGGGCAAGTCACTTATTTCATTATTGCTGTATTCATAGGCCAGTTCATTAGAAGAATTAACTTGAATTTTTCTGACTTTAATTTCTAAGTATAACCTTTTTGAGAGATGACTAGAAACTAGAGCACTCAGAACTAGTGATGAGATACAAGAATGGTAATTTTGACTAGTAAATCCTAGCTAATGTATTACTTGCTTTTGTAAAATTTTCTCTTTTCAGAATAGCCTAAGTAAAGACTTGTATGAGATTCAGAATCTTAAGTCTGATTCATCATCTCTATTTCCCACAGAGATTTCCTGTTAGACAAGACAAATTAGAGTCTTCCTACTGACTTGGTGAGTTTTTACATAGTTTTATTTTAAACATAGTTTATAGTTTTATTTTAAACATAGTTTATAGTTTTATTTTAAACATAGTTTAAGATCATGAGGACAGAAGTGGAATGAAATGCATAGAAGTATTTATCATGACTTAAAAAAAATACACATCTTGAGTGCAATATACTGTCTCATTTCAGTGCAAATAGTATGTAAAGTTGAAAGTTATACAAGGTGAGAATGTAAGTTTTTTTTTTTTTTTTTAATAATGACCATTACAACCAGTGTTAAACATTTTTCATAACTGGTTTCAAAAGAGGTTTTATTCTAAATATTCTTTCCTGGGGTAAACCAGAGTTATTTATTCAGGTCTTCTCTGGTGACTGCTATATATAGGATAAGGCTTTACACTAATGATAGAGATGAGAAAAGGTGTTTGGATTTAAAATTTTAATTAATGGTTGATAATACATGATCTGGACATTTTTAGAGTAAGATTATTTTTCTCCCTAGAAAAGATCTTCAGAGAAATTTATATTCTAGCTTATAAAAGGAGATACCTTAAAGCAATTCATGGGCTTCATTTTACTCTATATAAATTTTGAGCAAATTATCTTTGTGTATGTACCTTAGAATTCATCTTTCTATGTGTAACTTAGATATTTCTACCATTCTAGCTACCATCTTGAAAGTTTTGCTTGTGGCATGAGGTTCTTACCTTAAATGCTTATGTATGTTTTTACGCAGTTTTATTGGGTAAAATAGGTGTTATTGCATTTTAATCTTTTAAATTCTGCCAAATCATCAGGAGCCAGGAAATTGTGTTAAGACAGACATTTTAACTTTGACCTGTTTTGTCTGCCTGTGTGGTTTTACTTTTTCCTTGCGTCATGAATTTTGGAATGAACACTTAAAACCGAGAACTTGCTGCTCATCCTTTGTCCCATTTAGTTTAGTTAGAACCTTACCATTACCATAGAAATTGGCTTATTTTTAAGAACTTTGGAAAGGAGAATTTATTTTTTGCAGGTGGTTTTAGGTAGGGAACATGGATCCAATGTAAACAGTTACCAGATTTCTCTACTTAAGACCACACTTGAAGGAAATGAAAGCATACGTATACCTCAGTATCTCTTTTGTAGTTACAGAGAGGTCTAGATGTCTCTCATTGAAAGTTTCCAGAGAATACTGAATTTCATACTACTAGATGGTAGCTGTTGTTCAGTCGCTGAGTCGTGTCCGACTCTTTGTAAACTCATGGACTGTAGCATGCCAGGCGTCCTTGTCCTTCATTAGCTCCCAGAGTTTGTTCAGATTCATGTCTATTGAGTTGGTGATGGCTATTTAACCATCATATCCTCTGCCATCCCTTTCTCCTTTTTCTTTCAATCTTTCTCAACATCAGAATCTTTTCCAATGAGTTGGCTCTTTGCATCAGGTGGCCAAAGTATTAGAGTGTCAGCATCAGTCCTTCCAATGAATATCCAGAGTTGATTTCCTTTAGTATTGGCTGGTTTGATGTCCTTGCAGTCCAAAGGACTCTCAAGAGTCTTCTCTGGCACCACAGTTCCAAAGCATCAATTCTTTGGTGTTCAGCCTTCTTTCTGGCCCAGTTCTCACATCTGTACATGACTAAATAGCTTTGCTTATGTGGACGTTTGTTGGCAAAGTGATGTCTCTGTTTTTTAATACACTATCTAGGTTTGTCATAGCTTTCCTCCCAAAGAGCAAGTATCCTTTAATTTCATTACTGCGATCACCGTCTGCAGTGCTAGATAGTATGTAGTAGTAAATGCTGAAGAGGATTGGTTGCCCTTGTAGTAGACCAAATCCTCTGGAGCAGGTGGGTCTTTTCAGCTTCTGAGTTAATGAAGTTATCCCAAATTGTATACCCCAAGGCCAGTTTAGAATTTCTTCTTTGGTATGCATTGTTTGGCCCCTTCTCTAGCCAGATTGTGTTAACAAGAAATATTTTTAAAGGGTTTGACTAAAACATTGGTGGGCAAAGAGAACTGCTTGTTGAATATGGCTTCTCTAAAGGCCAGAGGACCCTGTGAGGTTATGCAGCCTCTGCCTATTTGTTTCATAAAATGACTCCTTAGTTTTTGAATTCATTACAGATTGGACATGCTTAAATTGTATTAAGGCCAAGCCACTCATCTGTTTGCTGTTTGATTTTATAAGGTTCTTCATAATTGCAGTTGAGGGGAGAAGGTGAAAAACTGTAACTTCTCAAATCTCAAAAAAGCTTTATATAATTATATAATAGTCTCTTAACCATAAGGTTTTGTCCCTCTTCTTCTTCCTCTTCCTTCTTCTTCTTTTTTTAAAATTCTGTTCCAGCTCTTGTTTTAGAATAAATTTTCTCAACCTAGAGGAGAAGTCTTTGATAACATGTGGGATGTGTTAAAATCTTCATTTTCCCTAAGTTTGCTCTTTGTGGCCCTAGAGATTTTTGCCCAAGCCATTCACTGGAATCAACACATTATTATTATTAGTGAAGAGAGAGAAGTTGCTGATTGTTTGGTTCTGCCTATCTAACTTCTTTTCTAAAGGTGTTTTCCTTTGAAACAGAGATCTGCTTTGAAGTGAAATAGCCCCTTTATAGTCAGATTTGTTTGCTGATTTGAATTCATGTCTTTCTATTTTAGCCATCTCCCAAATAATGGATTTTGAAAGTGATGTGTGGAGAAGCTTAATCTGATGAACACTATCTGCCTTTTTTTTTTTTTTAAGCAGTTGGAGGAAGTTGGCTTTTTGTTTGTTTGTTTTGTATTTTATCCTAGCAGGGGTTTAGTAGTTAACAACACCAGCACATCACCTGATGAAAGAACCCAGACTTTGTGAAACTGTGCTTGTTGCACTCATGGTTTATTCTGCAGGATCCTCCATTCAAGTGGAGACAGGAATTTTTTTTTTCTTTTACGTTATTATGTAAATGTAGTTATTTGGGCCTGAATTAAAAAGCAAAACAAAAACCCAAGAAGTCTTTTTAAGTTCTAAGGAGATAGAGTCCTACAAGACTGTTGAGTGGCACCTACCTCTTTCCAGGGCAGACCTCTGCATTTGGAGCAGAGCATGCCCTCCCTGGGGGGCTTCCCAGGTGACGCTAGTGGTAAAGAACCCACTTACCAATTCAGGAGACATTAGAGATGTGGGTTCGATCCCTGGGTGGGGAAGATCTCCTGGAGGGCATGGCAACCCACTCCAGTATTCTTACCTGGAGAATCCTGTGGACAGAGGAACCTGATGGGTCCAGAGGGTTGAAAAGAGCCCGACATGACTGAAGCAGCTTAGCATGCACCCACTCACATGCTCTCCCTGGACATATTTTTCGGGTGGGGGATTATGCTAATAGGTCTATATTAACTTCTCTTACATAATGGATAGTTTTTGGGGAGAGGGAATGATTCCCTAGCCCTTAACTTAAATTGACCATGAATTTTTCTGCTCTTTGATTTTTTTTTCCTAACCGGAAAAGTTGAGTCCAGATTGAGAATTATTCCATATTTTAACCTTTGAGCTGGCTGCTGAGGTCTCCTTGGGGACAAGGACTCTTTGTAGTTATTTCTAACCTATAGAGAAGGGCAGTAAGGCTGTAAACAGCAGCACACGCAGAGCTTGGGAGTCAGTGGGGCAGTCTGTTGTTTATTCCTTGGCTTTCAATGACTTGAGATTCTTTCATATATCTTCTTGTTCATCTTCATTTTGACTTTGGGTGAGCCTTACTAGCCAGGCTATTTCTATAAAACTCTTATCTCATAACACATTGAGAAGAAGAAAAAAATAGCCTTTTTATATTGAAAATCATACCTAATCCTCACAGTCATTTCAGAGTCCATGCTTGCCTAAGAGATCTGTAAACTGGGAAAACCTAAATGGTACTGACATGCATATGTAATACTATACTTGTTTCTGAGTTTTCCTTATATACAGTAGTTTCTTCTAAGTTTTCCTTATATGCAACAAATATAAGAACAGTTGAACTCTTAGTTAGATAAATATTTGACTATGGTAGAAATATGTTCTGCATCATAGCCTGGTATAGAAAAAACTTAGTAATGTGTCTGGACATGTTTTAAAGGTGGATGTGTCTATCTCTGTGTCTCTCTCTGTATATTTGTTTCTATACACATGTTTGCACATGCATATATTTAATGTTAATTATCATTTCTCTACATGTCAGTTTTAAGGGAATCAAACCCTGTGTCAGACATGAAAATATAGATCAGTTCTAAGTAAATGCTAATAATCTACCTCATTTTTATCCATATATGGGACTTTTACCATATAGAATTTAACTTGGAATAACTGAGAGGTCTAGCATGAGTTTCCAGCAGCTGCTATAATGGTACTTTCAGGATTGACTTACACTGGAAGATGTTTGTCTTAACTGTTGTGGGTTCAGGAACTTCCCATTTAGCCCTGCACATTTCTCTTTTTTCTCAATTTTTCTTGGATTTTTTTTTTTTTTTTAATCAAAGAAGAATGTAGTTTTGGAATGTATTAAATTAGTTCTTTAAAACTGAAGATGAACCATTAAGTTTTTTTTTTTGGTAGTGTAATTGTTTTACACTGCTGTGTTGGTTTCTATAGCACAGTGAAATGAATCCGCTGTATGTATACGTATGTCCCCTCCCTCTTGGACCTCCCTCCCACGCCCTCCGCCTCACCCCTGTAGATCATCACTGAGCTGAACTCCCTGTGCTCCTCAGTAGCTTCCCGCTAGCTGTTTTACACATGGTAGTGTATATATGTCGATCCTAATCTCCCGGTTTGTCTCACCCTCCTTTTACCTCTCTGTGTCCACATGTCCATTCTTTATGTCTGTGCCTCTATTCCTGCCCTGGAAATAGGTTCATCGGTACCATTTTTCTGGGTTCCACATATATGCATTAATATATGATATTTTTCTCTTTCTGACTTACTTCACTTTGTATGACAGACTCTGGGTCCATCCACATTTCTACCAGCCACCCAGTTTTGTTCCTTTTTATAGCTGAGTAATATTCCCTTGTATATATGTGCCTCATCTTCTTTATCCGTTCATCTGTAGATGGACATTTAGGTTGTTCCTTGTCCGAAAGTGAAAGAGTTAGTCGCAGCTGACTCTCTGTGACCCCATGGACTGTAGTCCATCAGGCTCCTCTGTCCATGGGATTCTCCAGACAAGGGTATGGAGTGGGTTGCCATTCCTTCTCTAGGGGATCTTCCCGACCCAGAGGTTGAACCTGGGTCTCAACATTGCAGGCAGGTTCTTGACCATCTGAGTCACCATGTCCTGGCTGTTGTAAATAGTGCTGCAATGAACATTGGGGTACATGTGTCATTTGGTGGAGTACATGCACATATATATTTTTTTTACATGCGTCATTTTAAATTGTGGTTTTATCAGAGTATATGCCCAGGCTTTAGTTGCACTGTGACATGTGGAATCTTAGTTCCCCATCAGGGAGTGAACCCTCATCCCCTACATTGGAAGGCAGATTCTTAACCACTGGACCACCAGGGAAGTCTCTAAAATATTTTGTTTTAAAAGTATGCTTGGATTCCTATAGCTGTTACTCATTCAGCAACTCCTATTAACTAGAGCTCATTAAAGAAAGATATGATCCCAAAAGACAGTAGTCTAGTTAGTCAGTAGCAATTTCATTGAACAAATATTTATTGAATACCTATTGTGATACCATTTTAGGCATAGGGGAATGCTGTTCTCTCATTGTGCTTTAACTTCTTAATGGGAGAGACAGTAGACAAGTGAAAATATAAAAACAAGGCAATTTCAGATAGTAGTACTAAAAAAATGTAAGTTTGTTTACTGAATTTGTGAGTCTTTCTTGTTTTGTAAAGTAAGTTCATTTGTATCATTTCTTTTTAGATTCCACATGTAAGGGGTGTCATAGGATATTTCTCCTCTGTCTGATTAAACGCATGGTTGCCAGGGGGAGGGATAGTTAGGGACTTTGGGAGGGTCATCTACACACTGCTGTATTTAAAATGGATAACCAACAAAACCTATTGTATAACACATGCAACTCTGCTCAATGTTATGTGCCAGCCTGGATGGAAAGGGGCTTTGGGGGAGAATGGATACATGTGTATGTATGGTTGAGTCCCTTCGCTGTTCACCTGTAACTACCACAGCGTTGTTAACTGACCATATTCCCAATACAAAATAAAAACTTTGAAGTTAAAAAAATAAAAAAGAAATGTAAACAGGGTAATGTGATGAAAGAGGCTGTAAGTGAGGACTGCTTCTGAACCCGTGGTCAGTGATGACCTGTCTGTGGATACTACATTTGACAGGACACCTAAATGACAAGAAGAAGCCAGCTGTGAAAAAATATGAGGAAAGAAAGAGCTTTGGGAAAGAGCCTGATGTGTTCACCAGGTAGAACTAAAGGCCTGAGTAACTAAAGCCTGATGACTGAGAAGAGTAAGTGTTAGGTGAGGTTAAGAGATATACTAAAGCTTTGGCCGTCATGACAAAAGGCAGATTTTATTTGGATAACAGTGGAAGCCACTGAAGAATTCCTGTCTTGTTTCTCATAAGGATCTGATTTATAAGCCGTCTCATACCTTAGAGAAATTAATTGTAAAGTCTGCTGATTCTCTTTAAGATATTTTTATTCACTATTTGAAAAGGTAATATAGTCACGTGGTTCAAAATTCACTAAGTACAAAAGGGAACATAATGGAAATTCTCCTTCCCACCCAAGTACCAGTTTCCTTCCTTGGAAGTAGCCAGTGTCCCTAGAGTCTTGTGTAGCTTTACAGAGTTTTATACACACACACTAAATATTTTTGCATGTTTAGATAGAAGGAGCTTCCCCATACTTTTTTAAAATAAATGCTCTTATTACATTGTCTATACCATAATTTATTTAATCAGTCCCCTGCTGATGGACTTTCAGGTTATTTCCTTTTTTTAAGTTGTTGTGATTGCAAATAGTGCCACATTGAAAAACCTTTTATATTTGTCATATTAAATATATCAGTAGGATAAATTTCTATATGGAACTGTTAGATCAAAGGGTATATGCATTTCTTATTCATTTCGATATATATTTCCCTTCATGGAGTTTATAACAGTTTATACTCCAATCAGAAATGTTCTCCTTACCCTGCTGCTAAGTCGCTTCAGTCGTGTCCGACTCTGTGCGACCCCATAGACGGCAGCCCACCAGGCTCTGCCATCCCTGGGATTCTCCAAGCCAGAACACTGGAGTGGGTTGCCATTTCCTTCTCTCCTTACCCTAGGCAAGTGTTATCAAACATTTTAATCTTTTCAGAGTCACTGGGTGAATTAATGTGTTTTTTACTCTGCATTTATCCATTATAAATGAGAGTTGAACTTGTTTTCACATATTTAAGAGCCATTGATATTTACTTGTCTGTAAACCATTGGCTGTTCTTTGCCTATTTTTCTGTTAAGCTGTTGATCTTTTTCTTCTTGCTCTTTAGAGTCACTCAATTCTAAATCCCCATGTTGTAGAATTAAAAAAAAAATACAGTGTTACATGTCAGTTATATCTCAGGTTTTTTTTAAAAGCAGTCATCTTTAACTTGTAAATTTTAGGAAGAGTGTACCTGACATGAGACATGAGAAATCCCAGGCTTCCTTTGCTGATTGAAATCTCTCTTGATTGCCCCTAGTTTCATTTTAAGAAGTGTCTCTAAATTTTTTTTTTTTAAGTGCATTTAGTATTTTGTTAGACTACATTGAGGGCTTCCCTGGTGGCTCAGATGATAAAGAATCCACCTGCAATGCGAGAGACCTGGGCTCGATCCCTGAGTTGGGAAGATTCGCTCTAGGAGGGCATGGCAACCCACTCCAGTATTCTTGCTTGGAGAATCCCGGTGGACAGAGGAGCCTGACTGGCTACAGTCCATAGGGTCGCAAAGAGTCAGACATGACTGAACGACTAAGCAGGGCACCGACTAGACTGAACTGCAAAAAGTTTACTCATAACAGATATTCAAAAGTCTTTCAGACCTTGCAGCAGAGGAAATCAGTATGACCTGTAATTTATAAGGTAATGAGAAAGAAGATACTACCTCCTGGGCTGTACATGATTGAGGATATGTAACGGAAGAAATACAGACACTCCTTTGAGGTCCCAAAAGTTTCTTAAAAATGAATATACCCAAGTCTTTCTATAGTTTTGTGTGTGTGTGAACAGTCTTTTTGGCATCTTCTGTTTTGGAAAATGCAGACGTCTCTCAAGTTTAAAATAGTTAACGACATTGGGATTTTTCCTTACTTGGAAACTGTACCAGGCTTTAAACCATGAAAAAAAAAAAGTTACAGGTTTTTAAAAAGTCCCTAAAAAACTATGCTTTGGCAAGAAGCCATATTCCCAGCCTTCTAGCTTGTGCATGTTTATGTATTAAACCATATGAAATTGCCAATTTTTGACTATCTTTGGCCTACAAAAACAGTGATTCAGTCTAGTATCTCCATAATTTTATCCTGTAATTTTAAGACTGATGGATATAAAGATACCATATATGTGATATGCCTGTATTAATAGTTTGTTGTTTTTTTTTTAATTCTCTGGATGATGTGGATTAGATTGAAGATGGAAGAATGCTTATAAAGAATAAAAGATTTAAAAACTGCACAAGCTGTCAGGAGAAAGGATATGTGTATATGTATGGGTGATTCCCTTTGCTGTTCACCTGCAGTTATCATTTATTAGCATTGATAATCTCACCTGAAATTCTCAGTTATTAGCATTGTTTGTTAATCAGCTAAACCCCAATTCAAAATAAAAAGTTTTTTAAAAAAATCCTTAAGGGTTGAATCCTTTTTCCACTAAAAAGAAAGAAAAAAAGAAAACTACACAAGCTGTCTGTATAACATTTTGCAGAGAATGTCTAGCCTAGCTCTAGCATATACCACAGGTTAAATTATTGGGATGTTTCTCTCTATTGTACAGGGAATTCATTTTCTATCCTGGAATTATCCTGATTACATAAGAATTCAGTTCAAATTACTGATTTATGTTTTCACAATGAAGGGAAAAATAACCAATCTTTTTCATCTTATAGAATGAAGATACACTCAGAAGAGGTGTAGACTCACAGGTCAGGATTTAATGGAGTGAACAGGAAACTAAATGGTAGTATATTACAGATAGGGCTTCCCAGGTGGCGCTGGTGGTAAAGAACGCAGCTGCCAGTGCAGGAGACATAAGAGAACTTGGGTTGGATCCCTGGGTTGGGAAAATCCCCTGGGAGAAGGAAATGGCAACCCACTCTAGTATTCTTGCCTGGAAAATCCACGGACAGAGGAGCCTGGTAGGGTACAGTCCATAGCATCGCAAAGAGTCGCACACAACTGAAGCAACTTAGCGCACATGTAACAGATACGTTCAAGCCTCCGAGTTGTCAGCATACTGGGAAGTTTGCTAAGCTTTGGGAAATAAATTTCTTGTTAGAGAACTTGGGAAGTCATGTTTTAACTTGTTTGAAGCCAGGAACAGTCTATGTTGATGCTTGTTGTCTCCTAAAGATTCTCAAACCATGACCCTCAAATAGACCTCCTCTTTTCTAAAATTGTTTTTCTGCTGGGCATCTGTGGCAATTGGCATGAAGTGCTGAAGAGTTCATGTACCACCAGACTACTTTGCTGATGAACATGTGTTTGCACATGGTGCCTACTCTGAGTGAAATTAATTAAACTTGTGCTATCCTAGTCAGTTTCCCTTCCAGCAGGTTGTGTGGCTAGAGCTCCTTAGAGTCTAAAACTGATTCTCTAGTTCTACTGACTGCTGGGCTGGACATTTTTAAACAATTGGAAGATGGGTGGGTGATATTATTTAAAAAAAAAACAACAAAAAAACACAGACTTGTGTACAGAATAAATGAGAAACAAAAAAGATAGGAAACAATGGCCAAGACAAGTTGTATTTTATCTTCTGGTTATGATAATGGACCATAGCTCTGTAGCAAAAGTTAATCCATTAGAATAAGCTGGCTTTTAAACTTGTTTTTTTCTTAGGCCTAGAGAATTCTGAAATTATTAATTTTTAGATAAGTTTGAAGTATTTTTTAAACTTTAACAATAAACTCAAATTAATATTTTATGATCCATCAATATTGAGCTGAGCCTGCACAGAGCCAAGTTTTATGCTCTTAACTAACGTGTAAAATTCACATCTTCATTGCCAGCCTGCCCAAAAGATAGTTTTAATTGGGAATTTTGAAATTCCATTCTGGTTCCTACTGGCAGTAATGGTAACTGGATTTATAAAACTGCCTAAGATGCATTTGCTATGGTATGCTAAGTCACTTTAGTTGTGTCCTACTAGACAAATAAATGGGCTTCCCTGGTGACTTGGATGGTAAAGAATCTACCTGCAATACAGGAGGTACCCCGGGTCCATCCCTGGATCCAGGAGGATCCTTAAAGAAGGGAATGGCTACCCATTCCAATATTCTTGCCTGGAGAATCCCTGGACAGAGGAGCCTGGCAGGCTGCAGCCCATGAGGTGAGAATGTGTTTGCCATCAAATGCAAGCCTATCTTGATCACAGGTCTCTTTTCTTGATATTATCATGAAATCTTGAATTGCATAAACCAGGGAGGCCCAAAGACCATTGCAGTGCTTAGTTTGCTGGCTTAAGTAAAATAGCACATTATGTGTATACGTCTTAACTTCATCTGTGATTACATGGGATATTTTAATTATAAACATATGTAGGATAGTGTTAAAACCAGTAGGGACTCTGGTAATACTAGTGGTATTACTCTGTGAGGGTGCCCTATATCTTATTAATACTCTTCCATGCTTATTACTTAAGTAGCTACTGAATGTGTATGAGTTGAGTGATTTGGGGGCAGGGGAAAGTTATTCATTTATACCTCTTTCTATGAAGGATTTGAGGCAGTTTCCAGAAATACTTAACATATCAAAGAGTAAAATAAACAGTTTAAGGACTTATAGCAAAATTAGTAACAGTGTTAAGAAAATAATAAAGCTATAGTACAGTAATAATATGAGCTATATAGAATGAGCATGTGAGCCTGTAGTTTCAAGACAGATTTGTCTCAGAGCTTCATAGTAGTCAAGCACAGAGGACAAACACAGACATTTAGAAGATTCATATTATCTGTCCCTAACTAAAAATAAACCAGGAGTTCGGGAAAGAAATTTCTCCCTTATATATTATAAACTAGACAATGTGGCACCCCACTCCAGTACTCCTGCCTGGAAAATCCCCCGGACGGAGGAGCCTGGTGGGCTGCAGTCCATGGGGTCGCGAAGAGTTGGGCACGACTGAGCGACTTCACTTTCCACTTTTCACTTTCATGCATTGGAGAAGGAAATGGCAACCCACTCCAGTGTTCTTGCCTGGAGAATCCCAGGGACGGGGGAGCCTGGTGGGCCGCTGTCTATGGGGTCGCACAGAATCGGACACGACTGAGGCGTCTTAGCAGCAGCAGCAGCAGTAGCAGACAGTTTATGATATAATGAAATAAGTTATCATTTTATACTATTCCTACAATTAATATATTTTAAAGATAAAGTAGAACAGTACAAAGGATATTACACACAACAGTAGCTGTCATCCCAAATTAAATGACATTTGTATCGTCATATTTGCCTTAGGTTGTCATAATTTTAAAAGAAATGTGAGAGATCAACTTGAAATGTCTTGCATTCTTTTCCCAGCTTCATTCTTTCTTGCTCCCTCATCCTGAATCTGCTACATAGCTTGTCATTGATTTTTTTCACTTCTACTGTATGCATTAAAACTCAACATTCAACAAACTAAGATCATGGCATCGGGTCCCATCACTTCATGGCAAATAGATGGTGAAACAATGGAAACAGTGACAGACTTTATTTTCTTGGCCTCCAAAATCACTGCACATGGTGACTGCAGCCATGAAATTAAAAGACACTTGCTCCTTGGAAGGAAAGTTATGACCAACCTAGACAGCATATTAAAAAGCAGAGACATTACTGATAAAGGTCTGTCTAGTCAAGGCTATGGTTTTTCCAGTAGTCATGTATGGATGTAGAGTTGGACCATAAAGAAAGCTGAACACTGAAGAATTGGTGCTCTTGAACTGTGGTGTTGGAGAAGACTCTTGAGAGTCCCTTGGACTGCAGGAAGATCCACCCAGTCCATCCTAAAGGAAATAGTCCTGAATATTCATTGGAAGGATTGATGCTCAAGCTGAAATTCCAATCCTTTGGCCACTTGATGCGAATAACTGACGCATTTGAAAATACCATGATGCTGGGAAAGATTGAAGGCAGGAGGAGAAGGGGACGACAGAGGATGAGATGGTTGAATGGCATCACCGACTCGATGCACATGAGTTTGAGCAAGCTCCTGGAATTGGTGACAGAGAAGCCTGGCGTGCTGCAGTCCATGGGATCGCAAAGAGTCAACACATGGCTGAGCGACTGAACTGAACTGTATGCAAATATCTGTAAATAATATATAAATCTTAAATTTGTGTAAATAATGTACCGCACAAGACATTCCAAAACTCTTTTTCGTTAGTATTGTGTTTGATCTTATCTCCTTGGGCAGTTCATTGCTTTTAAATCCTGAAATAGTTTTCCATTGTATGGAAATAACCCAATTTAGTTACCTATTTCCCTCCTACTGGATTTTTAGTTGTTTATAACTGCCACATTGAATGACCTTGTCCATGTCTTCTTGTGCCTATGGGCAGTTTCTCTAGGGCAGTGGTTCTCAAAACCAGCACATTAAGGTCACCTGGGAATGTGTTCAATTCCCTTCAGTCGCTCAGTCGTGTCCGACTCTTTGTGACTCCATGGACCACAGCACGCCAGGCCTCCCTGTCCATCACCAACTCCTGGAATTTACCCAAACTTAGGTCCATTGAGTCAGTGATGGCATCCAACCATCTCATCCTCTGCCATCCCCTTCTCCTCCTGCCCTCAATCTTTCCCAGCATCAGGGTCTTTTCAAATAATTCAGTCCTTCGCATCAGGTGGCCAACGTATTGGAGTTTCAGCTTCAACATCAGTCCTACCAATGAACACTCAGGACTGATCTCCTTTAGGATGGACTGGTTGGATCTCCTTGCAGTCCAACTTTCTTCTCCAACTCCACAGTTCAAGAGCACCAATTCTTCGGTGCTCAGCTTTCTTTATAATCCAACTCTCACATCCATACATGACTACTGGAAAAACCATAGCCTTGACTAGATGGACCTTTGTTGGCAAAGTAATGTCTCTGCTTTTTAATATGCTTTCTATGTTGGTCATAACTTTCCTCCCAAGGAGCAAGCGTCTTTTAATTTCATGGCTGCAGTCACCATCTGCGGTGATTTTGGAGGCCAAGAAAATAAAGTCTGTCACTGTTTCCACTGTTTCCCCATCTATTTGCCATGAAGTAATGGGACCGGATGCCATGATCTTGGTTTTCTGAATGTTGAGCTTTAAGCCAACTTTTTCACTCTCCTCTTTCACTTTCTTCAAGAAGCTTTTTAGTTCCTCTTCACTTTCTGCCATAAGGGTGGTGTCATCTGCATATCTGAGATTATTGATATTTCTCCCAGCAGTCTTGATTCCAGCTTGTGCTTCCTCCAGCCCAGCATTTCTCATGATGTACTCTGCATATAAGTTAAATAAGCAGGCTGACAATGTACAGTCTTGACATACTCCTTCCCCTATTTGGAACCAGTCTGTTGTTCCATGTCCAGACTTGTTACAAATAGAAATTCTTGAACCCATTCCAAACCTGATAGGTATACAGTGTTTAAACAAAGAACTATTTTATTTACTTTTTGTGGCTGGTATTTTTATAGGGTAGTTGGTCTTTTTCTTATTTATATTGTAGAAACAATTTATATATTACTTGTGTTAATACAGCTAACTCTTTGCCATGTATTGTAAGCTTTGTTTGTTTTTGGCTTTGTTCATAGTACTTAAAAATTGTGTTCACCACTGTTTTTGATGTCTTTTATGTTTAGAAAGACCCTGAAGGGGAGAATTTTGAGTTGAATTTGGTTTGCTACTGGGACACCCTGTTGAGATGTGTAGCAATTATTTAGGAATGGTCTGAGGCTTATGAGAGAGGTCAGAGTTGGAGATGTGGGAAACATTTATATAAAGACAGAAATTTGACACTGTTGTGAATAAAATTACCACAAAAGAGAATGTAGTTTGAGAAAATGATTCAATATTAAACCATGGGAACAACAGTGAAGTAAGAGAATCCAATAAAAGATATTGCGGAATGATCAGAAAACAGAGAAAGCAAGGAGAAGAATCTGGAAAATCAGATACTGGTGAAGTGTAATGAGAGATTGTTAATGCCACATAGAAAGGAACACATCTAAGACGGGTAAATGTTGCCCTTCTAGAGAGCAGCTAACAATAGGTTAAGAAATAGAAGACCGTTCTTTTCTTTTTAAATTTGTTTTTAATTGGAGGATAGTTGCTTTACAATACTGTGTTGGTTTCTGCCGTACATCACCATGAATCAGCCACAGGTGTACATAGGTCCCCTCATTGTGGACCTCCCTCCCAAGGACTATTCTTAGTAATAAGTTTGCACTGAAGTGTAGAAGAGAAGACGGTAGTTGGAAAGGTAACAAGGTTATTTTCCTTTAGGAGTATTTGTATTTGTACCCCCAAGGGAAGGAGCCAGTAGTAGACCTGTGTGTGGTCTTCACCATGCTGTCTCCTCTTTAGGAAGTCGCTCAGTTGTGTCCAACTCTTTGTGACCCCGTGGTCTGTAGCCCACCAGGTTCCTCTGTCCGTGGGATTTTCTAGGCAAAAATACTGGAGTGGGTTGCCATTTCCTTCCGTGTTTTCTGTGTCTCCTGCATTGCAGGCATATTTACCTGTTGAGCTATCAAGGAAGCCCCTACTTTAAGTACCCTTTGAGTAAATTCATTTGGTAAGATAATTATCTTATAATTATATAAATTATATATAAGTTATATAAATAATTAAATTAGTTTTGTGCAGAAAATTAAAACAGGATTATATCCTTGTGATGAGGAGATTGCCTTAGGTTAGGTGATGTTCCCTGAAGTTAACATTGAATGCTAAGGAGTCATTTGAATGATAACGGTAAAGCATTCCAGGCAGGAGACAAAGTTTCCAGTCTTTGGAAGGTCAAATGGAAGTAGTAGGATAGTATGCTAATAAAATTCTCTTGCTTCTTCCATCAACCAGGGTGAAGAAACAATAGAAGTTTTTGTCCCCTGACTTCGGAAATCTTGTTTAACCTTCAAACTGGCGATGTCAAGGGTTCCAAGTCCTCCACCTCCGGCAGAAATGTCGAGTGGCCCTGTAGCTGAGAGCTGGTGCTACACACAGGTAGGTACTTCTTGGGAGGATTTTGGTGGACAAAAGGAATCAGGTTTGTTTTCTCTGTTGGCTTTCCTGCTTTCTCTGAGTCATACATGTCAAATAGATAAAGTACATGTCAGCTTTCCGTTCCTTGGTTTTCTACGAGGAATCTGAATGGCCTAGGCTGCTGTTTTTCACAGGAGGTTGAAGGAGGGGAATCTTTGAAACTAGATCTACTCTCTGCATCTTCCTTGATAGTAATGTGTGACTTTGTTGGGCAACTCAAGGGGATACTAGGTTTGAGATTTGCAACCCCAGGCAGTGGTATCAATATCTAAATCATTAAACACTGCTCTGAGCAGAGATTCATTTTAGGTGTGGCTTAATCACATGCTTTCCCAACATTGTCTGTGCTTTTCTCATTTTCTATCCAGTATTTCTCAGAAACTGCAAAGAAAAGCAGTGGAAGCAGTTGATCACTGAGATTCTTAAAATGTAGATGAGGGATGGAAAAGGCTGAGCCTCTATGCTGGCCAAACAGTGCTATCTTCCTATGGGATTATGCAAAGGGAGGGAGGGGGAAATGATCTGATCTCTAGCCTGTTTTTCAGGTTGCTCACTTCCTATATAATTACTTCCTGGTTTTCTATCAACAGATCAAGGTAGTGAAGTTCTCCTACATGTGGACCATCAATAACTTTAGCTTTTGCCGGGAGGAAATGGGTGAAGTCATTAAAAGTTCAACCTTTTCATCAGGAGCCAATGATAAACTGAAATGGTGAGGAAGAATACATTTAGCTGTAAAAACTTTTCTAAAAGTTGCCTGTTTTGCTTGGCTTCATGGAAGACTGACTGGAACGTAAGATCCTTGATGGCAGGGACTTTGTTTTGTTCTTTATTTATTCCCCAGTGTCTGATACGTAACAGATGCTCACTGTATGTTTGTTGAATTAGTTCGTTGAGTGTATCGGGGTCAGCAAGCTCAAATGGCTGTGGAGTAAAGTCAGTGAGTTAAGAGGGCCAGTGTTGTAAATAATATCTGTACCTGGTGTGAATGTTGACCACTTTGCAAACTAGTTAGTGTCCTAAAAGAAGTGGTGGCTATGGCTCCCCCTGATGATAGCCACATGTGAATAAGGTCTGACCATTGCCAGATTCTCTGATTTTTCAAGAAAAACAGAAAATCTAGATTTTATAATGTAATAGCTCTTGATTTTTAGATTGCCTGTTTTTAAACAAAGGAGGTTTATTTACTTGTAACTGGAATGCCCAGGGTATAGGATATCTTTTAAGGTAATTTGATCCAAGAGCCAGCCCAATGGTTAGATTAAGGATCCCAGCACTCTCTGCTCTGCCCTGCTCTCCACACTGTTTGACATCACAAGATTAGCTTCCCTTGTGGTTGAAAGTTGATTGGCAGTAGCAAGGGGCATCTTCCACTACCATCCGGCAGTCTTTAAACTTGTTCTGAACTGTGTGGCCAAGAATGTGTCAGATGTGCACTGATTGGTTTAGATCTAGGTTCCCTCAGTTGATCCCTGTGGCAAGGGAAATAGGATCTGGGAGGCTGGGTCAGTCCCTTCCAAACCGTGTCTTCTCTTGAGCAGCAGGCTGTTATGTATACAACCATGTACTCTTTACAAAGACAAGAATACATATCTATAAACCACCATTTTAACCTCTGTTAACCCACTGAAAAGTTCAGTGACTTTCCATTCATTTAGTATTTGTTGGCCATGTACATTAAGTAGTGAATTACTAGGTGCTGAGAGAATTCTTAGGCATTGTATTTAAATTCACATCTTCAGCACAATGTGTTGTGATGTCTGTGGCGTATGCACTTCCTAGAGAAGCAGTGAATTGGGCCACCTGTTTGAGAGAGGTGTCATAATACTGGCAAGGCCTATGGATACATACGGCCTATGTATTATATGTGGTAAAACAGTGTCTGAACCACATGCAGTTCAGCTAATGACATTTACAAGTTAACTGAGTTGAACCTGTTAAATTCTGTCTGAATTTTGTTTTGATCCATTGGTAACAGATTGGCATCGCTGACTCTACTTAGAAGTCTGACTTGGAACTCTGCGCCGCATAATGGGAGTTTACCTTTGTCTGTCTCCATATTGCCTCTTTTATTTTAATCTTTTATCACCAGATTGATAAAATATCTATAAAAGATAACTTATTTCTCTAGAGTTCTTTTTCTCTCCCAAATTGGTGTTGAAAGGCTCACTGACTTTTTTCCTCCTGGTTTCACTGCAGTCCCCAAAAAATAAGGGGCTGCTTTTCCTGAGATTGAGGATTAAAATAGATTGAGACTCGATTGAATTTCAAAGTATTTTAGGGGGAAAAAGTGATTTGGGAGATTATGAGGAAAGAGGCGGAGATGCAAGGGATGTGTTGTCAGATTCTAAGATGCCCCTTTATTGTTTACTTTTTAAAAGGTGCCTCAGGTTGCGCTAGAAAAGTGATTTCTAAGTAGTCATTTAACTGAGTCAGAACATCCTGCTTTGGGGCCTGGGTTTGTTTTTTAACATCTCCTGTTGATTCTTATGTTCTAGTTGCCTCCTATCACTTCATGAGCCTGCAAACATGGGTGCTTTTGACTTTTTTTTAACTTCTGTTTTGGGCAGGTGTTTGCGGGTAAACCCAAAAGGACTAGATGAAGAAAGCAAAGATTACCTGTCACTTTACCTGTTACTCGTCAGCTGTCCAAAGAGTGAAGTTCGAGCAAAATTCAAATTCTCCATCCTGAATGCCAAGGGAGAAGAAACCAAAGCTATGGGTAAATGTTACCTTTGTTTGATTCTGTTTTCACATCCAGCAACTTTATACTTTGACAAGTTGTGGATTTGATTTGATCTTTTTTTGAGTAACCCTAAATATAACTTTTTTTTTTTCACTCCAGAGAGTCAACGGGCATATAGGTTTGTGCAGGGGAAAGACTGGGGATTCAAAAAATTCATCCGTAGAGATTTTCTCTTGGATGAGGCCAATGGGCTTCTTCCTGATGACAAGCTTACCCTCTTCTGTGAGGTGAGTCCTTTTACCCTGCTGTGAGAGTAGCAGTTCCCAGACCTGATGGGTATTGGTAGATGTATTGTTATCAAGGATGGAGAGCAAGAAAATCCCCAAGTGGAGTGGTGCTGCACGAATATTATTTACACGACTGACTGAAAGCTGTGCCATGTTTTCAAGGTTGTTGAGCAGCTCATTTTTCCACTTGTCATCATTCTGAAAAACAAAGATTGTGTATGTTCTCTCTTGGGTCATGAGTCTGGCTTTTCATTGCAAAATTTTTCAGAAAGCGTTTGGAAGGACTGTTACTTTACACTGAGGAGAATGACCAGCAACTGGATAAGCATATTTGTTCCTTGAGCTTTCTGGCTCCTCCTTGAATATGAGGTCCACATGTGTTTGATAGAGCACTTTCTTTTTGCTCTTTGAACTAGATGACTTTTATTGGTTGGTGAGTGTCTCTGGTTTGTGTTGCTTAGGGAGTTGTGAAATAGGAAGGTAAGAACCATTTTTTTTTAAGAATGCAGGTTATGTAAAGCTAAGTCATTGTTAGTGAAGAGGGTTATCTGTAGTCATTTAGGAGAAGCCTTCTAAGATCCCCAATGACCTAAAGAGCCTTTGCAGGTTTATAGGAGAAGCCTAGAAATAAAATTCCTTGAGAGTGAGTTGGAAAATGGTTTCTTTAATGAGTGTATACTAATTAGTCGTTTCATGCTGTTATTAATGCATTTATAAACACTAATAAGCTTACAGTGTAAGAAATGAATAAAACCTCTAGTCAGCTGGGATGTTGGTGTTCCTTGTACATTGTGTGGTCAAGGACCTGATTCCTGATCAATATCACCAAGAGAATGTCTCCTGTGCTTTCATGGGGAGGGTGCAGGCAAGTTTCCCAACTAACAGTGTACTCTGTCAAATAATAGGCCCACCTTGCAAGTTAACATTAACAATAGCTCCAAAGGCATAGCATGTCACCACCTGCGCAGTGGGGAAGGTGTCCCTTAGGAGTCTTGCCCTGTTGCAGAAGAGGCCTGGCCAGCAGTAGCTGGCTTCTTTTCCAAGTCACAGCTCATTGAATATTTTCATAGAGTTGCTGATGATTAGTAAACCTGGGAGGTATAGTTTATTAAAATACTACACTGAATACATAAAATATAGTTTGCATAATAGCTACCTTTTCTCCTTTTTAATTGCTAAGTGAAAAAAGGAAATAAGAAAATACTAGATTGTAGGTGTCTGTAAAAATACATAAAATGTTGCAGTTATTTTTTATAAAATTTTGCAGTTATTTTTTATCTTGGAATTTCAATTCTACATAAATCCAAGTAGTTACAGATCATACTCAATTGCCCAAGTGGAGAAATGAAAGCAAGAACAATTGGGTGGTTTTGTGTGAGATTGAATGTTATATAAACAAACTATCAATTGAATATTCACCCACCTTAGAGATCCTGTATTTCAGAAAAAATTTAAAATAGTGGATTCTAATTTCTGTTGGAAATGAAAGCCAATCTTTGAACTATTTTCTGAAGGAAATCACCTCTAAATAACGCATCTGGTGTCGTAGGCAATACCAGAACCATATTTATTGCCACATTTTTAAGTCTCCAGGGCGTCCAGCGTTTTCTTACGTGCTCTCCCCCGCACCTCACCCCACCCAGATCCATTCCATCTGCTTCAGCCCTTGTATTGACATTCTTGATTTGGAAACCAGTTGACCTGCCCTCACTTGGCAATTTCTCATCCTGTGGTTGAGTCTGAGACGCTCTCTCTTTGCTTCCCCATATGAAATTCTCTTAGGAGAAATTCTGTGGTTAAGTTTAGAAATGCCTTACTGACTTAGAAGGGAAGTGAGATGACACTTTGGAAATGAGGAGATGTTGAACAGGGAAACGTCTGGCTGGGTTCTGCTGATGCCATCGGTTTCTTACCATCGGACCAGGTGTGCCATCTGTTCCTCTCACACTTCTCTGTTGGCCACAGGTGCTGAGTGTTGCTTCTCGTTCTTGGGCTTGTGCCTAGTGAGACTCGTTTCTGTTCCAAGACTCTCTGTGGACTTAGTAGCGTTCAGCGTTGCAAGACAGTTGCGTAGGGGTGTGTGTTGGATGTGTGGGTTTTAAAAATGTCTGCAGCTCATCTAAGTTCTTAGTGCATTTCAGAGCTAGATCATCCTTTAGTGAAAATTCTGTCCTTTGACCTTTGCTCCCTTCTATCAATGGAATATTTATTAAAAAGTTTATTTGTTCATATTTATATTTTATTTATTATTGGTTTAGTTATATTTTCTTACAATTTAGAGGCCTTTATGAAGTTGATGTCCACATACAAATTTAAATTATGAGTACTCCACTGTTCTATTCCTTACCCAGTTTTTGGCCCAGGTACTTCTGTCCTGTCCTGATGTAATAAGTACAGTTGTTTTGTGAATACTTTTGGTCTGTTCCCAGAGGCCACAAGAGGGACTCCTAAGGTGAAAGACTGAGAATCACACATTTGTGTGTTTTGGGGCTATATTTCAGTATAACTATATAACCGTTAATGAAACTGAAAAATGCCAAATGGGTAATCTTGTTTGTAATGTGCCACACTGGGTTCACTTTCGGTTCTTATTGATCTTTCTTTCTGACTGTTAGGAAATGTGGTGGTTTTTCCAAGTTGATACTGCTTAGTTAATGCATTCCCTCAATTGTCTTTTATCACAGTCCTTTGAGCTGGGTTAGTTCTTTTCGATTCATTTTATGTTATTGGGGGGAGAAGCAGTGCCTAGGGAGGTTAGGTAATTTTTCCTGACATTGTGCAGCAAATTGGTAGCAGCTCTCCACTTTCCATCTCT
The DNA here is from genome assembly GCF_019923935.1 of Bubalus bubalis. Lineage (NCBI taxonomy): Eukaryota > Metazoa > Chordata > Mammalia > Artiodactyla > Bovidae > Bubalus > Bubalus bubalis. Next base: position 26,106,675 of record NC_059159.1, on the reverse strand, counting down.
CGTCTGCTGTGCTGCACTAAAGTGGACCTGAGCACCATTCACCCTAGGAAACATGGGCTCTACCAAGTTTTCTTTGGTAATGAAAGAATCATGAAAGCTTTACACTTTTAATTTTCTCTTTAATAATTTGGACCACAGAAAATCTACTTGAAATGCTTCACTTCTGTTGATCCTCTTTATTTGTACTGAAAACAGGTAGCTGTTAGCAGTAAAGATCCATGTATTCCATCTTCATTGTATATGCCCCTGACAGGTAGAAGATTCCAGTGCCTGTTTGTAATGTTGTAATTAAAGTTTAAATATTAAATACCATATGAAATATCTAGATACTAGTTAATTATTAAAATGTCTCTTTCCTTAACAAACAATATCTCTTCAAAGCCTGGGAATATATATTTTTGCCAAATTTTAAATATGTTGGTCTATTTTTTCTTTTACTATTTATTAATGGATTATTTGTATATATTAGTTGAAAGAAAATGTTAATAATAATTGATTGTTCTTGACCTACAAAAATGGTGACTTAATGTGTACTATCATTATAGGTTATAAAACATGATAATGTAGTAAATCTACTACCCAACCCAACATTACCCCCAATAACTTAGAACCGACCTATATATGCTTCTCCCCTATCCCTTAGACCTGTTGTCTCCCTACTCAGACAGTGATAATAAATAGCTCTTTTGAATTAATCATTCCATTGTTTATTATTTATATGCCTGAACAATATATTGTTTAGGTTTGCTTGTTTTTATGAAGATGGTCTCAGGATGTATGTAGTCATCTAGGACCTACTGTTTTCACATTATGTTTCTGAGATTTATTTATATTGTGAATGTCGCTATAGTTCGTTGATTTTGATGCTGTGCGGTATTTTGTTGTGTATTCATACACCATCTGATTGGTTTCTTTATTCTTTCTCTTACTGATAGACATTTAGACCGTTGCTAGTCTTTTGCTTAGAAGCAGTGCTGCTGCTGTGTTGTTGTTCAGTCACTAAGTCGTGTCCAACTCTTTATGACCCCATGGACTGCAGCACACCAGGCTTTCCTGTCCTTCACTGTCTCCTGGATTTTTTTCAGACTCGTGTCTAGTTGATAATGCCATCCAGCCATCTCATCCTCTGTCACCCCTTTGTCCTCCTGCCCTCAATCTTTCCCAGCATCAGGGTCTTTTCCAATGAGTTGGCTCTTTGCATCAGGTGGCCAAAGTATTGAAGCTTCAGTTATTGTATCAGTCCTTCCAATGAATATTCAGAGTTGATTTCCTTAAGGATTGAATGGTTTGGTTTCCTTGCTGTCCAAGGGACTCAAGAGTCTTCTCCAGCACCACAGTTTGAAAGCGTCAATTCTTTGATGCTTAGCCTTCTTTATGGTCCAACTCTCACATCCATACGTGACTGTTGGAAAAACCGTAACTTTGATTATATGGACCTTTGTTGACGAAGTGTCAGCTGCTGCTATAAACAATCTATATACAGTCTGTTTATTTTTCTAGATTGTTTTAATTATATAGAAGTTAAAAATGTATTTCCAGTATTTTTTACCTTGACTTTCTATGTTTGGACAAAATATACAAGAAATGACATAATCTTTCATGAAATTTTATATCTTTCATGAAATTTTCTTTTTTAAGGAAAAGAATTGACTTTAAAAGTGAGGCCCTTTTACAACTTGAAATTTAGAGGGTTATAGAGCCTTCCTGAGACGTGTTCATGCAGTCATGTCTAAGACGACATAAATGTCATAGTCACGTCATCTTCACAGCTGCAATTCTGAATGAGTCTCCATAGTCAACTTTATAAACATTAAAAAAAAAATCTTTAGTTTTTCTCAAAATGGTATCATTTTAGTGTCATCATTTGCAGAGGAAAACAATCCCTTTCTAAGTTAAAAGTTTGGGCTCTGAAGACTCATTTGTGAATGCCATTTAAAATTTATTTTTAATTAAGCGTATTTAATGTTGGTAAGAGGTGCCAGACATTCAGAGCTCTAGAGACTCCAGGCATCCATATATCTGCAGAACAAGTCTGGCTCAGACAGTAAAGGTACATTCTCCTTCCTGCTGTGTTCCTGTCTGTGTCTAGAAAGAAGAATTACCCCAGTGAGAGGAGTCACTGTCTTTGGGCCCCACTCATTACCAAGTACACATGTAACCACCACAGAGACCACTGGTAACCATAGTTTGAAAATCAGCTTAGCTCTTGCCAGTTCATTTTACCCAGTCTAGTAAATTGCCATCAAGTGTTGATGACGTTGGGCTCCTGTCATACTGGTTTAATTCAAGCTTAGGAGCCCAGTGCCAGGTGTATTCTCCATTCCTTTCACTGGCCATCCCATAAGATTCCTGCCTTTCCTCATGAGGAAGTTGGATTTAACTGGGCATGTCCTTGGTGTTTTGTTTGTTCCTTTTTAAATCAGCAGTATTTTGAAGCTAAAACTGGAAATAGGCCGCTTCTGCTTTTGGTGTTAATATTATATCAAAGAGGTAAGGATGTTAATAAGAGAAAGTTGCTGAACCAAATTAGAGATCTGACACGGGACAATCTCTGTGGGGTGGTTTGTGTTGGGTCCTGGGCTGTTAAAATAATATTGTATTCTGGCTCTGATAAATGTGCTACTAATGCTGAGCACATTCATAATTGATTAACTCGGCTGCTTCATTGTTCAGGACCATAACAGCTAGTTTGAAACAGATGAATAAACTTCTTGACCTGAGAGTAAACATCTCACTCTTATGCAGAAGGGGCCACCAGTCATTTGGATGGGGCGTTGACTGTCTCTGGGTTTATGATTGCATTTAAAGGATGACTTGCATCTTGAAGGTTAAAAGAAATTTGAGTCATTTAGGATGTTCCTTAGCTGTCTTTCTCATCTAACTCATAGGAATAGCAAGAGTGGGGAGCTGATTCTCAAGATTTGTGAATTCTACTTTCTTTTTAACATTTCTAACCTAATATAGGAGAGGAAGCATAGCTAGGGTTGTCAGTCAGAAGACTGAGATCTGTTGGGTCTCATCTTCAGCTTGGTAATTTACACTTATTTTATAATGTTTTATATGGTTTATAAATCCCTGTGATTTTTTTTTTTAACTAATTAATTTGACTTTGTGGAGTCTTAGTTGTGACACACAGGATCTTTCGTCACGGCACATGGTCTGTAGTTGTGGCGTGCGGGCCTGGTTGCTCTGTGGCATGTTGGATCTTAGTTCCTTGACCAGGGATTGAACCTACTTTCCCTGCATTGCAAGGCGAATTCTTAACCACTGGACCATCAGGGAAGCCTCAATCCTTGTATTTTGTATTCTGACACATTTATTTGAATTTCATTGACCTATCTAGAAGTACCAGGGTTTTAGATTCTTTAGACCAAACAGTTAAAACATGGCTGGTGCTGAAGCCAAGTGGCAAGTTGGATTTCTCTGTAAACTCGTCATCATTCTGTTCCAAAGCTATAAGAGCATGCCTAGCTGGAGCCAGTCACCTAATGTGTCATTGTCACAAATGACTGAGTAAGCATGTAAATGATGTGGGATACTTACCCAGTTATCACTACCCAAGACCTTCCAAGCTCGGTCCTGTTCATTAAACTAACGTTGGTGATGAAATACCAGTTATTTACTATGCCCTGTGTAAGAGATGGACCATAAAGGCTGAGCACTAAAAATTGATGCTTTTGATTTGTGGTAATGGAGAAGACTCTTGAGAATCCTGTGGACTTCATGGAGATCAAACTAGTCAATCCTACAGGAAATCAACCCTGAATATTCATTGGAAGGACTGATGCTGAAGCACCAATACTTTGGCCACCTGATGCAAAGAGCCCACTCACTGGAAAGGACTCTGATACTGGGAAAGATAGAAGGCAAAAGAAGAAGGGGGCAGCAGAGGATGAGATGGTTAGATAGCATCATTGACGCAACGGACATGAATTTGAGCAAACTTGAGGAGATGGTGGAGGACAGAGGAGCCTGGTTTTCTGCAGTCCATGGGGTCGTCAAGACTCAGACATGACTTAGCGACTGAACAGCAACAAAAATAGAAGCTGTATTTTATGTTTATGTTCTAGACCTAACTGAAATAAGTGAAGTGCTTTTAGGCTTATAAGGTTCTTTTCTCTAGAGAGTTTAATTTAAATGGGAGTTAATATAGGAGTTCTTTGTATTTAACCTTTTGCTTAGGGAAAGTAAGGTAAATATTTAAGGCTTAACATTTGTTTCTGTCTTGTTTTTTCCCTGTGGTGATTTGACCAGGTACTTCCCTGTTGGCTCAGATGGTAAAGAATCCACCTGCAATGCGGGAGACCCGGGTTCAATATCCCTGGGTTGGGAAGATCCCCTGGAGAAGGGAATGGCAAGCCACTCCAGTATTGTCGCCTGGAGAATCCCATGAACAGAAAAGCCTGGCAGGCTACAGTCCATGGAGTTGCAAAGAGTAGGACACGACTGAGCGACCAACACACATTCAGGGCAGGGAAGGCAGAGCTTATGATACATTTGGAAGAGAGAAGTTTGTGGGGCTCTCTCCTCATTGTCCTGAGATGATGTAGGATAGTATGATTGTGATAGTTTAGAACTACTTGATCAAGAGGATAAATCCTTGATTAAAAACCAAGAGAATATGACTAAATTTTTATTTAGTTTCTAAATGTACTGCAACAGCAAGGTGAAAGTCATCTCTCCTCCTGTTGCGATGAAAATTCCTGGTACCAAAAGCTTTGGACTGTGTTTTCTTGTCTTTCACAGGTGAGTGTGGTGCAAGATTCCGTCAACATTTCTGGCCAGAATACCATGAATATGGTGAAGGTTCCTGAGTGCCGGTTGGCAGATGAGTTAGGAGGACTGTGGGAGAACTCCCGGTTCACAGACTGTTGTTTGTGTGTTGCTGGCCAGGAATTCCAGGCTCACAAAGCTATCTTAGCAGGTTGGTATTTATTCATGGGGAGTTTCATTTTGGTTAAACAGGGAAAAACAGTAGACTGCATAATCACCTTCTGAATAACTTAAACTTTTTGAACTAGTACAGAAAAACTTCAGCTAAACATATTTTTATATTGTGGTGACATTAGTTGTCAAAACCAAAAAGACTTTCCATAAAAGTGCTACCTCGCTTTTCTCTCTGTAGTGGACTTAGACCACCATTTTCAAGGAATGGATGATGATGTGTATTAGATGCCTTTGCACCTTGAGGTTAGATGTCCAAACACTGGTTAAGAACAACTATTAGCCCCTAGACAGGGACTTAGGATGTAATGAAGAAGATTCTGAACTCAGGACTAAACCACCACGTAGCCAGGTCCCCAGCCCTGGAGGTTGTAGCCGTCTCTTCCATACAAACAGTAGAAGAATGAGAATGTTGCCAGTGACATGGAAGATCAGGTCTTGTTCTAATAATAGGCCCTTGGTCTTTAAGACCAGAAAGACTGACTCCCAGGAGGGAACTGGTAAAGCAGACTGATGGCCTTTACCTCACAGGGAAGCATAGCTTTCAAACTTATATTCAGGCTGAAATATGTGAGAGGAAATCACATGAACCTTCAGGCAACAGATTTCTTACCAAGACCCCCGGCCTTGTCATTCTAAAATGCACACCTGGCAAAACCTCAGTCTGGCTCAATCTAACCATCCTACTGTGCCCCCTCTCAACTGAATGGTACTGAGAATTGCTAAAGGAAGTCATTAACGCTTATGTTCGTGTCTCCACACTCAGCCAGACCCACATTACTGCCAAGACCTCTTTCTATAGATACTAGTCAGCTCCCTTTCTTTTTCTCAACAATAGACGCTTCAGACCTTTACCGCTGTCCTTTAATCTCCATCTCCTGAAAAATGACTTTGCTACTTCTTCCAGGAGCAAATTGAGGCCTGTATCTCTTGGCTCTTGGCTCTCCCCTTACCTGCATTTTCTCTGCATTCTCTGGAGGAGGAGTGTCCAAAGCAAACTGTACTTTCTACTGCTGTTCTGTTTCACACGCTGCCTTCTCAGAAGCCTTACTCTGCCGGTTACACCCTTGTTATCTGATATGTTCGTCATCTCTTTATCCTATTGCCTGTTTGCCCTCAGGCTAAATCACGCTCAAGCTTCTCCCTCTAGTTATCCTCTCTCTATTTTCCAGAGCTAAGTTTCTTGAGTTAGCATATTACCTCTCTCGACTCTTTCTTCACACTTATCCTCAGTTCACCTGCATGCCACAAAAGCAGTTTTCCAAAGTTATATTGACCTGCTGGTTCCTAAATTTGAGGAACTCTTCAGTTTATGTATTATTTGACTCCTGGTTTCTCTTGCTGGCTCTCTGGCTACTTCTAATGTGTAACCTTCCTCTTCACCCACCCTTTAAATATTGTTATTCCCTGAGAGTCTGCCTTAGTTCTCTTTTCACTCTGCTTAATGTCCGTAGGTGATTTAACATCATCTTCTGTCTATCCACTGATCCCTATAGGCATCTCTTGGCTTTGGATCCTTCCAGAAAGCACCAACCCTTACTCTTCAGCTTCTGTGATGTATTTATATAGTACCATATAGTCTATAACCTTTCAGAGATAAGAACAGTGAGAATTGATATTCTTTTGGAGTTAGATTAAAATACAGAGGTTCAGAGGGTTAAGATTATATGGTTCAGTTCAGTCGCTCAGTCGTGTCCGACTCTTTGCGACCCCATGAATCGCGGCACGCCAGGCCTCCCTGTCCATCACCAACTCCCGGAGTTCACTCAGACTCAGGTCCATCGAGTCAGTGATGCCATCCAGCCATCTCATCCTCTGTCATCTCCTTTTCCTCCTGCATCAGAGTCTTTTCCAATGAGTCAACTCTTCACATGAGGTGGCCAAAGTACTGGAGTTTCAGCTTTAGCATCATTCCTTCCAAAGAACACCCAGGGCTGATCTCCTTCAGAATGGACTGGTTGGATCTCCTTGCAGTCCAAGGGACTCTCAAGAGTCTTCTCCAACACCACAGTTCAAAAGCATCAATTCTTCAGCACTCAGCTTTCTTCACAGTCCAACTCTCGCATCCATACATGACCACTGGAAAAACCATAGCCTTGACTAATGGACCTTTGTTGGCAAAGTAATGTCTCTGCTTTTGAATATGCTATCTAGGTTGGTCATAACTTTCCTTCCAAGGAGTAAGTGTCTTTTAATTTCATGGCTGCAGTAACCATCTGCAGTGATTTTGGAGCCCAAGAAGATAAAGTCTGACACTATTTCCACTTATATGGTTAGAAAATGGCAAATTTAAAATTAATCTTTTCTGGCATAAATTAGGTCAAAGTTCTGGGTACCTGTTAGCTGAAACTCCAATATTTCATTTGTTCCTTCTCTCTCAGGTAGAGATTGATAGTCTCAACTTTCACCAAAATCCTTGATTTATTAGACAACATGATAAAATTTGAGTTCCTAGTCATTTTACTACTCTCATGGTTGAAATTGCGTTTACTTATTTTTCATAGTGTTCATTAGACTAGAATGGGTATGGTATTTTTTATATATATATATATATATATACATACATACATATATATATGTATGAATGTGTGTATATATATGTATGTATGTGTGTGTATATATATTTATATATATAGTACTGTGAGGCACTATATAAATACATACAGAAGCTGAAGACTAAAGGGCTGGTGCTTTTAATAAAGAGGAAGTGTCCAAAGCAGAGATGTCTAGAGGGATCAGTGCACACTGTTTAGAACACTGTTTCTGGACCTTTCTTTGTGATTCCCACCCTTGAGGAAAACACTAAGAGACATTAAGGAATAAGATTTTGTCCTGTTAAGATCTGAAGGGCCATAAAGGACTGTGGGACCTGAGATGGTTTTCACCTTTTTGGGTGATCTCTGTTGATAATGCATGGCTTTAAGGAGCAGCCATAAATAAGTCTGTACTTCATGTAGCTAATGAATGCCTTTTAGTCCTGTTCTTGACCTCCTTGCTATGTAGACTCTGGAAGTGAAGAAAGTAGGTTATCACTGTTCCAGACAAAAAACGTAGGTATCAGGACACCCTGCTTAGACCATGAACGACCTTCCACTTGAACCCCCAGATCTACCCAGAGGATATCATTGTCATCTAACATAGGTAATTTGAATAATCTCCTTGAAATATAATAGTTGGAGTGGAGCTAATAAATTACTTTGAAGGGAGTGATTCTTTTTTTCCTCTATGTATTATTATTTTTTTCCCCTATGTATAATTATTCACTCATTGATATAAAAAGAAAGGAATTTTATAGTTCTGGCATAATTAATATAAAAGACCATTTCCGTAGCAGTGGGATAGGAAAGAAAATGGTCTCTTCTCCTGGAGTTCTGTGGCTGTCCAGTGGTTAGACTTGATGCTTTCACTGCTGTGGGCCTGGGTTCAGTCCCTGGTTGGGGAACTAAGATCCCTCAAGCCACTTCTCATGGCCCAAAAAAAAAAAAAGATCTCTCCTTCATAACAGATGAACCAAGAGATTTTGGTGTGATAACCATATCTGTGTCTGTTTTCCTTTCACTTTGCAGCTCGTTCTCCAGTTTTTAGTGCCATGTTTGAACATGAAATGGAGGAAAGCAAAAAGGTATGTAACAGGCTAGAATCAGATTGTTTCCCAATTTGGAAGCAGATTTATTTTCCTGTTTTTTTTTTTTTTTTAATGTGATTAAAATGGAGTACAGTACCCTGAACAGACAATTTCTAAAAGCAGAGAGAGGTGGTCTGGAAACATTCTGGGTAAAGCAGACTCACTGTTCCAAGCAGATCATTCAGATAGTCTTGAGTTGAGGTATTAGGCATGTGTTTTGAAAAGAAACGTGAAAAATCAAAGATATAGTTGTCTTGCTGTGTGTTTGAGAAACCAAAGGTGGTATATAAGATGGCAGAAAAGGCTATTAACAATCAAATAGAGCAAAGAGGAATTTCTATTGATGTTAGATTTAATATGATACGAACTCCTCTCTTCCTCAGAACTTAAAATCATGAAGATTGTTAAGGAATTTTGTTCTGTTGGAATGTTTCTCAATTTTAATTTTTTGGCATAGAATCGGGTTGAAATCAATGATGTGGAGCCTGAAGTTTTTAAGGAAATGATGTGCTTCATTTACACGGGGAAGGCTCCGAACCTCGACAAAATGGCGGATGATTTGCTGGCAGCTGCTGACAAGGTGGGATAAGAATAGGAAAATAATAACAAGACTGGGAGTTTCGGTGACCTCTTGAGCTTCATGACTGGGCTTTTATGTTGCTTTGTGGGCAGGATGAGCGTATATCTTAGTTTGGTCAGAACAATCCTGATTCATACTTGTGTTCCAGCAGTTATCGATAGCACCTTTTTATTTTCAAAGGTGTCCTCCTTTTAATGGTAAATTATATGGTCACCCTCACCATGGAAAAGAAGTGAGATTTACCTGTCTTCTCTTGCCCATCTCAAATTTAACTCAGTGATTTGAAAGATTCAGATTAACATTTGGATTTATGATTTGGCTTTGTAGTTTACAAAAATGTTCTTGAGTTCATTAACTTTTACTTAAGCTTTGTCAATAAGAATAACTTTTACATAGTGTTCTGGTCATTTGCAGCTTTTCCCTAAGAAGTTATTGAAATACATCATATTCAAAATTGTAAGAGAGATACTTCTACCATAAACATACACTTTGATTGTGAGACACATTTTTGATTTGAGAAATGTTAAAAGTGTGAAAATAATAATGTAGATCTTAGCCTTAATGAATTGTAGTGATTACTAAAACAACAGGCAGGTGATTCCCAAGATTGGGGGGGGGGGAAAGGTTAATGAAACTGTAAGTCAAACTGAGGTTTTTGTGTTGCTCTTTTACAACCAGATTTCTCAGAACCTTTAGTATGTTAGTGTGCGCTGTGCGTTTTCTAAAAAAGAATATGGTAAACAAATTTCTCCAATTTCATTAACCCAGAATCACTGTTCTCAAGGATCACTTCCAGGGATTAGTGTTCCCCAAAACACAGTTTGGGAAACTGACTTTCATTGTGTAGATACACCAGACAGAGCAGTGACCTGTTTCTCCAAGGCCCTGTGGTCTGAGGAAATGCGGGGGTTGGGTGGGGGAAACAGTTGCTGTTTATCCTGTGGAAACTTTTCTTCTGTTGGGGAGCAGTTGAGGCAAGAGTGTTAACGGGCGCGAGCCCAGCCAGCAGTAGACTCTGAGAGAGGTGGTTCTCTGCTGCAAGCGCCTCCTTTTCCTGTTGTGCTGCTGCGGCAGCTGCCTGAGGGTCCCAGCTGTCTCTGACCTGAAGGTACTAGAGCCTTCCTAGGATTCACTCAGGGGAGTCATCTCCTTCCTCCTCCCTTTGCACCCCTGAGGAAAATGTGTTTACAGTGGTGGTTTTATCTTTACTGATCATCTTTTTGCTGTGTTTATAGAGGATGGGGCATATAAACCCAATCAGTGCCTCCAGTAGAGAGGATTGAATAATAACTGTATTGTTTTATCAACTTGCAAAACTTGCTTAAGTATGATTAGGCATTTGCAAACATTCTGTACCCTTCCAGTCTAGCTCAGTTCTAACCAGAGAAAACTTGGCTTTCAGTGGAAACAGAAAGGAAACATTCGCTGTGAGGTCTGGGAAAGTAGAACACATGGCCTGGAAGGCTGCTTTTCATAAACTGAGTTTATAATGAGTATGCCTCATTTGCCCTCTAATAGTTTTTTGGCTATACTACTCCGTTTGTGGGATTTTAGTTCCCCAATCAGATTTTGAACCCAGGACCTCAGGAAGAGTTCTGGGTGAGGGTATACATAAATGTTTTAGAAATGAACGTCTAGGTTAATACTGGGCACATCCTGAGAGCGTGGAGTCCTAGCCACTGGGCCACCAAGGAATTCCCTGGCCTCTGATTTTCAGTGAAGCAGTCACTTGTGCTTGTACATACCAGGTGGTTAGCCCTCTCATTATACAGCTCCTGTAAAGATGAATAGTATCACAAGGTCCAGTTTTTAGACAGAAGTACTAAGAGTTGTGCATCCTCAGAGCCAGGTTTAGACAGCTGTGTCCCTGGGCTTTCATTCCTGCTCCTCAGCCAGAGAGCCTACTGGGAACCTGCTGTAAGTTTAGAGAGCTTGGGGTCAGCCAGAACTGACATTCCAAGGGTGGTATTTTCAGTGCAGTGTGTAAGAAAAGCAGTTGAAGCACAGCAGTGCTTTAAGTTTATGAATGAGAAGTAACTGAAGAGTTCGTTTTTCAAGTTCCTTTCAGAATTTCGCATTAGATAAGATAATCTTTGCTCTAAGCTTATTTTAAAACATTTTTACCTTTACACCTCCTTGTGAGCTTCAGGAAAACAGAATAATAAATTTTCAAGGAAGGATCTAAACATCTAGAATTTACCCAAGAGACTAAAACAGCTTCTTCTGAGCTTTTCCAGTCTCCTGGGGACATGTGTAATTAGACCAAAAACAAAACAAAACACGTTGCCCAGGCCTGGGAGACAAAATTTCAACCTCTCGGGTAAGTACTGCCATTAGGCAGGTTTTTCAGAAGCATAATTAAGAAAAAAAAGCTGTCCCCAAGGGACAAAAATGGCTACTTTTGTCTAATTATGCAGTAGGGATCAGAGCTATTCACAGCAAAAGTCCTTTTAAAAGAATATATTGAGAAAAAGGATAAGATGAATATTCTTTGCAGCACTGAGTGAAGACTGAATATTCACTCAACTTTTTCCAGTCTTCTAAAACAAAAATGGCAACCTCATTTCTTTCTTGTCTAGTGTCATTCCTGTTTTCCATGGAAACTGTTTTCCAGTTACTCAAATGTAAGAAATTAAAGCTGCACCAAAACCAATAAAACTCTTTTTTTGCTGCAGGAGATCACAGTGCCAGCAGATATGTCTCCTCACCCAGAACTCATAAAAATAAAATTGTCCTGGTTTGATTGTCATGATTCAGCCCAGAGGAGTGTTGTGTCATTGAGTTCTGAGGCCCTCAAAATGGGACCTGTACAGAGACTGGATTCCCTCAGACCAAATCATTCTCCTGTGAACTAATTAGTGACAATTTTATTTTGTGCCTCCTTTTTTCCCTGTCTTCCCTCTGCCCTGAAGTTCCTTAGTGTAAGTTCATGATATATTTGAGAGCAAGTAGTACAGTTGCATCAAAACAAATCGAGTAGATTAGATGTGCCCAGTATTAACCTGGACCTTCATTTCTAGAACATTTACTTATACCCTTTACTTGAAAAATAGGAAGTTTTTAAGACTGAAACTAAATCCAGGTTCTCTGTTGCTTTGTTCTTCTACCCTCAGAATCTTACATCTCAACCCCAATAAAATAGGGCTCCATTTATCCTTTTCTACTGAAAAGGAGGCCTTTGGTTGACAGGAACAACTACCGGCAGAGATGCTGGTAAAAGTCACCACAGGGCTCCTTTTCACAGCCCGATATCCTGCTGGGCTGGTGACAGTACTTAAGTAGAAAGGGCTGTGCTGCACCCTAGTCTGGCTCTAAATAAAAGGATTGCAGAAATATAAAATGTACTGTCCCTGTTGACTTGAAGCAGAGAAATGCCTCATTGTAAGGGTAGGTGGTGATTGTTTAAGAGAGACTTTAATCATAGTCAGGGTAAGGGAAAACGAAGATGTGGGTCTATTGCATAGACCCATATTGCTATTTTTCTAATAGACTTTAGAACTTGAATGGCAGCTCTGCAAGTTATTTTAGCCATCTTCATTTCAGCCTTCAGCGTATGGTTAGGTTTTATAATTGCCTTTTCATGGTCTGTGGAGTTTTATTCAGGTATCCAGTTACATGATGGTGTGGTTGAAGAAACTACTTCAGTAGCAATCAGCCCAGAGCCTCTCCTGTTCTGACAACAGCACGCTTGTGTTTTACAGTACGCCTTGGAGCGTTTAAAGGTCATGTGTGAGGATGCTCTCTGCAGTAATCTCTCCGTGGAGAACGCCGCAGAAATTCTCATCCTGGCTGACCTCCACAGCGCAGATCAGTTGAAAACTCAGGCAGTGGATTTCATCAACTAGTGAGTTGCCATCTTCAAAGTTCTTTCAGGATAGTTGGGTTAGCTAGCAAATGAAAAAGAAAGACTTTGAATTGGTGAGTGAAACAGATGAGTAACTTTAAGCTTTCAGGAGTAAGTAGAGTGTCTGTCTTTTCCTTCAGCTTGACAATGTGAAAAATGGTTTTGCTTTCATCAGTCTAATCTGATTGGTGAGTGAAGTGTTTTACTACCTTGCAGGATGAGAATTGATGAAAATGAAAACTCGCTGGTCTGAAAAACCTTTATCCCCCAAAGCCATAGCATCTTTACTTCACACTCACCAGCTTGTTACAAAAAGACTAGCAGATCTCTGGGAAAACAAGTGGCTTTTATGAGTTAGTAAGGGTGTCCAATGGTCAACTGCAGAATGGGGAAAAGAGAAAACATAATTAGGAGATGAGGTCCTAGAATACTGTTTTGAGAAAGAAGTATCCATTCCAGTACATCTGTTCCTTCTTCCTAAATGACAAGTGACCTGGCCATATTACTTTCTCAGTGGGAAGTAATTCTCAGTGGGATATGTTCTACTGCTTTGCCTGATGGGGGGCAAAAGTTGGGGAAAAAACCCCAAGAAGAGAAGCCCCCACAATAGCCATATTGGAGTAAGACAGGTCTAAGGTTGCAGGGTAGATGAGTAAACATTATTTAACACAGAAAATGCCCTCAAACAAGGAAAGATGTTCTGTAAGGCTGAAGGACTATTTTGAAGGAGTTACCAATGGAGGCAAAATGTTCCTTATCCTGAGTGCTCTCTCTGTACTGGACACTTGCTTGGTGCTTTTTAGATGTTAACCATTCAACGAAGTGTGGGAATTGGCCTCTCTTTTTCAATAATCAAATAAGCCCCAGGCTGTGATCTTTTTTGTGGTTATGGGACTAGTAAATGGCAAAGCCAGATGGAAACTCAGAGCTGTCCGACCCAGAGAACTCCTGCTCTTTATCAGCATCAAGGAATATAAAGAGCCTTGATGATTTAGAGAAAAGCCTGAAGAACATTTCATCTTTTGTAATTGAGAATATAGTGGCTCAAAGTTCTGGTTTTCAGACTTACAAGAGACAAGAGCCGTAACCTGGTCACCTGTCTACCTATTGTCTAACAAGCAAATTCTCTTGCATGTTAAGGGTTCTGTCTGAGTGTGTCTTGCATTGACACCTAGACAGCAAACCCTGGGAAACTGGGCTCTCTAGATGGCTGTTTAGTTCTCCTTCACGTACTCCTCTGGTAACCCGTCTCTCACATTTCTCCTAGCCATGCTTCGGATGTCTTGGAAACCTCCGGGTGGAAGTCAATGGTGGTGTCACATCCCCATTTGGTGGCTGAGGCGTACCGCTCTCTGGCTTCAGCACAGTGCCCGTTTCTGGGACCCCCACGCAAACGCCTGAAGCAGTCCTAAGATCCTGCCCGTTGTAAGACTCCGTTTATTTTCCAGAAGCAGCAGCCATTATGGCTGCCACTGACCACCAGGTAGACAGCGCAATCTGTGGAGCTTTTACTCTGTTGTGGGGGGAAAAGACTGCATCATGGCCCCAGACTTTTAATACAGCACTAAATAAACTTGGGGGAAATGGGGGTGGGGGGAGGGAAGGGCCCAAGACTCGGGGCTGTTCTACCTAATGAAAACCCTGTTGCTGCGTCACTGTGTCCCCTTTGGCCCGGCCAAGGTTGATACTGTGGGGATTCAGTTTAGGCGCTGGCCCTGAGGACATCCCCGCGGTGGTACTTTGGAGAAACCTGTCTGCATCTGACTGAGCAGAACAAATCGTCAGGTGCCTGGAGCAAAAAGAAAACTTAAAAAGGACATGTAGTTTTAAGAGAAGGGAAAAGGAAAGAAGAAAGGATTTTTGCAGAATTTCTCAAAAAATCAGTTTGTGGATTCCAGTAGTATTTATGTTGAAAGAAATTTTAGTCCATCCAGCTGTGCTAAAACTTGGATATTTGTGAAAACTCCTCACTACCATGCAAGTTATCAGAAGAGCTCTCTTGTGGTTAGCACTTATTGTTTGCAAGAACAGAATATGTCCTGTTGCCCTTTGATGAAAAATGGCCAGCAGAGGTGAAAGGGGAAGGAGAGTTATTTGATCTAGAAGATGAGTGTTCTGATGTGGTAGCTTTTGGAAAAAATCTTTATTGGTGTTGAAACTGGAAAAAATAGTTTATCCAGAATTCATACTGTCTTGACAAGAACTATGGTTCTCTGTTTTTAGATATTGTGGAAAATGTTTTTTGGCATTTTTCTCTGATTTTATTTCGTCTCCCCCACTCCTTTTTCTAAAAAAAACACACAAATACACACACAACAATAACAGAGCAAAAAGAAGAGAAAAGAAAAGGAAATTTTATTATTAATGGTGTGTGAAAAACCTCCTGTGAAAAACCTCCCAGCCCAAGATTGCTCAGCTGTTTGTACCTGACTTGCCGCCTGCATAGGAGCCAGTCCTATTCCTTCCAATTCACCCCTCTTCCTGCAGGGGAGAACTTCCAAATGTTAAATTTTTTTTTCTTTTTGAAAATATAAATAATTACTATTTTGTACTGTGTGGTATCTCTGGTCTTTTGTTTCACTCACCTGGCTTGTCTTTTGGGTCTGAATTCCTTAAGGGATTTTGAAGGCCTAGTTTGATCCTGTAACTTGCAGAGGTTATGCTCAAAATGTCTAAGCAGTAGGGATTCATTGTGTGTCCCTAATCTCAAGTTTCCTTTGTGAGCTTCCAGCATCTGCCAGCCCCTTGTCTTTCCTGAGTATCTCACAGTCCACATCCTAATGAGGGATCAGGCTCCTACTGCCAAGGCAAGTAATAGAAGTGGGCTTTTCTGCACCCTACGTGTTTTAAGACCTAACTCCCAATCTCCCTTAACTAACTATAAAATATCAAGGGGACATGAATGTGGAGATTTAATAAAGGGAAATTCTTACCTCTGACTGGTTCTGTCACTGACTGGATGTGTTTTCAGAAAACTTAGTATCTGAATTCCCATTGAGCTCACAGGAATGCCCTGGAGCTCCCCTCTGCTTTCATATGGCAGGGTTGCACAGGACAGAGGGGTACACTGGAGAATCATTAGCCATGGGGCCAACGTGTGTATTATTTGACCTTAGATGGAGACTCAAAGCATTTCACCTTCCATTGTTCTCCAGTGACTTTAGCCTTCGCAAACTTTCCAATTTTCATTTTATCTTGCCCCTCCTGGAATGAAATAGATATGACCATTATCAGTATATCATTTCCCTAGTGGCTCAGACGGTAAAGCATCTGCCTACAATGCAGGAGACCTGGGTTCGATCCCTGGGTCGGGAAGATCCCCTGGAGAAGGAAATAGCAACTCACTCCAGTACTCTTGCTTGGAAAATCCCATGGACAGAGGAGCCTGGTAGGCTACAGTCCACAGGGTCGCAAAGAGTCGCACACGACTGAGCAACGCGACTTCACTTCACATTATCAGTATAATCAAAGGCAGGATTTGTTCATTAGAAACCACTCCTCTGCACTTCTTGGTTTCCTCCTAAGCGTCACCTGAGTGAGCAAGTGCCCAGTTCTCCATGGCCTGGCTGCCATTTTCCAGATGAGCACACGGAGCTGGGGGCTGAGGTGTCCCAGGATCTCCTCTACCCACGTTGTCTCTCAGGCAACTGCACTGGCTTAACACTGCTCAGGTTTCAGCAAACCTTCCTATAACGCATCTCATTTGAACTTGACAACAACCTGATGGGTTTGGTAGGACAAGTGAGAGGTAGCATCTTCCCATTTTATAGATGAGAGAAACTGAAGCCCTGAGGGACATGCCTAAGGTCACACAACTCGAATAAGAGTTCTAATGATACCCTGAAAAGATTATGTAAGTAACTGGGGGAAGTTCCATATCTGAAATGTGAGGTAAAGCGTCTTCGTGTGGGAATAGCAAGAGCAAAAGCTGTATAAAGGTGCCTCAGCTGGCCTGTTACTCAGAGGATCCAGGAAGACAAACCAGGCTTCAGATTTGCTTTTCTTCATTCACAGAAAGCTGTGGATTGGGGGTTTGTGGTTTCAGGGACTGTGTCTTCAGGAGGGTAGCAATTTGGGCACCAGGCTCCTGGCAAGATAAAGGTCTCTTCTGAGATTTCCCAATATTTATGGGATTTCCACTATGGGCTTTATGTGGAAACAGCGGTTAGGATTTTGGGTACAGGTGAAGCAGTTCGATGCTTCTGCTGTCGTCATTTTTTCTGGACGTGTTTGTTTTTGTTTAAATGATACAGTTGAAGCCATCTGGTTATGACAACATCAGAGCCCCAGCACACTGTTTGTAAACCTCCCGCTGCCACCACCCTCTCCTTTAGCTCCCCAACATCTGAAATTTAATTCAAGTTAACTCCACAATCCGGGGCATGTGCTGTCACTGCAGAGATGTCCGTGCCAGTGGAACAGCTGGAGATTTCAATTCCACTAGGATATGGCTTATTTATCAAAACAATATTTCAAGCACATAGTTTCACAGAACCTTTGGAGTTGCAGTTTCAGGTCCAAATACTATCTGGCATCATTCCCCAACTCCCCTCCTTCCTTGTCAGCTCCCTCTAACTGGCCATTCACGAAACATTTTTCTTGTTGCTTAAGCGAAGTTTAAACCTGTATTGATTATTAGGCATCTCAGGCACCTTTATGGCATTTAATAATTTAGGTAAGAGATGTTTTGCTTTTCCTTATCACTTGTCTGCTGGCCTATTTAGGTCTTTAAAAGGTTCCTCTCTCTCTCTTCTTTTTTAGATTACAGCCAGGGACCTCAAGATTCTTTCTTAGGCCAAAAGATCTTTGGTTTGACCAGCACTCTGCACAGTCATTTACAATTCTGGCTTAAACCTATTGTGGGCTCTCCATATTGTATGAGCCTGTGCAAATGAAAGGAAACAGCTTGTATGTTTATGAGCAAAACAGCAAACTGGCGGGGTGGGGGGGGAGCGGTGGGGCGTTGAGCTGCACTTTGAAACTGACTGTTGCTTTGTTCTGGCTGTTCAACTCCTATAAAAGAGCAGCAGCTAAATCCCCCCAACATGACTATATTGGATCCTTTGGGTTATCGTTGTCAAAGAAAAATTCTTGGCTGGAACCCAACCTTATTTTCCACAACTAATTATCTTTTTAATCAGCTTGGGCCTGTGTGTTTCCTTTATCCCATGACTTTTCCCTGAACTCTGCCCTACATCATTTAGATTCATTTCTAATGGCTTGCTGACTAATCCAACATTCAGGTGAGTGTTGTTAGATGCTCTTTATGAATGTTTATGCACAGAGTGGATGTGTTTCCCCTCTTGATTTCAGAAATGACTGTGCCACATTGGGCCCTTTGACCCAATAGGTGGACACCTCCTGGAGACAGTGAGCATGGAAGCAAATGTAGGATGATCAATATTTGGGAAAATGAGCTGGGAGAATGAGCAGCTTTCACCTCCAGATGAGAGCAGAAACTTGAATGTTGTTGACTGATGGGATCTTTATGCCACTAAGCCATTAGCAAGATAATCACTCCCCCTCTGTAAATCCTGTAATGCTGGAGTGGAAAGTGGCGTCTGAAATATTGTTTGGTTCTGATTCCTGCAGCTCTAGGAAAAGAGAATCTTAGACTTGAGGGAATTCAGTACAAGCAACAGAAATGACTAAGAGTTGAAGGGGATCAACTCTGGGGGAAGAACATTAAGATGAAATAGGCATTACTCAAGTATGGGAATAGCAGAGTTCTGAGCACTTGCCGTCTTGTCTTGTCTTGTGCAGCTCCCATTCATCCCAAGGTGATAATGTAACATCCTCAAGGTCATTCAGCCTGGCTTTTGGCCAAGAAGCAACAGAAGGCAAAGGAATAGGTTTGGGGCATAGGCCTGCAGACCAAAGAAAAAGTGAAAAATCTAAGAATTTGCCTAAGTGGACACACCAGCTCATAATGCTCAGTTGAAATGGGTTGACCTTTAGCCAACTCAAGACCCTAAAGATGAGCTCTTGACAAACTGCCGGGATAAAAGGGGCCCCCACATAATTTGTCTTCTTTTCATGTGTGAGAAAACATATCCAGAGAAGTGAGATACTGAGGCCACTGACTGAACAAATGATGCCTAAGCATCTAGAAAGTGCCAAAGACTGTGCTAGGCTAGGCTTGCGGGCAAGTAGGGTTTTCACTCCAGTGATCCAGTCTAACGGAGAAGAGGGCAGTGGCCCACAAAAACAAAGCCAGAAAGTCAAAGCACCGAGGACTGAAAAGCTACTGAATTTAGCAATAAGGTCAGCAGTTCCCTTAGAGCAGTTTCTGTCAAGTGGTGGAAGCAGAAGCCAAGACTGATGAGAAGGTAAGCAAACGTGGCTTGAGTATAAGCTACTCTTTCTAGAAGTTTCGCAGAGAGGAAGGGAATCTCTCCCACTCACTCTTAAGAACTTACATCTCAATTTAGTCAACACTTTTGTCTAGAAGTAATGGTGTACAGGTTCCATAAAATTACAGACACTTTAGTGGCTGATGGCTTATAACAAAAGTCATGTCTGTAGAATAATTACAGCCTCAAATTGAGAAAACAATTACCTTCAAACCTTACACAGTTGAGAAAAGTGAAAGTTGCTCAGTTGTGTCCGACTCTTTGTGACCCCGTGGACTATAGTGCATGGAATTCTCCAGACCAGAATACTGGTGTGGGTAGCCGGTCCCTTCTCCAGGGGATCTTCCCAACCCAGGGATCGAACCCAGGTCTCATGCATTGCAGGCGAATTCTTTACCAGCTGAGCCACTAGGGGGAAGTTCAAGAATACTGGAGTGGGTAGCCTATCCCTTCAGGGGATCTTCCCAATCCAGGAATTGAACAGGGTCTCCATTGCAGGTGGTTTCTCTACCAACTGAGCTATCAGGGAAGCCCACAGTTTTGAAAACGATTTCCTGAAGACAGACTTGTTTCTATACTTTATCCTGTCCATCCTCCAAGTAAAAGTTGGCTTCACATTTATTATAGACCCTTAAAATGTTTCTGTGGGTAGTGGTTTGGTTCAGTGGTGTGCTACTAAAAGTATAATATTTACTTACCCAAAATACAAGCCCTGGTTGGTAGCACTTGCCAGTTTCCATGGTGTAAATACTCCCACTGTGGCCATTTCA
The DNA here is from genome assembly GCF_019923935.1 of Bubalus bubalis. Lineage (NCBI taxonomy): Eukaryota > Metazoa > Chordata > Mammalia > Artiodactyla > Bovidae > Bubalus > Bubalus bubalis. The sequence continues at coordinate 26,086,559 of NC_059159.1, read as the reverse complement.
AGCTTCAAAGTGATACTGCTGGATGCAGACTTGGAAGGGGAAGCGCAGCTCCCTGTTATCAATTACTGCCACTATAGAGATAATAGTAGATGTATATAACCTCAATCCATCAGTTCAGTTCAGTTCAGTCACTCAGTCGTGTCCGACTCTTTGCGACGCCATGAACTGCACGGTGTCAGGCCTCCCTGTCCATCACCAACTTCCGGAGTCTACCCAAACCCATGTCCATTGAGTTAGTGATGCCATCCACCCATCTCATCCTCTGTCGTCCGCTTCTCCTGCTTTCAGTCTTTCCCAGCATCAGGGTCTTTTGCAGTGAGTCAGTTCTTCATACCAGGTGATCAAAGTATTGGAGCTTCAGCATCAGTCCTTCCAGTGAATAATCAGGACTGATTTCCTTTAGGATTGATTGGTTTGATCTCCTTGCTGTCCAAGGGACTCTCAAGAGTCTTCTCCAATACCACAGTTCAAAAGCATCAATTTTTTGGCACTCAGCTTTCTTTATAGTCCAACTCTCACATCCATACATGACTACTGGAAAAACCATAGCTTTGACTAGACGGACCTTGGTTGGCAAAGTAATGTCTCCGCTTTCAATATGCTGTCTAGGTTGGTCATAACTTTGTAAGCGTCTTTTAATTTCATGGCTGCAATCACCATCTGCAGTGATTTTGGAGCCCCCCAAAATAAAGTCTGCCACTGTTTCCATTGTTTCCCCATCTATTTGCCATGAAGTGATGGGACCAGATGCCATGATCTTAGTTTTCTGACTGTTGAGCTTTAAGTCAACTTTTTCACTCTCTTTCACTTTGATCAGGAGGCTCTTTAGTTCTTCACTGTCTGCCATAAGGGTGGTGTTATCTGCATATCTGAGGTTATTGATATTTCTCCAGGCAATCTTGCTTCCAACTTGTGCTTCCTCCTCAATGCATAGGCAATGGTAAGGTGTAAGACAAATAAGATGGATTTTGAGTATTCACTACTTTTGCTGTTAGTTGTATATTAATAAAGTTTGGTTTTTAATTGACCGTTTTAACAACCAGCCTTCAACAATTGGCTCTACAGAGCCAGTGTGAACCAGCTCCCAGCATACCACTGGTGTGATTTCAAGCTTGTCCCGCAACTTCTATGTACTTTATTTCCTGTTATCCTGTAGCACTCTAGAATGCACTTACTAGTTTAATGGTAAAATGAAGTACTGCCTCTTTGGAAATTCATAGATAGATTGACGTTGATACATGAACCAATAGTCATATTACACATTTTAATCTCTCTGGGTAAATAAATACTTTTATTTCTATCTCTCAGAGGTATTGAAAGTGTTTATCAACACACTAATGGAAAATAGGCGCACACACACCCCTCAATAAATTATCCAGTGTAATCTTAAGTCATTCCAGGGATGTGGTCTCCACACGGTATCCTTCATGTCTCCATTACCTCTGAACAAAAAGAGGCATTTGAGCGTGGTCAGCATACAATGGATAGTCCCCAGGGCCTTCTACACCCACCAGAATTTAAGAACCTTGCATGGGTTTGGCCTTTTAAAATTAATTTTTAGAACCCTTTTTGTTTTCTTTGCTAAAAATTTGATATGTGATGTGCCAGAAGCTACACTAGTTTCTAGGGATAAACAGTAGGAAACTAACTGCTCCCTGCCCTCATTGGACCTGACAGTCTAGTGGAGAGAGAAGGCCCTTAATAATCTCACAAATCCATAATACCAAGCCATGGGGAGGGCTCTGCAAGAAATGTATAGGCACCTTGAGAGGCTGGAGTAGGCAGTTAATCTCTTCTGGAGGATCCAGAAAGGCTTCCCTATGACGACTTTTGGAAGTAAGAGCTGCAGAATGAAGAGCTGTCAACTTGGTAAAGTTGGAGAGTCACATTCCACACACAAGAAGTCACCTGCGTGAAGCCCAGAGTCAGGAGGGAGCATGGTGCTTGCATTCTGGGAACCCAGGAAGACTGGCTGGAATATGGAGAAGTGCGACAGCAAGTTAGAAGTCAGATGTGGGCAGGAACTTCAAAGGTCACATTCAGAGCCTGGGTGTTTATACTAAGAACAGTGGGGGAATCTTGGAAGCACTTTATTAAGGAGGAGGGAATGACAAGATTTTCATTTTAATAAATCTTTGGCTTGAGTGTAGAAAAGTTAACTGAGTGGGGATGGGGGAAGGCAAGAAATAGAACTTGAACCACAGAGGTGGCAGAGCTAGAGAAGAGATACTTTTGAGAGAGGTTAGGGGACAGATCTGTCAGAACTTGATGACTGAATAGAGAAAGGACAAAGGTGATTAGGTTACCCAAATAGAGACCAGTGGGAAAATAAGCAGGGAAACTGGATAATCAAGTTCATTTTACTTGTTGATTATGAGATGCCTTGAGAAATTCAAATGGAGGTGTCATGCAGGCTATTGACTTTGTGAGCCTAGGATTCCAAGGAGAGAAGTTTCTGGGAACCGAGGTCTCCTGCATTACAGGCGAATTCTTTACCAGCTGAGCCGTAAGGGAAGCTCCAGAATACTGGAGCGGGTAGCCTATACCTTCTCCAGCGGATCTTCCCAACCCAGGAATCAAACTGGGGTCTCATGCTTTGCCTGCAGATTCTTTACCAACTGAGCTATCAAGGAAGCCCGAGTTTTACATGAGATGCCTTGAGAAATCCAAATGGAGGTATCTTGCCGGCTATTGAATTTACAAGCCTAGGATTCAGAGGAGAGAAGGTTCTGGAATATACTGGTTTAGAGGTGTAGTGAAGCCCTTGGTGTGTTGGATCATCAAGGAGTATAGAGTGAGGAGAGAAGGAGGTCCAGGAGTAAACCCTAAGAAGTGCTTATATTTTAGGGCTGGTTAAAAAAAAAAAAAGATAACGCCACAAAGGAGGAGAAGAATTAGCTAGAGATTGAAATACATGTCAGGGGACAAATACAAAACTGTTAAAAATGTCAAATCCTATAGAATAAGAATAAAATTGCCTGTTGGAGCTAGCAACATGGAAGTCATTAGTGACTTCAGCCAGGTCCATTTCAGTGAAGGGACCTGACTGGGGCGAGGTGAGGAGTGGTGGGTCATGAGGAGCTGAGAGTACAGGCAAGTCTTCAAGGTATGGCTGTGATGGAAAAAAAGAAGTTGGGGCAAAACTGAAAGAGGAAAACGAGTAGAGGGAGGAGTTCCATTTTTCCTGTTGTGTGGAAGAGAGAGAGAAGGCTATTTCAAGTCGCCAGGAGGGATCCAGTAGAGAGGAAGCATTTAAAGCTTTGGATCCAGCAGAGAAAGGATCACCTGGGCAGGGAAGTCTGAGAGAGCTGGGAGGAGAAGCAGGCTGGTGGGCACAGGTAGGAAGACTAGGGACACCCTCTCTGGGTGGGAGGAGAGTCCTGCAGAAAGGGGGTCTGTCTCATAGTGGGAAGTTGAGCAAGGTCATATCTGGTGACTTACATGTCGTCATGTGTTAAATAGGAGATAAGGTCAGTGGTGGAGAATTCCTGGGAAGTGGGTGAGGGTGTGATTGGAGCTAGTTGCTGGGGAGGAGTTGGTGAGAGTCCAGGCAGCACTGGGGCTCCAGCCAGGGTTGGTGTTTAGGAGCCTGGCTCTGATCTCTTGGCACCACTCATGATCTTGGCCAAAGCACCTGCAAGTATAAGCCTTAGTTGTTTGTTTTTTTTTTAATCTGTGAAATGGGTATATTTCATAGAGTTCTTGGGAAATTAGTAATATATATCAAGTCCTTAACATGGGGACTGCCATTCATGGGCTCCAGGAAGGTAAACTGCTGCTGATGTCGTTGTTATTGCTGGGTACTGTTGTTGGTCCTACCCTAAGCCATATGTAGCCTTTTGAGTCCATTGCTGTTTAGGATTTCTTGAAATGGAATGTCAGTCTGCAGTGGGACCCTGAAATGGGCCCCTTGGAGAGTGTGGGGATCTTCTGAGGGAGAATTACCTGTGGGAAGAGCATCCTGCATGGACTGGCCAGCCCCACATCCTGCAAGTTCTGAGGCCCTCACCTGCTGTAAGTGGGGGAGTCTCAGAAGAGTCTGCCAGCACCAGTCTTTCAGTCACCTGGGCCAGCTCTTCCGTTCTTCATTTACAGTCACCACTGTCATTGATACAATTGCCAAAAGCTAGGAGTGCTTGAAATTGGGCATTCCAGAGAGGAAGATAAGAGGCAGGACAGAAGCACTTCAGCTTGGAGGTGTGGAAACAGGGCTTGGGGGGAGGATGTCAGTAACCTGGGGGCCCTGGAGCCCTGGTCTTGGATGGCTGCTGCCTCGTGAGGGCCCAGGGAGTGATGGATGATGCATACCTGCTAATCCAATCCCACTTTTTTTTTTTAACACAGTTTTCCATTTTGGTTTCTTTTCTTTTTTCCTTCCTTTTCTGCTCTCTAACCTTCCCTCCTCCTGGAACATGGAAGCTTCTATTATTTCTCCCCTGTTTTCCTAGACATTTCTCTCCCCTGTCTCCAGTACCACTCACTAGAGTGACATCTTGAGCCTGATCCTGTCGCATTAAAAAAAAAAAAACTCTGCCTACAACAAGCCCTCCAGTGCTGATCTCCGCTGAGATGCAGCAGATGGCAGAGCTTGACTGAGCAGAGCAGGCTCCCTCCTACCCCTGACCTGGGAGCTGCCAAGACTGGTAAATGGGGCATTTATATACCTTTCCACACTCTAGTATCCTCCACCTATCCCTGATTTCCCCAAACAGCATCCTCCTCATTTATTGCAGATGCCACAGGGCAGGGTTTCAGCTGCCTCTTGACCTGTGTCTTCCCTTCTTCTCTCTGTCCCTGTGAAAGACTCCCATGATAGAGTTCAGAGCTATCAGTGAGTCACAAGATTTACTGCCAGGCCCCATGTCTACTCCATTCCCTTGGACCTTCTCGAAGTGTGGAAGAAACGGGTCACACAGGCCCAGTCCTCCGGGACTCACCCTCAGGAGTACAGTCTGAAATGGGCACATTTCACACACCCAGTTCCCGGGAGTACCAGCAAGGGACCACAGACCGTCCAAGTTGCTGAGAAATTGGTCCACTGGGTGGAGGTGATAAAGACAGATGAGATGGGGTGGGGCAAAGTAAGGTAGGAGAGGACACTGTAGGCTGCGTCAGCCCTGGGAGCACGCTTGGCTGACTGCTCTGGGAGTTTAACTCTGCTTCTAAATAAAGACCCTTTGGCCACCTGCATTCCCCAAGCCTTGTGCCTACCAATCAAAGTCCCAGGGGAAATACCTCGGGGCTTCTGGAGTGTGAAAGTAGGATTTGGGGCACAAGGAGCAGTAGGAACGCAACAAGAGCTCTGCTTCTCAACCAGAAATCAGTAGATTCCTTTGTATGTGTCATCTTTTGTAGACATGACAGACTTCTGAGCTTCCCTGTGGATCTTTCTTCCTGCACATTCCTGCCCATGGCCATTCTCCCTCCCTCGTACCCAGGCTTGGCCAGGCTCAAAGAGGGTTACAGGCTAGGACTGTGCTCAGGGCAGCTGTGCCCAACACAGTTCAACTGCTTTACATCTTCCAGCTCACAGCAGCCCTCTGACAGGTAAAGATCACCCCCATTTTACAGATAGGGAAAGGAGGCACAAAGATGTCCAATAACTTGCCAAAATTCTACAATTAGGAAGTGGCAGAGCAAGGACTTGAATCCAGGCAACTTGGTTCCAGCATTGGTGTGCTCAAGTGCTGCCTTCCACAGCCTTCCCTGGACAGAATGAAAAATCAGCCCTCTCCCCCATGGCTGTGAGCCCAGCCAGATGGCAACAGTCCTACATGAACCAGATCGACTGCACCAGAGCAGCTCCTTGACGGAACCTTGTGAGCAGGTGGGGGAAAGAACTGCCATCCAGGCCCAGAGGGCTTAGGGGACCTGAACAAGGTCACATGGCAACCAAGCCAATCACATCCTGACTAGGGAATGGCCTTGCTCTGACCTCAAGGTGGGGGAGCCCAGTCCCCCTGGGGCTGGACAGGCCATCCTTCCCCAGGTGGGACCACTCCTCAAGTCACGAAGGGGATCAGGGGTGAAGAAGCCTGGTATCAGGAAAGAGCAGGTACTGGGTTAAGAGCTGAGAGATCCTGGCTTTTCCTGTGACGCCCAATGCCCCTCACTGAGTCCCCGGAGCTAACCCAGGTCTCTGAAGACCGTTCTAGAGAAGACAGCGCACGCTAACGGGACAGGTGGGAGGAGAGGTGTGCCAGCACTGACATGCTGCCTCACCGCCCCTGCATCCCCTCTCCCCCAGCCAGGAGGACCCAGGCTGCTGGAGTGAGAACAGTGCGGCAGCTTGTCCCCCCGTTGCCACTTCCTCTCCCAAGCTGGCAGAGCGAAGGCTGTGATCACGCCTCAGCGCACCGTCCAATGAGGCCCATCAGGGATGACCTCCCAGGGAGAGGATGTGTGCAGGACACTTTTGAGCAGATATGCCTCAAAGGAAGGCCTTCATGCCTCTGGGGAGCCTCCAGGCCAGGTGGACAGGGACACAGCACCTGCCCTCACAAGTCTCCAATCTGATGGGGAGCGACAGCTCCTGTGTCCAGTTTCCAGTTAATCTGGGGCGACACCTACTTTCCTGCTGGGACAGTCCCCAAGTTGGCAGTTACATAGCACTCCAGACTCAACCTGAGTCAAAGGTAGAAGCAGGCTCTTTTGAGAGGACCGTGGATGCCGGGGGATACCAGAGGAAGCAAGGTGGAATGGAGCGTTAAGGCTGGATGCTGGCCGGGAGGAGGAAGATGGGAAGGCCAGAGCCTGGTACTGGGGAACATGTTCGACGACAGTGCGCTTGGCTTCAGCTTCAAAAGGAGAACATTTGGGTATGGAGTGGTGGGGACTCATGGCTCCTACGTTTTTCCTTGAGTTTTTTCCTCTTCTTGAGGTTTCTTGCTTCAGTCCTAGCCATTGACATCACACTGACCACAGTAGAATATGTCCCTTAAGGCTCTGGTTCAAGTGTGAACTGAAGCCTCTTCCCCTGATGATCTGGCCCCATGGAGACCAGCTGGAACTTTCAGAGGCTTTATTAAACAATATTTGTTGAATGAATAAATACTAAGGGAGAACAGAAGGGTATTAATGTATTATATCCACAAGGCTTAAAAATAGCCCAACTCACAGAGTCTAGATTTCTGAGTCTACCCCGCCAAGGCTTGGCAGGCTCCGGCCTGGCCTGGGCCAGTGCCTTCTGCCTTCACAGGGAGAAGCCAGTTGAGGGCCAGCACCAAGTTGGGGGAAGGGGGCTCCTTGCTAGACCCCCAAGAAACCACATGGTCCCTCTGCAGCCTACCTAAGTCACCCCCTTTCATCTCCCTTCCCAGGTGGATAACACCTCTTGAGTTCACAGGGGCATTGCTTTTCCTGGGTGGAAGCAGAAGTGCCCCTGTTTCTTAAGCCAGGCCAATTCAGGAGAAATTAGAACCATACCTGCTCCTACCCAGACTGGTTTGGGGAGCTCAAACCTGAGCTTATACAGCCTGTGTTGGTCTCAGTATAATCACAAAACCAACATTGACAGCTTCGGGTTCAGGAGCCTGGTACTCTGTCCCCAAGGGCCTGGTTTGCCTCACTCCCCGCTTGGCAGTCAACTCACCACGCCAGAAGCATGGGCTGCACAGGCTGCTCCATACATTTTGTGCCCACCCTTGTGGGAGAAATGCTCTACAAGCCCAGCTCCCCAGAGTGATGTAAGGGCAGCCCCTACTCTGTCAACAATCCCCCTCCCATTACATGCCCCCTTCTGCATTGGACTTCCAGAGCTGTGTTGTTGCAGGTAATTAAAGGGTTTTAATTAAATTAGGATCCCATCTGGCTGGGACCAGTCAGGCCCTTAACAACGATTGTACGTCACCAACCTCAGAATGTGGACAGGGACTCAGACGCATGGGGACTAAATTTGGGGATGAGGGGCCTTTCAGACAGGGATACAGGATCCTTCTGGGCTTCTCAGGGGCCCCCTGCAATGCGGCAGCAACTTGTTACACCCGCCAAATGGTAGCTGTGCCCCTCAATGCCAGAGAGGGGGCAGAATACCAGAGCTTTCCCAAGTTCCTTCTTGTCCGTGTGTTGATAAAACCTCTTGGAAGGGTGAGAAGATATGTGAGCATTTTCTCATTTCTACAGACAAGATCCTTAGCAGTGAAACACTCAACCACATCCAGTGAATAAAGTGGGGCTAGACCTAACTGTTAGAAATGGAGACCCAGTAAGATAAAATTTTGACTTTTCTCTTACATAAAAGTCTGAAGGTAGAAGCCTAGGACTGGTATGATATTTCTTTTTAAAAATTATTTATTTATTTGGCTGCGCTGGATCTTCACTGATGTGTAGGCTTTTCTCTAGTTGTGGTGAGCGGGGGCGCCTCTCTAGCTGCAGTAAGTGGGCTTCTCGTTGCAGCGGCTTGTCGTGGAGCACAGGCTCTAGGGCACGCAGGCTTCAGCAGTTGCAGCACATGCGCTCTAGAGCACAGGCTCAGTAGCTTAGTTGCTCTGCTCTGTGGCATGTGGGATCTTCCTGGACCAGGGATCGAACCTGTGTCTCCTGCATTGATGGGCAGAGTCTCTAGCTCTGAGCCATTAGAGAAGCCCCTGATATGATATTTCTATTCCACAAAATTTTCAGGAATCAGCATCTTCTTCCAGCTCATTGGTCTGCCACTTCTAGGGTATGGCTCTTATCCCTCTTGGTCTAAGATGACAGTTAGAGTTTCAGCAATCACATATATATTCCAGGCAGCAGGATGAAATAAAGAAGAAGGGGCAAAGCCTTAAGATTTTTGGAAGTTGCCAAATAACTGGCTTACATGTCATGTGCTAGATCTAAGTCACATGGCCACATCTAGGTGCAAGAGAAGCAGTGAAATGAAGTTATTGTTGTTGTTGTTTTTTCAGGCCTCCAACTGCCCAGGTAAAAATGGAGAATTCTATTACTATTAATATGTAGAAAGGGGAAATAAATATTAGTGGTCTCTGCCACATGCATTATGGGTACCCAAGTCTCCTACCTCCAGCCTGGGACCTTTTCACGTCTCCACACTAGGAGTAAGGCTGAAGTGAACACAAACCCATATCCAGAAACAAACAGGAGAAAGTAACATTTGTTGAGCAACTCATTTAATCTTCCCAACAATGTTCCAAGGAAGGTAGACCCCTAGATATTCACATAAGGAGGCTCTGGGAGATTGTGTCATTTGTCCAGGGCACCCAGCTAGTAAATTACAGACTCAGAAGTGGGGTCCAGATACATCTTTCTGCAACTGTCATGTTGGCAGTTCATTCCTGAACCACTCCTCCTCTGTGGTTCAGGAGGAGCTAGTTTGTTCCTTTGGGACCATCTAGCCAAGTGGCTCTGAGACGAACTGGGAGGCTTTGAATGAGACACCTTGGCTTGGATTGTTATCAGGTCAGCCTTTGAGTTTGGCAGACCAACAGGAAACCAGGCTCCTGTGGAACCAGAACCAAGCGCCCAGCTGAGTGCCAGTCTCCTGTGGCATTGTGCCTTGGAAACTGTGGCAGCTGCCTCTCCAGGACTTTGGTATAATGGGCAAGTGCTGCCCGAAGCCAATCTTGGCTCCAACTAATGGGGCTAGTGGTCCCTCTCCTCACCCATCACCCAGCCCCTGGTTTTCCTGGTGGTACCAGAGGACTCAGAGCCTTTGGAAGTAACATTTCTCTCTCCTATTCCCAACCTTGACATTGGATCACTTCCCAGCACAGAGCAACTGGTTCACTGTGTCTCCCACAACCCCCTACACATACCCCCTTGATAATCCAGAACTTGGTCACTCCACCCCCAAACATACCTTTCCCCAGATTCCCTACCCACCTACCACCTCATTCATCTCTGAGCAATGGGCCTCACCACAGAAGTCTGCCATATGCAAGGTCACCAGCATTCCTGCCAAGGATGGGAAAGAGGGTGACTCAGTTCCTGCTTGCTCATCCCTGGGAAGAGGGTAAGGAGGAAGGGTGGAGAGAGGAGGGAGGAGGGACCCAGGCACCCATTTGCTTTTGCCTTAAGCTTCACCGAAAGGACGACTCACCATCACTGCCAGTTGACATATATTCCCTCTTATTAGCTTCACAGACCACTGGGAAGGTTCACCCCATTAGAGATGGGGATGCTGAGGCCCAGGAGGGGTTGCTTGCCCAGATGTGCACCAGGATGAGAGCAGAGGCCACCTCCAGCTGTTCCAATACTTAAAAAAGAACAAGCTTTCCCTGCTGCATTGATACTGCATTTCTTGCTCTCAAAGAGACTCCAGTCTGATGAGGGAGGCACAAATCCTGGCGTCAGAAGCTCTTCAGTCTGACCTGGGAGGTACAGACCCTGGCCCCAGGGTCTCCCCAGGCTGGTGGGGATTTACAAGTCATGTCCCCAAAAAGCCCCCTGTCTGGAGGGCTTGTCCCAGAGGCTCCACTCAAATGGAGGCGATAAGGCCCCTGCCTTTGGCCAGCTCCCCAGCCAAGTTGAGCAGATTGGAGAGCAGGGCCGCAAGAAGAGCAGGCAGCGGCGGCAGGGTGTAGGCAAAGATAGGCACCTGGAGCTTCTCTCTGGGACAGGAGACAGGTTTGTTCCTGAAGAGTTTGCTCTCCTGTGAGTTTTGAATGGCATGAGTGGTCCAAGCACTTGCTGGGAACTGGGGGTCCATCTCATCTCCTTGGCAGATGCCCTAGGCATTGCTCATCAAGGGGGCAAAGGTTGGCACCTTCATAGCCAGATGCTTAATGTCCTACCCTTTGTGGGGATTGGGGGAGGGGAGGCAGAAGTATCTGGCGATAGCAAGATCAGTAGGGCACAAGGACTATTTCAAAAGAATTATGATTCGGGAGGAAATCTGTTAGCAAGATCTTAACTGAGAGGAGCCGCCGGTTACTGGGAAGGTGGAAAAGGAGGGATGAGGCAGCAGAGTGTGCGCACGGGTGAAATGAAGTTATTAAAATGAACCCACCCCCTGTGCAGGCGGAATGTGTGCCAGGCAGGCCAGCCCTCCAGCTGTCGGCAGCATCTGGCTCTCCGCAGGAGGAGAGGAGCTGGAGGGGTTGGGTCAGAGTGCCCCCGGCCCTGCTGACAGTTCAGCCAGGCTAGATGGGGAAGGAGCCCAGCACAGCCACAGGGCTGACGGAGCTGCTCAGGGTCAGTGTCCAGTGTGAGTCCACAGGTGGGACAATGCAGCAGAATCCAGCAAGCCCAGACCCCCAAGGGCAAGGCCAGGCCCCTGTCCCCATAGTGGAAAGGGAGTGGGAGGCATGGAGGAGCTCTCAAATCTCTGCTGAGGAGAGATGCCCTGGGAAGCACAGTGTGGCGGGTGGGTGGGGAAGAGGCTGGGATGGGAGCGTGGGCTCCAGTCACTTGCCCTTCCTGGGTCACTTCCTACAACCTGGGGCGACAGCAACGTGGCTTCTATGGCCCCACAAGCTCTGTCTGTGCTGTGAGGGCATAGTCTGTGCTGTGTGCTGCTGGGCAAGGGAGATAGGCTGGGGGTGGCCAGAGCACCCTAGGACTCTCCTCACTCTGGCGACCTGGCCGCAAGGGATGCAGGAGGCCTGCGTGCCGCCCTCCCAGGAGAGCAGACCACGATCTTGGCTCCTGCCTTCCCCTCATGGAGCCCCAAAGGGCCCAGCTGACTCCCAGATGTGCCCTGCTGTGGGCCAGAGCACAGGGATGGCTGCTTCCAAGCCCCTACTGTCCTCCCCCCACACCCCGGCCTGTTCCTCCCCAAGTGTGTTAGACTGAAAACCCAATACCCCTGATTCTCTGATGGGACCCTTCCCAGGAGACTTCCGCAGGAGGAGCCGCTGGAAATCACAACCAGGAGAGAGCCTTGGCAGTGTCTCCTCGTCTCAGGGAGCCAGAGCCAGAAAGGGACTCGGAGGACATGTGTGCGGCCCTCAAAGTGTGGTCCCTGGGCCGGAAGCATCAGTGTCTACCTGGGCATTCGCTACTCGTTAGAAAGGCAAATCCTGAGGCTGCGCTCCAGACCTGCTGAATTAGAAACTCTGGGGTAGAACTCAGAAGTCTGTGCTTTAACATCCCTCTTGGTTCAGAAGCCCACCCACATTTGAGAACCTCTGGGCTGGGCAAGCTCCTCATTTTATAAAGAATGAGAAGAGAACCAGAGGACAGTGGACTTACCCAAAGCCACAGAGCAAATATTGACAGAGCATTGGTACCCCAGTGGGCCCACCCAAACGGTGACCCAGGAAGGTGACCAGGATCACCCACCCTGTGTGGCCCACCTGCCTGCTAGTTCTTCCTCCCCAGGTGCTTGGCAAACGCCAGGCCCACCCAGCATCTGCCCAGCTTCCGGGGCTAGGCAGGGGCGGGGAGGGAAGCCCTGGAGCATCAGCTCCAGCAGCTGTTGGAGCCCTGCAGCTCCGGCCTCAGGAAATGTCCTGCTGTCTTCTGAGAGACGCCGGCCAGACACTGGGCACCCGGGGCCCTTCCCCCACCCCCTGTCCCCAACAACTCGGAGTCCGATATCCAGGAAAGCTTTATTCCCTGCTCGGTGAACAAGAGTCTGCACACACAAGTTGACCATCAGGTGATTTCACAAACCCCACCCCCCACCCCCACCCCCACAGACAGACACTACGGGACAGGTCCAGCACGCCCACCACAGTGTGGCCTCGCCCGCCCCGAGCAGGCCACGAGGGAGGCAGCATCTTTATCCAGGCGGGCCCTGGGCTGATGGGCGAGGCTGGCTGTGAAAGGGTCACTTGCTGGATAAGGTCACTCCCAGAGGAGCCAGCAGGGGCAGGACGGGGGAGGAACACGTGGCTCACGGGTGGCTTCCACCTGTGGCCTTGGTGCCGGGAGAATCGCAATCGTCCTTGTCTTACGGACAGAGGGGTACTTCAGCTCGAGGGTGGGGTGGGGAGGAATGGCAAGAGAAGCGATTTTGGAAAGGGGAGGCCTGGCTAGGAGCAGGTTCCCTCTCTGCCAAAACATCAAAGACTCCAAGGGTCACCACTTCCGCCTCAAGCCGAGCTCAGACCACAGTCCAGGATGAGGGCTCAGGGCTGCCCCCTGGGTGGGGCTGGAGAGTTCCTGCTGCTGGCGGCCAGGACGCCCCAGCTCAACCATCCTGCATTGCTCACTCGGACCACATTGATGAAATAATCTCCTCATTGCTCTTCTTTCTCAGGATGGCAAGGAGGGAGCCAAGATTTCAGGCTCCTCTCAATAACTATTGGTCTGTCTGCCCCAGGGGCTTCCTGGACCTGGCATCTTTCTGTCGCTCAGTAGGAAAGCCCTGTGAGGCCACCCAGAGAACCCACTCCTCGGCCAGTGCTCCTGTGTCCTGCTCACTCCACAGCCTCAGGTTAGGGCCAGCACTTACGACCCCTTCCCCACCACCTGAGACCCGGTTCTGGCCACATTTGGCCTCTCCTCCTCTCCACCCTGGAGCTCCCTGCCTGAGGCCCCTTCCCTTCCCTGCCCAGTATCCAGACAGATGGCTTCCTGTGTGGGCAGGCCTGTCCTTCCAGCCCTGGCCTGCCCTTTGTGGCCTGCCCAGGGTCACCCAGAGGGGTAGTAGGGAGTATCGCTGTGGTAGTTGTAATCCGGGCACACCTTCTGGACTAGCCTGTAGTCCGTGCTGTAGAAGGCGATGTAGACGCAGACGACTTTGAAGGGCTGGGAGCAGCTCCAGGTGGCTGAGCTCTGAGCGTGGTCTCGGGAGCAGGTCTTGGCTGGGTCGTGGGTGCAGAGCGAAATCCGGCGGCCCCGTTCCACCTTCTCCCACTCCATCCGGCAGTTGAAGATTTTGGAAGCCTTGGCTTCAATGAAGATCTGCTGCTCCTGGTGGAACTCTACAGCTTTACTGGGGGGCACAAGGCTGATGGAGATATTGCCCTGGCCTGTGGCATTGTGTCGGAAGTGGACACTGAAGGTCCCGTTGCCGTGGTCCACGATCTTCCCCGTGACCAGCAGGTTCAGGGCTACCGTCTTGATGTTGGAGTAGAAATCACCCCAGCCAAAGATTTTCTTCACTTTGGCTGACGGCGGGGGGCTGTGGTTTGGGCGACTGGGGGGCTGCCCAAGGACCCCCCATGCCTCCCCAGGTGGAGCCAGCAGTCCTAGGAGAGTAGAGTTGGCCATGTGGCGAGACTTAGGGGACATGTGGCCCCGCTTCCGAGGCATCCGGGGCCGGGCCTGGCTCTCAGAGTCATCATGCTCAGGGTCCTCTGAGCCTGGCGGACCGTCATCCTGGCCGCAGATGACCTGCGGAGGGAGTTGGGAGGAGAGTGAGCACCTGGGTCTTCCTTCTGAGGACTCAGGAGTTCCGGTCCACCACTCCCTACCACCAGCACTCTCTCTCTGTCCTTCCACTCTGACTTGGGGCCGAGGGGCCCCGGCACATCGCTCACTTACACTGGGGGTTGGGTGTGCATTCTGGCCTGTGTCATGGTTCCATCTCATGTTCTGACACTCAGGTCACCCCTAGCTCCTCTCGCCACTGTGCTGCCTTTGGCCACTATTCAAAGTCTGGAAGGATAGTGGAGAATTCTCTCCAGGGACCAAGGATGCATAGCTACACAGCTTCTACTCTTAAGAGAGCTCCAAGTCTGATGCGGGAGGCCCAGCTCCTGATCTCGGGAGAGCCTTCATCAGACCACAGAAGTACAGCCCTCTGTTGACAGAGCGGTTGTCGTCTAGGAGAGATACAGCCTCCGCCTCTGTGATATTCCCAGGCTAACGGGGGCGGTACACTGTCTGCCTTCAAAGAGCCCCGAGTCAGGTAGGGGTGCTCCATCTCTCTGCTGAGAGAGCCCCTCGTTTGACAGGGGAGGTACAGCCCTTACCTTTGGGAACTTTCTAGTCTGTTGAATGAGACAGCATTCCTACACTGGGAGAGTTTCTACCCTCAGAGGCAAAGAAAACCAACAGATGATGGAAAAGAAAACAGAACCCAGTGAAGTTCTCTCTCAAGTACTAATGCGGTTTAGGTTTTAATGGGAGGATTTGAGGGAGACCTGGGTGAGTTCCATAACCAGGATGACCAAACTCCACTGATGATAACGTGCCAGGATACGACATCCTAGGAGGGAGTTCTTCTTACTCCCATTTCACAGATGGGGACCCCTGACTCACAGTTTACATCACTAGAAGACTAAGTCCTTCAGGGTCAGTCCTCCTAATCCACCATACTCCCAGGCTCTCGGACCAGATGGGTCCTTCTTCGGGAGTTTTATCCAAACCCTACCCTCTTCTGGGATCTCTGGAAAGCTCTGCGGAGGCTCGGTTGGCCTCTGCTGCATCCACTCTACTGACAGGCAACATCTGGGGAGGCTTCTTGAAGAAGCTGTGGGGAGAGCCAGTAGGACAGACTGACAAGCTCAAACACAGGACAGCTCAGGAGGGCACCGGGGAATGGACCAGGTTCCCTGAGGACAGCTGCCTGGCGTGGGTATGCTCAGCTTTTCAAGAAAGGCCCTCTGTGTCTCATAACCAGCACCAGGTGTACCAGCTCACAGCTGGGCAGCATCTGGATTTGCTGGGACCTGGGATAAGGATGTGGAATGCCTGAGGCTGTCATACTCACGGCTACAAAGGGGTTCGGGGTTTTCATGTCCTCTGTTCTGGCCCTGGTCATGTCTGTGGTTGTGCGCGGTGTCCCTGCCTGCCAGGACCCAAGGGTGGGGCAGAGGGACAGCAGGAGGGGAGGGCCGCGGGGCTGGGGTCAAGGCAGAAGAGGTGTGCGTGTACTTAACCCTGAGGGGGCGGGGGAGCGGGCGGGGAGGTCACAGCTAAATGGCTGGAGGATGAAGAGAAGGGCCCTAGGGGGAGATGTGACAAGGGAAGGGTTCTTCCACACAATGGCAAAGGGGATTATTGTTTTGAGAAGACCCAGATGTGGGTCTGAGGCTTCTCCACGACAGGATTGGTAGGTGGCGGTCGGTCGGCGGGGATTCGCGCCCTGAGCTGGGGTCTGGTGTGGATTCCCCGCGTCCTGGGCAGCCAGGAAGGCGCGAGCGAGCGCACGGGGAGCGGGCTTCGGGCGCTCCGCTCAGCTGCCGCGAGCGCCCGGGGCGGGAGCCGCCTGCCCAGGTCCTGTGGGGCTCGGGCTGCGCGCAGCCGGGAGAGGAGAGGAAAACAACAGGCGAGGAGGGAGGGAGCGGGAGGGAAGGCGGGAGCGAGGGACGCGGGGGCCACCCCCCGCCTGGGCCAGCTAGTGCGCTGGGGGCCCCGGAGCGCGGGGCCCTCCGGGTCCCTCCGCGTCCCCGAGGTCACGGAAGAGCCCATACCCCCTACCCTAGCAGGTCATCAGCTCCACAGCCACCCTCCACTACCCTTCCGCACGGCCCGGGGCCCGGGAAGAGGTCAAATGACCCTTGGCGACGTCTGCGGGCATTTTCCCTCGTGCCCGTCGCACCTCCCGCCACCAGCGGCCGAGTAGGTGGGCCAGCCCAGCACCCTCTCCCCGCCCCTATTAACCCTTCCTGTACAGTCTCCGGCCTCGGACCCGCCCTCTCCCCCAGCCTCGAGGCTTCCCCTCCATCCCCGGGATGCTGGGGGGAAGGGAGAAAGTTTTCGGGCTCGGAAGCTTCCCGCGCTCTCCCCCAGTCCTCCCGGCCCCCGCCCCTCCGCGCCGCTCCCCGCGGATCACTCACCAGATAGAGGCTGCCCTGCACTAGGAACACGAAGCAGCAGCGAGTCAGTTGCATCTTCCTCCTTTGCTCTCGTGCCCCTTCCTCGCGTCTGTTCCCTTCAGGGTCCCAGGCCCTTCCTCACCCCTGCTCGCTCTTTCAGGCGCGCCGTCCCATGCTCCAGTCCCCCGGCCCCTGGCGGCCCTCCGCGCGGCCAGCAGCCCAGGACCGACCCCGCCCCCTTCGGTCCAGCTGTGCAGTCGCCGCCCCCTCCCCTGGTCCAGCTGCACGCGGCGCGGCCCCCTCTCGCGGCCCCAGATGTGCGCCCCGACCGCCTCGAAGGGCCCCAGCTGCGCGGTGGCTCCGCGGCTCCAGATATGCCCCCTCGATTCCAGCGGCGTCGCTCTCGCCCAGATGTGTTGGGGACCCGCGCGCGCGCTCGCCCCAGAGCTAATTCCCCAGGCCAGATGGCCCCTCCCGTCCCGTCGCGGCGCGCCCCCTGGCGGACGCCCCTGGCCGCGCCAAGCCCCGCCGCCGCTACCCGCGCTGCCTCCGGCCAGACTGGAGCGCTCCTGGCGCCCAGGCGGCTCCCGCTTCCTCGTCCCTCCCACCACCGGCGGCGGCGGCGGCGGCGGCAGGTACTGTGAGCCCAGCCGGTACCTCCGGAGTTAACTCCTCCCCTGCCGGCCCGCAACCCGGGGATTTAGGACGTAGGGGCAGGATTTGGGGGCGGAGTTTACTCCGCGAGGCAGGGTGGTGACCTCGGGGATAGGGACCCTACTAATTCCAACCCTGAGCAGGGCCTCTGTTCCTGGTAAGGAGCACTGAGAATCTGCTGCCCTGCCCTGAACCCCAAGAGACCTGGAATTTGAAAAGATTATTTTCCCCAAACCCCATTACAAGAGAGCCAGAAAAGAAGGTCTTCCTTATTGTAACCTGACTCCACAGCCCAAAGTCCACTTCTGTCTGCAGGACTTGCTTTTGTGCTGGGGGAAGTTCTTCTGGGTGTCTAGCCTGTACTCCTTTGGTTATAATATCAATTCCTATCCTCTTCTGCTTTACTCAGAGGGGCTGGGATAACCCTCCCCACCTCCCCCCAGTACCTCTCAGTCCAGTCGCTGGGACAGGAAACTTGACTGGAGTCTTGGGATGAAAAGGCAGCTAGGGGCCAGGCTGGATATCTGGAGCTGTGGTCAGGGGTAAGCCTCCTGAGAAGCTGAGACGTGAGGTGAGCAAGTCCCCTGGAGGCTATACCTCCATTCTTCACTCTGTCCTTCCTGTGATCCAGGGAGTCACAGGCTGGGATGTGGGGCTCCTATGCCAGCAGGGTCTCTGTCTCAGGTTTCTGCAAACCTCCAGGGCAAGAAGGAAGAAAAAGACCCTCATTCGAGATTGCAAATTGGGGCCCATCCCCCATTGCCCCACATCTCCACGTTGTCTTCCTGGAATTGCAGGGCCCCTTTAGTCCTTAGAAAAATCAAAGGTCAAGTCCCAGCACCCAGCACTTCGCAGAGGCTGTGAGGCTGAGGAGGTACCCCAGCATTTGGAGTGGCCCTAGCCTGGGCTCGGGCCATGGGGCAGGGTGGGTGGGCACTCTGCTGTGGCCCTCGAGGCCCAGCTTGGTCTCTGGCTGCAGCCCCCAGCACGCACCCAGCCTCCTCCCCCACCATCTGCCAGGCGGGTGCATGGGGAATGCAGATGAATCTTAATATCAGCCTGGGCCAAGTGCGATGAGGGAGACAGATTCTGCAGAACCCAGACAGCGTCACGGGGCCCCCTGCATTCCCCAGGCACCCTGGGCAGTACAGGAGACAGCAGCCCTTCTCTGGTGGTGGTAGGGGGTGTGCATGTCTAATCAAAGACCACCCCTCACCCCACCAAAGCCAGGGGAAGAAGGAACAGATAAATCTTTGTCTGGCCTCTGAGCCTCTGGTCCGGCTGGAAGGAAGAAGCTGTCGGCCTGAGCGTGGGCAGCTGGTTCCGGCGCTCAGCTAGGCAGAGGCGTAGCTGGGCCCACTCCTTGTCCATCTCCAGAAGGTCCTATCCCCAGGAGAGCAGTGTGACCCAGCAGAAAGAGCACAGATTTTCAGGCCAGACAGTCCTGGATTCCATTCCGGGCCTGGCTGTGTGACCTTGGGCAGGTTGCTTTGGTTCTCTGAAGCCAGGTTCCTGATCTGTTGTTGCAAGAACTGAATGAGACAGAGTGTGCAAGCAAAGCACAGGCACGATGGCTGGCGGGCAGTCATGGTGTGCAGTAAAGGGAAGCTCTTTTCTACTGCCCACACATTTGCTCTGGCTGAGCCTCCTGCCAGGCTTGCCCTCACTGCCCTCTCAGTCCTTCCTGACTCTCTTCCTTCAAGTTTCCACTCCGCATTCATCCATCAACCATTGGCCAAGCCTGTCCTTGGTGCCAGGCACCAGGCCAGGGGGTGGGATACACAGATGAATGGAACTCCATCCCTGCCCTCAAGGATCTCACTGGCTAGTATGGAACTGAGACATGAAAATCAATGATTATAATTCAGTGTGGTGAGTAGAAAGATCCTTCCAGCAGTCAGTACAGATACTCCAAGGACCATGTGCGTGTGGGGGGAAAGGGATGGCTTCCTGGAGGAGGTGGTGCCAAAGGACGAATGAATGGTCTAAGATCTGGAGGCTAGAGCCAGAAGCAGTTTGCTGTTACTGGAGCTCAGAGGGGAGGGGAGGAAGTTGGAGCAGGAAGCTGGGACCAGCTGACCCAAGGTATTTCCTGTGGGTCAAGGGGGTTAGGACCTTGAAAATACTTTGAAGGGTTTTAAGGAGGGGCTGGTAATTATAGTCAGATTTGCATTTTAGAACGTTTTGGAGAATTCACAGGAAAGAGGAAAGACTAGCACTCTGGAGGGAACCATCTAGGGGATAAATGCAATCTGGGGTGAGAGAGATGGGGAGACTGGAAACATGCTGGGGAGGCAGATCAGGATTGAGTTGTTGCCGAAATAAGGGAGGAAGGGAGACAGGGAGTCAAGTCTGATAACCAAGTCTCTGCCTTGGGCAGTAGGCAGGATGCTCTCTGAGGTGGGCATTACCAGCGGTGGGGAGGCAGGTTGGTTCCAGGGCAATGGGGGTTGGCTTTGGTCAAGTCAAGTCTGGGTGCTGTTAGCCAACCAAAGGCAGAACAGAGTCTATCCTGGGGTACTGGGAGTGTGGATGTGCAAGTAGAACAAGGGGCTTGGATGGATTTAAGGGGTGGGCAGAGGGCAGAACCTGGCAGCCAGGCGCAAGGAGGGTTTGTGGCCTGATCCCAGAAGCAACAGAAGCAGTGGGGCTCTCACATGAGTGTGCGAGGCTGAGGCAACTGTACACATGCAGATACCAGGTCCCACTCCAGGGTCTGCAGATGGGAGCTCAGGACCATCCGTTTTTGCCCCTTTCCCAGGTAATGGCCTCTGGACTTTGATAAACTGGTGTGTGGGGAATGTCAAAAAAGAGGGAATGAGCAGCAGCTTACAGGAGCAGAGCAGCCTGTCATAAAAGAGACTATAGGGTTTGGCAGAGGATCCTCTGGGAAGTGGACCCAACAGTTTCTTCCAGCTGCTTCCAGGATGGGAAGACAGACCACGAATTCAGTGAACTCTGCACAGCTGTGCTGGAGGTAACCCCAGATGTGTCTGCCATTCAGGGTCACCTCTCCATATCCCTAACCCTCTCACCCATCACACCCTGCATACAGCACATGCTCAATGAAGAGGGCAGAACTCAATGTGCTAGTCCTGCCCCCTGGCCCCCAGCCTCCTTGGTGCCTACTTGCACCCTGGATGTGGGTTGGCTGGGCATTTGCTTAGCACTTCTGATGCTTTCACTTGCTTCAGTCTCACCTTTGGAAGAATCCTGTCTGTATCCCTCCCCTCCTCTCTGCCACTCCAGTGCTGCAGTAAAGAAAAAAACACAGGGGTGCCTGATCAGTGCTTATTGAATGAATAGGAAATGGGGCTCCTGATGGTTTGAAAGGCAGAGAATGGATGCCCTTGAGCCAGCTGGAGCGGAGAGGTGGGAGTAGATCATTGTTGCTAACAATCTCTCCTGTTTACCTGGAAATTTGCAATTTTTGAGTGTTATGATAGAATGCTATTAGAGGAAACCAGGGGAGCCCAGAGGGAAACCCTAATTCTAATGAGGGGCCCAAGGACGAATCCTAGAGAAACTAGTCTTATGATATGTGAATCAGCTGAGGTGGGAGAAGGTAAGAACCTTCCAGGCAGAGGAAGCAACTCATGCAAAGGCCAGAGATGAAAGAAAGGCTGGGAATGGGGTTCTGATGAGGACAAGATGAAAGATTCATTTGTTCCACAAATAGTTATCGGATGTCTACTTTTATGTTGGGTCCTGGGCTGGGTGTGGGGGTACAGCTGTGATTGGGAGATGGCAGTCCTTCAAGTGGAGAATTTGGGCTCTGGGAGAGACAGAGATTAAATACCTAAGCATATGAAGACACAAGCTCTGAGATGTTGGCAAGTGGTGTGAAGGAAGAAGACCAGCCAGTTCTGAGTGAGAGAGGAACTAAGGAGGGGTCCCACTTGCCCTGGAATTGGTCAGGGGGAGCTCTGTGAGATGTGAGGTTTCAGCTGGGATTGGAAGGGTGAGGAGGCCTCGCCAGCTATCAAGCTAGGGAGGGGCCTTCCAGGCAGAGGGAACAGCACATGCTAAGACTCAGAACCTAGGAAGAGTTTGGTGCTTTGGAGGAGGTGAAGGCAATGAAGGAGTGGGGAGTGAGAAGGGGGCAGAGAGATGGGCAGGGCCTGGATGGGCCCAGGGCTTTACAGGGCTGGTGAAAGGTTTGGGTTTTGTCCTATGATTAAGATGTTTTGTATTACAAACTTCTAATTTACAAGTTTTAAAGCGGGAGCAGACTTGCACTTTAGAATGATCACTAGAAAGATCACTCTGCCGGCAGGAGATTTAAGAGAGTGGATGACACTAGGAGCTAGGAGGTGCGGTGGCCTGAGTTAGGGCAGATCCCCTGGGGGTGGAGAGGAGGGGGTGGTCCTGAAAGACACTGAAGTAGTGGGATGAAGAGGAGTTGGGCTCTAGGACAGTGGTTGAGGAGTCAGAGATGCCCCCAGCTTTCTAGCCCGGGGACACAGGATGAAGGGCAGGTTTGCGGGAGGATGCAGCGCCCTGCCCTGGACAGGTGGTGGTAAGTACTTCAGGTGCTCTGGCGCAGCGAAGAGCTGGGTGCAGGGCAGAGGTCCCACTGGAAGGTCCAGACTGGGAGGTGTGCAAACCTCGAGAGTTATCAGAAGTGAGAATGTGAGGGACTCCCAGACAGTGAGGGTACACAGCGGGTTGCCGGGGCCAGTCAGGCAGGGAGGAGTGACCACAGAGCAGGAACAGGGGAGCCAGGAAGCAGGCGGGAATACCTCGGCCCCAGAGGCCGGAGTGAAGCTGCCCACTAACATCCCACACTGTGCCTGCCTCTTTGAGGGGTCATTTTGTCTGTGCCCCTGCCTCTCATGGGACTTTCCACCCAGGAGGGCTGTACACCACCCACGTGTGCTCTCTTGAGAGGAAAGGGTAAGAACGTGAGGTCCAGGATCCCTGGATTAGGGCCTGGCCCTGAGACTGGCTGTGTGGGTGATCTTGGGAGAACATCTCGTCTTCTAGGGGGGCTGGCACTGCCTGTCTAGGGAACTGGCACTGCCCCTCTCTCCGGGTGAGGACTGCGAGGGTGAGAACATCTGGCTCCCAGTGGGCACATAGTACCTTGATCTTTTGTCTGCACTGAGCTGGTGGAAAGAGCTTTGTAAACAGTGAAGCTTGAACATAAGGAGTCTGCCTGTGCTCCTTTCATGGTACAAACCAGAATGTTTGGAGGTGAGAAGCAAGGGGAAGAAAACAGGCCCTGGGCCGCTAGACCGCAGGGCACCTGGCAGGGACCCCACACCTGGCACCAGGTCAGCTGTTCTCCACCTGTCGGCTGGACCCAGGTCGCCGTGGTCAGCGCCAGCTCCCACGGGGAGGACGCGGAGACCGCGCGGGCGTGTCGAGTGGGACGCGAGTGGGGTCAGCGCGCCGCCTGGTGGTCACTTGGGGCGCCTCCTGGGGGCGCTTTGCCGCGCCAGGAAGATGACCCGCACCCGCCCGCTGTGCTGCTGTCTCTGTCTCTCGCGCCAGTGCCTGGCGCCCAAGCGCTTGGTGGAAACTCCTGAAGCCAAGGGAGGGCCTGTCCGGCTCGGAGACGTTGTTGAGCAATCGAGCTCTCGAGCCAGATTGCCTGGGTCCCAATCCTTCATTTGCCACTGTGACTTAGGTAAATGCCTTCACCTCTCTGTGCCCAGCCTCTTCATGGGGATAGTTGACAGTATGCACGTATGAGCTTGTTGGGAGCAGCGTCTGGCACATAGAAAGTGCTCAGTAAGTGCCACTTGTCCTTATATTTGCATTCGGTTCCTCATTCAACCTCAGGTGCTCACGTCGCTGTCGGATCAGGAGCTTTGCAGGGAGGCTGCTCTGGGGTAGTTATGGTCACGACTGAGTCAGGGAGAGGGGTCGTCCACCTGGGCACAGAAAGGGAGCCTCGAGTTCTTTATTTGTGAAAGGGTCAGCATAACATCCGTAAGTGAACAAATTCCACTTTCTTTTCACGGAAGGGGCGCAGGGTGGGCGGAGAGGCGGGGCGCCCCCAGGTTCCAACGCTCACACGCACCCTGGCCCTCCAGTTCGTCTCCACTCCAGGTCACAGCGGCCAGAATCCCGGGACACGTGCCCCTCTGGACCCCCGACGGACACTGGGTCCAGAGCACCCAATGGCAGCCCTCCGGAGGTCGAGGCGTCCTTCCTGCAGGGTCCCTGGCACCCCGCATAGAGCTAGCGGGGGCCCGCTGCCCACCAGGCATCCAGAGGGCCTGGCTGCGCCTTCCATTTCCAGGCCGATGGTGACGCCTAGCGGTGGAAGGAAGGACTACCGGGACCTCCCCTCCATTTAAGGAACTCCTATCTAAACTCGTGGGCACCCGTAGGTGGGGGTGCGGGGGAGTGGCGGGCAGTGTTGGGGGGGCATTGAGATGGGGGAGCAGACACTGTCAGGGTGATCCCAGAGGTGAAGCGTTCCCAGAGCAGCGCTGACCTGGGTTTCTGTTGGGGAGATGGGATCAAAACCTTCCAATTCCTAATCTGATTAAAGATGGGGCAGGGGTGGTCCAGGGGCCCTCAGGAAGGGGCAGGGTTGGAGTGGAGCCAAATGAGACCCCAGAGAATTCAGGAGGAAGACTTCCATAGTATTCTCTTTCCACCCCATTTGGGGTCATCACTGTTCTCTCCAGTGCCCCAGCCCTTCCCAGATTTCAGTGTAGGGCGGTACATTGGGAGATGAGTCTGGGACTGCCCACAGCCTGAAAGGGACCTTGGTCGGGCAACTCCCAGGAAGGGTCAGTGCACCTGTGAAGAGGCAGCAGGAAGGACACCATGGAGGTGTTTCCTGAGCGCCCACACCTGACTAGGGAGTCTGCTGCCTTTCAGGCTTGGAGGGCGGGAACTCGGCCCAAAGGCATAACCTACTCACCCTTGAATGTCAGGCCCTGAATCAGCCAACTCTGGATGTGGGATTTCACAGACTGCCAACTCCAAGGATGCAGAATCATACTCCTCACACCCTGGACCATGGTCTTGCCTCCTGTGCTCCACCTTCCTTGAAGGGCCCCACCATCTACCTCGCTAGAATCTTGGTGCCAGCCTTACCCCCAGTCTCTCTTCCTGATGTCCAGTTGCGTCTCCTCCAACCTGCTGGAGGCTTCAGGACTCCATCCCTGCTCACTAGGACCACAGCAGCCTGGAAGGGTCTCTCCCAGTCATTCCTTACTTACCCCAGAGTCGAAGGAAAGATGCAAACCAGATGATCTTCTGTTTCATATCCTTGGAGGACTTCCTACAGCCTCAAACTAGTCAAGGCATATTGAGAACACTCATGAAATGGTATCCAAATTCTCTCATTTAATCGCACAACACCTCCATGGCTTCCTTCCTGCTGCCTCTTCACAGCTGCACTGACCCTTCCTGGGAATTTTGCCCAATTAAGGTCCCTTTCAGGCTGTGGCCAGTCCCTAGTGGGGTAGGTTCTGTTATCGCCGCATTTTACAGATGGGAAAACAGAGACTTCAGGAAATAAGGTGGCTTCCCCAGAGACCCATAGCTAATACTCTTCAGAGCTGGGATTTGGACCCAGGCAGCCATGGCACCCCACTCCAGCACTCTTGCCTGGAAAACCCCATGGACGGAGGAGCCTGGTGGGCTGCAGTCCATGGAGCCGCTAAGAGTCAAACACGACTGAGCGACTTCACTTCCACTTTTCACTTTTCATGCATTGGAGAAGGAAATGGCACCCCACTCCAGTGTTCTTGCCTGGAGAATCCCAGGGACGGGGGAGCCTGGTGGGCTGCCGTCTATGGGGTCACACAGGGTCGGACACGACTGAAGTGACTTAGCAGCAGCAGCAGCAGCAGCCCATTCTTTCACTCAGCACACCAGCATGTCCTAATGTGAAGTATTTGTTGTGTTGGCTGGGATATTCCTTTTTTTTTTCTTCAAATAGTACAGATGAACAATTTTAGTTTTCATAGAAATGTTTCCATTTAAGGCTTTTTCTTCTATTTTATTTTATTTATAGCAAGGGATACTGGTTTCCCATTTATAGAGGTGATACAAAGTGACTCTTTAAAATGATTTTATTTTAGGGGAAAAGATTAGCTAACTGAAAGCAAAAGTGAAAGTCACTCAGAAGGCTCTTTTTGACCCCATGGATATACAGTCCATGGAATTCTCCAGGCCAGAATACTGGGGTGGGTAGCCGTTCCCTTCTCCAAAGGATCTTCCCAACCCAGAGATCGAACCCAGGTGTCCTGCATTGCAGGCAGATTCTTTACTGTCTGAGCCACCAGGGAAGCCCAAGAATACTGGAGTGGGGAGCCTATCTGTTCTCCAAGGGATCTTCCAGACCCAGGAATCAAACTGGGGTCTCCTGCTTTGCAGGCACATTCTTTACCAGCTGAGGTACAAGGGAAGCCCAACTGAAAGCAAAATAGTAAGTATATGACAGACCAGGTAGAATGTGGAGATGGGATATGAGAGTCGGCGCACTTGCTGCCACCCCGTGCTTCTCAGGAGAAAAGGCAGACACGCTGCAGCACACTTGTGAGCACTCTGGCCCTGCTTGTTACTGACGAGGGTTCTTGACCTCCTTAATCAATAGAAATTGACCAGAGGCCAGACAAGAAATTCATGCTAGGCTTTACTGGGGCCCTGCTGCAGCAAAGGGGAATGAGATCAAGTAACAGGTCCCCCTGCCTGCTTGCTCACCTAGGAAGGGTGAGCTGGTTCCTTACACGCGGTGAGGGTATGAGTGTGTCCAGGGATCAGACCTGAGGGGTGGCTAGGTGGCTTGCTTACCCCTTTGGTGGTGTGTGCAAGGGGCATGCAGAGTACCCTGCTTTTGCCCTTGCTCTGGGCTCTTCACAAGTGGCAGTTGGGTTTTTTTGGCCTTTTTATATCTTGTCCATAATTTGTTCCAACTATGAATGCATGCAGTTATTTTTTCTCTGTATTTTGTCCAGATGCAAGCATTGTAGCAAAGGGTCCCAGGTCCTAGGTCCCGGTCTGTCTCAGACTTACCATGCCAGCCTGCCCCTTGCTTTCTCTTCTCTACCAGCACCCCCTTTCTGGGGCCTCTGAACCATTTGCATCTCCCCAAACATACCAAGTTTTGCCTTGCCTTGGTGCCTTTGTACATGCCATTCATGCCACCTGGCAGCTCCTTCCTCCGTGACTGCATGGTGAACACCTGCTTGCCACTGGACCCTTCACCCACCTCACTGTCATTCCCTTCTCGAGGATTTCTGAAATGGAATTGACACCTCTCCCATCAATATTCCCTCAGAGTCACTTGGCCTCACTTTGTTCTCCCTTCTCTTCCCAGACTGTGAATTCCTAGAAGACAGGGGCAGTCTTCTTTGGTCCAGTGCCTAACACTCAGAAGGAGCATGGTATATGAGTGTATGGTTTGAATGAATGATTTCCATAGGAGGTCAGGTGGGGGGTAAGGGAGGTCAAGTGGGGATAAGGGTGATTCCAGCTGGGAGGAGTTGGGCAGGGAGTACAGCTTTTAAGGAGAAGGTGGGTGTGGGTTCTTGAGCTGGATGTTGATGACGGCTTGGAGAACAGTCTCCCGGACCCAGATCTAAGGCTCTATATGGCAACTTATATTCTGTTAAAGAGGAACGGCAAGTTAGTGGGAAAGTCTGTATATTTAATAAATGATGCTGCCATATCGATGGTCCATCTGGAAGAAAATAAAGCCACATCCTCCCCTCTCACCTGACACCACCTGCGAAATAGATCCCTGATGGGTGAAAAATCAAAGCTAAAAATATTAGGAGAAAAATTAGAAGAATAATTTTTTAACCTTGCAGGGACAGAAGACCCAGAAGTCTTACAAAAGAGAAAGATTTTTTTTTACAGAAGAACATTTTTCTGGGTGACATATGTTTCCACAAACAGAAAGGCCAACAGCAGACTTTAAAAAATACTGTTAGCACAGCCAAAAAAAAATACTGTTGCCACACATGCGTAACAGACAAAGGGTTAATATCCTTACTATGAAAAAAATTATAAGCCAATAAGAAAAAAACAAAAAATAAGAGCGGGCAGAAGTAGAAATAAGCAGTTGACAGAAAACATATGTAAAAAGAAATTTAGCCTCAGAAGGCGTCAGGGAAATACAATTTAAAATAACGAGACATATTTTAAAAATTTATTTTATTAAAATATAGTTGGTTTACAATGTCATGTTAATTTCTGGTGTACAGCAAAGTGATTCAGCTATAAGTGTATGTATAATATATAGTCCTTTTTGTATTCTTTTTCATTGTGGTTTATCACAGGTATTGACCATAGTTCTCTGCGCTATGCAATGAGGACCTTGTTGCTTATCCATTCTGTATTCAATAGTTTGCATCTGCACATCTCAGACTCCCAATCTGTCTCTCCCCCACCCTCTTGGCAACCACAAGTCTGTTCTCTGTGTCTGTGAGTTTGCTTCTGTTTTGTAGATAAGTTTATTTGCGTCACACTTTAGGGTTTACACACCAGTTCAGTTCAGTCGCTCAGTCGCGTCTGACTCTTTGCGACCCCATGGACTGCAGAACGCCAGGCTTCCCTGTCCATCACCAACTCCCAGAGTTTACTCAGAATCATGTCCATTGAGTCGGTGATGCCATCCAACCATCTCATCCTCTGTCGTCCCCTTCTCCTCCTGCCTTCAATCTTTCCCAGCATCAGGGTCTTTTCCATGAGTCAGTCCTTCGCATCAGGTGGCCAAAGTATTCAGTCCTTCAGCATCAGTCCTTCCAATGAACATTCAGGACTGATTTCCTTTAGGATGGACGAGTTGGATCTCCTTGCAGTCCAAGGGACTCTCAAGAGTCTTCTCCAACACCACAGTTCAAAAGCATCAATTCTTTGGCACTCCGCCTTCTTTATAGATTTTACACATAAGTGATATCACATGGTATTTGTCTTTGTGACTTAGTGTGATAATCTCTAGGTCCATCCATGTTGCTACAAATGGCATTATTTCATTCCTTTTTATGTCTGACAGTATTCCATCTCCTTTATCCAGTCATCTGTTGATAGACATTTAGGTTGTTTCCATGTCTTGCCTATTGTGAATAGTGCTGCTATGGACATAGGGATGTATGTTTCTCTTTGAGTATAGTTTAGTCAGGATATACGCCCAGGAATAGGATTGCTGGATCATATGGTAGTTCCATTTATAGTTTTTTGAGGAACATCCACACAGTTTTCCATAGTGGCTGCACCACTTTACATTCACACCAACAATGTAGGAGGGTTCTCTTTACTCCAAATCCTCCCCAGCATTTGTTATTTCTAGATTTTTTAATGATGCCCATTCTGACCAGTGTGAAGTGGCACCTCATTGTAGTTTTGATTTGCATTTCTCTAATAATTAGCAAGATTGGGTATCTTTTCATATGACTGTTGGCCATCTATATGTCTTCTTTGGAGAAATATCTCTTTAGGTCTTCTGCCCATTTTTTTATTGGGTTGCTCATGTTTTTTGTTATTGTTGCAAGTTGCATGAACTGTTTGTATATTTGGAAATTAAGCCCTTGTCAGTTGCATGAGAACAGTTTTAGATTTACAGAAAAAATTAAGCAGATAGTACAGAGAGTTCCCATTGATATCCCTTGTCCCACCCCATACAGTTTCCCCTAATATTAACAACTTATATTAGCATGGATGTCTGTTACAATTAAAGAAACAATAGTAAGATTTCCCTGGTGGTCTAGTGGCTAAGATTCTCTGGTCCCAGTGCAGGAGGCCCAGGTTTGATCCCTGGTCAGGGAACTAGGTCCCACATGCTGCAGCTAAAGATCCCAGTAGTGATATACTATTGTTACACACAAATGTTATTCACTCAGTCATTCTTTGTGCCCCTGTGGACTGTAGCCCACCAGGCTCCTCTGTTCATGGAATTCTCCAGACAAGAATACTGGAGTGGGAAGCCATTCCCTTCTCCAGGGAATCTTCCCAACCCAAGGATTGAACCCAGGTCTCCTTCTTTGCAGGTGGATTATTTACTGTCTGAATCACCTATAGTGATATATTATTGTCAACTAAAGTCCATACTTGTATTTAGATTTTCCTAGTTTTTACCATGTTTTGTCCCAGGATCCCATTCGGGATACCTCATTACATTTAGTCTCAGACTGTTCTTATTTTTGATGACTTGACAGTTTGAGGAGTACGGTCAGGTTGTTGTTGTTTTTTTTTTGTAGAATACCCTCTGCTGGAATTTGTCTGATCTTTTTCTCATAGACTGGGCCTATGCATTTTGGGGAGGTTGACTACAGAAGAGAAGTGGCATTCTCATCACATCATGTTAAGGATACATATGTAATTGTTTAGTCACTAAGTTGTGTCCAATTCTTTTGAGACTGTATGGATGTTACCTGCCAGGCTCCCTTGTCCATGGGATTTCCCAGGCAAGAATACTGGAGTGGATGGCCATTTCCTTTTCCAGGGAATTTTCCCAATCCAGGGATTGAACCCACGTCTCCTGCATTGACAGGTAGATTTTTTACCACTGAGCCACCGGGTAAGCCCACGTATATCATAGGGAAGAACAAATTTGACTCCATATTGGATCTCTTTCTTTTACTTTATACCTCTGTATTCTATTGTTTTTTCCACAAGTTAATCCCTGAAAGGATGTTACCTATATCTTAAAATACACATAATGGCTCATCTCTGGGAACCCTGCCTCCCAGGCCTGAGCATGAAGCTAATATACCTTGTTTAGTAATCAGGTAGTATCCTGACCAGGTCTATCTGTGAATGGCTGAAGGAAAGAAGAAATGAACACATCCTCTTCAGGGTCTGAATAGAACCAGGAATTATTTGGAGCAACTTATTCCTGTTTTTACCTCCTCACCTTCCCTTCTCTGTTCTATAAAAGGGACTAGCATCCATACCTGGGCCAGACAGTTCTTTGGGACACTGGTCCGCCATCTTGGTCTGCTGGCTTTCCAGATGAAGTTGCTGTTCCTTGCCCCACAACTCATTGACTTACTGGCCGGCTGTGCGGTGAACAGACTGAGCCACAGTGTCAACAATGACAGTTGATGTTGACCTGGATTACCTGGTTGCAGTTGTCTTTGTCAGGCTTTTTCTCTGTAGTTATCCCTCACTCCCTAGCCTGCCTCTTCCATGCTCTACTCTTTAAAAGGGTGTCGTCATGTACAGCCCACAGTTAAGGAGGGAGGGATGAAATGCCCCTCTTTTAGGATGAACTGACTGCATCATTTACCTGGAATTCTTCTTTCCCCTTTTATTAACTTATTCAATCATTTATTAAAACCACTGTGGACTCGTGTATATTTATTTTATGCTTTGGGTTGTAATCCAATACTACTTTATTAATTTTGCTGTTCAAATCCCTGTGATGTATTTTTTACCCTTTGGATTGAAAAAATGAAAAGACTGATGAACAACCAGGGCTGTGGCACCTGTGGGGTGCTGGCTGCTCAGAGTGGGAACTGCTGTCCCTTTGGAACTAGAATTGCATTTTCTGACTAAAACACTGGAAGGAAAAAGAGAAGAGCAAATGTATATAGTTTAAGCCCATTTTATATAAAAAGAAGGAATATCTGAAAAAAGAAATATCTCTCTCTTCCTCTGTCTCCTGACAGCCATACTGTCTCAGCCTCATTCCATTCTTCCAATGGGTCTCTGTGCAACCCCTTCCTATGCTCAGTGGCTTTTTGGCGCCCTTAGAATAACATTCAAACAGTGGTCTACAGCGCCCTCTATTGGGCATCAACTCAAACGTCCCTCCTTCAAGGGCCCTTCCCTGGCAGTTCCACCCAAACCAGCCTGGTCCCTGCCCCATCACTCCCAGCCCATCACCCCACCATTCCCCCCAGTCCCCACCCAGAGATTGCATCACTATCTGAAATGTTCACTGTCTATTGTCTGCCCCCTCACTAGAATGTAAGCCCCATGAGGGCAACGGGCATGGTGGTTGTTGTCTTGTTTTCCCGTAGCCCAGGCTTAGCACAGGGCTCAGCACAGAGTGGGTGTCAATTCTTCCTACCTGCTTAGTGAACAGCCTTAGAACAATAAGGCGAGACAGCGCTCCTTCAGCCACGTTAGTGATCTCAGGGGTGTGGGGCTGTAAAGGGAAGGAGGAGCTTATCAAGTTTTTCTTTAGATACCTCTGGTTTGTTTAGCTGTTACAAAGAACATGTAGTATGGTGGTTTGTAATTAAAAAGAAAATCAAATAAAGTTAATTTTAAAACCGAGAAAAGAAAGAAATTAAAGTTTTCATTTCCTGGGGGGAAAAATAAGAAAAAAAACAGAAGGTTTTACGTGAGAAGTTGGTTGTGAGAGAGCATGGGTAGTCTCCTGAGATGAGCTGCTGAAGAGGACTGGAGAATATGGTGGCAGAGGGGCAAGACAAGGAGGTTCTAGAATTCTTATAAGAGGGACTGGGTAGAAGGGGTGGGAGGAAGAGGCAGAGATAGGAGATCTGGAGTTGTCTGTAGGTTGTGCTGGGGTGGTTGGTGGGGAGCCTGACCAGTGGGGGTGACTAGGTCACTCCATGTCACCACCATTGGGATTTAGCCAGCCTCATAATCCAGTCCCTGGATCCAGCCACTTTTGGGGGTCAATCATCTCCCCTCTCTTGGCTTCAGTTTTCCCAGCAACAAAATAGGGATTGATTCAGGAGTCACCAAAGTTTTCCCAGCTCAGATGACCACTTCAGTGGGCACTGACTCCTGGGGTCCTAGGAAACTTGAATTGGGTCAGAGTCCTTGAGAGTCCCTTGGACAGCAAGGGGATCAAACTCCTTTAGGTCAGTCTTAAAGGAAATCAATCCTGAATATTCATTGGGAGGACTGATGCTGAAGCTGAAGCACCAATACATTGGCTACTGACTCATTGGAAAAGACCCTGATGCTGGGAAAGATTGAGGGCAGGAGAAGGGAGTGACAGAGGATGAGATGATTGGATGGTATCACTGACTCGGTGGACATGAGTTTGAGAAAACGCAGGGAGATAGTGAAGGATAGGGAAGCCTGGTGTGCAGCACTCCATGGGGTTGCAAAGAGTCGGACAAGGTTTAGCGACTGGACAAGACTCTGCAAGCAATCTCCCCTCTCATCATCGGAGCGCTCAAGATGGCCACATCCTCTGGCCAACAGAGGGCGCTGCGGCATCGCCGTACCCCCAAGCGGTTTGCTGAAGCTGAGGTTTTGGGTGTGCCCCGTGGATCACTGCGTCCCTATCAACCAGATCTTCCTCTCTACAGCCCTGGTCACACTAGTATCCACAGAACTCGAGTATCTGGTTCTCTGAGCCTGGACCCCACGCTATTATCAGTTGCTGAGTCCAGATGAAACACAGGCCTATGGGCCACACAGTAAGGGGCGTGGACTTACGCAAATAAGCTGTATCAGGAAGTCAGGCTGGACATTTGATCTGTCTGCCCAGAACTGTCACATCCTGACCCATGATTAAGACTCTGCCAAATCCAGATTAAAATCTAGATTCTGATACTTGCTCGTTGTGTGACCTTGGCGAGGAAGCTCCTAAATGTTCTAAGTCCACTTTCCACTTGTAAAGTGGAAAGCCAGTATCTCCAACACCACAAGATTGTCGTAGGAGTTAAATCAGGTATGTAGTAATAACTATAATAGTGAATACTGAGTAGTGCCAGGAAACTCTTCTAAGTGTATTGCATGAATTGATTTGTTTAATCCTCACTATAAGCAGATGAAAAGCTATGAAAAACCTGGACAATGTATTAAAAAGCAGAGACATCACTTTGCTAACAAAGGCCTATCTAGTCAAAGCTATGGTTTTTCTGGTAGTCATGTACGGATGTGAGAGTTGGACCATAAAGAAGGCCGGGTGCAGAAGAATTAATGCTTTCAAACTGTGGTGCTGGAGAAGACTCTTGAGAGTCCCTTGGACAGCAAAGAGATCAAAGCAGTCAATCCTAAGGGAGATCAACCCTGAATATTCATTGGAAGGACTGTTGCTGAAGCTGAAGCTCCAATACTTTGGCCACCTGATGCAAAGAGCCAACTCTTTGGAAAAGACCCTGATGCTAGAAAGATTGAGAGCAAGAGGAGAAGCGAGTGACAGAGAATGAGATGGTTGGATGGCATCACTGACTCAATGGACATGAGTGAGCAAACTCAGGGAGACAGTGAAAGACAGAGAAGCCTGGAGTGCTACAGTGCATGGGGTTGCAAAGAGTCAGATATGACTTAGTGACTGAACAAGAACAATAAGCAGATGAGGTCTGTCCTATTATCCCCATTTTGTAGATGGAGACATAACCCTTGCTGTAAAGGAAATTCTAGTCCAGTGGGGAGACAGAGAAGTGAGCAAAAATCCTTTGAGCCAAATTAGTCTGTACTGTTCAATGAAATGAGAATTTAAGCCATAAATATTTAAGCTCTAATAGGGTCCTCATAATCCCCCCATGAGCCTATTTTACAGATGAGGAAACTGAGGCCCAAGAGGCTGCAGCACTCACCCAAAGATGCACAGCAGAAATGGTAGCAGCAGTATTGTCTGATTCTGGTGTATGCTCTTCCCCGAAAATAAACACAAATATAATTTAAACCCAGACACTCACCATGTAATTATGTTTTTCTGAAAAGCCCCCTGCCCTTCCTTAAAAATAAAGCCTCCAAACCCCTAAACATCCTCTACACAGATATTCAGGGCCAACTGTGTCTTTCTACCCACTGCTCTGCCTCTGGATTTACAGAGTGAGGAGCGAGATTACTTCTGCCTGGTAAGACTGGAGAAGGATTCACCCAAGAGGTGACACTCAAGGTGGGACTTGAAGGATGTATAGAAGTGTGCCAAGAGAACAGGGAAGGAAGCCCACCCAGGAAGAGGGCATGAATGAAGGTGTTGGGTGTTCATGTTGGAGGAGGCAGGGAGGTGTTCTTGGTAGGGAGTAGGGTGAATAAAGTCAGAAGGCAGGGCCACCCAAGGAAGCTGTTTGGGGACCAATAAGGGCAGGAGGCCTGGGGTTGGGGGACCAGAAATGGTATAGAAAATGCAGGATGAAACCATATTTCGGGGAAGACAAAACTTTGACTAAAGGATTGCTGCATTGACTGTGTATCCTAGGGACCTGCTGGAGGTAAAACCACTACCAATAGCCCCCTGAGCTGTGCTGTCTCCTCCCAGCCAGTCACACAGCAGTGCCCTTGCCAGTCCTGCCCATCTCAGGGGCTGGGTGTTATCTGTTGCTTAGGGCACCTCACTGGCAGCCCACCCTGGCACAGAGACTGTGTGTAACCCACCCAACTCCTATGTGAAGCTGAGTTGTGTTTGCTTGTGCCCTGAGGCTGTGTGTAGACAAATGTGTGTGAGTTTTGAGTGCGTGTGAAGACAGAAGTATGCAGTTGCACATGTGAATGTATATTCAGTGTATATTCCGTGGGCCGAGGGTGAGGGTGCACAGGGCTGGGGCCCAGGACTCCGCATTTCTGCATGTAGGCGGAGGCTGCTGTACTCTTGCGCCTGCGTGCAAGTGCAGCTGAGTGGAGGCAGAGTTCTGTGCATGTGACTGTGCTTTGATGTCGTTTTAGTCACTAAGTTGTGTCTGACTCTTTGCGACCTCATGGACTATAGCCCACTAGGCTCTTCTGTCCATGGGATTTCCTAGGCAAGAATACTGGAGTGGGTTGCCATTTCCTTCTCCAGGAGATCTTCCCGACCTAGGGATCAAACCTGCGTCTCCTGCATTGGCAGGTGGATTATTTGCAGGGACGCTCATGTGACTGTCCTTTAGGAGGCACCTGGGTTGTAGGAGATGGAGAGAAGCTAGCGCCTAGAAATGGCTCAGCATACTGTGAGATCCAAATTCTAGGGTTGCTTAGAAATGGCCAAACCAGGAGGCACGTGCAAATCAGATGAAAGTGATATGCAAATAAGAAGGCTTTTTCCTATTCTGGCTGGCGCCCCAGGAATCCTCCCAGAGCCCCGGGGCAGAGAAAGTGGGGCTCTGAGGGTGCTGGGAGCAGAACTTCTTGTTACCTTGGTCTCTCCCAGCTTGTGGATTAAGGCTCAGAACCCCATGGGATTCCATGGCCACCGGAGGCTTTTAGGTGTCACCCTGCCTAATTCCCAGATGTGGGTGTAGCAGGCGGGGAGGCGGGCGAGAGGAGCTAGGGGAGCTGGGTGGGAGCGCCCAGGCCCACCGAGGAGAATGGATGTCACAGCGACAGCTGGCTCAGTCTGCATTCGCTGGTCAGGCACAGTTGTTGGGGCGCCAAGGCGAGGGATCAAGGGGAGACAGAAGGCCTGGCAGTGGGCGGGCAGGGCCCCTGGGGCTTCCCCTGGTGCGGGTGCTCAGAGCACAGACTGATGGAGCTGGGGAGGCCTACACAGCCATCTGCCGACCCCTCCCTGTGTGCAGGGGCTTGAGGTCCAGGGAGCAGGGGCAGATTTGCCCGCATGACCTCATGGGGCAGGCACTGGCCCAGTCTCCCTGCTCCCCTTGTGGGCTGCATCCTGGCTCACCCACACGTGTTGCGCCAGCAGCGCACACACCTGCACCGCACACCCTCACCGACGCCTCGTGCATCTTCTGCGTGCAGCACACTCACCAGCATGGAGGACTGAGAGCTCGGCACGCCCCTCTCCCAGGCCTGAACATCTGCCCACAGTGTGCACTCTCCCACCCAGCCCTCTTGCCTTACACCGAAGGGCTTGTCTGCAGACGGCCAGGGCGGGGGACTCACGGGGGCTTCCTCAGCCCCACCAGCTCCCCAAAGCACTGCTGCCACTGCCGGGCGTGCTGGCAGCTCTTCCCCCATCTAGTTTCAGATTCACATGCAGTTCAGGCTCCAGCTGCCCCTAGAGGAGGGGTGAGGGGCTCGCCTGCCTCCCAGGTCATTTGTCCCTGTGACAGGTCTCTTCCCTGGGGGAGAGCCTACTGCCCCTCCGCTGGGCTCCTGAGGGCAGAGGCTGTGTCTCCTCCTCAGACAGACTGCCCGCCCTGCCCGGAGCCAGCACTGGGCCCCGCACAATCTTAATGGTGTGGGGTGACTGGACAAATGACCTCAGTCTATGATTAAGCCAAAGGTCAAAAGTCAGATCTCATGAGGGCCAGGATCGGACATCCAGCCTGACCAGGACAGAGTCCTGCTATCCCAGCGACAAGGGCAGAGGTATCTCCCGACACTGCTTTGCTCACAGGTCCCTCCCGCTGCCCAGGCAGCTGTAACCCTGGACAGCAGTGACCCCAGTCTTGTCCAGGGGCTCAATCTCCTTCCCAGGAAGGCTTCCTCAGTGTCAGCCTCAAACCTCCCCCACGCTCCACAGCGTTTCCTCTCATTGGGCTTCCTGGGGCTCTCACAGGTCTCCTAATCTTACAGTTTTCCAAGATGTATTGTCTCTGTTGGAATTTTTTTTAATTAAAAAAAAAAAAGTGAAGCCCAGAGGGATTGCAGCGACTACCCCAGGCCCGTCACCTCGTGGGTCAACAGGCTGATAGAAAGGAAGGGCCTGCCCGAGGCCCCCGGGAATTGAGGGCAGAGGCTCTGTCTCCTGGCTCTAGACCCTCCCCCTTCTGGCAGCCTCTCATGCATCTTCTTCCACCCTGGTCCTGCCCTCAAGCCCCTCCTGAGGATGAGTGTAGGCCTTTGGCTTCAGCCCAGCGCCCACTTGGCCCCGTTTAGCAGTTTCCCTTGACATGGGCTGCTGAGTGAGCTTACAGTTGAGGGAGAGTAGGCAGGTAAGGATGGAGCTGGGGGAGGGCAGCAAGCCCCTGCGGAGACCCACTGTGGGGAGCTGACCCTCCCCTGGCCTGGTCACACCCTGAGGGGCCCTGCTCAGATAGAGGGGTGGCCCTGCTGCCTCGAGAGTTGTGGGCTCACCGGCAAGCGGTGGGTGGCTGGAGAGTGTTGCAGGAGGACATGACCCGCTCCCTCTGCCCCAGGCCTCCTGGGAGGTGTGGGGAGCGGCCAGGCGCCTGGCTGCCAGACCACAGCCCCAGCGCCAACAGGAAGCAGAGCCTCTCTCAGAGAGCCTCCAGCCTCACGGAGAAAACAGTGCCCCGACCTGAGGTAGCTCCAGGGTGAAGGGGAGACACAGCCCCTGCCCTCAGGGAGCTCAAGTTTAAAGCAGACAGCCATCCTGTTTCCCTTTGGTAATTCAGAAGCCTGCATTCCCAGTGCAGTTTGTGTAAAAGCTGTTTCCCCCGCTAGGATCAGGCCCACATCTAGCTTGTTCACGGCTGTCTCTGGCCCCCAGCAGACGTGTTGAGATGTGTTGGACAGAACAGGGCAGGGACAGTCACAGTCCAGCTCAGGGAAACCCAGGTCTTCTCCCCTCTGCGGGTCCAGTCAGTTGCCAGAAGCTACTGGTTTTTCTCCAAAAATCACAGGCTTGGCCCATCTGGACTTCCTGCCAACTCCCAGGCCAGCCTTTCCAATCTCTTCTCCTCACTGTAGTCAGAGTGGTCCTTCCAAGACCCACATCTGAACAATCACTTCTGGGCCTAAACCTTCCATGGCTCCGCACTTCCAGCTCCTCGTCTGGCATTCACAGCCTTTCACTCCTGGTCTCACAGGGCTTCTGTATCTCATCCCAGTCTCACACGTTCCCTCCAATACCCTCAAGCCTCTCTTCTCCCTCTGCCCACCTGGGGATGAAGGATGTCTGCTCTGCGCTCATGTAGCCTTCTGTCTCTCTATTTGTCTTGGGTACAGGGCCTGGCACCTGCTTACCTTTAAGTCTCCATATGCTCGCCAGGGCTCAGACTCAGAGAGATGGACAAACAGCCGCTAACACTCAGCCTTCCCCATTCTGCTTCCTACCCATCCATCCAGACCCTTGCTCGCCCTGCTCTGAGTACCTTCCTATCACCTGTCACAGCTGGCGTTGATCTCGTTTGCGGACTGCCAGCCCCGGCCCCTGGCGAGTGAGCTGGAGATGGCTGAGACTCCATCTCTGCCTGGAGCATGCTGGTCCTGCTGTCTGAGCAGCAGCCAGCAACCCTGGCTAAGTGGGTATTTTGCATGAACTGCCTCTTTCTTCCTGGGAGCCCTGGGGAGGCAGCTCCAACACTCTGGCCCATCTGACACACAGGACAGCAGAGACCTCAGCAACTTGTCTAGGGACACAGTGTCAGTGGCTGGGGGGTTGAGATGGGGGTGCAGGCTTCATCTGCTGCCCTGTGCCTCGTCCAGAACAAGGCAACACCCTCAGGACACCAAGGGTCCGGAGCCGCCTCCAGACCCTGCCTCCGTCCCTTGTGTTCTGCTCTTCCCGGACACGTCTCCTGTTCCTCTGCCTGGAGATCAGGGCCAGTGGGGGAGGGCAGTCAGCAGCTGCCGGAGCAGATGGACAGCAGTGACCAAGTCAGAGACAGGGAGCAAGGTCAGACAGCAGAAACAACTTCCAGACCCTGGCCTCTTGGGGACAAGACCCGTGTCTTCTTTCTGTGAAAATGAATGAATCTTCCCCCCGGGGAGCAGGGAAGGACTCCCTTTGTCCAGCCAGAAGAGTCTGCTGTGATGGTGGAGGGGCGGAGACATCTGGCTGGAGGCAGGGGAAAGGCAGAGATGAGAGTACCCGGGGCTCCATGGTGCTCTGCTGGGCGGGAAAGGGTTAAGCCCACCCCCTGGCCAGCCTGCTCACTCAGGCCTCCGCGCGGTGTATGCTTTGGCTCAGGGAGCCGGCTCTGTTTGTCTGAGGTGTCCCTCCTTCGCCCTCCTTCCCAGGGCTATTGGCAGGCCCTCGGCCCCACAGGCCACCAGCTGTGCAGTTCTCAGGGCTGTGTCTGGGGCGATGGGGCGTGAGAACAGCTGGGGCTGGGGGTGCGGAGCATCGAGGCGGTGGGGCAGGGCCCTGGGCCTGCCGTGGTCACACAGAGGGGCTCTCACCTCCTGGGGACACTCCGCTGTGGGCTCTGTGCTGAGGGAGGAGGGCTTTTCCTTCCCTGCATGTGAAGGTAGAGGGAGGGCCCTGAGCTGGGCACACGGGAGGGGCACGTGCTGGTGGCCTTCGCCATTAGAGAGGGCAAGAACTGGGGACGGGCAGCTGCTTCCAGGCTGAATCTGGGCCCACTCTTCTCTCTGCTGGGCTGTGGTGGTCCAGCCACCCTCACCCCTCTGTGGTCTCCTCGAACTCACCAGACTAGGTCGGGGCCCAGGTCTTTGCTCATACGATACCCTTTTCTCTCCTCTGAGTTCATATTCCAGATGGAATTGATGATTTGGTTGGTGTCTGTGTCTCTCAGATCCCTGAAATCCCCGCTTTGCTGATTCAATATCGTGTTCACAGCACCAAACCGTGAGTGTCTGGTTCGGAGTGGGGGCTCAGTTTAGAAAGGGGCGCGGGCCTCCCAGGATGTGGTCACGGCAGGATATTGTGTCTTTCCCTGGCTCATGGAAATTCAGGTTCACGGCTCCCCATTGCCACCTCAGCCTGCCATCCTCAGCCCTCCCGCATCTGCTTTCTAGTCTGATCTCTCCAGCCAAAGCCCTGTGGTAGAGACTTCCCTGGTGGTCCAGTGGTTAAGATTCTCTGCTTCCAATGCAGGGAGCAATGGGTTTGATCCCTGGTCAGGGAACTGAGATCCCACGCTGCCTCAGTGTGGTCAAATAAACAAATAAAGCCCCTGTTGTCAACAGGCACCCCGTTCCCCAAATTCACCTCCCTCAGCCTGTCCCTCAGCCAGAGCAGCCCTTTCCCCTCCACTCCCAACCTTGGTTGCCTTCAAAATCCCACTGGAGTCAGCTCAGACCATCCCTCCTCTTGGAAGCTTCCTAAAGTGACTTCTTTATGGGGTTGGCCTCATCCTTGAGGATGTGAGTTCCAGCGATGGGTCTCAGGCTTGCCACCTCCCCCTGCCCCTCCCCATGCCTTGCCTTGTGCACATCTCAGCCCTTTGCTGAGAGGAAATCAAGAAAAGAAGAGTCCACACGGGTCCCTGCCCAGGTTATTGGCTCTCTTGCTGCCACAGTCCAGAGATGGCAGAGCTCTGCAGAAGGAGGAAGGATAGTCACGTTACAAAGATCCTCAGTGGCTGGTGTGGCAGAGGCAGGGCTAAAGGGGATACTCAGTGAGTCAGACCTTCATACAATCCCCTCCCTTGCTCATGATCAGAACCTATGACTTGCTTCTAGTTGGTAGAATTTGAAAAAGATAAAGGAGTTTTGCAGCTATAGTTAGGTTCCAAATCAGTGGATGATGAGTCATCAAAAGGGAGCTGATTCTGGGTGGGCCTGGCTTAATCAGATAAAAGCTCCTCAAACGGAGACTGAGGTCAGAGAGATCCTCTTGTTGACCTTGAAGAAGGAAACTGTCCTGTCGTGAGAGGGCTGGGAGAGGGCCACATGGCAATGAAGTGTGGGCAACTTCTGAGAGCTGAGAGTAGCCTACGGCTGGCAGCCAGGAAGAAAATCAGGACTTCAGTCCTGTAGCCTCAGGAACTGAATTCTGCCAACAATCACGTGAGCTCAGAAGAGGCCAAACTCAGGGAGGAATGCAGCCTGATGGACAACTTGACTACAGCCTGTGAGACCCAAACAGAGCATCCAATTAAGCTGGGCCCAGATTCTGACTCATGGGAACCATGAGATAATAAATGTGCATTGTTGTCAGTTGTTGAATTTGTGATAATTTGTTACTCAGTAACTAGTCTGGGAGTTCCAAAGAATAGCAAGAAGAGATAAGAAAGCCTTCCTCAGCGATCAATGCAAAGAAATAGAGGAAAACAACAGAATGGGAAAGACTAGAGATCTCTTCAAGAAAATTAGAGATACCAAGGGAACATTTCATGCAAAGATGGGCTCGATAAAGGACAGAAATGGTATGGACCTAACAGAAGCAGAAGATATTAAGAAGAGGTGGCAAGAATAAACAGAAGAACTGTACAAAAAATATCTTCATGACCCAGATAATCACGATGGTGTGATCACTGACCTAGAGCCAGACATCCTAGAATGTGAAGTCAAGTGGGCCTTAGAAAGCATCACTACGAACAAAGCTAGTGGAGGTGATGGCATTCCAGTTGAGCTATTTCAAATCCTGAAAGATGATGCTGTGAAAGTGCTGCACTCAATATGCCAGCAAATTTGGAAAACTCAGCAGTGGCCACAGGACTGGAAAAGGTCAGTTTTCATTCCAATCCCAAAGAAAGGCAATGCCAAAGAATGCTTAAACTACCGCACAATTGCACTCATCTCACATGCTAGTCAAGTAATGCTCAAAATTCTCCAAGCCAGGCTTCAGCAATATGTGAACCATGAACTTCCTGATGTTCAAGCTGGTTTTACAAAAGGCAGAGGAACCAGAGATCAAATTGCCAACATTCGCTGGATCATGGAAAAAGCAAGAGAGTTCCAGAAAAACATCTATTTCTGCTTTATTGACTATGCCAAAGCCTTTGACTGTGTGGATCACAATAAACTATGGAAAATTCTGAAAGAGATGAGCATACCAGACCACCTGACCTGCCGCTTGAGAAGGTCAGGAAGCAACAGTTAGAACTGGACATGGAACAACAGACTGGTTCCAAATAGGAAAAAGAGTACGTCAAGGCTGTCTATTGTCATCCTGCTTATTTAACTTCTACAGTGCACAGTACATCATGAGAAACGCTGGACTGGAAGAAGCACAAGCTGGAATCAAGATTGACGGGAGAAATATCAATAACCTCAGAGATGCAGATGACACCACCCTTATGGCAGAAAGTGAAGACGAACTCAAAAGCCTCTTGATGAAAGTGAAGGTGGACAGTGAAAAAGTTGGCTTAAAGCTCAACATTCAGAAAACGAAGATCATGGCATCCGGTCCCATCACTTCATGGGAAATAGATGGGGAAACAGTGGAAACAGTGTCAGACTTTATTTTTTGGGGCTCCAAAATCACTGCAGATAGTGACTGCAGCCATGAAATTAAAAGATGCTTACTCCTTGGAAGGAAAGGTATGACCAACCTAGATAGCATATTCAAAAGCAGAGACATTACTTTGCCAACAAAGGTCTGTCTAGTCAAGGCTACAGTTTTTCCTGTGGTCATGTATGGATGTGAGAGTTGGACTGTGAAGAAGGATGAGCACCGAAGAATTGATGCTTTTGAACTGTGGTGTTGGAGAAGACTCTTGAGAGTCCCTTGGACTGCAAGGAGATCCAACCAGTCCATTCTGAAGGAGATCAGCCCTGGGATTTCTTTGGAAGGAATGATGCTAAAGCTGAAACTCCAGTACTTTGGCCACATCATGCGAAGAGTTGACTCATTGGAAAAGATTCTGATGCTGGGAGGGATTGAGGGCAGGAGGAGAAGGGGACAACAGAGGATGAGATGGCTGGAAGGCATCACTGACTCAATGGACGTGAGTCTGAGTGAACTCCGGGAGTTGGTGATGGACAGGGAGGCCTGGCGTGCTGCGATTCATGTGGTCGCAAAGAGTCGGACACAGCTGAGCAACTGAACTGAACTGAACTAGTCTGGGTGGGCTTGAGAACAACCAGCCTCAGGCAGAATGCTAGGGGGAGGGTCAAGGGGAGTGAGAAAACTGGAGGAGAGGGGACTGAATTCAGGCCTTCACACCCCACCTGCCACTGGGTTTACCCTGCCCAGTCTCCACCCATCTCCACCTCCAGACCTGGCCTGGCTGAATTGGGTGCTTAGACCAGTCAGTCTATGTGGAATCCAACTGGTCCCAGAAGGGGTCTTGCAGAGGGGCAGGGGTATACAGTTTGCGGGTCCTAGTCTCTCTGGGTCTCCTTGAATTCAGACCAAAGTTACAATAAGGTTAACTGTATCCCCAATACACCCCCAACCTTAACACCAACTGCAAGGCCCCAAATTACCATAGAGGCAAGTGAAACCCAGATCCTCCCCCATCACCCCCCTACAGAGCACCGGCACCCGCCTGTGGCCCCGATGCCCCGGGGAGACAGCTGCTGCTCCCTTGGCTTTTCTTCTGTTGTTGGGACCAGGCAGACTTGGGGGGAAGAGTTCACAGCCTCCATGGTGGGTCGGCAGCTGGGACTCCAGATGTGGGGGAGCCCCAAGCCTGGGGTTAGAGTTACACCCAAGTGGCTAGGCTGCTTTCCCAGGAGGATGGTGATGTCGGGGCTGTCTGGGATTTGAGAGTCTGGGATTGGGGATGGGGGCGCTGCTTCCTACTCCTCCTAACCCCAGCTCTGCTCCTAGGCCCCCTCTGGATGTGGGTAACTTCAGATCAGCTAAAAGTAGGGTTTAGTGAGTGGGCCTCAGTCCCCAACCGACAGGCGTGCAAACCACTACCCCCTTTGGGTCCTTCTTGCCTCTGAAGAGAACTGACCCAGATGTCCCCAGACTGTGCTGGAAGCCTTCAGCCAGAGCAGCTGTGAGAGGAGGCTGAGCCCCCCTGCAAGCCCTTCCCTTTGTCCACAGTGAATGCATCAGGATTTGGTTTCTCTGCTCACACTCCCTCCCAACCCCCTGGCCCAGGGCTCCCATCCATCCTGTCTCAGGGCGGGCCTTGCTGGGGTGCAGACAAAGAAGCCATCTCAGGTTCCCTTGTTGGGACGCCTGCCCTTTGATCTGCCCTTCCTCCTGCCCCAGGGATCCCGAGGTGTCCTGGAGAAAGCACCATCCGGGGCCAGCACCAAGATAAGATCTGGGATGAGAGGGAGCCCAGGGCTCAACAGACTTTAAAGGGGAGCCGACAGCTGCCCCCTTCCGAGTGCACCTCTGCCTGTCTACCTGGGCTCCTTCCTTCCGTACTTGCCTGTGCTCCCCAAGCCTCATCTACTCTCGACGAAAGATGCCCATGGCCTCTCAGAATGGAATCTCAAACCACCTGCTGCCACAAACTTACAGGGGACTCAGAGGCCCAGCCCCACTGAACCCTAATCTCCATCCTGGCGGGTGGCAGGGGCCTGGGCTCCTGCACATTCAGCAAGTTGCCAGGTTGACACCCCAGGGCTGCACCTGTCCCACCCCCAGAACCTTCAGGGCATGAGGTGTCCACCCTGAGACACTGCCCCTGCCCCCCAGTCCTTGGCACCACATGGGCACTGGGGGGAGCTCTGAACTCCTGGGAGGCCTCCAGGGGTAAGCCTCTCACATAACAGGGTCTCCCTTCAGTCTTCTGGAGGGAAGAGGCCCTTCCCGACCCAGCAAAGCCCAGTTCTGCCCATTTTTTCTGCTCTTCTTGGGAGCTGCGAGCGTCCGTCAGGGTCCCTTGGCTTGGGCCACATGCAAGCCCTCTCTTTATCTTTTTTGTTGGTCTCTCAGAGCAGGCAGAGTTGCAAGCAGTTGAGTTTGAGCTCCTGGGTCAGACAGAGCCAGAGACTTTAAAATCCTTTAGCTTCTTCCCAGGATTGAGTAATACGGATTGTGTTTGCCCATCCTCAAAACAACCCCAAACAACCAGACAGAAGATGTGAAGGAAGGTCATCAAGGCAGTGGACATTAGGGGACAAAGGCAGTAATCCCTGAGAAATGGGAACCACGTGCTGGGCCTAGAGAGGGTTTTCAGGCCATGCTCGAGGAGAGACTGAGGCAGAGCCTGAGGGGCTCCTGGAGAGGAGGAGTGGACACGAGAGTCCAAGCAGACCAAGGAGTCTAGAGTCCACAGGAAAGGGTACCCAAGAGGAGAGACCTGCTCAGATCTACCGAGGGCATCTCTTGAGTGTTACACAGAGAACCAATCAGCATATGCGGTTGATAAAACT
This sequence comes from Bubalus bubalis, assembly GCF_019923935.1. Taxonomy (NCBI): domain Eukaryota; kingdom Metazoa; phylum Chordata; class Mammalia; order Artiodactyla; family Bovidae; genus Bubalus; species Bubalus bubalis. Next base: position 26,041,707 of record NC_059159.1, on the reverse strand, counting down.
ACCAACAGCCGGGAAAGACAATCCAAAAGGAATAGAGAGCAGTGTCCATCTGGGAATAGCACCTGTTTCCACCAGCCTGACTGGAAAAACTCATAATTCATGCATTGGGTAGACTATGCAGGAAGGTCTTATTTCAGTGATACGAATGATTAGCCCAAGCATCACTCTGAATCTGTCTTTGTAAAAGAACAAAGTTGGAGAACTAACATTACCTGATTTCAGAACTTATAAATCTATAGTTCAATTCAGTTCAGCCACTCAGTCATGTCTGACTCTTTGCGACCCCATGGATTGCAGCACGCCAGGCTTCCCTGTCCATCACCAACTCCTGGAGCTTACTCAAACTCATGCCCATTGAGTCAGTAATGCCATCCAACCATCTCATCTTCTGTTGTCCCCTTCTCCTCCCTCCTTCAATCATTCCCAGCATCAGGGTCTTTTCAAATGAGTCAGCTCTTCGCATCAGGTGGCCAAAGTGTTGGAGTTCCAGTGTCAGCATCAGTCCTTCCAATGAACATTCAGGACTGATTTCCTTTAGGATGGACTGGTTGGATCTCCTTGCTGTCCAAGGGACCCTTAAGAGTCTTCTCCAACACCACAGTTCAAAAGCATCAATTCTTTGGCGCTCAGCTTTCTTTATAGTCCAGCTCTCACATCCATACATGACTACTGGAAAAACCATAGCTTTGACTAGGCAGATTAATCAAGACAATATAGTATTGGCACAAAGATAGACAAATCGATCAATGGAATAGAATAGAGTCCAAAAAATAACCAACATATATGGGCAACTGATTCTTGACAAAGGTAGAAAGGCAACTTAATGGAGAAAGTGTAGTTTTTTCAACAAATGGTGCTAAAACGATCAGATATCTGTATGTCCAAAACTCCCCACAGCCAAAAAACAAAAATCTTGACTCATATAATGTATCATATATAAAATAAGCTCAAAATTTTTCATAGACCTGAACATAAAACTTAAAATTATAAAACTTCTAGAAGAAAACATGAGAAAATATTTTAATTTTATTAATAAAATGTTAATTATTAACATTAATAAAAGATTTTTTATTTTATAATCTTGGGTTAGGCAAAGATTTCTTATATATGACATCAAAACTAGGATACATAAAAGAGTAAGTTAATAAACTGAATTTCATCAAAATAAAAATCTTTTCAGAAGACACCATTAAGAGAATGAAAAGACAGGCCCGAGACTGGGAAAAAGTATTTGCAAAACATATTTCTGAAAAAGGACTTGTATCAAAAAAAACAAAAAAGACTTGTATAAAAAAAAGGGACTTGTATCCAGAATATACAAAGAACTCTTGCTGCTGCTGCTAAGTTGCTTCAGTCGTGTCCGACTCTGTGCGACCCCATAGACGGCAGCCCACCAGGCTCCCCTGTCCCTGGGATTCTCCAGGCAAGAATACTGGAGTGGGTTGCCATTTCCTTCTCCAATGCATGAAAGGGAAAAGTGAAAGTGAAGTCGCTCAGTTGTGTCCGACTCTTTGCGACCCCATGGACTGTAGCCTACCAGGCTCCTGTGTCCATGGGATTTTCCAGGCAAGAGTACTGGAGTGGGGTGCCATTGCCTTCACTTGATATAAATAAAACCAACCAATTGAAAAGTGGGCAAATGATATGGACAGATACCTCCCCAAAGAAAACACACAGATGGCAAATAGGTATATGAAAACACACTCAACATCATTTGTCATTAAGAAAATTTAAATTTAATTGAAAATTAAAACAAAAATGACATACCTATTAGAATAGTTAAAATTTTAAACATTGATAATATCAATTGCTGGCAAGGGTAAGAAACAATTGGCAGTGGGAATGCAAAGTGGTACAGCCACTTTGGAAGACAGTTTGGCAGTTTCATACAAAGCTAAATATTTGATCTAATGATAACACATCTATGTGTTTATCCAGTTGATCTGAAACTTTATGTCCACACGAAGACCTACATACAAATGTTTTTAGCAGCTTTATTGATAATTGCCCCAAATTGGAAGTGATCAAGATGTTTCCATGGGTTAATGGATAGAGAAACCATGCACATCTATCCAGGGGAGTATTATTCAGTGATGAAAGAAAAGTCATGGATGAATTTTAAATGCACATTACTTTAGAGCACAAATAGTTAACCATAATGCATGCAAATTTAGAAATTCATCTGGGGAACTGAGGAATCTCAGGAAAGTGTTACAGAACCAAACTCAGGTCTGCTCACCCACGTGCAGTAAAGTCAGTTTACACTGGGTTGTAGTGAAGGAAACTGTAGTGTTTATTGCAGGGCACTAAGCAAGGAGTCCAGGTAGCTTGTGCTTAAAAGACCTGAGGGAAGTGTGTGATCAACTCAAGAACATTTTTCTGATTGGTTGATGGTGAGGTAATCAGGAGTCAGCATCATCAACCTTCTAGTTCCAACCTTCTAGTTCAGGGTCTATGGCTTGTGGTCAGCAAACTTTATCCACCTGGTGAGAGTTTCAGTATCTGCAAAACTGCTCAAAGCATATGATTCAGAATACTGTCTATAGTCCATGAGGAGGAATTAAAGGTCTTTGAGCTTGTTTAATGCCAAAACTATTATTATTTTGCCTTGTTTGACTGTTTTCCTTTCTTTTGGGTTTTTCTCACATTTCTGATTAAATTTATTCTTTGGAACTTGGAGAAGGCCTAGGAGTCTAAAGTTTTTCTACAAACAAGAGCAGGGGAGTCTGGGGACATGATGGGGACTTCTGTCCTGGGAAGGCCCAAGCTCAGCTACAAAGGAATGCAGATTGTGACAAAATAATCTGTTAATGAATGTATGAAACAACCTCTCTAGAGGAGATTGTGAATGAGTCCCATCTGTAGGATTAAAGTCAGAAGAAACGGTACATCAGCACGGGATTCTGGCTGGTAAAGTTATTTCCTGCAGGGGCACAGGTTCACAGTTCTATTCTGGTATGTGTATATACTGGAATTGAACAGCTACATAAATGGATAGTGGATTGTAGAAGCTGGGTTTCTCACTAAGCAGTGATACATGTAAGCAAGGAGAGGAGGCTAGAATGACAGAATGATTTGTGGGTTACAGTTAGGGACATTAGTATAAACTCATGTTCAACTTAATAGATGGTTATATATAGAAATATATAGGCATATCTATATACATGGATTTGTATACATATATTTCCTTACTGTAACAACTGAGACAGCCTAGAAGCAATCACACACTATTAGAAATGAGCACTTTAGTGCCCAGATCTTGGTTTCTAATACCATTCTCCAATAAATGGAACAAGGGATTCTTAGAAAATTGATTTTAGGCCATGAACGGGCTTCTCTGCTGGCTCAGCAGTAAAGAATCTGCCTGCAGTGCAAGGAATGCAGGATCCTGATTCGATCCCTGGGTCGAAAAGATCCCCTGGCAATCCACTGCAGCATTCTTGCCTGGATAATCCCATGGACAAAGGAGCCTGGCAAGCTACAGTCCATGGGGTCACAAAGAGTCAGACACGACTGAAATGACTGAGCACACACGCTTGCAGGACTTGGACAGGAAATATATGAGATGAGCCTGGAGAATCTTGTAGTGCCAAAAGTAAGAAACTACTCAAACAAAACAAAACACATAAAAAGGCAACCTCCCCCGCTACATACACAGTCATGAAGATATGTCAAAGGAACACAGATCAAACTGAAAGAGATCCCAGTGGCCAAAGCTGGAAAAAACTGCACAACAGACTAAGTGAAGTAGTATTGGATTATAGCTCAAAGTAGAAAATAAATGTATATGAGTCCATATTGATATAAATAAATTACTGAGTAAGTAAATAGAGGAGAAACAAATCTCATGCAAAGAAGTCTAAATAATATATATCCTACTTGTGAGGTATAGCATAGTTTCCCATCCTTTAAGTGTGAGTTCCTTCCAAAAAATGCAGTATGGAAAGAGGGGAAAATGAGTATTTTTACAGTAGAAACACCTGACAAACAACCTTGGCTAGGTGATCAACGTTAACATACCCTTGATATAGTATGATAAAAATGACACCCCAAATCCATAACCCCAGGCTAATCATGAGACAAACATTAAACAAATCCCAGTGGAGGGACAGGCTACAAAATATTTGACCAGGGATAATCTACAAAATCCTCAGACTGTCAAGGGTATTAATACAAGGAAAGTGTGAGAAACTGTTACAGCCTAAGAAGTCTCAGGCTCCCGTGTCCCTGGACCTGGTGGCTGCCGTCTATGGGGTCACACAGAGTCGGACACGACTGAAGCGACTTAGCAGCAGCAGCAGCAGCAGCAAGAAGTCTAAGGAGATAAGTATAGTATCCAAGATGGAATACTGAAACAGAAAAGGGACATTAAATAAAAAGTAAGGAAATCTGGGAATTTCCTAGAAGTCCAGAGATTAAGTCTGCCTTTCCACTGCAGGGATCTCGGGTTCAATCCCTGGTCTGGGAACTAAAGTCCTGCATGCCGTGTGGTGTGGCCAAAATAAAAATAATAATAATTATTAATATAGCAGTGTTGGTTTATTGGCCTTCCATGGTGGCTCAGCGGTAAAGAATCCACTTTCAATGCAAAAGACACAAGTTCAATCCCTGGTGTGGGAAGATCCCCTGGAGAAGGAAATGGCAACCCACTCCAGTATTCTTGCCTGAGAAATCCCATGGAGAGGAGCTTGGCAGACTACAGTCCACGGCAGTCACACAGGGTTGAACAGGACTTAGCCACTGAACAATAATAACTGGTTTATTACTTGTAACAAATGTATGACATTAATGCACCAGGGAAAACTGGGTGTGGGATATGTGGGAATTCTCTGCGTTATTTTTCTGTAAATTTAACACTATCCTAAAATTAAAAGCTTATTTTTCAAAACACAAGAAAATATTTATAAAGCATATATCTCATAAAGGACTTGTAGCTACAGATATATAAAGAACTCTCAAAACAGTAAGAAAACAAACAACCCAATAAAAAGTGGGCAAAAGATTTGAAGAGATATTTTTTAAGGAAAATATATGGAGGGCAAATAAGCCCATGAAAAGATGCTCAACAATATTAGTCATTAAGGAAATGCCCAATTAAAACTACAGTGAGATACCACAACATAATAGGTTAATTAATGGCTAAAATTTAAAAAAAGCTCAAATTATTAAGTAATTATCCTAAAATTAAAATAAATTAATTAAAAAGAAAAGAAACTAATCATACGAAGTCTTGGCAAGGATATGGAAAAACTAGGACTCTCATACACTGTTGAGGGAATGTAAAATGGTACAACCACTTTGGAAAACAGTTTGACAGTTTCTTAAAAGTTAAATATATACCTACTGTATTATCCAATCATTCCACTCTGAAGAGTTGATCTAAGAGAAAAGCAAATGTAAAAAGACAGATACACATGAAAGTTCACAGAAGTTTGACTTGTAACAGTCAAAATCTGGAGACAGCGCAAATGTTTCATTGAGTGTTCAATGCTCTTTAATGACATATATGGGAATAGAATCTAAAAAAGAGTGGATATGTGTATTTGTATAACTGACTCACTTTGCTGTACAGTAGAAACTAATACAATGTTGTAAATCAACTATACTCCAATAAAAATTAATTTTAAAAACAATTGAATGGATAAACAAACTGTAGTACAATTGGATATTCAGTTCAGTTCAGTCGCTCAGTCATGTCCAACTCTTCAACCCCATGGACTGCAGCACTCCAGGCTTCCCTGTCCATCACCAACTCCTAGAGCTTACTCAAACTCATGCCCATTGAGTCAGTGATGCCATCCAACCATCTCGTCCTCTGTCGCCCCCTTCTCCTCCTGCCCTCAATCATTCCCAGCATCAGGGTCTTTTCCAAAGAGTTGGCTCTTCGCATCAGGTGGCCAAAGTATTGGAACTTTAGCTTCAGGATCAGTCCTTCCAATGAATATTCAGGATTCATTTCCTTTAGGATTGACTACTTTGATCTCCTTACTGTCCAAGGGACTCTCAAGAATCTTCTCCAGCACCACAGTTCAAAAGCACTGAGAACACTAACAGACAATCTGAATAGACCTGTATCTATTACCAAAATTTAATCAATAATTAATAACATTTCAAAACAGAAAGCGCCAGTCCCAGATGGTGAATTTTTTTACTTTACTTTTCTTAAGGAAGAAATTATACCAGTTTTCTACTAATACAATCTCTTCCAGAAGATAAAAGCCGAGGAAATACTTTCCAATTCATTCTATGAGAGTACCATTACCTGAATACCAAAGCCAGACAAAAATAATACAAGAAAATAAAACTATACACCAATATCTCTCATGAACATAGATGCAAAAATCCTCAACAAAATATTAGCAAATCCAGTCCAACAATGTAGAAAAAAATTATACACCATGACCAAATGGAATTCATCTTAAATATGCAAAGCTGGTTCAATATTTGAAAACCAATTAATGTAATCCATCACATCTACAAGGGGTCACATCTTGTGACCCTATCAATAGGTATAGAAAAAAGCATTTGACAAAATTCAACATCCATTCATGATAAAAACTATTAGCAAACTAGGAATAGAAGGAGATTTTCTCAACTTGATAAAGAACATCTACAAAAAATCTATAGCTAACATCATACTAAATGATGAGAAACTAAACGCTTGTTCCTGTTAAGGAGCAAGAAACAAGGCAAGGATGCCCCTTTCTCTCTGACTTTCCATATTGTACTGGGAGTCCTAGCTAATGCAGCAAAACAAAAAAAGGGAAAAAAAGGTATAAGAAGGAAGAAATCAAACTGTGTTTCTTCTTTTTTTTTTTTAGTTGAATAAACAAGTTTATTTGTAAATTTAGTCAACATACATAATTGACCTAAAAACTTCAATAGAAGGATAAATTTTAAAACCACTTGGAAAGCCATCTCTATGAAGTGATTTTCCCAGAACCTATGCCACATGAACACCATTTTAACTGGCAGAGGTTCCATAAGCTGAAGCTGTGTCCCTCCCCCACAGCAAGTTCACCCTAAGTTATAATACAAACCCCACAAGGAAAAAAAGTTCGGTATTGTTCCCCCTTGGTAGAGAAAAGTTCAACCTAGTTATGAGACCAATCACAACACAAAGAAAAGCTGCGCTAACTACTATATTAGTAACAGATGATGCTGGTGTGAATAACTTGTATTATAGTCTAGAGCCCTTATAAATAAATCCCCCTCCCCGTTAGTGTTTGCATTATCAGCTAGAAGGTTAGTTTAACATGTGGTAGAATGAGGACTTATGCAAGGTATAACGCACAAAGCATTTTACTACATAAACAAGTGCAGTCTACTCAGGAGAAACCCAAACTCTAAATTACACACCTTAAAGACAACACTCCCCACCACATGTCAATGTAAAACATTTAATTAAAAAATGTTGACACTACAATACATAAAATAGCTATTATAAATGCACATAGTGTATTCTATAGCTGCCAGGTTTACTTTTTTTTTTTTAAGGAAACTGTAAGTTACACTGTGGTTAAGACTTGTATCTTCACCCTTGAAAAAGCCCACATTCTATCACAGTGATGTATGGTCAGACTTAACAGCCCCAATTGTTAAACACTTGGATCAAGTCATAACCAGTTTTATTGCAAAAGGACCCTGTACACATTTATCAATTCTAGTACCTTAATAGCTACCCAACAAGTCATTAACATACAGAAACATGCATCATGAGAAGCAAGAAATATCACCCATCCCTTCTGCATATTAGCAACTTGTCACTCCTGAGCAACAGTGCTCACATCACTGAGGTCTGTGAACAGTCACTTTTCGCATTCATCCTGAGTGAAAGATGGAATGACTTAAGTACAAATGCAACATATTATAAACAATTTCTTACAAAAAAAGTCACAAATTAAACCGAAGTATTTTACAGAATTTAGTACAAAACACCATAAAAACTGCCTTCACTTAAGCTCTCTCTCCCCGTATCCGGCGAGCCAACTGGATGTCTTTGGGCATGATGGTGACTCTCTCAGCGTGGATGGCACACAGATTAGTATCTTCAAACAAACCCACCAGGTACGCTTCGCTAGCCTCCTGCAGCGCGCCGATGGCGGCACTCTGGAACCTCAAGTCGGTTTTGAAATCCTGGGCGATATCCCTCACCAACCTCTGGAAAGGCAGTTTCCGGATCAGAAACTCGGTGGATTTCTGGTAACGACGGATTTCTCGAAGCGCAACAGTCCCGGGCCTGTAGCGATGAGGTTTTTTCACCCCGCCAGTAGAGGGGGCACTTTTCCTGGCCGCTTTGGTGGCCAGCTGCTTGCGGGGCGCTTTCCCACCCGTTGACTTACGAGCAGTCTGCTTGGTTCGGGCCATTTTCTTTTACCTAACGCCGAAGTTTTAGGCCGCTTCTCCGACCACCGCGCCGCCTCTGCTGCCCAAAGAGCTGCAGTAGCTGAAACACGGGAAAAGCTCCTTCCAACGAACGACCAAACCGCTCTGCGCTCTGTGTTTCTTCTTAGATTATATGATCATCTATATAGAAAATCTGAAATAACTGACAAAAAAACTCCTGGAACTGAAAATGATCATCACAAGGTTGAAGGATATAGGGTTAATATACATAAAGCAATCACTTTCCTACATTCAGCCAATGAACAAGAGGAATTTGAAGTTAAAAACACACTATCATTTACCTAGCATCCCCTAGAATGAAATATTCATGTATAAATCAATACATATAAGATCTATATGACAAAAACTACAAAACTCTGATGAAAGATATTGAAGAACTAAATAGAGAGATATTCCATGTATATAGATAGTAAGACTCAATTTTGTCAAGCTCTCAATTATCCCCAATGTGACCGACAGATTCAGTGCAATCCTAATCAAGATACCACTTAGTTTTTTGTGGGTATCAACAAACTGATTCTAAAATCTGAATGGAGGGGCAAAAAACCCTAAAATAGCCAATTTAATTCTGAAGGAGAAAAACAAAGTTGGAAGATCTGACTTTAAGACTTAGTTCAGTTCAGTTGCTCAGTCGTGTCCGACTCTATGCAACCCCATGGACTGCAGCACGCCAGGCTTCCCCGTCCATCACCAACTCCTGAAGTCTGCTCAAATTCATGTCCATCGAGTTGGTGATGCCATCCAACCATCTCATTCTCTGTCATCCCCTTCTCCTGCCCTCAATCTTTTCCAGCATCACGGTCTTTTCCAGTGAGTCAGTCCTTTGCTTCAGGTGGCCAGAATATTGGTGCTTCAACTTCAGCATTAGTCCTTCCAGTGAATATTCAGGATTGACTTGCTTTAGGATTAACTGGCTTGATCTCCTTGCAGTCCAAGGGACTCTTAAGAGTCTTCTCCAACACCACAGGTCAAAAGCAACAGCTCTTCAGCACTCAGCTTTTTTTATGGTCCAGCTCTCACATCCATACATGACTAATGGATAAACTGTAGCTTTGACTAGAGGACCTTTGTTGGAAAAGTAACATCTCTGCTTTGTAATACGCTGTCTAGGTTGGTCATAGCTTTTCTTCCAAGGAGCAAGCATCTTTTAATTTCATGGCTGCAGTCACCATCTGTAGTGATTTTGGAGCCCAAGAAAATAAAGTCTGTCACTGTTTCCATTGTTTCCCCATCTATTTACCATGAAGTGATGGGACCAGATGCCATGATCTTTGTTTTTTGAATATTGAGTTCTAAACCAGCTTTTTCACTCTCCTCTTTCACTTTTATCAAGAGGCTCTTTAGTTCCTCTTTGCTTTCTGCCATAAGATTGGTGTCATCTGAGGTTACTGATATTTCTCCCAGCAATCTGGATTCCAGTTTTTGCTTCATCCAACCCAGCATTTCTCATAATGTACTCTGCATATAAGTTAAATAAGCAGGGTTCCAATATACAGCCAATATACTCCTTTCCTGATTTGGAACCAGTCCGTTGTTCTACAATAATCAAAACACACTATGGCATTGGCAAAAGATAGATAAATAGATCAAGAAACAGAATAGAGAGTCAGAAATATAGTCAATTGATCTTTAACAAAGGAGCAAAGGCAACACAATGGAGAGAAGATAGTCTTTTCCACAACTGGACATCCACATGCACAAAAAGCAAGAAAGAAAAAAGAAAGAATCTACACAGATTTCACATTCTTCAAGAAAATTAACTGAAAATGGATCATAGACTTAAATGTAAAACCCAAAAATCTAGAAAACTTATAGAAGATAATACAGGAGAAAACCTAGTTTACCTGGTGAACTGTGATGACTTTTTGGACACAAATACCAAAGGCACAATCTTTGAAAGAAATCACTGATAAGCTGGACTTCTTTAGAGTGAAAGACTTCTGCTCTGTGAAAGATAATGTCAACAGAATCAGAAAACAAGCCACTGCCTGGGAGAAAATATTGGCAAAAGGCATATCTAATAAAGGACTGCTATCCAACATATATAAAGAATTCCAAAGACTCAACAATTAGAAAGCAAACAGCCTGATTACAAAATGGACAAAGTCCTGAACAGACAACTCACCAAAGAAGAGATGACAAGTAAGCATAGGAAAAGATGTCACCATATGTCATTAGGGAATTGCAAATTAAAACAAAAATGAGATACCACAACACACCTATTGGAATGGCCAAAATCCAAAACACTGAGACAACAAATGCTGGGGAGGCTGAGGAGCAGCAGGGACTTTCATTCATTGCTGGTGGGAATGCAAAGTAGTATAGTCACCTTGGAAGGCAGTTTACCAGTTTCTTATAAAATTAAACATACTCTTATCATATGATCCAGCAATTACACTCCTTGGTATTTACCCAAACTAACTGAAAACTTAAATCCACACCTGAAGCCTGGCTTGGAGAATTTTAAGAATTACTTTACTAGCGTGTGAGATGAGTGCAATTGTACGGTAGTTTGAGCATCCTTTGGCATTGCCTTTCTTTGGGGTTGGAATGAAAACTGACCTTTTCCAGTCCTGTGGCCACTGCTGAGTTGTCCAAATTTTCTGGCATATTGAGTGCAGCACTTTCACAGCATCATCTTTCAGGATTTGAAATAGCTCAACTGGAATGCCATCACCTCCACTAGCTTTGTTCGTAGTGATGCTTTCTAAGGCCCACTGTACAAAAAAATATCTTCACGACCAAGATAATCATGTTGGTGTGATCACTCACCTAGAGCCAGACATCCTGGAATGTGAAGTGAAATGGAATATTATTCAACACTAAAAAGAAATGAGTTATCAAGCCATGAAAAGACATGGAGGAAACTTAAATGCATATTGCTAAGTGAAAGAAGCCAATCTGAAAAGGCTACAAACTGTATGTCATACATATAACAATCTGGAAAAAGGCAAAATTATGGAGACGGTAAAAGAATAAGTGGTTGCCAGGGACTAGGAGAGAGAAGGGTCAATAGGAGGGGCAAATAGAGAATTTTTAGGGCAGTGGAACAATTCTGTACCATATTATAAGGGTGGATACATGTCATGATGCATTTGTCCAACCCCATAAGATGTACAGCACTAAAGTGAACTCTAATGTGAACATGGACTTTGGTGATGATGAAGAGTCAGTGTAGGTTCACCAGTGTAACTACTGCACACTGTGGTCTGGGATGTAGACAGTGGAGGAAGATATGTGTTGGGGTGATAGAGGGTACATGGAAATTGTCAATACTCTTTGGTACTTTTCACTCACCTTTGCTGTGAACCTAAAGTTGCTTTTTGAAATATATATATTAAAAAACAATACAGAGCAGTGAAGGAGGAACTCTTGTTGTTGCTTTGGTTTCAGAAGGATGATGCAGATAAAAAATAAATTCTTTTTTTAGAAAAAAAATGGATTTACTTACTTGGCTGCCAGGTCTTAGGTGTGGCACGCAGGATCTTCGATCTTCATTGAGGCATGTGAGATCTTTAGCATGTGGGACCTAGTTCCCTGACCAAGGATGGAACCTGGGCCCGCTGCATTGGGAGCATCAAGTCTTGGACCACCAGGGAAGTCCCAAGAATGAATTCTTGTTGCATTACCAGCACATTGAGTTGAAGATGTTAGTAGAACATGCAAAAGGCAGTACTTATAGGCAACCAGAAACTTGAGGAAATCAGAAGGAAAGAGAAAGTGCTAAGGTAATAGACTCAGAAGCCATTTAGAGTAGGGATGTGAGCCAGAAAGACAACAAAGCCTAGACAGAGTGAAGGGCCCAGAAGGGAACCCAGAAGCTTTGACCCTGGGGCGGTGGGGGGAGGAGTCAGTGGAGAGTTAGCTGTGTCCTGGCAACTTAGGGAGGACCCCGTTGCAGGGGTGACCAGGCCCTCAGAGCACAGGGGCAGGGGCAGAGAGTCTGGGAGGGTGAGGCCTGGAGCACTCAGGGGGTCCCACAAGGAGGGAGGCCAGCTAGGGGCGGGAAGAGCGTGGGGAGGTGGAGGTCAGCAGGGTTGGTTGAGGGTGAGAGGCAGGAGGGGGGTGACTTCTTTCTCCCAGAATCTAGAGTTGGACGGAGAGGGTGCAAGAACAGACTTGAGAAAGTGACAGGGCTCAGAGAAGGTGTTTATAGACTGAGGGGACCGTCTCCGGGAGAACCCAGAGCACGTGTGGCCCACGAAGGGGGTTTTTCCGGTTTGTTTCCGTATATCCTAAAAAAAGTCTTATGTTGCTAAGTCGTGTCCGACTCTATGCGACCCCATAGACGGCAGCCCACCAAGCTCCCCCGTCCCTGGGATTCTCCAGGCAAGAATACTGGAATGGGCTGCCATTTCCTTCTACAAAGTGAAAAGTGAAAGTGAAGTCGCTCAGTCGTGACTTAGATGGACTGCAGCCCACCAGACTCCTCCGTCCGTGGGATTTTCCAGGCAAGAGTACTGGAGTGGGGTGCCATTGCCTTCTCCAGAAAAAGTCTTATACCAACTCTTAAAAACGTTTTTTTGGTGAAAATATCCCCAATTCTACCTTCTAACTTGCTCAGTGATTCAGTTTTAGCCTGATGTCAAGAAGTTTTTCTAGCAGAGAGGAGGGGCCTTCAAGGAGGTCCTATCCCAAGACCTCTCTTCAGGGAGGCAAGTAGCCGAGGGGCGGGGCGGGGCGGGGCGGGGGGAGGGCTGGGCTCTGAAGACTCACAACAGCCGCGAGGGGATCTAACATCGAATCCATCCCAAGTGGATAAAAACATTGTTGGGACACCCCCGTTCCACGCCCCGTCTCCAGGCACCCTTGACCTCGCGTGTGGAGGGGGCGAGGAGGGCCCTGTCGCCGCGCGTGGGGGATCCCGGGGAGTAATTGAATCCAGGGGCCTCGAGACTGAGGCCGATGGCTTTTCCCGGCCTAATTAGAAGTTTAGATTTTTTTTTTAAACCCAGGAAACAAATCCATATGGTCTGCGATTCTTTCTCAGGCTCTTTACCCTCCTGAAGTCGTAAATGTCGTGGGCTTTTTAGCACCCGATGATTGGGGAGGGGGAGGGCCCGCAGGCTTAGGTTTCCCGGCTGGGGCCTCCGGAGCCGGTCCAGGACGGGACCTCCAGCGCCGAGGTCCTGCCCTCCCCCAGCCTCTCAGCCACCCGCTCCCTGGGCCAGCCCTGGCCGGCGCCTCTGCCCCAACCCACGCAGGCCGCCGCCGCCGGTTTCCCAGGCCTTTCCTCCGGCCAAAAACTCCCGGGCCAGCCCTTCTTCCCAGCGCCCTGCTCCCACAAGTCGCCTTTCCCCTGCCGACCCTTCTGCCCGGCACCAACGTCCACTGCTCTTCCTCTCTCTGCCGTCCTCCAAGTGCGACCTGTTTCTACCATCAGTTGAGGAGCTGACCAGAGACCAGAATCGTGCCTTTCCCATCACTCTGGGGGCTTAACAGTTGCTGCCAGAAATTTTTGTCTGCTCCAAATAGCATAGGACACTGAGGTTGGAGATAGGGCTGGCAGAACGGAGAGTGCAGAGCTTTGCTATTTATACAGGAATGGCCTGGGGTTCCAGAAAGACTGGCACCTGAGAGCCAGACCCTGGCATCCCCTTCCAGAGGCATCACTGGCTGGCTCACTGCCCCTCTAGGGCCTCAAGTCCTCCTCCGCAGAGCGGAGGCAGGGAGGGGAGGAGGAGACTAAGGATTTGTTGAAAAACCAGGAAAGAAACCCCTCTGGCCACTGGCCAGTGACCTTGCTCAGGGCCTCCAAAGCTAGGAGGTGACTTGGGGAGCCCTGGGAGAGTGTGGGTGGAGAGGAAGGAGCCTGTTTTCTGCTCCTGAATCCTCCAGAACTTGTTGGCTTTGGAAGTTTGAGGAGAATATCTTGCCTTGAGAAACTGACCTCCCCCTCAAAAGGGTACTGTGAGAGGAGTCCAGAATATTGGAGGCCCGAGGTCTCAAATAGGTTCCCATCTCTGCTGTGAATCCATGTGCACCTGTGCACCTTATGAGTCACTATACATCTTTGAGCCTCAATTTCCTCATCTGTACAATGGGGTGATTGTACTAATAATTGTTCATGAGGCACAGCACGGGGTGAGGGCCAGTTCTCAAGGAGCTCACAGTTCAGGTGAAATGAAGAAGGGACTTTACTCAAAATATGGAGGATGTTGCCCGGGTGGGCCGTGGTCATTGGAGGTAGAGAGCAGCTCAGAAGGCAAATGGGTGTCTGATGCATTCGTCTCCAGCCCTGTGTCAGCTGCAGCCAAACTTAGCGATTATCCCCAAGTTTGCTTGCCCCAACCCTGCAGCCTCCCCTTATCCCCTGCATGGAGGCCCAGGCTCTGTCTTGCAGATTGGTGTCTGTGGGTGGCTACTCCAGCTCCACGTCTGCAATAGCAGACAGCCAGGAATGGGGGAAGGTGTGAGTTGCTGGCCTGGTTGGAGCCAGAGGGACAATGGTGAATGGCTTTTACCCAACCATGTCAAGTTGGATTAAGTCACGGGGCTGGCTCCCATTACTATGCTGCTTTCTCCACTTTCCCGCTCTCTTTATCGTATCTGAGTATACAGGTTCCAAGTAGTCTGGTTCCAAGTTCTCTTTGAATGGTAATGCTCTGTCCTGGCTGGATGATGTAAAGGCTCCATGTAGAAGTGGATCCAAGCAGGCTGGAGGGACATGGGCTGAACTTGCTCCACTGAAGGGGAACACAGTCAGCACTTCATGGGCTTTTACAGGCGCTGGAGGGTAGGGAAGCCCCCCATGGAGATGGAAAGGGTTACAGAGGTGAGTCAGTTTATAATTTACTGTAAGATAAAGCAAGGACCCAAATGGACAGTCTTTTCTCTGTGGTGCAAAGGCGATATCCTGGAGGCAGTGGGAGAGGGGGATCTGGGAGGACTTCCAGGAGGAGCTGGGAAAGGGATGTGGCTATGGATAGAGCAGGGCAGAGGCTCCTCAGGCAGTCGGCATAGCAGTAAAAGCCCCAAGTAGGAAGCATAGGCTTAACTCAGGGAACACAAAGTCACCTTGTCTGGCTGCAGGGTTGGGGGTAGGTTGGAAGGCAGGGTGGGTTCCTGTGGGAGCCAGTAATGATAGTGTGGTGGTGGTGGGGGGGGGATGACAATGATTCAAATATCTGCTGTGACCCAGGGTTGTCCTAGGTCTAATCTCACACATATTAGCTTTAAGTTCTATAACAAATCTCCAAAAGACCTGCTATTTATTTTCCCTTTACAGCTGAGGAACAGACTCTGTGAGAATGTGCGACTACCTTGTCCAAGATCCCAGAGCTAGTAAGTGGCAAAGCTGGGATTTGAACTCAGGACTGTGTGATTCTAAAGGTCACACTTACGTCCCTTGGGTGATAGAGCCCAAATAACCAGCAGCAAAGGTGCGAAGAGCGTTCTGACCTTGGAACTTCATTTCAGGAACCAGGAAGGGTCCCTGTGGGCGGGAAGGAGAGGGGTGTTTCCACAGGGCAGACTTCTCTGAATCCCAGACTGAAGCTCAGGCCCTGAGGACTCTCAGTGGTCAGTCAGAGAGGTGAGCAGCTGTGGATGGGCAGAGGGGTTCAGGCAGGGGTCCCCCAGGGTGGGACTCAGGTTGCAGTGGTCTTCGTCCCCCTCCACCAAGCCCCGCTAGTGTGGCTCTGTGCCAGGCTCCCCTGTGTGGCGCCAGCCTCTTGCAGCCTGGGTAGGGGGCTGGGGGCAGAGGGAGGGGGGCCGGTTGTGCATCGTGTTAAGACACTGGGCTCTAAATGGGGATCCCCTTTCTTCTCCTGGTGGGCTCCAGCTGTCCCTGTCACTCTTTGCAGGAGCGGGCAAGGGATTTTGGAAGAGGAGTAAGTCTTGGGAAATACCTGACTGGGGTCACTTTATTTCCAATTTCCATCCCCTATCTGAAATCCAGTCCCCACTCTAGGCTCCCTGTCTCCCCAGGCCAGCCTCTCACCCCCACCCTTCATGTCACCTTACCCCCAACACAACCGCCTCCTTCCTCATCCTTCTGGCAACAGAGGCAGCCTGGCAGGGTTAGAGGTGGCGAGGGCAGAGGGAAAGGTGACCAGGGTGCTCGGGAGAGATGTGGCTCCCAGGTTGGCTCTGCTACTTCCTATCAGGTGACCTTGGGCAAATCTCTGGGTTTCAGTTGTCTCATCTATGAAGTGGGTTCAATAATACCTCTCAGTCAGGGCTCATGAGACCATCACATGACATTACAGCTGTGAAAGTGCTTTGTCAACTTTGAAATGCTAGAAGAATGGCATTTGTTATCATTAAGTAGTGTCTCCAGAGGCCCTGGTTAACAGGCAGCTGTGCTGTTCAGTTCAGCCACCTCAGAGGCTCTGGTTGGCCCCCAAGTCCCCAGGGGTCTCCTGGGGGAGCCAGGGCCTCTCCCCTACTGTGAGGCCAGACTTGGGGCCCAGAGTCCAGAGAATGGGGCTATGGCTCCCTGATGCCCCTCACCCACCCTCACCTCCACTCTAATCCTCGCAGCAGGCCTTAGGGCCAGGTCCTGCAAGCTGCACCATAGCTGCCCTTTGTCCTGTGTGGAAGCTCTTCATGGACGGAGGACTGCCCGGCTTCAGAGCATCGTCTCCGTTTGGTCAGCCTGAGATAGCCTCAACGCCAGAAGACTTCCCTCTTGCCCAGGGAGGCATCACCTTGCTCCCACATGGGGAGGCCAAGCCCCTGCCCCTGGCACCTGGGCTCCCTCCCCCTCCCTTGGCTGGCCAGGCACCGCTGTCTGGCCTAGACTGCAGCCCCTGCCCCTCAGCTGAGGGTCTGGGTCTGCCCTGGTCCAAGGCTTCTGGCAGCCTTTCTGGAGAGGCATGAGGCAGGCTGCAACCTGACAGACATGTGGCACTCTCTGGGCACGTGCCCAGCCCATGTGTTACCCCGGGGAGAGGTGGGTGGGGCTTGGTGCCTAGAACTGCCAAGGTGGCTTCTGCAGGAACCTAATGTGATTCTGGCAGCTTCTTCAGTCCTGGAAGGGGCGGAATGAGGCTATAACTTGCAGGGCCTAATGGCTGCTTATTAAAGTCTCAAAGAGGTGGCATTTTGACAGGTGATTTAGGTTGTGGTTCTCCTGGCAGAATCCAGTCCCATTTAGAATTTTTAGACAACTTCCCTCTTTGTTTTAACTGAATTTTGAGCTCTTTGTGAACCAGGCACTGTTTTTTGCTAATTAATCCTGTATTCGTGGCGATGAGATGGGGGACTGAAGAATGGGTGGGGTAGAGGGCAAGATGGTTGGGACAAGAGGGTTGAGACCTGAGGACCGAAGTTGACCCCCCTTCAGCTGGCCTGGACCCTTGAGACAGAAGGGCTGTGCTGGTGGAACTAGGCTGTTGAGTCCAAGACCAGAGCAGCAGCTCAAGGTAGCCTGGCTTTAAACCTTAAAACTCCCTGACTGTGCAGGTCACGTCTTCCCTCCCCATTTCCCCAAGGAAGCCCCTCCTTATCCCACGGCAAGCCCTACGTCCCTCTCACAACCAAGCTTCTAGGAGATTTATCCAGGAGCGTCTCCACTGTCTCACCTGCCAGCCTCTCCTCCGATCAGTCATCTGTCTCCTGCAGTCTTAGGGTCCAACGCAGCGGCTCCCCCAGCCTCTCTCTCCCAGGCCTCTCTGCAGCACCTGCATTGGGAATCATCTGCTGTTTCTCCCAGAAACTTTCTCCTTTCTTAGACTTCCTGGATGTTGCAAGATCTAGGCCCTTAAACTCACTGACTCCCCAATGTTCTGACTAACATGGTCATCTCTGCCTCCTCATTTTCCTTGGTCACCTGAGCAGGACTACCTCAAGGGCTCTCTCTCCCAGGGACCTTACCCAGTGGCTGACAGATGACTTTTAAATATTCCACTGTGCTGCTGCTGGTGGTGGTTTAGTCGCTAAGTTGTATCTGACTCCTTTGACCCCATGGAGCCTGCCAGGCTCCTCTGTCCATGGGATGCCCCAGGCAAGAATACTGGAGTGGGTTGCCATTTCCTTCTCCAGGCTCTTCGTGACCCAGGGATCCAACCCGCATCTTCTGGGTCTCCTGCATTGGCAGGCGGATTCTTTACCACTTAGGCACTGTAGCCCTCGAATTTCTTTCCCTGCTTCTGATTTAAAGAAATACTGCTTGCCTTTCTTTTCTGAATGTCTCAGAGGCTTCTCAAACTCAACACAGAAACTTTCTTCTTCCAGTTCTATTGAGATATAATTGACATGCAGCACTTTATAAGTTCAAGATGTACACTGTAATGATTTAATTTACGTACACCATGAAATGATTACAGTAAGTTTAGTGAATATCCATATATCCATATAATAATAAAATTTAAAAAAATAGAAGAAAAAATTTTCCTTCTGATAAGAATTATTTGCATTTACTGTCTTAACAACTTTCATATATAATGCATAGCAGTGTTAATTATACTTATCATGTTGTATGTCACTTTTTCTATGAGTTTGTTCATTTGACGTATAATTGACCTACAACACTATTTAGTTCCTGGTGCACAGCATGCTGCTGCTGCTGCTAACTCACTTCTGTCGTGTCCGACTCTGTGCGACCCCATTGACGGCAGCCCACCAGGCTCCCCCGTCCCTGGGATTCTCCAGGCAAGAACACTGGAGTGGGTTGCCATTTCCTTCTCCAATGCATGAAAGGGAAAAGTGAAAGTGAAGTCGCTCAGTCGTGTCCGACTCTTTGCGACCACATGGACTGCAGCCTACCAGGCCCCTCCGTCCATGGGATTTTCCAGGCAAGAGTACTGGAGTGGGGTGCCATTGCCTTCTCTGGGTGCACAGTATAGCAATTGGATATTTCTATACATTTCAAAGTGATCATCATGATAAGTCTAGTTACTGTCACCCTACAAAGATATTACATAATTATTGACTGTATTCCCCACATTGTATATTTCATGTATTCATGCTCAGTTGCTCAGTGGTGTCGGACTCTGGGATCCGATGGACTGTAGCCCAGCAGGCTCCTTTGTCCATGGAATTTTTTGGGCAAGAATACTGGAGCAGGTTGCCATTTCCTACTCCAGGGGATTTTCCTGACCCAGGAATCAAACCCACATCTCTTGCATCTCCTGCAATGGCAGGAGGTTTCTTTACCACTTGCACCACCTGGGAAGCCCATATATTTCAGATCTGGTGACTTACTTATTTTATAACCAGAAATTTATATCTCAGTCTCTCTCATCTATTTCTCTCCTCCTTTCACCTCCCTCCTTCTGGCAACCACTTGTTTGTTCTCTGTATCTATGACTCTGTTTTGTTTCAACATGGAAACAAAATCTTGATCTTCCATGAAAGCTAGTTCCTCCTCTAGGGACCACGCTCTGCGAACAGCACCTCAGCTGCTAAAGCTGGAGACTGGAAGTCATGTACTCTCTGTCTTACTATTCCCATCTGATCCTGTGCCAAGTTTATTCTCCCTTCTTAGTATTTCCTAAATTGCTTCCTTCCTTTCTTCCACACTGCTAGTCCCTGTGTCTGAAGCACCAGTCTCCCAGCTGGTCTTCCTGCCTCTCCTTCCAGAACAGACAACCTCAGTAGCTCCCTGTTGAGTCCAAATTCCTCAGCCTGGCATTCAAGTCCTTCTCACTAGAAAGATATGCTTGGTCTGGGGATGGAGTCTTGCTCAGGTTGCCTGGTGAAGAGGGAGGAGCCCAGGTGTTGATCTAGGCTGAAGCCTTACATTTTTGGGGGTCCCCTTTTGGTGGACTGTATGGGCTTCCCTGATGGCTCGGATGGTAAAGAATCCATCTGCAATGCAGGACATGTGGGTGTGATCCCTGGGTCAGGAAGATCCCCGGAGAAGGGAATGGCTACCCACTCCTGTGTTCTTGGCTGGAGAATCCCATGGACAGAGGAGCCTGATGGGCTACAGTCCATGGGGTTGCAAAGAGTCGGATACAACTGAGAGATTAACACTTAAACACTTTCACTTTTGGTGACTGTACCTGTTTCCCCCACTCTCAGTCCCAATGTCTTAGGTAGGGCAACATCCCTGTCCTGTGGATGGATCATATGACCTCCACCTTACCCAACCAGTGATTGGCATTCCTTGGCTGGGTCAATCAGAACCGGGGATGCCTGGAGACTTTCAAAGGAGGTTTTATCATCACAAAGAAAGAGTCTATTCAAGAGAAGGAAGCATAAGACGGAGAAGGAGACACGGGGTGGTAGGGTAGTGTCTGGATCTCTGAATCGCACTGTGCCAAGAGCCAGCCATACCACTGGACCTTTCACTTCTGAGGCCAGTAAATTCCTGCAAACCACCCTGAGTTGGGTTTTCTCCCCTTTGACATGAAAAATCCAAACTGCTACACAGAGTGAAGAGAGGGGAGCTCCCAGGTGGCTGGCTTCTGAGCCCTCGGCATCGTCTTACAGGAGGTCACCATGTGATCTCCTTTGGGTCCAAGGTTGACAAATGGAGGCCTGGCTGCCCCGTGCCCCTGGCCTGCATATCCGATGTGGACTGCTGGCATCCCAAGGTGTGTAGGCGTAGAATGAGAACCATCTGGACTGCTGATTGAAGACTTAGGCCTTGGGCTGGGCCCCTGGAATGTGGACACCAAGCCCAGGCCCAGGCCAGAGAGTGTAAAGGGCTTCTTAGGAGGGCGACAGCCTCCTGGATGATGCAGAAGGACCCCTAGCGTCTATGAGTCACCAGAAGCTAGGAAAGGGATGGGTGCATTCCCAGACTTTTCCAAAGGGAGCAGTTCCTGCCCAGGGAGGAGACCCAATCACACCTCTCCCAAGAGCCCTTTGGGAATGTTGCTGGAAGCAGCTGGAACAGGGATTGCTGGGAGGGGAGTATAGGAACTGGGAAGTGCCCGGATGCTGTGGGACGAGGGCAGGATTGAGTGCCCTTGGAGGAATAGGAGGTGAGAGTTGGAATGTTCCTTAATGTTCTTGCATGACATAGCCTTAGAGAAATGATCTAGGCTTCACCTCTGAGATGTTTGGAGGATTGGAATAGGTGGAATGGGGTATGGAAATTGGGACTAATGTGAAAAGCCTTAAGTTTCAGTGGGGCCTGGGAGGAATGATCCCAGGCCCAAAATGAAGAGCCCCACTCAGGGTCTGCCTTGAGAAGAATGCTGGGGGCCCTTCTCAATGAGGAGTTGCATCAAAGATCCCCAAGGATGTGTGCTGAGAACTGGGGGTCTCTGATGGAGCTGGAGGGTGATCTGGAGCCTGGTGTGGTTGGGAGAGGTCAGTATGAGGGCAGGGGTACTGGGGGGAGTCAGGGGACTGGAGGCTGAAGGAGTACTCTTGACCTCAGCTCTTCTGAACCCAGATTCCTGGGGCCTCAGTCTTGTCGCCTGGCCTTCTGCCCATCAGCTGCCACAGAGCTGGGAGGAATCTGCTTTGCATTATCAGAGGAGCTGCCTCCTCCAGGCATATGGTCAGCAGACCCCACAGCCCCGAGCATCATGGGAGAGGTCTTCTTCTGACCCCAGCTCTGGCTGAGCCCCTTCTTCCTGTGGAGTGCAAGCTTGGTGGCCCCCATTACGCCCCTCCCCACTGGGTAAAGAGGCCTCTCCTATTGTTCCAAGACTCATCTCAGCATCATTACACCAGATGAAAGAGGGGAAGGAGGCTCTAGGAGAAGAGAAGGGGCTGTGATGAGCAGACAAAGATGAAGGGTCTCATCCTGTAACCTAGAGAATGAAAGAGACAGCAGAGAGGAGAGGGGCCTTAGGGGTGGAAAGGAAAGAACAATAGGCCTCAGGCCCAAACAGACTGACGACACAGGAGGAAGCCAGGGAGCATCTATCTACCCTCTGAGCCCACTGGGGGGCTCAGAATGAGGGCTGAAACTAGAGCTAGCTGTTCAGTGTGGCAGCTACCAGCCAAACGCAGCTACTGAGCACTTGAAAAGGGGTTAATCCGAACTGAGATGTGCTGTAAGAATAAAATGCACACTGGATTTTTTAAACTTAGCAGAAAAAAGTAAACCATATCATTAATGATTTTAAAATATTGATTATATGTTGAAGACACTGGATATATTGGGCTAAATAAAATATATTATTATGCTCATCTCACCTGTTTCTTTTTACTGTTGGCGTACTGCAAAAAAGCCTAGCATACTGCAGCCCATGGGTCACAAACAGTCAGACATGACGGAGCAACTGAACAACAACGTGGCTGTTAAAAAATTGAAAATCATGTCGCTTGCATTATATTTCTATCAGACAGTGCTGCTTCAGAGCACATTCATCCATTTATTCAACAAAATTTTATTGGGTGCTAGCTGTATGCCAGGCAAGGTGTGGATGATTAGAAGGTGAGCAAAACCAGACCCTGTCGCTGGTTTCCTGGAGATTACAGTAATCAAATAATCACTCAGACGGGTGCCTAAATGCAAAGAGAGCTAACTAGTTTAAAGAAAAGGAGTTGTGGGGACTCCCCTGGTGGTCCAGTGGTTAAAACTCCGTGCTTACAAAGCAGAGGGCATGGGTTTGATCCCTGGTGGGGGAAACTGAGATTCCATGTGCTACGGGACACAACCAGTTGGGGCGGGGAAGGAGTGGAACCTGATGCTCTCTGAACCTGGATTCAAAAAACCTGATTTGTATCCAGAATACGGTGAGAGCTTTTCCCCAAGGAAGCACTGAACTGGGAGGTAACTTGAGAAAGGAAGAATGGTACAGAAAGGATCAGTCAGTTCAGTTCAGTCGCTCAGTCGTGTCTGACTCTTTGCAACCCCATGGACTGCAGCACACCAGACTTCCCTGTCCATCACCAACTCCTGGAGCTTGCTCAAACTCATGTCCATCGAGTTGGTGATGCCATTCAACCATCTCATCCTCTGTCATCTGCTTCTCCTGACTTCAATCTTTCCCAGCATCAGGTGGGAAAGAACTGACTTTTCCAATGAGTCAGTTCTTTGCATCAGGTGGTCAAAGTATTGAAGCTTCAAGTTCAGCATCAGTCCTTCCAATGAATATTCAGGACTGAAGTCAGAAGGGATAGCATGTGCAAAGGTCCTGTAGCTTGAAGCTTGAAGAACTGTGAGAGTGCTGGTGTGGGGAAGCATAGAGTGAGGATGAGGACAGATGGAGCAAGGCAGTGAGTCTGGAGGGGTTGGCAAGAGTCTCACACAGCGTCTGAGGGGTTGGCAGGAGTCTCACACAGCCTCTGAGGCAACATTAAAGATCGGGAACCAATGAAGCCGTTTTGCTCTTGCCGGGGAATTAGGAGAAGGGATGAAAGTTAGGTCGAAGGAGGACAAAGAGGGTTTCTCCACGATGTGGTGGTGGGTGGGTGTGAATCTCTGGCACTGTCTTTCGGGTTCTCTGCCCCATTGTCCCCAGGAGCCCCAGACCAGCGTCAGTTACCTCCACACCTCCTATCCCATCCCGTGTGCTATAAGGAGCTTTCACGATGCCCTCTTCTCGCCAGCCCTGTGGCTCCTCCTTTACCTCTCACTTCCACCTCCTGGCCCCCTTAACCTGTCCCACCCTAATGCCCCTCATGGCAACCAGAGCTGTGCTTTCTGAGATGGAAACCTGTTTATGGCATCCCCTGCTTAATCCCCCTCAGTGGCTCCCCAGTGTTCTAAGATTAGTCCAGGTGGCTTTAATGTGTCTCTTTGTAAGCCCTTCCCTGTCTGGCCCCACTGACTCGCTCTCTGGGCTCCAGGCACAGGAGTCTCCCCAGGGCCCATGTGCTCTGTTCTCTCTCTTCAGGGCCTTTGCTGCGCTGATTCCTCTGCCAGGAAATTTCTCCTCCCCCAGCTTGTTGACTCCACTTCAGTAGGGCTTAGCCTCAGTGTCTCTTTCCTGGCAAACCTTCCCTAACCCCTGGGAGGGGACTCCCACTCACCGTTAGCATGGCACTGCACACCATCAGGGGCTGTCTGCTGCCTCCCCGCCAAGAACTTAAGACCGTGGAAGGGTCTGCAACTCCTTATTGCCACACGCAGCATCTGGCTCTCCCCCACCAAATTAGAGGCATTTCCGCCATCAGAATGGGGGCTCTTCTAGGACAGGAATTGTGCCTCCCTCATCAGATTAGAGGCATCCTCAAGTCTGGGGCTGTGTCTCCCCTCTTTAGAGGCGAGGTCCCTTAAGAGTCTGTCTCTCCCATCACAGTGGGGTTACCCAAGACCCAGGATCATTTCTAATTTTGACTCTAAATCACTGCCCCTCCCCACCACCTTCCTCACAACCCTCACAAGCTGGGAGTGGGAGACGGAAGACGCCTCCCTCCACCTCACACATAACACTTGGCTGGGGTCCGGTTGGCCCTTCCCAGGATCCCAAGATCAGGAAGGCTTGTTTGCTGTTCTTTGTGGGAAAGCAAGCCTCCCGTGGCATTCCCTAGCAACCACAAGCTGAGCAGCTCAAACCAGCTGTCTGGCCAGCCTGGAAGAGGGGCACAGGCCCAGGGCCTGGAAGTCTGCAGCTCCTGGACCAGGCAGGGCGCAAAGCCAGGCTGGTGGGAGCTAGGGCTGGGACCTGCCTGGGAGAGCCACAGGGGAGGGCCCTGCCCAACTCAGGCTGGGCCAGCCAGGCTCCTGCCAGGCCATCTGGAGCAGGACTGTGTGTGTGCGCTTGTGTGTTGGGCTGAGGGGTGCCTCCCAGGTCATGTGGGTGGCTGGGAGCTGTGGGGTTGTGACCTGGCCCTCCTAGCAAGCCTCTGGCTCCCCTGTGGTCAGTTTCACTTCTGACATCTGGTCAAGTTCACAGCTGGCCAGCTTCCTGCATGGCCATTTTCACTTTCCCTCTCCAAGGTCCGGCGGCTAAGGCCCCCCACTCTGTCTTCATCCCACTTAACTCCATGGTGACACATGTGAATTTGCTGGATTTCTGTTAAAACTTCCCCGTTATGTAGGGGGAGAAAAATAGGACAGGAACTCACTGAGTTGGAAATTATACCCAGGTCCCTACCACACACACACAACCCCCTACCAACTCAAACCACGTATGTTTCCAGAAAATCTCTGTACGATTTTTCTTTCTTTGCTATTTAATGTTCATCATTTATGTTTTATGTGTAGGTTTCAGGAGGACCCAAGAAATGATTACACAGGATGCAAGGGGCAGGTGACAGGGAGGGTGACAAGGAATCTGGAGCTCACAGCTCCCAGCTGCGGGAGGGACTGGGCAAAAAGGCTCCATCTCAGCCCAAAGGGAGGCAGGAGAGGCCCCAGAACCAAACACATGCTAAAACATACTTGCAACCTCCAACCCCCTCCCCTGCTGCCGGGGAGGAAAATAAATACCTCAGACTCTGTCCCACTCCCCAAATTCACAGGTGAGGGGTCAGCAGGTGAGTTTCCTCCTCCTGTTACTGATTCAGGTCAAAGAAGTGCAGTCTATGTACAATGTCCCCAGTCCCTTATACAGGGGTGAGAGACCCCTGGGCTGGGGAGGGGGTGGCTGGCAGTGCGCACCCTGCTTGGGGCTCGTTCATGCTAAATAGAGGGGGGCCACACTCATTCCAACATCAAGCAAAACAGGCCAGGAGGGACCTCACGGTCCCTTTCTGGTACCAAGCTAGGAAAGAAACAGTCCTTTGAAGGGTCGTCTAAACTCGGAAGAGACCCTCGATGGGCCACACTCTAACTCCGTTTCTTCCTGCTGCGTTCCCACACTGGTCCACTTTTCTTCACTGCAGCCTCCGGAGCCCAGCCAAACCCGTGCTTGCAGGGAAAGGGTGGAGGGGGGAGCATTCCTCCACGTGCAGGCCCTTGGAAGGCAGGCGCCAGCTCAAGCCTCAGTCGTCCTTGGCCCGCCAAACCCGGGGGTGAGGGAAGACGGCGAGCAGAGTTCAATTCCCTTCGATGCTTCTCTGGCAGCTGCCCCAGCAGGATCCGGCCTTGGCCCAAGAGAAAGAACTCTTGGAGAGAAGCAAGATTTCTCATCCTGTGTGTGTCTCTCTGAATCTGCGTGCTGCAGGTGGGGGGGGGGGGTGGTCCTTAGTCCCCGACCCCCAAGGCTGACTCCAGGGGAAGATGCTGCCTGTGTTAGCTCCAGGTCTATGCTGGGATGGCAAATACTTACAGACTGGCCACACCACAGATGTCACACTGACATACCTGAGGGGACAGGCAGAGGGAAGCCGCACCCCTCGCCACAAACCCCAACCCTGACTGGGGTCAGGACAGACCAGGGGGTCAGGCCTTGAGTGACGCATCTGCCCTTCACAGGGGCTGGACAGGTCTGGAGATGGTGAAGAGCAGACTGGGTTTGGCTGTGAGACACTTGCCAGAGGGTCGTCTGGTCCCCTCCAGCAAGCCTGAGGTCTGCGCCCCTCATTCAGGGTGAGGGGACAGCTCATCTTTGGCTTCTCCATTGCTGGATGCTTTGGGCAAATGAATCTCTTTCTCTGGGCCTCACGGTTCTATACGAGGAGGGGGATAGACCAGATTTCAACCCCCTTACCAGCTCTAATAAACCTCTGAGGCTCTTCATCTTAGGCCACAGGGGAGGAGGCGAGGGGGCTGAGAGAGGTTTAGGCCATACAGGTGCTCCCTCATTCCCCGAGTTCACAGTGTAGTGTCCATGGCTCTGCTTCCTCAGTCTCTCCCTCTGAGTCTCTGGAGCCTTGTCATGCCCCCACCACCATCCCTGGTGTCAGCCTCCCAGATATGACAACCTGCTAAGGTGGGAGGGGCTGGCACCCTGAGAAACAGGGCGAGAAGCGAGCAGGAGGCCTGAAATGGTGAGGGGGCAGAGAGGGGGGGAGAGGCTGCAGGGGCACCTGCGGCACGAGAGGGAGAAGCAATGATTGGAGGCGGTGGGGCCGCACAGGAGCAGCGACAGGGCTGTGGTTTGGGGGCCCGGCTCTGAGGCCCTGCCCAGAAGCGGGTAGCTCTGACCCGCGGGGTTGGCAGGAGCATCAGTCGTCGGAATGTGGGGGCAGGGCAGGGGCTCCCGGGCCGGCTCACACGGGGGATGTGGCCGTGGACTCGCTGCACAGGCTCTCCACGATGTCGGCGCGCTGGATGCGGCGCAGGGCCGCGAGGAGGGTGTCGAGTGTGGCGCTGTCCTGGGCGGCCCAGCTGGCCAGCAGGGCGCGGGCTGGGCAGGCCTCGTGGGTGAAGGAGTCTATGTGCTCAGGCTGGTAACCCAACTCGCCTGCCAGATGCCGCCAGGTGTCCCCTGCAGAGCCGTTGAGCAGCTTCTCCACCTCCTCCCGCTTGGACAGCGGCAGGCTGCTGTAGAGGCCTCCATCACCCTTGAGGGCTGCCAAGAACCCAGGGGGAGTCAGGCACTACCCACTAGACCCCCTTTCTCCCAAAGTGGGTGTGGGGGCCTGGAATAAGACCCAAGAAGGGCTGAGGCACTTCTCCTCTCAGTCTGGGGAGGACCCAAGAGCCTAAAAGCAGAGGGATGCCCAAGATGCAGTCCTGGATGTGGGCAGGGCAGCGGAGGCACCTGGGGGATGCTGACTCATGTCTCCTACTCATCCTTAGCTCCAGAACCATCCCCAGCCCCTAACTTCCCTGCCCCCGCCCCCCAGCAATTAATCAAGGCAGAGGAGACAGGACTTCTGGTCCTAGACTCAACTGCAGCAAGTGTCTGGAGCTGGGCTATGGGCTACCAATTAGGGGACATAATTAACTACTTGTTCCCCAGAAGTCCTGGGCAGGAGGCTAATTGCAGCCACTCTGAGGAGTAATTAGCTCTGGGGGACAATTAGCTTGATGAGTCTAGATGCTCCAGTTTGTCAAAGCTTCTGTTTCCCAAGTCATTCCACTGGCAAGGGCCTCTCCTACCCACTCTCTCACCCCGCCTCTTCATCCTTCCACCCAGAGGCCTGCAGTCAGCCCCTCTGCAGTCCCTCCTACAGTCTAATCTTAATTACTCCTGTTCTCCCTGCCTCAGTACCCCCCCCGCCCGGCCCTGCTACTCACCCTGGCCTGCGGCAGTCTGCGTGTGGGGCTGCTGGTCATGCAGGCTCTGGCTGTCCACAGAGATGCCGCTATCGCTGTGTAGCTTTTCCCCCTCTGGTGGGGGTGTCTGGTTCACGGGTCGGCTGTTGGCTCCTTGCTTGTTCTGCTTGCAGCTGTTCCACCTGGAGCCGGAGCATAGGCCCAGTCTCAGAGCCTGAGGAGCCACATGGCCACGTGGCTAAAGTGTCTATGCTCTGGCGCGTGGGCACCAGAGGCCTGGTGGGGGCTGGTCCCTAACCCCCGCCCAGCACGGGAGGCTCTCTTCATACCTGTCCTCTACATTCCTTTCCCCGGCCCACACCGGAAGCACCGTGAGGGCACAGCGGCGCCCAGGGCTTGGTGTATGTGGCCAGCGTTCAGTAAATGTCCATGGGACGAATGGTGCACAAATAAATGACTTCCCAGAATTTCACTTTTCCCAATCTTTCCTTCTAAAGTACTCCCACATGTGTGCAGGCGTACGTGTAAGGATTTCCCCTGCTACTATAAGCAATAAGGAAAAAGTAAAAGCAAATCAAATGTCCATCAATAGGAGATTGGTTAAATAAATTATACTCCACCCATATTATTGAATGAGCAGTTATAAATAATCAGATAATTCTATATGTTCTGAGGAAAGCTCTCCCAAGGAAGATTAGTGAAAAAGTAAGTTGCAGCATATGTAGAGTGTGATCACATTGATATTAAAAAAAAAGAAAGCCAACCTGTGTGTACATATAACTATAAAAGGTTTTATACACATGTATATGCATTTATAAATGCATAGAAAATGGCTAGAAGGGATCCATTCCAGACAGAGTCCAAAGAGGAGAGGGGTAGGTAAGATTTGGAGAGATAAAAGGAGGTTTTACTACTTTTTGCTTTACAAGACATTGGTCGTCTCTGCATTATCCCAAACAACCATGTTATTTCTTTGATGATTTTTTCTAAAGAATGGAAAATGCATTTAAACATCTAAAATGCTTTCGAGGTCTTCTCCACATCCTGGATTTCTGGACATGAGTGCCATAACATCCATGTGTGTCATGGGAAAGAAAGATACACACACACACACAGGTAACTGTGTGAATAAATGGGGTCCAGGGAATGAGGATGCAAGCAGCTGGTAAAAGCAGCTCTGTGTGCAGCTGGAGGCTGAGGAGTCAGGTAGGGGAGGACAGTGCGGGTGGGGAGGTGCTGACGCCAGGGCAGGACGGGCCTGCCACACCTTGAAGTAAAGACTTCAGGGTGAAGTTGATGGCAAGCGAGGATGAGCTTGGTTTAGGGCTAAGTTAAAAGAGTGTGTGCATTTTCAGGTCATGGTCACAGCAAAGCTCTCCCTGAGGCCAAAGATCTGGCTCCCTGTCTCAGGTTCCCCCTCTCACCTTTTGAAGGCGATGTAGGCCACAAGGCCCACAACCACAGCAGCCAGGATGGAGCAATAGACAGGGATGAGGTTGTCGGCGGTACCTCGGGTCACCACAGGCTGGGAGCTGCCCATCACCGTGGTCACCACATCTGACACAGTGCTGGTTACCGGATCTTGCTCTGGAGGTACCTCAGGCTCCTGGGTGCTGGGGTCTGTGCTGTCGGAGCCCTCCGGGGGCGTGGCCCGTGTAATCCAACGTCCAGGGATCTCTGGAAGAAAAGGCTACAGGAGTGAGGACCCACTTTCCCCCGAGTCCCTCCCCTAGATCCTGACCCCCAGAGCTTTACCCCAGTCCTGGCCTTGCCCCAGGTGCTTGTATGCCCGGCGGCTACACATACAGGTGTGGGCTGGGATTGGCTATATGACATCACGATGGTGGAGAAGACCAAGGATCTAAGAATCAACAGCCCTCGGCCCCCTTCAGCTCTGTCACTGACTTCCTGTGTGACTCTGGACCAGTTCCTTCACCTCTCAGGACCTCAATTTCCGTATCTATAGAATGGGGATATTAAAAGAGATAGTCTTTAAGCTCCTTTCCATCTTGGGGAAAGCTGTGACCCTAGAATTCAATTCTGCCTACTCTGGGTACTCAGAAGCCTCGCCTGGAGATAAACACACAAAGAAGTAAATAAGCACTAGGGTGCCTCCAGCTGGAGGCAGGCTAGCGAATGTAATTTCTCTGGCCCCAGCTTGTCCTAGTGGTCCCAGTCATCCCTGTCCTAAAGAAGGATAAGAGTAATCGGGTGTGGCAGAGAGGTACTGTCCGATGCACCACCCTCTGAAAGCTGGCATCCAGCCTTTTTTCCAGGCTCTCGTGTCCTAGCTCTAGGCTCAGGCAGGGTGGGGAGGTGCACAGCTGGCTTGCTTCCCTCCAGCCAGTCCATGGATGGTGGCTAGCCTCTATTTCCTGCCCTGTGTAGCCCCCATACCATCTGTTCTTGCCATCCAGAGAAGACAGTGTCAGATAGCCCAAACCCAAGTGGGAAAGAATGAGGACTGCTGGCGGAGAGCAAGCCCACAGAACAGGCACTGCCCTGTTTCAGAGGAAGGAGACTGCTCTGCTACCTACTGAGGTTCTTTCATATCAGCTGGGCATTGCCAGCCCCCCTGGTAGGGGACTGAGGACTCCCTGGCAGCAGTGGGTGGTATTTTCCATTCTGTCACCCAGCTGAAGGCAGTACCTGGGGTTGTGGGCTCTGGATGACCTGGGGGTACCTGTCTGGGCAAAGTTGCCTACTCCATCTATCCTTGCTTCCCACGCCTGAGGCAGGGAGGGAAAGCAGACAGGACATGCCACTGGGGTGAAGAGCAGGGACTTTGCTCCCCAGATCTGCCCCACTCAGCCCTCAAGTTTGCCCACCCAAATGGGAGTTGAAGCTGCCCACTGGTTTCCTAGACCTCCTTGGCTCAAGGCAAAGATGCTTCAAAGGCCCCCACTTTCAGCACCTTCTGAGGAATAAGGTCCCCAGATTTGACTCTGGAATCCATCTGGCTGGCACTGGCGAGGAGGCTGCCATCTGCTGCCCTATTCCTCCCGTCCCTCATCTCAGTCCTAGGAAGGATAGGGTGGAAGAGGTGGGGCAGGGAGTGGAGGAGACACAGCCCTACCTTCTGACAAGGCACTGGTTTGGGGAGGGTCTTCTCTTGCCTGGCTAGGGGACTGGGCCAGCTGGAGGGGCAACCTGACCCCCGAGGCTGAGGGTACAGCTCTGCTCAAGTGACCCAAACCCAGAGGCTGAAGGCACGGTTAGGTGGAAGGTCAGTGAATCAGGCATCACAGAGATTTAGGAGCAGAGGGGAAGAGCTGAGGGAGGGTGGGAGCCAGACCAGGCTGAAGACAGCGCTTCCAGGGCGCTTTCCCCTAGTCTCCCGAATGCCCCCCTAACAGAGGGCGAGGATGAGATCCAGATGTGACCACGTCCTCTGGCATTCCAATCCACTAAGCCCCTGGCAGGTCCTGACAGCCGTTTCCGGCATAGGAGCTCTCAGACTTGGGGGGGGGGGGGGTGGAAAGAAGGACTGGGTTACTCCTCCTAAACCCGAATTTCTTTAGTTGAGGGCTAGAGGTCAGGTTCTGCCCCCAAGGTGGGTGAGTCACCATGTGGACACCTGAAATGTATATGCAAGGAATATGCCCTGCACTGGAGGGGAGGGCGACAGCCAAACTACCACAGATCAAATTCCAAGTCCCGAAATGCTCCCCCTGCCCTGGAGCTGACATGTAACCCTTCTGAGGGAGAAGGAGAAGAGGGGCAGGGACAAACACACCCCTTCAGCGTGGCTGGAAAAGCAGAGCGGTATCTGGAAGGAACCTGTGAATGCCCGTAAAGGCAGAGCCCACCCCTCTCCCAGCTGGCACCTTTCTTTGCTCTAACCGCACCCCTAACTCCCACCCCCCACCAGCTGGTCCCAACTTGCCCACAGAAGCGTGCCACCCGCTGCCCGTTGCAGGCTGCTGAAACTCCCCCTGCTCTGCCTTGCGCCTGATGCTACTTGCCTGTCTCCTGGACCAGGGCAATTGCCCCCGGAACTACCACATCCCACTCCTCCACCCCAACCCCACATCCCAGTGCAGGAAGCTTCACACACATGCTTGGCCTCAGCCCAGCTTAACAGCCCTCTCCACCCTGAGGTCCCGGCACCAGAGGATCACAGGATTTGGAAGGCCGGCACGGGTGTGTCAGAGCAGAGGCTCTCCACAGCAGGGGATCTGCCTCCCCCATCCGACTGCAGGCAGACTGAAGGCAGAGGCTGTGCTGCCCCCACCACAAAGGGGGATCTCCTGGGAACTAAGTGCTGGCACCATGTCTCCCTCAGCACACTGGGGCAAAGGCCAGCTCTCTCCTGTTCAACTCAGGGCTCCCAGAAGGAGGCACTTGTTGCCTGCTCAAAATAAGAGAGCACCCTGAGGGTTAGGTCCCAAAGGGAAATAGCTACACGGGTGCCCAGTCATAGAGTGATAGAAAGTAAAGGCAGTCAACCTCTCCCCCAAGATGGATGTCACCAACCAGGGGACCAAAACATTTCTGCCCTGGCTACCACAGGGCTTCCTCCTCCCATGCCAGGAACTGCCCATCGGACTAAGGCGGGCACACCCAGCTCCCATCCCCCCGGGGAGCTGAGGGCCCTCCACATGCACCTGCCTCCTCCTCAGGCTCCCAAACCCCAGGCCTGCTGCTTCCCCTTCCTTCTCTGTCCCAAAGCCCCTGTTCCCACGATCTCCTTAGTGTTCCCCGGGTCTCACTTCATCCTTGGCTAAACTGTAACAGTGACTTCTGACCCCTCCCCAACAAGGTGACGTGAACCAGCCCCTGTCCCTAACCTGGAAACCCTGTGACCAGTAGGAAATCGAGGTCCAGAAACCAAAGTGACCTTCTTGACGTCACTCAGTAAGTGAGAGTGTGGCGGACTCCATCCCAAGTCCCAGAGCCACAGTGGTCTCAGAGCCAAAGGGTCCCAGTTCTGGAGGGTCCTAGACCCCCTCTCCAGTTCAGAGAGTCTACCTCAGGCTCAAACATGCACTGTCTGTGCTCTGGCCACGGAGGCCACCTCTCTGCCACCCACCCAGTCCCGAGCCGGCAGCCACAGATTACCAAAGCGTGGGAACTGAGTGCGGCCTGGGAGGATGCTTTCCAAACACTTAGCCCAGAGGGGCTAACAGTGGATGGGGTCCTTTGGTGGGAAAGATCAGGAGGGTGTCTGTTGGCTCGAGGCCATGGAGGCTGCCCCTGCAGGCCATGGGCGGACCCTTGCAGACCCTGCCCGCCAGGGTGGGCGCCCTCCGCACCACGCAGCCCCGGGCTCTCACCCTCGCACTCGGCGTCGGCCCAGCGCGTGCACTCGCGCAGCTGGCGCTCCGTGTCCTCGCACACCGTGCAGGGCAGGCAGGGGTCCACGTGGTTGGCCTCGTCTGAGTACGTGCCGTCGGGGCACTCCTCGCAGACGGTGTTCTGCTTGTCCTGGCACGAGAACACGAGCCCCGAGCCCGCCTCGCACACGCGGCACGCCTCGCAGCGGCCGGTCGTCTCGTCCTGGTAATAGCCGTAGGCGCAGCGGCACACGGCGTCGTCGGCCTCCACGCAGGGCGCCGACATGCTCTGCAGTCCCACGCACTCCGTGCACGGCTTACACGGCTCCGTGGCGCTCACCACGTCCGAGAAGGTCACGCCTGAGGACAGAGGGATGTGCGGGATGGGGGTGGGGGAGCCGCACCCCAAATTTAGTCACCTGCACTTGGGGCACTTGGGACGCTGGAGCCCCTCGGCCCACCTCACCCCCTCATTGACACCCCCTTCTCCCGCCCGTCCCTGATTCCGGGTGTGGGAAAGCTGGGAAGGAGAAAGGGAGCCAGGAGCCCCATGCTCCGGCCCCGGAAACTCTGGCCCTGAAGTCTCAGGGGGTAACACAGCTGGTGCCGGTAAATTTCTTGGCAGATTCTCTCCTAGAGTTCCCAGCATGATTAAGGAATAATCTGAGCGTGATTCCCACCCAGCCCTTCCCCCAGGCCAGAGCTGAGCTGTGAACCCAGCCCAGGCATGGCCAGCCTTCCCAGAGAGCCTCAGCTGCCCTTCCATTTCTATCCACACAGGCAGAGGCTCAGGTGTGGCCTGAATGGGAGTGACTAGGGTTAAGATGACAAAATCTCCCACCCATGGCGCTACCCCACGCTGCTGAAGGGCTTGGCTCTAGAGGGTGGGGATGGGACTCCTGGTAAGAAAGGCACAGCAGGAGGGGTTGAAGCTAGAAGGGAAAGAGGACTTGTGTGTGTGGTCCCTCTTTGCACGAGGCAGAGAGGACCCTGGCATCCCTCCCCTTATTCTGGAGCATGAGTCAAAGGGCATGAAGGAAAAATCTCTAAGCTCACTCTTGACTCATGCGCTGGAGTAAGGGGACGGATGCCAGGGTCCTCTCTGCCTCGTGCAAAGAGTGGGTAGGCACAGAGCCAGATCTTCTCTACCCCTTCTAGCCCAGAGTGGAGAACTCCATGCCAAACTGAATCCAAGAGAATGTATCCTTGCTCCAAGGGCAGGAAGAGCACACAGTTAGGACCTGAGAACTGGGGAAAGAGGGTAGCTCAGAATGTGGAAGCAGAGGTAGCAGATTAGGATCCCAATGGAGGGAAACTGGGGTTGCTGTGGGGGTCCTATCTTAACCTTCTCTAACGGCATCCAGACACAAGATGGAGCACAGGGTCATTATCTAGGAGGTTGGGATTAGGGCTGGAGAAGCAAAGAAGGGAAAAAGCAGAGAGAAGTCAAAGGGGCAGCAGTTGGGAGTAGGGTGGGGGGGTTGGAGAGAAGAAAAGATAGCGATGGGCCTGGAGGGAGCCTTCAGTTTCAACTCACTTCTGACAGAGCAACTCCTGTGCTTCTGTTCCTAGGCATCAAGCAGGTCTGGATTCAAAACCTGCTTCCATCACTTTATTAGCTGTGTGACTCTGGGTGTCTTACTTAACCTCTCTGAGCTTTTTTCTTTCTCTGTAAAACTGGGAATAATGTCTCCGTTCACAGGGTTGTGGTGAGGAGTAAGTGAAATTCTACCATTAAGCGCACTTGACACACAGCAGGGATCCTGTAACAGTTGGGCCCCTGGGGTGGGCAATGATAAATTCAGTAGCAGGGATACAGTCAAACAGAAAGGACTTCCAATCATAAACAGCAAAGGCAAGATGTCCGATTTATACAAGAAGCTCCTATCTCGTTGGCCTGTGGCAGTGGGGTGGGTCTAGTCACATGGGAGGGAAAGGAGAGGGCCCTGCTCATGGGAAAATACAGAAAATTAGCAGCGAACTCCTAGGAGAGAGTTTTAGGGGGTGGGAAAAATGTGGTCTTTTTTGGCAGAGAATGAAGGCAGGAGCTTAATGGGTTTCCTTGTGGAAACGTTTTGAGGATAGAGGGAAAGTCCGCTGGGGTCTCCATCCCATAAAGTAGACTTTTAAAGGCAGCCTGTTAACACAGCTGGGGGAGGGGGGGAAATATGAGAGAAGAGGAAGGGAGGGGAGTGGAGGGAGCAAGTGGGATTTCTGAGCTGCCTCTCTGCTCCTGTTTCCTCTCCCCTTCTCTGGAGATGCCCTCTCTCAGCCTCCTGTATCCCAGCCCTTGCTTTGACAGAAGGATTAGGGTCCCATCTTGGGAGACTTGCTGTCCAAAGAGAAGAGGTCCTGGGTAAGAGTCTAGGAAATGAGAGGAAAACATGGGAGATTCCAGGGCAGCTGTGATTGGCTAGTCCTGCCCTGGGATGGAAACCCTGTTAGGCCAGGGCCAGGGGAGGTACCCAGATGGTAAGGTAGCAAAGGGATGTCTAGCCTTCCCTACCTGGCATCCCTCTGCTGGGGGATGGAGTTACAGGATCCACAAGCACAGAAATAGGAAAGCTGTGTTTGGGATATCAAGGAGTTGGGGTTGCCTGAAGGAGAGATATGCTGTGTGCAGTGTGGTGCCTGGAGGTGGTGGTGGCGGCAGCGGTGGTAAGACATTCAAGGTAAGACAGGCGGATTCAGAGTTCCCAGTTCCTACTCCCTGGTTCCCAACATGATTCAAGAACAATCTGAGTAGAGTTCCCACTGGCCCCCAGGTGGGCACTGAGTGCCAGGTAGAAAGCAGGACCTAACTGTCCTCAGGAAAGATTTCCAGACAGAGTCAGGAAAAAGGTTCATGGCCTGAAAGCAACTGGTGGGAGGGCATCCATCAGAGATGAGACAAGGGCACAGAATTTCAGATCACAGACCCACCACCTCATCCAGCACCTCTGGAAGATGGGGTTCTCTCCCCTCCTCAAGGAAATCCCCAGGTAGGAATGACCACAGCGCCCCTCCCCTCTGTTGCACCCAACATCACTCCCTAGTAAGGACATCCTTGTAATGCTCCAACCCCCATCCCTGTTGCCTAGGGAAAACTCTTGTTTCCTCTGTCAGAACTGGAGTACAGTTGCCCTGGGGAGCAGTGGCGGGGGTCGGCGGGGGTTGGGTAGTGGGAGGTGCTGGGGGCTGATGGGGGGTGGTAGCCACACCCTCCCAGGATCCCCCAAGGTCAGTCTCCAGGGTAGCTAGGATTTGATCCTCTTCCCCTCCCCCCAAAAGCGCTGAGGGTAAGTGGCAGCCATTGATTTTGCAGCGCAGATGATATTTTTAGCTGATCTTAGCATCAGCTACTCCTCCCACCTAGCCACACTCTTCTACTAGGCCTCTCTACTTGGGGGCTGGGAACGGGCACCCCCTGGGCATCCCCCATCATGCCCCCCTTCTGCCTCTGCATACTTCCCTCATCCATTCTGAGCTGCCCCTCTCTGTCTCCTATGCTGAGTCAGACTCACTTCTGGCACCCATGCAGTGGTGGGCAGCAGTTCCTGCCAGGACCCAGAGCGCCTGTAAGGCCTCTACTGGGCATGCCCGCCAGTCCCCTTGCCCTCCCTTCCATTCTGCTCTCCTTCCCCCACCGGACACTTTCTACTTACTGTCCAGGCACGGTTCACACACGGTCTGGTTGGCTCCACAAGGCTGGGCCACACCCTCACCCAGGTTGCAGGCTTTGCAGCACTCTCCGCTATGGGTGTACAGGCCCGTGGGGCATGCCTCCTTGGCACCTCCAAGGGACACCTGGATGGGGGAAGATCAGAAGGTCAGACTGGCAAGAGAAAGGGGACAGGATGTATTCTGAGGGAGCAAACACTCCTTCCTAAAGCCTTCTATTGGAACCACCTGGCCTGGGATGAGCTCACCAGGGAGGCATTTGGCACTTGAAAGCTGACAGGGAAGAAAGGCAGGGGGACAGCACACCCCTGCAGGCTGCTGGGCTGTGAGATCAGAGCCTCGGATGCTGACCTTCTGCAAGGTTCACCTTGGGGTTACAGTAACTCCTGGAATCCCAAGGATACACCATGTGGGGAAGGTAACCTGAGGACCAGCAGAGGGCCTTTGGGCGGCGGTCAGGAACCAGCAGGCGAGTTGCAGCTTGCTCAGGGCTCCCAGCCAAGGGGGC
Source organism: Bubalus bubalis (assembly GCF_019923935.1). Taxonomy (NCBI): domain Eukaryota; kingdom Metazoa; phylum Chordata; class Mammalia; order Artiodactyla; family Bovidae; genus Bubalus; species Bubalus bubalis. Next base: position 26,004,011 of record NC_059159.1, on the reverse strand, counting down.
AACTTGAAGTTGAAATCTAGCCCAAATGCCACTTGCTAAGCTGCACACCTGCAGGGATGCGTCTACCCTGAGGGGAATCTTTTTCTAAGAAAGGCTAGCAGAGCGCTACTCTCGGTCCTTAATCCTACCATTCCATATATTAAGTATCAAATGGGAGGTGTCTGTACCCAAGACCAGAAGGCAGAGGGATGGGACCTTGGGTTCAAATCCTGACTCTGCTCTGGGAATTCTGACCTGCTCATTTCCCTCTGAGTTTTCATCTCTCTGGAAAGATAAGAGATGGAGACAGCTCAGGGCCAAAGCAAACGAACAGCCAATCATCAGGACTCTGGTGCCAAGACGGGGGAAAAGGATGCCTGTTACCAATGATGAGAAAGTGGCTGCTCTCACCACCCAGCAGCCCTGCTCCCCCAGGGTTTGATTTCCAGCCACCAGCCCTTTTCTCCCTGCCCCCATACAGTCAGTGGGAACAACACTGGAAACAGCGGAAAAGGGAGTCAGATTCTTGCTGCCGAGGCATCTTTGCTCATGGATGGAATGATTTAGCACCAGATTCCCTAGAGGGAGGGGCTGCTGGCAGATTGCTTTGTATTTCTGTTCCTTGAAAAAAATCTTAACGTCTAATAAAACTCCACAGCCTGTTTCCCTGGCTCCAGACCACGCAGTTCCCATTTGATGCTCAGAGGAAGTATGGACTCTTGGGTCATGGAACTAGAGAGGAGCCATAAGGATCATTTGGGCATTCCTTGCTTCTACATTGGCCAGAATGGCTTCCAATACTCCTTTCCCTTCAGTCCTTCCAATTGTCCTGAGGTCTCACTAGGGTTCAGGTGAGGCAGGGGGATAGACAGGTTGGATCAGTCTAGGAGGCAGCCTGCGGTCCTCAAGAGACTGGTGGGGAGGATACAGGCAGCATAGGAGGGGAACCTTGGGTGTTGCCACCGTCCACTCCCAGGCGGCAGGAACACAGGGCTGGGAACATCTGCAGACCAGAAGCCTTGGCCTGGGGAGAGGGTAGCCCCAGATGCAGGCTTTCCCCCAGGAGGTGAGCAAGATTCCAGGAGGGTCTGTATGGATTTCTTTTCATCCTTCAGTGTTCTGCTTAACGGCACTTCATCGGGGAACTGGTCCTGTGGCCCCAGTCTCTGCTTCATCAGGCAGAGCTGCCCTGTCACATGTCCTCCCTGTTCACTCCTGTCTGCTCTGACACTCTACAGAGTCCCCCACTGGACTGTCAGCTCCCTGAGGCCAAGGACTCTGGTTGCCTCAGTGCCTGTGATGGTACCTGGCACATATTAGGGACCCAACATGTATACTTATGGAATATTTAAGAACATAATATTATACAGCCTCAATTAACTAGCACTTCAGGGACTGACTTTCTGGATAGCTGAGTTTCCGGAAAGTCATGGCTTTGCTGTTCTCACCTAATGTTTCTCACTTTAACCATGGAGGCTGCACCTTCCTCCTTCTCTGGAACATGCCTTCACGGTTTCCCCATGACTCAGGGACTCAATATTTACATCAAGTATTCCAGGATGCAATGCAGTGAAGCCCTGTGCTCTTTATCCCAGAGTAACACACTTTTGTCTCTTTGAGTTCCCCTGTCAGCGTTTCTTACAGTTCTGCCTGCTCCCTTCCTGTCAGGATATCAGCTGTCAATTCTCGCGCTACTAGTGGGACCTGAGCAGCCCCTCCTCCGTTCTAATTTCTGGTGGCTCAATGGTAAAGAATCCCCCTGCCAGTGCAGGAGACGTGGGTTCAATTCTTGGTTCAGGAAGATCTCCTGGAGAAGGAAATGTTAACCCACTCCAGTATTCTTGCCTGGGAAATCCTATGGACAGAGGAGCCTGGCCGGCTTCATGGAAGACAGCTACAGTCCATGGGATAGCAAAAGAGCTTGACACAACTTAGTGACTGAACAACAACAAATTCAATCTTTAGAAAATATGTAACTAGCCCTGGGAAGAAGGTATATAAATCGAGTGTAAGCAGGATCTGATCTAGCAGAGGGCAATACTCAGAGTAAAAAGTCTACCTTCCTCCTCTGCTGCCTTCACTGCTCTGAGTACTGGCTCACGGCTTACAAGCTGGCTGACCTGGGACAGGTTTGGAATTTCTCTGTGCCTTAGTTTCTTTGTCATTAGGTAACCATGACAGTTTCTGCCTCTCAGGGTTGCTGGAGGCAGTAAATAAATGAGTATGGTGTTTATTCACTTTGGGACCTCTCTTTTCTCTTTTCCAAGGTCTTTTGTGGCTTTTGGCTGTGTTCCAGTTAGTTGAGGCTGGTAGAGAAAACTGGGCTCCAGATAGCTGAGGGGGTCTGTCTGTGGCAGTCATGGGCAGAGGGGCAGCCTCATGCAAGCCTCTCTTCTGGAAGCCTCCTCTCCCTGTGGCAGCCTGTGGTCCTCTGTCTTCTCCAAAGTCTTCCGTTTGGAATCCAGGCCACATAATTAGTAACCATGTGTTTCCTAAACTTGTTTTGTTTTCTATTTCAAAACATTCCATATCTGCTACTTAATAGTATGCTGCTGCTGCTAAGTCGCTTCAGTCCTGTCCGACTCTGGGCATCAATTCTCAATCTCTCTAAGCCTCAATTCCCCCCCCCCCCTAAAATGCTGGATTGGTGATATCCACTGCCCAAGTTTACTCTGAAAATTAAATGAAATAAGGTATGTAACTCTGCCTGGTGCATAATAGGAGTTCAAAAAATGTTGGTTACCAAAGAAGTGTTTTGTCTTATAGAGAGTGAGCTGCTGAGCCTAAGGGGTAAGTAGTGGGAGAGGAGAATTGAGCCATCCCCAAACAGGGGAAACCATCTCAGAGTAGGGGGCAGGATAGAAATGGAGAGAGATTTACCCACCAAGAGGAGTCTGAACAGGGTATGCAGGCCAAAGGAGGCTGGAGAACAGCTCTGTTTAAAGTTAACTAACTCAAATATTTACTGAGCACTAAACTAAGAGTTTCCAATGAGACAGGGTCCCTGATTCCTGGCAGGAGTCACAGTGCCATGAGGGAGAGGAAATATCACCTCAAACAGCTGTTCCAGAAGCTGATGAGGAAGGCTTGAGGGACAGACGTGGAAACTGAGGCCCTCAGAGGTCATCCTGCTAAGTGGCCAGGAAGCACTAACCCAACTACACCATCTATTGGTCCAAGGCCGGGCAATCCTGGGAAGTGGGGTGGGTGTCACTAGGACTCAGGCTAATTGTTCCAAAATGAGCAATTTACCAAAATGATAGACACATTTGCTTGAAATTAACATTTATTATACTTACTCATTCCATTTTCAAGAATGTTTGCAAATCTTTTTTTCCCATGTCAAGGCTTTCAAGAAACTAAGGTGCAAATACGCTTAGGTGAACTGACTTTTAATAATTTAAAAAAACTGGACAAAACAGAAAACACACCAAAATAGCTGAAAGAATTTGAAACTATAGGAAGGCTTCACGGTGGTGAGTCCTAACTATTCACAATAGCTTCAGCAAAGGGTTCCTTAGGTGAATGGAGCCATTGGCTGGGTGAAGAGGTTGGAGAGTTTTCAAATATGGGAAGGGTCTTTTGAGACCAATGCAAACCCTGAGGAGGCACTGGCACATGCCCCCCTCCCATCCCTTGAAACAGGGGTGGAGTTTGAGGGGAAAAACAAGATCTAATTACTGAGGATGCTGCAGGAAGACTTTGAAAGGGAGCAGGGCTCTGAGTGGGGGGAGTGAAGGGGCTCAGCTACAAATCTGCGGTGCCAAGGGCATAGGACAGAGTCTAATCTCCAGGTCTAGTGGTGGTTCAGGGCCACGCGTCCTTCCGTGATTTGGAAGGCTGGGCAGGGGAGTGCGCCTGGCATAAGGAGGAAAGAGTAAACTCCAAGCCAGGAATCCTGGGTTCCAACAAGGGCGCCATTACATACTAACTGGGGGAACCTGGTTTCCTTTCTGAAGGCCTGAGAGGTTCAGCTTTCTCAACTGTAAAATGGGAATAACTAGATTCCCTCAGCTGGGACAGGAGAAATTACCCAGGGCAGTGCGTGGCACACGGTAGGCACTCAACCAATTTTGTTATTCCCACCTCCACGTCTCCCACCCCAGGGAAGAATCTAGGCGCGTGAACGCGACCCGGCTGGTGCAGCGGGGCGGGGACCCCTTCCCTGCCGGGGTCTCCTCCCCCACCCGCTCCTGTCCTCGCGTTTGCTGTCCTAGTTGCGTCCCTATTAGGCGCATTAGCCAGCCGGCGGCTCCGGTTACAGACGTCTGAATGACAAAGTGCCTCCATTACCGGCGCGGCCCGTCAGTCGACCCGCCGGGATGCGCTCCGGTTTCAGCACTCTCTCGCCGCGGCCCAGGAAGAAACTCGGACCGCTGCGGTGCGCAGGGCCAGCCCGTACTCAGCAGCCCCGCGGCGAGGCAGGGGCGAGAGCCGCAGGGGTGCGGGCGGCAGATTCTGTGCGGGTCCACCTTCCCGAGTCCCCGGGCCCTCCACCCCCTGCTCCCTTCCTTCCTCGCCTTTTCTCTATTCGGGGGACACTCTCCAGCCCAAATCCCGAGCCCACGCCCTCGCCCCTCCGGAATCCGCACTACTGGCTGCCGCAATCCCCGCACCCGGCCACCCCCCTCGACCCCCACCCTCCGCCCGGGGGAGGCTTCTCTAACCCGCGGTGTTAATGCGCAGACGTGCCCGCAGTCACTCCCAAATCCCCAGACGCAGCCACAGGTACTGACCGCCCCGGGGGGTTGTGCTGAGCTTCGGGGATGGGTCTCTGTCCATCCCAGCCCCCAGATTCCCGCCCGCTTGCCGCCGAGACGCGCAGCTCTTCTCCGGAGCTGGGACGCCGGGCTGCCCCGTAAGACGTACGGGAGGTACCCAGCTGGCAGTCAGGTGAGGGGCAGTCTCCCTAGGATTCTGGCTCAACTCGCTTGTGGGACCTTCCTTGACCAATTGGTTAAAACTCTCAGAGCCTCAGTCTCCTAGTCTGTAAAATGGGGGGTTGGGGGCTCAGTGCTCAGAGGAGATGAAGACGGCAGGGAGAGTGAGGACATCTCCATTGCAGAACCTTCCAGGGCACTCCCTTCACGGCCACACATCGGGTCCTGAATGTCCTGTCAGATCTACCGGGCGGACCTGGACGCTTTCTAAGACCCGCAGTTCTTTGCCGAGATGTCTGAGAGCCTCTATCTTGTTCCGAGCCGGGAGTCTTTCACCGAAAGCTGGGCGGGGCGCGGGCAGAACCCCGAGCCCCCCCCGCCCCCGCCCCACGCCGTTCGCGGAAACGTAGCGAACCGTCTGGGCGGCGCTGCGGCAGGTTGACTTCACAGGGGGTCCGGGTGGCGGGTGAAGCGCTCAGTCCGGGTCGCGCCAGTAGCCGCGATCGCGCAGCCTTCGCGCCGCAGCGCCCCCTGCCGGCAGCCCTCGCCGACGCGCCCCCTCAGCGGCCCACTGCCTAGACCTTCCCGGCTTTGCGAGTCCCGCCTCTCTGCACCCCAAGAAGTGGCAGCGGCCAGAACCCGTCAGACGACGCCTGCTTCGTCCCATCCAGTCCGCAGCTCTGCTTCTAACCGCGAGAACAAGTGCGTAGCGGGAGCCCGCCGGTCGCTGGGGAACCGGGGAGGCGGGTTCGCCCTGGCGAGGTGGGCACTCCTTTCCCAGCCTCGGACCCCAAACCACAATTCCCCGACCCCGCGAGGAAGAGCGCGCGACACATGCGGGAAGAGTCTGTCTCTGCTCTCTCTTCTCGTCCCACTGTCTCTCGGCGGACAGGCGGGGCCCAGACCACTCAGGGTCTGCTCTCCCTACTCCGTCCTCTTTCCTTTTGCTTCCCTCTCTCCACCTCCCTCACCAGCGTCCCTTCTGCCCTGCCTAACCCACTTCTCCCCCTTCAACAGAGCCCCGCTCCCCGAACCTCTCCCTCCCACGCCCCTCCCCCCACCCCATTGTCTGGCTGGTCTTCATTGTCCGATGCCCGGTCCCCTTGCCTCCAGTCCCTTCATCCTCCTCCCACACAATTCTTATCTCCTCGTCTCCGGTTCCCCACCCCAGCCACGCTCGCCCCTCACTTTTCTAGTTCCCGTCCCATTCCTCGTCCTTCTCTAGCCTGGGTTCTGTCCCACGACTCTCCAGAGATCAAGATGCTCAGAGGGAAAGTCGCCTCGAGATCCCGCATTCAAGCGCCCTCTTCCGAAGAACCCAGGCATCCGAGAGCCCCACGACTCTCTCCTGAGAGACCCCTCCCAGCTCCTCCACACACACCTCCTATGGCACACGAGGACCTGCTTCCGTGCGCCCCTCTTCTCCGAATCTTTACCTTAAATCTCAGAGTCGCCTCTTCGCTCTGAGAACCTGAGACGCTCTTCCGTGGATACTGGCATCGGAGCTCCTCTCTCGCCATCCACCGCCCCCGACGCCCCCAGCATCTGGACCCCAACGCTCTTTTCTGTTTTTCCTCAGGGAAACCTGGACTTATCGAGGTTTCGGTCCCGGGAAAGACAGCGAGCTCCCCTTCAATTAGCACTCACCCCCAGGAGCAGCAGCAGCAGCAGGCGCGGCCCGTCCATGGCGCGGCCGGCGGCACCTGACCCCATCGGCCGCCTCCAGCGGCAGCGCTCGACTTTCAGTTCAGCCCGCTTCGCGGACCGATAGGGCTGCGCTGCGTAGCGCTCCAGCGCCAGCCCCTCAGAGCTGGCGGAGGCTCGGCTCCCTCTGGCTGCCGGCGGGAGGGGCTAGGAGAAGCCAGTGCGGCGGCCCCGCCCTCTCCCCGCCCAGCCCGCCCACCCCCGGAACCGCGCCCGCCCTCCCCGCGGTCTGCCGGAGAGGAGAGGCGGAAAGGGACATCGGGCAGGGAGCCGCGCCCGTGCGCCCCGCTGCCGCTTCTCCGCGCCCCGCCCTCAAAGCTTATCCCTGACCTGGTACCCGGCGCCCGATCCGCGCTGCTACGCGTCCGTCCCGGATGCTGTGGGCTTGGGTTCCCTCTCTTGCGCATCTTTCCCTGCCTCTGGCTTCAGCTTCTTCCCCGGTGCCCTGCTCCCTACCCAGCCGTTGTCAGCAGTAATGCTCACTGCCCGCCCCTCCTTTCATTTCCCGGTCTATACCCAAGCCCTCCTCTGCCCCTTCCCAGTGCGGGGTTCTCTCTGCAAAGGCCTAGGGGAAGGAGGGAGAGAGGTGGCAAGTGGTCTGACACCGACCACAGACAGCGGGGACGTTCAAGGAGACCATCCCGACATCATCTGAATTCTCAAAAGACGGGTCTGAAGCGACCACAGGTGTGCACACACACAAAAAGGAATACACACTCCCAAGGTTACATACATATGTGCTTATGCAGTCTCCTATGTCCCCACCATCCTCACGCAGTCCTGAGGACCGGCGCCTTCTGCCCACGCCTGTGCACCTCCACACATGCACACTCATCCTCCGTGTGCTCATAACATTCAAACACACGTCCTCACGTACACACTCACACATACATGTGTTCGTGTGCAGTCATCTCCATGAAAGCCCTCTCACACAGTGCACACACACACACAGATATGAACACATAGATGTATCCTCAACCATTTGCCTTCATTAGACTGTGTTTCCATAAGCTGATGAGCTCCCTGGAAGCAGGGACTATAGTTTCTTATCTGAATGCCTAGTACACAGTAGGTGTTCAATAAAGGTCTGCAGAAAGAATACAAGAGTTGAATGGACTCACATCCATGTACCTATCCATGTACATCTCCAGGACCATACTCACCATGCTCTAGAAAACTTGGAAGTTTCAAATTATAGGCCCTGGCAACCCCAGGAGTTTGCCACCAGTCTTTTGGCAGGAAGCACTCCCACCTCCACCTTGATGGTCACCCCCACCTTGCCTGTCCCCACCCTTTCCTGGTTCCCAGACAGCCCTGGAGCACAGAGTTGTAGGGGGCAAGTCTATAAAGCTCATCCCCTCACCCTGAACTTGGCCAGGTGTGGACCTCAGTTTCAACTTTGAAAAAATAGCCTTACAGGAAGAAGGGAGAGATTCAGACACTTGTGCTAAGGGCAAGCTTACTACTGGTAGGTGATTTCCCAGTTAAATCCTTCATTTGTGGGAGTAAAAATTCTGCCCTGTGAGTTTCTTTCCTGTGTAACCAACAAAATCCAGTGGATATCCCCAGAAAGGACAGGTAGACGTCAATCACTGTGGCCTTGACCGTGAATGTGAATAAGCTACCTCCCACGGCTGGGCAGAAGACACCAGGCAGCCATCCCCTCTTCAGAAATCCCTGAGGATCCCTCCCCCCAGACAGGGGTTGCCTCTGTCTCCTCCTGCTGCTTTTAGAGCCCTGCCTTTCCTCTCAGCTGAATTCATGGAAGGCAGGAAGGAGCAACATTAGTACTAAGAGCAGCATTGAGCAGCTTACTACCAAGGGTATCGGCAGTATGGCATTAATTTAAATACTTCTGTTATTAATTTATGATCCTGGTTACTATTATTGCCAAGGTTATCCATCTCAACACAATTTAATATGACCCACATCACCATGGCTGGGCCTGGGTTATTAATAATTTCCATGGTCTTGATCAATTTAAGCCTTACTCGAACAATTACAAACAGCAATTGTTACTATTATTAGCAGTATTTCTATGATTAAGCCTAAGCACAAGACCACGATGTAATCCTGAGTGCTGGTGGGGAGACGCTGTGAACTGCGCAGAGAAAAGAGCACTGAACTGAGAGTCAGACAGGCCTGGCCACAGATGCCTACAGGTCCCACCTCATCCTCACATCAGTTACTTCTGCCTGGTCTGTGGTTATGTCATCTCTCTCAGCTTCAGTTTCCTCATCTATAAAATGGGAATTTTTTAGAAAAGATCCTATCTTGAACAGCAAAATAAAGTGCATCAAAAAAGAGACTCCATCTCCTTTTATTCATTGAACCCATGCATTTATTGAGCACGTGCTATGGGCCGTACATACCCTGCTCTAGGTACTGAGGATACAGCAGTGAACAACAGCAGCCGCCTTCATGGAGCTGATGTTCCAGTGTGTTAGTGATTTGATACGAAGGATTCTTTTATAATGTGACACCTTGGCTTGACTGTTAGATACATGGCAAGACGGTGATTCGAGTGCTCCTTTGCTGGGACCACCGCCATCACAATCTCCATCACTGTCACCATCCTGCCCACCTAGACCAGAAACAGCGGCACTATGGCCACCCTCACCATGACACGAGCATCACTACCAGAAGCGCCACAGCTGCCACTGCCATCACTGCGTCCCACAGCTGTCCCCAGCACTGTCACGATTGCCACATCATCATCACCACCATCAACATCATCACCACCATCAACATCATCACCACCATCATCATCATCACCACCATCAACATCATCACCACCATCATCATCATCACCACCATCAACATCATCACCACGAATGCCAGGGCCATGGCCACTGCCACCACTTGCCTTTTGACATCTGCACCACAAGCAGCAGGGAATCCTGTTCTAATGAGTGCTGATTACATAGGTCCACCCCTTTCCCTTGGAACAATATTGGAGGTTCTATGGTGCCACTGCCTGCCCCAGCCTAACTCCCTAATTGTCATGATTCCTGGCCACAAACATGAGCATGCTTCAAAAATTTCTGTCTGACTCAGCTCCCTTTCCCCTAAACCTCAGCACTTGCAGTCACAGCTATGGGAGGGGGGATGGGGAGAGGACTCTTAGGAGCTGACCAGCAAGGCAGCACCAAAGGGGCAGCAGTTTTAATTGGAGGGTTCCCCCAAACCATCTCCTATAACAGAACTACAGGTATACAGGCCCCTTCCTCCCACCACGTATACACCAAGGCCTCCTGGGCCAAAGAGCGACCAAGATGAAAAGGTGGAGGATCCCAGTGCAGATCTACATGGAGCTGAAAGTGGTAGTGGTGGGTCAGACTGCATCTTCAGGAATTGAAGTGGGAAGGGTTTGCCCCTCCCCTCTTTATCTCACCATACTCCATCACCCTGCTCCTCCAGGAAGGCAAGCTCCTAACTCATACTCCCTATCCTTCCTTTCCACTGGGACCCCTCACCGTGGGCCCCTGTAGAACTTTGCTCACAGCTCTCTGTCCCTGTGTCCAGCAGTCCCTGGGGAACCAGTCTGCAGCCCCAACTCACTTCTAAGTAGAAATGGGGGTGCAGACAATGAGAACTCACATTTACTGAGATGTCCTGTGAGCCAAGAGATCCACACAAGTATCTCCTTTAATCCTCACTATAATCTTATAACTGGAGGAGGGCATGGCAACCCACTCCAGTATTCTTGCCTGGAGAATCCCCATGGACAGAGGCTAAAGTCCATGGGGTTGCAGAGTCAGACACTGCTAAGCGACTAATCACAGCACAGCACATAATTTCATAAGGATGTGCTAGCTTCACTATATACAGATGAAGAGACTGAAGCTTGAGGAGGTTAAGCCACTAGCTCGAGGATCCCAAAAGGAAGCAGTATGCCATAAGTGGCCACTGTACAAGGCCCTCCACAACCACATGTCTCAGTGTTAACGCCCATGTTCCAACCACTCCTTTCTTCCAGTGCAGCCCCTCCAGCCTTCCCTCCAGTGAGCTGGGGAGACAGAACCTGTGACTCAGAGGGGCTGCAGTGGCCCTTCAATACTAGAGCTGCTCTCCACTCCTGACATGCATTTGCAGAATCTGGGTTTTGGCCAGGGCTGAGGCAAGCCAGGGGATGATCTCTGTCCTTTGATTGAAGACATGATTTCCAGGCTCTTCTAGTGAGCACTCACTTTTCCTGCTTTGGGAAAATCACACCCCACCCCCCCTTCAGTTCAATGTCCAAGCAGAGAAGGGTTGAAGGGCAATGGGCAAGGAAAGGACAATTTCTGAGGGGAGGGGAACAAGGAGGTGCTGGGCCTCCCCTAGCTGCATCCCATCTGCCTCGGGCAGGCCGCCAGGCCAGGTAAGTGAAACCCGCTGCCCCCCATTAGGAGCTAGCTCCTTGGATTTGAAGCGTGATGCAGTGATTACCTCTGAGCTGCCTCCTTCTGGGCTGCAAAGGGGTTCTGACCAATGAAGGGGCAGGGTGGGCTGGGGACTAGTTTGGGGTCAACCCAGTTGGATTCTGGAACTGCATCAATAGTGAAAGGGGAGAGGAATTCACTAATTTTGGGGACCAGTTAGATTAACTGGAGCATCAAAGTGGGCCAGTTCCACGGTGCCCTCCCCCACTGTCTGCACCAGCCTTAGAGACTGGCGCTCCTTTCCTGCCTCCACCCCGTCTAACCCCCATTACTCAGTTTCTCCCACCTCTGAGCCCTTCTATGGCCCCCATGAGAGTTGTTTCTTCTCTTCCTTCAACATAACTGTGGCCTTGGTCAAAGTCTTCCATAATTCCCATCTGTAGTCTCCCTTCAAAGGCCACCCTTCCTCACACGTGTCCTGTTTTGCACTCATACCTCTCATCAAGGCATCACATCTGATTGGTTTGCTCATACATAAGCAGTAAGGACTTATTTTTACTGGACTCTGTGTCTTGAAGAAGAGGCTCCCAGAGAGGGCAATGCTATACACAAGTGCTTGGATGGAGAGGGCTCCAGGCGTTGTGGTAAGGGCACAGGGGAGGGACTGGGCACCCTGCGCCTCAGGGCCGCACCTTTGCTGCTGACTCTGGGGGCCTCCCTTCTCTTTGTCTTTGCCTTCCTCTCAATAGCACATTTCCCCTGAAGTACCCTTTCTCTAGGAAATTCCTCTGGACACTCCAGTTAGAGCCTTCCCAGGCAGAGTTGCCATGCAGTTCGCAAGGACTGAGTCATCTCTCCCGCTTTTTATCCTGCATCCAAAGACATTATAGTTGCTATTGTTTAGTGCCTAAGTGGCGTCCAACTTTTTTGCTATCCCAGGGACTGTAGCCTGCCAGGCTCCTCTGTCCACAGGGTTTCCCAGGCAAGAATACTGGAGTGGGTTGCCATTTCCTTCTCCAGGGATTTCCAATCCAGGGATCGAACCTGCATCTCCTGCACTGGCAGGCTGATTCTTCACCACTGAGCCACCTGGGAAGCCCAGGACAGTTCAAGACATTTTAAAGAAAACCTGAGTAGGACTACACTCTGCTGGAGGAACATGAAGGTGAGAGGGTGAGGCATGCAAAGGCCCAGGCCTGACATTTATTTCCTGTGTGCCCTTGGACCAGTTCTTTCCCCTGCTCTGAGCCTCAGTTTCTTTAATCTATAAAATGGGCATAAGATAATCAGTCTCAGAGTTACTGTGAGGAATCAAAGAGGTCTTGAGTGTGTGTCATGGGAACTGGGCAGATGTCAATTACTCTTATTCTGTTTGCTCCTGCTGATAGTGGCTTCTGGCCTGCAGGCTGGAGACCAGATGAGAGGTGAGGTGACATTTCAGCACTGGAGAGGAAGCTTGGGGGGCCTTCCTGCTGCCAGTAAGAGCCGGAGCTGTGACAGGCCTCAGGCTCCCGCACAATTCCCACGGGAAACGCTGGGGGAGGAGACAGCCCAGGCCCCAGCTTATCTTCACTCTGGCGCGTCTGGGAAGTGGGGTCAAGTGCGATTGTCTGGGTTGGTTTTCTAGCAGAAGAGGGTAAAGGGCATAGATGCACAGTCTGTTAAGTGTCCCAGTCAAGACAAGATCCCCAGGAGGGAAGGGGGAGGAATTGCCCGGGAAGGATCCCCACCGTCCCAAGGCCAGACCTGATGCACTGGGGGAGGCTGAGACAGGCCTGGCTCTCTCAGTCCCACCCGCTCTGGCCACTGGCTGAGCGGATTCCAGTGTTGAGGGGAAGAGCGCCCTTGCCTGGGTCCTGGCACTCTGAGGAGGAGATGCGATACCTAGACTGCTGGTTCTAGTCTTGTGGGAGCATGTCTGAAACATGGAGAGGGATGCAATGCTGCCGTCCCCTCCTGTATTCTCAGGGGCTGGGGAGAGGGGACATGGCCCAGGGCTTTGGGGACCGCCTAGTCTAAGAGGTGTGTCACCTGGGACCGCGCACTGTGCCTTTCCAGGCCTGTGCTCACCTGTCCTTCCCAGGCTGCCCGTGTTTCCACTCCCTGTGGAGCCTGAGGCCAGGCTCTTGTGTGGCCCAGCCCACAGGGAGCTCCAGGGAGGGGCGGCAGGTGCGGGTGGGGGCACCTCCTGGAGGAAAGTGCTGAGTCGGCACTCAGAGCTCCTGTTCCATTATTCATCCTGGTGAGAGATTTCCCTCCTCCTTCCCAACCCAGGCCCACTCTCAAGAAATGCTCCCCCCATTCAAAATCCCCCTCTCAGCATCCCCCCCTCAGCTGGAAACTCTTAAGCAAAAAGGTCGTCAAGATGATTAAATGCGAACAGATTTTCAGCTCTTTTTCCACTTTAATTAAAAATGGGCTCACCATTCAGAGGAAGCTGGAGATGAAATAGCAGCTCCCCAAAGGGCCCTGTGCTGAAAAGTTGGTGGGGGGTTGGGTGGGGAATGCTCAGGGATGTCTGAGGGTTGGACTGTGGTGGCCTAGGGTCAGGGGCCTGGCCTGGAATTGCCACATGCCCAGGGCCCTGCCCACAGAGGGCAGCAGGAGCCCGGAGGCCTTGGGCACTGGAGACAGAACAAGAGCAGAGGCAGGCTGGTGGGGGCGGGGGGAGGGGCGGGCGGCAGCATGCCTGCACCCTGGGGTGGGGGTGGAGTGGGGAGCAGGAGTTCCATTTCCAAGACCCTCACTACAGGGGGGCCTCCAGGCTGGGGCAGGAACAGGTTGCCATCCTCCAAAAGGGCTGGGGTCTGCACAAAACATTTAAGATAGAAAATAACAAACCAATAAGTACCTCCCAGAACAACATGGAAGCAAAGCCGGGGGGTGGCCCAGTGTACCCATGACTGGAGACTAAAAGAACTAGGGCAGCCGCAGCAAGCTTCTCGAAGGCGATTTCAGATGCCAGCGAAACTGGGCTGTGCGGGGCAGCAGCGGGAAGACCATGCAAAGGGGAGTGAGATGAGACACCGAGGGTTTTATTGCATATTACTATGAAGATGGAGAGATGAGGAGGGCAGGGAGAAGCCATCTCTCCTCCTCCTATCAGGGATTGGGAGCCAGGAGAGAAGGGAAGGAATGGAGGGGAAGGGATTTGGTTCAGACACCTGAGAACATCTGTGGGAGGGGAGGAGGGGAGGGCGGAGGAGCTGGCACAGGCTGCAGGAACAACAGGAGCCCACAGCCCTCGGTCACCGGGAGAGTTGCATTTGAAGTTCCGGACCGCCTCTGCACTTCACGGGGAGAGGACACTGCAGGAGGGAGAAAGGCCTCCCACCACTTCCTGTACCTGGGCTGAGTGGTCCCACCTGCCTCCACTGGGATGCGAGGGTGTCCAGTTGGTCTTTATCCCAGGAAGAAAAGTGATCCCTTCCTGGTAAACTACCCTGGTGTTGTAGGGCAGGCCACAGCCCACTGCCCAGCTCCCAGGCAAAGAAGAAGTTCCCCGCACCTTCAGGGAAGGGCTCACAGGGCCTTTTAGAGTCCATCCCCAGGTCTTTCCAGTTCTATATTTACAGCCACCTTCCACCGTGAATTCCACCAAAGTTAGGAGAGCAGGAGGCAGGGGAACCACCAGCTAAGCGAGGCTCCCAGGGGAGGTCACAGGTGTGCTGGGCCTTGATCTCGCTGGAGCCGGGAGGGGAGGTGGTTCTGAGCACCAGGGCTGTCCGAGGCTGTCCGAGTGTGGAAGGAGGCTGTCCGTGTGGAACTGCTGAGGCATCAATGTGGGGCAGCACAGGGGATAGGGGAGCAAGTGGATTGAGATGGAGCTGGCAATGCACTCTGGGAGCACTCTGAAGGCCCCTTTTCTTTGGGTGACAGATCACTCCTTCTCCTTGAAATGCCCAGCCTGCCCAGGGGGCAGGCAGCAGGATCCAAGTCAAAACTTCCTGCTTCTCTGGAAATCTCTGCCCATCCACCCTCTCCCTGCTGTGTCTTGCTGTCTCTGTTTCCCATCACCCTTTGTCTGAAGGCCTCTCCCCAGCAGTTGCGGAAGAATGAGCCTCTATGCCCAAACCTCAGGCACAGTCTCCCTGACTCCCCCGTGTTTCTATAGGCTACCGTGCAGTATCCAGCCCAGACCAGCAACCTGGCACCTGCTGCTCCAGGAAAGAAATTTGGCAGGAGAGGGGAGGGATACTGGCTTGACACTAGGTGAATGGGGAAGCTGACCCCAGACCATCCCCCACTTCTCAGAAACAGCAGTTCGCCCAAGCAGCCCTTGTGCCTTTGCCCTTACCATCTTCATTCTGTTTTTAGAAAAACCAGGGGCTCCGTGGCAGGGAATAGCCTATTTTGACAGAGTCCAAATAGAGCAGTGTGGGGAGGGGCAGTTGAAGGGGTAGGAAGTGTGTCTCTGTTGGCGGGCACAGCCTTGCCCGGAACTCGCTTTTCATCCCCAGTGTTAATTATCAAAATTAACCAAACACTATAAATAACCCAACTCGGAGACTTGAAGAGCCTCACTTCTAATTAATTCATTCCCAATCAAGACACTTCTGCGCCCCCCTACCCTAGAATCTGAGGGATAGGGACCTCATTGTGCAGCTTTTCAAATATCGAATCCCTGGCTCCTGAGATGAGAAAGCTCAAAGAGAAAAAAGAGAGGAAGGAAAAATACTCTGCTTTCTTGGAAGGGGGTGGCCTATAAATAACCCCATATTGGTGCATTTGATGGACGACATTCGTGTCTAGATTGGCTTTTGTTGGGATGAGGAGACATGGAGGGTGGGGGTGGGGTGCGGAGATTTCCATCTGCCGCCTCCTTTACTGGGCAATAAATTTAAAGCAAGACTGTGAGCGCCATCCAAGGCCTCCGTGTTGGCTAGAGCTGGGGAGACTGATCGATAGAGGAGGAGGAGGGATGGGGTAGGGGGAGAGAGAAAGAGAGAGAGCAGAAAAAGAGAGAGAAAATGCAAGCCCCAGAATCAGTTCAGGGAAGGGGAGTAAGAGAAGGGGAGAGGATAAAAGGAATGAGAAAGGGAAAGAATGATAAGAAGGAGGGCAGAAGGGAAGGGTGACAGGCAGGAGGGGGTGGAAGGGTCGTTTCCATCCCCACCTTATGCCATGACTTTGCCAGAGACCTGGCGAGCTTCTCCAGGGCTACCCTACCTTGTGTTCAGCTGCCTTATGCCAGCATCCTCTTGTGTCTCCTCTCCTGGGCTGTGGGCATCCGTTGAGCAGTTGGGTGGCCTATGTGCCCTGCCCAAGTGCCCTGCAGTACCCTGCAGGCAGGCCCTGGCTCTGGCTCCCTACTTGGAAGAAGACCCCGTAGGGTCTGCTCATTGGCTTCCTGAACCAAGTGCCCTGCTGGACGGTTGCCTGGTGGAGGGCACTAGAGGGCAGAGATGGAGTCAGAAGAGAAGCAAGGAGGAAGAGACAGAAAAGGAGAAAGGAGACAGAAGCTGAAGCATGGAGAAGAAGAAAGAAGGACCAAGTTCAAGAAGAGATGGCAGGAAGGACAGAAAAGCAGAGACTGAGAGGCAGACATAGAGACAGAGGAGGAGAGAGGAGGAAAATGGCTTTGGCTCAGGGGTCCTTGGTCCCCTGGAGTCCCAATCACAGGGCCTGCTGGAGCTGAGTCCCGGGATGCCAGTGCTGGGTGGGCTCCCTCAAGTGCTGTGAGCTTGGGCAAGCGATTGCCTCCTCTTTACACATCTGCAAGATAGTGGTCATGTCCACCTTTCCTCCTCCTGACATGGTCGTGAAGATTAAATGAAATTAAATACCTACCAAACTTTTAACCAGGATCTGCCTGCCAACTCAGGAGCCACGGATTTGACCCCTGGATCAGGAAGATCCCTGGAATAGGAAATAGCAACCTACTCCAGTATTCTTGCCTGGAAAAATTTTAAGGACAGAGGAGCCTGGCAGGCTACAATCCATGGGGTCACAAAGAGTCAGATGTGACTGAGTACACAAAAACTGTCCTGAAATGAACACTCAGTTCAAGATGGCTGTTGTTATTACAAGCAATACCAGTAGTAGAAGTACCAGTATTAATAGGAGGGCTGGTTTTTCTTCCTCTCACCCCCTGGCAGTGAGCGCCTCCAGATGACACACCATCCTATCCTGCAGCAGGTGGGCTTTGGCACCAGCCTCCCCACCCACCAGACTCAGATTGGGGATCCCGAGGCAGGGCTGTGTCCCTCGTCCCAGAGTGGGGGCTTTCTGAACTCTTTTTAGGTGGGCTGGGAATCCCCTGGAAGAGGAGGTGCAGCCCAGTTTCCCTTATGACCCTGAGTGCCCACTCTGGCCCTTCATGGCCAGAGGGCCTGGGACTTGGGGTGGGTTATTGACGAACTGACTGACTGGCCTGTGGAAGCCACAGCCGAGGGGGCTGACTCCAGCTAACCTTTGCCCTCTCTCCCGATCCTGCTGCCTCCCATTGTAAACAGTCCACCTGGTCCTCCTCCTCCTTCAGCTTCCATCCCCTCAACTCTGGCTGAGATGAAGGAAGGGATGGACCAGGTCGGGAGAGTGGCTGTTCCCTGATACATCCTGTCCTTGGCCTCTCCTTCAGCAGGATGGGAAGGGGTCTGCTGGGAGCCAGCCTGGGGAGGGGTCTGCTGGGAGCCAGCCCCTGGGCAATCTGATCTCCATTAGGCCTTTCTCTGGTTCTCATTACTGAAGCCCAGGCGGCTTCGGCAACGTGTAATTTCCCTGGCGGCTTTTCTCTCTTTCCTCTTCCTTTTGAGGTCCCTCTCCCATCCCAGTCCTCCTTGGAGGCCCCTCCTCCAGTGGATCAGCAATGGGGTATAGATGAGTCTGAGCTTTATGGGGGTGCCCATGATATGACCTTCAATCTCAGCCCAACTCTGGGGGCACGCAGAACGCTGCCTTTCCTCCCAAATAAAAGATAACTCCCCTCTCCCTGCTTACTTCCCCTGGGGTCCCTGACTGTACCCTCCCCCACCTGCAGCATACACCCCAGAGTCTGAGAGAAAGGGTTACTGACTGCTCCACTGGGCCTCTGCAGAAGATCTGTGTCGGGTTCCACCCTAAGGGAGGCAGGCAAGAGTGAATGAACTGCATGAATGGTCAAGCGCATAAATGAATGAAGACATGGCAAGCAGGGGCTGGGGGAAGAACTCAGCCAAGGGAAAACTCAAAGCCCCTGTTTATTTCTCCAGCCTCATCACCCCACCCTGTCCCCCTTTAGAACTGCCTTACTCCCTCCTACGCATTCACAGCTTGACCTAGGAATTGCCTTTTCGGGGAAGCCCTCCATCTTGTTCCAGCCTGTGTGACCCACGTGGACCTCAGGCACCCTGCTCCGCCCCGCTCACCAGCATGCTGCCGCATGGTCAGTGATTGCCTTCACTATCTGGCTGGATGCTGAGCCTTTTGGGGAGGAAAGTGAGTGTGTCTGTTATCCATCTGGTATTCCTCCTCGCTTAGCACAGGCCTGTGTAGCAAATACTAGATAACTGTGGGTGAATGAACGCGTGGATAAGGAATGAATGGAGGAAGGAGAAGATGAACCAATAGCAGCGTAAACAGCACTGGGAGAGGATAGGGAAAGTCAAGAATGCGTGCCCTCCATGAACTTACCGTAGCCTTTAAAACTCTAATTAGAAACCAAGCGGTAGCTTGGGGAGAGGAATACGTAGATAAAAGTGGAGCTGCAACTCTACCTAAATTCAATATGCCATGTGGTCAAGACCAGAAGGGAGCAATTGCGTTTTTTTCCATTTTAAAAACTCTCCTTTAATGTTGGATTATTATGTTTACAATTCATGAGTGCCTTTTTAAAGACATTCTGAGGTTGTTGGGAGCAGGGAAGAATCCCCAGATGACCAGGAGAGATTGTGGAGAGGGTTCCCCACTGTCCGCTTGTCAGGTCTCTGGCTCTGCACAGTTCCCACCTCCTCCTCCAGGACTGGACTGTGGTCTGGCTGAACCCAGATCTGCTGGGGGAAGGAGAGAGTACCCTGCTTGCAGGGGAGGGCAACTGCAGAGCCTAAGTAGCCTTGATTAAGTGTCTAAATGGACAGGCCTGGGCAGTGCCCAAATAGAGTGTAGCAGACATTGTCCCTGCCCTCTGGGGTTTTCAGGATGCCAGACACACAGACGGGGACAGACATAAATGGGTGGCCAGGGATGAAAAATCAGACTCTGTGTGTGTACACATACATATAAGATGACCCTCTCTCTTCTCTCCATCTGGTGAACTCCTATTCACCCTTCAAAGCCCAATCCATTTATCCAATCATTCAGGTATCCATTTGTCATGGACATCTGTTGCTCAGCACCACTTTTTAGCTGATGGGAAGCCTCCTCTTCCCAACTCTTTCGTGAGGAGAAGCTTACTTTCACTTTACCTTCACCCCTCTTCTCACTCCAGGAGTGGTCCTGTGACCAAAGCCTGGTAACATGTGATCAATTTAAGAATAAGTATATCACTAAACCCATTCAATTAGAGTCAGCCCTGGGGTTTCTTTGGGACTGTAAGGGAAGAAGTGCTTTCTTTGTGCTGGGATGCTGAGCTAGAGTACAGTAAGCCTTCTTACCATCCCTTGGGCAGAGCTTGACTGAGTGTAAAACCAGTACAAGAAGAAGAGCCAAGAGCTGCTCAATGGCGACAATGAGTATTTGCACTCAGCTTTGCCTGGATATTGATGTTAACACCCTACCCTACTCCAGGAAATTTAGTTATGTTGAGCCACATTCTCTCTCTCTTTTCACTTAAGCCAGTTTCAGATGACTTTCTTTCCTGACAGGCATCATTTCATTTATTAAACACTTACTGTGCTCCTCCTCTGTGCCATACTGAGCTGAGTGGTGGAATCCAAGGATGTGGAAGCCCAGCCCCTACCTCCCAGGGGCTCAGAGTCTCCTCAGCTTTGTCCAAAGGCTTTCCCTCTGTGCTACCTGGCCAGCTTCCACAATGAGGCCCCCTTCCCCCTCTGCTCCCTGGTAGCAGGTTCACATTATCCACTCAGTATTCACTGGTCACCTACTGCACACCAGGCTCTGTGGTTCCTCCTACCATCCTATTGTTATAGACCATGTCTACACCCATCCCTGCGTCTGCCTGTTAGACTGTAAGCGCTTTGATGATGGGTGCCAAGTTGGTGAATCCTCAGTCCCTGACACCTGCTCTGTTCCTGTTTGTTGCATGATTGAATGTGCCTCTCGGTGTGTTTCTATGTACTGGGGGGAGGCAGGGTCAGTCAAAGATAAGGACAAGACGACATACAGCAAAAGGGCCTGGAGGGTTCTAGATCCAGCTAAGGCTCTGCCAGAAAAGCCAGCCCACTTCTCTGATCCATCTAATAAGCTTTCCTGCCAAAGCATTCCATAGGCACTCCTGTCTCTGAACCGATCCTAGAAATTCTGCCCTCTCTAAGCCTCACCCATAGTGTCCCACCTGGCTACTACCTAGACCAGTGTGAGGTGTCATTGAAGCCCCTCCTCTTGGGCCCATCCTTCCTCCAACACTCTTTAGCCAGTGTGGAGATGGGGCCTCCTTGAGCCCCTGAAGAGGCAGAAATCCTTAGACTGACACAGACGGACTCATTACTACTTCAGACCCTTTGCCTCCTTCGTCCTCTTGTGTCCCTTGCCTCCTTTTTCTCTTCCTATCTCCGCTTCGTCCCCCATTCTTTGTCCTTTTCCTAATGTACTTCTCCAGCTCTCCCATCTTTCCACTGGGTCAATCCTCCTAGTCCATGTCTGCAGCTGGGTACATTTCTGTAAACAATTAAGTTTGTAATAAATTCAATTGTATTACATCCTTATTAGAAGTTTATAGCATTTGGAAAGAGGGGCTCGGGCAGCTAAGAGGCTGATATCCTCTCTGACGGCTGAGTGCCTGGAAGTGAAGTGCTCCCATTTGCAAATTAACTTGTGCTTAACATATTTCATTATCTCTGCACATTTCCCCCTGTCGAATCATCCTGAGTCTCTCTCTTTCCTTCCTCTCTGCCTGAGAGAGTTTCTCCTCCTTTACCTTCTTCCAGTCCCAGGAGACAATCTCCTACAGCAGAAGGATGCAGACTATACAGCAAGAAGGACTTCCAGTTGGTGGTTTAATCACTCAGTCATGTCTGACTCTTTGCAGCCCCATGAACTGTAGCCTGCCAGGCTCCTCTGTCCACGGGATTCTCCAGGAAAGAATACTGGAATGGGTTGCAATTTCCTCCTCCACGGGATCTTCCTGACCCAGGGATTGAACCCAGGTCTCCTGCATTGTAGGAGGTCTCATTACTGCCTGAACCACTAGGAAAGCCCCATGGTAGTACATTAAAAGAATCCTTAGATAGAAGGAGAGGAAGGGAGAAAGTGAAGGAGTCTCCATCCGTGAAGCACTGAGGTCACAGGTGGGAGAAAGGGAGGCTGGCCTCCTTGGGCCCAAACCTGAGGGCCTGGGACCCCCAGAGTAGTTGACATGATTCTCTAACCCAAGATTCTGGGTTAGAAGTGGGGGAAAACAGCTGCACACATCTGGAAGATGCTTGCCCATCTCCATTACCCCAGGCACCAGCCAGACCGTGTTTGATGTTTGATCTTGCCCTCAGCACAGGGAGGAAGCCAATGAAATGTCAGGGACTGCTTATGGAGCCACCCCCTGCCACCAGCCTGGCTCCCCTCCCTAGATCCCCTGACAGCCTAAGCCAACTTCCAAGGCATAAATGAAATGCCAGAAAACCAAACACTGACCCCCCACCCCCAACCTCACAACAGTGGAGTCAAAGCCAATTCCCCATGGGTGGGGGTGGGGAGCTGGAGCTCCTACCCGCTTGCACCCCTCCCCAAGCTTTTCTTTCTGTCTCAGGCCCTAGGAGAGAGGCTGAGTGCCAGACCACAGTCACGCCTCATTTTGGTTCTTTTTTGCAGAGGGCAGGTAACTGATGGAGAGTTTTATAGGGAAGTGGTAGTGATTCCTGAAGACTTATTTGGAAGAGAACATGCTTGTGGATACCTAGGGCTTCCCTGGTGGCTCAGCTGGTAAAGAATCCGCCCGTAATGTGGGAGACCTGGGTTCAATCCCTGGGTTGGGAAGATCCCCTGGAGAAGGAAACGGCTACCCACTCCAGTATTCTGGCTTTGAGAATTCCATGGACTGTATAGTCCATGGCATCACAGAGTCAGACATAGATGAGCGACTTTTATAGGAAGACAGCAAACTGCTATTAAGTAGGACTGGAATGTATAGCAAGGAATACAAAGCTAAGGTGCATTTACTGAGCACCTGCTACATGCATACCTACAGAGGTAAATAAAATGGTCCACAGGGAGGCAGATGAGTAAGTAGAGATAAGCAGGCTGACAAGGACAGTTGAGCCACCACAATATTTGGAGGCAGTGACACTTGAACAAGGCTGAAAAGAGTGAATAGGAGCAAAGAAGGCAGAAATAAGAGAGGAGACTCCTAGACCGTTGAAGGGGAAATAACATAACCTCTGAGCTGTGACAAAGCATGAGTCTGTGGGGTGGGGTGGGTGGAGACACTTTTGGAAAAAGCTCACATCTAATAACGCTTCACATTTATATGACACTTGACATCTTGCTAGGTTCTTCTCGAAGTCACAATCTCGTCTAACCTTCCCCACAATCCACGGGAGGTAGGCTTTAGATGCTCAGTGCGGGGATGAGGAGCCTAACGCTCAGAGAAATCAAGTGACTGACCCGCAGTCATGCAGTGGCTGCTACAGCTGCGTCAGAGCTGAGCAAGCCCTGTGTAGAGTCTCTGGCCCTCACGGGGCTTTCTGACTGAGGGAGATGGTGTGGGGTGGGTGTCCAGACGGAGTACCCGAGGCCATCCTAGAACTGGAAACATGGAAGCAGGGAGGAGAACAGAGTGGGCAGTTTGGACAGGCTTCCTGGCAAGAGGGAGGGATGGAGGGAGGTGGAGGCGGGAAATAGCTGGTGTGAAACTTAATGAAGGTGGTGTTTGGGAGAAAAGGAGAATTGAATGGGCACAAGGGAGATACCAGAAATTGTGAACTGGATCAAATTGAGCCAAAGTGGGATGACAGTGAGGGAAGGGGCTGAAGGCAGTCCTGAGGAACACCAGACAGAGGAGGCAGTGGGGGCTCCACGTGGGGAAGTGGCTAGGGGTAGGATCTGGAGAGGAAAAAGCCATATCCTGGCTTCACAATTTTCTAGTACCCACCATCTCAGAAGAGTGAGAATTAAGCAGGCTAACACTTAGTGTAATCCCTGGTAATTGATGGCATGTATGTTCCTTATAGGAAGTCCCAGGGAGAGAATGGTAGAATCAGACTTCTGGGAGAAAAGTTAACATTTACTTAATAACTCCTGTGTGCTAGGAGCTATGTAAGAAACTTCTACACCAGTTAGAGTTTTCCAGAGTTGGTGGGTCATAAGACTCAATGGGGTGATTTAGATCCTCTCAGTTCAGTTCAGTTCAGTCTCTCAGTCGTGTCCAACTCTTTGCGACCCCATGAATCATAGCACGCCAGGCCTCCCTGTCCATCACCAACTCCCGGAGTTCACCCAAACTCATGTGCATTGAGTCGGTGATGCCATTCAGCCATCTCATCCTCTGTTGTCCCTTTCTCTTCCTGCCCCCAATTCCTCCCAGCATCAGGGTCTTTTCCAATGAGTCAACTCTTTGCATGAGGTGGCCAAAGTATTGGAGTTTCCGCCTCAGCATCAGTCCTTCCAATGAACACCCAGGACTGATCTCCTTTAGGATGGACTGGTTGGATCTCCTTGCAGTTCAAGGGACTCTCAGGAGTCTTCTCCAACACCACAGTTCAAAAACATCAATTCTTCGGTGTTCAGTTTTCTTCACAGTCCAACTCTCATATCCATACATGACCACTGGAAAAACCATAGCCTTGACTAGACGGACCTTGGTTGGCAATGTAATATCTCTGCTTTTGAATATGCTATCTAGGTTGGTCATAACTTTCCTTCCAAGGAGTAAGCATCTTTTAATTTCATGGCTGCAATCACCATCTGCAATGATTTTGTAGCCCCAAAAAATAAAGTCTGACACTGTTTCCCCATCTATTTGCCATGAAGTGATGGGACCAGATGCTATGATCTTCGTTTTCTGAATGTTGAGCTTTAAGCCAACTTTTTCATTCTCCTCTTTCACTTTCATCAAGAGGCTTTTTAGTTCCTCTTCACTTTCTGCCATAAGGGTAGGGGACTTTTTTTTTTTTTTAAGATTTACTCATTTATTTTTGGCTGTGCTGGGTCTTCATTGCTGCACATGGACTTTCTCTAGTTACAGCAAGCAGGGGCTACACTTCATTGTGGTGCTTGGGCTTCTTGTTGCCATGGTTTCTCTTGTTGCAGAGCATGGGCTCTAGGTGCTTGGGCTCAGTAGTTTTGGCACATGGGTTTAGTTGCTCTATGGCATGTGGGATCTTCCAGGACTAGAGATGGAACCCATGTCGCCCTTCATTGGCAGGCAGATTCTTAACCAATAGACCACCAGGGAAGCCCATGGCTAAGTGTTTTTAATAAGGGTCCTGGGTGGTTGTTAAGTCAGACAAGTTTGGGAAATACAGGTGAGCAAATCAAAAGAAGGCTAGTTCTAGCATTGCGGGGGCAGCAGGAGTGTGATAGAGGGACCCAAGACTTATGGATGAGGAGGACAGCTGCTGGGGAGCTCCAAGCCAGAAGGACAAGGGACTACAGGAGTATACTGATTATCTATGGCTGTGAACAAATTTACTCTAAAACGTAGAGACCTAAAACAATTTCATCTATTTATTATCTCATATAGTTTTTGTGGGTTACGAGTTTCAGAGGAGCTTAGCTGAGTAGTTCTGGCTAGCTGTCTCTTGAGAAGTCATAGTCAGATGTCACTGCCATCCTCTTAAGACTTGACCACTGGAGGGACCACTTCCAAGATGGCTCACTCGCCTGATTATGGCTGTTGGCTGGGGACCTCAACTCTTCAGTACATGGGCCTCTCCACAGGGCTGCTTGAGTGTTCTCAACCATGGCAGCTGCTTTCCTCCCAAGCAAGTGATCTAGGAAAGAATAAAGAGAAAGTCATTTGTCTTTCATGCCACTTGACCCTATTTAGTGGGGGTCCAGGGACTCAGAATATGAAAACCAGGAGGTAGGATTCATGGGGCCCATGCTGGAAGCTGGCTACCACAGGTGACCTGATCACCTCCATTTCACAGATGGAGAAAACTGAGGCCCACCAGAGTTATTCTAGTCACCCAAAGCAGAGGCTTGAACACTGATTTTTTTCTACTCTGTGATCCCAGCAACCTCCCACCATCCCCAGGCCCCTAGGAGAAGAAACCGCTGGTGATGAAGCCTAGATCTGTATGCCCCCAGCTGTGCAGAGGGGAGGGGTGACAATCAGGCCTCCCAGGCCTGCAAAATAAATATAATCACATGTTTGTCTCAGCAGAAAGAGAGCTTCCAGGCAGTGAGGGAGGAGGGAGTTCTCTTCATCTAAACATGTTTTTGCCCTGATAGGCTGTGTTTTCCATTTAAAACCACACTCGAGATGGCTGGGAAAATATGCCTAATCCTGGTGTATTTTTCAGAAATTCAACCTGTTGGGTTTCTTGCCCCTTTCTCAGTGTCCCCAAGGGTAGGCTTATTCCAGCCCCCACAGTCTTAGTGGCTCACTCACAGGGTGGTCTCAGACCCCTGTCTCACCCTCTCTGAGCCCCCAGGAACTAGGGCAGCTGCCAAGTCTCTTCTGGTGTTGGAACAACATCAGTCTTCATGTTGATGTCAGTAGACTTTTGGGAGGAAATGTCTTTTCTCTTCTGCTGCTTTCTTCCATAGCCCTCTCCCCAGTTTTCCTTCTCCCAGTTAGTTAGCAGGACTGGGTTTGGGGAAAAGTAGGGTCAGTAAAGAACATAATGAGTAAGACCAGAGTGGCCAATGTGACAGGTCTCAGAATGACACTACAGTCTCCAGGCGGCTCCCTTTTGTGGGCACACCCCATCCTCTTTTCTATGCATTGACATCTCTCCTAGATCTCTAGCTAGACGGATTTCACAGAAGAAAATGCTGCAGAGTTGGGGGAGACCCTTGGGCTCATGGGCTTCCTTCATAGCTCAGTTGGTAAAGAATCTGCCTGCAATGCAGGAGACACAGCTTCGATCCCTGGGTCAGGAATATCCCCTGGAGAAAGAAGTGGCAACCCACTCCAGTATTCCTGCCTGGAGAATCCCATGGACAGAGGAGCCTGGCAGTCCATGGGGTCGCAAGAGTCGGACATGACTTAACTAAACCACCACCACTTGGGCTCATAGAAAATGGAGAAACTGGCATTCAGAGAAGGAAAAAACTTGCCTCCAGGAGCCACAGCACCCACCTCCTGGTGTGGCTCTGCCCAGTGGCCACATCAGGATCAAAGGTCACCACACTCCTTCCATCATGCTAACCCTTCTGACGGGAAAGGACCACAGGGCGCATCAGAAATCCCAGGGGACCTTCTTGAGTCACAATTCTTGACTCAAGAATTCCATGCTACTGCTAAGTCACTTCAGTCGTGTCCGACTCTGTGCGACCTCATAGATGGCAGCCCACTAGGCTCCTCTGTCCCTGGGATTCTCCAGGCAAGAATACTGGAGTGGGTTGCTATTTCTTTCTCCAATGCATGAAAGTGAAAAGTGAAAGTGAAGTCGCTCAGTCGTGCCCGACTCTTAGCAACCCCATGGACTGCAGCCTACCAAGCTCCTCTGTCCATGGGATTTTCCAGGCAAGAGTAGTGGAGTGGGTTGCCATTGCCTTCTCCAAAGAATTCCATAGCCATTTCTTTACTCCCATTACAATTCTTGAGTAGGGGGGCGGGCAGTGGGGGCATGGCTTTGTGGCAGAAGCTTGCAGTTGGAGCCCCTGGGGGATGAGGCAGGCGGGAACAGCAGGAGGAACCTGGTTCTCCACTTCAGACAGGGGGAAGCAAGCCTCCAGGCCTCAGTTTTTCCAGCCAGAAAAGAGATTTGTTTCTCCAGCCTGGCCCCTCTGCTAATTGTAGATAAGAGCCTTTCCCTGCTGACTCTGGCCTCTAAGCACTGAGGACATGAACTTGGCCTTCTCTCTCTTGACCTCTGACTCCCAGTTTCCTCTGTAGTGGGGTCAGGGAACAGGAAATAAATCCTGAGGGAGAGTGAGAGTCACTTAGGTCACTTGTGAGGTTGAACTGCAGGAGAATGGATGGATACTAAATCAGAAGGACTTCCTAGCGTAGCAGGCAGTGGCCCTGCAGGGAGTGGCCACATCCCCAATGGGAAGGGGGATCCTCTCTCCCAAGACCGCCTCCTTCCTGGGGGCAGGGAAGGGGTATGTGGCATGGAGGGGGCTAGACTCCTGGACACTGCTGGGATGCTCTTCCCCACCAGCTTCACGAACCCACAAGCCACCTGTCCCATCATAAAGCCACATAGAACCTCTGCAAGAGGGACCACCTTCTGGTGCCTACCCTTCCATCGCAGCTCTGGCCTTGGGCTTCCTGCTTGGTGGAGGCAGTGGGGTAAGATGAGGTGGGGAGAAATGAAGTATCTGTGAAAAGGATAGAATGGCAGTGTGGGGGCAGCTGTCCAATTGTGGGGGAAAGGCATGGAGAAGACAAACATTTTCACAAACAAAAAGAAGAAGGAGAAAAACATTCCTCTAGGAAAAGCTGGTGGCAAGGCCTGCCTTTTGAGTCCTTTATTCAACCCTCAGATGCTGGGAGAGACCCAGACACCTTGGAAAACAGCAGCTGGTGGAGTGAAAGCTTAGGAGACAGAACTCTGTGACAGAGGGAAGATTTTTAAACAAATAAGAATGTCAGGGAGTATTAAGGGTTTAAAAAAATATAATAAATTGATATGATAGAGAGTTCTTGGGGGCTGCAATAGATGGAGTGGTCATGGGGGGTATCTCTAAAGAGGTGACATTCGAGCTGACACCCAAAAGCCAAGAAAGAGCCAGCCATGTGCAGAACGAGAGGGAAAGCTTTCTGGGCAGAAGGCACAGCCAGTGCAAAGCTTGGTGGATTTTGAGCCACAGCAAGAAGGCCAGAGTGAGTGGAGTGAAACTGGCCAGAGGTGGGGTCAGAGAAGTGGCCAGATCATGGAGGGCCTTGTGAGGTAAGGCAAGGAGGTTGAATTCTCTACTAAATGCGAGAGAAAACCACTAGAGGGTTTTTTGAGTAGGGGAGTGACGAGATCCAATTTATGTGTTTAAAAGATCCGGTTGCTGTGTGGAGAATGGATTATAGGTGCCAGCGTGGAGGCTGGGAGGGAAGGTCAGACCTGGGCTGCTGCAATGTTGGGCTGACAGCCGCTGGCGGCAGTGGAGACAGAGGGAAGAGCCAGATTCTGGGTTTGGTTTAGAATTTGAGCCAGCAAGCCCTGCTGACAACTGGTTGTGGCTGAGGGTCAACAGGAGGAGAGGAGATGACGTTTGGGCTTTTGGCGGGAGCAGCTGAGAGGCTGGTGGAGCCTCGCTGTGTCTTGTGTGGACTGCATTCTCCATTCATCTCCTGCTGCTGCCATCCTGGGTCTGCCTCCGCAGAGGCTGCAGGACAGGTTCATTCATGGATTCCCACAAGAGGTATATCTTGAGCTCAAGTCAGGCCCCTTCCAGTCCCCAGCCCTGCCCTCTCCAGACCCTGTCCAGCTTCTGCAATCAGGGTAGACAGCTACCCTTCCCTCCAGCCTGCAGGGTGTGGCCTCATACACTGCTGCCCAGATGTGGGGTGGACATGAGGGGCCTTGGAGAGCTTGAAAGTCTCTGAGTAGTGATACGCTCTGAAGGAGGATGGGGGGAACAGAGGGAGCATTCCTGTCCAGGGGATGGAGTCCCCACCAATCCCTGTACCCAGGAAGGCAGGTCCTGATAGACACTTGTCATTGTGGAGGGTGATGAATGACAGTCACTACTCAGGGGTCTTGGGCGCCTGGACCAAGACACTGCCAGAAGATCCCCAAGAGTGCCTATGCCTGAGGGTCATAGTTTTCTTCTGAAGGTCCTGCGCGGTGGAGGCTCAGACTGGTTAAGTGACTTACCAAAGGTCACAGCAGTTTCTCAAGCAAAGCCTCAGGTCTCATTTGTCTTGCTCTGGGTATCTTGAGATGCCCAAAGTTCTAGGTTACACAGCTCTGCTCTGAGTCACCAAGCTCAGCTCACAATTCTCCATTCCCTCCTAGCCCAATCCTCACTTGCTTCTAAGCCCATGCCCAAGCCTTTCCTCCTGTCCCCAGGGTTCTTTCCGTTTTCTAACTGCATCCCATTTCTCTCTCCTCTAGAAAACCATTCCTCACCACTCACACCTGCCTGGATACCCCCATGTGTTGCTCCCTAAGACCCCGGTGCCCCCACTGCCCTCTCATGCCCTTCCGCAGCTGGGGTGGGGTCCGGAAGCTGTAGATGGCAGCTCCGTGCCGGTGTCCCCTCCCCCACCTTGGAGCCCCAGTCTGTCAGCAGTGATGGATGCTGGGCAGCAGTCCCTTGGAACGGATCCTGGATCTAAAAGCCTCACGCAGCCATCCTGGGCGGGAGGCGGGGGAGGGACACGGGGGTCCCCCAGAGCCCGGCTCCCTGCCATGAATCAGGCGGCCGGCAGAGCCAATTAGCGTAGACAAGAGCCGGGCGATGAATCATGAGCCCATTAGTCAGGCCGGCTTGCCCCTCCCCCCCAAATGGGGAGGGGAGGTCCTTCCTCCCTTGGATGGTCCTCTCTTCCCCAGAGCACCTCCCTCTCGGAACTGCTGAGAAGACCCTTGACCCTCATATCCCAGAAGCATGCCATTGGCAAAGCAGAGGGCACTGGATGCTCCCAGATGGGACACTCCCACCCCCCACCACCAACCAGACTGATTCAACCTGAGAGAAGACCTGATAGGTGACCCCTTAGCCTGGCCTTTCCCCCTTTTCTCCATCCTCCAAGGTCAGAGAGCTAGATCTGAGTTGTCAGGTTATAGGAAAGATGAGTCCTGGATGGCTTCAGACCCAAGTCAGCCCCCAAGATCCAAACCTGCCCCTCCTCTGACAGACGACGAAGGTGAAGGGCACAGAAGGTGCTTGTCAGAGACCCAGGTCAGGCAGCGAACAACCACACCCAGTCAGCCCGGCCAGTGCCTTGCTGTCTCTCCTGAGCCCTCGGGAGTCTCTGTGTTGACGTCAGTCACAGCATGCTGAAGCCTCAAAGCTGGACTCTCAGGCCTGGTCAGTGGTTGGCTTCAAGTCCATGTTGGGCAGCAGCAGACGAGGAAGGGAGTGAAGGATCCTCCGGACACTCTTGGGTGGGATTAGTTGGAGAATTAATAGCAGCAATGGGCGAGTCAGAGAAGGTGGGGAGAGAAACTACCAGAGCTTTGGCTGCCACGTGAATTTACAGATGAGATTACTAAGGCATGGAGAGTTTAAGGGACTTGTCCAAGGTCCCAGAGCAAGAATGTGGGAATTGGATTTGAACCCCAGCCTGGCTGACTTCGGTGCTTGAGCAAATGTCCTCTGAACCATGTGGATCTGAGACTCTGATTCTGTCCTGAACGTGGCCTCCTTTATCTCACTGCCTAGTTGACATCATCAACCAGCTGTCTGGTAGGGGCCTCAAACTCAACCTGTTGCAGTCTGAGCTCATTATCCCTCACTCCCCAGCCCACCCCTCCCTCCTGCAAAAGGGACCTTCAGCTACAGCTGCCCAAGCAAGCATTGGCTGCCCAAGCTGGCACCATGGGGCTATTGCTCCCTCTTCCCTTTCTTCCTCCATGTCTGACCAGGCATGAGAGGATGGAATTTGGTCCACTCTATGAAATGGGCCTGTCACTATTGGGTCCCTGCTCCCCAGCTGTGAGGCAGTGGGGTGGCTCAGCCCCAGAGCCCCTCACACTTGCACAATTCCAGGACCCTCTCAATGGGCTTCCAGCCCACCTCCAACTAAATTCCTTCCTCCATGTTGCTCACTGAATGCACATCTCCAAATAACAATCTTTCATTTCCTGCTTTTAAAATGTTGGCTCCCACAACTTTCAAAATAAAGCAAGGGGGTCCAGGACTTCCCTGGTGGCTCAGTGGTTATGAATCTGCCTGCCAATGCAGGGGACACAGGTTTGATCCCTGGAGGGGGACAATTCCACATGCTGCAGAGCAACTAATCCTAAGTGCCACACTACTGAACCCTGCTGCAACTATTGAGCCTAAAACTCAGTACTCCGCAATAAGAGAAGCCACCACAATGAGAAGCTCATACACCTCAATGAAGCGTACCCTCACTTGCCACAACTAAATAAAGCCTGCGTACAGCGATGAAGACCCAGCGCAACCAAAATAGATAAATAAGAAGTGGGTTCAGCATACTTGTCTTTTAATATATATATATTTGGCTGCGCTGGGTCTTAGTTGCTGTGGTATACAGAATCTTTTACTTGCAGCATATGGGATCTCTAGTTGCAGCACGTGGGATCTAACCTGCATTGAAGACGTGGAGTCTTTACCACTGGACTACCACGGAAGTCCCCAGCAAACCTTTCTAAACCCACCTCTGACCACCTCCCTCTCACATCTAACGAGCTGCTAGCCACATGGGATTGTTCCCCTTGCCCAGATGTGCCAAGGTTTTCACTCCCCTTTGCTTTGGCTCCCACTGAACCTCTGCCCAGAACACCCCTTTCCCCGCCTCCACCTGGCAAACTTGTACTATTCCTTCTAAGATCAGACAGATGTCATCTTCTCAACGCAGCTTTCCCTGCCCTGCTCAGCAGGATGAATTGCTCCCTCCTCTGTGCTCCCACAGCACTTTGCTCAAACTGCTAGCCCAGCACTTCCACACCAGCAGATCCCTTAGCAGGTATCTGCTTGTCCATTCCTGAGAGGAGGGGCTGTGGCTTGCTCAACTTTGCTCCCTTGATGGGGTCTGGGGCATTAGAGATATTCAATAAAGGCTTGAGAGATGCTGGAGGGCTCAGTCTCACTTTTTTCTCTTGTCTCTAACTTCCTGTTCTTCTGGCCTTGCTCCCAAGCTGAAACCATCCAATTCAAGGAGTCTTGCTGAAAGGCAATCCTGACAGTTGGCCATGGTCTGCATGACCCCTGGAACTCAAGTACCTGATCTGGACCAGAAAACAAATTGCAGTCAGGGGATCTGGATTTTGAATCAAACTACAAAACTTGAACACGTCATTTCTCTTCTGTGGGTCTCAGTGTTCTTTTTGTTTGTTTTAATTTTAATTGGGGTAACTTGATTTTTAACATTATAATAACATTGTATGAGTACAGCATTATATTTCTACTTCTGTATATCCTTCAATGTGCTTACCACCAAAAATTTAGTTTCCATCTCTCAGCAAACAGTTCATCCCCTTTACCCATCTCACCCTCCCCTTGCCCCTTCCACTCCAATAACCACCACTGGTCTCTTTATCTATGTTTGTATTTGTTTGATTTGGTTTGTTTATTTTATTTTCGTTTATTAGTTTTTTCATATTTCACATATAAGTGAAATCATACCATATTTGTCTTTCTCCATTTGACTTATTTCACTTAACATAATACCCTCAAGGTCCATCCATGTTGTTGCAAATGACAAGATTTTGTCTTTTTATGGCTGAGTAGTGTGTGTGTATGTGTTTGTGTATGTATGTACCAGTTTTTTTTAATTGAATTATCATCAACTTGCAATGTTAGTTTCAGGTTTATAACAATGGTTCAGTATTTTTATAGCTTATACTCCATTTATAGTAATTATAAAACATTGGTTATATTCTCTGTGTTGAACATTACATCCTTGTATCTCATTTATTTCACACCTATTATTTTGTGCCTCTTAATCCCCTACCCCTATTTTGCTCCTGCCTCCATCTCTCTCCCCACTGGTAACCATTAGTTTGTTCTCTATATCCTTGAAATCTATTTCTGTTTCATTATATTCATTCATTGCTTTAATTTTTAGATTCTACATGTAAGTGAAAACATTCAGTATTTGCCTTTCTCTCCTTGACTTATTTCACTAAACATAACTGTCAAGTCTATCCATGTTGTTGCAAATGAAAAAAATTATGTTCTTTTTTATGACTGAGTAATATTCTATTTTTGTATTACCACATCTTCCTTGTCCATGCATCCTTTTTCTTTCTTTTTTAAAAAGCTTTTTATTTTACATTGGAATATAGTTGATTAACAATGACATATGCGTTTCAGGTGCACAACAAAGTGATTCATTTATACATATACATGTATCTATTCTTTTCCAAATTCTTTTCCCGTTTAGGTTGTACATAACATTGAGCAGAGTTCCCGGTGCTATACAGTAGGTCCTTGTTGGTTATCCATTTTAAAATAGGTTTCTTAGCCGCACTGTGCAGCATGTGGGATCTTAGTTCCCTGACCAGGATGGAACCCGTGGCTGCTGCAGCAGAAGCGTGGAATCTTAACCACTGGACCACCAGAGAAGTCCCTGGCTATCCATTTTAAATACAGCAATGTGTACATGTCAATCCCAGACTCCCTAACTATCTCTCCTCCCCACCCTTTCCCACCTGGTAACCATAAGTCTGTTCAGGCATCTTTTGATGGACATTTACACTGCTTCCATGTCTTGGCTATTGTAAATAATGCCATGATGAACACAGGGGTGCAGATATCTCTTCGGATTAGTGTTTTTGTATTCTTTGGATAAATACCCAAAAGTGGCATAGCTGGATCCTATGATATTTCTATTCTTAGCTTTTTAGAGAAACTCCACACTGTTTTCCATAGTGGCTGCATCAATTTATACTCCCACCAACAGTGTCGGAGGGTTACCTTTTCTCCACATCCTTGTCCATACTTGTTATTTCTTGCCTCAGTGATCTTATGTTAAGTGAGAGAATGAGTAGAGGGTGATGACATTTCTAAAGACCCTTCCAGTTCTGATGTCATATGAATTTATTGCTTTATGAGTTCATGGCCTGTGGAGGTCTCTGGATCATTGGCAGGATATGTGAATGAGAAACAAGAGCTGTATCTTGAGGATGGATCATTCAGGGAGGTGGTGCCTAAGAGCAAGAGGGATCAATTGGAGAGAAGGTCAGGGCAGACACTCACTGAGAGGATGGCTGTAGCTCTTCTGATTCAGTTAACTGAGGAAATCAATGGTCTGGCCTGAGGCGGGAGCCAGGG
Organism: Bubalus bubalis; assembly: GCF_019923935.1. Lineage (NCBI taxonomy): Eukaryota > Metazoa > Chordata > Mammalia > Artiodactyla > Bovidae > Bubalus > Bubalus bubalis. Next base: position 25,969,978 of record NC_059159.1, on the reverse strand, counting down.
AAAAGCCTGGGGGTTGGAGACTCTCAGGGAATGAATGGATGGGGGGTGGCATCCTTTCTGCAGCCTCTCTCAGGGCTGACCCGAGGTTACTATAGAAGAACAGGGCTGGAAGAGCTGGAGTTCAGGGAAGGAGCAAAGCAAGAAGGAAAACCTTCCATTAGAATTGGTGGTGGGGAAGACGGGGAGAATTGGGATGCAATAAAAACAAAGAGAACCTCATGGCCACGCATTTAAATGGACTTATGATGCGGGAGATGAGGCCTCCACAGCAGTCAACCCCTGAACCAGAGCTGGGATCGAGTCCTGGCTCTGCCACTGGATTGTGGTTGTGGGACTTTGAGCAAGTTCTATTTGCCTTTGAGTCTCCATTTCATCATCTGTGAAATAACGGGGTATTCTTCAAATGAACTTCTCTACGAAACAGAAACAGACTCAGTGAACAGACTTGTGGCTGCCAAGGGAGGGGTGCAGGGGCGGGATAGATTGGGAATTTGGAATTAGCAGATGCAAACTATCATATGGGCTTCCCTGATGGCTCAATTCACCTCCACAATGCAGGAGACACAGGTTCGATCCCTCGGTCAGGAAGGTCCCCTGCAGGAGAAAATAGCTACCCACTCCAGTATTCTTGCCTGAAGAACCCCATGGACCGAAGAGCCTACAGTCCAAAGGGTCACAAAGAGTTGGACTGAGAGACGACTGAGCACACACAAACTATTATATGTAGAACAAATAAACAGCAAAGTCCTACCATGTAACCCAGGTAACTATATTCAATGTCTTGTGATAAACCATAATGGAAAAGAATATGAAAAAGAATATATTAGGTTAACCAAAAAGCTCGTTTGGGTTTTTCCATAACATCCTACAGAAAAAAACCCAATCTCACTTTTTGGTCAGCTTAATATATACGTATAACTGAATCACTTTGCTTATAGCAGAAATTAACACAGCATTGTAAAGCAACTATACTTCAATAAATAAACTTTAAAAATAGTAATAATGGGGTGTTCTTGACCATCTCTGAGGGGCATGGGCGAGGCCCACTAACCACAGGGTTCCACCAAGGGTCCTGACAGCCTCAGCCCCAGCCCCATATACTTACTATCTTTGACCCCTTGACTCGGGTGTCTAGTGCCATGTTTGGGTTCTTTCCATGCCTGGCTGGCCTTTCCAGGCTCCTTTCCAAAGCAGCTCCTGTCCTCCTCTCTGCTTCCCTACTTCCCCCTTCCAAGCACACCGTCTAGCCTTTTCATGATCCTGGTTTTTTAATCAGTCAGCTGGCACAGCCAACTGATTTTTATTTTCACAGTCAGGCTGGTAGGAGTGCAGATTGTTATATGCCAGTCTGACATCCTGCCTGTCCCCTCCTCATATCCCTATGGATAGCACCCTGGTCCCCTCGCTGTACACAGGCGGGGAGGACAACATTGGGTATCCTGGGGGAGCAGGGAGAGATGGGCCCTGGTGGTGGCGGACAGGAGGGAGAGTGAGAAGCTGAAACAAACCACTCTCCTAACATCAGCAGCCTCAGGATGACATACTCCATTTGATGGGGCAGAAAGGAGGTGCCAGTGTTGACCCAGAGCCTGGAAGGAGCCATTCCCCCAGCAGGAAACCCCCGACCCACCACTTTGATCGACCCTCACGCACTCCCTCAGAGGCTGTTAACATCCTTCTTTATGGGTGTGGGGATGTAGCCAAGACTCTTACCTCATCTGGAGCCTTTGTACTTCTCCCAATGCCCAGCGCCGGCCATGGGGGATTGACCTGGCCCCCCTCCATGGGGTCTACAAGTGAGCAGCCCTTAAGCCTGGAGTAGTTAGGCAACTCAGTGGGAGGAGTGCATGCCCAGTCTGATGGGGACAGGTGACAAATGGAAGAGACATCCTCCTCTTCCCACCTCTGCTGACAGACGGAAGAGACAGACAGTCCAGCAGGAGAGTGCTGAGTGAGGGCCTCAGGTGGACTTCCTGGAGGAGGGGGCAAGGAGAGCACAGAAGAGCAAGGCCAAGGAAAAGAGGAAGGGTCAATGGTGAGCCTGGGAGAGGGAAGAGGGGCCTACCAGGGAGGTACAGGTTTTTTCATCCAGCATGTGGGAGGGGTGGTAGGTGGCCAGGCAGGAAGGTGGGCAATCTTAGAAGATGAGGTGGCGCTGCTGAGTCTCAGTTGACTTATCTGTAAAAGTGGGCCCCACACCTGCTTCCCCATTCGTGAGATTAGCTGAGACCCTGTCTGTAAGGCCCTGGCTTGAGATCATACCCCTCCTCCCGCACTTCCTGTCCTTCCTTCATCCCCTGAAGGGGCCAAGCCTCCTGGTTTCTCAGCATCTGGCCTCCTCTGGAAACATCTGAGGTAAGGCTCTGAAGGAAGGGCCAGTGGAGGCGGGGGTGGGGGGAACCAGCCACGGGAAAGAGCGGAGGTTCATCTTCCTCCACCCCCCCACCCCGAACCTCCCTGAGGCCTCATTCAACACAGATTTGCCCTTAATCTCCAGTTCCCTCAGTCCCGCTGCCCGACACACACCTGTTTTCTCTCTCAGCTCCTCCTGTGGCCCCTCAGGCCCCGAGTAGGGCCTCTGCTTTGCTTCCTCCAGCTTTCCCTTCAGTGGCTGCCACACAATGAGTCCTGCAGTTTTGTTTGCAAAATTCTAGCCAATTTTGTATTCTATTCCATAACTTATCTGTGTTGCTCCAAATGAAATTATTTTTATTTTCAGCTAAATCACCAAACTTTCCCTTGAAAAGTCTTTGACTGAGAAGGAATTCGTGTTTCACCCCTTGGCTTTGCCCACTTGAGGCACTTGACTAGGCCCTGTGCGCTGACTTGCATCACGCTGTAGGGCTCCATGGGGACACAGGATGCCTAGACAAAGCCCCCTGTCCCGCCCCAGGGAAAGATGGCACAGACTCTGGGGTGGGAGGATGCCAGGAGCAGCAGGACTCTAGCCTGATGGAGGCTCTGGGAAGAGTCAGAGTTCATACTGGGAAGGGCAGGTGTCACCTGTGGGAGGAGAAGGAGCTCGTCTTCCTGGGGTTTCATCTCATTCCCTCCTGCTTCAGGGGCAGAACTTTGGGCTCCTAAAACGTCCCCAAAGAGGACTTCAGGGATCCTGACTACAAATGGGACCACACAGGAGTCTCATTTGAGACTCTAGAAGCTGTATTTCCTCCCAAATTGATCCATTCTGTTTCCAGGGTGTGGTTGGCAGGATACTGCCCTGCCCCAAAGATGCCCACCTTCTACCTGATCCCTGGAACTGTGAATATGTTACTTTCCATGGCAAAAAGGACTTTGTAGGTGTAATTAAGTTAAGGATTTTTTGACTGGGATTATTTAGGATTATCTGTATGCTGCTGCTGCTGCTGCTGCTGCTAAGTCACTTCAGTCCTGTCCAACTCTGTGCGACCCCATAGACGGCAGCCCACCAGGCTATGCCATCCCTGGGATTCTCCAGGCAAGAACACTGGAGTGGGTTGCCATTTCCTTCTCCAATGCATGAAAGTGAAAAGTGAAAGTGAAGTTGCTCAGTCATGCCCAACTCTGAGCAACCTGATGAACTGCAGCCTACCGGGCTCCTCCGTCCATGGGATTTTCCAGGCAAGAGTACTGGAGTGGGGTGCCATTGCCTTCTCCGTTATCTGTATGAGCTCAATATAACCACAAGGGTCCATATAAGGGAAAGAGGGAGGCAGGAGGGTCACAGACATGTGACAATAGAAGCAGAGGTCAGAGGGATGTGAGGGAGGGGCTATGAGCCAAGGAATGTGAGCAGCTTCTAGAAGCTAGAAATGGCCAGGAGACAGATTCTCCCATTTTGAAGGGTGCAGCCCTGCTGACCATTTTTGATTTCTAACCTCTGACCTGAACTTACATTTTAAAAACTACTGTGTGGTGATTAGTTGCAGCAGCACTAGATAACAAAATGCTAATGAATTACTAATTATACACAGGGATGTGTTGGCTCAAGTGGGGATTCTGATGATCCCCTCCTTGGGTTCTTTCATCCTTCCTCCCCCAGCAATAACTGCACACCTCTTTTGCATCAGGCACATAACAAAGTGACTGTCCCAGCCTTTGCCTTCAAGCAGATTCCAGCTTAATAGGACTACAGCCAGGCAAGCTCATGAGAACCGTTGGTGAAAGAATGGGAATTTATGGCTACCTAAGAGGAGGGCAGAGGGGAAGGACAAATTAAGAGTATGGGATTAACAGATACACAGTGCTATACATAAAATAGATATGCAACAAGGATTTACTGTATAGTATGAGGAATTACAGGCTTCCCTGGTAACTCAGCTGGTAAAGAATCCGCCTGCAATGCAGGAGATGCCAGTTTGATTCCTGGATCGGGAAGTTCCCCTGGAGAAGGGATAGGCTACCCATTCCAGTATTCTTGGGCTTCCCTGGTGGCTCAAACAGTGAAAAATCCGCTTGCAATGCAGGACACCTGGGTTCGATCCCTGGGTGGGGAAGATTGCCTGGAGGAGGGCAGGGCAACCCACTCCAGTCTTCTTGCCTGGAGAATCCTCATGGACAGAGGAGCCTGCTGGGTTATAGTCCACAGGGTCGCAAGAGTTGGACACGACTGAACGACTAAGCACAGCACAGCACATGGGGAATTACACCCAATATTTTGTAATAACTTACAATGGAATATTTGGAGAAAACTCTTAAGAGTCCCTTGGACCACAAGGAGATCAAACCAGTCCATCCTAAAGGAAATAGGTCCTGAATATTCATTGGAAGGACTGATGCTGAAGCTGAAGCTCCAATACTTTGGCCACCGAATGCAAAGAACTGACTCATTGGAAAAGACCCTGCTGTGAAAGATTAAAGGCAGGAGAAGGGGACGACAGAGGATGAGATGGTTGGATGGCATCACCAACTCAATGGACATGAGTTTGACCGAGCTCTGGGAGTTGGTGATGGACAGGGAGGCCTGGCGTGCTGCAGTCCATGGGGCTGCAAAGAGTCAGACACAACTGAGCAACTGAATTGAATTGAACTGAGCAATGGAATATAATCTGTAAAAAAAAAGAAAAAAAAGGAAAGAAAAACAGTCAGCAGCAATCACTATGCTGTATACCTGAAAGGAACACAACACTGTAACTCAACTATACTTCAATTAAAATTTTAAAAGAGTGGTTTTTAGGGAATGAAATGGGGGAACAAAAGATGCAACCTGATTGGGGACAGGAGCTGCAAGAAAGAAGTGAGCAGGTGAGCTCCAATCCTAAGTGTCCAGCTTTGTCACCTGGGCTAGTTGCTTGTCCTCTCTGAGCCTCAGCTTTCTTATCTGGAAAGTAGGACAAATTACAATACTTGCCTCCTGGGATTGTGAAAATTAAACAATGGTGGACAGATAGTGCTTGGCATAGAGCCTGGCACATACATAGTAAGTGCTCAGAAAAGGGAAGGCTTTACAGAGGAGCTCGAATTTGAGCCCAGAATTGAAAACCAAGTAGGAATTGGTTGGATAAACCAGCTGGAGAAAGCTGATCTGAGCAGGAAAACCACAGTGGGGCAGGGGACATGAAAATTTCAGGGGCGATTGCAATGGAATTCAGGAGGCTGGAGTCTAACGTGGCTGAGAAGCAGGAGACATGTTTGGAGAGAAGGCAGGAGCTGAATGACTGAGGGCTCTTTTTGCAGTTTCTAAGGATGATTTTATCCTGAAGCCAATAGAGAGCCGCTGAAGGCTGCTGAAGACAGGAGTGAACCAATCAGATTTTATGTTGGAAAACAAACCTGTCTTCTGAGTTGGTTCCAAAAAAAGAAAAGGGACTGGGAGAGGGAATCCATTCAAATTCAGCCTGTGGGCATAGGGAGGAGATGGAGAAGGAGATGGCCACCCACTCCAGTATTCTTGCCTGGAGAATCCCATGGACAGAAGAGCCTGGCGGGTTACAGTCCACAGGGCTGCAGGAATTGGACGTGACTTAGAGACTAAACCACCACCACAGGGAGGAGAAGAAGTTTCCATTACCTCCAGTTGTGAACCCAGAGAAGAACTCTAAAGAGGAGGGGGCTTCAGGATCTTAGCAAGTCAGCAGGCAAGACCCGAATATCCATTGTCCTTATGAGATCCAACCTACCCTAGCAGCCATGACAGCTAGATGAACACCCAAGCTGGATGCAGAGACTTAAGTAGAACTGACAGTCCCCTACATAGAGTCTGCAGAGGGATGGTGAAGGGAGTCTTTGTTCTTATCCAGTTTTTCTGGGGACCTGGTTGCTGCCTGACCTTCCTGGGGAGGGAGTGCTATATTAGCCCATTTCCCTCTAACTGGAGCTGCAGAGTGGGTGAGGGACAGGGCAGAGCCGGGGAGAGGGGAGGATGGCAGTATTACTGTATCTGCACCCTAGCCTAACTGAATCTAAGCTGTCCTCAGTGCCAGTGGATTGGCCTTTTGACAACATGATAGACTAAAAATAAACCAGGCATTTCAGCTTAAACCTTGGAACCAAGTCTCCTGACTTGAGTTTCAATGCCCCAGTGATGTGGTAAGCTGACTCCAAATTACTTCTGGGGATGAATGCTGAGACCATTTTTCACTCATCAATGAAGGTGGAAAAACAACAAAAGACCACCTGACTTAATCTCAAATAATTTATTGATTCTTGAAAAGAGGAAGGAGAGGAAGCCAGCCAAAGCCACTGGCTGCCATTTGAATAAGTCATCAGGACCCTTCTGATATTGGACATGTGGTTCAATTTGTGCGCTTAGCATCTTCTGCCCTAGAGGAGAGTTCCTGATGGGCCCTCAGCTTCCCACACTTGACTGCAAGCTTGCTGAGGACAGAGACTGTGGTTTGGCATGGTGCCTGGCTGGCGGGCACCATGCTCCTCTTTTGCACACTGTTGATTCAGTCTCCTAAGTGCTTTTACACTTCTGTTTTGGTTCCTTCAGTCCACCCAACAGTCTTCCCTAAACACAGCTCGGATCCTTTGTTGTTCAGTCACTAAGTTGTGTCCAGCTCTTTTCAACCCCATGGACTGCAGCACTCCAGGCTCCCCTGTCCTTCATCATCTCCTGGAGTTTGCTCAAACTCATGTCCATTGAGTCGATGATGCTATCTAACCATCTCATCCACTGCTGCCTGCTTCTCCTCCTGCCCTCAATCTTTCCCAGCATCAGGGTCTTTTCCAGTGAGTCAGCTCTTTGCATCAGGTGGCCAAAGTATTGGAGCTTCAGCTTCAGCATCAGTCCTTCCAATGAATATTCAGGACTGATTTCCTTTAAGATTAACTGGTTTGATCTCCTTGTGGTCCAAAGGGCTCTCAAGAGTCTCCTCCAGCACCACAGTTTGAAAGCATCAATTCTTCAGCACTCAGCCTTCTTTATGGTCTGAAGCGCACATCCATACATGACTACTGGAAAAACCATAGCTTTGACTAGACGGACCTTTGTCAGCAAAGTGAAGTCTCTGCTTTTTAATACACTGTCTAGGTTTGTCATGGCTTTTCTTCCAGGGAGCAAGTGTCTTGTAATTTCATGGCTGCACTCACTATCCTCAGTGATTTTGGAGCCCAAGAAAATAAAATCTGTCACTGCTTCCACTTTTCCCCCATCTATTTGCCATGAAGTGATGGTACCAGATGCCATGATTTTTTTTTTTGAATGCTAAGTTTCAAGCCAGCTTTTTCATTCTCCTCTTTTACCCTCATCAAGAGGCTCTTTAGTTCCTCTTCAATTTCTGCCATTAGAGTGGTATCATCTGCATATTTGCATGACGTACTCGGCATATAAGTTAAATAAGCAGGGTGACAATATACAGCCTTGTTGTACTCCTTTCCCAATTTGAACCAGTCCATTGTTCCATGTCCGGTTCTAACTGTTGCTTCTTGACCTGCACACAGGTTTCTCAGGAGACAGGTAAGGTGGTCTGGTATTCCTATCTCCTTAAGAATTTTCCACGATTTGTTGTGATCCACACAGTCAAAGGCATTAGCTTAGTCAATGAAGTAGAAGTAGATGTTTTTCTGGACTTTCTTTGCTTTCTCCACGATCCAATGGATGTTGGCAATTTGTTTCTGGTTCCTTTGCCTTTTCTAAAGCCAGCCTGTATATCCGGAAGTTCTTGGTTCGCATCCTACTGAAGCCTAACTTGAAGGATTTTGAGCATTACTTTGCTAGCATGTGAAATGAGTGCAATTATGCAGTAATTTGAACATTCTTTGGCATTGCCCTTCTTTGGGATTTGAATGAAAACTGACATTTTCCAGTCCTGTGGTCATTGCTGAGTTTTCCAAATTTGCTGGCATAGTGACTGCAGCACTTTAACAGCATCACATCTTCTAGGATTTGAAATAGCTCAGCTGGAATTCCATCACCTCCACTAGCTTTGTTCATAGTAATGCTTCCTAAGGCCCACTTGACTTCACACTCCAGCATGTCTGGCTCTAGGTGAGTGATCACACCATCGTGGTCATCTGGGTCATTAAGACTTTTTTGATATAGTTCTTCTGTGTATTCTTGTCACCTCTTTGTAATCTCTTATACTTCTATTAGGTCCTTACCATTTCTGTCATTTATCATGTCCATCCTTGCATGAAATATTCCCTTACTAGCTCCAATTTTCTTAAAGAGATATCTAGTCTTCCTCATTCTATTGTTTTCCTCTATTTGTATTGTTCATTTAGGAAGGCTTTCTTATCTCTCTTTGCTATTCTCTGGAACTCTGCATTCAGTTGGGTATATCTTTCTCTTTCTCCTTTGCCTTTCACTTCTCTTCTTTTCTCAGCAAGTTTTAAAGCCTCCTCAGATGACCACTTTGTCTCCTTGCATTTCTTTTTCTCTGGGATGGTTTTGGTCATTGTCTCCTGTACAATGTTATAAACTTTGGTCCATAGTTCTTAAGGTACTCTGTCTACCAGATCTAATCCCTCAAATCTATTCATCACCTCCACAGTAAAATCATAAGGGATTTGATTTAGGTCATATCTGAATGGCCAAGTGGCTTTTCCTACTTTCTTCAATTTAAGCCTGAATTTTGCAATAAAGAGCTCATGATCTGAGCCACAGTTAGCTCCAAGTTTTGTTTTTTCTGACTATATAGAGTTTCTCCATCTTCAGCTGCAAAGAATATAATCAGTGTGATTTTGTTATTGACCTTCTAGTGATGTCCATGTGTAGAGTTGTCTCTTGTTGTTGCAAGAGTGTGTTTGCTATGACCAATGTGTTCTCTTGACAAAACTCTGTTAGCCTTGGCCTTGCTTCATTTTGTACTCCAAGACCAAACTTGCCTGTTACTCCAGGTATCTTTTGACTTCCTACTTTTGCATTCCAATCCCCTATGGTGAAAAGGACATCTTTTTTGGTGTTAGTTCTAGAAGGTCTTATAGGTCTTCATAGAACTGTTCAACTTCAGCTTCTTTGGCCTTAGTGGTTGGGGCATAGACTTGGATTGCTGTGATGTTGAATGGTTTGCCTTGGAAATGAACTGAGATCATTCTATCATTTTTGAGACTGCACCCAAGTACTGTATTTTGGGCCCTTGTTGACTATGATTTCTTCTAAGGGATTCTTGCTCACAGTAGTAGATATAATGGTCATCTGAATGTAATTCACACATTCCAGTCCATTTTAGTTCTCTGATTCCTAAGGTGTCAATGTTCACTCTTGCCATCTCCTGCTTGACCACATCCAATTTATCTTGATTCATGGACCTAACATACCAGGTTCCTATGCAGGGTTTTTCTTTACAGCATCAGAATTTACTTTCACCACCAGACACATCCACAACTGAGCATCGTTTCCACTCTTCATTCTTTCTGGAGCTATTAGTAATTGCCTTCCACTCTTTCAAAGTAGCATATTGTCCAATCCTGCTTCTGACCTGTGGGCTCTTGTTTTGGTGTCATATCTTTTTGCCTTTTCATACTGTTCATGAGGTTCTCATGACAAGAGTCAGATTCTCTGCTGCTGCTGCTAAGTCGCTTCAGTTGTGTCCGACTCTGTGCGACCCCATAGATGGCAGCCCACCAGGCTCCCCCATCCCTGGGATTCTCCAGGCAAGAACACTGGAGTGGGTTGCCATTTCCTTCTCCAATGCATGAAAGTGAAAGTGAAGTTGCTCTGTCATGTCTGACTCCCAGCAACCCCATGGACTGCAGCCTACCAGGCTCCTCTGTCCATGGATTTTCAGGCAAGAGTACTGGAGTGGGGTGCCATTGCCTTCTCCCATCAGATTCTCTGACTCTGCTTAAATGCCTACAGGGACTCTCCACAACTACAGCAATAATTCCAAAACTGATGGGGCATGTCAGCCCCAAGTGATACTCCTGAAGAAGTGGCTTGGGGGTCAAATAGATTTGGAAAATGTTCTTCAGTGGAGCTTCTTACCCCTTCGAGACTCACAGTCCACATGAGCATAATTAAGGCTCTGAGAAGTTCTGCAAGGTTAGCATGTTTTACACAGTTTTCCCAAACTTTATCACACACAATCTTTTTTTGCAAGAAATACCTCTTAACAGCCCAAGAAACTGTCCCATACTTTGGGAAGCAGTGAACTGAATCCATTCGGGGAGGGAAAGGGCAGCTGTGAGATGGCAAGTCCCTGCCTGACAGAGCTGGGTCTGTAGGAGCAGTGGGGTGGGGAGGGGGGGCCAGTGCTGGCCCAGGATGACAAGGGGAGGTGTGGCTGTGGGTGGATGTGACCAAGACCGTGGGTCAGGAGAATCCATGAACAGTTCTCTTTTCTAGGTTGTTTCCTCATCTGAACACAGATGTAAGAGCAAGTGTGTGACCTGGCACATCCCCAAAGAATCATGGCCTCTCATTAGACCCAGAAGCCCCTGACCAGGAAGTCACTGAGATGGTATGTAATTATGAGCTCTCCACCCAAAAGAATATACCGGCTTGTCAAGTAGATCATAATGGAGACCATATGCCAATGGACCAGCTATAGCAGGAACCTTCTATGAAAAGAAAAGCACAAGCTTTGGAGGCAGAATCCTGGCTTCCCATCCTGATCCCATCACATACTAGGAGCAGTGAGGCCATGCATAAATCACCCAATTTCTGTGAGCCTTTTTCTTCACCTGTAAAATGGGAAATAGCTGCTTTCAGGGAGTCATGATTCAAATGGAGATTGTGATGTCTCCAAAGCCTGTTCGGTTCATTGCCCTGTGGTTTAAGGGTCATCACCTCCAAAGTTCTAGACATTTTCAAGGGTAGGATTAAGTTTCATCATTCATTCATCCATCATTCATTCAATCCAAATATTTATCAGGTTCTTTCTATATGGCTGGCATGCGAGAAACACCACCAGGAAGAACAAGCCAGGTCTCTGCCCTTGTGGAGCTCATTTTGCTGGGGACCCAATCTTTCACACGTTTATCCATCATCTCTTGTCAGGCACTGTGCTGTGCTGACTGTGTTTACAGAAGACCCTCACCATCATCCTTTTGTTTGTTCCCCATGAACTTCAGCTTAATGAGAAAGAAAGTGCATGGATTATGACCCATTTTGCACGTAAAAAGCTAGAGATTCAGGAAGACCTATTGGAAACCTCAGCTGGGAACCAAAACCTCTTCTCTCCACAGGCCTTCACGGAAGGCCTGTTCTGTGTCACAAGGTGGTTCTGATGTCCAGTCTGGCTGCCTCTGTTTGCCTATGTGGCACTGAAGTTCCTGATCCTCAAGATTCTGACCCTCCCCCAGCCAAGCCCTCAGCTGTGGACTTTCCACACAGCAGAGTGCAGTTGAGCTGGTTCCTCAAACTGCAGCCTAGGAAATCCTTCCTGCACTTGAACTTCCATATCCTACAGGTTAAGGCTGGTTCCTCCTGGGGGCCTCATTGGAGTGGAGCAATGCTCAGGGAAGATCAGGATTTTCATTCCTTCCCAAATGCCAGCATGTGAGCCAAAGGCACAGCACACCCTACACCATCAGACAAGCGGTGCTCACTCTGGGAGCACCACCTACCCAGGGTCCTGGGAGGAGCAGGGTGGGAGCAGGGAGCCAAGCATACAGATCTTCCAAAGCCACTGATGCTAGCGATCAGAGTGAGAGAGGAGGAAAGATTAGTGGAGGAGGGGCCCAGAGGAATGAGCCCACCATCCTTTTACTGGGAGTTTGGAAAGTGACAGGAAGATGGGATCCTGGAGGGAAGTACTGCAGGCAGTGGGGCACGGGGGATCACCTAACACCCAACTTGCTGTCAACTTAAATGAGTAAATCCCAGCTGCGCCAGAGACAGCTGACAAATCCAGCTGTCCCAAAGCCCATTCTGAGTGTCCCTCCTCCTCTACCTCCTATAGAAAGGCTTCTCAAATCATCTCTGCCCCACCAGAGTGTTCCCTGCATGTCTGCCCAGCTCCTGTACCTACACCCTTCATCTCTCTATTTCCTGGGGGTGCTCTGTCTCCATTAAACCCAGACTCCAGGCGGCGGGCCAATGTCCATGGCCTGTGAGGCTGTGGAGATTTCTGGAGAACATCTCTTCTGCTGGTGTACAGTATGGGATCCCCTTTGAAGCTGTGTTCCAGGAAAGTGCCAGCTTCAGAGATCACCCCTCCTCTCTGCCAGATCCTAACTGTTCTGCAGGTGTTTACAGCCTCTGTCCTGTGCTCCTGGCACGTGGCCCTCCACCTGAATCCTGTCTCCTCTTCATCCCCTGCCCCTGCTTCTTACTAACTTTCCTCTAGCCCCGCTGGCAGCGAGCAGTCTAATCTATGTCATGCTCACGGTGGTGTAAGGTGCACCTCTTCTTACCTTCCAGGTTCTGTAGGGGTATGGATAGCTTGAAGGGTTGGAGGTAGATCCAAGGTACAACTATCCATTTGTGGGGAGTTTACTCTCATGCCTTTCTGAGAAGGAGAATTTTGGTCTCTGTTAGTTCACTTAATGCCAGGAGAAAGCAGAGCTGCTTCTCTCTTCTTCACAGGTGGAAAACCCTGCAGACAGAAATCCAGGAGACTTCCTTGTCACCACCCTCCTCACCTTACTAATTCCCTGCCAACTCCTAGTTCAAGCTGGCATCAGTTCTTACCTGAAGTACTGCCAACACATTCTAACAAGTCTCCTCATCTCCATCCTCATTACCCCCAATCTGCAGCCAACCTGTGATGCTGTGTTACCTAACCAACACAACTCCAAAACACTCTCCAACACTTGGTTTGAAACCCAGGTTTGAAACTGACTGGCACGGTCAGTTTTGGCCCACTTCTCCCTCTGTCTGTACTCTTTGCTCTTTGAAATTCAGACACAACCACCTTCTTGAAGCCCCTTTTATATACTCCCTTCCACCACAGGGTCTTTGCATGTACTGTTTTCTCTACCTGGACTATTTTTCCATTCCCTCAGCTTGAGCATCACCTCCTTGAAGAAGCCCCTTAGTTTTCCTGGCTGATCAAACACTCCATATATATTCTCAGGGCATCATGTTCTACCTTTCCTTTGCACTGGCCATGTTTGTTATTCTGACTGCCTTTGTGTGGCTATTTGTATGTCTACTTCCCACTAGACGGCAGCCTCCATGAGGGCTCCTCAAACACATGGCCAGCCTCCTTAGGCTGTTGTCTCTTCCTGAAACCATTGCCTCAGCCCCATGGCTCACTTCCTCACCTGCAAGACTTTGCTCAAGTGTCAACTTCTCAGTGGACCCTCCTCTGCTAGTGTTATTGAAATTTGCACTCCTTCCCCAGCCCCACCCCTTTACCTTGCTCTCTCTTCCTCCCCATGCACTTACAACCTTTTAACTGCTCCACAATTTACTTAATTCTCTCTCAAGAGAAAGCAAGCTCCATGGAGTAGGAAAAAATTATCTGTTGGTTTGCTGATATGTTATCAGCACCTGGGACAGCGCCTGGCACATAGTAGGTACTTGATACCGACTGATTAAATAACTTTCGGAGAGTGTATAAGTGCTGCTGAGAGACTGAAAATGGGGCGGAAACTCAATTTTCCAGGCTCCTAGGTCAGCCAAGGCTGAGGAGACCCAGAGTGGCGGCCAGCTTGGAGTAATCACCCGGCATGCCAGGGACAGACCTGTCCCCCTCACGGTCACATCTGTCCCACTCTCCCTCCTCCCGCCCTTCAGGGTCTTCTCTGGGTGATTGTGCTCCTGGCATCTGGCATCCATCAGTCCCTTCCAGAAGCCTCTGTGAAACAAAGGGTTTTGCGAAAGCGATCCCAGATTGGGGACAGGCCACAGTGTGGAGGCAAGCCGCCCCTGTCTGCCCCAGCCCTGCCCAGAGCTGCTGGTCCACTGGCTTCACTGCCCCCAACATCCCATGCGCCTGGAGGAGGTTTCTGCCAACCACACACAACTCCTGGCTCCAGATTCAAGGGAGGAGGGGAACTGGCAGGAGGGAACAAGGGCAAGCAAATGGGACCTGACAGGGGCTGAGCACCTCAGGCAAAGAATATAAATAAAAATCAGTAAATATTTAGGGGAAATGGAATGGGAAGCGGGAGAGGCGGGTGGAGGGGATGTGTTGGATTTCCAACAACATCTGGAGGGCGGTCCCCTTCACATCCTCCTCCATAGCACATCCCGCCCCACAGTGTGAGAGAGGTGCTCACACCAGGCGCAGACATATACATGGGTGTGTGTCTGCGCCTGACTGTCTGGATTTGTGTATACATGGGGGTGAGTTTGATGGTCTGGAGTGTTTGCCTTGCACACAAGCCCAGCCTCGTAAATCCCACTCATGTAAATCCCCACATGAGTGCTTCCCTCTGGGTCACTCCTGTCTTGCCTTCCACAAGCCCCTGCTGTGAACCAGGCGAGAGGCATTCTGGGATGAAAAGATGGAGTGTCCTGGGGCCTTCCCTCGTAGTCCCATGATTAAGACTCCACTGGAGGGGGCAGAGGTTCAGTCCTAGTCCAGAAACTAAGATCCCACATGCCACGCAGCATGGCTCCCCCAAAAATGGAAGGTAGCGTCCCTATCTTCAAGAACTTCTAAGCAAAAAGATGATGACAACATATGAGGAGAGTCTTGACAGAAGTCAGCTCAGGGGCTATGAACTCAAGCCAGGGCACAGGGACATGGAGATCAGAGAGGGCTTCCTGGAGGAGGGGGATTATAAAAATACAAAGAGACATGGATGAGAAAGAATGTGTAGGAGGGGAGGCTTATATTCAGGGAGAGGTAGGAATATGGAACTTCTATGGGCAAAGTGGCAAAGAACAATGGTGCAGGGGGCAAAGAAATTTGGCCCAGCCCCAGGAGGAAATCCAAACCAAGGACATAACTGTGCAGCCAAGGGCATGAAGGGGCCGGGCTCTGCTCACCTTCCTTCTCTTCCATAACTTCCAGATGAACCTTTTCCTGGGCAGGGATTATGTCTCTCCCTTTTTCTGTAGCCTCCCGTGGCAACTAACCCGGGGCTTTGTCCCCATTCCTGCTCAACCCTGGGTTTGTTATCGTTTAGTCACTAAGTCATGTCTGACTCCTTGCAATCGCATGGACTGTAGCCCGCTAGGCTCTTCTATCCATGGGATTTTTTCAGGCAAGAATACTGAAGAGGGTTGCATTCCTTTCTCCAAGGAATCTTCCTGACCCAGGGACTGAACTCATATCTCCAGCGTCTCCTGCACTGCAGGCAGATTCTTTACCATTGAGCCATGGGGGAAGGAGCGCAGCTCAGAACCAGGAGCCTAGAGTGTCTGATTAGTCCTACTCCATCAGTTTCATAGGGGAGGAAACAGAGGCCCAGAGAAGGGAGGTGACCTGCCCATGGGTCTGTGGCAGTAAGTGGTAGAAGTGGGGCTAGAATTGAGAGCCTCCGGCTCATGTAGGAGGATGAGGTTAGGGTGGTCCTCATTTTTTGTCCCGCTTCAGGCTCTGTCTTGAGGACTCAATCTGTGTCTGGGCTGTTGGCAGATTCTGTGCGATAACCAGTGTCCAGGGGGCCCGCATGCCTGCCCCCACTCTGCTTGCTACTTCAGCAGACACCCCTGACGTCCCTTGCTGTGGCTCTTAGTGCCTGGACATTGGATAGCTCTGCATAATCAAGAGGGAGCCCCTAACTGGGGATGGACATGCCAGGATCCCAATTATGCCTAGAGCAGGGGGAAATGGGAGAGGCCCCAAGCCAGGCCCTTAAGAGAACCGAGGACAAAATCTTATAGCCCGTAAGCAAGGGGATGGAGACATCTATTTATTTACTTAACCACTAGGTTTTAAGCATCTACAGAGACCTGGCTCCTGGATACACAGGGAACAGCATGGAGCAAAGAAGTCTAAAGCAGTTGTTTTCAAACTGTGCTTTGTGGACGCCCCTACCCCAAAGATGCTGCCATGGGGGATGGGAAAAGGGGCTTGAGGAAGTCTCTGCTTCCCACCCCACCAATCCTACCACTTCAATCAAAATAGCTTCCACTGTCATTTTAATCAGACTTCTAGGAAGATTTCATTTGAAGGCTCCCAATATTATTGGAAAAGAAATATTGAAAACCACTGCTTTCCCAGGGAATAGAAGATAAGATTCCTGCCCCCGCCCCAAGTCCAAACAGAGGTCACTGCTGGAATTAAAGAAAGCTGAGAGTGTCTGCTTCTCACTTCAGAGCAGTGACTACAGTGTCCCAAGATTGCAGTTAGACCCTAGGAAGGACTTCACAGATATTCCAGGTTTTGCTCTTGACTCCAAATTGGGTCAGCCTCCTTCCACAGGACCTGCCTCACTGCACTGCTGAAGTCGCATCAGCTAAGACTGCAGGGTCTTTAAAAAGGGTCCAAGGATTGGAGTGTCATCCTCCCGCCTCCTGCTTCCAAACCAGGGAACAATTGGGCCCTTTGTCCAACAGGAGGATGCCCAAAGGGTGAGGTCACCCCCAACACGGCTCTCTTTGTCCTAGAGCCAAGGAGACACCAAGGCTAAATCCAGGCATCCTTCCCCTGTCCCCAAAACCCTGGAAAAACCCCCACCCCAAGAAAGGCTTTCCCAGAGGCACAGGAAGGAGCACTAACAAGCAGGAAGGCAGGGGGCACTGGCAGAGGTGCAGAAGATTTGACACGGGTACACTCAGGGCATGGGGCTGAGGAACAGTCCCAAACTTACAGGGTGACGCTTCCTCACAAGGATCTCCTGACTCTAGAGTGGCTTGATCTATAAAGACAGTTCCAAACTCGAAAGGAAAACCTGAGAGGTCTGATCCAAAAGGCCCCAGTAGCTTGCCTTAACATTCTACCAGGAGGCCTTAGGGGAGGGAGTGAACAGCAAGTTGGACAGGCACGGTCAGAGGAGGCTTTGAGTGAAGCAGAGGGTGTCTGGGGCCCAGAGTACAGGAAAAGCTGGGGCTGCGGAAGGTAGGAGAGCTTGTCCATAGCCTGGAAGGGCAACAGAGCCAGAGTCTGAAGCACTGAGATGGGAGAAGCTGAGCTGGGAGGCCTTCCTGGGGCTCTACTGTCAGGAGGGGGTGAAGGAGGATGAGAGGGACAAGAGGGCTTCTATGAAGAATTTGGAGGACGCATCCTCATGGGGTCACTGGACACCAGGATGGGAATCAAAGGTGTTGGGTTCTAGTCCTGGTTCTGCCTCTAACTCACCCAAGAGCTCCAGGCTGCCTCACTCCTCTGGGTCAGTTTCCCCCATCTGTGCAATGAGACCCTTCCCGAACCAAAGTTCTAGCAGTCCCAACTAAGATGTCCTAGGAAGCAGGGTGTGGAGGTACAGATCTGGGGCACAGGCAAAGGGGCCCCTTGTGGTCATCGGATGAGACATGGTGCAACCTGGCAGGGCAGGGAAGTGCCCTCCAGAGCCTTAGCTATGGGAGAGGCTGTCACGGGGATGGAGGGGGAAAGCTCTGCAGGAGCCAACCACAACAGATGCTGCCAGGGAAGACCCTCGTGCCCTCAGTGGAGAGTGTGGCTGTCCAAAGACCACCAACGTTGGCAGTATGGAGGGGTGGATCCACCCGTGGGGCTGAAAGGACAGCCCAGAGAAGGCCAAAAGAGCACGCTGGGTGCAAGGGCCAGTGACAGGACAAGGGAAGAATTCTCAGACTTTGGGAGCACCCTGCCTCCTGGCCCCTCCTCACTCCAGGCATTCCCGTCCAGGCCCCACCCCATCTTGGTGGAATATTGTGTGAGTTGAGAATAGTCACTGCTAGGGTCAAGGAAGGGAGGGTCACCAGGGACTAATTGCCCTAAATAAATGAGCAATTAAGGCTGTTAAAGGAAGAATTCAGGCCCCTCCAGCCACCACCCTGAAAGATCACCATGGCAACCACTGCTGGCTCCACCCCAGAAAAGTGTGAGCCACTTGATTGGCTCACATGGCTGTCATTCAGACAAGGGTAGAGGGGGTGTGGCTTCAGTCAAGGAAAGGTGAAAGGGAGGCAAAGGGATGGCTGGAGTGACCTCTGACAGAGGATTCTGGGTGATTCCTCCCCCGTCAGTGGGGAAGAGAGGAAGTCTGGAGTACACTCTGACAACAGCCTGCAGATCAGTTGCCCCTGAGGTAGGGGTGGGGGGTGAGGTGGAGGGTCGTTGCCAGGGGAAGTAGACCTTGCCAGGCGTTCATCTCCTCTCAGCACGCTGGCCCTCCCTCTACACTTCCTGTAATGGCGTCTCCAATGGGGAGGCCATTAGTCCTGCTCAGGGCAGCGCCTAAGTACTGTGGCTGATAAATATAACATGAGCTCATCGATTAGAATCCTCTAGTCCTGCAGCAACTCGGCTCCCTAATGGCTCCCCCTCCCCTCCACACACTGACTACCCACCCCACCCCCACCCCAAGCAGTTCCTTGCTTACTTGGGACTGTGAGGCAGCGAGTGCTCAAGGAGAAGAGCGAGGTGATGGAGGCAACACCCAGAGCCCAGTCAGAGGTATTGCTACCTGGAGACAGGCTGGACCAGTCTGAGCAAGTCTGGGCCCCAAGACACCCTGGGAGCCTCTTGTCATTTGGGGAGCAAAGGAGGAATGACCCCATCCCGCACACAGTACACAGTGTAGAAGGCTGAGGGCTCTGCCCTCAATGGGGTGACTGGCGCAGCTCTCCTGAGATGGGGCTCTCCTGGTGACTGTTAAAAGAGGTATGCAGTGAGACCAACTTATACCCTGTCACCACATCCTCTTCTCCCTGACATCTGCCATCACCCCCCCCCACCATAACTGTCCCAGCCTAGCCCAGCATGCCCCTCCCTGTCTCCCCCATTCTGATCCTCCCAACTTCATTTCACCCATCTCCAGATGTGTGCATACTCCCTTGTCAGATTAGGAGCCCTAAGCACGCAGACTGTGTCTCTCCCCTTGGTCTGGGACCCCCTAAGCAGCAGAGACATTCTTCTCTAGGGGAGGGTGCTCTGGAAGACTGGAGCTGTCTCCCCAAACCCTGAAATCCAGACTGCAGACAGTGGAGTGTGCCCTCCATAAGGTAGTCAGGCCAATTAGACCTTTGGACTTTGTTAAGCATAATTGCTAAGAGCTGAAACAGCAAAGACAAGACAACTCTGCACACCTCCCCCCAACCTGAGACCCCTCAAGTCTCTGGCTGGCTGCTCAAAGACATCTGGAAGGCTTTGGCAAGAGGCACAGGAACAGCTCCTGCCTGGGCGCCAGAGGGGGCTGTGGTGGATGTGTGGGGGCCCAGGCTAGGGAGGGGGCTGTGGTTTTGCAGAATTGTGTCTCTGGGCAGAGGCTGCCCACAGAATCCTCTAACAGGAAGACTGAGCCAGGCTGGCTGCAGCCAGGAAGTTAATCCTTAATGTGCCTCTGGCCTCACTGCTGTGCAAATTCACCACTTAAACACTCCAGGCTGATGGGGATGAGCCACAGAGCTCACACGCCTCAGGGTGGGGCTTGGTACCGCCGCAAGCTGAGTTTCAGGGATGCTGTGTGTGTTACGGGGGTGCCTGTCTGCCACAGTGCTTCGTATGAGAGGAGTGGGTGTGCCAGAGGCCAGGAGTGGGTTTGACTCTTTCTCTGCTGTACTCGCAGCCCACACCTCTGTGCCTCTCGTAAGCCTCTGGTAGGCACTCCAACAAAGAAATGTGGGTTTTTTGCAGGTTAGGATTTGAGCATAATTCTCTCCTATGTGTCTAGTTGCAGCTGTAAAGATTGTGGCTAGATTGCAAGAGGAACTTCCTCATGTGTGTTGGATGGGAGACTAGAGTAACCATCCTTAAATTTCTGGAAGGGAAGTTGACTCTTGTCCTAGTTCCAGCCACCATAACAAAATACCACAGTCTGGGGGGCTTAAACAACAGAAATTTATTTTCTCACAGTTCTGAGGGCTTGAAGTCCAAGATCGAGATTCTAGCCATTTTGGTTTCTGCTGAGACCTCTCTTCTGGCTTGCAGATGACTTTTCTTTGGTGCATGTATGCAGGTGGCCAGGGAAGTGACAAATTCTCTGGTGTTTCTCTTTTTATAAGGACACTAATCCTATTCAATCAGGGGCCCGCCCTGCGACCTTATTTAACCTCAATTATCTCATTCCAGGCCATATATATGTAATCTCCAAATATGATGACTTTAGGGTTAGGGCTTCAGCATACCAATTCCCAGGTGAGACACGAATCAGTCCACGGCACAGGGTGAGGCATCTCTCTTCCCTTTTTCCCCCACATTGTATCCCCATTTTGGGGGATGATCTAGCTCGGATCTCCCCTTCCAACTCTCTCCCACCCCGCCCCACCTGCTGGGAGGCCCACGCTCCCGATCCCACCCCTACTGCCTTCTTTCCCAGCCTCTTCTGCACCAGCTCTCTGTGGCCTGGGCCTGGGGCAGGGCAGCAACAGGCCTGTTCCCTCAATAGACTGAATTCAGCACCCAGCCTAGGCTATATTTAGACTCGTGCCTCAAACACTGGACAAAGCCACTTTCCGAGGAGCTGGTGGGGACAGAGTTGAGAGGGGGCTGCCCTTCCTGCCCCTTCCCCTTCCTGATATGGATACCCCTCCGTTGCCCTTCTGGAGTTACCAGGAATGCTGTTCACAGAATCAGGGTCTGGGACTTTGTGTGACTTGCCTTCTTTTTCTAGTTTCCGCCCTGGAAAGGGAGTTCTGAACCCCTTGCTCCCGTCTGAATGGGCATGTTCTGGAGCAATTTTCCTTTCATGTCCTCACAGTGCCTCAGAATCATTTCAGGAGTGGATGGATACCCACACCCTGCTCCTAAAAATTATGATACAATTGGTCTGGGATGAGTCCCTGGCATCCTTTTTTTTTTTTTTCCTTTTAAAAACCTCCCTGTGTGTAGTAAATCACTCCAGTCATGTCTGACTCTTTGTGACTCTATGGATTGTAACTGTCCAAGGGATTCTCCAGGCAAGAACACTGGAGTGGGTTAACATGCCCTCCTCCAGGGGATCTTCCCGACCCAGGGATTGAACCCACATCTCTTTATGTCTCCTGCATTGGTAGGCGGGTTCTTTACCACTAGCACCACCTGGGACCCCAGGTGACTGTAAATGTGCAACCAAAAGAAAAACCATCCTGGCCACTTCAAGTGTGGTTCCTGGATTGGCAACATCAGCACCAAGGGGGAGGGGAGGCTTATTAGAAATGCACATTTCTGATTCAGCCTGCTGAATCAGAATCAGTATTTTAACAAGATTCCCAGGGGATTCTAAAGCAGGCTGAAGTTTGAGAGTCACTGTTCTAGAACCTTCCACTATACGTGGGCAAGACTCCAGGTCTGTGCTTCTGAGTTGTTTAGATAGACAAGGGTTTCAGTTAGGCTGAGTGGCAAGAGGTTTTGATGCTCGCTCTCCCTGTCTCTGCTTTATTCTTCGGAGAGGGTTCTGACTTCCTGGGAGTGTCCACCTCTCCTAGGTCCAAACCATGATTCAGAATGGTTTCTAGGTCTTTCCTTCACTCTCCCATGAGTCCTCACACTCATACATGTGCACACACATACATTCCAGGTCTCACGCTACACCCCTAAGGCAGGCAAGATCTCCACAGTCCATGCTTGGAGAGCCCCAAAAATGTGTCTTGACTCTCATTTCCACAAAAGAGCTGTCCACCTTTTCCTTCAGCATCAGCAAAGGGCCCCATATTTCCTGTGTAAGAAATCCCAAGGGTCTCCAATCACCAGAAAGTCTGTCTCATGTCCACCCTATCTTCTCAGGATCAGCTTTACTAAGATTGTCTTATGTCTTGCCTTACCTAAAACCCTTCACTGGTTATCCCTGTCTGTAAGAAAGTCTGTTGCTAAGTGGTGTTCAACTCTGCAGCCCCATGGACTGCAGCCTGCCAGGCTCCTCTGTCCATGGGATTTCCCATGCAAAAATACTGGAGTGGGTTTCCATTGCCTTCTCCAGGAGATCTTCCCAATCCAAGGCTTGAACCTGGCTCTCCTGCATCTCCTACATTGCTGGTGAGTCTTTACCACTGAGCCACTAAGGAAGCCAAGTCTGGGAGAAGCATCATGGTTCTAGTCATGTAAGAGACTTACCTCCTGCTGCTAACCTACCCCACACCCAACACTAGAGCCAGACCCAGCGCCTGCTGCCTGCCAAGCACACACTGCTCCTGCTCCCTTGATGATGCTCCTTTTGTACAAGAGCATTTTGCATTTGCTGTTCCCTTGCTGGTCTGGTTTTTATCTTTTCTTTGCCTGTCTCCCTGACAGGTTCCTATTTATTCTTCAAGTCCCAGATAAGGTCACCTCCCCCAGGAAGCCTTCCTCAATATTCCAGGCACAGTTAGTAGCTGTTTGTATAGGCCCTTCTCCCAGCACCTATTATATTGTCTGTCCACCTCTATCTCTTCCACTAGTCTTTTCCAGGGAAGAAGCAGTCTCATTCATCTTTGTAACTCTGGCATCTTAGCCCAGTGCCTGGCAAGGAGTAGAAGTAATAGC
Organism: Bubalus bubalis; assembly: GCF_019923935.1. Classification (NCBI taxonomy): domain Eukaryota; kingdom Metazoa; phylum Chordata; class Mammalia; order Artiodactyla; family Bovidae; genus Bubalus; species Bubalus bubalis. The sequence continues at coordinate 25,947,212 of NC_059159.1, read as the reverse complement.
TAACATTTATTGAGTGTTCATTCTGTACTAGGTACCATACAAACCACTTCCTATATATTATATCATGTATTATTCACAACAGCCTTACAAAACAAGTACTTTTATTGATGTGGAATCTGAAGCTCAGAGAGGCAAAGCAACTTGCCAGAGTCACACAGGGAATCACGGCAGAGCTGGGGTTTGGACTGTCTGTCAGACTCCAGGGCTCACATTCTTCACCACTGCGCTCTACAGAGCTCTTTAGATGGTTGATGGAATGTATGAATGAACAACTTAATGACTCCCATGTAGGAATTTCTAGGAATCCAACCTCTTCATCAACACATTCTTCATCAGTACCGATCTCATCTTTCTATCCTGCTTGTTACCTTCACCAGCAAGAATCCTCTGTAGGAGTCAAGCAGTCATTGGTTCTGGAACCACTGGCCTGGCACAGGGATTAGGGTATCATTCCTGAGCTTCTGCTTCAAGTGAATGACTCTCAGGGGTCACACAGCTTGGGTCCAAATCCTGGCTATTCTATTTCCTACCTGCATGACCTTGGGTCACGTCTTGGGAACAGTGATGGTCCTCGGCTGTGAGAGGACTAAGTGAGGTGATGTTATAGAGGTCCAGCCTGTGGGGATGGCTCAGTTCACTTTAGTGGTGAGCTAAGTCCTGAGGGGAGATGGGGCTGCTGGGGAAAGGTGGGCTTCCTGGTTCAGACATCTTCCTCCTGCCAGGGGTAAGGGACATGGCTATCTGGACACCGATCTTGATGAGGGAAGAGGATTGTCACATGGTGTTGAAATTCCTTTCCTCACACTGAATGGGGTTGAGTGAAGCCATCCCCACTCCCCCATTAATCCAAGAAGACCCGAGAGGAAGAGGAGAATTTTGAGAATGATGGAGATGTTGCCCAAGAGGTGGTCCAGAGGGCTGGGGATGGGGATGCAGAGAAGACAGCAAGGATGCCCTCAGGGCCACCACACACTCCAGCAGACTCTCTCCACTGGCTGCCTGCCCAGCCTGCCCCACTTCCCCTCACAGAACTATGGTTGCTATATTCAAACCTGGAGGTGACCCCTACCCTATCCCAGCCTCATGCTTTCCTTCTTGGCCCTATTGGCACCATTTCCCGGGTGGGCACCAAGAGGCAGAGAGAAGGAAGAGGGGACCTTTGTCCAGTCCCCCAGAGATGACAGCTCTTTGGGTCAGGGCCAGGCCGAGGGGCTGCTGCCCAGCCCCCTCCCCTCGTCCTTCCCTGCCCCGTGAGGAATGTGTCCTCAGAGGCTCACCAGCTTGGCGGGCGGCTCCAGTTCACAGAGGGGACTGTGTCCTGCCACCCATCCCCTCTGAAGCCCCCATTGTCAGGCCGGGGGGGTTGGGGGCAGGCCGGGGGCACATCTCAAAGGCCTAATGTTCTCAGAGGTGGGAAGGCCGAGGGGCCTCCCGGAAGGACCAGGCTGTGGGACACCTGGCTCTTCTTGCCTTGGCTCTGAGCCCTGGATGGCCAGGAAGAAGGGTGCCCAGAAGTAAGACAGTGGTGGGAGCCTCCTCAGTCTTTGTCAGCCTTGTGCCAAGCTGTTCTCTAAGTCTGGCAGACAGGCTAGGGGGGATTCGAAAAACGAGCAGATGGTTAAAGTAATACAAGCTAACTTTATAAAGTCCTACTGAGGACCAGGCACCCTGGTATGGGTTTTCCAACCATCACAGCCCACCTTGAAGTGTATGTGATTATCAATGTCCTTGTATTGCAGATGAGGAATGCCACCTGGAGATGTCAGGCGACTGCCCGAGGTTACACAGGCAGGGCAGGAAGAGCAGGTGGAACCCAGGCAGCTCAGTCGCAGAGCCCACATCTGCAATGGCTATGGGAACCAGGGCCACAGGATGCCCTTTCATACCCCAAGGCAGTCCCCCGAGGCACCTCAAAGGATCTTGCAGGTCTCGATCACAACTGAAAACACTATTCTAAATCTCCCCCCAGGAGACTGTCCTCAGTGGGGTCTCCAACCCATGGCTCTTAGATGAGTCTTAGATTGCTTTAGTCTGGGACCCACTTGAGGGCAAAAGACAATGGGCTCATCTGCCCACCGGCCCACCTTTACTGCAGCTCCTCCAGCTTTTACCGAAGCCCCTCCAGCTTTTACCGAAGCCCCTCCAGGCTGGGTGGAAAGTACGAGTGCATGGTTTCTAGGGGCTCGAGGCCAGCACTGCTGGAGGAAACAGGAGCCCTGAAACGAAAGCACAAGATGTCACTGATGGTTCTGATAAAAGCAACAGGAGTCACTCATCAGACCACGTGTGGTCCCTTTCAAAGCCCTCTTTCTAGGAGCCCCTCCCCCACCCCAGGTTTTGGGCCTGTCTTAGAGCTAGCAGCTCAGGCTTCTGGCTCTTTAGGACAAAGTCAAAGATTTCAGTTGTGAGGGCTCAGCTTGAGTGTGGGGCAGCCAAGAGGCCCTGGAGTCCAGCATGGTGTGAGAGATGTGCTGCTTCCATCCGGGAGGCATCACTCAGCCAGCACTCGGCTGGCGAGCAGGGACAGACCAGGGGCGCAGGGCCAGGCTGGGGTGGGGGTGGGGGACCAAAGAAGACCAAGAGGTCCAGAACACTCGCTGTCCAGTGCGGGAAGAAGACCCCCCAGCAGTCTAGGGCAATGTGGACAACACATGTGGGGCCTCCTGCAGGGCAGGCCTTCCGTGCACGGGTGCGGGGGTGCTCCGGGACAAGGGGAAAGGTGGGAAAAGTGCTGCCATGAGGTTCAAAATCAAGCACACCTGAGCGACTATCTCCAGCGTGTGGAGAAGGGTTTACAGAATCCAGGATCACTTCCTGGAGGGGCAGGCTTTGTCCTGAGCTTAAATGGATCAATAGGATTTTGATAGAGTTAAATAGGATTTGGATAGAGGGCTTCCCTGGTAGCTTAGCCGGTAAAGAATCCGCCTGCAATGCAGAAGACCCTGGTGTGATTCCTGGGTTGGGAAGATTCCCTGGTGAAGGGATAGGCTACTCACTCCAGTATTCTTAGGTTTCCTTGGTGGCTCAGACAGTAAAGAATCCACCTGCAATGAAGGACACTTGGGTTTGATCCTGGGTTAGGAAGATCCCCTGGAGGAGGGTATGGCAAGCCACTCCAGTATTCTTGCCTGGAGAATCCCCATGGACAGAGGAGCCCTACAGTCCATTGGGTCGCAAAGAGTCAGACATGACTGATCAACTAAGCAAAACCCAGAGTTAAATAGGAAGGGGATTTCAGGTAGAGGGGACAAGCTGGTTGGCGTCATTTTGGCTAAACTAAATCAGTAGATAAAATAAACCCTAGCCTAGCACAATCGTTACAGGAGAGTGGAAGCCACATTTACAGTTCTGGCTGAGGACTTAGACCTGAGTTTACATCCAGCCTCAGTCATTTACTAGCTGTGTGTCCTTGGGCAAGTGACTTAATCTCTTGCAGCTTTGGTTTTGTCATCTGAAAAATGACGTTAATAGTAGGGGCTTCCAGCTAGGATTCTTTGAACACAAAACAAGTGGGCACTCAGTGACTGGCCCATGGTAAGGGCCCAGCCAGTGTCAGGTCTTGTGACAATGGCAGCAGCTCCTTAAGAGGCTCCTAAAGGGACCAGAAGGGTCAGTTCTCAAAACAGATCCCCAAGCTACGCTGAGCCACAGAAAGCATGTGAGGCGCCCTTTGCCCTGCCCCTCAACAGGGCTATCAAGGGAGGAGAGGACTCTTGGTGGGTTCTACCCTTAGCACATGGTCCCCATGGATGACTCCTGCTTCTAATCAGTCAACAGATCCCGTGGATTCCTCTAAAATGATTTTTCCACTCTTCCCTCTTCTTTACCTCCAACCCAAAGCAGCAGCCTGGTCTAAGTGGTCTCTCCTCACCAAACGTCCTCCTCCCCATGGCCTCCAGAGCAGAGCAGAGCAGATCTGGCCTCCCGCCTGCTGAAAAAACATCCATGGCTCCCACTGCCAGGAAAAATGAAACCCAACTCCTTAGCCTGGCACCCAAAGCCCCTCCTCTACAATCCAGCCCCTGCCTGCCTTTCCAGCCTCCTCTCCTACCACCCACATGCCAGACTCTCCAGTCACACTGGGCCAACCACCTCCAGGTACCGAACAGCCTTTGTGCAGCCCTGCTGTGGAACCCTCTTTACAAGCAGCCCTTGCCTTACCCTCTGCCTGGAATGTCCTTTCTCCCTTCTCTGATGGCTAAATCCTAGACAAGTTTCAAGGAACTATCTCAGACATCTCACCCTCCCTGGAGCCCTCCCAGACTCTATTCCCCAGCAGGATGGCTCACTCAGGGCCATCTCCTTCTGCAACTGGGTGTGGAACATGGTTGAAGGCTGGGGTCACTCTTTGCAGTGACCCAGAAGACCTGTTGGGGACCACTCCTCTCAGGGCAGAGACCACTGCTGAGAGATGCTCCACCCTGCAGCCCCCTTGGAATACAGCAGGGTGGGGCTGCAGAAACCTCCACGGAGCCTTGGCATGGATGCCAGCAGCCCAGATAGAGCCCAGGCAGCAGCCTTGGCACGGCTCCGCTGCCGGAGATGAGGGTGAGACAAACAGCAATTAGCCAAGCACAGGCTGGGCTCTCAAGGCTAATTACCAATTAGATGGGGCCGGGCGATTAGCGACATGAAAGAGACAGTCAGCAAATAGTCACTGGCAAGGCACAGCAGAAGGTTGGGGGTGGTGTCTGTTCCTGCAAGCAGGCCTGGCCGCCTGGTGGTCAGTGCAGCCCTGTTATAGGGGAGGAGAGTATTTCCAGCCATGCAGGGGCTGAGCTTTCTGGGGGGGCTTGAGCTGATTTGCCTTCTTCTTTTTGATTCCCAGAATCATCTTCCCAGTGGAACTCATGGCCTGTGTTTCTAGGGGATGTGGGGTGATGGGTGATGCGTGATTTGACACCCTTGGCCAGGTTAGCCCAGGAGGACCTTGCAGCAGTTTGGAGCCTGTGCCCAGTAGGCTGCATTTGGGTCTGGAGCTTGCCTGGCATGGCCAGGCTGGAGGAAGGAGCAGAGTGCGAGGGAGGGAGGCTGATAGCTTCCTTCCTCCTATCTCTTGGCTCAGCACTTGGCTACTCTCTCAATCTCCTCTGCCCCCTCCCTGCTTGTCTGCTCATTTTATCTTTTCCTTTTTTTTCTCCTCCCTCTTGCCCCCTGTGTCTTCATCGCTTCCTCTCTGGCTCGCTGACTCTGTCCTTGTCTCTGGCTCCCTGGGTCTCACCCTCCCTCCTCCCTGACCCCCACATCCCACAGGCCCTGCTTCTCTTGGGGTGGGGCCTCCACCACTGCAGGAAGGATTGGGACCAGGCAGATATGGTGACTTCTTGGCCACCAAGACCAGGCCAGTTGGCTGAGCTGTCTGGGAACTTCCCCGCTTTTGGAAGCTTGGCAGGGCAGCGGGGTACGGGGGCGCGAGGGGGAATAGTGATTTCTGGGAATGATCCTTCAAGGAGGCCAGGATTCAGAGCTGAATCAAGTTCAACTTATCCCTCGGCCATTCACTTCTCTTCAGTACTGGTCTGCTTGAAGCGTGGTGGGCCCTGCTGGGCCAGGAGGCCCAACCTGCTGAAATGGCTGGTACCAAAACTGCCCACCGTCCAGGCCCAGGCCTGGCCTGTGTGGTGGTGATGGGCGTACTGGGTCGGGTAGGCTGGGGGACAGGGCCTGGGCAGACCAGTGCAACTGTCTCAGCACCATCTGTGGAGACTGTGCTGTAGACCAGATCCTCTGGGGTCCACAGACATTAGAAGGAAAGGATGCTGCTCTCTTGGAAAGGGAGACGCGGATGGGGGTGGGAAAGGAGAGGAATTCAGTGAGTTAAGAGAATTCAGTGAGGGGACAGGGGTTTCCATACGGTGAGGTGCTCAGTGAGAGGGAGAGGATTTCATCAGGGGAGAGGGCTCTGGAGGAAGATGAGGGCTTAGATGTGGACTCAAGCTTAGGAACGCAGAACTGGCTGAAAGAGTGTATCTCCGTTAACCTTGGCAGCGCCCATCACAAGCGCACCCAGACAGGACATCAAAGCACCTGGGTTCTCAGCCCAGTGTGGGTGGGGCTCCAAGGGACGACCCTGCCCCCAGGGACAGGTGCCACAATCCCCTTGTTGTTGCCATGTCCGGAGCCCACCCCCCACCCCCGGAAGGTGGGGAGATTCTGCTTCAGTAGCTCCCGGAAGGAAAGAATAGAGCATCTGCTGGCAGGAATGTGGAAAGAGGCGAGGAGAGGCTGTCCTGAAGGGAGACTGTGTGTGTGTGTGTGTGTGTGTGTGTTGGGGAGCCTTGTGAGCAAGTGGGCCCGTGTGAGTGAAGATGGCAGTATCTGGGCTACAGCTCGTATGCATGTTGTGTGCACCAGCCCCTCCGTGTGCACTGCTGTGTGTACCAGCCCCTTTCCCCAACAAGCAGTCCAGCGATTCTCCCTGACTCCCTCCTACTGCGGTCAGAAAGCCTGTGACCAGTCAAGTGGTCCACATCTTTGGGCTCTGAACTCACCCCTCAGCTATGCCCCCAGGACAACGGGGCTCTTTCTGCACAAGATGGGCACGAGGGACTCTGGCATGGACTTGTGACCTGAGGGACAGGGCTGCCCCAGGGCATATCCCAGCCTTGGTCACACTTGTGGACACTGACTGGCCTTGAGCCAGGGTGGACCAAAGCGAAAGAGAGGTTCTTCCTGCCTGTCCCAGAAGGCTCCCTGGAGGAGGGGTCAATACTGCCCTCCAGCTCCCTGACATGCCCACATCTGGGGTTCTGGTGGGTGGGCCTGGTGGGGTGTGGGCATGGGGCTCCCTGCTCAGAGCAATGGGGAGCTTGAATAGCACCTGCCCTGGAGCTGACAATGTCCCAGAGCACCCACATGCCAGTCCCTGTGGGTCAAGAGGAAGGAATCAAAGCTAGTTTGGTGGAGAGACACCGCCCAGTTGGGCACTGCCCTGAAGAAAGGAGATGTGTCCCCAGCCTCCAGGGAGCCTCTACTCCAACGAAGGACTTGGCTCCTGCCCTCTCCTTGCTAAGACTCCTCCCATTCTCAGAGCCCCCAGCCCTCACTGGAGGAAGGGTCAGTCTACTAGGGCAGTTTGGACCCATGCATCATGGTACAAAGACCAAGAAGACCCAGGGAGATGAGAGTGGTGACTGGCTTTTGAGGCGGGAGGGGCTAGGTAAGGACCTGGCCCATCCCACCTACCTCTCCCAGAGGTAGGTGAGCTTCTGGGCAGGCACTGTGGGCAGGGAATGTCTGGACCTGGGGAGACACCCAGTTGGGGCTCAAAGAAGGGTGGGGGGTACAGGGAAGAGCTTCTGGGGTGACTCTCCTCCCATGATCAGGAGCATCTCAAAGACGGATGGAGTAGCCAGTCTCAGCCCCGAGGCAGCCCAGCACAGGAGGAAAGGCCCAGGTTTCGCCCAGGTTTCTGACTCGCGCCTACAGCCCTTTCACATCCTCTTCCCCCTTCCCCGCAGCCCACACCCCCGGGCGGCGGGAGAGATCAGATGGGGGCAGGAAGCGAGCATCCAGCCCTCAGCGCCCTACGAGGGACAGCTGTTGTGCGCAGCTGCTGGGGGCTCTGGGGGCTGCGGAGGGTTTGATTTGTTTCAGGCCCCAAAATAGCCCTCGTAGCAGGAAGCAGCCCCCTCCCCTGACCCCTCCAGGACTCTCCATCCGGGGGCTGAATTGACACCTTAGAGGTCTGCCCCGCCCTCCCCGTGCACTCACCCTCTGGTCTCGGGAGACCCACTCCATTTTTCTCTCCTTAGCCGTCTCCCCTCCTCCAGGAAGTCTGCCTGGACACCCCCTCCCCCCACCGTGCCTGCAGCGGCTCTTTGCCCACACACGATCCCCAGCCGGGCTCTTGGGAGGTCGGACGCGGGGGAGTCGATGGCTGAGGGCCTGTGGCCAGGCACGGGCAGGCTGCGGAGGGCACACAAAGACGCGGGCTGCCCTGGCCTTTGATGAGTAATCGCCGTTCCCTGGAGCCACGATTCCACTCGGCCCCTTGCCCCCGCCCCCCTCCAACTCCTCAAATAAGACTCGTTTTTGTTCTGAGGACACAATGCGAGAAAATGTCACCCAGGGGGCGTGCCCCCTGGCCCCAGCCCTGAAAACCGGAGCTCTTAATCACCAGGCCTCCTTCCTCCCCAGCTTCCCTCCCCAGCAGCTGGCTGCGCTGGGGGAGGGGGTGACAGTAGAGGTAGGGGACAGTCACCACCTTCTGGGGTTAACTTACTCCAGCCTGACTGCCAAGCTGGTCACTTTCCTCCCGCCCTGGATGCGCCTGGATGCGGCACTGGCACCAGTTCCTCACAAAGCCCAGTTTTGTTCAGTTCTCAGCTGCCATCCAACCTGCCCAGGTCCCCCAGCAGGGAGAATGTCAACTTATAAAAAATGCACAACGTGAGAGTCGCGAGTTAAGTTTTATTTGGGGCAAAATGAGGACTGCAGCCCAGGAGACAGCAGCTCAGATAGCTCTGAGAAACTGTTCCAAAGAGGCTGGGGGCGAAAGGTCAGTATATATGCCATTTCGGTGAAGCAGGAATACCTGCAATCAAGCACATATTTTTCCAGAAAGTTTCTGCTAGTCATGAGCAGCCGTCGTCACCATGAAGGATTTTAGTACTTTTCTGGATTATGAGAAGATACAAGAATTGGGCTCTTGAAATTGGCTCCTGAAAATACCTAACTCCCAGCATAGAGTGCCTCATTTCTGCTCTCTACCCTGAGCGCCTTTCAGGGGTTGACGGTTAGCAACTACAGCAGCATGTGACTTAATCCTTGTAGAGGTGAGTGCCCCTGGCAAGTGCCAGTTGGTAGTTGACAGAGAGGAGCCTTGAAAATGCACCAAAAGCTCCAGAAAGGGGCTGTAGCCGAGAACGATGCCAACATGCTGATAAATGCTACAAAGAAAGTAAAAGAGCATGACAGAGTGCTGGTGGGAGAGGCATGCAGAGGTCCTCTCTCCAGCGAGGCTAGAGTGAGAGCCTTCCATGTAAAGGCCCTGTGGCCTGGGATGGTATTAAGAAGTAATTTGGAGGGCCAAAACTGCCCTCTCCATTATACCCCTAAGCATCCTTCTTCACCTGCCCCAAATAAATGCAGTCTAAGTAAGAACAGTGCTTGCTATACACAATTGCTAGATGGTCCCTGGCTCCTCTTCCAAAAACATGACTGCGCCCCAAACCCTTCTATATTGAAATTCTGGAAGCTTCACTATTGAAGTCTTTTTGTTTATTGGAATATAGATGATTTGCAATGCTGTGTCCGTTTCAAGTGTACAGCAAAATGATTCAGTTATATTATTTTCTCAGATTCTTTTCCCATATAGGTTATTATGGAATATTGAGTATAGGGTTCCCAGTACTATACAGTATGTCCTTGTTGATTATCTTTTTTACATATAGTAGTGTGTACATTTGGAGAAGGAAATGGCAGCCCGCTCCAGTGTTCTTGCCTGGAGAATCCCAGGGACAGGGAAGCCTGGTGGGATGCTGTCTATGGGGTCGCACAGAGTCTGACACGACTGAAGCGACTTAGCAGCAGCAGCAGCAGCAGCAGTGTGTATGTGTTAATTCAAAACTCCTAATTTATGCCCCCCTCCTCTTTTTCTTTCTTAATCCTCACAACTCATGCACCAACGCACCCATCTGATCTGCTCTCCCTCCCAAACCTACACTGACCTGCCCACTTTCTCTGCCTCCACTATCACTCTCCAGCTAACACCATTGGGCATCTGGGCCACTTTGGTGGCCTCTATCTGGTGTTCCAGCTCCACTTTGTCCCCTATGATGCATTTTTCACAGAGGAGACAGAGCAATCTTTATGAGGTGAAAATTAGATCATGTCACACCCTTGCTTAAAAATCTCTGAAGACTTATTGCTTTGAGAATGAAACTCAAATTCTTCTTTATTGGGTTGGCCAAAAAGTTCTTTGGGATTTTTCCATAAGCGATTATGGAAAAACCCAAACGAGCTTTTTTGTCAATCCAATAGGAGCAGGGAGAATGGAAGATTCACAGGAGATAAATGTTGGTGGGTTCTCACTGAGTGTGAGGGAAGACATCAAGAAAATAGTCAAATTAGAAGGCTGAGGGTGATGCTACTAGATCACTCTAAGAGTGTGAGCTGAATGATTAAATATGTGGACCTGAGAGCCAGTAAGGAAAAAAGAAATCCAAACTCTTTTATTTTGATCCACAGGACCCAGCTGGAATGGCCTCCCCAACTTTCCCCAGCTCGTTTCTTACCACTCTTGCCTTTCCTTTTCTCACTGGGCTCTAGCAGAGAAAAAAGAAGATTTCAACCCAGTGTGCGATTTCCCAGGCCATTCATATATTTACTCATTCATTCAGACTCCGGTATTGAATCGCTGCCACACATCAAGCATTGATTAGATATGGAGATACAGAGCTAAACAGGGGCTTACAGTCTAGTGGGGGAGGCAGACAGATAGTTGAGATATGCCTGGGAAACTGGGAAAGGCTTCATAGCTTTGAGATCAGACTTCAAGGAGGAGCCCAAGTTCACCAAGCAGAAATCAGGGTCAGAATTTTCGGTTGAGGGGGTGATGGCTGCCAAGGCGATAACCCTGAAAGAACATGGGCTACTTGGTGGGGCAAAGTGTGGTGTGGATGGATCAAGGAGCATGCTGGGAAATGCACTTGGCTGCAGAAGCAAGGGTCAGACCATGAATGGACTTGGAAGCTCGTTAGGACTTTGGATTTATCTTTAGGCCACAAGGCTACAGCCAAGATTTTAAAGCAGAGATGTGCATAATCAGATTTGTGTTTTAGAAAGAGCTCTCTGGCAGCAACACAGATGGATGATAGATTAGAGAGAGGACAGACTGGAGTCAGAGAGATAGACCAGTTCCGGAAAGAAAGAACATAGGCTGAGCCAGGGCAGGGGTGGCAGCGAGTGAGAATAGGGCACATTCCAGGTAAGACTGTCGGGACTTTTGGTGAATATGAGAAAGTGAAGCGTGAGAAGAGACAGGATGATGCTGATACCCACACCTCAGGTCAGGGTGATTGGCAGAGTGGCTGGACCGCCCCTGGGAGGAACAGCACAGAACAAGAGCAGCTTAGAATCGGTGTGGAGGGTTCAGCCTGGGTGCATTCAGATGCAGGCAGCGGGGGTCTGGCTGTCAGCTGGGAAGCAGGCTGTGCTTGCAAATGAGATACTGACAGAGAGTAGCGAGTATCTCAGCGTAGGTTCCCCAGTCTCCCAGGGATGCTGCCTCTCACAGCAGTCCCCTCCGCAGAGAACTGCCCCTGAACTGGGGGCTACGGAGGGGGAAGTAGGGGCAGGACACTCTGCACTGTTCACCTGCAGAAATCAGGGAAGGCCAGGGGTCCAGGGGAAGGGGCGGTGCTGGGAACCACAGATGGTAGGAGCCCCATGGTTATGGAATCTTTTCTTCAACCGTAGCAGAAGGCCTCAAAAACCATCCAGCTGATCGAATCCCCACATCTTACAGATGGAGAAACTGAGGCTCAGGTGGGTAGAATGGCCTGGCTAAAACTGCCCCCCAAGTTGCTCCTCCTCTGGGTTGGGGGTGATTAGATTTGCTTCTGATTTACGCTCAATCTGCCCATTTCCACAGAACCTGGTACCCCACTGCCCCCACCACCCTGAGTGTGACAGAGGAGGCAGCCAGAGCCCAGGTCAAAGGGGAGGTGTTTCTGTCAGGCCTCTGGGGCTCTCTCTTCCCTCCTGCTGAATGCTCCCTCTCCCTAGAGAGCACCACCCTGCAGTCCACTCGAGGACACTGGCTCCTCCTAGTGGTCACAAGGAACACTGCTCTTGGTCCCAGGTCTGCGTGGAGTCCCAGGTCCCTGGAGCATAGGACCCCAGTTCCCTCTGACCAATCTCCAGAATGGGCCCACTCCCTGTTCCTCATTCCCCAACAGAGGACTGCAACTGTCGGACGTTCACTCTCACCAGAGCTGAGGCCTGACCCCAGCAAGACCCTCTCTCTTCCAGGACAGACTCCTGGGCCATGACTGATGTGTTTCCATGGCTTATAATCCACATCCCACCCTGTTATACGTAGATACTTTTGCCAGACGGAAAGCTCCTCGGGGCAAGAACAGTGCTTACTTCACCTCTATTTCTTCAGAGTCTGACACAGGGACTCACACATACCATGTGCTCAGTGAACGCCCACCGGGCTCAGATCGCCTCCTCTTTGCACACACTCCCAGGACCAGCATCCTCCTCTAGGTTTCAGCTCATCATGAAGCTCCCCCTTTTAAAAAACCCAGATTACTCTGCTTGGCTGGTGCCAGGTCCCTCCAGGCTTCAGGGGAAATGGAGAAGCACCTCCCAGAACTGCATCCAGCTGTCTGAACGGATCTGTACCAAGCCCCCAGCCCTCCAGGCTCCAGCCTTCCCTGCCCGCCTCCCCGACTCCACCTCAGAGAGTGAAGGTGAATCAGAGACCCTATCAAGGCTTTGTCAGCACTTCCCAGGCCCCATCCTTCTCTTTTTTTCCACATGGTCTTTTAAAAATTGAAGATTTTTGCTTATTCAACAATCCTGAAAAAAAAAAAAAGGAAAAAGAATAAAAATTAAAAAAAATTCTGGGGGAGGGGAGCTGGTGTGATTTTCATGATTTTTTCCTCCTTTTTTATGTAAAGAGTCGGTTGTGTGTGGCATCCAACCAGGGTGTAACGTTTTCATCACTCCTGGCTGTGCCTGCATTTCTGAGGAAGCGAGAAGTCACGGTCCTGTGTGAGGGGGGCGTCCTGCCCTGGGGACAGGGTTAGATGTGATTATAACAGCAACTAGCATCCGCACAAGTCCTGAAGTGATTCCATGCAAGACTTTTGAACATGAAAGGTACGTTCTCCCATGTCCATTTAGCAGAGGAGGAAACTGAGGCAAATATGTTGCTTAAGGTCACAGAACTGGCAAGAGGGACAAAGCTGGGACCTGTGTCTCCTGATTCTCAAGTTCCCTGTCTTTTTTCTCCAGCAGAGTTGCCCCCTTTACACAATCTGTGACCTTTCAGAGACCGAGGAAGGGAGGGAAATATTGTTACCAAAGTCCCTTAAGAGCTAGAACTGCAAGGAGGGGGTGACCCTGTGTGGTACTTGTGCTACTGCCAGAAACCCAGCCCAAAGCAAGGGAGGAGCGAGGAAGAACCACTTCAATTTCTATCTCACCCCATCTTCTACCAGAGCCTCCCACAGGCCTAACTCACCAGGAAGTAGTGGGCAAGCTGGGTGGATGCTTGTGAAATGACTGGCCTCCCTACCTACAGGCAGGGAAGAAATGGATCTGGGATTAAACTAAGATGGACCAGCACACTCACATACACGTAGTATTACAGGAGTCTAACATAGTGCCTGATATGCAGCGGGCACTCAAGAAACACGTGACTACATAGAATAGAATAGTTAATATCTATCCAGTGAGGTGTTAGGAAGATTAAATAATAACCCTTAACATTCGCCGAGTGCCAGTGCTCCGCTAGAGAAACCACAAACATGATTTTAAATGGTCTAACAAACGTCTAGATGCAGAAGGCGCTCATTAAGCATGCTCCCTCCCCTCTCCCCTCCTGAATGAGTTCAGTTTAATCAAGCAGGAGCCTGGGGACCACCGCCTGGAGCACTGCGAGGTCTAAGCACAGCACACTCAAAGGGAAATCAGTGTGGCCTCCAGAGGTTTCAGGGCGAGGGGGACCAACAAGCCAATACATGAACGATCCAGGGCTGAGGCGGCTCCTTTCTGCAGGGAAGACAGGGCACGTCCAGGTCCTGCTGCAGCACAGAAGACCCGTGAGAGGAAGAGGAGCAGGGGACCGTGACTGGGCACCTCCAGCAGCAGGATCTGAGAGATGTTGCCAAGGAAGGCCAGCCACAGAGGGAAGGGGGCATCGGGACAGGAAGAGAGCCCTACCCACTCCCACCCCCAAAGCCCCAGACCAGTCCCCAGCCTCACTCCTCTTTCACCTCCATCTCCCCCAGAAGTCACCCCAGGCCACTCTTTCATCCCTCTGCTTCCCTCCAATGGACCCAAATCCCACCCTGGCCCCCAGTCCTCCTGGCCCTCCCACAGGGCCCCCTGGGGCTCCCAGCTTGTGGGGGGCAGACTCCCTTCTACCTTCCCCTCTGTCAGGAGCAACTGGTCCCACGTGGAAGCCCCTCCTGAAGCCTGTTCAGTTGAAGGCTTTTCTTCTCTCACACCCTGAACACCTTGCAGCTTGGAGGGGAGACAAGAGTTCTTGCTTCCAATTTCTTTTTTCCTTCTTCTCTTCTTTATTGATGCTCCTGCGATCCATCTACCTTCTCCTCAGCTTGTCACTGTCTGTTCCTTAATCCACCTCCCTGAACCTCATCCTTACCAGAAACTGCACCTCCTTTGAAATCTCTAACTCCAAACGCCAATTCCTGTCCTTCCAACTTGCTTCTCAGGTCCTGCTATGCCCACACTTCAGGCTCATTGAGACCTCCTTGTTGGGTACCACTTTCGCACTAGCCATTAAGCCCTTCCTGACTTGCCCCCTGCCCCGTTTTAGCCCAGCCTGGATTCTGAGGTCCACCCCTGGCAGTCAGTCCCTCTACCCACCCTTCTCCTCTTTCTGTTGTCATAACCCATGAGGCAAAATCCCAACACTGGAATCAGTCAGCCATCCACATTCCTCAAGCCTGGCCGTGGCTGCAGAGAATCTCGATGCTGAGCAGGTCACTGGGTACTAATGCTCACAGACCTCAGTGGGCTTGACTCTGCCCAGCCATCTTGCTGTGTTTCTCTGGTAGCTTTGGTTTCACTCCCCAAGACATCTCATTGCTTTCTCCTCCTCCTCCTGCCTCTCAACCAATGACCCTACATGTACTTAACTGAGAAACCATCTGACCTGACTGCCATTTCCCACCACCAAACCCTGAACTTCCTGCATCACACCGTCCTTCCTCCTCCTCTCAGCTTGAGACTGCAATGCCTCCACTTACACTCCTTGCCTTTCCGAAGATTGCTCCCTCAGTGAACTAGCCTCTGGGATCATCATTTCTCAGCAGAGGCCACAGGACTGGAAAAGATCAGTTTTCATTCCAATCCCAAAGAAAGGCAATGCCAAAGAATGCTCAAACTACCGCACAATTGCACTCATCTCACATGCTAGTAAAGTAATGCTCAAAATTCTCCAAGCCAGGCTTCAGCAATATGTGAACCATGAACTTCCAGATGTTCAAGCTGATTTTAGAAAAAGCAGAGGAACCGTATATCAAATTGCCAACATCCGCTGGATCATGGAAAAAGCAAGAGAGTTCCAGAAAAACATCGATTTCTGCTTTATTGACTATGTCAAAGCCTTTGACTGTGGGGATCACAATAAACTGCGGAAAATTCTGAAAGAGATGGGAATACCAGACCACCTGACCTGCCTCTTGAGAAACCTATATGCAGGTCAGGAAGCAACAGTTACAACTGGACATGGAACAACAGACTGGTTCCAAATAGGAAAAGGAGTATGTCAAGGCTGTATATTGTCACCCTGCTTATTTAACTTATATGCAGAATACATCATGAGAAATGCTGGGCTGGAAGAAGCACAAGCTGGAATCAAGATTGCCGGGAGAAATATCAATAACCTCAGATGTTCAGATGACACCACCCTTATGGTAGAAAGTGAAGAGGAACTAAAAAGCTTCTTGATGAAAGTGAAAGAGGAGAGTGAAAAAGCTGGCTTAAAGCTCTACATTCAGAAAACTAAGATCATGGCATCTGGTCCCATCACTTCATGGGAAATAGATGGGGAAACAGTGAAAACAGTGTCAGACTTTACTTTTTTGGGCTCCAAAATCACTGCAGATGGTGACTGCAGCCATGAAATTAAAAGACACTTACTCCTTGGAAGGAAAGTTATGACCAACCTAGATAGTATATTGAAAAGCAGAGACATTACTTTGCCAACAAAGATCCATCTAGTCAAGGCTATGGTTTTTCCAGTGGTCTTGTATGGATGTGAGAGTTGGACTGTGAAGAAAGCTGAGCGCTGAAGAATTGATGCTTTTGAACTGTGGTGTTGGAGAAGACTCTTGAGAGTCCCTTGGACTGCAAGGAGATCCAACCAGTCCATCCTAAAGGAGATCTGTCCTGGGTGTTCATTGGAAGGACTGATGCTAAAGCTGAAACTCCAGTACTTTGGCCACCTCATGCGAAGAGTTGACTCATTGGAAAAGACTGATGCTAGGAGGGATTGGAGGCAGGAGGAGAAGGAGACAACAGAGGATGAGATGGCCGGATGGCATCACCGACTCAATGGACATGAGTTTGAGTGAACTCCAGGAGTTGGTGATGGACAGGGAGGGGTGGTGTGCTGCAATTCATGGGGTCGCAGAGTCGGATACGACTGACCGACTGAACTGAATGTCATTTCTCACCACCTAATAATTCCTGTCAGTCTACAAACAGGACTGAGTAACTCCCAGGGGTGGGGATCCCCCCTTTTCCCACGTCATTCTCCAGCTTTGGCCTCATTTCTCTTCTCTGCTTCCCCAAAGAATTGCTGACACGCTCAGTTTCCACTTCCCTACTTCCTATTCTGTTTTTCTTCCCCCATGCTTACAAAGAATAGTGGATTAATGACAGGAAAATTCTCATAAGAGAATTTAGTGAATATATTTAGTGAATTTAGTGAGAGAGAATTTAGAGAATTTAGTGAATAGAGAATAAGTGAATATAGGCTGGATATAAAGCTGCATATTCTGTCTGATTCCAATTATTTATACATTAAAAATAAAGGAAAGAGCAAAATTCTAACGGTGGTCATTCGTGAATGTTGGGATTAGAGGTGATTTTTGTTTGCTTGGGAGGCTTTTCTTTTTTCCTATTCAGTGAACAAATTTTACCTTTTTATAATCCAAAAAAGTAAAATACATATGAGAGAGTAGAAGCCTCTTTGTAACTAAAAGTCTGTTGTGTCTCTGCCTAAGTAGAATATATATCTTCCTGCACTGCGAAATTGTCACAGCTTTTTACCTCCTGTAATTATTTGTTAGAAGTTTAGGAAGACAACTTTTGTCATATATTCTTGTGTATGCTTTCTCCTTTTTACCATCTTTCTTTCTTATTCTTTTAGTTTTCATTTTAATCAAAGATATATATGTACATACTTAAATAATTCAAAGAGTTTCAGAAGCCTTACAAAGACAAACAGAAGTCCTTTTATCTTTTCTTTTGGTATTTTCCTTCATATTTCTAAACCACATGCTTGTAGAACTATTTGCTGAATGTTTCAGTTCAGTTCAGTTCAGTCGCTCAGTTGTGTCCAACTCTTTGCGACCCCATGAATCGCAGCACACCAGGCCTCCCTGTCCATCACCAACTCCCAGAGTTCACTCAGACTCACGTCCATCGAGTCAGTGATGCCATCCAGCCATCTCATCCTCTGTCGTCCCCTTCTCCTCCTGCCCCCAATCCCTCCCAGCATCAGAGTCTTTTCCAATGAGTCAGCTCTTCGCATGAGGTGGCCAAAGTACTGGAGTTTCAGCTTTAGCATCATTCCCTCCAAAGAAATCCCAGGGCTGATCTCCTTCAGAATGGACTGGATGGATCTCCTTGCAGTTGCCAGTATTACTTATGGAAGTTGGAGATTTAGCTCATACACGTACACATCATCTTCACTCCTCATTTTCCCAATAGAGCTGCTGTCTCACCTTTTATGAGCTCATTAAATGCTTGCATTATTATGACTATGAGAATGTTATTCACATTGAGCCAGTTAGTGTACTATGATACTATTTCCTACCTTGAAAAACTTCATTTTCTCTGGACTTAAACTTGTCTTTTTAGAAAGTTTGCTTATTTTTATGTGCTTATTGCTAATCTCCACACTCTTTGACAGAAATTAAAATCTCTCAGTATTTTCAGACTTTCAAATTTTTATTTGTTTATTTATTTTTGGCTGTGCTGGATCTTAGTTGCTGTGTGCACTACTCTCAGTTGTGCTGCAAGGGCTTCTCATTGTGGTGGCTTCTCTTGTTGCAGAGCATGGGCTCTAGGGTACACAGGCTTCAGTAGCTGTGGCTCCTGGGCTCTAGAGCACTGGCTTAGTCTTTGTAGCACATGGACTTACGTGCTCTATAGCATGTGGGATCCTTTCAGCCCAGGGATCAAACCCATGTCCTCTGCAGGCGGTTGCTTTGCCACAGAAGGAAAGTGAAAGTGTTAGTTGTTCAGTCATGTCCGACTCTTTGCGACCCCATGGACTGCAGCCTGCCAGGCTCCTTCGTCCATGGAATTCTCCAGGCAAGAATACTGGAGTGGGTAGCCATTCCCTTCTCCAGGGGATCTTCCCGTCCCAGGAATCAAACTTGGGCCTCCTATATTGCAGGCGGATTCTTTATCATCTGAGCCACTGGGGAAGCCCCAAACAAAATATTTTTCCTCACAATATTCTCCCTGGAGACCTGCTCCCTTCTGCTCCTTTAACCATCATTCTAAAGATCCCATTTGCCTCTCTTGTGGTTAGATCTCCTAAGTCCTTTGAAAATTTTTTCTCCTTCTTTTGCTGCAATGCAGCTCATCCGTAAGCAGCTTCCTGAGAAATGGTGCATGGAAGGTAAAAATTTTAAGATTTTGTATTCTGAAAACGTCTTGATTTCTCACATGTTCGGAAGGCTGCATATAGAATCAGTTCAGTTCATTTCAGTCGCTCAGTCGTGTCCAACTCTTTGCAACCCCATGAATTGCAACACGCCAGTCCTCCCTGTCCATCACCAACTCCAGGAGTTCACTCAAACTCACGTCCATCGAGTCAGTGATGCCATCCAGCCATCTCATTCTCTGTCATCCCCTTATCCTCCTGCCCCCAATCCCTCCCAGCATCAGAGTATTTCCCAATGAGTCAACTCTTTGCATGAGGTGGCCAAAGTATTGGAGCTTCAGCTCCAGCATCAGTCCTTCCAAAGAAATCCCAGGGCTGATCTCCTTCAGAATGGACTGGTCACACATAGAATACTAGGTAGCAAATCAGTTTCCTTTAGAATTTGAAAGCATTGCTCTGTTATATCCTAAGTTCCAGTGGGACTGGTAAAATCTTCACACTATCCATTCCAGTTCTTTTCTCTCTGGGAGCACTGAGAATCCCCTTTTTGTCCTCATCATTCTGAAAGTTCATGATGATGAGTGCTGATGTCAAGCACTCTTTTTCATTTGCTGTGCCCTACTTGCTGTGATCTTTTAGCCTGAAAATCATATCCTTCAGTTCACTATGTTGTCTATTTTATCATATCTTCCTTCTTTTTTTCCTCTGTTCTTATTTTCTGCAAATCTTATTAGTAGATGTCAGACCTGAATTGATTCTCCAATCTCTTCTCTCCTACTACCCATCTCTATCTTTTGTTCTGTTTTCTGGGAGTAATTTATCTCCCACTTCCTCTATTGAATTTTTCATGTTAAATTTTATCTCAAAATGTTAATCTCCAAGAGCTTTTTAATATTTTCAATAACTCATTCAACAAATATTTATGGAGAATCGAGCATATGCCAGGCATTCTTCTAGATCCCTGACAGGGATCTAACAGTGAAGAAAGACAAAAACTGCTGTTCCTTTGGGTCTATTTATACTCTACTTCTTTGAAAAACAACACCAACCCTATTGAGGTGTAGTTTACATGAAGTAAAAGGAACCTATTTAAGTGTGATAAAATTTGGTAAAATTTGTCAAATTAATACACCCATGTAACCACCACCACAATCAGGATATAGGAAATTCTCACCACACCAGAAAGTTCCCTTGAGTCCTTTTGCATTTGATCATCCCCTTGTCCTGGTCTAAAGCATCCACCAATCTGCTTTATGACAATACAGATTAGACTGACCTCTTCTTGAGTTTCATATGAATGGAATTTTAAATGTTCACTCTTTTGCACCTGGCTTCTCTCACGAAGAAAATGGTTTCAGGCTTTTATATGGCTGCTGTATCAGTCATTTCGTCTCATGGCTGGATAGCATTCTACTGCACCTCGCACATTTCTATCTATTCACCTTGCGACTAACGGTGGGGTTGCTCCCAGTTTGAGATTAGGAAGAAAATTGAAATAAAATTTGTACACAGGTCTTTGTATGGATAGGTTTTTGTTTCTTTGGAATAAATATCTAGGAATGAAATTGCTGAATTGCATAGTTACATGTTGAAGTTTATAAGAAAATGCCAAACAGTTTTCCAAAGTGGTTGTACTATTTTAGAGTTCCACCAGCAGAATTCCAATTATTCTACATTCTTTCCAGGAGTTGATATTTTTAGGCTTTTTCATTTTAATCATTTTAGGGGATGTATAGTAGTAACTTGTTGGATTTTAATTTGCATTTCCTTGGTGACTGATCTTCTCATGTGTTTGTTAGCTTTTTGGTGCTAAAAAACTTTGATGAAGGATCCATTCAAATCTTTAAAAAAATTTTTTTAAACTGAGTTTATATTCTTGTTCTTGAGTTGTAAGAGTTCTTAACATGTATTGGATACAAGTCCTTTGTCACATAAATGCATTGCAGATATTTTCTCTCAATTTGCAGCTTAAATTTTTTTCTTAACAGTCTGTTTCAAAAAATAAAATTTTAAATTTTAATGGAGTCTAATTTATCCATTTTTTTCTTCTATGATTTGTGTCTTTTGTGTCCTATGTAAGAAATTCTTACCATAGTCTTGAAGATTTTGTCCTGCTTTTCTTCTAGAAGTTCTATGAATTTAGCTTTTATGTTTGAGTCCATGATTCATTTCAGGTTAACTTTTGTGTGTGGAGAAGGATTAGGGTAAAGTACTTTCATTTTTCCATATGGATATTCACTTACTCCTGTGTCATTTTTTGAAAAGACAATCCATTGATCATTGAATTACATTGTCATCTTTGTAAAAAAAAAAAACAAAAACAAAAAACAACTGATTACAGATGTGTGGGTTTATTTCTGGACTCTTTATTCTGTTCTGTTGAGAATCAATACCACATCTTCTAGATTACTGTAGCTTTATGGATGGATGGACACTATATCCTCCATATACACTATATCTTCTTTGTTTTCTTTTTCAAAATAGTTTTGCCAATTCTAGGTCCTTTGCAATTCTATTTAAATTTTAGAATTAACTTGTCAATTTTTATCCAAAAGAAGCTTGCTGGAATTTTGTTTGGGATTGCTTTGAATCTATTAATGTGAGGAGAATTGATAACATTTTAATAACATTGAATTTTTATTCAATGAATATGGTGGATCTCTCCATTTCTTTAGGGGTCTTTTAAATTTTTTCTTAGCAATGTTTGTAGTTTTTATTGGACATGTGGTATTGAATTTATCCCTAAGTATTTCATTTTTTGGATGCTATTATAAAGAGTATTTTTAATTTTCAATTTCCATCTTTCAGTTTGTTTATCAACCTTACATCCTGCATCCTTGCTACACTCACTTATTGGTTCTAATTGTTTCTTTCCAAAACGTTTAGGATTTTCTTCATATACAATAAATAAAAGCAGTTATACTGTATCTTTTCCTATCTGTATGCCTCCTATTTATTTTTCTGTGCCTGTTACAGCTTTGTACTGGCAAAGACCTCCTAATATTGAACAGAAGTGGGCCTGTTTACCTTGATCTTGATTTTAAGGGAAAACACCTTTCATCTCTACCTATTTTTCTTAATAGCATCTGTTCTCATTTCATGCATCTTTCAAGGTTCTTTGCCTTTACTTGAGGATATAAGTTATAGTGTTGGTTGGTTAGTTGTTTTAGATTTTCGATGCTCTTTGCCTTGTTTTTGATTCTGCCAAGTTTTTTGTTTGTGTTCTTTTGTTTTGCTTAGTTGTTTTTGTTTGTTTTGCTTTTCTTTTTCATTTTATGGCTTTCTCAAATGGACTTACATCACTGTCTATTCATATTTGAAAGTGAGGTACTGCAGACTGCTGGTTAGTCCCCAAATCCTTTCTTCCTGGGTAGTTGGCTGCCCAGCTAAAGGATACATTTTCTAGCCTCTTCTGTGACTAGATGAGGTCATGCAGCCAAGTTTCACCAATAAACTGAAGTGGAATTTCTATGTGCTGCTTCTGCCTCATATGCTTACAACAAAATTGCTGCCCTGATTTTCCTGTTTTCCTTCCTGCAAGCTGGAACACAGATGGCCCATGATTAAATGAAGACAATCGTTTAGGAGATGACCAACCAATGAAAGGAAACTGGGTCTGTGAATGACCTGTGGGACAAAGAGAAACTAAATTCTATCTTCTTTAGTCTACTGTATTTTGGGGTCTCCTTGGTATAGCAAATCAAACTCTGCTGTAACTGATATTTCAGCTAATACAAGCACTGAAAAGCTGGCTGGAAGCTTCAGGTGTGAACTTCCAGGGGAGAGTTTCACGCCAAGGCAGTGGCTCTCCAGGTGTGGTCCAGATAACCTGGGGGTCCTTGAGGCCCTTTCAGAGGGTACTTGAAGTCAAAATTATTTTCGTGACAATACTGAACTATTATTTACCTTTTTCACTCTCATTCTTTCCTGAGTGTCAGCAGAGTTTTCCAGAAGCTACATGACCTGTGATAGCATAACAGAATGAATGAAGAACCTCAGATTTGCAAAAATGTAAAACAATGCCACTCTTCTCACTAAATATTTTTACTTGAAAACTGCAGTTATTTTTCATAAAAATACATTGACACATAATTTATTGTTATTTTTAAATGAGTATGTAAATATTCTTTAATTTTTTCATTTCAATCTTGAATACGTATAATCCATCTTTTTTAAAATTGAAGTATAGTTGCTTTACAATGTTGTATTAGTTTCAGTGTATAGCCCAGGGATTAACATATATCTGAAAAAGTATATGTATATAAATAAGTAATATATGTATTTTCCAGATGCTTTTCCCTTGTAGGTTATTACAAAATATTGAGTATAGTTCCCTGTGCTACATAGTAGGTGCTTGTTGGTTACCTATTTTATAGTATAGTTATATATTTATTTTATATACATATAGTAATATGTATATGTTAATCCCAAAACTCCTTATTTCTGCCCCCTCCATAGTCCATTTTTAAAAGCTCTTTGCAATACTTAATAACTTTGAAGAACACAGAAGTTCCTAAGATCAAAAAGTTTAAGAACCATTGCATAAGGATGACCTGCCAGGTTGCTTTCAGTGGGGATTTCCAACTGTCAGGATCTGTGGGGTTTTCTCCTGCTTAGAAACTTTCAGAAACCTCTCACTGTACTTAGAACGTTTTTAGAAAGCCTGCATCTGGGGCTTGCTTATTTCACCACTGTCGTGGTGGGTAACTCTCCCAGTCCCACTCACTTGCTATAGTTCGGCCACACTGGGTTCCTTCAGGGCACCAAGGTCCAGCCTGCCTGGAGGTCTCTACAGTGTAGGGAAACGGCTCCACCCTGGCAACCTTACACGTCTCAAGAGAGTCCATATCAGCAATGCTGGAACTTCAGCGAAATTTGCCTTGCAGAATACCATGTGATCCTCCTATGACAAAAGAGAGGCCGGTGAGGAGCTGCTACAAGGCCATTTTTTACTCATTTCCTTATCTACCAGGAAAGCTGTCAGGAGATAGTTTCTCCTAGCCTCTGGGTTCTGGTGAGGCCTGAGGCTTTCTGTCTCACCCACCCCACCACTCCGTTAGGGCGTGGGCTCCTCAGCAACAGGGCGTCCTAACCTCTGGCCCCATTTGTTTCTGTGATGCACTACTCAAAGGTCATTGCTGCTGCTGCTGCTGCTAAGTCGCTTCAGTCGTGTCCGACTCTGTGCGACCCCATAGACGGCAGCCCACCAGGCTCCCCCGTCCCTGGGATTCTCCAGGCAAGAACACTGGAGTGGGTTGCCATTTCCTTCTCCAATGCATGAAAGTGAAAAGTGAAAGGGAAGTCGCTCAGTCGTGTCCGACTCTCAGCGACCCCATGGACTGCAGCCTAATGTTAAGGCTCCTCCGTCCATGGGATTTTCCAGGCAAGAGTACTGGAGTGGGGTGCCATTGCCTTCTCCACTCAAAGGTTATTAGGAGTTAGCATCTTTAGCTACTCTTCCTTTTGGTGTCTGTATAAGTAATAAACTGTCTTAAGTCTAAACAGGGCTCCTTGTCTCCTTACCAGCCAAATCTCTCTGCCATGCCTTTCCTTGGGCTGGACATGTCAATGTTATTCTCTCTTCCCATCCCACCCAACCTTTCACATCTAACTTCTTTACTTCTTGCTGTAAATGTTATTTCCTCATGGAGCCCTCCTTGACTAGCTCACTCAAAACAGAGGCACTGTATCAGACACAGTTGGTTGCAATTCCAACATCCATTCTCCCTTGCATCCTGTTCCTTGCTAATAAGCAGCCTCATCTTGCTTTCTTAGCATATTAGCCTGTCATGTTGTTGAAGAGAGGCCAGCCCCCCCCTCCCCAGTCCCAGAGGCTGACTTTTGGCCCATCAAATTCCAACACTGTAATGCTGTTCCTTTGCCAGTGACTGTTGTATAAAGGGGCAGATGACACAATTCTGCCCAACAGCACATGGGTGGAAGTCTGCGTGCTTCTGAGAAACTTTACCTCACTCATCTAAAGGGACCAAAAACATGACATACCCTTTTCCTGCCTTCTGGCCTTTGGTTATTGTTGTGTGAGAACATTAAACTTGAACCTTCTACAGTCATCTCATGTCCTTGTGGGGACAAGCAGAAGGATGAAAGTCAACACCTGAAGATGGCAAAGCTGAAAGATGGAAACACTCTGAGTCACTGAGGGCTTGGTGAGCCACTAAATTAACCAACACCAGACCAGCTCTCCCCTGGGACTTGCTAGTTGATACATTTCTTTACTGTTTAAGTCAACTGAGTCCACTCTTCTGTTATTTGCAGTACTTCCTTACTGATTCATCATTGTCTTATTGTCTGTTTATTTCCTTCATGAAGCTAGTCAAAATTCCATATCATTTATTCCTTTGTGTACTTCTCTTTTGCCTGAATACACCACTCTCCCTTCATCCCATAATGTAAATTCCATGAGGACAGGGGCCTTCTCTGTCTTCTTCATCACTTATCTCCAGTGTCTTGTATGATACAAGAGGCCTCCAATAAACATGTGTCAAATGAATAAAGAAAGAGTTGTTTTTCTATAATTACTTGCTTTAGTTACCATCCTTCCCATTATGGCACTGATCCTGGAAGTAGAATTAACCTCTGTTTAGATATTAATTACAGATTGCACAGTTCCACAGCTTGGAATAGCATAGGCTATGGCTTAAGACATATTTGCCACTTGCCAGCCATGTGACTGTAACCAAGTTACCTGGCTTATCTGAATCTCCATTTCTTCAGTCTTGTCTAACTCAATGAAACTATGAGCCAGGCCATGTAGGGCCATCCAAAATGGACGGGTCATGGTGGAGAGTTCTGACAAAACATGGTCCACTGGAAAAAGGAATGGCAAACCACTTCAGTATTCTTGCCTTGAGAACCCCACGAACAGTATGAAAAGGCAAAAAGATAGGACACTGAAAGATGAACTTTCCAGGTCAGTAGGTGCCCAATATGCTACTGGAGATCAGTGGAGAAATAACTCCAGAAAGAATGAAGAGATGGAGCCAAAGCAAAAACACCCAGTTGTGGATGTGACTGGTGATGGAAGTAAAGTCTGATGCTGTAAAGAGCAATATTGCCCAGGAACCTGGAATGTTATGTCCTTGAATCAAGGCAAATTGGACGTGGTCAAACAGGAAACAGCAAAAGTGAACATCAACGTCTTAGGAATCAGCTAACTAAAATGGTCTGGAATAGGTGAATTTCATTCAGATGACCATTATATCTACTACTGTGGGCAAAAATCCCTTAGAAGAAATGGAGTAGCCATCATGGTCAACAAAAGAGTCTGAAATGCAGTTCAGTTCAGTTCAGTTGCTTAGTCGTGTCCGACTCTTTGCGACCCCATGAATTGCAGCACGCCAGGCCTCCCTGTCCATCACCAACTCCCGGAGTTCACCCAAACTCATGTCCATTGAGTCCGTGATGCCATCCAGCCATCTCATCCTCTGTCGTCCCCTTCTCTCCTGCCCCCAAACCCTCCCAGCATCAGGGTCTTTTCCAATGAGTCAACTCTTCGCATGAGGTGGCCAAAGTACTGGAGTTTCAGCTTTAGCATCAGTCCTTCCAATGAACACCCAGGACAGATCTCCTTTAGGATGGACTGGTTGGATCTCCTTGCAGTCCAAGGGACTCTCAAGAGTCTTCTCCAACACCACAGTTCAAAAGCATCAATTCTTCAGCGCTCAGCTTTCTTCACAGTCCAACTCTCACATCCATACAAGACCACTGGAAAAACCATAGCCTTGACTAGATGGATCTTTGTTGGCAAAGTAATGTCTCTGCTTTTCAATATACTATCTAGGTTGGTCATAACTTTCCTTCCAAGGAGTAAGTGTCTTTTAATTTCATGGCTGCAGTCACCATCTGCAGTGATTTTGGAGCCCAAAAAAGTAAAGTCTGACACTGTTTTCACTGTTTCCCCATCTATTTGCCATGAAGTGATGGGACCAGATGCCATGATCTTAGTTTTCTGAATGTAGAGCTTTAAGCCAGCTTTTTCACTCTCCTCTTTCACTTTCATCAAGAAGCTTTTTAGTTCCTCTTCACTTTCTGCCATAAGGGTGGTGTCATCTGAATATCTGAGGTTATTGATATTTCTTCCAGCAATCTTGATTCCAGCTTGTGCTTCTTCCAGCCCAGCGTTTCTCATGATGTACTCTGCATAGAAGTTAAATAAGCAGGGTGACAATATACAGCCTTGACGTACTCCTTTTCCTATTTGGAACCAGTCTGTTGTTCCATGTCCAGTTGTAACTGTTGCTTCCTGACCTGCATATAGGTTTCTCAAGAGGCAGGTCAGGTGGTCTGGTATTCCCATCTCTTTCAGCAATCTCAAAAACAACAGAATGATCTCTGTTCATTTCCAAGGCAAACCATTCAATATCACAGTAATCCAAGTCTATACCCCGACCAGTAATACTGAAGAAGCTGAAGTCGAACAGTTCTATGAAGACCTACAAGACCCTCTAGAACTAACACCCAAAAGAGATATCCTTTTCATTATAGGGTATGGAATGCAAAAGTAGAAAGTCAAGAAATACCTGGAGTAATAGGCAAATTTGGCCTTGGAGTACAGAATGAAGCAAGGCAAAGGCTAATAGAGTTTTGCCAAAAGAACGCACTGGTCATAGCAAACACCCTCTTCCAACAACACAAGAGAAGATTCTACACATGGACATCACCAAATGGTCAGTACCAAAATCAGATTTATTATATTCTTTGCAGCCAAAGATGGAGAAGCTGTATACAGTCAGCAAAAATAAGACCAAGAGCTGACTGTGGCTCAGATCATGAACTCCTTATTGCCAAATTCAGACTTAAATTGAAGAAGTGGGGAAATCCACTAGACCATTCAGGTATAACCTAAATCAAATCCCTTACGATTAAACGGTGGAAGTGAGAAATAGCTTCAAGGGATTAGATCCGATAGACAGAGTGCCTGAAGAACTATGGATGGAGGTTTGTGATATTGTACAGGAGGCAGTGATCAAGACCATCCCCAAGAAAAAGAAATGCAAAAAGGCAAAATGGTAGTCTGAGGAGGCTTTACAAATAGCTGTGAAAAGAAGAGAAGTGAAAGGCAAAGGAGAAAAGGAAAGATATACCCATTTGAATGCAGAGTTCCAAAGACTAGCCTTCCTCAGTGATCAATGCAAAGAAATAGAGGAAAATGATAGAGTAGGAAAGACTAGAGATCTCTTCAAGAAAATTAGAGATACCAAGGGAACATTTCATGCAAAGATGGGCACAATGAAGGACAAAAATGGTATGGACCTAACAGAAACAGAAGATATTAAGAAAAGGTGGCAAAAATACACAGAGCTATACAAAAAGATCTTCACGACTCAGATAATCACGATGATGTGATCACTCACCTAGAGCCGGATATCCTGAAATATGAAGTCGTGGCCCTTAGGAAGCATCACTACAAACAAAGCTAGTGGAGGTGATGAAACTCCAGTTAAGCTATTTCAAATCCTAAAAGATGATGCTGTGAAAGTGCTGCACTCAATATGCCAGCAAATTTGGAAAATTCAGCAGTGGCCACAGGACTGGAAAAGGTCAGTTTTCATTCCAATCCCAAAGAAAGGTAATGCCAAAGAATGCTCAAACTATCACACAATTGCACTCATCTCATACACTAGCAAATGCTCAAAATTCTACAAGCCAGGCTTAAACAGTACGTGAACCATGAACTTCCAGATGTTCAAGCTGGATTTAGAAAAGGCAGAGGAACCACAAATCAAATTGCCAACATCCACTGGATCAAGAGAGTTCCAGAAAACATCTACTTCTGTTTCATTGATTATGCCAAAGCCTTTGACTGTGTGGATCACAACAAACTGTGGAAAATTCTGAAAAAGATGGGAATACCAGAGCACCTGACCTCCTCTTGAGAAAACTGTATGCAGGTCAGGAAGGAACAGTTAGAACTGGACGTGAAACAACAGACTGGTTCCAAATAGGGAAAGGACTACGTCAAGGCTGTATATTGTCACCCTGCTTATTTAACTTATATGCAGAGTACATCATGAGAAATGGTGGGCTGGAAGAAGCACAAGCTGGAATCAAGATTGTGGGGAGAAATATCAATAACCTCAGATATTCAGATGACACCACCCTTATGGCAGACAGTGAAAAAGAACTAAAAAGCCTCCTGATGAAAGTGAAAGAGGAGAGTAAAAATGTTGGCTTAAAAGTCAACATTCAGAAAACTAAGATCATGGCATCTGGTCCCATCACTTCATGGCAAATAGATGGGGAAACAGTGGAAAAAGTGACAAATTTTTATTATTTGGGCTCCAAAATCACTGCAGATGATGACTGAAGCCATGAAATTAAAAGGCGCTTACTCCTTGGAAGGAAAGTTATGACCAACCTAGACAGCATATTCAAAAGCAGAGACATTACTTTGCCAACAAAGGTCCATCTAGTCAAGGCTATGGTTTTTCCAGTGGTTATGTATGGATGTGAGATTTGGACTATAAAGAAAGCTGAGTGCCAAGGAATTGATGCTTTTGAACTGTGGTGTTGGAGAAGACTCTTGAGAGTCCCTTGGACTGCAAGGAGATCCAACCAGCCCATCCTAAAGGAAATCAGTCTGAATATTTATTGGAAGGACTGATGCTGACACTGAAACTCCAATACTTTGGCCACTTGATGCAAAGAACCAGTTCATTTGAAAAGACCCTGATGCTGGGAAAGATTGAAGGCAGGAGAAGAAGGGGACGACAGAGGATGAGATGGTTGGAAGGCACCAGCCATTCAATGGACATGAGTCTGAGTAAACACCAGGAGTTGGTGATGGGCAGGGAGGCCTCAACATTCAGAAAACTAAGATCATGGCATCTGGTCCCATAGCTTCATGGCAAATAGATGGGGAAACAGTGGAAACATTGTCAGACTTTATTTTGGGGGGCTCCAAAATCACTGCAGATGGTGGTTGCAGCCATGAAATTAAAAGGCGCTTACTCCTTGGAAGGAAAGTTATGACCAACCTAGACAGCATATTCAAAAGCAGAGACATTACTTTGCCAACAAAGATCCATCTAGTCAAGGCTATGGTTTTTCCAATGGTTATGTATGGATGTGAAAGTTGGACTGTGAAGAAAGCTGAGCACCGAAGAATTGATGCTTTTGAACTGTGGTGTTGGAGAAGACTCTTGAGAGTCCCTTGGACTGCAAGGAGATCCAACCAACTCATTCTAAAGGAGATCTGTCCTGGGTGTTCATTGGAAGGACTGATGCTAAAGTTGAAACTCCAATACTTTGGCCACCTCCTGCAAAGTGTTGACTCATTGGAAAAAACTCTGATGCTGGGAGGGTTTGGGGGCAGGAGAGAAGGGGACGACAGAGGATGAGATGGCTGGATGGCATCACCGACTCGATGGGCATGAGTTTGGGTGAACTCCAGGAGTTGGTGATGGACAGGGAGGCCTGGCGTGCCGCAATTCATGGGGTCGCAAAGAGTCGGACACGACTG
Source organism: Bubalus bubalis (assembly GCF_019923935.1). Lineage (NCBI taxonomy): Eukaryota > Metazoa > Chordata > Mammalia > Artiodactyla > Bovidae > Bubalus > Bubalus bubalis. Next base: position 25,917,183 of record NC_059159.1, on the reverse strand, counting down.
AGCTACTGAACTGAACTGAACTGAAGGGAGGCCTGGTGTGCTATAGTCCATGGGGTGGCAAAAAGTTGGACATGACCAAGCAACTGAACTGAACTGAATTGAAATAAGACTGTATTTATGAAGCAAGTGGTTCACAGTCAGTGTTCAAGATGTATTTCTTAACACCAACGTGCACAACTGGCTGGAAGAAGAGCTGAAGGGGAAATGCCTTATGTAGCAATAAATTGGATCCACCCCTGAAGCTGGTGCCCCAAAGCTGCTCTTTCCCAATTTTTTAAAATATTAATTTATTTACTTTATTTAGAGGCTAATTACTCTACAACATTGTAGTGATTTTTTTTGCCATACATTGACATGAATCAGCCATGGATGTACATGTGTCCCCCATCCTAAGCCTTCCACCCTCCTCCCTCCCCATTCCAGTTGTCCCAGTGCTCTGGCTTTGAGTGCCCTGTTTCATGCATCAAACTTGGACTGGTCTTCCATTTCACATATGGTAATATACATGTTTCAATGCTATTCTCTCAAATCATCCCACCCTCGCCTTCTCCCACAGAGTACAAAAGTCTGTTCTTTATATATGTGTCTCTTTTGCTGTCTCACATATAGGGTCATCGTTACCATCTTTCTAAATTCCATATATATATGTGTTAATATACTGTATTGGTGTTTTTCTTTCTGACTTACTTCACTCTGTATAATAGGCTCCAGTTTCATCCACCTCATTAGAACGGATTCAAATGCATTCTTTTTAATAGCTGAGTAATATTCCATTTTGCATATGTACCACAGCTTTCTTATCCACTCATCTGCTGATGGACATGTAGGCTGCTTCCATGTCCTGGCTATTGTAAACAGTGCTGCGATGAAAAGTGGTGTACATGTGTCTGTTTCAATTCTAGTTTCCTTGGTGTGTATGCCCAGCAATGGGATTGCTGGGTTGTATGGCAGTTCTATTTCCAGCTTTTTAAGGAATCTCCACACTGCCCCAATGCTGTTCTTTCTTAATTTTTGCCTCAGCCCAATTAAATTCTTCCCAGATAACCCCCTCAGTATGATTATCCTTTATCCTTCCCATCTCTCCACCTACAACTAGCCCAGGTCCACACAGTGCCCTCATGTCACATGAGCTTTCCTGTTGCCTTTGCTTCCCAGGACACAGAGGGGAAGTGGAAACAAGGCTTAGACCTAGAAGACGTGTGATTAGGTCCAGTCTGGCTCTGAATAGATGAATGACCCCAAACAAGTGATTTAACCTCTGAACTTTTGACTTCTTTATCTGTAGAACATAAGGGGTTGTAATGATGCTCATGTGGGATGTTGTAGATACACAGACTTGAAAGTTATAAAACATACAAATATTGTTTTATTTTTCATATTTTCAGCATTCCTGCTAGTGAGATGAGAATAGAAGCAAACAATACTAAGGCTATTCTTGCAGGATTCTGGAGCATCCTGCCTTGCGTTTCCTGGCCACAGTCTGCCTAACCAGCCACTTCAATGCTCTTCATTATTCATTCATTCAATAAATACTTATTGAGTGCCCAATGTGTGCCAAGCACTGTTGTACTTTCTGGGAACAGAACAATGAAGACAGTAGACTAAATATTCAGCTCTCATAGAGTTTGCATTCTGGTAGGCAGAGGAAAAGCCTGTGGGCACTTAGGGTAAATACACACTACCTGAAGAGTGCTGCCATGCATATCTCTGGCCCTTTGTTACCCCACTGGTGCCAAGCGGGGACAAAGAAGAGAGAAAGAGAGGAGAGGAATGCAGGAAAAAGAACTTGAAAGAATCCCATCATACTAGAATCCAGAAATGGGCTTGGTTTCATTAAAATTAAGTTTCCATACACCACTTAGCTACCTCAGTTAAGAATGCAAAACAACAAATCTAATTATGAGGAAACATCAGAGAAACCCAATACCAGGACATTCTTTTTTTCTATTTTAATATAACAAAAGGCAAGGAAGCCTGAGGACAAATTAAGAAGACTAAAGAGACATGAAAAATAAATATAGTACCTAATCTTGACTGCCTCCTATATTGGAGGGTGAGAGGAGACTGCTATAAAGTTCATTATTGGGTCAATGAAAAAAATGGAATGCAGAAGGTAGATTAAATTTATTCAAGTTATGTAAGAGGATATCCTTATTCATTGAAAATACAAAGAGAGAAGAAAGGAGGCAGGGAAAGAAGGAGGGAACAAATGATAAAATGTGAAAATTAATAAGCAGAAACCTCATTTTAAATTGAGTCAGCAGAACAGAAAGGGGAACTCTCACAACCTACCAACAGGTAGAGACTCAACAGGAAGAGACAGCTTTGCATCTCCAATAGGAAGGTTACTAGTTTCCAGCAGAAGGAAGGAAAATTTTCTCCTTGCTCAGAAACAGCCCAGCCAATAAGAAAGAGACTGTCACAATTGAGACAACGAAAAGCCACACTTTTAAATTCCCAGTTCCCTCTAACTCTTTATGACAGTCCCTTCCAAGCCACCCTTCTCCACTAAAAAAAGAAAGTTCTCTTCCTTGTTCTGCAGACTTGCCTGTGGGTTGCCATAGATTGCTCACCCAGAATTGCAATTCCTTGCTGTTCTCAAGTAAACCCAATTTGCTGATAAAATAACTGGCTATTTTATTGCTTTAGATCAAAAAAGTAAATGGAGCAAATTGTTAGCGGTAGGTGAATTTGAGTAAAGATTACACATCTTCTTTGTACTATCTTTGCAAATTCTCCAAATAAGACTTTTTAAAAAATGTGTCCCCCAAACCCAGACTTTAAGCCCAATCCCTCTTTTAAATTGTTGCATGACCCTGAATGACTCCCTTCCTCTCTCTAGACCTCATTTTCTAGTCCAGATGGTTTCTAAGGTTCTCTCTGACTCTGGCAATCAATGTCCCACAACTCAGGTCGCTTCTAGACAGGGATTTGGAAAGAAGATATCTCCTCTGTCTCTCAGTCCACCAGTTACTTCACAACTTTATCCCAGGTGCACACCCACCCTCTTTCATCAGCCATAAACTTGCCCTTGCCCATCTCGTCCACCACCCAGCAGGCCCAGCTACTCTTTCTGAAGGCCTCCAGCTTCAGTTCACAACAGGCACGTGCATTTATCCCCCAAGAAACTACAGCCCCCCAAATGCTTTGCGGCAACCTCTGGGCCTTCAGTACTACCAAAGACTAAAGGTTTTTCAGCGCGGGTCAGCCCCTGCATGGCTTTTTGGGAATTGTAGTTCATCTGCGAAGAGCCTGGGAACAACAGTAAGGCAGCAAGCCACCCTTCCCAGAATGCATAGCGCTCGTCCTCACCAATCCGAAGCGCGGATCTTGGAAGTAGGGCGGGGACGTGGAGGAGCTGTCCGGCGCACGCGCTGTCTGTGGCTGGGGAATTCATGTGGAGGTCAGAGTGGAAGCAGGTGAGAAAGCTGGGGAGCGGCTGTGGTCCGCGTTCTGGAGTCCCTGCAGTCTCCCCTCTGCGTTCCCATTCTCCTCAAGTTTGGGCGGGTGGAGTGTATGCCTGGGTCCGCCTCGTGTCGGAGGGGAAGGGGGGGAGCCTGGAGTTGCGTCGAGTGAGGTAGGTGTGTATGGGGGCAGGGAGAGGAATAATCCAGAATCTATTAGGAATGGAAAGGCCGAGGGGTCAGGACTAGGCGTCCTGATCACGGGAATAGAATAGTTAAGTGCACGGATAGAGATGAAGATACTCAGAAGTTGAGGCCTGAGAAAGAGGAGAGGCTGAAGTGGCCGACGACGATGGGGCGGGGAAAGACAAAGTTTAAGTGCAAGAGCAGATTGTAGAGAGGTCAGCCGCGCTCCCGCCCGCCCCACTTCTGCCTCCACCCCAACCTGTTCCAGGGCTGTTGCTCGCGGTGCAGCTGTTTAGTACCTTTTTGGCCCTGTTATTTCTCGTGATTTGTTGGCCTCAGAACGTCATCCAGGGCCTGCTTCCATAGTAACAGGTCATTCATTCTTAATACCTGATGTCGAGAAACCATGGTGAGGAGTTAAGCTGTGTCTTCTAGAATTAGACCTCCAGGTTCTAATCCTGGTTGCCTCCTTCATAGCTGCCTGATCTTAGGCTTCCCTTGTAACTTAACCTCTCTTTGTGCTTCAGTTTCCTCATCTGTGTAGTCCTCTACTTCATAGGGGTTGATGTGAAGATTAAATACACCAATTGCTGTTAGAAGACGGCCTATTGTAAAGGTTAGCTGCTACTGTTGTTTTGTTGTTGGAATCACGTTTTTTTTTTGGAATCAAAATCGCACAGAACCAACTCCACAGCCTCTCTTCTGAGGCCTGCAGGTCCAGGAGATGAGAGGCTGTTTTGGTATGGTGCTAAGTTTTCTATGGGTAATCCAGCCCATGCCTTCTTCCCATTTTGAACCAGTACCCCCAGACGCCATTTCTTAAGTAGTAGAAAAAGAAGCAGGCAGCGGAAAAAGAAGATCAGAGGAATTGATTATATGCTTTTACAAGCTGCAGAGTGTTACTTATGAAATGTTTTTCAGTTGAAGATTTAGAGCTCTCAGGACTGGGGAAATAAATAGCTAGCTTGAGAAATGCATGTGATGCCTCAGAGAGGGCTTCCTCTGAGGATTGGGGATTGAGTTGTTTTGTTTGTTTTGTTTTTACCCCCTTAGGTGTGAGTGGGTCCAGCCAAAGGAGACATGGCTGCCAAAGTGTTTGAGTCCATTGGCAAGTTTGGTCTTGCCTTAGCCGTTGCAGGAGGCGTGGTGAACTCTGCCTTGTATAATGGTGAGGCACTGAGGGGTGGTAGGTCACTGACCTTTGCCAGAGGATTTTCATCGGTCTGCCTAGCCCATATGACACTCCTGCTGGGAACCACTTGCTGTGAACATATTTGACCAAGAAGGCTCACCTGCTGCCATCCTGCACCATATGATGGCCTTGTCATCAGAACCTCTGTCCTTGGAGCCTTAGGTTCTCTCAGAGCCTTTCTTTACAAAGAGCCTCCCAACCTAGTTGGGTGTTTCCACCTTCTCTTGTTAAAGTGATGCTGCATCAGTATGTTAGGATTTTGCTGGCCAGTTGAAATGGAGAGTCTGTTCTCTTCTGCCTGTGTGGGGAGTAACTCAGCAAGGGCTTTAGACCGTTGATGACCTTGATCTGAGCAGAAACTTTTGCTCTGCTCTAGTTGAGTTGTTCCTGAGAAAATATCTTTGAGATGCATTGCCCAGCTTTTATTAGCGTAACCAGGCTTTAAGCTGTCTTTGGGGACTTCCCTGGCAGTCCATTGGTTAAGACTCTGTCCTTCCACTGCAGGGGGCTCAGGTTTGGTCCCTGGTTGGCGAATTAAGGTCCTGCAGGTGGAGCGGTATGGCCAAAAATTTAAAAAAAAAAAAAAAAAAAAAAAACCAGCTAGGTTTTCTTCCACTTTCCTGTGTGACTTTAGGCAAGTCACCTTCCCCTCCATAGGACTCAGCTTTCTCATTGGTCAAGCAGCAGGATTGAACTAGTTTATGTCTAAGACCCTCCTGCTTTGAAATTCTCTTAACTTTTCACTGTTGGAAAGCAGCAGTAGATTGACCCATCTCATGCGAGCCTCTGACAGCAGGAGGAGTACTTTCAGAGTGAAGATACTGGACCACCTATAAAGTCCAAAAAGGCAGAGACAGAAAGCGGCTGATCAGAAAAGCCTGCTCTGCTTCTGTGGCCCAGCTTTATACTCTGATCTTTTTGGCCATCCTGCATGGCTAGACTGTAATCACCATCATTAATTGCTCTCTGAAATTAGCAAGACAGCTCTATAACCCCTTCAGAGTTTAGAGAAACCAAGCCGTTGGAAAGGAAAAAATGAGGACTTCCAAATTTTAGAATTGCCATAGGAAGGGTGCTGCTTCTGGGAACTCTGGGTTAAATTGGAACCAGGATGGACTGTGAGTTTTAGAAGGAAGTTTTGGGAGCTGGTTCCTAGGAATGTGTTGGTGGGAGTTCATGGGTGGAGTGGTTAATCAGAAAACCAGCAGCCAGTTGTTTCAAGGAGGAAGAATGCTGAGAATATATCCTTTTACCGAAGTCCTTGGGAGGACATGGGACAGAAAGGGATTGCTTTGTTTTGTAGCTGTTAAGAAGCCTCTGGAGTCCTGAAATGTGGGAAGACAGAGCAAGAGACCTACTATATGAACAGAAAACACCAGGGGTCTTTCAGACACGATCCTTTCGGTTAAAGGGTGAGGGGATTTTTCTGACCCGTTGTTATCCTTCATTCCCAGTGGATGCTGGGCACAGAGCTGTCATCTTTGACCGGTTCCGGGGAGTGCAGGACATTGTCGTAGGAGAAGGGACTCACTTCCTCATCCCTTGGGTACAGAAACCAATTATCTTTGACTGCCGCTCTCGACCACGTAATGTGCCAGTAATCACTGGTAGCAAAGGTGAGTCTCAGCTGTGGGATCCAGAATGGGTTGAACTTCCCTAAATATTTTTCCTGAAGAGTTTTACGTAGCTACAGAAAAAGAAATATACAAGCATGCCTGAAGAGATATTATGAGTTCAGTTCCAGACCCCTGCAACAAAGCAAATATTGTACTAAAGCGAGTCACACAAATATTTTTGTTTCCCAGTGCATATAGAAGTTATGTTTATCCCATACTGTATCCTATTACAGGTGCAATAGCTCTATCTGTAAAGAAACTGTACATACCGTGATTAAAAAATACTTTATGGCTAAAAAAATGCTAACCATCATCTGAGCCTTCAGTGAATTATAGTAGTAACATCACAGATCACCATAGTGAATGTAATAATATTGGAAAGTTTGGAATATTGTAAGTTACCAAAATGTGACTCAGAGAGACTTTCTTGGTAGTTAAGAATCTGCCTTGAAAGGCAGAGGATACCGGTTCGATCCCCAGTCAGTGAACTAGATTCCACAACAAAGGCTGCACATGAGCCACAGCTAGAGAGTCCCCGCATCGCAGCCAAAGACCCCGTGTGCCACTAAGACCCAAATCAGCCAAATAGATATTTTTTAAAATGTGATACAGACCTGAAGTGAGCAGGTGCTGTTAGAAAAATGGTGGTAATAAACCTGCTTGATAAAGCGTTGCCCCAGACCTTCAGTTTGTAGGAAATACGGTGTATGCGAAGCACAAATATGTGAGGTGTGCCTGTATATTCAAGATACACACACAACTGTATGAATTTAGAGCAATGAACGGATATATTTCAGTAGTCGCATAGCGATCCAGTTTTAAAGAAATCTGAAAGCGCCTTTGCTCTCTCTCGGTTGACCCTCCCCATCCGTTCTTGTTCCCCAGGGTGACTGTACACTGATGCAGCCGTTGTGTTGCCTTCACAGCTGGCTTGCCCTTGCTTCCAGGCCTATGTTTCCAGCAGTGCTGCTCTCACACTGTTACCTCCTGGGCCAAGGCCCACATCCCTGAGAGCAACCTGGTGTCTGACATGCCACCGACTCCCTGGTTGGAGCCTGAAATGAATTGCTATCATGGTTCTCTCCTCCCCATCGTACACACAGAGGTGCACGGTAGTAAATGGAGTGGCAGATGCTGGCTCTGCTGTGACCTTTCTGTGTGGGAGGAGAGGATCGCGTGGATGTTGCTGGTCCTCAGAGGATGTTTGCTTTCTGTAGTAGTGTCAGGCTTTGTGCTGGGTCGGAGCGTGGGGTAGTTCAGCGATGAATAAAGCGGGAGCCTTTAGGAGCTCAGTCTGGCAAGGGAGACAGACGTGGACAGGCGTTAGGAATGGGGTGTGGTGAATGCAGCATGTAGGGGAGCAGAGGGGAGCTGTGAGGAACGGGCCTCTGTGCTGGTGCTTGAGAGTGAGAAGTGTGTTGCACAGGGGAGGGGACACAGTATTGTCTAATCTGTCCTGTTTCTCCCAACTAGGGAGAGGCCGAGCCTCCTGTAAAGGGTCTGGCCTGCCTACTACATCAGAGGAAATCAACAGTGGGGTGGGGTTCATTAAGAAACGTCTTCAGTTCAGTAGCTCAGTCGTGTCCGACTCTTTGCGACCCCATGAATCGCAGCACGCCAGGCCTCCCTGTCCGTCACCATCTCCCGGAGTTCACTCAAACTCATGTCCATCGAGTCGGTGATGCCATCCAGCCATCTCATCCTCTGTTGTCCCCTTTTCCTCCTGCCCCCAATCCCTCCCAGCATCAGGGTCTTTTCCAGTGAGTCAGCTCTTCACATGAGGTGGCCAAAGTACTGGAGTTTCAGCTTCAGCATCATTCCTTCCAAAGAAATCCCAGGGCTGATCTCCTTTAGAATGGACTGGTTGGATCTCCTTGCAGTCCAAAGGACTCAAGAGTCTTCTCCAACACCACAGTTCAAAAGCATCAATTCTTCAAGGCTCAGCTTTCTTCACAGTCCAACTCTCACATCCATACATGATCACTGGAAAAACCATAGCCTTGACTAGACGGACCTTTGTTGGCAAAGTAATGTCTCTACTTTTCAATATGCTATCTAGGTTGGTCATAACTTTCCTTCTAAGGAGTAACCGTCTTTTAATTTCATGGCTGCAGTCACCATCTGTAGTGATTTTGGAGCCCAAAAAAGAAAGTCTGACACTGTTTCCACTGTTTCCCCATCTTTTCCCATGAAGTGATGGGACCAGATGCCATGATCTTTGTTTTCTGAATGTTGAGCTTTAAGCCAGCTTTTTCACTCTCCTCTTTCACTTTCCTCAAGAGGCTTTTTAGTTCCTCTTCACTTTCTGCCATAAGGGTGGTGTCATCTGCATATCTGAGGTTATTGATATTTCTCCCAGCAATCTTGATTCCAGCTTGTGCTTCTTCCAGTCCAGCGTTTCTCATGATGTACTCTACATATAATTTAAATAATTTAACTTAAAGGCCTTAACGAGTGCGTGTGTAACCATTTCCCGCTCTGGTGCCTGGTTCAGAACTCATCTCGTGGGCACTTGATCCATATTGTTGAAGACTGCAAGCAGGGCCTCAGCTCCAAGCACAACTGGATTGTCAGGGGAAGTTGTAATTTCCTGGGTCCTTTGACCAGTAATGAGAAGCGGCCTCTCAATGAGTCTGATAACCCCTCACCTCTGTTGCATATTTGACAGAGTGCCTTTATATCTGTCTCCTCCTTCAGTTTCCCCCAACGTGCCCAGAAGGCAGATGATATCATCCCTGTTCTTACAGATGAGGAAATACGCTGAGAGAGGCTAAGGCTGTGTAATAAGTAAACATGAGAGTTAAGGCACAGCCAGGCCCTGGACTCAGTCCACTGGGCTCACAGTCATCTCTCTGAGGCATACTCCAGCCTTGAGCCACATTGACCTGGCCTTGGAGAGGCTTTATCCTAGAATTCTTGGCATTGGCTTATCTCTTTGCTTAAAATATTCGTTATTCCAGAGATTCCATGGCACTACTAGACCTATAATCTGAATTTGCTCATGTCAGAGGGCATTCAGGACACGGAAAAGCTGTCATCACCAGAATCCTTTGAGAAGTTATTAGCGCTGGTGCTCTGCTGGGTTCTCTACCAAAGAAACCATGAACCTGTGCACCTCACCTTGAAGGGTTTGTTAATCAGCCACTTTACTTATAAACTGTAGCAGATTTGGCATAGGGGAGGTCATAGGAGGCCATGTGATGTGTATTTTTGACTCCAGCATCTGTGCCCTGCCCTCAGATTTACAGAATGTCAACATCACGCTGCGCATCCTCTTCCGGCCGGTTGCTAGTCAGCTTCCTCGCATCTTCACCAGCATTGGAGAGGACTACGACGAGCGCGTGCTGCCATCCATCACTACAGAGATCCTCAAGTCCGTGGTGGTGAGTGAGCAGGGCCTTGTCCTCGAGCCCTGCCCCCAAGAGCGCACTCGGTGGCAGGAAGAGCTTGTTGATGACTGGTTGGGATTCTGCTTCTTCGCAATCATGACTGGCTCCTCTGCCTTCCCTTGGAACCAGGCTCGCTTTGATGCTGGAGAACTGATCACCCAGAGAGAGCTGGTCTCCAGACAGGTGAGCGATGACCTCACAGAGCGAGCAGCGACCTTTGGGCTCATCCTGGATGACGTATCCTTGGTAAGGGTCTTGGGGAGTGGGGGTGCCTGGCTCCATTTCTGGGTAAATACTATAAGGTCCTACCTTCCACTTTCCTTGATGAAGACTGGAAAACATGGAACCTTCTTGGTGCTATGAGACAGTCTCCTTGGGTTTATTTTCAGATGAGGATTCTTTTACCAGCCCTGTGCCACAGGCGTTTCTACTTTGGTTTTTGGTCCTGCCCAGGTGGTCCCTAGCCACTAGGTTTTTTCCCTTCCCCAGGCTGAGTGTTCCTCACGGCTCCCCAAAAGTGTTGTCACGTTTACCTCGTTTGGCGCAGAAACTACCTGATAGAGACTGGGGAGCAGCTGGCATCGTCTTTTCTCCTGTGCACAGACCTCCCAGCCTGACCCCTGGGAATTTCCTAACACTTAGGGTTTGAAGTGCAGTGACGTGATCTCTGAGAACTCCCTGTGAAAGGTGATAGAGTGTAAATGAATGGTTCTGTCCCCCAAAGCCTGGTATGGGGGCATCTCTGAGGCATGAGTTACCCTCTTGAGACTGTGTGGTCCGTGTATTTATACGACATTGAATGCCGCAGTGCAGACAGAAAGCAATACAGGCAGGATAGCATTTCAGATCAGGGAGGGTGAGGGAAAGGGGTCGTGTTTCTGATTCTCTGGGAAAAATCATTTGGAGTGATTTGCTTGGGTAGTGAGGTAGAGCGTTTCCTGTTCCGTTCTCCTGCGCGTCGCTGGGGAAAGGCACCGTTTCCCACTCAGCATCTGTGCAGCTGTTTAAACAGTCACCCTGTGCACACCCATTGCTCACCCCAGGGCTCTGCCTCCGTGGAGGGCTTTTGGGTTCCCTCTACTGGCAAGACGCCAGGCTGCAGCCACTTGGCCCCTGAGACTGGAGCAGTTTCTCAGGCCCTCCCACTTAGTGTTAATCTAAACACCTTGGCCATGAGAACATAGTAAAAACCTAAGGAGAACCTTGGCATTTTGCTAAATTTTAACCACATAGTCCATTCTGGGGAAATGCGGGTTGACCACAAGAAACGGTGTCTAAGAGGTGTGAGGAGAAAATTAGGTTTCATGGGGAGTTTGCTGCCTTCAGCTGGCCCTTCTGGAAAGAAATTTTATTCCTTAATTGCACACTTCATTTTCATTGCTCAGGATCGTATTTTCGTCCCCAAACTTTGAACAGGAGTCCAGTAATGGAGCAAGCAAGGTAGAACAGCTGCAATATAAGAGTTAGGAGTGTTAAAAGTTCTGAAAAGACAATGCACTGCAATTTACTCTCCAGAAGAGGGTTTGAGCTGCTTATTTTTTTTTAAAGCAGAGATTGGGAGTGTGGGGGTGGAATGAAACAAGTAGAATTTGATAGCAGAACTCATACTATTCTCCCCATTATTCTTCCCGTTTAATAAAAAGTTGGATAAATAAATTTGGCTTTAGGAGTGCTGAGCTCTGTTCCCATTATTTGCACTTGGTCACTTATGTTACTAGGGAAGACCTATGCATAATCAGAATTTTAAACCTTCACCCTAAGCAACAATCTTTACCTGCTTTCTTTCTTTTAAACCCTTTACCAGAAGGACTTGTTCATAAGGAATACTGTGATTTGCAAAATCATGATTTGGAAGTCTCACTCTTCCTCTTCCTGTTTTGTGATGGAGATGCTGTGAGAAAGCAGTGGACTGGTTAATCCATGAGCAGAGAGCCTCACACTCTTGAATCCCTGAGAACCAGCTGCGTGCCTCACTCGCAGGGGCTCAGTTTTCCGTCTGGTCTCTCTGGGGGCTTTGAGCAGGCATCAAAGGGCCTTGGAAGAGCACTTGTTGGTGCTGGGGGTCCTGGAAGCCACCCTTCTCCTCCCCTGGGGAGGTGGTCAGTTGAGCAGACACCTTCTGGTGCCCATGGCTGTTTCCTACCTGAGGACAGTGATGAACAGGAGCACTTGGGCAACTGAGGATTCTGGGCTGTGAACTCAGTTTGGACACGGATGTGGAGGTGGAAGGGTGTTCTGGCCTCATGTTATCTCCAGCTGCTAGAGCCATTCCTGGCCTCTTCTTCCAGCCGCCATGGGGGCTCTGCAGCAGCCCTGTCAAAGCAATTACAATGCCTCATCTTGCTCTCACTCTCTCCCCTTAGACGCATCTGACCTTTGGGAAGGAGTTCACAGAAGCGGTGGAAGCCAAACAGGTGGCTCAGCAGGAAGCAGAGAGGGCCAGATTTGTGGTGGAAAAGGTGAGTGCTCAACCAGATGGCAGGAGCCTCTCTCCCCTTCTGTGCTCAGCTGCCCCGTTTGCTGGGTGGCCTGGAAATTCATCATCTGTCATCTCTTCTTCCGGGATCATCGGAAGGGGATTGAAAAGACTGTACTCCTGCAATTGGTTCCAGAGTCTTTAGGGTCTAGTCAGAGATATGTGAGGTTATGTTCCTAAATCATTGAAGAGTAATTTCTTTTCCACGTCCCTAAGATCAAAAACACTCTCCCACAAATAAAAATGTTTCTTCTGGAATATTTTCAGCTTCACTGAGAAGTTGTTTTTAACCTTGGTCACACAGTGAAAGCTGACAGCCTAAAGGATCAAACGCTGCACCAGATACACTATTGTCGCTGGATTGTTTTCAAGCACTAAATCCATCCAGATGTGTCAGAGTGTGCTGGGATGCAGTGGATTTGCACAGGGCCTGGTCTTTCAGTCTTTGCGAAGGTGTATTTATTTCATGTATCTCCTTCTCCCCACCATTAACACACTTGGATTTTTATTCCTAATCAAGATGCCTTAGTCCTTAGAATCAACCAAAGAAAGATACATGGGTAGACGTTTAACTTTAGAGAATATAGACTCCAAGTGGGTGGAGTTGTTTTTTTTCCTTTTTTCTTCGTCTCTCCAGTGTCTAGAACATACCAAAACCGTGCCTAAGGTAGATACTAGGTATCCGTAAACATTTGTTGAGTGAACAGCCCCAGAGCCTCAGTTGAGCAGCTGTGTGTTAACCTCAGGGAGGCCCTGCACCGTGCTCTCCTCCCACCCTTCTGCAGGTCATGCATTGTAGATAGACATCTTCCTGTTGATACGAGCTGGAAGAGCCAGGAGGTCTTGTACTGGCTGCCCAAGTTCCTGGTCGGGAACCCCTTCAGCCCACAGTCTAAGGAGCATCGTGTGCCTGCTGCTCCTACTTGGCCGCACTGGTTTTGATGAAAGTCACTTTGACTTGGGCCTGGAGGGAAGATGAAGGTTGAGTCTACCTTCCTTTCTCTCTTGCTTTCCTTGGCCTGGGATCCTTCAGGCTCAGAGTAGGTGGCTGGCCTCAGTTGCTGTTAATGTTATTGAGGACTTTGAAATAAGACAGCTGTCTATACAGCCAACAGAAACGTGTCCCTATAGTAGTGAGCAGTGGGCATGACGGGGGCAAGGAGGATTGAGTGAACAGTGTTTGTTGAGCCCTTTTGAAGGGAGAGGTGAAATCCCAGAGCTCATTCAGGACCCAGAGAGGGTGCCTAACATAGGGCTGTTGAGGCTGTAACCGGCCATCCATGCCCCAGAGTGTCATCTTGGTCTCTGCCTCCACCCTCGCAGGCTGAGCAGCAGAAGAAGGCAGCCATCATCTCCGCAGAGGGCGACTCCAAGGCGGCGGAGTTAATTGCCAACTCGCTCGCCACTGCAGGCGACGGCCTGATCGAGCTGCGCAAGCTGGAGGCCGCGGAAGACATCGCGTACCAGCTGTCGCGCTCCCGGAACATCACCTACCTGCCCACCGGGCAGTCGGTGCTCCTCCAGCTGCCCCAGTGAGGCCCACACCTCCTGGGCCAGCTGGACCACAGCCCCGAAGTCGCTCAGCACCACCTTCCTTCTCCTGCCCCAGAAATCACTGTGAAACTTCATGATTGGCTTAAAGTGAAGGAAATAAAAGTAAAATCACTTCAGATCTCTTATTTACTCAATCAGATGAAGCTCTTTGATTCTTCTCATTTCCATCCCCCTTTTTTGTTAATTTAGCTTCCTACCCAAAATTGCTAAGTGCCTACACAGACAGCTTGGCTCCTGTCTTTGGGGCTGGCTGGCACTCCTGCCCAGGCACTGACAATTGGCAGAAGAAGGGCCGGGCCTTGTGTGTAATGAGCTGGGAGTCAGTGGGAGGCCTGAGTAAACTTGTAGCCTCCAACCAACCCTTCATTCAGGATTTGAGGAAGAGGGCACACGCAGATGAATGGTGAACACAGGCCTCGGATTTCTCCAGTGGTTCCTGCACAGACCCAGAGGAAGAGAGGTGCTGGGGTGGGTCAGAGAGGAAGTGATCCATCTCTTACCGTAAAGCTGATGCTCTTTAACTGCGGGACCAGCAGAAGCAGGTGTGTACAAACGGCACGGATTGAAGAATCTGCCTCCGTGAAGGTGGGTGGGCCTGATTTGATTTGCTCCCCGCCCCGCCCCAGAGTCCTGGAATGGATTTGAATAGAGTGAGCAGGCCTGGCCCGAGATGAGAGTCCTGTGGCCTTCCTCTCCGCCTCCCACCTTCGTGTCTCAAATACCCGGCAGATTTCCAGCTTGAAGGATTGCATCCGGCCAGAGCTGTACAGGCCTGCCAAAGACGTGTGCATCCAGTGTTCCTGGCTCCCTGGTTCAGAGACTGCCCTTCTAGAGGGCTCTGTGCCCATGCCTTGAAGGAAATGACCATGGGAAGACAAATGTGTGTAAACTACTATCAATAAATGACACCCAGACCTTCTAGCTCAGTCGTGTGGGTTTGTTTTGTTTGTTTGTTTGTTTGTGGGAGCCATGGGCTCAGGACAGAACATTCCAGCAGTCTGTGCACATTTGTATCACCAGAGAGGACAGACTCTCCAGCAGGGCAGGAAATGCTTTGGTTTCAGAAAACACTGGGTTGCCATGTGCCAGATCCATCTCCAGCCTGAACTTAATCAGTGGTGTCAAGTGAGGTTTATCATGACATGGGTACTTAGGAGGTGAGGTTGGATGGAGGCTTGTTAACTTCCTTTGTTATCTTTAAGTTGGGAGTTGTAGGCGCATTTACCGAAAGAGGGATTGACATAAAATACACTGTGCCAAGCCCTTGGTGCGCTCTGGTTAGACTGACACAGTAGATGGCTTCAGGTGCCTTGCCTGGCACGGGATTGTATTGCTTATTCTGCTTTAGTCTGCTGTGGAAAGGCCTTGGTCTTTGAAGGGCGGGGGGAGAGGGGACAGGATTGAGAAATGAGCTGTGCTGGTCACCCGCCTCATCCTTTGAGGAGCAGGACGGGAGCAGCAGTGCGGTCAGCACCCACACGGACTGTGCTTTAACCTCTGCTCTCGGTTTAATCCCAGGCTCACCACCTGGCCGAGGAGAGCGGCCTCTTAAGAGGACTCTGCAGGCTGGTCTGTGACCTGGATTCTGCATTTCCTCTCCCGGAGTGATAGGGCCAGCTGTCAGCTGGGAAAGGGGACAGATGCACCAATTCGGGGTCGGCTGGGGACTGAGTTCTCCCGGCACTACACCCCGCTCCCCTTCCAGGGCCCCTCCGTGGGGATCACATCCCTTCCCACCACTGTGAGCATGCCGACAGGAGTGTGATGGGCCCGTGACCCTCGGCTGAACTTCCCACCAAAGCTTCATTCTGATGCTGAGCGAGCCTCGTTCAGCCCATCACCTCACCACCTCCCTGGCATCAGTTATCTCGGAATAACTCTTCCTACTTGTGTTTTTATGCTGTAAGAGTAGCGAGGCCTGCAAGTGGTGAGGTGCCTGAACTCAAAACGCGTGGAAGACTGGAGCAGAAAGAGCTTGACTGCTAAATAGGTTCCAGACCTGCTTCCACTCAGCGGCCTTCCTCCTTTCCTGCTGTTTATTGCTCCGACACCCTTGGAGGGGGGCGGTGCAGGAGGCGCCTCTCTTCCCCAGGCCCTTTTTAAAAGAGCAGCTTGTTTCTTGCATTTGGCAGGAGATTGGATTTCCCACCCAGGTGTGTGAGGGGAGCCCTCCCCAGCTTCTGGGTTCTTTCTGCCTCCAGGTCAGCCCTTCAGCAGCAGGCAGGCCAGTTCCTGCTGATTTTGTCTGTAGCCTCCCTGCCATGGATGGTGCCAGTGGTAACCCGGGGCCTCATTCTGCCTTGACTTCCGCCAAGTAATTCTTTTCACAAATGTTCAAGGGCTGTTAACTGACTGCTTAGCCCCAGCATCCCCTGAAGGCCTCCGGGTTTCTCCAGACACTGCCACAATGGGCTTTTATCAGCTTGGGATTCTCTTGGCCTTGGATCAAAAGCCTTGTCCTGTCCTGTCCAGGGAGGGGGCCAAGCAGGGAGTGTCTTCATCCCTGTCTCCTTTGGTCAGGCTGAATAGTTCCCTTGTTTGGGCCCTGAACTGGGGGAACCAGGAAAGAAGACCCTCAAAGGTTGCTGCATTTTATACAAGTTCTGCTGGTGTGGACCAAAGTGGGAGGAGCTGTGCTGCTCCTCCCATCCCCAGGTGGGTCAATTGGAAAGAGAGAGAGGCAATGGAATATTGTCCAAGCCTGGTGTAGCAAATGCTCTTGTAATGAGCCAGTGGTCCAGCCATCAGCAGGGAAGAGTGTTTAGGCCCTCCCTGGACCTTTGCCATCTGCTAATACTGTGGGCAAAGCAGCCCGTCCTGACTGAAAATAACCTGGGTGAGACAGTCACAGGAAGCTGTAATTGATGTCCCTGCCTTTCCTTGGCCTCCTGTTCATCCTGCACACTGTTCCAAGCTTCATTTTTCGTTATTAATTTTTATTGGAGTATAGTCGCTTTACAGTGTTGTATTAGTTTCTGCTGTATAGCAAAATGAATCAGCTCTATGTATACACATCCCAGGTGGCGCTAGTGGTAAAGAACCCTCCTGCAGTGCAGGAGACATAATGAGATGGGTTCAATCCCTGGGTTGGGAAGATCCCTGGAGGAGAGCCTGGCAACCCACTCCAGTATTCTTGCTTGGAGAATCCTATGGACAGAGGAACCTGGTGGGCTACAGTCCATACGGTCACAAACAGTCGAACATGACTGAAGTGACTTAGCATGCATATATATATATATATATATATCCTCTCTGTTTTGGATTTCCTTCCCGTTTAGGTCACCACAGAGCATTGAATAGAGTTCCCTGTGCTATACTGTAGGTTCTCATCAGTTTTCTATTTTATATGCAGTAATGAGTATATGTCAACAAACTTCATTTTTCTAAGTACGTCTCGTCCCCTTTCTCCTGAAAAACCTTCAGCAGCTACTCCTCCCTTGATTGAAGTGAAGTGAAAGTTGCTCAGTCGTGTCCGACTCTTTGCGATCCATGGACTACACAGTCCATGGAATTCTCTAGGCCAGAATACTGAAATGGGTAGCCTTTCCCTTCTCCAGGGGATCTTCCCAACTCAGGGATCGAACCTAGGTCTCCCACATTGCAGGCAGATTCTTTACCAGCTGAGCCACGAGGGAAGCCCAAGAATACTGGAGTGGGTAGCCTATCCCTTCTCCAGTGGATCTTCCTGACCCAGGAATCAAACCGGATCTCCTGCATTGCAGGTGGATTCTTTTACCAGAAGAGCTACAAGGGAAGCCTCCCTTGGTTAATAAAGTGCAAATACCTTGTTCTGGCATTCAAGGCCCTCGCTGCCTTTCTAGTCCAACATACTTGACTGCTTACTGTCGCATACCTACCTAGTGGCTCCCATGGGATGGGGAGTGCTGTTTGAAAATGCAAGTGGAGAGGGGCAGCTGCTACTAGCTTTAGGTGATGGCGAGTGGAGGTGGCGGGGACACTATGAGGCCTACCTCGTATGGGACAGACTCACACAACAGAAGTCCCAAATGTAATGCCAGTGAAACCCCTCTTTGAAAACACACCAAACTGAGTTCCTTGCTCCTGTTGGCATACCCTCCACTTTCACTGCACCCCTCTGCTCACAGCGTCACTTCCTCCAGTCAGCCCTTCCCCCACATTTCACAAGTCCAGATGTCCCCCATCTGTTGTATCCACGTGTTTGGGAAACAAACTCACTCAGAAGGACAATGCAGATAGTGGAGTGCAGTTTATTACACCAGCGGGCTCAAGGCAGTCTCCTCTTAGCCTAGGACCCTGACCACTTTTGTGAAAACCTTATATACCCTAAGTGTACATGCCCAAACCCACCTCCCCAAATTCCCTGAAACTAGCCTGAACAAAGGAAAAGAAAGACACAATCAAAGTTAACCCGTGATTCATATGCCTTAAGCCTAGGTAGTTAACAGTGGACAATTATTAATAGGCCTATGGTCATACCCCAATAAGCACAAGAGAATTTTTGATTCTATTCGGTTACACAGATAATTAGGGTATTCTTTCAGGCTACGGAGAGTCTAGGTACAAACCCTGGGGCTCTTCCATCCAGGGGGTCTGGTTTTCCAGTTGGTATGTCGTTTCCATAGATACTGGGCATATAGCTCCAAGTCCAGAGTCCGGCCCAAGATGGAGTCCTGCTTTCAAGATGGAGCCTGTTCTGTTTCCTCCTTCACATCCTCTGAGTGCTAGCTCAGCTTCTTTCTCTAACACACACAAAACTTACCCGATCCACAGTCCCGGGAGGCACTCGTGCTCATTTGGGCTGCAGGTGTGTGTGCGTTTAAGGAGGGCAGGCCCCTTATGTGAGTCAACATTTCCCCTTCCTCTTCTTTCCCCCAACCCCCGTGACCTTTTCCCCCCAAGTCAAACATGCCTGGCTCTTGGTGGGAGTTACTGAATGTTTGTCAGTCAGATGAGATGAAGAATAGACATACAGGACTGAGGTTAGAGGTGAAGTGAGGGTTTTTCCCTAGGTTGCCTCAGGCTGCTCTGAAGCAGGGCTCACGGTCCTGCAGACGGACCCACCCACAAAGGTCCCACCACCCTCTCACTTCCTGCAGCCTGCGTGTGCGGACTCTCCTCTCGCTCTCCTCTGCCCTCTGTTGCTTCTCGCTGGAGCACCTCTTTTCTCTCACCTCCCTCTTTCAATCCCGGTCCCTTTTTGTCTCAAGCCCAACTTAAAATCCTTCTTCTCCAGAAATTTGCCTGTGGCTGACCTCTTCCCACCTTTCTTTACACAGAAGGTCTCTTTTTATTCAAAAGACTTTAGCTCTGGAACTCTGGCAACAGAGGGGTTGAGGATTGAACAAAAAAAGGAGTGAAGAGGCCTGTCCCAGCCGGTAGAGGCTGGGATGCTTTGGCAAGGCCCAGACGCACATGGCTGGAAGAGAGAATGGAAATGTACCGGCCTGGGGAAGCTAGTTTAGATTTGAAAGAGGACGACTTTGCCCAGGACGCTGTGTGGAGGAGGAGGAGGGTGTATTTCCAGCGTCCTCCAATCAAGCTACTTTGGAAGAGAGAGTACAGCTAACAGGGCAAGGCTACTTTGAAGGAACTAGAAGCTGTTGTCATCCAGGGAAGATCAGACAAACCACCTGGATTAGTCAGAAAAGCCTTTTATTGATGACAGGCTTGGATCATCTAAATTTGCCTGAATGAGCTGCAAACATTTGGGTCAGGGGCTGGCAAAGTCTGGCATGCAGGCCACATGCAGCCCACTGCTTGTTTTTGTACAGCTCCTGAGCTAACAGTGGTTTTCACTGGTTTTCAATGGTTGGAAAAAATCAAAAGAATACTATTTTGTGACACACGAAAAAGATATGAAAATCAAGCTTCAGTGTTCATAAGTAGAGTTTCATTGGGAAATAACTATGCACGTTTGCACTACAGCAGCAGACTTGAATACTTATAACCGAGATTATATGGCCTGCAAAGCCTGAAGTATTTACTGTCTGTCCCTTTATAGGAAATGTTTGCTGACCTCTGACTTAAGGAGATTAAATAGCCTTAAAGATGGGGTGAAGCCTGAAATTTGGAAGTCTCAGGCGGAGGGCTTTATGTCAGATACAATGTGATTGTCACCCGAGTCCTCGACTGTGTCCGAGGCTACAGTGAACTGGGAAGCAAAGTTACACGGAGGCCCTGGTGCACAGACTTGCAACACCAGCGTCTCCATGGCTGCACGTGGTTCTGGAATAGGCAGAGTGGGAATGGGGAAGGAGACAGATGGGAATTAGGTGACCCCATAGTCATCGAGGGGTCTGAGGATCTCCAGGCCTGGGGTAAAACCACTTCTTTTCCATTTGTCTGCCCTCCAGGAGGGTTTGCTGCCGGACTGTCCTTTCCAAGCCAGGCGAGGCTACAGCCAAGGAAGGGAGCCTGGTGCAGCAATGACTTCAGAGATGCGGCCTCTGGGACATTTAGCCGCTGGGTAGGAGAGTCTCTTGGTTAAGAAGGTGTCTATCCTGGACAATCAGAGACCCCAAAAGAACCCACAGATGTTCCTCACTGTAGATTGTGCCAACCCTGTTCTCCACCAAACATTCAAGAGCAGAGGAGCTTGCCGTCTCTGGCTAACGATGGCTTCTTTATCTTACTTGCCTCTGCCGGCCTCTCAGTGGGAAATGCTATTTCCCTCTCCCACGTCCACAACCCTCCAGCTCACTCACCTCCTTCGGGAATTTCCACTGCAGTCACAACAGCACAGAATTGAGCAGAAGGTTTTCAGGGCCTCAGGAATAGCCCGTCATTTGGGGGAGGAGGGGAGGAGACTTGCCCAGCATCCCACAGGATGCAGGTGGTAAGGCCAAGGGTGGAATCCGGCGTCCACCCTCCATTTAGTACTGTTTCCATCCCATCTCTCAGCTTCCAGGATTCTATACCCAGGAGCCCCTGTCCTATAAATCCCTGGCACTCATGGGTGTGCAAGTGCGTGTGGGGTCCTCATTCCCTTTGTGGGCGCACTTCCATCCCCAGCTAGACCATAGCACTTAGGAGGCAGAGACAGCACTTACGCCTTCTAAGGCCCTCATGCCAGGGCACTATGTTCAGCCTTGCTGACACTGAAACTCTGAGCTGGCCTGGAAGTCCCAGGTTTCTCACCCCAGAAGACAACTAAGTTTGTAAAAGGATATGGGTTCTAGAATCAGAAAGATTCGTTTTGGGATTCTGACTCTGCCACTTATTAGTTTGGGAGACCTTGGGTAAATTACTCAACAACTTTAACCATCCTTTTTGTCTCATTAAAACTAAGGGCACAAATATCCACATTGCAGGGTTATTGAAGAATAAGTGAGATGACAGATGTGAAAATGCTCAGCACAGGGCTCAGCACACAGGAGATGCCCCAAATCTCCTCGTTCCTATCCCCATTTGTGTTCGAAGGTGCTGCCTGCCTCTCCCTAACATCAGATATCAAAAAACTTTTTTGGGCATCTACAGGCCCCTGATTCAAGGCCAGTTATTGAAGAGGGGGCATAGGGACCATCATGGGTCTACCCCTGGATTGATTCAAACAAGAAGATGTTGGAGGAGTTGAGTTCCAGGCTCCTCCTCCCCAGAGCCCAGATGTCTTGAGGTAGGAGGCTTGATCTAGCACTCAGAAACCTGCGTTCAGACCTTCCTTATTTGAGATTGGGGGTACAAGTTGGCCGCACATATTCCAAAATGTGTTTCATACAAAGGATTTGCACAAATCTCATTATATCTCCAAGTCTCCATTTTCCCATCCTTGCAATGAGCGAGTAAACAGCTGTTTGCCCACTGAGCTCAGGGGAGTGTGGAACGTGTCCCCTGGGGCTCCGAGTCCCTCCTCCCCCCGCTACAGCCACAGCAGTCTTGAGTTCAGCAGTCTTACAGGAAGGCCTCAGTCACTTAGTGGTCTTAAAGGAAGAGATCCATGGCTATAAAATTTTGAAATCCACTGTCCCGTGGAAGCTGTTTGAAATGGCAACCCACTCCAGTACTCTTGCCTAGAAAATCCCATGGACGGAGGAGCCTGGTGTCCATGGGGTCGCAAAGAGTCGGACTGAGCGACTTCACTCACTTCCATCTCTCAAGTCTGTTTCAGGCCCAGCCCGGCAAGGCTGTGGCCTCTCTTCTCCACCAGGTGGCAGCAACCTGCCTGCTGCTGCAGGTGCCAGGCTGTGTTGACAAGTACAAGATGTTCAGAAAAAGAGCCCAGGGAAAGGACCAGGAGGATGTTAGCGCCAGCTAACATTACCCTTAACCAGAGGGTAAGTAAATAGATAGAGGTGACCCTCGGCAGTCAACTTCCTGATATAGAACCCCCTGGGCATCTGTGACTGTAAATATACCAAATGTTCTGCCCCAACCACCAGCCAAACTGGTGCTACCCCTCTCTTTGCCAGGTGGGAGATCACCACTCGTTCAGCTTTAACTCTTTCTAAAACCAGACAGGCTCTTACTGTGTTGGATACTCAGGCTTTGGCAGCCTGAGGTCAGTTTGGGGGAATTAACCAGTTTTTAATGAATTAGTGAGACACAAAGGAGACATCACATTCTCCTTCTGAGACCCCAAGAGTTTCCTTCCAACTCCCCAAACACTCATGAGGAAAAGCAAAATCAAATCTGATAGTCTTAGGAGTAGTTTGGACTTGCACTGCGTGGATGCTCTGTGAATGAATAGACCTGAAAAGGACAAGTGTCATATGCACGAGCTGGTCCATTTACTCATCCAACAATGATTACTGAGTGCCTACTGGGTGCAGTCCTGGGCTAGATGCTTCGGGGGACCAGAAGATGAGTCAAACACAGATCTTTTGTAAAGAAGTGAGTACAACTTAAGTCAAATGACAGGTGATCGGGTTGTGTGTATTGAAGTCATATTGTGTATCTTCTTCTCCCTTCAGATTTCTGTTTCCTATTGTTTGGTTCAGGTCAAAAGTTAAATGATGAGGGCATGAAATGGGAGGAGAAACAGGGAAATGGAATGGTTAAAAGGAAAACAGAGATGGTTCAAACATTTGCCATAGGAATCCATAAAGTGGAGCATTGAATTGGCTCCACTCTTACCAATGTGTACAGATCTTAAAGCAAAGCATTCTCCCCATCTCCTCTGGTCAATTTTTCTGGAGAATATGTGATCCTAGCTCTACTCTGTTTAATCTTGCAAATGCACGCTGCCTGACTCCTTAAATTGGCTTAAAAATAATACTTATTGCTTTGATATTTTAATTTCATTTGTTTATTTTTTTGGCTACACAGAATGTGGGATCTTCCCCCATCACGGGTCAAACGGCAGGCGCCCCGTAGTGGAATCACAGAGTCCGAACCACTGGGATACCAGGGAAGCCTAATATTTTTTATTTTAAATGATACAGAGAAGTACAAAGAATTAAACAGAGTAAACCACAATCCCAGTGCTCACGGTGGTGTTTTTTAAATATTATATTTAATATCGTATATATATCACTTAAAAATGAAAAAAGCACAGGAAAATAAATAGTGAACAGTGAATACCTTTCCACCACTTTTCTCCCACAGTTGCTTTTCCCAAAATAATCACTGTTAGGTCCCTTAAATTTCCTTTCAGAAAACAAAAAGTCAAGCATTCAGGAGCATATCCATCTCTAAGCTTATATGAACATGTCCTCTGTGGTTATTTACAGAAAAGGGATCATGCTCTTCCGTATCTGACTGCTTTCATTTACTGAACTTATCTTGGACATCTCACCGCAGTAGCACAAACAAATCCACCCCATTCTTTTGAATGGCTGCAGCATTTCCCCTGAATCTATCATATTTTGTTGCCACCAATTGGCTTTTGTATGACTTGGTGGTGGTTTTTCATGTATTTTGGTGTTGCAAACAAAACCACAATGCACACATCTCCATTTTTCAAAGGGTCCAATGATCTCTGCACAAGGTTCCCCCTAGGGCAAAAGAGATGTGCCCAGGTCCTAGGAAATAATCTTTGGGGTGGGAGGATGGTATTACTTGAGCCCTTTGAGCTGCCCAGAGGCTTCATTTTGTGAGTGTGTGACTCTAACTTCTTTGGAGAAGTCATTACTCCACCTCCTGTCCCTGCCAAGCTGGCATGGCTGCTACCAGGCTGGCCATCCAAGCGCGGCTGCCCTGGACAGGTCCCTGCTCTTGAGTCCCAGCTGGCTGAGGGCTTGCTGGATTGGTTGGCGAGCTCCCCAGAGCTCTTGGCTCAGGCTGGGGTTGCTCTGCTTAGCTGAGGTTCATGGCTCCATGGTGCTGCTCTGAGATTTACAAACAAACAGGAAGCCAGGCCACTTCCTCCTTGCTGGGGCTGGTCCCCCGTCCTTATCACCCAGTTGGCCCAGGGGGGAAGGGGCAGCCCAGGATTCACAAGGCAGCTGCTGGGCAGAGGTGGTGGGGAATTTTGGTTCCACTCCCAGATGAGCTCCGCAGCCCTGTGCATCTACTCGCCCAGCTGGGACGGCCCTACTGAGAATCAAAGTTAGACTCCAGCCTCTCCCTTTCAAGAAGACTTTTCTGATAAAGCTCACCCCTGTTTGACTCCCCCTTCTTCTTTGATTGTGAGACAGAGTTCTTGTGAACTTGCAGTAAGCAGTTCTCTGGGTGTTTGTGGTGGCAGAGCTTTCCCCTTGAAGGCAGCACCAACCTCTTCTGTCTCTTCCCAGCACCTACCCAGCATGGCACTCTGCTCATGCGGAATGCCCAATAAGTGTCTGTAGACTGAACGACTGACCAACTCCAAAAGGGGTGCCAGGGAACAGGGGAGGCAGGACAGGGTTGTAGTCCAAGCTCATGGTGGAGCCTGAAGGCATCGCTGCTCTGGAGCAGACCGTGGGGCAGCTGACCAGCAGGAGTGGTAGGTCAATTAAGAGAATGTGAAGCAGAGAGGTGGTTGGGGCCGAGGCCAGGGATGAGGGCTGCACTCTGTCAGGTCTGCTGCTGCTGCTGCTGCTGCTAAGTCGCTTCAGTCGTGTCCGACTCTGTGCGACCCCATAGACGGCAGCCCACCAGGCTCCTCCATCCCTGGGATTCTCCAGGCAAGAACACTGGAGTAGGTTGCCATTTCCTTCTCCAATGCATGAAAGTGAAAAGTGAAAGTGAAGTCACTCAGTCGTGTCCGACTCTAGCAACCGCATGGACTGCAGCCCACCAGGCTTCTCCGTCCATGGGATTTTCCAAGCAAAAGTACTGGAATGGGGTGCCATTGCCTTCTCTGCTGTCAGGTCTACAAGGCCCAAAAGCCTATTTCCAATCAGTAATCAGCTAGTTACTATATAGGTTATATGGGGCGGGGTGGGGGGGGGCGGCTGGAGTGCCTGTTTTTTAAGGAATTCAAATTTTTAAAGCACAGTCAACATAAAAACAGGCTTCCCAAGTGGCGCTAGTGAGCCAATGCAGGAGACATAAAGAGATGCAGATTTGATCCCTGGGTCAGGAAGAGCCCCTGGAGGAGGGCATGGCAACCCACTCCAGTATTCTGGCCTGGAGAATGCCATAGACAGAGGAGCCTGCCGGGCTACAGTCTATAGTGTTGCAAAGAGTCAGACACGACTAAAAGCAACTCAGCACGCACACACGCACAAGATAAAAACAATGCTGAATATACTTTTAATCCTTCGTGGTGACTCAGAGGGCGCAGTGGGATACTGCGCTGCCCGGGGCGGCCCTTACGCCTATCAATTATTTAGAGAACATTAGCCGTGGGCCCCGCAGCCTGCCGTGAGTCACCGTCAGCTGCTTAAAAGAGAATCTCAGCTATCAACTCATTTAGTTGCCACTATTCTCTTATTTAAGAAAGCAGAAACCAAACTTAAAAATAAACAACGATAACTGGGAAACTCTAAAAGCCCAGTTATCTTCCCTTTGCATTTGTTTGGTCTTCAAATAAAAGTTTCTCTTTTAAGCACTGGCAGGGCTGGGAAGCCTGAGCAGGGGGTTGGTTGGAGGCTGGTGAGGACAGAGTGATTGGGGACCAGGCTGGGGCTGAGGCGGAAGGTGAAGCAGGAAGTGCTGCCAGGAGGCAGAGACGTCGTCGGACAGCATGGGAGGGGAGAGAGGGGGTCAGAGCTACCTCTCCAAAAATGCACAGACAACACAGACCAGGGACCAGCAGCCCCCTGACGCTTCCTAATGAGGGTCACACAGGTGGACCGAGAGCTGAACCTGGTGAGGCTCCAGTGTGAGTGATCCTCACCTGGTTCCACAGCAGCCTCCCAGCATTGCCGGAGGTGGGGGGAGTCAGCTCCCTACCTGACCTGCACAATTTCCAAAGCTTCAGTGAACAGCCCGTTTAGGGTGTTTCCTCTATAAGTGGAAAAGGGAGAGCTTAGGGAGATGGCTAAGGGTAAGGGCTGAAGCTGGGCTCAGCAGGGAGGCCACAGACTGTAACCCCCATGGTTGGCAAACCATGCCAGCAGCCCCACCTAGTCCCAACCGGACAGTAAGAGGTGAGTGGAAACCTCAGGTTAAAAATACCCGGTCTTCTTGTAAAGAGAAAGAAGAACAGGAAGGAAGTGTGGGGAAGCAAGGCAGAATAGAAAAAAAAGCCCCAGAGAAGGAGAATGAGATGTTAGTAATGCCAGAAGTTGATCAGGTAAAAGAGGTGGGGAAAGCCCCCCAGGTGCCCGAGGGACCTGTGGGCAGGGTTCAGGCAGACATTCCCAGAGAAATGATTCGGATCCACTGAGACCAGGGCTCAAATCCCCTGCAAAGAGCCTTGGCCCAGGAAATCAGTGCCCCCAGGGACAGTGGGGCAGGGGTGACCAGCGGGAGACTGTCGTGTCTGTCCTTTCCTCTGGGGGGAGAGAGCCAGCTGAGCCACCAGACCCTCAGTCTCTCCCCTGGACAGGGTGGAAGGGGGTTCAACTGGCCTTGGGAACAGCACCCACTCTTCTGGAGGGAAGGGAGAAGAGTGAGAGGGCTGAGTGAGGTGGCACGGCACTGACCAGAGGTAACCATCAGCCCCTGTACCCGGGATCCTGAGTCTGACTCCTGACTCAGCCGCCTACTAGCCCCACCACATGGGACTGACAAATAACTTTTCTGTGCTTCAGCTTCCTTGTCAGTAAATGGAGATGCCAAAAAGGGCAACCTCATGGTGTTGGGGGAGGATTAAGTGAGCTAGTTTGCCCAAGGCTTCTAGAAGAGTACTTGGTACCAAGTATTGCTTTTTCAGCATTAGCCACTGGGGCCTGCAGTAGGAGACAGTGCGGGTGATGGGTAGGAAGGAGTTCCCAATGCCCCATGTCCAGGGGACAGCGCTTTGCAGAGAGCCCGCACCACCCCAGGCTAGGCAGGAAGGGGAGGAAGGAGGGGATAGAACTAAGATAGATGCTGCCTAAGCGTTCAGGAACCAAGAGGATACAGACAGCCAATCACATTTCAGCATTA
Organism: Bubalus bubalis; assembly: GCF_019923935.1. Classification (NCBI taxonomy): domain Eukaryota; kingdom Metazoa; phylum Chordata; class Mammalia; order Artiodactyla; family Bovidae; genus Bubalus; species Bubalus bubalis. The sequence goes on along the minus strand of NC_059159.1, from coordinate 25,889,992 downwards.
AACAAAAGCATTTTGTACTAAGTGCTAGAGTGCATGAAGATGGAGTAACTTCCCTGCTTTCAGTGTTTGGAAGGTGCCCGGTATACTGGTCTTAGAGGTCAAGTAGAGTAAGTCAGCAGGCTGAGAAGGGAGCATGGTAATCAAGGTGTGGCTCCTGGGTGAATGCCTGGGGGTCGGGAGCAGAGAGAGTAGCTGGGACTGTCCAGCTTAGAAGGGTCAGCAGGGCCCAGCCATACAATCCTTTGCTGAGAGGTAGAACTTCATCGTTTAAGTCTGAGGCATGTGCAGAGGCTAGGAAGGGAGAGACCCAAATCAGACTCATGTATTTGCAAGAATTCTCTGGCATAAATGTGGAGGGGAAATGAGAGGGACCAGAACAGTGGCAGGGAGGCCAATTGGTTTATTGGCCCAGCAATGGTAAGGGCCAGAGACACCAAAAGGAGGACCCTTACAAAGTGGACTAATGCAGGGAGGGATAAATTAGGAGTTTGGGATTAACACATACACACTACTATACACAAAATAGAGAAACAACAAGAACCTACTGTAGAGCACAGGGAACTCTACTCAATACTCTGTAATATATGGGAAAAGAATATGGAAAAGAATGGATATATGCATATATATAACTGAATCACGTTGCTGTACACCTGAAACTAACACACTGTAAATCAACTATATTCCAATATAAAATAATAAATGTAAAAAAATTAGAAAATAAAAAATATAGTACAGCATGGGGAATACAGCCAATATTTTATAATAACTATAAATGGAGTATAGCCTTTAGAAACTGTGACTCACTATATTGTACACCTATAACATACAAGGAGGTCAAACCAGTCAATCCTAAAGGAAATCAATCCTAAATATTCATTGGAAGGACTGATGTTGAAGCTGAAGCTCCAATACTTTGGCCACCTGATGTAGAGCTGACTCATTAGAAAAGACCTTGATGCTGGGAAAGATTGAAGGCAGGAGGAGAAGGGGACAACAGAGGATGAGATGGTTGGATGGCATCATCGACTCAGCGGATGTGAATTTGAGCAAGCTCCAGGAGATGGTAAAGGACAGGGAATCCTGGCGTGCTATAGTCCATGGAGCCGCAAAGAGTCAGACATGGTTAAGTAATTAAACAGCAACATACTAGGTAATATGTTATGGAAAGACCTGAACAAACTTTTGGGCCAAACCAATATAATATTGTACAGCAACTATACAATTAAAATAATAATAAAAATACTGCTCAAGAAAACAAAAGAAAGTGGACTAGTTTGGAAGGATGGCAAGGACGAAAGAGAAGAAATGCCCCTGTAGTTTCTAGTCTGAGTGTTTAGTGGTGTCCTTATCAGAGATGGGGAAGAAAGGGAACACATTAGGCTTGACAGAGGAGGTTTAGGAAGGATGAGCTTCAGGGAATTGCCTGGAAGCCCAGGGGTTAGGACTCAGCACTTTCACTGCAGAGGCCCCAGGTTCAATCCTTGGTCTGGGAACTAAGATCCTGAAAGCTCCATGGGACAGTCAAAAAAAAGAAAGAGAGAGAGAAAGAGTGAGCCTTCCCTGGTGGTCCAGTGATTAAGAATCTTCCTGCCAATGCAGAGGACACAGGTTCGATTTCTAGTCTGTGCAGATGCCACAAACTGTGGAGCGGCTACGCCTGTGTGCCGCAACTACTGAGCCCACAAGCTACAACCAGAAAGTGTCCGCCTGAAGCAATAAAGACCGAGGGCAGCCAAAAATAAATAACTAAAATTTTTTTTTAAAGGAAAAGAAAAGGGTGAGCGTGAGGTGCCTGAGATAGCCAGGAGGGGCTTGGAGATGGAAGAAAGGGTAGTTCAGTGATGGAAATGAGGTGCAGTTGCAGAAGACTCGCTTTAGACTGAATCAAGCAAGTTGGGACATGAAGCCAGAGGCCATGGTAGACACCAGGGGGCTGCTGGGAGAGGCATGGAGGCATGTCAGAGGGACTGACACCAGAGGGGTTGACACCAGAGGGGCTGACACCAGAGGGGTTGACACCAGAGGGGCTGATACCAGAAGGCTGATACCAGAGGGATCTACACCAGAGGGGTTGACACCAGAGAAGCTGATACCAGAGGGGCTGATACCAGAGGGGTCTACACCAGAGGGGTGATACCAGAGGAGCTGATACCAGAGGGGCTGATACCAGAGGGACTGACACTAGAGGGCTGACACCAGAGGGGCTGATATCAGAGGGGCTGATACCGGAGGGGTTTACACCAGAGGGCTGATACCAGAGGGGTTTATACCAGAGGCACTGATACCAGAGGGGTCTACACCAGAGGGCTGATACCAGAGGAGATAATACCAGAGGGGCTGATATCAGAGGGGTTGACACCAGAGGGGATGATACCAGAGGGGTTGACACAGAGGGCTGATACCAGAGGGCTGACACCAGGGGAGTCTACACCAGACGGGTGATACCAGAGGGCTGATACCAGAGGGGTTTACACCAGAGTGGCTGATACCAGAGGAGCCGATACCAAAGGGGCTGATACCGGAGGGGCTGACACCAGCGGGCTGACGCCAGAGGGGCTGATACTAGAAGGTTTGACACCAGAGGACCTGACACCAGCGGGCTGACACCAGAGGGGCTGATACTAGAAGGTTTGACACCAGAGGGGCTGATATCAGAGGGGCTGGTACCAGAGGGGATGACACCAGAAGAGCTGATACCAGAGCAGGTGACAAAAGAGGGGCTGACAGGGCTCCCCGAATCCTTAGCTTATAGCTCAGTTCAGTTCAGTTCAATTGCTCAGTCGTGTCCAACTCTTTGTGACCCATGAATCGCAGCACGCCAGGCCTCCCTGTCCATCACCAACTCCTGGAGTTCACTCAAACTCATGTCCATCGAGTCGGTGATGCCATCCAGCCATCTCATCCTCTGTCATCCCCTTCTCCTCCTGCCCCCAATCCCTTCCAGCATCAGAGTCTTTTCCAATGAGTCAACTCTTCGCATGAGGTGGCCAAAGTATTGGAGCTTCAGCTTCAACATCAGTCCTTCCAATGAACACCCAGGACTGATCTCCTTCAGAATGGACTGGTTGGACCTCCTTGCACTCCAAGGGACTCTCAAGAGTCTTCTCCAACACCACAGTTCAAAAGCATCAATTCTTCAACACTCAGCTTTCTTCACAGTCCAACTCTCACATCCATACATGACCACTGGAAAAACCATAGCCTTGACTAGACAGACCTTTGTTGGCAAAGTAATGTCTCTGCTTTTCAATATGCTCTCTAGGTTGGTCATAACTTTCCTCCCAAGGAGTAAGTGTCTTTTAATTTCATGGCTGCAATCACCATCTGCAGTGATTTTGGAGCCCCCAAAAATAAAGTCTGACACTGTTTCCACTGTTTCCCCATCTATTTCCCATGAAGTGATGGGACCAGATGCCATGATCTTCATTTTCTGAATGTTGAGCTTTAAGCCAACTTTTTCACTCTCCTCTTTCACTTTCATCAAGAGGCTAGAAAACCACAGAGTATTAATATCACAGTTTCCATTGCCTGGTTAAATGATGTTATGGATTATATTATCCAACTTGAACTAAATTACCTTCACAAAGTGGACATGGGAATTAAAATAATTCCTGCAAGGGAGCTGCAGGTTAAAGATCTCTGTAACTCAGCAAGCGCTAGCACACCAGAAAGGAGCAGCACTGGTGCTCCTCACAGGAGCTCCTGGTCAGCCCCATCGGGAGGGTAACACAGGGACAAGCTCATCAGGTCTAACTCAATAATGACAGCCAGCGAACTTGCTTTATAATTTGTCATTATCAAGGTCACTGTTCGAAATGTGAATTACACTTCCTACCATTGATAAAAACAGACCTCACCCAAGTGTATTTTGTGTCTTGAAATATAATGATAGTGGGTCATGTGTATGATTTGTCAGTGACTGAACTTCTGTCAAGGGTGCATTCTCAAACTTTATTACTGATGAGATGCACCTTCTCAGTGTGAGAGCTGTCGTCTCACACAGGCTTTGATTTGGGGGGAAATTCTTAAGTCATAGGTTCCAGGTCCCAGGACATGAACAGGTTTCCTACTTTACCAGTTCCACACATCTGCAATGCTACGTATTGCATTTACCTCTTAGAACAAAGGATGCTTGTACTCAAAGTGTGGCCCCAGTGGTTCACTTTTTCATTGTCTTGGTCCTTCTCTTCCTTCTGGAGACGAGGGAAAGATTAGTTGAGCTCCCTAGAGAAAAGCATTAAGTATACAAGGCGTTGCTGAAGTTACGTTACTATTAATACTATTCGCAACACTAAACAGGCAGCAGCAGTGGACGCTGCTCCAAGGTGTTCTCATAAGGATCCAGCTGAGAGGGTTCTAAACACATCCAACCACTCATCTCTTTACAACACTTGCATCTAGGGGTCCTGCTGGTGTGAGTCCCATGGGGCATGGAGGCTGCTAGGGTTTAGAAGCCCCAAAGGGATGGGACTGCTATTCTCTGAGGAGGGAAGCGCTCATCTCCTTTGAGCCGGAATCCAAGACCAGACTGGACCAGACTGGCTGAGGAAAGCCTTCCACCTAGTGGCCCAACACCAGGGAGCTAATGCCTTCCCCTGCCGCTTGAGTACCTGCATCCCACTGCCCCCGAGGAAACTGGGGAGAACACACATGCATACAATTTTATGTTAAAATAACTACTTTTACTTTTTCAAAGCATGTTTGTGTGGGGAAATTAATAGGATGGGGATGATTATTTCCCACAATTTATGCCCAACACACTTATCGAGCATGTGCTGTGTATGCAGGGTGCTATACGAGGCACCAGGAGGACCCAGAGATGGAGAATCCAGTGCACGGATGATTCAGTGAGCGACCTGACATCTGCACATACCATGGTACAGGCCAGACCCGGGGGCTTGAGGCTCAGACAAAGAGCAGCAAGCGTTCTAAGGAGGGTGGGGAGTCAGGCACAGTCATGGAGGTGATGACCCTGGCTTGGACCTCAAAGGCTAGGAAGGTCTGACAAGGTAGAAACAGAGCAAATGACATTCGCAAAGAAGGACAGAAGTTCTGGAATGGGAAGGCATGGGATATGCATGGCCAGCAGTGAGGAGTCACTTTCGGCTGGCACCTAGAGAATGAACAGTGGGGTTGGAAAAGTGATTTAAAACCAGATTTTCAACAGCCACATGCTGGACTACAAGATTCAGAGTTTATCGGCAGTGAGCAAGGGGCAGCTGAGGTAGTGGACACAAAATGTCGAAATCAAAACAAAAGTCACCCAGGGTCCTACCGTGAGTAAATCTGTGGCCCAGCCAGGACTTGAATGCAGATTTATACTGACACAGGCAAAGCTCCTAGACCTGACGCTAACCTGACAGAAATGTGGGAAAGTGCTTCAGGCCAGGGATGGCCAGACGCTTCTCTGGGAAACCCAGGAGCCTGAGTCTCCAAGGAGCCGGGCGTCCTGCCTTCGACAAGTGGGTCTTGTCGAGCTCACTCTTCCCATGCGGCTTGAGTGAGCAGGTAGCTGTACTGCAGTCCTTGGGAACCCAAATAGGTTGGGCTGGGAATGGCTGAGTGTGGGATCACTGCAATAAAATGAAGGGAGAGGAGCCCTCAGAGTGTCTCAGGGTGTGGGGAGCACAGGGCGTGTGCCTCGCATTCCCGGGTGGTTGAGACGCCACAGCTGATGATTATCATTATTATTCCTGCTCTGGCTTCTCTGAGCTTTCATCCTGCAGGACCCTGCCTTGCTGGCCGGGAGTCACCAACTAGCAAGGCGTCACTAACTAGCAAAGCCTCCTGGGGCAGGGCGGGGCGGGCAGGTCTTGGCTGCAAGGAAACACAACACTAGTTTGGGTTTCTTCCCCAGTGAGACCAGGGAATTAACTTCCTAACCCTGGAACCAGGGACAGACTTTCTCAGGGGGGAAACTGAGGCACAGAGCCAGGGAATGATTTGACCAAGATCCTGGGGGTCCTCACTATCCTGGCCCTACTCACCAGACCAGGCTTATCCTTCCCCAGACGGGGCAGGTCCTGTCGGCCTGGAGGGGAGCCAGGGAAGGTGAAGGTGTGGATGCTAGAAGAGAGAACTGGGTCTGGGCCAGGACAGCAGAGCTGGTACCCTCCTTGCCAGGTGCTGCAGGCATCATGAGGTCAGACTCCTGGTTTGGCGTCTCTCTGGAAGGTCCCTCCTTATGGGTGGATCAACCCAAGCCCCTGAGGGAGGCCAAGGCCACAGATGCAGACCTGCGAAATGCCCGGTTCTCTCGAATCAGACACTACATTCAGCACCTGGAGAGGAAGAGCCCGAGTCTCATAAAGACGGGCCAGGCCAGGGGCGGAGGGCCAGATGAGGCTCTGAGACAGGGAGAGGGGCGTGTGTGCATGCACACACGCGTTCGCTAAGGCCAGGCTTCTAGCAGTGGCATGTCCCTGCCTGCCCAGAGGAGATTGAAGAGCAAAAGATGTGAACACCAATCTGATGGCTGGGTGGGGGGCTGAGAGGAATCTTATTGGCAGTGGGAACCCCCAGGAGAAGGGAGGGAATGGCCTGATCAGCTGAGGCTGAGACCCAGCTGGTGCTGTCCACCGAGAGAGCAGTGAGCTTTGGGAACGTCTTCTGGCTTAATGCAGAGGTGGGACCACGGAGGGCAGGCTGAGAAGGATGAAGAGAGAGGATGGTAGACACAGCTGCGGAGGCCTCCACAAGCTCTCGCGTTCTCAGCGAGTCCCAGAGCCAGCCAACTACCCAAGCACTCATTGCGTGCTCGGTCTCGTCTGCCTCTTTGCGGGGCTTCTCTGTCCAAGGGATTCTCCAAGCAAGGATACTGGTATGGGTTGCCATGCCCTTCTTCAGGGGACCTTCCCGACCTGGGGATTGAAGCCGTGTCTCCTGTGGGTTGGCATGCAGATTCTTTACCACTGAGCCACCTAGGAAGCCCAATTCATTCAGTACCAACCATGTGTTAAGCAGCTATGATATGTCAGGTGCTCTGCTCTGAGCCGTGGCTTTGATTCTTAAGACATGGCCTCTGCCTTCAGAATAAAGACAAATCTTCCTACTTGGTTTCGTCCCCCCCACTCCACGTAGTGCAATACCAGGATCCTGGGCTGAGTCCCGAGGCATCTTCCTCTTTGGCCATTTTTGACCATGACTGCACTTGCTTCTGTTCCCACCGCCAGCTCTGAGTTCACTCAGGAGCAAGGCTCACTAGAATTCCTACCACTTTCTTGACACTTACCTAGCTAAAATAGTCACCCTTCAGTCACAAAAGTCATCTCTGTAGCTTGCAACTGTGATTAGACTTCTTCAAGAAGATGTACTTGTTCTTCAGGTGATCCTACCCTCTTTCAGATCAAATACAGCCTGCAAAGTCCCCACTCCCAGGGGTTACCTACGGTTGGGAAAGATTGAGGGCAGAAGAAGAAGAGGGTGTCAGAGGATGAGATGGCTGGATGGCATCATTAATGCAATGGACATGAACTTGGGTAAACTTCAGGAGATGGTAAGGGACAGGGAGGCTTGGCGTGCTACAGTCCATGGGGTTGCAAAGAGTCAGGCACAACTGGGCGACTGAACAACAACAATAACATAGCCCCCACCGGCTCGCCATCTCCTGTTGGTGACCTAAAGAAGTCGCAGAGGTTCCTTGTTGCTTAGTAGATACAACTGGAACACTTAGGAGCCCTCCCACACATTTCTAGCTCCTTTTATTATAACCCAAAGGTGTCCCTTCTCACCATCAGCACACTCGTCTTGTAACTCAGTAGCTGAGAAAGAGCAAAGAGCTCTTTAAGAGAACCACTTCCACATTCATAGTTGATTTATTCAACAAATATTTACTAACAGCCACTCTGTACCAGGCACTGTGACGTACTAAGATGGCTCTGATGGTGACTAGGGCAGATATGCCTCCTGTCCTGGGGGAGCCCATGAACAAACAGGACGGACACTAATAATGAAAACAGAATGGGATGTGTGGTCAGACTGGATGGCCATCTGGGGTTCCTGAGAGGCCGGGCATTTCCACTGTGGCTGCACAGATCTCTTTTACTTCCTGCCTGGATTCTTCACAGAGCAGAGCATGCTTTGCTGGGGAGGAGTGGAGAATGTGCCAACAGGATGTCTACATGGTAAGAGCCCAAAGGCATCAGTCCCCATTCTGTTCTCCCCCCGCCCCTGGGGAGGAGGTCCCGCCCTCCTTGAATTCAGTCTCCTAGGGAAGTGACACAGGAAGCAGGGACGGAATTAAGAGCTTAAGAATTCCATGTCCAAACAAACCATGAAAGTGAGAAGGGCTGCAAAAGGCACTTCCCAATTTCACCGTGCTGGGAAATACCAGATCCTGCCACTTCTCCAGAAAGCAGCCACTTTGTTAAGGGTGAAATTCACTCTCTTCTGTTCTCTGACTACACCGCCCATGAGAGGTGGTGACGATGTTTCATTTTGAAACTTGTCCATGAACGAAGGCTCTAAGCTCTTATGCAGTTGTTGGACGTTGAGTCAGTGCTTAACCACTATAATTTGCAGAAAAGTCCTCCAACAATCTAACCAAGACGAGACACTACATATTCCACTCGACTTGCTTGTCCACTGCTCTCTGTGGAATAGGGAAAATAAGGAAAAGTTATGAAGTATCCCCTACTCCTAATGTTTTCAGAAAACATCTATAAAACTGACAAAAATAAAAGGGTTTCAGAGCTGACGACCCTCATTCTCTGTAAGGGTCAGGATCCTGTGCAGAAACTTTTTTAGAGGACGTGACGGTGGGGTAAGAGGGTGGGGGCAGAGAGCTCCCATATTCTTGAATATAAGCCTGCTGGGTGCTTCCCCGGGGCCTTCTCGTGGGTGGGGGTCTCTCCCCATTTGGGGCCTCTATCATCTGGTTGTGGAACTGGAGTGGGCCTAAGAATGTTGTGGAGGTGGTGGGTGGGGTGGGGCTGGCCTGCGCAAGGCAGCAAGGCAGCAGTCGAGTGTTCCTTTTTAGATGCTCCTGGCAGAAGTGAAAGTGGCGTGAGCGCTAAAACAAGAAAAGCATCAGAAAAAAACTTTCAAAGGCCACTGCCCTAAGTCGCTGAGGGTTTCCTAAACCAACAGGCAAATCCCTACACTAGAAAGTTTCTTTCCCTCCATCTTTCCTGCCTCCCCCTGCTTCTTTATTTCCATCTTTCCTTTTGTTTCTCTTTCAATGGAAACACCTTCTTCCTCTCTTCCAGCCTCAATTCTACCATCTTTCCAGGTCAAGCTAAAGGCTAACCTCTTTCACACACCTTTCCCATCTAATCAATCTCCGGCTGTCCACTCCTTTCCCTGAATCACTTGGTATGACTACACAGTGTCTGGTGTTCCCCAGCTGTTTTGTGTACAAGTCTTCTTTCTCCAACCAGGTTGAAAACGTTTAGAGGGCAGGGGCCATTCCTTACATTTTAGAGTCCCTCAGCCCAGAGCTGGGTATCTAACAGGACTTTATTGAGACCTCCACTTGCCCTTTAGTTCTCATTAAACATCAGAGAATTCACACACGAAAATAAAAATAATAAAAGTGAATAAGCCTTCCTTTGGGTGGAGTTGTCAACCATTTTATACATCAGAGAATTCCTACTGGAGAGAAGCCCCATATCTGATGTGTCTGTGGGAGAGCCCTCGGGTGAGTCTGGAGGCTTGGAAGGCTCATCTGACTCAGTGTTCTGGAACTTAGTTACGTAGAACTTGATGTGGAGAAACCTTCGCTTAAGAGACCCAACACTGGCGTGCACATTAGAGAGAAGTGATGAATCTGAAGAATGTGGACAAATCTCCCTCGGGACCTTTACCAACCAACATCAGAGGATTCACCTGAGTCAAGAGCAGGGGAGATGCGGGGGATACAATAGGATGCAAAGGGGCCACAGCTCCTGTCTCTGTACAGCTCGTCTCTGATCCATTTCTCAGCTGAAAAATTGAGACTTGGACAGGAAGCATTTTCTACCGTAGGTACAGCTGGAATATCACAAAACTTTGATTAGTGCTATTTAAAAAAAAACACAAAACTTGAAACACTTCCATGTCTGATTTTCTTTGTCATTATTTCTCAACAGGGAAGGGAAGGGATGATGTCCTGGAACGCTTGTTACTGATGGTGAAATGGGGTTGGAGGGGCTGCATCACAGGTCAGGATAAGAGTTCTGTTCTCTGGGGACCTTTCTTTGATGTGCTGGGGACCATGCTAGGTGCTAAAGGAGATCAGAGCTGAAAAGAGAGGTCCTTGCCCTCAAAAAGCTCATAACCCAGGAAGGGAACAGACAGGTTCTTACAATCTGCTTTAACGGGAGTGAACATGAAAAACAGCAGAGGCATGAGATACAGGAAAGGAGTCCCACGTTCCTTTGGGAAAGTAGGATAAGCCTCACAGAGGAGGTATTGTTCTATAATAGCTGAGACATAAAGGATGAGGAGTTTGCCAGACAAACAAGTGAGGAGAGGGTGTTCCAGGCAAAGGCACTGACATAAGAAAGGGTATGGCTGTTGAGGATCGTGAAGCAATTCAATCTGTAAAGAATGGTGAGGGTGGCATAGGGGTGGGGTGGGCATAAGCTAGCCAGGCAGTTAGACGAGGGGAAGATAACATGAGGCCCCTGAATGTCCTGCAAAGCAGTTCAGATTTCCCTTTAAGCAATGGAAGCTGAATTAGTTTCCTACTGCTGCTGTAACAAATTGCCACAAACTTGGTAGCATAAAACCACACAGATTTATTATCTAACAGTTCTGGAGGTCAAGAGATTCACTGGGCCAAAGTCAAGGCGTCAGCAGACTGTGTTTCTTCTGGGGGCCTCAGGAAAGAGTCAGCTCTTTGCTTATTCCAGTTTCTAAAAGCTGCTGACATTCCTTGGCGCTTGTCCCTCTCCCATCTTCAAAGCCAGCAATCACACCATTCTGACCTCTGCTTCCTGGTCACTTCTCCTCTGACCCTAATGTTCTTGCCTCTCTTTTCTAAGGATCTTTGTGATTAGATTGGACCCACTGGATAATGGGGCTTCCCTGGCAGACAGTAATGAGTCTACCTGCAATGCGGGAGCCCAGGTTCAATCCCTGGGTCGGGAAGATCCCCTGGAGAAGGAAATGGCAACCCACTCGAGTATTCTTGCCTGGGAAATCCCATGGGGTCCATGGGGTCACAGAGTCAGACACAACTGGGTGACTTCACTTTCTTTTTTCTTTCACTGGATTATCCAGGTTAAGGTCTGCATTTCAAGATCCTTAACTTAATCCCATCTGCAAAATCCCTTTCACTAACATAAGGTAATATATTCACAGCTTCTGGGTTTAGGATGTGGACATATTTAGAAGGCTATTATTCTGCTTATCACAGGAGGCATGCCAGAATTCTGAGCAGGAGGGTGGGGGTAATTGGAGTATTGGGTAGTACAGCATCGTGGTTCAAACAGCAGCTGTTGGAGTCTGACCTCCTGGATTCAATCCTGACTCCATCATGTAAGACTTATGTGACCTTATATCACTTCCTACTTCACTTCTCTCTGTTTCCTCATCTGTGAAATGAGAATATCTACCTCAAAAGACAGTCGGAAGGATTCTGCAGACTAACAGAGGTGCAACACTTAGGAGAGTGGAAAGGACTCAAGCTGGGGACATCTTGGTGCTCAGTACATGCTAAGAACAGCAATCTGGCCAGGAAAAAGACTGCAGTCAATGCCATGCAGAGCAGAACATAGCTTCTAGGGGACCCATTTCCACAGGACCATCAACACGATAGGAAGGAGGTCTCCAAGCGGCAGGGGATTCTATGGCACAGAGGAATCATGCAGGTCCTCTGAATGGCACCATGTTGCTCAGCAGAGCTCTCACCTTCTTCCTCTCTGCTGGCAAAATGAAATGAGAGAAAGAATTTGCACCAATCTGTTCCTGTCCTTAGGTGGGGTTCTGTCTGTGTTGGATAATATTAGAGTGTTCAGTTCAGTTCAGTCGCTCAGTCGTGTCCAACTCTTTGCGACCCCATGAATCGCAGCACGCCAGGCCTCCCTGTCCATCACAAACTCCCAGAGTTCACTCAGACTCACGTCCATCGAGTCAGTGATGCCATCCAGCCATCTCATCCTCTGTCGTCCCCTTCTCCTCCTGCCCCCAGTCCCTCCCAGCATCAGAGTCTTTTCCAATGAGTAAGCTCTTCACATGAAGTGGCCAAAGTACTGGAGTTTCAGCTTCAGCATCATTCCCTCCAAAGAAATCCCAGGGCTGATCTCCTTCAGAATGGACTGGTTGGATCTCCTTGCAGTCCAAGGGACTCTCAAGAGTCTTCTCCAACACCACGGTTCAAAAGCATCAATTCTTTGGCGCTCAGCTTTCTTTACAGTCCAACTCTCACATCCATACATGACCACAGGAAAAACCATAGCCTTGACTAGACAGACCTTTGTTGGCAAAGTAATGTCTCTGCTTTTCAATGTGCTATCTAGGTTGATCATAACTTTCCTTCCAAGGAGTAAGCGTCTTTTAATTTCATGGCTGTAGTAGGTGATGCTTTGTCTTAAGCTCTTCCCTGAGATCCCTGGAACAAGTATTTGATTTGACACAGGGCCAGTGAAAAACCTGGCAACATCTCAGCCACATACCCAGTGTGACCATGAGTGTGCTTCTGAGTTGATGGACAACTGGTTTGGGGCCTCTTCTTCCCTATCTTCTCTGTCCCTATTTTCTGGTACCAATGAACCTGAAGCTATCAAAGAAAATCTCTCCTTTCTGTTGTTTTTCTCTGTTCCTGCTGCTGCTAAGTCGCTTCAGTCGTGTCCACTCTGTGCGACCCCATAGACGGCCTCCCAACAAGGCTCCCCCATCCCTGGGATTCTCCAGGCAAGAACACTGGAGTGGGTTGCCATTTCCTTCTCCAATGCATGAGACTGAAAAGCGAAAGTGAAGTCGCTCAGTCATGTCTGACTCTTAGCTACCTCATGGACTGCAGCCCACCAGGCTCCTCCGTCCATGGGATTTTCCAGGCAGGAGTGCTGGAGGTAGGTGCCATTGCCTTCCCTGTTATTTTTCTCTACAGAACTCTAAAGGAGCAGTTTTGGATTGCCTAGAAGTTTACCTGCAAATGGATAAAATACAGGACACCCAGTTAAACCTGAATTTTCAGCTAAACAATGAATGATTTTAGTATGTCTCAAATGTTACTATAAGTTTAAAGTGAAGTGAAGTCGCTCAGTTGTGTCCGACTCTTAGCAACTCCGTGGACTGCAGCCTACCAAGCTCCTCCACCCATGGGATTTTCCAGGCAAGAGTACTGGAGTGGGTTGCCATTGCCTTATGTTTAGTAATACTTTAAAAACCAGATTATTTGATTAACCAGAATACTCTGTTCCCTAAATTCATCATATAATACTTTATGTTCTTTGATGTAATCTACAAGCGAGATTGGTATTCAAGCCCTGAAAGTTCTCGCACCTTCTGCGGGTAGACATTCTCTGTACTAACACAGGAAAAGGAGGGAAGACTATTTCCAGAGGGATGGCAAGGGTCCAAATAGTGAGGACTGGTCCCTCTATTTCTCTGATATGAATGGTGATAACTGTGATACAGTTTCTTCTTCTGCCCAACTCTGAGATTCAGAGAAGCTCAGTTCCTGCTCCGTATCGCATCTGCCCTCCACCTTAATGCGGAGGATCATCGCTGCTGCTCCAGGACCCAAGGATGACCAGGACACCCATTCTGCTTAAGTATATTGAGATTATTTTGTCTACATGGCTGCCTTTGATCTGGACTAGGATAATGATGATGACTCTCACCATCTATGGGATGTAAGTGAAAGTCTGTCTCTGGATTGGGTGTGTATAATTTGCACTCACTGTTATATGGAACACATAAACGAAAGAACAGCTGAAATCTGCAAGCCTAGTCACTGTTGGCACTAGGTTTGCTCAAGGTTTGGCTCTCAGGCTCCAATGGCACCCCACTCCAGTACTCTTGCCTGGAAAATCCCATGGATGGAGGAGCCTGGTAGGCTGCAGTCCATGGGGTCGCTGAGGGTCGGACACGACTGAGAGACTTCACTTTCACTTTCATGCACTGGAGAAGGAAATGGCAACCCACTCCAGTGTTCTTGCCTGGAGAATCCCTGCTGTCTATGGGGTTGCACAGAGTCGGACACGACTGAAGTGACTTAGCAGCAGCAGCTCCATCCCATGTAACTCCTCCAATCTAGAATGACCCTCCTTTTTTATTCAACTTGAGCCCTCTAAACTTCGGTCTGTGGCGGGGAGTGGGGGGTAAACACCTGAAATCTTCCAACTTACCTTGTTTGCAGGCTGAGGCTCAGCCCTGCCGCCAGTTAGGGCTTCAAGCAGATGATCACTTCCAGGTCACTCCCTGGTCATCTGCAGCCACTCTCCACTGCAGCATATTGTTCAGCCTGGTGCTGTTAGGTGGGACTTGAGTTTTCACATCCAAGTTGTTTAGACATGTTGTGATGGCTGGTTTCTACATTTCTGTACTCACCCCCATTTCAGCATCATTTCAGAAACTCTAAGTAAATGCAAAAGATTATAACAGTTTATGAAACAGGAAGGAATTTTACCCCCTCTGGATGTGAACTGACCCACCCAGCTGAAGGCAGGAGGCCTAACCACACAGGATTAACTGTGTTCTCTAGCACCTCCATTACTTCTAGAAAAAGTGACCCTGAGGGGCCAGGGGAATTAATGACTTAATGCCCACAAAGCTCTAGGAACAACTTGCTGCAGATAAGGTCTCATTATCGTTAATTGTTGTTATTATTTTTGTTATTGTTGTTCTTAACCCAACTCCTGTGAAAAGCTGCCACAGCTCTGTTAGTGACCTCAGGTCAGGGGTTTAATGAATACCTCTTCTGAATGCCAGAGGCCCCAGGCACTATGTTCCCGCCTCCACATCCAGGCTCCACCTCCTTGGAGCTCCGCCTTCAGGGTCCTAGCAACCTGGCAGATCTTCCCAGGCCCTGTCTGAGGGACTCCATCGTTCTTCAGTCCCGCAAACACTCCAGCTCCCACTGCTCCCAGCTCCAGAGACCCGCATCCCCTTTGCCACCTCTCCCCCATGGAATCTCACACACCTCTCTTGACCTTGTCTCCCCTTTTCTGCAGTTTTCTAGCACTCCCAACACATTTCTTTTGACTCCCAAACTGCTCTCCAGAGCCAAGGCTTTTGAGGATCACGAAAGCTAAGAGGGGGTTCCCTGAGCCCTGTCCTTCACCCTTGCATTCCCCATGTCCTCCACTGCATCCCAGGTCTCGAATCCCACCTTTGTGAGACCTTCCGGATTGCTCCTCAGGTGGCAAGGCCGGTTGGGTGGGTTTGGTTTAGGGTTACAGAGTTTGGCACTAACTCACAGCCCCGTGCAGCTGCCTTCTTTAATTAATTACTTCCAATTTTTGAAAAATCATCTCTTCATTTGGACCTCAGTGCATGCCTCTGGGGCACATGTCACATCAATTACACACAACAATTAAGTCTGCTGCCTAAAGAAGCTGTGAGCCTCTTAAACAACTCAAACACAGCTTGAGCCTAACTGCCTTAGATCACTCAGCTGTACATGCACCTTGAGGCCGAACCCCCAGGGGAAGAATCGAGCTGCAGCAGTCCACTTAGGAATGGAAGATGTTCTCTTGTTGTGGGTGCCTGCCCTGGGCCACCCATGCTCCCTAACCCCAGGGTTCCTCTTGGCCTTTGCTTAAATAGTCAGGAAGCTCAGGTGGTTTCTCTCGGGTAGTAACAATGTCTCTCAAATTCCAAAGCCCGCCTCTCTACTGTCCTAATTGGTCATCTTGCCTGGATAAAGATGAATCTGAGGCCCTCACACAACAGGATGGGGACTAAGTTAATCTGTCCTTCCATCCATAGAGATGGTAGACACAGGCTTAACTAATGCTTTCACAGTGGTTTGAATTAGGAAAACAGTCACAGATGTTGCTTGAGGGTAGAGATAATTTCTTAATAGTCCTTGATTCCCACCTTGCATGACAGACACTTGGTAGATATTTCAGGAGGGTTCATAGAATGCTGAAGACAGAAAGGGGTAAGAGCATGCAGTACATCTACAAACAGTTTTCCATGTGCAAAGCAAGTAGACATATGGGATTGGTTTAAAACCTCAGCCTCATTAACTTTGTCCTTTCTACCCAATAGGAATTAAAAAAACAAACAAACAAACACATTAGTAGGCCACGTAAATGTGGCTTTCCTTCTCTATTTAACTCATTTCTTTATTGGCATACGTGAGTCACCTGTGAATCTTTTTGTCCGTTTATCTTTGCCAGAATCGTGGCTGGCCATTTGAGTCCAAACTTCCAGAGAGCAGAGACCACATGTGTTCCATTTGCTTTGTATGGTGTCCAGCAAAGGGCTGCAGTACAGTATTACAGACAAGTCCTGGACTTGGACCCTAGAGACCCAGGATTTCATTCTGGTCATGTTATCCTTAAAATCTGGACCTTGTTTTTAATATATTGTTTTAAAAAAATTAGCAGAAACAAACATTTTCTGCCCTTCCTACCTTCCAGTGTTGAAGGAAGAATTAAGTGAAATATTGTAAAAGAAAGATTTGTAGAAGTTGTCACATAGAGTGTGTTTTTTAAAAAAATTATATGGAGAAAGAAATGGCAACCCACTCCAGTATTCTTGCCTGGAAAAGTCCATGGACAGAGGAGCCTGACAGGCTGCAGTTCATGGGGTTACATGACTGAGCATGAGTGCATGAGGGTGGAGGAAGATGGGTTGATAGCAATAAACTGGTAGAACTAAAAAAAAAAATTATAAAATGCATTTTGATGATAAGGACACCAGAGTAATTATGACCTAAACTCTGAGATGTTTCAGTTGGAGAAGCTGATGTGTAGAGACCACAGCTGTATGGAGTTCTGAACCAGATGATGGTCCCAGGCCATGCGGCAGCTAAATCAGCTGAGATCAAAGTGGCCAAGAGCCTCAAGAGCCTCCCTCATCTTTGTCCCCAAAGCAAAAGAGCTCCACTCACATACCTGACCTTTTAGTGCATTCTGGCATTTGTTTTAACTTTTCATTGGAATTTTAGTGGGGGTGGTGCAAGTTGAGACGGTACAGAATGAAAGCGCCCATGGACCACATACACACAAGTGCACACACACAAGCCCCCTGGCAGACAAGCCAAGAGTCCAGCTTTCTGGGTTGTCTCTAAACATTATCACTTGAGAAAAAAGTGGCTACCAAAGGGAAGTCCAGGACAACTTTATCCATTCTGTAAAAGGGGCAGTTTCTTATAGCAAGGGCTTCGAGATGAGAAATTAGATAGTAACTCTTAGGAAAGGAATGGAATTACAAGGTATTAAGGAACACAGTCAACTTTCTAAAGGAGAATCCTAGGTATTACATCTGAAAGGCTCTAAAAGCCATATAATCCCCTCTTCTTACAAAACCTCAAAGGTGGAGTGATTGAACAAAGGTCACAGCACTACAAGTTTGAGGGCCTAGGAAACCCCGAACAGAACTCTGGCCCCAAGTCTGGTGCAATACCTGGGGTAACATTAGTCAACGGGTAGGCAGGGAGCCACAGCCACTGCCCCTCCACGTGGAAAGAACTAGTATTGACTAGGGCTGCATCCCTGGAAACTTGGGGAGCAAAGAAATGCAGTGAATCGGGAGCTTGTACTAGGCTGTCCAGCTCACCTTATAGGAACCAGATAGCTCTGCTGCTGTTTAAATTAAATCTGTAAGATTTTCAGAGCTGTCAAAATATACAGAACTTTTTACTAAAATGTTTAAATTAAAAAAAAAAAAATGGTGGGAGTTCCCTGGTTGCTCAGTGGTTAGGGTTCTGGGCTCTCACTGCCATGGCCCAGGTTCAATCCCTGGGGAACCAAGATTCCACGAGCTACACGGCATGGCCAATAAACGGGTGGGGGTAAGGGAGTTTTGCTGGTTTTGGCTGATGGCCTTAATGAGATGGTGAAGAATTATCCAGGACCAGGAAACCAGGATGACAGAAGTCTCATTTTCCAATAAGGCCAGATGTGGGTGCTAAATATTGCCTGTAATGACTGCCAAGCAGAAGAAGGGAGGCACTGAAACTAGCCAAGTGCCGACAGTACTTCTTCGGGTAGGTTCTCAAGGGGGAAGTGTTAAGGGGGAGCAGAGGAACTAGGATCACCGTGCCAGGCCCAAGGCCTTCCAAAGTACCTGTCACCAACACCTCAAATACACGGGTCAAGTCCCAAGTGCCTGGAGAGAGCAAAGAGGAAGAAAACATGAAATAAAGGAGATATGTAAAACTGAATATTAGAACTATTATCCCTCACATGGTGCGGCTACTTGTTTTCACTCCACAGGAAAATGCAGCCATTTTTCCAAGAAGCCCTTTGAGAGGACAGCATGTGGGAGTCAGAAGACTGAGTCCTGCCCTGCCTCCATTGTTGACTGGGCTGGGTGATTTAGGCTGAGCCAGTAGACACACCTTGGCTTGAATTGCCTTCATTGGGAATAATACCTGTTCTGTTTGCATCATGGGGTTGTTGGAAAATCTGATAATGGATATAACCTGTGTGCAAAAACCGTAAAGCACTCTTCAAGTGGAAGGTGATATTACTACTATTCCAAAGACTAGGAGCCCTTCAGAGGTTTGGCCCATGGGCAGAAACTCCGAGAGACTTGGTTCTTCAGCCCTCACTCTGCATACCCCTCTTCCAAGAGGCAGAGTGGGAGAAGGGATGGAACAAATGTCCAAGAAGGCAAAGTTAGCTATCTCAGTGAGATGTTCTAGGCTCACTAGCCTCCATGGATGCCAAGGTTTTTCTCACATTGAATCTAGGTTTTTCCTTTTACTACTCATGCTTGTTTCCTCCTGTTTTTCTTGAAGATTTTCTCTCACCTGCTTCAATATTACATTATTTTTAGTTAATGTATTTTTATTTTTAGTGTTTACATTACATTATTTTTAGTGTTTATCCACTGAAGACATTCACTATTGAAGAACTTGACCCAAAGTTGCTAAATTATGATCCCTGGAGTCCAAGTGTAATAAAAACGAAGCATCTGTTTTGAGAAGTAGCCAAGGATAGAGTCAGCCCTGGAACCCTTTAATTTATAAAGTTTCAATCTCTTCCCTTTTCCCAGACTCAGGTCATTTTATTCCCCACAGGAATTTTTGGGGGTGCAATTTTTGGAGAAGTAGCTGCATACATATTAAAAATGTTGAGAGCTCAGATTTAGTGCAAGAACATTTATTAAGTGTAGTGTAAGAATAATAAAGAATTCCAATTAAGATAAAATTTGGAAAACATCAGGGAACTTTGGTTTATGGTGGGAAAGGTCATGACTTGGTTCTACTCCACTGGAGGCCTTTACTTTGCCTGGTTCATTTCCCCTCCCTGTACTGCAAGCGCTTTCAATTATGGACAGCTTCTCTTGGCGATGAACTTGGATAAATGCTACCTTGTTAGCTAATAGTACCATTAATTATATTAATGATTAATAGCTAATTAGTCATGATGCTGTAATGCTTAAATGGAGGCTTCCTTTCTTTCGGCAGCTCCGTATCTCAAGCACAATAGCGCACACGCGCCTGCACACACACACACACAATCCCCTTCCCTATTTCTGGCCGCAGAACAAGCAGGGTTCTAAATTTGTTTTTCTGACAAGTCTGGGCGATCTCTATATTTCTCGTTTTTATTAGCTGTCTCATTCATCAGACAAATAGCCCACGACTGCTTACATTCCGTCTTTTTTATTTCTGTCTTCTGTCACCCACACCGCCCTTCAGTAACAAGGGGGCCAGAGTCAAGTTGTTTTTTGTTTGTTTACCTTATAAACCAAAAAACCTCCTTGACTTCTACTAAATCTCGTTTGGACCTACTTTTCTACTTTGGCCCCCTTTCTGAACTTCACTTTCCCTAATCTTAACCCGCTCTCTACTTCGTGGAACGCTCCCACTCTCCAGCCCAAAGCTCCCTCCGACTCTACATTTTGGCTTCCTTTCAGCAGCCACGCCCCCAGACCCAAGGAGAGCGGCGCGCACGCGCACTCCACGCCTTTACCTGGGCGCTCGGCAGTGGGCGGAGTAGGGGAGGCGGGGGTGGAGCGGGAGTCGGCGGTTGTGTGGGAGGCGAAGAGCTCACAATGTGGCAGCGGGGAGAAAAGGTGCGCCAGGGCCGGCCCCGAGGGCTGCGCATGCGCGCCGCCGCGCCCAGCGGCCGGGATGCCAGGGGGGCGGGCGGAGGGAGGTGTCGGGCTCCCTGTTGGGCGGGCGGGGGGGGCCGGCAAGGGAAGGGGCCGCGGGCGCGCGCGCGCTCTCGCCGCCGCTCGCTCTCCCTCTCTCCCTGCCCCCCTCTCTGCACACACAACCACACACGCACACCCCCCCCTCCCCTGCCTCCCTCCCCGCGCACCGCCCGCCCCGCCAGCCCCGCTCGCCCTCGCGCGCTCGGAAGGGAGTCGCGAGACGTCGGAGCGGCGGCCACGTAGCGCTGCGGCGGCGGCGGCGGCGGCGGCCGAGGCCGGGTCTGCGGAGCGGCCCTGAGGACAGACGTTGGGCAGGGGGGAGGGGCCGGCCCGGCCGGCGGTTGTTACTCGAGCGCCGCGGCTACAGGCCCCCCGCCGCAGGGATGGACCGCCGAGGCGGCGGTCGGGGCGGCGGAGGCGGAGGCGGCCGGCCCGGGTGAGTAGGGGCCCCTGCCCCCCACGTACACGCCACAGTCGCGGCTGCGCCCCTGGCAGCAGCCCTTCCTCTCCGCCGCCCTCCGAGCCGACAGGGGCTCTGGGCGCCGGGTTAACCCTTCGCCGAGGCAGCTGCGTGCACTAGGCCGGAGCAGCCCCCATCCGGAGGGGAGGCCCCGGGCGTTGAGCTCTTCTGGCCCGGAGCCTGGTTGGAGGCGCCGGCTTCTGTTCCTTCGCCCCGTCTTTCTCGGACCCGGGCTGGGCTCCAGTTTTGCAGAGTGCGCTCGCCCAAAGGCCCGAGGGGAAGCTGGGGTTGCACGGGGTAGCGGGCCGAGGGGAGGTTTGCACCGGTCCTCCTTCGAGCATTCTCCTGCCCAGCAGCTGGTGGCTTGCACCCACTGCCTCCCCTGCCCTGCGGCTGCGGCCAAACCACCAACCCCCGGGAGTATTGTGCCGCCTGAGATAAAAATGCATCTAAGTGTACACCCGCCCAATACTCACCCAGAGGGTAATGCAGACCTTTCTCCACCCCCACCACAGCCTCCCCTCCAATCAGGCTCTGCTTAAGATTCTTAGATGGGAGCCACTAAAGGTAGTGACACCCCCGTTACATATGCACAGAACATGTTCATTGTCGAGGAATGTCTCCGCCAGAAATGAAAAATAACCCCTGCTTCACCCTGGAACACTGTCTTCACGATTTAAGATCTCGTCTGCTCTTCTTGAAGAGGGCCAGTCTTTGATCACATCTAGCACATCCCTCCCCCACAACACGCGCGCGCGCGTGCACACACACACACACACACACACACACTTCCTGATTGCTGAACAGTCCCTGTCATCGCGGATCCATTGTCAGGAATGGCTTGTGCCAATCAAAGGAATGTGCTTTTGCCTTTGGAGAAGGGTGCTTTCCACAACCATGCTCTCAGGATATTGCTGTGTGAGTCTTGTCTTTGATTGTCCTCAGGTTGCCTCTGTGTTCAAGTATCATCTTTCCAGCGTTTGCCCTATGTACATTACATCTCCCGTGGATCCCCAGTAATACCTGAGTGATGGGTTTTTTCCCCCCAGTTAATTACGTATGGTGTGTGGGAATTTCATTTTTTTTAAAATTTCGTTTGTTTTGTTGTAATGTTTAACATCTGTGGTCAAGGCATAGTAAATATATAGGGTAATATTTTGGGACGAATTTTTTTTTTTTCTTCTTTTCCAGAGATGGCATGGTCCGTATTGTTCTGGGAATGGCAAATAGCACATGCTTTGTTGACATGTGTGTGCTTAGGGAATGAAGAGCTGCTGTGGTTGGCGTGTGAGAGTGTGTGCACTGAGTGCTGGTTGTGTTCCCATGTAGGGCTGATTTGAGAGTGGTGAACTGTACCGTGACAGGGCTGGCAGGCATCTGGGATGTTTGTATCAGGACTGTGCACATATATTCAGATAGATACTGCCTTTAGTATAATTTTGTTGAAAATGTACACTGCTGTGTTTTCGGGATTCTGAAAATGTCTATTTTAGTGGTTCCTAACCTCTCTTTGGATTCATGGAAGCCGTTAGGACCCTCTTCCAGGGGGAATAGACACTCGTAATTTTGTATGCAATTACAGTCATCTTGAGCCTGGTCCTGGGCCCTGAGGTTAAAATCTGTATTGAAAGGACTTTGAGTTTTGTGTTTTGCTTTCTTTCTTGAGGATTGGCATTACTTTGGTCCTGAGCAGTAAGCAACAAACTAGATGAAATATGTATCCTCGTGTTTTGTTCTTTGATTACAGTGAGTTAGGTATTTGTAAGGTATCATTTCTCTGTCTTGCAGTAAAGAAATGTATGTGAGAATTTCAGAAAAAGTTAAAACTGGAGTCAGAATAACTTGTTTAAATGTATTTAAATGTGCCTGGCACTATCTTCTAAGTATAGCAGGTTTCAACAGCAGAATCAGTGGTCCGTTTTCTAATGCCTATCTGGAATCAATTTGTGTTGTTTGAGGTTGATCTGATCTCTTAAAAGAAGGCCTTATCTTTCCTATGGTAGAGTACCTGCTCTGTGAAGATTTTTCAACTTTATTAAATGTGATTTCATGTCTCTTTTTCAGAGCGATGTTAGCAGCAGAATCATCCATTTTTAAATTTTGTTTTAATGGAAGGATTTTAATTATAATAAGGAAATTCAATCTCCATGTTTAAGATCTAGAACTAGGTATGAATGTTGCACCATTCTAAAATAAGCAGGGGATAAATATCAACTATTCTTGTTTAAATCACCCTGCCCTCAGCCTTTGCCTTTTGACCATGTCTCAGTCAGGAGACAGTGTGTGATAGTGTTATGATGGGCAGTGAGATAAAAGAAACAGGTCCCCAGCTCTCCAGGAGCTTGTAATTCTGATAATATTTTTCGCTTACAAAATCCTTTAGGACGTTCATATTTTTGATATTTTGGAGTTTCTGAGAGGCTAAGGAATTTATGGTATTAACTGCATTTTGGATGGCAAGGGAGCCTTGGAATCTTGGATAAAACTTGTTTCATTCACCTGAAGAATAGCATTTATTCTAATAATTATGCAGTATATCCTATGAAATTTGAAAGCATGCTGAGATTGCAAATATTGCATTTTTATTATCTAATAAACGTGATTGAGGTGGCTTATATTGCAGGTTATGTTTTCTTTCATGTCGTGCCTAAAGTTTTACTGTCAGAAATTATTTGCCTATCCTAAGCCCAAGGAATTTCAAAATTGCAAATATGTTACTTTTCTTTCTCAGTATAGTATATGACAAATCATTAAAATCTCAGGGGACAGTGTGCTTCCTTGATTTAACATCACAGAACCTCTTCTAACCAGTCACTTACCTAGGTAAACACCCACACACCACAAAGCAGCTGATCATATAACTCATATGGCTGTGAGAACAGCATTCTCTCTGACAAATTCAGAGCTTGGAAGCTGGAAAACAATTGCATAGCAGTGAAACATGGAGTAGTGGTGCCGGCTGCTCACTCTCATTAACACAAACAGCTTGCTGTAGTTTTTTCAACGCTCTTCTTCAGACACCCTTCCCTTAGGAGGTTTCAGATCAGCAGCTTCTACTCAAGGGAAACAGCACCTACTTTCTGCAACTGTGGCCTCAAGATCTGATGCGTGACACCCAGAGCTGTTTCCATTTCTGCTTTCAGTATGGGAAGTAATCTTGTAGTGTGGTAAGAAAATACTTTTCAAGTCTGTAGAAAAAAGTTGATTAGTAATGCTGCTGATGTGATTTTGTTTTTGAATGTCTGAAGCCTTTCGAAGAAGCAAACTTGTAAAAGTGAACTGTTTAAAAACAAATCACCCTTTTCTCAAGAGTTTTGGAAAATTTCACCAAAATGTGAATATACTCTTGAGTTTCATTTCCCTTGTTCTAAAAAGTCAGTTGAGAGACAACCAAAAGCAAAAAAGAACTCAACTGGACTCTCTCGTATTTTGAATCGTAGCCTTTGGAACTAAAGGAGGTGACTGCATTTCCTCGCCAGGAATTCCTGAGTCTTATGCTACCGTTTTAGGTATGATGTTTTTCTCATCTATTGTCATCATTTCAGACAGCATTTTGATAAAAATGATTTTGATAAGCAGAATTTATTTTAATAAAAGTAAGTTGGTGTTGGAGTTAGTGACTTTAGCTGAGGGATGATCAGGAAGATGGTTCTTTGGAGCCAGGCAGAACTAGGTTTGAATAAAGCTCCGCTGCCTTTACAGCATTGGACTAGTCACCTTGACCTCTCTATAGCCTCAGTTTCCTCATCAGAAGAATGGGGCTTGTTATGATATTAGAGATAATAGATATGAACTTCTGGAACACAGGCACATATACACATTAAGGACTCAATGGTAGGACAGGAGTGATGGAGGGAAACTGCAGATCATTTTGGCTTACAGGATTTAGAAGTCTGGTGCTGCGATCTGCATACTTTAATTTGTGCTGATTTGAGATGAAAAAATTGCAAATATTTAACTTGGTGCATACCTAAGTCTTGCAGGTGCACTGTGCTTGTTGGAACTTTGATTTGTTGCTCTATGGCTGGCTGAACTTGGTGGAGACAATAAAACTTAGCTCCAAATTCAACAGTGTTACCCACAGGCTGTGCTTGTTTTAAGCCTTTTCAGAGCTTACGTGGTGAAAGGGGTGTTTTAGGACACTAATGTAGCTCAATGAGTTCTGTGTCCAGAGCTGAATCACGTGCAAAGCCTTGTGTAAATTTTCATGGTTAATGCAAGTCATAAAGTGCTTGGTGGAATCAGTGAAGACATCCAATGCTTATTTTAGTTAATCTGTTTGTTTATATAGCAGTTATCTTTGATATTTGAAAACACTTATGAACATTTTTTTCTTAAAAAATTCTCATTGGTCTTCTGAGGTTTTGATCATAAACTATTATTAGGGCTATAACTTTGAGTGCCTAAGGCATTTTTGCTTTGATGGGTGAAGGAAAGAAAAGTAAGGTCCCTTACCTGTCAAATTTGATCAGCTCTCCACTTTAGACCTATAACTTTAGGTTGTGTATATAGTTCCCAGCATTGTTTTTAGTCAAAAAGGCAAGTTTATGGTAAAATACATTATTTTTTTTTAATGGCAACCCACTCTAGTACTCTTGCCTGGAAAATCCCATGGACGGATGGAGGAGCCTGGTGGGCTACAGTCCATGAGGTCTCAAAGAGTCGGACATGACTGAGCGACTTTACATACATAAACATAGTTTAAGAGTCTGGTTACTTTGAAAAGTAGATTCAGGGCACGTATACAGTTTTATTCAATACACAGAACTTTAAAAATAGGGTTTCTTGAGTTCTATAGAATTAAATTATTCTGTCCTTTTTGCAGAATATCACTGTGATAAGTCCATAACCCAAGAGTTAGCTAGAGACTTTTCAGATAAGGTAGGCACATCAGTAATGCATTAGGAAATAGCTCAAGGGAATCTGCTAAGCCTTATTTTCTTTTATTATTGAGCCACCTAGGGGCTTGCCCATGAGTGGAATCAGTCACTAGTATTGGATTGCTGATAAAGAGGAGTTGGCAAGTAATGGTCTTAGCCTCACCTTAGACTTTGCAGAACACTTGAAAAAAACTTAGTCTTGGCCAGAATGTATAACAGCAGCATTTATGCTATGTGAGCCCACTGACTAAACAAGGTTTAGATGAATGAGTTAGCATAATTTTTTCTCAACTATAGTACATTTTGCCAAGTAAACTTTTTTTGGAAGTGGTGCTTTTTTTTTTTTTTTTTTTTTCTGTCTAGTTTACTGGAGTCAAATGGCTCAGTAGATGGCTTGTTGCTTTTGTCAGTTTCTTGATAGGCCAGTCAGTGTGTGGTGAGAAGGGATTGCTGGAAGAGAATAAGAATGGAAATAATGCAAAGAATGGCTCCTGAGCATGATTTTTGGTCTTTACCATGGATGTAAAGACCATGGTATCAGAGAATTGTGACTCTACCTGGATTTCACCAAGATAGGCAGTGTGGGTGATTCCTTTTGACTTCAATGCTAATGTAGAATATAATCTTCAACACATTTATACTTTTCAGCTTTGTGATTTAGATTCAGTTTGGGGGATTCAATGGAATATAACTTCTTTTTTAAAATAATCTTTTAAACATTTTTTGTTTATTTTTCGCTCCACTGGGTCTTGGTTGCTGCTCATGGGCTTTCTCTAGTTGCATGGCGCAGGGACTGCCCTAGAGTTGCGGTGCATGGGATTCTCACTGTGGTGATTTCTCTCGGGGAGCAAAGGCTGTAGGCGCAGGGGCTTCAGTAGTTGTGGTGCACAGGCTTAGTTGCTCCACAACATGTGGGATCTTCCTGGACCAGGGATTTAAA
The DNA here is from genome assembly GCF_019923935.1 of Bubalus bubalis. Classification (NCBI taxonomy): domain Eukaryota; kingdom Metazoa; phylum Chordata; class Mammalia; order Artiodactyla; family Bovidae; genus Bubalus; species Bubalus bubalis. The sequence goes on along the minus strand of NC_059159.1, from coordinate 25,863,507 downwards.
CTTGTGTCCCCTGCATTGGCAGGTGAATTCTTAACCACTGGACCACCAGGGAAGTCCCAGCATATAACTTCTTAATTATACTGTGTGAGCTATAAAATGAGATTTATAACTAGGCCCTTATAAATTGTTTTTACCCTTTTGAATATATCATTTTAATATATCTAGAATAATATCAGTGGCCTATGAATATTGAAATGTAAAAAATAATACAGTAAAGTACTGTTTTGTTTCTTGAGGGGGTGGCAAGGAGAGCATTTGTGACTTCAGTTTGGTACATAAATCTGTTTTTTTCCCCTGGTTCCTCTTAAAACTATGCCCCAGCTGCCCACAGAGTTTTCCTATATTAATATACTAAGAGCTGAAGTTTGAACAAAAAAGATCTTAATGACCTGGATAACCACAATGGTGTGATCACTCACCTAGAGCCAGATATCCTGGAGTGTGAAGTCAAGTGGGCCTTTGGAAGCATCACTACAAAGATAGTGGAGGTGATGGAACTCCAGCTGAATTATTTCAAATCCTCAAAGATGATGCTCTTAAAGTGCTGCACTCAATATGCCAGCAAATTTGGAAAACTCAGCAGTGGCCACAGGACTGGAAAAGGTCAGTTTTCATTCCAGTCCCAAAGAAGGGCAAGGGCAAAGAATGTTCAAACTACCACAGAATTGCACTCATTTCACATGCTAGAAAAATAATACTCAAAATCCTTTAAGCTAGACTTCAACAGTTTGTAAACCAAGAAATTCCAGATGTACAAGCTGGATTTAGAAAAGGCAGAAGAATCAGAGATCAAATTGCCAACATCCATTGGATCATAGAAAAAGCAAGAGAATTCCAGAAAAACATCTTACTTCTGCTTCCTTGACTACACTAAAACGTTTGACTGTGTAGATCACAACAAACTGGAAAATTCTTAAAGAAATGGGAATACAAGACCACCTTCCTGCCTCTTGAGAAACCTATATGCAGGTCAAGAAGCAACAGTTAGAACCAGACATGGAAAAACAGATAGATCCAAAATTTGGAAAGGAGTATGTCAGGGTATATTACCAACCTGCTTATTTAACTTATATGCAGAGTCAGTTCAGTCAGTCAGTTCAGTCACTCGGTTGTGTCCGACTCTTTGCGACCCCATGAATTGCAGCATGCCAGGCCTCCCTGTCCATCACCATCTCCCGGAGTTCACCCAAACTCATGTCCATCGAGTCGGTGATGCCATCCAGCCATCTCGTCCTCTGTCATCCCCTTCTCCTCCTGCCCACAATCCCCCCCAGCATCAGAGTCTTTTCCAATGAGTCAACTCTTCGCATGAGGTGGCCAAAGTATTGGAGTTTCAGCTTTAGCATCAGTCCTTCCAGTGAACACCCAGGACTGATCTCCTTTAGGATGGACTGGTTGGATCTCCTTGCAGTCCAAGGGACTCTCAAGAGTCTTCTCCAGCACCACAGTTCAAAAGTTTCAGTTCTTCGGTGCTCAGCTTTCTTCACAGTCCAACTCTCACATCCATACATGACCACTGGAAAAACCATAGCCTTGACTAGACCGACCTTTGTTGGCAAAGTAATGTCTCTGCTTTTCAATATGCTCTCTAGGTTGGTCATAACTTTCCTTCCAAGGAGTAAGTGTCTTTTAATTTCATGGCTGCAGTCACCATCTGCAGTGATTTGGGAGCCCCCAAAAATAAAGTCTGACACTGTTTCCACTGTTTCCCCATCTATTTCCCATGAAGTGATGGGACCAGATGCCATGATCTTCGTTTTCTGAATGTTGAGCTTTAAGCCAGCTTTTTCACTCTCCTCTTTCACTTTCATCAAGAGGCTTTTTAGTTCCTTTTCAGTTTCTGCCATAAGGGTGGTGTCATCTGCATATCTGAGATTATTGATACTTCTCCCGGCAATCTTGATTCCAACTTGTGCTTCTTCCAGCCCAGCGTTTCTCATGATGTACTCTGCATATAAGTTAAACAAGCAGGATGACAATATATAGCCTTGACATACTCCTTTTCCTATTTGGAACCAGTCTGTTGTTCCATGTCCAGTTCTAACTGTTGCTTCCTGACCTGCGTATAGGTTTCTCAATAGGCAGGTCAGATGGTCTGGTATTCCCATCTCTTTCAGAATTTTCCACAGTTTATTGTGATCCACACAGTCAAAGGCTTTGGCATAGTCAATAAAGCAGAAATAGATGTTTTTCTGAAACTCTCTTGCTTTTTCCATGATCCAGCAGATGTTGGCAATTTGATCTCTGGTTCCTCTGCCTTTTCTAAAACCAGCTTGAACATCTGGAAGTTCACGGCTCACGGACCATGTGAAATGCCTGGCTGAATGAATCATAAGCTGGAATCAAGATTGAGGGGAGAAATATCAATAACCTCAGATATGCAGATGACGGCACCTTTATGGCAGAAAGTGAAGAGGAATTAAAGAAATTAAAGAGCCTCTTGATGAAGGTGAAAGAGGAGAGTGAAAAAGCTAGCTTAAAACTCAACATTCAAAAAATTAAGATCATGGCATCTGGTCCTATCACTTCATGGCAAATAGATGGGGAAGCAATGGAAACAGTGACAGACTTTATTTTCTGGGCTCCAAAATCACTGCAGATAGTGACTGTAGCCATAAAATTAAAAGCTTCTTGCTCCTTGGAAGAAAAACAATAACAAACGTAGACAGCATTTACTGTGCCTCTAAAGATCTGTATAGTCAAAGCTATGGTTTTTCCAGTAGTTATGTATGAATGTGAGAGGTGGACCATAAGAAGACTGAGTGCCAAAGAATTTATGCCTTCGAACTGTGGTGTTGGAGAAGACTTTTGAGAGTCCCTTGGACAGCAAGGAGACCAAACCAGTCAATCCTAAAGGAAATCAACCCTGAATATTCATTGGAAGGACTGTTGCTGAAGCTGATGCTCCAATATTTTGACCATCTGATTCGAAGAGCCAACTCATTGGAAAAGACCCTAATGATGGGAAAGATTGAAGGCAGGCAGAGAAGGGGACAACAGAAGATGAGATGATTGATTGGCATCACCAACTCAATGGACTTGAGTTTGGGGAAACTCCAGGAGATGGCGAATGACAGGGAAGCCTGGTGTGCTGCAGTCCATGGGGTTGCAAAGAGTCAGACATGAATGAGTGACTGAACAAGAGTTTGAACTTAACCTTGCCTGAAGCATCCTGAGCTCTTCAGTTTTCTTCAGCATACCAGGCATACGCACTAGGCATACAAAGTCATTTAAATTAACTCAGTAAGTGTTTAGGAAAATCCTAAATCCTTACAGTAAGAATTGGATAAATAAGTTAATGTATATTCGTGCAATTGAGTAAATTTTATATGGTTACAAAAAAGAATGAAGAAGCTATATATTGTGAAAAATCTCTAAGCCATATTTAAGTGTAATACAGTATGTACTCTTTTGAGTATGGCTTATAAGAGTCATTCATATTGTATGTAATAATGCTTCATTTATTCTCGTATAATATTCATTGTATACATACATTATAATTTATTTCTCCATTCTACCATTAATTGGAGAAGGAAATGGCAACCCACTCCAGTATTCTTGCCTGGAAAATCCCATGGATGGAGGAGCCTGGTAGGCTACAGTCCATGGGGTTGCAAAGAGTCAGACATGACTGAGTGACTTCACTTCACTTTCACTTTCTACCATTAATGGACATTTGGATTGTTTCTGGTGTAGCTGTCATGAGTAATGCTGCTGTATTCACTATATTCTCTTCTGTACTTAAATTTTTTGATCCTTGCATATGTATACTAAATTTTTCTAATTTAAAAATTATATAATTTCAAATGGCTAGTTTCCTCCTGTCAGATTGTGGTAGACAACGTATACACTATGCATCCATTCCAACTTGTCAGGAATTAAAACTACATCCAAAAGGTAGTTTTTTCTGCCTTTCAGAAACTCCTCAACCTTTTCATCACCTCAAATGGAAAGTTAGATTTTTTTTTCTTTAAAGATGTCTTGTGTGTCTAAGGTCAGGTGGTACAGAGAGTCCTAAAGACATTCCACAGGAGCCAGCTGTTGCAGGGTTGGACTCTTCTAAATCTAGAACTGGTGTTTATTTAATTCTCTGTAACACTGTTTCTCAAACTTTTGGACCATAATCCACATAGAGAAGCAGTATATGCATGCCCACGTGTATTCCCTCACATGTGTTCCACCACCTACAATTGAAACAAAGCTCCAGAAACAGTACTTAGCCTTACCATCTGTGAGACAGTCTGTTATTTTACACTGTTTCATTTGTAAAACTTGGGTTGGGACAGACAGTTTGAAAATCACTGCCCTAAGTAGAACTTAACAAAAAGTATTTTCTTGAAGTTGATGCTAAACAAATGCTTACTGGAGTAAATGGGGATGGGGGGAGTGATAAAATGAAAAGCTGTGCTTAATGGTATGAGTTTGAAGTGTTAAGAAACATGGCATGAAGGAAATCATCATATTTATGACCTTGGTTATTGCATTATTGCTGTTTAGTCGCTAAATTGTGTCTGACTCTTTTGAGACCTCATGGACGATATAACCCACAGACAGGCTCCTCTGTCTGTGAGATTTCCCCAGCAAGAATACTGGAGCGGGTTGCCATTTCCTTCTGCAGGGGATCTTCCTGGCTCAAGGATTGAACCTACATCTCCTGCATTGGCAGGAGGATTCTTTACCGCTCAGCCTCACCAGGGAAGCCCAGTTATTGCATAAAGAGAATTAATTCTTAAAGATGAAACTCTGGAAAGGTTAAAATTGGATTCTCATTTTGCCTAACATTTAAACTATGTTCTTCTAAAAGATGGGACACTTACTCTTGCTTAATACACACACACACAGTCAAACACTGGCTACCTGTTTATTCATTGTTAGGTAGAATTGAGTGGATTAAGAAATATATACAAATACATATAAATATATACAAATGTAATAAATATATACAGCATAACCTTTAACACAAAGTGTGGTTTAAATATCAATTTACTTGTGTAAAATGGTTACAGAATAAAAATACATCATCGACTCAATAGTGAATTTTTACCTCTGTGTGAAAATCAGACTCTGGGCTTGGACTATATTTCAGAGATATCTCTGTCAGAAAAGCAATCATCAGAACCTGGTTCAGTGGAAGGACGAAACTTAAAAGTTACTTGGCTGGAGTTGTCTTTCATTTCCATACCCAAAGTTATGTATACTGTGACTATGTCTGTATTTTTCTTTATTTAGCTACCATTTAACCCTCATATAACCCTTTGAGGTAGGTATTATTATCCCCATTTTTCAACAGGGAAATTAAGACAAAGTGAGGTTATGTAACTTGCCAAAGTGAATGTATTTTTTTCTTAGTGTTGAGATTTTGTAGAAAAGACCCGTCAAATGATTTTATTTTGGTAATTGAAAAATTAGTTTTAAAATTAAATTTAAAAACCCATAAATATTTCTGGCTTTTAGAAGCCAGAGACTATGTAAGTAATTTTGTTAAATTGTTATTTAAAAAGAGATATTTTGGCCATGCCGTGTAGTGTGCAGGATCCTAGTTCCCCGACCAGGGATCAAATCTGTGCCCCCTTCAGTGGAAGCCTGAAGTCCTAACCAATGGACCGCCAGGGGAGTCCCTGTTTTATTTTTAAAATAATGTACCGCAAAATTGATGTTTTGGCATGTGTACAGTTCTTTGTATCAGTACCTGTATAGATTCATGTTACCACCACCACGTCAGGATACAGAACAAGTCCGTCACTCAAGACTCTTTCCTGTAATCCCTTTGCACTGGTACTCTCCCCCACCCTCCACTCTGGCAACCATTGATCTGTTGTCCGTCTCTGTAGTGTTCTCTTTTGGACAGTGGATCAGTCAGTATGTAGCCTTTTGAGACTGTCTTCCTCCACTTAGCATGATGCCTATGAGATTCATCCAAGTTTTTTGGTTATCAACAGTTTGTTCCTTTTTATCACCAAGTAATATCCCATTGTGTGAGTACACCACAGATTGTTTATTCATTCTTAAAGGGCATTTGGATTGTTTCTAGTTTGGGGTGAATATAAATTCTCATTTCTCTAGAGTAAATACCTAGGAGTGGGATTGCTTGATGATAGGTGTGTGTGTTTAACTTTATAACAAACTGCCAAACTGTTTTCCAGAGAGAGTGTGCCCTTTTGTATCTCCACCAGTAACGTATGAAAGTCTTGTTTGGTCTACATCTTTGCTGACACTTGAAATTGTATTTTTATCTTCACTGTCCTAATGGGTGTGTGTGTGAAAGTGTTAGTCACTCAGTCATGTCCAACTCTTTGCAAACCATGGTCTACAGCCCACCAGGCTCCTCTGTCCAGGGAATTCTCCAGGCAAGGATACTGGAGTGGGTATCCATTCCCTTCTCCAGGGGATCTTTCCAACCCAGTGATTGAACCCGGTTCTGCATTTCAGGCAGATTTTTTTACTATCTGAGCTACCAAGGAAGCCTGAGTCCTAATGAGTATGTAGAAATAATTCATTTTGACCCTTAGGACCAGAATCTGGGTAATAGACCAAGCTGTGCCATCAACTAACTGTTGACCTTACAGGAACCATTTAACATTTTAAAGCCTCATTTTTCCTCATCTCTCATATAATAGAGAATACTGAATATGTTGTAAGCTCTTTTGCAGCTCCCTGGTTCATTGGTGTGGAAGCATAAATCCTTGGCAACAGGAAAGATCTGTGTTGCTTGTGCAAAAAAATCTATTGACGGATCTAAGCTAAGGTATAAACACTATAAACAACACATGTCTATTTGTAAGTAGAATCTATTTGAAATAGCTTGATATTTATAACTGTAATTTAGCTCTCAGTTCAGTTCAGTTCAGTCGCTCAGTCGTGTCTGACTCTTTGCGACCCCGTGAATCACAGTGTTCCAGGCCTCCCTGTCCATCACCATCTCCCAGAGTTCACTCAAACTCATGTCCATCGAGTTGGTGATGCCATCCAGCCATCTCATCCTCTGTCGTCCCCTTTTCCTCCTGCTCCCGATCCCTCCCAGCATCAGAGTCTTTTCCAATGAGTCAACTCTTCGCATGAGGTGGCCAAAGTACTGGAGTTTCAGCTTTAGCATCATTCCTTCCAAAGAAATCCCAGGGCTGATCTCCTTCAGAATGGACTGGTTGGATCTGCTTGCAGTCCAAGGGACTCTCAAGAGTCTTCTCCAACACCACAGTTCAAAAGCATCAATTCTTCAGCATTCAGCTTTCTTCACAGTCCAACTCTCACATCCATACATGACCACTGGAAAAACCATAGCTTTGACTAGACGGACCTTTGTTGGCAAAGTAATGTCTCTGCTTTTGAATATGCTATCTAGGTTGGTCATAACTTTCCTTCCTAGGAGTAAGCGTCTTTTAATTTCATGACTGCAGTCACTATCTGCAGTGATTTGGGAGCCCCCCAAAATAAAGTCTGACACTGTTTCCACTGTTTCCCCATCTATTTCCCATGAAGTGATGGGACCAGATGCCATGATCTTCGTTTTCTGAATGTTGAGCTTTAAGCCAACTTTTTCACTCTCCACCTTCACTTTCATCAAGAGGCTTTTGAGTTCCTCTTCACTTTCTGCCATAAGGGTGGTGTCATCTGCATATCTGAGGTTATTGATATTTCTCCCGGCAATCTTGATTCCAGCTTGTGCTTCTTCCAGCCCAGCGTTTCTCATGATGTACTCTGCATAGACGTTAAATAAACAGGGTGACAATATACAGCCTTGACGTACTCCTTTTCCTATTTGGAACCAGTCTTTTGTTCCATGTCCAGATCTAACTGTTGCTTCCTGACCTGCATATAGGTTTCTCAAGAGGTAGCTCAGGTGATCTGGTATTCCCCTCTCTTTCAGAATTTTCCACAGTTTATTGTGATCCACACAGTCAAAGGCTTTGGCATAGTCAATAAAGCAGAAATAATACTGAGATGTGTCTGTCATGTCTATAAGCTAAAATTATATAGCTAATGTTGCAGTTAACATTGACAATCGAGAGTCTTTGGCTAATGTTGGATGTTTTCATAATAGAACTATTTCTCAGCTTTCTAGAAAGGCTGTTGTTTACAGTAAGTTCAGTAACAAATATTTTACTATTTTCAGTCATGAACAGGAGATCATTTTTTAAAAATTACGTATTTGGGTACTTAGTGTCTTACTTGAGCGTGAAACAAATTGCTTCTATAATGTTATGAAGAATAGTTTATTATTTTTCTAAAGAATTATACAAGCTTATCCAAAATTATTTAAGGATTACAGAAAAATATGAAGGAACAAAGTATCTCCTTCATCTTTACCCCTATCCTAGGTATCTCTCAGTATGAGCATACATATGCATAGTTTTATGTAGTGGGATTGCGTGATTCCACTCCCACATGTACTTTACTCTTATTTTTTCTCATGTGGACACATTTCTGTGTCAATTAGTATAAACCTACATCATCATTCGAATGACTGTGTAGTATGCCAGGATCTGTGTGTATCATTATTTATGTTTCAAGTTTTTGTTATATTAAGTAGTGCTATAAAATGAATACCCTTGTATACATATCTTTTTGTACTTGTGTTATTATCTACTAATGAGGAATTCTCGATAAGCTGGTCCAAAAATATGCACACTTCACACTGAGGAAAATAGTGCTGAGTTGCTCTAATGAAGGTTATTCCATAGTCACATAGCATTCTGGTCTGTATTGGCCAAACCAGCTGATGTCAGAAGTCAGGTTATCTTGGCATTAGCCAGTTTGGGATTTAAGCCATAAAACATATCTATACATGTTTGTAGGTGGATCCTGCTGAAAAAACTCAGTCCATTTGGTAATTGATAGTCTTTACCAAGTAAACCTGAAAATGTTGAAAAACATCAAAGTTAAAAAAAGCAGTTTTTTAAGGAATTCCCTAGTGATCCAGTGGTTAGGACTCTGTACTTCCACTGCTGAAGGCCGCAGTTCAGTCCCTGGTGGGGGAGCTGAAGTCGTGCAAGCCACGTGGCATGGGAAAAAAAGTTTAAAAAGCCCTCACTTTTGAGAAAAACTAATAAAGCAGTTTGTTTTTTTAATTCAAAGAAAATCTTTTCATTGATGTGGTTATACCTCGATTTGTACTACCCCTGTAAGTTCTCTTTTTTTAAATTAAAAAAAAATTAAATTTTGGAATAATTTTAGATTCACAGAAAAGATGCAAAGGGGGTACTTTTTTTCTTTTTTAGTTTATTTTAATTGGAGGCTAATTACTTTACAATATTGTAGTGGTTTTTGCCATGCATTCACATGAATCAGCCATGTGTACATGTGTCCCCCATCCTGAACCCCTTTCCCACCTCCCTCCCCATCCCATCCCTCAGGGTCATCCCAGTGCACCAGCCCCAAGCACCCTGTCTCATGCATCGGACCTGGACTGGTGATGTATTTCACATATGATAATATACATATTTCAATGCTCTTCTCTCAAATCATCCCACCCTTGCCTTCTCCCACAGAATCCAAAAGTCTGTTCTCTACATCTGTGTCTCTTTTGCTGTCTCGCATATAGAGTCATCATTACCATCTTTCTAAATTCCGTATGTATGTGTTAATATACTGTATTGGTGTTTTTCTTTCTGACTTACTTTGCTCTGTATAATAGGCTCCAGTTTCATCCACCTCATTAGAACTGATTCAAATGCATTCTTTTTAATAGCTGAGTAATATTCCATTGTGTATATGTACCACAGCTTTCTTATCCATTCGTCTGCTGATGGACATCTAGGTTGCTTCCATGTCCTGGCTATGGTAAACAGTGCTGCGATGAGCATTGAGGTACACGTGTCTCTTTCAGTTCTGGTTTCCTTGGTGTGTATGCCCAGCAGTGGGATTGCTGGGTCATATGGCAGCTCTGTTTCCAGTTTTTTAAGGAATCTCCACACTGTTCTCCATAGTGGCTGTACTAGTTTGCATTCCCACCAACAGTGTAAGAGGGTTCCCTTTTCTCCACACCCTCTCCAGCATTTATTGTTTGTAGACTAAAACAAGTACGTGTATATCACCTCATCTAGTTCTCTCTTTTTTCTTAAGATGACTGTATATGCATTTGTTGCTTGGTTATAAAAAGAAAGCCTTTGGTTAAAATATACACTTAAAAATGTTACAGTAACACAGTACCACTAACTGTCTATAGAAATATTATAAATGCTATTGATAATGTTCAATAACTTTATAGTCTTCTTGTGGTTTATGGAATAATGGTAGAGTTTAAGGTCCAGTACTTTTAAAGGTTTATTTTTGTTTTTTCTATGACCGTGTTTCCGTTTCCTAACCTGATACTGAGAGTTTTACCTAACAGCCATTAAAATAATATAATTTAGTCTTTCACATTACTCTGAACCAAATTGAAAACAAATGATTACTTAAAAAACAATTATATATCAGTATTTCTGAGCTTATTACTTACTCTACATAGATTTTAGAAGTTAAGTACTTTATATTAGAGAAATGAATCTGTAATTATTTTTAGCTAAATTCATTGTTCTCTTATAGTTGTTAGAACAGGTAAAATAAAATGGTAAGAACATTAAAGTTGGTATATTTTTATTGTATATTTGGCAAACTATGAAAATTAGCATTTGAAAATTACTTCACTATGTTGACATTTTGTTCACGTTAAGTTATAATAAAGGTAGAATATGAAAATATTCCAGATGATTATATCTTATGAATAAAGTTGAAAATCATATAAACACAAAGCATAGTAATAATTATAACATTTGTGTAGGGTTTTGGACATGAATTTGAGCTATCTCCAGGAGACAGTGAAGGACAGCAGGGGAACCTGGAGTGCTGCGGTCCATGGGGTTGCAAAGAGTCAGACAACTTAGTAACTGAACAACAACAACAAATAGGATTTTGAGATACTTTTCTCATATATTAATTCTTTTTTAAAAATTTTAATTTAACTTTATTTTTGTTGAAGTATAATTGATTTACAGTGTTGTGTTAGTTTCAGATATATAGCAAAGTGATTCAGATATTTATCTTTATCTTTTTTTCCAGATTATTTTCCCTTATACATTATTACAAAATATTGAATATGTTTCTCTTCATCTAGTTCTGTTATTGTTAAAGTCTTACATACACTAAGAAACCAGCGCTGGTACATTACTATCAGCTTAACTCCAGATTTAGTTCAGATTTCACTAGTTTTTCAACTAATATTCTTTTTCTATTTGGAAACATCCTAAATCAAGCTTTTAAACTCTGTGCTTAAATAAGCTTGAATATCTTTTCATAGATTAATTTTAATCATACATTGTACATTTGTACCGTGTATAATGTATCTGGATCTCCATATTTGTCTAGATAAGTTTAAAGTGTCTTTGACGTTATTATCTTTGAAAGTTATCTTTTGATGTTCACAGATGTCTGCCCAAGGCCATATTAGGGTAGGTTTGGAGGTCTTTTTCCCCTACCCTTCTTGTGTCCATGCAGAAGCATAATTTATAATATGAGTAAGTATAGTTCTTGCACAGTGATACCCTTTTCAGTCCAGTTATAAGTCTCTATCTCCAGGAGCACATAGCTACCTTTTGTTTTACTAAGAAATTATCTTGTGCTGGATGGTTGCACTGTCTGGCTCTGAGAGAATATGAATATTAAGCAGTTCTTGAAAGAGAAAATGGTGCTGGTTTTGCAGCAGAATACCATTATAGGTCAGTTTTCATTTCCAATCCCCAAAAAAGGCAATGCTAAAGAATGTTCAGACTACCACACAAATGCACTCATTTCACATGCTAGAAAAGTAATGCTCAAAATTCTCCAAGCTAGGCTTCAACAGTACGTGAACTTCCAGATGTTCAAGCGGGCTTTAGAAAAGGCAGAGGAATCAGAGATCAAATTGCCAACATCTGTTGGATCATAGAAAAAGCAGGAGAATTCCAGAAAAACATCTGCTTCATTGACTACTATAAAGCCTTTAACTATGTAAATCACAACAAACTGGAAAATTCTTAAAGAGATGGGAATACCAGACCACCTTACCTGCCTCCTGAGATATCTGTATGCAGGTCAAGAAGCAACAGTTAGAACCGATCATAGAACAATGGACTGGTTCAAAATTGGGAAAGGAGTACATCAAGTCTATATAACTTATGTGCAGAGTACATCATGTGAAATGCTGGGCTGGATGAAGCACAAGCTGGAATCAGGATTGCCAGGAGAAATATCGGTAAGCTCAGATATGCAGATGATACCACCCTTGTGGCAGAAAGAGAAGAACAACTAAAGAGCCTCTTGATGAAAATGAGAGGAGAGTGAAAAATCTGGCTTAAAACTCAACATTCAAAAAATGAAGATCATGGCATCTCGTCCCATCACTTCATGGGGAATAGATGGGGAAACAGTGGAAACAGTGACAGACATTATTTTCTTGGGATCCAAAGTCACTGGGGAACCGTGACTGCAGTCATCAAATTAAAAGCCGCTTGCTTCTTGGAAGAAAAGCTATGACCAACCTAGACAGCATATTAAAAAGCAGAGACATTACTTTGCTGACAAAGGTCCATATAGTCAAAGCTGTGGTTTTTCCAGTGATCATGTATGAATGTGAGAGTTGGACCATAAAGAAAGCTGAGCACTGAATTGATGCTTTTGAGCTGTGGTTGGAGAAGACTCTTGAGAGTCCCTTGGACTGCAAGGAGATCAAACCAGTCAATCCTAAAGGAAATCAACCCTGAATATTCATTGGAAGGACTGATGCTGAAGCTGAAGCTCCAATACTTTGGCCACCTGATGCAAAGAACTGACTCAGTGGAAAAGACCCTAATGCTGGGAAAGATTGAAGGCAGGAGGAGAAGGGGACAACAGAGGATGAGATGGTTGGATGGCATCACCGACTCTAGGTACATGAGTTTGAGCGAGTTCCAGGAGTTGGTGATGGACAGGGAAGCCTGGCATGCTGCAGTCCATCGGGTCACAAAGAGTCAGACATGACTGAGTGACTGCACTGAACTGAACCATTATAGAGGGGGTACTTACTTGGCTATCTTTCACTCTTCACTTGCTAATGCAGAGAATCCCTCCTGTGGCAAACTGTGGCATCCAAACTCACTATATTTAAATGACTTATTGAAAGTTTACATTATGGAAGAGGCAGAAGAAATTGGCAATATCACATGGGTATGGATTTTTAAAAATCACTTTCCTCCCAGCTTAAAACTGGTGAGTGTTCCATTCGCTTACATGTCCTTTTAAAAGTAAATAAAAATCTTCCTAAGCATTCTTGGAAACAAAAGTGGTAGTCAACAAAAGCTTCATGAAGGAAATAGGTACTTTTGAGCTAGGTCTGCAATGTGCCTAGAATTTTATAGTCATATAGGCCGTGGGGGTGGAGTGGTGGTGTTCTAGGTAGAAGCAAAGAATGACATAACCAAAGGTTTAGAAGTGGAAAAAGTCAGGGTGCACTTTAGACATAGCATGATGACATTAGGTTGGAGAGAAGGATTTGGGGATCCAAGTCTGAAAAAGTCAGTTGGGTCAGATGGAGGAGAGCTTTGGAATGCTTTGCTAAGGTATTGAACTTTATTCCAAGGCGCTGGAAGCCAATAATCGTTTTGTAGCTAGGGAATGACATGATCCAAATTCTTTAGGAAAATGTAGTTTAGAAAATCTCTGTGTAAGGTGGTTTAAAAGAGGGAGGCAGAAAGACTATTGTAATGTGTGTATGAGATGATTAGGGCCTGAACTCAGAGGTTATGTTAGCAATTGGAATAGGGAGGATATGTCAGTTTTTAAAAACAGGACTTGTTGGTTCATTAAGTATTGGGGTAAGGTAGAAGGAACAGCCCAGAATGAACCTGAGGTTTGGATCCTATGTCAGAAACTACAGCTGCTTCGTTTGGATCTTCCACAAAATTGACCATAAAATAAGAACTTAAAATCAATAATATCCTAGAACTGAGGAAAATAATGTAGTCTCCTTGTTCCAGAAACCATAAAATGCAGCTTAGAACTGACTCAAGATAGAGGAAGCAAACCAGGGAAGGAAGAAGGTAGTTTTTCATTTAACAGTGGAGAACCATTGCTATGGCTTGTACTTGCATCTGATTTTTATATGCTGAAAGGGTGTAGGCCATTTTATTTACAGGCTTTCCTGGTGGCCCAAACAGTAAAGAATCCACCTGCAATGCAGGAAACCTGGTTTCAGTACCTGGGTCAGGAAGATCTCTTGCAGAAGGGAATGGCAGCCCACTTCAGTATTCTTGCTTGGGCTTCCTAGGTGGCACCGTGGTAAAGAATCCAAAGGAGACTCAAGAGATGTGAGTTTGATCCCTGGGTCAGGAAGATCCCCTGGAGAAGGAAATGGGAACCCACTCCAGTATTCTTAACTGGAAAATTCCATGGACAGAGGCGGCTAGTAGGCTACACAGTTAATGGACTCACAAGAGTTGGACGTGACTGAGCAACTGAGCACATACCGTGCTTACGGCGATAGCAGCACCACAGCCCTGACTGAAGATGAGAATCCTGGTGGCCTCATAGTGCAGCAGATTTAGAAAATCGTCTAAAATGGTCTTCTGCTCACCCATAGGCCTCTCTTTATAAACATACACGTACTTTGTTTGGCTGATGGCTTCTTAGTTGGACCTGTGTATATGAAGGTGACAGAATGTATTGTGTAGTCCATCAGCTAGAGAACACATGTAAAGCAGCTTTAATGCCAGTTCTTACTAAAACATTGGCTAAGCATGTAAACAATATAGACCTAAAACCTTACCTGTAGCCAGAGCTACATAGTGAGTTCCACATGAAGATAGATGTTTGTAGTTCAGTTTTATTGTCCTTTCATTGACAAATTAAAAGTTGACGTAGTGTATAGAATACAGTAGTGTCTACTGTCTAACCAGTCTTGACTGAGTGATGATCTTACTAGGCAAATTGCTTTATTCAAACATATTTAACTTTTTTTTATTATTCTCTGTTAGCATATGTGGGATTAAAGTTTTATTATATCAAACATATACCATATTTGGTACATTTTATATTATAGTTTTTAGAGATGTGAAATTTAAGTTATGGAAAAGAAAATGTCATAATATGGGGGATTTTCAAACTATATTTTACCTCGGTAATTCCTTAGTTTCAGTTCAGTTTAGTCGCTCAGTCGTGTCTGACTCTTTGCAATCCCATGAATCGAAGCACGCCAGGCCTCCCTGTCTATCACCAACTCCCGGAGTTCACTCAGACTCATGTCCATCAAGTCAGTGATGCCATCCAGCCATCTCATGCTCTGTCGTCCCCTTCCCTCCTGCCCCCAGTCCCTCCCACCATCAGAGTCTTTTCCAATGAGTCAACTCTTTGCATGAGGTAGCCAAAGTACTGGAGTTTCAGCTTTAGCATCAGTCCTTCCAAAGAAATCCCAGGGCTTATCTCCTTCAGAATGGACTGGTTGGATCTCTTTGCAGTCCAAGGGACTCTCAAGAGTCTTCTCCAACACCATAGTTCAAAAGCATCAATTCTTCAGCATTCAGCTTTCTTCACAGTCCAACTCTCACATCCATACATGACCACTGGGAAAACCACAACCTTGACTAGACGGACCTTTGTTGGCAAAGTAATGTCTCTGCTTTTGAATATGCTATCTAGGTTGGTCATAACTTTCATTCCAAGGAGTAAGCGTCTTTTAATTTCATGGCTGCAGTCACCATCTGTAGTGATTTTGGAGCCCAGAAAAATAAAGTCTGACACTGTTTCCACTGTTTCTCCATCTATTTCCCATGAAGTGATGGGACCAGATGCCATGATCTTCGTTTTCTGAATGTTGAGCTTTAGGCCAACTTTTTCACTCTCCTCTTTCACCTTCATCAAGAGGCTCTTTAGTTCCTCTTCACTTTCTGCCATAAGGGTGGTGTCATCTGCATATCTGAGGTTATTGATATTTCTCCCGGCAATCTTGATTCCAGCTTGTGCTTCTTCCAGTCCAGCATTTCTCATGATGTACTGTGCATAGAAGTTAAATAGACAGGGTGACAATATACAGCCTTGATGTACTCCTTTTCCTATTTGGAACCAGTCTGTTGTTCCATGTCCAGTTCTAACTGTTGCTTCCTGACTTGCATATAGGTTTCTCAAGAAGCAGGTCAGGTAGTCTGGTATTCCTATCTCTTTCAGAATTTTCCACAGTTTATTGTGATCCACACAGTCAAAGGCTTTGGCATAGTCAATAAAGCAGAAATAGATGTTTTTCTGGAACTCTGTTGCTTTTTCCACGATCCAGCAGATGTTGGTCGTTTGATCTCTGGTTCCTCTGCCTTTTCTAAAACCAGCTTGAATATCTAGAAGTTCACAGCTCATGTACTGCTGAAGCCTGGCTTGGAGAATTTTGAGCATTACTTTACTAGCATGTGAGATGAGTGCAATTGTGCGGTAGTTTGAGCATTCTTTGGCATTGCCTTTCTTTGGGATTGGAATGAAAACGGACCTTTTCCAGTCCTGTGGCCACTGCTGAGTTTTCCAAATTTGCTGGCATATTGAGTGCAGCACTTTCACAGCATCATCTTTCAGGATTTGAAATAGCTCAACTGGAATGCCATCACCTCCACTAGCTTTGTTAATATGTCTATTAAATAAAATATATTGGTTCTCCTTCCTTTCTTTTTCCTTTTCCTTGGAATTTTTGTTGAGGAATGCATGTCATTTATTGGATAATCTTCCATAGTCTGGATTGTGCTGACTGTATCCATGTGACACCATTTAACATGTTCCTTGGTCCCTTTTTATTTCCTGTAAATTGGTTTTTAGATCTACGGACTCGATCAGATTAAGGTTCAGTTTTTCTTGTGGGTGTGGGGCAAGACTAACAGGTGGTGGTGTATAATGCTACCAGGAGATGTACGGTGTCGGTTGTTTCTTCTTTGGTACTGTTACCAGCCACTGATGATCTTTGTCTATATTTATTAATTCATTAAAGGATGCAAAATGATACAAAAATAATTTCTTCTTCCATTATAATACTTCTATAGAAAGAAATTTCCCATCAACAAGTATTTCATTTCCTTGAAGTACAGATCTGGTAGGAATGGCAAGTTGAATGCTTGATTCTCGTCCTTCACTAACCAGTTTTCAGAAGCATGAGCTTGCTCTTTTGTCATCCCCTACAGGCAACCAGTGGATTTAAGCATGTTTGATGTGTTTCAGTGCACTCTGTTCCTCATCCTTGTTGATACTCAGTTGTCCTGTTTTTATCCGTCAGGCCGGCTTCTGAGTCTTTTGACACCACCTTGGTAGTCTCTGATAGCTTCTTTGCTTTCCATTATGACAAGATGTTTCAGACTTAGATGTTTCCTGTCCTATTTCCTTTTAGTGGGAAATATCTGAACCTCAGTATGTTCTCAGTACTGAGCTAGACACAGGCTAGAATGCTGAAGTAGTATTTCAAAAAGAACTACCTGATCTCAAGGGGCTTATTGTCTTTAAAGTTTTTATTTTTTATTCATTTGGTTTATTTACTTTGCATACATTTTGATGTGGTAAAATCAGATTTCGATTTTCTCTTACTTGATTGAAGCAAATCTTTGATTTTATTGTATGATAGGTATATATCAGAATGAGATAAAGGTCTAAAATAATTTTTTAAAATTTAATATGTAATAACAATTCATAGAATGACTTTAAAAAGATAAAACCTGGAAATGATACACATTTTACAAACCTGTTGCCATGCAGGAGCAATAGTATGTTTGTTTTTTGCATAAATGTGTAACCATGTAATTTACTGTCCAGATTGGGAGAAATGTGAGAGAGGCATTATTAATAATTACTCTGGGAGAAACAGGTATAAATCAGGACTATACCGCCACCCTGTTTATAAACTAATTGGCAATATTGTAAGCTTCCAGAGACCAGGGATCATATTGGCATGTTAGTAGTTATATCTGTGGTAACTCACATGTGGTAGGTGCACAGTAAATACTTGTTGAGTGTTACTGAAAATCTGCTGGTATTTTGAGGCTTGGTGTAGATTTAAGTGCTTTTTATGCTTTGTTAAATTATGTTTGCACTTTCTTCCAGCTTTCATCAACACTTGCGTCTAAGGGATCTTATACGTTGAACCTGAATAGATTTGATGAATTCATTTAATTTTTAAGTTTAGGATCTGTTGTTCTGTTTATTATAGAAATAATACATGTTCATTGTAAAAATATTAGAATATGTACGTTTCCTCTTTACCAGCAACTCTCACCTCTACTTCCCCCCCCTCCTCAAAGTCATCTATCCTTTGATTATGGGCTTCTCCGGTGGCTCAACGGTAGAAAATCTGCCTACAGTTCAGGAGACTCAGCAAGAGATGCCAGTTCAATCCCTGGGTGGGGAAGATTCCCTGGAGAAGGAAATGGCAACCCACTCTAGTATTCTTGTCTGGGAAATCCCATGGACAGAGGAGCCTGGCAGGTCACAAGAGTCAGACATGACTAGCAACTAAAGAATAACAACATCCTTTGATTGGATTTTAGTTTAAGGGAGAGAAGAGCATAGCAATTATATACTCAACTAGTTCTTAACTCTCAGAATCCCTCTCACTCATCATTTAGCCAATGGACCTTAATTTCCTCTCTTTATAAAGGAGACTTATATGCATTTGACAGGAACTTTGTAATTCTTAGATTTATGTGGGGTTTTTGTCGGGGGAGGGGGGAGCTGGGGAAGGAGAAAGCAGTTACTTGAGCAATAGTTATGTGATTAAAACTCTCAAGTATTGCCAAAAATAGTTGATAGAAATTTTGCATTGATGTGAACCAGTGTGAAAACACTTTGATTTTGGTGAGGGAAGTATATTTAAAGATATTACAGTAAAAATCCATATTACTATTTAAAATATTTTCTTCAATGTTTAGGTGAAGGAGAATTTGTCTTGGTCACATGTCCATGAGGCTTTGATTGGGCAACCTGCTTGGTCATATTGGCTTGCTTATCTTGATCACTCATTGGATTTGGGTTATGACAAAAGTTATTTAAAAGGAAAAAAGTAGGCAAATAGATATTCAGGTTTTTGACTGATTACATCTATTTATAGCACATATATTGTGAAAAGCTGTGGTTTTCTTTAGATTAAGGAAAGCATCATGTAAAAATCATCTCCACATAAACGTTTCCTCTACCCACTCATTTGTCTGCAAGCCAGGAGTCTGTCTGTTCATTTCCTCTTGGGCTCAGTGCCTTTGATGTTCATAAGCCCATTTTCTAGACATTCCAGTGCATTTAAAATATAAATGTTTAAAGTGTGTATTGTTACTAGTTAATTTATTTTATACCCTCAAAGTAACCTCTCTGGGGCTTATAGGGAGATAGTGCCTTGGAACAGGTTGTTCACTCGGAAATATGGATGTTTGGATTTTTTGTCTTACTGAAATATGCACAGTCATTCACAGCTCAATATAGAGAACCGTGTTTGGGGAAAAGTAATTAAAAATTCTGTATGGAAAAACCTTTGTATATTTGAACATCTTCCACCAGCTTTCTCTGCTCAGGTTACCCCTGACCAATTACTGAACCACAGAGCAAATAGTGAAGAATAATTTTGTGTGATGCTGAGGGATTTTTGCTCCTCACAAACACATGGTTAAATTGCCACATGTTTTATGGGTTGGCCTTGAGTTAAAATTTTAGTGTTTAGTCACCAATAACTAGCATAAGTTTGTCAGTATGATACATGTATATGTATGCACGTTTATATATGTATGTGTTCGTAAGGAGTGTGCTTTTCTTTCCTTAAACTGAACTATTGAGATGTGTTTGACTTTTTTTTTCTCCACTGCTTTACCTGTTATATGGCATTTAGTGAAAAAAATTTTTTTTCTTGAAAGTTGCAGCTCCCTTGAGGGCAACAAACACTACACTCAAAGTGAAACTAGGTTACTGCTTCTGCAACATGCGGTGGTTTGTATCAAAAGCTGTTTTGGTCTTAACTTTGAAATTATCCCTTTTTCTTTGAAGTGGTCATATTTTAATTTGGAGTGGTTTTAAATTCTAGAAGTTTCTGAAGGGAACATTAAAATGTTTTAGTATTTTTTATGTGGTTGTTGTACACAAGTTTATAGAAAGCTTATCTCTAGACAGCATATTTCTTCAATAAGACCACAGGGAAAAAATACTTAAGATTTGAGAATGTTTATTAAAGACTGAAAAGTGTTTCAGGAGCGTATTTCCAAAGGTTTTAGGTAGCTGTGTTATAGATTTCCTTAGCTTTTAAAATATCTGAACTTTTATGATTTAGTACCCAGTGTTTTAATATTGGAATTACTGTTTTAGTATAACCAAGAGAAGATTAGGTACTTTTCTGCTTTTCATTATTTACTGTTACTACTTATTGTGGTAGATAGTTGGTTTTTTTTTTTTTTTTTTGGTTGACATGTTCTGAAATAAGGTGGAGATTAAGTTTGTGACTTTATCATAGTTTTTCTTGTGTATATTATTTTTTAAAGCTTATTAAACTAACCTACTATAATGAAATTCTAAAATCTTTTCTTGTAGTGGGTTCTTTGTGGTAAAAGGTGTCCCTTCCCATCAGCAGTTAATGGCACTCAAATCTCTCCCATCCTTGAAAACCAAATCAAACTTTGTGTCTTTTTGGAGTCCTGTTTCTGTTTCCACTGCTTAGCTGCCATTCCCTCCTCCTCTCAGGCAGGGCTGGTTAGTTGAGTAGGCCCCACAGCTAGGAGTGGAAGCTCTAGAACTCGGCCTAAGCCTGAGCCCTCAAGCATTACACAGTAAGTCCTGCACATACGCACCTTCAAGTTGCAGACTTTCCAAGACGCAAACATTTCGCATGTCCAGTCACGTAAGCTAGTTCACATGTCTGGTATGCATGTGGCCATACCTTGTCATAGGCGTGCATCCTTTACAAGTGGTTGTGCTTTTGTGTGCTTTACTGTAGAGTACTGTATGTAGGCTTGAAATATACCGTACTACATTTCAAGCCCAGGATGTCCTGAAGCAAACATGAAAGCAGCAGTGATGTAGCTGGTACTACTGTGCTATACTGTAGGATTTAAACTTTTTTCTTTATTTTTTTATGTTTGTTTTTTATGTATTATTTGTGTGAAAAGTATTATAAACCTATAACAGTATAGTACTACATAGCTGATTATGTTAGTTGGGTACCTAGGCTAACTTTGTTGGACTTAAAAGCATATTGGGTTTCCAAATATGTTCTCAAAATGGAACTCACTCATATGTAGGGGACGTATTGTACTAATTAACTCAACACGCCTGTTTTTCCAGGGAGAAGGAGGCTGTGGAAGGACAGGGGGCCCTTCACGTTAAGGAATTATTCAGCCACTAAATTCAGCGGTCACTTTTCTCTGTCTTCAGTTCAGTGCAGTCATTCAGTTGTGTCCGACTCTTTGTGACCCCATGGACTGCAGCATGCCAGGCTTTCCTGTCCATCACCAACTCCCAGAGCTTACTCAAACTTATATCCATTGAGTTGGTGATGGCATCCAACCATCTCATCCTCTGTCATCCCCTTCTCCTTCTGCCTTAACTCTTTCCCAGCATCAGGGTCTTTTCCAATGGGCCTCTTCTTCACATCAGGTCTCCGTCTTACTCAGTGTTTTCAACAGTATTTGATACAGCTGACCAGTTCTTCTTTCTTGGGGGAAAAAAAAATTATTTTTAATCTCTTGGCTTCTGTGTGTTGCAGTTTAGCATTTTCATTTTACCTCAGTATTAATTTTTTCACTCTTCCTTGTTGGCTTTTTCTCCTCTGCTCTTAGAGTGCCCTAAAGCTTTCTTTTCTCTATCTATCCTTTCTTCCCAGTCCTTAAATATAAATTCTTTCTGTATGCTGCTGTCTCCAAAATATGTAACTCCAGTCCTGACTTCACCCCTGATCTTCTATCCAATTGATTACTTGATGTCTTTGCTTGCATGGTTAATTTGCATCTCAAACATGACCGTATAAATTAGGATGCCTTAGATACGAAAATTCAAATTGTCTTAAGTCATCTTTGATACTTTTATTTCTTTCCTCTTTTGGCGGCACTGGGTCTACATTGCTGCACGCGGGCTTTCTTTAGTTGCCGTGAGCAGCAGCTACTCTGCATTGTGGTGTGCGAGCTCCTAATTGTGGTGAATTCTCTTGTTGTGGACCACAGGCTCTAGGTGCATGGGTTTCAGTAGTTGTGGTATGGGCTCTAGGGTGCATGCTCAGTAGCTGTGGCACACGGGCTTAGCTGCTTTGCAGCATGTGGAATCTTTCCAGACCAGGGATTGAACGTACGCCTCCTGCATTGGCAGCAAATTCCTATCCACTGTACCACTAGGAGATCCGACCAGTCCATTGTGAAGGAGATCAGCCCTGGGATTTCTTTGGAAGGAAAGATGCTAAAGCTGAAACTCCAGTACTTTGGCCACCTCATGCGAAGAGTTGACTCATTGGAAAAGACTCTGATGCTGGGAGGGATTGGGGGCTGGAGGAGAAGGGGACAACAGAGGATGAGATGGCTGGATGGCATCACTGACTTGATGGATGTGAGTCCGAGTGAACTCCGGGAGTTGGTGATGGACAGGGAGACCTGGCGTGCTGCGATTCATGGGGTGGCAAAGAGTCGGACATGACTGAGCGACTGAACTGAACTGAACTGTACCACTAGGGAAGTCCATTACTTTTCTTTGTTTATCCTTCACATCTGATGAGAAAATCCTGTTGATTTTCCCTTTTTTTTTTTTTTTTTTGGTGGCTTTCTGCCACTTTTAGTAATGCCCGTATCTCTCAGCCCTGTAGTCAAACCCTTCCATTTTCTGTCCCTGCACTAATCACATTTATAAGCTTATAACCCCTGGTAAGATCTCTTTGGCTGGGCCTGAGTATACTGTGCTTCTTCATGATGACAGC
Source organism: Bubalus bubalis (assembly GCF_019923935.1). Lineage (NCBI taxonomy): Eukaryota > Metazoa > Chordata > Mammalia > Artiodactyla > Bovidae > Bubalus > Bubalus bubalis. Next base: position 25,840,637 of record NC_059159.1, on the reverse strand, counting down.
CTTACTCTCCTCAGCCTGTGTTTTCATTTCCTCTCTGCTTCTTGAGATCCCTCCATCCTCCAGGACCTCACTCAGATCTCATGCTCTTCATGGGGTCTCCCATAGCTGCACATTCTCCATCTTTCTTGCCCTTTTAAATAGTTATGTGGTGCCTTTAAAAAATACCATTTGTTTTATTGGGCAATTGTGACTTGTTTTTTGTTCTTGCTCTCCAAACAAATTTAAGCCTATGAAGGCTGGGGTCAATATAATAATTATTTGAAGGAATAAATAAATATCTTCTCCTTATATTAGACTCTTGGTACCTTGTGTGTAGATGACAGATGTGAATGAAGAGTAGAGTTCTATAATTGGACAGAAAACACTTAGTGTATAAACCCATTTGACCTGTAAACTTTGCCTTTAATAATCAGGAAAAAAAGTTAAACATTTCTCTCCTTAGAGGAAGAAAGGATATCTGGGCATTCACAAATAAACCCTATGTTTGAGTAGCAGCAGTTTTGGTAGAGTCCTATCACTTCCAAGACTGTGACTCACTGGATGTCTCGTGACAATTCTTTAACCATAACTCAGTGTGGTTTGGGTTACAACCCACATCCCAGTATCAACCAATTCTCTATATTCAGTGTACTTCCCAAAAGAGAAGGAAGAGCCATTGGTTCAGTTTGCTACCACGTGTCTCTACCTTTTTGACACAGTTGTGGCATTGCTACCTGGTTTTGTTTCACTCAACCTACAACTTATTTTTTTTAAGTACCATTAAAAATAAGGTAGCAATGGATATGGCAGGTATCTGAGGCTTCATATATTTCTTCTACATCCTATTTGGCATGTTGTCGTAAATGCCTTCTGATCAAGGCTGAGGATTGAATCGTCCAAGGAACGGTATTAAGCATGGTCATATCTCTCTCTGCTCTGAGAAAGTGTGGTGGACCCAGTGTTGATTTTGGAATAAGTTACCTATACTGTGGTTCAGGCTATGAGCCAGTCCCATTTAGTCTCATACTTCCTTCAAGACTGTAGGTAATATATACCCTTAACTCAGGCATCCCTATCCTGAGATTAATAAACTAATTTTAGTGTTCTGAAAGTCAAATGGAAATTATGGTAAAAGCTGGAGAGCCTAACCAAAAAATTAAGGTAGGCTATGTTTTGATATTTTGTTAGTACAAAAAATTTTTTTAAAGTATGACCTAAATACAAATTCCTAAACACAACTTTCAAAAACAATGCTGCGTGCACACATGGAAGGGGCATCATGAGAGTGGCAAGGGAGTGTAAATGATAGCCCTTCATGTTGAAGAGATTAGGGTTACTATGCAGCATTAGGTGACCAGATGAAATAGGCAAGAGAATGGAAAGAAATAATAGTGCAAACAGTAAGTGTCACTGATGGAAGTGATGCCCTTAAGTATGTAGATGAGAAATCTGAGGGTTTGAAAGGTAAAGTAACCTGCCCAGTGGTATGGAAGAGCCCCAAATAGTGCCAGTTTAAATCCTGTGACCTTAGTACTGTGGGTGGTTTTAAATTTTCCACTCAGTCTCATTGCATCACTCCTGTTAAGAGTCCAGTTCATCACTTATGACCTATCCAGTAAATCAATAATGTCATTTTTATATAGAATACCTAATTTCATCTTTTCTTTTGGACCATCTTTGAAGTATTAGTGTCCAGATAGCCCATTTCATTTCATTTATTTATCTGTTTTCATTCCAGTCCTAAAGGGCAATGCCAAAAAATGTTCAGACTTCCATACAATTGCACTTATTTCACATGCTAGCAAGGTAATGCTCAAAATCTTTCAAGCTAGGCTTCAGCAGTATGTGAACTGAGAACTTCCAGATGTACAAGCTGGATTTAGAAAAGGCAAGAGGAACCAGATACCAAATTGCCAACATCTGTTAGATCATAGAGAAAGCAAGAGAATTCCAAGAAAAACATCTACTTGTGCTTTATTGACTACACTAAAGCCTATGATTGTGTGGATCACAGTAAACTGGTCAAAATTCCTAAAGAGATGGGAATACCAGACCACCTTACCTGCCTCCTAAGAAACCTTTATGCAGATCAAGAAGCAACAGTTAGAACTGAACATAGAACAACAGACTGGTTCAAAATTGGGAAAGGAGTACATCAAGGCTGTATATTGTCACCCTGCTTATTTAACTTATACACAGAGTACATCATGCAAAATGCCGGGCTGGATGGATCACAAGCTAGAATCAATATTGCCGGTAGAAATATCAGTAACCTCAGATATGCAGATGACACCACCCTTATGGCAGAAAGGGAAGAAGAACTAAAGGGCCTCTTGAAAGAGAAGAGTGAAAAGTCTGGCTTAAAATTCAACATTCAAAAAATAAAGATCATGACATCCAGTCCCATCACTTCATAGCAAATAGATGGGGAAACAATGGAAACAGTGACAGACGTTATTTTCTTGGGCTCCAAAGTCACTGGGAATGGTGACTGCAGCCATGAAATTAAAAACCACTTGCTCCTTGGAAGAAAAGCTATGACCAACCTAGACAGCATATTAAAAAGCAGAGATATCACTTTACTGACAAAGGTCCATATAGTCAAAGCTGTGGTTTTTCTCAGTAGTCATGTATGGATGTGAAACTTGGACCATAAAGAAGGCTGAGTGCCGAAGAATTGATGCCTTCAAACTGTGGTGCTGGAGAAGACTCTTGAGAGTCCTTTGGACTGCAAGAAGATCAAACCAGTCAATCCTAAAGGAAATCAAACCTGAATATTTATTGAAAGGACTGATGCTGAAGCACCAAAACTTTGGCCATCTGATGCGAAGAGCTGACTCATTGGAAAAGACCCTGATGTTGGGAAAGATTGAGGGCAGGAGAGTGAGATGGTTGATTGGCATCAGTGACTCAATGGACACAAATTTGAGCAGGAGATAGTGAAGGATAGGGAAGCCTGCTGTGCTGCAGTCCATGGGGTCACAAAGAATCCAACATGCTGAGCAACTGAACAGCAACAACAGCAACAATGAGAAAACATAAACAGTCCTTTGTCTTTTGGTAGGTCAGATATGCCACCCCAAGGTGCTCAGTGTAAAGAATCCACCTACCAGTGCAGGAAACACAGGTTCGAGCCCTAGGTCAGGAAGATCCCCTGGAGGAGGAAATGGTAACCACTCTAGTATTCTTGCTGAGAAAATCCCATGGACAGAGAAGCTCAGTGGGCTACAGTCTGGGGGGTCACAAAAAGTAGGGTGTGAGTGAATGACTGAGCAGGCATGTATGCAGGTCAAATATATAAATTCTGTAATTTCCTGGTGTTGGTCATGCATCTGAATACTGCAGTTTTTATTTTTGTAAAGTATCATGGATGAATGTAATGAGAGAATTTCTTGATTTTCATTTTATAAATGAGCTTTTAATTCAAGTTCACAGTGATCTAATCAACATACATATAGGCCTCTAATGATGGCTTCCATATAGGTAGCCATGTATGAACATCTGTACCTGCTAATTAGGTCTCAGTTCTAACTTAACGTGTTACCTTTAGGAGTTTAAGAAATATAAGATGCACAAGGCCTTTCAAGTCTTAATTTTTCTCATTCTCATAGGCAGGATATCAACTAATTATGACCAAGATACTCACATTGATAGCAATTTTGAAAATAGGCTAGTACATTAAATGCAATAACTGTTCCATAAAACAATCTTTGGTCAAAGCTAGACTGAGAATTCAGAGAAGGCAATGGCACTCACTCCAGTACTCTTGTCTGGAAAATCCCATGGATGGAGGAGCTTGGTAGGCTTCTTCAGTCCATGGGGTCGCTAAGAGTCGGACACGACTGAGCAACTTCACTTTCACTTTTTACTTTCATGCATTGGAGAAGGAAATGGCAACCCACTCCAGGGTTCTTGCCTGGTGAATCCATGGACGGAGGAGCCTGGTAAGCTGCAGTCCATGGGGTCGCTAAGAGTTGGACACGACTGAGCGACTTCACTTTCACTTTTTACTTTCATGCATTGAAGAAGGCAATGGCAACCCACTCCAGTGTTCTTGCCTGGTGAATCCATGGACAGAGGAGCCTGGTAAGCTGCAGTCCATGGGGTCGCTAAGAGTTGGACACGATTGAGCGACTTCACTTTCACTTTTTACTTTCATGCATTGGAGAAGGAAATGGCAACCCACTCCAGTGTTCTTACCTGGAGAATCCCAAGGACTGGGGAGCCTGGTAGGCTGCCGTCTTTGGGGTTGCACAGAGTTGGACACAACTGAAGCGACTTAGCAGTAGCAGCAGAGAGTTATTGGTGAAAGTTAAGGTCATGTATGGATGTGAGAGTTGGACTATGAAGAAAGCTGAGCGCCTAAGAATTGATGCTTTTGAACTGTGGTGTTGGAGAAGACTCTTGAGGGTCCCTTGGACTGCAAGGAGATCCAACCAGTCCATTCTAAAGGAGATCAGCCTTGGGTGTTCTTTGGAAGGAATGATGCTAAAGCTGAAACTCCTGTACTTTGGCCACCTCATGCGAGGAGTTGACTCATTGGAAAAGACTGATGCTGTGGGGGATTGGGGGCAGGAGGAGAAGGGGACGACAGAGGATGAGATGGCTGGATGGCATCACTGACTCGATGGACGTGAGTCTGAGTGAACTCCGGGAGTTGGTGATGGACAGAGAGGCCTGACATGCTGCGATTCATGGGGTTGCAGAGAGTCGGACACAACTGAGCGACTGAACTGAACTGAACTGAAGGTTGCTGAAGCCGACAGTGTGATGAGTAATGCACTTTAGTTTTTATTGTCTTATATGGAAATGTGGAGACTGTTGATGCTTGAAGGTAATCAGGTAGTACCTAGGAAGAGTGCCTTTCCCCTGTCCTCTTCCACTAGCTTCACTTGCATATTACCAAGGAACACAGTGACAGTCTCATTTAAAGGCATATGTAAGAAACCACAGTGAGATTTTATTTTTACAGAAGGTTTGTTTAAAATTGGAGGTGACAGGCATTTCTCAATTTCATCTTTAACAGTTAATGGATTAAATGGACTGCTTAAAAAATAATTATTTGACATATTAAATTTTGTTAAATAAGACAGCATTAAAATTAATTACATTTTTCAACTATATACAGTATAGGCATGTGAGAACACTTTATGACGTTTATCTAAAGTACGGTTCAGTGATACGTATCATTTGAGGTTTTGTTTGTTGTAAAGTTGCCTTTTATGTGTTGGTGTTGGTAACTTTTCTTGTGTAACCGAGATCAATTTTGTGAGCACTTTTAGAAAGTAGGCACTTAGTTAATGTTTAACAAATGTATGATAAATGTGCTTTATATAATATGTAAAGTATGTAAATGTGTATAATTATCTCGACTACCGTATATGTTTCATAGATCAGAGAATAGAATTTACCAAGTTTTGCTGTTTGTTTTCTTAACTCCCATCTTCCAGATTAGCAGATTGAGACATAGATTAGTAAAATTTAAGGGTTGACAATACCAAAATTTAGGTTAAAAATGAACCCTGGTTATCAGTCCCATCATTAAGGCTGTTTGATCATGCATTCTTTACCATAATAATATGGCTTTGTTTTATGTAAAAGAACAAGGACAGAGGGGTCTAAATGATTCTTACTAATTAAAATTATGTAGCAGTTTATCATCTTAAGTTGTTCAGACCTCTGGTGTATACCACAAGATAAAGTCATCCTTCAGTATCCATGAGGGATTGATTCCAGAACTCCCATGATACTAACATCCAAGGATGCTTCCTTGTATATAATGGTATATAGTATTTATATAACCTGTGCACATCCTCCTGTAGGTATCTCTAAGTACTTTTATTACTTGTACTAGGTATACAGTGTAAATGCTGTGTAATAGTTGCTTGGGTGCTGCAAGTTCAAGTTTTGCTTTTTGGAACTTTCTGCAATTAAAAAATTTTTTTTAAATTAATTTATTTATTTTAATTGGAGGCTGATTACAATATTGTAGTGGTTTTTGCCATACACTGACATGAATCAGCCATGGGTGTACATGTGTCCCCGATCCTGAACCCCCATCCCACCTCCCTCCCCATCCCATCCCTCAGGGTCATCCCAGTGCACAGGCCCTGAGCGCCCTGTCTCATGCATCGAACCTGGACTGGTGATCTATTTCACATATGGTAATATACATGTTTCAGCGCTATTTCTCAAATCATCCCACCCTCGCTTTCAAATATATATATTTTTAATGTGAGGTTGGTTGAATCTGTGGATGTGGAACCCCTGGATAGGGGGCGCCAACTGTATACTGAAAGGTTTCTAAAGATTTTTTTCCCCCCAGTTTTATAGACATGTAATTGACACACAGCACTGTATAAGTTTAAGGTGTGCAGCATAATGATTTGACATATATATATCGTGAAATGATTACCATAAGTTTAGTGAATATCCATCATCTCACATAAGCACAAAATGAAAGAAATAGAAAAAAATTCCTTGTGATGAGAACTCTTAGGATTTACTCTCAGCAACTTTTCGTGTATAATGTATGGAAGTGTTAATTATATTAATCATATTGTATGTTGCTTAACTGAGTTATAACTGGAAGTTTATGCCATTTGACCACCTTATCCAGTTCCTCCTCCCATGCCCTGCCTCTGGTAACCACAAATCTGATCCTATTTTCTGTGAGTGTGTTTGTTTGGTTTTGACCTATAATTGATCTAAAACATTATGTTAGTTTCTGGTACACAACATAGTGATTCAGTACTTCTGTGAATTTCACCACGATAAGTCTAGTTACAAATATGTCACCAAACAAAGATATTACATAATTATGGACTATACTCCCTACACTATACATTGTATACTCATGATTCATTTATTTTGTAAGTGATAGTCTGTGCCTCTTAATCTTCCTCACCTGTTTGTTCTCCCCCCATTCTCCACCCCTCTGGCAACCACCTGTTTGTTTTCTGTATCTGTGACTCTGTTTCTGTTTTGTTATGTTTGTTCACTTGTTTTGTTTTTTAGATTCCACATATAAGTGAAGTCATACAGTATCTGTCTGACTTATTTTACTTAGCATAGTACCCTCTAGATCCATCCATACTGTTGCAAATGGCGAGATCTCATTCTTTTTCATTGTTCTTGTTGTTTAGTTGCTAAGTCATGTCCACCTCTTGTGTGACCCCATAAACTGTAACCCGCCAGGCTCCTCTCTGTCCATGGGATTCCCCAGGCAAGAATACTGGAGTGGGTTGCCATTTCCTCCTCCAGAGCACCTTCCCAACCCAGGAGTTGAACTCGCATCTCCTGCATTAGCAGGTAGATTCTTTACCACTGAGTCACCAGGGAAGCCCATTCTTTTTCATGGCTGAGTAATATTCCTGTGTGTGTGTGTGTGTGTGTGTGTGTGTGTGTGTGAGAACACACACTGTATCTTCTTTATCCATTCATATATCAATGCCTTGGGTTGCTTCCTTTTCTTGGCTATTGCAAATAATACTACAATGAACATAAGCATTTTCTTCAGATAATTACCCAGAGTAGAATTGCTAGATCAAAGGTGGTTCTATTTTTAATTTAATTTGAGGAATCACCATACTGTTTTTCATAGTGGCTGCTTTCACAGATTATTTTTAAGGAAAAAACAGGACATGGTAAGATATCACTTACTTTAGGCCTACTGAAAGTAGAACCTGCTGTATTTTATATATATATATAATATAAAGATTTTAGTGTGAACATGAGTCTTAAACTCAGTTTAGTCACTAAGTAGGGAATTAATTATTTCATAAAGAATGCATTCTTGTAAAGAACTCTTTAAAGTTGCCATTTGGATATTGTAAATTTTAATCTGTATTAATATAGTATTTAGAATAAAATTGTGTTTTCATTTTGTTTTTATCCTAATTCCTGGTATTTTCTTATTTTCCTACTTTAGTTTTTTTCTACTTCAATTTATTTACATATTTTAAATTTCTTCTATTTTGCTTAATTGTATATTTGTTTTACCATGTATATGTTGGGCTTCCCGGTTAGCTCAGCTGGTAAAGAATCCTCCTACAGTGCAGGAAGCTCTGGTTTGATTCCTGGGTTGGGAAGTTTCCCTGGAGAAGGGATAGGGCTTCCCACTCCAGTATTCTTGGGCTTCCCTGGTGGCTCAGATGGTAAAGAATCCACCTGCAATGTGGGAGACCTGGGTTCGATCCCTGGATTGGAAACATCCTCTGGAGGAGGCCATAGCAACCTACTCCAGTATTTTTGCCTGGAGAATGCCCATGGACAGAGGAGCCTGGCAGGCTACAGTCCATGGGATCTCAAAGAGTCAGTCACAACTGAGCAACTAAGCACAGCACACATATATATATATATATATATATATATATATATATATATATATATAAAAGACATACTTAAATATAGGTCTACCATTGTTTGTTATGATATAATTTGACCCCTAAAACATGACTCTAATTATATTAGTTCCTTCTTGGAAAACCTTTGCTCTATCTTGTCATCCATATTAACTACAAACTCTTCAGCCCAGGGTTTAAGGTTTGTCACTATATGGCATAACTCACCTATCTTGCCATCTCTCTGTTGCTCAAGCTCTGTATTCTAGTAAAACTAAACAACTTATACTGTCTCTTGTTCAGGAGTGTACCTCACTGTTAGCCCATTCTTATTTCCCTATACTACAAATTATTACTTCTGCCTTCATTTCTGCCATTCTGAAACCTGCCTGCCTTTCAGGTTTTCCTGAAATGTACTATCCTTCACAGAACTTTCCTGATTTTAGCACCTGAAAGCAACTTATCTTCCACACTTTCAGATTTCTACTTTTGAAATTCATATTAAACATATAGTTAGTGGTTTTAAATAATTACTTGACCATCCAAAGACTTTGAGATTAATTGTTATTTGATAAATGTGTCCCTAACATACTTTCCCAGTAAGAAAGAAATGAATAGCCTTAAGCAAAAGCAAGAAAGCTTTGACTAAAACATCAGACCCTTGCTATCACAAACCCATCTTATCCATTCTTCCTAATGGATTATTTTTCGAAAGAACTTTGCTGATACATATTTATCTCTCCCTCCTTTTTCCTTTCCATTTCTTGATGGTTTTAGTTTTGGCCTGAGCCTTGTAGGTAGTTGTATGCTTTAGAAACCTCTCCGTTTGGCAGGACCAGGGTCTGGCAGCACATGGGTGGTTTGAGCTTTGGAAACAGGTCAGGGGCCACAGCTCTGAAGGAAGTAGAGTAAGCAGAGGTACCAGATTGATATACCTTACAAGATTGCCTTTTCAACTTGAAAAGACTCATCCCAAATAGAATCTTTTTAACATACAAGGAGAATGCACAGGTACATATTTTAGTAGAAAAAAAAAGTTAAATTTGTTTAAATTAACTTAAAATTCTCAGGGAACAAAATTGTTTTCCTTTTAAAACTAAATTCAAATAAACACCCTTGAGGACTGCATAAACTTATTTTGTAGTCCACTTGGGGGGAAATGGCATTGAAAAAAGCACATTCTGGAGGCTGTACTTTACTATCTATATATATGCTGACATATTTTCTAACTTTTAAAAAAAAATTGTATTTTCTTCCCAATAGCTGGTCCAACTTATAGAGTAACAGGACTGACTGCTTCTCAGCTTGTGTACCCCTGACATACATACTACATTTCCCCCCAAGTTATATACATTAATTATAACAGAACACTAAAGAATGACCGACTTTATTTTGGAATTTATGTTATGACACTTTAGAAAATTATCTTTAAGAACTGATGGACTTATGTTGTTTTAATACTATAGAACAGCTTTAAATATCAGTGAAAGTTACTTCTCATTTGCCTCTTCTGTCTGTCTTTAATTTCTTACAGCTCAATATATTCACTTAGTCTTCTTAAAAACTAAGTTAAGATGATTTGTAATAGGTAAGTTAGAGCTCTTACTCTATAAGTAAGGATAGAACTCTATCCTCAGTTACACATGAAGAGTTGGATAATGGAACATGGAAGGTTTTAATTTCCCTAATGTGGTTTTGGTTTTTTAAAAGTTACTCAGTTGTGCCCTTATGAGATATTTTTAAGTTTTCTGGAAAGAAAATACAGGAAGATTATCATCAAAACTCAGACAAGGGAAAAGGTGCCAAAATCAAATGAAGAAAGTAAAATGTGAGCAGAAAGCCCATATGTATTTCGGAGTGAACCATTAGACTGCCTCTTATTTTGTAACAGTGTCATTTATTGATGTTTCTATGAGCTTTCCTGATTTTATTAGTAGTGAGATGTCACTTTCAGCTTCATATGGAAATCCATATATGTGTTGCTAATTTTAGTAGGTAGGTTGTATCCGACTCTTTTGCAACCCCATGGACTGTAGCCTGCCAGGCTTCTCTGTCCATGGGATTTCCCAGGCAAGAATACTGAAGTGGGTTGCCATTTCCTTCTCCAGGGCATCTTCCTGACCCAGGGATCTAACCTGTATCTCTTGTACTGCAGCCACCAGAGAAGCTCCCATATATGCGTACGTCGTTAAAAATAGAATAAAGCAAAAAAGAGGGGAGAGGTATTCCCTGGTGTCCAGTGGTTAAGATTTGGTGCTTTCACTGCCAGGGCCCAGGTTCATCCCTGCTCAGGAAGCTACGATTCCACAAGCCATGCAGCACCACCCCCACAAAAAAATAGAATAAAGCCCTTTAAGTCTAATTTTTTTTTTAAAAAAGGAAAAGTCTTATTTTCTAACTTATTAAGTAGAGAATTGATCTCATTATCTTTCTGATTTTTTAACTTTCACCTAGCAATTCTGTTTAGCTTAAGACTGAAACCATTGATGTATGTATATATATTCATAAAGAACTGCATTAGCTGTGTGTTACAGTAACAAACCATGTCCCAATCTGGTTCACTAAAGCAATGAAGGACTTTTTTTCTCACTTGGTGGCCATGATAGATCAGCAGGGGAGCTCTGCCTGTGTCACCAAGTGATCCAGGCTGATGGAACAACCAGCCACCTTTTTGTACTCTACTGGTCATCATGCTAAGAGGGAAATGAAGTCCAGAGGGTCTCTCATTAGCTCAGAAGTGACTCACATTGCTTATTTCACAACGTGATGGTCCCATGTAACTAGGCAGGGCCAGGAAACATATCATGCCTATGCCAGGCAGACAGCTGAAAATATTTGATTAATAGCACCATTCTTTTGGCCACCAGTTAGTTGATCTACTCTCTCACACAGGAAAAATATACTCACTTCCTCCCCAGGTAGGAAACCCTAAATTCCTATCCAATCATGGCATTAAGCTTGAAGTCCAGGATCTCTGAGCGGATATGCAAGGATGTGATCCTGGTGGTCTGTTCGTGAGGAGATGATGCATGGTCATCTCTACATAGGGCCCAAATGTTGCTCTTTTTGATGCATAGACTTAAGAAAAAAATTGACAAATGATTGGCTGCCCTCACAAACAATGTACAGTGGTGACTAGTGGCAGGATGATAAAAAAACAAAAACAAAAACTCCCATTTGAAAAGGGGAAGCACAGGAGACATACAGCAAATACGGCAGTCCCTCTGAGCAGTCATTGAAGGGACCCTTCTAGGGATGGTGAATGTTCTTGACAAGATCCCGAGTTTGGTCCTTAACTCAGTTGTCTGCTCTTTGTTTGCTCCCTGGCTTAATCTCCTTGATCCTCCTCCTTTTTTCCTGTTATGTTCCTTGGCTGTATTCCAAACGGACAATGAGGAATATTCCCCCTAAAGGGGATGAACAGCTTTTTTAATCCACTTCCTGCCATGGATGCTTGGGAACCCAAAGATCATTTTTTAGAAGTCTTGAGTACTTCCCTGGTGGTCCAGTGGTTAAGATTCCGCTTCCACTGAGGAGGGCATGGGTTTGATCCCCTGGTCAGGGAAATTCTACATGCCACATGATGTGGCCAAAAAGAAAAAGTCTTGAATAGTCACAGCCTCTCAAGTGTAGGCTGGTGGTTCTTTTATCAGTATAACCCTCAAAAACTTAGTTGGCTTTTTACTTGTTTCCAGTCAGCTCCATGTGCCCTAGCTACATCCATAATTCTTTCTAACCATACTTCATAGATTTGTTGTGTGGCTCTGCCTTATTGGTCTCATACTTCTTTCTTGACTTAATTTTGAGTACAGGTGTTTCTGCTATAATGCCATATATGCTTTCCTGAATTCTGCAAAATTGCGCACTAAAATAAACAGGGCTTATAGGAAACAATAGGATTGTGCCGACTCAAAATCTGTGGACCACTGTAGCCAGTGCACGAATACAAACAAAGTAATTCAAAACAGTAGCATATTAAATCTCCATCAGTTGGCTGAAGCTTTACAGACTCAGTCTCCCGAATGCTTGTTTCTTCCTCTGAGACTTTGGGGTCTTCAAGACATTCACTTACAATAGAAACTAATTTCATTATAGTAAAAATTTAATCTGTGGTGTGGTATATGATTCAGTAGTCAAAAACTTTCTTCTTTAAACACAGGAGGAGAAACATATATCCTCAGCTTCACCAGATATAAAGCGGAAAATGCAGTGGTTCATGGAGCAACTGAATCAGCCACGACTTGCATTAAAGAAAGGTACATAAGTAGGATGTTTAGCTTTTTTCTTAGTGTTTTCATATATCGCTAAGGCTTTCTTTTAAATTTGGGAAAGCTTTTGCCTGGTTACTTCCAACAAGAGAAAAATGCATATAAACCAACTTCTGTGTTATATTGACATCATTTCCTTATTTACTAATAGCATTTGAACTAATTCACATCAAAGCAACATGCTTAGTAACAAAACAGACTAAGAGGCTGTTTTGATGAGAGAACCCCTCTTTAGTCTTTTTTTAGAAAAGCTGTTTTATTCAGCAGTATCTTAATCAATTGGGAGGTTTTATCAGTGGTTGTAAAGGCCAAATCTTTGATTTGATTCTTGCCTTAAGACTGAACTCTGATCAGCATTTGTAGCTCAGAGACCTTCTCAGTTTTGGGTTAAGCACTTGATTCTTCTGACCCCACAAATCGCTGGAAACTGATTCTTTTCTGAATTCATCCAATAATTTGTTAAATACAGCCAGCAGTAACCAACACAATCTCTTAATGGTCCATTTTCCCACTAGAGCTATAAATTCTCAAGGCATATTAGCTCTCTTCACCACTGCACACTATGAACTGATATCCTTTTAGCCTCTGATAAGTTTTTCCTTACCTCCTTCTCCCTAGGTCCTTAGCCTTCACCATATACTTTAGGTTTTTTGATGAGACAGTACCACACTTCTGGATTCCACCTGTATCAGCTAGGAGAGACCCAGGTTATGCTGCAGTAATACATAAGATCTCAGTGGCTTTGAAAACATGTTCTCCCTCAAGTTAAATAAAATACAAAAGAATTTTAATGATTGCTGCACTGTGCATATCCTGTGGGTCATTCTGTTACCCAGGGTCCTAGGTTGATAGCAGCCATAGCAGTCATCACTTTGAGGGTTGCTGCTCGCTGTCACAGTGGGAGGAGAGGCCTGGAGGGTCTCACGTTGCTCGTCATGTGTCTCTTCTGCTCGACTGTACTGGCCGAAAGTAGTCCTGCGGCCCCACCCAACTCCTGGGGAGGGCCAGAGGCAGAAAGTGCAGGCCTGTCATGTGTCCAGAAGGCTGAGGGCCAGGATATTTGGGAAGAGCACATGAATGACTGACTGCCATAGAGGATATCCTTTCATTTATTTTCCTTCATGATTTTGTTCTGTTGCTATTTTTTTGCTGGTTAATTGAATTTTACTGTCCCTCTTCCCTTGCTTAATTTGAGATAATTAATGTGGGTCAGTTTTATTTACTGGTACTTGTAGTAGTTTACATTATTTCAGAAGTTTGGGCAATGCAAAATAAAGCTACTGTGATTTTCCTACTTAAAATACAAGGTATAAAACTGATTAAAAAGCAATATGGTTACAGGAAGAGTTGAGTTTAAATTATTTTGGAATGTCTTCTGTCATAGTAGAAGTAAAGCTTTGGAGTCAGGCCTGGGGTCAGATATTGCTTCTGTCATTTAACAGATATGTGATCTTAGACAAATTATTTAATCTCTCATAGGCATAATTTCCTTTTTTATAAATACAAAGAAATATATTTATATAAAGATGTCAAGTAAAGCACGGTGGCATTTATCGCTGCTCCTTTCTGAAATTTTACTAAAATGAAAGTAAAATACATTTTTTTAAGTTAATTAATGTATTTATTGGGCCATGCCACGCAGCTTATGGAATCTTAGTTCCCCAACCAGGGATTGAATCCGGGCCCTTGACAGTGAAAGCACTGCATCCTAACCACTGGACCACCAGGGAATTCCCTAGAATCATTGTTTAGAAAATGGAAGAGAGACAGTAGCAGAGGAATGATAGAAATAGTTGTGAATTACTTATTATGGTCATAATAATGTAAGCAATAAATACTTTACAAAAAAGTGACACAGCTATATTAGGAGGATGAAAGAGTTGAGAGCAATAAGGTAAGAAAACTATAGTGGGAGATAAGTGGTAGTGTCAAATTGGCGGGGGGGGAGTCAAGAAATAGAAATATCATCACAAGGATTTCCCTGGTGGTCTGATAGTTAAGACTCTACGTTTCTACTGTCAGGGGCCTGGTCTCAACCCCTGATGGGAGATCTGAGACTCTACATGCCATGTGGCACAGCCAAAAAAACGAAAAAGAAAAGAAATATAACCACATTGTTTAGAAATATAAAAGTAAATACAGGGGGAAAGGGAAGAGGAGCAGCTAAAAGAAACACTTTTGTCTCAGGTAAAGGACTCAGATGGGATGGAGTAGGCAGAGGATGGCTGCTTTTGTTATAAGCCTTGCAGTATATTTGATTTGTAAAACTGCGGACGCTTTTTTTATTAGTGATTACTTTGATGAAAGATTTAAAATAAGTTTAAAACTCACCCGCAAAGTTTTGTAATAGGTATTAAATAGAAATAACAAATAATGAGCACCTTTACCGTGTCTGTGCACACAGCAGCTATTCAGTAAGGACTAGTTTCCTTCCTTTTGTTCATTAGATGGGGTATTTGCCTGTAGTAATATTTATGTGACTCAGAAGTTAAGTGGTTGGCTAAGCAGCAATGTGAGGTACGTCACAAAGCAAATTATGCACCCTTCTCATCTTTTTTTTTTTTTTAATGGATGATTTTATTTTTCCTGGAACCGTATCAGCTTTATGGCTACTGTTTCTTAGAATTTAGACGTCTGTGCAGCTGACACATGAAAATCATCTGGTTATTGAGTGAATCTAGAGAGCTATGCATAGAACAAACTTAAAAATACCTAGCAACTTTGAAATTATTCTAATAAACCTGAAAACAATGATATCTATAACTAGATTATAAATTATTTAAGGCCAGGGATCTGTCTCTCTCTCTTCTATTGTTATGTCAGTTAGCTGCTTTATTTTTGGGGTCCACAGTGCCTAGACCACTACTTCCTTTGTTCCTTAAGCTCTCACTATGGTGGATGGTGGTGTCTGATGTTGAAAAGAGAGCCAGCCAGCGTGAGGTTCTTGTGTGTTTCATGGACCTCACATACTGTGTATCTAGACTGTAAACTTGTGGACATGGACCGTATATTCTTCCATGTCAGTATGTCCAGGAGAATGACTGCTATCCAAAAACAGATGTTCACTAAGCATCATTAAGTATGTAATGAATACCAGCTAAGTGCTGGTAGTCACTGTACTAAGCTCTAAGGATATCTCAGTGAGTGGGACAGATAATGACTCCTGCTGTCTTAGAATTTACATTCTAACAACATGTTTGTTGAATTCATGTAATGCAGTAAAATGATGGCCCACACTGAACCATTTGAGCAGGATAAAGAATTGTATATATAAAGAGTTTAATCATTTAAGGTATGTTTGTTGTATGATGTCAGTGCATGCTATAAGAAGGAAATAAGAGATATCTGATCTTTTTTCTCTTTGCTTTTCTTTGCAGATAGGATGCTCCAAGTCACTTGCAGCTCTCTGCAAAAGGAAAATCGCTAGTGCTCTGCTCTTGCCATAATACCAAACCTTTTGACTTATGCATTGGTGCTGCAACACACTGGAAGAATTGCACAGAGGTTCCAGGAATACCTTTTTTCCCCCCCGTTTGAGTGATTCTTCATGGATAGAAAAAGATTTGAGTCTAAATGATTATCCTGTTTTAAACCTATTCTCTATAGTCTGAACTGCTTAATAAATTAGGCCACTTACTAATGAGCCACACAGCCAGCTCTTGTCAGGAGCTGATTGAAAACCGTGCTGTGCACGGAGCAGGAATGGCACAAGAAGATAGCCGCCGTGGTCAAGTGCCATCTTCCTTTTATCATGGTGCCAACCAAGAACTCGACCTGTCCACCAAAGTGTACAAAAGGGAATCAGGAAGTCCTTATTCTGTGTTAGTGGACACCAAGATGAGCAAGCCACATCTCCATGAAACAGAGGAGCAGCCGTATTTCAGGGAGACAAGAGCAGTGTCTGACGTGCACGGTGTTAAAGAAGACCGAGAGAATTCTGATGACACAGAAGAGGAGGAGGAGGAGGAGGAAGTCTCCTACAAAAGGGAGCAGATCATAGTGGAGGTAAACCTTAATAATCAAACGTTAAATGTATCTAAAGGGGAAAAGGGTGTCTCTTCTCAGTCCAAAGAGACTCCTGTTCTTAAGACAAGCAGTGAGGAGGAAGAGGAAGAGAGTGAGGAAGAGGCCACGGATGACAGCAATGACTATGGAGAGAACGAAAGGCAGAAGAAAAAGGAGAAGACGGTGGAGAAGGTCAGCGTCACACAGAGGAGAACGAGGAGAGCTGCCTCTGTTGCCGCAGCTGCCGCTTCCCCTACTCCCAGGGCTACAAGAGGTCGTAGGAAGAGTGTAGAGCCACCTAAGCGTAAGAAGCGGGCCACAAAGGAGCCCAAAGCACCAGTCCAGAAAGCTAAGTGTGAAGAGAAAGAGACTCTGACCTGTGAGAAGTGCCCCAGGGTGTTTAATACTCGCTGGTACCTGGAGAAGCACATGAACGTTACTCATAGGCGCATGCAGATTTGTGATAAGTGTGGCAAGAAGTTTGTCCTGGAAAGTGAGCTGTCCCTTCACCAGCAAACAGACTGTGAAAAAAATATTCAGGTAGGTCTTATCACCAAGAGGGCAAACTTTCCAGGATAGAACCTGGCTGTTTCAGACTCACCTGGTATCTGCCCAAGAAAATAAATACAGTAGAGGCTGAAGGGACAGTTTTCACCAATTTATCTTTTTTTTTTTTTAAGCCCCTGCTTTGGTATTTTGAAAACCAGGCTTAACATTTTCTTTCAAAAGCATAAGTTTAACTGACGCTGGACTAGTGGGAACCCAGGTCCATTGGAAAAGGGAATCTGTTATAGGTGATTGACAAGGAGGTATAGTCAACACTGACTTGGCACTGAGATTTACTCTTGTAAGACACGTAATATAGTTCATTCTGGTGTCTTCACTGTCAAGGTGGGAGATACCAAGTAAAAGTCAGGAGTAGAGAGAGGTCCTTTTCTAAGGATTTGATTTTCTAAGGTTTGAAAGGATGCCAGGTTCTAGTGCAGCTGTTGGGGACAAAACCCATAATGACTCAGACTGGTGGAAATGGAAGATCTCCAGGAGTGAGTTTGCTTCTAAACCAGTGGAGAGATGACAGCACTAAATTTGTCAAGAGGCTAAGCTCATGGGAATATGCAAACTTTAAAGGAGGCTGAGCTGATTGAAAATATTGCCTACCTGGTGGTAGGCTTATATAATGCTGCTGTGTAGTACTAAAGTAACAAAACACGGTATTCAAACCAGGTTGGTGTCTTGAAAGGACTACATTGTGATAGGTTAAGAGGTGTGCTAATTATGTTGTGTAAACTATATTATGTTGAGCTGTGTTGGTTTGCACATGTAAGTGCATATTTATGAATATTCATTCATAAAAGGTAAGTCTATTAATGTCTCTAAAAGATATGTAAAATAGAAATTTCTTGTACCATACTTAAGCTGAACTGCTTGTAGAAGATGAAACCATTTGGTTTCAGTGTGTTTCTTGGAGTAGTCCTGATTTGGAATGTTCCTTATTTTTCATTTTTATTTCTTGTTTTTAATCAACAACTGAAATCATTACTTTAAAGAGATTTTTAAAAAATATAAATTAGGGGCTTCCCCACTGGCTCAGTAGTAGAGAATCTGCCTGCCAATGCAGGAGACATGGGTTTGATCCCTGGTCCAGGAAGATCCCACGTGCCAGAGCTAATCCCGTGTGCCACAACTATTGAGCCTGTGCTCTAGCGCCCCAGAGTCACAACTGTTAAGCCCATGTGCTGCAACTGCTGAAACCCTTGTGCCCTAGAGCCCGTGCTTTGCAACAAGAGAAGCCACCATAGTGAGAAGCCTGAGCACTGACTGCGACTAGAGAGCAGCCCCCGCTCTCCACAGCTGGAGAAAAGCCCACGCAGCAACAAAGACCGGCACTGCCAAAAATAAATAAATTATAAATAAATATATATATAAATTACATTTGCTATAAATTCACTGCGTTTTGATCCATCAGTTGTGACTTGACCTCTGACGTACTTGGTAAATAAAAGAAGACTGAATCGTGGCGCCTGTCAACTCAGTAACTGCTGGTGCCGGGCTTGGTTCTCAATTGGTTGCGGCAGTTCAGGCCAGAGGGAGTGCGATGCGGTGCTGCACCCTAGGGGTCAGACTTAGCTCTGTAATGATCCGTTGCTGAAAAGGTGTCTCTTGATCTTGATCTTTGTGTAGTTGCTTTTTGGTTTTTTTTTCTTTTACCTTTGCTTCATTAAGTACAGGAGGGGCTTTCTTGGTAGCTCTGCTGGTTAAAAATTGGCATGCCAGTGCCTGCCAGTGCAGGAGATGCGGATTCAATCCCTGGGTCAGGAAGGTCCTCTAGAGGAGGAAATGGCAACCCACTCCAGTATTCTTGACTGGGAAATCCCGTGGACAGAGGAGCCTGGCAGGCTGCAGTCCACGGGGTCCCAAAGAGTCAGACACAACTTAGTGACTAAACAACAAGAAGAAATGCAGAAAAGAAAACATTTAATAAATCCTTTTTTTGTGTGACTGTATTCACTGTTCCTCACCGTAATTTCATTTAAACTTATAATTTAAGTTTTGTGGATTCTGCTGAATGAACTCTTTTTGCATTTCTAATCCTGATGACCTAATAACAAGTAAAAATTAAAACTGTGCTCTACAGAATGAATGGCTTATAGGGTTTGTCTGTCCTTTCCTCCAGCGGTATCCAGCCAGAGGCTTATCTCTGTGACTCTTCTTGGTCCTCATTTCCTGAAGTGACAGTGTGTTCAGAGATCTTTATTAAATTTTGCAGCAAGTAACAAGTTTTTCCCTTATGTATTACAGAGTCTGATAGTTACCTAGAACGTCCTAATACTGTTTTTAACCAGAAATATTTTATTTTGATACATGTTATGATATCCTAGACTAGTAATGATGCATAATAGAGGGCAGTAGGTGGATTGCCTGTGTCTCCTACAGATGCCTGTGCGAGATCTGGATCTGAGCTCCTCAGGAAAAGGGAGGATACCAGCAGCTGAGGGGTTATGTTAAATTCTGCCAGAGGGAAATGTTTAATAGAGAAAATTAGGAAAATATAGTAAAATATCAGTAGTTTGTATTAATGAAGACTCTGAATATGTTCGCTAAGCTACAAAAATATTGTTATTCTTCTGTAGATCTATAACCATTCACGTATGCTTTGTTTTATCTTGCTTTTATGTTAATTTAAAATTAGTTTGTATTCTCTGGTAAACACATATTAACTACATAGTAACCCATGTGTAGGAAACAGCTGCTTACGGTAATCCATATTTAAAAAAAAATAAAACGTGAAGGTTCTTTTCAAAGGTACAATACTAATTTGATAAAAGCAGTCAATTCTTTGATATTAGTGGAACTTTGTATTTCTTTTTGTCTTACTTTTTGCCATTGTTTTCATACTCCCAAAGTGTCTCTAAAAAAATTCATCTTAGGAAATGGAACATAAAGATGTTGGTTTTGAAATCTGGACTTCATGAAAGAATAGCATTGGTTTGGATTCTGGTCTGTGCCACAAATCTAAAACACACCCACTTCATGAGACTTCCCTGGCAGTCCGGTGGTTAGGACTCTGCACTTTTACGCTGTGTCCTGGGTTCAGTCCTTGGTCGAGGGAACTAAGATACTGCAACCCATTCAACTTGGCCAATTTCAGCTGCTGGTCCACAGGTGAGGCTCTCTGGAAATCCCTATAAATAAAGATTATTTCTGTTTATCCTGCTCAGTGTGTTTCCTGTAATAAATCGTTCAAGAAACTCTGGTCCCTTCATGAACATATCAAGATTGTCCATGGATATGCAGAAAAGAAATTTTCCTGTGAAATTTGTGAGAAGAAATTCTATACCATGGCTCATGTACGGAAACATATGGTTGGTAAGTTGCTTTTCTCTAACACCTATAATTTTCCCTTGTTCTTTGGTGTGTCTTATGCTTCGAAGTGGGCAGCATATGAGACACGGCCTTATTTGAATCAGTTTTGACTTGTTGAAAACCAAATGCAACATGTCTTCAGTAAGCATCATCAGACTGGATGGTAGAGTCTTCCACACCCAGGGAAGCGCGCTTTCTTTTCAACATTGTTATTCTTTCACCTTTGCTGTTACAGCCTCACAGATTAGAGTGTAGTAAATTAAGATGTCCTTACAGTAGAACATATCTCTTTTCCATTTTGAGCCTTTTGGTGAACTGATTCTAAGTGCATTCTGTGTTGCAGCACACACAAAAGATATGCCATTTACCTGTGAAACCTGTGGAAAGTCATTCAAACGCAGCATGTCACTCAAGGTGCACTCCCTGCAGCACTCTGGAGAGAAGCCCTTCAGATGCGAGGTAAGGCCTGGGCTGCCCCCAAGGCCCTGGTGTGGGGGCTGGCTTGTGTGTGTGTACGTGGTGAGCAGGGGAAGAGAGGCATGCATTGTGCAAGGCACAGGCTGCGTTTTCACAGAAGCATCAGACCCATGTGCTGAGTGCTGCGTGTTGTTAGCTCACTGCTGGGTAAAGGGCAGTCATTTTTAACACAGCGTTGATTTTCTTAGATTAGGTTAAAGTTGGGACTAACACGTGGTGAATTATTTTACTTTTCTCACTAATTCAGAGAAGTTGGATATACTTCAGTGATAATTATTTAAGAAATGTTCCCTTTTATTAATAATTCAGCTGGGGAAATACAGCAGACAGAGCCAAACAGTTGACACAAGCAGGTTCTATTTTGAGTGTGAAAAATAAAGCTAATCTCAGACTATATAGGGTTGGTGCAAGTAAAGCTGCTCTGCCTGGCACTCAGAAGTCTCCACTGTGTCCAATGCAGAACTGTGATGAAAGGTTTCAGTACAAGTACCAGCTCCGCTCCCACATGAGCATCCACATCGGGCACAAACAGTTCATGTGCCAGTGGTGCGGCAAGGACTTCAACATGAAGCAGTACTTCGACGAGCACATGAAAACACACACTGGTAAGGAATTCTTGAGAAAGGTACAGATGTGTCTCGAGTGCTTATTGATGATCACCTGTGAGTCTGTTTACTTAAAATTCTAAACCACAAGCCTGCATCCTAAGTGCAAATGCCTTTACATAAAT
Organism: Bubalus bubalis; assembly: GCF_019923935.1. Taxonomy (NCBI): domain Eukaryota; kingdom Metazoa; phylum Chordata; class Mammalia; order Artiodactyla; family Bovidae; genus Bubalus; species Bubalus bubalis. The sequence goes on along the minus strand of NC_059159.1, from coordinate 25,818,972 downwards.
CTGATATTGAACAATGCAAATTTATAATATTGAAAAATTAAGCTTTTATCAATTTATTTTATTTCAAAAAGTATTGTTAGTGCCTTTTAACTGTGAGTTCCTTCAGTGTGATGGACTCTTTATTTGGGGCACAGGATCTCCTGAAATTGTATGAAACTTATTTTGTGTATGTGTATATGTTATTTTTCTGAGGAAAGGATTCTAGGTCTTTAAAAAATGGAGGCTATTGACTACTTTTAGCAGAAAACCCTCTCAGTATTCTTAAAGTTTGATTGGAATTGATTTACCAAAATTCACTACTTTTCATGAGCATAACCATCAACTGAGGTTAAATAATGTTTTAACTGCTTTATGTTTTCAGGGGTATGTGCTTCATAGCATAGAATTGTCTTGTAAGCATTTGATCACCCAGCCTTCAGAGAGCTGGTTAGAATAACAGCCCAGTGTAAACACTGGGGCACTGTATCTCCATCTCATCTTGATGCTCTGGAATTAGATGTCTTTGCACAAACTGAACAGTATGAAACATTTTTCAAGCTTTTAAATAAAATCTAATCACAGAATTCTATGTTTTATTAGTCTGCAAAGTAGCAGAGCTAGAAAGAACCACAAGAGATTATCTTGCTTAGCCTGCTTATGAGTGGTGAGGAAATTCTGCCCATGTCTGGGTCTCTGTAGTTCCCATTTCTATATTTAAAGTCCAAGGAAGAATGCTTGCCTGATGGGCTTCTTTCCCCTTCAGAGCAGAGCACCTCAGATTTTAAGGAATAAGCTAGAGGAAGCGTCATGAGAGAAGTTTAAGTAAATTACATTTCAAAAGGTAATGCTAACTTTGAAGCCTAAGCAGATAGCAGTATATATCAGAGTATTTAATAGATTCTCCCCTTAAAGTCTGGTGGTTCTTAGATAGACTCTATCCAAGAGTCTATCCTAAAACTGAGTCAGTTTTAGGGCACAGCTTTTGTTAATTCAGCAGGAAACTATTCAGCAGAAAATAAGTCTGTTTGATGGCAGAAGCTGCTTCACACTCACAAACAGTGCCTGGCACATGGTAGACGCCCAGTCAGTGTCTGCTGCAAGCCTGGAAGGGTCCACCGTGTGAGCCCCTGCCTCTGCGCTCACCTCTTCCCTGCCTGTCTCCCTGTGCTGCTTCCTCCCTGGACTTTCTCCCCCTCTTCTCCTCTTGTGTTTCTCCCTCTTTGTTCTTTCTCCTTTGTCCTTCTTTCTGTTTTCAGGCCCTTAAATGCCCAGAGTATGAAACTGAAGTGTACATTTCATGATTAATGTATTTGTTGAATAAAAACAAAGTTTTATATATTTAACATATTCTTCTTTGACCAAATAGGCAACCTGAACATTTCCTATTTCTTCTAAAGGAATATAGCCACCTATATTCACTTAAATGTTTATTCTTCTCATTAAAAGCAGTAGTACATACTTACGAAAGTATATTAGAAAATATGAAAAATGCAATGCTCTATAATCTTATCAGTGAAAGATCACTACTGTTAACATTTTAGCATATATATTTTTTAAATTCTGTGATTTCTTAATATATATACAGACACTGTGAAAAACTGTTTTTATATATATATATATATATATATATATATAGTAATAAAACCAAAGTTGGGTCTTTATGCTCTATTATAACCTACTTTTATTTTACTGTATTATGTCATTAACAGTAATATCATTTTAATGGTTGTGTAATAGTCTTATAAATTTGTTGTAATAATAGCCATTATTTATTATGCACATATATGCCAAGTATTATCTTAAGCACTCTGCATACATTATCTCATTTAATTAATATAACCTTTACCACAGTCCTGTTAAGGACATTATCTCTATTTTATTTAACCAGTCCCCCATTGGACATTTAGATTTTTCCAAGTTTTCTACTGTTATAAGTATTAATAGTACTGTGACAAACAACTTTCTGGCTAACACATCCATGATTATTTTCTTAGATAAATTCCTGGAAATGGGATTATTAGGGCAAAGGGATGTGTGTATTTTTAAGAATTGGTGGTATGTATTGCCAAATAGCTGTCCATATACACTCTTAGCAGCTGTGCATGAAAACACTCATTTTCCCAACCCTGTCCAATGTAAATAAAATAATTTTTGAATTAATAGGTGAAAAATGGCTTCTTTTTGTGTTAATTTGTACTTAATTGCTAAGTAAGATGGAACATTTCTTTCAGTACACTTGTTGGGTATCAGTGTATTTTCTTTTCTGAATTGCTTGTGCCTTATTTGTCTTCATCCTTTCATTGCAGTGTTTGGCTTTTTCTTATTGTTTGTGGTAGCTCTTTATATCATAGCTCTTTGTATATATTTATGTCCCCTGGACCTTGTTTAACAGCAGTATTAAAATACTTCCCCCGGTCGGTCATCTGCCTTTTAATATTGTTTATGATGCTCACCTTGGGAAAGCACTGCCACTCACTAGCAGTGTGGCCTTACCTGAATTATGCAACCCCGTAGGCCTCTGGTTCCGTTGGTATCAGTATTAAATAAGGATGGCAGTAGTACCTTGGAGAGGACCCAAGAAGGGTTAGCTTTTACAGAAGAAAAAAGATAGCTCTTTTACGGCTGGTTGGAACCACTTGCAGAGTGTGTTTTGGTGGGGATTAAGGCCATTGCAGGAACTGACATTGATTGGGCTATTTCTTTGCAGTTAAACAGAAGTGAGGCAGATCTTTTCTAGGGAAGTGACCAGCCCTCAGGCAGGGTTTCCTGGGATGGTGTGGACATGGGGTGAGTTCAACATAGAATAATTGCTGATTCTCCTTGTACCAGGCATAGTGCTAAGTACCTAGAGATACAGAATGAATTAAGGCCTGGTTTTTGCCCTTAAAAAGCTTATAGTCCAGTGATAGTAATGGTAATAATAATAGTAGTAGCAATAAAATGCATTGAATGTTTACTGTGTATCAAATACTGTCGAATTTGATCAAATACTCCTCAAATTTTTAACTTATCACAGTAACCTATTATTATCTTCATTTTTCAGATGAGGCTTAGAGAGTAAAGAACTTGTCCAAGGCAATCTGACTCCAGAAACACATACTTAAGTTATTCTGATACAAATTTAATGAAGCAAGTAATAAAATGGAAGGATACACAGGACATCATGAGGGCAAAAAGCACCATCCCAGAGTCTGGTTCTCAACTTCCAGAATTTGTCAGCGTACCCAGTCAGGATCAGAGGGATTGATCTGTGCTAAATAGTCGTTGTGTGTGTGTGTGCTAAATAGTCTTTTTGTGTGTGTATGCTAAATAGTCTTAATGATATATTAATAAAATTACTAATTTACAATAAAAAGCCTGAATGATAGGTGGTTCAGAACTCTTATGTTCTTTGGTCAGAATATACTTTGCCTAAAATAAAATTTATATTAGTTGCTAAATTATAATCACAAGATTGTCAGGGACAGGAAATCATAGGCAAGGAAGGTAATTGAATGATCTTAATGGTGAGTCCCAACCTTCATTGAATTCAAGAAGTCATCAGTTCCATGACAAAGCTAAGTTTACATATCACTAAGAAAATGCTGCAAATTAAAGAATGAAATGCCATCGATTGTTATGGTATATATCAGTTTCACAGATGTCAATACGGGGGGGAATGCATGTCTTAGAATTAACTAATATTTATTTATTGATGTTAAGAATCTACTCAATGGGGTTACTGTAATGAACAAGGTTAAAATAGTCCCTAGGTTCACAGACCTTATTGTCAGATTAGGGTGATAGTGAGAGACAATCAAGGCCTAACAGTGGTTTGGTGATGAGAGCATAGGAAGTACAACTAAATGAAACTGGCTAGAATTTGATGAATTAGGGGAGGAGAGGAGGCAGGGAATATGATAAGACATGATACCTGAGAGCAGTAAGCAAGTATTGGATCACGGGATAAGCCACGTAGAAAAGTTTGAGCTTTATTCTGAGGACAGTCGGAAGTCCTTAAATGGTTTTAAGCAGAGTGTGGCACAACTGTCTGAAAGTTCACTCTGGCTTCACAGTGTGAAGAGTGGACTGATTGGAGGGTGGGGGCAAGAATAGATAAGCTGAAACCAGTCAGATGGCTGTTGCAGTAATCCACGTGAAGGACTGTAATCTTACGGTAGGCCAGATATATAGATATACAGATTTCTGATGCTGCTCACGGATATTTATAAGCAGACTAGAGGGGTTATGTTTATTGGCCAGATCACTTTTTCCTTTGAACAGTGCAGAAGACAGCTAACTAGCCAAATTCTTGCTCTTTTATATCTTCCCTGCAGATTCTCTCTTTGTTTATATTGTGTGTTCTTCAGATTCACTATAATACTATTTCTTACAATTAGGTTAGCTTTATCTGTATGTAACAGGTCACATCATAAGGTATATTGATATGTGTGTTTCTAGTTACCCTGATGGACTTAGATGCTAGTACCTCCTCCAGCCACCCATTTACTAGCATTTCCTTAAAATGGGACATTGTACAGGTGGTTGATTTCAAGTATTATATTTTTATTTTTCCTTGTTTTAGCCTCATTGTAATCTTGCCTTGAGGTTTCAAGGAAACTTTATCATCAGTCATTAGCACAGTTAAAAGATTGGGCCTAATAAATAATGAGAGTTAGAGTTAGTTGAAATTGTGGGTTTATGTCTCGAACAGCAAATGTGGAAAATTTGGTAGGACCTCAAGAAATGGATAAAAGATTAGTAAGTAGTAAAAAGGACTCATTTAAATTTGAATACATGGATTTGTGGTAGACCAATTCTAATAGTTTTTGATCTATCTGTAGCAAATCATTATAGCCTGGAAGACTACAAATGAGAGATGATTAGAGCAATCCAGTTTTGGACCCAGGTTTGAACACATAACAGAAAGTCCATATATTTAGTAAACTTTCAGTCAGTAAAATGTATAGTGAACCAACAAAGTGATTAGTGAAATGGAGAGTGTTTGCCTGTATTAGATTAATAATCAAAGATTAGGTCCTTTGGCTCTGGTTTCATATGGCTGTTAGGAATGAAGAATGTTAACTCTGGAGAGTCAAGGAGGAAAGGGTCAAGGGGATTAATAGGTTATCAAATAGGTGTGCTTTTAAAACATTTTATTATACAAATGAATCATGTTTATCTTAGAAAACAGGAAGTACATATAGGCATATAAAAGAGAATAAAACATCACTCATAAACCCATTATCTAAAGATAATCACTTGTAACATTTGTTGTATTTTTTTCCATATTTTCCTATATGCATTTTTCATTAAAAGTGGATAACACATGCATACATTTTCATAACTTGCTTGTTTTATTTAATAGACTATAGATAATAGATTATAGGTTTTCATGTTAACAATTACATTTCTATACTTTTTAAAATATTGTTTTTAATGACACTCTCCATTAGATAAGTGTATCACAATTGATCAGTTCCATTTAACATAGAATTTTAAGTTTTTAATTGGAGGAAATGGATTAAAAAGAAGGAAAGCAAATGAGTACAGAATTTATCTAGAAAGATGAATGTGAATCACAGTGAAGAGTGGCAGTGATTGAATGAAAGGTAGGAAGATAAAAGAAATATTCTAGTCAGCAGATAGTACTGGTAACAGTGGAGAAGACTGGTCTGTCCTGACAGTTCAATTCAGTCTTCAGGAAGTGAGGGCAATTCTGGCTTCCATTGAAGGGGAGGGCACCAGGAGATTTCCTTTTACAAAGGCAGAGAGAAGTAAAGACTGCAATATGGATAAAGAGGTGTTTGCCAAAGGGTTAGAAGTCTCAAAGTGGAGGAAAACAGTAAGAAAATAACATTGCTTTGTGTGTGCAGGAATGCACAAAGCATTGAGGTATAAAGTGCTGTGGTTTTTGTGTCTGGAGCCATTCTGCAGAATTTTAAATCCTGCCTCTCCGCTAGCCATAGAATCTTTAGCAAGTTTCTTAATTTCCTCATCAGTAAAATAGGGATAACAACATACCTCCCTCATAAGGCTGTCAGGATCACCAAAGGTTAATGAGATGTTAAGGAGATGTTAAGTGATTAGAACATAGTAAGTAAGTAATACTGCATATTAGAACAATATGCAGTATCTTTTATTTATACTGAATAGAATAAGGACATCTGTTAGAAAGGGAGCAGTGATTGAAGTGAGAGCAAACTCTTGTAGCAGGAGCTACAGTAAAGATAGAAGCTACATACACTGAGCATTGGTGAAGGAATTGACAAATACAAGCACATGGTCACTGAAGCACATGTGTACAGGTACTGCACACCGTACCACAGCATTCTGGGTGAAGTGATCACAGACACATATTTTTGTTTCTCCCCTATGACGTGGGGAAAGGGGCAGGCAAACAGCATAGAATAAGCAGTAAGTCCACTATGCAGTAAGTCCAAAGGAAAGCTTAAAAATTAATCCCTTAGAACCCAAACCCAAGTTCCTCCCTAGGTGCACTTAGAATTATGGGGTTTTGTTTCCTTTTTGGCTCCCTATCCCAAAGGTTCTCCACCAAGAACGGTAGCCTGCCTGTCAATCCTCCCCACACCCATGGGCATTTGGAAATGGTATGGGGACATTTTTGATGGTCAGAATTTCTTGGGGGCATTTAGTAAACTGGAGCCAGGACCACTGAGTGCTCTTCAGATGTGCAGACAGTCTCATGTGATAGAAAACTGCCTGCAGAGAAACACTGCATTGTGAAATCCATGTTGTAGGGTGAGTCAATCCAGTATTTCCCCAAATACCAAAAAGTAAGCCACATGCTAAGCATTAGGAACGTGTAGACATAAGGAGACTCATTTACTCCATGGGACATTTTCAGCAAAGTCCTACGTTGTGTTGGAATGCCAGAAATTGCTTACAGATCAGCTGGCCTAGCTTAAAGGCAGAGATTCATCTGTGGGCTTGGTCCTCTTGAGCACAGGAAAGCCATCCGACCACTTCTTCCTGTAGGATGTGGAAGATCACTTTTGTAGATGCCTTTTTTTTTTTTTTAAATCTTTTACCCAAGCCCCGATGGTAGGTTGTATATAAGTTTTAGTTGTGTCTGCTGTTTTTTGTGAAGTCCCAACTTTGGGGGACTCTTTCATGACTATCAGAATATAATATGCAGTAAGGGAGAGGAGTGGTAACCTTATTTAATATGAGGGGTAGCTGGAGCACATACTTACCGCCTAGTGTGTTAATCATGTCTTTGTGTCTGTGTTCATCTCAGGAGAGAAACCCTTTATCTGTGAAATCTGTGGCAAAAGCTTCACCAGCCGCCCCAACATGAAGAGGCACCGTAGGACTCACACAGGCGAGAAGCCCTACCCGTGTGACGTGTGCGGCCAGCGGTTCCGCTTCTCCAACATGCTTAAGGCCCACAAGGAGAAGTGCTTCCGGGTGACCAGCCCCGTGAACGTGCCGCCTGCTGTCCAGATCCCACTCACAACCTCCCCAGCCACCCCAGTTCCTTCTGCGGTGAACACCCCCACGACCCCCGCCCCTCCCGTCAGTATGAACCCTGTCGGCACTCTGCCCCCTCGGCCCATCCCCCACCCCTTCTCACACCTTCACATCCACGCTCACCCTCACCACCCACACCACCTTCCCATTCCCCCCGTCCCTCACCTGCCCCCACCTCCAGCTCTCTTTAAGAGTGAGCCTTTAAATAACAGAGGCCAGGGTGAGGACACGTTTCTGCGGCACCTGGCAGAGAAGAACAGTGCAGCACAGCATCACTAACATCCATCTCCTTAAGTGTGTTCTCCACGAGTTACGTGCCCCTGTTTGAGTTTGCAGAGAGGGGGTTGGTGAGCATTTCTGTAGCTGTCAGACCCTCAGCCTCCACCAAGAGCTTTGTCATTGTCTTGGTGAATCAGCACATCCGAGGGAGTGAACAAGAAGACCTTGAGCTCACGGAGGGAACTGTCATCTAAACCAGGGAACCACCGAAGTAAAGCCCAATTTGCTTGCATTTTCCGGTGACTTTTATAAATTTCAAATACTCAGACTTGTGGAATTTTATAATTTCATATCAGCTGATGAGGTATGCTTGCTTTTATATCCTGGACTTCTCCTCAAAGAGGGGACAGGCCTGGTTTCCTTTGTACTAATCGGGAAGGCTGTGAGATTAATCCAGAGCATTAATTGTATCACTGTGTATCGTAACATTATTTTCAGCTTTTGGTGCTGGCTTCAGAGTTGAGCTAGCTGTGTTTCACAGTATATCAAGCATTATAGAGAAAGACAGAAAATTTCTTCTTTGTGTAGCTCTCCTAATGCACTCTTTATTTTACTACAGAAATTATTTTAGAGTTTTTGTATAGACTTCTTTAGTAGTCTGTTTCTAAAACGAAATGTATTTCAATAAGCGGTGTAATTTTTTCAGTGTAGCTGGACCTATGTTGTAAAATAGAAAAAATTTTTATAATCATCAAAATGTGATTCTTAAAGATGCGTATAACTTCTATAGTTCAAAGTTATTCTTACATCCGTACAACTCAAAGGTGCTTCAGAAAGTAGATGTATCTCAGAGGGGCTCCAGACCAAGTTACTGCAAAAAATGAGGTTTAGCTTTCAGAACTTGACCTAAGTCCTTGGTAGTTTTTTAATCTCTGCTTAACACTTGGGGGGTCTGTTAGGCTTATGGACATGCTCTATCCTCCATGTTCCGTTTGGTTCAGTTAGTGTGTTAAATGGAATGATTTGCAGGGGTGAGCCTTTTCCAGGGAAGTCACCTGAAGCTGGCCTGTTTTGAAAATCTGAGTCAAGCTGTTCACCATCAAGAGGAGGAAGTTAGGGAGGCTGTTTCATCTCAGTCACGTCTCACTTCCCTCAGACCTGTGTTCAGGTTCAACCTTTGTGGGATGATAGATTGAAGTCTCCTGCTACTCTGCTTATTTTGAGGTTGCTTGTTTTTCTAGAATTGTTGTGGAAGGATAAAACAGTACACTAAAATCAAAACATGATGTTGCTGATAGTGGCTGAGAAATTTGGATAAGAACACAAATGCGTTATGACTTCTAAAATGTCTCTTGTATCAATGGATATAGTCACAACTTCAAGCTATTCAACACAGTTAAAATTGTAGTGAGGGGAAGAAAGTGACATTTTGCTGCCCTGTCCTCTGCAAGTAATTACCTGGTAGCAGTCTTCTTGGTGATAAGAAGAGCCAGTCTCTAATTTGGGGCAGGTTTGGAAGAGTTTGGGCAACTTCTAAAGAGCATGGTCAGTCAGGGGTTCATTATAGGAAAGGCTGAGCAGAAGGGCTAACAGATTATTTTTAACTGATCACATTTATCCAGACTCAGTATAGCTAAAAGTTTTGTAATTTTTCATGTCAGTGAACTGAGTTCCAGCAGAAAGTCTACTCTCTCTCTCTCTCTCCCTTCCTCAGTTTTTTTTAATCTTGAAATTTCTTCATTTTTCTTTCCTCGGGCTTTTAAATCTTTGCGTGACTCAGAACCCTGACTTTTATTTATTTTTATTTTTAACATTAAGTGTGCAGAAATATTTGCAGCACTTTTCTGGCTTATTAGCTCTGTGGTAGGAAAAACTGGAACTCTCCATTGAGGTTAAGTCCCTATTTTTAAAATGCTGTATTCTCTGCTAGCTTTTTGGTTTAATACTTCCAGATTTTTTTCTTTCTGATTATTGCCTTTATCTTCTATAGTGAGCATAGGAAAATTTGGAAGTGAGGCAGAAAAGTATCTTCAGTATCATATTTTTCTCCCTATTTTTGGATGTAACTTCTAAAGAATGCTGTTTTAAATGTTTGTATACATTCTTTGAACACTCAAGTACCCAAACCAATAAGAAAAGTTAATTTATGACTGTTCTATCTTTGGTGGCTGCCTCCCCTTACTTCCACAATTTCCTTGGCATTCCATGACACCTTTGTGTGGACATAACCATTTTTTCATGTCCAAGCTTATAATATTAAAATGATTTTTAAGATGTAAATTGAGCTTAATTAATTGGTTATTTTATTCTAAATAAATTTACAGTATTGGGCTGCAGTTCTGAATTCTAACTGGAGACTTACAGAATCAATCATTTTATGAGGTGTACTATAAATTATACACTGGAAAATCCAGTTAGTCATATTTCTTTTTTCATTCAAGTGAATATAGCCATAAAACATCTGCTACGTAGGAAAACCAATACTAAGCAAAAAATCACTACCACCCTTAATAGAAGCAAAAAAAAAAAAAAGGATTATCTTTTTTAAAAAATGAGCATTGTCACACAATACAGTTTCTTAGTGAAATACATTACAGAACAATCTGGAAACTCACATTTTTCCCCTAGTTAAGTATACCTTCCCTGATTTGGGGTTTGTGGTCTTCAGGAAAACTGCTCAGAATATATTGGCTGCTCATCAGTGTCAGATTACATATGCCTAATGAAATGCATTAAGAATATTCATAACAATGTTTCTGAATAGAAGAACTGCAGGATGAAGCCTTAAACATATATGTGCATCAGGTTTAACATGCTTAAGACTCGAACTCAGGGTTAAACATTTGATGGGATCCTTTACTAAGATAACAGTTGTGTGGCGTGTTCCCTCTCACCTATGGTACAGCACCCTGTGACTTCTTCAGAAATTATTACCTATTTGTTATCTGTTTATGAAAAAAAGAACTCTGGAGGAGTTTGAGTTCTCAGCCCTTATCTGTACTTAAATTTTAAAGACAACAAAGGCCGCATTTCAGCATTATATAGATATCAAATTGAGGCTGTTTTTCATGACTTAAATTTTACTGTCTTCAAAGGCTTGTACCATTGCTAGAATTAAGACTTACCTAGAAATTCCCAGCTTGAGTTGATACTGCTTTTTAATTTTCTTTTTACATTTTTCTATTCTTTCACGTAGATTTGTCATTCAAATATAAACTCTTCCTTAGCCTTAGTGAAAGGCTGCTTGTTGCTTTCTCAAATTGAGAGGGGCAGGCTTATACAGAGTTAGACTTTTTACATTTGAATGAAGAAAATAAGATGAACAGTTTAAAGTATGTGGCTTCCTTTCCATGTATATTTGTGATTTGATTCCTATTTTTAGCAGGCAGGGAAGTCTCCACATAAAACTTTACTACATAGTTCACAGTAGCCTTTACAAATCAGTTACATATACTTTTACAGTCTACCATTTACATTTCCTGTTCTAAATTAATGACTGAGCATGGACATTGCCATAGTCATACCATCTTTCTTAAACCAACATTGATTGGAAGAAAATTTTCATTGTGGTTAGAATGTTCCCTATATACACTCTATATATATGGTTGATTGTCCCTTGTATTCTAAAGGCAAAATACTCTGAAGAGATGCTTGTAAACTTTTGATTTTCTATTTCTTGACTTTTTTTTTTCAGTTTTTATGTTTGTTGAATGGATATGCTTGTGTAGCTTAATTTTTATTTCACTGGAAATTTTAAATTTTAAGAAAATCAAGCAGAAATAGAAATACATTACAGATGTGTGTGTATATATATGTGTATGTGTGTGTGTATTTACCACATCTTAAAGATTTCAGTTAGTGAAATACAGAATGGTGGGTGGGATTTTAATGTTTGAAAAAAAGAGAGAAAGAAAAACTAAAGTTAGAGAAATCCTTCTGTTTGAGCTACTGTATAGAAGAGACAACTTTTATTATTATTATGTTGCTGACCAACATGATGAACATTTTGATGCTGTTCCAGACTGTATGAGAAGTATTTGATGAAAAAGGGATAAATTACATTTAGGGATAAATTACATTTTATGAACTATGTCCCATTACAAAAATCAACTCACTTGGATTCCTTCAGACTATTAAAATTGAGCAAGTAAATATTGGGTTTTAATTTTCCTTTGCCTGAACCAAGATAGGAAATTTCCCAAAAGATCTTTTTCTTTTTTTTTTTTTTCAGGAATGAAAGGTCATTAGCCATTAAGAGATACTGGCATTATTATGTACTAGCAACACCCTAGCTAACGTGCTTCCGTCATCTGTAGCATGTGTGACAAATGACAATTACCTTCCAACCCTGGACACTACCTCGATAAAGCAAACCAGAGATCCTCTCTAGACTTTCTATGGAAGCCATAAAATTTGCCATCAAGATATCTACTTTCATAGTTCTGTACTTTTATACTCTCTGGACTTTTTATAGACTTTGTGATCAGATCTTTTTGTCTTAGAGGATAGGTTTTACAGTATTCAAAGGAAAATCACACTCCTTAATTTTCCCAGCTTTGAAGCTGTAACTCGGTACTTTTGTTTAAAGAATTAGATAATATACCATTTATCATTTGCAGAATTGCATATCCAGAAAACAAACTTCTCTTCCTTATCCCCTAGGTAGAAGCTATACTGTTGTCAGAAACTACTTACAAAGTGGATTTCTACCTTGTTAGACTCTGTGTATAACTTGATAATATATGTATTGTCACAATGTTCCTGGAGTTGTTTTTAATTTTCTTATGACAGGTTAGTGAGTGTACATCTCTCTAATCTCTCTCGCTGCAGCTTCAGTCTCTCTCACTCTGTTCTTGAGTGCCTTCAAAAAGCCAGCATCCTGGAACATTCTTTTCCTGATCTGAATCCTACCTCTGATTATTTCATCCTCCATGACTGTTGGAACTCACCTATATTCCAGTTGATTTGTCTCTACCAGCTCGCTGAAACCTTGGGTGTGAATTTTTTATGCATTTCTGTTTTGTTCCCCCATTTAGATTATACTTTAAACTTTTATTTATATCTTGTTTCTTCATGTATTACATCTCTAATGATGAAATATTTTATCCTTATCTTACTCCTCATGTGTTTTTCTTTCACCAGAAACCAGATGGTCCTTTCAAATTAAAGGTCACTAAGTATCTCTTCCAAACATCTTTTTCTCATCTTAGTCTTCCTGAATGCCTCCCCTTTCTGAGTAAGGGATCGTGAATGCTGCTGTTGCTATACCCTCTTTCTATGTGCTCTCTCTCTCTTCTAGAAACATTTTGCAAGGTTGTACTCATTATTTTAGTCTAATTTCAAATTGCTCTCTGGGTTTATCAGAAGTCCCTTACTGATTTTTGATCTGCCTCTTTTATCCTATCCCTCAAAAACTTCCAGTTAGTTTCTCTTCTGCTTGTTCTCAATTAATTAATTTTTAAAATATTGTTGATACGTAATATATGAAGGATGTAATAAAAAGGAGGTTTCCTTTTATTCTCCATGTGATATGAGCACCTTACTGTTAAAAACATTTTCGTCATTGGCTCACCTTTCACGGTCAGCACTGTGGTTTGTGCTGTGTACTGACTGGTCTCTTGCTCCCTTTCAGTTCTCCTCCAAAACTGAAAACAAGTTCAATTCTTTCAAATGAGGAAATCAGAGTAAAAGAAGGCTGTTGAGTTGAGTATGTTGGCCTTAGTCAAAATCTTTCCTTTCTGACTTGAAATGTCATGTCTCTTTCCTTAAAGCTAATAGTTCTAATACTCAGGTTTTCAAGACTAACTAATAACCACATGAAGTGGGAGTCTAAGAAGGCAGCTGTTAATAAATTCTTACTGCTTTTTATCTGGTGACAGTATGTTATTGATGGGATAGTGCAAAATTGTGAGAATGCTTATGTTTGATAATGAATACATTCTAGACATTTGAAGATTTCAATGGGTATTTGGAATGGGAATACCAGTTTACAAAATGCAAAAAGTTGATTTCTACAGAAGTAAGTAACAAAAGTTTCTTGTTGTTTTAAATCTTTTTACTTTAATATGCCTTGGTAGTCCCCATTACTGACCTAGAAGTTTGCCTTTTTTATGTAGTAACTTTCTACCAAAAGCAACTGCTTTGTATATCTGGCTTTTCTCCTGGGACTCTCAGGCAGTACAGCAGTGGGAGTGATGGGGGGCTCACACTGAGAAGCCGCATCCCTGAGACAGACTGTTGACCTGTTTCGTGTCCATGTCTGTATGAGACATTTGGCACAGGTATCAAAGGGTCTTTGCCCCGGAGAAGTGTCGCCTCCACTTTCTAGTTTCACACTATCTGAGCTTCCCTGGTGAGATCAGGGATGTTACAAATTACTTGAAAATGATTTGGGGGACAGGGCAAGAAGGGGTAGGAGCTGAGTTTTCCTTCCCAAGTTGGAAGGAAGTCTGATACTTGTGTTGTTGGGTTTGGTCAACCAAAGAGCCTGTCTCTGTAGTGGATGTGCCAGAGAGTCCAGGTGTTTCTAAATATCCAGCTCCCTTGACAAACACAGCTTCCTTCTTACCTGCCTTTTACGGGTGGAAAGGGACTGTGTGATTGCAAGGCCAGAGACTCCAACTCACATTCTGCATAGGACTTGAGGCTGTGTTTAACTGCATTTGAAAGCTCATGGGGAAATACTTTATTCTCTTAGAATCTCTAACCTGACCTGGAAATACCTTTTCTATGCTTGATCATTCAACTCCTGAGACTTTTTCCAAAAGTGAAAAAGAAAGAAAGTATGTGGCATAATTTTGGTGTTTCCTGCTAGAATTGTATCCCCAACCATACATATGCAGCCTCAGAGGAATTCTCAATCTTCTGCAAGTTTTGAGTATGCCTTTTCCTCTTTTCTTGACATGGGCAGTGATTCTGCTCCACCAGCAGTACTGGCTTTGTCCACAAGGGAGCAACAAAATACTTCAGCTTCTTTATTCTCACCTTCTAAAGCAACATCCCACTTTTAAGTCTCTTACAGAATATTCTTTCTTGGCTCAATATTTGTTTTCAGATCTTGGTTTTTAAGACATTTCCCCATATTACTAAGTGCTCAGCCTTACGGAAACAAAGGTTGATGTGTGGGTCAGGTGTCCTTGGTGGTCAGGCATCTGAATTGAAAGCCAGAACCTTCCCTTGAGGGATCTGTCATGTGCTAAATGCAAAGTAGGAAGGCCACCCTCCTTACTTCTTCCTCCCAAATCCCACCACCAGTGCAGGGCCATCACGTCTCTGAGAAGAAGAGCGGCAGGGATAACTGGAGTATGAATGAGGAAATGCTTCTTACCTTCTCTGCTCCAAGCACATGTCCATTATAGCAGAGAGCAAGTCACTGGGGTCAGCTCTGCATCCTGACCTGTGGGAGGTCTGCTATGGCATCCACTCCGCCCAGAGTTCAGCGCATGTTCCCTCTGTGTCAGTTATTTGTCTTCGGGCTTCTAATCCTCATCAGCTCTCTGATCACAAGGTTTGTTTGTGCTTATAGTGGCGTCTTCCTCACAAGAAGCAGGTCAGATATCAACCAAGAGGAAACCCCAGAGCCTAACTATTTAGCCTGTAGAACTGGGAGGCATTTGCACCTGAAATGGCCTTCCAAACAGGTGTCTGCTGGCCCCTCTTCCCCAGCCAAATCCGACCCTGAGCAATATAGGTAGACAGAGGCGTCTGCTTGTAACTCCATTTGATGAAAAAGAGAACTGAAGCTGTGATCGGTTTAGGTAATGGGGCCAGGTGTAACTTGTTTGTCTTTATTTTTGTTTTCCCTGACAGTACTGAAATCACTTGCACTTTTCTTCATTTCTTAAAGAAAAAATCCAGTTTGCTTGCCAGGAATTGTTCAGCGTTAGGTTTACAGAGCTTGTGGTTGAATGTTGAACATTTGTCCAAAGGAGTTTGACGAAACAGAAGCTGCTTAGTCCCTTTTCTGCCTGCTAGGTCATAAGGATTAAGGCCATGTGGCTGGGGTACTTGTGTCAAGTCCAGAAGAGGGCAGTGTCCCTCTCCTACCTCTGTGAGGGTGCAGTTGAAGGTCAAGTTGGACTCATATAGGGCAGGTACCTCTCATGCTGCAAAGAAGTTTAGAGGAGTCTTCAGTTGGGGAGGTGACAGGTAATGGGACAGGGTCTCGTAAGATGGGAAAGACACTGGGGAGGGAGAGCTGCTTGGCCCCAGGTAACCATGGTGAGGGGGAGCCACGCTTCCCTCCCGCATCTCCAAACGTGCCCAGCTTCCCGGAGTCCTCTGTATTCCAGCATCCTGTCAGATCCCTCAATGTACTGATTACCCCCCTTGTGTTAACTTTACCAATATTTTTTTAGCAATTGAAATGCACTTTTTTTTTTATTTCAACTCAATCATGATTTTAAGTATAAAAATTTATAGACTGTTAAAACTACTTTTTTGTGTATTTTTAACCACTTGATGTAGCATTGTCTATTTTATTCTTGTGAGACTCTGGTACAAGATGTGCCATTTCATGATATTTCCAAGATGCTGGGCCTTTGGATATGTACGGTAACCAATTTAATGCTAATGTTCACAGTAAAAAAAAAAAAAAGTAGCCATATCCATTGCGTGTCTTTCTTCAGTTCATTTCTTGCTTATGCTCAGTTGACAGTCTTCATAACATGCTGGCAGCCCACGAATCCTGCTGACCTCTGTATGAAAGGTAGCATGTTTTCATGGCTGCTGGCCAAAGTTGGAGTGATTAGTTCTCTCTTTTCTCTGCTGCCTGGCTTAGTGCTGATTGGTTTCAGTAACACTACTCTGTCTACTGAGCAATAATCTGAACGTATCCTAGAAAACAGTGTTTGAAAAAAGGATCATGATTGGGTTCTGAATCAGTCTGAAGAAAAAGAAGCCAGATGGAAAGCGCTTACAAAGCACATTCAGTGAAAAGCAATGATTATAAATGTGGTACTTGGATGAGGTACTTCCCCGTTCGTTCATGCACTCGTTTGTCTGCTCCACAAATGTTTATGGCGTGCTCAACACGTATTGGGCACTGATCTGCCCACTGGGGGTTCCACCATAAACAAGATAGTCTCTGCTCTCATGGAGCCTGTGTTCCAGTGGAGGAAACCCGACAACAAGCAAGTAAATCATTCTCCAACACATGAGCTGTTGCTGTAGCCACTGGAGGAGCAACCGTTTTCTGCCAGGAGCCTTTCAGCTCAGGATGCGCCCTGTTTGATTCAGATTAAGAATTCCACTGAGGGAGTTAAGCACACAGAAAGGAAACCTTGTTCAATGTTCCTTTTGTTTAAAGCCTTTTAGAATGGAGCATGACTGCCCAAATCAGAGAATTGACATTCTTATTTTCTATCATTTTGTAACTCTAAATACTGATGTTAACACACTTTTTTCATGAATATAAAGTAGATAGCCCCTGACCCCAGCATATACTAAATCAGTGGCTTTCAAACGTTGGCTGTGGCCCATAGTAAGAAATGTATTTTCTCATTAGTTGGCTATTTCTCATCAATATATATATTGATGAGTTTGTATAAGTGAATTAAAAATTCAATAAAAATATCTACTTTGATATTTTCTGTTTTTTAAATGCTGACCTTGAACTACAAAATTAATTTTAAGACCCACTAAGTTCTGCCTGCAGTTTGAAGAATCTTTCTAAAGCAGGGTATATGTGTATGTGTATTATTTTATCCCAATAGCAGCCTGAATTCAATGTCATGTAGAATCTGGTTATTTTAACTGGGTCTTCCAACATCTTAAGTCTTAACATGTTTCTATTTCTGATCGGGTCCAGACTCTGAAGCTCCTGGCACAGATTAGCCATTGCTTATTCCAGTGCCCTGCAGTGAAGACAGGTCAGTCTTGGGCACACTGCAGTCCTATCTTGTGGGGCCTCGTTAGACACTTTCAGCTGCACTGATGACTGCTGCCTGTACCCAGGTAGCTAGAACTACTTTATTGCAGTGTCGAGGTCTCCATGGTAAATGGTAATACTAGTGATCCTTGATGAGCCATGCCTCCTGTGTCCATACCCTTTTGTAGTCTTGGCCTTGCCCCTCTCTCCACTAAGCTCCCAGTAGGAACTTAGTGGCCATTCTCAACTACCTTGAACCTGGGCTGGCCTCATGACTTCTTTGAGCAATAGAATGTGAGGAAGTGATGTTGTGGTTCTGGAGCCTACTGCAGCCGCCGCCTTTGTTCTCTTGGGACATGACTGAAGTAACTCAGGTAAGACCACTGACTGACAAGAACTGCTGGAAACAGACGTCCCAGGTGTCCCTGTCAAGATTCCAGGCCTGTGGGTGAGGGCATCACAGACCCTTCAGCTGAGCTAACACTCTAACTAAACGCCTGCTTAAGAGCCCAGGTGATGCCAGCGGAATAACTGCCCAGCCAACTCAGAGAATCACTAGAAATTATTTTTGTTAGAAACCACTAAGATTCGGGGTGGTTTGTTACACAGCAATAAGATAACTTGGAAAGGCCCTAAGATTTAAGTCTAACAGAACGGTTAAAACTTAAGTCTAACAATTAAAAGATTATAACTTTGCACAGCCCATTATGCAAGAACTCTGGGGGGCATGACTGAGGGATAGTTGTAGCTCACTTGTAACCCCGCCACTTCTATTTCTAGTCCCTACTCAGCAACTAGAAACTTGCAAAGGAAGGAGGGATTTCCTCATGTCCATAGCTGATTTCATCAAGAACATAACCAGTTCAAAATTCCCCTCTACCCAGACTTCTGGCCTGCCCCCTGTGTCCCCAGCCTTTTTCCTGAGCTTCCTGAGTTAGGAATTGCCTGGGTTTAGACCCCTCTGGTTGGTACCTCTCACTCCCAGCCCCTGTACCTAAAGCTGGTAGCCCCCAATCTAGCTTTGATCTTTGCAACAATTTTGACTTTCCTGAGTTGTTATTAATGGAGACAGTATAAGAATTAGAAACACATAGACTTGTGTGTGTCTGCAAAACTGGACTCTGTTTTTTCTCTGCTCTGACAGTCCCTTGTATGGCTTTGGGCAAGTTATCTAACCACTCTGTGCCTATTTCCACATCTGCAAAGAAGATATTAATAGCAGCTCCCTTAAGTTCACTGTGAGGATTAAATAAAACCAGGCAGGTAAAATGCTCAGCTCAGTGTTTGCCAGGCAGTATTTGTGCCAGGTGGCCCCAAGGACCCCCACACCTCCTGATATTTCCACCCCATGCAATCCTCTCCCCTTTAGTTGGGCTGGATTCAGAAACTTGATTCTAAGGAATTGAAGATGACAGAAATGATGCAGCTTCACTTCCAAGATTAGTTACAAGAAGACTTGGGAGCAAAGAAAAAAGACTCCTGGTCGTGGTCTCTCCCTCTTTAATCACCAGCTGTTGTGTCATGAAAATGCTTAAGGCAGCCTATGGATGACTTGCCCAGGAACGGAAGCCTGCCAACAACCACGTGAGTGAACTTGGAAGTGATCTTCTGAGGCCTGCCAACAGCCACATCAGTGAGCTTGGAAGTGGGCTGTCCAGCACAGTACAGTCTGGAATTGACTTAGCCCAGGCCAGTAGCTTGGTGATCCTGAGCCAGAGACACCTGTCTAGGCTGAGCTCAGATTCATGACCAAGAAACAATGAAATGATATGTTTGTTGTTTTAAGTTTGGGAGTAATTTGTGCAACAATAAAGAATTAATACAAAGTATAAATGTTACCTATTAGCAGATACAGAAAACAATAATTGCAGTAGATGTTGTGGTGTGCTTTTCCAAATTCTACCCCCGAAGCACCCCCTGCCACCCCACTGCCACCGCTTCAGGGTCCAGGCACTCATTCTCCCAGTCACTCCAAAGCCTTTGTGCCTCAGCTTCTGAGTCTCTATCCAGGATTGCTCTCAGCTGAAGACAGCCACCTCCCCCAAAGTCACACCTCCCTTCCCCAAGGGCAGCCCACTTCCAGTGACTGGTTGGTGCAGAGGTATAAAGACCCAGACTTACTGCCTCAGGGGGCAGGAGTTTTAAAGAGCTGCCCTCTCCTGACCTCCTGTGAGATCAGCTGAGGTCTTTGCAGTGAATGCATCACAGTTCAACTCTGCCCAACTTGACCTCTGTCCAGTCCTTCTTCCTTGAAGACTTTCCAAGTTTTATCGGGACCTGACCTAATACAGTTGGTATTAGGATTGGCTCAGGGAAGCAGAGTCAAAAATGGGATTTTGGCCCCTTGCTGGGCAGCTGGGCACCTATCACGATCACTAGTGATAGGTGGGACAACTGTTCAGACTCTCACTAGTGATGCCCCTGCAGAAGGGGATGCACTGGGCATGGCGGTTGAGGGGTGCGGTTGTTGATGGCACAGGCTTTTGAGAGCCGGAATAAGTACTAACTCTAAAGACAGGGGAATCTGAAGGCTACTGGCGAATGCCATTGACGCATTGGAGTAAGATAATGAATGGCTGAGGGTGCTTAATGACCAACTGAAGACAAGTGTGAAAGCCAAGGGCCTTGTGTTGTTTCAAGCACCACCACCCCCACCCCCGCCACCCCAGTTTGTGATATTCAGCAATAGAAGGTTAAAACATGTGGTACCTGGAAGCAGGGTACCAAAACAAATACCTAAAAAGGTAGAAATGGCTTTGGAACTGGGCAGCGTGTAGAGGCCAGGAGAATTTTGAGGGACATGACAGAAAAGACCTAGATTGCCTTGAACCCACTCTTAGTAGAAATATGTACATTCAAGATGCTGCAGGTCAAAAGAACATGAGGAAAATTTAGAGATCCTAAACTGCCTTAGAGAAAGCCTCAATCTCCATGAACAAATCATTAAAAGAAACATAAACAAGATGCTGGCAGGGCACAGACAGAAGTGAGGAATATGTTATTGGAACTGGAGAGAGGATAATTCTTGTTATGTAGTGGCAGAAAACTTAGCAGAACTGTGTCTGGCAGTTATGTGGAAACCAGAACTTACAAGCAAGGAATGTAGATACATAGCCGAAATTCTCTAGGCAAAGCCTGGTTTCTTTTTGCTAATGATAGTAAAATACAAGAGGAGAGAAAGAAATTAAGGGAAGAATTGTTGAAAGAGAACGGAGACAATGATTTGGCAAATTCTCAGCCTATCGAGATTGCAAAAGATAGTAAAATACAGAAAGTGAAAGTGAAAGTTGCTCAGTCATGTCCAACTCTTTGGGACCCCATGGACTGTGCAGTCCATGGAATTCTCCAGGCCAGAATACTGGAGTGGGTAACCTTTCCCTTCTCCAGGGGATCTTCCCAACCCAGGGATGGAACCCAGGTCTCCCACATTGCAGGCAGATTCTTTACCATCTGAGCCACAGAGGAAGCCAAATGGCTGCCAAAAACTGGCCTAAAGAAAAGCCCTGATATGTGGCTGTAAAACTTTTTGCTGAAACTTCAGAAAGATTCACGAGCCAGTCACCAGAGATCAGGGGTTGTACTAGTTTGCTGGGGTGCCGCAGTGAAGTACCACAAACTTGGTAGCTTAAATAACAATAATGTATTGTCTCTCAGTTCCTGAGATTGAGGTATCAGCAGGGTTGGTTCCTTCTGAAGACTGACCGTCTGTTCTATGCCTCTCTCTAGCTTCTCGGAGGTTGCTAGAAATCTCTGGAGTTCATGGCTTGTAGAAGCATCATCCTGATCTCTGCTTCCATCTTCTCATTGCATCTCCGTGTGTGTGTGTATGTGTGTATTTCCCCTTTTTATAAGGATACCAGTCATATTGGATTAAGGGTCCACCAATTCCAGGTTGACCTCATCTTAACTAATTACCTCGGCAGTAACCCTATTTCCAGATAAAATCACATTTTAAGGTACTGGGAGGTAGGATTTCAAGGATGAATTTTGGGAGGACACAGTTCAGTCTCTGTCATTGTCATAGATCTCAAGCAAACCAGGGGTCCTGTAGGAAGCTTAGGGGTTATTGCTCCTTAGCCTTCTCAGCAGAAGCCAAATGTAGAGAAGGGATTATTCCAGAAAGATGTATGGGAGAGACTTTTGTCTCATTAGATGTTTGGTTAATCCCTGTGCAATCAATGCATAGCCCACAAGGTTCTCCAGAAATTTATACCCACGGGGAAAGAGAGTGGAAAATGAAAGAAGGTTTTTGGGTCCCCCAAATTTCACTGGCAAGAAGCAGGCTGATAAAACATCTCAGCTGAAAACATGTGCTATTTTTCATGAAAAATGAAGAATAGGGGATCCAAGAGCCCCAACAGCAGAGTCAAGAGCCAGTTGTCCCAAACCTTGAAATCTAAGAGCTTGCTTGATTAGATTTAATGACTGCTTTGGACTGATGACATTTCCTGCTTTTCGAACCAGAGCCTGTTATTTCTTTGGTTTCATGGGTCAATAGATAGAGAATTGTGCCCAGGAGCTGTACTTAGTGGGTTACACTCAGTAGATTCATCTGAACCTGATTTAGATGATAAAACTTTGTACTTTTGATATGATGATGTTTAGATGAGATTTTAGACTTTGAATTGATGCTGTAATAGGATGAGACCCTTGGGAACTTTGGAAGGGGTTGAGTATATTTTGCATTTAGGAGGAATGTGAATCTTTGGGGACCACAGGATAGACTATAGAAGGCAGAATTCTAAAAATGGCCTCCCAAGATTCTATGCCCTAATCCTTGGAACCTGTTAATATGATGAGATTCTACCCCCATATTTATGTTATATACTATGGCACAGCTGACCTGACACCCTGAGCAGAACCTAGTCCAGTCTGCCCAGACTCCTAAACCACATAACTGCATGATACTAAATGGATGTTTTTTAAAGCAACTCTTTGTGGTCTTTTGTTACACAGCAATAGAAAACTAACTGCCTTGGCAGCATATAAGGACAAATCCTCATCTTCTGCAGTCAGAAAGGAGAAAAGCTGAAGATCAGGTCCAGTTTTTAAATGTAAGAGTAGCAGAATTCCAGGTAAAGTTGAATTCTCATCCATTGCATTCTCATCCATTGCATTCTCATCCGATGAATTCTCATCCATTGTCTACTATGACAAGTCCAGGGGTCTGGTTGGGAAGAGATGTAATGGGGACATCTGGGCCAAGGAATCCCAGGTCTCCCTGAACCCTCTAGCACTGCAGAAACACCTCATCCCTTCCTGGAAGAAACTAATATCCCCCTCTTGCTTAAAAAGGATGCAGAGACCTCTGCCTTGCTATAATGCACACCTCTCTGGGTCTATTCCATCTCTCCTCCTGGCTACCAGACCAATAACTAGGATCAAGTCACAACATAACATAACCAGGGAAATGCTGGCCTTGCCAAAGGAAGAAAAGAGTTGTGCCAGTTGTCAATTTTTGCCTCTTATTTCCGGAAATAACCTTCACTGCCTGCTCTGTAGGAGTGGATCTGAGCCCTTTAAATGTTTCTTCTTTGGCAGCTGGCATGATGCTAAGTTTCAGCACTAGAGGGCCATGCAGAACCTTTGCAGGAGCAAGGGGCTTTCCTTCCTAGGTCTCATGTGCCACTCCTGGCAGGTTCCTGCAGCTTCTCCAGCTCCCAGCTTCTGCAGCATGGGCAGCTTCCATGTCCAGTCTTGGTGCAGGACAGTCAGCAGCACCCAGCAGCCAGCAGCCTTTCCCAGCACTCCCATCAGAAAGTTTCATAGTGGACTGAGCCAGGCAGCCTGGAGGATGGATTTGGTGAGTTTGCAGGGCCAATTTCCTGCTCCACTTGCTCAGCACCACAGTGACTTCTCTGCCATCCTGCGAGTCATGACTATATCCTCTAAACAAGATCTGGATCTCAGCCCTGGGCTGGCCTCTTCCTGACTGCTCCATCCCAACAGCAACATATAAAGTTTGCTGCTTTATACTCTTCTCAGTTCTCTTTGTTTTTTTACTAGCCAATCATTTATCATTCCTGTTCCCTATTATACTTCATTATTCTACATATTAAAGTTTCCATGTCCAAATTACAATGTGGTTTCTGACTCCTGATTGGACTCTGACTGATTCAGACTCTATATTCAGAAGTTGTAGGACCTAGCCAGCATGTACTGACAGAACCCAGGACAGTATTATGATCAAGATCAAGAGATACAGAGTGGTGTAAGGTTGAATAGATGACAGTTTATTGATATGGGAGCATTCTGCAAATGGACCCTAGCAAAGATCCCACAGGAGATGGTGCTAATATACTGCTGCTAGGATGACTGTTGGAAATGCAGAGAGAAAACGGCCTACACTGAGAGAAGTAGATAAGCTGAAACTCCACTTGAGTGGAACATACAATGAAAAGCTAGAACATTCAACAGATAACTGTATTCCACAGGAGGACCTGGAGCTCATGCCTTTTACCAGAGGAATTAGAAATCTCTGGTGAGAGGGAGACCATGGCTGAGAAGCTCCATGTGTCTGTCTCTGCTGACTAGAGCTGATGGTGCAGAACTCGACTTCCTAACAGCAATGGGGATGCTAGGATCCTTACATAATGGAGGCAGATGGTAGCACTTAAACATCAGAGGCAAGGTGGATTCAGTTATAATGAGTGGCCATGTCAGATTTGGGGGGCAGGGTAGCTGATCTGCAAAGAGTTACAGAGATGATTAATAGAACATGGCAGGAATGACAATCTCCATTATATCCTCACTAAATTCACCAGTCTGGCCTTTGCAAAAAAACAGACTGGGCTTCAGGGATTAAAACAGGCTTCACTGCAAACTCAACAAATGGTAGCTCCATTGAAACTGCTGTGCCAGACTTGGTATCTTTGCTAAAGGTAATTAATACAGCCTCAAGTGTTAATACATGGTTTATGGCCATTGACCTAGTGAATGGCTATGCCGGTCAAAGAGAAGCAGAAAAAAATTTACATCCACTTTAGATGGATAGAAGTATATTTTATAGCCTTATTCCCTCTACCCTCCATCTGTGTCCTCTCTCCTGCCTCTGATATAATATAGTCCAAAGGGACATGACTGGACATCCTGAAAAGCATCACATTGATACATTACATTGATGACATTATTAATCAGACTGCAGGGCCAAGAAGTGGCAAGTATTTTGTAGGCTTTGCTAAGACACGTGTGCTCTAGAGAGTGGAAAATTATCCTTAAAATTCCAGGGCCTGCCACATCAGTGAAATGTTTAAGGGTCCAGTGATCTAGGTCATCCATGCGTGCATGCTAAGTAGCTTCAGTCATGTCTGACTCTTTGCAACCCCATGGACTATAGCCCATCAGGCTCCTCTGTCCATGGGATTCTCCAGGCAAAGAAACTGGAGTGGGTTGCCATGCCCCCCTCCAGGGGATCTTCCCTGACCCAAGGATCAAACCTGTGTCTCTTATGTCTTCTCCATTGGCAGGTGGGTTCTTTATCACTAGCACCACCTGGGAAGCCCCCTAGGGCATCCATAATAAAGGACAAATTGTTTCATCCTGCACCTTCCAACTTAAAGAAGTATAATGCCTGGTAGGCTTCAGTGGGTTCTGGAGGCATCTTTCCATACTTGGCTTCAATTCATATAAATGGTGGCACAAAAGGATGCCAACTTGAGTGGGGTCCAGAGTTTAAAAGAGTTCTTCGGCAGGTCCAGGCCATGGTGCAAGCGGGCCTACCACTTCACACCTTAGGGCCATACAACTGTGGCGTTAGAGGTATCTGTGAAATTATGTGGCGTTTATAGCAAGCCCAAATAGAATTACATAGACATGGGGTCTTCTTGCCTGGAAAAATCCCATGGACAGAGGAGCCTGGCGGGCTACAGTCCATGAAGTCGCAAAGAGTTGGACACAACTGAATGACTAACACTTTGCTTATGGGATCTGGAGCAGATCTATTTGCATAAGGTCATTATACATTTTTTGCAAAACAGCTACCTGGAATGCCACTGAACCCTGGTATACACAGAACACCTGAACTCAGCTATCAATGTTCGTGCAGCCAGAACTTCCCATCGTGAGCTCAAGTCTGTCAGGTTCACCAGCTCACAAGGTCAGTGGGCTGAGCAGCACTTTAAGACGTAAGGAATATATTCAGGGTTGAACTTGAGCAAAGACAGAGGGCACAAGTAAAACACACAAATAAGCCACACAAGCGCAGCCCAAACCCCCATGTCTCCCACCACATGGGCACTTCTCCTCCAGTTATCCATGTGTGGTGGATACACGGAGTGGGGGGTGAGGGCCCTCTAGGATCATCTGAAGGAAAAGCTTGGTTCACAGAGGGTTTGGCTTGCTGGACACACTCTGGGATAGATTACTGTTACATTGCCACCCTCTCTGGGTCATCCTGAGGAAGAGCAATGAAGGAGAATCCTCCATGGGCAGAGCTTTGGCCACGCATGCCAACATCCATTGCATGTGGAAAAAGGAGCAGCCTGCGGTAAGAATATGCCAGAGACACGCATAGGCACAAATGGTCTGACTAGTTGTCCAGGGGCTTGAGAAATAAAGTTTGGATGATCAGGAACAAAGAAGCATGGTAAAGAGATATGCAGATGGACCTAAGGGAATGGGTGGGAAGTGTGAAGATCTTCACAATACACATTAAGGACTATCCCAGACATCCACCATGTCTACCTCTACATGCCAAGTAGAACGAATGGTTGGGCCAGTTGACATTAACCATTAACACTGATCAATCCAGTGCTCACCCAGTGGGTACATGAATGGAGATCCATGAGAGCAGGGAATAGAAGTTGTAACTGGTCCAACTAGCATGGACTCCCACTCACCAAGATTCTTCTGGTTACTGCCAACCAACCTACTTCTAAGAGGCCAAGGCCATGGTACAGATACAGCACTACCATTCCTCAAAGAAATCAACTAGCCGTTTGATAACAGGTTGACCACACTGGATCCCTTCTACTCTGGATGCAGCAGCAATTAATCTTGACTGGAATCAACACATATTCTGGTTATGTGTTTGCCTTTCCTGCCACAGGGAAGTTAACAGGGACTGCATCAACTTGACTAGGCTATTGCACCCTTATTCAGTGAAACACCAATTCAATCTAGGTTTTGCTGTTATGATAGTTAACATCTATTGACTCTAGGGAGAGTCTTCTCAATAATTTGAATGGGCCTCATCTAATCACGGAGAAGGCAATGGCACCCCACTCCAGTACTCCTGCCTGGAAAATCCCATGGACAGAGGAGCCTGGTGGGCTGCGGTCCATGGGGTCGCTAGGAGTAGGACACGACTGAGCGACTTCACATTCACTTTTCGCTTTCACGCACTGGAGAAGGAAATGGCAACCCTCTCCAGTGTTCTTGTCTGGAGAGTCCCGGGGATGGCGTAGCCAGGTGGGCTGCCGTCTCTGGGGTCGCACAGAGTCGGACACGACTGAAGTGACTTAGCAGTAGCAGTAGCATCTAATCAAGGCTTCCTTGGTGACTCAGTCAGTAAAGAATCTGCCTGCATTGCAGGAGACCCAGGTTCGATCCCTGGTTCAGAAAGATCACCTGGAGAAAGGAAAGGCAACCCACTCCAGTATTCTTGCCTGGGAAATCCCATGGACAGAGGGCTACAGTCCACGGGGTCGCAAGAGTCAGACACAACTTAGCGACTAAACCACTACCATGCCTTAAGAGCAACAGTGAGGTTTCCCTAAGGAAGAAGATATTCCATTGTGGACTGCAGCATCAGCCCCTGCCTAAGAGTTCTAGACTGCTGATCTGTCTAATAAATCATGGACATGTCTAGCTAGCCCCACAATTGTATAAGCCAGTTCCTTGCAATAAGTCTCTAAAACCATAGGTAGACACATATATATCTCCTACTGGTTCTGTCTCTCTGGTGGAGCCCTGGCTGATTTAAGGCCTGTGCAGCATCACTATCTGAGGGCTCACTTAAAAAAAAAAAAAAAAGCATGTGAGTGGACAGAAAGCCTCTGGCTCCCAAATCACCAGTTTCCAGGGAACTCATAAGTCCACAGCTCACCTGTCCCAAGCACCTGCTGTGGTATCCATTAATACAGATTTGATGTTAAAGACAAGACCAAGGAAGAAGAAAACTATTCAGGATCATAACTCTCCAGGCTAATAATCACAGATGGTGGTAAATCGCATTTGGCAATGTTATCAATGGATGATAGAAACGGTAACCAGAGAGTGTGGCCAGCCTGACGGGGTGCAGGCACATTCATCCAAAGAAGACTTTCATTGAAAAGTCTCCCCCTTGAGGAAATGGGCAGATGCTGAAGTTGGGGTGAAGACAGGTGACCCCGCAGGATGAATGCATGACCCCCCACAGCCCCTCATGTGTGAAGTGACCACATCAAGCCCTGAAAGGGGTCAGAAGCAGAGGAATGAGAAGTTGACCAGTCAGAGTAATGAGAGATGCTCCTCTGGAGTCAGGAATATTGAACCAAAAAATGAGAACAGTCAGCATTCAGCATTTGAAAATTACTTTTCTTGCTTTCCGGTTGTGACTTTGTAAAAATCAGTTTAGGAAGCCACTGATCTGCCTTGACTGATGCTCTGATTCCACAACTGGGTTTGTCTTCGTCTCATGCTGGGCCCATGAAAGGACATTCATTACCGTAGGCCAACCCAGTGGAGGGTTAAAATCAGGGAACTCACTGGGAAAACGCCAGCCCAATGCGGGCATGGAGCAGCAGAACTTTTAAAGAACAGGAATGCATGCAGGCTTAGGCAAATGACGGTGGCTTGGGTTAGCAAATAATATTCCAGACAATCTCAGACCACAAAATAGTACTCACCCTGGAAAGCTATAAAGTTAGAACTTCAGACATTAGCTAGTTACCAAATTAAGACCATTTTATTTACCTTCCTCACCCTCAGGGAGCCACATCTTTCTGTCCAGGTCTGCACCACAAGCAGAATGAATAGAATGATGTCCTTGGGGGTGATGTGACATGTTTGGGTTGGGCCTTTGAAGACCATACCGGCTGTCTTCAGTGAAAGAACAGAGCCCTTGTCAAAGGATTTGTTTTTTTCCATCTCTTTATGATCCAAGTTACCAGACCCTACGGAAGGGTCAAGGAGAGAGCTGGGGACTTCACCTCAGGAGACCAACGTTGGAGCATCTGAAAACTCCACCATATTCGGGGACCCATTCTAGAGAATCCTGAGGGCTGCCCCATCAGTTGAATCACATGTTGTGAGAATGACAGGAGAGCAGGATCCATCAAGGCCACCTAACAAGCAACGGGCCAAACCGTCTCCAGCCCCTCTGCCTCCACCTCTACCTCCCTTCAGACCAGCCCTCTTACGGTCACATGGGCCCCTCTGCCTGGCCCTGAGCTCACCCGCTGTGTGCTCACCCAGGCCTGGGCTCCAGACTCAGACTCTCACCCTCCACTTTTGCTCTTGTGTTCTAGACTGATGTGCAGGACAGTCACCAGGAGACATTTCCACGTGATGGGGGATAAAGTCAGACAGGTTTCAGTTTCAGGAGTCTGAGCTTTCTAGGACTAAACTCCATGTTTCATAGTCCCTGGAGTATCTGCCCCCATTCTATAGGTGAGGAAACTGACTCCTGGAGAGAAGTGACCAATCAAGGCCACATTGCAAGTTCATGGCAGAGCTGACCCTTGGAAGGTCAGTTCCAGAACCACAATGGAGCACTCCTTTCTCATCCTTCCACTTGCATGTTGATGTTACCAAACAATGCAGGTGAGCGTGCCCAATGCACAGGAAGGCCAAATAATGCTACAATGTTGGAGTTTGGATCACAGAAAGGTTTATTATAGGGCCATGCAAGGAGATGGGTGGCTCGTGCCTTAACAACCCCAAAGTTATTGAAAGCTTTCATCATAGCCCTTTTAAAAGCAAAAAGTGAGGGAGGGGTGTAATTAATTGTTGCAAATTTCTTGGTATCAGATCCTTTGTTCCTGAAGTCAGGTCATGGTCAAGTAACGATGTAAATCTCTACCAAATCAAGTACCTGTAAATCTCTACCAAATGAATATTATTCTCTGTCCTGACAAGAAAGGGCCAGGTCCCAAGGCACAACTTTTACCCTCCAAGGTCCCCATCCTGGTTAAGAGGAGGCAGCTCTCAGCTGGCAGCTTCCTCAGGGCCAGGTCCCCAGACCCTACCCAGTTGTCATTGCTGAAGGAGGCAGGCGCCCAACCCATCTGGCCCTCAGGCTCCTCATGCCGCCCAAAGGCAGGGAGACAAGGTCCCACAGACTGCAACCCAGGCAGACTGCCGCTGCTATTAGGTTGCAGAGACAAGGATGGGGGAGAGGTTCACTGCTGCCTCCAGGCCTGGGCCAAGGCTAGTGGGTGGCCTTGGTGAGGGCTCTGGACACAGAGCCCTGTGTCCCTGTAGGACACAGTCCCAAGCTTGTTCTCTGGGCCCCCCAGCTCAGCCACTGGCCCCGGTGAGTAGGAGGGCCTTGGGAGAAGGCGGGGATCTGCCTCTTACTTTACTCTCCACCTCACAACCACCACTCTACTGTTGTCTGAATCTGCTCACTGTCATTTCTTGACTGTTGATTGCCAGTGGGAGGGGCCCATTTGAGGCACTGACCAATGACTGAGCAGGACCAGTTGCCTAGTAACAGGGTGCCTGACGATGCTGAGCAATGGCTGTGAGCTATGGCCTGCGCTCACCATGCTCTGTTACCTTGGTATTTCTCTCATTTCAGTTTTTCAAAATAATATGAAAATTCTAATTCATTCATATTTCAAAGGAGAGGAAGGAATATAGAGACTAATCCAAAACAGCAACAGGTTCCAACTTCATTTTTACTAGATATTCATTCTATAAGCGTGTGTTTAATGCGGCATGTTGCCATTCTGAGTTGGGTTTGTCTTATGCTAAGATATTTGCATCCTTTGAACACCCATGCCAGAAGGCAGGGACCAAGGGGTCTAGGAAATAGCTTCTTTACTAGTGGATAAGCCACAGTCAGATAATCAAGAATCAAATGCTCAGATTCAGCAGGTTATCCTTGTGGTGCCTATGAGTGGAAAGAGAAATGGAAACTACCTCTCCTTTCTTTGCCTAGGAAAAATGGAACAACTTGACCATGGTTTCCCTCCAGGAGATGCCAAGGTTTTGAAGGCTTCAAATCTCCACTGCTGCTGCCTAGCACAGTGAATCTGTGAGGCTGTCTCTTATTTCCTCCTTCTACTGCCCAGACACCTCTGGTCTTCTGATGGATACTGGATCAAGGCCTTTAAGAAGGGCCTTTCCCAGACTGCTGCATCGGTGCCCCTTTTCAGGCTGCTAGGAATTGAGGTCTCCAGCTTCCCTAGCAAGTCATCTCAAGATGATAGAAACAAAGACTTCCCTGATGGCCCAATAGCTAAAGACTCCACACTCTCATTGCAGGAGGCCTTCTGGGAACTAGATCCCACAGGCCACAACTAAGAGTTCGCATACTGCAAATAAAGATTCCACGTGCTGCAACTAAAAAAAAAGAAGAACCTTCATGGTGGTCCAGTGGTTCAGATTCTGCCTGCCAGTGCAGGGCACGCTGGCTTAGTCCCTGGTCTGGGAAGATTCCACAGCCATGGGACAATTAAGCCCATGCACCACAACTAGAGCCCACGAGCCGCAGCTAGTGAGCCCGCACACTGCAACCACTGAAGCCTGTAGGCCTAGAGCCTCTGAGCCACAACAAGAGAAGCCAAGGCAATGAGAAGCCCATGCACCGCAATGAAGAATAGCCCCCCTCGCTGCAACTAGAGAAAGCCCGTGTGCAGCAACGAAGACCCAGTGCCGCCCAAACTAATAACTAAATGACTAAATAAAAATTACAAATAAAGGAAGATCCCATATGCTGCAACAAAGTTAGAAAATCCTGCATGCCTCAGCTAAGACTCAGTGCAGCCAAATAAATAATGAAATAAATCAATTAAAATATTTTTAAATAATTTGTTTAAATGATGACAGAAGCAGTGACCAAATAAAGAGCACCAGCCTAGAAAACAGGTCCTAACTCCAGCCTCTATCACAACCTGCCTTTCTGGGCCAACTGTCCATCCTTCAAAACCCAGCTCAAGCACCACTTCCTCTGTGTATGGGCCTACTGTGAGCTTTTGAAGGAAGAGAATTGTCTTGATCATCTCATCTTTCTAGGTACTCAATAACAAATAAATAATTATGGAATTGCCCCAATGTAATCTTGAAGATAGCTTCCTTATTGTCAGAGTCTATGATGACCCCAACTCCACTTCAGGGGTTGGGCCCCAATGCCTGAGAGGCACAGAGAGGTAGAAGACCTAGGATCCTTAAACCCTCAGACCAAGCACACTCAATCCAAATGCTCCAACCCAGCTGGTCTTCGACAAGTTACCTCTCTGAGAGGTAACCCCAGAAGTCACCTCTGGGACACCGATGCCGGTGTCTGGGGAAATACATGTATACATCATATACACCGGCATGACAGAGATCTGGAGATTAGACATGCCTCTCCCCGCTCCCCCCACCCCTGCTGTGGGCATAGATTAGTCATCTGAAAGCATTTTGAGGTCTGTCATCACAGTGTGAGATGAGATAGTGTTTCTTTAATAGGTGAGAAGATGGAGCATTTCCCCAAGGGGATGGAAGGAGGAGAATCTAGAGGAGTTGAGTGATGTGCTGAGCCACACACATCTTGAGGGGTGATCCAGATTCTCAGCTGACACTCTCAGTTTCTACTCTGGGTTTTCCTGACCAAAGAAAATCTCGACCAGGTTAAGGTTTCAATCTACTGCAGCAGACACAGCTGGCCATTTCCTCTCTGAACTCTGTGGGGGCAGGGCAGGGACCTAGGAAGAGCTACTCAATACTTTTGATGTGGGACTCACATACAAAAGGTCCTCCTTGATGCGGGTTGAAACGCTGCCATGGTGTGCTTGGATAATAGCTAAATTAGCCCTTCATAAAGACTGGGAATGAAGGGACATCTAAATATAACTCTGGGACACAGTTTTGAGAACTGCCTGTGGGTAGAATGCAAGAACCCCATCAAGAGGTACAAGACAGGAGAAAAATCAAACCCACCCCCCGACTCCCACTTTCCCAGTTCTAGGATTTGTTAAAGTTAGAGAAAAAACAGGCAGTAAGAGGTCAAATCAGGTCTCTGGACATCTCCACTCCTTCCAAGTGCCAGAGAAGAAAATGCTATTGTGTCTGCGAGTCCGGAGCAGGGGAGGGGTTGGGAGGGAGGTGTTGGACCGTCTGCTGTTGCCAGGTGGCAAACATCCAGCAAGGCTGTGCAGGTGATTTGTGGAGTCAGTGAGTGAGACCTTCTAACACTCTGGGCCCCTGGAGACAGCTTTTATTAGAAACCTTCCATTTTTCTGGCATTTCACTAATTTACCCAAGCCACTCTTGGCAAAAAGTCTGACTGTCCTTAGCCCCAGGTGGGTGTGATTTAATTTAATGTAGATAGGAGAGTGTTGGAGAAAGAGCCCTGCGCTGGGCATAGAAAACAGAGGTCCCAATTCAGGCTGGGTAGTAACTTACCTTGGGACCTTGACCTTGAACAAATCAACCCCCTTCTCTGGGTGGGCCTCTGTTTCCCCAGCAGTAAAACACACAGGTGTGCCCTTAGGCTCTCTCCACCGTGCTCCACCAGGCAATGCTCTCCTGCAGTCAGTTCTACGATTGGTTCATCTGAGCAGGCAAAGTGTTACCCTTGGGGCAGGCGGAGTGTCACACAAGCGCGAAGGAACTGCTTCTGCTCGGGAACCCCACCCGGGGCAGCAGAGGCGGGGGGCCCAGCGGAAGTCCTTTGAGCCCCTTCCCCGTTGGTTTTGGCCCCCAAGAGGCCAACTCAAGTTGAGCAAGTGTCCGGCGCTGACAAAGGGGCCAGTGACGTACCTGCGCCCTGCAACCGCGAGCTGCCGCCCGGCGCCCCAGGAGCGCCACGTGTGGCTGGGAGGCGCGCGGGCACCCCGGCCCGAGAAGCGACTCTCCTGGCGGCCGCACCCGACCCAGAATGTGGCGCCGCCGGAGGCGTGGCCGGAGCCAAAGGGCCCCTGCCAGCCGGAGCCTGATGCCGGCCCCGCCGCGGGCCAACTCGTCCTTCCTGGACGTGACAGGCTCCGCTCTCCAGCGACCGCGAACCGGGAAAAGCCGGGGACGCCAGGCGAGGTGGGGTGGGGGCGGCCATGGCAACGGGTGGGGCCGGGAGGGGACGCGTGTGCAACACTGCTCCCTCCGCGTGTCACTGCGCGGCCCCCGCTCACCGCCCCCTCCGTCTGAATAGCAATTCTGTCTCTGCAGATCCCCGCGAAGGCTGCCGATTGTTTAACTCCTAGACTGGCTGGCTCTGTTGAATTTCCAGACGCCTCTTTGGGACAGGTCCTGGGGGAGGGGGGCGGAATCTGTTTTCAGGAAAAGCCGGGTACAAATAACCTTGCCTCTGGTCTCTTGATTCTCTTGCCATCTGCGTCTGCGACTTGGCGGGACCATAACTCCCTTTAACAGATGGCAAAACTGAGGAGCGAAGCCACTTGGCCAAAAACGCATTGCGAGATACAACTAACAGAAAAGAGAGAATTCCTGTCCCTCCATTGTCAGTCTCTGGAGTGAAGTTCTGGAAAACCCTCCTTAGCAGGGCTCAGAATCGAACAGGCCAATCTCCCTGTTTCCTGCCTGCATCCCCTGGTGAGGGGATGGCAGGCTTCAAGGATCTAAGCTGGGAGGGAGGGAGGACCTAGGTCCTGGACCTTGCTTTATGTTCCCTGGCTTCCTTTTACAGGATGACCCCACTTTCCCCCTCTTGTCTCCACCTTTCCTGGCTTCACTCCATCAGGGTGGGAGGCTAAGGGCCACTCCTATTTTCTCATTAATAAATCTGATTAAAGACCACATAAGCGTTCTAACTCGTGGTACTTTGGGTAAGCTCCTTCTCCATCATGAACCTCAGTTTTCCCACCCATATAAGCAGGATTATATAAACCCCTAAGAAATTTTGCAGCACTAATATTCCAAGATTCTAATTCACATACTTTCTCTGATGTAAAGAGTTAAATTTTCTCCCTTTTCTCCCCATCATAATTATACTTATCTCCCTAGCACCCGTGTACATAGTAGCACTCAATAAAAGCCTATAAATAAGTATAAAGGGAGGCTTCCTTGGGGGCTCAGTGGTAAAAGAATCTGCCTGTCAATGCAGGAGATGAGGGTTTGATCCCTGATGGAGGTCCCACGTGCCCTGGAGCAACTAAGGCCATACACCAGGCTCTAGAGCCTGGGAGCTAACTCCTGAGCCCATGTGCTGCAACTACTGAAGCCTACACGCCCTAAAGCCCATACTTCACAAGAGAAGCCACCACAATGAGAAGCCCATGCACCGCAACTGGAGAATAGCCCCCACTCACCACAACTAGAGAAAAGCCCACACGGAAATGAAAAACTAAATACATCTTTTTTTACGTATAAAGGTACATCTTTAAAATTTTTATTTATTTATGTATTTTGGTTGTGCTGGGTCTTCATTGCTGCACAGGCTTTTTTCTAGTTTTGGGGAATGGGTCCTACTCTCTAGCTGTACACAGACTTTTCATTGTGGTGACTTCTTTTGCTGCAGAGCACAGGCTCTAGGACTCGAGGGCTGCAGTAGTTCGTGGGTCCTGGGCTCTAGAGCGCAGGTTCCATAATCTTGGCCCACAAGCTTAGTTGCTCTGTGGGATGTGAGATCTTCCTAGATCAGGGATCGAACCCGTGTCTCCTGCATTTCAGGCAGATTCTTCACCACTGAGCCAACAGGGAAGCCCCATTTTTCATATAGTAGTATATATATATATATGTGTGTATATATATATATACAGACTTAATTAATTAATACAGACTTAATAAATTCAGACTTAAATTGAAGAAAGTAGGGAAAACCACTAGACCATTCAGGTATGACCTAAATCAAATTCCTTATGATTATACAGTGGAAGTGAGAAATAGTTTAAAGGACTAGATCTGATAGAGTGCCTAATGAACTATGGACGGAGGTTTGTGACACTGTACAGGAGACAGGGATCAAGACCATCCCCATGGAAAAGAAATGCAAAAAAGCAAAATGGCTGTCTGGGGAGACCTTACAAATAGCTGTGAAAAGAAGAGAGGTGAAAAGCAAAGGAGAAAAGGAAAGATATAAGGATCTGAATGCAGAGTTTCAAAGAATATCAGGGAGATATAAGAAAGCCTTCCCCAGCAATCAATGCAAAGAAATAGAGGAAAACAACAGAATGGGAAAGACTAGAGATCTCTTCAAGAAAATTAGAGATACCAAGGGAACATTTCATGCAAAGATGGGCTCGATAAAGGACAGAAATGGTATGGACCTAACAGAAGCAGAAGATATTAAGAAGAGGTGGCAAGAATACACAGAAGAACTGTACAAAAAAGATCTTCATGACCAAGATAATCACAATGGTGTGATCACTCATCTAGAGCCAGACATCCTGGAATGTGAAGTCAAGTGAGCCTTAGAAAGCATCACTACGAACAAAGCTAGTGGAGGTGATGGAATTCCAGTTGAGCTCTTTCAAATCCTGGAAGATCATGCTTTGAAAGTGCTGCACTCAATATGCCAGCAAATTTGGAAAACTCAGCAGTGGCCACAGGACTGGAAAAGGTCAGTTTTCATTCCAATCCCAAAGAAAGGCAATGCCAAAGAATGCTCAAACTACCACACAATTGCACTCGTCTCACATGCTAGTAAAGTAATGGTCAAAATTCTCCAAGCCAGGCTTCAGCAATACGTGAACTGTGAACTTCCAGATGTTCAAGCTGGTTTTAGAAAAGGCAGAGGAACCTTAGATTAAATTGCCAACATCCGCTGGATCATGGAGAAAGCAAGAAAGTTCCAGAAAAACATCTATTTCTGCTTTATTGACTATGCCAAAGCCTTTGACTTTATGAATCACAATAAACTGTGGAAAATTCTGAAAGAGATGGGAATACCAGACCACCTGACCTGCCTCTTGAGAAATCTGTATGCAGGTCAGGAAGCAACAGTTAGAACTGGACATGGAACAACAGACTGGTTCCAAATAGGAAAAGGAGTACATTAAGGCTGTCTATTGTCACCCTGCTTATTTAGCTTCTATGCAGAGTACATCATGAGAAACGCTGGGCTGGAAGAAGCACAGGCTAGAATCAAGATTGCCGGGAGAAATATCAATAACTTCAGATATGCAGATGACACTACCCTTATGGCAGAAAGTGAAGAAGAACTCAAAAGCCTCTTGATGAAAGTGAAAGAGGAGAGTGAAAAAGCTGGCTTAAAGCTCAACATTCAGAAAACTAAGATCGTGGCATCTGGTGCCATCACTTAATGGGAAATAGATGGGGAAACAGTGGAAACAGTGTTAGACTTTATTTTTTTGGGCTCCAAAATCACTGCAGATGGTGACTGCAGCCATGAAATTAAAAGACGCTTACTCCTTGGAAGGAAAGTTATGACCAACCTAGATAGCACATTCAAAAGCAGAGACATTACTTTGCCAACAAAGGTCTGTCTAGTCAAGGCTATGGTTTTTCCAATAGTCATGTATGGATGTGAGAGGTGGACTGTGAAGAAAGCTGAACGCTGAAGAATTGATACTTTTGAACTGTGGTGTTGGAGAAGACTCTTGAGAGTCCCTTGGACTGCAAGGAGATCCAACCAGTCCATCCTAAAGGAGATCAGTCCTGGGTGTTCTTTGGAAGGACTGATGCTAAAGCTGAAATTCCAATACTTTGGCCACCTCATGCGAAGAGTTGACTCATTGGAAAAGACTCTGATGCTGGGAGGGACTGGGGGCAGGAGGAGAAGGGGACGACAGAGGATGAGATGGCTGGATGGCATCACCGACTCGATGCATGTGAGTGTGAGTGAACTCCGGGATTTGGTGATGGACAGGGAGGCCTGGTATGCTGTGATTCATGGAGCCGCAAAGAGTCAGACACGACTGAGTGACTGAACTGAATTGAACTGAGTATGTATATGTTAATCCTAATTATCTCTCCTACCCATTTAGGAATTTTTCAAAGCCATGTTTGTCAAGACATGCTCTATAGATCACCTGAGTCAGAATCTCAGAGTGTCTGCTCCTTGGGCCACAATCATTAGAGCTGGAGAACATTGATTTGAAGAATTTGACATTTATCATCCTGTGGTGGAAAGGTATTTCCATATGTTTGTTAGTATTTCTAAATGAGGAGACTGTGGCCAAACCTGGTCAGCTTCATATAAGATCTAGAACCAGAGTTTGCAACACTTTCAGCTACACCAGTGTTTTACAGACTCTGAGTGTGTGTGTGTGATTAGTAGCAAATCTTTTTTCAAAAGGAAATCATACCTGGAAGCATATAGGTAAAGAAAAGCAGAGCTCCTCCTCCTGGTGAAGTGGGGTGGGTAGTGGGTGTTTAGCGAGCTTCCTCTGCCTTATTGCAACCCCTACAGCACCTTCTTGGAGCCCAAGGATTGAGAGACCACAGTCTCATCTTAGGTGACATCCTAGTGGTGACAAGAACTTGGTGTTCAGATGTTCAGATTCAAGGTGGGAGAACCCTGGAAACCCCTGGTGTCTGGTAAACCCCACCAGACTTCCTCACATCCCTCAAACCCATGAAGGCAGTTTAGAGAGAAGGCTGCTTGGAGGCCCATTGTCCCCAGGATGAGAGATAGCCTCCTTTGAGCATCTACATCTTGATCAATTCAAGTATATTTATAGAGACGTCTCTGTTAAGTCCAGTGCAATAAATTCCAAGCCGTTTAAAACTAGTTCTTGCCCTCCCATTGTTTTCAATGTAGCTGGAAAGAAAAGACATAAATAGAAGTGATGACATTAAGCAGGTATGTGCCGGGTCGGGGGTTAAGGGAGGTGAGCAGGCAGGTAAGTCATCTCCTCTGTGGATCTGGGGGAGCTGGAGGAGGCGTGGGGTGGAGAGGTGGGAGAGACAGCAGGATACTCTGCCAGACAGGGGAGCTAGATCACTTTCCCAGCAGACACGGTCAGAGTCGAGGAAGCGGCAAATCAGGACGTGAACCTTTAACCCCAGCTGATTTAAACTAATTGGCTTGAGGGACTTGGGTTAGAGTTTAGGGCTTTACAGCCAAAATGTCCATCTTTCAAACCTGCTTCTCCTTAAACAACAACTCTATTCTTCCAGTGCCCCCCCCCCGCCCCCGCCCCTGCCCCTCACTGGCTCTCTGGACTCTTTCACAAGCTCTGGCCTCCTGTTGCTTGTTCCCTCTGCCTGAAGGCTTGTCCCCAAACATCTGCACAGCTGGATCCCTTATCCTGCCCCACACTTTACCAGCTGGGTTTCTTCCAGTTGTCCTTGAATAAATACCACCCTTCCCCCCACTCTCAATACCCTTCCCTGCTTTATGTTCTCCATGGAGTATCTAGCTGGCTAGCATTCTGTATATTTACATATCAGTTGCCTCTCCCATTAGATGTGAGCTGCATGAGGGCAAAATGTTTTGTGTCCCTGGTGACCAGAATAGCACCATAGACACTGTAGGTAGGCAATAAGCATTCGTTGAATGGATGAGTGGGTGAATGATGGTGAATGGTTTCCCCTTAAGGATTCTCCATAGAATCCTCCCTAGGATGGAGAGGGCTGCTCACATTAATAGGCTCTGGGGCAGTTTTGGAGAAGGCAATGGCACCCCACTCCAGTACTCTTGCCTGGAAAATCCCATGGACGGAGGAGCGTGGTGGGCTGCTGTCTATGGGGTCGCACAGAGTCAGACATGACTGAGCGACTTCACTTTCACTATTCACTTCCATGCATTGGAGAAGGAAATGGCAGCCCACTCCAGTGTTCTTGCCTGGAGAACCCCAGGGACGGGGGAGCCTGGTGGGCTGCTGTCTATGGGGTCGCACAGAGTCGGACATGACTGAAGCGACTTAGCAGCAGCAGCAGCAGGGGCAGTTTCACCAGGAGTAGTCATTGAGCTAAGCTAAGTCACTTCAGTCATGTCCGACTCTGTGCGACCCCATAGACGGCAGCCCACCAGGCTCCCCCGTCCCTGGGATTCTCCAGACAAGAACACTGGAGTGGGCTGCCATTTCCTTCTCCAATGCGTGAAAGTGAAGTCGCTCAGTCGTGTCCGACTCTTAGCGACCCCATGGATTGCAGCCTAACAGGCTCCTCCGTCCATGGGATTTTCCAAGCAAGAGTACTGGAGTGGGGTGCCATTGCTTTCTCCGAAACTGAACGTTGCCACCTCTGAGGTCATTGAGAGTGCGACATAAATCTCAGCAGAAGGTGTAGGAGCCCAATTGAACCAGCTTCTCACAGTGAGTGACAAGGATCCTCGGGGGAGGAGGAAGACCTGGTCTTGGGAAAGACTACCACTGGGCTTGGGAGAAACAGGGGGAAAGCTAGGTCACCAAAGACCCTGAGCCAGAGACCAAGGGAGAGGAGGCAGTCATGTGTGCAGGGAGGTCGGTGAGGCTGGTGGCCAGGTGTCCCTGCTTATTCCTCCTTCACCTGCCCTTGACTCCTGGATGAGTCAGCAAGTTCCAGCTTCTGGGGCTTGTTGCCCCACTTCCCCCTGGGGCTGGACTGGAGGATCTTGCACAACATTAAGTAACACACCTGGGAGGGCAGGGTAGAAGGCTCAGGAAGCCGAGAGGAGCCTGGGTACAAGGGTCACCCAGGGCCAAGCCTGGGTCTCCGTATGGAGATCCCAGCCCCAAACACAGCTGGTGCTGAGAACTCGGGGGTGGGGAGGGACCCCCATCTCAGCTGAAAATCAGCACTAGAGGAGAAGCAGTTGAAGAAAGGCAGTTTCAGAGCAGCAAATCCTCATGGAAAATGAATGTGAGTATGCCTTGCTTTAAGCCACCGCTTACAGGAAAACTAAATCGCTCCCAAGGATAAACCAAGGGGCAAGTCCATATTGAAGGACTCTTGGACTTCCCTGGTAGTCCAGTGGTTAAGAATCCACCCTCGAGCAGCAGCTACTGAAGCCCAGTGCTCTGGAGCCCATGCTATAATAAGGGAAGCTAGCGTAATAAGAAGCCCACATACCGCAACTAGAGAATAGCCCCTGCTAGTTGCAACTGAGAAGGCCTGTGTGCAGCCATTAGTAAATAATTTTTTAAAGAAAAATTGAAGGATGCTCCTTGGGGACGGTGTGCGTGGGTGAGCTCCCCTAGTGAACTGGAATTGTCGCCTTTATGACAATTCAACTTCCCAATAATAATCATTTGAAATGTGGCATTCTCTTTATAACCTGCCTTCAAAGCTCTGAATACTTTTCCACATATATATTCTCATCTGATTATCAGAGGGCCCTAGGAAATCCCCATTTTACAGATGAGAACAGAGAGGCCTAGAGCGGGTAAGCCATACAGTTTGGCCAGGTTTTCAGAGCTGAAGATCTTTCCAGCCCAGCATGCTGTCTGCATGTGATTCCTACAACAGTTCTGGGAGGCTGATACAAAGCAGGAAGCTGCATTCCACACAAAAGAAGAAAAAACCCAAACCCCGTGGGTAAAGGCTCCAACCAGACTCCTGACTGAGCCCAGGCTTTGGAGTCAAATAAGGTTTCCCACTCACTGGCTTTACTCAGCACCTACTCGACCTCTGTGGGCCTCGGCTTCCTCAGCTGTAAAATGGGGGTGATAATACCCACATCACTTAAGCTATGAGGGTGAACTAAAGTGAAGTATGTCATTGCTTAGAGCCATGCCCGACACGTAGCTGCTATTTTTATGCCTGTCATTCTTGTTATTTTTACAGTATCTCACACTTCTTATGTGAAATATCCAGAGAGGTGTGTGATGGAGTCTCCTCCGGGGCGAGCAAGATGTCAGTGCCCCCCACCCCCATTCCCGGGTTTTCCCTCCTCTCATGCTCTCACCCCTTGAGAAGGTCACACCGGGCTGATTCTCTCCCAAGCCCCAGAAGCCTCCCTGCCACTGCCCAGCCCACCCCAGAGCTGCCCGCTGCCTTGGCCAGGGATGAATGGCATCCCCCAGGGCCTGGCTGGCGTGTGGTCACCCCGCCTCTGCCTGCAGCAGGGCCCGGAGCCTGGACGTGCCTGGCAGGCAGCCAGTGCTTTCTTGGTAGGATGCCCCACCACTCCCTCCGGGTCCCTCTATTCTGGGAGCTGTAATTTAGACAACCTTCCCCGCCCCAGTTGCTATCTGTGGCAGCAGTCACCATTCCCTCAGGCCCTGCCCACTGCCACTAGACTGCCTTTTCATAAACAGTGCCTGGGCTGCCCTGTTATCTCAGGCGCCCGTGGCTCTGGGGAGGAGGCCCTGCCACCCTGGAGATATAAATGACCCCTCAATCCCGGGGGAGAACCCGGCCTATGCGGGCAGAGGAGGGACGGAACCCTCACCCACCAGAGCCCAATATAGCGGCCCTCAGAACTGACCCCGTGGTCTGCTGGGTGGGTGGGGTGCAGAGAAGAGGACAGCCTGTCATTACACCCCCAACACCGTGGGGAGACTGGGTCAGCCTGGGCTGAGGTCTCCCCAGAGGCTTCTGCCTCAGCTCATGCCCAGCCACAGGGCCAGGAAGGGGCAGGCAGTGGGTGGGGAGCAGTCAATACAGTAGCAAAAGTGATGTTTCTAAAATGCAAATGTAAACAAACAAACAAAAAAATAAAATGCCCGATGGGTCTTAGGGATGAAACTCTCAAGACTCTCTGCCCTTTCTACCACCTCTCTCACCTCAGGAGTTCTGCACTAGCTCTTCCCCTGCCTAGTTCTTCTCTTCATCTAGTTCCTACTCACACTGCTGATCTCGGCTTAGAGGTCACTTCCCATGGCACTTTCCCCTGATATCACCACACGTACGCGCTCCTCCTAGGTCCTCCCCTTGGACTCAGATGAGAGTCCCTCCCTGGTCTGTTTCTCTCCCTTGCTGGCCGTAAGGCTCCCAGGGCAGGAAGTCTGACTTGCTCAGATTGTTTCTAGCACCCAGGCCAGTTCTGCTGTATAGTAGGGGTTCAAGAAAAGTTAGTTGAAAGAACTCACTGATGAGTAAAGGGATGGCGCATCTGCCCTCCAAGATGAGTGGGTCTCTTGGGGAGGGGTGTTTGCTACTTTGGGCCCTTCATTTTCCCAGAAAGTCCCTTCTTCAGTGCTCTGTCCCTTTGTCCTCTAAGTATACCTTCAGTCTTGCTGCACTGCCTGTCTGTTCTGATCTGGAAAATACAATTGCTATGGCCTTGGGCCTGCCAGAGGGGAGCCCCGAGGGACCGTGAAGATGCACTGCACAATAAGGCAGACATCCTTCAGGTGAGAGGGAGGAAGGGACAAAAGGAAGGAGTCCACAGGCCATGGGTCACTTACAAGCAACATTTCTGTTACTAAGAGGCAGGGAGGCTGTGCTGGCCAAATGGGCAGAGCGGGTTCTTATTTTGGCACTTTGTACTGTGATTCCTCCAATCACGGGCTTCCCTGGTGGCTCAGCTGGTAAAGAATCTGCCTGCAATGCAGGAGACCTGGGTTGGATCCCTGGGTTGGGAAGATCCCCCGGAGAAGCGAACAGCTACCCACTCCAATATTCTGACCTAGAGAATTCCATGGACTGGAATTCCATGGGATTGCAGAGTCAGACACCGAGCAACTTTCACTTTCACTCTTCCAATCGCACACTTTGCACTTTGCTTGCTCCAAAGACAGACACTGCAAAGAACAGCCTACAACTACAGCAGTGAGGCTGGAGTAAGATTATTCTACATGTTAACCCCCATTAATTATTGCAGGATCTTTGAAATTTGAGTCTTTCTGCATCCAAATTGTATCTCTTCCATCATTTCTCTCACCCTGAAGTTTCACTCAAACTTGTCCCAGACCACCAGCCTAGGAGGCTGGGAAAATGTGGGCGTTGCAGCTGCTTCTACCTCCTGAGAGCCTGAGACCCATTTCTAGGTGTACAGCCATAAAGCCAAGGTCTAGGGCCCAGGCCTTTTAGAGAGACAACGGTGGCAGCTTTGCACACCGCCTCCCTGCTCCTGAGGCTGCATGATGAGTGGCCAAAGCCAGGCCTGGTGAGGATAATCAATCTAGCAGTGAAAAATAGAGCGTGAATTCTGGTAGGTCCATATCCAGACACGAGCCCACCTCAGGGCCTCTACACTTGCCGTTTCCTCTGCTGATGCTCTTCCCCTCACGTTTTTCTAGGTCTCACTCCCATGGGTCTTTGTTTAACTGACCCCTTCGCACTTAGACCTTCTCTGGTCACCCTATTTAAAAGGAATGTCCTTGGATTTCCCTGGTGGTGCAGTGGTTGAGAATCTACCTGCCAATGCAGGGGATACCAGTTCAATCCCTGGTCCAGGAAGATTCCATATGCAACTTAGTTCCAAGGTGAGCTAATCCCATGTGCCACAACTACTGAGCCTGAGTTCTAGAGCCTACTCACCACAACAAGAGAAAGCCCACATGCAGCCAAAAATAAATTTTTAAAAAAATATTTAAGTAATAAATAAATAAACTAAATGGAAAGTCCTGGACTTTCCTGGCAGT
The DNA here is from genome assembly GCF_019923935.1 of Bubalus bubalis. Classification (NCBI taxonomy): domain Eukaryota; kingdom Metazoa; phylum Chordata; class Mammalia; order Artiodactyla; family Bovidae; genus Bubalus; species Bubalus bubalis. The sequence continues at coordinate 25,774,935 of NC_059159.1, read as the reverse complement.
ACAACGGTTAAGATTCCACTCTTCCACTACAGGGGGCACAGGTTCGACCCCTGGTACCTCTGGCCGGGGAAGTTTCACATGCCACACAATGGGGCAAAAAAAATAAAATAAAAATTTAAAAAATGAACCTCCCTCACTCCCACCCCATTTCCCTGCTTTATTTTTCTCCATAGCACTGTGCTGCGTTGCGCTTAGTCGCTCAGTTGTGTCTGACTCTTTGCAAGCCCATGGACTGTAGCCCGCCAGGATCCGCTATCCGTGGGATTCTCCAGGCAAGGATACTGGATTGGGCTGTCATTTCCTTCTCCACTCCATAGCACTGCTGCTTATCTAACATACAGCTTCCTGTTCTCCCTCCCTCCCTCCCTCCTTTTCTTCCTTCCACTGTCTGTCTCCTTTCTACAGAATGTAAGAAACACACATACAGATACATCTCTATCTATTTAGTTCTCTATGGCCATGTAACAGATGACCCTAAATTTTTAGCAGCTTAAAACTAGTGTTTATTATCTCCCACAGTTTCTGGGAACCAGGAATCCTCACAAAATTGCAGTCACCTCAAGGCTTCCCAGGCGGCACCAGTGGTAAAGAACCTGCCTGCCAACGCCAATGCAGGAGGCCTACGAGACACAGGTTCTATCCCTGGGTTGGGAAGATCCCCTGGAGAAGGAAATGGCAACCCACTCCAGTATTCTTGCCTGGAAAATCCTGTGGACAGAGGAGCCTGGCAGGCCACAGTTCATAGAATCGAAAAGAGTTGAACACGACTGAAGTGACTTAGCACAAGGCCTGACCAAGGCGGAGGGTTTGCATCCAGACTTGTGTGATTGCTGACAGGCCTCAGGTGTGCACTGGCTGCTGGCCAGAGACTTGAGTTCCTGGCCCTGTGGGCCTCCCTATAGGACTGCCCGTGACTTGGCGCCTTGCTACCACGAGAGCAAGTGATACAAAAAGAGGAAGAGCAAGAGAGTGAGAGAGCTCCCAGGAGGGAAGCCACAGTCTTATAGCCTATATTGGAAGAGACGTCCCTTTGGTTCTGCCCAATGCCATAGGTCACTCAAGCCATCCCTGGGTGTGGCCACCAGGAAGCAAGCATCACTGAGGCCATCTTGGAAGCTGGCTACCAATCTCCAACACATCCTCAACACAGAGAAGATGCTCAAGAAGCAGTTGTAGAGTGAGAGAATGAAGGTAAGAATGATTTCAGCAGGTATCCGTTCTCATGAGGAGCTAAGAGCTGTGACCACTGCCCCATCGCTGAAGGGTCTGGACCACATTCAGCTTCCCTCAGCCCCCTACTCTGTCCCCATGATGCCCTCTTACAATTCAATTCCACCTCTTCCCAGCCACGTGACCCTGGGCAGGCTCCTAAACTCACAGGCCTATTGGGAAATGAAAAGAGAGGCGTGTTTAAGCATAGTAGCGTCTGACTCACACAGTCCTCAAGAAATGTAGCCATCAAGGGCAGCACTGTGTGCTACAAATACCAGCGGTGGGGTTGCAGGGGGAACCAAAGTATCTCCCTAAGGTCAGGAGCAGTTTAAGAACTGGGTGTGTATGTGTGTTTCTGTATGTTTACTCTTCCAGGAGAAGTGGCTGAACGGAGCTGTCCAGGGTCTCAGTGCCGAGGATGTCATGTGGTCCAGATAGCGGATTTATCTCTTGGGCCAGAAATGGTCACGTGATGGAGCCTTAGTCACCCAAAAAGCAGGACAGACTGCTGAGTACATGGGCTGCTGTCCATTTACACGAAGTGAAAGTTGCTCAGTCGTGTCCGACTCTTTGTGACCCCACAGACTACACAGTCCATGGAATGCTCCAGGCCAGAATACTGGAGGGGGTGGCTGTTCCCTTCTCCCAGGGATCTTCCCAACACGGGGATTGAACCCAGGTCTCCCGAATTGCCAAGGGATTCCTTAACACCTGAACCATGAGGGAAGCCCTTACACTAAGTAGCGTGTGTTAATACCAGACGTGTTAACCTCTTTGCAGGAAGGGGAGAGCAGGCCAGATGGTGTCAGGAAACTTTTGGGAAATTTACATTAAAAATGCACCGTGGTACATAAACACACAGAAAGTGTATGTAATAAACTCAGGCCAATCACCGATGGACCACAGATTCAAAATGCTAGCACTGGACTGTGGTCTTCTTGAAGGCAATGCAAACCTTGTGTCTCCTGATCAAAGGAATGAATGTATTAATGAACAACAAAAAAAATGTGTGAACTGCTCCAAGGTGGGAATCTTGGAATCTTTGCTGTTTAGCAGCACATCATCCTCCTTGGTATAATCACCTCAGGACAACTGGTTGGCTTCAAAAGATCTGGGTTCAAGTTTTGCCTTATCCACCCCACTGATTGTATGACCTTGGACTTGTCACCTAACCTCTTTCAGCCACATTTTCCTCATCAGGAAAATAATGTGAATTACAGAGAGTCATTTTTATTTTAAATTAAAAAAAATTATTTATATTTTGGTCACACTGTGTGGCTTGTGGGATCTTAGTTCCCCAACCAGGGATCAAACCCATGCCCCCTGCAGTGGAAACGCAAGTCATAATCACTGGACCACCAAGAAATTTCCCAGAGAGTGTTTTAAAGCTCCAAAAGCCACTGAAAATATGAGGAATTCTTATTTTGGGTGCACCTGGATTTAGGCAGTTCAGTTCAGTTCAGTTCAGTCGCTCAGTCATGTCCGACTCTGCGACCCTACGGATTTGCAGCACGCCAGGCTTCCCCGTCCATCAACAACTCCCGGAGCTTACTCAGACTCATGTCCATTAAGTCAGTGATGCCATCCAACCATCTTATCCTCTGTCGTTCCCTTCTCCTCCTGCCTTCAATCTTTCCCAGCATCAGGGTCTTTTCAAATGAGTCAGTTCTTCACATCAGGTGGCCAAAGTATTGCAGTTTCAGCTTCAGCATCAGTCCTCCAGTGAATATTCTGGACTGATTTCCTTTAGGATGGACTGGTTGGATCTCCTGGTTGGATTTAGGCAAAAGGAACCAAAAAAAAGTTCCTGTCAACCTGCCCTCAAGGCCTCTGACTCCCATCAGCACAGGCTTGCCTTGGGGACTGGGAGATTTCAGGGTGGGGCAGTCTGCTCAGAGGAAGGTGTAAAAACAGGCTGAGCTGCCAACCCTGTGCTTTGTTAGCAAATTCACAGTCAGCTGGCCAGGTTGCAACACAACTGAGGCAGCTTGCTTTGGTCTATTCCAGGCCTCAGGTCGCACAAGTAGATTAGAGGGAGACTCGGCAGCCCTTCAGGCAACAAGTATTTATTGTTCAGCTGCTGTAGATCTAGGCCTGTGCTAGTTCTGGGGATACTTGTGGGAGCAAACACACCCTGGCCCTATCCTTGTGGAGCTGACAGTCTGGTGGGAGACAGTTATTAATCACCCAGGACAAGCTCAGGGTACTGTAGAGATGTAGAATGGGAGGTCCTGACATCAAGGGACCGTGGGCATAACAAATTTTCTTTTAGAAGTGCCATATGAGCTGGGCTCTGAACTCACTGAAAGACCATGGCTGGGGTGGAAAGGGGCTCTGAACTAGGGCTCAGTGTGAGGAGGTGTGTCTGTTACTTGCTCAGTTGTGTCTGACTCTTTATGACCCCATGGACTGTGCAGTTCACCAGGCTCCTCTGTCCATGGAATTCTCCAGGCATGAATACTGGAGTGAGTTGCCATTTCCTTGTCCAGGGGATCTTCCCAACCCAGAGATTGATCCTGTGACTCCTGCATTGCAGGCAGAGTCTTTACCATCTGAGTCACCAGGGAAGCCCAGTGTGAGGAGGAGAGGGGTACAAGAACCAACCACGGACATGAGGCAGCAGACAGAGACTAAATCACTTTGTTCTCTTTAATGTGACATTTTGCAAAAACGAAGAGACGGGAGTGGCACATTTCAAGTTTCTGAAGCTGTTTCACAGGAGAGTCTGAGAAGTGAAATGAGAGGAAATACCCAGCAAGTGGGATCTGAGTCAGACAGCATGGACTTTCTGGCCCAGAGGAGGCCCTGCGGGATTACTTTGTCCCCACTACAGGGGGTCTGCCACATAGGAGAAAGAGTGTTTGCTCATTTTCTGCTCTGCCCTGTTGCCCCTGCCACCTTACTCCCCCTCCTTCCTGCTAAGTGAAAGAGGACAGCTCAGTCCGGGTGAGCCTGTTGTATGGAGAAGGGACTGGGGCTGGGGAAGGAAGTAGGGTAAATGTTACCTGAAAAGCTGATTTCGCCTCTTGGCTGGTGAGAAGCCAAAGACGTAACCAAGCCAAAGAGCAGGAGAAAGAAGGGTTAATTATTTGCAACCAGTAAGGAGAACACTAGGGACCTTTCCCAAAGCAGTGAATTTTTAAGCTAATGGTAAATGCATATTCTTGAAGGGGCTTGGGCAGTATACGCACATTCTGGAAGGGGCTTGAGCAGAGATTCAGCATAGAATTCAGCAAAGGTGGACAGAGTTCAAGCTTTAGTTGATAGAGGTCAGAAAAGATCAACACCATCATTCCTTTTGAACTAAGCATGTAGTTATCATTCTTCACCTGGGTGGGGGCCTTAGTTACTGCAGAACTCAAAGACATGGATCAGATTGTTATGTATATTCCTTAAGAAGGAATTGGATCTCTTTTATCTCTGAGCTATTACTTCTTGTTATCCTTGTTCCTTTGTTTCTGCCCTTAATCTCAATGACTGAGACCTGTTTAAGAGCATGCATTGTGACTAGGCTTAGATCGCAAAATGGTCTAAGGTCAAAAATGGCCTCTCTGATGTCAAGAAAGCCAGGTTTGATTCTCTTTCTCCAAGGACTCCCTACATATCTGCTCACAGAAAGAGAGGTGTTCTAGGGTATCTCCAGGCTGTTTAGGGAAGGCAGAAAAGAGAGGGAAGGGGACAGCCAGCAGTAGCCAAGAATAGGCATTGGGGTGGGCCAGGGAAGGAGAGTGGCCAGGATGGGGCATCTCTGGGGGATCGTAGCCCTGGATTATGAGTCTCTTCTTTTTCCTGGAGGCACCTCAGGTTCCAGTTGCCTTACCTGCTGAAGGACAAGACAGAATGGCTTGACAGTCACAAATAGAACAGATCTGCCGGTTGTTCTCTGACACTCTTTCTGACACTCCTTTTTTTCTTTATTTTTGGCCAGGCCACATAATATACGTGGCCTGCGGGATCTTGGTTCCCTGACCAGGAATGAAACCCATGCACCCTGCAGTGGAAGGACGGAGTCCTAACCACTGGACTGCCAGGGAATTCCCTCTGACACCCTTCTGGAAAGAACTATTTGCTTGTCTGGGTCTTCTCTGTAACTTATAACTCCTGGATGGCAGGGTCTCTGTCTTGTTCAATGTCATATCTCCCAGTACCGGATGCAGATATTTGTTGAATGAATGAAAGCACAAACACAGGAATCCTGTATTGTAGTGGTGATTTGGAGAGCATGAGTCAGCCAGCAGCTACTGACTTTACTGAAGATCTCAGCCTTGATCTATGTTATGACCAGATTCTTCCAAGGATGGGGGAAGAATCTATAAAAGGACAACTCAAAACCCAAGAGACTTTTAATGCAGGTCATGTAATGTTCTGATTAAGAATAGAGACCGGCAGCTGACTGCCTGGGTTCAAGTCCTGTTTCTGCCTCTTCCTAGCTCTACTGACATAGGATGAATTACATACCACTCTGTGCCTCATTTTTCTCATCTGTAAAAACTAATAGATCATAGGCTTGACGTGAGAATGAAGAAAGCTGAGGCTTTTGGAACACTTGCTTGGCACACAGTGCGCTCTATCAATGTCAGCAATTGTTCTCTAGGAAGGAAATGAGACACCTGGAAAGGAATCTATCCAGCCCTGATCCTTAAGCCCCAGCACAATGCCTTAGACACTGAGCACCTACAATGCCTGAATGGGGTCACTCCCAGTGGCTTCTTCCACTGAGCCCACTTGCATCAGTTGCCAGATCCCCAAGGGCCCTGTGCCTTTTGCAGACAGAGAAATGCTGACCTGAACATTGGGGTTGACCACGATTGGGGTTGCTACACAGTGTCCTTGGGCAAGGTGCTTTCTTAATGTGCTTCTGCTTTCTTATTTGTAAGATGGAAATGCTAAAACCCATCTGCCAGGATTGATGTGGGGATTATGTGCCTGGCACCAGTTGGTGCCTGCTGTCTGAAATGCAACTCTCCCGGCGGTGATCCGCTCCTCTCTCTGGTCTGTGGCCCTCCTGCCCACCAAGCTGACCAGAGAGTCAGAGGCCACATTCCTGGCCTTCTGACCACCCCAACTCACCACAGAAGCCTCCAGCAAGAATCACACCCTCTTTGTGAGGACGAGCTGGAAAGCTCCCTCCCTGGTTGCCTGAGTCAGAGTTCATCAGGGACTCCTGTCACTGTCACCTCAGATGACTCCTGTCCCCACAAATTCTCTGCCAGATGGACTAGCCTGAGTTCTAAGGTGAACCCCATAGTCGGGGAGGAAGTTCAGCAGCCCGAACGCTGGGCAGAGGCCTCAACCTGCTGGGAGCAGGGATAGGGTGGGGCAGCAAGTAGGAATTCCCATTCCTTCTGTCCCCTTCTTTAGACACATGACTGATCATCCAACTTGCTGACTCATTGGCACGATGAGACGAGAAAGTTTAAAGAGAAATAGATTTGTGTCCTGAAATTTTTAGTGTAGGGAGAACTAGCAATTTCCACATTTATTCCACAAAGGCACTTTGCAGGAAGCCCCCAAGAGCTTTGGTATTCCCAGCTACTCACTACAGAGAGTAGTGAGTTCTCTCTACTTTCTTGACAGAGTAAGTTCTCTGTCCATCCCTCCCCCAGCCCCAGGGGTGAATCTGGAAACAAGATTAAAAGGGCTAATTGCATTAAGAGCCTCCTGGGAGCATGTGACCCTGGACAAGTCATTTGATCTCAATTTCCTGTTGTAAAGTGGAAATAAATCTGAAAGGACACTGGTGTGAAGAGTTAAGGAAGGAACACAAATGGAGCACTAACATTGAGACAAGAACACAGCAGGGGATTTGTTTCATCCAATAACAAATATCCAAGGCCTACGGTGCCAGGGTCTATATTCTAGGGACTGCTAAGTCGCTTCAGTCGTGTCCGACTCTGTGCAACCCCATAGACAGCAGCCCACAAGGCTCCCCCGCCCCTGGGATTCTCCAGGCAAGAACACTGGAGTGGGTTGCCATTTCCTTCTCCAATGCATGAAAGTGAAAAGTGAAAGTGAACTCGCTCAGTCGTGTCTGACTCTTAGCGACCCCGTGGACTGCAGCCTACCAGGCTCCTCCGGAGGTCCACGGGATTTTCCAGGCAAGAGTACTGGAGTGGGGTGCCATTGCCTTCTCCGATATTCTAGAGACTAGGGGACATTAATAAATAAGCTGAACTTGGTCTCCTCATGTCTCCTGTAGGAGAAGTAGGGTGGCAGACACTAAATGAGAAGGGATAGTGTGGGGTGATGACTAAGGCAACTAGGTTGGAGGCCCAGCGCCACCATTCACCAGCTGGGTGGCCCTGGACCAGCTAACTCTTTGTGCCTTGACTTCCCAACAGTAAAGTAAGCCATGCGCCCACTTCATAGGGTGGTAAGGATTCCATTAATTGATACATGGAAAAATACTTACGTTACCTGAAAACTCTTGGTGGGTGTGGAGCCACTAGACACAACCAAGCCAAAGAGAGGAAGAAGGAAAGATTTATTACTTACAGCAAGCAAGGAGATCTTTCCCAAAGCAGTGTCTCTCTGATCAGCAAAACTGGAGAAGTTTTAAGCTAAGGGTACATGCGTTTTTGAAGGGGTTTGTCTGGTATATGAGTATTCATGAAGGGGCTTGAGCAGAGGAGATTCAGCAAAGAGTTGGGGCAAAGGTCAACAGAGTTCAAGCTTTACTTGACTGAAGTTGGAAGGATCAACACCATCATTCCATCCTCCGCCTGGGTTGGGGCCAGAGTTCCTGCAGAACTCAAAGATATGTATCAGATTGCTATGTATCCCTTGAGGGTGAACTTGGACTCTGTTTTATCACTGAACTATTTTTTCTTGACTGCTTTTCCTGTGTTCTTTCCTTAAGCTCGTTAATTACTGAGACCTATCAATAATAATCATTGTGGCCAGGCTAAGATCACAAAATGGCTTAGGAAAAAATAGCCTCTCAAAAAAAAAAAAAAAAAAAAAGGCCTCTCGGGTCAAGAAGGCCATGCCTGATCTCCTCTGGGGCCCTCCTACCCTGTGCGCTTGCACTTGGGCGTCTACTGTGTGCTCTGTTAGTGCATGTGGCAGGATAATAAAAGGGGCTGCAGGGTGCACAACAGGGCAAGAGATGATGTCCAGGCTGAGCTCCTTCAGCAAATGCGGTGGACCTGGTCTTGAGGGGCAGAGGGCCCCAACAGGAGAGCTAGAGAAAAAGGTGAGGTGTGAAGACAGGGCTGTGAGATGAAGTGAAGCAGCCAATCAGTTGAAGGAGCTGGGACACTGGGAGTTACTGGTAAGAGTATCAACGGTCAGGTTTGCAGCTTTAAAGCGTCTGTTTCCTTTTGTATATATGGAAGCATGGCACACATTTGTCCTGTTCATCGATGAACCCCTAACCCCTAGCACAGAGATTAGGGTACTCCCTGACAGACCCTGCTACCTTTGGTTTCCAGCCCTACCAGCTCCCAGATGACTCAGGCCCTTTGCATTTGCTCCTTCTCTTCTTCTAGGAATGGAGCCAGGGAGACTAGGGAGGACTGAAGTTAGAAGGGGTGACCACCTTCTTCCTAGCTAACACAGTCCCTTTGTGACCCCGTTTGAGTTAGCTGCGCGGGGGTTTGAACTCAATTTCTCCTGCCGTCAACATTCAAACGTTAAGTGCTGCGACCTAGTACTATACCAGGTTCATAGTGTGTTCTCAGTAAATGTCTTTCCTCTCTCAACACGATCTCTACTCCTCACCACCAGGGTGGGAGGGCATAAGGGTGGAGCGGGTGTGGCTGGGAAAGGACTCAGGAAGCGAGGAGAAAGTCGGGCTTTTTATTTACAACACTACTTGCAAAGGGGCAGAGAGTCTGGTCCCCAACTCAGTGTATACAGGATAGGAGAGCGGGAAAGTCCGCAGTCCTCTGTAACCTGTAACCGGGGCAAGGGTCCCAAGTAGCGGGGCGAAGTGACTGCGCCTGGAGGGCTGAGAGCACCCAGCCAGCCCAGCTTTGCGCACGTGGGAGAGGAACTGCTTTTCCCTGGGCGGGGTCAACCGAAGCCTGCCCTCGGGCTTAGGAGCGCAGAACAGAATGAGGGCTGGAGGTGGGAGTGCATTTTTGCAAGTCCCGGGGATCTGAGCTCTGGAGGCGGGGGTGGAGAAAGTCCATTGCCCTAGCACCTCCAGGTGTGTCGGTGGGACTTACGTAGAGCCCAGCAGCCGCTCTAATCAGGGTGCCCCCCACCCACGCTCCTCTGAAGGGATGCGCTACATCTTCACCCTCCTACCCTTCCCGGCGGCACCCAATCCCACCTTCGCTCGCGCTCCGGGAGCCTGTGGAGCAGCCGGGAGGCGTGGCCTACCGGCGGCCCGCCCCTTTGATGTGCTCTGACGCCGCTGTGATTGGACAACCGCTTGTGACGTGCGGAGACTGCGGTGGGCTCCGGTGCTGCGGCAGCCGCAGCGCCAGCCGCGGCTCCGGCTCCGGCTCCCCGGTATTTAAAGGGGACGCGGCGGCGGCCTGGGGGGATGGGGGGCAAGTGGAGGGGACGGCCCAGACGCATATCATCCACGGCCCCTCCAGACTGGAGGGACTCGTGAGAGCCGAAGCCCAGAAATCCGGGGGTGGATAAGACACCGCATCCCCTCCAATTCCCGTAAGCACCCCTTGCTCCATCCTGAGCCCAAATACCTCAGCTAGCCCGTGTCCCCCTACTCTTCACACTCCAAACTCAGCCGGGACAGACCTCTGCTGCCGCCGCTCCCCACGTGAGTCCTGGACTCGCCGAGGTAGGGGAAGGCTGGGATCCCAGCGTGGGGTGGGGGCTGCGCTGGGTCTAAGAGCGCTCCTTCACGCGCGTGTCCGTGGGGGAGTCGCTGGAGCAGAGGAATGAGTTCCTCTCCTACCCGAGGGACTAGGTGTCTGGCTATCGCTACATTCCCGACACAGACAAGGCGAAGGAATCCGTGCTTCCTTGCTCCCTGCCACCCACGAGTCCCCTGGGCTACCGAACTGTCCCCCCTCCACCACCCCCCGCCGCCCCGCACTGGAGCGAAGCACCGGCCAGCTGGGGGTGTGCCAGAGTGCCTGCTTTCCAGCCACCTCTAAAAATATCTCTCCCCAGACTCCACCGGCAGCTGCCACCTCCTTGTCCACTGAAGATCCCCTCCTAGCTTGTCTACCCAGGCAGGGAAACACAGAGGTGACTCCTGGTCCTATCTTTCTCACTGGCACCAGAGCTCCAGGACGTCAACCCAGCTGTCAGGACAACAAGCTTACAACCCAAGGGGAGTCTCCAGGGCAATAGAGGAAGTTCTGGCTGCAGTTTTCCCAAGAGGCAGCAGAGACCCTTGAATTCTAGTTCTAATCCTGATTCTGATGCTGTGTGACCCAGGATGTTAGCTTGACCTCTCTGGGCTTTTGTTTTTCTAATGCATTGCTAGTGGTGAAGGAAGGGACCAAGGAAGAAACCATGGTGAAGTTGGGAGTGCTGTCTGGGGGAGGTTGAGAATTCCAGCTTAGTGGTGGAAAGTGATTTCTAGTGATAGATACTAGGAGACCTAGTCTTGAGCAGAGGACTTGTTACTGTAGTATTTCTGGGATCCTTGCCCTTGCCACATCCTTATCCTGCAGTTTCTTGTGGAACACTGCCCTGTGGCCTCCAACCATCCATTCATGGGAATTTTCAAACTTTGTTTCCCCACCCCAAAGGTGTCCTCCCATCCTATTCCCATGGATATAATGTAACAGCACTTGCGTAAAAAGGTGCAGGGGTGCGAGGGGCCAGTGTGGAGGTGGGGGAAACACTGGTTTTAGGTACAACCAGAATATGGACTCCCTGCCAGCCCAATGAAACCCTTCTGTCCTCTGCTCTAGCCTGCTGGAAAAGCTCAGAGGTCCTGTCCCCCTTTCCTCTGAGGGACTCTATTTGGTGACCACAAGAGGATTCAATCACTCAGGAGAAAGTTTCCAGAGGTGAGTGACCTCTCTGAATGTCCCAAGAGCCAGATTTCAGCGGGGCCTGGGGTATCTCTGACTACTGTGGGGTAGGGGTGGGTGTTGCAGCATGGCCTTCTCAATTTCGACGGGAAGACCTCTAGGGACTAAAACAAGGGCAACTCACCAACAATAAACGTTTGTCTAATTTTCCTGAATACTAGTATTAGATGAAAAGAACCTAACTTTTGCTGAGAAGTTTTGAACATGATTAAAAACAAGTAGACTATTCCACCAAATTAAAAAAAAAAAGAATCAAGAGCAAAGAAATGAAATCTGGTCTCTGGGTGATTCCTGGAGACCCTTTTATCTTCATATCTGCCTGGCATGTGTCTGTCCATGTTTGCTTTTACAAGGGGTGTGGCATCCTTTGACCTTTCCTCTTTGGACTCACCTGTCCCCTGGGGGACATGTGATATCAGCCAGGATTCTGGAAGGCTGAAAGTCCATCTAGATGGGACCTGGGACAGCCCTCCCACCTCTAACCCCCCAAACATGCCCTTCCTTTACCTCACATGCCTCCCTCCTCTTCTCTCCCATATTTTTGACCTGTGTCTCCTCTCCCAATCCCTTCCCTCTTTTTGCCCACTGCCCCATTCAGCTTTGTCCACAACTAGATTCCTAGACTACAAATTCTTAGGGAAAAGGCTGAAATCCACATTGCATGTGTAGCCAGGGAGTGGGGACAGATGGGGTACCTCAAGATGGAGGGAGCCCTTCCTCTGACTGGTGCCCTGCTCCTGCGAAGTCCCCGTCTCTTTCTTGAGAAACGGTTGCTTCTCCTTGCTGTCCTGGGATGGTCTGGGGAGAGTCACCTTGACAAAGTCAGAGGGGTACCCAGTGTCACCCACTCTCACCACCAGAGGGCAGCAGCCAGCCAGCCCTTTGCTCCTTCCCCTGTCTAGTCTCCTGGCTCTCAGTAGCGGTCCAGATGTGTCCCAGCTGCATCTAGTCTCTCATTTAAACCCAGGGTGGAGGGGAGCAACTGGGACTTGTAGGTTTGAAGCAGCATTGGTGAAGCCCCCATGAAGCTAAATACTGTCCCCAAAGTCACATAGCAAAATCTGGCAGAAATTTCAACCTGACTCCTGGCGGACTGCCAGTCTCTAGAAGCACCAGGGAGTGAGACAGTCCTAGATCACCTGTGGTACCCAGGGGTCCTAGCCCTCCAGCTGCAGTGGATGCCCAGCCCTGGGCATCTGCCTCTTCCCTTTTGAGGACAGAGGGCAGGCAAGGGTGTGGCCAGGAGTGCACAAACCAGGCTTTGCCCCAAGGAAACATCGTAGCCTTGGACAAGTTATTTAATCTCTGAGTCCTCTTCATCTGCTGAATCCATGGAATTGTGATGAGCAAGGACAGAATGTGAGTGAAGCTGATTTGTAAACCATGATGTACCATACACAAGAAAGGGGCAATGAACATATAGAGAAAAAAACACTGGTCTCAGACTCTGAGATCTGGTTTTGAGATCTGTCTCTGCCATATATAGTGGGTGATGTTTGCACAAGTTGGTTACCCTTTCTAGGTCTTCAGTAATATCTGTAACCTCTCCAGCATCATGAAGGATTGTTAAGAGGATGCCTAGCAATGTCCCTGTGGTCCTTAGCTTATTTGATGGGCTGTTTTTACTGAGTGATTCCTGAGGCTCAGGAGAGGGGATAGGATCAGGTGGATGTTGGTGGTAGAAACACGACCACCTGACCGGGCACCCTCACACGGACCTTGTATGGTTGTCAGGAGCCCTGGACCGACGGCTGGAGGCCAACAATCCCTACAGGTGGTGCTCGGGGTGATGTACTGACAATGAGCGGGTGTTTTCCAGTTACTGGCCTCCGATGCCTGTCTAGGGTAAGTGGGTCCCTCCAGGGGTCTCTTAGGATGAAGCCTCAGCTCCATGTTCTCATCATGGGGTGGGAGGAGCCCTCTCCAGCCTCTTTTAAGCCTGCTGTCACCTCTATTAAGCCTCCACTAATCCCTGAAAGCTTCCATCCCAAGCGTGGGTCCCTGATGCTTTATATCCTCAACTCCAGGAATCCTGGGCCACTGAAACTCAGATGTTGGTGAGACCAGAGAGTGACTGTAGGCATGAAGTTGAAGGGACAATTCTGTTAGGGAGGCAGATAGCCAGGTTCAAATCCCAACTCAGAAGTTAGGAGCCTTGGACTTCCCTTTTACAGGATGTGCCAGGCCATGAACATCACAGGAATATTGGAAAGGGAGTTAGGAAGAAACCAGAAAGAGGAGTGGTTTTGTCTTAACTAATTGGGGTGGAAGGTTGAGAAGGAGAAAGACAGCACAGTGATACTCTGAAGCTGTGCAGTCTGCTTGCTGTCCCTCTGGGGCAGGGGCAAGCTGCAGAGGGCTTCTGCTCTCCACATGCTTGCCTTCATGCCCTCACCCTTGCCATGTTGCCCCGCATCCTCTCCCTTATCCCCCATTAACATGACCATCCCAAGGTCCTGACTTCCTGGAGCTCCCCACCCCCACTTTTCCTGTCCCTTCTGCCCTGTGCTCCCCTAGCATGACATCCTCCTCGCCCTCTTCTTCCCCACCCCTTCCTCATCCCCTCCACCCCAGCCATGCCCCACTACCTCGCCTTCTGCCTTCTCAGCCACTGCCGCTCTCTTTCCTCTTCCTTGCCCATCTCCCAGGTATGTCGTGGCCTGGTGCGGGAGGCTCCTACTTCCCCAAGTCCCACTGCTTCTCCTGCTGCCCGCTTGCTTCGGACTCTGGCAGAAACCCCATCCGCTGACAAGTTCCTCCCAGGGAATTGGCAAGTGATTAGTGATGAGCTGTCAGCACAGGGCCCTGAAACTCCCCAGAGAAGTTGTGTCCCATCCTTGGACCCCTGCCCAGTGCCGCCTGGCTAGAAGCAGCTCACAGAGCCTGCCTGGATTTTGGGTGGTCAGTCCACCTACCTGGTTCCTCCAAGAGCTAAAATCCAGTTCTCTGGCCAATGCAGAAGCCCAGGCACCTCACTCTCCAGGTCTGGCACTGATTGCCCACATGCCTTGGGTAGTGCCATCAAGTCTTCCCTGGCTTCTACTATCCATCACAGTCCTACAAGCCATCAGCTCTACATGGCTGAAAAGGGGAATGACAGATCTGCTCCAGTTGAATGAATGAATGAATGGTTTCCCTTGACTATGTTAGGGAAGAGGAGTGGAGAGTCCCTCCCACCTTCCCTGTGTCCACCACCAACAAGGGGTCATTGGAAGTCTCTAGAATGATCTAGTCCAGAAACCTTCCCAACGGAGTGACTCCTTGGAAGCTGCTCTTCCATTCTTCCACTCTCCTGAACTTTGGTTAAGCCTCCATGGCCCCAGATGAGAGTAGAAGAAAGGTGCCAAAGAAGCCCTTCAGGGTTCAGGAGGATGGTCCCCTGAGGATAAACCCCAGAGCAGTTAACACAGAAGTGCAAGAGGGTGGACAGGGAAGGCAGGGGTGGGGACGTCGGTGTTGCTTAACCAGCTTAACCAGCCTTGGGTCCTCCTCAGGTCTTCGATGTGCCAGCATCTCTGGCCGTGGCCCGCTAACCTGCCTCTCCTGGGCCGGCTCCTGCCGCGCCCCCTCTCGCTTGCTCCCTCCTCCTCCTGCTCCTCTCTCCCCTGCTCCCAGGACGGCGGGATGGCTGCGCAGGGCTCGCCTCGCTTCCTCCTGACCTTCGACTTTGATGAGACTATCGTGGACGAAAACAGCGACGACTCCATCGTGCGCACAGCGCCGGGCCAGCGGCTCCCGGAAAGCCTGCGTGCCACCTACCGCGAGGGCTTCTACAACGAGTACATGCAGAGCGTCTTCCAGTACCTGGGCGACCAGGGCGTGCGGCCGCGAGACCTGCGTGCCGTCTACGAGTCCATCCCGCTGTCGCCCGGCATGGGCGAACTGCTGCAGTTTGTGGCCAAACAGGGTTCCTGTTTTGAGGTTATTCTCATTTCAGACGCCAACACCTTTGGCGTGGAGAGCGCGCTGCGCGCCGCCGGCCACCAAGGCCTGTTCCGCCGCATCTTCAGCAACCCTTCCGGGCCCGACGCTCGGGGGCTGCTGGCGCTGCGGCCCTTCCACTCACACAGCTGCGCGCGCTGCCCCGCCAACATGTGCAAGCACAAGGTGCTCAGCGACTACCTGCGCGAGCGGGCCCACGACGGCGTACACTTCGAGCGCCTTTTCTACGTGGGCGACGGCGCCAACGACTTCTGTCCCATGGGGCTGCTGGCCGCTGGCGATGTGGCCTTCCCTCGCCGCGGCTACCCCATGCACCGCCTTATCCAGGAGGCACAGAAGGCTGAGCCCAGCTCCTTCCGCGCCAGCGTGGTACCCTGGGAAAATGCCACCGAAGTGCGCCTCCATCTGCAACAGGTGCTGAAGACGTGCTGAGGACGCGGCCTGCAGGGGGCGCCCGGCGGGAAGGGGGCCAGGGGGCTGGGGACAGGGAAAGACAAACCTAGTTTTATTATTCCCTTTCCCTTTCGTTTTGGTGGGTCCCTCTGGGAATTTCCGGAATCCGGAGCTTGTCCATTTGGGGGCTGGAGGAGAGAGTTCGGAGCTGTCCCCATCTATGCAGTTAACCCAGCTTGGCTGTCTCCCCCAGTTCCGCTGCAAGCGAATTCTGGAGTTTGGCCCCGCCAGGGTGGTGCGCAGACCCAAGCAGGCAGCAGTGTTTTCCAAAAACCTTGCCCCCTCCCAACTGGGAGGAAAGGGTTGCCTGGCAGGGTAGAGAAGGAACATCTCCCACTGTGTTTCATTAACTGTTGCCTTGGGCCTCATGACTTCCTTCCCCTAGACTTCTGTCAGGGGTACACGGGTCCTGAAATTCCTCCCCCCGTCCCTTCAGCCCCGGACTCCCCGCGGAGAGATGGTGCTCTCCACGGACGCCAGTCTCAGGCCTAGGTCTTGCTTTACCTTCTGTGACCCTACACTACACTCCTGCCTCCCCCCACGCACGCTTGTCAGCGTTCCCACAGGAAGAAATGCCAGAGGGAACAATCGCCTCCTGGTGGTGGAATGAGGTAGCACACTGTCCAGGGCTCGGGTCCGGCCAGCCAGGGACCTCAGAGAACGCGACGACGTCTCCTCCTCGCTCCCAGCCTCTTCTATGCAGCAAGAAACCAGGGACTTAACCAAAGTCGCCCCGCCGACTGGATCCTCTGAACCCCTCCCCTCCCGTATCGAACAGAAAGCCATGATGTTTTAAAGCAGGGCCACTGAAACCCAACCCCCTCCTCTTTTGGTGTTTCAGAGCTATAAAGGAGGTAAAGGGGCAGAGGTGACTGAGATCTCTCGTGCCGCAGTCTGAGGGATGAGGGTGAGATGATCTCTCAGAAAGCCCCACTTAAGTGAGGGAGCTGGACCCCACTCTTGGAGGAATGTCCAGTTTGGGGAACCAAGACTGAATTCATAAAGCAAGGAACAGGCAAAAGAGCAGGGTGCAGCCTGTCTTCACAGAAAGGCACAAGGGTCTCATGGAGAGGGCTCAAGTAGGGAGGAGATGGGAGATATTCCTGCTTAGGGCAGGCAAAGGGACTCAGTCAGCGGGAGCCTAAAAACCGGGTTACCTTTCAATCTTTCAGCACACCCCGCACCGCACCCTGCAGGGCAATCATCAAGAGGTCACCAGTTTTATTCCAAGTTGGCACTTGCAGCTGGAGACCCTGTCTTGCATGGTCCAAGGGTCTCCTGTGGATAAGATCACCAAACACCTTGGCTTCCAGTTCTTTCCTGTCTCTAGCAGGCTTCTGGGTACCTCTCCCAGGACCCCCTCCCACTGCAGTGGGGGGAAGGGACAGACAACAGTTAACAGCCCAGAGGTGTGCAAGCCTGTCCAGTCTTGAGTGAAGCTGGCTTTGGTGTGGGACTCAGGCTCACTCAAGGCAGTGCTTGAATAGCATCGCAGAGACCAGGCTGTCAGCTGATGGGCTCCACATAGTTCCCAGGGAAGAATCCAGACCCCTCGGAGCAGACACCCTCACACCATCCGTCAGAGTAGCGGCGGGTGATGCAGATAACTGTGCCCTCAGAGAAGGAGAGCTCGTTGTCCTTCTGGCGGGTGTATGGGTACAGTGTCACCACTGGAGGGAGAGAGGGGAGGGTGCCGTGAGATGTGCCTCCTGCTGCACCCTGGGATGCTGGGGCCCACACCCTGAACTCTAGAGAGCACCATGGGGACTTGGGCAGGAGATGCCTTCTACCAAGCCCTGGGCTCCTCCTCAGCTGAGCTAATACTCAATATCAGGCCAGCTGCTTTTCTGTGTGGGTGTGTGGGGAATAACAGGGTCACACCTTTGCAAATGGAAGGGAGAATGGCTCTGGGCTAGAAAAGTGGGGGGAAACCTGACCCCACAATCTGTTGCCCTTCAGTCCCAGGACTCAAGTACCTTTCTCCAAGTATGCGTCAGGGACCCAGCTGGGCTCTTCGGACCCAAAGCCTGGTGGGGGTGGAGGTGGCAGCTCCAGATCATCTACATCCAGGGGTGGAGGAGGGGGCAGGTCGAGGGGCATGGGCAGCTCTGGGGCTGGGAGAGAAGCAGAAAGGCTGCAAGTGTGACACAGGCAACCCCATCCACTCCAAGAAACTTCACTGTTGGAGAGCAGGGCCCTGGGATCTACCCATTCGATGTACTCTGCCTGCAGCCCTTGTTCATCCTGCTCCTCCCACAGTGCCTCTAGCGGGTGGTAGGTGCTCAGTAAACAGCAATGTTGAACAGTGTAGGGTGATCAGACTCTGCCACTTGGCTGGGCAAGCCTTGAGCAAGTCACTTAATTTAACTTCACAGGCTCAGTTTCTTCATCTGTTGAATGGGAGTGTGAAGATCCTAAGCAGTCAAATTTAAGCAAGAAAATGGATGAGAAGCTTTGACTTGGTAAAAAGCAGGGGCTAAATTATGTTAGCCTGCTTCTTCTGCTTTCTTCCTGTCACTCCTACCTTGGACAAAGTATTCACTGACATAGGCCCAGTTGGATCCAACTGGGGTGAGGTGGGGTGGGAAGTCTCGAGAGGTGAGAAAACAACCCCAAACGTTGAGATAGGAGGAGGAGGCAGGGCTCCTTACCCGGTGGGGGCAAAGACAGTTTCTCCAACGAAGGGGGTAGCAGGAAGAACTCAGGGGCAGCAGGTGGTGGGGGTGGGGGTGGGGGGGCTGCCTGCCCCTTGGTCATGGAGACCCCACCGACACCTTCGGCGCTGCTGAAGACCAGAGAGAAAGGGGCTTTGCTAGGTTGGGGGACAACTTCCTAACTCAGTACCCAAGCTGACCCCGCCCCTTCAATCACAAGCTCCGCCCTTATGGTCCGCAGTCTTAATCCACCTTCATGACCACCCCCAACCTAAAACCTGTGGGGGAAAAAAAATAAAACCTGTGGGGCTCACCCGGCTGAGGCCAGTGAGGAGGCAGAGGAGGCGGCGGAGAGTCTGCCGTCGGGCACCACGGGGGGCTGCACGGGTTCGGGAATCCGGGGCGCTCTCCTGGGGTGGGGAGATAGGAGGGGTGAAGTGACGTCGAGGGGGAAGCCAGCAGGCGAGCAGGGGTTCGGGGTGAGAAGAGGCAGTTGTCGGAGGAGGAAGTTTGGCGCCTGGCATGAAGGGACGGGAGGTGGGGAGTAGTTTCTGGTTGAGGGGAGGGAGAGGAGAGGGTGCAGGTTACGATTGTGGGAGACCTCACCCTAGGGTGGCGGAGGCGGGAGTAGCAGGCGCCTTGATGCTCTTACGAGACAAGGTCCCAGTCCGCGACAGCTGCGTGCTCAGATCCTGCGGGGGGGAGCAGGGGGCGGGGGCTGACACCCACAGGGGCCTGCAACAGCGCCCCTCCATCCCAGAGAGGAAACGGGGGAGGGGCAGACGAGAACTGGGAGAGTGGGGAGGAGGGAGAGCAAGTTCCGACTTCCACTTCCCAGCCTGCTCTCCCACGCCACCCCTCTCAGTCTTGCCCTTGGCAGACCGGGCCTTAAATCTGCCATAGGCTCAGGCAGACAGGATCTGAAGGCCACTTCCTCTTGCAGGGCCTCAGCAGCTGAGCCCCATTCTCACCCAAAGCCTCTGAGCGCTTAGCTTTGTGGGCCTTAACTCTGAGAAACCCCAACTCCAGCCCACAGCTGAGGAGGTAGAGGCTGAGGTAGAAACCTCCCACCTGTCATTTTCACAGGCCTGAGGAACTGGCTTTGGGGAGTTCAGGGCAGAGAGGAGCAGAATGTACAGAGAGTACAAGTGACAAGCTGTGAACTCATGTGCAAGAGAGCACTTCAGTTGGTGAAGGAGTTTCCCCAAGAATAGGTACATGAGGAATGATGTCCTCTGCTATCCTCCCCTGGAGACAAGATAAAAGGGACTTGAACTCAGGCATAAAGAATTTAGGTTGGATAAAAGGAAGAACTTACTGGTAAGAGGGCCTAGCGACTGAAGGAGGGAGTGTGATTTCTGTTTTGGAGGGAGATGTTGTGTTAAGGAAATCAAGGGGCTGTTTAGATACAGGAGAGCAGCCAATCTAATCTGGAATGTTGACGTGTGGGGACAAGAAATGGATAAAATGGGATTAAGGGTGTGTCCTCTCCCACCTCACAGAAGGAGGTGGGCTGTGAAGAAAATGCCAGTCTTCAGCATGTCCTCATTTGAGTGCCTGCATCCCCCGCCCTCCCCACCCAACAGCAACTCTGGGTGACTGTTCAGCACAGTGACCTCAAACCTCCAGACAGAGGAAGTTGCTGTTCTCATGTGGCTGGGGAACCATTCTCATGCACCCTGACATCTTCCCTCTCCGCTCTTCCCCTTCACACACACACACACCCATCCTGTACCCACAAGTTTGTATGTGTGAGCCCAGGTGGCATTGTCAGCAGGTCTTGTGATAAGGGTAAAGGTCAGTTATTAAGAGAAAGGTCGTGATGAATTTTAAAGGAAGAAGATGGGCCCCCTCTCCTATAAGGGGGCCCCATGGGGAGCAGCAGAGCCACTTAGGGCGATGGCTTCAGGGAATGAGGAAGGAAAGGGGCTGCAGGGTGGGACAAGAACATGGTCCTGGAAGAGAACTGAGGCTCTAGAGCGAAGGGAGCCATGAGGCAGAAGAGGCTGGGGGCACTTCCCTGGTGGTCCAGTGGTTAGGGCTCTGTGCTTCCGCTGCATGGGGCATGGACTGGGGAAACAAAATCCCCATGAGGTATGGCCTTAAAAAAACAGAGGCTGTGCTGTGGAGAAAGAGGAGGGGCCCCTCTCTCTACCTTGATCCCATGGCCAATGTCATCCAGGCAACTGAAGTTGAGGGGTCTCCTGTAGTAGGGCGTGAGGTGAGGCAGGCTCTCAGGGGCGATGATCTTCTGGCCGGGAGGCAGCCGCTGGACAGTGGCTAAGGTGCCGATCTCCCTTCGGGCCACTTTCTCCATATGCATGTTCACCATCTGTGTGACAGAGTTGGAGGTGACGATGCTCTTTCCCTTAAGACTTTGGGGAGGGGGAGAGGCCATGGGAGGCAGCGAGGTGCCCAGAAAGAGTGAGTTTTGTCCCTGAGGTCACACAGCATTTGGGTAAAGAGTTGCCAGGAGAGGATGGAGCCACTTTGGAGCAACTTCCAGTGGAAGAGAACAAGAGTTATTATTAGCTGAGCAGGAACCAGAGGAAAAGAGAAAACACAGCATCCTTAAGGGGTGCTGGGAAGAGACTGGGCCAGCTTGGGAGCAGAGGGAGATAACATGGAGGTGGCTGAGCATCATGGCTGAACCAGCTCTCCCTCTTGCTGCTAAGTCACATCAGTCGCGTCCGACTCTGTGCGACCCCATAGACGGCAGCCCACCAGGCTCCCCCGTCCCTGGAATTCTCCAGGCAAGAATACTGGAGTGGGTTGCCTTGGGGGACAATATAAGCAAATCAACTTCCTCTTGGAATGTTCTTTGGAGAAACCTACATCTCTGAGAGGGTGGGAACTTCAATCTGCTGGGGTGAGAGAAAAAGACACACTCACACTGAACATGTGAGTGATGCGCAGGCCAGGCTGATGCATGTGGTTTATGGGGTAATTCCTCGGCCAAGGATTCGGGAAGGAAGGAGGAGGGTGTATATGCGAGATGGGGTGGGGCACTGTGTGGTGGTGGCAGGGCTTCCAGGGCTGAGAATGACCTTGCCAAGCAAGCAGTCTGACTTCGGGATATTTATAAAGTCACCGCCTGTGTTTAGATGAAAACAGGGTCCGCTTGCCTCTTTTCTATGCTATGTAGCCACTGTGAAGGGGAGAGCCTGCTTTCTATCATGTAGGAAGGAATTCAGAAAGAGTTCTGCCATCGGGGAATTCCTGGTCCGAAGAGGGCAACAAGGCCCACCCCTGAGACACATGGAAGCTCAAAAAGCTTGGCAAGTGCCAACTTTCTGGGATAGAGGTGGGTGTTTGGATGTAGAGGAAGGCAGGAAAGAACTTTTGCTGCAGAAGATGTCCGGGTGGGGCTGAAGAGTTAGGGGCTGAGGCGAGCAGCTTTCCCCCAGCTCTTACCTGGCCCAGTGTGCTCACTCGGGCTTCCACCCGCCTCAGGGCGGCCGCCTGAAGATCCAGCATCCGCAGGGTGTGTCCAGCCAGGTTGCCCACCTGGTAGGCCACGCTGGCCAGGGCCTGGGTGGTGAAAGCCATGGTCTCCTCCAGTGCTTTTCGCTTGTCCGTGGCCTGAAATACACACAGCCCTGGCATGTTCCACTGGGTCCTTGGCTGTGGGCTGGGATGCGATAGGGTATGAAGATGGGGGCTGAGTTGGGAGAAAGCGGTTACCGTCAGATGTTTGAGGAGGTTTCTGTAAGAATGATGCGGTAAGAAGGACTCAAGGGGTATTAGGAAAGTGACTCTGCAGCCCTGGGAACTGGGTCCAAGGGGAGGTAAAGATACCCTTCTCAGATAGTCACACTGAGGATTAGCCCTACCACCCTCCTGAAGATATTTTTTTAGGGGGGATCATAAATGGTGAACAGTAGAAAGGAAAGAGGAAGTCAACACTGGCTGGAAAAGATATTATTGGACTTGAAAACCAAACAACCAACCTCAGGCCCTCATCCCAGACCTTCTAACCAGAATCCCCTGGGCATGTGGCCAATGAATCTGTACCTTTAAAAGCTTCTTAGGTAACTCCTGAGCTCCTGGCTTAGCTCTGGTCTGCAAGGCGGTGTTTGGGAACCAATAATTTGGTCCATTTTATTGATAAGAAACTGAAGCCCAGAAGGGGTAGAATAAAGCAACTTCTAACTGTAGCCTATATTGTGAAAGTGTTAGTTGCTCAGTTGTGTCTGACTCTTTGTGACCCCATGGACTGTAGCCCACCAGGCTTCTCTGTGGAATTTTCCAGGCAAGAATACTGGAGTGGGTCGCCATTCCCTTCTCCAGGGAATCTTCCTGACCCAGGAATCAAACCCAGGCCTCCCACATTGCAGGCAGATTCTTTACTGTCTGAGCCACCAGGGAAGTGTAGCCTGTATAACCGGGGCCAGTATAGGGTCCCACAAGGCTAGCTCCTGTTTTTCTCCTCACCCTCATCCCCTTCCTCTCTCCCGCTCACTCATGGTCCTCCAGCCACATTGGCTATTGGGTCTCAGTTCCTAATCAAGCTGAGATTGCTTGTACCTCAGGGCCTTTGCACTTGTTATACTTCAGGTCTTCAGAGACACTTGCCTGATCACCCCAAGATCTCCTCTAGCCCACCTCTGTATTGACTCTGTATTAGATTTACTGTTTTCTTCGTAGAACTTAGTACCATCTGAAATTTTTTATCTATGTACTTCATTATGTATCCCCCCACACACACATCCACACACACTAGAATGTAAGCCCTAAGAGGGAAGGGAGCTCATCTGTTTTATTCTGTATCCTATCCTGGAATAGTTAGTGCCAAACATACAGATGAAACTTGATGAATATGCATTTGTGAATTAATCAGTGGGTTGAATGCAAACACAAACACTTGCTGGCCATGTCCCTACTGCCTGCCAGGCACTGTGCCCGGTGCTGGCTAGGGCCACACTTCCAGGCAGTGGTGGTGGGGTGGGCAGGGAGTGTCTGAAGACTGCAGAGGGTTTACTTCTCTAGTCATTTGGTTCCCCAGGCAGCTTCCTCATCTCAGGCTGGGACACGAGGGTAGGGGCCAATCCAGGGCAAGTCTAGGGAGAGACCAGCAGACTGATCAGTAAGGCTGCACCCTGAGGTCTCCTTGTTAAGGGCCTTCAGTTGATCCTCGGGGCCCATAGTGGAGAACAGACCTAGAACCTATCTAAGCAGGGTGCTCAAAGAGACCTGGGAGCATCTAGTGTAGCCTCAATGAAACTTGAACCAAGGGGTAGGCCCAGAACCTTCTCCCCTCAGGTGCTTCTCCATGCCTTTCTGTTCCAAAGAGGCTAAGAACTGCTTATTTGCATCCAATTTACATCTCATCAACATACATAACTGAGTGCCTTGGAAAGGCAAAGAGATCAACCCAGAAAGAACAACAGGTCTAATTCTAGCTCAAGACTGTCCTTGAGTAGATGAGGAAATGAAGGCCCAGAATGGAGCAGTGACTACTCTGTATTAGCTGGCCTCTCTTGTACTCACCCCTCCCTGGACTGGCATGTGGAATTCATCACTGGATTTTTCCTGTCAGTCCAAACAGGAAACATGTCTGCTTGGGCCCAGCTCTGTGGGGACAGAGCCTGGATGCCTACCGACCCCTGGCTTTGGTCTTAACCCAAAGTCAGGTCTAGAGAAACAAAGGTCTGGGATCCATCTTCATGGCTGACTGCTTATTCATCATGCAAATTACCCTGTCTACAAACTCAATGGACCCTGACAGAGAACTCTGCAGTTGACCCTAGCTTGTCCTCCCCCATTCCCCAAGGGCTTCCTGACACCTGCTTGAGATGGAGGGGGTGGTGTGAGGAAGGAGGGGAGATCGTGGGAACCAGGTCTTATTTAAGACCAGTTTTGAGAAGTCATCCAAATCCTTCCTAGGCATTTGCTCCTCAGAAAACCCTCGGAGAAGCCAGGGAAGGTAACTGGTTCTGTGGTCTAGTAGTGTTCTGCATGAAGGAAGCTGAAATCCAAGGATTCTGACCTGGGTCAGGGTTTCTGATGCCCTGAGGGTTTTTGCAAGGGCTGCTTCACCTCAGTAGAATTAACTTTGAATATCTATATTTGTCTTTCATCCATCTGATGAAAGATGATGATGATAGTAACACCTGCCATTTATCCTGCCTTCTTAAGGGAGAAACACTGGGCTAAATGTGCTGATACATTATTACGTTTAACCCATGTGACCACTGTGATAAAAGGTATAAGAATCACAAGGGAAACTTGTCCCATGTCCAGGAGCTGGACATTGGACTCCGGTCTTTCTGACCTCAAATTCTGTGTGCACCCCATATGTGCAAATGAGAACCCATCCAGAAATGCTTTGAGATGTGCAGAAGTTATTAAAGGAATGGGAAGGAGGGCCTCCATCCTAGTCCATAGGAGGAGCTTGCCTTCCAGTGCTGGGGGAATGTAGCTAGTTCACAAGCCACATTCCAGCTCAGTTTCAGTACCCACAGTCACTCAGGATCTACAGTGGGAATAGCATTTTCAACTAGAGGTTTGGGGGGGAATGCTCTGGAGTCAAAGTTGCTTGTTCAAATCCGGGTTCTACCATTAGCTTGGAGACCCTGGGAATGTAAGTTAACTTTTCAGAAGCTCAGCCTCCTGGTTGTGAAGTGGGAGTGGTCCTCACCTCACAGACTGGGGTGAGGACTGAAGGGGGCAATGAAGGCAGTTCAGGTGCAAAGCACTTTAACTGCTGTTACCATGATCTTTCTTTAATCTGCCATTTTCTCATAAACATTTTCTCCTTTTATTTTTATTTTTTTTCAACACTCACTCCTACGGAGCTGGGAGGTCCCAGTGCAAATAAACTTGTCTTAAAATCATACCCAGCATATCAGGGAGGGAAAGGCAGAGAGGAAAGGGTTCAGCTTCAGAAGTCAAGGCTAGGCTGATGCCCAGGTCTGCCATTGCCAAGCCATGTGACCTTGGACAAGTCACCTTGCCTCCCTGAATTGCTGTCTCTTCATCTATGAAACAGGAATAATGATACTGTCTCACAAGGCCGTTATAAAGGCTGTCCTTTTCTGTTCATCCAAGCACCTACTCTACGTCCTGGGACAACCCCACAATTTAGAAAACTGTTCTAAAATGCCACTCTCCTTGCATTTTGCTGGTAGTCGGCTGCATGCAGTCATATTGTCCATCCCCCTGCCTCTGAGTCAAACTCCATCTCTTTAACCCAACATAGGGTGACATCTCTCAGCTCTCCCTCAGCTATCAGGGACAGAGTTTTCTCTCATCCATCTCAAGTTCAAGACAATGTTTGGGAAGTTCTTCTGAAGTCTCACCTAGAGCCAGCGTGAATATGGAATGATGGCACCAACAGCTGTGTGAGGACAAGTCTTTAGACCTCTGGATCTGAGTGGGACGTTCGGAAGGAGAGGAGCCTGGGGGGAGGCCTATAGCAGGACGGGGTAGCACTGCCTTCCCTGGGCATCTCTGAGGCTCTGGGAAAGAGGAGTACAGGAGGGCCCGGGAGCACACGTCAGCATGAGAATTTAAGGGTCTGGGATGAAGCCGGCCTGGAGTGGGAGGATAGCTCAGCCAACGCCCAGGCCAAGCACCTGTCAGGATGGGCTCTGGGCCCCTGGAGGGGCTGGGTGCCAGGCCTGCACCCACTCTGCTTACCTGCACGTAGTTGTCCTCGCAGTAGTCTGCCACTCGCAGCAGGGAGCTGTGGTTGCCCCTCAGGGCCTCCCGGCCCGTGGGGATCTCAAACTCCTGCAGTTGCTGTAGCTCTGCCATGGCCCCTGGCCTCTGCCCGGCTCCCCGGGGAGCCTGCCGGTTTTGCACCTCACTCTGCCCTTGATTGGTCGCTCTGCCTTCCCTCCCTCTCACTGCTTTTGGTTTCCTCTGTGTGAGACCCAAACCTGCTAGCAAGGGCAGGCATGCTATGAGGGGACAAGAGGAAGTTAGTCCCCACTCCCTGGGCCTGTGCCACTTTGTCTCCTGCCCAGAGGAAGGGAGAAAAGGGGGGGCTCCTTTGGGGGCCCAGCCCCCCAATCCCTCCTAGCAGAGGAAGCCAAGGTCGGGGCGGCTGTGATTGCTCCCTGGGCCTGGAGAGGAAGCTGCGGGGGGGCTGGGGTGGGAGACAGGAGGAAGGGGGCTGGCCTGCTCTGGGAGGTGGAGATGGATTTTCCACTCATGGAAAGGGAGGAAAGGGCAGAGGGTGGGGGCTTCCTTGGGAAGCTCGGGATGAGTCACCAAGAGACAGGGGACTGGAGGGTGGAGAGGATATGGAGACGGGTCATGCTGGGGGCCCATAGGGCGGTGGTGCCACAACAATGGAAAACAGCCGATGCAGCAGCCAGAGGAACCAGGCAGGACACTGAGAAGATACAACCAGAGGTCCCCTGAGAAGTGTTATCAAGTCTCCGAAGGGTTACCTGCAATGAAGATCTGGTGTGTGTACATGCTCTGGGCCTGGTGGAGGCAGGACAAGATGAAATTGGCCAAGTGGAGCGTAAGGGACTCAGATTAGACAACAGGAAGGACTTGGCTTTGAGAAGCACCAGGTTTAAATTCCAGATTAACACGTCAGTCGTAGGAAGCAGCAGTGGCCAGAGCATCAAGCCTGCTTCAGGAGGTATGTGCTCCATTTCCTGAATTCACAGGAGACTCAGACTGGATGATGTCCGGGGTCCTGTCCTGATCTCAAACTCTTAGAGCTCAGAGCTGTCAATGGGAATTGATTCCTGGAGTAAGGGAATTTAGGAGGGACTCTGGGCCTCCTCCCTCCCCCTATTACTGGGGAGTCTGTCATTCTAAAGTCAGGAAAAAAAAAAAAGAATCCCTCACTGACCACACTGGTCCCTTAATATCTGCTCCTTGAGAGGGTCCCTTGTCACTGGACAGGCGTCAGGCTGAGCAGAAGCTCTACTGCTGCTGCTGCTAAGTCGCTTCAGTCGTGTCTGACGCTGTGCGACACCATAGATGGCAGCCCACCAGGCTCCCCCGTCCCTGGGATTCTCCAGGCAAGAACACTGGAGTGGGTTGCCATTTCCTTCTCCAATGCATGAAAGTGAAAAGTGAAAGTGAAGTTGCTCAGTCATGCCCGACTCTAGCAACCCCATGGACTGCAGCCTACCAGGCTCCTCCGTCCATGGGATTTTCCAGGCAAAAGTACTGGAGTGGGGTGCCATTGCCTTCTCCGGAGCAGAAGCTCAGTGACTGTTAAATGACATAGCCCTTGGGTGGTCCTGGGAGGAGACCAAGAGAGAGATCAGGATGTGAGCCCTGTGCTCAGGGACTGCTGAGGGAGACACGTGTGCTGGGCTCAGAGGGAGGCATGGAGACAAAGAAGCATGGACGCAGGTGCTGGCAGTGGCCATGGCCCCTAGCTGTTGGGCATAGCATCCTGAGTACATTTTCATGGAACGAATGAATGAAATTTGAGCTTGGAGAACCTTGCAAGGTGAGATGGTGGGGCTTGAGTGAGGGACACAAAGGCTTCTCGGATAAGGGAAGTTAGGAGGTGGTGTAGGACTTGCCTCATTGGAAATAGCCTCAGAGCAGGCTCAGATGTAGGGGAGGAGGGGGCTTGGGAGAGAAGACTGGGGAAGGGGAGCAGGCAGGGCTGGAGGGTAAGAATGGGGAAATGGGCTCTAAGCCAGAGGGGTCACTATAGGAGAGGGGCTGATTGCGGGGGGCGAGACAGGTTGCCTGCAGTGGTGGTAGTCTGGAAGGCTCAAGCTGCTGGATGAGTTTAGAACCTTGAGACTATGATCAGCTTAGGCATCAGAGATTTGGGCTTCCAGACCATCTGCTTTGTCTAAAGACTTTCAGCTGATAAGGAGCTAGGAGGCTCAAACGCCTTCGTCTGGGTCTTGAAGTGCACGCTCTTGCTTGGCAGGTGAGAGGGGCTGAGGTTGCACTGGACTGGGATCTAGTCTTAGAATTATTGAGGTTAGAAACCAGGCGGGCCTTCCTGATAACCCTGTGGTAGTGATAATGATGATAAATACATTGTGTTTATTATATGCCAGGCAGTGTGTTAAAATATTTTACAGACATTATTTTCTTAATCCTCACAATAATCATGTAAGGTAGGTACCATTATTATACCATTTTGCAGATGGGGATACGAAGGTTGAAGGAGGATGCGCGCCAGCTTGGAAGCTGCCAAGTCACAATCGGAACTGGAGTCTGGAAGACTCCAGAGCCTTTCTCTTAATCACTAGGATAGTCTTTCTTCTGGCAGGACCCGAATTTTCCTGAAAACTGCTTAATGAGCTACCTGTGTTGGTGCAACAATAACTTTGCTTCCCAAATCTGTCTCACTGAAAGAAACTGCTCTTCTCTCCCTTCTCCATGCTCTGATCCCCATTTTCTCCATAGACAGATCTTATCTAAGGGCAAAGACTGTGTGTGCCTGCCCCACCCTCTCCTCCTGAGCCTAGCTCACAGTGGGCTAGGGGCAGGGGCTGCAGTGAATCCGTGGTGAGCGATGAGAATATACGGTGAGCAGGGACGAGGTTAGAAGTTGAGGTATGGAAAGTACAGAGGAGGAGCTGGGAGTGACCAGGGGATTTAAAGTCCTGGCTGTGGATGCTTTCCAGGGCCTGATCTCTCCAGGACAGGATGGCCCAAGAGCTCAGCGAGAAGGAACTCTTAAAGATGGAGGTAGAGCAGCTGAAGAAGGAAGTGAAGAACCCAAGAGCTCTGGTGAGCCTCCTCTTTCACTCCCTGCTGCCTCTTCTCTATCCCTTTCTGGTCCTCATGGAGACGGGACACAAAGGAAGGTGTGATGAACAGCAGGGTGGTGGGACCTTTCCAGGGCAGTAGAAAGAGCAAGTGGTGCCTCTGGAATGGGCTGGGAGGTGGGAGGAGGCAAAGTTTGTTCCCACAAAGGTGCACAAGAGATAACCTCAGAGCCTGGAGGGCTTGATGTGTCCAATTCAGTCCCTGGACTGGGCCTGGCCAAATATCCCTCACAAGTAAGAGTCAGGCTCTCTGGTTCTGGTCAAGGAACTCATACCCCTCTCACACCTGCCTGTGCCTCTCATCTTTCTTCTCTCCTGTCTCTATTCCCACCCTGCCCAGAAACCTGTTTTTTGGGGACTGAGCAAATCATGAATTCTGAGCAACAGAAAAGGGCTAGAACCACACTCTGCTTTCTCCCAGATTTCCAAAACAGGAAAGGAAATCAAGGATTATGTGGAGGCTGAAGCAGGAAATGACCCTCTTCTTAAAGGCATCCCTGAGGACAAGAATCCCTTCAAGGAAAAAGGCGGTTGTATGATAAGCTGATGGTGCTGGAGCCCCTCACCCTGAATGCCTGCCCCTCCTCAGCCCTCTCCCCACCAGAACCAAGTACCCTGGGATGTGCAGGGAAGCAGTGGATGTTCACTCTCTTTTAGTCACAGGATGAGTAAAGAGGCCCAGATGCACTCATCATGAATCCATTCCCCAGTTCCACTGTGAACTCTTCTCTCCCATTACCTCCATCACCTGCTGGGTCACTGCTGACCCCACCTGGAACCGCTCCCAGGAGAGCCTCCCTGGCTCAGGACGCAATTCCCTGAGAGCCCGGACAGTCCTTGGGAAACAGTTACTTCTCCTTAAAACGCCTCCTATTTCCCCCTCCACTGTCTGCCTAGGAACCAGCATTTCCATCCAGAGCTTCTGGGTTGAGGATTGGAGTTGGGGGGGCCCTTTCCCCCCACCTCATGTCTGGTCCTGTGGAACTCCTCCCAGTCATTTAGATAACCTGAGATTGGCCTGGTGACAAAAAGAGCTTGTAAAGTCATGATGTCATGATTTATTGAATATTACTGAGTGTCTGTTCCATGTTGGGCTAGGATAGAAGAGCAAGCAAAATTCAAGTGGCTCTTATTGTCATGGAATCTAGCAGAGAAGACAGGAAACAGAGTTACAATTAAATCAGTAAGTGCTACAGTGGCAAAGGGGGAGTCGAGGCTGGTGTAGGAACACATAGCAGAGGGACATTCAGGGCACTGAACAAGGTCAAAATGAACTGTTGCAGACAGTTGGGAGGGGAGGGTGAGGACAAATCCAGCAGGGGTAAAACATGGGGCTGGAGAGGAAGATGAAGTCAAGTCTAAAGGACTTTGCTGTGAGCTCAGGTAAGAACTTTCTTTTTTATTCTCATTGCAACAGAGAGCTGATGAAGGTATTTAAGCAGCAGAAGGCCAGGCTTTGATTAGCATAAGGGAGGTTGGATCCTGCTTAGAGCTGAAAGACTAATTCCTAGGCCTTGTTAGCAAGAAGATTACTGTCTAAAGAAGCCACAGACAGACATTCATGATACAATGTGTTCAGTGCAATGACAGAGAAGTCTGTGCGGAGTATGAGGGGGACATTAGGAAGACTACAGAATCCAGCTGAGTGGCTGCATTGCATCCTGGGAGAGAGTGAGATAGATGGGCCCCAGGCTGAACAGTTTCTCCCCTGTGGACAGGAATTCCATAATAGCAGAAACTCCATAAATGCAGGATGATAGAGGAGGCCGGGCCCTGCCCAGATAGGAGATAAAAGACCACATATTCCTCATTCTTGAAATTAAGGAGACCTCCCAGCCTACTCATGCATAGAAAGGCTCCTTGGAGGTCGAAAGAGAGGGGGCATCACCTCATAGTAAAAGATGCAACTACCCATAGCCCTCTTCACTAAAATCTACCTTGGCTAAAACATGTCCACACACATGGGAGGAGGCTGACATGTCCCAAATAGAGACTCAGAACAGGGCAAAGCCATATGACCCACCAAAGGAAACCTGGAAGAAATGCTTCATAAGTGACTGAAGCTCCCACAGTGGTGTGACTCTCTCTCGGAGCCCATCATGTGTCTGTCCACATGTACTGTACTCTTTTTCCCTCCTAATAAACACTAACTGTTTCACTACTTTCCATCTCTATGTGGAAATTCATTTCTACACAGCTGGTGGGCCAGGGCCTTGTCACTGGCCACTGGTTTCCGGTGGTCTAGTGGCCAGGATTTAGAGCTCTCACTGCCACTTCCTGACCTCAGTCTCTGGCTGGGAGCTGAAACCCTGCTTCAGGCCACTGTGGGCCAAGGCCACCAGAGATCCAGAGGACAGGAAAGGCCTCAAAAGGGAGGTGATGTTCGCAGCTGAGTCCTACAGGATTAAGTTGTAAATGGGTGATATAAATCTGGCTGAAGGGACAGTATTAACAGAAGAAAAGATGAAGAAGAAAAGAACAAAGGTTTGAATGCAAACACTTATCAGGTCAGAGTTGTTGGAATGTCAAGGGAAAGGCCTAGACATTTAGGATCTGCTGCTGGAGAGGTGGAGTTGCAGGTGATCAGAGGGTCTTGTTTGTGATACTAAACCACCATATCTGCTGGGAGTGAATTGGTAATGTTTGCATTTAGAAGGGTTTTGACAAGGCTTTTGACAAGATTGAGTAGGCAAAGAGTAGAATCAGAGAGAGAATTAAGGAGATGATTGTGAGCTGCGGGGAGAAGTGGGTTGGGGCAGAGGCTGTAAGTCTAGAGGGGAAGGTGGGGTGAAGGGTTCTTTGAGAAATGAAGTTTTCAGATCTTGACATCTCATTAATTGATGGGCGAGGGACAGGAAGTGGTCAAGGATACCAACGAGTTTCTAGCTTCCGGGGTGAGAGAGAAGGATTGAAACCAAGTATTTGCAAACAGACCTATCATAATACATTCATCTGATTCAGAGCTGCAAACTCCCTCAGCCCCTCCCCAGTGGGCCACAGTCCTGGGGCTTGTCCTGCTCCTACTGGTAAGCTCATGGGCCACTGTTCAGAATTCAGGGTCTCCCAGGGACTGTCCACTCCTTTCCCAATTCCACAGTAACCCTGCTTCACTGTTCTGCAACCTCAATAATAAATGCAGCCACTCCAATACACTGCCCAAGAGCAGGAAAAGAAGAGAGGCGAGAAAGAGAAAATATCTAAATACAATACATCTTCTAATTTTTTTAAATGAAGAAGTGTTAATATTCCAGTAAGAAGGGGAAAACAGATGGGGCTACAGTCACATGGGTATAGAGCATCGACTATAGCCTCCTTCTTGGTTGGAGTTCTTGGTTCGGGGGCTGACTCCAACCTTCATTCCTCAGGATTCTGAACCCTTATTGAGGATCCAGGTAGAGCAGTGGTTTCTTCTGCTAGCCTGTGTTACCCAAAAAACCCAGTCCACCTCTTGGTCAAACTAAAAGACACAACTAAGCCAAAGAGCAGGAGAAGGATTGATTACTTACAGCACAGTAAAAGAGAACACCAGGGATCTTTCCCAAAACAGAAATTGGAGAATTTTTAAACTAAGGATACATGCACATTCACGAAGTATCCACAAAAATCCAAGCCTGAGTTAACTGAAGTCACAAGGGTCAGAAAATGTCAACATCATCACCTCTTAGGTTCCAGTTGATCTGGTGGTTTGAGCGCTTCAGGCTAATTTTTACCAGTGAAACAGACCTGGAAATCTTTACAACTGATATATTATCTTTACTATGGTAACTTCTCTAGCCTGATAATAGCCATTTGTTGTTGCATTCTTCTGTTCCCTTAAAATATTTAATTCATGAGACCTGTCCAAAGGCAAGCATTGTGACAAGGTTTCTATCACAAAGTAGCTCAGGCCAAAAACGACTTCTCTTATGTCAAGACAGCCATCCCTGGTTCTCTTTCTCTGGAGACTCCCTACCTATCTTCTTATACGTTTACTCAGAGCTCAGTGCCCCAGGGGTTCTCTTGATTCCACCTATACCCTTCTGACCCCTAAGATACGCTGACAATCATAGGAGCTCAGGATCGGTGATGGGCCCAACGCCCTGACTCCCTTTTCTGTCTGTTTTCCTAGTGCCAGAGGAGGCTTCAGTGGCTGAGGGCAATCCCAGCTTTCACTTGGAAGGAATTAGTATTTTGTGCCCTGGTGGCAGTGTTCCTTCCTTCATATTAGGAAGTTCAGCAGAGAAGAATTTGGTGTTCTGAGGGTGGGTCATAGAAGAAATCTGAGCCACCCCTCTCCAGTTCCATCCCACAGATTCCTGAGCCTTTTGGCTGAAAGGAAGCCCCTGATGGATGTTGTTATCGGTTCAGGTCAGAGCACATCCAGGAGCCCTCTTCACAGCCCGTCTTTGGAACATGATAACACCAAACCGGGCCTTCACCAGAACAGTCCTCACTCTGTGAGCCCACCAGCATCCCGATGATGGACACGTGATGAGACCAGCAAAACCCTAGGGACCTTTGCTTCACTGAAATGGAGGAAGAGGGCAGTGAAAAAGCTAATCAGGGTGGGTCAGAGGTGTAAGGACTCCAAGCAGAGATGGAATCACTGAAATTCTGATGACCCTGAAGAGTAAAATGATGCCAAGCCAGGAAAAGGGGCAGGAGGGATGCCCTTGAACTCCTGATTTCCGGGTCAGCTAACATCAAGCTGAATGATTCCCAAGTTTCAAATTCTCTATCACCTTTCTTCCACACTGCACATTCACCAGGGGCTCCCAGAATAGGATTCCCAGGCATCAGAAGGAGGAGAGGGGAAGAGGGGACAGATGACTAGTTCATTCTAGACTCAGCTCCTAGGACTGCCTGCAGCTTGAAATCCTGCCTAGTGGATCAGGCAGCTTCACCTCGACCTGAACCCCACCCACTGCCCCTGCTGCCTGCAATGCTCTCTTCTGCACCTCACTCCTGCACCCCTAGGGAGTGGAGTGGGGGTGGGGTCTTATCTGCTGGGCATGTTGGGGCCTCAGGCAGAGGGTAATTACCCAATCTGGATCTCAGGTCCTCTGGGAAAGTTAGTCAAAGCCCTTGCTGCCTCCTACCACTTCCCCACCTGAACCTAAGACCTGGAAACTAGACCAGCTTTGTGGGTGTATTATTCCACCTGAGCCCTCACACAGGGCCTCCTGCTTAGGAAGGCCCTTGCTTGGTTTAACACTCTGCTGCCTCCATCTCAAAATTCTTAATCTTTGACTGCAGGTCCTACACTTTCATTCTGTATTGGACCCACAGATTACGTGTCTGGTTCTGTGTGGGGAGACAGAGGCCTCTGCCTAGTGGAGAAGGTAGGACGCTTATCCAGGAGCAAGGTTTAAAGTGGGGTTTAAAATAGCGTCGAAATGCTGGTGCTCCTGGCCCTCCTCCACCAGTTCTGAGGGTTAGAAGCTGGGGGCGGGCCGGTAGTGGAGGCGACTCTGCAGTAGCTTCTCAGCGTCCCCTTGGCCCCTCTGAATTTTCTCTATCAGACCACGGAAATGGGTGAAGTGGATGACGTCACCTGCAGCATCAGAGCTGAGGACACAAACCAGAGAGGCCAAGAGAGGACAGAAAGGCCAGAAGAGCTGCAGACTCTGCCCACTCCCTCATGCTGTCTAATCAGATGCAAATTCTTAAAGAGTCTACCTTCTACCTCCTTCACACATTCCTGTGTTTATCCCTTTGCTCCAATAGCCTTGCACAGAGCTCCCCTCACCCTGTGCCCCCCGCCCCCACCCCTTGGCTTCTGTGTTTCTCTGTGGCTGCCTTGCTTACCTCCTGTAAAACCAAGCGAAGACTTGTGGGTTTAGCACCAAGGCCCGTCGTCCCACACCACAGGGTTGGGGAGGAGGGTCCTGCTTACCCTTGAGGCCTCAGCTCTCCCCACTGCTCACCTGTCCCCAGGGCTCCGTCAGTGGAGCTTTTCTTAGTTCCTCCACCAGCTCATGCTGTGCTCGAGATACTGTCTGTATCCAGCTAATTCACATAGAGTCTGCTTTCCCATAATCTCTCCTTTATGACTGAATGAATAAGTCATTCAAAATTAGGTGGTTCATGGAATCCCCTCCAGCAGTTATGAAACAGGAGGGGAGGGGGCAGGGTACAACCTTTGAAAGAATTACATAGCCCAGGGGCACAACATAAATTAATTAGAACCAAATGGGTCCAAGATGGCAGACAAGTCAACTTGACTAGATCTTGATCCTCAGTATGCTCTCATTGTAACACAGCAGCAAGCTAAAGACACACCCAGAGGCACCATGACAGTTCCAAGGTCAACCATCAAAGACCAAAGTGGCCCAACCCCTGGAAATCCCCGCCCCTTCCCCAAAGTAACTGGAATAATTCTTCCACTCATTAGCCTATGAAACTACCCAGCTCATAGAAGCTAATCACACCACATTTCAGGGCTACCACACTCACCCTCTGCGATGGCCCACACTCTGTCTGTGGAGTGTGTTTCTCTCTGAATAAAATCCACTTCTTACCTATCACTTTGTCTCTCACTGAATTCTTGCTGCGATAAGATACAAAGAACCTGAACCTCAGTAAGTCCATTCACCAAGTGAGTGATTCTAATGAAAAAAATCACAGGTTCAAGTCCCAAGCAGGGTTTCAACTGGATTTGAGTCCTGGCCTCCTCAGTTTGCGTGTCAGACTAGGTTTTGGCTGGGTTCCAGTACTGGCACATGGGTTGAAGTCCCCATCTGAGGTGAATGGTTTCAGTTAGGACTTTGTGCTCCCACTGCAGGGGCATGCGTTCCCTCCCTGGTAGGGGAACTAAGATCCCACGTGCTATGCAGCACAACCAAAGAAGACAAGAAAATTAGGTAGTGCAGGATTTGAGAGGTGTAAAAGGCATGCTATGAACAATCCCTCCCTCTTTTTCTCCTAGACTCCTTCCTGGAGAAACCAATGTTACCCACTTATCAAGTGTGCTCTTAGAGATCTTTTATGCATATGCAAGCCAACACATATAAACCTTCTCCCCCTTTTTACACACGTGGTAGCACTTACATACTGTTCTGAGCTTTGGTCTGGATTTCTCTGTTTTTAACCTTACCTAGATGGGTTTCATTTACTTTTGTGTCCACATGTACCCCCGAGCCTATAATCTTTCATATTACTCTCGTTTATTTTATATTTTTTAAATTTTATTTATTTCGCTGTGCCAGGTCTTAGTTGTGGCATGGGATCTAGTTCCCTGACCAGGGATGGAACCCAGGCCGCATGCATTGGGAGCAGGGAGTCTTAGCCAATGGACGACCAGCAAAGTCCCTCATTTTATACTTTTAATCTTCCATTTATTAGTCAAGTTTCAAGCTCCTTGAGGGCAGATATCAAGTCTTTGACTTTTTTGTTTTCCAGCACCTAGAACATAGTAGGTGCTCAACGAACGGGAGTGGACTAACTGGCTCTACTTTACAGGCTTACTATGGGCCAGGCATTGTGTGTTGAATACACACTATGTCATGTACAAATGAATAAACAAGATAATGGACAGCCCTTGGCATCTAGCATAAGGAATAGGCCGGCCTAGGCACAGACCTGCCTTCCCTGGAGGTCCTGAAGCTCTGCTGGTCCCTCTGCTGGTCACTCCAGGCAAGGACATCCTGTAGGCAATACGTTCCAGACAATGCGATCCTTACTGGCCCTTCACAGGAATAAAACCAGGGGGAAGGGCTCCTTAGACTGTTGGAGAGGCGGAGAGAGAAGTTCTCCCCTCAGATATTGGGACTAGAAAGGGAAGGAAATGTGGGGCAGGGGGTGGGGCTGTCCCAGCAAAGCTGAGCTAGTAGGGGAAAGAAGAGGGGATGGTGGTGGGTTCAGAACCATTAGTGAGTAGTTGTGATATCAACTTAGTAGATTGTGATCAGCTTAAAAAAAAAAATAAATAAAAACCATAGAAAATATCAGAGTGTACTTTTACATGGAATAAAGGTAAATATTGTTTCTCAAACTTCTATTTCAGCTTCGTGTATGTGTGAACTGGTTGGCAATATAAAACACCTTACTGAGGATCTTGGTAGAAACAAAAAATGGTGAAAGTCACCAAAGAAATGATGAGATGGGTCCTGGTGAGTAAGTCCTGAGCAGGCGCAAAGATTCACAGCAGAATCAAACCTTAGGGTGGAAGGCAGGGCACCTCTATTTCAGTGCAGCATCATCCTACACCCCTGAGACAAAGACCTTGAGCTCCCTGACTCCAGCTTCCAGGCACCAAAAGCTCAAAAGTTCTCGAGCCTGTTCCATTGATGGACAGCTCAGATTGTTAGAAAGTTCTTCCCATTTGCCCCTTTAACTTCCACCCATGAGTGCTCATTCTCTCTGCCTCTGTTACAACCAAGACTAGGAATAACTAGGCAAATAAACTGACAACCAACAAGTGTCCTATAAATTTTATTTTCCTTCCCATATGAGCATTTATTCTTTTCTCAAGAGTCTGAGTTTTTATTATTCTGATTATCTTTCTAGCAGTTATCGTTACTGAATCTATCATGGATGGGACACAGAGAAAAGGACTTTTTGCTTACAATTTTACTAACTCTCACAGCACTGCTAGGTAAAAGGCACTGTTATTATCCTTTTACGGATGAGGCACAGATTATTGTTTCCAGCTTTATTAAGATATAATTGAAATATAACAATGTATAAGTTTTAGGTGTACAACAGTAATGATTTTATATATTATATACTGCCAGATGATTATCACAATAATTTTAGTTAACACATTTATTACCTCACATAGTTACAATTTCAGAGCATTTCAACTTCTTACCCAAATGCAGTCACCCAATTAGCGGCAGGATGAAATTTATCAGTGCTTTTGTGTGATCCCTAGAATCGAACCTGATCCTCTGAATATGGTTCAGATGGCTCAGAACAGAGAAAGGAGGTTTATCCTGACTCCCTCTCTGTGGACAAACTTTGATCTCAGGTTCCTCATCTATGACCAGGGAAGAAACATGTCTCCAGGCAGGGACTTTTTGACTTTTTTGTTAATTGTCTTGTTTTTTATTTTATTGAAGTATAGTTGATTTACAATGTTAATTTCTGCTGTATAGCAAAGTGATTTAGTTACACACATATATACTAATACATTCTTTTTCATATTCTTCTCCACTATGGTTTATCACAGGATACATTTTTTTAAATGATTTTATTTATCTTTGGCTGTGCTTGGTCTTCATTGCTGCCCAGGCTTTTCTCTAGGTGCTGCAAGTGGGAGCTACTCTGTAGTTGCACTGTGTGGGCTTCTCGCTGTGGTGGCTTCTCTTGTTGAGATGGCGTGTGGTTTCGATAGTTGCTGTTCTGGAGCTCTAGGGTTAAAGGCTCAACAGCTGTGCCACACGGGCTTAGTTGCTCCACTCAGGCATGTGGGATCTTCCCAGACCAGGGATCAAACCCATATCTCCTGCATTGGCAGGAGGATTCTTCACCACTGAGCCACCAGGGAAGCCCCCATCAAAGGATATTGAATATAGGTCCCTGTGCTACACAGTAGGACCTTGTTGTTTATCACTTTTTGGCTTTTTAAATTGAGCAATATAACACAGGTTCAGAATAGTGCATACAACATCATGTGCATTTTAACAAAAATCTGTAGAACAATTTATGTAACTTCCACCCAAGGACAAAAAATACAATAGTATCAGTACCAACAAAGGTTCATCTAGTCAATGATATGGTTTTTCCAGTGGTCATGTATGGATGTGAGAGTTGGACTGTGAAGAAAGCTGAGCGCCAAAGAATTGATGCTTTTGAACTGTGGTGTTGGAGAAGACTCTTGAGAGTCCCTTGGACTGCGAGGAGATCCAACCAGCCCATTCTGAAGGAGATCAGCCCTGGGATTTCTTTGGAAGGAATGATGCTAAAGCTGAATCTCCAATACTTTGGCCACCTCATGCGAAGAGTTGACTCATTGGAAAAACTCTGATGCTGGGAGGGATTGGGGGCAGGAGGAGAAGGGGACGACAGAGGATGAGATGGCTGGATGGCATCACTGACTCGATGGACGTGAGTCTGAGTGAACTCCGGGAGTTGGTGATGGACAGGGAGGCCTGGCGTGCTGCGATTCATGGGGTCGAAAAGAGTCAGACACGACTGAGCGACTGAACTGAACTGATCAGTACCCCTGGAAGACTGCTGGTGCCCCCTTCAAACCACAGCCCTCTCTCTTCCCCACAATA
The DNA here is from genome assembly GCF_019923935.1 of Bubalus bubalis. Classification (NCBI taxonomy): domain Eukaryota; kingdom Metazoa; phylum Chordata; class Mammalia; order Artiodactyla; family Bovidae; genus Bubalus; species Bubalus bubalis. The sequence continues at coordinate 25,735,792 of NC_059159.1, read as the reverse complement.
TTCCATACCCTCACTTACATGTGAATTACTTCATTGCTTTGCTGGATAATTTTACTATTTGTTTGCAGCTCTAGACAATAAAAAAGTTTTTCCTGTTTAGAAATTTTACACAAATGGAATAATTTATTATTTATCCTTTCCTACCTATCTTCTTTTGTTCAACATGTTTTGAAAAAATTATTCATCCATTTTGTTGCATGGAGTTGTCCATTTGTTTTGTTGGTGTGTGATATCCCATTGTGTGGCCTTACTGCAAATTATTCATCCATTCTACTGTAGGTGGACATCTGAGTCCCAATTTTGGCTATTATGTTGACAAAAACACTCTTACACATGTCTCTAAGTGCACAGAAGCAAACATTTTTGTGGCTATATGTTGTTGTTATTCAGTCACTAAGTGGTGTATGACTCTTTGTTACCCCCATGGACTGCAGCACGCTAGACTTCCATGTCCTTCACTATCTCCTGGAGTTTGCTCAAACTCATGTCCACTGAGTTGATGATGCCATCCAACCATCTTATCCTCTGTTGTCCTGACCCCTTCTCCTCCTGCCCTCAATTTTTCCTGGCATCAGGGTCTTTTCCAATAATTTGGCTCTTTGCATCAGGTGGCCAAAGTATTGGAGCTTCAGTTTCAGCATCAATCTTTCCAATGAACCCCTGAAGGGTTGATCTCCTTTAGGATTGACTGGTTTGATCCCTCTGCTATTCAAGGGACACTCAAGAGTCTTCTCCAGCACCACAATTTGAAAGCATCAATTCTTCCATGTTCAGCCTTCTTTATAATCCAACTCTCACATCCATACATGACTACAGGAAAAACCATAGTTTTGACTATACAGACCTTTGGAGGCAAAGTGATGTCTATATTTTAATATGCTGTCTTGGAGTAAATACACTGTCTAGGGCTTCCCTGGTGGCACATATGGTAAAGAATCCACCTGCAATTTTGGAGACCTGGGTTCGATGCATGGGTTGGGAAGATCTCCTGGAGAAGGGAATAGCTCCCCATTCTAGTATTCTTGCCTGGAGAATTCCATGAACAGAAGACCCTGCAAGGCTAGAGTCCATGGGGTCACAAAGAGTTGGACACGACTGAGAGACCTTCACTTCTTTCAGGAGTAGAATTGGGCTTCCCAGGCGGCACTAATGATAAAGAACTTGCCTGCCAATGCAGGAGACGTTAAGAGACTCAGGTTTGATTCCTGGGTTGGGAAGATCCCCTGGAGTAACACATGCCAGCATCCTTACCTGAAGAATCTCACAGACTGAGGAGCCCCCTGAGGTGGCTACAGTCCATAGGGTCACAAAGAATCAGACACGACTGACGCGACATAACACACACACACACAAGAGTAAAATTGCCAGATTATAGGGTGTGATACCTTCAACTTCTCACCAACTTACACTCCTCTGAGAATTCACAGTATTCCATAATCTTGGTAACATTCAGCATGTTCTGTATGCTTAGTCGCTCAGTCATGTCCTACTTCAGGCAAGAATACTGGAGTGGGTTGCCATAGCCCTCCTCCAGGGCATCTTCCCAACCCAGTGATTGAACTCTGGTCTCCCGCATTGCAGGCAGCAGATTCTTTGCCATCTGAGCCACCAGGGAAACCCAACATTCAGCATTGTCAATCTGATAAGTCTGTAATAGTATCTCACTGGGCTTTTAATTTGCATTTTCTTGATTGATGCGTTGCATCTTCTCCTGAGTATCGGTTAATTTGGATTTCCCTTTTTTTTTTTTTTTTAATGAAGTACCAGTTCAAGTCTTTTGTAATTTTCCATTAGGTTTCTTTTTTTTCTCATTGAATTTTAGGAGTTTTTAATATACTTTAGATACAAATTGTCAGTTATGCATTACAAATATATTTTCCTTTTCTATGGCTTAATTTTTCACTTCCTTATTGGGATCTTTTGATAACATAGAATATCATATTAATATGGTGATATATATCAAGCTTTTAGAATATTTTGTGTCTTAAGACTTTCTCTACCCTGAGGTCATGAAGATATTCCCCTACGTTGTATTCCAAAACTTTATTGCTTTTTTTTTTCACATTAAAGTCTGTAATTCATCTAGAATGTATTGCTGTGTTATTGTAAACTGGGAGGACTTTGATTTCATATTTTTCTATATGGACACTCAATGATCCCAGAATAATTTACTGAAAAAAAGGCCCTTTTCCCACTGCTCTGTTGTACTATATTTATCATAAATCACCAAGTATGTGTGCATCTGTATCTGGGCTCTCTATTCTGTTCTACTCGTCTGTCTTTCTCTGCTCTAGTACCACACTGTCTTAATTCCTACAGCTTAAGAGTTGATAATAAACTTTGATAGTGCAGGTCCTCCCACATCTCATGCCTAGGCATTTTTGAAGCTGGGATCGCCCATAGACACAAATCCATTCAAATGTTTAAGCAGTGTGTGGGGTGGGTTGGGGAGGAAGGGTGCTCAGGATGAGAGAAGGGAAGAGCAGAGCGAGTATTCTGTTTCCATGGCATTCTCCCAAGGCGCGGGACCACATAATCACAGTGCCAGTCACTCTGTAGGGAGATCACAGGTGCGTCAGCGGGCTCCCTCGTCACTTATTCCCGAGAGACAGACAGCTCTTAAAACCCAGATACCAACCCAGAAGACAACACGCCATTCCCTTCTCTTCGCGGCTATCCCAGAGGTACAACCTTTCCTGCAAATCACGTGCGCGTGCTCAGCACCCAAATACCCACCCTGGTCAAATTCGCCAAAAGAGATTCGCTCAGCCTTGTGGGTGAATCCCACGGAAATCCCTATCGTCTGCTTGGGAGAGAAAGCCCATCGATACGACGAGAAAGCGCTAGCAGATAGCCCGACGGGCCGAAACGGACTGAAGAACGGATTCCTTGACTTAGGGATTTTTTTTTTTTTTTTCCGACTGAAAGACACAAACAACCTCGAAGTCCACTCCCCCTGTGGCGGACAATCCAGACAGACACATTTCAGTATCTGACCGACTTCCGGGCGGAGCGATCCCCAAACACACGCCGGTTAGTCCCTCACCTCGGCTCGCTCGGGCCATTTAGTTCCCAGCTATCAGAGCGGACTGTTTGGCACGTTAGCCAATGGGAAGAAGGATTCCAGGCAGCTTGCGCGGGCAGGGGGCATCTCCCAGACCCGAAGCCTGCTGCTGTTCCCCGCCGGAAGCAGGATGCTGGAAACCCTCCCGGCGCCTTTGGCAGCCCCTGCGAGGTAAAGTCCCGCTCCGAGTCCCACAGACACGCTTACTTTTCCGCCCGGGCTCTTGCGCATGCGTGCGGCAAACTTCAGGCCGACCCTGAAATGGAGGCATCTTGAGAAAGACCGAGGGAGCCTAAACCGCGGTCCGATAGGTCACTGGGGAGAAGCCACAGCACGAGACAGCCACTACCGCCGGAGGCCTCCAAAATAGGAATTATAGAACCAAAAGGTTTGGAGAGGTCCCACCGAGATTTGAACTCGGATCGCTGGATTCAAAGTCCAGAGTGCTAACCATTACACCATGGGACCTGCTGGCTGCTTTAGGCGGCAGGCAGTCTTCTCAAGCCACATAGCGGGCGCGTGAAGCTGCCTTTGGAAAGCAGTAGTAGATGCCCAGTGTCCGCCGGCGCTGAACTGTGGGCTCTGGGCCCCGAGCCGCAGGAGCCGGCCGAAGCGGAGCGGCGAGGACTTCTGCATCCCTGGCGTCCCATACATTCCCGGTCCCGGGGTGTCATTTCTTGTCGCCTCTCTCTCTGCTCTCCCCCATGGGTCCTCACCGAGTTTGGGGAAGCACGGAGTGCGGCAGGCTGGCGGGATCGGTCTTAGCAATGCTGGACTGGAGAGGGCCGGCTCTGACCTCCAGCTCAGGAGCAGGAGCGGCCCTCCCATCCTGGGCTTCTTATTGTTTATTTATTTACACAAAGGGTGCTCTGGATAGGTTATCTTGGCGGAGCCCGGAGGGAAGCCTACTGGCACGTGGGGCGAATGCGGTTCAAGGCCCTGGTGTCCCGAGCGCGAATCGCTGCCAGGAAGTGCGCCCCACCTGATTCCTTGGCGTTCCACGTGGCTAGAGCGCCAAGAAATTAGCACAGAACCTCTCACTTCCATTTCACTCTCCTGCTACTTGGTGGATGGTTCCGTCTAACAAAATTAGAAGCAGATCAGTGAAAGACAGTTGATTTTGGACTTTCTCATAAGTTTTAGTTAAGGTGTAAATGGATAATGTCTCTTAAGGTCGATCTGGCGACAGATAATTTTATAGGCCATTTGCTCAGCAGTTTCACTTTTGGAACCTTATCCTTAGAGACTACTAGGATGAGTGCCAGTTGGTCAAGAATGTTCTCAGCTGTGTGGTTTATAATAGTAAAGAATAAAAATAAATGTCCATCGTGTGAAAATTGATTTAAATAAATATTGACAATATCTATACAATACATACTGTGCAAGAATTTAGGGGGAAAATTATTGTATTGGCATGAAAAGATACACTGTCCTAAACAAAACAAAACAAAAATCTACTTACCAATTAGTGTGTATAATAAAATCTCTCTTACAAACAGAAAAGCTGGATGCATAAAGATACAATGAATATTTGCCCTGGGCCATATGATTTCTTGAGGGCTTCAACACTGTATGGGACTGGGTTATTGCAGAGCTGTGCGACATTCTCACTCTCCAGGCTCCTGGCTGCCAGAGTAAAAGTGTGTGTCCTTACCTGTCCCGCGAGTGTATGTTCCTCGGTTCTTTGTCTTGTCACAGCAAAGATTTGGAGTGACAGACATTAACGTGTCACCGCTCTCAGGTCTTGGATAGACCGTGTTATAGCTCTCAGGTCTCAAATGGACCATGTTATAGCTCTTAAACAAATCAGTGTTACGGCTCAGTGTTACAGCTCTATTTTATTTAGAAGATAGTAGGAAAATCCATCTTCAAGGCGTGAGGGCACGTCAATCCAAAGACACGAGGAAAAGAGCGCCGCAGTGAGGGGGGGGGGGGGGGGGCGGGGCTAGCTTTGGCTCCTCTTTTTATGTTTATCTCTCCCTGAGCCTGTCCTATGTAAAATGGGCCAGCCAGGCGTGTTGTTTGTCTTACCTGCGGTTCTCATTCTGATCCTCAGACCTTCTTTTGTTCTATTTTCGCGGGCTTTTCCCTTCTTTGTCTTTTAGCCACCGCCATTTTGGACTCCTTTTCCCTCTTCTACCTACCTAACATTCCCCCTTCAAGAGATGGGAGGCCCAATTCTTTGGGAATAGGGGCGTCGAGGTCTTTCTGGCTACTTCCTGCTGAACTGGGACTGTGAGGGGTATTGGGCCTCCCCCTCTTGCTAGTCCCAAGCCTCAGAGTCCTTATAGCGGTGTCCAAAGGTGTGTGATATTTTCCGTGGTCAGCTGTAGTTTTGTATCTTTGTTGAACTGGCACTGCATGTTGTAGCTGGCTGACCTGGGCAGAGACAAAACAGGTTAGACAATTGACAGTACATGGAATAATCATAAGCATCATCAATATAGCATAACAAGGACTAGTAGGGGCATTAGTCAATTTTAAATTCACATCGCCAGGATGGCTCAAGTCCCTCCTTGTTCAGGGATCAGAAGATCTATCTCCTGTCTGTTTTGGAGTACAGTTTCTGTCAAGCTGTGTTGGCTCTTTAGAGTTATCCTGAGAAATCTTATCCCCAGAAACCAGATTTTGGGGTTGTTCATTAGAATGGCACTCATTTGTAGTCCTGAATAGGTATCTGAGCTCTCCCAGGGGCTCACAGGTGTATTGAGTGTCCTCTTCTGTTTTCTTCCATGGCTTGACTCATGAGTAGTGAATCCAGGAGTCACGTCCTGGTACCTTGACTGCTGTGAGGGTAGAAAGTATTACAGGGTAGGGGCCCTTCCATGTGGGCTGGAGTTTTGGGAACCCATCTTTTCAAACTTTAATTAGGACTTGAGTCCCTGGAGCATATAGTGGTGACTCTTTAGAGTCTTTTGGGTTCTGGTTCATACCCCACAAACGTATATCCTGTTGGAATTGCCCAGTGGCCATGGTATAAGACTGAAGGGTCTGAACCTCTGGATCTAGGAAGAGGTCATTGACATAAACAAAAGGTCATATAGCATCTCATAAGGACTAAGACCAACCTGTTCCTTAGGGGCAATGCAGGTGTGGAGGAGAGCTATTGGTAAAGCCTCCTTCCATCCCAGGGAGGTCTCCTGGGTTATCTTTTTTATCGCTGATTTTAAGAATTGGCTCTTTCTACTTTTCCTGAAGATTGAGGCCTCCAGGCACAATGGAGATAATAAGTAATGCCCAATGCTTTCGAGACCCCTTGGGAGACCTTAGAAGTAAATGATATCCCATTGTCACTTTGTAATGACCTGGGCAGACCAAATCTTGGAATGATTTCATGGAGCAGTTTTTTTTACCACCTCCTTAGCCTTCTCAGTCCGAGTGGGAAAGCCTTCAATCCATCCTGTGAATGTATCTATCATGACTAATAGGTATTTATACCCTTGATAAACTGGCCTCTGGGTGAAGTCCATCTGCCAGTCCTCTCCTGGGTAGGCCCCATGTCGTTGGACGGGCTGGGCCAGCTGGGGTCTTCGAGCTCCTTGGGGGTTGTTTAATTGACAAGTGGGACAAGAGGAGACCACCTGTCTTATAGTTGTTTGGAAGCCTGTTCCTCTGAAGAAACTTTCTAGTAATCTTTGGAGGGCCTTTTCTCCTAAATGAGTAGTGGCATGTAAGGGGTTAACCAACTTCCATTGGAGGTTTCCAGGCAGAAAAAGGAGTCCCTCCTTTTGGAACCACCCCATATGATCTTCTTGAGAGCCCTCGCTCTTAGCTTTAAGAGTCTCACCTTCAGTATATGAAGGAGTTTCTGGCAAATTAGTCTGTGGAACTAAGATGGCAATCTCTATTAGGTAATGGTTCTGTAATGCTGCTCTCCTAGCTGCCTGATCAGCTGCTTGGTTCCCTCATGCCACTTCTGTGCTCCCTTTTTGGTGTCCTTTACAGTGGGAGACTGAAACCTCAGTGGGCAGATGGACTGCCTCCAAGAGTCAAAGAATCTGATCACCATATTTGATTGGGGGCCCTCGGGTGGTCAAGGGGCCCCTTTCTTTCCAAACAGCCACATGTGCATGTAGCACCAGAAAGGCATACTTGGAGTCAGTGTAAGTGAAGTCACTCAGTTGTGTCCGACTCTTTGTGACCCTATGGACTGTAGCCTACCAGGCTCCTCTGTCCATGGGATTTTCCAGGCAATGGTACTGGAGTGGATTGCCATTTCCTTCTCCAGGGGATCTTCCCAACCCAGGGCTCGAACCCAGGTCTCCCGCATTGTAGACAGACGCTTTACCGTCTGAGCCACCTAATGTAAATGGCTGTTTTTTTTTTTTCCTTTTTCCCAGCTCTAAAGCTTGAATCAGGGCTATGAGCTCAGCTAATTGGGCTGAAGTACCTGGTGGCAGAGGCTTAGCCTCTATGGTCTCAAAATTGGAGACTACTGCATACCCAGCTCTTCTTTTTCCATCCAAGACAAAGCTGCTTCCATCAGTGTACCGGATTTCCTCAGGGTTGGTCAGAGGATCTTCCGACAATCCCTCTCAGGGTTTTGTCCAGTGGTCCAAGGTTTTTAGACAAGACTGAAAGGGGAGAGAGCCCTTGGGAGTAGGCAGGAGGGTGGCTGGGTTAAGAACCTCACAAGGGGATATAGTGAGGCCTGGGTTTTTCATCAGCATTACTTGATATCTGAGGATTTTTTGATCAGACATCCATAAATTGACTCTCCCATTTAGGAGTTGTTTTACTTGATGGCTGGTAAAAATAGTTAGTTTGCCCCCAAAGGAGAGTTTTAAAGCATCTTCTATCATGATTGCAATAGCTGTAAGATTTCGAAGGCAGCGGGGCCAGCCTCGGGTAGTTGGATCGAGCTTCTTGGATAAGTGAGCTACAGGCTGGGGCTCAGATCTCAACCTTTGAGTTAACACTCCCAAGGCTATTCCCTCTCTTTCATGGACATAAAGTTGGAATGCTTTTTCTGGGTCTGGCAACCTCAAGGCAGGTGCCTGAGTTAAGGCCTGTTTTAGTGTAGCCTCTGCCTTCTTTTTGAGGAGTTCCCCCCATCAGTGGGATTGAATCATCTCGTCCCTTTAAGCTTTCATATAAGGGCTGGGCAATTAGACCATAGTTGGGTATCCAGATTCTACAATATCCAGTTAGCCCCAGGAAAGCTCGCAATTGTTTTCGAGTCGTGGGGGAGGGCAACTGGAGGATTCCTTGTACCCAATCAGAGGACAGCCTTCTGGATCCGTGTGTAATCTGAACTCCCAGTTAAGTGAACTTTGTCTCGACCATCTGTGCCTTAGCACAGGAGACTTTATATCCCCTTTCTGCCAAGAAGTTTAGAACCTGAATTGCATGTTGTTGGGCACTTTTTTCATCTGGAGAGCAGATGAGTAGGTCATCTACGTATTGTAATATTTTCCCATTAGGTCCCAGGTCCAGATCTAGGAGGTCCTGGCTAAGGGCCTGTCCAAACAGGTGGGGGCTATCTCTGAACCCCTGAGGTAATACTGTCCAAGTCATCTGTTGGTGTTTTTCTCCTGGGGCCTCCCACTCAAAGGCAAAAAGGTATTGGGATTCTTTAGCCAGTAGTATGCAAAAAAATGTATCTTTGAGAGCCAAGACTGTAAACCACTTGGCACTGGGTGGGATTTCTCCCAAGATTACATAGGGATTGGGTACTGTGGGATGGAGCTTCATTTATGATCCGGAGATCTTGAACCATTCGCCAGGTTCCGTCTTTTTTTTTTTTACTGATTGGGGTGTTACATGGCGAATTGGTGGGGACCAATAGCCCACAAGCAAGGGATTTATTTATTAAAGGCTGTAGTCCCTCCCGCGCTTTTCTTTTGAAAGGATATTGTTTCCGGTTAGGAAACCGAGTGGGATCTCGGAGGACAATGATGACCGGTTCAGCTTGGTGGGCTCGTCCAGGAATCCCCTGGTCCCACACCTGGGGGTTAATTTTGTCTTCCCATAGGTTTTGGTCCCTCTCTATTGAAGGTGTAATGGGTTCTTCAGTAGTAACCAGGATCTGTAGAGCTCTAGGAACTGAAAAACTTCCCATCACAAGGTTGGTCCCCAGTTTAGTGAGTATATGTCTTCCCAATAAGGGGGTAGGACACTCAGGGACCACCAGAAACTGGTGGGAAAATATTTGTCCATCCCAGCAACAAAGAAGTGCTTGGGTGAATTTTTTAGTAGTTGCTTTTCCTGTAGCACCCAAAATGGTACAGGTTTGGGAGGAGAAGGCTCCGGAGTAGGAGATCAAGACAGAGTAGGTAGCCCCTGTGTCAACCAAGAAATTCTCGGACCTACCTGCCACATCCAGTTGCACCCTTGGCTCCAGCCCCGTGATGGTTATCTGTGACAGGCGGGCTGGCTGGAGTGGCCGCTTCAGTCCTCTTGAACCATCGTGAGGGCAGGCTTGGTGCTTGACCTTGAGGCTCTTGGGTCCCGAGGGCAGAGTGCCGCCCAATGTCCCAGTTGATGGCATTTGTGGCAAGCCGTTCTAGGAGACTTGTCATGGTTTGGACACTCTTTGGCCCAATGCCCCGCCTGTCTACAGATCAGGCATCTGTCTCGTGCCTTGTCCTTCAAGGACTCAGGGTTTGCCACAGGGCTTCTCTGGAGGGCGGCCAGCATCTGCGCATGCCTTGTCTCTCTTTTTCTCCCTCTCCTGGGCCTTGGCCTCCTTCTCCTGTTCTCTGTTATAAAAGGTATTGGTGGCTGTCTGGACCATCTCATCTAAAGAGGCAGCAGGGTCCTGCTGTTGTAGCTGCTGTAACTTAATTCTGATATCTGATGCACATTGGGACAGGAATTTGTCCTTTAAAATCACCGTCCCTCGTAAGAGTCTAAGTCCAGATTGGTAAACTTTTGGAGTGCCTCTTTTAGCCTTTCCAGAAAGGCAATGGGGTTCTCACTGGGCTCCTGAGTTATTGCTGAGACCCGGGCATAGCTAATTACTTTTTGTTGGGCTTCTTTAAGTCCTGCCTTCACACAGATTAGAAAATGATCCCTTTCCCAGGAGTATTCAGGATCATTATAATTCCAGTTAGGATCGGAGGAGGGGACTGCAGTTTCCCCTACTGGGTATCTATCACTGGACATGTGAAGCCCTGTTGTATCTATATATTTGCCTGGGTCATCTGTATAGCTTCCCAGGTCTTGTTTGATCTGCCTTAGTTCTAAGAGGGAGAAGGGCATATGGACCCAGGTTGGTCCAAATTCTCCTCCAGTTTCAACTAAGGGACATACTCGAGCTGGCTTTTGTACAGGGAGTGCTCCCGAATATGGGGGCACGTTTGGATACAAGGAAGGAGCACCAGGCAGCTCGGGAGCTGTGGGAGGTGAGCCTTCATGAGGGGGTTCCTTTTCTTGGTTGCCTGTGCCTAACACCATTTGCCTAGTGGGCTCACTTTTAGGGCGTACAACAATCCCATACTTAAGACAGAGTTCCTTCATATCTCTTAGTCGGAAGAAAATTTGGACATAGGGATCTCTGTCCATTTTCCTTGTCTTTTGCAGAATAATTCTAATTGCAGGATGGTATTGTAATTTAATGTCCCATCCTCAGGCCAATGTTCCTCATTCCCCAGTGGATATTGTGGCCACGCAGTGGCACAAAAGAATTTCAAGCGACTTCTCCTTAGAGCTAGAGGGTCGAACAGCTTCCAGTTATCAAGGATGCATCTCAAGGACGGCTGCCAGGAAGTGGATTGGTTATTTCCCATCTGAAAAACAGTCATGACAGGGAGAAAAGAAAAAGACCTCTTTCGATTTTCATGGGTGGACTTCCTTAGGGGTGAGTCTTTCTGAAGCTTATCCTACCCAGAACTGTTGCAACCTGAGAGCCAGGCGTCCCCAGGTCAGGGTGCAGATCCCCAGGCAGGCTGAGGCATGACAGCCTCCTAGAGATTTAATCCCCGGGCAGGTCGAGGCATGACGGCCTCCCAAGAATTGGGTCCCTGGGCAGGTCGAGGTGTGATGACCTCCTGGGACCCCTGGGACTAGAGGATCCCCAAGCAGGTTGAGGCGTGACAACCTTTCGAGGACCAGATCCCTAGGCAGGTGAAGGCGTGATGACCTCCTGGGACCCCTGGACTGGAGTTGGGTATCCCCAAGATCTCCAGTGTGACCAGTATTGGGTAGGATTAGGGGGTTGGATATTATAGAGTATTTCCCTCCCAAGGCCAGCTATTTTCTGGTTGTCTCTCCAGAAGATTGTAGAGGCAACTTTGTGGGTCTGGATGGGGCTCAGGAAAAGAGGATGAAAGAGGAGGGAAGGGGGCAGAGCACAATCTTTGAAAGAATGACATAGCACAAGGGTATAATGTAAACCAATTAAAATCAGTTGGGACCAAGATGACAAGTCAAATTCAAGTAAACCTTAATCCCCAATCTATAAACCAACAGACACACCCAGAGGTGGCAGGACAGCTCCAAGTCACTATCAAAAGATGGAGGAGTGGGTGGTTCCCCAATGGCTGGGATGATCCTCTCACTCATTAGCATATGAATTTACCCCCATGCTCGCAAAACCTAGGCAGGCCGCATTCCATGGCCAGTACCCTGTAGAGTGGGCACTTCTCTCTGAATCTTAACAAGTCTACCTCTTAATTATCGCTTTAACTCTCAATGAATTTTTGCAATGAGACCTCAGAGCCTGAGCTTTATTAGGTACCTGAAGCCATTCTGGGTTTTGGTTGGGCTCAAGTCCCGGGAGAGGGCTGAAGGACAGGAGGAAAAAGCAGTAGGAAAAACGTGCCAAGGAATCCCCTTCATATCCTGCTAGAAAATTTGCTAAATATCTGACCGGTGCTCACAGGTTCATTGGTCTGATCCTTGGCACAGAGAAGAGAAAGGACAGAAGAACCCCCACCGGCTTGTGTAACAGCTACTGGGGCTTAGCAGATAGTGCCTTTGGGACATGCTGAGGAGTAGCCTCTCCAGAGTCCCTCAGTTGTGCCCCCTGCCACCCACCTGTTCATGGGAGGTTCGAGGAAACAAGAAACAAGAGATTGTAAAGGAATTTAGATTTCGTTAGGCATGTCCATCCAGCCATAGGAGCGAGGACCTCTTACCTTAACCGAAGGTCTTCTGGAATCTGAGACTGGGCCGTCTGAGCTTTCTGCTGAGTTTGTTTTTCGCTGTCCCAGTTTCCAGCACGATGGGCCTTCCCCTGCGCTGGGTTTTCTTCGCTTTCCGGTTCTACAGCGGGAACTTTCGCTGAGATGGGCTCCTGCTGTGCTTGGCCTCTTCCGCGCAGAGGTTGTTTCAGCCAGGTTAAATCCGAGTCACGGCACCATAGATGTCACGCGAGTGTATGTTCCTTGGTTCTTTGTCTCATCACAACAAAGATTTGGAGTGACAGACATTAAAGCCCCCTCGGCGTGTCACCGCTCTCAGGTCTTGGATAGACCGTGTTATAGCTCTTAGACAAATCAGTGTTACAGCTCAGTGTTACAGCTCTATTTTATTTAGAAGATAGCAGGAAAATCCATCTTCGAGGTGAGAGGGCACATCGATCCAAAGACACGAGGAGAAGAGCGTCCCAGTGTTCCGGGTGGGAGAGGGAGAGAGAGAGAGCGCGCGCGCGAGCGAGCTAGCTTTGGCTCCTCTTTTTTTTTTTTTTTTTTTAATGCATATAGACTATATAACTTTATTATGAAGCTATTTTCAAAGTTCATCTTAAGAATTGAATTTGTTAGGTCCAGAAGACTAGTTAATGGCAAGTAACTGACTATCCCTCGCACCTGCCCACCCATCTGTGCATTTGTTAATGGGCTTTTACAGAGTTCTGTGAGTATTGTGCTGAACCCCATGGCGACTAAGATACAGCCTTGCTCTCGTGGTGGCTCCAGTCATCCGTTCTCTCAGATTTTTTTTTTCTTTTATTATTTTTTAACTTTACAATATTGTATTGGTTTTGCCATATATCAACACGAATCCACCACAGGTATACACATGTTCCCCATCCTGAACCCTCCCCCCTCCTCCCTTCCCGTACCATCCCTCTGGGTCGTCCCAGTGCACCAGCCCCAAGCATCCAGTATCGTGCATCGAACCTGGACTGGTGACTCATTTCATATATGATATTATACATGTTTCAATGCCATTCTCCCAAATCATCCCACCCTCTCCCTCTCCCACAGAGTCCAAAAGACTGTTCTATACATCTGTGTCTCTTTTGCTGTCTCGTATACAGGGTTATTGTTACCATCTTTCTAAATTCCATATATATGCGTTAGTATACTGTATTGGTGTTTTTCTTTCTGGCTTACTTCACTCTGTATAATAGGCTCCAGTTTCATCCACCTCATTAGAACTGATTCAAATGTATTATTTTTAATGGCTGAGTAATACTCCATTGTGTATATGTACCACAGCTTTCTTATCCATTCATCTGCTGATGGGTATCTAGGTTGCTTCCATGTCCTGTCTGTTGTAAACAGTGCTGTGATGAACATTGGGGTACACGTATCTCTTTCAATTCTGGTTTTCTCAGTGTGTATGCTCAGCAGTGGGATTGCTGGGTCATAAGGCAGTTCTATTTCCAGTTTTTTAAGGAATCTCCACACTGTTCTCCATAGTGGCTGTACTAGTTTGCATTCCCGCCAACAGTGTAAGAGGGTTCCCTTTTCTCCACACACTCTCCAGCATTTATTGCTTGTAGACTTTTGGATCGCAGCCATTCTGACTGGTGTGAAATGGTACCTCATAGTGGTTTTGATTTGCATTTATCTGATAATGAATGATGTTGAGCATCTTTTCATGTGTTTGTTAGCCATCTGTATGTCTCCTTTGGAGAAATGTCTATTTAGTTCTTTGGCACATTTTTTGATTGGGTCATTTATTTTTCTGGAATTGAGCTGTAGGAGTTGCTTATATATTTTTGAGATTAGTTGTTTGTCAGTTGCTTCATTTGCTATTATTTTCTCCCATTCTGAAGGCTGTCTTTTCACCTTGCTTATAGTTTCCTTTGTTGTGCAGAAGCTTTTAAGTTTAATTAGGTCCCATTTGTTTATTTTTGCTCCTCTTTTTATATGTTTTTCTCTCCCTGGGCCTGTCCTATGTAAATTGGGCCAGCCAGGAGTGTTGTTTGTTTTACCTGAGGTCCTCACTCCGGTCCTCGGACCTTCTTTTGTTCTATTTTAGCGGGCTTTTCCCTTCCTTGTCTTTTAGCCACCGCCATTTTGGACTCCCTTTCCCTATTCTACCTGCCTAACATACCCTAGCCAATTGGACTTAGAATCCAGAAGCAGGAGCATTTTAGAACTTAGCTGGCTGCTGGTGGTGGCTGCGGCGCGGAGTCTCAGAGGCCGTGACGGCAGCCATGCCATGTCCACTGGCAGCAGATGCGGTGCCCTTAGGTTGTCCAGGATCCTGACCTTGGCAGGTTCCTGGCTGCCTAGATTCCCTTCATTCTTGCCCATCTTTCTGAGTTTGCTTTCCCTCTGCTGTTATGAACTATGTAAGATCCTCCTAATAAGCCACTTTTCTATGCAAGGTACCTAGAGTCCTTTTCTGTTACATATAGTGAAGAACCTGCTTAGTCCAAATCCAAAAAGGTCTGTTGATGACAGTTATCTCCTGGGAATAAATTTATGAAGGCCTTTTCTTTTCTTTTTCTTTGTATATAACTCTTGTATATTGTTAGAAGAAACATTAACGATTTTCCTTTTTGAAGAAATAACCAAATTCCCCTTGAGTTTCTATGGTGAGATAAGGGTATCCCTCTCTCGAGGCTGGAGTGACGTAATATCAACTTGACTTAACATCAAATGACTTGGGCAGCTCTGGACCTCAGCCTTCCCGTTCTAGTTTCTTCTTGCAAGGGTTCAGTACAGGCTAAAGTGTATTGCAATTAATTTTTCAAAAGCTACTGCAGAAACTACTAAAGGGTGATGATTATATCCTTTGAAAGTATACGCGTAGTTCCTCTCTCCAGTGTGAAGGAGGAGGATTGACTGCCTTCCTATTCCCACTTCTCCCTACTCTACTCCCTAGTTCTTCCTTTGCAATTCCCCCCACTTTCTTTCTCAGCTTGAACAAAACCTTAACAGCCCTACTTTCTCATTTCCCAAGGAATGTGAAAGAATCATCTCGCTTACAACTTTTCTCATGACTCATTGGAATTATAAGAAATTGTGTTCTGTGGCTCAGTCTCTCCCATCTTCCCTCCCTATCCTCCTTGGTCGGGCTATGAATTCCTTGGGACTTGGCTTACCTTTGAGCATGGCTAATGCCTTATCAGACATGTTCCCTGAACCCCATTAGAGGGCACAGGGGAACTTAGGAGGAAAAAAACAACAATCCAGTTTTGTGTTCAGAGACCCTTTAGCATCATACATACATACATACATACTATATATATATTTTCTATATATATTATACACTTTAAAATATATATATATAATATATATATATATATGATAACAGAGACAACATCTAATCTCCCTGCCCCAGTATAACTAGTTTCTTTTAACCCACTGTGTGTGACATCCTAAAATGGCATCTCATGACATCTTTGAGGATAGACTCTCAAGCCTCCACAAGGTGGCTCCTGAGCTAGGGGAGTTCAGGGGTCTGCCAGAGGTGGGGTTAGCATAGCTTCAGCTGTGGCACCTGTGACTGAGGGCAGACTGTACCCCAGAAAGTACAATGAGGCCAGGGTTTAAGAAAACAGGGGTGAAGTCCAGGATTAGGAACTTTGAAGATACTCTCCCATTTCTTATGAGCCTGTAAACGAACAGACCATGGAGTAGGGACGTTAATGCTTTGAGTAGTCAAGGTGGAAAGTATTCATATTCACTCTCAAGGCTATGTTCAGTCCGTTTCCCGTAACCATGTTAGGATGCTCACAGTTAACTGGGATAGAATGAGCCTTGCTCTTTCTCCTGGCCGCCCAGGATAGGTGCGATCTGTCACAAGTCACTATCTTGCCTTGTGAACCCTGATTATGCCAGGGAAGCCACCAGTGTCGACTTGTGCAGGGTGACATGCCCTGAGCCTCCACTGGCCACATCCCAACCCCTCCTGTCCAGCCTCCTGCTCTGAGCCTGGCATTCCCCAGGCTCTGATGAGGAAATCTGAGCTACATCATTTTTTTGGCTGCCCTGGGTCTTCACTGATGCATGTTGGCTTTCTCTAGTTGCAGCAAGTGGGGGCAACTCTCTAGCTGTGGTGTGCGGACTTCTTTTTGTGGTGGCCTTTGTTGCTCTAGGGCACACGGGCTTCTGTAGTTGTGGTTCCCTGGCTCTAGAGTACAAGCGCAATAGTTGTGGTATGTGGGCTTAGTCACTCTGTGGCTTGTGGGATCTTCCCAGATCAGGGATCAAATACGTATGTCCTGCTTTGGAAGGTGGATTCTTCACCACTGAGCCACCAGGGAAGCCCTCCATCTCACTTTTTAAAAATCATTGTATTGAGATATTATTTATGTTAAGAAAAATGCACATACCTTAACTGAAGAAATCAATTTTTTTTTTACAAATGTATACATTTATATGATCACCGACTAGATCAAGATATAGGGCGTTTCCATCACTCCAGAAAGCTCTCTGATCTTTTTTTCCAGTCTTTACTGAAATCACTACTCTGGTTTCTATTACCAGAAATTAGTTTTGCCTATTATTATAGTATACATATACTGTTTTGTAGTATCTTTTGTGCCTGGCTTCCCTGGTGGCTCAGATAGTAAAGAATCTGCCTGAACACAGGAGACCGGGGTTCAATCCCTGGGTTGGGAAGACCCTGGAGAAGGACATGGCAACCCACTCCAGTGTTCTTGCCTGGAGAACCCCATGGACAGGGGAGCCTGGCGGGCCACAGTCCATGGGGCCACAGAGTCGGACATGACTATGCAACTGCCACTTCGCTTCACTTTTGCTAAAGATTTTTTCAAGATTCATGCATGTCATTTTATTTACTTGCAGTATGTTTTTCATTGCTGAGTAGTCCATTCTATGAATGGACCACAGTTTGTTCATTCGTTTTTCAGTTGACGGACAGTTGGGTTGTTACCAGTTTGAACCTAACGTATCTGGATCCTTTGTCAAATATTTATACTGAAGATATTTTCTTCCAGTCTATGGCTTGTCTTTCTACATTCTTAATAGTGTCTTTTTGGGAATTCCCTGGTGGTCCGGTGGTTAAGACTCCACCTTTTCACTGCTGAATGCCTGGGTTTGATCCCTGGTCGAGGAACTAAGTATCCCACAAGCCACACAACCAAGGAAAAATAGTGTCTTTTGTTTAGCAGAAGGTTTTAATTTCAATCAAGTCGAAATTATTCTTTTTATTAGTACCTGTGTTCTTGCATGCAGAGATCAGGGATATTTCCAAGCACATGTGATAGAGGGGCTTGTGCAGTTATACAGTCTACTCAATTACATAATGAAAACTTTGATATCTTGGTAAAATTTAAAGAGGTTTCAGGGATATAGGTTTTATATAGCAGACTTGTCTGAAGCTGGAACAGGGAGGCTGAAGGACAGAAAGGTGGCTGAAGCATCCAGGCAAAGGATTAAGAAGAAGAGCTGTATATAGACAAGAACACTGTGAAGGTCATTAGGTGTAGGTTTGAGCAGAAAAACTGGGGTAGACAGCAGTGACTTCCTTGGAAGCTGATCCTGAAATTGTTGCTGGGGTCTGGAACACAGACTATGGGCCTAGCAAGACTGTAGATATCAGTAATGGCAAATGGTAGGAAAAAACCAGGATGTTGGCATGTGTTTCATGCCGTCTTCATGATGGTCCTATGAGACAGAGGAGTTTTAGGCTGAGGCAGCCCATTTTAAAGCAGGTGTCCTATGGCTTTGCTAAGAATGGCCTGCAATCCAAGTTTACTGGATGTCCTATAATGTGGAGGCTTCAGGACTAGAAAAGCTGAAATCTCCCACCCAAGAGAAAGCACCAGCAGAGACAGAAGACTTAGCAGGAGACCAACTGGAGCAAAAGCCTAGCCTATTACACTGTGATGCTTTAAACACTTTCTACCCACGAAGAAGAAAAACCTGGGGGCGAAGAGATAAGAGACGGTCTCTATGTACCTTAGATGACTGTAACTTAGATGACAGCATCATGGCAAAGGCCAGGTGTGGAGACCTGTGGTTATCAGAACGGATTTCCTAGTCTCCAAGACTATGTCTAGACAAGATGTCTGGACTGAAATAAAAGAAAGGAATTGCCAATGAGATCTCACTGGCAATCACGTTTCCTTAAACATCTGACTGATAACAGCTAGTGTGTTTTAACTCCTGCGGCCAATCCTGGGCTTGTGAAGAGCACTAGCAGGAAGTAGGCAGTTATGGCTGTGGAGGCCTCAGAAAGGTCACCCTGCCCAATGCCCACTCAGATGGGGAACAGGAAGGTAACGGCCAAGGTGGCTCCTACCTTAGAACCTAGATTGTCCTGGGTGGTGCTAGATGAGCTAAGCAAGGCGCCCCCTCCACTGCCAGGGCTTGGAATCCCTAACGCCTATTCCTGTCAGTGACAGGAAACCTGTGGTCTGCTCCACCTCTGGCCTTCAAACTATATATGAGACAGTTTAAGACAGTTTGGATCAAGTTTCTGGTACATGCAGACAAATGCATTCTCATAGATACCCTTTATAGTGGCTTGTATATATTGTTGGTCAGTCAATAATCAAAAAACAGTTGGGGAGATACCTTCCTGAGTCAGGTAGAGTATCCAAAAGGAGGCAAACCCCAGTCCAATTTCTACTTCAGTCACATGAAATGGACACACCTCATGTATGCAAGAAAAAGGCCACTAACCCAGTAGCCAACAGGATTCCTTTCTGAAACTCACAGAAATTTTCCTTTCCAGAGCTGGGGAGTGGGACTAAGTAGAGGGGAAACGGACTGGACCTGAGCTCCCCCTGGAAAGTGAAAGTGAAGTGAAGTCGCTCAGTCGTGTCTGACTCTTTGTGACCCGTGGACTGTACCCCACCAAGCTCCTCCGTCCATGGGATTCTCCAGGCAAGAATACTGGAGTGGGTTGCCATTTCCTTCTCCAGAGCTCCCCCTGGAGGCCCACACAATTATTTGCACCAATTTGTCCCTGGGCTTTGCAGGTGGCGCTAGTGGTAAAGAACCCACCCGCCACTGAATGAGACCTAAGAGACACAGGTTCAGTCCCTGGGTCAGGAAGATCCCCTGGAGGAGGACATGGCAACCCACTCTAGTATTCTTGACTGGAGAATCCCATGGATAGAGGAGCTACAGTCCACAGGGTCACAAAGCATCAGATACGACTGAAGCAACTTAGCACGTGAGCATGTCCATCAGTCCAGGAATTTGTAGTTTAGCAGGAAGTAGCAGAGGCCCTTCACTGTCCTGAAAGGATACCTTTGTTATTGGTTTGATCCAGGCTGCTCTTGGATCAAATTGTGTCTGAAATTTAAGACTGGAGGGAGGCCCATGCAGGGGTTATTCTCTATGACCTGATTTTTGCTTCCAAACTACCCAAAAGAGAAAACATTTTATTTATGCCTGTTTTGAAAACACACATAAACTGAATACTTGTATTATTTAGGACACTTTGCTTGTAAGTCACAGGAACCAACTCAAATTAAGAAAAAAAGGAGAATTATAAGGATATAGTATTTCACAAAACCCCAGGGCAGGACCATAGCCAGACCTCAGGAAAGAACCAGAAGGCTTCCAGAAGTCTCTCATTTCAGATTCTCTTTGTGCTTATGTTGAATTCATTTTCTCACTGCAGACTAGCCTTTTCTGCTCCCCAATCTGAATAGCATATGGGAGCACTCCGCTGTCCCACTTGATGGTTTCAGATCCAATTCACATTCCAAGAGAGACAATTGGCTTGGGTAGTGGTTTAGCTTCTCTTGGTCCACTATAGTAAGACCATGATGTGGAGTCACACACTCTCTGGGAATTTGATCTATTCCTAGAGAAATTTTCTTGGAGAACTGGCTCATGGTTTAAGCAAACATCCTCCATTTTAAGAACTCCTCTTGGAGTCTTGGCTGGAGTAGACAGTTCCAGATCTTGGGAGCAGGGAAGATTTTCCTGGAACCTCCTGATGGTAACTGCCGTGCATCACAACAGTCCCTGCTGGAGGATGTTGAAAGATGCTACAGTTGCCATGACCCCCATCTCCCTGTATCAAGAATGCAAGAGACCTACCTGGTGGTCCATTGGTTAAGACCCCATGCTTCCACTGCAGGGGACAAAGTTTTGATCCCTGATCAGGGAACTAAGACCCCACATGCCATGCTGCAAGCAATTCATGAGGAAGACAGACTTTTTTTGGGTGGGGGTGGGGAACCAGGCCTGGGACAAATTAAATATGTCTCAATATTTAAATATTTAATGTATATTTTAATTATTTTTATACATATAAAAGCTGTAATAACTGAAGCTAGCAAACTGTTAAAGTAAATGTTTCCCAGATAGCTCAGTTGGTAAAGAATCTGCCTGCAATGCAGGAGACCCTGGCTCAATTCCTGGGTCAAGAAGATCTGCTGGAGAAGGGATAGGATACCCACTCCAGTATTCTTGTCTTCCCTTGTGGCTCAGCTGGTAAAGAATCTGCCTGCATTGTGGGAGACCTGGGTTTGATCCCTGGGTTGGGAAGATCTCCTGGAGAAGGGAAAAGCATAACTCCAGTATTCTGGCCTGGATAATTTCATGGACTGTATAGTCCATGGGGTTGCAAAGAGTTGGACATGACTGAGTGACTTTCACTATCCTCTTACCTTGACAAATTTATCTTTAAAAGGCAAAATCCTAAATATTGTAAAGCTGTGGTTTTTATAGTTAGATTTAAGTTTTGAAAACTTAGGCATGATACAGCTAGAACCACATGTATAAAAATTAAAGAGTAATAAAAATTGCTTACTATTTTTAAATGTTCTTAAGCCACACATGCAATTGTGAACAGCACACTAATTTTCTAGTACTTTTGCAACCATGCATTGAAAGGCAAGAAAATACACACTAGGTAGTGAGCAAGACTTTATTGTTATTTATTTTGAGAGGAAGAATTTGACAAATTTAAAAATGTGTCTTTTCCTTTTACCTAAGCACTTTGCTGCTCAAATCATACCTACATTTCAAAGCACTGTCCACAGACTTTCAGTGCATTTGGATGCAACTGTCTTTTGTTTTGAGAACACAGGGCAAGAGGAATAGAGAAGCATCTCTTTGGGGCCTGGACAGTGTCTAGTCTCAGAGGAGATATTTAGGGAAACAGGTTATGCTGTCCTGGTGCTGAGCACTAGATCCTGAGTGACAGAGATGCTCATCCTGAGTAAACACATGTATTTGTTCTTTTCCTTCAGTTTTATTGAGATATAACTGACCAACAGCACTGTATAAGTTGAAGAAAGCAGGGAAAACCACTAGACCATTCAGGTATGACCCAAATCAAATTTCTTACAATTATACAGTAGAAGTGACAAATAGATTCAAGGAATTAGATCTGATAGATAGAGTGCCTGAAGAACTATGGACGGAGGTTCGTAACATCATGCAGAAGGTGGTGATCAAAACCATCCCCCAAAAAAAGAAACACAAAAAGGCAAAACGGTTGTCTGAGGAGGCCTTACGAATAGCTGAGAAAAGAAGAGAAATAAAAGGCAAAGGAGAAAAAGATATCCATCTGAATGCAGAGTTCCGAGGAATAGCAAAGAGAGATAAGAAAGCCTTCCTCAGTGAACAACGCAAAGAAATACAGGAAAACAATAGAATGGGAAAGACTAGAGATCTCTTCAAGAAAATTAGAGATACCAAGAGAACATTTCATGCAAAGATGGGCACAATAAAGGACAGAAATGATATGGACCTAACAGAACCAGAAGATAATAAAAAGAGGTGGCAAGAATACACAGAGGAATTATACAAGTTCATTAAGATCTCTTCAGATCAGAGCAGATCAGATCAGTCGCTCAGTCGTGTCCGACTCTTTGCGACCCCATGAATCGCAGCACGCCAGGCCTCCCTGTCCATCACCAACTCCTGGAGTTCACTCAGACTCACGTCCATTGAGTCAGTGATGCCATCCAGCCATCTCATCCTCTGTCGTCCCCTTCTCCTCCTGCCCCCAATCCCTCCCAGCATCAGAGTCTTTTCCAATGAGTCAACTCTTCGCATGAGGTGGCCAAAGTACTGGAGTTTCAGCTTTAGCATCATTCCTTCCAAAGAAATCCCAGGGCTGCCGGATAACCACGATAGAATGATCACGCACCTAGAACCAGACATCTTGGAGTGTGAAGTCAAGTGGGCTTTAGGAAGCATCACTATGATCAAAGCTAGTGGAGGTGATGGAATTCTACCTGAGCTATCTCAAATCCTAAAAGATGCTGTTCAAGTGCTGCACTCAACATGCCAGCAAATTTGGAAAGCTCAGCAGTGGCTACAGGATTGGAAAAGGTCAGTTTTCATGCCAATCTCAAAGAAGGACAATGCCAAAGAATGTTCAAACTACTGCACAATTGCTCTCAGTTCACATGTTAATAAGGTATTGCTCAAAATCCTTCAAGCTAGGCTTCAGCAGTCTGTGAACACAGAACTTCCAGATGTACAAGCTGGATTTAGAAAAGGCAAAGGAACCAGAGATCAAATTACCAAAATCCATTGAATCACAGAAAAAGCAAGAGAACTCCAGCAAAATATCTACTTCTGTTTCATTGACTACACTAAAGCCTTTGTGTGGCTCACAGCAAACTGTGGAAGATTCTTATAGAGATGGGAATATCAGACCAACTCACCTGCCTCCTGAGAAACCTGTATGCAGGACAAGAAGCAACAGTTAGAACTGGACATGGAACAATGTACTGGTTCCAAATTGGGAAAGGAGTATGTGAAGGCTGTATATTGTCACCCTGCTCACTTAACTTACATGCAGAGTACATCATGCAAAATGCCAGGCTGGATGAAGCATAAGCTGAAATCCAGGTTGCCAAGAGAAATATCAATAACCTCAGATAGGCAGATGACACCACCCTTATGGCAGAAAGTAAAGAGGAACTAAAGAACCTCTTGATGAAAGTGAGAGGAGAGTGAAAAAGCTGGCTTAAAACTCAACATTGGAAAACTAAGATCATGGCATCTGGTCCCATCACTTCATGGCAAACAGAAGGGGAAACAATGGAAACAATGACAGACTTTATTTTCTTGGGCTCCAAAATCACTGCAGACGGTGAGAGAGCCATGAAATTAGACACTTGCTCCTTGGAAGAAAATCTAAGGCAAACACAGTCAGGCATATTAAAAAGCAGAGACATTACTTTGCTGACAAAGATCCGCATAATCAAAGCTATGGTTTTTCATCTAGTCATGGATGTGAGAGTTGGACCATAAAGAAGGCTAAGTGCTGAAGAATTAATGCTTTTGAATTGTAGTGCTGGAGAAGACTCTTGAGAGTCCCTTGGACTGCAAGGAGACCAAAACAATCAATTCTAAAGGAAATCGACCTTGAAAATTCATTAAAGGACTGATGCTGAAGCTGAAGCTCCAATACTTTGGCCACCTGATACTTGGCTCCAAAGAGCCAAGTCATTGGAAAAGACCCTGATTCTGGAAAAGATTGTAGGCAGGAGGAGAAGGGGACAACAGAGGATGAGATGATTGGATGGCATCACCAACTCAATGGACATGAATTTGTGCAAACTCCGGGAGATAGTAAAGGACTGGGAAGCCTGGTGTGCTGCAATTTATGGGGTGGCAAGGAGTTGGACACAACTGAGTGACTGAACAAAAACATCAACTACAACTGTTTAAGTTTAAAATGTAGAGCATAATGACTGGACTCCCATATATCATGAAATGATTATCACCATAAGTTTAGTGAATATCTACCATTTCATATAGATACAAAATTAAAGACATAGAAAAATAATATTTTTTCTTGTGATGAGAACTCTTAGGATTTACTCTCTTAACCATTTTCATATATAACACACAGTAGCGTTACTTATATTTATCATGCTGTACACTACAGCCCTCGTACTTACTTATTTATCTTATAACTGGAAGTCTAGACCTTCTGACCACCTTCATCCAATTTTCCCTTCCTCTACCACCTGCCTCTGGTAACCACAAATCTGATCTCTTCTGTGAGTTTGTTTGGTTTTTAAAATAAATACATGTGTCTGTGATATGCAGAGTTCTCTAAAGCACAGGCAGGGGCTCATCTTGCCTGTGTCTAAGGACAGTACTGAATAGACCAAGCCAACATCGTCTCCCTTTATAGCTATGGTATTATACACAAAATACATATATTATTGTACTAAATGGTCATGCACATTAGTTAAAGTTATAAAACTTTTGCAACAGAATCATTATGACATATACAATGGAATGAGGTATGTGCTTTATTTGTGTTCAGGAGAACAAAAAAATGATGGCCAGTCTGTATCCATATCTGAGAAATACTGAATTGACGTTAAGTCAATTTCTTCACAGCAGGACTTCTCAGAGCCTTGAATATACTAATATGAATTATGACTGTCAAAGAGGGAGATAGAGCATGCAGTATTTTTAAAAATTATTTGACAACCAAAACGTTTTTCATGAATTAACATCTCACACATTTTTCAGAGATTTTGAACTACCGTGGCTGTCTTCAGTAGGAAAGAGTGGAAACAAAAAGGCAGCGCAGCAGTGGGAGAATCCACTGATTCCCAAGGTGACAGAGAAAACCCGCATCATCACCATGGCTCCATTCTGCAGATGACGGCAGTCTTGAGTAGTAAGCAACTGGAATTTAGTGGCTTGGCCACAGCGCTTACAAAGTATAAGGTCCAAGTTCAATCCCAAGCATTCTGAAATGTGTCTTTATGGTAGGTATCTAATGCCAGGGAAAGCTTTATTCCAGCAGTGAGTGTACTACCCAGTGATCTCTGCCCTCCACCTTCCTGGATCCCATCGATGTGCTGGACTCCAGGTAAGCTGACTCCACAGAGCCCTCCTCACCTGCGTGGGCCCTTGTAAGTTCTCCCCACTCTGATCCTCTGAGCCTGGCTGCCCAATGCTACTAGTGGAATGAACTGAACCAGACTGCCACTTCCTCAAGGTAAGGACTCTGGGTTATTCACATTATTTGAGTCCACAAAGTAGGACCAAATAAAAATTTGTGGATGACAGTTGATGCTAGAGATGATCTGTGATGTAATACCCACCAAATAACCCTCAAGGACCCAGAAGGATACCAATCCTTTTGATCCTTTTGATCAAGGATACCAATCCATCATGTGCTCTTTTGCATGAGACAATGTGATTCAAAAGTTGGACACGACTTATTGCCTAAACCACCACCACCACCATTATATGTACAGTTCAGTTGTACAGTTCAGTTCAGTTCAGTTCAGTCACTCAGTTGTGTCCAACTCTTTGCGAGCCCATGAACCGCAGCACACCAGGCCTCCCAGTCTATCACTGACTCCCTGAGTTTACCCAAACTCATGTCCATTGAGTCGGTGATGCCGTCCAACCATCTCGTCCTCTGTCGTCCCCTTCTCTTCCTGCCCTCAATCTTTCCCAGCGTCAGGGCCTTTTCAAACGAGTCAGCTCTTGACATCAGGTGTGTACAGCGATTCACAAATGGTAAGACATCAGACAATAATTATTATTAATATAGTTGCCATTGCCCTGATCAGTGATTGGTCCATTTCTAATGACCTACAGTACCTGAGCCAGACCTAGCACTTTGCCGAAGTCCAGGCATCTTTATGTGGCACATTGGAGGTGGTTCTTGAAGTAGTGGAGAGCTAGCTTGAACTGGATCTTATCATTGGTGTTGGCCCGGTATATGCGGTAGGTCTTCTCCAGGGCTGCCAGCTCTGGGTCCTCCACTGGAGAATGGGGCTGGTGACCTATAATCACATCTGAGCAGGACCCCACGAGCAGACTCCCGAGCCCATCAATAAAGAACTCTGCCAAGAGAAGGGAAGCATGAGAAGGAAATGTGACCTTCAAGCCACAGACCCAGGGCCCTATTGCAGCTCCGGAAGGAGAGTCAGGGGGGAAGGGACACAGTTTACACCCTTGGGGTGGTTCCACCCATGTGGAGCCACCTGCCCAGGCTAATGAGTTGGAAGGACAGACAGTGATATGGATAGAAAGACACAGATTAGCTTCCAACTGGACGGAACTGTGGACTCCAGGACTAAGGGCAGTTTAAGACAGAAAGTTCACCAGCTGCAGTTACAGAGGAAAGGAAGTCTGGAAATGCAGGTGCAGCAGGACATAGGGGCCAGAGCTGTAGGGAGAGGAAGGGGAAGTGTATCTCAGAGAGGTAGGAACAGCCTGTGGGAGGCAAGAAGGCAGAGAGAGTGGAGGGAGGCAGGGGAAACTGTGGGCTCCCCAGTTTGGGGAGAATGGGCAAGCTGCCTGATCTGTGGCACACGGCCTGCCCTCCCTCCTTCCCCGGGGGATAGCAGACTTCTGAGGTCAGTCCACAGCCCAGCTCCCTCTTCACTCTCCCAGTCTCCCCACCTGAGTGAGCCACTCGCTGCAGGCGGGGGTCAAAGCCAACTCTTTGGAGCCGCTCTGTGTGGGCCAGGAAGAAGTTAACAACGCCGCTGGTTACCACGCAGTTGGGGAAGCCGTCCAGGGGCCCGAAAGATCCTGTCCGCCGATGGAGACAGTCCCCATTCTTACTGTGCTCCAGGAACAGCTTAAACTGGAACATATTTCCAAGCACACTGCCACCTACCTAGACAGTGGGCAGAGAAATTGGCATTAGAGGACAGATGATATCCATGTAGCCCCTGCCAGGAAGCCTTACTGGATTGAACCTGTTATGACAAGAATCACACCCTTTCTCTCTCTACCCTTCAGACTAGGCCTACACCAAGTCCAAAGGGCAGACAACTCTGCTGTGCTTACCCTCCTGCAAGCTCACTCTTTCCACGTGGCTCAGTCCCTTCTGGTGCGAGAAGCAGTGTTTGGGTGCAGGTGAGAGGCAGCCTGCATATGCAGGTGTCCCTATACGGACTTCCTGCAGCCAGCCGTCTGTCTCAAGCTCCTTCCTCCCATTCTCTGTTCTTGGCTCACCTCTCTGCGCTGCCTGTCCCTGCACTCATGGGAGATGAGTGCATCTCTATGTTGGAGCCTAAGCAAAACAGGACAAGCAAGTATATCTGTTCCCGAACCATCATAATCACCCAGAGGGACACAGCAGTCTGCTGTCCCCTGTTCTTTCTCTCCTCCTCTTAGTAAATGGACTGAGTGTTGATGGACTAAATTAAGATCTAGCGACTATCCCACTAAAGCTGAAAATTTCCTACTTCCCTTGCAAGTTTTGACCATGTGTCTAAGTCCTTGCTGAAAGGATGTGATTTAGAATAGATGCTTGCTACTTTTATAAATATCACACTCTTAAAAGAAAACTGCTTGTCTTTTACTTCCCCTCTTTCCTCATTTCTTCTGACCATACAGCCAAGGACAACAAAAATGGACTAACAATGGGGAATGGAACTGGTCCAGGATGCCTCTGGAAGGAGAGTCCAGCACCAGCTCTCATTACAGGGGCAGGAACTGCACCTTCTATGTCATTTACGCTACTGTGATAGGGTCTCTAGAGACATTGTAGTCAAGCCAGATGCTTTGGGGACTGTCCCCTTGGAGTAAGGGATAACCATGGTCACTGTGCTACTTCTTATCCATTTTCTTTCTTTTTAACAGCTTTTTCTTTGACATATTAAAATTGTATATTTTGAGGTTATACATCTTGATGTTTTGATAGATGTATACACTGCGAAAAGATCACCACACTCAAGCTAATTAACAGATCCATCATCTCTACACAGTACAGTTATCTCTGCAAATTTCAAGATACAATGCAGTATTATTACATTTTTCTTCTCTTTCCTGTATGTGAATGGATTTTTGATGTTTTTGTTTTTTTTTTTTTCTCTCGTTAAGGCTGCACGTGCTTTCACATCTTTGTGCCATTTGCATGTTGTAAGGGTGTGTGACAGAACCAGAGCCCTGCTTGCCTTCTCCCACCACGGCAGGGAGGAAGTTAGAAGTGATGCATAAACATGACATTTCAAAGACGGAACAATGGTGCGTTTGGGGATGGGGGTTGGTGTAATTTGCTCAAAGAAAAGTAAGAATGGAGGCAGAAGCAGAACTCACACATCTGACTCCCATGTGAAGGTCTCAGCCCCAGCGGCCCCTCATCTCCTCCTGCATTGGCCCCTCCCCTCCTCTTTCCCACCCACCTCCTCCCCTGAACACTTCCCTCTCTGCCCTTCTCCTTCCCTTCCCCTCTGGCTTGTCATACAGAGGAGATAGAACCAGCAGCTCTCCCTTACCACATCCAGTTCGGTCTTCTCTAAGACATCCACTAGCACCTCAATCTTGGTCTTGTCATTGAAGAGAAAGTCATCGTCCACCCAGAGAACATATTTGGTGGTGACCTGAGATATGGCCAGGTTCCTACCAGCAAACCAACCCTGTGAGTAGAGTGAGGTTAGATAGTGGTGGCCTGCCCTGCTACCTATCAGCGTCACCTGGCAGCTTTCTCAGTTGCCAAGAGCCACGCTGCACTGCACCCCAAACAGTGATCAGGAACCTCTAGGTTAAAGGGAGTCCATGCCTCAGAGACACTGGGAGAAGGACAGGGGCCCTCTGGGTCAAAGACTGAGGCCAAGAAAGGTGAAAGAGTCCTTCCTTGGCTCTGTGGCCAATATGGACTGACGGAAGTCTCTTTTCACCTGACAGAGTCTCTGGGGCTCTCAAG
The DNA here is from genome assembly GCF_019923935.1 of Bubalus bubalis. Lineage (NCBI taxonomy): Eukaryota > Metazoa > Chordata > Mammalia > Artiodactyla > Bovidae > Bubalus > Bubalus bubalis. The sequence continues at coordinate 25,707,012 of NC_059159.1, read as the reverse complement.
CCCTTTCCCCTCATGGAGCCTGGAAGCTGTTGCGGGGGAAGGGGCACTCTGGTGTGTATCATGTCCACCTCCTCCTTTCTTTGAAGGAAGGTGAGTGGAGGAGATGCATCAGAGAGGGTGACATGATAGGGATGAGCGGTTTCTCTGCTCTTGGACCTGCAAGCCAGGAAACCAGACTGTCAGACACTGCAAGTCACTCAGAAGGATCGCAATCAATTTCTAAACCATGTGTGAGAAAAGGTGGATTAACCACCCTGTTAATGCAGAAAAGGGAAAGTGACCTGATTTCTCTGTGAATTTGGAGTCAGCAAAAGGACTCAGAGGAGAATTCCACACCCTCCCATGCCAGGATCTTGCTGCCTAGCGAAGTCTACTGAAGCTGGCCCCTCCGGGGTAAGGACCTGACTCTGACTGAGGCCCTCTTGTCCCAGGATTCAGGTGTCTCCCCACCCGGGAGGGACATACCTTGCCGTAGGGCATGGTGTAATACTCCACATGGCTGTCATTAATTTTCAGGGGCTCCTTGCTGTCATCAGCCACGATCACGGTCAAGTCTGGGTAATACTCACGAATGCTCTGGAGCATGGTCATGAGCTTGTGAGGACGGAGGAAAGTTTTGGTGGCAATGGACACCAGGTTTCTGAGCTTCCTCTCTGAGCAAGAAAGGGTAGGCATCAAGAGTTCTGTCTTTGGGAAGCCTCACTGTCTTGACTTGAGTCGTTCTGAGGGTTTCTGTATATCACGACCTCTCAAGTGTTTGTGGACCTCAGGCCTCTTGTGTATAGTCAGTGCTTAATAAGAGTTCATTAGTTGGATTAGAAAAATATATTTAAACATATCCTATTTGTTTTTCATGGCATCTGGTTCCATCACTTCAAATAGATAGGGGCAAATAGATGGGGGAAAAGTGCAAACAGTCTTGGGCTCCAAAATCACTGCAGACAGTGACTGCATGAAATTAAAAGACACTTGCTCCTTGGAAGAAAAGCTATGACAGACCTAGACAGTGTATTAAAAAGCAGAGACTTCACTTTGCCAACAAAGATCTGTATAGTCACAGCTGTGGTTTTTCCAGTAGTCATGTACAGATGTGAGAGTTGGACCATGAAGAAGGTTGAGCACCAAAGAATTGATGCTTTCAAACTGTGGTGTTGGAGAAGACTCTTGAGAGTCCTCCTTGGACTGTAAGGAGATCAAACCCGTCAATCCTAAAAGAAATCAACCCTGAATATTCATTGGAAGGACTGATGCTGAAGCTCCAATACTTTGGCAACATGATGCTAAGAGCCAAGTCATTGGAAAAGACCCTGATGCTGGGAAAGATTGAGGGCAGGAGGAGAAGGGGGCAACAGAGGATGAGATGGTTGAATGGCATCACCGACTCGATGGACGTGAGTTTGAGCAAGTTCCAGGAGATGGTAAAGGACAGGAAAGCCTGGCGTGTTGCAGTTCATGGGGTTGCAAAGTGTCAAACATAACTTAGCGACTGAAAAACAAAGATAATGATTTGTTTAAATTTTGTCTGTGTTCTATTCTAAAGTCTCTTTCTTGGTTCTGTTGGTTCCATTCTGCTGTTTCCTACTTTCTACCTGGACGTTTCATTTTATGCTTGCCTGTCTGTACTGGGCTTGCATCGTGCTTTCATGCTAGGAGTTGAGATGTATAGAGCCTTGCCCATCAGGGGATTCGCTATGTAGAGTCACAGGTCCCAGGAAGAGGAGAAAAGCTCTAAAGGACTTGGACCTGCCCTGTCATCAGCTGCACTCCTACGGAGAAACTTGCCTGATCTTTATCCTCTGGAAGATGTAAGTGGAAACAGGTCCACTTGGAGATCAGAAGCGGGTAGACCAGGTTGTGTGATTTATAGAAACAGTTAGAGAAAGGACAGCCTTTCTGTGGAAATGACCCTTGGGTCAAACAACCGTAGCTGCTGGTGTGTTTAGAAGATCTAGCCACAGAATGGAGCCATGCCAGCTGATAGGCAGCTGGGTCGTCTTGGGGGGTGGGATCAGCTGGAGTTAACACATGCTCAAAGTCACACCCCACCAACTGTTTGTGCATGAGTGCAACAGAACCCCACTGCAGAGCCACTTTCTCAGAATGACAGAAGTCAGAGGTCATTCTGTTGCACCATTACCCAGCTCCTCCTGAGTCTTTGGGAGTGAGTGGAAGTAAGACAGGAAGACAATAGTGCAGTCACTTCAGAAAAAGACTGGCCTTGGGCAGAACAAGCCTTGCAAACTAAAGAACAAAGGCCCTTGGGGTCCAAGTCCCGGGGGGAGAAACCAGGATCACAGATATAAAAGATTAACGTTACTTCTGGTCCACTACTGAGTATACCTAGTTCCCACAAGACAAGAAGCTCAACTGTAAATTTTAACCACATCTGTTCTTGGGCTTCCTTGCAGAAAATTCTCATGCATTTCTTCCCCTGCACAGAAACACTCTCTATTCCTGACAGCCATCATGCAGCCACCTGCTGCTGATCCGAGAAATTTGATGGTTTCTGGAAATTATCAGTGATCATGAGACAAACCATCCCTTTTGCTATAAAAGCAACTCACCCATTTTACCCATGGAGCTGGCATTTTTCCTGCCTTCTCTCTTATGTACAAACTATCTCTGTGAATAAAAGGCTTTGCATGCTGAAGAATCTTGTGGAAGTGATATTCATTTCTATGGTATGGTATGGTATGGTCCGAGAATGTGGAAAGGGCTCAGTAACAGAAAGAGGCATGTAAATCATGTTCAAGAGCGTGTTGAATGAAAGCCCTACCTTTTCTCTTCTCAGGCCACGTAACAAGTTTGGTTCTTTCATTACAGTAAAGAGAGAATCAGGAGCCTGAGTTACCACAGGAGGTAGTCCAGGTGGGAGACTCCTGGCCAGGTGGGTGGTATAGCTTTCTGCTTTGAGATTCTTTATTGTTCCAAACACAGAGCAATGATAAAGAAATATGCAAAGACAGAGCCATGTTCAAAAACAGATGACATTTCTTCCAAGGAACAGGAATCAAAAGCAGTGAGCAGAGCTGGAGCTGAGTCTGCTGCAATCTGGGGTCAGAAGAGCAGAGGCTGGGAGGCAGATTTGAGTGTTAATGGAATAAAAGTGTCTCATGAAGTATGTGGGTCCACAACCAGGGTTTTTGCTAGAAACCATGGACTGGAACCAGGCTGCACTCCCTCCAGCTCTCACGACATACTACCTGCTGGGCGAGGAACCTCAGAGAGCCATCATCCCCAAACACACCTCTGGGTTCAGAGATGACACCACCTCACACAGCCGTGTCCTGTGCCAAGCCACCCTCAGGCCCAGCAACTGGCTCTTTGGTGATGCTCATATCACTAGGGGACAGGGACCCCAAGACTGTAGTATATAATGATGGACTGAGAATCTGGGGCAACTGTAAAGCTGTGAGATGGGAAGGAATGAGGAGAGAGAAAGAGGGAGAGAGGAGAAAACAAAACAAGCTTGTAAAGCCTCGTATTCAAGATGAGCCACCAGCAAAAATCCCAAGACATTCAAATAAAACTAGTTGTAAAGAACAACAGCCGGCAAATCCACCCTGTGCTAGAAGAATCCACTCTAGATAGACAAACAATAGACGAATCTGAAAGGGACTTAAAGTGAGAATGTTTAAAATCTTTAAAGTGATAAATCACAGAATCACATAAATGAAAAAGAAAATATGAAACAAAACAGGCATAAAAAATGAGAATATTTAGATATGAAACCAACTTAAAATTATTTAAGATATATACAAAGAATCAGAAGGGAGACATGACTTAAGATATTAAAAAAATTTTTAACAAGCGTAAGAGAATTCTATGAACAACTCAAAATATACAATTTATGTATATACAAATATACAACAACTTTAAGACAACTTTATAGAAACATTTTAAATTGATTCAATGTACATACAGATCAATAACCATTGAAGCGGTAGAGCTGTTAGCTTTAAATTTCTTCCCTTTCTCTCACTCTTTCCCATTCACATTCCCACCCCAACCAAAACTTGGACCAAAAAAAAAAAAAGACAAAAGGACAGACAAGTTTTAATAAAACCCCCAAGGACATTCCTATTTTATTATAATTCAATTCATTTCAGCAAACAGTGAAAAAAGGAAAGGCATCTAACATGTCTTATGAGACTTGTATAATATTGATAACAAAACTGAGCAAGGACATTACAGAAAAAGACAGTCTCAGTTTTGAATACAGATATAAGAATCATCTATAAAAATAGCAACAAATTTAATTCAGCATTTAATCAAATAACACACTGCAATCAAGATGGGTTAATCCCGAAAATGCAAGAACAATTTCAACAGCAGAAAATCAATGTAAGTCACTTCATGAACCCAGTTAAAGGAGAAAAACTATTTCAGTGGGTGCAGACAATTTCTTTGATAAAATTCAATACTTATTCATATAAATATGAAAACTCTCAGCAAGGAAATACAAAGTAGAAACGGAAAAATTCTTAGAAACAGAAGGAAAGAAGGAAACTTTCTTACCCTGACACATCTACCACACTCCTGCCCAGCAAACGAGAATAGTGGCGTAACACTAGAATGTTCTTAAAGTCAGGAACAAGTGAAAGTGTGTGCTGCCACTGCTATTATTCAACACTGTACTGAAGATTTTACCAAAACACATTAAGAAAAAGAAACAAATGATAAGAATTGTAAAGGAAGAGATAAAAATCATTTAACAGACTCTATATGTTAAAAAAAATCACTAATATGTGTGCAAGAAGGATGCCTATTAAGTCCAACATTCAAAAATCACTAATGTCCTATATACTAACATTAGTTAAAATGTAGAACAAAATCCAATTTATAAAAGTAAAATAAAATAAAATATAAACTACCTAAGACCAAATCCAATAAAACGTACAATTCCTTTACAAATAAGACTAAAAAATAAATTACTGAAGAATCTATGAAGAGACTATGACATGGAGAGTGTCACATGGAGAGAGATAGCAGATTCATGGTTGTGAATATTCAACTTCATAAAACTGTCAATTTATCTCTAATTAATCAACAAATTTTAGAAAATTCTAACCAAAATCTCAACGCATTTTGGAGGATCTTGATGAGCTGATGCTAAAACTCTAATGAAAAAGTAAATGACCAAGAAGAGCTAAGAAAATTTCACTAAATGAAGTACAGTCATCCTGCAACACAGAATTTATCTGCACTAGATAGAAAACCTGTTATAAAGCATATGGAAATGTTGTAAAATGAGCCCCAGGATACAGATCAATGTGCTCCAACAAAGGCTGGTTCAAACCCCTACATACAAAAAGCTGTGTGTGTGAGCAGCTGGCTGTTCAAGCGTGACAAGGCTGGACCACTTGGTCCATGGTGGTGGGAAAATAGGCTCTCCATATGTAAAATATTAGGTCCCTATCACATGCCACACATAAACATAACTTCTAGTTGGATTAAGTATCTAAATGTGAGAAACAAGCATATGTAACTTTTGAAAAAAAATACAGGAGAATATCTTTATGGCTTCAATGTAGGGAAGAATTTTTTGAATTAAGGCAAAAAAGCAAAAGCTAGAAAAAAAGAATGAATCAATTTTATTAAAGGATAAAGTTTTATAACACAAAAGACCCCAGAAGCAAAACCAAAAGACAAGCCATGGACTGATGAAAGGCCAGAAACTAGAATTTTATGCCATACAATGTGATAAGTTTTATGAAAAGTTCAAAAATGCATTATACCATACTGTATGCTCTGTGTGTGCACATGTGTGTAGGAATAGAAATCTACATATTAAACATCTACATATTAAACGTGTACAGAAACCAGGAAAAGAAAGACCATGACTGTTGGAAGAAGGGAGGGAAATAGGACTATGGAGATTTCCATTTTATGGGTAGTACTTCACCTTTAAGACAAATCTGAAGCCAAAAAAGCTTTTTTGTGAACTTCTTGTGTTGATTTCTTTTATTTTTGAGATAGTTATGATGATGTTAAGCACATACTGTAAATTCCTCTCTGTAGATATTTAATCCTATTGCTTTTAAATAAGTTATATTTTTAATAGAATCTATCTGAATACATTACATTTTGAATATACAGGAAATATCGTCAAAAATGCCAACTAGCTCAAAATCCCAAATATACTGAAAGTTATACCATGAAAATACTTCTTCCCATCTCTGTCCCCAACATTTTGGTTCCTCCCCAGGAGTTTACCAGTATTACTAACTTCTTGTTCATTTTTCTGTAATCAAGCAGTTACATCGTCTTTTTTACCCCCCCTTTTTTTTTTTTACAGAAATAATAGCTTACTTTTCACTCTTTGTACCTTGCTTACATCTTGGAAAGCATTTTGTATCAGTATAAAAAACACTTCCGGCTCACGTTTTCCTCCTCTGTCCTTCTGAATGTCATTGCGTGGCATTTCATTATACCCATGGACCACACTTGATTTAACCCCTGGTGACTCAGATGGTAAAGAATCTGCTTGCAATAAGGGAGACTCAGGTTCAATCCCTGGGTCGAGAAGATCCCCTGGAGAAGGGAATGGCAACTCACTCCAGTACTCTTGCCTGGAGAATCCCACAGGCTCGCAAAGGGTCAGACATGTCTGAGCGACTAACACACACAACCATTTTTAAGGTTTTTGTCATTGCAAATAATGCTGCAATAAACACCCTCAAACAAATGTCTTTTCACACAGATGTAAGCATCTAAAGGATAATTCATACAAGTGGAATCGCTGACCCAACGTGCGTATACATTTAAAATGTTGACAGACATTGCTAAGTTGCTCCAGAAGGGTTGTGCCAATTTACATTCCTACTGGCAGTTTAAAAGAATGTTTCCTCACTCCTCCTCCAGTACTTTTTGATATGGATGTAGTTTTCATTTGCACTTAGTGTGAGACTGAACATATATTTTAATGACTGAAAGTATACTTGAATTTAACTTTTTGTGAACTGGCTTATTCTTCTCTTATTTGTTCTATTCTTATTGATTCACAACATCACTGACTCAGTGAACATGAAAGAGCCAACTCCGGGAGATAGTGAAGAACAGAAAAGCCTGGCATGCTGCAGTCCATGGGGTCACAAAGAGTCGGACATGACACAGAGATGAAACAACAACCATCTACTTTATAGGACTACAGTGAGAAATTATTTATGTATTTGGCCACACTGTGCAACATGTGGGATCTTAGTTCTCTGACCAGGGGTCAAACCAGTACCCCCTGCACTGGGAGCATGGAGTCTTAACCACTGGACAACCAGGAAAGTCCTCACAAATACTCTTAAGTAAAATTAGATCTTTGACTTTGTGTTGAAGGTATTTTCCCCCTAGTTTGTCCTTTGACTTTGCATATGGTAGATTTCTGTCCAAAAAAATTATTAAAAATTTGGAATTCCCTGGCAGTCCAGTGGTTAGGACTCCATGCTGTCACTGCCGAGGGACGAGATTCGATCCCTGATCAGAGAACTGAAATTCCACAAGCCATGTCAGAGGCCATAAAAAAGAAAAACAATTAAAAATTGTTATGTATTTTATGTTTCCAGTCTTTTATGGCCTTTGGGTTTTGTGTCACATTTAGAAAAATCTTATAATCCAAAGTTGTTTTTAAATTCCTTTTTCTTTTTTCTAGTTATTGTTTAGTTGCTAACTCTTTGGGACCCCATGGACTGTAGCCTGCAAGGCTCCTCTGTCCATGGGATTTCCCAGACAAGAATACTGGAGTGGGTTGCCATTTCCTTCTCCAGGGGATCTGCCCAACCCAGAGATCAAACCAGGGTCTCCCGCTTGGCAGGTGATTCTAAGCCACCAGGGGAGCACTTTTTTGAATACTTATAAAAAATGAGGGTTTTCTCTATTGGGAATTTATCTTGATGTGAGGTGTGAGATATATTCAACTTGTCATTCTCCATATAGCTACACAGTTATCCCACATGATTTCTTGAATAATCCATCTTTTCCCCCCTTTAATTTGAAAAATTACCTTTATCATATGGTAAAATTTCAACTTGTCTAGTTCTAGATTTCTAATTTGATGCTATTGATATATCTATTCCTCGTCCAGTACCACTCTGTTTTTATAATTATTCTCCTACTCTGTCTCAGAGGATCCCTTCTGAATCTCATCAGTAGTCTATAGGACCCACTATGGAGCCCCAGGAACAAGGGCCTTACCTGGTCCAGGGTCATACAACTTAGGCATAACAGGAAAGCGGATGGTCACTGGAAACTTGGCCACTGAGGAGTTGGACTCCAGACTCACTGGAGGGAGAAATAAGGTCAGAGTTGTGTACTGCGTCTGGGTTACTCCCTATGCTGCCCAGGAAGCCAACGAGATGGGAGAATGAGAGATTGGTGGGAGGAGACTGAGGACAGCGTGGAGTCTACGGCATCTGAGCTCCTGACTTGCTGTGTGTCCCTGGGGCAACCCACTGACTGCCTCTGAAACTCACATTTCTTCCCCATGTGGCTCTGTAGGGTGAAGTGGGCTTGGCATCAGAGGGGTGGGTTAAGTTTGACTTTGTTATTTATCATCTGAAATACCTTGCGTAAATCATTCATCTCCTTCACCATCTACAAAACCAGGAAAACTCTACCTGCCTCATTTGACCTCTCAGGGTCATTCTGTGATAAGAAACATTTGAACACCTGAAGGTTGGAGGGAACTCTCTCCCTAGTTTGTGTTCATGGGAAATCTATCCCACAGTTCATTCTGTGTGTGGGTGGGTGTCCTGGGAATGCATCCTGTGGAGCTGCTCAAAATGGGAAAGAGTGCCTTTAATTCATCCAGAAAGAAATTGGGGCTGCCCTTAGGGTCAGCAGTTATTCTCCCAGGAATTCCGGGGCTGGGATGGGAGGAGGAAGACAAAGCTACTGCCCTCCCAACTGCAGGTTTCCTCACATCCCACTTTCTGGTTAGTGCCCAGGACAAGACACTGGGGCACAGACTGCACCCTCTGTACTGCAGCTGAAATCGTCAGCTCTGCTCGCTGCCGAGAATGAGAAACAGAGCTGGGCACACAGCACAAATGATCTGCCTTCATGGAGAGACGAGCGGGCATTTGCCTGTCCTGTGGGGTCAATGGCAATGGGGGGATATTACTGGAGACAGTAATTGGAAAGTACAGTGTTTAGAGTTAGAAATAGGAGCTAGGGAGGCAGGCTTCTGGGAGAAGGAAGACTTCAAGGGCTGGTGGTGTTTTTCTGGGTCCCTAAGCATTTTGTCATCCAAGGAGAGGCTCTCACCCACATCCACCCTGTGGTGCTGGTATTCTGTGCTGGTGTATGTCACGTGCTGGAGGATGAAATTCAAAACCTTCCGGCTACTGGTCAAAATGGTCAGCTGCTTCTGGCCTCTGCCCTGCACCACACTGTCTGGGGTGTCAGCGAGGGTGTTCAGTGTCCCCAGAGAAGCTTTCAGGGTGACCTAGGGTGGATGAGACAGCAAGACTAAATGCAAAGAACAGCACATACCCAGGATGGCCAGCAGGGGGCAGAGCACATAAGGATGAGAGGATAGATAGTGCCCCTGAAATGTAGAGTAACTCTGCAGGAGTTACTGCCTCAGCTTCAGCAAGGAAGATAGTCCTAAGACCTGGTGTGTTCAAGGGAAACTTCTGAAACATTCTTAACTCTTGCCGTGCAGGATACCATTTTTTTTTTACTAGTTTATTTTTATCGTAATTAATTATTTTTGCCTGTGCTGGGTCTTTGTTGCTGTGTGTGGGCTTTCTCCAGGTACAGCAAGTGGGGGCTACTCTTCCTTGCCCCGGGTGGGCTTCTCTTGTTGTGGAGCTCGGGCTCAGGAGTTGTGGTGCACAGGGCTTAGCTGCCCCGAGGCATGTGGGATCTTCCCAGACCAGGGATCAAACCAGTGTCCCTTGTATCACAAGGCAGATTCTTAACCACTGGGCCACCAGGGAAGCCTCAGGATACAATCCTTAAAGATTTCTTCCTACCCCTGCTGGCGGCTCCTTGAATTCCGTTTGCCAGTTCCTCCTCATCCATCAGACCTCCAAAGAGAGTTTTTCAGGGCTTGGTTCTGAGTCCTTTCCCCTTCTTAACCTTTCTTATTCCAGTTGAGCTATTTCAAATCCTAAAAGATGATGCTGTGAAAGTGCTGCACTCAATATGCCAGCAAATTTGGAACACTCAGCAGTGGCCACAGGACTGGAAAAGGTCAATTTTCATTCCAATCCCAAAGAAAGGCAATGCCAAAGAATGCTCAAACTACCGCACAGTTGCACTCATCTCACACACTAGTAAAGTAGTGCTCAAAATTCTCCAAGCCAGGCTTCAGCAATACGTGAACCATGAACTTCCAGAGGTTCAAGCTGGTTTTAGAAAAGGCAGAGGAACCAGAAATCAAATTGCCAACATCCGCTGGATCATGGAAAAAGCAAGAGAGTTCCAGAAAAACATCTATTTCTGCTTTGTTGACTATGCCAAAGCCTTTGACTGTGTGGATCACAATAAACTGTGGAAAATTCTGAAAGAGATGGGAATACCAGACCACCTGACCTGCCTCTTGAGAAACCTATATGCAGGTCAGGAAGCAACAGTTAGAACTGGACATGGAACAACAGACTGGTTCCAAACAGGAAAAGGAGTACGTCAAGGCTGTCTATTGTCACCCTGCTTATTTAACTTCTATGCAGAGTACATCATGAGAAAAGCTGGGGTGGAGGAAGCACAAGCTGGAATCAAGATTGCTGGGAAAGGGGAATACATGTATACCTGTGGCGGATTCATGTTGTTGTATGGCAAAACCAATACAATATTGTAAAGTAATTAACCTCCAATTAAAATAAATAAATTTATATTAAATCTAAAAAAAAGATTGCTGGCAGAAATATCAATAACCTCAGATATGCAGATGACACCACCCTTATTGCAGAAAGTGAAGAGGAACTAAAAAGCCTCTTGATGAAAGTGAAAGAGGAGAGTGAAAAGGTTGGCTTAAGGCTCAACATTCAGAAACTAAGATCATGGCATCTGGTTCCATCACTTCATGGCAAATAGATGGGGAAACAGTGGAAACAGTGGCTGAATTTTTTTGGGGGGGGCTCCAACATCACTGCAGATGGTGATTGCAGCCATGAAATTAAAAGACGCTTACTCCTTGGAAGAAAAGTTATGATCAACCTAGATAGCATATTAAAAAGCAGAGGCATTACTTTGTCAACAAAGGTCCACCTAGTCAAGGCTATGGTTTTTCCAGTAGTCATGTATGGATGTGAGAGGTGGACTATAAAGAAAGTTGAGCACCTAAGAATTGATGCTTTTGAACTGTGGTGTTGGAGAAGACTCTTGAGAGTCCCTTGGACTGCAAGGAGATCCAACCAGTCCATCCTAAAGGAGATCAGTCCTGGGTGTTCATTGGAAGGACTGATGTTGAAGCTGAAACTCCAATACTTTGGCTACCTGATGTGAAGAACTGACATTTGAAAAGACCCTGATACTGGAAAAGATTGCGGGCAGGCGGAGAAGGGGATGACAGAGGATGAGATGGTTGGATGGCATCACTGACTCAATGGAGATGAGTTTGAGTAAACTCTGGGAGTTGGTGAAGGACAGGGAGGCCTGGCGTGCTGCAGTCCATGGGGTCGCAGAGAGTTGGACACAACTGAGCGACTAAACAAAACTGAACTGAACGTTCTCACTGGAGGCGTTGGCTTTAATACCATTCATATGCTGATGCTTTGAAGATGCACATCTTTAGCTCCTATCTCTCTGAGATCCAGCTGCCTGGCTGATTGCTCTGCTAGGAAGTTTCATGATCTTCAAAACTTGATTTATTGATTGTTTTCAATAAACCTGTTTTCCACCCCATCCATGGTTTTCTCTGCCTTGTGAATAGCACCTTTACCCACTCAGCTGTTCAAGTCCCCAACAGAAGTCACTCCTGTCCTGCTGTTTCCCCAACACCTGCAGTCAATCTATGAGTGAGTCCTGTTGGGTCCACCTTCAACATGTAGCTAAAATCCATTTGCTTCTCTTCATCCCCACTGCTATTCTCTTCCCTTGCCTTCTTGTCTTCTGCAACAGCCAGTTATCTTTAGGAAAAGTAACCTGGATAACTTATATGCAGAGTACATTATGTGAAATGCCAGGCTGAATGAAGCTCAAGCTGGTATCAAGATTGCCAGGAGAAATATCAACAGCCTCTGATATGCAGATGACACCACCCTAATGGCAGAAAGTGAAGAGAAATTAAAGACCCTCTTGAAAGTGAAAGAGGACAGTGAAAAAGCTGGATTAAAACTCAACATTCAAAAAATGAAGATCATGGGATCCGATCCCATCTCTTCATGGCAAATAGAGGGGGAAATAATGGAAACAGTGACAGATTTTATTTTCTTGTGCTCTAAAATCAGTGCAGATGGTGACTGCAGCCATTAAATTAAAAGACACTTGCTCCTTGGAAGAAAAGCTATGACAGATCTAGACAGCATATGAAAAGGCAGAGACACCACTTTGCCTACAAAGGTCTATATTTTCAAAGCTATGGTTTTTCCATAGTCATGTATGGATATGAGAGTTGGACTGTAAAGAATGATGAATGCTGAAGAATTGATGCTTTTGAACTGTGGTGTTGGAAAAGACTCTTGAGAGTCCCTTGGACTGCAAGGAGATAAAACCAGTCAATCCTAAAGGAAATCAGTCCTGAATATTCATTGGAAGGACTGATGCTGAAGATGATGCTCCAATACTTTGGCCACCTGATGCGAAGAGCCAAGTCATTGGAAAAGAGCCTGATGCTGGGAAAGATTGAAGGCAGGAGGAGAAGGGGACGACAGAGGAAGAGATGGTTGGATTGCATCATCGACTCAATAGACATGAGTTCGAGCAAACTCTGGGAGATAGTGAAGAACAGGGAAGCCTGGTGTGCTGCGGTCCACGGGGTCACAAAGAGTTGGACATGACTGAGCCACTGATCAACAACAACCTGGATAATGTCATTCCTGCTAAAAATGCTTTAGTCAATCAACGGATACTCTGAGATCCAAACTACAGGTCCTGGGAAAAGAGCAGACTGACTTCCTGCCTTCAAAAAGCTTGCGTTCTAGTGGGGAAGAGTGGCAATAAGCATATCATGACACATATAAAGTACTTTGGGTATGATAAGAGCCATGAAGAAAGTAACACAGTAGAAAGTGACAAAGGTGGGGGAGGGAGGAGGGGGGTGAGGGTACTTGGTAGCGAGGTGGGCAGAGGTGTCCTCTGGAGAACAGAGCAGCTCCATCACCGCCCATTCCGGCCTCTGCCTGGGAAAACTAAAAACTACACTTCCCAGACTCCTTTTCAGTTACGGTTCTGAATGCAATTTGCATCCCACCCGTCAGACATACTTGCAGAGACCTTAATTTGGAGCTGTGTTAAGTAGCGAAAGAAGGACAGGCCCAGAGCATCCACCTTGCTGGTGCTGACCCAAACAGAGGCAACACAGCCCAGCTGTGGCAGCAGCTTCCCCTTGAGCTGAAGCCAGCAGGAGCCTTGGTGGTCACTTCTTTGAAAGTCCTCCCTGGAACTTCAGCCACCCCATGCCTGGAAAATTCATGACTTCTATAGGTACCCTTCCCCCACTCCCCACCATGGACTCATGTCTAATATTTAATCAGGATAGAGGTTCTGTCAAAATCTGAGACCAGCCACCACTGGGGGAAGCAAGCATAGGTAGTGAGCCAAGGACAGGATGCCAAGAGCTAAAGGAAGCTGGGAAGGGGACTCTTGCCTTATAGATGGGAGCGTCTGGTCCTTCAAACTGGAGACCTGGAGGATACAAGGAAAAGGACAATCAACACCATTTGAGACCATGCCCTCACCTTCCTGTCCGACTCCTACACGTCCCTCCAGAGTCATCTCAAGTGTCACCTACCCAGGGTGTTTGCTGGCCACCCCCCCCCCCTTCCCAGGGCTCCATCAGATGGTGTCCCATGGTCCTCCTCAAACTCTGGTGGTGCTAAAGCCTCTGCTGCCCACCGTCAGTTTTGGATGGGTGCTGTGAATTAATCCACTCCCTTCCAGATATCTCTGGTACTGAAGGGAAGAAAGCAATAGATAAATAATGAATCATCCATATATGAATTTCCCTAAATAGTCAAATTCAGAGAGACAGAAAATAGAATGGTGGTTGCCAGGGGCTGAGGGGCAAAAGGGAGTTAATGTTACATGGATACAGAGTTTCAGTTGGGAGGGTGAAACGTTCTAGAGATGGATGCTGGTTGTAGAACAATGTAAATATACTTAATGCTACAGAACCGGACACTTAAAAATGGGTAAAATGGTAAATTTTACGTTATGTGTATTTACCCACAATGAAAGAAAAAGAACTATGAGAAATGGCAAATCCTTTTTAAATGACTATTCAAAAACACTAGCAATTTATCCCAAATGTTTTTGTTTTGTTTTTTTTTTAAGTTGCTCAGTCGTTTCCGACTCTTTGCGACCCCATGGACTGTAGCCCACCAGGCTCCTCCCTCCATGGGATTCTCCAGGCAAGAGTACTGGAGTGGGTTGCCATTTCCTTCTCCAGGGTATCCCAAATGTTTTTTACTTTAGCATCTATCTCTGTTCTTATGACTAATTCAAGCTCTAATTCAAACATATCCTCCCTATGCGCTCTTAGGTAACTTACTAAACTCATCTTTGAAGTTGGCAAAATAATATTTACCTCACAGAGAAGTGATGCTGAACTAACTAGAAGAGTGTGTAAAAACCAGTCGTGGAGGGGAGTTTTAACTGGCTGCTGCTGCTGCTAAGTCACCTCAGTTGTGTCCGACTCTGTGTGACCCCATAGATGGCAGCCCACCAGGCTCCCCCGTCCCTGGGATTCTCCAGGCAAGAACACTGGAGTGGGTTGTCATTTCCTTCTCCAGTGCATGAAAGTGAAAAGTGAAAGTGAAGTCGCTCAGTCGTGTCTGACTCTTAGCGGCCCCATGGACTGCAGCCTACCAGGCTCCTCCGTCCATGGGATTTTCCAGGCAAGAGTACTGGAGTGGGGTGCCATTGGCATAGACATTCTTTTCCTATGCACTCCTTGGAGGCGGGCTCATGCTTTGATGCTGGAGGACACCGAGCAGCCCACTACTCCCTAAGGTTCCTCAAGGCACCTAGGTTTCTGTCCTCTTCTATATAATCTCAGATCCCCATGGAGGTCACAGCTACTAAGGGTGATTCCCGGTGACGGAAAGAGTGAGACCAACATTAAATGAAGTCATGTCAAGCTTTGTGCACTGTGCTGGATACACAGCATGAACGACTGTTGCCTTCTGCTCCCACCTTTCGCTTGAGAAGGAATAAGAAGAAAGTTGTTTTGGTCTTCTGAATGGAGAGGTACCTACCTGGGATGGGAATTGTGTGCAGGGGCATCACCTCCACCCCGTGGACCGGGTACCCAAAGGGGAGGTTGGCCTGAGCCAGCAGGGGCGGTGGGCGAGGCAGCCCTTCTCTGTAGGGAAACAAAACCATTAGCAGCTGCCTTGACACCTGTCCCTGGTTAGTTCTTAAAGTGATGTCTGTACCCAGAGCTTTGTGCTGCCAATGGGGAGGAATCATTCATAGATGGTCCCAATCGGCCCTCCATTCTCTCGCCCCTTTATTCCTGCTCCTCTCTCCAACCTCTAACTCTACAAAGAATTGAAGCAGATTACAACAAAGCACATTCAAAATCAAAACCACAACTAGCAGGACTTTCCTGGGGGTAAAGAATCTGCCTGTCAGTGCAGGGGGCTCGCATTTAACACCTGGTCCACATGCCATAGGGCAACTAAGCCCATGTGCCCCAACTACTGAGTTCACACTCCCTAGAGCCCATGCCACCGCAGTGAGAACCCCACGCACTGCATGTAGAGAGTAGCTCCCACTCACCGCAACTAGAGAAAAGCCCATGTAGCAATGAAGAACCAACACAGCCAAAACAAAACAAAACAAAACAAAACAAAACAAAAAACAGTGAAAGGGAATTCCTTGGTGGTCCACTAGTTAGCGCTCTCAAACTGCCGATGGTCTAGGTTCAACCCCTAGTTGGGGAACTAAAATTCCACACGCCACCAAGCATGGCAGAATAATAATACGATAGCACTCAGCATCTGCAGCTCTTACTGAGGCATCATCACCGATCCAATGAACACAAACTTGGGCAAGCTTCAGGAGATGGTGAGGGACAGGGAGGCCTGGCATGCTGCAGTCCATGGGGTCGCAAAGAGTCAGAAAGGACTGTGTGACTGAACAACAAAAATTACTGAGGCAGCAGGCATCCCAGGCAGTAAGAGTGGCACCACCAGGCTCCTTTCCTGGGAACTACACGCAGGATCTCAGCATCAAGCTACTGTAGCTTTGGCATCTGTGCTTTATCTCAATTTATTTTGTGCATTCCATTAGCAAGATGCGTCCAGAGGTAATTGTTTCTTCGCTTTACACCATTTCATTTTATGAAAAATTTCATAGAAACTGTCTACATTCAGAGAGCAAGGGAAACTTGTATATGTATAGAAGGATATTGTTGTTGTTTAGCCCCTAAGTCATGTCTGACTCCTTTGTGACTTCATGGACTGTAGCCCACCAGGCTCCTCTCTCCATGGGATTTCCCAAGCAAGAATACTGGAGTGGGCTGCCATTTCCTTCTCCAGGGGATCTTCCCAATCCATGGACAGAACCCGGGTCTCCTGCATTGCATGAGGATTCTTTATCGCTGAGTCAGCAAGGAAACACATCTGTATAGAGGGCTGTGTGTGTGTGTGTGTGTGTTAGGTCCTCAGTTGTGTCTGACTTTTTGCAACCCCAAGGACTGTAGCCAGCCAGGCTCCACTGTCCATGGCATTCTCCAGGCAAGAATATTGGAATGGTTCCCCATTTCCTTCTCCAAGGGACCTTCCCAACCCAAGGATCAAACCCAGATCTCCTGCATTGCAGGCTGATTCTTTACCGTCTGAGCCACCAGGGAAGACTCCTGAGAAACCAGGGCAGCCCATATAGAATGTTACCTTTGGTATAAAAGAAATATTCTCAACCACAAATAGATTAAGAAAGGAGGAAGTAGTAGTAGAATTAGTAGTAAATAGAAAGAAAACTAAACAAATGAAAGAATGAGACAGTTAATTCCGGGCAAACCGAAGCATTACATACAAAAGGAAATGTAAGAAAGGAAATGTAATTATAGTACAACAACCTCAGATAAGCAGATGATACCACTATAAAGGCAGAAAGTGAAGAGAAACTACAGACTCTCTTGATGAAGGTGAAAGATCAGAAGAGTGAAAAAGCTGGCTTAAAGCTTAACATTCAATCCCTTGAAGGAGCGCATGGCAACTCACTCCAGTATTCTTGCCTGGAGAATCCCCATGGACAGAGGAGCTGGGTGGGCTACAGTCCATGGGGTCACAAAGAGTCAGACATGACTGAGTGACTAAGCGCACGTGTGCACGCGTACACACACACACACTTTTTCCTGTAGTCATGTACAGATGTGAGAGTTCAACCATAAAGAAGGCTGAGAGCTGAAGAATTGATTCTTTCAAACTGTGGTGCTGGAGAAGACTGTTGAGAATCTCTTGGACTGCAAGGATGAAATCAAACCAGTCCATCCTAAAGGAAATCAACCCTGAATATTCATTGGAAGGAGTGATGCTGAAGCTCCAATACTTTGGTCATCTGATGTGAGGAGCTGACTCACTGGAAAAGACCTTGATGCTGGGAAAGATTGAAGGCAGGAGGAGAAGGGGATGACAGAGGATGAGATGGTTAGACAGCATCACCGACTCGACAGACGCAAATCTAAGCAAACTCTAGGAGATAGTAAAGGACAGGAGAGCAGTCCACGGGGTCACAAAGAGTCTGACATGACTTAGCGACTGAACAATAAACAACAACATATGGCTTAACTGGGAGGCACAGTCATTCAGTCATAAAATGGAAATATTAAATGTTGAATTAACCGAAAATTACGCAGAGTGTGAAAGTGTACAAGAGGAGAAATCAAGAACTGAACTATGTTCATCTACTATAACAAGTAAAATGGATAATGTCTAATGTTGAGAAATTTGGAGTTAACGGTATAAGCATTTTACTTAGAAATATGGTGGTAATTCCAGAGGAAACAGCTCGAAATGTTAGATGAGGATAGTGGCCTCTGAGGAGTAGGACTGGGAGTAGGGAGCGGGGTTAGGCCTTTTAGTATCATTTGCCTTGAAACAGTGTACACATAGTATTTGACTTTTTTTAAATGCTTTTAAATTAAAAAAAAAAAAAAAAGGAAAAGAAAAGAACAGGAGACTCCATACTAGCAGTAAAAGCTAGTAGAGTGTGAGAAAACTGGGGAACCCACTTCTTGTTCTCACTCTGTCAGACCACACTCTATGACCCTAATTTCATCAAAGACTGCACAGAGGGGAATATGACTGGCAATTATTTGACCACATCCTGAAATGTCTGGGTATTTTTCAAAAACAGAACAGGGACTTAGCTGGTGGTCCAGTGGCTAAGACTCCTCATTACCAATGCAGGCAAGGGGTCTGGGTTTGATGCCTGGTCGGAGAAGGCAATGGCAACCCTCTCCAGTACTCTTGCCTGGAAAATCCCATGGAGCCTGGTAGGCTGCAGTCCATGGGGTCGCGAAGAGTCAGACACGACTGAGAGACTTCACTTTCACTTTTCACTTTCATGCATTGGAGAAGGAAATGGCAACCCACTCCAGTGTTCTTGCCTGGAGAATCCCAGGGACAGGGGAGCCCGGTGGGCTGCCGTCTATGGGGTTGCACAGAGTCAGACACGACTGAAGCGACGCAGCAGCAGCAGCAGCAGGGAATGCTGCTACTAAAAAAAAAAAAAAAGAATCCCACATGTGGCAACTAAGACTCCACTCAGCCAAATAAATAAATACAAATATTAAAAATAAAATAAAAATAAATAAAGCAGAACAAAGAACTTGAGTTCTCCAGGAAGCAGACGCCGAACAGCTTTTGAGGACATAGTGTTATTGGGTGACAATTCTAAGAAGCGTAGGCAGAGGCAGGGTGAGGGGAGGAAGCCCACAAGGGTGAACTATGAGCTCATGGGGCTGCTGCGGGCAGTTGGGTTCAGTCCTGAACAGAACCTGTCTCAGAGTTCTCCTAACCACGAATGAGACAGCTGGGGTATTTATCCACTAACTCCTGCTGCTGCTGCTAAGTCGCTTCAGTCATGTCCAACTCTGTGCGACCCCATAGACGGCAGCCCACCAGGCTCCCCCGTCCCTGGGATTCTCCAGGCAAGAACACTGGAGTGGGTTGCCATTTCCTTCTCCAATGCATGAAAGTGAAAAGTGAAAGTGAAGTTGCTCAGTCGTGACTGACTCTTAGCGACCCCATGGACTGCAGCCTACCAGGCTCCTGTGTCCATGGGATTTTCCAGGCAAGAGTACTGGAGTGGGGTGTCACTAACTTCTACCCACCATCAACTGAGGGCCACCCCCAGAGCTGTTCATTCCCAACCTCTGCCCATTTTTGGCCTGCCCCAGGAGGCCAGCACGCTTCCACAGCAGAGTGGGTCTCAGTGGGAGGGTGCAGGTGTGTGAGGTAAAGAACTGTCGGTGTGGAAGGGAAGGTCCATGAGGGCAGAGAGGATGTGCAGGGGATATAGGGGGAGTGCTGACGCTCCCTGCCTCAGGACTGGAAGGAGCAGAACCTGCCTTTCCTTTGTCCAGGGCTGAAGTTTCTCAGGAAGGGGCTGGGATGCACTGGACTGTGTGTCTTGGAGGCAAGAGGGAAAAGGGGATAGAATTGAGGGGACAGAGGGAGCTGAGTGAGAGGGACCGTCCACATGAAACATCCTCCCTTCTCAGGCCCAGAATGGGAACACCCTTCCCTTGTATGGTATGAGGGAACATGTAGATAGGCCTACTACTTCTTTTTTTCCCACACTGCTGCTCTTTCAAGCTCCTTTCTTCATTGTTACCTGGTGTGTATTTCGTGAAGTGAAGACAGGACCATCAGCAGACAGGGGTCTTCTGTTGCTGTTGTTGTTTTCAGTCACTCAGTTGTGTCTGACTCTTTGCGACGCCATGGACTGCATCATTTCCCGGAGCTTGCTCACACTCATGTCCATCGAGTTGGTGATGCCATCCAATCATCTCACCCTCTGTTATGCCCTTCTCCTCCTGCTTCAATCTCTCCCAGCATCAAGGTCTTTTCCAATGAGTCAGCTCTTCGCATCAGGTGGCCGAAGTATTGGAGCTTCAGCTTCAGCATCAGTCCTTCCAATGAATATTCAGGACTGATTTCCTTTAGGATGGATTGGTTAGATCTTCTTGCAGTCCAAGGGACTCTCAAGAGTCTTCTCCACACCACAGTTCAAAAGCATCAATTCTTTGGTGCTCAGCTTTCTTTATAGTCCAACTCTCACATCCATACATGACTGCTGGAAAAACCATAGCTTTGACTAAACAGACCTTTGTTGGCAAAGTGATGTCTCTGCTTTTTAATATGCTGTCTAGGTTGGTCATAACTTTTCTTCCAAGGAGCAAGCATCTTTTAATTTCATGGCTGCAATCACTATCTGCAGTGATTTTGGAGCCCAAGAAAAGAAAGTCTGTCACTGTTTCCATTGTTTCCCCATCTATTTGCCATTAAGTGATGGGACTAGATGCTATGATCTTAGTTTTTTGAATGTTAAGTTTTAAAGCAACTTTTTCTCTCTTCTCTTTCACCTTCATCAAGAGGCTCTTTAATTCCTCCTGGCTTTCTGCCATTAGGGTGGTGTCATATGCCTATCTGAGGTTATTGGTACTTCTCCCAGCAATCTTGATTTCAGCTTGTGCTTCATTTTGCATGATATACTCTGCCTATAAGTTAAATAAACAGGGTGGTAATATACGGCCTTGACATACTCCTTTCCCAATTTGGAACCAATCCATTGTTCCATGTCCGGTTCTAATTGTTGCTTCTTGGCCTGCATACAAGTTTCTTGGGAAGCAGGCAAGGTGGTGTGGTATTCCCATCTCTTTCAGAATTTTCCACAGTTTGTTGTGATCCACACAGTCAAAGGCTTTAGTATACTCAATGAAGCAGAAGTAGATGTTTTTCTGGAATTCTCTTGCTTTTTCTATGATCCAACAGATATTGGCAATTTGATGTCTGGTTCTCCTGCCTTTTCTAAATTCAGTTTGTACATCTGGTAGTTCTCAGTTCACATACTGTTGAAGCCTAGCTTGAAGAATTTTGAACATTACTTTGCTAGCATGTGAAATGCGTGCAGTTGTACGGTAATTTAAACATTCTTTGACATTGCCCTTATTTGGGACTGGAATGAAAACTGACCTTTTCCAGTCCTGTGGCCACTGCTGAGTTTTCCAAATTTGCTGGCACACTGAGTGCAGCACTTTCAAAGCATCATCTTTTAGGATTTGAAATAGCTCAACTGGAATTCCATCACCTCCATTAGCTTTGTTTGTAGTGATGCTTCCTAAGGCCCACTTGACTTCACACTCTCAAGGTGTCTGACTCTAGGTAAGTGATCACACCATCGTGGTTATCTAGGTCATGAAGATCTTTTTTGTATATTTCTTCTGTGTGTTCTTGCCACCTCTTCTTAATATCTTCTGCTTCTGTTAGGTCCATACCCATTTCTGTCCTTTATTGTGCCCATCTTTGCATGAAATGTTCCTTTGGTATCTCTAATTTTCTTGAAGGGATCTCTAGTCTTTCCCATTCTATTGTTTTTCTCTATTTCTTTGCATTGTTCACTTAAGAAGGCTTTCTTATCTCTCCTTGCTATTCTTTAGAACTGTGCATTCAGATGGGTGTATCTTTTCTTTTCTCCTTTGCCTTTCACTTCTCATCTTTTCTTAGCTATTTGTAAGGCCTTCTCAGACAACCATTTTGCCTTTTTGCATTTCTTTT
Organism: Bubalus bubalis; assembly: GCF_019923935.1. Classification (NCBI taxonomy): domain Eukaryota; kingdom Metazoa; phylum Chordata; class Mammalia; order Artiodactyla; family Bovidae; genus Bubalus; species Bubalus bubalis. The sequence goes on along the minus strand of NC_059159.1, from coordinate 25,685,128 downwards.
TTCTTGGAGATGATTTTGATCACTGCCTCCTGTACAGCGTTGTGAAACTCCATCCACAGTTCTTCAGGCACCCTGTCAGATCTAATCCCTTGAATCTGTCACTTCCACTGCATAATTGTAAGGGATTTGATTTAGGTCATATCTGAACAGGGCTAGTGGTTTTCCCTACTTTCTTCTATTGAAGTCTGAATTTTGCAATAAGGAGTTCATGATCTGAGCTACATCTTCAACTCTGTTAGTCTTTGCCCTGGTTCATTTTGTACGCCAAAGCCAAACCTGCCTGTTACTCTAGATATCTGTTGACTTTGCCTGTTATCCAGGTATCCTACTTTCAAATTCCAGTCCCCTATGATGAAAAGGACATTTTTGGGGGGTGTTAATTCTAGAAGGTCTTGTAGGTCTTCATAGAACTGTTTAACTTCAGCTTCTTCAGCATTAGTGGTTGGGGCATAGACTTGGATTGCTGTGATATTGATTGGTTTGCCTTGGAAACAAACAGAGATCATTCTCTCATTTTTGAGATGGCAACCAAGTACTACATTTCTCTTTTGTTGTCTATGAGAGCTACTCCATTTCTTTTAAGGGATTCTTGCCCACGGTAGTAGATATAATGGTCATCTGAATTATTTTCGCCCATTCCTGTCCATTTTAGTTCACTGATTGCTAAAATGTCAATGTTCACTCTTGCTATCTCCTGTTTGACTACGTCCAGTTTACCTTGATTCATGGACCTAACGTTCCAGGTTCCTATGCAATATTGTTCTTTATAGCAATTGGACTTTACTTTCACCACTAGTTATATCCACAACTGGGACTGTTTCTGCTTTGGCTCAGCCTCTTCATTCCTTCTGGAGCCATTTCTCTGCTCTTTTCCAGTAGCATATTGGACACCTACCAACCTGGGGGGTTCATCTTTCAGTGTCATATCTTTTTGCCTTTTCATACTGTTCATGGGGTTCTCAAGGCACGAATGCTAAAATGTCTTACCTTTCCCTTCTCCAGTGGACCACATTTTGTCGGAACTCTCCACCATGACCCATCCATCTTGGGTGACCCTGCACGGCGTGGCTCATAGTTTCACTGAGTTAGGCAACGCTGTGATCCGTGTGACCAGTTTGGTTAGTCTTCTGGTGAGATAGCCAAATTTCTAGGTTGAATACCTGCTAGTTACCCCTTGATGGTGTCAGCTTTGCCTGAAGACTTTCTTCTGTCATGGCCACCAGGCAAGTACAGCAGTTCCAGGCATAAATTCCAACAACACCCAGAGTAAGAACGTTTATTTATCCTTTCCATCCCAGGGTCGGGAAGATCCCTCGGAGGAGGAAATGGCAACCTGCTCAGGCCTGGAGAACTTCATGAACAGAGGTGCCTGGTTGGCTACAGTCCACAGGGTCCCAAAAAAACCACCTGCCAATGCAGGGGGACACATTTTCCATCCCTGATCCGGGAAAATCCCACATGCCTTGGAGCAACTAAGCCCCTGTGCCGCAACTACTGAGCCCACGCACCTAGAGCCTGCGCTTCACAACAAGAAAAACCACGATGAAAAGCCTGTGCACTGCAACTAGAGAGCATATCCCCTGCCCTCGACAACCAGAGAAAGCCCACGTGCAGCCATGAAGACCCAGCACAGCCAAAATAAATAAGTTTTTTAAAAATTAAAAAAAAATCACAACTAATGAAAAAGAAAAAAATGATTAGGTCATATCAGTCAAGCCAGTTTTTTTTGGAAATACCAAAGTCACATCAAATTTCCTGGTAGCCAGGGTACAAAGTAATTGACAATCAATGTGCTGGATTTATTATCAAAAGGGCAAAGCAGATCAACTGAATGGGGTCAAATTTCCTGACACTGAACTACAAAATAAAATACGTAACAAACTTTATCTTGGAGTTGATGATGTCTCAATATGTTCAGAGCAAACACAATGACAATTTTCAGATGGTTTTGTTGTCAAGGACATAACACAACCTTCAGTCAAGGATATAGGACAACCCAGTGATATTGACTATTTGAGGGACTAAGGTAATACAGTTGAAATGGAGGCTTCAGGGATCCACTTAAACATGGAAATCATCGAGATTACCTGGAAGAAAGATTAGACTACTTAAGTATTTATGAGAACATGAAAAAGCCAAAATTTAAAAGGTGAAAGAGACAGAAATAGGTAATTAACAGAAGAAGAAATACAAATGGCCAGTAAATATATGGAACACATTCAGCTTCAATATTAGTCACGGAAATGAAACTTGAAGAAAACAACAAGGCAGGCTCCCCTGGTGGTGCAGTAGATAAGAATCTGCCGACCAACACAGGGAACAGAAGGTCCATCCCCGGTCTGGGAAGATTCCACATGCTGCGGGGCAACTGAACCTGTGAGCCGCAACTGCTGAACCTGTCTGAACCTGCATGTCACAACTACGCAACATGAGAAGCCACCCGTGCATTGCAACAAAGAGTAGCCCGCACTAGCCGTAACTAGAGAAAACCCCACACAAAGCAACAAAGTCCCAGCACAGCCCTAAATTAATTAATTAAAAAAAAGAGGACTTCCCTGATGGTCCAGTGGTTAAGAATCTGCAGAGGATATGGGTTCAATCCCTAGTCAGGGAACTAAGAACCCATGCCGTGGGGTAACTAAACTCGAAAGCAGCAACTACTGAGCAGGCACATTATGGAGATGGTGAGTCAAATGAATAAATAAAACCCAGCACCTTTTCCTTGAAGTTTTAAAATTTGATAATAACGAGTGTTGATTAGGTAGAGGGTATATATATAAACAGGCATCACAGGTGGCGCTAGTGGTAAAGAACCCGCCTGCCAATGCATGAGACTTAAGAGACATGGGTTCCATCCCTGGGCTGGGAAGATCCCCCGAAGGAGGGAATGGCAACCCACTCCAGTATTCTTGCCTAGAGAATCCTATGGACAGAGGTGCCTAGTGGGCTACAGTCCATAGGGTCGCAAAGAGTCAGACATGACTGAAGCAACTTAGCCCGCAAGCATATATATAAATAAGGCACTACATTTACCGACTCTTCATGAAAGTGTCAATTAATGTAGGTCCTCTTGAAGGCAATCTGGCCATATTTACTAAAAGCAGAAATCAGCATATCCTGTGGTCGAGCAATTCAGATGCTATAGGTAGGGGGAGAAACCTGCAGTTGTCAACAATAGGACATGCATATAAGGAGGTTTGTTTCAGCACTGTCTGAAATGAACATCCTTATACACATCTTAATAAATGAAGGAAAGAATGGAAGTGCAATGTAATATTATAAATTATGAAATTGTAATCATAAAAATTTTATAAAAATCGGAGTCTCTTTCAATAGGGGAATGGCTTAATAAAATTCAATGCATTCATACTCATAGCTGTATAGCAATTAAAAAGAACAAACTAGATGTATAGATAACTCTTAAAAACATATCAGAGTCTCCTGGTGCTTCTCCCTTCCTCTTTTGTGAAGCAGCAACAGGAGACTCAGAGCTGACCCACAAAAATCCCAAGGAAGGAGTCAAAACTGAGAACTGGCAATCACAGGGTTTGAAGGCGGCGGGCCGTTTGAGATGAAGAGGCACACACCACTCAGCAAACCAGTGGAAGTTTATGTGACTGGCAGGGTTTGCCCACGAGGCAGATCAGACTCTGATTTGATGGGCAGCCAATCAATGAGAAAGACACACACAGCTGGACATAGAGGCTGGAGATGCCACTGAAGCGTCCCAGTAGCAGACAGGGGCTGTCCACTAGAAAGGAAACCTGCTGCTTTGTTCCTCCAGACCAAGGAGCCATTGCAGAAATCAGAAAAACTCCAATTTGGTTCTATCACCTCCTGATCACTACAGTATTGTTTTCTTTATTCTTTCATTTTCCCCTTCCCCATTCCTCGTGTGTGTGGACATGCATATTTATTTGTTTGCTTGTTTGTTTATTGTTGAAATGAGGGGATTGTGGGATCTTAGTTCCCCTACCAGAGATGGCACCTAGGCCACTTTAGTGGAAGTATGAAGCCCTAACCACTGGACCACCCAAGGAATTCCCCCGTGTTGAATTTTTTAAACTAAATAGCCAATAGTATGTTTTGATCAACATCAAATGGAGATGGGATGGGGGAATACTGGTTATGTGAAAATATCCCTTTCTCCATTAGCAACAGGCTCACTCAGCTCTTGTCTTTATATTCAGTACACTATTTTGCTTTTGAAGTTTAACACAAGATAAAAGTCGTTGCATACTTTGATCTATTGGAGAATTTTATTTGTTAAATTTCATTGATTTGGTTGCGTCAGGTCTTAGTTTGTCATGCAGGATCTTTGTTGTGGCGCATGAACAGGGACTCTCTAGTTGCGGTGCACGGCTCAGTAGTTGCGGCAAGCGAGCTTAGCTTCTCTGCAGCATGTACGATCTTAGTTCCCTCACCAGGGATTAAACTCATGTCCCCTGCATTGCAAGGTGGATTCTTAACTACTGGACCACCAGGGAAGTCCCTCTGTTGGAGAATTTTAATGTTTTTCATTTATCATCGTAAAACCAAGGATAATTTTATAATTCTTTTACACACAGCTGTTACAGGTAGAGCAATCTGTATTTAAGGAAGGATGAATTACTAGAAAAGAAATGAATCTTGGATAGTTTCCCACCAAGTCAAACATCTTGTTGTTTGTTTTTATTTATTTATGGCTGTGCTGGGTCTTTGCTGCATTATGGCGCCTGGGCTTAGTTGCCCCGTGGCATGTGGAAGCTACCTAGACCAGGGATTGAATGCATGCCCCCTGCACTGGCAGACAGATTTTTAACCACTGGACCATCAGGGAAGTCAAAAAATCTTATCATTTAAATAAACTTCCTGTTTAAAATGGAAAAAAACTCATTGAAGGAAAAAGCAAATTTCAGAGTGATTTGTTCTTATGGTACTAATTACATTAAAAATATACAACTAAGCCCTAGAGCTGCAACTGATGAAGTCCGGGCACCTAGAGCCTGTGCTCTGCAACAAGAGAAGCCACTGCAGTGTGCCCACCGCAACCAAGAGTAGCCCCCACTCACTGCTACTAGCAAATCTGGAAAACTCAGCAGTGGCCACAGGACTGGAAAAGGTCAGTTTTCATTCCAATCCAAAGGCAATGCCAAAGCAAGTTCAAACTACAGCACAATTGCACTCATCTCACACATTAGCAGAGTAATGCTCAAAATTCTCCAAGCCAGGCTTCAACAGTACGTAAACAGAGAACTACCAGATGTTCAAGCTGGATTTAGAAAAGGCAGAAGAACCAGAGATTAAATTGTCAACATCCATTGGATCACAGAAAAAGCAAGGGAGTTCCAGAAAAACATCTACTTCTGCTTTATTAACTATGCCAAAGCTTTTGACTGTGTGGATCACAACAAACTGGAAAATTCTTCAAGAGATGGGAATATTAGACCACCTTACTTGCCTCCTGAGAAATCTGTATGCAGGTTAAGCAGCAATAGCTAGAACTGGACATGGAATGGACTGGTTCCAAATTGGGAAAGGAATACGTCAAGGATGTATATTGTCACCCTGATTATTCAATTTATATGCAGAGTACATCATGAGAAACACTGGTCTGGAAGCACAAGCTGGAATCAAGATTTCTGGGAGAAATATCAATAACCTCAGATATGCAGATGACACCACCCTTATGGCAGAAAGTGAAGAACTAAGGAGCCTCTTGATGAAAGTGAAAGAGGAGAGTGAAAAAGTTGGCTTACAACTCTACATGCAAGAAACGAAGATCATGGCATGTGGTCCCATCATTTCATGGCAAATAGATGGGGAAACAATGGAAACAGTGACAGACTTTCTTCTCTTGGGCTCCAAAATCACTGCAGATAGTGACTGCAGCCATGAAATTAAAAGATGCTTGCTCCTTGGAAGAAAAGTTATGACCAACCTAGACAGCATATTAAAAAGCAGAGACATTACTTTGCTGACAAAGGTCCATATAGTCAAAGCTATGGTTTTTCCAGTAGTCATGTATGCATGTTAAGAGTTGGACCATGAAGAAAGCTGAGCACTGAAGAATGATGCTTTTGAACTGTGGTGTTGGAGAAGACTCTTGAGAGTCCCTTGAACTGCTAGGAGATCTAACCAATCCATCCTAAAGGAAATCAGTCCTGAATATTCATTGGAAGAACTGATGCTGAAGCTGAAACTCCAATACTTTGGCCACCTGATGCGAAGAAATGACTCAATGGAAAAGACCTTAATGCTGGGAAAGATTGAAGGCAGGAGGAGAAGGGGATGACAGAGGATGAGATAGTTGGATGGCATCACTGACTCAGTGGACATGAGTTTGAGTAAGCTCTGGGAGCTGGTGATGGACAGGGAGGCCTGGCATGCTGCAGTCCATGTGGTTGCAGAGTCAGACAGGACTGAGCAACTGAACTGAAATGAACTGAACTGCAACTAGAGAAAGCCCGCACAAAGCGACAAAGATCCAGTGCAACTAAAAATAAAAAAATAAATATATATATATACAAAACCCCAGTAGTATATATTTATATATGTATGCACACACATAAGTATGTGATTATGTGTGCTTATCTGTGTAACGATATAAAAATTATATGGAATAACATCTTTTCTATTACCCAGCTCCCCCACAACACCCCCAGAAAAATCTCTACTTGCTGTTACCAAAGAGCTGTAGAGTCTGCTATTCCCCTCGGTGTGCTGGGACAGAAAGTCTTTGGGGAACCTGACCTTGGCCAGACAAGTTTGTACTTGCTGAGCTGAGAGAAACAGGTTTCTAGCCTGAAGATGACAAATGAAACTCAGAGGAAGAGAGTGTGTGAAACAGAGAATGTGGAAGCAATGTTTGTTAATTGGTGTGTTTTGCTACGAACAGGGCTAGGAGGATCTGGGTAGGCCCTTACAGTGTCTTTGTCCAGGCTCCCGGCCTGAGAGTTGGCTGGTCCCACTCAGCTGATATCTACTGGAATGCAGTACCCACATTCTGATAGCTTGGCTTACGCCTGTATTGACACATTAAAAACCCAGGGCTGAGTCCTATCCATCCCACAAGTTCCAGACCTGCCTCCTTCCAGCAAGAAGCCACTGGACTGTCAGCAGTGTGGAAAGGAACGGTGAGACAGCAAATGGAGTTTGTGCATCTGAGAGTAGTTTATCCAGAGTGTGATTACAACTGAGGTTGGGGGCGTGGGGAATCCCTCAGACTGGAGAGGGAAACGAGCCCTTGAAGGACTTGGGTGAGGAGAAGGACACCATTGGCCTTAAGCAGGATCTTTCTTTCTGAGGGGACTGAATAGCAGAAAACTTTTCCCAGAGTTGAGCCTCTTGCTGCTGCTGCTGCTGCTGCTGCTAAGTCGCTTCAGTCGTGTCCGACTCTGTGCGACCCCATAGACGGCAGCCCACCAGGCTCCCCCATCCCTGGGATTCTCCAGGCAAGAACACTGGCGTGGGTTGCCATTTCCTTCTCCAACGTATGAAAGTGAAAAGTGAAAGTGAAGTCGCTCAGTCGTGTCCGAGTTGGGCCTCTTGGATACCCCTAAATTGGTAGCCAGCATACCGGCCACTGAAGGCGGGTAACTCAGTGACTTGGCCCAGCCCACTGTCCATCAGGAAGCTTGGAAACTGTGTGTGAAAAGGGCTTGGGAGGCAAAATCACTTGCCCACCACAAAGGGACAGCGAGCCATTGATATTCATGTGTAACAGTGGTGTGGGAGAGCCAGCCTGCACCCACACAGTGCAGTCAACTGTTGAATTTTCAGGAATTTCGCAAGCCAGCTTTTAAACGCAGTCATTAACAAAAATTAAATTATGGGACACAGCTGAAAAGCAGTCAAAACTCACCACTTCCTAATTATTTTACTACATCTTCCTATTATCTCTGCTCTGGAGCTTATTTTCATCTATTGTATCTGAATGGTGGAGATATCTTATAACTGGAATCTAGTGATATCTTGTCCATGGCTTGAAATCAGCCACAGTGTGACTATTGAACCACAGAAATTAGCAAATGCTACAAGCTACTATCAAAAGCCCACTGTTAAACACCATCACCGTTCATCCTCCTCCCTTCAATATATATAAACATGTCTCCGCACACACACAATCACAGAAACACCCCCTCCTTGTTTAAACACAAATGTAACACACTGTACAAACCCTCTGCATCTTGCTTTTTTGACTAAATAAATGAAGGGAGCTCTTTCCCCTTTGTTATTTAATGCCTGAAGCTTCCTCCTCCAAATTACTTTTCTTCCCTCAAGGAATGAGCCACACCCAGAGCTCAGTCTGGAGTCACACATCACCCCTTGCCTCTTATTCATTCCTTCCTTGACTTGCCCAGCCTTGTGCTAAACCCAGGACAAAGATATCAGTAAAGTCACTTTCTGGGAAGGGTGAGAACCCAGAGCCAAACCCCAATAACTAGAACACAAGGTTATCAGTTCAGTAAAAGAGGGCAGGCCAGCTTGAATGTCACCTTCTTCCTGAATGTTCTTTTTTTAATTCTCAGACCTCCCTCCTAAACCCTACCACATCCCTCCCTCTGACTACTATTATCATTGAGCTGGGGATGGAACTCTTGAGTCCCATGCAATTTGCTGAAAACACTCCCCAGGCCACAGACTGCCCATGTGCACTCAATGCTGGGTTCCATGCACCCAGATAATGGCGGTGCAGGGAGGCTATAACTCAGAGAGTAGCCACTTGACCCCAGGGGAGGACACACTCTATACTCCTCTATAGTCCTATAAGCTCAGTGAGAGATGTTATTTAGACCAGACTGACCTTTGTGCCTGACTCAGTGCCTTGCCCTGCACTGAGTCTCCCCACCCAGCTACTTCCTTACTGGCCTTAGACCCAGTTCATGTCAGTTATCATTATCGGGTCATTTTTGTTCATACCTGGATTGCCAGGTATAATCCCAAGAGAGCTGGGCATTTCAAACAGGCGAAGGAGGGGAAGGTGAGAACACAGCCAGTCCTTGGCCATTCCTGTTTGGAATCTGTCTCTTCTGTGACTCCTTCTGCCCAGATTCCTCCAGATGAGCCCACACTCCCAACTAGTACCTCCTCTTATCCCTTCCTGTCCCCATCTTACTGGCTCCGATCTCTTCAAAGCTCCCTTTCTGCTCTCCCTTCCCCCACTATGCACTGTGCGCACCTGGGGCCCTCTCCTGAGGGCTCTGTGACTTCTCTCTCTCTCTGCAGCTCTGTGCCATCCCAGACAGAGATGGAGCCGTCTTACGTGTTTCCCCTCCCACCATCCGCTAACAGATGCCTAATAGCCCTGCTCTGTGCCAGGAGCTAACAGTCCCTGAGCACAGGGACCTCACAGACAGTGACAAACAGAGACCAGGAGGCAAATAGCAGGCTTTCCCGGCAGGAGGCAGGCAGAGGGTATTACAGGGGCCCAGGGCCAGGGTACACATTCTGCATGTGCCAGAGCTTACCATGTCATAGGTTTATTTACATCTTTTTCTTATCTCCTTTACTACCCTATAATTTCACTGAGGTTGTTCAGGCCTTTCATGGATCACCTTCAGTCAGTTCAGTTCAGTCGCTCAGTCGTGTCCGACTCTTTGCGACCCCATGAATCGCAGCACGCCAGGCCTCCCCCTGTCCATCACCAACTCCTGGAGTTCACTCAGACTCACGTCCATCGAGTCAGTGATGCCATCCAGCCATCTCATCCTCTGTCGTCCCCTTCTCCTGCCCCCAATCCCTCCCAGCATCAGAGCCTTTTCCAATGAGTCAACTCTTCACATGAGGTGGCCAAAGTACTGGAGTTTCAGCTTTAGCATCATTCCCTCCAAAGAAATCCCAGGGCTGATCTCCTTCAGAATGGACTGGTTGGATCTCCTCGCAGTCCAAGGGACTCTCAAGAGTCTTCTCCAACACCACAGTTCAAAAGCATCAATTCTTCAGCGCTAAACGTCAACCTGAGGCGCTATCACCATTCCACCCTGTACCTATGGCCCCCACAGAGGAAGTTAAACTGCTTGCCCAAGGTCGCCTATCTGAGACATGGAGGATGCAGTCGGTCTGCCTCCCTTGGCAGCAGGTTAACCACTGAGCCCCACGCTCCCCGCACAGCCATGGGGGCCCAGGGCTCAAACCCCAGCCAGGATCCCCTGCACGCTGCACTGGCTTCCTGACCACCAACACTCCCTTCTGCTGCTCTTCCGTCTTCGGGGGAGTCTTCCATTTGTATGGAGTCTGGGGTAGCGGCTCGTTCTTGAAATCAAACCTGCAAGAGCGAGAGTCCCTTTTTCCCTTCCTTAATTCAAGACTTAGGCTCAGTCAACTGAGCAGTAAAGCCTGGGGACTGGTCATCAAAGCGGCACATACAATTGCCGCAGCAGTAGAAAATGTTTAGCTTCTTCCCAGCACCTCAACTGATGCCCCTGCCTTCCCTTTACCTTCCCTCCAGCTTATCCTCCACAGAAAAGCCACAGTGGTATTTTACATATGAAAGTATCGCATAGAATGGGCTGCTGGTGGTAAAGAACCTACCAACACAGGAGATGTAAGAGACACAGGTTCAATCCCTGGGTCAGGAAGATCCCCTGGAGGAGGGCATGGCAACCCACTCCAGTATTCTTGCCTGGAGAATCCCATGGACAGTGGAGCCTAGCAGGCTACAGTCCATGGGGTCGCAAAGAGTCGGACACAACTGAAGCAACTTAGCATGCACCTGTCTCATAGAATAAGTTGCCAATTTTAAAAACTGTTCAAGGATTTCCCTGGTGGTACAGTGGTTAGGAATCCACCTGCCAATGCAGGGGACACAGGTTGGATCTCTGGTCCGGGAAGATTCCACACGCAGCAGTGCAACTAACCCTGTACACAACTACTGAGCCTGCGAGTTGCAACTACTGACGCCCGTGTGCTCTGAAGCCCGCGCTCCGCAACGAGAAGGCACTGCAAGGAGAAGTCAGAGCAACTAGTAACATCTGCTCACCGAAGACAGAGAATGCCTACACGCAGCAAGAAGGCCCAGTGCAGCCAAAATAAATTACAAACAAATCAAGAAAAACTGTTCAATGCTTTGCATTACCCAGAAAGCAAAATGCACCTGCTGGCTTACCATGGCTGTCACCTCTCTGGGCTCATGCCTCAAGCCTCCCCTTGACACGCTAGGCCACATCGGTCCTGGCCTGCTTTCCTGTCATGCAGCCATCAGGAAAGGCCTGTTTTCCTGTCATGTAACCCACTCTGGCTTTGGACATTGTTAATTCTTCCTTCTGGAATGCTCTTTCATGGGGGATCGTGATAGACAATAAGTAACCTTCTTTCATTGTCCCATTAAACTTTATGCCATCGACCATGATATTTTAATTAACCTCCCATAGCACTGGTAACAATCTACTATTTCGGTTATTTATGTGTTTTGTTTCTTTTTGGATAAACTGCACGGCATGTAGGATGTGGTCTTAGTTCCCAAACCAGGGGTCACACATGTGCCCCCTAAAGTGGAACCGTGGAGTTTTAATCACTGGATCATCAAGGAAGTCCCTCTTACTCTATCCTGTAGAAGAACTATAAGAATGATAATGTTAATAATAAACCAAGCAAAACAGTAGGTAATATTTTCGCAGTGCTTTTGTATGTCAGGCCCTGTATGAGTTGCTAGCTCTTTGCATGTTTTCTTACAAATAACCTATTACAGTAATAAACTGTTATTACTGTAATAAGCTGTTACTACTGTAATACACTGTTAGTTTTTCATATGAAGATAGGGAAGTCTGTGACGTTAAGCAACTTGCCATCCGTTATTACTGTAATAAGCTGTTACTGCTGTACTGTAATACACTGTTAGTTTTTCATATGAAGATAGGGAAGTCTGTGACGTTAAGCAACTTGCCATCCAGCCTGTTCCAGAATTCAAGTCCTTAAATGGTATTATTTATTACAGTACGCTTTCCACTGTAACTCATAAATGATTCCTAGGGGGGAAAAAGGGAAACCCTGCCCAGCCATTCTGTGCTCCCCTGGGTCTTGATTCCCCAACCTGGTCATCCTACCACCTATGGATATGGGAAAGTACCAACATCTTTCCTACAGATTCCCTCTTAACATAAGCCAGCCAGAATCCATTTCTCCTGTTTTCAACCAACAATCCTGGTCAACACATCCCCAAAGTTTAACTCTGGGCTTCACACACAGCAGAGGGACAGTACATTCTCAACATATAAATGAATCAGACAGTGCAACGTGGTGAGACTAAAGGCTCTGGTGGCCTGGGCGCATGGAGGCTGTGCCACCAACATTGCACCGATGTTTCAGTCTTTTCCTTCCTTTGCTCTTTCTTTATTATGAAATGCTTGAGACATGTCAAGTGTCTTGGGGTTTTTTTGGTTTGTGTGCTTGTTATTGGCCTCACAATGTAGTTTGTAGACTCTTCATTCCCCAACCAGGGATCAAACCCAGGCCCCAGAAATGAAAGTGCCGAGTACTAACCACTAGACCCCCAGGGAATTTCCAAGTTTTATAAATCTTCACTGAAGGACTATTTCCCCAGTTCTCTGTACTTGGCTTATTCTTAGGAGTTCTTTCCAGGGACCCTGCAAGAGTGGGAATGCCTTTCTTCTCTCCTTGGCCCTACACCCTCAGGAGAGAGCGGGGAGAGCTTCCACACCACCTCAGGGACCAAGAACCCCCGTGGTCTGCATTACCTCCTCTGAAAGTGTTCAAATTCAGCTTGTCTCCTCATTTTCACCGCAGGGAGGTCAGTCTGGCCATAGGCATTTTCAAAGTTATATCTTTCCTGATGTATCCAGGCTTCACATTTGCACTGGTTTTTCGGGAAGAGCCTAAAACAAGATGAGGACTAAGATCACAGACTGGGTGGGCTGGTGGGTGGGGCAGGCACTTGAAGTCTAACCCACCGTGCTGTTCCCCCGAAACTCTCCTATCTCACAACCACCATCCAGGTTGGGTTGAGACTCTAGAATCCCAGCAGTAGCCATCCCCAAAGACACAGCGAGGGGAAGGGATAAGAAGGCCCCCTCTCAAAACCAACTTATAGTGACCAAAGCAGACATGTGGCAGGAGGATGGATAGGAACTTGGGATTAACATACACACACTACTGTATATAAAACAGATAACCAACAAAGACCTACTGTATAGCATAGGGAAATCTACACAATATTCTGTAATAACCCACATGGGTAAAGAATCTGAAAAAGAATGAATATATATACATGTATAACTGAATCACTTTGCTGTATACCTGAAACTAACACATCATTGTAGGTCATTATACTCCAATAAATTGTTTTAAATAATAAAAAATAAATTTTGTAATCCAAAAAAAAAAAAAAACACCACCCCTGTCTTAAATCATCTCCTGCACCAAACTTCTACTTAAGATCCCACAGGCCACATGAATGTTCTCTGATCAGGGATTGAACCCAGGCTCAGCAGTGAAAGCTCCAAGTCCTAACTACTGGGCTGCCAGGGAATTCCTTAAACTTCTTTATGTTTTTTAAAAAAATAATACTCATTTATTTATTTTTGGTTGTTGCTGGGTCTTCATTGCTGTGCGGGCTTTCTCTAGTTGCGGCAAGCGGGAGGTACTCTCTAGTTGCAGTGCAGGGGCTTCTCATTGCGGTGGCTTCTCTTGTTGCAGAGCACAGGCTCTAGGCACATGGGCTCATTAGTTGTGGCTCACAGGCTATAGAGCACTAGCTCAGTAATTGTGGCACAGGCTTAGTTGCTCAGCGGTATGTAGGATCTTTCTAGAACCAGAGATCAAACCCTTGTCTCCTGCATTGGCAAGCGGATTCTTTACCACAGAGCCACCAGGGAAGCCCTCTCCAAACTTCTTTAAACTTGAGAGTCACAGTGGCATCTCAGTCCCACCCACCTGAAGAGGAGGCCAAAGGGACAGAAAGGCAACGTCTTTCCTGTAGTTTGGGTTAAACGGGCCCTTCAAAATCACAAGGGACTTTGCTGGGTGTTGTAGGGAACAGAGTCTGTGCCCTGCAGACCCAGGTCTTTTCTGGGCCTGTAGTTTGGAATCACATTCACAATCAGCACAGGTGCAGAAAGGTAGGGAACTGGCTGTAAGGTGGGCACAATAGGACACTCAGCCACAGGAGGAGGGAGGGAGAGGTCAGACCAAGGGGAAATAACTGGCTGTCTCACCAGATTCCATCGTGGGTAAAGAGGGTCTTGATATGTTCCTCAGGGAGAAGCTTCAGCATTCCGGCAGCCGGACTAGGCTGAAGGAGTGGTGCTTTGTAGCTGCTGAATTCTGAATACAGGTACACACTTCTGAACATAAATAAAACAATGCCCAGGGCCAAGAATAAGACGGACATCTTGAGGATCCACAGATATCTAGAGCTGTTAGGACACAAAAGAGCAAATGCTGTGTAAATCTTTTCTCCTTGATTACATGAAACATAAAAGGACCTGATTGTATAATATAGATGGGAATAGTAACTGGAGGGAAAAGGTCAATTAAACCTATATCTTCTACTACTTACCAAGACTGATTTCTGATAAGCAAAAGAGAAAAGAATTAAGTTGCAACAGACACTCAGAAAGATCACAAATAAAAGAATGTCCTAAAGCCCAAGGAGGGAGAGGGGAAGAGTAAGGCTTGCAGTATTAATGTCAACATAGTTGAATTTGAGGCAAAAAAAGAAAAAAAAAATTAAATGGGGCCAAAAGGATCACTTACTGTGATCACATGAGTGATCTACAAAACAGATGTAGATCATGTAGTGGTCATGAACTGTAGCCACTAGGTATTAGCATTATTTAAGCAAAGAATGGCAGAATATGGGAGAAGAAAGATTACAAATCCAAAGGTGGTCATGGATTCTAACATTCTCATGTCTAACACACTAACATCTCATTCCCTAACAAATCAAGTCTCAGAAATATATAAAGCAAGAAAGCAACTAATTTTTTTAAAATCCATGTATTTTATTTATTTTGGGTTGCCCTAGGTCTTCATTGCTGCAGGAAGGCTTTCTCTAGTTGCGGCGAGTAAGGGCTACTCTTCATTGCAGTGTGTGAGTTTCTCATTGCGGTGGCTTCTCTTGTTTCAGGGCATGGGCTCTAGAGCTAAGGCTCAGTAGTTGCAGGTCCTAGACTCTAAACAGCACAGACTCAACAGTTGTGGTGCATGGGCTTAGTCGCTCTGTGGCATGTGGAATCTTCCCGGACCAGGGGTTGAAACCACATTCCCTGCACTGCACTGGCAGGGAGATTCCTATCCACTGTACCACCAGGGAAGTCTGCAGCTAAATTTTAGATCTTGTATTCTATTAAAGAGCTTTTAGGACATTTACAAAAGTTGGCCACTTGTTTGAACACAAAGAAAACCATAATAAAGTAGAAATCATTCAGATTATACACTCCACACACTGACGAGTGCGATCAAAATGTAACTGATAGGGGCTTCCCTGGTGGCTCAGTGGTAAAGAATCTGCCTGCTAATGTAGGAGACACGGGTTTGATCCCTGGTCAGGGAAGATTCCACATGCTGTGGAGCAATTAAGCCCGTGCACCACAACTAGTGAGTCTGCGCTCTAGAATCCAAGAGCCACAACTACTGAAGCCCGCGTGCCCTACAGCCTTTGCTCTGCAACAAGAGAAGCCAGCACAATGAGAAGCCCACGCACTGCAAGGAACGGTAGCCCCTGCTCACTGCAACTAGAGAAAAGCCCGTGAAGCAAAGAAGACTCAGCACAGCCAAATATAAATAAATAAACAATTTAAATATAACCTATAATAATAGTAAGCCCCTCTTTCACAATATGGAAAAAAAAATTTTTTTAAGCTTTCCAAAGCAACAATTTGAGTCAAGGACAACATCAGAACAAAAATATAAAGATAATGAAGATACTACATACAAAACTATGGAATACACTAAAATTATGCTGAGTGGAAATTTTGAATTTAAATACAAATTTCTGATCACAAGACATAAAATTAATACATTAAACAATCAAATAAGTTTGAAAATGGATAACAAAATGAATCTAAGAAAAGTAGAAACAAGAACCTAATAACAAGGCAAATGGAAAGTGGTAAATTAGAAAACATCTAAAATGGAATAATTATTAAACCCAAGCACAGAGGAGACAACTTTTGAGATATCTGCCTACTTAAAAACCTCCCTGCTCTAAGACTGTTTGCCTGCCTGACCCACAGAGGTCACACCTATGAGCTAGTTGCATCACATGATTCTCCCCTGACCATTGGCTGATTGGACCAAAGGCGAACACCTCTGAGGTGGGCCATTCAGCCAGAATTTCTTTCCCAGGAATTGGTAAGCAGAGATCAGCTAAATCTGGCCCCCTGAACTGAGAATAGAGGAAAGGAGAGAAGGAAGAGAAGATAGAATAAGGTAAGAAGAAGAAGCCTAGATCTTGAATACCTAGATGAAAGAGATGATCTAAACAGATCCATTAAAGTGAAAAAAAAAAAAAAAAAAAAAACAAGGGAAGTTGTCAAAGGCCTCAACAAAATCTGAAATCCCTATTTCATAAGTAAACAATTCCATGCCAATTTACAAAAACCAGTTTTACAGTGATGCAAGTATAAGTACTGAAGAATAATTCTGTAAGTATGCTGAACAAATATTAGCAAATAGAGTATAGTGGTATCCTAAATGAAAGATTCATCACTAATGAAGTTCTTCTAGGAGAGCAAGGATGACTCAATCCTATAGTGTGGCTGAACCACTCCAACTTTATCCTAGGCCCACAATCCTACCTCTTTTCTTTCTTTCTTTCTTTCTTTTTTTTTTTTAAAGAATAACAGTGTCATTAAGTTCATTACACAATTTTCAACTTAACAGAAAGAAACAAATCAGGAAAAACAGAGGGATGTGGTCTTGGTTTTTTTGAGGGTTTGGTTCTTTTCCTTCTGCTAGCAGGAAATGAAACTGTGTGTCATTGAATAAAACAAAACAAAATGAGAAAAAAATTCTCTGGGTAAATGACTTTCCTTGTATTCCATATTATTTTTTCTCCTTAAACTGTTACCTGCTCCCCTTTCTGCAAGACTGAGCTTTAGCCTACTCACAAGAAACATGCCTAAGCCAGGGGAGTTTCCTATCAAGTTTTCCCCTGGCCTTCATCTGACATGAAAACTGGAAGAATGCCTTTTGCTGTTGTGAATGGTTAATGGTCATGAGAACCTCCCCCTACCACACATACACAAAGGGAGTGAAAAACATCCATTTCCCATTGATAAGGACGTGATTCTCCCTAGTAGTCAGATTTTATTTTCAGCTTTGGTCCTTTAAATCTCGTGTACCCTTTTCTGCTGCTTTGAATGCCTCTGGATCATCTGCCAGCCTCCTACTCATGTGTAAGTCACCCACAACAAACTTCAGAATTGCTCTTCATGCAGTTGCCTGTTTTGTTTTGGGTCACAAAGTTCCTTCTCAGTTAGGAGGATATTATTCAATATCTCTGCCTTCCAATAATTATACAATTTATTGATAAATTTCACCACGTGGAAATTCAGGTCAGGAGAACACCAATATGATTATATTGACAGATGATTTTAAAATCATTTAACACAATTATCCATTCTTTTTTAAAATTTTATTTACTTTTTAATTGAAGGATAATTGATAAGTGATCAGAATTTCATTGGTTTCTGCCAAACATCAACATGAATCAGCCAATGCAGGGGACTCAGTTTGATCCCTGGTTGGGGAATTAAGATCCCACATAGTGCTGGGCCACTAAGCCCATGCACCACAACTGAGCCTGCACGACAGAACTAGAGGAAGCCCACACGCTGCAACAAAGACCCAGCACAGTCAAAAGAAAAAAAAGAAAAAGAAACTAAAAATATAGCTACCATATGATCCAGCAATCCCATTCCTGGGCATTAATCTACACAAAACCATAATTCAAAAATATATATGCACCATGTTCACAGTAGCATTATTTACAATAGCCAAGACATGGAAGCGACCTAACTGTCCATGAATGGATAAAGGTCTGGTACACCTTTATACAATGGAATATTACTCGGCCACGAAAAGAAAGTAAGGCCATTTGCAGCAAATTGGATGGACCTAGAGATTATCATACTAAGCAAAGTCAAAAAGAGAAAGACACATACCGTATTATATCACTTATATGTATAATCTAAAATACAACAGAAATGAACATATCTACAAAACAGAAACAGGCACAGAGAACAGACGTGGTTGCCAAGGGAGGGAGGGTGAGAGAGGGAAGAACTGGGAGTTTGGGATTAGCAGATATACACCATTAGAATGGATAAACAGCAAGGTCCTGCCCTATAGCACTGGGAACTATATTCCATATTTTGTGACAGACCATAATGGAAAAAATAGGAAAAAGTATATATATATAAATATGTATAACTGAATCACGTTGCTGCACAGTAGAAACTGACACATAGTAAATCAACCATGCTCCAATAAACTTTTTTAAAAAGGGAAGAACCTGGAAGAAATGATACCACACTAATAATTATGAGCACCTCTAACATCTGGATCTTGGTTTACATACAGCATTCCCCTCTAAAGAAAAATCAAAGCCCCTTGCAGAAATGGCTGATTCTGGCTTTGGGTAAGGAAAATTCAAAGCAAGTCTAGAATATCCTGTGATGCCAGAAGGGAAGGGGGCTATCTAAGAAGACCACAGTTATATCCATGAAAGAGGAGCCAGTTTAAAGGGTCTTTTACCAGCCATGTTTGAGATAGTTGATACATCAACAAGAACAATGACTATAATTAACTATAACATATTAAATAAAATAAAATCCATAAAGTTAATGATACTCCAAGGGAAAAATGCAAGGGGTGATCAGGGTACCTAAAAACAAAAACTTTTTAATTATAGAAAAAAATCCCAAGTACATACAAAAAATAAAAATAACGATAAAATGAATTTTATTATACCCATTACCTACCTTCTACTTCTGGACAAAATGGATTTATCTGTTTCTTCACCTATTTCCTCACTTCTCATATCATTTTGAAGAAAATCTTGACATCATATCATTTCATCAGTAAATATTCTATCTTTGAAGGGTAATGTGGCAGTTTTGTACTCAGATGAACCAAGCTGGAATTCCCTTCCCTGTGTAAAGCCGGGTTAGGGATGGCCACAGAGAAATTTGCATGAGTTCAGAGGCAGTGCCAGATGCTGGCAAGTTCCATCCACTTGGTCCTCTTTCCCTCAATTCTGTATCCAGCCCTCCTTCCCAACAACTGGCCCTGCTGACCAACTACCTCAGGTTCACTATAATAACTTTCTCTGAGAACTCACAGTAGTGGTAACCATGAGGAACAAGCAACCTTTCATATACTTCTCCAGAAACTCTCTTTGTGGCTGTACTCCAGAAAACAGATGTTTCTGAATTCTTCCCAGTTCCAGCTCATTCACCTGTGATGAGATGATTGGTGACTTTTCTCTAATTTTTTTGTTTGGAACTCGTCCCAAAACTGTGTTAATTCCTATAATAAATTTCTTATTGTGCAGTCCTCATTGAAGTTCTGCTTCTTTGCTTAAAGCTTGGGGGATTCAGATAAAGGTTCTTACACACACAGAGACACCCAATACCATTATCAGCTAAAAATCTAACAATCAGTCTTTACTACCATCAAATGTGCACAGAGTTCCCTTCTGTCTTTTTTTAATTTTTTTGTACAGACTGAAATGAGTCAGAAAGAGAAAAACAAATATTGTATATTAAGGCATATATATGGAACCTGGAAAAATGATACTGATGAACTTATTTGCAGGGCAGGAAGAGACTCAGACATAGAAAACAGACTTGTAGACACAGAGTGGAAGAAGAGGGTGGGACCAACTGAGAGAGTGGCATTTGACATATATAGACAACCATGCATAAAATAAATAGCTAGTGGGAAGCTGCTGTATAGCACACGGAGCTCAGCCTGGTGCTCTGTGACAACCTAGAGGGGTGGAGTGGGGTGGGGTGGGAGGCAGGCTGAAGAAGGAGGGGATATATGTATACATAGAGCTGATTCACGTGGCTGTACACAGAAACAGACACAACACTGTACATCAATTATACTCCAATTAAAAATAGAATCAAAGCAGAATCTAAATAAGATCCATACATTGGTTGATATGTTTCATCAGTTCCTTTTAATACATACATTCCTCTGTATCTCTTCCTAGCAACATACTTGTTTAAGGAACCATGTTGTTTATCCTACATAATTTGGATTTTCCACATCTGGACTGTGTTGATTTCAGCTCCCCCCCTCCCCCGACCCGGGCCATGTTCCTTTTTTTCCTGAAATTTCTATAAATCTGTAGTTAGATCAAGAGGCTTGATCAGATCCAGGTTTGATTTCTGAGAAAATCCCTTCATAGGTGATGGTGTGCACCCATCCATCAGAGAGGCTAGGCACAGCATCTCTCTTTTGCGGAATATTAGTAGGCATTTGATGACTGCCCAGATCACTGGTTCTGAGTATTCTGGGGCTCAGGATCTCTATTCTTTAAAAAAAAAATTGTTTTTGATGTGGACCATTTTTAAAGCTTTTATTGAATTTGTTACAATATTTTTTCTGCTTTAATGTTTTGGGTTTTTAAGCCATGAAGCATGTGGGATCTTAAAGCCTCCACCAGGGATCACATGCCCTGCACTGAAAGGCGAAATCTTAACCACTGGACTGTCAGGAAAGTCCGTGGACCTCTTTATAATCTTAAAAATTACTGAGGACTCCCAAAGAGCTTTTGTTTTTGTGGGTTATATCTGTCAATATTTACCATTTTGGAAATTAAATTTGAGAAGTTTTTAAAAGTATGTATTAATTTAGAAATAACATAATAAGCCCATTAAAAGCTAACACAAATAACATATTTTTATGAAAAATAATTACATTTTTCCAAACAAAAAATAGTGAGAAAAATGGCATCGTTTTACATTTTTGCCTATCTCTGTAATATTTAGCTTAATAGATAAAATGAATCCTTATATTGTTTCTGCATTTTATCTGTTACATTATTTGGTTGAAACATGTGAGGAAAATACAGCCCCATACAGATATATAAGTGGAACAAAGATAATTGTGGATATTCATCTTTGATACCATGCCAAAAATCAAGTAGTAGTAGTGTAAAGGTTAGCAGCAACATGGAATCTGAAACCATATCAATGAAATTTTTTCATTGGTATCATTTGGACTTTGAATGGATCTTTTACCTACACTTGATTTTATAACACCATGCAAGATAGAGTGCCTGATGAACTATGGAATGAGGTTCGTGACATTGTACAGGAGACAGGGATCAAGACCATCCCCGTGGAAAAGAAATGCAAAAAAACAAAATGGCTGTCTGGGGAGGCCTTACAAATAGCTGTGAAAAGAAGAGAAGTGAAAAGCAAAGGAGAAAAGGAAAGATATAAACATCTGAATGCAGAGTTCCAAAGAATAGCAAGAAGAGATAAGAAAGCCTTCTTCATCGATCAATGCAAAGAAATAGAGGAAAACAACAGAATGGGAAAGACTAGAGATCTCTTCAAGAAAATCAGAGATACCAAGGGAACATTTCATGCAAAGATGGGCTCGATAAAGGACAGAAATAGTATGGACCTAACAGAAGCAGAAGATATTAAGAAGAGGTGGCAAGCATACACAGAAGAACTGTACAAAAAAGATCTTCATGACCCAGATAATCACGATGGTGTGATCACTCACCTAGAGCCAGACATCCTGGAAGGTGAAGTCAAGTGGGCCTTAGAAAGCATCACTACGAACAAAGCTAGTGGAGGTAATAGAATTCCAGTTGAGCTATTCCAAATCCTGAAAGATGATGCTGTGAAAGTGCTGCACTCAATATGCCAGCAAATTTGGAAAACTCAGCAGTGGCCACAGGACTGGAAAAGATCAGTTTTCATTCCAATCCCAAAGAAAGGCAATGCCAAAGAATGCTCAAACTACTGCACAATTGCACTCATCTCACTCACTAGTAAAGTAATGCTCAAAATTCTCCAAGCCAGGCTTCAGCAATACGTGAACCGTGAACTTCCAGATGTACAAGCTGGTTTTAGAAAAGGCAGAGGAACCAGAGATCAAATTGCCAACATCAGCTGGATCATCGAAAAAGCAAGAGAGTTCCAGAAAAACATCTATTTCTGCTTTATTGACTATGCCAAAGCCTTTGACTGTGTGGATCACAATAAACTGTGGAAAATTCTGAAAGAGATGGGAATACCAGAACACCTGATCTGTCTCTTGAGAAATTTGTATGCATGTCAGGAAGCAACAGTTAGAACTGGACATGGAACAAAAGACTGGTTCCAAATAGGAAAAGGAGTACATCAAGGCTGTATATTGTCACCCTGTTTATTTAACTTATATGCAGAGTACATCATGAGAAACGCTGGACTGGAAGAAACACAAGCTGGAATCAAGATTGCTGGGAGAAATATCAATAACCTCAGATATGCAGATGACACCACCCTTATGGCAGAAAGTGAAGAGGAACTAAAAAGCCTCTTGATGAAAGTGAAAGTGGAGAGTGAAAAAGTTGGCTTAAAGCTCAACATTCAGAAAATGAAGATCATGGCACCTGGTCCCATCACTTCATGGGAAATAGATGGGGAAACAGTGGAAACAGTGTCAGACTTTATTTTTCTGGGCTCCAAAATCACTGCAGATGATGACTGCAGCCATGAAATTAAAAGACGCTTACTCCTTGGAAGGAAAGTTATGACCAACCTAGATAGCATATTCAAAAGCAGAGACATTACTTTGCCAACAAAGGTCCGTCTAGTCAAGGTTATGGCTTTTCCAGTGGTCATGTATGGATGTGAGAGTTGGACTGTGAAGAAGGCTGAGCACCGAAGAATTGAAGCTTTTGAACTGGGGTGTTGGAGAAGACTCTTGAGAGTCCCTTGGACTGCAAGCAGATCCAACCAGTCCATTCTGAAGGAGATCAGCCCTGGGATTTCTTTGGAAGGAATGATGCTAAAGCTGAAACTCCAGTACTTTGGCCACCTCATGCGAAGAGTTGACTCATTGGAAAAGACTCTGATGCTGGAGGGATTGAGGGCAAGAGGAGAAGGGGACGACAGAGGATGAGATGGCTGGATGGCGTCACTGACTCGATGGACGTGAGTCTGAGTGAACTCCGGGAGTTGGTGATGGACAGGGAGGCCTGGCGTGCTGCGATTCATGGGGTTGCAAAGAGTCGGACAGGACTGAGCAATTGATCTGATCTGATCTGATCATTCATATGGAAAATACTGGTTCACTGAGCTATCTGCATTTTTAATGCAATACAGAGAATTCATTCATTAATATCGACACCAGTCTCATCAGAAAGGTCTTTAAATAATAAGACTTTCAAACTCATTGCAGTAGAAATAAGTTTTACAAAGTTCCAATTTTTGGAAAGCTTGAATTTTGTGATTGGTAACAAATACTACCAGGCATTTTCTTCAAATGGACAAGATCACTTGGTTCATTTTTTAAAAGAGATATCTACCAAAAACAGAGGTCTGAATAACCCGCTTATTCTTCATTTTTATTCATTCTTTAAACAAAAAATATTTCAATTAAAAAGCAGCTAGTTCAACTTGATGATATAAATCAAAGCAAGATCCTCTATGATCCACCTCCTAGAGTAATGGAAGTAAAAACAAAAATAAACAAGTGGGACCTAATTAAACTTAAAAGCTTTTGCATAGCAAAGGAAACTATAAACAAGGTGAAGACAACTCTTAGAATGGGAGAAAATAACAGCAAATGAAACAACTGACAAAGGATTAATTTCCAAAATATACAAGCAGCCCATACAAGCCAATACCAGAAAAACAAACAACCCAATCAAAAAGTGGGAAAAAGACCAAACAGACATTTCTCCAAAGACATACAGATGGCTAACAAACACATGAAAAGATGCTCAACGCTGCTCATTATTAGAGAAATGCAAATCAAAACTACAATGAGATATCACCTCACACCATTCAGAACGGTTATAATCAAAAAGTCTACAAACAATAAATGAGGGAGTGGGTGTGGAGAAAAGGGAATTCTCTTGCACTGTTGGTGGGAATGTAAACTGATACAGCCACTATGGAAGATGGTGTGGAGATTACTTTTAAAATCTAGGAATAAAATCACCATTTGACCCAGCAATCCCACCACTAGGTATATACCCTGAGGAAACCAAAACTGAAAAAGACAATGTACTCCAATGTTCATTGCAACGTTATTTACAATAGCTAGAACATGGAAGCAACCTAGATGTCCATCAACAGATGAATGGATAAAGAAGCTGTGGTACATACATGCAATGGAATATTCCTCAGCCATAAAAAGGAATGCATTAGAGTCAGTTCTAATGAGGTGGATGAACCTAGAGCTTATTTATACAGAGTGAAGTATGTCAGAAAGAGAAAGATAAATATTGTATACTAACACATATATGTGGAATCTAGAAAAATGGTACTAATTAATTCATTAGAAGGGCAGCAATGGAGAAACAGACAGAGAGAACAGACTTATGGACATGGCGAGGATGGGGAGGAGGGAGTGGGTGAGATATATAGAGAGTGTAACATGGAAACTTACATTACCATATGTAAAATAGATAAGCAATGGGAATTTGCTATATGACTCAGAACTCAAACAGGAGCTCCGTAACAACTTAGAGGGTGGGGTGGGGAGGGAGGTTCAATACGGAGGGGACATATGTATACCTGTGGCTGATTCATATTGATATTTGGCAGAAAACAACAAAATTCTGTAAAACAATTATCCTTCAATTAAAAATAAATTTTTAAAAAGTGGTTATAAAAAAAAAAAAGGCAGTTAGTTCAGCTCCCTGCTCAAATTGCACAAGCACTTTTTATTGAGGCAACAACTGCACTTCAGTCTGTAGTAGGAATGTTTTACTGTTCATCAAAAGATATATTTTAAATTGTTTCTTTGTCTTCATGCCACATGCAGGATCTTCATTCCCCCACCAGGGATTGAGCCCTCACCCCTTGCATTGGAACTACAAAGCCTTAACCACTGGACTTCCAGGGAAGTCCAAAATTGGTATTTTTAAAAAAATCAATTGATTCAACCATTTCATCAAGGATATTCTCAAGTTTCCCCTGGGTGTGGTGGGAAGAATGCAACTCCCACCAGTTCAAGCGAAGGTACCAGCAGCAGTTTTCCATCATTGCCCCTGCATCATCAGTGTCCAAGTCAGCATAGTGAAAAAGGCAACTAGCATCTTAATACTATCATGAAACAGTTCTGACCTTACAGACTCCCTAAGGAGGTCACTGGGACCCTCAGGAGTCTCTGGCCCACGAAGAAGTCCTGCTCTAGCCTTTTCTTCTACAGGGATGTCAGGGTTTTCTCTCCCTGATTTTAGAAGCTCTTGATGTTCCTGTAACAGAGCAGGAAGAGCACAGCCCTTAGCAGGTAGCCATTGCTGTGTCTTATTACTCTCCCCCCGTTACTAGGCTTCAGGTCTTGCTCAGCCATTGCTCCCTGCCTCAGCGGGCCCTGCCCACAGCAACCAACCATCAGTGAGTGACCGTTAGTTGTCTTGCTCAGCTATTGGTCAGGGCTGCAGTGTGCCCTGCCCACTAGTACCTGTCAATCACTAGGGAGGTGACTGAGTCAACAGGCGGTGGTATGGTGGTCATCCAGTGGAGAGTGACATAAGAGGCAGATTCAGGCCTTCTCCTGGTGGGCCTCCAGCTTACCCAGACTTGGACCAGAAGGTCAGCTGGCCAGCCCAGGGAACAGACTGGGGACTACATCCTGTAGGGCTCCAGAGCTCTCACTAAGGCCCCTTCCACTAGTCTTGGCTCAGCCCTTGAGGGAGCAGGGAACCTCTCCCCCATCTCTTTCTCTGCAACCTAATGGCAGTGGCCATTTGTGTGAGTTGCAGTCTGAGAGAACTGGTCCCCCCAGTTGGGTGGCCTGAGCAAACTGAGGGCCAGTTGGGTTGGATGCCTGGCTCCCTCAAGGATGACAGTTGGGCAGGATGTGGGAACCTGGCCCCGAAAGAGCTGCCAACTGAAATCTGCCTCCTCTTAGCCAGGACTGGGGCTTTGGGGTGAAAGTTGTGCCTTGAGACTTTGTCCTTTCTTGTCAGGACAGAGAATAACATTTATCTGGTAGAGATTTACAGGAACATGGTTACCTGACCATGCTGCTGCTGCTGCTACTGCTAAGTTGTGTCAGTTGTGTCTGACTCTCTGCGACCCCATAGACGGCAGCCCAACAGGCTCCTCTGTCCCTGGGATTCTCCAGGCAAGAATACTGGAGTGGGTTGCCATTTCCTTCTCCAATGCATGAAACTGAAAAGTCAAAGTGAAGTCGCTCAGTTGTGTCTGATTCTTCGCGACCCCATGGACTGTAGCCTACCAGGCTCCTCCGTCCATGGGATTCTCCAGGCAAGAGTACTGGAGTGGGTTGCCATTACCTTCTCTGACCAGACCTCAAGAACAAAGGATCTGACACGGAGAAGTCTGCAACAACTAACCACGCCCATCCCTCACCTTTTGCTTTTAAAGGGACTTGCTGAAAGCTTTCAGTAACTTTGGGGATCTTAGGGCATGAGCAGATTACAGATTCATCTCCTTCTATGAATCTGTAATAAACCTTTCTCTATTCCAAACTCCAATGTTGAATATTGATGGGCCTCACCGCATCAGGCATATGGACTTGCAATTTCAGTAACAATAGCTTTGACTATATGGACCTTTGTCGGTAAAGTGATGCCTCTGCTTTTTAAAACGCTATCTAGGTTGGTCACAGCTTTTCTTCCAATGAGTAAGTGTCTTTTAGATTCATGACAGCAGTCACAGTCCGAAGTGATTCTGGAGCCCCCAAAAATAAAATCTGTCACTGCTTCCATTTTCCCCCCATCTATTTGCATGAAGTGATGGGACCAGATGCCATGATATTAGTTTTCTGAATGTTGAATTTTAAGCCAACTTTTTCACTTTTGGCTTTCACCCTCATAAGGGGCTCTTTAGTTCCTCTTCACTTTCTGCCATTAGAGTGGTATCATCTGCATATCTGACGTTTTGATATTTCCCCCAGCAATCTTGATTCCAGCTTGTGCTTCACCCACCCCAGCATTTTGCATGATGTACTCTACATATAAGTTAAATAAGCAGAGTGACAATATACAGTCTTGATGTACTCCTTTCCTAATTTTGAACCAGTCTGCTGTTCCATGGATGGTTCTAACTGTTACTTCTTGACCAGCATACAGGTTTCTCAGGAGGCAGGTAATGTGGCCTGGTATTCCCATCTCTTTAAGAACTTTTCACAGTTTGTTGTGATTCATAGAGTCAAAGGATTTAGGGTAGTCAATAAAGCAGAAGTAGTTTTTTTTTTAATTCCCTTTTTTTCTATGATCCAACAGATGTTCGCAATTTGGTCTCTGGTTCCTTTGCCTTTTCTTTTTTTTTCAATATTTATTTATTTTATTTATTTATTTGGCTGTTCCCAGCCTTAGCTGCAGCATGTGGGATCAAGTTCCCTAACCAGAGATTGAACCATGACCTCCTGCATTGGGAGCACAGAGTCTTACCCGCTGGACCACCAGGGAAGTCCCTCCTTTGCCTTTTCTAACCCCAGCTTGTACACCTGGAAGTTCTCAGTTCACATACTGCTGAAGCCTAGCTTGAAGGATTTTGAGTATTACCTTGCTAGCATGTAAAATGAGTGCAACTGTGTGGTAGTCTGAACATTCTTTGGTATTGCCTTTCTTTGGGATTGGAATGAAAACTGACCTTTTCCAGTCCTGTGGCTACCGCTGAGTTTTCCAAATTTTCTGACATATTGAGTGCAGCACTTTCACAGCATCATCTTTTAGGATTTGAAATAGCTCAGCTGGAATTCCATCACCTCCACTAGCTTTGTTCATAGTAATGCTCTCTAAGGCCCACTTGACATCACACTCCAGGATGTCTGGCTCTAGGGAGTGACCAGACCATCATGATTATCCAGGTCATTAAGACCTTTATAGTTCTGTGTATCCTTACCACCTCTTCTTAATCGCTTCTGCTTCTGTTGTTTCTGTCCTTTATTGCGCCCATTTTTGCATGAAATGTACCCTTGTTATCTCCCAGTTTTCTCAAAGAGATCTCCAGTCTTTTCCATTCTATTGTTTTTCTCTATTTCTTTGCGCTGTTCACTTAAGAAGGTTTTCTTATCTCTTTGCTGTTCTCTGGAACTCTGCATTCACTTGGGTATATCCTTCCCTTTCTCCTTTGCCTTTTGCTTCCCAAACACAAAATTGGAGAATATAAAAAGACACAGAAATTTTAGAAATAAAAAAATAACAGTACTGAAAGCTTAAGTGGATGAATTTAACAGAGAATATGACAAGACTGGAAGATAGGTCAGACTATAACTACCAAGGAGGGGGACAGATATATTAGGAACTGGGATTAATAGATAAACACTGTTATATATAAAATAGGTAAACAGCAAGGATTTACTCTGTAGCACAAGGAACTATATTCAGTATCTTGTAATAGCCTATAGTGGAAAAGAATCTGAAAAAGAATAGATATATATGTCTGCTAGTGTTAGTGCTAAGCTGCTCAGTCGTGTGTGACTCTCTGCAACCCCATGGACTGTAGCCCGCCAGGCTCCTCTGTCCAGGGGATTCTCCAGGCAAGAATACTGGTGCGACTGCCATTTCTTACTCCAGGGGATCTTCCCAACCCAGGGACTGAACCACATCTCCTGTGTCTTCTGCATTAGCAGCTGGGTTCTTTACCACTAGAGCCAACTGGGAGGCCTATTACAGGCCCTTCATAACCTAATATCCAAGCTACCGTTTTCTAACCTAACCTGCATCTACTACTGTTAGGGGAAGCACACTGATTGAAACCGCCCACCCTGGCCAGGCACCATAGTAACCATTTGCACGAGTTGTTTTATGACAGGAGATCCTGATAAGGAATACTGAACTAATAAGCCACCACCAACCAGAAGAGTTTGGGAAAGGTCTAAAGGAGACACCGTGTGTCTGTCCACTTCCCAGAATCCCTCTCACTAGCATCCATCTTGGCTGAGAGATGCGTGCACCACCAGGAAAGACTCTGAATTAGAATGATTGGCCAAAGACCACCTGGAAACTAATCCCATCACCATAAAACCCGACATTGTGAGCCACGCGGGAGAGCAGTTCTCCTGGGTTCCCTTACCCTACTGCTCTCCACCCGGGTGCCCTTTCCAATAAAATCTCTTGCTTGGTCAGCACGTGTCTCCTTGGACAATTCTTTTTTGAGTGTTAGACAAGAGCCCACCTTTGAGACCCAGTAGGGGTCCCCCCCTTCCTACAACAACTGGCTACCACGAAGGGACACCCCCATTTTTACTGAGGCTGACATCCAGACCACTTGGGGTACTCCAGGACCAGCTTGCCTGCCGACGGATCTGACCCAGTGGCTGCAACTAGGACTCGTTTGTCCCTGGTCTCCTCCTGACGTGGACAACTGGCCAGGGTGCCCTGACCGGGTAAGGAACAAGAGATTTTGTTGACCCCCTTTTATCTCACCCCTCCTTTCAACCTATCCCATTCTATTTTTCTAGTCCCCCGGTCCTGGACGCAGGAGTCTGGTCGAAGGGCCTCAGCCTGAGCTGAGGATTGGAGACTGATCACCTCCTCTTGGCAGAGAACTCAAATTCTGGTTCTGATTGCTGGTAGGGCCGAGTTCCAGTCCTCCCTTCTCTGGAGGCCCAGGGAAAAGCCCCGTAATGCCTGGGTATCTGTAGGTGGCAAGGGACGTCTGTAAGGCCACCCCTTTTTTCTTTTTCCTCTTTCTCTCCCCCACTCTTCCACCTTTTGTCTCTTCCCACTCCTCTCAACCTGGCCTCTTTTCCTCTCTGTGAAGACCCAAGTTATTTCCATTCACTGTCTGTCGATACTTGGACCTGAAGTTCTGGGTCTTTGCAAGAGATTTTCTGAGAGGCTATGCTCTCTGCTCCCCATCAATTGTGCTTTCTGTTCCTGGGGAGACAATCGAGTGTTAGAAGCCCTCCATCGGGTGCCCTGTTTCTATAAATTCAGCCATTTAATTGAGCATTTGGCTGAGTGCTTCCACGTGGAACTGATTGACGGGGTTCAGTATAGTCGCACCTGGTCTTGGGTGAAAATTAACACCCTAGACACATCATTAGGGGTTAATTCACCTTTCGGGACCAGTCCTACAGCACCGTTGATTGTGCTTACTACTGAACATTTCTTTGGTGCATATACAATCAGGCAATTTGGGACCAGGAGAGAGCTTACAATCTCTCTAGAGTCAGATATAGGGGCATCCACATAGAACTGGACATGGAACAACAGACTGGTTCCAAATAGGAAAAGGAGTACGTCAAGGCTGTATACTGTCACCCTGCTTATTTAACTTATATGCAGAGTACATCATGAGAAACGCTGGACTGGAAGAAACACAAGCTGGAATCAAGATTGCTGGGAGAAATATCAATAACCCCAGATATGCAGATGACACCACCCTTATGGCAGAAAGTGAAGAGGAACTAAAAAGCCTCTTGATGAAGGTGAAAGTGGAGAGTGAAAAAGTTGGCTTAAAGCTCAACATTCAGAAAACGAAGATCATGGCATCTGCTCCCATCACTTCATGGGAAATAGATGGGGAAACAGTGGAAACAGTGTCAGACTTTATTTTTCTGGGCTCCAAAATCACTGCAGATGGTGACTGCAGCCATGAAATTAAAAGACGCTTACTCCTTGGAAGGAAAGTTATGACCAACCTAGATAGCATATTCAAAAGCAGAGACATTACTTTGCCAACAAAGGTCCGTCTAGTCAAGGCTATGGTTTTTCCTGTGGTCATGCATGGATGTGAGAGTTGGACTGTGAAGAAGGCTGAGTGCTGAAGAATTGATGCTTTTGAACTGGGGTGTTGGAGAAGACTCTTGAGAGTCCCTTGGACTGCAAAGAGATTCAACCAGTCCATTCTGAAGGAGATCAGCCCTGGGATTTCTTTGGAAGGAATGATGCTAAAGCTGAAACTCCAGTACTTTGGCCACCTCAGGCAAAGAGTTGACTCATTGGAAAAGACTCTGATGCTGGGAGGGATTGGGGGCAAGAGGAGAAGGGGACGACAGAGGATGAGATGGCTGGATGGCATCATTGACTCGATGGACATGAGTCTGAGTGAACTCCGGGAGTTAGTGATGGACAGGGAGGCCTGGCGTGCTGCGATTCATGGGGTTGCAAAGAGTCTGACACGACTGAGCGACTGATCTGATCTGATCTGACCCCAGTACTGGTCCCCTGGGAACGAGATATAAACTATATTGTCACTAAAATGGGAAATAAACCTAGCTTCCCTTTAGACACCCCACTGGGTTTTCTTTTGGCCCACTGGGAGGGATACCAACTGAAAGGACTAAAAAAGAAAAAACTTATCAAATACTGTACTCAGTACTGGCCTAGTTACTCCCTGGAAGGAGGGGGAAAATGGCCCCAGTTGGGATAACTTGGATACAACACCATTTTACAGCTCAGTCTATACTGCAAACGTGAGGGTAAATACAAGGAGGTTCCCTATGTCCAGGCCTTTATGGCCCTCTACCAGGAGGAGGGTGAAAAAGTTGGCTTAAAACTCAACATTCAGAAAATGAAGATCATGGCATCTGGTCCCATCACTTCATGGGAAATAGATGGGGAAACAGTGGAAACAGTGACAGACTTTATTTGGGGGGGCTCCAAAATCACTGCAGATGGTGATTGCAGCCATGAAATTAAAAGATGCTTACTCCTTGGAAGAAAAGTTATGACCAACCTGGATAGCATATTGAAAAGCAGAGACATTACTTTGCCAACAAAGTTCCATCTAGTCAAGGCTATGGTTTTTCCACTGGTCATGTATGGATATGAGAATTGGACTGTGAAGAAAGCTGAGCACTGAAGAATTGATGCCTTTGAACTGTGGTGTTGGAGAAGACTCTTGAGAGTCCCTTGGACTGCAAGCAGATCCAACCAGTCCATTCTGAAGGAGATCAGCCCTGGGATTTCTTCGGAAGGAATGATGCTAAAGCTGAAACTCCAATACTTTGGCCACCTGATTTGAAGAGTTGACTCACTGGAAAAGACTCTGATGCTGGGAGGGACTGGGGGCAGGAGGAGAAGGGGACGACAGAGGATGAGATGGCTGGATGGCATCATTGACTCGATGGACATGAGTCTGAGTGAACTCTGGGAGTTGGTGATGGACAGGGAGGCCTGGCGTGCTGAGATTCATGGGGTCACAAAGAATCGGACACGACTGAGCGACTGAACTGAACTGAACCAGGATTCCAGGAAAAAGGGAAAATATAAGCTTGAGGAATTTGATAAATGCTCTTCCAAAATCCTTTTAGCAAGGTCTGATACAGAAGATTCCCTTAACCTTCTCATGACCGCCTCTGCTTCAGCAGAGAAGTCACTGGAAAGGAGGGTAAGACACACCCGGGAGTCTTGAGCTCGGACCCGGAAGTCAGGAGGCTGGGCCCAGAAATCATGGGATCTGAAGGGAAGTCACTCACCATCGCCTCGGCTCCGCCTCCATATGCCCCCTCCCCATGGGTTTACGATCAGGAAGTAAGCTTTGTCCTCCACAGAAGGAAAGGTCATCCTCAGACAAAATCTGCCCCCTAAGAGAGGTACCACGTTCATGTTCCGTTCTCTATGCAAGACATTACCCAATGCAAGGAACAACTGGGCTCATATTCCGAGAACCCCCCAAAAATTTAAGGATGAATTTGAGCATCTTAGCCTTAACTTCTCCCTCACCTGGAGGGATATAATGGTCATCCTCACCCGGTGTTGTAATGATGAGGAAAAAGCTCGAATCCTAGATCAGGCTAGAAAAGTGGCTGATGAAAGAAAATGGGTAGATGTCAGTCTGGCAGCTGACGAAGAGGCAATCCCCTCTACAGAGCCAGACTGGGATCCTAATACAAGGGCAGGAAAGGAATCCTTAAGACACCTCATTACTTGCCTACTACAGGGAATGACCCAGGGTGTCCAAAATGTTGTTAATTATAATAAAATAAAAGAGGTTACACAGGAAGAAAATGAAAATCCAGCTCTTTTTTGGGGCAGACTCACAGAAGCCTTTAAAAACTTTACCAAGACAGATCTAAAAATTATGGAAGGAAGAGTCCTGTTGGCCCATTCCTTTATAACCCAGGCAGCCCCAGACATAAGGAGAAAATTACAAAAACTAGGAAAAGGACCAGAGACCCCAATTTCCGATTTGGTGGAGGAGGCAAATAGGGTGTTTTTGAACAGGGACCAGGAGGACGAAGCAAAAAGGGAGCAAAAGGAAGCCCCAAAAGATAGAATAGAGAGGCAGACCCAGGCCTTGGCCCAACAACAGGCTAAAATCCTGGTTTTGATTCATCCTGCCACTACTCGAGAGTCCAGGGGAGAGCAAGGAAGGAAAAAGGATCTTAACAATCCACCGCGGCTGAGACACACCCAGTGTGCCCACCGCAAAGAGGATGGGCATTGGAAAAGGGAGTGCCCATATCGCCCTAAGGGAAGGCGTATGGAGACCCCTAAACCTGCTCCCTCTGTATTAGTCCTGGGCGACCGGGACTGATGGTGCCCAGCGGCTCGAGAAACCCCGGTGAATGGTGAGGTCCAGATCACTCCTCTCGACCCTTGGGTGACTCTACAAATAGAAGGTAAGGATGTGAACTTTCTTTTAGACACGGGGGCTGCCTTCTCTGTTCTTCCTTTCCGATTAGGACCTTTAGACTACCAGACTAAAACAGTGATGGGGTAGATGGAAAACCCCAAAGCCGAAATTTTACTAAGCCCCTGCATTGTAAGGTGGGCAATTGGCAAGGAACCCACCCCTTCTTATACATCCCTGGTTGCCCTGCTCCCCTACTGGGGAGAGACGTTCTTTGCCGCCTCCAGATCAGAGTGACTTGGGGAAAGCTAGAAGTCGATAATTTCCTTTGCCTAGTGTCTGAATATTTACAGTCAGATGTAGAAAAGGAGGAGTCTGTCCCTTTCTTAGATGAGGTCAGTCCCCAGGTGTGGGATGTCTCCAGCCCTGGTCTAGCCATAAATGTTCCACCAGTAAAGATTCTTCTGAGGCCAAATGCTCCCTACCTCTGGAAAAGACAATATCCCTTAAAACCAGAAGCTCTTGAAGGTCTTAGACCATTAGTTAACAAATACCGAGATACTGGAATTCTAATCACCTGTGAGTCTCCCTACAATACTCCAATCTTGCCTGTTAAAAAACCAGATGGATCTTATTGATTCGTCCAGGATCTAAGAGCTGTTAATGAAGCTGTGGTTCCCATACACCCCATAGTCCCAAATCCGTATACCCTCCTATCCCAAGTCCCAGGAAATGCTAAGTACTTCTCAGTCTTGGATCTTAAAGATGCTTTCTTCTGCATTCCTCTCCATCCTGAATCCCAAAAACTCTTTGCTTTTGAGTGGCGGGACTTGGAAACAAGGGAGGCCATACAACTCTGCTGGACTCGACTACAACAAGGGTTTAGGGACAGCCCTCATATTTTCGGGACTTCCTTGGGGAGGGAACTAAGGGAATTAACTTTAACAAACAACAATCTAATACAATATGTGGATGACTTGCTTATAGCTAGTCCAGACTTTACCAGCTCTCAAAGGGACACTATTAAAACTCTAAATTTCCTGTATGAAAAGGGTTATCGAGTATCCCCCAAGAAAGCTCAGATTAGCTTAACCCAAGTAAAATACCTTGGATTTATAATTATGGAAGGAAAAAGAATGCTCGACCCCCAGAGGAAATCCCTCATCTTAAATACCCCATATCCCCAAACAAAAAAACAGCTTAGGGGATTTTTAGGAATGACTGGGTTTTGCAGGATCTGGATTCCTAATTATGGCAATCTGGCCCGACCCCTATATGAAAAGTTAAGAGGGAAAGAGGAAGAGCCACTCGACTGGGATGAAACTTGCAAGGTGGCCTTTTAATGCCCTAAAAGAGTCTATCACTACAGCCCCAGCTTTAGGCCTCCCAAACCTGGAAAAGCCTTTCAAGCTTTATGTTTCTGAAAGGATAGGAACTGCTCTTGGGATGTTAGGACAAATGATGGGGCCTGTATTACAACCCGTGGCTTATCTCTCAAAACAACTAGATGAGGTGGCCAGAGGGTGGCCCACTTGCCTCCAGGCAGTAGCGGCCACCACTCTTATGGTTAAGGAGGCATCTAAGCTGACCCTGGGTCAGCCCACCACAGTGTATACGCCTCACCAGGTGAAAGCAGTCTTGGAAACTAAAGGGGATAGGTGGATGACAGGGGGAAGGATCACCCAATACCAAGCCCTCCTCCTTGACACTCCAGAAATAAAGTTGAGGGTCTGTCAGACTTTAAATCCAGCCACCTTACTGCCAGATCCCCCTACTTCCCCTTTGGATCACCAATGCATGCAAATCATAGACGAGTTATACTCTTCTCGCCCGGACCTATCAGAGACACCTTTATCTGACCCAGAGGACAAACGGTACACAGACGGCAGCAGTTTTGTAGAAAAGGGAGAGAAGAAAGCAGGATATGCTGTAGTGAGCCTAGAAGAAACTTTGGAAAGTGGGTCTCCTCCCCCAGACACCTCAGCCCAGAAAGCTGAACTTTTTGCCCTGACAAGAGCTTTGGAATTAGGGGAAGGAAAGAGGATTAATGTGTATACGGACTCTAAGTATGCTTTCCTCATCCTGCACGCCCATGCAGGAATTTGGAAAGAAAGAAGGATGCTCAGTGCTCGAAGCTCTCCTATTAAACACAAAGAGCTCATTCTCAGGCTCCTGGAGGCAGTCACACTTCCTGCAAAATTAGCTGTCATCCACTGTAAAGGTCAAAAGGGGCAAGAAGAGGAGGCCCAGGGAAATAGAAAAACTGATCAGGAGGCAAAACGAGCTGCTAGGGAAGCTACCCCTGTCACTGCTATCTGCCCCCTTTTCCCCAAGGAAACCCTGACTCCAGATTATACTCCAGAGGAACATTCCCGATATGCTGAGCGGGGCTGGGAGATTGGGTCACATGGGTGGTTTCAGACTGATCAGGCCCAAGTAATACTCCCTGACTCTCAGGTTTGGAAAATTATTAACTCCTTACATAAAAGTACCCATTTTGGAAGAGAGAATCTGGAAACCTTGCTCAAGCCTATGCTCTACCATCCCCAGTTGGCTAAGGTTGTTAGACAGGTCACACAGAATTGTGATACATGTCTAAGAAATAACCCAAAAACCAGACCCTTGCCACCTCCTCTAATTAAACCTGTCCAACATTGGGGATCATACCCAGGAGATGACTGGCAGGTGGATTTTACAGCCATGCCAAAGACCCAAGGGTTTTCTTATTTGCTAGTCTTTATTGACTTTATTGACACGTTCTCAGGATGGATTGAAGCGTTCCCTACTAAGACAGAGAGAGCCACAGAAGTCTGTAAAGCTCTGCTGAAGGAGGCAGTACCTAGGTTTGGGTTGCCTCGATCACTTCAGAGTGACAATGGGCCCTCATTTACAGCCACAATATCGCAGAACCTGGCCGCATGCTTAGGCATAAAATACTGCCTTCACTCATCCTGGAGGCCTCAAGCTTCGGGAAAGGTAGAGAGAGCCAACCAGAC
Organism: Bubalus bubalis; assembly: GCF_019923935.1. Taxonomy (NCBI): domain Eukaryota; kingdom Metazoa; phylum Chordata; class Mammalia; order Artiodactyla; family Bovidae; genus Bubalus; species Bubalus bubalis. The sequence goes on along the minus strand of NC_059159.1, from coordinate 25,648,509 downwards.
TCTTAAAAGGGCTCTGGCCAAGCTATGTCAAGAAACACATAATAAGTGGATCCATATGCTACCCATAGCCCTCATGAGGGTATGGACAGCCCCCAAACAGCCACTATTATTAAGCCCTTATGAAATGATGTATGGACGTCCATTCTTAACTTCTGATTTGTTTTTTGATGAGGACGCCAATACTCTCTTAAAACATATAATTGACCTGGGAAGGTTTCAACAAGAACTCCAATGATATGGAAAACAGATCCTCCCTAGACCACAGGAAACTTGAAAAATCCCCAGGTAGAGCCGGGGGACCAAGTATTAGTAAAGACCTGGCAAGAAAAAGGGAGTCCAAGCCAGCTGTCCGAGAAATGGACAGGACCATATCAGGTTGTCCTAGTAATTTCAAATGCTGTGAAGGTGAAGGGTCTATCTGCCTGGGTCCACAATTCTAGAATAAAACCCTATGGCCTACAGGAAGGGGAGATGGGGACTGAGACTCCAAAACCAGAGGACAACTATTCCTGTGAACCTGTTGAAGATCTCAGACTCTTGTTCAGGCGGAACCCCATCAACTCTCCCTCAGATAAGTAAAAATGCATCATATGATGTTCTTCCTATTTCTAATCATGTCTCCCTGTATGGCTATTAATCTCTCCCTAAACGAGGCATATACACTTGCAAACCACACTGCTTCTCAACTCAACCTAACCAGCCCCTGCTGGATCTGCATTAATGGCAGAAGTTGGAGGTATGTCCAACCTATCCCAGGGTATCAATGGCCCACCCTTCCAGCTGAGCTACATGCTGTTACCCAGCGCACCCCATCTGGTCGTGGTATGGCCTTTTTGGGAAAAAGGGGGAAAAAACTTCATGCCTTGGTATCAGCAACAACTGTCTATATTTACCCCCTCGATAACATCTGCAATCCCACCTGAGCCCTTATTTTCTCTCTTGACTAACATTCCCCAAGTGACCTTCCCTATCTAAAAAGCGACTCCCTGACAGGGGTGTCAGTGGGAAATCTAGGTAACTCACAATGTGCGGTGACCTTCACTGTTGAAACTGATGGGAAAAACTGGGACCTAGAAATTTCACTAGGGTATTACGATTTAGCCAAAGTCTGGGAACTAGAGGTTCTGGCAGAACTGACACACTATACCTATCCCCGAACATGAGGCTCTCCTCGGATGCTATTAAGCATTCTCGAAAATCCATGTTCTGTTCTGGATGACCAAAGAACCACACCTGTTCATCCTGGTTTCTAAATCGGGCAAGCAACTCTGACCCCTGTTATTCCCTTGTAGGGGTACCCACCCTGAAAACCTAACCCTATGGTGGGAGCCTAAACGAAATACTCTCTACCTTGAGGACAGAACCAGGATGCCTCACAACACTTGAATCCCTTCCTAAATGCCCTCACTGCTGCTGGTTTTGCAGCAAGTGGGGTGACGGTCTCCTCCCAGCTGCTAAAGAACTGCCCCTGTTCCATTATGCCATGCTCCAGTTGTAAGGCAGATGGAAATCTTGTTCCTCTTTGGCAAACCCGTTTTGCTGCCCAGCTTAAACCCAGTCATGGTGTCTATTTCATATGTGGGGATAAAGCTTATTTATCCCTACCACCTTTTTGGTCAGGAACTTGCTCCCTAGGGTATGTTACACCCCACATAGATCTGGCCTGGAGTAATACCTCTTTGCCTTTACCAGTATATACCAACCAGAGGATACGTCGCATGGTAATACTTACCCCTCTTTTCCTGACATTAGGACTGACTGCTGGTTTGACAGGAGCTGCCATGGGGGGAACTTCTTTACATAAATTTCAGCAGCTTTCTACTGACACTGCTGTATCCATAGAAAAAATGGCGAGGACCCTCCAACGCCTACAATCCCAGTTAGACTCCCTAGCTGCAATGGTCCTACAAAATCGTCAGGCCCTAGATTTACTGACTGCAGGACAGAGGGGCACTTGTCTCTATCTAAAGGAAGAATGCTGTTTTTATTACAACTAGTCTGGGAAGGTCCAAGAAGATATCAAGGGACTTTTGGAACAGGCCACAAAGATCCGGGATTTGAGTTCAACAAGTATATGGAGTTCTCTTTATTTCCCTTCTTGGCTCCTACTGTTCATGGGTCCAGTGATAACTATCTTATTAGGCCTCCCTATTTGGCCCCTGTATACTCCAACTCCTTACAAAGTTTATTTCCAGCAGACTCCAGCAGTTTCAAACTAAATTGCTGTTACTACAAGGGTGGAAGCTGGTTTCAGATGTGGAACACCCCAACTTAGATCAGGTAGAGAGAGACTTCTGCTCTGCTAGGCAGGCCTACGCCCATGCACAGCAGGAAGAAGTTACAGAAGAAAGAGACCTCTGCCCCAATTCCCAAGAAGTATCTTGAGTACGAAGTCTCTCAGAGGGGAGCTGTTAGGGGAAGCACACTGATTGAAACCGCCCACCCCAGCCAGGCACCATAGTAACCACTTGCATGAGTTGTTTTATGACAGGAGATCCTGATAAGGAATACGGAACTAATAAGCCATCACCAACCGGAAGAGTTCGGGAAAGGTCTAGAGGAGACACCGTGTGTCCGTCCACTTCCCAGAATCCCTCTCACTAGCATCCATCTTGGCTGAGAGATGCGTGCACCACCAGGAAAGACTCTGAATTAGAATGATTGGCCAAAGACCACCCGGAAACTAATCCCATCACCATAAAACCCGACATTGTGAGCCACGCGGCAGAGCAGTTCTCTCCTGGGTTCCCTTACCCTACTGCTCTCCACCCGGGTGCCCTTTCCAATAAAATCTCTTGCTTGGTCAGCACGTGTCTCCTTGGACAATTCTTTTCTAAGTGTTAGACAAGAGCCCGCTCTTGGGGTCCTGTAGGGCCCTTCCCCACTTCCTACAACACTACCTCCAAACATTCTCACAGAGCTTGCTATGACATTCTTAGTATACCAGTTTATCTACCTTGGGATTTCTCTGATAGCTCAGTTGGTAAAGAATCTGCCTGCAATGCAGGAGACCCCAGTTCGATTTCTGGGTCAGGAAGATCCACTGGAGAAGGGATAGGCTACCCACTCCAGTATTCTTGGGCTTCCCTTGTGGCTCAGCCTGTAAAGAATCTGCCTGCAATGCAGGAGACCTGAATTCAATGCCTGGGTTGGGAAGATCCCCTGGAGAAAGGAAAGGCTACCCAACTCCAGTACCTGGAGAATTCCATGAACGGTATAGTCCATGGGGTTGCAAAGGGTCAGTCATGACTGAGCGACTTTCACTTCACTGCACTTATCTACCTTATTGGTTTTCCAGCTCTACTTTTTTATGTATGTATATGTATAACTGAATCATTTTGCTGTATACCTGAAACATTGTAAATCAACTATACTTCAATAAAAAGCAAAATAAAATAACTGCCAAAATGGATAATATAGGAACAAAAGATCTCAAATTACTAAAAGAATCAAAGACACAGAGGAAACAGTAAGTATTCGAGTACTGGAGAAGAGGGACTGGGACAGAGGAATACTTGAAGAAAAATGACTGAAAATTTTCAGAACTAATGAAGGAGCTTTTGTGAAGTTATATTTAAGCCACAAGGAAGAAAATTAAACATAAATACACACCAAAAAGCATTATAGTAAAAATTAAAACATAAGGAGAATCAGGGCTAGAGTCACGCTTGGGTATCAGCTACTGCCTGAGTGCAGTGGAGTCCTCCAAAAGTAACTGCTGACGTTAGTCACTGGCTGTGGCCCTCACGACACAGTACTAGGTTAGTGACATGCATCAGACTGACCTACACAACTGTTAGATCCATGCATGCCCGCAAGCTAGGGGGAGGTTTAGGAGACCTCTGTTACAGGAGTAACAGCTATAGAAACTATCAAGGGACCTGAATTCTAGTCTTGGCACTGCCTCTGACCTTCTCAGTGACTTACTCTGGTTCCATGAAAAAACTAGTCTTTTCCACTTGATAGCTTTGGTGGCTTTTTAAAGATTTGTTTTATTTGAAAAGTGGAATACCTGCTATGTCACTCTTTTGCACGAGTGAACAACTTACACTGTAATGAGGGAGATGGGCTGTGAAGATGATAAACATAGCTTTTTAATCGTAGTAAAGTAATGAAAATGGTTGCCTTCTCTCCCCAGTCACACAAAATTGGTGAGGCATTACTACTTAAAGAGGAACCAGAGCTTCTGCCCAACTGTCAATCTTGATAAAACATGGATCTCGGTCAGTGAGGAGACACAGGTAAACACTGCCAAGAACAAGACTGGGGTGAGTCCTAGCATGGGTGTGGTGCGATTGGGCTACTCAGAAGTTCTGGGGAATGGGAAGTTCCCAAAGCAGCCTGGTCACGATGGCCAAATTCTTCAGCAGAAGAGCTGAGGAGATTTAAGGTGTGGGTGGGGCTTTTGTCCTGGTAGCTGGAAGCCATATGGTCGGAGATGCATAAAGTTGAACAAGTGCTTTTCAAAAAACAAATAAAATACAAGAAGATAATCTTAAAAGCAGCCATAAAAGATTACCTTTAAAGGAAGTTGCTAGTTAATTTTCCAACAGAATATATGGTGCCGGGGGCCAGCACGGGAGTTCCCACCCATGACAAGGTCATGCGGGAGAGCCCTGACGGGCAAGGCGAGTCAGGGCTTGAGGGCCTCCCCCCCCAGGATTTGCCTGAGTATCTACCCCAAAACCAGAATCTGTCTGTTTTACTATTTCATGACTTTCACCAACTCTTCTGACATTAACGGGGGGCTATCCCCAACCACCTTTCTCTGTAAGAAAATCAACTTAAAACTCTAGTTAATAAGTCTCCTGGGCATAATAGGGGTGTTTCAGTTCTAACCCCTCTGATGACTTTCTAGCTTGCCTGGCAGGTTTGTTTGGACTCCTGCAGCTACGCATGTGATTGTTCACAGCTTCCCAACCACGAGAGGCACGGGAAGCTTAAGATATTCTAACAATGCAGAGCTTCTCAGAGAGTTAAAATTGTTAGAACTAGTAGAGGATTTCTTTGTTGAGCTAATGCTTGCTGCCAAGTATCCATATCCCTTACCTACTGTGTCCCTGGGAGTGTATTGATTAATATAGTTGGTATATAGAAATGTAAGTAGTAGCTTTAATATTTGTAACCTTGGACCCTTGAGTTAATTCTTTTCTTGTTATAGCCCACCACACTTTTGCCCTATAGGAATGCAACTTTATCTAATGCTTTCAGAGGGTGGCGCCTGACTTTAGAATAATCACCTTTAGAGAAAAATAAGTTTTCTGAAGAAAGGGTCATAAAATGTTAACAAGCCTCCTGGCCAGAAGATGATGTAAATCACCTAAAGCTTTTGCATATGATAAGTTTGCAGAAAGAAAGCCTGGCTTCGATAAGGATCAAGGACTGCTGACCTTGCATGACTCTACCCCCACCCCCCAACCATTATCCTCTATGCACAACTTAAGGTATAAAAACTACTTTGGAAAATAAAGTGTGGGCCATGCTCATCAGGCTTGGGCTCCCCATGTCGTTCTTTCTCTTTCCTTTTCCTTTTCAGGCTGATTCCCTGGAGCGCAGGGGCCCTCTGCATTCACTTTCCTGCCTGGGCGTCTAAGACCCACTCGAGAAGGTGCCTAAGGTGGGGCACATTCAGCTATTTGAGAGGGCGCCTGAAGCCTACGTGAACAGAGCAAGTCTTGTGCTGGGGCTTTATTGGCATTCTGGGTAAACCAAGGAATATCAGCCTCTTTTCTCTCCTCTATTTTCTTAACTGCAAAATTCTTTCCTTATCTCTTTCTCTATTTCTCTCAGTTGCCGACGCCATCCTCCCGAGGGAATCCCTGGATCCAACCGGGGCAGGACCCCGGCAATATGAGAAGCCAGAGATACTGAAATATCTTTGATATCACCAGGACTATTAAAAAATGAAGGTGCCCATAAAGGTGTTTCTAGACAAGCAACATTTGAGGGAACTGATCACCAGCATACTTGTACTAAAATAACTACTAAAGGTAAATTACTCCAGAAGGAAGATCATAAAGAAATAAGGAAGAGAAATAAAACTGAAAAGTGGGTAAGTCTAGATGACTACTGACTATAAAAATAGTACTGTTTTGTTTAGTAACAGTAAGAAACAATAAGAAAATCATAAAACACAACAGAACCAAAAAAGGGTAAAGTAATGACATGTAAGTCAGGAAACGAGTAAGCAGACTAAAAGTGTTTCGAGGTCTTTACATTTCCCTGGGAAGAAGATTAAAAAAAACAAGTAAGGACTTCCCTGGTGGTCCAGCGGTTAAGACTCTGCTCTTCCAATGTAGGCAGCATGAGTTTGATCACTGATTGGGGAACTGAGATCCCACATGCCACATGGCACAGCCAAAAAATGAAAATAAATAAAATGAGAATTAAATAATTTTTAAAAACAACATTTTAGACTTTGGTAGGTCAAGAACCTTATAATCTATAGTGTAACTACTGCAGAAATAAAATACAGATAATAAAGCTAATAGACAGGAAAATGGGATAATTAAAAAAAAATCAATTCCAAACGTGCAAGAAGAGAGAAAAGAATATAGACCAGGCAGAACAAATAGAAAGCACTCACTGAGATGTTAGATTTAAGCAACTATATCAATAATTGTTGCTATTCAGTCACTAAGTCATGTCCAACTCTTTGTGACCCCCATGGACTGCAGCATGCCAGGTTTCTCTGTCCTCCACTACTCCCCAAGTTTGCTCAAATTCATGTTCATTGAGTCAGTGATGCTATCTAACCATCTCATCCAATAATTACATAAATTGATTAAAGGCTCCAATTAAAACCTAAGGTAATCAGACTAGATGCTAAAAAGAAATCCAAATATATGTGGTTTGCAAGAGATACATCAAAACAAAATGATATAGAAATGTTGAGAGTAAAAAGGAATAAATACACTAAGTGTAACCAAGATAAAGTTGCTATCTCTATATTAATATTAAAGGAAGTTGACTTAATTAATATCAAGTTAAGCCTACTTCATTTGATATTAATATAGAGATATCAAGCAAAACCACAGATAGAGGAATACCTCATTATAAAATACTCAGCTCACAGAAAGAGATTACAATTCTTTATTCTAATAACATACCCTTAAAATATATAAGGCAAAATACTGAAAGAATTACAAGGAGAAACAGACATATTCACAATCATGGTGAGAGAGACTTTAACCTGATCAACAAAGTAATCAAAAAATTAATAAGCATTTAGATGATTTGAAGCAGACAATCAGCAAACAATATAAATGGACTATATAAAGCCCTACATGTAATGACTGCAGAATATGAATTTCTTCCAAACATACACAGAACATTTACAAAAACTGAACATATGCTGGGTCATTAAACAAGTGTCCAAAATTTCAAAGAATTTCAATAATATAGAGTATATTTTCTAACCCTAATGCAATTAAGTTGGCAGTGAACAATAAAAAGATAACTAGAAAATCCTTGCTTTTAAAAATTCAGAAATGCACTTCTAAATAACCATGGGTCAAAGAAAAAAATCACGATGGAAATTAACATTCATTTGAATTACATGACAGTGAAAATACCACAAATCAACACCACTGGAAAGCAGCTAAAAACCAATACTCACAAAGAAATTTATGCCTTTGAATATCACTATGCATTGGAGAAGGAAATGGCAACCCACTCCAGTATTCTTGCCTGGAGAATCCCAGGGACAGGGGAGTCTGGTGGGCTGCCGTCTATGGGGTCGCACAGAGTCGGACATGACTGAAGCAACTTAGCATAGCATAGCATTAGAAAAGAAGAAAATCTGACAGTCAGGAAGTCAAGTATCTACCTCAGAAATTAGAAAAAGATCAGTTAAATTAAGCTCAAAATAAAGTAGGAAGAAGAAAATAATAAATATGAGAGCAGAAAATAATGAAATAGGGAACATATACTTCAAAGTATCATCAAAGCCAAAGCTGTTTTACTTTAAAAGTGAAAGTGTTAGTTGGACTCTTTGTGACCCTCATGTACTGTAGCCCACCAGACTCCTCTGTCCATGGGATTCTCCAGGCAAGAATACTGGAGTGGGTTGCCCTTCCCTTCTCCAGAGGATCTTCCCTGGATTGAACCAGGGTCTCCTGCATTGCAGGTGGATTCTTTACCATCCGAGCCATCAGGGAATCCCTTATAAAAGTAATAAGCTCACTGGAAGGAATTAAGATAAAAACAACAGCAGGCACAAATCACCAAAGTCAGGAATGTTGAGAGCATCACTTGAAACTTGAAGCTATTAAGGAAGTAATAAGAGAATATAAATGAGTAATTTTGTGACACTAAACTTGAAAATTTAGAGAAAATAAGCAAGTTCTTAGAGAAGAATACAGTTTTAAAAAACTGACACAAGGAAAAATAGAAAATTCTGAATAATTCTATAAGCCAAATTTTCATTTTCAGTTGACTTCCTATTCTTCCAAAGAATAGGAAAAAAACTACAACTTATGAAACAGCATAAACATTTCACCAAAACCTTACAAAGGTATAAGAAAGAAAGAGGGACTTTCCTGGTGGTCCCGTGGCTAAGACTCTAAGCTCCCAATGCAGGAGACCCAAGTTTGATCCCTGGTGGGGGAATGAGATTCCACACACCACAACTAAGAGCTCTAATGTCACAACTAAGGCCCACAGCAGCCAAATAAATAAAAACAAATATTAAAAAAAAATGTTTTAAAGAAAAAAATCACAGCCAGTCTCATTCATGAAAATAAACACCAAAGTCCTGTGGTAGCCAGTCTCCGCGGTGGCCTTTGGATGGTCTCAGCTCCCAAGCAGTCACACCTTTGTGTAGCCCTTTCCACCCTGGCCAATAACAGCACAGAGTGGAAGAAGCCCCTTCCCACACGAGTCTGGGTGGCCAGTATGAAAACAACATAGGTCACTTCTGAGACTTCTAATGAAAGACTCTGTGACTATCACCTTGGTGACACATTCTCAGAGGATCTGCTCTGGAAAAGCCCACTGCTATGCTGTGAGTTGCCCATGCAGAGCCACGTGGGGAGGAACTAAAGTCCCCAGCCAACAGGCACTTGAGTGAGCTAGGAAGTGGATCCAGCCATCAGCCCCAGTAGAGTCTTCAACTCATCACAGTTATTTCATTAAAATGTGTTATGTTTCCATTGGATAGGTTTATGATTATTATTTTTAGTGGCTTTATGTATTTTTAGATTTTTCACAGCTTTAATTTTTAATATGGTGATAGGAATAGATACAACCCACCTAAACAAAAGTTCTCTGGGGTCCTCAATAATTTCTAAGCATAAAAGGGTCCTGAGACCAAAAAGACCAAGAATTGCTGATCTAAGTTCTAAGCAATAACTATGGTTCTTGATAATATAGACGAGCTTTCACAAGGACTTATAGTACAATACAGGGAATATAGCCAATATTTTATAATAAATATAAATGGAATATAATCTTTAAAATTCATCAGTCACTATAGAAAAGACCCTGATGCTGGGAAAGATTGAAGGCAGGAGGAGAAGTGGATGACAAAGGACGAGATGGTTGGATCGCGTCACCAACTCAATGGACATGAGTCCAGCAAGCTCTGGGAGGTAGTGAAGGACAGGAAAGCTTGGCATGCTGCAGTCCCTGGGGTGTGAAAGAGTCAGACACCACTGAGGAACTGAACAACAAAATGTTGCACACTTGAAACTTATCGTACATCAACTATGCCGCAATAAAAATTTTAATAAGATAATAATAATACAGATGAGCTTCAAATTAGCACATTACTTATCTTTAATAAAAGTTATTTTATGTGCAAGTTAATCTGAAGAACTCACAGGCACAGGCACAGCTGGTTCCCAACACATACCTGGCTCAGCTACATAGATTCACAGGAGTAAATGTTCAATCAGAATAAGTATTCAGAATTCCTCAAGCCCATTTCTCCATTTAAGCAACAGATGTAAAATAGACACCAATAACACAATGATTTTAAAGATACAACCAAGCTTCTGGTTACTTCTATCTTTAGTGGTGACCACTTGAGTTTTTCATTTGTGTTTAAAATTTAAAATAGCAAAAACAGTGCAAACTGCCAAGTATATTTTGTTTGGTATGAATTTACCAAAACTAAGATCATGGCATCTGGTCCCATCACTTCATGGGAAATAGATGGGGAAACGGTGGAAACAGTGTCAGACTTTATTTTTCTGGGCTCCAAAATCACTGCAGATGGTGACTGCAGCCATGAAATTAAAAGACGCTTACTCCTTGGAAGGAAAGTTATGACCAACCTAGACAGCATATTCAAAAGCAGAGACATTACTTTGCCAACAAAGTTCCGTCTAGTCGAGGCTATGCTTTTTCCAGTGGTCATGTATGGATGTGAGAGTTGGACTGTGAAGAAGGCTGAGTGCCAAAGGATTGGTGCTTTTGAACTGTGTTGTTGGAGAAGACTCTTGAGAGTCCCTTGGACTGCAAGGAGATCCAACCAGTCCATCCTAAAGGAGATTAGTCCTGGGTGTTCATTGGAAGGACTGATGCTGAAGGTGAAACTCCAGTACTTTGGCCACCTCATGCAAAGAGTTGACTCATTGGAAAAGACTCTGATGCTGGGAGGGATTGGGGGCAGGAGGAGAAGGGGATGACAGAGGATGAGATGGTTGGATGGCATCACCAACTCAATGGACATGAGTTTGGGTGAACTCCAGGAGTTGGTGCTGGACAGGGAGGCCTGGCATGCTGCAATTCATGGGGTCACAAAGAGTCGGGCATGACTGAGCAACTGAACTGAACTGAACTGAATTAATTCATATATAAATTATTTTACCCAATTTGAATATCTTTAAAAATTGCTGTTTATTTCTAATTGTCTGCAAATGAAAAGAAAGCAAGACAATAGTAATTATCATTGGTATTATATATTATTACTGAAGATAATTCTGTCCTGTAGAGAAGGGTATTAAAAAATGATCAACTGATGATGTCAAATATGCTAGAGTCATAACTTCTCCAAGAGGTCAGGACAGTTGTATTCCCCATACCTGGTATAATGCCTCTCACATGGTAAGATTATCAAACTTTTGTGGAATGAAATGCTATGAATAAATCAAAAAAGTACTGACTATCCTCAGAGTTAAGATTCCAACCTGCTCCTTTCAATGTAGCCCTTGGACAACCTTTATTCTCCATTTCCACAACTGTAGCTTGGACATGACACTTCAAAGAGTGCTGAGGTGAACTCTAGTGGTACAATCTAGAACAGGGCCTATTCATAACAAATAAGTGCTCCACAGTGGATGACAGGAATTTACCGACCAACATTTACTGAGTTTCACTGCATGCTACTATGGCGATTGTTTCTTGGGTAGGTAGGGTGTGTTCACTTTCACTTTTCACTTTCATGCATTGGAGAAGGAAATGGCAACCCACTCCAGTGTTCTTGCCTGGAGAATCCCGGGGACAGGGGAGCCTGGTGCACTGCCGTCTATGGGGTTGCACAGAGTCGGACACGACTGAAGCGACTCAGCAGTAGCAGTAGCACGGTGTGTTGGAGTGAACTATCCTATCACAGAGGGACAAAAATTAGAAATACCTATTTCAGAGTCAGGTATTTTTTTAATAAAAAAGAAAACTAAAAAGGCAAAGGTTAAAAGAAATAGTGGCAGATTCATGTTGATATATGGCAAAACCAATACAATACTGTAAAGTTAAAAAAATAAAATTAAATTAAAAAAGAAAGAAAGAAATAGTTTCTTCTGAGGAAAAAACTTTAGTTCCCCAAGGTCACACGAGTCAGCAGCCTTACTATTACAGAGGTATAAACATAGCAAAAATATCAGACAAAACCCAGACCTTTTGTTCACAATTCCAGCAGTCCATATGTGAAGGGAAAGTCAAGTTTGTTGAGGACTTGCCAGCTTTAAATTCCTTGGCACCAGTTGGGAGCCTGGTGCCAGGGCTCCTTCTCGAGAACTCATCAAGGAATGTGGGATGAAGGAAGTCTCTGGCTAAGGAAGGGGAGAGGTCTTTCTGCGATGAAAGGGCTACCTCCTCTCCTCGCTCAGCCACAAAAGTGAAGGTGAAAGTGTTAGTCACTCAGTTGTGTCAGACTTCTTGCGACCCCCATGGAGGAGGCTCCTCTGTCCGTGGGATTCCCCAGGCAAGAATACCGAGTGGGTAGCCATTCCTTTCTCCAGGGGGTCTTCCTCACCCAGAGATCCAACCTGGGTCTCCCGCATTGCAAGCGGATCCTTTACCATCTGAGCCACCAGGGAAGCGCTTACAAACTGCGCTTCATGTTAATGCCCATAAAACATCATCCCACCAACACGTTTTTGTATTGCCGGAAGATGCCTTCCTTGTTAGCATTAAATCATCGTTTTAGTTTTGAAAAATACAAAGAAAGTAAACTTTGGGGATAAAAAGGCACAAATTGTATTTCCGATCCTTCTTCCTGGTTTATAAAAACTAAATGAGCCCTCCAAATCTATTTTTTCCCCTGTTAATTATTACGCTATTCCTTAGAGGATTTAGCACCCGGAGCCACAAAATAAACACTTACTCTGCCTCGAGATTGTCGCCTGGACCTGAGAACCGACTTTTCAAAATCTCTGACTCCTAAACCCCAGGCTGTTTTCTGAAGCTGCATAAGGGACGCAGCCGCAGTTTCTGACAGCCCAGAGCTGGCAGCCCAGAGCTGGCGGTCTCCGCGCCGGGGTTCTACACCCCGGGGAACCACACCTCCCAGCCCTGTTCAGAGACTTCGGGTTCCAGGCCGCTCTCGCACGCTCGGCAACACCGCGCTACGCACTCCAGGCTCGAGAAGCAACCTCCACGTCAAATTTTCCATTTCCACTTCTAAAACCAGTGTTCCCCAGAGCGCAGCGGTCGAGAACATGCAAGGGTTCTCATCAGTGTCCCCAGGCACTGTCTCCTAGCTGCCCCACCTAAGTAGGGGGCGGACTGGACTAAATTTAGAGACCGGCTGCCCCCTCCCTTGATCCTGGCGTCCGCGGGCCCCGCACTTGGCCGCTCTCCGAAGGCGCGTCTGGCTGGCCAAGACTGACCTCTGCTCCAGAGACACTCACCCGAACGAAGTCATCACGAATCCCGCCGCCTCGGACGCCCTGGGCTGGTGGAGCCCGGCAGCCTCCCAGCCGATTGTCCAGCCCTAGGCACCAACCCGGGGTTGAGAAAGCCGCGAGAGCTTGGGTCGAACCCGCCCACTTCACCACCAACCCCCGCCCATCTCCTGGGTCTTGCCCTGAGCACAGCTTGGCGCCAGCATCTTTGTGGTCTTTGGGGGACAACTGAACCTTTTAGGATCTTAGATCACCGATCAGGGATGGAACTCAGTGTCCCTTCCAACGGAAGCTCCAAAGTCCTAAACACTGGTTGCTGCTGCTAAGTCGCTTCAGTCGTGTCCGACTCTGTGCGACCCCATAGACGGCAGCCCACCAGGCTCCCCCATCCCTGGGATTCTCCAGGCAAGAACACTGGAGTGGGCTGCCATTTCCTTCTCCAATGTACGAAAGTGAGAAGTGAAAGGGAAGTCACTCAGTCGTGTCCAACTCTCAGCGACCCCATGGACTGAAGCCTACCAGGCTGCTCCGTCCATGGGATTTTCCAGGCAAAAGAGTACTGGAGTGGGGTGCCACTGCCTTCTCCGCCTAACCATTGGACCACCAAGGAATTCCCGAGGTCACAGTAATGACATAGTCCCTGCCTATGATAGATATTAGGCACAAACGCTTTATTTACGTGGTACCATTTATTCGTCACAACAGCCCTAAGAGACCAGTGCAGTTATTAGCCCCACTTTTAGGACGGGGAAGCTGAGGCGAAGTAGGGTGATCAGTTGAATGGAAGAACTGGGATTTGAACGGAGTCTGGATGACTCGGAAGCCCCTGACAAGTGGTGCAGTTTCTCTCCCTTGGACGCGGAGCCCCCAAGATGGCCAGACTTCCTCTTGTTGGCCCGAGTTGATTAAAAAAAGGGGGGGGGGGGCCTCTCCGTGGAGAACCGCGTGGACTCAACGTTTTTTGCCCGTGGCGCCCGCACTTCCCTTCTCCTGCCTAGGTCACCTGCCTCGGGCTGTCGGAGCCCGTCCTTGCACCGCGTCACTCCCAATCTCTCACTCCCAATCTCTGTGACACTTTTTGGTGGGTAGACGGAGCACCCTCTCCACCAGAAAGAATAAAATCCCCGCGCCCACCTCTAGGCTCCCTACGACCGCGGCCTCTCACTTTCCGCCCTGTTGAAACGGTATCCATCCAACTCGTCCGCGAGCCTCACAAGCTCCCGCGCAGCTCACATTTGAGTTCGCGGAGATCCGTCTTGCCCCACCTCCACCGCGCTCCGCACTCCACATCCCCGCCCCACCGGAACTGTTCTGGCGAAAGGTTGGGGGAGGAAAGCTGCAGTTGGTCAAGTCCCTCTAACACTCTTGTACAGCCACGTAATGCATGTGTCTGGAAGAGTCTGGTGGATTTCAGGTGAAATTAGCGTTTGCCCATCCCTTTTCAGCCAGGTGCGGTGCTGGGCGGCTCCCTGTAGTTCACCTCAAGTGTGATTGTATTGTATTTTAGTATGATCCAGTATTTAAATCATGAACATAACCTTGTTTTAAACTAGACAAAACAATGGCATTAGTAATGCCATTGCAAAATGACCGATTTTCTGTCCATATAAATTCCGAAAAGGAATTTCAGACAGACATAAAATCAAACAAACCCAGACAATCAGTGAAACCCAGAAAGTCTGGGGTGAGATCTACAACCAGAGAGATCTACAGCCTTGGTGTAGCTGAGTCCCAAAGTCAGCTCAGAGCTTCTCAGCAGCCAGCAAAAAAGAGAAACCCTGCTGGAGGGAGTTCTGGAGTGGCTCTTGCAGATAACTTTTCCTACCAACGTTGCAGGAAGGGGGCTCCTTCCAGGGCCTGAAAATGGGCTCTTGTCTAACACTTGGAAATGAATTGTCAGAGGAGACAGTATATGCTGACAAAGCAAGAGACTTTATTGGGAAGAGGCGCCCAGGCGGAGAGCAGTAGGATAAGGGAACACAGAAGAACTGCTCTGCCTGGCAGCTCAACTCGCAGTCGTTCAGCTTGCAGTCTTGGTTTTTGGTAAGGGGGTTAGTTTCTGGGTTGTCTTTGGCCAAGCATTCCTACTCAGAGTCCTTCCTATTGGCTTAGGCATTGCTCAGCCAAGATGGGTGCCAGAAAGGATTCTGGGAGGTGGTAGGGCACATAGTGTCTCCTTTTACCTTTATGGAACTCTTCTGGTTGGTGGTGCTTATTAGTTCTCCGTTGAACCTCCTATCTTATACCCCATGCATATTGTTACTATGGTGCCCAGCCAGGGTGGGCGGTTTCAGTCAGTTTGCTTCAGTTAGCAGCAATAGTTGTAAACCGGATTCTAGGATTTCCTGGACAAGAGTAATCAGCAAGACATTGTAGCGCTTGCAGGTACATGAAGTAAAAACACCCCATTGTTTACCAAGGGCTTCCACATACATTGCACTCCTTAATTCTACTCAACTCTCATAATGTACCGCTTTGCAGTTGTGAAGACCCAGCCTGGGAGAGATTCCACGACTTGTTCAAACTTTCGTACCAGCATCTGAGTGAAGACTTGCACCCTGGAGTTGTATCTCTAAGATCAGTGCACTGTACCGTACCTGCCCCCTGGTTGTGTCTAAGAGGGGAGCTCTTCTGACTTAGACATGAAAGTGAAAGTGTTAGTTGTTCAGTCATGTCCGACTTTTTGCGAGCCCATAGACTGTAGTCTGCCGGGCTCCTCTGTCCATAAAATTCTCCAGGCAAGAATACCAGAGTGGGTTGCCATTTCCTTCTCCAGGCAATCTTCCCAACCTAGGGACTGAACCCAGGTCTCCTGCATTGCAGGCAGATTCTTTACCACCTAAGCCACCAGGGAAGCTCGACTTGGAGATGGGACCAGGTTTATTTAGCCATGACTCTTGCCTTACAGAAGTATTGTGGAAACTGAGCAGGACCCTGTGGAATCCTCCTGGGCACAAAAGCCTTTTTGGGTCCCCCATTTAACAACAGAATGGGAAAGACTAGAGATCTCTTCAAGAAAATCAGAGATACCAAAGGAACATTTCATGCAAAGATGGGCTCGATAAAGGACAGAAATGGTTAGGTATGGACTGAACAGAAGCAGAAGATATTAAGAAGAGGTGACAAGAATACACAGAAGAACTGTACAAAAAAGATCTTCACGACCCAGATAATCACGATGGTGTGATCACTCACCTAGAGCCAGACATCCTGGAAGGTGAAGTCAAGTGGGCCTTAGAAAGCATCACTACGAACAAAGCTAGTGGAGGTGATGGAATTCCAGTTGAGCTATTCCAAATCCTGAAAGATGATGCTGTGAAAGTGCTGCACTCAATATGCCAGCAAATTTGGAAAACTCAGCAGTAGCCACAGGACTGGAAAAGGTCAGTTTTCATTCCAATCCCAAAGAAAGGCAATGCCAAAGAATGCTCAAACTACCACACAATTGCACTCATCTCACACGCTGGTAAAGTAATGCTCAAAATTCTCCAAGCCAGGCTTCAGCAATATGTGAACCGTGAACTTCCTGATGTTCAAGCTGGTTTTAGAAAAGGCAGAGGAACCAGAGATCAAATTGCCAACATCCTCTGTATCTTGGAAAAAGCAATAGAGTTCCAGAAAAACATCTATTTCTGCTTTATTGACTAAGCCAAAGCCTTTGACTGTGTGGGTCACAATAAACTGTGGAAAATTCTGAAAGAGATGGGAATACCAGAACACCTGACCTGCCTCTTGAGAAACCTGTATGCATGTCAGGAAGCAACAGTTAGAACTGGACATGGAACAACAGACTGGTTCCAAATAGGAAAAGGAGTACGTCAAGGCTGTATATTGTCACCCTGTTTATTTAACTTCTATGCAGAGTACATCATGAGAAAAGCTGGGCTGGAAGAAGCACAAGCTGGAATCCAGATTGCCGGGAGAAATATCAATAACCTCAGATATGCAGATGACACCACCCTTATGGCAGAAAGTGAAGAGGAACTAAAACGCCTCTTGAGGAAAGTGAAAGTGGAGAGTGAAAAAGTTGGCTTAAAGCTCAACATTCAGAAAATGAAGATCATGGGATCCGGTCCCATCACTTCATGGAAAATAGATGGGGAAACAGTGGAAACAGTGTCAGACTTTATTTTTGGGGGCTCCAAAATCACTGCTGATGGTGATTGCAGCCATAAAATTAAAAGACGCTTACTCCTTGGAAGGAAAGTTATGACCAACCTAGATAGCATATTCAAAAGCAGAGACATTATTTTGCCAACAAAGGTCTGTCTAGTCAAGGCTATGGTTTTTCCAGTAGTCATGTATGGATGTGAGATTTGGACTGTGAAGAAGGCTGAGCACTGAAGAATTGATGCTTTTGAACTGTGGTGTTGGAGAAGACTCTTGAGAGTCCCTTGGACTGCAAGCAGATCCAACCAGTCCATTCTGAAGGAGATCAGCCCTGGGATTTCTTTGGAAGGAATGATGCTAAAGCTGAAACTCCAGTACTTTGGCCACCTCATGCGAAGAGTTGACTCATTGGAAAAGACTCTGATGCTAGGAGGGATTGGGGGCAGGAGGAGAAGGAGACGACAGAGGATGAGATGGCTGGATGGCATCACTGACTCGATGGACGTGAGTCTGAGTGAACTCCAGGAGTTGGTGATGGACAGGGAGGCCTGGCGTGCTGCGATTCATGGGGTCACAAAGAGTCGGACACGACTGAGCGACTGATCTGATCTGATCTGATTTCTTTCTTTACTTTTTAATTTGTAATTATTTTATTTTATTGGAGTATAGTTCATCAGGTCCCTTGTTTCTTATTTGCAGGATAAAGTCTTCAGCCTCTTGATCTTCCCTCAGTACCAAAGGACAGATTCAAACAAGGAAATAGGGAATGCAAAAACAAAGGAGGAACAATCAAGAAACTATAGTGCTGGATGAGCGAAGTCCTGGTTCCTCCTTGGGGAATATACATAACAATTATCTTTGAGTTCTAAGGGAACTAAGGCCCCACCCAAGTGAAGGTGCAGATGGTGACTGCAGCCATGAAATAAAAAGACGCTTACTCCTTGGAAAAGAAAAGTTCTGACCAACCTAGAGGGCATATTGAAAAGCATAGACATTACTTTGCCAACAAAGGCCCATCTAGTCAAGGCTATGGTTTTTCCAGTAGTCATGTATGGATGTGAGAGTTGGTCTATAAAGAAAGCTGAGCACCGAAGAATTGATGCTTTTGAACTGTGTTGTTGGAGAAGACTCTTGAGAGTCCCTTGAACTGCAAGGAAATCCAACCAGTCCTTCCTAAAGAAGATTAGTCCTGAGTGTTCATTGGAAGGACTGATGCTGAAGCTGAAACTCCAATACTTTGGCCACCTGATGCGAAGAACTGACTCATTGGAAAAGACCCTGATGCTGGGAAAGATTGAAGGCAGGAGGAGAAGGGGATGACAGAGGATGAGATGGTTGGATGGCATCACCGACTCAATGGACATGAGTTTGAGTAAACTCCAGGAGTTGGTGATGGACATGGAAGCCTGGTGTGCTGCAGTCCATGGGGTCACAAAGAATTGGACACGACTGAACGACTGAAGTGAACTGAACAAGTGAATGTGGTAACTTCAGAGTGAACCCAAGATTCTGATGTCCTCCAGGGTTCTTGACCTTCACCTATCAATAGAAATTGATAAAAGATCAGAAAAGAAATTCAGGCAAGGCTTTAATGGGGCCCCTGCTGTAGTAGGGGAGAATGGAAAACAAATAACAAGTTACCTTGCTCGTTCCATATAAGGAACGACCTGGTTCCTTATTTGGGGTGAGGGTAGGGGTGTGTCTAGGTGCAAGCCTGAGGGATGGCTTAGATGGTTTGCCCACCCTTTTGGCAGTGTTGAGTGCAAGGCATGCACATTACCCTACTTTTGCTTCCAGTTCTTCAGAAGTGGCAGTTGGGTGTTTTGGTTTGCTGTTTTTTTTTTTTTTTTGTCTTTTTATATCTTGTTGTCCATAACCTCCCCCAAGCATGCATGCTGTTAGTTTTATTCTCTTATAATTTAGTTGCTTTGTACTTTGTTGCTTGAGACATTTGCCCAGGTGTAAGCCCTGCAGCAAAGGGTCCCAGGTCCCAAGTCCCAGCTTCTCAATTCCTGTAACACCAACCTGTTACCTCACCGCCAGCCAATCAGAAGTAAGTCACAAACTCTGCAGCCTTCACTCCAAATTTTGCCTATAAAAACTTTTCCCTGAACGCCTTTGGGAAGTTCAGGGTTTTTGAGCAGGAGCTTCTCTTTCTCCTTGCTTGGCCCTGAAATAAATGTTTCTTTTCTCCAAACTCCAAAGTCTCAGTTTGGCCTCACTGTGCATTGGACACAAGAACTTCTGTTCAGTAACATTGCGACCTGTGATTTTGGTTCCAGCGTACATTCTTTGTGGTTGGCAGGAAGGGAAAGTTACCTAAGTAGGGATGTTTGCTCTTTTTCAGCTTAATTTAGCCAGGGGCTTAAAGACCAGTTCCCCATGGCAAAGTCTGGCTGTGGTCCCTTGGGTGTCTAGACCCAGAGCCAAGCAGTGTTTGCTGCTGCCCTGAGAGGTGAAGAAAGAGCTCCTCCAGTCTACCTGGAGCCCTGACAGGTGACCAGGTCTGAGCACATTTTACTCCATGCTGTCTGGGCTAGCCTGAGGGTAGCCTCTCCCAGGATGACATGAGGCTTTCTCATGGTGGCCGGGGTTGCTATTTTACCACCATGACAAGACCTCCACTTCTCCCTATCTGTAGGCCCATTTCTGGCAGTCACTTTGATAATTTGGCAAGTTCTTAAGTCATTTGGACGTCCTCTGAGCTTGGTTATTCCAGCCACTTCCAGTGCCCAATCTACGCACCACCATCACTGGTGACACTGGGCTAAAGGCCAAACCCTTTTTTTTTTTCTTTTTTAGTGAAATGTGGGTGATTTATAATCTTGTGATAATCACTGTTGTACAGAAAATTGACGCGGTTATATACACAAACTCTTTCTCTTTGACAATCGAGCGCTTATCTATTTGGGTCTGAGATGGATCCAGAAGATCCTGGTGCCTCCTGAAAAGTGTTCTTGGAAGATTGATTAAACCAACTCTGCATCCTGGTCCAGTGAGTCAGCCAAGAGGAGGGGTGCTCGGGGAGAAATCAAATGATTTCTTTTTCCCAGTTGAAATACAGTTGATGTACAGTATTATGTTAGTTTCAGGTGCACCACTTCATAGTGATTTGACATCTGCATACATTATGAAATGCTCGCCACAGTAAGTGTAGAAATCATCTGTCCCGCATACAAGGATATTACAGTGTTATTGGCCACATTCCTTTTGCTGTATATTACATTCCCTGGCTTATTTATTTATAACTGGAGATTTTCTGTTCGCCTATTTCACACACACCCTCAAAACCCTCCCCTCTGGCAATCACCCATTTGTTCTCTGTATCTATGACTCTGTTTTTGTTTTCCTTGCCTGTTTGTTTTATATTTTAGATTCTAGATATTAGTGAGATCATATGGCGTGTGTAGTTATCTGTAGTCCTGAGTAGGTATCTGAGATCTCCCAGGGGCTCACAGGTATGCTGAGTGTCCTCATCTGCTTTCTTCCACAGTTTGACTCATAAGCAGTAGATCCAGGAGTCAGGCCCTGGTACCTTGACTGCTGTGGGGGTAGAAAGTATTACAGGGTAGAGGCGCTTCCATGTGGGCTGGAGTTGAGCCTTTGGGGACCTGTCTTTCCAGGCCTTAATTAGGACTTGAGTCCCTGGAGCATATAGTGGTGGCCCTTTAGACTCTTTTGGATCCTTGTTGACACCCCACAAGCATATTTCTTCTTGGAATTGCCCAGTGGCCATGGTGTAAGATCGGAGGTTCTGAGTCTCTGGATCTAGGAAGAGGTCATTGATATAAACAAAAGGTCTCCCACATAGCATCTCATAATGGCTAAGACTGACCTGTTCCTTAGGGGCACTACGGGTGTGGAGGAAAGCTATTGTTGAAGCCTCCTTGCACCAGAGGGAGATCTCCTTGGTTATCTTTTTTATCTCTGATTTTAAGATGTGGTTGGTTCTTTCTACTTTTTCTGAAGACTGAGGCCTCCAGGCACAATGGAGCTAATAAGTAATGCCCAATGCTTTAGAGACCCCATGGGTGAGTTTAGAAGTAAATGATGTCCCATTATCACTTTATAGTGACCTGGGCAGACCAAATCTTGGAATGATTTCATGGAGCAGTTTTTTTTACCACCTCCTTGACCTTCTCAGTCCGGGTGGGAAAACCTTCAGTCCATCCAGTGAAGGTATCTATCATAACTGGTAGGTATTTATACCCTTGAGAAACTGGCATCTGGGTGAAGTCCATCTGCCAGTCCTCTCCTGGGTAGGCCCCATTCTGTTGGATAGGCTGGGCCGGCTGGGGTCTCCAAGCTCCTTGGGGTTGTTTAATTGGCAAGTGAGAGAAGAGAAGACCACTTGCCTTATAGTCGTTTGGAGGCCTGTTCCTCTGAAGGACCTTTCTAGTAATCTTTGGAGAGCGTTGTCACCTAAATTAGTGGTGGCATATAAGGAGTTAACCGACTTCCATTGGAGGTTCCCAGGCAGAAAAAGGAGTCCCTCCTTTTGGAACCACCCCATATGATCTTCTTGAAAGCCCTCGCTCTTAGCTTTAAGAGTCTCACCTTCAGTGTATGAAGGAGTTTCTGGCAAATTAGTCTGCAGAACTAGGGTGGTAACCCCTATTAGGTCATTGTTCTGTAATGTTGTTCTCTTAGCTGCCTCATTGGCTGTCTGGTTCCCTCGTGCCACTTCCGTGCTCCCTTTTTGCTGTCCTTTACAGTGGGAGACTGAAACCTCAGCAGGCAAATGGACTGCCTCCAAGAGCCTGAGGATTTGATCACCATACTTAACTGGGAACTCTCAGGTGGTCAAGTGGCCTCTTTCTTTCCAAATAGCAGCATGTGCACGTACCACCAGAAAGGCATACTTGGAGTCAGTGTAAATGGCTACTCTTTTTCCTTTTCCCAGCTCTAAAGCTCAAGTCAGGGTTATGAGCTCAGCTAATTGGGCTGAAGTGCCTGGTGGTAAAGGTTTAGCCTCTATGGTCTTGAAGTTAGAGACTACTGCATATCCTGCTCTCCTTTTTTCATCTAAGACAAAGCTGCTCCCATCAGTGTACCAGATTTCCTTAGGATTGGTCAGAGGATCTTCTGACAATCCCTCTTGGGGTTTTGTCTAATGGTCCAAAGTTTCTAAGCAAGAGTGAAAGAAGAGAGAGCCCTCTGGGGTAAGCAGGAGGGTAGCTGGGTTAAGAAGCTCACAAGGGGATACAGTCAAGCCTGGATTTTTTGAGGATTCTTTGATCAGACTTGATATCTGAGGATTCTTTGATCAGACATCCATAAATGGCCTCTCCCATTCAGGAGTTGTTTCACATGGTGACTGGTAAAAATAGTTTGTCCTCAAGAGAAAGTCTTAAAGCATCTTCTATCAGGACTGCAATAGCTGCAAATTTTCTAAGGCAGGGAGGCTAGCCTCGAGTGGTTGGGTCAAGCCTCTTGGGTAAGTAACCAACTGACTGGGGCACAGGTCTCAACCTTTGAGTTAACACTCCCAAGACTATTCCTTCCTTTCCATGGACATATAGTTGGAATGCTTTTTCTGGGTCTGGCAACCTTAAGGCAAGTGCTTGGGTTAAGGATTGTTTTAGTGTAGTCTCTGTCTCCTTTTGAGGAGATCCCCACATCAGTGGGACTGAATCATCCCATCTCTTTAAGCTTTCATATAATAGCTGGGTAATTAGGCCATAGTTGGGTATCCAGATTCTTCAAACCGGGTCAGCCCCAGGAAAGCTCACAATTGTTTTTGAGTCATGGGGGAAGGCAACTTGACATATCCGTATATACCAGTTTGCATCTGCTAATCTCAGACTCCCAATCCAACCCTCTCCCACCCCCTACCCCCTTGGCAACTACCTGTCTATTCTCTGATTCTATTTCTGTTTCATAGATAAATGCATTTGTGTCATATTTTAGTTTCCACATGAAAGTGATATCACATGGTATTTGCCTTTCTCTTTCTGACTTACAAGTTAATATTGAATTTAGTGGAATCACAAGTGCAAGCTCCATATTCAAGGAACAAATCTTATTTTTTGTAGTGGAATGAACTACGGGTTCCAATACTTTACTCCCCTGTACTAGAGTTTTACATCACATGCTTGCCATGGCCACAAGGTGAGCCAAGCTGAAACTTGGGTGCAGCCAAAACATTTGCTTTAGCCTGGGGGATGTTAACAGAGGCTGAAATATGCATGGATTGCCTTTTTCTCCCTAGCTCCAGCAAGCTCTCCTTAGAAGAACATGCCCCAGGTAGCAGATGGCTTTTCAGCCTTGACTCCAGAAGAAAATCCAGGAAGGGGATTCAAACTGAACCCATGGCCAGGAGCCAAGCCAGCTGACAAGCAGTCTAAAGCTTACTGAGCCCAGTCTAGGTCTGCTGAAATCTAGTTGATCTTTGGACCCACAAGCATGAGAATAAATGCTTGTAAGCATTGCTGGGATGGCTTTTACACAGCAGTATTGCAAGAAAAGTCAACTAAGACATATTTTTTATTAATAAATCCAGTATATTTGAATCCTAAGCTTTAAGAGAAACTCTGATTAATATTTAAACTTGCTTATGCTGAGGGGCAACTAAGCCCGTGTGCAACAACTACAGAGCCCACGCCCAGGTGCCTCAACTACTGAAGCTTGCATGCTCTAGATCCTGTGCTCTGCAACAAGAAAAGCCCCCACAATGGGAAGCGCATGCAGTGCGACTAGAGGGTAGCCTTGTTTGCCACAATTAGAGAAAGCCGCCCCACCCCACCCCACCCGTGCAGCAGTAAGACCAGAAGAAGTAAGGCCATTGGTCATCTCTTTGCCAGAAGCCAGGGGAATCTGCTCCTCAGTCAAAAATAAATAAATAAAAATTATTTAAACTTCTTTAAACAATCATATGCATCTGTCCACGTCAGCTTCACTGTTGACTCAGTCCAAAGGGTTTGACTGGAGAACTATTTACAGAGATGTGAGTACGGTTAAGAAATCAAAATGAGATGGTAAAACCCTTGGGCAGTAAGCAGCAGTAAGAAGTTGTTACCATCTTAGGCTGAGGGGCACGAGGTGGGAAGAGGGATATCTGAAGTACCTCCCACTCCGAAGGATATCTGATGGCATTGTTCACCTGTAATTGGACTCCCCTGGAAAAACTGCTTATTTGTATTGGTCTTGTAGTTAACTCAGAGGCCCCCATGGAGACCCAAATGGCCAGGCCAGAGTGGGTAGAGCTTGTTTGCAGTTTTTTATGAGCACTTTACAAGGGTGCTTCACTCAACCAGGTGAAACTGCATAAGCCTCTGCTTACCTGTAATATCACAGGGTTTATTGGGTACCTGATAGCAGACCCAGGCATGGGAGCAGCATACACACCAAACGAAGCGGTGAACTGGGCCTGTCATCTGGTAGACCAGCTACACCACCACCACCACCAACATATGAGCTACACCTGTCATCTCTGAGGGCTTCCCTGGTGGCTCAGACAGTAAAGAATCCACCTGCAGTGTGGGGGACCTGGGTTCAATCCCTGGGTTGGGAAGATCCCCTGGAGGAGGGCATGGCAACCCACTCCAGTATTCTTGCCTGGAGAATCCCCATGGACAGAGAAGCCTGGCGGGCTACAGTCCATGGGTAGCAAAGGGTCTGACACAACTGAGTGAACACACTTATCTTTGAATCACCTGCAAAATAATATTCTTCCCTTAGCCTGATTCTGGGTATTAGTAGAAGAAGGTGGAGAATTTAAGAGTCTCTACATATCACAGGGACAAGATGGGGCAAAAGAAGAGAGTAGAAACTGAGACCCAGAGAGGTGACCTGACCTTCTCAAGGACATACAGGAAAGGGCACGGCTGGAGCTTTACTCAGAACTGGATCTCTTGCCTCTTGGATTAGCTTTCTGTCACCTCCAGCCCGCTGATGCTGATAGCCCCAACGATCACTGTGGAGCCTTATAAGTGCCTTTTTGTCCTTTACTCCACATCTAGTGTGTCACCTATGGATGTGAATCTAACAGCTGGGCAAACTCCAGGGTCATATCAAGATTAAGATTGTGACTTTTTTTTCAGCCTCAGGTAACACCTGGCTAAAAGGGCTTAAGAAGCAAGGCCATTGCTCATCTCTTTGCCAGAAGCCAGGAGAACCTGCTTCTCAGAATTTTCAGTGACTCACCAGTGTCACAGAGGTCCCAAACGCATGCTCCTCCACTGTTCCTACGAGTACTGTCTTCATGGTGGAAAGACTAAAGCAGCAGCTCCTCTAATGGGGAGAGTGGAGCAGGTGCCCCCCACTTACATTACTCTCACACCAGAGGCCCCAGCATCCTCCCCCTAAGCTTCGTCCCAGCCCCAGGCCAAGCCTTTTTCCTAAGAGGGGATGTTCCAAGGATTTGGTATTAGTCAGAGTTCTCCAGAGAAACAAAACCAAAAGACCCCTAGGGTATCTACATATCTATATCTAAATAGACAGATTTCTTATGAGGGATTGGCTCATGTGATTATGGAGACTAAGACGTCCCAAGATCTGTAATCAGAAAGCTGGAGATCCAAGAGGGCTGATGGAATAGTTCAGGTCAGTGACTGAGCCAGAAAGACCAAGAAAAGGATTTCCCAAGTGTGAAGATAGTCAGAAAGAGAATTCTCTCTCACTCAGCCTTTTTGTTCTATTCTGGACTTCAACAGATCAGATGAGGCCCACCCACACTGGGGAGGGCAATCTGTTTTTCTCAACCTACTGATTCAGATGTACAGAAACACCTCCACAGACACATGCAGAATAATACTTTAACCAAATATCTGGGCAACCCATGGCTTAGTCATGCTGATGCAAAAAAGCCAACCAGTACAGTCTCCAAGCAATTCCGGACCTTCTGATCCAAGGCTAGAACTTGTGGTGCTTGCTTTCACAGCAACAATGTTGAGGGAATCTAGTGAAGACTGAGTTGATTCTCGTGAAATGTATGGGACTAAATATGCAGAGGGGCACACAGATACAAAACACTGATGCTCCATGGCAGGAAAAGGAACTCAGAGCATACTACACCAGCTGTGGAAAAGATGGGGGAGTCAGCTTCTTCTCTAAGTTCATTATGGGTCAAGAGTGGGACCTGGTGGTGTCCCTCCTCCTCCCTATAATGCAAGTCTCCCCTGTTTCCTGGGTCCCTCCATGCCCCCTTTTCCAGGCCTTGCCCTATCGGTCACCTCCTCTACCTCTTATATCTCCAACTTCTCCCTCTCTCAGTCAGTTCAGTTCAGTCACTCAGTCGTGTCCCACTCTTTGCGACCCCATGAATCGCAGCACGCCAGGCCTCCCTGTCCATCACCAACTCCTGGAATTCACCCAGACTCACATCCATTGAGTCAGTGATGCCATCCAGCCATCTCATCCTCTGTCGTCCCCTTCTCCTCCTGCCCCCAATTCCTCCCAGCATCAGAATCTTTTCCAATGAGTAACTCTTCGCATGAGGTGGCCAAAGTACTGGAGTTTCAGCTTTAGCATCATTCCTTCCAAAGAAATCCCAGGGCTGATCTCCTTCAGAATGGACTGGTTGGATCTCCTTGCAGTCCAAGGGACTCTCAAGAGTCTTCTCCAAACTACGGTTCAAAAGCATCAATTCTTTGGTGCTCAGCCTTCTTCACAGTCCAACTCTCACATCCATACATGACCACCGGAAAAACCATAGCCTTGACTAGACGGACCTTTGTTGGCAAAGTAATGTCTCTGCTTTTGAATATGCTATCTAGGTTGGTCATAACCTTGCTTCCAAGGAGTAAGCGTCTTTTAATTTCATGGCTGCAATCACCATCTGCAGTGATTTTGGAGCCCCCAAAATAAAGTCTGACACTGTTTCCACTGTTTCCCCATCTATTTTCCATGAAGTGATGGGACCGGATCCCATGATCTTCATTTTCTGAATGTTGAGCTTTAAGCCAACTTTTTCACTCTCCACTTTCACTTTCCTCAAGAGGCGTTTTAGTTCCTCTTCACTTTCTGCCATAAGGGTGGTGTCATCTGCATATCTGAGGTTATTGATATTTCTCCCGGCAATCTGGATTCCAGCTTGTGCTTCTTCCAGCCCAGCTTTTCTCATGATGTACTCTGCATAGAAGTTAAATAAACAGGGTGATAATATACAGCCTTGACGTACTCCTTTTCCTATTTGGAACCAGTCTGTTGTTCCATGTCCAGTTCTAACTGTTGCTTCCTGACCTGCATACAGATTTCTCAAGAGGCAGGTCAGGTGGTCTGGTATTCCCATCTCTTTCAGAATTTTCCACAGTTTATTGTGATCCACACAGTCAAAGGCTTTGGCATA
Organism: Bubalus bubalis; assembly: GCF_019923935.1. Classification (NCBI taxonomy): domain Eukaryota; kingdom Metazoa; phylum Chordata; class Mammalia; order Artiodactyla; family Bovidae; genus Bubalus; species Bubalus bubalis. The sequence continues at coordinate 25,621,044 of NC_059159.1, read as the reverse complement.
GTCAATAAAGCAGAAATAGATGTTTTCTGGAACTCTCTTGCTTTTTCCATGATCCAGCAGATGTTGGCAATTTGATCTCTGGTTCCTCTGCCTTTTCTAAAACCAGCTTGAACATCAGGAAGTTCACGGTTCACATATTGCTGAAGCCTGGCTTGGAGAATTTTGAGCATTACTTTACTAGCGTGTGAGATGAGTGCAATTGTGCAGTAGTTTGAGCATTCTTTGGCATTGCCTTTCTTTGGGACTGGAATGAAAACTGCCCTTTTCTAGTCCTGTGGCCACTGCTGAGTTTTCCAAATGTGCTGGCATATTGAGTGCAGCACTTTCACAGCATCATCTTTCAGGATTTGGAATAGCTCAACTGGAATTCCATCACCTCCACTAGCTTTGTTCGTAGTGATGCTTTCTAAGGCCCACTTGACTTCACATTCCAGGATGTCTGGCTCTAGGTCAGTGATCACACCATCGTGATTATCTGAGTCGTGAAGATCTTTTTTGTACAGTTCTTCTGTGTATTCTTGCCATCTCTTCTTAATATCTTCTGCTTCTGTTAGGTCCATACCATTGCTGTCCTATCGAGCCCATCTTTGCATGAAATGTTCCCTTGGTATCTCTAGTTTTCTTGAAGAGATCTCTAGTCTTTCCCATTCTGTTGTTTTCCTCTATTTCTTTGCATTGATCGCTGAAGAAGGCTTTCTTATCTCTTTTTGCTATTCTTTGGAACTCTGCATTCAGATGCTTATATCTTTCCTTTTTTCCTTTGCTTTTTGCTTCTCTTCTTTTCACAGCTATTTGTAAGGCCTCCCCAGACAGCCATTTTGCTTTTTGCATTTCTTTTCCATGGGGATGGTCTTGATCCCTGTCTCCTGTACAATGTCACGAACCTCAGTCCATAGTTCATCAGGCACTCTGTCTATCAGATCTAGGCCCTTAAATCTATTTCTCACTTCCACTGTATAATCATAAGGGATTTGATTTAGGTCATACCTGAATGGTCTAGTGGTTTTCCCTACTTCCTTCAATTTAAGTCTGAATTTGGCAATAAGGAGTTCATGATCTGAGCCACAGTCAGCTCCTGGTCTTGTTTTTGCTGACTGTATAGAGCTTCTCCATCTTTGGCTGCAAAGAATATAATCAATCTGATTTCGGTGTTGACCATCTGGTGATGTCCATGTATAGAGTCTTCTCTTGTGTTGTTGGAAGAGGGTGTTTGTTATGACCAGTGCATTTTCTTGGCAAAACTCTATTAGTCTTTGCCCTGCTTCATTCCATATTCCAAGGCCAAATTTGCCTGTTACTCCAGGTGTTTCTTGACTTCCTACTTTTGCATTCCAGTCCCCTATAATGATGGAGAAGGCAATGGCACCCCACTCCAGTACTCTTGCCTGGAAAATCCCATGGATGGAGGAGCCTGGAGGGCTGCAGTCCATGGGGTCGCTGAGGGTTGGACACAACTGAGCGACTTCACTTTCACTTTTCACTTTCATGCGCTGGAGAAGGAAATGGCAACCCACTCCAGTGTTCTTGCCTGGAGAATCCCGGGGACAGGGGAGCCTGGTGGGCTGCCATCTATGCGGTTGCACAGAGTCGGACTCGACTGAAGTGACTTAGCAGCCCGTATAATGAAAAGGACATCTTTTTTGGGTGTTAGTTTTTAAAGGTCTTGTAGGTCTTCATAGAACCATTCAACTTCAGCTTCTTCAGCATTACTTGTTGGGGCATAGACTTGGATTACTGTGATATTGAATGGTTTGCCTTGGAAACGAACAGAGATCATTCTGTCATTTTTGAGATTGCATCCAAGTACTGCATTTCAGACTCTTTTGTTGACCATGATGGCTACTCCATTTCTTCTGAGGGATTCCTGCCCGCAGTAGTAGATATAATGGTCATCTGAGTTAAATTCACCCATTCCAGTCCATTTTCCTTCGCTGATTCCTAGAATGTCGACATTCACTCTTGCCATCTCTTGTTTGACCACTTTCAGTTTGCCTTGATTCATGGACCTGACATTCCAGGTTCCTATGCAATATTGCTGTTTACAGCATCGGACCTTGCTTCTATCACCAGTCACATCCACAGCTGGGTATTCTTTTTGCTTTGACTCCATCCCTTCATTCTGACCCTTATAGGCAACATATAACATGTTTGTGCCGCTTTCATTAAAAAAGAAGAATCCTCCTCAGATTGTTCTTCAGCTACTAGTCTCCTTCCTCCCTTCAGAGCTAGATCTCTGAAATGTTGTCTATACTCATCACCACCATTCTTCCACCTGCCACACATGCCTCAATCTCCCCATTGTGGATTCCACTCCACAATATCACAAAATTAGCTTTTGTTAATATCACCAGTGGCCTTCATGTTGCTAAGCCTAATGCATGCTTTTCAGCTCTCATCTTTCTCGATCTCCCAGCAGTGTCCTCACAATTCTAAGTCTAGAGAATTGGGTTATTCACACCTCCTTTTTTCAACTGCTGATGAACATAGCATATATTGATTGCATTATCGTTCCCAATCACTCACCCTTCCTTATGCCTTTAGTAGCATGACTTTGCATTTCCTCTGTGCCTCTGCCATCACTATGGGAGAAAAAATGCCCTGGTTCCAGAAAACTCAAACATACGTGAGAAGAGCATTTCCAGCTGACCCACCGACCCATAAGCATGAGTGTGATGGCTAATGTGCACTGCTGCACGCCACTGGATCTGGGGCTGTTTGTTACACAGCACTGCTGTAGCAGCTGCAGCTTGATAATGCTGTGCCTTCCCCACACAAAAGTCATGGGCCTCAAAATTGGTCAATCTAGAAATCGAAGCTGTTCACCAGAGGCCGTCTTAAGACTCTTCTTCCATTTCTCTTGTCTTTGAAGTGAAAGAAGAATGAAAGGTTCTAGGAAAAAGACATGTCAGCTCTTGGAATTTTTGTGAGGATCTCATATTTCCATGTCAGAATTTGGGATGGGATCTGTCAGTTGGACCTTGTGGGAGCTCTTCAAATATCAAACCAATTTGGTCCAGGAACTGCCATGTGGAACTTAAAGTAACAAAATTTTGTTTCAATTTTGTATGAATGGGTATCCACTTATTTTTTTGGTTGGTATTTATGATCTTAGATTCCTAATGTTCAATGCTTATGGCCATAAATATTAACAGAGTTTCCTATACTTCCAAAAACAGTAAAATGCTCTTTATTAAATTCTAAAATGCCTTCCAACAATTTCTATTATTTTCTGAGTTACATATCTCTTTGACACTGTCCCTAAAGTTACATCAGCAGCAGTAGTTTTAGTCATATTTCATAGCTAAGTCATCTATAAATTTTTATTTCTATATTATTCTATATTTGTAATGCCAAGCTAGTGTAGTTTTTTAATGATCTTTCTCTAATCTCTGTGGCACATCCATGAAAAAATGTGAAGGAGAATTGAGTTGGGTTCATAAATATTAATAGGTACCCTTTCTAGGCATGAACTTGAAGTGTCCAGCTCTGAAGGGGACTGCCTTGGCTGGATGAATTTAAAAACCAACTTGAGTTATAATCCTTGTGTCAGAGATCATCAGTTCAGTTCAGTCACTCAGTCGTGTCTGACTCTTTTCAACCCCATGAATCGCAGCACGCCAGGCCTCCCTGTCTGTCACCAACTCCCGGAGTTCACCCAGACTCACGTCCATCGAGTCAGTGGTGCCATCCAGCCATCTCATCCTCTGTCGTCCCCTTCTCCTCCTGCCCCCAATCCCTCCCAGCATCAGAGTCTTTTCCAATGAGTCAACTCTTTGCATGAGGTGGCCAAAGTACTGGAGTTTCAGCTTTAGCATCATTCCTTCCAAAGAAATCCCAGGGCTGATATCCTTTAGAATGGACTGGTTGGATCTCCTTGCAGTCCAAGGGACTCTCAAGAGTCTTCTCCAACACCACAGTTCAAAAGCATCAATTCTTCGGTGCTCAGCCTTCTTCACAGTCCAACTCTCACATCCATACATGACCACAGGAAAAACCATAGCCTTGACTAGACCGACTTTTGTTGGCAAAGTAATGTCTCTGCTTTTGAATATGTTATCTAGGTTGGTCATAACTTTCCTTCCAAGGAGTAAGCGTCTTTTAATTTCATGGCTGCAATCACCATCTGCAGTGATTTTGGAGCCCAAAAAAATAAAGTCTGACACTGTTTCCACTGTTTCCCCATCTATTTCCCATGAAGTGATGGGACCAGGTGCCATGATCTTCATTTTATGAATGTTGAGGTTTTTTTTTTTGTTTTGTTTTCTTTTGTTTTTTTTTTAACTCCTGGTAGCACCTCAGACAGGCGACCTCTCCTCAGCCGAGTCCGTGGTCCCCCACTGTATTCAAATTCTCCTGAATGTTGAGTTTTAAGCCAACTTTTTCACTCTCCTCTTTCACCTTCATCAGAGATCATGAGTGCACATAAATATCAGGGTTTTCCTCTTCTTCCTGACACACAACTCAATAATAATGCCCCAGCTGTAGTTAGAAGCTGCACAAATTTTATGATGGGGTTACCCCCGTGTCCTCTTCTGTCTGGCTCTATTACCCACTGTAACTGATGCTTCAGCAAGTGCCCACAGCTCCCTCCCACGTCCAGGTGTATTATGGGGCCACAGAGTCTTCATGCCATCATGCCCACGAATTTCAGGCCATTGCCTAGATTTGGAAAGTTCATTAAATACCCACATTATTCATAAATCCTTAACTCTTCACATATCAGTGACTCCAGGTTCTGCTTGTGTCACCCACACACGTTAAGGAAATACCTTGGTTTCTTAGAGCTGAGATTCACTTAAGTTCTCTGTTCTGCCCCATGCACAAGCTCGGACAGAAAAGGGCAGAGATGTTTTAGGTATACTGTTTTTTATCACCTAGAACCAGCATTCTGTTTCTAGAGCAAATACAGAGAACACGGCACCGGGTGAACCAGTCACAGTTACCACCGAAACTTCATAGGAGGCTTTTGTTCATGCTTGGAACCATGCACTCATTGCTCTGTGTATCCCCACAGGCTCTCAACTTGTCCAGAGTTGTGCGAGCAGAATGATTCCCCACTTCAAAAGACAACTGATGACATTTTCCACCTGTGATCCTTGGGAAAGCTGCTTATTTGCATCATCCTGCAGTTAACTCAGTAGGCCCTTGGAGACCCAAATGGCCAGGTGAGGAGTGGATGGAGATTGTTTGCAGTTTTTATGAGCACCTTACAAAGGTGCCTCACTCAACCAGATGGCATCATGTAAGCCTCAGGTTACCATGGAGTTTAGTTGGGTACCTTGTGGCAGTCCCAGGCCCGGGAGCAGTGTGTGTGTGTGTGTGTGTGTGTGTGTGTGTGTGTATGTGTGTGTTAAGTTGCTCAGTCATGTCCAACTCTGCAACCCCATAGACTGTAGCCTGCCAGGCACCTCTGTTCGTGGGGATTCTCCAGGCAAGAACACTGGAGTGGGTTGCCAAGCCCTTCTACAGGGGATCTTCCTAACCCAGGGATCGAACCTAGGTCTCCCGCATTGCAGGCAGATTCTTTAAGGGAGTGGTGGAAATACCAAACAGGGGTAGTAAGCCAGAGGGGAGCTTTGCCTTAGTATTCCAATCTAAGCATAGGAAGAGTTCTGGGCACTTCTGACCATACCCCTTTATCTGTGATTACCAAACCAGGGCTCAGCTATCCAATTATTTGGTGTTTTAAATACTTTTTTTTTTGCTTACACACATATCCTCCAGATCTTAAGCCCCTTCTGGCATTCAGTCACTTATAAGAAAGCTGCTGGAGCCCCAGTCAAGCTGTCTGTATACCAGGCAGCAGGCAGGAAATACATTGAATCTGTTGGGAATTGAAATCTTCTGCAAGAAATAGAGACTCTCAAAAGTGTGGCTTGAACAAAATAAAAGTTTTATTTACCTTGTATAATAAGAAATCCAGAGAAAGGTAATCCAGAACTGGAATGATGGCTTCACATCGCCAGGAACCCAGATTCCTCTGGTGCCCACTCTGCTATTCCCAGGGTGAGTCTTCATCCTTCCACTCACATAATAGCTGCTAAGGTTGGAGCCATCAATTCCACATTCCTGGGAGTAGGGAAGGAAGGACCAAGTATACAAAGCGGAAACTACCAGTGGAGTTTGCCCCCCTTAATAAGCCAGTGTCTTCCACTGACATCTTATTGACCAGAATTTTGTCACATGACCACCCCTAACTTTAAGATAGGCTGGAAAATGTGGAGGTTTTTTTTCAGCCGAACTTATTGACATCCTGAATACAACTGAGGTTCTACTATGAAGAAAAAGGGGTGGAATGGATATTGGAAAGCACCCCGCAGTTCCTATCACACCCAGAGAACACTGCCATTTGAACTTGGATATGCATGCAACACCCAAGAAGAGGAGCCTACCCTAATTACCCTAATGGAAGATGTCTAATTTTAGTTCAAGGCAGGGCTTGAATTTGAGCCCTGCCTTGAACCTCATCCTTTTTCTATAAAGCCAACTGTGTAAATTTCTTTGATTAATAGCTGTCACTGACTGTACTGCTTACTTGTGGAAACTCCCAGGTGACAAATTAATGGAAACCTGATTCAGAACAAGTGTTTCTTTCTCTATTTTTACTGGAGTATAGTTGATTTACAATGCTGTGTTAGTTTCTGCTGAACATCAAAGTAAGTCAGTTATGTTGTTGTTCAGTTGCTAAGTCATGTCTGACTCTTTGGGTCCCCATGGATGGTCACACACCAGGCTCCTCTGTCCTCCACTATCTCATGGAGTTTGCTCAGATCATGTCCATTGAGTCCATGATGCTATCCAACCATCTCATCCTCTGCCGCTCCCTTCTCCTTCTCCTTTTGCCTTCAATCTTTTCCAGCATCAGAGTGTTTTCCAGTGAGTTGGCTCTTCACATCAGGTGGCCAAAGTATTGGAGCTTCAGCTTCAGCAACAGTCCTTCCAATGAATATTCAGAACTGATTTCCTTTAGGATTGACTGGTTGGATCTCCTTGCAGTCCAAGGACTCTCAAGAGTCTTCTCCAGCACCACAACTCAAAAGCATCAATTCTTCCACATTCAGCCTTCTTTATGGTCCAACTCTCACAACCATACATGACTACTGGAAAAACCATAGCTCTGATTATACAGTCCTTTGTCAACAAAGTGATGTCAAGGTTTGTCATAGCTTTCCTTCCAAGGAACAAGCATCTTTTATTTTTTTTCTTTTTATCCCTTCTGAGTTCCCCTCTATTGTGGAATAGAAATAGATCCCATTTAGATTGCCACCTGCCAGAAGGGTTTGGGATGAATTTTTTAATATCACATGGCATAGGTTAAGGAGTAGGCTTTATTGGGGAAATGTAAAACCTATGAGACTAAAGGCAACAGATAAAGAAAAGTCACAGCTTTCTCTTCTTCCACTGTTCTACAGATAGGCATGCTATAGTCAGAATGAATAACCACTGGTTCTGAAGTATAGGTATGTATTTTACTAGCAGGACATTGACATGCTGATACTGTCTTTTTGTAGAGCAGGAGTAACAAAGCAGTCTGGTCAGTGGGAAAAGACACTGGTTACTTGGCCAAGCAGTCTGGATTTGAAGAGTACCTCTGTGTAGGGTTTGTCTGAAAATGTGAACTGCCTCACATCTGGAGACCTTGCAGTTCATGGAATGTTATAGCCTCTGTGTTGAAAGGTTGTTGTTGAATCACACAAATACACCGGGATTCTTGGCCCCTGGAGGAGAAGAATTCAATCCGGGGCCAGAGACAAGGCTTAATCGCTCAGAGCTTTTGTGTAATAAAGTTTTATTAAAGTGTAAAGGAGATAGAGAAAGCTTCTGACATAGGCATCAGAAGGGGGCAGAAAGAGTACCCCAGCATCTTTTAATTTCATGGCTGCCGTCACCACCCGCAGTGATTTTGGAGCCCAGGAAAATAAAATCTGTCACTGCTTCCACTTTTCCCCTTCTATTTGCATTAGAGTGATGGGACTGGATGCTACGATCTTAGTTTTTTGAATGTTGAGTTTTAAGCCAGCTTTTCACCCTCCTCTTTCACCCTCATCAAGAGGCTCTTTAGGTCCTCTTCACTTTCTGCCATTAGGGTATTATCATCTGCATATCTGAGGTTGTTGATATTTCTCCTGGCAATCTTGATTCCAGCTTCTGATTCATCCAGTCTATCATTTCACATGATGTACTCTGCATATAAGTTAAATAAGCAGGGTGACAATATACAGCCTTGTCATATTCCTTTCCCAATTTTGAACCAGTCAGTTGTTCCATGTCTGGTTCTAACTGTTGCTTCTTGACCTACATACAGGTTTCTCAGGAGACAGGTAAGGTGGTCTGGTATTCCCATCTCTTTATGAATTTTCCACAGTTTGTTGTGATCCATGCAGTCAAAGGATTTAGCGTAGTCAATGAAGCAGAAGTAGATGCTTTTCTGGAATTCCCTTGCTTTCTCCATGATCTAATCAATGTTGACAATTTGATCTCTGGTTCCTATGCCTTTTCTAAACCCATCTTGTACATCTGCAAGTTCTCAGTTCACATATTGCTAAAGCCTAGCTTGAAGAATTTTGAGTATAACCTTACTAGCATGTGAAATGAGCCCAGTTGTATGGTAATACGTTGCAATACTAATGATAAAAATGAATAAAATCTTGCCATTTGCAACAACATGGATGGACCTAGTGGGTATTATGAACTAAGTCAGACAGAGCAAGAGAAATACTATATGTTTTCACTTATATGTTGAATCTAAAAAGCAAAACAAATATTAATATAACAAAAACAGACACAGATACTGAGACAAAGTAGTGGTTACTACAGGGGGAAGGATGAGGGAGGGGAAAAATAGGTAAAGAGGATTAAAAGGTACAAACTAGCAGAGGAAACTCAACTTTGAACTTAAGAGTTTTGCAATCTCTGTATTGCATGGCAAGCCAATTCCCATGGTCTAGCATGGTCTTGCATCCCATGGTCCAGTCCTTTCCCCTTCCAACCACTTCCTTCATCTTTCCATAGATTTTCATAAATTTTCATGAACTAAGCCTTCACATCTCATGTGCTATCTGCTCATTCTGCAAAGAACTAACCCTTGGCCACTCCGTAAGCCTAGGGATGTATATGCTGATGGTGGTGATGCAGGCCTGTGGGAGAGGCCTGTGCAGATTCTGGAAGTGGGCATGGAATTCCAGGGTCCTGGGCACCTAGAGAGTGGCTAGGGTATGTGTGGGCTCTGGGTTGATACATCCCCTTGGCCCAGACTCCTCCTATCATGAGGACCCCACACCCCTCACAGGAGAAACACAGCAGGGCCTCTGAAGTGCTTGGCCCAAGTCAGGGCCCCTTTTTGCCTCTGTCTAATGAGCATATCCTTTAAACCTGTGGCCATTATATGCTATTTTCTTCCCCTCAGCCTGGAAGCATGGATTGGAGAAGCATGCTTCATGGATGAAGCAGCCCTCTTACTATTACACATAATAATTTTCTTGAATAATCTTTTTCCCATCCCCCATGACCTTGGGTTCAGGTATGTGAAGGTCCTAGTGAACAAGGAGGAATGCTGTCACTGAAATGCACACTCATGACTTCACTGAATTACAAGCTGAACCAGCTTCCTGGAGGCTTGGGGACAGAAGTGACTATCCAGGTTGGTTGACCTGTTTTCCTTAGCCCTTCACTTGTCTGTGCTGCCCTGATTTCATTCTGAGGAAATCTGGACAAGCTCTGAGTCACCATAGGTGTGAGTTTATATACCCCACAGTAGTGAGCCTTGAGCTAAAACTACTATCCTATACCTTCCACCCACTACCCAACCCGTAGATTCTTTCACAATTTTTCCATTTTATGGTATTTTCCCTCCACAGTTCAGCTTATTGGTAAAAACCAGAACCGCACCATAGTTCATTTCTAAATATTTAGAGATTTCCATAGAGATTTCCTCTTTAAGGCACACACTATTTAGAAGTATATGTCAGTTTCCAAATTAATAAGGTTTCTTGGCCTGTGTATGTGTGTGTATAATTCTAACTGCACTGCAATGTGGTTAGAGAATGTGGTCTATAGGATACTGACTTTTTGGAGATTTTTGAAGGCACAGTAAAGCATCCATTTTGTAAGTGTGTGTGTGACATTAAAAAAAAAGAACATGTATTCTCTACCTTTTGGTTATAAGTATGTGTGTGTGTGTGCATATATGTCCATGTACATAAGCATACATGGAACAACTGACTGGTTCAAAATTGGGAAAAGAGTACGACAAGGCTGTATATTGTCACCCTGCTTATTTAACTTATATGCAGAGTACATCATGTGAAATGATAGACTGGATCATCAGAAGCTGGAATCAAGATTGCCAGGAGAAATATCAACAACCTCAGATATGCAGATGATAATACCCTAATGGCAGAAAGTGAAGTCTTTCTTCACTTCACAATTAGTCAGTTCTTCGCATCAGGTGGCCAAAGTATTAGAGTTTCAGCTTCAACATCAGTCCTATCAATGAATCGCCAGGACTGATTTTCTTTAGGATGGACTGGTTGGATCTCTTTGCAGTCCAAGGGACTCCCAAGAGTCTTCTCCAGCACCACAGTTCAAAAGCATCAATTCTTTGGTGCTCAGCTTTCTTTATAGTCCAACTCTCACATCCATACATGACTATTGGAAAAGCCATAGCTTTGACTAGATGGGCCTTTGTTGGCAAAATAACATTTTTGGTTTTTAATATGCTGTCTAGGTTGGTCATAGCTTTTCTTCCAAGGAGCAAATGTCTTTTAATTTCATGGCTGCAGTCACCATCTGCAGTGATTTTGGAGCCCTGAAAAATAAAGTCTGTCACTGTTTCCATTGTTTCCCCATCTATCTGCCATGAAGTGATGGGACCAGATGCCATGATCTTAGTTTTCTGAACGTTGAGTTTTAAGCCAATTTTTTCACTCTCCTCTTTCACTTTCATCAAGAGGCTCTTTAGTTCTTCTTCACTTTCTGCTATAAGGGTGGTGTTATCTGCGTATCTGAGTTTATTGCTATTTCTCCCAGCAGTCTTGATTCCAGCTTGTGCTTCATCCAGCCTGGCATTTCGCATGATTTACTCTGCATAGAAGTTAAATAAGCAGGGTGACAATATACAGCCTTGACGTACTCCTTTCCCAATTTCCTGACATACAAGATGACGGAGTAGAAGGACATGCGCTCATCTTCTCCTGCAAGAACTCCAAAATTACAACTCATTGCTGAATAACCATCAACCAGAGAATGTGGATCCCACCCAAAAAAAAAAAAAAAAAAAAGATTGTCATACTTGCTTCACCACAAAAAGTGTCCCCTGATTGCCATTCCACATTTTATGAGAGGCATCATGGTAATGGATGATGCATTCTATGCAGGGGGTTCTGGCAGGAGTGCTGAGGGCAGGCAGGCAAATTTGTACCCAAATGTATCTTACCCCCATGTGGACAAAGCACTGCCCTCCATTATGGGGAAGGGTTGAGTGAAGTCCATTCACCTTGCCTCTAGGTAGCCAGCTGATTCTCAGGGAATTTGGGGAGGTTAGTATAGTCTGCTTTGGCAGGCTGGGCACTCAGCAGTGGCAGGAGCCAATTCACCCTTGGGAAGGGAAGAATATGTCTCCATTATGGCTGCTTTGTACCTGGGCCCACCGAGCAAGCACTAAGGGGCTAGGCAGGGAAAACAACCTCATGCCGGCTATTTACATTGATCCTAGTTAGGACCTTCCAGAGCAGAAAGGGTCTGCTGTAATCAACCTGCCTCTGAGTGGGAAGTTGGTCTCCTAGAAATGGGAGACAGCTTAGCCATTGTTTCTGCTGCTGACCAGTCAGACACTGAAAAGACAGCAGCAGAAGATAGACCAGCCTTGAAGTTGGGAGCCCACGCACAGGGCCACGCTTAGCTGCACCCCTGCCATTATAGCTATACTGCTCATGGGCACATTGGCATGCACTGGGCAGGGCTGGAGGGTGGGGAAGGAGAGGCTGGCTGACATCCATTGAATGAGTTAGCATATCCACCTGGTTGTTGAGCCCCTCTGAGATGGATGCCCTTTTAAGGTTACTGATGGAAAACATGGGAGAAGGCACTGGCGACCCACTCCAGTACTCCTGCCTGGAAAATCCCATGGGCGGAGGAGCCCGGTGGGCTCCAGTCCACGGGGTCGCTAAGGGTCGGGCACTACTGAGCGACTTCACTTTCACTTTTCACTTTCATGCATTGGAGAAGGAAATGGCAACCCACTCCAGTGTTCTTGCCTGGAGAATCCCAGGGACAGAGGAGCCTAGTGGGCTGCCGTCTATGGGGTTGCACAGAGTCAGACACGACTGAAGCGACTTAGCAGCAGCAGATGGAAAACATATGCACATTGATGCCCACTCCCATGTCTGTTCACACGTATCTTTAGACCTCCTCTCTCTAGTCTTTCAATTTTTCTCCTTCCAGACCATCCACCCAAGCTATTCTTTATCATCTGGAAGTTCAGTGAGAGGGCAAACCCTTCCCAAGCCTCTGCTTTCATCACTTTTGCTAATGTACCATTGCACAAAGCAAACCACCTGGCCCAACCTAGATTAAAAGGGTGAAAAACACAATCTATTTTTTGATGGAAAGACTGGCAGTCACAATGAAAGGGGTGTGAATATAGCAATTTGTGGCCATTATTGCAATCTACCACAGGGCTTTAGGACAAAGAAAAATCAAGGGTGTGGCTATCACACCCTTTGTAAATGACCCTTGAGAAGATAAAGGCAGTGCCTATAAATTCATTCAGCTAGACAAAAGTGTTCCTGGAATGATTAACTATAAACCAAGAGAAGCCTGATATGTCTGTTCTTAAATATTTGATATTAAGAGAGAGCATAAGAGAAATGTTTGCATGGCTTTTAGCCCATGAAGCTGTCTGAAATAAAATACATAGGAAACATTCATTTGTGGTAGAATTGTTGGCAAGGTGCCCCCAACTTGGACTGAAAGACAGGAGATGTAAAAGGATTCTGATGCCCCCAAGTTTCTACTGTGAAAGGAAAATCAAAATGGACTCTGTACTGCTAAGAGCACTCTCCACAATTGAGCCAGGAAGCCACTAGGGAAGTGTGACATATGCATGTCTCAGCCTGGATGGAATCTAACCTTTTGACCTGATGAAGTCATGCTGAACACGTGCCAGAAGCTCAAGATAATTATCAGACCCTTACCCTAAAATAACTTGTGATTCCTTGAGGACAAATATTTTCATCAAATATTTGCATCAGAGTCCATCACAATTCTTACCAGGTAACTTTTAACAACCCAGTGGCTTGGAACTTTCTTTTGGAGTTACTCAAATCTGTGCCTCTCCAGTTGCAATTCTTAAGATCCCAAATAAATAAATAAATTCTTTGCTTATTTGCAGCTCCTGCATTATTATTATTATTTTAGTTGACACTGAAGAAGAAGGCTAACAAATCTTCTCCACCAGCACAGAGGGCATATTTTTAATGCCTGCTTCCAAAGTGACCAAGGAGGAGAATAAGAAAGGAAGGATCTTGTGAATACTGAGGTAGATCTTAGCAGGAAGGTTATTAAGGTGGTAAACACTGCTGAGAATGTCATGGTGCCATGATGGTCCCATCTCTACACTCATACTATTTGCCTTCTTGGGAACTGTGAGCACAGTTGGCCACTCCCTCTTTCTAGGTACCGATTATTTTTTTGGTTTCCACCCTACGACATCTTTCAGGTTTCCCTCCTACATCCTGACAGCTGCTTTCCAGTCTCTTTTACTGGCTCTCTCTCTGCTCAAACTCAAAGTGTTGGAGTAATCCAAGGTCATTTCTGAGAGTCCTTTCTCCAACTATACAATATCCCTAGGAAATTTCACTCAGACCATGACATTAGATACCAACCCCAAGCCGATGACTATTAAATCTGTATATCTATCATCTTATTAAATCCAGACTCGCTGCAATACTGCAATCCAGTTCTGACACTAACTACTCAGAGTTAGCACAGACATTACAGGTTTAAGGGCACAATCTCCCCCAACTGTTCTTACTTCACATGCCAAGTTTAGGGGTGTCATCCCCCTCACATTCAATAATTTGCTGGAATGACTCATAGAACTCAGGAAACTTTATACTTACTATACAGTTTTATTATAAAGAATATAAATCAGGACCAGCCCCATGAAGAAATACATAGTGGAAGGTTTTGGGATGAAATTAGATGAGCTATTCTCACTCAGCTGAGGCTTAGCTAGTTTGCCCTGCATTTCCTGGTTCTGGAACAACTTGATTGTATATGTTAGTCAGCTGGGGCCACTGTGACAAAATACCATAAAATGGGTGGCTTAACCAAAAGGAAGTTCTTTTCTCATAGTTCCAGAGGCTGGAAATCTGGGATCAGGGTACCAGCATGGTCAGGGTCTGGTGAGAGCTCTCTGACTGGCCTGCAGACTGCCACGTCCTTGCTATGTGCTCATATGGAGGAGAGAGAGACTAGAAGTTCTCTTATGTATCTTTTTTTTTTTGACTCATCCCATGGCATGTGCGGAGAAGGCAATGGCACCCCACTCCAGTACTCTTGCCTGGAGAATCCCATGGACGGAGGAGCCTGGTGGGCTGCGGTCCATGGGGTTGCTAGGAGTCAGACACGACTGAGCAACTTCACTTTCACTTTTCACTTTCATGCATTGGAGAAGGAAATGGCAACCCACTCCAGTGTTCTTGCCTGGAGAATCCCAGGGACGGGGGAGCCCGGTGGGCTGCCCTCTATGGGGTTGCACAGAGTCGGACACGACTGAAGCGACTTAGCATAGCATAGCATAGCATGGCATGTGATGTGAGATCTTAGTTTCCCAACCAGGGATCGAACCCATCCCTCCTGCAGTGGAAGCTCTGATTCTTAACCACTTCCCTGGACTGCCAGGGGAGTCTTGTGTATCTTCTCATAAGAGCACTAATTCATTCTTTAGGGTCCCCATCCTCATGAACTCATCTAAAGCTAATTACCTCCCAAAAGACTCATCTCCAATACCATTACACTATGGGTTCAGTGCATGAATTTTGAAAGGACACAATTCTTCCATTGTTCTTGTTGTTCAGTCACTATGTTTGTCTGACTCAGGCTTCCCTGTCATTCACTATCTCCCAGAGTTTGCTCTAACTCATGTCCACTGAGTCAGCGATCATCTCATTCTGTGTCCCTCGTTTCTCCTCCTGCCTTCAATCTTTCCTAGCATCAGAGTCCTTTCCAATGAGTCAGCGCTTCACATCAGGTGGCCAAAACACTGGAGTTTCATTTTCAGCAGCAGTCCTTCCAATGAATATTCAGAACTTTACGTTCACCACAAGCCACATTCACAACTGAGTGTCGTTTCTTCTTTGGCCCAGCCACTTCATTCTCTCTGGAGCTCTTTTTCCGCTCTTCCCCAGTAGCATATTGGATACCTGCCAACCTGGGGGCTCATCTTCCTGTGTCATGCCATTTTGCTTTTTCATACTGTTCATGGGGTTCTCCAGGCAAGGATATTGAAGCAGTTCATAGCACTGCAGTTTTTTAATCTTATTTTTCTGTTTGTGAATCCCCACTAAAGCTTGTCCTGCTGCTGCTGCTAAGTCGCTTCAGTCGTGTCCGACTCTGTGTGACCCCACAGATGGCAGCCCACCAGGCTCCCCTGTCCCTGGGATTCTCCAGGCAAGAACACTGGAGTGGGTTGCCATTTCCTCCTCCAATGCATGAAAGTGAAAAGTGAAAGTGAAGTCGCTCAGTTGTGTCTGACCCTCAGCAATCCCATGGACTGCAGCCCTCCAGGCTCCTCCATCAATGGGATTTTCCAGGCAAGAGTACTGGAGTGGGGTACCATTGCCTTCTCCAAAAGCCTGTCCTAGGTGACTGCAGAAAGAGCTGTGTCTTCGACCTCTTTGATGTTTGCTTGGGTTCTCTTTCTTCTACTGTATTGTACCCTTTGTTGTTTCAAGTATATTTTGCTAAGACTCATGAGCCTTTTAATCATCTGATTGTATGTTAATTGCTGCATCCTCTTCCTGCTGAGCCACCTATTTGGCTTCCACAGCTTCTGTGAACTTCCCGAGGGTCAGATGCATCTAAATGGAGAGAGTGAGAGCGAGATGAGGCATTGTAATTGCTTCTACAGTGCTGCTGCAGAGCCCCCATGGGGACTGGAGGAAGAGGCCAGGGATGGCCCTAGCAGCTAGAGACAAGGCGAGGCCAGAACACCCTTCCACCTCTACATCCGTGTCCAAACTGAGTTCACAGCCCAGAATCCTCAGCTGCCCAAGTGCTCCTGTTCATCACTGTCCTCAGGTAGGAAACAGCCATGGGAACCAGAAGGAGTCTGCTCAACTGACCCCCTCCCCAGGGGAGGAGAACGGTGGCTTCCAGGACCCCCAGCACCAACAAGCGCTCTTCCGAGGCCCTTTGATGGCTGCTCAAAGCCCCCAGAGAGACCAGACGGAAAACTGAGCCCCTGCGAGTGAGGCGCGCAGCTGGTTCTCAGGGATTCAAGACTGTGAGGCTCTCTGCTCATGGATTAACCAGTCCACTGCTTTCTCACAGCATCTCCATCACAAAACAGGAAGAGGAGTGAGACTTCCAAATCATGATTTTGCAAATATGGTGTTCGTTACTTGCAAGTGCTTCTGATAAAGAATTTAAAAGAAAGAGGAAGCAGATAAAGATATTGCTTAGGATGAAGGTTTAAAATTCTTACTGTGCATAGGCCTTCCCTAATAACATGAATACTTAAGAGACTTGGCTGAAATAAATGTCCCTAATGAGAGCACTGGAAGAGCACAAGCTGGAATCAAGATTGCCGGGAGAAATATCAATAATCTCAGATATGCAGATGACACTACCCTTATGGCAGAAAGTGAAGAGGAACTAAAAAGCCTCTTGATGAAAGTGGAAGAGGAGAGTGAAAAAGTTGGCTTAAAGCTCAACATTCAGAAAACTAAGATCATGGCATCTGGTCCCATCACTTCATGGGAAATAGATGGGGAAACAGTGGAAACAGTGTCAGACTTTATTTTTTGGGGCTCCAAAATCACTGCAGATGGTGACTACAGCCATGAAATTAAAAGACGTTTATTCCTTGGAAGGAAAGTTATGACCAACCTAGATAGCATATTCAAAAGCAGAGACATTACTTTACCAACAAAGGTTCGTCTAGTCAAGGCTATGGTTTTTCCAGTGGTTATGTATGGATGTGAGAGTTGGACTGTGAAGAAAGCTGAGTACAGAAGAATTGATGCTTTTGAACTGGGGTGTTGGAGAAGACTCTTGAGAGTCCCTTGGACTCCAAGGAGATCCAACCAGTCCATTCTAAAGGAGATCAGTCTGGTGTTCTTTGGAAGGAAAGATGCTAAAGCTGAAACTCCAGTACCTTGGCCACCTCATGCGAAGGGTTAACTCATTGGAAAAGACTCTGATGCTGGGAGGGATTGGGGGCAGGAGGAGAAGGGGACGACAGAGGATGAGATGTCTGGATGGCATCACCGACTTGATGGATGTGAGTTTGAGTGAACTCTGGGAGTTGGTGCTGGACAGGGAGGCCTGGGGTGCTGTGATTTATGGGGTCGCAAAGAGTCGGACACGACTCAACAACTGAACTAAACTGAACTGATTCTTTTTCTCATTTAGGATATTACAGACTATGGAGCAGAGTTCCCCGTGTTATACAGTAGGTCCTTGTTGTTTATCTACAAATTTCTCTTCTTATAAGGATACTAGGCAGACTGGATTAGGACCTACTCTAACAGCCTCATTTTAACTTAACCACCTCTTTAAAGCCCCCCTCTCCAAACACAATCTAATTCTGAGGTCCTGGGGCTTAGCGGTTTTTGTTTTGTTTTGGCTGCACCGCATGGTTTGCAGGATCTTAGTGCTCTGACCAGGGATTGAACCTGGCCTTCAGCAATGAAAGCACAGAATCCTAACCACTGAACTGCCAGGGAATTCTGGGGGTTAGGGTTTTGATAGATGAATTTTAGGGGGACACAGTTCAGACCATAACAGTTTCCAAGAACTTTGGTTAGGTTACTGGTCCCAGTTCATGCTGAGGTTAATACTCCATCCCTGTTCACTCAGGAACGGAACCATCTTACCTAAGGCAGTCAGTATGCTGCCTTAGCCCTTACTGTCAGGATAACATCTCCAGGGAACGGTACTGGACCCTGCTGGTGAGACGTCAGCCTCTTCAGGTCTCGGTCTGCCCATCAGAGACAAGTTATGGGAGAGATTAGGTTGCCTTGCAGCAGCCCAGTGACACATTCTAATGTAAGTCACATGAAGGCAAATCGTCTCTGATCATCTGGATGCAGAGAGATGCTGGAGCCAGGGTTAGTGAGGCCTCCAGTGTTTGAAGCTGCTCCAGTCTGCACAATAGGGCACTGGGCCACATTGTTTGTAGGGATCCACAGGAAGGTATCAGTAACCAATGACTTTTTCGCTGGCCACACAGGGTTATTATAAGGTGATAACACTTTTTAAACATCTCTGCCTCCATTAGCTTCTTGGTCTAGTGACATCCTGTCCTTCCCTGCCCTCCCAACCCCCACCCCCACCCCCCAGCATTGTGTGTTGGTTCAGTCATAAGAGTAGGCTGGGAAGCCTGTTGAGAACAAGACTGTGGACTTGTTCCACTACCACTTTTCCAGCTGTGGCATTTCCCCATTGGGAACCTCCTTTGTGGTCAGCAGCAGTATCAGTGACAGCCACTTGAGTGTGTATTGTCCCAGAGGGCCCACTCATCGTGTTAGAGTAGTCCACTGTCCAAGCTGAGAGTCTGTCCCAAACTCAATGGCAGTAGTTTTCCAGCCATGTCCCTGGGTATTTCCTGGCACCAGAGACTTGTACTTCTGTGCCCAAAAGGACTGAAAAGATTTGGTGACCTTGGTTGCCATCAAGTCCCCAGCATACCTTGACCAGCACCATCAGCCCTCCTTAGGGAAGAGAGGAGCTTGGCTTCTGCCCTAGTCTTATTTGTTCTTGAAGGGGTGACGTCTGGTGAGACAGGTGATGTGAAGGCGCCAGACTAGCCCCAGTGTGCACAGCGCAGGCCTCAGCAGGGTCTCTCAGCCCTCCTGGCCCTCCTGTTTGTCCACAGCAAACAGCACAGCTGGCCTGGCATCTTCACCTGCCACAGCCCAGATCTTTACATTTGTGGTCTTCTACTGGCCTGAGAGTGAGGATTTCCCTCATGGGCAAGTCACCAATCTCCTGTCTGGGAACTCCCTGGTGTGAATGCTATGTCCACATTGTCCTATTGTCTGAATCTTCAACCCGTTTTTCTCCTCTTTAGTCTGAAGGGCATTTACTTTGCCCTGTGTCAGGCCTCTATTCTGGGGAGCTGGTTGCCCAGTTGTTAAAGAGTTTTCTGGACTTAATTGTCCCTGATAATTGGTGCCAACTGAACAAACCAGTCAGACCCTGAGTGACTATCTCATCACCTGGGTACTCATGGTTTCCATATAATTACAGTTACCTTAAGGAAATATACAGGTTCCCCTTCTATCACCACGGATACTTATCAGACAAGGTAAGCTCCTGTGAGGTAGGCCACTGTTTCATTGTGGAGGTAAAGACCCACCAACTGCACTAAACCACTCCATGTTCATCCAAGGTCTTCCTCCGTATTCATGTCATCAGCCAGGCAGGCTTCCACATCAGTCATTAGACAACCAAATGTTTTCTACTTTTTCTCATCCAACATAACTGGTATAGCTTCTTCTTCACTACAGCTAAAGCGCCAATCCCTCTAGTTTCATTGGGGGCTATAGATTGAATGTTTGTGTCCCCCAGATCCATATATTGAAACCTAATTTCCAAGTGATGTATTTGGAGGAGTCGTCTTTGGGCAGTGATTAGGTCATGGGGTGAAGTCCTCATGAGCACGATTAGTATCATTATAAAAGAGATCCCTTCATCTGACGGGAGGACACAGTGGAAGACATCCATCTATGAACCAGAAGGCAGGTCCTCACCAGACACAAAATCTGTAGGCAACTTGATCTTGGACTTCCCAGCCACAGAAAATTTCTGTGGTTTACAAGGCATGCAATCTATGGTACTTAACTGTTATAGTAGCCCCAGCTAAGACACTGGGCTTTTGTCCAAACCTCATGTTCCTCCTCTTCCACTCTTTGTAAGAGCAGACCGCAGGACAGTTCTGCAGAACTGACTGCGCCTGACCACAGGGAGTATTTTATATCAGGTTACCCCCATAGGTGGGAGGAAGCAGTTTTGCTTCCCCAGGGAGCAGACAGGTGAACAGCAACCATGCTTTATTTTTCTTAGTGTTATAGGATCCTCTAACCATGGGCAACAGTCAAGGGCCACTTTTCTCCCGTCACCAAATGCTTCAGTAACCAGGGTGCCACCATCTGAGAATCCTGATCCATAGCTGCCTTTTTCCAAAAGGGCACTGTGGTCTTATCAACCTCCAGGGGAAGAAGGATTAAAAAATTCCATGTAGCCAGCCTGTCACTGGCTACAATGACAAGATGGGCCCACCCACCTGGTATGGCTTCTATAGCGAGTTGCATTGTGTCCCCACAAAACATATGCCCACCCCAAACCTTAGAATGTGATCTTAACTGAAATAAGGATCTTTGAAGAGGATCACGAGATCATCCTAGATGAGGGGGTCCCTAAATCCAGGGAGGATTATCTTTATAAGACACAAAAACAGAGACACAGAGAAGACCATGTTGGCAGAGATTGGAGGGATCTGTCTTCAAGCCATGGAGGGCCAATGATTGCTATTAACTACCAGAAGCTAGAAGAGAGACATGAGACAGATGTTCCTAAGGGCCTCTGGAAGAAGCAGACCTGGCGACAGCCTGAGCTGACTTCTTGTTCTAAGCCATCAGTTCTGGGGTAACTTGTTACAGTTATCCAAGGAAACTAATATGGCCTCATTTACAGCAAGATGAATAGGCCAGGACTTCTCTGGTATACTAATGGTTAAGAATTCACCTGCAAAAGCACGGGACACAAGCTGGATCCCTGGTCCAGGAAGATCCCACAGGC
This sequence comes from Bubalus bubalis, assembly GCF_019923935.1. Classification (NCBI taxonomy): domain Eukaryota; kingdom Metazoa; phylum Chordata; class Mammalia; order Artiodactyla; family Bovidae; genus Bubalus; species Bubalus bubalis. The sequence continues at coordinate 25,600,017 of NC_059159.1, read as the reverse complement.
TGTAGGGAAACTAAGCCTGTGCGCCACAACTGCCGAGACTATCTCTAGAAACCAGGAGCCGCAGCTACTGAAGCTCGCATGCCCTCAGTTCACTCAGTTGTGTCTGACTCTTTGCAACCCCGTGGACTGCAACACATCAGGCCTCCCTGTCCATCACCAACTCCCAGAGCTTGCTCAAACTCAGGTCCATTGAGTCAGTGATGCCATCCAGCCATCTCATCCCCTGTCATCCCCTTCTCCTCCTGCCTTCAATCTTTCCCGGCATCAGGGTCTTTTCCAATGAGTCCGTTCTTCATATCAGGTGGCCAAAGTATTGGAGCTTCAGCTTCAGCATCAGTCCTTCCAATGAATATTCAGGACTGGTTTCCTTTAGGATGGATTGGTTGGATCTCCTTGCAGTCCAAGGGACCCTCAAGAGTCTTCTCCAACACCACAGGTCAAAAGCATCAATTCTTTGACGCTCAGCTTTCTTTATGGTCCACCTCTCACATCCATACATGACTATTGGAAAAACTACAGTTTTGACTAAAGGACTTTTGTTGGCAAAATAATGTTTTTTAATATGCTGTTTTGGTTGGTCACAGCTTTTCTTCCAAGGAGCAAGCGTCTTTTAATTTCATAGCTGCAGTCACCATCTGCAGTGATTTTGGAGCCCAAGAAAAGAAAATGTGTCACTGTTTCCATTGTTGCCCAACCTATTTGCCATGAAGTGATGGGACCAGATGCCATGATCTTCGTTTTTTGAATGTTGAGTTTTAACCCAGCTTTTTCCCTTTCCTCTTTCACTTTCTTCAAGAGGCTCTTTAGTTCCTCTTCGCTTTTGCCATAAGGGTGGTGTCATCTGCATATCTGAGGTTATTGATATTTCTCCCTGCAATCTTGATTCCAGCTCATGATTCATCCAGCCCAGCGTTTTACATGATGTACTCTACATATAAGTTAAATAAGCAATGTGACAGTATACAGCCTTGACGAACTCCTTTCCCAATTTGGAACCAAATTGTTGTTCCATGTTCCACTGTTCTATGTCCAGTTCTAACTGTTGCTTCCTGACCTGCATACAGATTTCTCACGAGGCAGATAAGGTGGTCTGGTATTCACATCTCTTGAAGAATTTTCCACAGCTCGTTGTGATCCACCCACACAGTCAAAGGCTTTAGCATAGTCAGTGAAACAGAAGTAGATGCTTTTGTGGAATTGCCTTACTTTTTCTATGATCCAACGGATGTTGGCAATTTGATCTCTGGTTCCTCTGCCTTTTCTTAATCCAGCTTGAAAATCGGGAACTTCTCGGTTCACATACTACTGAAACCTAATTTGGAGAATTCTGAGCACTACTTTGCTAGCGTGTGAGATCAGTGCAATTGTGCACTAGTTTGAACATTCGTCGGCAATGTCTTTCTTTGGGATTGGAATGAAAACTGACCTTTTCCAGTCCTTTGCCCATTGCTGAGTGTTCCAAATTTGCTGACATATTGAGTGCAGTACCTTAACAGCAAAGGATTTGAAATACCTCAGCTGGAATTCCATCATCTCCACTAGCTTTGTTCATAGTGATGCTTCCTAAGGCCCACTTGACTTCACACTCCAGGAGGTCTGGCTCTAGGTGAGTGATCACACCATTAGAGCTTCACAGTAAGCTTATACACTGCGACTAGAGAAAGCTCTGCATGCAGCAATGAAGACCCAGAGCAACTACCCCCACCCCTGTGAATAGGCCAACTCTGACCAACTTTTAACAAGAGTTACCTTTAGAATTAGGAACATAGAGTTTCTTGTTTCGTTAAAAAAAAAAAAAGTTTTTTCTTGACTGTCAGAGAAAATCATTGTTTCAAGACACGACTTGGTAAGCGTGTCTGTGTCTCAATGAGGCTCAAGGGTTGTGGTTGCCACCACTGGCAGGCATCCAAGGCCACTCAGGAGGAGACATTTAACTTGCCAAACAAGACATCAGTATTGAGTGAAAATTTTGGACACCAGAGGAATTTTCTAATACTTCATGCAGTCACAATTCAAATAGGTGACACATTTCAATACCAGCTACACATTTATACAATGAATTGGTTGGACCCTTCACCTGCAGTTACTTTTGTTCTTTTTTCCCTCTCTTTACTTTTTTGCCCAAACTCTAGTAGGTGCTTTCTCAAGGAAACACAGGTACAGGAATAGCTGAAAGCTGAGTGAGCAACTTGCACCAATAAGCAGCTCTGCACTTACTTTGGGTTTTAAGTGGCCATTAATTCAGCCTCAAACTCACTTTTAACACCTGAAAGCACCAATCCTACCTCTAGCTGCTTGACCGCCAACGTTTATCAAGTGGCAATAGCTATCAGGTCCCTGGAAGTCCTGTCCCATGAAGCATGCAGCCCCTGAATAGAAGGACCTCTACCCTCTTGCCCACCACTGAATTACCAGACCCTGGGGCACATATATTATTCTCTATCCTGTCCACACATACTCCAGTCTTTTTTTTTTTTAAATTGGAAGATAATTGCTTTACAATGTTATGTTGGTTTCTGCCATACAACGTGAGTCAGCCATAAGTATACATATTGCCCCTCCCTCTTTAACCTTCCTCCCACCCTCCTCCAGTCTTCTTTTAAGGGCACTTTATGAGCCCCATGCTGGGCACCAAATTTGTCACACTCATGTACCCATGACAAAGAAGGGCCAAGGCCAAGGTCTGACTGATTTGACCAGCAAAGATAGAAAGAAATGTATAGTTTATTACTTACATGGATGGTGAAAAGAAGAAAAAGGTTTTCCAGTAAAACTTTCATCTTGTCTCATAGTCAGCAATGAAGACTTCTCTTGCAGAGGTGCCAGTCAGCCTTATGAAAGCTAGTTTCTAGAATTAAATGTCTATGTGACTCTAGTAACATAACCTCTCTAAACTTCAATTGCTTCATTTATAAGATAGGAATAACATTCACTTTAGGATTGTTGTCAGGGTTAAATAAATAATACCTCATATAGACTCTAATGCCTTATCAAGCACAATATTTATCACAAGTATTAGCCACCATTAGGAAATATCCACAGGGTTTCGTTCCCATGTTAAACCACCTTAGTTATTCCTTTTTTGGCGGGGGAGGGTGGGGCTGTGCTACATGTGGCTTGTAGAATCTTTGTTCCACCACCAAGGATTGAACCTGGGTCCGGGCAGTGAAAGCACCAAGTCCTAACCACTCGACTGCCAAGGAATTCCCTAAAGTTTTTTTTTTCCCTTTCCTACCTTAATTATTCCTGAAACAAGTCAGGGAACAAATAAATACTACTCTGCTTGGGCTTCCCTCATAGCTCAGTTGGTAAAGAATCCGCCTGCAGTGCAGGAGACTCCAGTTCGAATCCTGGTTCAGGAAGATTCCCTGGAGAAAGGATAGGATACCCACTCCAGTATTCTGGCCTAGAGAATTCCAAGGACTATACAGTCCATGGGGTCACAAAGAGTTGGACACAACTGAGTGACTTTCAGTCACTTTCACTGCTATATAAAGCCTCCCCTAAGGCTTGAAAATCATGCCCCAACATCTACCCAATTATTTGGGAAGGCACTGTAACAGCAACACTAAAACTAGTCCAGTGACCTCATCCCATCCCATCCAGAATCACTACGCAGAGGACGAGAGTAGGTGTGGTGTCAGTATACTTAGTAAATATTCCCCACTGTCCCCTGTGGAAGTCAAGGTTTCACTGATCTGCTCGGTATCTGGGGCTGCTTAAAAAAGTGGGAGGGACAGTTCTTAGTGTGTTCATTCTACCCCAGACTTTGAAGGGTAGCTACATCTGTCCACTCAGAGGATAACCTACTTGTGTGCTTAGTCACTCAGTAATGTCCAACTCTTTGCAGCCCTGTGGACTGTTGCCCACCAAGCTCCTCAGTCTATGGTATTCTCCAGGCAAGAATACTGGAATGAATAGCCATTCCCTTCTCCAAGGGATCTTTCCAACCCTGGGATGGAACCCTAGTCTCCTGCATTGCAGGCAGATTCTTTACCTTCTGTGCCACCAGGGAAGCCCAAGATAACCTGGAATGACATGACACTTTAAATGGGGAGCTGTTCCTCTTTTAAGGAAAAGGCTGGACCAAGAATCAGGAGAGCCAAGTCAGGGTCCAGGTTGTCTCGCACAAGGCTGTCCCTCCACCCATCTAGTCTTCAGAAAGGAAAAAAAGAGAGGGCAAGGTCACAGTAGATGGTGACCGAGCTCCCTTCCACGAACCCTCCCCTCAAGGCCATCGGCATCGTTTTTCTTACAGCAGGTATCAAGAAGAACAGCTGCAACTCCTCTGCAGACATTACCCAACATTTTTAATAGTGAAGGCCTTATACCAATATGCCAAGGGAATTAAGAGCAAGGCACCATTTAAAAGCCACTCTTGTTTTACTATCCTGTAAATTTAAGAAAAATGCTTACTTCGAACCTGAGTGGCTCTGGTCCCTGGAGAGCAAGACTCCACCCCCAGCGGTCTGACCATCTCAGCAACCAGATTCCCCAAACCCTCCCTGAGACATAGACTCTCTCACAGCTTTCAATATAAGTTTCCTTTTATTTTGAAATTGAAACAGCGGAATCAAGTGATTTGTAGCAGAAACAACTTTCATGGGAAAGAAAACTGGAGTGCTCATCCAGCAAAAGAACAAACTCCAAAAAGTCTGAGCCAGCCGCCCCATCTTCCCAGACCAAGCACAGGGCAGATTAAAGAGTGGGAGAAAGGGTACAATCAAAATTTGGTGGTGACGGCTGGCCGATCCCCAGCAAAGTACAATTTTCAAAGTGGCCGCAGTTACAGAACAGGGTCACACAATCACAGGCACGAGTCCCCCCTCCCGTCCCCACCAAGTTTTGCCTTCATAAAAATCATTTTCCACTTTCCTAAGTGATGTCTCAGGACTGAACATGATTCACTTTGCCTCAGGAGAAGGGACTCTCTTATTCTGGTTCCTGGGATCAGGATCAACATGTTGGAGTAAGGGGAGGATTCAAGTGGTGGTAGAGAATGTTTATTCCTCCTGCTAACTCATTATCTGCTGAAATTCATTCTGAACACCTTTACACTGCAGTAGGTTACAGAAACTTGACACAAAAGGGTTACAAGTGCCCCCCGCCCCCGCTCCCACCCTCCACAGGTTGAAACGGTGAGTCCCGACTTCAGCACCGCCACACACACAAAGCCTTTGTTCCGTGGGGCTGAGTGAAGTCACCTGGCTGAGAAGCAACAGGGAGAGCACAGATAGGAACTCACTGACAGGAACGAGGTGCGGGGTGGAGCAAGCCAGGGGGGCAGACTGCAGAAGCTGTACCTGTTAGAATAGCACATTATCTTAGACCAGGTGCAGAAAATTGCCAAAGAGTGAAACTTATTTGTGGGGGAAAAAAAGAGAAATGTTTAGGGAATTAAAACAATCCAGCGGTCACTGGAAAATGTCTCCCTCTTAAGAACTTTTTTTTGGCTTTTTTTTTTTTTTTTTAATTTTTTGGAAAGTATTTTTAAGGTAATATTTTTTTTCCTTTGGAAAAAGAAATCTTTTTCCCCCCCTAATCTAAGCAAGTGGAGTTGCCACTACCTAATTTCTCTCTATTGTCTTGCTAAGAGGTAGATAAAACAAAAGTGAAATGGGGCTTCTATGAGGAGGTCCATTAGAGGGTGGGGAGGGGCTGGGATCGCCCAGTGGAACTCCCCGACTACAAAGGCTCCTGACGACCAGAGGACAGGCCCTCGGCCTCTCAGGATAAGGGATCCTGCTCCACCTCCAGAGCCCACCGTCCCTGTGAACACTGGGAAGGGGTAGAGAGGTGGAGAATCTCAGAGAAACCCTGTTGAAGACGTGTTAACTTCGGCTTCCCCAGGCTTCCTGGCTGTGGGGCTGAGTGGCGGGTTCCAGGCCAGGCCCCACATCTCACCTCCTGGCAGCCTCCTCCGGTAGAAGACAGGAGGCTGCCCCCCTCTGGTAGGAGACAGGAGGCCCGTCCTCTCCATCCCCTCTGGTCCAGCAAGATATGGCAGGTGAGAGCAGGGCAGGCTGCAGGGAAGAGGTGAAGCAAGGGTCCCCAGGCCGAAGAAGGCAGAAAGGGGGGCCTAATGACCAGTCCTCTCAACCCAACCAATGAGTATCTAGCAGGCATGCCTATTCCTCAAGGACAAACCTTCTGTGGCACAAGCCTCAGCTCACTCCTCCTGGCTGGGATCCACCCCCTCACCAATCCCAGCCCTTGTTCTAATCTCACTGTGAGGATTGAGGTAGTTAATCCATTTATACTCGTAGCATCCATCATCTGTGGTTACTCAAAACACATGCCCCGAGGAGCTTCCTGCTATTTCACTTAAGAAAAAAATTCTTTTGTCTCGTCCATCCAGATTCAACCAGACTAAGGCACCAGTAATGGTGCCATCAGACTGTGCCCCCAAGGAGGGGCACAGGGCCGAGGGTCAGGGCTGGGGCTCCAGCCCTCACCCTCTGAATCCACCTTCAGTCATGAGGCCTCCTCCCTGTCCTGTACCCCAATAGAGAAGCCTTATGTATCCAAAAGAAAGAAACTGCAGTTTTCAGCTGGTGTTGCCCTAAGTCTGAATACAAGAGAAAAGCCCTGCCTCTAAATCACCAAGAGTTTGGAAGGGAAATGGCTTTATGTCCCCTGGCACCGAGGATCCTTCTTCCATCTTCCTGCAGTTACAGGGGCAGGCTGTGCTGTTTTCCTCCTACCGGTTTTCAACAAATAGGCGAAAGTTGGCATGTTTTGAACATCAAAGCCTCTAGGATCTCCGCATCAACACTTCAGGGGAAGGAGGACCCCCACCCTTGAGTGAGAGAAAGGAGGGAAGGTGGACTAGAGGCAGAAGCTTGGCGGTCCCTGGGGGCTCTGTGAGGTAGTTATGCGGCACCGCTGTTCCCAGTGTGGCAGAGAGTATGTCTGGGGTGGGAGGAGGGGAAGGCACCCTGGAGAGTTAACTGAGGCCCCTCCTCGTTGCCAGTCTGCCAGGCCTGAAGAGAACTCGCGGTGCTGTCTCTGCAGTGGGGGCAAGGGATGGAGCGCAGCCTCACAGGGAGGAGCCCCAAACCCCTCTCCTTCCCCAAAGTGCAACCGGAGCCAGTGGACCCCTTCTCAGCTCCCTGTGCCTTGGCACATACCGCCCCCACATCCCCCAGGAGCCTCAGAAGGGAAGGGCCGGGTCTTTTAGCCCATACAGTTCCCAGGACCTCTCCCCCTCTCAGACAGCCCAGGTACGGGTTCAAAGGATGGTTATTGCTTTGATTCAGAGATGGCGTCTCTCACAGCCTGTCTTTGGCACAGGGGAAAATGGACACACAGAACCAACTGGAGGGTTCCCCTCCAGTGTTCTCTGGATTTTACATGGGGTCTCTTCTGCCAATCGAGGCATAACTTAACAGAATAGCCCCCACCGGTCCCAGAAGTGGAGAGCTCAGGGTAAAGGAAAAAAAGACTGAGAAAGGACTGAGAGGAGCGCAAGAAAGAGTAGAAGGTGATGAAACTCCCTGTCCCTAAAAACGGCTCTCTCCTCCCCAGGCCCCTCTGAGGAGCCAAGTCCACAACCCAAACCGCAAAAGGCAACCAGACCCTCACGGGCCATTGGGCGTCACTGTCAGACGCAGCTTCAAAGTCAGGGAATCAAACCATTTTGGTTTTTTCACGTGTTCCACAGAATTAAAAAATACATCCTAAAAGTGATGGTCTTTTCTTAAAAATATATATGTAGCTCACACACATATCAGAGCACAGAAGTTGTTTTTTAAAAGTCACTGTTTTCAGATCATCCAAATCTCTCAAGTGCATTTCACATTAACTTGTTATCTCACCAAGGATGGGGAAATGGAGGTGATGTGCAGGGGGCGGAGTTGCCCCAAGACCTTGCCCAGAGGTCAAAGGTGGAACCACCAAGACAAGCCCTTTATCCTGCTAAACCTTAACCACCAAACCATATTCCTTTGTTTTCCGGTAGCGTAACTTGCACAATTTTCCTGCTGGGCAAATATCAGCCATGCCGAATCCAGGTTTGACAGTCCCTTGCCACACTCCTGGTCTCTTCTGGGAGCTGAACCAGCCAGAGGGAAAGGATGTGGGCTGCAGGTGTGATGGGAGCAGGAGCCCAAGGAAGCTGAACACTGCAACAATCACATTTCAGGTACTGTGGGGGGTTTTATTCTGATGGCAGTTTTGAACCAGATATCAAAGCATGCTTGCTGCTGGAAATTCACCTTAAATCACTAAATGGCCGATGTCTGAAGTTATCTGCTTCATTTTGGAATAAAGCATATAGAGCCAGAAATACAAGTTGGGAGACCCTTTTCTGTGGTTTGGACAGGTGGGAAGCTTAATTAAACTGGCCTGGTATCATCTCTAAAGGCTTTCCTGCTTCCTCCTCTTTGGGGCAGACAGTTCTGGGGGTCTACAAAGGAACGTCATGGGAAGAAAGTAACAAGACACCAACGAGGCAGGAACCCGTCCCCAGCTACATTCCCAAATCCCTTGCCCCTCCTTGCCACCCACCATCCTAAATCGAGGATTTGTAAGTGTGGGTCCACTGTTAGAATCAATCATATCAATTGAAAGAAGATGAGGAGACAGAAGGGCCAGTTATCTGTTCGTCCCTTGGTCTACTGATAAAGACCAAAAATGGCAAGATGGGACTGAAATGAATTAAGTCACGATAAATGAAAAGCACTGCACGGCAAGCCGGGTGGACCTCTCTCAGGGCGAGAGGGTGGCTTTGTCTCTTCCACCAATGGAATCTTGGCTCCCATATTTTTAGAGAAGTATACATTTTTTTAAGGGTATGTTTTCTAGTTATTATTTCTCTCCTCGATAAAACGGAGGCAATACTTTAAAATATCTCAACAGCACCACTGGTGGGAAAAAACAACCGGGGTGCCCTTTAACCAAAAGGGGGAGGGGAGACCACAGGCCAGCTGTTGGAGGCTGTTGCTTCGCCCTTGGGGCCACAGCTCTGCTGGGCCTGTCAATCTCATCAGGCAAGGTTTTCCTGGGAGAGGTGTGTGGCTTAGAGATCAGAGCCTGGCCCTGGGCTCTCTCACACCTGGGCCTTCCCTCTGGGCCCAGCCTCCCTCCAAGGGGCAGCGCCGGCTGCCTTTCCCACAGGGCCTGTTCTCCATAGAGACTTCCTAAAGAGTTACACTGGCTCATGTTGTAAGAAATTATGAAACATAACTTTCTCATTTTTTTCTTTTCATTAAAAAAATAAAATATTCAAGACTATCAGCTTCTCTTTTGCTTTGCTTTTCTTTTTTATATAAAATATCAGCAAGCCGCAAAGAAAAAAAAGATTAAAAAAAAAAAGAGGTGGGGGGAACAAAAAGGAAAGTAATTGCTGAGGTAACTTCATACCTTGAGGTAGTTTACTTCGCGCACAGCATTACCTGACTGACTCCGCCCACATGTCATGGTTGTCTGGTTGTTACTGTTGTTGCAATGTTGCAAGGAGGGGAGTCCCGAGCATGGGCTCTTCCACACGCAGAGGCCTTCCTCCCTTCCCAGCACACTGGATAGCATTGTCCAAGGCAGCTAAAGTGCACCACCTGGCTAATATGCACTGACGATCAGCACACGAGGAGGGGAGGCCAAACCTCATTTAACTGACGGCTGCTGTCTTCCACGAGGGCTGAACTTAAAATGGGACCTTACTGAGCCTGGAAAATTAATAAATTAAGCTTGTTTACCCTTTTGTGCATAATGCTGCTGGTATTTTGAATTTTGTTTCTTTTAGGCACACATAACATCACACCGACGACTCGTGGAGGCAGAAACCGTCAGTTAAATACGCCTCTAGGATAAACACAGAAGCAAATACTCTCCGATTTACTGAATATTCATAATAGATGCCAAATGATGGACTTCAGCTTTTGCAGGAGCTCAGGGTCGGGCTGCACATCCCACCACCACCAAGGGAACAGTGCCGTGGTGGGGGAGTGCCCCGCAACCCCCGCTTCTGGGAGCCAGCCCTTAGGAAAGCACATGGCCAGCGTGAGGGCACAGTGGCAGCCTTTGGGGCCACTCAAGTCCTCCATGGAACTGAGACTTTATCAAGGGGAGTTAGGCTCCCCTTCCCAGTGCTCGTATCCAATCATTAAAATAGACTTTAAAAAAATATAAAATCTGCCTGAGAATGGCAGGAATCAGGGACAGTACAGTGGTCAGCCCCTGTCCCGCGGAGCAGTCAGTACCACCCATGCGCTCCTGGACATGACGTGGGACTTTCATGGTTAGAGGGACATGAACAGGGCAGGAATCTTGGTGGGGAAGCCCCTACCGTGCGGGCAATTTGAACTGCACCAGTTTCTTAAGGTGGTGATCTGGAATCCATCAGCCACAAGGGCGCTCCTTTTAAACGTGGATTACTATATATTTTAATCATCTGTCTCTCCCATTCTTTATTACTCGCTGTTCCTATAGGTTGGTTAGGAAGGGATTGGAATTAATCTACAGATGCCGATGTGTCTTTTCCCTTCGAGTCAATAATATACACAAAGCAATGCATTGGTTCCCACTTTTGCCAGTAGCAGAAAGATGAGCTAACCAGTGTGAATACAGGAAGAGGTTATGTCAGGGCACGAGAATAGAGGTATTTTAATCAATAAACCAAGGAGGAGAAGGCTGGAAGGGCTTTAGGGTCAAGAAGTAAATCATCCTTTGAGATTGATTAAAACACCCCTCTGCATGTTTTAAAAACCTGAAGGAAATTTTATTTCTCTTCCCACTGGGGTCTGACCAACCCTCTCGATGGGACCTGGAGAACTTAAAACAATCCACGTTTAAAAGCACCCTGAGCTAGAATTTCCAAGGTGACACCCTCAGGGATGGGCAGTGTTGGGCCAATTGGTGGGGTGTTTGGGGCTGAGAGATCAGGGTTCCTCACTGGAACAACTTTCTCAAGCACGTGGGCAAACCTGATCTACATCCCGGCCCAAGTGTCCCTGATTCCCGCTCATTCTCAGGCCTGCGGGGGAGATCATGCTCTCGATTTCGGCCTGTTGTCCTTCAGCCGACATGATGGGGGTCGACGTGAAGGGGCTGGTCACTTCCTCCGGGCCTGGGCCTGGTTACTCTGTCCCTTTTGGTGCAGCTGTTTGACTTGGGCCAAGATGTCTCGTATCTTTCGCTGAGCCATCTGCACAGAGAACACGTGAGAGTGAGGATCTTCAAAGGCGGGGAGAGACAGCCCTACTGGGGAGACAGGCCACCGGGGTCTGGATCCTGGCAACAAACAGATCACATGGGACTTAAAAGAAAGGTAAGAGAAGGCTGAGGGTTAGAGTGACAGAAAGTTTCTTTGCCTCTGAGCAGACCCTGAGCACCCACTGGATTCATACAGGGGAATGGAGGAGAAAAGCAGTATAAAGTCATTCATCAGAATTTAAAACATGACCAAGCTGACACATGTTTCTGAACTCCCTAAGTTTCCAGGCGTATGTGTTGTCAGGAGGTCAAAAATCAGAAGGCCTTGTCACCAATCACAACTCCACTATGCATTTAAATATCCTGGGAAAGGGGATGAAATGGGATAACCAAAAGCAAGTGAAGTAAGCTCCACCATGAAAGTGGAGAAAACAAAGGACCAGTATCTTTAACTCTTTCCTTCTTAAAAATTTCTTCCCTATGAACAAAAGTTTGGTGAGCGAAACCAATGGTCAACTGTGATTCACTTGACAGAAAAATACCAGAATGTCTGCTTTCCATAAGATGAGAGACTGATTTTCTTGGTTAAAGAGAAAAGTTGGTCTACGTTGGAGAACGAATGTGGAGTTGATATTTTTAAATGTTAATGCCTCCTGTCAGCCCTGTGCGTAATGTTTTACAAAGTTTTTCATTTAGTTCTCAATCTAACCAACAAAAAAGACCCCCCTTCAGTATTTAACACATCCTGGCTCTTCTGCATCCCTGAATACATCATTTACTCTCTTAACTTCATGTTCCTCATTTGTACCATGAGGTTGTTACGAGGATGACATGAGTTAATAGAGACCACATAGAATGGTGCCTGGTGTGGCAGGAGCACCCACAAACCTTAAGATAGTTTTTGTGGCTATTCAGTTCAGTTCCGTTCAGTTCAGTCGCTCAGTCGTTTCAGACTCTTTGCGACCCCATGAATCGCAGCACGCCAGGCCTCCCTGTCCATCACCAACTCCTGGAGTTCACTCCAACTCATGTCCATTGAGTCGGTGATACCATTCAGCCATCTCATCCTCTGTCGTCCCCTTCTCCTCCTGCCCTCAATCCCTCCCAGCATCAGAGTCTTTTCCAATGCGTCAACTCTTCGCATGAGGTGGCCAAAGTATTGGGAGTTTCAGCCTCAGCATCAGTCCTTCCAACGAACACCCAGGACTGATCTCCTTCAGGATGGACTGGTTGGATCTCCTTGCAGTCCAAGGGACCCTCAAGAGTCTTCTCCAACACCATAGTTCAAAAGCATCAATTCTTCGGCGCTCAGCTTCCTTCACAGTCCAACTCTCACATCCATACTGCTAAGTCACTTCAGTCGTGTCCGACTCTGTGCGATCCCATAGACGGCAGCCCACCAGGCTCCCCGGTCCCTGGGATTCTCCAGGAAAGAACACTGGAGTGGGTTGCCATTTCCTTCTCCAATGCATGAAAGTGAAAAGTGAAAGTGAAGTCACTCAGTCGTGTCCGACCCTCAGCGACCCCATGGACTGCAGCCCTCCAGGCTCCTCCGTCCATGGGATTTTCCAGGCAAGAGTACTGGAGTGGGTTGCCATTGCCTTCTCCATCACATCCATACATGACCACTGGAAAAACTATAGCCTTGACTAGATGGACCTTTGTTAGCAAAGTAATATCTCTGCTTTTCAATACACTATTTGGTCAGAACTTTTCTTCCAAGGAGTAAGTGTCTTTTAATTTCATAGCTGCAATCACCATCTGCAGTGATTTTGGAGCCCAAGAAAATAAAGTCAGCCACTGTTTCCACTGTTTCCCCATCTATTTCCCATGAAATGATGGGACCAGATGCCATGATCTTAGTTTTCTGATAGTTGAGCTTTAAGCCAACTTTTTCACTCTCCTCTTTCACTTTCAACAAGAGGCTTTTATTTCCTCTTCACTTTGCAGTAAGGGTGGTATCACCTGTATATCTGAGGTTATTGATATTTCTCCCGGAAATCTTGATTCCAGCTTGTGCTTCCTCCAGCCCAGCATTTCTCATGATGTACTCTGCATAGAAGTTAAATAAGCAGGGTGACAATACACAGACTTGACGTACTCCTTTTCCTATTTGGAACCAGTCTGTTGTTCCATGTCCAGTTCTAACTGTTGCTTCCTGACCTGCACATAGGTTTCTATTAATGGCTCCCAAAGGACTGTCAGAGAAAGTTGCTATGCCACGCTGGGGTCTGGGTTCCTGTTTGGCCCTTGATTTCACAAGCAGCCTCAGGTGGGCCACAAACCTGCTGTGACAGGCTTATCCTCTGGAAATGGAAGCGGTGGTATCCAATAGCCTTCACAGCCTTCCAGCTCCAACAATAGGGGGTTTTAGGAAAACCCCACTAGTTTCAATCATCCTGTAATCTGAATCTGATATTTGCCCTCCTTTCTAGACTCTGGGGTCAGTCCCAATGCTGGGCACTGCTGACAGGCTCACTGGAAGCAGCACAGAAATGGATGGTGAGTGCCAGGATGAGACCAGGAGACTGGAAGAACTGGAAGCAAGGATGGAGCAGTGGTTCTGGGAAAGGTGAAGGAAATGCACTGGAAAAGGGCAACCCACGGTGTTACCCCACAAACCAGACTGGGCAGTGGCTAAGACCCACTTCTCTTCTCCAGTGCAAAAGAGAAGGACCACGTGGTTAGACGACAGCGAAGACTATCAACATATAACATACGACATGTAACATCAACAGTTACTGTACATAACATATACCTACGAAAAGAGTCAAATCATTGTCCCTACAGTCTTAAGAGGGAATAAGACAACTACACATCACACCCTATACCTGGAAGAGAAGAGTGACCCAGGCCAGAGGCGGGCAGAGTCCTGCTCCTCTGAAACCCAGGTTCCTGCCACCCTCCTGTGATGGGGGAGTGCCATATGTACCTGGCTGGCATAGAAATGCCCAATGATCTTGACGATGACCTGGTCGTTCTCATCAGGGGTCTGGTCTCTTGGCACCACCACCTCAGCTGCTGTCAAATTTTGCAGCTCGTTCACCTGGGGGCAGGGGCGGGAGCAGGACAGATCAGAGAGGCGCTTGAGTGCTGACAGTGTCAAACATGGATGGCAGTGGAGGGAGGGGGAGTTTAGTCACTAGCTGGTAGAAACTGGCGGATTCAGGAGCTGAGCTTGGAGAGTAGAATCAAGTAAAAGGGCAAAGGGCAAGAACTAAGGTTGAGCAGAACTGGAAGATCCCCTAGAGAAGGGAATGGCCACCCACTCCAGTATTCTTTGTCTGGAGAATCTCACGGACAGAGGAGCCTGGCACGCTACAGTCCATGTTGCAAAGAGTCAGCACAACCAAGTGATTCACACTCAGAGATCACTCAGGGTGGGGAAGTGGGGGGCCAGGGCAGAGCTTTCAGGTTCAGGGACTAACATCCAGAGCTTTCAACCTGACCCTCATGGCTCACCGTCTTGCCACCTTTGCCAATGACCCGGCCGGCTGCTGACGCTGGCACCCGGATATGGGTCTCCAGCTTTACTTCTTCCTTGGGACCAAAGAAGTTCTCCTCCTTGAGTTTTCCATAAATTCTTCCCTGAGCCTGAGAAAAGGAGGTCTTTGTTATCTTGGCAGTACACATATGTATGACAAAAGGGAAGCTCCCCACGCCCCACTCCCTCGTGAGGGGTAGATCACCACCTAGGACAGGTGACGTGAAAGGTCCACAGCCCTGACCTGTCAACACTCCTTCTGCTCACTTGTAACACTGGGAGGCCTGGGCAAAGTAACTGAATATGAATACATAACTCCCCAGGCGAATACAGTAGCTAAACCACAAACCAGACCTAAGGGGTCTGGGAGGCTTGCATGGACTCAGACAAGCAGTGAATGGCAAGTCAAGCCCTGAGTGGCAGCTGGAGGAGTCACTCAGTGGTGGCTGCTGGTCACTGTAGACAGCCTAGGGCTGTCCCTATTCTCCATCCCTCCCTAGATCAGAACAAGTTACTTTATTAGCTCTTTGGCTGTCTGTCAGAAGTCCGAGACCCTAGGAACGTAGCAGGGACATAAAGGAGAGAAGAGCCTTCCTTAGTCATGACAGCAGAGGGCAAGGAGACGGCCTTCTTTTCCGTGTGCCTATTCACTCTCAGGAAGCAGAGAGGGAAGGCAATAGAATGCAAGTTGGATGTCAGTCTGAAAGCAGCTGTGCAGCCCTGAATTTATAGGGAAGCTTAAAATCTGATGCAGATTTGCACTCCCACACAAACTTGATTCCCCTGGGTCCTACTCGAAAAAATAATAAAGATCAGAACCTTGAACTGGGCTTCTGGGGGTCCAGTGATGATGACCATACGAACTTTGGAGTCTGGAGTTTCAGGAGGAGCAATCTACAAAGCAAACAGTGGTCACAGATAAGCGCTCTATCGCCCCCTCCTCCAGAACCCTACCAACACCCTGCTTCCACTTCCCACTTCTGATGGCCAAGAGAGTGAAGAACAAAGACCCCGGACCCAAGGCTACTGCCCCTGTGCCAGAACTCTTACGAGGGCACAAGTGCATTTGTTTCTTGACGTTTTCTAAGTAAGGCCTCCCTGCTCACCACCCAGAGGGGTTCAGTTGAGTCCTGCCAAGAGGTACCCCTGGTGGTGGTGGCAGTAGAGGGGAACGGACTGATCTAGAGAATCTCTGGAGACCTTATTCACCAGAGAACACATACTCCATTTGACCAAAATCCTTCAGACCACTAAAACCAGTGGCTTTAGACTTGTGAAATTTAACAAGTATTCGTTCAGGTTCTCCCTGACCAGGGAAGGTGGAAACAGCTAAAATTTACCGAGCAACCACTGTGCACCAAGCACTGAGCTGGGGGCTTTGGCTGCATCATCTCAGATCATTCTCATCACTACTATACTGACGGGGAAATGAAGGCTCAGGTACTACAGCTCAAAAACTGGGATTGAACCCAGGCAGTCTTGCCTGAACTGAAGCTCTCCTGTGCTACAATACCACTTCCTCCCTTAGTCTGAAAGTGAAGTCGAAAGCAAAAGGAACTGGGACCCCACAGGAGAGAGCCCTAACACTAGGCAAATGGGGTGTCTGAGAACAAAGGAGAGGGCGATGGGAGCAGAGCGCCCTCCCACCCCGGGAACCAGAAGGAGAACAGAGCTGGTCACCTTAATGGAGGCGCTGGCGAACCGGGAGAGCTGCTTGATGTGCTGCCCCTTCTTGCCGATGATGGCACCCACCGCCTGGGCGGGAATGAACACCTGCACCATCTCCTGCTCTGGAGCCTGCTGCCAAGACAGGACATGTCATTAATGCAGCTCGAGTCAAGGGGCACAGCCCGGAAGCCCCTCCATGGCCCTGCCCTGCACTCTCAAGGAAGAAGGGGTGCAGCACCCAGACACCAGCCTGGGCGACATGGTCTGCAGCTCTCCCAAGGCCCCACAGAGACAAACGGAAGAAGCTGGACCAGACGAAGAGGAAGAGTGCTGCCGGCATCCGAGGCTGCTGTCCACAGGGCTGATGCTCTGGCCAGCTAGCACTAGTGGCTGGGAGCGCTTCCCTCTCCCTGTAAATTACCAAGTATCAGGCTCCCACAAGGAGCTGAGCCCTAAGTGAGCTCACGGACAGCCCAGGGTCCCCTGCACCTACCATAAAGGAGCTGTAAGGTGCAGCTCCAGTGACGCTGCTGGGAGGTGGTGGGACTGCACTGGAGGAGGCTGGGAAAAGACCTACAGCTGCCAAGTTCAGTCCGGGGATGAGATGTGACTGCAGCTGGGGAAAAGAAGGCAAAGAGAAAGAGGTTGGCTCATTCGGAAGGGGCCTGGTAGCTCTTGTACATGGTGCTGGCTGAACAGGAGGGTGAATGGGCCAAAACAGGAGAATGGCATGCTCTTGCCCCAAACGTGCCTGCCCCTCTGGTATTCACAACACTCACATATACACAAGGGTTCCCACCTCTGAGGTGAAGGGACACTGTTTTAGACCCTCAGACGTCCTTCTCCAGCAGTCCCCCCCGATGGAAGCAGACCTCAGACTCACAGCCCGTGACAAGGTGGGGGAGATGGGTCTCTAACTTCTAGAACTCACATTTTTGGTCATGTGATCCACATCCTCACTCACCTTTAAAAACCAGATGAAAACTAGGAACCCTCTCCCCTACTAACGTGCACATAAACACAAAGCTTACAGGGGGACCACAGACCTCAAAGCCCAAGACTGGATCCCCACTTGCACCCAGGAATCAAATGAAGAACCCCTATTAATTCAGTGTTAAAAGGACTGATCAATCTTGAGGCCCAAAAGCAAAGTCAATGTTCCCAGGACCCCACCATGTGAATGCCCACCCACTTGGAGACCCACTTCTGCTATGGCTCCGGCTCAGAGGCGTCCGACACTCACGCTCATGGCAGCCACGTCATTCTCATAGGCTTCCCGCACTTTCTTCATGATCTCCTGCTCGGCCCTGCAGCAGTTCTCAATGGCGCCCTTCACAGTGATGGTCCTCTCAGGGTTATAGAGGGTGAGATCCTGCAGCCTGGGGCAGGGAGCAGGGCAGCGTCAAGCTTCCACTGACAAGCCCGGACTGGGAAAAGAGCCTGGCTGAGGACATCGCAGCCACGCCATTTCCATAGGATGTTTAGTTTGGGGCAAATACGAATAGCTCTGTCTCTGGCTTTCAGCTCGTCCCCAGAGCAAGGTTTCCCCACAGGGAGGTGAGGACATTGGGCACAGACTGTAAGCAAGGAGGGTGCTCCTGGCTGGGAATTCCCCAGTGGCACCAGCAATCCATTTTCTGAGCCCTCCTGAAGCAGAGCAGGTAATCTGCCCGCAAGTAAGTCTCGTGACACAGTCAAGAGACACAGTGTTCACAGAGGGGCTAACGGATTCCTCCTGAGAAGCAGGCCACCACAGAGCACCTGCTCAAGGCTCAGGAAAGCATCTGGGTCTGTCCTCTCCCCGTGGCCTGACAGTGTGCTGGGAGACCCCCCGTCCTGGCCCCTGGCTGCAGGCTCTCTCCCCCAGATGCAGAGTGAGAGGACAGGATGTGGCAGCCAAGGACTGAAGAGGCAGCACCCTAACCACAGCGGTGATGGAAGGACTTCAGCCCTTACAGAAAAATGCTCTTCATCGCTGCTTTAACTATTCTTCGATAAGCAGAAACTGTATCCGACTTATGGAGCAGGTGTTAAGGACAGATAATGAAATATGCCACCCTGGGGGGCCCAGGCATCCCACTTGCAGAGGGAAAGGAAAGTGCCTTACGAGGAAATGGTGATTTTTGTCTCCGTGTCCTGCTCCACCTTCTTCAGGTTGCGCCCTTCCTTGCCAATGAGTCGCCCCACAAAGTTATTATGGGCCAGGATCTTCAGGGGAACCTCGTCAGCCCTTGGAAAGAAGTGAGGGACAAGAGCTCCTTAGATGGTAGGCCGCTGCAGATGCGGGTTTCCGGGACAAATGCCAGAACCAAATCATGTTTTCAAACAATCAGTGGGAGAGAAATGGGAAGCAGGGACAGGTGGCAAAGGCACAAGGTCACCATGGGTGACGGGCATGCTCCTCAGCTGTGGTGACGGTTTTTGTAAATATACTTGTATTAAAAACTTATCCAAGTGTGTACTCTCAAATGGGCATACTGTAGAATTTAGCTCAGTTGGTAAAGAATCCACCTGCAATGCAGGAGACCCCAGTTCGATTCCTAGGTCAGGAAGATTCGCTGGAGAAGGGAAAGGCTACCCACTCCAGTATTCTGGCCTAGCGAATTCCACGGACCATATAGTCCATGGGGTCGCAAAGAGTTGGGCTTGACTGAGCACTTTCACTTTCACAGAATTCTGTGTACCTTTGGGCTAGTGGCTCAGTTGGTAAAGAATCCACCTGCAATGCAGGAGGATCCGGTTTCAATCCCAGGGTCGGGAAGAGCCCTTGGAGAAGGGAATGGCAACCCACTTCAGTATTCTTGCCTGGAGAACCCCAAGAACAGAGGAGCCTGGCGGGCTACAGTCCATGGGACTGCCCAGAGTCGGACACGACTGTTCAACTTTCTTTCACAGAGCTCTATGCAGCTAATAAAGAACAAGGCGAGCCTATGTACTGATGCACAGCAGTGGAAAGAACAGACTGCACAACAGTATGTCACGATGATCCTACGTGTGCTAAAACACATGCATATACATACGTGTGCGCATGCCTACGAGGGCACAGCACTGCCAGGATACACAGGCCCTTATTTACAAGGAGGAGGACTCATTTTTCAGCTTTTACCCTGTTGTACAATTTCTGTGTCCTCTGTTTGTCTGTGTTAAGAGTTGAGGAGGCGACAGTGCCCAGAGAAGTTAACGCCTTACGTTTTGGTGTCCTTGGCCTCCTTGTGCATAATCTCCAGGATCATCTTACAAGCAGAAGAGCAGCCCTCAGGGGTCGAGTGGACACTGATGGCTTTCTCGGCAGCACCTGCATTCTCCTTCCTGTGTACGTCGATCCTAACAAGCACATGGATGGTTAGCTGTCCCTGGTGAATCTCCTCAAAACAAAGTACAGGCCCGCTCTTCTTGGAACAAGGCCAAGTGTGGAACTGAGACAGGCAAGGAAAGGGCAGCCTGTTGCTATGGATTCTGTCTCAGTCAGGAGGCGGCAGCCGAGAACGATGCCATCTTTCATGGGAATCCAGGGGTGGGGATCAAGAGCCCTCAGCTCTGAAGCTGCGTTTCCCCCTTGAAACAACTATAAAGGGAAGGTACACTGTGTCAAATTAAAAGCAAACAATAAAAGGGTGCATTATGAATCAGAACACAGAATGACCTGTTCTGTTCCACAGATCGGCTATAAAGATTAGAGAAGAGCAGTGGCTGTGTGCAACGGGAGAAGGTCAGAACTACGCCTCTCACTGAGGTCCCTGACTGGCCTGTCCTGCTGCCACCGATAACCAGTGCTGAGGTCACAGAGCACTAAGGAGGCTTTCTTCCCAAGACTAGCTTTGCTCCATGAGAAGCTCTACAAAGAATCCCTTCTTACAAATACAGTGCGTGGCCCAGCCACTGCCACCAAATGGCACATCCCAGGCCTATTCTATCTCCCAACATTTCCTAAGAGGTAAAGTTGAGTTGAAACCCCTCCATCTGTTTCCAGGAGGGGGCCTCGCCTCCTGGGCACTAACCACTGTTTTCTGGCCCCAACTCTACTTCCCCTGCGGCCAAGACTCACTTGGACTGGGTCTGTTTTGTGATGTTGCGGATGGTGGCACCCTCCTTGCCAATGATGGCACCCACATATTGAGTGGGCACCAGGAGCCGTAGGGGGATGTCCACTTGCTGCTGTTTGGCTGGGGCCCCAGCTGCCACAGGGGAGCCCTGGCGGGGCTGACCCCGAGAGCCAAAGCCGCCTCGGCGCCCGTTCTCAGGACCCTGTGTGATTTGTTCGTCAGGAATGTAAGAGACCTTCAAGGCATGATTCTCTAGCTGGTGGCCGTTCAGCTTCAAGATGGCTCTGAGGACAGAGAGAAAATCTACTGGTCACTCCAATCCATGCCAATCACACCAAATGCTCTCCAGGTATAAAGCACTCAGCTGGGTTACAACATGGAACATTCCAGAAGAAAGGGAGATGACCACCTGCCCACACTCCCACCTTCACCTTAGAGACACCCAGTCTAAATAAGACATCAAATAAGGTAGTATAGCAAAAATAAGCTATTTCCATTGAATTTGGGGATTGGCTTGTTAATTTCAAGTTTCCAAGTAAACTCCATGGAAACAGAAGAAGTGGAAACAGAATGGCTTGCAGAAGTTTAAATCTATCTGGAATGTCTGCAAACCAAGACTAGTGAACACTGAAGGGAGGGGCCATGTGCCATCCATTCCCTGGGCTGATGCTGGTTAGAAATGTTAACAAAGCAACAATATGCAGTAAGACGTAAGCAAGTGTGGACTTAAAACCAAGTTAAGGCCCATAGATTGGCCACAGGGACCTCCAGAAAATTCTGAGCCCAGTAGACACCTGAAAGAAAACTGAAGGTTTGAGAAAGTGGTACAGTTTTAAACTAGGTTGGAGGAAACAAACGGGATAGAGGCAACATGTTGAAGGAACGAGAAAGCCATCAAAAGCAAAATGTGGCAAAAGGCCTATAACAGAATATAAATGAAGACTATCAGTACCAATGGGGTGGGGCAGGGTGACTCAACCAAACGGCTAGGGAGCCAGAAATTGTGGATGTGATGGGACTCAAGGTGATTCCGGAGATATTAATAAAATGTCTGCTGCTGCCACATCACAAATCTTTCAGGTCTCAGTTCCTTCTCATCACCACTAGATGGCACCATCCACACAGCAAAGGACCCTATGGTCTGCAACTGGAGACTTATCAAAAGCCAGGATCTTCTAAAAAGGATTTCCCACCTTCTCTGGGGAAGTCTTTGGGTCTCTCTGTTCAAAGTTTATCCTATCAACCCCAGGGAGGTTTCTCAACCTTTGAGATTCCCAAATGACAAGAGTCTGGCACTGGGTGCAACAAAATGAGAGGGCAGGCGGGGCCGGTGCCCACCCTTGTCAAAGCAGGGGCACCTGGCTCCCAACCTCCACAGAGACCCTCCCTGTCCCACTTCAGGGTCCACTCACTGCCTGGTCTGTTCCCGGTTGGAATAGGTGACATTGACTACTGCCGTCTCACTCTCCGTGTTCACTGGGGGAGCAAAAAGAGAGATCAGGGTTAGAGCAGTGAGTCCTGGAGATGGCACCAATGATGTTCTTAAAAGGCTCATCTCTGAGGGCCATGCAGTCAAGAAGGAAACACTTGAATGACAAAGCAGAGCATTTCCCCTACATGCCCCTTTCATCTCAACTCCTGGAAAATTCAAATTAGCCTATCATTTTCCTTTAACTTTAATGTCTTCCTTCGATTTCCCTGCCAGCCCTCAAGAGAGCCAGGCATACACATGGATGTGCAGTCAACATAGCAGCAGTTATGCAGCAGAGAGCACTCACATACACATATACCCCAATCTGGAAATAAATTTATTCTTAGAAAGAAATTTATACTAGTTAAAAATCACACACTAAGTGAGATTACACAAAGAAAAGGTCTGTAAGGACATCCCTGAAGAGATTTGAGAAAACACCTAAATCCATTTTAGAGTACCCTCAAGTATTCACAGATCAAATCAAAGTATATCATTCACCTAGCTGAATAAGTTTACAAGAGTGGCTGCCATGGAGTCTGGAGGGGCAGGATTTGGGAATGGACTTGGGTTGGATGTTCCATGTGATCTGGCCACATACTCTTCCCCCATTTTGAATTAATAAAATTAACCTCTGCTTTATGTATCACTGTCTTGTGATTTTGGGTCCCCTAGACCTGCTCAAGAAAGCAGGGCTCTTTCTTAGGCTCAAAAATCACTGCAGATGGTGACTGCAGCCATGAAATTCAAAGATGCTTGCCCCTTGGAAAAAAAGCTATGACCAACCTAGACAGCATATTAAAAAGGAGAGACATTACTTTGCTGACAAAGGTCCGTCTAGTCAAAGCTATGGTTTTTCCAGTAGTCATGTATGGATGTGAGAGGTGGACCATAAAGAAAGCTGAGCACCAAAGAATTGATGCTTTTGAACTGTGGTGTTGGAGAAGACTCTTGAGAGTCCCTTGGACTGCAAGGAGATCAAACCAGTCCATCCTAAAGGAAATCAGTTCTAAATATTCATTGGAAGGACTGATGCTGAAGCTGAAGCTCCAATACTTGGCCCACCTGATATGAAGAACTGACTCACTGGAAAAGACCCTGATGCTGGGAAAGATTGAAGGCAGAAGGAGAAGGGGACGATAGAGGATGAGATGGTTGGATGGCATCACTGACTCAATGGACATGAGTTTGAGGAAGCTCAGGGAGTTGGTGATGGACAGGGAAGCCTGGCATACTGCAGGCCACGGGGTCGCAAAGAGTCAGACACAACTGAGCGACTGAACTGAATTGAGACTGCTCAGCCCTGGGGTGGGGGACTTGGACCAAAAAAAAAAAAAAATCCACCCCTCCCCCTATAATACCAAAGGCACTTATCACCACAAAACCGCAGTGCAGACCACTCTTGGCCCCTCTGGCCTGTCAGTAGAGCTCTCTCATCTCAGTGGAGAGGAAGATTCTGCAAGAATCTTCTAGCAGTTAAGTGGAAATACAGGAGTGAATCAAACAAAACCTCTGCTCTCGTGGAGGTTAAACATACTAGTAAGAAGAGAAAGCAAAAAATATAATAAGCAAAGACTGTGAAAAGATGGTATGATAATAGACTATTACTCAACCATAAAAAAAAAAATTAAATCTTGCCATTTTCAGAGATGTGGATGGACCAAGAGCATATTGCTGCTACTGCTGCTGCTAAGTCACTTCAGTCGTGTCCGACTCTGTGCGACCCCACAGACGACAGCCCACCAGGCTCCTCCATCCCTGGGATTCTCCAGGCAAGAACACTGGAGTGGGTTGCCAGCATATTACGCTTAGTGAAATGTCAAAGAAAGACAAATTCTGTGTGATATCAGCCATATGGGAAATCTAAAAAATACAGATGAATATATGCGCAAAACAGAAACACAGATACAGAAGACAAACTAGTGATTACTAAAAAAGGCAGGCGTGGGGGGGCATCAAGGGTATGGGGGGTATGGACTGACAGATACAAACTACTATGTATAAAGTAAAATGATAGGAATTCCCTGGCAATCCTGAGGTTGGGACCCAGCGGTTTCACTGCCAAGGTTGGATCTCTGGTCAGGGAACTAAGATCCCACAAGCCAATAAATAAATAAGTAAACAAAACAGTCAAAGGATAAAAATAAACTGCACAGCACAGGGAGTTATAGACATTATCTTGTAATGACATTCAATGGAGTATAATCTTGAAAAATGCTGAATCACTATGGTGTGTAACTGAAACTAATATATTATAAATCAACTATACTTCAATTAAAAAAAAAATCATGTTCTCCCTGAAAAAAAGTAGAAGGGGTTGAGTGCTATGCAGAAATACAAAGCACGGAAAAGGAGGTGGTGGTTAGGGGTATAATTTCACGTAGGGTGGACAGAAAGGGCATTGCTTAGTAAGCGGCATTTGAGCAGATGAAGTTTATTGTTACAAAAGCAAACATTTCCCATTCTGTTTTCTCCAGGGAGCAGGCATCGCCCCCAGATTCGGTGTGTTATGGTTCTCTGGTGAGCCTCTGAACTAGCAGTGACCCCTGCCGGGCACCCCTAGTGAAGCTCTCCAGTGTGCTCCCAAGCCACTGCCGTCTGTCCAGGAATAACTGAGTCATCAGTCTAAGATGTAAGCAGGACTGGACAATGGTTATCAGGGACTGAGCAATGGTTATCAGTGCTTCCAGTTATGTCCTGGTGCTTATAGTAAAAGCAAGCTCCAGGATCAGAGCAGAAGAGAACCTGTTCGACTGATTCAGCACCTCAGATCTTTGTGCAGGCGAGTATTTTAATCATTTGTAATGATTTACAGCTTGCCCCTTTAGAATTTGGAGATGAATATTTTGTCTTGTCCAGGTTTCTTAAAGATCTGCAAACTCAAACCATTTTGTCTGCCTAATGACCAAGCTCTACTTTATGTCCAGCCCAAAACACTTCAAATTTTTATTCATTCATTCATTCACTTTTGGCTGAGCCGGGTCTTCATTGCTGCACATGGGCTTTTTTCTAGTTGCATCGAGCAGGGACTACTCTCCATTACCATCGGCGGGCTTCTCATTGCTATGGCTCCTCTTGTTGCAGAGTGTGGGCCAGAGGCACAAGGGCTTCAGTAGTTGCAGCTTAAGGGCTCTAGACAGCCAGCTTCAGGAGCTGTGGCACCCGGGGCTCTGATGCACCATGCCCCATGGCATGTGGAATCTTCCCTCTTCCTCTGAAAATTATTTATAATCTTTAGCAATTTGAGAACTTAAGAAGTTTTTGGAGAAACTTCAAAAATCATAGCAAACTTTTCATGATCTAGAATTCTTTTTTATTATTTCTCCTTCTGCAAGGAGATCCAACCAGTCCATCCTAAAGGTAATCAGTCCTGGGTGTTCACTGGAAGGACTGATGTTGAAGTTGAAACTCCAATATTTTGGCCACCTGCTGCGAAGAGTTGACTCATTTGAAAAGACCCTGATGTTGGGAAAGATTGAAGGCAGAAGAAGGGGATGACAGAGGATGAGATGGTGGGATGGCATCACCAACTCAATAGATGTAAGTTTGGATAAACTCCAGGAGTTGGTGATGGACAGGGAAGCCTGGCTTGCTACGGTTCACGGGGTAGCAAAGAGTCAGACATGACTGAGCGACTGAACTGAACTGTGGGCCTACTATTTTTTTTTTGGCTGCGCCAGGTCCTAGCTGTGGCATGTGGGATTTAGTTCTCTGACTAGGGATCGAACCCAAGCCCCCTGCACTGTGAGATGGAATCTTAGCCACTGGACCACCAGGGAAGTTCCCGTGGGCCCAGTCTTGAAAAAGATTTTGCCTGCCCATCAATATGTGCAAAAGTGATTCTCTGCTTTTTTTTTTTTAATTAACCAAAGACATGTAGCTGATAATCAGTTTCTACCCTCTCTGCCCACCGCCCCAAAAAAAGACAACCTGTTGATTATTTCAGACAAAAACCAAGAGTTATGAAGCTTTTAAAGTAAAAGGGCTACAGATTTACTTAGCTTGCATGCACAGCTTCCATTCTTAACCTATTTCTAAAATCCAGGGAACCTCTGTTTCTACCTTGGCTGGCCCATGGAGACTCCATGCTGGGAATGAGTGATTTGCTGATTCTCTTATTAACCAGAGGAGAAGCCAGTTCCAGAGAAGTAGCAGAGCCAGAGCTGGGACACTCCACTCTACCTCCCTCCACGGTACCCTCTGGCTGTCTTTGGTGTTCCAGAGAGATGTGGCACCAGAAAAGGAAGCCGAGCAGATTTCCGCCCTTCCGCCCCACAACTCCTCTAACGCCCATCTACCCCTACCCCACTACCGCCGCCTCTATCCACTCTTACCTTGCTCGCAGTTCTCCACTGTACCATACTGAGCCAGCAAGCTGTCCAGTACCTGAGAGCAGGGGAAGGGAGTACGGCTAACCTGAGTACCCCAGGAACTCACCAAGTCATCAGTGGGCACACCCCTCACCCCAAAGCACTAGGAAACCTTTGGTGGGGACTGAACATGTCACCTGCTTGGTTTGCCCTTTCTTAGGTACTAATGCTGGTGGTGAGCCATCAGAATTTCTTCACAGAATGTGCTCAAAAAGCGGGTGTGGAACTTAAGGTCCTTTTTGGAAGCAGACCTGCAGCACCTGGGTCTCCAGCCGGTCCTCTGTCATCACTAAGCTTGGGGTTCAGGGAATACCCTTCCCGCCTCCCTGATGCCTCTCACCAGAGGGTATGCCCAAGAACTCATGCTGCAAGTCTTAGGCTGAGGATGCAATCCAACTGTCCACCCCGCCACCCCCTCCCTCAGAATCTCTGGCCTAGCACCAAGCCCCCAGGACACCTCCCAGTCATCTCTGCCACCTCAGGCTAACCAAGACTTCCCTCCCAGTCTCCATGACCCCACTAACAATTTCCCCTAATCACTTACTTCCCATCGAAGCTGGGGTGGAATATTTCGGATCTGTATTTTTCGACTCCTGAAATTAGAGAGAAAACATCAGTGACAGCTGTGGATACTTTAGGGGCCTGTGACCTTGCAGGTTTTAGTCCTCGTTCCAGTCTATCTTCCTACCTTCTACTCAACACCAAAGCCTTAAGAGTCTAAGAATGATATCCTTTGGGAATGGAAAGCTGGCCTCTTTTTAGAGAGCGAAATACAGTGCGACCACAGATAGGAAAGCCAAAACCAGGTGCCCTAAGCACTAGGATAACATAATCCCCCCAGTCATATCTGCTTTGTTCATCTCTCCAGGTTCCTCACTAGTTATATCTTACTCAGTAACCATCCGTTACCACCCACCGTGTCTCAGACTCTAGGAATACAGAGCTAGCTATGCGAATTATTGTATGAATCATTCACCTGATACCTTTCTAGTCGGTGTCTACTTCATGCTGGATGACTTTGTTCTAAGTGCTGGGGACACAACTGATAGAACAAAGTGCCTGGCCTCAAGCTGCTCACAATTTATTAGGGGAAACATATACGCAAACAAATTGCAGCAGGATAGTTGGCAGTAGCTAAGCTCTTTCTTTGATACAGATTTAAACTTGCGCTCCACTTAGCACTGATCTTTAAAAGGTTATTTAACTCGAGGCTCAGTTTTCTCCTTTGTAAAACAGGGATAATACCTATTCACAGGGAGGTATAAAGTGATGTTAGATAATATTATCAAGAGCTTAGCAAAGGGTTTGGAGTAAGCATCGTACTTAAAATGTAATAATAGACACACGTGTGGATACTAAGGTGGAGTGATTAACACACACAATCCAGTATCATAATCACCCCCTTCCCTCCTCCCAGTTTATTACAGTTTCTCCTTCCCTCTTAAAAATGTAATTTTCCCTGAGGAAGGCTTTCAGGTTCAAGGTTGATGCCCAGGGCAATTAACTGCTCACCACCCAAATCAATGCCCTAATCCCTGGGCTTAAAACATTTCAATTGACTTGATCTGCATTGGTCAATTGTCACTTGTCTTTGTGTTATCCTTGATTACAAAACTCTCAGTTTCGGGACATGGTCCAACGAAATTCCAGTGGCACGAGGGAAAAATGAGAGCAGGAAGCAAGAAAGTCCGGTTCTAGCCCCTCAACTGCCCCCGACTGGCTGTCCTGACTAAGCCACTCCAGTTTTAGGCCCTGTGTTCCTGGCTGACATGCAACAGGGCCCAGTCGTTCTTGCCAAGTTGGGGGAAATCATGCTCAAAACACACAAGAGTGGGACTTCCTAGGTGGTCCACACTCCACGCTTCCAATGCAAGGGGCATGGGTTCCACCCCTGGTGGGGGAACTAAGATCCCGCATGCCATGTGGCGTGGACAAGAAAATATAAAAAACAAAACCCTACACACACATGAGGGCAAGGGAAGGGATGCTAAACTCTAACTGTAAGCCAGCTCACTCATTTCACCCGTGACCAGGTCTTTAGATGTAGAATGGAAACAGAAGGGTCTTTAAGACCCCTTTTAGCTCTGCAGTTTTGAGGGTAGAGAGTCTTTATCAATGACATACACTAACGAAATCTCTTCTGGGGTTGAAACAGCTTAAGGGAAATGTGCCCTAATGGTTCTTTACTTTGGTTTGGTTCATGAACCTGATCTAAGGAGGTTAGATCATAGCCGGACAAAAGAACAAGCATCAGAAACAAGCCCACTTCCAGGGCCTCGGGTCCCACACCAGGCCAGTTTCTTGGGATCCAATTCAATGGCCAAGAGTGAGCTTCATGGTATCTGCATCACATGCCATATGGGATTTCCCATAAACAACTCATTTTGTGATGAAATGGGCAAAGAAAACGCAGGAGCTCTCGCAGGAGCAGAGTCAAATTCTTGGCGAACTGAAGAGGTGATGTACACCATTAGAAGACTGAGAACACCGATCTACCTTAATGCCGGTGACAGGGGTCCCCCAAGCTGAGTGAGGACCTCTCTCAAGCAAATGCTTCTGCAAGGACCAAAGGGGATGGGCGGCTGCCAGCCTGGAGTTCAAACCAGTAAGGGCTTAAAGCAGCCCCCTACGGAAGTTTAGTTTTAAGAGCACACTTTCAGGATGGTCCCTTACTATAATCTCAGGTCAAGGGTCAAAAATATCCTCTTCAAAAAAAAAAAAAATACCCTCTTCTTACTCAAACTCCCTCTTTCAGGGGCTTTCTTTTCAGGGTAGGGAAGAGTTGGGAGGGGATGGGGAGGTGAAATCAAATCTCAGTTTGGGATGTTAATCCATATCCTGAAAGCAATGGCAGTCTGGAATGTCTGGAATGTTCCAGGAGAAGGAGGGGGGAGGAGGGCAGGGATACCCAACCAATGAAAGAAAAGACATCCTGCAGCCCTCCCCCACTCCCAAAAGACATGGCTCACCCACCTCTCCAGGGCACACACACCCAATCCTGGGAACCCACACGAGGCCACTTCAGGCCTCCAAACCTGGCCAGCAAGGCAAACCCTGACAGAAACAGAGACCAAGAACTTTTGTCTTTTAAGCCCTTGGCCTGGTTTGTATTAAGTATGGTGCTACCTAATTTCTTTCAGGCCCAAGGCACATGGGGCCATGTTGAGAACTGGACCCAGCGCTCAAGTCCCTTCCAGGAACCAATGGCTAACTCATTCACCCTGCAGGCATTTCCGGTTGCCCAGTACAAGCTGGGCCAGGGCAGGGTGCTGAGGGCTTGGAGGATCAGGATGGAAGTTAAGAAGCCCTGACTTCTTTCCTCAGTACCTTAGTTTCCTCCTGTGGAAAACTGATAGAGCTTTTGTGGGGACTTAGAACAGGCAGGAGGCCTGCTAAGTCATGGTCCCAGTCCAGGTGCTCTGTCCCAGTCCCAATTCCACTCCCCAGGACACTAGCATGGGAAGAGGCTACAAGTCTGACAAGGATGGCTACCTGTGATAGTAAAACAGTTAGGCTTCTGCACTGATGGGGAAATAGCGGGAAATATCACAGCCCACACCCCCACCTCCTGTGACAACCAAAGGGCCCCAATCCAGCACTCGACTGATAGACAGGCTTCCGGTAGCTTAGAATGGAGCCTCTGCACTACAGGCAACGGGGCACCGCACACTGAGCAGGACCCTCAACTCCAATACCTACTGTTCAGAAAAGCGAGAGAACTCCCCGAGGTTCAGGAGCCAACACCCATCCTGGAGCTGATAAACTTGTGAAGTGAGAGTGACGCCTCCAGCCCCTGGCAATGAAGGCAATGGTTGCACGAGTCAAATTATTTCCCTGGATGCCAACACCCTGAGGCCTCTGACCCCCTCTGCCTGCCCTAACCAGCAGGGCCCTGGGGCAGCTCCCCAGACACAGAGTCATAGGGGGTGCTCCTCTCTGATGTGGTTGGGGGCAAGCAGGGGACACCAGGGCCACAGGGACCAAGGGACCTCCTTCGAGCCCAGGGGAGATTCCAGGAGAGACCAGAGGGAGAGCATCTGAGCAACAGCTAAGGAGATAAGTAGGAAAACAAGAGATTCAGGAAGAACAGGAGCTGGGCACCTGGAAGTATGACTGGAAGGCCCCACCCCCCCCCCCCCCACCGGGGCAGGGAGCTCTGGCCCTATTTACCTTTTTAAAGACATGTCATTGACCTTGAATGGGAAGGAAAACAGTTCACTAAGGAAGACACTAACATTTCAGGAGTGCTTACCAGACGCCAGGTGCAGATTCTACACCTCCAAGAAGCCGCCCACTATCCCTGCCCATAACTGTGGCTCCACTTTACAGACTGAGGCCCTGAGATTGAGGGGTTGAGTATCTGCCAAGTCAGATACCCAGAGTCAGAGCCAGTACTGAAACACAGAGGCTGTCTGGTTCCAGGCTCTTCCAGGCTCGTCCCCTTGTGCTGCCTTTTTGATGACAGAAAGGAAACAGAAGTCTTTGCCAAAATACAGGAAAAGTTTGGCTTGAGGACAGATTTAAAACACTCATCGAGTTCAAGCATCAGAGTGAAGAGCAGACATGCTGAGTGGGTACTGCTCTCCAGGAGTCAAAACGCCCCACCTGTAACTTCTCGAGACACGTATTTCCATAGTTAGTTGAAAAGTGATTCTATGGTTTTTGAACACTGACTAGATATTTGATAATATTAGAACAGGCTTTGGTAACCAAATGTTTGTTTTCGGTATCTGTGAGTCTTATTTGTTTTGTATACAGGTTCGTTTGTACTATTTTTGAAAAAATTAGATTCTTAAAAAGTCAGGGAATTCCCTGGCAGTCCAGTGGTTAGAGGGTTTCCAGGTGGCAAAGTGGTAAAGGTTCCATCTGCCAATGCAGGAGATGCAAGAGACATGGGTTCAATCTCTGGGTTGGGAAGATCCCCTGGGGTAGGAAACAGCAACCCACTCCAGTATTCTTGCCTGGAAAATCCCATGGACAGAGGAACCTGGCGGGCTACAGCCCAATGCAGTGGGAAAGAGTCAGACACAACTGAGAGAGACAGCACATGGGCACTCACACCAGCAGTTAGGACTCTGAGCAGCTCTCACCGTCAGAGGTCAAGAGTTCAATCCCCGGTAAGGGAGCCAAGATTCCACAAGCCTCAAGGCATGGCCAAAAAGATAAAATATTGATTTTTAGAAATACATACTGAAATAGTTACAGATAAAATGTCACGTCTAGGTTTACTTTAAAGTAACCGGGGGGGGGGGGGGGCTTCCCTGGTGGCTCAGTGGTAAAGAATCCGCCTGTCAGTGAAGGAGACACGGGTTCGATCCCTGGTCTGGGACGATCCCACATGCTGCTGAGCAACTAGGCTCTTGCACCACAACTATTGAGCCCATGTGCTGCAGCTACTGAAACCCGAGTGCCCTAGAGCCGGTACTCCAAAACAAGAGAAGCCACTGCAGTGAGAACCTGCATACCACAACTAGAGAAAAGTCCGAGAAGCGATGAGGATCCAACACAGCCAAAAATAAATAAATAAATCAAATTTAAAAAAATAAATAAATAAAAAATAAAGTAACCAGGGGGAAAATTAATACAGATCAAATATGATTTGGTAATTTTTGGTGATGGGTACATGGGGGAATTATTTAATTATCCTTTCTACTTTTCAAAATACTTTTTTCCATAACAAAAACTTTTTTAAAAAAGATAATTCTAGCTCACCCAATTTTAATGTCATCACAGATTCAAAATTAATGAGTCTAAGCCAATGAAGTTTTCCTCTTTTATTTTTATTAGCAAGAATCCAGGCCCTGGTGAGGAGCCTCATGGGGGCAGGGAGGACGGGTCTGAGGTCCAGTGGAGAGACAAGCAGATGCACAGACAGAACACTTTCAGAAGGGGGTCTCCCCAGACGACAGAATGCACACCTGGACAGAACACACCCTGAGAAGTTTTTAGGTCTTCGGCAGGACAGCTAAAAACTGCCTGCCCCAGGAAGTGTTCTTTTTCTAACTCCTGCAGACAAACCACGTCCTTCCTCCTTCCACCCCCATGTCCAGAGGGTAGGATGCGACCTTCAATTATGCTAGCGACCTCATCTTCCCCTAGTGGGAAGACTCCCTTTACATCTAGGTGGAGCAAGCCAGTTGTGGGGAGAGAGGCAATAGTAGGTTTTGGAAAACTGTTCAGGCTTGGGGCCCCAATCCCCAGAGCCCCCTATCAGAATCAAATCAAGGCTTTCATCTCTCCAGAGAACTAGGATTAAGTCAGATTCTCCAGATTAGACCCTCATCTCCACCTCTCCCCAAGGTCATGGTTCTCTGACTAGCAGGCTGCATGCCCTTGAGCAAGTCAGGCCTTCAACTCTCCAGACCTCAGTTTCTCACAACACAGAAACAAGGATTAGGATTAGCCCATTTTACTGGATCTTGTGTTCCCAGATAGAGATCAACCCTGTCCACCTATAGTAATATACTTTCTTTCTCTTTTTTAATGTATTTGGCTGTGCCAAATATTTATTTAGTTGTGGCATGCAGGATCTTCACTGTGGCATCTTTGCTGTGGAATGCGGGATCTTAGTTCCCCGATCAGGTATCAAACCACTCTGCATTGGGAGCATGGAGTTCTAACCACTGGATCGCTAATTTTAAAAGTTCCTACACCTTTTTAATTAGAGTGATTTTCTGTGTCTTAATGGTCTAAATAAGTGGTTGTGAACCAATTTTTCCCCTGGAGATTCCCATTAGGAAATATGATAAAAGGTAAGAACACTCTTCACCAGAAAGATGCAAACATTCTGCACACAATTTAAAGATTTCATGGGTTAATGAAAGCTTTGGAATCCATCCATAGCCCAAAGTTAAGACACTCTCTCACACATCCATGCTTAACTTCATCCCCAGTGATACCCAAATTCACTCCAGCCTCCAGGCATCTCCTTGAAAATGTGGGAAGAAACAAGCCCAAGGCAATTAGGAAACTAAGCTTGCCTGGTGATGGGGCTGGGGTTATTACCTGCTCTTTTAAAAGAGTGAGCAACTAATTAAGATTTTTCAAACTTGCAATAACACCATGTTCTTTTCATTCTAATCAGCAGTCAAGGTCATTCCCACTTTCTTAAGGTTTCTGGTGTCCAGCTGCTGGAGTCATTCACTCTAACTTTCTTGGCACCTGCTATGCACTGAACCTGTGTTATCCACACTGCAGTAGCCATTAGTCTAGTCATATGTGGCTACTGAGCACTTCAAATTAGCAATTGAATTTTTTCTTTAAAATAGAAGTTTTATATAATTTAACTTTTTCTTCTCTAAATTTTATGAACTCTAAATACAGATGAAATGCGTCCAATGAAAATTTCTCATATGAATTGGAACAGGCTCTAACAGTGAAATAAAATACACATTGGGTTCCTAAGACTTCATGCTCATCATGATCAGTTATTCAGTTATGTCCGACTCTTTCTGAACCTGCTTCCCAGCACGCTCCTCCGTCCATGGGATTTCCCAGGCAAAGAATACTGGAGTGGGTTGCCATTTCCTTCTCCAGGGGATATTCCTGACCCAGGGACCAAACCTGGGTCTCGTGCATTACAGGAGGATTCTTTACTGCCAAGCCACCAGGAAAGGTAGTATCCCCCAAAATTAATAATAACAACAAAGTAGTAAAAGTAAGCTTATACAGATTGCATGCTGACAATAATCTTTGAATAATTTATTTAATTATTGAATTTTTTTGAATAAATTATTTAAAAATAATTTGTTGAGTTAAACTTCTACATTCATTTCACTTTTTTTGAACTTCCCTGGTGGTCCAGCAGTTAAGAAGCCACCTGCCAATGCAGGGGACATGAGTTCGATCCCTGTCCAGGAAGATTTCTCATACCTCAGAGCAACTAAGCCCGTGAACCACTAGTGAGGCCATGTTACGCACAAGAGAAGCCACCGAAATGAGAAAGCCCTCGAACAGCAATGAAGACCCAGCACAGCCAAAAATAAATTTTTTTCCACTTTTCCTCAATGTGGCTACTAGAAAATTTACACTTAAGAGATGTGCCTTGCCTCACATTTCTACTGGACAGTGAAGGCACTGTGCTGCAGTAGAGCATGGAGGGATGAGGAAGCTAGGCAAGCCTCCTGCTTTGCGATTACAGTCCAGCAGGACACCCTAGCTTGGTTAGGGATGGGAGAAGGGAACAGAAAGGCTGACTGCATTGAGGAGGTGGGCTGGGCAGAGTAACCCTTCAGAAGTGGGTGATACTGTCGACTCCTCAACAAGAGAGTCCCATGCAGCTGACACCAGAGAAGAGGCACTGCCCCCCCTCCCAAAGCTGGCTCCCATCCCAGTTGCTTTGCCCAACTGAAAAATCACACATAAAAGATGTCCTAATGTGCCAACCTCTGCCCTTTCCATAAGATCACCATTGACCCAGTCCTTCCTCCCCACCCTGCCTCCTTATCCCTGTAGAGTGGAGAGGTGGAGAAAAAAATAATTGTGGAGGAAAGCTTCTGAAGGGGGCGGACCTGGCACGCTCCAAGCATGGCAGTAGCTGAGAAAGGGGGCGGGGCTGGGGAGGGGAGGAGAAGCTGGCCCAATGCCCAGGGCTCTGTGCCAGGCTGATCCAGAGGTAGGGCAGCCAGACAGGCAGGCAGCCGGGTGGGTTGATGGGCAGGGTAGGGGCTGGAAAGGAAAACATGGACCTGCTGGAAAATGCAGGACCAGGCAGAGCAGATGCCACCACCAAGGGGTCGAAGTATTGGGGGAACTGGACAGCAGGGACACCACTGGAATGTATCTCTGGCCCCTCAAACATGGTCTTTTAATTAAAGGTATGCAGCACACACACACACTCCCGTGTGCTCCTGAACTAATGCTGAGGACAGGAAGCAAATTCTGGGGAGAAACTCTGGGACGAATCATATTCCCTCTTTGGAAGGCTCTTGTACTGTGTTTAAAGTGTTCCTGGCCCACCTGGAATCAGGGAAGAAGACGGGGATTCATTAAGCTTCTCAGATGACCAAGGACACACGCACATCATTAACCCAGCAATAGGAAGTTCCGGTTGAAGAAAATCAGATTCCTATACCGAGGAAATCAGATGTAGACACTGAGGTCTAAGAGAGTCCTAAATAGTCACTCTCATTTTATAAAAGGAGAAACCGAGGCACAGGAAAAGGGATGGGACTTGGAAACTGAGGTAGGACTAGAACTCAGCTCTCCTCCCAGGCTGGTTTCTGCTCATCTCACCAAACTTCGGTTCTTTCTCTCTGACAAGAAGTGTTAACACAGCAGAAGTTTGTATAGCCCCAATGTCAGCAGCAGGAAAAATGCCCATATTCTGTATGGCTAAGTGCGTGCCAACTGGCTTTTATTGCATGCGGCTCCAATTTGGGCACAGGATTTAACTTGCAGAAGAGCTAACTACACTATAATACGGCTGGATGATTGTCAGAGAGATTCGTTAGCAGGAAAAAAGTATAGTCACCAAATACTGTCTTGCAAAATTTCATCTTGGTTTGGGATAGGCAGGAGTGCAGAAGTGACAGGCAGTTGGGAAGGCGCTACCTGGTGTTGGAGAGCAAGCAAAGGAGGAATAAATCCTCTGCTCAATTTACTCATCTCGGAAATACATGGTTTGACTAGAGAGCCCACTTTTTTTTTCCTTGCCCATCTGGGCAGCGCCAAAGGAAGCCAAAACAGAAGCTGAGACAGTGAAGCTCTTTGGAGACAAATTCCAAGTCGGCCTGGGCCAACTGCCACTCCCTCCCTCCTTCCACACTGCTCTCTCTGCCTAGAATCCATGCTCTTTCACCTGAGGGCTGCCTAGAGCCAGAGCTGGCCTCCCGAGCTCTACAGTGTGAAGTGTGAGGTGTGAAGGAGCCATGCACTAAACCGAATGCATGGAGACAAACAGGAGAGGTGTCCACTGTGAGCAGTGCAACCCTGCTGGTGGAGGGAGCGACGCTGTGGGTAAGAAAGAACCAGGGGGACAGTGCTCACCTTCATTCTCTGGCTGGTAATGGGAAGCATTTTCAGGATCTTCCCTCAGAGTGGGGGAGGCTAATACACTCTGACAGAGGGAAAGGTAAAGGGGGCTAGAAAGACCTCACGGAGAGATAG
This sequence comes from Bubalus bubalis, assembly GCF_019923935.1. Taxonomy (NCBI): domain Eukaryota; kingdom Metazoa; phylum Chordata; class Mammalia; order Artiodactyla; family Bovidae; genus Bubalus; species Bubalus bubalis. The sequence goes on along the minus strand of NC_059159.1, from coordinate 25,563,723 downwards.
ATTTAGCCTTCATCCCCTCAGTGGAGGTATCAGCACCTCTCGAAGATGCTTCACAGACAGAAGGTCTGGCTCAGGGGCCAGGGACCTGGCTGAGGGTGGAGTGGACACTCAGGGGAAAGCACTACCAGGGTGTGCCTCAGAAACGAAGCAGGGGAGTGGCGAGGGGTGGGGGTGGGGGGGGGTCTCCCCTCATGAGGGACCAGCAGCTCCAGGCTAAGATTTTGAGGCAGAGAAGCAAACAAATGGAAACTAGACCAGTCTTAAGAGAAACCTTCTCTTCTGCAACTCACAATTTGCACTGAGAAAAAAAAGACCTTGGTGTCACCTGGGCGCTTCTTGGAATTGCTAGTGTTCCAGGATGGTGAAAACCATCTCGCATGACGCTGATGGGACGCCCTGGCAGTCTGGGACTGGGGAGAAAGGCCTTTAACAGAGAGGGAATGGGAATGTATGCCAGAAGACGTTGAAAAATACAATTCACCCTGTTGGTGAGAAGGCACTCTGGTTGTGTTCCTCCAACAGGTGAAAAACCTCAAGGAATTCTCTCTTCCAGCTGCCAACACAGACCTGTTGGTGGTGGAAAACTTCAGGAACTGCTGTTTCTTTCTTTCTAGTGGGTACTGCATCAAAACAACTCTCCTCTGCCACGGACGCGACGCGCAGCCCTGAGTTCTGCCTCGGCTTGTGCGGGAGCCACATGCCCTCTCTGTTAAAGGCCTTTCTCCCCAGTCCCAGACTCTGCCAGGGCGTCCCATCAGCGTCATGCGAGATGGTTCTCACCATCCTGGGCCAGGAGCAGGGGCAAGGGCTTGAAGAGCCCAAGGGACCCAGGGCGGGGAGGACAACGGGGAGCAGGCGCGGCAAAGCAAAGGAGAAAGAGGTGCCTGGGAAGGGCGGCAGCAGCTGAGGGTGGGGGAGGGCTGGCAGCAGCTGGGGGGGAGGAGGGGAGTCCTCATGAACGGGCAATTGAGAAGGGCCGAGCAGCTGAGCGGCCGGGCTGGCGTCGCAGGGCCTGTGCCCCACGTGGCCTGGCCCCTTCCCCCAGCCCCTCTCACCTCACCCGGGGGAAGCCGAGCGCTCACCCCCCAACCCGGCTGCTGGGTGGGCCGAGCTGACAGAGCACAAGGAGGGGGACAGAGGGTGTGCCCGGGGCCCGCGGGGGCCCGGCGGTCTAGAACGTTCTGCCGCCAGAACCCCCTCGGCTTCCCAACTCGCCACAGCCGGTCCCACCCGGCCCAGGGGGCCCCGGGCTACCCGCGCAGGGCCCGGAGGGGGAGGGGACAGCCGCCGGGGGGCTGCCGGGTGGGGGTGGGGACCAGGACTTTGCCCTTTGTCTCTCTCTCCAGAGCCACCGGCCGAAACCCGACCCCATCAGCGAGTCAGGCAGCCAGCGAGGGGCAGGCTCCCCCTCTGGGGTCCTTTAGTAAATCCAGACCCGACCTCCCTGTGGTCAGGGCTGTGACTGAGGTGGTCCTGTGGGGGAGGGGGCTTCCCGCCTGCAAACAGGCCTGCAAGCATTTAAGTGGGAACCGGTTGGGGGTAGGGGGCTGGAAGTGGGGCCGCAGAAGCAGGAGGGGAGAAAATGGCCCGGGAGGCGGCATTCCTTAGAGACCTCGGCTGGGCTGTGGGAGGAGGCAGGACCCGGGCCGGGAGGCCTCCCACTGAGAAGGCAGGAACTGAGGCCTGGGAGTGGGGTGGGCTGGGGGCGCGGAACCAAGAGGCCTTCCGGGCCTCGAGAAAAAAAGACCCTCCTCCCTGGGCGTTCTGGGAGCCACTATAGAAAATTTATAATCGAAGAGTCACACCTCCACGCAGAGTAGGGCATTTGTCTGGGGGTGCGAATGACATTCTTTTGTCCGCCTTCTTGGGGTATCATCAGTTAAAGATAGTCTTATTAATAACTCACGTTTACACAGTGCTTCAGCAAAGAGGCGGACACAACTGAGCCACTAACACTTTAGGGTTTACAATTCATACTCTCCTATGAGCCTAGAACACAAGAGGTTTTGAGCCTCTAAACCACAGAATATTGAGAATATTTTTATTTTCATTCTGCAGCTCAAAAACAGGCTCAGAGGCTAAGTGCCTAGTCCCAAGTTGACACTAGCCCACAAGCGTCACCACCATGAAGCCTGCTCCTGCTCATCAGGAAAAGGTAACTGGGTTCTCGCTCCTCAAAAACATGTATGAGCTATGAATTATGATTCTGTAGGCTTGTAACAAAGGTTAACTCTTTGTCCTTTCCTGCTAGGAGGAGGCAGGGTGGGAGGGGAAGCCACTTGGGCCCTGCCCTTCCCCCCAGCCTCCCATTTTCCCCAGGTTTGAACCTAAACAAAAGGAAAAGGGAAAGAAAAAAAAAAAAAATTAGCCCAAAGCTCCAGTCCCGGCACCTCCAAGAATGCCAAAGGATGTAAGCTCTTAGAACTCAAAATACATACGTACCCAGTTTATTTTCCGGGTTTAGGAGATGGGGAGGTTTCAGATTGCAGGAGGCCCAAGAAAATACTGACCCCAGATCCCAAAGTGTACCCACATCTGGCCAAAGGGCAAGCTGAGATAGACATCTGAATCCTAAACCACTCAAGTCCTTCTCCAATTCATTCAGTTCCCTTTCTGTAGGTTTTTCATTACGAGAAGAATTCCCATTTCCTATCACAGCTGCCCAGACACAAGGAGAACATTCTTAGTTTTCTTCAACCAGTCAAGATTGCCTGAAAATCCCAGTGATGAGAAGAAAATACAATGCAAAGCAAGTATAAAGCATCTACAGAGTCAGGAGGCTCAGAACACTGGAAAAATTAATGTCAGGCATGTTTGTTTTTTTTTTCTAACCTTATGCTCTCCCCTACCAAAAACATTCCACTTCTCTTAAAGGATCAGCTGCTCCCACCTTCTAAGAGAGCTCAGCCTTGAAGGTACAAAGGTCTGAGTTTGAATCCCAGCACTCCTTATTCAAGGTACAACCTTGACTAAGCTACCATAACCACTCAGAGGTTCAGCTTCTTCTGTGGAATGAAGACTAATGCCTGCAGGGTTCTTAGAAGTCAATGTAGGAACAATGCCTACATATGAGTAGGGACTCAATAAATGCTTATCATTGCAAAAGGCACTCATCTTTTGACCTACAGCACAAAGAAGATGCTCAGTAGGGGAAATAACAGTGACATATTCGGTATCTACCTGGAGCGGGGCTCTGCTCTCCCCACTAGGATACCACCACTCTCTTCCCGAAGAGTTATCACCCCACAAACATCTCACTGCCTGCCCACAGTTTTCTCCCGAATCCAGTACTATTTTTTCTGCCCATCCTTCGAAACACAGCTTACACTCACTCAAAGCCTACCTCCTGCTAGTTCCTGAGGTTGAGTGCCTCCCATTGCAGTCTCTTGGCTTCTGTGGTCCCACAGCTTTTCTTGGATCTAAAGTGAAAATGCTGGGGGGCAGGAATGTTATCTTGCACCTTTTTTTGTGCAGCTCCTTCTCCCTATGTCTCCATTCCCTGCCCTGAAAAAGACCAAATAATGCTAGATAAAAACCAATGAATAATCAAATGTTTCATTCAGGAGAAGGGTCAGGCAAAGACTCCCATTTTATATAAAATGGGGAGGCAAACACCATGTAAGAAAATCAAAACCGATGATGCAAATACGGCTGAGGGAGGTAGGAATGGGGTGTTACTGTTTATGGGGTACAGTTTCAATCTTGCAAGATAAAAGGATTTCTAGAGATAAGTGGAGAGGATGGCTGCACACCAATGTGAATATTCTTAGTACACCTGAACTGTATACTTAAAAATGGTCAATTTTATGCTTTCTATATTTTACTTCATAAAATTGTTTTAATTATTGCTTACTAATTTTAATTTTTAATATAAAATTTATTTTTAAAATTAATTTTTTTACTATGCCACACAGCTTATCCAAAAAAAAAAAAAAGCACAAGCATAGAGGAGGAAACCTTAAAGCTCCAGGAGAAAAATGATCTGATAAAGTGTATTTCCTTCCATCTCCACACTAAAGTCTGTCTTTGTATTACATCTTGTTCTTTGTATTTCTGGTACCTGGCAGAGAGCATGTCAATAGCAGACTCTAAACAGATAAAAATAAGTGCATGCATGGATACATGCATGAATAGAGGTATCAAGCTTTGGAGCAATATGCAAACTATCAGATGTCTAGTTAAATATTTTCTTACATGATTTAGTTGTAAATATGTATTTTTAAAATTATACCCCACTTCAACCCCTAAAATGGCTGATGACTGAGTGGCAAGACCCCCACACACTCAGACTAAAGTGGCTGACTGTGTGGTGTTTTAGAGGAGAAGAGAAGAACTTGGGCCTAGACAGGCATTATTCTTCTTCTAAGTTAGAAGTTCAGGGAATTCCCTAGGGGTCCATTGGTTAAGACTCTACACTATCAATGTACAGGGCAGGTGTTCCATCCCCGGTTAAGGAACTAAGATCCCACACACCATGGGGCACAGCCAAAAAAAAGAAGTTTAAAGGGAACTCTACCCAAGATGGTCAGGGGCAAGGGTGGGAAAGTGAAATAAAGATGATCTGAGAGATCTGTGAGGTTGTGAGGTTTGTGAAATCATTTTATTCCCCCTCCTGCTTCCCACAGCTTATTCTGGACTTATATCATTCCAGCCTATTCTAAAAAGTCAGCAGAAGCAGCTTTGAATCAAATGGTAATAAACATTGGGAGGAAACCCCTCTATATAAAATGAAACTTCAGCCAGCTAGATTTTCCCTTCTTCCACATTAAATAAAAAGTTGCCGGAGTGGACACTCCAGAAAAGAAGTGAAAAGATTATTCTTCTGAACCCGGCTGTCTCCTCAGCCAACATCTTATTTACATCCAGTCCTCGCTCAGAACAAACTGGCTGCAGCCACCAACAGCCACGTCTGTGAAGGATCGTCTTTGCCCTTTAATTTAGGGTTCCGTCTCCAAATCCTGCCAAGGCAACTGCTCTCTATTACAGTTGGACTTCTCCTCCCAAGCAACTTAGAGACCTGGAGGAGGAAGTGGCATAAATGTCTAATTCTGAATAGATAGCCCCAACAAGTTTACTCCATCCAACAGCCCCCACTTTAGTTCCTGTCTCCCCTCATTTTCTCCTCCTCAAGAGTACCTAATGGAAAGTTGACAAGCCCCAAGCAATCCCAAATGCCACTCCAGAAAAGAGGCAACACACATCATTCCACATAAACTAATTGTAAAACCCTTTATAGTAACTGATTAAAGTCACAAGCCTGTTAAATGGTCAAAAACCACATCCGGATTGAAAGCCCTACCCCTCCCCACCCCACTAAGAGAAGATTCAATCCTCACTCTCTGGACTGAGATGTGGAAAGGGACTCTAAGTCTGTGGGTAGGTATGTTTGTACCTTTTGAGCAGAAAGGGCTAAAGAAAGGAAGTGGACATGAAGGTGGGTCCGGAGTACACCTCTGGAGACTATTTCCAGACCAGGGAAACAGACTGAGACCACCATGGCTTTGCCATCTAAGAGGGTACAGGGAGGGGAGCCATGGATGCAGTCACTACCTCTGAATCCAAGGGACCCCAAACTCCTGAATGCCTACTTTCTTAGCTTAAGAGCAGAACTTCAAGACAAACATGCCCATCTCCTACCAGGTAGGGGAAGCTGCTCATTTCTTCCTTCCTCAGACCTTCTAGAGGACTTAAGAGTCCCCTTGACTCGGAATTCTCACAGCACCTACCTCATCTGCAGAATTAGGGGAGCTCTCCTATCATCAGTTTCCCTACCCTACAAGCACCTTTGACAGTATTACCAGAGTGAAATTTCAGTGAGGATCCTGGTCCAGGCTGAGAGCATCAACAATGGAAAATATGCTCTATTCTCCTAAAAGGATGGTTAAGAGACAATGGCAGGGCCCATATCTAGGGGTTCTTGGCAGTTGCCCTGATGAGCTTCATCTCTATCTCCCAAAAGGTGGCCTTTCCTTTTAGCACACAGGTTATCAAAAGCATCCTACACACAAATCCCCTTCAATATGCCTATCCATCACTGTTCCACATAAAATGCACACCATATTTACAGAAGTGGACTTGAACACCCTACCTACTGCCTTAGGAAAATACCCCAATGGTTACACCCAGTTCAAAGACAGGAGGCATAAGTCCATACGGAAAACAAAGAACAGGAATAGCTAATGTGTGGTAGCACCAGTTTACAGTTAACATAATGGTGGCTCAAGGAGATTAATTAACTTTTCCAGTTTCCCAGTCATTGCCTGACTCCAAAACTCTTCGGAGATCTCTGGAGACACCTGGAAAGGTGTCCACACTTCTGTAGGACTGAGTGAGGGACCTACGGAAGGTCATGAGACTCTGACCTAATATTAGTGCTTCCTCTCTCCTTGAGCCTCAAGAATTCTGAAAATGATTCCTGTCCTCCCTGCTCCTGTTGCCAAAGAACTCAGACTCCATAAACAACCTTTACACAAAACAATCTTTTAAAAATTTCTAAATTCTCTCATTTCTCCTCTTAAAGATTCTAACTATATCCAATTAACTAAATTAAACCATCCAATCAAACTTCACTCAGACTTAACATTTTCCATTCCAAGTGGCCAAAACATCTGGATGAAAAACTAATTTTTTAACTGAAACTAACTCAAAATGAGTAAAAATGAAGCCTTCCTTAACCCACTGTTCCTAAGGAAATGCTGAAAGGATTGACTAACATCCACAAAACAGATATGCTGTAGAGGAAAAGAGAAAATGAAAAGGGATCCTTCACTTCTGTCTCCTCTCTAACAGGGATCTTCTCCACAACCTCCCCGCCTAAACTACGAACAAAGTTCCCACCCATCCTGACCAATCACTTATATATGCCTTTAGCCACCAAAATGCCCCTTGTCTAATAAATCAGACTTGTCCTTAGGGGTTTTGAAAATATCTGGATGATCTAGCGAAAATTTCTTTTTTTACTCTTCCAGTTATTTGTTCTGTATTTCACACAAAAGCAGTTTACTGGTGGCTCGCCATGCTCTCTGCCACACGACCAGAACATCAGATCCTGGAAGCCTGGACTTCTGCACTAGGACTGCTTTTCTGGTGGTGTTTGTTCTGTATACAGTTACATTTCAGCGTTTCGCAATCAAGTTTTCTCCAACTATATTAAAATGATGAGGTCCAGACCTACTCTTCTCCGGTGATTTACCCATAATCAACACACATCTTACTTCAGCAGTCTGCATTTAGGGTGAAAGCTTGTTCAAGCCTCTTCCTCCTTCACTCCATGCCTCTTTATTGCAAACCTACTGGCTGCAAAGGAGAAGCTGGTCTTCGAAAGCTGATTCTGCTTGTTCAATACTAGGATGACCCCTTGGACCTGCTAAAAAGTACAGAGCCCCCTGTGAACAAACTCCAGGTTCTTCTACTAGAACGCAGTTAACAAACCGAGGACTGGACATCTCCCTGTTTGTGCTGCTACCACAGGCGCCCTCCTGGATGATTGTTTTCCAGCCCATCAAATCAATTACCAAAAAAGCATACATTTCGATCCCACGTTTTTTCAAGGACAGACCTTTTATTTCTTTTGACAGACATTTTAAAAGGTATGGACTGGACACAGGTGGAAATGGTATGCAAATCTGACATTAACATGGAGTCAAACACTTGGTTGATCTCCACAGCCTCACCAGTGGCCAACTGAAAGACCTGTTGTCAATCATTTACAACTAAATAAAACCCATGGTAGATCCTCTGGTTACTATTACTCCCTTTGTTATTGTTTCAGTCAGCCTTTGGGACGTGGGGACACACAGTCTATCTACTAAAGATTAAAAATTATCCCCCTCTGTTAACTCTTCAAGGTTCTATGCCCCATGGCTAAGGGCCTCAGGTCTATGGGACAGGGCAGCAACTAGAGGCACTTCCATTTTCTCTCCCCCTCTCTCATCCTCTTTTTCCCCCGACCCGCTCTTTTCCTGTCTCCTCTGCCTCTTCACTCCACATTCACCCACCAGCCTTTAGCTTTTGCCTTAGAATGGAAAGGTCTTGAGACAGCGCGGGCGCTGGAAGGTCTGCACCATGGGGCCTGGGACCTCTCCCCGTGTGGAAGCCCGGGTAAGCCGCGGCGAGGTTTGGGATCTGGGGGCTCCCAGGACCAAAACGAGGCTGTGGGCCGACGAGTCGCAGCCAGGGGTCTCGGGGACCCCGGGAAAGGAAGCCCTCCTCGGAGACCCAGGCCTGCGTCTGTTCCCGGGCAGGGGCTGGCTCAGAGGCAGGCGGGGGCCCCTGCGCGGAGCGGGCAGAGATTGCGAGGCCGGGGCTGGGCTGGGGCTGCGGCGGGCGGGGAAGGGTTAGGGCAGCGGGGCCGGCGCGGGCTCTCCAGGAAGCGCCTCCAGCGCCGCCTCGACTTTCTCTGCTTTTTGAAAAAGCGAAGGGAAGGCAGGCAACTCCGAAAGCAAAAATCGCCTTGCCCTGGGCTGAATCTAACACCGTCTTCTAAACCTGGTGCCTGAGAGCCCCTCTCCCGTCGGTCGCTGTGCGCCTCCGGCCGCTCCTCTTTAAAAGGGAAGCGGGCAATCCACCCCAACCCCCATCTCTCTTTCTTTTTTTTCCCCGTCTGGAATTTCCAACCCAGGACTAACTCGTCTGATTTTTCCAGTCTCCCCTGCTGCTTTTTTCCTCCCCTTTTCTCTCCCAAACACTCCCATCCCAAAATCTAAGCTGCACTTTCTGGAAGGCATTAGCCACATTTTAAGAAGCTTTTAAGAGGATGGGGAGCGAACAAGAGGGAATTTAAATTCTAACAGTTGGCAAAATGTCTGTTCTTCAAACGCCTTTGGTTCATACATTTATTCTAATGACAACATGACCAACACCAACACCACCCCCCACACACACACACAAATCAACACACGTATAACCAGTCTATATCTCTTCATCACAAAAACCCTTAAACGTCTGGAAATAGCACTTAGGTCTCCTTCTTTTCACTTTAAACCAGATCTGAAAAAAAAAATTAGTTTAAAAATTTTATACTCACAAGCCTATCTCAATGGTATCTTTGTCAACTGACTTGTTACACATTATAGAATAAATAAGCTCAAAAAAACGAGGCTTAAAAGTACTCAAACACATAAAGTATGATTCAAATGACATATATTAAGGTAATTTTAAAAGATTAGACGCTCTGAAGCTTTGAATTAAGATTCTTCCAATGGTTAACGTAACAATGTTTTGCTCTTGTTCCAGCAAAGTCTATGCCATTACAATTTTACATTTGGAGCAGTTAACTATACTTTGAATAAATCAGTGATGGGAATTACAATTCTTCCACCTCTTTACGCAAAAGTTCTCCATCTGGGAAACCATTGGAGTAAAATTTCATCTACTTTGGGTTAGAAAGCCAAGGGTTCTGGAAACCTACAGCTCTTCCAAAGGACAGTCTTATACCACTGTCTTTAGGAAAGTCATTTTCAAATACGGAGCACTAAACGCTAAGTTAAGGATTTCTCTAGCAGTGAAAAAAATTAATTTGCAAACATTTACTTTCTAGGTGACAATTAAAATGGAAAGAGTGAATTGATTTCCACCTTTCCTCCAAACAGTGCAGAAAAATTAAGAATCAACTGATTTTTTTCAACTTATTTAAAACTCAAAAAAACGGCTATTAGTTAAGAAAACCTTTTTACTAAAAGTGTCAAACTATTTCTACTTTCAACTTACTTGTTGAAGACCTGGTCAAATGTACCTTTCAGCTATAACCACTATGGCAAAAGTGCCTGCAAATACTCCCAACGCTAGTACTTTTCCGCCTTTGAAGTTATTTTTCTTTTTAAGACATTCCCTTGCTTCTCTTATAATTCATTTCAGCCCATAAGAACAATTTTCCTTAAAGGCAAACCCATTCCTGCAGGCAAAATTTTTGTCTGTTTTGAATACATTCAGTGATCCAATTATTTCTTCAGCATCTCCACAAATCACTTAAAAATACTTGTTGCCATTCACAAGCCATCCCTTTACAGAGATTTTTAAAGCAACCAACTTTTAAAAATTAAACTGTAAAATCAGAATAAAGTTTGAATACATACTCTTCTGAGAGTTCTCACACTTCATTTGGCTGGAAGACCATTTTTTGTGTGTTTTTTGATAGAAATATAAGGGAAAGTATTCAATTAGCCCACCTCATTTTAAGTCAGAAAAAACAACACTAACCTGCCTAATAAAATCAAAGTCTTCATCTTGAACACATTTCACCTATAGAAATGGAGTACATCTTTTCTTTTTTTTCCTTAACACCTTTTATTTTGATGACACCAGTTGACAGGAGGTATGCTATCTTTAGGCCACATTCCTCTAGAAAAAGTCACACACAGTGGTCAATTAAACAAAAATTTAATTCCCTTAAAAAATTAAGGAATTTTCTTCCAAAATACCCAAGTCTCATTAGGATGATACCCTTTTACCTTCACTACTCAAGTGTCTCAAATTTAAAAATAAATAAATAAATACAAATGCTTTCCACAATTGTTTCTAAAATGCTTTTGCTTTCCCTCCTTTGTCTTAACACTTGGCAGTAAATTTATATAAATTCTCAACAATAAGCTGAAACTCTTGACTAAAATTCCAACACTGACTTAGAGGTCATTTGGAAAGGTGATCTCAAGAGAAATTTAATGCCATTCATCTAAAAAATTCAATTTAATGTTTTCAGTTTAAATGTATAGTGTTCATTCTCTTGAGTTCTTAAAAAGGAACAAACTGTATTTATCAAATAGATAGAAGGTTAAAACAAAATATATTAATACTTCAAAATCAGTTACTCAGAGGGAACTGCTAAAAAATATTGTATCTTTTGCTTGCTAACCCCCACCCTCTAAAAACAAAAACAAAACAAAACCAAAAAAACCCTAGGAACTAGGTTGGGAGGTTTTTATGAATCTCTTGGAAATCTTTAAAGCCATAGTTCATTTGGAACTGAGTACATCAAGAAGAGTTTTCCTCTATTTTTAAACAGTGAAAACAATATATATACACACACACAAACACACACACACACCACATACATATATATGCACCATTGTTCATTTTGCTTAAAATACATTCCGTCATAGTTAATTAACTAGTTCCTGTCCTATACATCCACAAAACTAAAAAAGCCAGGAACAAACCAACTGAAGAAATAACTTCAGACAGACTGAAAACACATACCACAACATGCCTCCTCAAAGAACACAAAATGATAGAGCAAACCGACTTCAGGAAAACAAACCTTTTTTTAAATCCTAAAACTTCAAAAATTGATTCATTCTAGAAAAATGAAGTGCCTTACCACCAGAGGAACAAAACACAACTGATTCAATGTTTGTGCTCGAAAATGGTTTCAGGAAGGGGGGAGAACACACAAAACTTTGAATATGGGTGTGGAAAGGAAGATTTTGTACCCAAGTCCTCACAAACCCCACCCTTTCCCAACTCAAAGCCCTCAGTAATACATTTTGGAGGGAACAAGAAGCAGCCTAAAAATGGCTTTAAAGCAAGCAGATGGCTTAGGAGGAAAGATCCATAAGATACAGAGCACCATGAAAATTAAAATATAAATGTTTGGGGTTCCATTTCATCACATTTTGCTATTTTTCTTGCTTTTCACTTCATTCCCTTTAAAATTTAAACCATCCTTTAAAGCAAAAGGAAAAATTCCACATATTTCAGAATTCCAGTTATTCTGGTTATTTCCCATCAACAAGTTTCAAACACTCAGCTTTCAGTTCAAAAATCCACTATCTTCTCAGTAAATCTACTGATGTCAGTGTACATACTTCTCTTAATCCCATCTCCAGGAAATGCTTCCAAATAATAAATAATACTTCTTTTTCTTTCTTCTGATTTTATTGCCTCTTTATTCCTTAACCCTAATTGCCTTTCCAATAACAGTATTTCAAGCACTGGAGGTTAAATCACAAGTTCTATAACCATAGTTACAAGTCATATTGATCATCTATAGATACAATAGTTCCATGTTACTTAAATATCTCAAGCTAAAGCACTGAACAGATTTTTCTCACATTAAACTTTGTAGATCCTCTTAACTGCCTTCAAAAAAGCACAGTCACCCACCTCCACCCTCCCACCCAGAAAAGCCAGGGACTATCCTGAAATGCAGCAAGCTTCCAGTTGAAATGAGGGGGGGGAAAGGATCAAAGATTTACTGGGGACTGCAACACGAGAGAAAATTCTGCACTGTCAACACGTTTAAAGTGAGGTTTGCAGAGAGACTCTGCCCTTATACTTCCCAGCCAGAGTTCAATGAAAGATATGAACCATGAATCAGTTTTGGGGATAACATGACAGACGTACCCCCTTTGCTAAAGAGAGAACAGGAAGGTACTGGAACAGCCTCTTTCTTACACACTTATACACACACACACCCATTCATCCAGGGAGTTCTAGACCCTCCAAAGAGCCCCAGCTCACAGCCTGAACACAAAGCTCTCACCCCAGATGGTCCCCTTGTAACAATGGACTGAAGGAGTGGGGGTGGGGGGCTCGGAAAGGATAGTACAGCCAAAGCGTATTTGCAAAATCCAGTTGGAAGGGGAGGACTAGGTCTGAGGGGAGGGACTAGAGGTAGGGGTCTGTGAAAAAAAAATTATGCCTTTGCCTGTTGCAGAAATATAAAGCACAAGCATAGAATTCTTTAGGGGCCAGGAACTCATTCCACTTCCCTTAGGAAGTCAAAGGGGACCCCTCTCCCAATTCACTTAAAAATTATGGTGAGAAGGGTGGAAAAAACAGGCCTGCTAAAAAGTTGCTGAATGTCCATGAATCTAAACTCTTTTTAAAAGATTTTTAGCTTCCCTACAAAAATAGCCCCACACACCTGAACAAACTCCACAAGGTTTCTCCCCCATTGATCTTTTCCCCCTTTACTTCTCCAAGTAACATCTCCTAGTCCACCCCAGCCCCAGCTTTTTTTTTTTTACAAGCTGTAAACCACCCATTACAAGATCTTAGCCAATCTTCCCTCCCTGCCCCCAACATCCGGAGTTGGGGGTGGGAAGGCCAGTAAAGGGTTTCTTCCCCTGGAGACACGATGGACCCCTAAACACAGCCTCTCTGCATCCCCAGGCTGACCCCTCCCCAGAGAAGAGCTCATTCCTACCTTTGTTTTTTGGGGACGGAGTGTTCAATCTCTAGGCGTTTTCCTTGCAGCTCCACTTTCCCTACAGATTAAATTGAAAAAGACAATATGAGGGCTTGGACAGGGGGTAGGGGGCGGGAAAAGGAAGAAGAAAGACACTAGGGTGATTCAGGGGTTAGTGTGATTTGAGATTTTCCTAGGAATCCAGGTAGTGGGTTCCGCAGCCGGATGTGAGAAGGTCGCTGGAGGAATGGTGGACTCTATAAATTCATTATCGTGTTTTCTGAATTTGTGTTTTGTTCTCTCATTGAAGCTAGCTGAGTAGTGGACGGCTCGGGGAGCCGGATTTGGGAGAGATGCGAGGGCGTCCGTGTGGGCCGGCTACCTTTACAGCTCCCAGATGTGGGGAGAGGGAGCCGAGAAAGGGCTCCCCGTTTCTCCTAAAGTGTGTGGCGGGGGGTGGGGAGATGGGGTGCAGAATGAAACTTTATTTTCCTGCCTAGCCAGGGAGAAGGGCTTCGGGTGGCGGGGCGGTCACCTGTCGGGACCGGCCCGGAGGCGAGGCCTGGGGGAGCGGAGCGGGGCCCCGCGGGAGGGTCCCCGGCGGCCGCGGCGCGCGCCTCTCGGCCCAGCCTGGGTCTCGGGAAGCAGCATGGCGACCCGCCGCCGCCGCCGCGCCACCCCGCTCACGCCCCACTTTCAAATCAAAATGGCTCAAGCCCCGGGCCCTGGGCGGGAGGCGGGACCCCGCTGCTCTCAGGTCGAGCCCGAAAGCTGCAGTCCCCACGGAAACCCTGGAGATCAGGAGCCGAGCGAGGACCCTTCCCCGCCCGGAAAGGCCTAGGGCGGAGGAAGGGGAGGGAGTGCTGGGGCGGGGAGGGAGTGCTGGGGCGGGGAGGGAGTGCTGGGGGGGGGGGGGGGGGGGGGCGGTGTCCAGCCTCGGACATCGAGGGCCTGACTTAGAAGGACGCCCACGCGGGGGTCGTCTTGGTGGCGAGTCCCCCCTCCCCTCCTGCCAACGGGGGCTCCCGCCCCGTCGGTGGGGGGGTAAGGGGATCACCTCACTAAAACCTCCAGCTCTTCATCTCGGGCTGGGAGGGACCGGCGAGGGGTCAAAGGGGGAACCGAGAGGGCGTCGGAGGAGGTGGGTGGAAGTCGGTACCCAGGCCAAGCCCCGCAGGCCGGGAGCAAAGAGGAGTTGGCGGGCAGGGGAAGAGGAGGAGCAGGTCCCCGTTGTTCAGGCGGTGCTTTCTCCGGGGAGGGGGTGGACTCTTACCCGAGAAAGTTTCGATGGCCTTCATCGCCCAGTGCTCGTCGGGGCAGTCCACGAAGGCATAGCCGGATTTGACCAAGAACTGGCCGCTGTAGGAGATCTTGTGCTCCGCAAACACTTTCTCCAAGTCCGCGGGGGTCACGCTCTCGTTGAGATTGCCGATGTACAGCTTGTTCATGGTGGCGGTCTCGGGCAGGACGCGGTCCCGGGCAAGGCCGAGCGGACGGGCGCGGGCGGCGAGCCTCCTAGGCCGAGGCGGGAGGCGGCGGCAGCAGACACAAACTTTCTTTGCACCCCACCCCTCAAGTTGTCCGGAGCCGGGGCGGGGAGGGCGGCCGGAGGGCGCGCAGAGGTCGCGGGAGAGTTCGGGGAGGCCCGGGAGAAGTGCCCGCGGCGCGCTGGGAGGCGGACGACGCGGCGCGGCTCCTTCCCTTCTGTCCGAAACCCCTCCGAGCGGGCTGGTGTGTCACGTTTCTCCGCGGCCGCCCTGGCGCCGCCTCTAAATAAAATCGACTTGAAAAAAAATGGAGCGGAAAAAAAAAAAAAAAAAAAAAGGCAAAGCCACGTGGTGAAAGCCCCCACCCACCCTGCAGGGGAAGACCCCCGACGCCTCAGGGCCCTTGGGCCCTCCAATCCAGCCCAACCCACCAAACTCCCACCCGGGGGGGTGGGCTCTCAACTCACCCCCCGGGTAAGCTGGGTAAGAGGGGGCTGCTTTCGTGTAGCTCTACTTGCCCCCTCCCCCTTGCAAGAATCTGGCCCCTAGGGAGGCGCCCCGCCCCCCATCCCCCTACCCGGGCCCTAGCTGGGGGAGGGTGGTCCAGCCCAAAATCTCCCTCCTCTTACGACGTTGGGAAAAATGTGCGGTTATTTTTCATTCAAGTGGTCTGGGCTGGGGGGGAGTTTGCCCACCCTACCCCAGCTAACTGCTAGCGACTGACAGGCGGGGGACGGCCGAGAGAGACAAAGAGAACGAGGACTCTGGGGTCTTCAGGAGGGGGTCGGGCGAGCCGGTGATTTCAAAAGAAAGGCGCTTTCCCCCTAGATCTTTAATAAGTGTGTGTGGGGGGGGGGCGGTTCTCGGCCTCCCCTACCCCAGCTCTAGGAGACTCCCTCGCCTCGGGGAGTCCGGGACTGAGGGGCCCCGAGAGCGCGGGACTGGGAAGCTGGAAAACACGGGGGATCGCGGCTGGAAACCAGGGATCTGCAGAAAATCGTGTTTCGGGATTCCCTCGGGAGAAAGGATGGCTCACACCCGGGGTTCGGCTGTTGAACTCTAACGTCTCGGGGTCCTGGGGGAAAGCGCGGCTCCGGCCCAAGATGACCCCGAGAGAGAGGGAGGGGTGGAGAGAAGGAAGAGGAGTGGTCGCACGAGCGGACCCGGGCTAACCGAAGGGGGAGGTCTCAGGGAGGGAGTGACAGGGTGGAGATCCGAAGGATCCCCTTCTCGCTCCCAGACACGGGGGCAGACAGGTGGAGTCTCCTCCGCCCGTCCCTCTCGCGACAGCGACGGTAGCTTTCACAGCTCCGGGTTCGGGTCTCGGAACTTTTCTAGGGTGCGGGATTTGGATCCTGGCTGGAAGGCGGGAGAAGGGCCGAGGGCTGGGGGGGCCGAGCGCTAAGCCCCGCCCACGTCCCCAGGTCAGGCCCGCGGGGGGAGGGGGTAATTTCCGCTCGGCGCTCGGGGAAGCGAGGGGCGGGAGCTCAGCTCAGAGGAGGGGGCGGCGGCGCCTTCCCCGCCCGCCTGGGGAGGGGGAAGCGGATCCGCCCTGGTCCCTTCCCTCGCCTTTGACCAACTCGTTCCGGATCCTCTGGCCCCGGGAGCCCGAGGGACGGACCCGACTGGGCGAGGGGCGACACGTGGGCGGTCGCACCCCGTCTCGGCGGTGGGGGAGGGGGCGGTTGGCCGCGCGTCTCGGAGTCCCGGGTGCGCGGCGCAGAGCCGGGCGTGCGGTCCACGCGCAGCCGGGATCCCAGGCCGAGGGGCGAGCGAGGCCAACGAGTTTCCAGCGGCGGGGGCTGGGACGGCGCCAGCGGGTGGTGGAGAGCACGGCCTTGGGACCCTGGAGCCCCTTTACCCAGCGAACCAGGGCAAGAGGGGGGTGGACCCCCAGTAAAGCCGGAGTCTCCCCGAACTGGGCGGAAGCTGGGGGTTTGCTCCTGGTTCTGCGAGAGGGAGAAATAATTTTGTCGGGGGCACGCATGCTGCGAGGGCAGGTGAGGAAGGGGGTCACTCTCCCTTTCCCGGTCCCCGACCCCATTGTCTCAGTCGCCGGCGGCCCGGGCCGACTCCGCAACACGTGTTAGCTGCACCGATATGAATGCCTTGGATTTTTTTTTTTTTTTTCCCTTCTTGTTATTATTTGGTGTTTGCAGAGTCAGTGAGCCGGCTCCGACTTCGGCGCACCGCCCTTCTGGCAGACGATTTTCCACCGTTCAAAAGTCGGGAGTTAAAGGACTGCACGCTGCACCTTTGTCCCCCACCCCGTTTTCCCCGCGCACTGAAAAGAAATGGGGTGGGGGAGGGCTTCCAACTCGGTTTCTCCATCTCCACTACCTTCCAAACCCACCCTCCAAATCCGCGTTTTGTTCTTGCCAGCCACGTGTTTCTCGAATTTTTACTTCTGTGATTTTTTTTTTCCCATGGATCTACAGAAATCTGAATACTATAAGCCATGAGTTACTGAATAGACAAAAAATGTTTTCTATCCAAGAAGGTGGGCGATATCTGTATTCCACCCCCTAATACCTCCGACCCTATCCGTTTCAGACTCTTTAATACTTGGCTCTTGACATAAACAATTTTAAACAAACCAACGAGTTTCCACTGCCTGCCACATAGTAGGCATTCAATAAATAATCTCTCTTAAGTGAAAAGCAAGCTAATACAAGCTGTAGAGCGAGGAAAATTAGGAGGCTAGGGGGGAAAAATTATCTTGTGGGTCTGTTGCCCGGGGACTCTTCTTGGTTCTGTGTGTTTACTTTTGAAAGGGCTAAAAGATGGTCTCAGAAAGGCTGTTGTGTTCCTTGGCCTTTCCCTAAATAGGAACCCAGCTTCCTGAAACCTTTTCTGTTAACATTGGGGAACAAGGAAGAGGGTACTTGGCGGGGCATTCCAGGTCCCAGAAACCTTAAGTGCTGTTTCCCTCATTTAATTTAAATCTTCAGGAATTAATAGAAGCACCTCTCAGGTTTTCTCCCTGGGGAACATGTCCACTACTCTATCTCTTTATTCCTAAAACAAAGGCCAGTTACACCCCACAAAAATCTCCATTCAACTCTCTAAACGCCTGTAAAATGCAGCCCACATTTTCCTATCCTAAGTTCAAAGGGAAACAAATTTAAGTTAATAATTGAATATTATTCAGTTTGCTTTTAGCTTGATTTTTTCTATTTAAAAGTATAATAGAAGTGTAAAGGTTAGCTGAAATTACTCAGTTTTTCAGATGTTTTAAAATGACAAAGGAAAAAGTATAAATATATTAAACAAAAAATTTACCAAATGCTGATAAACTGATCAGTACTTTTTAAAAATCAGCTGTTTCACTGAATTCTAACCCTCCCCCACCCCCCACCACCAAGAGCTTCTGTGTGTAGTCAGAGGCTGCAAGAACACAAGGGAAAGGAGACAGCTGGGTGAGATGCAGACCTTTTTAGCCCCCCAAATCAGTTTTGCCTCAGTGACCTGGCTATTTTAGACTGAGGTTGGGGGGACTGAATGATGTTGATTGGTGCTTCATCTTTTCCTCTGAGTGAGTCTAGCTCTAAAATTAACCTGAGAGAGGGGTTATTTCTTGTCAAGACGCACTCCCAGGTTAGGAATAGGGGTGGGAAGACTTGGGATGCCATAATTTGTCATCATTCTTTTCTTTGGCTTTTTTAAAAATTAAAGACAACTAGTAAACATTGTATTTGTTACATTTTTTTTCCTTACATCACTTCTGTGGGAAAATTTAATCTTCAGTGCAGAGTTAAATTTACTTTGTGAGAGTTTAAAAGAATAGCTGCAGGGTAAATTGTCTTGAGAATAATGATTTTTAAAAGTATTACCATACTTTTTGTTCTCCTCCTCTTCCTCCTTTATTTTTCCTGAAGAAGTGTTTGGTCTAGTTACATAATTCAGTTTTCTGAAATCAGAAACACTGAAACTTGACTCCATTTTAAAGATGGGGGTTCTGATCCATTTTCCTTCAGTGCAGACATACAAATACTTGGAGAGAGAAAAAAAATTTAAGAGGATAATACAGCTTAAAATTTTAAAATATAAAAAAAATTTAAATATAAAGTGAAAAAAAGGCATTTCCACAAATTAATTTTAATATTTTTTCAGTTTTTTTATTTGTAATAGTTTTATATTTTTTATTTTGTCATCTTATTTGTATATCTTGATTTTTTACTCACTCTTGTACCATAAGTATTTTCCCATGCTGCTCCCAAGCTTTGATAATGACCATTTTTAGCCAAAATGTTATATTCAGCCCAATAGATGTGTTAATCATGAATCATTATTCTTAGGTATATAAGTTACTTCAAATCTTTTACTTTTGTTAGTAGTGCTGACTAGGTATTTGAGGGCATATAACTTTTTCCTCTTTTAAATTAGCTCCTTTGGATAAATCCCCAGAATGTATACTGCATTTTAAATCTAAAAGTTATCAATGGCTTTCTATTTCAAAAACTTCACATGCTTTACAAAAAAGAGGACACAAATTGGAAAGCACTTAAAAGGAAAATACATTAAAATAGAATTTTTACAATTTTTGTTTTCTAATGAATCATGATCAATATTGAAATAAACTTATGGTTTCTATGAAATACAGAAAAAGAAGACTGCACATTTCCTGACATTTGGCCACTTTGACTTCAAAGTTTTTGAAAGAATTTGTCTTTTGTTTGCTTGGTTTTTGTTTATTTTGTTGTTGTTTGCTTGTTTTTCATTGTTACTGTCTTGAGATATTTTATTTCTTCCTGCAACTTGAAGTTTTAGTGTGGTTCTTTTAAATGCCTACAAACTTTGAAAAAGTGTAAATTTGTCCCACTATTAAAGCACATTCAGCATTTTCTCCTGTCAATAAGGATAATTATATGATTAAGATAACTCATAAAATGTAAGAGAATTATAAGCAGAAAAAGAAATTTCCTCCTTCAAATTATTATTTAAGTGTTCAGTATTTAAAGCCTTGAAAAGAAATGTGTTTATTCCAGTGATAGAAGAGATTCATGGAGGGGAAAAAAACTTTAAGAACAGTCATTTGTTTTTCTATGGGTCACACAATATGTATGACAAAAACTGCTTAACTTTTGGTTTTGGCTCAGGTTTACAATGTAGAAACTTTTAGATAAGGGAGAGAATAATTTATTTAATTAACTTTTTAAAAAATACATGCTTCCAAATTCAATTTGTTAGTCAATTAAACTTCACCACACTAACCCCTATTCACACATGTAAAAGAAATGGTGGTAACATTCCTCAGATTACACAAGTTTTTTTTTACAGCAAAATCATTTGGTTAAAAGACAATAAACAACTTTATTTAGTCCTTATTTTGCACAAAATGTAAAATAGATAGTTGGTATGTTTGGGGCAAAATTGTACAACTGAATATAAGACAAGGAAATAAATGTTATTTTTTGAAGTAAATGTTATTTTCCCAAATAAATTATAACAAGCAACAAAAGTGAGGGAATGCATACATGGATATTATTTAAGTGGGAATAGTAATAAGACAATTTTTTACTTGAAAGCTACATGTCTTCTAAGTAAATGATTTTAAGTTACAGCATTAAATTGCATGGAGTTAATTTGATTTTATCTGCATAACCTCTATGCTTTTCAAGACTAAAAGAATTTTTCTAACTGGAACTCAAACTATTTTTGTTTTCTTCATTAAAAGTTTACTTCTGATGATAAAATTAATTTACCTTACTCCAGTTTCTAGTTGGACCCTTTTTTTCAGGAGGTGTCTTGAATGTTTAAATGTTTCTGAGTGCTTAAAAGGGATACTTTTAAAAATATATTTAAGATGAAAAAATTAATACATATACTATTTCACTGATAGTTCATCAGCGAAATACTCATGAAAAACACTTCAATCTGTCTTTGTAAAACAAACTTTTTCTTTGTAAAAGAAAAAGGACCCAGCCTAACAGTACATTGTTTTGTTTTGTTTTGTTTTTTAAATGGTTGTTTAACTAAACTGAGACACAATTCTAAAAGTTATTTCAGTTTTCATGAGTTAACAGTCTAGAGTTTTGGTCCATCCACTTCTCCCATAAATACTAAAAAATTTTTAAGAATTTTTATTAGCACAACTTTCAGTTTTAAACATAACCTGAAAGTATTTGATGAGCATGTGTGTGATAAATGATTGAATACCTTTTATGAATTTCTTTTCATTTCTAAAATGTGCTTACAAAGTGTGTAGGAAACAAATACTAGAGTTGTTTCTAAATTGCTTTGAAATGAGGTTCAGGATCTCTATCTTCCTCTTCCTCCCCGCCCCTCCCCCCACCCCTCCTCTTTTTCTTCCCCCTCCTCTCCTTTTGTTCCTCCATTTTTCCTCCTACTCCCGACACTGCCAATTCCTTTCCTCCTCCCCCTTTACCTTTACCCTCTTTTCAGTTTTTCTTTTTTCTTTGTTACTTCTCTTCCCCCTTTTATTATTCTCTGAGTCTTATGCCCCTCAACCCATTCCTTTCCTCTTTTTAATCAGTACACCTATTCAAACTTTCTATGCTTTTCTTCATTCCTTCCCGCTTCCTCTCCCACTATCATTGACGTGTCATTTAAACTGTTATTTCCGGTGAAGTGGAAGGACACAGAGATGCTTGAATTATTTTATACACCAAAATGGGAAACTTGTTAAATTTTTGAGAACTCCAGGGTTATTCAGACCCCAGAGCTGCTTCACCCCTGTACCCCCAGTGTGTTTTGTCTGAACATTACCTAGACACTTTTCCTTCTTTGTATCATTTTCCTGTGTCTTGTGTTGCTTATAACTAATTTGGTTATTAGCATTTTCTGCATCAAATCCTTGAGAGCAAAGACTGTTACCCAGGGAGTGGGACACAGTGCTAACAGGTGTCTGACATATATATACACACAGATATATGTATATATAAAATAAGTGTCTTTTGATGCTACCTGAGAAGAAGATGAACTCAATGCAATCAGATAAAATGCTGTATTCAGCTTATAAGTGCATTTTCTTTCCTTCCTTTCTCCCTCTTTCCCTTCCTCCCTTCTTTCCTTCTTTTCTTTCCCTTACCTTCCCCTCCTCTTTTCTTTTTTAAATACAGTACTCAACAATCATCAGTTGAAGTACAAGTAAATGCAGCCATCCAAAAAACTGATTCGCCTGCATCAAGAATAGCAACCAAATGGCATCTCTGGGCTTTTCACTCCCTAGTCTTGTGCCATGACAGTGCCCAGTGCCCAATGTGGAGCATCCTCTTTCCATGTCTGGTCCAAAGAATAGTCTTGAAATTATTCTCAACTCAGAGTTTCAGGCAGTCATTGGCAAACAACAGAGCTGGCCAGTCTCTTTACTATCTTGATCTCCCTTGATGCCACACAACCAGCATGACAATCCCAATCTACATACACCTGCTGCCAAGATCCCTCTTTGGGTCTTTCCTCTGGAATGTAGGCAGCTCCCCATTAACCATCATCCAAAGCAAAAATGTCATTCCAGGACAGCCCTCCCATCTTGATGATTCTCAGAATGTCTGGAATAGTCACCCAACAATAGCAGATGTTTATTAAACATTCTAGCTATCAGTACAGGCTTCCCAGGTGGTGCAGTGGTAAAGAATCTGCTTACCAATGCGGGAGAACCCAAGAGATGCAGGTTCGATCCCTGGTTCAGGAAAGATCTCCTAGAGTAGGAAATTTCAACCCACTCTGGTATTCCTGCCTGAAAAATTCCATGGACAGAGGAGCCTGGCAGACTACAGTCCATGGGGTAGCAAAGAGTCAGACAGGTCTGAGCACAGACACACAGGTATCAGTACAGCCATAAACACTCAAGGAGAAGGCAAACATATTTGAATAGCAGGTTAAATAAGGGAAAAAATAAAGCCAGTTATGAAAATAGCAAAATGATTTGTTTGGTTTTTAATTTATACTACTCATTACTAACAAGAATATAGGGAAATAGAACATTCCATGTAACTGTGGAGGAGAAGTTTAAAGCAACAAACACTTTTAAAAATTCATACCATTTGACTAAGAAATTGCACTTTGAGAACATTTCTACCAAAAGTCCAGTATATAGAGTGTTTTATTCAGCCTTAAAAAGAAGTGAATTTCTGATAACTGCTACAATATAGATGAACCTTAAAAAGATTGCACTAAGTAAAATAAGCCAGATACAACAGGACAAATATATGACTCCACTTACCTGAGATACCTAGAGTGAATTCAGAGACAGAAAGTACCAAGATTTGGGAGAAAGAGGTGGGGTGGGTAGTTGCTGTTTTGAGGGTGCAGAATTTCAACTTAAGAGGACAGGAATGTTCTGGAAACAGTGCAATGATTGCACAACACTATAAATGTACTTAATACCACTGAATCTTAACATGGTTAAAATTATAAATTTTATGTTATATATATTTTACCATGATTAACAAAGGCAAAAAAGGTAGATTCCCCAGTGGTCCAGTGGACTGGTGGTCCAGTCCAGTTAGGACTCTGCTTCCACTGCAAGGGGCATGGGTTCAATCTCTGGTTGGGAAACTAAGATCTCACATGCTGTGCAGTGTGCTGCTTCCCCCAAAAAAATTTTTTAAAGGCAAAAAACTTAATGAAAATTTCAAAAGGAAAAAAAAAAGATAATGAATAAGGATGTGTTATGTATCTGTCAAGAAAAAACAGTTGGAAATATATTATAAATGCTTTAAAACACAGAACTCTTCAAGTAACTTTATTAGTAAAATATTATGTAATCATTAAAAATTATGTTCACACAAGGCCAGTGGGACTTGTGTTTGGAAGAACTGGAAGGGTGCTGGAAACAGCAACTCTGCTCTTAAAGAATGTGTGCAAAGTCTCACATACTCTGAATCACGTTCTTGATTGGGGTGGTGATTTCCTGCGTCTATACATGTGTCAAAGCTTATCAAATTGTATACTTGACCTATATCTTATCTTTCCTACCATCCTTCACAATAAACTGTCAAGAGTTCCAGATCAAGCCTAAACATACAATGTAGAGGGAGAACTGTGATTTACATTGAGTTTAAAATTAAAGTTATAAATAGACTAAATTTTTAAATAAGAATTTGTGAAATTATTAAATTTGATCAGTTTTTCAATAAGTGATATGAAAATGAGATTCCATAGATCATCAATGATGACTGTGATTAGAGAGGCATAAACCTACTTCATGGTACTTTCTGCTTAGACAGCGCAAGAAACTGGCCACAGGAGTATGTTGTTTCCTTAATTAAGTACAGAAGAGGTAATATCATTTCAAAGTGTAACCTCAGTAATATTAGTTTTACTGCCAAAACAGATACTTTAGCATTTGCCATAGAGTTAAATTTGGGAAGATTGTTTGGAGTCAGTACTTTGTTTAAAATTCCTTGAATACATAAGTCCTACAATTTTGAATTTTCTTCTTTATTTAATCTGAGTATACAAATTCTTAATTCAGTTACTAGCATAAATCTTATTAAAATAAAACTGCATTTGTGTTAAAACAAAAAAAAAATTATGTTTAGAGTTTAGAAAAACTTAGGGGAAGTTTACCAAAAAATGTATGTCGCAAAACAGTATTTGTGCTTATGTAGTCTATATATGATTGAAAATAAAAATTACGTGTGCATAAAGGACTAGAAATTACCTTATAGAAACTCTTGTACATGGAGATCCAGAGACATGTACAAGAATATTTACATCAGCATTGTTTATAATAACAAAACCTAGAAACCCTACAAATGTTCATTGATAGGAGAATGGGTAAGTAAAACCAGGTATAGTTATGCAGTGGAATACTAGCGAGCAATGACAATGCACGAAGTTCAGCAATGTGTCATCATGGATGAATTTCATAATTTGATTTTAAAAAGAAAAACCAGAGACTGAGTAATATACACATTATGGTTCCATTTATCTAAGTTCAAAAAATATGCAAAACTAAACAGTGTGTAGGGAGACTCAGGATACTTCAAAGATTGGGAATGGATGTCCTAGTTCTTAATCTAAGTCATGGCTTCGTAAGTATTTGTTTTATTACTGTTGAAACTCTATGTATATAGTTTGCATTATTTTTGTTAAGTATAATTATTTCATAATAAAAATTAATGGAAATAATAAAGCTTGGAAAACTATCATTAACAATAGTTTTTTCTTTCAGTTTTAATAAGCTATAGTTGATATACAGCATTGTATAAGTTTGTGTACAGTGTAATGAGTTGACAAGTGTATCATGAAATGATTACAGTAAGTTTAGTGACCATTCATCATCTTATATAGATACAAAATTAAAGAAGTAGAAATAAATAGTTTTTCCTTGTGATGAGAACTCAGGATTTACTCTCTTAATAAATGTCATATATAACATACAGAAGTGTTATATTAATCATTTTGTTCTGTACATTCCTACTACTTATTTATCTGATAACTTGGAGTTGGTGACTTTTGATCACCTTCATCCAGTTCTCCCTCCCCTCACCGCCCCCATCTCTAGTAACCACAAATCTGATCTCTGTTTCTGTTTGTTTGTTTGAAATAATGACCTACAACACTATGTTAGCTCCTGATGCAGAACACAGTGATTTGATATTTCTATACATTTCAGTATTATCACCATTAACAATAACTCTTTGGTTTTAAGACTATTAGTGAATTTCCTTCTGTTCCCCCTCCTTGTTTCTCTCTCTCTCTTCCCACTCTCCATTTCTCTCTCTTTGCTATATTTTTCAGGGTTTCCCAACTATTACATTTTTATAACAAACTTTTTTTAAAAGGTAAAATGGATATTTTAATTAATCATCCCAAAATATCTTTACAAGCCAAATCATGGATGTGGCTTGACTTTAGCTAAAGGTCTGATTAATTATACATGTATTCATAATAAACTGAGATTGTCTGTGCTGAAACTTAGGACCAGCTGGTGAATAATAGGAAGCAAGCACCCAGATTCACACCTGCCCAGTCTATCCTAGATCTTGCAGATGCATTTCATTTGCATCACTGGAAACCCATAGGGTGAAGCTTATTTCTTTCTCATTAGTTTGGGAGTTTCTTGCTGAGGGATCATGTCCTTCAATACATTGGAAACCGCATGGCAGGATCCATGTTGTTTCCTTTCTCTGAGTGGCTTCATTATTTTTACCACCTAAGATCTCCTTTATTATTTCCCTATAAGCCCAATATTCTGAAAACCATTGCCTATCAAAAAATTCCATTGATCAAGTGAGAAATTCCCTATGGTTTAGCAGCAAAGAATCTGCCTGCAATGCAGGAGGCATAAGAGACATGAGTTCAATCCCCAGGTTGGAAAGATCCCCAGGAGAAGGAAATGGCAACCCACTCGTTTTCTTTCCTGGAAAAGTCCATGGACAGAGGAGTCTGTTGGGGCTATAGTCCACGGGGTCACAAAGAGTCAGACACGACTGAACATGCTTGCATATATAAGCCCAACATTTTTCAAAATGTTGCCTTATCAAAAAACTCCATTGATCAAGTAATAACAAATGAGTGGCTAAGCCTTGATGCTGGGAAAGATTGAGGGCATGAGGAGAAGGGGGCAACAGAGGATGAGATAGTTGGATGGCATCATCAACTCAATGGACAAGTTGTAGCAAACTCCAGAAGGTAGTGAAGGATAGGGAAGCCTGGCATGCTGCAGTCCACAAGGTTGTAAAGAGCTATACACAACTGAGGGACTAAACAACAAAGCAGAGCTTCTACACAAGTGGCAAGAGGTTACACTATTTCCACCAAAAGCAGAGGGACTCGGCATTGAAATTTACCCATACAGCTGTGCCTAAATAATTTGTATTTGATGTCTGGTGTGCGAGCATGCTTAGTCGCTCAGTCATGTCTGACTCTTTGCAACCTTTTGAACTGTAGCCCACAAGGCTCCTCTGTCCTTGGGATTTTTCAGGCAAGAATACTGGAATGGTTGCCATTTCCTCCTCCAGAGGATCTTCCCGACCCAGGGTTTGAACCCGTGTCTCCTGTGTCTCCTGCATTGCAGGCAGATTCTTTACCCACTGAATCATGCTGAAAATAGCTCATGGATAACACTGTACCCATTCCACCTTCCTTCCTTCCTTCTTAGGGTCCTGGATCTGAGGACTCTAGAGTTTGAGAAACATTAGTCAGGACCAGCTTTCCTAATTCCAGTACTTTGCTTGGGAGGAGAGCAGAAGAGGAAAGAAGAGATGCAGAAAGAACAATGGAAAATGTGGTAAACACCCTGAGGTGGTTGTATCATTGTTTCTACTCTATAGGTCAACTATGCCACAGATAGACCAGGAGCCTACCCAGGTATGCTTAGACAGAAGTCTTTGCGCTTGCTATTATATCAGTGGAACATTTAAAAATCCCAATGTAGCCCACATATACATCACGATTCATTTCATACAAATGTGTAAAGACAACTCAATGGGGAAAGGATAATCTTTTCAACAAATGGTGCTGGAACAATTAAATATCCACATGCAAAAAATAAATATCCTTTCATACCCCATCCTATATACAAAAGTTAACTCAATCATATACCTAAATCTAATCATTTGAGTCATATAATTAACTGAAAAACCCTAAACTATAAGACTTCTAAGAGAAAAATCTTTGCGACCTTGGGTTAGGCAAAGCTTTGGTATGACACTAAAAGCAAAATTCACAAAAAAGCCTAATTGATAAAGTGGACTTCATCAGAATTTAAAAAAACTGCGTCTCAAAAGATATTGTTAAGAAAATGAAAAGACAAGTCACAGTGGTGAGTATCCTATAGAAACACTATGTTGTGTACTTGGAACTAATATACTGTTGTATTGTAGGTCAATTATACTTTGAACAAACATACATAGAAAAAGGTCAGATTTGTAGTACTAGAGATGATGGGTGAGGGGAGGGTGAGTTGGAGGGGAGGATGAAGGCAGTCAAGTTACAAACTTCTAGTTATAAATATGCACTAGGAATATGATGTACAACATGAATACTATACTCAACGATGCTGGTGCTATATATGAAAGTTGTTAGGAGAGTAAATCCTAAGAGTCTCATCATAATAAATTTTTTTTTCTCCTTTTAAAATTTTCGTAGATGTCTACTAAACACCCTGGTAATCATTTCACAATGTAGATATAAGTCCAATCATCATGCTGATTGGATATATAGTGCTGTATGTCAATGATACCTCTAAACTGGAAGAGAAAAATAAAAAATAAAAATGCAAAATAAAAAGAGACTCATCATAGACTGGGAGAAGAGTTTTGTAAATCATATATCTGACAAAGGACTCACATCCAAAGAACTCTAAAACTTTAATAACAAGAAAGCAAACAACCACCCCTCCTCCCTAATAGTCAAAAAATTTGAGCAGACATTTCACCAAAGTAGATATACAGATAGCAAATAAAACACATAAAAAAGCTACTTAGCATTATTAGCCATTAGAGAAATGCAAATTAAAATCACAATGGGATACCATAATATATCTATTACAATGACTAAAATTTGAAACTGACCAAATTCAGTTTTGGCAAAATGGTGGAAGAACTTTCATAAAGCTTGTAGAAATGTAAAATGTTACAATCACTTCAAAAACATCTTGGCAGTTTCTTAAAAAGCCAAATATACCCCAGTCCTAGGTATTGTTCTTTTATATGTCCATACAAATAAAAGTATATGTCCCTACAAAGACTTGTCCACAAGTATTCACAGTAGTTTTATTTGTAATAGCCAAAAGCTGGAAATAATCTAAATGCCCACCAACAGATGAATGGATAAACAAACTAATATATCCATACGATGGAAGAATATTACATAGCAATAAAAAAGAATGGACAGTGTGCCACGATGTGATTGAATCTCAAGTACGCTAAATGAAAGAAGCCGGCCAAAAAGAATACATACTGTGTGATTCCATGCATGTAAAAGTCAAGAAAATACCAACAAATCTACAGTGACAGAAAGAAGATTGGTGATGGGAGGGGTAAGTCATAAGAGAGAGGGGCTCCAGGAAACTTTGGGAGACAGCAGTTACGTTCTCTGCCTTAAGTGGAGTGATGATTTCATGGGAGGAGACACATGTCAAAACACTGCATTGTACACTTTAAATATGTGCAGTTAGGTATGTGTCAGTTATACCTCAACAATGCCATTTTTAAAAATCCCAATACTGAGGAAGGAGTGGTGAACTGGAAAAATAACCATTTTCCATCATCATAGTAGAGATAAGTTCAGGCAAGAATCATCAAAAGTTGTTAAATAAGTCTGAGGGTGGGGGAATTCTGATGAAGAAGTGGATATGTGCATTGTCCTAAAGTGTCTCTATGTATATTACTTATTAGTTATAAGGAAAACTGTACAGTGGGAAAATCCAACTTTGGGTGATCAAAATTATCATCAGTCATGGGAAGGCAGACCCCTTGTTCCTCCAGGTGCAATACCTTGAAAAAGAGATACATTTTCATTTTCCAGTGTTCTGGTCAGGATGTATAACCCGAATCTAATCTAGAAGAAACATCAGACAAAACCAAATGGGGAAACATTCTATAACATAACTGGCTTATACTCTTAAAAATGTCAGTATCATTAAAGAAAGAAAGACTGAGAAACTGATTAAAGGAGAATAAAGAGACATAACAATGAAAGGCAGTACACAGTCCTGGACTGGATCTATAAACGGAGGAGAAATACCTGAAAGGACGTTAGCAGGATAATCGAAAAAAACTCGAATACGGACTATATGTTTATCAGTTCAGTTCAGTTCAGGTCAGTCGCTCAGTCGTGTCCGACTCTTTGCCACCCCATGAATCGCAGCACGCCAGGCCTCCCTGTCCATCACAAACTCCCGGAGTTCACTCAGACTCATGTCCATCGAGTCAGTGATGCCATCCAGCCATCTCATCCTCTGTCGTCCCCTTCTCCTCCTGCCCCCAATCCCTCCCAGCATCAGAGTCTTTTCCAATGAGTCAGCTCTTTGCATGAGGTGGCCAAAGTACTGGAGTTTCAGCTTTAGCATCATTCCCTCCAAAGAAATCCCAGGGCTGATCTCCTTCAGAATGGACTGGTTGGATCTCCTTGCAGTCCAAGGGACTCTCAAGAGTCTTCTCCAACACCACAGTTCAAAAGCATCAATTCTTCGGCACTCAGCCTTCTTCATAGTCCAACTCTCATATCCATACATGACCACAGGAAAAACCATATCAACGTTAAATGTCTCACATTTCATAATTGTACTTATTGTGGTTAGATAAGTGAATATCCTTGTTTGTAGGAAATATGCTTGAAAATATTAACTGGTAAAGGAGCATGATGTACATAATCTACTCTCAAATTAAAAGATAGATAATAGAGTGATGGAAGAAAAGTGGCAAATGTTGAACACTGTGCATATATTGGAGTTCTCCATATTATTTTTACAACTTCCCTGTAAGTTTTAACATATTTCAAAACAGAAGGTTTTAAAAATCTCCAGACAAATGACACACAGAGTCTCTGGGAATGACACTGAGGCACTAGGATTTTTAAAATCTTGGGGAAGTTCAGGTTGCCATATTTGGCAAGTAATAGCACAGTTTGCTCAGTTAAATCTGAATTTCAGATAAACAACCATGTTAAACACTTTTTATTACAAATACATCCCATGCAGGATTTGCTGCCTACCCAAGCAAGTACCCTCTTGGAATGCAATTCATTCTGCTGTCTGTCCTCTGCTGGTCTTCGATAGCTAAAATCATCTCCGTTTCCACTCTTGCAGAGAGATCAGGACTGGGAGATACTAAGTGGAGAGATAGGGATAGGGAGATATTAAATGGCCAGAATTTATGATGATGAAAAGAAACGAATCTAGCATTTTCTATAACGGTGGAAACGGTGGTTAACATTTTTTTAGTACTGATTATGCATACGATATTGTTGTTGTTCAGTCACCAAGTTATACCTGACTTCTTCATGGACTGCAGCACGTCAGGCTTCCCTGTCCTCACCATCTCCCAGAGTTTGCCCAAGTTCATGTCCATTGAATAGGTGATGCCATCCAACCATTTCATCCTCTGTCACCCTCCTGCCCTCAATCTTTCCCAGCATCAGGGTCTTTTCCAATGTGTTAGTGCTTCGCATCATGTGGCCAAAGTATTGGAGCTTCAGCTTCAGCATCAGTCCTTCCAAAGAGTATTCAGGGTTGATTTCCTTTAAGATTGACTGGTTTGATCCCCTTGCTTTCCAAGGGACTCTCAAAAGTCTTCTCCAGCACCACAGTTTAAAAGCATCAATTCTTCAACGCTCTGTCTTCTTTACTGTCCAGTTCTCACATCCGTACATGACTACTGGAAAGACCATCGCCTTGACTATATAGACCTTTGTCAGCAAAGTGATGTCTTTGATTTTTAACACACTGTCTAGGTTTGTCACAACTTTCCTGCCAAGAAGCAATCGTTTTCTAATTTCACAGATGCAATCACCATCCTCAGTTACAAGCAGGAGATGCCAAGTGTAAACATCAACATCTTAGGAATCAGTGAGTTAAAATGGATGGGAATGGGTGAATTTAATTCAGATGACCCCTATAATTACTACTGTGGGCAGGAATCACATAAAAGAAGTGGAGTAGCCCTCATAATTAATCAAAGAGTCCAAAATGCAGTACTTGGCTGCAACCTTAAAAACAACAGAATGATCCTGGTTCGTTTCCAAGACAAAACATTCAATATCACAGTAATTCAAGTCTATGCCCCAACCACCAGAGCCAAAGAAGCTGAAGTTGATCAGTTCTATGAAGACCCAGAAGAGCTCCAAAAACTAACACCAAGAAAGATGTCCTATTCTTGGTCCCCACAATCACGGTGGATGGTGGCTGCAGCAATGAAATTAAAAAACACTTGCTCCTTGGAAGAAAAACAATGACAAAACTAGACAGCATATTAAAAAGCAGAGACATAACTTTGCCTACAAAGGTCCATATAGTCAAAGCTATGGTTTTTCCAGAAGTCATGTACAGATGTGAGAGTTGGACAATAAAAAAGGCTGAGCATTGAAGAATTGATGCCTTTGAACTGTGGTGCTGAAGAAGACTCTGGAGAGTCCCTTGGATAGCAAGGAGATCAAACCTGTCAATCCTAAAGGAAATCAACCTTGAATATTAATTGGTAGGACTGATGCTGAAGCTGAAGCTCCAATACTTTGGCCTCCTGATGCAAAGAGCCAAGTCACTGGAAAAGATCCTGATGCTGGGAAAGATTGAGGGCAGGAGGAGAAGGAGATGACAGAGGATGAGATGGTTAGATGGCATTACCAACTCAATGGACATGAGTTTGAGTAAACTCCAGGAGATGGTGAGGACAGGGAGGCCTGACGTGTTACATTCCATGGGGTCACAAAGAGTTGGACATGACTGAGTGACTGAATAGCAAATTCATCATAGGGGACTGGAATGCAAAAGTAGGAAGTCAAGAGATACCTAGAGTAACAGGCAAGTTTGGCCTTGGAGTACAAAATGAAGCAGGGCAAAGGCTAACAGAATTCTGCCAAGAGAACACGCTGGTGATAGCAAACACCCTTTTTCAAAATATAAGAGATGACTTTACACATGGACATCACCAAATTATCAATACCAAAATTAGATTGATTGCATTCTTTGTAGCCGAAAATGGAGAAGCTGTATACAGTCAGCAAAAACAAGACCTATAGCTGACTGTGGCTCAGATCATCAGCTCCTCATAGCAAAATTCAGGCTTAAACTAGAGAAAGTGGGGAGACCACTAGCCCAGTCACGTACAACTTCAATAATATCCCCTATGAATATGCACTGGAGGTGACCAGTAGATTCAAGGGATTAGATCTAGTAAACAGCGCCTGAAGAACTGTGGACAGAGGTCCGTAATACTGTATAGGAGGCAACGAACAAATCCATCCCAAAGAAAAAGAAATGCAAGAGGGCCAGGTGGCTGTCTGAAGAGATTTTACAAATAGCTGTGGAAAGAAGAGAAGCGAAAAGCAAGGGAGAAAGGGAAAGGTCAGTCAGTTCAGTTCAGTCGCTCAGTCGTGTCCGACTCTTTGCGACCCCATGAATCACAGTACACCAGGCCTCCCTGTCCATCACCAACTCCCGGAGTTCACTCAGACTCACGTCCATCAAGTCAGTGATGCCATCCAGCCATCTCATCCTCTGTCGTCCCCTTCTCCTCCTGCCCCCAATCCCTCCCAGCATCAGAGTCTTTTCCAATGAGTCAACTCTTCGCCTGAGGTGGCCAAAGTACTGGAGTTTCAGCTTTAGCATCATTCCTTCCAAAGAAATCCCAGGGCTGATCTCCTTCAGAATGGACTGGTTGGATCTCCTTGCAGTCCAAGGGACTCTCAAGAGTCTTCTCCAACACCACAGTTCAAAAGCACCAATTCTTTGGCACTCAGCCTTCTTCACAGTCCAACTCTCACATCCATACATGACCACTGGAAAAACCATAGCCTTGACTAGACGAACCTTTGTTGGCAAAGTAATGTCTCTGCTTTTGAATATGCTATCTAGGTTGGTCATAACTTTCCTTCCAAGGAGTAAGCGTCTTTTAATTTCATGGCTGCAATCACTATCTGCAGTGATTTTGGAGCCCAGAAAAATAAAGTCTGACACTGTTTCCACTGTTTCCCCATCTATTTCCCATGAAGTGATGGGACCAGATGCCATGATCTTCATTTTCTGAATGTTGAGCTTTAAGCCAACTTTTTCACTCTCCACTTTCACTTTCATCAAGAGGCTTTTTAGTTCCTCTTCACTCTCTGCCATAAGGGTGGTATCATCTGCATATCTGAGGTTATTGATATTTCTCCCAGCAATCTTGATTCCAGCCTGTGTTTCTTCCAGTCCAGCGTTTCTCATGATGTACTCTGCATAGAAGTTAAATAAGCAGGGTGACAATATACAGCCTTGACGTACTCCTTTTCCTATTTGGAACCAGTCTGTTGTTCCATGTCCAGTTCTAACTGTTGCTTCCTGACCTGCATACAGATTTCTCAAAAGGCAGGTCAGGTGGTCTGGTATTCCCATCTCTTTCAGAATTTTCCACAGTTTATCGTGATCCACACAGTCAAAGGCTGTGGCAGTCAATAAAGCAGAAATAGATGTTTTTCTGGAACTCTCTTGCTTTTTCCATGATCCAGCAGATGTTGGCAATTTGATCTCTGGTTCCTCTGCCTTTTCTAAAACCAGCTTGAACATCAGGAAATTCACAGTTGCTGAAGCCTGGTTTGGAGAATTTTGAGCATAGGGAAAGGTACACCCAATTAAATGCTGAGTACCAGAGACTAGCAAGGAGAGACAAGAGGGCCTGCTTCAGTATGCATAAGGTAGCCAGTCTCTAAGGCGGCCTCCAATGACTCTGCCTCCTGGTAGCCACAGACGTGGAGTCCGTCCCACGTTGTGCTAATGCTGGCCTCTCTGACAACAGCATACAGGTTAGCTGGTGATACGTGGTATGTCGCTTCCGGGTTAGGTGTTAAGACACTTGGGCTTTCATCTTAGGCTGCGGGAAAGAAGCCAGCAGTGAGCAGCCTTGTGAAGACATCCACATGCTGAGGAACTAAAGCCTTCAGCCTAGAGTCATGGAGTGAACTTGGAAGCTGACCTTCGGGCCCAGATGAGTCTTCTGAGACTACAGCTCAGCTGACAGGAGAGACCCTAAGCCAGAACCACCCAGCCAAGTCTCTCTCACATCAGTGATCCTCAGAAATCATGAGCAATAAATGTTCGTTGCTTTAAACTGCTAAAATTTGGAGTAATTTGATAAACAGCATAAGATACCTAATGTATCAAGATATAATGTAACATAATGCATTTTCTAAGTATAATACTTTCCAAACCAATGCTCTGAAGTAGGAACTATTACATTCCTCATTTTGCCGGAAGGTAAACCAACGCACAAGAAGGACACATTACTCCAAATCACCCTTATAGGTGGACCTGTCTCCAAAGCCCTCAGCCCTCCTTGGCAATTTCAGCATCTTCTATGTTTTGGGTGCTGGCCTGAACCAACCTGGATGTATTATTTTGTATTATTTAAGTCTCATGATAGAGTGAGGTAAATAAGGTCATTCCAGAGAAAACCACCAGCCAACACTGTCAGGAAGCCCTCAAATTAACAAAACAAGTATTTCACACTTCCCATAAGCTAGGCAGAGCAGATTTTGTTTTCTGATCCCCAACTTAGAAACAATGAAGCTAAGCCTCTGTGTGGGTAAAGCCTTCAAGGAAACAAAGCCAAACAACCCCTGGAGTGGTGAGAGGGTGGAGCTGGAGCTTGAATCCTTCTACTCCTCTCTTTCCATCCTACCAGGCTACTCCCTAATCTAACTAAAACTTCATGTTTTCTGAAGTTACAGAAAGCTCTCCCCATATCCATTGCAGGAAAGTGTGTGTGTTGTATTGATGGGAGGATGGGGGGCACTCCCTGGGGACCCTGAAAATCACTTCATCCTTCATGTTCCCCATACAAGGAAAAGGAAGGGAAAGCCCTCACTTCCTACCCCTCTTTTTCTTTCACTGGGATGTGCTCCTACCCAGGAGAGTGAGAGGCTCAGGAAGGCTGTTCTTTCTGGGAGGGCCAGATCTTTGACCTTTTATTACCTAAATCCCAATTCTTTCAGTCCCTGGAACTGAGAACCTGTGGCCACCCCCCTCCCAATTCTAATTCCTCACCGCTCTTCTCCTGCAACTACTAAGGACTGAGCCCTTTTCTCAACAAACCAAAGCAGACAAAAACAAAACAAGAAACCCTCCCCAAACAAACAAAAAATCCCAAACCTTTGAAAACAGCAAGAAGGACTGGAGTTAGAGTGAAGTAAGTGTTAGTCACTCAGTCGTGTCTGACTCTTTGCAACCCCATGGACTGTAGCTCACCATGCTCCTCTGTCCATGGAATTCTCCAGGCAAGAATACTGGAGTGGGTTGCCATTCCCTTCTCCAGGGCATCTTCCTGACCCAGGGATCAAACCTGAGCCCCCTGCATTGCAGACAGATTCTTTACTATCTGAGCCACCAGAGGGGACTTCCAAACCAATCCCCTAGAGCAGATGGTCAAGAGAGGCTATAGGTAGTATATATTTTCTTTAAGATCTTTCTGAAAAGTATCTTGATCTGAATGGCAGTGGAGGCTAAGTGGGAAAAAATGTCTGGGACTATGCCTGTGTTTGTGATGTGACTCAAGGGGAAAGCTCTAGGTAATCCTTCCAGCAATCATGATAGACCAGATGACTCAGCAGAGTTTGTCAGGGTTCCCAGTCACCTCTTGTCTCCTCTTCAGAAGGAGAATAAAATCTGCCACCTGGTATAAGGAAGCTCCAAGAGGGATGGCTGCTTCCTGAGTCAGCCGGTGAGCCTGAAGACCGAGTGAATTTCTAGAACAGAATCCACGGCAGGGAGGCTGCAGCCAGCCCTCTGAATCACCTTGGCTTGGCTTCAGAGCCAGGCCTGGAACATCTGTGATGTCCCTTCGGGCCTCATGGGGGGCAAGGGTGAGTCACCTCCATGAGCTGGAAGAGCCAGGAAGCCCCCAAAGCTTTTTTGCTGCTCCAGCCCCCAGTGCCTCAATCAAGATGCCAGGAGGATCAGGGAAGCAGGATGCTGGGTTCTCTTGCAATAGAACTGCCATCACCCTCCCCTCCCCACTCTGATTCCTTGA
Source organism: Bubalus bubalis (assembly GCF_019923935.1). Taxonomy (NCBI): domain Eukaryota; kingdom Metazoa; phylum Chordata; class Mammalia; order Artiodactyla; family Bovidae; genus Bubalus; species Bubalus bubalis. The sequence continues at coordinate 25,527,478 of NC_059159.1, read as the reverse complement.
CTTCCTTGATTCCTCAGATACCCTCAGATCCACAGACCTTCTCCACCTGTCTGGGCCATCAGCCTTTGTGTCTGGGCTCCCAACCAGTGGGGCGTGTCTTCCTGCCTCTCCATCCCCTGTGTCCTCTCTGATCCCTCACATCCTAGAAATTCTCCACAGTAGAATTCTCTGCTCCCTCCTGAGCCTCTCTGCCCCACCCCCACTCCTGCACTGCACTGCTCTGGATTCTGCACACCACGGCACTGCCCATCGTGGCATTGACAGGCTGACTGGGTTGCCAGTTGGGTTTACAGAACTATTTTTTCAGTGTTTATTTTATGTATTTGGCTGCACTGGATCTCTGTTTCAGCATGGGGATCTAGGTGCACTCTAAGTTGTGGCATGTGGGATCCAGTTCCCCAGCAGGGATTGAACTTGAGCCTCCTGCACTGGGAGTGTGCAGTCTTAGCCACTGGGGGAAGTCCCTATTGAACTATTTCAATTAAGTTCAGCAGGCCCTTCTGATCCCCAGAAATTTCCCAAAGTCGTCTTTCCCATTCTCTGGCCTCCCAATATACCAGGCAGGGAGAGGGGCCTGTGGGCTCCCCTTAGAGTCTGGCATCTTCTCTGATCTTCTTCTCCAGGACCCAGGCTACATTTCTCCCTAATCTGTCCACTGCTGGGCATGAGAGCCCCATATCAAAGGGAAAAAGGGAGAAGGGCTTCATAAAGGTCAGTGCCAAGAGTGGGTAAGGTAGGGACCAAAAGCACAGCTGGTCTTCCAAGCAATCCTGCACCTCCACTCCAAATGAGTCCCCAGGGTACCCGGCGGGGGCTCAGGACTGCTGGGACCCATTCCAGAACCCTCCTTGATTTCGGTTGGGCATGAGACGTAAGGGTCCCAGGGAATGATGTCCCCCCTTTTTGGATAAGCTGTGCCTCCAGCAGAGGCCCAGGTTTGGACATCAACCCTTCTGAGCCCATTTACTGTGTTGCTCACCAGGAAGCAGGATCACAAGCAGCCTCCACACGCTCCTTGGAGGCCAAATCTGAACTGATGTCTAATCTCTGCCCATTGATAGCTAGGAGATGGAATTTGCAGAGCTTGCCCAGAGAGAAGTTTTCTGAGATGGTGGGAAATGGGTAGTGGGTAGGCGAGGTTTCTAGGAAGCAGAGGTGAGTGGCTGTCCCAGTCAGTTCCCCCTCATCCCACACAAGCACTTAATTTCATGCTGGACCTGTTCCCAGGCCGGGGAGTTGACCTGGAAAGGAAAGTGGCCTTTACTCGGCCCTGCAGCTAGCAGGGCTGTTTAGGGTTCAAAGTACCCACAGCAAGTGGAGAAGGGACAGCCTGGGCAGGAGGCCTTGGGGGTCGGCCAAACGTGCAGGCTGTGCCCTGTCCCTTCTGGACTGACAGCCCATGTGGACAGAGCCATGCACTAAGTGCTTGCAGAAAGAAAAGGGCGCCTCTCAACAAGTCTCCAATCCAAGGATCAGATACCACCCTTAACCTGAGGAAGCCTCCGTGCGATGGGGCACACAGCCTGGCTCCCAGTGCTGAGCTTAGAGCCCAGGGTCTGATGGAGGAGAGCAGGGCCTCAGGGGCCCCACTCCCATAGCGAAGACAGGGGCATATACTTCTCTCTTAGAGGAGAGCAGAGCGTTTGAGGAGAGAGACTTGGAGCTCATAAATCTCTCCAGTTAGAAAAGAGTTGTAGCTGGCCCGCTTTGCTCTGCGTCCCCACAGTGTCCATGATCCTCTTTTCCCAACTCTGCCTGCCCCTCAGCAGGAAGGTAGCTCAAGTGGAAGTTCTCAGTTCACAGCTCTCACCAGGAAACCCCCATCCTTCATGTTCCCTTAACCCTCTGCCCATCACTCTCCGCCCTTTCCCCAGCCAGCTGGACCCCCTCCTAGACATCTAGATGGAGACACTGCTGCGCTGACTAAGCCTTAGGCCACTGTGGCCCTATGCCCTCCAACCCAGGAGTAGCCTGATGCTGGTGGGAGTGACCCTACTCCAGTTAGTGCCACCCTACCTGCATCTGCCCTCACCAGGGGCATCCTTTCTAAGCGAGGGCACCTATAAAGGAAGTGGGGGGATACTGGGGCCCAGAAGGGGAAGGGGAAAAGAAAAGGGGCACTTAAGGTACCCTGCCCACAGGTCAAGCCCAGACAGCAGCTGGAGATCCCCAAATGTTAATCACCAATTAGCACAGTCCAAGTGGAAAGGACAACTTTATTACATGTAAAATGGACTTAATGTGGCAGGAGCTGTGGGCTTAATTTCTTGAGATAAGATGCTTTTAGGCTAATCAGCAGATCAGTGATGCCTGGATATAAAGGAGCCAGGGCAAACTTTCCTGAGGCAGGCTCTGAAGGGCCAGGAGGGAGGAGGAGAAGACCCCTGCCCTGTCCTTCTGGGTGAGCTGGAAAGGAAGCCTGGTAAGAGAGCAGCTGGGAAGGGGTGGCCATGGACGAGATACTGGAGCGGGGTGGGTCTCGGCACCCTAGTACTTTTCTTCTATACAAGTAATAAGAAGGTGACTTTAAGGGTTCCTTTAATACCCAGGTGACAAGGCAGGAAGGCAGGGTCTTGCAGCCGACACATCTCTAGAGCTAGTTTTGGTGCTCAGGGCTTGGAAGGAAAGTTCTGCTGAAGATGCCCTGCGGAAATGGGGCTCGCCCTTGGCAGAAGCATCAGACGTCCCTGAGTGGGGACAGTGAAGTCTGAGAAATGGAGAGGGCTTCTATTTGCGATTTTCACTTTGGGCAAGAGGGCTGAGATGATTTAGGTGACAGCCAACTTGAGAGCTGGAGACTCTGGAGGTGAAAATCTTGCCAGTTCACATGCCCATGATGTCTAGCCATGGGGGCCAGGAACGGGGCCATCCAGATGTACAAGCCTTCACTGCTTTCTCCTGCCAGGAACGCTCCCTGCTGCCCTCCTTCCTCCCTGCTTAGACTCCTCCTAAAATTCCCCAAACAGGTTCCATGTGCCTTCTAATGTCCCTTCTAGCTGTAATGCCAGCACCCCTCACCATCCCCAAGGTATTTCTCCAGGGTCTTAGAAAAGCTCTAACTCCCAAGGCCTGGCCCCCAGCTTCCAGATTCCCCACAGGCTCCAGGGCTCCTAAGTGCACCACCATACTGGCTGTCCCCTCAGCACAGGGCTTCCCTCTCACCCTTGTCCTTTTCTCTCTTATCTCAGGAAAGAACCCTTGGAAGATGTTGGCCATGAAGACCTTCTCCCTGCTGGTGGTGTCCCTGCTCCTGGCAGTGGTGCTGGGGGAGAAAGAAGAGGATCACTCCCAGCTGGGGTGAGAAAGAGGGGTCAGGTGGCTGGGGGGATGACTGGGTTCTGGTTTTCAAGAGACAGGTAAGAAAGGGAGGAATCCCAGGCCAAGAAGAAAGATGCTCAAGGGAAAACCTTACAGTAATCGGAGTGCAGAACGAGGCTAGAACCAGGGAGTATTTTTACCAGCTAAAATTGCAGCTGGAGAGATTGCAGTCAAATCTCTGGAAGGACTTCCCAGCAGTGAAGTGGCTGAAGTAGGTGAAAGTATCTCCCTGATGAAAGCCTTAACTGCTCATTTGTTTGTGCGTTTTATCAGATTTTATAGGCAGCTTCCTGTGTGCTCAGCACAAGGGATACACATGAAGAGTGGTCCGCAAATGCCACCTGTCCTCATGGAGCATATAGATCCAAGGGGAAGACAAAGACCCATCTAAGCAAACTTCAAACTGTCATGAGTGCTGTGAGGAGAGGCAGAGAAGGTTATGAGTGAATATAATAGGGGGAAATATAGTGAAGGGCAGGGAAGCCTGGTGTGCTGCAGTCCATGGGGTTGCAAACAGTCAGACATGACTTAGCAACTGAGCACACTCACACACAGTAGGGGACTCTGTTTGTGTGTTGGGGAGACCAAGAGAGACATGTCTGAGTAGAGTTAGGCCTTCTCAGATGCAAGGACAAACCATATGGCCCTATCAGCTTGGCCGTGTAAGTTTGAGACAATATCGTGTAGAAGTTAAAGACCGTAGACCTGGACCCAGACTAGCTGAGGGTCAGCCCGGGTCATGCTTGCACTAAATTAATCTTTCTGCATTGTGGTTGCTTCACTCACCAAAGACATGTAGTGTCTACCTCCTACACAATGAATTTATGTATTAAAGGGCTTGTACAGGACCTGACTCATATTAAGTCCTGTTTTATAAGAGCTCACTCTTATTAGGAAAAGTGAAAGTGAAGTCACCCAGTCATGTCCAACTCTTTGTGACCCCATGGACTGTAGCCTACCAGGCTTCTCCGTCCATGGAATTCTCCAGGCAAGAGTACTGGAATGGGTTGCCATTTCCTTCCCCAGGGGATCTTCCTGACCCAGGGATCGAACTCAGGTCTCCTGCATTGCAGGCAGACGCTTTACCATCTGAGCCACCAGGGAAGCCCATTATTAGGAAACTAAGAACCGAATAACTGAATTGGGTGGCACCAGGACAAAAGGAGCGAAGGAGGGAACTCTGATTCAGTCCTTGGGGATGAGGGAAACCTCTGATCTTTGCCCAGAAGCCAGAGCCTCACATAGTGAGGATGCAGGAAGTGGGCTCTTGAGTTGAGGATAAAGTCCCAGGGGCATGATGCATGGACAAAAGGGTGACTCCATAAAAACTGACTCCCAAGAAATGGGCTGCTTCCTTTTCAGATGGTGGTGACAATCATTTATTGTTGCGCTCTCTGCTCCTTCTATGGCACCTCGGTTTCCCTCTCTCTCCCCTCCCTGCCCCTCAGATTCCACCCTAAGGCCAGTGGCTCCCAGCCTCGAGCAACCAGGTATGCTGAGGGCACCTTCATCAGTGACTACAGTATCGCCATGGACAAGATCCGCCAACAAGACTTTGTGAACTGGCTACTGGCGCAGAAGGGGAAGAAGAGCGAGTAAGTCATGTGCACCCCCAACCCCTGCTCCCTGTGCCCCGTGTGATGCACAAGCCCAATGTGGTCTTTCACTTAGGTGCTGATTGGGAGCTGAATTGCATGGCAGTCCTGCCTGGGCTCCTGGCTCAGGCAGCAGTTCGGTCTGAGGGCAGGACGTGGGCAATTTTCCAATCCTTTGCTTCTAAGGGGAGGGGTCAGGGAAGGTGTTTTGGGCTCAGAGAGGCTCCCTAGGGGGCTGGGGATGAAGGCAGAGGAGCTGAACTGCTGCCAATGACTCTTCGGTGGTGGCAGCTTCAGACTTTGGAAACAAGACGAGCTGATCTCGGTCTTCTCTTTGCAAAGTCTCTTTCCCTGACTTTGCTGTTTGACCTGTATGGTAGCTTTTGAAAAGCTTTTCACTGACAGCTGAAGACAAGCAGTTGGGAGGTTGACTGAAGAAAGAGGTACCCTCTGCTCCTTGGGTTGAGGTACCAAATGGTTGGAGCTTCTTTGGACTGGAGAATATCTGGAATCGCCCCTGGCCCTACCTATTCCCTAATCTTTATTTTACCAGCTGGATACACAACATCACCCAGAGGGAGGCTGGGGCCCTAGAGCTGGCCCATCAGTCTAACAGGAAGGAGGAGGCAAAGGAGGAGCAGGGGTGAGTCTGCCCTAAAGGGAAGGGGTGGGGGTGGGGCCTCCAACTCACTCCCACCTCATTGTTCCCTTTCCCAGACCAGAGCAGGGCTAGGCCCCAGACAAGCATCCTCCCCTACCCAGAATTCAAAGAGGGGTCTTCACTGAGCTCCTGGAGATCAGCCCAAGCCTAAGGGAATAGCCTAGGAGGAATGGGGGTGGGGGTCCTGGGAGCGGATTTGGGGCTAGAGTTTCTAAGATTGATGACTTAATGTGCAGAGTCACCAAGTCCAGGAGAGACTCAAGTCCAGGAGCTCAAGGCTCCAGGAGGGACTTCAGAAACTGGCTTCTCCCTTTTTGTCTGCTAAACTTCAGGAAGGCTTTTATGGAACAAGGACCCTCCCAAGGCCAGTCCCCTGAAATCAGTTACCCTGTTTCTGTAGGAAGCTGAGGAATTGACACAGATCATTCTAAAGAGTGAACATTCCCAAAGTAATCTCTGGGGGGTTGGAATACACTCTGGGAAAACTGTAGAGGTGGGTGGGTGGGATGTCTCTTACCAGAATTGTTTGTCTGCCTGTATGGAAGAGCCTATATTCCCTGGCGGACAGATCTGGGCAGAGCTTTGAAAGCTGAGACAACTGAGAGGCAGCTGTGTTGACTTGCACCCCACACCCCCGCCCCACCTTGTCCCACCACGCTGGAGTCCCAGCCCCAGTGTTTACTCTCTCTGGGTGGGGCCCGGGCTTAAGGGGCCTGCCAGAGGCTTTCTTCTTTGTAGCTCCCTGCCCAAGAACCCCAGTAATGAAGATTTGCTAAAGCATTTACTGATTCGAGAGCTGCTGGCCTGGATGGTGGATCAGATGGAGCTCTGCAGGCTCAGGTGGGAGTTTGGCAGCTTTGGGCATATTGCATATTGGCTGTGAGCTCTCACTCTGGAGTCAGACGTGGGTTCAGATCTTCACCCCAACACAGGCTGACAAATTACTTACACTCTCTGAAACTTGAGACTTCTCAGGTGGCTCAGACGGTGAAGCATCTGCTTGCAATGCAGAAGACCCGGGTTCGACCCCTGGGTTGGGAAGATCCCCTGGAGAAGGAAATGGCAACCCACTCCAGTACTCTTGCCTGGAAAATCCCATGGACAGAGGAGCCTGGTAGCTACAGTCCATGGGGTCGCAAAGAGGCATTTTTGTGGAAGTCAGGGTTATTTAAACCACTTCATAGGATTTGGTGGGGTTTGAATAAGATAATGCTAGGAAAAGGGTGACAGCAACATCTGCAGAGTATTAAGAGTTTGCCAATGTTGACAGATATTAGTACCACTTTCACTGCTTCCTCAGTTTCCTCCAGGTGACACGCTGCTCTCACCTGCCCTACCCACCCAAGACCATAGCATCCTCAGCTTTCCCTCAGTACCCTTGTGCCATGGCAGCTTCTCAGTGATGAAACCCCTAGAGTTGGAGGAACGTTGCCCTTCTCTGTAGCTCCAGCTGGTCTCAGTAATCCTCGAATCCTCCTCCTCAGCTAGGAAGTCTTTCAGTTTATTAATATCATGTCTTAGAAGCAAAGGGATGGCTCAAAACCATGGAGAGATCCAGCCACTCGAACAGTGAGACAGGATATTCATTCAAGATGCAGACGCCAAGGTGCAGAAACAAAAACAAATTCAGACCGGTGATGGGAAGTTGAGGGATTGAGGGAACAAATCTGGAATGGCTTCCTGTAAGAGGGTTAGAAGGACCCTATGTGGCCAGAACAATGGAGAAAAAAGTATGAGAAAATCTCCTTGGTAAAGTGGGTAACAGTCTATGCACTTTTTGGAATAATTACCATTAGAAAGGTAATTGGGAGGTAGGAGGAGTTGAGCTGTGGCTGGGTGCCAGAATACACGTACTTTGCTGACTCTAAGCCGATATTCCCCTCCTCTCTCCACTCTGCACAGATTTCAGTGACTCTGACCAAACCCAAGCTCAGAACTGGACTCTGCCCTTCATTTACTCAGCTCTTGCTTCAGCTCCACTCCAAGATACTCCAAAGAAATCAAACTAAGTTTAAGCTGAAATAAATGTTTGTGCTCATTGTCAAAACGTAAGTGTCTGCTGATGACTAACTGGACGTTTGTCTGTGTGTGCACTACTCAGTGAAAAGGAGGTATGGCTCTTACCTATCTGTTAATTCATATATTGTTTCCATGAACACTTACTGGAAACCTAACACAGGCAGGGATTATGCTTAACACTGGGTATACAGCAATGGTGGAAACAGACACAATCATTGTCCCCAAGGGTTTACAGTCTAGTGATGGAGATGTACCTTAATCTTTATACAAACTGGGACTTCCCTGGTGGTCCAGTGGCTAAGACTCTGCACTCCCAAAGCAGGAGGCCCAGGTTTGATCCCTAGTCAGGGAACTAGATCCCACAGCTGAAGATTCTGCATGCAACAGAGAACCCCATAGATGGAGTAGGCAATCAGGAGGGCCTCTCTGAGAAAATGACGTTTAAGCTGAATGAGATTTTAAAAAATGTTTATTTCTTTTTGGCTGTGCTGGGTCTTCCTTGCTGTGTGGGCTTTTCTCTAGTTGCTGTGAGTGGGGGCTACTCTGTAGTTGTGACTTACTGGCTTCTCATCGTGGTGATGTCTTTGGTTGCGGGGCACAGCCTCTAGGGTGCGCAGGCTTCAGTAGCTGTGGCATGTGGGCTCTAGAGCTCATGTGCTCAGTTGCTTCGCAGTATGTGGGATCTTCCCAGACTAGGGATGGAACCCATGTTTCATGCATTGACAGGTGGATTCTTTACCACCGAACCACCAGGGAACCCTAAGCTGAGTGAGATCTGAAGGATAAAATGGCCAAATGGTGAAGAGAGACAATAAATATTAGCCCGTAGTATTGTTCTATGGCAAAACGGGCAATGGGGTGGAGAGAAGAGCACAAGTGGAGACTGGGCAGGTGGGCAGAAGCAGGGCCTCAAAGGCCACATTAAAGCTTTGGGATTTTATCCTTAGTGTAAGGGCAGGTCCTTGAAGGAGTGTGAGCAGGGGGAAGTCAGAGAAGATCTGTTTGCATCTCCAATCATACTGATGATGGTGAGAATTATATTGAGATGAAGAGGAATGAACATGAAATCCCTCTTGCAGGATTCTAGATTTCACACTATGGAGATGGCAGGGAAGGTGAAGCAAAGTGGGAGAACTCAGTGTGTCCAAAAGTCAATACCTCTTTCTTTCTGCATTTCAAGACTTTCCCACCTTGGTGTGCTGCCTTCTCTCACTGCCCTGCATCCACAGAAAGCAAGGCTGTCTCTCCTTCCCACTTAGTTATCTTTGCTAATGTCCCCCTCAGAGAAGGCAATGGCACCCCACTCCAGTACTCTTGCTTGGAAAATCCCATGGACGGAGGAGCCTGTTAGGCTGCAGTCCATGGGGTTGCTAAGAGTCAGACACGACTGAGCAACTTCACTTTCACTTTTTACTTTCATGCATTGGAGAAGGAAATGGCAACCCACTCCAGTGTTCTTGCCTGGAGAATTCCAGGGACGGGGGAGCCTGGTGGGCTGCCATCTATGGGGTCACACAGAGTCGGACACAACTGAAGTGACTTAGCATAGCAACGTCCCCCTATCCCCTTGATCTAGTCACGTTTTAGCAGACTAGAGTCAAACACCTAGATTCAAATCACTCTCTAGGTCTGTGACTTGGCAAGTTAGTTCCTCCCTCTCTCTGATGCTCAGTTTCTTGTCTGTAAAAAGATTAAAAAGTACTCACTTCATAGAGTTGAAGAATTTCAAGATAATGCTTGGCACAAAGTAACTTTTGTTATTATTATTCACACATGAAACATCAATTTAAAAACATGGGGTGGGGGTATTAGGACTTCTCTGGTGGTCCAGTGGTTATGACTGGCTTCTGGCTTCTGGTTCAAGATAGTCCAGTAGAAGGACGTGCACTCATCCCTATAAAAAAGCAACAAAATTGCAACTAGTTGCTGAACAACCATGGACAGGAGGACACTGGATCCACCAAAAAAGATACCCCACGCCCAAAGACAAAGAAGAAGCCACAACGAGATGGTAGCAGGGTCACAATCATGGTAAAATCTAATCCCATACTCAGCCAAGTGGGTGACCCACAAACTGGAGAACAATAATATCAAAGAAATTCTCCCACTGTTGTGAAGGTTCTGAGCCCCACGTAAGGCTTCCCAGCTTAGGGATCCAGCAAAGGGACTGGGAATTCCCAGGGAATCTGACTTTGAAGGACAGCCACATTTGATTACAGGACTTCTACAGGACTAGGGGAAACAGAGACTCGACTCTTGAAGGGCACAAACAAAATCTGTGTGCACCAAGACCCGAGGGAAAGGAACAGTGACCCCACAGGAGACTGAACCAGACCTATTTGCTAATGTTGGAGGGCCTCCTGTGGAGGCATGGGTTGGCAGTGATTCACCACAGGGATGGGGCCTTGGCAGAAGCAGTCCTCTTAAGCCATGGCCTAAGTCCTCTTGGAGTTCACCATTAACCCTACCATAGAGTCCAGAGACCCCAAGGCTGGGTGGCCTCAAGCCAAACAACTTAAAGGGAGGGATCAACTTCACCCATCAAGAGATAATTGGATTAAAGCTTTACTGAGCAAGGCCCTACCCACCAGAACAAGACACAGTTTTCCCCACATAGTCCCTCCCATCAGGAAACTTACACAAGTCTCATTCACGAAAGGGCAGACAGAAGAAGTGAGAAGAATCACAATCTCACAGCAGTTAGAATGAAAATCACACCACAGAAAGTTAATCAGGATGAAAAAGCAGAGAGTTATGTCCCAGATGAAGGGACGTGATAAGACCCCAGAAAAACAACTAAATAAATGGAGATAGGCAACCTTCCAGAAAAAGAATTCAGAATGATAGTGAGGATGATCCAGGATCTTGGAAACAGAATGGAGAAGATACAAGAAATTTTTATCAAAGACCTAGAAGAACGGTTCCCTGGTTGTTCAGACAGTAAAGAATCTGCCTGCAATGCAAGAGACTCAAATTTAATCCACTAGGTTGGGAAGATCCTCTGGAGAAGGGAATGGCTACCCACTCCAGTACTCTTGCCTGGAGAATTTCACAGACAGAGGAGCCTGGTGGTCTACAGTCCATGGGGTCGCATGGACTGTAGTCCATGGGGTGGGGTCGCAAAGGGTAGGACATGACTGAATGACTAACACTCAGAAGAACTAAAAAACAGAGATGAACAATATATTAGAAGGAATCAATAGTAGAATAAATGAGGCAGAAGAACAGTTAAGTGATCTGAAGAAAAGGATGGTGGGAATCATGACTGCAGAACAGAATATAGAAAAAAGAATGAAAAAAAAAAATGAAGACAGCCTAAGAGACCTCTGGGACAACATTAAAGGCACCAACATTTGCATTATAGGGTTCCAGAAGGAAAAGAGAGAGAGACAGGACCTGAGAAAATATTTGAAGAGATAATAGCTGAAAGCTTTCCTAATATGGGAAAGGAAATAGTCAACCAAGTCCAGGAAGCACAGAGAGTCCCAGGCAGGATAAACCCAAGGAGGAACACACTGAGACACATGGTAATCAAACTGACAAAAATTAAAGACAAAGATAAAACACTAAAAGCAACAAGGGAAAAACAACAAATAAAAAGAAACTCCTGTTAAGTTATCAGCTAATTTCTCAACAGAAACACTACAAGCCAGAGGGAATAGCAAGATTATTTAAAGTATTGAAAGGGAAGAACCTACAACCAAGAATACTCCACTCAGCAAGGAAAATTTTCCAGACAAGCAAAAGTTAAGAGAATTCAGCATCACCAAACCAGTAAAGGAACTTCTCAAGGCAGGAAACACAATCGAAGGAAAAGACCAACATAAAACAAACCCAAACAATTAACAAAATGATAATGTGCATGCTAAGTCACTTCAGTACAAGAGTACGACTCTTTGCAACCCACCAGCCTCCTCTGTCCATGGGATTCTTCAAGCAAGAATACTGGTGTGGGTTGCCATGTCCTCTTCCAGGGGATCTTCCTGAGCCAGGGATCAAACACACATCTCTTAAATCTCCTGCATTGGTAAGATGGTTCTTTACCCCTAGTGCCACCCAGAGGACCATGTTGCTGCTGCTGCTAAGTCGCTTCAGTCGTGTCTGACTCCGTGCGACTCCATAGATGGCAGTCCACCAGGCTCCCCCACCCCTGGGATTCCCCAGGCAAGAATACTGGAGTGGGTTGCCATTTCCTTCTCCACCCAGAGGACCATACATACCTATAATTACCTTAAGTGTAAATGGATTAAATGTACCAGTCAAAAGACATAGACTGGCTGGCTGGATGAAAATACGTACATGTATGCACTTCCACTTACAACACTTTACTTAACCCCCCAAATTGTATGTAACTATTTTATATTGTTAGGTTAATCATGTTTCCATTATGGCTTGCAACTGTAATTATCTTTTCTTTTTTGCCTGACTATTGATTGTGAAAGTTGATAAGCATCTTTTACTATTGTAATTATGTAACTATTATTCACTTAATAGCATTGTATCATGACTGGCCGACAGAAAATGATAGAATTCTAAATCACTAAAACTACTGTTTAATAGAAAAACCTGCAATCACTTTTTAAAATTCAGATGCATATCAGAATTATCTCGGAATTTTTTGAAAAATCCAAATGCCCAGGTATTGCTTTTTTTCCTCCGAAGATCCAGATGTGTTTCTAATGAGCAGCTATGTTTAAAAACAATTAGACTATATGAAGATTTTTTACTTTTATCTAGTTTGTTTCACTTTTTCTATTTCATATTCAGTGTTCCCATTTAATTTAGCTTATGTTTTCCAATTTCTCCATGTTTTTTAATGTTCTTTCTCAAGCCTTTATCAAGCATACTAGAAAAGTTTTTGTATTCATCAGTCAGTCAGTTCAATTCAGTCGCTCAGTCATGTCCTACTCTTTGCAACCCCAAGGACTCCAGCACACCAGGTTTCCCTGTCCAACACCAACTCCCAGAGTTTACTCAAACTCATGTCTATCGCATCGGTGATGCCATCCAACCATCTCATCCTCTGTCATTCCCTTCTCCTCCCGCCTTCAATCTTTCCCAGCATCAGGGTCTTTTCCAATGAGTCAGTTCTTCGAATCAGGTGGCCAAAGTATTGGAGTTTCAGCTTCAGTATTAGTCCTTCCAATGCATATTCAGGACTGATTTCCTTTAGGATGAACTGCTTGGATCTCCTTGTGGTCCAGTTCAGTTCAGTTCAGTCACTCAGTCGTGTCCGACTCTTTGCGACCCCATGAATCACAGCACACCAGGCCTCCCTGTCCATCACCAACTCCCGGAGTTCACTCAAACTCATGTCCATCAAGTCGGTGATGCCATCCAGCCATCTCATTCTCTGTCGTCCCCTTCTCCTCCTGCCCCCAATCCCTCCCAGCATCGGGGTCTTTTCCAATGAGTCAACTCTTCACATGAGGTGGCCAAAGTATTGGAGTTTCAGCTTTAGCATCAGTTCTTCCAACAAACACCCAGGACTGATCTCCTTTAGGATGGACTGGTTAGATCTCCTTGCAATCCAAGGGACTCTCAAGAGTCTTCTCCAGCTCTCGGCCTTAGCGCCATCTTTTGAGAAACCTCTGCGCCATGAGAGCGAAGTGGAGGAAGAAGCGAATGCGCAGGCTGAAGCGCAAAAGAAGAAAGATGAGGCAGAGGTCCAAGTAAACTTGTACACCCATGGAAGCCACAGAAGCAGAAACAAGGGAAGCCATAGGCCAGGGACGCTGGTACAAAGTGTGGACTGCATGCCTACTATCTAGAACTTATCAATGGATCTGGAACATCTGTGGCCATTCTGATCGCCTTGACCACCTTTTCGAGACCTACCTTGCTCATATCAAAGCCGTCCCTTTTGGTCCATTGCCCTGGACCTGTGATAACTATGGACTAGTTCTCTTCTCAGTTGTGGCTGAATGTAACGTGTACAATAAATCATCTCTTTTGCTGTCTTAGCTGAAGAAAAAAAAAAAAAAAAGAGTCTTCTCCAACACCACAGTTCAAAAGCATCAATTCTTCGGCGCTCAGCTTTCTTCACAGTCCAACTCTCACATCCATACATGACCACTGGAAAAACCATAGCCTTGACTAGATGGACCTTTGTTGGCAAAGTAATATCTCTGCTTTTCAATATGCTGTTTAGGTTGGTCATAACTTTCCTTCCAAGGAGTAAGCATCTTTTCATTTCATGGCTGCAGTCACCATCTGCAGTGATTTTGGAGCCCAAAAAAATAAAGTCTGACACTGTTTCCCCATCTATTTCCCATGAAGTGATGGGACCAGATGCCATGATCTTCGTTTTCTGAATGTTGAGCTTTAAGCCAACTTTTTCACTCTCCTCTTTCACTTTCATCAAGAGGCTTTTTAGTTCCTCTTCACTTTCTGCCATAAGGGTAGTGTCACCTGCATATCTGAAGTTATTGATATTTCTCCCAGCAATCTTGATGCCAGCTTGTGTTTTTTACAGTCCAGCGTTTCTCATGATGTACTCTGCATATAAGTTAAATAAGCAAGGTGACAATATACAGCCATGACGTACTCTTTTTCCTACTTGGAACCAGTCTGTTGTTCCATGTCCAGTTCTAACTGTTGCTTCCTGACCTGCATACAGGTTTCTGAAGAGGCAAGTCAGGTGGTCTGGTATTCCCATCTCTTTCAGAATTTTCCACAGTTTATTGTGATCCACACAGTCAAAGGCTTTGGCATAGTCAATAAAGCAGAAATAGATGTTTTTTCTGGAACTCTCTTGCTTTTTCGATGATCCAGCAGATGTTGGCAATTTGATCTCTGGTTCCTCTGCCTTTTCTAAAACCATCTTGAACATCTGGAAGTTCATGGTTCACATATTGCTGAAGCCTGGCTTGGAGAATTTTGAGCATTACTTTATTAGCGTGTGAGATGAGTGCAATTGGTTTGAGCATTCTTTGGCATTGCCTTTCTTTGGGATTGGAATGAAAACGGACCTTTTCCAGTCCTGTGGCCACTGCTGAGTTTTCCAAATTTGCTCGCATATTGAGTGCAGCACTTTCACAGCATCATCTTTCAGGATTTGAAAGAGCTCAACTGGAATTACATCACCTCCACTGGCTTTGTTTGTAGTGATGCTTTCTAAGGCCCACTTGACTTCCCATTTCAGGATGTCTGGCCCTAGGTGAGTGATCACACCATCATGATTATCTGGGTCGTGAAGATCTCTTTTGTATAGTTCTTCTGTGTATTCTTGCCACCTCTTCTTAATATCTTCTGCTTCTGTCAGGTCCATACCATTGCTGTCCTTTATCGAGCCCATCTTTGCATGGAATATTCCCTTGGTATCTCTAATTTTCTTGAAGAGATCTCTAGTCTTTCCCATTCTGTTGTTTTCCTCTATTTCTTTGCACTGATCGCTGAGGAAGGCTTTCTTATCTTTCCTTGCTATTCTTTGGAACTCTGCATTCAGATGTTTATATCTTTCCTTTTCTCTTTTGCTTTTTGCTTCTCTTCTTTTCACAGCTATTTGTAAGGCGTCCCCAGACAGCCATTTTGCCTTTTTGCATTTCTTTTCCATGGGGATGGTCTTGATCCCTGTCTCCTGTACAATGTCACGAACCTCCGTCCATAGTTCATCAGGCACTCTATCTATCAGATCTAGTCCCTTAAATCTATTTCTCACTTCCACTGTGTAATCATAAGGGATTTGATTTAGGTCATACCTGAATGGTCTAGTGGTTTTCCCCACTTTCTTCAATTTAAGTCTGAATTTGGCAATAAGGAGTTCATGATCTGAGCCACAGTCAGCTCCTGGTCTTGTTTTTGCTGACTGTATAGAGCTTCTCCATCGGTCCAAGGGACTCTCAGAAGTCTTCTCCAACACCACAGTTCAAAACCATCAATTCTTTGGTGCTCAGCTTTCTTTATAGTCCAACTCGCACATTCATACATGACTACTTGAAAAACCATAGCTTTGACTAGGTGGATCTTTGTTAGTAAAGTAATGTCTCCGCTTTTTAATATGCTGTGTTGGTTGGTCAGAGGTTTTCTTCCAAGGAGCAAGCATCTTTTAATTTCATGGCTGCAGTCACCATCTGCACTGATTTTGGAGCCCCAAAAAATAAAGTCTGTCACTGTTTCCATTGTTTTCCCGCCTATTTGCCATGAAGTGATGGGACCAGATGCCATGATCTTAGTTTTCTGAATATTGAGTTTTAAGGTAACTTTTTCACTCTCCACTTTCACTTTCATCAAGAGGCTTTTTAGTTCCTCTTCACTTTCTGCCATAAGGGTGGTGTCATCTGCGTATCTGAGGTTATTGATATTTCTCCCGGCCATCTTGACTCCAGCTTGTGCTTCATCCAGCCCAGCATTTCGCATGATGTATTCTGCATGTACGTTAAATAAGCAGGGTGATAATATACAGCCTTGACGTACTCCTGTCCCGATTTTGAACCAGTCTGTTGTTTCATGTATAGTTCTAACTGTTGCTTCTGACCTGCATACAGATTTCTCAGGAGGCAGGTCAGGTGGTCTGGTATTCCCGTCTCTTTAAGAATTTTCCACAGTTTGTTGTGATCCACACAGTCAAAGGCTTTGGCATAGTCAATAAAACAGAAGTAGATGTTTTTCTGGAATTCTCTTGCTTCTTTGATGATCCAGTAATGTTGGCAATTTGATCTCTGGTTCCTCTGCCTTTTCTAAATCCAGCTTGAACAACAGGAAGTTCATGGTTCACGTACTGTTGAAGCCTGGCTTGGAGAATTTTGAGCATTACTTTGCTAGTGTGTGAGATGAGTGCAATTGTGCGGTAGTTTGAACATTCTTTGGCATTGACTTTCTTTGGGATTGGGATGAAAACTGACCTTTTCCAGTCCTGTGGCCACCTCTGAGTTTTCCAGATTTGCTCGCATATTGAGTGCAACACTTTCACAGCATCATCTTTTAGGATTTGAAATAGCTCCACTGGAATTCCATCACCTCCACTAGTTTTGTTCTTAGTGATTCAAGTGGGCTTCCTAAGGCCCACTTGACTTCACATTCCAGGATGTCTGGCTCTAGGTGAGTGATCACATCATTGTGGTTATCTGGGTCATCTTTTTTGTATAGTTCTTCTGTGTATTCATATGTATACATAAATTATATATATAATATACATTTTGGAAAACTTACAATCTTTGACTAGCTAAACAATTTATGACATTTTGATTCTACTTGTTCAACTTAATATGAATAGAATGCTAGATTTCTAATTTATATTCACTCAAAACTTTGATATAGTTTCATGTATTTTGGTATCTAGTAGTATTACCGATTAAAGTCTAGAAAGTTTATTATCTTACTGATTTAAAAAAAATTTGAATGAGGCTTGAAACTTCTAATCTAATGCAGAGAATATAAAGAAATACTATGTTGCAAAAAAAAGAAAAGAAAATGGGAATTTAGACCATCAAGTTTTTGCACTTGGTCTTATGTCCCTGGATATTTTCCAATGTTTCCTAGTTTATAGTCTATGGGAACTTGAATAGAATTTGTATCCTACTCTTGTGTGAAAACTGTATAAATCTTAATTATGTTGAATTGGTTCATAATGCTTTTCAGGTCTACTATATCCTTCTACTTCTCTGTATATTCATTTTATTAATTCTTGAGAGTTTGATATTAAAACTCCAACTAAAAATCTTAATTTATCTACTTAAAAACTAATTTCAATATATAGTGGGTCTATACCTTGTTCTGTATTTTCCAAGTCTCCTGTGTGTGTTATCATATTTTCATAATTAAAAAAAACAAAACAAAAAATACTGTGCTTCCACTGCAGAGGTAAATGGTTTTATCCCTACACAGTGAAGTTTTTCATGCTGCATGTAGGGGCAAAACAAACAAACAAAAAACCCCAAAGTATTAGTTTAAATTCAGGGACTGGCAAACTGGATTGGCTGAATGGCTGGGCTGGTAAACCAAATAAGCTAAGTGCTGCTACTGCTAAGTCACTTCAGTCGTGTCCGACCCTGTGCGACCATAGACGGCAGCCCACCAGGCTCCCCCGTCCCTGGGATTCTCCAGGCAAGAACACTGGAGTGGGTTGCCATTTCCTTCTCCAACGCATGAAAGTGAAAAGTGAAAGTGAAGTTGCTCAGTCGTGTCCAACTCTTAGCGACCCCATGGACTGCAGCCTACCAGGCTCCTCCGCCCATGGGATTTTCCAGGCAAGAATACTGGAGTGGGGTGCCATTGCCTTCTCCGAAGCTAAATGAGGACCCTGTAAAACAAGGAGAAAGATTGGGACTGTGAAAATGGGAAAGAAATGTGACCCTAAAGGCATTCTGATGACCAAATAAAACTCCTTGGAGAACTGAATTTGCCTGAGGGCTGCCAGTTTGTAATCTCTTCCAGTTGTAACATTTTGGGTTTCCTTTCCTTTAACCTCCTTGAGTTCTAAAAGTATGCATCACACAATTTAGAGCATGCCTTTATTCAGAGGATATATTTTAGTGATTCTCCATGATAGAGCTGACTGCATTGAGGAGGAGTTTGGATCTACATTTCTGCAATCTTGGGTGTCTCTGTGAGTCAATGAATCTGAAAGGGTTATTTTAAAAAGTTTTGTACAACTGTCTTACAAATGCCAGGCATTTGTGCTCAGTACTTTTAAACATAATTTTTTTTTCAACTTTTGGTGGTTTTTTTACTCTTGTTTTTGTTCATACTTGTAAATATCAGTTTTTAAAAATCATGGTGATCTCATTTAATTTAAAGCCTCATCACAATCCTTCAAGATAATGGTAATGTAATAGCTGCTAACCACGCACTATACTGCCTCCATGAGGCAGAGAATTATAAGCCCATGCTCTAAGCCATTTTGCAGTAAGACCCGTGACTCACTAGTCACTTAAAGCAAGTGAGGGCATCTGGGTTGGTCAGCATTCAGTGGTGTACTGAACCAAAGTGCTTCTAAGAGCATTATGAAATTGGCAGTAATTTTGTGAGCAGGTTGCAAAAGCACTGATAACTTGAAACAATAGCTTGAAAGGGCATACTCAGAGTATTTACACTATGGAAATTGGCAAATGCTATAAATCAGATCGCCTCTCTTCCAACCTAGAGAGGTGATTATTTACCAGCACATTATTGGTCAACAAACTTTCTCTTATAGAGGAGAACAAATGTATCTGAAAAAGGAAATAAGCATGTCTGCTCATGGGTGCCAATGAAGTTTATCAAGGGCCAATGTGTGTACTTCAAGAAGCATGCATGCATTTGAAGGTGCGGGCGTGCTAAGTCTCTTCAGTCGTGTATGACTCTTTGTGACCCTATGGACTGTAGCCCGTCAGGCTCATCTGCCCATGGGGATTCTCCAGGCAAGAATATTGGAGTGGGTTGCCATGCCCTCCTCAGGTTATCTTCCCAACCCAGGGTTCACTTCAGTTCAGTCACTCAGTCGTGTCCGACTCTGCAACCCCATGAACCGCAGCACACCAGGCCTCCCTGTCTATCACCAACTGCTGGAGTCTACCCAAACCCATGTCCATTGAGTCAGTGATACCATCCAACCATCTCATCCTCTGTCGTCCCCTTCTCCTCCTGCCCTCAATCCTTCCCATCATCAGGGTCTTTTCAAATGAGTCAACTCTTTGCATCAGGTGGCCAAAGTATTGGAGTTTCAGCTTCAGCATCAGTCCTTCCAATGAACACCCAGGACTGATCTCCTTTAGGATGGACTGGTTGGATCTCCTTGCAGTCCAAGGGATTCTCAAGAGTCTTCTCCAACACCACGGTTCTCTGAAGTAATGAGTGTGAATGAGGGGGTCAGTTTGTACATGTTAAGGAGTCACAGAGTGAAAAATGAGGTCGGTGTGTCTAGATGGCGTCAGTGAGGATCTAAAGGACTGAGTTTTTTTGTGTTAAGCAGTGGTATAGTAAGAATATGAAAATATGAGCTCAAAATCAATGTGTGTATGTATGAGGTTAGCATGTTTTTCATAGTCAGGGGTGGGTAGGTATAATGGAGGATTGAGTGTGTATGAAAGTGTCAAATACATGTGTTGGAGGGGACAAATCTGTGTTTGTGAAAGTAAGTTTGTGTTTAAGGGGGCTTATGTTATCTATGTTCAGTATCTGAGGGTATGCATCAGAATGAACCTAAAGGTATGACTATGATAGCCTGAATAACTGTTTCAGCCTTAGTCCTTGAACCTATTAATATTACATTCTGCTTCAAAAGAGATGAAAATACAAAATAACAGTGCTGAATATTTTTAGCATGATAGAGCATTATTTCTCTACCTGGAAGCAGGTAGCCTAGGGCTGGTGTGACAGCTTGTCCCATAAAATCCTCAGGGACCTAAACTCTTTGGGCTCATGCTCCACCATCCCTCAAGGCCCCAAATGCCAACTAAATATCCTGCCACCTATCTCTGCTCTCATCCTATTTCCTGAGGCTGTGCCGTGTGGCATGCACAATCTTAGTTCCCCCATCTGTGCCCCCTGAATTGGGAGCACAGAGTCTTAACCACTGGACCGCCAAGGAAGTCCTGCTCCCATCCCCCCCCCCCTTTTTTTTTTTTTGCTGCTCTGGGTCTTCACTGTGGCACCATAGGCTTCTTTTGTTAAGAGGCTTAGTGGCTCTGCAGCATCTAGGATCTTAGTTCCTGACCAGGGATGGACCTGCATCCTCCTCTTTGCAAGGTGGATTCCTAACCACTGGACCACCAAGGAAGTCCCTCAGGTCCTCTTTTTATCCTTTTACTTGAAGACACTCTGGTAACATTAGTCACATTCATGGTTTTGCCTTGACCTGTAGCCCAGCCCGTATCTTTGCGCAGAACTTCAAACCAGTATATCTGAATGACAATTGGCCATCTCTTCTGTGATGTCACACAAACCTCAATTTCAGCATTTTCAAAACCACTCAGTTATTTTCTCAACTTCATCTTGTAGTCTGTTTTACCTCTCTGAATGGCACCACCCTGTTGCTTAAGCCAGGAAGTTGAACATCCTGCTAAGTTTTCCCACCCACTCTGTCCCCATCTCAGGCTTCCCTGGTAGCTCAGCTGGTAAAGAATCTGCCTGCAATGTGGGAGACCCCGGTTTGATTCCTGGGTTGTGAAGATCTCCTGGAGAAGGGATAGGCTACCCACTCTAGTATTCCTGGGCTTCCCTGGTGGTTCAGCTGGTAAACGATCTGCCTGCAATGCGGGAGACCTGGATTCGATCCCTGGTTTGGGAAGATCCCCTGGAGAAGGGAACAGCTACCCACTCCAGTATTCTGGCCTGGAGAATTCCACAGACTGTATAGTCTGTGGGGGTCACAAAGAATCAGACACGACTGAGCAACTTTCACTTGGTGCCCCCATCTCATCAGTTTTACCATCCCACCTTAATATGTCCTGAATTTGTCCCATTCTCGCTATCCTTACTGCCACCATCTTAGTTCCCCCCTTACCATTTCTTCTTTGGACTGCTACAACTGACTCAAAAATTAAGTCTAGGTTGCCACTAATTTTCCTGTAACAAAAATTTATTACTACTCTCTGATTTAAGAAACCTCCATTGGCTCCTCCAAACCTCTACTGGCTCCTCCTTTGCAAGACTCAATAATGTTATGGAAATCACCTACTTAAAAAAAAAAAAAAGTGAAAGTGTTAGTCGCTTAGTCCTGTCTCCCTCTGCAAACTCAAGAACTGTAGCCCGCCAGGCTCTTCTGTCTATGAGATTTTCCAGGCAAGCACACTGGAATGGGTAGCAATTCCCTTCTCCAGGGTGACGAAAGCCAGTTCAGCGGATCTTCCTGACCCAGGGATCAAACTCAGGTCTCCTGCATTGCAGGCAGATTCTTTACCATCTGAGCCACAAGGAGAGCCCTTGGAAATCACATATGGAGCTTTCTAAACACACAGAAAACTGATTGTATCACAGACCTGATGAATAACAAACACAGCTGATATTCATGTGCTTTGTTATATATTTTCTGGCTTATTTCTCATAACTTCATGAGTAGGTATGACTCTTTCACAACTGTGGATGGAACACAAGTGATTAAGGTATTTGCCTGAAGTTCCCTGGTGGCTCAGTGATAAAGAATCCACTTGCCAATGCAAGAGAAACGAGTTCCATCTCTGGGTGAGGAAGATACACCTGGAGAAGAAAATGGCAACCCACTCCAGTAAATCCCTTGGACAGAGGAGGCTGGCTGGTTATGGTCCATGGGGTCTTACGAGTAGCACACGACTTGCGGCTCAGACGGTAAAGCGTCTGCCTGCAGTATGGGAGACCCGGGTTCGATCCCTGGGTTGGGAAGATCCCCTGGAGAAGGAAATGGCAACCCACTCCAGTATTCTTGCCTGGAAAATTACATGGACTGAGGAGACTGGTAGGCTACAGTCCATGGGGTCGCAAAGAGTCGGACACGACTGAGCAACTTCACTTCACTTAAAGAGACTAAACAACAACTGGATCATATGTAGTGGAAGCTACGAGCTAGGTAAACTAATTTCAGAGTCCAAATTCTTAACTGTAAGGCATTCCACAGTCAGAAGCTCTGAGTGATTCCAAAAGGTAAACCCTATTAGCATAGAATGGATTGCTGTATGCTTGATACGGAATCCTTGGTATCCAACTCAGCGTATGACACTCGGTAGACAGCCAGTGAGCAGTGGCGGACCTCCACCTGGAAGCTGGGGTGGCAGTTGAGGACGGCCACAGGAAGTTAAGAGGATCCGAGGAGTACACGTGGGTGGGAACACCCGGCCGCAGTTTTGCAGCTCCTTCTCGGCGTAAGAGGCGGGGCCGCTGGGCCCTTGGCGGTGGGCGATATCAGCCCCGCAGCCGGAAGCCTGGACGTAACTTCCGTCGCGCGAAGATGACGTACGACACGCGCTTCCGCGTCGGGGAGCCGGTGGCGGATCCCGGGAAGTGGAGACCCGGGGTCCCGGCAGCGGGGCGGCCCGCGGGCCACGGCGGGGATGCACCGTCGTGGGGTGGGAGCTGGCGCCATCGCCAAGAAGAAGCTTGCCGAGGTGAGGGGAAGAAGGCGGACCCACAGCCATCCCTGACTCGAGAGAGACAGTTCTCTCCGAGCAGAGCTCTATACCCTCAAATAGCCTCCCGAAAGAATTTGACGCGGGCTTCTCGGATTCCGGGGAGCTGAGTTTCTCCAGCTTCCGGTGGATTGGAATGGCACCATCCCCAGACCCATCAGTCCTTTTCCCCACGCCCCTCAATTTGATTACAAGGGAGTTGTCTGTTCCCTCCTCTCCCTAAGAAAAACCATTTGCGAGATCCTCCTCTTATCATACTTCTGCGGAGGCGATACAAGTGGGAGCCCCCAGCATCCATTCTTTCAACTCATCTTGGTCTCTTTGCCTTGACAGGCCAAGTACAAGGAGCGAGGGACTGTCTTGGCTGAGGACCAGCTGGCCCAGGTGAGTAGGTTGGAGGGCTCCAGGTAGCAAGAGAGATCCCACGAGGCTGGGCAGGACCCCTCTGATATAAACCAGATTGTTTGGACCAACCAAAAATAGAGTATTTGGCAAATCCTGATTTCTGTGCTGCTCAGATCATTTAGGTGACTTGCTAATAACAACGATAGCTGACATCTTTGAATGATTACCTACTTTCAGCATCCCAGGCATATGTCCATTTTCTTTAGGTACGCTGTCTTTTTCATTCCTCTTGACAGTTCTATCAAGAAAGAACTCTGTTCTTTGCAGTTTAGAATTGAGGGCGCTGAGGTGTTAAGTGCTTTATCCAAGGTTACATAGATCGTAAGTGGTAGAAGATTTCACTTGGTAAGTAAGTGGTAGAAAACTTAAGCCATGTTAGTGGCTGAAGATTTCCTATTGTGTGAATGCTTCAAATTTGATTATTAGGCGCGTCTTTGATTTGGGTCTTTTGAGTTTTTACTTTAAATGCCAAAGAATAACATGGAAATACTGCCTAACCTCTGGCACCCACCACCATCACATCTAGGTGCGTACCAGAAGTGTGTGACAGTGATGAGGGTGTGGTTCCTGCAGTTTCCTTCTCTAGTATTTCCTTCTCTGTACATGCCCTCTAGTGTACTCATTCATTTTTCCTGGTGAAGAAAAGGAGGCAGTGAGGCAGGGAAATGGGGCCCTTGAACTGAGGAAAGAAGGTAGACACAGGCTGTGCTCTTCAAAAAGTCCCAGTCATAGAGGGAGATAACATGCAGGAATCAACTGGAAATGGTGACTATAATAACATACTCATTTTTAATAGGAGAAAATGAGAGGAGATGCTGGGCCAGGAGTGGTTATTCTTGGTGGGTTGAAGATAGGCTTTGTTAATTAGGGAAAGAGGAGTAATGCAAATAGGAAATCAGAATAGCCCCTGAAGCTAAAAAGAATGTAGCTTTAGAATGTAATGTGGTAGACTGTAGACTCAAAACCCTTCCTCAGAGATTCTTTATCCAGGGTTATCCTCAAGGAGGTCCTTGACCCAGAGATTCAACAACACGTTGATTCATGCCAGGCTTGCTTACTCCCCTATCTAGCTTTTCTGTCAGTTGCTGAAGATTTCCCACTGTGTGAATGCTGCAAAATTGATTGTTAGGTATCTTCAATTAATTTCATTAGATTTTTTTAAATGATTTTATTTTATATTGGCATATAGTTGATTTACAGTGTTCTGTTAGTTTCAAATGTACAGCATGTTGAGTCAGTTACACAATATCTGTTCTTTCTCAGATTCTTTTCCCATATGGGTCATTACAGAATATTGAGTAGAGTTCCTTATGCTATACAGTAGGTCCTCATTTGTAGGTCCTTCAGTTTAATAACATTCCCCCTGCCGCCCCAGGAAAAAGAAAAGCACTTACAACATATTATATAATGAGTTGTTAAGAGAGTAAATCCTAAGAGTTCTTATCACAAGGAAGAACGTTTTTTTTCTATTTCTTTAATTTTGTGTCTGTATGAGATGGTAGATGTTCACTAAACTTAACTGTGATCATTTCATGATGTATGTGAGTCAGATAATTATGCCATATAATGCCGTATATACAGTGCTATAAGTCAATTTTATCTCAGTAAAACTGGAAGAAAGTGAATGAATGAGTAAATACGAAAATTTTTAAAAAAGAAAGAATGGGAAAGAAAAAATTGTTAGATGTATGCTGACTTTAGAACAGAAAACACGTAGGGAAAAAATGTGTATTTTAGAATTGAAGCAACATTACAGCATCTTGTTTCTGTTACAGCAGAACTGTGAAGGAGAGGCAGGAAAAAAAAGGAAGGGAACAGTTAACAGTATAATGGTAGTCCTGAAGACAATAGGTTATTTCAGCCTTTGCTGTGCCACTGGCCCAGGGACCTACTCTTGGCATTTAGTTATCATTTGGTTGGGTTGCCCCTAACCTTCCCTTTGTTCATCCTGCAGATGTCAAAGCAGTTGGACATGTTCAAGACCAACCTGGAAGAATTTGCCAGCAAACACAAGCAGGAGATCCGGAAGAATCCTGAGTTCCGGGTGCAGTTTCAAGACATGTGTGCCACCATTGGAGTGGATCCTCTGGCCTGTAAGGAATCTGTGG
Organism: Bubalus bubalis; assembly: GCF_019923935.1. Taxonomy (NCBI): domain Eukaryota; kingdom Metazoa; phylum Chordata; class Mammalia; order Artiodactyla; family Bovidae; genus Bubalus; species Bubalus bubalis. The sequence goes on along the minus strand of NC_059159.1, from coordinate 25,502,355 downwards.
GGGTACAGTGTTCTAGGGTTGCTAAGGGGCAGAGCTCACCTAGTTGTCATCACTATTGCTGGAACATCTTCTGTAAAGGCTTACAGGGAGATCCTAGCAGGATAGGGAGTACCTAGCAGGATAACTGAATGTCCAGTTTGATGGGAACGATGGAGAGGCTGGAGTGCAGGCTGAGTGGACAGTGTACATGATCTTGGAATGACCTGCTCTAAAACTTTTTTATGACTGTTTTTTCCCTTTATTAAAAAAAAAAATTTAGTTTTGATAAAAAGTGGTATGTGTTTCAGTCAACAAAGAAAATAAAAGAAAATGAGAAAGAAGTCTTTTGACCCTGCCTGTTATTGCAGAGATAAAGTATGGTTAAGGTATATTTACTTTCTAGACATAGAAAGTAAATCATATTCACTTCATCATATTTATAAATTATTTTTTAAAGATATATGGGATTATGCTGTAATTACTACTTTATAACCTGCATTTTTTACTCAATAAAATATCTCCAGTGGACTTTCGAATGCCAGGTCAGCTTATACTCTTAGCTTTGTCTAGACCATATATCCCATTATATTTGACTCTGAGCCAGAGATATCAGCCAAATAGAACTGCTTTTTAGATTGCCCACCTTTAAAACTTTCTGAACCTGTTGTTTAGTAGGAATAACCAAGAGTCAGATGGTGTTGAGTATCCTGAGTCCAGAAGGGCTTAACACTGGGCAGAGAAGACTGCCCATAGAGTAGATGTTTTAATCTAGCTTTGAAAGAAAAAGTTAACTAATGAATAACCTAGCTTTTGTTTTTCTGTCTTTTAGCTGGAAAAGGATTTTGGTCTGAGATGCTAGGCGTGGGAGACTTCTATTACGAGCTGGGTGTCCAGATAATTGAAGTGTGCCTGGCCCTGAAGCACCGGAATGGAGGTGAGGGTGGTTGAATGGAGTCCTGTGGACTGGGCTTTGGGCTTCTCTGAGAAAGAAAAAAAGAGTCTTGAAAAATGATCTTTCCAATCTGGCAGTCTGCAGGCCAATAAGGTCTTGAGAAGCTGTTTGGTCCTGAGAAGCACATTAGTGCTTCATGCAGTTGAATTCATGGCTGGTCTCCATGGCCAGCGGTAAACATGAAGGATTCTCTCTATTCTCCAAAGGTCTTTGGTCAGGAAAGCTTAGCTCCTAGTTGTTACAGAACATATAGGGAGGTAGAAAATAGGCCTTTCCTCCTGATAGATGATATGTCTGGATTATGATTTTCTCATTAGTAACCATAGGCCTGCTCTGCTTCTCCAAGGTGTGGTGATGTCAACTGAGTCTCTGTGCTACCCAAAATGTGACCTTCAAAATGGTCATCCAGTGGTGTCATCTTAATAAGCATACTGAATGGTCTTAAAGCTTAAAACCAGTTAGAAATCATTGGCTGTAGACACAGCCCTGGTGTCAAGAGAACATTTATAGTTTTTCAGATATGATGCTGACTTTTTTAAGTCATAAAGGTAATCCTTCAACTGCTTTCTGTCCCCCCTCTCCAATAGGTCTGATAACTTTGGAGGAACTGCATCAACAGGTGTTAAAAGGAAGGGGCAAATTCGCCCAGGATGTCAGCCAGTAGGTTTTGTCTTCCAACCTCTTGGAGTATAGAAAGGTCTTTAAAAATCAGGTGGAAATCTTTTCTCCTTACTGTTTGTAGATCTAGGCTAGTTTAGAAATCTTTTATTCACCCTTTATGATCAGAAGAAACATTTTTATTTTAGAAAACTGAAAAGAGATATAAAAAAAAACCAAACCACCCATTGTTTCTCAGCTGAGAGATTATAACTATCAAACATTTTGACAGATTTCCTTCTAAGCATGCATAAATATGTGAATGTGTGTATGCACACACATTTTTTTTTAATAAACATACTTGAGGGGGTGTATACTCTTGACGTTATTTGTGGTCAAGGAGATTAGAGCAGGCACTGAGAAAGGCTGGGGAAAGGAGTTGAGCTCAGAAGATGGGGTCTAAATGGGCCTGGTTCACTAGCCTTTATGCATGACTCCAATTTGAGAAAAGGTGAAAAAAGCTAATCAGTATGTAGACTGCATATGTGGTCTGCACATTTTCAGACATGGGTTTTCTTTTCTAATTTCAGTTAATTGTCAACTAAGAAATAAGAAAATCGAACACTGCTGGGTCTGAATTTCTAAATGGCAGTAATCAGCTGGGTTGCCCCCTTTCAAATGGATAAGCATTCTGTATTTTGCCATGGTTCACACTACTGCCTATTAAGTTCAGCTCGCTTAGTCCCATTTCCTGATGGGCTCCTGGAAGCATGGTTTTTTACCTCTGGTGTTGGAATGGCTTGTTGAATGGAAAGCCTGACTCCTCTACCATCTCCCTTGAACGTCCAGGCACCATTTGGTGCACTTTAACCCTGCCTTTTTACCGATGTAGTTAAATGTTGTGCAGACATGTGAGTCTTCCATCAGGGTATCCTGCCTAGGGCAGAGCTGAAACTGCACTGTTGCTAGGTCTGGTCTGCCAGGGATCTTTATGCAGCTCTTCCTCACCTCAGAGACGACCTGATCAGGGCCATCAAGAAACTAAAGGCACTCGGCACTGGCTTTGGCATCATCCCTGTGGGTGGCACTTACCTCATTCAGTCTGTTCCTGCTGAGCTCAATATGGATCACACTGTGGTGCTGCAGCTGGCAGAGGTACTGGTGTGCCTTCTGAGAGAGAGTGTGAGTGTGTGCATGCATGTGTGAGTGTGCATGCATGTGCATGTGTGTGCATGACAGTCTAGGAAGGTATTTTCTGATCTCCTCCCCACCATCACTCATGCGTTTGCTGAAACTGTCTAATGGATGCACTACTCAGACCTGTGCTTATTTAGCAGATGTTTATTGAGCAGCTACAGTGCAAAGCACTGGGCCAGGCTGTAGGGGCAAATAAAGATGGGTACCACATAGTTCCTGCTCTCAAAGAGCTCACATTCTAGTGGAGTAGTAGACAGACATGCAGACAACTAACTGAATATCCTTGGTGAACAGATTTTTTTGATGTCTTTGTAAAACTACTTTATGGATTCTTTGAAAAAAATTTTTAATCTTGTTTGCCATCCTCCTGTTCCTTAATAGTGCCTTAAGCTGTACCATCTTCCTTCAGATCTTTATCATGTGTTTAGGGAAGACACGTTCAGTTTTCAGTAATATAATGGAGACTAGAACTGAACAAGGGAGGGGGCTTTTCTGGGTTGGGGAATGGTTCGGGTGAGGATGGACAAGGGCTGAATTCTTAATTATTTTAAATTATGATCAGTTTTGATGATCATCATTCCTATCAGTTAATCATTCTGAATCTTTGCTGTACTTTCGAGTTTGCTGATAAAAATCTACATTAATATTTAGTACCAGGGATTCTACTTAAGACTGAGCACCTCAGTCTGCCTACCTCTCTCATCCTGAAAATCACTTCTTACTCTATGCCGGGTCCTCTAAACATTCTTTTCTGTGCTCCCTTAGGCTTTACCCAAGGGCAGGTCCCCCTCCTGTCTGGATAAATTACTTGTCCCTGGGCAGATCCTGGATTCTAAGGGAAAGCACATACTTAACTCACTCCCCATTCCTTCCTTCAGAAAAATGGCTATGTGACTGTCAGTGCTATCAAGGCCAGTCTTAAATGGGAGACAGAGCGAGCGCGGCAAGTGCTGGTACGTGACTTTTGGAATGGCCGAGAAAAGATGGGCCCCAGATGGGAGGAGGAGGGTAGACAGGTACCACTCAGGCAAGGGCTGCAGCTTCTTTCTGCTAACTTCTTGCCTTGAAGGCTGTTGCTACCACACAGAAGTAATCCCAGTGTTTCTCTGCAGATGGCACAGAGGTAGAACTCACAAAGGAAGGGGCTTCGAACACTGGCACACAGGTACAACCAGCCTGCTACTGCCACTGGGGAGTCACCAACACCTTCTCTCATGACATGTAGAGCCTGGTCAATGGTTAATGTGGTTTGACTGAAATTAGAGTGAAGGGAATTATTAACTATAATGATATTACATTTCTATAATTAGTGCACTTATATATAGTTTTATATATACAAGTTTCCTGGTACTAACCAAAGACTAGTGTGAAGAGAGAGTAGCATGAACATGTAGGAGCCCTGGCTTTCAGTATCCTTACCCGGGCAGTTAAATTAAAGACTTAACTTCATCTGTGAAGTGGGGATGACATAAACATTTGTTTAATAATACTGGGTCAAACCAACCCATCTGGAGCATATTTCCAGTAACAGGAACTATGAGTCCATTCTAATACAGACGTTCCATTAACTTTTCCAAAAGGGTTTCCCTGTCTTGTAGCTGTCTGTTACCCACTAAGTTAACTGAAAGTTAGTGATCTCCGTTTGTTTTAGGGAATGGAGTTAGTGATTTATTCAAGGCCATGTAGCAAATGTTTCTGTGGCCCTACCTTCCTTCCACAACATCCCCCTTTGTCATGATCCTCTTTCCCAGCAGCACAGATTAAGCAACTTGGTAGTATTTCTCACACAGAGGGCAAAGATCTAGGTTAAACACATCATTCCAGTTTGGCTGTGTGGATATATGAAGGCACTCTTGTAGATTTAGTTTGAAAACCCTACTGAAGCCAAGATAGGTTTGAGGGTTATATACCCTACTTTGTGGAAACTCCCCTTTCTCAACTGACTTTTTCCTTTTTCCACCAGGAACACCTGCTGAAGGAAGGGCTGGCTTGGCTGGACCTGCAGGCCCCAGGGGAAGCCCACTACTGGCTGCCAGCTCTTTTCACTGACCTCTACTCCCAGGAGATTACAGCAGAGGAGGCCAGAGAAGCGCTCCCTTGACTGGGAATGAAGTGGGCACTGCATCAGGCAGGGAGAAGAGGGAGGAGCTGGTGGTGAATAAAACCTGGACAACTTTGTTTTAAAAAAGAATCAAAAAAACCCCCCAAAAAATTCCAAGTTTTTTTCTTCCCCTAATATTCTTCATTCATTACTTTATTATTTTTTTTTAAAGTGCCTTCACATTGCATTTTTATTGGAGAAAACCTTATTTATCCACTAAGGATAACCTGAGTAACAGAAAACAGCGAGCACGTATAAAATGACTTGCACAGGTCATCTACTACAAGGTCATGGTAGAGCCGGGCCTAGAATGAAGGCTGTCTTGTCTCCTGGCTAAGACAGTCTAGTCTCTGTAGCCCTGAGACATAAATTCTAGTCTGTTAATTCCAACCCCTTCCTCATAAGATGTTCCTTATCTCAAATGAGCAGACCCTACTAGGCCAATAAACATTCACTTTCCCTCTCTTCCAGCTTCCTCTGTAGAAGTTCCAGCTTATGGCCACAGACTCGGCTGTGAGTGTTAAGGAAACACAGGTCAATGGTGGTTAGAGGAAAGAAAATGGAATTTGAGGGGAATCAACCAATAGTGGATGCAATATTTCTCAAATTCCTGACTGACTTTCCCTCCTATACTGATCACCAGGTCCCTCTAGCCTTATTGGTGGGAATCATTTATTGAACACCCATGAGACACCCAGTTTTATATACCTTTTATATAGTCCTCACAATGGTAAATGTCAAATAGGTGCCCTAACCTTTCAGGTGAGGAATCTTAATTGACAGGGGCCACCCACCACCTTAAGCAGAGCTCAAGTTAGAGCCTAGGCCAACTAACCCCAGAGCCCACACTTGCCTTTACCTAGCTTTGCATGGCACAGGTTAATAGATTTTGTATTTAATTTCTTCCTATACAGATTTGGTCAATCAAGAGAAGCCTCTGTACCAGAAAGCAAGAGCCTTCTATAGCGAATAGAGAAGGTGATGAGCTGGGTGGCCAAAGTTAAGCTCTGTCTTCATGGTCTTTAATTCTAAATTCCCCAGGGTTGGTTTGCTATCAGAAAACTGAAAACCCAATGGTTTGGGATATCCACATTGACACACCTTTCCCTTACCAAGGGGATATATAGTCTGAGCCTGTCTCGAGCTCTGCCTGTCCTTTAGGACATGTTCACTTCTGGAATAGGTATTTCTTTGGAAGCAACTGAGACCAAGGTGGCATTCCTCTCCTTGCCTGCCAAAGTTACAGCCTCAAAAAAAAGGACCGTATTTCTGACGGATGGAAACTTCTTGTCACTAGCAGTCCTGCTTCCACACCACATCACGTAACCCAAATTTCTGGCTTCCAATGAGCACTATCTTTATCCGACAGTTTCAGGCCTAGGTGAAAAGTTTGTCAAAATGATCACACTCTTTCTTTTACACAAACCCTCCCACACCCACAGGCGCTTCCTCCTTCTGCCAAAACAAACTTTATTGCACCAAAAAGGAAAAAAAAAAATTCATTTATGTACAGTCAGATATAAAGACATCTCTTTGACTCCTGTGCATATATTTCCTCAAGATTTAGGGCGTAAAAGTCAGGCTGGTATGCCAGACATGCTCTGCTCATGGCAGGGCCAAGGAGGATTGTCACTTGAAAGTGGGAACACTTAAATGGATGACAGACGACACTGGACCAACAGACCAAGGGCATTCTTCCAAGCCCTGTACTAGCGCTGGGAATGGAAGAGGGAAAATTGGAAGCAGGGTCCCTTTTTGAGTCTCCTTGTGAAAAGACCCAGCCTTTAGGTGCTAAGCTAAACCTCCATCCCCCAAGCCCACTTACTGTCCAGTTTTTCTTCCTGCCCTCCCAAGTAGGACATTCTCCTTTGTGCCCACCCTCCCACCCCCCACCCCTGGGAGGTCCCATGATCCGCAAGGCAGAGGCCTCCCTAGCAGCGGGCAGAGCAGGTACAAATTACCAGTATCCTCCCCTTTACATGTGGCTGGATACTGACTGAGGCCCTGTGTCATGCAGCTCACTATTAGCCCACTGGGAGCCCTAACAGTAAGAATCTGGAAAGTACAGGAGAATACATCAAAACCAGGAAGGATGGGTTCCCTTGATGCCCAGTATCACAGGGCACCTAAAGCACATTTTTCTGAGCCAACCAGCTAAGGGATCACTGCAGCTAAATACAGATAAGAGAAGCAACACAGCCAGGGAAACACCCATCAGTCAGTGACAGAGCAGCTGGAGGTGAGGGGGGGTGGAGAAGGGGAGGAGTCTTCAGAGTCCCAGCCCCCATCCCCTCTGCCATTGGCTACCCTCGTTCCCCACAACTCCCTGGGCTTTGAAGTGAGGAGGTGAGACTACAGGCTGAAGTGAGAATACACAAGGACAGCCAAACAAAATACAACAGGACTAGCATCAGCCTCCTCTCTATCCCACCCCCAGGAGAAATACCCTCATTGTGACTAGTTATTTATGAAAAATCTGTTAAAGAGACTTTTATGTAGTGGCTCTAATCCCATATACACAGCAGCTGCTTGTGTTGGGGACTTTTCTAATCAGTGATTGTGGGAACAAATGGCATTTTCAGCTTCTTACAGTGCCTGTGCAGGCTTTACCACGACCTTGGTTCAGTCCCAGTCACATTTACCTTCTGTCTTAAATCTAAAATGGGTGAGGGAATGGGGGACACAGGAGAAAGGTGCTCAGGTGCTAGGTAAAGCTTACTCATCAGCAGCCTAGACTCCACCACTGTTCCTTCTCTTTGGTCTGTCTAGAACAGTGACTATAAATTAGGAAAAACTTTTACGCTGGCCCATGGGAAATAATGGGGGTAGAGGCAGGGAGGAAAAGGGTACTGGGGAGCCCTGCTTCAAGACTGCAGACAGACAGACAGACAACCACCCAGACTGCTGAAGTGTCACAGACAGCCCCCCACCCCAAGCTCCCTTCCAGATATCCCCATAAATCTTTTGGGAACACTCCCTCTAGGAATTGCAATTTCCGTCTCCCACCTGTCCCTAAGGAGCTGGCCCTGTGGAGAGGTGTGTTGGTTTTGTTTTTTTTGCCAGAGGCCCTCGCCCTAGGTGCTTCTGCATAGGTACCTTGGCCCCCGATTCGGGATGAACACAGTCCCAGATGCTCGAGAGCCAAGGAGGTCAGATCAGAAACAGCCTCCCCTCTCCCACACCCTGGGATCCGAGCTTGCTTGGTTCTTGCCATCTTGCAGGATGACGTCACATTTGGAGGGAGATACACAGTGCCTCTCCATCTCTGGGGTGGGGGAAAGGGACTTTGCTGAGACTCTTGAGTTGGGGAAGGGGAGAGGGAAGCAGGGTCTAAACCCTCAGGCTCCCGTGCAGGTCTGTCTCTGTCCCAGATGAGCTGCTATCAGAGTCCATTTCGGTGTTCTCATTATGGAGCCTCTCCAGCACTTTCTGACGAATCAGTCCCAGGCGCATCAAGAGGGACTGGTAGTCAAAGTGGCCCCGTTTCTCTCCAAAAGGGTCCTGTGGGGGGGAAAGGAGACAATCGGGAAGGAAGATTCAAGTCTGGGTGGCTCACCCTAGAGAGACAGCTTTAGGCCCACATGAAGTACACACACAACTTCTGAGCATGGGGAAAGAGGAAGGAATATTGTGGCATGTTCAACAACCAGACAGGTCTGGCTTGGGCTAACATTAAAATGTGTTTGCATTCCCCAAAAGCAAGCCAACATGCAGAAGGGGGACGCACTAACAGGAGGAGAGAAGAGAAATTCAAGACGAGGACTGTAATCATTAAGTATGGCAATGTTTTCAATTAACTTCATACAGACTATGAGAGGTTCTCTGTGGCTTAGATGGTAGAGTCCGCCTGTAATGCAAGAGACCTGGGTTCGATCTCTGGGTCAGATGATCCCCTGGAGAAGGAAACTGCAACCCACTCCAGTATTCTTGTTTGGGAAATCCCATGGACAGAAAAGCCTGGTGGACTACAGTCCATGGGGGTCGCAGAGTTGGACTGAGTGACTAAGAGTTGGACTGAGTGACTAACACTTCACTTTCATACAAACTATACAAGGGAAAAACTGTCCTTCATTCCCTATACTCAAAAGGGAAATTTACTTTTCTAAGATCACAGGCATGAAAAAAAAAAAAGAAAAAAAAAAGATCACAGGCAGGTAGAGAACTCAGGAATTCTGACTTCTGGATAAGCACCTGCCCTCCTCCCCAGGGATTAGTCACCACATTCCTGTCCAGACTTTTGGGCATCACTCCAGTCCTTGTCCAGAGAAGGCAATGGCAACCCACTCCAGTACTCTTGCCTGGAAAATCCCATGGATGGAGGAGCCTGGTAGGCTGCAGTCCATGCGGTCGCTAAGAGTCGGGCACGACTGAGCGACTTCACTTTCACTTTCATGCATTGGACAAGGAAATGGCAACCCACTTCAGTGTTCTTGCCTGGAGAATCCCAGGGACGGGGGAGCCCGGTGGGCTGCCGTCTATGGGGTCGCACAGAGTCGGACACGACTAAAGCGACTTAGCAGCAGCAGCAGCAGCTAGTCCTTGTCATTCGAGATCAAAGATCACCAAACATCATGTGGAAAGGGGATAACTGTCCTTAAAGTCTCAAAAATAACTATGGGTGGGGTGGAGAATATAAAAAAGGGATTAAAAATGCTAAATAGGGATTATGGCAGCAATGTAGCTGGGCCAAAGTTTACACAAATGGAGACCTCTTTCCTTGGCAGTTACAAAAAAGTACATGCTCCTCCCTCTCACATAATGCCTGCCTCTCCCACATAAACTCCGGCCACACTTTTGCACACACACTACCCTCACGATTGGGGCCAGTGGATGGAAAGCACAGTCTCGAGACTACAGCTTGCACTTTCCACATGTGAGGGTTATGGTCCCCAGAGGCTGAACTTCACACTTAATCTGGAGCTGTCAATTTCTCAAATCTTCCTCCTTTCATCACTGGCTCCATTTCCACCCACTCTCCTCTTCCCCAGATGCTGTTTTTCCTGCCCTTCCCTCATCAGAAATTGTTTTTCCTTCACAGACTATTAGAAATACTGCTAGATGCCAGCAAAGAGAATTCTTGATGGGGAACAAGCTACAGCATGCAGTATCCTCAATGTACTCTTAGAAAAGTTTCAGGAACAAGTCAACCTTGAACTTGCCCTGTCTTCTGAGTTTAAATGGGGCAGGCAGGGAGGAAGTCCTTGAAGGAAGTATAGGGAAACTACCATCTCTGAGGAGCACCTGAGGAAACAGGACATTTACTCCCATGGCTGGTGGTGTTGGGTGTGTGGAAACACAGACCAAAAAGAACTCGAAAAAACCTGATGACGTCTTAGTCACTTAGCCAAGTCACCACTTTTCTATAGCAAGTAAAGGATCCAAAAAACACAGGACTGGTCCTTCAGGACAGGAGGGTTCTCAACCTATTGCTTATATTTGAGTCTATTTACAATTTAGTTTAATAAGAACCTCTTCATTTAAACAAGCCTGAATTCTACATTCTTACTGGAAGCAGAAGCACATTTCTGGCAGAGAATGAACAACTGGTTACCATCCTTGTAACAGGAATCTTTCAACAATAACAACTGCACACTCAAATGTTTCCCTAACCATTCTTTCTCTTGGCACCCCTCTGAGCTAGAGATGAAATCCAATAATTGACTCTATGATCCCTAAATTCGGAGAGGGCTGATGTTCTTAGTTTGAAAAGACTGCTCACCAAAATTGGAAGGAGTTCCAGGATAGAAAGTAGAATGATTCAGATTCTACTCATGAGCACCTACTTTAGGCCAGGAACCTAGAACTAACTCCAGATGGCTTCACTCTCTTTGGGTCTCAGTGACTCAAACGCATCAGGTTCCTTTTGGTTCTGAATGCTATGACGATGTGGACGTCACCCTTGTGGGGGGGTTTAAATGGTCTGTTGTAAGGTCTCTGGAGCTAGCAGCAGGGGCGCTGTTGTTACCTGCATAGTCTGGCCTTGAAGGTGCAGGCGATCTTTGCAGGCCACCTCATAGAAGTCATAATACTCCAGGAAGGACTTCTCCATCACCCCTCTGGAAAACAAGCAGAGAAGTTTAAGTCAGGCACAAGAGGGGAAGGCACCACCGCTTCACCATCTAACTTTAATGCCAAATTAAGCAGCTAGAGTTCCCATGACCAGATTTGGTTTCCTACAAAATTCTTTGAATGGAAAATAGAGATTACTTTCTCTATTTTCCACTGACAGCCCATGGTTTATTTCCCTTAGATTTTAAGGATTTTAAAATGGGAGTGACTGTTAATACTGATCACCTGAACCCCAACTTCAACTCATGACTTGCCCAATCGTTTTCCAGAGGCCATCCCTAATCCCAAAGCTTATTCAAAATTCTCCTAGATACACCTGAAACATTGTACATGAACCCTGCTGCTGCTGCTAAGTCGCTTCAGTCGTGTCCGACTCTGTGCGACCCCGTAGACGGCAGCCCACCAGGCTCCCCCGTCCCTGGGATTCTCCAGGCAAGAACACTGGAGTGGGTTGCCATTTCTTTCTCCAACGCATGAAAGTGAAAAGTGAAAGTGAAGTCTATCTGTAGTGCCCAACTCTTAGCAACCCCTTGGAGTGCAGCCTACCAGGCTCCTCCGTCCATGGGATTTTCCAGGCAAGAGTACTGGAGTGGGTTGCCACATGAACCCTATATCAACTTAAAAAAAATAAAAGTAGCCCCTTCAAATCTTAGAAAAGTTTATTTCATTAACTCTTTGTTCATCTAGTTTTAACACCTAGAAGTAGACATGAACACTAAGAAATGGGTTTATTATGAAGTCCTCTACACCTCATTTGGCTGTGTAACAGTCCCATGTTTTTAATATGTCCAGGTCCTCATCAAACAAGGGTTCCCCGAGGGCATGGACTACATCTTTCCCATCAGGCCTGGCACTCTCCCAAAACTGACAGACTCTTTGAACTTCCTTTTAGATAACCCTTTGGTCACTTGCTCTTTAAAGGCATGAACCACATCTTTCCTTTTAATCTCCCACTGGACTTTGCCCCAAAGGTATGAACAAGCTAAATCTCCAAAAGGAATACCAAGTATCAAGTGGGCTCTCTTTACACATACCTTAAGGGTTCAGGGCAGGGACATTTTCCTTCCATCATATCACAGACTGCCACTCTGATGGTCTCATGCCGAATACATTCATTGTAATTTTTGCTGTCTCCTGGATGTCTCTCCTATAATGTGACAGATAGCACAGTATCCAAGTATAAAATTCAGGTAAAAAGAAAACCCAATGGGAAGAGACTTTAGATTAGTATACGGTATATGAACCAAGCAAATTAACTATGAGGATACCTCTCCCACTATATGGCAGACATGAGGAGCAACTAAGTACTTGAGACCACTCACCTCTCCCCATGCATACCAACACCCATCCTCTGCTATGGATCATTTGACTATAAGCAGCAAACCAGATGCATCAAATTTCCCTAAGCTTGAAATGAACAGCCTTGCAGAAAGGATTAAGTGGGAAATAACCATATGTAAGAAAAATGGTGGGACAAAAAGTTATAAATGATGCTAGGAGTCTCAACCTGAAAAACCTATAGATAGCAGGATGCTTCCTGGTTAACTCCTGTACATGCTCATTGGTGCCACCATCATTCAATCAACTGTTATCTATCAGACGTAGAACTCGAAATTTTCAAAAGAAAAACTCCAAACTTGGTTTAGAGAGCTGACGTGAAAATGTGAGAGCATGGTATCCCAACCTTTAACTCTTCCCTTGTTGCTCCCTCCTACCACCATCAATCAATGAGAGCCTTGGCCCTGATCAAAACATAAAATGAACAGGAAAGAGAAACATGCTTTCAGCCTACTATCTCAGTTCCCAATGTGCATCAGAGAAAAATCCCAAGGGCAATGTGGGATACTGTAAACTTTCTGAGGAAAACAAGAGTATTCAACACTTGTGCAAACTCCATGGTATTACCCTGAGGTAGCAGTTCAGTTTTAACATTGACCTGTATTACATTCCTGTTGATGACATACTGTTTTTGTGAAGCTGGATTTTCAGTCTCTACTTTGGTAAATAGCAAGTACCATAAGAACACAGGAGGGAAGAGAAATGAGGGTGGTGGCTCTGATCTGATTCCATGATTTTAAAAGTTGTGTGGCACTCAAAAGGTGTACACATCCTATTATTAAGTCACTGTAGTCATCGGAGAAGGAAGCAAGTGATTTGGATCTAACTATTTAACAAATGGAAGAGTCTGGCATCTCTTTCTGCCTGGGAAACTGAAAAACCACCAAGACAAGAGGGTTCGATGAACCAAGAATGTTTGGTAGACTTAAGAATAAAAGTCAAACACACACACAAAAAGAATAAAAGTCACGTCTTGAAAGTGACATGGGCTTCCTAGTGGCGCTAGTGGTAAAGAACCTGCCTGCCAATGCAGGAGAAATAAGAGATGCAGTTTGATCCCTGGGTTGGGAAGATCCCCTGGAGGAGAGCACAGCAACCCACTCCAGTCTTGCCTGGAGAATCCCATGAACAGAGGAGCATGGCAGGCTACAGTCCATAGGGTTGCAAAGAGTTGGACACGACTGAAGCAACTTTAGCACGCATGTCTTGAATTTCCAAACAATACGTAAAAATAAGCTCCTTGGTTAGCCAATGAGGTCCATGTCCATTTCTACTACTCCTGAAATTGCATTCACTATATGTTTGAAAGGATGGCTTAGGGCATAATTTTTGTTCATTCTTAAAGGGTATTTCCCTTTGTTTAGGTCTCCAAGGAATCACCGTTAACATTATCTCAAATAGTTTCAAAATGAATTAAGCTGTTTTAATCACCTAAACCGAATCATTATCCTTTGACATATCAGTGGAATTCTTTTCCTGTGCTCACGAGTAACCCTGGAAGGGTCTCTGGAATAATGTAAAACTTTGGGCTCCTGGGACTACATCCTGATCTGTGTGTCCTTGTGAAAGTTAACTAACTTCTCTGAGTCACAATTACCTCAGCTGAAAATGGGGATAACATTTATTTTGCAAAGGTAGTATGAGGATTAAGTGAGAAGTTACATATAAATGTTTGGCAGTGGCTGGCATACGGCACCCCCTTGGAAAACATGAGTTTCCTCCACCTTTTCTTTGGCAGCACTGACTAAAATATTCTTGCTCTAGCCAACAACTGCTCCTTTGGCTCTGTAGGTAACAGTACTTCAGGATTCCAGAAGAAAGTCTGGCTCAGCAGCAGTCACTTGGGAGCACCTTAAAGGGATACTGGAGAATGGAGGCATACAGAAGAACCCACTGGCTGCAACCTTCCAAAGAAGACGTGGAAATCAATTTCCAAATGACTCCACTAACTTCCACATGGTAGATTAATCCAAGTCCATGGAAATAACTTGATAATGTTATTGTAATTTAGTTAAGAAAAAAAATTCATTATTAAGACACACACATGCCAGTTCCAACAGTGACAAGTTTAATACACTGCACTGAGCCAGGTCAAAATGAAACAAAAACCCTCAAGCAGATCTTTCAGATATCTTAAAACCCTATATTCAATATTCTACACTGCAGAGCTGGGCCCACCTGGCCTTACCTGCTCAAAGCCAGGTTCGTTGTGATAGGGGTTCTCGGTCATCAGGGATTGGATGGAGATGAGCACAGAAGAGATGCTCTGGGCTGGGCTCCAGGCAGGGCCGGTCCACGTACTGCAAAACACAGCAGAGGGGAGGGGAGCACGTGAGGCAGAGAGACGGGAAAGGCCACACAGAAAGACCAGTGTACAAGTGCCCTGGGGCCTGGCAGCACCATCGTGAGTGACTCACTTTCTCCTTCACTATGAATACTCTGGAATTTCCCAGCCTCCATCTCCTCTCATTCACCAGAAATCAGTCAACTGACTAATCCTCTTATCAAGTGGCACAAAAGAGGGTAAAGCAAGCATGGTAACTTTGAAGAGATTTTCTCAGGGCTAGGAGAGAAACAGTAGACAGGGGAGGTTCCCTTCATCAAAATGAAAGAAATAAGGTAAGAGAACAACTCCAAAGACAGTCTAAATGTTAACCTCTATGGATCTCAAAGGGCTTGCTTATTTATTTATGGGTGGTGATGGAGTCAGAGAAGAGAGAAGTTGAGCACAGAGGCAGAGAAGGGAGTGAAGCCATCTGGTTAGATAGAGGCCATGTGGCGGGACTGATGATTGGGGATCCAGTCTCTATCAAGCCCCCAAAGACTGTCAAATTCTCTGAAGACTACATAACTCTGACAAAGGACAGAAAGGAAATAAAGGGCACTCCAAGAGTGCGGAGGATTTCAAAGTAATACATGAATAACATCTTCAACAACAGAGAAACACCAAAATTACTGCTCTTTCATAAACCTGATGGAATGTTGGGAGAAGGAGGGAAGCTTGGACATAAAGACATTTATGTTTTAGCTCCATTAATAGAAGAGATGGCACCTAAGCTGGAAGCTGAACATAACCTAAAACAGTACTGGCTTGTTCAAGTTAACTGGCCACTTCCTTCTCCCTGCTGGTCTTGAGAAAAGGCCAGTAAGTGATGAGGAATAACAACTTACTCAGAGCTCACTCTTCAGTGCCTCTCAACTTCTCTTCTCAGCTTTGCTCCCCCAGGAACCCTAGACATCACTCTTTGAAGCTTCTAGTATGTGGGAATTGAAGTCAACAGGGTAAACTTTCAATGTCTTTTGTAAGTCAGCCCAATATTTTTTATAGTTAAGGAGGAAAGGAATGACGGTGATAAAGTGAATGGACAACTAAGTATGCATGGGAATATTCTCCTCTGATTCTTGATGGCAAATTTTCAAATTCCGAGTAGCTTCTTTTCCTTTCCATCCAATACTTGTGTCACTTTTACTCCACACCCTCTTACTTCCCCTGTTTCTACTGTAAGCTGATGTTTGCTCAAAATAGTTTTATACTGGCCTAATGAAGGAAAACTTAATACAAACACATGTTCAAGAACAGCTTCCATACAGAAGCAACAACTAAATCTCCTTACCACTATGGGACACACATATCACCATCTTTCCAGCACAGACAATTCTCTAATGAGATAAAGGACTTCTTTAAAGACAATCTCCTTTAAAGGACTTTCTCACTGCCACAATCATGGAACATATCCCTACATTTGAGAGAAATGGGGATGAGGAGAAGTTTGTTTCAGCTGCCTTTTCCCTACACAAACCCAAAAAGTACTGGAGTGAACAGGAAGAAAGACAACAGTATCACCAGTCTGGGCAACTTTCTTAACTTCAGTTTTTACTTGTTCTCTGACTCAGGGAAATTCAGATCACACTAAAAAGACCAATCCAGAATATGCTAGAAAATATTTTCTTTCTGAATTTTTAACCCCCAAAGGTGATTAAAAGGGAATGGATGAGAACTACATGAAACAAAATCTTGGCATCACCTAGAAACAAAAATGTACTTGAAACTTCGTATCTGGTATGATTTCCAATCTAACATTTTTTATTCAGTTGTTAACATATAATAATCATCATCACCACCACTTCCTCCAAAGCCACTCACGAGAAACTCAGAAATAAGACATTCACAGCCTTGAATGGCACAGGATCTGCAGCCTTTCTCAACCTGCTCAGGAAAGAATTAAGCCCTGATGCCCTAAGGTAGTGGTTCTCCAACAGTCTGCACCAGAATCACCTGGAGAGCCTGTAAGACACATTGCTGGCCCTACCCTCAGAGCTTTTAATATATTAAGTCTAGGGTGGGGCCCAGATTCTGTACGGCTATAAATTTCCAGGTGTTACTGCTGCTCGGGTGAACCACTTCACTAAGGCATCCATTGTACATCATAAATTCTGTTTTTTGCATCTAGAATGATAATAATCAAGTACCATCCAGGGAAGAATTGAGGAAACAGTCATTCCAATTATTTTCCATGTTCTGTGATTCAGATGAGAAACCCTGGTTGATAAAGGCTGGCCTAGAGTAGTATTTGCTGACAACCAACTTGGCCACTTAGGAGTCTCCTCTTACCCTAGAATACTCAAGCAGACTTTCCCATTGCGGTAGAAGTTGGGGTTAAACCTCACTGTGTTATTGCCCGTTGTCATCAGTTTGACCCGAGGTGGGTGGATGGGATAGTCGGGCGGACACCGAAACACGAACAGGAAGAAACCCCCTTCATAAGGAGTGTCAAATGGGCCTGTGATCAATGCATGAATCTGCAAAATAAAACCCCATCTCAAAATTGTGAGGTGATGTCCCATCCCAAACCCTCCTGACTTCCACTTGCTACCCACACCAGAAGCAGGACCTTCATCTGAATCCATATTTCATATCCTCACCATGCAGAATCAATGGCCTGTGCTCACTCACACTAATATTTTTGGAATTTTACTAACCCCCACTACAGTGGAGTGGCATCTTACTCAGGGCTTACATTCTAAAGTTAGAGCCCAGGGTGAACATTGGATCTAGCCAAAAATCACCCTTGAGTGTCCCTTAAAGTATGCTTTCCATTTGGACTTTGCTGATCAGCATTTTATGTAACGAATAGAACATCAACGTACAAAATATAACACACACCTGTAAAATATTATCCTAGCAATGTTTAAGAAATCAGTCCTTTTTTTTAACTGAGTAGAATATTTGGATTTGCCTAGGTTAAACATGTGTACGATGCAACTCCACCCTCCAGTTATGTAGCACAAAGGGGAGGTAGATGAGCAGAAAAGAGGAAAGGGATCGGAGGCCACAACAGTGTCAATCACAGGGCAGAGCTGAGGTTTGTGATGGGGGCCTATGGTATCTGTTTCCTCTGCAGAGGATCAAACCTACTGTAGAGGATGTGGCTCAGGCAGCATCCAGCTGTGTGAAAGATACAAAGAAAAATGGGGAAACTCAGGGTCCACTCAGAGCCACAGACTATCCCCAGAACGTCCCCCCAAACCATAAGTTAAATAATAATAATAAAAATCAGCACTTAGAACTAAATTCTCTTCCTCCAGCTGTGATTATCAAACAAGATTTCTCTTCTCCAAGGGAGGAAAATCTTAACTGACTCAGTTATATTTCTTCATCTGCAAAGGCTCCTAGGCAATTAAGTCTGCTCAGAATTTAAACAGCAAAAGGAAAAAGAACCTGCAATCCAATGCCTCCATCTACAGTCCCCACCTTGTCCTGGTGGCATCCTTTGTTATCTTTTAGCCTTCAGTTCTTCGGAATAGCAAGCTCAAATGGTATCAACATGACATCAACTCTGGGGTCCCAGGGACTAGTATATAACACTGATATTTGACTAAGGACAAGATGTCCCAAGAAAAAATTTCCAACCACATAAAAAGGAAAATCTCAATTTAAAGGGAAACCTATTAAAACAAAAGAGACACACAAAAAATACCAAATCTGAATTTTTACTCTAATTTCTTACAGTAAGAAATTTGGACTTGCCTAGGTTAAACATGTGGAAATTTCTACGATACTAGGAAATTTCTATGATACTATGAAGAATTTTCATTTAAACAACACAAGATTTAGGTAATCCAATTTCTTCCTAATATCAGTTTAAGTGAAAATTCATCTCTAAGATAGAGTAATCAGTGACAGAGAAGTCTAGGTATCTATGCCAGAGGAATTTAAGCTTTCTCTGTGTTTGTGTGTGGACAAGACAGGAACGGTCTTTGGGGTGGAAGGGATATTCAAAAGGATCAGTAAGGACAGGAGCCTAAACAAGGCCCTGCAACTACAAACACTGCTCACTCAAGCTTGCCCCATCCCCAACCATCTTTTCATCTGATTTATAGCACCACAGTTAAAGGTCAAGAATGGCAGGATAGGGGGAGAGTTGGACAGTACAATAGGATGTTCATATAATTTATCACCCAAACTGGACCATTTTTGAGGGAAAGAGAGCCCTATTAATAGTTAGGCTTGGACAACAGGCATAAACTGGGATTTTCCAAGCCAACTAGAACCCTTTGGCACCCCAAAAACAAATAACCTATTCAAGGCTCTGCTCCACCTCACTGTGTGACCTTGGGCAAGCCACTTACTCTCTTGCAGTTTTGATTTATTCACCTGTATAATCAAAGATGTGAACTGGATAATCTCTTTTAGGCTCTTCCAACTTTATGGCCCCAATTTCCCCAAACCCCACCAAGGTACATACCTTTGTCATGTCAACAGTATCAGGTACAACGAACATTCCTGGAGGAGGCTCCTTATAAATGGACATGATATCCCTGTATAACACCAAGAGGAAGTGGAAGGGAGTGAGGGAGAGGAGAAAAAAGGGGAACCCCTTGAGCAGGACAGTTGTTGTCACCTCAATGAGGCCAGGGTTTGAGAAGGTGGTGCTTGGTACCACAAATGTTTGCACTGTCTTGTTGGCTGAGAAATCTCAGCTGAAGGAGTACTTGTCAGGCAAGCAGAGAACAAATTATTATCAAAGGGGCATTGTTTCCTCAGGGGGAGGGTAGTGGGGGGGAGGGATCAGAGATCCCGATGGCATCAGATGTCACCCTGGAAAAGCCACATCCCATTTACTCTCACATCCTCCCACATGGCACTTCATTCACTCCCCACCTCCAAGATTCCCAGGTACTACTCCTGAATGCTAAATGAAGACTTTTCAGTTACTAGGAAGGCTTAAACAATTCCATTAAAAATCCAATTCTATAAACCACGTAGTAGATTGTTGTTGGCATGTGGATTATATGAAGCAAGTGAGCTAACAGGGAGCAATAACGGCCTTCTTGCCCAGGAGACTAATAGGGTACAAATGTCTTCAGGCTGGGGAAGGGATCCTCTGAAATTGCTGAGAATCGCACATGTGTTAGAGGACATGTAACCATTACTACATAAGATGAGAAAACTTCTAGGTCATAGCTCATGAACTAGAATGGATCAGTTGTGAGCAAGGGTCTATCTACAGAAGGATGTTCTAGTTGGAAAGTTTAGGGACTTGCTCTTGCAATGAGTTTGAGCAAGCTCCTGGAGTTGGTGATGGACAGGGAAGCCTGGCGTGCTGCAATCCATGGGGTCGCAAAGAATCAGGACACGAGTGAGTGACTGGACTGAACTGAACTGAGGATACACAGGGACATTAAAAAGTGCATATAAGCAACAGAATAAAGGAAAAGAAGTATTGGTAGAACTGAGAGGTATATTAGGATTGGAAGGCTGAAAATGGCCAGAAGAGTACAAGAGATGAGGAGTGCTGAATTTAAGTTAGTGGTGGCAACCTCGATGGAGCTGGCAAACTGTGTCAGGCACTGGGCCAGGTACTTTACACACAGTATACTCATTAATTTTCAGAACAATCAGTAGGTAGAAACATCTGAAGGAACTTGGAATGTGGGGAATGTGATTACCCAGATGAGGATGACTGTGATGGGGGCATGGGGAGAGAATCTGGTTGTCAGCAAACAGGTTTCAGGATTGACAGTAGCTAAAAAGCATTCCCTTTTCCTCTGTGATAGGTACTATACGCTAAGCAATTTCGCAAAAACATTATCTATTAAATGATATGATCTAAGACCAGTCACCCAAGAAATAAGCACAGAAGGGACTTGGACCTTTGTTCCTATATTTGAATTGGGTATATTGGCTTCAGAAAGTAAATCACATGACTCAGGGGAAAGACTACAGAAAACAAAAGTCTTGAGTGGGATATTACAAGCCAAAGTGAGACTAGGGGTGGGGGCTGGGTGTGAAGGAAGCTTGAGTTCCTGGAACAGGTGTGAGAGCAGACAGTTTTGGGATTCTAGAAAAGTGGTTCAAGGGAAGGCTGCGGGCATATGGGGGAACAGACCTAGACTTGGGGAGGGGACTCTGAGAAGGGGGTTTGAGGAGGCCGGGAATAAAAACCCAGACTGGCCTGGAGTCTCAGCCCGGGCAAAGCAAGCTGTGTGTGTATTACAAACGGGGCTCGGGAGGAGACGACGCAGGGGACCGCTGGGTGGGGCCTCCCGGCAGCATCTAGCAAGGCTCGGGTGGGGAAGAGGGGAGTGAGGCGGTATAGAGGGCGGGAGGGGGTGTTACTGAAGCGCGAAAGGGTCGGGTTTCGGGCGGGAGGTCGGGTGGTGTGGGGTAGGGTGTCCGGACTGGAGACCAAGGGCTCCAGAGAGGTTACTGAGGGGCGGGGTCGGACCTGGACAGGCTAGGAGGGGCTTGGTGCTTGTGGGGCGGGGGGAAAGAGGACTTGGATCCCGAAGCTCCAGGTAAGCAAGACGTGGGCCTTGGAGTTGGGCCACCGCGAAGGCAGCGCGGAGGAGGCGGGGGCTGGGGGGGTGGTAGTGGGAAAAGGTGGGGGGGCGGGGAAGGTCGAGTCCCGGAGCTCGGGGCTGGGGGAGGAAAAACCCCGGCTCACCGCTTGATCCGGAGTAGACATTGCGGCGCGGTTCGCTCGCCGTCCCAGTCGGAGCTGAGTGTGGGGTCCCAGTGGCTAAGGAGCGCGGCCCCGTGAGCAGCGGCCGAGGGCGGGAGCCCCGGCAGCGGAGCCAGGCCGCTCCCCGGCCCCCCGGCCCCGCCCGCTGCCGCCGCCGCCGCCCACACATCCGGCAGGAAAGGCGGCCCGAACCCGCCGCCGCTGCCGCTAACACCAACAACACCGGTAACGCCGCTTGCCCCAGGGCCCGCCGCCCCGGCGCCTGCTGTCGCCGTCGCCGCCTCTTCAGTCGGACTCTCCGCCATCGCTCCTTCGCTTCCGGGACTGCTAGGCAGCACGTCCGCCGACCAGAGCGGCCGCTGCTCCCTCCCGCTCCTGCACCACCGAGAGCGGGGCCAGAGTGTCCCCACCCCCTCGCTTCCCTGGCCCGGGCGGCGCTGGCTCCGCCCCTCCCCTCCCAGAGCAGCGAGAAGCGCTCTGCAAGAGCGTCCACCCACAGTCCTCCAGAGAGGGTGGGGGTCGGAGCTCGCCGGGCAAGAGTGTGTACTGGGCCTGCGCGCATCCCGCGCTTTGGGAGAGTAGGTCCTGAGGCCGGTTGGAACTCCTAGGTGTGGTTGGGTGCCCAACTCCGAGGAATATTTTGTTTTCAAGCGTTGAAAGGGGAAGAGAGGAGGACCATTTACCACATTTAGGAACGCTACCCTCAGACCTGCGCAAGGGGGAGGATTGAGGCTCCAGCTTCTTTGTGGGGAGGCGCTGAATAGAGGAGTTGACTCGCTTAGGGCCCTTCCTGTCCGAAAGTCTGTGTGATTTATCCTTCCTGCACCCTCACTCACGGAGGGCGGGCTGCCATTGCCCCCTGCCTGCAACACAAGCAAGAGGAAGGAAGAAAGGAATCAGAAACTGCGAGTGGAAAAACTACCTCGTTTTAGAATTTATTCGATGTATATTTATGAAGGGCCTGCTAAATGCCAGGCACTTTTGCTAGGCGTTGCCATAGGGATATTGAAACAGACCTAGAGAAGCTTGGTTAAAAAAAAAAAAAAAAAAAAAAATCAAGCCTCCTGACTCCACGCTCAGCATTTCTTCCCTCAAGTCTTTGAATATGCAGGACTCAAGGGGCTGTGAGTTTAAATCCTGGAAGGATTTCTCAGGACTTTATTGAGATATGTAAGCTGAAAAAACACTATGGGCTAAGGAACACAAGCTATCAAGAAAAAAAAGCCTTCCCTTTTCTTCCTAGCAAGAGTACAGGATCATAATCTAACACTCCTAGCGGGACCTGGGGCAGCACTGAGTAACCATACTGATATTTCTGCAGGAAAGCATATGAATATTCATACTAGTTGGGTAATTTATGAATATTCATACTAAAACAAATAGCTTCACTTTATATTTTTGCCGCCAAATTTCTTGGTAAAAAGGAAGTCCTGTCTTCACAGTTTTGTGAATTTTCCAACAAGGGACTGTGGAGCTGAATGATAATAGCCAGCATTTATTGGGAATTAAAATGTGTTAACATTTACTGAGTAAAAAAAGAAAAAAAAAACATTTATTGAGTGCCTAATATGTGCCAAGGGCTTTATATACTTTGTCTTCTTTATTCCTTTCAACAAACTTGTGAAGTGAGTATTGTTATTAGTTCCTTCTGATAGGTGGCATATTATTACAGCTTGGAACTCTCTCACACTATCACATTGCACCTTGTACTAATTATGGTATATAAAGGTACAGCTAATTTGATACCTGTTGCTTCCTACTCCCCACCCCTATTTCTTGGGACTTTAGATCATGTGTTATCTATGAATCTAGCAGGGGCCCTGTCATAAACATAGGTACTTAACAGGAAGCAAAATGAATTGATATGCTATACAGATTTCGTGTTTTGTTGGTATAGTGTTTTACCTCTCTATAATAAAAATGCCCAAATATCTGTGAAAGGATTCTCAAGAAACTGGCAATAGTGGTTGCCGCTTGATGATTTGGTTGCAACATACATATGTACACACACATATTCACACACTTGTACCTTTTATATGTGCTGTGCATCTATTGTCTATTCAAAGTATACATTTCATTTGTTTTTCAACGATTCCAGAATTTTTCTTGGTTATTACTTAGATGATCAAAAGTCAACTCACAGGGTAACCTCAACCAAAGAAAAACACTACTCCACACCGTCTCCAGGGCTACAGACTGCAGAGGCCCATGGGTGAGAGTCTCTTCCCTCTACCCTCAGTGAGTCCCTCAGTGAGTCTCTTCCTTATTACTGGGACATTGTTTTCAAGTATAAGGCCCATTAGCAATGGGACAATGACAGAAAACACAACCTTAGAGAAGAATGAGGTTCCACCTTTGATCTGTAGCACTCTGCAAATACCCTCTTTTAGCCAATTTCTGCATCCATAGAATGGTGATAAATTATTACCTCTCAGGGTTTTTCTGAAGATTAAGTATGGCACTTTAAGATGTGTTTTGCAAATTGGTAAGCATTGTCTAAATGGTTGGCACCTCACTTGCCCATGTACCTTTTCTGAGCCTCTGCTCATAATTTTCTCTACCTGGAATACTCTTTCCCTTCTTTAGGGAAAATCCTAGTTATTTAAACTCTCTATGCTTCTATTCCTCATCAGTAATATTGATAAAGTAACGGCAGCTATAAAGAAGAGATAATGTGATAACGAATGTACATAATACCTGGCCAGAGTAAGTGTTCAGTAATTATTAATTCTTATTATTCTTACTCATTGTCAAGGCTGGCTGTAATATTACTTTCTCTGCCAAGCTTTAACACCCCCAGGCATATTATTATTATTATTATTAATTAGCCATTTAAAATGACTCCATCCTCTGAAGTAACTCAGATTTTTGTTACAGCACATACTGCTTTTTATTTTAGTGGTTTGGTTACTCATCTGTCCAGTTACTGCATGACATTCTCTGGGATGTAAGCATGGAGTAACCTTCATCTCCAGGACTTGACAGTCCGTGATTATTGAAGAAATGGTGAACAGAATGGAAATTAAGACATGGTAGCCAGTTGCCCTTCCCCTTATCATGGATCACTTCCTTTTCCTCAGAAATGCGTTTTCTTTCCAAAGGGCTGGCCAGCCTTGTACAAAGACTCATCAACTCAAGGCCTGAAGGGCTGCAACTGCTTAAAGGACCAGCTCACTAACTCCCAAGGGAACTCCAGAAGGCCTATAAACTGGGAAGAAGAAGGACCAGGGAGAGGCTAGCAGGACTTTGTGAACTGGCATTGCTTGGTCCAGTGCTACTTTTTTCAAGGCAATACCTGGCGCTTTTCCCTGGCAGCTTGGCCAGAGGGCAAGAGTGCTTTCTGGAGCCAGTCCCATGGCCTCTGGGGATAGATGACACAACCAAGCAGTCTCCGTGGGAGAACTGGGAGATGGGAACTTGGATCCAAGCCTCTCTCCTCCCCAACACACTGGACTGCACAGAGCCATCTCTTAGTGCAGCAGTTTGGTAGCACCTTACTTATGGCAACCTGGCAAACACTCTTCCCCAGGACAGAGGCCAGCAAGTACCCTGGAGTTTAGGTCACTGCTGTGCCTCAACCTTCTCTAAATCGATACGTCGTGAAGTTGGTCCTTCCCTAAGGTCCTGTGTCCCACTGCTGTCTGGAGTGCCTCTCCTCCCCAGTGCCTAGCCTTTTGTCTTGGGGTGCCAGGAACAGATGAAGAACTCCCACCCAGGTTGTAAATTGGGGACTGAACAGAAAAATCAGCTTGGACTGGGTATCTTGAGACTTCTGATTATAGGTAATAATAGCTAAATTAAAATTTTTAAAGAAAATATGTATTGTTATTACATATATCAATACATCTTTATATTACATTTATTAATACTGTACATGTATATTAAAAATCTGTACATGTATATATTACATGTATTATCATTTGCATATGTGAATGAGTGATGTTGCTCAGTTGTGTCCAGTTTTGTGACCCCATTGACTGTAGCCTTCCAGGGTTGCCATTTCCTTCTGCAAAAGGTGATATTTTTGACATCTTAATAAAGGTCTTTGTAGATTCCTTCTAGAGGCCAATGTTAGTCACTCAGTCCTGTTCGACTCTTTGTGACCCCATGGTCTGTCCATGGAATTCTCCAGGCAAGTGGGATTGCCTGGGTTGCCATTCCCTTCTCCAGGGAATCTTCCCAACCAAGGGATTGAACCCTGGTCTCCTGCATTGCAGGCAGATTCTTTGCCATCTGAGCTACCAGGGAAACCCAGTATTTTCCTGTATTATCTTACTTTGTTGTCACAACCACCATGAATTGTTCTCATCCCTATTTTAGAGCTGAGAAAATCAAGACTCAGGAGAGAAAATTAACTTCATAGGAAATGGCAGGGCTGCGATTTGCACTCCCTTCTAACTCGCAAGTCCATGCTCTTTGCCACCATGCTTAAGGCAGTGGTTACTCAATGTCATTACTCCTCTGAGAATATAAAGAA
Source organism: Bubalus bubalis (assembly GCF_019923935.1). Classification (NCBI taxonomy): domain Eukaryota; kingdom Metazoa; phylum Chordata; class Mammalia; order Artiodactyla; family Bovidae; genus Bubalus; species Bubalus bubalis. The sequence goes on along the minus strand of NC_059159.1, from coordinate 25,476,679 downwards.
AACAAAGGACCCTCTCCCAAGAACAATGTACCCTTGTCTCCACTCAAATATTTTGCAGTAAGCAAAATGATCCCACCCATGGGCCATAGACCTTAGATAAAGAACCTCAACGGTAATGGACTATTTGCCTGGCTCAGGCTAGGAGCACATTCTCTCTTGACTCTAAGGTTCCATGGGCTCACGAAGTACATTCCCAGTCCTGCTGTTTTGGATCTGAAACTCCAGCAGTTTCAAAGCTGATTGGAACCCATGATGAAAGGAAATTCTTATCAGCCCCTTGGGAAAAAATAGGTTCCCAGAACTTCACAGGAAGGAAAAGGCAACCGTCTTCCCTGAGGGCTGCTCCTTGATTACTGCCTGAGGGTAGTGACCTGGCAAGGATGCCAGCCTGACATCCCAAAAGGTTACTGTATTCCATTTCCACAACAGCATTACCAGTTGATCAGTTGCTCCCTTGATGATACCTGAGCTACCACTTCAACCTGTCTGGTTCCTTCTCTTTGGCCCTGAAATTTCTGGGCTCTGCCTTAGGTTCTATCACTGGGTTGCTGTGGACAATCTTGTTACATAAGGGGAAAAGGCTAAGAGTACAAGCAGCGGATTATGGTAGACCAATAGTTCTCAACTGGGAGTGATTTTGTCCCCTAACTAGAAGACATTTGTCAATATCTGACATTTTGCAGTTGGCTGTCACAATCGGGAAGGGATGGTTGTCACTGGCATCTATGGTAGAGACTAAGGATGTTGCTAAACATCTTCATACAATGAATTATCTGACCTCCAATGTGCCAGGTGAGCAAACCTGTGGGAGAAGACCATGATTACTGAATGTTAGGTAGTCTAGGATTGAAACCGTTGGTCTGCTATATGACCTTGAGCATGTCACTGACCTTAGATGAGTCAGCACAGTGATTAGAATACAGGTTCTGGAGTTTGAATGACCAGCTGAATGACCTTCATAGGATTCCTTACCTCTGTGCCTCCCTCATTTTCCTTACCAATAGAGCGACTTATTTCCTAGGGATGTTAAAGTTATTGAGAATGCTTATCACCATGCCTGTCATGCTATGTCCAACCTAGACAGCATATTAAAAAGCAGACATTACTTTGCCGACAAAGGTCCGCCTAGTCAAAGCTATGGTTTTTCCAGTAGTCATGTATGGATGTGAGAGGTGGACTATAAAGAAAGCTGAGTGCCAAAGAATTGATGCTTTTGAACTGTGGTGTTGGAAAAGACTCTTGAGAGTCCCCTGGACTGCAAGGAGATCAAACCAGTCAATCTTAAATCAGTCCTGAATACTCACTGGAAGGACTGATGCTGAAGCTGAAAACTCCAATACTTTGGCCACCTGATGTGAAGAACTGACTCCTTGGAAAAGACCCTGATGCTGGGAAGGGCTGAAGAGAGAAGGGGACGACAGTGGATGAGATGGTTGGATGGCATCACCAACTTGGTGGACAAGTTTGATCAAGCTCTGGGAGTTGGTGATGGACAGGGAAGCCTGGCGTGCTGCAGTCCATGGGGTCTCAGAGTCAAGACACGAGTGAGCGACTGAACTGATGCCTGTCATGAAGCTTCCCTGATGGCTCAGATGGTAAAGAATCTGCCTGCAATGCAAGAGACCCAAATTTGATCCCTGGGTGGGGAAGATACCCTGGAGAAGGAAATGGCAACTCACTCTAGTATTCTTGCCTGGAGAATTCCATGGACAGAGGAGCCTGGTGGGGCTACAGTCCATGGAGTCATAAAGTCAGACATGACTGAGCGACTAACACACACATATATGCCTGTCATGCAAGTGCCCAAATGTTAGCTGATTTTATTACAACCAACACTTGCCTCCTTGCTTTCCCTCTTCTTCAGCACACAGCTTGTCTGCCCACAGAGCCGATAATTTGTGGCATTGTTCAGTATTGTTTCCACTCTGTTGGTTTTCAGCATTCCCCCAAACTCATAGAATGCTTAACACCTAAATACCTGCATGACTGTATTTAAATTGCATGTAAATTGAATTCATTCTTATTGACTCAAATTTTTTTTTTTTGGTGTTTTAACCTTTGCTAGCTGCCCTTAAGCTGGAAGGTGTTAATTATTGTTTCTAGTTCACAGTTTTACAGTATATTTAAGTACCACTTTCAAAAAGTGGGTCTCATATTTGAGGCAGGTCATGTCTACCAGCACCCTTGAGTTCATTCTGTGGATATATCAGCTTAGCTTTCTTTTACCTGGGTTATAGGTCCACTTTGGCCAAGTGTGGGACACTGGCTGAGCAGACTGAGACCACAGGAAGATACTGTGAGGAGCTCTGTAAGCAATTTGTTCACCCACGCACTCAGCCAGTTCAGTCGCTCAGTCGTGTCCAACTCTGCAACACCATGGACTGCAACACCCCAGGCTTCCCTGTCCATCACCAACTCCTGGAGCCTGCTCACCCCGCACTGGCTCCTGCCAAAAGATCCTTTTCATCTCTAGCAGAGCTAAGATTTTAAATTCTCCAGGAACACAGACCATGTCCCTCATCAGCTTTATTCAACATTTAGGCATTCTAAATGTTCTAATTGAGAATGGAAATGAAACAGTGGAGCCAAATGCTGGCAGATGGAAGCCCACCTCTAAGGTGCTATACAACTTCTTTAGGACAGTTTCCCTGTTTGTGCCACCTTAATTGTGTGGCCAAAATGAAAATAGATGGGACAACACAGCAGATAAAGGCTTAGGCTGGCCTGAGGTGGGAATCCCTAATTCTGCCACTTACCAGCTCTGAGATGATGAAACAAGTTATCTTGTTTCTCTAAGCCTCAGTTCCCTCATTTGCAAAATAGGTATAATCACTGCACTTATAATTCATAGGGTTGCTGAGATAAGAAATGCAAAACACTCTGTAAAGAGCTTGGTGCAAATTAAGCCCCTCAAAAATGTTACATATTATTACACTAAATTTGAAAAATCACCAATCATCATTAGACAAATCCATGTTCTCTCCTCTGGGAGATGTTATTACAGTCACGGCAGTGCTACTTCTCAGCCCTGAGGAGTTTTAACCACCAGTGGCTGCCCCAATCCTACTTCCTTGTCTCACCTTTCTATTAATATATGAAGGCCCTCCCCAAGGGCAAAGGACTGAGGCATTGGCATATGAGTTTAGAGAAACATTGTGTTTAATGGTAAAGGTTAGCACACTCCAGCACCGGGCATGGCCTGGAGTCGAAGCAGCAGGGGTGGGTAGGTGACTTCCACGGAGCCTCACATGGCGAAGAGGATGAGGAAGGCGACCATCAAACAGAAGAGCCCCATAGCCTCAGATAGGGCAAAGCCCAAAATGGCATAGGAGAAGAGCTGCTGCTTCAGAGACGGGTTCCTGTCAGGCACAGAGACAGGGAAAGAAAAGGGTGAGGGCATGGCTCATGGCTGGTAGTGGAAGACTCAAGTAGTTTAGGTGAATGGGGGGTGCTGAATGGGAGAGGGCCCAGCTTGCATATATCCTGGGGACTGGACAGGCAAGCAGAATATCAACATGGTAAGTTTTAAGGGAGCCAAGTTGGAAACATTTAAATTCTGAGAAAATAGGGGTAGATGAAATCAACACAAAGCTAGAAGGATCTTTTGCTAAAGGTGGAATTTACAGTAGGAGATGCTCTAGACCACCCTGGACCTTACCTGGCATAGCCAATGATCAAGCTGCCAAATACTGTTCCAATACCAGCCCCTGAACCCGCCACACCAACTGTGGCAGCCCCAGCGCCAATAAACTTGGCCGCTGTGTCAATGTCCCGGGAGACAACACTGGTCTGGAATTCCCGCCGGGCCACCTGCAGTGGGCCACTGCTGTAGGAAGGCTAGAAGGAGAGGGGGAGAGAGGGAAGCAGGGAAGGAGAGAGAAGGAGATAGTGAGGCTCAAGGACAGGTGGCTGACTCCGCCCCTCACTCCACCCACCTGAGCTCGGAAATTGTTGGAAGGCTGCTTAGCAAGTACAGAATGCTCAGGCTGCAGGGTGTGATTAGAATTAGTCTTAGAGTCCATTACCAGACAGGGCTAGGGAAATTTCATGAAAACTCAATTTCAGTTTTCCAAGTTTCACCTACAATGCTCACTTTGTGGGTACTCAGAACTATTAAAGCACCCCAGATTCTCTGACTGTCCTCCCACTTTGCCTTAAAGACAACTGCACAAACTTAAAGGAACCTAGTCTGGGGACATTCTTAAGAGGGCCCATTCTCCTTTACCTGTACAGATGGGATCTCTGGCCTACTCAGGAAGGAGGCAGACACAGGCCTGATCAGACCCCTGGTACAAGAACGGATCTATAAAATCAGAAACACACATTCCTCCAAATCAGGCAAGAAGACAAAAGAAAAAACCCCTCTAACTGCTGAGCTTCTGTCAAAAAAGATTACAAATATTATAAATAAAACAAGTCCAAGGTATTTCAAGGTCAATCAACGCATTACTGTTTCTATCAGACACGGCTGTACCAGAGACCCTGGTGCAGTCGGCAGTGGCAATCTTTCCGTTTAAAACTGGGTAACAAAGTTCACTTCTATGGGCACAGTCCTTAATCAGTATCCCAGAATGGAAAAAAAAAAAAAAACCACACTAACATCAAATCAAGTACAGGAAGCATTTGTATCCAGACCACCAAAGGAATCAGAAGGGGAAAATCTTTTTTGCTAAAAATGTAGTCACTGTTACACACCCTGAATGGAGTGGGCCAGTAAGCCTGGTGAGGCTCCTGAAACAGTCACCTAAGCAGAGACTCCTGTAACAAAGCTTTCTTGAGCTATTTTAAGAAATATAATGTGGCAGTTCTCAAACTTGGTTGAACATTATAATCACTTCAGTTCTAAAAAAAATACAGATGCATGGATTTCATCCCCATAGGGTGCAGCCTGGGCATCAAGATTTTTTAAAGCTCTACATGATTCCAACGTGCAGCCAAGGTTGAGAATCACTGTTTCAGAGGGCAATCTTGCTGTGGCCAAGCTAGACTGGGGGTACACGTCAGATCCAGACTCTGACCACATTCCAAAGCCAAGAGAGCTTGGTTTACATGCACAAATAATCAGGGGTTAACTGCATCCATCTTACTGCTTCGCTAAAGGAGCAACATCATCAGGATGCAAGCTCCTCTCAGTTCATTCATTAAACACGAATGGCTCCCACACCTGGTGCTACAGAGCACCCAGGAGCCGCAGCTTACCAGAGCAGGAGAAATGAGTAGTGCCCCGGTGGTCTGCATTTTTTTCAGTCTGCAGGGGGGAAAAAAAAATCCATTGACAGCCTGGTTGTTTGCTTACAGTTGCGACCTTCGGTCGTCCCCTGCACCCCGCCCGTCCTCCCTGGACCACGCTCTTCCTCGAACCATGCCCCAGCCGAGAAAAACATTAGAGGTCAGAGGGACAACGCAAACTCCCGTTCCACCACTTTCAGCGCGACAGGTCTGTAAAGAAAGGTCATGGAGATTGGAAATAAAAAAAGAATGCCCGAGCCCAGCAGGGAAATGATGCTCAAAGAGGATGATCTCCGGGATAGACTGGGGAGGCAGGAACTAGACAGATGCCGTTCAGGGTCCTGCCCATTTCAAACAGCAGTCCACCGCCCGTCTCAGGTGGGACAGTTAATCGCTCATTACCGTTGGTAATTAAGATTAATTGTTAAGGTTACAGATACCCATCGCTTTCCCCGGCCCTACGGACAAATGCCCCTCCATACAACCCAGCCACATCCTTGCCGATTGCTGGCTTTCGGCTTCAAGTCACCTGTACTCCCACTGCCCTGCTGCCCCTGCTCAGACCACAGCGCTCGCCCGGCTCAAGGTGACTGACTCACGTCCCGGCTTTAGCTCTAGGACTCGGCACACTGCTCCCGGACCCACGTGTCCCGGGGTTCCCCAACTCTCATTGGCCGCAATCCCCCCGCGCCTTCATTGGTTAACACCCTCTAGTCCTCCTTTCTTATTGGTCTTGCGGAACTTCTTTCTCTCTCTCCACAGGAGCTTCGTGGCAGTTCCCGCCTCCATGAGGGCAAAGGCGGGGTTTGCCTCTGAGATATGGCTTCTGATTGGTCGATTTCTGAAGCGCTCGACCATAGAGACTGCTGGACTAAGAGGTTCCATAACCTTCCCCACAAAATGGCGGCCAAGGTGGAAAGCTGAAGAAAAAGGCATGGGAGAGAGACCGGACCGCTTACGCAGACAGACACATGACCTTGGACCTTAGCCTTCATTCGAGCGCTCGGGCCCTGAGGCGCGTTGTCTTTTGGGATTTGTAGTCGCTTCAGAGGCCCCAAAGGTGGTTGAGATCCCGCGAGACTCCCAGGCTGGGCGAGCCAACGCCTTTGCAGCAATTCCCGCCCTCAAGATTTGTGGGCGGCTTGCTTCCGCAATGAAGCATAAAGGCCGGCTGCCTACTTGTAAGTTCCCTAGTGGCCTGGCGCAGCTTTGTGGCCCGCTGCCAACGTTGAGCAGTCATGGACTAGCAACTGGTTGGTTGTTTAAAGTATTTTCGTATTGTAAAAAGAATATTACAAGGATAAAACACTTAACATCCTGATAGGAAAACGATGGGAACAGGCAGAAAGAAATATAAATGGAAGGAAAAGTATCTTCAATTAAACCATACAAAGAAATAGAAGTTTAAATGCAACTTTTCTCACTAAGCAAAAGTGAAGAGTTCTTTTTACTAATGTGAGCCAGGTACTTGTGTACTTGCTGGTGAGAATATGAATTAGAACATTTCTTGAAAGCTATTTGGCAATATTTGTTGACAGACTTTGAATGGTCCATCTTTGACCCAGAAATTCTGGAGGAATTGAGAGCCTTTAAACTCTCCATCTCTTTATCCAGGAATATCAGTCATATAAATCTATCTTGGAGGAAAAAAATCAGAAATGCAAAGATACTCTTCAAAGGGTGTTGAAGAATTTATTGAAATTGGAAACAAGTAAATGGTTAAATTAATTGCCATATTTTCACTTGATGAAATAAGCAGATATTTTAAATTATGTTCCTTTCTTTTCCTTTCAGTTTAATAAAAATTTATTTAGAATTCCTGGGATGGGGGACTTCCCTGGCAGTCTAGTGACTAAGATTCTTCGCTCCCAATGCAGGGGGCCCAGGTTCCATCCCCGGTCCAGGATCCAGATCCCGCATCCTGCAAAAAGATCAAAGATCCTGTGTGCCACAACTAAGACCTGGCATGGCCAAATAAACAAATGAAAAAAAAAAAAAAATCCTAGGATAGTGGTGGTGGGCACCCAACCTCTAGAGGAGTGAGCACTAGATCACTGAGAAATTACACAGTCCCAACATCCCTGGCCCACATAAGAAGGAAAAGTTGTTTCCCTGAAAATGGGTCGGTCTTCATTCATCCAAGAAGGACTGGGAGGACAGATGCTGGGGAGCCATCAAATGTTGCTAGGGGGAAGGAGCAGGGTGTGCTGGACCCCAAACTGTCTCCTCAAAAATCGGGGGCAAAACAGATCCACTTCTTTGGGGGCCAAGTTCTGGGTCACCAGTCTCATTTCTTACCCTTGATGTCACTTCCCTGGGTGAAATTTTCATGGTGTAAGTTCAGCACAAGGTTGTCAGCAGTGAAGTAGGTATGATAGTGTGATATGGCGATTGTCTTGGAGATGTTCTGGGCTGCCTAGATCTTGTGCAGTTTTGATGTAGTCTGGGTTCTTGCTCAGTCCTTCTCCGAGATGAGCAGGGTAGGTTCAAAAAGACAAAGTCTCAATCCCTGGCCCCATTCTTACAACTCCTGTAGCTGGCCAAAATCTTGACTTTATCTGCCCACTGAAGTTTGGAGGAAATAGAAAGGCGACTTTAATTCTCAGCTGGCAGAGAAGGGAACAAAGTAGACTCGTGCCTCAAGAACTGTGCCACCCTCCATGAGGGGTATAGGGGGTTATATAAGATGATGGCTTGCAGTCAGGAGTTGGTGATGAGGGACAAAGGTGTTAGGATCTTCTCAAAAATTGTTACAGGCTGGTGTAAGTAACCCAGTAATTGAGTCTGGCAGTTTGGTGCTCTTTGGCCTTCTTTCTGATATTAACTACAAGGGGAAGGGTGTTGTAAGGGTAAACACCAGATACAGGATGCATTTAGCATAGAGTCAAAGGAAAATAGGTGCGAAGTGTAGTTCCTGCAGGGATAGGAGGCAGAAAAGCAAACTTAGTTACATGCATTCAGAGTTAAGAGCTGCTGCTGCTGCTGCTGCTGCTAAGTCGCTTCAGTCATGTCCCGCTCTGTGCGACCCCATAGAGGGCAGTCCACCAGGCTCCCCCACCCCTGGAATTCTCAAGGCAAGAACACTGGAGTGGGTTGCCATTTCCTTCTCCAGTGCATGAAAGTGAAAAGTGAAAGTGAAGTTGCTCAGTCGTGTCCAACTCTTAGCGACCCCATGGACTGCAGCCTACCAGGCTCCTCCATCCATGGGATTTTCCAGGCAAGAGTACTGGAGTGGGTTGCCATTGCCTTCTCGGGAGTTAAGAGCTAGGAGCAGTTAAAATTAAAAAAAACAAACTAGGAATGTTCAGGCCTGCTCACTGTTCTCTTTATTTTTTTTTGTTCTCAGGAAAGGGAAAGAAAGAAACTCATTCCTCTCTTTTTCTTTCCACTGCAACACTCCACTTTCCCAGCCTTCCTCTGGGCTCTCAGATCCAGGGTTGCATTAAGATAGCTCCTGCCTAGCTCTACTTCGGGTCCTCTATGAACCCTCCCTGTGGGCAGCTGCCAGGAAGAAGGAGGCAGCATCAAAAATTGAGGCAAGGCCAGTAAAATCATGTTTCTGGTTTTATATTTTATATTGAGAAAATCTAGATGATGTAAGACAAATTTTAAGGATGTACATGCAGAGTTGTATAGCATTGTGAAGAAAAACAAGAAAAAGATTAAAGAGAAAAGAAAACAATATTAATAGCTGTTTCTGGATGGTGTAATAAAGTTGATTTATATTTTTATGAGTTCAGTTCAGTCCCTCAGTCATGTCTGACTCTTTGCGACCCCATGAACTGCAGCATGCCAGGCCTCCCTGTCCATCACCAGCTCCCAGAGTTTAACCAGACTCATGTCCATTGAGTTGGTGATGCCATCCAACCATCTCATCCTCTGTCATCCCCTTCTCCTCTCACCTTCAATCTTTCCCAGCATCAGGGTCTTTTCAAATGAATCAGTTCTTCACAGCAGGTGGCCAAAATATTGGAGTTTCAGCTTCAGCATCAGTCCTTCCAATGAACACTCAGAACTGATCTCCTTTAGAATGGACTGGTTGGATCTCCTTGTAGTCCAAAGGACTCTCAAAAGTCTTCTCCAAAACCGCAGTTCAAAAGCATCAATTCTTCAGCTTTCTTTATAGTCCACCTCTCACATCCATACATGACTACTGGAAAAACCATAGCCTTGACTAGATGGACCTTTGTTGGCAAAGTAATGTCTCTGCTTTTTAATATGCTATCTAGGTTGGTCATAACTTTCCTTCCAAGGAGTAAGCATCTTTTAATTTCATGGCTGCAGTCACCATCTGCAGTGATTTTGGAGCCCCCCAAAATAAAATCTGACACTGTTTCCACTGTTTCCCCATCTATCTGCCATGAAGTGATGGGACCAGATGCCATGCTCTTCGTTTTCTGAATGTTGAGTTTTAAGCCAACTTTTTCACTCTCCTCTTTCACTTTCATCAGGAGACTCTTCAGTCCTTCTTCACTTTCTGCCATAAGGATGGTGTCATCTGCATATCTGAGGTTATTGATATTTCTCCCAGCAATCTTGATTCCAGCTTGTGCTTCATCCAGCCCAGCATTTCTCATGATGTACTCTGCATAAAAGTTAAATACGCAGGGTGACAACATACAGCCTTGACATACTCCTTTTTCTATTTGGAACCAGTCTGTTGTTCCATGTCCAGTTCTAACTGTTGCTTCCTGACCTGCATACAAATTTCTCAAGAGGCAGGTCAGGTGGTCTGGTATTCCCATCTCTTTCAGAATTCCCCACAGTGTATTGTGATCCACATAGTCAAAGGCTTTGGCTTAGTCAATAAAGCAGAAATAGATGTTTTTCTGGAACTCTCTTGCTTTCTCCATGATCCAGCAGGTGTTGGCAATTTGATTGTATGTATTAACAATTATGCCAGTCCAGAAAGTCAGAACTCTGGACTCTTAGAAAAAATATTTTAAGATTGAGATTTGAGATTTAAGATATCCTGCCAAAATGGTAAAATGGAAAGAATATGGAGTTTTGAAATCACACAGACTTGAGTTCCCATCACGGCTATATCATATAACTAGATATGTCTCTCTCTAAGCAGATTACCAAATCTCTTTTGGCTTTAGTGTAATAAGCTACTGTTTACTGAGGCCTCACCATATAGCAAGCATTGGGTTAGGTGCATTCACCCATTATGTGATTTAATATTTACAACATTCCTTTAAGTGGATATTATTATCTCCATTTTACAGATTACCCCCATGTTACAGAGCATCATTTTTTCCAGTTTGGCATATTTGGTAAGAGGTAAAGTCAGTATGTGGGTCCAGGTAGGTCTGGGTCCAAAGCACTTAATCATTAGTTCTTGAACCTCCCTGAAACTGGAGAACCTATAAAACAGTGTTAATACTATTCACCTTTTAGAAATGTGAGATAAAACAAATCCCAGGCATAGGTTGATATTTGGTGAATATTCCCTTTCTGTTACTACTCTAGGACAAGTTATAGTTTCATGAGGAAATCCCTAACTTTGCATGTATTTTTTTTTTCCACATCCAGATTTCTTACATAGCTGTACTCATAGCTTAACTTCAACACTGTCAAGTTTATCCTGTGGCCTGCTGGAAATCAGATATTTCATTACTATGCTTAGATATGAGTTTTGGAGTTAAATAAGCAAGAGAGTTCCAGAAAAACATCTATTTCTGCTTTATTGACTATGCCAAAGCCTTTGACTATGTGGATCACAATACACTGTGGGGAATTCTGAAAGAGATGGGAATACCAGACCACCTGACCTGCCTCTTGAGAAATTTGTATGCAGGTCAGGAAGCAACAGTTAGAACTGGACATGGAACAACAGACTGGTTCCAAATAGAAAAAGGAGTATGTCAAGGCTGTATATTGCCACCCTGCTTATTTAACTTTTATGCAGAGTACATCATGAGAAATGCTGGGCTGGATGAAGCACAAGCTGGAATCAAGACTGCCGGGAAAAATATCAATAACCTCAGATATGCAGATGACACCACCCTTATGGCAGAAAGTGAAGAGGAACTAAAAAGCCTCTTGATGAAGGTGAAAGAGAAGAGTGAAAAAGTTGGCTTAAAACTCAACATTCAGAAAATGAAGAGCATGGCATCTGGTCCCATCACTTCATGGGAAGTAGATGGGGAATCAGTGGAAACAGTGTCAGACTTTATTTTTGGGGGCTCCAAAATCACTGCAGATGGTGACTGCAGCCATGAAATTAAAAGACGCTTACTCCTTGGAAGGAAAGTTATGACCAACCTAGATAGCATATTCAAAAGCAGAGACATTACTTTGCCAACAAAGGTCCGTCTAGTCAAGGCTATGGTTTTTCCTGTGGTCATGTATGGATGTGAGAGTTGGACTGTGAAGAAGGCTGAGCGCTGAAGAATTGATGCTTTGGAACTGTGGTGTTGGAGAAGACTCTTGAGAGTCCCTAGGACTGCAAGGAGATCCAACCAGTCCATTCTGAAGATCAGCCCTGGGATTTCTTTGGAAGGAATGATGCTAAAGCTGAAGCTCCAGTACTTTGGCCACCTCACGCGAAGAGTTGACTCACTGGAAAAGACTCTGATGCTGGGAGGGATTGGGGGCAGGAGGAGAAGGGGACGACAGAGGATGAGATGGCTGGATGGCATCACTGACTCGATGGACGTGAGTCTGAGTGAACTCCAGGAGTTGGTGAGGGACAGGGAGGCCTGGCGTGCTGCAGTTCATGGGGTCGCAAAGAGTGGGACACGACTGAGCGACTGAACTGAACTGAACTGAAGCAGTAGTCCTAGCACTGCCACTTACTGCCTTGTGGTTTGGGGCAAGGCTCTTAACCTCTCTAAGGCTCTGTCATCATCTATAAAAGAATTGTTATGAGTAAATGAGGTAGTACATGTAGAGGTGCTCATTTAATTATTGAAGTAAAAAGTACTGGTAAGCTAGGAGAAGCTATAGGAAGTGGAAGGTAGTTAGGAAAGCTCAAATTCAGACCTGACGTCTCAGGATTGTACCAGCTGACTTGGAGGAAGCCCAAAAACTTCTTTGGGAACTCTGAGAGGTAAGAGGATTCCATAGTAGGCAAAAAAGCTTTTTTTTAATGGCTACAAAGTGATTTATTAGGAAAAAAATTTAATTGAAATATAGTTGATTTACAATGCTGTGTTAATTTCAGGTGTATAGCACAATGATTGTTTCAGTTTTATTAAAAAAAATATATATATCTTTTACAGATTCTTTCCCTTATTACAAAATATTGGCTATATAAGATTTTGTATTGTATAGCACCTACTGTGCTATATGGTAAGTCCTTGTTGGTTATCTCTTTTGGTGTGTATATGTTAATCCTAAACCCTCTAATTTATCCTTCCTTCCCGCCTCCAACTTTCCCCTTTGGTAGCCATGAGTTTGTTTTCTATGTCTGTGGATCTCTATTTTGTAAATAAGTTCACTTGTATGGCAAAAAAAAGCTTTTGATGACAGTGACAAAGGGCAAACTTATTCATAACAATACCAGCAGTTCCTTCTTTCTTTTTCTTTTTTCAGGTCCCTCTTTCTAAAGACATTTTTGACTCTTTAAAACCTACCTCTTCCACCCAGAATCTTATCTCAGATCTTCTTTCTTTTCCTTTGAATCCAGTTTCACTTTTCCTTTAGGAATTCAGCACAACAAACTTTTTAAAGCACTTAACAGCTTCAAGTGGTGCACTGTGCCGGAATACACGGATGAATAGAACCAGTTTGCACATTAAGTCATGTCTGTCTCTTTGCGACCCCATGGAGTGTAGCATGCTAGGCTCTTCTGTCCTCCACTGTCTCACAGGGTTTGCTCAAATTCATGTCCATTGAGTCCGTGATGCTATCTAACCATCTAGTCTTCTGCCACTCCCGGCTCCTTTTCCCTTCAATCTTTCCCAGCATCAAGGTCTTTTCCAATGAATCGGAGTTTCGCATCAGGCAGCCAAAATGTATTGGAGCTTCAGTTTCAGCATCAGTCCTTCCAATGATTAGCAGAAATCTCAGAATTAGCAAGAAAATACATAGGCAAATAAATACTAAATACTAGTATCTTAATGAGCGTCACAAGAAAACTACTTGCAAAATCCAACGAAGGGAGGGAAGAACTTCATTTGGACAGAACCAAGGAAGACCTTTCTGAAAAAAAAAAAAAAAAAATTCTGGCTGAGCTTTTCTTTAAACGTATATATAATTTTATTTAGTTAGTTCTGGTTGTGCTGGGTCTTTGTTGCTGCATGGACTTTTCTCTAGTCGTGGAAAGTGGGGGCGACTCTAATTGCCGTGCGCTGGCTTTTGCACGTACTCTGTGACATGTGGGATCTTCCCAGATCAGGGATTGAACCCGTGTCTCCTGCATTGACAGGTGGATTCTTTACCACCCAGCTACCAGGGAAGCCTTGGAGTAGCTTTGAGGATAAAATAGGTTACCTAGATATGTCAAGGAAGAGAGTGAGAATGGATGAAGATACTCCAGCCAGAGTGAACAACATGTGTAGAAACCCAGGAGAGTTAGTGTAGCCAAACTTAGACTAATCAGTCATGGTCTTGGGACAGCAGAAATATGACTACCACACTCCAATTCTGGCAATATGGCCAGATTAAGTATTGTGAAAATTCTCTTGCTATGAGATCTAAAAACACTACATAAAATATAACACATATATTGCACAGACTTGTTTTTTTAAAATCTTTATTTTTTATTTTTGGCTGTTCTGGGTCTTCATTGCTGCACCTGGGCTTTCTCTAGTTGCAGCGAGTGGGGGTACTCTCTAGTTTCGGGGCTTGGGCTTTTCATTGTGGTTACATAGCCATTCCCTTGTTGCAGAGCACAGGCTCTAGAATGAGGGCTTAGTTGTTGTGGTGCACAGGCTTAGTTACTGTGAGGCATGTGGCATCTTCCTGGACCAGGGATCGAACCTGTGTCCCCTGCATTGGCAGGCAGATTCTTAACCACTGGACCACCAGGGAAGTCCCATAACCTTGTTTTTGACAGTTAAAAGAAAATACATTCTATATTTTACCCAAATTGCTAATTTCCCACAGCCTGAAAAAAAATACCTCGTTTGTCAAATGACCCAGCTGGTGATGATATATTCTGTGACAACAATAGTAACGATATAAAAGGATTTTTGGGGGGGGAGGGGAGTAGTTAGGGGAGAGATGATTCATGGTGATAAATGCTAGCTTTTAAATGCATAGCTGAGCTCACAAGAAATTAAGGAGCACGCTTAAAGACCCTGAAGAGAGAGAAAACAAATTAGAGCCGTAAACATGTATACTAAACTGAAGCTGCCATGTCTGGAAATATGGTGGAATAGAGAAAGGGGTATCAGTTATAGAAATTAACTGGCTTGAGTTTTAATTCCCCATGGAGAGAAAAGGATTTGGAGTCTGTATAAGAGGAGTTAGAATTGAAATTTCCAAATAAACCTAAGATCATCAAAGGGCTACACCCTTTGAAGGGTGGACTTAAATGTGGACCACCATCCACAGGGAGGTGACAAAGAAGCTTGTCTGCCTATTCCTGGCTGTCAGTGAGGAAAAACAAAAAAGTAAAACTAGGGACTTCCCTGGTGGTCCAGTGGCTAAGGCTCTGTTCTCCAGTGCAGGGTTTGACCCCTGGTCAGGGAATTAGATCTTAGATGCTGCAACTAAGACCTGGCATTGAAGAATAGATAAATAATATTTTTTTTAAAAAAACTAATACTTTCCTGAGAATTTATAACTACAAGATTATACTTTATGTTGGTTTTGGATTCAGATATATACCCTGGGTCCAGGAATGCTCAAGCTAAGGAATTGACATCAAAAGTTATTCTAGGCTGGGGGTGTCCCTGGTATGAAACAACATAAAACTCCTTTGAATCTGTGCAAGATTCTCACGATAACTGAAAAGTAATCTCCATAGAGAAACAATCCACAATGAGCAAGAATCAGCAAACATTAAAAAACAGCAAGAATTTCAGATAACGCAATATTCAGATGACAACTCAACTATAGAAGAGGCAGTAGTGCAGTGATTAAGAGTATAAACTTTAAAGCCAGACTACCGGCCATTCTAGTCCAGGCATTCTACTTACTATCCAGGTTTTCTTGGGTGAGTTGATTAAATTCTCTATGCCTGCATTTCCTTATATGGGATTGTTATGAGGATCAAATGAATTAATATTTATAAAGTACCTAGAACAGTACTTGGCACACAGTGTCACAAATGTGTTGTTATTATTTAAAACTAAGTATGTTTACAATGATCAAGGACACAGGAAAAAAATCAAGATGGTATAAAAAAGAACTTGCAGATTTGAAAAAGAAATAAATGGTGGTGGTGCGTAAATTAGGAGTTTGGGTGGGCTTCCCTGGTGGCTCTGTGGTAAAAAGAATCTGCCTGCCAATGCAGGAGACTTGGGTTTGATCCCAGCGTTGGGAAGATCCCCTGGAGAAGGAATGGCAACCCCTCCAGTATTCTTACCTGGGAAATCCCATGAAAAGAGGAGCCTGATGGGCTCCAGTCCATGGAATCACAAAAGCACAGGACATGATTTAGAGACTAAACAACACATTGAATCACTGTGTGGAACACCAGAAATTAACACAACATTGTAAATCAACTACATGCCAATAAAAAGCAAAATAAATAAGAAATGAACAATTAAAAACAAAAAATGAAATAAAAAGTGAAAAATATAGTAATTGAAATTAAGAAAATAACCTGATGGATAGGTTAAACAAAAGATTGATGACAGCTTGAAGGAAAAGTTAACACACTGGAAGATAGGTCTGAGAAAATTATCCAGATTGAAGTACAAAGAAGTAAAAGATCAAAAATATGAAAAGGAAGTTAAGGGACATGGAGGGCAAAATGAGAGTTGACATCCACATAATTAGAATATTAGGAGAGAATAGAGAGAATGGGAAAGAATCACTATTTGAAAAGATAATAGCTGAGAGGTTTACACACTGATGAAAAACATGAATCTTCTGGTTTAGTAATCTCAACAAAACCCAAATAGGATTGTATAAAATGAGAAAAATCCACGATTCCCATGTTAGTCAAACAATAGACCACTCTACACAGAGAAGATGTTAAAATTTACCACAAAGAAAGAACAATTTATGTACAATAGAAAGTTTCTGAGAAGGTAACATTTGAACAAAATCTTGAAAGAGGGACAGTAAGGTATGAGGATATATGGGGAGGACATATTCCATGCAGAAAGAACAGAAGGTGGAAAGGCCATTATTAATACATCCCAGGAATAAAACTAAACCAGTTTGAACAGAGAGGAGGGATCAAGAGAGAGCGTCATTGGAGATGCAGTTAGAAAGATAATGATGGTGGGGGTGGGGGTAGAAGAGGAAGCTCTGTAAATATTAGCTTTATAAGAATTTTGACTTTTACTCCGAGTGAAATGGTGGCTCATTAGAGGGTTTTGAGTAGAGGAGTGACATAGTCTGATATACGTTTTGAAAGGGTAATTCAGAGAAAATAATACTGACAAGGACAGGCAGGGAGCCCAGTTGGAGGTTACTGTCATAATCTAGATGACAAATGATGTAGCTGGAACCAAGGTGGTAGCAGTGGAAGTGGTAAGAAATGATAGGGTTCTGGTTTTATTTTAAAAGTAGAGACAACAACATTAATGGACGAGGATGAGAGAAAGAGAGGAATTAAAGATGACTCCAAGGTTTCTGCCTTGAATAGCTGGAATAATGGAGTTGCCATGAACTGAGATAAGGTTTGACCATATTTAGAGTAGATTTCTTTTTCTGAAGGTGGAATTAGGATTTCAGTTTAACATATTAATTTGAGGTGACTGTTACACACTGAAGTGAGGACAACAGTCAGCATTTGAATATATGAGTCTGGGGTCCAGAAGAAGTCTGGGCTTGAAATATATATTTGGGAGTTATCAGTAAATAGTTGGCATTTAACATCCCGAGACTGGATGAGGTGATCAAAGAAAGAGTATATCACATCTAGACACATCAGAGCCAAATCGTCAAGAGACAAAGAGAAACTTCAAAAGAGGAAGAGGAAAGTGACTGATTATGAACAAGGGAATCCTCAGTAAAATTAACAGCTGATTTCTTACTGTAAACTGTGGAGGCCAGAAGGCAGTGAGAGGACACATTGAAAGTGCTGAAAGAAAAGAACTGTCAGCCAGGATCTGTTTATGGCAAAATACCCTTTGAAAATTATCGGAGAAATTAAGACATTCCCAGATAAACAAAGACTAAGAAAATTCACCACTAGCAGAATCGCCCTATAAGAAATTCTAAAGACGGCTTCCCTGGAGGCTCAGTGGTAAAGAATCTGCCTGCCAATTTAGGAGACATGGGTTTGATCCCTGGTCCGGGAAGATCCTACAGGATGTGGAACAGTTAAGCCTGTGTGCCACAGCTATTGAACCTGTGTTCTAGAGCCTGGGAGCTGCAACTATTGAGCCACATGCGGTAACTGCTGAAGCCAGTGCGCCCTAGACCTGTGCTCTGCAGCAAGAGAAGACACAGCAATGTGTACCACAACTAGAGAGTAGCCCCAGCTCGCTACAGTGAAGACTTAGGGCAGCCAAAAATAAATAAATAAAATTTAAAAAAAAGAAATGCTAAAGAGAGCCCTTGAGGTGGAAATGATAGGACATTAGACAGTAATTCAATATACATGAAGAAATACATAGCATTAGCAAATGTAAATGCATAAGTAAATATAAAAGACAATGTAAGGATGGATTTCCCTGGTGGCCCAGTGGTTAAAACTCTATACTTCCAATGTAGGGGCATGGGTTCAGTCCTTGGTTGGGGAAATTCTACATGCTTCA
Organism: Bubalus bubalis; assembly: GCF_019923935.1. Lineage (NCBI taxonomy): Eukaryota > Metazoa > Chordata > Mammalia > Artiodactyla > Bovidae > Bubalus > Bubalus bubalis. Next base: position 25,458,620 of record NC_059159.1, on the reverse strand, counting down.
TGGTGCACCCCCTCTTTTCCTCTCCTACCCGATCTGAGACCATTACATAGAGCAGCAATTATAAAGTTGTGTTAATGAGGTTTATAATATAGTAAATCCCCTACATACTAACCTTCAAGTTGGGAACTTTCAAGTATTCGAATATGTGTTCCATCATCATCAGCTGTGAGTGAAATTGCAGCTTGTCCTCTGAATCCTATTGCTGATGATCTTTCAGCTCTAGCATCTCCCCTATCCTCTCCTTCCTCCAGTAGGTAACTCTTCTTGCCTGTTTACTCAATGCCAGCCCCTGTATGCCAGCTATTGTACTGAACCACTGTACTTTTCAAGGTACTGTACTATAATATTAAAAATCTTTTCTTTATTTTTTGTGTTTGTTTTTAATGTATTATTTTTGTGAAAAGTATTATAAACCTATTACAATCCAACCAGTCCATTTTAAAGGAAATCAGTCCTGAATATTCATTGGAAGAACTGATGCTGAAGCTGAAACTCCAATACTTTGGCCACCTGATTTGAAGAACCGACTCTTTGGAAAAGACCCTGATGCTGGGAAAGATTGAAGGCAGGAGGAGAAGGGGACAACAGAGGATGAGATGGTTGGATGGCATCACCGACTCGATGGACATGAGTTTGAGTAGGCTCCGGGAGTTGGTGATGGACAGGAAAGCCTGGCGTGAGGCAGTCCATAGAGTCGCAGAGTCGGACATGACTGAGTGACTGAACTGAGCTGATATAGCCAATTGTGTTAGTTGAGTGTCTAAGCTAACTTTGCTGCACTTATGGGCAAATTGGATTTATGAATGTTTTCTCTTAACAGAACTTGTTCATATGTAGGGAATTTACTTTACTTACATCTAAAGATGTAATTTGGAGCTCCCAGCTAGCTCAGTTGGTAGAGCATGAGACTCTTGAAGATGTAATGTTATTGTATGATAACATTGTATGATAACTATTGTATGATAGCTATTGTATGATAACAATAGCACAAAGGAGAGGAGAGGGAATTAAGATATACTGAAGTAAAGTTTTTACACACTATTGAAATTAATTTAGAATTAATCTGAAGTACCACGTGCCACAACTAACTGAAGCCCACATGCCCTAGAGCCTGTGCTCCACAAAAAAGAAGCCAACTCAGTGAGGAGCCCACATATTGCAACTAGAGAGTAACCCTTGATTGTCACAATTAGAGAAAGCCCATGTAGCAATGAAGACCCAGTATGCTAAAAATAAATAATTAAATAAATAAATAATTTTTTAAACGTTCAACAATTGTGGCAGAACCCAGAGCAATACTTGAAAATCAATTGTATTTCCACACACTAGCAATGAACAACCAAAAATGAAATTAAGAAAATTTTATTTACAATAGCATCAAAAAGAATAAAATTATCAGGAACAAATATAGCAAAGTAATTAATTACAAGGCTTGTATGCTGAAAAATAGAAATATTATTGAAAGAAAGAAGACATCCCAGGTTCTTGTGCTGGAAGACACAACATTTTAAAATTGAAAATACTCTCCAAGTTGATCTACAGATTCAGGGCAAACTCTATCAAAATCCCACCTGGCTTTTTTTGGTAGCAGTTGAAGAGCTGAGGCTAAAATTCAAGTGAAAATTCAAGGTTCCCAGAACAGCAAAAATAATCCCAAAAAAGAAGAACAAAGTCTGAGGATTCACATCTCCCAATCTCAAAACTTCTATAAACTATAGGAATTAAGACAGTGTGGTACCAGCATATGGTTAGACAATAGATCAGTGTAATAGAATTAAGAGTCCAGAAATAAATCCTTATACTTACAGTCAATTTATTTTAAACAAGAGACCTAAGATAACTCAACTTTGGGAGGGGGGCAGAGAAGAATACTAGTGTCAACAGATTGTGCTGGAAAAACTGGATATCCACATGCAAAAGAATGAAGTTGGACCCCTACCTCACGCCGTGTACAAAACTTAATTCAAAATGGGTGACAAACCTAAATATAAGAGCTAAAACTATAATTCTCTTAGAAGAAAAAGAGGCATTAATTTTCATGACCATGTCTTAGACTAATTGTTTTTACATATTTTACCAAAAATGCAAGTAACAAAGCATACCAGATAAATTGGATATATACCAAATTGGACATAATCAATGACAGTTAGATGTCATTTCAAAGGATGACATCAAGTGAAATAGTCCACAAAATGCAAGAAAATTTTTGCAAATCATATATTTGATGAGACATATCTAGAATATACGAAGAGTTCTTACTACTCAATAATAAAAAACAAATAACCAATTTTAAAATGGACAAAATATCTGATGAGACATTGTTCAAAAAAGATATAGAAATGGGGAAATTCCTGGCAGTCCAGTGGTTAGACTAGACTTGACTTGAGCTTCCACTGCTGAGGCATGGATTCTGTCCCTGGTTGGGGAACTAAGATCTTGCACATGGGGCAGCCAAAACCAACCAACCAAACAAACAAAATTAAAAATATATATACAGGGACTTCCCTGTTGGTCCAGTGGTTAAGAATTCACCTGCCAATGCAGGGGACACAGTTTGGATCCCTGATCTGGGAAGATCCCACATGCCTCAGAGCAACTAGTCCCGAGCACTACGACTAGAGCCTGTGCTCTAGAGCTGAGGAGCGGCAACTACTGAAGCCCATGTGCCCTAGAGTCCATGCTCCACAACAAGAGAATCCAGAGAGTAGCCCCCACTTGCTGCAAGTAGAGAAAGCCTGAGCACAGCAACGAAGACCTAGCACAGCTTAAATAAATAAATAAAATTAAAAAGTAAATAAAATACAAATGGTCAGTAAGCACATGAAAAGATGCTCAATCTTTAGCCATCAGAGAAATGCAAATCAAAACTGCAATAAGCTACCACGCAGATGATACCACCCTTATGGCAGAAAGTGAAGAGCCTCTTGATGAAAGTGAAAGAGGAGAGTGGAAAAGTTGGCTTTAAGCTCAACATTCAGAAAACGAAGATCATGGCATCCGGTCCCATCACTTCATGGCAAATAGATGGGGAAACAGTGGAAAGAATGGCTGACTTTATTTTTTGGGCTCCAAAATCACTGCAGATGGTGACTGCAGCCATGAAATTAAAAGACGCTGGCTCCTTGGAAGGAAAGTTATGATCAACCTAGATAGCATATTAAAAAGCAGACATTACTTTGCCAACAAAAGTCCATCTAGTCAAGGCTATGGTTTTTCCAGTAGTCATGTATGGATGTGAGAGTTGGGCTATAAAGAAAGCTGAGCGCCAAAGAATTGATGCTTTTGAACTGTGGTGTTGGAGGAGACGCTTAAGAATCCCTTGGACTGCAAGGAGATCCAACTGGTCTATCCTAAAGGAGATCATTCCTGAGTGTTCATTGGAAGGACTGATGTTGAAGCTGTAACTCCAATACTTTGGTCACCTGATGTGAAGAGCTGACTCATTGGAAATGACCCTGATGCTGGCAAAGATTGAGGGCAGGAGAAGAAGGGGACGACAGAGGATGAGATGGTTGGATGGTATCACCAACTCAATGGACATGAGTTTGGGTAAACTCTGGGCATTGGTGATGGACAGGGAGGCCTGGTGTGCTGCAGTCCATGGGGTCACAAAGAGTGGAACACGACTGAGTGACTGAACTGAATTGAACTCATACCCACTCTGATGGTTATACTTGAGAAGACAAATAATAAGTGTTGGTGAAGATGTGGAGGATTACAATCCTCATGAACTACTGGGAGGAATATAAAATGCCACAGCCACTTTGGAAAATAGTTTGGCAATTTCTCAGAACACAGAATTATCATATGACCTAGAAACTTCACTTTAGGTATATACCCAGAATGAAAGAGAAATCACAATATATGTCTACAGAAAAACTTGTTCATGAATATTCATAGCAACTTTATTCATAATAGCCTGAAAGTGGAACCATCCCAAATTTCCCTCAACTAATGAATGGATAAATGAAATATGGCACATCCATAGAATAGAATATTATTTGGTCATAAAAAGGAATGAAGTACTGATAAATTTTACAATATGGATGAGCTTTGAAAATGTTATGCTTACGGACAGAAGCCACGCCAAAAAGCCACATATTATGTGATTCTTTTTGTATAGAATTTTTCCAGAACATTCAAATCTTTAGAGGCAGAATCTGTAGTGGTCGCCAAGTGGTGGGGGGATGAAGGTGTGATGGCTAATGGGTATCAGGTTTCTTTCAGAAGAATGAAAATGTTCTTTTTTTTCCCCATGCCCCTCAGCAAGATGGATCTTAGTTCTCCTACTAGGAATCAAAGCCACGCCCCTTGCATTGGAAGCACAGAGACTTAACCACTGGACTGCCAGGGAATTCTAGCAAATGTTCTAAACTTGACTGGTGCTGACTGCAGAACTCTGAATAAACTAAAACCTTTGAATTGTACACTTCAAGTGGGTTAATTGTATAGTTATTGAACTATGAAAAAATTTTAAGAGATTTAAAAATATATTTTAGGCTGCACAACAATGTGAATGTACTCAATGTCACTAATTTGTACATTTTTAAATGATTAAAATGATTATCTTTATTATGTATATTTTACTGCAATTAAAAATACATATGTGCAAAATTTTGTTTTTCTAAAAATTGTGTATCACACAACACACACATTACAAGATGGAGGAAAATATATCCAAGTGATATGTAAATAGTTATAAATTGTTTTTAACGGCTACCCGCTCCAGTATTTTTGTCTGGAGAATTCCACAGACAGAGGAGCCTGGCAAGCTACAGTTCATGGAGTCCCTAAGAGTGGGACACGATTGATCGACTAAGATACATATATTTTTGGCCAAGCCTTGTGGCTCTCAGGATCTTAGTTCCCCAACCAGAGATTGAACCCAAACCATCACCCTTAGCAGTGAAAGCACAGAGTCCTAACCACTGGCTGTTGTTTAGTTGCCAAGTCATGTCCAGTTCTTTTGCGACCCCATGGACCGTAGCCCGCCAGGCTCCTCTGTCCATGAGATTTCCTAGGCAAGAATACTGGAGTGGATTGCCATTGCCTTCTCCAGGGGCTCTTCCCAACCCAGAGATCGAACTAGTCTTCTGCTTGGCAGGTGGATTCTTTATCACTGAGCCACCTGGGAAGCCCCCTAACTACTGGACTTGCCAGGGAATTTCTATAAATACTTTTTAATGGCCTGTTGCAACTTATAGACAGAGAACCGAATAATCTGAAAAATACATCTGTTAACAATGATTGCCTCTGGATTTTTAGGTTATAAGCAACAGAGGCCTTGATCTTTTTTTAAAAACTTAATTGTATATAATGAACATACATACATTTACTTTGAAAAATCAAATATATGAATTAGCAATGAAAACATACCTTTTGGTTCAAAGTTGAAAAAGAATGAGTGTAGATAGAGGAGATCAATCTTAAGAGGTCAGGGAAATGAGGGGAGCTAGCAAAGGAGTCTGAGAAGGAATGGCTAGGGCAGTAGGAGGATAATTAGGCAGAGCGATGGCTTGAAAGTCAAATGAAGAAAATGTTTCAAGGTGGGAGTGGTCCACTGTCTCAACGGGTGCTGATGGGTCAATCAGAGGAGAGCTAGACTTGAATTCTGGATGGAGCAACTTGGAGGTCATCTGTGAACTTAAGGGATGTTTTGTGGATTGGTGGGAGTGAAAGATGATTTAGAGTGGGTTTAAGAACATAGTTATTTGTCATCATTTTAAATGACCATTTAACTAAAACGTACTTTGAAAATTGGTAATTAAAGGAAAATAAATGAGCACTGGTCTTGCCTTTACAGTAGGAACAGTATTTTAGGATAATCAAATAGATTCAGTTGATAAAGAAAAACCTTCCTGAATAATCTAGAGTTTCAGCATCATCATTTTGCAAACTCTATGAAATTACTGATTCTGTCAAAGATTATGAATTGGTTTAAAACCATCAGGAGAAGGAGCAGATGGGAAGTGGACACGGTGCAGTGCCAAAGTCACAACACACAGCTTACTTTCTAGTTACATTGGGGAAATCTAATTTAAGATAAAGGATATGGCTGTCTTCACCCTGGGCCAGTGTCTAATACTGCTGTAACAACTGACATCACTAGATATTGTGCTTTATAATGAGATGCAAAATGAAATATACATCATTTATTGTATACTTATTCAAAGTCATTTACCTTAAAACCATTAAGACTTTAGATCTAACTTTCAGTTTATAAGAAATTCAGATGATAGAGAAACAGACTGAACAATATCATGAAGGAGCAACCAGACAAATCCAGAAGGAAGGACATACAAGCTAGTGCCTTCAGTAAGTCAGTGTCATGAGAAAGGGGATTGTGACCAGACGCAATGTATGGCCATAGGTTGAGTAGGATATGGACATATCAGTTATAGAGGACATTTTTGGGATAATTGGGAAAATTTGATTATGGTTTAGGTGTTAGATGAGATGAAAAATTTCCATTTTGGAAAGACAGAGATGATTAACTGATAAAGAGAAATTACCCAGTGCTATGTATGATGTGATCTCATGTTGATTTAAAAAAACCCATACAGGGACTTCCCAGGGGTCCAGTGGCTAAAACTCCATGTTCCCAATGCAGGGGGCCCACGTTCAATCTTTAGTCAGGGAGTTAGACCCCACATGCCACAACTAAGAGTTCAAAAGCTGCAGCTAAAAGATTCTATATGCTGCAACTAGAGAACCCGCATGCTGCAGCAAAGATCAAAGATCCCGTGTGCCGCAACTGAGACCTGGCTCTGCCAAACAAATAAATAAACATTTTACAAATCCGTACACTGAACCCGCACACTGTTGGTGGGAACATAAACTGTTGCAACCACTGTGGAGAAGATTATGGAGATTCCTCAAAAAATTAAGAATAGAACTACCATATGATCCAGCAAGGGATACTGATCCACTTCTGGGTACTTACCCAAAGACTATGAAAATGCTAATTCAAAAGGATATATGCACCCTTTTGTTTATCACAGCATTATTTACAGTAACCAAGATGTGGAAACAATCTAGGTGCCCATCAATAGATGAATGAATAAAGATGTTCTTTATACATACATATATATACATGTATAAAATGGACTACCAGCCACCAAAAAGATGAAATCTTTCCATTTGTGGCAACAAGGATGGACCTTGAGGGTATTATGCTAAGTGAAATAAATTAAATGAAGAAAGACAAATGCTGCATAATTTTACTTTATGTGGAATATAGAAAACAAGCAAATAAAATAAATGAACAAACCAAACCAAATGAAAACAAACACACAGATACAGAGAACAGGGTACTGGTTACCAGGGAAGAAGGGGAAGGGGGGTGAGAGCAATGAGTAGAGGGGATCAACTATATTGGTGATGGATGGAAACTAAATTTTTGGTGGTGAGCATGCTGTAGTCTAAACAAAAGTGCAAATATAATGTTGCACACAGGAAACTTATGTAATGTTATAAACCAATGTTACCTCAATAAAAAGTAAGTTTGTTTTAAAAGTTTGCTGTTTTTAAAAGTTTGTTTTAAACGAACCCCCTATGTTAAAAAAACTATGTATGTAAAAGATCTAGTTATTACTGGAGTGCTAAGTTACTAAGATTAATATTCTCTGTATAGTGAGAACAAAAATTTTTCACTATATTATTTTGCTTATCTACATTGTCTCGGAGAAGGCAATGGCACCCCACTCCAGCACTCTTGCCTGGAAAATCCCATGGACGGAGGAGCCTGGTGGGCCGCAGTCCATGGGGTCGCTAAGAGTCGGACACGACTGAGCGACTTCACTTTCACTTTTCACTTTCCATTTTCATGCATTGGAGAAGGAAATGGCAACCCACTCCAGTGTTCTTGCCTGGAGAATCCCAGGGACGGGGGAGCCTGGTGGGTTGCCCTCTATGGGGTCTCACAGAGTCGGACACGACTGAAGCGACTTAGCAGCAGCAACATCGTCTACAATGTTGTGCATTTCATCTAAAGTAATATATTATTTTAAAACATAACATAACAGAAAAAACTGAAAATGAGAAAAATAAGAGAATGGGAGGAGAGGGCTAAATATCATTCTTTCAAAAAATGTTGCTAAAAATTCTACTGGGAATTTAGAAAACAGAGAAATTAGGCTGTAGCTAGATGAGGAAGTGGGGTCAAATGAAATTTTTTTAAATAGAAACAATAACAACATGATTTTATGGTGATTGAAACACACCAACAAAGATGGAAAAAAACTGATGAAAGAAAAAGTGAGGACTTCTGAACTAATGCTCTTGAGTAGCCAAAAGGAGCTGGCCTTAGATAACTATGTATTGATGTCAGGCACAATGTCCTCTAGAGCAAAAGCACTACTACAGAAAAAAGGATCACATGCACAGTAACAAAGGGTTCAATTCATGAAGAGAATATAATTCTAAAGTGTGTGCTTCTAATGACATGCATATAAAGTGAATATTGACAGAAGTGTAAGGGGAGATTCAGAAATTCACCATCTTGGTGGGCGATAATACAGCTCTGTCAGTAACTGACAGATCTACAGAGCAGTAATGAACCAGGATATAGAAGATTTGAATGACGCAATTAACTTCATTTAGTGAACTTATATAGAACGCTGCTCTCAGCAATTAGAGAGTACACATTCTTTTCAAGCACATATGGAACACTTATTGATCACTTACTAAGTAGCAAAGCAAGCTTCAATAAATACCAAAGAATCAATATCACACAGACCACATTCTCTGACCACAGTATAATTAAATGAGAAATCAAAACATTATGAAACATGCTTTTAGACATTAAAAAAAACTTTCAAATGTGACTGTTGGAGTCCATATCAAAAACTGAGGGGCAGCATCTAGAGAAGAGGAAGTAAAGACCCCCATTAACCAGGTAGATACCTTGAAAGGTCTCCACTACATTCTTTTTTTTTAATTGGAGGATAATTGCTTTGCAATATTGTGTTAGTTCCTGCCTTACATCAACATGAATCAGCCACAGTTGTATCCTAATTACCAGCCCCTCTACCTTTCTCCCTGTACAGCCTAAGATGAGCCCACTAAGCATGACCTAACCACTCCAAGGACAACTGCTACTCACCTTCTTCCCAAAGTTAAAATCATCCATGTCCAGCTTGTAGCAAGAGGCAGCTTCATGAAGCAGCTGTTCCCCAAGTATATCTTCTCCCAGACATGTCTATCTAATCTTCTAGTTCAGACTTTTATCTTACCCTGGTGTGGTTCTACATCATCCTGTTACTTCTGGACTAAACTTTTAAACTGTGGTGTTGGAGAAGACTCTTGAGAGTCCCTTGGACTGCAAGGAAATCCAGTCCATCCTAAAGGAAATCAGTCCTGAATATTCATTAGAAGGACTGATGCTGAAGCTGAAACTCCAATAATTTGGCCACCTGATGTGAAGAACCGACTCATTGGAAAAGACCCTGATGTTGGGAAAGATTGAAGGCGGGAGGAGAAGGGGACGGGGGGATGGCAGAGGATGAGATGGTTGGATGGCATCACTGATGCCATAGACATGAGTTTGAGCAAGCTCCAGGAGTTGGTGACGGACAAGGAAGCCTGGTGTGCTGCAGTCCATGGGGTCGAAAGGAATTGAACATGATTGAGCAACTGAACTGAACTGATGGACTAAACAATAGATAGAGCCAACCTATCTCACTTGTGCTTCCTTCACATGCATCAAAGTTCTCAGATGGTGCAAGGATAAGAACAGATTCATGAACACTTGGTTCATTTATGCAGGTGCAGGGCCAAGACCGTTTTTGAGCACTAGGTTGATTGCATTCCATTTTGTCCGTAATGTAGACCTTCAGTCTAAGGATCTCAATCACTATCTTTGCACAAAGTTCTTCCAATTTCCAGCCCAATGCTTCCCTCGATCTTATGATTAAAAAAAAAAGTCAAATGGTACAATCTGCTTTTAAAATCAGTTTTTAATTTTCCAGCATTTTGCTGACCAAGACATGCTCATCTAACTTTATTGAATTTTTTTTCTAACACAAACTATCCACTCATGTTGTTTTTGTTCAGTCACTCAGTTGTGTCCGACTCTTTGTGACCCCATGGACTGCAGCACGCCAGGCTTCCCTGTCCTTCACCAGGTCCCAGAGTTTGCTCAAACTCATGTCCATTGAGTCAGTGATGCCATCCAATCATCTTATGTTAACATCAATTATAAGGTACATTTCCTTACACATTATTGACCATATAATAATCCCAATAAAATCCCAATCTTTGTTCTAATTAGTAGTATCTGCCAATAACCACTACTCATATGCAATAGTGGGAAAGAAAAAAAAAAAGGACAATCACATTAATTACTCTTAAGAAAAGGGTTTGGTGGTTCAGGACCTGTGCTGTATCTTGCTGGACAGGTCTGTATAGGTAAGTGATGGAACAGCAAATCTTGGGGGCATCATTGTATAACACACTTCCTGGAGCAGTGGAGTGAGTTTCCCGGTCCCTGTGATCTACTTACTTGGAAGACTTCCCTTATATAACCAGCATCCTTCAGGTCTGCATGAAAGAAGACTAGTGGATAGGATCTTCTCTAGGGAGTCATTTACTTCCTATTTTTGGTATCTTTTTTTTTCCCCTGGTATCTTTTTTCTGTGATTAGGGACTGAGTCTTCCTGTAACATTGGTTTATGAAAATCTCAGGTCTTTGTTTGCCAACACCACTTTTTTTTTTTTCTTTTTTTCTGGTGCTACAATTCCCATAAAATTTTGGTGACCTGGGCATTTCATTTGGGAAGTCTCTGCTAAAAAGTCCAAACGAGGAATCTTGTCTTTCTTGGTAATATCCAGGCCTGGTTAAGATGCAGAGCTAGACTGCCTAGGGGGTCTACTCAGTTATACCAGTTCTCCAATTAATGCTTTAGCTTCAGGGTATGTATGGTGAATATCAGGGGTGGTGTCTAACTTCCTCCTCTAATCTGCCTTGGAAGGTCATCCCTGCAACCTTGCATTCCACAACCATCAGGAAGTTCTTTTCTTAAAAAATTAATTAATTATTTTAATTGGAGGATAATTTCTTTACAATATTGTGGTGGTTTTGCCAGTTCCCTCCCCTCTGCATCCCTCTGGGTTGTCCCAGAGCAGCATGTTGGTCTTTTAAAGTGGGAGGCAATTTCACATTTGCCCAGCAGAGGGGGCTCAATAGGAGATGGTTTGGAGAAATCAGGTTTTTATTCTTTTTTTAAAAAAACAGACCAGTGACATTTTCGGGTCCCCCGTTGCTGCTGCCTCACCCACGGCGCACCCAAACAAGCCCAAGGACCACGTGCTCCTGTGTGAGGGAGAGGACACGCCAGACCTCAGAGCCAGTGCCTCACCCAGACAAGAGCCAGGCGAGCCTGGCGGCCCGAGAGAAGCAGCCCGCGTCCAGGAGCCTGCGCCTGCCGTTGACAGCCACGAACCCCGGCTGGGCCCCCGGCCTCGCTTCCACAGCAAAGTCCTGAACCCGCCCGGAGGCAAGTCCAGCATCTCCTTCTACTAAGAGGCCTGCCGCGTCCCATAGCCAGACAAGAAACTCCAGGGATAGGATTTCAGATAGTGTAGTTCCTTTAGCCCACAGGAGAGGGTGGGGAGAGGGTCTCGGGTGGACACCTGAAGCTGCCGTCCAGTTCACAGTCTTCTCGAGATGAAGACCCACCTTCTGGACTCCAAGGGAGAAGGCGGGGCCCTGGTGTGAGAGGAGCTCCCGGGTGGGCGGGAGGGGAGTGGAGCCAGACCAGGTGCCCCTAAGAAGTGGGGTCTCAACGTCCGTGGTGTGTTGGCTAATTGGGTATCTAGGGATCACTAACACAGTAGCAGAGCTTAAAGCCTTTGAGAGAAAACCAAAACCACGGGTCCGCCACTACGGGACAGAGGAGCCACACCGGGAACTTGTTCGGCCCCAGTGTTTTTCACCTCCGTTCCAGAGATTTTCTTGAAACATCTTGGTTGCTTTTCCTCAGCAGCTGTCAACAGAAAGCCAAAATGCTGTGTTCCGTCATACGCTTTATGGAGGGATTTTGCACCCTGCTTCTGCCCTCTCAAACCTCGGCCAGGTCTTACGTAGGAATCTGCTTTTTGTCCACGAGAGACTGGTTTAGACTCTTTACTTTACAGGCAGTCTTGCTTGTGAGTTACTCCTTTTTTCCTCATAAGCCTTAAGTCTGGGCCTTTACTCCTCACCAGTGGACTGCTCCCTTCACCAGCGACCCTTCCTGTCGGCAAAACCACTACCTTCTACAGGACTTTAAAACTACCCAGACGTATCCAGGCACTGGCGTTCTTTAAACTGTTCCTGTGTCCTCCTTTATGTTTCTGCTGACAGTGGGAAGAATAGATGCCTGAGAACCCTGGGTTCTTAGGTTTGGCTTCTTTGGTAATAGCTCAAGACCTGTTCTCAAGTGCCAGCTTTACTTCAGTAACTGTTGACTCTGGTCTGTTTCTGACGCCTTTCTAGAAAAAAGTCTGTCGCTCAGGTACACCAAAGAGGAAGGAGAGTTTTCTTAGGCCACCCTTTTAAAGCTTTGCAGAACCTCTGGGCCATATTCAGTTTTCAGACAAGACTTGGAGACCTTAGGCCAGGAGATTAAATAGTTTGGCAGTAAATTCTCAACTGGCTCATTCCATGGTATTTGCCAGCAAAGATACCAGACTGGCAAGAGTCGTGATGCTATAATCTGTCACGGAAGTTTCTCCCATTGAGCCTTTAAAGGGCTACAGTGTTGGTACCTGTACTGCAGTCAGGAGAGACCAACAGTTTGGGTGGGGGGACTACTGGTACGAGTGCCTACTAAGTTCATACAGGTGCTAGAAACGTCTTCATTACTACAGTGTGGCCACGCTCGTAGTGGCCTGAACACTCCAGTGCCTGTGGGAGCTCCCTGCCAGGCTCCACACCCTCCATCGGTGCTGGGGGTCCGCACGGTGCTTGCCAACCAAAGACCCGCTCCTGTCCACCTGCTGACTTTGGAGCTGAGAAACTCTCATTCCATATGATTCTCTCAAGCACGTCCTGTCTCCCTCTAGCCTTCAAGTGGTCGTTTATAAGAAAGTTGTCTGGAATTCAGAGCATTTTTTTTTTCCCCATTAAAAACTGACATAACTGGTGATTAGCTTTTAAGCTCAAACTCACTGACTTACACAAGTTACGATGAGATGTTCCAAAAGTAGATGTGAACTATTTATAACTGTTTTGTTGTGTTCTTTAACATACAAGAAAACAATTTGTGAATTCCACATTGGATGGCCAAGAAGACCCTGACACGCTGCTGGCCCTTGGGGCTTCAGCCTTACCGTCAGCCACACGAGGGGAAGAGCTTTCTAAATCCGTCCCCTCGCAGGGACTTTAGGGCAGAGCTGGGAACCGAGCCGGGCAGGCTGGGGAAGGAGATCACCACCAGGGCAGAGCCCAACGCAGCGGGACCGTGTCGCCTTACTCTCGTCCCCAGCTTCCCTCTTCCTTTCCCTCCTTGGGGCTGTGGGCCTGGGTTGAGGGAGCTGGGATGGTCTGGTCATGGGAGAAGCCGCAGAAAAATTTGCTCCTTTGAATCTGATGGGGGAGGCCATTTGTATTTAGAAAATGCTCTGTACATTGGGGATTGCCTGTGTTTGGGAGGTTCATTAACTCTCTGCATCCTTTTCTCAGCCTCCAAGCTACATTGAGAAATTACTGGTCTGTGTTTTTATTAAGCCTTATAACATTTTTTACATGCATTTGATGCCAACTTTTTTGTAAAGCTGTCATTGGAAACAACAAACCTGTGCTCACATCACAATGTAACCTTGAGAGGAGCCTGTTTTTTTACAAGGCAGGAGTGGGTGTAGCTGTTGAATTAAACTTAGCAATCATGTCCTAAAAAAAAAACAAAAAATAAAAAAACAAAACAAAAAAAAAACAAAGCTGTTTTCTCTTAGACCCTTCATTCAATCCCAGGATGCCATGCTGGTTCTGCTTTCAAAATTCATGCAGGATCTGACCACTTAATCACATCTCCAGTGCTACCACTCTAGCCTGAGTCTCCTTCATTCTCTCACCTGGGTTACTGTAGAGGTCTCCTAACACGTGTCCTGCTTTTACTTGCTTCCTTGTCATCTATTCTCATCTGACCCAGCAAATAGAGAGATTATTTTAAGATATAAGTATACTGTATTACTTCTCTGCTCAAAATCCTGCAATGGCTTCTCATTTCTCCCAGAGTCAAAGCCAAAGTCCTTACTTAGACTCCATCCACTCAGTCCCCCATTGCCTGTCTGACCTGCCCAGCAACCCTCCCCACCCATGCCCTGCTCCAGCCCCATTAGCCTTTTGGTTATTGCGTGAACACCCAGGCACATTCTTGCTCTTTCCCTTTCATGTTCATGTAACTCACTTGGCTTGCAAGGTGGTGCAGTGGTAAAGAATCTGCCTGCCAATGGCAGGAGATGCAAGAGATGCGAGTTTGATCCCTGGGTTGGGAAGATCCCCTGGAGGAGAGCATGGCAACCCACTCCAGTATTCTTGCCTGGAGAATCCCATGGACAGAGGAGCCTGGTGGGCTACAGTCCATGGATTGCAAAGCGTCAGACATGACTGAGTGACTGAGCACAAGCAAAAACAACTCACTCCCTCATTTCTTCCATGTCTTCACTCAATTCTTGCCTTTCCAATGAGTCTTCCCCTGACCACTCTATTTAAAATTGCAACCAATGCTTCCCTACTCTATCCAAATTTCTTACCCTGCTCCATTATTTCCTCCACAGTACTCAGCATGTTAAAAAAAAAAAATTATTTGGCTGAATTAGGTCTTAGTTGCATCATGTAGGATCTTTTGTTGCAGTGCGCAGCCTCTCTAGTAGTGATGTACAGGCTTAGTTGTCCTGTGGCAAGTGGGATCTTAGTTCCCCAACCAGCAATCGAACCCAGGTCCCTTGTTGGAAGGTGGATTCTTAACCACTGGCCCACCAACACCTTCTGTCATACTGTTCTATACTGAAAGTTACAAACAAATATAATTGCTTTGTTTACTATTTACCTTCTTTGTCCTCTTCCTACAACACAAGAGATGATTCTACACATGGACATCACCAGATGGTCAACACTGAAATCCGATTGATTATATTCTTTGCAGCTGAGAAGAAGAGAAGCTATATACAGTCAGCTATGTGGAGAAGCTCTATACAGTCAGCAAAAACAAGACTGGGAGCTGACTGTGTCTCAGATCATAAGCT
Source organism: Bubalus bubalis (assembly GCF_019923935.1). Classification (NCBI taxonomy): domain Eukaryota; kingdom Metazoa; phylum Chordata; class Mammalia; order Artiodactyla; family Bovidae; genus Bubalus; species Bubalus bubalis. Next base: position 25,443,395 of record NC_059159.1, on the reverse strand, counting down.
TCTTATTGCACACAGTTCAGGCTTAAATTGAAGACTGTAGGGAAAACCACTAGACCGTTCAAGTATGACCTAAATCAAATCCCTTATGATTATACAGTAGAGGTGACAAATAGATTCAAGAGAATCTATACTTGAATTTAGAATCCAGAATATTCTAAATCTAATCTAATATTCTGAATCTAAGATCAGAATAGATCTTAGATCTGGTAGACAGAGTGCCTAAAGAACTATGGATGGAGGTTCTTAAGACTGTATAGGAAGTGGTGACCAAAACCATCCCTAAGAAAAAGAAATGCAAGAAGGCAAAGTGGTTGTCTGAGGAGGCCTTACAAAAAGCTGAGAAAAGAAGAGAAGCGAAAGGCAAAGGAGAAAGGGAAAGATATACCCAACTGAATACAGAGTTCCAGGGAACAGCAAGGAGAGATAAGAAAGCCTTCTTAAGTGAACAATGCAAAGAAATAGAGGAAAACAATAGAATGGGAAAGACTCGAGATTTCTTCAAGAAAATTGGAGATACAGAGGGAACATTTCATGCAAAGATGGGCACAGTAAAGGACAGAAACGGCATGGAGCTAACAGAAGCAGAAGAGATTAAGAAGCAGTGGCAAGAATACACAGAAGAACTATACAAAAAACGTCTTAATGACCCAGATAACCAAGATGGTGTGGTCATACCTAGAGCCAGACATCCTGGAGTGTGAAGTCAAGTGGGCCTTAGGAAGCATTACTACGAACAAAGCTAGTGGAGGTGATGGAATTCCAGCTGAGCTATTTCAAATCCTAAACGATGATGTTGTTAAAGTGTTGCACTTCATATGCCAGCAAATTTGGAAAACTCAGCAGTGGCCACAGGACTGGAAAAAGTCAGTTTCCATTTTAATCCCAAAGAAAGACAATGCCAAAGAATGTTCAAACTACCCAGTTGCTCTTATTTCACATGCTAGCAAGGTTATGCTCAAATCCTTCAAGCTAGGCTTCAGCAGTCTGTGAACTGAGAATTTCCAGATGTTCAAGCTGGATTTAAAAAAGGTAGAGGAACCAGATATCAAATTGCTAATATCTGCTGGATCATAGAAAAAGCAAGGGAATTCTAAAAAAAATCTACTTATGCTTCACTGAATACACTTAAGCCTTTGACAGTGTGGATCACAACAAACTGGAATTCTTCAAGAGATGGGAATACTGGACCACCTTACCTGTCTCCTGAGAAACCTGTATGCAGTCCAAGAAGCAACAGTCAGAACCGTACATGAAATAATAGACTGGTTCAGAATTGAGAAAGGGGTACATCAAGGCTGCTTATTTGATTTATATGCAGAGTATATCATGCGAAATGCTGGGCTGGATGAAGGACAAGCTGGAATTAAGATTACCGGGAGAAATATCAATAACCTCAGATATGCAGATGATATCACTCTAATGGCAGAAAGCGAAGAGGAACTAAACAGCATCTTGATGAGGGTCAAAGAGCAGAGCGAAAAAGCTGGCTTAAAACTCAACATTCAAAAAACTAAGATCTGGTCCTATCACTTTATGGCAAATAGAGTGGGAAAAGTGGAAACAGTGACAGGTTTTATTTTCTTGGGCTCCAAAATCACTGTGGACAGTGACTGCAGCCATGAAATTAAAAGATGCTCTCTCCTTGGCAGAAAAGCTATGACAAACCTAGGCAGCATACTAAAAAGCAGAGACATCACTTTGCCAACAACATTCGCATAGTCAAAGCTATGATTTTTCCACTAGGCATGCATGGATGTGAGAGTTGGAACATGAAGAAGGCTGAATGCTAAAGAATTGCTTTCAAATTGTGGTGCTGGAGAAGACTCTTGAGCTTTCCTTGGACAGCAAGGAGATCGAACCAGTCAATCCTAAAGGAAATCAACCCTGAATATTCATTGGAAAGACTGATACTGAAACTCCAATACTTTGGTTACCTGATGAGAAGAGCAGATTCACTGAAAAAGACCCTGATGCTGGGAAAAATTGAGGACAGGATGAGAAGGGGGCGAGAGAGGGCGAGATGGTTGGATGGCATCATCAACTCAATGGACATGAAAAAGTTTGAGCAAACTCTGGGAGATAGTGAAGGGCGGGGAAGCCTGGTGTGCTGCATTTCATGGGGTCACAAATAGTCGGACACGGCTTAGCAACAGCAGCAACAACAACAAATCTTTCTATTTCCTGCATGAGCTCTTTGAGGGCAGGGATGTTAATTCACTATGCTTAGATCAGTGTCTGGCAGAGTAGGTGCTCAAAACATATATATTGAATGAATGAATCAATACTTTTATTCCAACAGCTAAGATTTTACAATTCTTCTAATCAATGCTCTAACTTCATTCCTGGGTGTTGGTGAAGTATAGAGAATCAGAAAATCTGACACAACAGTTCAGGAGGATTTGAGACTCTTTAAAAAAAATTTTTTTTTTTAAGTATAGTTGATTTACAATATTGCATTAATTTCTTATGTACAGCAAAATGACTCAGTTATATATATATGTATATTCTTTTTCATATTCTTTACCATTATGGTTTGTCATAAACTACTATATTAAATATATTTCCCAGTGCTGTATAATATGACCTTGTTTTTTCATCCTATATGTCAATGTATAATAGTTTGCTTCTGCTAGTCCCAAACTCCCATTCCAAGGCTAAAATATTTTATCATGAGCCACTTGGCTTATGGGATCTTAGTTCCCTGCTGCTGCTGCTGCTAAGTTGCTTCAGTCATGTCTGACTCTGTGTGACCCCATAGATGGCAGCCCACCAGGCTCCCTGTCCCTGGAATTCTCCAGGCAAGAACACTGGAGTGGGTTGCCATTTCCTTCTCCAATGCATGAAAGTGAAAAGTGAAAGCAAAGCTGCTCAGTCATGTCCGACTCAAAGCAACCCCATGGACTGCAGCCTACCAGGCTCCTCCGTCCATGGGATTTTCCAGCAAGAGTACTGGAATGGGTGCCATTGCCTTTTCCACTTAGTTCCCTGACCAAGGATCAAACCAGGGCCTTCATCAGTGAAAGAGCAGAGTACTAACCACTGGGCCCCAGAGAACCCCCCCAAGGCTAATTCTTGATCGTGCCCACAACAACCTCAGGTCCCCCTGGATTTTACCATTTTTTGTCAATTGGACTGTTGCTGGATAACAGCTTGTCTCTGGCTGCACCTTGCCTGCGTGCTAGGTCACTTCAGTTGTGTCCGACTCTTTGTGATGCTATGGACTGGCTCCTCTGTCCAGGGAATTCTCCAAGCAAGAATACTGGAGTGGGTTGCCATGCCCTTCTCCAGGGGGTCTTCCCAACCTAGGGACTGCACCCTAGTCTCTTAAGTCTCTGGCATTAGCAGGCTGGTTCTTCACCACCAGTGCTCCCTGGGATGCCCTGCACCTTACCTAAGTCCACAAACAATGGCCACCACACTCTGTTTTGCTGTAAGGTTATCTGAAGCTTTGGCATTGCCTTTCTTTGGGATTGGAATGAAAACTGACCTTTTCCAGTCCTGTGGCCACTGCTGAGTTTTCCAAATTTACTACTGCACGATTGCACTCATCTCATACGCTAGTAAAGTAATGCTCAAAATTCTCCAAGCCAGGCTTCAGCAATATGTGAACCGTGAACTTCCTGATGTTCAAGCTGGTTTTAGAAAAGGCAGAGGAACCAGAGATCAAATTGCCAACATCCGCTGGATCATGGAAAAAGCAAGAGAGTTCCAGAAAAACATCTATTTCTGCTTTATTGACTATGCCAAAGCCTTTGACTGTGTGGATCACAATAAACTGTGGAAAATTCTGAAAGAGATGGGAATACCAGAACACCTGATCTGCCTCTTGAGAAATTTGTATGCAGGTCAGGAAGCAACAGTTAGAACTGGACATGGAACAACAGACTGGTTCCAAATAGGAAAAGGAGTACGTCAAGGCTGTATATTGTCACCCTGCTTATTTAACTTTTATGCAGAGTACATCATGAGAAACGCTGGACTGGAAGAAACACAAGCTGGAATCAAGACTGCCGGGATAAATATCAATAACCTCAGATATGCAGATGACACCACCCTTATGGCAGAAAGTGAAGAGGAACTAAAAAGCCTCCTGATGAAAGTGAAAGTGGAGAGTGAAAAAGTTGGCTTAAAGCTCAACATTCATAAAATGAAGATCATGGCACCTGGTCCCATCACTTCATGGGAAATAGATGGAGAAACAGTGGAAACAGTGTCAGACTTTATTTTTCTGGGCTCCAAAATCACTGCAGATGGTGACTGCAGCCATGAAATTAAAAGACGCTTACTCCTTGGAAGGAAAGTTATGACCAACCTAGATAGCATATTCAAAAGCAGAGACATTACTTTGCCAACAAAGGTTTGTCTAGTCAAGGCTATGGTTTTTCCTGTGGTCATGTATGGATGTGAGAGTTGGACTGTGAAGAAGGCTGAGCGCCAAAGAATTGATGCTTTTGAACTGTGGTGTTGGAGAAGACTCTTGAGAGTCCCCTGGACTGCAAGGAGATCCAACCAGTCCATTCTGAAGGAGATCAGCCCTGGGATTTCTTTGGAAGGAATGATGCTAAAGCTGAAACTCCAGTACTTTGGCCACCTCATGTGAAGAGTTGACTCATTGCAAAAGACTCTGATGCTGGGAGGGATTGAGGGCAGGAGGAGAAGGGGACGACAGAGGATGAGATGGCTGGATGGCATCACCGACTCGATGGACGTGAGTTTGAGTGAACTCCGGGAGTTGGTGATGGACAAGGAGGCCTAGTGTGCTGTGATTCATGGGGTCGCAAAGAGTCAGACACAACTGAGCGACTGATGATCTGATCTGATCTGACATAGTTATTTGATATTTGCTATGTTATGAAATGATCACTGTGGTTAGTCTAGTAACCATCTGTTCCCATACAAAGTTATTAGAATATTATTGACTATATTCCTTATACTGCACATTACATTCTTGGGGCTTATTTATTTCATAACTGGGGGTTTGTATCTCTTAATCCCCTGTACTAATTTCACTCCACCACACCCCTCCCCTCCAGCAACTACGCATTTGTTCTTTTTTATATATATAAAAATTCTTTTAAAACATTATTTATGTATTATTGCCTGCGTGTTGGGTGTTCGTTGCTGCATACGGGCTTTCTCTAGTTCCGGAGAGCAGGGCCACTCTCTGCTCGCAGTGCACGGGCATTGTGCAGTGCACAGGCGTTGTGGTGGTTTCTCTTGCGGAAGACAGGCTCTAGGCACTTGGGCTGCAGTAGTTTCAGCACAAGGGCTCATCAGTTGTGATGCTTGGGCCGTAGCGTGTGCAGGCTTCCGTAGTCGTGGTGCTTGGGCTTAGTTGCTCTGAGGCTCCTCCCAGACCAGGGAACCAACCATGTCCCCCGCGTTGGCAGGTGGATTCCTATCCATTGTGCTACCAGGGAAGTCCTACCCATTAGTTCTTTGTATCTAAGAGTCAGTTCTCATTTTATTTTTAGTTTTCACATATAAGTGAGATCAAACATTATTTATCTTTGTCTGATTTATTTCGCTTAGCATAATAGCCTCTAGATCCAACCGTGTTGTCACAAATGGCAATATTTCATTTTTATGGCTGAGTAATATGGCAGCCTGGAGGAGATACTCCACGCCCCAACACTGGAGGCCAGGGGCGGCGGCCGGGAGGACCAACCCCACGTCCAAGGAGCCGTGGCTGCGTGGGCGCAGGAAGGCCTAAAGGAGCTATCCCACGTTGAAGGTCAGGAAGGGCGGCGGTGAGGAGATACCCCTCGTCCAAGGTAAGGAGCAGCGGCTGCACTTTGCTGGAGCAGCCATGAAGAGATACCCCACGCCCAAGGAAAGAGAAACCCAAGTAAGACGGTTGGTGTTGCAAGAGTGCCTCAGAGGGCAGACACACTGAAACCATACTCACAGAATACTAGTCAATCTAATCACACTAGGACCACAGCCTTGTCTAACTCAATGAAACTAAGCCATGCCCGTGGGGCAACCCAAGATGGGCGGGTCATGGTGGAGAGATCTGACAGAATGTGGTTCCCTGGAGAAGGGAATGGCAAACCACTTCAGTATTCTTGCCTTGAGAACCCCATGAACAGTATGAAAAGGCAAAATGATAGGATACTGAAAGAGGAACTCCCCAGGTCAGTAGGTGCCCAATATGCTACTGGAGATCAGTGGAGAAATAACTCCAGAAAGAATGAAGGGATGGAGTCAAAACAAAAAGAATACCCAGCTGTGGATGTGACTGGTGATAGAAGCAAGGTCCGATGCTATAAAGAGCAATATTGCATAGGAACCTGGAATGTCAGGTCCATGAATCAAAGCAAACTGGAAGTGGTCAAACAAGAGATGGCAAGAGTGAATGTTGACATTCTAGGAATCAGCGAACTAAAATGGACTGGAATGGGTGAATTTAACTCAGATGACCATTATATCTACTACTGCGGGCAGGAATCCCTCAGAAGAAATGGAGTAGCCATCATGGTCAACAAAAGAGTCCAAAATGCAGTACTTGGATGCAATCTCAAAAACGACAGAATGATCTCTGTTCGTTTCCAAGGCAAACCATTCAATATCACAGTAATCCAAGTCTATGCCCCAACGAGTAACACTGAAGAAGCTGAAGTTGAATGGTTCTATGAAGACCTACAAGACCTTTTAGAACTAACACCCAAAAAAGATGTCCTTTTCATTATAGGGGACTAGAATGCAAAAGTAGGAAGTCAAGAAACACCTGGAGTAACAGGCAAATTTGGCCTTGGAATACGGAATGAAGCAGGGCAAAGACTAATAGCGTTTTGCCAAGAAAATGCACTGGTCATAACAAACACCCTCTTCCAACAACACAAGAGAAGACTCTATACATGGACATCACCAGATGGTCAACACCGAAATCAGATTGATTATATTCTTTGCAGCCAAAGATGGAGAAGCTCTATACAGTCAGCAAAAACAAGACCAGGAGCTGACTGTGGCTCGGATCATGAGCTCCTTATTGCCAAATTCAGACTTAAATTGAAGAAAGTAGGAAAAACCACTAGACCATTCAGGTATGACCTAAATCAACTCCCTTACGATTATACAGTGGAAGTGAGAAATAGATTTAAGGGCCTAGATCTGATAGATAGAGTGCCTGATGAACTATGGAATGAGGTTTGTGACATTGTACAGGAGACAGGGATCAAGACCATCCCCATGGAAAAGAAATGCAAAAAAGCAAAATGGCTGTCTGGGGAGGCCTTACAAATAGCTGTGAAAAGAAAAGAAGCGAAAAGCAAAGGAGAAAAGGAAAGATATAAACATCTGAATGCAGAGTTCCAAAGAATAGCAAGAAGAGATAAGAAAGCCTTCTTCAGCAATCAATGCAAAGAAATAGAGGAAAACAACAGAATGGGAAAGACTAGAGATCTCTTCAAGAAAATTAGATATACCAAGGGAACATTTCATACAACGATGGGCTCGATAAAGGACAGAAACGGTATGGACCTAACAGAAGCAGAAGATATTAAGAAGAGGTGGCAAGAATACACAGAAGAACTGTACAAAAAAGATCTTCAAGACCCAGATAATCACAATGGTGTGATCACTGACCTAGAGCCAGACATCCTGGAATGTGAAGTCAAGTGGGCCTTAGAAAGCATCACAACGAACAAAGCAAGTGGAGGTGATGGCATTCCAGTTGAGCTCTTTCAAATCCTGAAAGATGATGCTGTGAAAGTGCTGCACTCAATATGCCAGCAAATTTGGAAAACTCAGCAGTGGCCACAGGACTGGAAAAGGTCAGTTTTCATTCCAATCCCAAAGAAAGGCAATGCCAAAGAATGCTCAAACTACCACACAATTGCACTCATCTCACACGCTAGTAAAGTAATGCTCAAAATTCTCCAAGCCAGGCTTCAGCAATATGTGAACCGTGAACTTCCTGATGTTCAAGCTGGTTTTAGAAAAGGCAGAGGAACCAGAGATCAAATTGCCAACATCCGCTGGATCATGGAAAAAGCAAGAGAGTTTCAGAAAAACATCTATTTCTGCTTTATTGACTATGCCAAAGCCTTTGACTGTGTGGATCACAATAAACTGTGGAAAATTCTGAAAGAGATGGGAATACCAGACCACCTGATCTGCCTCTTGAGAAATTTGTATGCAGGTCAGGAAGCAACAGTTAGAACTGGACATGGAACAACAGACTGGTTCCAAATAGGAAAAGGAGTACGTCAAGGCTGTATATTGTCACCCCGCTTATTTAACTTCTATGCAGAGTACATCATGAGAAACGCTGGACTGGAAGAAACACAAGCTGGAATCAAGATTGCCAAGAGAAATATCAATAACCTCAGATATGCAGATGACACCACCCTTATGGCAGAAAGTGAAGAGGAACTCAAAAGCCTCTTGATGAAAGTGGAGAGTGAAAAAGTTGGCTTAAAGCTCAACATTCAGAAAACAAAGATCATGGCATCCGGTCCCATCACTTCCTGGGAAATAGATGGAGAAACAGTGGAAACAGAGTCAGACTTTGTTTTTCTGGGCTCCAAAATCACTGCAGATGGTGACTGCAGCCATGAAATTAAAAGACGCTTACTCCTTGGAAGGAAAGTTATGACCAACCTAGATAGCATATTCAAAAGCAGAGACATTACTTTGCCAACAAAGGTTCGTCTAGTCAAGGCTATGGTTTTTCCTGTGGTCATGTATGGATGTGAGAGTTGGACTGTGAAGAAGGCTGAGCGCCAAAGAATTGATGCTTTAGAATTGTGGTGTTGGAGAAGACTCTTGAGAGTTCCTTGGACTGCAAGGAGATCCAACCAGTCCATTCTGAAGGAGATCAGCCCTGGGATTTCTTTGGAGGGAATGATGCTAAAGCTGAAACTCCAGTACTTTGGCCACTTCATGCGAAGAGTTGACTCATTGGAAAAGACTCTGATGCTGGGAGGGATTGGGGGCAGGAGGGGAAGGGGACGACAGAGGATGAGATGGCTGGATGGCATCACTGACTCCATGGATGTGAGTCTGAGTGAACTCTGGGAGTTGGTGATGGACAGGGAGGCCTGGCATGCTGCAATTCATGGGGTCGCAAAGAGTCTGACATGACTGAGCGAGTGAAGTGAACTGAACTGAATATTCTGTTATATATATGTATATATATATCTTTTTTATCCATTCATTTATCAACAGACACTTAGGTTGAACATATATGCACTTAGGTTGTGCATGTATCTTTTTAAATTAGAGGTTTTGTTTTCTTCAGGTAAATGCCTGGAAGTGAAATTTCTGGGTCACATAGTGGTTCTATTTTTAATTTTTTGAGGAACTGTCATACTTTTTTCCATAATGGTCGCACCGATTTACATCTCATTAATAGCACATGAGGGTTCCCTTTACTCCACATCCTCGCCAACACTTGTTATTTGATGGCTTTTTAATGATAGCAGGGGTGAGGTGATCTCTCATTGTGGTTTTAACTTTCATTTCCTTGATGGTTAGCAATGCTGTATCTTTTCATGTATCTGTCAGCAATCTGCATTATCTTTTCCTGAAAAATGTCTCTGTCCATTAAAATTTTCTAATATGTTTTAATGAACGAATGAATGAATTTTTGGCTGCGCCAGGTCTTTGCTGTTGTGCTTGAGTTTGCTCTGGTTTCAGTGGGGCGTGCCCATTTTTAAACTGGACTATTTGTGTGTGTGTGTTAAGGGCACTGTCTTGGTTTTAGCATAAAAGTCCCACATCCCAGAAAAACCTCAGTCCCAGGCAAACCAGGATGGTTGGACCCCCCTATATCAAACCCATTTGGCCAATGCTATATGAAGGAAAGTCTGCCAGTGGATTTCTAAGAAAGGGACACAAGAAGGATGTGCATGTTCATGATCAGTCACTCAGTTGTGTCCAACTTTTTATGACCCCACAGACCCCACAGACTGTAGCCCACCAGGCTCCTCTGTCCATGAGGTTCTCCAGGCCTAGAGCAGGTTGCCATTTCCTCCTCCAGGGGATCTTTCCCACCCTGGGATTGAAAGGATAAAGAAACCTTTTTCTTACTCTCCTCATCTGGATTTATGCCTGGAACATCTGTACTTGCCCAGCGGCCGTGACGGAAGAGAGTCTTCAGGCAAAGCTAACACCATCAGAGGGTAACTAGCAGATATTGCACCTTGAAATTTGGTTATCTCAACAGAAGTCCCCTTTTAAATGGTGGTCCTATCTTCCTTTCACGAAACACACACCAGGCAACAATGAAGGAAGGAGCTTGAAAAAGCAGCAGAGTGTGGGAAGAAACAAGCAGTAATTCTATCTACATGTTCCCTCCTACCATACAAGGGAAGGGTGTTCCTGTCCTGGGCCTGAGAAGGGAGGGTGTTTCATGCGGACGGTCCCTCTCACTCAGCTCCCTCTGTCCCCTCAATTCTCTCCCCTTTTCCCTCTTGGAGGACACACAGTCCAGGGCATCCCAGCCCCTTCCTGAGAAACTTCAGCCCTGGACAAAGGAAAGGCAGGTTCTGCTCCTTCCAGTCCTGAGGCAGGGAGCGTCAGCACTCCCCCTGTATCCCCTGCACATCCTCTCTGCCCTCATGGACCTTCCCTTTCACACCGACAGTTCTTTACCTCACACACCTGCACCCTCCCCCTGAGACCTGCTCTGCTGTGGAAGCATGCTGGCCTCCTGGGGGCGGGCCAAAAACAAGCAGCAGTTGGGAATGAACAGCTCTGGGGGTGGCCCTCAGTTGATGGTGGGTAGGAGTTAGTGGATAAATACCCCAGCTGTCTCATTTGTGGTTAGGAGAACTCTGAGACGGGTTCTGTTCAGGCCTGAGCCCAACTGCCCGAAGCAGCCCCATCGGCTCATAACTCACCCTTGTTGGCTTCCTCCCTTCACTCCCCCTCCCCCGTCTGCCCATGCTTCCTGGGATTGTCACCCAGTAACACTATTTGTCCTCAAAAACTGTTCGGGGTCTGCTTCCGGGCAAACCCAACTGAAGTCCTTTGTTCTGACTTATTTTTATTTTATTTTAAATATTTTTATTTATTTATTTGGCTGCGTGGGGTCTTAGTTGCCACAGGCAGGATATATTTTTTCTTTTAGCTGTGGCATGTGGGATCTAGTTCCCTGACCAGGGATCAAACCCAGGGCCCCTTGAACTGGGAGTGAGGAGTCTTAGCCACTGGACCACCAGAGAAGTCCCTGTTCTGTTTTGAAAACCCAAATATCTCAGGATTTGGTCCAATAATTGCAAGTAATATTCCCCTCTGTGCAGTCTTTGCTGAAATTAGGGAGATAGAATGTGGTTTGACAAAGTGAGGATGGAAGTGGCTTCCCCTACTTCTTTTCACACACTACTAGCTTTTATTGCTAGTATGGAGTCTCCTGTTCGTAACTTTTCATTTATTTTTTTTTCAAAGTAAAAAGCATTTTTTAAAAGTCAACATAATTGGTATATACTATTTAAAGGCAAATGAGACTAAAAGACCTGACTCCCCTTCCTACTTCCCAGTCCCACTCCTCAGAGGCCACTATTCTCATCTAATGTTTCAAGCTGTTTCCTCTACTATTACCACCATATTTCTAAGTAACGTTTATACTGTTAACTCCTAAATTTTTAACATTAGACATAATCCGTTTTATTTCTTACTATGGTAAATGAACACTGAGCCCCCTTTAGTTCCTGATTTCTCTTTTGGTACACCTCCACACTCCACATATTATAATTTTTGGTTATGACTGAATAACTATGACTCCCAGCTAAGCCATATGGTATATTATAATTACATTTCCTTTCCTACACTATGTTTTGGTTTGCCTGGGATTAATTGTCTCGTTCTTTCATTCGGTTAGTTTTCTTTGTAGCTACTACTACAAATTCTTCCCTCCTCATTTCTTAATCCCACTTGTGGGTGAGAATATTTCCTTTATACAAAAGGTAGCCTTCTATATTGGAGAAGGCAATGGCAACCCACTCCAGTACTCTTGCCTGAAAAATCCCTTGGATGGAGGAGCCTGGTGGGCTGCAGTCCATGGGGTCGCTAAGAGTCGGACACGACTGAGCGACTTCACTTTCACTTTTCACTTTCATGCATTGGAGAAGGCAATGGCAACCCACTCCAGTGTTCTTGCCTTGAGAATCCCAGGGGTGGGGGAGCCTGGTGGGCTGCCATCTATGGGGTCGCACAGAGTCGGACACGACTGAAGCGACTTAGCAGCAGCAGCAGCAGCAGCCTTCTTTATGGGTTTTCCTGGTGGCTCAGAAGTAAAGAATCTGCCTACAATGCAGGAGACTTCAGTTTGATCCCTGGGTCAGGAAGATCCCCTGGAGAAGGAAATGGAAGCCCACTCCAGTGTTCTTGCCTGGGAAATTCCATGGACAGGGGATCCTGGTGGGCTATAGTCCATGAGGTTGCAAAAGAGTCTGACATGACTTTGTGACTAAACAACAACAGCCTTCTATGTATATACAAGTTTCTCTTGCTGTCTGAAAGTAGAGAGTTCCTATGAAATTTTTCATAAAATGAAATGGTGTACAAGGAAGAAACAGTTACCTCCGGACACATCTGGCTAATGGAATGAACAAAATAAATTGAGATAAAGCACAGATGCTCACAGACACAGTTCAAAGCTACAGTAGCTTGATGAGATGCTGTGTGTAGTTTCCAGACAAGGAGCCTGGTGGCGCCACTCTTACTGGGATGCGTGCTGTCTCAGTAATAGCCAGCTGCAAACTCTGAGCGCCGTCATTACCATTATCATGATGCTGGGCTTGGTGGCTTGCGGTATTTTCCCCAACCAGGGATTGAACCTGGACCCTTGGCAGTGAGCGTGCTAACCACTGGACCTCCAGACAATTCCCTTTCACTTGTTTTTAAAATTGATTTCACTTTTGGTTGTGCTGGGTCTTCACTGCTGCGTGGGCTTATCTCGAGTTGTGGCAAATGGGGCTATTCTCTAGTTGTGGTGCGTGGGCTTCTCATTGCAGGGCTTCTCTTGTTGAAGAGCGTGGGCTCTAGGGAATGAGGGCTTCACCAGTTGTGGCGCGTGGGCTTAGTGGTTGCAGTTCCCGGGCTCTAGAGCACAGGCCCAATAGTTGTAGCATATAGGCTTCTTTCTGTGTGGATCAGGGATTAAACCCATGTCTCCTGCATTGGCAGGTAGACTCTTATTCACTGGACCACCAGGAAGTCCCACCATTTTTCCTAAAGCAAAAATTCTCTTCAGATCTTTCAGTTAGCAAAAACAGGTACTAATGTAGGTCTTCTGTAAAAGCAAAAGGCATAAAGTAAACTTTTGAGAAGTAGGGGATATCTGCACACTCTTCTGTGTCTTGCTTTTTTCACTTAATGATACATCCTGACTCTGTATCAGTTCAAAACAAACGTTCTTGCTCCTTTTTTGTAGCTGCATAGTACTCCATTGCATGGATATACCAGGATTTCTTTAGCCAATCTCCTATGTTTGGCCATTTGCTTCTCATACTTTGCTATTACAAATAATGCTGAAAAACCTTGTGTGGATGTGTTTTAAATGTATTTATTTATATATTTAAAATACATTTAGGGTAAATATAATATTATGTAAATATATACTAATTATATAATAATATAATATATTTAGGATTATATCTAGGGTAAATTCTAGAAGTGGAATTGCCAGGTCAAAGAGTCAAAGCCTATTTTGTTAGATATTGCCACATCCTCCTCCATAGGGGTTACACTATTTTACACTTCCTAAAAGAAAGCTAAAGGAAAACTGTTTCTTCTACTCACACCAACATTTCTAATATCAGTTCTCCAATTCCCTGCAGACACCAACAGGGTGTCCTACAATTCAGTTCAATTCAGGCATTAATTACCCAGAGTTAGAGCAGATTTCACAGGTTAGGGCTCGGGCGCACCTCAGACACCAGTCGTAGGTCCAGGCATCACAGACTTCTGACCAACAAGCTGTAAACCAGGGCTTCCCACAGCCCAGCCCACAAGTTCAATAATTTCTTAGAATGGCTTGCAGAACTAAGGGAAACACTTTACATATTCTTACTGGCTTATTGTAAAGGATGTAACTCAGGAACATCCGGAAGGAAGGGATTCACAGGGCAAAGTATGTGGGGAAGTATGTGCAGAGACCCCCCGCCCTCTCCAGGCACACTACATACGCAACACCTCCGTGGGACACTCTCTCAATCCATTCACTTGGGAGTTTAGTGAAGGTTCCATTACATAGGCCATTCGTAATTAATTTGATCCCCAGACCTTCTCCCCTCCCCAGAGGTGGGGCTGGGGTGGAGCTGAAAGTTCTGACCCTCTGATCTTGTGGTTGATTCCTCTGGCAACCAGCCCATGTCCTCCAAGAGTCTCACCTCTTTAGCATAGATTCGGGTAAGGTTGAAAGGAGCTCACCACTCCTACATTCAGGGTTATAGGGGCTCAGTGTCGGGAACTAGTGGCAGAGACCAAATATACATTTCTTTTTAAAAATTATTTCATTGATTGATTATTGGGCTTTCTGTAGTGGCGAGAGGGGGCTACTCTCCAGTTTCGGTGCTTGGGCCTCTCATTACCGTAGCCTCTCTTGTGAAGCTCAGGCCATAGGCGTGTGGGCCCAGTAGTTGTGGTGTGAGGGCTTAGTTACCCTGAGGCATGTGGGATCTTCCTGGACCAGGGAACGAACTCGTGTCCCCTCCATTGACAAGTGGATTCTTAACCACTGGGCCCAGAGAAGTTCCAAATACACATTTCTTATGTCATTGCAGCAAAGTATGAAAGTGTGTATTTCCCACACAGCCTCGCCAGCAGAGTATGTGGCCAAGCTTTTGAATTTCTACCAATCTGATAAATGAGAAGTAGGGTTATGGTATACTTTTAATTTACACTTCTCTTCTTCATGAGTAAAATTATGCATATTTTCATATATTTAAAGGCCATTTTTAGATCTTCGTGTGTGTATGTAAGTAAACTATTTCCTCTAGTCCACTTTTCCAGGAGGGAAGGATTATTTTAGAGAAAGATACAGCATTCACTAAAGGTGCACACTAAACTGCTGTAACAAACAGGACCTGCAATGCAGCGGCTTGAATAAGATAGATGCTCGATGCTTTCTCATGTAGCAGTAAGAGGTGAGCAGCCTGGGGCTTCTGGAGTGCCTCTGCTACTTATTTAACTTCTATGCAGAGTACATCATGAGAAACGCTAGGCTGGAAGAAGCACAAGCTGGAATCAAGATTGCCAAGAGAAATATCAATAACCTCAGATATGCAGATGACACCACCCTTATGGCAGAAAGTGAAGAGGAACTAAAACACCTCTTGAGGAAAGTGAAAGAGGAGAGTGAAAAAGTTGGCTTAAAGCTCAACATTCAGAAAACGAAGATCATGGCATCTGGTCCCATCACTTCATGGGAAATAGATGGGGAAACAGTGGAAACAGTGTCAGACTTTATTTTTTGGGGCTTCAAAATCACTACAGATGGTGACTGCAGCCATGAAATTAAAAGACGCTTACTCCTTGGAAGGTAAGTTCTGACCAACCTAGATAATATATTCAAAAGCAGAGACATTACTTTGCCAACAAAGGTCCATCTAGTCAAGGCTATGGTTTTTCCTGTGGTCATGTATGGATGTGAGAGTTGGACTGTGAAGAAAGCTGAGCGCCGAAGAATTGATGCTTTTGAACTGTGGTGTTGGAGAAGACTCTTGAGAGTCCCTTGGACTGCAAGGAGATCCAACCAGTCCATTCTAAAAGAGATCAGTCCTGGGTGTTCTTTGGAAGGAGTGATGCTAAAGCTGAAACTCCAGTACTTTGGCCACCTCATGCGAAGAGTTGACTCATTGGAAAAGACTCTGATGCTGGGAGGGATTGGGGGCAGGAGGAGAAGGGGACGACAGAGGATGAGATGGTTGGATGGCATCACTGACTCAATGGAGATGAGTTTGAGTGAACTCCGGGAGTTGGTAATGGACAGGGAGGCCTGGCGTGCTTTGATTCATGGGGTCGCAAAGAGTCGGACACGACTGAGCGACCGAACTGAACTGAACTGAACTGCTGTCCTCAACATGTGCTTCCTTCTCTGTCTAGACCAACTGTCATCAGCAGGAAGGGGAGAAATGCGAAGGGCAAGCACCTTTTTTCCTTCTAAGCCTGGGATCCAGAAGTTGGGCACCTCCTTACTGCTCGCCTCCTTTTGGCGAGAACTTGGTCACATGGCCACACGGCTGCAAGGAGGGTGATGAACTCTGGTCTCTGGCTGGACTACCACTTATCCTTGAGGGTGGGGCTTCCATTACTAACCAGAAGGAAGGGAGGATAGGCAGTGCAGAGTACTTCAAGGGGTAGTTAGTACTCTGCCCCAAGGCCTGCATGAATCAGAGTGTTTATTGAGTGGTTTCTATGTGTACACTCTGTTTCAGACACGGGAGGTGTGTGAAACCTGTGACCTGTACAAGAATGGATAGAATGCACCCTAGTATAGGAAGGAAACTGGAGCAGTCATTAATCTGCCCAGAATCTCACAGGCAATCCATGATGCAGCCGGGACGGTCTGGTCCCAGGACCAATACTCTTCATCACTGTTTTATTCTGCTTCTGGGCCTTCTTTAGGGTTTTTTTGAGCTATTTTTTTGCTGTCTGGGGTCAGAACTTTCTTTCCTCTAACACATACCTCTATTGTTCGACTTTCAGGCACGTCACTCTCGTACACTTCTGTAGGAATGTGTCCTGTCCTGTTTGCCAGTAAAAGACTGCTTCCCCTGCACTGCCACCTTCAAGTCACTCAGTCACCTTCCAGTCACTGCATGGCCTGGCTGTTTGGCGGCTGAGACTCCTGTCCTGCTTTCCCTGTGTGGCCTCATGATAAACCCCCACTATATAAAGATCTTCTGCGTGACTGGGGTCTTTGCTACTTGAAACAGCCCTCAGTTCACCCCCTTATATGTGAGGCCTGGAGCCTGGCCTTTGCTTTGTGCATGTTAATGTACCAGTGGAGAGGTTTAAGCAGGTGGAATTCAGGAGCAGGCCTGTGATTAGAAGCATCCTAAGGTAGTGATGTGGGGATTGGGGGAGAAACAAGGAGGCCAGTGCAAGACCTTAACCAAACTTGGGGGAATGGAGAGATGTTCTTCTTCCCCCTTGTTGGGCACAGGGTCCTGGCCAGGGCAGCATGCAGCATGTTGTCCTGCAGGGCAGCTTCGAATGGGAGCTTCACCACCCAGCCACACAGCCTTTCCAGGTGGGTC
This sequence comes from Bubalus bubalis, assembly GCF_019923935.1. Classification (NCBI taxonomy): domain Eukaryota; kingdom Metazoa; phylum Chordata; class Mammalia; order Artiodactyla; family Bovidae; genus Bubalus; species Bubalus bubalis. The sequence goes on along the minus strand of NC_059159.1, from coordinate 25,426,185 downwards.
CTGCAGTGTTCCCAGCTCTGCATACTCCAGCTGCACGGCACTCTTACTGCCCCCCAACAAGCCCGCCCTTCTACAATGCATTGCCTTTGCGCATGCGGTTATGTCTTTCTTCTCTAGCATCGCCAGGAAAACGCTTACTCATCCTTCAGAGTCCAGGTTAAATGTCACCTCCCCTGTGGTGACACTTTCCCTACTTTCCAGACTTAGTCACATAACTTGGTACACGCATGCATTACAGCAGGCATTGCACTGAACTGTATTTGTTTGCGTTTGTAGTTGCCACTACAAAAATGGTGACTTCTCAAATGGCAGGGATAGACTTATTCCTATTACCCTTTGTTCTCAGAGCACCTACAGGAGGCCAGGTATAGGTGGGCGCTCAATAAATGTCAGTGAGTGAATGGTGGGGTTGATCGCAGCCTGATAGAAGAGGGGCTCCGACCTGCACCTTCCCGGAGCAACCTCTAGAGGGCAGTCGCACACCATATGCAGCTTCTCTAGCCTCTGCCCAGTTGCTTTTATTACCTTAGGCAGCTTGCACGATGATGGTTAGATAGATAGGTACGCCCATCATCATACAAGCTGCCTAAGGTAATAAAAGCAACTGGGCAGAGGCCAGAGAAGCTGCCTAAGATAGGTGGGGGGATAGATATGGTGGCTCTGGAAGAGCTCTGGAGTTGACAAGCCCTGGGATCTTAGACTAACGAGGCAGATTTAGGTACTGGAAGCACTGTTGGCTTATCCCTTAGATACCGTTTTAGGGCTGAGGAACTATGGTTGAAAGATGGAAAAAAGTTGTCGGTTTTAAAATGAGCAAAGAAAATTGCAAAAATGAAAATTCACAAATATTAAATAAATGGTCACAAAGTAAAAACATCACCCAGTTAACCGTAGCTCCACTTGTACATAGTTTATGTATAAATTATATTTCATGTGAGATGTGAGTGCATTTTCCTGTTTTTGTCAGGATGTGGGCAGTCCCAAAGCATCAAGGGCTCCTGATGCCCTTGAAAAGGCCCTGGGAAGGAGTAAGCAGAATGGAGTGTTATTGGAAGCCCAGACTGCCCACCAGAGGGCACAGGGCCCCGCTGTTTAGCTCAGCTTCCCACTGAGTCTGAGGCTGGAGGTCTGCACACCCACCTGCCTTTCCCTTTTCTGCTGAGGGCTCTGTGGCCACGCCCACCAAGGTCTGGTCAGTAACAAAGGTTGACCTTGGCCACCGTCTTCTTGATCTCAAGTTAAGATAATAAAGGGTTGGTTTGAGCTCTTCCACTGGAAAAATATTGAATAGGAAGAAGCTGTTTCCCCTGGGACTTCTGGATCAGCAACAGAATGGGCAGGAGATGAGAATGTGAGCAAGTGACTCTGAATTCAAGTCAAAACCAGTCAAGGGCTCTAAAGCACTGGGTGGGGACCCAGGAAGGCTTCTGGGCAAAGGCAGCATTTTGAGTTGGCTTTGACAGGTGGGTGAGTGTCACACAGGCAGTAGGTGGAACATCCTAAAAGAGCAGGAGACAGACGAGGGGAAATTAAATGGCACATCCTTCAGGCTTCACAGATTTCCTGGGGCAGTGGTGTCTCCAATTCACACACAAAGGGGCTGAAGTTCAAGGAGTTAATTATAATAGTAAAAAAAAAGGATCATTTATTGAGTGCTTACTTCCAGCCAGACCCTGTGCTAAGTCCCTTACATATATTGTCTCATTTAATCCTCTCAACAACCCTAATGAGAAGTAGATGTTATTAGGTTCATTTTACAGATAAACTGAGGTTCAGAGATGTTATATGTTATTGAAAGTCAGGATTCAAGGACAAGTCTGTCTGACTTCAAACCTCATGCTTTTAATCACTACATCATGCCCTCTTTCAAAGCGGCCTGCCCAGTTTCACAGGGTTATGAATTAAGTGGCAGAGTGGAACATTTATTGAGTGCTTACAATCAGTGTGTCAGACCTGTTCTAAAGGCTTTGCACATTTTAACTCATTTAGCTGAAGTAAAGGAGGCAATGATCATTCACAAATGAGATTCACAATGATCATTCACAAGGCCAAGAGACGCTAATTCACTTGTTTAACTTGCCTACGGTTGCTTCCAGGCTGTCTGGTTCCAGAGTCTGGGCTCTTTACCACAAGCTTGCCTATTTTATAAGGTCACAAGGTATGGGGCCGGGGCAGCGATAGGCCCAGTGGGGTGGAGAACATGAGGGTGGGGTGCAGTGGTCTGTGAGGTGTGTGAGGGAGAACCCAGCCACAGGAGCTGGTCGCAGTGTTTTACTCTGCTGTTTCCTCAATAGGAATTCAATGCTGCTGCTGCTGCTGCTGCTGCTAAGTCGCTTCAGTCGTGTCCGACTCTGTGCGACCCCATAGATGGCAGCCCACCAGGCTCCCCCGTCCCTGGGATTCTCCAGGGACGTGGAGCCAATGGAGTGGGTTGCCATTTCCTTCTCCAATGCATGAAAGTGAAAAGTGAAAGGGAAGTCGCTCCGTCGTATCCGACTCTTAGCGACCCCGTGGACTGCAGCCTACCAGGCTCCTCCGTCCATGGGATTTGCCAGGCAAGAGTACTGGAGTGGGTTGCCATTGCCTTCTCCAATTCAATGCTGAGTTCCTATCAAAACTACAAAGAACATAATGCCTCCCCAGGTATCTTTACCTTAAGGCAATTTGTTAAAGTGGTTTTTAATTAGCAAATACCGCTGCTTTCCAAATAGGGGTTCCTTTTTTTCCCTGTGATCAGGGCCATTGGTCTGCTGAAGCTTTCCTGAATGGCTCCCACAGTCCTCCAGTTAAGGTCAGGAGCCACTGTATTGAGGATATCAGCAAGACGGGTCTGTATGGGGGAAAGGCTGGCGTGGATGAGGTCAGAGATTGAATTAGGTGTTGGAAAGGGAAACGTCCATGGCTCTGGTCTCTAATATGACTCTATCCAGGGTCTCTGGGACCAGTTCTAGGTTTCGTGACTCAAGGGAAATAACAAGCACAGGCTTATGTAGGTGGAAGGATCACATTTGGAGCAAGGGAAACTGTAGGGAGAAAAAGTATTAATATTTAAGCATATGGGCCCTGAAGTTGGACTATCTGAATTCAGATCCCTACTCTGTTATTGTATGATGCTGTGTAATTTACTCAACCTAAGTCTTATTGTTCCATCTTTAAAATGGGTATTTTAATGATCAATTCAGTTCAGTTGCTCAGTTGTGTCCCACTCTTTGCAACCCTATGGACTGCAGCACGCCAGGCCTCCCTGTCCATCACCAACTCCTGGAGTTTACTATTTTAATGATAACTTCACTCATTAACTGTTCATATAGTAATGATTAATGGCCTGGTGTGGAAATTAAAGTGACCATGTACAAAGTGCTTAACACAATGCTTCACATATTCATACGAACAATCAATGCCTATTATCTTGTTCAAATTAAATGGGGAGACAACAACAAAAACAATTCTATTGTTCAAGTTAGCTATAGAAAGAATTTCCTCACAACAAAGAGTGTGAAGCTTGAGCAAATTGTAAAAGCTCCTCCACAGTTTCTTTCCAAGAGTGGATTCAACTCAGGGGTGGTCATTTCTGGAGGCAGGGCCTGGGGAGGCCCTGGTAGTGGGCGGGTATGTGTGGCTTCCTGAATCTATGACAGTTGATAAACAGATATTCTCTATGGCATTGCCTGAAGTTTACAACCAGGAGATGGAGCACCTGCATTGCCAAGGTGTGCATTTATAACTATTTCCTGGACCTGAGTAAATTTCTGTTTTAAAAGTGCTTTCTGGATCCCTACCTAAGTCTCCTTACTGCTTAGCATTAGTATTTGCTTCTCTTTGGCTGAGTGAGAACTGAGCTGCAAAAACTCCCGGAATGAAGGAAGGATGGAATGAAGGAAGGAGGAGATAAGTGGGTTGGGTGGGGTGGCAGGGATGGGTCCCCCATAATGGGGGATGGGCTTGGATCCAGGTCTGGATATCACTGTGCCGTGCTTAGTCACTCAGTCGTGTCCGACTCTTTGCGACCCCTTTGGACTGTAGCCCACCAGGCTCCTCAGTCCATGGGGATTCTCCAGGCAAGAATACTGGAGTGGGTTGCCATGCTCTCCTCTAGGAGATCTACTCAACCCAGGGATTGAACCCAGGTCTCCTGCATTGCAGGCAGATTCTTCACTGTCTGAGCCACCAAGGAAGCCCCTGGATATCACTAGGGCCTCTTTAAGATTTGTCCTGATTTGGAGGCGGCCGGAAAGCCTCCTGGCTACTGGCAAAGAATGAGTTATCGAACTTCAGTTGAAGGGGTGGCAAGTGGTGAGGGAGGGCCTGGTCAAGTAGTTCTTATCTTTGGGGAAGTTTCAGAGTCATTGTCACTTGTAGGGAATTTCCTGAACTATGAACATTATTGCAGACAGGATAGAATGGCTGGTGAGAGGAAGTTGGCTTCAGTCTCCCCCCACTCACCACCCCCCTCCACAGCAGGATTCAGTATTATAAACCTGAACCCTGCCCCGGCCTGACCTCCTGTGACTGTGCCTGCCTTGCCAAGCCCTCACCCTCACTAAACCTGGGCTTCCTCCTTTGTAAAAGAGGATGGCAATAGCACTTACTGACAGTAAACCTTGGATGCTGGATATAAATAATACAATAAGTGATGACTCCTGGGGTCAGAGATTTGCACTGAGGGGAAGGGACAGAGAAGAGAGTCTGTCCCATTTCTTGGCAGCTGATTAGAGGAACAAGCCAGGCATAAACCAAAAGAAATGCAATTGGAAAATACCTTTTCCAGCCTGTCGTGGGGAGCAAAACGCAAATATTGGAGAGAATTTCTAGTTGCTCTTTGCAGTAAATTGTGTCACATTGTTGCATTGGTTTTCCCTTCCCTGTCTATTCAAATAAAATTGCGTCCCCAGGGCTCCCACAGGCTGGCAACAGGAAGCACAAGCGGCGAGTTGGACATTTGATCAGAATGTGTTCTGGGCGCCCTGGCAGATTCTGGGGAATTGACTTGGGGCATCGACCGTTTCACCACAAAAGCACAGAGGGCATGGCTGGGGCTAGACTGTGCTGCCTGCAGACTAGGCAGGAACCCCTAAATTCAACCCAAGGTAACAGGCGTCTACCAGTGTGTTCAGTAATCGGGGAAGGTTTTCAGGTTGAGGGGGCTCCTTCCTGTCATTTGTGGGAGATTATTGGCTCAGGGAAAGGCTAGTGGATTAAAAAAGGTGGAAAAGATAAACAGCAAGAAGCAGTGAGGTGGAGAAAGCACCTCTGCTGTTGGGGCTCATAGAGAGATCAGGAGGGGGTCAGAGGTGTGTGTGTGTGTATTGCGGGCGGGCAGAGAACAACATCCCAGGGAGCAGATGTTGAGGAGGGACTAGCCTCTGACAACGGATGTGAAATATTGACCCAGGGGAAAGTGCCTGGTGTTTGTCCAGGCCAAACCAGTGCAGCAGTTTCCATGGGAGGAGGTACAGGAAGATGCTCTGGGTTGGAGGCCCACACTCTGTAGCTCACCCTGGGGGAACCTCACCAAGGTCCAGAACTCAGGCTCCCTGCTTGGGGACAGATCCTCCAGGCGGATTTAGAGAAGGATGCTTATGTTTGAAATCAAGGCAGGCAGCTGTGCACACACATATGCACACAGATAAACAATTAAATGGTCTTTTTCTTTTTTTTAAAGCTCACCTATACATAGAAAGAACTAGATGGAAATATTAACAGTGATTGTTTGATGGAACTATAATTTTCTATTTCGTATATTTCAAATGCTCTTTAATGAGAAAACACTGGCTTTTAAAAAGAGATGAAAGAAGCACATCTGCCTATCAATGTTTAGTTCCTGAAGTCAAAGGTTTGTTTCTAGCCCTGCTGATGTAGCTGAAACTGACTATGTCAGGCATCCTTCACCTTATGCTTCACTTGTACATCTTTCCATGTGTTTTTCTTTTCCTTTGTTAATGATTCTTTTGCACCTAATTTACCTGCTAGTATTTGACTCCATTGAACTCATTTTCTGAAGCTGTTTTCCTGCTTGGCTTTCAGGCAGCAGCTTTCCTTTCCTTCTTGGATGGCTGCCTAGCTCCTAAAATTGATATTATTCAGGGTCTGTCCTCAACTGACCCTCCAGGTTGGAGCACTCCCTCCCATGGCTGCAGTCACACCACCTTGTGTCAATAACAACTTGCAGCTCCAACCCATCTCCTTGCAGAAACACTTCTCCAAATGCCTACTGCCTATCCCCACAGGTCTCTCAGATTCAACATGCTTAAAACTTAAATTCCCTCCCTGAGAGCAACTCTTCCTTTTGTGTTATCTGTGTTAATGGCCTGGGTCAGAACCCTAATAATTGTCTATTCTTCCCTACCTCTCTGTAGCAGGTTGAAAAGAGATGTCCATGGCTTATAATCATTACCTTATATGGATACAGAATATTGCCTTATAAAATGAAAAGTGTGATTAAGGATCTTGAGAGGAGCTTATCTTGGATTATCTAGGTGGGTCCTAAACCCAATGAGGAGTGTGCTTAAGAGGCACATGGAAGAGAGGGCACACTGAGAAGAGGAGGCATTGTGACCGAGGAGGCAGAGAACGGCACGCTGCTGCAAGCAAGGGATACCAACTCAAAGAACAGACTGTTCCCTACAGCCCTGGGAGGGAGTGTGATCCTGCCAACACCTTGGTTTTGAACTTCTAAGAGCTTCCAGAATCTGCCACTGTGAAGCAATAACTTTCTGTTGTTTTAAGGCAGCCAGTTAGTGTTAAGTTGTTTTGGAAATTAACGTAACCTCACTCTTTGGCATCTAACTGATCACAAAAGTCCTGTTGATTCCTATTCCTAAGTAGTTCTTCTTTCTCTCCCTTGTCTATCTCCACTTTCTGGTCCAGGTCCCTTTATGCTCTCTTGAACCACTATAATGGTCTCCTAACTGTTTTCCCTTTCTCTAGGCTTCCCCTGATTACTATCCCTACACCCAATCCATTTTCCACAGTGGTTCCACTGCCTAGAACCACAGGGAGCATTCTAGAATATAAGTTTGACTATATCACTCCCCTATTAAAAGATCTCAAAAGCTCTCTATTGCCTTTAATAGAACCAAGCTCAGATTATTCCTCAGGATGATCTGCAAAGCCCTTCCCAGATGGGATGTAACCTTCTTTTCAGCCTCCTTTCTCACTCTGCCCTACTAGGAACACTGTGCTCTCATCACATGGATCATTGCAATTCCTTTTTCATGACCTATTCTTTGAAGCTCCTGTTCTTTTTTTAGATGATAAATCTTTAATTTTGTGGTAATTGTAGATTCATGTACAGTTTGTAAGAAATAATGGAGAGCCCATGCAGTTTTCACTTCAATCCCAAAGAAGGGCGATGCCAAAGAACGTTCAAACTACCATGCAGTTGTGCTCATTTCATGTGCTAGAAAGTTCTGCTCAAAATCCTTCAAGCTGGGCTTCAGCAGTACCTGAACTGTGAACTTCCAGATATATAAGCTGGGTTAAACCAGAGGAACCAGAGATCAAATGGCCAACATTTGTTTGATCATAGAGAAAGCAAGGGAATTCCAGAAAAACAACTACTTCTTCTTCTTTGACTATGCTAAAGCCTTTGACTGTGTGGATCACAACAAACTGTGGAATTCTTAAAGAGATGGGAATACCAGACCACGTTATCAGTCTCCTGAGAAACCTGTACGCAGGTCAAGAAGCAACAGTTAGAATCTGACATGAAGCAACTGACTGGTTCAAAACTGGGAAAGGAGTACGTCGAGGCTGTATATTGTCACCCTGCTTATTTAACTCATATGCAGAGTACATCGTGTGAAATCCCAGGCTGGATGAAACACAAGCTAGAATCAAGATTGCTGGGAGAAATATCAACAACCTCAGGTATACAGATGATACCACTTTAATGGCAGAAAACAAAGAGGAACTAAAGAGCGTCTTGATGAGGGTAAAAGAGGAGAGTGAAAAAGTTGGTTTAAAACTAAACATTAAAAAGACCCTAATATCATGGCATTCAGTCACATCACTTCAGGGCAAATAGAAAGAGATAAAGTGGAAGCAGTAACAGATTTTACTTTCTTGGGCTCCAAAATCACTGTGGATGGTGACTGCAGCCATGAAATTAAAAGATGCTTGCTCCCTGGAAGGAAAGCTATGACAAATCTAGCAAGCATATTAAAAAGTAGATACATAGATTTGCTGATAAAGACCCATATAGTCAAAGCTATGGTTTTTCCAGTAGTCATATATGGCTGTGAAAGCTGGACCATGAAGAAGGCTGAACAACAAAGAAATTATACTTTTGAATTGTGGAGATGGAGAAGACTCTTGAGAGACCCTTGCTCTGTGAAGTCAAACCAGTCTGGTGCTGCTGCTGCTGCTAAGTTACTTCAGTCGTGTCCGACTCTGTGCGACCCCATAGACGGCAGCCCACCAGGCTCCCCATCCCTGGGATTCTCCAGGCAAGAACACTGGAGTGGGTTGCCATTTCCTTCTCCAATAAACCAGTCTATCCTAAAGGAAATCAACCCTGGATATTCATCAGAAGGACTGATGCTGAAGCCGAAGCTCTAATACTTTGGCCACCTGATCTTCTCATTGGAGAAGATCCTGATGCTGGGAAAGATTGAGGGCAAAAGAAGGGAGCCACAGAGGATGAGACGGTTCGATAGCATCACTGACTCAATGGATATGAATTTGAGCAAACTCCAGGAGATAGTCAAGGACAGGAGCCCTGGTGTGCTGCAGCCCATGGGGTCACAAAGAGTTGGACACGACTTAGTGACTGAATGACAGCTACAATGCCCCTTTTAATGTCGCTTCCCCCAGTGGTAACATCCTGCAGAACTTTAGTAAAATAACACAACCAGGATATCAACACTCATGAAATTTGCCAGCCTTGTTCAATTTTCTGTTTTTTTGGTTCTCATTATGTAGTTGGTTCAATGCATTTTTATCACATGCAGGGTAGTGGATCCACCACCATAGTCAAGGACCCCTTCCTTGTACAGCCCTCATACATTTCCTTACCTTCCTTCTCCCTCCTCTCACCTCTCCCTAACCCTTAGCATCACTAGTTTAGTCTTCATGTCTATAATTTTTAATGTTAAAGTTTTTTTTTGGCTGTGCAAGGTCTTTGTTGTGGCACATGGACTTTCTCTAGTTGCAGCCTATGGGTTTAGTTGGGATCTTAGCTCCCCCATGAGGGATCAAACCTATGTCCTCTGCATTGGAAAGCAGATTCTTAACCACCAGACCACCAGGGAAGTCCCTCAAGAGGGTTAAATGAACAGAATATATAGTATGTAGTTAAAATGCTTTCAAGTTTAGCATAATTCCCTGGTGATTTCTGTAAAATTATTGCACGTGCCAGGTTTGTCCCTCTTTATTGCTGGGTAGCTTTCCATTTTGTGCCTTTTTACAGCATCCTCCACAGTTTTCTCCACCTAAGGGTCACTCATCTTTTAATGTCAGATTCAAATCCCATCCTTCCACCTGCAGGACTTGTTAAATATTATCACAGGTAATGTTGTACGCTCAGCTCACATCATCTCTGGTATCTTCCTCTCCCTATGCTCAGCCCTCCTCATCCTCCCAGGGACTTAGAGCAGACAGGTTGGTGCAGGGTGACCGCACCCTCTAGCCACAAGGAGCACTGGGTCACCCTAGCAGAGCAACAGGTCTTCCCTCAGGGAATCTAGAATTGCAATGAGGTTCCCATCCTTTCCTTTCAAATCTTATTCTTTTTTTTAGAGCAGAGTAGCTTAAAAACTTAGACAGGCAGCAACCATTTTATATCATGCAATCTGGGAGGCAGAGAGTCAGACTGGAGTGAAAGAGAAGCTTTGACTTAAGAGGCAGAGAAACAAGAGAGGAGACAGCAAGGATGATGTTCCTGCATCAATGAGAGCTGCAGTCCCAAGAGCTGGGAGTCTTGCAGTGTGGGGCTCTGAGACACTCCTATAACCTTACACCTCTCCCCCTCCTGTTCCTTCTGAGCTCAAATAAGCTTGTTAGACGGATTCAACTAGATTGTAGTGTCTTTCCGAACAGAAACTTGTTTCTCTTTATATGCTAGCACTTCTGCTTTAAAGTTCTTTGCATCCTGGGGTTGCTTCTCTCTGCCCCTTTATAGAGACCCTCAGGATACCCTCCCCATTTTGGTCTGCCATTTTTGTCCCTCACCTCTTCCAAAGCACACTCCTATAAGACATCATTAACTTGGGCTTTGCTCACATCTTGACACTCAGGTCCCACAGCCCTTCTGTCTTCAGTTTGGAAGAGGATGTCCCTTATATTCATGTCCTTACATTGCTTTTGGGGGTGTTTATCCCGTTTTCCCAACAGATTAGGAGACCCCTGCAACCAGAGGCTCTCTCCCCCAGGATGGCAGAAGGAATGTCTTCATTAATCTTGCAGATCCCTGAGGGAAGAACTTATCTTCTGTTTTTTAAAAGGAAATCCTGGCCCTATATTAGCTCTGCACACTGTGGGTGCTCAATAAATGTCTACTGACTGGGTAAATGATAGACTTAGTCCCCTGGAGTGTCATATTCTTTCTTTCCACAGGGAGAAAGTAATAACATTCAGCAGAGCAGGCTGGATCCCTTAATATGATTACCTGGGATTTGTGGGCTGATGACTCTTTCTCCCAGCTTTATTGGGTACATTCATCTCCACAGAGTAGATATTCCCGGAGACCACTAATGCTACTGGCCAAACAATGGGCTACCATTAATTGGCCTAACCCTGCTCATCATGGGCTTCCCCCGTGGCTTGGCGGTAAAGAATCTGGCTGCAATGCAGGAGCCACAGGAGACTCGGGTTTAATCCCTGCGTTGGGAAGATCCCCTGGAAGAGGACATGGTAACCCACTCCAGTATTCTTGCCTGGAGAATCCCCATGGACAGAGAAGCCTGGTGAGCTACAGTCCATAGGGGTTGCAAAGAGTCGGACATGACTGAAGCGACTTAGCACGCATGCACATTCGCACTGCTCATCATATAGGAGGCACTGCCTCCAGCCCGAGACTCCAACACTGCTGAAGCAGGGGTTGTACTGACAAGTGTGCTTTAACCAAGGTCAACTGTGTTGAATTTGTTGTGTATCTGTATTTAAGACATCCTAGAGACTTCCATGGCAGTCTAGTGGTTAAGACTCTGCTCCCAATGCAGGAGGCATGGGTTCCAGCTCTGGTCAGGGAACTAAGATCCTTCATGCAACATGGTGTGGCAGAAAAAAAGACATCCTACTATGAGCCTTATATGCTATATATGACCTTACCATTTTTTAACCTTTTAAAAACACACCAACTTGAGATATAAACAATATGGAATACATATCACCTATTTTGAGTCTGTAATTCAGTGGTTTTAGTATATTCACAGAATTGTGCAATCACTTCCATAATAAATTTTAGAACATTTTCTTTACTGTCAAGAGAAACTCCATACTTATTAGCAGTCATTCTCCATTTTCCCCAACACCCAGCCCTATGAAAAGGGCTGTTGTTTTTGTTTTAGTTGCTGAGTTGTGTTTTGTAACCCTGTGGACTATAGCCTGCCAGGTTCCCTCTGTCCTTGGAATTCTCCAGGCAAGAATACTAGAGTGGGTTGCCATTTCCTTCTCCAGGGGATCTTCCTGACCCAAGGATCGAACCTGTGTCTCCTGCATTAGCAGGGGAATTCTTTACCACAGAGCCACCAGGAAGCTCCAGGAAAAGGGCTATTTTGTTTCCATAGAATATTTTCCTACTTTGGATATTTCATATAAATGGAATCTTGCAGTATGTGGTCTTTTGTGACTAGCTTCTTTGAATTACCAAGTTTTCAAGGTTTCAAGATATTGTGACATATCAGTATTTCATTTCTATTTATGCCAAATAATATCCTGTTTTATGGCTATGCCACATTTACCCATTCATAAATTGATGGACATTTGGGTTGTTTTCACTTTTAGCAGGTTATTTCTCCATGTTTCATCTTATTAATCTATAAAAATGGGAGTTAGCAGCTGTCTGTTTCAAAGGATTACTGAAAGTACACATGGAAAATATGAAATCCATTCTAAACTATAAAGCACTACATACATGTAAAGACATCATTTTGATATTTATATGAGATCAATTAAGCAGTGTTGGGGCCAGTGTAATTTCCCTGAGCTTGTGGCCTATTGTTGGTTAACTCAGGGGAATTAGGTGCTATCTCTTCGGGTTTGATCTCTACATTACGTTGAGTCCATTTTGCTTTTTCCCCTAGGTAATGGACTGTATCTTTTAGCCACAGCCTATCATCTCATTAGCATTTGTTGCTAGGAGACCAGGTTAGAGACTGCTTAGCTCAGTGCAATCCACAAGCCAATGTAGAAAATCACCAGAATCACAGGATATTTAAACATCAAGGCAGTTCCATTTCATCCCAATTTTTAGCAAGTCAAGGGAAAAGGGCTGAAGCTACAGGTGTTCTTAGGGACCTTGCTTTACCAAGTATCTTGCCAACTCCCCCTTCTCTGATTTTAGGTTTGCTTTCCTTTACCACTCACACTCATGTATGCCAGGGTGACTTTTGTTTTTCCCGACTGCTTAGCAAGTACATGTGCTAAGGTAATGCAAAAACATTTTAATATTAAAAAACAGAAAATGAACTAAGAAGGATAACTTGTTGCCATAATAAGTACAAAGATTCCAAAACCCCATTTAGATGTAGACACCATTTTACTCCTACCACCTGCTGTTGTTCAGAGGCATTTTACAGCTTTAAAGTCTGTGGGTGCAAGAACTATAGAGGAGAAAGGCTGGGGTGATCTTCTAGTTTTCATCTTCATTTTATCAAAGGGGTGATGACTGGATTATCTAAGAATGACTGTTTCCTTTACCACTAGTAACTGCCTGGAGCATAATTTCCCCTTCAAAGCCTTGGTAAGAGCAGCTGGGGATAATGAACAGTGGTTAAAAGATGCTTTGTTTTACATCCAGCAAAAAGGATCATTAACACCTCAACTGTTTTTTTACCAAGCCTGTGGAAGGCTCCTGCTGCTGTTGATAATCACAGTAACCCTCAGGGTAGCAGGGGCAAAGGGGTGGGTAATTCACCAGAAAATGGTATTCACTGATTTGGATTACGTGCACCACTGCTCCTCTCCATTCATGTGCTTAATTAAGAGCTGACTAGTACAAAATAAATGAAACTGCAATTCTTCATTGGAACTATCTGGGGAGTAACAGAAATTTTGCAGGGAGGAGGGGTATATGCCAGAAAAACCGCATTATTCTCTATTATACTTCTCTTCTAGACTTTGTCTTAATGTCACATCTGATTCTGAAGGGGGAAAGACTTATGAGTCCAAGAGACATCCTATTGATATGGTGATACAGGAGAAGGAGGGGGGAGTATAGTTTCATCTTCATTTTATCAAAGGAGAAATAAAGGCCAGGAGCTGTGACCAAGATAATATAGCTAGTCTAAGGTGCAACTCCAGTCATGCCAGGGAAAACCTCAGAAGGACAACAGAGCTATAGTTGGCTCAATCTGATTCACAACATTATTCCATATCATTCAAAAGTTCCTGTAAAAGTCTTTCTAGTGACCAGCTGCTTGATTGCCTGGGGGTTATTTCCATTTGTTCAGTCCCTCTGGTACAGAAAATGGAATTGCTTTCTTTTGGTTCAAGTAGGCAGGTCTGGATGGAGGGAATTGAACTTAGTTCACAAAAGGTGCCAGAATCCACACTCTTTAAAAAATACATATAAAGTTAAAGTAATGAGTCAAGGTTCCAGGTTTCTCAAGCTCATGCTTCCTCAACTCCGTCTCCACCTCAAGGTAATGGCCAGGATACTCTCATTAACTAGTTAAGACAGGTGAAGAGAAATCCTTGGTGGGGTCTCTAATTCCCACAGTCCTTTTGATTACACTTTCCCCATAAGCTTAAAATAAAAAAAACATGAACTCAAGGTTTATTTTAAATTACTAAAGTCCCTGAAGTAGAGGACTAGTTTATTTTTAGTATTAAAGTGATGAACAATAATTCTCATTATTTTGACTTATCCTTTTTCAAACTCACTTGCTCAGAAAGTTGCAAACCCATACAGTTTCTAACAAGTTCCACTAACCATTAAGAAAGGACTTATAACAATAAAAGTTATGTGCACATGAAAAACCAGAGTAGAAAAATGCCATTCAGAGGTATAATACAAAGAGAAAGAAGACTTTCTGTGATTTAAATAATATTTCATGTCCATGATTCAGGAATGCTTCTGTTGGGAGCTGCGAAATCAAGGTGAGAAAACTTTGGTATCCAAATTGGATGTTTGGGTTCTCTGCCATGCCATTTTGAGCTAGGCCTGAGAAGGAGGAAGAAATTCTCAATTCCAGATCAGTTGCCAGTCCCAGGGTCAGGAGTGAGGACTAAGTACAAACATACTCAAGGTCTGACCTTGAACGGCAGTGGGACCACCTGGGAAACTCCTCACTTGAGTCAGGCCGGCTGTGAAGAGCCAGGTCAGCCCTACGCAGGCAGGGCCTTTATGCTCGAGACCCTCACAAGAATAGGCATTTTAAGTGAGAGGCTGACATAGCTGGAGTTGTGTGACTTAAAAGGTTGTAACCCACAAGGATGGGAGTAACAGCCCTTAACACTATGCTTCAGATAATCGACATGACTCCACCTATAGGGCAGCAGGACTAAGCAAATTCCTAGTAACTGAGGTTAGGCAGGATCTTAGGTCATAACTCATAGAAGAAGCGATAGGTTCTACTGTATAAAATCCAGGAGGCCTGGACACTTAGAGAGTGTGGCAGAACACATGGTCTTCAAAGATCTGCTTCTCTTTTGCTGGGAAGGTCTTGTTACATATCGGACAATTCAATCTAAGGGTCTGCAGGTGCTGCTCCAAGACCAAGTTGTGATCAAAAACATCAGCAGCAAAGTCTGATTTGCAGGTGGGGCATTTCTTGATGGAGAGCTGGGAGGAAGAAGAAAGAGGTCAGTCTAAATGCCACGTATACATGGCAGAGACCATGTCTGGCTTTCTACTGTATCCTCAGCACCTAGCATACTGCTCGGCAGATGGTAGGTGATCAAGAAACAGAAGATGAATGAGCAAATTCACATTTGGAGACACTCACTAGGGCTTTCTCTAACCCCAGGATTGAAAGGAAGCACTGGGTATACCTTGTTTGGCTACCTGCCTGGTTCATCTTTCCTCCCCAGTCCTGCTACCAGACTCAACTTGCAGGTAGAGATCTTGAACAGAACAATGATGGATAAACTGTGCTTTTCTCTCTCCATCCGAAGAGGCTCTCTTAGCTCTTGGCACTGACCAAATTGATCTTGCTGACTTAGGAGTTATCACAATGAAACAGTCTCCCTATAGTTCTCCCCTAAACTGGATGGAGCAGGAAGGGAAATTTTCTCAAAGCTTTGATGTGGGCAATCTCATGAATCAAATACTTACCAGGCTCGGGGCAGAACTTTCTTGGATACCTGAGGGTAATAAAAAAGATTTCATTCAATGAAAAAGTATCTATGCACTAGAATGCATTCTCCAGCTGTGTGCTAGCAGCTGTTTTCTTTAACCCTCATCATTCCTCTTTGATTCTTTAGCTCTCATATATATCATCTATTTCGATAGAGGGGATCTAAGTCAATGAGGGAAAAGAGGAAAAAATAATGAAGTAGCATTTTCAGTAGCCATTATATAATCAGCAAAAACAATAAACCTATTTTCAGTGTGGAGAAAATGAGATTTTAATGAAAACAGTAACAATTTAACAAGAAAATAGTCTGAGAATAGATTTTAAGACCAAATGCACATGAAGTCATTTCTTTAATGAAATGCTTAAAAATAGTTTTAAGGAAAAATAAACTCATACCACTGTCTATTGCAAAGATGTGATTTTAACTGTTAAAAAATATGACTGCTTTAAACTGTCCCTAAAAAGCAAATGAGGTCTCATGTTGCTTTTGGAGACAAAAAAGCAGGAAAGTTCCCTGTGTGGCAAGGACATCTGACCCCAGGTCCATAATGACAAGACTGGCTGTCACCGCACCCCCCCCCCCCATTTCCTGTCCTCCAAACCACCCAGGAGGTCTCTGTGGAGCACACCCCTGCTACCCCTGGTCAGGCCATGGGGGTGGTTGCCTCACCGCCCATCCTGGGCAGCAGAGCCCGCCTCTCGTGCTTCCATTTCCAAATCTTAATTAGCTTCCTTGGCTCTGTGTATATCTTCTGCACAGAGACATTTCTCTGATTTATATATTTGGAATATAGCCACGGGACTCAATTTGTGTCTGCTGCCTCTAGGCGAATGATCTGATTTGCGACTTCTAGATTCAGATTTATTTCTCAATTAACACTTCTTGCCTGGCAATCTTTCTGTTGGATACTCAGGTTCTGCCCAGCAAGTCTTAACAATGAGGCTGGTCTTAATTAGCATCTCAGATAAAAAAAAATTTAGTGGGGGAACGGGATGCAGGCAGGGGCTTCCCAGCTCGAATGGCAAAGTTCTTACCAGAATATGGGTTTCCAAAGACAAGTCCTGGGTCTTGTCTTGTACCTCCTTGATTCGAAGTGGGCACTTGATATGATAAAGAGTCGCAGTCCAGACCCATGTAACTCAGCAGTCTGTTGTTCTCTCTCTTCAAATACTAAGGATAGAGTATTCACAGAGATATGTTGAAAGACAACAACAAAGAATGGCCACAAGGAACTGGCCACGGATGCTCATTACAGGTAGCTGTCAATTAACGGTGTGGCACCAGAGAAGTCCAAGAAGTGATAAACCGTTATTCTTCAAAAGGGGAAGCAGCAGCCTCAATATTCCAAAGATCTAAGGTCTTTTTTTTTTTTTTTAAGATTTTTTGATGTGGACAATTTTTCCAAAGTCTTTATTGAATTTGTTACAACACTGCTTCTGTTTTGTTTTTCTGGCCACGAGGCATGTAGGATCTTAGCTCCCCAACCAGGGATTGAACCCGAAACCCTTGCATTGGAAAGCAAGGTCTTAACTACTGGACCACCAGGGAAGTCCCAAAATCTAAGTATTAATATCTGAATTTAAATATATACTGGATTTTGTTTAGAATCAATGCAAAGAGGAATTTACAATCTTTAAACACATACCAACTGAAGAGGGTATAGAAGCTGTGTGGATATATGAGGGCGGCAGGAGCTATATTGACTAAAACTGTTGTACATTATTGAGAGCAGAATGCTTCTTTTAGTCTCCTTCCTAGAACAATTTTCTTACACACTGTGAATGTTCTTCTGATGTAATTTTCCCCTCTTCATGTTTTATCCCATCAAATGGATATGCTAACAGCGTGAGAGGGAGGAAGGAAGGGAGGGAGGGAATGCAAGGAAGAATGTAAGAAATCAAGCTGCAAGGGAGACAGGTGACATTTAAAGTTCTCAGAAAAAAGAACATTAGTAAACTTCTTAACATCTTAAGGGGGCTTTACTATAGTTCTTAACAAAGCTTCCAAGTATTAGATGTTTTTCTTGTTGTAAGTTGTGTG
The DNA here is from genome assembly GCF_019923935.1 of Bubalus bubalis. Lineage (NCBI taxonomy): Eukaryota > Metazoa > Chordata > Mammalia > Artiodactyla > Bovidae > Bubalus > Bubalus bubalis. The sequence continues at coordinate 25,408,686 of NC_059159.1, read as the reverse complement.
CATTCTTCCTTTCCCATCTTCTGCACACCCCTCCCCAAAGGCCCACCCATGTTATTGACTATTTCAAAGTCAAGGTACTTAAGTAAATTAAGAGGATGAGAATGACAGGACCAGAAATAGACCCCAAAGTCCTTCTGCAAAACTGAAGCACACTGGCTTAAATGATATAATCAAAGGTAGGAGGCTGACTGAAGGCACGGCCCAGAAGCATCATGGAGAGGGAGGGAATGCGAGATGAAGAACGGCTGGAGGTACAGATCAGAGGAGCAGCCAGAATGCATGGATACCTGCTCTTTGATGCTAACAAGTGTGTGAGAATGACTTCAAGTTCAATCTTTTTAATTGTTGCCATCATCGTCAATCAATTAATAATGTGTTTAGCACAGAGCAGAAAATAAATACTGGTTGGATGAATGAATGAACTGATGAATGAGTGAATGCACAGTATTTCAGGGGGGCCTACCATGGGTCCAGCACTGGTACAGATCACCACTTCTGTTCCTAGTTTGGCAGCAGAGAAAAAGAAAAATTTTGTGCGGAAAGAAAGGGGTCCCTTGGCTAAATAGCATAAAAATGACGTAGGATATTATTCCCCAAATACAATACTTACAATAGCTGTGGAGTTTAAAGCAAAAATAGTAACTTAGATCTTCATCAAGGCTGTTCCTTTCAAGTTGACTACTGCCATGCCAAACACGTTTCAGTTACAGAACAAAAAGTAGGTTTTGCGGTAGATTAGGAAACCAGATGAAATGTACTCTTTGTTTAGGGAAACTGTTTCATCCAATGTCCCAGAAAGAGCTCTTTTAACTTTTTATGTTATCACCACATCTCCAGGTCATCCTGCTCCTTCCCTTTAAAACTCTTTTACACACTTACATCATTTTCTTTTTCCATTTTCTCTTTCTCTCTCTGTAGAACATCATGTATTATCATGTTCTCACTCAGTCTTTTTGACAGGTCCATGTTCTGCTCCTATCAAAAAAAAAATTAGCATTAGGATCACATATTGTAGTCTGGATCTGAGATGGGATACGAGAAGATAATAGAGGATCTGGTTTCCAAAGTGGTGGGACTGAGGTGGGGGGGAAGGGATCAGGGATGGGGATGAGTGGTGCCATGGAGGGGATGCAGACTTACAGAAAAGTGACTTAACAAAATGCCTGAAGGCTTGGGCTGGCATCAAGATGCCGGTTTCTTTTGGTTTAGCTGGGAGTTAAGTGACCAAAGAGAGAGTTAGCTTGGGGGGAACCTCAAGACTGACTTATCAGAATGAGGGGTAGGAAACCCCACCCAACCATGGAAACAATCATCTCTGTCTTGAATGAACACCTCACTGAATGCACAGTGAAGCACTGAGTTAGGCTGCTGTGACTCCCAGTGTGAGGACAGGCACGTGGATTCAAGTTACGAGGAAGAAGGAACCCTGGATGGCATTTATCCAAGGCTACAAGGAACCCAGACTGGGGTCTTGGGCTTTCCAGTACGATGGATTCACCTGACTAGTTTCATGGACCCAAAAGTCATAGGCATGCTTCAGCGCTTCCCGTCTCCTACCTACATACGTACACATGCGCATACCTCACAGAAACACTTAAGCTAATCTTACTAGTTGTGGGGGTTTTTTTCAAGATTTTTTATTTGAATGCTGGTGCCCAAAATGCTGTGCGCTTCTAGCCGACCCTGAGGAAGTAATGCCAGAGGGGGCTACCCGATGACAGTGCTGACTGGAGGCTCCTGGCTCCCCATCCCCATTGGCTCCTGCTGGCTCTTCTGGTCCTGCTTCACTTCCTCAAAAGGCAGAAATAAGAAAGGTCTATCTGAGTCCGCACAGCAACCCACTCAATGGTTACACAAACCTTCCCTGAGACCCATGGCTAAGCTGAGGCTTCTATTTCCAGGGATCCCCAGACTGGTTTCTGGCCGCATACTCCATCCCTCCTCTTTTTAGCAGAAGGATAAATCTCTCTCCCTAACAAGGGTGTAAAATCCTAGTCCCGGAACCACAAACCTTCATACCCCTTGCTTCCTGGGCCCCACATCTCTGTCACCTACCCGTGTGGCAGCCCTGAGTTGCCTGATCTGTTTGTGGAGACGTTGACACTCTTTGTACTTCTCTAAGAAACAGGCTTTCCCGGCCTCTACTTTTGCCTTTAGGCGTTCCACCTCTTGTACTAACTGCTCCTCCACTGCTGTTTTCTTGTTCCTAGGCTCCTGAAGCATAAGACACGTAGTCCTCAGAGTTAGGGGCCTTTTGGATGCATGAGGAATAAAGAATGCTGTCAGACAGCTGGGGACCCCTTGGGTTTTGAAAAGTATTCCATGAAAACCAAGGAAACCCATATCTGCCACAAGGAGGTCCAAACCTTTGAATGGCTATAGATTATTTACAAACAACAGTAATTTCTGTGCAACATCAGAGGTCACAAACTCAAAAGTGCCAATAGGAGCCTGGCAAGTAATATAATTGAATGAAGGAGCAGGATGCCATGAAACAGTGAGGCTTCAGCCACGTGGGACACGGAGGACCCATCAGAAGGATCAGCAGTTACTCAGCTCCAGACACCACTGCTGGACAGGTATGTCAGCTCAAATGTTGCCAGAGCCTCTGATTTTTCAGGAAGCTGGAAATACCATTTTTTTTTAAATGGGAAATATTCCCATTTTTAAGTGTTGATAAGCAAATCAATTTTTACTTAGAACACTATTTAGAACAAATAAAACATTTCTGTGGAATATACTTAATCTGTGAGTTGCTGATTTTCAAATTTTGTTGAATCTATTCTTTAGTACATCAAGCTAAAATACACAGTAATGTGTTTAGTAGGTACTCAATCATTGATTGGATAATGACTGACTGAATGAATGATGCATGCATGATATGAGTTACATTCCCAATAACTAGATATTCTCCACACATCAGGATTTCTCAGGTCCTTACAACAGTTCAGAAAATGGAATTTCTAGCACTTGTTATCACCACAAGGTCTCTTCTATAACAATATATTACAGGAAATTATTAGTCAATTAGGCTTTCATCACTGTGTTCCATAGCTTAGAATAATGTATGACAATTGCTAACATTATATTAATATTAATTATAACAAAATTTGACTACTATAATATTTTCTAATTTAAAGCTCATTTTATAATCATTAATATGTCTGCCCCCACAGTAACTCTTTAAAAAGAGGACAGGGGTTATTCTGTGTGATTCCTTACCCAAGGCTCTGTTTACTACAACCTGCCATGAAGTTTAACTTAGAATATTCCTCTGTCACTCATCACACATTAGAAATGCCCAGCTCTCCTAAATAGTTTGTAAAGGTCAGATTCTCTGTCCTTTTGGGTACAGAGAAAGAAGTCCAGCGGTAGATGCTATTCTAACCTGTCATTTACCCTATCACCTGCAAACAGCTCCTATCCTTTCCTTTCCTTAGGCACCCTCCCACACAGCCATTCAAAGACAGACATGCCGTTAACTCCTGTTGTTTCTTCGCTGCAGTAGTTTCTTTCTGCTTCATCTCCTCCACTGTCTGCTCAAGCTTCTTCTGGTGCTCCCTCTGCAGAAAAACAGGTTATGAGTACCACTGCTGGGAAAACACACACACACATGCATAAGCACAAGTGTGCATGCACTGGGGAAGGGCCTGCTAAGCTAATGAGTGAGAGAGGGAAAAGCAAATCTTCTCTTATTAGCTTCTGAGAAAAGCCGTGAGATGCCTCATTTTAGATGGCTTCCCCTGAGACCTTTCCCAGAGCCTCTGATACCCACATATACAAGAAAGAACAATGCATGTATTTTTTCACAAAGGTCAAAAAATATTATTTTCTTTCATGACTCTACCTGTTCAGTTAAACTGAGAAAAAGCTGGCCATTTTCCTCTTTCAGGTGCTCCAGCTGCTCTGTCTTATCTTGAACTCCCTGAACAAGCTTCTCCATTTCTCTCCCTTGATTTGACAGCTGAGCCTAAAGCAAAAGTAGTGAACACAATCAAGATATAAAAGAAGGAAACCTAAACAGGAACAATGCTTTTAAACGTACAGTAACATAAAAAGATGCGCTTTCCCTAGCAATTCCAACTATCCCTATCAACTTCTGTGTTCTTCAGCTCTACCTTACACCTACTAGAGAAGGGAAAGGCTACCCACTCCAGTATTCTCGCCTGGAGAATCCCCGTGGACAGAGGAGCTTGGTGGACTTCAGTCCATCGGGTCGCAAAGAGTCAGACACGACTGAGCAACTAAGCACAGCACCTTAAACCTAAGAATCTAAGACTCAATCGAGTAAAACTTGACAAACTACCCTTTAAAGCCCCTAAGGCACAGCCTCCTAAAAATGAGAGCAGTTCTGCTTCTACCCGCTTATCCAGTCTTTTTAGTAAGATTTTGCTGGAAAAGATTTTGTAGCTAAAAGAAAAAAATTAGAAAGGATATTGGGGGAGGGTGGCGGTCAAGAATGGAAAATACACACTCTGAAATTTCAATCTGATGCTCTGAGAAGTCCACCATAAGGCACCCACTATAATGCACTGCAACTTTCTGGATCACCAGAGTGGAGTGGTGGTGAGGCTAAGAAAATCTACTTTGGCAAAGGTTTGGCATAACCTACCTGAAGCTGATCCACTCTGACTCCCATCTTCTCATTTTCTGAGGACATCTTCTGGTTTTGTTCTTTCAGTCTGTGGAGGTAAGAGATGACTAAATGAAAAATATGCTGATTCTAGTTGAGCTACCCCAGACCATAAATGATTTAAGGCTGCCTTGGCCCTAAGCCTGCAGAGTTATTCTTTTTTTTTGATTTTACATTCTTTTTTTTTTAAATTTTATTTTATTTTTAAACTTTACATAATTGTATTAGTTTTGCCAAACATCAAAATGAATCCGCCACAGGTATACATGTGTTCCCCATCCTGAACCCTCCACCCTCCTCCCTCCCCATACCATCCCTCTGGGTCATCCCAGTGCACCAGCCCCAAGCATCCAGTATCGTGCATCGAACCTGGACTGGCAACTCGTTTCATACATGATATTTTACATGTTTCAATCCACTAGTCTCTTCTTCAGTCCCGTTCTGGCTTCCTGACCTCAAACTGCAAGTGTTCACTACTTAAAACTAATAACCTGAATTCAGGTCATGTGTCTTTACCATTTTGATTCTAATTCTCTAACCCAGACTCAAAGAGCTCATGAGTCAAAGAGGGAGAATCATACCTATCATTGTCCTTAATAGGAAGACTGCACTAACAAATTCTAGAAATCTAATTTGACCTTGCCTAAGAGTGTTTATAATACAGCAGTTCCTCCCATTCAAGAGTCAGACTCACTGAAGCAGCTCTATCTCCCAACAGTCCTTCTGTTCTTTCATTGTCTGTTCCAACTTCTTATTGATGCTCTTCAGGGTTTCCAGCTCCTCCTGTAGATTGAAATGCCAAAGGGACTGACCATTTCTAAGGTAGTGTTTAGTATCTCAGGCAGCCAACAAATATTTATTGAGCACTTATAACATGTCAAACATATACACACAGCAGTGAATGAAATATCCAAGTAAAAGGATTTTCATATTAAAATGTTCTTAATATGTTCTTTCCATAAAAATGGAAAAATACATTTATCTTAAGAGTTTGGGATTAACATATATAGACTACTATATATAAAACAGATAACCAATAAGGGCCTATGTATATAGTACTGCTGCTGCTGCTAAGTCGCTTCAGTCGTGTCTGACTCTGTGCGACCCCATAGACGGCAGCCTACCAGGCTCCTCTGTCCCTGGGATTCTTCAGGCAAGAATACTGGAGTATGTTGCCATTTCCTTCTCCAATGCATGAAAGTGAAAAGTGAAAGTGAAGTTGCTCAGTCGTGCTTGACCCTTAGTGACCCCATGGACTGCAGCCTACCAGGCTCCTCCGTCCGTGGGATTTTCCAGGCAAGAGTACTGGAGTGGGTTGCCACTGACTTCTCTGGTATATAGCACAGGGAACTATATTCAATATTTATAATAAACTATAAGGGAAAAGAATCTTAAAAACAGATACATATATGCATAATTAAATTACTTTGCTATACATTTGAAACTAATACAACACTGTAAATCAACTATACTTCAAATTAAAAAAAAGAAAGGAAAAAATACATCTACCTCAATTTCTCTTCTAGTGGAGCTTATATTTGCCCATTAACTCATTACACAAATATTTAATGAGTGCCTCTACACACCAGACCCTGTTCTGGCACTGCAGACACAGCAGTGGACAAAATAAAATTTCTTTTTTCCTAGAAAAGTGCTGTCCAATAAATTCAGGAAAGTCATTATATATATAATTTTAAAAATTTAGCAGTCACATTAAAAAAGCAAAAAGAGACATGAAATTATTTTATTAATAGTATATGTATTTAGTGTATCTAAAATATCATTTCAATACATAAACAATAAAAAAGAAACATCTAATATACTAAAATCTGTGCCAGATACTAGTATAACAGAATCAGATCATACGAAAAAGTGGGTGCTGGACAGGAGCCATCACCCCCACTCACATTTAACAAGCACACACACCTGCTTCTTTTGGAGCGTGGCCTGCATGTCTGAGTTTTGCTTCTGGAGGCTGACACAGCTGTCCTTCAGCTCCCGGTTTTCCTTGCAAAGCTCCTTGTTGTGCTGCTCAATTTCTTCCACCTCACCCTACAAAACAACATTCCATAAACACGTATTTGGCTTTTTATAGCTCAATGGATATTCAAGTCCTGCTGACATGAAATTCACATATGCTGGGATGGTGAGGGTCTAATTGATCCCCACTCACTGTAGTGACATCTGTGTACCCCAAGTGGAAGCAACCCCTAAGTAGGTAGGGAAGGAGGAAGAGAAATGTGTCTACCATAAGCACTGAGCCTGCCATTACCAAGAAAGAAAAGACAAAGAAAATTAAGCCACAAAAACTTACAAGGGGGAATGACAGAAGACTGTAATTTTTTTTTTCATGCAAATACTTTATTTCTCCTATCAGACTCAGTTCTGTGAGACAGGAATAGGGTTTTAACAGATTCTTCATTACATCCCTAGTCCACCAGAGTGCTGGATGGAACTAGATGTCTGTTAAATAACTAAGTAAGTAAATGAATCTAACTGAAAGATATTATACAAACAAGAATATCTACTGTGTCTCTCCTCAAAGGAGCTTATAAAATTTACCATAGTGATAAGATGTACACAGGACAAAAATTAAGTACCTGGGAAAGTTAAGGGAATAACTGAATGCCAAGTGAGTTACAGAAGCTTTAGAGAAAGGAGAAATCACTTATTGTTATGATTCTTATTAACATTCTGAAGTCATTCCCTTCTGATGGGTTTGAATGGGACTGTGTAAAAATTTCACAACAGCATCTGTTAGACATTCAATAAAGGCTTACTGACTAAAATTCTACCCTACCCTGGAATTGCTACTCTTAATGGCAGGAAGGGACTGAGATGAGATGCTTACAGACCTGAGTGGTAACAACCAGGATGTCCTCTTCATTTTCTGGACGGAACTGGAAAGGGATACTTGCTCCCCGGACCACCCCATCCTGATCCACATAGCAGAACTGGTAATACTCATCATCCTTGGGCAGGTAGTAAGCTGGAAATAGAACATGATTTTTAACCCAAAATATTGCTTCCCTGGTGGCTTAGAGGTTAAAGCATCTGCCTGCAATGTGGGAGACCCAGGTTTGATCCCTGGGTTGGGAAGATCCCCTGAAGAAGGAAATGGCAACCCACTCCAGTATTCTCGCCTGGAGAATTCCATGGAGGGAGGAGCCTGGTGGGCTATAGTCCACGGGGTCGCAAAGAGTCAGATACGACTGAGTGACTTCACTTTGGGCTTCCCTGATAGCTCAGCTGGTAAAGAATCCGCCTGCAATGCGGGAGACCTGGGTTTGATCCCTGAATTGGGAAGATCCCCTGGACAAGCGAAAGCCTACCCACTCCAGTATTCTGGCCTGGAGAATTCCATGGACTGTATAGTCTATGGGGTCGCAAAGAGTCTGACACAACTGAGCGACTTTTACTCACTCAAGGTCTATTCAGAAAACTAAAAGTCTAGAAGTCTTTTATCTACCCCAGAAGGCTCTAGCTCAAGAGAATTAATGAGTTTTGGTTGCTGTTTTTAATACCTTTGATCTAGCATTTTTCTCACCTTTGAATTGGACTTCCTGCTGTTTGGCTGATTCACTGTTTAAGTCAACGGGCAAAGTAACCCACATGAAGGTGTAGTACTCGCGGGTTGTCTTCCATCCAACCTGCAATGACAAGAGGCTCTCGTTCAGCATCTGAAAGTGCTCAGATTTAGGCTCTGTCTTCTGAAAATGCTCCTTTCGTTATTTTAAAATTATAGTAGAATAAGTTCTTCATCATAAGATCTACCCACAATGGATCAAATCTTTTTGACTTATGATAACTACATATACAATTAAAAATTGGTATGCATGCACATATACCAGTTACTCATAAATTATTCACCTTAGAAGGAAACAAAAACTGGCCACTCAATACCCAGGATAAGAGTGCCAAATATTGTATCTCCAAGTCAGATACAGTTCTGAGAATGACTGGGGAAAAAAGTTGTGGGATTGTGAGCTTTGATTGTGCTATCTTCTTACAATGGTATACTTGGAACTTCTTAATCAAGAAGCACTTCTGATCTGCCCTCTCTATTGGTTTGTCCTCTCCTGTGTCCAATTAAGTCTTGTCACCTATACCAGCCTGGTTACATCACTGCCTTTAAAAATGGCTTTTTAAAATAATGTGTGTGTTGGGGCTGGATGGGTAAGAGAGTTCTTAGATTAGGAGGCACCAGATAACGAAGTCCAGTTTGTATGATTTTCTTGCTCCAGAGTTTTTCTTAATATATGTTTATTGAAGATTTTTTGGTGATAAAAAAAATAATCTGGTAGTCATAAAGGCCTCTTCCAGGGATGAAATGTGGTAAGTCATAAGATATAAGGATACTGTAAAATTTGCCTCAGAGCAGAAAGCTGGCTAAGTGGGAAATATTCTCACTAAGTGTGAAAAGGGGTAAAAGATGCTCAAATCATATCTGGAAGATAAGAGCATACCAGAGAACAGAGAGAGAGTCATTGTGTCTTTAAGGGGTGAACACTCAGCAAATAAGAAGCAAAAATGACATTTATTGCCATATTTTGACTCTGCCTGAGCCCAGGGGGAAGAGAAGAAACTAAAAATAAATTCTATTTTTATATAGTAGGGAATCAGAGCATGGTTGAAAAGGCTATAAGCTCATCAGAACATACTGGGGCATGTTTTAGTGTCTCATTAATACACACCCCATTGCTGTGAGCACCTCTGAGCCACTGCAGCCTGCGGAGGAACAGGAAGCAGGAATTTTATGGAGTCTTCATTCACATCCTGGAGCTTCTTAATGCACTGTGACTAAAATATCATTTGGGAAGGCCTAAGAATTACTACTGCCTTGGAACAAGGACGCAACTTCCAGTCACCTGAGCTTTCTGTCCTTGGCTCCTCCATCTCAGGAGTCCTCGTCCCAGCCTGCCTTTTGTGGTATGACCATGGAACATGGCATAAGAGCCCAGGTAAAGGAGAGTATGGAGCACAGGGCTCTATGTTGAAGGAAGAAAACCTGACTCCCAACCACTTTAGCTTTTATCACTGGTGGTAGCTTTCACTCTATGGAGAAGATGGAGCATGCTGCACATGCAGAAACATTTTGTTGAGGGCCCCTTGGATGCCAGGAACCAGTGGTGTTAGGGCAGATGAGGAGCTGAGGAGTAGGATTAAGACTACACTGCAAGAACACCAGGAACATTTTAGAAGTGAGCTAGGAAGGACAAGCATTGAAAAGCAGAGATGTTACTCTGCTGACAAAGGTTGGTATAGTCAAGGCTATGGTCTTCCCAGTGGTCACGTATGGTTGTGAGAGCTGGATCATAAAGAAGGAAGAACACCAAAGAATTGCTGCCTTCGAACTGTGGTACCTGAGAAGATTCCTGAAAGTCCCTTGGACAGCAAGGAGATCAAATCAGTCAATCTTAAGGGAGATCAACCCTGAATAGTCACTGGCAGGACTGATGCTGAAGCTGAAGCTCCAGTATTTTGGTCATCTGATGTGAACATACGACTCATTGGAAAAGTCCCTGATGCTGGGAAAGATTGAGGGCAGAAGGAGAAGAGGGCATCAGAGGATGAGATGGTTGGATGGCATCACTGATGCAATGAAAATGAACTTGGGCAAAATCTGGGAGATGATGCGGGACAGGGAGCCCTGCTGTGCTTTAGTCCATGGGGTTGCAGAGTCGGACACAGCTGGATGAGTGAACAACAACAAAGGAAGAACAAAACTTTACATTCAGCCCTTAATTCTCTAATTTACTATCTGTTGTTCAAAGGAATTCAGCAGAATAAAGGAAGAAAAGCAGAGGCTTGGGAGTCAAACAAAGGTCTCCAAACGGGGAGACCTTGGGAAAATCACCATCTTGAGAATATTCATTTTATTCATCGGTGCACAAGTAATAAAACTGCTTACCTCAGGGGGCTGCTGTGCTGTGAGGATTAAATTAGAAAACACATACCCATACACACACACTAGAAAAAAAAAGAAAGAAGGAAAGAAAACCCCATCAAAGACCTAGCACATCATATGTTCTCAAAAAGTTTGTGTTCTCTCTTTATTAGTCTTAAAATTTTCTTTCAGGCTTTACTGGTGGTGATCGGCGGTTTAGATGCTAAGTCGTGTCCGACTCTTGTGATCCTGTAGACTGTAGCTTGTCAGGCTCCTCTGTCCATGGGATTCTCCAGGCCAGAATACTGGAGTGGGTTGCCATTTCCTTCTCCAGGGGATCTTCCCGACCCAGGAACTGAACCCAGGTTTCCTGCATTGCAGGTAGATGATTTACTGACTGAGCTATGAAGGAAGTCCTTCAGGCTTTAGCGTAGGTGGCAAATCAATAGCTTTTAGGGAATTCCCGGGTGGTCTGGTGGTTAGGACTCAGCACTTTCATTGTCAGGGCCTGGGTTCAATCCCTGGTCAAGGAATTAGGATCCCTGCAAACTGAGTGGCACAGCCAAAAAATAGGATCTAAAAAAAAATACAAACAATGCTTTTAAATATTTGTTTTTAAAAAGTATAATCCTTTCATTTGGTTTAGAGTGACATCCTTGCTGGAAGTTGCTAAGGCTTGGGAATTGTAAACAATCAGCCTGAGCAAAATGGAAAAAAAAAAGTTAGATTACCTCTGAGAAGCTGTAAGTAATTTTTAATCATTCTTTTTTTCAATTATATATACCTGTACTGTTCAATATGCTAGCCACTAGTTAGCATACTGAAGCTACTTAATTTAAAGCATATAAAGCTACTTAAATTAAAATTAAATAAAACTTAAAATTTAGTTACTCAGTCACACTAACTACATTTTAAGTGCCATTAGCCACATGTGGCGAGAGCTTACTATACTGGACATCAAAGCAGCCAGTATAGCTCCTTCCTAGAAATTCTGCTTGTCAGTGTTAGTCATAGAAAGTTCTACTGGACAGCTTAGATACATATGGGGAAGAAAAAAAACAGTTGCCATCTTCTTTCCAAGACAGAAAACACCCTGCTGGGTCAGGTTTCTGTTAGGACACCTTTAGTCTAATGAGTCAATGTTCTGCAGTCTCAGGAGGAGCTGTCATGATATTCGCCAGTGTCCCTCTGCTTGTCCACTATCCCCACCTCTAAACACCGCCTTGTTACCTCCAGCTTCCATCACTCTTTCACTTAGCTTGAAATTCCAAACAATTAAGAGAAGGAATTTGGTGAGGGGTGTGAATTAGCACCAGCTCCTACATACTACAGTCAAGAATGATGTCTGATTTCAGGATGAACAGTGTTGGCAAACAAGCACATGACATACTGAGGTGTCAAAACAAAGGTCGCTGATGCTGGAACTCTGCAGTGTAAATAATGTATGTTTGACCTTTATCTCCTGTCTCTGGAAATAGGACAATTTGTCATTATGGTATGTGAGTAAATGAGTGAATATATGTGTCTGTGGCAGGGGGAATGTTAGAGATAGAGAGAGACATGGTGGGAAAGAAGGGAAAGTAGAGAATAAATTGACTATAATAAAAAAGTACCATTTCTGTACTTGAACTGACATGGTGATTAGACACTGGAAGAGGAAACCAAAGGAGCTCATAAACTTTCTGTTCTTAGAAATCTTCACAAAGAAGCAAGACACACTTATTCAGGAACAAACTTCTTGGATACAGGGTATTAACTTTTCAACATCCTTTCCAGATTGGTAATACTCATATTAAAAAAAATTAAACACTGTACTAAGTAAGCAAGTGACATTAATTCACAGAAACTATATAAGAGGCCATCCACCCTAGTCAGGTCATAGATGAATATTAATTTAAAACATTTACATTCGGTCTTTGAAAGTGTAATAAAACTTGGGGACTGTATGATTTGCTATCTTATTTTAGCTTAAGACTGAAATTAAAATTTGAGTCCTATAGCACTGTTGATGTGTGAAGGGGGAAGTGCTAGGGAGCTTAGTTCAGGATTTTAACATTGGTCACACATATACGCAACATGCTTATAATACAGAGACAGACACACACTCAAGTAACTAAGATTCACCTCTGGTTCCTAATCATTTGGTACTAAATTAACACTTACTCTAAAGATGCCAATCCAATCCTTTCGACGGGGAATGAAATGCTGGGTGAGGGTGTAGTAGCACGTGATGTCCCCCCCAGGGATGTAGAACTTCTCCACACTGTTAAAGATGACCTGAGAGAAATGACAGTGGTCCAGCAGGACAGCTGAGGTGGGGGGATCGTCTACTGTCTCTTCCATGGTAGGGGTCCTGTTAAGAGATATGGGATAGAATAAGGCTCAAAAGGGTTGTCTGAAATGGCAGAAATTTCTGGGCTCTCACCCAGGGAACATTCCGTTCAGGGCAAGTCAGGAAAAGCAAAAGTATGACAAGTATTGAGGTCACACAACTTGCTTTCTGTTTCAATATGAGCCACTTTGCATTCACAACTTCCTATGCTCTAAGAATTTTCTGAGACTATCTTTGACCTCTTCACCACAGGCACCACCATCCTCATTATATCCTTATCCTCTGCTCATAGCTAATTTTCTCCCTTTCTTCTAAATGCCTTAAGTAAGGCAGCCTAGAGGTAAATGCCCTGAGCTGGGAACTATAAGACTTAGATTCTAGATTTTTTATCCCAACAAGCCCTGTGACTTTTGGAATGTCAGTCTCTCTAGATTTCAGTTTCTCTATTCAATTCCATCCATCCTGTAATTATCAGATCCTCCTTAATAATAAAGCACTCTGCTAGGGGCTGGGAATGAGTGCAGAAAGACAGGCATAAGAGAAGATTATCTGACATGCAGTGGTGACAAGCACAGGTTCAGAAACCAAAATGCTGGAGTTCAAATTCCAGCTTCACCACCTATAAAATGCATGCCCTTGGGTAATTTATTTAACTGGACTCTGCGCATGGTTCCTCATCTGTAAAATGGGGCTGATAACATCTACCTCATTCTTTGTGTGCATGTATGAGCATTAACTGAAATATAGGTATACCTTGAAGATATTGCAGGTTCAGTTCCAGACCATCTCAATAAAGCACATACTGAATAAAAGTGAGTCACACAATTTTTTTTGGTTTCCTGGTACATATAAAAATTCTGTTTACATTATAATCTATTAAGTGCTCAGTAACATTATGTCTAAAAAAACAATGTACATACCTTAATTAAAAATATTTTATTGTTAAAAAGTGCCAAAAGCAACATCAAAAATGACTGATCACAGATCACTGTGATAAATATAAAAATAATGAAAAAGTCTGAAATATTGCAAGAATTATCAAAATGAGACACGAGTAAGCAAATGCAGATAGAAAAATGGCACCAACAGACTTCCCTAAGATATGGTTGCCACAAACTTTCAATTTGGTAAAAAATGTCAAAAGTATCTGTGAAACACAATAAAACTAGGTAGACAGTGACTAGTCCTTAAATTAGTACCTGTCATAGAGTAGGCAATTCACACAAAGTAAAGGCATGTTTAATTGCTGAGTTATGTCTAACTCTTTGCGATGCCATGAACTGTAGCCTGTCAAGCTTCTCTGTCCGTGGGATTTCCCAGGCAAGCATACTGGAGTGGGTTGCCACTTTCCTCTCCAGGGAATGGAACCTGTGTCTCCTGCTTGGCAGGCAGATTCTTTATCACTGAGGCAACTGGGAAGCTGCTAAAGTCATGCTGAGTGACAGAATAAAGTACTTGGACAAAGTCTGCATAAAGAGAGGGCTTAACAGATGTGATTATTACTTTTGTGGGGTTTTTTTTTTTTTTTTTCTCTTTTCTGGCATACAGTCTTTGCCCTCCAAAGGGTCACAATCCGATATGGAGGTTAGATGAGAATTTAAGTGACTGCCAAATGGATAAATACATGCAAAATGCTCCTGGGTTCAAAAGAGGGAGAGAGATGAAACTGGTTAGGAAAATAAAGAAAAGCTTTGAGCAGTGAGTGGAATCCTGGGTAAGTCCTCAAAGAAGATTAGGGTTTTGACAAGTGTGTTTGGGGGTGAGGAAACTTCACATGAATGTAACAGCATGCAAAAAGCAAAGAAACAGAAAAATGCAGTCCATGTTTGGAGGACAGCAAGCAAGTTTGGATCTCTACAAAATGGAGACAGTAAGCTGATTTCACTTTTCGAGGTCATGCTGCTGCTGCTAAGTCGCTTCAGTCATGTCCGACTCTGTGGGACCCCACAGATGGCAGCCCACCAGGGTCCCCTGTCCCTGGGATTCTCAAGGCAAGAACACTGGAGGGCTTCCCTGGCTCAGTGGTAAAGAATCTGCTGGCTAATGCTGGAGACACGGGTTCGATCCCTAGTCCGGGAAGATCCCACATGCAGCAGAGCAACTAAGCCCATGAGCCTCTGAGTACTACTGAGCCTGTGCTCTAAAGCCTGGGAGACGCAACTACTGAAGCCAGTGCCCCTAGAGCCTGTGCTCTGCAACAGGAGGAGCCACCGCAACTAGAGAAAAGCCCCTGCAGCAAAGAAGATCCAGCACAACCCAAAATAAACAAAACTATTTAAAATCATTAAAAAAAAAAAAAAAAAAAGAACGCTGGAGTGGGTTGCCATTTCCTTCTCCAATGCATGAAAGTGAAAAGTGAAAGTGAAGTCGCTCAGTCCTGTCTGACCCTCAGCGACCCCATGGACTGTAGCCTTCCAGGCTCCTCCTTCCATGGGATTTTCCAGGCAAGAGTAGTGATCAAGGGTGGGGAACTACTGAAGAGAAAGAAACAATACTTAAAAGAAACAAAGTCTTTAGAACTGTCAGGACCTGATACTTCCTGCCCTTCAAAAGTCACATGTCCTGTGTTCTAAATGCCTCTTTGGTCTAACATTTAGTGAGTCCATGTTACTCAACCCTCAGCTGTACTGGGAAATGAGAACAATACTGCAGCTCTACACAGCAGATGAAGAAAGAGCTGTACATATGCAAAAACGGCATAATACCTTACAGATTCAGCTGCTAGAACATGCTGGAAGATTGTATACACACACATGCAAACACAACTTAAAAAGGAGTAAGTACAATAACCAAAAAACACAGTAGCTCTTCTGGCTCTGCCCCACCCACTTATTTCCTGGTTTTATTTTGAACTCTAAGCAAACAGGCCTTCTCTTCCAGCTCCCCCAGAAATAAATTTTTTCACAGAGAAGGCAAGAGGACTTTGAGATACTCAACTGTCTGTTCTTGGGACTGAACTGCTAAGAAATGTATTGGCTTTCTGGGGTTTGTGACACAGTTTGGCCACATCCTCAGTGTCAAAACTCAGATCAGTTTTTCTAAGGAAAGGACAGGACACATTCTAGTCTAGGCCAGTACTTGTTCTTCCTGATAAGCTGTGGCCTGCTGATCTGATGAATGCTGCAGGAGAATGTATAGGGAGATTTTTCAGCTTGCAGACCCCTGTCTTTCCTAGTGGTCTTCAGTCCACTGAGGCCAGCATAGCCCTTGGGTCCTAAGCTTGGAGCACCATTTATCCGAGCATGTGACTTGATCTGTGCTTTACCATGGATAATGATCAATACCTCAGGTAAGAGTGACTTTGGGCCCCGTCTCTCAATTAACCTAAGTACCATCATACTGTCTGTTCTTTTCCTTCATAACACTATGATAACTGTAAATACAACACTAATGCTAGCCCATAGTAATTACTAAGTACTCACAGAATAAATGAATGAATAAGATATGCATGCAATTCATCAAAAAGTGAAAGGAAGGAACTTTGTAGGTAAACAATGGTGTGTATGATGGTGGCGCTAATTCTTGTCTTTAGCCCTGCTCCTAATTTGTTTGGTGTCTTTGGAGAAGCTGCTGTTTCTCAGTTTTCTCTTTTCTAAAATAGGGTGAGGAGCAAGTTGCTGGTGGCAAAGTGGTTAGGATTCTGGGCTTTCACTGCTACGGCCGGGATTCAGTCTCCGGTTGGGGAACGGAGATCCTACAGGCCACACAATGTGGCCAAAAAAATTAAAAAAAAAGTAGGGTAAAGAGATGAAAATCTCCAAGTGTTATGTCAGTTCTCGGTATAGCTGGTTCAGCGGGCAGAGCTGGTTCAAGTGGCGTGGTGCCAAAAAAATAAAAGGCACAGATTTGATTTCCTTAAGGACCCATAAAATTCACACTCCATTACCTGCCTTCCACACACTCAAACTCTGGCATGCTGTTTTGCAAATGCATGCTACTCTGAAAGGCAGGACCAGTCAAGGGTAGGGGAGTTTGGTACTGTCTCTCTTTACTATAAAACAATCAATCTGTAAGTGAGCTCAGAACACTGAAGAAATGACAGCATATGTACACAAAATGGCATGACAGAGCTCAAGCTCTGAGGCTTGAGTGTACAGCCAATGGAATCTTTGTTGTTGTTCAATCACTAAGTCGTGTCTGACTCTTTGTGACCCCATGGACTACAGCACACCAGGCTTCCCTGTCCTTCACTATCTCCCAGAGTTTGCTCAAACTCATGTCCACTGAGTCAGTGATGCCATCCAACCAACTCATCCTCTGTCGCCCCCTTCTCCTCCTGCCCTCAATCTTTCCCAGTGTCATCTTTTCCAGTGAGTTGGCTCTTTGCATCAGGTGGCCAAAGTATTGGAGCTTCAGCTTCAGTATCAGTCTTTCCAATGAATATTCAGCATTGCTTTCCTTTAGGATTGACTGGTTTGATCTCCTTGAAGTCCAAGGGACTCAACTCTCAAGGGTCTTCTCCAGCACCACAATTTGAAAGTATCAGTTTTTTGGCGCTAACCCTTCTTTATGGTCCAACTCTCACATCCATACATGACTACTGGAAAAATCATAGCTTTGACTATACGAACCTTTGTCAACAAAATGATGTCTCTGATTTTTAATATGTTGTCTAGGTTTGCTATAGCTTTTATTCCAAGGAGCAAGCCTTTTGATTTCAAGGCCAATAGATGGAACTCTGACATAGTTACTTTTTTTTTAATCTCAGTTTCTGAAATGATTAAGGTCCTCAGAGGAGGAAGGCAATGTATTTTAAAATGAGTCTCCTGAACTGGCTCCTGGCTTCTAAGAAAACCTGACACATTTTCATCTAATGAGCATCTCAAGATTAATACATGTCTCCTAGGACTGTTCCATGAGGGCACAGATTCTCTTATATTCTCCTGAAGAAAAGGAACAAAAAAGCCAGTTCTACTCCTGCTCTTTCTGAATGAATCTGTAAACTACACTGATAACACTTTTTAGCAGAAAAATTAAAAAATGTTTTAAACTTTCTGATTAGGTTCTAACAATCCAAATATTCAACCAAATCATCTTACCAATTTTCCCAAAGAATTTTCCTCATTATGCTAAATTGGGAAGAATAACTTTATTTTAAAAAAAAAACTAAAATTCTACCACACAAATGTTCAACATTTTTATGTTAGCCTTTTATACCAGTGGGCACATGTTTCATGAGAAATGAAGACTATAGATAAGTTTCCCTGGATTAGTTCACAGAAAGCAAATGCATCCGAAGCCCAGAGAGAAATGCTAATCAATTCTTCATTTGGGAATCGTTAAAAACAAAACACACATTCAACCCAATTCCTTCTTCCTTCTGCTTACTTAACTTTCTAAACTATTAGCAATTAGCAAAATGGATGAACTGATTTGAATCCCATTCCCCCTGGCCCTGGAAGAGATGCTTCCACAAAACTACCCTTTAGAGAACACTGACAATAGCTATTATGGATGTGTAGATGGCCCTGAGATGGGAAGCAAAAGAAAAGATACATAGCCACTGGTCCTCAGATTATTACAGCCACTTGCTCTAATCCAAATTGTCCAAGTTCATTCTAGTTCCTTACCTAAAATCTTTGAGTGACTTAAGTAAATTTTATACCCCCAGGAGACTTTTAATACCTAATTCACTAATAATTGTTTGGATTCGTTACCCAGCTTATTCTAAGCAGCCTTTATCCCATATACCACATCACTGTGCCAAAAGTACTAAGGAAAAACAGAGAAACAGTTCTGAGCAACCAGAAGAAACTGCAAAAAGCTCAAAGCTGTGTACTCAATCTCCATTTTCTTTCATTTTACTTTACTAAGATTTTATACTTTTTCTGTGAAGAGGGTGATTATGCTAACCCTTGAAGTGACGAGGGTAGTGACAGTGATATGTAGCAGAAAGGGAACTAAGCTAGGAGCCAAGGGACCTGGGTCCATTAGTTCTGCCACTAACTAGCTCTGAGATCTTGGCCAAGTCACACTACTTTTTAAACCTCAGTTTCCTCATCTGTAAAAATGCATGGATCAGGCAAAAACATCTCTAAGAAACTTTCCGGCTATAATGATGATCCCAAGTGAATAAAAAAGGAAGCGAAGACAGAGTTTAACTGTCTTCATATAAGAAAATGAGGAAGCATGGTATTATACTAATAAGCACAGTCAAAAATTTTGAAGAGCCCTATTTGTACTCTGACTCCAAAGTCTGCAGGATATGTTAGTGTTGTGTAACTCTTACTACCCTTCTCAGAGTCCTTTCCACTCCACACGTGTCATTTCTGCAAAAGGGTAGACTTTCAGATAGAGGCCCTCTGAAAGCATCTGTGAAAGTGAGTCACCTGGATATTCCTTAATCATTAAGGATAGTCCTTAATTATCTACATAATCTACAAAGGCCTACTGTATTAAAGTCTTTTGCTTTTAAAGGTTTTTGCAGTTGCTGCTGCTGCTGCTAAATCGCTTCAGTCGTGTCCGACTCTGTGCGACCCCATAGATGGCAGCCCACCAGGCTCCCCCATCCCTTGGATTCTCCAAGCAAGAACACTGGAGTGGGTTGCCATTTCCTTCTCCAATGCATCAAAGTGAAAAGTGAAAGTGAAATTGTGTCTGACTCTTAGCGACCCCATGGATTGCAGCCCACCAGGCTCCTCCGTCCATGGGATTTTCCAGGCAAGAGTACTGGAGTGGGGTGCCACTGCCTTCTCCTTTTGCAGTAGTGTAGCTGTTATATAGCTTTTATATTATTCTACTCCACTCCAACCATGGCTACTTGTTGGCTTACATCAGAAGCAAAGAATCCGAGGGATAGAAAAAAGTTTAAATGTCCAGGAGGGTTGAACTCAATAAATAAAAGTGGAAACATGAGCCCCCGAACTAAATTGGGGGGAGTGTTGGGGGAGAAGGACTACAGGAGATCGATGGTAAAGAAGCAGGTCACTGCACTCCAGCTGCTCTCTCTTCTCAGCTGTCTAGAACATCTCCTCCAATTACAAAAGACAACTGAACGAAGGGGGGTTCAGTGATCAGGTAGGGGAAACTGAGACCCAAAGGGAAAGTAACTTGCCTAGGGTCATTGGGCAGGGTCCCGCTTCTGCCACCAAGCCGACCGCGATGACGATGACGTCAAGCACGGGAGTTAAGGAGCCAGCACGACCTCGGCCGGCGAGGGGGGCATGACGCCTTGACTTCAAGACCCTCACTCGGGTCAGAGGAATTCCTTCTGTCCCAGGGACCGCCCACGCGGCCCCGGGCACTGAAGCCCTGCCCTCCTCGGCAGAAAACTGCCCTTAACCCTCCAACGGCCGCGGAGAGGCTCCAGGGGGCCCATGACGTCACTCCCACTTACGGGTCACCCTAGAAAGATGAAAGGAGGTGAAAACCGAAACCAACCGCACACCCGCCCGCCCATGGCCCTTTCTCAGTACTGAAAGTGTGAAGTCGTTGAACCTAAGGGCCCAACTGTCCCTAATTGCCCGCCTTCGCGCCAGAGACTCACCAGGGGCTGCAGTCAGCGTCAGCGCTACAGCAACAGGGCACAGAGGGGAACAGAGGCGGGGCTAAAACCCAGGGACGAGCTGTCCTATCTGACCCCGCCCATCACGTCATAACGGTCAGCAAGTCCCGCCCTCACCGCGGTGCTTTACGGGACTTGTAGTGCTCAGGTGCATGGGTTCCAGAGTTTTCCGTCACCTTGTGTGTTCTGGAGCAGCAATCACATCCGAAGGAGCTTATTTCTTCCCCTAAGACGAGACATTTACTTTAAAAAAAAAAAAAAAAATTCGTTCAGTTTTGAATGAGAAAGCTCCATGCATTTGAAGGGCCAATGAAAGATCATCTTCATTTTTCTCCTGCCTCCACAAAATACTTCACTAAGAGTCTTACAGATGAGAATGCCTTTGGCATTTAATGATGCCTCCCATCTGCCCAGAGAGACCCAGTAATCTCCCTGGGTGCCCTAGTTTGTGGTTCATCATTTCCCCTCTAGGAAGAAATTATTCTTTAATGTTAACTCTGTCAAAGTAGTGCTCTTGCTAATTGGGTTAAGAATAAACTCAGCAAGAGTTCCTGCTAAGTCAGTTTAGAGAAAATTCCCCCACTTTTTGATATCTGATGAAACCCTGGCCTGTCTTCAGCAAGAATCCTGTAAGTAGGTTTAGCAACAATCCCCTCACCTTGATGTCTTTTCTTAGTAATTTTCCATTCACTTGTCCTTATTGTATTTGGAGTCTAGTTCAATCTCTCTCCTTTAGTGTAATGTACCCATTGCAATAGTCCTGGATAAAGTCCCTCTTTTATCATGTCAGGATAATTATTTCTTAACACGGAACATGCTGACTATGGAAGATTAAAATCAGAAATGCCCCTTCTCCAAGGTGCAGCATCTGTCTAAATCTGAAAGGTAACTTTTCTGTGTCATTTAACGAGGGAACTTATGCCCCTGTAGCCACTTGAGGCTTCAGGCAGGAGAATGAGTGTTTCCAATTCTGCCTTCTCACAAGATTCCTGGCACTCAACTGAGATGAAAGGATGGTGGGAAATGATGAGTAAACCCGGGAGTGGGGTTTCTGTTGAAAGTTCTAATTACGTTCTGAGTTACCAAAATAATACTCTTCTATCTAAAACTCTGTCTACTGTTTTCTGATCTCAGAATCCTGGATGTATTTCCATTAATGTTACTTACTAGTCTTTTGGAAAGCACTAAGAGTTGACACCTCCTACACACACACAGCTTACCGTTGAGGTGGTAGTCTTCCTTACTGCGGTAAGAATAAACTCAGTTATATCTTGTCAACTGGTTGTTTTGTTGATAGTTTGGGGAGCTAAATTTGACAGCATAGAAGAAAAAGATCAGTCTGATGTTTCCAATATAAGTGTCAAGGGAAGGCTGCAAGTACAATCCTTTATAACTGAATATTAAAGAAATGAGAATTTATATTTAGACCTACAAAGAAAATCTTCCACTTCTGTTTTCAACTGATAGATATGGGGGCTAACTAAGACTGGAGATTAGGTTACTCTGTGCCTGACACAGTGGGTTATCTCATTTAATCCTTATAAGAGAAGCACTTTTACTATCCCCATTTTATAGTTGATAAAATTGAAGCTTAGAGGAATCAAGTTACTTTCCCCAAGGTCACACAGCTAGTTAGTGCCATTAGAAGGCTTTGAACCCAGCATTCTGACTCCAGTGTACTCAATCACTATACTCACTGCATTTTTCATGAGAGTTCAGTAAGGGAAGACAAACAAACACATAAATGAGTTTAATACCATGATATTGGCTTTAGGAGAATTGTTATGGTGCTAAAACAAAATTGGTTTTTCCTAGGGCCAAGAAGGAAGCTTTCAAAGAAGTATTAAAGAAAAAGTTATTCTCAGATCAGATCACATCAGTCGCTCAGTCGTGTCCGACTCTTTGCGACCCCATGAGTTGCAGCATGCCAGGCCTCCCTGTCCATCACCAACTCCCGGAGTTCACTGAGACTCATGTCCATAGCCTGTTAAAATGCTAACAAGACTTTATTCAGAGCTATTACAATAGAAACATTAAACAGGGGAGAGAGATTGCACTCAACTCCAAATACAATAAGGACACATAGGAATTCATAGGCATTAAGCAGAGTGAGGGGGTGAGTAGATGCAACACTGCTAAAAGGACTCGATACCAAGGGTAATGAGGCTTCTTGCTCAACTGACTTAATAGGATTTTTGCCGAGGTCAGGCTAGGAACTGATTAGATATCAGGGTGGAGGATTCTTTCTGAATCAACTTAGGGTTTTTGCTGAAACTGGACTTGGCAAGGATAGACATAGAAGCCCAAGTATGAGGCCGAGTTGAGAAAAGGGCTCAGAGGAGCCTAAGCAAAGTTTGGTCAAAGAGAGAGTGTTTGTCAGATGCTTGATTTATGTGAATAACAAATGTTGCAGGCAGAAAAAGGAATGGGAGGGGAATTTGAGATGGAGGGAGGGAGTGGCCATTGGCCAACAGTGGTGGTGCCATTACCAGAATTCTCTGTAATGATGGAAATGTCCTCTATCTGCACTATTGGGTCCAGGAGCCATTCACCACATGTACACCACATAGAACACTTGAAATATGGCTATTTCAACTGGGAACCAGATTTTTATTTAATGTAAATTTAACTAGGTTTATGTGACCACTGTCCCAGCTAGTGCAGATCTGCTGGAGCTGGGTGACAGGGCTGTGGACTTTGGAAAGTAGAAGCAGGGGCAACCTCAGAGAAGGTGCCCAACTAGCTCCTGCTGCTTTCACCTTCACCCTCAGCTCTAGTCCTGCCCAGTCCTACCCAGAAACCAGTGACTCCTCTGGCCTTTGGACTGTCAACTCCATGGAAAGGGAAGGGTGAGAGGAATTTTATCCCTGAAGCTTGCTATCTCTGTAACCATCTAGAGACTCTACAGTTTGATGACTTACAATGTGGAGATAGCTTGTATGTCCAGGTTTGAGAAAGAGAAGGAGTAATCAATGGCAAGAAGGCAACTAAAAACTATGTCAAGTACAGTGTTTCATAAACTTCAAGAGAAACCAGAACCAGGCATGCCTCACATTAATCAGGTGTTTCTAAAATGTGCTGGCAAACCAATCACCTACTTAGAACTTCAGGGGATGTTAATATTTAAGGGTGCTTTGGAATGTCCTGTTAAAAATTTGGGAGGCATATATTTGTGTTTATAAAGTACATTAAGTAAAAAAAAATTTTCTTTAATTCCACTCATGTTTTCAAGACTGCCATCTGTAGAGAAAAATGTGTCTGTTGCACACTCTTCCTTTAATTAGCTAACTCAAATCGATTCAATAGGAATTATTTCACAATTCTGTAAATTGTAAGTAATTTGTGGACAGGTAATTTTGACTTGTCTGATACAGGTTTGATTGTTTTCCCTCCTTTTCTTGTGGAAAAAAAAATCAGTTTTGCCTCTGCTTGCGACTCCTTTCAATATTCTAATGGAAGACATTTTCACATATTGAGGTATGGGGAGGTCATTCTGGCTTCTAGATGATTTAACTTGAATTTTATGCTTTGTGGCCTATCAAACATATATTATATATCTGTTTTGCCATCAAAGAAAATGGTATAGTGACCAGAAGTTTAAAATGTCCATAAAAATTAAATGCCTCCCTTCCTAGGACACCAATGCTTGAACTCCTTTGATGATAAGACTCCCTTCCCAGGTGTCAAGACCATACCAACTTGCTGTGTATGTGCTGATCTGCTTTTTTTTTTTTTTTAAGTTGAAGGAATGTATCCCTGATGATTTGTTTGATATTCTTTGTTCTGACAAGATATAAAACTGTATGGAAAATCATGCTTCTCCAGAGCAGTTCTTCAGAGTTATCTGAGTGGCTGTGTCCTGGGTTATAGTCCTCAATTTGGCTAAACTATAACTCTTTTCTATTCCTATTACAGTTTGGTTATTAATTATTTATATTGACAATGCTTGGGGTAGTTCACAGGATATCAGAAAAGCTGGCCTGAGGTCACCTGTATCCTACTTCAGGCTGGTGCTTGGTACCAAGCCCCTTGAGGACCCTCATCCCCACCCCACCTCTGCCTCACAGCACTCTTCAGATGCTTTGGTGAGTTTTCTCTGATATCTGGATATCCTTTTATTAAATGATAGTCCATGACTTTTATTTGAGCTCTTATCTTAAAATCTGTAGTCTTAAGCAGGTAACAGTTCATTTCCTACATGAAAGGAACCTAGGGAGAATTCCTAGACAGAAGATATGGGGGAAACTCCTAGGCAGGGACTAAGGGGGAATTTCTAGGCAGGAAAGACCTGGAAGAAACTTTGGAATGAACTAGGTTGGTTGACCTTTTTTTTTTAAAAAAAGTGTGGCTTAAAATTGGAAAGATGTATATGTTATAGTAAAATTAAACTTTTTTTAAAAATGAAAAACTATGCTTCTAAAGCTTATCAACTCATGGACAGACAGCCACCCGCTGAACTGTTGGCTTCATGTACAATTGATGTGGAGCCAGTACTTGCAAGTACTTAAGTATGTGTGTGAGTCATTCAGTCGTGTCCGACTCTTTGTGACCCCATGGGCTGTTATAGACTGTAGCCTGTCAGGCTCCTCTGTCCACAGAATTCTCCAGGCAAGAATACTGGAGTGGGTAGACATTCCCTTCTCCAGGGCATCTTCCCAACCCAGAGATCAAACCTGGGTCTCCTGTATTGAAGGCAGATTCTTTAACATCTGAGCCACCAAGAGAGCCACATTGGCTCAATTAGTAGAACCTAAAATTGAAAATTTTTAAATTGAAATTCTCCAAGCCAGGCTTCAGCAATACATGAACCGTGAACTTCCTGATGTTCAAGCTGGTTTTAGAAAAGGCAGAGGAACCAGAGATCAAATTGCCAACATCTGCTGGATCATCGAAAAAGCAAGAGAGTTCCAGAAAAAACATCTATTTCTGCTTTATTGACTATGCCAAAGCCTTTGACTGTGTGGATCACAATAAACTGTGGAAAATTCTGAAAGAGATGGGAATACCAGGCCACCTGACCTGCCTCTTGAGAAATCTGTATGCAGGTCAGGAAGCAACAGTTAGAACTGGACATGGAACAACAGACTGGTTCCAAATAGGAAAAGGAGTATGTCAAGGCTGTATATTGTCACCCTGCTTATTTAACTTCTATGCAGAGTACATCATGAGAAATGCTGGACTGGAAGAAACACAAGCTGGAATCAAGATTTCTGGGAGAAATATCAATAACCTCAGATATGCAGATGACACCACCCTTATGGCAGAAAGTGAAGAGGAACTCAAAAGCCTCTTGATGAAAGTGAAAGTGGAGAGTGAAAAAGTTGGCTTAAAGCTCAACATTCAGAAAACGAAGATCATGGCATCTGGTCCCATCACTTCATGGGAAATAGATGGGGAAACAGTGTCAGACTTTATTTTTTTATTTTTTGGGGGGCTCCAAAATCACTGCAGATGGTGAATGCAGCCATGAAATTAAAAGACGCTTACTCCTTGGAAGGAAAGTTATGACCAACCTAGATAGCATATTCAAAAGCAGAGACATTACTTTGCCAACAAAGGTCCATCTAGTCAAGGCTATGGTTTTTCCTGTGGTCATGTATGGATGTGAGAGTTGGACTGTGAAGAAGGCTGAGCGGCAAAGAATTGATGCTTTTGAACTGTGGTGTTGGAGAAGACTCTTGAGAGTCCCTTGGACTGCAAGGAGATCCAACCAGTCCATTCTGAAGGAGATCAGCCCTGGGACTTCTTTGGAAGGAAAGATGCTAAAGCTGAAACTCCAGTACTTTGGCCACCTCATGCGAAGAGCTGACTCATTGGAAAAGACTCTGATGCTGGGAGGGATTGGGGGCAGGAGGAGAAGGGGACGACAGAGGATGAGATGGCTGGATGGCATCACTGACTCGATGGACGTGAGTCTGAGTAAACTCTGGGTGTTGGTGATGGACAGGGAGGCCTGGCGTGCTGCGATTCATGGGGTCGCAAAGAGTTGGACACAACTGAGCAACTGAACTGAACTGAACTGACTGAAAATTGAAAAAAGAAAGTGGGAGAGGGAAGCCTTTTAAACTCAAGGAAGAACACTATGAGATCTTTCTGTGTGTCTATCTGGATGTATGTGTATATCTGTGTGTATTATAAATATGATATGTTTCTATCTCCAGATGATATTATCTAATTTATAAAAGACCTGTATTTACTTGATTTCAGCATAAGCACATACAAATCAAATGTTTCTAAATGTAACAAAAAACTAACCTCCAAGGTGACAGAGTAGAAGGATATGTGCCTTCTACTTTGGTGCCTGAGCACCAAAATCACAATTAGCTGTTGAACAACCATTGTCAGGAAGATGCTGGAACCTACCAAAAAATATACCCCCAATCCAAAGACAAAGCAGAAGCCTCAACAGGATGGTAGGAGGGGCACAATCATGATAAAATCAAATCCCATATACCTGCCAGGTGGGTGACCCACAAACTGGAGAACAATAATACCAAAGTTCTCCCACTGTTATGAAGGTTCTGACCCCTACATCAGGCTTTCCAGCCTGGGAATCCAGCAAAGGGACTGGGAATCCCCAGGGAATCTGACTTTGAAGGACAGCAGAATTTAACTACAGGACTTCCGCAGGACTGAGGGAAACATACTTCACTTTTGGAAGGCACAGACAAAATCTTGAGCTCACCAAGACCCAGGGGAAATGTGCAGTGACCCCACAGGAGACTGAACTAGACATTGCTGGTGTTGGAGGGTCTTCTGTGGACGTGTGGGTCGGTAGTGACTCTCCATGGGGATGGGGGCACTGCAGCAGTAGTCCTGGAAGGTGCCCCTTGGTCTAAGTCCTCTTAGAGGTCTCCATTAACTCTACCACAGAGCCTGTTAGGGGGTCACCTAAGGCAAACAGGGCTGGGTCACCTAAGGCAAAACAATTAACAGTGAGGGAGCACAACCCCACCCATCAACAGATAAGAGCAAGACCCAGTTTTTCCCTCCACCAGTCCCTCCCATCAGGAAGCTTACACAAGCCTCTTAGCCTCCTCCATCAGAGGGCAGACAAAAGAAGCAAGAAGAACCACAATCCCGCAGCAACTAGAACAAAAACCACAACACAGAAAGTTAATCAGAATGAAAAAGCAGAAGGTTAGGTCCCAGATGAACGGACAAGATAAAATCCGAAAAACAAGTAAATGAAGTGGAAACAGGCAACCTTCCAGAAAAAGAATTCAGAATAATGATCAGATCAGATCAGATCAGATCAGTCACTCAGTCATGTCCAACTCTTTGCGACCCCATGAATCGCAGCACGCCAGGCCTCCCTGTCCATCACCAACACCCAGAGTTTACTCAGACTCACGTCCATCGAGTCAGTGATGCCATCCAGCCATCTCATCCTCTGTCGTCCCCTTCTCCTCCTGCCCCCAATCCCTCCCAGCATCAGAGTCTTTTCCAATGAGTCAGCTCTTCGCATGAGGTGGCCAAAGTACTGGAGTTTCAGCTTTAGCATCTTTCCTTCCAAAGAAGTCCCAGGGCTGATCTCCTTCAGAATGGACTGGTTGGATCTCCTTGCAGTCCAAGGGACTCTCAAGAGTCTTCTCCAACACCACAGTTCAAAAGCATCAATTCTTTGCCGCTCAGCCTTCTTCACAGTCCAACTCTCACATCCATACATGACCACAGGAAAAACCATAGCCTTGACTAGACGGACCTTTGTTGGCAAAGTAATGTCTCTGCTTTTGAATATGCTATCTAGGTTGGTCATAACTTTCCTTCCAAGGAGTAAGCGTCTTTTAATTTCATGGCTGCATTCACCATCTGCAGTGATTTTGGAGCCCCCCAAAAAATAAAAAAATAAAGTCTGACACTGTTTCCCCATCTATTTCCCATGAAGTGATGGGACCAGGTGCCATGATCTTCGTTTTCTGAATGTTGAGCTTTAAGCCAACTTTTTCACTCTCCACTTTCACTTTCATCAAGAGGCTTTTGAGTTCCTCTTCACTTTCTGCCATAAGGGTGGTGTCATCTGCATATCTGAGGTTATTGATATTTCTCCCAGAAATCTTGATTCCAGCTTGTGTTTCTTCCAGTCCAGCATTTCTCATGATGTACTCTGCATAGAAGTTAAATAAGCAGGGTGACAATATACAGCCTTGACATACTCCTTTTCCTATTTGGAACCAGTCTGTTGTTCCATGTCCAGTTCTAACTGTTGCTTCCTGACCTGCATACAGATTTCTCAAGAGGCAGGTCAGGTGGTCTGGTATTCCCATCTCTTTCAGAATTTTCCACAGTTTATTGTGATCCACACAGTCAAAGGCTTTGGCATAGTCAATAAAGCAGAAATAGATGTTTTTTCTGGAACTCTCTTGCTCTTTCGATGATCCAGCAGATGTTGGCAATTTGATCTCTGGTTCCTCTGCCTTTTCTAAAACCAGCTTGAACATCAGGAAGTTCACGGTTCATGTATTGCTGAAGCCTGGCTTGGAGAATTTTGAGCACTACTTTACTAGCGTGTGAGATGAGTGCAATTGTGCAGTAGTTTGAGCATTCTTTGGCATTGCCTTTCTTTGGGATTGGAATGAAAACTGACCTTTTCCAGTCCTGTGGCCACTGCTGAGTTTTCCAAATTTGCTGGCATATTGAGTACAGCACTTTCACAGCATCATCTTTCAGGATTTGGAATAACTCAACTGGAATTCTATCACCTCCACTGGCTTTGTTTGTAGTGATGCTTTCTAAGGCCCCCTTGACTTCACATTCCAGGATGTCTGGCTCTAGGTCAGTGATCACACCATTGTGATTATCTGGGTCGTGAAGATCTTTTTTGTACAGTTCTTCTGTGTATTCTTGCCATCTCTTCTTAATATCTTCTGCTTCTGTTAGGTCCATACCATTTCTGTCCTTTATCGAGCCCATCTTCACATGAAATGTTCCTTTGGTATCTCTGATTTTCTTGAAGAGATCTCTAGTCTTTCCCATTCTGTTGTTTTCCTCTATTTCTTTGCATTGATAGATGAAGAAGGCTTTCTTATCTCTTCTTGCTATTCTTTGGAACTCTGCATTCAGATGTTTATATCTTTCCTTTTCTCCTTTGCTTTTCGCTTCCATTCTTTTCACAGCTATTTGTAAGGCGTCCCCAGACAGCCATTTTGCTTTTTTGCATTTCTTTTCCATGGGGATGGTCTTGATCCCTGTCTCCTGTACAATGTCACGAACCTCATTCCATAGTTCATCAGGCACTCTATCTATCAGATCTAGGCCCCTTAAATCATTTTTTCACTTCCACTGGAGAAGATGCAAGAAATGTTTGCCAAAGACCTTCACTTTCACTTTTCACTTTCATGCATTGGAGAAGGAAATGGCAACCCACTCCAGTGTTCTTACCTGGAGAATCCCAGGGACGGGGAAGCCTGGTGGGCTGCTGTCTATGGGGTCGCACAGAGTTGGACATGACTGAAGAGACTTAGCAGCAGCAGCAGCGGCAGAAGAACTAAAAAACAAACATATGGAGATGAACAATACACTAGAAGGAATCAATGGCAGAATAAGGCAGAAGATTGGAAAGGTAACCTGGAAGAGAGAATGGTGGAAATCACTGCTGCCAGACAGAATATAGAAAAAAGAATGAAAAAAAATGAAGACAACCTAAGAGACCTCTGGGACACGACAACATTTGCATTACAGGGATCCTAGAAGAAGAGAGAGAGATAAGACCTGAGAAAATATTTGAAGAGATAATAGCTGAAGACTTCTCTAACATAGGAAAGAAGTAGTCAACCAAGTTCAGGAAGTACAGAGAGTCCCCTGCAGGATAAACCCAAGGAGGACCACACTGAGACACATAGTAATCAAACTGACAAAAATCAAAGACAAAGATAAAATATTAAAAGCAACAAGGGAAAAATGACAAATAACATACAAGGGAACTCCCATGAGTTTATCAGCTGATTTCTCAGCAGAAATTCTACAAACCAGAAGGGAATGGCATGATACATTTAAAGTGATGAAAGGGAAGAAACTACAACCAAGAATACTCTACCCAGCGAGGAGCTCATTCAGATTTGACAGTTAAAGACTTTTTCAAATGCCATTTGTCATCAAAACTAAGGCTTGCACTAAAGGGACTGAACCCAAGTATTAGGGAAATGACTTTCACACAAAGGCGAAGACAACATAATCTGTAAAGGTTCTGGCACTATAGATAAAGTCCATTCTACCTTCGTAAAAATGAACCCTTCATTGTTGAACTTTTGCCATCCTGATGTCCTTGGAACATGACAACGGTCTGCTCCCAAATCAGAGAAATTAAGATGGGTAAACAATAGCTATGAATTAAACAATTGAGGCTATGGGAAACCCAATACAGCTGCTCGGATTTTCCTGGTTCCCTGGCAAGCCACATTTTTGCTTGATGGGTTAAACTCTTCCCTTGCTGCAAGGCTGACGTTCTCATAGTGACAAAGAAACTGTTAGAAAATGTATTTTCCATGTGGAGTATGCTTTTTCCAGTGATGAAGGCACCTACTTCACTGGGAAAATCATAGTTGTCTTCTTTTTTATTCTATTTATTTATTTTTGACTGTGTTGCACAGCTTGCAAGATCTCAGTTCCCTGACCAGGGATCTAATCCGTGCCCCTTGTAGTGGAAGCAGAGAGCCCTAACCACTGGACTGCTAGAGAATTTCCAACATAGGAGTCTTAAAAAAGACCTCACAAACTTCTTAAAATCATTACTGTTACTATCATCCTCAATCACCAGACAAGTTCAACAAAACTAAAGGAAAAACTAAATTCAAGCAGGAAAAAAATCAGCTACATGGGATTTGACTAACTGGTAAATATGATTATGATTTTTGTGACTTTTTGTCTGAAATACTGCTGACTTCTAATCTTTGTTTTCCAGATATAAGGGAACTTTTCTCCTTAAACTAATTATGGCTTATAGCAATTTGATAAATTATACCTTTATAAGCAGAATTCATGTATGGATGTGAGAGCTGAACCATAAAGAAGGCTTAGCACTGAAGAATTAGTGCTTTTTAACTGGGATGTTGGAGAAGACTCTTGAGAGTCCCTTGGATTGCAAGGAGATCAAACCAGTCAATCCTAAAGGAAATCAGTCCTGAATGTTCATTGGAAGGACTGACACTGAAGCTGAAGCTCCAATACTTTGGCCACCTGATGCAAAGAACTGACTCATTGGTAAAGACCCTGATTCTGGGAAAGGTTGAAGGCAGGAGGAGAAGGGGACAACAGAGGATGAGATGGTTGGATGGCATCGCCGACTTGATAGACATGAGTTTGAGCAAGCTCCGGGAGTTGGTGATGGACAGGGAAGCCTGGTGTGCTGCAGTCCACAGAGTCGGATACGACTGAGCAACTGACACGACTGAGCGACTGAACTGAACTGAACTGAATTGAAGCAGAATTAAAGCACTTTTCTTTTTACTTGATCCCTCCAGAATTTAGAAACTCCTAGGTTCTCAGCAGTCTTTCCCACAAAGGCAAAATGGTTATAAGATGCAAGAAAAACTGACTTTTTAAATGATCTGTCTAGTTGACTCCCCCCAGGAATAGTCAATTTTTCC
Organism: Bubalus bubalis; assembly: GCF_019923935.1. NCBI lineage: Eukaryota > Metazoa > Chordata > Mammalia > Artiodactyla > Bovidae > Bubalus > Bubalus bubalis. The sequence goes on along the minus strand of NC_059159.1, from coordinate 25,376,745 downwards.
ACTTTGCTTCATAGACAATTATCTGATTTATTGTCATAGTATGTATTATTATCAGAGAAGGCAATGGCACCCCACTCCAGTACTCTTGCCTGGAAAACCCCATGGACAGAGGAGCCTGGTAGGCTGCAGTCCATGGGGTCGCTAAGAGTCAGGCACGACTGAGCAACTTCACTTTCACTTTTCACTTTCATGCATTGGAGAAGGAAATGGCAACCCACTCCAGTGTTCTTGCCTGGAGAATCCCAGGGACGGGGGAGCCTGGTAGGCTGCCGTCTATGGGGTCGCACAGAGTCGGACACGACTGAAGCGACTTAGCAGCAGCAGCAGCATGTATTATTATTATTTTCCTAGAGGAGCCTGGTAGGCTACAGTCCATGAGGTCACAAAGAGTCGGATATGACTGAGCGACTAAGCACAACACGTGTTAAAAGTAAAGTCCCTGGAACACCAATGCTGGTACTCCTTTGATGAGAAGATTCCCTTCCCAGGTACCAAGGTCATACTGATTTGCTGTGTGCATGCTGATATTCGTGTGTTTGTTTTTTTTTAACCTTGAAGGAATGTATCCGTGATTTGCTTGATGTTTTTTTGATCTGAAAAGATATAAAACTGTGTTTCTCCAGAGAAGTTTGTCAGAGTTATCTGAGAATTTTCTCAGAGTTATCTGTCTCTTGGTTGGCTCAAATATAACTCTTTTTTATTCCTATCATAGTTTGGTTATTGATTATTTGCACTGGCAATTCTTTTTAATCAGACAAATTGTGCTGCTTTTTTTGAACTAGCTGAACCATCTATCTTCACTGAATGAGCTAAATAAAACCTTTAACATGAGTTCAAATGCACTTTTATACCTGTGTGAATCATGGTTTTACCTTTTCTGGTGAACATTTTCTTAATATTTTAAACTTTTAATGCATACAAATACATATTTGACATAATTGTAGTCATAGTCTTTATAAATTTTTTTTCACTTACTATTATCAGGTAAAAAACTTTTGTATACTGCTATAAAACTTCATAATGATTGGGAGTTTTTTTGGTTGTTGTTACATAAGTGATTTTACTACAGCTTTCTTCCCTATTCTCTAACCATTGAATATTTAAGTTAGTCAACCTTTATTTATTATTGTTATTATTTGACCATGCTGTGTAGCATACAGGACCTTAGTTCCTCAATCAAGGATTGAACCCAGCACCCCTGCAGCAGAAGCATGGTGTCCTAACCACTGGACTACCAGGGAATTCCCAAAACAACTTTTAAAAAAGCAAAGATTCTGCATTTGCTTAACTCCTTCTGAAATTCTTGAATTTGACTATCATTACTATTTTTTTAAATAAATAAATAAATAATTGTTTATTTATTTGTTTATTTGGCTTTGTCAGATCTTAGCTGCTGCATCCTGGATCTTCGTGGCCTCATGTGGACTCTTTCGTTGCGGTGTATGGACTCTAGTTGTGGTGAGCAGGCTCAGTAACTGTGTTACAAGGGCTCCAGAGCACATGATCTTCAGTAGCTGCAGCATGTGGGTTCTCTAGTTGTGGCACAGAGGCTTAGTTGCTCTGTGGTATGTAGGATCTTACTTCCTTGACCAGGGATGGAACTTGTGTCCGTCCCCTGCATTGCAAGGTGGATTCTTAACCACTGGACCACCAGGGAAGTCCCTCATTACTATTTTTACCATATAAAATGATGTCAATGTGTAGGTGAGAGGACTCCATACTATATACTCATTTCACACACATACATGGGTACATAGTATGGAGTCTATAAAAGAAGTATTAGTGGGAAATGAGTATTCCAAACAATTTGAAGGAAAATAAAAAGGTAACTCTAAACATACAGGATCCTTTCGCTACATGTAGTGCCTTCAGTGTGGGAGACCCAGGTTTGATCCCTGGGTTGGGAACATCCCCTGAAGGAAATGGCAACCCACTCCAGTATCCTTGCCTGGAAAATTCCATGGACGGAGGAGCCTGGCAGGCTACAGTCCACGGAGTTGGACACGACTGAGCGACTTCACCTCACTTACAAGTGCATGCATCTGGTGTCTCCAAGGCACCCAGCAAGATGCCCTGCACACACAAAGTGTTCAAGTAATGTGCCTGTTATTTCCTCTGCAGTCAAGGCCACTTTCTATGGAATTTGTTTCTAAAAGCATCTGCACCAAAAAAAAAAAGGGTGCCGTAAAAACAATCATGAATAATAGCTCCTTTCAGGGAAAGCTGTTTCCCCCAGAAGGCAGAGGGAAGATGAGAAAGGACAAAATAAAAACAGAAGCTGGAAGCTCCATTGCTCCTGGGCAAGCAGCCCTATTCCCTGGGCCTCTCTGAGCCCTATCAGATACATACCAAAACGGGAGACATCAGAAGAGGTGCTGGACAGCAATTTCTGTTACTATTTCACCAATAACAGTACTAAGAAGTGTGTGAAGGAAGGAGTTCTCTATGAAACCCTGCAAGGCCTTGGTCAAGGCATCATATTCTTCCGGGCCTCTCTTTTCCTCATCTGCAAATAAGAGATCTCTTCTGATTTAATAAGACTTCTGTGATTCGACATACCTCTATAATATTTCCTAATACATTACATCATTTCTATTTCCTACTTCATCCCTGGTACATATACCAGTACTTTCTTTTGATTGGCACAAGAAGAAGGGGCTTCTAGGCTGGATCTTGGGTCAGGGGACCAAAAGCAGGACACTCTATCTTTTTACGTTAATTACTTAAAGGAAGTGTCTCAAACTGGGAAACAGAGTGTGTGTCAACTGTAAATAAACTTCTGAGGGTTCTGTTATTGTCTTTTATTTATTTAGTCAGGTGGGTGCCTTAGGAACAAAAAGACAGTACAAACAACAGCTTCAGACCTGTATTTTTTCACACACTCTTGCTTCTTAGTTGGAGCTCAGAGGAGGGGACATAGTTTACATTTTTGGAGGACTGCAAGGACCCTCTAACACACTGCTTTAACCTTCACACCTAGGCTCAGGAAACCCCAGTGTTTGTCATGTGGGTTTTCCTGTTTCTGGTTTGTCTGCTACAAATCGCTGATGCTCAGATTTCCTGGCTGTCACTCTCTGGCCCTGGAGGCGATGCCTGAGGGGGTTGAACCCTGCTTTGCTCTCCAGTGGGGGCAGCTCTACTGTTCACCCTGTGTTTGTTCCTGTCATTACCCCTGAAAGGACAGCAGTGCCAGGCTCTGGCCTATTAGCTCCCACTGCGGCCAACCCTCTCATAAATAACCCGTTGTCAGGGATTTTAATGGAAGCCCTCTGGAAGCTGTAAATCTTTGTGGCTCCCTCCTGCATCCTCTCTCTCATTTCCATCACAATATTACTCCAGAGGGACCAGAGACCAAAGCGTGAGCTTGCCAGAGCAGATTGGTAGGACACTGGGGAAAGAAAGAGGCGGGATGGGGGAGGGGAACAGAGCTGGGACAGTTGGTCTTAGGGAAGCATCTGTTGGGTGGCCAGTTGATGATGGTCACCTGGATCCCCAAGGCCCTGGAGAGGGGGAAGGGCAAGATGGCCTAGGGCCACCTGGTGGGAAGAGGGAAGAGAACAGGATGGCAGAGAGGCTTCTGGAAGGGTGCACCTTGGGTCCTCCAGTGTGAATTTAAGCACCAAGTAGCAGGATTTTAGTGTCTGCTTCAGGTTATGCTATGCCTTTGCCTCTAGCCTCCTGCTTGAGCAGATCAGCAGGTAAAGGGGTGGTGTCCTGGGTTGGCAGGAAAACTTTTCCTCTACCAATTTAGGTCTGAAAGGTAGCAAAGTTTTTATGTACACCAGAGCATTCAGGAGTGAGTAACTACCCCAAATAGCTAGGGATTAAGGTTTAGACATCAGTTTAATAAGAGTGGGGGTGATTAGGGATTCAAAGGATGGAAGTCTCTAATGAGACTTGTTTACACAACTTTTTGGAATGTCCAAGAAAATGGACATTCCAAATGGCTGGGTGGTGCCTGCCTGACTGGAGACCTTCCTGGGCGGGTGGAGGGGGTTGCCAGGTTGTGACCACTGGTGTTTGGAACACTCTGGTTTATTTATATCAGGGAAGTTCAAATTGGATTTCTTTCTGCATCGGCTGTAGCCCAAATACTTCCAACTTAAAAGTAAAAACTCTTCTGAAGATTTTTTTTTTTTAAGTCCATTCACCTGCTGTTTCTCCAGTATTCTATCACAGCATGGTACGAAGTCCTGGGTACAAAGTTCCCAGTGAACCTGCTAAAACTTAGCTCCTGGACTAACTTCAGCATGCTTCACATCACAGATGTGGATTTTGTCTTTTCCCTTAGTTGTTTTGACCACAGGTTTTCTTAGGAGGTCTTCTCCTTCTTACATGTCTCCCTTCAATTGCTGGAAAAGAAAGTAATGATCCAAGTCGTACATAAATCTTACTCCTTGGGACTAAACGATCTTTTTTTCACAGGAGCAGCTACATTTCAGTGGCATCAAGTCAAGCATCTGGAAAAATTTCAAGAACGAAGAGGGATGTATATCCCTCCTCGGTTCAATCCGTTAAGGGAGTTTCTCAAAATCGCTATGATTCAAGACTTAAAATCAATCCTTTGTTCAATCTTTCACCAATCTGAATTAACCCAGGCAAAAACAGCTCTGTGCTGTGCTTAGTCTCTCAGTCGTGTCCGATTCTTTACTGGCTGCCAATCCTTTCCAGGCAGGACTCTAAGCTCAGACAGCTGGAAACTTTAGGAAACCACAATTACCTGAATCCAGCCACTACTCTGATTCTCCACCTGAGAACAGTCAAGGTGTTGTTTTGAGAAGTCAAAACCCCTGAGCCCTGGGCGGCTCTTTCTTATTGGCCAGTTCAGTGGCGGGGTCAGAACCCCCCCCTCCGGCCCCTCCTCCCACCCTCTGAGGTATCATGATTCAATAAGCCTGAGTGGTTCGTCACAGGCTTGTGGTACCCATTTTACTGCTAAAGAAGCTAAGTCCCAGGTCACGTCGGCTGTCCGAGGTTACACAGGAAACCTGAGATCTCGACTTGGGTTTCAATCTAGCCCTCTCCGCTCGGTGTTTCCTGCTCCGGTTAGTGGATGTTTACCCTCTACAGAGTGCCTAAGGCCCAAGGCGCCCCTCGCTCGGACCGACTAACGCCCCTGGAGCTCCAGAATCAGACGTTCTGATTCGCTCCGGTCCCCGACGTTCAAGCCGCGCCTGCGCACGACGCCCGGACGGCGCGGGCTGGGTCAGCCTAGGACCCGGGGGCGGGGCGGATCGGGGAGGGCTGGGCGGATCCGGTAAGGCGGGGACCCGCGGAGGGCAAGCGGTAGTTGCGCCTCGCGCGGCTGGAGCGCGGCCCCGCGTCCCAGCGTCCTCGGCGTCTCCCGGGACGACCTCGGGCGCTTCTCTCTCCGAGCGGTTAACTGGATTCGGGAGGCGGGGGGCATGCCAACTACCGAAGGGGCCAATCGAAGCCCTGGAAAGCCCTATATGCAAATAGGGGCCGGGCGGACCCCAAATTAGGAGCGGCTAGGGTTGGGGTTAGGGGTTGTCTGGCAGCCAGAGGGAGCGTGTCTCCGACCAAGAGTGTGGTTGCGAGCTATACGGGCGGCAGAGCGGGGGCGAGACAGGGGAATAGGAATTGCGGGTAAGAGCGCCCCAAAGCCCGCTGCTGCCCCCAGGCTACGGCCTCCTAGTGCCTCGCCAGTGAAAACCGGGTTCTACATGTCCCCCTCGTCCCCCACGGTGCCCAGTTTCCCAAAGCTACCCCTCTGCCCTTCCCTGGTGGCATTCTGTGGCAAAAGCCTCCTGCACGCCCCTGCTTTCTCTCGGTTCTCCTGTAGCCCACCTCTTCTCAGCAGGTCTAGGTATCGCTCGCCCTCTTCCACGCCCCATACTCAGTTCATTGCTAAAATATTCTCACTCCCGTTTCTCATCCTCAGGACCCCATGCCAGGACCTTTATCACACACCAGCCATTCTTTTCCCAGCTCCTCACTCTTTCCTAACCTACCTTTCCTCCCAAACCTGGGTCGCCCTCTGTGCGCACCCTCACTTCCTGCCCTCCCTCGATTTCCCCAAACCGAGGCCCCCAGGGAGCTGTCCCTGAGATACCAGAGATCCCTAGGAATCGCACAACTCTGTCCCTTTCCTCATTCCTCATCCTCGGATCCTTCTCCTGACCACCTTTCTTCCTTTGTCTGGAGAATCCTTACAGAAAGACACTCAGTTTCTCGTGGCAGCGCAGCCCCCTGCAAATAACCTACCTCCTTTCCAGCCCTCTGCAAATAACCTCGGAGAAGGCAATGGCAACCCACTCCAGTACTCTTGCCTGGAAAATCCCATGGGCAGAGGAGCCTGGTAGGCTGCAGTCCATGGGGTCGCTAAGAGTCGGAAACGACTGAGCTACTTCACTTTCATTTTCATGCATTGGAGAAGGAAATGGCAACCCACTCCAGTGTTCTTGCCTGGAGAATCCCAGGGACAGGGGAGCCTGATGGGCTGCCGTCTATAGGGTTGCACAGAGTCGGACACGACTGAAGCGACTTAGCAGCAGCAGCAAATAACCCATCTCCTTTTTCTTTCACTTCTAGGCGTTATTTCTCACCTTCCTGAAGGAAAACCCTTCTAGGCTTGAGGAAAATTCTTTGGGACTTGAACCCTAGGGAAAAATGTAACATATTTATTAATAGGAATGAACGTGGGAAGGGAGTTAACAGTTTACTAAACCCTAGTATGTGCTAGGCACTTAAGTTATTTATTGTGTACACCAGTGCCACAATTATATTTTCATTTTACAATAGCCCTTATTTTGAACCAAACATTACTTTAAGAGCTTTAGATATATTAACTCAATCTTTAAAGCAACCTCATGAGGTGAATATTATTTTCATTTTACTTACGAGGGAACTGAGGTACAGAGAGAATCACTCATCCACAGTCACGCTTCTGTTATAGTAAGTGGTAGAGGTGGGGTTTGGGTCCAGAAGCAATCTGTCTTTGCTAGTTGCTGCTGCTAAGTCGCTTCAGTCATGTCCGACTGCGTAATGTGGAGAAAATGACTGGGTATGAGCCTGCCTGAAAATTGCATCTTCCAGTCTTGCAGAATGCCTTGATTTCTAGCAGAATAAAAGATGGCATCTGAGTCAGCACGTTTCTTGTTCGCAGGGAACGTGGCCAGTTATTCTCAGCAATTATTGGCAAAACCCTTGAATAGTTGAGTGCCTCCCTTGTTAGTCTGGGTTTTGCTAAGGGTCCCTTCAAGGCCCTTTGCTGAAATTCAAAGAGTGGATAGAATGAAAAGCCAAAAGACCATAGTGAAAGTGAAAGTCTCTCAGTCGTGTCCAACTCTTTGTGACCCCATGGATTATACAGTCCATGGAATTCTTCAGGCCAGAATACTGAAGTAGATAGCCGTTCCCTTCTCCAGGGGGTCTTCCCAACCCGGGATTGAACCCAGGTCTCCTACATTGCAGAGTCTTTACCAGTTGAGGCACCAGGGAAGCCCTTCCTTTCTGAAGTCATAGTTTTATGCTAAAATATAGACCAAATAGTGCTCAAATTGACTCTGGTAACAAGAGGCATAAAAAATAACCTTGCTAGAGTAGGGGAAGAGGTGGAGGACCATAGTAGGCATTTTATTTTATTCTGCCCGCTTCAAAGTTCAAAGCACTTTCCTGGATATTAAGCTTTTATCTTCTTGGTGATTCTGTAATGATGGAAAAGATAGGAAATGAGGGAGAATATAAGCACTGGCTTCTAAATATACCCTATGTCAAAGAGGCAAAGCTAAAAGCAAGATCCAGAGATCTTACTCCATATCTTTTTTGCCCTATCTACTTCTATCTTTTCTAAGAGCTAGCAGAGGCATTCTATGCTTCTGGTAGGGGAATGAGGACCAAAAGATTAAAAGGTGAGTGGAGTGCAGGAAAACCTATTATTTGGAAGAAGAGAAGGAAATCACAGGCAGACACAGTAGGAAAACTCTTCAGTGCTGAATGAATTCCTACAGACCAAAAGAAAAGCCTAGGTTGTGAAGGTCAGGGTTAAAAAAACTAGGCTAACATTTGAAACACTTAACAACCAAATGATTCTTTCCTCCCTTTTACAGACCCCCATATTAATCCCTGGTAGCTCAGCTGGTAAAGAATCTGCCTGAAATGCAGGAGACCCCAGTTCGATTCCTAGGTTGGGAAGATTCCCTGCAGAAGGGATAGGCTACCCATTCCTGTATTCTCGGGCTTCCCTGGTGGCTCAGACGGTAAAGAATCTGCCTACAATGTGGGAACCCTGAGTTCAATCTCTGGGTTGGGAAGATCCCCTGGAGGAGGGCATGGCAACCCAGTCTAGTATTCTTGCCTGGAGAATCCCCATGGACAGAGGAGCCTTGCAGGTTGCAGTCTATGGGTCGCAGAGTCGGACATGACTGAGCAACTAAACGTATTAATTCAGCCTAGCAAAGGAAAGCACTAAACATTTCCCACCCTTCTGTAGCACCTCTCGGGCCAAGGGTAGTCAACATGTGTAGTCTTTGAGAAGTGGAAATGGGTCTCTCCAAGTAACCTGCATTGTGTTTGCTTGTGTGGAGCTCTCCCAGTGCTCATCCCCTCCCCCTGGTGGCCAATGGAAGTCATTTTCATGCTGTCACTAGGCTTTGGTTGGCAACCTCTGCTTGGAAGATCCCAAGATCAAATCCCATACCAAAATGCAAACAGGGTTTTTTTCCACTGTCTTAACTATTTTACTTGGGAAGGGGAATTCACTGTGTCTTGTGTTATCAAGAAAAACTGAAGATGATATTTGCTATGTTTGCTACATATATTTGTGCAGCGTAGTATGTATGTTGTTTTTGCTTTAACTCCCTAAGTCCCTTCATCTATATTGCCTGCCCACTGACTAGCATAATGGAAAGCTGTGTAGAAGGGCAGGAAGCTGGGGCTTTGATCCTGGCTCTGCTGACTTCTCTCTGGCTTTCTACAAGTTGTCCCTCTCCGCTAGCTGGGAGGGGGATTTCAAAACCTCTAAGAAGGAGAAGGCAATGGCACCCCACTCCAGTACTCTTGCCTGGAAAATCCCATGGACGGAGGAGCCTAGTAGGCTGCAGTCCATGGGGTCGCTAAGAGTCAGACACGACTGAGCGACTTCACTTTCACTTTTCACTTTCATGCATTGGAGAAGGAATTGGCAACCCACTCCAGTGTTCTTGCCTGGAGAATCCCAGGGACGGGGGAGCCTGGTGGGCTGCCGTCTATGGGGTCGCACAGAGTCGGACACGACAAGTGACTTAGCAGCAGCAGTAACTTCTCCCCTGGAGAAGGAAATAGCAACCCACTCCAGTATCCTTACCTGGAGAATCCCATGGACGGAGGAGCCTGATAGGCTATAGTCCACGGGGTCGCAAAGAGTTGGACACGACTGAGTGACTTTTTACTTTTACTTTTTACTTAGTAGCTACATAACATCCAGCTAAAGACTGGCAGGCAGGTATTTAGAATAGGGCAGAAATGGTGGGATGTGACTTGTGAGATTACATTATAAAAAGATTATGGCACTGTCAAAAAAAAACAAAAAACAAAAAACAAAAAAAACCTCTAAGAAGCAAACAGGCTGAACTGGACAATTTCCAAGGTTCCTCCCAGCTGTAATATTCAGGAATTCGACTGGAACATGCTCTAATTACACTCAAATAAGAGCCCTGGTACAGTGTGGACACTGGCAAAAAGAAGGGAAAGAAACAGAATGAAAATACATACACAGTAGGAACAATAGGGCTGGTCTCAGATTATGTCAGATCTGGGGAGATCCAGGCCCCTTGTTGGAAGTGCAAATTTAGAAGTATTTGGCTTAAAAGAAAATGGTGTGGGACCAGCTGATGCTTAAGAGGCTAACATCACCAAGACTGCTTCTGGGAGCTAGGAAATCAGTCGCTTCACTTTATGGTTATGGTCGTTTACGGGTGATTGGCAGAGAGGAAAAGGCAGTGGATGGAGTGTAGAGGAGAGACAGGATGTGGGGTCAGATGAATATGAATATAGCTTCTAATCCCAGGTTTGCCTCTTACCCTCTCTGTGTTTCAGCCTTCTCATCTGTAATAGAAGTAAGAGAGTATCTATGGTATGATATTATGAGGATGAGATGAGACAGTATGTATGTAAAGTGCTTTAGTATAATTAATACCTGTTATACTTGGTAAGTATAATTAATACCTGTTATACTTGGTAAGTGGGCTTCCCAGGTGGTGCTAGTGGTAAAGAATCTGCCTGCCAATGCAGGAGACGTAGGAGACATGGGTTTGATCTCTGGGTTGGGAAGACCCCCTGGAGGAGGGCATGGCAACCCACTCCTAGAGAATCCCATGAGCAGAGGAGCCTGGTGGGCTATACAGTCCATAGGGTCACACAGAGTCTCACAGGACTGAAGCAACTTAGCACGCACGCATGCTAAGTAGTCTAGGTAAGTAGGTTGTAAATAGTATTTACTATTATAGTGAATGAAACTGTTTTAAATGCCTGCTGTATGAAAGGATGCAAAGTCAATGCTTAAAAAAAGTTATTTTTTATGCTCACACAACATTTCTATTATATAGATGAGGAAAAGGAACCTTAGAAAGGTGAAACTAGTTCCTGCGTTTATTCATCCTTCCAGTCCATTCATTCAAGAAGCATAGGGATCTCTGTTATGTGTTAGACACTGTGGCAAGAGTTGAGAATTCACAATAGCCTCTTCCATCAGAGAAGTCACAGTCCAGGGCCACACAGCTGAGAATGATAGCAAATAGTGAGCACCTGCTATGTGCCAGGCACTCTCCTAAGCATACTGTATTAACTCAGATGAATTACTACATTTAATTCTCATGGCTGGGGTACACCATTTTACAGCTGAGGAAGCTAAGGCAGAGAGCTGTTATGATAAGTAAATTGCCTGAGATCACACGCCTAGGAAATGGCAAAGCGTGGACTTAAATCTAGGCAGATAGACTCCAGAATCTTGAGTTCTTAGCCACTTCCGTACAGCTGCCTTTTAGAAAGTGGTTTAAAGCCACATCCCTGACTGCACAGGCCCTTTGTTGTCGTCAGTTACTCAGTGCGACCCCGTGGACTGCAGCATGCCAGACTTCCCTGTCTTTCACCATCTCATGGACCTTGCTCAAACTCATGTCCACTGAGTTTGTGATGCCATCCAACCATCTCATCCTCTGTCATCCCCTTTTCCTCCTGCCTTCAATCTTTCCCAGCATCAGGGTCTTTTCTAATGAGTCAGTTCTTCTCACGTGGCTGAAGTATTGGAGCTTCATCAGGCACAGGCCCTTCCACTGGGATATAAGTACCGTATTTCAGGATGCCAGCAGCAGCCCCCCTCCCTTCTTTGCATTCTCCTTAACCTTGTTCTTTGAATCTGTGGCCTCACCTCTTTTGATTTCTCGAGGCTACAAGATTGCTTTTGACCAAATTTTAAGACAGGAGAGTAGGTAGGTAGGTAGGAACCCCCAGGTTAACAGGGAGTAGTTGCTGAGACTGGGAAAGAAAAGTTGAGATCTGCTAGCAGAGTCTGAGTAAATTCAGATGTCTGTGGGGTCAGACGTGAAGCCTAAATGAAAGAGAAGTGATCTGGGGCATACAAAAGTGTTTCCTCTCTCTCTTAATGCTGCTAAATGGAAAACAACAACATGAGGGTAACTGTCACTTGGCTCCTGAATCAGGTAGACAATAGGGAATGATAGGGACTGAGGCAGACTGGAAAATGTCTAGAGAGGGAGCCATTGCTCAGTTCTGGTTGATTGCTGGTCTGAAGCTATGGGGACCTCCTTTTCTGAAAGTAATGGACATCTAGATTTTTATGACAGATCTACATTTCCCAGTTATTGGCAGCTACTTCTTTTTTACATCTCTAACAGTGATGACCACCACTGTGGGGCAAGTAAACATTTCTGTAGGCTAGATTCAGGAGGCAAACCCTGGTGACAAATGTTGAGTGAGTTGTTCTCTTTTAGGGGCTGGAGAGAAGCCAACAGGATTTAGCCTTGGGTATGAAATAGGAAGAAGAGGGCTGGGGAAGAGAAAGCTCCCAAAGACAAAGCGAAAATAGTCACACGTGGCAATGGCTGTTGTCTGCTGTCTTGCATCTGTCTCGGGTGCCTTCCAAGTGTGTCTCATGTAGCCTAGTTTACAGAGGAAGGTGGGCAAGTCTGCCATGATGAACCCACAGAACTACACAAGCTCCGTCCCTTCCTTGCCTTCTGTGCCTGAGGCTCTCTTGTGCAAGAGTAAACAGAATTTGACTGGCTTTTTTTTTTTTTAGAGGGGGGTTGTTGTTGTTCTTTTTGAGCCAGACAAATACAAGCAACCCTGACTTGTTTTTACCACTTGGGCAAGGATTTGAAAAAGGGCAAAGACAACTTGCAACTCCAGAGGCCAGATTCAGGGTCAGTTTTCCCTCCTCAAGTTAACATTAACCTTTAGGTAAATGGAGCCACTCCTCCTAGAGGGCTTGGTAAACAGGAGCCATTGTGGAGGCCAGGGGAGGGGAGCCGGCCGTTTACCTGGCAGGAAGCGAGCAGTCCAAGGTCAAGATATCATGTACTGCAGTCCTCTTGAACTTTTCCAAGAATATGCCTGTTCACTGAGAAAAATTGACGCACAACGCCCAGGTTTCATCTGTTAATTGCACTGAGTGCAGCCTTTCTCCCCCTGCTCAGGGCAGGCGTCACCACAGATGGCTTGGCTGTGAGGAACAGCCCTCTTCAGCAAGAGAGAGAAGCCAGGGGCAGTTCTTGGCCACTTAAGAGCTCTGCTGTTCCTCTCAGTGGTGGCTACGAGCATTCAGTGAGATGGTGTATGTGAAAATTCTTTGGAAAACCTAAGGAATTATGTCCATGTAGGGTTTTATTATTAAATTATTCATAGGTAGCCTCTGAATTAGAGCACCCTCCCCCATTTTGGTTTGAAAAAGAAATGGAGAGTGGTGGCAGGGTATCATAATGTTAAATAAAACACGGCTGTAAGGTATCGAAGTTGTCTGGAATTAGCAAGGTTGGGTATAGAGGGGAGGTAATTCCCAAGAGGCTGTGTGACTCTGCTGAGCCTGCTGTAATTGCATGCTGCTGGTGGTAGTTGAAATTGTTGGAATCCCTCTGGGAAATAACATGATGATATAAATAAATAAATAAAATATCAGAGGCTACATAATTTCCATATCTATTAACTTAGTAATTCTGGTTCTGGATAAATATCTTAAGACTATAATCCTAAAGAAATAAAGGCTCTTCTATACATGAAAGTGTACATTTTAGAGCTATTTATATAATAGTAGAATTGAAAGCAACTTTCATTGCCAATAACTGCATTTAATTGCAATGGCTGGTTAAATTCAGACACATTCCTTCAGTGGGATATTATTACACAATGATGAAAAGCTAGAACTATGTAAAATTTGCCACAACCAAAAGAATGGTTATGATATGATAGTAAGGGACAAAAAGCAGATCAAATGTTGTTTATTATATAATTATAATTATATAAGACGTATATAAGACTAATGATAATTAGAATTTTAGAATAAAAAGGAATATACAAGGGACTTCCCTCTGGTCCAGTCGCTAAGACTTTGCCTTCCAATGCAGAAGACACAGGTTTGATCCCTGGGCCAGGAATTAAGATTTCACATGCCTTGTGGCCAAAAACCAAAACATAAAACAGAAGCAGTTTTGTAACAAACTCAATAAAGACTTTTTAAACTGTCCACATTAAAAAAAAAGAGAATGCACGAAAAGGCCAAAGTTGCTCTGTTAGTTACAGGTGGCTTCCCACCTTGCCCTTTTCTGAGCTTCCTTTAATGTTAGAACATTAACAGTATTTCAATGATAATAATAAATTAGAATAAATTGTAGTAAAGATATTAACCATTTTTTAAAAGCCAAGGAGTTTTGAAGAAAGAATAGGGTAATTAGCAAGAGGACTATTGGCATCAAATCAGAGGGATTAAAATAATGAAGAGGTTGGTGGGGTTTGGGGAGGTGAGGAGAATGTACCAGAAATCTGGTTTTATGGTCATAGAAGCCTCAGATGTGAAGGGGATATGAATCAGTTCATTGGGCCTGGGCAGTTCTAGCTACCCAAAGCCAGACTAAGCACATTCCTAAGGATTAGTGAAGCAAGGGCATTAAAATCCATGTCGAAAAACTTGATTTTGAAATTTCAAGCAAGCATCAAGGAAGTCATCATGGAGGTGGGGTTAGGGGATGAGAACTTTGCTGGACTTCCTTGTAGGTATTTTATTATTTTGTCTTGCTTTTATTTTGAATTGGGTGGTGAGGGAGACACTGTAGCCTCATCTGTGGTTGAAGTCTCTGAAGGGTTGCATCTGACCCTGGGCTGGAGTCTTGCTCAGTCAGCTACAAGTCAGTCCTGCACTTGTGAATGTCAGTTGCATGCGGGATGTTTGATGCAGCGCCTGAATAGTTAACAGACCTCCTCAAAGCACCCCATCTACAACCATGGGGACCAACTCTCTCAGCTAGGGAGGCTCAGGGCTCAGTTCTGAGGCTGTCTCCAGACACTCACTCAGTTTAATAAAACTGTTTACCTGGTGCCAGGCATAGCATCTCAGCTTGCTATGATGCTGAAAACCCCAGGAGGGAAAAACCAAGGCCAGAGTTGGCTGAATGAGTCCCCAAGGTCATAGTCATGGCAAAAGGTGCAATCAGCTCCTTGCTGGAGCTTGCACGAACCGTGGAGGTGAGGTAGCGTTTCATGCACTGCAACCTGTTGTCGGGTTCTGAGTGCTGGCCCACCGCCCACATGAGCAAGGGAGGGGGTCCCCCTGCAGGTGGATCTGAGTAACTGCCATTCTGTTTGCCCTCTCTCCAGGGTAGAGGTGGGGGCAGTATTTCCCCTGAGCCTCCTCGCAGGCAGGGGAGATGCTCCAGTGCCTACCTTTGGAAGAAGAGGAAGGGACAGACTCAGAAGAGAAAGAGGACGGTTCTATAGAAGATTCTAAAGAAATCATCACCATGGCTTTTGTGAGAGAGAACACTGGGGCGCAAAGGGGGCTTCAGAGTGCCCATCAGCAAGGCAAGAAGAAGAGGAAGAAAAAGAGGTTAGGATTGCAAAATGGGGAATGGGGATCCATGTTGGGAAAAGCAGGAGAGACCTGGAGGGGAGGGGGCCTCAGCTGCGAAGGAGTAGGTAAAGGAGAAACTGTGGAGTAAGTCGTACC
Organism: Bubalus bubalis; assembly: GCF_019923935.1. Taxonomy (NCBI): domain Eukaryota; kingdom Metazoa; phylum Chordata; class Mammalia; order Artiodactyla; family Bovidae; genus Bubalus; species Bubalus bubalis. The sequence goes on along the minus strand of NC_059159.1, from coordinate 25,361,573 downwards.
ATTTTTGGTTCATATAAAAAAGAACCTACTTTTGATTATCTGTTTTATAGTATCAAATAATGGTGTGTGTAATCTAAAACCACACCTGTCCTCATCTTTATTCTGTTGTTAGAATGCCTTTTGAAAAATTGTGTGGAGAGAGACGATTTCCTCATTTTAAGAGAGTACTTATTGTCTTGGGGATTTAGGATACTTTAAATGTAACAGAACCACATTGATTTCTTAGGATCTGACTGTGGCTTCTGTATTCCAGTTCTTATTTAATATTTTGCCATACCCTACTCCATTCTTGGTGGGGGGCGGGGGAGGGATGAATCACTCCTCAGACTGATTGATATCTGACATCTTATCTTTCAAACTCATAGCTTCCCTTAATGGGGGGCAATAGGAGGGAGACCATTAAATATTTTGGCCAAAAAGATGTTCACTTCCTATTCCTGATGGGCCACTGGAATTAGAGGATTGAGGAGTGATGATGTTAATGTGAAGCTTCAAAATCAGCTATAATCACAATACAGAATTTCTAGCTCATAGGCAGAGCAATAGTACTCTGCACCCATGTTTCCTGTCACTCTGCAGCTACAGGGGTGTGTGTCCTTGGTAACAGGAATGGTCAAAGCAGGCTCAGTGTGGCCACTGAGATTTCACTCAGCTCCCATGGGGCTGGATGTTTCTGCATGCAGTCACTTGTTCTGGCAAGTGTGTCTGTCTCTGTCTTGGTGCTTTCCCCTTTCTCTTTTCCAGATGATTGGTGATCAATCTATCCAGCTGCCGATATGAGAGTGGTGAGCATCCGCCCTCAACGCATCCACCGTGGGGACCCCACCAGATTCTCCCAAAGAGTTGGGAAGGGTCACTCATATATTCCTGAGGACAGGAAAGGGGTGTCTTCTAATTGTGTTCTTTGCATCTCCCAGTCCAATTAACTATTTGAGAAATTTGGCAATCTCATTCCAAGAAAATATGAGTTTTGATCTCAGTGGTGTGTACTTCCACTATCTATAGTTCCTGTTTATGGTTATTGGGGGATCTGTTGAAGAGCTGGCAGCGATGGCTGCAATCAATGGCTCTTTTTTGGAGCACAAGTTACAAACTGGCAGTCCATGGGCTAAAGATGACCTGCAGACCTACTTTGACTGCAGAGCAGAGTGTCATTATTTTCACTTTGAATTTGGGTGCTTTAGGCTGGTCCTGACTCTTCGGGTCACTACAGGCACTTCTTCCTTTCCAGGCCCTTGAAGGTATTTGAATTTGTGTTGGAGTCAGCTCCCAGTTATTAATAGGGACCAGGAAAGAAGGATGTGTGCGGTTTTGAAATACACTGTGTAGTTTTCTTCTGTCAATTTACCTTACTAATTAAGCTTGGTTTTGGCTGACGTTAAGGATTAGTTTATATTCCCTGAACACTCAGTGCTAGTGTTTGGAGGAAAGCCAAAGGCCTGCTTCCTGGCAAGGGTGGGGGAAACACTGACCTCAGAAAACCTTCCGTGGTGATGGCTGGGCACAGGCCGTGCTCTCCAAAAGCTTTCGACTCTCTGTGTTCCTTTCTTGGCAACGGCGTGTCCAGATGGGGCAAGATGGCTTCCGGTCCCAAGGAGCCCACTAGTCTGGCTTCCATGTACAGTCTGGGAGCACCTAGGAACGTAACCTCCCCCTCTCATGCTCCTTCCCCACTTCCCCCCTTGGGTCTTTCTTCCTCTCCCTCCTGGCAGTGCGTAGGGCCGCCCAACGGTATGGCCTTCAAGAGGCAGGAGAAAATGACGACTGGACTCTCTACTGGACTGACTTCTCAGTATCTCTGGAACGGGTGATGGAAATGAAAAGTTACCAGGTATCTGGGTCAGAGCTGGTCCTCAGTGTAAGCGTGGCATCGACCCTGTGGGGCCCCACTCTTATGACTGACCCCAAAGGGGAGCTTGTGGGTGCTCCTCTGGGCCCCATTGTTCACCACTTTCGGCTTCCTTTGCAGAAAATCAATCACTTCCCAGGGATGAGTGAAATCTGCCGCAAGGACTTGCTGGCCAGGAATATGAGCCGCATGTTGAAGATGTTCCCGAAAGATTTCCACTTTTTCCCGAGGACCTGGTGTCTTCCTGCTGAGTGAGTGCCGCTTTCTCCACTCCCCACCCCCAGTTTACATTTTCCTTTTGCCCCTAACCCTGGTTACTACTTTCCCTTCCCATAGGATCTTCAATTTCTCTCACTTCAGGAAGAGAAGGGATAAAGGGTGTGTCCAAGGTTGAGAAAACACAGGGCTCTGCCTGTAAAATTAGATGACATTTAGGGGCTGGGTGCCTTGGAGCCTGTGCCCGCAGTTGGGATGAGAGTTTGTTCTCACCTTGAAAGCTGTTGATTTTGAACTTGTTCCAGTCCTTTCACTGTGCAGTTTCTGAATTTTTGAGGCCTTCAAGCACTTCTGGAGGGAGTGAGGTAATGGTTAGAGCCCTCTAACCATTAGGAGCAGGGAGGGATGCCTGACCTCTGACCCATGGCAGGACATGGCAGTCAGCCTTTTCCCATCTCTGTCTCACTATATCCATCTGGATATCCATTCCTGGTACATAAAGTACTCTGGACCACACCGCTGAGAAGCAGGAGAAATGTAAGGTGACATGAGCATGACGTGGGTACAGTCCGGTGTCTGGATGAGGGGGGAGGTAGGGGTACAGAAGCATTGCCATCAGAATGATGTTCACAAGGCAGGGGCCCACAGGAGTCCCACTGTCCCCGCTCCACTGAGTACTTTCCCAAACCAAGAGCACCAGGGTGCCCAGCTTTTTCAGACTTGTCTAGAACAATTGGCAGAGCTTAGTTGCAACTTAGAAGGAAATGTGTTTGTCATCAGGTCAGCAGGCTCCTCCAGATTTCATGGCCACTGAGAGACACTGTAGTTACATGACTTTTCCAGTGGCCACAAAGCTCCTTTGAGTTAAATGGAAAACAAGAAGTATTGCAAGGCTGAGATTTAGAATCCTTTAAGTTGGTTGCTTGCTTCTGAGTATACTTTCTTCAAGTACATTCAAAGATAGCATTTGCCGGACTACCCCAGTGGTCCAATGATTAAGACTCCGCCTTCCAATGCAGGGGGTGCAGGTTCAATCCTGGTTGGGGAACTAAAATCCCAAATGCCATGGGGTGAGGCCAAAAATTAAAATAAAAAGATAGCACTTTCCCTGTCACTCTATCTAGAGTGGAGGTGTTACAGAGGAAAAGCTGAAGTCCAGAGCAAGGAAGGAGATCCAAAGTCACATAATTTGTCGGGGCTGGAGTCAGATTCAGAACTCCACATCTCTTATCTGTAAACTCAAAGCCAAACTGCATGGATCACAGTTACTTTTATGGGAAGTGAGGCATGTACCAACACCTTGCCTGCACTGTGTCATGTATGAGATAATTGCCATTGTCTGCATTGTGTAGATGAGGGAACCGAGGTTTAGTGAGGTCAAGTCCTTACAAAGGGCCACACTGCTGGTGAGTGATGTTGTCTGGGTTTAAATCCAGCTCTGATCTCCCTCCAGAGCCCATCCACTGTCCACTGTGTGTGCTCCACTGTCTCTCCAGATCTCTGGGCATCTGTCTGTCAATTCCAGGGTTTTTGTCACTTTTTTTAAAAAAATAAAGAGCTAGCTTTCATTTTCGCTGATCCGCAGCTAAAGGTGTCTTATTCCCTCCCTGCTCTGGTAGCTGGGGAGATTTGCAGAACTACAGCAGGTCAAGAAAAAATAAGACTTACATCTGTAAGCCGGATTCGGGCTGCCAAGGGAAAGGTATATTCATCACCCGAACAGTGAAAGAAATCAAACCAGGGGAGGATATGATCTGTCAGCTCTATATCTCAAAGGTACCTCTTCATCATAACTATTTATTTATCATCCATGTACCCTCAGGCTGTAGCTTCACTGTGAAACTAGGGAAGGGAGGGCGGGGAGGGAGTGATGCCAAATCCCGTCTTCTGCCTTGTACTTGGTCAGACCAAGCCTTCTGACTGGAGAGATGACATGTGCCTAGGCCAGAGTGCCCTTGCGCCCTTGGAGGTTGGTCTGGCCCTGCCAGGCTGGCCCCTTGCCTCTAACAGACAGCCACTGATCTCTGGAGATCCCACCTCCTCTGGGAGAGAGAAGTAGCTCTGGAGAGATCAGGGCAACCAGCTTTACTCCATGGCTGGAGATAAAGCCCAGTACAGAGAGGGAGCCTTCTAGAAGGTACATGGAAGGGAAACCTGGCTGGCATTGCCATCAGCATTGCAACTGCACGAGAATTCTGGCAGAAGGGCAACAGTAGTATATGCAGTCCTGGAGGGTGACAACATGTCCTTCATCACAGGACTTCTTCGTGTTATTTTGTTTCATTGCCAGGAGAGCTCTTCAAGGTAGTTAGTTACTTGTGCCATTCGACAGATCAGGAAACAAAGGCCAGGTGTGGTTTAGTGACTTCCACAGGGTCACGTGATGGGTCACAGGGCCCAGGCCCCACATCTCCCTCTCCAGTCCCGGCCCAGGCCACCCTTTTTTAAACACAGACAACATTGGAGCTGACGCCAAACACAAGACAGGGCCCTAATGAGCTTCATGTCTGGGTTTCTCCTCTGATGCTGTGTGGCTTCTGTTCTCTCCTCCCAGCCCTTTATCATTGACGGGTTCAAGTTCGACTTACGGATTTATGTGCTCATGACATCCTGTGACCCCCTCAGGATTTTTGTGTACAATGAAGGACTGGCACGCTTCGCCACCACCTCTTACTCCCATCCCTGCACAGACAACCTGGTGAGCTTGGGAACATGCTGCCTCCACTTCCTCTTTAAGCTGGTAAAAAACCCCTAGTTACATCTGCATTCTCAAGGCGGGGTGAATGTGGCTGTCACTTGCTGGACTCTCATTTAGTGTGTAACAGGGTGTATCTGTTCTTGGATTTAGCCTTCCCAAGAGCCCTCAGAATAGGGATTATCATCTCCAATTTACAGATGAGGAAACTAAAATCCAGTTATAAGGACAGCAGAACTAGGAAAGTCCAGGACCTTGGGCCAAGGCCCAAGTGCACAGAACTAGGAAGAGGCGAGGATGGGACTCGTGGCCTGACTGCAAAACCACAGTTCCATGGTGCTCAAAAAAAGGACATGGGCAAGCCCTTAGTCCTTCCCCCACATCCGTGGCCCCAAGGTTCCTCAGGTCTTCCTCAGCAGAGTGCCACTCAGCCTCCAGAGGAGTGGGAGTGTTATGCTCCAGCTATAGGGTACCCCTTCTTTATTCCTCCTTTTTGCCAGTATATGTAAGCCCTAAGACATCCTCTTCCTTCTCTTTAAACCCCAGGGTCCATGGGAGGGTGCATTGAGGATGTGGGAGGCTGCACTTCCTTCTGACCCCACAGACTTGTGTCTCTTTCCCTAGAACGATATCTGCATGCACCTGACTAATTATTCCATTAATAAGCACAGTGCCAATTTCCTTCAAGATGCTCACTCTGGCAGCAAGAGGTAAGGAAGTGGTTCCCCTTCTCTTTTCTTTCCTTTCTGGGCTCAGAGCGGCTCTCTGTGATTCTACTCAAACCCCGTCAGTCCCCATCAGTGTTTCCATCTCAGAACATGTGGTCTCAAAAAATATTTCTATTCCTCTAAACCCAGAACAGATGCCTTAGTCTCTGCCTTCTGGCTGTTAATCATTAAAAGAAGGTCACATCATAAACCCTAGGGGATTGGGAGGAGGAGAGATAAACATGAACTGTTTCCCCAGCAGGATACACACACACACCAAAACATACTCATATTACAGTTGGCCCTTCTGACATTTTCAGACCAACAGCTATTTATTGATTGCTGGTCTGCCACTGGAAAAGGACCTGCCAGGCCTGGGGTTCCCTGGGGTGTTGCTCCAACAGAGATTCTCAAATGATGTGGCATGGTGTCCTGGTGTGACATGACCTGTGGCTAGCTGGCTAGAAGTTTCCCCAGAAGAATGGGGGGAAATGGGAGGAATGCATGAGTGGCTTTTACATTTTCCCCAGTGGCTTTTACATTTCTATTATCATCTAATCCTGTCTCACTGAGTTTTAAGATGACTAGGCTAAAGGGAGAAGGAAATGGCAACCCACTCCAGTGTTCTTGCCTGGAGAATCCCATGGACAGAGAAGCCTGGTAGGCTGCAGTCCATGGGGTCGCACAGAGTCGGACACGACTGAAGCGACTTGGCAGCAGCAGCAGGCTAAAGGGAGAGGGCAAGGAAGGCCTGTGTGTCAGGGTCCATGTTAGTGCTTTGTGTGCATGTTTTTTTCATTGAATTTTCACAACACCATGGCAGAGGTGCCATCACCTCCCCTTTGTAGGTGGACAGCTATGAGTTAGGCACCACCTCCATTTATAGATGAGGAGACTGGGTCTCTGAGAGGTTAAATAAGCTGCCGAAAGTTACAGGCTATAAATGCTAGAGCTGGACACAAATGTCAGTCTGTTAGATTCCAAGGCGCATGATCTTTCTCTTGTATCAAGCTTAAAGGACTGATAAATAGAGTCTGTTTGGGTTCAGAGAATCAGAGAAGCACAGGAAATTTCACAACTCCCTCAGTAGCAGAGTTCCACAAAGCAAAAGGAAAATCAGTAGGTTAAGCCTCCTGGAAGGGGACGTGTTGGGTGGATAGGAGGCGATCTCCCCCTTGTCTGAGAGTGCCAACCACCCATCTTGCCCACAGCTCCCTGACCTCCTCTTTGCCCACCTGGTCCTTGGGGACCCACTGGCATTCTGCACTGTTCCATGGTGAACATCGGGGCTCGGTGAGGCCCAGCTTCTAGTCCCTGCTCTGACTCTTGCTGGCTGAGTCGTCTGGAGCAAGTCCCTTCACCTCTGTGAGCCTCCGTTTCTTGGTCTGTAGGATGAGAGCAGTGAGATGCCCTGCCCTGCCCACCTCGTAGGGTCACTCCAAGCCTCACGTGACCAGTGAGAGCACCTAGACAGCGCTCTTAGTTACTGTGATTTCTCCTTAGTCTAAAGGCGTGTAGTTAAAGGACCACCATCACCCTCCTCTTATGAGAACAAACACCCCACTAATAGACTTTGGGCCCTCAGACTGTGATGGGCGGTGTATGTGGTGCCAGGACCAAGGTGGGGTGTAGAGTATTGTTCTGCTGCCTGTATTTTCCTTCCTTCCTTCCTCTTCTTTCTCTTCGCCTCTCTCACCCAGGCCTGGCCTCACCGCTCTGCTCTTGTCCATCCCCCTCCCTGCTGGAGCCCCCTCTCCTACCCTCCCTGCAGTCCCCCACCCACCCTTTCTCTAGGCCCATCTCTCCTCAGCTGCACCTGGATGTCTGTGTTGCTTTCTGCTCAGCATTTCCCAATGTCTTCTTCCTCTCTCCTCATGTCCACCCCAGCAGTCCAAGCTTCCCCCTGTCTACCTTCTGACTCACAGGATTGGAGAGTTTGGTATCATCTCAGATGCTTCCTTTTTCAGCAAATCATTGAATTCTGAAGGTCCTTCCTTCAAATGTCCCCCAGTCCTTTCCTGTCCACCAGGCCCGACCTTGGTTCAGCCTCTTCCTTGACTGTTGCATGACCTCATCACTCTTCTCCTTAGCTCCAGGCACCTCTGCTTAACCTCTCTGTACCTCCGATTTCTCATCTCTGAAATGACGAGATTGGGACATCCCTGGTGGTCCAGTGTCTAAAACTCCGCACTCCCATGCAGGGGGTTGGGTTCAATCCCTGTTCAGGGAACTGGATCCTAGATGCTTCAACTAAAAGATCCTGAATGCCGCATCAAAGGCTCGGCGTAGCCAAACAAGTAAATAAAATGACGTGATAGGGAATTCCCTGGTGGTCCCGTAATTGGGATTCCACATTTCCACTGCAGGGGGCACATGGGTTTGATCCCTAATCAGTTCACTGATCAGATCCCACAAGCCGTGCAGTGCAGCCCACAAAATAAATACAAATAGATAAATAAAATGATGCAATAAAAATGAATCCTGGCCAGCCAGCCTCAAACAGATTTACCATAAGAACTTATTGAGATGATGTGTATGAATAGGCCTCAAAAACCATAACCCCCATGCAGGTGGCTCCTGTTATTATTATACACTCCATATGGTCATTACTTCCGCACTCAGGTAACCAGTATGGTTCCCAGGTGCCTAGAGCACCAGTTCAAACTCCTCTATAGTCACTCTATGGGAGAAGGCAGTGGCACCCACTCCAGTACTCTTGCCTGGAAAATCCCATGGGCGGAGGAGCCTGGTGGGCTGCAGTCCATGGGGTCACTAGGAGTCGGACACGACTGAGGGACTTCACTTTCACTGTTCACTTTCACGCATTGGAGAAGGAAATGGCAACCCACTCCAGTGTTCTTGCCTGGAGAATCCCAGGGACGGGGGAGCCTTGCGGGCTGCCGTCTATGGGGTCGCACAGAGTCGGACACGACTGAAGCGACTTAGCAGCAGCAGCAGCAGTCGCTCTATGCTTTGACCAGACCCCATTTCCCACGATTATTATTACTACAATAATAGTTACCATTTTATTTGTTGGGCACTTGCTGTCTGCCAGACACTGCTCTGAGAAATTTACACACCTCAATACGTTTAATCCTCACAATGACACTATTAAGTTGGCATGATTTCCCAAGTTTGCATATTACGGAACAGGTGTAATAAGGTTAAGAAACTTGGCCAAGGTTACACAGCTAGAAAGTGGCAGAGCTGGAATTAACTCCTGAGTCTGGTCCTTGCCCTTAACTACTAGTAACACTGCCTGCACCATCCACTCTGTGGTGTTCTCCTAGGATGTTCTTTTGCTCACTTTTTGATACACAAGCCTTGCTCATTCCCACTTCTCTGCCTTTGCTCAGCTCCACCTGGAAACATAGGGAAATATCCTTGAAGGCCCTTCTGTCTAAGCTCAGTGTTGCCTTCTCTGACCTGGTCCTAGATGCTGGTCCAGCCACATAACCACTGCAGTGCGGGGGAAACCCATCTTCTCCATGGGCCTCTGTTTCCTCACTTGTCAGATGGGAGAATTGTCTTCCATCTCTAAGGACAAGCCTGTGGAATCTGAATCTAATCACCCCAGAAGCCTCTCCATCTCTGGACTCCCACCATCCTCCTGGTCAGCATCAGCTGTAGCCTATAACTACTCTTTGCTTGGAGCACATGTTTGTCCTGTGTCCCCAGTTGTACTTAAGTTCCTTGAGGGTTAGTATGACGCCCTGGCTTTAGAATCTAGGTGTTTCCCATGTTTTAGGGCAGAGTGTTTTCCTTCTCTCCCTCCAATTTGCTTCACCTCTCTTCATTCTCCTCTTCCTCACCTTTTGAAACCATCTGCTTCTCCTACTGACTGCCTCACCTGCCCTAAACTCCCCGCTTCCTAGCTTGATACCAGCCATACCCGCAGCAAATCCCCACCAGTCTGCAAACTCAGTAGGAGCAGTGAAGAAGAAAAACTGGGAACTTGGCAGGCCTCCGGGGAAGATACCGGGCCTTCTTCATCTTTCAGGGAGCCTGGCACATAGTTGACGTGTTAAATCGAATGGACTAACCACTGGGTGTTATGAAATTACACAGTAATGTATATTCATTGTGATGTGCCTGAGTCACCAAGAAGAGGTTATGTTATGATTCATAATGTCTATTAGAAGATGGTAGAGGAGTGTCTAATCTATTTTGGGAATATTTATTTCCCAGTTAGGCAAATTAAACACTTTTTTTTTGTTTTGCACTTGAGAGGATTGGCTTCAAGTGATCTGGAAAATTCATTTACGAGCAGCACTTCATCCTGGACAGTGGCAGGTAGAAAGGCGTGCCTCTGTACTGAGTGTCTCTGTTTATCTGTCGTCCTATAAGTGCATCTTTGGTTGTTTCATACGTGTGCTGGCTCCTCAAATGGTCCTTAGGCTTCCCACAGGAGAGGTGCTGCTTTCTCAGGATCCCCTCATCGCATGAATTTTGCACACACAGCAGTGTGTTTGTCGCTCAGTTGTGTCCAACTCTTGGTGACCCCACGGACTATAGCCCGCCAGGCTCCTCTGCCCATGGGATTCTCCAGGCAAGAATACTGGAGTGGGTTGCCATGCCCTCCTCCAGGGAATCTTCCCGACCCAGGGATCAAACCCATGTGTCTTATGTCTCCCGCACTGGCAGGTGGGTTCTTTACCACTAGAGCCAGCTGCAGGCCCTTAGTAAGTGTGCATTGGCTCCCTGACTGGGGTCCAGATCTATGGACTGCTGGTTGAGCTGTATTTCCTGCCTTCTCATTCTTCTCTTTGCTTTTCATTCTCCTGCATCACCCACATTTCCTCCTCCAATGTTTTCACTTTCTACTTCGGCTCTCTGTGCACACGTGTGTGTATGTGAGGGGGCGGGCATCTGTCCCCACCATTGTCTTTTGGACCTGTCAGATTTGTCCTGTCTCTGTACTGCCCAGCTCAGAGCTGACTGGAGCATTTCTTCACAAACTTCTCTGCAAGGGGTAGATATTCTCTGATATCTGTGACAGGGGGACCAGCCATCTTGGTTTGCCTGTGACTGAGGGGTTTCCTGGGATGTGGGACTTTCAGCTGTAAAGTCAAGACTATCTGGTTTGCCTGGGACAGTGGGTAACCTTATCTGTGGAAATGCCCTGGGGTTGCCTTTTCCCTCTGGGCTTCCCTTTAGGGGGTTAACATTGAATAAAATTAACAATATGTCTGTGTCTTTAGTGTCCCCAGAATCCCCTCAGATAGTAGAAGTGGAACCCAGATATCAGTGGTCTTAAAAGACTCCTTAAGTGCTTCTAATTAACACCAAAGGCTAAGAAACCATTGCTACCAAAGCAACATTGTGATGTGGGGTGTTGGTTTTTACAATTTTTAAAATTCATCCATTAAGCGGGATAGCCAATCCCTGCCCCAGCCCACAGATGTTTTCTCCTGTGGGTCCTCCTGAGCTGACACAGCTATTACCCTGGCTCCTGGGTGTCCCTCCCACTGGCTTTGGGACTTTATCCTCTCTAGAAGTTTCTAGTTTCCAGCATTCTGCGGCCTTAGATGACCAGAGGTGGGCCGCCCTGCCTCACGGCCCATGGTTCCCTTCCAGGAAGCTCTCCACCTTCAACACGTACATGGAGAGCCATGGCTACAACGTGGCGCAGATCTGGAGAGACATTGAGGACGTTATTATCAAGACAATCATCTCGGCCTACCCCATCATCAAGCATAACTACCACACCTGCTTTCCCCACCACACACTCAACAGCGCCTGCTTTGAAATCCTGGGCTTTGACATTTTGTTAGACCACAAACTCAAGCCCTGGCTGCTGGAGGTAGGGAGGTTGGGGTGAGGGGTGAAGCTGGCACCTGTTACTGGGGTCAGTCCCATCCCTCCGCCCTCCTGGCTCAGCTAGCATGTTGTAATCCACTTGCCGAGCAACGGCCTCCCTGGTGCTTGCTGCCTGGGGCGTCTCTCTTTGCTGAAAAGCGGCCACCAGAGGGAGGTAGACGGCCGGGAATTAGAGAATTCCTTGTGCTTTCTTGAGGTCCACCCAGACTTAGAAGCTCCGATCTCAGGCGCAGAGTGACTCTAAAGACAGCTCTACCTTTTCTAACAGAGTTGTCTCCGTCACAGAAAGGAGACTTTGATCTTCATCAAAGCTGGGTGGAGGATATTTGAGATCAGATGGAGCTACTGGGCCTGGCTATCTGGGGCCTAGATTCAGTTCCAAGCACCAGCAGAGAACGACCTAGTGTCTGTGGGCACGGAAAAGGGCGGGGGGCCACTCAGTGAGTTTCCTGTCTCCTCCAGACCCATGGGGTGGTGGGAAGAGGAGGAAGAGAAGCTGCTGGGTGTCTGCGTCTCTTCCTGACTGGACCTGTGCGAGCAGGCCTCTCCCGTGGCCGTTCAGAGTACACACCGGAAGCAAGGGCAAGGGCAGGGTTGTGGTGCAAGTCAGAGGTGATGGTGACGGCTGCCAAGGATACAGAGGCAGCCCTCAGAGGGGAAGACCCAGAATTACATATCAAATTCCTGGGGTCTTGCCTTTCCTCCATTCCTAGCCCTTGTTCCCAAGTGCAGGTGGGAAGGAGAATATGGCCGTTCAGAGCTCTTACCAAAGAGCAGCATAAGCTACCAGGAGCAAGCCTTCAGAAACTGCTAGAAGTCTTCAAATGTCACATAGTGCCTCTGAACAATATGGACTCTTCTGTGAGCAGGAATGAGTCATCTCAGTCCTCTCACCATCCTGACCCTTAACCCCTGTTAGGATCCTGAATGCATCACTCCCTTCCCCTCCCCACCTCCCAGCCTGGCCCTCTGGACTGCCCTCTTCCAGCTGTTCTCTGGGGTACACAGTACACAGGAAGGGCACATGCACCCCAGATGGAGGGGAAACCAAAGACAGTCCCCTCACCCCCACCCCTTGGCATGCTCCTCAGGAATTCAGGACTGAAATAAAGCTAGTTACACTGCAGGGGGTTCTGCTCCTTCCTTTTTTCACCGGGGCTCCAGTCCAGACCCTCTTTCCCTCTCTTCCACTCATTGTGATAGCCAGGGCCCCTAGGTGGGCTTGGGTGGCTCCGTGGAGGGGGCACTTGGCTTTACCCCCTGCTTGCATGCTGCCCAGCCTCCCCAGCTGCCATCTTGTCCTCACAGGTAAACCACTCTCCGAGCTTCTCCACTGACTCCTGGTTGGATAAAGAGGTAAAGGATAGTCTGCTGTATGACACGCTGGTCCTGATCAACCTGAGAAGCTGTGACAAAAAGAAGGTCTTGGAGGAGGAGAGACAGCGGGGGCAGCTCCTACAGCAGTGTCGTTCTCGGGAGACCAGGTACAGTCATGGGTCAGTTCTAACAAATGATAATCCTGTTTGGAACATTAGTTTCCATTTGCAGGACGTGGCAGGTTAAACAGTTTTTCCTGTGGTTATTCCTTTGTTCCTAAAAATAGATTAATTTATAGACATAAGTACATGTGATGAATATAGTTTGTTAATATCATATGAAGAGATCCAGGGATTACTGATACAAAAAGTAAAACCATCTGTCGTTACAAAAAGGAACATTCGTCTGTTCTCCCCTTGTCACTGAGTTGTGGGGAACACCTCATCCCTGCTGCATAGCATTTGCTTTCGTTCTATAACAGAGGCCTTCGTCCGCAGAGCGAAAAGGAAGTCTCAGAGCCTGTCAAGGACTTGGCTTTGCTGCTTTTCAGATCTCACAGTGGCCCCTGCCCTCCTCACAAGCCTGATCCTTTGGAACTGAACTTCTGGAACCAGGCCATGGCATCAGGCCATCTCTGTTTGGATGGCACTGTGTTTCTCAGAGCACGTTCATGTCCACTGTCTTCCCTGTAAGGAGGGGGCTGGTAGGTGGTAGCATGGGGGATTGTATGTCCTGCTTTTGGAGCTAAGAAGACCAAGACTCTATAAGGGGAGCTGCCTGTATAGGTCACCTCGCTGGCAAGTGTCAGGTCTGGACACAGAGCCCGATAGGTGTGTGCTGCTTGGCGTTCCAGGATGCCTTCCACTGAACTCTTGGAGAAGGAGGCAGCATCATCTAAGGAGCATCCCCTGAATCAGTCTCCTCATCATGACTTGGCCCTGGATGGCTCAGGGGCTCCTGGTTTCCCTACTATTAAAAGGGCTTATTGATCCTCCGGCCTGACCTCCACCTCCTGGGGGGCTGTGAGGGGGAATGAGATCATCAGCTCTCATAAAATCTCATCAGGCTTATCCACGAAGCCCTCGGTTCTCCAGAGGAGAGTAGCGGGGACTGTGATTGGAAAGGTGACAGTCTACCTCCCGTCAGAAGCTAAGCCAAGAGGGAAATGGGCTTTACTTGTAATGGGAGAGAATTTGGTGATCTGTCAGGAAGACTGTTCTAACCAGCTGTTAGTGCACTATGACACCGGCTGTCCCAGGAGGGCTAGAATCTCCTTTCAGGAAACGTTCATGTATTCATTTATTTAGGAAACGCTGGTTGAACGCTCTTGCGTGCAAAGCCTTGGTCTCACCCTAGATGACATCCATGTCCTTGGAAAGGCCATGTCCTTTCCAAGCTTGGTCCCAAGAAAACCTAACTGCAGCCCTGTGTTCTGCTTCCCAACAGGAAAGAGGAAGTCAAGGGCTTTCAGGCCGTGCGTGTAGAGAAAACTGAGAAGTATGAAAAGGAAAACTGTGGAGGGTTCCGCCTGATTTATCCCAGTGTGAATTCGGAGAAGTATGAGAAGTTTTTCCAGGACAACAACTCCCTCTTCCAGAATACAGTTACCTCCAGGGCTCGGGAGGTCTATGCCCGGTAGGAAGGCTCCTGGGGTGAGGGCGGCTGGGTGTTGAGGGAAGAGGAGATAGTGCTTGACCTATGGTGTGACCTTGGGGCAGCCATGAAGTTGCTTTAGTCTCACAAGGACCAGGAATCATAAGGTTCCTTGGTGTGGGATGTTGGTAAGTAGATATGAAACTGTTTCTACAAACTCACCCCTAAGACAGCCACCGCAACCCCACTCCCAGAAAGCCCAACCCCTCAGAACTACCTCCTAGATTCATTCAGGTATCAGATCTAAGGACTGGAAGGGACTCATCCCATCCAGTCCAATGCCTACCCACCCACCACCCATTTCATGGAGCGGAAAAAGAATCATCCAGCAAATAATGACAGAAGAAGCTCTAGAAGCCCTGTCCCCTGAGTCCTGTGACTGAGTTATTTCCATCACATCATTGACCAGAGAGGCCCAGCATATGAAGGGGTTTGATGTGGAAGCCCCTGATTTTATCCTCCTACCCAGACCCTCTCCCTAGCACTTGTCGGTTGTGTGATCTGGCATACTGGGAAGGGAGGAGGGAGATGGGGTGGTAGAGTAAGGTGCTGCCCTCCACCACATCTCTCCCTGGGCTAATCCCAGATGGAAAGTGGTGTGGTTGGAGGAAGGACTATCTCCTCCATCTCTTGCTTTGGAACTCTCAATCATTTGGACACACTGGGGCAGGGAAGATGGAGCACTGCCCCTCCTTGCCCAGTCTTGTCTGCCCCTCAAGAAGTATGTCCATAATATTCATAGCCCATCCCTAACCTGCATGATACTCACTGTTCCTCACTGGGCAGGCAGCTGATCCAGGAGCTGAGACTGAAACAAGAGAAAAAATCCTTCCAAATGAAACAGAAGAGGGTAGACATGCAGGGGGAATCGGCAGGCGAGCAGGCAAGAGGCAAGAGCTGGCAGAGCTGGCGACAGAAACAACAGCAGAAATGCAAGACTACCACCAGCCAGACCTCCAAACAAGTAAACGTGGATGGGAGGGGAATGCGCATGCCCAGCACACTTCCCCGGCTGGGGCCAGTTTTCCAGGGGGTGATGCTGAGAAGACCCCTACTGAGAGCTCAGAAACACTGAAGGAATGGGGGCTGCATGGAGGGCTGGGCCCCAGGAGGGGGGCCTGGAAGTCACAAGGAGCCCCGCGGCCTTCAGAGGATCCCTCCATCCAGTCAGAGAGGACTTGCGCCGTTCTGTCCTTCTCCCTCCAGTAGGAGTAAAAGCAGCTGGGAGGCTGAGGACCAGCCCCATGTGGGAGTGGGCTCTAGGACTACCCTACTCATGGTCCCCAACTCCAGTTTAGGTTGGAATGCCACATTCTTGCAGGCCAGGGGCACAACTGAGAGAGGAGGCTACAGGGAAGAACTTCTGGGGGCAGGGCCTCAGAACACTACATGATGGGCAGAACACAGCTGGTCCTTCCAGCCTGCTCTCTGCTCCAAGTATGGACTAGCCTCCAGGCTGGAGCCAGCTGTCCAGTTGTCCCGTGATCTCAGTCTCTGGAACCCCCTTCTTGGCCTAGCTCTCTCTTCTTGCTCAGTGGAAAGATTCAGTTGACTTTTCAGTCTCTCTCCTCCTTCTTAAAGACTTACCTGAAGTGACAGGATTAGAGGGGTTTTTTTGGAATAATTTTTTTAGGGTCATAGACCCTCTGAGAACCTGATAAAAGCTATGGAATCTCTTGCCATAAGTAACTGCAGTTTTAAGTGGTTCAAAGGCCCCGTGAAGCCATCCATGAGCCCTCTAGGGGTGTCCTTGAACCCTAGGTTAAGAGCGCTGGATTAGAGAGACTGATTCAGATTGCTTTCCTCTCCTCCTGATCTCCTTTGCACCTACCCTTGGGTGCAGATGATCTGGAAGTGGACAGAGCTCGGTTCCCATGGGCTCTATGTTTGGTTTCCTTCTTCCCAGTATCTCCAGCCATTGATATCGGTGTCCGGTACACCTGACTTGCTCTCGAGTGTCAGACACACAGAGAAAAATGAAGCAGATAGCAGCCTTGACCAGGAGGCCCCCAAAGAGGAGGCTGATCCAGCACTCTGTAAGCCTTCATCTTCAAGGCCTTACAGCTCTGTACCTGACCTGAGGAATTCAAGCCTTCTCAGCTGCTCCAGGCCAGAGCTCAGTAAACCCATCTCCAAAATGAAGGAAGCCAAGTCTACCTCTGCAGTGAACACGATCACCAGCACTGTGGTAAGTAGAGCAGTCTGCCTGCCCTGAGGACTGAGCTGGGGTCGGGTGGGGTAGTGGCAGGAGTCTTGCCTTCTGGTCCATTCTCTGCCCCTGACTTACTATGGCCCTTTGAGTAAGCTGCCTTCCCTTCTCAGGCCTCAATTTTGCCACTTGTGAAGTCCAAGTTGTGGAACAACACTCCTGCTAGGAGTCTAGACCTATGGTATAGGGCTTTTAGAAAGGATGCATGCCCTCTTTGGGGCAGGTTACCATCTGTTGTATTAGTTTCTGTAGGGCTGCTGTAACAAATTACCATAAACTTAGTGGCTTGAAACACAAATCTCTTCTCTCACAAATCTATTCTTCAGAACAGAAGCTAAAGATCTGAAAACAAGGTGTTGAAAACAAGGGTCATGCTCCCCTCTCTAGGGAGGATCCTTGCTTGCTTCTTGCTAGATTCTGGTGGTTGCTGTCCAATCTCTGCCTCTGTCATCACATGGACTTCTTCCTTGTGCTTCTCCTCTGTGTTGACTGGTATAAGGATACCAGTCATTGGATTTAGGGCTTACCCTTATCCACAATGAGCTTATTTTTAACTTGAGATCTGCAAAGATCCTATTTCCGAGTAAGGTCACATTCTGAGGTTGTGGGTATACATAAATTTTAGGGAGCTGTTGAACCCAGTATACCACCTCAACAACATTTCCATTTGAAACAATGGAGTTTCAAACTCCATTGATGTATGGACACCTTTTGATAGAAAGAAACCGCTTTCAGATTCCAATTGTAAACAAAGTATTTTTATTAATGTATACAAGCATAAAATCAGATATAAAGCCTTTATACCTATAACACTTGAAGTGAAGTGAAAGTTGCTCAGTCATGTCCTACTCTTTGCCACCCCATGGACTATTCAGTCCATGGAATTCTCTAGGCCAGAATACTGGAGTGGGCAGCCATTTTCTTCTTCAGGGGATCTTCCCAACCCAGGGATCGAACCCACATCTCTCGAATTGCAGGTGGATTCTTTATCATCTGAGCCATCAGAGAAGCCCACCTATAGCTCTTGCTCCATGCTAAGTTGTTGCAGTCGTGTCCAAATCTTTGCGACCCCTTGGATTGTAGCCCACCAGGCTCCTCTATCCATGGGATTTCCCAGGCAAGAGTACTGGAGTGGGTTGCCATTTCCTCCTCCAGGGGATCTTCCTGACCTAGGGAAGACCCAGTATCTCCTGTGTCTCCTGCATTGGCAGGCAGGTTCTTTACCACTGAGCCACCAGGGAAACTTATAACTCTTACACAGCTACAAAACAAAAACAAAGCACTTCCTGGTGGTCCAGTGGTTGAGGATCTGCCTGCCAAAGCAGGGGACATAGGTTCAATCCCTGCTCCAAGAACATCCCACAGGCTTCAGGGCAGCTAAGCCCAGGCAGCACAGCTGTTGAGCTCATGCTCTAGAGCCTGTGAGCTGCAACTGCCAAAGCCCACGCACTCTAGGACCCATGCTTTGCAGCAAGAGAAGCCTACACACCACAAAGAAGAGAAGCACTCATTCCCTGGAACTAGAGAAAGCTTGTGCTCAGCACCAAAGACCCAGTCTGGCCAAAAACTGATTAATTAAAAAGCAAAACAAACAGCACCAATAAAATGGGCACAAAATATTAACTTCACATGACAGTTGATTTTCTATTTTTTGTAGAAACCAAGTTGCCACATAAATGTGGGACTGACAGTCCTAACACAGGTTCTTTTAGGTCAACCAAGAGCTATGTGGTGACTCGACTGGAAAATCTTCAGCATTGTTGGGCCTTCACTTGGTCCAAGTGCAGTACAGAGTAGTGCAGTGTTTTTCAAATTTCTAACCAGAGCCCATAATAGAAATTCATTTTATTTCATAGTCCATCAAATATACATACCTACAACTGGAGAAGAGTTTAAAACAGGGCTTAGCCATGCTGCATATAGTGAGTGACTCAGTCTTTTCTTTTAAAAATACCACTTACAACTCCCTAAATTAATTTCATGACCTAGTGGTAGGCTTACAACCCATAGTTTGATAAACACCTTTAAGAGAGTTTGCTTCAAAGCTTTATCCCCTTGGATTTCACAATGATTTCTTGGATATGACATGAAAAGTACAAGCAGCAAATGCACACACAGAGAAGTGGGACTACATCAGACTTAAATAATCAACAAAATAAAAAGACAACCTGTGGAATGGGAGAAAATCTTTTCAGATTATATATCTGATAGAGATTAATATCCAGAATATATAAAGAACTCTTACAACACACAACAACAACAAAACTAAACAACCTGATTAAAAAATGGGCAAAGGCTGGGACTTCCCTGGTGGTCCACTGGTTAGGACTCTATGCTTTCACTGCAGAGGGCACAGGTTCTGTCCCTGGTCAGGAATTAAGATCCTGCCAGCCATGTGATTCAACCAAAGGAAAGAAAAAAAGTGGGGTGGGGAAGGAAAGGTTTAAATAGACATTTCTCCGAAGTGAAATTAGCCAGCCACAAAAACAAGAAAACAAATACTGCATGCTTCCACCTATATGAGGTATCTCGAGTAGTCAGACTTTTAGAAACAAAAAGTAGAGTGGTGGTTGCCAGTGGCTGCTGGGTGGGGTGAAAAAGGGATGTTTAATGGGTACAGAATTTCAGTTTTGCAAATTAAAAAGATTCTAGAGCTCTGTTGCCCAACAATGTGCATATAGTTAACACTACTGTACTATACACTTAAAAATGGTTATGATGGTAAATTTTATGTTATATGAGGGTTTTTTTTTTTACTATAATAATAAAGAGTAAGGAATATACTTTGGGAATCTGGCTGCCTCTCTTGGGTTCTTGGGGTCTCATTTTATTATATACATGACTTCCATCTAGTCAGTCTAGTCTCCCTAAGCCTTAGTTTCCTCACCTAAAAAATGGAATTTTCATCATAGTACCTACCAATGGATTACTATGAGGATTAAATGAAAGGATCCACAAAAATGCTTCGAGTGGTATTCAACACACAGGAGTCAGTAAGCATTATCTATTATTTTAATGTTACTGCTACTTCTTAAGACCCACCCCCTTGCGTGTGTGTGTGTGTGTGTGTGTGTGTGTGTGTTTTGCATAAACCCAAGAATTAAAGCAGTACTTTAACCTAAGACTTAAAGCAGTACTACTTAACTCTGATGAAATTACAAAGTAAGGCAGCTAGCAAAAATTCATTTTTTTTTCTTTTTTTGGATTTCATGTTGATTTGAGCAAAATCATTGGCTCAGGATGTTGTACTATACTTGGTTCATTGAAAGCCTTTGCCTGTTTTGTTTATTTACTTGTCACTTTATCCCTACGCTCATCTCCATTCACCTAGCCACCATCTTTTGTTTATATGTTTCCTTGTAAAGAAGAGATTTTTTAAAATGCAAGCATTTAAAATTTGTTTAAATGTGACTGGGTTATTTATCTCATTCTATGTCCTATTTTTATTCTTATTGAGCTCTACTTTTTCTTTTCTAAGATTAATTTCACATGCATTAAAATGCTAAGTTTTAGCTGAACAGTTCTGACAAATAAATACACCCATGTGATCCATATCCCTGTCATGATATAGAACTTTCTGACACTTCCCAAAAGTTCCCTCTGGCCTTTCCCAGGCAATTAACCTTTGCTCCCTGCATCCTTCCCCAAGGCAGCCTCTATCCTGACTCTTTTTTTCATCTTAGTTTTGCCTATTTTAGAATTCTGTGCAAATGGAATAATATAGTATATATTATTTTGAGTGTGACTCCTTTAATTCAGTATTATATCTGTGAGATTGATTCATGTTGTTGGAGACATCAGTACTTTGTTCTTCTTTATTGCTAAACTGTGTTCCATTGTACAAAAACACTGCAGTGTGTTCATCACTCTCCTGTTGATGGACATGTGGGTTGTCCCTAGTTTTTATTCTTTTATTGCTATTGTGATTAAAGGTCTTATGAACGTTCCTGTATAAGTCTTTTTGCGGATGTAGTTTTCTTTTCTCTTGGATAGCTACTTACGAGAAGGATTGTTAGGTCAAAGGGTAGATCTATGTATAACTTTATATAAGAACACCAAAGCCTTTAGTTAAGGTGATTATAATAGCTTTTGTACATTTCAGCCAACAATGGATGAAGGTACTGATTGCTCCATGTTTGTTACCATTTGGTGCTGTGTTTTAAACTTTAGCCACTCTAATGGCTACGTTGTGATTTCTTATTTCAGTTTTAATTTGATGATTAACCATGTCAAGCACTTCATCAAGTATGTTTCTTTCATGAATGTTTCTTTATGAGGAGTTTGTTCAAGTTTTTGCCTTTCTCCTCTTTAAGAAATGGGATTTAAAAAAAAAATATTTGTTTATTTGTTGCATTCGGTCTTAGCTGTGGCACAAGGGATCCTCATTGCAGCATGTGGGATCTTAGTTCCCTGACGAGGGATCAAACCCATGTGGTGGATTCTTAACCACTGGACCACCAGGGAAGTCCCAGATTTAAAAAAAAAAAAATTAACACCAAAAACATCTTGTATTGGGGGTGTAGCCAGTTAACAATGTTGTAATGGTTTCAGGTGAACAAGTGAAGGGACTCAGCCATCCATATACATGGTAGCCATTCTCCCCCCAAGCCCCCTCCCATCCAGGCTGGCACATAATGTTGAGCACAGTTCCATGTGCTAAACAACAGGTTTTTGTTGGCTATCCACTTTAAATATAGAAGTTTGTACATGACCTTCCCAAAGTCCTTAACTATCCCTTCCCCCTGGCAACCATGAGTTCGTTTTCTAAGTCTGTGAGTCTCTTTCTGTTTTGTAAGTAAGTTCATTTGTATCATTTCTTTTTTGATTCCACATATAAGGGATGTCATATGATAATTTCACCTCTTCTTCTTGTCTGACTTACTTCACTCAGTATGACACTCTCTAGGTCCATCCATGTTGCTGCAAATGGCCTTATTTCATTCTTTTTAATGGCTGGATAATATTCCATTGTATAAATATATATACACCACATCTTCTTTATCCATTCCTCTGTTGGTGGACATTTCGGCTGTTTCCATGTCTTGGCCGTTGTAAACACTGCAGTGCTCCAGTGAATGCTGGGGTGCCTGTATCTTTTCGGGCCATGTTTTTCTCTGGGCATATATACAAAGGAATGGGATTTTTTTATGTTTTGCTGTTGTGTTGTAGGAACTCTTTATATATTCTGGAAACCTACCTATTCTTTTTCTTAATAGTGTTTTTTGATTAGTGAAAAAGCAATTTCGATGAAACTTATGAATTTTTCTTTTATGGTTATTGCTTTCTGTGTCCTGTTTAAGAAGTTTTCATGCACTCCCGTGTCAGAGATATTTCCCTAGTTTTTTTCTGAAAGCTTTATGGCTTTAGCTTTGTGTATAGGTCCATGATCCAACTCAAATTAACTTTTGAGTGTGCTAGGTGATGGGCAGTAGGGTTTTATCCCCTTAGGCACACCTAGTTACAAGACTATTTACTGAAGGACTTTCCTTTCTCACTGAATTGCTTAGGTGCCTTATAAGTTCTATTAAGGTTTTATTTTGTTGTTGTTGTTGTTGATGCCATAGGATTTTTATCAAACAATTATGTCATCTTCAAATAAAGACAGTTTTACTTCTTTATTTTCAATCTTCATGCCTTTTATTTCTTTTTCTTGCCTTATTGCCTGTCTGGGATTTCTAGCACAATGTTGAATAGGAGAGGAGAGAGTAGACATCCCTGCCTTGTTTCCAATCTTAAAGGGGAAACATTCAGTCTTTTATCATTAAGTATGGCATTATTTGTAGTTTTTGACAATGTTCTTTACTAGCTTGAAGAAGTTCACTTCTATTCCTAGCTTGCTGAGAGTTGTTTTAAATCATGAATGGATATTGAATTTTGTCAAGTGCTTTTTTGGTACCAATTGATAGAAGTTTTTCTACTTACATTGTGAATATGGTATATAACGTTGATTAATTTTTTATCTTGAGCCAATCTTTTATTCCTGGAATATAAGACCCTCTTGCCATGTTGTATTGTTCTTTTTACAGATTGCTGCATTCAATTTGCTAATGTTTTGTTGAGGATTTTTGTCTGTGTTCATCAGAGATGTTGGTCTATAGTTTGTTTCTTTTTGTCTGTTAGCTCCATAAAATAAATTGGGAAGTGTTTTCTCCTCTTCTGTTTTCTGGAAGAGATTGTGTAGAATTGTCATTATTTCTTATTTAAGTATTCAGTTAGAGTTCTCCAGTGAAATGATCTCAAGCAGGTGATTTCTTTTTTGTAATATTTTAAACTATAATTAAATTTCTTTAATAGTTATGTATTCCATTTTGAGTGAGTTTTGGTGGTTTGTGGTTTTTAAGATATTGGTCCATTTTATCTAAGTTATTGGATTTATATGTGAAGAGTTGTTTATAGTAGTTTCCTATTATCCTTTTAATGTCTGCAGAGTTTGTAGTGATACATTCTTTCATTCCTGATAGTGGTAATTTGTTTATTCTTTCACTTTTTTTCCCCTTGGTAAGTGTCACTAAGAGTTTATCAATGTATTCTTTTCAAAGAGCTGAGTTTTGTTTCCATGGATTTTTTAATTTTCTATTATTTTCCAATTATTTTCTATTATTATTTCCCATTTCCTATTATTTTCTGATTTTTTAATTTCATTGATTTTTGTCACTAATACTTAGGTTCTGTTTGCTTTGGATTATTTTTGCTTTTTTAATTTCTTAAGGGGGACATTTAGAATGTTGAATAAGACCTTCTTTCCTAATATACACATTTCATGCTATAAATTTCTTTCTAAGAACAACTTTAACTAGATACCATGAATTTTAATCTATTTTCATTTTCATTTAGTCCAAAATGTTTTCTAATTTCACTTGAGATTGTCTTTATGACCCTTGGGTTATTTAGAAATGTGGATTTTTTTTTAATTTTTAAAATTTTATTTATTTTTGTGTTTTTTATTGAACTATATTTGCTGTATAATATTATATAAATTATAGATATACAATATAATGATTCATAATTTTTAAAGATTACACTCCATTTATTGTTATTATAAAACATTGTCTCAATTCCCCATTTGTACAATATATCCTTGTAGTTTATTTTGTACCTAATAGTTTGTACCTCTGACTCCCCTATCCCTATATTACCCCTCCCCACTTCCCTCTCCCCACTAGTAACCACTGGTTTATTCTCTATATGTGAGTCTGCTTCTTTATTCTTATATTTGCTAGTTTGTTGTATTTTTTAGATTCTACATGTAAGTGATATCATACAGTATTTGTCTTTCTCTGTCTGACTTATTTCATTTAGCATAATGTCCTCCAAGTCCATCCATGTTGCTGCAAATGGCAAAATTTGGTCCTTTTTATGGCTAAGTAACATTCTTTTGTGTGTGTGTGTCTCTGTGTGTGTGTGTGTGTGTGTGGGTGTGGTTATACCACATCTTTATCTATTTTTCTGTTGCTGGACACTTAAGTTGCTTTCATATCTTGGCAATTTAGAAATGTGTTAACTTTCAGTTGTTTTGGGGGTTTTCCTGTTATTGATTTCTAATTTAATTCCATATCATCAGAGAACACACTTTATGTGATTTCAGTTCTTTAAAATTTGTTAAAGTTTATGTTATGATCCAGAACATGGTTTCTTTTGGAGAATGTTTCATGTGCACTTCAAAAAAGTATCTGTTTTGCTGCTATTGGGCAGGGAGTCAATTAGATTTATTTGGTTGCTGATGTTGTTCATTTCTTCTATATTCTTACTAAATTTCTGTATACTAGTTCTGTTAATCACTGAATTCTATTCATTACTGAAATCCACCTCAGGACTTTCATCATGGATATGGGGGCAAAGAGAGTAGAGAAAAGAAAAGAAGAGACACAACTAAAAGGTTCTGTTAGAGCTTTCTCTGTCTAAGGAATTACTTAGCTGGCTAAGGAATGTTACTTAGCCATAAATAGGACAAAATTTTGCCATTTGCAGCAACATGGATGGACTTGGACATTATGCTAAGTCAGAGAAAGACAAATACTGTATGATATCACTTATATGTAGAATCTAAAAAAATACAACAAAATACTGAATATTCCCCAGTACCCACTTTTGAATTTTGAGTTGCTTTGAGTTCAAGTCAGGGCATACTGAAGGAAAAAACAGTAAACTTCTCTGGTGGCTCAGATGGTAAAGAATCCACATGCAATGTGGGAGACCTGGGTTTGATCTCTGGGTTGGGAAAATCCCATGAAAGAGGGCATGGGCATGGCCACCCACTGCAGTATTCTTGCCTGGAGAATCCCCATGAACAGAGGAGCCTGGTAGGCTACAGTCCATGAGGTCTCAAAGAGTCGAACACGACAGAGCGACTAAGCACAGCACTGCTGACTTGCTGGTGCTTTGAATTCTCATCTTCCTCAAATCTTCCTCAATCTGCTTGCTACTATTTACTTTTCAGAATTGTCAGATAACTATTCTATGCATGCATTCTGTGCAGGTTTTATAGGAATAGCCTATGGGAGAGATAGATGCAATATGCTTAATTCATCTTAGCTAGAATCAGAACCAAACTACTGTCCCTTCTGGTTGTTTTAAATTTTCTTATCTCTTCGATGTCTGCATGATGCATCAAGATATCTCCTTTTTCATGGATGATAAAAGCATTTATATTTCCTCTTTATTTATTTTGATCTTAGTATGAGATTATCCATTTTATTAAAGAACCAATTTTAGGCTTTGTTAATTTTCTCTACAGTTTGTTTTCTATTTATTTTCTATTGCTATTGCTTTTCCAGAGAAGGCAATGGCACCCCACTCCAGTACTCTTGCCTGGAAAATCCCATGGGCGGAGGAGCCTGGTGGGCTTCAGTCCATGGGGTTGCTAAGAGTCGGACATAACTGAGCGACTTCACTTTCACTTTTCACTTGCGTGCACTGGAGAAGGAAATGGCAACCCACTCCAGTGTTCTTGCCTGGAGAATCCCAGGGAAGGGGAAGCCTGGTGGACTGCTGTCTATGGGGTCGCACAGAGTCGGACACGACTGACGTGACTTAGCAGATTGCTTTTCTAGTGTTGTTGTTTGTTGTTTCATTGCTAAGTCGTGTCTGACTCTTTTGTGACTCCATAGACTGTAACTCACCAGGCACCTCTGTCCATGGGGTTTCCCAGGCAAAAAATTGGAGTGGGTTGCCATTTCCTTCTCCTGGGGATCTTCTGACCCAGGGATTAAACCTGCATCTCCTACCTGACAGGAGGATTCTTTACCACTGAGCCACCTGGGAAGACCAGTGTTTTCTTTATTATTTCCTTTTTTTCCCAATGCTATCTTTATTATTTCCCTTTTTTCTCTTAGCTTTTAGTTTAATTCTATCACCATTTTCTAGTTTCTTAAAGTGGAAAGTTAGATTATTTACTGTAAGCCTTTCTTCCTATCTAATATAAGTGTTTAGCACTATAAATTTCCCTATAAATACCAGATTATCTTCATAACATAAATTTTGATATGTTGCATTTTTATCATTGTTTGAAATATTTTTCTGATTTCCTTGTGATTTCATTTTTGTTCCATGGGTGATCTAGAAGTATATTGTTTAATTTTCTAATATTTAAGAGTTTTCTAGTACTCTTGCCTGGAAAATCCCATGGGCGGAGGAGCCTGGTGGGCTTCAGTCCATGGGGTTGCTAAGAGTCGGACATAACTGGGCGACTTCACTTTCACTTTTCACTTTCATGCATTGGAGAAGGAAATGGCAACCCACTCCAGTGTTCTTGCCTGGAGAATCCCAGGGAAGGGGAAGCCTGGTGGACTGCTGTCTATGGGGTCGCACAGAGTCGGACACAACTGAAGCGACTTAGCAGCAGCAGCAGATATCTTATTGCTATTCAGTCAGTTCAGTCACTTAGTTATGTCCAACTCTTTGTAACCCCATGGACTGCAGCATGCCAGGCTTCCCTGTCCATCACCTACTCCCTGAGTTTGCTCAAACTCATGTCCATTGAGTCGGTGATGCCATCCTTACCATCTTATCCTCTGTTGTCCCCTTCTCCCACTCCTGCCTTCAGTCTTTCCCAGCATCAGCGTCTTTGCATCAGTTCTTTGCATCAGGTGGCCAAAGTATTGGAGTTTCAGCTTCAGCATCAGTCCTTCCAATGAATATTCATTGACTGGTTTGACCTCCTTGTAGTCCAAGGAACTCTCAAGAGTCTTGTCCAACACCACAGTTCAAAAGCATCAATTCTTCAGTGCTCAGCTTTCTTTATAGTCCAACTCTCACATCCATGCATGACTACTGGAAAAATCATAGCTTTAACTAGATGGACCTTTGTTGACAAAGTAATGTCTCTGCTTTTTAATACACTGTCTAGGTTGGTCATAGCTTTTCTTCCAAGGGGCAGGCATCTTTTAATTTCATGGCTGCAGTCACCATCCGCAGTGATTTTGGAGCCTAAGAAAATAAAGTCTGTTACTTTCCATTGTTTCCCCATCTATTTGCCATGAAGTGATGGGACCGGATGCCATGATCTTAGTTTTTTGAACGCGGAGTTTTTTTAATTTATTTTTTATTTAAGGATAATTGCTTTATGAATGTTGTTTTAAGCCAACTTTTTCATTCTTCTCTTTCACTTTCATCCGGAGGCTCTTTAGTTCTTCTCTTTCTGCCATAAAGGTGGTATAATCTGCATATCTGAGGTTATTGATATTTCTCCTGGAAATCTTGATTCCAGATTGTGCTTCATCCAGTCCGTCATTTCTCATGATGTACTCTGCATGTAAGTTAAATAAGCACAGTGACAATATACAGCCTTCATGTACTCCTTTCCCAATTTGGAACCAGTCCATTGTTCCATGTCCGATTCTAACTGTTGCTTCTTGACTTGCATACAGATTTCTGAGGAGGCAGGTCAGGTCGTCTGGTATTCTTGTCTCTCCACACAGTCAAAGGCTTTGGCATAGTCAATAAAGCAGAAGTAGATGTTTTTCTGGAATTCTCTTGCTTTTTCTATGATCCAACAGATGTTGGCAATTTGATTTCTGGTTCTTCTACCTTTTCTAAATCCAGCTTGAACATCTGGAAGTTCACGGTTCACATACTATTAAAGCCTGGCTTGGAGAATTTTGAACATAACTTTGCTAGCATGTGAGATGTGTGCAAATAACATTCTTTGGCACTGCCTTTCTTTGGGATTGGAATGAAAACCAACCTTTTCCAGTCCTGTGGCTTATTGCTATTAATTTCTGATTTGATTCCTTTGTGGTTTGTACAATGCTTTGATAAAATTTCAGTGTCTTAAAATTTATCGTCTTATTTTACAGCCCAGCAATACCTTGAATATTCCATGGGCACTTGAAAAGAATGTGTATTCTGCAGTTGCTGAGTATAGTGTTATATATATCAATTCAATCACCCTGGTTGATAGGGTCACTCAGATTTTCCATATCCAGACTAATTTGATTTCTGCTTTTTATATCAATTGCTTAGAGATGGATTTTAAAATCTCAACCCCAATTATGGACTTATTTCTAAATATTTATTTATACCTCATATAAAGAGAATCATACAATAATTGTACTTTGTGTCTGGTTTATTTCACTTTGGAGCTTCTTTGGTGGCTCAGACAGTAAAGAATCTGCCTGCAGTGCAGAATATCCAGGTTTGAAGCCGGGGTCAGGAAGATCCCCTGGAGAAGGGAATGGCAACCCACTCAAGTACTCTTGCCTGGAGAATCCCATGGAAAGAGGAACCTGGTGGACTATTGTCCATGGGGTCGCAAAGAGTCAGATATGACTGAGTGACTAACACTTTAACTTAATTTCACTTAGCATAATCTGTTCAGAGTTCATTTATGTTGTAGCATATATCAGAATGTACTTCCTTTTGAGGATGGTAATAATATTCCACTGTGCCTATACCACATTTTGTTTATCCATTCATTTGTTGGTGGACATTTGGGCTGTATCCACCTTTTGCCTATTGTGAATAATGTTGCTGGGAACATTGGTGTACATACTTTTTTAAAAGGAGCGATCTTATAACTTATTTAGCATCTATAGCTAAGAGCTGAATTGCTGGGTCAACAAGGTATTTGTAATCTTATTTATTTATTTTTGACTGCACTGTGTCTTTGTTGCTGCATGCAGGTTTTCTGTAGTGGTGAGCAAGGGCTGCTCTTCATTGCAGTGTATGGGTTGTAATCTTATCTTACTTATCTTTCTAGATGGTTCACCAGAGTGTCTGGACCAACCTACATTCTCATCAGCAGTGCATGAGCGTCCCTGTAGCTCCCTTGCATTCCACCAACACTGATATCCAGCTTTCTATTTTTTGCCAGTTTAATAGTTGTGAAATAATACCTACTTCTCTGATTACTAGTCTCCAGTGTTTAAAGTCTCTCACATTTAAAGACCTCCAGAGGAAGCTCTGTGGACATTCCCCACCATCTTCCACCTTAGCGTTTAACCAATTCATGGTTAGAAACTGTTCTAACCAAAATCTTCCTTATTGCTCATGAATGCAGCTCTTCATCTGTTTGTTTTAATTAAAAAGGGCATAGGAAGGAGCCCTTTGCTTTTCATAATCTCATTTTGGGCCATTTTCTCTTCCAGCCTCTAACTTCAGTAGAAGCCTTCCCAGAATCCACCACCCAGGTCTCAGACACCCCTGAATGTCTGCTGAATGTGACTATGACAGCCAGCTCTGAGTGCAGCAGCCCAAAGATGGACAGGGTGGCCTCTGAATGCAAGCCACAGCAGGTGCCTTGGTACCTCATCCCAGAAAAAGTATCAAACGGTTTTCTGCCTACAAAATCCCAGAGCTTCTCGTGGAGTCCGAACCCAAGCTGGACTTTGCTAAAGAATGGCCTGAAGAAGCAGCATCCCATGTCAGAGCTGTTCACCAAGGTTCAACTGAGAGAGAAGCTGTCTTTGTTCCCAGCTCACTACAACCCAAAGCTGGTGCTGAGTGACCAGTCACGTGAGTGTCAGTGTGTTTGAAGATGTGCCAAGAGCATAGGGGATGAAGAAACCAACAGGACCAGCCTAATCTTGGGGAGTGCCCCATCTGAGGGGGGCCAAAACCCCTGCCTTCAGGGAGATCCCAGTCTGATAGTGGAGACATAGTCTTTGTACTTAGGGAGTCTCTAGCCTTAATGGGAAAGCAAAAAAAAAAAAAAAAGTGATAAAAATAGAATGCTATGTCTAAGTACCCTTTTCAATCTTTTTTGGTTCTTATTCAAATGAAGCCCATTCAGCTGAGCCTGTACAAGTTTGGGGTGTTAAGTCTGGAAAAAAAAAAAAGGGGGAAGAGAAACTATTTGGAAGAAAGGCGCAGTGGCTGATTCTAATTAAGGAGCTTCAGCCAGTTTTAAGCAGGAGACCCTAGTGGGAGGTGGCCTTTGCCAGGAATTTGTGCTGAGTCCAGCAGCACAGATTGATGATGCCAATGACTTTGCCTTTCCAGAAAACCCCTCCCTGCTCCGGGAGTCCTACTTTCGCAGCCGAAGCTCTGGTGAGAAAAGGCAGCTGGATGTGCCCTCCTTCTTCTTCTTACAGAATTCTCACAGCCATGATGTTTCCCTGAAAGACCTGCTGGTAGTTGCCACTCCAGCCCGACTGGACCCAAGGCCTGGCAGAAGCCATACAGGTGCTTTGAAAGACCTGTGTATGCAGGATCAGGAAGCATACAGTCACTACCTGATCTCTGGCCAAAGAGGATGTGAGAGGAACTAGGTAGGCCCACTTATATTCCCTTCATGTGTCTACAGCATTGGCAGGCACTCTTACATATATTTCTGGAATGTTGGGTAGGTAGGTGGGCAGATAGATTCATAAAGACACGCAGGTAAGTAGACAGTTAAGACTCACCTCAGGGCTTCCCTGCTGGCTCAGTGGTAAAGAATCCGCCTATCAATGCAGGAGACATGGGTTCAGTCCCTGGTCCGGGAAGACCCATGTGCTGCGGGGCAATGAAGCCTGTCCACCACAGCTGCTGAGCCTGTGCTCTGGAGCTTGGGAGCCACAGCTACTGAAGCCCCGCCTACAGCCTGTATTCTGCAAGAAGAGAACCCACCATGATGAGAAGCCTGCACACCGAAATGAAGAGTAGCCGCTGCCTCTCACAACTAAAGAAAGCCTGCACACAGCAACGGAAACCTAGCACAGTCCAAAATAAATAATATGTTTTAAAAAAAGACTCACCACAGTCAAAATGTGACCCCCTTGCAATGTATCGATGTGTTTCTACTATGACTGATCTGGCCCCGCTGTTTTAAGTACACTTTGCCTTGTTTTCCACTTCTGGCTGAAATTGAGACAGTCCCTAATGCCGGCCCTGGAAGTAGAACCATGTTAACCATGAAAAGGTTGATCTCCATATCTTTTGTCCTCTGCCAGCCTAGCCTACTTAGGTCCAGGGCACTTGACCTGAGACCTGACCCTGTAAGGCGTGTACTAAGGGGACAGAACAACAGGACACTGGCGCCTGAGATCTGGAAACAAAGATCCTTAAGCTTTTACTTATTTACTTATTTATGGCTATACTGAGTTTTCATTCCTGTGCACAGGCTTTCTCTAGTTGCACTGAGCTGGGGCTACTTTTCTTCACAGTGTGAAGGCTTCTCATTGTGGTGGCTTCTCTTGTGGAGCACCAGCTCTAGGCCCAGGGACTCCAGTAGTTGCCGCACATGGACTCTAGAGCACAGGCTAAGTAGTTGTGGTACGGCGCACGTACACTTGGAATCTTGTCCTGGACCAGGGATTGAACCTGTGTCCCCTCTATTGGCAGGCAGATGCTTAACTACTGGACAACCAGGAAAGTTCAAAGACCCTTAAGCTTTAATTCCACTGTGTAAAAGCACCAAAGAGATGGCAAGGGAGCCCTCTGTCAGAGCATTAGTGCTTCTGAAGGAAGGTGATATGTAAAAATTTAGAGCTCTACAAGATAGCATTGCCTATGGTGGAGGGTTAGAACTGGACATGAAACAACAGACTGGTTCCAAAAGGGAAAGGAGTACGTCAAGGCTGTATATTGTCACGACTGCTTATTTAACTTATATACAGAGTACATCTTGAGAAACGCTGGGCTGGATGAAGCACAAGCTGGAACCAAATTTGCCAGGAGAAATATTAATAACTTCAGATATGCAGATGACACCACTCTTATGGCAGAAAGAGAAGAACAACTAAAGAGTCTCCTGATGAAAGTGAAAGAGGAGAGTGAAAAAGTTGGCTTAAAACTCAACATTCAGAAAACTAAGATCATGGCATCTGGTCCCATCACTTGATGGCAAATAGATGGGGAAACAGTGGAAACAGTGACAGACTTTATTTTCTTGGGCTCCAAAATCACTGAAGATGGTGACTGCAGCCATGAAATTAAAAGACACTTGCTCCTTGGAAGGAAAGTTATGACCAACCTAGACAGCATTTTAAAAAGCAGAGACATTATTTGCCAACAAAGGTCCATCTAGTCAAAGCTTTTTTTCCAGTAGTCACATGTGGATGTGAGAGTTGGACTATAAAGAAAGCTGAGTGCTGAAGAATTGATGCTTTTGAACTCTGGTGTTGGAGAAGATTCTTGAGAGTTCCTGGGACTGCAAGGAGATCCAACCAGTCCATCCTAAAGGAAATCAGTCCTGAATATTCATTGGAAGGACTGATGCTGAAGCCGAAACTCCAATACTTTGACCACCTCATGCGAAGAACTGACTCATTGGAGAAGACCCTGATGCTGGGAAAGATTGAAGGCAGGAAGAGAAGGGGACAACAGAGAATGAGATGGTTGGATGGCATCACCAACTCAATGGACATGGGTTTGGGTGGACTCCAGAAGTTGGTGATGGACAGAGAGGCCTGGCATGCTGCAGTCCATGGGGTCACAAAGAGTCAGACACGACTGAGTGACTGAACAGAACTGAACTGATGGTGGAGCGATTTATACTGCTTGACTGCCTATAGGAGATACATTTTAATCATCTCATTCACTTCTGCCACCTAAAACAGACTGACCGGACAGTCTGACCTGGCCGCCTTGTGACCTATAGTTCACACTGCAGAAGGGCTGACGAGTGAATATCAGCCCATATGCATCACTTTGGGTGCTCATAAAAATGCACATTCCAAGGCCTGCTCCTGGAAATTCTGAATCAGTAGGTCCTACTGAGGGGTTCAGGAATCTGCATTTTAAGAAGTTATCATCCACCTCACTTTAAAAAATATTAAAATCCACCTCACTTTAAGAAGTTCCACTACATGTTCTGATGATCCTCTCACCACCCTCAAAGGAAAAAATTGGCCTAGTGTTTCCCAAACTTCCGTGATGATATGAATTGTGTGGGGGCCCTTGTTAAGCCTGTAGTTTCCAAGGCCACACCTCTGGAAATCCTGACATGAGATTTGGGACAGGCCACTGGGAATTTGCCTTTTGAAGACATCTCTCTAGTGTGGAAATGAAGACTATCCTACATGTAGACCCGAGCCTGGGCAGAGGAACCTGTGATGGCCACCCTGACCTGTGGACCTGTTATAGGAACAAAACTCCTCAGTCCTGATGGGGCTCAAACCCACCCCCACTGTCTCTGGTTCATGATTTTCTAGAATTTTAAGTTATTTATGCTCCTACTTTTAAAGGGAAGGATAGGGGACTTCCCTGGTAATCCCTGGTGGTCCAGTGGTTAAGAATTCACCTTGTGATGCACGGGACATGGGTTCAACCCCTGATAGGGGACTAAGATCCCGTATGCCTTGGAGCAACTGCACTTGTGTGCCGCAACTAAGACCTGATGCAGCCAAGTAAATAAATATTTTTTAAAGTGAGGTGGATGATATGTGGTTGGGGCGGGGGTTAGTCGCTAAGTTGTGTCTGACTCACTGTGACCCCACGGACTGTGGCCTGCAAGGCCCCTCTGTCCATGGGATTTCCATGGACAAGAATACTAGAGTGAGTTGCCATTTACTTCTCCAGGGGATCTTCCTGACCCAGGGATCAAACCTGGGTCTCCTTGCATTGCAGTTAGATTCTTTACCAACTGAACCACTAGGAAGCCTGGGGCATGAAAACTTATATGCAATATGAGTGTTAAAATAAAGTTATAATGATCAGAAGCCACACTGAGAAAGGGAGAAATAATTATATTGAAAGGGTATGATTAAGTGCTTCCTAAAATGACAATTTAATTTGGCTTTGGACCTCTTAGCAGAAAAAATAACATTGTATCCTGTTTTGGACTTTTTTGTCTCCCTAATCAGAGACTCCCAAAGGACATAGACTATGTCTGCACCGTCACACTGGGGTTTCCCTGAAGGCAGGGTCTTCATCCTCCTACCCCAACGCCAGAGAGGGCACTCCCCAAGATTAGGGCTGGTTCTGTGGGTTTCT
This sequence comes from Bubalus bubalis, assembly GCF_019923935.1. Classification (NCBI taxonomy): domain Eukaryota; kingdom Metazoa; phylum Chordata; class Mammalia; order Artiodactyla; family Bovidae; genus Bubalus; species Bubalus bubalis. The sequence goes on along the minus strand of NC_059159.1, from coordinate 25,327,755 downwards.
TCATCCCCTAAGCTCTTGGCTACTTCTACATCTACTTCTGCTTCACTGACTATACTAAAGTCTTTGTGTGGATCACAACAAACTGTGGAAAATTCTTAAAGAGTTGGGAATGCCAGGCCACCTTACCTGCCTCCTCAGAAACCTGTATGCAGGTCAAGAAGCAACAGTTAGAATTGGACATGGAACAGTGGACTGGTTCAAAATTGGGAAAGGAATATGTCAAGGTTGTATATTGTCACTCTGCTTATTAACTTATATGCAGAGTACATTATGCAAAATGCTGGGCTGGATGAAGCACAAGCTGGAATCAAGTTTGCCAGGAGAAATATCAATAGCCTCAGATATGCAAATGACACCACTCTTATGGCAGAAAGTGAAGAGGAACTAAAGAGCCTCTTGATGAAGGTGAAAGAGGAGAGTGAAAAAGCTGGCTTAAACTCAACATTCAGAAAACTAAGATCATGGCATCCAGTCCCATCACTTGATGGCAAATAGATAGGGAAACAATGGAAACAGTGACAGACATTATTTTCTTGGGCTCCAAAATGACTGCAGATGGTGATTGCAGCCATGAAATTAAAAGATGCTTGCTCCTTAGGAGAAAAGCTATGACCAATCTAGACAGTGCATTAAAAAGCAGAGTCATTACTTTGCCGACAAAGGTCGGTCTAGTCAAAGCTATGGTTTTCCCAGTAGTCATGTATGGATGTGAGAGTTGGACCGTAAAGAAGGCTGAGCACTGAAGAATTGATGCTTTTGGACTGTGGTGTTCCAGAAGACTCTTGAAAGTCCCTTGGACTGCAAGTCAATCAAACCAGTTAATCCTAAAGGAAATCAGTCCTGAATATTCATTGGAAGGATTGATACTGAAGCTCCAATACTTTGGCCACCTGATGTGAAAAACTGACTCATTGGAAAAGACCCTGATGCTGGGAAAGATTGAAGGCAGGAGGAGAAGGGGATGACAGAGGATGTGATGGTTGGATGGCATCACCAACTCCATGAACATGAGTTTGAGCAAGCTCTGGGAGATGGTGAGGACAGGAGAGCCTGGCGTGCTGCAGTTCATTGGGTCACAAAGAGTGGGACATGACTGAGCGACTGAACAACAGCAACCTCTTGGCACATCTCTGTACACACTGGCACTCATGTAACTAGTCTGGGAACAAAGATAGCTCTCTCTCAGTTGAACCTTGGTGAACAGCTATGACATGGGATGCTGCTTCTTCAGGCCATTCTTTAGCAAAGTCCAGCTTGGATTTGGACTCCATGAGAAGCTCTGGGATTTGTAGGCAGAGAAGGTTTTAATATTTTCTCCTAAATGAGTAAAGATAAATTTACTCATCTAGTAAACAGGTGATTCTTTAGGGGTGATTCTTTTCACTGCCTCTGATTTCTAAGAGCAGTTTGTCATGTGGTCACTTGCCATTATGGACTTTTTCTACCATAGTAGACGATGGCTGAAGGTACTGGCATGTTTTCTGATGAATATTAATGATGGTAAAATTTACTCTTTTTTTTTTGGTAATGTACTCTATAGGCACTAGCACTCTCTCTCTCTTTGTATATATATAATTTAATTTCAATCATAATTGTGAAGTTTAGAAAAGAAAAAACCGAGGCTCAAAGAGCATAAGGTTTAACATTCAGGAGGTTCCACAGCTTTCAGTGGTGAAGGGTTTGAGTCAGATGTTTCTGATTCCCAATCCTCAAGCTCTACAACCACTCTTTCTTTCAAGTGGTATTTTTAATATTAGTCTTCAGTTAGAGCTAAGGGAATGATAAATGGCTCTTTAGTGAAGGTATTTCTGTAGGAAGCAGTGGTGGCCACGGCCAAGCAGGGCATTCCAGGGTATTGTGTGGAGTCACCAGATCTCAGAGCTTATCCTCTGTTTTTAGGTCAAGTAATGGCTTCTCAAAATTCCCAGCTGATCAGACTGCAAGGAACTGACACATACAAGGCAAACTGGCAAAAGTCTAATTATATGCAGCAGAATGCCTATCAACGTGTTGGTTTACAAATGGAGCAGGATGTGGTATGAGAATAGGGCTTCTGCATAATGCTTGAATTAGAGAAGGAAAGCGCAGAGCAGATGTTCAGATTACAGATCATGAACTTTCTCTGTAGATATAATAACAATACCTTCCACACATCACGTTTACCTACTGTCTCTCATGTAATCCTCAGGTCAATGCTGTGAGGTTGGCAAGACAGAATTATTCCCTTATCCTCAATTTGCAGAGGAAGAGAATCAAGGTTTGGGAACATTAACTGATTTGCCCAATGTCATACAGTGGTGGGTTCCGGTGTTTCTTCCTCTTGACCAATCTGCCATGAACTTAGATCCCATCCTGACTCATGTGGGAAAGGGAGCCCTGACAAATTCCTCCATTTTTCTGCTTAAATCTCTATAACCTCATGATCCTTCCTTGGGATCCACTTTCGCAGTGAGGCCACTGAGGTCAGGGCTTCAGATCTGCTAACAGTTGAGCTTTAGGGGATAAGTAGTCCCTTGTAGGACTTAAGGATGATTTAAAGCTTGCTAATGCAGGGTGCTTGGCAACCTCCTCGATAAATGTAGCTACAGTGATGATGGTGGTAATGATACTGTGCTGATGCTGTTGAGCCCAACACAGACTGGACACTTGTTTTGGGTGTATTAAAAGTTTTGCCTACAGTATCTCAATCCTCAAAGCAACTCTTTGTGGTAAGTACCACTGTTATTCTCTTTTTTCAAATGAGGAAACCAAGGTTTAGAGAACTTAAGTAACTTGCCCAAGGGCACACAGATACTGGGAGCTAAGTTTGTGCTCTTAACAAGTACCACTTGTTGTCTCTGGACCAGCCAGACTGGCAGCTCTTAAATGATCCTTGTCAAATGTTTGGGGCTATGATAAGGATTCAGGAATATGAATGTTGTGTAGGTAAAATGAGTTTCTGGTTACTGTGGATGTGAATCACCACAAGATAGGAATGGTGATGATGAAAGTTAATTGACTTAAATATTCTAGAAGCCATTTTAAAGAAAAATCTAAGAAAAAAAATCTTTTTTTTTTCTTTCCAGAGTCAGACTGGATTTCTGCCATTTCTTCCTCTTTCTCCCAGGAAATGATTTGTCTCTTCCTACAGTGTCTACGATACCTGCAGAAGCAACTGAAAGTTTTATTTCCTCATCTAGAGAGCCTGGTCTTATGACTACCTCCCTTTAGCACTACAGAAGCTAACAGCCTTGCCTTTTGTCCCACCCCCTCAGTTAGCTTACAGTACTGGAGGACCACAACTTCTGGGAGTTATGGGTGCTGCCCCAGGACACGTCCTAGCTGCCCCACCAGTGGCGTTCTTATGGGTCCCTCACACAGCACTGCCATCCAGGACACTCCCAAGGATAGAGCAACATGAAGGGAGGAGTGTTGCAAGGAAGGACTCCCCATTTCCAGAAGTCCAGAGCCCTCAGGGCACCACCAGGTCAGTGTCAGTGGTCTTCAACTCCAGAGAGAAAAGACAAAGAGCTAGGCTTGATGGAGAACTCTGAGCCCCGAGTAAGGGAATCAGGACAGCTGTAGCTTCATCAGGTAAAGACCAGACCTCCTCCTACACCAGCAGCTCTGTGCCCAAGTATCTTCCAGCTGCCTTCCCTACCATCCGAACTCAGATTGCCTTTTCTGATGCCACAATCACTGTTCGGCTGCCATAGGTCATAGTCTGGCCCAGAGAAAATGTGTAAGACTTGCTGAAATGGGACTTCCTAGAAGCTCTGTATCTTTCCCTTTTTGTCCCTAGTCACCAACCCCAGCCAATCAAGGTTCCTGAGTTGATAAAATGGAAGTCTCTTAAGGTGAAGCCAGAATTATTTGTCTTCCTAAGGGACAATTTGGTGCCAGCACTTTTGAACCTAACGACGGGGTCACCTTCAGGGTCGTGCAGTCTATGCAGTCGCACAGGGCTCCACGCTAGGAAGGCCTTGCATCTGGTTTAATGCTGTTACCATCTTGAAATTCTGAATAATTTGTGAACAAGGAGTCTTGTATTTTCATTTTTGCACTGGGCCCACCAAATTAGGTAGCCGATCCTGCCTAGAGGCTGTGATGGCTCTGGGTTGTCCAAAGGCAAAATATTATTAAGAGTGGGGTGCTTTCCTAGCCCCACCTGCCTCCTGCTTGTTCAGCCATGGGGCTATGCAGAGCAATTGTCTGCTGAATGCTTACGGGGGACAAAAATGCTCGTGGCAGTCCTTGCCCCCATGGAGTGTGCGGTGGGGTAAGACGGGTCCCCAGATAACTAGTCGGATTTCAGTTCCACTAAAGAAGAGCATCGGTGGATGAGAAGGAAATGCCCTCACACCCAGTTGTGAAGATTAAGTCTGCTTCATTAGAAGAGGTGATATTTGAGGTGACGGAAAAAGATAAATGGATTTTTTAATTAAAAATTTTAATGTAAAAAATTTCACATTGCAGTGATGATTTATTTGCCTTTGTATGAAATTTTGTATAAAAATTTAGGTTCAAAATGCCTTTCCTTCAAAAAAATTTTTCAATTGAAATACAATTGACATACAATATTATATCAGTTTCGGGTGTACAACATAGTGGTTCAACATTTACACACCTTGTGAATTGATCACCACCATAAATGTAGTAACCATCTGTTACCAAAGTATTACGATATTACTGACTACATACCCTATGCTGTACATTACATCCCTGAGATTTATTTATTTTATAACTGGAAGTTTGTTTCTCTTAAATCCCCTTCACCTATTTAGCCAACCTGCCTTCCCTCTGGTGGTTACCAGTTTGTTCTTTGTATCTATGAGTCTGTTTCTGTTTTGTTTGTTCATTTGTTTTGTTTTTTAGCCCACATATAAGTGAAATAATACGGCATTTGTCTTTCCGTGTCTAACTTATTTCACTTAGCATAACACTCTCTAGAACTATCCATGTTGTCGCACATGGCAAGATTTCATTCTTTTTATGGCTAAGGAATATTCCATTGTGTATGTACACTACATCTTCTTCATCTATTTATCTATCAAAGGACACTTATGTTACTTCCATAACTGGGCTATTGTAAATGATGTTGGAATGAACATAGGGGTGCATATATCTTTTCTAGTTAGTGTTTTGATTTTCTTTGGATAAATACCCAAAAGCAGAATTTCTGGATCATATGGTTAGTTCTATTTTTAATTTTTTGAGGAACCTCTATACTGTTTTCCATAGTAGCTGCACCAATTTGCATTCCCACCAACAGGACATGAGGATTCCCTTTTCTCCACATCCTCACCAACACTTGCTGCCTGTTACACCCTGATAATCAGTTATGTTGAGCATCTTTTCACGTGTTGACCAGCTATATGTCTTTTTTTGGGAAAATGTTCAGGCCTTCTGCTCATTTTTAATTGGATTGTTTGGCTTTAAAAAAATTTGCATTGAGTTTTGTGAGTTCTTTATATATTTTAGATGGTAACCCTTTACTGGGTATGTCATTTACAAATATCTTTTCCCTATAAACAGGGTTTTAAAAAGTGAGTATGAGGTGTGGGACTGAGGAATAAAGTTCTGGAAGAAAATATAAACAACCCGGGACAAAAGAAGTAAAGTCTAGTCCAATTTGGCTGGATCCGAAAGGATAACTGGGAGATGACAATGGAAAGATAGTTTAAAAGAGGGCCTTGGAGACCCAGGTGTTCTTTGTTTCATTATCGTAAACTTCATGATGATGGTGAACTAGTTTGTGGCTGTCTCTCCACTGGACTGTACCATATGTCTACTTCTTTGTATCCCCTGCTTTCAGCCTGGTGCTTAGCACCAAACTGTGATTCAGTAAATACTTGCCAAATGAATTGATGTAGTGGAGAGTCTAAAATGTTTTCCTGGGAAATGTTAACCTAATTTAATAGGCAGTAGGAAACCACTGGAGAAGGAAATGGCAACCCACTCCAGTGTTCTTGCCCTGGAGAATCCCATGGACGGAGAAGCCTGGTAGGCTGCAATCCATGGGGTCGCACAGAGTCAGACACGACTAAAGCGACTTAGCAGCAGCAGCAGCAGGAAACCACTAGAGGTTTTTGAATGGGATAGGTTTTATTTAGTGTTAGAAAGGTGAATCTCATAGTAGATGGTAGAATGGATGACTAATAAGGGGGAGAGAACAAAGCTGGGAGAGAGGTGAGAAGGCTCATACAATGATCCAAGCCCTTGCAGCCCCTATCAGGATGGCTGACTGTGGGAAAGAAAGGGAGACAGGGGAGACAAACATTGTAGAGCTGGGACAGAGCAGCTGAATGAATGGAGGGGGAAAAGGAAAGGAAACAAGAAAGATGGCCTCAAAAGAACTGAGTCCCGTCAAAGAAAATAGGAACTTTGGAGCTTTGGGGGATGGAGATCAGAGTATTTGTTTCATAAAGCAGATGGATGAGTTCCTGTCTCCAGATGGATTTAAAAGAGCAGCACTGAAGGACACGTTTCCAAATACAAAAATGATTTTCTGAAGACAAAGCTGTTAAATGCAGCCATGTTGGATCAGGAAGGTTCTCTAGGCTCAAAACTATCTGGGCAGCTTAAAAAAACTATCCAGTGCCTCCACTCCCTCAGACGAAATTAGTCAATCTGGCTGAGGTAGGGGGTATTAACCTTGGATTTAGAAATCTCCCTCAGAGGGTCCTGGTACATAGTGAAGTTCGGGAGCCACTAATCTGACTCATCCCATTGGACAGCTGTGGCCACCTCAAACAGGCAAAATGAGTCCAGGTTTCCCTCCACCCTGGCAGGGGGTGTGAGGCGAGCAGACTGGCAGCTGTTCCAAGCATCCTCCCCCTCCCATACTGGATGATTACATGAGCCAAATGTAATCATTCACAAGCCTTGTCTTTACAGCTGGCATGTCACTTAGCTTAATTACAGCACACAGTGGCATTTCAACTCAAGGAATCTAAAAAAGCAATAAAATGGGTTTTGCAAATTGTTAGAAAGGCAATGAAGACCTTGAAACTGCAATTTACTAAGCATTGCTTTCAATTATTTTCCATTCTCCAGGCATGACTCTAAGTTATTAACCGGCAGCCTAGGAAAGCCAATCGGCAATGTGTCCTGCGGAGGATATTGCACGTCTCCTGAGAGCACACTATGTGCTCGGGAGGTGGTGAGAGGCTCAGGAGCTGCCCTGAGGTGGGAAAGGATCATTCTGAGCATGTGTTTTTCCCACCATGCACCTGCTGATCATGCTTCTGCCATGATTTTCCTGAACCACAGGCCATGACTGGTCTGGGGTGGCCTCAGTAAACCCCCCTTCCTTTTTATTCCTGAACATCTACTGTCCCGAAAAAGTGTGAGGAAAAAAAGCAAAACCTAGGACTTAATTTTTTTAAATTTAGATTTTGTGCTTGATGTCTTCAGCTCCCTGTCTGATTTCTTTTGCTATTTCCTGGTTCCTTTTAATTCTTGAGTACGTACTCTTTGGGCAGCCATTTTAAAGGGAAAGACTGTGGTATCTCTCTACCACCCTGCTTTCCTGAGCCTAGGAGTCTTAGGAATGATAATAAAAAGAGACTCTACCCATCTGAGAAGGGGGCGGAAGCAGCAGGGAGTCACAGCATCCCCTTGCTGTGAGCAACATTGGTCAGCATGACAATCAGGAGCAGAGTGCCAGCTGCCTCTGCAGTCATGCCAGGCAGGAGAGCAAACACCCAAATCCTGTTGGCAAACCCAGCAGGGCCATCACAACGTGGCCAAAGTAAACAGGGGCTGGGGCAGCCTGCTGAGATGGACTCTCACTTGCCCTTGGATCTGGTAGAGGGTGAGACCGAGCCAGCTGAGCCCAGGGGTCAGGTCATTGAATAGCCAGAGGGACACTCGTACCCATCCCTGGGTTGGGGCAAAACCTGGACCCTTGCTATCCTTGCCATGATCCCTTTTGAGTTAGGCACAGGCCAGGGAACATATGATGATCAAGCATGTTCCCATGTATTACTTTGTTTATTCTTCACAGCAGGCTTATAGATCAGTATTATCCCCATCTTGCAGATGAGAAAACTGAGGCAAGGAGACATTAAAGACACAGAGCCAGGACTTTGTCTCAGGGCCTCTGACTCAGCGTCTGCTGCACTTCTCATCCCCTCTGCCCTTCCACTGTCCACTCCAAGCTCTCCCCTGTCAGTTCCCACAGTCCTTCCACTGGCAGAGCTCTCACCCTCTAAAGCAGACTTGAGTTCTTTCTGAGAAAATGAGGGGCCACTCAAAGGAGCATGCGTGTGTGCTAAGTCACTTCAGTTGTGTCTGACTCTTTGAGACGCTATGGACTACAGCCTGCCGGGCTTCTCTGTCCATGGGATTCTCTAGGCAAGAATATTGGAGTGGGTTGCCATGCTTTCTTCAGGGGATCTTCCCAACCAACCCAGGTATTGAACCCACGTCTCTTATGTCTTTAGCATTGGTGGATGGGTTATTTACCACTGGTGCCATCTGGGAAGCTCAAAGGAGGGGGACAGGTTATTAAGAAACAGCTAGTAGACCCCTGATTCTGTGTGCCACACCCACCAACACAAACAGAGGCCCAGTGAGAAGAATTTGTTTACAAATATTTTTAGTTATTTGGATATTTCACCAGTGCTTCTTACCCTCACCCCTTATTTAAACAGGAAAGATCTGAATCAAGAGCTCTGCTTTTCGTGTTATAATTTCGTTGTGTTTGGACACTGTCTGAATAGACCCTCTTCTGACCTGCGGCCTCTTAGTTAGGTCTTGCCGCCTGGTTGGGAAATATATGTTTCACTGGCAGCCACACAGAAGCTATATTCATATCTAATGGAGGGACTGGGCTCCTATTGATAAAAGAAAAGCCAGTTCTTGGGTTGGCTGTTCCCTTCTGGGTCCCCATTTCTCAGCAGATTTCCTGGTTATTTGAAATTTTCTGATTATTTTTCCAACATGACAGTTTGAGGAGAAGGAGGGATAGAACCAGTACTTCTCCTCTAACATTTTCATTTGTTCTGCTTCTAGGAACCTTGCAGGGAAAAGCCACTGTCAGAAGGAGCCTGGGAAAGAGGAGGTGAAGGGCGCGCTTGGAGCAAGTCCTCCAGTCCCTGTCTCTGGAGAGAGGATTTAGAAGGCAGGGTGGGCTGCGGGTCCTCGGGAGAGAGCGAGGCCTGTGCAGAGCTGGTTTGGAACTTCTGTTGGAGAAGATGCCGCCAGGCAAAAGCGCATGGGGAATTTGCCTGTTGTTGGATATTAGGACACGAGCAGTAAAAACCTCGCTCCCCACCACCCAGGTCCGAAGTGCGGTTCCTAAGCGACCCAGGGAGTAGGCTGATTCGGGGCGCTGAGTCCAGGGGAGAAAAGTCCCTGGTGGACCGTTTCTCGCTCCCTGCTTCCCAGACAGCACCTCACACGCGCTGTCCCGCCCAGCGCATCCCGGCTCAGGCGCCAGAACCACGACCGGCGCCGCGGGCGCGGGCGCAAGGGCTCCCCGTAGAGAGGCCAGGCTGTCGCCCCGGCGGGGTCGGGGGACGATGGGTCCGGGGTGGAAGTAGAACAGAGGTTGGCCGGGCTGCGCCTGAGATTCCGCTAAGAATGCTCAGGCCAGGGCCAGAACGCCGGTTACCAAGCGCTTCCCCCTCGCTCCACTCCCGGCTTCGCTCCACAAAGCCTCTGAGGTAACATCAGGGCGTGAAATTGGCTTCCTCCGATATGGACTAGAGACTCCGGAGGCATCGCTGCTGTTTATTCAGCAATTATCATGTTCCAGATACTGGGGCAAAGCGCATAGCAAGCTTTATTATCCCCCAAACCACCTGATGAGGGGGCTGCTATATCCATTAACAGACGAAGACTGAGCCTGAGAAGTGGAATAAACCAATAGGTGTCAGTTCAAGACTGAACAGTCCATGTCTCCAAACCCAGGGGAGACCTGGGACGCCTGGACCTCGGTTGCTTGAACTTACACTTCATGCTTGGAGTCAGTTTCTAGTGTTTAGATCAGTGTAAGGCTAGTCAGGGAGCAGAGCTGTGCGTTTCAGCGTGGTCACCTCCATTTCTTGGCTGCTTCTGTAAGGACTCCCATGAAGACAGGGTGGGAATGGCAGCAACTCCAGTCTTACAGAACTGAACTCAGTGACGACCGTCCAAGTCGTAGACAGTTTAGAGCAGTTTCAAGGAAGGTCTTCTGATGTCCAAGAAGAGTTTTCAGCCTGGCTGTTCTCTTGGATTATTTTCATTGTTGGAGTAAAACACCGGCTGTTAGGGGTGTCTCTGCATTTGGTAGCTTTGATTTAATTGCATCTGCCTCTTCCCAGAGCTATTGATTCTCTTGGTGTGGTGGTGGGCTACAGCCTGGACACCTGAAGAAAGGGAACGGAGCGCTCTCCCTTTCCTTCCCTCCCTCCTATCCTTCCTTCCACCCTTCCGCCTATGTTTTCCCTTCCTTCCTTCTTCTCTGGGGTCTGTGGAGAAGAGTGGAATTTGGTGTTACTTTGTCTTTAATTCACTTCTCAGTCACTCTAGTCACTTGGCTGTAACTGGGTGGAGGCAAGTGCCTGAGGGTTTTTCTGGGACTTGTGTCACTGGGGCCTTGAGAAGGTCTGAGAGGAAGCTGAAGCTGGTGGGACATTTTTGCTGACACGAAGTCCTGGGCCATATACTGTGTTGATATGATTCCAGCACCAATGCTGTAACTGTTAGTATTATCCCCCTTTTACAGGCAAGGAGGCTATGCTCAGGGAGATGAAGCTGGTGAAGCTGGTGAGGAGAGGGATCCAGGTCTATGCTGGGTCTGTTTGACCTCACAGCTTCTTTGTACTCCACCCAGGGCCCAAAAATGACTTTGAATTGAGAGTCAAAACAGGCTCCCTTTACATCATCTTCAACATTATAAATGATAGCCATAGTAACTACGTTCTTAAGATTTAGTAACCAAGTCCGTTCCCAAGAAATGAGAATTTCCTCTTGTCCTGCCTGTGCCCCCAACCCTTCACAGATGCCTGGTGTCCCTCCAGAGGGATGTCTTTTAGCTGATTCTGAGGGAATGGGAATCCAACTGAGACCTGACAGTCCTTTCCCCCATTCCCCAACGCTGGGGTCATTTTCCAAGTCTAATTTCTGAGGCTCCAGAAAACTGATTTTTTTATCTAGCTAGAGAGAAACATCGACAGTGGGATGCTCCTTCTTCCTCCTCCAGGCTGCCCTTATAGATTCCTGGCAGGAAAAAGAGAGAGAGGATTTCAGAACCTCCTCTCCTCTCAGCCTCACTCCTTTCCTCCCTCCCTCTCCCAGCCACCCCCTCGCTTTCTTGTCCCACCAGTTTTCAAAGTGCAGAGGATGTTTACCCTCCGGAGCAGGGCCGGGATGGCGCAGAGGTCAGAAGCCTGATTCACCACTGGGAGGCACCCAAACCCGGCCCCTGCCCCACGGCCTCGGATGCAGAGGCGATCCAGCCTCAGAAACCCCATGCTGCCTTGCCAGTAATCGCCTCTGGGACTCCCCAGCCTCCCAGGCATCCCTCCTGAGCCCGCCTGCCAGGCCCAGAAGCGCACTCAACCATGGGAAAACTGTGAGGGGGCCCTGGGTGCTCTCCATCCCCAGGCGCCGTCAGAATTGAGGGATGTGGAAAAGGGTTTTCATATCCCGCCCCACCTGACCTCCAGTTCACTTTAAGACCGTCCTGGCTTGTCTTTGTCTAATGCCTAGAGATTTCTGCTCACCCTCTCCCCACTCCTACCCCCGCACCAGGCCAAGAGACTCTTTGCTCTTGGGGAGGAGGAGCAAGGAGGTAGAGGAAAGTTGAGAACTTGCACCTTCCCAGAGGCCACAGGTTGAGAACTGAAAGAGTTTGGATCTTAGGTGCAGAGAGGAAGGGGTAGCAGCCTCCCGGCTCTTCTAGTCCATGACCTCTGAGGAGTGGTTCCCCCTTCAGAACCCGGGGCGGGGTGGGGTGTTAATATTTCACCAGCTACCCCCTTCCTTCCTCCCAGAAGCTCCTAAGTGGACCGTCCCCAGTCCAGGTGCCACGTGGTCCCATGTTGAGTCAGCCTCCTCACCGTGCAGCCCCGACCCAGGCCCTGTTTGCCGGAGCTTGTTGCCTCGGCCCCCGCCTGACCCCGACACACCGATAAGCCCCCCAGACAGCCAAACATCGTTAACTTCTTTGCATTTCTAGACTTCTCTGCCTGTCCTTTCCATGACCCCAGCTGAGGGGTCGCCCGGTGTGAGTCTGCACTTCCCCCAGGGGCTGGACTTCGGTGGGACGAGCAACCTTGCCTCGTCCCCATCCCCTCCCCCATTCTCATGCTTCAGGATGGGGAGTCAACTTTCTGTGAAAGCTGGTCGGTCTAAAATAGTGTTCTCTCACCCTCTGTCCTGCCACAACTCAACTTGCCTGTGTAGCTTGTCTCAGAAGAGCTCCAGGAAACAGTAAAAATTAAGAGACTGAAAGGAGAAATTGACACAGAGAATGTCAACCACAATTTCAGAAACTGAAGCTTAAAATCCCTCTCAGCCCAAACCTAAATATGTGGGGTGGGGCATGAAAAGGACTGGATTGTCCACTGGGTCTAGTAACCACCATATTATGTTCTTGCTTTCTTAGTTCCCTTTGCTTTTTGAAGTGCTGCTCACACACACACACTAAAAGGGGATCACACTAAATAGGAGACTGTCTACATCAAAAACAAGCAGTTGCTGGGAAACAGGATGCTGGTGGTTTTCCCCAAAGCCCAGGGGGATCATAGCCCCAGGTTCACAGACCATCTGTCCAGGGTGGAGGGAACCACTGTTAGAAAGCTGGTTCTTCTCACCCAGTCACTTGCTTCAAGCACCCCGCTGCGACCAGGGACACTGGTTCTGCCCTCAAATCCTTGTCTCTCCATTCCTCCTAAGAAAGAGAAGTCTTCTGGAAAAAAACACCCCAGGAAAACAGGCTCTGGCCAAAGAGGGAGCTGGGGGTGTGGAGAAGGCATCCACAGGGGAGGACAGAGGGTCTCTGGAGTGGGGATGGAGAGCTCCTCTTCCTGGAGGAACTCCCTCCCTTTCTGGACAGGAGCTGAGCTCTTCAACCCAAATATGTGGTCTACACTCATTCAAGCAATTGTTTGGATAAATTGGAAAATTTTCTCACCTGAAATAATGCAATCATGGGACCAAGAAGTTAAAAGTCCTTTGACCAGAAATCAAATAAGAAAGCCTCTCCCAAAAGAAAGAAAGCCTCTCAGAACTCTCCTGGGAAAGAGGTCTTTTGACTAAGAAATAGATGTTATAATCTAATTTTAAAAAGCCTTTAAAATTCGATTTACCAAATCCATACCTCAATTTCAATAATTCTGAGGGGATAAAACTTTATAACCAAATCGTGGGAAAAGTATATCTTGTTTTCAAATCTGAAACGCTACCCCGAGGCATTTGACTGGCTTGAAATTCCCCCAGTTCCTAGTCAGTTTCGGGCACACAGCAAGTGCTCAGAAAGTGTTGGCAGGTACATCCTCGCCTCCTTGTGTATATCCGGCTCCTGACGCTGGAACTCTGCAGGGCCCGAATTCTCTCTCGATCTTTTCTCTTAACGATCGGTCTAATGTTTTGGGGGCCCAGTTTCTTTTTATAGCGCCCGAGTAGGATCAAGGCGCAAACCATTCTGCCTTCCAAAGAATTTCTGAAAGTGGTGGGAATGAGCGGAATGAGGATTACTTCCCAGAAAAGCGCTGCAAAGGCTGCTTTTGAGCCCTCGGAATACCCAGTGCTTTAGAAAGAGCGGCCTGTGTTTGCGACCTGAGACAGGGGAACCCGCCTGGAGTTTTGCGAGGCAGGATGCGGAGCGGTTGGCTCATTGCGAGGATCCCGCCGCTGATGGGGGCCTCTGGAGAGAGCGGTACGCGCGGCCTGTGCGGCTCCTCTATTCGCGGCCTGTGCGGCTCCCCCGTTCCCTAATACCTCCTACTCCTCACCGGCCTCCCTCGTCCCCCAGCTTCAGCCCCGCCGCCTCTCCCCAGCCCACGTCAGTCCCGCCGTTCCAGGTGTCCTCTGGGAATAAATAAATGCGTGGAGATCACTAGGTCCCGAGAGGGAGCGGCTTTCTCTCAGTATCCCGAGAACCGAGGCCAAGTCGACAGACTGTCCTCCCCCGTCCAGAACTCCGAAGGGCCGAATCTCCAAAGGCCCATCTGCCAGGTGTTTGTTTGGAGCAGCCGTATCTTAGACTCTACCTCAATTTTCTAAGGTTTTGTGAGGTCTTAAGGGAGAGTCTGCTGACCTGCGGAGGGGTTTGCCTGGGGTCGGGGCTCTGCGGGAGGGAAACAGTGAGTCGGGCCTGAGGTTCCAGCTCTGCGGCGGCAGCGCTGTAGCGGTTTCCATCAGAGTCCGACATGGGACTTTTCTGTCTTCTAATCTTAAGGAGAGTCGAAGAAGAGAGGAAATGATTAAGAAAAGCCAACTCTATCCAATAAAAATGAAACTCTGCAAGAGAAAAGCGAAGTGGGTAATAGTCTGAAATCTACACTCCATTCCTTCCAGAAAAGAAAAAAAAATGTCGGGAAAACTCTAATACATATAAACTTCAAATCCTCAGTCACAAGTATAATTCTATTGACAAAAACAACAACAACAACATGACCTCACATTTTAATAAAATATAAAAGACAAATTAGAAATTAGATTAACAAAAACAATAGAAAAATAGGACAAGAAAAGACAGTTTTCTGAGAAAGGACATACAAATTGCTTTAACACTGTGAGACTAGATTCATCTTCCATGAATATCAAAAATGCACAAAACCTTTGATACAACCCATTTCTAAGAACATGTGATACACATATACTTGCATAAATACACAAGAGTAGTGTATTTTGGTATAATAGGGAAAAAAGGAAGAGAAAATTGGAAACATTTTATCAATAGTCACCTGGTTGAATAAATTGTGGCACATTCATACAATAAAATGGAACCATTAAAAAAACATTAGTAAAGTCACAAAAGCATCATTAACATTTTTTTTAAAAATAAAAGACAACATGCAAAGCTATATATATGATGTGCTGCCACTTTTGTTAGAGGTACTTTTAAGGATACCAAGGACTCTGGAAACAGTGCTTCTGGTCAGAAGTGATCAAATAACTACTTTTCTGGTATTTATTATTATTATAAATCTGGTATTTGTTATTTTAATAGTGTGCATTATAAATTTTATAGAGGATAAATTTTATGAAAAAATTGAAAACAGAAAAATTAAAAATGAATTACATGTATGCTTATAAGATCTAATTAATGCAATCTTTTTAACAACTAAAATGCAGACTTCTCTCAGACACTTAGGACTCGTAAAAACCAGACCGTTAACTTACTCGTTTTAAAAAATACAAGCAAAGGTTTTTTGGTTTTGTTTTCTGTAACAAGTTTGCAGAGAACGATACTAAAGCAGGCACCTAGCTTGTAGTCTGAGTAAAAAGATTTATTTGGGGATGGGGGGAGTAGGAACTAACTTTTAGCCCCAAGACCAGGTCTATACCTCCGAGATCTCCGACAGAAGAGTGAAAAGGAGACATTATTTGCACCATTCAGAGCAAAAATCAAACCAAACTCTAGCAGTTCAATTTGAAGTTGAAACATGTACTGTTGAGGGACTTTCCGCCTTCTCCGGGTCTGCTTGGCTCTGTTTTAGATCTTCGGACCTTATCGCCTGGGACCCGCCGGGCTGCTCTAGGAGATGTTGTTTCGGTGGCCATTCGGCTGGGAGTCGGCGGGCGAGGCAAGCTGGGGCTTCCCCGGGTGAATCTGGGGATGCAGACCGGGCAGAGCCAGGGGCACCCTCCTCTGATGCGAGTAAATGCCCCGGGAGGGAAATGCCCTGCTCTGCTCCGCTCGCGGCCTCCCCCACCGGCCCAGGCAGACGTGAGGGCCGAACCCAGGAGCGCCTGGTTTCCCAACCATCTTTGACCGCCCGCTTTGGGCAATCTCCCTATATTGGACTGGCTCCCGCGCCTCGTTCAAAAGCAGGCTGGCCCTTCGGGCAGGTTATCCAAAGATAAGCCAACGGGCCTGAGGTTCTCCCGATCCTTGCACTGATCTGAGGGCCGGGAGTGGGTTGGGGGACGTGGGGCGAGAGCCGGGCGGCTTCTGGGGCGCCTATGGGTCCGTGTCCCATAGCGACCAGCGACTGACTCCAATCCGTGCAGGAGAAACAGGCGTCTGGGTCCCAAATCCCCCCTTGCCTAGACCAGCGCCTGGCTCTCTTCCTGACCTTCCTTGCTAAAATATATGGACACTGAGGCCCAGAAAGATTAAAAGACATTTGCTGGAGCTGGGTCAAGGAGGAGATACTGGGAACGGCTTCTTGGTCAGCAGGATCCTTGGCAAACCCAGGGAATGAATTGTGTGAGGGGGAATGGACCAGTAAGGGAGGTAGGAGTGGGAGGTGGGGACCATCTGGGTCAGGAGAGGGGTTGCTGAAGGAGAATGAGATCCCACCCTCCTGGAGACCCCACAGGGATTTTGATTTAAGCAACAGCAAGCCAGTTCCACCCCACCACCACCCGCAGCCATGTCTCCTCAAAGAGCACCTGTGCAGAGGCTGAAATGGTCCAAATATGGGAATTATAAATTGATTGGATTTAGCCCCAAACCATTAATTTCCTCTATTTCCTCCTTTTTCTCTCTTCCTGGGGATTCTGCTACCCATTTTCAGTCCTCTCCGAAGGTGCTTCTAAATGAAGGAAACATCAGAGTCCGCCAGGCAGGGCCCTTGGAATCTTGTTCATCTGTCACATCCTCCCCCATTTGACTGGCCTGGCTAAAATGGAATGGGGGCTTGGAATCTGAATATTTGCCTAAATGCGCCAGCTTTCTTTGTGTAAATATGGCTGTGACTCTGTCACACCAGGCGAGAGATGACCATGAATAAGACTAAAACTAAAAATAAAAACTTACTGGCTTTGGGGGTCTTGAAAATCATTGGTGGATCTTTGGTCCTGTTTGGTCCTGCTTCTGACTTGTAACCTGATCAAGAAATATATACAATTGGAACTGATACAACTTCAGGATCACTGGAGATTGATTTGTTTATACACAACCAAAGCATGTCCTTTCCAATACTGAACCAGGAGAGGTGGCAGATTTCCCCCCTGGGGAGTGGGGGAGTCTGCTCTTAGATTAGAGCAGAAGGGGCCTGATCACCTCCCTTCAGGAGTTAACAGCTCAGAGAAAGTGAAAAATCCAGCCAATCAACGATTGTTTGGTTGGAGAAAAGCCAAACAATGGCTCTGGCTGATTTCTTCCGGAATTGTCTGAGCTGGCTGGTCTTTAGAAGGCCAACCTAGCGGGTGATCAGTATCTGTGTCAGTACAGGTTCCGGAAGGTCCCAGCCTCCGCTGCTCTCCTATCCAACTGTCTAGGACCTCGCCTCTGTTCTGATGCACTGAAATGTCCTAATTTCACTCCAATTTCTATCCTTATTCTTTTCTTTGTATGTGCTCCCATCTGGCCCTCTGTCCGTCTCTCTGTCATAGACTACATTCATTTCTCTAGGGGGCTTTTGCTTAATTCAGTCATTCATGCCTGGTGAAAAAATTAGCAGGTCACTGGTTAACTGGCTCAAATGTTGGGTCAGAGCATTTGAGTGATGGCACAACTGCTGTCTGTGGTTCTGTCACTCTGGCTTTTCGAAGGCAGGGCTTGTGGGTACCGTCTAGGATACCCTTCATGGACTGGACATGTTGTCTTCATGGGGAGGGTGACTCACCTACCTAGGTTTATTATAATCCCACATACTTCAACATGATATCAAATTTTTTTTCCTCCTGAAACCGACAATTTGACTAAGGCAGAGAGGGAAGACAATTTTATTTCAGTTTGGAGTCTCCTTCTCTTGGTCATGTGTGGAAAAAAATTCCAGGCCAAGATTCCAGCCGAAACAGATTTTCCTCACTATTTGAAAGGACCCCACTTAAGGGGTCAGCCAGGACAGCTTTCTGGGGTCCAGAGGGAACTGAGCGGTGTTTGAAGCCCAGTCTCTCTTTTCCTAAAAAAATAAATTCTGGCATCCAAATCAAGGAGGAAAATTAAAGGAGGCAAAAAGGAAAAGAAAACCAGAAAGAAAACAAACTGGAGGAGGCCTCTCTTGACTCAGATCTGGCTCAGTCCAGGTCCCCTGGCAGAGCCTCCACACCCAACTCAGGGGCCAGACCAAGACTAAGAGAAAACACTTCATCCTGCTCTTCTTTTAAAAGTCTCCCACCCTTCTCTAGGGCAGGAATCCAGACACAATGCCAGAATTTCCCACCTCTTCTCTGTGGGTGGGGATGCTTAAAGTCACCCTGGACTCCTGCCCCTCTACCCTTCTCCCCCCCTCCCACTAGTACTGCCTTGATCTGGGGAAAGTGTTAAAGTGTTAGTCTCTCAGGCCTGCCAACTCTTTGCAACCCCATGGACTGTAGCCCTCCAGGCTCCTCTGTCCATGGCATTTTCCAGGCAAGTATACTGGAGTGGAGGTGCGTTACTTCCTCTGGGGGCTCTTCCTGACCTAGGGATCTAACCCCGGGTCTCCTGCTTTGCAGGCAGATTCTTTACTGTCTGGGCCACCAGGGGGAGGAGCCTAGCCATCGGGTATCACTGCTCAGGGTAGCCAGACTGCTCTCGGACCCACTGTACCTCCAGACTCTCTTCAAATGCACACATTCAACCTAATCCCTCAAAAAGGTCTAAACAATGTAGGCTCCCTAATGGTATGGACCTGCCCCGCAGTGCTAATGGCTCTATAGAGATCCCACAGTCCTTCTTGGAAGGAGCCTGCTTTTTAGGTGTGGTGCTTGGCGTTAAGGACTTTTAAGTTAAACAGAAAAGAGAGTAAATCCTAGACAGGAGCAATTCCATGCTTGCACAGCACAGATCTTGTGATGCGCAGCAAACATGAATCTTGGAAGATAAACATCGAATTTCAGAGGCCCCAGCAGCGGGAAGACCTGCAGCTGCCAGGTTGGCTGAAGCAAAATTTAGCAGCATTTCTAGTTTGCAAAGAGATGGCTTCCCATATCCTTTGCAGACATTGCACGACAAGTGATTAATATACATAAATGTACATGCGTGCACGAAACACCAGATTTTCTAAGGGAAAAAACCATGTCAAATAAGCAGTTGGGAAAACAAGATTAAATCTCTTAGTACTGCTGGCTGGCTGAGGAAGCTCTCTTTAAGCCAAAGTCACACCTTTATTTCACCCTAAGACCTTCAAAGGATAAATATGAGTTTTGTGTAAATCTCTGGAGAGGATCACAAGCTGCTTGTTACTCAGAATGCATTATGTGAGATTCATTTTACAAGAGCAAACTGTATTTCACACATGAGTCACCTTGAATAACTCAATAATTAATTAAAACCACGTTCTGCAGTGGAGAAATTTATTACATTCGCCGGCTTTTTATGAGCTAGGTGTAGTTTGGAAATGAAAAATGTGAGGACTCTTCAGTATGTCTGTGCTACATTCTGCATTGGCTCACGGTGACTCCCTCTCTCCGGGTCCCAGAGAGCAGAGTCAGTCGGGGGTGTGGGACCTCAGTTGGGAAGGGTAGAACCCAGTTATTGCAGCTGAGTTGGACTCTCTTCCAACCAGGGCCTGGGGCAGTGTTTCCTGGACTTCCTCTTGGAGATGAGTTGGGGCTTTGGGGTGCTTGAGGGATCCCTGGAAAGAGGAAAGTGGTGTGGCCAATAGAGAAGGGGCAATGGGAAGAGGGAAGAGACAAAATCCTGACTTGTGCCAGGCTGCTTGGCAATTCCTGGGAAAGAGGAGTGGGCATTGTGGTACTCTTCTCCATGACAAGGAGGTCATAGCTTCTTTGGCTGGGTACCACCAAGTCCAGATCTCTTCTTAGTTTGGGGAGGTGCTTTTTGTGTACCCAGCCAAAGAAGCTGTGTGTGGAGGTGCTTTTCCATAGATATAGGACCAGAACAAGCTTGTAGGTTGGTTTCTCTTCCCCTAGTAGAAATCCCACATTCATCTTAGGCACTGCCAACTCAGAGCTACAACTTGTTGGTTATACGTATGTTGTAATCTTTATACAGCAACTTCACTTCCCTCATCTTTATTGTCTCCAAGCAGCCCTGTACAGAAGGCTGGGCAGAGACAATCACTCCCACTTTACAGATGGCGAGACAGAGGGCTGGAGAGAGATGGCCAGATCTCAGGACATGCAGCTAGCAACATGTGTCAGAGCAGGGAGAGAAATTCCAGCTCCCCATGTCAATAATGCTCAAAGGGCAGGAAGGAATAAGAGATGGCAAAGCTAGTCTGGCCACTCCACCTTGGAAATAGACAAACCTCTTTAGTTCTCTTGGGAAGCGTGGTGGCCTCTGGGGGCACCTCCAAGGAAGGGACTGGACAGTCATGCCCCAGTGGCAGTAATCTTGCTTCTAGACCTGAAGCTGAGTATCAGTCTTTGACACTCTTCGAAACCTGGATAATTCAAAGACTCATCAGAGGGTCCCATTCTTGACTGCCTGGGAGGGGAAGAAAGAGGGAGGTCCAAGGGCAATAAGGGAACCAAAGGAAGGCAGAATGTGGTCTGTGGGGGGAGGGGCATTGCCTGGCCCAGCTCCACTTTCTTTGGGAGAAGATATAGGAAATTGTGCAGTTTTCCTGTCCATGGCCAGCTGCCCTGGACAGTGGAGCAGAAACCGGTAAAAATAAGTCTTTTGGCCTAACATAGAACAGTAATCTTTCTTGAAGATGACAAATATAGGGCTTCCCTGGTGGCTCAAAGGTAAAGAATCTGCCTGCCAGTGCCTAAGATCCCCTGGAGAAGGAAATGGCAACTCACTCCAGTATTTTTGCCTGGGAAATTCCATGCGCAGAGGTGACTGGTGGGCTACAATCCATGGGGTCGCAGAGTCTGAAAGGACTTAGTGACTAAACAACGAAATATCTCTGGGAATTGGGTTGACCCAGGGTTTTAAATAAACAAATGGTATGAAAAAAAGGAGACAAGGAAACTGCTATAAGAAACTTGAGACATATCAACTAAATGTAATGTATGACTTTATTTCGATTATGATTTGAGCAAACTAATTGTAAAAAGATAATTTTGAGACAACTGAGGAAACTGAAACACAGATAGTATTTAAAAGATTATTGTTAATTTTGTTACATGTGATAATCACATGAAGGAACTGTTAAAAAAAAGAAAAGAAAAAGAAGTCCTTATCCGTTAAGGATTCAAACAAAGTATATTTGGATGAAATGCTGCCTGTGACTTGCTTTAAAATACTCCAGAAAAAAAAAAAACTGAAATATGATTGGTTTTGAGTTGATAAGGGTTGACACTGAGTGATGAGTTTAAGGAGTTATGATACTCTTCTGTGGAGAAGGCAATGGCAAACCATTCCAGTACTCTTGCCTGGAAAATACCAGAGGAGGAGCCTGGTAGGCTGCAGTCCATGGGGTCGCACAGAGTCGGACACGACTGAAGTGACTTAGCAGCAGCAGCAGCAGCAGCAGCATACTCTTCTATATGTGTAAAATTTCCTTTTTACTGTTTTCTATGTATGTGAAATTTGCTACTAGAAAACAAATCAATAAGGTTGTGGATCCACATCCCCCAAATCCACACACACAATATCAAGGAGTGTGCCTCTGAGAACCCTCATGGAATCAAGTTCAGAATGTTTAGGCTCATCAAACTCCCATTTTTCCCCAGGGAGAGAGCAGGATTGGAAAGTATTTTAGCACCAGACTGACCCCATCGTTTTCTTTCTCTGCAGTGCTATGGGGCCATGAGACAGTGAGGAGTTTGAGTCTCAGAGGATTCAGCTACAGGTGAACATTTCCAGGCATAGCTCCCTCCTTGCTCTAATGGACAAAGCTCCGAGATGAAACAGGGTGGCAGGGGTACGACGGATAAGTGAGCTGAGTTCAGTCCATACCTTTTTGGTTTTACATCAACTATGCCTCGATTTTTTAAATGCTATGTGTTAAAGGATTCCTTTTATTTTGGAGTCAATATTTTATTTTTCCCAAATCCCTTTGTTTCCTCCTTTTCCCTTTAGTAACTTCCCAAATATCTCAAGTCTATTTGTATCAGGTAGTACTTTTTAATGGGATTCATTTCCATTTTAAAAGCTGGAAACGACTTGGTGTTTGAATAGGAAGAGAAAGAGAAATGGTCAGAGCCTGGATTTGGTGCCATAAAGACCAGTGTTGGAGTTCGGACCTCATTATTCATCAGTCTCTAGAAGTTGAGCAAATTAATCTCCTAAACCTCAGTTTTCTTATCTATAAAACGGGAGTAACAATTGCCCTTAACGCAGTTCTGTTGCTGTGAGGATTAAATGAAAGGCACATGCGGGACACTTACAGTCCCCCGCACACCCACACACGGGTTACGACGACGTCGACATTTCTCAAGGGCCACCCCAGGAAGCCGGAGGAGCAGCGCGCAGGGACGTAGGGGCGTGAGAAGCTGGCCAAAGCGGTGTCCGGGAGGCTGCGAAGCAAATCCGCGAGGGAAGACGCCAGCGCTCCTCCTCCGATGCTCTAAGCGGGTTTTGGTCCAGCGGGAACTTCCGCCCTGAGGTCAACCTCCTCCTGAGGATGGGGGAATCCCTGGAGGGCAAGGTGCACCTAGCCAGGTAGAGGAGGTCTCCGGTGGGTGGGAGAAAGATAGGACTCCCATGCTTTCCAGCTGTGCCTTTGAGGTTAGAGACCTCACCTGCCGGCGGGGCCGCTTTGCCACACGCCAGCGGGCGCACAGACCTCGCTGGGGGTGGTGTCTGCCGTTGCATTACTGAAAAATCTGCCCTACCAGGTGTTTACACAAGGGCAAGGAAGGGAATGAAGGCTCTTGGACAAAAGTGGGAAGTCCTTAGGCCCTCCTCGTCTTGACTGGGTTCCTTGGGAGCCTCCTGGCTTGCTTAACATGCACTGATCTCAGGCCAGGAAGGGCCCCTCAGGACAAGGTCCACGGTTCATTTGCACCTCCCCTGGTTCAAGGCTTGGCCTGCATCTCTGGGTCAGACGATTCCTGAGGCTAGAAAAACCATGTCGATGGGGGCAAGCAGGGGGTAAATGAACCCAAAGGTAGGCTAATGTGAGGGATTCCAATCCAAGGACAGAGAGCACCCCCGATCTGTCTGCATCACCCCTAAATACACACCACACACACACACACACACAACTACAGAGCTGGGTTGGGCCTGCAGTAGATTCTGGAGGATATTGAGGGACTGGAGAGGATGGAAGTATTCAGTCTGCTTCCCATGACTCTTCCTCAGGCCCCCATCTGGGCCTCTGGGGCCAAGTTCTATTCATATGAAAGTTTCCAGGCTGATCTCAGGAATAAGTAACTGGAATCCTGGTCTTGTCTAGAGTAGCTGGAACAGCCAGACAAGCAGTGCTTCAGCCTGGGAGGGGGTGCCCTTGTGATCAAGTTTTGACCCCATAGGACCTGGTAGATAAGGAGCTGAGACTTGAAAACCTCTCTGAACTTGTGAAGCTTCTACATAGTCACTCAAAAGTCCCTGTCTGACTTTGGGACTCCCTGGGAGAGTCATGGAGATGGATAGGTATCACTGGAAGTTCCAACGTTCCATCCAGCCACCATAACTGACTACTGAAGGTAGGCATCCCTCTCCTGCTCCCACTATGGCAGCACAGAGCTGCCTGGAGTCACAGAATTGGCTGTGGATTTCCTGGCAAGACAGCTTCTTTTCCTCAGCATCTGCCACCCAGCCACTCAAACACATAGCTGACTGGAACTGAATGATTTCTAAGGATCCTCCCAATTCCAAATGCCAAGTTACTAGTTTGGGTAAGTAGGGAATTTGAGGCTTCCTATTCTAACCTTCTAGATCCTTAGCTCCCAATTTAGCTTCTATATCTAGAGCTTCTAAGATTGGAATCTCCTCCCAAGCCCTACCCTGGCCACATAAGCAATGTGAGGGGAAAGTAAAGATCTTCATGTCTCTAGGGAAAAGATTTTTGACATCTGGGGACAATAACAGCCACAATCCTTTCAAATCATAGATAAATCTGTGGACTCAATGGAGACCAAATAATAAAAAAAAAATTTTTTTCCTAGTGGGTGATTTTCTCATTTAAAGTGAAAGGCATTTCATATAGCCTTTCAGAACTCTTAGAAAATCTCTGGTGGAGGCTAAAGGGGAAGAAGTCCTAGTTTAAGCCCAAGTGGATCAAGAGGTGAACAGATTATGAACCCAGAGCTCTGCTCCAGTCCCTAACCTCACTTTGATGGAGTTCCTCATGTGTGGCCAAATATCAGCTCTGGACATCTAGGGTCACACTGTAGACAATTGAACAGATTCCTCCCGCCTCATAAGGTATCAGGGTCTGAGGTAAATGGCCAGATCAGAACCTTGGGGGCCTGGCTGAGATGGGAGTCCTTAGGTAGTAACCAGGGCAGAGTCCTTAGGTGGTAACCAGGAACTACCCCATATTCATCTCAGGCTGGGATTCAGAAAGGCAGATGAGGTGTGTGTGTGTGTAGCCAGACACTCTGGGATGCAAGAGGGTTATTTTCAAGCTTTAAATGAATTATAAGAAGGTAATCTTTTGTGGCATTTCCCCCTCCCATCTTGGTTGTGCTTCTTCAAAGACAGGAACCCATGAGCAACATGGACAGGAGGACTGTTAGAAAAATGGCCATTTTCTTTGGTCCATGTGTGTGTGAGTGTGTGTGTGAAATGCTTGCCTTTCTCCTCTCCCAACTTTGTTTCTTGGAACAGATAATTCAGAGGAAAAGGGAAAAGCTCTGCTGTGGTGGTGGATGGAAGAGGATGACAAGATGGTCTGGTTCTGGGCCACTGGAAGGGTCTCAGATCTCTCAGCCAGGGGAATGGGGGAATCAGAGCAAGAAATCAAATCTATCAAACTGTACTTTCCCCTAAACTTCAAACCTACAGCTCCATTTCAGGCCAAATAGGCGGGTTTGGGACTGGAGGGGCCAGGGTCTCCATGTTGACATTCCTCTTGATTTAACGAGTGAAAACTTAGTGTTTGTCTCTAGCAGAGTCTATACATGAGTAGCCAGAATTTATCCTAATAATTATCACTTACATCCAACATTCCTTGAGGGGGAAAAAACAAGGTGGAGATGGAGACAGGGGAGTTGTAAGAGACTCAGATTGCTTTCTTGAATTTGCAGGTAGGTTTCTTGATATATTTCCCATTCCTGAGCCCATCCAGGATCCCAGGGGCTGAAACAGAGGAAGCTGAGTCTCTGAGAGCCCTAGAAGCATCTACAAACCCCAAAGGCATTGGCTGTGGGCTCCCATTTGAGGAACCCACCCTTGAGAGTGTGTGTAGACAGTGGGGAGGCTGGAGGGCTCTGGGGAACTACAGGATGAGGGGTGGAGGAAGTGATCTCCAGCACCAGTTTTGTCCCATTTAATGGGTTACTGAAGAGCTTACACCCTGGGCCTGAGTGTCCCAACTGAGTCAGTACATGTCGGTTGCCTCACAGAGGCCAGGTCGTAGGGCTGGGGCTCCCTCGAGGACCTAATAACTGTGCCCTGTCCTAGACCCGTGCAGAATAATCAGTGGTGAGCCTAGAAGCCTCTTGCTGACTCCCTCCATGACTTTCCTCCTAACTAACGCCCTCAACCTCCAGTAATCGTCCCTTCCCTGCTCCTGCCTGCGCACCACCCTTGTGTCCAAAGTGAACAGTGACTCAGACTTACAGGGAAGCTGATCCAGCCCTTCCCTCCTTACACAGGGCAGATAGAAAAATGGAGGTGCAGAGAGGGGAGATGACATTGCCCACCACGCCAAGCTAGATTAGACCCTTGCCTGAGACTTGTGCTCCCATTCCTGATGGTTGGGGCCAGATGTCACTGGGCTTCTCTGGGTTGGGGTTGCAGGCAGGTGACCTGGTTGGCCTCCCAGCAAAGCGTACTTTCCCCACAGCTTTACTCCCATCCCTTCTCGCTCTCCACCTCCCTCCCTTGGCTCTTGGCCCCACTCACGGTTCCCGGCTCAACGATTCTCTGGTTTCTGGGCTTCTGGGCGCCATCAGGACCATGGCAGCGACGTGGCTGGCACTAGCTTCTCCCCTTAGCAGACAGTCTTTGATCGCTCCTCAGATCCACTTGCTGGGTGGTGAAGGCCTAATAGGCTCTAATTTCTGGATCCTCAGCCTCAGCGTCTGAAGCATTTGCGTTTGTCCTGAGAGGGTCCTAATCCCAAGGATGTCGCAGGGCTGACAGGGTGAGAGGGACATGGAAGTGAGAGTGGCCTCCTCCCGATCAGCTGGGCTTCCACTCTCTGCTCTTGTAGCTCCCAGACTCTGCTGTCGTTTTGTCCAAAACATTTTCCTGTGAGGCCTGGCCGGAGCCTGACTGATTTCACAGAGAAGGACCCCAGTGGCCTGTTATCCCCAAACAGGCCCAGTTGTTCAGGCTGGCTGGCGACTGGGCTCCAGGACCACTCTGCAAGGTACCCGCCAAGGTCAGACTCTGGCAGTGGGGAGCCCCCGGCAGGCTCTATGCCGACCTCCGAGAACAATGGAAAATTGGGAGGGCCAGGAAAGGGGTAGAGAAAAGTGAAAAGGGAAATAAGAGGGAAAGAAATAGAAACAATAAAATAGATGAGAGGGAAAGACAGAAAAGGAGGAGGGAAGGAAAAAGGAGAAAATGAAAGAAAGAAAAGTGAGAGGATGAAGAAGCAAACAAAAGAAAAAAGGTGTATGCGAGTCGGAGAGCAAGAAAGGAACCAAGGGAAAAATAAAGGTAATCGGCGGTGGGGGTGGGGAGAAAGTAAGCAGTAAAGACGTTAAGAAAGAAAATATGAATGTCCCCAAAGCAATATAACCAAAATTGAAGGAGAGAAAGGCAGAAAGAAGAACACAAATATAAAAAGGAAAGAAAGATATCAAAAGACTAAAGACGGATGAAAGAACATAGAGACAGAAAGAAAGGATGGAAGAAAAGCCCAAAGAAAGGCGTGGACCCTGTTAGCCCATTTTCGTGAAATCAAGTAATCAACCTCCTCAAGCAGTTCGGCCAGGCCCGCGCAGTCTAGCCGGCCAGCGGAGCCCGGACCTTTCTAGAGACGCTGCGAATTCTCATTTTTCATCACGACCGACCTGAAAGCCGCGGAACCGCGTACATTCCTCCAGGTGGGAGAACGAAGACACCGAGAGCTCACTTAGTTTTACAAAATAAACCATAATTTAACAAATGGCCCAAGCGGGGCGGGTGGGCTTCTCTCGACCCCCTCCCCATTGTCGGCTGCCCGGAGCCCCGGCTCCGCGGGCGCTGACAAGGAGGTGCCAAGTCCCGATGGCCGGAACCCCTGCGGCCGCGCTCAAAGGCCTGGCTGTAAAGGTCATAGGCGGTCTGTGGGGCCGCTCTGAATGGGCTCCCGGAGGTAAACAGACTCTTAACTTTCAACTTGGCCTTGACCTTCCAGGAGGTGTCTGGCCGGTATGTAAAGGAGCCGCTGAGGCTTTTCTGCGAGTTTGGCTGGGTCAGTAAACGGGGTTGGGGATCGGGGAGGCTCAGGGGTCCTGAGGATCTGTCTGGAGGCTCCCAGCAGGACAAAAAGGAATCTGTGGGGCTGAGGGAAGGGCTGGCTCAGCCCAGGCGGGTGGGGAGGTCGGGGTGCCTTGGCTGTTCTAAATTCCGCCCTCAACTCTAGCGCTCAGGAAGGATACTGAGGTGCTGAGCCTCAGGTTCTGTACGTGGGAACTGCAGGCTTACTCAAGGCTGAAAGAGGCAAGTAAGAAGGGACCAATACTCGTTAGGGAAACTGTTCTTTTCTTTTCAAATAAAAACAGGTGGCTTGTAGTTCATTGGAAACGGAGACACATACAGAAACACAAATAGAACCCATTTATTCCGTTTATGAAATGCTTTCATGTGCAAAAACTCTTCACAGCATTCCTGAGGGATAGAAATTACTGTGCCCTTGAGAATACATAATTTTACAGATAAGGAGACTTACTCTGCTTTACTTGACTCCAGTTGAGGTCTATGACAGGTCATAACATGTTTGCAAATACATAAACATATACAGAAAATGGGAGCACATGCACATATGTTAATATGATATTTGAAACTGTTCCCTAGAATCTACTAGATGCTAAATAAATTGTAGAGCAAAACAGAAACACCACCCCCCCCAATAGTATTTATTTGTATTGAATTGTATCTGTTTCCATAGAGGTCTCCAGCACAGTTGGTGAGCTTCTCCAGGGCAAGGTTTGAGTTGGTCTTCTCTGTATTCTACAATGATGCAGGATTACATGCATTCAGCTGCTTATTTCCATAAGACATAGATAAGAACATTAATATCCAAAAAGCACAATGGCAGGCAACATTGCTATGAATCTTGAAATTTTTGTATTTAATTATGTTCCTTCTAAAAAATAGAGATAAGCTGATGTAATGTGAAGAAATAACCCCATGTACATCTTGAATTCTTATGGTGAACATACCCATGTAACTAGCACATAGATAGAGATCTGAGATCCAGAACATTTCCAGCCTTATGTCACCTCCTAGTCAGAAGCTCCCCTTCCCAAGGCAATCTATTCTGACCTCTATCACCATAGATTTGATTTAGGCTATTCTTGATTGAACTGCATAGAAATAGAAGCATACAAAATTTGCTCTTTTGTGTAGCTTCTTTTACCCACCTATCTGTGCAATTTATCTATGTTGTGTGTAGCAGTGTTTTTTAAAATCGCTGTGTAGCACTATTGTGAACATTTGGGTTGTTTGTATTTTTGAGCTATAATAAATAAAGCTGCTTTAGATATTTTAGTACTTGTCTATTGATGGATATAAACATTCATTTCTGTTGGGTATATTCCCAGGAATGGAATTGATTTATCTATTTATAAAATTTAGGGATCTATTCATGCCTGTGTTGTCATCTACTAAGCAAAAAGCAGTAAAAAATTCTTAGTCGTTAGGTTAAAATCCTGTTATTTCTACCTTTCATAATCAGACAAGCAAGAAGCTATAGCAAGAAACTGGAAAGCATCAAAGAGACATCGCCTCCCTTTTCTCTCCTGTTGTTTTCAAATACAACAAAATCCAGTGAGGATTTCATGCTTGGTGTCTTCAATTATCAGCAGTGGTCACTGAAAGTGAGCTATGCTCTTCCCTACAGCCCCGCAACTTGGAGCAAATCTGGTTGCATGGGCCCTTTCCTGAAAGATAGCTCAAGTTCAGGCTCAGGTTACTGAGCGGGTATGGCCAAGCCCACCTAGAGTGCAGAGTAGTCTGTTCTATAAAATTGCCATGACCTTCGTGTAGAATGCAAAAGTTCCTGTCTTCTCAAAAAAACCTGTGAGTTCTAGAAAAAGTGAACCCAGAAGATTTGATTTAGGAGGGGTAGTGATGGAAACAAAATCTCTGAAGACAGATCTGTGGGGGAAAAAAAAAAATGGTTTGGGGCTTCTGCCTTGCACTGCACAATAGTTCCCGACAGATGGGCCTCAGATAATTCCTCCAGTGGTTGAGATTCCCTCTCCCATGCCCTCTTCCTCCTTAGGAAAGGGAAAGCCTGGAGGAAGCAGATAGGGGTCCTGGGTTTTCTGGTCCTAGGCTTGGGTGGGAGTGTGCCAAGACCAGGGTGAGTTTTCTGGGCCCCGTGGAATGTAGGAGAGGACAGAGAGACTGGGTACTTCATAAGGGCCAGGCTTCTGTATTCTTGGGATCCAGATTCCCCTGAAACTAGTTATTTACCAGTTAGCCAGGCCTGGTTTTCTGGAAATAATCTTAAATTCCAGAAAAGGGGGGAAAGGGTTTATCTTTTCTGACTGGTACTTCAGGATTTTATAACATTTTCTCTCAAACCCATCCTTCAACTTCTCCCCCTTACTGTGTGTCTCTGGATCTCATTTTCCTGCTCTTTCTCTGCCTCTCTCTGAATATACAGGTCGTATGTGACATCTTTCCATATTTCTTTATCCATCCTAAAACGGAAATCCAGACCCCCTTTTACAGGCCAGGACCAGAAGCTCCATTTCCGCTTCAGGTCTGAACCTTTAGCATCTCCAATTCTCATGTCTCCTTCGGAGTCGGTGTCTCGCTCCCTTTCCTTTCCACCCCTCTTCGAATCCGGAGCTTTATAGGCTACGGGCGCTAGCTAGGGTCTCTGGGGAAGAGGCGTCCTAGGCACTTCCCGAGGTCCAGGAGTAGCTTATTACTGCGCATCCAGAATGGGAGGGGCACCTGGAGTGAACTGGGATGTTAGTACTGGGACCCCAAAGCAAGGAACTTCCAGAAATATCCCTTAACTCCCATTTTCTAGCCCCTTCTGGCTCAGGCGCATTCCCGGGTTTTTCCTTTCAGGCTCAGAGCGGCCTCCAGGCCCCACCCTCAACTTCCCTTCCCGCTACGAGATGGACACTTTATAGGGAGAGCTTTTTATTCTCTCGTTAAACCTGCCAAAGCACGGGAGACAGCCAGGGAGGGAGAGTAGGCGACAGAGGTGGGGCTGGCTCCGTCTCTCCTCTCCCGCCTCCCCACCCCCGACGTAGCTGGGTTGTTCCAAACTGGAAAGCGGCGGGAAGACACCCCGTCTCTTTTCTCTCGCTTTCAAATGCAATTAAAAAAAAAAAAAAAAGCCGAGGGAGAAAGAGAGGAGGGAGGAGAGGGAGAAGGAGGAAGGCGGGGAGAGAAGAAAGGAAGGAGGAGGGAGTGAGCAAGGGAGCGAGGGAGGGTGTGGAGGGAAAAGAGAGAGAGCGGGGGTAAAGTATTTTCGCAATTTCTGCAGTGAAGATTTTATGAGCTTCTCTCCGCCGGCCTCAGCCAATCAGCCCGCGTGCCCGGGCACCTGCGGCTCCTGCGTCACGACGGCCGGGCTGAGCGAATGCAGGCGCCCAGCGAGCTGCCAGCGATTTAAAACGCTTTGGATTCCCCGGGCCTGGGTGGGGAGAGCGAGCTGGTCCCCCCAGTATTCCCCACCCCCAGCGCCTCATGAGCCGATCCTCGGCCCCATGGAGCCCGGCAATTATACCACTTTGGACGGCGCCAAGGAGATCGAAGGCTTGCTGGGAGCCGGAGGGAGTCGGAACCTGGTCACCCACTCCCCACTGACCAGCCATCCAGCGTCGGCGCCTACATTGATGCCTGCTGTCAACTACGCCCCCCTGGATCTGCCAGGCTCTGCGGAACCGCCAAAGCAGTGCCACCCATGCCCCGGGGTGCCCCAGGGGGCGTCCCCAGCTCCGGTGCCTTACGGCTACTTTGGAGGCGGGTACTACTCCTGCCGAGTGTCCCGAAGTTCGCTGAAGCCCTGTGCCCAGGCGGCCACCCTGGCCGCCTACCCTGCGGAGACTCCCACATCCGGGGAGGAGTACCCCAGCCGCCCCACCGAGTTTGCCTTCTACCCGGGATACCCGGGACCCTACCAGCCTATGGCCAGTTACCTGGATGTGTCCGTAGTGCAGACTTTGGGCGCCCCGGGTGAGCCTCGTCATGACTCCCTGCTGCCTGTGGACAGTTACCAGCCCTGGGCCCTTACGGGTGGCTGGAACAGCCAGATGTGTTGCCAGGGAGAACAGAACCCCCCAGGTCCTTTCTGGAAGGCAGCATTTGCAGGTAAGCTGCTCTGGATGCCCTTGGTGCTGAGTGTGGCGGTGTAGACCCTGCCTGGATGGGTCTTGGGGCTGGTCAGGAGGAGCTTGGTTCTCCTTGGTTGGCTATTAGGGCTCTGAAGGAGGGTCCAGGCAGTTAGAGAGCCTGGTTGAAGGCCCCAGAGGGTCAGTGTGAGGGGTCTGAGCTGGGTGCTATTTGAATCCTGAGGCCCACCAGGTCCCTGATCTCCCCGGGGGGCCTTGGGACCAGCCTTTCAATATGTCGGAGTGCTTGACTCTCTTTGCTGTTGTTTGGGACTTAGGGTGTTCCTGCCCAGTAGGACCCCAGTTTAATTCTTCTCAATTCATTGAGTGTGGGGGTGCAGCTGGGTGGGAACAGAGGAATTGGTTGTTCTGTAAAGAATACAACCCTTTACTTTCTCTCAGATGAGTTTTTCAGTTTCCAAAGAGAAGTGTAGATTTCCTGCAGCCATGACTTAGGTGTGTGCATTGGTGCATGTGTGTGTTTGTGTGTATGTGTTGGGAGTAGGGGCAGAAATGTGTTCCCTCCTGTACAGAATTTGCTTGTAGTATCTGTAAGAGTGGTCAAGAGTTGGAAAATGCATATGAGGGTGGACATATGCAGTCTAGGTGGGCTGGGTGTGTTTGCAGACTGCGGGCGTGAAGGCAGTGATGAGTGAGGTGGCCTGCAGAAATCTCCTCTTTCCAAGGCTGGGTGGATCAGGAAACCAACCAGCTGGAAGCGGAGGTGTCCTCTTGTGCTTTGGGTGACCTGAATGCTCTTGTAGGATAACCTAGGTTGTGGGGCCTGGGTCAGACTCTGCCTGGGCTTGCGCCAGGCCGTGGTTTGAGCATGTCTCTCTCTCCCTCCCTCTCCCACAGACTCAAGCTCGCAGCATCCGCCTAAGGGCTGCGCCTTCCGTCGAGGCCGCAAGAAGCGCATTCCCTACAGCAAGGGACAGTTGCGGGAACTGGAGCGTGAGTATTCGGCTAACAAATTCATCACCAAGGACAAGAGGCGCAAGATCTCTGCTGCCACCAGCCTCTCAGAGCGCCAGATCACCATCTGGTTTCAGAATCGCCGGGTCAAGGAGAAGAAGGTCCTCGCCAAGGTCAAAACCAGCACTACTCTGTGAGGGAGCTCCCTGGCTCTGGCTGGGAGGGGGAGGGGAAGTTGGGGTATCCTGGTGAGACCAGGAGCCTGCCTTGGCCAAGCTGGGGCCCCAGACTCTGCTTGAGAGGCTCCCAGAAGTGACACTCTTCCCAGGCCAATGTTCCTGGGCTGTTCTTCAGAGACAGTCTGGATACGCCATGGATCCCAAAGAGCCAGCAAGGCCCAGAGTTACAGCCCAGTCCACCAGGTAACACTACCCAAATGACCTTGTCCCAGTCATAATCATTCATTCTGGCAGTTGCAATAATCACCATAACCAGTACCAGTTGCCATGATAATTAGTATCATATATTCTATCTAGAGCTCTGTAGAGCACTTTTAGAAACTGCTTTCATGGATTGAGCTGATCATGAATAAACTTGGAAGGAGACCAGTGACAGGACAGCTTCCTCTGGAACCTCTTCCATTTCCAAAGCCTGTCCCCATCGCAGTGAAGGCAGGGGAGACAAGAAATGGTAGATTTACCCCTGTAACTACCGTTGCCCCTTTAGCATTTTTTCTAAGATGGCAGCTAGGAGGATGGCCAACGCTGGGGGGTACCTCTCCCTCCCTCCCTGCCCATCCCCTAGACTGTACCCACTGGTCTCAGAAGTCCATGTGCCTAACTCTTCAGTTTCGGCCCTGTGTGAAAATGAAGCCAGTGGACTGCCCTCCAGGGTGTGTTCTTTCTTCCATAGAAATGGGGTTTGAGAAAGTGCCTGGATAATTCACCAGTTCCTCTCCAAAACTTTCCAAGCCTTCCCTTAATGTTTCTGGTGGTTCTGGCCAAAGGAGGTAGGTCGTGGTTCATTGGGCATTTGGGAGCTGCATGAAATAGACATTTGTGGCCCTGTAAACAGCCCCTTACGCACAAATGATTGCAGAATGAGGGGAATAAGTAGCCTATCCATGGCAGGCACATCCCAAACACACTTGTATAGCCTAGAAGGAGAAAAGATGAATATGGCTCGTTCACTACCCATTTCTCCTCTGCTTGCCTGCCGGTGACACCAAGGAGCTTCCGAGTCTCAGGCCTTGGAGTCTCAGGCAGGCTCTTTGCCGAGTGAAAGAACCAGGGGTGGCAGAAGCCCCCAAAAGCCAGTGTCAGAATGGGGAACCGCAGGCCGCGGGGACAATAGTGGGCACAGACTTTTTCCTTTCCTTTGTGCTGGTTCAGTCCACATACACTGATTCTGGGGGAGTGGAGGACAGTTTGGCACCAACCCTGTTTTCCACAACCACGTAGACAGTATGCGAATAGTGCGGAGTTCCAGAAACCTGGGGCAGACCTGCTGTTCGCAGAGCCGGGGGAACCTGAAGTCGTGTACCTAGGCCGGGACTAGACGCGACCTTGTCTGCGCGGAACATCAGCGGGGCTGAGCTGGATCTTCCCGCAGCCCGGGCTGGCGGGTTCTGTCAGCCTTCCGGCGATCGAACGCACAGGAATGAAGTGGAGAAGACGGGCCGCCAGACCCACGTTCCGAGCCTCCTTGCAGCCGGCAGTCGGGAGGCAAGCATCCGGAAGGGTCCCCGGCCACGTCTCGACGGCCGCTCCATCTCAGAGCGGACTCCTTTTCCAGGAAACCCCGAGTTGGCGGCCGCAGCCGAGCAATTCGAGTCGGGTGGCATCCCAGTCCTGGCTCTTCTAGGAAGACTCTTCTAAGTCTTCCAAATCCCACCCCCGCCCCCACCTTTTTTTTCTTTTTCAACCAAAGAGGATTCTAAAGCTGACGGGGAGAAAAAGCCCCGACTGGCAGTGACCCTCCCTCCCTGGGTCTTCTTAGATAGTGGGTGTGCTTGGGGAAGGGAAAGGTGTCAAGTTCGTGATTTACACAGCCTTTCCAAGCCCCGTGGTCCAGTTTAAGCTCCCTGGTATCGCGCCTCGCCCAGAGAAAAGTTACTTTCTGCTTTCCACGTTCTCCTTCAAGCGAAGTCCCAATCTTTAATAATTTTTAATACCGCGAACTCCGAAGGTTAGTGGGTGCAGTCCCCCTCCCTTGCCGCTTCAGAAATTGAGAGACTTCAGGACAGATAGGCCTATGGGTAGGTGGCGTGTGGGACAGATGGGGGAGACCGCGCGTGGTGCTTGCTCCCTACAGAGGGAGGGGAAAGGCTTTAGGTTACCACTCGGACTTCCCGAGGTGACTTCGGGAGGTCTGCAGTCAGGGGCCTCGAGACTTTGAATTCCCGGGGCTCTAATGCCTCCATTCCGTTATCAAGGACTTCAAGTTTCCGGGCTCCTCTGTTATGCTCTCGCAACAATTTTAGAACAAACAAAAGATGTGGGATTTTAGATTTCTCCCTCTACCAACGTGAGTTTGGCCTATTAAAAAGTCAAGGGCGCCCCCTTCCGGCAGAATCTCGCCATTTCAGATAAATTTGCCAGTCGGCTCAGCTTTTTCACAATCCCTCAACTGAGCCTCTGGCTTCCGAAAGCCTGGGGACTCAGGCCTCCAGGGTTGGGGAATTCGTAGCCGCGTGTGAGAGCGCTCGGACCCGGAGTCGCCTGAAATTGGGCCAGGGTACTGGCAAATGTATCAACCCAGCGGCGGAGAGACCCAGGAGGAAGGCTAGGAGGGCAGCAAAAGAGATCTCTAATAGAGAAAAAACAGGGTGGCCAAGGCACCCGGAGCAAGGCTGTGGCGCCATAAGCCCTCGGTCCAGGTCTTCATTCCACTGGCGTATTTTATTTATCTTCCTCGCCAGAACAATTCGCTGCGAACCTCTCTCGCGCTTCCCCTCGCCCCGAGTCATTTACTTGTATGGAATCTGTGCCCCCCAAAAAAATCATTCAATTTTGCTTTGTGTTAAACCCTTTTATGTAACTTCTTTCCAAACACCAATGTTACTACCGAGGCGAATTATATCCCTTTCCACCGAGACCATTTAAAAATCTTTCACTAATTTGTGTCTAAACTACAACAAAATCCATGTATCTACATTTACTTGCCTGCAGCTATTAGCTTTTTAAATAGGGCCACTTTAAGCTATTAATACAAGAGTGTTTCGCTAACATTTAGATTGAAATGCGTGAATATAACGTTCTCAAATAGGTAAATTCAGACATTTTCATGGACAAATAAACGCAGAGGCGCACAGACACACACCGGGAAACAGACCGGGTGTCTTTTCACCAACGAGGCGCGATTTTACTCCGGGCCGCCCTCTGCGCCCACTCCCTTTCTCTGAGCGGAACTTCTCCGGCTCAGTCTCCGCAAACGTCGAAACAGGGTTGGAGGGTGGCGTCTACGCTGCTCCGGACCGAAATCACTTCCAGTTCCAAATCAGTTCAGTTCAGTTCAGTCGCTCAGTCGTGTCCGACTCTTTGCGACCCCATGAATCGCAGCGGATTTTATTAGGCCTCGAGAGGACGGATTAGACGGTAATGGTGGAAAAGAGCGTTGATAGTACCTCGGGAAGCTCTTTTCGAATCTAGGTTCTCGAAGCAGCCCCGCAGACAGCGAACCCGGGGCTCCAGCTCCGGGGTCCCCTACTGGCAAACGGGCAAACGCTCGCCGCCACCCTAGAACTCGCGAGGCCGCAGCCGGCGACTGTTGGCACCGCCGTGACCCCCGTCCCAGCCGCCCGCCCCCAGTTCCCCCTCCTTCCCCAGCTAGCCACCCCTGCTCTGAGTGGTTCGAGGACCAGTAGCTGCCCTGCGGCAGAAGAAAGGCCCAAATCAAGACACCCCAGTTCTCCGAACGGCGCGGCCCCCCTCCGCCAACGCGGAGCTGACGGCCCTCCGCTCCTCCAGCCCCCATTGATCCCCTTGATTAAAGTTTTACTCAAGGTCCTAAGTGCTGCACTTGTGTTAGGTTTCCTTCCGAGAGAACCCTCTGTGCCCGTCCCCTCTTCCGGTCTAATAGAAACACCAGAGCTTCAAACGTGATTTACACGAACCTGTTACCGTAAACTGGCAATAAAGCGCGGAGGCGGCTGCTGCGGAGGGGGCGAAGGGAGAGGTTCCGTTGTTTTTGAAAGAAATTTATAGTACATTCTCACCCACCTGAATACTCCCTCTCGGGGAAAGGGGGGGAAAGCAGAGGGGCCGCCCTCGTCCCCTCACCCGGCTGGGCCGGCCAGGCCCTCCCTCCAGGCGCTGGCCTGGGCCCGGGGAGAGATTTGAAAACATCCAATGCGGAACTGATGGCAGCCTTTCTTTCTCCGCTACCAGTTACTTTTGTGTAGAAAGCGGGTGGGGGTGGTCGGAGCAAACGGAAAAGGAGTTCCACCACGGCTCCCTCTTCCCTAAATGCCTTCAAAATGACGGAGAGGCCAGCGTTCAATCACCCTCGGGACGATGGGGAGGGAAAGGCCGCGTCTGCGGCGGACATGGCCGTTGAAGTTTCTGGCCAGTGGTTCCCGCCGCCCCTACCCCGTCTCTCCTCAACTCTTCATGGGAAGATGGAGGAAAGTGAGGGAAGGGGTCCCATTTCTGGCCTTTGAAGGAGGGAGGAGGCCAAGCGGCGCTGGCAGAGCCAGAGCGACCGGAAGACTGTCGCGAGACGCCGGGTTGGGGAGGCGAGGAGGCTGCAGCGGAGAGCGGGCGCTCCAGCCCCGAGGTGGGGAGCCGGGGGCTGTGCGCCCTCTGCTTGAGCCCCGCCCCAGGCTCTGCTGGGAGGGGGACCCTTGTGCGGCGCTGCGATCCTTACTCCTCTAGCCCGAGGTGCGCGAGAGCAGAGCCCTGCGCCACTCGGAGGCCGGCGCCGGCCCAGCTCCGAGCCTTGGAGCCCACCGAATTCCAGCCCTGGCCTTGGCAGAGAGAGCAAGAGTGTTATGCTCCCGTTTCTCATAGCAAGACCCACTCATTTTGCTACTTTCAAGAATGCGCTTCTCTCTAAAAAGGTAAACCCTCTGATTCGTGGGCCAAGGACCTTAAGCTCTTTTGTTCTGGGGATCCGCTGAGGGAGCCGTCGGGGAAGCAGGGGTCGTCCCCGGACTCTGGGGGACTCCGCGGTCACAGCGGGTAGGGAAGGGTGGGTTGTCAGGCTCTCTAAGAGGCCATTCAGCCGGGCGCCTCCTCGTTGTTTCCTAAAAAGGCTGGCAGCCGCCTGGGCAAAAAGGGACCAAGAAAGCTGCTTCGCAGCACGCGAGACGCGAGCGCGGCCTCAGCCGGGGAGAGTCTGGCTTGGGAGAGCAAGGCCCGCCCATAGGACCTTGTGTTTGTCTCCGACTGGATGGAATCTTGGTACAGACAAAATTAATATTATTGTTAATGTTGTTCTTATTTAAACTGTGATACTTTACAAAACATTTACTTTGAAAACTGGGTGAAAATTAACCCTGATTATAATGATTTATTAATGCACCCTTAAGGGAGAGGCTCTGGCCCTTTAAATCAGTGCAGCTTAGTCTCGCATGGCTGCCTTCCTTCTGCCATTCCTATGCCCTGTTGAGCTCTTTGAGTTCTGGGATCTGAGGAGCAACTAGAGGGGTTGCCCATGGCTGGCATATCTGCCCAGGGACTCAGAACTTGCACACAAGCAGCAGGGGGCCACGTGCCCATGTCTTCGGCCACTGACACTGCTAGCTTGTTGGTCTTGGGGGGCGCAGGGAACAAGGTAATCTACAGACCCACTCGGGACTCACCCAACCCTCCCTGCCCCCGCTGGTTCCTGCCCATGCCCTCTCAGAGCTACTGCCCGCACACAGACAAAACCCACTTTATAAAATCAGGACGTTGAGGCTAAGCCTTAGTTACTTGATCAGCATCACAGTCTAAGCAGAGCCCCCAAAGCAGGAGTTCTAAGGCCTAAGCTCTGTGGTCATCAGTGCAAGCGAACAGGAAGCCAAGCCTTTCCCCCACGCTCAACATACCTCTTCTCACAAGGTCTCTGTAGACACAAACTTTCTATCTGGAGCCATCCTTTGAGGCCACCGAGCTCCACTGGAAACCCCCGATTTGGATAAGTGCAACCACAGGGAATTAAACACAAGTGGAAATTTAGTTCAATCCATCACTCATTTATCGAGTGCCTTCTGCACTCAAAACCATCCCTTGAAGTGGAAGGCTGGAGGAGATACAGTGGAAATACAATCTCCCTTTCTACCGATTGCTCTCTGGCACTTTGCCTCTCAGTCGCTGGCAGATCTTGGGTCTGTAGTTTCTTCATATGTGACCTGAAGCCGGAGGACTGTATTCTGTGATCTCTGACATTGTAAGGTGGGTCAAACGCCCACTCAGGGGGAACGGAGACCGAGAACGATTCACTCTCACGGCATATGGAGAGGCTTTCTGGAACAACCTATGCTGGAGAAGGACCTGAAAGATGCTTAGAACACCAAATCCGGGTGGGAAGATGTGAGCAAAACTCGGGAGAGGGGGCAGAAGAGGCAGGTCTCTGAGGGAGAGAGGTCTGGACCTCGGCTCTGGTTAGGGTAGAGCGGGGAGGGAAGAAAGCAAGGGCGTCCTCATTGAGTCCTGGACGCTAGGCGAAGCCTGTGCAGTGCCCATTCAGACTGTGAGCGCCCGGCTCTTACCCAGGCGTGCACGCATCGAGTTGTTGGCGCCAGAGCTACGGACCGCACAGCTCAGGCCCCAGGCCGAGCCAGCTCTTGAAGAGAGAAATAGGTACCCGGAGTGGACTCTCAGCGCCCCATCTTAAATGGGTTCAGTCTGTCTCCCCCGCCTGAGACCTGACCTCGGTCTTTGTCTGGTTAAGTTCGTCGCCCTTCCCCCTCCAGGCAGAGTTCTGTCGTTGAACTTGAGCCAGGCCCTAAACATTCCTTCAGACCCCTGGGAGCAGGACCGAGACGGGGAGGGGGTGGAGGGAAAGGTGGCGGAAGAGGATTGTGGAAGGATCCGGAACGCCGGAGACCCGGCCTTCTCCCACCCAAGCCTGCATTGCTTTAGCCACGGGTTTCGGCTTTTTGTGTTCCGCGGAAACTTCGCCAGATTTGCATTTTAAAAATCCAATTATTGAGGCCTTATGGCAAGTTAGACCAATACTTTAGTCAAAATCAATGTTAATGGTAATTTTCATTTTCACTCATGCATAATTCATGCGCTCTATTTTTGACAGTAAAATTCCCCACACTTTAAAAAAATGACCTGGAAAGGCAAATGCGTTAAGAGCAAACGAATAGCTACAGCAGAGGAATTGTTAGAGGAGATTGAAGTAGGTCATCCCTAGGCCGTCCCCTCTATATTTTAAAAGCGCCCCTCCTTGGGCAGCACAACTCCAGCCGGCGGCCGACGAGCCCTGCTGGGCCCTGTATCCTCCCACGATCCGGAAGCTTAGCCTTGGTAAATGGGGCGCCCCCCATCCTTGGCCTGGGGAGCGCTCCGAGGGACCCAGGACTCCTGGCGCGTGCTTCCCTGGCGCCGGCGGAGGCTGCGCAGAGCGGCCTGCTGAGACCGTGTTAGTGTTTTTGTTTCCTCTTTTTCAAAAGAATCCAGGATCCCTAAACGAGGGAGGATAAAAGACGCGATCCCGGGGTCTTTTCCTGGCTCAGAAAAACCCACTTATAAGGGGGTACTGGGCGCGTTGGGCGGGCAGAAGATGAGGGGCAGCTCTGGGCTTCCCGCGAGGAGCCGGGGCAGCTCGGCGAGCGGCAGAGAAGGCACCAAACCCGGGCGAGCCTAAGACAAGCTCCGGTCCTCCGAACCTGAGGCCAGATAAAGTGCTCGAAGGCAAGTCGTCATCGGCAAACCGGAAAAGGGGCCTGAGAGAGCTGTCAGAACACAGCTCTCCGCGTTCAACTGCAGCTCCCTCCCCACCCCCACTTGGCTTTAACCTGTCGGAGGACTCGGACTGCGGAGGATTTTTGTCTCATTCTCCTTTCCCAGCCTTCGATCCCCAGGTCTCCGGGGCCCTGAAGGGAACTCAGCCAACC
Organism: Bubalus bubalis; assembly: GCF_019923935.1. Classification (NCBI taxonomy): domain Eukaryota; kingdom Metazoa; phylum Chordata; class Mammalia; order Artiodactyla; family Bovidae; genus Bubalus; species Bubalus bubalis. The sequence goes on along the minus strand of NC_059159.1, from coordinate 25,287,242 downwards.
CCTCTCCCTTTGTCTGACCTTTGGAGGAAGGAGGCGTGGGCGCCTCGGTCAAGTTCACGGATCTAGCCGGCGTCTCTTAGGGCAAGTGGGGCCACCGCTGTCATCCGGATCCGGAGGGTCCTAAGCAGTCGGGATTGGGGGTGGGGTTGCGGGGGACGAAACTTCCAGAAAGTTTGGTCTTTAGTGTGCTGTTCAGTTCTCACATGCCCGCGCGCCCATCCCCTCAGCTCTGTAGAGGAAAAATAACTCCATCTGAAAGGAAGCCGTTTATTTGGAAAAATAAATGCGAGGGCCTCATGGAAGTGTGCTTCTCAGAAGGGTCTTAAGTCTTTGGCACTTGGGTAGTTTTTCGTTAGTTCTGTTCTGGCATTTATGAAAGTTAAGGGTTTGCAGTGTTTATTTGGTACAACCTTTTCTTCGGAATCTGATTTAGAGTAAAAGAAGCCGCATCTACACTGTGCCCCCAAAGCTTCAGATTAAACACATTGAAATAATTACCCCCAACATTCCAGCCCTTAAAAAAAAAAAGGAAAAAAATCTCGAAGTGGAAAATAAACCTTATTCGGGTAGCAGAAAATAGAACATGGGGCTTTAAATACACACAAACTCTAAAAACTTTTAATAAAAAACCCTCTGAATGTTTCCTCATTCTGCATTCCAGATCTCATGTTTTATAATTTGCAACCACTGTGATTTGTTACTTTTGTCTTTCCACTCCCCAACTTAGATATATATATATATGTATTCTATCTTGAGTCTAAAAACACACTATACATTTACTATGTTACAAGCAATTTCCCAACTTACTGCAGTCTTCTAAATGCCACTTAAAATACATAATATGAAACGAAATGAGTTGTCATCATTTAGCATTTCCCTAGTGTTGGTCATTTAGATTGTCCCCACATTTAAAAAGAAAACTTTTTTTTTTTTTCCTGGTTAGAAAAGTAACACATTTTCATTGTCAAGAATCTTTAAAATATTTAAAAATAGTATAAAGAAAATAAAACCACCCTATATCCTACCAACCAAAATTTACCAAAGTGAATCTTTTGTTGTATTTTCTTTGTATTTTTTTCCTTGCAAATATGTATAATTTCAAAATTCAGATTCCTTGTGAACATTTTTGAACTTTGCCTTTTAACTTAATATTAGAAGAACATTTCCCAGTGTCATTAACCATTTTTCAAAAACATCATTGTAATGATCGCATAGTATCCAGTGCACCATCATTTAGATAAGCATTTCTCTAATTATTGATCATTTCCATATTTACTGTTTAAAATAATTCATAAGAAAGAGAACACTGTTATGGCTCTACGTGTGTTTGGTAGGAAGATAAGAGTTGAATCTCCCTCAAATAGAGTGTTTCAAAAATTTTAGGTTAAAATTTCCCCCTCCTAGGTATCAGGTGAGAGGGAATGAAACTGGGCCTGCTAGAGTGCTGGAAATATTGTTTTGATTAAGATGGTGGTTCCACTGGTGTGTATTCATGTGAAAAAATCATTTGGCTGAACATTTAAGATTTGTGCAATTTACTTTTTAATTTTAACATTTTCCCCCATTCCTGAGAGTCTATATCTATTTACATAGAAAAGGAACAGTGCAGAAAATAGGTAGGTGGAGGAAGTGAGAAAGGAGTGGGGACCAACCCAAACTGGGGCTGTTCACCTTGTGCTGGGATATTTTCTTTAGTTCATAGAAACATGAAGTCAATATTGAAAAGCTAGTGATGGGGAGAAAACAAACAAACAAAGAACTTGGCCCTTCCCCCAACCCCATGTTAGGTAAAGACTTTTCAGTTACACTTATCTCACGTGGCTTTGAATTTTCCTTGCAAATAGAAGGTACTAATAAAAATAGGCTAGAAAAGGTTTATAAAGGCAGTTAAAATTAATGCGTAAATAACCAACCTCGCTAGCATGGTCACGTGAAACGGAAGTGGAATGCTTTACATATAATGAAATAAAAAGTAGAATTTCAGAAAGATTCATTTTGGATCTATTTTGTAACGCATATTTTCACTATAAAAGAAAGATAACAAGCTGAACTTGGAGGCGGCAGGGACAACTGCTCCCCCAAGGAGGATCTGAGAGGGAGTGGAGTGGTGTCTGGTCTGGTTTTATTGGCACGATCTTGTGTGATGCTGTGTGCTGGCCAGAACATATGCTTCATCCTTGGGATGCTAGAGGAGAAGAAAAAACCCCTTCAAACGACTTGTCACCACAGTTGCGTCCTGATGTGCTTCAGCTAGAAGACTGCTACAATCACTGCACACTGTTCAGCAGTGATTTTAATTTTTTTAATTGTTTTTTCACTTGGGATAAAGTTGGATTTTTAATATCTGATGAAGAAAGACATCACAGATATTTTTTCATGTTAGAGGAATATAGGGTGGGTGTTTTGGCTTTCCCTGATTTTTTGAGGTATAGCATTAATTCAGTAAAGTGCCTTAATCTTAAGTGTGTTGCTCAAGGAGTAATTACCCAAGTAACCACTGTTTAGAACAAGATATAGAACATTTTTGGCACCTCTGTGGGTTCTCTCCTGCCCCTTTCCAGTATAATATTCCAGAGATAGTTGCCATTCTGGTTTTTGTTGCTACGGATTAGTTTTGCCTGTTCTTGAACTTTGCATAAAGAGGCATACAGTACAGAGTACAGACCTCTTTTGTGTCTGGTTTATGTCACTCAACAAAATGTGCAATTAATCTGTGTTGTAGTGTGTATCAGCAGTTTATTCTTTTACATTGCTCTATGCTATTCCATTTCATTCACCTCTTTATGGACATTTGAGTTGTTTCTATTTTGGGCTATTATGAATATTCTTGAACAGATCTTTTGGTGGATAAATTGATTCATTTCCTATAGAATTTCTGGATTAGAGGGTAAGTATATGTTTAAATTTACCAGCTATGTGGTATTTTAAAAAATCAAATTATTGGGAATTCCCTGGTGGTCCAGCAATTAGGACTCTGTGCTTTCATTGCCGAGGGTGAAGGTGTGGGAACTAAGATCCTACAAGCCACACAGCGCAGCCAAATAAAGGAATAAAATTAAATTATCCATGGACCAGGCTTCCCTTGTGGCTCAGCTGGTAAAGAATCTGCCTGCAATGCAGGAGACCTGGGTTCCATCCCTGGGTTGGGAAGATCCCCTGAAGAAGGGAAAGGCTACCCACTCCAGTATTGTGGCCTGGAGAATTCCACGGACTGTATAGTCCATGGGGTCTCAAAGAGTCGGACACAACTGATCGACTTTCACTTCATGTCGCTTCATCCATGGACCAGTCCCAATTCCCCATAACTAGTACAAGTAGTGGGGCTTCCCAGGTAGCTCAGTGGTAAAGAATCCAGCTGCCAGTGCAGGAGACCAGGATTTGATCCCTGGGTCAGGAAGACCCCCTGGAGAAGGAAATGGCAACCCACTCCATTATTCTTGCCTGGAAAATTCCATGGACAGAGGGTCCTGGTGAACTATGGGTTGCAAAAGAGTAGGACTTAGCGACTGAATAACAAGTACAAGCAGTCAGATTTAAGAGCAAGAAAATCTAACATTAATGGAGTGGATATGATTACTTTTGCTTGAATTTCTAGAAAGAGCTTATTTTGAAGTCTTGATGACCTGGATCCTTGGGACAGCAGAGATTTGAGTTTGCTGACAGCAGAGCATCAAAACTCACGGCTCTGGTTCTTCCTGTAGCCTCCCTCCACTGATCCAGTCACATCTGCAAGTTATACCTACGTGGATGTCAACAAACTCCCCCCAAATGCAAGTGCAGTGAGTCAGGGCAAAGAAGAACTGTGACTGAGGTCAATGGTCAGGATCAGCAGGGCCCAGGGCTTAGTGCTAGAAGATGAAAGTGATTCTCTTGAGTCCTGATTTGGATGCTGAGTTATGACTTGGGGAATTTACAGCCCTGTGGTCTTTTAACAAGAAGCAATCTATCTTCCCAGGCAGAACTTCTATTACTGGTGACAGGTGCCCAGAGCCAGCTTATTAAAAACCATCCTTTCAACCCCCAAAGTGAACGTGCCGCAGTGTGTTGGAATGGAATGCTAATTTCCAGCTCCACATCCTAATCTGGGGCATGGAGAGAACACTATAAGACATATTCATATTAAGGAGAATGGAAACCCAGCATTATTTCTGCAGCGACACCCTTAGCCCAGGATCTGAGAGCATGAGGATCTGCCTGTATTTCCTGGGTCACATGCCCCCATCCCAGCAGGTCGACACAGCTCATAGGCTCTCACGTACTGCCTTGGGATGGCCCTGTTGTGTCCCTGAGACAGAGCTTACCTTGATGCTCAGCGGCTGTGGTAGAGTGGAGTGAGCACTGGATTTCCAGTGGGTGGGCTGGATTCAAGTCCCAAACTGTGGTGGAGGAACAAGACCTCTTACGTTTATAAGGTGCTTTTTAATTCTTCCAAGTACTTGTGTGCATTCACATCTTTTATCTCATGTGGTTCAGTGATGTACAAGGAGAGGGAAAGAATCTGCCCATTTTATAGAGGAAGTAAATGAATACCCTGGAGGCAGCACTTGTTTTTGGAGGTGAGAGGAGCCTCTACTCATTGGCTTTTTCCTCTAATTCTCTCTTGTGCAGCTTTTTTTTTTTTTTTTTTTTTGCCTGACCACACATATGGGATCTTAGTTCTCCAACCAGGGATCAAACTCAGGCCTCCCTGCCGTAGAAGCACAGAATCTTACTACTGGACTCCAGGGAAGTAGTAAGTCAGTCAGTCCAGTAGTAAGTCTCTTGTGCAGCTTTGAGAACAACTCTGAGAAATTTGAATGGCAAAAGGGGGGATATTTCACAGCGAACTCTCAGGGTTGAGCCAGTTTTTATGCCCCCACAGAGTTTCTCTACCCCCATCCAATATCCTGGATGATCTTCCTAACTGAGCTATCCAATTATCAATGAACTTTCTCTCACGCAGACCTGGGTGTGCTCTGGCCAAGTCACAGGGACACTTAAGGACATGGTCCGAATGGTCGAGTCAAGAATTAGCCATGAATTGAACCAAGTGCAGCTACTCGCACAGGACAGCTTGCCAAAAGAGATCTCATCTAAATGTTTGGAGTTGGGGCCATGGGGGCTGGGGGACCTGGTACTTAGACATGGCGAGGGATCTCCCCCAGAGGTGAAGTTGAATGTTCATTTTCAGCTGCAAAATATAAAAAAAATTCTGAGTTTTGGTTTCTATCTTAACAACTAACATGAATTTTGCATAGTTGCCATTAAATAGATGTTTTACAACTCTTTGTGGCTGATTTCACGAAGTGTTACACTTTACATCACTTATATAAAACTGCCCCAGAGTTTTGTTCCTCTGGGAATTTGGGGGGCACACGCTGTGTCCATCTTTCTGTCTCTTCTTACTCTGACACTCCACCTGGGACAACCTTATTTTCTTCAGACTCCTTCAAAATGAACACATCTAAATTTTCTGTTGTTTTAACATCTCAAGGCCCAAAAGAAAATGATGCCATTGTGTCTAATTGAATTTTTCATCGCATGTCTGGGCTATGTGGTCTGAGGCATGGGAGATCTGAAAACTTGCCACCACAGACTTTTGTCAAGTGTGTGTATAGGTGACAATCAAACCAGTTTCATCTCCTTGTCAGCATGGTCCAAGATGGGGCATTCTTGGCCTTACGGTCAGAACTACTTCCTAAGCCTTGGACCTAGGAATCAGCTGTCTCCCTTCCTAATGGCACATTCCTGGACATTAAGCCTTGGCTTTAAAACAAAGGATTCCCCATTCATGTGCAAAACAAGTATTTCCCTGGGGGAGCTTCTCCTTTAACCCAGTTGTCAGTAACTCCTTTAACCCAATTGTCAGTAACCGGAGAGCCTGATTGCTGTTTCATTTTAGAGATAATTTAGGTGATCAATATAAGCTCCTCCCCAACAAAAACATTTTGTCCTTGAGAAGGTTTCCTTGGAAGTGTTTCAATATGCCTCATTTACTATTTTACTGAATGTTTCTGTGGCCCCAAAATTTTCGGCAAAGTTCTCGGGTGAAAGTGTGACTCCAGGCTGGGAAGTCTGCCACCACGTTGCCAAGGGGTTTTCTAGTAGTAGTGCTGTAGGGGCCACCGCTGCCACCCTGACTCATTGAAGAGGCTGATGAGGTTCGCCCTGCGTTTTGTACCACACCTCAATCCATATCCTCTGATCTGTAAAAGCAGGAAACTGCAAAGCTGCTGGAGCATCTGGGGAGAAAGGAAGTGGGAATGAGGCATTCTCCCCCAGTCTTGAATCTTCAAAGGGAGAACCAGGTGTTGATACATCACCAAATCCCAGTTACCTGGAAAAGAATTCCCTGTCCTGGGCTTCTCTTGGCTAATCTTATGATCTAAAATCAGTCCTGAATATTCACTGGAAGGACTGATGCTGAAGCTGAAACTCCAATACTTTGACCACCTGATGCAAAGAACTGACTCATTGGAAAAGACCCTGATGCTGGGAAAGATTGAAGGCAGGAGGAAAAGGGGATGACAGAGGATGAGATGGTTGGATGGCATCACCGACTCGATGGAATGAGTTTGAGCAAACCCCGGGAGTTGGTGATGGACAGGGAGGCCTGGCGTGCTGCAGTCCTGGGGTCGCAAGGAGCTGGACACGCCTGAGTGCCTGAACTGAACTGAACTGATGCTGTTGGCAACATCACTTCACCCTCTCAACCTGGCACTTCTGCGGTCCTCAGTCCTGCTTTGGTTGATCCTTTCTGGCTGGGGGGAGCTAGAACTTAGAGAAAGATGTGAGCACTGTTGACCTTGAGATTCAGGGAAGAGGATGGCTTCTTTCAGGTTCTGGGTTTGCCTTCCATTCCACGATGTTCCAGAGAGACAGTGGGACAGAACTAAGAGGTTGTGGAACTCAGACCCTCTTCACTCGCTTCTCACAGCTTAGCTTGATAACTTGACTTCAGAGTCACAAGTCCCGACTCTTGGTAAGTGCTGGATAAATGTTGGTTGAATGAATAAATACACAAAGAATGAATAAATCAATATATTCAAGGACACTATCACAGTTACACATCATACAATGGACTCGGCATTCAAAAGTAAAACTGTTGTTCAGCCATTCAGTTGTGTCTGACTGCTTGCGACTCCATGGACTGCAGCATGCCAGGCTTCCCTGTCCTTCATCATCTCCCAGAGTTTGTTCAAACTACCTTTATAAGTAAGTAAAACTTCATTTGATATGTGGTTGCCTTTCATTGGTAACAGAAGGTTTTGACCCCACCTTGTAGCACTTAATGGAACGCCTGTCCTGCCTCTGTTGCTCTTTTGCTCCTCGCTCCTGACAGTCACATCTTCATCCCAGACTCTTCAGCGTTCCCCTTTTTAAGGTCTTTGGAATAAAGCCAAATTCTGCCTTATGCCCTGTCTCCTCCCAGCCCATTTAAGATCAAATTCCTGTTTACTTTGCAGCCATAACAATTCACACTGTATAGTCCTTAATTTTTTACAGCATTCTCACTAATGTTGCCTCATTTAATCCTTCTAATCTTGCTAGGAGATAATACTTTTTATTCCCACTTTACAGATGAAGAACCTATTAGCTCACAGTGGCAGAGTCAGGACTTGAACCCAAGTTGTTGAGCCCACATTCTGTATGCATCCTGTGAATACACTACCTCTCCCAGCCCCCTAAGCTGCTACTTTTTACTTCCTTTTCGTTGTCCGATCTTTGACCGCATGCAACCCCACCCTCAACTCTGTCCACTTTTCAAAGTTCAGCTCAGATTCTCCCTGTCCCCTGAGTGGTCAGGTTATGTTTAGTCTCCTCACTCCTTTGTGCTCTCATTGCCCCTGACTTTGCTGATTTTAAACATTCAGCTTTAAGATAGAGTGTGGCTGTTTAAAATACACTTCAGCAACCTAATCTAAAGCACAGTGTGGTTATTTGTGGATGAGTCTGCCAAGCTGCATCACTAAAGTGGCAAGATCCTTGAATATAGGGGTGGGTCTTGCTCACCTGTTTTATGTCCCCAAAGAGCCCAGCACGTTGTCTGGCCCCTGATAATTACTCAATAAACCCTTATTAGTAAAATCATGATTTTTATATTATTGTCAAAAAAGGGGCTAAATGAGTAAGTAAATAAGTAATTACTATATTACCATGGTGGTAATTACTCCACCATGGTGGAGAAGGCAATGGAATCCCACTCCAGTACTCTTGCCTGGAAAATCCCATGGACGGAGGAGCCTGGTAGGCTGCAGTCCATGGGGTTGCTAGGAATCAGACACGACTGAGCGACTTCACTTTCACTTTTCACTTTCATGCATTGGAGAAGGAAATGGCAACCCACTCCAGTGTTCTTGCCTGGAGAATCCCAGGGACGGGGGAGCCTGGTGGGCTGCCGTCTATGGGGTCACACAGAGTCGGTCACGACTGAAGTGACTTAGCAGCAGTAGCAGCAGCATATTACCATGGTAATTTTCATTTTCATAAACACAATCTGGAAAGACACATAAGAGATAATCGCAGCAGTTTCCTCTAAGGCGACAGGGCTATGGTGAGAATGAGGAGATGGAGACACTGTGGGAGGGAGATTTTTCACTTTATACATTCTTATAGTTTTTTTTAAAAACCATGTGAATGTATTTCTCTTTAAAAATCAGAAAGTTTGCTGAAGCGATTTAGCCACTGGGGACTATTCCTGATTCAGTCCCTGCACTGACGAGGTGACAACATCCACAAGCTGTCATCAGCCCATCACCTCTAGGGCCAGTGGCAGGGCTGCCCTGCAGAAGGTTATAAAACTCCACTTGATATATGGAAGGCCAGGGGTGGGAGGGTGGGAAGAAGGAAAAAAGGGATAGAAAAAGGGATTTTCTTTTCAACCAGCAAATGGCAACTCTGTTTTACTTAAGGCATGTTTGCATTATGTACAAAAATTTTAAATGAAAATCTAGAAGGAATATATAGAAGTCTTTTGCAGGAAGAATTTAACTGACCACTAGCAATGCAAATTTAAGGTCACCTGAACAATTACTCCACTGGACCAATGCCTCATTTGTCCAAGAGAATCAGCTCTGAGAAGAAGCTATGTGTTTTGGAGATCATAGGAAAATGAGAGAATAGGAAGGGGGAGAGAGAGAACGGAGCAAAAGATGAGTGAAAGCTAAAGAAAGAGAAGAGACAGGAAAAGGACGGAGGATACCAGAAAGGAGAAAGAAAGCAGATTTTAAAAGATAGAAAAAAGGAGACAGAGTGAAAGCCAGAAAGAGAAAGAGAGAGACAGAGAGAGGCAGAGAGGGTATGTGCCTGGGAGAGGCTTGGAGGGGAACTCCCAAGCCAGGCCAGCAAAGGGCTGTGCACCAGGCGAGACCAAGCTGTGCCGTCAGGGGCCTGCTCCAGTGTGAGATCAGGAGGCTCCATGTTCCTGGAGCAGAGAATTTCATCAGAAGTGTGGTCCTGGCCTCCCATCTCAGTGTGTACACCACCTCCACAGCATGAAGGATGGAAGGAAGTGGTTTTCCAGGCTTCCTGGGATCTTTCCAGGGAAAATACCCATTTACCTCCAGGTGCTGAGTTCCCAGGGGTAGGTACCCTTGACGGCCTGCATTGTGCAGCCTCTGGGGATAATATAGTCTGAGGGGAACCCGTCCGTCCTGCTCTTGGTTGCAGTTGTGAGACAGTCCAGCATCCAGCTTCAGTTCTGCTCCTGAACAACTTGTGGAGGAGTGGCTGGTACAGCTTGATTCAGATTCCCCCTCCCTAAGCGGGGAGGGTTCTGGAAAGGGGTGGAGGAGGTTAGAGCAGGAGTTAAAGCCAGTGGTGGAGGAACTCTGACCTTGAGTTTAGCTGTGAACCCACAAATCCAGCCAGAGATGAGGGTATAGGTGTCCAATTCCAACACGATGATGCTCTCTTCCCCACTTTGAACTGCTTCCACACTACTGGCAGGACATCTATAAAAGAAAGGAATTCAATAGCATCTTGTAAAAGGGGGAGAAAAACTGCATTCTTTTTTTCCAGGGTATCTTTCCTAAGTAAAAACAGCTGGGTGAGGATGTTCTATTCCTTGGCCCACTACCTGGGTGAGTCACTTCCTTTTCCTGTGCCTGATTGCTATCCCCCTATTTTAAATATTTCTTTCATTTAAAGTCCTATCCACAGGCTTCAACTAGACAGAAAATCAACAAAAGTAAGGAAGAATTCAATACCACCATCAACCAATAGGACCTAATAGATATCAACAGAAGCGTGCTTGCTAAGTTGCTGACTCTTTGCAACACAATGGACTGTAGCCTGCCAGGCAAGGCAAGAATACTGGAATACTGGAGTGGGTTGCCATGCCCATCTTTAGGGGATTTTCCCAACTCAGGGATAGAACCCACATCTCTTATGTCTCCTGCATTGGCAGGCAGTTTCTTTACTGCTAGTGCCACTTGGGAAGCCCTATTAACAGAAACTTCCATGCAATAACAGCAGATCCTCATTGTTTTTGAGTGTCCGTGGAATATATACCAAGATAAATCACATTATTGCCCATAAAACAAATTTCAATAAATTTAAAACAATTGAAATCATACTGAACGTGTTCTCTGACCATAATGGAACCAAAATAGAAATCAATAACAAAAAGGTAACAGCAAAATCTCCAAATACTTGGAAACTGAACAACATACTTCTAAATAATATATGAGTCAAAGAGGGAATTCTCAAGTGAAATTTAAAAGTATAATGAACCCAGTGAAAATGAAAATACAGTAGCAAAATTTGTGGCTAAAGCACCACTGAGAAGTTTGTGACACTAAATGAATATATTTTTAGTGTAAAATTAGAGGAAAAGTCTCAAATCAATAATCAAAGCTCTCAACTCAAGAACCTAGGGGGAAAAAGGAAGAGTAAAATTAATCCAGAGCAAGTGGAAATAATAAAGAGCATAAATTCATAAAATTGAAAGCAAAAAAGAAGACGGTAACAGAAAACGGAAAAGAAAAAGAAAACCAATGTGATAAGGAGCTGATTATTTAAAAAGATCAATAAACCTCTAGTACAATCAACAAATTTAAAAGAGGGAAGAAACATATATTAATAATGAAACAGGAGATATCACTCCAGACCCGGGTAGACCTGAAAAGAATAATCAAGGGATAGTTTGTAGTAGGCTGAGTAACGGCCTATGGAGATATTAGGAACCTGAAAATATTGCCTTATTTAGAAAATATGTGAGTGTGAGTAAGTAAGGATTTTGAGGTGAGGGGATTACCACGGGAGGCCCTGAGTGCACTCACAGGTGTCCTTATAAGAGAGAGGCAGAGGGAGAGTTGCCATATAATGAAGAGAAGGTAATGCGACACTGGAAGGAGAAGTTGAAGCAAGGTGACCACAGACAAGGATACTGGCTGCCACTGGAAGGTGGAAAAGGCAAGGAATGGGCGCTTCCCTGGAGGAAGCATAGTTTTTCCGACACCTTGATTTCGCTTCATTAATACTGTTTTGAATTTCTGGACTTCAGAAATGTGAGATAATAAATTTCTATTGTTTTAAGCCACTATGTTATATTAATTTGTTACAGCAGGCATAGGAAGCAAATACAGTATGAACAACTCTACACACATAAATTTGACAATTTAAATGAAATGGACCAATTCCTCAAAAAACCCTAACTACTGCAACTCATCTGGTATGAAAGAGGTTGTTTGTTTTAATAATTCTATAACTATTAAGAGAACTGAGTTTATAATCAAAACCCCCTACTTCCTCCATTTCCGGGCCTAGATAGTTTTGCTGGAGAATTCTACCAAACATTTATTTTATTTTTTTAAAACTTCCACTTTATTGGCAGGACAAACTTTTCCTCTTTTTGTTCTCCTTCCTTGTTATTTTTATTTATTTATTTATTTAGGCACACTGCGTGGCATGTGGGAGCTTAATTCCCCTACTGGGGATCGAACCCAAGCTCCCTGCATTGGAAGAATGGGGTCATAACCACTGGACCACCAGGGAAGTCCCTCTACCAAACATTTAAAGAAGAATTATATTCTACATAGTCTCTTCCAGAAAACAGAAGAGGAAGACTACTCACCAATTCATTTTATGTAGTTAATATTACCCTAATACTAAGATAAAGACAGTATCTGAACACACACACAGAGCTATAGATCAAAGTCCCTAAGGAATATAAATGCATAAATCTTTAACAAAATATTAGCAAATAGTATTCAGCAAAATATAAAGAGAAATATACAACATGAACAAGAGAAGTTTATTTCAGGGATGGGAGGCTGATTCAATATTCAAAAATCAAACAATATAATCCACCATCTTAACAGTATAAAGAATAAAAACCACATGATCTTATCGATTGATGCCGAAAAAACATTTGACAAAATTCAACATCCATTTTATAATTAAGCAAAAACGTCTCAGAAAAATAGGAGTAGAAGGGAATATTCTCAACTTGATAATGAACACCTATAAAAACCAGCTAACAGGGATTTCCCTGGTGGTCCAATGGCTAAGACGGAGCTCCCGATACAGGGGGCCTAGGTTTGGTCCCTGTCAGGGAAGTAGATTCCAAGTGCCGAAACTAAAGATACTGCATGGCCATCTATTCAATGCATGAAACAGGGTGCCTAAAGCCATGCTCTGGGACAACTCAGAGGGATAGGGTGGAGAGGGAGAAGGAGGGGGATTCAGGATGGGGGGCAAATATGTATACCTGTAGCCAATTCATTTGGGGGCTGGGGAAACAGAACTTAATCAAATATATTGATACTTCTGCAACAAAACCCATTAATATTCATTCTAGATGAGTTAAATAAAGCCTATAACTTGTCTCGATAGATGCCTTATGTCATTTCAAGTCAGATTTTGCCACCAAATGAGTTTGCATGAAACTTCAGTAAAAGCTTTTGATTTTTCAGAACTTGCTGAGATTCCAGAACTTGCGGATAAGGGGTTGTGGAACTATAACAGAGTTGAAAAGTAATTCATAGCTGCTCCACTAAAGACATATTTCCAGACCCCTTTTTAAGTAAGTGTGGCCATGTGTGACTAAGTTCTAACGGAATGTGAGTACAGTAAGGCGAGCCACTTGGGGTCTGAACTTTAAGACACTGGGCTTGTGTTTTTCCATAGTTTCTTTCCTCCTATCCTGCAAGCTGGAATGCAGATGAGCCATCAAAATGAGAAAAATGTTCACATTTGGTGAACAGAGGAATAAACTTCTATTCTTCTTTAAATAACTGATTTTTTGAGCCTCCAGTCCACTTAGTCTTGAACTAATTAATGTGAGAGACAAATGTTGGGCATATAAAGTAAAGATGGAAGCTATAGTCCCTACTCTCAAGGGGGTTCTAGTTTAAGTAAGGAAAATCATTCATTTACAGATAATTCTCATAAAATGTGCTATGCTGACAAAGCCACTGTGGAAACACACAGGCTCATCTAGGGGCTTCGGGGAAAACTCTCTCAGAAAGATAATGCCTCAGCTCAAGTATGAAGGTTGAAGAGAAGTTATTCAGGTAAAAAATGGAAGGAGGTATGTTATAGGCCGAATTGTGTCATCGATGCTTTTGAACTGTGGTGTTGGAGAAGACCCTTGAGAGTCCCTTGGACTGCAAGGAGATCCAACCAGTCCATTCTGAAGGAGATCAGCCCTGGGATTTCTTTGGAAGGAATGATGCTAAAGCTGAAACTCCAGTACTTTGGCCACCTCATGTGAAGAGTTGACACATTTTCTGGAAAAGACTCTGATGCTGGGAGGGATTGGGGGCAGGAGGAGAAGGGGACGACCAAGGATGAGATGGCTGGATGGCATCACCGACTCGATGGACATGAGTTTGACACATTTAGACACATTGACAAGACACACAGGGTGAAGACCATGTGAGGAAATGGACACACAGACACAGAGGACACGGACACACAGATACAGGGGAAGACAGACATATGAAGGCAAAGACAATGACTGCATTATGCCGTACAGGCAGAGGAAAGCCTGGGGCCACCCAGGAGCGGGAAGAGGCAAGGAAAGAGTCTCTCCTAGAGGTTTTGGAAGAATGATGGCCCTGCCAACACCTTGATTTAAGACTTCCAGCTTTCAGGACTGTAAGAGAATAAATTTCTATTCCTCCAAGCCACCCAGTTTGTGGTGCTTTGTTACTTTAGCCCTAGGAAACTAACACAGGGTTTAGAGTTTAGGGCACAAAGACAGAGAGATGGAACAACATGGTATGTGCCAGGAGACTATAAACAATTCCCTATTTGTAAACCATAGTGTTCAAGGCAGGATGTGGCCTGTGACATATATATCTCACAAATGATATACATATATATCTCATAGATCAAAAGTATTGCATATATATTTAAATGAATAAAGAAATGCAAAAAATAATGATTACCAACATAATAGCATAGTTCTTATGGCAGTCAAATTTCAGGCAATGTTTACATTATCCTGTATTGATTGGTACTTTAAATGAAAATTATTTTTTAAGTTTTTTTTTTATGTGGACCATTTCTAAAGTTTTTATTGAATTTGTTACAATATTGCCTCTTTTTTATGTTTTGGTTTTTTGGCCGAGAGGCATGTGAGATTTTAACTCCCCAATCAGGAATCGAACCCGTAACTCTTATACTGGAAGGCAAAGTCTTAACCACTGGAGTAAGTAAGTAACCACCAGGTAAGTCCCCATACACTTTTAGTGTAATCAGAAAATAATCTATTTCATTCAGGAAAACAAAGGCTATCAATAAGGAGAGTTGAATGAGTAGGGGGCAAGACTAGGAGCATCGACCAACTAAGAAATTACTGCAGTAGGTCAGATGGAGGAGGAGGGCCTGAGCTCAGAAAGTGGTAGGAGGAGGGAGAAGTGAAATATTCAGAAGGTACAATCAGACTTGGTGAGTGATTAGAGGTATTGGGGTTGGTGATAGAGAAGGAGAATTCTAGAATGACACTCAGAGCTGTATCTGGGGTGACTTGGTGAGTGGTGGCTCCATTCACTGAGGTTAGAAGAACAGGAGGATATTCAGGTTTCTAGGGGAAGATGAGGAAATACCAATAGGAGGATTTGAATCAGAAGATCCTCAACTGGTAGCTGTAAGTGTTGTCTGTCCAGCAGTCTACTCGAGACTTCCCCTGGTAAGCCTCCTTTGCCTACTCCACCTCTGTGATGCTAATAGTTGTTCTGTTCATAGACACCACCAGTCAAGTACAGTTGATTGGTCAAAGATGGAGGCATGGCCCAAACTTCTTTTTCAAGTTTTTTTTTTAATATTGAAGACAGGACTGGTAATAAATCTTGGAATCACCTCATATAGGTATCGATTAGATCCAAGAATGAATGAGACTTCCTCCTAAGAAACCTGTATGCAGGTCAAGAAGCAACAGTTAGAATCACATGCAACATGGAATCACAGACTGGTCCCAAATTGGGAAAGGAGTACATCAAGGCTGTATATTGTCACCTTGCTTATTTAACTTATATGCAGACTACATCATGTGAAATGCCAGGCTGGATGAATTACAAGCCGGAATCAAGATTGCTGGGAGAACAATCAACAACCTCAGATATGTAGATGATACCACTCTAATGACAGAAAATGAAGCGGAACTAAAGAGCCTCTTGAGGGTGAAAGAGGAGAGTGAAAAAGCTGGGTTAAAACTCAACATTCAAAAAACAGATCATGGCTTCAGTCCCATCACTTCATGGCAAACAGAAAGGGAAAAAGTGGAAACAGTGACAGATTTTATTTTCTTGGGTTCCAAAATGACTGAGGATGATGACTGCAGCAAAGAAATTAAAAGATGCTCGCTCTTTGGAAGGAAAGCTGTGACAAACCTAGACAGCATATTAAAAGGTAGAAACATCACTTTGCCTTCAAAGGTCTGTATAGTCAAAGCTATGGTTTATCTGGGCTTTCCTGGTGGTTCAGATGGTAAAGAATCTGTCTACAATGTAGAAGACCCAGGTTCAATCCCTGAGTGGAGAAGATCCCCTGGAGAAGGAAATGGCAACCCACTCCAGTATTCTTGCCTGGGAGATCCCATGGCTGACTACAGGCCATGGGGTCGCAAAGAGTCAGACACGACTGAGTGACTCTCACACACATGGTTTTTCCAGTAGCCATGGATGGATGGAAGAGTTGGACCATAAAGAAGGCTGAGTACCAAAGAATTGATGCTTTCGAACTGTGGTGCTGGAGAAGACTCTTGAGAGTCCCTTGGACTGCAAGGAGATCAAACTAGTCAATTCTAAAGGAAATCAACTCTGAATATTCATTAGAAAGACTGATGCTGAAGCTGGAGCTCCAATACTTTGGCCACGTGGTGTGAAGAGCCAACTCATTGGAAAAGACTCTGAGCTGGTAAAGACTGAAGGCAGGAGGAGAAGGGAGTGTCAGAGGGTGAAATGGTTGGACACCAACTCAATGGACATGAATCTGGGCAAACTCCGGGAGATAGTGAAGGACAGGGAAGCCTGTCTCACTAAAATCCATAGGGTCACAAAGAGTGAGGCATGACTTGGAGACTGAATAACAGCAACACTTTGCAAAGAGAGGGTGTAGGGGAAGAAAGAAGGCTGGGGATGGAATCTACCAAAGGTTAAGCAGAGAGCAAAAGAAGAAGACTTAACGATTGAAATAAAAGGAAGTTCAGAGAAGTAGGGAGAAAATACTGCCCTGTTTTGAATTCTGAACCCAATCCCAATTGTGTGTGTGGAATTTCCCCCATACAACCAAGCAATTCTCAGTATACCAGCTGGGTGATCTAGCATTCTACTGAATTCTGACACTCTGTACTTGGAGCCCCTTGGACTGCAAGGAGATCCAACCAGTCCATCCTAAAGGAAATCAGTCCTGAATATTCATTGGAAGGACTGATGCTGAAGCTGAAACTCCAATACTTTGGCCACCTGATGCAAAGAACTGACTCATTGGAAAAGACCCTGATGCTGGGAAAGATTGAGGGCAAGAGGAAAAGGGAACAATAGAGGATGAGATGGTTGGATGGCATCACTGATTCCATGGACATGAGTTTGAGCAAGTTCTGGGAGTTGGTGATGGACAGCAAAGCCTGGTGTGCTGCAGTCCATGAGGTTGCAAAGAGTTGGACACAACTGAGTGACTGAACTGAACTGAACTTGGAGACAGCAAGAGATTCCACAGTTCGGGGTTCACACTGGGATCCTCCACAACTCAGAGAAGAGTTGAAAACCCAGGTTATCACCTGTGTCTCTGACCCACAGTTTATTAATCAGTGGTTTACATGACTCTCTCTTTGTGTTCGATTAACTTTTGAGAGTGGCTCACAGAACTCAAAGAAGCATTTTACCTACTAGATCACAGGTTTATTACAAAAGGATATAACTCAGGAACAGCCAGAGGACAGCATGGGGAAAGGGCACAGCACTCTGAACATGCCATTCTCACATCTCCACATTGTCACCAACCCGGAAGCTCTCTGAACCCAGTCTTTTTGGGGTTTTTATGGCGGCCTTCATTACATAGGCAAGAGCGATTCAGTACTGCTGATTGAACTCAATCTCAAACCCCTCTCCCTTTCCTAGAGGTTGGGGGATGGGACTGAAAAGTCCAAACCTCTAATCCAATGGTTGGCTCTGTTGGCAATCAGCCCCATCCTGGAGTGAGGACCAAAAGTCACCTCATTAACATAATAAATAGTCTCTTTCTTGCTCTCATTACAGGACATTCCAAAAGCTTTAGGAGCTTTGTGCCAGAAGACCAAATATATATTTCTGATTATATATCACATGCCTTCATTTAAAGCTGAGATAAATGGAGGTGAGAGGCTAATTTGATTCATAACTCAAATCCAGGTCTTTGTTCTTTCTACTATATCACTGCCAGAAAGTCCTACGGATTTTGATTATTCTACGTTGTTTAAAATTTATTTCTTTGTATTAATTTTTGGCTGCATCAGGTCTTAGTTGCTGGCATGCATGGCCTTAGTTGCCTCACAGCATGTGGGATCTTAGTTCCCTGACCAGGGATTGAACTCATGTCCCAAATATTGGAAGGCTGATTCCCAATCACTGGACCACGAGGGAAGTCCCTGTTTTTCTTTTTTTTTAATGAAATTTAATAGAGTCAGTGTAAACAACTTGTTTTACTTTCCAATTTCCTTCTCAGAGCCTGTGACTATTTGTTTATATTTTTAAAATATTTATTTTAATGTATTTTCAGCCAAATTCAGCCAAAAATATGTATTTTGGGCTGCATAATGAGAGGGGTTCTTGGTTGCAGCAGGCAGGATTGGCACATGGGCTCTCTACTTGAGGTGCCTGGGCTCCGTAGTTGCAGCACACGGGCTCAGTTGTCCTGTGGTACGTGGGATCTTAGTTCCCCAACCAGGAATTGAACCTGCATCCCTTACACTGGAAGGCAGATTTGTAACCACTGGACTAAGATCAGTGAAGTCCCCCGTGCCTGATTTTGGAATGAAGTCTGCCTCTGCTCTCCCCACTTGCCGTTGCCATCTTGTTGGTCAGTATTCACAGATCTGTCCTAGGATTTGGTACTTGAGGCCTAAGGGCCTGATCAGCACCAAGAGCATGAAGTTCCTCGAAAATGCTTTGGGCCAGGCAAGTAGACTGTTGAAGCAGACTGAGGATGGAGACCAGGCTGAGGGTGGAGGGTGGCGCAAAGCCTGGAGCCATCTGGGAGAGTATTCCTGGGACACTGGGAGCCTCAAGCCCACCACATTTTCTCAGAGACTTCAGTTTATCACGTGTCATTTCCCCACACCTGTTCTCAGTGTCGTAAGTCACTGAGGTGAATCATTAAGCTGATTCACTTAATTTCTCTTGTGAACACACTAATAAGAAGACTTATTGAATCCCCGTGACTTAGATAATGGGAGGATGACAGGAGTTTCAGGAGATCCAATATTTCTCTTTAATTAAATTAGACAGTGGCCATTAGAGCTAGTAATTAGTGTCACTTACCTGGTAATTGAATAGTTGGTGTGAAAAATGGCTCCATGTCAGGATCCGTCTTGGAATGAATGTGGGAAGTATACAACTTTTTATATTCCTTCACATTTATTGTGCATTTACTATGCATCAGGAAGTATGTTGAGAACAGACTCAGAGGAGTGAGCAAGACCGATGAGGACCCTATCCTTCTGGAACTCGTATTCTAGTGGGCTGGGACATGTCTAACACTTGAAAAATGCCTTTCCCTGCCGGGAGCCGGCATATTGCATATTGAGTGCATATAGCATTTTGAGTGCAGCACTTTCCACAGCATCATCTTTCAGGATCTGGAATAGCTCAACTGGAATTCTATCACTGCCAGGAGCAGGAGCTCCGCCCATGGCAAAGGTCATGAGGAAGGAGGCTCGGCATACGCAAAGGCGGGATCGAGCCTCAGGAGTCCCCCTGGAAATTCTCGAGCATCTACCCCCAAAACCAGAGTCTGCCTACTTTCTGCTTTGTGCTTTCACCTACACCTCTGACTTTATGGGGGGCTGTCCCCCACTACCTCTCTCTGAAAAAAGAATTAGCTTACAGCTCCAGTTAATAATTCCTGGGTGTGACAGTGTTTAGCCTACAAACTCCTTTGGAAATCCTCTAGCCTGCCTGAATAGGTTTTTCCGGCCACATGTGATTGTTCAGAGCCTCCCAACTGTGAGAGGCAGGAGATGTTCTAAACTGCCTAAACACAGATTCCTTTGAGTAGTTAAAAGATTGATTAGAAATTGTATTGGTGAAGAGTTTTTCACTTGTTGGGCCAATGTTTGCTGCTAAGTCTCCATACTCCTTACCTACTGTGTCCTTGGCAGTGTATTGATTGATATAATGGGTGTATAGAAATGTAAAATGCAGCTTTGTCCAATGCTTTTTTGGAGGCTGGTGCCTGACTTTGGAATAATCACCTTTAGAGAAAAATAAGTTTCTTAAAATGTTAACAGGCCTCCGGGCCAGAAGATGATGTAATTCACCCGAACTTTTGCATATTATAAGTTTAAAAGCCTGGCTTCGATTAGGACCAGGAACTGCTGTCCTTGCATGACTCCACCCCTTCCCCCATTATCCTCTATGCACAACTTAAGGTATAAAAACTACTTTGGAAAATAAAGTGCGGGCCTTGTTCACCGAAACTTGGTCTCCCCATGTCGCTCTCTCTCTCAAATTCTGGCTGAGTCTCCATCTGGAGCGCGGAACCCGCCATGCTTGCTAATTATGCCTGGGCTTCTAAGATCCAACTGGGGAGGCCTCAGTGTCTCCTCTCCTTCAGGAGAATGGAAGGACGCCTGCGGCCTACGTAAGTGGTGCAAACTTCTTGTCTTGAAGTTTTATTGGTCTCCCGCGTAAGCTACAAGCTACTCAGCCTCTTTTCTCCACTGAATTTTCCTGAGCTATCCTCATTCTATTATTCTTTATATCCTTAATTAACGTTTAATTAAGCAGTTGTTTCCTGACCCTGGCCTACGCCGTATCTCCTTCGAATACCCTGGATCAGCTGGGGCTGGACCCCGGCATTTCCCTACTTCCCTTGTTAGTAAGAGAGAAAACCCACCAGGATTCAGGCCAAACTGTCAGAAGAAAATAATAATAACATTTTCACATTTGAATCCTCATCATAGCCCTGCAAGGCAGGGTAACATGGTAGAAAGGGCCAGCTTTGGGTTCAAATGTCGGCTCTGCTATTCCTGTAGCTTCCTCGCAGAATCACAGTTTCTCATCTTAATCCCCGAGCTGATAATATACATAGCATATGGCAAGAAAAAGAAATGCAAAAAGGCAAAATAGTTGTCTGAGGGGGCTTTACAAATAGCTGAGAAAAAAGAGAGGCAAAAGGCAAAGGAGAAAAGGAAAGATATTACCCATCTGAATGCAGAGTTCCAAAGAATAGCAAGGAGAGATAAGAAAGCCTTCCTCAGTGAACAATGCAAATAAATACAGGAAAACAATAGAATGGGAAAGACTAGAGATCTCTTCAAGAAAATTAGAGCTACTGAGGAAACATTACATGCAAAGATGAGCACAATAAAGGACAGAAATGGTATGGACCTAACAGAAGCAGAAGATATTAAGAAGAGGTTGCAAGAATACACAGAAGAACTATACAAAAAAGATCTTAATGACCCAGATAACCACATGGTGTGATCACTCACCTAGAGCCAGACATCCTGGAATGTGAAGTCAAGTGGGCCTTAGGAAGCATCACTACGAACAAAGCTAGTGGAAGTGATGGGATTCCAGATGAACTATTTCAAATCCTAAAAGATGATGCTGTGAAAGTGCTGCACTCGATATGCCAGCAAATTTGGAAAACTCATCAGTGGCCACAGAACTGGAAAAGATCAGTTTTTATTCTAATCCCAAAGAAAGGCAATGCCAAAGAATGTTAAAGATTGCACTCATTTCACACACTAGCAAAGTAATGCTCAAAATTCTCCAAGTCAGGCTTCAACAGCACGTGAACCATGAACTTTCACATGTTCAAGCTGGATTTAGAAAAGGCAGAGGAACCAGAGATCAAATTGCCAACATCCATTGGATCACAGAAAAAGCAAGAGATTTCCAGAAAAACATCTACTTCTGCTTTATTGACTACGCCAAAGCCTTGTGCAGAGAGATGGGAATACCAGACCACCTTACTTGTCTCCTGAGAAACCTTGTATGCAGGTCAAGAAGCAGCAGTTAGAACTGGACATGAAACAATGGACTGGTTCCAAATTGGAAAAGGAGTATATCAAGGCTCTATACTGTCACCGTGCTTATTTAACTTATATGCAGAGTACATCATGCAAAATGCCAGGCTGGATGAAGCACAAGCTGGAATCAAGACTGCTGGGAGAAATATCAATAACCTCAGATAGGCAGATGTCACCACCCTTCTGGCAGAAAGTGAAGAGGAACTAATGCCTCTTGATGAAAGTGAAAGAGGAGAGTGAAAAAGCTGGGTTAAAACTCAACATTCAAAAAACGAAGAGCATGATGGCATCTGATCCCATCACTTCATGGCAAATAGACAGGGAAACAATGAAAGCAGTGACAGACTTTACATTTTCTTGGGCTCCAAAATCACTGCAGATGGTGATTGCAGCCATGAAATTTAAAGATGTTTGCTCCTTGGAAGAAAAGCTAAGACAAACCTGGACAGCATATTAAAAAGCAGAGATACTACTTTGTCAACAAAGGTCTGTACAGTCCAAGCTATGATTTTTCCAGTAGTCATGTATGGATGTGAGAAGTGGATCATAAAGAAGGCTGAATGCTGAAGAATTGATGCTTTTGAATTGTGATGCTGGAGAAGACTCTTGAGAGTCCCTTGGCCTGCAAGGAGATCAAACTAGTCAATCCTAAAGGAAATCAATGTTTAGAATTCGTTGGAAGGACTGATGCTGAAGCAGAAGCTCCAATACTTTGGCTACCTGATGCGAACAGCTGACTCATTAGAAAAGACCCTGATGCTGGAAAAGACTGAAGGCAGGAGAAGAAGGGGATGACAGAAGACAAGATGGTCGGATGGCATCACCAAATTCAATGGACATGAGCTTGAGCAAGCTCTGGGAGATGGTGAAGGGCAGGGAAGCCTGGTATCCTGCAGTCCATGGGGTCGCAAAGAGTCGGACACAACTTAGTGACTGAACAACAACAACATTGGCAGATTGCACGACAGATATTCAGTTCAGTTCAGTCGCTCCGTCGTGTCTGACTCTTTGTGACCCCATGAATCACAGCACACCAGGCCTCCCTGTCCATCACCAACTCCCAGAGTTTACCCAAACTCATGTCCATCGAGTCGGAGATGCCATCCAGCCATCTCATCCTCTGTCATCCCCTTCTCCTCCTGCCCCCAATCCCTCCCAGCATCAGGATCTTTCCCAGTGAGTCAACTCTTCACATGAGGTGGCCAAAGTATTGGAGTTTCAGCTTCAGCATCAGTCCCTCCAATGCACACCCAGGACTGATCTCCTTTAGAATGGACTGGTTGGATCTCCTTGCAGTTCAAGGGACTCTCAAGAGTCTTCTCCAACACCATAGTTCAAAAGCATCAATTCTTCGGCACTCAGCTTTCTTCACAGTCCAACTCTCACATCCATACAAGACCACTGGAAAAACCATAGCCTTGACTCGATGGACCTTTGTTGGCAAAGTAATATCTCTGCTTTTGAATATGCTATCTAGGTTGGTGTCAGACTTTATTTTTCTGGGCTCCAAAATCACTACAGATGGTGACTGCAGCCATGAAATTAAAAGATGCTTACGCCTTGGAAGGAAAGTTATGACCAACCTAGATAGCATATTCAAAAGCAGAGACATTACTTTGCCAACAAAGGTTCATCTAGTCAAGGCTATGGTTTTTCCAGTGGTCATGTATGGATGTGAGAGTTGGACTGTGAAGAAGGCTGAGCGCCAAAGAATTGATGCTTTTGAACTGTGATGTTGGAGAAGACTCTTGAGAGTCCCTTGGACTGCAAGGAGATCCAACCAGTCCATTCTGAAGGAGATTAGCCCTGGGATTTCTTTGGAAGGAATGATGCTAAAGCTGAAACTCCAGTACTTTGGCCACCTCATGTGAAGAGTTGACTCATTGGAAAAGACTCTGATGCTGGGAGGGATTGGGGGCAGGAGGAGAAGGGGACGACAGAGGATGAGATGGCTGGATGGCATCACTGACTCGATGGACGTGAGTCTGAGTGAACTCTGGGAGTTGGTGATGGACAGGGAGGCCTGGCGTGCTGCGATTCATGGGGTCGCAAAGAGTGGGACACGACTGAGCGACTGATCTGATCTGATCTAGGTTGGTCATAACTTTCCTTCCAAGAAGTAAGTGTCTTTTAATTTCATGGCTGCAGTCACCATCTGCAGTGATTTTGGAGCCCAAAAAAATAAAGTCTGACACTGTTTTCACAACTATTTCCCACGAAGTGATGGGACCAGATGCCATGATCTTAGTTTTCTGAATGTTGAGCTTTAAGCCAACTTTTTCACTCTCCTCTTTCACTTTCATCAGGAGGCTCTTTAGTTCCTCTTCACTTTCTGCCATAAGGGTGGTGTCATCTGCATATCTGAGGTTATTGATATTTCTCCCGGCAATCTTGATTCCAGCTTGTGCTTCTTCCAGTCCAGCGTTTCTCATGATATACTCTGCATATAAGTTAAATAAGCAGGGTGACAATATCCAGCCTTGACGTACTCCTTTTCCTATTTGGAACCAGTCTGTTGTTCCATGTCCAGTTCTAACTGTTGCTTCCTGACCTGCATACAGGTTTCTCAGGAGGCAAGTCAGGTGGTCTGGGATTCCCATCTCTTTTGTTATTAGTCTGTTTTGAGGATGAGAAACTTGACCCATAAAGTAATTTGTCCATAGTCACACAGATGACAATTGGCAGTTCAGGAACTTGAACCAGGCCACCTCCTCTTTCTAATTTAGACCACTATCTGACATGAGACCAACAAGAATTATCCGTGGAACGAGTGTTGTATTAATACGTTTCTGGAGGGGTGCAGGCATCTTTACTGGGGGGTGGGGGGCAGGCTGAGAGAACCAGGAGAGATGTGGGGTATGTGTAGGCAAGAACCCAGACAGACCGGTAGCGGCAAGACCCAACCAAAGGAACTACATTCAGTGTCCGGCTGGATCTGCTCACCTGTGGCCAAACACCGCCCCCTGCCGGCCGCCCAAGGGACGGAGGCCAGCGGCTCAGCTCCCGGAGCCTGCGGTTGGACCCACCCGAAGGGCGCTGGACAGGGAGGCCTGGCGTACTGCAGTCCATGGGTCGCAAAAAGTCTGACACGACCGAGCGACTGACTGAACTGAACTGAAGGGCGCCCACTGCACAGGCAGAAGCCCCGGGGACCACGCCGCCTTTCTCAGAACAACGCAGAAGCCTGAAGAAGCGGCGGCACCTGGGGACCTCTGTGCCGGCCTGGGTCCCCTAGGTAACGTCGCATCGCCCCCGTCGCTCACTCAGCTTTTGACCAGAAGGGGTCAGAGCTAAGGATTTTCCCTGCCTTGGGAAAGAACCGCCACCGCGGGCCTCCTCGGAGCCTCACTTTGCCGCGTAGCTCCCCATTCGGTTTGGGGTCTTGGAGTAGACCGGCGCGCCCCGCTTAAGACGCCGGGCGTCTGAGCCTAGGACGCCCCTGGGACGAACCCGAGCCTCTGGGCCAAACCCTACTTGCTCTTCGTCTGAGGGACACTGGTGGCAGCCGCTTCTTGTCCCCCTCCAGGCATCACCCGCGCGGCCCCCGGTGCGGGCCGGAAGAGGTTAACCCTGCGGAGCGAGCGTACTGACTGCTGCTCAGGCCTGCAGGTCGTCAGGTGGGCTCTCCGGCTCCTCCCCACTCCATCCCACCCTCTGCCTCCCGGCTCTCCGCTTTCGTTGGCCCGAACGGCTACACAATGAGTAAGAAGTTTTAGAATTCTCAGCTTTTAGTCCCTATGTGGCTCCGCACCTCCATTCGCTCTGTGCAAAATGAAGTGAGTTAAACACTCTAAGAACCCAGGTAAATAGCGTATCTTAATAGAGTCACATGCATTTTTTAATCTAAGAGAAGCCCTTGGGAGAGCAATCTACAGGAGACCTTGTTTGCAAGGCAGCCAAATATCATACACAGCCAGGGAACCAGCTGGAGATAAGACACGTGCATGCGTGCTAGGTCACTTCAGTCGTGTCCAACTCTTTGTGATCCTATGGACGGTAGCCCACCAGGGTCCTCTGTCCATGGGATTCTCCAGACAAGAATACTGGAGTGGGTTTCCCTGCCCTCCTCCAGGGGACCTTCCTGATACAGGGATCGAACTCGCATCTCCTATGTCTCCTGCAGGAGCTCTTTACCTCTCTTTACCACTGCTTCACTGGGGAAGCCCAGAGATATGACATACGGCCACATAATAATGTGAAGTTGGTAAAACAACATAACACCAGCTCAGTAGCAAACTGGAGGATGAGGGGTGTGTGTGTGTGTGTGTGTGTGTGTGTGTGTGTGTGTTGCTGGGGAGGGTCTTAAGTGTCCTATGCAAGGCTTGGCATTTTATTCCATAACTTGAATAAAAACATAGAAGACAGGCTTGTTAGCAATACAAATCTACTGACTTAGGAGGCAAAATTTTATAAGATTTCAACAAGCTAGGAAAGGAAGAAGAATGGGAGAGCCTGTAGAAAGGAATGAGATGTTTTCAAAAATTAGGATTGAAGTCAGGCCTTTTATCAGATTCTCTCCAAAAAAAGAATCCTCATTTGGGAACTTCCCTGGTGGTCCAGTGGTTAAGACTCCTCGCTCCCAATGCAGGGCATTCCGGTTCAATCCCTGGTCAGGAAACTAGATTCCACATGCCACAGCTATGTTCTCATGCCACAACTAAGACCCAGTGCAGCCAAACAAATGAATAAAAGTAAGTATTTTTTTTTAAAGTCCCCATTTGGAACAGAAGAGATATGACTCAACTAAGATTCCTGTGAAAAAGGAGAGGCCACTGGGGGAGGAGCTGACTGAGCTGACCTGTGCTCAGGGTTAGAGCCTGCAGCCCCGCTCCTTGCCGGTGAAGGTAACTGAGTCTGACTGAGTAGGTAACACATTTATTCAATACACTGGATAAAGGACTGTCCAGCACATTCTTAGGTCATTTGAATTCCACTCTTACTATAAGGTGTGGCTTCCCAGGAAAGCCCGGGAAGATTTCCTGCCAAGCAGGAAATCCAAGAGACTTGGGTTTGATCCCTGTGTTGGGAAGATCCCCTGGAGAGGAAATGGCACTGGCAACCCACTCCAGTACTCTCGCCTGGAAAATCCCATGGACAGAGGAGCCTGGTAGGCTGCAGTCCATGGGGTCGCAAAGAGTCAGACACAATTTAGCAACTAAACAACTACTACCACCATATGGTAATAAGGTGGGCTGGGGAGTTACTACCATGCTATTTTCAAGTAAGGACTTTGAAGCTCAAAGAGGTGAAGAGAAGAGTTTGATGAAGATGGGAACAGCAGACTTCCCTGGTGGTCCAGGGGTTGACTCCGTGCTTCCAGCTTCTACTGCAGGAGGATGGGTTTGATCCCTGGCAAAAGAAAAAGATGGGATCAGAACACAGGTTTTTGATCCTTTCCAACCCAGTGTCTTGGATGGGATGCTTTCTTAGTAAAGTGTGATGTGCAGACGCAGAGGGGCGATGGCTTTATTCTGTAGGATTAGAGCAATGCAAGTGCTACGTCTTCTGCCCCTTGAGCACTGCATTCTGACAAGGACACCCAGACACTCGTAACCAATTAGGTCACCACTCAAATGTCACCCCAGAGAGGTCTTCCTTCATTTGTCTAGTATTGTCCCCTTCCTCAATGATACTCTTTCATGTTTGTGTTACCATCACCTGAAACTTTCTTGTTTATTTATGGGTCTCCCCATGAGAATGCAAGGCCTTGGCTTGTGTCCTTCTGTGGCCCTAGGGCCTAGCACATACCAAGTGTTCCATTAAAATGTTTGAATGAAAGAATGAACAAGAGCAGTGGTTCACAAAGTCTAGTCTGAAGACTCCTGGGGGACTCTAGACACTTCCAGGGGGCTCACGAAGTCAAACAGTGAGGCATAATCTGTCTTCTCCCCACACTGACATCGACATCACTTACAATGATGGTAAAGCTGCCATGGCACCAAATTATACAGGAAGTCATGCATTCTTCACCACCACAAACTGACAGTAAGAACAAGACAAAACAAAAGCCAGTTTCATTTAAGGATGTGCCTGATGAAGCAATAAAAATGAGTAGGTTTATTAAAACTCAATCCCCTGAATACAGAAATAAGTAGTTGTTCTTCTGCACATAGAAGGACAGTGGTTGTCTTGAGGAAAAGCACGTGTTCCAGTCTGTGAGCTAACCTAGCTGCTTTTAAAAAAAGGAACACCATTTTTCCCTGAAAGAGTGACTGACAGAAAGAGAAATCTATGCTAATCCAGACCTGGGTATTGATAGATATTTAAAATAGTTTTATTTACCTGCATTTTACTTTTGGCCCTGCTGGGTCTTCACTGTTGCACGGACTTTTCCCTAGTTGTGGGAAGGGGGAGCTACACTCTAGTTGCAGTGGGAGGGCCGCTCTGCAGTGGCTTCTCTTGCTGCAGAGCACACGGGCTCTGGCGCACGTGGGCTTCAGGAGTTGTGGCTCCTGGGCTCTAGAGCACAGGCTCAGTAGTTGTGGTGCACAGGCTTAGTTTCAGCACGTGGGATCTTCCCAGATCAGGGATCAAACCTGTGTCTCCTGCATTGGGAGGCAGATTCTTTACCACTGAGCCACCAGGAAAGCCCCGATTTTTTTTTTTTTTTTTTTTTAAAGAAAGTAAGCTTTCCCTTTTAAGGAAAACAGCTTTCATTGCTAATTATGAGATTCAAGTTTTAAAACAAATATTGATATTTTGGAAAACTTAGATCTACCACCCAGAGCTTATAGCTTCCTCAAACCTAGACTTTTCTAATGAGCTTGGTGTTGATATCAATGAATGTGAAATTTTGGTATTGAATCATGAAATGTGTCAGCATTTTAATGTAACAGAATGAAAAGTTTGTTGATATGATTTCAGATTCCACACTGCAACTGACCTCCAAGAAACTACCGCTTGACCAGTTTGGGTGTGATATCTAAGAAAAATAGCTACAATTATTTAAAAGGCTATAAAATACTCCTCCTCCTAACTACATATCTGTGAAACTGGAGGGCTTTTTCCATGTATTTCAACCCAAACAACATATTAAAACAGATTGAGCGCAGAAACAGATATGAGAATCTGTCTGGTTTATGTTAAGCTAGATATTAAAGAGATTTGCCAAAATGCAAAAACAATGCCACTCTTCTTGCTAATTTTTTTGGTTCAGAAAATATATTTTTCAAAAACCATTACTCGTGGTAACATGTATATGGTTTATTAATGCTACTTTAGATGAATTCACAGATATTTAAAAATTTCTCAGTTTTAATGGTGAATGTCAATGGGTATTTAACATAAACACATAAAAACTGAAAACAAAACCCATAAACAAAAGCTCTTGGGGGCCCGCAATAGTTGTTAAGAATATAGAGGGGGTTTGTGACCAGAATGTTTGAGTACAACTGAGCTAGAGATGAGAATATAAACTTTTCTCTTTTTTTCTTATTCAGATATAATTTACATACCATAAAATCCACCACTTTTAAAGGTAAAATTCAGTGATTTTCAGTATATTCACAAGGTTGTTCAACCATCACCACTATCTAATTTAAAAACATTTTCATCATCCCCCTAAAGAAATCCTGTGTCCATTAGCAGTCACTCCCCGGTGCTGCCTCTCTTTCACCCCTGGAAATCACAAATCTCAATGGATTTACCTATCTGGTCATTTAATATAACAAAATCACACAATACATGGCATCTGGCTTCTGGGACAGCATTCTTTTACTTCTTTCAAGGTTCATCCATGTGGTATATGTATCTGCACTTTATTCCTTTTCATAGTAGAAGTATATATCCCTTGGCATGATATTCCATATTGCATTTATCTAGTCATCAGTTGATTGACATGTGAGTTGTTCCCACTTTCTGGCTATTATGAATCATGCTGCTATGAACATTTATATACAAATTTTTATATAAATCTTATGTTTTCAGTCTCTGAGGCATACGCCTAGGAGTGGAATCCCTGGGTCTTATAGCACCCACCTGAGACCATGTTAAACTGGTTTCCACAGTAGTTCTACCATTTTGTGTTCCCACTAGCAATACATGAGGGTTCCAGTTTCCCTGCATCCTTGCTAACCGTTTACTGTCTTTTGGATTAGAGCCATGCTTCTGGGTTTGAAGTAGTATCTCACTGTTGTAGTGATTTGCCTTTCCCTGATGATTAATGATAATGTCTTTTCATATGCTTATTGGCCATTTGTATATCTTCTATGGAGAAATGTCTATCTAATCATTTGCCCAATCTTAAATTGGGTTATTTGTCTTTTCATTGTTACATTGTAAGAGCTCTTCATATATTCTGGATACAAGACCCTTATCAGAGCTATGATTAGCAAATATTTTTTTCCATGCTGTGGCTTGTCTTTTAACTTTCTTGATAGTGCCTCAATCCACACAAGTTTTAAATTTTGATTAAGCCCAGTTTATTTTTTTCTTCTTGTGCTTTTGGTGTAATATCTAGAAACCACTGCCTAATCAAAAAGATTTACACCTGTATCTCCTAAGCATTTTATACTTTAGCGCTTATGTTTAGGTTTTGGACCTATTTTGAGCTAATTTTTATAGAAAGAATGGGGAATTTAGGGATCCAAATTCATTCCTTTGCACTTTGAACAAATGGATATCCACTCATTCCAGCACCATTGTTAAAAAAAAGGATCTTTCTTCATTGAATGGTCTGGACACCTTGACCTTAGGTATATGGGTTTATTTCTGGACTCTCAATTCTAGTCCATTGATCTATACATCTATCCCTTTGCCAGGCCCACATTGCCTTGATTACTGTAGCTTTTGAAATTGGGAAGTGTAAGCCATCCAACTTCATTATTTTTCAAGATTGCTTTGGCTAGACACTATTAGCACTAACTATTTTTTCATTCCAAGTGATAAGTGCATGCTGTTTATCATATTATTCTCTTTACTTTTCTGTATTAAGATTTTTGTACTAACAAAACGGTGACAGCTGAATATATGTGATGAATAAATTACTTAAATGAGTTGGCGAATGTAAACCACTTGGAAGAGTACGTGGCACCCTAGATACTGTTAGCTATTGTTGTTATTCTTTTATGTGAAATTTTTAACAAGCATCTTTAAAATTTTAAAATTGTAATATAGTTGATTCACAGTGTAAAGAACATTTTTTTTTTTTTTGGCCACACCATGCTGCTTGTGGGATCTTAGTTCCTTGACCAGGGATCAAAGCCAGGCCCACAGCAGTGAAAGTGCCAAGTCTTAACCAGCAGGCCACCAGGGAATTCCCTGAGGAAACATCTTTTGAAGCTAGATTATCAGGGTTCAAACACTGGCCCTGCCACTCCCTAATAGTGTGAACCTGGGCTAGTTATGAAATCCTGCCATATCCTAATCTGTAGAGCGTGGATAATAACCTTAGTCTCATAGGATTGTTGTGAAAATTAAATGAGATACAGATATAATTAAATGACGTATAGAATAGCAGGAGGTTATTGAACCCAGTAGAGCCTAAACTATTATTTGCTTCTTACAATTCTGCAGGGAGTGATCAACTGGTTAAGAAACCTGGAAATCACTCCACATGAAGGACGTGAAGGAAATGAAGCACAAAGCTGTTTTTGAATATCAAAAGCCAAATGTGGAAGAGAATTTCTTTGTACTCTAGAGAGGACCAGGACTCCCGAATTTAAGGAAGCTATTCCAGCTAACCTGCCCCAATCACAGCCTTCTGGAGGCTTTCATAATGCTCAGTGGTCATACATACCAGCACTTGCCAATTTGTAATTATAATTACTCTGAGCGACTTCACTTTCACTTTCAGGTCTCGGATGGTGCCTTTTCACAAATATTTACAAAGTGTGAAAGTGTTAGTCAGTTGTGTATGACTCTTTGCAACCCCATGTACTGTAGCCCACCAGCTCCTCTGTCCAAGGAATTCTCCAAGCAGAATACTGGAGTGGGTAGCCATTCCCTTCTCCAGGGGATTTTCCTGACCCAGGGATCAAACTCAGGGCTCCTGCTTTGCAGGTGGATTCTCTACCATCTGAGCCAGGAGAGAAGCCCTGATATTTACAAAGTGCTCATAATATTTCAGACGCTATGTGTGTTAGACCCTGGGGCTTGTGGTTGAGTAAGATGCTGCCCTAGTCTTCCAGAAAGTCACAGCCCAGCTAAAAGCCAATTGGTGAAATTTTGAGGGAGCTAAATTTCTGCCTGATACAACTGACTGCTGTGCCTCCTATTTCCTCCAAAGTTCTTTGTTTTAGAACCAATGCAGCAGCTCCTTCACAGTTAATCACCAGACTCAAAGGCAAAGTCAGCTTCATGCAAGCCATCACTGGCAGCGGCCTTTGGGCCTGGAAATAAGTGGCTTTCTGAGCGTGGAGCACCCTCTAGTGTCTGTCCAGGGTAAGGCAGGTCCAATTTACTGCCTACAGTTTCTTTCCTTAGTTTAGTGCTGCTTATGGCTAAGCTGTCTTCAGGTCTCCGCTGCAGGACAACAACACCGAATATTCAAAAATAATAAATAATACAATTGCCAATATTTGGGGGCATTTACTATGTCCCAAGCCTGTGTTGTCTTACCTGGTTACTCAGGAGGCAGGTACTACCGCTGCTACTACTACTTTTACTATTATTTATTATTATTTCTGTTATACAGATGAAGAAACTGAGGCAGGTGAGATGGCCAGCTAGAGGCAGAGCCAGAATTCAACCCAAGCCATTAGACTTCATAACCATGCTTCATTTTTTTGGTTTACTGTCAAAGAGAAGCGATAACCCCAGGCAATCCGAAAATAATTCAAGTCAAATTTCTCCTGTTTACTTGAGAGAATTGTACTTTATGTAAATCCATAAGATTTATGTTGAAACATCAAATATGGAGTGAGAATAAGCCTCTCTTGGGCTCATATTAAAATGGATAGAAAGAAATCATCTAGTCTAGGGTTTTCAAATTGTGAGTCATGGCTCATAGATGAGTGGTGCAAAAAATTTAGTGGACTGTGACCAGCACTTTATTTTTTTTAATTTTTTTTTGACCAGCACTTTAAAAACTGAAATACAATAGATCAGTTCAACATTAGACTTCACAAAGACCCAGTACATACTCTCTCTTCCTCTCTCTAAGTGTTACACACATAATATATATCCACACACACACTATAAATATACTGCATAACCATACTTCATTTTTCAGCTTACTGTCAAAGAGAAGCAATAACTCCAGGCAATCCAAAGATAATTCTAGTCAAATTTCTCCTGTTTACTTGAGAGAATTGTACTTTACGTACAATTGTACTTTATGTACTATATATATATATAAAATATATACCTACAGGACTGATCAGAAACATTTGGAAACCACTGATCTAGCTATCTTTTCTGCCTGCCCAAGACTATACTCAAATCATTTCATCTAGGTGAAGCTGCCTTTTGTTTTGAGATCCTACTAATGTGGCTTCCGCCTCTTTTCCCTCCTCTTGGTCATTACTTTTCTTTGAGTGACCCATGCTGCTGAGAATGTCATCTCAGGTCTAAATTAAATTCCTCATGCTATACCCATCCCTCTCCCTTTTTTGGAGCCAAGAATTAAGATTTCTTTTTGTGACAGAAACTGTGATTAAAACAGTAAGTTTATTTTAAAAATCTAATTTGCTTATCCCATATTGTTTTTTCCTCTAAACCTCAGAGGTTGGAGTTACATTGAGAAATGATAGACATTAACTAGCCTTAATTTGTATTTGACTTTTGGAGAAGTTAAATAACTTATCTCAGTTCACACAGCTAATAAGAGGAAGACCTAGGATTTGACTCCAGGACAGCAAGCTTTCAACCACTGTTATGCAAAAGAAATACCACCCCCGACCCAGCATGCAGGGCTGAGACCACAAACATGATGTCTGGGATGCAGATGAACTGCGTAGACAAGAATGTGTGCTGAACTGTATTGTAGGAGCTGCTACATTACAGAAATGTTTGAGTTCCGGAGTGTTGGCGGTCCTATGACAATGCATTTGGAGGCGGGTCTTTGGTGTTTGTACTGCTCTGTTACACTGAGAGTAAATGTGTTGTAGTGTGAGACACTGGATTATGTCTCAGAACAACTCTGAAATGCTTATTATTATCCTCACATAGCAGAGGAAGAAACTGAGGTTCAGGTTGGTCCACAGTGAGTGAACAGCTGAGATGCAAACTGGGTAGTAAAATTATCATTAACACTTAACTGAAGTCTCACTACATGACAGCCACTATGGTAAACTACCTCCATACATTATCTCATGAACTTGTCTCAAAGACTTACCAGCTGAGTTCCCAAGTTAAGGAAAGATTAAGGTGCCTAAGTTAAGACAGTGAGTACAGGCAGAGCCAAGAGTCAAGCTTTGGCCTGTCCGTCTGTCTACAAAGACCTTGCCCTTCACCACTCTAAGCAGAGAATGCCTGACCTTTTCCTGGATCACAGAAACAAAGTGAATTTAAAAATAGAAAAAAAATCACAGCCATAAAAGAGTCAAAATGGTGTAGTGCTTAGTACTCAATAAACATTGGCCCTTATTTCTTCTAGCTATCTATTGCTGCTAAGTTGCTGCTGCGTCGCTTCAGTCGTGTCCGACTCTGTGCGACCCCAGAGATGGAAGCCCACCAGGCTCCCCTGTCCCTGGGATTCTCCAGGCAAGAACACTGGAGTGGGTTGCCATTTCCTTCTCCAGTGCATGAAAGTGAAGACGCTCAGTCGTGTCCAACTCTTCGTGACCCCATGGACTGTGGCCTACCAGGCTCCTCCGCCCATGGGATTTTCCAGGCAAGAGTACTGGAGTGGGTTGCCATTGCCTTCTAGAGTTACACTATTACAATCATTGATCATATATTGAACTATACATTTGATCAACTGCTTCAAGACTAGTCTAGCTATCTATTGGTACATAATAAATCATCCACAAACTTGGCATGGTTGTTGATGTCTCCTAGATAAAATGAAAATGGTATCTAGAGGACAGAGCCAAACCTGGTCCTGCAGCAAATCCCTCCTGAAGGAGGGTGGCCACCACAGTGCTGGAGGAGGTCATCCTTCCCCCATATCCCCTGGTCACTTGGGCAGCCCCTGAGGATCAGCTGAGTGAACAGTTAGTATGCTTGGAGGATGACAGGGCCACCATCACCCCTGATGAAGTCTGCTTTCTCTCTCTGCCTCCATTCCTCACCAGACATCTCTGATAAAGAGTAGGACCTGAGGGTCCACACAGTTTGCCAAATGTTGGCAGTTCTCTTAGCAATAAAGGATGTCTCAGCCACCAATTGGTCCCTTCTGCACATTTTTTCAGACATTTAGGCCATAGTCAGTGGTCTAGCCATTTGGTCCAACCAATGGCAGCAACAATAACTCTTTATTCAAGGTCACCTCTTTTGGGATAAAGAACTCTGGGAATGTTCTGGCTTCACAGATGCCTCAAAACAAATCAAAGTCAGACATGTCACTGTACATACTAGAGCCACAATACAAGGCCTCACCAAGAGACTCTTTATCCCCTTCTGAGTTCCTGACAGTGAGAATGACCTAGACATTCATTTCACTTCTAAAAATACACAGTACTGAAATCTTGGACAAGGCATTCAACAGAACTTTCACCTCCATTACTGGCTTCTGATTGTAAGCCTCATAGAGCACCATAATGACCAACTTAAACAAGTTCAAATTTAATTAAATGAAATGACACATTTTAGTTATGAGTCAAACATTGGGGGTGAATTTTAAGAGGGTCCAGGTATGATAATGACTTGGTCATCTTTTCATATGATTATTGGCTCATAATCTGACCAAAAAAGTAATTCTTAATATGTTTGCTGCTAAGTCACTTCAGTCGTGTCCGACTCTGTGCGACCCCATAGACTGCAGCCCATCAGGCTTCCCCATCCCTGGGACTCTCCAGGCAAGAACACTGGAGTGGGTTGCCATTTCCTTCTCCAATGCATGAAAGTGAAAAGTGAAAGTGAAGTCACTCAGTTGTGTCCGACTCTGGTGACCCCATGGACTGCAGCCTACCAGGCTCCTTCATCCATGGGATTTTCCAGGATTCAAATTTCCAAAGTATGTCCTCTGACCAAAACAGAATTAAACCAAAAATCAGCAACAACAGAGATGACAAGTCATCAAAATTTCTGGAAATTAAGCATAACTCACAGATCTTATGAGAAGGAAATGACAAAGGAAATTAGAAAATATCTTGACCTGAATGAAATTTAATAGTATAATTTATCATAATGCAGTAGATGTAGCTAAGGCAGTGCTTAAAGGAAAGTAATAGCATTAAATTCTTACCTTAGAAAAGAAGAAAGGTCCTGGACTTCCCTGGTGGTCCTGTGGTTAAGAATCTGCATGTCAATGTAGGGGACACAGGTTCAATCCCTGGTCTGGGAAGATCCTACATTCTGGGGAGTAACTAAGCCTGTGTGCTACAACTCCTGAGCCTTACATGCTGCAATTACTGAAGCACTCTCATGCACTAGAGTCTATGCTCCACAACAAGAGAAACCATCACAGTGAAAAGCCTGCACACCGCAAGAAAGAGTAAGCCTGCCCACTGCAACTGGAGAAAAGCCCACACGCAGTAATGAAGACCCAGCACAGCCAAAAATAAATATAAATAAAATTAATATAAATAAATTATAAATTATTTTTTAAAAGGAAGAAGAAAGGTCTGTCAGCAATACTCTAAACTTGTACCTCAGAAATTAGAAAAAAATAGAAGAACAAATTAAACCCATAGTAAGCAGAAGGAAATAATAAAGAGTGGAAATCAATGAAAGAAAATGTATAAACTATAGAAGGGCTTCCCAGGTGTTGCTAGTGGTAAGGAATCCACTTGTCAGTGCAGGAGATGCAAAAGATTCTGATTCCATCCCTGGGTTGGGAAGATTCCCTGGAGTAGGAAATGGCAACCTGCTTCAGTATTCTTGCCTGAAAAATTCCATGGACAGAGGAGCCTGGCAGGCTACAGTCCATGGGGTCACAGTCAGACACGACTGAGCACACATACACACACATAAACAATAGAGAAAAATCAATGAAACTAAACACTTTTAAAAAAGATTAATGTAACTGATCAACCTCTAGGCAGTAGGCAGACTGGTTAGGAAAAGAAAAAAAAACCTGAGATGACATAAATTACCATGATTGGAAATGAATGAGGAAACACCTACAGATCCTATAGCCATTCAAAGAACATTAGGGAATATTGTTGTTCAGTTGCTAAGTCGTGTCTGACTCTTTGCAACCCCATGAACTGCAGCACACCAGTCTTCCCTGGTCTTCATTGTCTCCTGGAGTTTGCTCAAACTCATGTCCATTGAGTGATGCCATCCAACCATCTCACCCTCTGGGAATATTAGAACCAACTTTATGCCAGTACATTCAACAACATAGAATTCCTTTAAAATTCCCTAAAAGACACAAACTTTCAAAGCTTGCTCAAGAAGGAATATATAACCTGAATAGTCTTCTGTTCATAAAGAAATGGAACTTGTGCTTAAAAAAAAAATCCCACAAAGAAAACTACAGGTCTAGATGGCCTCAGTGGTGAATTCTACCAAACATTTTGGAAAGAGTATTTACACAATTCTACACAAACTTTTCTAGAAAATACAAGAGGAGGCAATTCTTCCAACTTATTTTATGAGGCCAGCATTACCTTGATACCCAAATGAGAGAAAAAAATTTAAAAACTGAATCAGACAAAAACTACAAATCAATAATCTTAGATATAAAAAGGCTTAACATTTAAGCAAATTGAATGCAATAGTAAATAAAAAGGCTGATATACCAAGATCAAGTGGGGTTCATCCTGAAAATGCAAAGTTAGTTTAACATTTGAAAAGTAAATATAGGGAATTCCTTGGTGGTCCAGTGGTTAGGACTCCAAACTCTCACTGCTGAGGGCCGGGGTTCAATCCCTGGTCTGGGAACTTAAGTCCCACAAGCCACACAGTGCGGCGCACACACACACACACACACACACCCCAATGTAATTCAATTCACTATATCAAAAAAACTAAAAAAGATACAGACATAAAAACTACTTAATGAAATTTACCATGCATTCATTACAAAAACTCTCAGCAAACTAAGAACAAAAGGGAAATTCCTCAATTTGATAAGGAGCAACTAAAAAAACTTATACCTGTCAGTGTACCTAATACTGGAAGAATGAATGTTTCTCCATGAGATCAGGGCAAGACAAGGTTATCTGCTCTCACCACTAACACTGAATTGTTGGTCCTATGCAGTGAAACAGGCAAGAGAAATAAAAAGCATATAGATTGGAAACAAATAAAACTGTCTTTATTCACAGATCATCTATGTTGAAAATTCTAAGAAATCTACTTTAAAGACTCCCACTATAGCAAATAAGAGATATTAACAAGGTCACAGAATGCAAGTGAAATATACACCAACTATATAACCCAGCAATCCCACTCCTAGGGATTTTACTAAGAGAAGTGAAGACACCTATCCACATGAAGATTTGTAGTTAATGTTTATGGCAACTTCGTTTATAACAGTGCCAAACTGGAAACAACCCCAATGTCCAACACTTAGTAAATTGATAAATAAATGTTATATACCTATAAGAAGGAATAAATACACTCAGTGTCAAAGGAAACCAATTACTGAAACATATAATATGAAAAAAATATCAAAGTTCGCATGCTAAATGACAAAAGCTGGACAAAAATACTACTTTCTGAATAATTACACTTAGATGAAAGTCTACAAAAATCAAGTTAATAGTGACAAGATTATAGTTCAACAGTTGCTTGGGGATGGGTGGGAAGCAGGCTGCAAAAGGACATCAGGAAATTTCTGTGGGGATAGAAATAGTTACAGGACTATAAACATTTATTAAAAATCACTGGATTATAAACTCTAAACTGGTAAAATTTATTATATATAAAGTATACTTCCATAAAGCTGAAAAAAATACTGAAGGGAAAAAAGTCCCACTTTCTATGAACCTGAATCTCTTTAATCTATACAAATGGCCTGTTATAAAAATAGCTTCAGATTTATAGAAAATTAGTCTTTAATTAGCCTTATACACTATCTCAGGATCTTTGCACTACTGTCTCTGCTAGGAACACTATTTTCCACCAATCCCTGGATTTATTTCTAAACCAACACACTAGCGAAGAAGAAACACGAACAGAAAGAGAAAAATCATCTTCCAGGGAAACACAGCCAACTGTTCAGACAGTAGTGATGTTCTCAGAGTGATATGGTAAAAGGCAAGTAACCTTGACTCCGTGTGCGACTTCATAGGCTAGGTTCCTTATAGATCCAGCCTTGTTCTTCTCCTATGTCTTCTCTTGGAGTTGTACCTGATTTTATTACCCTTTTCATTTGAATCCATTGACGAATGGATTGATGATTCTTCTGTTTCACGACCAGGAATCACTTGATCCTGAAAGTCTTGTGAAAAGGCATGACGAGGAGCAAATTCAGCTGCACACAGGATGGTGGAGATGAGAAGAGAGTTGCCAGGAACACCCTTGTCTTCTATGCTTCTACTAGATAACTCTTCACCTGTCTTTCAGGTCTTAGTTGGAATATCATGTCATTATAAGACCATTTCTGTGAACCTTACAGATAACTCCCATGAATTTCTTCCAAATTCTCTATCATAGAGCCTGGCTTGTTCTTTTTCAAGCACTTTATGTGACTCTGTAATTAAATGTTCACTTCTAAATTTAACATCTATGTTCCCCCTGAATGTAAGTTTCATGAGGTTAGAAACTGTGCCTATTTCTGTTCACAAAAGGCTATTTTTATCATGATAGACAGATAAAAGGCTGAAGATTAATATTTACCCGAAACGAAGAGCTTTCACTAAATGACAATGAAATGACATTAGGTTAACGCTTAAGATGAGCTTAGGTTTTAAATAGGAAATTTACAGAAGAGCCAATAATTTCATGAAAAGATGATCAAACCTATAAACAAGCTTGTACTCTCACACCATATGTACAAATAAATCTCAGGTATATTTAAAAAATAAAGAAAAATAACATTTAGATATTGTGGTAGAAAGAATAATGACCCCTCAAAGATGTCTATACCCTAATTCCTGGAACCTATAAATATGTTATCTCACACAGCAAAAGGACTTCAGAGATATGATTAAGGACCTTGAGGTCCTTGAGGGAAATTATTCTGTATTATCCAGATAGGACCAATCACACAGATCTTGAAAACTGAAGAATCTTTCTTGGTTGAATTAGAGAGATGAAGATCAGAGAAGAAGGGGGAAAAAATGTGAACATTAGAAAGACCTCACAGGCCAGGGATGGCTTTGAAGATGAAGAAAGGAGAGAGGCAAGGAATGTGGTTGACCTCTAGAAGCTGAGAACATCCCTCCGTGGACAACCAACAAGGAAATGGAGGTCCTGTAGTGCAAGAAAGTAAATTCTGCCAACAACTCAAATGAGCAAGGAAACAGATTCTCCCTAGAGCCTCCAGAAAGGAATGCAGCATTCACAATGCCTTGATTTCAGCTTGGTGAAACCTCTGTGTGTGACTTATGACCTACTACATATTGTAAGATGACAACTTAGTGAGAAGCTTTTTATGGTAGTAATAGAAAACTAATACAGGTGTCTACATGAACACCTGGTGGAGTGCAGAGAACTCTCTAAATAAAGCCAGATACTTCAACTTCTCTTTTTAAAAGATATGCATCTTTGACCTTATTTTTTAAAACATATGAAAAAAATACCATAAATGAAATTGACAATAAATTGGGGAAATAGTTGCAATGCTGATAACTGACAATTTTAAAAAAGTTTTAAAAAAGAAAATACACAAAAAGCACATCCAAATGGTCAATAGATATGAGAAAAGATGGACAGCCTCTCCAATATTCAGTTACAGCAAATGAAATAAAGGAGATAACTTTTCTCTATCACATTGGCACATATGATAAAGGATAAAAACACTATTGGTGGAAATGAGAGTTAATGTAGCTTTTAAAGAAAGTTGACTGGTAACAGCTATTGAAATACACATACTCTTTGACCATCTCCTAAAAGCAAGTTGGCTGAAAAGTTATATATGTGTGTGTGTGTGTGTGTTTGTATCTCATTAAAAACAGACAAATAAATAAAGAAAAGTTCTGTGTGTGTATTTATGTTTGTAAAAGCAACAGAGAAAAGTATGGAAAAATACAACATTAGTTTGTATTATTATAAACTCCCAATTTATATAATTTGGGGAAAAACAAGTGAAGAATATTTTAAAACACATACATAAACTTTAAAAAAGTGCAGTGTTTGACTCATAAATCTGGGCTGAAGAGTAAATATGTTTTTCTGATGGAGGTATAGTTGATTTACAATGTTGTGTTAGTTTCAGGTGTACAGCACAGTGATTCAGACATATATATACTTTTTCATATTCTTCTCCATTATAGGTTATTACAAGACATGGTATATAGTTCCCTGTGCTATATCAGATCAGATCAGTCACTCAGTCATGTCCCACTCTTTGCCACCCCATGAATCGCAGCACGCCAGGCCTCCCTGTCCATCACCAACTCCCGGAGTTCACTCAGACTCACGTCCATCGAGTCAGTGATGCCATCCAGCCATCTCATCCTCTGTCGTCCCCTTCTCCTCCTGCCCCCAATCCCTCCCAGCTTCAGAGTCTTTTCCAATGAGTCAACTCTTCGCATGAGGTGGCCAAAGTACTGGAGTTTCAGCTTTAGCATCATTCCCTCCAAAGAAATCCCAGGGCTGATCTCCTTCAGAATGGACTGGTTGGATCTCCTTGCAGTCCAGGGGACTCTCAAGAGTCTTCTCCAACACCACAATTCAAAAGCATCAATTCTTTGGCGCTCAGCCTTCTTCACAGTCCAACTCTCACATCCATACATGACCACAGGAAAAACCATAGCCTTGACTAGATGGACCTTTGTTGGCAAAGTAATGTCTCTGCTTTTGAATATGCTATCTAGGTTGGTCATAACTTTTCCTTCCAAGGAGTAAGCGTCTTTTAATTTCATGGCTGCAGTCACCATCTGTAGTGATTTTGGAGCCCAGAAAAATAAAGTCTGACACTGTTTCCACTGTTTCCCCATCTATTTCCCATGAAGTGGTGGGACTGGATGCCATGATCTTCGTTTTCTGAATGTTGAGCTTTAAGCCAACTTTTTCACTTTCTCCTCTTTCACTTTCATCAAGAGGCTTTTGAGTTCCTCTTCACTTTCTGCCATAAGGGTGATGTCATCTGCATATCTGAGGTTATTGATATTTCTCCTGGCAATCTTGATTCCAGCTTGTGCTTCTTCCAGTCCAGCGTTTCTCATGATGTACTCTGCATAGAAGTTAAATAAACAGGGTGACAGTATACAGCCTTGATGAACTCCTTTTCCTATTTGGAACCAGTCTGTTGTTCCATGCCCAGTTCTAACTGCTGCTTCCTGATCTGCATACAAATTTCTCAAGAGGCAGATCAGATGGTCTGGTATTCCCATCTCTTTCAGAATTTTCCACAGTTTATTGTGATCCACACAGTCAAAGGCTTTGGCATAGTCAATAAAGCAGAAATAGATGTTTTTCTGGAACTCTCTTGCTTTTTCTATGATCCAGTGGATGTTGGCAATTTGATCTCTGGTTCCTCTGCCTTTTCTAAAACCAGCTTGAATATCAGGAAGTTCACGGTTCACATATTGCTGAAGCCTGGCTTGGAGAATTTTGAGCATTACTTTACTAGCGTGTGAGATGAGTGCAATTGTGCAGTAGTTTGAGCATTCTTTGGCATTGTCTTTCTTTGGGATTGGAATGAAAACTGACCTTTTCCAGTCCTGTGGCCACTGCTAAGTTCTCCAAATTTGCTGGCATATTGAGTGCTATATAGGTCCTTCCTTATCTATTTTATATTGTTTATTTTATATATAGTAGTATGTATCTGTTAAGAGTAGATATATATTTTTAAGTTTTATTATGTATTTATTTCTATTTTTGGCTGTGTTGGGTCTTTGCTGTTGCACTCAGGCTTTTTCTAGCTGCAACGCACAGGCTCAGCAGTTGTGCCTCATGGGCTCTAGAGTTGTGGTGCATGAGCTTAGTTGCCCCACAGCATGTGGAATCTTCCCAGACCAAGGATTGAACCCATGTCCCCTGCAAGTGGATTCTTAACCGCTGGACCACTGGGGAAGTCCAAGAGTAAATATATTTTAAATGAACAGAAGACTGCCCTCTCCTGCCCCTTACTCAGGTCAGGGCTCTTTGCAGGGTCCTGGGGCCTGTTTTATGACACTTTGTATGATGGCTTCTGGCCTCCTCTCTGTTTTCCCCTCTGGAATGTGTGGCTCCGACTACAGGATCTGCCTAAATCGTAGTCATCACTCTACTTCTCAGTGCTTAGCAGTTAATGTTTTCTGAATGAATCTTTTAAAAAAATAAACAAACCTTATTTCAATTATCTGCTGCTGAAAAACAAACCATGGTAAATGTAATGACTTAAACTGATTATTTCTCATGGTTCTGTGGGGGTGCTGAGGGAATCCCTCTGCTTCCCAAGGTGTTGGCTGGAGCTCCATGATGGCTAGCATGTCCAGAATGGCTTTCCTTACATGGTGAGGAGTTCAGAGCTGTTGGCCCTTTGACTTGATTCTCTCTGTGTGAATGAATGAATTCGTTAATGAAAAGACACAGAAACAGATATCCAAACTGCATATAAACATATGAAAAAGTGCTCAACCTCACTACCTTCAAAGAAATGCACATTAAAATCACCTCTTACCCATTAGAATGAAAGCTATTTAAAATAAACCAGGAAATAACAAGTGTTGAGGATGTGGAAAAATTAATGTCCCATGCACTGTAAAAATGGTGCAGCCCCTAT
The DNA here is from genome assembly GCF_019923935.1 of Bubalus bubalis. NCBI lineage: Eukaryota > Metazoa > Chordata > Mammalia > Artiodactyla > Bovidae > Bubalus > Bubalus bubalis. The sequence goes on along the minus strand of NC_059159.1, from coordinate 25,243,716 downwards.
GGAAAACAGTATAGAAGTTCCTCAAAAAATTATAAATAGAACTATCCAGCAATCCCATTTCTGAGTATATACACAAGAGAATTGAAAAGTAGGATCTTAAAGAGGGATTTGCACACATGTTCATGGCAGCATTAATTGCAATAGTGGAAAGATAAAAGAAACCCAGATGTCCATCACCAGATGAATGAGTAAAGAAAATGTGGTATATACATACAATGGGATATTACTCAGCTTTAAAAACTAAGGAAATCCTGTCACATGTCGCAACACAGATGAACCCTGAAGATATTAAATGAGGCAGTCATAAAAAAACAAATACTGTATGTATGACTCTATGTACGTGAGCTATCTAAAGAACTCAAACTCATAGAAACAGAGAGTAGGATGGTGGAAGGGGGAGCTGTTGATCAGTGGATATTTTATGTTATAAATTTTATAAAAGTTATTTATTTTACCACTTTTTAAAAATGCATGCACACACATACATACATCACAACATCATTATATATCCCCATAATAACTAAAACAAACAATACAGATAATGCCAGGTATTGGAAGGGATATGGATCTCTCATACATTGCTGGTGGGTGTATACATTAGTTAACCACTTTGGAAAACTGTCAGTTTCTATCGAAGATAAACATACCCCTTCCCTATGACCCAGCATTTCCACTCCTGAGTCTCTTAACTGTAAGTGTCCATCAAAAAACACATGGACACAAATGCTCATATTCATAGTGGCTTTTTTATAGTACTGGAAACAACTGAAATGTCCACAAAGAAAAGAATAAATAAATATATTGGTATATATTCAAATAATGGAATATGGCATTAAGTGGAATAAGGCAATAAAAAAGAATGAGCCACTGTAACACAGTGACATGGATCAATCTCACACACATAATATTAAGCAGATGAAGCCAAACATGAAAAATTACATATCATGACTTCATATATATGAAGTTCAATGACAGACAAAACTTATCTAAGGTGATAGAAGATGGAATTATGGTTCCTTCTGAGGGTTATTGACTACAATGTTATAAGGGAAGGTTGAAAATATCTTGATTTAGGTACACGCATACATACGCAAAATACATGGAGCCACACACTTAACATTAGCAGTTTTGCTGCATTATCAATAAAAGTACATAAAAATAGACTCATTCACTGAGCAAACTTAAATGTTGTCATATTTCTATATGCATATTTAAGTGGCTTCAGAATAAAATCATCATTTGCATGCCTTTTCAGTGTAAGCTAACCAGAACCTGTGAACCAGTGGAAAGGCAGAGGCAAAACAATTCCTCTCGCCTGCTCCCCCATTTTACAGGGAAACAAACTGAATAAAAAGTGGGGTGGGTGGCCAGGCCTAGAACTCAGATCTGAGACACATCATACCCGCCCCCCACCACCAACCATCTGCAGAACAGGCTGGATTCTGACTGGTTCCCCAGCCTCATGCTTCCCTGGTGGTTCAGAGGGTAAAGAATCTGCTTATAATGCAGGAGACCAGGGTTCAATCCCTGGATTGGGAAGATCCCCTGGAGAAGGGAATGGCAATCCATTCCAGTATTTCTGCCTGGAGAATTTCACAGACAGAGAAGGCTGGCAGGCTACAGTCCTTGGGGTCGCCGAGTCAGACATGACTGAGCGACTAACACTAACTAACCAGCTCCATGCTGGCTGTGGAGGAAGGCTTAGTCTGAGGCCTGGCAAACAGGGCAGTTCCTGGAGACCAACCAATTGGGAGTTAGGAAGGTTAGAACTCAAATTGTGTCAGTTTTCACAGGTAATAGGTTAAGTTGAAACCTCTATTGGGGTCTGATAGAAAAATAAAAAGAGCCTGTGGTTTCAGGAACGCGCTTCAGCAACCCGAAAGAACTAAACACAAAGGAGTCCTAAGGGCTGGTATGTAAAGTGAAACTTACAAGCTCTTCCTTTGACCTTGGCCAAGGTCGTTCCCTCTGGCCTCACCAGTCCCGTTCATTCTATGGGGGAAGGTCCCATTTAAGGCCCAGGGAACTGAAGAAAGAAGGCAGGTAGAAGGGCAACACTCAGTCTGGTGCCGACCCCCAGGCGGACGACGTCGCAGGAGGGCAGCGCGGGAAGTCGCCCCGGGTGCCGCAGCAGCGAGAGAAGGGCTGCAACCTGGCGAGGGACTGGGTGAGGTGGGGGTGGGGTCGGAGGAGGGGTCCTCCGCCTGTGTCTGTCGCCTCCTGCCGAGGTCAGGGCGCCCCCTCCTCTTCTCAGACTCCTCCGGCCTCGCCCCTCCCGCTCACATTCCCAACTCCTGAAGACAACTTGTCGCTCACTTCAGAAGCCCGGGGCTCCTTTCTGTCCCCCCCGACTCTGCTTTCTCCCACTTCTTTTGTCTATTTCTGCATCTGACCGCTTCTCTGGGAAGCTTTCCTCGAACTCTCTTCCCTACAGTCTGTAATACGCTCCCCACCCCACCCCACCCCCACCTCGCCTTTGCCTCCCTATCTCTCTCCACACACACACACACACACACACACACACTCTCTCTCACACCCTCTTTTCTCTGCCGGCCATCTCGGCGCCTTTCCTCTGCGGCCCTGCCCTTCCAGAAGCAGGCAAGGCCCATTCTGGGAACCGCCGCGCTGCGATCCGACGGCGCCCCAGGGAGGGGCAGGTGAGACCGGCGGGAACCCGGCCCGGGCGGATGCGGAGGAAGGTGGCACCCGCGCGGACCCGCCGCCCCGGCCCCGTCCTCGCCCCCCCCCCCCCCCCCAACGCTCGCTGGCGCCAGGGGAACCAGGGCGCACCGGTCCCTTCGCGCCCCCGCGCCGTCGGCGCCGCCGCCCCAGACCTAGACTCTGCTCCCGGCGGCCTCCCAGGGAGGGGGACGGAGCGGCGACCGGCAGCAGCCTCACCCCAGGCCCCGGCGCCGTCACCTCCGTCCCCAGGCTCGGTCGTGCCCACGTCCCGGGTTCCTGCAGCCCTGGAAGACTCGCGGAGTACAGCGCGGTCCGGAGAGGTAGGTAGACGCTCCCCGCCTCCCACCGGCCGCCGGGGGCCGGGACCACGCAGCTCCGAGCGGCGGCGCAAAGAGCTCTCTGGGGATGGGCAGCCCCCTCCCCCCACCCCGGCCGCACTTCGAGCGCCGAGAGGCCGCGGCGGGTGTAGATAACCGGGGGCACCAGCTCACCTTGAGCTCTGGGCCTATCCAGCCTCCCGGGTGGGGTCTGGGGCGTACCCACAACGCCTGCTCTCCAACCCCCGCTGGCTCCCACCGGACTCGCTCTCCAGGCGAAGGTGTGTGTAAGGGGGCAGAGAATCGCCTCCCATCCTTCCCGCGCGCCGCTGGCTCCCCGCTACCGGGTGCTGAGGGCAGCCTTGGGCCCTCTCCGCGGGGTCTCCTGGTTCAGAGTCCCGGATACCAAGAGGAGGGAGACAGAGTCAGGGACCCGCGGCCCCCACCGGTCTTGTGGGTGGGGGTCGCTTGGAAAGGGACAGTGGTTATTCTTTCTCCACAGAAATTAGAAATTGGCCTGAAACGCTGCTTTCGGATGGGAGCCTCCAGGCCCCCAAGATGCAGACTCGCTCTCACTCCAGCAGCCCCCTAGAAGGGATGAAGGGAGAATGTTTGGGGAGAGTCTTGCTTCAGACTCTCTTTCCACGTAGGGAGGGGACCAAGATTTCGTTGCCCTCCGGACTGTGCGGAGGCTCCCAGGGCCTTCTGCCTGGGAGAGCCTGTGTCTGAATCTGAAGGGATGCCAGGCGCCGCCATCTTACTAGAAATTCACACTCACAAAATGATGCGTGTGCATTTTTGTCCAGGGGCTTGTTTATGGGAGGGGGCAGAAGTCAGAGAAGGGATCTCAATCTGTGTGGACTGGGCCAATACAAAATTACTCGCCTCTGAAAAAGGCATGTAGAGAGAAGCAGGCATAAAGGGGCTGCATGGTAGGTATTTCAAGGTCTTCTAGGAATTGGTAACTCTTAGGAGTCAGAGAGCAATCCTGGGTCAGGGCAGCTGTGCCTCTCAGAATCTTAAGCTGTCCTGTAAAGGTTGAGGATAGAGGATTCATGAAAACATGCAAAAGAGACAGGAAATTATGTTTTCCCAACTGTGCTCAGCAATAAAGGTAGCAGACAGGAAATTCATATTTTCACCTATATACACTCCCCTTAAAAAAAGAATGGTACACAGTATTTCTCATATTCCATGTATGTTAAATGTGGAAACATATGACACAGAATCGTACTTTCTAGTATTAGTAGAAGCACAAAGACCCATAATGGTGAGGAGTTGTTCCCTTAGAGAAAGTCCGGATTCTTGGAGGAAGGGAGTTTGGTGGAAACTCCTTTATAACACAGTAGTCAGTAGGGAGTTCAGGGCTTTTCCTGATAAGACCTGTCCTCTAAATCCCCCTTTGGAGCTGCAGCTCCTCCATTTCCCTAGACTCTGGAGCACTTGGCTCCAAGTCCAGAGAGGCCTCCTCACTCCCCCAGCCTAGAAAAATGAAGCCTCTTTCTACTATCAATCATATCGCCCTGGGCTCCCAGGGAGGCAGTTGCTCTTAGCCATCTGCCAGGGTTTAGAGCCACTACCTCTATACACACATACCCCACAAACAAGCAGTGTGCCCCAGAGGAAATGCAAGGAAAGACTTTACTAGACCCCAGGCAAGGCACCACAGGAGACCTTGGAGACCTTTAGGAGCCCCACACTCTTCCACACTGCAGTTGAGGAGACCCAGACCCCTACCCCTACCATCCCCAGGGGATGGTTCTGCCTTCTCACTGCCTCAGAGGCACTGACCCCACGGTTCAGTCAGCTGACAACTTAGTCTTTCACCCACCCTGCCTCCAGCTTCTCTTCCTGGACTGATTAAAACAAGCATCAGGCTTCCGATGCTGTGGGATTAGAAAGAGAAGTTGATTATTTTAATCTGTTGGAATCTCTCCCTCATTTTCTCCTCCCTCATCACTCTCTTACTCTTGGGTTTTGTCTTTTTCTTCTCAAACATAGAAAGACAGAGGAATCCATAGGTTTTCTGAACTCAGAGGGACTATTTGACCCATCCAAGCAGCACCCAGAACTGATCTGAAGCACCGAGTCCTCATAGGAGACCCTGCCCTGCAGTGCTTTAGAGGTTAATTTGATTCCACAATGCCCCTCATCCCAAGATCCAAAAGCACCATCTTCCTTAAGAGGAGCTAAGGATTTGGGGCTTCTGCAGTTTTCAAAAAATAGGAAGAAGAAGAAAAATTGCTGTAGTTATTTATTCAGGTGGCCAGGTGTGGAGGGAGCAGACCTGGGCTCACAGAGAAATGAGCCCTCAGAGCTGACAGGGTTGAGGGGCCAAGCCTGACACAGACAGAGACTTGGTGGGGCAGGTTTGACCCCTGACCCAGCCGGCAGGGGATGCTGGACTGTTTACCAGGTGGAGGTGAGATCAGGGGACAGGTTCTTCTCCTGCTTTACTGCCCTAAGGGCTCCAGAGCTCCCAAATCAAGAATAACTGAAAGGAAAACATCCAGATTTGTAATCTGCTTAGGCACCCCGACTTGTCCTGAAAGCAGTGAAGAAAATCTGCCGCCATGGCTGACTGGCAAATTTGCATGCTCCGTTTTGGCAGTATATGGACGGGTGTCCAGAGCTCAGTGTCTAGGACACTAGACGGCAGGTGGGGCCTCTGGCCTCCTTTCCCCGTGCCACCCCCCCTGCTTCTTTTCCTCCCAGAGCTTCTCAGGAGATGATGAAGGCTTTCTTGCAGAGCCATGAAATCCCACAATTTCAGGGAATTTCAGAGTCCTTGACCATCAGGTTAACAACTCCTGTTTGGACTCATCAGAGAACTTAGTATCTGGAAAATTCTGAGACCAAATATGGTCAGTTAGGTCTTCACTTTTTTCTATTTAGCTGATAACTGGGTGCTTACCAGGTCCATCCACCTCCTGTCAAAGTACCCAGGTTAGTGCTCCTCTCTCACCGCTGTCTGTAAGGAGTAGGACGAAGAGCAGTGGGGCTTTCTTAGGAAGATGCCAAAGTGGCTGCCCTCAGCCCACTTTCCATTCTTCCTCCTTCTGTCCCCACCTCAGCCCTAGTTATAGGAAAACAGCCTCTACCTTGCAGGGATAATTAAGGCCAAAGCGCCCCCATCCCATCTCATCTTGGGGCGGCTCTGAGTCACCCCCTTTTCATTCCGGGCTACTGTGCAAGGCTGTCTCGGCAGGAGTGGAGGTGAGGGCTTAATCCCAAATTAACTGGATAATAATGAGTAACAATAATGAGAAAAATAACCATGAACTCCTGAGCCTCTACTATCCCGGAAAGTTCCTCCTTAACCTACGGTGGAAGCCCCCGCCCCATTGGACTCGAAAGGACTGGTCAGAATGCCCGAAACTGTTCTGGAGCGAGGAGTCAATATCCAGGGACCCTGTCCTTTGAAACAATAAAAAGGAAGAGGGTCCAAATTTCTACTCGTTAAACCTCTTACCTCTTCGTCAGTCCGTTAGCTCCTTGGCCCCGGTGATCCGGGATCCTGAGCTCTGATGTGAACCAGGGGGAATGAGGCTCCACAAGTTGCCGCGGCTCCAGGGAGAGAGTGCTCACTGCAGTGGGACCACGTCTCCTGGGCACTGGGGCGGCTGGAGAAGTCGTGGCGGAAGGATTTGCCCCCGTTACGCACCTAGATCCCGACTCCGGACGTATTTGGGATTGTGCGGAACACACCAAGTCCTATCTAGGCTCCCTGGCGCTGGGCCAGCGCGGCGGCCCCCGACGGCGCGCATCCCGCGGTGCTCGGCTGGGGATCAGCACTTTCGCCTCCCGGCTGCGCGCGGGGTGGAGCTCTCAGTGCCGGGCGCTGGCCTGGTTGTGGGCAGAAGGGCAGGAAGGTCGCCAGGCCGGGAGGCGGCCGAGCCGGAGCCGCAGAGTTGGCGTCCGGAGGAGGGTCGGGGCACCTCGGGATTCCGCGCGCCTCCAGCCCCATCGCCGACCGCCCATCCGCAGGTTGGCGCCGCTGGGAGAGTCTAGCACCGAGCCTCGGCCCTCTGGAGGCGGGAGCCTGGCTGAAGGATTAGAAATAAGGCTTTCAAACCCGGCAGAAGCGTCCGGAAATGGCATTTTCGGAGCGAAGGGAGGTCGCAATTACAAGGTGACCCCCTCTTCCCCGGGACGCCGCAACGCCAAGGGCCTGTAGGTGCACAACCTCCGCGGTCTAAGGAGAGGAGACGCGGTGGGATGGGGGCTCCGTCCAGCCTCCATCTCAGGGAGCGACTCGCCCTGGAGGCTGGGGCGGGGCGCCCTTTCCGAGGGAGAGGGGTGTTCTCGCTCTCCTGCTCCGAGAGGGCGTGGGTCCTAGTCTCTGGGTCCCCGCGCTCAGCCGCCCCTCAGGAACAGTCCATTTGCTCCCTCCCGGCCGCCCGTGCCACTTGCCCCCATTTCCTGGCCCGGGATTTCCCCTCTCCTGCCCTTCCTCACCACAACTAATAAACGAACTGGCGAAACCTGCCGGGTCCCAGAGGAGGGGCACCTCTCTCCTCTCGAGCCGGCTGATTAATTAATCAGAGCCTTAAGGAGATCTAGGAGTTGTAAGAGGCGGTTTAGAACGAGGGGCCGCTCATTAACCTCCCTGTAGAGATGGGAGGAAGACGCGCCCGGCCGCCTCCGAGGCCCCTCTGGGTCCTTCTCAGCACGCGGGTTTCGGCCTCTCCACCTGCGCGCCGCGCTCCAGCTCCCGCTTTCCTGCCCGTCTGCTTCACTTCACTCTTTGTGAGTCTCCATCTTCCCTCTGGCCCTTCCCTGATGGCTCAGACACTAAGAAATCCGCTTACAATACAGGAGACGAGGCCCCTTTCTTTGTGTCTGCTTCTGTCTACCTGTCCTGCTGAATCTCGCGCCCTTCTCCGCGTCCAGCCTGGACCAAGAGAACTTTAAGGTCATGGCGAGTGGCCCCGGCTAGCGGCTGGCGGTGTCGGCTCCCCAGTCTCAGACGGGGCACTATAGGCCTGACTGAAGCTGAGGGAGCTGGAGATCCGGCAATATTCCCCTCCCGGACCCCATCCCTCCAAGAGGCGGGCGTTTGTGAAGGGAAAACAGATCCTGAAACTTTCGGATCTCTTTCGGTATGGACAAGGCAGCATATGGTTGAAGATCCAGGCTCCAGAGGAGTACAGCTCCATTTCTTTTTTATTATAGACACACAGACCTTGCACATCCTTCTACGTGGGCAAGGGAGCACACAAGAGGTGGGGGCTGGGTGTTGTGGGCTGCCTGTCTCAGTCCTGGGATTCTCAACCCCTGTGAGCAGGTACCTCTTGTGGAAGGCTATCCATGTGACCTTGGTACACAAAATTGTTTGCCAGCTCCTTTAATTTATCTTGTCAGATACTCAAGTCTATTTCACCGCCTCCCTCAGCATTGTATTTGTGGTACTTGTATGTGAATAGTGAAGGAAATGGCAAGCCACTCCAGTACTCTTGCCTGAAAAATTCCTTGGACAGAGGAGCCCGGTGGGCTAAAGTCCAATGGATCACGAAGAGTTGGACATGACTGAGCGATTTAGCACAAGCACAAGTGAATAAAAAGTTCCTAGCATTTGGGGAATCAGTTGCCCATACTTTAAAATCTAAAAAAAAAAAAAAAAGCTGTTGCTTTCCTTCTCCCCACAGGGAAAAAACACACCGACACGGTACTCACCAAACCCCACAATTTCAGAGGGTTTCAGACCCTTTGGACCCCAGGTTATGAACTCCTATTTAGATCAAAGAAGCTAGTGTCTGGAAAATACTGAGACCAAATACGGTCAGCTAACTCAGATCTTCACTTCCCCCTGTGGCTGCCAGGCCAGCCTTCACCTTTAAGAACACCGGTGCAGCAGTGCTTCTCTCCCCACCACTACTGGCGGGGTCTGGGTTCCCAGTATAGCTGGTCTTTCTTCCCTCACTGGATCTGTATGCTTGAGAAAGTGTGGAGAAACTTTGGTGGGGTGCTGGGGCAAAGCATATCTTGGACCCCCCCCCAACAGTGGGACCAACTGCTGGAGGGATACCAGGCTTGAGCAGCCTCCCAGGGAATAAGAAACATGCGGGAACTCCTGGGAAGGGAAGGCTGTTTGACAACAACCCCCTAGATAATGCTGTCTGTGAGCTCAGCAAATGTTCTTTTGTGTCCCTTACTGATCTACCTATTCAGTTTTGTTGGATATCCCAACTCTTTGTGGGGCTAGAGACAGCCAAGGTTAGAAGACCAGGTTGGGGCTGGTAGGGAGTGGGGAGGAGGCGGTGGTGGATACTAGACACTGAGCGAAAAGGGGAAGACATTTGCTCCCAAATATTTTTGTAACCCTTAGTAGGAGCCAAGCAGCAGGTGGCCCCCGACAAGCCTCAGAGATCTCCTAGTTTCATCTAAACTCACTCGATGTTTGAGACTTGTTTAGACTTTATTCTTTCTCTCCAGTCTACTAATAGTAAAAGCTTCCTGGCCTTCTCTTCACTCCTTTCAGTTGACCAAACCATACCTCCCAGAAGAAAAATCAGGTTTCTTTGGGGTCTGGGAGGTAAAGAAACTTCCTTATTCTTGGATGATGTTCAGACAAATTAAGGCAACTGGAAATTATTGACTTTATTGAACCCTCCCTTTGCACACACATTCCACCCCTCAACTGCCTACACATTTCAAGCAAATGTGACTGTGGGCAGGAAAGATCCCAACCCACTCCTGGTTGCCCCTTTCTGAGCGGGCACAACCACCACCTACCAGCCCAAGCAGTTCTGGGCTGGAACAAGAAGCCAATGGTTGGCTAATAGTATTCAGACCCCTGCCTGAAAATAAAAGAAAAAATAAACCATTTTCTGCTTGGGACAACTTAAACTGAATAATTCTGGCTGTGAACACCTGACCTAAATGCTTTTAATCAGAGCAGAAGAAATATATGCCTGTTTGTTCTCTCCTTTACTAATTAAAAAAGCTAATTGGTGTTCTTAAAAACTTCCGACTGAGGGTCAGGAGCCTGTAGTCATCTCTCCTCCCCTCTTCATGCCCCTCTGCCCCACCCCTCCCCCCACAAGGCCATCCCCACCATGGAGTTGGCCTCTTTCTGACAGACAATGGGAGGGGGATGCCCAGACCATCTGGCTCCTCCCCTGCATGGGGACTTTGGCTCTGAAAAGGCAATGCTGTCATTGGCCAGAAGTTTTTGCCCAGCAGGGTTGTCCCCCTTCCCAGGCCTCTGGACTAGTTTCTGGGAGCAGAGACTTCCTGATGGCTGCAAATCAGCAAGGCTAACTGGTGGGGGGCAACTCCCACTGGAGCCCCAGAGCTCAGCCAGAGCTAGGCACACAGTGGGCACTCAGGAAATGTTTGTTGAACATGGAATGAAAGTTCCCACCAGGCAAATGTCTGTGGCTTGTCTGGGGAGCCTCTGAGGCTGGTTCATCAGGGAGCTCCAAGGCGTCATAGCTGCCCAGGAAACAAGCAAGACCTGGTTTTTCTCAAGCATTTCTCAGATGTTCTGTTTTAATTTCAGCTTTCTGGGCCGTCTGTTTCTTTTCTACCCGTTCTCTAGGGCAGGCTCTTGCTTACTGCAGCAATGGGAAAAGGCTCATTGAGAAGTCAGATTAGAATATACCACCACTCCCCAGACCTTTCCCCCACCAGATCCAGATACTTCAGGCTAAAGAGAGTTTGAACCTGAAATGAGCCAGATAATTGCCCCAATTCTCTGTTCCTTATTGAAGAGGTAGTTACAGGCCAAGGGGTTCAAGGGGCCTCACTTTTATGGACATGGCTGTAAGTCAAAAGAATACATTATACATATACAGGCTGAGACGCACACCTTCCAATCTAGACTGGTTCTCTGAGAACAAAGCAGACTTCCTCCTCTTTCTCTGGTTCCTCTCTCCTCCACCTCTTTTCTGCTCCTTCTGTTATTAACAGTTCCTCTTTACTCTTTGTTCATTAGGCATTGTGCTAAATCCTAGACATGTTGTCCATTAATTAAACCTTACAACAATCCAGAGTTAAGACTTCCAGATTTTGCTGATGCAAAGAAACTGAGTTACTTTTCCAGGCATGAAGCATGTGTGTGTGTGTGTGTGTGTGTGTGTGTGTGTGTGTAAAATAATGTTGATGTGATACTGGCAGATCTGAATGCTCAAGTGGCATAATGAGGATGGAAATAAAGAACAATGACAATGAAAAGATCTTAAAAGTTTTTGAAACTTGGAATATTTTCATAGAACGCAGTTCCTCCTGCCCTAAAATGAACAAAGAAGTGCTGCAATTAACTGGCTAATTCCAAGCCCCAAATGCTTCCCCTTGAAATGGGCGGATAATGAGGCCCACAGTATGTTCGCAGTTGAATTCGCCTGATGTTGCTCCATTCCCCCCCAACTTTTGCAAATCGATTGGGCAATCACAAGTGAGATTCGCAGACGCTACCCGCACAGACTCAGACACACACACTCACACACACAGGAATGCTGACACACACAGACCCGACTTTATCCTGCCTCTAGAGTCTTTTATGACTCAGCCTCGGGAATGAAAGTAGAATTTGGAGCAGAATAATGTGCCCGAGGCTGAGTGGGGCGCAGCTGCTCCAGATGTGTGCTCAGTAATTAGGCGTCCGCAAGAACCCCTGCCTGTCTGGGAGAGCAGTGTCCCCTGGGGCCCAGACCTGGGCAGGCACTGCATCCAGCAGTCTCCTCCATGGTAGCGCGTGCCCTTTGCTGCTGTGGCCCCAATGGCCACCTTGCCTCTCTTCTTCCCTCCCTTTCCCACAGGGGAGTCTCTGGGAATTCTGTCCGAAGACTAACTTTGGAGAATCTTCTCTTAGAGGGTTCTGCAGTATAAAATGATATCTCTGCTTTGGGAGAGAGCAACCCCAGTTCCTCCCAACCTCCTCTTCTCAGGTTTCTGGATGTCTCTGAACTCAGGCTCAGAGGGACTGAGTCCTGAACAGGCCTCTTTTCCCTTAAGCGTAAGTGAAAGTCGCTCAGTCGGTCTGACTCTTTGTGACCCCATGGACTACACAGTCTATGGAATTCTCCAGGCCAGAGTACTGGAATGGATAGCCTTTCCCTTCTCCAAAGGATCTTCCCAACCCAGGGATCAAACCCAGGTCTCCTGCATTGCAGGCAGATTCTTTACCAGCTGAGCCACAAGAGAAGCCCAAGAATACTGAAGTGGGTAGCCTATCCCTTCTCCAGCAAATCTTCCTGGCCCAGGAATCGAACCAGGGTCTCCTGCATTGCAGGCAGATTCTTTACCAACTGAGCTATGAGGGAAGCCCCTCTTTTCCCTTACCCCCTATAACTGGTCCCATTCAAGCCAAGGAGAGTGGCCCAACTGCCTACTCTAAGAGCCCCTCTTTTGGGGGCTTATGGGACAGTCTTATATCAAGCATCTTCTCTTAATCATGGGGTCTCTTTTACAACGTGATCGGACCTTACAATATCCCTGTCTAGTAGGTCATTTTCATCCAGGCCTTCGAAAGCCTAAAGCACTTGCCCATGGTCAGACACAGCTAGGGAGGTGACAGCAGCTTTGAGCTGACCAGTCCTAGAAGAGAAGGGGCAGGACCTGTCTTGGCTCCTGATCCTAGCTGAGTCACTCCTATGTCTGTCTCCAATTCCCTATGTGTCCCCCCAAATCTTAAATCCAGGAAATACCAAACTTCCAATATAGACAACTTCCAAAGTCTGTTATTCTGGAGATGAACTTTGCTTACAAGAAAGACATTTTTGCTGGGGCCATCATAGTTTGGAATAAAAACGTTACATTCGGAGTAGAGGACATGTCCTCCAACCCTCCTTCGCCATTCTAAATAGCTGCTCTGATTTGAGGTTAACCACTTAATTTCTTCGGGTCTCAATGACTTCTTTTGCAAGTTATGGGAGCGGGTTAAAGCTTCTGGCGCTGCCCCTGAGCCGGCTTCCGGAGAGATCAAAGAAGATTTGGGCTGTGGAAGGCTCCCTAGAGTCGGGGATGGGGTAGGGGGTTGGGAGCGGATGGAGCCATGATTAGCTGTGGATTCCTTTCCCAGCCCTCACTCGTTTAATCGTGTTTCTTTTGCTTGGCAGAGGGCGCCAAAGGCGACACGCCGGCGGCCAGCTCCAGGCCAAGCCCAGTGCGTCTGCAGGCCCCTTCACCCGGCGCGGGACACAAAGCTGCGGGAGGAGGATCTTCTTCAGCGCGGACTCAGCACCAGGCCGCCGCCTAGAGGTCGGCGGCGGCCACAGCCCCATCCGCCAGCGACCTCAGAGCTGCTTCCGCAGCCGACCCAGAAATTGGGGTGGGCAGGGAGCGAATTCAGCTCGGGTTTCAGGAGCACGGCCTCTGGCACCTTTGACTTGTCTGAGACAGCCCCCGCTTAATGAACCCTAGGAAGGGACGCGGACCTGGAAGGCCCAAAAATATTTATTCTTGTAATTCTCACTAAATGGGAGGGGGCGGTGGTGTCGCAATTTCTGTTCCTTTGAGGATCCGGTGTTGGGCATCTCGTCTTCACTGTCTCATCTCGCCATCCAAATTGTCCATTCTCCACCAATTATGCTAGAACTCTGCTTTGTCTTCCAGGAGGGACTGCAGTAGGAAAAAGCCTCCCCCAAATCTAACAGCTTGATCATCTACATTTTCAATTTTCAGAAGAACTTGGAAATGGAAGTGCTTTTGGAAAAAATGTTGAGGGTGAAAAGAAACATTGCCTAAGTGGCCTTTACTCACTCATACCATCAACTAGTGTATGAGAGACTTTCAGGAGGTTGCTTGTTGGCACCAGCTCCCCTGTTGCTGCGTATCTGTGGTGAGCATTTGAAAGTTGACTCTGGGGCCAGGTGACCTCGGGATGAAAAAGGCTGCCCAGCATCTATGGTTTCAGGTGCTGGAGGCCCCATGCAGAGTTTAATTTTTAAACTGAAATCCAAGGCCTGGGTTCCTGGGATGGGGTAAAGGGAAACCAGAAAGCCCCCCAAAAAGTGTGTGCAAAATTAGTGTGTGCTCAGGTATGTCATTCTAAGGCTGTAGTCTCTTCCGTTTTTCCAGATTCCCCAGAGACTGAGGTCAGCAATGGGCAGGGGGCCAGCTCACTGACCCGTCTCTGCCCGCCCTCACCCCACAGCCTAGGAGGGCGGGGGTGGGCAACGGCATTCTAGAACGGTGTGGAAACTGCCGCCCTCTGGTCTGCTCTTCTTCTGTCACTAATAACTCTCAGAGGCAAATCCTGATAGAAGGAGTGACTGTTTAGTGGGGGGGAAAAATGTACAGCAAGATGAGGAGTGAAAAGAGGGAAATGGGGCGCATGCTGGAGGGGCGCCCCATGCATATCCTGGAATATGGATGTTGGGATAGAAACAAGTTACTTCCTGTCTTCCAGCTGTTAATGAGCTCCCAGCTTCTTCCTTCTTCTTGGTGAAGGGGAAGGGGCCAGAGGGCATTCCCCAACCCTTGCCAGCTAAAGCAGAGTGGGACTGCCTGAAGCAGAGTTGGCCTTTCAGAAAATTTGAAAACTGTAAGCCACAGCCTCATATTTTTCCTGTCCATGCCACTTTTAATCCATTTTTTAAAAATCCCCAGTAATGCTTTGGGGCCTTTTCCTGGAGGGGTAGGTGGTGGAGTTCATGAGTCATGCAGGGCCATACCTGTGTGTCTGAGCCAGAAGGTGAGCATCAGTGCACCAGACCCCCACCTCCGTCTGCAGCCGGGCCTCAGTCCTGTACACAAACCTCCCCAGAGCCTGTTAGACCCGAATCCTTGGTTGTTTTCTCTTGTTTTGTTTTGTGAATAACTAGTGAGGCACGCTGGAATTCCTTTGCTCTCCCACCCTGAAGCGCACTTAACCAGACCCCTTCATCAGACAAAGTGAGCAAGAAATCAGTAACTTCACTCCCAGTTATCTGGAGCCCAAGGTGAAAGGGATTTTTTCTCAGTTTTGGTTACACGGCCGAACTGCCCTTCCAAATCTGGATTCTACGAAGTTTGTAAAAACAAAACAAAACAGAAAAATGGACCAGGGCAGAAAAGAACTGTGGGGAGGATTAGTGGCGGGCTGGGTAGTGGTCATTTTTGTTTGATTTTGAGTATTTTAGGAAAGCAGAGAGAAGATGATTTGGGACACTATTAGCCGCTGGCCGTCACTGCCACTCCGGCGAAGACCGGCCCCTCGGTTTCTCCTCTGGGTGCCCTTGCCCGACTCAGCCCCTCAGACCTTCTGACTCTCTTCTCCTCCTTTCCAGCAAGTTCCTGGCAATAAACAGGGATGAGCAGGGCAAAGATCTGGCGGCTAGAGGGAAAAAAGGGGAAAAAACCCGCTTTCGGCGGAAAGATGCAAAGAACCGAGGTCAGGCCGTGGCTGGCAGTCAGAGCCGTAACCAGGAGGCCCGGCGCCTAACTCTGCTCGCGAGGAGCGGGGAGGCGAGCAGAGGCCTCGGGGCGTTTTCCGGGGGGAGGTGGCCTCCAGACTCCGTGAACGCCGAGCGGGGCGGCGGGGACCGCGGGCCAAGTCCGAGGCCAGACCGCTTCTCTCCACGCGGACATCGCCCGCCCGGCGAAAGAAAGGGGCCGAGCGGGTGCTTCCGCGGCTCGTAAATTTGTTTCCCCTTCCTTTAACCCGCCCTCGGCCGTCTTTCTTTTCAGGACAGGAGGGGATGTAAACCATTTGAAGTTCATCAACACGGTGAAGTTTTATTGTATTTCCGGTCCCCAAGATTTATACCCGGGAGGGGGAGCGGGCGGCCCCGCAGACTCCTGCGCCCCCTCGGACTTCCTCGTCTGACACGTGGCCGCTGGGACCCTGGCCTCCCGGACGAGGCCGGGAGGGAGCCCGGCCGGGCGGGACAGGACCCCTGGCTCCGCGCCTGCCGCCCCTTCCGACGGCCGCTCCCGCCACCGCCGCCGCCCAGGTAAGTCCGCCGCTCGGCCGCCGCCGATTGCAGCGTGTGCGCCCGGGCACCTGTGAGGGTGCGGGGTCCGGAGGGACGGAAGTGGCAGCAGGGAACATCGGTGGGGACCGGGGAGAGAAGGGTCCAGGCTGAAGGTCCAGAAGGAAGGAGCGAGTATCCCGGTTTCATCTGTGAATTCAGAATGGGTTGTTTTACCTGGGACTGCTCTGCCTCTGCGGAGACGGGCAGGGTAACTTCCTGGAGGCTGCTCAGGTCAACCCCCTTGCCTTTCCAGTTCTGGGCTGTAGTGTTTGCGCCCTAGTCTTCCTGAGACTCTCTCATGCTCTGCTTTTCCGCTCCCGCTCCGATTGTCAGTTTTTCTCCACTCTTGTCTGTGCCCGTTTCAAAGTTGGGGTCTGATGTAGGGCTTGAAGATTCAGCTTCTTAGAGCTACTACCCTGGGTGACCCTGGAGGATAGGCGCTAGACAGATGGTGACTGCATACATACCATGATAGCAGTTTGAAGTTGAGAGAAATTTTTTTGGCTGTGGAGACCTCCAGCTTCAGCGACAGAGTCTGAGAGGCAGTGACCAAGCAGGTATATCGGCACAGCCCTGCCCAGGCTGGGCCCAGGGTCCCCTCTGACTAGAGCCCCTGAGAGGGAACAAAAGTTCCTGGAATCTGAGCTGCCAGAACCTGCTCCAGAGGTTTTGCCTGGAGTCCTGCCTCCAGTTCTCTGGACTTGTTGTTTACTAGCAGCTGTGTTCTGTTTGGGAAGAGGTGGAGAAAAAGGAAGTTAGCTGGCCAGCCCTTTGGGCCCACAAAAATGGCTGCAGGGGCCTGCCCCCAGTGAGCCCTTGACCTGGAGCGTGAACTGGAACTGCTGAGTGAATTAGGTAGTTTCATGTTGTTGGGCCTGGATTTCTGAACACAACGACATTAAACCACCCGACTCACGGCAGTTACTGCTCCTCGCTTAGCTGGAGGAGTGGAGGATGGGTGGGGAAGCAGACTCAGAACTAGTCTCACCCTTGCAACACGTGAAGAGGTATGATGTCCCTAATCCAGGAGCAGCAAGAATGTTCCCCAGAGAGGAGATCTGGGCTGCCCTAGGGTGTCTTCCCACTTATGCATTCATTTACACGTGTGTTGGGAGGGGAATAGGCACTGAAGAGCGTTCCACTCTCCAAAGGCACCTTTCTGGGCTGTTCTATAGAGCCAGAAGGATTTGAGTCAGGGCTTCAAGCTAACTGCTTGGGCTACATTCAGACTTTCCAAAGAAAGTCTCCCCAACTTGGCAAGCACTTGATTTCAACAGATTTACAGGATGACCTTGAGGTCTCTGTAACCTTTTGCCGGGTGGACAGGGCTCCACTTCCACAGGAGGCTTCAGGTGTCCTTGAATAGGGCTCAGCCTATCCTATTCTGAAAGGGAAACATCAGGATCTCTTGCAGTCTCAGCCTCCAGGCTCCCAGGGTCCTTTCTACCCTCCCCCTAGTGAGACAGAGGTGGGTCCAAAACAGTCCTCCTTTCCCCGGCCCTCAGCTGGCCTCTTTGCACTGAGTGGCCAGGGTTCCCCTGTAGACCCTTGGGCTGGGCTGTGGGTATCCCAAGTCTAGAGGGCCACCCCCACCCAGAGGGGCCTGTCTTGCAGGCTAGTGGGGACCCCAGACTATTGGACAGTTCAGCCCAGACTGATGGAGTGACAGGAGATGGGGAGGGGGCAGGGGCAAAGCTGTGATACCCTCTTTGACCCCAGCCTTCTCCAGGCTGCTGGCTCTCTGCCCAGGAAAGGAGTGACTACAAGTGCTGGTGGAAGGAGGGGGACGGTCCAAAGCATAAGCTAACTTTTGTTCCCAAACTTTTTTCCTCCTGCTTGAGGCAGAGGAATGGCGGAAGAGGGTCTGGGGAAGAGGCCCGACCGGACCGGATGGGGCTCTGGCGCCGGGGCTGACTTGGAGGGCGAAGGGTGTCTCTGAATAAGGGGCCCCTGCTAGGGTGGAGGAGGTCCTTGGGAGACCCACCCTCAGCCTGGGAGGAAATGCAGCCCACTATCCTGACATTTCCTCCTCCTCCTCGGGTTTGGGTGAAGAAGGTCTGGAGAGTCTTGTTGCCTTACCTTCCTTTTCCTCAGCCTCTCGGGAACCTGCCCAGCCACTCAAGAGCCTGACTGTCTTCCATCCCTTGGTGTCCCTTGGCCACCCCCTCCCAGGAACAGTGCTGTAAAAAGAAAAAAGGGGGATGTTAGAGAGAAAGGAGGAAATAAAGTCTTTGGAAAGCAGAGAGTTTTACAACAGCCACAGGTTTTATGGAAGCAATTCCGTAATAACCTTCTACCTGCTCAGCTCCTTTCCGCCCCGCCTGCCGCCCACCCCGTTTGGCCTCCTGGATAAGGGCTCCCAAAGAGTCAGCCACCCTATGGCCTCCCATATTCCTGGTGACTGGTAGCTGGTTAGAAATTCCCGGGATGTGATTGGGCAACTGACCTCTTTGTCTGTTCTTCTTTTCACCTCTGACAACCTGGAGGGAGGTTTGGGAGAAGATTTCGTTACTTTACAATTAAAATCCCCACTTGGAGGGTGTGGAAGCACTAAGGGTTGAACCCATGTTTGCAGATTGGATGCAGCTCCTTTTGGAGGCTGTTGTGTGTAAAGGGTGAAGGTTCTGGGGAATCTTGATTTCACCCCCTGGAACAAGTGTTCCCACACCTCATTCTTTCCAACAGTGGGGCTGGACTCTGATCGTGGGTCAGAAGAAATAAACTCCAGGTGCCATGGGGACTTTCCTAATTTCATTGTACACAATAGTGCTTTTGTGTGACCTCTACAGTTACTTGAGAGCTTTCACATTTCAACTCATCTCTGACCACTGGTCAGATTCACACTTGTGTGAGACACACTTGTGCACAAAGAACTGTGCCTTCATCCCCGTGTCCATCACTACCATGAAATAAGTATCACAGGATGTACACTCTCCCTGTGGTTTTTGGGTAAGAGATGCAATAAAGGATGTCATGGTCAGACAGAAAAGTCACAAAATTTCACAACCTGCCCTGGGCCAAGTTGAGGCATTTCCTTCACCTCTCAGAGAAATATTTCAGAATGGAGTTGTATTGTGGATATTTTGCTTGAATATAGTGAAGCTTCTGAATCAGCTAATGTCTTATCGCCACAATTCGAGTACACAAATACTCAAGCTTTTGCCCTGTCTATAAGTGTGTGATGGTTATAAAAATGTACACACAAGCTTTGGGGTTATAGATCTTTTTATGTGAGCAGAATTGCAAACCCGTATCATACACACATCTACATATGCACCATTAGATCTTATATACAAATGCCCAAGCACATATAGTATTATAGTTGGGCAGATTTATTTATTGTATATTCTGTACACAGCATAGAGCACAGCACATTTGCACACTGGGTTCCCCATATGGAAATATTGATTTGAAATATAGGTACAGGAAACAGATCTATTCAAATATGCATGCATAGATTTCAGCTTAGCTTATTGATTAAAAAACGTTCCCCCTTTTCCACTTACTGTTTTTCTTTTTTGTTTTTCTCCTTGCTTTTATTTCCTTCCCTCTGTCTAGATTTTCTCTCTATCTCAGAGTGAAGGGCCCCTCTAAAACAGCCCTTAAACCACAGGCACTCACCGGCTGGTCCTGGCCAGGGTTGGCCTCTCATCTTCTCACCTCGGCCTCCTTCTTGGTTCTTGGCTGTTCTGGGCCCCACTGTGGGCAGAAGCTGCAGCTCTTCCCTGCCTGCCCTTCCCGGAACTATCAGCTACTGGCCCCAGCTGTGTTCAGGCACAGCTCGGGTGCAGGAAATGGCAAGAGGCTTCGAGAGGGTTTTCCTTCTTTCTCTTTAGGGTTGGGGGGAGGTGGGGAGCAGTTTGGTCTCTCAGGGCGAAGTGACCCCCACTCAAGCAACCCTCTATTCAGCGGCACTAGATGCTGGGCTCCAGGGGCCACAATCCTATTTGCTTCTCTTCTTCATGGTGGGTATCATTGTCTGGGAGAGAAAACAAGGTTTTGGGAGCGGTTCACAGGCCCTCAGAGCACCCAGACAAGGAGCTTCCTCTCAGCTGACTGAGAGGAAGCCTAAGCTGAAATTGAGCTCCAGTTTGGAGCAGCAGTGCTTTCTAGAAAGCCTGGCTGAAGTGGGACTTACTGCTTGGTGTATCTGGATCCCCACTTGGAGGAGACGAGTTGGGGTGCAGACTCCAGGGCTTGAGTGCTGGTTCATTCTCTTTCCTCCAGAGTCACCTCTCCTGAGAAGATGACAAGACCTCCAAAACCTGTCACTTTGGAATTATTCCCACCCTCCAGCTTGTTTGTGAGCAAAAGCTAAGTTTTGGTCTCAGAAAAGAGGTCTGAGTCCCCTCTTCACCCAGCACCCCGGAGCCACCAGGGGTTAGGGGCAACTCACCAGACAGACAGCAGTCCACAAACCTGTCTGTGGGGACACCCCACCCTTGTAGGGCACAGGTCATGAGCCTAAATGTTCTTCTTCCTCAAACTTCTTCCCTAAACTAAGTGACTCTCTCAACTTCTCTCTTGTCACAAAGAGAGGCAGCCGCAAAGCCAGAGACAGAATGGCAACCAGAAGGGCGGGAGCCCAGCGTCTGCACAGCCTGGGTCTTAAGAAGAGCCCAGTGCGCTGTAGCTTTGTCATAAATAAAAAAGTCCCTGGCCACAGCCCTCATGTCCTTTGGGGCCCTAATTTATATATTACGAAAAGTCATATACTCAGCCCGCCATGCTTCATAACACCATTATTTATAGTAGGAGAGGAGTTTTTTTCTTTCTTTTTTTTTTCCCCCTAAAGAGTATCTGTATTACAGGTAAAGCCAACAGCAGACGGCATAGGCATAGGTCTGGCAAATGGAGAACAGGTGCTTTTCCATAACTGTGATTCATTCGCCCTGTGCCCAGCTTTTTCGATAGCGAGTCTGGGGAGCTCCCTCGACTTTCCCCAGCGTCCAAACGCTACTTAGAAGAATTTGCATCGAATTTCTCTTTTCCCACTTGGGTCCCATGGAAAAAGCAGATCTTCACGCTGTTTGGTTCCGGATCTGCTGGGCTGTCGCCCTCAGAGAGCTGGGGTGGAAAAGGAGGGGGCCGACTGGGCGCCGGCATTGATCTTTAAAAAATCATTTTGAAATCGCCATAATGTGAAGAAATATGGCGCTTTGCCCTCGTATTTCACACGTAATGACACGAGATGGCTTCATTTGGAAAGAAAAGCGGGCGGGAGTGTGTCTGTGCGTGTGTGGAGGTGATCCGCAGCCTTCTGCATGGCAGAAGGGTGCATGGCCAAAAAGATAAAACCGCAAATTAGAATGGTCCCGCTTTTATTAAAACGACAGGACTGGGACAGCCTGTCTTATCAGGGCCCAGGGTCGGAGAATGCTAAGAAAATCGGCCCCAGCCTGCCTGAAGCCTGACCTGAGAGAAGCGGGTCTGTCCAGGGGCCGCCCCTCCCTGAGCGTCCACACCACCAGAAGCAACAGCAGCGAGGGCAGAAGCCGGAGGAGCGACGGCTGGAGATGGGCCAGAAAGCCAGCCGGTGGCCCCGGGGGAGTCCCGGCGGAGGGCCGCTGAGTAGATACCAATCAAGTGGGCTATTTGGTAGCTCCTTGCAAGAGTCTGCAGGAGGAAAAGCGGCGGGTGAGCGGGAGACTGACCCCGCAGGTTCCCAGTCTATGCTGGTGCCCAATACAGGGTGTTTGGAAATCCTTCGGAGCGGGCAATGCTGGGGAAGAGCGGTCAGGAGAGGCGAAAACTCCCGGACTCACCTCCTTCCCCACTGGGAAGAAGGGGAGATAACTCTGAACCCCTTCTCACAGCTCTGCTCTGCTGACGCCTTAGGGAACTTCCCTTAACCCTTTCTCCCGTTCGGCTCCCCCATGGGCAGTGTTAAGGGTCTGGTGTTCAGTGGAGGAAAGGAGAGATGGCTGTGCACCTCCCTTTCCTCTGACCAAGGCCAGAGAGGCCCAAGAAATTTAAAGGAGCTTTGACTAGTTGTACTAGACTCTTTCAGAGGCTCAACTTTCCAGGGCCTGCCTGATGAATCCCTTTATCCTCATATGGGCTCTAATTTCAAGACAGCTAGATTTTAGGACAGTATCTTTGGACACTCAGGCACTTTTATTCCCTTCTCTCCTCCCTCAGCTGCTGAGGGGTCAGGAGAAAGTCCCAGGCCTACAAACGTCCCAAACTAGTTACAGAGTCCCCTCCTATATAACCCCAACTCTCCCCCATCCCCTTTCCTTCATCTCCAGTGGCTTGCCGCCGCGCTATTGTTTAATAAACATATTGCGTCAAGGGACTGGGAAGAGGAAACGAGGGCCGGAGGGGTGGAGTGGAGGTGTGTTTGGCCGGGACCACCTCCTCTTTCTTTAATTATGCCCCGGGCCTCTCGGGCCGCTCCCCTGGCTGCAGCTCTCTCCCTCCCTGTGTCCTGCGCTCCCTCTCGGACCCGCCCGGGGAGAGGGCTCCACAGCCAGCGTCCCTCCCGAGGCAGCCCGCTGCTTTCCCTCCGCCTCTCCTCCGCCCCCGCCGCCCCACGTCGAGAACTGCCCCCCTTCCTGCAAAAGCGGGGGTGGGGGGGTGGGGGGCGGGCGGACGGCAGCTTGGGCTGAGGTTACGTGGCCGCCGGAGCCCTGACGTGATAGCACATTGCATCAGCATAAAACAATCCATCCTCGATATGGAATGCGGTGCGGACGTATGACAGCGAGAGCGCAGCCCCCTCGCCCGATTGATTTATGTCGGAGCTGACGCTTTATCAGGCAGTCGGAAAAACTTTGACCAATCATTTTGCAAGGAGCGCTGAGCCGGGCTGCTCCACTGTACTTTGTTGGCTGAGAAGTTGAGCAGGGGGTGGGGGTGGGAGGGTGGGGGGCTGGGGGGGTCGCGTCCGAAAGCCCTCACACCGGTCCGGGTGCCACCTCTCCCTGCTTGAGCGCCGCGCGCGAGCGTTTCCCTTCCCCCTGCGAGCGCCCGGATAATGTCTGAGAATGTCCATTTCTGGGACGCTTAGCAGCTATTATGTCGACTCGATCATAAGTCACGAGAGTGAGGACGCGCCTCCAGCCAAGTTTCCTTCCGGCCAGTACGCGAGCCCCCGGCAGCCGGGCCACGCGGAGCACCTGGAGTTCCCCTCGTGCAGCTTCCAGCCCAAAGCGCCAGTGTTCGGCGCATCCTGGGCGCCGCTGAGCCCGCACGCGTCCGGAAGCCTGCCGTCCGTCTACCACCCCTACATCCAGCCCCAGGGCGTCCCGCCGGCCGAGAGCAGGTACCTCCGCACCTGGCTGGAGCCGGCGCCGCGCGGCGAAGCTGCTCCGGGGCAGGGCCAGGCGGCTGTGAAGGCGGAGCCGCTGCTGGGCGCGCCTGGGGAGCTGCTCAAGCAGGGCACGCCCGAGTACAGTTTGGAAACTTCGGCGGGCAGGGAGGCCGTCCTGTCTAATCAAAGACCCGGCTACGGGGACAATAAAATTTGCGAAGGAAGCGAGGACAAAGAGAGGCCGGATCAAAGTAAGTTATAAAAAGTGAGGAAATACCCAGGCCGAAGGCCAGGCGAGGGGGAGGGGAGGGGAGAGGCAATAAACTGCGGACAATGTGAAGGGAAACCGCGGCGATGGCCAGAGAGCAAGGCGAGGGCGGAGGGAAGACGGAGGAAGGAAGGGAGGCAGCTGGGTGCTCCAGAAAGGGAGACTGAGGCCGCTGGAGGCGCGCCGCCCCACTCCGTCAAGTCCAGCGGGAACCCGGGGCTCAGGGACCAGCTCGCCGTTCTCTCGGCCTCTCTTCCCCCACGCCCCCGGAGGCCTTCCGAAAGCCCGGGAAGAGGCCGATAACCGCCGGCTGGAAGAGGAGCTGGCGGGGCCGGGGAGGCAGCCAGAGAGGCCGAGAGCCCGCGCGGGCCAGGGCGGGAGCGCGCCGGGAAGCCGGGCCCTGCACGGCTGGCAGGGCTCCCCGCGCCACGCGCACACCGTAAAAGTCGGCCAAGGGGAAGTGGGAGGGGGCTCATTAGGATTTTATTTGCGATGCAACAGCTTGGCGGAGGATTGTTCCTAGCAGATCTCGCTCAGTAGCCGCTCAGGGTCCGCAGCCGGCGCCGGGAGGGGCGGGGGAAGCCCAGGACCCAGAGACTGAGCCCGCTCCCGGGATGCACCGGCCCCTCCCCAGGAGCCTTTCCTCCGGTCGCCCCCTCCCCTCCTTTGGCATCCTCGCCCGGGTTGCGGCTTCCTTTCCTGCGGTTCCCGCTGCTCTCCGCAGGGCTCCCTAGCTCCAGCCGGAGCTGTCCGCCTCGCGGGGAGTCGAGGAATCGCTTCCGAACTTCAGGGCCGACCCGCGGCGTGGAGAGAGATCCCAAAAGGACCCTGGGGAGAGGAAGGGTGGGGGGAAGAGAGGCTTGCGGAGAGGCGGAGAACCTTATCCTCGGAAGATAGTTTCTCACCGTCTCCCACCCCTCCAAATGCACCCCCTCTAGGAACCCCAGTCTGACTAATTTCCAGGAGGTGCTGCTCCCTAAGGGGATCAGAAAGTCTCGGATTTTTCGTTTTTTAAGGCTGAGAAGGGCAAGTTGGTCGGACCTCAGGCCCCAAACAATAACCTGCAGGCTGGTGGGGACAAGTCCTCACCCCTTACTCTTTTTCAAGAGTGAGGGTCAGATTTTTTAAGTCTCTGCTTGCCCTGCCGGATTTCCCACCAACAGAGTGACCCACGGGTCCTTTGGGGTTTATTGCCTGCTGGAGGGAAGAGAGTTGCCCTACTCCCTCAGGTCACCCCTTCCAACCTGCCAGGTAGGATCACAAGAGCTGACGTTTGGGTAACACGGCTCTTCCCAAAGCCTTCCTGCTCACACCCAAGCAGGCCCCCCACCCCAGGCCCTCAAACTCTGCCTGGAAAGTCCATTATTGCAAGGCAGTAGTTTGGCTAGGATCAATTATTAACAGTTTTTTTTTCCTCTTTCATATTTAATGTGACTGCGGGTCTCATCCCAGGCAATCACATTAAGGAAATAGCACTGCAAATTGGTAAGACAGGGTACTTAGTGTAGGATGAACCAGATTATTATTACTTTAAAAAAAAATTCAGTGCTTTTCATTTGAGATGAAGGAATCTAGCAGAGGGTGGCTGCTATTTTTAATTAACTCTGCTTTATTTGGCAACTTTTCTGAGTTTAGGGGTAAGGAGAAGAGAAGCCTGCATATATTTTTGTTTCCTTTTTATCCCCCACTTCCCCTCAATCACCCCTTTCTCTGTTCCCTCTCACCGGGTGGAGCCAGTTGGATTTAGGTGTGCTGTGATGGACTTCTGTTACCCCCACATGATCCATGGCTCCCCACCTTGGGACTGGAGCAATCTTGCATCCCAATTTCCCTGAACTTGCTTTAACCAAACTGCGAGATGAGCAGGAGCGGAAACGGAGACTATTGCAACCATAAGTTATCTGTGAGCCCCCAGCGCTCTCTTGTCCACAGGCTGGAGGTGATAAATGGTTGTAATTGGGTTGCATGTGAATTGGAGTGTGCTGAATGTTTGCGTCTCTAAATGCAAACCATATTTGTGGTGTGTGGTGTTGGGGGGGGGCAGCGAGATATCACATAGACACATATGCCTGCTGCCATGTGGCCAAGAGACCCAAGCTTGTGATTAAGACAGGAGGGTGCACTGGACTGGAGGGCCAGGAGGTCCCTCAGTTTGGCTGGGCAGAAGCCACTCTCCTCTCCCCCAGCTCAGTCTTTCTCTTACCTCTCAGACTTAGAGCTAGTACTCTTCAGTCAGCCAGCCACCTCTAGTTAGTCTTGTAGAGCTGGTGGGGGAGGGGGCTTCAGCCAGGCTGGGCTCTGACCTGAATCCTAACCAGTTCTGACCCAAGCCGAGAAAGAGACTGAGAGAGGGCCTGGGACAGGGAAAGCTTGGGAAGTTGTGGGATGCCTGGCACAGGTTTGGCTCTATCCTGTCCCCAAATTTCCCACCTGGAAGTATCTATAGCAACTCCTGGCCCATCTCTGAGACCCTTTCTGGGAGCTGAAGGCCCAGGTGGCCCTTTCTCTAATGCAAAATGGGGAGTAGAGACCAAAGGGGCACCCTCTTGGAAGGAGAACACAGGGGCCCTTCACCCCCTTTCCTTTCTTTGATTCTATCGCTGCTTCTCTTTCAGCCAACCCCTCCGCCAACTGGCTGCACGCTCGCTCTTCCCGGAAAAAGCGCTGTCCCTACACCAAATACCAGACGCTGGAGCTAGAGAAGGAGTTTCTGTTCAATATGTACCTCACCAGGGACCGTAGGCACGAAGTGGCCAGACTCCTCAATCTGAGTGAGAGACAAGTCAAAATCTGGTTTCAGAACCGGCGGATGAAAATGAAGAAAATGAATAAGGAACAGGGCAAAGAGTAAAGATTCCTCTAGCCCCCCCTACCCCTTCTCCATCTCACACTTATTTATAAGTGATGGCTGCACAGCCAGTGCTGTCTGGGATGTATTCAAGTGAATGGGGAAGGGGATCTTTCTCTTCAAAGTCCTTTCCTGTATCTAGAGGCTCTCTCCTTTCCTTTGCCCTCACCTGTCCTTCTCTTCTCCCTGGGTCTCAGGAGGAGTTTTTATTGATTTAGAAGGTAGATGTAGTTGATTCCTAAGAAGGTGATGGGCCACAAGGAAAGACAACCCCTAGTAGAGTCCCTAGTAACCCTCCTAATTTTTCTGGGCAACCCCAGTTCCTCACTTCCAACCTGCCTGTTCCTTCCCACACACCTATCCCAAAGTCACCCGGGGACACTCCAACTGCACACAGCCCAACAGATGCCCGCCTGCATAAAGCCTGGAGCCCACAGTAACAATGGGAAAAGCCCACAGTCAACACTCAAGTGACACCCCAAGTGCCATCACACCCCACATCTGGCAGAATAGCCCCTAGACCATCAGAAAAGTCCAGGGTCTACCCCTAATGCAAAACACACCAAGAAGATGTCTCGAGACACATTCCTGAATGAGGCGCTGCAGTTCAAGGGGCCCAGCATCACAACACCACCCCCATGGACTCCTTAACTGTCCCCAGGCATGGACTCAAGGCCAAATGGGATAAACTCAGTTCCCCAGCTGGTGGGCTAGAAAGGGCAAGGAAAGGCAGTGGTGGTCTTATGAGAGTCTCTTAGGTTTTATGAAAGTAGTCCACATACACACGTTTTGCTGCAGGAAATGTTTAATTCTGCATGTTGTTTTCCTATCCTTCCAACAAAAGGAGGTCAGATCGTGGGTCATAAGCCTTGACAATGTCATCCTCCTGTTCATCTGTGCCCTGCTTGACAGAGACTGTGGCTTCTCTTGCTTGACACCGGCCCTGCTGCATTCTTCTGCATCCTCCCCAGCTCTGAAATCAACTCTGTTCGGCCAGTCCACCTTGCACCAGCGAGTCAAGTCACCCCTGTAGAACCCCCCTCTCCACCCTCCATCCTCTGCTAGCTCTACTCCTCCTTAGGCGGGAAAGCAGGTCAGGAGAACCCGATGGAGAATTTATTGTGCATCGATTCCTGGGCTTCTCTCCAGAGCAAGTCGTGGAGGACAGGGAGGAGCAAAAACTCTGGGCTTGCGGAGCTTGACTTATTCCTCCAGTCCTGCCCAGTCCGACCCCTGCGGAGGAGCCTTGGGCTTGGCAGCTGCCGCTTCAGCGCAGAAGCGCTGAGACCCGCCTGGATGGCGACCTGCGCGCGCACGCTTCTGGGGAGCAGTCCCGCTTGCTAAGGAAAGAGGCCGAAATCGCACCTAAGCGTTAGACTAGGGCTTACTCTCTGCTTCCTTTCTTCCCCCTGCTTCCCCCCCTTTCCAACCGCCCTCAATTCATAGACTCTGGCTCCTGCTAATCCCGACCCTGCAAGGGGACATTCCAGTAGAACTTTTTTTGCTTCGTCGGTGGCAGTCGTGAAATTGTGCTGTGTTTTGTGATTTCTTTGGGGGTGATCGTCTCGCCTGTTTTCAGTTGTCACTTACAAGGGAGGGTTGTGGGTGGGAGAGGGGAGGGTGAAGGGCTTAGAGCTCTGATTGTTTTGGAAGAAAAAGAAACAAGAAAAAGAACAAAAAATATATATCACTCTAGACAATAAGCCTCTCGTGTGTCATTCTGTGTTGGCTCTCCTCACCTGACCAGAAGTAGAGGTGCTAGTTCCAAGAGGGTGGCTTGGAAAAAAAGAGAAAAGTCCTGTGCCCAAGAGATTTCTCCTTAGACTTTGTAGGGTGGGCTTCCTGCAGGAGCTGAGAGCTGGTGTGGACCCAGGACCTCTGTTTAAACTGAGAAGAACCTTCCAACAGGAGGGCTGGGAGACTGGAGGGGAAGAAAAGGAAAGAAAGATGAGAGATAGGGTCTGGGTCTGCAGGGAGCAATGAGACCTTCCTCTTAAGTTATGCTGGAGACTTCCCCACCACTTCCAGAGCCAGAGGAAAGGCAAGGTTGCCCTGCCATGCCTGGAAGCAGGTCCTCTCAGCTGGCTGAGAAAGGCATCTTGGTTTGGTCACTTTAAAATGTCACACAAGTGAAGAGAGCAGTAACTTCTTTCTGCTATTCCCTGCAGCAGAGGGACAGGATGCAAATAGAGGCCTCCACAAGGCCAGGCTGTCCTTTCTTCCACCCCTCAAAAAGAGTGAACCCTAGGTTTTCAATCCCCACCTGGAGTCTGAGGCTCCAATCTGAGCCTCGGGGTCGCAGCCTTGGTGGAATGCGGGTGGAGTTTGGTGGGAGTGGGGCCTGGGGAGGCAGCTCTTTCAGGCTGGGAGAGACAGTTGTGTGTCGAACAGAAATGGTTGAGGCGGGGCGGGGGTGGGAATCCCTTCCCCAGTCGGACCCCAAAACTAAATTCGGTTTCAAAAGGCACCTTTCTGTCCCTCAGACTGCGGCGTCCACCACCAAAGCCTCAGATGAGGAGCGCTGTTGTCGGCCGCCAGGCGGTTCTCATCCAGGCGCTGGGATTCCGTTTCTGCCGGGCTGGCTCTTGGGCACCGGACTCCTGCCGGAGACTCCCACCGGGCCCACCCAACGGTGCTGCAGTCCGCGGAGACCCTGAGGTTGGGATAGAGGTGGGGACAAAGCCTGGCCCTTGTGAAACCGGCCTGGAAGCGAAAAGGCCAGGCCTACCCCTCTCCAGCGAACGCAAGATCGGAGAGACAGCCGGAGGCAGGAGAACGCGAAGCTCCTGGTACGCCGGGGCCCCAACCCGCGTTCTCCTCCGAGGGTTCCAGTCGGTATATCAAGTGAATCTGCCTTTAGAACTTGCGTAGACTAGGCTCCCTCCCCATCCTGGGCTCCCAGGAGCCAGCCTGAGCTGAGACGGAGCTGAGAAGGCCAGATTCCGCCAAAAGGAAAACGCAAAAAGAGAGGCAGGAACTGAACGGAGTGCTGCCGGGTAGGGGGGCGAGGGCGCCCCGGGAAGCCTCCGGCGGCGGCGTCTGGGTCCCCAGCCTCGGGTGGCTTCTTTAAAGACAAACAAAGACGAAGATGCAGAGGCTCGGAAGCCGGAGATGGGGAAATCTGCTGTAATAAAAGAGAGAGATTCAGAGAGGGGGACCGGGAGAGTGCGAGCCAGAGAGAAGCCGGGAGAGGAATTCAATGCCGTGTGCGCAGCAATAAAAGAATATGACCGCTATAAAAGTTTATAGCGTATAAATTTCTGAAGGTTAAGAAACTAAACAGCAGCAAAGCAAACAGTGAGGGGAAACTTTCCGGAGCTGAGAGAGCCACAGCTGGGCCTGGGCTCCCGGCCTGGCGGGCGATTGGGTGGGCCTGGCTCAGCCGCCCCCACCCACACCCGCCCGGAGCGCGGGGCGCGGGGTTTCCGGGTGGCCCCAGGGGGCAAAGAGGGGCGAGGAGGGAGGGGCGAGGGAAGAACACTTTGTTGTCACAAACGCTTCACAGAACGCAATTGAGACTCTAGTCTTTGTTCCTCGTAAGCGCCCCCCCTCCCGCAATCGGGCGTCATAAAGAGAAGCCCCCTGCACACGCGCGCGGGCACACACACACACACACGCACGCAGGTCCGGCGGGGCCAGACGTCTGGGCGCGAGCAGCCTCTTGATCCTTTTAGTCCTGTCCCACCCTCTCGGGCCTCCTCTCCCCCCACAGAAAGCCCAATTGTTTTCCCTCAGAATTTGAAACAATCGTGTTGGGTTTGAAAAGTGTTCGGCTCCCCCTTTTAGGGGCCATACTAGGCGCACTGCTCGGCCGTCACCGCCCGAAATTAAGGGCTTGAGGTGGGGGGTGAGAGAGAGAAAAGTTGACTTATTTTTCCCTTCCCACCATCTCTCTCTTTTTGTTCCTCTCTCTCTTTTTTAAATCTCTAACAACTGCACAATTTCATGAACCATTTCCTGATTTCCGACGCCTTCCCCTTCGCACGCTCTCATTTTCCTCTCCTTTTAGGTTAATATTGAAAGTTTCTCGGGGTTGTTGGCACGGTGGCAGGTTCTCGGAGAGGCAGGAGAGAGAGGTGGCGGCGGCGCCTTTCCTCAACACGGCCGCTAGATGGCATCCTTGCTCCACGTGAAAAATCCCCGGTGCGGCGGCTTCGGGCGCTGCTGATGCACCTCGCACCTCGGTCGGCCCTGAAATCTATGAATTGAGCGCTACCAAAAGTCATGAATTATTTGCCCAGAATAAAAATAGGGTTCATTATGGCCGTTTCCCCCATTTTATAGATTTAAGATATAGTGATGTTGATTGACCTCCTCTCCTCAAATGATCATTTTTTTTATTTCCCCCAGAAGGAGGGCTCAGGGCTTCTCACCCAGTTTCTATGTTCCGTGGGACAACAAATGCATGAAAATGGGGAATAATAGTAACTATAGAACCAGTGAATCCAAATAAAAGAGGAGGATTGGTTCAGAAAAATGAGATTTTCCGGGATGGGGGCGAGAAGAATGCCTGCGGATACGGGTGAGCAGGTCAGGTGAGAGGGCGAGCGGGCAGAAGCGGGTCGGATGGAGAGAAAGCCGCCCCAGGCTGCTGCAAGATCGGCGGGAGAGGGAACCGGGTGAGCCAGGCCGGGTGGGGGATAAGGGCACTATAGGGGGAACGGATCCGTGGCTTTGGCGGGGATTCGGAGGTGCCCAGAGCCGGCGTTGCGGCTCGGCAAGGACCGAGGCTCCAGAGCCTTTGTATGTGGCCGGGGCTGGGCGGGGCGGCTCCGGGCGATCCAGGCTGGGGCAGGGGCTCCCCAGGACGGCGAGGTGCGAAAGGCTCGGGTTTTTCCTGAGTAGTTCTGGGCCAAGTTGGGCCGCCAGAAAAGAGTGCGTTTTCTGCGTGGCTGTGGGGACAGGCGCAGTGCAGGAAGCACGGGCTCGGTTCTCCCCGCGTCCCGTGGTTTCCAGGTGAGAGCTCCGGCTCCGTGCGCTCTGGCCCCGGCCTCAGGCAGACCTGGAGAGCACCAGTCCCTTCTCAAGTTAGCAGCTGGAGGCCTGGACTCCAGGCGTTTGTCGTTCGGTGACCCGCGCGCTGTCAGCCCCTGCCCATAGCCCCTTAGATTCCAAATCTCCCATTTCCTCCCCAACCGGCCCGGCCCGATCCTTGTTCCCCATTTCGGACAAACCTGCGCGAGAAATAGATGCCCCCCTTCTCCTTAAAATTAGCCACTCTGCAGCCTCGCCTCTCCTCCCCCTGGACCGGGTGCGAAGCGGAAAGCGGAGTTTCTCAACTTGAGTTTCTCTAATAAATCTGCGCTCCGTTGGGTGTTTATAAATTATCTCCTCGCTCTTTCTTGTTTTTTCTTATAATAGAAACATTTTCCTTCCATCAGGAATTTCTGGCACGGTGTAGGGATGATTTAGAACAAGCCATTGAATTTCTACCTCACCGGTGAGTCCTCAAATCATGACCATAAAATCCCCTGCACTTGATAAAAATGTTCGCTTCGGCAACAACTTAACTCTGCCTCCCGCTGCCTCACCACCTATCAGCCAGGCACTAAACATTCAAGACCCTGATTTGCTCCTCTCCTTTTCTCCTTTCTCCTTTTCTCCTTTCTCCCTTTCCCTATCAGCCCCTCTCCAGTCTTCAGATTCACTTTTGAAGGATCAAGTGGCCCCAGTGGTACCTTCCCCTTAGAAGAGGTAATAGGTTTCATTTTTACAAAGGGGAAGATGAGTGGAACCCCCCAAAACACCCCTCCAAAAGCAAGCCACTCTCTCATGAATAAACAATAGACTGAATGTATTTGTAAAGCCTCCACCTTTGTTGCTAGAAAATGTCTTTCTCTGTCTCCCTTCCTTCCTTCTTTCCTTTCGTTGGTCAAGGAGCCTCTTCAGGAAGCCATTGGTTCCGATTCTCAGTTTGGGGCCTTCTAAAGCTTGGCCGCCACTGTCACTAGGCCGTAGGCCGGCAAAGGCAACTGGCAAGACAGGGTGGCACCCAGTCAGCTGGGTTCTGCACTCTGTGTTTCAGGCCCTAGGTCCTTAGATCTGGAGGGAGAGCCAGGTTTAACTAGAGGCGCCCAAGGGGAAAGGAGAGAACATGGGGAACTCTGGCCTTGCTGTATCCAAATCCCTCCACCCCAAGGTCAGGTGAGGCAGTGACAGTGGCTGAAAGGACAGTGAAGGCTAAAAGGTGCCCCTCCCCACACACCCTCTGCAGTCACTGCCCAGGGCAGAGGAAGGAAGGCACAAGACTGTGGGCACCAAGGCCAGACACCGGGAAGGCAGCCTCAGTTGCTCTCCCCTCCCTCTGATGTGCTGCTGGCCCGTTGGTGCCCTCTCACCTAGTGGTGATGTGGAAGGCGTAGTGAACTGGCCTGAAAAGGTTGGGAGCCAGTTGGGCTTGGTTACTGGGTCCCAAGGCCTGGGTGCAGGACTAGGGCAGCCCAGCTGGTGTTATCCTGCGGGTGGCATCAGACCCCTCTCCCATCACACAGAGTTGGTCTCCTAAAGGCTTGCTTACTGGGCCCCAGTGCCTTCTAGAGACCCCCTCCTCATTCTAGCACCCCCTTCTCAGGCCACCCAAGGCTGTGTTAAACTACAGATTGAGTTGCAGGGTGAGCTTTGTTCAGGATTTCTCCACTGCCCATTAACCAGAAAGTTTCAGCTCTTCCTCGGGATGCCTCCTCAAGCCCTCCTGGATCCCTTCTCCAAAGAAAAACCTTGTTTGTTTAACGAAGGAAAGTTGGTGAGTGGCCTGGGTGGGGCAGAGAGGGCTACTTTGGGGGCTCCAGAGAGGGAGTGGGGGCAGGTGCTCCCACAGCTGAAGGAGGCGGAAAATCTCAGAAAAGTCACCGTTTGCGCCGAAAAAAAACCCTCATAATCATTCTCATTTCGGCTTTGTCACCCCCACCGTGCTGCAGTCGGGCGGCGGGGGCGATCGAAGCTGCAGTTTTATAGCTGTAGAGGAAAGAACTCGTAAAATGCTAACAGCTTTTATGCGCTGCGGCATAAACAACAACAGACTCGGCTTTATTGCGTTTTATAGTTTGTTAAAGAGTTTACAGCCGTTTTTTGGGGGGCCGGTTACCCAGCCAATTCCCTCCACACGATAGTTAAACCTTTATCAATAATAAGGAAATTGATCATTAAAGCTTTAAATATGACTACCTCGTTTGTTTGAAAATATGTTTAGGAGAGGAAGCTGTATGATTTGATAACTTGTATTAAAATACCAATTACATTTATAGGACCTTTTAAAACTCGGCGCAATTAAACCGTGTTCTTTTACATTTTTCCGAAGCGACCCTGACATTTAAAAAGACTCCAACTGCCTCGTTAAAATCGCGAAATTAACAGCGTGCCTACGCCTGGCGCGTTGTGTATGTGTGTGCGTGTTTTTTTCCGTGACTCCCCCACATCAGTCTTTGGGGGTGGTCTGCGAAGGTATTTGATTTGTTGTGAGGCAAGAGATATCTCATTAATGTAGGTAGTTAAACAGATTTAATCCGTATTCATTCTCTCTCTCCCCCCCTCTCCTTCCCCCCTCTCTCCCCCTCTCCCCCTCTCTCTCCCTGGGTGTTTTTTTTTTCTTCCCCTCCTTTTTTTTTCCGCTGTCTCCTCACTCCCTGGCGCTCTCTGCTCTCGCTCTCTCTCTCGCTCGCTCTCCCTCGCTCTCACCCTCGCTCTGCGTTCTGTCCGGGAGGAGTACGGAGAAGCCAATAGGATGCGGGGTCTCTAATGGATGCAAATGATCATGAAAAGACAGTGCAAAATATGAAACAACTCATTTGCAGGGAAGTAAATCACCGAAAACTGTTTATGAACTGGCATCCCTTCTTCGAAATGTAAAGCGAGGACCTCTTTAAGTGGCGGTATATTTTTGTGTGGGGGGTGGGGGGTGGGGGGAGGGCGAGCGAGCCGCGGCTGCCATGCAAGCTTAGACTTTTGGAGGCTTCGCTGTCCTTTTCTATTCCTGGAAATCACAAAAAGTGTGGTGGCTTCGAGATCTTCTTCGCCTTTTCTTTCTTTTCTTTCCCCCACCTCCTCCCTTCCCGTCTCCTTTCCTGGCGAGGGTGACTAGGAGCCGGCGAATCCGCGTTTTTTTCTCTCTCTCTCCCTCCCTTTCCCCCTCCCCACCCCCTCCCCAACAGCCCCCAACTACAGCCGCCGCCGCCGCCGCCGCCTCAAAATTCAATAAAATGAGCTCTTATTTCGTCAACTCACTGTTCTCCAAATACAAAACCGGGGAGTCCCTGCGCCCCAATTATTATGACTGCGGCTTCGCCCAGGACCTGGGCGGCCGACCCACCGTGGTGTACGGTCCCAGCAGCGGCGGTAGCTTCCAGCACCCGTCGCAAATCCAGGAGTTCTACCACGGGCCGTCTTCGCTGTCCACGGCTCCCTACCAGCAGAACCCGTGCGCTGTGGCTTGCCACGGGGACCCGGGCAACTTCTACGGCTACGACCCGCTGCAGCGGCAGAGCCTGTTCGGTGCGCAGGATCCAGACCTGGTGCAGTACGCCGACTGCAAGCTCACCGCCGCCAGCGGCCTGGGAGAGGAGGCCGAGGGGTCCGAGCAGAGCCCGTCGCCCACACAGCTCTTCCCCTGGATGCGCCCGCAAGGTGAGCTCGCGTCGGGGGCCGGCGGGGGGGCGGGGGAGGAAGGGAGACCCGGGGCCCAGGACGGGCAGGGGGCCGGGCAGGCCGGGCAGCGGTGTCCCCAGCTCCTGGAAGACGTGCTCGCTCCGTTTCAGATAGCCTCCCCCTTCTTTCCTTCCTTCCTCCCTTTCCTTCCTTTTCTTCTTTTTGTTTCCCTCGAAGGAGGTCGCTAAGCGACATTTCCTGAATCCATAAACCCCTCACCCTGCCTGACTTTTCTTCTTCCCCTCCTTTTTCCCCTTTTACTGTTTTATGGGGGGTAGTGGAGAAAGGGTGGCGGGAGTGGGGGCGCTCAACTTTTGCACTTCTCAATTGCTTTATAGTTTAATTACCCTGAAGAAACTTTTCTTCTGGGGCAGAGGCTCTGGGGGCTTTTCAAGGTGGGTCCATTCGTCCCCATCCCGGCTTTTTTTATTCTTATTTTTCCCCCTCCTTCACATCCTTCCTTCTAAAGTTTATGGCACTTTTAATAGATTCAACCACCCCCGCCCAACTCTCTGGAGCTGCTTACCAGGGGAGGGGGGACCCCTTTCTGGTTCCGTTAGATTCAGTGGTGTCTGATCCCCCTCACCACCCCCCCCCCCTCCACTGACCGCGGCCTCCCAGCGCTCCCGCCCCTGCGCGGGGTAGAAGGTCCCCTGCCCTTAATATACTGGTCTCCTAGGCTGGTTCACGAATCTTCCAACCTTCTCCGTCTCTGCCCCCTCCCCCACCCTCCCCTCCCTTCTCCTCTGTCTCGCCCTTTCCCCTATTCCCAGCAGCCGCCGGACGCAGGCGAGGCCGACAGACCTACAGCCGCTACCAGACCCTGGAGCTGGAGAAGGAGTTCCTATTTAATCCCTATCTGACTCGCAAGCGGCGGATCGAGGTATCGCATGCACTGGGACTGACAGAGAGACAGGTCAAAATTTGGTTCCAGAACCGGAGGATGAAGTGGAAAAAAGAGAACAACAAAGACAAGTTCCCCAGCAGCAAATGCGAGCAGGAGGAGCTGGAGAAACAGAAGCTGGAGCGGGCCCCGGAGGCGGCGGACGAGGGAGACGCGCAGAAGGGCGACAAGAAGTAGGCTCCAGCTGGGACTGCCAGGGCCGCGGCCGCCCTGCGGCCGCCGGTCCCCCGACCGCGCCACCGTCGCCCGCCCCCGCCCGAGAGAGCTCTGGCCCCGCGAGCGGGGCCCGGAGCCTGGCCTCCCACCGCAGCGTCCCCGCCGCGCCAGTCCCCGCTAGTGGTAGTATCTCGTAATAGCTTCTGTGTGTGAGCTACCGTGGATCTCCTTCCCTTCTCTTGGGGGCCAGGGGGAAAGAAAAGGATTCTAAGCATGGACTCCCTCGCCCTGCGAGGGTAAGCGGCTGCGGCCTGGCTGAGCACCCCCCCCCCCACGCCCCCGCCCCATGTAAAAAGCCTCCTTGTGCAATGGTCTTTTTTTCCTTTGAACGTGCTTCTTTGTAATGACCGAGGTACCGATTTCTGCTAAGTTCTCCCAACAACATGAAACTGCCTATTCACGCCGTAATTCTTTCTGTCTCCCTCCCTCTCTTTTCTCTCTCTTTCTCTCTCTCTCTCGCCTTGTCCTCATTTCCCCTCCCACCCCCCCACCCCCCCTCACGCTGTCCTTCCTAGCTCGCTGGCTTTCTCTCTGGCTTCTCTCTTTTCCTCCACCCTCCCCCCCCCGCGCCCGCCGCTTTGGTTTGACAATTTCGTCTTAAGTGTTTCTCAAAAGAGGTTACTTTAGTTAGCATGCGCGCTGTGGGCAATTGTTAAAAGTGTTCTTAGGTTTACTGTGAAGAGAATGTATCCTGTATCCGTGAATTGCTTTATTGGGGGGAGGGAGGGCTAATTATATATTTTGTTGTTCCTCTATACTTTGTTCTGTTGTCTGCGCCTGAAAAGGGCGGAAGAGTTACAATAAAGTTTACAAGCGAGAACCCGAGACTGGCCCGACCCGCTCTCCTCATTTGCTCCCAGTGCCTTGCAGATTTGCGGGGGGAGCCGGTCTATCGGCTCTAGAGCCCGCCAGGCCCGGCAGCGCAGAGGAGGGGGCGGAGGCTGGAGGCAGGTGGTGCAGTCCCTTGGCCCAGGGGCGCAGGGGGTGAGGGAGGCGGCTGCGCGCGATTGGAGGAGAGAGAAACGAGGGAGGGGAGCCGAGAGAAACCCCCTCCCTTCGCGTTCCGAGGCTGCGGGCCCCGGAGACCCTCGCGCCCAGGCCACGCTGGAGAGATGCGCGTGGGCTGTTGACTTTGTCCCACACCACCCCCGCACCTCCCCCTTTGTTTTTGCGTGTTCTCTCTCGTGTGTGTGTGTGTGTGTGTGTCTGTGTGTGTGTGTGTCTGTGTGTGCAAGGGTAGAGGTTCAGTACCGAGCTGCTAAACTGACTTATATTTGTATTTTTCTCGTACTCTGGTGGGGGGAGAAGGAGAAGGGAGATGCTCTTCCCTGCCTCTCCCTTTCTGGGACTTGGCTACCTTCGCCCAGCGCCGAGGTGGTGGTTCGCTGCCTTCCTTCCTTTTCTCGCTCTGCTTCTCCAGCAGCCACGCTCGACTGAGGCATCCGCCTCCCAGAACCAGAGCAGCATACCGGGCCACCCTCCTCCTTCCTTTCTCTTCCCACCCACCCCACCTTCTTCCTTTTTTTTTTATTTTCAAACCTTTTTTTTTTTTTTTAAAGCCATCAGAAACTGCAGCATCCAACGCCCCTGGGGCTGGATCCCGCACCGCTGGGAGCACCCACGAAACCTCGCTGCATCCCTGCCCGTTCTGTCTGGGCCGCACACAGAGAAAGCGTGAGGCCAGGCTCACCTCGCGCCTCACCTCAGGAGAAACGGACCAAGTCCGGACCAAGTTTCCCCAAAGGGCCAGGCAGGCTGAATCACTCCAGATTAATAAAGACCTGGCCTGCCCGCCCCCACCCACCGGTTGTGTGCAATCTCTGCGTTTGTTTCTGGCTGGGTAACGGGCTGGGGAGGATGGGGCGGGGGTGGGTGACAACTCGGATCCCTCTCAGGTTATTTGTTTTCCCTTCCACTCAATCCCTTCCTCCTCCAAATCTCGCCTGCAAGCTGCCTCCAGCCCACGGGGGTCGACAGCGGCCCTGGAGCCCCCCAGCCCCAATCCATAGGGCCTGGCTTTCCCATTCATTATTGATCATATTTTATAAATCCAACGCCACACAATTTTTTCCACATTACCGGGAGCCGTGGGGAGGCTGCTCGGCCATTGGCTGAGGGGACGTCACGTGGGCGGGGTCACGTGGTCCAGAGAGGAAAAAGGGGGTCCTTTTTGGTGTAAATCTGGACTCTAATTCTGTAATATATCAAGGAATCTCGTAAAACCGACACTAAAACGTCCCTGCCTACAAATCATCCGGCCAAATTATGAGTTCATTGTATTATGCGAATGCTTTATTTTCTAAATATCCTGCCGCAAGTTCGGTTTTCGCTACCGGAGCCTTCCCCGAACAAACTTCTTGTGCGTTTGCTTCCAACCCCCAGCGCCCGGGCTATGGAGCCGGTTCGGGCGCTTCCTTCGCCGCCTCGATGCAGGGCTTGTACCCCGGCGGGGGGGGCATGGCGGGCCAGAGCGCAGCCGGCGTCTACGCGGCCGGCTACGGGCTCGAGCCGAGTTCCTTCAACATGCACTGCGCGCCCTTTGAGCAGAACCTCTCCGGGGTGTGTCCCGGCGACTCTGCCAAGGCGGCGGGCGCCAAGGAGCAGAGGGACTCGGACTTGGCGGCCGAGAGTAACTTCCGGATCTACCCCTGGATGCGAAGCTCAGGTAACGCCGCGCACCGAGCCATCCCGAGCCGCAGTGGCCCGGGCACATATCCCGGAAGGCGCCCCCTTCCCGGCCAACCGCCCTTCTTCGCGTCCAGAGTGCTCCTGGTAGGAGATCGGCCCTGGGGACGCGGCCCCCCCCCGAGCCGCGACACGGCGCGCCGCCCCCCTCCCAATTTTGCTTGGTGCTCTCAGGCTCGCTCTGCTTCCCTGGCGGATCCCTCTTCGCCGACGCCGCGGCGCTCTGAGCCCCCAGCCCACCCCCCACTCTTCCTCCTGGCCTTTTAGCTTTAAATATTTATCAGCCGCGCCGGCACGGGCTGGAGACGAGGCCGTTTGTCTTGTGGAGGAAGGCTGGGGTTTGCAGAGAATAGCCATTAGGGTCCCCCCCCCCTTCCCCCGGCGGGGATCTCATCTCTGGGTGTGTCCCTTCAGCCCCAGCTTGGATGAGGTCTGGGGGAGGGGGCTGTAGCTCTGAGCAGTTCTCCCCTCCCTCTTTCCTCCCAGCCAACCCGCTCCCCCATTATTCCCTTCTGGACAATTAGAGGTGGGCTCTAGAGGCCTTGCGGGAGGAGGGGGTGTGAGAAGAGATGAGGATTCAGTCAGGGACACAGAGGCAGGTGGAGAGAAGGGGGCGGAGGCCAAAAGAGAGAGGCTTCTTACTCCCCAGTGAACTTGGGAAGGGGGAGGCAGGAGAACTAGAGAATGGAGCAGAGGCCTCATGGGGAGCCCAGCTGACTTCTTCAGGTGCCCTTCCTAGCACCCCTGGAGAACTGGCCAACAAGTTTTCCAGTGTCCTTCCAGAAGGATGGATGTCCTCTTGGGGGAGAAACAAGGACTCCAAGAAGTCAAATCAAGAGTTAGAGAGTGCAGGCCGCTGAGGCAGCTACTGCAGAAACCCCAAGAGACCAGAGGCACTGTGGGGGTCTCCTGACTTTGTGTTGCCCTGGACTCTAAGGCCTCTCTCAAGATCCAGGAAACCCAAGATATGTGGTCAGAGGCTCCCAGTCCAGCCAGGGTTGAGGGCCAAGAGAAGCCCAGCTCTTATTCCATCAGTATTAGTGGTCACAGTTCCCATTACCTGCTCCATAATTCAACTGCCTTTCCAGCTGATTTATTAAAGCCCAAATTTTTCTGCTCATAAACATTTCAGCTTGGCTTTTATCTGACTTGAAATTAGGCCCCCAACCCCTCCTCCCACTGTCTCCTTCCTAGGAGGGCTGGCACCAGCACCTCCCCCAGCACAACCTCCCTCCAGCTTCCTCAGGGTTTGGGGCCTAACCTGGGAAGCTCTCCCCTGCCCATCTGCCCCCACCAGCCAGGTACTGAGTGTTCCACCCCAAACCAGGCTGCTGTCTCTCCTCTCCTCCTGTGCCTTCCCAGAGGCCCAAAGATTGCTTTGGAGGGCTGAGTTGTCT
This sequence comes from Bubalus bubalis, assembly GCF_019923935.1. NCBI lineage: Eukaryota > Metazoa > Chordata > Mammalia > Artiodactyla > Bovidae > Bubalus > Bubalus bubalis. The sequence goes on along the minus strand of NC_059159.1, from coordinate 25,203,605 downwards.
GGGCAGGTGGGCAGGCAGGACAGCCTGAACCTCAGCCACTCATTGGAAAATAGCAGAGGGCAACTGCTCTCAGACCAACTCCACTGCGCGAAGGAAATCTGCAAATTCTCACCTCCTCCTCATTCCATAACAGGATGGGGGAGGGGGTAGACTGGACCTGTAAGGCGGTTTGTCTCCTTTTCTTTTTGCGAAAAGCCCTCAGGGCAGGCCTAGAGTCGCACTCCAGGGTCACTTGCATGGTTTTCCTTGTTATGGCTTATTCTGCACGCACTGACTTTTCTCCCGTAAATACTCTGAGCAGGGACCGACCGCAAGCGAGGACGCCAGACCTACACCCGCTATCAGACCCTGGAGCTGGAGAAGGAGTTTCACTACAATCGCTACCTGACGAGGCGGCGGCGGATCGAGATCGCGCACGCGCTCTGCCTCACAGAAAGACAGATCAAGATTTGGTTCCAGAACCGCCGCATGAAGTGGAAAAAAGAGAACAAGACCTCAGGCCCCGGGGCCGCCAGCCAGGACAAGGCCGAGATGGAGGAGGATGAGGAAGAGTGAGGGACAGAGAAAGGGGAGAGGAAGAGAGAAGAGAAAGGGAGAGAAAGTGAGAGAAGCTCAGCTTTGGGAACTGAACCAGGAAACTCAAGTCAAATAGAGAGGGAAAAAAAGCAAAAAACAAAACTATTTAAATGGAAAGCAGTTAATTTTTTTTTTTTAAGAAGAGAAGGTGAAATTTTGGTTTCTTAACACTGAAAAAAATACTACCTATAGGAAAGTCCGTCAGGTTTGTTTTGTACTATATGGAAAGGACATCATCTACCTGTTCTGTAGCTTTCTGGAATTTGCCTTCCCCTTTTTTATGTCTATAATTGTAAGGTCTTTGGTAAAATCTTGTTGTTTTGTAAGCCCCCTCTTTGATGCTGTCTTTGTGATCTGTGGGTCTGGACTGTGTGTGGTTCCGTGTCTTCCTGAGCACCCTGCCTTCCCAGTAGTGGCACTGATGGGGCCTTAGGGAGCCCCAAGGACCCACCAACTAGCTCAAGTGTACCCTCTGTGCAACTGGTCTGCCCACTGCTCCTTGCTCCTGCCAGCCCTGTGATCCTCTTTCCATTCTATGTATATCTGAAAGATGGAGAAATAAAAAATTAAAAATAAACATATGTCCTATTTTCTGTGTCTCTAAGGCTGGGAGTAGGTGAGAGATACTCATGCATACCGGGGCCCAGCTTCTGCTGCGGCTCATTTCTTAATGCGCTGGTATCTGCTCTCTTTTTCCTTGGGTTCCTTGCTCTGGCCAGATACCACACATATGTAGCCCCCCCCCTTTTTTTACACATATTGACACACAAATGCACACAATCACTCTTAGTTACAGGCTGACATTGCACATAAATATATACCTTGTCATACAGAGTCACAAACACCCATATTCATTATGTTCACAAATAAATATACAAGCATTCACACATCCTAAACCCTTTCCAGAACACATGTATTCACATTCACTCACACAAGTAAACCTACATTCACACTCACTCACAGACACATTTATACATACCAGGGTAACACTCACACATTGGCTTATAAACACACAGACTCACATTTGCCCCCTAGTAAACGCGTCCTTGAGTCCACATGCTCAGTCACACACATTCACAAAACCAAGCCAAACCAAACCCCAGAGTTCCACAGACCTTTCCTCATCTAAGCCTTCACACCAGGCTGTGGCTCGGCACCGCCACGGGGCACAAACATACAGAGCTGAAATCCAAAGTTCTAGTCCCCAAGCTAAGGAAGAGCAGAAGGAAAGGGAAGGTGACCACCCAAATCCACTCCTTCTCCGGCCGGCGAGTGGGTGGGCAGGCAGCGTTGGGCACAGGCCGGGCGGGCGAGCAGAAACCTCCCGGCCGCCCAGACAGGCCTCCAACCTCGAGATGCTCCCGGCTTTCCGCTCAGCCCGCAAATATTTTCTGCAAGAGCTATTCGGTTATTTTATTTCAATTTATTTTACTTTCATTTAATTTACCTCATTTTAAATTGATCCACGGACCCAAATAAAACTTAAAATTGGGGGAGAAAAAAATGAGCGCCGGGAGCGAGAGGCCGAGCAGTGCGAGTTAGCCGGATGCTGTGGCCGCATCCCGGCCGCTCTGAGCCCGGCCGCCCGGCCGCCGGGCCTCCCGGGCTCCGCCGGCTGCCTCCGCGCTTTTCTGCCCGCTGTCCGCGCTGCCGGCAACCTGGAAATCTTCTCCGGGGTACAGAGAAAGAGAAAAAGAAGAACATTTTGCGAGGGAGGTTATTTCCTTTCCTGAATTTGGGCACTAGTAGCTCAATTCAAAATACCGGCGTATATCAGAGGACCTGGGAAACCCGGGGTGAATTTGGGTTGTTTGGCTCCAAAACATCCCCTTGATTGAGAAATACCGGAGGATGCCGTCTAGACCTTCGGAGCTGATTTTTAGTATTTATTCGATTATAAATCCTGGCTTATTTAAATTTAAAAAACAGGCGTCGGGCACTGAAAGGGTAAGAGGATTGGAAGGAAGCAAGGTTTAGGAGAATCTGTTTACTCTAAATTTGTAAGCAAAAGGCTCCTAAACCTGTGGTACCCACATTAAGGACCGCAGACCACCCCCTCCCCCGGCAGAGAGCATGGGGAGTTGTCCTTGGGAACCTGGGCAAGTGCACATTTGGGCGAGAGAGCCAAGTGTCTGGGTCCGGCTTTGCTCTCCTCCAATTCCTGGGATGCAGAGGCAATCATTCGGTGGCCAGAGTGTCTGCCTTGGCCTCCATTAGGGCCACCTTTCTTGGGACAAAAGCTAGGCCCTAGGGGAATCTACGGCCCCCACACCCGCAATGCTACAAGCCCTCACAGGTGGGGTCCTGCCATCTATAGGGCTGGGAGTGAGGGGGGCATTCAGAGGGGGAAAGGGGGCTTTGACGCTTTCATTTTGCCCTGAGGCTAGTGGCAGCTCTGGACATTGGCTGTTGCTCCCAACTCACCCCCAAATTGCCTTAGAAAAGACCCTGTGTGGAGGTTTTGGGGTGAATTTTTACTAGAAAAGAAGGACAGAGCTCCAGTGAGAATAGGGAGGTTCCAAAAAGATCCCCCTTCCCAGATGGATGCTTGTGCCTCCTCTATCTGATTCCCCACACCCCAAAACTCACACCTTCTCAGATTGGGGTTTCCCCAAAAATCGAGAAGGAGAAGAAAAGAAGATGGCGACTGAGAAAAGGGTTGCTGGTGGAGCAGCCATGAAGAAATGCAATAAATTCCTTGTTGTTTTATGAAAATTTACAACTTTGTGATAGAAGTTTATGAGTGGTTGAATCCAGCGATTGGCCAGCGCCGGTCATGTGGCCGGGCGATCGTGAACATGAACTTTTTATCATTTCCCTGGTGGTTATAATGCAGCATTCTTTTGGACACCACACCTAGGTCGGAGCACTGTCGTCCTTCAGGGCTCCAGCCTCTTGATATTTTTATACTTCAGTATCAGCTCGATAAAGCAAAAGAGAGAGAGGAAAACCGAGGGGGAGAGAAAAGAAGAGAGAGCGGGAGAGAGAGAGAGAGAGAAGGAGGGGTGGGAATTACACAAAAGAGAGAACCAAAAATAATTTTAATTTCTAAGTTAATTTGCTTGCTGATCTGGGATTTTAGTCATCATGGAGAGTAAATGGACAATCTGCCCAGGACTGCAGCCTGATACCATTTTTCAAAGCCAGAACTTACTCCATTTTCTATGCAAATATCGGAAAAGCGAAACACCCTCTCTCCCAAGTCAGAGAAGGGGAAGCAACGGCTCTCAGGTTGGGACAATATTATCTGGAAGATGAAGAAGAAACCGAACGCTCTTCCCCGCCCCCCTTTCTCCCACCCCTTTCAATCGGAGGAAAGAAACCCCAAGGTCTGCAAAGGTAAGGGAGATTCTACAATTTTCTTCTTATTCTTTTGCACCGGTTTTGTAGGGGGTGGGGCTTGGGTTTGTCTCTCTCCCCCCTCTTCCAAGACAGGGCTGAACCCCACCTCTGGGCGCTGCAGGGAGAGGCTTCCTAGGAAATTCGGTGGCTGAGAGAGGGATGGTTGCTTCCTGGAGGAGAAGCAAGGCAGGGAAGACGGTCGGAGGAACCGAAAGGGGCCACGGGAGGCGAGCTCTAAGTGGCATTTTTAAGCTGAGAGAAGACGTTTAAGCTAGAGGGCTGCGAAAGAAAAGATAGGGGGTGTCTGGACTTGAGGTGCCTGCATAAAGCCGGTTGCTACGGCCTCTGTGGGTTTGCGCCCCCTCCCCCTCCCACCATCTCTCCCTTGTTCCGGCCTCCCCCAATTGCCCCGGCGCAGTTCTCTTGCCCGGTGCGGGTACGGGTATCCGTGGCTTTCCGGCACCGTTGGCACGAGGGGCGGTGGCGCTGAGAGACGTCCTGGTCTCTGGAGGGCCTGGAATCTCCGTTGAGGCCAGCAAGGGCGAGCAGGCGGCTAGAGAGATACAGAAAGAACAATTCACGGAGAAGTACTCATTATCTCCCTTCGGAAACATTTCTGAAATTAAAGGGCTGTGGTTGGAGGCACCCAAATTGAGGGAAACCCCCTCCTCCCAAGAAGCCTGCCTGAAAATGCTCAGCTCTTTGGCCACTCCCGTAGGAGGGAGGCTCGCTCTGCAAGGAGACAATTTTGTGTTTTTTAACGCGGTAGGTTACAGCGTGTTGGTTTCTGTGTAATACTGGTTCTGTACCTTGTGTTTTATTGATATGGGATGTGTGGATTTCTGTGGAGGAGAAAATTGCCATGTGTGTCTGATGTGGAAACGTTTCAAACTTTCCTGGATCCAAATGTGATCGTGAAGAAGCTGTTTAAAACGTTGTTGTTTTAGGTATGGAAACAAAAAAGAAAAATAAAGAGAAGAAAATTAAAAGAAATTCCCATTAGGGGATTTGATAGTGCCTGGACTAGAAAGCTGCCTGGCAATGAGCTCAGACAGCTAGTCTTGTCCCTCAGGCGCCTGATTCCATTCCTCAGCCAGGCCTGGGGTAGGGGGTAGGGGGTAGGGGGTAGGGGGTGGGGGGTAGGGGGTGGGGGGAGCCGGGAGAAGAACCGTGGAGCGGGAAGCCTAGATTCCTAAAGTAGCTGGTGGGGTTGAAGAAGGCGCCAGTCCCTAGGTGAAAACTTAAAAATAGAGAGGGGTTCTGGGGAAGCTGCCAGCTGAGAGATAAGGGACTTAGGGCTCGGAGAGCAGGAGAGACTGTGATTTAGTTTGGTTTGCAGAAATAGGTGATTGCTTTCCTCTTTTTAAGGACCAGATGCAGAGATTTCAATCTCGGGTCTCTGGTGGCCCAGGGATTGCAGGGTCTGGATGCGCATAGGGGAATATTGGCCTTCTCAAAACTGAGCTGAGAAGAGAGAAAGCCACTTGTGGCGCGGGAGGGGGCCCCTGGTGGCACAGGTAGATGCCCTCGAAGCAGGCCCAGTATGGGTGCCTGAAGGGACCCCTCGGCTGCGAAGTCAGAGAAGTTCTCGGCCAGCACCCGCGGCACTCGGAGCCTATTCTCAAAGGAAAAATTCCCCAAACCTACCCAGACTAAAGGTCTTTTTCTCCTGTAGTCTTGCCGGGGTATAAATCATCCCTTAGACAGTTCGCTCTGACCCAAATTATGCGGTTTGCTGCCATCTACCGTCGGTTTGGAGACATGCGGCTTCGGCGCCGCAAGCCCGGCGACGCTGCCTGAACCCGGCCCCACGCTCGGAGCCCTCAGCCGCTCAGGTTCGGCGGGATTCTGGAGACTTTCGGGCCAGATTATCACCTTCCGCTGGATCTTGGTTCCAGCTTGCCCACATGTGGATTGGAAAACGAGGATCCCTCTCTCTTGTCAGGCCCATCCCAGCTCCAAACCTGGCGGCTGGCTGGGGGAAGCGGCTTTTTTCTAGGGCATATTTTAAAAGGACTAATACTGCATCTGGCGGGCACGGGGCCCTGAATCAAAGGGTTGGGGGATCAGAGTCGAGAGCCCTCTCCCCAATGTCCCCGACAAACTCAGGAGGGGATCACCAGGGCCGCTAGAGAGATCCATCCGAGGCCAAGGCTGTTCAAGGTTTATTTGGTTTTCTTTTCGGCCAAGGGAGGAGTTCTGCAGGGGAGGCGCCGGTCCGGGCAGTTCCACTCGGTTGTCAAAAGACAAACCGAGTCTGTGTTCTCCGGGTTGACTGGTGGGTCTTGCCAGTTCCTTGGCCGGTTGAGTGTATGGTGAAAGAACTGAACCGAGCTTTCTGGAAATTGTTGGTGTCTGCAAGTGAGTGTGTGTCCCCTTCCCCATTCCCAATCATTTCAAGCGAAATCGACACAAACATGCTTTGGGAAAAAGCGGGGAGAGGGGATCAATCATTAAGGAAGCAAACCATTGTAATTTCCGTTCCTGCCCTACTCCTCACACCCGCTGAAGCCGACTGCTTTCCCAGGAGGGGGTGGCGAGGGCGAGGGTACGCGCCGCTGCCGCCGAGTTTGAATATTGGCCCGTCTCACGGGTTACTGATTAGCTCGGGCTTTCAAGCCGCAGGAGGAAGCTTTGGCCGCTCCTTTCAAGGTGCTGTGGCCCCAGTTCCTGGGCGAGGGGTTCCAGGAAATTGCCTCTGGTGCCAGGCAGGCCTAGGTGTTGCGGGGTCTGGAGCTGGAGGAGCTGCCGAAGTCGAGGGGCCCAGCGGTACTAGGAGCAAACGCGGGGTCTCTGCGGCCCGAGGCTCTGGCGCCTTGCGAGTCTGCCTCGCAGGAGCAGCCCTTTCAGCTGTTCATCAGAGAGTGACTTTCTGGCGGCTGGAAGGCCCGGCCCAGTGCAGGAGCCCCCAGGGGAGTGCTCCCTGAAAGTCCTGGGCCCCTCGGAGGTTTTTCTTGCCGACAATCGGAAGGACAGATGGAGAGGGGAAGGCAGCTGTACAGAGGGTTGAAACCTTTAAGGGCTCTTAGGGTGCCCATGGGCCTGGGGAGAGGGAGCTGAGGGCCACTGCTCCCCTCTCCAACAGAGAAGATGCCATTCATTTGCATAATGGAAATGTCTTTGTACCTTGCTTTGGAGGAGTCAATTTTAAGGCAGTGTTCCCTGTAAATTGCTCTCAAAGATTGGGAGAGGCCACACTGCTCCTCTGGGAACATATATGTTCCCCAAACCCGGAGAATCGTGGAATCTAGAGGAAGAATTGGGTTGAGATGTTTGAATTCACCCCACCCCAATCAGAGTTGAGATTGGGGTGGGGGAAGTTGCCCACAACTCTTAAGAGCTGGGAGTGGGAGAGAGCTTTGCAGCTAAGAGGAAGTGGGAAGCCTGGACAATGTCTTAATACCCCTCCCCTCCAAACACCTACTGGCAAATATCCTCCCTGAGATTACCAGTGCAGGAGAATTCTACTCTGGAGCTGAACAGAACTTCGACATTTACCGGGGAGCTGGAATGTGTGTACGTCCACAGGACCACAGATTCACAGCTCAGGAAATCACAGTTATAAGTCCTGCCAATGGGATTTCTATACAATCCTTCTGTTGTGTAGGCAAGACTTAAAACACATTTACATCCACCTCTCTGTACACACACCTCCTCCTTGAGCAGGGAGAGACATCCCAGACCAGCAGATGGCTGTGCCCACTGTGTATTTATATGTTCCCTCCTGGAGACAGACCGACGACGGTGGATGCAACCACAGACAGATTCATAGAGATCTGACTCCAGAAGTCAGGCAGCCTCTGGCCCAGCCCTGCCTGCCTGCTCTTTCTCCCAAACAAACGGATCAGACGAATAAACGCTCATAAATACCTCTGGGCTTAGATAAGAGCGATGAGGCGCTATTTCCTTTCATGCCCGACTCCAGGCGCCCAGGCCCTGCCTTTGCGGCTCCATCTCACGACAGGCAACCTGCAGAGGTGAGGTTAATTTGGGGCTATGACTCTAAGGATAAGGCAATTGTTTTTGTGCTTCTATCATAGGGGAAGTCTTCTCCCTTACTGAATCTTATGTTATCCAGGCTTCATGGGAAAGGCCATACCAAACAGTCCTAGTTTGAGGACACTGTGACCAGAAAGGAGGAAGGGAGGGCTGAGGCCCAAGGCCCAGCCTCAGTAGCAAGGAGGAGGGAGGTACACAAGGCACTCTCTCCACCTTGCTCCTCCAGCCCAAATGTTCTCCATTCCTTTCCAGGAGTGGGCCTAATCACAGCTGGATTTGAGCACTTATGACTGCATCATTAGGAGGCTACAGTTTATTTTTTAAAATCTTGACAACCCTCCCCTCCAAAGAGGGGCTAGGAAGTGGTTGATGGGACAACCAGGAATAGCCACTTAACCATGAAGGCACAGCGGAGAAGTTGTCCTAAGTTTAGGGAGCCTTGTGGGCCACTTTGCAACAACCAAGTTCCATCCCTGGTCACTAACCTCAATCCTTTACCACTTTTCCTAGTGTCTTGTGCCATCTTCAGTGGGCAGATTTGGCCTACAAAAAGGAGTCCAAAGAACAAGTCAGAGAAGGGTCAGCCTGGTCCCTTCATCATCAGGTTTTGTCCCACATTCTGGCCCATTCCTGGCCCCAGGTCCAAAGCTTGTCATCCTTTATGCACATTAGAATGTTGAAAATGCACTGTGGTTCAGTCTTCCAGTCTGGTTCCAATGCTCATTTTCCTAAAATAAGAGTCAGAGATGTACACACTCTCTCACACCAAAGCTTGTAGGCAGCAGGCTGGTGATACATATATGAGAGGTGGGAGGGATTGTAGAGATGCTGAGAGACAGAAGGGTAGTGAGCATCTGTAGAGGGGATACGGAATGATAGTGGTAAGCTGCCTGCTGCGGCCCCAGGAGGACCCAACCCTCCCCTTTATAAAACGAAACAAAAACCGTCTTGAGAAAGAATTAATTAAAAAAGAACTGTCAGCTTCTGGAGAGACCTGGGAAAGGAGCGATGGCTCCTCTCTTCCCAGTGGTTTATCATTGTCTCCAAAATCAGGAAGGTTTGAAGACCTGAAACTGGAGGAGGAAAAATTTTCTTTCCTGTACTTACTGAGGCACCTTTGATACCTAAGAATTTGTAGCCCAGGATATTCTAATGTCTTTTGGGGTAGGAAGTGGGGTGGAGGGAGGGTTTCAGGCAGGATAGGGATCAGACAATCCTCTCACCCCTCTTCTCCCTATCCCCTTCTTCCCAGTGCCCCTTCCTGTGCCAAGAGCAAGCAATACATACTAGAAGCAGGCAAGATATCTTGGGCAGCCGCAGCGGTAGCCTTCCAAGAAGCTCCTAGCCTAGCCGCATAGCAAAAGGGAGAAGCTTTTAGGCTCAGACCCTCCTCCCAATTCCCAGTCTTCTGGGTCCTCTGGCCTGCCTCTCAGACTACAAGAGCTGTAAAGAGGCACGAATAATAAGCCCAGGCTTGGAGGAGATGGAGTAGGTCTGAGAAACAGGAAAAACGGTTTTCAAAACCTGGGAAGGAGACGGTTTCTTCTTCTTTTGCTTCTCGATTTCTGAAAGCGATGCTAATCAGCGGAGAACTCTTCTCTCCTCCTACCAACACAAAACCCGAGAAACCAGCCTTCTCCTTTAGTTCTCTTCTAGGGAGACTGAGATTCCAGATTCCGAGATATTTATCCACCTTCCCTTGAGGGAATGGGGCTCAAGCAAGTCAGGGGTTAACTTTTCTGAAAACACAATTAACTTTTTCCTATTCTGCGTGGGGAGGGGAGGGATATATTTATTTAATCACTGGAGGATGGGGTGGTCTCAATCCAAGTGCTCCCTCCTCCCTCAAAGGCACAGACGCCTCTTTCGCAGATCCTACGTAGGTGGAACGGGACGCGTTGTGCTGTTGGGGAGAGAGAGAGAGAGAGAAAGCAGAAGGAGAAGGAGGAAAAAAGGTTGATAGGTTTGTGCGCGGGTCCCTCGCGCGGGCTGCGCTCCTCCTGGGTGCTATTTGACAATTCCTGCCTCTGCCATTGGTCAGTGTTGGATCAGATGGTTGTATTTCCTTCTGGCCCTCACTGGCACCTCGCCATCCCCCCTCAGCTAAAACCCAATCTCAGATATACTACTAATAGGCGCGGCGCTCGGACTATAAAACACAACAAATCATAAACCCGGCGGAGCAGCAGCGGCCGCGCGCGCCTCCCCTCCCAATGAGTTCCTATTTCGTGAACTCCACCTTCCCCGTCACTCTGGCCAGCGGGCAGGAGTCCTTCCTGGGCCAGCTCCCTCTCTACTCGTCGGGGTATGCGGACCCTCTGAGGCACTACCCCGCGCCCTACGGGCCCGGGCCCGGCCAAGACAAGGGCTTTGCCTCTTCCTCCTATTACCCGCCGGCCGGCGGCGGCTACGGCCGGGCGGCGCCCTGCGACTACGGGCCGGCGCCGGCCTTCTACCGCGAGAAGGAGTCGGCCTGCGCGCTCTCGGGCGCCGACGAGCCGCCCGCGTTCCACCCGGAGCCGCGGAAGTCCGACTGTGCGCAGGACAAGAGCGTGTTCGGCGAGGCCGAGGAGCAGAAGTGCTCCACCCCGGTCTACCCCTGGATGCAGCGGATGAATTCATGCAACAGTGAGTGAGACTTGCTGCGACCGCCGCGACCCCCGCGGGCTCCCCCCTCCCCGAGTCAGAACTAGAGAGCCCCAATTTTTCCACGGAGAAAGCATCTCGGGTTGGAGCTTAGGGAAGATTGGGCGCCTGCCTCGATCTCCCGCGCTGCCCTCACGCCCTCAAGAGTTGCAAAGTTTGCAAAGTCCCAGATGCACTCCGAGCCAGGGGGAGCGAGTGGGTTCTCTGCGAGGGCCAGGCCGCAGCCGAGATCCGGGTCAGGGAGGCAGGCAGAGCCCGCGCAGCCACTGGTTGGGCTCTCCCTGGCGCCCCCAGCTCTGGCCCGGTCCCCCACCCCAAGACTGTTCATTAAAAACGGAGTACGTCATGGGAAGGGGGGCGGCGTGACGCTGGCGAGGGAGAGTTGAGTCTGTCCCGGACTGGTTTTCCCTGGGGGTCGGGGGCTGGGGAAAGAGGAGGCACCCGGAAAGGGGTGGTAGTCAGAGGAGGGGGGGGGAGAATAAGGGGAAGAATGAGAGGGAGCGGGCGGAGTCGGAGAGAGGGAGAAGCAGGCGCCGGGGTCTCGGGTTGGATTATTTGTCGGTCTTAAATCCCAAATTGATGTCCATTAACGGGACACGAAAGTGAGGAGCCCTTAATGCTGACTATGGATCGATCCACGTCATTACAGATTAAGGGCCGGAATCTATCACGGGGTGGTGGGGGAGCCAGATGGGAAAAAAAAGATGCGTCTAGGAAGAGACACACCTGGCCAGTGCTTCTCCAGCCCCTCCCCCTAGGCTCAGGTGGGATTTAAAACTGCTCCTCCCACCCCCCCACCAAGAATCTAGACAGAAGGCAAAAGCCTAGGAGACCTGGAGGGAATCTGGAGGGGGCGCTGGAGGAGTGAGGAAAGGGGAGGGGGGCAAGGAACCAGGGAGAGTGGAGGGCATCCCGGGACAGGCTAGAGTCCCCGTTTGAGGGTCGAATGGGGGAGGGGGGGTTCTGGCCTTGGTAACCCCAGGCCTCAGCATCTCCTCTCTGCGTAACAGGTTCATCCTTTGGGCCCAGCGGCCGCCGCGGCCGCCAGACCTACACGCGCTACCAGACGCTGGAGCTGGAGAAGGAGTTTCACTACAATCGCTACCTGACGCGGCGGCGGCGCATTGAGATCGCGCACGCCCTATGCCTGACGGAACGGCAGATCAAGATCTGGTTCCAGAACCGGCGCATGAAGTGGAAAAAGGAGAGCAAACTGCTCAGCGCGTCTCAGCTCAGTGCCGAGGAGGAAGAAGAAAAACCGGCCGAATGAAGGCGCTGGCAGGGGGCGGGGGGACGCGAGGGAGAGGCCTGCGGGGAACGGAGGGCAGCGAAGAGCTCCGGGAAAGGCTCTGCGGGCGGGGGAGCCTGGGGACCTGCTCTCCAGAGCGCGACAGGCGGGGCCCCGCGCTCTCCTGGACGCCCCCGCCCGCAGAGCGCTCCCTGGGCGCTGGGAGGCCGTGCTGCCTGAGCCCAGCCGGCACCCCAGCGCAGCCTCCATGCCCGCACAACCGCCTCCGCCCGAACAGGCTCCCGCGTGAGAACTGAGGACCGGACTCACTTGATGTTTCCTGGAAGCAGAGCAAAATGCTCTTGTCCGTGTCGCGTCTCATTTCGTCCATGTCGCCCGTGCACGGTTCAATGGTAGATTCGCAGTCCCCTCAGCGGGGGCCTCGAAGACTCCCTGACCCCAGACCTCTCTCCCAGCCCCTCCCCAAAGCCACTGGAAGGAGCACATACTACCTAGAAGTAAGAAGAGGAGCCTCAGAAGAAAACAAAGTTCTATTTTATTAATTTTCTATGTGTTGTGTTTGTAGTCGTGTCTTAGTTCTGGACGTGAAATACTTCGGTAATAATATTAATATTATTAATAATGATAATAATAATAAAGACGTAAAACCTCGCTGCTCAGTCACCTCTGCTCCTGCCCTGCCACTCCCCCTTCCCCACCGCCACCCCTGCGTCCCGGTGCCGGAAACTCTGCAGCGAAGGCCGGAGCTCTGGTCGGCCCCAGAGGGCCAGACGCGACTCGGAAGTTACAGTTGAGATAAAGGCTGCAGCGGTCCGGCCCAGGCTCCAACGCCGCGCCTCGCCGGTGCTGAGGCTCACAACGGCCTCTTCTGGTGCAGAACTGGGGGACGGAGAAGAGTCGTTCCCTTATTATTCTCTAGCTTTTCTTCGTTTGTCCGTGGCAGGAGGGAACGCCACCGAGGCCCCCTAGCCGGGAGCTCCTGCAGAGACTGAACCAGGCTGGTCTCTGTGCCTCAGCGCTGGGTTATGTCCGCAGGATCCCTGAGGCCGGTGATCTCTGGCCTGCCCACATGGCCTGATTTCCGCCGGCCTTGGCCCTCGGCTCCTGGCCTAAATTGGGGCCACCGGGTGTCTGTCTCCCTGCCCACAGCTGCAGTCTCCAGGCGTCCCTTCCTGCCTCAAGTAGCGGATCAGCGACAAGTAGGGGGATGTGAAGCCGCCGGCAGGCGCCTGGGCGAAGGGCAAGACTTTCCCCTGCTCTTTGGAGACCTGAGGGCAGGAAGCCAGGTGATGGGGCAGTTTGGTCACATCCCATCAACTATAACGGACCCATTCTGTCCCCACTCCATCCCCCCCACCCCCACCCCCACCGCCACCCTCACCCTCACCCAGGCGACAAGATGAGGAGACTGTTTTCCTTTCTTCCTCCTCCCTCTCTTTCCCTTTTTTTATTTTTAAAGAAAATAGCCATCCGGCAGAGGGGGCCCAGCTGTGGCGGTCTCTGGCCGCCAAGCGCGCTCAGCAAGGCGCTGCTGGTCCTCCGAACTCCTTTCCCGGGAAGGCGTGAGCCGCCCTGCAAATTCTGAAACTACCCAGATGCCAGCAAGGGGTCTCAAGTAGGGATTCCCAAGGCAATAGCAGGCAGTTGGTGAGAAAGCGGAAGGATTCTTCCTTGATCCCAGAATCTCAGGCCCACATTTATAGCCAAACCCGAGTTCCTGATGCGGTGGCCTCTACCGTTTTTCTCCCATCTAAGCCACTTGGCCCCAGCTAGGCTCTTCTTTTGGGGTCCCTATCCTGTTCTGCCATCCTTCCGTCCTGGGCTAAGGATGAGGAAGAGTATTTCAAAGTTCTCAGGGGACCCGGAGAAGCTAAAGTTTCTCCTTCGAACCCTTGGCTTTGCCCCACGGGCTTGGCCTGGATGCTGTGGATGGACCACTGCAGCCGGGTCAGGAAGCAGACCAGGCCGGGCTCACAGGGGAAACCCTTTGCAATAATTGTTTTTCACACACATCTTCCAACCTCTCCCCCATTTCTTGCCCCCAACTCGGAGACTTGCAAGGCCCGAGTAAAGGAAGAGCAAATCAAGCTTTGGTCATCTTCAGTTAAAAAAATAATAATAATAACGACGACGACAGGGAGAAGTACCGAACGATAGACAAACTCCACTTACGAGAAAGTGGGTAAAGGCTTAATCGGGTTTCTCTTCTAAAAGACTCAACCCTTCGTGTGAGCCTAGGCCGGGTTTCTTTCTAGCCCGGCGGTTGCACGGAGCCAGCAGGGAGGCAGTCGTCGCCGCCATGCCGGTCGGCTGCCCGCGCTCCCGCCGTTCGCCGGGAGGTGGCGCGCTCTGCTCAGAGGCCGCCACCAACCTTCTCCCTGTTTCTCCCCCTTCTCCTTTTTCCCCCTCTCTCGGAGGCTCGCATTGAATCGGCCCTAACGATTCTCGGATCGTCATTATTTGTAACCATAGAGCATGAATTACCTCTTGAGGTCATCAGCGAGAATTTACGACTGGTCAACAAAAGCACGTGATTCCCTAACGCCCCCCCATCCCCCTTCCAACCCCCCCCCATATTTGGCCGCATACATAGCAAAACGAAGTACAGTGCATCGCTATAATTCATTAATACATCATAAATCGTGAAGCACAGGGTTATAACGACCACGATCCACAAATCAAGCCCTCCAAAATCACCCAAATGAGCTCGTACTTTGTAAACTCCTTCTCGGGGCGTTATCCAAATGGCCCGGACTATCAGTTGCTAAATTATGGCAGTGGCAGCTCTCTGAGCGGCTCTTACAGGGATCCCGCTGCCATGCACACCGGCTCTTACGGCTACAATTACAATGGGATGGACCTCAGCGTCAACCGCTCCTCGGCCTCCTCCAGCCACTTTGGGGCGGTGGGCGAGAGCTCGCGCGCCTTCCCTGCGCCCGCCCAGGAGCCCCGCTTCAGGCAAGCGGCGTCGAGCTGCTCCCTGTCCTCGCCCGAGTCCTTGCCCTGCACCAACGGCGACAGCCACGGCGCCAAGCCCTCTGCTTCGTCCCCCTCCGACCAGGCGACCCCGGCCAGCTCCAGCGCCAATTTCACCGAAATAGACGAGGCCAGCGCGTCCTCGGAGCCTGAGGAAGCAGCGAGCCAGCTAAGCAGCCCAAGCCTAGCTCGGGCGCAGCCAGAGCCCATGGCCACCTCCACAGCCGCGCCCGAGGGGCAGACTCCGCAGATATTCCCCTGGATGAGGAAGCTTCACATCAGCCATGGTAATTCTCGCTCTCGCTCCCCTTTTTGTCTTCTCGGCTTTTCCTTCTCCGCGTTTGGGGGTGGGGGGAGTCGGCGAGGAGAGCTTGGCTTTTCCTCAAATATAGATTTCTCTTTTTCGGAGGGGGAGAAGACTCTAAGAGGGTCCTCACAGCTCGGGGGGACAGAGCCAAAAGAGGGCTTAGCTGGGGGGTTGAAGAGGAGTATTTTTAATAATTTGTTCACAGATTCGCCTTAGGTTTTATTTGCCCAGCTGTACTAGCTTTAGGATGAAGGATGGGGTTTATGTAACATGGGGAAGGGTCCTGCTTGCCCCCGAAATTTTGAGACTGCTTTTAGCAGAGGAGGGGCGAGCAGTAAAACGAGCTTTCCAGGGCAAAAGTGCAACCGTTCTCCTCCCTCCCGGGGTGAGCGGCCGCCTGAGCCCAGAGAAGGGTGAGGCACAGGGAGGGAGCAAGAGACAAAGCCGGGCGCATTCGCTGCGGGCAGAAGTGGGGGCTGTAGGAGAAGGGGGCATCAGAAAGCAAGCTCGGATGCGGGCATCTGGAGTGGGGAGGATCGGAGCTGCGGTGAGCTGGGTGCCGGGGACGCCTGGGTCCTGCTCCACGCCCCCCTCCTACCCAGTGCCCCCTCCCTTAACCAGAATAACGCGGCCTCGCCGCTCTGCTCTGTCTGCTCCAGACATGACCGGGCCGGACGGGAAAAGGGCCCGAACCGCGTACACCCGCTACCAGACCCTGGAGCTGGAAAAGGAGTTCCACTTCAACCGCTACCTGACGCGGCGGCGGCGCATCGAGATCGCCCACGCGCTCTGCCTGTCCGAGCGCCAGATCAAGATCTGGTTCCAGAACCGGCGCATGAAGTGGAAGAAAGACAACAAACTGAAAAGTATGAGCCTGGCTACAGCCGGCAGCGCCTTCCAGCCCTGAGCCCGCCGGGAGGAGCCCGGGCGGCCCAAGAGTTCATGCCGCCCCCAGCCCTGGCCCCTCCAAGCCTCCTCGCGCTGCCGCCGCCCGCTGGGAACCGGTTCCCACGAGCCTGCCTCAGCCCGGGCCTTGTGTTACGATTTTTCGTTTGGTCTTAGGTCTTCCTGTGGCTCCCTCTCTCCTGGACTGGTTAATCTTGTTATTATTGTAATAATAATGATAATTATTATTTTCCCTCCATACTCCCCACTCCTCTGCGTTCACCCCCAATCCGCCAGTGTTTCTGAATGTTCGTGTCTGTGGTTGCACTCCTTCCCCCAGGAAAAAAAGAAACTCGCATGTTTAATGTGAACTTTCCCCTCCCCATCTGTGTTATAACTTATTTATAAAAGGATGATCGCTGTATTTTGAGTTTCAGCTGGAAACTTCTCTAAAAGGGGCAGCAGTTGAGGTGGGATAGTGCCGCAGCGCCGGGCCCAGCTGAGCTGGCCTCGGAGACCGGGAGTCCATGACTGTGTCTCTTTCCTCCTTCCTCTTCCTCCTCTCTCCCCACTCCCAGGCCCAAGTTTCCTAAGGCTTGGTCCTGAGGTGGGAGGGAGCTAAGGGGGACCAAAGAGGTGATGTTGAAAAGAGGGAAGGTACATAGTGAGATTTAAGTTCCTGCCGCCTGGGTAGGCCCCACAAGGCCTGGCCTGGGAGCCTCAGAAAACAAAAATAATCCTCAGTGTAAAATGTCTTGTGTATTTCTCTGTGAATCCATGGG
This sequence comes from Bubalus bubalis, assembly GCF_019923935.1. Classification (NCBI taxonomy): domain Eukaryota; kingdom Metazoa; phylum Chordata; class Mammalia; order Artiodactyla; family Bovidae; genus Bubalus; species Bubalus bubalis. The sequence goes on along the minus strand of NC_059159.1, from coordinate 25,186,843 downwards.
TCTGGTATAGAGGGCCCAAAGCTTGTAAATATGGGGATAGTCTGGGTCAGACCTATCCCCTCTTCCCTACCCATTTCGATTCCAAGACCATTTGTAGTGAGCGAGTGGATGCTGTGCTACGTGTGAAATCTGTCTTTGCCGGGCCTGTCTCAGTGATTCGCTTTTGGTATTTGTTTGTAGCTTTCCTTGAAGTCAAATAAATGTCTCCCCTCCTCCACTGCCCTTCCACTTGTCTTTTCTCTGGGGACCTGCTTCTCCCATCACCAGGCACACCCTAGACCATTCTTGATAGATCTGGGGTGTGGGGAAGGGAGAGTAGGATGCTCCCCAGCAGCCCCTCTCATCCTCCTAAGTCTCTGCTTAGTCCAGCGGTACTTGGGCCAGGGGACAGGCTTTCGTGCCTGGGGGACTGAGAGGCCCAGAAATCCCACCTGAAGCTGGAGCAAGGGACAAGGGAAAGGCTGAGCTGGACTCCACCCTGGCCTTCCACCAGCTGGCCGGAAAAGTCTCTGGAAACCTCTTCAGGAAAAGTAATTTGGGCCTAAGCCCTAAGCAGGAGGCTCCTGGTCTTGGAAGAGATACAGGCCTGCCCAGCCCCCTGGTCCCCTAGTCTAAATCCCAACTCAACCCTGTTACCCAGTAGGCAACCCCCACCCCCTCCAAAAAAAATCAGCTTAATTTCAAAGGTTTCCTCTTACCCTCAGTCTTCTCTACATTTATCAAGGGCTTCCTCTCTCCAGGGGCCCAACTGACCTGCCCTCTTGATTAGGAGCTGGGGTCCCTCCTAGAAGGCCCTTGGTTTCCCCTTCAGCCGAACTGGCCCAGGGCCCGGGCCCAGTCCTCTTCCATCCAAGTCAGCCTCCACCCTGAGTACAAGAGTCAAGTCTGGACACTTACCCAGTCCGTCCCTTCCAGCTTGGCCCAACTTCTTACAAGGCTGGGGGGGAGGGGGAGCTGGTGAGGAGGCAGCCGAGGGTCTTGGAGGCTCTATTGGTCCCTCTTTCCCCCTTCCCCCTTGACTTTGTCCCCCTTTGTCCATAGCAAACTATCCCAAAAGTCGCTATGACATTTAGATGTCAAATGGATAGGGGTTTTATCTTGAAGTTAGATCGTAAAAATCGCGGAGAAGTCAGACAGATACCCCTCACTGGCTCGAGAAAGTCACGTGAGGTCCATAAAGTTAGTTTTATGGTTTTGGGGAGTTGACACCGCGCGGTATATTTCACATTCTCCAGAATGTTAAGTGACACTTTAACTGCTCGCTGTGGTGGGGAAGGGGGCAGAGGTAGGTGAGCGCTCTCCGGGCCCAGAAGGCGGTGGTGTGGCGGCAGCCCAGGCCCAGCTCTCCCGCAGTAAGTTGCTTCCAGCTTTCGCTTTTCCCCTTGAAATTGTGGGGCTTGAAACTAGGGGAAGGAAACCGTGCCTCCAGCAGGGCTATAGGGTAATAAGTGGGAGAAATTTAGCCTGGTTTTGCACCAAGTTCTGACCAGCTGGGTGTCTGAAGTGGGGCATCTAGTTCAGTGTGATAAGGCCTCCGCAGTCGTTGGGTGTCTGGTTTTATTTGCAGGAGTGCCTGACTTTTTGTGGGCAAAAGGCTTGTGTGGGTTCCTTCAGTCCTCTTGGAAATTTAGGGGGCAAAAAGGAGGGGTGTGTACTGCTGATAGGAGGGCCCCATGTTGCGGGGGGCACTCCACTACTGGCCATCTTCAAACAGACGCCTCCCCACCCCTAGGAAAGAAACTTTATGACATTCATTTGTCAGGGGTGTGTGGGGGCGCGCCGCTAGGCACTTTTATCTGGATACATCTGAGCTGAGAAAAAGCCTGGGGAAGGCTAAGCAGCTGCTGTGGGCTGCCTTGCACTGGCGCACTCTCTGGCTTTTAGATCTTTGAACCCATGAAAGGGGGTACCTGAGTTCTCCATGCCTTCATCAGGGCTATCTGGAATGGGGTGCGCTGCGCCTGCCTGCCTTTGCACCCAACTTCAGATTTTTGGTCCCAAGCCAACCTGCTGACTTGACTCTATGTAGGGTCATGAGGTCCCAGTGGGGAGCAGACAGAGGAGGGCATTTCCCTCAAATCCAAAACCTAATTCCTGGCCAGGAGTGGGGAGAAGGGGAGAGCTTCTTTTTATGTCTAGAGGATCTGTGTGTTTAAGCAGATCCCTAGCGATCCCTCCAAAAATAAAAGTTGCTGAAGAACACAGGTTCCCAACTGTCGGGAGAGTAAAAGGGTCTCAGGAGCTGGGAGAGAACATGGGAAAGGTGTTCTCTTTCCTCTCCTTTCTTCTTCTCTCCCTACCAGAGCCTAGAGGCCCTTTGTTTTGTGGCACCACAAACCAGAAGGATTGCATTATTTGACCCCCAGAGGGCCCGTTATTTTCTAAGGATAAGTCACCTCTTTCTGAAAGCTAGAGGCCTCTTCCTCACCAAATCGACCTCTCCATTTTTTAAGACACATGCGGATCAACCATCCTCTCATGCCTGCTTTTGCCATCTCTAGATATAGCTCACCAACTCCTGTTGTCTCTGGAATTGGATCTGTGACAACTTAAGGGGTTTCTGATCTTTGGGACCAGGAGAGGGTCACAAGAGCCTCCCCTTTTCACATTAAAGAACATCTACACTCTCTCCCCATCTCTGCTTTCTCCTGCAGCTGCTCCCTATTCCCTGAGCTCTCAGATCAGGCCTAATTTACTGGTCACCCTTCATGGGCTTTGAGTGCAAAGAGGACAGAGGACAGAGGCTTTGAGTGCAAAGGTGTCCTCCCCTTGGTGTGAAGACACATCTCTCCCGGAATGTTGGGGCATCTGTGTCCCATGGAAAGGAGATTCTGCTCAGTTCCCAGAGGACATCAAGCACCATTTAAAATACTAGTAAAATCCGGAGGCATGACTTTCACAGGTTTCCACTCTGGACAAGGCAAATGAGTTAAATAAGATGCAAAGGAAGAGTGTAGTGGGCACAGAATCTGATGAGGGGACTCCATTCCTATGGTGCCCTTGGTCTCACTCTGATGCCACCAGCCACCCTCTCAGAAACCCCAGACCACCAGGCCTGCCGCTAAAGATTTTTTGGCCCCCTTCCACATCAGTTCTGCAAATTCTGATAAAGAATGTATAGGTCCAGCAGCCCAGGGACATCTGTTCGGCATATCTAGAGAGATTTTCCGGAATGGCAAAGGGCAGCTCTGGAGGGGGTGCCCACTTCTGCCACTTTAGCCAAAACTCTTGGAGGATCTCCTCTTGCTCTGAGCAGATCCTATCTGGGGAAGATCCCATCCTAGCTGGGCTTTCCTCTTCCCCACTTCAGGTTCTCTGGGTAACTGTCTTCCCTGAACCCCAGGAAGGATCTGTTGGGGGAGAAGATGAGAGCTTCCCAGGGATTTCTCGTGCAAAGGAGCTCTCTCTGCCCCAGGCCATGTCTTGCTCTCCAGCCTTCCCCAAGACACTCTCCAAGAAAGCTGTTCCTCTCTTTCCTCTCCCTGACTGCATTCAGGCCCCAACCTTTTTGAGCCACAGGCTGGAACTTACTAGCGAAATCCTCATGCCCATTTGTGGTACCTTCCATCTGGGGCAGGATAGAGAAGACTGGCAGTCGGAGGGTAAGGCTATAGATTCCCTTTTCCCTCTGAGGCCAGCTTGACCACCACTCAATAGACAATTTAATTTTTTGTTTTACTTGGTTATTTTTTATTATTATTTTTGTTTTGTTTCTCTGAGGCTGTGGTGTGGGAGGAAGTATAAAGAAGTGTAAACAGGAAAGCCAGCCGGGCCTGGAGTTCCAAGCGCCCATATTTCATTGGCGGCTTCCTCTCTGTAACTGCTGCAGGGACACTTAACTCTTCCCTGGCTGTGACAAGTATTCACTGGGGTCTGGTGGGGGGGGGTGGGGGGGCGGGATCCAAGAGTAAGCTCCTCTCTTAGGATGGCTCCTTTATCCTGGGGTTTGAATGCTGAGGTGGACGCCAAGGATTCCAAATGAGGGAGAAGCAGACCGCTCAGCACAGTCCCCCGAACTCAGTCCCTTTTGGGACAGAGCAGAGAAGGCAATTGCCTGTATGGGTTTCACAGCTTGGGATCAGCCCATCCAAGCAAGGAGAACAGGGCTAGCAAGAACACTTCCCCTCTTTTAGAGCAGAGCCCACTGGTCACTGTCTCCATTTTTTGGAGTTTCTCGGAATAATCAGATTTCGAGGCTGGGATCTGCCCACAGCGGGATTTATCGATTGCTGCAGCGCTGTTACACATCCATATTAATTAACCCAGACACCGCCTGGAAACCAAGCTGTTTGGGATGGGGGAGGGGAGAAATTGGGGGCCTTTAAGGAAAACGGACATTTATCAGTAATTCTTGCCCTGGGGCTCAGATTGGAGAATCACTTCCCCACAAGAAACACTTGTCTTCCCCAAGCTGCATGTCCCTTGACTTAGCAAGAAGGGTAAGTCTGACTTACTCTTCACAGTCGGACTACACACTTCTTCAGGGTGGAATTAAACACTTCCCAGGCCCAAACACTTCAGAGTTAGCTTGCCCCAGCACTCCGATGGTGGTTGTTTCCAGCAGGACATTTTTAGAGGGGTTAACATCCCCTCCCCACCTTCCTTTCAACTTTCCCAAGGTAGAAGCTTTTTATGGCTTTCCGGGTTGTGTTTAGTGTTTGTTGGTGGTGGTAGTGATGGCCTTCTCCTTCCTCCTATCCCTCCCTCCAAAAAGGGATTAAAATCTGTTAAAGGATTTAATTAAGAGAATTAAATGAAAAGGAAGGAGGCGCAAATGAGTTGGGGGAAAAAACCCACACCAAAGCTATTCTCAACGATTAAATCGCCATTTTAACAATATAATGGAGTTTGCATCCTGAAAGGGGAAATCAACGCTCATATCTCATCAATAATTCATAGAGTCCGGGATCACGCAGAGGTCAGCAGACGGGCCGAGCGCCGGCCTACTTGGGGCTCCGAGCCGCTGCCGCATACATTAGCGCCGCCGGCCGCACCGCCGTCACCTTCAGCGCTCCTACAGGTTTAGGCCGATTTTTTCCTCCTTTTGGCGAATTTACTGAGACCTAGATTTCGGCTTCAAGAAAAAGTGGGGGATTCAGGAGACTGGAGAGGATTGGACTTCGGGCCATTCTGGACCTGTCGGACCCCGAATAGATCAGCACGTTCCCAAGTTTTAATCTCTTTCCCGCTTCTTTCTCCTTCGATGTTTCAGGCGTCCTCTGCCCTATCTGTTCTCTCCCTAAATCTCCTCTTGGCCTCCTCTAGCTTCCCCTCACCCCCACCCCCCGGCCCCCGCTGCACAGCCACGCTCTGGTCTGAGCCTCTCTAGCTGCGGCCCCGCTGCGGCCTCTGAACGCAGCGGCTGACCATCCCTGACCCCCGGAGCCGGAGCCGAGTAGGGTAGGGACGAATGTGTCTAGAGAGGAAGGTACTTCGAAGGCCCCAACACCGCTTGCCTAGTCAAGAGATGACCCAGAAGTCCCGGTGGAGGGGAGTGTGGATTCAGCCTGAAAAAGGAGCGTTTAGGGGAGCAGAAGGGGGAAAGTCCTTGCATATGGAAACATCTCCTTTTGGGGCCTTGGGGACACGATGGAGCATAAACCCGATATATCGGAGCTTCTGGTTGTCCTAGTCTCTTTTTCTCCGAATATGTCCCTTAACTCTCTCTTTTCTGTTTACAGATCCCCAAGGGTCCCTAGGGAAGGAGGAACAAAATCCTTCTCTGTGGGAGTTGGGGGCTTGGGAGGTGATATTTGGGAGCAAAGGAAAGCGAAAGAGGGCAGGTCGCTGCGCGGCCGCTGCGTTAGCTGAGGCAGAGGCTGTAACGTCCCCGAGCTGCCAGCAGAGTCCGCCTTAGACCAAGTTCACAGCCAGGCTGGAGCCTTCCAGGCGCCAGCGAGCGGTCCGGCAAGGTGGCCCGGGGCCCGCTGGGTCTTGCAGAGCCTGGACCCTGAGCTCTCTCTCCAGCCTTCTGGGGCCTGGGCCCCCTTCGGTCCCAAGGAACCCTTCCTCCAAGCTCTCTCCACTCCTCGGCCCAGAAACACCCTTCTCGGTCAGCCCACTCTATGGCTGCCGTATGTCCTTTCGCCTGGCAACGGCCACGGCGCCCCCACTCTGGGGGACACAAGAATGGAGAGGGGTGGGTCGTCAGAATCTCTTCCAGGCATCTAACATGAGAGATGGTGAAAATGCGGGAAGTGGTGAAAAAAAGTCGGAAGTGCAGTTGGCATCTTTTCCCGAGGAGGAGTTATTTAATAATGGAAAAAGATTGACTCCTTTTTCCCAGGTCTAAGGCCCTTAGTGGGGGTAGTACGGGGGGGGGGGGGGTCCGGGGGGAGGGGGCGACGGGGGAAGGGCAGGGAAAATGGTTTGCGCTTGGGTTTCTGCACCCGGAGCGGCAGAATGAGACCCTGGGCGGTGAGGCCAGTGTTATTGCCGGAGGGGTCGCGAAGTTGGAGGGTCAAAAGTTTAAAGCGTGCGTGAGCCGGCCGCGGCGGGGGCGGGGTGGGAGAGGGGTGGGAGAGGGGAGGAGGCTGTGTGTGTGTGAAGAGAGAAGAGAGCGAGCTGGGGATGCTCGAGGTAAGGAAGACTCGTGGGCTCGGGGAGTGGGGTAGCGGCGCTGAGAGCGGAGAGGCAGATATCTGGGGAAGGAGAACGGAGGGAAGAAGTCCTCCTCCCCACACTGGCTCTCGTGGGCTAGGGAGATGCACAAAAGAAAGCGCTCTGGGCATGGCCAATCCTCTACGCAATCTTCTTTCCTAAAGATAACCTTTGAGTCGCCATATAAAATTTAATTAAAACCTACCCAGCCGCACACATTTTAAAAATCCAATTACCCACACGTCCTTGTAGGACGTTTGGTGGGGCCAAGGAAGCCTTCCAAGGCATCCTGATTCCCACCCACACCAGCCCCACCAGGCTTCCTCTAAAGGGGCAAAATAGCTGGATCCCCCAGCTCCTTCTCCCTCCAGGCAGGCTAGTTTTTCAGGGATTCCTAACCTTCAGGTGGGGTCCAGGCAGTTGGAGTCCAGTAACCATGGGCCAGGACTAGAGGGAGTTTAAAAACTCCTATCCCTCCTTGCAAAGTGCTTGAGTTTAAACAGTTGGATATTGAAAGAAGGTTACCTTAATTCTCTCACTCTCTCCCAAACCTACACTTCTGTGTTCTTCCAGAATGCCTCTCTTCCTGTTTCAAGGAGGGAGGGAAAATGAGAAGGAAAAATACTGAATGGCCTCACAGAGATCTTTCTAACTGGCGACCTGAAATGAACTTTGAATCTATGCATTAGGCTTAGCTCATAAGTATAACGCTTAGAGACACTGTAATTATAACACCAGGACATATGCTTATTTTGGATCTTTAAATGACTGTTTGTTGCATTATGAGATGTCATCGTTCTCTTCTAAGCATTTAATATTGGAGGTGCTCTCTGGGTGATTGTCCTGCCAGAAAAAAAGATAATTTGAGAGTTTTCATATCAATGCCTTTTGAAACATGGCCAGAAAAGATAACAAATCAATTTGACCCCAGTTTTGTTTTGTTTTGTTTTTTAATTAAACCAATTGGGTATGGGTCCTCCTTTCTACTTGGCCTTCAGGCAGATTTTTCTGGGGAGTCAGGCCAGGAGGGAATTCCTGGGTTCCAGAGGAAGTAGAGGTCAAAGCCTGAACTCGAGAATCTATTTCTATCTGTTCTTCCTCAGTCTCTTCCCCTCCACTGCAGGACAGAGTGTAGCAAGTTGATAGTTTTGTGGAGTAGAATGGGTCCTGGGCTTGGTGGGGCCTCACAATGGGGAATGGGAGACTTCTGCCATCCCAAGCCAAGCTGGGTGCCTTGGGATGCTTAGTCCCAACCTCCCCAAACTAGGGGGATACCCCTTTGGAGACAGTGGCCTGAGACTCGAGCTGGGTGGAGGGGTAATCACCTGATCTATGTCTGCTGGTTGAAATGTGTTGAAATGTGTTGCTGGCATGCCACCAATTTCTAGTCCTGTTCTGGAGGGATAAACCAAAGAAAATCTGAGTATTTTAAGCACCTCTTTGATTTGTTCCTGAACCTCCTGGTGGTGGTGCTGGGGGTAGGCAAAGACTTATAGTATAGATGAGAAGTAATTCTAAATAAAAATGGAGGTGGGGAGGATACTGTTTGATTTTTAAAGGAGAATTAAAGCATCTGAAAGCCAAGTCCCCAGGTTGGACCAGTGCAGCCCAGCCCTTCTTCTCTCAGGATTCTATCTTCCCCAAACATGCTGGCCTGTGGACCAGATCTCAGCACCAGGAGAGCTTTCAGTTCAGGCCGAAATGGGGATCTCTCTGGCACTGAGGGGCAGAACAAAGCAGAGTGTGCAGTTGAGTGGGAATACAGGCCCTGTCAATGCGGCCATTTATAGGGGTTCTGGCTCAAGTCTGCTCTCTAGGACCCAGATCCCCACATTTCCACTTCTCCAGGTGCTGGTCTCCATCACGGGCTGCAAAGTGAACCCCTGTAGAGTTCTACCCACTCTCTTTGCCCCCAGAAGGAAAGCTGACAAAAAATATTGATGGAATATCAAAGGGGGGGTGGACCGGCTGAGTCCCTATTCTAGTGGGACTTTGGCGGGTAGGAGTTGGGGGAAGGGATGGGAAGGTTCTGGCAAAAAGTAGAGCTAGAGAGGATGAGCTGAATCAAATTCCTTGCTCTGTCATTTTTCTCCCAAGTAATGACCTGCGCAAAATTCAATATGACCCAGCGAACTGCGCTAGCGTATTATAGTAACTGCCTGCTCGTGGGGGAGGCCCGAGAGGGGGTGAACCTCAGGTCACGGCGTCTAAAAATTATTAAAATGTTCGAGAGCCTGGTGACGCGCCTAGCTGTTTAACAAAGACTGCCAAAGTATGAGATTAATACGAAAACTTGCACTTCAAAAACAACACACCAAAAAAAAAAAAAAAAGTCTTGTTCCGGCCACCAAGGGGGCCCCGGAGCTCCTCTGCCCGCCGCGGCGGTTCGGTTTTCCGAACACACAATAGTGGACGAGAGCGAGCTTGTCGGGGGCCGCGCGGGCCCGCGAGCGGGCCGGCGGCCGGGAGGGCGCGGGGAGCGGCCCGGTGAGTACTCCCGCCCGCGCCCCTCCGGGCCTGGCGCTCCTCCGGGCCGCTGCCACGCGGGCCGCCCGGGGGCTCGCCTCCCCGGCCTGCGAACTCCCTCCTTCGCTCTGTCCCTCCCTCCCCGCCGACAAAAGGTAGCGGTGGTGGCGCGCGCTGGACACGCCCGGGACGGCGGAGGGCCTGAGCAGCGAGAGGTCACTGCGGCAACCTGTGGCTGCCGGGAGAAGGCGGCCGGCGGGCCAGGGAGCCACCGGGAGAGCGGGGGAGGTGGCTCTTAAAGCGCGCGGAGCCTTGGCTTTTTCTTTCTTATTTTTAGTATGCGTATTGATGTTAGTGCTCTTCGCGAGTGGAGGGGAGAGGCAGCCTCCTGCTCTGGCCAACCTCGTCTCGAAAGTCGCTGATAAACCCAGTCCTCCACACCTCGCGGCGGGACTGGCTGGGGTGGGCAGTGCGACCCCTCGGTGGGATGGGCAGGTGGCGGCTCGAAGCGCACAGAGGAGAAAAATCTCTGCTCTCTGTCCCCAGGATCAACCCCACAGGCTCTGCTTCCCACCCTCCCTCTTGGGGTGCTTGGGGGCACCTGGACTCCATCTCTTAAGAAAGTGTAGAGCAGCACAGAGGCCCTCTCCCGATTCTGAAAAGCGTATGAGTTGGACAGGTTTTAGGGTGGCGAGTTGAGAAGGACAGGAGGTATGGGGTAGGGGAAGTGGTCTGGCCAGTTGGAATGGTCCCCTGACTAAAATGGCCTTTGACAAGACTAGGAAAGGTCCTTGCTTGACGCTGGGGGGCTAGTGGTGCATCTATCCACACATTTTGTCTGTGGGTCCAGGGCCAGGTGCCAGTCTTCCCGAGTGCCCAAATGGAGGTATGATATTACTTACTGGACCCTCTCTTGGCAAAAATAATTGCAATATTATTGTGTGTGTGTGATTTTTCAAATATAGGTGTTAGTGTTAGAAATCAAGCTTAGAAGCCAAACCTGGCAAGCTAGATTTGGGATAAAAAATCAGAGTCTCTGGACTCAGTGGCTAGTAGGTGAAAACTCCTCCTACCCACATGCAAGGGTCCCAGGGCTGGGTATGGGCACAGACCTTTAGAGTGTGGTGGTTAGAGGGTTGTTTTTTGTTTGGTTGATGTATTTATTAAAGAATTTTTTATTATATCACTAGGGGTGCAAATATTCCTCAGACCTGGAGCGATGAGTGAGGAGTCTGGGTGGAGAAAAGGTTCTGTGCACCCTTCCCATCACCCTCTGAAGGCCCTTAGCTTTCACAGTCTAGGATGCCATTCCCTCAGCTCCATCCCCAGTCTCCCAGCTTAGTAAATTTGGAGGTTACTGGCAGCCTCAGGAAGTCCCTTCGAAACTCCAGATCCCCCAGGTTTCCCAGATCCCCATTTAGGTCCCATTGCCAGCAACCCTAGCAGGTGGCTGAATAAGCAAGTTTAGATGGAGAGAGCCTGCCAGGAGCTAGGGAGGTGGGGGAAATGGGACTCCTCCTCACACTTCAGCTATCATCCCCCTTTCCTGGCCCCAGGAGGTATGGGAGGTTGGGAGGGGCCAAATATCATCTGGCTGCATCTTTTACGGTTCCTCCTCACCCTCTATTCGGAAATGAAACGCCTTTGATCTTTTTCTCAGGTTGTAAATGGAATTGCCCATCATTAAATATCTGGGGCCCCATCTGCTTGGTCTCCCAGCATTTTTCTTTACAGCTGTTTCTCTTTTTACCATTGAATTTTTCCAAAAGGACTTTTATGACACCCTCTTCACACCCAGCCGCCTATCCCTCTTCCCTTTGCTGAGAGGCCCCTTGGAAAATATCTAGATTTTCGTTTGATCACAAACTAAAGGCTGCAGAAGAACACGGAGTTGCCGATTGGGGTTTTGTTTTTCTTAAAAAAAAAAAAAAAAAGTCCTGGGGGAGGGGAGGGGCTGGAGGGCACCCAGAAGGGCCTGATTCTGACTATGCCGCAGCCTCAGGATGACCCTTCCTCCTTTTGTGCTTAGCTAATGTTTACATCTCATAATTCATGCACTGCCGCGGAGATGCACAGCAGCCCCAAGGTTCGCGTCCCTTTGCGGGACCTGCTGTTTCTGTTTCTCTCTAATAGAAGAGGAAGAGGGTTGAAAACCTTGTAATCCCAGGAATGGACACACAGTGCCTTTTCCTGCTCCCAGAGCTCAAAACTAGGGGGAAAAAGAAAATCAAAGCACTGAAACCATACCCCAAACGAAGGATGCGCGGAAAATAGGAGGACTGGAAAATTTCTGGGCCAAGAAGATCTGTCTGTCTTCTGTATATACCCTGTAGATCCGAATTTGTGTAAGGAATTTTGTGATCACAAATTCGTATCTAGGGGAATATGTAGTTGACATAAACACTCCGCTCATTTTTTTTTCTGAAGACAAAATTTTTTTTCCTAAATGAGGACCATCCGGTGATACGAAGACTCCTTTTTCTTTCTTCCTTTTTCTTTTTCTCCCTCAACTGGTTAGAGATGGAGGAATCATCTACCTGAAATCTACCCATGCCTGCCCTTGGGAGCCTTAGTCCTTTTTCACTTATCTTAAAAGGTTAATGTTGTTGCTGATGTTTTTATTTTGTCCTTTCCCTTTGGTCCAGCTATTCCCTATTTTGGGTTCAGGGAGGCTTCACTGAAAATCTGGTAAAAATGACTATTGTCTTCAGTGTGCGAAGGGAAAGGAAATTCACTTTTCAAACGGATGCAGAGGTCGCCTTTCCGTTTGGGTGCAGAACAAGATGCCCTGGAAGCACGCGATTACCAAAGGGTGTTATTGTGTGGGGATCACCCAGGCTCCTATCCTTAGCATCACAAGGATGTGAGATTTCTGCTCGCTGCTGAGGCGCGGCATTAACGGCAATTAGAACATCTCGCCGCTGCGGTTAGGCTTGCTCCGGTGTTTCTGGAATTAGCAAATTGCTATTCAACGTGCTCTCAGAAGTTGGAGGTTTTTTACTCCAGTGTTCATGTTCCGTGTGGGAAACCAACTCGTTTCTCCCGGCTTGGGCCGCGTGGGATAAGGGGAGGAGTGGAGAGGAGAAGGGAACAGACGGACTGACTGACACAGCCAAACTAATAGCGCAGCTAAATGCGATTTGGAAGGCGAGGTCTCCCCGAATTAGTGCATGAATTTCCTATCGATCCGCCCGTGGTTCCATTCATCTCTGACAAGTCCCTCCGTACACCCGCCTGGTTGCTCCGACGCCTCTTCTTTCACTCACTACCCCTCCCCGTGCGGCTGCAGAGAAAAGGCCCACGCTTGATGCCTCGTTCCCCTGTGTGTGGGTTCTCCTCTCCAGGCGGAGCCCCTAGTCCGCCCCTCACTTAACTCCCCTGCTTAGACGCTGGGTGCAGATGCTCCATACCCCCATCGATAAGAGGGGCTAAGACCCTAAGGGAGGCCTGGGGGAGGGAGGCAGGACGGGAGGGGCCACATTCAGAGCCCCAACTTCTGAGGGGATCCAGGGATTGCGCTCCGCCCAGCGCCCCAACAGGCCCTCGGGTGGCAACCTGCTCACTCTCTCTCTCTCCCTCCCTTTCCGCGATCCCGGAGAGGCGAGGCGAGGCGAGGAGGCGGTGGCCCCGCAGGAGCCCTATGTAAATCCTGGTGTTGGGTGGGTAGGGAGCGGGGGTGGAGAAGAAGGGGAAATAAACCTCTTTGGCTGGAGTAGGGTCCGGGTGAGCAGATTTCCTTATCCGGGAATCGCAGGCGGGGCGGCCATTGGCTCCGAGGATCACGTGGGCCCCTAACTTTGTTCACTTGACAGTAAGTAGGAGGGCTTTCGGAAACAGGAAAACGAGTCAGGGGTCGGAATAAATTTTAGTATATTTTGTGGACAATTCCCAGAAATTAATGGCTATGAGTTCTTTTTTGATCAACTCAAACTATGTCGACCCCAAGTTCCCTCCGTGCGAGGAATATTCACAGAGCGATTACCTACCCAGCGACCACTCGCCGGGGTACTACGCCGGCGGCCAGAGGCGAGAGAGCAGCTTCCAGCCGGAGGCGGGCTTCGGGCGGCGCTCGGCGTGCACCGTGCAGCGTTACGCGGCCTGCCGGGACCCTGGGCCCCCGCCGCCTCAGCCGCCGCCCCCGCCGCCCCCGCCACCGCCCGGGCTGTCCCCTCGGGCTCCCGCACAGCCGCCGTCCGGGGCCCTCCTCCCGGAGCCCGGCCAGCGCTGTGAGGCGGTCAGCAGCAGCCCCCCGCCGCCTCCCTGCGCCCAGAACCCCCTGCACCCCAGCCCGTCCCACTCCGCGTGCAAAGAGCCCGTCGTCTACCCCTGGATGCGCAAAGTTCACGTGAGCACGGGTGAGTGCGTGGGCACCCCTTCCCCCTCCCACCCCCGGCGCTTTACACCAAAGGGACCTCAAGGCATGGGGGTGGGGGGAGCTAGGGGAAACCAATTGTCCCCGCTATAAACTCGCCATTGCCGGAGATTTACGGTCGCCTGTTTTCAGAGCCACATAATTACATCCCCCATAAATTTTTATGGCCTGCTGGGCCCCGCGCCTTTGAAGTAGGTTCCCCATCCTCTGCCGTTCTCACCAGCGACTTTTTCGCCAGGGAGATGCAGTCTCAGTGAAGTTGGAAATTGGGGAGGGGTGTGAGAGGTGGGGGAGGAGAAGGGGGAGGAGGTAATCTGTATTTAAGCGGAGAGTTGAGTCAACTCCCAGTATTTATTTTTTCCTTTCTTTCCTCTAGTCTGGCTTCTTGGCTAGTGGGCAAAAGTTTTTACTGGGGGCAGCACTACTTGGAATCGGAACACTGAGGGTGGGAACTAACAGAAAGGTTTAGGGAAGCCCCCCTCCCTCTTTCACCCTTCATTCTCCCATCCCGGGCCCCAGGCCAAGTAGGGGGAGAGATGAGCGATTAAAACCTTGTGAAGATTCCTCACTCCTCCCTGCCCCCTCCCCAACCAACAACGTCGTGACCGCACAGTCGTCCAAAACTTAGAGGTCTCTTTCTCCTCCTGGAGTCCCGCTTTCTCCTTCGTCCCCACCCCCTCTGGAGGAAGAAGAGGTGGCGGGAGAGGGAGGGAGACATTGCGTTAGCTGGAGGAAAGGGCTCCCCTCCTCCCTTTCGGGGCAATAAAACTTTCTCTTTCTCCCTCTCTCTGTGTGTGTCCAGTCAACCCCAATTACGCCGGCGGGGAGCCCAAGCGCTCTCGGACCGCCTACACTCGCCAGCAGGTCTTGGAGCTGGAGAAGGAATTTCACTACAACCGCTACCTGACACGGCGCCGGAGGGTGGAGATCGCCCACGCGCTCTGCCTCTCAGAGCGCCAGATCAAGATTTGGTTCCAGAACCGGCGCATGAAGTGGAAAAAAGACCACAAGTTGCCCAACACCAAGATCCGCTCGGGCGGCACCGCAGGCTCAGCCGGAGGGCCCCCTGGCCGGCCCAACGGAGGCCCCCTCGCGCTCTAGTGCCCCCCTTGCGGGAGCCGCGAACCTCGGGGCGGGGGTGGGTTGCGAGCTCGCGGGTGGTTGGGGGAGACGAGGGAGGGGACCCTGGGGCATGGGCCCGAAAAAGCCTACCTGCCCTCCCCCCACTTTGTCTATTTACACGAATAAATGCGGAGGAGGGGGGAGGGGAAGCTTTATTTATAGAAATGACAATAGGGAGCCGGGCGAGGACCCCCAGAAGCAAGGTTCAAGTCTCTTGCTTTCTTCCTTAAAAAAAAAAAAAAGAAGAAGGAAGAAAGAAAAAGACAGAAAGAGAAATAGGAGGAGGCTGCACTCCTCATTTTCAGCTTTGGCGAAGATGGATCCACGTTTCATCTTTAATCACGCCAGGCCCAGGCCCATCTGTCTTGTTTACTCTGCCGAGGAGAGGACGGGCCTCGGTGGCGACCATTACCTCGACACCCGGCTAACAAATGAGGCCCGGCTCGGCCGCCGCCGCCTCTGCTGCTGCCGCTCTTGGAAGACAGTCTGGATTTTCTTTCTTTGTCCCTCATTCCTGAAACCCAGCGAAAGCATCCTCTGACTGCCAGATAGCACAGTGTTTTGGCCACGGTAACAAACACGCGCACACAACCTCCTTCCCCCTCCATGCCCGTTCACCCCCCTTCCACCTTGGGACCGGGGTAGGGAGGACAGGCTGGGGACAGGTGGACGTAGGGTGCCTCGGCTGCGCAGGAGCAGGGCAGGGTAATTGAGTCCGAGAGAAAAAGAGGACCCAGAGACCGGGAGGGCCCTCCTTTGGAAGGTCAAGCCATGCCTGGCGGGGTGAAAGGCCAGTTGCCTTCTGGGAGCTGGACACAACCCTCTCCCCAATCTAGAGTTGTGCAGTGGAGGCCTTTTCTCCTAGATTGAAAGTGAATGTGAAACTAGGCAATAAAATGCCCTTCCCATCTGGGAGATAAGGTTACAGAGACCTCTCCCATAGTTTATCATTGTTGCATTGATGATGATGATGATTATTAATTATTATTATTATTATTTTATGTTATGTGCGTCTGTCCTCTCTCCTATTCTCTTTCTGACATTCCAAACCAGGCCCCTTCCTAGTCCTGGGGCTGCTTGAGTCTAGAACCCTTCGTTGGTGTGAAAATGTGTGTCATGTACAGAGTGACAATAGAAATAAATGTTTGGTTTCTTGTGATCAGCACGGCGTGTTTTTGTTAAAATCTTGATGTAAAGATGCAGACCAATGCCACCCAGTGTATATTTTAAGTACCCCAGTCCATTCAGCCTCACATTTATGTGGTTGAGGAATTTTTTCAAAGGATCCAATGGGAATTTCTCAGAGGACTGCAAATTGTGGTAGCTGGTGTGTTTTCCTTTTGGGGTGGGTGTGTTTTGTTTGGGGTTTTAAATTTTTTCCCTCTAGTCCAAAAATGGATTGAAAGGACTGGGAGGGCTGACTCCAATCCCTAATGGGGAGAAAATGTTTCATTGTAGGACACAAGAGGCTTAAGTATGGCAAAAGCTTTCATATCGTGATTTATTTGTCATAAGCAAATAAAATGCGGTTAAAGCTGTCTCTTTCTAGACAGACGGCTCTTTGCTTATTAAAGTTGCGAGGGAGGATTCTGCCCGGCTGGCCTCTTTCCTCCCCGTTAGAAGGTATCCTTTTCCTCTGAGGTGTTTAAGGCTTTAATGAGTCTAATTTTTTGCACAGATGTTTCTGGGTGTTTGCAGGTTTTCAGAGTATTTTTATATTACAAAGGAGCTAGCCGGTGCCATAGCTCAAACTCTGACAAGCAAATAGATAATCAAGAAGACAAATGGCCTCTTTTGTGAAGCCCTGCTCCTGTATTAATTTTCATTTTCTTTCTCATAGAAAGTATCGAAAGTATGACTGGGGACCAAATAGCTTTATGTCTCTGAGGTCCCAGTCACCCCTAGAATGGAATGGGGGAAAGGGAAGAGGGTGCAAGTGACCCTCAGAAGCTCTGGGGAGGCTTGGGCCACTTTGGGGTCAAGCCCAAGAGAAGTTCTAAGGCTCTGGTCTTGGACTCTGGTCCTATGGTGGCCCCAGGTACAGCCATCTTGCCCCCCAAAATTTCAGGGCTCTGGAGAGCAAATGCAATTCAAAGTCGTTTTACAGTCCTATCTGCCTTCAGAAAATAAAAATAGCCAATTCCACCAGCGCGTTTTACTGTTACTTCTTTAGCATTTCTCCGGTGTGCAGCTCCCGGGTGTTTGAGGCTGGGTAGGGCCCCGGGACAGACTGGCCTGGGGTCCACCGCACGGGAAGGGGTGTTTGAACCGCCTGTTTCAATGCTGCTGGGAGACTCATAGCAAATCGCCTGGACCTGGAGGTTGAGAGCGGAGCTTTGTTTTCAGTAGAATCGCTGGTGTGATGTTTAGCTGCCCAGGGATGCAGCCGGCCTTCCCTTCTAGAGGGGGAAAATAGTTCCTAAAAAGCATATTCCACCTCCCCCCCCAGGAATGTCTCTATAGAACCAAATCAAAGCTGCTCTTAGGAAGGTATGAATAGAATAAAAAAAAGATTTCTATGGAGCTTAAAGTTCACAGCCATTCTGTGTAGACAAGAGCTAAGAAAAATGTGAGAATTATACAGAAAACCATTAATCACTTCTTTTCTTTAAATACGTATCCTCTCTCCTTTGTTATTATTCAACAGCAAATCTCCGCAGACCGGCTGTTGGGGGAAAAAAGTGTTAGCCGCCACTCCCGGATCTGCAAGGGGGAAAAAATTTGGAACCATAAAGTTGAAAACTTTTTTCTCTCAGTTTGGAAGAAGCTGTTCGTCATGAATGGGATCCGTGGAGTTCAGGCGAGAGGAGGCGAGAGGCGCAAAGGTAACAAAGCCCCCGCCTGGGTTGGCTTTTTTTTTTTTTAATCGTTTTATGAGCTCTTTTTACAAGGGAAAGAAGAAATACTCTCTCGCCTCCTTCTTTTTCTTTTTCAACTATCTTCACAGGGTTTTTATGGTGGATTCTTGGTCCGGTTTTGATGCCTTTTATGATGACAGATGCTTGGGTCAGGGACTGACACCTGGAGAGTGTTTGAACTGACTGGGACTGAGGTGTTAGGGCCCCAGAAAGCCCCCAGAAAAGATAGGGAGGCAGTTCAGAAGTGCTTTCTGGTTTTAGAAAATGCAGCAGGGCCTGGGGAGCCCCAGAATGTGTGTGTGTGTATGTACTGAGTTGAGGTGCACATGTGGCCTGTGGGTTCCATAACTCTGCTTGTCTACCCTGGGGGCTGGTATCCCACAGGTCTGTTTACCGGTGAGTTGTTGTCACTGCTACCTCCTGGAAAAATGGAAGGCAGCTTTTGGATGAAATGCCCCAACCTCGGAATGGGTATAGGTGGATGTCTTCAGTTTTTTTGTGTGTCTAGCTTGGGGTTCTAGACAAATATTTGCCACTCTCTGGAGCAGGAAACTGTTCTGTTTGCAGGCAAGGTTCGTTGACGCCAGAATCTTTCTCTTCGACTCTGCCCCCTCCCTTTTTCCTGAAGGCTCAGAGTTTAGTTTGCTTTCCTTTTGCTCTCGTGGTTTGGGGGCTCTGTTCCTCGCTCAGGGGCCCTGCTTCTAAGGGTGAAGGAGCCAGTAGGCTCTGCCTCAGACCAGAATGTGCTGGCCTTTTTTCCTTGGGACTCACTGAGGGTTTGGAAGTAGGAGGCCGGCAGGAGAGAGAGTTCATGGAGAGGCCACGTTTTCTAGGCGATTAGCTCAGTATTAGAACCACAAAATGACCTCGGAAGCCCCTTGACCTCTCTGAGACTGGACATTGTGTTGGCTCTTGCCTCCTGCCCAGAAGGGAAAGTCACACCTCTGCAGCGAGGGGTCCTTGGGCCGTTGCATGTCCCATCTCCACCCCCCATTAGACTCCAACCGTTTTTTTTTTGTTTCTTTTCCTATCTTGAAGTTTCTGGATTATTTTTCTATTACAGTCCATTGAAGAGAAAATGCACACACACAAAAAAATAGCTCAGCTGGGGGAGGGAAGTAGGGTGCTGGTTTCTCTTTCTGTGCAGAGCTCCTTTCCTCAGGCAGATTCAGCCCCCCCATCCATGTCCAGTTCACCCCTCCTCCTTTCTTGTCCCTTTGGAGGGGCTGAGGGAAGAAAGACAAAAGGAGACAGATATGAGAGGTCCAGGGGCTTCAGAGGGCTAGAGGAACAAGCCCCTGGGTCCTAAGGAGAGAGAGGGCCCTCGTTGTGGTTACTGTCTCTTGAGGTCTGTTCTCCAAATCCACAGATTCTTGACCCATTTTCTGAAGTCCCTTTGTTTAGAAAGCTATTTCTATAATCACTGTCACCCACTTCCCCATTCTCCAATCCCATCCTAGCTACTCACAGTGCCCACAGAGTACCTCCCCACCAAAGGAGCAAGAGAGATGGGAGAAGGGTCAGTGTAGGCTGTCTGATCATTTTCAGGGACAGCTGTGCCACGTTAACCAAAGTTTCCAACAACTTTTAAGAGATGCATGGAGCATTTGCTAAGATGTGAACTCAACAGAGAGCCTTTCCAAATCTGAATTCTACTTGCTGTATCTTAAAAAATCTATACCAGCAGCCATCCTCTTAGGAGGGGATAGAGACAAAGAGAGAGACAGACAGACTCCAGCTGGGAAGAGGAAATGTTCCCTTGAGTTAAGACTAGGAGAAACAGAACCTTGCTGGGATATATGTGGGATGTTGGTTTGCATTTTGTAAATGGTCTCCTGTGTCTTGGGGACTGTCTCAAACAAGCAATAACTGGCCTGGTGTTGGTTGGCAGCCTCTCCTTTGTCCCTGGGTGGCTTAACAAGTGCAGGGGCTGGTGGCCTTGGTAAGAAAAGGGAGCCAGCAGAAAGGCAAGCTGGACTCCTGAAATGAAAATATTTGGGACTCAGGGGAGATGTGCACCTATAACTCCTCAGAGCAGATAACCAGTTGTGAGCCCTCTATAGGCTCAGGTGACAAAGATCTAGTCACCTGGGTCTTTACAACCTACTTTCTGCCATGTGAGGATTACAGGTCCACCAAAGGAGAAGAGAAGGCTGGGGTTCCTTCAAACGGGACCTGAGGGACTTTCCCACCACCCTCGCTGCCAGACCCCCAACCTCTGTAGAGATGAGTGCTGCCGGCAGGCTCCCCAGCCCCTTGGGCTCACCTTCTACAATTCTAGCGGCCACCTCTATCCTCCGAACCTTTGGACCTCTCTTCATCCAGTTCGTCGGCCCTCCCCACGCTCCCTCCTCTTTGCACCCGCCTGGGCAAAGTGGGGTTGCCCGACTAGCCTGTGCCGCCGCCGCTGGGGCCGCCCCAGCGCCCGTGGTGGGTCTCCCATGGAAGCGGCGGCCCCGGGAGGGGGGTCTGGTTCGAAAGCGGAGTTGGGAAGTTTCCCAGCGTGAGTTGAGCGCTGACGGATTTGTGATCGGCCATAAAACCGGCGCGTTCAGATTCGTAAATCAATCTCGCCTTTCTCACAGTATAAACGTTCGCTTTATCGGCAGCAAGAAAGCTCTCTGCTTGCGCCCCAGCGCTTGTTTATTTGAACATGGACATTCCCAGGATCCGAAAAGAGTGTGGGCATTTGAACAGAACCTGCCCGGCGTGCCTCCGTGTCACCGGCTTTTCTTTAGCTCGTTCTTAAAATGAATTTACCAGTTTTGAGATTGGTGTCTTCCCATGCTCCCGCATATTCTCTCCTCTCTTCTCTGCTACCCTCGCCCCCGCCCTCTATTTTTCTTTTAGACTTTAGTGGCCTGCTTTTCTTGGGGGGAGGGCAGTTTTAATGGATTTCTCTGGCCAGGACCTTGCAGGGAGTTGCCCTCGCTGGAGCCGGGCGCCGGGCTGAATTCAATACCAGTCTGGGTTTTGTATCTGCACAATCAAAGCCGATCACCCCCCTACAGAGCCCGGGCCCTTCGGCGCCCCACCCGAGCGTTGAGAGCGGTATTCTTAGGGGACCAGGCCGGCCCAGTGCTCGGCCGGGGGCCCGCGCCGCCGCTCCCGCTGGACCCAGACACCACCTGGGTTGGCGGTTTCTTCAGGGGTGGTGAGGGCACCTGGGTCCTCAACTTTCTCCCCCTCGAGTTGCTTTTGGTTGAGACCCCTCCAGACAAACCGCTGGCGGCTCCTCGGCCCCCTGCCCCCGTCCCAAACCACATCTGTTCTTCCCTGTCCGCCGGCCCCTGCGGCTGCCCCAGAGCTGCTGAAGATAAGGCTGGAAGTGTGGGCTGGACGAGGGGCTCCTTCAGGAATGTCTTCTCTGCTTCCCTTTGCAACCCCATCCCACACCGTGGCCAAAGACTCCGATTCGATTCTGGGACTCTGGTCATATCTGGTCTGCTCCTTCTGGCGCCAAGCTGTATGTGAAGGTTTGGAGGGATGTTTTGTTTTGTTTATATCTGAGATGAAGAAGTCTGTGTGTGTTTCTCTCTCTAGGCAGAGAGGATGGATTTCTTCTATCAGCACTGGTGTTTAACCCTTCAATATGAAACCCCTCATCTTTTTCCTATTGATCTGTCTCCATTGTGTGCTGATTGGAAGCTGGGGGGCCGGGTACTAACACCTGGAAAATAGGAACTGGGCTGTCAGGCCAACTTCAAAGCCTCTTTCTTCCCTCTCCTCCCCTCCAGTTCAAACCTCTAGCTATCTTCACTGGTGTGTTGTGGGTGGGGAGTGACTGAGGCAGGGTGTGACATAAGTATCCAGAGATTAAGCGCCCACTTCTTTTGTGTAGGAATCTTCTTACTCCAGGTCTTTGTCTCTAGAGCGTATTCTCAATAGAATTTGGTTCCCTCTAACAGTAACAACACAAGGAAAAAAAGTCCCCCTTGTGGTTACTCTCAACTCTGGAAGCTCCCAAGTCATCTCTTCACCCTGTCCCCTTTCTGCCCTTTCAAAAGGTACCACAAAAGATTTTTTAAAAAAGAGAATCAAAGCCAGAAACCCCCTTCTTTATACACATATAATCTGGATCTATGAAATGTTTCTTTTGAAGCTGGTCCCTTTAGAAATTTTGTTGGTCATTTAAGGAAGAGGGGGAGTATGCCCCACTAAAATATCCTAGGAGTAAGGGTAAAATAGAGTTGGGGAGAATGTTAATGTTAAAGGATGTAGAGAGAGGAACTGGATGCTGAGAAATCCAGGGGCTTGGAGAAGGACTCTGTGCCCATCCCACCCCACCCCCCGAGACGCCCCTGCAGACTATTTCTGCACCTTCACAAACTAAGCAGAAGCAGGAGGAGAAGGGAGAGAGGAGAGGTGGGCTGTGGGTAAGTGTGTGTCTTGGGGGGATGCTGGTTAGGAAGTGTAGAAACAGCAGATACAGATATGAATGTGGGAAAGAGAACTGGCTACTATTCCATTGGTGGGTTGGGGGGAACCTATTTCGCAGGAAAATTTCTCCTCCTGAAGGGGAAGGTCATAGTGGTCCTTTGAGCCTGAAATCGAAAGACCCCCTTCCCCCTCCTGGTCACGTGGTTCATTAAATAATTAATGCCGAGGTTGCAGAATAGATATGTATTCGTCAGGAAAATCACAGGCTCGGTCTCCCTGTTTCTGACGTGCAATTCAACTGTCCTTTGAAAAACAAGCCTGTACCCCGAGAAAAAAAAAGAGAGGGGGAGAGAGAGGGAGAGAGAGAGAAAAAGAGAGGGAGGCAGCAATAAAACAGCCCCGCAGCCGGAGCCACACCGCGGGCTGGGGTATTGTAAGTAGAAGGGATTTCTCACTACCTACCGCGTCTTATATGTCCATGTAAATTTATTGTTTGTTATTAATGTTATTGTCGTAAAATGTGACAAATAGCCATCTTCATTTCCTGCCATTTCTCTTCACATGGTGCTCTGTGTGTTTGTACCCATTGAGGCATTGCATAGAGATTTTAGGAATATTCCTCTTCTCTCTCTCTCTCTCTCCCTCTCCCTCTCCTCCAACCTTTTTCTTGATTTATAGCAATATGGGTGTCAGCTTCTCGGCCGGCATGCCAGCCATTGTGTGTGTGTGTATGTGTGTGTGTGTGTGTGTGTGCGTGCGTGCGCGTCTGCGTGTGTTTGTGAGCGAGTTGTGTTGTTTATGGCCATGTCTTTGATAAATCATTTCTCACAGAAAATGATGTGGAAGCTGGGCTATTTCTGCGGCCGGGAAAGAGTCACTCTCGGAGGCACTTCCTCTCTCTCTGCTCTGCTCCCAGGAGTTGGTTATTTCAGACGATTTACAGTAATATATCAGCAGTTAATATGAAAGCTCTATAGCTGGAGGTCTTAAATTACAGCATCTGTGATTATCAATTAAGGTGAGATTTGTATAAATTTGGTAAACTAGAAATGCCTCATTGGCATATAAACCCAGTCAAAGACCACGACCTAATATAAAAATTATATTTGTGAGCCTGATAACAGCCAACATTCCTGCAGCAGCAGACAGAGCTTCATTTTTCAGCGGTTCCCCTCCAGGAGTTTGGCTGCTCCGACGCTGCCAGGGGTAAAGAACCCAACTCTGAAGGCAGAAGAAGCCTGGGGGAAAGAGAGGTGGAGGCAGGAGAAGAAATTACTGAAGTTGAAGGCAAAGATGTTTGCAATCCATGGGGACCAAAAAGAAGTCCTCTGCAACTGGAAGGGGCTGGAGGGATTTGGTTATAGTGTTCAAGCTTAACCTATAGGACTGACCTGTGTGACAGAGAGTTGAGGGTGGAATAGGAGCTACCCAAGCTGGGGAAGACAATGGAGGCAGAGGCTGAAGGGCAGGGAGGGAAGCTGAAAGCTTTGGCTCCCCACCCTTCTATCTAACAAAACAAGGAAGTGAATTCACACCCTAGTAGCCTTCCTTCCACCTCCTGAAACAAAGAAAGTTTCCTCAGCGGTGAGGGACTGTGTGTTGAGGGCTAAAGGAGGGAAAAGTTATCTTAAGTTTTTCTAGAAGAGAAATGTTTCTAGGTGGTCTCAGAAAGTTGGAGAGCATTTCAGGACACAGGGTGTGTTCCTCTCCATAGTCCCCATCCAAAGAGGGAGCAAATGGGGTACAGATTGGGAGGGGAAGAGGTCACAGTACCTCCCCACTGGGGAGGGGTCTGCCGGTTGAGAGCAAAGCCAGAGGTGGCTTTTAGGGATGTTATGCACTGCCCCCCCCCCCAAAGTTGTTATGGAGGAGAGGCAGAGGGACAGAACCTTGGCCAAGTCCCATTGGGGCTGCTAGCATCTCCTTCCCTGGCTGGAGCCCGGCCAACTGACTTTATAGCCACTATTATCTGTGATACTTAACTCTGCCTGCTAGTGTAAACCTTTGAGCAGGAAAATTAGAGTGATGCCGCGCCCAGGTGTTAATTATTCATGGCATCAGCTGTGCTTTGGAGTGGCTGCTTAGGCCCTAGTCCACCTAGGAACTCACTCCCACGCTTTGGTCCAAGTGGGTACTGAGCCCTGTCCTTGTGAACAGACAGCGTTTGGGGTGGGTGGTAGGTGAGGCCTCCCAATTTGGGAGTCTGGGTTGAAAAGGGTTCAGTGAGAAAGAGAAGGAGAAGGCCAAGACCTTGGCTGGGATGGGTCGGGGCGTTACCTGGCCTCGCTAAAAGGAGCTGGGGAGAGACTGGATTCAAGGGCAGCTTTGACAGGGCTGGAGAGCATGGGGAGGTGTGAAGGACTGGAGGAGCAGCAGAGAGGCCTGAGGGATAGGGGGCTTCAGGCCCCCCATCCTTGGTGTTGGAGAAGCCCCCCACCCCTAAGTGTGGGAAGCAACTATTTCCTTCTCCCTCACCTGGGAAGTGATGGGGGCGAGTTCATCCTCAATCCAGTGCTTCAGGATTGAGGCTGAAGTCTTAGAATCCCTGAGCCAGGGGGAAGGGAACAGTTGGGTGTTGGTAGCTTCTGAGCTCAGCCTGTTTTGGAGGGTGGGGAATAGCAGAAGAAGGCTGAAGGGTTTGCTCCCTGGGACAGGCCAGAGGAGAGCTGGGAGCCAACCTCACAGGCCCTTGCCTCTGTTCTTCCAACTCCCCTTTCTGTGTCGCCCCCTGTCACAATGGAGGCCTGATATCCACCACGGCCCCCCCCCCCCCCGCTTTTCCTCTCCATTCTTTCTGCCCCCTTCATGTCTTTGTCTCTTCTGGCCCTGGGGATACCCCCTCCTCTTCTCTTCCCTGGGAGACAAAAGCAGGGAGAACATCCCTCTCTACCATTATTTTTTAGTCAGTCTCTGGCCCCTTGCTAAATCTCCTTGTGTGAGGCCTGATGCCCTCCATCCAGGCATATAGGCCTACCCTCCAGATCAGCAGGTTTGTTGTTTTTTAAACATTTGGTTCATGTAGCTATGAAGTGCCCTGCTTCTTACAGTTCTGCACACAGACACACACACACACAGACACACACACACACACACACACCCCATTGGCTTTTGTGCTGTTCAGGAGATGGGGCAGAATGTATTTGATAGAAGGGGCTTTAGGAAAGCTGCTGACTCTTACCTTCTCCCCAGACTCTGCTGGAGTCCACTTTTGTGTGTATAATTATAGTGTTTATTCCTGTGCCTTTTAAGAAGCTGGGCTGCCAGTGCTTTAATGAGCAGAGGAGTTAGAAAGATGAGGAAAGAAAGTTAGAAGGAAAAAAGAGAGGGTTCCAGAGAGAGAAGCAGCAGCAGTTTCCCTTTCAGAGGAGGGAGGTCAAGGCAGAGCCCAAGGAGAGGATGACAGGGAGAATGAAGACAAAGGCCACTCAGAGGGGCAGGGAGGCTGTCCTGGCAGAAGGCACCCCCCAATTTGGATAGGTACATACACAGGAGTTAAGTGAAAAGGGAAGTGGAAAGGAAACCACTCACTTTGGCCCCCTTCTCTGTAGATGTCTCCATGGCAGAAGGATGAGTACCCCCCTACCCCCAAGAGGACAGGGCCCTGAGACCAAGGGCTTCACATTACCCAGAGGGGCAGCCTAATCGAGTCCAGAAGTGATTTCTGGAGATACTCTGAAGTTGAAGTCCTTAGCAAAGCCCCATTCAAATTCACTAAACACAAAGAGAGAAGCAGAGTGTAAGAAGACAAAAAGACTGTGAGAAAGGGACAGAGACCACAGAGATGGTTAGAAAAGGCAGAGAGAGGGAGAAAGAGAGGGAGGGAGGAGGGAGAGAGGAGAAAAACAAATAGAGATAGACATGCAGAGAAAGAGCCCATCCCCTTGGGGTGGGCGGCATTGAGGAAAGGACTGTAGGGTCTGGAAGCTCCTCCAGGCTCTGTGCCTTCTCACAGGCAGCTGCCCAAAGCCGAGGCCATCCCAGAAGCAGCGTCTCTAGAGTAGGCCCTGGGGGTGCTAAATCAGGTGTGAAGCAGCTGGGGTAGGAACTGGTGTTGAGAATGGCCAAGATGTCTTGGGCACTTCAAACTCCTCTTCCACCACCATCTTCAGTAACTTAAAGATTGGAATCTTCCCAAAGAGAATCCCACCCTGGGGTGGGCTGCCGGTTGTTGTCAGTCTCTCACACCAGGACCCTGGGACTCCTTCCTTGGCCTCTTTCCCCCTCCTGCGTTTGGTCTCTTCTTTCCCTCTTCAGGGGCAGGGAGAAGTTGATCTTCCAGCAGCCTGAGAACTTTCCCTTTCACCTCCAATCCACATCTTCTCCCTTGAAGCCCTGGCCAGAACACATGGATGCTACCCTCGCTGATCTTTCTCCATCTTTCTGGAAAGAAAAGGAAAAGTGGAAAGTTGCCACCAGCCTAAGCAGCTTAGACAACTCCAGGGAAAATGGAAAACCTTGCTCGCCTCTCCAGTCCCTCCCCTGGCCGCCGCTGGGCTCCCCCGTCGCGCCCCCCATGCTCCCGTCCTGTCCTGCTCAGAATGCTCTCCCTTCCCCTCCCTCCTCCGCCGGGCCGGACATATGGAACCCATTTCGCCGGTGACATTGAAGAGCCGCTGCGCGCCCGCCTTCCGCCATGGCGCCCCCGATTCCCCGCGCCCCAGCAGTCGCCGCTCCTCTCCCCCGGCCGCTCGGCCATCTCACGCCTCGAAGCCTCGACCCCGCTCCGCGCCGGGCCCGCCAGCCTCCCGCAGCCCCACGCGGCCGGCCGCGCGCCGCCTCGAGTGCCGAACAAAGCGGCGGCCGCGGCAGGCGGGCTGGGGGAGTGCTTCCGGGCCTCTCCCCGCGTCGGCCGGTGGGGCCGGGATGCTGCCGGCCGCTCAGCCCCCGCTGGCGCCCCGGGTCCCAGGCCCGGCCAGCCGCCTGCCTCTGCCCGCGCCCTAGCAGAACCGCACAGGTAGGTGCGGGCTCCGGGCCGGGCTCGGGGTGAGAGCGGGGTGCCCGAGATCCCCGCGCCCCGGTCTGGGAGGACAGTCGGATCGGTGCGAGACAGACATGGGGGCGAGTTGAAGAGGCAGTGAGGGCGGGCGTAGGGTGCGGGTCGGTGTGCAGGAATGCGGGGTGTGGACAGGACCCGGCTAGGGCCTGGGGAGCGCTGGGGCTCAGGAAGGGCGGTGGAAGCTGCGGGGAGTTTTCCAGGGGAATTGGGAGCTCCGGGTTGTGCGGCAAATGTGAGGGGCAGCTGCTGGGGGGAGGGGGGAGCGGCTGGGTCCTGCTCCCAAAGTCCAGCTGCCACCATGGTCAGAGCCTACTAGCACCTCGCGGGTTATTTGAAGCTGAAACTACAAGGGGCTGCGCTAAGGACGGGTGTTAAACTGAGAAGGTAGGAGACGGGGTGATTTATGGCTTCAGAGAAGCTGTGTTTACTCCCTGCCTCCTCTGGAAACCAAAAACCAAACAGAACAGAGGCCGGAGAAGCCTCTGTCTTTGGAGTGGAAGGCGATGCCAGGTTGATTCACTGGGATTTATTTTTCCAGATGTGGGGAAATGGTGGGAGCTGTCTCTTTGCAGGGGCAGGATGTAAGGAGAGTGTGCAAGCACACACACGTAGGTGTGTTTTGTGTGAGTGCACATGTGTATTCATTCGGGTCGGGGTTTGTCGGGTATAGCATTGCTTTACAAGTGAGCACATCGGCAGCTGCATGGGGACCTGGTGTTCTCAGGTCTGGGTACGCAGGACCTGGTTGCTCTGGACATTCTCTGTTGCCTCGTACCCTCGCCGTGGGGGAGTGCTGCTGCAGTCTGTGCTTTCTTTCCTCCCACAGCCACAAGCAGCAGTGCCCACTTGGCCTGGTCCCTGGCCCCTCTGTGTCATCTGCCCACGCTGCCTGATCTTCACTTTGAACCTTTAACTTTGCCATGCAAGACTAAGGAATTAGTGAGCACAGCTGGGTTGGGAAGGGGGTGGGAGAAAAAGGCCTGAAGTGGTAGGGGCTGTTGGTGGTTTGAGGCTGGTGGGGGTTCCACTAGTACTGCTCAAATTCCCCCAAAATCTCTCTTTGGGAGGGGACGGGTGAGCACAAAGGGGACCAGGGGAAAGGAGCCATGCAGGATGATGGGGGTGGGAGAAAAATATTTTGACCCCCAGATAGTTATTTCCGCAGGCCAGCCAACCGGTGGCTCTTGCATTTCTGTCCAGACACCGGGCTTTGCCTGGAAATTGTTTTGCATTAAATTTTCTCAGCCGCAGAATTATCTTTCCTCGCCTCCAGCTAAACTTGCATTTTTCCACCAGACACTTGGGCCCCGCACCAATGAAATCTGAGAGGAAGCGGCTGGGCCCTAAGTGGCTGTAATTTAATTGATTTTATCATAAATCATCAACTTGATGAAGAACCCGAGGTTTCAGTGAAGTAAATTGATATTAATGGGAGTTTCTTGAAATGCAAACTCGCTGCATTGTTGGGGCATTTTGAGCTGGGAGGTGGATTACATGTGTCCCAAGAGCAGAGAGCCTGTACCTGGAGCCCAGCACAGCTTTAGGGGGTCGGGAAAGCTAGCTTCGAGGGGCAGCTGCAGGCAGACCAATTTCTGTAGGGAAGAAGGCAGAGAATGGAACATTGTTGGGGAGGGAACTGTCTGACTCCATGAACCCTGGCTGGCAGTCCTGGGAATGCTGGTCTCCCAGTGGGGGAAGGCAGTTGGGGAAGCTGGTAGGTGTGTGGGTAGAGTTGGGGGTCGGGTGAGAAGGCCAGGCTGGTACAATGGGTGCATTGACTCCTGGTTAAAAATTGCCAGGTTGAAGCCTTCCTCCTCTAATTACACAAATTAATTATTTACTGCTCAGGTTGCTATGTCTGAAAATAGTACTTTTGATTTGGTGATGAAGGTGGAGAATAACCCACCCTTGACACAGAAGGGCAGTAAAAACCAGTGCACTAGCCTCTGAGGGTTCAGGAGTTGGGTTGGCACTCAGTTGTGGGGGTGTAAGCATTTAAATTCCAAGAGGAAATAGTCTGATTTTGGATGAGATGGTACCCATTATTATCTGAAATCAGTTTATGATTGCTTATTGTCACTCACTTTTACATCAGTACACAGAGAACCACAAACTGTCAGCTCAAAAGGGAAGATCATTTAGCCCAAGCCCTCCCCTCCACACATGTGATCTGGCTTTAGGGATGGGGAAAACTGAGGCCCAGTGAAGTCTCTGCTTCAGATTACACAGCCAATCTGGACCACCTAGAATCCAAGCCTCCTGACTCCCAAACCTATCCTTTATGTACGACTTTAGGCAAGCCACTTCCTGGCTCTGGACCTCAGTTTCTCTGTCTTTGGCCGTGGCAGCATTGGACAGGACACTCCCTGAGTTCTTCCCAATTCTGACCTTGAGTAACTCTCTAGTGCTTGGGAGCAACTCCTTTTTGTTGCTTCTGGGGTTCTGTGGGCATCTGAGTATAGAAGTCACTATGTGTATGCATATTTGCAGTATACATGAAGTTTGTATATGTCCAGAGAAGTGCATGGTTATTCAGACTGACTCGAGGAAATCCACTGGAATCTGGACTATTCCTCCTCCTGAAGGTGTCCTTATTCTCAGCAGAGGAGAAGCCCAAGCCTAGAGCACTGGAGATAGAACGCAGTGGGTGGGGCTAGCTGGCTGGGTTGGGCCATGATTGGCATTTGGAGGGGAGCTAGGGAAGGAGGGGCTCAGCCTCAAAGAGCAGAGCACTTTCTCTGCCAAGATTCGGAGCTGAGGCTGGAGTTGTTGGGAACAGCTTTTGAAGTCCCTCCAGCATCAGGCCAGGGACCAAATTATGGTTTCAGAATTTAGATCTGAGACAGGAGACCACCATCACCACTCCCAGCCTCACTTTGCCCCCCTGAGCCTTTGGACACAGGGGGCCATGGCATTACACCAGATCTCCTCCCAGGGAAGCCAGGACAGAAGTCCTGCAAGGTGGATGATCCCTGTCTTCTTGCTCTTATTTTCCATTTCTTCTCCCAACTGAGGGAAAAAAAGATAAAATTCAAAAGAGGTGGGGGCTTCTCAGAAGTGGCCTGGATGTGAGAAGGGAGATTTCTTGTAGGATCAGGGCTATGGGGAGGCTAGCAGAGGAGGGGCGGCTTCCAGACTGCCTTTAGGAAGTGTTGTCAGGGATATGAATTCTGGTGGAAGAAGTGGGAAGAGAGGAGAAACAAATTCATTTTGGGGGGATTCTGGAAATCAGAGCTCCTGGCCAGATAATCCTGAGAGGAAAGAGTCTGTTTTTGCCGGAGACTTCTTAAAGTCTCACCCCAAACCCTATTTGAGAGAAAGAAAAAAACGAAAGGGCCAGCAGGCCCAGATTCTGGGCCTATCCCATTCTGACTTTGGAGTTTTATATTTGGAGGCAGCTCGGGAGGCCTTCTACTGATTGGTCATTAATCCCGTGAGTTATTGTCTGCTAAACAGAGGTCAGTGGGAGAGAGGCATCTGATCTGTCAGGAGAGACCTGCGCAGTCAGTCCCTTGCAGCAACTCCCTGGGCCGTGTACCTCCCTCGTCAGCTTCTCTCTTCCTTCCCCAGCAATCCCCTTCCAAACCCCCCAACCCACCCCTGACCCCAGGCCCCCAGCTGTCCAAGATTTGCCCTTTTCCCTCTTGCCTTGCCCACCTTTTGTCTCGACATCCACAGGGGTGGGGTTTGTCAGGCCGGGACAGAGCTTCTGGGTGAGGCGGGACCCCTGATACAGTGGAGCTCAAACTCAACTGGGCGCTGCTCACCGCCTTGGTCCACAGCATAGGGCCACTGGCTTGGCCTCCTTGCTCACTGAGCAGACTTTGCAAACCCTGGTGGGAGCCTTGCTTTGTCTTCCTCTTTTTCTTGCCCTCACGCCTGGGGTTAGGGGAGAGTTCAACTCGGAATTTACTTCAATTTACTTCAGTCTCGGCGGCCTTTTTCTTCTTTGGATCTTGGCTTCTACTGAGCTGGGTCTACACCAGCCTCCACCCAGGCGGGAAATCTTCCTTCCTCTGCCCCTTTGTTCCCACTGGCTCAGGCATCTTAGAAAGGTGGGAGTTCAGGATCCAAATACCAAGAGCGATTTGCAGAAGCATTTCCCATTTTATAGCCCCCATCTTTGAGATTTCATTCATATTTAAAAGAGATGGAGATTCAGGGGTGTGTGTGTGCGCGTGTGCGTGTGTACTTTTCACGACTCTCTGAGGCCACAGAGTTGGACAGTGAATCTGGAAGAGTGTGGGACCCGGAACCCAGACAGGGCCAGAAAGAGATTGCTAAACGCCTCACCACCCCCAGCCCCACTCCCAGGTCCTGGCTTCTCAGGGAGCCTGGTGGGCAAGTCAAATTTGGGGCTGGCTGAGCTGGGCGCTAGGCTGGGGCAGGGGGTGGGGAAAATCCCTTGGTCATCCCACGGCTGATACCAGAAATCGATTTTAAAGGAACCAGCCAGTTTGCCCTTATTGAGAGGAGAATTTTCGTTTGTTCTTTAATGTTTTTTTGGGCACAGAGGGAAACAGACATCTCCAGTGGCCTCCAAGGATGCCCCCCTCCCCGTGATTGCTCAAGGGGATTTTAAGGGCCCAGTGTCCTGGTACTGGGTATGGATTAGGAGTGGAGGAGTGAGTGGTCTAGCTCTGGGGAAACAGGAAAGAATGTCTATGAAGGGGGGGGGGCATTTTCTCTGATTTTTGCCTTTATTATTAATTTCTAAGGTTTCTGTGTCTTAATCTTTCTCTTAAATTAAAAAAAAAATTTCTCTCTTTCTCTCTCTCACACACACATACACAGACACACACAGACACAAACACGGTAAGTTGCCCAAGTTTTTCCGCTCAAATCCAGGGAGAGATTGTTCCCTCCTCTCTCTAGTCTCCCCCTAAATTATGACTTCACTATCAGGGATGATAAATCCCTCTCTCCTCCTCTTCCAGACCTCAAAGTCTTCCCTCCAGCCCCGCTGGTGTTTCCTACCCCAAGTTTCCTGCCCAGGCTCCTCACTGCCCCACTCTGTCGCTTAAAATTTGGAAGGTCTCTAGCCTGCAGACGTACCTCGGAAAAGGGTGCCCTGGAGCTGCCATTCTTCCATTCATCCCCCATCCTCCCAGCCCCCAAAAGAGGCTATCTGCCAACCAGAAATCTCCGGAAAGGAATAATAAAGTCCAGAAGGAAACCAAACTGGGATCTAATTGTGTCTCAAGCATTTGGAAGGGGCTTTGCTCTCAGAATTACTTAAGAAGTCCTTACTCTATTTCCTACTGCATTTGAGGGTGCATGTCCTCTCAAAATTTGCTCCAAGTTAGCTTTCTTTCTCCCAGTCCTCTTTTTCCGCTCCCACTCCCCTGTACTCCACCTCCTTGTGTAGCCAGAAGGGACCACAAGAATCCAGGCTCAGAGTGGGGAGGGGTCCACTGCTGTGTTTGGAAAACTCCTCTGCCCTTGGCTTAGCTCCAGGCTGATCCTCTTGCAGGCCCGCAACTGACTGGATGTCCCTGGGTTCTCTCTTACTCATTGTGGCGAAGCCGTGCAGGTCCCACAAGTGACCAGATCCTCCTCTTAACTTCACAATGACTCTCTCTCTCTAGTGGCAGTAACAGCTAGAAGAGTTGGAGGGTCTGAGGTACATTCTTGACTTTTTAATGTGGGAGAGGAAAAGATCCAAAGGTGCTGGTCTCTTAAACCTCTAGAAGCCTGGGTGAGTGAGTCACTGACCCACCAGGCCTAGAGCTACATAAAGTCCAATCCAACAGGTCTCTAACCAGGGTCTGGAGATCTCAGGACAGACTCTTTGTAGCCTTAACTGCTTTCTCTGAGGGTCCTGGCTTGAGCCCCAGCAGTGGGTCCAGCTTGGGTATTTTCTTTTCTTGATACTAATAAACATAGAAAAATGGCTTCCACCTTCCATCTTCACCTCCCCACAACCCTCAGCCACCAACTCTCTAGGCAGGCATTAGGATCCTAGGGACCTCACAATAGGAGACTCTTCAATGGGTTCCTTGCTGGAGGTTAAGAAGGCCAGAGTCCCCCTCTCCACACCAGTTCATCAGGGCCCCAGGAAACTGGCTATTCCAGCCCACGAAGTAAGCCTGACTTAGTGGGCTTGAAAGAAGTGGGGACTGGAGGAGGCCAGGGGCCACACCTGATGAGAGTAGACAGTAGGACCCTTTCTCAGCCCAAAGCAAAGCCAGTGAGTGGGGAGCTATGGGGTGTGAGGGAAGCTTTGCCAGACACCGCCACCCTCTCCTGGAAGGGAGACAATAGCTGGAAACCATCTCTCACCTTTGTTCTCCCAGTCCCTTCTCTCCTGGTCCATCCAGATGGGAAAAAGCAAAAGCCAAGGATTCTAACCAGGACATCACAGGGTAGTAGCTGGCTCTGTCTATGTAGAGTTAAGAGAACAAGTTTTCCAAGCTGCCTTCGTAGAAAAGAGAAACTGCCGGACTTCTATTTTATCCTCTAAGCCTGGAGTCAGCAGTTCTGCCAAGTTGCAAACACTCCTGCTTTTGGAAAAGTCCTGGTGCTTTTTTTGTCTTTTTCTTCCATCAGGAATGGCTCTTCCCCACCCCCGCCCTAAATCTGCAGACACCTACATTCTTGCCTCCTGTCTTCCTCCTACAGGCCTCCTAGCCTTTCCCTGCCCTTCTAAAATGCACTCTAAGACAACTTGAGCTTTTGTAGTTTTCGTCACTTGTTTCAAGAGCCCTAAATCTTGCAGAGCTAAGAGAAGTAAACAGATTTGTTTGTTCTGAACAATAATAATAATAAAAACAACTATCTTCCATCTCTTTTGCCAGTGCATTAAAAATTAAGGCATTTTGCTGGTTCTTCGAATCTTCTTAGAAGTACAAATGTCCTTATCACCTCTTAGCCCCTTCTGCCTATCCGGAGGTGAGAATCTTAACAGAAACTTCTTCGTCAAGTTCTTACAGCCTCTCTATTGCCAGCAGTGTCTGGAACTCAAGCTAAACACAAGGTCTTCCTTTTGTCACCCTCTCCTCAACCCCCCTCCCCTACAAGATGGTCTGGATTTTTGAAATAATCACTCACCGCTTGTTGTCTGTTCTCAAAAATGGGAGGGGGTTTTTGAAAAGAAAGGTCTGGTTCCCCCACCCCAGGTTGGAAACTGGGCCAGGAGATTTGCCAGGAGAGAGGAGGAATAGAGGGTGTGGGGGAGAGAAGAAACAGAGACTGCTGAGACTCAGCCACCAGTCAGTCCCGCAAGAGTGAAACTACTTAAAAAAAAAAAAAGTCCTAGTATTCCCACTGCAAATGAATGCAGAGGGGCACCCAGGAACCATCCCCCAACCCCCGCAAGGCTAAGCTACTTCTCCGCTTAGACAGAAGGGTTTACTAGTGGTGGTGGGGAGCTGTGAACTCCACCAGCTTTGCCTTGTCTTTGCGCTCCTCTTCCTCCCCCACCAAAATCTGAATTTAAAAATTTACCTGTCCTTAAAAAACAAAAGCAAAACTTAAAAGCTCTACCTTCTTTCCTTTCTCAGTCTTTTTTTTTAAACGGGGGGGGGGCGTTCAAAATGCCCCCCTCCCCCATTACCACCATCACCTTCCTTCCTTATCAGGCATCTAAGCTTGCTAAAGGGGGAGAGGTGGGGGTGTGTGTGAGCTTGTGTGTGTGTGTGTGTGTGTGTGTGTGTGAGTGTGTGTGTCTGTGTGGTTTTTTTCCCTGTGCAAAAGCAGAGGCCATTGTTACGGAGAGTAGGGCGTACCAGTCTTATAGGGCAACCGCACTGTGGCGGCTTGGCCGTGCCGGAGCCTGGAGCTGGATTCTCGGCGAGCTGAGCCGCCCGAGCACCTTTCGATCTTCTATTTTTTTCCCGCTCCCCTACCCCCTCCCTCCTGCGCACCCCCGCTCCTAAGCCGAGTGAATTGAAGCGGACGCCGAGCGGCTTCTCCAGCCGGTCTGCCCCTCGGGCTCCCCAGCCGGGGTGGCTATTGGGGAGGGGGGCGACGCCGCTTTAAACAGTGGTCTTTTTTTCCTTTGCCTTCAAGGAGGGGAGATTTCTCGCCTGCCGCTCGCGCTGGGGCTCGATGTGAATATATATTATGTCTGCCTGTTCTCCCCTCGTCGGTGGCTAAGGTAAGCTGGACTGAAATAGGCTATCAGTTTGTGAATGGCGGAGAGTATGTCTCAATGATTTATGGCCCATATGACTCCAATCTCGGTTCAAGAAGAGTTCACAAGCTTTAAGCTTCCTTCCACGCAGCGACTCTCTCTCTCTCTCCCTCTCTCTCTCTCTCCCTCCCTCCCTCCCTCTCTCCCTCTCCCTCTCTCTTCCTGCTTCTTTCCTTTTCTCTTCTCTTTTCTTTCAGCAGCCAGATCTGGACTGAATTTTCGCCCGGCTGCTAAGAAGAGCCTAACCTTTTTTCTCTCTTCCTTTTTTGTTCTATTTCTCTTCTTTCTATGTTTTTTTTTTTTTTTTTTTAAGTCCTGAAAGGTGGCCTAGCCCCTCTCCCTGGTCTTCCCAGCTATTGTTACTCTCCCAAGCTTTTGGGGGCGGGGGTTGCTTGGAAAAGTGGGTTTCTTGGGGTGGCTCACCGCCCTTCTCCAGTGAGACCCTGGGGGGAAGCCGGGAGCCACCGTCTCCTTCCCTCCCTCTCTCTCTCCCGAGGAGCCAGATGGAGCCTGGATTTTTTCAACATGGAGGCAAGGGAAATAGACGTGTTTGGCTTGGTAGAACTGCACCCCACCCCGCTTTTCCTCGATCCCCAGGTTTCGGATCCCCTGGGCACCTCTCCTTCTTCTCACTGTCCCATCAGCCGGGCCTCTGTGTGCGCCCTCCGGCCGGCCGGGCCTGACAAAGTCCCGGTGTGGAGTTGCTAAGGCGCCTTTTAATTTAGTTACCTTCAGCGCCCAAACTTGCTGCCGCCCTAGGGCTGGTCCTCGGCCGGGTGTGCTTGGAACCTGCCGCTGCTAATCGTTTCTGCGTCCTGAACGCTTCTCTTCTCCTCCTTGGCCAACATAGCTTGTCGCCAGGCACCATGGCAGCAGCAGCCGAGACAGCCCGGCGGCGACAGCGGCAGCCAGGGACTAACTCCATCCACAAACCTTCCCGGCCCTTTCTGGCTGCCGGTGGAGCCTCCATTCTTTCCTATCACGTCTCTAGCTTCTTGCTTCCCACACTCGCCTGGCCTCGTTTCTGTGATGGTTTGCGAGTTCATTGCAGGGGGAGCGACAGGAATTTCGGCCCCAGGCGTCTAGTCAAATTATTGTTTTATTATAACTATCATCATCATCATCATCATTACTGCTGTAACAATCATTTAGACTAAATAAAGCCAGGGCCCAGCCAGCCAACCCCCTCCAACGTTTTTATTTCATTCTCTTATCTATTAATAACAAACTCAACTGATGCCTGTTAATTAATTCCCCCTTCAACCAGGGCTGCTCCGAGGCTAATTTTGGTTAAATCATCAGAGGCTAATGGTAATAATAATAAAGGGATTGGGTCAGCCTGGTCAATTGAACTCCAGTTCTCCTCCCTGGAAGGACCTCCTGCTTTGCAGACCCCTGTGTGTTTCCCAGAAACAAATTCTTCCCAGAAACCAATCGGAACTCAGAGTTACCCAGCTCCCTTTTGAGTATAAATCTGTGCCATTAAGAAGGGGATTTATGTGTGGGAGGGATTTCTTTCACCTGGACTCCCTTTTTATTTTCCTATTTTTAGTTTTCTTTGGAGTTGACTAGCTGGGCTGAATGAGATTTAACTAGTCCAAACTCATATGTCAGAAGAGAGGGTCAATCTAAAGATTCTATGAAAAGTGATGGTGAGGAGTTGAGAAGACAGATTTGGTGAGCTTGGGGGGATGTAGTCAGAAGTTTCGGAAGAAATACACAAAATCCTGTGACAGCTTGAACCTTTATTTTTCCAGCACACTTTTAAAAGCCTGCATTAAACTAATGATTTTTTTTTTTTTTTTGGCCTCAAAGAACTTCAGTAAACAGGGGCACCCAGTTTCCAGCCCAGATAATATTGCTTAGATTGCTTTGTTTACTTTCTTTTTTCTTAGGGGAAAAAAATTTCTGTTTTAGAAAGCACTTTCCCATCTCTTTGTAGAAAAGTCCAGCAGTTACCCAGTTTCTTTCTTCTTTTCTTCTTTTGGAAAAATCAAAGGAAGCAGACTGTCAAGGAAAGGGTGGGTAAAAAAAATTATGCCTGATGAAAAAAAACAGAGTGGGGGAAGACCTAGCCAAATGGTCACAGCACCAACCAGTCCCACCAAAGAAACAATCCTGTTCCATTTGGGGGCCCCATGGGGGCCGCTGGCTGTGGGATCCCAGACTTGGTTAGCAAACACTCAGACTGGAGGTGACGGTACCTGCAGCAAAGGCCATGGAGGCGGCTCAGTTCCACTGGCTCTGGAGGTTAAAAATCTTCAGGAAGTTTTGGGTCAGGGTGCTGCTTCTTGAGATGGGAGGGTAAGGAGAGGCTCCCTCACACCAGAAGGTTCCCTGCTCAACTTGCTTCTTCCTGCTGCCTCTTCCAGCGATCCTCAGCCTCAGTTTTTTTCTCCAGGTTAGACTCTGCTTGGATGAAAGGGACCTAGATGGAGGCAAAGGCAGGAGGCC
The DNA here is from genome assembly GCF_019923935.1 of Bubalus bubalis. NCBI lineage: Eukaryota > Metazoa > Chordata > Mammalia > Artiodactyla > Bovidae > Bubalus > Bubalus bubalis. The sequence goes on along the minus strand of NC_059159.1, from coordinate 25,149,461 downwards.
TCTCAGCTCAGAGGAGGGTGTTGATGATGCCTTTATTTTGGAGTCCCCCGCCTTGAGCCACCCTATCCCAGAGTTGGGGGGCGGGTGTAGGGAGAGAGAAGAGAGGTCAGGGGCTAATAGGCAGGCAGGAGAGAAGCCATGGCCCTTGCCATAGTAAGATTCTATATCCAGGGAGTTCCCAAAGGAGTGGAGTCCTTATTTTTTTTAAGTGAAGATGAAAACTGGTGGGCTTTTTCTTTTAAAATTAAAGCACTGATATAAGAAAAATCCATTTCAGGCCAAGCAAGTGGCCTCAGCATCTGCTGTGAAGATGTTGGGTGGGGGAGAAGAAAAACCCTATTGATGTCAGTTCCCTTTTCAGTTCCTAAGATGGATTCGAGCCCCAGTCCTCTTCTCCCCGTGTCTCTTCTCTCACCCCGCAGGTCAACCGCTACGAACAGATCCCGGGAGGAGGGGGGCAGAAAGGGGGGGGGTCCGGCGTGCCACGTGACCCCAAGGGGTGCCAATGTCCGGTCGTGAGGGTATCTGGCCCTTGCAAGTTGCCACCCACCACCAGGGCCTCACCCAGCGATGCAGAAAGCCACCTATTACGACAACACCGCCGCCGCACTCTTCGGAGGCTACCCCTCATACCCTGGCAGCAATGGCTTCGGCTACGACGGTCCCCCTCAGCCCCCCTTCCAGGCCGCCACGCACCTGGAAAGTGACTACCAGCGCTCAGCGTGCTCGCTGCAGTCCCTGGGCAACGCCGCCCCGCACGCCAAGGGCAAGGAACTCAACGGCAGCTGCATGAGGCCGGGCCTGGCCTCGGAGCCCCTGCCGGCCCCGCCCGGCTCGCCCCCGCCCAGCGCCGCACCTACCAGTACCACTAGCAACAGCAGTAACGGGGGCGGTCCCAGCAAAAGCGGCCCCCCCAAGTGCGGTGCCGGCTCCAACTCCACCCTCACCAAACAGATATTCCCCTGGATGAAAGAGTCGAGGCAAACGTCCAAGCTGAAAAACAGCTCCCCTGGCACAGGTACCGGCTCTCTGGCTTCGTCGTCGTCAGCTTTTGTCCCGGCCAGGAATGTCACTGTTATTCTAGCACCCAGCCCCTAGGCGCCCAGGCGGCGGCGGTAGCTACGGCGCATTTCCCGTACCCCCCCCCCCCTGGCGACCCCTGACCCCGCCAGCACCCTCTCCGTCCTGCCCCCCTCCACCTGAACTTCTGAGAGGTCCAGAAGGCCAGGTGCTCGGCCTCAGCCCTTTGCAAGGCCGCAGAGTCACGAGTCGCTGCCAGTAGACGCAGAGTCGTCAACGATTGATTGTTATTAAGTATTACTACTGTGGGTATTAATCACAATCGCTCGGGCGGCCCGCGGTCTTGGCCTCCAGGCATGGCAACCTCTTTGCCCCCCCCCCCCCATTTCCGTGCCCTGCCCAGAATGTCCAGACTCGCCCAGGGGCTCTCCTCAAGCACCTGTCTGGGCCACAGGACGGGGCGTAGTGGAGGGCGGAGGAGTGTCTTCTACACCTGGAACTAGGGATAAAAGGGGGGAGAAAGCGTGTGCGAGAAAATCCAGCCCTAAATAAATGGCCATGCGGCTCTGTCTGCGTGACATGATCAAATTTTCATAAGCTGGGGCAGTGAGAGGAGAACAGGTCTCTTAATAAATGCCACTATTATAGAGTGTCCGCTAATGCGGCGGGTGGGGGCGGGGGGCGGTGGAGAGGAGGAGGCGGGGACGCAAAGGGGAGGGCGGCGGGGCCTCCGAGTCCAGGCCTGGATTTATTAAGAAACGATGCATTCAATTTCGGCGTGTTCAGTAATTATCTTTTATTTCATTTTCTCCCCTTCCCACCCCTCCCCCTCGGGTCCAGCGGAGGGCTGCGGCAGCGGCGGCGGAGGAGGCGGCGGCAGTGGCAGCAGCGGGGGCGGCGGCGGAGGAGGGGACAAGAGCCCCCCGGGGTCTGCGGCCTCCAAGCGGGCGCGGACGGCGTACACGAGCGCGCAGCTGGTGGAGCTGGAGAAGGAGTTCCACTTCAACCGCTACCTGTGCCGGCCGCGCCGCGTGGAGATGGCCAACCTGCTGAACCTCAGCGAGCGACAGATCAAGATCTGGTTCCAGAACCGGCGCATGAAATACAAGAAGGACCAGAAGGCCAAGGGCCTGGCCTCGTCTTCGGGGGGCCCCTCTCCAGCCGGCAGCCCCTCGCAGCCCATGCAGTCCACGGCCGGCTTCATGAACGCCTTGCATTCCATGACCCCCAGCTATGAGAGCCCGTCCCCGCCCGCCTTCGGCAAAGCCCACCAGAATGCCTATGCGCTGCCCTCCAACTACCAGCCCCCCCTCAAAGGCTGCGGCGCCCCGCAGAAGTATCCCCAGACCCCGGCGCCCGATTACGAGCCTCACGTCCTTCAAACCAACGGGGGCGCCTACGGGACGCCCACCATGCAGGGCAGCCCCGTGTACGTGGGCGGGGGCGGCTACGCGGATCCGTTGCCGCCCCCTGCCGGCCCCTCCCTCTACGGCCTCAACCACCTTTCCCACCACCCCTCGGGGAACCTGGACTACAACGGGGCGCCTCCTATGGCCCCCAGCCAGCACCACGGACCCTGCGACCCCCACCCCACCTACACAGACCTCTCCTCTCACCATGCGCCTCCTCCTCAGGGTAGAATCCAAGAAGCGCCCAAGTTAACACACCTGTGATGGGAGAGGGACGGCTGAGGGGCAGGTCTTGGGGTGGAGAAGACCCAGGGGGGGCGGGGGCTGTGGAGTTGGGTGCAGTCGGGAGGTCTGAAAGAGGAGGCAGGGAGATGGCAGCCAGGCTTCCTGGGAAGAAAGGGCCTGGAGCTCCTTCCCCTCCCCCTGGCCTGAGAGGTTGCTTTTTAAGTCCTGCAGCTCTTGTTTAGTCTGCCTGCCAACCCATTGGAAAGGAATCTACAGCAGATTGGAGATGACCCCATCAACCCTAGGCCTCCAGCAATATCCAGTTGGAATTCCACCTTAGGGAGTCGGGTAGAGGAAGAGGAGATAGGGAAACAGGCAAAGAAGCACATTTTAAAAAACAGACAAGATGGCTAGGCCATCACCAGCCAACCAACCAACTTACCTTCCATGTGGTTAATTCCCCCAAATCTTGATTTTTCTTTCCTGGCAATTCTCCTTTAAAAAAAAATTTTTAATACATTTCAAAACCAAGGGCACAAAGCATGTCCCCCTCCCACTTTCCTGAATCCTCAGATTTCTTCCCATGATAGGAGAAGGTTGATTGGGCACTCCATTTCTAGTCCCATATTTTTCTGCTCTAGGACATTAATATACATACCCCACCCCTATCAATTACACTCTTCAGAGGGCTCAGGGATGGTGAGAGATCCTGAAAGAGCTGTCTATATTATAAATATATATATATATATTTTCTTTTATGGCAAAGCTGGGAGGTGAGGGCAGGCAAGTTGTCAGGACTAAAGGTCTGCCCATTCCGCTGGACTAAAGGTCTGCCCATTCCGCTGTCTCCCATCTCAGCACCAGGTCCATCCCCCTCTCTTCATAGAAAGCAGTCGGTGACAGCGAGGTTCTACACTTTTCTTTTCTTCTGTTGCTCTCTTGACTTAACGTGAAAACAGGGTATATTTTGACAAACTGTCCCAGGCGGGGGCTGCAGCTGGGCCTGTGTGCCTTGCTCAACCCTGGACAGGACACTTTTGTTGCACTTAGAGTTTACATTTTAATGGATATAAAAACAACTGTGAGAGATGCCTGGGCCTGCAGGAGTCCAGCATTGCTCAAAAAACGTGTGTTCTAGTGAACATTTTCATATATATTTATTGGTTATAGCTTGTTAAAATATTTTCTTTTTTTGTATTATTTATCCCCCTACCATATTATGTATTTATATGAGGAAAAAAGGAAAAAATTGTACTTTTTTTTTTTAGTATTTACTTGTTATAAAGGACGTTGTGTTCCCTGTCATGTAAAACCAGCTATTTTAGTTATTGTACTCTAGAAAAAAGCTATAGATTTATGTTAAACTTGTACTTATGAACAATTGTAATTAGTTCTAAAAGGCATGAACTCAGCTCCTAATTGTCACTGTATAGTCCTGAATTTGTAGAATTAGAGTTAATTCCCTCTTGGAACTTTCTTTGTTCTTCTGTAGTTACTTTTTTTCCTTACTTAAAAGGGTTGTCTGTCATATAATTCTTGAATAAACTTTCTGTTATCAATTTTATCTTGTCTTGGTGGTCCAATTTAGATAGCAGAGCAGCAGGCTTCTGACTGCCAGATTTCCCCAAGGGAAGAAGAATGGTGAAGACCCTATCCTGGCCTTTTTATGCTCCCCTGCTCAGGGCCCTACCTCGCCCATCTGTGTCTCAGGTTTATTTGGTTTTTCTCACACAAGCTTGGAACATTCTGCCAACTTCTTAAGATTTAAGTAACAAGTTTGGGGCAAAGGGAGACTAGGGGACTCTCTCTAGGTCTTTTCTGTTTGGCTTCTTCGCCTCTCAGTTTTTCCTCATTGATTGACCTTTTGTCTTTTTGCTGCTTTGGCCACAGCCTCCTCGCTGCCCCCTCCCCCCACCCCCCCCCCCAACCCATCAACAACAACAGAAATCTGGCCCATTACTGCTTCTTCAACCTAAACTTCACAGTTCTCTTCCGGAGCTACAAAGAAGTCGTCACGTGACCCGAAGCCCAACCACCATTGGGTCTAAAATGAAAACAAAGGAAAATGATTAATCTTAAAAAAAAAATTCTGAGGCCTAGACTTCTCAGGTCAAACCTTAAAACTAAAGTGAAATTAAATCACTAAATAAAACTCAGGGCAGAGGGAGAGGAGGCCTGTTTGATTTCCCCTGCCAGGGTAAGGGGAGAGGAGGAGGGTGGGAGAAGCTATGGATCCAAGTATACATAAAACGGTCCCCAGGCTAATGTGCCGCTCTGTTTCCACGATCCTTGGGAAAACTTCATTTCTTAGTCGTGGTTCCATAAAAGTTTTATCACATTGGAGCGAGGATAGAGAGGGTCTGTCAAAGATGAAATGTCACCGCCGCGTCGCTGAAGCCGATAAGAGCTAGGAGACAGGGAAGCTGAAATATGGAGCTAATTCGTTGAAAGAGAAGCGATGGCTGCTTGCTGAAGAGTTGCATAATTCTAATTGTAAGCGATGCTCTCGCATTGCTTAATTAGGAGCATATATTTGGTGGTAGAGATGGTGGAGGGGGGGTGGGGGGCGTGTCGGTGAGAATCGTTCCAGGCCCTCAGCCTTAAAGCCAGGGCTGATTTTCATTTTTATGTTGTATCCTGGCAGTCCAAGGTTAGTAATTATAGTCTTTATGCAACAATAAATAACAATAAAAAAGCAACCTGAATTCTTCACCCCATCCCCCACACCACCACCAAGTAGGATTTTAACTGGACTAGGCTCATCCAAGCAGCAAGCAATTTAGCATTGGGTCAGGCTATAATTTAAAGGCATAAGAGCGTGTAAAGTTTGGGATCAAATAACAACGCTCAAGGGTTTTTCTTTCTTTCTCTCTCTCTTCCTCTTCCCTGAATAACATTTTCTGAATGATGTAACTAGATGAAGCGCCATGTTTGGCTCTAGATGTAGAGTGGACTGATTATTTATCTAGCAGGAGAGAGGCAGGCCAAGTCAGAAAGTTTAACTTGAGTTTGGAAAACAGAGCTTTGGCTTGAAACTGGAATTGCAAACAAGAAAAATCAGGGCCACCTTGGCTTGGTGTCCCCCTCCCTTCTCTCTTAGAGATTTCCGCCCCTAGCTAAGCAGCCAAAGTCGAGGGGAAAATATCTGTACAGTAGGATTCACAACACAACAAGGGGGCGGGGAAGCGGCGACTCTGGGAAGGAAGGTTCTCTTGGCCCCTTTTAACACCCAAGTTTTCTGCTGTTCTCTAATCTGGCCGTAAAATCTGTCAGCAGGGTTAGAGAGAGCCGTATTTCCTGCAGGGACAGCCGGAGTTGTTGCGGAGAGAATCGCTCAACCCTGCAGCCAGCTGGAGAGGCTGTGAAAAAACTTCCAGGGCTTCTCAAGGTGGGGGCCGGAGGGAGACCCCTCTTAGGCCTCCCTGCACATCCTGCAGACAACTACTCTTCTGTGCCTACTCCCCACTTCCACCCCCGTCCTCACCTCCAAGTGGCAAAAATTACTTTCTTTGGAGCCGAGCTGGACACAACCGTCTCAGGCTAGTCTGCCCAGTTTTTCAGAGCAGCTCCCTTGGATCTGAGCCCTCCAGAGCCTGCCGTCCCTTGTCCCTGCAGCCCCCACGTCCAGCTCCCCCTTTTTCCTCCTGGCTCTCCTCCACCCCCACCCTTCTCCTCAGATTTCTGTGTCCTTTTTAAACACTCACACCCCCCCACCACCACCACCCACACGGATGAATACTTACCACCACCCACGCGGCTGTTACACTGACAGAAAGTTTCTAGTTCCAGCTCCCGGCCGAGTAGTTGCCATTTCTCTGCTAACCAGCCTTCTCCTCCTTGCTCCGCGGCAGCAAGCAAGGAGGGGGAGGGGAGGCCGGAGTCGTGGGAGTTCTCCAGAAAAACTTTCCACCCAACCCAGCGCCTTTCCTCTGTCCCCATTTCCCATCTGTTTCCCTGCTCTCCCAGAATCACCTTTCTCTTTCGCTAACACCCCCCACCTCCAGGCCTTTTAAAGGGATGGGGAATTTCGGCTGTTCCCTCTGCTTTCCCAAAGAAACAAATTCTTTGATGCCATCGGAGGGAGCTGTCAGGGGGCTAAGATTGATCGCCTCATCTCCTCTCGGTCCCTCTGACCCACTTACTTAAAAATCTTACCCCAGATCGACTTTTCATTTTCTGCTTTGAGATCTAGTTTTCCAACGATTGCTTGGAGCCGTGAGTCTTGTACCCAGTCAGTCCCTCCAGTAAATTACAGCACTCCCTAAAGTTCGCACTATCTTGAACTTCTGAAAAGAAATAAAAACAACAATTTCCCCAGGGGCTAGAAATGAGATATCATCTCTGATCATTATTTTTGCGCCCCCTCCATGTTCAGAGAATTCTGTCTTGTTGGGGATGACGAAAATGGCAAGGGCATTCCTGTGGGGGGGAGTACCCCCTTCCAATACATTGACCTGAGGTTTGAGAGTTACTTTAAGTCGAACTGGGGGCTACCTTGGTCCTGTTCCTGGATATAGATGCAGATACAGGCTTGAGGCTTGAGAGGGTGCATGTGCATCTTAGACCCTGTCTGCTGGGGTGTCATAGAGGAGCTGATGCCTCCAGGTAAGGAGGCAGGTAGACATAGGGGCAGGGGCAGTGCTGCAAATGCTGGGCAGAGAAGACTTCACAGCTCCACAGGCCAGAGGCCCAAAAGGGCTCCTCACTGTCTATCTCACTCCTCTGTGTCAGCCTAGGAGTGCTTGTCGATTTTCTAAGATTTATCTGTTGCTTTTGGGGGGTGGGTTGGGTATAGTGATGCTGATGATTGTAAATCTCTTCTCTTCCTTATTGCACTGTAACACAGACCTTTCCCAAAGGGGAAAACCTCTTTCTACTACCTCTTCCTCCCATATTGAGATCCTCACTCAGCTTTCTTTTTTTTCCGGGGTGGGGGCAGGGAATGCTGCTGGCCTTATAAAGAAAGCTTTACTGTATTAAAAATATTTGAAAAAGAGGAAGACTTCTCCCTTAGGTTCTCTTGTTTCCTGGGTTCTAGAACCTCCCCTCCTCTGAAGGGGATGAATAAAAGGTTCCTTTAGCTTTTCTGGAGAAAGCAGGGCATGGGGAGCAGGCATGTAGGACTGGGGGGCTCATGGTGTCCAGGTCATGGTCCTCTAGAGTTTTTGAATCAATTAAAGCAAATAATGCTCTGTTTTCTACCAGGCCCAGACGAGTGATTGGCCAAGGCGGGTCCCGTGACCATGAATTCCCTGCAATTTCGCCGGAGTCCTGGGTTTAATAGAGAGAGTCCCCATACGCTTGTATTTATCAGCAATATACAATTATAAAGGCCCAAAATTTAAAAAAAAAAAAAAAAGAGAAAACAAAATCTGCCCCTCCCAAAATCGCTGCATCACACAAACCTGGGGGGGGCAGGAGGGGGGGGTCCCTTCCGATCCTCCCTCCTGACGCCCCCCCAGCAGGCCCCCTCCCCCACCATTGAAAGCCATGAATTTTGAATTTGAGAGGGAGATTGGGTTTATAAACAGCCAGCCATCGCTCGCCGAGTGTCTGACTTCCTTCCCCGCTGTCTTGGAGACATTTCAAACTTCATCAATCAAGGAGTCGACATTAATTCCTCCTCCTCCTCCTTTCGAGCAAACCTTCCCCAGCCTCCAGCCCGGCGCCTCCACCCTTCAGAGACCCGGGAGCCAAAAGCGAGCCGAAGATGGGCCCGCTCTGCCGCCGCTCCCCGCCGCCCCCCTGGCCCCCGAGTTCCCCTGGATGAAAGAGAAGAAATCCGCCAAGAAACCCAGCCAATCCGCCGCGTCTCCCCCGGCCGCCTCCTCCGTCCCGGCCTCCGGGGTCGGATCGCCGGCAGGTCGGTAAGCGTGATAGGGGTTGGGTGAGGGGCAGCTAGAAAAAAAGGGGGAGAAAGAGCGATGGGGAGGTAGAAAACGGTGTCGAGCCTGTTGGGGTTTCTTGCCCCCGTCGATTCCAGGGACGAGAAAGCAGAAAAGATCGTTTTGGTTCAGGCCTGGCCGCTGCCAGCATTTTGGGTTTTTTCCTTTCCCTACAGCAGATTTTGGAAGCTGGTTGGGGAAGAGCATCTTTTTCTGCTAAGAGAAAAGGATTCGATTGAGGTTTCACATTTAGCTGTGTGGAGGAGTATTGTTGGATGGGGTCGAATCTGGAGACAGGAAAAGATTCTATCCCATTTAATCTAGCTCTAGAAGAAGAGGGGGAATTTGAGAGCTGGAGGCTAGGGAGGAGAAGAGGTGAGGAACAATCTTTCTTTATGAATCCTCTCCCCAGGCTGAGTTGGAAAGTGCTGAAATGAGGGATCCACTCGGAGGACCTGGGAGGGGCTCTGAGGTTCTGGGGGCGAAGGGGAGCCGCTCCGTAACCCCTGCATGGTCCGTGGGCGGCTCTCTGAATGCTGCGCGTTGACTCTGGCCGGGTCTGACGGAGAGAGAGAGGGACGAGAAAAAAGGCAAGAGCCGTGGGAGCGAGCCGCTTTGGTAGGCGGGCAGGTTGGGGGTGCCGCTGACATTGTTTTGGGAGGATGGGATAGTCTTTTATTTCAGCCGAGTTGAGGTTGGGCTGAGGACACGGCCCGCGTTGACGCCCAGCCCGCTTTCCCCGCAGATGGGCCGGGACTGCCGGAGGCCGCCGGCGGCGGGGCGCGCAGGCTGCGCACCGCTTACACCAACACGCAGCTGCTGGAGCTGGAGAAGGAATTCCACTTTAACAAGTACCTGTGCCGGCCGCGCCGCGTGGAGATCGCGGCCTTGTTGGACCTCACCGAGAGGCAGGTGAAAGTGTGGTTCCAGAACCGGCGCATGAAGCACAAGCGGCAGACGCAGCACCGAGAGCCGCCCGACGGGGAGCCAGCCTGCCCCGGCGCGCTGCGGAACACCGGCGAGCCAGCCGAAGAGCCTGTGGCTAGCCCGGGCCGCCCCTCCGCATTGCAGGCCTCGCGAGCAGCCTGTTGTCTCCCGCCCGAGGTCGCGCAAGGGCCTCCGGGCGCCTCGGGCCCCCGGCCTTTGGCCGCTCGCGTGGAGGGCGCAGACGCGCGGAGCCCGGGCGGCGCGCTGCGCGGGGCCGGCGGACGGGAGCCCGAGCCGTTGCCAGAAGACGCCTTCTCGGAGCGGCAGGATTCGCCTTTCTTGCCCGACCTCAGCTTCTTCGCCGCCGATTCCTGTCTCCAGCTGTCCGGAGGCCTCTCCCCTAGTCTGCAGGGCTCTCTGGACAGCCCGGTTCCCTTTTCCGAGGAAGAGCTGGACTTCTTCACCAGCACGCTGTGTGCCATCGACCTGCAGTTCCCTTAATAACCCACTTCCTTCTCTCGACCCCCGGCCCCCCTCAGCAGCCTGCGGGGAAACCCAAGGACCCCCCTCCCCAAGTCGTATGGACTTCTTTATGTGTTTTGCTAAAATTCAGGTATTATTGAATTAGCGTTTAATCCACCTCCTTTCTTCTCTAAAATATTGGACACACGGGCGTCTTTTACAAATTACACATAAAAAAATCCGTTTGGTAGAGTCTTTCCAACGAAATCTCAGGAATAATTAAACTCTGGGGAGCGGGGGTGTGCTTTCTTAAGAACTAGAGGAACCTATTTTCCTCTGTCTTTTTTTTTTTTAAGCCGTAGATTATTTATTAAAATTCTTTACTAATAGGAAAAGGGGAAAGTATTTATTGTACATTATTTTCATAGATTAAATAAATGTCTTTATAATACGGAAACGAGATAGTGTTTGTGTTGGGACCCAGTCCCTTTCCTCCCCGCACCCACTAGGCCAGGCCGCCCTCTCTCTGTCTCTGGCTCTGCCCTGAGCCGGGTAGGTCCGGGTGTTACAAAAGGGGCCCCTTGGAGGAAGAGGGTGTGCTGCCAACTGAAGTGAGAGCAAGAAGAGATCTCAGGCACCGGCTTCAGAGTTGTGATGGGAGGCGTAGAGGTTCAGCTAGATTGGGAGGGTGCCTAGGGCTTCCTAGGCTTCTCGCCTCAGTGCCCCAAGTGGAATGGAGGAGTTTTTTCCAGGACGCAGGACGGACGCCTGGGGAACTCGAGGTCTGGGGTCATGCGCAGGGCCAAGGAGTGGGGTAGGGTTGGGAGTTTTCTTGAGAAGCAGGGTCCCGTACCCAGGGATGGTCACTGGCCTCCCAAGTGGACAAGAAAGGAGGCCGTGTGGAAAATGTAGCGGGAGCGGGCACTAATGCTCTTCGGGTCACCCTAAGGCTCCTGGGGTTGGGAGGAGCGTCCGAGGAGCTGCGGGGCGACAAGCTCCTGGAGGCCCGGGCAGCGTTGGGAGGCGCTTGGCTTGTATAAAGCGAAGGAGGAGCGAGAAGAGCGAGAGAGAGACAGGGAAGCCAGGAAGATGCTCAAAATGGCGCTGGGGTCGGGAGGCAGGGAGGGGAGGGAAGAGACTGTGGCCGCCATGACAGCCGCCTCAGGATGCGCGCGGCCAGCCCCGGGACCATCCCCGTACCCACCTTCACCTTTTTGGACCATCCCGATGCCTGTGAAGACAGGGAGCCCTGTCTCACGGGTTCCTTTTTTGTTTTTGTGTTGTATTGTTTGAAAAATCAGCCCAATGGATGCTGAGGATGCGAGCCGGACAGATAGTCCGCGAGGGGGTGGGAATGGGAGAGGGTGAATGGCGGATCTTTCTGGCTGGGTCTGCCTCGCCAAATCTGACTTTTGATCCTTCGCTCTGGGATTTGATGCCCGGCTAGAGCGTTCTCCAAATGCAGACCTTCCTGTCTTTGCCAACAACTTCATTTGCCGTCTCAGCACTATTTCCTATCCCTCACCTCACCTTAGCAGGTTTCTTGCAAACCCAGTAAGCGGGAGGCAAGGATCGATCTTTCCACCTGCCTCCTGGTTTGTTCCGGGGAACGTGGAGATTTAAAGGGCCCTGGAAAGCCATCCATCCTCCTTAGGTTTATTTAATACTTCTCGGGCTCAGAAACAGACACCGCAGGGCTACCTCCCCAGCAGATGCTGCTGTTCTTGAAAAGCAGTTTATTCCCGGACCTCCCAGACTTTCCCCTGAACCAGCAGGATGGGGACTTGGAGTACCAGGCACTCAAAGGCAACAACTGTCAGGAAAAGCCAGGAGCCAACACAGGTCGTGACATACAGGACTAAACAGACCCCTGCATGTTTTTTTTAAAATCTGGTCTTTCAGTATGGGCAGTACACACAACTTATTCAGCTGGAATTTAATCCCTTAAACTGTCTTAATATAGAATTCATCTCCTGCATTAAATAATCTTACGCCATGTTAAATTGCACTTATTTCTTTCATAAATAAATTAATATAGAACAATTAGATGTGTTATTATAATAATATCATGTATCTTATTAGTTTATTTTCCCTCATAAAATATATACATATGAAATAATTTCAATATATTAAAGTAATAATACAGCTTGTTGGCTTATGTGTTTATTTTCCCCATAAATAAGTGAATATATAATATAGTAAAACCACACTATACATCTCATTGGGCTGTGTGTTTATTTCTCCATAAAATATGCCTATAGGCAGTGTTTAACCTCTTTAAAATCACAGCACATAACCATCTCTACACCAACAAAATAAAACAGACATTTCAGCTGGGGTTTTGATTTCTATGGACAAACGATAATTTGGTCTAATTAAAAATGCTCTTTCAGCTATAGCAGATTGTTTACAAAGATGGAGAATACCAGAAGGATCTTGCTAATTGCCCACCTTTCAGCTTTCTTTGGTCAAAAGGAGAGCACACTTCATCAATGCCAAAAATACAGGCTCTGCTCCGTTGGAGAGAATTCACCTCCTGGAATCATGGCTTGGTCTGTAATACTCAGGGGCCTCTGAGACTCCAGTTTTCTAAGAGACTTGCTGCTCCATGGACCAGCAGCATCAGCACTACCTGTGGGCTAGTTAGAAATGCAGACTCTTAGGCCCCACTCCAAATCTACTGAATCAAAATCTCAATTTAGCTGATCCCCAAGTAACTTACAGGCAAACTAAAGTCTGGGAAGTACTGCTGGATCACAGTGCCACCTTGCTTCCTGCCTTCCTCCATGTTTAACAATTTTTCACCCACTTTATCTGGTCACCTCCTTCCAATCCTCCCCAACCCAAACCAGAGACCCAAAGGGCCCTGAATTTTAGCTTCTGCCTGAGGCTGCATCATTCCTGAATCTTCCCTGCCCAACTGAGTGGGAGTTGGAAGGGCCCAACTAAAGGCTCGATCTACCTGCTTAGATCTAGGTACTTTTTGCATCCTGGGGGTGAGAAACAACCAATCCAGGAAATCAGAAGGTCCAGTATTTCCCTTGCTTATTAGAGAGGAGTTAGAGCTGTTTTTACAGGCAACACACAGCCTCTGTTTCTTTCTCCTGTCTCCTGTTCATGAAACTCACCATCTTTGATGCCACCAGAGAAGAAGAAAGAGGCAAGGCATTTCTAAAAAGAAATGACTTCTTTTTTCTGTTCCACCTGATTTCAAATTCAAAGGAATGCATGGCAATTTAGAATTCGTAAGGGACCAGGACTCAGGGTGCCTAAGTTGTGTTCTAAGTTAGCTCCTTCTGTTTGTTTCATCTCTAGGGTCATCCTTTTTAACCTGAGTTTTCCAGGCTGGCTATGGAGAAGGAAGGCAAAGAGAAGGGAGTTCTTAGACAAGGCGGCAGATTGCCCCCCGTCAATGGCAGGTTAGAGGGCAGTGCCAGGTGGCTGCACTCAGTTATCCCATCCTGATGTGGTATGGCTCCTCTTAAGTGGTCTGTAGGACAGACTGGTTATAAATTGGCTGTGGTTGGAGTGGGAAGGCTTCAGTGCTGTCCTGAAAGCTGCTGGTCAGTCTGCCCTACTCTTGGTGAGTCATTTTTTAAGAAGAATGGCCCATTAATATTATGGTGAAAGCAAAAGACCATTAGATTGAGAAATTATTTGCAATCACTCTAATCCTGAGTCATTACACTTTTGAAAAACTTATGCCTGGGTAAGTCTCTTCCCCTTTCTGGACCTCAGTTTCTCCAACTGTAAAATAAATGGAAGAACTAAATGACTCTAATGTTCTCTGCATCAGTATATGCCAAAAGTATATTCATTAGTCTTCACAAACAACGTATCAAATATTTATTATAGCACCTGGTGTCAGGTGCTTTTAAATGGAGGTGGTGACTTTTGATGTCTGATGATAACCCACTTCCCAAGTATCTGGTAGAGCCATTTTAATGAATTTTAATTTGCCTATTTACACCAACAATCATGCCCCAAGCATTAATTAAGTGAGCAGGCCGAGAAACCTTTTCAACAAGTATGTAATTAGCTGTAGTGCTGTGTGCCAGGCGCCAGGTATTCAATGAATATGAGTATTAAGAAGTGGGACATTTTATAAAAAAAGAGGCACCAAACTTCTTTGCAATGATGTACTAGATTTCATTTTTTTTTAATGTTTATTTATTTATTTAAGGGCTTCCTAGGTGGTGCAGTGGTAAAGAATCTGCCTGCCAGTGCAGGAGACGCAGAAGACACGGATTCAATCCCTGGGTCGGGAAGATCCCCTGGAGTAGGAAATGGCAACCCACTCCAGTATTCTTGCCTGGAAAATTTCATGGACAGAGTAGCCTGGCAGGCTGTAGTCCATGAGGTCGCAAAGAGTCGGCTATGACTGGGCACACATACATTTTGGTCACACTGAGCATGTGGGATCTTAGTTCCTGGACCAGGGATGGAACCTGTGGCCCCTGCAGTGGAAACACTGAGTCCTAACCACTGGGCTGCCAGGAGTTCCCAGTGTACTAGACTTTAAAAATCCCCTTTGGTCAGTGTTTATCTGGTTGCTAGGGCATTAGAACATAGGTACAAGTTATGGGTCTCCCTAAATAGCTCTGCTGAACCTTCTCCCCACCTTTCTTTCAAGTCTCTGACAAACACTCAATGGTCCCACTGTACATCCTCCTGAAATATGCTCTATTGAATACATGTCCTCGGTTTGCAGAAAGTAGACTCTTGGGCCCTACATCAGTCTCTCCACCTGTTGCAGCTAATGTGGCCCAAATCCTCCACTGACCTTTCCAGCCCAGCTCTGCCCTCCTGCTCCCCACCCCCATCCTTCTTCCTACTCAGAAGCAGATATTTGGTGCCTGAAGGAGATATAACAAACTGCTTCCTCCTCTGAGGAGAGAGTTAGCAGTAAAAGTGCCTTCCTAAAACCTCTGGACTTCCCTGGTGGCTCAGATGGTAAAGAATCCGCCTACGATGCAGGAGACCTGGGTTTGATTACGGGTTTGGGAAGATCCCCTGGAGAAGGAAATGGCAACCCACTCCAGTATTCTTGCCTGGGAAATCCCATGAACAGAGGAGCCGAGTGGGCTGCAGTCCATGGGGTTACAAAGAGTTGGACGTGACTGTGTGGCTAACACACAAAACCATCTCTAATTCCCAACCACCACAGAACAATCACAGTCTGGACAGTCATTTGGATACAAATTCAGCTCAATCAGTGTTCAATAAAGTTTCCAATGTGGATATTTTGGCCACAACCACTATACCTGGATAAGCCCAATTAAGTAGCAACTTAATAATAAGTTAATAATAAGTGCAACTCTTCATATCACTCTAATCTTTCCTTTTAGCAAGATCCCAACTCTCTGACTTACTTTTCCTTCCAGATAGAGGTTTACATCCTGTTCTGACATCACAGAAGTCAGGTTCAACCCTCAACCCTGACAAGGACAGTTTTCTCCCAAATTGGGAAAGTCAGGGAGTTCTTGTTAATGCCCAATCTCAAATCTTTCTGCTGCAGTTTTAATATATTATAAAATATTAGAGTTATATTAGGTGAGGTTAGGGTTTGTTATAGATTATATAATACTAGGCTTTACTTTAAAAAAAGCACCTCTTCAGTTTAGAAGAAAATTCTTTGCCTAAACAGAGGCAGCCTTCTGAATTTTCAATGAAATGTGCATATGATAAAGTACATATTACATAATATATGTGATATGGTATATAAAAATATAGCACATCTGCTATTTTCCCATCACATATTTCCATATTTTAATATGTCAGTTATATTAAAAACAGAAGACTGCTCATAGTATTTCAGAATGTGCATGTATATGTTAATATCATACACTTACAGAGTTCTCTATGGTTTATGTTTTCTTGTTTGCTTTAATCCTACTAACAATGTAGGGAGGTAAGTAGTATTAAACCCATGCTTCTTCTCTGAGGCTGAGATTCAGAGAAACCAGGGAACTTGTCCAGGATTATAATGCTAAGAAATGGTTAAGGAAGGATTTGAATCCAAGTTTTCTAGGCCCAAAACTAATAGTCTTCCCATTACAATATGCACCATCCACAGTCTATGGTTCTCAACCAGACATGTGACATTTTAATGAGCTTGCAATAAAACACACCCCTAAATTCAGATTGCATCCTCCCCAAAATCAGCAACAAGAAATCATTTCTTATAGAGAAAAAAATTATAACCCCAAATATCCTTTTAATTCTTAAGTTCCAATCTTTGATCTTGGGCTTTGGCCTTTAAGATCTGGGCTGGGAGAGCAGGCAGAGAGGCACTTAAGGACTTAATGAAAGATCTGTTCCGATTGCTTCTGCCAACCTTCACCTAAAGCAGCTTCCTCCACTGAAAGGTCCAGAATCAGGTATAAACTACTAACACATCCCTATTCTGGTTTGAATGGTCTTGTCTTTGTGGCATAGAGACCAGCATCTCAAAGATCATATCAGTTCTAAATATTCCTGTGTTCTCCTTGCTCACCTATATGTCTAAATAGGTTATAAAAAGAGGAAATCAACCATTTTTAACTTTGGTGTTGAGTCTACACAGACCATCTCTGGTGAATTTAATCTGGCCAACCAGATAATCCTATAGGCCACAGGCTACTTCAGATGGGGATTACTTTGTTTTGGTTGCCCTCAGCTGTGGGTTTAACAAGGAATCCAGGCTCCATAGATTTTCTCCTCAAGCCAGAGGCCAGTGAGGTTTCTTTTAAGGAGGAAGAGACTGGGAACCTAAGAACCCACGTTGCCTTTTCTCTCAGTCCTTTCTGCTGGGGTTGGGAGTTGTTGTTTAGTTGCTCAGTCATGTCTGACTTTGCAACCCCGTAGATTGTAGCCCACCAGGCTCAGTCCATAGGATTTCCCAGACAAGAATGCTGCCATTTCCTCCTCCATGGGATCTTCCAGACTCAGGGATTGAACCCATGTCTTCTGCACTGCAAGAGGATTCTTTACTGCTGAGCCACGAGGGAAGCCAGCAGGAAATCTGGAAAGTTCTCCTCTTTCTGCTACACAGGAGAAGGTAGCAAGGTTCAGGGATGAATTGGGAAGCTGAGGCTTAAACAATTACTGCACTTGATAGTACAATTTGAGGCACTTTTGCTCCACCCCTTTCCTTCTGTATTTATAATAGACTATTGGTGACTTCAGCTATTAACTAGGGCGACTGCATTTCCCCAACTCCCAGAATGATTTCTACTCTTTTATCAATCTGATTTGGAATTTACTTCCTCTTTTAGACCTCAAATTGTTTCCTTGATTAGAAGAGCGAGGGATGAGGTGAGGAGGTTCTCCCTGGGAGGGAAATGTGGAAAGTGGAGTCTCAAGTCTCCCAGAAGAAGGGCAGCCAGGTCAGATAAAGGCCTAGCTCAGATGTGAGGTTTGAAGGGAAACCCTGGTTCCCTACTTCCCTCTTTTCCAAAGGCCTCTGTGGAGGACATCTTAAAGTGAGAGGAAACAGTTGGGAGCATCTACCAACCCAAAAAGGGCAACAGAAATATGCTTGCTCTCACCTCAATACTTTTCTCGTCAATCCTTCTGCAGCCACTGCCTGCCCCCTCCAACTTCCACCTCCCACCTCAACCCTTCTTTCCTTTGTCCATCCTCATCACTTGGCACTGAACAGTCTCTCACCCTCCCCCACTGCATCTCTCTTAAAAGAGTTGCCAGCTGGTCCCTCCCCACAACTTGTCCTGCTCCTCTGAAGCAGAGGGAGGGAAGCAGGGGTCCTGTGAAATGCTTTAAGCTTTTTCATAGTTGGGGGTTAAGTAAGGCTCACAGTTATTAAGAAAAGAGAAAGGCAGTGTGAGTCTGGTGATAGAGACAGAAAGTAGAAGAGAGCAGGCAAAGCAAGGGAACTGCCAAACAGAAAAAGGGAGCAGTGACACAGAGATGGAGAGAGACAACTTTGGGCCTCCTGCAGAGAGATGAGGACTCGCCCTGCCCTTTCTGGGGTGGGGAAACCTGAGAAGTTTTGAGGGTCCTCTCTGGGCCTGTCCCACCTGCTTTCCCTTCCTCCCCTTAGCTCAGTTGTTTACAGAGATCCTCCTCTGAACTCTTGCCCTCCTGGACTTGCCCTAGCCCCGGCCCCAGGGCTCAGCCAGGCAGACACCCTGACAGATTACAAATGAGCGTGGGTGTTAGATTGCGCCAAGCTCTTGTCCCCAGAGTCTGGAGGAGGGGAATCAATGGGCTCTACCTAAGAGCTTCCCTCTAGTTCCATCTCAGTCTGAACGGAGTGAAGGAGGCACTTCCTGTTCCCCTCCCCTCCCCCAACCATAACCCAACAGACACACCCAGCAGAAAGGGGTGAGACTCCCCTCCTGAGCCTCAAGACCCGCCACTCGCCACTCAGAAGCTCCCATTCTCTAAGCAAAGTCCTTTGATCTATTCTAGAAAATTCACTGGAAACTTGAGTAATCTTTAAGATATAACTGCTATTGAATTTACGGATTTGAGGCTTGGGATTTTGGGGGAGAGGGTGTGGGGCAGGAAGGAACCAGAAGAATGCACTACACTAGTTTAAAGCATTTCAGGAAAAGAATAAAAATTCCCTCGTCTTCACCTGTAAGTAAACATCACCTAGCTCTGTGCTCATTGTGGCTCTCTGGAGAGACACAGGGAGTTATTTGAGTCTGAGTGAGCGAGCCAGCTACAGCTATGGATGGCTAGAGAGAGGATAAATACATCCGGAGAGATGCGTTGATGGATAGGTAGGGAAGGAATATAAATATGGAGAGAGATGGAGGAACAGAGAGATGGATTGAGACAGAGAGAATATAAAAAGAAGCTGAGGGAGAGAAATGGATGTGTGAATGAGGAGAGAGTGGTTATGTGGAGAGGTGGAGAGGGGAATGGGGCATTTCTCATCCTCTTCTCCGCAGTTCTGTCATCTTGTCTTGCTCCTTGAAATGCCAGTTTCCCACCCCTCACTTAATGAATTCTTTCTCTAGATTCTAGGCCCTGCCTCACACCATTAGGTGTTTTTGCACCCTCTTCCTTCACAGTCATCCATTTGGCCCAAGACAACATACCTCACTTGGCTGTTCTAGCCCATCACCCCAAATTAGGAGAAAGAAACTCAGAGTGGGAGTTCTGGGCAAAGGAGGCTGGATTCCCCATCTCCTGGTCTACAGACTTGGGGAGGGGGTTGCTCCTTTGTGAGGTGAGGGGGGCGGTGGTGGGAAGAATGAAGGGCAGCTGGGTTGAATTTGTCCAAATCTAATAACCTAGGAGCCTATTGAAGGCCTTGGGGACTGAGAGGGGAGGAAAGTCTTGAATATTCCTCTAACTTTTGCCCCCTCTCCCTCTGGTCCCTTCTTTCCAAAAGTCTTTGAAGAAAGATGTTTTTGACGCTTCCATGTCGCCCTCAGATGGATGGGCTGCGGGTGATTGAAGTGTCTTTGTCATGCTAATGCTTGGGGGGTGATGGATGGGCGCTGGGGCTGCCAAACTGTGGCCCGCTGCGCCCATTGGCCTGAGAGAGATCACATGCACCCTTCCACCCCCACTCCCTACCCCCTTCCTGGGGGAGCGCTGGCCCAGGCGAGCTGGGTTAGGCCATGGATGCAAGCTTCGGTGCTGTGACATACTGCCGAAAGGTTGTAGGGCAAGAGGGTGTCTCCCCCAAACGGGCCGACCCTCCTGCGGCCTCCACGCATGGACTATAATAGGATGAACTCCTTCTTAGAGTACCCACTCTGTAACCGGGGACCCAGCGCCTACAGCGCCCACAGCGCCCCTACCTCCTTCCCCCCGAGCTCGGCTTCTGCTGTTGACAGCTATGCAGGCGAGACCCGCTATGGTGGGGGGCTGCCCAGCTCTGCACTGCAGCACAACTCAGGCTATCTGGCCCAACAGCCACCCTCGGCATTAGGGGTGCCCTTCCCCAGCTCTGCGGCCTCGGGGTACTCCCCGGCTGCCTGCAGTGCCAGCTACGGGTCTTCTCAGTACTACCCTCTGGGCCAGCTGGAAGGAGATGGAGGCTATTTTCATCCTACAAGTTACGGGGCCCAGCTAGGGGCCTTGTCCTCGGATGGCTATGGAACCGCTGGAGTGGGCCCAGGGCCCTACCCTCCACCGCAGCCCCATTATGGGAACGAGCAGACAGGGAGCTTTGCACCGGCCTGTGCTGATCTCCTCTCCGAGGACAAGGAATCGGCCTGCGCGTCAGAAACGAGCACCCCTACAGCCCAGACCTTCGACTGGATGAAGGTTAAGAGGAACCCACCCAAGACAGGTAGGGCTCAGACATGGCCACCCCCTCTCTGGGGGCTCAGAGCGGCTCTGCTGCTTTTGCACTGAGGTGTCCTGGGCGGGGTTCCTGTCTGCACCACCGGGTAGAGGCAGGTAAGAGCACTGTGCTCAGTCTCAGGTCAGGTGGGGTCTCTCCACCCAGTGAGTGCCCAGTTATCCTTAAGAGTAAGTCTCCAGACACACCTCTACTTCAATCTGTGTGCTCAGTGCAGGCCTAGGACCTGGTGTTCAGAGGAGGGGGAGCTGGGGGGTGGAAGTGTGGGGGGCTGCTCCAGGTTGCCTGGAGGGGTGCCTGGTGATCCATGGAAACTTTGAGAGCTGAAGCTGGATAGAATGGTGACTGGGGGTGCAGAGCTGCCGGGGCAGGGGGGCGGTGGGGAGGGGAAGGAGAAAGAGGAGAGAACTGACGTGGCCCTTCTCTTGCCCCGCCCCTAGCGAAGGTGTCCGAGCTGGGCCTGGGCGCGCCAGGTGGCCTCCGCACCAACTTCACCACTCGGCAGCTGACCGAACTGGAGAAGGAGTTTCATTTCAACAAGTACCTGAGCCGGGCCCGGAGGGTGGAGATCGCTGCCACCCTGGAGCTCAATGAGACACAGGTCAAGATATGGTTCCAGAACCGGCGCATGAAGCAGAAGAAGCGGGAGCGGGAGGGAGGCCGGGTGCCCCCAGCCCCTCCAGGCTGTCCCAAGGAGGCGACTGGAGACGCCTCCGACCAGTCCACGTGCACCTCCCCGGAAGCTTCGCCCAGCTCTGTCACCTCCTGAACTAAACCTCCCACCCGGGACTCCTCGGCACCAGAGCACCAAGGAGTCCTGTCCAGCTCTCTCCTCTGTTCTCCCTAATCTCAGCCTCAGCTCGACTATTTAGCCTGGGGCGCCAGTTCAGAGCTGCCTTTGGGAGGAATGGGGGACTGCTTTCCTCCAGTCTGGGCAGGGTGCTGATGGCTGGGGACCCTACCGGACCAGAGGCACGGGAGACCCAACCTGTCTAATGCGAGGGAAGGGCTTCCCTCTGCCTCTAATCTGGGGATCAGCCCTCGGGTAGGGTGGGAGCAAGTCCCAACCTCCCGGGTTCTCTTTTCCCTTCCAACTTCCATTTGTTCAGTCCAGTGCCTTTGAGCTTCGAGGACTCTCCTCTCCTGCACTCTTATCCTAACTCCCCCTTCTAGGCCCGGGACAGAGAGAAGGTTTCCTGTGTGGGAGGTATTTGGGTGCTGGCGTATGACCAAGGCTTAATCTCTCTAGTTGCCACAGACCTTACAATAGCACCAGCTGCCTTGTGACAGACCAAAAAGCTCCCCCCACCACCCCCATCGAACCCTATTAACCCCCTCCTGGCACATTTGTATTGCACTAGCGGCCTCCAGAGGTTGTTTTCTGAGACCTGTCCCCCCCTCCACCCCCCACCCGCGACTTCATCTCGAAGCTACCAAAATGTTTTGGAACTTGGTACTTCAGAGACTTCTGGAATGTTGTTTGAGGCTGGACCCCAGCAAGCCTCTACCAGGAAGGCGCAGGCTCGCCCCAACTAGTTCCTCCCCTATTTATTGCCTCCTGGAAAAGCCAGGACCTTCTTCCTCATCTCCACCCCCACCCCTGGTGCAGCCCAGGGAGGCCCAGGTGCAGGGAGAGCTCCGACCAGCATCAAGCATTTCTCTGAACCTTGGGACAGTGGAGACACCACTCTTTCTGGAAACCTGAGCCCCAAGCAACCGGGTTCTCTCTGTACCTCCAGCTACCTCATTTCAATAAATTCTGTTTTCCCCTCCTCCCGCCTCTTCTGCTCCTCTGTCTAGGGGTAAAGGAGGCTCTCTCCAAGAGCGCTGGGGTGGAGAAATGAGGAAAGAGTAGATGCAAGTTGGTTGAGTTGGAAGCATCTGAGCTTTATGATCTCAGTTGGGTAAAGAGAAGGACTTACTGGGTGGGGCCTAAGCAGAACCGGGCCCTAGGTTTCCTAATCTGACAGCCGTCAGCCCTCCGGTCATTGGAGGAACGTGGGAAGACCTGGAGGGAAAAGGCGGCGGGGAGGAAACAGTTTGGAGACCTTCCAGGGAGGAGAAAGGCAGGAAAAGAATAGTGGATCTGTTTGGAGAGAACAGAAAAGGGTGTGCAAAGAGGAGGAAGTTGGGGAAAGGGGAAGGGAAGGGCCCCTCTTCCCCTTCCCCCTCTTCCCTCTCCCATATCCAGAGCGAGGCTTGGCATAGAGTGGGCCTCAGTAAATATTTGCTGGGAAGACTATGTACTGTCCCGTTCCCGCCGATTCTAGCTTAGAGAAAGTCAGAGGGTGCGTCGCCCGACAAACCAGACTGGCACACAGGTTAACCCTTCCACTCCCGCCCCCAGGCCGGCGCCTTTCCACCCAACCGGGACATCGGCGCCCGGGAGCCGGCGCGGCTGGGAGACTCCGGCCGTACCCGCTGCCTCCGAAGTGCGGTCCATCCGGCTGACAGAGACCACCCGGGTCTCCAGCGCTGGACGGCGCGGGAGGCGCGGAGAAAGGGCCGAGGGGTCGGTGCGGTGCGGGGGAGACAGCGGCAGGTTGGAGCCCTGAGGGCCTGGGGTGGGTGGAGGAGGTAAACCGCAGTCCCGCGATGACCTTTTTACCTCGAAGCGCCCCGAGGCTTTCCAAACAAGCCGACACCGCGCCCACGCGGGTAGCAATTGTCTCCCTGCGGGTCCCACTGACCACAGGTCCCCTTTGGTCGGCGGAGACGGGGGCAAGGAAGGGGGCCAGGGTCGGGCAGCGCCGAGACGGTAGCAAACCGTCAGCTTTCCCGCCCTGAAGTGCAGTCCAGAGAACGCGGATCTGCGGCTTCCCGCCCGGTTTATTGATTCCGGGGAGCCCGGGAGCCCCAGTGCCTTGGACCAGGACAGCTGGGAGCGGGCAGCAGGAACAAGGGGGCATCTTGTCCACTCCATCTATTGATCTCTCGACCTTTCGAAGGAAGACAAGGAGCGAAAAAGACTAGCAGTGTGTGCAAGAAACGCCGAGCATTTGCTTCCTAATGAAATTGGTGCTGTTATAGGAGAGGCCAAGTTATCAATAATTGCACAGTCCAGCTGGAGAAGAAGACAAGTGGTTTGGAAGAGGAAGCTCATATTTCCCAGAAGCTGATGCTTTGCCCTCTGTGTTAAAAAAAAAAAAAAAAATATATATATATATATATATATATATTTGCTTTTCTGCATTTAATTGAAATTGCCACCAAGGTAAGTTTCCCCAAAGGGGTCACCTTGACAGAGGGCACAGAGCAGTGTCTATGGAAACAAAACTCCCTTTGCTTGCAGCCATTCGATGTCAGCTGATAGAGCCTTCTGGTTGGGGTATTTCTGGATCCTGTAAACTTTGGGCCACTGGGCAGAAAATCAAGGAGGAGGAAGGACCTTTTGTTAGAGCAGGACCCAAAGGATGATGACCCTGGACCTCAGACTGGGGCTCACAGGGCCTAGGGGAGGTTGATCTATTGGGTTTTTGGCCAGCAGAAGGAACCATTTGATCCCCCCACCCCATGGAGGGTTGAGGGGCAAAATTCTCTGTTAACAGGCTTGCTCAAAAGAATCCACAATACATCCGAGCGCCCCCCATCCTCTTTGATCCTAACTCCTTTCCTGCTTTGTACTCTCCCCAAATCCTACTTATCTGAGGCCTCAGACTGATCCACACGGAAGATATTTATTGCAGAAACAAAAGGTCACTATATTTTCCTATCTAAAATGACAAAGGAGTGGTTGGTACAAAAACAATCAAACAAGCAAAAACACATTGTTAAACTTTCCAGAATAGATGACACGCTGCTTCCTTCATAGTCTCCACCATGCCTTTCAGATAGGTGGTTTTTTTCACAGCCATTGAGGGGGCAAAGGGAATTCTATTTACCAGGAAATCTGAAAACACATTTTCTGCAAAATTTAAAGGCCTCCATTCCAACACCTCCATTTACAAGATCTCCAAAAAGTCTCCTGTTTTGAAAAGAAAACTCTTGAAATAAAGATACCCCCCCGCCCCTTGATTCTTCATGGCGGGGAAAGTTCTTCTCAGGTTGAAAGTTTGTCAAGGTTTCTGAGGAGTAGCTCCCGGCCCCTCCCCCACCATGTAGCCTCCGCTCCACCCAACCCTCTGCACCATCTGTTTCTCAGCCCTAAGTGTGAACTTTTCCTCTTTCATTTGCTTTTTTTCTTCAGCGTTTGTTCTTCCAATGTGAGGCCCTTTGATCTGGATGAGAGAGACAAGAAAAAGAGATTTAAAAAGGCCTTACTTTTAACGTGGATGTCTTTGTTATGAATATTCCTTGCACCAATACCACTGGGCTGCTGGAGGGGAGTTGGTGGGATGGGGCGTGGAGGAGGTGGGGAGGCTAGGGGCATCTCCTGATGATAAGAGCACAGAGATCCAGATGAACCTGAGAGGAAGGCCAAGATACGTGGGTTCACATCCTTCAGAGGGTTGGGTGGAGTGAGGCTACATGGTGGGCCCTGCTTCTCACAGCCTTGTGGCTTTGGGCAGGTTGCCCAGTTTAATTTTCTCCAAGATGGGCATCTATTTCATAGGGTTGATATTAATAAATAGGTTTATATGTATAAAATACTAAGGAGCAGTCCCTAATAAATAAATGTGAGCCATGATAACACCTATAATTATTAAAGGGAACATGTCCCTAATCAATTCCAGGGTACATCTTGACCCTTTGGGGTACACACACATTTTCACTTCTCACACTCATGTCTTGTCTGATCCCTGAATGGTGGATGAGACTAGGGACAGGTTCTCGAGCTAAGGACAGGTAGAGGGGATTCCCTTCTGAGCGCTGAGAACACTCAGGTGGGTCTGGTCGAGACCCTTTCCTCCAGCTCTCAGCCCACTCACCGGCAGAAGAGGAGAGTTGTCCTGGGCCTCCAGCACTGTCTCTCCCTTCTCTACTGGGAAAGTGAGTCAGAAGTCCTGAAGGCAGACACGTTGAGTTCCTAATTTAGAGTAGTGGAGGGCAAGGGCTCTGTGAAGCTTAGTTTTCAGTGTGGTTCCCCTTAGTTTTAGTGTGGTTCTCTTATCGGCTGGGTGAGTGAATTTATGCCAGTTAATCAGTTTCTCTGTGCTTCTGTTTCTTCAGATGTAAAATGAGGGAAGTTGAATAAGTGAGATACAAGAGACATGCTTAGATAACACTGCCTGGCAGTGTACAGTAGAGGTTTTCTATTTTAGGTATTCATATAAGACATTTTTTATTGAGGTGTGCTTGGCCTTGGTATTCTAGAAGCAGACATTCTCTAACCTTCATCCTCCAGCACCGTACCTGCAGACTCATGTGGTACCATAACCATGGAATTTGCTGCTGGGAAGTAAAACAGTTATGAATGAAAATGTTCAGGGTAGCCCCACAGAATACTAGTTCATAGCAAGTGCAGCAACAGAATGAGACATACTTTGGGCCAGACAGTCTCATTGTATAATTCTGGGAGCACATTCTCACTGTTGTCCATGACTTTGGCAGCCCCTGCAATTGTGCCAGATTTTATTTTGTGATGGTTTGGTCCTAGCTCTATGAACTTCCTTGCATGCCCTCTTTTATATGACTCAACCACAATATTCCAGATGCTTCATCTTTTGCAGTTTCATAGAACAGGAGTTGGAGATGCAAAATATTTAATGTCCATTCCTGGGAGAACAGAATGGCTCAAGCAGCTGTTGACTTCCATTCAAAGTAGGACCTCTTGGCCACTGTCATTCTCTTCATTGGGAAATAAGTAAATCAGGTGCTACAGAGAAGAAAAAACATTGTAGGAAGTCAGGAGACCAGAGCTTCCTCGACCAAGGGCGTCCTTGAATCAGTCACTTAACCTCTCTGTGCCTGCTTTCCCAGTCTTTAATATAAGTTGCATTATCTCACTTCAGCTTTACTCATCCTTCCTTCTGATAATAGAAGACGTAAGTGGGAAAGAATGTTAAACTTGGTCTGGGATAGGGGGTGGTAGGGAGGGGTGGGGAGAGCATCATGTTGTATGTATATAGCCTACAGGCTTAGTTAGAGCTAATTAAGATGACTTTCTCCCCCACCCACTCCAGTCAGTTTCCTCCAGCTCTCAAGATCAGTGGCCTGGGTCTAGACAATTCTGAGCCCTATAGCCCTTTCTACCTGGAGGGAGAACTTAGGAGGGAGGGAGCCCCACAAAACATGTGCTTTCTGTTCCTCAGAGGCCCCAAAGCTCCCTTCAGTTTACTCTGGCCTGACAGCTCTGTTTCAACCCCCACCTTGGAGATGAGGCAGCTCAGTATTTACTCAGCCAGAGAGGTTTGCCCAGAAGCCTGGCCTCCCCAGCCAGCTCCTGCTGGCTCTGCTCGGCAGCCCCCACCCCCTTCCCTTCCTGGTTCATGGAGAGTTCAGCCCTGAATGGCTTGCAGCCCCCCACCCCCCAGCCCCAGAGGAGCTGCCTGTCCAGGGGAGGCCAGAGGGCGGGGGAAGGGTCCCGGTCGTGGGGTCATGCCCTGGTCTCTCCACTCTTGCTGGACCAGTGCCTGGGCCTCCCAGAGGAGAGGCGACTCAGCAAATGATTGTCTTTTTGGGGAAGGGGTGTATGGAGATTGGCTAAAATGGGACTGTCAGGTTGGGGACATGATCCAGGACTGCAAAGGGCCATGTTATTAGTGTCATTGAACTACATCTAATGGTAGAAAAATTTGGTAAACTTGTAATAGCTTGGACTCTCTTTCCAGAGATACTAAAAGCCCCAAGACAATAAAGAAGTGACATGCATGTTATCAGCATCCACATATGAAAATAGCCTCTAACTTCCTGTTTAGCGTGTAAGATGCATGAAAGCTGAGATTTCGGTTTTGCTCATTGCTGCATTTCTAGTGCCTTCAACAATGCCGGGAACATAGTAGATGCTCAGTAAATATTTGCTGGACAAGTGAATATTGAAGCAAATTCCTCTTGTCTAGAAGTCGATCACTCACCAAAATGGTGTTCTGAAATGATGTCATTTCAGACGTTTAATTAGTCCAAGAGCGTTACCATGATCAATGGATTCATACGAAAATAATGAAAGTAGGGCGACAGATGGATGGGGACCTAGGAGGCATTTTCTTCTTTGACTTCCGTTCATTCATTAAAGGTATTTATCTCAGGCTAATGACAGAGTTCCCTTTGCAGCTCCAGAACAAGTGTGCTCCCAGGGCTCACCCATAGAGTTTTTGTTTGTTTGTTTTGTTTGGGCTTCCTTTACTGTAGCAAGTGTAAACTCAAGAAAAGACTCAATTTTAGAAATGTCAAGGGTTTGAAGGCCCAGCTGGATGTTTAGATTGGTAGAAATGTTGATAGAAAATAAAGAAACTGTCCTTCTGTAGGGAGATCTAGGCAGGTGGTTCCGCTGTGGACAAGCCTTCCTTTCTCTTCTGCATCACTCAACTCAACTCCACAGAGTGCGGTGTCCTTTATACACCAATGGACCAAGGTTTCCTTTTCTGAAAATGTTTGGGATGTCCTCCCCTTCTAGGCCCAATAAAGTGAAATCACACACGGGAGTGCTTAGGTTTGTTTGGGTCTGAAAGAGAACATTGAGGGGAGCATTACTTTTAATGCTTAACGGAAGTCAAGGGTGATAATGGTTATCTACTGGAAGTTTCTCAGGACTCTTGGGAAGATCATCCATTCTGGTATGGTTAGTTACCATTGTTGGAAATTGTTGGGCATTAATGACATCTTCTTGCTTACTCCCACTGTAGCCCTACACATGCGGATCCTGGTCACCTAACTTAAAGCAAGAAAAAGGAAGCGGAAAATGTCATGGAAAAGAAAAAATCACCTCCAGTCCCTGGAGTTCTTCTCTGGGGTTAGATTTCTAGATCAAGGGCCCCCTAAGAAGAACGGAGTTGGGGGAGGGAATTCCTCAGCAGTGACCTGAAAAAACTCAAAGGTTCAAGGGTCCTAGGCATGGTTCTGACAATTTTAACCAGAGTTCTCTGATTCTCCATTTCAGACACAGCCTTTGCTGGAAGCTAATGTTTTGGGGGCTGGGGAGCCTGAAGAGGCAGAAGCTGGACATCAAGCTGTGCAGAAGAAAAGCCTCCGAGGCATGTGTGAAGAAACAGGCTGGCAGTTGGCAGAAAGAGCTGTCCCACGATCTTCTAGAGCCCCGAGCTTCCCACCCTCCACCACTTCCAGTTACTCCACTGTCTCTCTACTTCACTCAGACATTTTTCAGAACTCAGTTTTCAATCCCCACCTTTGGGGCCTGGCAGGAGGGACACTACCCTGAGTTAGAGGAAGGCAGGAAGGCCACGCCTTCTCTGAAGGATGGGTGGGGTGAGGCAAGTTCCTAATCCTGCAGGGGGTCTGTATTCAGCAATTCAAATTCAGTGATTTGGGTGCATTGGATGGGGATTGCAAAGACACCTTTGAAAGGGTTTGCATGCTTGCCTTGCCACGCATTTCAAACCCCGTTGAAATCCACACCTTGACACATTCCCAAAGAGACATGCCAACTTCTCTCACACGTTCACAGACCTATCTATAAACAAGCATAGTTACTTGTGCCTCCGAACTACAACCAAACAGACCTTGTACACAGTTCTGCACACGTGGCTGCAACAGTCAGAGAAAGCAATCTGGGGAGACAAGTATTGTTACCTGCGTGGGAAGGTTCTCTTTCTCTTCTCTCTTTGGAATTTATGTTTTGACTGTTAAGTGGTATAAAATGAAGTTTTGAAGAAAAGTTGTCTGCATAGAGGTGAAAAGAAAGAGGGCCTTTTACTCACTTTTCTCTAATCCATCTCTACAGAATCCCCAGGATAGAAATGAAAAGGAAGGAGGCAAGTTATGAGTCATTTCTCCATGTTGGGTGGCATGTGGCTATGCACTCAGTGGGAAAGCAAAATTAAGAGAAAGTGAAACAAGCAAACAATCCCAAACAGGACTTCTCCTTCACAGAGTACCAGAGATCTGGAGGGCTGATTTTTTTTTCCCCCTGGTTTTTATTTGGGTGTTTGGACCAGAGTTCAGTAGACTTTACCTGAGTTTTCCTACCTTGAGTAGAAAAAAGAAAAAGAGCTTGTGCTTATCCCTAGAATGTAATGATGAAGAACAGAGAGACAGACACAAAACAAAAGAAAGAAAAGCATCCAGTTAGTGCTCAATATTAGTCCTTGCTTTGGGTTCTTCAACATCCTATTTAAAAAAAAAATTCAAAAGTGTGTTAAATAAATCTACCAAAAATAATCAGAGTGTCTTCCAGAATCCTCCCTTTATGAAAAACTCCCTCTGTTTTACTAGAGAAAAAACTTTGTTTTTTTTTTAAAATTCCTCTCTTTGAATACTGTCTCTAAGTCAAAGGGTTGTGGAAACTGGAAAAATGTTTTGCTTTACTCTTTCTTTTCCTCCAGCCCTCTTATACATAGTTCTCTGAAAAACAGGATCCTAGTTTGAATTTAACTTAATCAGTACAAAATACTTATTGCTTTTACATCTTCTGCATTGGCCAGGGGCTGAGCAGGTCCCAATCTCAGATTTCTCCCTTGGAAAACAAGAAAAGACAGGATTCTCTCTCTTTTCTCTCTCCCCAGAATTCTCAAGTTTAGTTTTCAGTCTTATTTTTGGTGACAAGTGTAAATGTTTGTTCAGTTGCTGAGACATAACTCAGATTCTTCTCTGGGGTCAGGAGTCCTCTTCCATCCTCTCCTTTCAACTGAGGCAGGGCTCCAGACATAGATAGTTTTTTTGAATCAGAGTGGGTCTCACTCAGCACCCTTTCTGCCTCTTTCCATTTCAGCCTGGAAATGAGAGCTGTTTCCTGAATCATAGGGTCCATTTTCTCTTGAGGTCCGAAGCTCTTGATTGGGAAAGGAGAGAGAAAAGCTCATGGGTCCCTAATATGTGTGAATAGTAATCTTTCTATGTAGACTTTCCTTTCCTCCCAACACACACACACACACACACACACACACACACACACACACTTCTGCAAACTTAATGAAGGGTTTTTAAGGTTTAAAGGATTGTAAAGGCAAAAGGGAGAGGTGTTTTTGTTCAGACCTCTGGCTGCTGCTAAGTCACTTCAGTAGTGTCCGACTCTGTGCGACCCCATAGACGGCAGCCCACCAGGCTCCCCAGTCCCTGGTATTCTTCAGGCAAGAACACTGGAGTGGGTTGCCATTTCCTTCTCCAGTGCATGAAGTGAAACATGAAAGTGAAGTCGCTCAGTTGTGTCTGACTCTCAGCGACCCCATGGACTGCAGCCTTTCAGGCTCCTCCGTCCATGGGATTTTCCAGGCAAGAGTACTGGAGTGGGGTGCCATTGCCTTCTCCGAGACCTCTGGCAGATGTTGCCAAATTCAGACTTAAATTGAAGAAAGTAGGGAAAACCACTAGACCATTCAGGTATGATCGAAATCAAATCACGTACAATTATACAGTGGAAGTGAGAAATGGATTCAAGGGATTAGATCTGATAGACAGAGTCCCTGAAGAACTATGGATGGAGGTTCATGACATTGTACAGGAGACAGGGAGCAAGACCATCCCCAAGAAAAAGAAATGAAAAAAAGCAAAATGGCTGTCTGAGGAGGCCTTACAAATAACTGTGAAAAGAAGTAAAAAGCAAAGGAGAAAAGGAAAGATATACCCATTTGAATGGAGAGTTCCAAAGAATAGCAAGGAGAGATAAGAAAGCCTTCCTCAGTGATCAGTGCAAAGAAATAGAGGAAAACAATAGAATGGGAAAGACTAGAGGTCTCTTCAAGAAAACTAGAGATATCAAGGGAACATTTCATGCAAAGATGGGCTCAATAAAGGACAGAAATGGTAGGAACCTAACAGAAGAAGAAAATACTAAGAAAAGGTGGCAAGAATACACAGAAGAACTATACAAAAAAAAAAGATCATCACGACCCAGATAATCATGATGGAATGATCACTCACCCAGACATCCTGGAATACGAAGTCAAGTGGGCCTTAGGAAGCATCACTACTAACAAAGCTAGTGGAGGTGATGGAATTCCAGTTGAGCTATTTCAAATGTTGAAAGATGATGCTGTGAAAGTGCTGCACTCAATATGCCAGCAAATTTGGACAACTCAGCAGTGGCCACAGGACTGAAAAAGGTCAGTTTTCATTCCAATCCCAAAGAAAGGCAATGTCAAAGAATGCTCAAACTACCGCACAATTGCACTCATCTCACACGCTAGTAAAGTAATGCTCAAAAATCTCCAAGTCAGGCTTCAATAGTACATGAACCGTGAACTTCCAGATGTTCAAGCTGGAATTAGAAAAGGCAGAGGAACCAGAGATCAAATTGCCAACATCTGTTGGATCATTGAAAAAGCAAGAGCATTCCAGAAAAACATCTACTTCTGCTTTATTGACTATGCCAAAACCTTTGACTGTGTGGATCACCACAAACTGTGGAAAATTCTGAAAGAGATGGGAATACCAGACCACCTGACGTGCCTCTTGAGAAATCTGTATGCATGTCAGGAAGCAATAGTTAGAACTGGACATGGAACAAAAGACTGGTTCCAAATAGGGAAAGGAGTACGTCAAGGCTGTGTACTGTCACCCTGCTTATTTAACTTATATGCAGAGTACATCATGAGAAATGCTGGGCTGGATGATGCACAAGCTGGAATCAAGATTGCTGGGAGAAATATCAATAAGCTCAGATATGCAGATGACACCACCCTTATGGCAGAAAGCGAAGAGGAACTAAAGAGCCTCTTGTTGAAAGTGAAAGAGGAGAGTGAAAAAGTTGGCTTAAAACTCAACATTCAGAAAACTAAGATCATGGCACCTTGTCCCATCACTTCATGGCAAATAGATGTGGAAACAGTGACAGACTATTTTTTTGGGCTCCAAAATCACTGCAGATGGTGACTGCCATGAAATTAAAAGATGCTTACCAACCTAGACAGCATATTAAAAAGCAAAGACACTACTTTGCCAACAAAGGTCCATCTAGTCAAAGCTATGGTTTTTCCAGTAGTCATGTATGGATGGGAGAGTTGGATTTTAAAGAAAGCTGAGCACAGAAGAATTGATGCCTTTGAACTGTGGTGTTGGAGAAGACTCTTGAGAGTCCCTGGGACTGCAGGGAGATCCAACCAGTCCATCCTAAAGGAAATCAGTCCTGAATATTCATTGGCAGGACTGATGCTGAAGCTGAAACTCCAATACTTTGGCCACCTGATGTGAAGAACTGACTCATTTGAAAAGACCCTGATGCTGGGAAAAATTGAAGGCAAGAGAAGAAGGGGACAACAGAGAATGAGATGGTTAGATGGCATCACCGACTCTATGGACATGAGTTTGAATAAGCTCCGGGAGTTGGTGATGGACAGGGAGGCCTGGAGTGCTGCAGTCCATGGGGTTGCAGAGTCAGACATGACTGAGCCACTGAACTGAACTGGCAGATGTAGAGAGAAACACCTTCCCAATAATGAGATACCATTAACTACTAACCCAGCTTTCAAATCAACATTGCCTTTGGATATTTTGATGACCATCTAGCTGCTTCTTAGCTCATAGAGAGAGATGGAATCTGTTCCCTTCTCTCTCTCCCCACATACTTCCTGAACATAATCCAAGAGTCTTTTGTTTCTCCTTAGGTGAGTAAGTTTCCCAAGATGTATCACTGCTGAAGCTGAAAACTGCTGGGAATTCCTTGCTTATTTCAACCTCACTGATGCCCATCTGAGAAAGACTTAGAGAATGAAAGTGGGACAAATAAAAGTGGGCAAAAGCACAACAAAAAGCTTGGATATGGAAGGAATGTAAAGACTTTATCCTTTATACCCTCATTCAATCTTTACTACCATATTCTGGAGTTGGCACCACTTGCAATGGGGAGATCACAATTTATAAGGGAGATTCCCCTGATTTTGAACTGCTTTATATACTAGAAAATACTCCTTTATATGGAATAGGAGTTTGTCTCCTTAGGACTTGCATGTTACTCCTTTGCTGCCTTCTGGAGGCAACCCACAGCTCTTAATTGCTTTTCCACAGGCTTTGTCTCCAAATATTTGAAGGGAGCTGTCATGTATACCCCTCGAGTAATATACATTTCCAGTTCCTTAATTTGTTTCTCCTAAGACCTGCTTTCCAGATCTTTCCTCATCCTGCTCTTTCTTCCTTAGTTAATATTTTCTACAAAACAAAGTATCTAGAATTGAGCAGAAAATATAAAGTGTGATTAGACCAGGTCTAAGTAGAGTGGAAATTTATATCCCTCGATCTGGGCACTATATTTCTGTTGGTACAGATAGGATAGCTTGAGCAGGGAAAGACAATGAAGTAGGCTGGTGAGAAATGGGAGGAATCCTTTCTCTCTTTCAAACTGTGTCCATCTACTTGACCTCTAGGGCTGCATTAGTCACTGATACTATGATCCAGACAAATCCCCAAGGTCGGTGAGGAAGTGGCCAGATTGGTAGCCATTGTGGGGAACAAACATTTGCTGAGCTGAGTCTGTGTAATTTGTGAGAAGAGAAAGGAGCATTAGAGTAGAGAAACAATGTGGAAGGTGAGAAGGAGCAGCCTTCTTATCTCAAGAGAAGGAAGTGCATATTTACCTGGGCTAAGACAGCTTCTCCCGTTCTGCTGTCCAGGTAACGCTACTTCTTTGGCAATGCTTTTTCCCTACTTCCCTTCTTGGCGGCAGCTGTTATTATTTTTGTTATCGTTGTTGTTATTGACATTTATATAACACTTGGCTATTAGCCTTTACATCTCATCACATCTCTGGGAGGTTAGTATGATCATTGTTCTCACATATGAAGAGCCCAAGGCTCAGAGAAAATAAGTAATGTACCCAAGATCACATATCTGAAAAGCAACATATCATTTCCTTTTTCTGCCTCTGACCCTCTAGAATTTATATGTAAGTCCACATATCTGGATGCAATGCATTTAGGATGTCAGCCTGTCTTCCACCTCATCCTACTCTTAACCCTGCCTTAGCTCTCAGACCACCAGTTGTTGTTTACAGAGTCTGAAGTCACTGCTTTTTTCCTGTAGAAGAAGACAAATCAAGCAGACTACCCCAATATTCAAGATGACCAGGTTTAACTAGGGAGTGTGTGTGTGCATATATATGTGTGGGTGTAACCCTTAAAGATCAAGAATTCCTGCAAATAGAGTCCAAGTCACATATTGGTTGACTCCTGGATTCTATGAAAACCCCTATGGTCCAGGGCTTGTCCATTATGGGAGGTTTTGCTTCAGGAATCTTCCACTTAGGGGGGGTGTCTTCTCCAAGTTTGGAAATATGTAGGCACTTTGAACGTAATTGACCTTGATGTTGAAGGGTTCAGGTTTGGCATATTACAGCAAGCCTGAGGGGAAGGGGGCTATTAACATGAATTTGGGAAAAGGTTCTCATTGAGAACCCATTACGTTGGGTATATGAATGTTATGACTTCCTAGGTACTAGGAGTTGTGATACAGGGATGGATAAGAAGTGGAGGTTTTCAGCTTTTTTGCCCAGGTATCTGCTTTCACGTGAATCAGCCTCCCCCTACACCTCTCCTGTCCCTCCCCCACTCAATTGGAGATCCTGATCATGGTAGACATATAGATCAGAGCTTTGAAGCCTTTGAGTAATAAGCAGATCAAAAATCTCCAACTCCTTCCACCTGTGAGCCTCCTGGCACTGGCCAACAGAGTCAGGCTCAAGGCAGCCAGAAAGGCAGAAGCCTAGAGGCCATGAGGAGCTTCCCCTCCTGTAGCTCAGTCCTGATCCTGGGGACTAACAGAGTGGTTCTGACAGCAGAATTAACATGATGGGAAGTCTAGGGTGAGACAGGAAGAGGAGAGAGAAGGGACACAGTTGGATTAGGGTCTGGCATCTACTCTCCTGCTTTATGCAAATGTTGCTTTAGCCCCAGAGAAGCCACATTCCAGGACTAGTTTGATGTTTATTTAAAAATACACAGAATTTGCAAGCCATCTGGAAAAGGCTCTGAAGAGGCTCCTGATAAGGGCATCTCACCATATCCCAGCAGCAGGGCAGTAAATCTAGAACATGCAGAAACATCAAAAAAAGCCCTTCCTTGATCAGATGTTGTAAAGAATTTGCCAAGTGTGCAGATAAGGAGATCACTAGAGAGAGTGCATGTGTGAGTCCTTCAGAGAAAGCCCATTTATTTTCTCCGCCTCTGTTACCTTCTGCTGTCTAGCCAAGCGAGGCCTGCACAACAAGGGGAGGTGGGTGAGCACTGGCTGTGAGGCTATGCAGCCCAAGTCACATATGGCCTCTCTTCCCCAGGTGCCCCGCAACACAGGAGGGTCTCTGCCTTTCCTTATCAGTTTTGAAATACGAGGCACAGAGACTCAATGGCTGCCAAGGGAAAAGGCTATCACAGAGCAAATACCTGAAGGGGAGAGACATATTTGAGAAAGAACAGATAACATTTTCAACATATTTAGAGATCCCAGCCCTCGTCCATCTTCAGTATCCCTTCACCTGAGCTTTTACCAATAAGATGTGTCAAACAAATTAAACTGTTCAGGGGAAGGCATCTTACCAGTCCTTTTTTCTTGTGTTGAAGCTGGCCTGGAGACAACCATGCTGAAATAATGGGTCTTGGTAATTTCACAAGCTAAGGGACTCCAAGCATGCCATATTGTTTTTCTTTTTTCTTTAATAAAACCAACTGCTTTTTATTATTCAATTCCAGAAACCTTTCACAAGATGGTACAAAAAAGAAAGAAAAAGAAACACACCCCTGCCTAAAACTTTACAACCACAACTCAGCTAATGATATTTTTTCCATTGTTCCCAGTAAGCTCCAAACCCATTGTGTGCAAAGCCCATTTTTCCATGCATCTAAATGATAGATACAGGCTATGATATTCTTTATTTTATTTGTAGCAGCCTGGAGAAGGAAATGGCAACCCACTCCAGTGTTCCTTCCTGGAGAATCCCAGGGACGGCGGAGCCTGGTGGGCTGCCGTCTCTGGGGTCGCACAGAGTCAGACAGGACTGAAGCGACTTAGCAGCAGCATGCAGGTGCAGCCAAACACAAAGCTTCAGGACAAACTGTATAGAAACGTTACAATGTGGGATTTGAATTTAAAATATGAAACACAAAATCTACACAAAACTGATAACAATCAAGCACAGATATCAGGACTGAAATTTATAATCCATGTGTGAAAGGAAGTCTTGTTTCCTTTCAAGTTTTTTATTCTGCTATAGAACAGTCGAGATGAAGATGTAAAGCTTTGTGGTTAGTTTAAATTATATACTCTGTAGGTATTATACCAATTTAAAAAGTTACACATAGACCAACAGATGTCCATCAGCTCATCTGGGTTGACCAGATGCTCCAGCTGGACTGCAGAAAACAAACCAGACCAATGTGGAAAGAAAATCCACCTGTGCAATTTGCAGAGTTTACTGATGGGCACATTGCACTCCTGATCCATGATGGCTACTGCTTTCTTCATCAGAGCTATATCATTATAGGCGTCACACCTCTGACCACCTCCTGAGCCCTGAGTGCTATCAAATTCTTGAAGCTCTACCTCCTCGGTGTCTCCAATAATATTTGGAACTTCTGGTCTAGATGGCAGAAGATCTTCTAATTCAGAAAGCTTGTCTAGGTCGATACAGTTGTTTTCAGGAAACTGCACATCAAACTTTACGTAAAGATCATCTTTTTCAAAGGGATTATGATATTGTGGCATTCCTTCACCTTGAACTATAAGAACACATCTGGTTTGATTACTTTGCCAGGGGGGTATTTTACCACAATCTGATGTCCATCAAGGTGCTTAAATGTGAACTGAAATCTACACAGAGCTTCAACAAGTCCTATCTTTTATGTCATATGCAAATCATTCCCATCTCTCTGGAACACCTCATGTTCTTTTTCTTGTAGCAAAAGAACAACATCTCCTGGGTCCACTCCTGGGACCTGGTCTGCTTCCCCAGTAAATGTAATTCTCTGTCCATGTTTCATGCCTTTGTCAATGTGGTCTTCAAGAATCTTGACTTCTTTAATCACCTTCTTCCCTTCACATTTTTTACAGTGGTCCTTTTCATTAATTACCTCTCTTTCTCCGTTACAGTCAGAACACACAGACTGCCTCTGCTGTACCATTCCTGGAGCCAGCTGTTTGATCATGATTTGTACACCTCGACCCCGAGCAGCACTACCCTTCTGAATAGCTCCAGACTTCTCACCTTGGCCACTGCATGCACCACAGAGTGCATTCTTGCTAAGTTGCCCGTTTGGTTGTCTTGCCATTACACGGGTCTTCTAAAAATACTTTGAGCGGATGCATCATGTCTTCTCCTCTTCTTCTGCCATTTTGACTTATGCTCTGATTGACCATGAAGCCAAATAAGCCTCTACCAAAAATGTGAGAGAAAATATCATCCATGCCACCACTTCCACCACTACCCTCCCGAAGACCTTGTTCTCCATATCTGTCATATAGTTCCCGCTTCTCAGGATTTGATAGTACTTCATATGAAAAACTTATTTCTTTGAATCTGTCACCAGCATTTGGACTTATAAGGATAGTATTCTTTGTCTAACTTTCTATATGCCTTCTTCAGTTCGTTCTCGCTGGCGCCACACGGGACGCCCTGGATGTACAGTTTCGTGTTGGCCATGTTCGCCATGGCGGCCGGCCCGGCAGCGCACAGGCAAGAAGGCGGAGAAGCAGGAGGAGTGAAGCTGGGCCCTAAGCAGCGGCGGCGGCGGTGTGGGCTGAGACAGCGAGCAGGCATGCTATATTTTACCTTCTTTGCAGATAGTCACACTCAACCCCTTGACCAAAAGGAGTATCAATTTTTGCCAAAATCATTAAATAGTAGTGATGGGGGAATTACAGTTCTTTCTTTCTCTCAACAGTTCTTTATTAAAACTACTAGAGACGAAAACAGGATTAAAACTGAATAACCCATTGAAAGGCAGAGTTCCAAAAAATAGCAAGGAGAGATAAGAAAGCCTTCCTCAGTGATCAGTGCAAAGAAATAGAGGAAAACAATAGAATGGGAAGGACTAGAGATCTCTTCAAGAAAATTAGAGATACCAAGGGAACATTTCATGCAAAGATGGGCTCAATAAAGGACAGAAATGGTAGGGACCTAACAGAAGCAGAAGATATTAAGAAGAATGTGTGGCAGGAATACACAGAAGAACTATACATAAAAGATCATCACGACCCAGATAATCACGATGGTGTGATCACTCACCTAGAGCCAGACATCCTGGAATAAGAAGTCAAGTGGGCCTTAGGAAGCATCACTATGAACAAAGCTAGAATAGGTGATTGAATTCCAGTTGAGCTATTTCAAATCCTAAAAGATGATGCTGTGAAAGTGCTGTACCCAATATGCTAGCAAATTTGGACAACTCAGCAGTGGCCACAGGACTGGAAAAGGTCAGTTTTCATTCCAATCCCAAAGAAAGGCAATGCCAAAGAATGCTCAAACTATCAAACAATTGCACTCATCTCACACTCTAGTAAAGTAATACTCAAAATTCTCCAAGTTAGGCTTCAACAGTATGTGAACCATGAACTTGGAGATGTTTAAGCTGGAATTAGAAAAGGCAGAGGAACCAGAGATCAAATTGCCAACATCTGCTGGATCATCAAAAAAGCAAGAGCATTCCAGAAAAACATCTACTTCTGCTTTATTGACTATGCCAAAGCCTTTGACTGTGTGGATCACCACAAACTGTGGAAAATTCTGAAAGAGATGGGAATACCAGACCACCTGACGTGCCTCTTGAGAAATCTGTGTGCATGTCAGGAAGCAACAGTTAGAACTGGACATGGAACAAAAGACTGGTTCCAAATAGGGAAAGGAGTACATCAAGGCTATATATTTAACATATGCTTATTAACCCTGCTTATTTAACTTATATGCAGAATACATCGTGAGAAACACTTGGCTGGATGAAGCACAAGCTGGAATCAAGATTGCTGGGAGAGATATCAATAACCTCAAATATGCAGATGACACCACCCTTTTGGCAGAAAGCAAAGAAGAACTAAAGACCCTCTTGATGACAGTGAAAGAAGAACATGAAAAGTTGGCTTAAAACTCATTATTCAGAAAACTAAGATCACAGAATCTTGTCCCATCATTTCATGGCAAATAGATGGGGAAACAGTGGAAAGAGTGATAGACTTTATTTTTGGGGGCTCCAAAATCACTGCAGATGGTGATTGCAGCCATGAAATTAAAAGCTGCTTCCTCCTTGGAAGAAAAGTTGTGACCAAACTAGACAGCATATTAAAAAGCAGAGACATTACTTTGCCAACAAAGGTCCATCTAGTCAAAGCTATGGTTTTTCCAGTAGTCATGTATGGATGTGAGAGTTGGACTATAAAGAAAGCTGAGTGCCAAAGAATTGATGCTTTTGAACTGTGGTGTTGGAGAAGACTCTTGAGAGTCCCTTGGACTTCAAGGAGATCCAACCAGTCCATCCTAAAGGAGATCAGTCCTGAGTGTTCATTGGAGGGACTGATGTTGAAGCTGAAACGCCAATACTTTGGCCACCTGATGTGAAGAACTGACTCATTTGAAAAGACCCTGATGCTGGGAAAGATTGAGGGCAGGAGGAGAAGGGGACGACAGAGGATGAGATGGCTGGATGGCATCACCGACTTGATGGACATGAGTTTGAGCAAGCTCTGGGAGATGGTGAAGGACAGGGAAGCCTGACATGTTGCAGTCCATGGAGTCACAAGAGTTGGACTGAGCGACTGAACTGACTGAACCCATATTAGGATCATGATTGTTGCTCAGTCACTCAGTCATGTCTGACTTTTTGTGATCCCGTGGACTGTAGCACGCCAGGCCTCCCTGTCCACCACCAACTCCTGGAGTTTACCCAAACGCATGTCCATCAAGTCAGTGATGCCATCCAACCATCTCATCCTCTGTCGTCCCCTTCTCCTCCTGCCCTCAATCTTTCCCAGCATCAGGGTCTTTTCAAATGAGTCAGTTCTTCACATCAGGTGGCCAAAATATTGGCATTTCAGCTTCAACATCAGTCCCTCCAATGAACACTCAGGACTGATCTCCTTTAGGATGGACTGGTTGGATCTCCTTGAAGTCCAAGGGACTCTCAAGAGTCTTCTCCAACACCACAGTTCAAAAACATCAATAACAAAGTAATATCTCTGTTTTTTAACATGCTGTCTAGATTGGTCATAGCTTTTCTTCCAAGGAGGAAGCATCTTTTAATTTCATGGCTGCAGTCACCATCTGCAGTGATTTTGGAGCCCCCCAAAATAAAGTCTGTCACTGTTTCCACTGTTTCCCCATCTATTTGCCTTGAAGTGATGGGACTGGATGCCATGATCTTAGTTTTCTCAATGTTGAGTTTTAAGCCAGCTTTTTCACTCTCCTCTTTCACCTTCATCAAGATGCTCTTTAGTTCCTATTAGCTTTCTGTCCTAATGGTGGTGTCATCTGCGTATCTGAGGTTATTGATATTTTGCCCGGCAATTTTGATTCCACCTTGTGCTTCATCCAGCCCGGCATTTTGCTTGATGTACTCCTCATGTAAGTTAAATAAGCAGGGTGCCAATATACAGTCTTGACATAGTCCTTTCCTGATTTTGAAACAGTCCATTTTTCCATGTCCGGTTCTAACTGTTGCTTCTTGACCTGCATACAGGTTTCACAGGGATCATGCTAGAGTTCTTTTATAGGTCAAGTTAAGGCTTCATGAGCCTCTTCAGCTCTCACTTTCATCTTTCCCATCATCAGCACTGCTTGTTAGCTAAAGAAATGGAGGGAAAAGGAATTTCAATTAATTGGAGGCAACATTAAAGGAATCCAAGAGTGCTCCACACATGACAGGCTTGCAGAGAGGGTTCTGATGGGAGATCCACGACAAGCCAAACAAAAGGAGTGAGGAGGAGGTGGGGTGTATTCTGAGGAATTAATAATCTGAAATGTACTACCAGGAAGAGACTAATTCCAGATTCCTACAGCTTCAAATTCTCTTAAAATAGAAGGATAGCTGGGAGGCAAGAAAATTCTTAAGACTTACATTGTGAAAATATGAGGTCACCAGTTTAAAGAATGAAAACATACTGGGTTTTATGAGGGGATCTCGAAAAATGAGAAGAAGAGAAGACAGAGAAAGCTGGGTGTTTAAGTCTCTTTCCTTTTAGAATTGGTATACATGTTCCTAATGTTCTTGGCCTTTCATATATCCTTGAGACCTGGTCTTACCTGGTTACATTTCCCTCCAAAACATGGGACGCTTTTCTATTTTGACTTCTAATAAGCTCTTCCATTTGCCTGAATGATTTTCTACTCATTCTGCATCTGGAAAACCTCATTCGTCTTCCAAGATGCAGCTCAAATATTTCAAGGAAGACTCCCACCATCCTTAGCCAGAGTGAATCTCCATCCTTATCCGCTCTGCGCATGTCTCTTAATTCCACCACTGGGCCCTTACATTGCAAGTTTCTTGTTCT
Source organism: Bubalus bubalis (assembly GCF_019923935.1). Taxonomy (NCBI): domain Eukaryota; kingdom Metazoa; phylum Chordata; class Mammalia; order Artiodactyla; family Bovidae; genus Bubalus; species Bubalus bubalis. The sequence goes on along the minus strand of NC_059159.1, from coordinate 25,107,819 downwards.
TACGTCTGTTCATTTTTGTATCCTTGATACCTGGGGGGGGAGACATATCTTGTAAATAAATATGAAATACTGAAAAGGTAAGTGAATGAAGACAAGAGTAAAGATGAGTAGATCGAACATTTGGCATAGGTGACATAATATTAACAACAGACAGATGTAACAAATATATTTAATTTTGAGTTTTCTCCCTTCTTCACATAACATAGAGATCTTCAAGATTTAAGCAACAATAACTTTAGTAAGGAGGGTGTTTGTCTCACTAACTCACCTCTAAGGCATCATTCAGTTCCAGGTGCTATATTTTAAGAGCATCTTAGACTCCCTGAATTGGAACGGACCATGAAGATTATTTGGCCCAATCTCATTTTTATGACAACGTTTTCATCAAGTGGTTGTCCAGCCTCTGATTGCAACTCACCCATCACCAGAGTCAGGGAGCTAACAACTTCCTGACACAGTCAGTTTTTTCTTCAAACCTTATTTAACATGAGATTTGTTTTAATGAACTTTCTCCCTTTGCTCCTAGGGCTTAATCCTTTAGCTATCAGAAGACAGTCATAATGCCTTCCCTACCTCAGTCTTTCCCACTCCTGGTGAAACCCTGTTATCCTTCAGCAGCTCATTATATGACATGACAATATCACCCAAGAAACCAGAGGAATATGCTTTGACCACGCCGGACGCAGAGTATAGACTGTTCTGCATAGTGCCACCAGCACAGAAGTCCATTAGGACTGTAGCATTTTCCTTATTCTTGCAATCCTACCAGCTACTTATGGAGGCTTGTTGAATATTCACTTATGTTTCAAGCTCTTAACACACAGTGTCTCATTTAATTCTTTTCCTATTTTGTACATGATGAAACTGAGACTTGTAGAGGGTAAATACTTGCCCAGAGTCACACTATGAGTACTGCATTTCTATTAATACAGCTTGTGATTATTTTTTGTTTTGTTGACTTTTTGGGGGCAGTCATAACCAGAGTTAACTCCTACTGAAACATCTAACTATTTTCTGCATGTGTGATGACTTGGTCATTATTTCCACCTTCATAAAGCAATTAAGAAGTTTTTTTTCCCTAAAAGTTTATAATACAAATTTTCAAATATTGAGAAAATATTGAAAGAATAGTACAATGAACACTGTACATCTACCTGAATCCAGTGGTTATCATTTTGTCAGGTTGGTTTTATATAACTTTTTATTTATACATCTATCTTTCCATCCATGAATTTCAAAATAAGTTGCACTTCTCCCTTAAATTTTTTGTATGCATTTCCTAAGAATAAAAAATATTGTCCTATGTAACCAATTGTCACACCTAAAAAAGTTAGCAATAATACCCAGTCCTTACAAACTCCTTTAACTTTCCCAAAATATCTTTTGCAAAAAATTGTGGTATAATACACATCACATAAAATTTACAATTTTAATAATTTTTAAGTGTACAGAGCACAAGTGTTAAGCACATTCACTTTGGTGCAAACAATTCTAGAACTTTTTTCATCTTGAAAAACTGAAACTCTGTATCCATTAAATAATCACTCCTCATTCCCTTTTTCCCCAGCCCATGATAACTACCGTTGCATCGTCTATCTCTATGAATTTGACTATTCTGGATACTTCACGTAAGTGAAATCATACAATGTTTGTCATTTTTATGACTGGCTTATTTCACTTAGCATAATGTTCTCAAAATTCATCCATGTTGTAGTGTGGGAAATATAGATTTTCCATCCTTTTTTAAGGCTGAATTACATTCCATTGTGTGTTTATATCATATTCATTTACCTGTTGATGGACACTTGAGTTGCTTCTACCTTTATGCTATTTTGAATAGTGCTGCTATGAACATGAGTGCATAAGTATCTTTTGAAGCCTTTATTTGAATTCTTTAGAGTATATACCCAGAAGTGGAATTGCTGGATTATATGATAATTCATATAATTTTGAGGGGAACCTTTATACTGCTTTCCCCAGCAGCTGTGCACTTCTTACCAACAATGCGCAAGGGTTTTAATTTCTTTACATCCTCACCAATGCTTCTTTTCTTTTCTTTCTTTCTCTTTTTCTTTGATGGTAGCTATTCTAATGGATGTGATGTGGTTTCTCACTGTGGTTTAAATTACTTTTCCTTAATGATTAGTGATGCTGGACATCCTTTCATGTGCTTATTGGCCATTTGTATATCTTCTTTAGAGACATGTCTATTCAAGTCCTCTGCCTATTTGTAATAGAGTTGTTTATTTTTTGTTGTTGAATTGTAAGAGTTCTTTATACATTCTGGATATTAACCCCTTCTCAGATATAAGATTTGTAAATATTTTCTTCCATTCTGTGGATTGCCTTTCACTCTATTGATTATGTCCTTTGATGAAACAGTGACTTTTTGAATTCAAAATACTTTTGTTCTGACTAAACTTCATGTCTTTGCATGTTTTATCTCTACTTAGAATGTCCTCCTACCTTCTTCTGTTTGGATAATGCTTATGCATCCTCTAATACTCAGCCCCGTTGTTGCTTCTTCCACTCCATCTGAGTTGGAAATTTTACAACTGTATTCCTAGAGTATTCTCTGCAGGAGCCTCTATAATGGCTTTTAGTCTAGTGTGTTATAGCCCTCTGATTACCTTGAAGGCAAAGACCACTTTGTTTGTCTTTGTTTTCGTAGTGCCTAGAACTGTGGCTCATATACTCCTATTAACTAGCAAGTGTTATATTTAGCTGAACACTCTGAACTAGAGAGGTCAGAGGAAGTCACCAAGAATGGAGGAAAGTGATGATGATTAAAAAGCATGTGTGTAATATTTTACAATCATCAAATAATGTAGACATGTATTATTTCATTCCACCCAGCTTTATTGAGGTATGATTGACAAAACTTGTATGTATTTAGGTTGTACAATGTGATTTTTTTTAAAGTACAATGTAATGATTTAATATACATATACATTGTGAAATTATTACCACAATCAAGTTAATTAATACATCCATCACCTCACATAATTTTGTTTGCTTTTGTTTTGTGGTGAGAACACTTAGTATCTACTCATTCATCAAATACCAAATATATAAGAAACTATGGACCTTTGTTGGCAAATTTATATCTCTGCTTTTTAATATGCAGTCAAGGTTCATCATAGCTTTCCTTCCAAGGAGTAAGTGTCTTTTAATTTCATGGGGGCAGTCACCATCTGCAGTAATTTTGCAGCCCAAGGAAATAAAATCTGTCACTGCTTCCACTTTGCCATGAAGTGATGGGACTGGATGCCATGATCTTGGTTTTTTTTAATGTTGAGTTTCAAGCCAGCTTTTTTACTCTCTTCTTTCACCCTCATCAAGAGACTCTTTGGTTCTTCTTCACTTTCTGCCATTAGGGTGGTATCATCTGCATATCTGAGGTTGTTGATACTTCCTCTGACAATCTTAATTCCAGCTTGTGATTCATCCAGCCAGGCATTTTGCAGGATATACTCTGCATATAGGGGTTTCCCAGGTGGCTCAGTGGGTAAAGGATCTGCCTGCAATGAAAAAGGTGCAGGAGATGTGAGTTCAATCCCTGAGTTGGAAAGTTCCCCTGAAGGTGGGCATGGCAACCCACTCCAGTAGTCTTGCCTGGAGAATCCCATGGACAGAGGAGCCTGCTGCTGCTGCTAAGTCGCTTCAGTTGTGTCCAACTCCATGGGACCCCATAGATGGCAGCCCACCAGGCTCCCCCATCTCTGGGATTCTCCAAGCAGGATCACTGGAGTGGGTTGCCATTTCCTTCTCCAATGCATGAAAGTGAAAAGTGAAAGTGAAGTCGCTCAATCGTGTCCGACTCTTAGCGACCACGTGGACTGCAGCCTATCAGGCTCTTCCGTCCATGGATTTTCCAGGCAAGAGTACTGGAGTGGGGTGCCATTGCCTTCTCCAACAGAGGAGCCTGGCAGATTACAAAGAATCGCAGACTTGAACACAACTGAAGCAATTAAGCACACATTCACTTATGCACACTCTGAATATAAGTTAAATAAGCAAAATGACAATATACAGCCTTGTCATACTCCTTTCCCAATTTTGAACCACTCAGCTGTTCTATGTCCTATTCTAACTATTGCTTCTTGACCCCCATACATGTTTCTCAGGAGACAGGTAAGGTGGTCTGGTATTCCCCTTTCCATATAGTCAAAGCTATGGTTTTTCCAGTAGTCATGAATGGATGTGAGAGCTGGACCATAAAGAAGGCTGAGTGCAGAAGAATTGATGCTTTCAAGTTGTGGTATTGGAGAAGACTCTTGGGAGTCCTTTGGACTGCAAAGAGATCAAACCAGTCAATCCTATAGGAAATCAATCCTGAATATATATTGGAAGGACTGATGCTGAAGTTGAAGCACCAATACTTTGGCCACCTGATGTGAAGAGCTGACTTATTGGAAAAGACACTGATGCTGGGAGAGATTGAAGGCAAAAGGAGAAGGGAGTAGCAGAAGATGAGGTGGTTAAATTGCATCACTGACTCAATGGACATGAATGTGAACAAACTTCAGGAGATAGTGAAGGACAGGGGAGCCTGGTGTGCGGCAGTCCATGGGGTCACAAAGAGTCGGATATGACTTAGTGACTGAACAACAACACAATAATATATACTAGTTTCCCTGAACTTATTCATCTTATGACCAAAAGTTTGTACCTTTCAACCAACATCTCCCCATAGCTTCTGTATCTCAGTGCTTAGCAACTATTATTCTACTGTTTGTTTCTATGAGTTCAACTTTTTTAGATTCCACATATATGTGAGATCACACAGCATTTGTCTTTCTGTGTCTGGTTTATTTCACTTAGCATAATGTCCTTCAGATTCATCCATGTTGTTGCAAATGGCACAATCTCTTTTTTAACAGCTGAATAATATTCCTGCGTGTGTCACATTTTCTTTCTCCATTCATCTGTCAGTGCATCCATATCTTGGCAGCGAAAGCATGGAATCCTAACCACTGGACCACTAGGGAATTCCCAGGCTGTTTCCATATCTTGGCTATTGTAAATAATACTGCAACAAACATGAGGATGAAGACATCTCTTCAACATACTGATTCCATTTCCTTTGGATGTATGCCCAGAAGTGGGATTGCTGGATCATACAGTAGTTCTGTTTTTATTTTTTTGAGAAACCTCATTACTTTTTTCCATAATGGTTGTCCAAATTTACATTCCCATCAGCAGTGTACAAGGGTTCCCTTGTCCACATCTTCACCAACACTATTTATCTCTTATCTTTTTAATAGCAGCCAGGTTAGCCATCTTAATCAATGTGAGGTGATATTTCACTGTGGTTTTGATTTACATTTCTCTGATGATTAGTGATCTTTAGCACCTTTTCACATACCTGTTGGCCATTTGTATGCCTTCTTTGAAAAAATGTCATCTCAGGTCCTTTTAATCCAGTTATTTTTATTTTTTTGCTATGAGTTCTTTGTGTACTTTGGATATTAACTTCTTATCAGATAGAAGGTTTGCAAATATCTTCTCTCAATCCATAGGTTGCCTTTTCATTTTGTTGATGGTTCACTTTGCTGTATGTTAATTTGCTTGTTTTTCCTTTGACATAGTCCTGTTTATTTATTTTCACTTTTGTTGCCTGTGCTTTTGGTGTTATACCCAAAAAATTATTGCCAAAACCAATGTCAAGGAGTTTCCCCCCTATGTTTTCTTCTAGGAATTATATGGTTTCAGGTTTTACTTTTGTTTTATTTTTGGCTGCACTGCATGTCATGCACAATCTTCATTTTCTGCTGCTGCTGCCGGGATCAAATCCATACCTCCTGCAGAGGCAGTGTGGAGTCTTAACCACTGGACTGCCAGGGAAATCCCTCAGGTTTTACATTGAAATCTAATCCACTTTGAATTATTTTTTGCATATGTGTAAGATAGGGCCCAATGCATTCTGTTGCATGTGGATATCCAATTTCCCCAACACTATTTATTGAAGAGATTATCCTTTTCTTATATAAGTTATATATTGTTGATGCCCTTGTCAAAGATTAGTTGGCCATACATGTGTGGATTTTTTTCTAGGCTCTGTATTCTGTTCCACTGGTCTGTGTGTCTGTTTTTATGCCTGTATCATACTGTTTTGATTACCATAGCCTTACAGTGTAGTTTGAAGTCAGAAAGTGTTATGTCTCCAGGTTTGTTCTTCTTTCTCAAGATTGCCTTGACTAGTCAGGGTTTTTTGTGGTTCCATATGAGTTTTAGGATTTCTTTTTTATATTTCTGTGAAAATGCCATTGAAATTTTGATGGACTGCATTGAATTGGTAGATCATTTGGGGTAGTGTGAACATTTTAACAATATTAATTCTTCTAATTCATGAATATGAGATATCTTTCCATTTATTGGCATCCTTTTCAATTTGTCTCATCAGTGTCTGATAGTTTTCAGTGTACAAATATTTCTCCTCCTTGTATTTTATTCTTTCTGGTGCTATTATAAATTGGACTGTTTTCTTAATTTCCTTTTTGATAGTTCATTGTTATAGAAATGAAACTGATTTTTTTTGTTAATTTTATACCCTGCAACTATACTGAATTCTTTCATTAGTATTAACAGTGTTTTAGTGGTGTCTTAGGGTATTTCTATATATAAGTTCCTGTCAACTACAATTAGAACTTAACTTCTTTTCTGATGTGGATGACTTTTATTTATTTTTCTTGCCTAACTGCTCCAGCTAGGTCTTCCAGTGTAATGTTGAATAGCAGTTATGAGAGTGAGTATCTTTGTCATGTTTTTGACCTTAGAGGAAAAGTTGTCAACTTTTCATCACTGAGTGTGATGTTAGTGGGTTTGTCATAGATGGCCTTCTTATGTTGAGGTACTTTCTTCTATACTTAATTTGTGGAGAGTTTTGAATCATGAGAGGATTTTGAATTTTGTTAAATGCCTTTTCTGCATCTATTAAGGTGATTATATGGTTTTTATCCTTTATTATGTTTATGCAGTACATCACATTTATTAATTTGCATATGTTGCCTCATGCTTGCAGGGATAAATCCTCCTTGATCATGGTGTTTGGCCCTTTTAATGTGCTGTTGAATTCATCCGCTAGTATTTGTTGCGGGTTCTTGCATCTATGTTCATGAAGGATATTGGCTATAACTTTCTTTTCTTATAGTGTTCTTGTCGGGCCTTGGTATCAGGGTAATGCTGGCCTTGTAAAATGAATTTGGAAGTGTTCTCTCTTCTTTAATTTTTTAGAAACATTTGAGAAGGATTGATGTTAGTTCTTAAAATGTTTGGTAGATTTACCAGTGAAGCCAACTGGTCCTCAGCTCTTCTTTATTGGGATTCTTGATTACTGATTCAATCTCCTGACTCATTACTGGTCTGTTTAGATTTTCTTTTTCTTCAATATTCAGTCTTGGTTGGTTGTATGTTTCTAGGAATTTATCCACTTCTTCAAGGTTATCCAATTTGTTGGCATATAATTGTTCACAGTAGTCTCTTATGATCTTTTGCATTTCTGTGGTATTATTTTATCTCTGGAGAAGGCAATGGCAACCCACTCCAGTACTCTTGCCTGGAAAATCCCATGGACAGAGGAGCCTGGTAGGCTGCAGTCCATGGGGTTGCTAAGAGTCAGACACGACTGAGCAACTTCACTTTCACTTTTCACTTTCATGCATTGGAGAAGGAAATGGCAACCCACTCCAGTGTTCTTGCGTGGAGAATCCCAGGGACGGCAGGGCCTGGTGGCCTGCCGTCTATGGGGTCGCACAGAGTTGGACATGACTGAAGCGACTTAGCATTTTATCTTATTTGATCCTCAGAACAGTAGGTAAGGTATACATATTTAATCTTCATTTTACAGAGGAAGAAGGTGAACTTCTGAGAGGTTCATTGACTTTCTTAAGGCTACATAGGCGAAAATTGGTGGGGCCAGGACTTGAACCCAGGTCTTTTCACTATCAGTTCATTGTTCTTTTCCTGTTCAGGGCATTGTTGAAGTAACTGAAAATGCTTAGCTTGGAATAGAAAAGACTTAGAGCAGATATTATAGACATTTTCAAAGATCTGAAAGAATATCACATGGAGTTCTTTCAAGGGCTTCCATTTATCCTGTGTAGCTCTTATGAGTGAGATTAGGAAGGTAATAGGAAGAACTTTTTGACAATAAAAGTTGTCCAAATCCGAACTGGACTTTCGAATCAACTTCCTATAACTTGGGGTGTTAAAGCATCAGCATATGGGCATCTGAAAGGAAAGTTCTTGGATAGGAACCTGGACCAAATGACCCTGAGATCTCTCAATGACTTTAATATTCCCTTTGGGTCTTTCCCCGTATCTCTTGTCAACATATGTCCTGGGAACATTTGCATGGCTGGCTTAACCACAACCACCAGTAAAGTTGGACATCACCCCTTTGTAGGAGGCTGAGTTGTACCTTGCTCCCAGATGCAAACAAAGAAAACAATTCTGAACTGAAATGAATATAGATTGATTCCCATCAAGAAATGTGTTCCTTTCAGTGATGCTTAGGATCATAATGCTAAGAAAGCCCTCATTGCAGTTGGAACCAAGAAATCAAGATCTCCAAAACTCAGAGGTGTAATCGGATGGGAATGAGAGAAACAATTGTATTAGGGACAGGCCAGAGGGGACTATTAAGCAAGAATTCCCCTCTGTGCACCACATTCTTCTCCTGGAAGCACTTTGAAAACTTGACCTTGAATTCTTTATGGGAGAAAGGAGAAGTCAGCAACCTGGGGAGTCAGAGTAGGAACCAAAGTCTTTGGATATAATCCAGTTGTCAAATGCCCTTCATGCTCCTCTGGCAGCATGAAGTCAGAGGTTTCCAGGAGACTGCTGATTGCTCATGCAATCAGGTCATGAAGCCCTAACTGCTCAGTGCAGCACTGAGCTCCTGGAGGGAATGAGTATTGGAACAACATCGATGTCTTCACATTCAGTATTTAATAATCTGGACGCATATTGCCATCACCCTTCTGTGAACCCTGACCTTCCTTTCAAGTCCCTGGCCCTCAGGTTCATTAAAAAAATCTGATCACTAGTGACCTGGGTCCCATTGTAGCTGACACGGCCTCAGTCCTTTCATTTCGGCTCTCCCCTGACATGCTTCAGGGATGCAAAACAGCTGGGGCTCAGTGGTGAGAAAATAACTTGCTGGAGAAATCTGTCTACAGCAAGGACTTCAGTGTGGAGCTAGGAGATGGGAAAAGGACAGCAGGAAATAAAAGGTTTTGCCCTGCTGAGCAGGAAAATATTGTTTTCATGGGCTACCAGGATGCAGAGGTTGGGGCAAAGATGAAATTCTCTTCTAAGGACAGAAAAATGAGAGAGAAATAGCATCTCTCCAGCTCTAGCCAAAACAGCTTCAGGGTCACCCTTTGGATCAGGGATCCCCCTCTGGTTTTCCACTGAAGCTTTAAATTCTGGACCTACGACCTATCCCCAAATAGCTTTTGAAAGGGTGATTTGGGTTATGTTCTTGACATGAAAAAAAGCTTCTTTTTTCAACATGTAATTCTGAGATCTTACCCACTGTCTCTGTAATTCTCGTTCTGATCCTTAATGGAAATACAGCACTGGAGACTGGACATAATTTGACATTTTCCAGGCCTTGACATTGAACAAGGACATATGGTATAAGAAGTGACTCTCGGTCCAACAGGATGTGTACACTGAGGGATGTACTTCTCTGAGAGTAGGGCTGGGACCCGAGTGATCCCGTTGCCTTAGTGACCGTATTTGCAATGCGACCAGCTAGGCTCAGGGATGCAACCTGAGACTGCAGAGCAGGGCTTTGGCCTGACCTGGCCTGGCACTTAACACAACCTTAATACATGTTTGCTGAGCACATGCTCGGTGCCACCCCCAGTGAGAAGTGGAGCTGCAACAACCAGTACTATTGACATAGACTTCCTCTTACAAGGCCCTTTCACAGACACCTAATTTCCTCTATGCAAGAGCTCTCTGAAGTATGTATGGCAGGTCTAATTATTAACAACTTCATTTTACAGATGAAGAAACTGAGAATTAAATGAATTAAGTGGCATGCCCAAAGTCAGCTAATCAAGGATGGAACAAGTTTTTAGACTCTAAATCCCATATTCCCTCTCCTATAAGAAAATAATCCACACTTATGGCCAAAATAACTAACTTAAAACAGACTATACCTGTGTAAGGGGTATGGATGATGTAAGATTGGCCTTGATAGCTGTGAAGCTATGTATTGTTGGGTAAATGGGGGTCCATTATATCCTTTATTTATGTATATAATTTTTTTTATAACACCAAGGGGGGGTTAAAAAGAATGAATGTGTGTTCTGTGTTGAAATTCTGCCATTTCCAAAAAACTGTTCTTAGATAATTTTCATTTTTCTATCTTGATGTTTTCTTCCAAAGGTAGAGACCTCATTACTGATAGTAGCTGCCATTTACTGAGTGTTACGTTGTATCACTCTGGTAGTGCTTTCTTCACAAGTCTCACTGTTTAGTCCTCCTTACAACCACCCTACAGCTAGTTACTACCATCCCCACTGTGCAGACAAGGAAACTGAAGCTTAGAGAGGTCACATAACTTTCCAAGATCACAACAACCGCTGGGGTAAATACCAGAGCAGAGACGTGAGCTCGAGCCTGACTGACCTGAGAGCCTTATTTTTGACTCTTATTTCTTACCTTCCAACCAGAGGGGGAACATCCTTCTCTTTGAGGCTGTTCTCTCTGAAATGTGCTTCCCTTCTCAGCATTATACAAGAAACTCAGCATTATACAAGAGCATGGAATTGTAGACCTTCTCATCCCCACTGCTGAATAAATACGGCTTGTAAACACAAAAGCTCTTTCATGCTCAGCCAGGCCAGTCTCCCCACCTCCCTGAGGGGATTCAAGCACTTCACTTTGTTTTGTAATCTCAGGTGGATGAAGCTGGTTGTTGACCATCTGAGCGTAGGGGTCATGGCTATTTTTTCAGTTCCTGCAAACAAAACATCTATCAGAGAAGTGAGGAGGCAGGTGGAGGACTGGAAGTGGGGACAACTGCCTTCAAAAGATATTTAGGTTCCATGTCTTTTCATGGATTCCCAGAGAAGCAGCTCTTGGTAGGCATGGTCTTTACCCCTGGTTGGACTGGACAAGGTTAAAGGACCCCAAAATCAGCATAGCAGGATGCCCCCACCTCAAGTCCTGCCTGATTTCAGTGAATCCAGTACTGATTAGGCTTCTCTCCTGTCTAGCGGCAGCCTTCTCCCACTGGTGAGAAGAGCCTTGGGCTATCATCTGGTGTGGTATCAAATATTTAGCCGGAGAACTTTCAGAGCGCTTCAGGGACGCAAGGAACTGTTTAGATATCAGATTCTCTCCTGCCAGGTCAAGCGAACCCCCTGTTGACGAATGGCTGGGTTTCCTCAAGCATCTTTCCCAGCAGCCAGTTATCTTACGTGCCCTTTAACTGGCTGTCCAGCTGAGAGGCCCCAGGCCTGCAGAAGCTGTTCTTCTAATCCCCATCTCAGGCGCAAGCTGCTGCAGTGGGCGATGGAAGATTGTTTATAAAAGTTGAAGGCTCACGGCCTTGCACCTGGTTTCTGTCTGGCCCACGCTGACGGGGATGAAGGATCCTTAATTTATCTCAGCCTCTCTTCTCAGGCAGCTCCTGCTGTCATGGCAAGCTAGGGCTGGTGTTTCACTCCCTGATAAGCAACCTTCTGAGGAGCTGGGGAGAGCCACTTACAGGCCTCACATACATAACTCTCTTGAGACCCCCACCCTAGTCCAAAGGGCAGCAGGGCTAGATGGGGCAGGGGCTTCTGAGGGTTTAAATAGAAGGTCAAGTGGGTCCTGATTCCAGCTATCTGGTGGCAGGGCATTTTGCTCTTTATTTACAGATTTTGGAAAGAGGTAGCTAAATAATCCATCTGTCCCTTTTTACTTTCAGGAGAATAAGAGAGCAAGGACATCTGCTGGGCAAAGAACAGCAGGGATGACGCTGTTATGTGAAGGCTGGGGACAGACAAAGTAGAGAAAGACCCACTGGGACAGACAACACTCAGGAAGGAAGGATGGAATTTAGTGTGAAGAGTGCAGAAGCCTCCTCCCTAGAAGCCCCTAAAGACAGAGAGGCATTCACGATAATAATTAACATTTATGGGGTGCTTATTATGTGTCCAATCCCTGCGCTAAGCACTTGATCTCATTTAAAACCCAAGAGGTAAATACTCTTATTACATCCATTTAACATATGAGGAAATAGAGGCTTAGAGAGATTAAGTATACAGCCAGTAAAAAGAGCTGAGATTTAAACATAGGAGAGTTCGTTCCAAGGTCCCAAGCTCTCAATGATCATGCTGTAGTTGAGAGACACTGTGGGCAGCTGAGTGTGAGAGTATGGAGTTACATGGCCACAGGCGTGTTTAGGAATGTGGCTGCCTGGTTACACACAGTGACGACCCTGGTACTTGCACGAGGGGTGAAAAAGTAACCCAGCTAGTGGGTTAGAGAAAGCAGATACCAAAGAGTAAGTGTGAATCGGTCCCTCAAAGAAGCAGAATTTGGAGAGGAGGACAATGGGGCTCCTGACAGCTTTGGGGGTTTTGAAGATTTCCCATTAAAAACAACTGCTTCCTTTTGACTTGGAGAAATCCATTTACTGCCTCCCATGCTCCTGGTAAAAGTCAATAACCCTTTGGACATGGATTCCAATAGTAGATAGTGGTAGTACTCTTTGGATAGAACCAGAGGTTAATACTCTCAGTTTTTGACTCTATTCCAAATAGCTGAATAATGCACTGGCCCTCTAGGAGGCTGTCCCCTTCCTGCTGGGTCAGTGTTTGGAGTTGTTGGACTCCAAAGGCCAGCACCTTCCTCTGCACTGGAGAAACTGGGTCTGGCCAAAGGATCTTCTTTCTGTTCACAGACTGGGCCTTTCAGCCCCCACAGATGCACTTGTTGTCCTGATGATCTTAGAGAACCAGGAAAGAGGGAGCAGATGGTGCAGTATGATCATCCTTGGCTATCAAACAACCCTGTTGTGGGGTTTGGAGCATCTTTACTCTCAAAGATGGTTGTAATATTGGCAACTGAGTGGAGAAGAGGACTGAAAGCCTGAGGTAAAGGTTTCAGTCCCAGGAAGGGCTGGTCCAGGACTCAGGATATATTCCATTGTTTATTCCACCACTGAGTTGCTGTGGGGCATTAAGAAAGAGGCCTCACAATTCCTGGACCTCCTCTTCTGAAACACAGAAATGTGTCCCATTCTCTGTTATTAGAATGTGTCAAGGACAATAGGTGTCCGCTACATTTAAGGCAAGGTGGCTTTGACAAAGGTAAGTCCATGTCTCTGTTGTCCCTCTACCTCCTTCTGCTGAGGTCTGGGCTTTTTTCTTTATTCGAGCAGTCAAATCATCTCCCAGGACCTTACTGTCTGGGGGCAGAAAGTATTGACTGAAGGCTTCAAGCTTTATTCCTACAGTTGCAGCTCCTATCTGACCCCTTGAGGACAGACAGTTGGAGACAAGGGGAGATTGGGGTGGGGTAGCGGGGGGATGCTCTGCTTCACACTCTTCCAACCTGACGCCACCAGGACTGGGATGGTGACAAGACCTGGACTCAGCGTGCAGAGAAGCTGAGCCTTGTGGACAAGAAGCAGATAAACTGCACCAGGCCTCTTAATGAACCCAGCGCCAGCTTCAGATAAACTGTCACCACTTACCCCTCCCAGGCCTCCCTTCTCCAGGAAACACTCCCCGCTTTGCCTCAGCAGCAGGCTTGCAGGAGCAGGGCCCCAGTGCCTGTTGCTCTCCAGAGAAGTTCTGGAGTCGAGACTTTTGGGAACTCTCGTTAGACATGTATTTGATTTCCGTTAGCTCCAGCTGAATCCGACTCTCCAGGCCCAAAGAGGAGCTGGAAATGAGCAACTGTTGTGAAAATACATGTAAAAACCACCAGGGGACTGTTATTTTTAAAATGTGTTCTCCAGGACCTCAAGAATATATTTGCAGACAAGTTCTTTAAAGAGGTAGTTAAGGTAAAATGAGGCCATTAGAGTGGGCCCCAATTCAATACGGCTAGTGTCCTCATATGAAGAGGCGATTAGAACATGAGAAGACCATGCCAAGACAAGGAGATGACAGCATTTACAAGCCAACAAGAGACTACAGAAGAAAGTAACCCTGCCAACACCTTGATCTTTGATTTCTAGTCTCCAGAATTTAAGAACATAAATTCCTGTTGTTTAAGCAAACAAACAAAAAACAATGTGTTTTGCTTTCTTGTGTGTGTTTTTTTTACTACTCTTTTTTTTCACTTCTCTTTTGAATCATAAATTCTTTCTAGCCATAGAGGAGGTATGTACATTACAAGCAGGGAAATTCTGTTTAGAAATGTTGAGAACTCCATCCCAGACAAGCTGGGTGGTAGCAAAGGTAAGACTAAAATCTGGAAGTCTTGCTTCTCATCAGGAATATTTCATTATAATATTTGCTCCCATAATTGCCCAATTTTATGCTTTGTTTTGGCCTTTGCAGGCCTGGCCATGCAGGTTCTGAGAAATGGATCATCTCTTTGTAGGTAACTGGGACAAGCAGACTCAAGCTCACTTCTCTGTTGCACACTACTAGGATAACCCCTTGTAGTTTCTCAGCCTTGAGACCAAAGGAAGAACCTAAGAACAGCGACAAAAACATCAATGGTTTAACTGGGTAGGGGAATCTTACCCGAAGGATCCTGGAGTGACACCCTATCATGTGTGGCAGATGGTGGGCGCCTAGGGTAGAAGGAGGCTACCATTTATAAGGGGAATCAACATCAGGTGGGCTCATCAGTTGCCAGGGGCTAATTAAGCCCTGTAATTAAGAGGATTGGATAGTCATATGAGTGAAGAGGGGACTGGTCAAACAGGGGATGCACAAACAGCAAGAAAACAGCCATCTTGAATGGCCTAACTGTACACCACATGCACTCACAGGAGTTATACAAATGTTAACCAAATATTAAACTCCCTAAGAGTGTGAGCAAATGATCATTCTTATTAGGGAAATGGAGAGGCATTTTCTGAAGGCATTTGAAAGAGACGTAGATGTTTCTCTTTTTGTTTATTGAGTATAGTTGCTTTATAATATTGTATTAGTTTCAGGTATACAACAAAGTGATTCAGATTCTTTTCCATTATAGGTTATTAAAAGATACTGAATATAGTTCCCTGTGCTATACAGTAGGCCCTTGTTGTTTATCTGTTTTATATATGGTAGTGTGTATCTGCTAATCCCAAACTCCCTCCCCTGCTTTTTCCCTTGGTGAACCGTAAGTTTTTTTCTATGTCTGTGAGTCCATTTCTGTTTTGTGAATAAGTTCATTTGTATTATTTTTTAGATTATACATACAAGTGATACCATTTGTCCTCTGTCTGACTTACTATGATAATCTCTAGGACCATCCATATTGGTGCAAATGGCATTACTTCATTCTTTTTTAATAGCTGATTAATATCCCATTGTATATAATATATTTATATATATTCCACATCTTCTTTATCCATTCATCTGTCAGTGGATATTCAGGTTGTTTCTATGTCTTGGATTTTGTAAATAGTGCTGCAGTGAACATTGGGGTCCAGGTATCTTCACAAGTTAGACATATACCAGACATATACCCAGGAGTGGGATTGCTGAATTGTATGATAAGTCTATTTTTAGCTTTTTAAGGAATCTCCATACTGTTTTCCATAGAGGCTGCAGCAATTTATATTCCCACCAACAGTGGAGGATTCCCTTTTGGCTACCCCCACTCCAGCATGTATTATTTGCAGACTTTTTGATGCTAGCCATTCTGACTGGTGTGAGGTGATACAGGAGGTAGATATTTCTCATCTGGGACAATGTCAGTGACTGTAAGCACACTGAGATGACTTCTAAAGGGTCTCTGAACACTAGGATAAGGTCCAAGCCCACGACTGGGGAGGCTATGAGGTCTCTAACCTCAAGAATATCTGTTCCAACAGTTTCAAAAGATTCGATGAGAATTTGGCAGGAGATAGTTGCAATCTGTAGGATATGATTTAATAGGATGAAGGACCTCCTGATTTTTATTTCAGTGTTTTACATCCAAGGTAAATATTTTTAACTGAAGGAGATAGAAGAATCCCACTTTTTTTTTTTGACCCAGCTGCTAAGTTTGGATGGATTCTCATTATCCTCTAATAGTTTCACCTAAGTAAGCAAAGACATGTCGTAAATTTCTTGTTACCCACACAATGACCATCTACCTCAGTTCTATTCACTTAGTAGGGCTCTATTGATTTCTGAATGAGTTTTGGATGTTTACTTACTGGAGATGTTGATCAGAGCCATCCTTTCCATTTGATTAGTAAACAGTCCAGTTGTAGCTCACTCAATAAAGAATCTGCCTGCAATGCAGGAGACCTGGGTTTGGTACCTGGGCCGGGAAGATCCCCTGGAGAAGGAAATGGCAACCCACTCCAGTATTCTTGCCTGGAGAATCCCATGGATGGAGGAGCCTGGTAGGTTACAGTCCACGGGGCTGCAAGAGTCGGACATGACTTAGTGACTAAACCACCACCACCAGTAAACAGCCCATAGCGTTTTACCCAGAGTGCGATTTGGATTAGCCTCAATAGCATCATCTGGGAGTCTAATAAAAGTGCAGAATCTCAGGCCTACCCAGATCCACTGACTCTGAGTCTGTAATTTAACAAGATCCCCAGGTGAATCACATGCCCATTAAAGTTTGAGAAGCACCGGTCCATATTACATGATCTCATCTGATATTCTCTATCTATGAGGTAGGCAAGACAACTACTTTTGTTTTCACTACATATCAATGGAAATTGAGACTCAGAGGTCCAGAAACTTGCCCATGCTCATATAGCTAAATGCAGGATTTGGAATTTGGACCCAAGTCTTTTTATTTTTTAAATTTATTTATTTGGCTGAGCCAGGTCTAAGTTGTGGCATGTGGGATCTTCAGTTGCAGCATGTGGACTCTAGGTCCCTGACCCAGGGATCAAACCCAGGCCCCCTGCATTGCAAGTGGCCACTGGACCACCAGGGAAGTCCCTGGACCCAAGATTTTTTGATTCCACATCCCAAGCTCTGTCTACCAGGCCAGAATTCAGAAGAAGGAGAGATAAGCAGCTGACTCAGTGCAAATGAAATATCCTGCGACCTGGTCCTTTTGTGCTCCTGTTTTTCTCACATGTAAGATGCTCTCTGAAAGAGGGAGAGCTGAGCTCAGTTCTTCCTTCAGTCCCTCTTTTCCCCTTTTATGTAACAGCATCTCTAACCTGAGCCAACTGCTTCAGAAGGGCAGGCTGTTAGCAATAATTGCCAGCACCTGTCACAGTGCCTGGCATTTAGTATGCACTCAACAAATATTTGTTGAGTCAAATAGAATTACCCAGCATTAGTCCAAGCTCTCAACTGTTGATTACCAAGGTACACTGGTAAAGTAGTATTTCAGGTTTTGGTGACTCCTCTCTCTAGTCTTAGAGTAATATTCAAATTACAGATCCTCCTGGCAGGAATTAGGGACACCAACTTCTCAACACGAAGGGCAGATTTTAAAAAGATATTCCATTGTCTGTGCCTATCTGTCCTCTGGATAGGGTCCAAGCCAGGAGCTGGGAGGGCCTGGAGTTGTTGAGGGCAGAATTTACATGCTCACACTGGAGAACAGGCTGTGCTGCATTTTCTTTGACTGGAAGCTTGGAAAGTGTGGGAAAAGTCAAGAGCACTAGCAGAGCCAAGTTTGAAGCCAGGGGTCAGCAGAAAGAGATTACTGGGTGACAGTTACTGAGATCTGCTTGTAAACATTGGCTAGTGTTTGAGGCTTTCTCTGAGATTGTTGACAATGGGAAAAAGCTAAAGTTAACCACACAGGGGATTTCAGTGCATCTAAACCAACACAGGGTTGAGTTACCAATGCCTAGCTTTCTTTGCTTGTTTCTCCAAGGGAGCAGAAATGAAGCAAAGCTCCAAGGAGGGTTGAATTATTATATTGTAAAATGTTTTCTGAGGATCTGAGCTATGAAGATGGACCTCAGTAGTAAATTTGACAGCTGTTCCACTTCTTGTACTTTAGCACTTCACACCAAAGCATCAGTGAAAGGAATGTACTATCTTTTCCGAGGAAGGTGTCAGCCCTCCCCCTGTGAACAGGGCATGTATTTGGGGGCTCTTCTACCTGGGCATGGCTAGTTGTGCTGCCCTGTCCACATATTCTCACACAGCCTTCTTGGTGTTTGGTGAAATCTGTGGGCCATAAGACAGATAACCCTATAACTTTATCTTCCTTTGAGCATGCCAGATCCTTAGCTATAGAGCAAGTGAGCCCCAGATGTAACAAGATGCAATGTGGCCTTTGATCACATGAAGATTAGAGAGGCTTGATTCATCTTTGTCCAACTTCCTTAGTAGCCGGCATTATGACGATTTTGCTTCCACATCACAGTCTGGGGAGGAGGAGATTCAGCCCTTCTGGTGTGTGGGGGCAGAAAGTCCTCCTGGCCCGCCTTTGTCCCTACCCTGCTCAACTTGTTTTGGCTAGGCAATGTGCAGCCTTAGGACTGTCTACAAGCTAGATCAGAGAGAAAGGCAATACCAGCTTTCAGTTCAGTTCAGTTCAGTCACTCAGTCGTGTCCGACTCTTTGCGACCCCATGAATCGCAGCACGCCAGGCCTCCCTGTCCATCACCAACTCCCGGAGTTCACTCAGACTCACGTCCATTGAGTCAGTGATGCCATCCAGCCATCTCATCCTCTGTCGTCCCCTTCTCCTCCTGCCCCCAATCCCTCCCAGCATCAGAGTCTTTTCCAATGAGTCAACTCTTCGCATGAGGTGGCCAAAGTACTGGAGTTTCAGCTTCAGCATCATTCCTTCCAAAGAAATCCCAGGGCTGATCTCCTTCAGAATGGACTGGTTGGATCTCCTTGCAGTCCAAGGGACTCTCAAGAGTCTTCTCCAACACCACAGTTCAAAAGCATCAATTCTTTGGTGCTCAGCCTTCTTCACAGTGCAACTCTCACATCCATCCACGACCACAGGAAAAACCATCAATTTCTAGCTTCAAGGAGTTATTCTCAGAGATGTGTAACTCCATGCCTCCTGCCTTTAACTTACTGCTTTGTTTGTTTCATAGCATTGTTGGGAGGCAGATAGCTTTCTTTCCCTTCCTGATATTCTCTTCACCAAGATCTTCTACTCCAGGCTCTTTGCTGGTTGATTCATTCATACAACAAGTATGGATGTGTAGAATGCTATGAAGGCATGGGAGATAATCAACCACTTCTTCTTGGCCACCCTCAGTGTCCCATCCTCAGACTTCCATCACAGCATTTATAGTGTTTTATTACATTTATTTGGTATGTTTTCATGTATCTCTCCTTAAAAGACAGTGAACATTTTGAGGAAAGGAGTCACATTTGTCTTTATACTAACCATCTAGCCAAGATGTCTGGCACATGGAAATATTCAGTAGAGTTGATTAAGTTGGATGGACAAGGGGAGTTGAAAGGATGAAGATGAGTCATCAGAGAGATCCAAGTCTCCAAAAGAAAAACAGTAGATCTAAGTTCTTCCGAGTAACCTGGGCCTGGAGTCAACTTCTGAAATGGTTCTGGGATTAGAGATTTGATCTCTTCAATCTTGACCTTGCTACAGCTTCAGTGTAGTTACTGTGCTATTGATAACATCACAGAGATATTTGTCAGGACTGAGGACAGCTTTTAAAATATCATCATTTTGAGTGCCACAAAGACATTTATCAGTGATTGAGCATCGCTTAGAGACTGTTGCAACAATGAATTTTGTTAATCGACTTGTAAAATTATCGATATACATATTGATGTTCACTTTTTGTGTGTATTCTTAAATAGAACTAGAAAATGTCTAAGGTGAAAAGACTGTAGAAGGAAGTTCACCCCTTCTTTTGACAAGGGAGGAATTGAAACTCAGAAACTGAGCAAGAACACATCACCAGCTAAGGGAAGAGGTGGCATTAGAACCAAAGCCTTTTAAATCATGATACAATGCTGTGAAACCGGAGAATATGGCAGTGACTAGGCAAGAGCTTTACTGCTCTCTTGTTCGGGGGACTGGAGCATTTCTCTGACTTTCTCTCCCCCACAACCCCCTCCCCCACCCCTACTGCTAACAGTTCTTGAGCATTTATCATATTCCAGGCACTTTGGCATCCTCTCACTTAAACTTCACTATAACCCTATGAGGTAACCCCAATAAAATAATAATCACAGTAATCATTCTTCTCATTTTATACAAGAGGAACAAGAAGTTAAACTTGCCCAAGATCATATAATTAGTAAGTGGCAGAGCTGGAATTTCAGATCGATGTGTCCCCCAGCAGAGTCCATGTTCTTAACTACAGTATTTTCATAGCTTTACTCAGATTTAAGCAATATTCCACTATGGAGAACTGAGCACCCTTGCTGAAAAAGGAAATATGTCTCATCAATGAAGTACCAGTCCTCATCCTATTTTGTACACATCTCCACTATAGCTGTTTGTAATGCTTTGTTTTTATGTTCATCTCTTCCATCAGAGGGCTTCCCTGGTAGCTCAGTGGTAAAGAATCTGCCTGCCAGTGCAGGAGACACAAGAGATGCAGGTTCGATCCCTGGGTTGGGAAGATCCCCTGGGAAGGAAATAGCAACCTACTCCAGTGTTCCCGCTGTAATAAATCCATGGACAGAGGAGCCTGGTGGGTTACAGTCCATGGGGTCACAAAGAGTTGGGTACGATTGAGCATGCACACATTCTTAATTTAGAGTAGAAGACATGTATCTTCTAGAGATCCCCTTCTAGTAGAAGGGGATGTATCTCTCATCTTTTATTTCCAGCACCTACTGGAGGGTCTGACACAGAGATGGTGCCTGATAAATGCTGAATAGAGCTCTGATAGAGCTCATGGGATTATCCAGCACTAGCATGACAATTCAGAGCCCCTGAGTTGGGGACCTGACCCACCACATTTGTCCTTTCTGCTTAGTTTCCTTGTCAGAGAAAGAGCAGCCTCTTTCATGTCTTACAAAACAGAAATGTCAGTAGCTAATCTTCCAATCTCTGAAGCTTAGTGTCTGGCCCAGTTTCTTCTTTTCTGGGTGCATTCTGGCAGTCCAGATAGCGCCCTCCCAGTGAGGATGGGCTCTACAAACCCAGGGGCTGTGGTTCCTGGACTACCAGTAGGCAGAGTGTTCCACATGGGAAGCTGCCTTTGTTCTCCAGTGTAACAGCAGACCCTTTATTAGGCGAAGGCTATGCAGGTGGAGGGCTTCCCAGGTGATGCTAGTGGTAAAGAACCCGCCTGCCAATGAAGGAGACATAAGAGAGGCTGGTTCCATCCATCGGGAAGATCCTCTGGAGGAAGGCATGGCAACTCACTCCAGTCTTCTTGCCTAGAGGAGCCCATGGACAGAGGCGCCTGGTGGGCTGCAGTCCATGGGGTTGCAGAGTCGGACATGATTGAAGTGACAGAGCATGTGCAGGTGGAGGAGGGCAGTGGCCCTATGCTGCCCTTCTCACTAGTGTGGTGTCTGGAGCCAGAAATCCCTCCCTCTTCTTGGTGGCTTGGTTGGACTTCCCCAAGCTGTGGATGACCTGAGTTTGGCAGCACTGGTCTCATAAGAAGATTATTGGGGCTTGTTGCCTACCGAAGGCTAACCTGGCTGTCTGACCCAAGGCCAGTTTCCCCAGATCCATGTTTTCAAATTGGAAGAAGGGGACATACCAGCGACACTGATGTCTGACCTGAGATCCCGCAGTGTCTGACTTGAAACCTCCACGTGGGAAGGTATCACCTCCACTGTGCTGTTTGCAGCTTCTGGTCATAGCTCCACAGGCTCAACATCGGACCCCCCACACCCAGTCCCTCTTCCAAGGACTGAACTGACCTGATTCAGACCTGACTAGGGGGTGCCTCACCTTCCAAGTCTTTGCCCTTCTTAGTAGCTAAGGAGTCCTAAGCTCCCATAGAAAGACAGCCTGTTGGCCACAAGCCTTCTGCAAGAATGTGCTCTCCCGGGGGCAAGGACAGGAACCTTCTGCCCGGCGGAGTCCCCGGGAGAGACGCGGACCGTCACTGGAGGAAGAAGCAACGTCCCCCACACTATAAATACTTGTCTGTGTCTCCTGTAAATCTCCAGCTGTGTCGGCGAGGCACGGGGAAGAGAGCTTGAATTAGAGCCCATTAGAGACCGTATTCTCCCGGAGGAGGGCAGGCCTGCCCGTCAAGCGAGCCCCCCAGGCCCGCAGGGACCCCTTTGGGAGGAAGCGTCTCTCCTGACAGCTTTCCCGGCCGCTGCCCGGGGCCGGCGAGCTTCGGGAAGGACGGACACACTTTCCCCTGTGCTCTTCTGCCCTGTGTGGCGAGAGCACCCGGGTCGTCCCGGGGGTGCCCTCTTCCCGGTGAGTGCGGGCGGGGTGGGGGGTTGGTGGCGGGGGTGGCGGCGAGGACGCGAGGAAGAACCCGGACGTGGCAGAAGCAAACTGCCCGGGCCGGTGGGTGATTTATGAAGTGCTGAAAAGCATCTTCGAAGCTGTCATTTATCTTACAGCTCTCAGCCTAAATAAACACAGAATCCGCCTAATTATCGTTACAGTGGAAACACAACACCCGAACCTCCTCGCCAGCGCTGCCAGCGGGTCTCCGGCGTGCTCCGCCCGCGGCCCGGCGCCCGCTCAGCCCACAGCTGCACCCTAGCGGCTGCCTGTGCGCCCGCCGGAGGATGTGGACCGCAGCCACCCTCCCGCCTCGCTTCTCTGCTCTCCGGACACCCCTCATCTCCCTCCCTCCTTCCCGTCTCTCTCTTTCGCACCCTCAGTTCATGCACCCAAGAGTGCACCACCCTGAAAAACAATTTGTCAAGAGCAGAGCCACCCGCTCCATCCTGCTGGGAAACTGCACCTGCTGCCTCAGTGCGGCCGCGGCAGGGGCTCGAGAGGAGCCGGGGCCTGAATGCGCCTACTCTTTCCCTGTCCTGGGACCTTCCTTGAGTTGTCACCTGACCCAGCCTGGCCCAGGGGACTGCTCCAAGGTTAAGGGAGCTCTCTCTGTGACTGACCATTTCAGGAGAGGCAGAGGGGCCGGGAATGGTCTTGGACATCACTTAGGGTAGAGTGATACAGCTGTGCTTGGTGCTTTTGTATCCTCGCAGGGAGGAGGGAAAGGCTGTCCTGCTCGATGGTCCTTCCTCTCTCTAAGGCTGTTCCTGGACTTGAACTCAGAACTCCCCTTCCTCATGGGCATGTGGGAGCCCTCCTCCCTTTGGAGACTCTTCTGTCCTGGATGTCTGAACACAGAGGAATTGCTTCAACAGCAAGCAGGACAGTGATATCCAAGGAAGGGGGGGCGGGTTCTGGGTGAAACCCTCATCCAATGGGGTACCTTCTCCAACTTGGTTCTGCGGAGGTGGGGCTTAGGGCCAGGGCTGTGTTTGACAGAGCGAAAGAATCCAGTCATTCTAACAACCAAGGGGAATCGGCCCCATGTCTAATGGAATCATAATCCCTTCAACTCTGCAGGAACCAGTTCCCTAAAAAAGGGAATTTCCGAGCCCAAGGCAGTGTATCATCAGGGACAGTTCTGGATTTCCTCCACGTGGCATTAACTTACACGCTAGCATATACATTACACTAGACATATAACTCACTCCTAATTTACTCTTGTCTTTCTGTGTGTGCAGGGTCTTGTTCTTGAAGATGAATTTGGGTATCTAATAACAAAGTAAAGGAAGGATTCCTCAAAGCAGGTGTAATCTGAGTAGACCTCCTGGAGAATGTGGGCTTTGGAAAAGGGTATAAATAAAGAAACAGCTGCCACCTACAAGTTGGTTGGGAATGGAGAGGAAAGCTTGAGGAAAGAGAAATTGGGAGTGACCTTATACAACAGAATAAGAAGAGGAAGTAACTCTGTTTGCTCACTAAGGGTACAAACCTGGGTATTTTTTACTGTGATTCTTGATTCCTAACTCAACCCTGACTTGGTCTGTCAGAGGAGGATAGAATGCTGTCCCCTGCTGTTTTTCAGTCCCAGAGGTGAGGCCAAGCCAGAGCAGCCAAAACTGTGGACCCACAGAACTGTGAGGGGCTTTGGCAGCTGGGTTCAGAAGAGAAGCTCTTGAATTCAAGACTTTTGATGATACCAGCAGCCTCTCTGCTAGTCTGTGGGTCCCTCCCCTCCCCAAAGCGCAGGAACCCACATTCCCTCAAATCTGGTCTGCTCAGCCAAGTCGTGGAATCCAGCTCAAAGGAGAAAGTCAGGGCCTTGTTCATAGTACGCAGAGGAATGTAACAGAGGAGAGATCCATTTTTCACTAGTTATACCATTGCTTATCCATTAAAGTAAAATAAAAATACCTGTTCCCTGCCTGGCTCCCAGAGCGACAATTCAAATGAATGAGGATGTAAAAGCTCATGGTAAGAAAATCTCTCCCTGGGTATTTCTAGATGAAAGAACAGCTCTTTAGCACTTCTAGTGAGTTAGACAGTGAAGCCTCTCCTTATAGCTGGTGGGATGGTCTCTGCATTTTAAAAATATAATTTTATTTATTTATTTTTGTGTTGGATCTTTGTTGCTGAGTGGGCTTTTCTCTAGTTACGGAAAGCAGGGGTTACTCTCTAGTGGCGGTAAGCAGGCTTCTCATTGTGGTGGGTTCTCTTGTTGCCGAAGAGCACAAGCTCTAGGGCAGTAGTTGCAACATGTGGACTCAGTAGTTAGCTCCAGGCTCTGGAGCGCAAGCTCAGTAGTTTCGGTGTATGCACCTCATTGTTCCACAGCATGTGGGATCTTCTGGGACCAGGGATCAAAACTTTGTCTACTGCACTGGCAGAATTCTTTACCACTGAGCCACCAGGGAAGCCCTCTGCATTTTTTTAAATAAGAGGGGAGCATAAACCTCAGAACAGTTGAATAAATTTTCTGCAATCACACAGTAAATTACTCTTGAAGACTTGATTCTTTACTGGAAAAGTTTTAAGAATATATGGTTTGAGTTGTTGTTGTTTAGTCACTCAGTCGTGTTCAACTCTTTGTGACCCCATGGACTGCAGCACGCCAGGCCTCTCTGTCCCTCACCATCTCCTGGAGCTCACCCAAACTCATGTTCACTGAGTCAGTGATGCCATGCAACTATCTCGTCCTCTGTCGTCCCTTCTCCTCCTGCCCTCAAGCTTTCCCAGCTTCAGGATTTGAAGGAGAGGGATAAATTAGGAGTTTGGGATTAATATATACATGTTACTGGGTATACAAGGTAACTACTGTATAGCCCAGAACTCGACTCAGTATTCTGAAATTACCTATAAGGGAAAAGAATCTGAATAAAAATATCTATGTATGTATTAATGAATCATTTTGTTGTGTCCAAAACTAACACAATATTGTAAGTCAACTATATTTCAATTAAAAAAATAGAAATGCAAAAAAAGAATATTTGGTTTGCATTAACTCTTTGAAGGCCAAGACAGAAGAAAAGCACATTTTAAAGTGGCATGTCTACAGCTTGGTGAGAAAATACATATTTAACAGAAAGAGCAGAAAAACTCTCTCCTGGTATCTGTTTTGTTGAGTCTTGCTAGTTTTTGTGGGTCTCTCTGCCTTTCCCCTCCCTATTTTCTCCCCTCATGTTGCCTTTTCTTCCCTCCTTCTTTCCTTCATAACAGTCCAGTCAGCAGTTTTGTCCCCAGGATGCTTTGCTTTTTCTGCTGCCAGCCCTTTCCTGCCGGCTGCCAAGGCCTCCCCTCCCTCCCAACTTCCTCAGTTGATCCTGTGCAGGAGCCGATAGCTTATCTCCACGCAACAACAAGAAAGTGAGATAGTGCGCTTAGAAGTCAGCCACCCCAAAGCATTTCGGGAAATGGCCAGCTGTTGTGAACAGTCCTGTCCCCCTAACCACACCCCCACCCCCAAGCCAAGGGCACACATAGATACTTCTGTCTTTCTGGTCTAGTCTGTGCTTCTACAGTCAGTTTGGACAGACAAAAGAAAAGGCCCTGCCAAAGAACTACACAGACATTTCTCCAAAGAAGACATACAGATGGCTAACAAACACATGAAAAGATGCTCAACATCACTCATTATCAGAGAAATGCAAATCAAAACCACAATGAGGTGCCATCTCACAGCCATCAGAATGGCTGCTATCAAAAAGTCTACAAACAGTAAATGCTGGAGAGGGTGCAGAGAAAAGGGAACCCTCTTACACTGTTGGTGGGAATGCAAACTAGTACAGCCACTACAGAGAACAGTGTGGAGATTCCTTAAAAAACTGCAAATGGAACTCCCATATGACCCAGCAATCCCACTGCTGGGCATACACACCAAGGAAACCAGAACTGAAAGAGACACAGGTACCCCAATGTTCATCACAGCACTGTTTACAATAGCCAAGACATGGAAGCAACCTAGATGTCCATCAGCAGATGAATGGATAAGAATCCTGTGGTACATATACACAATGAAATATTACTCAGCTGTTAAAAAGAATGCATTTGAATCAGTTCTAATGAGGTGGATGAAACTGGAGCCTATCATACAGAATGAAGTAAGTCAGAAAGAAAAACACCAATACAACATGTTAATGCATATATATGGAATTTAGAAAGATGGTAACAATGCCCTAAATGTGAGACAGTAAAAGAGACATAGATGTTAAGAACAGACTTTTGGACTCTGTGGGAGAAGGCGAGGGTGGGATGATTTGAGAGAATAGCATTGAAACATGTACAATACCATATGTGAAATAGATCGCCAGTCTAGGTTTGATGCATGAGACAGGGCATTCAGGGCCAGTGCACTTGGATGACCCTGAGGGATGGGATGGGGAGGGAGGTGGGGAGGGGGTTCAGGATGGGGGACACATGTACACCCATGGCTGATGCATGTCAATGTATGGCAAAAACCACTACAATATTGTAAAGTAATTTGCCTCCAATTAAAATTAATTAATTAAAAAAAAAAAGGCCCTGGGCAGCTGAGGGTGCTCATGTTTTTCAGATGTCCAACTTCAAAGGGAGTTCAAGTCCTGATTTTGTCTTTGATGTGCTGTGCAACATCAGGAATGTTATTTAGTCTCTCTGGGCACCGGTTTCTGCAGGCAGGTACAATCCAACCAGAGTGGGTCTTTATGTATGTGACTCTAGATTTAGAATACTGACAAAGGTCCCATCTGAGGAATAGAGAGTCATTGCCATTTCCAGTAACTTCTGCTGGGGCATGCCCTCACACTTTTCTATTTCCTTTCTCTGTCATTTCATTCTGCATGCCAATGACCTGACATGGAAATTTTGTCCCAGTCAGGGATTATCTCAACTGGAGTGCTCCCAGTTTCAATTCTGAGAAACACCGGGGGTTGGAATTACATTAGTCATCAGTTCTTAACTTTTCCTCTATGAGAGAAATATTTTCCATTCCCATAAGGCAATAATAAGTTGAGAAATTGCTTCTGCTTCAGTCTAAGCCAGTTGTTTTGCCTCCTTCCCCCACCCCCTAAAACCACAAGAGACAACTGGTATTGTTTGGAGATGTTTTCAGTTGCTGAAACTGAGAGGGAGTTGCTCCTGGCATCTAGAGAGTGGGGGCCATGTTGCTAAACATCCTATAGTTCACTGCACAGCCCCCCACATCAAAGAGTTATCTGAACAGAATGTCAAAAATGCTGAGGTCGAGAAGCCCTGGTCTAAGTTATTATCATAAGCAAGGTTCTTGGTGAAATTTTGGAGCTCATAGGACATGGTTGGTGATATTGTTTAATAGAATATGGAGGTGGCAGGAATTTGGACCCAGAAGGCTTCCATAGATTAGATAGATAGTGCCTCTGGGTTAGGAGACGTCCTGTCTGAGGGGAGAGACATGTTTCTTAAGCTCATGCCCGGGGACCTGGTAATCTAAAGAGAATCATAGGAATGTGGTGCATGACCCCAACATTTATTTACCTATTCCACTTAACTGAGCTCTTCCCGTGTGACAAGTCTTGTGTAAGGTGGTAAGGACGTCCACCCTGAGTTCCCAATCCATACACTCAGGAGGGAATTTCCCTTCCTCTTGATCTTTATTCCAGTCACCACTGTAGGCAGTTCTGGCCAATATACCTGTGAATAAGAAAGATGTTTCAGAAAAAGAAAAGACTGTATACAGAGGTTCCAGGGAGCTGAGTTGTTAAAACATTGGGTGTATTCTGGGCAGTGCTTAGAGAAGTAGAAGCCAAACTTCTTGGAAGAAAAAAATTCAGTTCCATTATAAGATCTGTTAAGTCCCTGGGTCAAGCAGGCAGGCACAGAATGGAGATGCTCTGAGAGGTGAGACTTGGTAATTGCTGTTGGACTTGGGCCTGGTGTCTGAAATTCCCTGAGTTGCATGGACTAAAAGAATCCAACACAGACAAGGCTTTGCAATATGCCTCGGAGCCCATGGTAAGTGTTCTATGAATATAATAGGAAGCAAGAAACTCTAGCATGTCCAGTGAAGCTTAGAAATGCTCTGGTTACTTTCACATGGAGATCTTCCTTCTTTACCCTCCTTGTGCAATGGGATTCATTACTGTAGCGGAAGAAAAGGGAGGGACCTTAGAAAGTGGGAGTCCTTGTCAGCACTGGCATAAGTAGCCAAAGGCCAAATACTTGATTCTGAATTGTCCTGCCAGGAACTTTAGAGACATGAACAAATTCCTTTTCTCATGTAGTGGGATACAGGAAAAATAAGCATCTATAAGAAATAATACACACATTCATTCAACTAACATTTATTGAACACTTATAGTATACAGAAATTATTCTAAGTACTCTAGGGATTATAAAGATCCATTTATTGATTATTTATTCATTCTAACAGTCATATATCAAACACCTACTCTGGCATTGTGCTAAAAGCTTGGGGTGCAGAAATAAAACACAACCCCTGAAGAGTCCATGGGGAAAAATCATTTCTTAAATTCCTACCATGTACCAAGTCTCAAGCCAGGAGCTTTCTGTACATTATTTCTACAATATCCATAACAACTTTGAGCCTATTTTATAGGTGAAGAAACCAAAGCCTCCAAAGTTTAAGTCAGTTATATGGCGTTTCCTCAAAAAATTAAAAATAGGATGACCATTTGATTCAGCAATTCCACTTCTGGGTATATACTCAAAAGAATTGAAAGCAGGGTCTCAGTATGGTCCAACCCATGACCATAGCAGCTCTATCCATAATCACCAAAAGGCAAAAGCAACCCAAGTGTCCACCAGCAGATGAAAGAATAAAAATGTGGCATATGCATACAATGGAATATTATTCAGTCTCAGAAAGGAAGGAAATCCTACATTTCTTACGCTACAACATGTATGAAACTTAGGGACATTACGCTAACTGAAATAAGCCAGTCACAAAAAGACAGATACCGAATGATTCCTTTTAAATGAGGTACCCAGAACAAAGTCATAGAGACAGACAGTGGAATGGTAGCTGCCAGGGTACAGGGGAGCAGGGCATGGGGAATATTTGTTTAATGGGCACTCAGTTTTTCAAGATGAAAGGAGTTCTGAAGGTTGGTTGCTTACCGATGTGAATGTAAACACTAGTGAACTGAACACTTAAAAATGAATAAGATAGTAAATTTTTCTTTGGCAGCACCGATTGGCTTGCAGGATCTTTGTTCCCCAACCAGGGATTAAACCTGGGCCACAGTGGTGAAAGCAGGGAGTCCTGACTACTGGACCACCAGGGAAATCCCCATGATGGCAAATTTTAACAACAAGGATTTACTCTATAGCACAGGGATCTATATCCAATATTTTGTAATGAACTTTAATGGAAAAGTATAGAAAAAGACTGTAGATATATATATATATATATATATAGGTATATGTATGTATAACTAAGGACGTCCCTGGTGGCTCAGACGGTAAAGCGTCTGTCTACAATGCGGGAGACCCAGGTTCAATCCCTGGGTTGGGAAGATTCCCTGGAGAAGGAAATGGCAATCCACTCCAGGACTATTGCCTGGAAAATCCCATGGACAGAGGAGCCTGGTAGGCTACAGTCCACGGGGTCGCAAAGAGCTGGACACGATTGAACGACTTCACTGAAGTCATTGCTGCTGCTGCTGCTAAGTCGCTTCAGTCGTGTCCGACTCTGTGCGACCCCATAGACGGCAGCCCACCAGGCTCCCCCGTCCCTGGGATTCTCCAGGCAAGAACACTGGAGTGGGTTGCCATTTCCTTCTCCAATGCATGAAAGTGAAAAGTGAAAGTGAAGTCGCTCAGTCGCGTCCGACTCTTAGCCACCCCATGGACTGCAGCCTACCAGGCTCCTCCGTCCATGGGATTTTCCAGGCAAGAGTACTGGAGTGGGGTGCCATTGCCTTCTCCGACTATAGTCACTATGTATAACTAAATCAGTTTGCTGTACACCTGAAACTAACACTATATTGTAAATCAACTATACATCAATAAAAAAATTTTTTTAAGATGGTAAATTTTGTTATGTATATTTCTCCATAATAAAACATTTTTTTTAAGTTTGAGCCACCTATCCCATATCTGATTCTAAGATCCCATTTTTCTTCTCTTATAGAAACAATGATAAGGAAGAAAGGAATGTGTCCTTACGAAAAAAGTGAAAGTGTTAGTTGCTCAGTCATGTCTGACTCTTTGTGACCCCATGGACTGTAGCCCACCAGGCTCCTCTGTCCATGGAATTCTCCAGGCAAGAATACTGGAGTGGGTTGCCATTCCATTCTCCAGAGGATCTTCCCAATCCAGGGATCAAACCTGAGTCTCCAGCATTGCAGGCAGATTCTTTACCGTCTGAGCCACCAGGGAAGCCCAGTGTGTCCTTAGGGGAATCCAAACAAGGAATAATTTACTAGTGTGTCATCCTTTGCCTCGAAATACAATAGCATGACTATTTTCCTCTGGGTAGTTGGGGCCAGAAAGCAGTACTAGCCAGTAGCCCCACTCTCAGTCAAGGTTTAACATCATTTACAGAGTCTGATGCAGTTGAAGATTCAGACTTCTCTCAAAATCTCTGTTCAGGAAGATCTTCACTCTGTCCCCAGTCTCATCCACTCCCTTCTATCCACCCATGCTGCTTTGCAACTGCTCCCAGCTAAGAACAGAGGTCACTCCTAGTGGAGCCAGCTTCTATGAAGGTGGAGGTGTGAAGCCCCAGGCAAACCTGTGAAGCAGGCAACGTTTTTCTTTCAGGCCTTGGGCTTTCCTTTTCTGCAGCTGGCACAGGGCTAAGAGTTAGGAGCCTTGAGTTGCAGCTCCTGCTACTAACTTGCTGTGTGACCCTGGAGAGACAGCTGCCTTCTCTGGGCCTTGGTTTCCTCATCTGCCACATGAGGGGTTTGTTCTACAGGGTGTCTGAGGCTCCCCCTGCCTTGTTGATCCTGTAGGAGCTTTGAAGCCCTGGCCCCTTCACTCCACTGCTTCCCCAGGGTCCCCATGTTCTGTCAGACCTTCTGTTTCAGCAAAACTAGTCTGGACAGGCTCTGATACGTTCATTCTCACAGAGGTACAATTTCTCCCAGGAGTATTTGCATTTCCACTGGGCCCCAGATGAGAGGGCATGAGGCTCTAATTTGGACTTCTTTTGATTGCAGGAGCAAAGGGCTTTTGAAGGGGTAGGGGGGAGGCGGGGGAGGGACCCAGTCCAGATGCCAACTGGCAAGGCAGGGCCTGGTCTATGACTCAGCCCTCGGGTGCAGATCTCAGCATACCTCTGCGTGTGTAGCCCAGGTGCTAACCCACCAGGTATCCTCCTCTCCTTCCAGGGACTCTGGAGCGATGCTGGCAGCCCCTCGGTCTCTGGAGAAATGAGTTCCAGCTCAGATGCTGATGAGGTCATCGAGATCCCCAGTTTGAGCTGGAATTTGGCAGGAGGGCCGGTGGGGCAGCTGTTTGTGGTTTCTCTTTTCCTCTGAAGGAAAGTCTGAACAGATGATCTCCTAGGTGCTGCCTGTTTTCATGTGAGGGAAGCAGGATGTGGCTTCGGGTCAGTGGAATGGGAGGGGGTTTGGCAAGGGGAGTCTGGGGCGACATACAAGTGACATATTTCATGAGATGAAAGATCCCATCTTCTTTCAATAACTTCCTCAACTTTGCTTTTGTTCTTGGGAAACGTCATTTCCCCCCTAATATTTATTCATAAGGATTTTTGTTTTTGGAGACATTGAGGAACAGCTGCTTTGGGTCTGAGGGAATTCACTCCACTGTGAAGGCAACTTTTCATCTACTCGGGGCAGCCAGGCTCCTCATCAAGAAACGTCAGCTCCTCAGGGTGGAGGGGCCTCCAGCGCCAGCGGGATTAATGTGCAGTCGTGGAAGGGCTCCCAGAATCCTCTGCTCCTGGCCAGGCAGCCCTGAGGCTTGGGCCCAGGGCAGGGGCAGCTTCAGGAACACAGAGAGGCACGTGACAGGAGAGGCGTTGGTGTCTGAGGACCTCATGGAGCCGCTTTGGCAAGCAAAGCTCTCTACTGGAGGCTCCGAGAGCTAGGAGATCCAGATGGTTCTTGTCTTTCAGAGGCTTGTGTCTAGTGGGAGAAACCAGGGACTTCTACCCACCAAAAAGCAAATCCAATAAGTGATCAGTGGGGAGCGCAGAGGGAAGACAGAATTAGAAAAAGATGTGCACAGGGTGTTTTTTGTTTGTTTGTTTTTATTGATGCATAGTTAATTTCACAATGTTGTGTTAATTTCTGCTGTATAGCAAAGTGATTCAGTTATACATACACATACACTTATTATGTTCTTTCCTGCTGCTGCTGCTGCTGCTAAGTCACTTCAGTCGTGTCCAACTCTGTGTGATCCCACAGACGGCAGCCACCAGGCTCCCCCGTCCCTGGGATTCTCCAGGCAAGAACACTGGAGTGGGTTGCCATTTCCTTCTCCAATGCATGAAAGTGAAAAGTGAAAGGGAAGTCACTCAGTCGTGTCTGACTCTTAGCGACCCCATGGACTGCAGCCTACCAGGCTCCTCCATCCATGGGATTTTCCAGGCAAGAGTACTGGAGTGGGGTGCCATCGCCTTCTCCGATGTTCTTTCTTACTATGGTTTATCACAGGATATTGAAGAGTTCCATATGCTATATAGTAGGACCTTGTTGGCTACTCGTTCTATACATAATAGTTTGCACCTGCTAATCCCAAGCCATCCCTCCTCTACCAGCTTTCTCCCTTGGCAGCCACAAGTCTGTTCCCTATGTCTATGTATCTGTTTCATAGATAAGTTCATGCAATATTTTAAATTCCACTTATAAGTGATATCATAGTATTTGTGTTCTGTTTCTGACTTACTTCACTTAGTGTCCTAATCTCTAGGCCTATCCATGTTGCTGCAAATGGCATTATTTCATTATTTTTGTGGCTGAGTAATATTCTGTTGTATACATGTGCCACATCTTCTGTATCCATTCATCTGTTAATGGACATTGAGGTTGTTTCCATGGCACAGGGTGGTTTCGACTGGGAAGTCAGGAATTCTAGAATGTCAAAGTCAAAAGTGACTTTAAGTTCTAGTCCCACCCTGTTACTTTCCAGAAGGAGAGACTGTGAGAAGTGACTTGTCTAAAGTCTGCATCAAAGATGAGATTCAAATACAGGCCTTCTGGCCCGAGCCCAGGGCTCTTTCCTTTACATTTGATCTCTAGATGTCTGGTTTGCCCTACATTTTAGGTGTACAGACTCAGCACAACTCACCAGGACTCACCAACCCTGCTCCTCCCAGCTAGCTCCTCCTCAGTCTCAATCTTTTTGGCCTGGGTTTCCCCTCATCCTTTGCTGTTCACTGCTTTCTTATTTAATGCCATGTGAGCAAACTCTGCTTTGTCACAAGCCTCTGTAATAATGCTCATGGGATTGTGGACGTAAGGCTCCAGGTTCCACATGAAACAGTAATCCTGGGAAAGTTTGTGCCCCAGAAGGGAGCATTGACCTTCCAGAGAGAAAGATGTAGGCAAATCAGGACTGTCCTGAGTTCTTCCTGAGGCTCTTAACTCGTTCCTCTCATTTTGCACCAAGGGGTCTTCAGCTCTTCAGCTCTTCAACCCAACACCAAGCCCCATCTTCCAGGGCTTTCACCTGCTCCTGTCTTCTTGGTTACCTTCTCTCCACCTATCCCCTCCCCCAATTCAAGCAGGAGCTTTTATTTATTTATCATTTAGGCTGCTTTGGATCTTAGTCGTGACCCTCAGGAACTTGGTTGAGTCCTGCAGGGTCTTTCGGTGCATCCTAGGGACTCTAGTTGTGATGCGAGCTCTGGAGCACGTGAGCTCAGGAGATGCAGCACGTGGGCGTAGTTCCTCCACAGCATGTGGGGTCTTAGTTCCCCAACCAGGGATGGAACCTGCATTCCCTGAATTGCAAGGTGGATTCTAAACCACTGGTCCACAAGGGAAGTCTCCAGGTTGGAGCTTTTAGAAATGTTCGTCATTGGTCCATTGGATTAACTTGGTCTTTTGGATTAATGCTCCTAATTACACACCCACCACTGGCTCTGTTTCTGCTTCTTAAACCCTGAACACACTCCTGATGTTTTTCTCTAATGAGAAATGTAGAGGATTCTTGGATATCTGCATTAAATGGGAGGAAATGGAAGATAACAGTGGTGGAGCTCACAAATAGGATAAAAGAGTGGAAACTAGGTGATGAATCAAGCCCTCTGGCTAGGCTCTCCTGCTACCTTGCTGAGTGGTCTTGGGCAAAATCTGTAACATCTCTGTGCTTACTTTTCAGGTGAGGATAATATGGCCTATCTCATCAACCTTTAACATAATTTAAAGATCAAGCCTCATGCGAAGAGTTGACTCATTGGAAAAGACTCTGATGCTGGGAGGGATTGAGGGCAGGAGGAGAAGGGGACGACAGAGGATGAGATGGCTGGATGGCATCACTGACTCAATGGACGTGAGTCTGAGTGAACTCCAGGAGTTGGTGATGGATAGGGAGGCCTGGCATGCTGCGATTCATGGGGTCTCAAAGAGTCGGACACGACTGAGCGACTGAACTGAACTGAAAGATTAAGCAGAATAGCAGGTTAAAAATTTTCTTGGGAGTTCCCTGATTGCCTAGTGGTTAGGATTCTGGGCTTTCACTGCTATGGCCCGGGTTCAGTCCCTGGTCCAGGAGCTGACATCTTACAAGCTGTGTGGTGTGGCCAAAAAACCAAACTTTTCTTAATTTAAAATAATATTGGGAAAAAAGAATATTGCCACTAAATAGCATCACTATTAAGATTTCCCACCAATCTTATTATATATTATACAAAACATATTTTAAACCCACCCTCCTTCACCAGTGTCCTCAGAGATAGCTAGCTAGTCAACCAAGTCTGAATTTTATCTCCTTTAATAATTTCTCTTCTGGGGAGAGGGGACTGATGAGCAGCACCTTCAAGTGTGGCCTTCAAATCTAAGGAAGGGGAGCATTTGGGGTTGTTCCTTATTTTTTGTGTGGCATAAAGATTACTGGAAATCAGCCCATGTGTAAGTGTGTACAGGTGTATGTATGCTGTGCTGATATTTAGATCTTATCTCATATTTTATTTGCATACCAAAGTCACAAAACCCCTCATGCCTAAGATTAGGAAACCAATGTATGCACAAGGCTTCCTCTTCTGTCAAACTGCTGTGGACACCAGGAAGCCAACCTGGAGGCAGGGGTTCCTAGGAACAGTACACCGGGGGGAAGATCTTGGAGCTAGAAGTCAGGACACTAATCCATTCTCATCTTCACTCTTCTACTGTGTATGCAATCACAGGCAAGTCACCTCCCTGCCTTAGTTTTCCCATCTGTAAAATAGCCAGAATAAACCTATCTGAAACCCTCCATTCAACCCAGTTCAACTGGGGATGAAGTTCACTATAACAAGCTCTTCAAGTGTTTGGGAAGGAAGATGCTATGTCAACCCCAAATAGTTTTAATATTTTCTGTTTCCAGAAGGAAGGGGTGTAGGGCTTCTTCAAGCTCAGCACCTGAGTGGTGGCTGGGGCCTGCCAGGGTCTCCATCTGCCCATGTCAGAGAATACACTAGGTGGATGCACCAGAGAGGGAGCTATGCTTCCCCAGCTTGTCAACATGTCATTAGGTTGTTCCTGTGGGAACCAAGAGCAGAGGCAGGAGGCCGGAGACGTGGGAGGGAGGAGGGAGGGAGGAAGAGAGAGAAATGGAAGAGATGAAGGGGTCTATGCCAGTACCACATTCATCCCTGTCAGGAGGAGAGCTCTATCAAACCAAGGCCAGGCCTATAAATCAGGCCATAATTAGTTGCAAAGAGAAAGCTTTAACATCCTCATCAAATTGATTAATACATCTTGCAGCTCAGGACAGGCTGGCCCTGCCTCAGAAAAACTGCAAGCCCGCCCAGCCGGGTGGGGATGGAGGAGGGAGAAGGGACAGCTCCAGCTGCGGCTACACAGAGCCCGGTAAGTTCTGCGCCTGTTTCCTCACTTGAAGAAAGCTCTGACAGGTGGTAGCCAAGGCCAGTGCTTAGTCCAGGAGGTCATCAGGGGCCCGGAGCCTCAAGAATCAAATGAATGTGTTGGTTTTGCCAAATAATTAATCCTGACACCACTGGCAAGCTATTTTTTTTCCTTCTGGGTCTCAGTTTCGCCATCTGTAAAGAGGACATGTTGGATCAGGGGAACTTTGTTTCCTTCCAGTTCTGACACCAAAAACGTCTGTGAGTCCAATGGACAAGAGCATCTGGAGGTCATGGCAAGTGAAGACCTGACTATAGGTTCAATTTCTAAGATATCCAATGGGAGGTCAGGAGTTGGGGATAAGCTTAAATAATTTGGTCTAATTCAGGCTTGTGGTTACCAAGCTTTGCTGGTGTGTCCTTTCCTAAGGCCCAAGCAGCAAATACCTTTCATCTTTCAAGCCAGAACAGAGAGAA
The DNA here is from genome assembly GCF_019923935.1 of Bubalus bubalis. Lineage (NCBI taxonomy): Eukaryota > Metazoa > Chordata > Mammalia > Artiodactyla > Bovidae > Bubalus > Bubalus bubalis. The sequence continues at coordinate 25,070,924 of NC_059159.1, read as the reverse complement.
AGGACATAGATCAACTTGGGTTCGCGTCCTGGCTCAATCACTGATTAGCTGTGTGTCTGGGAAAAGTTACCTAACCTCTTCAGTTTCCTTCTCTGGAAGATAATTATGTCTCCCTTCCTGGGTCATCATGACAAGAGATAAGATTTATGGTTGACAAGTAAGAGCCAGTACACTATTATTATTCAGCTGACTTTTGATATCTTAATAATGGCACCTAAATCACATGGAGACTGAAAAAGTAGTCCAGTAAAAAACAAGCAAAACCCTGATTCCCCACAGGACATCCAACTAGTCACCTTCCTGGACTATAACCTGAAAAGGCAGCATATTGTTGTGTAAAAAGTTCCAGGACTTGAATTTGGAAGATCTGGGTTCTGATCCCACCTTTGCAGCTTATGAGTTGAGTGACTTCAAGCAAGACCCCTCACCTTTCTGAACCTTGCTTTTCTGAATCAGGAATGCTTTCACATTCAATCAGGTAATGTATGGAAAAGGTCCTCATAAGATAGAAATCATTATTCAAATATAAAGCATTGTTCAAATATAAGCGATATTATAGGTATTGGTCACTCTTGCTTACTGCTGACTGCCCCCAGGTCTCATGTCTGGAAAAACAAATCAAATAGTTTCTTTTCAAACCCGTGAGACATTATGTCTTCTATGAATCACACTTTTCTGGGTTCCAGCTTTAACGAAACCTCCATCCTTACAATAAATGAAGGTTCTCTATTTGGTGGTGTTTGTGTCATATACAGGTTGATGTGGTAACACTCTAAAAAATCCATTCTTCCTTGTTTCAGAATAATTAAATGGTTGGACACATGGCTCTCTATATATATATGAATACATAGATCAGTGTGAAGAAGTGAAGTCGCTCAGTCGTGCCCGACTCCCAGCGACCCCATGGACTGCAGCCCACCAGGCTCCTCCATCCATGGGATTTTCCAGGCAAGAGTGCTGGAGTGGGGTGCCATTGCCTTCTCCAGGGGATCTTCCCGACCCAGGGATCGAACCTGGGTCTCCCGCATTGCAGGCAGAGGCTTTACCGTCTGAGCCACCAGGTTGTCATTATAGATGAGTGTATATATATATATGTACTGCTGCTGCTGCTGCTAAGTCGCTTCAGTCGTGTCCAACTCTGTACGACCCCATAGATGGCAGCCCGCCAGGCTCCCCCGTCCCTAGGATTCTCCAGGCAAGAACACTGGAGCGGGTTGCCCTTTCCTTCTCCAGTGCATAAAAGTGAAAAGTGAAAGTGAAGTCGCTCAGTCATGTCTGTATATATATATATGTATACATAGATGAGTGTGAAGAAGTGAAGTCGCTCAGTCGTGTCTGACTCTTCGCGACCCCATGGACTGCAGCCTACCAGGCTCCTCCATCCATGGGATTTTCCAGGCAAGAGTACTGGAGTGGGGTGCCATTGCCTTCTCCAATATATATATACACACACACATAAACGTACATAAGTGACTAAGTTCTCGGTAAGGGAATGGGGAAGATGTGGACCACTTACAGGCTGGAACCTTAACAAATGTGTATGCCTCTTTTATACTTTTTGTTCTTCCTGGGACCCAGGACACGCATGTACCCTCAAAGCCATCTGGATCAAGCAGACAAAGACCACAGTGGAAAAGCAAGATGGTGGGGATGGTGGAAAAGCAAGAATGAAGGAACCTGGGTCCTTGAATGACAGCATGAAGGAGAGCTTCTTGCCAACCTGGAACTTAGAGTGTTCTGAGAGAGAAAAATAAACTTTGATCTTGTTAATCTTGTTAAACTTCTATCATGAGACATCTTTATTATGTGTTAAATAGCTCATACTAATTATATATTTGCATTGCTTCTCCCCCAGGAATCCAGAAATTTCCTGACCCATCCTATTATGTCTGGGTCAAAGTGCCAAAGAAGACACTTTAGGAGGTTCCACTGTTCCTGTTGTTTCTGAAGGCTGGGTCTGCATCTAGGTGGGCGTCATCTTCTGGTAATAACTTTATTAAAGAACTCCTGATCTATATACCCCCCTAAGAATAATCAGCTCTATATATTCCCTAACAATAACAAGTACATTTTCTTGTACCATGCTGTCACAACAAAACCTACTCTATTCCTGAAAAGTAGCTGCAAGTAGAAGGCCATGGTCGGGGAACACAGAGCAGAAAATAAGAGAACTGTAGATGGAAGATGCCTGAGGGACCCACAGGAATCTGAAAGAACCGAGAGAAACGGACCAGAGGTGCCCAAATGACTCATCCAGGGCCTCTGATAGAGGAAGTGGAATTTTCAAAGTCTGCCCACTGCTCTCTTACGCTTCGAATCCCCAGGAAAACTTGACCTTTGCTGGCTGACTCACTGGCTTCCTCATCGGTTTCTCATCATCAGTCAAGATTTTTACATAGCCTGTGACATTTAGAAAGCCTTCCTCCTGACACGCACCCCTCCCCGTTTAGAATGTGGTCCTGGGCAGACTCATAATTGCTCTTTGAAACGTTTAAACTGAGCTCATGATTTAGAATGCGTGGACAGAATACCGTCTTTCAAGAGCCAGGAGCTATGGGAGTCTAGCCGCCATGGGATCATGGGGAAGAGGAGAAAACGAAGGAAGGACCTGGGGCCAAATAGCCACCGGTGGGAGTCACAGTGGTGGGGAGGGCTGGCCTCGCTTTGTCACACCGTTGGCCCACATCACAGGTCAGGGCCGGAAGGGAAGTGCCAGTTGCAAATGCTCCCACCTCATCTCACAGCTCACCAAATATTATGGCCTAGCACATAAAAACCAGAATGCTAAGCTGCCAGGAGTGTTAAACTCAAGGAGCTGTGACCAGAAGCAGGCAGGCTCAGGGGACGGGAGTAGGGAGGCGGCTGTAGCGGGCCAGCGGCTCCCATTAAGCCCCATGGCTCTCAGGCAGCAACTGAAACCAAGCAGGAAACTCAGCCCTTGCCCGGAAAGCCAGCTCTACCTCCTACCTCTCCACGGTGAGAGCATCAAGGGGAGTCCCAGGCCTCCCAAGCAGAAGCAGGCTGCCTCTAAGTAGCAAATAAAGGCTTTCAGGCCACATAAATCAATGAAAATTATCAGGAGTCAAGGTGAAAAATCTATCCTCCACCACTTGGGTGTTTGAGCCAAGGTTCTCGGTGATTTAGAACCGTATAATTAGAGTGATCTGATATATCTGTCTCTCTTTCTGTCTCTCTCTTTTTCCATCCTTCCTTCCTTTTCCAGACAAAGTCCTCTTGGATGAGGCAGGTTCTCCTCTGGCTGGAGGCTAGTGCCTGCACCTGTCAGCTCAGCACCCTGATGGATCTCAGTGAGATTCGCCTCTGCCCCGCCTGCCCCTTAATGAGCACTCTGGCCCCAGGGTAGGTATGAGTTGTGGGTGGGGAGCCCACATTCTGAAGAATGTTGCAGAAGTGGAGAGGTGTGGCTGCTGACCCCAAGTAAAATGTGGTGTCATGCCGGAGGTGGAGGGCTGGGGTAATCAAAATCCCTAACTTTTGACCTTTGAACTGGGGAGAAGATTGATGATGGCAAGAAAGTTTCCCAGCTCTGTGCCTCCTGCCAGATTAGGGACACAACCTAGCAGCTGATGAAGTGTGAGCTGGGATCCAGAGAGGTCAGGGGCCTGGATTTGTCTCAGAAAACAGGACCTAGAGGGGCAAGGTGGTATGGGAAGTGAAGGTGGTGCTTAGAGTTGGAGACACAGGTTCAAATGCCCTATCACTTACCACCTAGATGACCTTGAACAAGTTTCTTAAGCTCTCTAAGACTCAGATTCCACATCTTTAAAATTAAAATAATGATTCTCACAGAGTGGTAGTGAAGACTACATGAAAGAATGATGTAAAGTTGCCTGGAACATAGCATCATCCACAACATGGTACCTTCCTGCCTCTTGACTCTTCTTCTTGCCCAAAGCTATACAGCAAGTCAGGGAAGGAATCAGAGCTCCAACCGAGATCTCCTAACTTCTCATCCAGGACCTGGTATCTAGCTCAGGAGTCTACCCACTACAGGCTCTCAGTCTAGACAGTTTAACTGAATGGCAGAGCAGAATTAGAAGTTTCCTCTCGAGGGCAGAGAGTTCCTAAAGGAAATCAGTCCTGAATATTCATTGGAAGGACTGATGCTGAAGCTGAAGCTCCAGTACTTTGGCCACCTAATATGAAGAACTGACTCATTGGAAAAGACCCTGATGCTGGGAAAGATTAAAGGCAGGAGGAGAAGGGAACGACAGAGGATGAGATGGTTGGATGGCATCACCTACTCGATGGACACAAGTTTGAGCAAGTGCCGGGAGTTGGTGATAGACAGGGAAGCCTGGTGTACTGCAGTCCGTGGGGTCACAAAGAGTCAGACACGACTGACAGAACTGACTAGAAGGCAGACTAGAACATGTCTGCTCTGAGAAAGGAAAACTCATACCAAGCATGGTGTTGTGCAGTGTACAATGCCAGGTTCAAATCCTGACTCAGCTACTTACAAGTCGAGACCCTGGGCAACTTGCCAGGCCTCAGTTTCTCTCAATGTAAAGTGATTATAATTGTAATTCTTGCCACAGGGTTCATAGAAAAAGGGTTCTGAGGTTCCTAGAAAAAGTGGTGGGATAAACTTCTGGAAATTGCTCTATATGTATAATGGAATATAATGTATAATAGAAAATATAATTATACTGTAAATCATTTCATTGACAGAATTTCTCATAGGAAAGAAACTCTGCTTAGAAAATGCAGGGATTTTGATCAGTGTCCAGTTCTGGGTTTTGGACCTTGTTGCCCCAGGGCCTCACTTTTCTGAGGTTAAAAATGTTGCTTAACCTCCCTGGTTAAGTTCCATCTTTAAGAAGAAATGTCTTTATTGCTTCTCCCTTGCTCACTCAAATACTTGAAAGATGAAAGAGGTAATAGATGTAAAGTACTCTGAGAGCTTTTAAACAAACAATCCCATTGTGAAAGTAAGCTATTATTAATACCACATCTCACATGCTAAAAAGCCTGCTTAATCCATCCTGCCCCCAGAAGCCCAAGAGGACATTTCCCTCTCTGTTTATCCTTTCTTGTCAATTGCCAAGTCTGTTCCACTTCGCTCTCTCTCTGCAGAAACACAGCGTATGGACCCCTCCTAAAAATACCCAAGACCAAATACCATGACCATATCAAAGGATTCCCTTCTTCCCATTCATCTCTCTAGCCTCCTTCAAAGATAGGGATGAACCCCCGTGATGGGCTAGAAAATGTTTAATAAACAGCTTTCCAGAAACAAAAAGTCTTGTCCTGATCTGTAGCACCTGCCAATTTCCTCGGTGTAAATACTCCCACCATGCCTTCTTTCAAACTATCATTATGACATCACTAAGCACAGAACTGGGAAGAGATGTGTAGTAGCACATCATCACGCAGTATTTCTACCATATAGCTGCGACAGACACAAATAACTCCAAAACGTTAGGTTATAGTAAAATTTAGCAAAATAATTATGAAGGGATGAGTTTTTTACTATTTATGTTTAAAAATATAGTTTATTTAATTCAGCTGTATTTTAGTTTTTTTAAATAACTGTTTCGTAAAATTCTTGAAAACTAAAAAATCAGTGTTCACGAAGCAGCTCCAGTCTACCCTTCTAGGCTCACATGAGAACACAAAAACAGACTGTCGCACAGAAGCCAAGGCATGTTGGAGAAAGTGCCAAGTGCTCCTGTGATATATCTTTCTATTCCAGAAACAAGAATCACACAACAGGGACTTCCACTTCCCTTGTCCAGTGGTTAGGATTTTGCCTTCCAATGCAGGGGGTGCGGGTTCAGTCCCTGGTTGGGGATCTCAGATGCCACATGCCTCACAGCCAAAAAACCAAAGTGGAAAACAGAAGCAATATTGTAACAAATTCAAAAAAACTTTAAAAATTATTTTAAGAATCATACAACAAATAGTATGTAGGATTGAAAATGGCTCCTTCAGTCTCAAAGATCCTCAAATTGGAGGTGCTCATCTAGTCCCTTTCCCTAATCATGAACAAGAACTCCTCCTGAGTCTGTTCTCCAGGGTCCTGTATTGATCAGGATCCCCCTGGGAAAGGTATGGCACATTCGGACAGACCCTGTTTACCAAGAGTTTAATGAAGGCGTATCTCTGAAGATATAGGCAAGGTTCAGAGAAAGGTACAGGGTGGTGAAGGAAACCAAGTGGGGAACCCATTCCCCAGAATCTGAAGATAGCTGTAGAGAGGGTGCCCCACAGGAGCTGTGGTCTTCAGTTGAGGAACTCAGTCACTGCCAACCTGAGGCCCAGTTGGCAGGGACCTGGGGGAACAAGGACCCCCATCTCCCACTCTCCCTATCTTCAGTCTTCTCTGGGGACTCACTGCATGATGTAAATGTGTGTCCTCCTTCCCCTTTAAAAGGGCTTTCCTGGTAGCTCAACTGGTGAAGAATTCACCTGCAATGCAGGACACCCCAGTTTGATTCCTGTGTCGGGAAGATCCCCTGGAGAAAAAATAAGATACCCGCTCCAGTATTCTTGGGCTTCCCTGGTGGCTCAGCTGGTAAAGAATCCACCTGCAATGCAGGAGACCTGGGTTCTATCCCTGGGTTGGGAAGATCCCCTGGAGAAGGGAACAGCTATCCAATCCAGTATTCTAGCCTGGAGAATTCCATGGACTATATAGTCCATGGGGTCTCAAAGAGTTGGACATGACTAAGCAACTTTCACTTTCCCCTTCAAAAACTTCAGGTAAAGGCACTGTTTCTTGAACACTGGCTGAACCCAACCAGAAATCAGAGGGCAAGGGAGCCTGCTGAAGCAGTTCTTAGGGGTCACTTCCCAGCACTAGCATCGAGAACAGGGGAGGAAAAGGAAGGAAAGCTCATCCAGCACAGACTTTGGTGGGTCATTGCAAGTAGTCATTCCCATCCTAGGATCCTAGGCTTTTGAAACTTCAGTGGGCAAACTAACAGTTTAGGGATTACAAGGTGATTTCTGATTCAATAGGTTTTGGTCGTGGCCTAAGATCCAGGTGAGGCTGATGTTGAGGCTTGTGAACCATCTTTTGGATAACAGGCTCTTAGGCCACACTCATCCCACCATCTAAGCCCCAGTGAGCTTGTCTAAGAAAAAATCAGAGCTGTAAAAACCCCCCTTAGTCATTCCCTTCCCACTTCTTACCGCCTCTTCTTTTCCTTCTCTCCAGATAATCTCTGATGCAACTCAATAATCTCAGTTGTCTCCCTGGATTCTGATCTCTGTTTGCCCTACCTCCCAGCACCAAGCTGGAAAGAGGTGGATTTGCAGAAGCTTCGCTGAAGGCAGGCCTCTCCACTGGAGGAAACCCTCAGAGACTATTTCCAATTCCCTACAACTTACTCTATTTCCTCCTCTCCTTGTTCTTACCTCCACAGTCAAAGTGGCTTGAGAAAGCCAGTGACCTAAAAGGATAACATTTTCAGCCAAACTCTGCAATGGGATAAGTGGAAAGTGCCCCCAGCTCCTCACTAGAATTTACCCCCAGGTAGAATAACAACCCAAGGGCCACTGTATCCTTGGTGCTGCCAGAGTGTCCTTACTGATGGACCTTGGCTATGATTCAGGCCCCTCTCCATGCCTGGCACATAATGCAAGCCCTTTTGAAGGCACAGGTCTAGAAACTATTCATAAACCCTAAATATTGAATAAACAAATGTGCTTGTGTTTGTGTGTGGGAAGTATGGCCACCAGGAGAAAACTCTTGGGCGGTACTCCCATTCCTGGACATGCACAAGCCAGAGATGCTCCCATTTTTGGATTAATGGGAATCTCCACTCAGCGAGTCATGAGTGCTAGGGAGCAGGTTAAGCATTTATCCTTTATATGTCAAGGATGTATGGGCTTATGAGGCTTAGGAAGGATACCACAAGGTTAGCCACATTCCAAAACAGGAGGAAGCAGCTGCGGCTTTGGTTCTTGGTATAAAAAAGTTGGGCCCTAAGGATATCCCCATTAATCCCAGATACGATGCAAGTGTGTGGGTACTAACTTATACATATGCTCTAAGTACATTGGGGGTGGCCAAGGGATGTAAAGCTGGAAAGTAGATAAAGGAAATGGATGAACATAATTCCTTCTCCTCGGAACCTAGATAATCTTCAAGAGGGACAATGCAGCAACAAAGGTAATCGGATCCAGTGCCTTCGAGACTTTCCTCATTACCTGTGTTCATTTGCCACAACTCCTGCATAGAATCATTTCTAGGAAAAGGCACAGTGAAGTGAGAATTTCCCAGGAATGGTCTGTTAGTAAGATCAGAAAGATATCCAGATCCCATGATTAAAAGACTCCCCTAGCACTCCTTGCCTGGAGAATCCCAGGGACGGGGGAGCCTGGTGGGCTGCCGTCTGTGGGGTTGCACAGAGTCGGACACGACTGAAGCGACTTAGCAGCAGCAGCAGGCACACACGGGGCTTCCCAGGTAGCTCAGCTGGTAAAGAATCAATCTGCAATGCAGGAGACCCCAGTTTTGATTCCTGGGTCGGGAAGTTCCCCTGGAGAAGGGATAGGCTACCCACTCCAGTATTCTTGGGCTTCCCTGGTGGCTCAGATGATAAAGAATCCACCTGCAATGCAGGAGACCTGTGTTTGTTCCCTGGGTTGGGAAGATTCCCTAGAGGAGGGCATGGCAATCCACTCCAGTGTTCTTGCCTGGAGAATCCCCATGGGCAGAGGAACCTGGAAGGCTACTGTCCATGGGGTTGCAAAGAGTTGGACACGACCAAGTGACTAAGCACAGCACAGGGACACATGTCCTGTACCTGGGGATAATCCTTCTTGTTCCTTCTTCAAAGAGAAAGCAAAAGAGTCCCCAGATTTCTGGCTCAGGAATATACTGTCCTATAACACTTGCCTTTTCATTTATTTGGCACTTATCACAAAAGCTCCTGACACCATAGTGCAACTTGCAGTTTACAAGGGACTCTTCAAATCCATTTGTTATTGTTTAGTTGTGAAGTCATGTCTGATTCTTTTGCGACCCCATGGACTGTAGCCCGCCAGGCTCCTCTGTCCATGGGATTTCCCGGGCAAGAATACTGGGGGTTGCCATTCCCTTCTCCAGGGGATCTTCCCAACCCAGGGATTGAACCCGCATCTTCCACATTGGCAGGCGGATTCTTCACCATCAAGCCACCAGGGAAGCTCTCAAACACATCATTTAATTTTTACAAGAAATCTTTGAGATAAGGCAAGACAGATTTATCACCATTTTATAATCAAGAAGCTGGGGTTTCAAGAAGTTAAATAACCTATGTTAAGGGCACAAGACTCTTAGGGAGTGGGGCCAGGACTGGGATTCAGGTTTCCTAATTCCTAATACAGTATTCTTTCTTTCTGCTGCCTTCCTTTTCACACACTTTTTGGTCTATTAGCTACCGTTTTCATAGCTTCTGACTTTGTTCCCTCACATATATGTCGGTGCCCTGACAGCCTGGACGTTATCTCTCTGTTTTACTAATATTTCCTCAACACATGTGACAGTGCCTGATACATCATATGTGCTTAATCAAATTATGTTGAATGAGTGGATAAATGAAACAATTATAAGTGATCTGAAGGCAGGGCTCTAACTTTGACTTCTTGGGGTCTTTCACAATCATCACACAGTGGAAGAGTAAATATTGCTGATAAGAAAAATGACCCAATATCCAGAGGGTGTGACTTACTCCCAAGAAGTAGTCCGCCCTGGAAGGTAATATATTTTGAGGAAGAGGGTCCCTGCCGTGGCTTCTAGAATTCTAAGCACAATCTTTAGCCTTTCTTATTACCTTCAGCTGACCCTTGCTCAGCCTCAGGGTGCAGACATTTGCCCTGTGAACAGATGCCCAGAGGTTCAGGCCTGTGTGTTTTTGATTTAGGAAAGAGGCACAATGGTTTGTGTCTCCATGTGCTCCCACTGTCACCAGATAGAATAAAAAGGCTTGTTTCTCTTGGCGGCCTCCACCCAACAGCTCCCCATGTGTGTGTCGCTTTCTTCAATTTTCCCCTCTACAAAATCTGGTCATGTTTAATAACAATAAATCAGAGGCGAGATTGCAGCCCGGAAGAGAAGTCTGGGACAGCCGGGGTTTCCACATCTGGGGCCCATTCGGGTTGAAGCGATGACAATTCCTAATAAATGTTAATGGAGAACCTCCTCAGATTCATACACTCCAGCAATAATTTAGCCTGTCTCCATGCCAGATGACCTTTTGAACATGCAGAATACACCCATCATAGCACCAGCTACAGCCCTGGATTTCTTCCTGCATATGAAGTGGAAAAAAAACACAAGACTTGTTATTGATCATATCTCTCCATTTTCCTTTCCCTAGATGCTTCTTCAAAGGCTCATAGAGCCTTGGGGCCCCTAGCCACCCAGGTGGTTAGAGGCAAGGAAGTCAGGTTGAAGGATGTTTCCCTCTGCTCCTAAAAGAGGCCTTACAAAGTCTGACAGCCAATGGGCAAGAGACAGGGCTGGGACTCAAAATACTGTCCACCCCCTTCCTTTGGCCTCTGAGACCCTTCGCTGATTCTGCTTGCTCTGGCCCTTTCATCAGCCACTCCCCAGCCTCCTGCTACTTGTAACTAGTCAGTCTTCAAGGCTGGCTTTAGTCTTTGGCTTTTCTCTTCCTACCCCATCACTTCCATGAGTCTAATGCCTGTGTGCAGGTTTCCAGCTCTGATCTCTCTCTCTCAAGATCCAGTCCTGAATTTCTAACTGGGGACTGGGTGTTTTCACTTGATAACCACCACTGTCTAAAATTCCTATGTGTGTGTGTGTCTAAATTCCTGTGTGTGTGTGTCTAAATTCCTGTGTGCGTGTGTCTAAATTAACCTATCATCTCACTCACACACAGCTGGCCTCTTCTCCAAACTTCCATATTCCTAAGTGTGCTTCTGCTTTCAACTATACAGACACTCCCCATGTGCTGACCCCCTTTCCTATCTGGTGAGAAGCTCACTGAATCTTCATCCCAATCCCATGTCTTTTAACTTCCACCACCACCCCACATTGCAGGCTGTTATTATCTCACTCTGAAATTTCCTCCTACCTGATCTTTCTGTGAAACCACCCCAGAACACAGCAATTAGATACATTATCCCAAGATGCTTTTTTTTTTAATTGAAGGATAATTGCTTTATAGAATTTTGTTGTTTTCTGTCAGACCTCAACATGAATCAGCCATAGGTATACATATATCCCCTCTCCTTTGAACTTCCCTCCCATCTCCCTCCCCATCCCACCCCGCTAGGTTGATACAGAGCCCCTGTTTGAGTTTCCTTAGCCATACAGCAAATTCCCGTTGGCTATCTATTTTACATATGGTAATGTAAGTTTCCATGTCATTCTTTCCATGCATCTCACCCTCTCTTCTCCTCTCCCCATGTCCCTATGTCTGTTCTCTATGTCTGTTTCTCCATTGCTGCCCTGGAAGTAAATTCTTCAGTACTATTTTTCTAGATTCCATATATATGCGTTAGAATATGATATTTATCTTTCTCTTTCTGACTTACTTCACTCTGTATAATAGGTTCTAGGTTCATCCACCTCATTAGAACTGACTCAAAGGCATTTCTTTTAATGGGTGAGTAATATTCCATTGTGTATATGTACCACAACTTCTTTATCCATTCATCTGTCGATGGACATCCAGGTTGCTTCCATGTCTAGCTGTTGTAAATAGTGCTGCAATGAACAATGGGATACATGTGTCTTTTTCTATTTTGGGTTCCTCAGGGTATATGGCTAAGAGTGGGATTGCTGGATCAAATGGTGGCTTTATTCCTAGTTTTTAACAGAATCTCCATACCATCTTCCATAGTGGCTGTATCAATTTACACTTCCACCAACAGTGCAAGAGCATTCCCTTTTCTCCACACCCTCTCCAGCGTTTATTGTTTGTAGACTTTTTGGTGATGGCCATTCTGACTGGTGTGAGGTGATAGCTCATTGTAGTTTTGATTTGCATTTCTCTAATAATGAGCCATGTTGAGCATCTTTTCATGTGTTTGTTAGCCATCTGTATGTCCTCTTTGGAGAAATGTCTGTTTAGGTCTTTTTCCCACTTTTTGATTGGGTTGTTTGTTTTTCTGGTATTGAGTTGTATGAGCTGCTTGTATATTTTGGAAGTTAATCCTTCATCAGTTGTTTCCCTTGCTATTATTCTGTCCCATTCTGAGGGGTTGTCTTTTCACCTTGCTTATGGTTCCTGAGGTGGGTCATAGAGAATCTTGCTTTGATTTATGTCATCGAGTGTTCTGCCTATGTTTTTTCTTCTAAGAGTTTTATAGTTTCTGGTCTTACATTTAGGTCTTTAATCCATTTTGAGTTTATCTTTGTGTATGGTGTTAGGAAGTGTTCTAATTTCATTCTTTTACATGTGGCTGTCCCATTTTACCAGCCCCATTTATTGAAGAGGCTGTCTTTGCCCCATTGTATATTCTTGCCTCCTTTGTCAAAAATAAGGTACCCATGGGTCCATGGGTTTATTTCTGGGCTTTCTATCTTGTTTCATTGGTCTGTATTTATGTTTTTGTGCCAGTACCATACTGTCTTGATGACTGTAGGTTTGTAGTATAATCTGAAGTCAGGAAGGTTGATTCCTCCAGCTCCATTCTTCTTTCTCAAGACTGCTTTGGCTATTTGGGGTCTTTTGCGTTTACATATTAATTGTGAAATTTTTTGTTCTAGTTCTGTGAAAAATATCATTGGTAATTTAATAGGGATCGTATTGAATCTGTAGACTGCATTTGGTAGTATAGTCATTTTCACAGTATTGATTCTTCCTACCCAGGAACATGAAATATCTCTCCATCTGTTTATGTCATCTTTGATTTCTTTCATTAGTGTCTTATAATTTTCTGTGTACAGTTCTTTTGTCTCCTTAGGTAAGTTTATTCCTAGATATTTGATTCTTTTTGTTGCAATGGTGAATGGGATTGATTCCTAAATTTCTCTTTCTGATTTTTCATTGTTAGTATATAGAAATGCAAGTGATTTCTGTGTATTGATTTTGTATCCTATAAATCTGCTAAATTCACTGATTAGTTCTAGCAATTTTCTGATACTATCTTTAGGGTTTTCTATGTACCGTACCAAGATGCTGTCTTCATCATGTCCTTCTCCAGCTGAAAATTCTTCTGTGGCTCCCCACTGACTTATTATCGTTATTCAAAGTTCTTCATAATTAGGTGCCCATTGAACAAAAATTACATAATGCTGGAGTTATATTTTTATATTGTAGATCTCATTGTTTTTTCATTGTTTTCCCCTTACCTGGCTAGTGACATGCCTAATTAGAATTCATTTATTTATTCAACAAATATTTTTTGAGCTACTGCTACATGCCAGGGTCTGCTGAGAACTGGAGGATAAAGTGATAATAGGCATGATGAACACTGTCCCTAGCCATATGAAAACACTTTCTAGTAGGGGAGACAAATAAAAAAAGAAAACAGGCAAATAATGAAAATATTGGAAACTGTGATAAGCGCCAAGTAAGAGTTGACAGAGAATAAGGGAAATCTAGGTGGCACTAGTGGTAAAGGATCTGCCTCCTAATGAAGGAGACCAGGGTTGTATCCCAGGGTTGGGAAGACCTCCTGGAGAAAGGAATGGCTACCCACTCCAGTATTCTTGTCTGGAGAATCCCATGGACAGAGGGGCCTGGTGGTCTACAGTCCATATGGTTGCAAAGAGTTGGACATGACGGAGTCATTTTAACGGTAGTTTAATCAGGTCTCTAAACTCTCACCTCTCCCACTGCTACCTCTTTGGTTCCTGAAGGATATGGTCACTTTTGAGGAACCACCCTCTAATAGCTCCAAAAGAGACAGGCATAAATAATACTGTGCCTGTGTGCCAAGTCACATCAGTTGTGTCTGGCTCTTTGCAAACCACTGGCCTGCAGCCCGCCAGGCTCCTCAGTCCATGGGGTTCTCCAGGCAAGAATACTGGAGCGATTGCCATGCCCTGCTCCAGGGGCTCGTCCTGACTCAGGGAGGGAACCAGCATCTCTCACCTCTCCTGCATTGGCAGGCAGGTTCTTTACCACTAGCGCCACCTGGGAAGCCTCATGCCCCTAGTGCATCTCTATTTTTATAGCCCAAATAGATATCAAGCAAATCAAGCTACATTTCTTGAATTTATTTATTTATTTTTCATTTCTTGAATTTAGAATCAAGGATGTAACCTAGTGATTCCTTATTTGGCCTGCAGATGGAAATGGATCTTTACCTTAATATATGAGGGATTCAGGTTAGACATAGGGAAAAACTTACTGGCAAAATTTCAGTGGAACAGATGCCTGAGGGAGTGTATCAGTCAACTTTACTAAATAGTGCTGTATACCTTCCCAGGGCTTCCCAGGGCTTCGGAAGTCTTCCCAGGTAGCACTAGTGGTAAAGAACCTGCCTGTCGGGTCTACTACAAAGCCACAGTCATCAAGACAGTATGGTACTGGCACAAAGACAGAAATATAGATCAAGGGAACAAAATAGAAACCCCAGAGGTAAATCCACGCACCTAGGGACACCTTATCTTTGACAAAGGAGGCAAGAATATACAATGGAGAAAAGACAATCTCTTTAACAAGTGGTGCTGGGAAAACTGGTCAACCACTTGTAAAAGAATGAAACTAGAACACTTTCTAACACCATACACAAAAATAAACTCAAAATGGATTAAAGATCTCAATGTAAGACCAGAAACTATAAAACTCCTAGAGGAGAACATAGGCAAAACACTCTCCGACATACATCACAGCAGGATCCTCTATGACCCACCTCCCAGAATATTGGAAATAAAAGCAAAAATAAACAAATGGGACCTAATTAAACTTAAAAGCTTCTGCACGACAAAGGAAACTATAAGCAAGGTGAAAAGACAGCCTTCAGAATGGGAGAAGATAATAGCAAATGAAGCAACTGACAAACAACTAATCTCAAAAATATACAAGCAACTCCTGCAGCACAACTCCAGAAAAATAAATGACCCAATCAAAAAATGGGCCAAAGAACTAAATAGACATTTCTCCAAAGAAGACATACAGATGGCTAACAAACACATGAAAAGATGATCAACATCACTCATTATCAGAGAAATGCAAATCAAAACCACTATGAGGTACCATTTCACGCCAGTCAGAATGGCTGCGATCCAAGTCTACAAGCAGTAAGTGCTGGAGAGGGTGTGGAGAAAAGGGAACCCTCTTACCCTGTTGGTGGGAATGCAAACTAGTACAGCCACTATGGAGAACAGTGTGGAGATTCCTTAAAAAACTGGAAATAGAACTGTCTTATGACCCAGCAATCCCACTGCTAGGCATATACACCGAGGAAACCAGAATTGAAAGAGACCCATGTACCCCAATGTTCATCGCAGCACTGTTTATAATAGCCAGGACATGGAAGCAACCTAGATGTCCATCAGCAGATGAATGGATAAGAAAGGTGTGGTACATATACACAATGGAGTATTACTCAGCCATTAAAAAGAATACATTTGAATCAGTTCTAATGAGGTGGATGAAACTGGAGCCTATTACACAGAGTGAAGTAAGCCAGAAAGAAAAACACCAATACAGTATACTAACACATATATATGGAATTTAGAAAGATGGTAACAATAACCCTGTATACAAGACAGCAAAAGAGACACTGATGTATAGAACAGTCTTTTGGACTCTGTGGGAGAGGGAGAGGGTGGGATGATTTGGGAGAATGGCATTGAAACATGTATAATATCATATACGAAATGAGTCCAGGTTCGGTGCACGATACTGGATGCTTGGGGCTGGTGTACTGGAACGACCCAGAGGGATGGTACAGGGAGGGAGGGGGGAGGAGGGTTCAGGATGGGGAACACGTGTATACCTGTGGCAGATTCATGTTGATATATGGCAAAACCAATACAATATTGTAAAGTTAAAAAAAAAAAAAAGAACCTGCCTGCCAATGCAGGAGAAGTAAGAAATGCGGGTTCAGTTCCTGAGTCAGGAAGATTCCCTGGAGGAGGGTATAGCAACCCACTCCAATATTCTTGCCTGGAGAACCCCATGGTCAGACAAACCTGAAGGGCTATAGTTCATGCGGTCACAAAGAGTCGGACATGACTAAAGTGACTTGCTGCTGCTGCTGCTAAGTCGCTTCAGTCGTGTCCGACTCTGTGCGACCCCATAGACGGAAACCCACCAGGCTCCCCCGTCCCTGGGATTCTCCAGGCAAGAACACTGGAGTGGGTTGCCATTTACTTCTCCAATGTATGAAAGTGAAAAGTGAGAGGGAAGTTGCTCAGTTGTGTCCGACTCTTAGCGACCCCATGGACTGCAGCCTACCAGGCTCCTCTGCCCATGGGATTCTCCAGGCAAGAGTACTGGAGTGGGGTGCCATTGCCAGCATGCCGTATAACAAATAACCTAAAATCCTAGCGGTTACAACCCTTATTTCTTGCTTACTGGTTTGCAGATGGGCTACAGTACTTCTGTTGCAGGCTTGGGTCTTGTCCAGGTCCACTCTGTGTACCTTTTCGTTCTGGGACCCGGGCCAAAGTGACAGGAGTGTGCTCTTTTCACAGCCAAGGATAGAAATGGAAAAGCCAAGCCAGACCAAGCAAGTAGAATTGAAATCTCTGCTTACATTTCATTGGCTAAAGCAAGTCACAAGACTAAATCCATCACCCGTGGAGTGGTAAGTTTTCTCCCCCCATGGAAGGGCAAAGAGGACAGTGAATACTTGCTGAACAATAATACACTCCAGTGCCAGGAGGTTATGGAGTTTCCTTCACAAGTGGTCTTTACAAATAGAAGAGATTGTTATCTATCTGGGTTCCTCTGGGTACCATATTATCTGAAGTACAGCAAAGGAGGACCAGAAGAGATGATTTCTTAAAGATGCCTATTTTGGTACAAGGGCAATGTAATTCGTGTTTGCTATCTGGTTGCCACTGAAGCCCCTTTTCCTTTTCCACCAGAGCTGTGCCATGGGGGTGATTTGTAGCCCAAGTCTTAATATCAGAGTCTCTATGTGATTGTATACGAGTGACAGTCGCAGAGCAAACATAAATACAGAAGAGGTTCTGATACCATCAGGGAACAGTATTCCTGCCATCAGGCCAGCTTTGTCTGCCACTGCAGTGCAGTTAAATCTGGAATGAAATTGGAGAGCTAACTGATGGTCAGAGGGGACCGGGAAGATTTCCATTTGTAACAGAGAGGCAGGGCTCAGCAAAAGGCAAGGCAAGAATAGACTTTACCATGGCTAGATAAATTCAGTTTACATACATTTATCTATTGTATTAAATCCCTTAATGGTTTTAATATTTGAACTTATCCAAATGGAAAGACAGAGGCATGATTGTGAACCCATACCCTCAGCAGCTTTTCACTTCAAGTTTTCACTTCAATCTGTACCCTCAACAATAACCTGTCTCTGTCTTTTTACCCCAAGGTGCTCGTTCTCCTTCTCCCCTCTCAGTATTTGCTCCCAGGAACCGTTCAGTGCTACTCAAGGTATAGACTCCAGACCATGGCAACTGTATTATCTGAGAACTTGTTAGAAATGCAAATTATTGGGCCTTTCCCCCTGACTTGCTGAATCAGAATCTCTGGGGATGGGGTGGAGAGGAGTTGTTCCAGGAAGCTGTGTTTTAATAAACTTTTCAGCTTAAGCACATCCACTGAAGTTTGCGAACCAAGGTAGGTCTGATTCCGTAGGTCTGGGGCAGAAGCCATGACTTGCAGTGCTAACAATATGCAGATGACAGAGATGCTGTTGTCTGTGGACCACACTTCAAGAGCACTGCTTTAGAAGTCAATCATATACACATGAAATGGCAGCCAACAGTAAAAGTCTTAGTAGTCCTGAGAAGATAGATCAAAGTCTTAGTGAGAGACATGAGTCACTAATGGTGGCATTTCAGATAAGAGCCACCAGGCTAAAAAAAACAAAAAGCATTTTTTTTTTTTTTTGCTCAGAGGGTGGACCTGGAGCCTCTGAAGCCACAATGTGTGTGATTAGCTTTCTTCCATACACAGAGCTCATCCTGGCTATGATGATTAAAGAGGAGGTGCTGTATGGGTGGAAAACATGGAGTCGGAACACCTGGATTCTAGTTCTTTCCCTGTCACTGAGAATGTCATCATGGTTGGGTCCTTCTCTAATTCTCATCTATAAACTGAAGATGGGAGCCACACAAGCTCTACCACCCTTACTCCCTCCCCTCTTTTCTTATTACACAAGATTACCTTAACAACAGCTTTCTCTCCACATACCTAGTTCAGTTCAGTTCAGTCGCTCAGTTGTGTATGACTCTTTGTGACCCCATGGACTGCAGCACACTAGGCCTCCCTGTCCATCACCAACTCCCGGAGTCCACCCAAACTCATGTCCATGGAGTCAGTGATGCCATCCAACCACCTCATCCTCCGTCGTCCCCTTCTCCTCCTGCCCTCAATCTTTCCCAGCATCAAAGTCTTTTCAAATGAGGCAGCTCTTTGCATAAGGTGGCCAAAGTATTGGAGTTTCAGCTTCAGCATCAGTCCTTCCAGTGAACACCCAGGACTGATCTCCTTTAGGATGGACTGGTTGGATCTCCTTGCAGTTGAAGGGACTCTCAAGAGTCTTCTCCAACACCTCAGTTCAAAAGCATCAATTCTTCAGCACTCAGCTTTCTTTGCAGTCCAACTCTCACATCCATACATGACCACTGGAAAAACCATAGCCTTGACTAGACGGACCTTTGTTGGCAAAGTAATGTCTCTGCTTTTGAATATGCTATCTAGGTTGGTCATAACTTTCCTTCCAGGGAGTAAGCGTCTTTTAATTTCATGGCTGCACTCACCATCGGCAGTGATTTTTGAACCCCCCAAAATAAAGTCAGCCACTGTTTCCCCATCTATTTGCCATGAAGTGATGGGACCGGATGCCATGATCTTAGTTTTCTGAATGTTGAGCTACCTAAGGGAGTCTCAAAAACACGGGAACGCCAAGGTGCAGAATTGAAGGCTACGTTAAATACTTAGCCCTGAGTTACACTGTGAATCATGGGGGGAGTTAGGACTGACTCTATTCCACCACACCCTCCTTAGGGTAATGTTTGGTGAGCATTCAGGCTCTGAGCCAGACTCTCAGGGTTGGGATTCCAGCCTCCCACTTATCAACTGTGTGTCTTTGGGCATGTTACTCTCGGAGCTGTAGCTTTCTAGTCTATAGAACAAGGACGACAATAAAACCTACCTCATTGGGTGGTTGTCAAGTTTAAAAGCGTTAATATATGTTAAGCGCTTACGACAGTGTCGAACGCGAGAAAAGCACTGGATAAACGTCAGGGGCTGAGAAAGAGGAGGGGCCGGTCAATCCCTGCCATTGAGCGGTTGAATTCTCCAGACCGGGTTGCAGGTCTTTCTCTCTCCTGTAGGTGGCGCCTCCCCTCGTTGAGCAGGCTACCTGCGCTCTGGCGCACTAGAGGAAATAAGTTTCTTTACATCTCTGCTCTGTTTAGTATTTCTAGAGCCGGCTCTTCTGCAGTCCCCTGAAACCTGTGCCCAGGACAGCTAGGTTTGGGGATCCCGACTTCCTTCCTGGGGTGGCTCCTCTCCACCCCACCTCCATCAGAGGCCACTCACCACCCCTGGAAGCCAGAGCCTCCCCCGCGGATGCGACCCTGTAGTCGTTGTCGTGGGAGGATTTAACTCCCAGCACCTGAGCCAGGGAGTTCAGTGGGAGTTTCTTTCCTGCTCGGTTAAAATGACAAATTGGTACATGAGCGCTTAATGAAAGATGCTGGAAACGTCCGTGGAGATCAGAAAAATCGCCTCTCCGAGCTGACAGCCAGGCCATCTGCATTCCCACATTCCTATTAATTCCTTAACAATAAACGACAGGAGCGCCTAGAGGGTTAACAGCTTAATTTAATCTCTGAGATTCCTTCGTGAAGCATTGAGAATTAGAAAGGCATTTACAAAACGTTATCTGCACACCTGATTTTTTTCCCCACTTGATGTGTCTTCTGGAACAGTCACACCCATTCCTGACAGATCTTGCATAGAGGCTCTGCCCCTCAATACTCTCCACTGGGCCACTCTTGGGCTCCTTGAACCACATCATTGGGCTCCTAGCATCATGGGATTTGGCCTCTTAGCACGCGCCCCAGATGCTGGTTTACTTTATTTCTCCAGGGCCTTTTAGGGACATAATAGAGCTGGAAAGGTGATGTCCCTGCTTCAGGTGAATTTCCTTCGCTAGTGAGGAGTAAAGGGAAGAGGTACTTAGTAGCAACAATCAGCTTGCAGTGCTATCAGGTCAGGTTTTGAGAGTCTCTGGAAGATCATGAGCTACTCAGTGGAGAAGCTCAATTCTAATGCCATTCTATGGATAAGGAAACTGAGACCTGGAAATGTTTAATAGTTTGTTTAAGGCCATATATCCAGATAATGCCAAAGCCCCAGAGTAGGATTCAAGTCTCCTTACTCCCCGGTAAATGTTTGTTCGACAATAGATTTCATCTTACAAGATCACTCCCTTCACTGGTTGGTGGGGGCTCTCCAGAGCCCTTTGGACTGACTTCTCAGAAAGCCTCGGTCACAGTTTGGAGATGCCTTGTAGGGACAGAGAAGGGGCAGAGGTGCCAGGTATTTGCAGTCTCTGCACTTTTCAGGCTGCTTCCTTTGGGTTAGGCGTTAAAAGACTTCTATTAAGCTGGAAATGTTATCTGGGAGGAGTAATGCATTAAGCCATTATCTGTCATTAACACCTTGGCTGGAATTCGTTCAAGATTAGTTTGCTGGTTGCCCAGCAGATCCCTGAGGGAATGAGTTTTGACCAGGATAGGGGCCTAGGAAAGGACATAGAACCTTGCCCTGGAGGGTGCAATATTTGAGGGCTCAGTGCAGAAAGGACTTAGAAGACACTATATACCCAGAGGGGCTGAGGTAAGAGGAAGAAGTGACCCAAAGACTGTTGCACAATCCTCTCTTGGCTTGCTGTGCTGTGCTTAGTCGCTCAGCCATGTCCGACTGTTTGTGACTCCATGGACTGTAGCCTGCCAGGCTCCTCTGTCCATGGGGATTCTCCAGGCAAGAATACTAGAGTGGGTTGCCATGCCCTCCTCCAGGGGATCTTCCCAACCCAGGGATTTAACCCAGGTGTCCTGCATTGCAGGCGGATTCTTTACCAGCTGAGCTACCAGGGAAGCCACCTTTGCATGATATGGTTTCTAGCAATCACATTGCTTGATTCTCAGTTTCTTCAAATGTTACACAAAGAGTGAGCTGGACTAGATCGCAGGTTCTCAAACCTGCCTGTACATATTAGCATCATCCAGAGGGCATTAAAAAAAAACCTCAAAACCAGTATTTGGGTCCTCCCAGGCTAATTAAATCAGAATGTCCAGAACTGAGCCCTGTGCCTCCTTTTCCCACCTGTCTATAGAATATCCTGGTATGAGTCATTATACCATCCAGTCCTTATCCACACACTAACATATTTTATATATTTACAATTCCAACTTCTGGGTAGTTTTGCATTTTTAATATATCAAAATGCTTTCATTGGCAGGTAACAAGAATATTTAAAAGCCTCAATAGCAGCTTTCACTGTCTCACAAAAGAAGTGTAAAAGTCCCACTTTGGTTCATCAGCTGAAAAATACTACAGCTGACCAGACTTCCTTTATCCTTTTGTTTCTTTAGCCTCATCAGTGGCTCTTGGTCTTTAGACGTGGAACTATGGTTGCCATAGTTGAAGAAATCATGTCCTCACACAACCATGTCCACAGGTACGATGCTCATCCTTTTAACTGGAAGAAAATTGTCCCCAGACATTTCCAGTATGGTCTTCCTCTTACCTTTCATTGGCCAGAACTGGCTCTTGTGGCCATCTTTAGCTTCAAGTGAACCTGGGAAAGCAAGAATCTGGTACTTTCAGCTTTTATCACTAGAAGCAACTCTGCTAGAAATAAAGAAGTGTGAGTATTGAGTAAGCTATTTAGAGAATCTGCCCAACCAATTGCAGTAAATATATTTGGTAACACCTAAAACACAATTATCTATAATAATAGCTAGAGACCTAAATGCAGCTGCTACTTTATATATTACTTCCTTAAGCAGCTAACACTTTTTATTCATGTCTGCAGTGCTAGCTCCTGAGACCACATCCTCCTACCTAGGCAGGAAGTATAAAAGAAGATCAAGGCCATTTAGATGTGTTTTGTTTACTTGTGATGTGACTATAAATGTCTTCCTGAGCAGTAGACTCCAGTCATCTGGGATCTGATTCCACCACCCCATCTTTCTAACTCATTTCATGATGTTTAGACCTTTCTCATATTCTCGAACAAGGTAGACCACCCACTTCCTGGCATCTGTGCCTTCATCTCCAGATCCCAGACCACTGGTGTTTGTCTGCCCTTGACATCTGAGAGCTCTCTAGTAGACCTATCTCCCTAACAAACACAAATCTGTTGCTGGGAGTGTGAAAAAAAAAGGTGGTGGGAGGTATGTACATGCACCGAATGAAGTGGAATACACGTGGAATAAATGTGATGTGCAAGTACTGAGGGATGCCAAACAAAGGGAAACTCAACTGGGTTAATCAGATCAGGGCTGGTTCCTAGCAAAATTTGACATTTTGAAATGATCTTTGGTTAATGGGTTAATACTCTTACTGTATAAAAATTCTTAAAAGTCTATAGGAAAATAAAAGGACAAATACCCACAAAGAAAAATAGATAAGGAGTAGAATTTATTGTTCAGAGAAAGCAATGGCACCCCACTCTAGTACTCTTGCCTGGAAAATCCTATGGGTGGAGGAGCCTGGTAGGCTGCAGTCCATGGGGTCTCGAAGAGTCAGACACGACTGAGCGACTTCATGCATTGGAGAAGGAAATGGCAACCCACTCCAGTGTTCTTGCCTGGAGAATCCCAGGGATGGGGGAGCCTGGTGGGCTGCCGTCTCTGGGGTCGCACAGAGTCGGACACGACTGAAGTGACTTAGCAGTAGCAGAATTTGTTATTTAGTCACTCAGTTGTGTCTGACTCTTTGTGACCCCATGGACTGTACGTAGCCCACCATGCTCCTCTGTCCACAGGATTTCCCAGGTAAGAACACTGGAGTGGGTTGCTATTTTCTTCTCCAGGGTGTAGAACTAGTAATTTACAAAATAAGTAATACAAAAAGCATTTTTAGAAGTTCTTTACTGATAATCGGGTAAGTATAAATCAGGACAAGATGCCAGTTCTTCCAACTTGACAAAGGTTTAAGAAGGTTCTAAAAATAATAATACTAGCATTTGGTCCATTCCCACTATTTCTGGTGTCTGTGTGTGCTGGTTTTGTGTGTGTGGGTGTGAGTGTGTGTACTGCAGAGGCTGGAAAACTAATGTTACACTGTCTAATTAGGATTCTAGATGTGAGTCAGGTTTCATGAATTAAATGTGCTTTCTGGATGATGGTGTCTGCTACTGTCCATAACCTTAAGCTTTGGGTTAGAGCCTTTGGACTACTAAACATTGTAGCAAATAATAGGCTTAACAATAATTAATGTGTAGGGGTGCTTTAGGGATTCTTAGGTGACTCAATGATAATGCAGGAGAAGGGTTTGATCTCTGGGTTGGGAAGATCCCCTGGAGGAGGAAATGGCTACCCACTCCAGTATTCTTGCCTGGACAATTTCGTAGACAGAGGAGCCTGGCAGGCTAGTCCATTGGGTCGCAAAGAATCAGACACCTGAACGAATGACCATGAGCATGAGCATGGTGCGTTAAATAAGTTAAAAAGCAAGTTTCCCATATGTAAACTCAAGAAAATATTTAGTTCCAAATCTGGCTTCAAGGCCCTGACAGCTCACCTGTCTCTCTGGTGGTCTCAGTTCCTCTTCTGTATAGCAAAGGGGATTTATTAGATGACTCCTGTCCGTTTGACAGCTAGCCTCATGCCAATCAAGCACAGGGCTGGCTCCTTTCTCCTGGAAGAGTCTGCCATACAAGTGACCCTAACTTGGAGAAGAGTTTGTGGTGGCTGAGAGTGTGGGCTTTGCGCTCACAGTCCCTGGGTTTGAATCCTGGCTCTGTGACCTTGAACAAGGTACTTAACCACCCCTGGTTCCAGTTTTCTGGGAAATGGAGAGAAAAATCATACCCATCTCATGGAGTTGGGAGGATTAAATGAAATAATACATAGAAAGCACTCAGCAATTGTGTCAATTGCCAATTGTGTCAATTCTGAGGTGAGTTCTGTGAAACAGAAATAACTCAGTTCAATGGCAGAGCTCAGGAGTTCTAGCTCCAGGTCAGAATCTTTGGTCTTATGCTGAAACCAACAGCTTCTCCATGGTGCCCCAGGGATTTTGTGAATCTTTTTTATAACTCTTTTGCCTGCCTCATCCAATTCTTTTCCCATCTATTCTTTTGTAATTACAAACATGCCTCATGTTCAGAAAATTCAGGACAGGTAAATCTGAGTGTGTTTAACAGATACACCTAGGGTTCATTATTCATATTACAAAATAATTATTTGTTTTACAAGAGAATTAACCTTTACAAAGTTAATTTCCTGTGTACATGCAAAATTGAGTGCAGAATATAAAAATTTATATACATCTTAGAATCATAAAATCGTGAAAACTTAAAGACAGAACTGGCCTTTAGAAATCATTTAGGCCAGTGGTTTTCACAACTTTATTGTAGCAGCCCTATTTCTTTAGAAATCTTTCTTAGATTTCCTAGATGCATGATGCAGGGGAAGGCAGATCTAGTTTGGTTAAACCAGGTATGGGGAGGAGGCACTATTCACTTCCTTACCCTCTTGCCCTAATCCGAAAGCAGCTTCAGAATCATTCTGAGAAACCCTAGGGCTTCTAGGACTATAAACTTAAGTTCCACTGATTTAACACAGCCATCTTGCTGTGTACATTACTTTTGTAAAACCTGATACGCCTGTTGCTGCTGCTACTAAGTCACTTCAGTTGTGTCCGACTCTGTGCGACCCCATAGATGGCAGCCCACCAGGCTCTCCCGTCCCTGGGATTCTCCAGGCAAGAACACTGGAGTGGGTTGCCATTTCCTTCTCCAATGCATGAAAGTGAAAAGTGAAAGTGAAGTTGCTCAGTCGTGTCTGACTCTTAGCGACCCCACGGACTGCAGCCTACCAGGCTCCTCCACCCATGGGATTTTCCAGCAAGAGTACTGGAGTGGGGTGCCATTACCTTCTCCATATTCCTATTAATTCAACTGTCATTTTCTTTTTTAAATTATAGGTTTCTTGAGGACAAGAGCCTTTTTGTTTAGATTTTAAAAAATTTTTAGTGTATTACCCTGCATGTAAGTGGAGTATTGAAGTCTTGCTAAAGTCTTCCTGTTAGTTCCAGAAATGACCAGAAACTATTATTATATATAAACACCATTTATTAAGTCTTTGAAAAGTGATTTCATAGAACCACTGAATTTTCAGCTTGAAGGGACCTTAGAGAATGTGTACTTTAACACTCTCATTTTCTGGATGTGGAAACTTTGGCCCAGATAAGTGATTCAGTTGATATCATGTTGCAAGTTAATAGCAGAGCTGGACACCTGATTCTTGGGTTAGGGCTGTTTCAACTTATAACAAGAGGCTGCTCTTACACTATTGTCCAGTCACTCAGTAGTGTCCACCTCTTTGTGACCCCATGGACTGCAGTACACCAGGCTTCCCTGTCCTTCACTATCTCCCAGAGTTTGCTCATGTTCATTGGGTCAGAGATGCCATCCAGTCATCTTACCCTCTGTCATCCCCTTCTCCTGCCCTCAGTCTTTCCCAGTATCAGAGTCTTTTCCAATCAGACCCTGGCTCTTTGCATCAGGTGGCCAAAGTATTAAAGTTTCAGCTTCAGCATCAGTCCTTCCAATGAATATTCAGGACTGATTTCTTTTAGGATCGACTGGTTCGATCTCCTTGGAGTCCAAGGGACTCTCAAGAGTCTTCTCCAACAGTTCACAGTTCAAAAGCATAAATTCTTTGGTGCTCAGCTTTCTTTGTGGTCCAACTCTAACATCCATACATGACTACTGCAAAAGCCATAGCTTTGACCATGTGGACCTTTGTTGGCAAAATAATGTCTCTGCTTTTTAATATGTTGTTTAGATTTGTCATAGCTTTTCTCCCAAGGAGCAAGCATCTTTTAGTTTCATGGCTGCAGTCACTGTCTGCAGTGATCTCCAGCACTCAGCTTACGCTATTAGAAAATTATAGATTTGTATTCCTGAAAACACATATAAGCTACCTACAAATCTCCTTTCTTTCTTCAATAGTTAACCAAGAGAACTATCTTAATAATTGATGCCCAATGTTTTATTATGTAAGTTTAAGACAAATTATAAAAGTAAAAGTGGACTGACATAAGGAAATGTCCAGGATATAGCAAATGGAAATCCATGTATTATATGTGGGATGATCCCGTTTTGTTTAAAGCTTTAGGTTATTTCTCTTACACTTAGCTGAAGATATTTTTCTATCATATGTGACTCAAGTATCTAATGATGTGATAACCACACCTGTTAATTTATATACATTGGCACTGATGCATGAATATTACAACCATAAGAATTTTTTATTTACTTTATCTCATTATATTTATTATATATTATATATATATTATATATATATTTTATATAATATATGTATATTATATATATTACATAGTATATATGCATCACTATTTACCCAATTCTCTACTGACAACATTTAGGTTATCTCCAATTTTTAAAAAAGCTGCAGTGAAATTCCTCACACAAACATCCTTTTGCAGATCAGAGCATTTTTGTGGGACAAATTCCAAGAAGTAGAATTGCTGGATCAAATTTTGAGATACTGTGCGGCATTTATTTGGAGAAGGCACTGGCGACCCATTCCAGCACTCTTGCCTGGAAAATCCCATGGACGGAGGAGTCTGGTAGGCTGCAGTCCATGGGGTCGCAACGAGTCAGACAGGACTGAGCGACTTCACTTTCACTTTTCACTTTCATGCACTGGAGAAGGAAATGGCAACCCACCCCAGTGTTCTTGCCTGGAGAATCCCAGGGATGGAGGAGCCTGGTGGGCTGCCGTCTCTTGGGTCGCACAGAGTCGAACACGACTGACGTGACTAGGCAGCAGCAGCAGTGGCATTTGTTCTCAGGTTTTTCTTTTGTTGCTGAGACTAAAATGAATAAACTCCAGCATTTGTACCTAACTTTGTAGTTTACTAAGGTTTTCACAAACATGACATTACTTGAACTTTTTAACAACTTGTTTGGGTTTACAGATGGGGAAGATGAGGTTTAGATATGCAATTTGCTAAAGTCATTTAGCTAGGGAAGGCAGAGCCAGAGCTGAAAACTAGGTCTTCTCACACCAGGTGTAGGGCCAAAAGTCCCCAATGAAAACACAGAAATAAACCATTAGGATGAGAACAGGAACGTGAACACATTCTCTTTGGGCAGCAGAGACCACTAATTTGGGACATAGACATCATCTCACCTTCACCTTAAATTCACCTTTATATCTTAAAGTCGTAGTAAGAGTGATTCAGTTGTATCTTCACAAACCAACACTGTGCAATTTCCTGTGGTGAGAAGAGGTTCAAAAGAGTATTGACGAAACTATTTGTGCCCTAGATATAGAGAAGCCCTATGATTTGCTAATTAGACTTACTGGACAGACCTCTGTGAGCAGAAGAGGGGTGTGTATGTGTGTGAGCGTGCACATAGAGCAGGGGTGGCAGAAGACATTTTTTATTCTGGAGACAGAGGACTCTGCTCTGCTGCATTTCAACTTGCTAGTGGGTTTCTAGCATGAGCTGGCGCTCCATGAATAAATATGACAGTAAAGTTATCCTTGTACAAACATCCCTTTTCCCTGTCCATGCAAACTACTTTGATATTAAAGCAATTAAGTCTTATTTGGCTTAATAGACACTTGACAGGCATCTCCCATTTGTAAGGTCCACAGGATGTTAACTTAGGGCTGATATAACACAATACCACAGACTGGGTGGCATAAACAATAAACATTTGTTTCTTACAGTTCTGGAGGCTGGTATTCCAAGATTAGGGTGCCAGCATGGTCAGGTTCCTGGTGAGTTCTCTTCCTGGCTTACAGATGGCTGCCATCTCCTTGGTGTATTCTCTTCACGTGGCCAAGAAAAAAAAGTTTCAGTTTCTCTTCCTTTCTCTAAGGACATTAATTCCATCGTGGGATCCCCATTCTCATGACTTAATTTACCCTAAAAATTTATTTGAAAGACTGATGCTGAAGCTCCAATACTTAAGCCATCTGATGCAAAGAACAGACTCACTGGAAAAGACCCTGATGCTGGAAAAGATTGAGGGCAGGAGAAGGTGGCAACAGAGGATGAGTTGGTTGGATGGCATCACCAACCTGATGGACATGAGTTTGAGCAAACTCTGGGAGAATAGTGAAGGACAGGGGAGGACTGGCTTGCTGCAGTTCATGGCGTTCACAAGAGTTGGACAGGACTTAGTGACTGACCAACAACAACTTCCCAAGTGCCCACTTTCAAATATCATTATACTGGGGATTAGGGTTTCAACATATGAATAGGGGTAGGTCACAAATATTCAGTCCATAGCAGATGGGAAACCAAGCAGTGCAGAGGTCTCTGCTGAAAGGCTAGGGGGTCTTCTGTAGCACCTCCACTCTCAGCCACCCAACTGTACCCAACCCTATATCTGTTGAGACCAGAAGCTGATTTGCTGGGAGCAGAGCTAGCAAAGGCCTGTCTTGTCACACACTGCCCTGGACTGGTGGCTGTGAGGGGGCCTGGCAACCTTTCAGGCTTGGGCTATGTCTGGCTCAAGTCTCCTCTTCTGAGACCCTGTCTCCAAGCTGCATATTACGCTAGTAGGACCCAGAGAGAGATTTATTTGGTGACCTTTCTGGATGCGCAATCCAAGCAGGGGAAGGGAGCGAATCAGCTCCGAAGCGGTTAATTTTACTGGCTCCTAAATTGATAAGCGGTGGGACGTCAGTCTGAAATGAACTCGCCTTGTTCGAAGGGGTTCTAAGACAGCGGAACTCAATCAGCAGCGGGCCACACGGTTCAAGGCTGCAATTCATCCCGCCGCGCCTCTGAAAAATGGGAGGTGACAGTTCATTTTGCCAGTGACAGTCTGTCGGTCTCGCTCGCTGCTTCTCCTGTCGATTGCCTGGCTGAGGTGAAGTGCAGCTCCAAGACACCCTCGTTTGGTATTCCACTCAGCCGAGCAGGATGGTCCCAGGACCCTAGGTGTGCAAATCTGACTCTACCACCGCGGCTCGTCTTTTTCCCTTCTTCATGCAGGCCCGAAATGCCGAAGCTTGATTATGGGTCCCAGGAGCCATCTTCCCACTTCCTGGGCCTCACCTTTCCTTCCAACTTGCACTTCCGGCGGACGGGGTTTCCTCCTCCCTCCGGGACGTTGTAGAACAAAGCCATCCTGCTCAGAGGGCCAGCTTTCCGACAGAGGACTCAGGGCAACGGGAGGCACAGACGTGGGTGAGAGGAGTTGCTGCTGCCAGTGGGGGCACGGAGGGAGAACAGGCACACTCAGCCCTCAGCCAGGCACTGCCTTCCCCACCTCGACCTCAGCTTTTGAAGAATCTCTTGCTGGGGCAGAGAGAGAGGAAGGAGAAGGGGAGACCTTAATCCTAGAAAGCCCTTCCCCAGTACTTCCTACTTCCCTTAAAAAACAAACAAACAAACAAAAACAGAATTAGAGCTCACTTTCACTTTTCACTTAAAAAAATAGAGCTCAGGTATCTTTGTTAACTTCCCTCATTTTGATAATGTGTTAAGGAAATATCCTCATTCTTAGGAAATACTACTAAATTATTAATGGGAAAAGCAGCATGATATCTGCAACTTACTTTCAGATGGTTTGGAAAAAATATGTAAATTTACATAAGTAGAAAAGAATAAAACAAATGTGACAAAAGCTTATAATTGATGGATCTATGGATGACAAAAGCTTACAGTGGTATATAAGAATTCTAGGTACTGTGGTACCTAAACTTTTCTATAAGTTTGAAATTAATTAAAAATAAAAAGTATTAAAAAAAAAACCCAATAGGAACTTCCCTGGTGGTTCAGTGGCTTAGACTCTGTGCTCCCTATCAGGAGGCCTGCGTTCCATCCCTGGTCGGGGGGGGCTAGATCCCACATATTGCAAGTAAAGATCCCACATGCTGCAACGAAGATTGAAGATCCATGTGCTGTAGCTAAGACTTGGCACAGCCAAAAAAAAAAATACCCAACAGACTTGCCTTCAGCACGTCCTCAATGAGCATATGTTGAGAACCTACTATGTACCAGGCACAGTACGTGCTGGGCATACTGGTATGAACATGAGAGGAAAGGTCTGGACCCTGAGGGAGCTTACAGTTGGGAGGGAAGACAGGTGGTAGATAGGTAGTTACAGATGGAACTTGAGCTTTGAATGGCAGGCCTTAGTGCTACAGGAACATATGAGAAGGAAACAAGCCAGCCTCAAGAGCCGAGGATGGTTACTAGAAGAAATGATGTTTAAGTTGAGACTTGAAGCATAAATAAGACTCAACTGAATGAAGGGGGAGGGGAAGATTTTTGCAGAGAGAGGGAAAAGCACATGTGGAAAAATGAAAGTGGGAGTGGGTATGTCTCACTGAGAAACTGAAAGAAGTCTGCTACTGAAGAGGACAGAGAATAAGGGACCATTTGGCAGAGAAGATAAGCAAGAGGTCAAGTGTGGTCAGGAGTGGGGGCATATTAGCCATATTGAGGGGTTTGGAAGGATAATATTGGGGGGCTGCTAAAGTTTTAAAGAGTGAGAGACATAAGCAGATTTTTTAAAAAAAAAGAGATCATTGTCAATAACGTGGAAAATAGGTTGAGAGGGTAGAAGACTAGAGAGGTGAGAGGTGATGGTAGTTTGCAACAGGATGGTGGCAGCCAGGCTGGAAAGAAATGACAAGTCTGAAAGATATTTAGCAAGTGGAATGGCAGAGGGAGGAAGAGGAATAAATGATGCCCAGGTTTCTAGATTGGGCAATTAGATTATCCACAGTACCATTTACTGACCTGGGGAAGATGGGAGGAGATGGGGAGTTGGCTAAGAAGAGACAAGTTGTTATCTTTGTGATATCTGGGTCCACCCTGAACATTTCACAACCAAAAATATAACACCTAGTAAAGCAGAGTCCCAGTCAGGCTGAAACTAAGGCTCCAGTGAGTGAAAAGAGTAAGGATCTAAACTTCTGTCTGACCACACCCCTGACTTTCAAGGGCCTAGAAGTTCGATAAGAGCGAATTTGTACTTTTGTATTGTGATTTAGGCATTACAGGCAGATCTGTAGGGAGCTGTGATGGATAGATTGCTTTTTCTGTACAACAACCCTATGCACCTTAAGAAACAGCAATCTGTGTTGTCTAGGCATTTTTTCTCCCCCATTTCCACCCATTTGGTTTCTGTAGGAGCTGCTATGTTCTAACATGACACTGTTCTCCTGGCTCCAACTACTTCGGTTGGGCCAATGAGACCCCACTCTATAGCCTAAGAAACAATGGTATCCAGGAGCCCAAAGACATTTAAGGGCTGCCTTCCATGTTCAATTATTTCAGCCTTCCTTGGAATCTTGATCACAATTTCCCTATTTGCCTAAGGCTATTTGATTTGAATTTCTGTCTCATCCAAACAAAAGTCTTAATATACGAGACCCTTAAGGAAGCTGGGTTGTTGGAAAGAAAAGGAGACTGTTGAAAGAAAACTACAAAAGTAAGGATGGAGTCGACAGATGGGCCACACTCAGTGACAGAGTTTGCGTGGAAGGCAGCATGTGGTTATTCTTAAGCCCTCCTGACCCAGCCATGGGAGATACTGAGGTCTGTCAGGTGATGGGTTAAAAAAGACCACTCTTCATGGGCAGCACAGCAAAAGTAGGCACTTCTCAAAATAAGCCAAGGGAACAAAAAAGAACCAAAGGGTTGGCAGAAGCAGAAGTAATGCAAATTTGTGAACTAACCCTGGAAATAACAGAAAGACACAAGAAAGGAGAAAGAAGTGCTGAGATCATATTTGAGAGATGAGGGTCTATGGAGCCAGTGGTCTTAGGGACAAATTGTTAAAGTGATCTCACCTGGTAGTACCTAAATGGTGGGTTAGTCACCAAGTTGTGTCCGATTCTTGCGACTCCATGAACTGTAGCCCCGCCAGGCTCCTCTGTCCATGGGATTCTCCAGACAAGAATACTGGAGTAGGTTGCCATTTCCTTTTCCAGGGGATCATCCCAACCCAGGGATCAAACCCAGGTCTCTTGCATTGCAGGCAGAGTCTTTACCAACTGAGCTATGAGGGAAGCCACACTACCTGGGAACCCACACTAAATCTTATTAAGGACAAAGAGAAGCCACTGAGGAAGCCCAGATCTGAGCCAGGAATTTAGTAAGTTTGGCCAAAGATGGAAGACTCCAGAGGGCAGTGATCAAAACTCCTAGGGAAAAAAATTCTGAAATAAGCTTTCCTTGCTTTCAGATCCCTTTTTTGTTCTCCATCCTTCACTGGTACCCAATGCCTCAAGTTGATTTTAATATTAATATTTAATTAATTTTTGATATTCACTCAGGAACTGAATTCTCTTGGATAAAGCTCAGTGTCCCAGATACTTCTTGCTTTCATATCATATCATATCAAAATTTATCTGCCTATATCCTATATCAGCCCCTGAGGACAGGTACTAATCTGATAAACTGATGTGTACTAATGGGACAAAGAGTGAGAATGGACACCATGTTACCCTTGCCAGGTAATTCATATCTGATTTATTTATGAACTCTTACTATCTGATTCTGTTACTGGCACATTCGAGGTATTCAGTTCATGTTTGCTGAAATGAAATTGATGGAGCATGATTCTTTTCTGGAGAAAATACCTTACTCAAGTTAAGGCTCTTCCTCACAGTAAGAATTGTAAGTGTTGTAGTAACCTATAAGGGAGAAGAGTCTGAAAAAGAAATCATGGAATTCTGGGTGTTAGAGCTGGAAGGAAACTTATTTCCTCATGTACAGTTGAGAAAGTAGATTCTTTAATAAAAAGAAAAAATAATCAACTTATCTATCCCAGATGATTTAGTTACCAGAGGACATGATGCCAAACCAGATAATTCTCTTGGAGTTCCTATAAACTCCATTGTTCTTTGATTTCATAATTCCGTGTTGGACACTAACCAAAAATCCCTATGAACAATCAGACTCCTGCTCCCCTCAGTGGCCTGAGAGAAACAGTGTGAATTGAGTGGGGACAATTGTGTGGAAGCTTACAGTCCTGTCACTTGACTGTTTTTTTATCTAGAATCTTCCCTTTTTGGCATCAGCTAACATAGGAAGTGGTAATGCTATTATCTGTAGATTCAGCCAAATCACCATTTCCTGATTCTAATGTTCAACAACCACTTTTGAATCCTCCCCCCACTTCCTCTCTGCTTCAGTTTGAGGTTCAAAAGCATCCAGGAACTAAATTAGTACCTAGCTGAGCAGAGTGGGGCCCTGATACCCTTGTGGTTCCGCTGTTCGTTAATCTGCTATAACGCAGGTACATTACTTCTCCAGTGAAGCTTCAGACTGGGCCTTTTCACTGTATGTTACGGGGTTGCTAAAGTCCCTTTCAGCTCTGAAGTTCTGAGATTCTCTGTCAGGATTCTGAAAAGAGAATCTAATGGACTAGCTACTTTTGGCAAGAAGAATGTGTCATACAGCCCTATGAATCTCTTCTTAGCCCAAATCTTGTTTGTTTGTTTGTTTTTTGTCAGAGCACTATACTGAAACAGTGTAAGACATCAGAAAAGCAGGGTGATTGGTAACTGAAGTCTGCCAGTCTCATATGAATTGGCAAGTGGACTCAGAGGATGCCGGCATCAAAGTGGCCAGAGCAGCTCTTTGCCAAGGCTGAGTGGAGGTCAAGGGGAGAGACTGTGGGCTCCTCCTTTGATACTGCTACATGTCTTTTTTCTTTTCTTTTTTTTTGGCCTTACCATGAGTCATGTCGGAGAAGGCAATGGCACCCCACTCCAGTACTCTTGCCTGGAAAATCCCATGGATGGAGGAGCCTGGAAGGCTGCAGTCCATGGGGTTGCTGAGGGTCAGACACGACTGAGCGACTTCATTTTCACTTTGAACTTTCATGCATTGGAGGAGGAAATGGCAACCCACTCCAGTGTTCTTGCCTGGAGAATCCCAGGGACGGTGAGCCTGGTGGGCTGCCGTCTATGGGGTCACACAGAGTCGGACACAACTGAAGTGACTTAGCAGTAGCAGCATGAGTCATGTGAGACCCCAGTTCCCCAATCAGGGATCAAACCTGTGTCCCCTGCATTGGGAGAGTGGAGTTAACTACTGGACCACCAGGGAAGTCCCTGATACTGCTACATTTCTCTCTGAGCCATTTTCTATCAGTTTAGCATGAACTGGTCTCCTACTCAAGGCCAGTCCAGAAGGAATTGTATCCTGGTTTTGTTTCCAAAGGGAGTCCCAGGTGGCATATTGGTAAAGAATCCACCTGCCAATTGTGGAAATGCAGGTTCAATTCCTAGGTTGGGAAGATCCCCTGGAGTAGGAAATGGCAACCCACTCCAGTATTCTTTCCTGAAAAATTCCATGGACAGAGGAGCCTGGCAGTCTACAGTCCATGGGATCGCAAAGAGTTAGACACGATTGAGCATGCATGGCACGCATTTGTTTCCAAATCAGGATAGAGGTGAGGAAGTCCTGCTGAGGCTCTCCAATGGTAATCCCCACATTATCTGTTTTCAACTATAGAATCAGGGTTTGAAGTCTTTGTAACTAGCAATAGTAAGATGGAAAACTTACTTCCTGGGGCAGAATTCCACTGGAGATTGTAGAATTCTCCCCTATTAAGTGTAAGTAGGTACTGTCTTCTCCTGGGGACTTTGGAAATCCTCAGCCCTCTTTTACCCAAGCATTTTCTCCCTGGGGGAAGATGTTGAAAGTTGGAGGTTAAATGACTTGACCAAGGTCACACTGTTGGTGGCAGAGCAGAGATGAAAATTTCCACTAATCTTCCAAGTCCTTAATCTGGCTCTCATTGGGCCATGCCACAGCTGCTCCCTGTGAAAGGCACAGTTGCACCTCCTGAGGACACTGGACAGGGATGCCAGGTATTGAGGTGTCTGCCGTTTCAGCCCCTAGTGACCTTTTACATCCTGCAGCCTGCTCAGACTGCGGAGGAAGCAGCTCTGGAGCAGTGGGGGTTGCCATCTGCAGAGCTGCCCTGGTGAAGATAACAGGTTGTCTGTCAATGTATGAAGCCTATGTATGGCCCGGACCACAGAGCTTCCACAGGAGGAGAAATTAAACCTGTCTCACACACCAATCCCAGTGCTCTGATTACATTTACAGAGGTCATGGCCTGCATTCTGTCACCATGGAAACCTCTCATGCTGCCAGTGTGTCTTCTGTGTGTGTCGTTGATATTTAAAGGCAAAGTCACAGGCCCCATTGCCGAACTATCTGCTGCCAGGAGCAGTCGCTCTCCTTCACCAGCCCGAGTCCTGGTGCTTCATCCCAGAGATAAGAAATGGAGAGAAGGGTCAACCTGTCTGTACCAGGCAGGCCTCTTTAATAGAGCCAGGTTTGCAGGGAGGGGGGCTCTGGGACTCTGATATGGCGGTTTTGGTATAGCAGACATGGGGGAACCAAAAAGCACCCGACTTTGGCAGAATGCAAGCATCTCCTCGCCACCCCGGTGCTGAGTAGAGCCCTTCTCTCTCTAATAACTTCCAAGTCATGAGCACATTTCAGAGCGGCCAGATGGAGCTGGGGGAGGCCCCTGTGCCTGAGTGCCCTTGGTGGTTTCGATTTGTACATCTGGTAGCTGTGTGAATTGTGCTGATAACAATACCATTTATGAAGGATCCCTGCTTCTTCCAAAGACCCCACAGCACTGTCCTAGAAAAAGCTATCAGGGGAGTGACTTATCAGGAGTCCCAGGTGTTGGAAGAGGTAAATAACACCTGATTCAACAGAGTAAGAAAAGAACACAAGTGCTGACTCGGCTTGTGACCATCAATTTTTTCTTTCGTCTCAAGACAATTATTTCCACACCATTGAATGGAGTGTAGATAACACCGGCACCTTAATAGACTGGGAGCAGAGGCTGTTTAGAGGAGATTTTAAGCACTGTGAGCATAAAATGAACATGAATATTCTGCAATATGCATCTTACAAGTTGTCATTAAGTGGATGGCCTCAGTGATTTGATGCAACAGGCTTTGATTGGAATATTGAGCTCTGAGAAAGGAAATTCTGCATCAATAGTCTCACGATGTGGAATATCACATAGTACTCAATAAGACGTGTCATTGTGTTGATAGCACATATGCTAAAAAGTACAGCAGCAGATAATAATGGCTTGACTCTCCAAAAGGAGCTTTTCTTTAGGAATTTACAACCACTCTCTGAAGCTTCTCAATGTCTGTGGAGGTGGAACATGGTATAACCTGAAATTACCACTAGGGAAATGGACTGGATCTATTTGATTTAATTTCTAATCTTCCAGATTATGGGAATCTCTGTATTTTCTCCTACATTTTCTATTTCTCGATTTCTTTATTTTTTCCTCCAGTTTCTCATTTGCTTTCTTCTTTTCAAGTTTTCTTTTTTGCTTGTTTTATCCCTAGTCCATCACCCCTTCCTCTCATCACCACGCCCCCCATCCCACCCCTGCTTTTGGAAGAGCTCAGGCCTGCAGCCTCCAGACTAAAGAGGCTACCAACTCCTGGGATGTCATCTGCCTTCTGATTGATTCTTTCTGGGGTCTGTATTTATAGTGATAATTTGACTTCTGCCACAGTGAGTGAAAAGAGGAGTTAGTATCTCATGCCTTCAGATGAATGTTTTCCACATGTGACTTAGAAGCACTGCAAGTATTCTAGAATAGACAGGACAGGGAAGAAATCTTTG
Organism: Bubalus bubalis; assembly: GCF_019923935.1. Taxonomy (NCBI): domain Eukaryota; kingdom Metazoa; phylum Chordata; class Mammalia; order Artiodactyla; family Bovidae; genus Bubalus; species Bubalus bubalis. Next base: position 25,033,971 of record NC_059159.1, on the reverse strand, counting down.
GAGGCGGGCAGGGAGAATCTGCCTGCTGATTATCCCACTGCATTACAGCCTGGTGCCAAGGAAGCCAAGGCCACTCTTTTCATCTCTGTAAAGGCAAGTTAGCTTCATAGAGGAAAAACTCATCCTTGAAGACCAATGGCACCCATATCTTGGCCAGTCTCTCCTCTAATATATCTTTAGTGAGCAAGAAGGTTCAAATGAGAGATTATGGATGATTCAGGCATCAAGCACCTCCCAGGGCTATTTGTTGCAGGGGATGAAAGCAGAAATGATAATAATTGCCACCATATGTGAATCACCTACCATGCTGCAGGTGTTATAAACACAATATATATGAGGTCTTTGAATCCTCACAGCAACCTTGAAAGTGCTAATAGTGTTACCACTGTACAGATGAGGAAATCGAGGTATGGAAAGGACAGGTAGTTTGCCTGAGGTCATAGTAGGCAAGTAGCAGATATGAACAGAGGACAGTCTGACTTCAGGGCCACTATGCTCTATCACCTTTTTGGTGGGGTCAGGATTGAGTTTTGGGATACATATTCTGCAACATGGATGCAGAGTAGCATGTAATAATGGGGATATTGGATATTGAGGGATACTGAGGATTAAAAGCCATTTCAGTATCATTCTCAACAAAGATAATGAGAACCCAAACCAGTGGTGACACTCAGGATTCCAAAGCCATTGTGAGCAGGGAAGATTGGCCGGATTGGTGGATATCTGGAATGGGGATGAGGAAGGGTCCAAGATGAGTCCTACATTTTGAGTTTGGATGACTGGACAACAGCAGTGTCTTTATAATGGTTACAATTTATTGAGCATATAACATACACTGCTTATAGATGCCATCTTATTTAAGCTTTGTAATTACCCTGTAAGGTGGGGATTATGATACCCAATTTACAGATGAGGAAACAGACTCATAGAGCTCTGTCCAGAGGCTTAGAGCTGGTAGGTGGCTGAGCCAGAACTGGGACTCACATTTTTCTTAGGCTCATACAACTTTCACTGAACTTTGTTGCCATTACAAGGATTAAGGGGACAGGAAAAAAATTGGTCGAACTGTTCAGATATCCAGGTGGAAATGGGGAATAGAGATATCAATTAGAAGAGTAATCTACATAAAGGAGAAAGTTGGAGCAGTGGGAGAATGAAACCCTGTGAACTCAGAGAGCAAGGAGAGGAAATGGGAAAAGGCAAGTGTGAAACTTTGGTGAATACCTGTGACTAGAAGGTGAAATGAAGAGAGCCAAAGAAAGAGGCAGAGAGACAATAGGAAAGAAGAAAGAAGGAAGAAGACCAGGATAGGGAAATGCCAAGGAAGCTGGATACCCAAAGCAAGAGTAAGAGGCCAGTGCCACCCAACATAATGCAGACATAAGTTGGTAAGACAGAGCAAAGGTGAGAAGGAAAGAGGGCATTGATGCCCTTGAGCGAGTTGCTTCACTGGTGCAAAGACAGACAGGCAGACATGAGATTTGATGAGGGAAAGGAAGAAGAAAAGATGAAATTGGAGAAGGTCTCAGGGTCGAAGGAAGGTTTTTATTTGTGTTTTGTTTGTTTTTAGGATCGAGGAGACCAAGGATGTTAGCAGACAGAGGGAAAAGCTGAAGATGAAAAAGACTGAGAGTGAAGATCTAGAAGGTGGTAGGAGAGTGGGGATCAGGAATTCTGTGAAAAGAGGAGGAACAATCCACCTTTAGAAGATAAGAAAAAGTAAAGTCTAAAAATCAGCACAAGGACTGCGAGTACTGTCTTGTATGTGAAAGAGCATGGTTTACACTGGTAGAAAATGCTGTTGGAAGCTTCAGAAGTCCAAGGATGTTGAGGACATTTAGGACAAGGGTGTTTAAGAATACACATCTAGAAAAGAAAACATCAAAACGGACATGGACACAATTCTGAAGGAAAGGAAAGAACTTATTTGGGGGACCCAAAGGTCATTACACACAAGATGTCCACTAAGGGAAGGGTATTTTCACCCAGATTCTTGCATTGAAATAATCAGCCATTGCTGGCGTTATTTCTGACTCCAGGTAGTATGTCTGTTGGTATTTGTGAATATTGTTGAGTCTGGCTAGATTACATCAGTTCCTCTTAGTGTGCCTCTTCCTCCAAGCATGTGTCGACCTGTGCCATGCAGGTTATTTCTCTCAGATCCCAGATAATAGCCTCTTCTCTTACCTTGAATCCCTCCTGCCCCTACCCTGAATTCTAAAACCTGTAGTGAATTGAGGGAGGAGAAAGGGCAGAAATAAAGGAAGGGGCTTACAAAGCTTAAACTTTTGCTTTTTGAAATAAATGAAAAGATCAGTTCAACCTTTGCAAGGTTGCTTTCCTTCTATTATTGACCTTTAATTTCTGTAATCACCCCTAAAAGAAAGGGTTACTCTTTCCATAGTTTTCCAAAGTTATCATGTCTGCAAATATCTAGCCTAAAAAATTAGCTTTGGCCCCACCTGCTTCTCATGCAGATTAACCCCACAGACTGCCTGCGCATCCTACTCAGACAGTGCGCAGCCTCATCTGCTGCAGCTGACACTTTCTGTATGCACCCCCACCCCACCTCCACTACAGATTCCCAAGAGAACCAATCAAAGCGAGAGAATGTCAGAGTCAGCAACCTCTGGTCTTTAGGGCCTCTGTTCAGCTCAGCAGTATCCATAGGGGATGTCTAATGTGGTCTAAGGGATAGGCAAAGAAGATAAAAAACAAACAAACAAAAAAAAACCCGATTGAGAAATACAGAGAAACAGAATGAAGGGAGAGATAGAAATATAAAGAACAAAGAGAGAAATGTTACCATTCAGATGCAGGGGGACCAACTATGATGGTTTCACAGAGCTGCTCAGTAATCTCTGGACTATGATTATCTATCTCAGGTGTTCAGTTGTACAGGAGCTTTGGACCAGCACTAGAGAACCAGGATTTTAGTATCAGAACAGCCTCTGGTGAGCTGGGTGGCTCTGGGCAGAGCACTAGGTCAGTTCCTCGTCTTAAATTTGAATCACCTTGAAAATTCCTGAGTTTTAATAGTCTCTCATTCTGTTCTGAGCCTGGGCCTCACTGAGAACCTGTTTTGGAAATGTTCCCTGATACGATATGAGAACCTGTTTATTTTGTTGTATTAGTGCAAAGAATCTGGAAGTGTGAGCGGGGAGACCATGGAAGTGCATCATGTGCATAACAGGACCCTCCTAAATCGAAAGGTTAGCTAATTGGTAAAAATAAGGCTTCTGGCAAGCTATGAAAACCTTGTATCTTAAGGCCACCAAGCGATGAGCCCAAGCAAGCATCTGTGTCCAGCTTCTCTGCCTCAAGGGTGCCATGAGGCTTGGTTTCCAGGGTCTTGCCAAGCATGCCGTGAGCCTGGTTCTTGGCACCAGCTGGATGCATCATCCCTTCTTCCACGGTCCTTAATGAAGTGTGCAGCACTTATCCTCATTAGGCCCCAGCATCGTCAATAAAAGAGTCAATAAACCCGGTTGATGGGGTTGGGACCGAGGGGCTGAGATGCAGCGGCCGCACATTCACAGGGCAGACGTCAGCTCGGCCGCATGTCGTGACCCAGCATCCAGGGATCAATAACCAACTCGGAATAAAGCCCAAGAGCTGCCCTCTGCAGTCTCCTCTCCAGACCCATTTCACCTGGGGCTGAGCAGTGCCAGCCAGCTCCTGCTTTGCTTGCAGTTGTTCCCGCCCCATGCCATTCTGGGTGCCAGATGCTTTTGTTTCTTCCTGACTGAACCCTCCGAACACCCCATGGATGCATATTTAGTGAGTGCCCACCTGGCACGAGAACATGAAGATGGCATCTCCAAGCAGCCGAGAGGCCAGCATGGGCCCTGTTTTCTGTGTCTTGTCTGCTGACAGTGTGGGAGGGGCCCCTGTGGACCAGGTGGTAGACTTTCTGCGTGTTGTGCTGTGGAGTCCATTTCAGCTGCTCTGCATCTCTTTAGATACCCTTATCTTATCTAATTACAAGGAATTTCAGATGAATTTCATGGCCTTTGCTCCAAAGAACCTCTTATCTGTGAGGGCCTTGTATTTTAACCTTGTCATTCTTTTGTTGTTAGCCTTTAAAGGAGAGATAGCTAAGAAAGGGATGCTAGGATCTTGCTGGAATTGGGTTTGGGGGGAGGGGAAGAAGAGGGAGGCAGACAGACCTGGGACTTTTGTATTCTGCTCCATCCCCCTGCCTGTGTGTGGAGACAGCTGGCTGCTTACTTCCATGACAGCCACATGGTACCCAGCCACACAAACAGGACCCAGGCAGCGACTCATCTGCTGCCAGCCTCTCCAGATCCCTTTGATATTTCCGACAGAGCAGTAAAAGACTCTTGACTATCACATTTTGCCTTGCCTCTCTCCACCTCCTCTAAGACTCCTCACTATGGTTTCCATGGCTACCCCCAATCAGATTTGGCTTCCTGCAAAATTGGATTTCAAAGAAGGACAAGGCTTCAAAGGAATTTGTCCATTTAACAGAATGTCATTAGGAGTGAGGCTGACTGTTGAACCAGGGTCCTCAGATGATTAAGGAGGGGCTGCGCTCATGTGTGGAGGCAGGTTTCTGTCTGCAGTGAGGAACCTTGATGCAACATGACAATGGCGTATTGGAATCTGCCACTCACCGCACACTACCCAACTGTGCACCTCCCTCTACTCCATCTCTCTGCACCCAGAATGGATGTAGAATATCTTTGCCTTGAGTTTCTGCTGCTTCCCTTGGTATAAGTAAGCTATGACAGGCAGTGAGGCCTGATAGGATATGCAATTACCAGAGTTTATTGCTTTTTATCAAACAACCCTTTAACTTGTAGCCTATTTCAGCATTTGACAAATACTCTTGAGGAAGGGAGGGAGGTTGTCAAATTTCCTCCCACTGTTGAGAGTAAAGCAAGGCAAAGTGCTGGGGTTACATATAGGAGGGATTGCGCTCCCCTTGCTCTTTAGATCAGTTTTAGATTTAAGAAAAATTGAAACTGTAGTACACAGAGCTCCCTTGCCTTTTAACACATGTCATAGTACTCAGAAATGATTCCAGAGCAGCTACAATTTTATAGAAAGAGCAGTGAGTGTGGGAAAAATGCCCCAGTGGGGAACTGGTCTTACTCTGGAGCCTGAAGGAGGCAGCCTGCCCATGTTAACTTTCCCAGGGCAAGGACGCCTTGCAACAGGGGCCAGATTCCCCAGAAACTCTAGCCAGCCTCTGTCCCCTACACTTCCACCCCAATTACTGCAACTGGTAGTTGAGTCAGGTGACTGTGAAACCAAGGCATCATTCCGCTTCAGGTTGCAGCACTTAGATGTAGGCTCAAAGCCGCTGGACCCTTTAAAGGATCAAGCCCCCAAACTTGAAACTATCTCTGGAGGGAAAGCTATGCCTGGAGGCAGGAACTGCTTCCAGGAGTCCTCTGAACAGTTTCTCCTTGCCCCCCATCCCCACATCCATGGTTCTGTCATTATTTCCCCCGAGGTTACTGTAAAAGCCACTTCACCCATCTTCTCTGTTTCCTTTCTCTTACTACTCCCAATCCTTTCCACATATTCTAGTGTACATAGAATCTGATAACAGAAACTCTATTTTTTACAAAGAAGGAAACTGATAGAGGTGAAGTGAGAAGTGCAGGGGCTCAGGTTAGCTCACTCCCCATCTCAAAATTTGTGGCTCCCAATGTCCACTCAAATGAGTTCAGAATCCTCACCCTTTCAAGTTCCTTCACAGTAGAACTTCAGTTTTTCTTGACACCTGTAATTTCCAGCCAGAGGCTGTCCTTGAGCAGGAGAAGGCTTTTCCATCTTTGTTTACTCTGGTCCTTCCACCTGCCCCCTTGCCCCTTCAAAGTGTAGTGTCTTCAGAGCCATTTCACATGCCACATTCACCACTAAACCTCACACACATTTCCCCTCCTTTTCTATATTCATCTCCCTCCTTGTATCACCCATGGCACTTTATACTTTTTTCATGATACTTGCCCTATACTTAAAAAAAAAACAACAAAACTTAAGATAACTGTGGATTCACAGAAGTTGTGATAAGTAATCCAGAGTGGTCCTGTTTCCCCAGGTAACATTGTGCAATATCACAGGATATCACAGCTAGGACACCTGACACCTACATACTCTGAATGAGAAGGAAGCCCACTTTTGTTATCTTGTCCTTCACTTTCCTGCCTTTTAAACTCTTAAAGGGAAAGGGCTGGATGCTCCTCTCCTTTAGCTTTCTCTCTGGGTTACTGCTTCTTTTTCCTCTCATCCTTTTAGCCTTAGGGAAGGAAGGGATACTTTGCCTCCCTGTTTCCATTGCAGCGGGACTGCTTTGATTCTCCCTGAAGTTGGTGACTTGAGATATTTATTGGGACTTATAATCATTCCCTCCAACAGCCCTGGTTTGCCTGACCAACGGTTCTGCCCTGGTTTTCCGGGCTTGGACTCGCGAACTGGGCCGGGAATGACTGCGGCCCGGCTTGGCGGGGACTGACCCTGTCCTTGGATTCCGCCTCCTCGCGCCTCATTTCGGCCCCACGGTGGTTTCTCCACCTGCCGGTGAGGCCTGCGGTCCGGAGCTTAGAATGGGGAGCTCCCGGGGGCGAGATGCCTGGAGTCGCGTCGCGTCTTTGTTTTGACAGGGAATGGGGGTCGCGGGGCGGGCACCTCCTCCCTGGGGCGCGGGAGCAGGGTCGCGGGCGCAGGGTCGCGGGCCCCGTGTACAGGTGTCGCCGCCGCCCAGGCGCCCCGCCCGCCGCGGGCCGCTTCCTGAGCGCGCCCCGCCCTGCGGCTCGGCCCCGCGGCGCCGGCGACTGAGGGCCAGGTGCCGCAGCAGCCGCCCGCCCGCCAGTCCGCCTGTCCGGCCCTCTCCCGCCGCCCTCCACATGCAGGCCGCCGCCGCCCTCCCCGAGGAGATCCGTTGGCTCCTGGAAGGTAACGCCCCGCTGGCCCGGGCGCCGCCGAGCCCGCCGGGAGTCGCACGTGCCGAGCCGGCAGCAGCCGAGACCCCAGCGGCTCCCCGGCCTTCCCCGTCGGCTCCCTCCCGCCTTGTAGAACCTCGAGGCTGCTGCCCGAGCCCTGACTCTGCAGAGCCAGCTGTTCACCCCTCGCTCAGGGGTCCCTTTCACTCCTAGTAACACATTTTCTTGTTCCTCAACGCGTCTCCACCTCCCACTTAGCCTCCCGGCTTCTCAGCAAGTTCTGGCCGGTTCAAGGTCCCCGGGCCGCAGTGGCTGGCCTTCAACCTGTCAGCCTTTCTCTTCAGGACGCCCTGCGTCTGTGGGTTACGCGCTGGCCCCTCTCCAGCCCTGACTCTGTCCCTTCACAGAGAACCCTGACCTTTGCGCTTAGAGCTCCCCACTGTCTCACGGGGCTGTTAGGGCTCATGGGCTCCTGTCGGCCAAGGCCTGGACACCCAGACCTCAGGCCTCCTTCACCCGCCCGCCGACTCCCTCTTGCCCCTGGGCGGTCGGATCCCAGTGTTATATCTCCTACCTTTCTAGAAGTGCCCCATTGTGGTGTGTTCACCCTCAAACCGTAGAGCCCATCAGTCCTTGTAAGAGTTAAGGCCATACTAACAACACATCCTGCTGTAACACTCCAGAGACACTTTTTGCTAATGGGCAAGATCTGCTTGCCTCCCACTTTTCCTGGTGAAAATGTATTAATAATTTGCTTTTCCTGTAACCGACCTTCCTGGAAGGATGGGGACCTGGAATCTGTGTTTGCATAAGGGTCCCAGGAGGAAACTGCTCAGAATTAAGCCTTTTGGCATCGAGGTGACATTTTTGACACATACTTAACAGATGGCCTGTTTTCGGCAGGTCGTACTTTTGGCAAGCAGTATTTTTTTTTCTCTTCAGTTTCTCTCAGTTTAATTGGTTTTATATCTCCATTACCATGTTATCTTGGTATAAATGCCTCCTAATCAAATATTTGGCTAGTCTTTTCAGTCTGTTTGTAGCACTGTTTCCATTCTGGGTTGCTTCCATAAAAGCTGTCAACTATGTATTTCTTATGAGGTGAAGTTTCCAAAATTTATTTTGCTTGCGACTTGAGTAAATCTAAATTTGCAGAATAGAAAAGTATTTGTGGGGTAAAAGAGCTTCATCTGGATGTCTAGAAGGAACCCAGCCTTTCCGTCTGCTGTTGGCTCAATAATTCCAAATATAAAGAGAGTGTACTGTGTCTGGTTTCCAGGAGAGAAGGAACTGTGGCAAAAAGTTTCATTCTGCCTTGCAGTTGAAGATATAAACAGATTCTTTTTATTGATATCTGTCATTTGTTGAGAGGAAACCTGTTTTACAAACTAGTTAAACTATACTTACATTTTGTTTACAGCCTTGATAGAAAATTCCTTTTTATTTTCAGAGGCTTACAATGACATCCACTCCTTCAGCATTTTTGATGTGCAGTTCTTTATTGTTCAAAACTGACACTTTGGTAAACAACTCATTTCTGCACCTGCCACCTTCCTTTAGTTTAGATTATTTTCTTGTTAGCTGACTGTTTTTAATTGAAGTCTTCAGATCTCCTCCTAAAGCAGAACCTTTGTTTGCTGACAAGTAGAGCAGAGTATGAATGGAGATTAATTGCATGTCACATACTTCTGTATCAAACTTGCTGTGTCTTAACAATCTCTCTTGGTGCTCAGGTCTTTGGAATATATAGAACAATCCAAGATTAAATTCTAAGGAGCTATGTTGGTTAATGTATTACTTTAAAGCCCCCTTTTTTTAAAGTGTGTAATTAGAGTCTGAATCTGAAGTAGAGAAAAAAATGTGAAAGTGGAATTCAACCAATAATTCTATTGAAAAATGTTTGAAGAATATACTTTTGAAAGGTTTGTGTAATCATAGCAACATATTGGTTGTAGGTTTTGTTTTTTATGGAACACACTCTCTCTTGTAGACCAACAGAATTATTCACTGTACTACAAATAGTTTGTAAATATTAGAAACCTGTAATGGCTATCAATTTATCATCTGTTGCTGTTTGTCTTCCCCCACCCACCCCCACACACACTTTTTAACTGCTGACAATTAGAAAATATGTAGGTCCTGATCTCTATATTGTTACTCAGTGGAGGGAGTCATAGGGTGAGAGTGCTGCCACTTAGGTGCTGCCACAGGCTGTGGGGGTGGAGTTTCCACAATGAATTACTACTTTCATAAACCAAGGCATAAGCATTTGCACAGTGATTTAATGCTGGCCATCACAGCCATAACTTTAGCATTTATTTATTTATAACTACAAGAGCATAAATGACAGGGGCGTTTTTTGACATAATGTGTGTGCTTTGAAAAATAAGATATGCAAAGCATTATGAAAGGTTTATGCCAGATTTTGCATAATGAAGGGAACAGAAATGCTGAAGGTCTAAAATTAATTTTGTTTAAGGATAAAATTTTAAACATTTGACCAAGAAACTCCATTCCTAGGAATCTGTGTTAATGAAAGTAAAGAACATGAAGTATATATTTTTGTTTGTTTGTTTTAGTTGCTAAGTTGTGTTCAACTCTATGGACTGTATAGCTCATCAGGCTCCAGAATACTGGAGTGGGTTGCCATTTCCTTCTCCAGGAGATCTTCCTGACTCAGGGATCAAACCTGCTTCTCCTGCATTGGCAGGTGGAGTCTGAATCACCTGGGAAGCCCGAAGTATAGGTACCAGGATGCATAGTAAGTGCCCATGAGTTGGGAGAAGTCAGGCGATGATATCTTGTGGAATCATCCATCTTATGGAATATTTTGTAACCGTTAAAAAGCGTGAGGTGGATCTTTATATATTGGCTTAGGAAGTGTTGATAAAGTATTTTTGAGACTAAAAAGCAAGATGCACAACAGTATAAATAACATACCATTTTTGTTTGAAAACAACCCCCCCCAAAAAAATACCCCATATTTGATATATATTTGTGTAAGCCTAAGAAGGAGTAAGAAAGAATACACACCAAGCTCCCAAATTGGTTCTCTAGGGAGGGGAAAGAGAAGGTTGGGAAGAGAGAGGTTATTACTTTTATTTCATACATGTTCATGTTGTTTGAACCATGGCAATGACCATGCATTACTTTTGTAATCAGGATAAAACAACCAGTAAGACTATTTAAAAGGAAAAGGAACAAAGGACAAATAGAAGCTTGGAGAGGTCAGAGTTCCAAAGGACCATGAACCAGTATTGTGATTATGCTTTTTTGTTTTTAGTACTAGAGATGTGTGGAAGGTGGGGATTTCCCCCCCCCCCCCTTTTTTAATGCTTTCTTGGATTTGGGGCAAATATTAAAGCAGTGAGAGATTTCTAGAGTAACTCAGGAACTATCTTCCTCAGATTCTGTCAGGTTCTCATATAGAAATAGTAACTAGTCTATTTCAGCAAATAAGTACCTTATAGATAAGTAAAGTGAAGGACATTTACTGCCTTATTGAAAGAGGAAGAAATATTCAGGTCTATTTTCAAATAATCAGGCTTCAGGAGTAGAAGTTATCATTTTGTTTTTGCGCTGTGATAACCACACTGAAAACAAAAACAATGGCGTGCTGACAGTTTGCATAGTCTTTGTTTCACAGATACACGCGTAATCAGTTTCTTCCTTGTCTTTCTAGTATCACTTTTGAAGTCAGCAGCACAAAAGGCAGGTGTAAAGGAAACAGAATAAATATTTCTTTAGTTCATAATTTGTCCTGTGTGATGGAATGGAGCTTACTGAGTTTAATAGGTAATAAGTATCTACAAGGTACCTAAATCCTGCTCAAACATGGATTAGAGCCAAAATAACATCCACAATTCAGCTGCATTTAGTAGCAATTGTTGCATTCATGCTGATTTTGACATGCCTATAGTTACTTGTTTTAAACTTCCTTGGAAAGAAGTCATTAATCATTTCATTCCAGGTTGTTCTCCAGTTTTGTATTGGTCGATGTAGCCAACCATAAAATCTTTTTCAATATAGTAAAATTCCAACTCTGTGGAACTCGCAGGAGTGAGTTGTGCTGGATAGCTGAAGATATTCTCTTTAAGCATTATTTTTATTATAAACATTGGTGATCAAATTTTTTCTCAGATTCTATAGAAACTTCTCACACTTCCTCAGCCACACAGTCTGCATTCAAGAGGACCTCCTCTGAACACTTTAACTCTGAGTTGTTACAGTGAATATCAATTATCATACTTTATAGAGATATATTAAGTTATTTAGAGATTTTTTTTTTGCCATAATTGCCACTGGACTGCTTTGTGAATGTCTGTGTCTGTTTTATATTTTAATTTTTGTCACTGTTTCCTACAGTTAGACCAGGCCTATCACTTTGTACTGTTCTCAGTGTATCTGTATCCCCAATGCTCTAGAAACATTAGATAATTAAGTTCATTGAAATTAAGATATGTGTAAAAGAAAATACGAAGGTCTCTCTTGATGAACATGGTACCCAAACTTTAGGTCTGCACTTTGCGACTTATACATTGGCTGCTCACAGTCTTATTTGCTTAATTTCTTAATACTGGGTTGTCTTCTGGATAAATGGCGGTACTGTTTGGCTAAATTCTGAAACGTATGTGACCATACTTCTATTTTGTTCTTTTTTTTTAACTAATTTTTTTTTTTTTTTTGGCTGTGTGAGCCCTTCATTTGTGATGCTCAGGCTCTCTAGCTGTAGGGCACAGGCTTAGTTGTCCTGCTGCACATGAGATCTTAGTTCCCTAGCCGCGGATTGAACCCACATCCCCTGTATTGGAAGGCAGATTCTTAACCCCTGGACCACCAGAGAAGTCCCGTATTTCTTTTTTATGCTGAATTTTTTGGTTGTAAAAATAGTACTGCTCATGTAGAAGATCGGAGAAGGCAATGGCACCCTACTCCAGTACTCTTGCCTGGAAAATCCCACGGATGGAGGAGCCTGGTAGGCTGCAGTCCATGGGGTCGCTGAGGGTCGGACACAACTGAGCGACTTCCCTTTCACTTTTCACTTTGATGCATTGGAGAAGGAAATGGCAACCCACTCCAGTGTTCTTGCCTGGAGAATCCCAGGGATGGGGGAGCCTGGTGGGCTGCCGTCTATGGGATCGCACAGAGTCAGACGCTCCTGAAGCGACTTAGCAGCAGCAGCAGCAGCATGTAGAAGATTTAGAAAACAGTCACCGATAGTCAACAACTGTTAAATTTCCATGCATATTTTTCAGTTTTTATTATTTGTACAGACTGTACTTTTTTATATGAAAAGATGTTTTATTATTATTTTACTATATAACATATTAGTGAATACATCCAATTGTATCTTCTCAAAAGGCAAATGAGATCCAGGGTAACATTCCTCTTTGATTCCTAAAAACATCAATATCATCTGTCTTTTGGAGGATTCAGTTTCCTACGACGTCTGTGATACTGTCCACGAGGATACCAACGGTGCTTAGTAGTAAAGAACATTTTACTGAGTTGTTCTATCATGTGTCCTTGCTCTAAGTGTTCACTTTTTTCTTCTAATCTGGTTTTCAGTACTAGATCATGTGTTTCTTCATTGTTACGGACTCTGGATCTGGCTGAGGGATAGGCAATTATAGTCATCTGGGCTGCTGCTCACCGTGAACCCGCCATCTTTTGTACAGACTTTAAAAGTTGGGACATATTGTGTGTATAGTTTTGTATACTGATTTTTCCACTTACTGTTTTTCACTTGCTGTGGTCACCTGAGCATCTTCTTAGATCACTCAGGTTCTTTTGTTTATTTTTCCTTTTGAATGATTTTAAAGTTATACATCCTGGTTTTATTCCACTGATAGTTTTACGCTTATAGCTAAAAAAACAAACAAAATGAACCATGTCCCTTTGATTAGCAATGTTAAGAATGAAACAGTATCTTCTACTCTTTCCTCCAATGTGAAATTTGACATGGCTTATATAATCTGAGATTTTAGATTCAGAATTATTAACGTTTTTATTGTGTATATTACATTATAAGAATTCTTTTGATATTTGCATAATATTTAAAACCATAACTATAATGATATTTTGGATAGTTTATATTTAATGAAATTCAATGATATTTTTGTTTAACTTGTTTATTGCATACTTTTTGTACCATGACTTTTTCATTCTTGAGCTCTTTATCTCTTAGATATTTAGACTTTGCTGGAAGGGTAACCATGGCCACATGTAGCTATTTAAATTATCTAAAATTAAATAAAACCAAAGCAAATCTGTTCCTCAATTATGCTAGCTACATTTCAGCTACTCAGTAGCCACAGAGGCTGCTGTATTGGATAGTACAGAAAGCCCTAGTAGATGACGATTGAGACTGTGATGCTGAGTGGATTTTTCAGGAAGGGGACTTTGATACTACACTTGCTGAGTGCCTCTGAGTTTGAGTATGTGTCTATCTAGTTTCATATAAACTTAGCTGTGGGAATGAGGTTCTAGGATCCATTCCTTTCCCTTCTCTCAACTTAACCTCTCAAAGTTTTACCCGTATCTCCTAGTCTTCAATTTTGTGGAGGAGAAATCTGATGCCAGCCTGATGTATTTATTTTATAACCCATCCCTCCTACTGCCTGCCTGCATGTTTATAGGATATTTTTCTTTGCTCTCAAAAATGTCACTGGATAATTTCAGAGTTAGACTTTTTGATTATCTTTGCCTGGTATGTAGTGAACCCTTTTGATCTATAGTCTTAAGGTCTTTAACATGAGAAAGTTTTTTCTATTGTCAATGCTTTTATTCTGTTACACTAGGGTTTATATTGTAAATATATTGGGCCCCGATTTATTCTCTGTGTTTCATCTCTTTTATTGTCTCATCTGTCACTGATTTGATTGTGGTTTTAAATTCAGCATTTATTTATTTAAAAAAATTTCCATGTGTTCTTTCCACACCATTCATTGTTTTGTTTTCATTACATCTGTAAATCTGGCTTGTAGACATTATGACATTTTGGATGTTGTTGGAAATATGAATAGAAAATTTTTAAACATTTCTGTTCTTTAATAATAAGGCTACTTCAGAGGGAGACATTTTATGTAGTTCTTCAAGATATTTTTCTTTTTGAAGGTTAATATTTTCTCATAGATCCTGTATATTTTCTTTGTGGTAAGTTTTGTTGTTTGGTTCAGTTTCTCAGTCATGTCTGACTCTGTGCGACCCCATGGACTGCAGCATGCCAGGCTTTCCTGTCCTTCACCATCTCCTGGAGTTTGCTCAGACTCATGCCCATTGAATTGGTGATGCCATTCAACCATCTTGTCCTCTTGCCTTCGCTCTTTCCTAGCATCAGGGTCTTTTCCAGTGAGCTGTTCTGATCAGGTGGCCAAAGGATTGGAGCTTCAGCTTCAGCATCAGTCCTTCCAATAAATATTCAGGGTTGATTTCCTTTTAGGATTGACTGGTTTGATCTCCTTGCTGACCAAGGGACTCTCAAGAGTCTTCTCCAGCACCACAGTCAGAAAGCATCTATTCAATGCTCACCATCTGAGCCATCAGGGAAGCCCATGCCAATTCTTCAGTTCAGTTCAGTTCAGTTCCTCAGTCATGTCTGACTCTTTGTGACCCCATGAATCGCAGCACGCCAGGCCTCCCTGTCCATCACCAACTCCTGGAGTTCACTCAGACTCACATCCATCGAGTCAGTGATGCCATCCAGCCATCTCATCCTCTGTCATCCCCTTCTCCTCCTGCCCCCAATCCCTCCCAGCATCAGAGTCTTTTCCAATGAGTCAACTCTTCGCATGAGGTGGCCAAAGTACTGGAGTTTCAGCTTTAGCATCATTCCTTCCAAAGAAATCCCAGGACTGATCTCCTTCAGAATGGACTGGTTGGATGTCCTTGCAGTCCAAGGGACTCTCAAGAATCTTCTCTAACACCACAGTTCAAAAGCATCAATTCTTCAGTGCTCAGCCTTCTTCACAGTCCAACTCTCGCATCCATACGTGACCACCGGAAAAACCATAGCCTTGACTAGACAGACCTTTGTTGGCAAAGTAATGTCTCTGCTTTTGAATATGCTGTCTAGGTTGGTCATAACTTTTCTTCCAAGGAGTAAGCGTCTTTTAATTTCATGCCAACTCTTAGTTGTATGCAAACTCTTAGTTGCAGCCTGTGGGATCTAGTTCCCTGATTAGGGATCGAATCCAGGCCCCCTGCATTGGGAGCACAGTCTTAGCCACTGGACCACCAGAGAAGTTCCTATCTCA
The DNA here is from genome assembly GCF_019923935.1 of Bubalus bubalis. NCBI lineage: Eukaryota > Metazoa > Chordata > Mammalia > Artiodactyla > Bovidae > Bubalus > Bubalus bubalis. The sequence goes on along the minus strand of NC_059159.1, from coordinate 25,018,802 downwards.
TTGAATTTATGAGAAATAAAGGTCTAAATATTTGAAAAGAAGTTAGAGTAATATCTAGAATGTATTATACACCATATGTTTGGTAAATAAAATTTAAAGTTTTTTTCTTTGAGGAAGTCCTGTTGATCTCTCTTCCTGCAACTGCTTCACCACAGGAAAACTTATAGGCCTTTTGCTTGGGTCAGTGGGTCATCCTTGCTCCTCCAAATTAGAGGAGGTTTGTAGGGGTTCTTTCAGGATGTTCTTCATTTCCTTCCTTAGATCAGAACTTTTTGGAGGAAGGAAAGAGGAAGTTAGCTTCCTTGCTAACTTAAGAAACACATGTGTTCCTTACCTTGTTATATAGAATGCTTTGTATGCATGTGTATTTCTGTAAATTGTATTTTTGCATTATTTCTCAGTTGAAAAAAAAGGTTCAATCTTTCCCTTCTCCCTTTCTGTTTTAATAAACAGAATTTTTTTAATTGGTAGAAATATTTTAGTTTCATTACGGGTATGTCCTAGATGTTAGCTGGGCTGCCCAGGCCTTTTGAACTCTGTGCTGTGTGTGTTTAGTCGCTCAGTCGTATCCAAGTCTTGCGACCCCATAGACTGAGGCCTGCCAGGCTCCTCTGCCCGTGGTATTCTCCAAGCAAGAATACTGGAGTGGGTTTTCATTTCCGTCTCCAGGACATCTTCCCGACCCAGGGATTGAATGCAGGTCTCCTGCATAGAAGTCAGACTCTTTACCGACTGAGCTACGAGGGAGTTCAGAACTCTAGGCAAGATCTATTCCTCATTGTAGGAGCCCAAATATCTCCTCAAAATCTGAAGAATTCTCAAGGGGTGTGCATTCTCAAGGCTACCTTTCCTTCCAGGTTCCCCTGCTTCCATGGTTCCCAAATGGGGTGGTTTTGTCCCTCGGGGCATTGGCAACACTTGGAGACGTTTTTGTTGTTGTTGTCACAACTAGGGAAGGTGCTATTGGTACCTAATGGGTAGAGGCCAGTGATGCTGTTCAACTTCCTACAATGCATTGGACAGCCCTACAGCAAAGAATTATCAAGCCCCAAATGTCAGTAGGGCCAGGGTTGAGAAACTATGGCCGTGACATATATCCTTGTCTTCAATTTCCACAAAGGCCTGTCCACATGAAGTCCCTGTGAGTGTCGAAAACATCACTGCAGAGTCAGGGGGTACAGGGAGAGGGAGGAAGGGTTTCCATGGCAGTTATGCAAAAGATTTCATATTGAATATTAGGCATTCCTGTTCCTAAACTCCCTTTTGCCAATCCAGTCATGAGACAGTGCCCTCTGGCCTTTCACCTGATGTAGTTCTCAGCCTTACGCTTTCTCACTGGCACTTTCTCCCTGTATCCTGTCTGGAGCAAAATAAACAAAAAAAAGCTTTTTTTCTCTTGCCACACAGAAAGGTGGTTTCACTGTCTGTTTCTTGGTTTAGGCTCCCACCAACACCCACACACAGAAAGAAACAGGTTACTTTGCCAAACAATGGTGATTCTCTTCCTAAGAGGAATTCTAGTGCTATTAAGAGAATAACGTTTTTACCTCATTATATAAGTGTAATACTTAAACAATTTTTAATCACTTTAAATATAGGAAAAATAAGATAAATTTCAAGTTCTACCATCATCAGAGAATCTTAACATATTGACATAACTATAATAGATCTAATTTTTCACATTATGAACCATTCCACTGTACAGAAATCCTATAATTTCTGCTACATTTATTCATATTTATTTCCCCTGTGTTTCCAAGTTCAGTGCTTGCTTTTTCTGGTTTACCAGTGCTGCATTATAGGTTAGGTGATTATAACAGATGGCTTTTCAGGTTTGGAGTCTTTGAGTTCCACTGTTTAATTTTACTATCCAGTTTTTACATGGAAGATAGGACAGATGTAGGCGTAGAAACAGAGTGGTCTTAGTATCCAGAGAGCAAGCTTTCCTGAAAGCTTATGGCTTTGATAAAATTATTTACAAATTACTTAAATTTAATCTAGGATCTCCGTCTAACATTGTTGATATTCTAATATTAGTATGTTATGGGGGAAATAAAATTTTTATTCACATAATAGGAGCTTTACTAAGATGTATCCAATGGCACATATTTATACATACTTACACCAATGTGACAGTTAAGTTGGAATTAAGGTACTGTATATTATAAATCAAATATGAGAAGTGTCCTGGGTACTTAGAAAGTTATAGACAATCTCTCTTTACTGCATTGTAATAAATCTCCTTAAAATCACCCTCCCTTTAAAATAAATTTTCCTTTTTGATAGCACTTTGTGTGAGCCTCTTCATCCATTGATTCCTGCCTCTTCTTTTCTTCCTTCCCAGTACTTTATTAAGGTGTGATTAATGTATATAAAATGCACTAGCGTTAAGTGCTACAACTGGATGACTTTCATATATGTATACACCTGTGTGACTACAACTCACATCAAGACATAAACACTTCCATCTCCCAATAAAGTTCCTTTCCAGTTCTGGAATTTCATAAATCAGTATGATCTCTTTTGTGTCTGTCCTCAATATAATGTTTTTGAGATTCATACATGTTGTTCTGTGTATCATTTATCTATCCTTTTGCTAAGTAGTAATCCATTGTGTGAGTATTCCAGTGTTTGCTTATTCATTTTTCTTCTGATGAACAATTGAATTGTTCAGTTTTGGGTTACTATGATTATAGCTGCTATGAGAATTCTTGTATAACTTTTTTTGTAACATAAACACTCATTTCTCCTGAATAAAGATCTAGGAGTGGAATTACTGGGTCTTTTGGTATGCTGCTGCTGCTAAGTTGCTTCAGTCGTGTCTGACTCTGTGCCACCCCATAGACGGCAGCCCACCAGGCTCCCCCGTCCCTGGGATTCTCCAGGCAAGAACACTGGAGTGGGTTACCATTTCCTTCTCCAGTTTTACGGTATAAATACATTTAATTTTATTGGAAACCAGTTTCCCAAAGTGATCATAACCTCTTTTACACTCCTACCAACAGTATATGAGAATTACAGTTACTCCATTTCCTCACAAACTCTTGATGTTGTATTCTTTATTTTTAGGTATTCTGGTAGGTGTTATGGTCCATATATTTTTTAATTACAAAAATAACTTATGAATACATTTTTACTGTAGAATATTTGTACAACATAGAAGAATATAGATTACTTGACCTAGCCACAGCAATCAGAAAAGAAAAAGAAAAAATAGGTGTCCAAATTGGAAGGGAAGAGGCAAAATTGTCATTATATGCATATGAGATGATATTATATATAGAAGATCCTAAAGACTCCACACTAAAACTATTGGAATAGTAAGTGAATTCAGCAAGGTTGCAGGTTACAAGATTAATATACAGAAATCTTTTGCACTTCTTTATACTAACAATGAACTATGAGAAAGTGAAGAACAATCCCATTTAATACTGTGTCCAGGGACTTCCCTGGTGGTGCAGTGGATAGAAATCTGCCTGCCAGTGCAGAGGACACGAGTTCAATCCCTGGTTCAGGAAGATTCCACATGAGCACCTAAGCGCGTGCACTGTAACTTCTGAGCCCACACCCTAGAGTCTGTGAGCCACAACTACTAAAGCCCATGCGCTCCAGGGCCCGTGAGCTGCGAGTACTGAGCCTGCGTGCTCTAACTACTGGGGCCTCTGTGTCCTAGAGCCGCCACTGCAGCTGCTGAGCCTGCGTGCTGCAGCCACTGAGGCCCGCGTACCTGGAGCCTGTGCTCTACACTGGAGAGGCCACCACAGTGAGAAGCAACTAGGGAAAGCCCATGCACAGCAATGCAGACCCGGTGCAGCCAAAAACATTTTTTAATGAATTTAAAAAATTGTGTATAAAAAATACCTAATAAACCTAATCAAGGAGGTGAAAGACCTATGTGCTAAGAACTATACAACATGGGTAAAGGAAATTGAAAATGATTCAAAGAAATGGAAAGACATCCCATGACCTTTGATTGGAAGAATTAGTATTGTTAAAATGGCCGTGCTACCCAAAGCAACATACAGATTCAGTGCAATCCCTATCAAATTATCCATGACATTTTTCACACAATTAGAACAAATAATCCAAATGTATATGGAATCATAAAAGACCCAGAATTTCCAAAGCAATCCTGAGGAAAAAGAACAAAGCTGGAGGCATAAACCTTCCCAAACTTCAGACAATACTCAAAGCTACAGTAATTAAAACAGTGTGGTCTTGGCACAAAAACAGACATATAGATCAAGGGAACAGAATAGAGAGCCCAGAAATAAACACATACTACTTACAGTCAATTAATCTTTAACTAATGAGGCAAGAATATACATTGGAGAAAAGACAATCTCTTCAGCAAGTGGTGTTGGGAAAGCTGGCAGCCTCATGTAAATCAATAAAGTTAGAATACTCCCTCACATACACACATACACAAACTCAAAATGGCTTAAAGACTTAAATATAAGGCATGACATCATAGGACTCCTAGGAGAGAGTATAGGCAAAACATTTTCTGCAACTGCTGAGCCTGTGTGCTGCAACCACTGAAGCCTGCTACAATTCTGATATGAATTGCAGCAATATTTTCTTAGTTCAGTCTCCCAAAGCAATAGAAATAAAAGCAAAAACAAATGGGTCCTAATCAAACTTATAAGCATTTGCACAGCAAAGGAAACCATAAACAAAACAAAAAGACAGCCTACAGACTGGGAGAAAATATTTGCAAATTATGTGACCAACAAGGACTTAATTTCTAAACTATACAAACAGGTCATACAACTCAATGTCAAAAAAACAAACAACCCAATTGAAAAATGGGCAGAACTAAACAGGCATTTCTCCAAAGACATCCAGATGGCCAAGAGGCACATGAAATGATGCTCAATATTGCTAATTATTGTTGTTGTTGTTTAGTCTCTAAGCTGTGTCCAACTCTTTGCAACCCCATGGACTGTAGGCCACCAGGGTCCTCTGTCCATGGGATTTCCCAGGCAAGAATAAACTGGAGTGGGTTGCCATTTCCTTCTCCAGGGGATCTTCCCAATCCAGGGATCAAACCTGTGTTTCCTGCATTGGCAAGTGTATTCTTTACTGCTCAGCCACCAGGAAAGCCCGCTAATTATTTGAGAAATGCAAATCAAAACTACAGTGAGCTATCACCTCACACCAGTTAGAACGGCTATGGCTAAAAAGTCTACAATAAATACAGGAGAGAGCGTGGAAAAAAGGGGACCTTCCTGCATTGTAGGTGGGAATGTAAATTGGTGTGGTCACTGTGGGAAACAATATAGAGGCTCCTTAAGAAACTAAAAATAGAACTGCCATATGATCCAGCAATCCCACTCCGAGGCATATATCTAGACAAGACGAAAGCTCTGATTTGAGAAGATATACACAAGTTCCAGAAAAACATCTATTTCTGCTTTATTGACTATGCCAAAGCCTTTGACTGTGTGGATCACAATAAACTGTGGAAAATTCTGAAAGAGATGGGAATACCAGACCACCTGACCTGCCTCTTGAGAAATCTGTATGCAGGTCAGGAAGCAACAGTTAGAACTGGACATGGAACAACAGACTGGTTCCAAACAGGAAAAGGAGTGCATCAAGACTGTATATTGTCACCCTGGTTATTTAACTTATATGCAGAGTACATCATGAGAAACGCTGGGCTGGAAGAAGCACAAGCTGGAATCAAGATTGCCTGGAGAAATGTCAATAACCTCAGATATGCAGATGACACTACCTTTATGGCAGAAAGTGAAGAGGAACTCAAAAGCCTCTTGATGAAAGTGAAAGAGGAGAAAGTGAAAAAGTTGGTTTAAAGCTCAACATTCAGAAAATGAAGATCGTGGCATCTGGTCCCATCACTTCATGGCAAATAGATGGGGAAACAGTGGAAACAGTGTCAGACTTTATTTTTTTGGGCTCCAAAATCACTGCAGATGGTGACTGCAGCCATGAAATTAAAAGATGCTTACTCCTTGGAAGGAAAGTTATGACCAACCTAGATAGCATATTGAAAAGCAGAGACATTACTTTGCCAACAAAGGTCCCTCTAGTCAAGGCTATGGTTTTTCCAGTGGTCATGTATGGATGCGAGAGTTGGACTGTGAAGAAAGCTGAGTGCCAAAGAATTGATGCTTTTGAACTGTGGTGTTGGAGAAGACTCTTGAGAGTCCCTTGGACTGCAAGGAGATCCAACCAGTCCATTCTGAAGGAGATCAGCCCTGGGATTTCTTTGGAAGGAATGATGCTAAAGCTGAAACTCCAGTACTTTGGCCACCTCATGCGAGGAGTTGACTCATTGGAAAAGACTCTGATGCTGGGAGGGATTGGGGGCAGGAGGATAAGGGGATGACAGAGGATGAGATGGCTGGATGGCATCACCGACTTGATGGACGTGAGTTTGAGTGAACTCCGGGAGATGGTGATGGACAGGGAGGCCTGGCGTGCTGCAATTCATGGGGTCGCAAAGAGTCGGACACGACTGAGCAACTGAACTGAACTGATGCAACCCAGTGTTCATAGCAGCACAATTTATAATAGCCAAGAGATAGAAGCAACTAAAGTGTCCACTGACAGTTGAATGGATAAAGAAGATGTGATATGTATATATATCACATTACTCAGCCATAAAAATAATGAAATAGGGACTTCCCTGGTGGTCCAGTGGCTAAGACTCTGAGCTCCCAATGCAGGGGACCCAAATTCAATCCCTGGTCGGGGAACAAGATCTCACATGCTGCAACTAAGACCTGGTGCAGTCAAATAAATAAATATTTTAAAAATAATAAAATATTGCCATTTGCAGCAACATGAATGGACTTAGAGATTATTGTACTAAGTTAAGTAAGTCAGAGAAAGACAACTATTATATGATAACACTTATGCATGAAATCTAAAAAATAATACAAATGGACTTACTTACAACAGAAACAGACTCACAAACAAACTTACCGTTACCAAAGGAGAAGGCAGGGAGGGCTAAATTAGGAGTATGGGGTTAGCAGATATGCACCACTATATATGAAATAGCTAAACAACAAAGATTTACTCTGTAGCACAGGGAACTATATTCAATATCTTGCAGTAACCTATATTGGAAAAGAATCTGTAAAAGAGAATATATATGTGTATCTGAATTACTTTGCTATATACTTGAAGCTAACACAATACTGTAAATCAACTATAGTTCAATGAAAAACAGAAAAAAAGAAATTGGTTTTTTAACATCACACCATTGTAAGCTTTTCCATATAAATCCATGTATATATTCATATATATATTCATTTTAAACTATTGTACAGTGTTTCAAATTTAATTATTCCCCTATTAAAGGATGTTTAGATTGTTTACAATTTTTTTAATATTTCCGCAGTGCTGTAGAGAACATATCTGCATCTTTGTCTAAATATGCAAATATTTCTGTAGGATAGATTCAGTGAGGATTGCAGAAGTGTTAATTCAGATTTGCAGACTGGTCAGTAGTTAAAACTTAATCTATAGTACTATCTGTGTTTTAGTTTCCAGTTTTTTTTTTCTCTATGCTATATGTGTATAGTTATTGTCATTTTTTTCACCTTCAGAAGGTAGGGGAATTAAAAATATAAACACCACACATTTCTTGGGTCATGGGGCAGAAACAATCAGCAGGTGAAGCAAACCACAGGAGAACATGTTGACAGTTTCTCTATTGTATGCTGACAACTTCCTGCAAGCCAAAACAAAGCTGGTCGGTATGATTTTAGCCTTGCCAACAAGTTTTACCTCTTAACAAAAAGCAAAATATATGCCTTAAAGGATTACAATTGATTGCCAGATGAAAAATTTAATGCAAGGTTTAAAACAAGTTCTAAGTACAGTAAAAGTCATTTCCTCCCCCCTCACTATGATACTTTTATTTAATTGGTGTGAAAATAAGCAAGACGAGATTCTATGAAGGCTTCCATCGTGTGTGCATACATGCTCAGTCATGTCTGACTCTCTCTGACCCCATGGATTGTAGCCAGCCAGGCTCCTCTGTCCATGGGATTATCCTGGCAAGAATACTGGAGTGGGTTGCCACTTCCTCCTCCAGGGGATCTTCCTCACCCAGGGATCTAACCCATGTCTCCTGTGGCTCATGCATTGATAGGCAGATTCTTTACCACTGAGCCACTTGGGAAGCCCTCCATCATTAGAGTAGGAAAATTAAACACTGAAGTTTCAGAAGTTTGATTTTACTGAGATATTTAAGTTACTGCAGAAATACTAATGATCCGATACCTTCAGTATATTTGTGACAAGGAATCAGAAATGATTATTTTTTGTTTGTTTCTATCAGAAGCTGTCAATGAGACTTTGTAGAAGTTGGATCAGTAACCAGGGTGCTTCTGTAAAATAGCAATATGTTACTAAAGGGAAAGTTGTGACACTTAATTAAATAGAATGCCCAAATATCTGGAATGAAATGTGGTCTTCTGTTATTTCCAAGGTGGAGATTGTTTTGATTTGCAGGCATGATTTGTTTGGCATGGCCAAGTGCGTGGCCATAGTCTGTTACTGGAAAGGCTGTCTTACTGTTAGCAACTCACTCAGGGAAGTCCTGAGGATGATGCAGATCTGTACTCCCTGCCTATGGGACATCAGTTCAAACAAAGGACTCCTGGGATGGGTCCTTGAGAGGAGTCCCTCCTCTCCTTGATCCCCTTTCTCTTCTCCACAATCCCAACAACATTTTCTATATGCCTCCTTTCCAAATAAGTTCCCATCTTCATCCTCAATGGCACCCCACTCCAGTAACTTTGCCTAGAAAATCCCATGGATGGAGGAGCCTGGTAGGCTGCAGTCCATGGGGTCGCTAAGAGTCGGGCACGACTGAGCGACTTCACTTTCACTTTTCACTTTCATGCATTGGAGAAGGAAATGGCAACCCACTCCAGTGTTCTTGCCTGGAGAATCCCAGGGACGGGAGAGCCTGGTGGGCTGCCGTCTATGGGGTTGCACAGAGTCGGACACGACTGAAGTGACTTAGCAGCAGCAGCTTCATCCTCAAAGGGTCACATGTCATCTTTAAGGCTTTAACTCCTTCAAAGTGTTCAGAGTTAACTATCTATAATATAAATTAAGCATTTTAATTAGAAAAGATGTAGGTATCCTTGAAAATTAAAAGGAGTCTGAAGTAGCATCCTGCCCCTAGATTTTGTTGGTTTTTTTTAAAATAGTGAGTAGATTGTTTTCTAACATTTACTTAGGTGTTTTCTTTATTAATACCTTTTTTCCCCACGTGGGAAAAAGAACCGTGTTCTCTAAGTTGATTCCCAGGCCATCCCATTTTTAAACACTATTTTATGGATCATAAAATTATGTATTTCTCTAATAAGACTGTTCAGGGCATTAGTGCTAATGCCGGACAAGAAAGGACAATGGTTCTCATAGGTTAGGATTAGAAGCTATGTATAATTTTTTATTATATATTTTGGAAATTGATCTCAAAAACTTAACATGTTCACCCAGTAAAGGTTGTTTATTCAAATTTTATTTTATTTTTTTTAATTAATTTATTTTAATTGGAGGCTAATTACTTTACAATATTGTAGTGGTTTTTGCCAAACATCGACATGAATCAGCCATGGGTGCACATGTGTTCCCCTTCCTGAACCCCCCTCCCACCTCCCTCCCCATCCTATCCCCCAGGGTCATCCCAGTGCACCAGCCCTGAGCACCCTGTCTCATGCATCGAACCTGGACTGGCGATCCTCTTCACATATGATAATATACATGTTTCAACACTACCCTCTCAAATCATCCCACCCTCACCTTCTCTCACAGAGTCCAAAAGACTGTTCTTTACATCTGTGTCTCTTTTGCTGTCTCGCATATAGGGTCATCATTACCATCTTTCTAAATTCCATATATATGCATTAGTATACTGTATGGGAGTTTTTCTTTCTGACTTACTTCACTCTGTATAATAGGCTCCAGTTTCATCCACCTCATTAGAACTGATTCAAATGCATTCTTTTTAAAAATATGGAACGCTTCACAAATTTGTGTGTCATCCTTGCACAGGGGCCATACTAATCTTCTCTGTATCTTTCCAATTTTAGTATATGTGCTGCTGAAGCGAGCACTGTTTATTGAAATTTTAAACTTAATTGTATGTCATGTATTTAAAAAAAACAAAACCCTTTTGTATTTTACCTAGAGGAGAATTGTTGTTATTTAATCGCTAAGTCGTGTCTGGCTCTTTTGTGACCCCATGGACTGTAACCCAGCAGGCTCCTCTGTCCATGGGATTTCCCAAGCAAGAATACTGGCGTAGGGTTGTCATTTCCTTCTCCAGGGGTGTCTTCCAGATGCGGGGATTGAACCTGTGTCTCCTCCATTGGCAGGCGGATTCTTTACCACTGAGCCACCAGGGAAGCTCCCTAGAGGAGAATTCTGTAAGCATATTTTTATGGGGAATGATCGTCCAATTTGAGACTCCAGAAACCCTTTCAGTCCTGAAGCCTGGGCCATTCCCCCTTCTGTTGGCTTCCTCTTTGTTAGTGGGAGCACTCCTTTAATCCCCTGTTCCCTATCTCCAAGCTCTGATGGTGGCATTGTGACTGGGGAATGACTCCAATGGTCAGGACTGGGAAGGGTATGAGGAGCTGGGTGAGAGCTAGGTTGGAGTTCCCAGGATTAAGGAAGAGCCTATTTAATAAGCCAGAATGAGAAAGGGAATGGGCTTCACCTAGAAAGGAGGTGAGAGCCAGTGAAAGGACCCAGAGAGAAAGGAGAACAGAATTTCCTCTCATCTCCTACTCTTTCTCTCCTGTCTCTACCTCTGACCTCCTCTCCCATTGAGAATGTGGCTACCAACAGGCTTGGAGGTGCTATGATAAGACAGGAGGCTGGGGGTGGGGTAAGGAGAGATGATTGAAGTCAGCAGAAAGTTATTGAAGTAAAATGACTGTCAAAGCAGCAGCAGTGAGAAAACAGATATTTCTGTGATTGTGCCCAGCCAGCCAGGACAACTATTCACGTTTAAAGAATATTTGCAAGTACTTGGGTTTTTTGTTTTGTTTTGTTTTGTTTTGAATTAATGAGAGGGCTGAAATACTGCCCAGCATTAAATTTAATAGAATTAGTTTTGAGTCATTTCACCCTGTGCCAACAAAAATCTCAAATATTTTCTTGGGTGTAATGCAAGTATAGACAGAAATTTATGGTATCCTTCTTTTCAGAAATGTGAGTTCTGCTTTAGTAGTTCAAATACTTTAGCAAAATATCCCCTCTAGGAACACTTTGATTGGTTTTTGGTTGGTGGAGTTGTTTTCAGCAGCATTTGGTCATTCATCCTGCCTTCAAATTAGAAGGCTGATTGAAGTGAACTTTTGAATTTTAGAAACAATATATCAAAAAAATTTTTTCTAACTATTAAAGAACACCAACTTAAATATTTTGTTCTTTCTGTGTGTTAGGAGCAGTAATACTTAGAAAATAGATGGCGGCAACCTTTATTTTTTAGTAGTTTGAAAAATGTGACCCTTAAGATGTCATTCTCCTTCAAGTAAACAAAATATCCCCTTGTAAAATGGACAAGGTGAGAGGCTTGGGAGACTTTCACTAGTCTACAGAACCTAGAGATCTTGGGTGCATCCTGTCAAGTCAGAATCTTTTCAGCTGGCCTTAGACCCTGCAGTGGTTTCTTCCAGGGATCTGATGATTATATCGTGTCTACAAGTCTCTACATACCCGCCCTTCCCTTGTCCTTCAGTTTTCATTTCCTATTTTCCTTTCCTACTCTGGTTTGATGAAATAGATATTCATAAGCTGCCTGGAAGCTGAAGAAATCTATGTTTTAGGGAAGCTGTGAATTATAATAGGAAGATGCATGTTTGTCAGAGCTGTGTTTACCTTTTTAATATGGGACTTTAAATCATTATAGATTACTTTTAGTACAAAATACTGTATATTGCTACAAACTTGCCTTCCAGAATCACTGTTGCTCTTACCCCTAACCTTTGTGTTCTTGCTTCCAAGTTAGAATTCTTTCAGTTTTTCCAGCTGAACTAAGATCTGTCACCTTAGGACCTGTGCACACGGTGTTTCTATGCTTGTGCCATTCTTCTCCTCATTCTACCAGCTCCTCCCCACCCCAGCATACATACTCGACCTGCTGATCTCGGGGTTTCAGATGAAAGGTTACGTCTCTGGGAGATCTCCCTAACTTACTTCCCTCTAGACTAGGCGCATCTACTATGGGCCTGTGCCTCCCTCACTTTTCTTATTATAACTCGTATCACAGTTTATTCTAATTGTCTATTTAAGTCTTTATTCTTTGGTAGACTGTACACTTTTAGTTTGGATCTGTCTTGTTCACTTTTTCAGTATACAGCATATAATAAGTGCTCAATAAATATTTGTAGAAGAATAAAGGCATTTAGAAAAAAAAAAGTGACAATATTTAAGGTACATTTCTGATTTTGTCTTTTCTCCTTGGTGTGAGGACATTTATACCAGTGTGGTATTGCTCACTCATTAGTCAAAGGTATAGACCTTGTACCATCGGGTATTATGTGCAGTGAGTGATGTGATGTCAGAGGCACCTCTGGAATGTTGTTACTCAGTGGTGATTTTCACTCTGGGCTTTGTAGTTACAGATGCCTAAGGCATTCTGATTTTTTTTTTTTTTTTTTTTTTAGGCATTCTGATTTGATAAGACATTATATTTATATTAGAAGAGTTTTTATTTGCACGAGGCTGATTGCTTAACAGAAAACCCACCTAGAGAGAGTGGTGAACTTGGTTAAAATACAGGAGGTGGAAATCTCTTTCTTATTCAGTGGTGAGCAGTGCATTTCTGAGCAGCCTTACTGAGGCACCTTCAGGTCATAATCACTGTAAGTAACATCATCTTCTAAATTGAAAGGCAAATGTATTATATGTTGGTCTGCAGTTTTCTTTCCTTAGTATTTTTAAAGATATTTTCCTTAATATCTTTAAGTTTTGATATCAGGGTTATTCTGGCTTATCAAATGAATTGGGAAGTGTGTAAAATACTAGATGCATAATCCCTCCTATAGCTCTTGCTTTTAACTTATTTACGTTTTATTATAAATTTGTTCATCTAGTGAGTTGTGGGAGTATTTTTAGATCAGGTTAAAAAAAAAGATGAGACAGGTGGAAGAGGCTGTCTTTGTGCCATGTTATTCCTCTGAGTAGATGACACTTACAGATGAAGGAACAAGTACTTAAATAGACACACGGCCCTCTAAAATGTTTTGAAATGAAGCCTTCAAAAAAGTAATTTTAAAGTGAAACTTAACAAGTAAAGTCATAATAAAATATCAAAGTATCAAATATCCCCCAATGAGTTGGGGGATAATTATATCCTGTTGATTCCCTTTTAACAATTTTAGTATATACAAATACAGTTACATGGGATATTTTACTTATAAGAATTTAGTAAGGCAAGTAGAAGTTCAAAATAATATATACACACATACATATATATTTAACATCTATAGGCACAAAGTATACATTACAACCATCTATCTCCCATAGGATCTTTATTCCACAGAATCGTTATTCCACAGGACCTTTATTCTGCCTGGGTGTCCTCCTTTACTGTTCCCAGCTGTGAATCAGTACAACCTCCTACTGCTGAGTGAAATGAAGAGGAGGGTGAAAAATTAAAGTCAGTCTAAGCTAAGAGTGATATTACACTATGCTTGCATAGTAATTTTAATTTTATTTTTTTCATATGTAAAACACATATTTTACAACATGTAGAAGAGCATGAAGAAGATGATAAAATGGCTTGTGATTCCACTACCTAGAGATGACCATTGTTGATATTTTGGTGTCTTATCACAGTACCTGATTGACCTGTGCTGCTGCTGCTGCTGCTAAGTCACTTCAGTCATGTCGGACTCTGTGCCCCCGCCATAGACAGCAGCCCACCAGCCTCCCCCGTCCCTGGGATTCTCTAGGCAAGAACACTGGAGTGGGTTGCTATTTCCTTCTCCATGATTGACCTGTAGGAAGGACTCAATTTAGACTGGGTTAATGACTGAATTAAGCCAAGTACCTCCCCCTTTTTTTGGGTAAAATGTCAGGATTATATCATATATTAAAAATTAATAGACTAGTTTTTAGAATAGTTTTAGATTTACAGGAAAGATTGAACAGGTAGTACAGAGAATTCTATTCCCTTCCCCCTCCCCCAAATTTCCTCCATTATTAGCTAACTTTCACATTAGTATGATACATTTGTTACAGTTAATGAACCAATACTGATGTGTTATTGACTAAAGTCTGCAGTTTATTCAGTCCTGTCAGATTCTTTGTGACCCCGTGGACCATACAGTCCATGGAATTCTCCAGGCCAGAATACTGGAGTGAGTAGCCTATCCCTTCTCCAGTGGATCTTCCCGACCCAGGAATCGAACTGGGGTCTCCTGCACCGCAGGAAGATTCTTCACCAGCTGAGCTACCAGGAAAGCCCCTCCTCCCCCTTTCTTTGGGTAAAATGTCAAGATTATATCATATACCACTTCTTAAAAATTAATAGACTAGTTTTTAGAATAATTTTAGATTTACAGAAAAGATTGAGCAGGTAGTACAGAGAATTGTCCTATTCCCTGTCCCTCCAATTTCCTCCATTATTAATTAACTTTCACATTAGTATCAACCATTTGTTACAATTAATGAACCATTTGTTACAATTAATGAACCTATACTGATGTGTTATTGATGGAAAATCTGTAGTTTATTCCATTTCCCTTAGTTTTTACCTAATGTCCTTTTTCTTTTCCAGGATCCTATTCAGGATATCTCATTTAATTTAGTTCTTTAGAACTCCTCTGCAACTGTTTCTCAAACTTTCCTTGTTTTTGATCATCTTGAGAGTTTTGAGGAGTACTGGTCAAGTATATTGTAGAATGCCATATATTAGAATCTGACCATTTTCTCATGATTAGACTAGGTTTTTGGAAAGAAGATCACACAAGTAAAGTGTCATTCTCATCACATGTCAAGGGTACATACAATCAACATGATTTATAACTGTTGATGTTTTCTTTGATTGCCTGGCTGATAAAGTTTCTGTCAAGTTACTCTTTGTTTCCCCTTTCAATACTGTATTCTTTGGAAGGAAGTCTCTATGTGCAGTCTACACCTGAGTGTTGGGAGTTATGCTCCTTCTTCCTTGGGGTGGTGTGTCTACATTATTTGGAATTATGCACTGGAGATTTGTGTTTTCTCCCCTGTGTATTAATTTATTCATTTATTTATTAATATTTATATCATTGTGGACTCATGAATACTTATTTTATACTTTGAGTTATAATCCAATGTTGCTTAACTTTGTTGCTCAAATTGTTCTAACTTTGGCCACTAGGCTCTTTTACTTGGCTTCTGGGTTCCTTTTGACATGCCACATCAAGTGTGTGTGTGTATGTTTTGGGCACTTCCTTACTTTCTGGCCACACAAAATGGTCCAGGCTCATTTTGTAGGTTTCCTGCCCTAGACCTAGAATAAGTCATCTCTCAAAAAAGCCTTGGTTCCTTTTATTGAAGATTGGTTTTAGAAACCATGATCTTGGTAGTAGATACGCTCTTTTTCACTGGGACGTTGTTTCTTTTAGGTCTTATCACTGACAAACAAAGATACATACGTATGCATAATAATCCCACATATACATATGTATGCCATGCCAAGTCTCTTCAGTCCTGTCCAATTCTTTGCAACCCTATGGACTGTAGCCTGCCAGGCTCTTCTGTCCATGGGATTCTTTAGGCGAGAATACTTAAGTGGGTTGCCATGCCCTCCTCCAGGGGACTTTCCCAACCCAGGGATGGAACCCGCATCTCTTATATTTCCTGCACTGGCAGGCGGGTTCTTTACCACTAACAACATATACGTTTATCTATTAGCAATTTCTATGGGTTTCCATTGTGGCCCAGTTGGTAAAGAATCTGCCTGCAATGTGGGAGACCTGGGTTAGGAAGATTCCCTAGAGAAGGGAAAGGCTACCCAGTCCAGTATTCTGGCCTGGAGAATTCTATGGACTGTACAGTCCATGGGACCACAAAGAGTTGGACACGACTGAGCGGCTTTCACACTAGCATATATATAACTATCTGTATCTGTACAAACTTAAACATGAGTTCTTTTTTTTTTCTTTTTTTCTTTTTTTTTTTTTTTTACAAACCTTTCTTTAGACTTTCAATAGCTTGCAGCAAGGGAGCTGCTCTGCTGCGTACAAAACCCCAACCCAGAAGCAGGTCGTCTACCAGTGGTTCCCCGTGGTAGCACCAGGTTTCGTCTAGCACCAGGTTCCCCATGAACGTGTGGTCCTTGATGGGTGAGGGAGCTAAACATGAGCTCTTATTGATGTCTTGAACTCTAATTCATTTTAGACTGTTCTCCTTACTATTCTTTAAAATTGAGCCAACATTGTTTTATAACATTGTATAAGTTTCATGTGTACAACATTCTATTTCTACCTCTGTGTACACTACAGTGTGCTCACCACCAAAAATTTAATTTCTTGCTATCACATATAGTTGACACCCTTTTACCCATTTCACCCTCCTCCCCTCCCTTCTGATAACCAATGTTCTGTTCACTGTATCCACATGTTTTTTTTTGTTTGGTCTGTTTTGTTCATTTATTTTATTTGCTTTTTATATTCCACACATGAGCGAAATTTTACAATATTTGTCTTTCTCCCTCTGACTTGTTTCACTTGGCATAATACCTTCAAGGTCCATCCATTGTTGTCACAAATGGCAAGATTTCATCATTTTTTTATGGCTGAATGGTAATCCATCACTACATATATATATATATATATATATATATATGGCTTCCCTGGTGGCTCAGACGATAAAGCGTCTGCCTGCAATGCGGGAGACCCGGGTTCGATTCCTGAGTCGGGAAGATCCCCTGAATAAGGAAATGGCAATCCACTCCAGCACTCTTGCCTGGAAAATCCCATGGATGGAGGAGCCTGATAGGCTACAGTCCATGGGGTCGCAAAGAGTCAGACATCTTCTTTATCCATTCATCTATTGATGGGCACTGGGGTTGTTTCCATATCTTAGCTATTGTAAAAAATGCTGTGATAATGGAGATGGAAATGGCAACCCACTCCAGTATTCTTGCCGGGAAATTCCGATGGACAGAGCAGCCTGGCAGGCTACAGTCCATTGGGTCACAAAAGAGTCAGACACGACTTAGCAACTAAACAACAAGGTCTACAGGACCCAGTTAAAGAGAAACAGGAATTTAGAATGATTCTCAATTTTTTGGCCTGGGCAGTTAGGTAGATGATGATGGCATTCAAAGGTATAGGGAAAGATAATGGATTCAATTTGTATATCTTGTATTTGAGAGTTTGTAGATGCATAGTCAGTTTTTGGCAAAACCTTGGTGCATAGTGATTTTATGATTTAGAAAATGAATAAATAAAGGAGTCCAATTTGTTAAAACATGCTGTGATGAAAATAGAGGTGCATATACCTTTTTGAATTATTGTGTTTGTATTCTTTAGATAAATACCCAGAAATGGAATAGCTGAATCATATGATAGTTTAATTCTTAATTTTTTGAGAAATCTCCATATTGTTTTCCGTAGTGGTGGCACCAATTTATACTCTTACCAACAGTGCATGAGGGGTCCTTTTTCTCCACATCTTCTCCAACGCTTATTACTTCTTGCCTTTTTGATAATAGCTATTCTAATGGATTGAGGTGATATCTATCTCATTGTGGTTTTGATTTACATTTCCCTAATAATGATTTTGAACATCTTTTCATGTTGGCCATTTGTATCTCTTCTTTGGAAAAATATCTGTTCAGCCTTTATATCCTCAATATTTTTGCTTCTTGCTCCTCTCCTTTCCACTCCAACATTGAGAAACCTGACTCCCACCATTCACCATCCACTTATTGTTTGATTAGAGTATACATGTATAGCAGTATAAGAAGTGATAACCTGTACACCCACTGGAAACTGTTGACTAGGGTCCAGTATTCACCTGCAGTTCCTTTTGCCTTTAGTATTATAGACTACCCATTACCAGTGTTACTTAGGCCAGCACCTTTCCCCCATTCAGTGAGTTTAATTCATATATTTGTAATTAGTTAGATTATGTTGTTTGTCTGCAATTTTCCCTGAGATCCCCCAACCTGCAAAATGATTTTTTGAAATCTACAGACATTAAAGGTCATTCTTTGTGTTGTAAAGCCCTATGCTGCTGCTGCTGCTGCTAAGTTGCTTCAGTCGTGTCCGACTCTGTGCAACCCCACAGACGGCAGCCCACCAGGTTCCTCCATCCATGGGATTGTCCAGGCAAGAGTACTGGAGTGGGGTGCCATTGCCTTCTCCATGTAAAGTCCTATAGGTTTTGACAATTACAAAATGCCATGTGTCAACCATTAAAGTGTCATACGATATAGTTTCACTGCCCTAAAAGTTTCCTGTGCTTTATCTATTCATCCCTCTGACTCCTCTTGAACCCCTTGCCAACCACTGATTTTTTTTATATTGTTGCCTTTTCCAGAATGTTATGTAGTGGGAACCAGACAGTATGTAACCTTTTCAGATTGGCTTCTTTCACCGATAGGCTTCTTTCACATCAGTTCAGTTCAGTTCAGTTGCTCAGTCATGTCCGACTCCTTGTGAGCCCATGGACTGCAGCACACCAGGCCTCCCTGTCCATCCAACTCCCAGAGTTTACTCAAACTCATGTCCATTGAGTCAGTGATGCCATCCAATCATCTCACCCTCTGGCATGCCCTTCTCCTCCTGCCTTCAATCTTTCCCAGCATCAGGGTCTTTTCAAATGAGTCAGTTCTTTGCATGAGGTGGCCAAAGTGTTGAAGTTTCAGCTTCAGCATCAGTCCTTCCAATGAACACCCAGGACTGATTTCCCTTAGGATGGACTGGTTGGATCTCCTTGCAGTCCAAGGGACTCTCAAGAGTCTTCTCCAACACCACAGTTCAAAAGCATCAATTCTTCGGCGCTCAGCTTTCTTCACAGTCCAACTCTCACATCCATACATGACTACTGGAAAAACCATAGCTTTGACTAGATGGACCTTTGATGGCAAAGTAATGTCTCTGCTTTTTAATATGCTGTCTAGGTTGGTTATAACTTTTCTTCCAAGGAGCAAGCATCTTTTAATATCATGACTGCAGTCACCATCTGCAGTGATTTTGGAGCCCCCCAAAATAGTCTGTCACTGTTTCCACTGTTTCTCCATCCTTTTGCCGTGAATTGATGGGACCAGATGCCATGATCTTAGTTTTCTGAATGTTGGGTTTTAACCCAACTTTTTCCCTCTACTCTTTCACTTTCATCTAGAGGCTCTTTAGTTCTTCTTCGCTTTCTGCCGTAAGGGTAGTGTCATCTGCATATCTGAGGTTACTGATATTTCTCCTGGAAGTGTTGATTCCAGTTTGTGCTTCATCCAACCCAGCATTTCTCATAATGTACTCTGCATATAAGTTAAATAAGAAGGGTCACAATATACAAACTTGATGTACTCCTTTCCTGATTTGGAACCAGTCTGTTGTTCCATGTCCAGTTCTAACTATTGCTTCCTGACCTGCATACAGATTTCTCAAGAGGCAGGTCAGGTGGTCTGGTATTCCCATCTCTTTCAGAATTTTCCACAGTTTGTGATGATCCACACAGTCAAAGGGTTTGGCATAGTCAATAAAGCAGAAGCAGATGTTTTTTTGGAACTTTCTTGCTTTTTCGATGATCCAAAAGATGTTGGCAATTTGATCTCTGGTTCCTCTTCCTTTTCTAAAACCAGCTTGAACATCTGGAGGTTCACGGTTCACATACTGTTGAAGCCTGGCTTGGAGAATTTTGAGCGTTACTTTACTAGTGTGTGAGGTGAGTGCAATTGTTTAGTGGTTTGAGCCTTTCTTTGGGATTGGAATGAAAACTGACCTTTTCCAGTCCCATGGGCACTGCTGAGTTTTCCAAATTTGCTGGCATATTGACTGCAGCACTTTCACAGCATCATCTTTTATGATTTGAAATAGCTCAACTGGAATTCCATCACCTCCACTAGCTTTGTTCATAGTGATGCTTCCTAAGGCCCACTTGACTTCTTATTCCAGGATGTCTGGCTCTAGGTGAGTGATCACACCATCATGATTATCTGGGTCATGACGATCTTTTTTGTATAGTTCTTCTGTGTATTCTTGCCACCTCTTCTTAATATCTTCTGCTTCTATTAGGTCCTTACCATTTTTGTGCCCATCTTTGCATGTTCCCTTGGTGTCTCTAATTTTCTTGAAGAGATCTCTAGTCTTTCCCATTTTGTTGTTTTCCTCTATTACTTTGCATTGATCGCTGAGGAAGGCTTTCTTATCTCTTCCTGTTATTCTTTGGAACTCTGCATTCAAATGGGTATATCTTTCCTTTTCTCCTTTACCTTCACTTCTCTTCCTTTCACAGCTATTTGTAAGGCCTCCTCAGACAGCCATTTTGCATTTTTGCATTTCTTTTTCTTGGGGATGGTCTTGATCCCTGCCTCCTGTACAATGTAATGAACTTCCATCCATAGTTATGCAGGCACTCTGTCTATCAGATCTAATCCCTTGAATCTATTTCTCACTTCTACTATATAATCTTAAGGGATTTGATTTAGGTCATATCTGAATGGTCTAGTGGTTTTCCCTACTTTCTTCAATTTAAGTCTGAATTTGGCAATAAGGAGTTCATGATCTGAGCCATAGTCAGCTCCCAGTCTTGTTTTTGCTGACTGTATAGAGCTTCTCCGTCATGGCTGCAAAGAATATAATCAATCTGATTTCGGTGTTGACCATCTGGTGATGTCCATGTATAGTGTCTTCTCTTGTGTTGTTGGAAGAAGGTGTTTGCTAACTCTGTTAGCCTTTACCCTGCTTCATTCTGTACTCCAAGGCCAAATTTGCCTGTTACTCCAGGTATTTCTTGACTTCCTACTTTTGCATTCCAGTCCCCTATAATGAAAAGGGCATCTTTTTGGGTGTTAGTTCTAGAAGTTCTTGTAGTCTGTTCAACTTCAGCTTCTTCAGCATTTCTGGTGGGGGCATAGACTTGGATTACTGTGCTATTGAATGGTTTGCCTTGGAAGCAAACAGAGATCATTCTGTCATTTTTGAGATTGCATCCAAATAGTGCATTTCACACTCTTTTGTTGACTATGATGGCTACTCCATTTCTTTAATACATTTAAGGTTCCCCAATGACACCTCATGCGAAGAGTTGACTCATTGGAAAAGACTCTGATGCTGGGAGGGATTGAGGGCAGGAGGAGAAGGGGATGACAGAGGATGAGATGGCTGGATGGCATCACCGACTCGATGGATGTGAGTTTGAGTGAACTCCGGGAGTTGGTGATGGACAGGGATGCGATTCATGGGGTCGGAAAGAGTCAGACACAACTGAGCAACTGAACTGAACTGAACTGAATGTTTTTTCATTTCTTGAGAGTTCATTTCTTGTTTGCACTGAATAGTATTCCACTATTTGTATATATCACACTTTATTTATCCACTTACCTACTGAAGAACATTTTGATTGCTTCTAAAAATTTAGCAAGTATAAATAAAGCTGCTCTAATCTAAATGTGCAGATTTTTCTGTGGACTTAAGTTTTCAGGTCAGTTGGGTGAATACTTAGGAGTATGATTGCTGGATCTTATGGTAAGACTACATTTAGCTTTGTAAGAAACCAAGCCATCTTCCAAAGTGGATATACCATTTTGCATTCCCATCAGCAATTAATGAGATTCTGGTTGCTCTGCATCCTTGTCAGCCATTGGTATGTCAATTTTTAAAAATTTATTCATTCTAGTAGGTACATAGTGATATATCATTGTTTTAATTTGCAGTTTCCTAATGACATACGATTATGCTGATTTGCTTTTTTGTTATCTGTGTATCTTCTTTGGTGAGGTCTCTGTTCACATTTTATGTCTATTTCAAAACTGGGTTGTTTGTTTTCTTATTATTGAGTTTTAAGAGTTCTTTAACTATTTTGGATATACGTCCTTTATTAGGTATGTGTTTTGTAAAGATTTTCTACCAATCTGTGGCTTGTCTTTTCATTCTCTTAACACTATCTTTTGTAGAACAGCAGTTTTTCATTTTTATGAAGTCTAAATTATTTCTTTCATGGATCATTGGATCATGCTTTTGGTCTTATAACGAAAAACCCATTGCCAAACCCAAGGCCACTTACATTTTCTCCTGTGTGCATTTTAGTCTATGATTTACTTGAGTTAATTTTTGTATAAAGGGAGAACAGTGCCTTTTTTTAAAAATTTGGTTGTTTAGTTGTCCCAGCACAATTTGTTAAAAAGGCTTATCCTCTCTTGGTTGAATTGCTTTACATCTTTTTTCAAAGATCAACTGACTGTGTTTGTATAGGTCTATTTCTGTGTTCTCTGTTCTGTTCCATTAATCTGTGTCTGTTCTTCCAATGATACTACTCTATCTTGATCACTGCATCATAGTAGTAAGTCTTTAAGTTGAGTAATGTCAGTCCTTCAATCTTCCTCTTCCTGTCCCACTCTCCTTTTTCCTTCATCTTCCTCTTCTCCTTTTCCTTCAGTATTGTATTAAAAATATGCTGCCAGAATATTTGAATTCCTTCCATTTCCTCATGAATATTATTTTTAATTGGTTACAAAATACTTCATTATATGATCTGTGATATAACCAGTGTTTAGTGGAAAAAGTTCAAAACTTTTGGTATCTCATTTTTGTAAATGAAAATAAAATTATGCTAGGACAGAATAAAAACTGAATGAGTGATGGGATTGTAAATAATTGTAATTATGTTCCTTATATCAATTGATTTATTTTCCAGTGTTTCTATTAATACAATGAGTAGCAATGCCTTTTTTATTAGGGAAAGGTAAATATGTTTGTGTTTGTTTTCTAAAGTCTGAGAAATACCTTTTATTCCTTTTCTCCTCTGAATCTGATATTGGTATTTCTCTGTGTTGCTTTTATGAATCTTAATAAAATCTTTATGGACTTATCAAATTTATTGGTCTTTTAAAAGAACCAAGCAATGCTTTTTCTGCTTTATATGCTTTAAATGGAAGTCTATTTAATTGACTTCCATTCTTATTTTTTATTATTTTCTTTTTCCTGTTTGGAGTTTAATTTGGTCTTCTTTTTCTATTTTCTTAAGATGAAAACTTAGATCATTGATTTTAAACCTTTCTTCTTTTCTACCATAAACATTTAAAGCTGTGTGTTTCCCTTAAGTGTGGCTTTAACTGCATCTTACAAATTTGGATGGATTTTATAATTTTTATAATATTTTTATTTTATAATCATTCAGTTTATTAAAAGAAGAATACTTCCTCTTTGAATTATGTTTCTTCAAATTGTTGAGGCTTTTTAGATATCTCATTGTTATTGATTTCTAACTTAATTCTTTTTGATTAGAGAACATACTCTAAGATTTTAGATTTTTGGTGTTTATAAGACTTATTTTATGGCTTAGAATAATGTATATCTTGGTAAACACTTCATCCACCTAAAAAAAGTATATTCTATAGTTGTTAGATGTAGCATTGTATGAATGCGAATTGGATCAAAGTTAATAGTGTTGCTCACATTCTCTATCTCTTTACTGATTATTTATCTGGTAGTTTTATTAGTTTCTTAAAGAGGATAGTAAAATTTCTAACTATGATCGCTTTAGTTCTGTTGGAATTTGCTTCAAGTATTGTGAAGCTATTTTGTTATGTGAATGCTGCTGCTGCTGCTGCTAAGTTGATTCAGTCGTGTCCGACTCTGTGCTATCCCATAGATGGCAGCCCGCCAGGCTCCTCTGTCTCTGGGATTCTCCAGGCAAGAATACTGGAGTGGGTTGCCATTTCCTTCTCCAATGCATGCATGCATGCTAAGTCGCTTCAGTTGTGTCCAACTCTGTGTGACCCTATGGACAGTAGCCCACCAGGCTTCTCTGTCCACGTGATTCTCTAGGCAAGAATACTGGAGTGGGTTGCCATTTCCTTCTCCTGTTATGTGCATACACATTTATAATTTTTTTATCTTCCTGATGACTTGGCCCTTTTATCATTATGAAATATCCCTTTTTATATCTGGTAATATTCCATGTCCTGAAGTCTACTTTAGCATTAATATAGCCATTCCATCTTCCTTATGCTTAGTCTTAGCATACTGTATAATTTCCATTCTTTTTTCCAGCCTGTGTCTTTATTGGAATATAGTTGATTTACAATGTGTTAGTTTCAGATGTACACCAAAGTGAATCAGTTATCCACATAAATACACATATGTATACATATATGTATATCTCCACTATTTTTTAAGATTATTTTCTCTGTGTCTTCATATTTAAAATGTGTCTCTTGTAGATTACTATGATAATTATATGCTAATAAAATGGACAACCTAGAAGAAATGGACAAATTCCTAGAAATGTACAATCTCCCATGACTGAATCAGGAAGAAATGTAGAACATGAATAGACCAATTACCAGTAATTGAATCAGTATTTTAAAAACTCCCAAGAAACAAAATTCCAGGACCAAATGGCTTTATAGGTGAATTCTACCAAACAATTAGAGAACGATTAACACCTATCCTTCCCAAACTCTTCCAAAAATATTACTGAGGAAGGAATGCTTCTGAGAACTTGTTCTGTGAAGGCAGTATCACCCTGATACCAAAACTAGACAAAGATATAATAATTAAAAAAGAGAAAATTACAGGTCAGTATCACTGATGAACACGAATGCAGAAATCCTCAACAAAATATTAACAAACCAAATAAATACGTTAAAAGGATCATATACCATGATCAAGTGGGATTAATCCCAGGGATGTAATGATGATTCAGTATCTACAAATCAATCAATGTAATACACCACATTAACAAATTGAAGAATAAAAATCATATGATCATCATATGTTATGAAAAAAGATTTTGACAAAATTCAACATCCATTTATGATAAAACTCTCAACAAAATGGATATAGAGGGAATATATCTCAACATAAGAAAGGCCATATATGACAGGCCTACAGCTAACATCATACTGAATGATGAAAAGCTGGATGCATTTTCTCTAAGGTCAGGAACAAGACAAGGATGCCCTTGAGGGTGTTATGCTGCTAAGTAAAATAAATCATACAGAGAAAGATAAATACCATATGATTTCACTTATATGTGAACCTAAAACAACAACAACAAATGAACAATCAAAACAAAACAGAAACAGAGTGATAGCTACGGAGAATAAACAGATGGCTGCCAGAGTGGAGAGCAGGGAGGGGAAGGAGAGAGGTGAGGGATACTGAGAGGCACAAACTCCTAGTTACAAAACAAATGAGCCATGGATATGAAATGCACAGTGTGGAGAATAAAGCCAGTAACTATGTAGTATCTTTGGATGGTGATAGATGATAACTGGACTTATTGTGGTGATCATTTTTAAGTGTATAGAAATTGTAAATCACTGTGTTGTATACCGGGCTTCCCAGGTGGCTCTAGTGGTAAAGAACCTACCTGCCAATGCAGGAGACATAATGAGACTTGGGTTTAATCCCTAGGTTGGGAAGATCCCCTGGAGGAGGGCATGGCAACCCACTCCAGTATTCTTGCCTGGAGAATCCAATGGACAGAGGAGCCTTGTGGGCTACAGTCCACAGGGTCACAAAGAGTAGGACATGACTGAAACAACAGTGTGCATGCTTGTTGTATGCCAGGAACTGACAGACTGTTGTAGGTCAATTATACTTCAAAAACAATCAAGCTCATAGAAAAAGAGATCAGATTTGTGATTAGCAGAAGTTGGGCATTGGGGGAGAGGGAATTGGATGAATGGTCAAAAGTTACAAACTTTCAGTCATAAGTAAGTATTAGGGATGTAATGTACAACATGGTCGGAAAAGGCAATAGCACCCCACTCCAGTACTCTTGCCTGGAAAATCCCATGGATGGAGGAGCCTGGAAGGCTGCAGTCCATGGGGTCGCTGAGGGTCGGACACGACTGAGCGACTTCACTTTCACTTTTGACTTTCATGCATTGGAGAAGGAAATGGCAATCCACTCCAGTGTTATTGCCTGGAGAATCCCGGGGACGGGGGAGCCTGGTGGGCTGCCGTCTATGGGCTCGCACAGAGCTGGACACGACTGAAGTGACTTAGCAGTACAAGATGGTAAATGTAATTAACACTGCTGTACAGTATATATAGGGCTTCCCTGGTGGCTCAGTGGTAAAGAATCTGGCTGCCAATGCAGGAGACACAGGTTTGATCCCTGGATTGGAAAGATTGCCTGGAGAAGGAAATCGCAAGTCACTCCAGTATTCTTGCCTAGGAAATCCCATGGACAGAGGAGCCTGGCAGACTGTAGCCCATGGGGTCGTGAAAGAGTAGGACACAACTTAGTAATTAAACAACAACAACAGTATACATAAAAGTTGTTAAGAGAGTAAATGCTTAAGAGTTCTTATTACAAGGGAAAAAAATTATTTCTTTAATTTTCTATCTGTATGAGATGATAAGTATAATTTTACTGTGGTAATCATGGCATATGTATGTCAAATCATTATGTTGTGCATCTTAAACAATGCTATATGTGAATTATATCTCAATAAAACTGGAAGGAAAAAGTGTCTCCTGTAGACAGACAGCATATAATTGGGTCTTGCATTTTTATTCAGTTAGACAGTCTCTGCTTTTTAATTGAAGTGTTTAGTTCATTTACAACTAATGCAACTATTGCTATGGATGGATTTAGGGTCTACCATTGAACTATTTCTTTTCCAGCTGTCACATTTTTGGCTATACTTGCCCTTTTAAAAAGTTAGTCAAATGCTTTTTAATATTCCATTTTGATTTCTCTATTTTAAAAAAATTGTTCCTCTTTATTTTGTCTGTTAGGGTTGTTCCATTGATTACAGTGTGTTCCTTAACTTATCACAGGCTACTCAGAATTAATTTTATACCACTAAAGGTGCTTCATTTACTCTGCTTTCCCCATCCTCTGTTAAATCGCTATATATATATTATAAGCTGTGCAGTGCAGTTTTATAATCTCTGCTTCAGATTGCCAGTTATCTTTTGAAGAGATTAAGAGAAAAAAGTGATAATGTTTTATATTTACCCACATATTTAGCATTTTGGTACTGCTGTTGATCTGAGTTTCCCTTTAGCGTCAGTTCCCTTTAGCTTGACAAATTTCATTTAGATTTCTATTTAGAGCAGGTTTCTTAGCAAAAATTTTTCTCAGTTTTTGTTCATATGAAAAGTATCTTTATTTTGTCTTTACATTTGGACAGTTATTGTCACTGGATATAGAATTCTGGGCTGACAAGTTTTTTCCCTTTTCTTTTCAAAATTTTAAATATGTTATTTTAGCGTCTTCTGGCCTCCATTATTTTTGATGAAAAGTCAACTCTCGTTCCTATCATTATTCTTCTGTGTGTGATGGATCGTCTTCTCTGGCTTCTTTGAAATTCTTCTCTTTATTTTAGGTTTTCAACAGTTTGCCTGTAATTTACCTGTGTTTAGTTTTCTTTGTATTTATCCAACTGAGCTTCCACTGAGCTTCTTGAATCTGTAAATTGCTATTTTTTCACCAAATTTGGGAAATTTTTGACTTATTTTTTCTGTTATTTCTTCTGGTACATTTTCTGTCCTATTCTGGTTTTAATCTTCTTCTGAGACTCCAAATATATGTTAAGTTGTGGCATTGGTGTTTTCCCACAGTCCAGTAAGCTTTTTGCCTAAGGGTGCATGGCAACCCACTCCAGTGTTCTTGCCTGGAGAATCCCAGGGACGGCAGAGCCTGGTGGGTTGCCATCTCTGGGGTTGCACAGAGTCGGACACGACTAAAGCGACTTAGCAGCAGCAGCAGCAGCTCCCCAGCCACTCCACACCAAATGAACTGGGAGTACCTTTAGGTGAAAAGCTATATAAATAAAAGTCTCACCCAGTAGTTCTCTTCTTTCAAGGATCAAATCCCCACCAATTTCTGCCTGCTTTGGCTACTGCTTTCATTGTTTTTTGTTTAGTTGTATCTGACTTTTTGTGACCCCCATGGATTGGGATTTTCCAGGCAAGAATACTGGAGTGGGTTGCCATTTCCTTTTTCCAGGGGATCTTCCTGACCTGGAGATTGAACCCTTGTCTCCTGCCTCTGTCTCCTACATTGCAGGCAGATTCTTTACTGCTGGGCCACCAGAGAAGCCCTTGGCTACTGTTCAGTGCCCTAAAATAGGTGCTCTTAATTTTTTTGTCTAGTGTTGACAGTTCTTATCTGTGGGAAAATCATTGCAACACAAGCTATTCTTCTGTTGCCCAGAAAGCTATCAATTTTTAAAGCATTTATTTTCTGGTTACCCAAGTGAATTCTTAAAATTTCTAAAAGTTTTCCAAGTTCATACTTTAAGCTTATATGTATTTGGTCATAATATCTGCACATAATGACTTCTTTTCCCTTCTAAGACTTATTTTTGTGTAAAACCTCCACAACAATGTTATTTGACAGTGGGAGTAGCTGAAAAAACAATCTTTAATAATAACAATTTAGTTTTTCGGCCATAAATATGAAGCTAGTTGAAAAGGTATTCTTTTACTTACATATGTGACCCCATGGACTGTAGCTCACCAGGCTTCTCTGTCCATGGAATTTTCCAGTATTCTTGCCTGGAGAACTCCATGGACAGAGGAGCCTGGGGGGCTACAGCCCATGGGGTTGCAAAGAGTTGGACACAACTGGGCAACTAATACACACACACACAAACACAATATAGTTTTGTCACAAACAGATAATAAATATCATCAGAGAAAGTTTTGTCATTTGCAAAAAGGTTTGTATAAACTTCTTTTTTAACCTATTATATAAATGGGCTTCCCTGGCAGCTCAGATGGTAAAGAAATTGCCTGCAATTTCAGAGATCCAGGTTCGATCCCTGGGTCAGGAACATCCCCTGGAGAAGAGAATGGCTACCCACTCCAGTATTCTTGCCTGGAGAATTTCATGCACAGATGAACCTGGTCAGTAACAGTTCATGGATTGCAAAGAGTTAGATATTACTGAGCAACTAACACTTATAAGAGATGTATTAGTATGTAATATGTCAATAATATTGAAACATCTTTATATTACCAGGATAAATTGTATTGTTCTTTTAATATACTGTTAGGTGTGATCTACTGGTGTTTTATTCAGGATTTTTGTATCTATATTAACTTTAAAAATTTTAATTTAAAAATGTTTTAAACTTTTACTTTTATATTGGAGTATAATATACATGAATCTAGCTGTGTTAGTTTCAGGTGCACAGCAAAATGACTCAGTAATATGTGCACATGCATCCATTCCCCTTCAAATTCTCTTCCCATCTAGATCATTTCATAACACCAAGCAAAGTTCCCTGAGCTACACAGTAGGGCCCCACTGGCTAACCATTTTAATCAGAGCAGTATGTACATGTCACATTCCAGGATGTCTGGCTCTAGGTCAGTGATCACACCATCGTGATTATCTGGGTCGTGAAGATCTTATTTGTACAGTTCTTCTGTGTATTCTTGCCATCTCTTCTTAATATATTCTGCTTCTGTTAGGTCCATACCATTTCTGTCCTTTATCGAGCCCATCTTTGCATGAAATGTTCCCTTGGTATCTCTAATTTTCTTGAAGAGATCTCTAGTCTTTCCCATTCTGTTGTTTTCCTCTATTTCTTTGCATTGATCGCTGAAGAAGGCTTTCTTATCTCTTCTTGCTATTCTTTGGAACTCGGCATTCAGATGTTTAGATCTTTCCTTTCCTCCTTTGCTTTTCGCTTCTCTTCTTTTCACAGCTATTTGTAAGGCCTTGCCAGACAGCCATTTTGCTTTTTTGCATTTCTTTTCCATGGGGATGGTCTTGATCCCTGTGTCCTGTACAATGTCATGAACCTCATTCCATAGCTCATCTGGCACTCTATCTATCAGATCTAGGCCCTTAAATCTATTTCTCACTTCTACTGTATAATCATAGGGGATTTGATTTAGGTCATACCTGAATGGTCTAGTGGTTTTCCCTACTTTCTTCAATTTAAGTCTGAATTTCGCAATAAGGAGTTCATGATCTGAGCCACAGTCAGCTCCTGGTCTTGTTTTTGCTGACTGTATAGAGCTTCTCCATCTTTGGCTGCAAAGAATATAATCAATCTGATTTCGGTGTTGACCATCTGGTGATGTCCATGTATAGCGTCTTCTCTTGTGTTGTTGGAAGAGGGTGTTTGTTATGACCAGTGCATTTTCTTGGCAAAACTCTGTTAGTCTTTGCCCTGCTTCATTCTGTATTCCAAGGCCAAATTTGCCTGTTACTCCAGGTGTTTCTTGACTTCCTACTTTTGCATTCCAGTCCCCTATAATGAAAAAGACATCTTTTTTGGGTGTTAGTTCTAAAAGGTCTTGTAGGTCTTCATAGAACCGTTCAACTTCAGCTTCTTCAGCGTTACTGGTTGGGGCATAGACTTGGATTACTGTGATATTGAATGGTTTGCCTTGGAAACGAACAGAGATCATTCTGTCGTTTTTGAGATTGCATCCAAGTACTGCATTTCGGACTCTTTTGTTGACCATGATGGCTACTCCATTTCTTCTGAGGGATTCCTGCCCGCAGTAGTAGATATAATGGTCATCTGAGTTAAATTCACCCATTCCAGTCCATTTCAGTTCGCTGATTCCTAGAATGTCAACATTCACTCTTGCCATCTCTTTTTTGACCACTTCCAATTTGCCTTGATTCATGGACCTGACATTCCAGGTACCTATGCAATATTGCTCTTTACAGCATCAGACCTTGCTTCTATTACCAGTCACATCCACAGCTGGGTATTCTTTTTGCTTTGGCTCCATCCCTTCATTTTTTCTGGGGTTATTTCTCCACTGATCTCCAGTAGCATATTGAGCACCTACTGACCTGGGGAGTTTCTCTTTCAGTATCCTATCATTTTGCCAGGCTATGGTTTTTCCTGTGGTCATGTATGGATGTGAGAGTTGGACTGTGAAGAAGGCTGAGGTGCCGAAGAATTGATGCTTTTGAACTGTGGTGTTGGAGAAGACTCTTGAGAGTCCCTTGGACTGCAAGGAGATCCAACCAGTCCATTCTGAAGGAGATCAGCCCTGGGATTTCTTTGGAAGGAATGATGCTGAAGCTGAAACTCCAGTACTTTGGCCACCTCATGCGAAGAGTTGACTCATTGGAAAAGACTCTGATGCTGGGAGGGATTGGGGGCAGGAGGAGAAGGGGACGACAGAGGATGAGATGACTGGATGGCATCACCGACTCGATGGACGTGAGTCTGAGTGAACTCCAGGAGTTGGTGATGGACAGGGAGGCCTGGCGTGCTGCGATTCATGGGGTCGCAAAGAGTCGGACACGACTGAGCGACTGATCTGATCTGATCTGATGTACATGTCAATCTCAAACTCCTTAACTATCACTTCATCCCACCCTTCCCTCTGTATTAACTTTAAACTGATTCCTTTTTGTGCTCTTTTAGAACTATGGTTGTGCTAGGTTATACCAAATAATATGAGAAGTTTCTTTTTCTAGGCTCTGAAATAATGTATATAGAACCAGAATTATTCATTACTTAAAGATTTGAAAAACATCTTAAAAATTATATTAATATGAATTTAGAGAAACATTTTAGCAATCTTTTCTTCTTTTCCCCTGGTTTTTAGCCTGTTCAGGAGTCAGGTTTTACATTTCTAAATTCAGTTTTAAAAATTTATATTT
Source organism: Bubalus bubalis (assembly GCF_019923935.1). NCBI lineage: Eukaryota > Metazoa > Chordata > Mammalia > Artiodactyla > Bovidae > Bubalus > Bubalus bubalis. The sequence goes on along the minus strand of NC_059159.1, from coordinate 24,987,035 downwards.
TTCTCAGAAACTTTCACTGAGAGTTTATTTGCATGACATTTTATTTTGTTTACATGGCACCTTATTTTTGAAAATAATCTTTTAAAGGGATAAAAATGATACTATCATGAAATTTACATAGACATAAAAGCACAAAGAAGAAAATTAAAATAACTTGAAATCTCACCAATTTTGTCAAATAGTTCATTATCTTTAAAAATTATGGTTTTTATTGCTTCTTTTATTCTGCCTAATTTCTGTATATTTGTGCTTTCTTTCCTTTTTCCTTGATTACATTTGCTGATCGTACATCAATTTATTGGATTTCCCCTTAACCCCTGAAAAATTCCAGCTTTTATACTTATTTAGCATTTATATATGTTTTTCTAACTATTTTTAAGTTCAGTGAAAGTAATGGTTTTGAAGTGGTTTTTTAGCCACTAAGTTGTGCAATGGAACCCTTTTCAAAATTAAAATCTTATGTGAAATCCCAGTGTATAAATAGATAAAAGCCAAGCACTTGTGATTAAAGTAAAGGGAAATTGTAGGGGAAGGAAGGGAGTTTCCCAGAGTCTCACTCAATTGACACCCCTCCAACTCCTTCTCTTTCTTTTTTTTTTAATTTAAATTTATTTTAATTGGAGACTAATTACTTGACAATATTGTATTGGTTTTGCCATACATCAACATGAATCCACCACAGGTGTACACGTGTTCCCCATCCTGAACCCCCCTCCCACCTCCCTCCCCGTACCATCCCTCTGGGTCATCCCAGTGCACCAGCCCCAAGCATCCTGTATCCTGCATCAAACCTGGACTGGCGATTCCTTTCTTATATGATATTATATATGTTTCAATGCCATTCTCCCATATCATCCCACCTTCTTCCTCTCCCACAGAGTCCAAAAGACTGTTCTATACATCTGTGTCTCTTTTGCTGTCTCGCATACAGGGTTATCATTACCATCTTTCTAAATTCCATATATATGCATTAGTATACTGTATTGGTGTTTTTCTTTCTGGCTTACTTCACTGTGTGTAATAGGCTCCAGTTTCATCCACCTCATTAGAAACTGATTCAAATGTATTCTTTTTAATGGCTGAGTAATACTCCATTGTGTGTATGTACCACAGCTTTCTTATCCATTCATCTGCTGATGGGCATCTAGGTTGCTTCCATGTCCTGGCTATTATAAACAGTGCTGTAATGAACATTGGGGTACATGGGTCTCTTTCCCATCTGGTTTCCTCAGTGTGTATGCCCAGCAGTGGGATTGCTGGATCATAAGGCAGTTCTATTTCCAGTTTTTTAAGGAATCTCCACACTGTTCTCCATAGTGGCTGTACTAGTTTGCGTTCCCACCAACAGTGTAAGAGGGTTCCCTTTTCTCCACATCCTCTCCAGCATTTATTACTTGTAGACTTTTGGATCGCAGCCATTCTGACTGGCGTGAAATGGTACCTCATAGTGGTTTTGATTTGCATTTCTCTGATAATGAGTGATGTTGAGCATCTTTTCATGTGTTTGTTAGCCATCTGTATGTCTTCTTCGGAGAAATGTCTATTTAGTTCTTTGGCCCATTTTTTGATTTTGTCATTTATTTTTCTGGAATTGTGCTGCAGGAGTTGCTTGTATATTTTGAGATTAGTTGTTTGTCAGTTGCTTCATTTGCTATTATCTTCTCCCATTCTGAAGGCTGTCTTTTCACCTTGCTTATAGTTTCCTTTGTCGTGCAGAAGCTTTTAAGTTTAATTAGGTCCCATTTGTTTATTTTTGCTTTTATTTCCAATATTCTGGGAGGTGGGTCATAGAGGATCCTGCTGTGATGTATGTCGGAGAGTGTTTTGCCTATGTTCTCCTCTAGGAGTTTTATAGTTTCTGGTCTTACATTTAGATCTTTAATCCATTTTGAGTTTATTTTTGTGTATGGTGTTAGAAAGTGTTCTAGTTTCATTCTTTTACAAGTGGTTGACCAGTTTTCCCAGCACCACTTGTTAAAGAGATTGTCTTTTCTCCATTGTATATTCTTGCCTCCTTTGTCAAAGATAAGGTGTCCCTAGGTGCGTGGATTTACCTCTGGGGTTTCTATTTTGTTCCCTTGATCTATATTTCTGTCTTTGTGCCAGTACCATACTGTCTTGATGACTGTGGCTTTGTAGTAGAGCCTGAAGTCAGGCAGGTTGATTCCTCCAGTTCCATTCTTCTTTCTCAAGATTGCTTTGGCTATTCGAGGTTTTTTGTATTTCCATACAAATTGTGAAATTATTTGTTCTAGCTCTGTGAAAAATACCATTGGTAGCTTGATAGGGATTGCATTGAATCTATAGATTGCTTTGGGTAGTATATTCATTTTCACTATATTGATTCTTCCTATCCATGAACATGGTATATTTCTCCATCTATTAGTGTCCTCTTTGTTATCAGACGCTCATGACTCCAGAGAGCACTGTTAGACAACCACCATTCTAACTTTTTCATTCTGTTTTTTATCTTTATTGTTTCCTTTCTCCTGCTTTCCATAGGCTGGTTTATTGCTCTTTTGTGATTTTTTGAATTTGTTGCTTCATGTATTTCTTTTCATTCTTTCTTATTTAATATTGGAAATATTGAGGTCTATGCTAAGTCGCTTCAGTCATGTCCGACTCTGTGCCACCCCATAGATGGCAGCCCGCCAGGCTCCCCCGTCCCTGGGATTCTCCAGGCAAGAACACTGGAGTGGGTTGCCATTTCCTTCTCCAATGCATGAAAGTGAAAAGTGAAAGTGAAGTCGTTCAGTCGTATCCAACTTTTAGCGACCCCATGGTCTGCAGCCTACCAGGCTCCTCCGTCCATGGGATTTTTCAGGCAAGAGTACTGGAGTGGGGTGCCATTGCCTTCTCCATTGAGGTCTATAAAGGTCTATAAATAAGAAATCACTCTGTACAATGCTGGTTATATTTCGTAATATTTTACACAGGCTATTTTCTCAATAGATGGTAATTATAGTTTTGAGTTTCCTCTACTACCCACAATGTATGTGTGCATGTGTTTTCAAATGTCTAAGTATGGAGAGTTTTTTTACTCTTTTAAATGTTAAGTTCTAGTTTTATTTTGTTTTAATTATAAAATAGATCTTTCTAATTTTGAGTTTTTAAGAAATTATTGATTTTTTTTTGTAATCCAGTGCTTAATTAATTTTTTAAATTTTATTTTATTTTTATTTTATTTTTTTCTCTTTTTATTTTTTTTAATTTTATTTTATTTTTAAACTTTACATAATTGTATTAGTTTTGCCAAATATCAAAATGAATCCGCCACAGAGCATTTGAATGTGACTAGTCTGAATTGATATGTGTTGTTAAATGTAAAATGCACATAGGTTTTGAAGATATAATACAAAAACAGGCAAAATAGCTCAATAATTATTTTTTGTTCATTACATATTGAAATCATACTATTTTGGTTTTAAAAAAAATTATTTATTTGTTTTTGCCTGTGCTGGATCTTCATTGCTGCATAGGCTTTTCTCTAGTTGTGGTGAGCAGAGGCTCCTCTCTAGTTGTGGTATATGCAGCCTTCTCGTTGTTTCTATTGTTGCTTCTTTTGTTGAGGAGCATGGGTTCTAGGGTGCTTGGGCTTCAATAGTTGTGACAGGTGGGCTTAGTAGTTGCGGTTCCCAGACTAAAGCACAGACGCAGTCATTGTGGCACACGGGCTTAGGTGCTGCATGGCACGTGGGGTCTTCCCAGATCAGGGATAGAACTCATGTCTCCTGCATTGGCAGGTAGATTCTTTACCAGTGAGCCACCAGGGAAGCCCCAAATCATAATATTTTGTATCTATTGAGTTAAATAAAATAAATATCACTGAAATTAATTTTATCTCTTTTTGGGCTATGTTTTGAAACTAGAAAATTTTAAATTACGTGTGTAATTTTATTTCTATTGGACATAAACTGCCCTCTATAATTATATATTTTTATCCATGTGGTCTATTAGAGACTAGTAGTGACTTTACAATTGTTTTTCAGTAATTTCTACTTATAGTTCTTGAATTTTTCACTATATATATTTTAGTACTATTCTATTTAGCACATAACAGGTCATTTCTATTATGGATTGTACTTTATATAAAATAAAATGACTCTGTTGGCCTGTTTGTGTTCTACTTTGATATGAATTATTGCTATTCTTGCTTTTAAGAAAATTTGTTTAGGACATTTTGCACATCTGTCTTCTTTTAATTTCAATCTCACTTTATTTCAGGTGAATATCTTTTAAACAGTAATCAAATTAACTGTTATCTTTTTGCATAGAAATTCTTTACTTTTTTTTTCACTTGTTTCTGTTAACTTATTTCTTTTTAAATTGAAGTATAGTTGATTTACAATATTATATTGGTTTCAGGTGTACAACATAGTGATTAAAAATTTTTTTAGATTATTCTCAATTTATGCTTATTATAAAACATAGGCTATATTCCCCATGCTATGCAATATATCCTTATAGCTTGTTTTTAATAGAGGACTCTAATTTTTCACAATTATTGTCATCAGTTATATATCATTTTATGAGTTTTATTATTTGCTACATTATATTTTTCTGTTTTATTACATTGAATATTAAAAAATTTTTTTTCCTCTTCAAATTTTTTGTTCACATTGTGCTGTGCTTAGTTGCTCAGTAGTGTCCAACTCTTTGTAATGGATTGTAGCCTGCCAAAGCACGTCTGTCCATGGGGATTCTCCAGGCAAGAATACTGGGGTGGATTGCTATGCCCTCCTCCAGGGGATCTTCCCAACACAGGGATCGAACCCAGGTCTCTCGCATTGTAGGTGGTTTCTTTACCATCTGGGCCACCAGAGAAACCCATTATTACACTTATTACATTAGTGTTTGAAAAATTGTAGTTAAACCCATTTTCTTTAATTATCATTCTCCAAGATGGCATAGTACCCATTAGCTTTATGTAAATGAGTAATTTAGCTTGTTTTCTTCTCTATTTCTTTCCTAACTAGTATTCAGATGCTTATTACATTTTTTAACAAATATCTTAATTAAGAATTACTCTTTAACAATAAGTTTTAAACCGTATTTAACCACAGTTACCTAGATTTAACTTATTTTGCTGGTTTGAATTTCATCACCACCTCTTTCTGTTGATCAGTGTGTCCTTGAAAAGATTTTCTTCAGGAAAGAATGTACGTGATAGAAATTCAGAGCCACAACTGTTTGAAAATGTTTTGCTGGTCTCCTTCATGTTATATAACCAACATCTTGACTATGTTTAGAATTCTTGCGCACAGTATTTTTCCTTTAAAACACTGTAAAACTTTCATCTTCGGGTGCTTATTTTGTGGAGAGGACATTTTGACTCTGTTATTCTGTAAACTACTTCTTTTTTTTTTTTATGTCTGGGTACTTAAAGAATGTTTTCACCCTCAAAATTTGAAATTTCAGAAGGGTATGTGTAGATGTTGTTATTCACTCATCCATTCATTCGTACATTTGTTTCTATTTTTTAACAGCTTCATTGAGATGTAGTTCTTATACCATAAAACCTATCCATTTAAAGGGTGCAGTCCAATGGCTTCTAGTATGGTATTCACAGAGTTGTACAGTCATCATCACAATAAATTTTAGAACATTTTTCATCATCTTCCAAAGAAAACTTGAACCCCCTTAGCCTTCATTCTTCAATCCGCATCCCTCTCTCCCACAGCCCTAGGCATCTGCTTATCTACTTTCTGTTCCTATAGATTTTTGCCCATTCTGTATGTTTCATGTAAATGGAATTATACTATATGTGACCCTTGCTACTGGTTTCTTTTGATTGATGAAATTATGATTTCAGAGATTTATTTGTCTTGTAGCATGTATCAGCATTTCCTTTTTTATTGCTGCCACATTTTGTTTATCTGTTCATCAGTTGAGGAGTGTTAGTATTTATCCACTTATTGGCTGTTAAGAATAATGCTGCTACAAACATTTGTGTACAAGTTTTTATTTGAACACTTGTTTTCATTTCTCTCGTGTATATACCTAGTAGTGGAATTGGTGGGCAGCTCTCTTTTTAGCTTTTTGAGGAACTGCCAGACTTTTACAAAGTAACAACACCATTTTACATTCCCACTAGCAACGTATATGGAGAAGGAAATGGCAACCCACTCCAGTGTTCTTGCCTGGAGAATTCCATGACAGAGAAGCCTGGTAGGCTGCAGTCCATGGGGTCGCACAGAGTCGAACACGACTGAAGCGACTTAGCAGCAGCAGCAGCAATGTATAAGCATCCTAATTTCTCTCCATCTTCAACAGCACTCATTATTGTCCATCTTCTTGACAGTAGCCATGTGAACCTCAGTGTGGTACTGATTATTGTTTCCTGATAACAACTGATGTTAAGCATCTTTTCATGTGTTTATTAGTCATTTGTATATCTTCTTTGGGTAAATGTCTATTTAGGTTGTTTTAAAATCAGGTTGTCTTTTTATTATTGAATTGTAAGAGCTTTTTATATATTCTCTATATAAGTCTCCTATTAGATACATGATTTGCAAAAATTTTCTCACTTTCTTGATAGCATCCTTTGAACCACAGTAGTTTTAATTTTGATGTCAATTTGTTTCTTTGGTTGCTTGTTCTTTTGGCATCATATCTAAGAAACTATTATCTAATCCAAGGTTACAAGGATTTATGCCTATTTTCTTCTATAGTTTTAGCATTTATGTTTGGGTCTATGATCCATTTTGAGTTAATTTTTGTATATTATATGGGTAAGGGTTCAATTTCATTTCTTTGCATGTGGATATTTAATTGTTCCAGCACCATTTATTGAAAAACAATTTTTTCCATTGTTTTATCTTGTCATCCTTGTCAAAAATTTATTGAACATAAATGTGAGGGTTTACTTCTAAATTCCCAATTCTGTTCCTTTGATCTGTGTGTCTGACTTTACACCAATACCATATTGTCTTGATTACTGTAGCTTTGTAGTAAGTTTTGAAATCAGAAAATGGGAAAGTTGTCCTCCTTTTTCAAAATTGTTTTGACTATTCTGGGTACCTTTAATTTCCAAATGAATTATAGGATTAGTTTGTCAGTTTCTGCAAAAAATCCAGCTGAGATTTTTATAGAGATTGCATTGACTATTTAGATCAATATGGAAATATTCCCATATTAATAGCCATAAGTCTCATATGTAAACATGGGATGTCTTCCCATTTATTTTCTTCCTTTAATTTAAGGTCTTTCATTTCTTTCAATAATATTTTGTAGTTTTCAGAGTTTAAGTTTTATACTTCTCTTGTTAAATTTATTCCTTAGTATTAATTCTGTTTTATATTATTTTAAATGGAATTTTCCTAATTTAATTTTTCCTAATTTAATTTTGGCTTGTTCATTGCTACTGTATAGAAATACAGCTGATTTTTTATATTAATCTTGTATCCTGCAAACTTATTGAACTCATTTTTTAGTTCTAATAGTTGTCAGTGGATTCCTTAGGGTTTTCTATGTACAAGATTATATCATCTGCATGTAGAGATAGTTTTACTTCTTTCTTTCTAACCTGCTGCTGCTGCTAAGTCGCTTCAGTCGTGTCCGACTCTGTGCGACCCCATGGACTGCAGCCTACCAGGCTTCTCTTGTCCATGGGATTCTCCAGGCAAGAACACTGGAGTGGGTTGCCATTTCCTTCTGCAATGCATGAAAGTGGAAAGTGAAGTCACTCAGTCGTGTCTGACTCTTAGCAACCCCATGGACTGCAGCCCACCAGGCTCCTCCATCCATGGGATTTTCCGGGCAACAGTACTGGAGTGGGTGCCATTGCCTTCTCCCTCTTTCTAACCTAGACTCTTTTAATTTCATTTTTTGCATATTTGCCCTGTCTAGCACCAGTGCAATGTTGAATATAAGTGGTAAGAGCAGACAGCTTGTCTTGTTGCTGATCTTTAGGAACAGGGGGAAAGTATTCAGCCTAAAACAGTAAAACAACCAGTTATTTTACCTGCAAAACGGTTTATTTGGAAACAGCAAAGACTTGCAATTAAGGACGTGCAATCATGGTTATCCACAGGCAAGCCCAGAAAACAAAAGAGAGGAACTTTCTTTTATAGAGGAGAAGGAACTGGGAGGAGCTGTTATAAACAAAAAGACTATTGGAGAAAACTGGGAGTTGCAAGTGTAATGGCTTCTTGTTACTGAGTTATTGTTAATAGGCTCTCATTGGCCAGACTCTTGCAGGACAAGGAGAAATTTTTTCCTTCCTCCTGCTGTAGTAAAGTAGGAACCTTCTCCCTGTTGGAGATACAGTGATATATCTCTTCCTGTTGGTCTGCAGTTGACATCGGTGGGTAGGGCCTTAGAGCTCCCTTTTCTGGCACCCTGACTTTATTAAAAAAGAGGGGGGATCTGTATATTGATTTTCACCTATCATTAAGTATGATGTTAGTGGGTTTTTGTAGATGATCTTTATGAGGCTAAGGAAGTTTCCTTCTATTTCCAGTTTGTTGAGTGTTTTTGTTTGTTTTATCATAAAGTGCTGTTGAATTTTGTTGAATGCTTTTTCTGCATCTATTGAGACAATCACATCGTCTTTGTCCTTTATCCTATTAATATGGCATATTACATTAATTTAATTTTGGATAGCATTTATTTTTACCTTTGAATTCAACTTTTCATCCTTTAGCCTTCAGAGGAACTTGGAGGAACCTATTTAATGATATATGCAATAGATATGACATACATCTTGGAATTTAATGGTGGTCCTTAGTGAAATTTTTATTTCCAGAACTTTATACCCCATCAAAAGTCCTAGTTATGGCTATGTAGGATTTTTTGTTTGGTGTTCTTGAGTGGTGAGAATGTAAAACAAAATTTTAATATGCTTATGTAACCCAACTGTATAAATTCGTAACATTATCTTGATAGTATATCTAGTGCAGTTTCATATTACAGGCACTAGAAGTGAAATATACATAAGTATCCTCTTCTGTGGCATTACTTACAATCACCTTATTCTGCAACTTTAAAGTTTTTAAAGAGAAATTTATATCCATTTGTTAATCCTCCAGATTTTCTTCCTTCTCTCTTGGTACTTTTTCTTTTCTGTTGATCAGCTTTCCTTTTCTTTTAGATACTGAGGAGTTCCTGGCTGAAGGTTTGCGGAATGAGAACCTCAGTGCTGGTGCAAAGGACAACAGAGACCATATTCTACGGGGCTTGCAGCAAATCAAAGCTAGGTTTGTATAAACCGGTTCCATTATTCTTCTTCATAAAGTTTAAAGCAATTTATAATCAGCAAAATCTACTTTAATTGTATATAAATTATCAAAGTAAGACACACTTATTATAGTTCTTTATACTTGGTAGAGGCTTTTAAATGTTTACTGAATTGCATTGAAGGTAGGCAGGCATATTTAGGGTAGTTAGTTTACCACAATGGAAATATTTTTATAGTTGTGTATGTTAAGAAAGTTATTCTGCTTTTAGCTTTGGATTGTTATGTTAGTCTTTATTGGACACTTTTGCAAAATAGGTGAAAAGCTAAATATTTATGCTTGTCCAAATTACTGAAGGAGAGGATGTTAAGCAGTATGAGATAATTTCCATTATGAGTTTTAGTCCTGATTTTATATCCTCATCTCCTTCCCGAATAGAAAACTTAAACTAGACTTATTCAGTTGATTCTCTCTTCCTATTAAAATGTCTTAATCTCAGGCTGATTGGAATATCGTGCTCATTAAGTTTTTTTTTTAATTAAAGGCCCTCACCTAGTTTGTGCCTTTTAGAATGTGAGCACCAGACAGATGCATACACTTGCTTGATGGAGGGAGAAATAAAAAATTTCCATTACAGTATATTCCTCAACCACTTCTTGTTTGAAGTGTGATAACTGAATGAGAGTTGGGGATAAGTGAGTTACAATCTTAAGTCTTTTTCGACTTGGAGGCAATGTGATTTGAAACGTTTGAACCGTGTACTCTTAGTAAAGGAAGAGCAACAGCAGTGTTATACCTGGGATTTCATTTGTGTGGCAGAAATATCTTATCATCTACTTTAGAAACGTCATTGAAACTCCTTAGAAGCAAGGAGTTTTATCCTTTCGAAGGGCACAGCCAGAATATATTCCCTCCAGGAATGTGAGAGAACTTCACAAGATGCCCTGCTGGATCTTAATCGATCTTTCCTGCTGGCTAATTAAGCATCACTTTTACTCAGCAACTGGGGACTATGTAATTATCAGCCTGGGTTGCGCTGAATAATTGAAACAAACAGAATGCAAAAGATGAGAGCTTTTTGCAAAAGTGAGAATATCTGTAATTTTTGGTAGGTTGGAAGAGTGTTTAGAACAAACTTCCCTATACTTTATTAGTGGATAAGTTTAGGCTTAGTTGTGTATCTGAAGGCTCAGTTAGTAACTTAAAGAATTTTTTATTTCTTTAATACAAAGTTGATCTTTGTATTATAGGATTATTATAAGGATGGCATGAGGAACAAAGATGGAATTATTTTAAACTGTATTATAGGGAGTGAAAGTGAAGTCGCTCAGTCGTGTCCGACTCTTTGCTACCCCATAGACGGTAGCCTACCAGGCTCCGCCGTCCATGGGATTTTCTAGGCAAGGATACTGGAGTGGGCTGCCATTTCCTTCTCCAGGGGATCTTCCCAACCCAGGGATCAAAGCCGGGTCTCCTGTATTGCAGACAGACGCTTTACCGTCTGAGCCACCAAGGATAGTGAGAGGGATGCCCAAAATATAATTGTGTATGTGGTGGTGCTAATGGTATAAATCTGTGATAAGGAATGTAAAAATAATTTTATCGCATCTATGGAGACAAATATACAATGAGTAGAAATTCTCCTTTCCCGTTATTTGCAGTGCAGCACTTGGAAAGGACTGAATTTCAATCTGAAATTGATAATAAAAGGTGATTTTGTGGTGACTCACTGTTATCTCACTGTTATCACTTACATGTTACTTCTTAGTTCTCTTTTTTAAGTGCATACACACACTCATACACACACACCCATGCACACAGACATAGAAGCTGTATTTATTATGAGGCAGAGAGGGTTCCTTGTTCTCAAAGGACTTGCTGTGTGGTTTGTGGGATAGATATTCAGGAAATAATCAGCAGGGGTTTTAGGAAACATCTGCATTGTTGATGGGAGCTTTCTGTTCATTGATTTGTTGTAAGAAAGATGACACTTTATTTAGAATTTCATAATTATCAGATCAGGAGGAAATGAGGAGCCAGAAATTAGATACTGTACAAGAAAATGGAAAAATGAGGATTTCCTTTGGCAAGCTGTTTGAAATTGTCTTAAATTTACCCATTCAATCATCATCCCATAATGTAACCCTTGTCTTACTGAATCTTCTTTTTCAGCCACATTGCATGTATGGCCCCATGTATGGGTGGTTGATGTTATGTACTTATATGTATTGGTAGCAGTTGCTTTGAGAGCACTGAAAGCTTGTACAATGCCAATCACATTTACTTTTTTTTGCGTGGAAGTTGTATCTCTCCCAGAGGCTGAGTATGAAAGGAAATTTGGAAATCATCAAACTTGAGTTAAATGTATATGGAAAATGGCCAGGTAACATCTAAAGAATTAATGAAAGCCACTTTAAAAGTTTTATCTTGAGTCATATTAAAGCAATAAAACTTTAGGGATTTGGTAAATTTGTGGGGGAGGTAGGCATCTGTCTAAAACTACTAACTTGGCACATTAGGGCCGAAGGTGGGTAAGAAATCTCTAGCAGGATAATCTGGGAAAGACACTAGATAAATATAAATGCCATATATACATATACTGCCCCCCCAAAAACTTTCCATTCTATCTTTGTTGTGTCCTTGCTTTAATTCCTTTAATTGTTTCCTCAACGCTGTGCTGCTTGAGAATAGAGTGGAGTGATGGGAAAATACTGATTCCTGGTAAACTAGGGGCTTGGCCGTAATTTTTATGGTGGCTCAGAATTCAGTGCTATTTGCCATGACTGTGGACTCGCTGTAAATTAAAGCATCTGACTTCATCACAGCTGTTATGTTCTGTTTGCCACCTTTCTGTTGCCTAGAGTGACTGACCCCAGAAAATGATAGTCGTGTTGAGTCATGGATGTCCTCCAAGTGCTCATCTGTTTTTCAGTACAAGTAGCTTTTCTGTCTTCCCAGACTGAAAATCATATCTGTATTTCTGTCTTTATAGGGTTTTTTTGGCTTAAGAGTATTACCAATGAAGGATAATATTTTCCATATAAGACAAATAAAAAACGGATGGCACTTTGCGTAATTCCAAGGAAATGAAGTCCTGTTGTGGCATTTGATGTCCTGAGCTGTGATGTTCATGACTCTTCTTCAAACTGCCTCCTCATTTAAACCTTCTCCCTAAAACTAACAGCTTTCACATTCTGAGTCCAAGTTTTTAGCAAGCTCTTTAGAGAATGATTAGGATGAAAGCCAGGCAGAGGCTCCTCCTGTTTTATTGCGGTGGTCACTGCAGGACCAGTGCCAGCTGTGAGGCACCTGGAATGAAACATACTTCATCTATACTCAGACGTTTAAGGGCATTCTTATGCATTTGCAGAAACAGTTGAGCATTTCTTAAGTTTGATTCAGGGGAGGCCATCTGACAGCAAGAATGCATTGAGAATGGGGGAAAGGGTGAAGAAAATAGAAAATTTTTATTGCTGAGGTAGGGATAAATTCTCCATGGCTCATTTTGGAACAGCTAGTCATTTATGCTCACTGTTGGAAGTGAAGTCTAGAGCCAGTGGAAACAAATTTAGAGTATTGTTTTCTTTTGTGAAACTTAAAGGAGTTCCAAAAAGAGACAGGTAGATTAATAGCATATTGAAACGGAAAGAAATAAAGAATAACTTTATGTAACAGGATTATGGCACAAACCCCACAAAACCAGTGCTTTTAAAGTACAGACTGAAAGAATATCTTGAACATGTCTCATTGTGGGTGGTTAGCATTATAGCTCTGCATGAAACATGATATGTTAGTACAAATATCATAAAAATAATTCCAGTTCTCTTTGGGAACTTCAAGTTTTTCTTATCAGCTTACCATGGATTTAGCTTTAAAACAGAATTTAGTTTAAGAATATATTGTTCTTGTGTCTTTGTATTGGAGGAAAGACAAGGAGTTAGTCCAATGTAACTCTTGAGAGCAAGATTTTCAAAGTGATATGCTGTCAATATTATCGCCATTAATTACATGGAGAATGTTACTTTTCCTAAATGCTGGTTATTGAGCTTAAAATTCCCAAACAAAAAACATTCAGATGAAGTGTGCTTATCAGGAGAAGAAATGTGAAATGTGTTGTTGGTACATTTGTGTTACAAGTTTAGATATTTGTTCGTATCTTCTCTTTCTATTCACTTTGCTACTTTCACTGGCGTTTCAGTGCCAATGCAGAAATAAAAAAGGTAGTAGGTACTAGTGCAATCTAAGTTTAAAGAGCTCTGAAAAGGCGTCAAACTCATAGCAATAATTTGACCACATCTTGAAGTTTAAAAATTCATTTTTTCCTTTTCCAGTCCTATCTCTGCTTCTCACCCTTATCCAAGAAAGCAAACAAAAACTCACAACTTCACGGCTCTCAAGTTATCAATTATAGGCTAAATCCCTGTACTAGTTTTCTGTTATTTAGTGAGTGTATGTTGAGATTTCACAATTGTGTTAAAGATTTTTGGAGATATACTTACTGGGAGTAGTAAAGGGTTATTTTTGTTTCTCTTTTAGTCTGAAATGGTCTACAGGTGAAACTGGTATAATATTACTTGCTGTTGGTCTCTCGGCTTAACCTGGAAAGGAAGATCATTTTATTATATGTTCTTTCATAGCAAGTTTCCTCTACTTTCAAAGCAGCCTTGAAGTGTATGACTCCTTTTTAATTTTATGATGATGACTATTTTGTTTGTTCTTTCACTTGAGTAGGTGTCTTGGATTTGGTACCAGCTATAAGATTAAATTGATCCATTTTTGTTTTGTTTTACACTGGGCTATTTTGGTGGTGTTAGTAGATAGAAGCCTCTCCCTTTGGTCATCCCATAAAATAAATATTTTATATGAGTAATTTTGATGTACAATAACTTTTTAGTAAGTGGGTTTTTTTTTAATCTTGTTTTTTTCAAACATTTTTATTAAACATTCCCAGTACTGAGCTCATTAAACAGAATAACATGTTCTGTCAAGAGTGAAAGGTCATTTGAAATGAAACCTGGGAAGCAGGTAGATAACTGAGCTTTCTCCCTTCAGGTTGGACTGACCCGTTAGAATAAGCTGAACACTGCTATTTAGTCCTATAGTTAGGTCTCTGAATTTGCTTTACTTCTAATAGAATTATAGCCATCATTATTACTTGGCACATTCCTATTAGCTACTTGAAATGGATTTGTCTTGGAAGATCTCAGAAAATCCTCAGTATCAATTTTTTTAATACTAGAAGCTTTTCTATTTGTCTATAAATGGGGGCTCTTAATTCATACATTGTGTGAAAAGATCATTTATATGAAATTACAGTCTTCATTTTACCAATGTTTACTTTGGCCTTGATTTTAAATCTCACTTGATCTGGATCTAGTCTTTTGTCTCAACGTGTGCTATTTTTTCTGCTTATAGAAAGCCAATGGGGGGAAAAAAATGCCTCTCTGTATTCATCTATTTATGGATCTCCAGAAACTTGTGGCGTGAGGCCCTCCTGGTTGTGGTTATCTCTAATTTGCTGGTTTTCTCTTATTTCTGATGTAGATCCATCCTGTATCCACTTCCTGTGTTACACTGAAATTAGAGCAAAGGGGAGAGAAATGCAAGAGCACTGGGTCAGCTCTCAGAATTCAAAGTCTTTGTTCTGATGTTTTTTCTGTAACATTGTCTGATTCAGTTGAAGATTTACCTAACCATGATCTTGTGTTTTCTTTTTCAGTTGCCTCCCCAAAATGTTATTTGGGATTGTTTTTTCAAATGTTACAAAAATGCAAACATTACCAACCAAACCTTGAAGCCTCAAAAATTTGATTTCTTTTATGGTATCACTATGATTTTTCATTTTTTTTTAATTTGCAAAATGATACAGGAAATTTCATTTCCTTGGGATTTCATTTTATTTCATGATCTGTTGAAAATGAGTTGGGCCTAAAGTGGGTTTTTATAATCACAACATGTGAATCATTTCTTCTTTGGAAGCCGGATCTTCTCTCCGACTGTGTAGCCTCATCTAGTCTCCCTGAAGTGCAGCACTAGCAGGGTTGATAATGAAATGCGGTCCTTATCACACCCAGCAAAAGGCTCAGAAACGACAGGAAAAAAAATCAATCCCACAGGAACTTCTCAAGTGCTAGATATCCATATTTAACCCCCAGGCATTTAAAATGGAAATGAGATATCTCAGGGTTTTAGTTTTTGATTTACACAAGATGTCACTGCCTCCTTGGCAATGGGAATATTTTGCAGACCAACTGCTGACCTGTTTAGGGAGATCTCAGCCTATCGCCTCAGGTCCAATGTAGTTCCTTCATAATTCTTTCGAAACTCTCAGCAGTGCTTTGCAGCAGCTTTGATTCTTCAGGCTTCAAAGAATGCCCCTTTCAGGCCAATCTTCTAAAAGGAAAAAAAAAAGAAAAATCAGTGTAGGGGAATAAACAGCTCATAAAGGAAGGGGCAGCTATTCCTGTGGCAGTTCTCACTCTACTTAATTAATAAGGAGTTTATAAGCCAGCTACAGCTTCACAAAGCCAAGAAAATTCCAGTTTGATGCTAGTGCCTTGTTATGAAATTCCCACTTGGAGTGACTCAGTCTTCAATAATCAAGTTGTTTTATCATAGATATACAGTGACGCTTATGCGTTATGATTAAATGCTCACCCTCAAGCTCCCTCTTGAGTTTGTGAGCCTTGTTGAGTTATTATAATTTATAGAAAACTTTATGCCCACATAATTTCCAATTAGCTATTTCTCAGTTTTATTAAGGGAGTGTCTCTCTTTTCTGGATTCTGCCGTAACCACAATGTTCACTTTATGATTTGATAATCAAGACCTCCTATCATGTCTACCAAGAACCTTTGTTTTTTTGTTAATGATAAAACTAAGATATGTGACATTACTCAAAGTAAGAGAATGAATAAAAGATTAGGATTTAGAATGTAAGATTTCTAAGTGGTCGCATAGTTTACTTAAGCAAGCCATTATTTTAAAAAAGAATTGGCATCTTTCAAAAGCTTATTGGTTTAAAGGAACTGTAAATAAATATTGAAGTTTAGTTAATTATATATGCATCTAGAGTCGAGCAACATCTGTAGTTTATTTTGGAATGCATCAAAAACAAGATGGATGGATGGGTGGATAAGTGACAAAGCAGATATAACAAAATGTGAATCATAGCATCTAGATTATGAGTATGCACATATATGGGTGTTCATTTACCTTTTATGCATATCTGAAACATTTCATAATGTGATGTTGCAAAAAACATTTCTTTCACTTTGCAGTTCGAAACCATAGACTTCATTCATACTGTGGTTTCAGAAAACCATAGACTTCCTCATGTTGGAAATGTAATAAGTATGTCTGTGATATTTTTAGGATTATAATTTTCTAAGAATAACCTTATTATTTCTGGATGATAGTAGTCTAAGGGATAATCCTTCAGTTTGTTATTTCTGACATAACTAACTTTAAGTATCTAACTTTTATACTTCTTTAAGACTTCCAGGCTAGCAATTATTGAGAGTTCAAATTCAATTCAAGCATTCTGCCCAGGAGATCCTGAGATTTTGATCTTTTTTAAGGAAAGGCAATTTCTGACTTTTCTCATAAATTTGATAAAAGGAAAGCTAATATGAGATTGGTAGTCCAGTAGGAAATGGAACTCAATTTTACATTTTTTAAATCATTTTATGGTATTAAAAATGACAGAGGTTAGAAACAAAGCTCTTATTCTTTTATTGAACTAGAATTGAAAGTGGCAGAAAATCATTTTGGCCCCGGTGCAGTAAATGTTATCACTAAAACATGTTCAGGGGATATCAGGATAGTCTCTCAAGCACCAGAGACAAAAGTTCACAGAAAAAGAACTGATTTTTCTGTCCTTATCTTGAAATTATGAGATGTACAGGAGATGAAAGTATCTTAGCTCTAATAGGACAGGCGATGGAGTATGTGTTAGAAATGATAATGTCTCCATTCTGGAGAGGGGTGAAATGGAGAGAATGTGGTGGGACGGGTGTCTCAGCAGTGACAGGCACGATGGAGGGAGTTCACAGGGACAAGGAGGGTCAGCAGCTGAGCCAGCCCCAAAGATGAGGAATCCAGAACCAGAGAAAATTATACTTGTACAAAATTACACTGTGAGCTGACCATGAAGATGGTAAGAAAGCAAACAATACTATGTGTTAAAAGTACTGTGTGAAGATTTTGTTTGAAAGAGAAATTAAACTGGAGCTGTCAGCAGCTACTTGATTTTAAGAATCCAGTAGAAGAGAAATTTTAAGTCCATTTGGGAAAAACCAATCATATTTGAGTATGCAGTCTGATTATTCTTTAGAATTTTGTGTAAATGGAGCAAGTTGGTAGACATATGTTTGCTGATCCTATAATGATTAAAATTCAGAATAAGTAAGACTCTTGTGAAATTGAGTTTTCATGTTCCAGCCAGTGTTCTATACTGCCATATGGCATAACTAGAATTAATTGCTGCTCCCAGTCTGTTTATTCTTTTACTGAATATCTAGGTGCCCTGTTTGAAATAGTAGGGATTCCACAAAAGTATGTAATCACATGAGATAGATGGTTGACATGTTCACGACAGCGGTCTGTATAGCTAATAGTTGCTTTTGTAGCTAATAGAAGAGCAAGCTTTTTGTAAGTTTTTCTACCCTAACCTCTCTTTTTATTAGAAAGAACAGATGGGTAAGAGAGTTAACAAGGAAAAGAGGAAAAAATTTAGGACCTTATAGGTCAGTGTAAATAGAAAAGGTAAAGCAAGAAATCCTTTTTGCTAGAGTCCTAGCTTCTTGATGCTCAAGAGTGACTCATGGACCAGCAACATCAACATCACCTGGAAAGTTGTTAAAAATGCAGAATCTCAGGCTCCATTGAATCAGACCCACTGAATCAGAACCTGCATGTTAATAAGATC
Source organism: Bubalus bubalis (assembly GCF_019923935.1). NCBI lineage: Eukaryota > Metazoa > Chordata > Mammalia > Artiodactyla > Bovidae > Bubalus > Bubalus bubalis. Next base: position 24,968,930 of record NC_059159.1, on the reverse strand, counting down.
CCAAGGTTATTTGTATGCACATAAACGTTTGAGAATCACTGCTCTACCACATACTTTTAAGTTCATTTTAAACTCAGTTTCTTAGAACTCGGAAGACATACTTATGGAGATTATAAACTTCTTAATCACATGGATGTTCATTTTTTAAAAAACGATCTATCACAGTACTGGCATATGATATGAGCTCAATAATGTGAGTCGAATGAGGGAGAAACTGTTATAAATGTGTTATCTGGTCCTTGGCTAAACATTAGAACAAGAGATCCTCTATATTTTGAAATTTACTATTCAGTGGCCAGCCCCACGTATTCTTGTCCAAAGATAGAACACATTCTTTTTATTGAGCATTAGGAGTTACAGAGCCATTTGTAAAGATGGCATCCATCTCTTTAAATGTCTCCTGTGATGACATTTCTCTAATATTCTGTGGCATAAGGTTACAGGGCTGCTGCCCATGTGTTGAAGTTCTGTCGGAGTGTGGATGCCAGTTAGTCCAGACATGATCCATCATAAGCCCTCTGCCTTTGGTTATCATCTTTCCTATAAAGCTTTGCACTTCCTTGTTTCCACCATCTTTCATCTTTCCTGAGGACTTCTTTTCTAATCCTTCCCCCTGTGTTTCCTAGAATCCATGTTCTAGTATAATCAAACTCCATGATATTCTCAACCTCTTTTCTCCATCCCTGCCCAAGTAAAACATGACTGTTCTTCAGGATACTGTTTTGCTTGCAGCTATCTTAAATAGAACTTGCTCATTTTCCAGAAGTGTTGTTGGCATCCTTCATGCTCCTTGCTTGTCATTTCTAGACTTTTACTATTCAATCTTTTGCCAGACCTCTTCCCTTTTGAGATTTGCCTACATGGTTTTACAGTTCTCTGTCATCGTTTGAGTTCAGAGTCTCCCCTCACGCTATTTGAGGACTGAGGCTTTGACTCATAGTTGTCATCTTCACTCTGCTATAACCACTGCCCCCCAGAGACCTTCTCTCTCAAATTTAGCTTTTCCCTCCTGATTACATCTCTCCATTCATCATATAAATATGCTCAAATCCCTCCTAATATTAAGAAAAACATTACATCCTACACAGTGATTCCCTCTCTGGCTACTGTCCTGTATCTCTCTTTTTTAATAGACACCCTTCTTGAAATAGAAGCCTAGGCTAGCCATTTCTGGCTTCTTCTCTGGCCACTCTTCAGTCCCCTATAATCTAATCTCTGCTCCTATCAAGTTATTCTTGCCAAAATACCAGTAACTTGCTGATTGCATCATCCGGGTGACACTGTTCAAGCCTTATCTTATTTGGTGTATCTGCAGCATGTGACAAAATTAATAGCTCCCTTTTCCTCAAAAAGTAAAAACAAACAAGCAAATAAAAACAGCAAAAGCAAATAAAAACTCTCTCCCTCTGTTGGTCTCCATGATAATAGTCTCTCCTGGTTTCCTTCTTCCTTGTACTTATACTCTTAGTTTAGGCTTTGGCTTGAGCTTGTTTTTCTACCCTGCCCTCTTCACTGCTATTTCTCAGGCTTGCCTCTTTCTCATCACATTCTCTGTAAGCAGTTGCATAGTTCTGCAGCTCAACTGCAGTTCTTTCTCCAAGGCACTATACAGCATATTGGACAGCTCCTTTCGGGTGTCTTATAGATTATCTTATAGATATCTCAAACTTGCAAAGCTGGGACAGACCCTGCTGTATGCCTCTCCAGCAGCCACCCTCCATTCTTCCTAGACAACATCACCCCACCTTCCCAGGGAAGGACTCATGATCTGAAAGCCATTCTGTTTTGCCAGTGGTTGGTCTAGAGTTTGCATAAGATACAGTTTTGGCCAAAGAAATGTGAGAAGACTTCTGATAGCTTCTCACATGGCGATCTTATGCTTAGGAAGAGAAAGTGAAGTCGTTCAGTTGTGTCTGACTCTTTGCGACCCCGTGGACTATAGCCTACCAGTCTCCTCCATCCATGGGATTCTCCAGGCAAGAATACTGGAGTGGGTTGCCATTTCCTTCTCCAGATCTTATGCTTGGGAGGCCAAAATAAAGCACTGAAATGCAGTAGCCACTGTAAGACATTACTCTGCTGTAAGGTGTTAGAGCAGAAATAAGGGAAGAACCTAGGTTCTTCATGCCATTGTTGGGACCCTGCATCATGCCTAGAATCACCAGTCTTCAGACTTTTTCTTTTGAAGGAAAAATAAACTTGCATTTGCTTAAGCCTCTGTCAGTCAGATTTTCTGTTATTTTGTAGCCAGAAGAATCATATCTGATTGAGTGTCCAGAACTGAACTCATTATTTTATATTCTGCTTACCCCTAAAGTCTATTTCTGCTTTCACTAGGTCCTGACCCCCTAGGTAGAATCCTGGAAGTCACTCCTCTTTACTCCCCAAACCATCAACAAGCCTATTGATTCTTCATTCTAAATCTGTCTTCTTCCTTCTATTCTCTTTTTCACTGGCTAAATTTTAGCTCTCATGAAGTCTTACTCAGAGCTTTGCACAATTCTCTTTTCTGATTCTCTGCTTCAGGCTTCTCCCTGTTCCAGTTTATTCTGCTCCTCCATTCTGTTGAAAGGGGAGATATAAAAAAGAAGATAATTTAATCATTTGTGCTATAGAAGAAAATATATTGATATGGAATGATAAGATATACTATACATGAAGAAATGGTTTAATTGTTTTTTTTTTTTTTTTCAGAGACATGTCTGAAAAAATGCACCAAAATGTTAATGTTAGTAATTTCTGGCATGTAAAGTTTGAATGATTTTTAATTTCTCCTTTTTATCTATTTGTATTTTCTAAATCTCTACAGTGAATGTGTAAATCTTAAATCACTGATATCAGAGCCTTTCCTGTTTTACAAAGAGGCAGGGAACAAAAAGAGGCAGGGATTTAAAAACCAAAGAGTATTTATTTCCAGGTGGGAAAGGAGTCGGCATTGCAGGGAAAAGAGATATGGATAGAGGAAATTGGGCTTTAATTGTAGCCTTGGGTCACTTCTATTCAAATAAATAGATGTATTTGGAGGTTTTTTTTTAACTCTGTAACTGAGCATGCGTGCACAGACACACACAAAAGTAAGATTATTTTTGAGCCGTATGAAATGCAGCAGTCCTTTTAGTAATTGATGATGACTTTTCTAAAATAAGTTTTTTGTTTTTTTTTTTTAATAAAGGAAGTTCATTCTCAAGGTCTTCATTAGATGAGAGGTATCTAATCATTGACTAGGAACAACTTCCGTTTCTTAGATTTTATCTTTTTGAGCTGCACTGAACTGACACAGGATGAATCCCTCATTAGAAATGGATTATCTACACTCTGTGTGGCTATTTAGTGAAACATTTTTATTTGTGAGACTAGCTTTCCAAAGTGATGGTGCTTGAGTAAACCATTCACTTCCTCCTTCTCAAAACATCAGTCACTGTGATTGATTTTCATGTTGGTCATGGAGAGAAATGGAATTAACTAAAAGCAAGGGTGAGGATTACAAGCCGGAAGCAGTTAATTTACTTAACAAATACGTATTGGCTATTTGTTTACTCTTTATTGGGCACAATGCCAGGTGATCAAAACAGTGTCAGAGAAAGTATATCCCTGTTTTTCAAGAAGTTCTTGGGCCAGTAAGCGGCCAGACTCATGAACAGAGCTAGCACAGAGCCCACCATGCATAGGTATCTTCTCTAGGCAGTCTGAAATGTTTGGTTTCAATTTGTTACATACCTGGATTTTCACCATTTAGAGATTCGTTTAGGCGCATAGTCCTCTTTTACAAATGTAAATTCACTTGGAAGGATAAGGGCTCTGATATCAGTGATTTAAGATTTACATGTTTACTGTAGAGATTTAGAAAATACAAATAGATAAAAAGGAGAAATTAAAAATCATTCAAACTCTACATGCTAGAGTGCTTTGATGTGCACTAGCCCTACTGAATAGTTTTCTTCTAACTTTTGGTTAAGATGATTGTGCTGTGGAAATTCAATAAGTGTTGAACCTATGGGGCAACACACAGTGCTAGGTACACTGAGGGTTATAAAGTTAACAGAGGATCCTTTTCTTCAGAAAGAATGAGGGCTTTAGAAACTCTTGCCTCTGCAACTGAAGAGTTGCAGTCACAGCTAACATTCATCACACAGTTACCATGTGCCAGGCCCAGTGTTGGAGGACTTCACACACATTTTCTCATTTATCCCTCACAACAGGTGTGAGGTGAATGCTGTAATAATCCCCAGCTAGCAGATGAGAATACTGAGGCTCAGAGAACTTGCTCAAGGTTATACAGCTGTTAGGGTTTGGACTTGGGATTTGAACCAAGGCGGGATGATTGTTTGGCCAGCACTCTTACTGAGGCTTGATTTCTTCATAAGTGAATAATGCTACTTCATTCATGCAACAAATATTTATTGAGCATCTACTATGTGCAAAGCATTTTTGTGGTGATTATATGACAGTTTTCAGTCCTCCTATAACTTGTTGTTTATGAACCAGATAAACTGAATAATTATACAATACGCCCACCTTGTAGGATTGTTGTTATGCATATAAAAGTGCTTAATACAATGCATGTTACACTGTAGACACCCAATAGATATTCCCAAGAAATTTACAACCTAATGAGAAAGATAAACAAGATACAGAAATAAGAAATCTTCATGGATGAGATGTCTTCATGGATGAGATGTCATCATGGCTTGGTCTTGGATTTGAAAGGGATGGATTTTTGGTCAGATGTATTGCACACAAAAACAGCATGTACAAAGAAACAGAGGAGATAAAAGTTTAGCTGTGGTTGGGAACCAAAGGATAATTCTGTTGATTAGGTATAAGGAAGTAATGAAACACATAGCTGAAAAGATAAGATGGAATCAAATCCTGGAAATGGGGATTTTTACTGGATTTGTGGAGAAGAGGTACATGACTGAAGAGAGTAAAGCCTGGGACAGGGATGCGTAAGCTGATGCTTTAGTAGGGAATTATGGATACCATATGAGTCCTTGGTTCCTGGGCTGAGGCCTCTGGGAGGCAGAGGATGGTTGCAAAGGGAGAGAAGAGGGATAAGACTCTCAAAGGTTGCCTATGTTTATTCTCTGTGCATGCCCAGAAAAGGAAGACAGATGTTTCTTTCTTCCCAGTATTTCTTGCTTTGAGCTCATATTTATATCCTTGATTCCATAGCTGCCTTTGGTTTATTATGAGCTTTATAAGCTTTTATGGATAACCAGATAATATAACCACTTTTCAGAACTTCATGTCAGTGGGAAAATACATTCTAAATGGCCAACATTGTGCTTCAGCTTTTGAAATGTGGTTGGTTGGTAAATTAAAGATTGTATTTACTATATTTCAGATTTGTAAACAAGATTTAATTTTTTTAAAGAAGATGCAGAAAATTTAACACTATCTATCACTTTGTTTCATTAGGAAAATGCATTTCCAGATCCAAACAATGGAAGTGAATTTTGGAATACAGTCTATACTTGAACTAGGGGCTGCCTGTTTATAATTCCCTTAACAGGCAACCATTTATGAAATACCCATGGCCTTAACGGTGTTCTACAAACTTGCCCCATCATATGAATTACCTGGGGATCTTGTTAAAAACACAGACTTCTAGGTCACTAACCTGGACATGCTAATTTACTAGGTCTGGTGTGGACCCTGGGGAATTTGCATTTCAATTAGGGTTCCAGGAGATTCTTAAAATCAGACAAGTAGGTGTAGAAATCTTTATTAGAAGATACCATTTTTGTTTAGATAAGTAGCTATTTTGGTTTAAAACTGAATTTTAACAGCGAGAGGGAACGAAGGAAGAAGGATTTGACTGGAAGTATGAGTAGGCTGTTGGTTTGAGTGGTTAGGAGGGTCTCCCAATATGACCTGGTTTGATTGACAGGAAGATCTTACCAGCAGGGCTTAGGGCCAGCCAGTAGCTGACAGCATTTCAACCTAATTAGCTTCTAGGATGAGGGATGGAGATATGGTCAGAATAAATAGTCTTGGTTCTTTCCTTGTCCTGATGTTTGCCTGCTGTCGTAAGTGCTTCCCCATGGCCTGGCAACATCTGGAGACATTTTTGATGCTGGGGAATCCCTTGATGTGGGACAGAACCAGAAGTCCTGGCCCCAGGATGGGTCAGGTAAGTCCTGAGGTTGACTGGTTGTTGTGGCTGAACTGCTGGTGACCCTTGACCTGTATTGATACAGCAGTAGAACTGGTCACATAGTCATTAGCCTTTAGCTCTAATCCAGTTCCCTACTTTTATGATTTGGATAACAGAGTACCTCATATAAGGGTTTAACTGTGACTGCTATAGGCACTGTACCAAGAAATAAATGGGGAAGAATGATATTTTAGTATAGACTCTTGTACAATTAGAAAAAAGTCAAGTTGAGGGCCAAACTGTGCAGTAATTTTAAAATAATTTCTGAATTTTTGTGTACATCTCAGTTCTTAATTGGAAGAAAGTGTACACTTAAGGATAGGAGTTGTTTTTTTAATTTCAGCAATTCACTGTAGCTCTTAGAGTGGTTACCATGGAAGGATGCTTTCTAGATTCTGTTTTTATATATTTATCCAAATTTTGTTTTAGTGTGAATGAGTGAAATATTAAGTCTTTAATTAGAATTCTGTTGTTATTTTTTGATTAATCTGTGTCAGTAGCTTTAGCATTTGTATTAAATCATTTTCTTCATGAAGGCGTTTAATGAGGAAACAAATTGATTGTATTTATATATTGGATTCTTGCCACTGTGATGTATAATTGGTTGTGTCTTTTGAAGTCTATTTTTGCTGGTCATTTTGTAGTTAGTCTTTGAAGCCAGGCTTTGGGTGAAAAACTTCTTCATTTGGATGTTTTAGTTTAACAACTGCTACTGCTAAGTCACTTCAGTCGTGTCCGACTCTGTGTGACCCCATAGACGGCAGCCCACCAGGCTCCCCTGTCCCTGGGATTCTCCAGGCAAGAACACTGGAGTGGGTTGCCATTTCCTTCTCCAATGCATGACAGTGAAAATTGAAAGTGAAGTCGCTCAGTCGTGTCCGACCCTCAGGGACCCCATGGACTGCAGACTACCAGGCTCCTCCGTCCATGGGATTTTCCAGGCAAGGAGTACTGGAGTAGGGTGCCATTGCCTTCTCCATTAGTTTAACAAAGCTTACTTATTTTTATCTTTCTCTTCTTCATTTTCTTTCCTTCCTTTGATTTCTCTTTTTTCCCCTCCTGCCTTTGTGTGAGTAATTTAGAGGAAAAGGAGGGCACTTCTCTCTATGTTATTTGGGATAAAATTCACACTCTGTACCGTTGCTTAGAAAGCCTTGCCTTCTGCCTGCCTCTTCAGACTTGTCTCCACTGCACCCTGAAATAGTGCTGTACTCATGCTTAACACAGACAGCTCTTCTGCTTCTCACCTCCATTCACTTATTTAGCAAGGTCTGTGCTACTGCCCCTTGAGGGCTCAGGAACATAAAGAGACAAGAAGCTTGTGGACCAGTATACAGGTGCTGCTAAGGGGAGTGCATGGGGGAGCACCTAACGCAGGAGACTGGACTGAGCCTCAAAGGGCCATCAGGCGTTTGCTAGTAGAGGGAGGGACCTGAAGAGAAAAGTGTACCAGCAGAGAGAGAGCTGTGATGTGTAAGAACAGGGGTGTGAGCTGCGGAGGGGAGGGCCAGACTGGGGTAAGCCATTGAAGGATTTCAAGCAGAGGGATGATAAGATTTGGTTCGTGTGTTGTTAGGAGGTTAGAATAATGATGGCACTATTGGAACATGTCATTGCAAAGATGGGCTCAATAAAGGACAGAAATGGTATGGACCTAAAAGAACCAGAAGATATTAAGAAGAGGTGGCAAGAATACACAGAACTGTACAAAAAAGATCTTCACAACCCACATAATCGTGATGGTATGATCACTCACCTAGAGTCAGACATCCTGGAATGTGAAGTTGAGCGGGCCTTAGGAAGCATCACTATGAACAAAGCTAGGAGAGGTGATAGAATTCCAGTTGAGCTATTTCAAATCCTGAAGGATGATGCTGTGAAAGTACTGCGCTCAATATGCCAGCAAATTTGGACAACTCAGCAGTGGCCACAGGACTGGAAAAGGTCAGTTTTCATTCCAATCCCAAAGAAAGGCAATGCCAAAGAATGCTCAAACTACTGCACAAGTGCACTCATCTCACATGCTAGCAAAGTAATGCTCAAAATTCTCAAGCCAGGCTTCAACAGTACGTGAACTGTGAACTTCCAGATATTCAAGCTGGTTTTAGAAAAGGCAGAGGAACCAGATATCAAATTGCCAACATCCGATGGATCATCGAAAAAGCAAGAATTCCAGAGAAACATCTACTTCTGCTTTATTGGGGCTTCCCTCATAGCTCATTTGGTAAAGAATCTGCCTGTAATGCAGGAGACCAGGGTTTGATTCCTGGGTCGGGAAGATCCCCCAGAGAAGGAAATGGCAATCCACTTCAGTATTCTTGCCTGGAAAATCCCATGGACAGAGGAGCCTGGCAAGCTACAGTCCATGGGGTTGTAAGAGTCAAACACGACTTAGCAACTAAACCACCACCACCACCACCACAGCTTTATTGACTATGCCAAAGCCTTTGACTGTGTGGATCACAATAAACTGTGGGAAATTCTGAAAGAGATGGGAATACCAGACCACCTGACCTATCTCTTGAGAAATCTGTATGCAGGTCGGGAAGCAACAGTTAGAACTGGGCTTGGAAAAACAGACTGGTTCCAAATAGGAAAAGGACTACGTCAAGGGTATATATTGTGACCCTGCTTTATTTAACTTATATGCAGAGTACATTATGAGAAACGCTGGGCTGGATGAAGCACAAGCTGGAACAAGATTGCAGGGAGAAATATCAGTAACCTCAGATATGAAGATGACACCACCCTTATGACAGAAAGTGGAGAACTAAAGAGCCTCTTGATGAAAGTGAAAGAGGAGAGTGAAAAAGTTGGCTTAAAGCTCAACATTCAGAAAACGAAGATCATGGCATTTGGTCCCATCACTTCATGGCAAATAGATGGAGAAACAGTGGAAACAGTATCAGACTTAATTTTTCTGGGCTCCAAAATCACTGCAGATGGTGACTGCAGCCATGAAATTAAAACACGCTTACTCCTTGGAAGGAAAGTTATGACCAACCTAGACAGCATATTAAAAAACAGAGACATTACTTTGCCAACAAAGGTCTGTCTAGTCAAGGCTATGGTTTTTCCAGTAGTCATGTATGGATGTGAGAGTTGGACTCTGAAGAAAGCTGAGCTCCAAAGAATTGAAGCTTTTAAACTGTGGTGTTGGAGAAGACTCTTGAGAGTCCCTTGGACTGCAAGGAGATCCAACCAGTCCATCCTAAAGGAAATCAGTCCTGAATATTCATTGGAAGGACTGATGCTGAAGCTGAAAGTCCAAAACTTTGGCCACCTGATGCGAAGAACTGACTCATTTGAAAAGACCCTGATGCTGGGAAAGATTAAAGGCAGGAGGAGAAGGGGATGACAGAGGATGAGATGCTTGGATGGCGTCACTGACTCAATGGACACGAGTTTGAGTAAACTCCAGGAGTTGGTGATGGACTGCGAGGCTTGGCGTGCTGCAGTCCATGGGGTCACAAAGAGTCGGACATGGCTTAGCGACTGAACTGACTGAACGACGTAACAATTGAGGTTTACTGAAGGCTGCCGGGTGCCAGGCCTAATGCTCAGTTCTTTATGTATATCATCTCAGCTAATCTTCCCAAGAATGATATGTGACAGATATGGTTATTATTTCTATTTTAAAGATGAAGAAACTGAGACTGCAGCTACAGTCTCACAGCTAGAAGATGAAGGTGCTAGAACTCCAGCCGAGGTTTATCTGCGAGCCTTTGCTCTTCACAGCCACTGCACTTCCTTCTCCATCAGCATTGATGGGAATTGCTCAGAGAGGAGCAAAGTGGCAGGTAGACCACTTTGGACCTGGTTATATTGGTCTGGGTGAGGTATTTTGAGGACTTGAGTGAATTCAGTGCCCATAGTGAGGGAGAGGAGATAGATTAAAAATAAATGAAGATAGAATCTCCAGGTCTTGATGATTGATGGGATATACATAAAATAGGGAACGAGATAAAAGATGACTCCTAAGCTTCAGTTCAGAGAAGGCAAAGGCACCCCACTCCAGTACTCTTGCCTGGAGAATCCCATAGATGGAGGAGTCTGGTAGGCTGTGGTTCATGGGGGGGCGAAGAGTCAGACATGACTGAGCGACTTCACTTTCACTTTTCACTTTCATGCATTGGAGAAGGAAATGGCAACCCACTCCAGTGTTCTTGCCTGGAGAATCCCAGGGATGGGGGAGCCTGTTGGGCTGCCGTCTATGGGGTCGCACAGAGTCGGACACGACTGAAATGACTTAGCAGCCGCAGCAACAAGCTTCAGTTGGGTGGATGGAGATGTTGGCCACTGAAGCAGGAAACATGAGATAGGAGAGGTTTGAGACTTTAGGGACAAAGAACAGTCCTGAGAGAGAAGAGTAGAATAATTGTATCTCTTATTTTTGAATTTTTTAATTTAATATTAAATATTGACTATTTTAATATTTGATTGTTTAAGTATTTTATATGTACAGACAGCATAGTCAAGTCTTTGGCCATTGGTTTCTTCCCTGGCCAGCCTGAGTTCCATGGCATGCTCCTCCAGTCTTCTCTTACTCTCTTGTCTTTTTATCCCACAAGCCTAGAAAAATTCTAAACTTTGGTCAATTCATCTGTCCACCTTTTCTGACCTTACACCTGGGCAGCTAATTAGTGCTGGAGAAAAATGACACAATTGGATTGCTGCCACCGTAAATCTTACTCTCCAACCTCAGCTGACCCCTTAATGATGCCTGGCAGTTATTTCACATGCTTTGTATCAACAGCCTTTTTAATTTCCTCAATATTCTTCCCTCTAATGTCTTTAGCTGCCTTTACCTTATCATATCACCTCTCACTCTTGCTCGACATCATAGTCTATTTCACAAGATAAAACAAAGACTTTCAGGTTGGAACCCATTCACAATCCTGCCCTGCCTGCGTGCCCCACCCCCACCCCCGCCAACATCTGCTGTGGGCCTCTGCCACCTGCTCTGAACACCTGGCCCCTCTGCCTGGCTTCTCTCTGCATCCTGGGCCTGGCCTCTCAGTGACTCTCCCCTCCAGGCACCTTCCCTCAATCTGACCCCAGGTCCACCCCCAGAAACTCTCATCTGCAGGCAGTAAGACGGATTCTGGGATTAGCCAGACCTAGGTTCTCCTGGCCCTAATTTTTACCTTGTGTGTGTTTTAGGTCACTCACCCCACTTTTGCACAATTTTGCGTTATTCCAGCCAAACTGGCCCACAGTTCAGGCTTTCTGTGCTCTCAGACCCTCATGCTGCTGCTGCTACTGCTGTCGCTTCAGTCGTGTCTGACTCTGTGTGACCCCATAGACGGCAGCCCAACAGGCTCCCCGTTCCTGGGATTCTCCAGGCAAGAACACTGGAGTGGGTTGCCATTTCCTTCTCCAATGCATGAAAGTGAAAAGTGAAAGTGAAGTCGCTCAGTCGTGTCTGACCTTTAGCGACCCCATGGACTGCAGCCTACCAGGCTCCTCCATCCATGGGATTTTCCAGGCAAGAGTACTGGAGTGGGGTGCCATTGCCTTCTCCGCAGACCCTCATGGAGTGTCTGGCAAATAGTGGACATTTTTTACGGTTTGAGAGAATGAATGCAGTGTTCATAACTTGAGATATAAAGGGTTTGTTGACATGTTAATGTTCACAAATCCACGCTGCCTGGAGGAGCCCCAGGAACTAGTCCAGTTTAAAATTTTTATGTAATATTTGAGCTCAGGTGAATAAAGTGACCCTGTTCACAACAAGAAAAATACCAAAGGAATTTTCAAATGAATATCACATTTTGAACCTGTTTCTGATTTTGCACAAGATAAACTGTCATGGCTGTACAATGTGGATTTTTAAACCCTTATGGTTAATCAGATAACCTCCTCATGTTTCGTTTTTCTCATCTATAAAGTCAGGGGCTGAGTAAAATGACCTTCGATGTCCTTCTAGCTGTAAAATTCAGGGAGTATATGGTCCACAGTCACAGTCATCTAGTTATCAGTTATTCATCAATCACATAACCAGGAGTCTCAGTGGTCTAAGATTAGCTATTAACCTGAAGCAAGCAAAAAATAAAATAAATTAGGTTCTAAGTATCAATGGTGACAAAAATGGCAGGGAAAGAGCTAAAGATAGTACAGATTAAAATATGATAATCAGCTAGAGTTCTTTGTGAGTTCTGCCTTGTTTTCTCTCTCACAACACAGGTTTGGAATCAAAAGACTTCTCTGAGTTTCCTTCCGAAACCTTTTGCCCCTTCTCTTGCTCTCCAGCAGCTTACTAAACCAATTTGCTCCTCTCTCTCCCATCTAGGCTACACATTTCTGCTGGATCTGATCACAGTGGACATTATTCCCTGTACTTAAAAACAAGCAAACCAACCGACCAACGAACCCTTCAGTTGTTCCCCTTTTTCTACACAAAGGAAAAGAAATTTTAACTCTGACTTGACATTTAGTGTCTTTCATTTTGCCACAACACAGCTAGCTAACGTTTTTCTTTAATAGTCCATTGAGTCATATTTGGTTGTCTGTTACATGTAGGGAGTAGGGGGATTGCATAGCAACCACAATTTCCAGTGTTAATGCTAGAACACAGGGGATGAAATATTAGAATGTAGGTTTCCAGTGTTTCAATGAAAGGGCATAATCATTGAGCTCCTAGATTTTACTATTAATTTCATAGCAGGGATTTCATGTAGTGATTGTGTTACAGAAGACTCTAGCAGTGAATAGGATTTTATTTAATGAATTTATTTTATATTTTTTCTTTTTATTATCTGCAAATAGACTTCTAAAAAAAATTTTTTAGTCATGGGTGATACTATCAAATCAAATCAGATAATGTTACTTGTTTAATATTTAATACAAGTTTAATTGTGACCATTGTATTTTATAAGAGAACTTTGTGGTGCTGTCCTCTAGGGTTTCTAAAATTTGTGGACATAGACTCAGGATCACAGAAATATTACCTCCCCCCAAATAATCCAAGACTTTATGACAGCTCCTTCTATTACATGAGTTATGTGCTTATCATATGTTGTTGCCATTGTTGTGGTTGTTCAGTTGCCCAGTTGTGTCTGACTCTTTGTGACCTCATGGACTACAGCATGCCAGGCTCCTGTGTCCTCTACTGTCTCCTGGAGTGTGCTCAAATTCATGTCCATTGAGTCAGTGATGCTGTCTAACCATCTCATCTGGGGATCTTCCCAACCCAGGGATCGAACCCAGGTCTCCTGCATTGCAGACGGATTCATCAGCTGAGCCACCAGGGAAGCCTAAGAATACTGGAATGGGTAGCCTATCCCTTCTCCAGTGGAATTCCCAACCCAGGAATTGAACTGGGGTCTCCTGCATTGCAGGTGGATTCTTTACCAGCTGAGCTACCAGAGAAGCCCCATCCTCTGCCACCCTTTCTTCTTTTGCCTTCAGTCTTTTCCAGCATCAAGATCTTTTCCAGAGAGTCAGCTCTTAGCATCAGGCAACCGAAGTATGAATGCTGGATCTCTTTGTGGTCCATAGGACTCTCAAGTCTTCAGCAGCATAATTCAAAAGCATCAGTTCTTCGGCACTCAGCCTTCTTTATGGCCAAACTCTCACATCCATACATGACTTTTGGAAAAACCATAGCTTTGACTATATGGACCTTTGTGGGCAAAGTGATGTCTCTGCCTTTTAATATGCTGTCCGGATTTCTCATAATTTTCAAGGAACAAGCATCTTTTAATTTCATGGCTGCAGTCACTATCTATAGTGATTTTGGAGCCCCCCCAAATAAAATCTGTCACTGCTTCTACTTTTTCCCCTTCTATTTGCCATGAAGTGATGGGACCAGATGCCATGATCTTAGTTTTTTCAATGTTGTGTTTTCAAGTCAGCTTTTTCACTCTTTGCATTCACCCTCATCAAGAGGCTCTTTAGTTCCTCTTCACTTTCTGCCATTAGAGTGCTATCATCTGCGTATCTTTTTTTGTTGTTGTTACCATAGTGTGTGTTTGTTTGTAATTTACTATCTTAAATTGACTATCTCTTCATGTGTAGCTCATATTTTAGAAAAGATTGTAAGCTTCCTGTAGGCAGATACTAGTTCTTGTACTTTTGATGGCTTGAAGGAACAGGGACCATAGGGGGCACCACTCCCAGGGACCTTCCCATGCTTGCTCAACTGTTTCTAAGGCTGGTACCCCCAGCCCTGGTAGCCCAACCAGTAAAGAATCTGCCTGCAATGACCCAGGTTCAATCCCTGAGTTGGGAAGATACCCTGGAGAAGGGAATGACAACCCACTCCAGTATTCTTGCCTGGAGAATCCCATGGACAGAGGAGCCTGGCAAGCTACAGTCCATGGGGTCACAAAGAGTCAGACACCCCCACCCCTGGGTCCCTGTCCTCTGATGCTCCATCAGAGACTTCCACCAGATGGTGCTCTTTTCCCATTTGTGTTCTTGGGTGTCATGCCCTATTACCTCTGCCCCTTGCCCATTCCTTCTGTTGGAATACTGGTAGTGGAAAGAGAATTCAAAATTAACTGAATCTTCCCAAATGAGAGAAGAGGTTATAGGAAATATTCAGTATAGAGACTATTAGCATTGTTCAGAAAAGTCATGTCCTTGGATATAATCCGTATTTACCATGTGACTCAATACTCAAGGTCAAATGCAAGGGTTTTCCTAGCCTTATTAACTTATTCAGTTCAGTTCAGTGGCTTAGTCATGTCTGACTCTTTGCGACCCCATGAATTGCAGCACGCCAGGCCTCCCTGTCCATCACCATCTCCCGGAGTTCACTCAAACTCATGTCCATCGAGTCAGTGATGCCATCCAGCCATCTCATCCTCTGTCATCCCCTTTTCCTCCTGCCCCCAATCCCTCCCAGCATCAGAGTCTTTTCCAATGAGTCAACTCTTCACATGAGGTGGCCAAAGTACTGGAGTTTCAGCTTTAGCATCATTTCTTCCAAAGAACACCCAGGGCTGATCTCCTTCAGAATGGACTGGTTGGATCTCCTTGGAGTCCAAGGGACTCTCAAGAGTCTTCTCCAACACCACAGTTCAAAAGCATCAATTCTTCGGTGCTCAGCTTTCTTCACAGTCCAACTCTCGCATGCATACATGACCACTGGAAAAACCATAGCCTTGACTAAACGGACCTTTGCTGGCAAAGTAATGTCTCTGCTTTTCAATATGCTATCTAGGTTAGTCATAACTTTGCTTCCAAGGAGTAAGCGTCTTTTAATTTCATGGCTGAAGTCACCATCTACAGTGATTTTGGAGCCCAAAAGATAAAGCCTGACACTGTTTCCACTGTTTCTCCATTTCCCATGAAGTGATGGGACCAGATGCCATGATCTTCGTTTTCTGAATGTTGAGCTTTAAGCCAACTTTTTCACTCTCCTCTTTCACTTTCATCAAGAGGCCTTTTAGTTCCTCTTCACTTTCTGCCATAAGGGTAGTGTCATCTGCATATCTGAGGTTATTGATATTTCTCCCGGCAATTTTGATTCCAGCTTGTGCTTCTTCCAGCCCAGCGTTTCTCATGATGTACTCTGCGTATAAGTTAAATAAGCAGGGTGACAATATACAGCCTTGACGTACTCCTTTTCCTATTTGGAACCAGTCTGTAGTTCCATGTCCAGTTCTAACTGTTGCTTCCTGACCTGCATATAGGTTTCTCAAGAGGCAGGTCAGGTGGTCTGGTATTCCTATCTCTTGAAGAATTTTCCACAGTTTATTGTGATCCACACAGTCAAAGGCTTTGGCATAGTCAATAAAGCATAAATAGATGTTTTTCTGGAACTCTTTTGCTTTTTCCATGATCCAGCAGATGTTGGTAGTTTGATCTCTGGTTCCTCTGCCTTTTCTAAAACCAGCTTGAACATCTGAAAGTTCACAGTTCACTTATTGCTGAAGTCTGGCTTGGAGAATTTTGAGCATTATTTTACTAGCATGTGAGATGAGTGCAATTGTGTGGTAGTTTGAGCATTCTTTGGCATTGCCTTTCTTTGGGATTGGAATGAAAACTGACCTTTTCCAGCCCTGTGGCCACTGCTGAGTTTTCCAAATTTGCTTGCTTATTGAGTGTAGCACTTTCACAGCATCATCTTTCAAGATTTGAAATAGCTCAACTGGAATTCCATCACCTCCACTAGCTTTGTTCGTAGTGATGCTTTCTAAGGCCCACTTGACTTCACATTCCAGGATGTCTGACTCTAGGTGAGTGATCACACCATCGTAATTATCTGGGTCGTGAAGATCTTTTTTGTACAGTTCTTCTGTGTATTCTTGGCACCTCTTCTTAATATCTTCTGCTTCTGTTAGGTCCATACCATGTCTGTCCTTTATTGAGCCCATCTTTGCATGAAATGTTCCCTTGGTATCTCTCATTTTCTTGAAGAGATTTACTTACTACTGAAGCCCTAATGCCAGGATAACACTTTAGCGTTAGTCTTTGCAGTTTGTTTGGAGACAGCCATTACCAGGGAACAGAGATGACCAAGAGGGAAATGGAAGTCTCTGGACATGAGTATTACAGATAGCCTACCCATTGAGAAGACACACCACTGTTTTTGTACAAAAAACTGAAGTTCAAATCTGGACATCTCTAAGTCATCAAGAGATTTGATTTTTTTTTTAACCAAGACAGGGAATGTATGATGGGTCTTAAATTTCTGTAAGTTACAAGTAAAACAACACTCTTAATGCTTTAGTTGTAAAAGGTTTTCGTCTAGATGTTCTAGATTACAGATTTTAGCCTTTCTGCATAGCTAGGTTTATAATGCCATTATAATCCTTTTCTTCTAACCCTATTCATCTAATTCTATTCATCTAATGATAAGTGGGTCTTACCATTTTGGAGGAGGAGTTAGTGACATTTTTTGAATTCTAATGGAGTTCATGGACTCTTTTTCAAGGAAAAAGAAAACACCCATTACTTTTCACCTATAATTTTAGGGAGTTTATGAATTTACCAAAGCTCAAATAGTTGAAACCATAGTTGACTCCAAATTAAAGACTCTGAACTGACTGCTCCCTGATACAAGGCTGTCTGACAAAACAGTTATAACTTCTCTTAGTACTAGACTTGTTTTCTGCATTACAGCCAGTGGAAATGCAGTTACCCAGCAGACCTAGATACAGATCTTGACTCTGCCCACTTAATGGCTGCATGATCCTGGTCAATTTGTTTGACTATCCTGAGTCTTAGTTTCCTCATCTGTAAAATGGGGATAGTAATAGTATCATTGTAATAGTAATAATCTCATTGGATTATGATGAAGATAAAATAATACATGTAAAATGTATACTGAGCACAACACCTCAGTTCAGTTCAGTTCAGTCTCTTAGCCGTGTCCGACTCTTTGCGACCCCATGAATTGCGGCACGCCAGGCCTCCCTGCCCATCACCAACTCCTGGAGTTAACTCAAACTCACGTCCATCGAGTCGGTGATGCCATCCAGCCATCTCATCCTCTGTCATCCCCTTTTCCTCCTGCCCCCAGTCCCTCTCAGCATCAGAGTCTTTTCCAATGAGTCAACTCTTCGCATGAGGTGGCCAAAGTACTGGAGTTTCAGCTTTAGCATCATTCCTTCCAAAGAACACCCAGGGCTGATCTCCTTCAGAATGGACTGGTTGGATCTCCTTGCAGTCCAAGGGACTCTCAAGAGTCTTCTCCAACACCACAGTTCAAAAGCATCAATTCTTTGGCGCTCAGCTTTCTTTATAGTCCAGCTCTCACATCCATACATGACTACTGGAAAAACCATAGCCTTGACTAGACAAACCTTTGTTGGCAAAGTAATGTATATGCTTTTGAATATGCTATCTAGGTTGGTCATAACTTTGCTTCCAAGGAGTAAGTGTCTTTTAATTTCATGGCTGCAGTGACCATCTGCAGTGATTTTGGAGCCCCAAAAGATAAAGTCTGACACTGTTTCCACTGTTTTACCATCTATTTGCCATGAAGTTATGGGACCAGATGCCATGATCTTCGTTTTCTCAATGTTGAGCTTTAAGCCAACTTTTTCACTCTCCTCTTTCACTTTCATCAAGAGGCTTTTTAGTGCACTTCACTTTCTGCCATAACACCTAGCATGTGTTAAATGCTTAATACAGAGTTTTATTATAATTAGGAAATGGAATTATTTTTCCTTCTTGCTGCTGCTGCTGCTGCTGCTAAGTCGCTTCAGTCGTGTCCGACTCTGTGCGACCCCATAGACGGCAGCCCACCAGGCTCCCCCGTCCCTGGGATTCTCCAGGCAAGAACACTGGAGTGGGTTGCCAGTTCCTTCTTAGATAGTTCCAATAAAATGAGGATAGTTACATTTGCTTTACCTACTTCACCAGAATCTATCTAATTAGCTAGCTTAGTGGTTAAAGCTCTGAATATTTTAACCTCACTAAACATGTTTATTGGTTAGCTCCATGGTCAAGAATTTGACACCCACCTTCAAACCCCAAACTAATGATTAAAAGTTAATAGCCTCATTTTTAGGAGAAATCTCATATTCCATCAATCTTAATTGGCAAACTAGAACAGTATGATTGCAATTTAAAAGATACTGAAGTGTAATCTGAGATGGACCTCCCCCTGCAGTGGAAACACAAAGTCCCAAAACTTCCCTGTTTAATTTCTTATTAGAGTGTCTGTTCTGGATCTAGTTGCTATGATTAGCTAGGATTAATAAACCTTGATTAGTAGCTATGAAACCATGGGCAAGTTCTCTCACCTCTTGATGCCTCGGTTTCCTCATTTATAAAATGGGCATAATAATAGGGTTAGAATGTGGAGGAAGTAAGTTTATATAAGTACTTAAAACAATGCCCAGCAATTGATTTTAAAAATCTTAGCATTGTTATTATCATTACTATTACTACTGCTATGATAGCTAGAGCTGCACATCAAGACTCCCTCAATATAGTGAGTTCATTTGCTGCACCTTTCCCTAAACTAAAGTTCAAATAGAACTTGTTTAATTTAAAAGCACAAATAGCAAATTTTGTCTTGCATGTAAAGTAACCTTGAATTTTCAAGACTTTATTCAGGGATTTCCCTGGGGTCCAGTGGTTAAGAGTCTGCCTGCCAATGCAGGGGACAGGAGTTCCATCCCTGGTCCTGGAAGATTCCACATGCCCTGGGGCAACTAAGCCTGTGGGCTCCACAACTACTGAGCCCATGTGCTGAAATTACTGAAGTCTGTGTGCCCTAGAACATGTGCTCTGCGACAAGAGAAGCCACTGCAGTGAGAAGCCTGTGCACTGCAACTGGAGAGTAGCCCCCCCCCCGCCCCCACAACTGGTGAAAGCCCGAGTGCAGCAGCGAAGACCCAGTGCAGCCAAAAATAATAGATAAATAAATAAGAAGAAAAAGAAAATTTTAAAGACTTTATTCTGTAGCATAGACTAAATGTTGTAAAATATTATTCTTCCATTTTCATTTTGGAGGCACAAGTAAAGATGGATTTATTTTGACAGTGAAAATCATCATCATCAATACGGTTGCAGCATTTTCTCTCTGCTCATTCTGTACTCATCTTTTTTCCAGTTCCAAATATCATTTGCATGGACCTGATGATGTCAAGTATGGATATTGTAGAGGAGTGATAGCTTCCCTTTCATATTGAAGCTGAAGCTTCAAAGAGAAGATTAAAGAAGTGTTTGCTATCTATCTGCTCAGCCCTGATATGAAATTCTCAGAGGCATTTAGGATAAACACAACTCCGTGTGTGTGTTTGCATGCTTTTTTTCTATATATTTCCATTGTGGTCTTTGTATTTTGGCTTAAAATTTCTAGTTTCAGACTTGTTGGAGTCTCTGGCTAAGGGATAATTGTTTTTAAAGTGAAGGATAAGAATTAGAAGATGTTGGCAGGATTTAACTAAATGCCTCCTAAGGAGAGCAGAATTCTCTTGTGCGGAATCATCTTTCCAGAGAATGTAATGAATGCCATCCATAGGATATATTTAACAAGGTAAGATTAAGACTTTTAAGTGAGTCAGCAAAGAATAATCCATGGTGCCCTCCAGTGAGAAATGAGATTGTTCACCTTTTGGCCTTGCCTTTTAGAAGTATCCTCTCTGAGCTCTGGGATAGAGGGGTGTGTGTGTGTATGTGTGCGTGTGTGTGTGTGTGTGTGTATGGACTTCCTTTAGGGTTGTTACATAATAAATAGTTAAAATAAGAAGAAAGGAAAAAGAGGTAGTTTACCAGGGTAGTTTTATATCTCTTGAGAAAGAAGCGAAACTAATATTCCACTTCATGGCATTTTTCTACATCAAGTTCTATATATAATTTTTATTGACTGAAATATTTAATTACAGTATAAAGCAGATTATTGGATTAAATTTAATTTAATTCTTCCTCCATAAACAGCCTTCTTAACATATAACTACTATTGGGAGAAGCAATACTTGATACATGTGAACATATACATCTCCTTAACTAACAAGCGAAACCAGGACACTTTATAGTACATAGAGAAAGGAACTGAAAATGTGTGTGAGTTGGAATGGAGACTGTGGAGGGCAGGGGTCGGGGGAACAGGTAAGAGACTGAGATCATTAGTAACGTTTTATCTGTTTTGACAATTTACCATGAATTGGCCCTTTAACTGCCACTGGGGCGTGGCTAAGTTTTTTTCTCGATCAGTAAGTGAAGATATTTGTTAGCCAAGTTTTTGCTGTTGCTGTCACTAACATTTTGGAAAGACGAGTGTGCACATACAATTTGCACATGTTCATATCCTAATTTCTATTTATACTGAACTAGATAGAGGTTGGGTAATGATTGGAATGGGGAGGGGGCAAGGCAACACCTTGAGAAAAGATGGAAAAATAGGAGTAGAAGATGGAAAATTGTTCACCCTCTTGATAATTTGCTTGGTAAGCTGTGTTTTATAGACAGGAGATTTATGGAGAACTTTTCACTTTGGCCAAGTTCATTGGGAAATGGTAGGGTCTGGTTGGTGGAAATTGACCCATCATACTAATATAAACAAATTATTTAAGTTGCAGCTAGTTTCAATTTACATATGCCCTTATGTCAGTGTGGATGCCCTCTTCCCCAGATGCTGCAACTTTATATTTCCCACCCTTCCCCTTCTCATCCCCTCTCCCCCTTTCCACTGAAGATGTCAAAGCTGTTCTGAACTTTACTTGCCCTCTAACCCAAGCATCTTAGCATTCCTTCACCTGATTGCCAGTCCAGAACTGTTCTGAGAAAGAAAAGGAACAAGAAAAGTCAATTGCAAGGTTTCTTCACGTTTTCTTCTCTACTGTGTTTATTTCCCACAAATTCATCTCTGGATTATACTCCAGAGATGTATACCCCCTGCATATAATCTCCTTCCTCTCCATTTTCTGAATTTTTATGAAGAAATAACCTAGATGCTCACTGGGCTGGTGTTCCTCCCCAAAGTAGCCACACTTTATTTCAGTCATGAACTCAGTTGGTAAAGAATCCACCTGCAATGCAGGAGACCTGGGTTTGATTCCTGGGTTGGGAAGATCTACTGGAGAAGAGATAAGCTACCCACTCCAGTATTCTTGGGCTTCCCTTATGGCTCAGCTGGTAAAGAATCCGCCTGCAATGCCAGAGACCTGGGTTGGGAAGAGTCCCCTGGAGAAGAGAAAGGCTACCCACTCCAGTATTCTGGCCTAGAGAATTCCATGGACTGTATAGTCCATGAGGTTGCAAAGAGTCGGACATGACTGGGTGACTTTCACTTTCATATACTAGAAGACACACCATTATCATCAATGTATTACCCTTTTCCTCATCTTTTTTGGAATATTTTTAAGAATTGGATTAAAACTGTGAACTCTCTCCTTAGAAAAAAAATGCTGTTATGCTCATATATGCCCCTGGGAAGTCAAGATGAGGATAGAAAAATATTCTTTCCACTTAGAGGGATAGAGATTACTATGTTTATAGCCAAGAATTAATATGTGGTGACTGTAAACAAGATTGGGATATGTTGAAGAGCGGGTGGGAGGTGAGGAAATAAAGAAAGACTATAGCCAACACTTGGGAAAATTTCACTGTGATGTGAAAGGAAAGAAGGCAGCAGATGGAGGGACATGAAGGGGGTGAGGGCAAGTTTGCTTTATTTTTATATGAGCATAAATGCTGATGGAAAGGGCCATGTTGAGAGGAAGAGGTTGAATTTATACAAGAGAAAATCGATGTAGAATAATGTAAGTATCCTGTGAAGGCAGGAGGAAATGGAGTCCAAAGTACAATAGACTTTTGTGGGTAGCCACTATATATAGCATTGCTTCTGTGGGGAGGTGGGGGAAGCAATTTAGATTTCAAATAAGTGACTTGCAAATGATCCCTTCTGCTATTGCCATTTCATTATTTGTAAGACTTCAGGGGTTATGGGGTTTGCCAGTCATTTCCCAAAATAAAAGAGGAGATGGAATGATAGACTGAATTGCAAGAGCCCCAGTCTTGGCACGGACACTAAAATATTAGATGACCTTGAGTCAGTTGTTCATACATCACCTGTAAAATTAAGAATTTAGGCCTAGAAGGTATCTGGGGATGTGTTGAGGGGGTGTTTTAGTTGTCATAACAACTGGGGGTGCCACTAGTTTTTGGTGCCCAGAACCAATGATGCTGATTGTCCTATAATACACAAGATAGGTTATCAAAACAAGGACTCGTCCTGCTCAAAGCCTGAAGAGCTCCTTAGGAGAAACCTGGACCATGGTTAGGTAATATTTTAGGACCTTTCTAGCTCTAAAGTCAGACTTATCTAAGGAGATACAGTGAGTTAAATGTCCCTTTCAAGCCTTTAAGAATCTTTCAAATCTCAAGGACAACCCTTCGGTTTTTCTTAGAGTAGATTGTGGCTTTGGCTAGTTATTGACTATTTAGGAAGCTTTTTGGAAGGAGTGCCATTGCTATCATATGCCACGATTGAGAAATACAAGTTTGACTTATCTCCATTCTTTTTCCTTTTATTTCAGATACTTTTGGAATTTTCAGCCCCAAGGTGAGTCCTCTCCAACCATTTATGGTTCATACTAAAAATGTGTAGATGGTATTGTTACTTCTGTATCTTCTAAGTAAGCTTCTCCATAGGGTGGCATTAGCCTTTTCTGAGGAAAGTTAGTGGAGTGTTTAATTAACCTTCACCCTGCTCGGCTCCTTTGCCCTGCTTTTTAGCAATAAGAAGCCCTGATGCTTCTGCCTTCTGAATGAATTCGTGCTAGATTATTTTATAGGACCAAAGCTTTTATTCCTTGAGCTTTGTTAGATGCCAATAGGATCCACTAGCATTCAAATAAAATGGTGGCCGAGTCCATAATAAAAGCCTTGGGAGGGCTCCAACTCAACTAATCCTTCATTGCTCCAGAAATAAATTCCAGTATGTTACCTCCTCAATCACAGTGCTCTTCCACACAGCCTGCCTGTCTGGCAGCAGAAAAATGTCAGAAATGGAGTAGTGTTGAAATTCCCACTAGAACAGTGTTATCACATTTTAATATGAGCCTGGCTGCAGCCTCAGTGCTTCTAATTGCTTTCAAACCATTGTTTTCCTGCTTTTGCTTGATGAACCCAGCATCTGGCATGATTCTAAAAAGTACAACAGACAGCTGTGTGCAAAATTGAAAAAAAGAGACAGGATTAAAACACATTTTTAAAAGGTTCAAAATTGAAAATTTTTCTGATTTCAGTTTGAGGGGGTGCCTTTAAAGTATATGCATTCTTTATTTTTAGTACCCTGGTTGAGAATGTCAGAAACATCATTCTCAATATTAACTATCTCAACTTGTTATAAATGGGAGATTTTTATTTTCTCAGAAAAATCACAGAGCATTTTAAACTAAAATAGCTTTATGAACTATTTTGCTCTATAAAATTTTTTAACCAATTGCAAGCTTTTCCATTTTTTTCTTAACATTATTAATGTATCCATCTCAGTGAGCAGTAGCATCTTAAAAAAATCAAACTGTAATGATACTAGTTTTATTAAAATTTTAATTTTCCTAGCTCATACTTTGAAGTCTACAAAGGTTTTCTTTAAAAGCAAACTTTAAAAATAAAATATTATATTTTTAAAGTTTTTAAACTTTTGTAAATTATAACCATAGCTTTTGTAACATTTTAAATAATGTGATATGGTGTTACTGTATATCTCACTGTCCTAAAGCACTTATGGCTGAAAACATAGGTTGAGAATAGAGAATTATATGTACTAATGTAGCAGTTTGTTTTGCAAAATGTGAAATATGCTATTCAAGAAATGGCCCTATAGTTCAGGGTTTAACAGATGCTAACCAAAATCCACAGGGGGCAGAATATGAATGTAAACTGGCAGAAATGAATGGAACTGTGAAGATAGAATTAATTACCTAAAGGAGAAATAAAGAATTAGTGTCAGAGATGTGGTACAGTAATGTGTTGAGAAGAGAAAATAATTTTAGAGCTTAACACAAGGGACTGTGTGGGGCTCAAAAGACAAAGCACACATCTCACCAGATTCTTGTAATAGTGGTATTATAGTCATCTTCCAGCATAGGGCAACTTCTACACAGTCTTTCTCTTTTAGAAAGAAGGCAGAGGTACAGCAGCCAAGGAGACAACTGAAAAGAGTTCATTTAGATCAGAAAACTGTTTACTTCTTGACAATGATTGGATATGTGTAGCAAATTGGATATTCTTTGCTCATTTGGAAGTAATGTAAGGAAAGATAAAATAGAAAACCCATGTACATGTGGCTTGCCCCCAGCTTTGTTCCTCCCACTAAGACAGTTTTGAGGGGCAGAAGAGGAAAGAAAGGGTATCTTTTACTTTGTCCTTTTGGTTAGATCTTAGCAGATTGTTTGCTTCTAAAATGTAGGTTGGCTGGGAGCTGGTCTATTTAAGATACTATGGGGCAATTTGGGATTATGAAAAGAATAAGAATATGTAAGAAGTAGAACAGATGGCAGAAGTATTTTAAGAGCCCTGGAAGACTAAGTAGTATTGGGAAGGGAGTGAAGAAGGACAGAAATGGTGGCCCCAAACATTCCTGGCATTTTTATCTGTGGCAGGATTTTTGTGCAGGAAGGTGATTGGATGAATTTTATTAACTCTGTGCATCTCCCTAAACACACATGCATATTCTTCAGAATATTTGTACAAAAGTCTGGTACCTAGAGGGAAAATAGTCCTTAGTTACAGAAGAGTTGACACAACGTGCTGAAAAGATAACCTTTAAAAGAAAGATACTTGGGAGAGTAGACCTAGAGAAGGATTTCAAGCAAAGCATTTCTTATCCGTCATTCCATTCAATGCCAGGTTTAATGCGATAGAAGAGTGATCGTGGAATAGTATCGGGAGAGTTTTGTCCCTGTTCTGGAGAAGAAACAGGGTGTGGTAGAAAGAGCATGGATGTTGAGGCCTAATAATCCTGGGTTCAAGTCTCACTATACCATTTAGCTAAAGGTTATGTGAACTTAGCAAGTTGCTTCATTTTTCTGAATCCTGGCTTCCTTATCTATAAAACAAAGATGTGCTAGACACTGTGTGAAGTCTTTTACATGCATTATCTTATCTAACCCTCAGAACAGCCCTATGGAATAAGTACTGTTAATATACCCATCTGATAGATGTGGCTACTGAGGCAGAGAGTGGTTAAGAGAATTGCTCAAGGCCAATCTCCTCAAGGAGTCTAACTTAATCAGTATGACTTTGTAACATGTACTCTTTTTAGAAAACATAAAAGCTTTATTGTGATATAATTCACATAACAAAAAATTAACCCTTTAAAAGTATGCATCAGTGGTTTTTTACTTTAGTCACTGAGTTGCACAACCATCACCGTTGTCTAATTTCAGAACGTGTTCATCACCCTAATAAGAAACTCCATGCTTATTAGAATTCTAGAGCCCAGTATCTTCACTGCTGTATTTTACTGCCTCATTGCAGGTTGTCATGAGGACTAATAGTAATAACGTGTAAGTCCTAGCACGGTGACTGGACATAGTATAGTTTCTGTTCATGGTGTTATGATAATTCTTTCCTTCCATTTTCACCTAAATTTTCATATTCATCCACTGTTTAACTTCCTGAATGATGTTCATTTAAAAATAATGCAATAGGAAGAAAAATAATCCCAATAATTTATTACTTTAATATAGAAGGGACATAAATGAAAGACCTCTTTTAATGGGCTTAAACAAAATTGTAAAACATGGGAAAGACTTTTTATTTTTATTTTTTACTGAGATTCCTTTGATAATTCAAGCCCTGTTTACTTTGAAAACTTTTTCTCTACTTAAATTACTTAAAATTATAAAGAAAATACATTGGAATCTTTGCTATAGAACTTTACCATTTCAGCAATCAGATATTTAAAACGTGATATTGCTCAAATTTCTGCAACAATATTAGCTTTACCTTTTTAGATAGCCATAGTGCTTGATGGTATTGATCCTAGTGACAGTTACAATTAGAAAAAGTTTCAGTTACAAGGCATAGTGTTTATAATTTAAATTTATTGCTATAAAACTTCTTCATGAGTATTAGAAAAATTGCCCACCATGGACCCAGAGTCGAAAACAAATGATACAATATTTAAATAAAAATTTAAGAAAGACCATGGGAATATCATAAATATATATAACAAAATGGTATTTTTTTCTGTCCAATGGTCCCTTACATTATACTTGCAATAATGGTAAATATGGACCAGTGAAATTTCTTGCCAGCTTGAAGATTCTTTGAGTATCTGCATAGGTGATGTAGAGGGTTTATGAGAAAATTACTTGGTATATTTCAATATGGAAACTTTCCACTATGTGAATCTTAAAAATCTTATTTTGAAGTGGCAGGCCTATATCCCTTGTCAAAGTGAATTGATGCCAAAAAATACAGCTTAGCAAAAGCAAATAATACAAAATGAATAAAGAAAATGTTAGTATAAAACCACATTAACTATAGATTAAAAGAGATTTAAAAGCCATATCAACTAATGTGTGAACCTTATTTGCATCCTGAATCAAACTATAAAATCTATGAGAGAATTAGAAATTTGGACACTGACTGGATTTTTTATGTTGAGAATCAACTGCTAATTTTTTAGGTGTGACAGTGACATGTTTATATTTGTATGCTGTGATATTTGAAGATAAAGTAATAGATTCTGATGTATTATTCAAAATAATATGGGAGAGGAAGAAATAAATAGGGTGGGGTGTAGATGAAATAAAATGGATCATAAATTATGTTGAAGCTGGACAGTGTGTACAAGGGGGGTTATTATACTTTTTCCTACCTTTGTACATTTAAAAAATTCACCATAATGCAAGAATAAAAGAAAAAATCTAGTTTGAAATGAATAAAAAATGTAATGATATTTTGTTTCTAGTATGAAACCTGGTACATGAAAGCATAAGATACTTTATGTATCTTGGACACAAAATACATAAAACAATGAGGGTTTTTTAAGTTTTTGTTTCAAGTTTAATGTTTTATTAAGGAAACAGCATGAGCTTTGAAGTTAGATCTGAATTCGAATCCCAGTTCCTTTACTAACAAGCATTGTGAGCTATAGCAAGTGACATCACCTTCTCATTTACAAAATCTTCTAATAATATCTATGTGTGTGCATGTGCTGTCCTTCAGTCGTGTCTGATGCTGTGCAACGCTGTGGACTGTAGCCCACCAGGCTCCTCTGTCCATGGAATTCTCCAGGCAAGAATACTGGAGTGGGTTGCCATGCCCTCTCCCAAGGGATCTTCCCGATCCAGGGATCAAACCTGCGTCCCTTGCGTCTCCTGCATTGGTAGGCACGTTCTTTACCACTAGCGCCACCTGGGAAGCCCTAATAATATCTTCTTCACACTTATTATGAGTTGTAATGAATTTTAATAAGATGATGAACTCATGAGGAGTGCTTGCCGCTTGGTAGGCGCTTACTGAAGTGGTAACAAGTATTATGTTTATGTTTCAAAGTAGGGCTATGCAAGTAAATCTATGTATGGAACTTAGGTAATATATATTCACATATCTTTCCATAATATTCATCCATTCCAGCTGAACCCTGGTATAAGGCCATTTAACTCACCATATATATATATATATGTACTGGAGTATATGTATATATACATATATTTGTGAGATTTTGTGCTTAAAGGCTGTGTGTGCAGACTTTTTGTTGGTAGGCACTTCAGAGGTTAGATTTATGAGCTTATTGCTCTGTAATGTCTGAGACATGTTGAATCGAAGCATGGATGTCACTTTCCTTCTCTTTTCTTACTATCACATACTTGGAGCATGTAGTTATGACAACTACAAGAAGCAAGCCATTAAAGCAGCAAAGAAACACCATCTTAGCACTAAAAAAAGGAGAGAAAGGTTTCCCTTTGAAGTTGAAGAGAAGTGTTTTTGACTTAATGGAGTGTACAGTGATTTTACAAGTTTTATTTATGAAAATACTCTTTGCATTCATGCCAGAAGGTTTTAGCACAGTCATAAGTAGGATTTACACAAAGAAACATAGCCGAAATTTATGATGTGTTTGCAAATGTAAGAAAAAGTCTGAATTTACAATATTTGTAATTTATTGTTAAGTGTCTTTCTATCACTATTCCTGGAATGCTAATATTTTATAAACACAAGTGTTGGTTATGAACCTAGAATATCCTAACCTATACTACTTTTTAAAAAGAAATCTTCCAGAATGTTTTCCATGTCTTTTGGGAATTTAACAGGGGGAAATGTACACGGGTCGAATGCTCCTGCCTTTGGCTTTAGCCCAAACTTTTAGCATCAACAATCTTGACAGCTGCTTTTGTGACTTGACTTCCTTTGGACCTTTCTCCCCTTTCCTTATTTGCTACATGTTATACAAATTAATCTGTAGAAAGTGGAAGTATACATACACATTGTTTTTGAATTTAATTACTGACTTTGATACCTTTTCAAATATTTTACTTCCTATACATCTACTGGTTGGGTTTTTCTAGAGTGGAATAATGCAATAATGCATTTTTAAATTAATGCACTGTTTTGCAGCTTCTATCAAAGGTTAGTTTTTTTTTTTTAACAAAAAGGCTCACTTTTTTCCTTTCTAACCTTAAAATTTTCTAAGGCTTTGATGTCCTTTGTAAAGTCCCATCTTGGCATATGTGATCTTGAGACACAAGAAAAAGAACTGACTTTCATGCAGGCAAAAGAACTCATTTGAATCAGATGCTGCTGCCTTCTGTATTCCCTATACAATATATTATACGCACAAATGTTCTTTTATAGCATTGTTTGGAATAGCAAGGACTCCAAACAGCCTAAATGCTCAGCAATAGGGGACTAGTTAAATAAAGTATGTTATATGCATTTAATGGAGTGCTACATAGAGATTAAAGGAATATATATGTGTATCATGGAGAGCTCTCCAAGGCATATTGTTAAATGAAGAGCGCAGTTTGGACAGTGTACTCTGTGTGTATGTGTGTATGTGCACACACATGCATGCAAGTTTGCTTGCTTTTATTTGTATATAGTATATTTTTGGAAGGATACACATGAATCTATTAACCATGGTACCCCTGCTGAGGCAGGTACCAGTATGAGTACAGAGAGAATCTTTGTTATTTATATCGTTTGGTGCGATTTGAATTTTCACCATGTGCATTAATTATTTTTTGGCTAAAAATTAGTTAAAAGTGAAGTAAGTCTATTTCTGCTAATATGAAGCAACCTCCAAGATAAATGATTAGGAGGAAAAGCAGGATACAAGATAAGACAAGTGCTACCTTTGTTGTTTTTTTTTTAAACAAAAAGACTTACTACTCTCACAGACACTTGTTATATTTAGACAGAAAATTCATAGAATACCCACAAAACATATTGCTTCTGGAGAGAAGAACCATGAGAAGGGAAGAAAGATGAGCTTTCATTACACTCCTTCTTGTAATGTTTGAAATTTTTGCTCTGGGCATACTTAACTTTTTTATTTAATAAAGCTCACTGTAGTTAACAATACTGTATTGTGTATTTGAAGGTTGCTAAGAGAGTAGATTTCAAAAGTTCTCATCATAAGAACAAAATTGTAGCTATGCAAGGTTATGGATGTTGACTAAACTTACAGTCTTGGTGGAGGAGTCTTAACTGTTAATGTATTTTCAACTCATTAAAAGTTTATGGAAAATCCCCCCCAAATTTCTTAATGTATACATGTATTAAATCACTATGATGTACATCTAAGACTAATACAATATTGTATGTCAATGATATATCAACAAAGCTTGGGAGAAAAAGAAGCATGCCAAAAAACTTGATTTAATACAGTAGCTCTTTTTCAATAGAATCATGATTTGGTAGTTTATATCCATTCATGTTTTTTCCTTGTTTATTTTTACATATGAATTTATAGGTGAGATCCTGATGATATAAAATAGCAGTATTCTCTGTTGTTTCATGTTTGGAAACCAGTATTACATAAGTGTGGCAAGTTAACCTACCACTTAAAAGTGTACTTTAAAATAAATAATAAAATAGGATCATATAATACGCATGGTAATTGATAAAGAATACCTTTTTACCCTATCTTAGTCTTTCTTTTTTGCATGCGTAGTAATTAAAAGTTCATGGAACCTCTGATTCTTGTCATTATGTAGATGGCAAAGAAAATAAAATGATAAATTAATGACTGCTTTAATTTTATTTGATTAGCCTGGAAACTTGTTGAGGAAAAAAACATAAACTATTTTTTCTTAGATAGAATTATCCCTGGATCAATACAGAAAATCAGGTAAAGAGTACAGTTCTGTGTTCTGAACACAGAATTTTGGTGTAAATATTAATTTACTTCAGGAATTGTGCCTCTAATGAATTTTCATGGTTTGGACCCAAAGTGTTGAGAGAAATCTCTGGTTAATTTGAATATAACATTTTTGGGGTTTCTGCTTAAAATTCGTTGTGAATAAGCCCTTGGACTTGAAAGCCAGTGAGTTTGTTTGATATCTGGAGACTGAATAAGGTGATGGTTAAGCCCAATTCTCTTATATAGCATTTCACTGTGCTTCTCAGCAACACATACTTCTCTTGGAAACTTGTTTAATAGTTATTGTTTACCAGGAGAGGGTGGGATGATTTGGGAGAATGGCATTGAAATACGTATAATATCATATATGGAACGAGTCGCCAGTCCAGGTTCAGTGCACAATACTGGGTGCTTGGGGCTGGTGCACTGGGACGACCCAGAGGGATGGTATGGGGAGGGAGGAGGGAGGAGGGTTCAGGATGGGGAACACATGTATACCTGTGGCGGATTCATTTCGATATTTGGCAAAACCAATACAATATTGTAAAGTTTAAAAATAAAATAAATTAAAAAAAAAAACAGAAAAGGAACTGTTAAGTTGTGTACAAGGGGAGTTACATGATATATAAAATAAAGATTCCAGCCAGTACTAATACTTGAGAGGCAGAGTGGAAGAACCAATCTCTGAACTTGTCTATCCCTGTCAGCTGACATGCACTTAACACACACTTGCCAGTTTAGAAAGTTCTTGAACACAGTTCATCTCTAAAAGGCATTTCCCTAAACTTAAAAAGTGATACCACTTTTCTTAAGATTAGTGCACTTTCCTTGTTAGTGCTACCCCAATAAAGATGGAAAAATAAAATTTAAATACAAGGAGATACTTTTCCATGTGAAACTTCTGTTCCAAAAAAGGCCAAACATTGAACAGATTTGTTGATATTAAGAGGCTTTGGTTGTTAATGTTGTTAAACACATACATGTTGTTATTTTCATACATGAACAGGAGTTCCTATTAAGCAGAGGGGCAAAAGGAGGCTGAATTTTGTCACTTTTTGCCATTCCAGCTTTAGTGGTATTGGAGGCCTATGTTAATCACAAAGAAAACTCACCTTTTCTTCAGTATGTTAAAAGATGTTTTACGTTTTCAGGCTTGCTTATCTTACCCATAGTACCTTCTTTATTATACGTTATTTTATTTTTACTTCTTTGTCTTTTGTGAAATTTTCTTATATCTGCCTGTAGACAGTGTAGTCCCATTCTTCTTCAGCAGGAGATATTGAAATCCAAGTGGGCTTATAGTTTCCCTCAAGAAGTAATATAAGCTGATTGGGATATGATAGATCCTAGGATGCGTCAGGACAGGGACTAGGTGCTGAGGTCCACTCAGTTTATTATTTGAGAGAAAGGAAAAGAGGGAAAGAGAGCAAGATAAATCAAATAGTAATAAAATTGCTACATTCAGAGTTAACGA
The DNA here is from genome assembly GCF_019923935.1 of Bubalus bubalis. Lineage (NCBI taxonomy): Eukaryota > Metazoa > Chordata > Mammalia > Artiodactyla > Bovidae > Bubalus > Bubalus bubalis. The sequence goes on along the minus strand of NC_059159.1, from coordinate 24,936,572 downwards.
CATATTTTTGAGGCGTTTTCCTACTATGAGACTTAAGTATGGTGGTGCCAGAAAGGAAATGTGTTCTATAGCTAGGCCAGGTCAAAGCTGTATTTGGGTGTGGAACACGTTGCCTCACTTTTTCTGAAGCAGCATCAAAATATCCAGGATCAAACAAAATCACACAGACGTCACTAGAAAAAAATTCAACATATTGATCTGACTAAACCCAAAATGTTGTATTTTTTTGTAAGCATGAGCTTCATGCTAAAAAGTGGTATTTCTTAAAAAAATCACTGCAACAATACTATAATAGGTACATTTGAACCTATAAATCGGACCAGCTCCTTCTTGACCAAATAATTGACCACATTTGACTTTGTTAGTTTCATGCATAATATGACTACCAGTATTCCCACTACTTATAATAAATTATACTTTTGATTTTATAGATTTACCTTGCTGAAGTAAAAAAAAATACTGATATTAATGGCACATGCCATAAATTCAAGTCATTCAGTATGCTTTGCCTTTGAGTAATAATTGTAATTTACAAAGCATGCATATATGGAGACTGTACAGCTCAGTGAATTAGAACAAGATCTTAGTAATCAGACAAGGCGGGGTCAGAGCCACTTATGAGTCACCTGTATGACTTTGGGTAAATTGTTTAATCTCTGGATCTCAATTTCTTTATCTGTAACTTTGGATTAATAGTATATCACAGGATTATTTTGTAGATTAAATGAGATAGTACCTAAAGGGTCTTGACCCAGAGCCTGTAATCAGTAAGAGTTCAGTTAGCTATTATATTTTTATTGTTACTAGAGCTGCTTTCTCCTATAAGTCAAAACATGTTGAAAATTCAGTTGAATAGCTTCATAGTAAGACTTAAACGCTAAGAATACAGTGGAAAACAGAACAATGAACCAATAATGTCAGTTATGATTGCCTGGCTGCCATATAATAAATGCATTCATTTTATAGTATATGTACTATACTATACTACCAAATACCTAGATTTACATGTTTTGAATTCTGTCAACATCTCATTCCTATTGAAAATATTCAGACTCAGCAGGTCCCATTTTAGTAGCAGTTGAACAATAACAGTGGTGGATGGAATGTGTTAGCGTAAAGCCAGAATGATTGCTGACAGGCGTAATTTGCTTTATGAAGTGTGCATTGTCACATATACAATTATCTGGTTTATATTTTGCTGTCAGTCTTCCAGTTTGTTAATGTCCAGGAGTTATGTCTTTATGTGAAACCTAAGAAGGGTTAAAAATCTCAGCATTTGCGGTGTGAGTCAGGGGAAGGAAGAAAAGAGCAGAGGGTTCACACAGTGGCTACCTTTTTTTTTTTTTGAAGAATTAGGACGATGCTACACACTGCAGCTCACCCTACTGGTCAAAATGAAAAACTGTATCATGAAGGATTTTTTTTTTTTTTTAAAGGAAGGAGAAAAAAGAAACTTTTCCATTGGCTCCCCTGGGCGTTTTCCTGTCCAACTCACCCCTGACAGATGTAGTTCGTTCTGGAAGTATTATTAAACCATGCTCCCCTTTTGGTTGTTGGAGTGATTCTGCTATAAGCATCCAACCCATTTGATTCCATTTCTTATCATTTAAACCATGCTCTCTCTACAAATGAGATCCCTAAAGGTTCTTAAAAAGTCTGTGATTCTTTGCATGATTTATACAATTAGAATAAACAGTATTCCAAGCTAAAAAACAGTCATAGGCTCAATTTATTTCTTGTACATTCAAGATCTAGTTGGAGCAACTTTTTAAAAGAATGATAAATGGAAACTTTCTTTACCTGGGCCGTCATTTGTTCTGTAGACTTAATGACATTCAGTACTATTATACTCACTTCCAGGGCCTTGGGGGAAAAAAGAATATTTATACATTGAGTTATGGCTAGATGTAGGAGGACAAAAGAAAAAAAAAAAGATGGGCAGGAAGTCAGGCTCTATAGAACAGAGAAGAATTTGAGACCTTCACTATACATGGATTAATCACAAGAACTAACCATGCAAATCGAAATGGATATTTAGAAATAGGTGAAGCCTCTAAGATGTTCTGTGGGAAACACCATACATTTTCTAATGCATGAGTATGTGCAATATGGTATCTAATTTATAATGGAAGTGTTGACAGAACTTTAGATTTGGTGTTACAAATGTTCTCCAGAATATGTTTACATGTGAATAACATTTCACATATATGGACATGTATGTACTCAATATATTTCTTTAGTTGGTATTATATTTAATAATTTAGGTGAATGGTTATAAATACGGAATAATAAGCTGAAGTTTTACTAATCTTACCTTAGTTCAGCTTTGGGAACTGCATTACTAGGAAATTGGTCCATGAAAATCTGGCAATATTAATGTTATCAAGCATGACAACTAACTGGATTGGATCAGAGACCTTTATTTATGACATTTTGTTCAAGATTTATTAATTTAAAGAAGAAGCTTGTATCTCACGGGTTCTTAAGTATTAAATAGAGTCAGAAGTTGTATATTCCCTTTCATTGTCAACAATGAAAGCAAAAACAATTCAACTTTACATTTATTTCATTTTCCTTATATTATCCGGAGATACTTGGTGAATTAATAGCAAACCCTAGAAAATTTTCAACCATGCCATATAGTTGGTTGCAGATGTGCATAAAGTTTTTATAATATAGCTCATAATTAATTAGGAGAAAAGTAAAAGTTAATGACTTCATAGTAACATGAAAAAACACATTGAGCCTTTGCATATTGAATAAACAAACATATATTTATATGTTGTATTTATTATTCTTTGGTTTTATGCTTATGTTTTATGCTTTTTTATTTTTTCTGTCTTTTAAAATTTTTCTCTTATTTCTTGGTAAAATCATCATTATGGTTTGTTTTTATCCGCAAATAGTACCTGCAAGTTCAGAATCAGATGGATTTGCCGTGAGTCAAAATAGTTACGAGGGGAGCATCATCATGGCTCATTTTCTCCCCTGTTTCATTTGGAATTGAATTAGGAAATGAAAGTTTTTAGCAGTTTAATTCACTTCTCCATAAAGTTTATGGAGCAGCAACAGCTGGTTGAATTCATGGCAGAAAAAGCCAACTTCAAGTGGCCAAGCTATTGTTTCAGAATTAAGGGAGAAAACTCATTAGCTGTTAATGAAAACACAGGGAATAAAAACAAATAGCACAGAAACCCTAGCAAATAATTACCTTACACCTGACACAAAGCTGCTTTATCTTTCTGCTCCAACCCTCAGAAATTCCCACCTTATCATTCTATGGAGCATGAATGAAATTGAGTTTGACTTGAAGGAAAGAATAGAGAAGCCATCCTCCTTACAGGCTCCTCAGCACCATACTCAGTGGAAACCTGCCACTGATAATACTAAGGGGTGTTTCTGGTGCCCAATTCTTATGATACTTAGGATTAGAGGAGCAAACTACCAGCTAATAGCAGGTGAACCCTTAATATAGTTCCTCCAGATCTTGTTTAGAAATACAAAAGGAAGGGACTGAAGGTAGTGGATGTGATTAATGGAGATATTGTGTGTTAGAATATATATATCTGGATAGAAATATATTGATTCTGAGCAAGTTGCAATGGGAAAGAGTGTCTGTAGTGGCTAGGGTCTTGCTTGTGAGAAAGCCACTCAAAGCAGGTGGAGTTCTAAGCCCTAATTGTAGAGCTACTGAATGGAAATGTCTGTCACTATAGTTTGTGATCATTTATGTCTGATCCCACTGGACTGTGGTTGTGGCCACTTGTAACTGCAATTCTAAGAGCTGTAGATGAGTCCAGAGATTACTTGCGATTATGTTTTAAGAAAAAATTATGTTCTAAACTTCAACAAATCCAAAATGACCACAGTAATTGTTAGTTCTTCTATAAAATTTTTCACCCATGCATCTTGAATAATTGTAATCATTTTAATTACATGGGAGTGTCTATTTATATGTCACTGGCTTTTTTTCTGTGTGTGTCCAGGGGAGATGGGCCACTTGATATGACACTGAAAACACTTACAGCTACATTTCCCTCATCAGGAACTAATTACACTTGGATGTAAAACATATTTTTAAATGTTTCCCCCACTGCAATCATTTTTAGTACTGACCTAGGCTCTATTTTTCCTGCATTGAGTTGTTTACCTTTGTTGTTGTATACTTTACAGAGTCATGGTCTTGTATTTAGCACAGAGGTAGCTGTTAAAAACTCACCTGGAGTAACTATGTTTAGATACCATAGGAATCACATGGAAGTGACTTTTCCATCTGAAGTTAATAATGCATGCATGCATGCTAAGTCACTTCAGTTGTGTCCAGCTCTTTGTGACCCCATGAACTATAGCCACCAGGCTTCTCTGTCCATGGGATTCTCCAGGCATGCCAAATCCAGGCAGGTATTTTGGATAATACTTTACAAATGGAAGCTCTAAATATAACTGAATTGGATCCTGTGACAGGAAAAGGACACTAGTGGGAAAACTGGTGTAATCTGAATGAGGTCTGTGGTTTAGTTAATAGCAGTGTACCAATGCTAATTTCTTGATTTTGACAAGTATATACTAGTTATGTAAAAAGTTGACATTGGGGAAATTGGTTGAACAGTATGTAGGAACTCCTTGTACTATCTTTGCAATACTTAGAATAAATCCACAACTATTCCAAAACTTAAAAGCTCATTTAAAATAACAAAGCAAAGCAAAGCCCCTCCTGATTTGCTTTTTTTTAAAAAAGCCTAGACTGCTAGAATATGTAAGAGTGGATTTGTCAGATTTCTGGAGCAAGCAGAAAACTTTGAGTCTGGAGTGACAGTTGATAAATAATGTCCATTATGTCCTACAAATGTTAAATTTTGCTTGGCAACCCATATGACTACTTTTTAACTGGATCTTTGTTTGACTCAAAAATTTTAAATTCCTTTAACCTCACAGCTCACTTTCAGGTTGCCTGCCAGGCTGTACATTTAGATTGCCTTGATAATATCATTTCAGTGGATTTGCAGTGATGTAAAATTTGAGAATTTTAGCCCTCAGTTCAGTATTTGAGAATTTTTCTGCTTATAATAGAAATTTCTCAGTAGTACTTTAGCAGAACTATAAGCTTTGTATCTTGATCAAGTAACCTAGTAAAACACAGCATTTCTTCCCACTCTAGCCAGTGACTGTTGTGTGAGGGGTTTGTTTGTTTTAATTTTACTTTTATTCTCCACAACAAACTCCACAGTTTATTTTTAAAGTCCTGTATCTGCAGGTGTTCAACTCAGTTATGGACGTCTACCTATCATTGGGTGTCTGCAGAGGAATCTAGATATGATCATCTAATTTATGGAAAGAGAAGGCTACAGCTTTCCACTTTTAATCATTTTATATCCTCCCTATCCTTCTAGTTTAATTGTAGGAAATAAACCTTTAAAGTGAGGCAATACAGATTCTATGTAGGTTGTTCGGTTTCACTGCTCCCTAGTTGAAATCCAGGGCCAAAACTCTACAGTGTTTACTGAGATTAGCATTGGTGATTTCCTTTGGAAATTAGTATTTGAGATAATATTAAATTCAGTTGAAAATCCCCTTTTCATGTTTGTGAAATGAACTGGGCAGCTGTTGGTGTCCTTTCATCAGCAGACTGTACCTCTGTTTGGGGGATTTTGAGTAAAGCCATTTGCAGTGCAGAGCCTTTTCTTCTGGTTTCTGAATGAAGTAACATCTTCTTTCTAAACCTTTTAAAGTGTTGTAATAGCATGGGCCACTTCTACAAAATATAATCCACTAGTGTGTCAAAAACTCCCAAAAGAGATTAGCATTATTTTAATTGCCTTATTCAGAATTGTATATACATTACCTTTCATCAAAGCAATTTTGCAGAACAAATATTACCTTCTTAGGGTTTTTAGACTTCCTAAGAGGTGGTTGCATAGGCTATAAACGAGAATTATAAAGAGAACTTCCTTAAAATTGCAAAACAAGTAGTGATTTAAATTGAAATAGTCCAGATTCTCTCCAAATTTTACTTCTCTTATTTTTTAACAAAGGAAAGAATCTTGACCTTGCTGCTGCTGCTGCTAAGTCACTTCAGTCGTGTCCAACTCTGTGCGACCCCATAGACGGCAGCCCACCAGGCTCCGCACCCCGCTCCGTCCCTGGGATTCTCCAGGCAAGAGTACTGGAGTGGGTTGCCATTGCCTTCTCCGCTTGACCTTGCTACACTGTATTATGTATAGAAGTTTAACTCTTTGTGTAATTTATTCTATTTCATTTGGAAATAGAGGCATTCAGGGTAAAGGCTGTAATTAGTGGGATATTTTTATAACTATGTTTTCATTTTAAGTGTGATGGGGAAATTTCTTTCTGGTGGCAAAAGGTCTCCTCACTTTAACAGTTTCTAAATTCTAGTTAGTTGAATGGAAGATTTCCCATCCAGGTAGGTTGGTTCTATAAATTATTTATATGTTTCTCTTATGTTAATAGATATATATATGTATATATTTGGTAAATAAAAAAATCTGGGCTTCCCTGGTAGCTCAGATGGAAAAGAATCTACCTGCAATGCAGGAGACCCAGGTTCAGTCCCTGGGTTGGGAAAATCCCCTGGAGAAGGGAATGGCAATCCACTCCAGTATTCTTGCCTGGAGAATTCCATGGACAGACCATGGAGTCACAAAGAGTCAGACACGACTGAGTGACTAACACTGGCCTCTAGAAGGAATCTACAAAGACATTTATTAAGATGTCAGAAGTATGACCTTTTTTCTTTCTTTTTTGTCCCTCAGGGGGAGACCAACCTGAAAATTACCTTGGACAGGACAGCTCCGATGATAATCACAGTGGAACTCATGGCCCTTCTTTTACATCAGATGCACCTTTTTTGTCAGATTATCAGGATGAGGGTGAGTGTCATCTTTCTGTCTTTAGGATGACCATACTTTTATACTTTTTGTCCTGGGGTCTTTGCCTCTCAATCTAGCAGTCTTCAGAAGGTTCTCTGTATTGGTAATCACTCGTTTGCAAAGAACAACTATTTGTTTCATTGTGGTGCTATCCTCCTAGATAATTCAATAGTTCTCAAGTTAATGTACTTAGGGAAACACTAATTCCATATTGGAGCAGGAAGACATCATTATCGATCTTTCTATAAGAACTGTAGCTGAAAAGCTAAGAGACCTTTTTAAGATTGCAGGGCCCAGTTTAACCTTCTTTCATATTTTTTAGCTTCAGTGAAGTTCATGAGAATTAAGAGCATTGTTTAATGATTATTGAATTATTGATATATTGAGGATTATTTGAGACTCTTGAGCTTATCATATTATAATAGGATATCATTTTTACCCATACTCACATCTCTCTGACCATATTGATGTTGTCTAAGGGGAAGGGAAAATCACAAGAACCATAATGCAGATCTTCCTGGAACATCCATTTTATTTGAAGATTTGGGAATGGGAAGAGTTAAATAATTCAACCCTTATAAACATTATATTAGAAACACATTGGTATGTAATATAGTGGCATGCAAAATATATATGAATTTTTAAGATACACGAATATAAAAAATTTGGCATGGTGGCTGCCAGTTTCTGGCTCAGGCTCAGATATCCCAGGGGTGGGAGTTCACTGTGCCTCTTCTGGCATTTGGCCACTTGAACAGAAGGTTTGATCATCATTGATGCACATGGTTATCTTATCAAAGTCTCTCTTGTGCCTTTGCAGTGTGTGTGTGCTGGGGGGATGTCGAAATGCTACTAAACTGAATATTAAATTGGAAGCTTATTATTCACTTAGGGATTGGGAGTAAAGTTGGTAAATTATTCTTTATTTTTCTTTATTAGTCTGTGATCTTGGTATTTATTTTTCTTCCAAATTTCCCTCTGACTTTGGCATTTTCCAAGTGTTCATAATCCCTGCATTCCCTTCTCCTTTTAATTTGTCATTAATTCTTATTTCATTTAGCCGTTTTGGTGATTTTGTATTTTCTTATTTTCGTTGAATTGATAACCACCAAACAGAACTATAGACTCAGTCACACAGAAGCAGTTTATTTTGTTTGAGCTTTGTATCCTAGCTCAATTAGTAATACCTAAGTTTTTATACTAAAAACATCATTTGGGTTGAAAGCTTAATAATTACATTGGTAGCTGATTAATAATTATACAAAATTAACAGTGCAAAACAAAAAATTTGTTTTGTTTCTTTTTGATCAATCTAATGCTTGACAGAATTAGAACAATAGTACCTCATTAATCCATAGGTCACTTACTTAGTATTTCCAGCTTTCCCAAACACAACTGAGAACAGTAAGTAAGCCAGAAAGACCTCCAAGTGGAAATAGTATATTTAAAATGTTTTCATTAAAAATAGTTGAAGTTAAAGAAAGTGATTAACATTGAGAGATAAACCTATTACCTGGAAAATCCCAAAGCACATTAAAGTTGAAAGAATTCCCAAAGTGTCACTGTTAATAGTAGAGGTAAGAATAGACTTGTTTATTTGACTGTAGGATGATAAGATATGTTTCTGCAAAGTATTGAATCTAGCAAAGTGCCTAGTGCCTGATGGATAATGGGCACAATAAATATTTGTTTCCTTCCCCTGAAAAATAAAGATATGTACATTTCTTGTGAAATTAAAGAGATGCTTATAAAATTTTAAGTAAACTTTATATCCTATTTTACTAGATTACACCATTATAGAGAACAGTAACATTTCATATGCTATTTATTCGTTATTTTAACAAATACTTATTTAGAGATTATAAGGTAATGCTGTGCTAAGCTATTAGGCAGTAAAAAGTCAAACACAGTCCTTGCCCTCATGAAGCTGACTATCTCATTGGGAAAACACACTATTAATACATTGACAAATGGACAGATATAAATACTGATGAGATAGCTACAGTGATCCATGAGGAACAAAAGATTAAAAAAAATTTTATTTATAGTAACATTATTTTAAACACTTGGAATTTTTATCTTTATTAGAAAAATGAAAGATCAGTCCTAAAATTTTTCAGCTTGGTTGCCTTCCAGCTCTAGCCAGATCAGTATCCTAAACGTACAGTTATGCAAGGATGCAGTCTGACCCATTTGGCCATAACTTCAGTGATGAGAAGCAATAGCCATGGTGCGTGTCGTGTTTGGGTCATGCTTTTGCGAAAACTACAAAGAGATCTAGAAGAATATAGAAACCTGACCAGGTGCACAGCATAAAATGAAAACCAAGGTTACATGCTAAACCATGCATAAAAATGAGAGCATGTTGCTACCTAATCACAATTCCTTCCCCTCTTCCTTTGTAAATTGCCCTCAGTCTGAGAATGTCAGGCTATAGCCTATGGAGAGTTACCTACAAACAAGAGCATAACCCCATAATCAGGAATGAAAACTTGCTAACAAGTAATAAAATTTAGATTTATAGACTTAGGAAGACATAGTTTCTACTATACTGAAGGAAAATTTTTTTAGTATGAAGCATTCAATACAGCAACTACAAAAGCCAGCCAACTATGAAGCTCAAAATCTGATTGCTCTCATTGTCCAAAATATACAATGGATATATAATTACAAAGAACCCCCGTGTATATATGGGACTTCCCAGGTGGCTCAGGGGTAAAGACTCTGCCTGCCAAGGCAGGAGATGCTGGTTCAGTCCCTGCATGGGGAAGATCTTTTGCAGAAGGAAATGGCAACCCACTCCAGTATTCTTGCCTTGGAAATCTCATTGACAGAGGAGCCTGGCAGGCTGCAGTCCATGGGGTTGCAAGAACCAGAAATGACTTAGCGACTAAACAACACATATATAAATTTTTTAAAGATGGGTTAGGGAAAGTGTTCTATAAAAGGTTATAGTGACTCCTTCTGGAAGAAAAATTTTAAAAATAAAATGATTTTAAGTGAAGAAACCAGAAATCTGTAATAATGTATTAATATTATGTATCATGTATTATTACCTTCTAATTAAGGAAAAGGTAATAAACGGTATTGGTCAGATATATCTGGGAAGAAATGAGGAAGAATGTTTTTCGAACTTATTTTTACATCTGGATGTTAAAGGTTATAAAGCATTCTTGTTCTCCAGCAAAATGAAAAGTAGAATTGGAAAAGTAAAAACCTGTAACCACCATTGGAGAAGAGTAAAAATGATTAAGTGAAGAGCCTTTATAGGCCAATTTATATGCTGCTGCTACTGCTACTGCTAAGTCGCTTCAGTCGTGTCCGACTCTTTGCAACCCCATAGACGGCAGCCCACCAGGCCCACCGTCCCTGGGATTCTCCAGGCAAGAGCACTGGAGTAGGTTGCCATTTCCTTCTCCAATGCATGAAAGTGAAAAGTGAAAGTGAAGTCGCTCAGTCGTGTCCGACTCTTAGCGACCTCATGGACTGCAGCCTACCAGGCTCCTCCGTCCATGGGATTTTCCAGGCAAGAGTGCTGGAGTGGGGTGCCACATGCTACTTGACTTAAAAGAATTGTAGACTTGTTAATGTACCAGTAGTGGCCATTTTCAACTCCATGCCTTTTCTGAAAGATATATTAAAAACCAGAATATTTTTAAAATAAAATCTTTTTTTATGGCCTTATTTTTAACACTTCTTAAAAACATTTTTTAATGTTTTGTAATGATAACTGGAGGATTTGTTGTTGTTCAGTCAGTCAGTCGTGTTCAACGCTTTGCGACACCATGGACTGCAACACGCCAGGCTTCCCTGTCCTTCACTATCTCCCCGAGTTTGTTCAAACTCATGTCCTTTGAGTTGGTGTTGCCATCCAGCCATCTCATCCTCTCTTGCCCCCTTCTCCTCCTGCCCTCCATCTTTCCCAGCATCAGGTGACTCTTCGCATCAGGTGGCCAAAGTATTGGAGCCTTAGCTTCAGCATCAGTCCTTCCAATGAATATTCAGGGTTGATTTCCTTTAGAATTGACTAGTTTGATCTCCTTGCTGTCCAAGGGGCTCTCAAGAGTCTTCACCAGTACCATAATTTGAAAACATCAATTCTTCAGTGCGCAGCCTGCTTTATGGTCCACCTCACTTTCCACACATGACTACTGGAAAAACCATAGCAAGTCTGCTCATAGCACCCCTGATAGATTTTATATTCAGTGAGGATAAAAAAATGTTTGTTCACAAGCCAGTTTGAGACCTCATTGCTGTGAGTTGTGTGTAAGGCCTGATTTTACTATATAAATTATATTGTTTCACATAATAAATAAACTGCACTTCTTATAGTACTTATGGGATGTGTGAATTAATGGTGCAGTGATTAGTGGTAAGTGACCCCTCTGATCAGGTAAACCTTAGGCTGAATACTGCTGACAGCTTTGGAGGAAAATGTGTGTGTTTTATGGCTGCTTGACGTGGAATGTTAGAAAGCTATTGCAAGTCAGTCATTGGTACCCTAGTAGGTTGAAAGAGTTAATGGCCTAAAAACAGCAAGCCATTTGCTTCCTTCTCACTGATGGGGTCAAGCACATTACATTCTTGGTGTGTATTTTTCTTAAATTACATAAACTATATGAACATATTTAGGGTTGTTAGTACCTTCTTATTCTATTATATGATAATTATAGAAGTGACTCAAATAGTCCCTCTTCATATATGATTATATAAATAAACATACATACATTCAAACAAGCATTTATCTCATTTTATTTTTATTCTTCAGTTATTTGCTTTTATCTTTATTGCTTGCAGGTATATTTTTCTTTAGTAAGGCATGTGACTCCTGTCAAACCTAACAGAAGTTATGTCTGTGTATTTAGAGTGTACACTGTGGAAGAGCACAAAACTGGTTTCTATGTCTGTGTTTTGAGAGTCAAAGAATAAATTCCTACTGTAAAACACATACTTTCATGAGCATGGTAGATTTCTGAACAAGTCTCTGTTGGCTTCAGGTGAGTCCATCAGATTTCAGATCATTGGGAGAAATTAAGGACTCAGTGTTGAGTTAACTGTGATAAGGGTAAGTAAGCTGTCACTCAGGATTGCAGTGGCCTCCTTCATGAAGATAAATGTCTTATTAGATCTAAGACATCATGTCGTTTATATAGTCTGGTATAAATCACAGATGAAGATGACAAACTGGGCTTCAAAGTTGACAGTAATTTATATAACTTAGACAAATGATTACCAAGGATTATACATGTTTTGTGTAGAATAAAAAAAACAATAACAATTATCTGTCTATGAACTACTCATTTTTCATTCTTCAGCCAAGCATGTTTGGGCTGTTGGTGCGTATTTAAACTCTAACCTTCTGTCCAGTGCTTTAGTAAAGCACTCTCGCATGTGTTGATTGTTGGATAGCTTCCATAATGCCTCTTTCACTAGGAAAAACTCCTTGCAAACATAACCCACATTTTAACATTAAAACCATGGCAGTTTAGACATGGAAGAGACTTGGTAATCACCCAATCTAATCTCTGTTTTACCAAAATGGAAACTACATTTTAAAAAGGTCAAGTGCCTGGTCCTATGGTCAGCAAGACAGAATCAGTAAGAAAACCAAGACCTGGGCACAGCCTCCCCTGACGCATACTGTGTACTTTCCTCACCTGCCTGATCTCAGCATGCTTTTCAGTGCGGACCCAGATAGCTTTGCCTGACCATGGGCATTAAGCTATTTTTCAGAAGTTTTAGTCAAGTTCTTCAGACATGTGTGTCTCTCTGGCCTATGTATGTTATCTTCCCAGAATGATTTGGAGGCAGTATTTTATAAAGAATTTCAAAGGGCTCCATAAATTCAGACAATTACAGTTGTGAATAGCATACAATTAGTTTCTGAATTGACTTGACAGAGAACTAATTCATTATCTTTTTTGGCCTTTTTGTCCATGTTATAGATTTTAATAGACTGCCAATGAAGAGTTAGTTATTGAATTCCTATATTGAATGCCCTTATTCAGTTATGAATTTAGATGATGCGTGGAGGATACAAAAAGTAATAAGGTGCGATTCCTTTGGTTAGTAAGTAAATTATCTAGTTGAAGAGAGAAGACTGAACACCCCCACAATAAGGTATATGGTACATAATCAAGTGCTGATTTTGAAGGACTGAGTTTTCAGGGAAAAAAACAAAAAACAAAAAAAACGGTTGGACTTACAGTAGTTTGAACGAAAGTCAGGATAAGATTTGGCCTTTGCTGTAGCCAACGTGATTTGAGAAATTTTTTCCACACTGGCAATATGAGCAAAAGCCCATTCTTTGAAAGGTCGACATTTATTGAGCTTCTACTATAATTAGTAGTGAAGTAACAGTGGCCATTTTAAAATGTAAATAGTTGATTTTTAAGTGAGTGATTTGGCTGATGAGATTAAGCTTTTTTATATTGCCTCAAATACTTTTTGTTTCTCTCCAAATTCTAAACGAGTCAATGAGTGTAGTGGTAATATGAAAGTCCTAGTATGTGATTATTGAAGTTGGTAGTGTGGTCATTACAGGGGTGGCAAAATGATATACAGTGCTTTGGTTGCTAATGTAATATAGTTATCTGATATGTGTATATATAAAACTGAGTCAAAGGCAGACCATCCTTCTTCAAGCTGCAAAGCCATTGACCATTTTTATCTCAAAGTTTAATATTCACTTAAATGTGAAAGAATTTTGTTTAAGCATAAAACTTTCAGGCCAAGTATGTAGATACATATACTTAATTTATATAGGCATAAATTTTATTTATACTTAATATATATTATGTTTTATATATTTTTGTTGTATATATATATATGTAAGTGTATATTTAGAGTGATTTCTTCATGCTTTGGTGATCTTTGTTCTTCTAGCCATAAATTCTTTTGCTTTGTCATAGAACTCTGGCTTTTCAAGTAAAAAGTAAATGTTAGTAATGCTGTTTAAAACGATGCTGAAACATGTTAATCTAGAAAATTATTGTCTACTATGGGAAGATTGTTGAATTCATAAACTATAATTACACTTATGCTCTACACTGCCTTTCTGACTTTGAGTGACAGGCTTTTTTATGTTAGGCCCTAAGTAGCTTAAACCCAGATACATTAGTCTAGAGGGAAATATTATACAAAGTGGTTTCTCTGGCTTGTAAAACTGGGATTTATAGGGGAGTTGTTCCTTCATGGAAAATTTTCACTTATAGAAACCTTTAGCCAATTATTTGTGGGCCCATTTCTATGAGCTGTTAGGGTATAGCTTGTATGGTATAGTTTATTTTAATGGAATTCTCTAAGAGATAAGCATAATTTTAATGGTTAATTTTGTAATTATGTTATTTCATAATAATACTCCAGATTTTGTTTTAATCAAAAAAACATAGAGTTAACTGGGATCATGAGCACTCCTTTCTACAAATGACCGTTATCATCATTGAAAGACATTTATGAATATCCAAGTACGTAGTTGGGCCTAGAGATTGTCACAGCTTAGGGGAAAAAAATCACTTGAGTTATCTAATCTAGCTCTCCTAATGAATTCACATCATTCTTACTAATATCTCATTTAATTAATTATCAAATATAGCCATTATGCTCTGTATCCTTCCTTTGCAGGACATATTTCCCGCCCAACTATTATTACTAATTTATTCTTCATGTCTAACCTAAACTTTTCCTTCCTTAGTTTCAGGCCATTGCTCTCTTCTATACCATCTTCCGAGACTGGATAATTCCCCTAATTCATTTATATTGTTACCTTTAGAAGATATTTAAAGACTGTGAACATTCATCCCTAGAGTCTTCACTTTTCCAAACTACATAAATTTCAGTTCTCTTAATCCTTACTTCACTCTTCTCCTGCCATACTCTCCACTTCTTGGGCGTTTTATCACATTCCTTGATATTTTCCATTCCGAAGGGTTCACCTAACCAAAAGAGCTGACTAAAGCGTAAAATCTCATATAAACCTCTTGAAGACGCCTAAGTGTTTATTTGATGTTGGTGTTAGTGATCATCTGGTGGGCACACTAGTGTAGTGCTTGCTTTGGCATATGTTGGGATATATGTGTATTTTAATGCCTTAATGTATTATGGCCTGTTGTAATTGAATGTCTATAAAGTAGCAGTTAAAAGGGTTTTATAGACCTTAGAAGAGATTAGAATTCTCTAGCCCCCTCTTGTGGTAAAAGAAAATATTACTTCTGAACTTTTCTGGATTGTTTTGTTTTAAGTGATGTCCAAGGCTATAAGATACATAAGTTCTCAATATGTGAATATAGGGAGTGAATCCAAGAATTTAAAAATTATAGACTACTACATATAAAAACTACACACACACACACACATATATATATACATATATATTGTATATGTGTATGTATATATATATGTTCGAGCACAAACACACACTCAGATCTGAGAAGTTCCTATTCTTTTATTAATGCCCTAAAACCTAAAAGATATTAATTTCTTAACAACTGTCATTTCAGTATATGCTTATTACACAAGTCAGGAGGAGGACAAATAAAACCATAATCTTGAGGGTTTATATTCCTAAATAAATGAAGGAGGCTTGAATATGAATTTTAAACCAAATTTGCAGGTACTTTTTTCTTTTTCATTAAAAATGGATATTGTTAGCATTTCTAACATATTTAAACAGATATCCTATATCTCCTATAACAAATTAATTTATTAGTTTTATAATATATTATTGTAGCATTCCTTCTGTGAATTTCAGATATATTTACATAAATGTCTAGTAAGTAGCAAACAGATGAAGGGAAGATTGAACTGGCATGCAGATGAATTCAAGTGTATTGCCTATGGAAAAAACTTCTACATGTAGCACAAAATTGTTTTTCTAGGAGGCCATTAAAAGTAACATTTCTGTTCTTCCTTGGAATAGTTGGTCTAGAGATAAGAACCAATGATATGCCTTACATGGCAATCCAGGAGGTGAAAAGATTAAAGTTAGACACTGCTCCTCAGTAGTTTTTTTTAAGCTACTTGAAAAACTTGAATAATGGTTGAGGTAGATTGCCTTTATGAGAGATCAAGTCACATTCTAATGAAAAAAAATGGGGTCCTGTTTAGCAATTCTAAGAACTCTAGAAATAAATTAGAGACCTGATTTTTAATATTAAATATTTTTAATTTTAAAAGAGAGGATTTAATATTATATTCACTGAGGAAGTACAAGAGAAGAGTGACGTAAACATAGCAGAACAAGATGAGAAAGAGTTTTACACAGGTGAAATAAGTAAGAATAGCATAATGATTTAAATATTAAATAGAGAACTGGTAGTTTTGACTGATTCTCTTTTTTCTCCCCCATTTGAAGAGATGATAATTGTTTTTTTCAAACAGGGAAATTAATTCACTTTATGTGCTTCTCCCTTAAGATGTACGAATATAATTTTAATCTCAGCTATTTATTAATTTTTAGTATGACACTCCTCTGAATATCTAAAGACAAAATTTAACAAACCTAAAGATGAAATCTCTTAATAACAAAGCATTTATGGATCTTCATAGTAAAAGTCTAGTTTTTACACTTTTAGAAAAACAATAATTTGACAACATTTTTGAGATTTATCTGTAGTCAGGTTGAGGGATCTTATATACCCCTATTTCCTAATCTGTGGTCAGGTTTCTCAGGCTGGATCTGATTTTTTCATGTTAAGGCCATACTTTTCATGAGACACACTAAATTGTGGAGTTTCTTTAAAACTTTGGAACATTCTTATAATTATGAGTAGAGATGCAGATAATGGCCTTTAGTTATACCTGTGTCTGTTTCAATTAGTTTGGTCACCAAAAAAATTACAACTGCTCTTAGGTACATGTTCTTTGAACTATTGATTTTAAATTAAGCATATATACTTTCACAGAGCCCTTTTAAGTGTAGCTTTCTTACTTCTGGAAAAAGATTCATTTTAGAAAAACTGTTTATTAACTCAAATTCATTAATCAGTTTAAGATTTTGTATTCTTTCTTTTAGCATTAAAATTAGGGAAATTAAAACAGCCAATTTGTTGGATGGTTACAGTTAATACATTGTAATATAGAAACTGTTTGCAAATATTTGGCTTTGTAGCTATAAGGAGGTGTCAGAAGGTTTGTTGCAGTTTTGTGATCATTGTCAAAGTATAGGATAGAAGAGATTTTCCTAGAAAACCTCATCTGAGTTCTTATTAAATGTCATTATAAATAATTTTTATTTTCCTTGTCTTATCTTTAAAGCTGAAAATAGGCAGGTTACTTACTTCTTTCTTGCTTTTTCACTCCATATTACAAATGCTTTCAGTTGTAAAGCAAGAATTTTTTCTGAATTTTTCTAAGGAACACCAGGTCAATTCAAGGAGCTTGTTGTGTGAAATCCTTTGCATGTTGTTTCTTCAAGAATAACAAATTTATTTAAATTTGATAATGTTGTTTTTAAGTGTTTCTCTCTTAATTTAGAATTCTTTAAAATACCCTTTTAATTTAGGATAAGACATAAAAAGGAGCCAGAGAAACTTCTGTCTTTTTCACTTTTTTAAATCCTGGTTTCCAAAAAAACAACTTTTCACTGCTTTTATAGTTGTTCCACAGATAAATTATCAAATCATAATATAGTTTAATTCTAAATATGTATTAACTTTTAAAAAGATATGTTTCATTTCATGTTAAGAGACAATATATATAACTTGTCTTACCAGTGGAAAGACATTTTTCAGCTATATAAGAAGTCCCAGCTTTATCTAAATGAGAGAGAAAGGTACATGTATGAATAAGGACTTTGCATACTGGGTGCAAAGAAATTTAGCACAAATGTTGGAAAAATTGATATTAATTTCAGTTTAGTTAAGAAGGCTAGGTTACTACACTAAATATGTCTAGCAAAAATAAATGCAGACTTAACTTGCGAAGGTACATAAATTTATAAACTTTTAGGATGTTTACATTTTGTTTCTGGTGGTGGCCTTCCTTAGCGTTTTTGTTGTTTCTTATACTCTTTTTAAGAAGTTAGTTAAGGAGAAATTTCTGGAATTGCACAGGTTAATTCTAACAGTTGAGTTAGTATTTACAGCACATTTTACAGTTCACGTATGATTGTTACTAGTGTTGCTGTTACGACTGTTACAGTATGAATCACTGTTCAGAGTGTTGCAGGGATCCTGGTCTAGCACTACAGAAATCAGAACTAGGAAAAACTTTCATGACTTTGTTTATTTCTCCTATATGGAATAGGTAAAAACTGAGTTCTGATTTAGTTATAATTTTCTTTAAACTCTTACCCAAGCTATCACTGACTAATTCTAACATATTCTGTTTTTCCGTCTAAAAGATATAAGACCATATTAAATATGATTTTCAATATATGGCAAAAGTGTAAAATTAAGAAAAGATTTCTGTAAAAATTTTTGCACACTCTGCTAAATGAATTATTGAAATTCCAATAAAGAATATTTTAAAACTCTAAAAAGCAGTGTGGGTTTTATTTTTCCTCAGTCCTTCCAGCTCTTATAAATGTGCCCTGGAAAGGTATGTCTATAGGGTTAGAAAAGAATGTATTCTATAATATTTACCCGATCAGGAAGATTCTTAAAACATGGCATCTCAATGTGAGATATTGACTAAAGGGGATGGCAGGTTTACTGGCCTGGCAGATACAGCAAGTTTGCAGTAAATCCATGTGGTAAAAAACCTCTAAGAGGTTTTTGATTAAGAAACTTTTACTATCCTTTTAAAATGAAATATGCTGGTCATTTTTTAAATGATAAAAGTGGATATTTTATGTTGTTATCTGAGTCAGATTCTGAAATATATTTTAATGAGTTTGTTGTATGAAAGTTCCTGGATTTCTAAGATGCTAACTTAAATTATATGTCTATAATCCAGCAGATCCAGACATGTGAAAAGAAATAATAAAAATAAACTTATTCAGCAAAAATAAAAATAAAAGTTTGCATCTAAAACCAGAAAATCTGCATTCAAAGAAGAGTTAACATTGTTATTCTTTTATAAAAGTTATAAATTAATTTAAAGATGTAATAATATCATGAACTCTGCTTAATGGTGAAATTAAAGAAAAATATTTTGAAATAACAAATGTAATTTAAAATACTTGTAGTTTTAAGAGCAAACTAAAATTGTGAGTGTTTTTTTTTAATGCTTTACAGGTTACATTTCTACTTAGAGTCAATGAGAGCAATTATTAATTTAAAACATAACATGACAAGACTCTGTTAAGTGGTAAACAACTTTATTGAGAAGATGAATTTAGAAATAATATTTTATATAGAAGTTCACAATTGAAGTTTAAATTTATTGAGAATTAAAATTTGAAGATGGTGCATGCTCCTTCAGAAAGCCACATGCTCAATGAATATATTATTTCCCCTTCAGATGTTTTATTAACAAGTTCTTCTTGAACTTTGTATAAAATCTGTTGTTTAACCCAACACTAATTGTTTAAGACTTTAGACTTTTTAAAGTCTTATATGATTCAGTACTGTAAAACTTTTTGATTTAATGAAGTAAGAGCAGAGGTTAAAAAGAGGTCTATATCTCAAATTGATTTCTGGTTTCTGTTGAAGAAGAGCTATGTGTCTATATACACTTCCAAATTAAACTTAATTAAAAAAAAATCCTCAGCATCACAGTAAAAAACCTGCTGCTTAACTCACTGAGACCCTCTGTTCTACCCCACAATTTCAGGAGAGGCAACTAAAATAATCAGCATCATTCTTCACCTAGATAATGCTTTCTCTGCAGCTAATAGTTCCTTGTTCATCAAGGAAACAAATGTGCACAGAGGTGACATGCTCTTCACCCACCACTCTTTGTTCTAGGTTCCCTCAGACTGATTGTATCAGCCCCAGCACTGACAAATATCACCCCAAACTTTAACACTATGTTAAACTGAGTTATGAGGTTTTAAGGTTACACTCCCCTGGCTGAAGGTTGATTGTCTCTAAGAGATAAAGGAATTATGCTCAATGATAACAGAATCCATGCCATGGGATGATCTTGGTTATTGAACTCATAGCTCTCTTTATTTGGTTACTTGGTCACTCTTTTTTTTTTTTTTTCCTGGGGAGTGACTAGATACTAAACTGATTCACCACTTGCCACCTACTCCTCCAAGGATATTTTAGAAAGACCCACAAGCATTCTAGCAGATGAAGGAACAAGACGTAGCAAGCCGGTAGACCAACTGCTTGAAATGTGCTCTCACTTAGAGAGTACCAACTACTGGAAACAAGAGTGACTCAATTCTTGTTTGCACTTCTCGTGGCAGCATGAATTTGTAAGAGGATCTAAGGATACAAAATGCTTCCTTCTCCTTCCTTCTGCCCTCCAATTTTTCATATATGCACTAAATCTCTGTTTTTAAAAATAGTGTGATTCTTTTTAAGTTTTTCTCTGGAGGCAGAAATTTCAGACTTGCTGTCTGGGCAAAATTTTAAGCTGCAGCCTTCATTGGTGGCAGTGATGGTGACGGTTCTTCATGCCAGTCTTTGCAATTCCAGTCCAGCATGCCACTGCGTAAGTGTCTTCATGCTATGACAATGGTAAATTAAAACCTGCCTGATGATTGTGAATACTCATTTTTTCCTTATATAAATTTAAGAGAACTATTATGAGCGGAATTAATAATACCATAGAGAAAAACTTTAGTTTAGCTGCATTGTAAGAATACTAGAGAAAGCCCTATTGAGGGAAAACTCTTTAAACAATGCAAAACGTCATCCTACAAAAGATTTACTAGCCTGACCTTCATTACCAACAGCAACAATCACTTAGTATGCAACTATGTTGAGTACATGGCACTCTATAAGGTGAATTATTAGTACCTGCTTTCTACAATAAATTTCTTGAATGCCTACCATATGCGAGACATAGTATTGTACATACATTATCTCTAATCATCATTACTACTGTGCAGTGTAGATATTATTGTTCCCATATTACAGATGAAGAAACTGACCACCAGAGATTAATTTGCTCAAGGTCCTAAGATAATAAAGTGGCAGAGGAGGGTTTGAATAAGTCTATATAAATTCAAAGTCCATAACTTTTCGAATATACCACATAGCCTTGCAGAAAAGGAAGTAACATTTGCTGTTGCTTCTCCAGATTCTTGTATACACTGCTAAAAGGAAAATTAGAGATTCTGGAATTACTCGGGAAAGCAGTATTGTATTAATGGCTACCATTCACTGAGCACTTACCCTCTGACAGGCATTGTGCAGAGCACTTACACAGTTTCATATAGTCACTTTAAAGTCCAATATTCAAAAGCTAAAAAGCATCTAATTTCAAAGCTTATATTTCTTCCACATTGTCTTCCAAGACTGTATAGAAGAGGGAGAGGAAATGGGCTGCAGCACAGTGCTATCCAATAAACTTTCTGCAATAATGGAAGTGTCCTGTAATATTTACACTGTGCAATAGTATAGCCACTACCATATGTAACTACCAAGTACTTGAAAATGTGACTAGTAAGACTGAGGCTAAATTAGGGATTTCCCTGGCAGTTCAGTGGTTAGGACTTTGCACTTTCACTGCTGAGGGTGTGGGTTCAATCCCTGGTTGTAGAACTAAGATCCTGCAAGCTATGCAGCGTGGCCAAAAATATATATATTTTTGGTTAATCTAAGTGGTTTCATGTTGGAGAAGGAAATGGCAACCCACTCCAGTATTCTTGCCTGGAGAATCCCAGAAACAGAGGAGCCTAGTGGGCTGCCATCTATGGGGTCACACAGAGTCAGAGACGACTGAAGCAACACAGCAGCAGCAGCAGCAGCAAGTGGTTTCATGTAGTAGGGGTGGGACGAATTGGAGATTGGTCCACTATATGTAAAAGAGATAACTAATGAGAACCTACTATTTAGCACTGGGAACTCTATTTAGTGATCTGTGATGACCTAAATGGGAAGGAAATCTAAAAAAAGAGTGGATTTATGTGTACGTATAACTGATTCACTTTACTGTACAGCAGAAGCTAACACAACATTGTATAGCAACTTGTACTCCAGTAAAAAGCTAATTTTAAAAAATTAAAAAAAAATAAATGGCTTTGTGTAGCTAGTGGATTCCATATAGGAGAATGAAACTCAGAATGGCTTCTTCTTAACCACATGGTCAAGACAACCTGGAAATAGTATTTCAGAAACTTCTTGAAAGATGGATTGGACATAAGTTGGGTGGGCAAGAGAAAAAAGAAAAAAAGGCTCAGACATTGGCTGTGGCTGAGGAGAAGGTCAGAGGTGTGAGGTAGGTGAATAGGCAGAAGGACCCTCAAGTAAATTTATGTGAGAAGCCCAGAGAAAACAGGATGTGGAGTGGAAGAAGGGAAGTGACCTGGCAAAGTGCTTTGAAGAAGAGCATTAGAATCCATAGTTAATGGATTTGCACAGATTGAAAGGTAAATAAAAATCAGCATTTTTTTCAGTATTCACCTGCTATAAATCATTACTCGACATTTTGATGAGTGGCTTTGGAGTGAGTTGTTTAAATGGTACTGTGATGTTTGTGTATGCTAGAAGCTTACAAGCTCTCATCCTACAGAACTCAGAGCTCCTGAGTCATACGGCTATAAGTTTCTGGGCGGGGCTGGGAGGCCGTCATTTATTCCTTCACAAGTATTCATTAAGTCAATAAATCATCTCCTTGTTTTGTGTCAATGCCATATCTAATCTTTCTTAAGAAATTAATTCTCCAAGACATTTAAAACTTTTTATTATAAAACTATTTAAGCCCCTGGTAATGAGTAATGATGACACTAACTTGTATGATTTTATAGCACTTTACAGTTTAAAAATCTTGTTTGAATGTGTTGCTCCATTTAACCCTCATAGCAGTCTCATGAGGTGAGTGGTATCTTTGTCTTATAAGTGAGAAAGCTTGAGCTTGAGGTTTGTCTGAGATCATGCATCCCACATGCTCAGACCAGAAGCTGGGCGATTGCAGGGTCTGAGTTCTCTGAGCACACTCTTTCCATGCTTATTCTTAGCCTCTGCTCCTTCTGCAGTAATAAGTACAGACATCCCAGTGAGCTGCAATACTTTCATATGTGGTTTCAAATTAAGAAATAGACATAAAAAAGGCAAACATGAGTCATCGAGTCTTTGGGTCCAACTACCAACTTGCAGGGGGAAAAGGACAGAACCTGTTGAACTTCCCTGTGAGTATGCAATTAGCAAAGTGCTGACAGTAGGAAATTCTAACAATTAAAAAGCCTAGATTTTTCAACAGATAAATTATAAGGAAAAGTAAGCGATGAAGGGCAACATGTAGATTAAAAGAGATTTACAAGGCAAAATTTTCTACATGGGCCAGATTTTTTAAAAATCAACTTGCAGATGCATTAGAACCCCAGTCTAAGAACTGTGATTTATTTTCTGGTCTACCACTTAGTCTCTTGAATTTATGCTTTTCTGTACTTATATTGAAAGAGCATTCCATTACATTTTTAGCTGTCACTTTGGAAAATGCATAGTTAAATTTTAAAAAAGAAGAAAAAGAATTATGCAGTTGCTCTTTTCTGTATTGACCCTAATGGTCCGTTCCAAATGGCTATAAACCCTTTACCCATTCAGTTTTCTTATCACTCACATTATGGTCATCACTTAAAATGGTTCTTTGGAAAGAAAGTCTTTTGGATTAAAGAGCTTTATTATAAGTTCCTAGTGTTCTGTAAATTTTGATAGTGCTCAATCTAGGAAAACAGTGAGGAGAAACTATTGGACATATTGTTAATTTCCTACTCTGAGTTCTAATCTACAATCAATAGAAGAATGAAAACAAACATTAAAAAAATTTTCAAACATAAAAGGAATGCTTATACTGTAACCTGTAATGTCCAAGTGTTTAAATTTGGTGTAGATAAACCATTTAAAACAAAATTAGTTCTTCACTCACAGGGATGCTGAGTTTGCAGAAAAACAATTCCAATGAGAGACGACCTTAAAATTCTGTTGCCAATAATTCTAAAGCTCCAGGAGATTGAAGAGCCTGAGTCGTTTGACCTGTAGATTTTCCCACAAGCTATGATAATTCCTTGTGTTTTTATCTTCTCTGTTGCCCTGGGTTTGAAATAAATGAACTTATCAAAGTTTCAAGAATATGGGACAGGAAGATTTTGGCAGGCATCCTAATTAGTCTGACCCATACTAATGTAAACAAATGCATTCCTCTCCATTATAAGGACAGTTCTAGGAAGGAAGAGCAAGATGTACATACAAAGATGTTCCTGTTTCACGTTTTTTATAATAAAGGTGGAATTCTTGATGCTTTACAGACTTGATAAGATTGCAGAGTGTTATGTTATAACGTTAGTATAATGTAATTATATTTAAATTTCCCCATATTTTACTTGTTTTTCCTTCTACAAAGATTACTAATGAGTTCAGTTCAGTTCAGTTCAGTTGCTCAGTCATGTCCGACTCTTCGCGACCCCATGAATCGCAGCACGCCAGGCCTCCCTGTCCATCACCAACTCCCGGAGTTCACTCAGACTCAAGTCCATCAAGTCAGTGATGCCATCCAGCCATCTCATCCTCTGTCGTCCCCTTCTCCTCCTGCCCCCAATCCCTCCCAGCATCAGAGTGTTTTCCAATGAGTCAACTCTTCGCATGAGGTGGCCAAAGTACTGGAGTTTCAGCTTCAGCATCATTCCTTCCAAAGAAATCCCAGGGCTGATCTCCTTCAGAATGGACTGGTTGGATCTCCTTGCAGTCCAAGGGACTCTCAAGAGTCTTCTCCAGCACCACAGTTCAAAAGCATCAATTCTTCGGTGCTCAGCCTTCTTCACAGTCCAACTCTTGCATCCATACATGACCACTGGAAAAACCATAGCCTTGACTAGATGGACCTTTGTTGGCAAAGTAATGTCTCTGCTTTTCAATATGCTATCTAGGTTGGTCATAACTTTTCTTCCAAGGAGTAAGCGTCTTTTAATTTCATGGCTGCAATCACCATCTGCAGTGATTTTGGAGCCCCCAAAAAAAAGTCTGACACTGTTTCCACTGTTTCCCCGTCTATTTCCCATGAGTACCTCCCACTAGATTACACATCAAAAATCTTGAACATGTCCTATTTTTATAACACCTATAGATTATTATATAGCACGTTATATCAAGCATTGATATCTGAAAACAAGCTTGAAGCATTTTCTGTAGGAAAACATGGGAAGTTCTGGCAGTAATTTGTACATTCATCCAACAAGTCGTCGTTGTTGCTTTGTGTGTGTCAGACACAGCTAGGTACTAGGACTGTGGCAGTGAATTAGACATGACCTTTTCCTCCAAGAAGCATGCAGTCTAATTGAAAAGACAATATCTGAATAAATAATCTGACTACTTATAAACACTAAAAATGAATATAAGTGGTGTTGTGAGAGCACAGTGTGGGGAGCAGTAACTAGACCTGGAAAGGAAACTGGTATTCAGAGAAGGTCTCTCAAGGAGGTGCTATTTGAATTATGTCTTAAAAGATAAATTGGAATTTATCAGGCTGAAAATGGTTGGGCAGCAATAAATGAAAATACTCAGTGTTGGACAAAAGTGTAAGAAGTGGCCACACACTGCAAGTGGGTATATTGCTTAGTACAGTCTTTCCAGAGGTAAGCTTGGAGAAAAGGTAACAAAAACTGTGATTGCAAATGTCCTTTGATTTAGCATGTACTTTAAGAAAATAAACATACATAAAAGTGTTCAAGGGTGTTCATTGCAGACTTGTTTATAAAAGCACAAAATTGAGAACCAGGTTAAACATCTAAGCTACTACCACACAATGGATTATATGCAGCCATTAAAAGTGATGTTTATAAAAGAACAATGGCTATCAGAAGATATTTATACTTTAAGGGGAAATATAAGGCTTTAAGACAGTACATATAATAAGCTCTTACTTTCTGAAATATATGTATTTCATATGTACATTGAAAAAAGACTATATTGTTCATCACCAAAATATTTTTGACCTGATTTTATTTCTAAATTTTATGTAGTGAACATTTATTATTTTTTTTGTCTTTATTTTTTTTTAATTTTATTTTTAAACTTTACATAATTGTATTAGTTTTGCCAAATATCAAAATGAATCTGCCACAGGTATACATGTGTTCCCCATTTAGAATTAAAAATAGACAGTTATTTTTCAAAAATCTTGAAAATGTGCATGCAGAGTTCTAGGCCCAGAAGTTTCACTTTTGAGAAGTTTATTCTAAAGAAATAAGTCAGTACAGCTCCTAGAACATCAAGTAATTGGAAACAACCTAAATGTCTAATTACATGGAATTGGTTTAATAAATTACAGTACACCATATGATGGGCTGCAGTTCAACCATTAAAAATCATGCTGTCAGTAGAGGAGTCTTTATTGTCACAGGAAAATATTCATGATATATGAAAGGTAAAAAGCAGGGTACAAAACAGTACAGAAAGAGCATACACCAAAATGTTAATAGTGGCTTTCTCTGGGTTATGATATTATGGGGTTTTTCTCCTTTGTATGATTCCATATTTCTAAATTTGCTGGTTTGAGCATGTTACTTTTTATTTTTATTTATTTTTATTTATTTTTTTAAATTTTATTTTATTTTTAAACTTTACATAATTGTATTAGTTTTGCCAAATATCAGAATGAATCCGCCACAGGTATACATGTGTTCCCCATCCTGAACCCTCCTCCCTCCTCCCTCCCCATACCTTCCCTCTGGGTCGTCCCAGTGCACCAGCCCCAAGCATCCAGTATCGTGCATCGAACCTGGACTGGCAACTCGTTTCATACATGATATTTTACATGTTTCAATGCCATTCTCCCAAATCTTCCCACCCTCTCCCTCTCCCACAGAGTCCATAAGACTGTTCTATACATCAGTGTCTCTTTTGCTGTCTCGTACACAGGGTTACTGTTACCATCTTTCTAAATTCCATATATATGCGTTAGTATACTGTATTGGTGTTTTTCTTTCTGGCTTACTTCACTCTGTATAATAGGCTCCAGTTTCATCCACCTCATTAGAACTGATTCAAATGTATTCTTTTTAATGGCTGAGTAATACTCCATTGTGTGTATGTACCACTGCTTTCTTATCCATTCATCTGCTGATGGACATCTAGGTTGCTTCCATGTCCTGGCTATTATAAACAGTGCTGCGATGAACATTGGGGTACACGTGTCTCTTTCCCATCTGGTTTCGTCAGTGTGTATGCCCAGCAGTGGGATTGCTGGATCATAAGGCAGTTCTATTTCCAGTTTTTTAAGGAATCTCCACACTGTTCTCCATAGTGGCTGTACTAGTTTGCATTCCCACCAACAGTGTAAGAGGGTTCCCTTTTCTCCACCCCCTCTCCAGCATTTATTACTTGTAGACTTTTGGATCGCAGCCATTCTGACTGGTGTGAAATGGTACCTCATAGTGGTTTTGATTTGCATTTCTCTGATAATGAGTGATGTTGAGCATCTTTTCATGTGTTTGTTAGCCATCTGTATGTCTTCTTTGGAGAAATGTCTATTTAGTTCTTTGGCCCATTTTTTGATTGGGTCATTTATTTTTCTGGAGTTGAGCTGTAGGAGTTGCTTGTATATTCTTGAGATTAGTTGTTTGTCAGTTGCTTCATTTGCTATTCTCTTCTCCCATTCTGAAGGCTGTCTTTTCACCTTGCTAATAGTTTCCTTTGATGTACAGAAGCTTTTAAGGTTAATTAGGTCCCATTTGTTTATTTTTGCTTTTATTTCCAATATTCAGGGAGGTGGGTCATAGAGGATCCTGCTGTGTGTATGTCAGAGAGTGTTTTGCCTATGTTCTCTTCTAGAAGTTTTATAGTTTCTGGTCTTACATTTAGATCTTTAATCCATTTTGAGTTTATTTTTGTGTATGGTGTTAGAAAGTGTTCTAGTTTCATTCTTTTACAAGTGGTTGACCAGATTTCCCAGCACCACTTGTTAAAGAGATTGTCTTTAATCCATTGTATATTCTTGCCTCCTTTGTCAAAGATAAGGTGTCCATATGTGCGTGGATTTATCTCTGGGCTTTCTATTTTGTTCCATTGATCTATATTTCTGTCTTTGTGCCAGTACCATACTGTCTTGATAACTGTGGCTTTGTAGTAGAGCCTGAAGTCAGGTAGGTTGATTCCTCCAGTACTTTTTAAAATTAAAGGTCATTGATTGGGTTTTTGTTTTTTTTTTTAACAAGTACGCTATTATTTGTGACATTAAACAAGTGTTGACTAACCGCTGAGAACACACAAGAGTCCACAGCGACATAAGTATATATAAGGAGCAAACATCAGGCACAGCATGTGTTTGTAAAGGGCAGGATTTCCTGTAAAAAACACCAGCCAGACCCGGGAAGGTTATTCCTGCTGTCCCTGGGGCAGTGTTAGAGGAACAGATGCCCAGCACCCATGGTCCTATTTGGAATCTGCCCTCACTCAGCAGCATCCCTCTCTCATCCCTCCTTCTGGTCCAGGCCTTCATATATGTTCTCTGTCTTTATTATAACCTCTTTTGCAGGTTGTGATAATACCTAATCCAACTTTGTATTGTTCTTCCTCCTCTAGCCTCTAGAATCTGGCGTGGTACTTTTCACATAGGAATGCTCAATAATTGCTTGTTAAACAAATGTTAAAATAAATTAATTTAAAAAGAAAGGTCACAATGCTTTCTATCATAACACTTCCATTTTGTGCCCTATTTGGCAGAGTAATCCATTAGACTAATGTCTTTAAGGATCACTTTCTAATGATCTAAGTGAGAAACTTTTCTTTGGTTTTAATTGTTGAATATCCACAGTCCACTAGGTGTAATATGAATTCTGTGAGCAAAATGTCTTATACTTTCCCAGTACTAAAGAAAAACATTAGCTAGTACTTTCCACTGGAGTTCATCTGCCACTTCTCTGCCCAGTGATTGATGCAGTCTTGTGAGGCTTTTCTCTTGTTGGTCTACATGCACTTGATGTCCTGTTCTCTAGCTTTGTTTTACTGTTGTCATTTTCATGCTATATTTTCAGTAGCAATGTCACTATCTTCCTTGTAAGTTGTGACAGGCTCTACTTATTGTATATCGGCATCCATTTCACTTTATTTCTCACTTGCAGAACCTTGATTTTGTCCACAGCAGCCATGTGCCCAGCTGAAAACACTTGCCTTCATAGACAGACCTGCAGTTAGGTAGCCATAATACAGAGTTCTTGCCAGGAAGGTGTAAGGTGAAGTCACTGGAAGAAATGTCTCTTCTCAAAAAAGCTGAGGAAGCGCCTTGCTTCTCTTGCTTTTGCCTTTCCTCTTGTCCCTTTATCTTCTTCCTGCCTGGGATACAGAGCTGTTGCCTGGGAGTATAGCAGCCATTTGCACAGAGATGTGACTTGCTCTGGCCATCGCCAGTAAGTAGCAAGACTGGAAGAACAGAAATGTCTAGGCTACTCTTTCTGTTGAGTGTAATTATTAGTGAACTTCTCTTTATTACAGATTTTGTGCTAATTTTCCCCCCACCATGCAATTAACTGCATTTCAAAAGAAAGAGGTCTAGATAAATATGCCTACAAATATGCACAACTCAGCAAAGATTTCAGTGCTTTTCTGTGCAAACTCTATGCCAAGACATAAAGCGGGGGAAATAAGACTATCCCTGCCTTGAAGCAGCTTACAAATAGATTTATTTGAAAATGTACTGAAGGTGAGTGAAGTCGCTCAGT
The DNA here is from genome assembly GCF_019923935.1 of Bubalus bubalis. NCBI lineage: Eukaryota > Metazoa > Chordata > Mammalia > Artiodactyla > Bovidae > Bubalus > Bubalus bubalis. The sequence continues at coordinate 24,906,977 of NC_059159.1, read as the reverse complement.
CGTGTCCGACTCTTTGCGACCCCATGGACTGTAGCCTACCAGATTCCTCCATCCATGGGATTTTCCAGGCAAGAATACTGGAGTGGTTTGCCATTTCCTTCTCCAGGAGACCTTCCCAACCCAGGGATCGAACCCAGGTCTCCCGCATTGTATGCAGACGCTTTACCCTCTGAGCCACCAGGGAAGTCCAGGGAAGTACTGAAGGTAGACTATAGTAATTCTATAATGTAGTAAGAGAACAAAGGAGTGTAAGACCACCTTGAGTGGAAAATTCTCCAGAAACTTCAAGGAGCCTTGAAGTACAGTCAACAGTTAAGAATGAAGGAAATGTAATACCAGAAAATAAAGTATGAGCAAAGGTATGAAAGGAGACTTTCTTGGGTTGAGTTGGGTAGCTGGGCTGGCACAGAGGCTGCACAGGTAGGAGCAAGCAGAGACAAGGATGTAAAAATAGTTTGGGTATGAATTGTGAAGACTGCATTTAAACTTTATTTTGTAAGTGGCTATGAAAAAAGTTTTATGAATTTACATGGTCAGATTTATGTTTTGGGAGGAAGGGGGCATTTCAGACAAGGTTAAGAGGCTCTTGCCATGGTGTTGGTAAAGTGTTGAAGACCTTTCCATGTTACTGACATGTGATAAAAGAGAGGGATGGACTGGAAAGAGCATTTTACCTCTAAAAATGATGAAAGAGGAGGATGAACTGGACTGCAGAGATCATTGTTGAATATTCTTCCTTGAAAATCTTTTAAAATGAGGTGACTAAGTAACCTGTATGCAGGTCAAGAAGCAGCAGTTAGAACTGAACATGGAACAACATACTAGTTCAAAATTGGGAAAGGAGTACATCAAGGCTGTATATTGTCACCCTCCATATTTAACTTGTATGCAGAGCACATAATGTGAAATGCCAGGCTACATAAAGCTCAAGCTAGAATCAAAATTGCTGGGAGAAATATTAATAACCTCAGATATGCAGATAACATCACTCTATAGTGGCAGAAAGTGAAGAGGAACTAAAGAGCCACTTGATGAAGGTCAAAGAGGAGAGTGAAAAAACTGGCTTAAAAATCAACATTCAGAAAACTAAGATCATGGCATCTGGTCCCATCACTTCATGGCAAATACATGGGGGAAAAAAATGGAAACAGTGACAAACTTTATTTTCTTGGGCTCCAAAATCACTGTGGATGGTGACTGCAGCCATAAAATTAAAAGATGCTTACTCCTTGGAAGAAAAGCTATGACATCATGATGGCATCACCAATTCAATGGACAGGAGTGAGAAAACTCCAGGAGATTGTGAAGGACAGGGAAGCCTGATATGCTGCAGTCCATGGGGTCGCAAAGAGCCGGACACTACTGAGCGACTGAACAACTAACCATCTATCTTGAATGAGTTACATATTTATGTCTAAGAAGATAGGAATTGGCCCTAATGATTTCTTGAGGAATCATTTTCTGCTTTTGGGTAAATGGAAACCATGTACAAATATGTAGCTCCTACAATCAGGTTGGTTTATTTATTATCTAAATCTCTTGCTTTTTTCTCTCCATCCTGTTATAGACTGCTAACTATATTGCTGACTAATCTGACATCCTCAGAAAAAAAAAAAAAGGAGATATTCTAAGAACTCACATGCCAAGATTCTTATTATCTCTATGCCTGCCATTGGTTGGGATGGCCTAAGCCTGAATACACTGATTTCCAAAAGAAATAGACAACATTAGATGTTTAATGAGTTCAGTAATCACTGTCCTCTACTCCTCCTTGCCCAGCATGATAACAGTTGAATAAGTTTTTAAATATCCATGAATTTTATGTTTTATTGCTGTCCCCCCAACTTTATTGGGGAATAATTGACAAATATAATTGTATGTATTTAAAGTGTACATATATGCTTTGTGAAATGATTACCAAGATTAAGGTAATTAACACATCCATCACCTCACACACTTAAATCTCAGTCTCTCTTTTTTTCCCTTTTTCCCTTTCTTCGTTGTTGTGAGAATGCCTAAGATTTATTCTCAGCAACTTTCAAGTATACAATACTGCATTTTATTTTTGCTCTTTTAACTGCAATTATTGCTGATAAGAAGAAATGCTTTTTTGATAAGAAAGTATGCATTATACTTTCTTTCTGTGTTTCCTTTGCCTTAAGAAGATTTTGAAGATAAGCTAACTTTCTTTTTTATACTACAATAACTATTACTATTTTTAGAAGTTACAAAGTTCATCTCCAATCATTCATTTTTATTTAACATTTATAAGTTTGCTGGGCACTGAGAGTTTCTACCATGTTATGGGTTTTTATAGCAGCCTTATTTCTAGAATAGTAAGGAAAATTTTTGCTTTTGAAGGACATACTTGTCTAGAAATATCAGTTTAATTTTAAGCTAATATTGATTTATTTAGCTCCTAGAATCGATTTAGAGTTTTTAAGGTATGCAGAGATCTCATTTAATTCATACTTAGGCCAAGTTTTTCCTGATGACATGTTCTTGAATTATGATTTGGTTATTTGTGGTTCATGAGAGACTATTTTCTGGCATCATTGATAGGAAATTGATGAGGATATCCTGGCAGACCAGTGGTTAGGACTCTGCACTCTCATGACAGCGGGTCTAAGTTCTATCCCTGGTTGAGGAACTAAGATCCCACAAGCCTGACAATACAGCTAAAAATAAATAAGAACTCCAGGGGATAGGAAACTTATTCTTCTTTCCTTTTGACTTGATTTTTGTTCGTGGCTTATCTTGTATACCTTTGGATCTCTTATGAAATAGCCTAATAATTATGCTTCTCAGTATTTTTGCTTGTTAATTACTAGACAATCTTGGGTTATTTGTCCATTTATTAGATGGTTTTCATATAAGGGATATTTTAGACACTTAGCCATAAGCTTTCTTATCAAAGCTTCAGATTTTTATTAAAACAGAAGAACCATCTCCAAAGCAATATTCAGAACGTTAATGTACCCGTTTTGATCAAGTTGTATAGCACCACTATCTGCTGTGGTTTCATATGTCCCAGATATACTGATGGAGGAAATGATTGGTGTCTCCAAGCTTGTCATTAGTTTCCCAGTTGCACCTATTCTTTCATATTAGCTTAAATTTTGTTCTAGCTCTAATTCTTAAATTGTCTCCTCCAGGACTATAGAAAGGATATGGCAGGCAAATATCTTCCCCAAAGGAGATTCTCTGGAGCTGAGAGAACTTTTGGGATTTATAACTGAAGTGATTCTGCAGTGGACATGTGAACCTGCAGAATACCAGAAACAACTGAGATAGAGCTCTGGTTTCATACTTCTGATTGCCTGCTTGCCTTTTGCCATTCCAGTGTACTTGTTTCATCTTTCTTTCACTCCGTCAGAGAGTCATCAAAACAAAGCCCAAGACCTCATTTATTCTAGAGAATTTCTGTCAAAAGGTTATTGTTACCACTCTGCATATTTATGATTTCCTTCAAATGTTAAAGATTTGTGTTTCTTTTTTGTCTCCACTTCAAGATGATCACTTATATTAAATTGGGAAGACTCAAGTCTTTGAAAACATTGAAGCCAATAATAGAAAATCTTATGAAAGAAAAGATTCTTAAATCATCAGTTGCTAGTACAAACACAACTATTTATATTATACCTACATGATTCCACACCTCTGAGAGCCTAATAGTTGATAGTGGAGTCAGCAAATTGTGAAAGTAGTTTAGTGTATCGGAAAAACCAAATGAATGACAGTAGCAGCCTTGATGTAATTTTAAATGAGACCTCTTAAGTGGGCCACCCAGCATGAAATCAAAGTCAGTCAGTTTTGGGGAGAAGATAATTGCCATCTGAGGTCAAAAATAAATGATGTTCTTGATATAGAGTTGCACCATTAGGTGTATTACTGGATTTGGGTTGGTGAGAGTAGACCTTTCCTCTGAACATCTGTTCACTGTCAGAGCAGCATGGCAAGAGATGGACCACTGGTCTGTTTCAATATGGCAATTCCTACATAAGAGTATAGAAACATGAATGCCTTCCTAGGCCAGTGTGAATTATGGTGCTGTATATAAAATCTAAAAATCGTTATTTTTGCTATTGTGTCCTATTGCAAGCTCACTTGCTCTTCTCTGTTGTCATGAGATCTTTAACAGTATTGTGCTTTCTAAACTTTTCCTTTTTATGGATACTGGCATTTTGATTTATTTTTCTCCCAGACCTGTTGATTGCAATTTTTTCTTGATTGAATTCCACTTATTCTTGAAGTACTTCAGTTTCTACCTCCTACGTTAGTCTTTGATTTCCTCTCTGTTTTTTCAGACTTCTATGATACTTTCTAAGTTACTGTCTCATGAGAGTTTAACATAAGCACCCTGAAAAACTCAGTTAGATTCTTACTTGAATTCTTGTAAATCAAATAAGAAGAGATATAAAGAAGTTATTTATTACAGTTCTTTTAATTTATGGGTAATGATACTGTTAATAAGATCTGGAAATTTTAAGTGTCTTGCTTACTATTATTTATTTTCAAGTTTTATATAAATTTTGGTACATGAAAATTATTCATGTCCAAGTATATTTGAGTTTCCTTCAGAAGGAGATTTTTATGGGTATTTAATATAACCAGCCTACTGGTCTAAGTATAGGATTATACTTTGCTTAGTCTGAAACTTTGAGCACTTTCATTTTATCATCCTTAAAATTGTTCCTATTGCATAACTTGATTTCTTAATTTTATTCAATATATTATTTGTACTAAACATTATTATTTTAATGCCACATTTGTGATATTTCTACTTCTGTTTAGAAACTGACCTCTAAAAAAGAAGGTTTTCTGATAAGTTTAGTCTCCACTTGTGTTCATCATTCCTTTACCAACATTGAGCTAGTTTTTTCCTCTATTATCATATAAGGAATTGGTGATTTTTCATAGATTCATTTCCAGTATGAGTCTTTTTTTTTTCATTCAGACTTGTCAGCAGATGAATGCCAGTAAACATCCATTTGAATGTAGAGTCAAGGATCATCTTTCAAGGTGGCTCCAAGGGGCTGACATCTCTCACTCTTGCATGAGCAGCTGAACCTCAATTTGTCATGGCTAGGATGTAATAACCATCAGCCCCACCCACAGTCCAGGGGCTGGGCACTTGCTCCATGTTGAATGTGATAAGGAGGAAAATAAAGGGTCAGATTGGGAGTTTTCCCACCAAAGCTACTAATGGAGATAGGATCTATATGCAAATAGGGATCATACATAAGAAACAGTAATAGGTATCATAAGGAAGATGTGATTCTGGTGTTGGGAAAATTGAGAAAAGAGAGAGCTGATTTTTAGTTGATAGTTCATCTTAGTGTGGTGGTCTCTGTCATGTGAACATTCTTTTCAGGTTAATTTTCAAATGAACAGCAGGTGGAATGTCTGTCAGTTGCTTTGATGTTATTCATTTATCATAGAGGACCAGTTTTGAATTAGAATTACACGAGGTTCTTGGGGACACATAGATGAAACTGTCAAAATCCCTCACCACATGGAGCTTACATTTTACTAGCGGAGATATATAGTATAGTGTCAGGCCATGGAACAGGCTATGAAACAAAACAAAACCAAAAAAGACCAGAAGGCACAGAGATAGAAAGTGACAAGAAAAGGGTGTCAGTGGGACTCTTTGAGACAGTGCTAAGAGGGGGCCACTGAGCAGAGACCTGAATAAAGTGATATCAAACCAGGCAAGGACCTGAAGGAGGAGAATTCCAGGCAGAAGGAGAAGCAAGTGCAAAGCTTTGAGGTAGAAACGATCTTGAAGTGTTCAGAGAATAATTAAGAAACCTCTATCAGTTCAGTTCAGTCTCTCATTTGTGTCCAACTCTTTGTGACCCCATGGACCACAGCACACCAGGCTTCCCTGTCCATCATCAACTCCCGGAGCTTACCCAAACTCATGTCCATCGAGTCAGCGATGGCATCCAACCATCTCATCCTCTGTCGTTCCCTTCTCCTCCCACCTTCAATCTTTCCCAGCATCAGTTAAGTTCAGTCGCTAAGTCATGTCTGACTCATTGCGACCCCATGAACTGTAGCACGCCAGGCCTCCCTGTCCATCACCAACTCCCAGAGTCCACCCAAACCCATGTCCATTGAGTCGGTGATGCCATCCAACCATCTCATCCTCTGTCATCCCCTCCTCCTCCTGTCTTCAATCTCTCCCAGCATCAGGATCTTTTCAAATGAGTCAGCTCTTCGCATCAGGTGGCCAAAGTATTGGAGTTTCAGCTTCAACATCAGTCCTTCCAATGAACACCCAGGACTGATCTCCTTTAGGATGGACTGGTTGGATCTCCTTGCAGTCCAAGGGACTCTCAATAGTCTCCAACACCACAGTTCAAACGCATAAATTCTTCAGCGCTCAGCTTTCTTTATAGTCCAACTCTCACACCCATACATGACCACAGGAAAAACCATAGCCTTGACTAGACAGACCTGTGTTGACAAAGTAATGTCTCTGCTTTTCAATGTGCTGTCTAAGTTGGTCATAACTTTCCTTCCAAGGAGTAACCGTCTTTTAATTTCATGGCTGCAATCACCATCTGCAGTGATTTTGGAGCCCAGAAAAATAAAGTCTGCCACTGTTTCCACTGTTTCCCCATCTATTTCCCATGAAGTGGTGGGACCGGATGCCATGATCTTAGTTTTCTGAATGTTGAGCTTTAAGCCAACTTTTTCACTCTCCTCTTTCACTTTCATCAAGAGGCTCTTTAGTTCTTCACTTTCTGCCATAAGGGTGGTGTCATCTACATATCTGAGGTTATTGATATTTCTCCTGTCAATCTTGATTCCAACTTGTGGTTCATCTAGCCCAGCATTCCTCATGATGTACTCTGCATATAAGTTAAATAAGCAGGGTGACAATATACAGCCTTGACGTACTCCTTTCCCAATTTGGAACCAGTCTGCTGTTCCATGTCCAATTCTGACTGTTGCTTCTTGACCTGAAGATTTCTCAGGAGGCAGGTCAGGTGGTCTGGTATTCCCATCTCTTTCAGAATTTTCCAGTTTGTTGTGATCCACACAGTCAAAAGCTTTGACATAGTCAATAAAGCAGAAGTAGATGTTTTTTTGGAACTCTCTCCCTTTTTCAATGATCCAACAGATGTTGACAATTTGATCTCTGGTTCCTCTGCCTTTTCTGAATCCAGTTTGAATACCTGGAAGTTCACGGTTCACATACTGTTGAAGCCTGGCTTGGAGAATTTCGAGCATTACTTTGCTAGCATGTGAGATGAGTGCAATTGTGCAGTAGTTTGAACATTCTTTGCAATTGGAAACCTGTATGGCTAGAGCTAAATAAGTGAGGCAGAGTTGGGGAATGAGGTTGAAGACACAGAAAGAACTACATTATGGAGAGCCTTTTAAGCTATAGTAAGGAACTAATGAGTTCCAACCAGAGACTGGCATGATATAATTGTTAGTTCTAAAAGATTTTTCTAATTACTCTTTGTATAATTAATTATAAGGGGCATAGGAGTGGAAGAAGGGAGAGACCAGATGAAGTGTACTAGATGATCCACAGAAGACAGGAAAAAAATATTAGAATATATGGGTGGGTGTGTATGTGTATCACTGTGTGTATTTGTGGGTATATAAAACTAAGGTTTTCTAATATTAACAGATTAGTGATATTTATATATAAATTGTAAATTAATATAAATATATTTTGTGTCTAACAAAAAATATACAATTGGGGCAATCAATTTCAAAAATTTAAGAATCACTGTTTTGAGTGAGAGATGATGGTGGCTGTTGTTGACTTCCAACATCTTTTCTTTGGAAATGTAATAATCATTTTTTGTGGGCTTTTATTCCTTTTCTTATCACTGTGTAGCAGTGGTTCTTCTTGCCATGAAAATGAGCACGCACAGGCAAGCACACACGCGTATTTGCATATCATTTCAGAATGTTCCCAGATACCACATTAAGAATCTCAACTGTAGAGTCATTTCACAGCACCACCTCCCATCCCAAGGATGCAACATTTGTCCTTTTTTCTGAACATTCTACTCCAGTATTTCTTTCCCTTTCTATCCCTGTTTGTGTCATTACTAAAATCACTCTATGTGCAACTTTTTAATTTATCCCTCAAGCCTAGATTTCTGACCTGCAAGTGAGCACAGTTTCTTTTAGTTATATTTTGCTATCCATCCATTTTCACAATGATGGGGTTCAAAGTAATGCTATCTAGGGATTTAGAATAAAGCCAAATCCATTATTTCTGTCACAGCATCAGTACACTATTTCTCTATTTTCTGGAGTTCCTAATATGCCAATATTATTGTATATTGATAAAGGTCCTGGTGATAGGCAAACAAAAATTAGAAGCAAAGTTTTTACAAATAAATGATGTGACTTTAACATGAATCCCAGCCATCTGGCTAGATATAGTTTTTAATCAAGGAAACTCTGTGGCACTCTTTGGTACTTCTTTGGTTATACCTCAAGCTGTTGGGCAGAAGTAGATATGGAAATCAGGCATTTTAAAAATGTTCCTCAAGTTCTTTATAATTTTTGTACTCATAGAGAAGTAGATTTGAGCTATACCCTTGAGAAACTCTACTTAATGGTCCAGCATTTTGGGAACCTTCCAGCCTAATTTGTAATGTCTGTCCAGTTCTAGTTATACTTGACATCATAAAAAGTTAATATTTTAAAGATTTGCCTCACTGCACACCTTGATAATTTTCTACTTAGAAAGTTTGCCTACATACTTTTTTTCCTTTCCTGCTTGCTTAGGCCTTTGGTTTCAAAGTATAATTAAAACTAATTGCTGAGGCTAAAACTCAGATGCTGGTCCATCATGGTGATGAGATGAAGGATTACTTTTTCTTTAGGATGGAATGGGGAGGGAGGAGGGAGGAGGGTTCAGGATGGGGAACACATGTATACCTGTGGCGGATTCATTTTGATATTTGGCAAAACTAATACAGTTATGTAAAGTTTAAAAATAAAATAAAATTAAAAAAAAAAAAAGAGTTGTTTAACTTTTGGAAGAGAGGACACAAGAAGCTCCAGCCAAAAGAACAGGTGATTCAACCTCAGAGGTGTATTCTTTGCAGATCTTTTGCCCTCTTACACCTGTAATGCCTATTAACAAACGTTTGGAATGATATGACGCAAACATGACATAAAGGAAAATTGACTGTCGTTTCATTTTGAGAAAACATAATGCCTTGAATATAAACTATGATATGAAGAGATAAAACAGTTTCTTCTTTGTTTATTCATTGTTGTTTTAACTTTTTGCAATTCATCTTTATTTTTCAGTTGTTTTAAGACAAGATAATGAAAACTTTGTGGTTTCAGTTTTCTCCTTTTAGAAATATAAGTTGAAGTAGAGAGAAATACAAATTCATTTTAAAGTCAATTTTTATAGTTTCTATTAACTCTAGTTTTGCTTTTAAATCACATATTTAATATTTTAGTATATTCTATGATTTAAATTTTCTTATTAAAGTCTTTGTATGGGATTTATTGTACAAAACTAAGTGGACACCTCCCCCCACATACACATACAGTTTCCTTTAAAAAAAGATAATCCCCCATAGTTTAAATTGATTATACTAACTCTGTTGATGTTTCCTGTGTCCACTCTATAACCTGAAGTTTGTAAATTATTAGAGAATCAGAGTCATTGATTCTGATTCTAAGATTGATACTAAGAAGTGAGATAATTTCAGAATCTTATGGGAACTTTCTAGTTTCCATTCTTTTGTCTCCTCAGAAGACTTTTTCATAAAAGACGGGAATTAGTGGCAACCTTCTAATGCAGAGTTAGAGTTAGTCTTTAGTTTTTTGTTTAAAAATGACACTTTGAACATGTAGTGCATAATGCATTAGAAGGTCTGTTGCCAAGCAGCTTGAAACCTACGGGGCATTATTGAATGTGAAGGAATAGTGGGTTCAGGGAAGGGACCAAAAGAAAACTTGAGAAAAATAGAGTAAGACTGAAAGTGTTTTATGATAATTAGAATAAAAATTGGTTATCAGAACTTCACGGGTCAGCTTCTGTTCACACATTTAGCTTTCACCTTGCAAAGAAAGGGATGTATCAGGTAATTAGGTCAAATCAATGATTATATATCTTTAACTCAAGTGGAAGGGACTGTAATTGTGATGAAATTGTCTGAAGGGGAACGCATGGGGAATCTTGTCAAAGGTCATGAGTTCAAAGGGGAAATTAAGTTCAAGGTTCGGTTCCTGTTCACACATCCCTATCAATAGTGCATAACAAGAAACCAAACAACTAATATTTCTCTACACAAGTTATTTTGTCATTTTGAAATAAGCAGAAGCATTCTCAATCATGTCCCTTCAGGGATATAGAATTAAAGCCATTACACCTCCTTAATAGGGCATTTTCTCCTGACGTGGACAGAAAGAATATCTCTAATATTATATTTCTTGCTTGTTGGTCTCTTCTGGTTTTTTGCTAATCATACACAAGACATCCAGCTGCATGGAATGCAAATAAACAGCCCATCTCCAAGAGATCATATGGCCACATGTTCCCTAGTGCAAATTCCTGACTTGTTTGCAAGAAAACAATAAAATATGTTAAGATTGGAGGCAACGAGAAGACAGTTGAGAAAGTTGTTCGGGGCCCTCCTTCTCTCTCTCTCTGACTCTTCTCTCTCTTCCTGAATTCAGTTTCCCCTTAAACTTGACAAAGTGGAACCAAAATTCACCCTTGTCTTGGTTATTCTTCTGAAACAAAGAGTCTATTCTCCCTTTTAATGAATGTAGAACTTCCATTAAGGTTGACCGTAAGCTCTTGCATGGGATGAAAAACGAAAAAGCTCTCAAATCTTTTCTTAACCCTGGTATTATTTTTAAAGGACTAACAATAAGAACATAGTTTCACATAGTGGTAAAGAAACCCTGGCTGAAGAGACATGGCCTTTAAAATCCAGCGCCCTTTAAACATTCTGGATTCCATGTATAATCCCAATACATTAAATTCTTTAAGATTGTTTTAGTGTTTTAATAAAGAGACATATATGCAAGAAAAAAGTATATAATTGCTTAAGACAAATAAAGTTCTTGCAGATACTTTTTAAATATTTTTCCATCCAATCAAGTTTTACATTTGAAGTTTATAAAGTGACAGTATTACTGACTGGAAACCAAGAAGCATAACTGGAATAAAGAAGAACTAGCCAATCTGCTTTCTCTCCTCTGCACTGGAGCTATCTCAACCACACATGCACCAGGGCTCCAACAAACTGGGCTAATGACTGAAATGTTAAATGTGATTTATGTAAAAAATACAGAAACATTTCAAATATAAACACAAGGAACCAAACCCCAGATGCTTGTGTCCTCCTTAGATTTTCATAGTACATGACTCTTACCATAAAACAGGACAAGAAGATATCTGATGAAAGCCTTACCTATATTTTTGCTAATGAATTTCCTTGTGTTTATCATGTTCCATGCTTGGATGGGCTTATTATCCTGGTGTCTTCTTGAACAGCTTTATCTTTTTTGTGTCCAAATGTATGTGATTTTGGTCTGTAAACACTAAGATACTTGCCAAGTTTTAACAGAAAAATAATCTGACAGATCATGATTGATAAACTGTTTGGGGATAAATTGTTTTGGAATAAACAGGCCCATGAATGGAGAACATTCTAGGAGATAGGTGCCTCACTTGACTGAATGGGTTTGGGATGGAGGAATAAAGGGTGGGGGCAGTTCATTGGTTTAACTCTAGCAACTAAAATTTCCACCCTAGTAAAATTTAGAAGTTCAAGGAACAACATTGCTGTGATACTAATGACCTTTGAAGGCATATAGAGTTCAGAGTTCATTTTCTAGTTACAACATCCTTTTCTGCTCCACCCCTTACCCTTCCCACTTCCAAAAATAAAATAAAAAAGCAATTATTTAAGACATTATGACATTCAGCCTGGCTAATTTTTGTACAAAAATAGAGTGTAAAATATAGCAGTTAAGTATTAATAATAATGGGTACAACTAGGGAGGGGTGCCTAATGTAGAGAGAGGGTGTCTCCTGAGCAGTTCAAAGTTCATTCTTTGTTCACATATAATGAAAAGTCTTCAGTTATCAGGTATTTAAACCCAAATCAGCAGTTCCATATCCGTAACCTGAGCTGAGTGTTCCTCCATCTAATGGCCATGCCGCTGTCGTTTGCAGTGAGTTGGGTGACATTCGATTTGTACTCCGAGACGGGAACAGATGGGCTTTCATTGTGAGGCTCCGCCTGTATGCAAATGTGAACCGAGTTTCACCCGATCCCGGGGCCTGACCTGACCGTGCACATGCATTTACTCAACGTGGCTCAGCCTGGGGGGGCGGCGAAGGGGGAATAAAAAATGGCAATCGGATAGTACCAGCGGCAGGTCAAGTTTACCATCCGTCTTTCAGCGGGACTGAGATGGCAACACAGTTATTTAGTTTCAGTGTTGATGTGCGTTGCAATAAACTCCATCATTTCACCTGTTTATGAACCCAGCCTCGTATGAGATCTCTGTGAAATCAAACAAAGCTGGCAATCAACTCTCTTGTTTCCAGCAGAATGGGGGATTATGGACTTTTTTAAGCATCTTTATTTTTTTCCCCAGCCTCACATACATAAATCAGTAAATTTTTTCTCCAGCCCTTTTTATTTCTTACATTGAATTTATTAATTTCTTATTTGGAGGGGAAAAATATATTTTACCCAAATGCTTTTTGTTTCAAATTAAGAAATATGATCATTAATGTCAGAATAAACATCCAGCATTTTAGATGTCGATTAACTGTTTTGCATATACACAGCAATGTACAGTACCTAATAAATCTTACAATTAAATGTGCAGCCCTTCATTAGAATGAAAATATGAACAGCTGTAATCATACACATTCTATTGACAGAGAAAAATTTAGTTTCATTTGTAATTTTTCACACTGGGAAAGAATGAGAGATGGATTGAAACACGACTGTTTCTGTAACTGTGGGCTTTTTCTTCACATGTACAGAAGGACAACAAACCAGTGTCTCTGACTTCAGGGTCTAACAGCAGTGATTTGCCTCAGTTTTCTTCTCTCATGGAAGTAAATTTCTCTTGGGAAACCTATAAGCCCTTGGCTAGAAAACCCATAGGACAGACACCCCCAAACTGTAACAAATAACAAATTGATGCATTTCTCCAGTACATCTGTTCTTTAGGGGGTTCTGTTAACTGATGTCTGAAACTGGCATAAAAGAAAGAGTTGCTAAGAATATGGGGAAAGTTGATGCATGCAGCAAAAACTGCTTCTGGCAACAAAAGACACAAGACACTGCTTATGGTAGCACATGCATATTGCTCTGAATGGAAAAGGGGTCTTTCAAAGTCGTATTTGTGCAAATGTGGTCAAAGCCAAGGCAGGCTTCCCTCAAAAAAATGTGCCAAATTGTCTCTGGAAACAGATTCCTCTCTAGCCCCCCTAATTCCAGTTCTCACTCGAGGGTGCAAGGCCAACACACCAGAACAGCATTTTCAAGCAGTTCTAAAGAGTTAGGCTTGAAATAATTCCAAATAGAAATAAATGACCAGGACTAGGACTAGCATTTGTCTACTAGGCACCCAGTAGTAACTGACAGAGATAATAAAGAATAAAGGGTTGCTTGACAGTATAGCAGATATTAAAAAATGTCATACTCGTTCCCTTGGCTATTGAAAATTGATTTGCTTATCACACTTGGTCTCTAAATATGTATTTCCATCTATTTGGAATATATGTGGATGGCATACATGTGGACCTATATGTATATATATGTTTATATTTATGTATATACATACATAAGGATACATACATATTTATTTACATCTATCTATACAGATCCTTCCTTATACAAACAAGGATTTATGTGAATGCAGGATTTTACGTCCACATAAACTTTTGCTCATGGTTGAATTACTGTGGGTCACCTTAAGGATATCATTTGTACCCTTAGAAAATTTGTTTGAGAGTTGTCAAGGCAGTGCTTACAAGGGAATTCAAAATGTTTATTTACTTTAGAAGCAGGGGACTCATATGTTCTAAGTTTAACAAGAAGCTTAACAAAGTTATATTCTAGCATGAGTAGAATATTGAAGCTTTTTAAATATAGATAAAAAAGAAAATGAAAATTTGTACAATATGAATATTGTAACCAAGTTATTAGAACCATCACTTATGGTTGTTTGCATTAGTAAAATGATGCAATTGCTAAAGTTTATCTAAAACAAGCTTGAGAGTTAGAAACTAGTAGTTTATTTTTTTATGTCATGTTGAAAGCAATATCATGAAGTGGAAAGAAACACTTATTTTTTTTAAGTTCTTGAGGAAGAAAAAACTTAGACATCATAAGTTATCCATGATCAGAGAGCATTCAAGTATCTAGAAAATTATACTCTTCGTGTCTTTACAAAATCCATGAAGTTCATTTTTCACAAATATTTGTGTCACAAGATAGTTGCAAACAAGGTACTTGGCTCAAATAAATAATAATAACAGCAAACATTTATATGGCTCTTATTATGTTCCAAGGACTCTCTTTAAATGCTTTCCATATATTAGCTCATTTAATCCTGGCAAAAATTCCATGAGGAATAGGTCCCATTTTTATCTCCATTTTACAGATGAGGAAAATGAAACTTGTTCAAATAGCTTTTCCCCAGAAAAGAAAATGAAAAATTTGAGAAATTAGGACTCAGATTTTTTTTAAAAGACCTTCCATGGAATAGAACAAATTATTTGTCTCTCTGCTTATTTCATCTGTAGAAAATTATGATGTAGTCTGTAAAAATCATATTTATGAAATATGGATCTTGCTTCCTAAGCAGCAAGAAGTAAATATATACTATTTCTACACCTTTTAAAGCTATGCAGTATTAGAGATCACTGTTCTTCATCTGTGACATGGTGTGGGACATCTAAGAAAGTCCTTCAAAGTCCCCATGAAAACTTCATTGTGGGAAAGTTATTGGAACCAGAAAATCTAAATGCCTTTCCTACTCCAAATGCGTGTCCAGTTTGAGTGAGAATAAGTTATATACTAGTCTTAAAAAGTGGCCCCATCTAGTCTGTGAGTCTGTTCTTTGGCAAAAAATTAGATTCCTTGAGGGTGTTTTATTATTTTTCTTATTTTGCCCTAAGGTTAGTCAGTTGTACCCTTGAAAGGACGGGTGAAGAGAAATTAGGCAGGACACCATGGTCTTGTCTTTTCTTTCTGAATTGTATCTAAAGATACAATTTTGCGTTTTATCATCTTGTTCCAGAGTCTGTGTTGTGATCCATTCAATTCATGATAAAAAATAATGGTATTTATATGTCATAATTAGCCTTTGAATCCTAGTCGGACTGCAGCACTCAGCAAAGATGTACACATCCTTTTGGCTTGTGAGAAGGGGAAGGGGGAGCCACCTTGTGGCTGGAAGACGACCCAGCAGCCTCCAGGATCCTTGCTCTGTTCTGAGTAGAAAGCAAAGGAGATGAGGGTAGAAGCCAGAGATAAATCAGAAATATCAATCACGAAATATTTGTGGAAAGTGGTAAGGGATATAAATAGAATCTATAACTATAATAATACTGAAGCAGTAGTTGTAAATATACATTATCCTCTTTAATATGACATCGAGTAGATTGAGAACTGAGAAATTATTAAGACCTCCACAAAAAAAATTGGAAGAAAGAATGAAAACATTTAAGTTAAAATTATGTTCATTTTGTAATTCAATAAAGAAATCCCAGAGACATATTTTTAAATTTAATGTTGTTTTCTAAAGCACAGAAAAAGCCCCACAGACATCTGTTTGCATACATTGTGTGTCAGGCAACATCAGATTTGAATGGAATTTATCTAAATTTTATATGCATGGCTTGATGTAAATTGAAATAAATTGTACAGCATACTCTGCGTGGACATATTGGTTTTTCCATCGCTGCTTGAACTTTTAACCCCAGGGCCTGAGCCGGTCACACGTTGACCTGTCTGAACTCTGCTGGTAGATCCAAGTGTGGAAGGCTGACCTTGCCTCCATGGCAACCACAAAGTAGGGTCCATGACTCTTCTCTCCCTTTCTCTCTCTTTTCTCCACACTCCAAACAAAACAAAACAAAACAAATTAGTATATTCTCGCATAGCCAGTCAGTGTAATCTTGGAGTAGTTTTACCAAAATGCATTTTGCCCCTAACCTAAGCTCTAAGCAAAGCTTTTTCAGCTTGCTTGTCAGATGTTAATGAAAGTTTGAAATGAAAGCCTTTATAAACGTTAATGGAAAGGACCCCTTCCTGGGACACATTCAGTTTGCTTGTCTACTATTGTAATAAAATAAACTTTACATACTCATATATTAAGTAATGTTGCTATAGGTATGTTATACACACAGATGAAAATTATTCTTCTGTAGAATCTCAATATTAAAAAAATACTTAGATTAGTTTTTACTAATGCCCACTGTATCTACATCAGATATAACATTTTCCAGTGTCGTAGAGCTAATATATATGAAAGAAGTAAACATTGAGGATCTAGAGTTAATATCTCTATTGTGAGTTGTAGTCTGCACTTTAATTAGGTACTTTTATACTTCTGATTTGTTTTAATTTTGCTGATATATCTTTAAATCTATGTGCTAACAAATGATCATTTTCACAATCTTGGTGGTAGTTTAAAGGTGTTATTTATTCATCACTAAAGCTAAAATTCTTTTCATAGGATATACTTATGGATATTCATTTATTAATGCAAGAAGCACTGGTTGAATACCTACTATGTAAATAACTTCAACTAAGTACTGTGGAGTGATATTTTTTTAAAAATGTGGCACGGTCTTAAACAATTCCAGTTTTGCAAGATAGGATGTACTACTTAGAGAAAAACTAGAGAACAATTAGACAGCAATGACAAATGTATAATTGTTTAAAATTGTGTACCGCTGACAAGGAAGCATGGCATAATGGAGTGACCATTTGGGAGTGGGTTTAATGAAGAAAGGCCTCTTATGAACAAAGCCTTGGAAAAGGTGGTTATCCGGGGCTATAAACAAACATTCTACTAAGTTTCAGAGGTTTCACAGAAAAAGGAAAACTTGGAGTGGTGCTGGTTATATACAAGAATTGATAAGGAGGAAAAGTGACAAGAGAAAATGAACTGTGTTATACCGGAAATGCTCATGGACCAATATGCTATCCTTCAAATTCTGAGGTCCAGATCAGTGATTTGTTTCTGAAGTTTTTGCAGCAAATATTTTAAAAAGAACAGACTTACTAATTTTAAGCTGTAAGGGACTTCTATTGTCCTTTTTAGAAAGCATAAAGAAAAATCTTAATTTCTAGAGGTCTGAGGTAGAAAACTAAAGCTCAAATATTCCACAAGTTGCCTTTAGGTCACTTTAGGTAACACGATTGATAGGTGACTGGTCTGATGAAACTGAAGTTCTCATTTAAAGTGCCTTTGTGGTAGTTTTTAAAAAAAAATCACAGAAATTTTTTTTCTTGGTCTGGCAATATAGAAAATTTTAAAAGACAGTATCATCGAAGGCAAGGGGAATCAGAAAATACTTCCAGTCTGCCTCTAGCAAATTCTGTGACCTTGGGGTCACTTTATCTCTGTGGTCCAGGGTTTCTTTATATGTAATAATAAAGATATCTAATTTTTACTGAATTCTTACTTTATACCAGTCATTAATGTCTAAGCACTTTCACTTAATTCTCATAACAACTCTATTAGGTAAATACCATTGTTGTCCCCATTTTACAGCTCAGAAAACTGAGGCACACCCCCTTTTCCAGTATCATGCCTGAGTAGTCTAGCTTTAGACCTTATGTGCTTCATCCACTGTACCAGGCATCTGTAAAGGGCCAGGTAATTAGTATCTTAGGATTTTCAGACCATACAGTCTCTAGAGTGACGACTGTGTCAGTTGTAGTGCAAAATCACCTATCAGTTCAGTTCAGTCGCTCAGTCATGTCCGACTCTTTGCGACCCCATGAATCGCAGCACGCCAGGCCTCCCTGTCCATCACCAACTCCCAGAGTTCACTCAGACTCACATCCATCGAGTCAGTGATGCCATCCAGCCATCTCATCCTCTGTCGTCCCCTTCTCCTCCTGCCCCCAATCCCTCCCAGCATCAGAGTCTTTTCCAATGAGTCAACTCTTCGCATGAGGTGGCCAAAGTACTGGAGTTTCAGCTTCAGCATCATTCCCTCCAAAGAAGTCCCAGGGCTGATCTCCTTCAGAATGGACTGGTTGGATCTCCTTGCAGTCCAAGGGACTCTCAAGAGTCTTCTCCAACACCACATTCGGCGCTCAGCTTTCTTCACAGTCCAACTCTCACATCCATACATGACCACTGGAAAAACCATAGCCTTGACTAGACGGGCCTTTGTTGGCAAAGTAATGTCTCTGTTTTTCAATATGCTATCTAGATTGATCATAACTTTTCTTCCAAGGAGTAAGCGTCTTTTAATTTCATGGCTGCAATCACCATCTGCAATGATTTTGGAGCCCCCAAAAATAAAGTCTGCCACTGTTTCCACTGTTTCCCCATCTATTTCCCATGAAGTGATGGGACCAGATGCCATGATCTTTGTTTTCTGAATGTTGAGCTTTAAGCCAACTTTTAATAACATGCAAATAAACAGTGTGGCTATATACGAAAAATTTTTTATAGATACTGAAATTTGAATTCCTTATAACTTTCATATGTCATGAAATATTATTTTGATCTTCCCCCTACCATTTAGAAATGCTTAAAAAAAAAATTCTAAGCTATCAGGCCCCACAAAAACAGGGTAGGTGGGATTTGGCCCTTGGATCCTACCTAGTGTGGCAACCTCTGTACTGCACTGTGCTGCCTCTCCATGTATAGAAAAGGAATTGAGCTAGATGATCTCTTAAATTACATTAAATTCCATAACTTTCTAACTTCAAAAGTAGGGTGACCATTTTGGATTTACCACTATGTAATTAAAAAATTGAAAGCTACCTTGGAAAATAAGCTTATCTAACCGTTTCCTTTGAAAAAGACTGTATCTCAGAAGGGTAAAGAATTATCTTTGTCTAATTGCTATTTTGAGAAACAGATTTCATTATCTTCTTTAACAAGTCATTTTATGTTCATTGCTGTTCCTATCAGGACTGTAGTCCTAATGTCCAGCCTTATGATGCAGTGGAAGCCCACTTGCTCTACTTTTTAGAAATAACAGTGATCTTGTCTCTGTCTTCTACACCACTTCCTATAACTTCTGTATCATTTTCTGCAGCTGAAGGTAAGAACCTCCCATCCTTTCCCCAGGCATTTTTTCTTTACTTATGCAGATTGTTTTCTATTCTCCTAGCTATAATTGTAGTGTTCAAAGGAATCCTTTCCAAAATATCTTTCTCTCTTAGTTGAGAGTACCAGAAACTGAACAGGGTAGAGACCTCTTTTCTTTATCTATATTTAAGAGTTTGTTTTTCCAAAAGACACATATATCAAAATTTTTACAAATGTCATTATTATCTAAAATAAGTACTTTGTAGGGATCCATAGGGCTTTCCAGGTAGTGCTAATGGTAAAGAATCCACCTGCCAATGCAGGAGATACAGGTAGACACAGGTTCATACCCTGGGTTGGGAAGATCTCCTAGAGTAGGAAATGGCACCCTACTCCAATATTCTTGCCTGGAAAATTCCACTGGCAGAGGAGCTTGGCGAGCTCCAGTCCATGGAGACACAAAGAGTCGAACACTACTGAGTGACTGAGCACACACAGGAATCCATATGCTTAACTCATAACTTCTTTAATTGTATGATACTTTGGTATTATGATAGATAAAGCAAATAATCTCTTCCTTTAAAATCAAGTAATGTACCTGATTGTGAATTTAAAACTCTTTTATTTTTTTCTTTTAGCTTTAAAGCTCAGAACCATTCCAAAGTTTACTTCTGTTTCCTTAGTGTTGGTTAAGTAATGTGATAAAAGCAAAATATAAAATCTCATGTATAATAATGTTTCTACATCCTCAGTTACAACCTTAGCATTTAAACTCCTGAATAGTCTACTGAGCTGTATGCCATACGGCTCCCCAAACATTGACAATTTATTTTATATATAGCAAGAAAATATCTCCTTATTGTCTAATAACTCTGTACATGTCCTGCTGCTGCTGCTGCTGCTGCTGCTAAGTCGCTTCAGTCGTGTCCGACTCTGTGCGACCCCATAGACGGCAGTCCACCAGGCTCCCCCGTCCCTGGGATTCTCCAGGCAAGAACACTGGAGTGGGTTGCCATTTTCTTCTCCAATGCATGAAAGTGAAAAATGAAAGTGAACTCGCTCAGTCGTGTCTGACTCTTAGTGACCCCATGGACTGCAGCCTACCAGGCTCTTCTATCCATGGGATTTTCCAGGCAAGAGTACTGGAGTAGGGTGCCATTGCCTTCTCCATACATGTCCTACGTATGACAAATTAAGAGAATTGTATTTCATTCTTAGAAATGGTCATTGGAGGCAAAGTTTTGAAGGTTTTTCCCAAGCCCATGTCTTTTTTATTGTATACTTTATTTTTATTTTTTAGAATTTTGGCTGCACTATGTCTTTGGTGTGGCACATAGGCTTTCTCTAGTTGTGGCTCTCAGGCTCCTCTTGTTGTGGAGCGCAGGCTCTAGAGCGCGTGGGTTCACTAGTTGCAACACATGGGCTTTCTAGTTGTGGTGCATGGCCTTCTCTATTGCGGTGCCCAGCTTAGTTGCTCCATGGCATGTGGGATCTTAGTTACCCGACCAGGGATTGAACCCATGTCCCCTGCACTGGAAAAGGGATTATTAACCACCGGACCACCAGGGAAATCCCAAGCCTCTGTCTTTTATAGACATTTTGTCACAAAGATTTTATCACATATAGAGATTTTCTAAATAGTTCTAGAGCCACAAAATTGGAGGCACATGAATGAAAGTAGTCTGCCTCATTTGTTTGAGTGTTCAGTAAGGTCTTGGTATACTCACTCAACAACTTTTTATCATAGAGCTGTAGTGAAACCAGATGAATAAAGTGCTCTTTGAGAGTAAAATTCTCATCTATTTATATTTCTAATACTCCAGAGTATTATTTGACAGATTACACTGGCATTAATGTAAAGACTGTTTACAGGTTATTGAAAGGGTTGAGATGAAATATAATGTTATCTAGGAAAATATCTAGGGCAAGAGAGCCTTAAAAAGAGAAAACAGTTTTGTAATAAGGAGATCCCCTTCCCTACAAACAGTGTCACAGGACAGTGGCACTGGATGTCCCCCTATCTGGTAACTTTATGGTGTAACCAAAAGATGTATTTACAGGTGTTAGTTGGAGTGAGTCTCTTATATTTCCTTGCCCCTACTACTGTTGTACAAAAATGTTTACTGCCTTTAAGGAACTTTATTTTGAGAAGAATCTGTTCAGTGAGTAGACTCGCCAATGTTTTAGTTTGCTCTCATTAGTTTATTCTATTAACATTTAAATGATCCTTAAACCCTTAAATTTTAGATTTCAAATTTGGGCATTCCATATTTTAAGATAAATGTTGACTTTTGCCTTAAAATACAGAATTGTCCCAAATACAGTTCACCTTTTAAGAAAAGTATCCCTGTGGTTTGAAATCTTCAAATCACTGCCATCATTGTCCTGGAATTCTGTTTACACATCTCTGTCCTGCGCTGGATTCTGGCTCCCTGAAGGTCTAGCACAGTGCCTGTTGTAGGGTGAGTGCTCCCAGAATGTTTGTTTACCTGAACTGTTGAACCAAATAGTGACAAAGAGAATGGATTTCACTGAAGCATTAGAACGTTGTGCAGGACCCATGGATTCTTTACATTCTTGGTGGGTAGGCCTATTCTAAAGGAATGCTTCAAGTAAACAACTGTAATAAGGCGATGCTGCTGGCTTTCTTAGGCATTTCATGTTGCATGCAATTAGCTGGGCAGCAACGTAGGACAGAGAAGTGGCCAGTAACCTCAGTATATACATGTGTCCAAGAAGCTGTGTGACTCTTGAGCTGTTTATCACTGTTCCTAAAGGTTCTCAGTGTATGGAGGAGTTTGTGAGAGAGGGGAGAGCTTCCTGTTAGTGAAATTCCATATAAGACACTCAAGGGAAATACAGAAGTAAAAAGTGTTCCCACGTCCCATTGATTAACCTTACATGTTTGGATTCAAATATTTGTTTTTGTACCATCTGCACAAAAGAAGCCTATTTACTGAAGGTGTCAATCAATATATTAGTAGTGACTGACTTATTTCTGATTATATTTTAGAATGTATTGTGTCTTAGCCATTGTAGAGCTTTATGGGAAAATAGGGCTTATTGCATAATACCTTACAAGATCTTACAACATGGTTTATGTTTGGATCAACAGAAAGCCACTTGATAAATCTGGCAAGTCTCTGTGTTTCAAATTCTTCATTTTTGAGTTCTTGATCACTACCATCGATCATCATGATATACATTTCATGTATATGTTTGTTTTGTATATTTTAGCAACAAAATCAAAATAACACAATTTTTATTATACTTTCTGACATACGAGAATTTTAAAATAATTTTGTTGCTGACAATTGAGAATGAGATGTTTCCTAATTCTCTAAACTATTAGAGAAAGCTGCATGCCCTGATACTAGCTGTAGCATCTGAAACCATTCCTAGCTTCCTGACATGGTCAGAGAATATCAGGAATCGTGGGGACAATGAGACTGGTTGAAGAAATCCAGATTCAATTTAAATACTCATGGAGTGTCTACCATATACAAGGCATAATGCTACATGTTGAGGGGCTATAAAGGTGAGTAACTGACAATCTCCCTCCATGTTTGTGTATTTTTAGTTGTGGGGTGGGGCATTTTTAAGGAGGGACAAGAATGGTGGAAACAAAAATAAGAAGTTATTTGCTAATTCTTTGAGGAGCAGTTTCAGTAGATTAGTAAAAGTAGAAGGCTGATTTTAGGGATTCAGGAGCGAATGAGAACTGAGAAACTAGAGACTGTGGGTATAAACCACTTTTAAAAAGTTGGTTGCTGAAAATAAGGGAAGGGATAAGTGGTAGCAAGGAAGAGGTGAAGAGGAACTTTTTTTGGTTCTTTAATTTTTGTTTTAGGAGAGGGTAGATCTGAGCTAATTTTCCTGAAAAGAAGAAAGAACAGTTGAAAAAGAAAAGATAATAAATAGAATCAAGTTCTGGGAAAGGTGGAGGTAGGTTGTATAATACTATTCAAGAATCAGTCTTAAGCTAAAAGGTAAGGCACTCACTTCTTAGAGAAAGGAGTTAAAAGATAGAGGGGGGTAATGATGCAGAGATATTTTTACTTGGAAGTCAGGGAGGGCAAGGCCATCTGCTGAGAGTAAAGAGCATGGAGTAGGGATTGGCCCTGGGCTTATGGAAACGGAGAGTGGAAGTTTAGGGCAGCCACTAAAGCATGACAGAGTCAAGAAAAGAATTAATTAATATACAGTAAGAACCATCTCAATCTATTCAACAAGTATTAAACATTAATCATTAAATGGAGAACTCATGGAAGACTAAAATGGTAAAGAGCTCCTGATCCACTTCCAGCCATCATAGCTCTCTCCGGTATGATGTGAGGCACAGCTTCCAGTCTCCAGAAAATCACATATGTTCTCACGCTGAGTTGTCCTGAATCTTTGCTTACCATCATCCCTGTTGACACCAGACCCAGTCTTGAAGTGGTATCACATTCACAGAAGCACAATAAGAGTAAACATTTCAGTCCTCACATATACATGCAATATATTTTACAAGGCCACTGTCCCCTCTCAGAATCTCCACAGCTCCCTGGAGCCTCTTGCTCTCTTGCCCTTGAACTCTTTCAGACCTACTGTCCAGCTGTGTTCCTCTTGATTCTCAGCAGTGCAGAGTGGAGAGTGCTTTTTGGCTATCCGTCCTCTACTATCTGTCC
This sequence comes from Bubalus bubalis, assembly GCF_019923935.1. Classification (NCBI taxonomy): domain Eukaryota; kingdom Metazoa; phylum Chordata; class Mammalia; order Artiodactyla; family Bovidae; genus Bubalus; species Bubalus bubalis. Next base: position 24,883,035 of record NC_059159.1, on the reverse strand, counting down.
AAGTGGCCTTTGCCCTTTCAAACTCTTATCTCATTCTTATTCTTCTCAACACTGCATCACAAAAGGCCAAGACACTTGTCTGAGAATGGCAGAACACTCCATGGTTGAGAGCAGGCCTAGGAAGGAACCAAACCAGTGAAGCCAGAACCTCTTGAGTATACAAGGGGATAATGGGCTAAGAACACTCATCATTAAGAACTGTTGTCTAGTTACACTGTCTAGTTACAGCTTCATAATCTCAGCTTATTTTGAAGAGGATTTGAAAGCATGATCTGAAATACAAGTTATCTGTACTTTTCATTTTACCTCCTACATTTGAATCTCATGCCCTACACTCCAACCTCATTATTCATCATTCCCCAAAACCAGCCCTGTGTCTTCCACCTAGAATGCCTTTCTCATCTTCTCCAGCCACCTACAATGCACTGATCCTACAAGGCTCGGCTCATCTTCTCTACATGGCTTCCTAATTGCTCCAAGGTAGCCTCATCCTCGGAGAAGGCAATGGCCACCCACTCCAGTACTCTTGCCTGGAAAATCCCATGGGTGGAGGAGCCTGGTAGGCTGCAGTTCACGGGGTCGCTAAGAGTTGGACACGACTGAAGTGACTTAGCAGCAGCAGCAGCAGCCTCATCCTCTCCCTGTCTTATGTTTTACTTGATCAATGCCTTTATTGTAGTTGTTACCACCGTTTGCCTTGCATTATATTACTTACCATGTGCTGGCTTCTCCAAAGGTTGTGAGCTCCCACAGAGCAGGAGTGGTGTCTTAATTATTCCTGTGTCTTTCACAGGTTAATTATTCCTGTATCTCTCACAGATTTCAGCCCGTGGGAGATATTCAATAAGAATTTGTCAAATTGAACCCTAAAAAATGTGACAATACATACATGTATTTGTCATATCCTAAAGAGCCTCCAAAGAACCTTGAGATAATAGTAGTCTCCTGTTTCTACAGTGTTTCTTAAGGTGCCACAGAGTGACTGCCACCTTCTCTCCCCCTCTTCCATGATATCTGGAGGTTTTTCTCCTTAGACACCAGAAATACTGAGGGTGGAAAACACTATCCCAGATAGATCCAAGATAAATGTTCCCTTCCTTCAATAGTATGGCCTAAGAGTACAAAGGCAAATGCTATACACCGACACTACAAAGACAAATGAGAGTCAAGAACGTTAGAAAAGGGAAGAGAGGCAGCCAACATGTTCCTTCCATGTTACAGCTCAGGGAAGAGAAGATAGCAGGAAAATCAAATCCACAGAAGAGTATATATCCTGCTGACTACTGAAATACATTTTTGCTGAGATGCCAACAATCTGTGATAGGCCACGTGAGGTGAAGATACTCATATTTATATGGTGCTCTTCATACAGAGAATCCCAAGATACTTTATAATTTATAAATATGAATGCTCTTTATGCAATGTCCCTGATGTTCTCCATATAAGAAATCCAATTCCTAATAGCCCAAATCTCCACCCACAACAACACTGAATATTTAAACATTTTTATCAGCACACAATATTTTGTCTTTGAAAAATCCTTTATATCAAAAAGTCTGCAAGTTACACTATTTGTCTTCTAACATATGCAGCATCTCTCCTACCTACCTCCCTTCCCCCACTAACATGGAAAGTGAATTCAATTAGATTTAAGACAAAGAGTAATTGCATTGGAAAATAGAAAAAATATCTCATCCCAGAGTGATTAAGCTCTTTACCTTATAGAGGGAGTTTAACTCTTTCAGGAAAACAGGATCCCATATAATAAATGAATACAGAGATTTGCTAAATCAAAGTATAATGTCTTGAGTCTAATCCCCCAGTCATCAGTGAGCTCTTTGCTCCAGGAGAATAGTGTACTCATTGTAACGTTTGTAAGAAATATAAAATAAAAACTAAGTCAATTAAGAGTTTTAATTTTTTATCTTTTAACTATTTTCATTTTTACAGTGGGTATCTAAAAATCTGAAAAATATTCAGAACTCTTGGATTCTTGAAAGTGAGTTTAATCATCTACTTTCCTAGACTTATTTTGTGCTTTTGATGTCTTGAGTTTGATAAACTCTTCCACATACTCAATGGGAAATGATCCATGGAAGGCCAGAGTCACTGGTACTACAAAAACTGCTCTGCCAGCAGCTGCTGACTAGTTGCTTGTTGGTGCTCATTCTGGAACTTCTGCAGAAAGATGATAAAGTACCCTAATGTGATGGAGTCTTTAATAGAGGAAGTCCCAGAACTATAGATGACCAGCAACTAAGGATGATATACAGCACTTTCATTTGCAATGCTTGCTATTTGAGGTGGGGAGGATTGTGTTAATTCCAGGGGAAACTTAAAAGGTAAATATTGAAGCAGCTGAGAGACTCTGTAATAAAGGGATAGGTCAAATGTACAGGTGTAGGTTGCAGTCAGCCTGTTGCTCAGTGTTGGAGTACAGCAAACAGAAGAGATCTTTCGGGCGCCTTGAACTAAGAAATCTCCCTTCTTAGGCTCTTTCCTACCTATATTTTTCAGGCATTTCATACCTATCAGTGTGGTTTCACTTAAGTTGTTGTTGTTCAGTTGCTAAGTCATGTCCGACTCTTTGCGACTCCATGAAATGCTGCCCACCAGGCTTCCCTGTCCTTTCTGACTCTAGCCCTGTTTTTAATACCTCAGTTAAACTGTCTTTTGTAATCACAATGTTCTGGAGCTCCAAGCTGATATATCCCTGTCCTCTTTACCAATCAATAACATAGGTACTACACACTGTTGTGTTACATGAAGAAAAATTCTACCAACACAAGGCATTGGCTCCATTTTGACTGGAGTTTCTCACAGCAGCATAGATTTTTCTCTGTTTTAGTAGTGCCTGAACTGAACCAGATGTTTTGGCATGATGATGAGACCCTCCTTTCAATTGGTTGATGATCTAACAGGGTGGTAGATCTGACTTTAAGAGGTAAAGCAAGGGAACAAAAGCTGAATACTTGTCTTAGAAGTTTTGCTCTACCTGTCTTACCATGGGATCTTGTTTTGTCCCATTCCTAACTAGGGATTTTAAAGCTATAATTATTTATGAGGTCATTTATATTGTTGTTTGAGACCTTCTGGTGAAAGGCACTATATAAACTAATCCCAATGTTAATATATCTATATTTTTCCCATATCTTACAAACTCTGTTATACATAGGACAGATTCATTTATTTATGATATGTCCTTAGTTTGTTACTCTTAGCCAAATTTGTGTCATGATAAATACTTTAAAATAATTATACACATTAACCAGGGATTAGAGAGACTGATTTATAGACTTGGAGTGGGAAGAATAAAATAAAACCACCATCTATTTGGGTCATGTAATCAAATAAGTTTAGAAGTTCTAAGTGAAATGTTTTTAGTCAAGTCAACAACAAGGTGGGTCACATCAAAAGGAGCATCTGCAATGAAGTAACACAAGGAATTTTTTTTTAATCTGGAAATGAATGAGTTAGGAAAATTAATGGCTCTTCTAACTCCTTAGACAGAGAGTAGTCCTTTCAAGTTTGATGAAGGTCATTTTCAGGACAGTCTAAGAGAAAGGTTACAGTTCAACTTCCACTAGCAGTACTTGAGAAAGGCAAAAATGACCAGAGTTTCTGAAGCATCTGAGTTTTTTTTTCCCCCCAAATTTAAAGCTGATAAAATTACAAATGATTACCCGTATTCTTCTTTTTTTTTTTTGTATTCTTAATATTTTATATTTTCTCCCCTCCCCCCAAATTAGGAATTTATCACTTTTTCCAAAGACTGGAATGGAGAAAATACCCACTAAGATACAGTGAATGTGTGCTAGTGTGTACTCCCAGCTGCTCATGTAAATCTTTCTTCACAGCAGGATTTGAACAAAAACTCACCACTTAATTGAATAGTTCAAATGCCACTGAGTAGGGAATTTTAGTGAGGCCAGGATATGTGTAAACTTAAAATAGATATGTATATTCTGGCAACATACACGGTATTTTGAAACAGAAAAAAATGTTAAAGGAATTTTTTGTGCTCTTAGGCCAATTGTGGGTATTGTTTTAGGACTTTGAAAGTATTCCTTTTATACTGTTGCTGTTTTTTTTAAACAACAACAACAACAACCTTGCTTCATCTTCCTTTTTATTTTTGAGCTGTTTGCAACCCTCTTTTGAATAGTGAGAAACAATGCAATTAATTTTCTCCAGCGCAATCATGCATAGATTTAATAAGCATCCGAAGGTAGGATCCATCTGTAAAGTATGCGTTGCATGCTAAATTACTTCTCTTCTGTGGTTTTTTTTCTTTCCAAACCTTAATTAATTGAAGAAAAAAAATGTTTATTAAAGTGGGAACAGGCTGGGCTCTGGCTCTCCGCCTCTGGTTCAAAAGTTCATACAATTCCCTGAAGGCTCATCTGAATGTGTGTGTCTCCCTCTCACAATCTTTCTTTCTCCGTCTCTATAGTAGGGATGAATGCCTAGAAAAGGTGTATTATTTTGTTCCCAGGATCGATTTGAATAATCTTAACTTAGGTAAACTAACTTTTTGTGAGTATAGATTTGCATATATTACATATGTTTATATAAACAGTACATACACATAGACACATCAATGTATTATTTACCCATTTTTCTGTTGCTTAGAATTAAAAATTTATATACGTTCAGTGGCATCTTTAAATGGGATGTAGATAGAGAGCAGGAAGTATAATTCTACAGGTGGATCTCACACAGGAAATTAAAGGAATTGTATATGAACACAAGCTAAGTCTTTGTGGATAAATTTAGACCCAGAAGAAAAAATATTAAATCTATCCAAAGTAGAAAAATATTTACCCATAAACAGAGTAATGGAGAAAATATATAATAGGAAGTGACTCACTCCTGTGAACTACTTTGGAAGTAAGATATTTCCTGACCTGCAGTAGGCTTTATATGACCTAGGTGAAAAGCAATAAACTTTTTATAAAATAAAAATATTATCTTAAGATAGACTCAGAATTTTTTCAGTTATCTCAGTTGTTACCTAGGATGTCTATTTTTTCAAAATATTGTTTTTTTTCTCTTTATTATGTACTACAATTTTTAGATCCTTGGTTTTTTAAAAATAAACATAAGTTGTAGTTTTCATCCAAATTACTTGTTTCTTTTTGCTTTAAAGTAGGGTTGGTTTTCTCCTTTAACACAAGCAAGGTTTGCGCAATCACCTCCGTACCTCGGAGCTGATTGAATCAGAAAGCAGTGCTGAACTTGACTGTCATCTTGCCTGGCTAAAGTCTACTTCCTTTAGCCTAGTCGTTTCTTTAAAAGCATAGTGTTCACATAGGAGCCTAGCAGAGGGGTTTCTACAGGTTGTTTCATTTTCTCTTTGGACTCTGTACAGGGCACCTAAAGCCTCTGGGCTATTAGTCATTTAAACTTTAAAATAGGTGTTTAAATAGAGGAAAAAATAAGCAGCATGGATTTTAGTTTGGGATAGATGCAGCTTTAGTCATATTGGCCCTTTTACCACGTACATGACTACCATCCTATACTCTTGCCATGTGAGTATCAGATGAGCCATGGGGACATTCCTGGAAGGAATTTTGAGGAATTAACATGAGGAATCGCCTTCAAATGTTGTTACATGTACATATTTGGGCCATATCTGCACACTTGTGAATCAAATTACTTGGAGGTATTGCCAAAATATGGTCACCAAATAACAATTAAAACTGATGTCTTGGAAACATCCACTATATATGTACTTGTCTCATCCACTATATATGTACCTATTTATGTGAATACCACATCATAATCTCCCACACCCAGCCTTCTGTGACTCTTGGAAGAATCTCTCTACCGCTTTCCAAACAGATTTTAGTTTAGAGTTCTGTGAAATCCCTGAACTGAATAGCTGTGGGTTTCACAAATTACATGCATGTAAACAACATACCTTTGAAAGGAGGTTGTGTGGGCCCTTTCTCCTACATGCTTATGTCTCTGTTGTCGTAGACTGGCGTCCTTTGTGAGCTATTCAGTGACATTTCAGAACCATTTCGCTCTGCAGAAAACCCGCAGTTGTGTTTCTTTAGCTGACACTGTGGCACTTGCTCTCGAAATTGCTAGTTAGAAAAAAAAATTGTTGAGGCCGGTGGCTGTAATCAGCGTTGTTGCTGTCTGTTTCCTCAGACTAATAGCAGAGCGATCCGAGTCTGAGAGTTCAAACAGAGGTTATCTTTCCCAGGTAGCATCTCGTCCAACGAGAATTTGATTTTTTTCTATAGGACTTTACTCCATTAGATTAATGAAATTTCAATGAGAGCCTGGCGCCCCCTGAAGCTTTGTTAAGAAAACAAATGGTGATTCTGTAGGTGTGACAGCTTGCTTGGAGAGTTACGAGAAGGTGAATACATCCCCACAATCCAGGCAGCCTGGAACACATTGATCTCTATTTAAAGCACCAATCGGATTTTTGTTAATTATAAATGATTGATCTGCAGTTTTTCCCCCTCTCTCTTCTTATATGTGTGGCTCCCCCTCCTTTCCCCACTTCTAACTTCTTTGCATGCTGAGTACAGAGCTTTTTGTTTAAAGGGACGATCATAGAGAGCAGATTATAGGAATACCCAGCAGCGATGCTGTTGTGAATGTCATTGTCAGAACATTCACTGTTCACCGACTGAGGTGAACTCTGAAGTAGATTTCAGACTGACTCCATGTTCCTTCTTTACTTGACTCATTGCTAAAATGAAGAATTATTTTAACAAAATAAAGCATTAGAATAGTATCATAGACATCACCGTTAATGTGTCTTAAATCTGACTTGTGAGCCTGTGAACCAAGTCCCCAGTATTAACTCTGAACCACAGTGTATGCCTCGTGCGCACCAGGATATGAATTGTGACCAACTAACCCTGTGTGAGACAACAGGGTGAGTGAAGGGAATATCTCTGACCTTACATCTCAATTTATAGGCATTTAGGTGACTAATCCACCTTTTATCATCTTTGTGTAGTGGTTTTTTAATAATGTTTAGAAGCAATAGTGTACTCAAAAACTGACACGTATATTACTCCTCATAATTGCTCACCACACTTAGTTCTGAAGAGCACAGAGATATGTCCCCAAGCTTCTTTGTGGACCTCTATATAATGAAAATATCTGAGCATTAAATATATTTGTGTATTGAATACAAAAACACCTGGTTACTTATTTGTTATTTATGACATGTACAATATATAATTTGCACAGATCTCAGGAAACATATTTGTAAAAATTACAGTTTAAGGACAGGTACTAGTGGATTACATTGAAAGCCACATTAGTTTCATAGTTTTAACTAAAATATAGATTTTTATGAACATTTTTCTTAAGTTTGAGCCCTTAGTTAAGTTGTAGGACATATATGTTCAAGTTATAATAATGATTTTTACCTCAGTGTACTTTTTTGTTAATTGTATAAATAATCCATGAAATGTACGAGAGACTTCTCTAGACAGAATCTTAAAATAGTTTATAGTTTTAAGTGACACTCTTATGCAAAGTCCTTTAGATTTGAAGTATTGCCTCATTTCTTTGAATGTCTTGAAACTTGTTCACCTTCCTAATGAGTTGCTCTATCACTAATTGTATGTGATAAACTCTCGGTAGCATGAGAGCAATTTCTGTCTTTAAAACAACAGTAGAAAATGGGCAAGAGCCTCATGTATAACATAACCTCCTCCAACTCCAAATTCTGTGGTTTTTAAAAGAAGCTCACTATTGCTTTCTAAATAGATTCAAGTCTGTAACATGCACCTAAATATGAAAGGTATTCTGCCAGAACTTCCCCAGGAGGTAATTGTTTAATGATCCTATAAGTACTCTCCGGAAAACTAGATCTAAAGTGTAATTTTTACAATGTTTTTAGTCAGTATTTTTAAAATATTTATTTTTTTCTTTATTACTGTTTATTGTTTTATTGTAATATTTTTTAAATTAGCAAAAGTCATTAGGGCACATTTATAAATAATTATAACCATAACTTTTAAAATCAGATTTGAATTAGCCAGAAAAAGCAGTGTAACATTTTTACAAATATTAGCACATCAGAAGAGTTGTTGATGTCAGTGTCTAAATAAGTAACCAACAACAACATTAAGAAATGAGTGATCATGGTAAATGCACAAAGTTATTTTTATAACATGTTTCCAAAGGGCTGATTTTAGAAATGTTTTAATTTTACTCCTGTTGGTTTTGTTTTTAAATAGTCTAACTAATGATTTTCATTAGTGTATTTGTTATTTATGTGATCTGAGTAGTTCTACCAAGGTTAAATAATTTAAGGAAATAAACCCATATCTGATATAAGATAGCTAATGAAGTATATTAGATACTTGCCCTATTGCTGTATGAATTGGGTCTCCAAAGCTAACAACAGCTTTCTGCGGGAACACAAATCTCTATATAAATATCCAAATGTAGCAAGATGTTGCAAATTTTTAAAGATATGCCATAAAAATAGATTAACACTAGTATGCAGTCCTGTTCAACTGAATTACAAAGGGATATCATGGGATTGCCAGTGACATTCACATAAATAAAAAATCAATTCTTAATGATGAGGCAGACTTGTTTTGGCGCATTACCCAGGTTAAATGGGAGCATACAAAGACATCAACTCCTATAAGACTAGTGGAATCATTGTATATTAATATGATTTAGGGAGCTACACACCTCGATGGAATAATTGTTATTATATCTATAGAGCCAGATGGCACTTGATGTAAACAGCCATTGAGCACCTCAAACACAAGTATGGCAGGTGATCTTTAAGGTGTTCTTGCATCCTGCTCACTCATCTTATCATTGGAATCTGTATTCCTGTTTGCAGAATGGTTTGATTGCCAAATTTTTCAGAATGGTCCTCTTATTCAATAAGAATACGGGGTATAGAATTTCCTTAGCAGAAGAATAGATGAGGCAGAGTAGATAAGGCAGGTACCTGGATTTGTGTGGTTAGTATATTTTTTACAAGAAAGAGAACAGAGGGAATCATATTTTTCCAGCAACAGTGGCAAAAAAAAATGGTGTCTTCGGAAATTTTTTTAAATGAATTCACAAATTTTCAGTGAAGTAGGCTCTAGTAATCGTTGGTATCAAAATAACCCTATTGAGGAAGCCAAAACTTATTAAAATATATTTCCAAAGTAAGAGAAATCCAACTTTAGAGAAGAAATATCTTTAAATTTCTTGTTTTTAAAAAGAATCTTACTTTGTTTTGAAGATTTAAATTGACTTCTGCTAATTCTAAGTATCCAGTTAGGGAAAACTCATTAATTTTTCCAACAGATACTAATTGGGCACTTACTATGTGTTAGTACTGTTCTAGGTGTTAGGGATTTATCAGTGTAAAAACCCCACTCTCCAACAGAGTTTACATTCCTCCATGGGCAATAAATGGTATGATATGATGTAAAATATGAGAGAAATGAAATAGGAAAGGGAGACCATGTGCTCAAAAAGTGTAGAAGTGTAAGATTTGCCTTCTTCCCTTTAAAAACATAAAAGAGGCCATCTAGAAATAATAAAAGAGGCTGGGAAAATTCTTGTTTATCTTCTAACTTCATTGATCTTATGAAATTTCTAGTGACTTGTCTGATAAACACCTGCTGTAATAGCCTCAGCTCAGTGGCCAGAGTTAAACAGTTTGGAATGGGTTCGGGATAAGCTTAGATTTTCTTGGCTTAAATTAAATTTAATAATGTTACATAAGTTTTTTATGGTTTGTTAATAGCATACCAAATAGCATAATATGGTTTGCTATTATCTTTCCTTTGATAATAGCATAAAAAGGCATATTATCTTTAATTATAAATAATTCCTAAATTTCTCCCTTGCTTTACCTTATATAATCCAGGTTTTCAGTTTCAAAGATAAAGGACATACAACTAGCTTTTATAGGGATCTTTATTATAGTAAATTTGTAGATTTCCAAATATATAAAACAGATTTTCCAAGTGTCTATAATATAGGATGTTCCTTGAAATGTCAGGATTTCATAAATTAACTCTTCTGTTCCATAATGACAAAATTCATCTTAATCCATAGAATATATCCCCCACCCCACTCCATGGTGCTATTGACCAACTAATTCCTAGATTTAAAACTATAATGTTCAGTTCTTCACCAGAAGCAGTTTATCATATAACTGTAGCTTATCTCTAGATAAAACATAAGTATATGCTGTGAAATATTCCTTTAGTTTAGGTGAAAAGATAAAATTCACTTTGTGAAATGGTATAGTCTTCAGGTTTATTTTTGGTTAAATACTAAGAATTAAAAAGCACATGTACTAAAAATAAAAGTTTAAAAAAGTACATGTGCTTAGCACTGCATAGGAAAAAGTACTGAAAGGTTGTGTTCCGAAGTGTTAATAATGGCTAGAGTTTACAACATAACGTTAGGAATAATATTTATTCTTTTCTTTGTACTTTTATCCTTTTAATTCTTTACTACAGTGGCCTTGTATTCCTTTTACAGTCAAGAAAAAACTCACTTTTAAAAGCTAAAGATGCCTAAAAATTGATATATTTACTTAACATAAAAAATCATAACTGGTAAGTGTATGCAGATCAGTTCCGCAAACAATAGAAAGTAGTAAAAATCAGCAAACATCAAGATTTAGATAATATCATGAAGTTACTAATTTTACCTATTTCTATTTTATTGTACTACTTGAAAAGTACCATGCAAAATTTGACCAATTTATCCTTTTTTTTTAAATTTCTAAGACATCAAACTTCTGTTAAAAAAAAAAACAGTAGGCTGAGACATTTCTATAGCAACATGCCAGATATGCCAAATTTCATAAGAAAACATGTTTTTAATTTCAGGCCTTTGAATATGGTGATGTTCATAAGGATGAGTATTTATGAATGTATAATAAAAAATAAGAGGCTTAGAAACTTTATTTCTTTTAACAGTCAACAATATTTAGCCTATCAGAATGCTTCAATAGATAAACATTCCTACTGTTTTAATTTTGAATATAGATTGTCTCGTGCTGATGGGAAGTATTGTTAATTTTAATAAAATTAACTTTATATTGTTATTTCACCGCTTTATAATAATTTTACATGGCGCCCTGGGGATGCCTCTGTTTTACATTATCAGGTGTCACATTTGCCATTTGGTTGGTATAGCAGCGTTCAGCTTCACTTCTCTATTCGATTGCCTGAAGCCACACTATTCACGTTATATTACAAGTAGCTATATTGCTATATGCTGCACAAGTTTATATACTTTTATTTTGTACGTATATATCATTTTTGTATTTTCTTAAAATCATTGTTTGTGCTATTTCCCAGCATTCCTGTTGCTTGCCTTTAGGTAGACACAGTTATGATAAAAAGTTGGCTAAGACACCTTAGCAATCTGCCTCAAGTATTAACATTTAAATTTATTTTCAACCTGGAATCAGTCACAATTTTGATACAATCTTAGCTAATGCTTTAAGGTTTTTGATAAGAGTTATACTTTGATAAACCTATAAAATATAACTTTTTACATAGAGTTATTGCTATTTAAAAATAAGAGGAAATCACTGATGACTTTCATAACTCACCGTATGTTGGACAGATCAATTAGAGATAATTAATCAGAGCATGTCTCCATTAAATGTTACCTCTTGACTTAAGCTCTCCCAGGAATTCATAGAAATCAGGCTCACTTGCAAATAATCTGTAAGAAAATTGAATATTTGTCAAATTAAATACCAGTTACTAAATACACAGTAATTAAATAATAGTAATTAAATTAAAGATATACCAGTTCCTCTTGAGTACGTCTGTTTTTACTTTTTACTTCTTTTCATATAAATTTACATCATCGCTTTGAGTTTTGTCTAATTTGAATTGTTCTAATACCTGCTTTATCCTGCTGCTATCTAAGGTGTAAGAGTGTGCTAAAACATTTTGGTTAGCTGTGTCAAGTATTTATTGTGGGCAATTCAGAATGTGCATTTTAAAATGGACTTTCTTTTTCACTTGAGTTTGTGTATATATGTTGACAAGCAAGCTGGTCTCTTGTCCGAGACCCTATGTGCAACTGGCTGTTATTTAATTGATAAGCTAATGATCCCTATAGTCTGAGGAGCATTTAGATAACTGATAACAAATAGGCCACTCAATTTAAACCTGCTTTAGTAATTCAGAGTCCAAAACTACATAAAAATGAGTACTGAGGAGTTTCTATATGAGTGTGTTATATATTGGTATTTTTGTTTTTCAGAAATTGCTCCCTTTTTTCTTCTCTTACCAAAAATTTCCCTGGCTAGTAGGAACTATGTCTCTGCTTTGGATTAACCATTATTTCATGTTATTAGCAATCATGTATCATTTCCTTTCACACCTTCAAGTTTAATATCTTATGTACACTATTTTAGTTAGAGTCTTGGAACAAAATATTATGTAATAGTCTTACTTTTGTTTCTATTCAATAAATGTAATTACCCTGCCATTCTCTTAAACTGTAAGTTGCTTATTGGATATATTTTTCATTTTCTGTTATTGTGAAATTTTTAGGTTTGGGGGATGTTGCTGACTACAGGTAGTGAAATGTGGAACCAGGTTTGTAACAGACTGTTCTAGTTGTGGTACTGGTACAATTTACTGAGTGACTTTGATGAAGTAATTAAAATTATCTAGCTAGTTAAGAGGAGCAATACAAAGAGCAATTATAGGGGAACAGGGAATTACTATATTAAGCTGATTTCAAGCCAGAAAGAACTGTTGCTCTTGAGGAAGATGTCAAGTGTATGTACGTTTGTTACGGGAATATTGTAGATGTTGGTTGTAAATATTGTATGCCTATTGAATGCTTATGTAGCTTTGATCTACTTGGTAATTCCTGGTTAGCTATTTGCCTTTGGGCTGAACTCATAGACTTTATCTTTGCTTTTCTAGTTCAAATATTTAAAGATTCTGCATGTGCCTTTTGAAAAGTCATTTTAATGCCATTGCAATGGCTATAGTGCAGAGAATTTTCTTATAAAAATTTTGTAGGACATGGAGAGAATTTGGGGATAAAACTAGTTTGCATAATTCTGAGCCAGAATTGGAGGCAAGTGACCTGCAATGTTCACACAGCAATTTAATGGCTATTAATATATTTCTGAATTTTTAGAAGAAAGTTTATTGGAAAAAGATTTTATGAAGTCTCTGAATGTAGGTAATTTGAATCATGTTTATAAATATTTTACCTGCCATGAATAGATGATTAGTTTTGTCCAATAACAATTTCAGAGTAGCTAATGTGGCAATATAAATATGAATGTTTAGAAAAACATTTTTTCTTTATATAGTAAATACGTGATTAGTAATGATTTCTTCTACGGAGGGTTTTTTATGGCACATTGCTTTATAAAGGAAACGAAGTTAAGTGTGAAAAATTACATAATGAAATCTTCTGGGAATATGTGGTTTAGGTATAATTATAAGCATGAAGGTGTATAATTTATACTTGCATAATACCTTTCATTGAAGGTTGTGAAAATAAGTCCTGTGAGGTACTCCAGGCTTCATATTTCTTATATACTGTACTTCCCTATATAATTGAAACAACTTCCCTACTATGGTCTAACAATAGTCTCACACTCAAAAATACCTAAAATTTAGCATTACACAGCCAAACCTGTCTATACAGTAATGCGAGTGACGTCTCTTTTGTCTTTTTTTTTTAATTAATTACTTGTTTATATATTTTCTCCTTCCACCAAGCATTTGAGGTAGCCTTCCCAACCTTTTCGAAAACTTTTACCCAAGCTAATTAGCTACTAATTACCAAAATTAAAATTGCAACCATTTATTGAAAACTTTGTACATGCCAGGTATTGTACTGGCTGACTTCTATGTAATATCTCATTTTAACTCTTCCAGTAATCCTGTAAACTAGGTATTACCAAGCCTATTTTACAGATGAGGAAATTAAGACTCAGAAAGGTTAAGTAACTTTCCCAAGACCATATTACTCAGCTGTGGCAAAGCAAGAATGTTAATTTATATTTGACTTCCAAAGTAGATGTCTGAGGAAATGCACAGAGTAAGGAACAACATTCAGAATCCCTATCTCCTACTCTCATTATACTTGATGATTTTTATGATTTCTGTTGGAGAAAAGGATGAATGAAAAAATGAAACTTTTATTTAGAGCCAAAGGAAATTGCAACCCACTCCAGTCTTCTTGCCTGGGAAATCCCATGGACAGAGGAGCCTTGCAGGCTATATATAGTCCATGGCGTCACAAAAGAGTCATACATGACTTAGCGACTAAACAACAAAAGGGTTGAAAGGACTCATGGGAAATACTGATATATGGGCTCTGTTTTTCTTCTAGACCCAGCTTGACTAGCAAAAGGAGTTGGTAGTGTATAAAGGAGAGTAGGTGTTTAATGACTGATTTTTGTTTTTGTTGCTTGTACTTTTGGTGTATCCAAAAAAACTATTGTCAAGCCCAATGTCAAGGAGCTTTCCCCCTTTGTTTTCTTCTAGGATTTTTATGGTTTCAGGTCTTATGTTTAAATCTTTAATTCATTTAGAGTTAATCAGTTATATATCTGATAAGAGGTTAACATCCAAAATATATGACGAACTCATACAATTCAATAACAACAAAACCCAATTCAATTTTAAAGATAAGGAGAGGAGCTGAATAGACATTTTTCCAATAAAGACATACAAATGGCCAACAGGTACATGAAAAGATGCTCAACATCATTGATCGTCAAGGAAATGCAAATCAAAACCACATTGATACATTATTTCACATCTATTAGAATGGTTATTATTAAAAAGACAACAAAGAACAAGTTTGGGCAAGGATGTAGAGAAAAGGGAACCCTGGTGCACTGTTGATTAGGAGTGTAAATTGGTACAGGCACTATGGAAAACTATATAGAGGTTTTTCCAAAAAAAATAAAAATAGAATATGATACAGCAGTCCCACTTCTGGGCATATATTCAAAAGAAATGAAAAAAGCACCACAACGAGTTGTCTGATTCTCTTGCTTATTGGATCATTATCCACAACAGCCGAGATATGGAAACAACCTAACTGTCTACCAGTGGACAATGGATAAAAGGTGTGATATATATATTAATATATGAAACAAGGGCATTATGCTAAATGAAATAAGTCAGACAGAGAAAGACTTATTATATATAAGTATATAATAACATGTGGAATCCAAAGATGTTGAACTCATAGAACCAGGGCCCAAGGGGTAGTGTGGAATGGACCAATGTTGGTCACAGGATACAAAATTCCAGTGGGAAGATGAGTAAATTCTGAGCATCTAACACACAGCATTGCAATTATAATTAATGATACAGTATTATGTACTTGAAAGTTGCGAAGAGAGTAAATCTTAAGTTTTCTCACACAAAAAAAGAAATGGTAGTGATGTGATGGAGATGTTAGCAAAAGCTGTCTACAGTGGTAATCACTTTGCAATATATACATGTATCAAATCAATACATTGTATACCTTCAGTTCAGTTCAGTCACTCAGTCGTGTCCAACTCTTTGTGACCCCATGGACTGCAGCACGCCAGGCTTCCCTGGCATCACCAACTCCCAGAGCCTACTCAAACTCATGTCCATTGAGTCAGTGATGCCATCCAACCGTCTCATCCTCTGTCATCCTTCAGACTGAAGATTGTGCCTTCAATCTTTCCCAGCATCAGGGTCTTTTCAAATGAGTCAGTTCTTTACATCAAGTGGCCAAAGTATTGGAGTTTCAGCTTCAGCATCAGTCCTTTCAATGACTATTCAGGACTGATTTCCTTTAGGATGGACTGGTTGGATCTCCTTGCAGTCCAAGGGACTCTTTAAGAGTCTTCTCCAACACCACAGTTCAAAAGCATCAATGCTTTGGCTCTCAGCTTTCTTTATAGTCCAACTCTCACATCCATACATGACTGCTGGAAAAACCATAGCTTTGACTAGATGAACCTTTTTTGGTAAAGTAACGTCTCTGCTTTTTAATATACTGTCTAGGTTTGTCGTAGCTTTCTTCCATGGAGCAAGTGTTTTTTAATTTCATGGCTGCAGTCAACATCTGCAGTGATTTTGGAGCCCAAAATAATAAGGTCTGTCACTGTTTCCATTGTTACCCCATCTATTTGCCATGAGGTGATGGGACCAGATGCCATGATCTTAGTTTTCTGAATGCTGAGCTTTAAGCCAACTTTTTCACTCTCCTCTTTTACTTTCATCAAGAGGCTCTTTAGTTCTTCTTCGCTTTCAGCCATAAGGGTGGTGTCATCTACATATCTGAGGTTATTGATATTTCTCCCGGCAATCTTGATTCCAGCTTGTGCTTCATCCAGCCTGGCTTTCACATGATGTACTTTGCATATAAGTTAAATTAGCAGGGTGACAATATACAGCCTTGACATACTCCTTTCCCAATTTGGAACTAGTCTTATTGTTCCATGTCCAGTTCTGTTGCTTCTTGACCTGCACATAGATTTCTCAGGAGACAGGTCAGGTGGTCTGGTATTCCCATCTCTTGAAGAATTTTCCACAGTTTGTGATGATCCACACAGTCAAAAGCTTTGGCATAGTCAATAAAGCAGAAGTAGATGTTTTTCTGGAACTCTCTTTTTCGATGATCCAGCGGATGTTGGCAATTTGATCTCTGGTTCCTCTGCCTTTTCTAAATCCAACTTGAACATCTGGAAGTTCATAGTTCATGTACTGTTGAACCCTGGCTTGAGAATTGTGAGTATTACTTGCTAGCATGTGAAATGAGTACAGTTGTGCAGTAGTTTGAACATTCTTTAGCATTGCCTTTGGGATTTGAACGAAAACTTGACCTTTTCCAGTCCCATGGGCACTGCTGAGTTTTCCAGATTTGCTGGCATATTGCATGCGGCACTTTCACAGCATCATCTTTTAGGATTTGAAATAGCTCAACTGGAATCCCATCACCTCCACTAGCTTTGTTCGTAGTGATGCTTCCTAAGCCCCACTTCGCATTCTAGGATGTCTGGCTCTAGGTGAGTGATCACACCATCGTGGTTGTCTGGGTCATGAAGATCTTTTTTGTAGAGTACTTCTGTGTATTCTTGCCACCTCTTTTTAATATCTTCTGCTTCTGTTAGGTCCATACCATTTCTGTCTTTTATTGTGCTCATCTTCGCATGAAATGTTCCTTTGATATCTCTAATTTTCTCGAAGAGATCTCTAGTCTTTCCCATTCTATTGTTTTCCTCTATTTCTTTGCACTGATCACTGAGGAAGGCTTTCTTATCTCTCCTTGCTATTCTTTGGAACTCTGCATTCAGATGTTTATATCTTTCCTTTTCTCCCTTTCCTTTTTTGCAATATATACATGTATCAAATCAATACATTGTATACTTTAAGCTTATATAATATTATATGTTATTATTTCTCATTAAATCTGGAAGGGAAAAAAAGGACAGTAGGTGGAAATAAGCTTTATGTTCCTCTCCTAGAATCACCTTTCCCATCTCATTCACTGCTCACTCACAAATGGCTTGGATATTTTGCTATATGTTTCTTTTCCCATCCCTAATAACATTTTAAAATTGAGCAAATATAAGAATATTTAGAGATGGCTGTGAAGATTTGGAGAGTTTATAGAATAAGTATACCGAAAGCATAAAAAAATGACCTTCTCTCTGAGTCATAAGAGGCCTCAGGCTTACTGTGAGAGAACTCTCCATTTAATTGCTTTGTAAGCTAATCTATACCTCCATGTCTTTCAATATGACTTTCATAAATCTCAAGCAACTAAGAATTTCAGCGTGTGCTGCCTGGCATCTGATGCTGAAAACTACTGATCTGGTAACCTGATCGAAGTTTAATGACTACGGTGGGAGATTTTTGTTGAATTGTGAACAAAGCCCAAATGCTTTCAATCTCATCATGTATGTCTGTGCCAAATCCTTTGGTGGTCCCTGAAAGCCAGGTCCTCCCAGACTTGGCTAAAGTCCAGGTTTCTTTAAGATTTCCAAGTTTCCAATACTGCTAAAATATATACTAGTTGATATTGATATCATGTCCTCTAGTGTAAGACGAGAGTGAAATTATCACAGAATATCTGAATCCCTGAGTTACTTATAGAAAAGGGACATATCTAATATAAGTGTATTTTTTCCCATAATGTGCCAGTTGTGCTTTTCAGAAACTATTTCGGAACGTGGTGATAGATACATCTGAACATTGAAGTGACCTGTGTACTCACATCCAAGCCTGCTTCATAGATCACCACCCCCAGAACTGGCAGAGCTCACTGTGGGCCCACGTGCCTCTGAGTAAACTGAAAGGAATGCCATTTCATAAATAACCTATGCTAAGATGGCAAACAGTTTTTCCTGCATGTTCTGACAACTACCCATAAGTGATCTACTTCAAAACTTCAAACTCACCATAAAATTTCTATTTGATGTAGAATGTCTTGAAAGACACTGACCTGTACAGATTATTTCTTATCTTAATTAGCATCCTATTCATGACCTACTTTTTCAAAAATGATTATAAAGGATTTCCTAAATAAAATCACAACAACTACAAATGCTTGCCATAAATGGTGTTGGGTTGGCCAGTTAACAGGTTGGTACCTCACACTAGAAGAAGGGACCATGTTGGATTTAGTTACGGAGGAGCAGGGAGCAGGGAACGAGTAAAAGGAATGTAAAATGTAAAAGGGAGGGAGTGGCTGGTTTTCCTGTGAACTGTGTTTAAGCTGGAAAAACAACTTCAAAATTACTTCTAAGGCATTCAGCATAAAAGGAGTAGGCAAGGAATAGCATAAAAACAGACTGAATAATGGTGTTCAAATGATGATGGTGAGAGTCTGGGGCATTTATCAGAGAGTTCCATATGTGACAGGGAAGAAGTGGAGTCTGGTCTCAGAGAAGGAGACCCTGTCTCTGTCCTAGGCGAACTAGCTAGGTACAAGAAACCCAGACAGAGAGCCAGTTAGGCAGCCTAAGAGCACTTTGTCCTCCTGACGTCTGAGTTACTTCCCCACCCAGAGGGAAATGGAATGGAACAGCAGTTTGTAACCAGCTCTCACTTGTAACTGGATGAGCGTTCAGGAACCAGTGAGACCCCATCTTTGCCTGCCCCCAGATTTCAGTTATCACTGGTCAGGTAAGTCAACAAACATTTGATCTCCTCTGTGCAGGTCTTATTGGCCCAAATCTGCTGCATCTGTGGATGGCAAGGGTTATTATAAACACCAGAAGTTAAGCTGAGTTTGAAAGAGTTAAAAAACTTGGCCAGGTCACAGACTATCTAGAGGGAGTTGAACTAAGATTTGAAGCCAAGCAGTCTGACTCCAGAATTAATCTGGCTTTAGCCACTATGTTATGCTGTCTTAATCATATGCAGTTAAATTTTAGATACAATTTTAAACATATCTTCTCGTACTCGTAGGAAACTTTTAGTTCTCTATCGTAATCACAACTAATCATACCCTAATCACAACGTTTCTCCGTATTCTCTCATCAGTTATGTATTTTTGTCTAAAGACTTGAAGCTCTTTATTTTTCACTGTTGTTAATGCTGCCTTGGATTTCTTAAGTTGTTTAAGATGTATGATTGTTTTGACGGTCTTGACAAAATCATGCTCCAAAATGACCCCAGCTGTGTTTTTTGCCATGGGTCTCTTGTTTACTGGAGCTACAAAAAGGGATAGCATGCCAGGCCACTAGCTCTTAAGGATCTACTAAGTGCTGGTTTAGTCACCCTGCCAAGGAAGACTCATCCTGTAAGGCCATCAGACAGAGGATCCCAAATATTTGATGGCTTAGATAACTCATTATATTTCATGATGAACAATGGAATTTGGTATGGCAGGGGGAAACTCATTTACTCTTAAACATCCTGCGGGAGACTCAGAGCAGGACTCTCTTGACATTGTAATTATATTTTAGAAACAGCCGATGTGTCTGAGCCAAAACTTCATTGGTATTTCTATGTTTAGATAATTATTAGATCATATTCTGTCCCTAAAATAGGAACTTGACTCTCCAAAATATCTTGTTAACTAAAAATTTCATTCGTTCATGGCTATTTCAGAGACCTTAAAGTACTTGCACTCCTTTAGCCAAATTCAGAAAATAATTGCAAGGAATTGCAAAATGGTAAGTGTGGATGGTATTTTATAGTTATTGTTCCCTCAAATGAGTAGATATGCACACAGCAAGAAGCACAAAAATTATGCAGTTTTTCTTACAGAAAAGTAAAAGCAATTTCTTGGTATGGGCAGTGACACTGGTTTTATAATGTATTAGCACTGGGAGGAAATAAAAAAGTTGGCTTAAAGCTCAACATTCAGAAAATGAAGATCATGGCATCCGGTCCCATCACTTCATGGGAAATAGATGGGGAAACAGTGGAAACTGTCAGACTTTATTCTTTTGGGCTCCAAAATCACTGCAGATGGTGACTGCAGCCATGAAATTAAAAGACGCTTACTCCTTCGAAGGAAAGTTATGCCTACCTAGACAGCATATTAAAAAGCAGAGACATTACTTTGTCAAAAAAGGTCCATCTAGTCAAGGCTATGGTTTTTCCAGTGGTCCTGTATGGATGTGAGAGTTGGACTATAAAGAAGGCTGAGCGCCGAAGCATTGATGCTTTTGAACTGTGGTGTTGGAGAAGACTCTTGAGAGTCCCTTGGACTGCAAGGAGATCCAACCAGTCCATTCTAAAGGAGATCAGTCCTGGGTGTTCATTGGTAGGACTGATGTTAAAGCTGAAACTCCAATACTTTGGCCACCTGATGCGAAGAGTTGACTCATTGGAAAAGACTCTGATGCTGGGAGGGATTGAGGGCAGGGGAGAAGGGGATGACAGAGGATGAGATGGCTAGATGGCATCACCGACTCAATGGATATTAGTTTGGGTGGACTCTGGGAGTTGGTGATGGACAGGAAGGCCTGGCGTGCTGCAATTCATGGGGTCGCAGAGTCGGACATGACTGAGCGACTGAACTGAACTGAACTGAGCACTGAGGGGAGCTAGTGAAGGATATATAGGAACTCTGTATATATCCTTCACTTTTCTCAAAATCTAAAATTATATTAAGGTTTAAAAACATAATTCATTAATTTGGGTATAAGTCAGAAGTGAATGGGGAATACAGGAAATAGGATTGGCCATGAACTGATAATTGTTGAAGCTGCAATAATTGGTGATAAGTGCAGAGGTTGATTATCTCATTTTCTCTATATTTGTACATGTTTGAAATTTTTATAATTTTTGTCTAATAAAAAACATAAAAAGAAAAAGTTATGCACAGTTTGACTTTGGACAAACATAAGAATTTTCTAAATAACTTTATTAGCCTTGACAAACTTGTTATCATTGGATACCAGGGGGTTTTGCCATTCTTTTCCTTACCCCAAAGAATCAAGTATATGCTAATGTGATTTTTTAAAAATTCTAGAATATATGTTCCTTGTTATATTTAACTACTATTCCTCAGGTTTTCTTTATTACTACAGTGCTAAAAATATATACCTAAGATGAACTAGAAATTTTTAAAAATTGTCTTGCCTATCTATAGACTTCAGTTTAGTTGCTCAGTCGTGTCCGACTCTTTGCAACCCCATGAACCGCAGCATGCCAGGCCTCCCTGTCCATAGACTAGTGAACAGTAATATTCATTTTATGCCTATTTTTGGGTTTTGTTTTTCTAAATTAAAAAGTCACACCACTGTCAGATATTTTTCCATTGCTTTTACAATTCAATTCAGTTGAGTCACTCAGTCGTGTTCAACTCTTTGCAACCCCATGAACTGCAGCACGCCAGGCCTTCCTGTCCATCACCAACTCCCAGAGTCCACCCAAACTAATATCCATTGAGTCGGTGATGCCATCTAGCCATCTCATCCTCTGTCATCCCCTTCTCCCCTGCCCCCAATCCCTCCCAGCATCAGAGTCTTTTCCAATGAGTCAACTCTTCGCATCAGGTGGCCAAAGTATTGGAGTTTCAGCTTTAACATCAGTCCTACCAATGAACACCCAGGACTGATCTCCTTTAGAATGGACTGGTTGGATCTCCTTGCAGTCCAAGGGACTCTCAAGAGTCTTCTCCAACACCACAGTTCAAAAGCATCAATGCTTCGGCGCTCAGCCTTCTTTATAGTCCAACTCTCACATCCATACAGGACCACTGGAAAAACCATAGCCTTGACTAGATGGACCTTTTTTGACAAAGTAATGTCTCTGCTTTTTAATATGCTGTCTAGGTAGGCATAACTTTCCTTCGAAGGAGTAAGCGTCTTTTAATTTCATGGCTGCAGTCACCATCTGCAGTGATTTTGGAGCCCAGAAAAATAAAGTCTGACACTGTTTCCACTGTTTCCCCATCTATTTCCCATGAAGTGATGGGACCGGATGCCATGATCTTCATTTTCTGAATGTTGAGCTTTAAGCCAACTTTTTCACTCTCCTCTTTCATTTGCATCAAGAGGCTCTTTAGTTCTTCTTCACTTTCTGCCATAAGGGTGGTGTCATCTGCATACCTGAGGTTATTGATATTTCTCCCAGCAATCTTGATTCCAGCTTGTGCTTCTTCCAGTCCAGCGTTTCTCATGATGTACTCTGCATATAAGTTAAATAAGCAGAGTGACAATATACAGCCTTGACGTACTCCTTTTCCTATTTGGAACCAGTCTGTTGTTCCATGTCCAATTCTAGCTGTTGCTTCCTGACCTGCATACAGGTTTCTCAAGAGGCAGATCAGGTGGTCTGGTATTCCCATCTCTTTCAGAATTTTCCGCAGTTTATTGTGATCCCCACAGTCAAAGGCTTTGGCATAGTCAATAAAGCAGAAATGCTAATACAGGGGCTTCCCTGGTGGCTCAGATGGTAAAGAGTCTGCCTGCAACGTGGGGGACCCCAATTCAATTCCTGGGTCAGGAAGATTCCCTGGAGAAGGGAATGGTTACCCACTCCAGTATTCTTGCCTGGAGAATTCCATGGACAGAGGAGCCTAGCAGGCTACAGTCCATGAGATCCCAATGAGTCAGACATGACTGAGTGAGTAACACTAACACAAGATGCTATTACAAAGATAAACAACTAGATCAATGAGTAAGAGAGGTTTCAAGAGCCATGTTAGAATTTAAGCTGTGGACCACTAGATGGTGGCCAAAGTGTTATTTTGTTACTTTCTAAGTCCTCTCTTTAAAGATATCTGTGTTAGAGGATTTCCTTACAAATAAATCCCTTAATTAGTTTGAAATGACTGAAACCTTTCTTTAAAGCACAATTTGAAGTCACATTTCTTCTGTCCACCAGCCTAAATGTGTGGTATTTGATGTGGGAGCAGGCAATGTCTACTTCGTAAGCATCACAGGAACCAGGAGCAGTCAGGAACGTGAGAAAGAGGTGTGGTGATGTTGGCAAAGAGCTTCACAGTTCCTGTTTGGGCACCTGGGGAATGGAGTGCTTAAAAACTTGGGTTGTGAATCTAGACTGCCTAATCTGAACACAGAGTCTGTCTTGGCATTTATAGAGGCTTTATTCACAATAGCCCCAAACTGAAAATAATTGAAGTACCCATCAACTGGTGAATAAACAAACTTTGGTATATCCATATAATGGAATACTATTTGGCAATAAAAAGTAATAAACTACTGATACATATTTTTTGTTAGTAGTGTATCACTTTTACATATAGGGCTTCCTAGGTGGCACTAGTGGTTAAGAACCCACCTGCCAACGCAGGAGATATATTTAAGAGATGCAGGTTTGATCCCTGGGTCAGGAAGATCTCCTGGAGGAGGGCATGGCAACCCACTCCAATATTCTTGCCTGGAGAATTCCATGGACTGAGGAGCCTGGCAGAAGCCTGTAGAGTCTGTGGGGTTGCAAAGAGTCAGACATGACTGAAGTGACTTTGCACTGAAGTGACTTCACACACACACACACACTGATACATATAACCACATGGATGGATTTCAAAGGTTTTATGCTAATTGAAGGAAGCCAAACATAAAAGATTAGCTAGCATATGATTTCTTTTTTTTTAATTAATTTTTATTAGAGTATGGTTGCTTTACAATGTTCTGTTAGTTGCTATTGAACAGCAAAATGAATAAGCCATACATATACATATCCCTCTCTTTTGGAATTCCTTCCCATTCAGGTCACCACAGTGCATAAGGTCAAATTCCCCATGCTATACAGTCTATTCTCATCAGTTATCTATTTTATACATAGTATCAGTAGTGTATATGTGGGGGGTTCAGGATTGAGGGGACACATGTATACTTGTGGCCAATTCATGTTGATATATGGAGAAGGCAATGGCACCCCACTCCAGTACTCTCGCCTGGAAAATCCCATGGACAGAGGAGCCTGGTGGGCTGCAGTCCATGAGGTCGCTAAGAGTCGGACACGACTGAGCGACTTCACTTTGACTTTTCACTTTCGTGCGTTGGAGAAGGAAATGGCAACCCACTCCAGTATTCTTGCCTGGAGAATCCCAGGGACAGGGAAGCCTGGTGGGCTGCCATCTATGGGGTCGCACAGAGTCGGACACGACTGAAGCAACTTAGCAGCAGCAGCAGCAGCATGTTGATATATGGCAAAAAACATCATGATATTGTAAAGTAATTATTCTTCAGTTAAAATAGATTAATTAAAAAATAGTATATATGTGTCAATCACAATTTCCCAATTCCTCCCACTCTCCGTTTCCCCCTTGGTATACACATATTTGTTCTCTATATCCCTGTCTCTATTTCTGCTTTGCAAATAAGATCATCTATTCCTTTTTTCTAGATTCCTCATATAAGCAATATTATATGATGCCCGTTTTTCTCTTTCTGACTTAACTTCATCCTGAATGACACTCTTTAGGTCCATCCATGTCTCTACATATGATTTTGTCTATGCTGCTAAGTCGTTTCAGTTGTGTCCGACTCTGTGCAACCCCATAGACGGCAGCCCACCAGGCTCCCCGTCCTTGGGATTCTCCAGGCAAGAATACTGGAGTGGGTTGCCATTTCCTTCTCCAATATATGAAAGTGAAAAGTGAAAGTGAAGTCACTCAGTCGTGTCCGACTCTTAGTGACCCCATGGACTGCAGCCTACCAGGCTCCTCCGTCCATGGGATTTTCCAGGCAAGAGTACTACTGGAGTGGGGTGCCATTGCCTTCTCTGGATTTTGTCTATAGAACATTGTTAAAAAGTCAAAACTATACATAGAAACGGAGAAGGCAATGGCACCCCACTCCAGTACTCTGGCCTGGAAAATCCCAAGGACGGAGGAGCCTGGAAGGCTGCAGTCCAAGGGGTCGCTGAGGGTTGAACACAACTGAGCGACTTCACTTTCACTTTTCACTTTCGTGCATTGGAGAAGGAAATGGCAACCCACTCCAGTATTCTTGCCTGAGAATCCCAGGGACGAGGGAGCCTGGTGGGCTGCCGTCTATGGAGTCACACAGTTGGACACGACTGAAGTGACTTAGCAATACATAGAAAAGTAGATCAATGGTTGCCAAAACCAGGGATAGAGGGAATATATTGACTGCAAATGGGCACAAGGGAACTTTTTGGAATGATGAAAATATTCTATATCTTGATTTGGTAATGAAATATATATAATATATATTTCAATATATTTTTTTCAAAATTCATCACACTATACATTTTAAAAGAATTCTATTTTATGTAAATTATATCTCAATAAAATATTCAAAATCAAATGTATAAACTACATTTTCCAGAAGCCTTTTTGATTTGCCTGGCTTCTGTAAAAAAATCTACTGTTATTGCTATAGGTTATGTCTTTCTGTTTATTTTTTTTACTGAAGTACAGTTGATTTATAATGTGTTACTTTTTGCTGTACAGCAAAGTGATTCAGTTATACATATACATACATTCTTAGGTCATGTCTTTCCAGAACCAAGGGATATATGAGTTCTTTGCCACAGGTATATTTCTATCCACCCTCTTCTGGTAAAACTGTATAACAGGGCCCTAGGGGATAAAGATAGAAAAAGAGACCCTGGGTTAAATACTGGCGTTAGAAGACAAAGTCCTAGAAGGAACTGTAAGCACAGGAGAGAAGGATTCAGGGAAAGTGAAGCTGGCCCAGGCCACAGAGAGAGGAAGACCAAGAATAGAGTATTGGCTGGCCCTAGGAGAGGAGGTGAGGGTGAGGTGTGGGGAAAGGTAAAGCTAAGAGAGCGAGATGAAGAGTACCTCTAGGTATCACAGCTCAAATTAACATGTTTACACGTTCATGACACCCAAGTGGTTTCAGTTTCTCGGCAGTGGAATTTCTCACATAATTAAGTGTTTAGAAAAAAATTCATTTTTGCCATTAAAAAAACATGACAAATGGTCCACATGTATCATTTGGACATAGGTTACATTACCCAGATAATGAACTCTTTCATGTAAAATTTCCAGTAGATTTTTAACATGCAAAAGTCCTGCTCATATGTTATTCTGCATTGATCTGATTGGAGCTGTTAGTGTCTAGTGGATCAATGATCAGCAAACTAAAAAGTCACTTAGTGACTATGACACTCCTGGCAGTGTTAGAATCTATTGTGTCAGGAAGTCTTGTTTTATTAACTCTGTAATTGCCTGTTCAGCTGAACCAGTGAGTTTTATTACACATTTCCTTTCACCTGAATAAGACCTTTGCGCTGCTGCTAGTGCCCTGAGGAGCCTCCATTTTTTTCTCTGCTCCCTGCCTTTCCCTAGCGCCCTGTGGCTTCACTGCCATCTGTTTAGGCAGAGACACGTGTGGAAAGAAAGGCTTTCAGAATATCACCACCTTGCCTTAAAGCTGTTCAGTGGCCTCTTCAGCATGGTTGTCTCCATTGAGACACGCTTTGGTCTCAGGAAGTAGGAAGTCAACAGTGCAACTCTGTTTGCTGTGTGTTGATCGTTTCTTTAAGCAAACAACCATGATGTCGAGTGGCATGGGAACTAACAGCATTCACTCTGGAGACAGATCTTGGCCAGGTGGCAAATTAAATAAACTCTCTCAGCCTCAGTTGCCTTGCGTGTAAAGAGGGAGGATAGGACTGGTTCCTCCCTCATAACAACATGTGGATGTCTCACCAGCACCTCAGATTCAACATGCCTGCCACTTGGTTCCCCGACACCTGTAACTCCTCTACTTTCTCTTGAAAAATGACGCAATCTTCTTTGACCCCACCCCAACATTCAGCATTCACCAAATGCTATGACCTGCCTCCTAAATGAATCTTTGATACATCCATTACTCTTCATCCCCACCATCTCTGCCCAACTCAAGCCATTACCATTCTCATCTGGAATCATCTTAGTAATCGTCCAACTGGATTCCCCAAATTCATTCTTCAGTTCAGTTCAGTCACTCAGTCGTGTCTGACTCTTTGCAGCCCCATGGACTGCAGCATGCCAGGCTTCCCAGTCCATCACCAACTCCCAGAGCGTGCTCAAACTCATGTCCACCAAGTCAGTGATGCCCTCCAACCATCTCATCCTCTGTCGTCCCCTTCTCCTCCTGCCTTCAATCTTTCCCAGCATTACAGTCTAAATTCACTCTTAGCTTCTTTTAATAAGATCACCATGCTGCCATTATTCAAAGATTTCTGTTTCCCTTAGAATTCGATTCAACATCACTAACACATCCAAAAAGACTTTGTATGATTTCATCCTTTTCTCTACCTCATGTCACTGCTCTTGGCTATTGTACTAGGATTTATTCATCCAATTTACATTTTCTTTTTTTCTTTTATTATAAATTTTTTTAAATTTTATTTTATTTTTAAACTTTACAAAATTGTATTCGTTTTATTTATTAATTCATTCAACTAATATTTATTGAGCATCTAGTGTGTCAGGCATAGTGCAAGTGCTGAGACCACAAAGGGAAAAGGATCCCTGACTGGGATGAGCTCAGTGCTTAATGGGGGATGGAGATACAAAAAGACTTAAAATGGTAAACTGTAATAGAGCAGAAGGAGTAATTAGCTTTGTGTTTGGCACATCAGAGAAAGCTTTGCAATGAGAGTGACTATATTATGCCTGGGAGGATAAATATAAGTGTGTTTGTGTATGTGTGTGTGTCTGTGTAAGTTTAAGTTAGATTCTTTTTGCCAGAAAGTGTTTTAGGAATATAATACAAACCCAAAGCACAATTGTGCTTTAGATGTTGTTATTGTTGTTCAGTCACTCAGCCATGTCTGACTCTTTGCAACCCCATGGACTCCAGCACGCCAGGCTTCGATGTCCTTCAGTATCTCCCGGAGTTTGCTCAAACTCACATCCATTGAGTTGGTGATGCCATCCAACCATCTCATCCTCTGTCATCCCCTTCTCCTTCTGCCTTCAATCTTTCCCAGCATCAGGGTCTTTTCCAGTGAGTCAGTTCTTTGCATCAGGTGGCCAAAGTACTGGAGCTTCAGCTTCAGTATCTGTCCTTCCAATGAATATTCAGGGTTGATTTCCTTTAGGATTGACTGGTGTGATCTCCTTGCTGACCAAGGGCCTCTCAAGAGTCTTCTCCAGCACCACAGTTCAAAAGCATCAATTCTTTGGTGCTCAGCCTTCTTTATGGTCCAACTCCCACATCCATACATGACTACTGGAAAAACCATAGCTTTGACTAGATGGACCTTTGTTGGCAAAGTGATGTCTCTGCTTTTTATTATGCTGTCTAGGTTTGTCATAGCTTTCTTCCAAGGAGCAAGCATCTTTTAATTTCATGGCTGCAGTCACCATCTGCAGTGATTTCAGAGCCCCAAAAAATAAATTCTCTCACTGTTTCCATTGTTTCCCCATCTATTTGCCATTAAGTGATGGACCGGATGCCGTGATCTTAGTTTTTTCAATGTTTAGTTTTAAGTCAGCTTTTTCACTCTCCTCTTTCACCTTCATCAAGAGTCTCTGTAGTTCCTCTTCGCTTTCTGCCACAAGGGTGCTGTCATCTCCATATCTGAGGTTATTGATATTTCTCTGGGCAATCTTGATTCCAGCTTGTGCTTCATCCAGCCTAGCATTTTGCATGATGTACTCTGCATATAAGTTGAATAAGCAGGGTGACAATATACAGCCTTGACATTCTCCTTTCCCAGTTTTGATCCAGTCCATTGTTCCATGTCCAGTTCTAACTATTGGTTCATGACAGGTTTTTCAGGAGGCAGGTAAGGTGGTCTGGTATTCCCATCTCTTGAAGAATTTTCCACAGTTTGTTGTGATGCACACAGTCAAAGGGTTTAGCGTAGTCAATGAAGCAGAAGTAGATGTTTTTCTGGAATTCCTTTGCTTTTTCTATGATCCAATGGATGTTGGCAATTTGATCTCTGGTTCCTCTGCCTTTTCCAAATCCAGCTTGTACATCTGGAAGTTCTCAGTTCTTGTATTGTTGACGCCTAGCTTGGAGGATTTTGAGCATGACCTTGCTGGCATGAGAGATAATCGCAATTGTGCGGCAGTTGTAGAGGATGCTTAAGAGTTTCCCAGATCACTGAGGTATATAACCAGCACAAGCTATTGGTCATTTCTCTCAGAACAAATAGAGCTGATGGAACATTTCCTTTTTTTCATAAAGAGTAGTTTTCTATCATCTTTGTTAAAATCTCTCCATTCGTTTTGAGTGGTCAGTGCAAATTCTCAAATTTTCATTTTCTTGATATGTATCCCAGGAACTGGAAAATCAAAAAAGCTGTTGATTGTAGAATTTGGTCAGAATGAACCTAAAAGAAAATAAATTCAACGTTCTTGGATTTTGAGTCTTTTTAACTGGCTTCTCAAGGAATGCACCATATACTCATCATATAAATCAGACCTTCCTTAAGATTTAATTCCAGTACAGAGGAATTAGACTATCCACAAGTGACAGAAAGTCTGTCACTTTAAGGTTTTGTAGCCTGCCTAAAGCCCAGGTTATGTGTAAAAGATCTACTTTTCTAGAAATGCAACTTTAATACTCAACTGCTACTGAAAGTCCATTTCATAAATTTAATAATAATTTCCTTTAAAATTTGGTTTCTGGTTGTATTTTATTTTCTAACTTTTAGATAATCAAAAGTATTCTCTTAATTAATTTCTGAAAAACATGTTACTGAGATAATTTCTACAATATAAAAGAAATATTCTTTAAAAAGAAACTTAATTTTCTTTTTATGCCTATGATGCTTATTGACCATATTATTTTGCAGACATTTCACAGAAGTGTTTTTACTATAAGGAAACTGATTGATAACCACAGATACTATTTGCTGCAGATAATATCTTGTCTAAACTCTGTTGCATAAAGATCTCAATGCACTTATTGCATAAGATATTTTAGTGTTCTTAGTTTTAAGCTCAGTGTCGAAGATACAGAGAAATGAATGCAACTAACTGAGCCTGTGCTTCTGGAAGAAACATTTGTCAATTAAGCAAAATTGAATTGCTTGTAAGACTTCTGAAAGTACTGATGACATCTCAGTTGTAAAAAGCAATGGGAACATTACTCTCTGCTTCCTTTGGCTAAAGAGTAAGAAATAAGAAAAGTTGCCTGACCAAGGGTAAAGTTGACCTAAAACACTATAGACTATTTCATTTGAAATGATTAGGAAAGTACAGTATATGGAACAAAAGAAATTAAACTGAAAAATGTAAACTGTAAGTTAGGAGACCTCATAATTATAGCAACATCACCTTTTCTGCTTCCTAATTCTTCCTTAAAATGTGCTTTCTGATATAGACTCTGAAGATATAAAGATGAATAAGACCCAGTCCCTGCCTTCAAGGAACTAATAATCCAGTGGAAAACAGATGTGCACAGCTAACCCTAATTATTGAGATATATTAGTGTTTTCAGCAAGGTGCTAAGTAGAGGGAGAACAAAATAAATTTTACCTAAGGGAGTCGGGGAAGACTTCACAGAGGAGGTGACATTTAGTTGAATCTTAAAGGATGAGTAAACTTTAACCCAAGGAAGAAGGAAAGCAGGGATACCTTGAAATGGAAAAATATCAAGAAACAAAAGCAAATTGTATAAAAATACTTAGCAGATTGGAGAATATACAAGGAGAATGACTGGGGAGGTAACTTAGGGTTAATTGTGAAAAATATGAATATTCCTCTTCCCTTAATCCACTCTCATCACCTCCTGTTAATAGTTTAGACTTTATTTTGTGAGACATTAGGGAACCAAAAAACCTTAGTATTTTGTGGTGGGGATGTTTTATTGTTTGGTCATCTGCAACCAGCTCTTCACCCTTCCTATAAACTCCCTTATCCTTTTTGTGTTACCACCTATTATATGTGGTATTAATAAGAGTAGTTTCTTCCACTATCAAATTTTTCTTCAACAAAATCTGGTGTTGTCAGGGTCCAACCACCTGATTTAAGGTTGACCAAATGAACTCTCCTCTTTGAATACTTTGAATTTTAATCAAGTGACGCAAAGATGCGAGGACATCTGGCGGTCATATACACAACAGCAGCAGCAACTACACTTGGTGCATTGTGGGATTTTGTTGTGGTTTCTGTCCCTTGACCCTTGGGAGCTCCCCTGATTCAAAATTTGAATCATTTTCTGCCTTGCCAGTAAGAGCTATGTCCAAACAATGTCCAAAAGCAAATTAATCATTCAAATTCAAGGAGTTATGCAACTGGGAAATTAGAACTATAGGTTCAGAAATTTAAATGAAAGACTTTTAAGAGATAGAGATAGGTTTTATTAAAACCTGTATTTCTCTTGTTTTAAAGCTAAAACTTAAAGCCCAAGAGATAGATCACCCTGGGAGAAACTACAGAGGAAGAAAACAAGAGGATCAGAAATAATACTCTGGCAGATGCCAATATATGAAGAAGCAGACAGAGGTGATAGTAAAGAAAAGGATATCAGAGAGTTAGGAGAACTCAGGGAAGAAATAATTTCAAAGAGGTGGTCAGAAATATAGCAAATTGCTTAAAGATCAGACAAAGTGTACTGAGAAGAAGTCATTGGGATGGGCAATTAGTGGGCCGTTGGGTACTTTGAAAGGAGAGATTTAGAGTCGCTTTTCAGGTAGGAGTCAAAATCCTATTGTTAAGGAACTAATCACTGCAGATGGTGACTGTAGCCATGAATTAAAAGATGCTTGCTCCTTGGAAGAAAAGTTATGACCAACCTAGACAGCATATTAAAAAGCAGAGACATTACTTTGCCAACAAAGGTCCATCTAGTCAAAGCTGTGGTTTTTCCAGTAGTCATGTATGGATGTGAGAGTTGGACTATAAAGAAAGCTGAACGCTGAAGAATTGATGCTTTTGAACTGTGGTGTTGGAGAAGACTCTTGAGAGTCCCTTTGACAGCAAGGAGATCCAACCAGTCCATCCTAAAGGAAATCAGTCCTGAATATTCATTGGAAGGACTGATGCTGAAGCTGAAACTCCAATACTTTGGCCACCTGAAGAGCTGACTCATTTGAAAAGACCTTGATGCTGGGAAACATTGCAAGCAGAAGGAGAAGGGGACGACAGAGAGTGAGATGGTTGGATGGCATCACTGACTCAGTGGACATGAGTTTGAGTAAATACAAGAGTTGGTGATGGACAGGGAGGCCTGGCATGCTGCAGTCCATGGAGTCACAAAGAGTTGGACATGCCTGAGCTACTGAACTGAACTGAACTGAAGAAACTAATAGGTGACAAATGGAAGCAGTAGTACAGACTGTTTTAACTGAAAGTTTATTGGTGTGATAAGGGATGAAACAGCAGCAAGGGGGTTAGGGTTAACAGAAGGCTTTTTCTCTAGAGAACTGAGACTTTTCAAATGGAGGAGGAGACGTTGAGAATGTTGGGAAAAGAGATTGGGACTGGCACAGTAAGTGTGGTAGATCTCAAGGAGACAAAGGATTGAGGTGGTTGACCCTGGGATCCAAGCTGAATAGGCAAGAATGTGCAATGGCTCTAAAGTGCAGTCATGCCTGTGTGCTCAGTCACTCAGTCATGTCCAACTCTTTGTGATCCCACAATACTGCCATTTCCTACTCCAGGTTCTAAAGTGAGGTGGAAACAAACAGAAGCTCCATTCCAAGCAGGTTGGCTGGCTTGAAGGAGTGCATTTGGTATCACCAAATTCTGAGCTGCTCTTACATGCGTATGTGCTAAGGCACTCAGTCAGGTCCAGCTCTTTGTGACCCTATGGACCATGGCCCACCAGGCTCCTCTGTCCATGGGATTCTCCAGGCAAGAATACTGGAATAGATTGTCATGCCCTTCTCCAGGGGATCTTCCCCACCCAGGCATAGAACCCACATCTCTTTTGTCTTCTGCATTGGAAGGTGGATTCTTCCACTAGCGCCAGCTGGGTAACAATCAAAACTGAACAAACTTGCTATACTTTATCCTTCATCATTAGAGTGAAAAACTGGAAACGATCTAAGTGTCCATTAGTGGGGATTTCTTAAATAAATTATGATGTATCCAAATTGTGGTGGCTCAGACGCTAAAGAATTCCCTGGTGGCTCAGACGCTAAAGAATGCACCTGTAATTCAGGAGACCCAGGTTTGATCCCTGGGTTGGGAAGATCCACTGGAGAAGGGAATGGCTAACCGACTCATTGGAAAAGAGCTTGATGCTGGGAAAAATTGAAGGCAAAAGAGAAGAGGGCAGCAGAGGATGAGATGGTTAGAGAACATCACCAACTCAATAGACATGAATTTGAGCTCACTCTGGGAGATAGTGAAGGACTGGGAAGCCTGGTGTGTTGCACTCCACAGGGTTGCAAAGAGTCGGACATGAATGAATGACTCATCAACAACAAATGTCATCACTATTTTTCGAAAATAAGTAGACTGTTATCATTGTGTTAATGATTATATTCCAGCCATAATTTGAATTGTTGTTGTGTTCAGTTGCTAAGTCATGTCTGACCCTTTGCAATCCCATGGACTACAGCACGCCAGGCTTCCCTGTCCTTCAGTATCTCCTGGAGTTTGCTCAAACTCACATCCACTGAGTTGGTGATGCCATCCAACCATCTCATCCTCCGTTGCCCCATTCTTCTTCTGCATTCAATCTTTCCCAGCATCAGGGTCTTTTCCAGTAAGTCAGTTCTTTGCATCAGGTGGCCAAAGTACTGGAGCTTCAGCTTCAGTATCTGTCCTTCCAATGAATATTCAGGGTTGATTTCCTTTAGGGTTGACTGGTGTGATCTCCTTGCTGACCAAGGGCCTCTCAAGAGTCTTCTCCAGCACCACAGTTCAAAAGCATCAATTCTTTGGTGCTCAGCCTTCTTGATGGTCCAACTCCCACATCCATACATGACTACTGGAAAAACCATAGCTTTGACTAGATGGACCTTTGTTGGCAAAGTGATGTCTCTGCTTTTTATTATGCTGTCTAGGTTTGTCATAGCTTTCTTCCAAGGAGCAAGCATCTTTTAATTTCATGGCTGCAGTCACCATCTGCAGTGATTTCAGAGCCCCCAAAAAATAAATTCTCTCACTGTTTCCATTGTTTTCCCATCTATTTGCCATGAAGTGATAGACCGGATGCTGTGATCTTAGTTTTTTCAATGTTTAGTTTTAAGTCAGCTTTTTCACTCTCCTCTTTCACCTTCATCAAGAGTCTCTGTAGTTCCTCTTTGCTTTCTTGCTGTCATCTGCATATCTAAGGTTATTGATATTTCTCCTGGCAATCTTGATTCCAGCTTGTGCTTCATCCAGCCTAGCATTTTGCATGATGTACTCTGCATATAAGTTGAATAAGCAGGGTGACAATATACAGCCTTGACATTCTCCTTTCCCAGTTTTGATCCAGTCCATTGTTCCATGTCCAGTTCTAACTATTGGTTCATGACAGGTTTTTCAGGAGGCAGGTAAGGTGGTCTGGTATTCCCATCTCTTGAAGAATTTTCCACAGTTTGTTGTGATGCACACAGTCAAAGGGTTTAGCATAGTCAATGAAGCAGAAGTAGATGTTTTTCTGGAATTCCTTTGCTTTTTCTATGATCCAATGGATGTTGGCAATTTGATCTCTGGTTCCTCTGCCTTTTCCAAATCCAGCTTGTACATCTGGAAGTTCTCAGTTCTTGTATTGTTGACGCCTAGCTTGGAGGGCTTTAAGTATGATCTTGCTGGCATGTGAAACGAGTGCTATTGTGTGGTAGTTTGAACATTCTTTGACATTGCCCTTCTTGCCTTGAGAACCCCTTGAACAGTATGAAAAAGCATGACATTTGAGAAGGTTAAGATGCATGTTATAAAACATTATGTAAACATGATTTGATTTTGCCAAGATTTTGTGTACATGTGTGAGTACATGCATATATGCAAAGGAGATATCTGAAAGAAAAAGTCACAAATGGTGATTTTTATTTATTTGTATTTTCTATATGATTTAAATGTTTACTATATATTTCTATTATTTTAGGGCTCAGAAAATACAATAAAGTTGTTTTTTCAGTAATACAAAGCATTAGAAACACCCAAATCACTTATGTTTCCTCCCCACCAGTCAAAACTTTCTTTTTTCTTAGCGTGGTTTATCTTCTAGAGGTAGGAACTGAGCTGATTAAATTAATTTATGCCAATTGGTGAATAATTAGTATCTCCATTATCCTTCAAGACATATTTATTTTCTTAAAATATAAATGAATTTCAAAGTGATATTCAAGGTAGATGAACAATGAATGAAGCATGATAATTTGGACAAGCCCCAGAATATGACCCCAGGGCTTCCCTGGTGGCTCAGTGGTAAAGAATCCACCTGCCAATGCAGGAGACCTGGGTTTGACCACTGGTCCAGGAAAATCCCCCATTCAGAGGAACAACTAAGCCCATGCGCCACAACTACTGAAGCCTGAGCTCCCTAGAGCCTGTGCTTTGCAACAAGAAAAGCCACTGCGGTGAGAAGCCCTCACACCACAACCAGAGAGTCGTGCCTGCTTGCCACAACTAGAGAAAAGCCCACACAGCAACGAAGACCCAGCACAGCCAAAAATGAATAAATAAATGAAAATCTTAAAATAAGAATATGACCCCATAGCAGATCAACCCTGCCAGGGAATGTATATCCCTCAGGGTCATATTCCCACTTATGCAACATTCTCTAGTCCTGTTATAGATTGACACTTGTTACACACACGAGTTATGTTTTAGTTTTGTTTTTTAACCTTGTCTTATTTATTTACTTATTTTATCCCTTCTAACTTAAAATGTACTTTTTTTCTATTCTATTCTCTTTTACTTTGTTAAATATTCTACTGTCTTTTAGTTTTCTGTAATTTGACTTCTATATATTTATATTTAATTCAGGTGGAATTTATTTTGATATCTAGTGTGAGGCATCACTGACTCAATGGACATGAGTTTGAGTAAGCCCCAGGAGTTGGTGATGGACAAGGAAGCCTGGTGTGCTACAGTCCATGGGGTCGCAAAGAGTGGGTCACGACTGAGTGACTGAACTGAACTGAGTGTGAGATAAGAACCTAGATTGATCTCATTCCAGATTGCTACTTTTCTCAATATCATTTATTCAATCACCATCTTTTGCTTGTGTACCTTACCATGTATTAATTTATTATATCTAAAAGATCTTTTTCTGTTGTGTTAATCTGAGTATTTTTGCACCAGTCATAGGGCTTACTGTAGTTCTGTAACGTTTTAATAATTGTTCATGTCAGTCATTGCTTTCCTTCTTAAAAATTTCAAAATGCTATTTTCTGCTTTTTATTTTTCCTATGAATTTTCGAATTATTTTTATCAACTGTCTTAAAAATCTTAATTTGGTTTTAGTTCATATAGCATTAAACTTAAAACTTGACTTGAATCTCTCCACTTTGTACCGACAAATTATTTTCGGTCTCCTAAGTATTTTTCAGAGGCCCCCTGTTTCCGTGGTGGCAGTGGCGGCGCAGTTTGTAAGGCAAGGATCGCCTATTTTCATGTGAAGCTCGTATATTAAAAAACTGACATTTAGGGCCTTCCCACTATTAAGCATCTTTGTAATACAAGTTTTGTTGTTGTTTTTTAAGCAATCCTTTTTTATCTTATTATTTCAGGGTGTCATCTTGAACTTTAGCTACTAATTGTTAAGTTATCTGGGACTGATTTATTTTGCATTCTTTTCCCATTTTTATAAATTGGCTTATTATAGTAGGTTGAAGACCTCTTCAAGTTTTCTTTCTTGTAACTCTAGAGAGTAAGGTGGTAAGGTCTGTCTTTCAGAGACTTTACAGATTCATTTTGTAAAGTATTCCAAAGCCTAGAATGATTATTACTTGAACCACCTGTATGATCTCAGAGAAGTCATTTAAATTCTCTAATCTTAAGCTTTCTCATCTATACAGTGGGCATAATAATATATACCTGAGGCATTCATGTAAGTATGCATATAAATGGTCTCTGTGTGGTCACTCAGGAAATGGTGTGCCTTGCCATCCCTCCCTTCCCTCCACTTATTTGTCAATATCTATTCTGTCAGTCCTCCCAGCTTTTGTTTGCATAATCACTCTCCCTGAGGAAGTTCCTAAATGTCTCCCGTGGCTGGTGCTTAAGACCAAATGAGGAAAGGATAGAAAGAGAGCAAATAATTTTGTAAGCAATCTAGTATTAAATCAATTACAAATCATTTTATAATAGCAAATGAAGCTAAGCCAGTGTTCATACCCATCCTTTAGAAAAATAAGCAAAGTTTAGAAAATTACCTTCTAAGTTATTAATGATTAATATAGGATAATATTTTGGGTGTCAACCTTAAGAACTCATTTACAGAACTCCTGTTAGTACCAAGTGGTAATTCTAAATGTAAATTCTAGTCATGTCACCTTCAAGCCAAAATCATTGATTAAATGGGCATGTTCAACATTAAAGTGTGTGTGTTTAATTAAAATTGATTTTGGAAGAATTCTCCAACTACTTTTTCTTATGTTCAGAGTTATTTTCTGATTATAAAAACTAAGTAAAATTGAGGTATTATTTAGGTTAAGTTATGTATGTTGAGAAGTATCTTAATTTTGTTTTTTGTTTTTTTCACAAAGGCCTAATATCTTATATATCTACTTATGTTTGAATTTCAACCTAGGGTATTCTTTTCAGTGTTCAAAATTCAAAAGTTGAAATCTTATCTAAAGAAAATCTTTGATGTTTTAGGCACATTCAGAGCCCTGAGTATGGGGAGAGAGGTGGAAAACAAATTTGAGAAAAATAATTATTTGATTGCTCTTCATCACATTATTTTCATGGTAAAATAATATGCAACATGCTAATTCTGTCATCCGCTATATTCTGTGAGGGCTTTCCTTAGAGCAAAGCAGTGAAAGCATATGTTTAGTGTTAGTCGTATTCACAGTAGAAAGACAGTTTGGTGTGTATTTGAATATTTCCACTTCATCCCTTAAGAATTCTCCCAGTAATTATAAGGTAGAAATACTATTCTTGAATTTAAAAACAGAGAAAGAGAAAATGAATAAGAAAAAGAAAACAGAATCTTGAAAATTTGATTTCCAGCTACAGACCCGATTTCTTGCACTAACAGTTTCAGTACTATGTTTCTCGATGAACGTGGCATATGCAACAACCATCCATCTGTTCTGATGGGTGGAAACTATCTTTAAATAATAAAGAAACTCCTTTCTGACTTGCCTTTGAAAGCTAAATGGAATTATGCAGCATGATGTTTGTGTCAGTCTGACATTTATATGAAGACCTATCTGATTATATCTTCTAAAATCTATTATTTTTGGTAAACACTTTAGTTGACTAGACTGGGTTGGTATTGTCTTTGGTTTTGCTTTTTAAGTTTTTCGCTAAAATACTTTCAGCTAAC
Organism: Bubalus bubalis; assembly: GCF_019923935.1. NCBI lineage: Eukaryota > Metazoa > Chordata > Mammalia > Artiodactyla > Bovidae > Bubalus > Bubalus bubalis. The sequence continues at coordinate 24,844,283 of NC_059159.1, read as the reverse complement.
TCTCAGATTAATAATCACGCTGTGATGTCAGCCAAATCAAGTGCTAACAAGGAAATGGGAGACCTGTTCAAGAGAGAGATGAGTAAATATCCCAAGAGAGGAATCAAACAGAAAGCAGTCATTTTTCATAAAGAGGAAAATCATTAAAGAAAAGAGGTTCTTTTTAAAAATAAGTTTAACTGGAACCCTGGACAATCTAAAAAGGTGTGCAGATGGTAAGATACTAATGGAAGGGGCAGTTGGCAGTATAGTCAGCAGCATGTTCCACCTGCTGCAGGAGTTTGCCTATGGGCAGATGCAACTCCCTAGCTTGAAAAAAAATGTACAGGTTACAGTCCAAGTGAGCTAGACACACCTCTAGCCAGAGTGCTGCTCCTAAGTAATTCACACTGCCGACAGCAACAACACTAGAATTAAATAAAATGGGAAAACAGCGTGCTGATTTTTTTTTTAACTACCGTGTCAATATGCTTAAAAAATAATTTGAGGTTTTGTATGCCTTTTCTGAATAGGTAGCAGCCACACTCCACAGTTTCATAGGTTTCTTCCCTCTTCATTTCAGAGTCTTTGGGGCTTCAATGTGAACTAACTTTTAAAATTAAAACTGGATCCAGGTACTTTTTCTCTTTAACAGATTGGGATCCATTAAATCCCACTGCAGACAAATCCTATGAAGAGTGTGTATTGTTTCAAATAGCTGGAGAGGAGAGCAGCTTTCCCCATCACTCACCGGAGCTGTGGTTCACCCAGTAGAGTCATGTTTTTAGTAGGGTTCCTGTGGGAGACCTGTTTGTGAAAGTGGCATTTGTGATTGACTTCAGCTCCCCATGCCAGCTTCAGAAAGTCAAACAGATGTTTCCTCGTTTACTGCAGCAGAGCTCATCACTTACCCCAAGAGGAAAGTCAGAAGAGGCTGGGGACAAGCGCCATTCTGTCAGCCAAGCCACAAGAAAATGGAGATAGAGGGCTTATTTGTGTGTGTGTGTGTTTTCTAAATCTGATTAAATCAAGATTAAACTTTGCTTTATTTAAAGATAGAAAGATCCATCTAAATTTCCTTTTTTAACTCTTTTCTCTCCCCCACTTTCTGTCAAAGTTTAGTCTCTCTGATGAGTCTCTTTGGAATACAGTCTTTGTGCTTTACAGTTTTGCTTTGAGACCAAAGTTTAGCTCCTGATTTGTTCTGAAAGAATAATAAGATCAAAAGCTATTTCTTATTCACACATATCAAAACACATGCACACCCCCAAAAATCAAATAAAATAATGTATTTTGAATTTCATATACCACAAATGATGTGGCCTGGGAATTATACTCATTAAATGGATTACAAAGATCTTGGTGACATACAGTGGAAAAGAATATTGCATTAAGCCTGAACTAACATTAGGGGAGACATAGTAAGACTTTTTTGTCTGATCTGTATATTTAAAAAGTAGTAGTGCTGACTTTTAAGCTAGAAATAAAATTGCTTTAGAATACAAAAAAAAATCCATTTTAACCATTTCCATGTTTTTGTTTTAGACTTGTATCAGATGTAGTCTTGCTTAATTGTATTCTAGAGTCTGTTTTTTAAGTTGGACTTTTCTGGAAAATGATCTGATGTCTCTTTGCTTGGAACGAATTCCTCTAGCCTGAGGCTTTGGTCAGTGGAAGGGTCGCGGCTAGTTTAGAAGTTTCTATGTGGATGTACGTCTCTGTCTCTCCCTTTCAGGCGCTCTCGTTTGCTCTCCTCTCTTGCTCTGTACAAATGCAGAGTGCTGTCTGTGTTTCAGGAAAAGAATGTGTGTTAAAAGAACTAATGGTCCAACTGTCCATCAGACTGGGCAGCAATGGAGGTCATCTGGCGGTCAAAACCAAATAATTTCAGCCTGTTCCTAAAGGCCCTGAAGCTGTTGACTCGACGACTGGAGTTCACCGTCTCGTGTTGCTTCTGTATCCTCTGAAACCTGGGAGTTTTATTTTGGGAGACAAGAACGTACATATTTTCTCCCTAGCAACTGTGTGTACACAGTGCCTGCCGTTCAGTGTTGGCTCAGGTTAGTTTGGCTGAAGTATACAGTTAGTGCTCTTTCTTGATACATGTCTGCCTGGAGTAGACAATAGAGGAGGTTCTAAACCTGGATGTTCCCAAAATATTGAGAGAGTCTAATTATTTGTGTTTATTTGAAGTGCCAATTGTTACACAGAAATTTTAAATATTTAAAAATAGAAAATACTGTCTCTTTTATGAAGAGATCTGTTGTTTTTAATGTGAAACCTCCTATGGGCACATATTTTAAGGTAACTTCCAAGTTTCTACATTCATATGGAACAGATGGGAATGGAAGTAGTTTCAGAGAGCTGACAACTCCATTAAAAATGTTTTAAAATCCATAATCCATAAATCTGAACCACGTATTGGTTCTGTTCACAGCCCTTCCAGTATTTCTTGTACCCTATTTGTGAATACCACCACCTGCTGGTAGTTAAATGACAAGACCTTATTTTCCTGAATAATCAATCTAAAAGTCAATATTAAATGAAATTTAAATGCTTTTAAGTAGGTAAGTTTTTGAAATGAAAATCTATTTACTGCATTAATTTGAAACATCCCAGCCACAATTCATTTACCAAAACTTTTTTAAAGGCTTTAGAAAAAATTGCACATGGAATAGTTTTGAAGGGAAAGCTGTTCTTTAGTTGTTTTTATATCATACCAATTCTTGATTATCTTTTCACTTTCACTTTTTTCCTCGCCCACAGTATTTCAAGCAATCTTAGAAGTATCCAAATCATCAAGTTTGAGTTTCATTGCTTTTACTTCTTTTGTCTGCCCATTTTCTAGAAGTGTTTGTGCAGAATGAAATATCTAAATATTGAAAATCTACAGGCTGAATGACTGTCATCTTTTAAAGATTATGTCTGCAATTGAGGAATTTTCCATTCTTATTTTGGCATTGACTCATAAAATATACATTCAAAAAATCTGTTTCATGGGCTTTTTAAAAACAGGGTAAGAAATTTAAAATGTACAATAGAATAGGAAAATCAAATCCTCATGCAATGATATTACAATATACTTGTTTATTTTAATTGTTCAAATTTTTACTCATCAAACGGAAATACACTTTTATACTTTATAATAAAATAAACTAAAATCCAGTGTCACTATTGCCCAATTCATTGTATGACAAAATTTTATGGATTAAGGTAATCCAAAACCACAGCTTTCCAGACTGGGGAAAAAAAAAAAAAGTGTGCTGTTTTTATTCTGAAGCTGTGTTCCTAGAGTTTTCTTTCATTTTTAAAACTGCATCCTGGTCCAATTTTAACATATGCCTTTAGCAGTGTTATTATATTTTATATTTGTATCTAGTAAGTCTACTTGAACCATAATGATTTGGAGCCAGGCTGAGCAAATGATTCCTTCTTCTTAAATATGATTTTCTAACCTACTGATTGAGGGCTGGTCCTGCAGGTGAAAGGTTCTTTTTGACCTTCCAGTATGAGAGGCTCTGACACCCCAGCTAGGCCCTCTGCCTTCTGCATCTGCAGCCCCACTCCTAGTATTTTTACTTATTTGCAACATTAATGTCTCAGTATGTTCAGCATTTCAGGAAATTAGAAGTTGCAAATCTTTGGCAGAAAGCAATAAAGGCTTACTGGAATTTCGTTGTACTTAACATAGCTTGGCACTGAGTTTTATACACTCACTATCTGGAGAAGAATGAAGTTGATCCAACACCATATTGAGAGGAAGAATGACTTCCAGATATTTTGCACTCTCGTGGGAGTTTTTACAGAACTTTTCCAATATTTTTTCTTTGTGTGTGAGGTCCCCCACCCACCTACCATAAAATAAAAGCAACCTCTAATGTCAGAAGGGAGGGAGGAACAGAAGAGGGTAGAGAAGGACCACACCAAACCTCATTTGATGCTGGAAATCTAAGTAACAAACCCTATTAATTCAGAACTTTCTCCCTTAATCTGAGAATTCTGGGTTCAGACTGGCCATCCTTTTAGTTTTCACATCTCCCCACCCACCCCCCTACCCTCTACTCCAGGCCTCTGATCGCTGCTGCAAGAACTGACTAACGCCCCCTGCTGCTTTCATTTAAAAGGTTACCAAAACAATGACAAGGTTTTCTGCAGGCTCTTCCCGTCACAGAGTCTGAGGCTCCTCCGTCGGGAGCCTCCGCTGTAAAGCGACCCCTACTGTTGCTATGAGGCCAGTGCACTAATGATTCTCACGCCTGCACTTCCTAGAACTGCTTAGTATATAAGGAGAGGGTACAGCTTGGCGCCATATTTCTTCTTCAGCTTTGTAAGAATCTATTCAAAGCAGGCACCCTTCTCTTGGTCAGAACACAGAATTCTCACTATTTGCAGCTATGAAACAGGTCATATTTTACGAGATGGTTTTAAGTAATCCTTTCCATTACTTCAGATAAATACACATGAAGCATTCTCTCCTTGAAGAGCATGGCACCAAAACTTTTTTCAGAAATTATCAAGGAATGACCCCTGCCCTCCTGAGACTTGCAAACTTGAGGGTCATCCAGACCCAAACACAAATGTAATTAGCTCTAATACAGGAATGTGATCATTACTATAGTAGAAGTTTAAAGAGGTACTGTAGGAGTGGGAGAGATTAATTCCACATGGGGGATTCTGAAAGGCATTTTGGAGTAGGTGGGTTTTGAATTGAATCCTGAAAGATGAATAGAAGAAGAATGTTCCAGGCAGGAGGAACAGTAGTATTGAGAATGTGACATTTGTTTTCACCAGGTTTCTTGCATCTGTTGACTTCTTGGTTGCCTTTGTTGTTAACTGCGTGGTTAACCAATTAAGGCAAAGAGAAAAGCTGATTTGAAATAACCATGGTGTGAAAAAGCTTTGATCTGGAAGCTTACTTTTCTTTCTTTTCACATGGTGATTCTAATATGAATAACATCAAGTTTCTTTTTTCCTCTAACAATCCATTTACCTGTTTCTTTCCATCTATATTCACACACACACACACACACACACACATCTCCAGAGTTTATTCTTGGGCATTTCTCTAGTTTCTAATATGATCTCCACAAGTCAAATCAATTAGATTGAATTGATAATACAATTTAATGACCCTGCTTATCTTTGCAGGTATACCTGGGAACAGAATGAATCTAAAGGCCTACTCATTAACCTTGAAAGGCAATTCAGGTGGTTTTATTCTAATGTTTCTTATGTTTATTTAGAGTTGAGCACACTTTAAATATGTCTACATTGTTTAATAGCTTCTTGTTGTAAACAGTTTTTTGATGGACTCAATTGATATTCTTCATTAAAGACCAGAGCCTAATGAACTCATTCACCTTCCCCTTAAATTTACATTCAAACGGGAGATTTCTTAATGGCTTCTTAAGTTGCTAACTTACTAGTTTTAAGTTTATATATTTCATGCTGCCAACACAGTCTTTTGTCCATATAAAATTCCTAATTCTTACTCTGAGATATGTGGAAAAACAATTTTCCAACCCTCTCTCTTTCCACTTTTTCCTAATTTCATCTTCTGTGCTGCTCATTCTCTGTGCTATGAATGTCTTCATTAAGGGATTGGTAGGATTTTGGTACCTAAAGACAAATATTTTATTAGCTCTTAATAGTGATCTGCTATGGGAGGTTACATTTCAAGACATTATTTATTTTAGTATGTTTGTAACTTGTTTTCAAAGAGGATTTTTTTCCCTCCTTTTGCATTTCCAACTGAGAAAAATCATCCAGACAAGTCTCCACTGCCACCTACTTGTAGTTTGGAAATTTACATGCACCTGGCTTTTCAAATAAGGCTGGTTTTTTTTTTTTTTTTTCCTGTCAGGAATACTGTAGGTGGCATTCTGGATTCTTCTCATGTTTTTAAAGGCATGGGTTTTGTGAAATTGCTAAAAAAAAAAAAAAAAAAAGCCTACGTTATAGGATTTTTACTAACATTCATGGAAATGACTTTTTTCTGTAAATGTAGTATGTCTTCTCCTATGATAATTATATTGCTACAAATTATATAGGTAGCAGTCTAAGTGAAAATACCATTCCTAAATGCTTTATTCATATTTATATTAGGTTTATGTTGCTATAGTCATAATCCTTAATAACTTCTTATAAAAGACATTATATAAAGCATTCATGATTATGCTACGGAAAACTGTTACCTAGCACATTGTAAAAGACAGACATTTTAAAAAACAATGTATGTTCCTACTTAATATAGAAAGATGAGTTATCAGATGCCGTGTATACTTGTAATTTCATAAATAATAATAAGGTATGCATAATGGCTCTTTAATGCCCAATGTTATTATACAGAGAAGAAAGTGGACTATTCTAATATAATAACAGATATTAGACTTTTGAGTTTTTTTTTTCTTCTCATCATAGCAGTGACCACTCTTTGCCTAATGATTTCATTTTATTGCAAATCCTCTGGATGGAAGCTTAAAGATTTGACATTGTTATGTGCTCTTTTAATGCAGGTTATTCTACATTTTATTCAGCCTACTAAAAGTATATTGCCTTGTCTTAGCGTATTTAACTGAAACCCTAGCTTTGAGTCATTTTTGTAGCATGCTCTGTAAAATCTCCCATCTAAAAAAATTATGGACATCCAAGCATCTGCCTAAAATTTTAATTATCTCCCAAACTTCACCTACTTCATTTTTCTCAATTTTCATACTAGATAACTAGATTCAATTTTAAGAATATTTCAGAAAGTGTTCGTTAATCATTCTTACTCTGAGAAATCATTTGAATCACATTGTAGATGTATGTATTCTGTGTGAAAACATATGGTTAGTGATGAGGAATAGTTTATATTTCTCATGAATGCAGAGCTGGCAATTCAGAGTATAGGGCTAGTCCTTTTCTGAAATCATTCAATACTATCTAATTTCCCATCTATACAGTTTGTCCCTAAGTGACATTTTAAAAGCAGCTGTAACTTTATGGTTGTTTATGTTCAGTGGCTGTAGAATGGTTGTCTAAGAAAAGTGAAACAAATCTTTGCTGTGTGTTCCCTGGCTAGTACACAAGCAGTATTATGCTTGTACTTTTAAACAACTTCTAATGTAATCTGGTTTCATTTGTATGCTGTACACCCTTTTTAAGACTTTTTTTAATCTCATCTAGAGAAACTGCAAGTCATTCAAGTTTTCTTAACTGCACCAGTAATGTATATAAATCTTGTTAGTATGCAGTGCATTACAGAGTGGAGTGGCATTAAAACTCCTTTGTTGCAAAGTCATGCTTTAAGGAAGGCTTCCAGATCTGAAGATAAATGGTGTGCTTGGTGAATCCACTTCATTTGAAAGTGTCTGGAATATAATTTGTTTTACATGGGCAGTTCTTTCACATAATATAGAGACCAGGTGAGTTCTTGTTGAGCATGTGAATATCAGTGTACTAGGATGAAATAAAGCTTCATATTTTGTATCCTCTCTGATAAATGCAACAGAAGAAGATATTGGGCTTTATAGGAGATTTTGTTTATGGTTTTTACTCAGGTGAACAGAGATCTTTGAAACTTCAATATCAAAAGCACCATAGAAGATAGTCCTGGTGGGAATACCGATGATTTACTGCATTAGAGCATCACTGTAACTGGCCACGAATCCCAGCTTTCCTCATGTGGGATGATAAAGCACTAGCATGTTACTCTGACAGAGTTTTTTGCTGGCACTTGGTGCAAGAGGACAGGCTGGCCAGAAGGTGACTATCTTCAGCAAATTTCTAGTATTGGGTCACTTTTCTCATCCATGTGGCCCACACCCAAAGTAGCCCTTCCTTTGTGAGCACTTCAGCCTCTTGCAGGCATTCAGGAGATATATAGACAGCCTCAGAGGCTCCAACTGTCAGCTCCTTTTCTGCTTCAAGAAATGAAGAAGCTCCATGCTCTACAGTTATTTTTAAAAAGACTGTAATAAGTTACAGTTATGGGTCATGGTAGTTTTTTTCTATAGTGTTATTACCATTATTATCTTCTACAGCAGTAAAAATTGATTGTTCAGATGAGCAGTGTGAGAGACTCTCAAATTCAGGCAGCAGGACTAAATCTCCCATCTAGATAGAAAAAAGAAAAAGCAAAGAGAAGAGTATATTAACCTACTATTCTTCTCTCTCCCTCACGACTTACCAACAAATTTTATGAATGTCCATGGATATGCCACAAATATGTCCCTCTAAATGAAACCACCTTTTGAAGTTATAAATCTTAAGTTTGTGACCATCTGTTTTTGGTCATCTTTACCCATATCTGCATTATTGCTATAATTATAGTAACCTCTTACATAACTCTACATATAAGATTTGTGTTTGTAAAAACAAATGGCTAGATGCTGCAAATATGAAAAGGCAAACATTTTTGAGCCCCAGGATGTGTTAACAGAGAGTATAGCTAGTGGTCAAAATGGAATGCTAAATCAGGAATTTTGAGTTATAGGACCTGCAACAAGCTACAGTACTTTCCAAACTGAGAAGGCAATGAGACTTATATTAAAATGTTTTAAGACAGAGGTTTTAAAATATAATAAAATATTTTAAAAGCTGCAGTATGCTAGATTTTCATATAGTTGTTGGTAGCTTTAAAAAATTGAGACTGTCAAAATAACATTCTATTTTTTCATCCCTTTATTGCATATCAATTATTTGCTATCATCCCTGTGCTAATCAAGTAGACTTATATGAACACTTAATAAAACTCTTTGACTTTAGGGGGTATTTTGAATCCTTCTAAAATCACAAGAGTCCCAGCAGTGTTTGGACCAAGTGTCTTGTGATATTGGCGCTATTCCGTCTTGAGATGTGGCCACTCTCCTTTCCATATTGAGATATATTTCACAATCATTAATAATGCATCAACCACATACCATTTCTAGAAATATTTTTTATTTATAGCTTGGCTCCTTCCTTCCCCACCTCCAATTGCTGAAGGAGCCCTCAGAGCCTCCTGCCCCATTTTTACCCTTCTTTCCTTGTATCATAGGCATTGTCCTTTAGAAGACTTTCTGAGCACTGATGAGTAGATCAGTCCTGCTTTTCCATGAATCAAAGTGTCTCCAAATTGTACAGGGGAGTTTCTCTTCATGAGGTTTTGAGAGCACTGCCTTACAGCTCTCCTGAGAAGCAGGAGCCCTGGTATGCTGATGGAGGTCTAGTTGCCTGCATCTCCAGTGCAAAAATGTATGACTGTGTAATGCCACAGACTGAAAGAAAAATACACTGTTATGGGACCTTAAACTATTTTTATTTCCTTTTATGTATAAACATGATATTTAAAATTTTGGTTTTTTGCTGTGCTTTCGTCTTTAAATATTCAGTTCTCATTGATAGTCATTTTCAACTCTGAATGTTAATTTTTATAGTTTTATTTTAATTTCATCATGTAATATCAGACCATTGTTTAAATGAGACTGATTTATTTGAATATTTCTCTCTTCCTCTACTCTCTGAACTTTATTGACCTAGGTCCATGTGTGAATTCCTAACACACACATACACACACACAAAGTCTGGTAAACTGAAGAATATACATGGGTATAAAGAAAGTGACAAATGTATAGGAGTAACAAGTAAGGAGGAAACTATGCTAAATCTATTTTATAATCTTATTTATGTTGATTTAAAAATACATTCTTTGCTGAAGACTTTTTTCATTTGCTCTTTTGCCTACTAAACTGAACAAGGGAAACTAGTGGTAGTCAGGGTGTTAAACTGAGAGCAGACTGTAGCAATTTAGTAAATATTGTGGTGTCAGTTTTCATTTATACAATTTATTTCATTGAGAAATATAGGGTAAAATAGGTTTCCAAAACAAACGTTATGACTTATATTCTCCTAGAGTGAATTGACTGCATTTCTCAGCCTTCAGCTGAGGCTGAAGATCTCTTCAAAGGAAAAATTATGGGGGTTGATATCACAAACCTCCCAGGTAGCTCTTAGGGTGTATATTTTGAGAAACAGGGACTGGAGTGTTTGAATAACATGGAATAGTTGTAAAATAAAAACTATAATCTCTGACCACATTTTAGTTACATTAGGGAAATTTTTAGTATCCAGCTTTTTGACTGGAAGGTTAGTTTCTGCCAGATTACATAATTATCCATTTTATGGGAATTGTTTTGAATTTAATAATACATGGTGCTTCAGAAATAGTCATGACTTTTTCATCTATTACTGTATTCTTCATCCTAATGTTCAGTACATCTGTCTTTATATATATATGATTTAGTAAGAATTGATACAGAAAGAAGAAAAAAACCTTTTTTATATAGCTAAGAAACTAAAAAGAACTTGCCCATACATAGTGGAGCAAAATGGGAGACCCAGAAAGTAGTGTAGGTCACCTCTAATGAGTACTAACAGACGACTGCAGTCTCTACTGTTAGACATAATTCTGATTTAAGATCCAGTCATTTTGTCTGGCTTTAATTTTAATTATATTTTGTTAATTAAAAACAAGATAAGCCCAAACAGAAGTTTCAGACTTTTTTCCTCTTCATTTCTTCACCAAAGACAAAGTTTATAATCATCTGCCTCTTATTAGGTCCCTCTGCTATGTGACGTACAGCATTTGAAGGGGGAGTACCAGCCCATCCCAGGGAGGAGCTTCTGGTTCATTTCAGTGTGTATAGAAATTTCCATGAAAGGGAAAGAAGAAATCTTAACTGTTTACCCAAAGGAATAAGCAAAAGCAAACCAAACCTGAAGTTTTAAGAAATTCAGACCTCTTGGGGTGATATCATAGATTTTTCAGATTATTACTGATAATGTTAGAATTATATTTGCTTCCATTATTGAAGTTCACATCCTTACTGTTTTGAATTTTTGGAATTTACTGGTGTTTCTAGTGGATAGAAGTATAGGGGAACTCTTGTCACTTTAAGAAGGTATAATACTGAGTTTAAGTAAATCTACTTTTCTTCCAAGGAAGTGTGCGCAAGAAACTTCATGTCTTACATCTAACGGGCACTCAGTAAATATGAAAAAATGAATTAATGTTCCATGAGCATTATCACAAAGCTAACATGTTGTCAAATTCTCTGTAGTAAAAGTGATAATACAATGAAATGTGGATATAAATGTTTCATGGTTTTATCTTTAGTCACACATATATGTACGTGTGCACTTAGGGTTTAAACTCTGTTCATGGTTACATGACTGCTTATTCTGTGTATCAAGAAACTGGTTTAAATTTCTCAGAATGTTTGTATACTACGTGGGACACATAAATTAGAGAGTTAAATCAGTATTTCAGTAGCAGCAAATGGCAATTAATACTATACAAATGTTGTATATTCGATTCTAGTTTTGAGATTAGGGATGAAAGTTACTTTATACAATGTGCGTCATGAACTGAAGGGAGAAAAAAAAGAAAAGAAAACATTTCCTGAAAGAAGTTTCTCTTACCAAAAGTTTTCCTAGTGTTATTTTTATAGCCGAGTGAGAGAGAATTTACAGGGAGCTGAAATCATTGAAGCTAATTAGTTGAATGGCCCTATTATTTATCCAGGGACACGTAGTACAATAATTGCTATTGCAGGTTTGAAGCATCTCAGGGATATTAATTCCAGAGCTTTCATGTCATCTCAGTACAGTAAAACTTCCTAATGGCACCCTGAAGGTGCATAATCTCATTTTAAAACTACTTTTTCTTATTTTTTTCTGAAGGAACTGGCAGAATCTCCTTCCATAAAAGCTGAAAAAGGGGAAGAACTCATAATATTTTCCTCATAAGAAAGCAGTTATATTTTCTTATTATTTTTTTTTTACTGTGTGACCTTTCCTACCTTCTGATGAGGGGTTTGCTATGGCACTTTATCAAAAGTTTATCTGAACTTGGCTTCTTTGCCTCCCTTTGGTGGCGGCCAGCGTATCTCTTGATCTCTCATAGAGAACTAGGGAAGTTGTGAGGCAGCATTGACCCTGGTCCCTTCCACAGTAATTTAGAAGAAGAAGACTTATGACAGAACACAGGGGGTCCCTGTTAGGTAGGGAGGGATGAGTCCAGCACCTAAGCCTAAGAGAAGTCTCCTGAAGTCATCCGAACCCATCCCTAATTTGGGTCCCCTTAGAGAAAACAACTATAATATGATCTCTATAAAATCACACCAAGAAATGCCACTTGTGTAATTTTAGAGGGAAATGAAGCCATTGCTCATAAAATTGCTAGCACTGTCTTGAGTCAAGAATAGTGTTGGTTGTTTGGCAAACATCCCACACTCATCTCTGGAAAACCATCTTAGTTCTTACATTTATCTTTCTTTTCTCCCTCTCCCTCCCCACACTCTTTCATTCTTGGCCTTGCCACAGCTTAAAGACCAAGTTCTGTCCCAGAAAAAATAGTACAGTCCTCAAAGTTTCTAGGCTTAGACTCATAAGAGTCCCATTGGACTTGCAGGAACCAGTTCATCCATGCCTCAGCCTGAAGCCTTTCTCTTTCTTCTCTGACCTTGTAAATCTCCAGTGAGGTAAAGATTCAGAACCTTCCCTTTAGTGATAGTTAGGACAACTCAGAACCTGAAACCTACTGTGCTTACTTCAAGTTGCAGTTAAGTGAGGAATGACCACAGTGATGTGTCCCCACTGGGGCCCAGAATGATGCTATTCAATCTGTGGTCTTAAAGCCTAAACAACACTTCATATCCAGTTTTCAAGATCTGAAAGGCAAATACAACTCTTGAAGCCTGGCGTGCTGTGGTTCATAGGGTCTCAAAGAGTCGGACACGACTGAGCGACTGAACTGAACTGAACTGAACCATGCCATTAAACCAGCGAGAATTCCTCTAGCATCTACTCTAGCAATAAAACAGCAGAGATCTCCAGGAAAGCCAATGCAATTAGGAAAACCTGACTTAAATACAGGATGTAGATCAAAGTTCCTCCCTCATATTGTCTGTGGTTTTAAGTGGCTGAATCTGTATACACACAGATGTGTACCTGTGCACACACGTACTATCTTAGAACTTTGGTCATTTTTATCATGATACTCTAATTTCTACGATGAAGTTTCCTTGACTTCCTTTAAATCCAATGTAAACTTACTTAGATAGCAGTTCTTCTATTCACTAAGGCCTTAACTAGAACAAGACACAAAAATGGTAACGGTCCATCCTTGTATTCCTTCTCTTGTTGTTGTTATTTTTTAGTCGCTGAGTCATGTCTGACTCTTTGAGATCCCATGGACTGTGGCTCACCAGGCTCCTCTGTCCATGGGACCTCCCAGGCAAGAATACTGGAATAGGTTGCCATTTCCTTCTCCAGGAAATCTTTCCATCCCAGAGATCAAACCCGGGTCTCCTGCTTGCAGGCAGACTTTTTACTGCTGATCCACCAGGGAAGACCCATTCCTTCTATTAGAGTTCATTATAAGAAAATCAGAGATACCAAAGGAACATTTCATGCAAAGATGAGCTCGATAAAGGACAGAAATGGTATGGACCTAACAGAAGCAGAAGATATTAAGAAGAGATGGCAAGAATACACAGAAGAACTGTACAAAAAAGATCTTCATGACCCAGATAATTATGATGGTGTGCTCACTGACATAGAGCCAGACATCCTGGAATGTGAAGTCAAGTGGGCCTTAGAAAGCATCGCTACGAACAAAGCTAGTGGAGGTGATGGAATTCCAGTTGAGCTATTCCAAATCCTGAAAGATGATGCTCTGAAAGTGCTGCACTCAATATGCCAGCAAATTTGGAAAACTCAGCAGTGGCCACAGGACTGGAAAAGGTCAGTTTTCATTCCAATCCCAAAGAAAGGCAATGCCAAAGAATGCTCAAACTACCACACAATTGCACTCATCTCACACGCTAGTAAAGTAATGCTCAAAATTCTCCAAGCCAGGCTTCAGCAATATGTGAACTGTGAACTTCCTGATGTTCAAGCTGGTTTTAGAAAAGGCAGAGGAAACAGAGATCAAATTGCCAACATCCGCTGGATCATGGAAAAAGCAAGAGAGTTCCAGAAAAACATCTATTTCTGCTTTATTGACTATGCCAAAGCCTTTGACTGTGTGGATCACAATAAACTGTGGAAAATTCTGAAAGAGATGGGAATACCAGACCACCTGATCTGCCTCTTGAGAAATTTGTATGCAGGTCAGGAAGCAACAGTTAGGACTGGACATGGAACAACAGACTGGTTCCAAATAGGAAAAGGAGTTCGTCAAGGCTGTATATTGTCACCCTGTTTATTTAACTTATATGCAGAGTACATCATGAGAAACGCTGGACTGGAAGAAACACAAGCTGGAATCAAGATTGCCGGGAGAAATATCAATAACCTCAGATATGCAGATGACACCACCCTTATGGCAGAAAGTGAAGAGGAACTCAAAAGCCTCTTGATGAAAGTGAAAGTGGAGAGTGAAAAAGTTGGCTTAAAGCTCAACATTCAGAAAACAAAGATCATGGCATCCGGTCCCACCACTTCATGGGAAATAGATGGGGAAACAGTGGAAACAGTGGCAGACTTTATTTTTCTGGGCTCCAAAATCACTACAGATGGTGACTACAGCCATGAAATTAAAAGACGCTTACTCCTTGGAAGGAAAGTTATGATCAACCTAGATAGCATATTCAAAAGCAGAGACATTATTTTGCCAACAAAGGTTCGTCTAGTCAAGGCTATGGTTTTTCCGGTGGTCATGTATGGATGTGAGAGTTGGACTGTGAAGAAGGCTGAGGTGCCGAAGAATTGATGCTTTTGAACTGTGGTGTTGGAGAAGACTCTTGAGAGTCCCTTGGACTGCAAGGAGATCCAACCAGTCCATTCTGAAGGAGATCAGCCCTGGGATTTCTTTGGAAGGAATGATGCTAAAGCTGAAACTCCAGTACTTTGGCCACCTCATGCGAAGAGTTGACTCATTGGAAAAGACTCTGATGCTGGGAGGGATTGGGGGCAGGAGGAGAAGGGGACGACAGAGGATGAGATGGCTGGATGGCATCACTGACTCGATGGACTTGAGTCTGAGTGAACTCCGGGAGTTGGTGATGGACAGGGAGGCCTGGTGTGCTGCGATTCATGGGGTCGCAAAGAGTCGGACACAACTGAGCGACTGATCTGATCTGATCTGATCTGATAAGGATTGGTAGATTTTCCAAGGAGTCAGTGGGTATCTTTTCAGATACAAGTATGAAAGTGAAAGTGAAGTCACTCAGTCATGTCCAACTCTTTGCGACCCCATGGACTGTAGCCTACCAAGCTCCTCGGTCCATGGAATTTTCCAGGCAAGAGTACTGGAGTGGGTTGCCATTTGCTTCTCCAGGGGATCTTCCCAACCCAGGGATCGAACCCGGGTCTCCCACCTTGCAGGCAAATGCTTTACCATCTGAGCCACCAGGGGAGACACAAGTATAAATACATGCAAAGTAACAACTTAATTTATGGCTTATATCAAACCCAGGGCAAGACAGCATATACCTATAGAGTTGCTGTGGGGCCTCTGCTCTTGCTGAAAACAGTGCTGCCTTCTTATCTGACTCTTGGTCTCAAGAAATGCTCCTGAGTGAGAAAACCAGGATTAAAATCAAGGATCCTGTCTTCCTGTCCTATATCATCGAAACAAACCAACTGGATCACTCATAAGTGTGTTGTTCTCTTTTTGTTTCTCTCTCTCTCCCCCTCTTTCTCTCTCCCTTTCTTTCTTCCATCCTCTCTTACATATATTATTTACTCAAGAGTCTGTACCAACCCTTTGGGGGCTGTTAGAATCTATTTTATAGTTTGTTGGTCACTGACCTGATAAGTCATAATCGCTCAGAAAGAATCATCACAATTTTATCAGGTAAGAGCAGCTGCTGCACAGGCACAGTAAATTCTTGGGCTTAAAATCTGTGCAGTTATTTTTTTGCAGAGAAAATGGTAAATGAATGCTTTATGAATGCAGTGAAGAAGGACTGTGTGCTCTTGTTTAAAATTTAGCAATGGTGTTTCAGAAGAAGAAAATTACCAAGTGTTCAGGGAAAGAATTAAAAACAGAATCTTGAAATTTTACATAGTCCTACCCTATTTGATTTTGAAACCCTAACTTTCCCTTTTCTTGCATTTGCAAAAAAAAAAAAAATGTGAGGGATGGGGGATCGCTATTTGTGCTTTGTGTGTGTGGCAGAAAGTGGGAAGATGGTACAATGGAATTTCTAATATTTAAATTCTTCAGAAAATTCAAGCACATAGATGATTTAATGTTTTAATCAATTAGCTGGAATGCCTTTGAAAGCTTAAAAAAAGACAACAACAAGAAAATTCCAACCAAATGTCTTAAATTGCTAAAATGTCTTTATCTTTTGACCAAGATGGACCTTTAAAAGTCATTAAAGATAAGTAAAACTTCATTTCCAGGCCAAGCTCCTCTATATTAAAATTTAGGGGGGTTCCCCAATTTTCTCCTTGTCCCTTCCAAGTTATAAACTTGTGACTATAGGCTTTGCATAAAAATGCTGAGAGACCCTTAACTGTAACAATGTGAATGGTACTACTTTCGCTTTAATTTAACTTGATTTAAATGAAAAGAATGTGGAATAAAAGAGGGTATACATTTGGAGGTGATTCTGTATACTTGGTTTTAACCAACAGGCTTTATAAGTGTTCATTAAGAAACTCCACTAGGCATGTTTCCTGCTGCAGAATAGACTTTAACGGAAGAAATAAAGCTGTGAAGATTCCGTTTTCACTTTGTTTCTCGTAAAGACAGTCAGGATCCAACATAAACAACAATTTACACCCAGCATTTATTCTGGAAATTACAGTATCGTGCAGTTAACGCGCACAGATAAATAATGTTTTATGGGATTCTGTGGAGCCCTTTCAGGGTAGCGGATGTTTAACCGAATTAAAGGATTTTGAGAACTCAAAGCTCTCATTTTAAGCAGGTTTAAACAGTTAATATTACAAAATGCCAGCACAGAGGAGCTGGTCCAAATATATTTTTAATACACAGTTATTTTATTTTCATGATTTCCCATTTTGTTTTTATTACTATTTGGCACCTTCCGTTTATACTAAGTCACTTGTCGCCCAGGCCATCTCCCTCAGGACTTTGCTTGCTTTATGATGACATTTCTTCATCCAGTTTTTAATCTCCTGTGTATCTGCAGGTGTGGAAATATCAGAAATAGAACTATAATTCCTGATAGATGAAGTTATATCACAGAGATGATTATAAAAAGAGAATTGTGATTTTAAATAATGATACCACTAAATCTTTTTTTTTTAAGGAGAGAATCACTTATTTTGGCTAATTTGTGGTTTTTCTGTTAGTGAAAGGGGTCAGTTAAAAAAAAAATTATTTCTTTCTGGGGCAGGAAAAAAAAAACATCATCTTTCAAACCATGGTAGATTTAACAGTTTGGAGTTGTTTTAATATACAGCATATTACAAAGTTGTAATAAAGGAATGCTTTGGTGAGAAAAGGCAAGAGATATTTAAATGGAAGCCAGAGTGCAGGTAAAAGGCTCTGGATAGGGAGGCTTCTGGTAAAAAGTAAGAGCTCCAACTGGCAAGCTGTAGAAAATGCTCCTCAGGTCCTGTCTTACCCTTCAGAGCTATAACAAATCTATGTCATTTTCAAAAGATCGCTCCCTTTCCGAGCCGTTAGGTCTACCTAGTCTCCTTTCTCACTCACTTATGGGGCCTCCGTGCTCTCCCAGATAAGCAATATGTGTCAACATTTACCAGTGAGCCATAATTTTTAGTGAAATTCAAATTGTGTGTTCTTTTTTAATTTTACTAAAATTCTGTTTTTATAATATAGCCTCAGGAAAGAATGAAAAAGTTTTAATATTCTTGTTTCACTCATATATTTTATGAGGTACAATTTTCAATACTTTTATAGCATTAGTTTAGCTGTGGTTAAGGTTAAGTTGGCATTTCTATTCTAAATCACTTTTTTAGGCTTCTTAAACTTGACCTTTTAAATTCTAATGGAACTGAAGCTGAGAGAACTATACCAAGTAAGAGTGATTAAACATGCATAAAGCCATTGAAAACCTGCTATGGGGTCAGCCCAACAGTCTAATAGAACTGTTTTGCATTGACAAGCTACTGTCTGTTGGAGGATCTCAAAGTATTTCTAATGTGGGGTATATTGAGGCATATTGAAGTTAAGGATTTTATTTTAAAGGCCTTCTAGTGAGTCCTTTGCATTGACGGAAACTCAGCTCAAAATCCTCCCTCACCCTAGGCAGCTCTTCCTGACCACACCACTCTAAGGCAGTTTCTTCTTCTCTGAGAACAAATGTTGACTGCGCCACTTACTTCGAAATTGTCTTTATTATCTTATATTACTGTCATATTGGTGTAATCACATGGGATCCTTGGAGACAAGGGTCATATCTTAAACTTCTTATTGCCTACAGTTCTTAATGCAGTACCCTATACGGAGAAAGAGCGTCCCAGGTGGCGCAGTGGTAAACAATCTGCCTGCAAGCAGGAGACCCGGGTTCAACCCTAGGTTGGGAAGATACCCTGGAGGAGGTCCAGTATTCTTGCCTGGGAAATCCCATGGACCAGGAACCTGGCAGGCTACAGTCCATGGGGTCACAAAGAGTCAGACAAGCATGTGAGCATACGCACACATGCATACTGAGAAAGCATTCAATAATTATTTGGTGGAGGATTGGCAAACCTAAAAACTAAGAGAACTGTTTGTTTTTCTGTAGATCATCATCCCTCATGGAAGATAAATGGGTAAAAATACAGCTAATCAGTCCTTCACTAGGAGGTCTGTTGATTAGCCTCTTTTATCATTATGACCTATTTGTCTTAATAGAATATTGTTGGCCATTCATTTGTTTATTTATTCAGCAATTTCTTGTCAAGTGCTTACAGTGAAAGAACAGGATGGATGAAGTTCCTGTACTTATGGGGTTTTGCTTTCTATTGGAGAGACTAGTAATAAAGAAGTAAACCAATAAATAAAGTAATTATGTATTGTGATTAGTGTGATTAAGAAATTAAGCATGATATTATAATAGAGATATGCCTTTCTTCCTTTAGGAAAATTCATGAAAAGAAATTCCAGAAATAAAGTAGAATAATGTTGCAAAATAGATATGTAGCTGCTATACATCATATATACATCTATGGCATATAGTTTGCACTTGACACTCCCCTCCTAAGTTTGCTGGAAAAAAAAGGATGGAAAGAGACATATAAAAGCACTTTGAAATTTTTTAAATGGTTCACATATTGTTACTGCTATTGTTCCCAGCTGGAAAAGTATACATGTAATGGTATCAAACCTTGATCAGCAATCAAAACTTTCATAGGGAAGGAGAGGAAGATTACTGTTAAATCACTGAGTAAAAAATAAGTGAGTGACAACGAGAAATCAGAAGTGTTGGGCTTAGTTCGCAAATTGGAGGACCATAAAGTAGACAACATAAGACATGGTACATGATATCAACAGCTTCCTCTGATGACTACTACTCCCTGGCCTCTCTATACTTCTTTGTTGTGTCATTGCCTTAATTTTCATGTGTGTGCTTTCAAGGGCCTCAGTTAATACATCTCTAGTTGTGTCATATGTAGTTTTCCCCAAGGGATGGCAACCAATCAGAAGGCAGAGTTTGGTCTCCTACTTATTCCATAAATTATCAGCCCAAGATCTCCTGTGCATAACTTATAATGAAATACACATGAATGCTCAGAAATTTTTGTAAAGCAAGTGAATTAGTGCTTATGTGTAAAATATAGTGACATCTAATTTCCACTAACTTTTCCGCTAATATAGAAGTATTTTTTTATTGTGCCCTGGAATTGATGATTCAGTTCAAATAGTTGGGTTAGCAAGAACTTTGACACTATGAGAGATCTGAGTCAATGGAATGAAAAGGCTGCTCAACTCCTTTCTTGTGAACATTCTTTCATATATTACTTCAAATACTTACTAAGTACCTCCTTGTTATAGGGTCTGTTCTAAGCCCTCTGGGGATAGAAATGGAGGTGTCAAAGGTGAATGAGACATAGTGGGAGATGCTGCTGCTGCTGCTAAGTCACTTCAGTCGTGTCTGACTCTGTGCGACCCCATAGACGGCAGCCCACCAGGCTCCCCCATCCCTGGGCTTCTCCAGGCAAGAACACTGGAGTGGGTTGCAATGTCCTTCTCCAATGCATGAAAGTGAAAAGTGAAAGTGAAGTCGATCAGTCGTGTCCGACCCTCAGCGACCCCATGGACTGCAGCCTTCCAGGCTCCTCCATCCATGTACCCAAATAACTGCCGTTCAAAAGGTTATGTTATAAGTGCTTAGGTGCTGTAACAACTCCAAGGATACCAGGCAAGTTAAGATCAGAGTGATGAGGGGACTTCCCTGGTGGTCTTGTGCAGGGTGTGTGGTGGGTTTGATCCAACCTACATGCACGTGGTGTGGCCAAAAAAAAAGATCGGAGTGATGAGGAGGACAAAGAGGCTCTGTGATTTGCTCTCAGAGATGTCTGCACAGTTAGGAAGCCCCAGCTGTAGTCTGAGCTGTAACTTGATGTCTTTAGGCAAATCATTTAACTTCTTCGGGCCCTAATAAAAAAAATTAGATCATTTGGTCTCTAAGCTCTTCCAGCTCTAAAACTCCTTGATTCAGGAAGCAGCTGCATTTGAGTCAGACTTTAGATGGATAGGAAAATAGAGTAAAGTCTTAGTGCTTGAATGAGAGAAACTCTGTGATGCTGTGGTTTCAGTAGATGGAGATAGGGGAAGGCAAAAGTAGGAGTAGCAAACTGCAGAGTGAGGGAGCCACATCTGCCAAGATGTAGGGGTGGGAAAATGCTGGATGTGTTCAGGAAACACCATGTAGTTCAGTCTAACTGGGGTTACATAATTGTGGGAAGGTGGAAAGAGAGAACTGTAAAGCAAATCAGCCAAATTTATGGAAAACTTTGAATGCCAGTCTGAGGCCTAACATTCAGCCTAATTGAAGCTTCTTGAGAATGTAATCAATATCTTTTACTTTGGATGCCATCCAGATGACTAAATTACCTAGGCCTTCTATTTCATATGCAAGGTAACACTTACATAGCCCCTACAATGTGCCAGGTTCTGTACTAAGTGATTTACGTAGGTTAATTTAGTTTATCTTTGTAAATCCCAATGAGAAAGGGAATATAAAGGAAGATAATTTAGGTACAATGAAAGAAAATGACTCTGAAATGGAATAAAATAGGAAAGTTATGATATTCTATGTATAAGAAATGAGATAATTTAAAATGTGATTTTAAACTAGATTTCAGTGAACAATTTAAAAGGGGGAGGGGACTGTTATTGTACCCATTTTGCAGATGAGAAAACTGAGGCACAGAGAAGTTAAGTAAGTTTCCCAAAGTTACACAGCTAGTGAAATGTTGGGGCTGGGAGTCAAACTCATTTGTGATAACCATTATAGAAAACTTGTTAGTGCTATTTTCATTTTTCTCTCTTTCAAAGTTACACAGTATCTAAATTACACAGAGCAGCCACTCTCAAGGCATAAATGAAGATACTTTTTCCCAACTCCAATCTGAGCAAGAAACATCTTTTTATAATCAACCGCAGGCTGGCATTATCATTATTATTTAAAGAGACTTTACTGTTTTACCAGAAAATGTTCTTTTAAATGATGTTTTTTAAAAATCAGATTGTGGAACTTCCCTAGTGGTCTAGTGATTAAGAATCCATCTGCCAATGCAGGGGACATGGGTTCAATTCCTGGTCCAGGAAGATGCCACATCCCGCAGAGCAGCTAAGCCTGTGGGCCACAACTACTGGTCCATGAGCTTGGGAACAACAACTACTGAAGCCTGAGCTGTCTAGAGCCTGTACTCCACAACAAGAGAGGTCACCACAATGAGAAGCCCACGCACCACAACTAGTGAGTAGTCCCCACTTACCGCAACCAGAGAAAGGCCACACACAGCAACAAAGACCCAGCATAGCCAAAAATAAATAAATAAATAACAGCAAATATATATATATATTTTTATAGTAATTTTTTTTAAGAATCAGATTGTGGGCTGCATTATATAAAGATGATAGTCACTTTTGAAAAGCACAAATATCCCAGAAATTCAAGAGAGGCAATTGCTCCAGCCAAACTGAGGAAGAAGAACCCACTATCTTCCAGGTTTCTACCATTTTATATTCTACAATTTTGGAACTGCTAAGAGTCCCTCAGACAGATTGTTTCCCAAGCATAAGACTGCTTGAATGCAAGGAAGTCAGAAAATCAGTCCTTCCCCATGTGCCCAACTTCTGTAAGTAAAAGGGGTACATTCTTTTTCCAGCTTCTAGCTAGGCAAGGACTTTTAATTGAATTACTACTCCCAGAGATCTCCTGTTCCCATCCTGTGTGATTATGGTCTGGGTTCCAGACGCATGAACACATGGAAAGAACCCGTGCAGCATTTTAGAGGTTCTAGGACCAAGAACAAAAGCTACTGACCATATTCAGCTCTTCTGTTTGTTTGTAATGAGTATAATTTTTAGCTAATTACTTGAGCCATTTTCCCTGTGAAAGTATCTTTATCTAAGTGGATCTTCATGCTTTTTGCTAGGCAGTTTGATTGTCTCCTGGTCTGATCAAACCTTTCTCTGAGGTTCCCACGTTTCCTTTACTGCACTGTATCATCAGCAGAGTTTTTAGTTTTCTTCTGCCCACCCCACCTACTTCTAAATGTTTGCTGAAAAGAACCCTTAACAGGAAGTAAACTTGCCTGGCGTGGCCCAGCTGTGTGTGAGGCTTGAGTGAGAGGTATTTATGACCTGACAGGAAGATAAAGATAAAGATAAAGATGAAGCTGACTCTGTGGCTGTTAGCACGGGGAGAAGGAAATGTTTATGACCCCATCTGCTAGCGTTTCAATAGGATGGAACTGCCTTTATGGCGTCAATCTCCCCTGTGACTTCCTTCCATTTGGGGAGCGATATCTTATTTCAAGATGTTCCCACCGCTGGCACTGCTGTCCCCTTTGTTTGGGGGCATGGGAGGAAGGAAGGACTTTGTGACTGGAATGTGGGGATGGAGTGGTATTTATGGTTATGACTCAAGCTAGAGAAAAGGCTTCATTGGGGTTGATTGTATAGGTCCAGAAAGCTGCCATGCATCCTGCTACTTCCTAAGCATTACCCACACTGAAAGCAGAACCATATTAGCTCTAGTCATTATCAGGCATTAAGGCTAACCATTTTCTAACACTATTATAACGAGAATTACTATAGCTTGATTTCCTTGCCCACTGGGGGGAAAATATCTTACTTTGTAAGTTTCTTGTTTCTTGCCTTTTATTTAATTTCTCTTACTTTTCTTACTTTTCTTCTCCCCAGTGTCTTTTCTTTCTTTTCTTTTTTCTTTCTTTTCTTTCTTTGGAGGAGGAGACACTTAAGACCAACAGGTGCAGTGTTGCTCAGTTCAATATCTTTGTACATAAAGCAAAAGCAGTATGAAATGATCCCTTGCTTAAAACTAGCCCAGGTTAAGACAGCCTGTAGATAGGTTGATATTCCTTTATGAGGCAATGCATTTCTAAAGTGCCAAAAATAAGGGAATAGTCTTAGAATATAATATTCTGTGTACCACTGAAACTGGTGTTTTTATACATATTGATGGTATTCATTTTACTGCAAAATAAGTATTTATTTTCAGTTTTATTTGTACTTCCCCCAGGCCCATTAGTATAGATTAAATTTTATATTAAATTGCTCAAATAATCAGCACAATATATGTAAATCAAGAGCTTTAGCTTCATTGGTACTATTTGTGTGGATATATGTGACCATATTCAACATAGTCATTTTTTTCTTTGCAAAAACAAGGTTTCTTTCCTTTTTAAAGCTATAATCCTATTTCTAAAAGATGAATTGTTTACCAAACTACACACTTACAGAACTCAAAATTACAAAAGAAATGACTTTGTTCTTGCCACTGGGTTTGTCATTTAAAGAACCGAATAAAGAACTTCTGTTTTGGGGTGAATCACCCTGTGATGTGCTTCTGTATCTCCTTGAGGTCCTATCTTCATCTTCACTGGTTAGGAGGAGCAGGGGAGAAGATGGCTTACTCAAGCATTTTTCCCCAGAGAATTCCATAGCAATATTTTTCTAATGGGAGAGTCCTGTAGTTAAGTTGGGCAAATTAGTTATAATCTTTGTACCTGATTACCTAAAGACTGGAAGGTAATAGTGTGTGACAAGTTACATTTTCCATTATAGCCCAGGTATAGTCAATTCACAGAGTAGAAATATTCTGGTGGCAATGTCCCTTCAAGGGATTAGAGCTATCACTGAAATAAAACCTCATATAAACATCAAATATCATAAAGCCAAGATTTGATCTTTGATTTTTACAGAAGTTCCTCCACAAAACATCCTATCCTTCCTTCTACAGTACAGGCCCAAGTCTTGGCATGTTCAACCGACTAGCAAATCCAGTCCCAACCGTATTTATTCAGTGTGATCCCTGAGAATAATTTGATAGGCCTACTAGGGAAGATCCTATCACAACTGCAATTTTCTTTTGCGCTACAGGTTACCAGGTGGCATTCGTACTAACAAAGGTTCAAACCACACCATCAGATGGTTCAAACCATATAACCTCTTGTCTTAGGAGTTAAGCTAGCTTCCTAGGCTTCCCTTGCAGTGGTTAACTCTACTGAGAAGCTTTCTATCAGCAATAATAGCTTCAAGGTAGGAAATAAAAAATGGAAAGTGTTTAAATTGTTAATGGGTTTCATGTTCTTGTCACTGTTGAGGGTTTGTTCCCTTTTATAAACTCATAGTTTTTGGTTGACATTGCTTTTATGCGAGCCATCAGCCAGTTGGTGATGGTGTTGCTGTGTTAGACCATTACTGCCGGATTGTATTTGCAGTAAAGAAGGAGAATGGAGGCTGTAAATCTGCAACTGGAGATTTAGGGCTCTGTTACTCTGCAGTTTAGGCCCATGTGCTGGGGAGTCCATTCTCCTCCGGCAGAATTATACCCTCCAAACATGCCTTCCCAGGCACTGATCGACGACGTTCATTCCCTGGGCTACCAGGGCACTTAATACGGCTAATTCAGTTAAAGAAGCCTGAGGGGTGAGGTGGATGAGCCTCTCTCCCTGCTGGAAGCCAGATGCCAGGCTGGTTAGTGATCCTGCTTTATCCCTTCCCCCATGAAAAGCTGTGAGTAGCTGTTACTGCAATCACAGGGAAAAATAAGAAGAAAATGCTTCTAATGTTGGGCTCTTTCCTCCTTTAAGCAGGAAACGCTGCTTTACCCAACCTCATTGACGCTTGTAGTACTAAGTCCATTATCAGGAATATTCAGGAAACACATTCTTGGGGAATTCAGGATGTGTCAGGGGCCTGGATATCTTGACATCATTTCACAAAGCTACCACCAGAGTCCCAAAAGCAGGAGAGTCCATGCTTAGGGGACAGGTAACTGGAAAGTAGAAAAAAATTTCCCACCCTGACCCAGCTGGGTTGGTTTTGAATAGAAGCAGTTTAGAGGATAATACCTCTTACTGCTGGATTCAGAAATACTTTGGGAAGACATCAATATTAAACATATTTAGAATTGCTTTATTAATCGTGTATAATTTCTACTACTAAGATATTTTATAGTGAAAAGAATGTTAAAATATTTCCTTGGCTAGCAAAAGTTACAGGCAAGATTTTAGACGTGTTTTGTTTTGCTTTGTTCAGCCTTCCCCAGAGAGAAAGGGTGTTAAATATAGACTCATCCACATGATCCCTCTGAGGCATGTGGGTCTGCTTTCTGTGTCAGCTGTGGCACAAATGTGCGTGATTTACCCATACAACTATTGAACCAGCATTGGCCTATTAAGACTTCAGATGATCTGTTCATGAGCTGTCAACCCAAATTGAGCTTGAAGCCTGCTGTAAAAGATCTAATTTTCATAATTATCCAGAACCTTCACACCCTCCTTCCCTTTAGTACCACCCACCTCCACACACAGTACACGAAGGAGTAAACACATACATACAGACACACAGGCACAGAGCAGCACTGTCCCTGGAGATTCATCAGGCCTCTTGCCCGAAAATGCACCGAGTTCATCCAGGGGTCAGGCCTGGCTTTGACTTCCTGTTTGAGGAGCCCCATGTGTGGTGTTCCAGCATCGCTAGAGGCTAGTGATGACTAAGTAACCTTTCACTCTATAGCCTCCCACTAAGAAACAAGGTCCCTTATGATTCTAGACCTGGAGTGATTAGGGCACACAAATACCTTTTTAATATATAAGGTGGAATTAATGCCTGTAGAAATAGCACTTCACTGTCTCATGGCCTTGCATTTATATAAAGAGGAGAGAGCCGTTGTCTTTGAGGATGAAGAATTTTAAACGCCACCTGATTTAGTCTCAGAGTACACCAGGGACTCTGATCATTTAGCTGTTGCTTAAGGCTGCCTGTGAGCTTTACCTGACCCTGGTCTCCAAAGGAAATCATCATTTTGCACGTGAAGTTCAGCTGGTAATATCCCTCTAGGTAACCTGGCCTGAAATGTGGACCAGCAGGAACAGGCAGCATGTTCAGGCTTAACCCTTTGCAGCACTGGAGTTAAAGAGTACACGCTCCAAGGATTTGGTCATGCTGATGTTCCTCCAGTAATTCCACTGGAACTACACTGTACCATAAACCATCCGGTCTCTGGACATATATTGCCTATGTGTCAGGAGTGGACAGGCAGCACTTTACTAGGTTCTTCTACAACCTCAGGTTTTTGAGGCAGCTGAAGCTTAAATTCCTTGTCTTAACATGGGACAACTGTATTTCTACACTGGTTGGCAATTGTCTTTGCCCTCAGAGGGCATTTGCTGCAACTCAGGGTTCTACACTTAGAATAAAGGGAGTTATTTCCTGTCTTCACTGCTTTTTTGCCTTTTTTTTAATCGTGAGTAGAGACAGTACATTACTCAAACCTTGGCTTTTCCCCCAAGTCTGTTGTTTACAGAGAGACATTTGGGTCCCTGGGGCTCACTCCCATAAAACCTTATTATCATATATTTCAAGACGTAAACTTCAGTTGTCAGCTCAGGAGCAGTTTTTAAAGCCCTGGCTGCTCTTGTTTTTCTTCTGCTTCCCTCTGGTTTATTTTTCTTTCAGCTTTTCCTGTTCTTCCCTCTTCCTCATCTCAAGCAATGCTCAGTTCCAAGCTGGCTCGCTTCTTATTCTACTAATTAGACAAGAAGTCCAGAGAGGCCATTATTAGATTCTGAGAATCTTTATCAGAGCCCATTATGGCCTTAAATACTGCACAAACATTTTACTAACTGAACCCATGAAAATTTCAGCTGATCCATCCTTGGTCTTTAGCATCTACTTTCATTTGTACCTACAGTTATGTTTCTGTTGATAGAATTCCTAACAGCTTATTTTTCTTTGTATTCATTTTCCCAGAGGCAGCAGTGAAGGTTTATTCTCTCTCTTTCTTTCTCTCTCTCTCTCTCATTCTAATTACTGGTCCTGGTGGTGAAGGAGGTTCTGAGAAGCCTGCTTTTTCTTGGTGGAATACATGTGAGTGTGTGTAAATGTCATATGTATTAATGTCACCAGTGAATGGAATTCATGGTTGCCTGTTTTTCTCTCATTTTCTTTACAGGGCTAGGGATTGTTTATATGGACCAATGGTCTCCCTTTTCTTTCAATGGAAGAATAATCCTGCATTATAATATAGTAACTGCAAAAGAAAGCTCTTTTTCTATTTCATTCTTTTCTTTCTTAATTCACTGTCTAGTGAGTTTCTGATTGACTCACAGACCAATTAAAGTAAAATTTAATGGAAGAATAGATTAACTCCGTGAGGTTTCCCTACCATCCATCACATTTTTATAGCAGGAGCTGTGAGGAAGCTCATAACTTCATGCTGTGAATGTGATAATAAAGAGGGCACGGAGAGGATTCCGATTTACAGCCGAGCTGATGTTCGCCAGGACAGAATTTACTGCCCAATCCCCTTCCCCTCTTTATTCAGGAGGAGGTCACTAGATCTGCCCTCAGCCCAGGTCTCAGATACTGAAGGGCAGATTGTCAGGTTGAGATTCTTTCCCTTTAATTGGGGTGGGAGAGGAGGGAATGTGAATTTCATTGTCCAGAGATGGATATTGTGTTAAAGAATATCCGTCCTTAGGAAGCTGTTGTCACCCCAAATGTTCATATTTTTAAAGAGTGTACTTGATTTGTTACTATTTACTCTCATAGAAATTCAGAAATATCAGGCATTTGTTTCTGAGTCACTGAGTCATTGTCTTTTATCTACAGGCTTTTCTGGGTAACTGAAAATATCTCTTTCTATATCTTTATAGCCAACATTAATAATGTCTTCTTCTGAGCATCTTTCTTTTGAGGATCTCAAAGCACTTTGTGATCATTATTTTAGTGTTTCTAATAGGTCCCCAAAAACCTTCCAAACAATTCACAGTTTACTAATGTTTCTCTGATTCATCTTAACAATGAAGTGTGACAGAGCTTACAGTATGAGTAGTCATATGACGCACCCATGTCTGGGATTAATTTTGTACACTTACTAAAATTTTTACTTCATGTAGCAGTTGGGGGGGGCTTGAATATTTAATAACTATATCAAATTTCATGAATATATTAGATATTCCTTTTTTTTCAGAAGCTTGGTAAGATAGAATCAATATATTAAAATCACACTCATTTGACTGTCCTTGAAATCAAAACATGTCTGAACTGAACTTAGTGTGTCTCCCCTCACTGACCTGCTCTTCTTTTTGTATTAAAAAAAAATCTTAAACAGGACGGTCCATCCTTCAAAGTGTTGTAGGTTGGAAACTTGGGAATCTTCCTAGATCTTCTCTCTCCTGCACACCCTGTATCTCATTGGTCTCTAAGGCCTGCTGGGTCTAGCACTTCAATGTCTCTGGAAACCATCCCCTTCTCTCAATTCTCTTGCCCTAGTCTTACTGCAGGTTTCTCATCATTTCTTTGGACTATTGTGATCAACTTCTAGCCAATCTCCACGTCTTCACTCTCATCATTCCCTCTCTAATCCATCCTCAATGCTTATAAAAGAATAATCCCTCTAAATGCAAATTTTATAATTTTATCGCTAAAACTATTTAAATGACTGCCCATTGCTTACAAGACACATTTAAATCCTTACACAATCGTTCATAAGGCAGCATAGCTTCATAGCTTAGATGTGATTCCCTAGATTTGAAGAGATATCATGGTATTGCCGGTTTTTAATTTTGACAAGAATTTTTAATAAGTTATCACCTTCTGCTTTTGAACTGTGGTGTTGGAGAAGACTCTTGAGAGTCCCTTGGACTGCAAGGAGATCCACAGTCCATTCTGAAGGAGAGCAGCCCTGGGATTTCTTTGGAAGGAATGATGCTAAAGCTGAAACTCCAGTATTTTGGCCACCTCATGCGAAGAGTTGACTCATTGGAAAAGACTCTGATGCTGGGAGGGATTGGGGGCAGGAGGAGAAGGGGACGACAGAGGATGAGATGGCTGGATGGCATCACTGACTCGATGGACGTGAGTCTGAGTGAACTCCAGGAGTTGGTGATGGACAGGGAAGCCTGGCGTGCTGCAATTCATGGGGTCGCAAAGAGTCGGACACAACTGAGCGACTGATCTGATCTGATCTGATCACCTTCTTTCAACATAATTTCACAAAAGGAATATATTGATGTCAGAAAATAGGAAGATCACAAATCCAGAAAAATATTCTCTTTTATTAAATAGTTATGTAACTTTAGGACTTCCCGGGTGGCTCAGCTGGTCAAGAATCTGCCTGCAATGCGGGAGACCTGGGTTCAATCCCTAGGTTGGGAAGATCCTCTGGAGAAGGGAAAGGGTACCCACTCCAGTATTCTGGCCTGGAGAATTCCATGGACTGTATAGTCTGTGGGGTCACAAAGAGTCAAACACGACACTTTATGTAACTTTATGGGGGAAAAAATCACTTTATAGTTCTTATTTTTCTCATTTTACTATAGTCCTGAAAACTTATGATGTTCTCTTACTGTATTTGGGAACCTGGAGTTGCTGAGCCATAACAAATATCTTTTTAATGTATAAGATAGAACTAATGTTGGTTGAGTAGATGGTCTTGGCCATCAGAAAGAGCTGAATTTGAAGTCCACCTTCACAACTTCATAGTTGTATAATCATGGGCAAGTTGCTATCCCTCACTGAATTTAATTTCCTCCATCTATAAAACAGAGATAATAATAGTACCTACTTATTAGTGCTATTTTGACTATTTCATAATAAAATGCATATTTTGACCCACTGTCAGGCACATAGTAAGCACTTTGACAGTATGATATACTACTATGATGACCTCCTGGCCTCATCTCCTCTCACTCCCCTAAAAGCACCCTATGTTTCTGGTACACTGAGGTGTACACAAGTGGTCCCCTGGACCAAAATACACCTGCATATCTTGGAACATACTTTCCTCCTTGCCTAGAGTCCTGCTCCCTCCACTTGTACATCTGGTGAATTCCTATTCTTCCTTCAGGATTCAACTTAAACCTCATAGTCTCAGCATCCCTACTTGTCCCTCTTCCTCCTCCATTGACAAACTGTCTTCCACAGTCTCATAGCATTTTATAGATTGCCAAGCTCATACCAAGTGTTTGTTAAATTTCTTTATTTAATCTCAATTAATGTGATTAAATAATTGCACTAGTGATTATTTAATTATATCAATCACTAAACACTACAGATAAACTTATATTAGAGGTTTTGTCACTTTTTATTCATTAATTCAATTAATACTTAATTGTGAACCTTCTATGATGCATAAACTTCTGCATAGGGTATATTCCAATAACAGTAATGCAACATTCAAGATTTGGGAAGACTTAGTTACTCTCCTCTGTGATTTCTTGGAACCTGGTAGAAGCATTAATACAAATGATAATTTGTATTTTAGCTATTTGTTCCCATTCTATCCCCTTCCTCTCTAGACTGAGTTCCTCAAGGGCAGTTATCTTACTTATTTTTGTTTCTCCAGTACCTAGAACTTTGAAAGTGCTCGGGGTGTATTTATTGAACAAATGAAGGAATATCAAGAAGCATCCTCAGTGTTAAAGAGCTTGATGAACTTTGTTAACTCTGTGGTTGATTGTGTTGTCCCTGACTTTGAAAGGACACCATCATCCCATGACAATGTAACTATTTTTTTTTTAAAGCTAAACATCTTTTCTGGTGGGTCCACATGAATTTTATCCTTCAAACTGTGTCTACAGCTTCATCCAAGCCTGGGGTGGTTTCCCTCCTAAATCAATGGATCATCCTAAGCTATTTCTGGAAAGAAAAAAAAGTGAAGAAGAGGAAGGAAGTATGCTCCCTTGAGCTATTGTGAGAAAAACAGATCTTCTAGTATGTTCTGGTGTGTTTTACTTCTGGTCCAAGTACACTTGAGTCTTGCCTCTGGGTGATGTAATTTTGGGAATGGAATATCACTTTATACTTGCAAAGAGTGTGTCCTCAGTGCCATGAGTTGGATCTGGAAAGTGAACACCAACATCCTTAGCCATCCTTAGTTTTGCTTCACTCCTAAAATCTGTGTTTCATAGGCAATTAAACATCTCTCTGGCCCAATTTAACAGACTGCACAGCAGCATCTTGGGTATTCTGTTGTTGTTACCGCCACACAGGATAAAAAGACTGCATTCTCCATTTCAGAGTTTTGTTTAGTTGATCTTGTTCTTCAGTTTACTACTAAATGAAGTCTATGAGTGACACTGATGAACTCAGAAAGCTAACTTTTGAGACTGTCCAAACTTCATAGCTACCTGGCAAGGTAGGACAGTCCACTACTTTTAGACATTCAGCTGTCATGATTGCTTAATGCTCCTTGGTCACGCATTCTATGATGCTTCCTGAGTAAATACATTTTTGTTCATTTCACAGTTTCTTTGTAAATCTGTGCTTCCTCTCTAACTTCATCTACCTTTGCTGTTTGTTCTGCCTTTTATATATTTATATATCAACAATAACAGATATTCCCCACTTTTTAATCTTTTTTCTATAAACTTTTCCTTTATTCCTAGAGAAATCCTATTCATCATTATAAACCCAGGTTAGTCTTTGTCTACTCTGTGAAATCTTCACACACACACACAGAAAAAACTAAAATACTAAAATTTATTAAGTGCCTGCTAGGAAACTCATCAAGAACTATATTTGATACTTTTATAAATCTTACTTGCTTAGACCTCACAAAACATTTCAAAGTAGGTGCTATCTCCATTCTTAAAACATAAAGTGAAAGTCTCTCAGTCGTGTCCAACTCTTTGTGACCCCATGGACTATATAGTCTCCAGTCCAGAATACTAGAGTGGGTAGTCTTTCCCTTCTCCAGGGGATCTTCCCAACCCAGGGATCAAACCCAGGTCTCCCACATTTCAGGCAGATTCTTTCCAGCTGAGCCACAAGGGAAGCCCAAGAACACTGGAGTGGGTAGCCTATCCCTTCTCCAGGGGGTCTTCCCAACCCAGAAATTGAACTGGGTCTCCTGCATTGCAAGCGGGTTCTTTACCAACTGAGCTATAAGGGAAGCCATAAAATCAGGATAAAAATAGTTAAAATGTTTTCCCTAAAGCTTTATGTAAGCGGTTGACAGATCTAGAATTTAAGTCAAGGTTCACATGATTTCAAAACTGATACATGTTCTACCATATCATGCCATTCCTCATCCTTTTTATCTGTTGTGTATTAATGTATGTATCTATAATTTTGCTTTTTATTCTCCACGTTTATTGTGTTATTCATTTGACTGTCTTTCCTACCAGAAAAATAACTCATTGAAAGTTAAATTTATTTCTTATTTATCTTAGTACCCTTAGAGCTCTCAGAACATTACCTAACACATAATAGACATTGAATTAAGGGCTTACTGGATTGAATTGGGTCTCATTACAATTGAGTTGAACTGAACAACAGATTTACCTTGAACCTTGAAATTTTGCATTTCTGATGATGTCTGGGGCTCAGGATGCCATTTCCCTTATGCCAGGTGACATGTTGTCTTCTCAGTTGTCCATATGTAGCCACGTGTCTGTGCTCACTTCATCCAGAACAATTGCTCATCTTCCCAGGAAAGTAACTGGAGAACACAGTCATTAGTGTACTTAAGTTCCTGGAGAACTGTCTTCTATCTCATATATTTACTGTAGTCAGTGGAGTATATTCAGTCTTTTAGGAATAATTAAAATAGTCTGTGGCTCTAATTAACGTAGTCTGGATATTTTTAAGACACCTATATATAAGAACAAGCTGAGTGCTGACATCAAGTTAATTGTGTTATTTTTAGTGGGGCTATCATTGGAGACAGCAGTATGGCACCCAGTGCCTTTTTAATCCTCATGTCTGGATGTATAGTGTTAAATAACTAGCATCTTGAGGTCTTAAGAGGAAAGGCATTAAAGCATAAATAAATAAAGCTGTTATGAAAACCCAGAAAATTATCTAAATGCACTTGTATAAGGAATCATGTAGTGATTAAACTGCTGGCTATGGAGACAAATACCCTTAACACCTTTCACAACTAAAACCAAATCACCAAATGACTTGGAAATTTTGTCCTATATGGTAGGGGAGCCAGACAGAAAAGCTGTTGCACTTAAATTTTTTAGTATTATATTTGATCTGTTTGAATAACAAAACTGTTCTTATTTTTACTAGAAGTCAGAATCGTGCCTTTCTTTTATTGATTTTTTTATGTATTTATTTTTGGCTACACTGGGTCTTCCTTGCTGCACAGGGCTTTCTCTAGTTCTGACAAGCAGCAGGCTACTCATAATTGTGGTGTGTGGGCTTCTCATTGCAGCGGCTTCTCTCGTTGCAGAGCACAGGCTCTAGGTGCATGGGCTCGGTAGTTGCAGTGCATGGGCTTAGTTGCTCTGTGGCATGTGGGATCTTCCCAGGGATCACACCCATGTCCCCTGCAATGGCAAGTGAACTGTTAACCACTGGACCACCAGAGAAGTCCCTCCCCTTCTTTCTAGTCCATTTCCCTAAACCTTGGCCAAACAGGGGAGATACAGTCCAGTAAAACCATGCATTCTAACAGTGTAGTTCTTCTACTTTTCTTTTAATGTGAAGAGTCACACCTGTTTCCTCTTAATATCCCCCTTCATCTTAATTCCAGATGAATGCTGAATCTCATTGCAAAGTAGCTCCATCTAATTTTCTGTAGCTGAAATAGGGTTTCTTTTAAATGAGCTGCCCAGAACTGATGGCCTCCCCAGATTGTGATACCTACTGGCCACAACTGCGACAGAGTTCCTAGTGGATGTGGAGCATTTCTTCTATAAGATTTACCCTGGAAACAAACCAAGCTTCTATAATTTCTTACTGTTTCCCAAGATCAGGATGCAAAAATACATTTCTTAGAAATAATCAAAGCAAAATGACTTATACAAGGATACCGTCACAGGTGGGGATATCCACTATGAAATATGGCTCTGGATCATCTGTGATCCTAAGAAAAGAAAGGTCGAAGAGTGAATTTATTTGGAAATAACAGAAACTTTTGGTTGGGTTTTGCAGGCTAAAGTTCTGGAGTTAATCATTATTCTGCCGAATCCTGAATGATATTGCTTGTAGCTTTCCTACGCAGGCAGCATCCCCATGGGAGTCCTACTAACGGTCTTTTGTCAGGCACTATCAGCAGTATTGAGCCAACCTGAGCACCCTATTATTAATCCTTTTCTCCTAGTGACATGACAGCGATCGATGTCTGAACAAGCTATTGAAACTGTAGCAATCAAGTGGACTCCAGTTAATCCAATGGG
Organism: Bubalus bubalis; assembly: GCF_019923935.1. NCBI lineage: Eukaryota > Metazoa > Chordata > Mammalia > Artiodactyla > Bovidae > Bubalus > Bubalus bubalis. Next base: position 24,809,516 of record NC_059159.1, on the reverse strand, counting down.
ATACTTACTCAGAGCTATGGGAAGGGCAGGGAATTTTTTTCTAACTCTGCTCTACTCCTATATCTATACATTCTATGCTGCTATAATTTGGGTAAAAGCTGACATTTACCCAGGCCTGTAAATACACAGGGAACCCTTACTGATGACTCAAATACATTCATATCACATTTGCAGCCATCTGCTACTTCTGTTAATACATAAACTTATCATTGTTATGTATTTACATATGTGCCTATATAAATATAAACTGAGGACAATGAGGTGTTTATATGGAAAGGTGATGTTTTTGAACTTACAGAAAGCCTGGTGATGTTTTTGAACTTACAGAAAGCTATCAGAAGTTACAAAGAATAGTAAGTACAACACAAGGTTATCAGATTTCCTGTTGTCTACTTCAAGTAGAAGGAAGTCTAAAATGGTGGTGTCCCAACCTAGCTGTGCATACAGATTCCTAGGTCCCGTTCCCACAGATTGTGATTCAGCTAATTTGAAGTGATGCTCAGGAATCTGCATTTTAAATTTCAAGGTGACTGACCTTAAATGGCAGTTTTCAAGCTGTATTCCAAGGTGCTCTGGGTCTTCCTAAGAGACTCCTAAGTGGTTTATAGGGTAGAGCAGGAGGGACAAGAGGGAAGAAGGGCAGGAAGGACAAACCTGTCCTCGATTTTGCTAGCAAACACCTCATTTTAGCAACTTAGTTTCTTGACTCAGTTTCTCTGTCTGTAAAATCCATATCAGTAATATTTACCTTTATTTATTCTACATGGGTATTTTGAGAAGAATGAATAGAGAGAATATAGAGAGAATAAAGAATTACAGAGGATAAAGCCAACTCCCCAGTCAGCGTAGAAATCTATGAACAGGAAGTCACAGTCTCCTGCAGTGAAGTGGGCCTTCTTACTTAGAGTCACCATTGCTCCCCAGGGCTGGCTGGGGTTTAGGACAGCTCTCCAGACTCTGAAGTATCTTTCTAATGCTGAGTCTAATCCTGCCTTCATTAGCTTCTGCTCACAGATCCTACTTCTCCCAATATTCCCTATTTCTATGGGATAGCCCTTGAAATATTTGGAGACAGTTATCAGATCTCAGGCTAAAATTCCTTGCCTTCTTAAACTATTCATTGGTTAACTCATTTTCTGAAATCCTGTCACCAACATGAAGTATTGGTGTAGTCCCCTTCCACAGATTGTGCCAGTTGTTGATTTAATTTGCCTTTACTTTCTGCACCTGAGTTTTTGTGTTTTCCACTCAATCTTGTTTCTTCAGCATGTCTTTTTGCAGGGCATGCTTTTGCAACAGCCGTTGCGATAAGCCCTGAATGTTTCTGAAATTAAGGTGTAAGTATCAGTACTCTTGCCTGGAAAATCCCATGGATGGAGGAGCCTGGTGGGCTGCAGTCCGTGGGGTCGCTAGGAGTCGGACATGACTGAGCAACTTCACTTTGACTTTTCACTTCCATGCATTGGAGAAGGAAATGGCAACCCACTCCAGTGTTCTTGCCTGGAGAATCCCAGGGATGGGGGAGCCTGGTGGGCTGCCGTCTATGGGGTCGCACAGAGTCGGACACAACTGAAGCGATTTAGCAGCAGCAGCAGTATTGGTCTGAAAGAACTAGAGTGCAAGATGCCTCTCAAACATGGTTGCATGACAAACTCTTTTGGAGAAGGTTGTTTTTAAAACGTAAATGTCCAGTGACCTCAACCAGTGAAATAGGGGTGCGGCTCTGCAAAGTGTGTCTTTAAGGTTCCAGGTGATGCAAGTGCAGGTGGCCTGAGAACCACCATGCACACTAACTCAGGGACACTAAATGGTTTAAAGAGTCTGGTACAGAGACCCTGCCTGCAGTCTCCTGACTCGCCTGAGACCCGTGCAAGCAACTTAACTGCCAGAGTCTTCTTTCTTCATTATCTGTATCACATCTACCCCCTCCATCATCAGAATTACATGAGATAATATATGTAAGACGATAATTATCACAATGTCTTTTTATGCAAATGTATTTTTATACAAGCTTCAGTCAAGTGAATATTTTTATGCCTCTATTTTATGCCATTTTGATGTATTTTGTCTAATAAAAGTTTAGGATCATGTAGTCATACCTGCTTATTCGTTCAGAGAACAAATTTAAGAAATAATTATTTCATTTGTGTAAATGTGTTGGTCTCGAGTTGTCAATCAGCAAGTTATTCTTTTGCTGGGCATGATTGTCCCTGTCCCCATCCAGCAGTTCTGAAAGAATCTACCAAAAAAGACCTTCAAGTTGAACACAAAACAAAGCTTTGCTGAGGCCTCAGCCTGGCATGGACCTGGGGAGACATCCTGGAAGGCTCCCTCTGGTACAGATTGTTCTAAGAAATAGGTTTCAATAAGAAAATTGCTTGGTTTATTATTTTTAATTTAATGAACCTTGTTCCTGTAAAAATCACAGGGCAGATATTCCAGGAAATCATCATCTTTTTTTAGCCCTAGAGCAGACAGTTCAGTAGTGTCCATGGCTAGACAAGTTTGCCTGACCTGCATCCCAACTCAAAGGGGCATTGTTGAAAAATGATAAGGATTTTTCAGTTCAAGATCTGAGCCTGCATGTTCTGCCCTTCCCACAGAGTCTGTCAGCAAGGAGGTGAATTTTAAAATGAAATTTTGTGACATGTGTACTCTCCACTAAAAAATGGACAGAGCCAAGACTCATTTCTCCAAGCTCCCTATCCAAGCACAAGATGAGGAATGGTCTGTGGTCATTAGCGCTTGGTTTGGAATAGCCCAGAGGTGAAAGAGTTGCTATTGGATTTCATTAATCTGAAGAATAGTGTTTAGGTTAAAATGTCTTCCTGGTGTTTTAATTGGGGAGTGTAATACTGGTGTTCAGCATCAGACAAAACACATACTCAAGATTAAGGCAGGAAAAAAAATGATGACGAGTTGAACCTATGTGTGAAAATCTGGAAATGTTTTATGACAACAAAAAAAGCTTTTGCCAACCCAGTTGATATTTTCAGACAACTAATGCTCATTATTCTCTTGCTTTATTTCCAAGTTTATGTAATAAAAACAAAAACTAAAATTTCATCTTAAAACTTCAAAACTCCCTAAGCTGAAAAGAGTATTCATACTTTCCACATGTTTATTGGGTGCCTACAACATACCAGGCACTGTGCAAGGTTGAGGATAAAGAGCATGAGACTTAGGCTTTGCCCTTGGGGATGCATGGGCGTGAACACAACTCTGGTGGGTCACCAGGTGTGAAGGCAGTGCTAAGAAGTGACCAGTCATCCTCTTCAAGGAGCATCACATGCTAGACCACGGTGTCTTCCCTTCCCTTCCCTTTCCTACCTTTTCCTTACCCTCCCTGCATGTAGGAGGCCCTCCGCCAAGAACTAAGAGTCTATTAGGAATCCTACTACACAGCCTCTCCTTCAGTTCAGATCTGTGGTGCCTAGTTCTTCCTTTGGTTTCCCATGATGCCTGAAACCTGGTCTTCAACCCCACCTGGTAAGCTTTAAAAGGTGTGACAATGAGCTCTGACACTCCCTCGCTGTGTAACTTAGACATTAGTTAACCTTTCTGTAACGGAGAAGGCAGTGGCCCCCCACTCCAGTGCCCTTGCCTGGAAAATCCCATGGATGGAGGAGCCTGGTAGGCTGCAGTCCATGGAGTCGCTGAGACTCTGGCACGACTGAGTGACTTCGCTTTCACTTTTCACTTTCATGCATTGGAGAAGGAAATGGCAACCCACTCCAGTGTTCTTGCCTGGAGAATCCCAGGGACAGGGGAGCCTGGTGGGCTGCCGTCTCTGGGGTTGCACAGAGTCGGACACAACTGAAGCGACGTAGCAGCAGCAGCAGCAGCAACCTTTCTGTGCCTCAGTTTTTTCACCTATAAAGAGGGAGAATTCCTATTTCATATGCTTGTTATAAAAACTGCATAGTTGATGCATGTAAAGCACTTAAAATAACAGCTGACACATAAGTGGAATCTAATAAATGTTAGCTAGGCTATTTCTCCAGTTCTAGAAGAGTACCTGGTTCAAGGCTTAAATTTTTCCCACTTTTATCTTTAAGTTGGGTATAATTTGGGAATCTAACACAGTCCTACAGTAATATCTGAATGATGCTCTAAAAGCAGAAACCAACCTATAGAAGCATCTGTTACCAGCTTTGGCCAGATGTCAGAAAACATTTAGGGCTATTCAAGTGTCGGTGCTCTCTATGGGAGGTTTATTAACAACACAAATGTTGTATATCCTGTCCTTGAGCTAGACACAATGCACTAAAACTGTTTTAGAGGCAGACTTTTCCTTGGTGTATTAGAAAGATTTCTTTCTGTTCATTCTCCCTCTCCCTCCCATGCCCTCTCTGACACACACACACAAATACACATATGCAAACACACATACACACACACTCTATTTATATGATGGTGATTCCAGCAATTTTAATGATATTGAATCACATCAGTGTTTCTGTATACATAAGCTTACAGCTTAATTCTAGATATTAAATATGGATCATATCTCTGCTACTCATTAATGCTCAGGATACACATAGGAACATACTTTGAAATGCCTGATGGAATTTATAGCTTCAGTATTTATCTTTATTTAACCAATATTTATATAGTACTTGCATGTCAGACACAGTTCTAAGCACCTTTCCAATAATAATTCATTTTATCCTCATAACTATATAAGGTAGATATTATCATTACTCCTATCTTGCAGATGAGAAAACTGAAGTGTAGAGAGCAACTTGCTCAAGTCTTAGAGCTAGTAAATGGCAGAACCTGGATTCAAAGCAGGCCGTTTGGCTCCAGAGTCCATGTTCTTTACCGCCACTGTTTCAGTTCAGTTCAGTTGCTCAGTCGTGTCCGACTCCCTGAGACCCCATGAACCACAGCACGCCAGGCCTCCCTGCCCATCATCAACTCCCAGAGTCCACTCAAACCCATGTCCATTGAGTCGGTGATGCCATCCAACCATCTCATCCTCTGTCGTCCCCTTCTCCTCCTGCCCTCAATCTTTCCCAGCATCAGGGTCTTTTCAAATGAGTCAGTTCTTCGCATCAGGTGGCCAAAGTATTGGAGTTTCAGCTTCAACATCAGTCCTTTCAATGAACACCCAGGACTGATCTCCTTTAGGATGGACTGGTTGGATCTCCTTGCAGTCCAAGGGACTCTCAAGAGTCTTCTCCAACACCACAGTTCAAAAGCATCAATTCTTTGGTACTCAGCTTTCTTTATAGTCCAACTCTCACATCCATACATGACCACTGGAAGAACCATAGCCTTGACTAGACAGACCTTTGTTGACAAAGTAATGTCTCTGCTTTTTAATATGCTGTCTAGGTTGGTCATAACTTTCCTTCCAAGGAGTAAGCGTCTTTTAATTTCATGGCTGCAGTCACCATCTGCAGTGATTTTGGAGCCCAGAAAAATAACGTCAGCCATTGTTTCCACTGTTTCCCCATTTGTTTGCCGTGAAGTGATGGGACTGGATGCCATGATCTTAGTTTTCTGAATGTTGAGCTTTAAGCCAACTTTTTCACCCTCCTCTTTCACTTTCATCAAGAGGCTTTTTAGTTCTTCACTTTCTGCCATGGATGGTATCATCTGCATATCTGAGGTTATTGATATTTCTCCCAGCAATCTTGATTCCAGCTTGTGCTTTCTCCAGCCCAGCGTTTCTCATGATGTACTCTGCATATAAGTTAAATAAGTTTACTGACTAGTAAACTTCACTTCTTCCATTCCTCACAATTAAAAAATAAATATGTTCTGAGGCTATGTTATTGAGCCTACTTTCTCTTGATATAAATTTCCAAAATGCTAATACTTTATGCATTCTATAAAATTCTCAACACTATTAGTGGTGTTGATGATACATAAAATTTAAGTTTTAAGACATTTTTCAGTCCCTTTCTCTGGGTGACAAGGATCTCAAAGGAGGACCCAAGAATCTTAGACCTGAGAAGGAGCCATGTACTCGTGAGGTACCCCCCGTGAGTTCTACAGATCAAAATGCAGATAGATCAAAAGACTTGCCCATCATTACAGAACTACTTAATAGCAAAGCTGGTACTTGAACACAAGACAAGAATGAATAGGAGCAGTTGAGGAAACAGACCTGGTGGAAATTGTCTTTAATTTCTTAAAAGTTAAGGCTCTTTTCATTATACCATGTTCCTTCTCCATCTATAGAAACTGAAGTAAGACTTGGAGGAGCACTCCAATCTTGGAAATCAGAGTAGGGAAAAATCCAGATCCAAGCTGTTAAGTAAGACGTGGAGAATTAGCCTGTGCCAGAATTCAAAGCAAGGTCAATGGCCACAACTAGAGAGACAAGCCAAGGTCAGGCTAAGAGGAAGATTCATTGAAGGGTGAGGCATGAAAACTCAAGTCCAGACAAACAAAAGGTGGAGAGTTAGGAAGGAGTAATTGGAATTGCAATAACCTGACCATTTTTAAACTCCGTATGCTTAAGAAGTTCTAAATTTGAGGGAGGATGCATTCTCCCCTAAAGGGTATGTCGTTATTGAATGACAAGCATCAGATTAACCATGCATATTATACAGAATTTTTCAGTGAGGTCAAAAACACCAGAACCAAGTTTAATGTGCACTTAAAAAAATAGATAAGATTATGGTTTACTACAGTTCATCTAAGAGATCTGTGCATGGTAAGCTTCTTAGTATCTTAATTTATCTGCCAGTGAAGACTGGAGGACTGAGCCGATTCAGCTGGGAACTGAACCTGTGGTTCCAGGAAGTCTAGATATTTCAAACCTCATACTTAGTCCATTAAGATATCCTCTCCAAGAACATAATGTAGTTAAAGTAGATTTAGATATCTTTAGTACAGAGAGTGGATTTTATTTCCACTTTGGGAATTTCTGATCCACAGTAGGGAGAAATATAGATGAAATTCACCTACAGTAGTGCCTATGGAATAATGCATGTATGTCAACATACACTGTCACTTTTCTGATTTACCGTTAAGAAGAGAAAAACCATCTCGAGAGAAGAATTGATTACAAATGCATTTGCTAAATGGAGGCTTCTCTTATTTTTCCTAAAGATCCACAATTGCCACTATCGATAAAATAGAATAAATTATACTTATTCTGAGAATCTGAAGAGGGACCACAGATTTCACACATCTGTCAGGTGGGTCAGTTTATTTGGGGGACAGTAGGGGAACATCCTGTACCATCACAGGCTGTCAGCCACAGAGAGTGTTTACTAATAAGCCTAGCCATTAAGTTGGGTCAGTGATGGATGGTCTGTGTTCCCCTGCCCTGGCCTGGCATGTGCTGTGATACTCACTGACCAGCAGCAGCTGTTGTACTAGCTGCCTTGTTAAGGGTCTCGCCAAGTGACATCAGCTATACATCACCCAGGCTGATACCTTTGATTATTTGGACAGCTCCTGGCATGATGAATCGTTGGGATTGATCTGTCTTTTCTCGCACATCCTAGTCAGTGTTCTTTACCCATCTCTCTCAACTCTTCATTCTTAAGTTGAGGGCCCTTATTACTGCTCTTTCAGATTATGCACCTTCTGCCCACTCCAAAGTATAGGATCTGCTCATTTCAGTATTCATAATGAGAAACTGGGATAATGCTGAAGAAAAGAAGTGCATCATAGTTAGAACAGACAGGCTGGGGAAACAGTAGCCACTCTCTTGCAGGCAGAAAAACAAGGAGAAAAAGCTTTTTTCCATGGGCATCAGGGGCTCAGCAGCTTTCATTACTGAGGTCATGGACCTTCCACATATTCCATGTGGTACAAATTAAATTTGAATGCTGTGGGTAACCTGAACAATGCCTTCTATTTATAAGATCCCTCTCTTCCAAGGAGTACAAATCATTTTGCACACAGTATCTCACACATTGCCACATTTCTGTAAAAGAAGTTTTATCATCGTGATTTCACCAAGAGAAAAAAATGAGCACAGATATGTATTCCCATATCTGTTTGATTAATAAATATATGACAAAATCAATAACAGGACCTAAAATCTCTGACTCCCTGCTATATTAAGAACTTTAACTCATTGATTTATAAAATGTTTATTGAGCACCTACTGTGTGTGGTCAAAAACTGAGAATACAGAGAGCCTCTGTGTGCAACCATTAACTCATTCAATCCCACCTAACTCTAAGTCAATATTAGTAAGGGAGAAGCACATGAAAATATACTATTTTACTTTGAGAATCTACATGCATGTATTAGAGATACAACTACTATTAGACTTTACCATGACTCAGCCAGAGGCCATGGTAATCTGCCCTTCTCTCTTAGTTTATAAATTCTTGTGTAGTAAAGACAGTGTTCCCTATCAGTTCAGTTACTCAGTCATGTCTGACTTTTTACGACCCCATGAACTGTAGCATGCCAGGCTTCCCTATCCTTCACTGTCTCCTGGAGTTTGCCTAAACTCATGTCCATTGGGACGGTGATGCCATCCAACCATCTCATCCTCTGTTGCCCCCTTCTCCTCCTGCCCTCAATCTTTCCCAGCATCAGGGTCTTTTCCAGTGAGTCAGCACTTTGAATCAGGTGGCCAAAGTATTGGAGTTTCAGTTTCAGCATCAGTCCTTCCAGTGAATATTCAAGTTGATTTCCTTTAGAATTGACTGGTTTGATCTCCTTGAAGTCCAAGGGACTCTCAAAAGTCTTCTCCAGCACCACAGTTTGAAAGCATCTCTTCAGCGCTCAGCCTTCCACATCCATAAATGACTACTGGGAAAACCATAGCTTTGACTATGCAGACCTTTGTCAGCAAAGTGATGTCTCTGCTGTTCTTTCTGCTTTCTAAATCTATTGAAATTGAATAGATTTGAGTATGGCTATATTGGGACTTCCCTGGTTGTCCAGTGGTTGAGAATCTACCTTCCCATGCAGGGGACCCTGGTTCAATCCCTGGTTGGGGAACTAAGATCCCATGTGCCACAGGGCAACTAAGCCTGTGCACCACAACTAAGGAAGCCTATGCAATGAAGACCCAGCACAGCCAAATAAATAAATGAATAAATAGAAGTAAAACAATAAGACTTTTCAGAAAAATAACAGTGGTTTTCAAATGTGTTTAGTACAGCTGGAAAAACCTCATTAAATATGTTTGATTCCTATATATAAACAATTTTACTAACATAAAATAATGCCATATTATATTATGCAAAATAAACTTTCAACTAGGAATATAGCCAACTCCCCTCTCCTCTCAAAAGGGCCACTGAACTAAGCATGATGGGTGTGGTCTCCAATTCCCATTATATATTTGTTTACTAGTTCTTTTTGGCTCCCTGTAGAAAAGAGGCAAAATAACTCGAGATTTAAGGGAAAATTATGGGAGAAAATTTTAATTTGATAGCATTTCTTATCCATTAACTACCTTTGGATAGGCCACATTATTCCAGAAAAAAGTCTAAGGCAAGAATTGAGAACTAATTTATTTATTAAGAATTATTATTCTGTTTGAAAAATGGAATAGCTCAGTCAGCAGCATAGTTGTTTGAATCATCTCCACTGCTAGAAAAACATTAGTTTGAGCATATTACTTTCTGACTGAAAACTTTCAATGACTGCATAACTAAAGGAAACCTAGATTACTGGAACTTTTTAGCGTGATCTTTGAAGTCTCATTGTTTTTCCAAGCTCATAGATTAAATGCTGAGCATTTCCTAGAACACAGGCACACATGCTCACCCAGCAGAAGCTCTCCGAGTCCAGCCCCAGGTAGCCTCCTCCACAGTCCATGAGCACCTCCGTCTCTGAACTCCAAATGTTTATCTTTTATCTTGACACTTAATCATGTATTTTCTTGCATTGTTACAATTTCAGATAATCAGCTTAGCTCTCTGTGGCAGCTCCCAGAGGCCATGCGCCCTTCTCAATCCCTAGCACAGTACTTGTACTCATAGAATATGCCAATAGAGTTTCAAGTGAATGAGAATAACTCAAAACAAACCATCAACCATGGGTCACTCTGAGCTAATAAAAACTGATTACATTGGCTTATTTTTAAATAACCAATTGTTTTCAAACATATGTGATAGTTCTTCTAGACTTGATTTGTGAAATTTGCAGACGTGTCTGTTCTTGGACAGATTTAGTGGTTCTGTGGCCTGGCTTTTATAGATACAGACGCAGTAGGATACTGGCCCCACACTTCAGTTTTCAGAAGCTCATAGGGCATGCCAGAGGACAGTACACCATGCAGCATGTAGTTGCAGCATATAATGTGGAAATTTAGTAGTAACTCAGGAAATGTCCAGAAGATAAGCTCATATAATTGATTGTATAATTTGGAGAACTGCCGTGTTGCTTATAATTAAGCACAAGCGCCTTGGTTATGCTAGGGCTGCTGGAAATCAGAAACTGAAAGGACTTAAATTTCCACATAGTTATTTCTCTTATATAGGTCTTTATGAAGCATAAATCTATTTCTGAGTCTTCAGACTATAGTTGCTGTAACTCAGTTTCTATTTACCAAGCAGGAACTCCAGCAGGTTTTAGAATGCCACTAATCTCCACAGCTACACAGAAACTGAGTTAAAACCACTTTAACACTAAAGGGCTTGTTTTCAAATCATATACCTTTCAAGAGGACATTTTAAAAGCACTAAAAATATTTTTCTAGTGTGGTATATATGTATATACAATGGAATATTACTCAGCCGTTAAAAAAAAAACTAAATAATGCCATTTGAGCAACATGGATGGTCCTAGAGAATATTATACTTAGTGAAGCAAGTCAGACAAAGACAAATACTGTATGATATCACTTATATGTGGAATCTAAAAATTCTACAAATGGACCTATATACAAAATAGAAACAGACTCATGGACATGGAAAACAAAGTTTTGGTTACCTAAGGGAAGAGGGAAGGAGGAAGAGACAAATTAGGAGTATGGGATTAATGGAAACAAATTACTATACTTAAAATAAATAAGCAACAGGATTTACTGTATAGCACACAGATTAATACTCAATATCTTATAATAAACTATGATGGAATATAATCTGAAAGAAATAACTGAATCACTTTGGCTGTACACCTGAAACTAACACAATGTTGTAAATCAGTCTTACTTCAAGTAAAAATATATTGATCTATATACATCTTCATTTTAGCTAAGTATATTTTTCAATTACCAAAAAAAAGTCAGTTTAATTATATCTCTGAAATATGATTTTTCTTAGCTGCAGAAAGAGTGTAGGAGTATAGAGGAAGGTAGTGAATGGAAAGAAAACTTCTAGAAAACTCTTGATAATAGCTAAACCATTATTGATTTACATTAGCTTCAGAAACCCATTTTATCACATTTGCTAGGGAGTTTCCTCTAGACCTATCTCCTTTTATCCCAGCTTAGCTTCCTCAGAGCCCAGTGGTGACTCTCTTTGCTTCTCAAAGCCCATGGGTACCTGTAGCTACTTAATTCCTGAGCCAGTGTTAAGATTTCATTTAGATTGACATTTCTGGCCTCATCAATGTTGCAGTTGGCCAGGTTTGTTGTAATAATAATTCTTTGTATTTACATACCATGTTTCATCTCAGAAATCACTACAGTTTAGAGATACTAACCATTTGGGCTTTCTCTCTCTTTTATCATCAGGAGGAGTTGGCTACAGAGATTATAAAGAGATTGATTTGGGGATATTTCACTGTCACTGAGTAAATTTAGGGCTAGAGCCCCACCTAAACTTGAAATGCTTTCTAAGTATTATTAGCAGTGATACAGTGGAGCTAATATTTTTGAACACTTGCTCTCACCAGGCATTATAGTAGAATAGATTTTTAAACATTCCACCTTTCCACTATGAACTGAAGAATGTTGCTAAAAGACATCTCAGGGGCTCCTGTCCACCTGCCAGCTGTTTTTCTTTCTTTTAAATTTATTTATTTTTGGCTGTGCTGAGTCTTCGTTGCTGCGTGGGCTTTTCTCTAGTTGCCAAGAGTGGGGCTCTTCATTTCAATGCACAGACTTCTCATTGTGGTAGCTTCTCCTGTTGTGGAGTACAGGCTTAGTTGCTCCGAAGCATGTAGGATCTTCCCAGACCAGGGATCGAACCTGTGTCCCCTGCATTGGCAGATACATTCTTAAGCAATGGACCACTAGAGAAGCCCATGTTTTTCTTTCTTAAAAATGTCCAACACTTATGCTTCCACAGTCATTCAACTTCCTGGCTCAGAAATTCCTCCTAATGTTCAGCTGAAATTTTTCCTGTTTTAATTTTAAGTTATTTGAATGGCTGCATAAATGGAATAGCTGGTTAGCACCCTCCTTATAAGACCTCTGATATAACACACTATTCAGTAATCAAGTTCTATATAAGTATAAGCCAAGTCACCACTTAGCTTTATGAGTTCCAGGCTAAGAAACACAATTTTTTTTAACCATGTAACATATAATTTCTTATATAATTCTATAGTAAATTTCATTCAAGGAGAAACTACCTTGGTCATTCTTCCCTTGTTTCCTAGTATTTCATAAGCTGACAAAGGCATTAATTAGTAACAAACTACACTGATAGTTTTTTGGTTAACTTTTATTGTATATTATGTATACAGAAAAATGCCCAAAATTGTAAGCATGGAACTCAATGATTTTTTTTTTAAACAAAGCAAATATTTTCATGTAATCCCTACCCCAATTAAGTTTTAGAACATTATCAGCACCCCAGAAGCTTCTCTGTGCCCTTTCCTAATATCATCTCCCCCAAGGTAACTATTCTCATGACCTCTATCACTAGGTTAATTTTGCCTGTATTTGAACTTCATGTGAATAGCTATACAATACACTCTTGAGTATGTAGAGTCTTTTATTCAGCATTGTATTTGTGAGAACCATCACTCTTTTTGCATGTAGTAGTAGTTCTTTGTTCTACTGATGTAAAGTAGTTTATTTATTCATTTTATTTCATTCTATTGTAAGTAGACACTTGAGTTGCTTCTACTTTGGATATATTATGAATAATGCTGCTATGAATATTCTTTTTTCAGTGTTTTTGTTTTGGTTGTTTATTTTTATGTATCTTTTTTCTTTTAAATCTAAATATTTTAAAAATTAATTGCATAAGAAAAGATTCATGATATAGTGTTAAATTTTAAAAAGCAAGTTACAAACTCTCTTCACAATATGAATTACTCCAGAATATTAATTTCTGTCAAAGTGGTAGGATTACACATCATTTTCTTATACATGATAAAAAGGTTAATTATTATTGCATATAGTTGTCTTGTTTTAAGCTGCTGTGAACATTCTTATAACTGTCTTTTGGTGCACACTATGTTGGCGTTTCTGTTGGGTTTATACCTACGAGAGGTCAGAGGATTCCATTTTCATAGATTCTGCCAAGCAGTTTTTCTAATGGCTTGTACCAATTTATACTCCCAACAACAGTGTGTGAAAATTCTAGTCGCTCCCATCCTCACTGGCACTTGGTATTGTCATTTTTTCTTAATTTTAACAATTCTTGTGGGTAGCTTGTAGTAGTTTGTTCACTTGAAATAAACCGGCTGCCCAGATGGATTAGGTCTCTGAGAACATCCTTTTTTCCTGCTGCTGTTGTGCATTTGCCAAAGGATCACAGGAACAAAGTGGTAGCCAGTAGCCCTCATTTGCATGACTTTGAACTGTTATCTCTGGCGGCTAGAGATTCTAGCCAGAGCAGACTGGGAGACACCACGTGCAGCCATGATAACCTTTTCTTGTTCATTAAGGACCCACTTAGCTCTCCCTGGGGCTGCAACAGACAGCCTGGAAAAGCAGGTCATGACTTCGAGACTATATAATGCCAATCTCATCGATAATAATTCAAAGAGAAAAAATAGAATTTAAATTTAAATAACTAACCCACAGAAGTATGAAAGTTAGGTTGAGGATAACTGTATTCATGTTTTGCAGAGTGGGTATGATCCCACTCTCCATAATATATATTCAGATAGAGTTTCATATTGGATGCTGAAATCCAGAGAAGGGAAGGTTAAATATCTTGAAGTGTTTTGAAAATAATAACCAGTAAACAGTCATATTAGAAGCAGTTAGGCAGAATTGGTAAGGTACTTAAGGCTGGACACAAGAATTTCAAAAATGTTTGTGAATGATAATTCCTCTCCTTTTTTCAGCAAGAAATTCAAGTTCAGTGACCAGTGTTTTGCCAGTGAGAAGTAAATAACACCAAACTTTAAAATCAAATGTCAAATTCCACATGCTTTCTACCTTGGATTTGTTTAGTTTCTTACCAATGGAACAAAATTTTCAAAAAGTACAGAAGTGCAAATATTGTCCAAATAACCTTGTTAATATTGAGGGAGCTCTTATCTACTGGAAATCTGTGTGTTTTGCCCAAAAATTAGAAACAAAGAACCCTTTGCTAATGATTCTGAAAACTCAGAAATTAAACATAGCTATAAGATACATAGATTCAGGAAATTGGATTATTATATCTTTTACAAAAGGTTAACTTTCTCGTTCTCAATCTGTCTCCAAATTCCCACCATAGAATATGTGTGCATACTTGTTTCTCTTTGTGTTCTGACTTCACATGGCTACCCCTGTGAGGGCTTTTTAAATCTGCAACCCTCAAAATACTGGATTATTATGGAAACAAAGTACAGTATTTCAAGCATCATGCCACAATAAAAATAACAGGATAATGATTTTCTTTCTCAGTTCAGATATCACAGGCCCAAGTATTGATTGCCTGTTTCTTTTGCCTCCTGTCCTCTGATGAAACTACACTTTTGACACAGAGTCACAATAAAATGTGCCCTTTCCAGAATGAGATCTCTGTAAATGTCATTCACACAGTCATTGTTTTCTAATTCTGTATGTTTTCATCAGAGTAGCACAGAAGCCCTTCACTAAGTAGAGAGAAAGCAAGCAATGTTTAGACTTAGAATTCACTCGAACAAACAAGTTCCATTATTTTACTAAGGACAAGTAGTATTCTAAAAATAGGCCTCCCTTTCATAGTGACTATGAAATTGCTATTATTAGAACTGAGTGATGAGGACGTAGATAACAGGGGGTTTCATGAGATGTTGTTGGGAATATTGATGTTGGGTTTGGCAGGCAAAGAGAGGTCATAAAATCAGTGTGAATGTTAGTGTTTATGGATGAGAAGGGTTGCTTGGTTGCATGAGCTGAAGTCAGGCTGGAGACCCAGAGGTAATGGCTGGTTTTCCGCCCAAGTCTTCCTCCTGACCTGTGGCACTCTTGCTATCAGCTCCAGGTCTCTGATCTCTGCTGCCAGCAAATGATTTGTGATTTTGTTTAAGGATAACTATTGATGGTGGCCTCACTCGAGGCCACCAAACTCATTTCACTTGTGCCCTGCACCAAATTTGATCCCAAAGGTGCAGAGTTTGTATATTAACACAAGATGACACTTATTACCTTTCTCCTCTTCGGTGAAGTCAGTTTATCTAAAAATATCTCATACAAAAGATCTACAAAAAGCAAGTCATACACAAAGCAGTCATTAAATGTGACAAATGTAATCAGTGCACCTATGACTTCTCAAGATGCTCCCTTGCTGTGACCCTCCGCTTCACATAATGTAGCCTTTTTATTTATTTCCAATAGCTTTCCAATCAGTCAGCACTGGAGTCCTTTTTCTAACCTCAGATCATGGTCTAATAATCAGGTTTGGTGCTTTTATTGGCCTCCAAGGTAGTTTGAGCTGTTAAAATCTTTTTTTAACAAGTTTTTCTTTGATAAGAGATGTTTCAATGAGCTCTGTATCTCTCTTACCTTTGCCTAACCTTTTCTAGACAGACACACAAAATCGTGGGTGACACAGGCCCTAGCAATATCATCTAACCTCTGCATTAAAACTCATTTGGGCATAGCATCACCTAAAATTTCTAAAAATTACTAGTCATATTAGGTCAGAAGAGACAGCATGAAGCCTATACCAATAACTGCAGCTATTGCAGTTTGTGAAAAATTTAAATGGCTGGTATTATGAGGATAGCATTCTTCCCACTGAGAGTTGGTTTAGTTATCTTTTGGAGGTGGAATACAAGGGGGAATATCAATATTTTATTTGTGTGCTCCATTTTGTTTATACGTGTCTCAGTCCCTACCTTTCTGATCCAGTTTATACCCCAGAGAGATGAAGCTGGGCAATTGCAATTTTTATCTAGCACAACTGCAGCCGATCCTTTCTTGAGAGAGTTTTACTAGAGGTCTGTCCAGAACCGCTTCTTTTGCTTATCTTTGTATCAACCTGTCTGGGAGGCAAAGTAACCTAAAAGATCACTGAAAAGGCAGGTCTCACTCTCCTTTCCAAGCTTCTTGCTTGTTTTCTGTTGACTGTACCTAGAAAAGAAGGTAACCAATTTAGGACTTGGGTCAGAAAATGGTTTGGGATAGACTGTAAAGAAAAAGATGAAATCAGTGTAAAGTCAGTGCCACATACCTCTCTTAAACTTGACAGAAATATTTAAATTCTAGAGTTCAGGTAAAGAAAGAAAATGTGTGATAAGAGATAGGTTACCTGACATATTTTAAGAAACCACTCTCATCACATGAATGCTGGAAATGCGATTTCTGCTCACTTTTTAGAAGAACGTTCAAGATTTAAAATTCTCAGAAAGTTTTAACTTTCACAAATGTAATATTTGCCAATGTGTCAACTAAAGTAAATGTATTTTAGAGAATGTTTGTCAAAAGAAAGCTCAAAGTTTTTCTATATTAAGAATATTCACTGTATTGGGTACTTTGTATAAAGTCCACAAAGAGTACATAGTTCTTGCAGCTTATCAGAAATATGTCAGGTGTAATTTCTATTTTATAAGCAAAGAAGATAAGTAGTGACTTTGCTTTTATCACACAATATATCAACGGGACATTGTCAAGATAGAACCTAAGTTATAAGCTCTCTATTTAGGAATTTTGACCATAACAGTGTATTACTCTCTATAACTCAAACAAAATCAAGTTGTTGCTGGTACCATTTTCTTCAGAGTGCCAAAGATGGGAACCAATTCTTTCCTGAGAAATGTCAAGAGTTATCCAACCATTCAGAGGTTACCAGAATTCATACTGCCCACAAAAACACATGCCTGACACGTTGCTAAGGACCCCTCTGCAGGTTTCCTCTCTGTGGCAGTGATGTGAACCCAGCAGCTAAAATATGGCCATTTTGGCCAGAAGGGCATCCTTAGCCTTTATGGCATCCCTCAGATAAAGCATAGACCAGAGCTGGAATGGACAAAGCAGTATTCTGCAAGCTGATGACTCAAATGCAAAGAAACACACCTGGGAATGGAGGGCTACATGGGGAGATGGTAGTAAAGCTCAGGTCTGGGGAGGGGAATAGGGTCTCCTGAGGCCTGAGCTTGCCCTACTGATCATCTCGCACACAGAAGGACAGTCTCAGTCAGAATCAGGGAAAGCTGGAGGCGCTGGGGCCACCTAATCTAAACCCTGATCTCATACTGCTTCCCTGTGGAGAACTCTCAGAACTGCAGCTTCCCTCTGAGGGACCCAGTCAGTCAGGCCCGCCCAGTGTGGTCCCTGCCTGGGCTTGGTATCATCTGAGAGCAATAAAAAAAAAAAAAAAGACCAAAAGATGCTGCTGTTAAGAACCTGAGCAAAAAGAATAGAATGGGAAAGCACAAGAGAATGGTCATGTCCTGAACCCAGAGGTATATCCGCATACAGGTTGATCTGACAGGCCTGCATACTCACCCTTTCCATTTTACATACTTTAAAAGCCCAAAGCCTCCGGCTGCCCAATGGTATTCCTTTGGCTCTGCTTTCACAGACCTATATCTGATTTGTTCCCTTGGATAGTCCAGATAAGTTCGTAAAATTGTCTACTCTTCCTCTGAATTTTTTTTTCACAAGCACTAAGTCACAGTGCTCTGACCAACGTAGAGGTTCCCACATTCATCTTTTTACAATTGCCATCACGGCTTGCTGCCTCTCCTCAGCACCCACCCAAAGGTGTTTTGGCAGAAGACACAAGCATGAACTTACCCCAGCTACCCTATTTGTAAGGCGTTGGGGCAATAAAGGGAGAAGGAAATGGCAACCTACTCCAATATTCTTGCCTGGAGAATCCTGTGGACAGTGGAGCCTGGAGGGCTGCTGTCCATAGGGTCGCACAGAGTCGGACACGACTGAAGCGACTTAGCACACATGCATGCACTGGAGAAGGAAATGGCAGCCCACTCCAATATTCTTGCCTGGAGGATCCCAGGGACAGAGGAGCCGGGTGGGCTGCCATCTGTGGGGTGGCACATAGTTGGACACGACTGAAGCGACTTAGCAGCAGCAGCAGCAGGGGCAATAAAACACCTTTTCAGTATATAGTTAACTACTTCATTATGGTATAAAAACAGTATTGTATGGACATTACAGTTAGTGAGGAGGTTTCATTTCCCATTTCTTTACATATTAGGAATGGGGAAAAGCTCAGACTTAATTAGTAAAACAGAAGCTAATGGAAAGCTGTAATGATTAAATTTTGATACTTTTTTAGGGGAGCTGAAGAAAAAGGCAATAAAAGCTTGGGGCTTGTTGGTGATATTTTCCAGGGACTATCTGAATCAGAGTGTAGAAAGGAAGTTGACAATGTAATTCACATTCCACAAAGAACCTGTGACCCTTTCTCTTCCTCTCCTCTCCACCCCTGTCAAAGGCTCCACAGTGAAAGCTGTGAGTTGAAGAGGACAAGCCATCAGCAGAGGGTAACTTATGATGAGAAATGAAAATATTTGGATTAGCTATAATACCAAGCCAGTGATATTTACAAATTATTAAACTGCCATCCTCACATCAAACGCTTTTTCTTTTATGAAATACTAAGCTGTACTTTCGGTTTGTTTCAAACTGTCAGGTCCATTATTTGATGTTCCTCTTTGTTTGTTTATCTTAATTAAGATGTTGAATCAATCATTTTTACTTTCTCTGCCCAAGAGCAGCAGCCGGCTCAGAGTGAGGATGAGGGCCGGCCACCCTTGAGCACTGTGCAGGTGCTGAGTCTCGTTTGTTCACAGAGGGATCAAAAACACATTTGTTCTCCCTGATGTGTGGACAGAGTGACAGATTTTTGATAAGGAGGGGGTGGGGGAAGTCTTCCAGTGGTGAGAAATGACATTTCTATCTAGAACAAGTAGAAGCGGTTGTGAATTTTATTCCTGTTTTGGACATGATTTTCCTCCACAACATCACAACAACTCACCACTGACTTGGGAACACTGAGGTGGGGTTGGAAATAGGAGACCACGTGTGATCTGAATGTCCTGGATCAAGCAGGAAGCAGGAAACAAGAGCTCTGGACCCTAGCCTAGGAACATGACAATTGTTCTTGCCTCCCTAGCTTTCTTTTTCCATCCTCAGTGTCGCAGCTCAGTCTCCATGCTTGTGGGTCACAATGTCCTGGAAGTAGGAGGGACCTTTTCATAAACCAAACTACTTTGTATTCCTCTTGGTATAGAGATATTTCCAGTGCAGCGTTTTGTGGGTTTTTCCACAGCACAGCTTATCTCTGCTAAGACACCAACTCTTTCTTACTCAGTCCCCCTTTTGAGAAGTACACATCCTTTCAGAACAGCTAACCAGAGAGAGAGAAGCAACCAAGTAGACGTGGGACAGAATTTTACTCTGGATACCTGTCTGCCTATCTCGGGATAAAACCTGTGACCTTGGTCTCATTAGCACCATGCCCTATCTAACTGAGCTAACTGGCTATACAATTCAATCAGCCAGATGAGTGAGAAACACAGAGAAAGGAAACAAGTCTATCAGATGATATAGGGAGATCTGATGGGAAAACAAAGCAGTACTTTACTTTTAAACCATCCTAGAAGCAATGCAAACACAGTTACAGAGTTAAACAGATTTCTTGTATTTTAGACTGCATGCTTCTAGACCAGTATAGTTCTGCTTTGTATTCTCAGATCTGTCACAGACTGGGAGGTACTGACATACCTGGAACCCTAGAGTCAGGGGAAAGTATGTCTTTTCATTGATCAGAATCTTTTAAAGCTCATCTCAGCAGAATTTGTATGTGAAATAAGTATTTCTCCTACTTATTGATAGCTAGTATGGAAATCCATGACCAGGTATGCTGTTCTGCTCCTGACAGATTACAGAAGTTGACTCCAGGGACTTGGGAAGAAGGACTGAATTCAGATCTTTCATTAGGCAAGAGGTGGACTTTTTGGATCACATAACTCCAAGAGGAATCGTAAGCTTTCAAAAGACAAACCAAGCACTTCATTTATTTGAGGCCTCTGTTATGATGCCTGGGCCACAGATAACTACTTTCAACAAATTCTCACTCTTCATTAGTGGAAAGCAGTTTCCTCTAATCACCACGAATTACTCAACACCTGGCATTAAGCAGTCTGCTTACCACACTCATGTGCTCTCTTTCCGGTGGGATAGTCTAGGTTCATAAGGTGACCGCCTGTACTTGTTTCGCTGCATGCACAGTTCCTGGTGTGGCTTAGCTGTCTCCCCTTCTCTGTCTTTCTACATGGGCTCATAGTTGCCCTGAACAGCTCCCTGCCTTCTTAACTCCCTAACAACTAGACTCACCCGTGGGCTCAAGTTCTGGCCAGCGGAATGTGAAAAGAATGGGTTAATTTTAGGGCTACACACAGGTGAAGGAGGGTGATGCTGCAGCCTTTGCCCCTTTTTCCCTTCCTGCTGGCTGGAGCCGGAGCCAACTCAGACCACGTGGAAGAAATCATTTGCTAAAGGTGGTGGAGACAAGACAGAGGAGACGAGCACATGAAATACCCTCCAGTTGCCTGGCTGCCTCCCTCCTGCATAGTTTATTCCTGAGAGATTATCTTCTTTCTTGTTAGGCCTCTATTTGGGGGTGGGGGTGGGGGTGATTTCTGTCACATTGACGGAACTAGTCCTAACAGACTTACCTGGTAAGTACTCTCTTTGGAGGCTAATCAAAGATAAGTATGGCAAGACTCAGAGAGAGGACTATAAAGAATGGGATGGGAAGAGATACTACAGTAATGAAAAGACTTCAAGAGGCTTCTTCAGCCTTTTGAAAGGATGAAATAAACCTGAGTTATATGAGCATAAACAATCATTGCCCTGGTATTTCTTAAATGGTGTTATGCAGAAGTCCTAATTTTCATAGACTAGTGTTTTATCAAGTCTTGGTAATAATAATACTCCCAGGTAGTTTGTCAAAATTGTGATATAGGTAAGTCATCTCGCTTCTTTTCCGCGTCATCTTTTGTTACTTTGTGTGGAACCTCCCTTGCCTCTCACCACTTGTTCTGGTACTCAGTGTTCAGGCCCCCAACCTGGGGTCCCACCTCACCAAGGCCCACCAGCAAGCCATCAGGTTGACAGATTCACTCTAAGGTTGCGGTTTTCAACTCTGGAAGAACATCTGAAAATCCATAGAGCTTTGTAAAAGTAAACATGTCTCAGCCATACTCCCACATGATCCTGATCCCACAAATGTAGGGTACTGTCTGAGTATCTCCATTTTTGAAAGACTGACAGGTGATTGTGATTGTGATGTGCCGCTGAGTTAAGACCACTGCTCTGAGGTACTAATGACTGGTAATAGCTCAATGCAGCATCATCAGCCACACACAGCCCATGGATAAGAGTCAGCGCTGGACATGCTTCTATCAGTTATCTCTGCTTGGTGGCCTGATGCATGGTTGCAAGTGGCCGTGCTTTGTCCCTGGGAGAGCCAGCTCTCTGGGCCTCCCTCTCTCAGTATCCGTGATGCACTTGTTTGTTATCATGCTGTGGATGGGAATGCCTCTCCCAGAGGCATTTGGATTTCGGTAGAGAATAATGCTTTCAACTAAGGGAATGGACTTCTAATGGTGGTATTTCAGGAATTAAGGGAGTCAGTTGAGAAAATATTTTGGAAGAGGGACCCTTTTCCAGTTTCCTTAAACATACACTAGTTAAGCAGCATTGATTCTATTTGGTGCTACTTTTTAAAAATAAGTCACTGGGACTATTTCAAAAGATTAGACTTCTGAGGGTTTTCCCTGGTGCCTCAGCTGGTAAAGAATCCACCTGCAGTGTGGGAGACCTGGGTTTGATCCCTGGGTTGGGAAGATCTCCTGGAGAAGGGAAAAGCTACCCACTCCAGTATTCTGGCCTGGAGAATTCCATGGACTGTATAGTCCATGCGACTGCAAAGAGTCGGACACAACTGAGCAACTTTCACTTTCAGACTTCTGGGAGGCAAAAGAGGCTTTTTTCTTCATTTTCCCTTGTATGCTATTTGGGATCCCCCTCAGCCCTCACACTTTCTTTTTCCTCCCAGAGAAGCAGTGTCATTCATCCCTAATTCAGCCATGGTTCGATGACAAGAGACCTTGTGTTAAAAGAGCACATTACACCATTCTGAATATCCTTTCATGACTGGAATATGATCTTAGAACACAGAGCAGAGGCTCTTTTAGAGATCAGTCTGCTATTATAGCACAGAAACAGGCAGGCTAATAAATATATTCATACATCTAGCTATCTCTTAGAAACATGATGTAATTATGGATTGTACAGTGTCTTAAGTAATCCTTAATATTTCCCTGGCTCTTTCTTCTCAGCTGTTTAAGCTGTTTCGTTTTACTTTTATTCCTTCATTACAGAGTCTATAAATACCTACCTCATAGGACTGTTATAAAAATTGAACTAAATAAAAGGTTTGAACATGCTCTAAAATTTCTGAAGCTCTATACAGATATATAGTCATGTTTCTATAATAGGGACTATATATTCTTTGTGTGCCAGTACTTCAAATCTTTGCTGGAGAAAAGAGATGCCAAGAGATTAATGGTACGGATTGTCATGAGGACTCCTTATTCCTGTTCCTGCTTTGTCCACTTACTAACTGAGAGACTTGAATGAATCACTTGAATTTCTCCATCAAGAGAAAAATGATAATTTTTCTTATTACAGATAATTATGCCTATTATATTATGGGCTTCCCTGATGGCTCAGAGTACAGAGTCTCCCTGCCATGCGGGAGACCTGGATTCGATCCCTGGGTCAGGAAGATCCCCTGGAGAAGGAAATGGCAACCCACTCCAGTATTCTCGCCTGGAAAATTCCATGGACAAAGAAGCCTGGTGGCTAGAGTACACGGGGTCACAAAGAGTTAGACACGACTGAGTGACTAACACACATGCCTATTATAGAGATAGTAGTGAGGATTAATGGAGAAGGCAATGGCACCTCACTCCAGTACTCTTGCCTGGCAAATCCCATGGACAGAGGAGCCTGGTAGATTGCAGTCCATGGGGTCACTAGGAGTCGGACACGACTGAGCGACTTCACTTTCACTTTTCACTTTTATGCATTGGAGAAGGAAATGGCAACCCACTCCAGTGTTCTTGCCTGGAGAATCCCTGGGATGGGGGAGCCTAGTGGGCTGCCGTCTATGGGGTTGCACAGAGTCGGACACAACTGAAGCGACTTAGCAGCAGCAGCAGCAGCAGTGAGGATTAATGAATCAAAGTGTGTTGGGAGATTTAACAGTCCAAAGATTTTAAAATTTTGCTGAAAGAATCTTGGAAGGGAGTTTTAGATACAGCCCAAGATCACAGTGATGAGCGAGCACTGGAAACTTGGCCCCGGGGCAGTTGATCCTCTATTCTAATTATTATTAGTACACTTCCTCTGCTAACTAGGACAAAGCGAAGAGTTTTTCTTTTTCCTCATTACAAAAATGCATTGAATTGTCTGCAGAGATTTTGTTAACCATCACTGATTTATTACCCTGGAAACAAGGATTTGTAATGAGGGTATCACACCTTTGTTGGTGTGAACTGTTCTCTGGGAATAGACAGAGATCATTGAAATATAAGCAGGACCAGTAGGCTAAGGGCAACCTCCACTAATTGTTTATTTTCTTTCCAAAGTGGCAAGAAGTTGTTGGAGTTTCATACTTCATTTTGTATACAAATTGAGGTCCTGGGGGAGAGTATCCTTCATGTGAACAGCTCTCCCAGTTACAGGAGAAAACTGAGTAACAGTAAAACCCTCAGGGACATCATTTAATATTTCCAGCATTTCACATGAGCTTCTGACACTCAAGTCTTCAAGGGGAAAGCTGATTTATACCTTCAGTCATTGGACAATGTAAAGGTGAGGTCAGACATAGGCATCCTTCATCCCTTTTTCCGTTGCTCACAGGTCCCTTGGGCAAGGTGGAATCAAAGCATTTCAAATGGTAGAGGTCACAGGAGTGACACTGTAAGAGGTAAGAGAGCACAGCCTCCTTCCTCTACCACAGGGTCTGAAGCCCATATATCTTCATATTGCCATTGTTTCCACTTGAAAAATTACATGCAGTTGGTTTTACTTTTCCTTCCCTTCCTAGGCTTAAAACATGATTTCCACTCCCAATCTAATGTGTAATTTATGTCAAGAATAATGATTATGGGTTTCTGATTATTTTTAAAAAACGAAACCTTTAACATAAATGCAGACAACAGGTGTCTTGTTTTATGGCCTTGTACCTTTCTAATCCTATAAATTAAAATCATGTCTGTGCTCTCTGTGCCTTTGCACTGATCTGAAGTTATCTTTCTAGGACGTCCTGGGAATTGTTTGCTCTCAGGTGCAATACCTACCATGTGGTAGGTTCCAAATAAATTTTTTCTGATTTAATTTTATCTGCAGCTACTTTATACACTTTTGGTCATGCCTAGTGGTATAAAACTATTCTGTAAAGTGCAACGCAAGTTTATACTCAGGGATTCAGACCCCCAGATTTAATAAAGGGATCACATATCCTTTGTTACTTGTGAAATAAAACGAATCTCCCGTAGAAAGAGACCTCCTGTTTTTGTGGTCCCCTTGCAATGTAGGAAGGGCTTAAGCAGAATTAAACCTATGGTACAAAGTACAATATTAGAATTTCAAATGAATCTTAAATTGTACAAAGATTACAGATTATTAAAATATTCTTAAAATGGTACCTAATTCAATGGTACCTATGGCTTTGTGTAAGTGGTTTTTAGAAAAAATTGTTTCTCTTTATTCCACACCAATTTCTTCTTTCTTTTCTCGATTCCTTTGTCATAAACCCTTCATACCAAGTTTAAGAATATTTGTATATTTAGCAAAATTCAGAATGGATATCATCATTATGTAAATATGGAGTGTTGTGGCTTTGTTGTAAAATAGTTGTAAAGCTGTTTTTTCTATTTTCTAATTATTTTTTATTTCCACCAAAATAATAGACATATGGTTTTAAAAATCAAATAATACTACATTCATCCCTTTCTAATTCCTGAGTACTGCTCTCCAGAAGCAACCCCTTCAAATCTTTCATCAATTCTGCTGTGTACATTTAGAAAGTCATGAAATAATTATTTCTAAATAATATTATTTCTAAATAATTTTAAATAATAAATTTCTAAATAATATTATTATACAGTTTTTTTTCTTTTTCAATTTCCAATATTAACTGTTGATTTTATATTCTGGCAGAAGAGGATTTAATACTCTTCTCTAATCCCAGTCTTCACTTCTCCTCCCTTCATCTTCCCAACATGATTATACTATAATATTTAGTTTCTTCAGTTTTAGGCTTTACATGTTTTAGCTATGTAAATTTTATTTACTGCCAACCCTTATAAACTATAATTAAATTTTATTCCTTGTTTTTTCCAGAGTAGGAAAATGCCTTGGCTTTGTTCATTTTATTAGTTTTCTAAGTCACCATCCCTAATTCTTCCCAAACTTTGTAGCAGAATTGGAAGTGTTCACCCATATCAGATGATTCAGGAGGTCCATTTTGTTCTTAGAGCGGCTCTTCCGGAGACTTCTGTCCTCCTCCCCACTGTGGGCTGCCTACCTTGGAACTTCCCTTTGTCTCTTTCCTTGGTCAGAGCCCCACCGGATCCATCACCTTCTTTCTTGAGGGACCCTCTCACTGTGGTGGGGCATGTGTTCTGGTGGCATCCTAGAAAGAATGCCCAGGATGTAAATTTCTTGAGAATGTGCATGTCTGAGAACCTCTTTAGTCTACCTTTATACTTGATTGGTGGTTTAGGTGTTAAAATGCTGATGGAAATTATTTTCCCTTAGAATTTGTGAAGTTTTGCTTCATTTTAGCTTCTAGTGTCACTGTAAAGAAGTTTGATGCCAGTCTGATTCTTGATTCTTTGTGTATGACCAATTTTTCCCCCAACTCAGAAGCTTTTACAAACTTCTTGTTATCCATTGTGTTATGAAATTTCAAGTCATCACCAAGATGTGGGTCTCTTTGAAATTTCATGTGGTGGGTATATGGCGATCTCTTTCAGTCAGAAGATTTATATCTCACATTTTGAGAAAATTTAAAGTTTCTTTGATCATTGTCTTCCCTTTACTTTCTGTGTTCTAAAGTTTTTATCTCTTCTGTTTTCTGAATCTTTTTGCCCTATTTTTTTAAATATTTCCTCAATTACATCTTCAACCCATCTATTGATTTTGTTTTTAATTTTGACTACCATATGTTTAAGACCAGCCTTTCTTGTTCTCTGTTTCTTTTTAAGCATCCTGTTTCATGAATTCAGCTTCTTCTCATCCCTCTGTGAACATTAATGATGGCTCGTTTGTTTTGGTTTTTATTTTCCTTTCTGCTCCCTAAATTGTTTCCTCTGAGTTCCTTTTTATGTTTTGGTCTTTGTCCTCCATGTTGGAAGCTTTTCTGTAAATGTCTAGGGATCTTTAGACCTTGCTTATATTTAAATATGAGGCACTAAAAGGCTGACTGAACCTTCTGTGTGCCAAGGTGGGACATACCCACTGATGGACTTCACTTTGAAAGCCTAAACTTGAGAGTGACAGGAAGACCAGCCATTTTGCTTGGGGTCTCCCAAATGTCAGTGTCTGCAGGTCTTTTCTCTGAGGCCATTCATTTTTCCAGGGAAGGATCCATGAATCTGTTGGAGGTACCCTTTTACACGACTACCAGGGTTTTTAGAACTGAACAGTAAAAGAAGACTAGGGGCCTCAGTGTTCAGGACAGAGACTATTACTTAATTCACCTGTTTTCAGGATGGCTTACCACTTTCTGCTGTACTATGTATCAAATGAAGGTTAGAGAAGGATCATTTCCTGACTGTGGGAGTGAAGGAATGATATGATGCTGAATTGGAGTCAGAAAACTCCATTTGTCTTCTCAATTCTACAACAAATTAGTCACATTGCCTTGGATGATGTCACATAATGGCATCATTGAGTGAGTCACATAATGGCATCACAGCTGGCTGGGCTTTCATTTCCCTATGTGCAATATGAGTGGCAGGGTCATTTGCTCCATCACTTCTGTTGAGACCTGTAACCTCTACATCTAAGAGTTCTGTTTTAGGGTACCTTATGGAAATGCTAAAATAGTGATTACTGCCTCCTTAAAGTATACTACTTTTTAGCAATTGGTCTTACTTATGGAAATCTTGGTGCTGGCAATGCAGAATACCCAGCTCAGATTCTGCATCAGAGCCTCTCTAGTCCTTTCTTGCATATGTTCTACATAGTTTGACCCATGGGAGACCCAACAGGAAAGCCAACCAAGTACCTGCCTTTTTCTGGTAATGGCAAAAATCAGACCTCATTTCAAAGCTGGACATCCTGGACAATTCCAAGGCTCCATCCTGCAGTACCAATAATGTAGCCATGTTTAACAGAGAGGGTTCCTAAAAACCATTTGGGCTGAGAAATCTAGAATTAAAACACTCTTTATCTTGACTACATTATAGTTATGACTATAGCATTATTCATTACATAAAATGTTTGTCATAGCATAATATAACCCAAAAAGTACTAGATTCGGAGCTTAAAAAAACACTGAATTTGTGTATTGATTCTCTTTCCTTCCAGCTGCGTGAGAGTCTTCTACCCTTTCTGAGCTTCAGTTTCAACTCCTAAAGGCTAGACTATTGAGGCCATTCTATCTGTATCAGAATCAAAGAGATGTTGTTAAGGAAAGCACTTTACAAACACTAAATAAAGGGCTATCCAAATGTGAAGTATTAGTATTATCATCATTACTATTATAACTGGTCAGGGAAGCCTGAATTTCATGCTGCCTCCCATCTGCTTTGTAACACTCAGGCAATTCCATGATTAGAGTTGGCTTTCCAAAAAGACACTATAGTTCTTTTTTTCCTCTAAAATAAATGATTCCAGAGCCAATCTACCTTAGCCATCCAATATGTGCAGCCTCTTTTGTTCATGAACAACCTGAAGGTAATAAACTGGTATGCCCCTGTGACAGAGAAAGATGTTGGAAGGAAATGGGTTTCCATCTCGGGTTTCTAAGGTGCTATACCAAACAATAACAAGGGAAAAATTATTCAGCTAAATGTACCTGACATGCATTGGCATCCAATATGCCACCCTCCTCGCCAGGCATTATTACTTATACACCTGCCTCTGAGAAAGGCTGCTTGGAAGAGTTACTCTGTTTTTATCGGACATACATTTTAGGGAGTTTTAAATAAACTCATATAGCCATACCGAGCAGCATGTCTTCTAAACTTCGCTATTTCATCCGTCTATACCAAGCACCGTGAAGCAAAATGGATGTGCCTTCAGCTTTCTACAGTCCTGGAAAATGAACCAGTCCACTTAACAATAAATGGTGGTTGGTTCAAACACACATGACTGGTCTAGTGAAGAAGAAAAGAAAGTTGAGCTTAATGAAGTCCAGTGTCTGTGTCCCTGCACATGGACAGGAAAGGACAAGTGTTTTATAACTGTTTATTGGAGTTAATGGTAATAAATTCCTCACTTGTGATGCATTAACTTTAATGTTTTCATTACTTGGTGATTTAGGTTTTCCCTTTTCACATTGTAAATCATGTTGTCCCAGTAGCAAAGCAGGTCGAGCGCCTGCTGTAACGTTCAGAATACTCAGTGGAGAAAGGAACGTTCTCTTTTTCTCTCCAGCACAGTCTGACAAAAGATGCTTTGCCTCATCCCAGCTTGCTGCTTCCCACATAAACAGTAAAGACAGACAGACGGATGCATCTGACAACAGCCTAATTTAGATCCTAGGGAAAGACAGGTCTCCACAGTAACTTCCCAAATGTATTTGGTACTGAAGGTTTTTTCCTTTATTTTTTTTCCCATTTGCTGAGTGTGAGCCCTTAGTTAATGAGCTGTGCAAATAGATATTGAGATTTAGTGTTTTTATTTTGCAATTACAGACTTGGTGATTTGGTTGGAAACTTTTGGGTCTAGCAACATCACCCTCATTTTCCCCTCCCTAATTTTTTCCTTGCAAAGTTCAACTTACTTCAAACTTGCTTGAGTTGTGTCAGATGAAACAGAAGAACCAAAAAAGATCTTAAATCTCATATGTATAACTTAAAAGAAAAGGCGGTGATTTTTGCCCTCAAGGTTCCTTATTGCAGCCCTCATTTTTCTGTCATCAATCCCATATGGTTGCACAGAGACACCCAGGGAGCTGGCTGGGAGCGAGGTCTGGCTTGGGAGTGGCCCTTTGTCCAGCAGCTGATACATCCCAGGTCAAAGCCACGTTGCTGAGATCACTGCGTTCCCATCAAGTTCTTCATGATGGGGTATGAGAGTTCTCATTAGATCACCCACCCTGAAATACCCCCAGAGAATCACGATAATTAGTTCCTGAATCTTCTTTTTTATTTTCTGCTTTGTTTGCTTTAAAAGTTTTCTCAATGCAGTGCTCTGATGATATCTGAATGTTTTTCACTAGAGAGACATGGAGAAGGCAAAATTACTATTATTGGATTCCTCCCTGAAATCTTTTGGTTTGGAGAATAACTAAAATAAAGATTCCAGGATTCTAGTATACTAATCCCCATGCAGCTTTCACCATCAGCAGTGTCAAGTAATCAGGCACACACAGAATGTTTGTGTACAGGATACAAACACACACACTTGTGATATTCAAAGAGAAAATAAAATTTTCAGGGAAATAAAAGAACAAAACTTGGGAAAGAAAGGGCCAAGTTCTCAGCCACTCAAGGCCTGCAGCTCAGAAATTGCCATCAATAGCTGTTTTCTGAAGTATATTCAGTTATCCGTTTGTTAAGTTGTTGTGGTTGGCGCTATCTTTGTCCATTATGACTTTCTCTGTACACATCCTTTGTTGCTTTCCTGAAGATGAATAACTTCTGAGGTAAAAAGAACTGGTATCTCAATGAGGCTATGCAGTCAGCTGGGAGATTTAGTTCTCTCCAGTTGAGGTTCATGGTATTTTTTCCTAATTTTTCCCCCAAAATTCTCTTTATCCGTCCTCCCATCATTCTTAGCACTGTGATTCCTCTTGACTTCTTCACCAGCTAATTTCTCCTGGCTTTCTTGGCTAAAGCTTCCTTTCTTTGCCTTTTTTACTTTCTTATTTCACAGTACCAACCCTAAAATTAAAATAGCGACTATATGGCAGAACAGAAGTTACTGTTTGTGGCTTAGGTGGAAGTGATTTCAGTTCAGTTCAGTTCAGTCGCTCAGTCGTGTCCAACTCTTTGCAACCCCATGAATCACAGCACGCCAGGCCTCCCTGTCCATCACCAACTCCTGGAGTTCACTCAAACTCATATCCATCGAGTCGGTGATGCCATCCAGCCATCTCATCCTCTGTCGTCCCCTTTTCCTCCTGCCTCCAATCCCTCCCAGCATCAGGGTCTTTTCCAATGAGTCAACTCTTCGCATGAAGTAGCCAAAATATTGGAGTGTTAGCTTCAGCATCAGTCCTTCCAATTAACACCCAGAACTGATCTTTAGAATGGACTGGTTGGATCTCCTTGCAGTCCAGGGACTCTCAAGAGCCTTCTCCAACACCACAGTTCAAAAGCATCAATTCTTCAGCACTCAGCTTTCTTTATAGTCCAACTTTCACATTCATACATGACCACTGGAAAAACCATAGCCTTGACTAGACGGACCTTTTTTGACAAAGTAATGTCTCTGCCTTTCAACATGCTATCTAGGTTGGTCATAACTTTCCTTCCAAGGAGTAAGCGTCTTAATTTCATGGCTGCAATCACCATCTGCAGTGATTTTGGAGCCCAAAAAAATAAAGTCTGACACTGTTTCCACTCTTTCCCCATCTATTTCCCATGAAGTGATGGGACCAGATGCCATGATCTTCGTTTTGAATGTTGAGCTTTAAGCCAACTTTTTCACTCTCCTCTTTAACTTTCATCAAGAGACTTTTGAGTTCCTCTTCACTTTCTGCCATAAGGTGGTGTCATCTGCATATCTGAGGTTATTGATATTTCTCCTGGCAATCTTGATTCCAGCTTGTGCTTCTTCCAGCCCAGTGTTTCTCATGATGTACTCTGCATATAAATTAAATAAGCAGGGTGACAATATACAGCCTTGACATACTCCTTTTCCTATTTGGAACCAGTCTGTTGTTCCATGTCCAGTTCTAACTGTTGCTTCCTGACCTGCATATAGGTTTCTCAAGAGGCAGGTCAGGTGGTCTGGTATTCCCATCTCTTGAAGAATTTTTCAGTTTATTGTGATCCACACAGTCAAAGGCTTTGGCATAGTCAATAAAGCAGAAATAGATGTTTTTCTGGAACTCTCTTGCTTTTTCGATGATCCAGCGGATGTTGGCAATTTGATCTCTGGTTCCTCTGCCTTTTCTAAAACCAGCTTGAACATCTGGAAGTTCACAGTTCACGTATTGCTGAAGCCTGGCTTGGAGAATTTTGAGCATTACTTTACTAGCGTGTGAGATGAGTGCAATTGTGCTGTAGTTTGAGCATTCTTTGGCATTGCCTTTCTTTGGGATTGGAATGAAAACTGACCTTTTCCAGTCCTGTGGCCACTGCTGAGTTTTCCAAATTTGCTGGCATATTGAGTGCAGCACTTTCACAGCATCATCTTTCAACTTTCAAGATTTGAAATAGCTCAACTGGAATTATCTAACAAATATTCACTCCCATATTGCCTTCGTAGACCACAAGTCCCATAAGGCTGGAAGTGGTTTCAATTCAGTTTAACAAACATTTATTGGGCACCTACAGTGTGTGCAAGACCCTTGGGGATACAGAGAGAAACAGGTATATGACTGATGAATCGAACTGCCCTCTATGAAAGGGACCTGACTTCCCACCGCAGGTTTTCTTTAGGCTTCAGGAAGTTAAATAATTAGCACCAAACTCCTTGGAGTTTACTGAGTGTATTTTAGGAAAGGATTATTCTTTATCCCACATCAGTTCAACAATTACAGTACAGCCCTGCCCTGCGATGGGTCTCAGCCATTCCAGCTCTGCCTCAATCTATCAATAATTCTTACTCTCCTTACCTAGACACTTGGGGTGCAAACACTGGCCCATCTCCTTGGGGCACAGCCATATTGGATTCTTCTTTGTTCCCTAATGTCAATCCAGGCACTATGCTATTTTGTTCATTTAATTTTTTTCAAAGTGCTCTCTGTCTCCCTATGAATGCAAGATCTATTTTTACCCTCCTTCCCTTTTTAGGCCATCCTCCCTATTGCCTTCTACCCAGATCCCCCGCTACATTCTTTTTCCTGGGAAGTCCCTTTTCTATTTCTTCTTTCAGGCTTCTAGCAGTTTTACATAGTAACTAAGGTCTTAATGTACATCTACGCCAAGAGACAAGAATGGAGAGAGAGTGTTGGGGGAAAGGTTTAGGGTCTCTGGGAACCAAGACTGTGCTATAATAGTACCCGATAGAAAATGGTATTAGAGCAGAGAAGAGAGAGGATCTAATTCTGTTTGGAGAGAGAGAGAAAGATTCAGAAGGGATGTGACATTTAAATTAAGTCTTAAAGGAGCACTCCCTCCTCATAAAATGGTGAAAGAGATTGAAATTCCCAACCAAGAAAAACAGCACAAGCCAAGGCCTGGCAGTATAAAATACATGCCCTATTCCAGAAGGCAAAGCCTGTCACTTATTGTTTGGAGTATTAGGAAGGATAAGGGGTTGGGACAAAATGAAACTGGAAGATAGGGTGAGACCAAGTTTTAAAGTTTTTGAAGAGATGGAGAGTTTGAGTTTCCTCCTACAGGCTAGGGAGAACCGTTAAAGGCTGTAAACGGGAGTGTGACAGGGACAGATACGTGTTTCAGGAAGATGATTTCTGGCCACAGTATGGTGGACAGGTAGAAGTTAAACCAGTTGAAAAGTGACCCCAAACCCAGGGAGGGCTCTTTTTCTTCCCTTTTCTCCCTGTTCTTATCATAATCCAGTAGAGAAGTAAGTAAATATATTTGAAAATAATATTTTGTCATTCATTTTTAAAGATAAACACTCTCAAGTAACACATGTATAAAAGTGGCCTGTCTCAAGATGAGATGAGAATACAGTGATCCTTCAAGATTTGTTAAAAATATATATATATACAATTTGGTATTTGAAATTCTCTCCTCCCCCTTCTTAGACTCTCAAAGCCATTTGAAGCATCACTGTCTGGGTTTGGGTCAGGATTCTCACTTTATCCTGCTGCCACTTACTGTGGTTTGGCTGCTAAAAGGAATTCAGGTCATTTGGATCTCTGTGGCTCAGTATTAAGGATGGATCCTTAGGATTAAAAATAAAGCTAAAGGTACTAAATTAAAGTGTTAGTCACTCAGTCGTGTCCAACTTTTTGTGATCCCATGGACTGTAGCCCTCCAGGCTCCTCTCTGTCCATGGAATTCTCCAGGCATGAATACTGGGGTGGGTAGCTGTTCCCTTCTCCAGGGGATCTTCCTGACCCAGGGATCGAACCCAGGTCTCCTGCATTGCAGACAGATTCTTTACCATCTGAGCCACCAAGGAAGCCCCAAGTTATAGATACATGTTATTAACAAAATCAGAAGACACAAGAGGCTTCCTGAGTTTAAACCATTTCTGTGGTGATTACATGAATTCTCAATCTTTTTTCCCATAGCACATGACCACCAACATTTATATGTCCAACCCACTTGCATAAGAACCCATGATTTTGAAGAAACACAATTTTTTTTTCAAGGAAATAAAGCTCTGTTGGAGTTCTTGATTGCCATGATTATAATACTACATCAAATGTGTTTAATCACCATCGACTGTGGCATAAATAAAATATTACTATAAGTCATTTTTAATTGACTTTTCCCTTAAGAAAGCATATTGAATGTAAATGATGGTATTATTATAGAAAAGCTTTGAATCCATTCTTATTCCTAAAGTGAATTACTCAAAATCTCTGCCATTTCTATCAATACCTTCAACTGATCAAAAGACGCCCTGGTGTCCTAATACCAGGATTGAGAATTAATAAATTATTATATTGAATTAGTTTTATTAAACTGAATTAGATGAACTATTTACTTACTGGATGCTGTTGTTTATTCCCATTTATTTAGATGCTAGAACTGGTGCATTAAAGTTATCATACTTAGAACTGGAAGGCCTTTTTTTCCAAAACTTTCACTTCTTATAAGTAAAATCCAACTGAAAGTAGACATGGAAGAGGAACATCCCTGAAAACCACAGGCATCTGTGGTAATTAGTGTAGTGCCTTTTTGTGGAAACAAGAAGTTTCTTCATATGCCATGAACATTAATTGTTTCTGTATGTTACCTTATAGCTTGGCGTTGGGGCTTCCCTGTTGGCTCAGTGGTAATGAATCCGCCTGCCAATGCAGGAGACGCAGGTTTGATCTCTGGTTGGGAAGATCCCCTGAAGAAGGAAATGACAACCCACTCCAGTATTCTTGCCTGGGAAATACCATGGACAGAGGAACCTGGCAGGCTACAGTCCATGGGGTCACAAGAGAGTCAGACATGACTTAGCGACTAAACAACAAACAAGTTTGGCATTATTAATGGACAGTTTATGAAAAGAAACCAATTTGGATATTTGACTTAAAAATCGTGCTTCTTTTTAAACCAAAATTTCTTCCTTAAAGAGTAAATGAATCATGTCCAAGATTCCTGCATGAGCCCCACAGTGGACCAGGCTTCCTTTTCCTTCTTCTCTTGTGTCAGAGAGGCCTTTCAAATCTTGGTGTTCAAGCAGCACTGTTTGAGAGCTCCAGGTTTCTTTCCCTTGCATTTTCTTTTCCTTGTGTCCTTTTATTGCATTCTTTTTCTTTCATTTTTGTTCGACATATCTGTTGATCTCTTGAATTTCACACAGACTTGCCCTAAAAACAATTCTATAGATTAGTCATCTAGTACCTTACAAAGTAAATGAGAAATATAGGACCTTAAAGTAATTTTTTGATATTAAAGTCTTGGAATAACTGCACATTGTGTCTGTTTCTTTTTCTGTATTTTTTTTGGCTGCACCCTGCAACATGTGAGATCTTAGTTCCCCAACCAGGGATCAAACCTGTGCCCTCTGCATTGGAGTCTTACCCACTGGACCACTAGGGAAGTCCCACATTTTCCATGTTTAAATGAGGTCTCCTGTGGGCAAGTGAGGTGGGAAGACCCTTTCTTTCCTCAGCTACTTCTGAATGTGTCTCTTCAGCTGAAACTCAGGGTGGTGGAAAGTGCTTGGGCTTTTCCAGCTGAGCAGCCTTCAGCAAGCCCCGTAATTTCAGTAAGCCTATTTCCTAGTCTATAAAGTGGAAATGGCAGTAATACAGACTTCACAGGGATGCTATGGAGCTCAAATTAAATGTGAAAATGCTTGAGAAAATGCAGGTTAAGACCTGTTAGGTTCTTTAAAAGCATTTTTATTAAAATGTATTAGTTTTAATAATTTTATACATCAATTATCTATTTTCTTCTTAGCACTTCCAGCCTAGACTCTACCGAGAATTTTCTGTATCCTCAGTGTAACAAATTTCTTCCACAGATTTTTACACAGTTTGGTCTGTTACCTGGATTAACAGATTTTTTTTAAAGACTTTAAAATACTGGAGGGGAAACAAGGGTCCATCAAGATCTCCTGAATATTTGTCTCCTGCATTGGTTTTAACGATATGTGTGATTTCTACCATTCTCTGACATCCTTCAGTCTAGCTCCAGTTGCACTTATTTTGTTTCTTAGTTTCTTATGTCACAGTTTGTTGAAGAACTTGGTTAAGTACTTTGTGTTCAATCCCTTCATCTCCTATCCAGTTTATTTCTCCATGAGATTAAAGGCTTCCATGTCTTTGAAACTTTTAGGTCCTAAGTCTATTGTTATTTATGGCTTAGAATTTTTCACCTTACATGTGTGTTAGTCTATATTCCTTAATAAGCAAAGCACAAAGACTGAAAACTGTGAGAAATAAATGTAAACTCAAGTGGATATTGAATGGAACCAGAGCAGATCAAGACTTATGTAAGCCTGTCCCAAGGGACTAATGAAGGCAGAATCATTGAAACCATTGTCCCTGTTTCATGTGTAGAAGATGAACACTTCCTGCCAGACACCTCAAACTGTCATTTATTGACTGGTTCCTGAAAATTGAGAAAAAAAGCAAAAAGTAATCCAGAAATGCAAGAAGCTAAGAAAAATAGTAATGAACTTATTAAAGAAGGACTCAGAAACCAAAAACAAAGGTGAGGATTTAACCAACAGATTATTCAGTCGCTCAGTCATGTCCAACTCTTTGCAACCCCATGGACTGCAGCATGCCAGGCTTCCCTGTCTTTCACTGTGTCCTGGAGTTGGCTCAAACTCATGTCCATTGAGGTGATACTCATCTCATCCTCTGTTGCCCCCTTTTCCTCTGGCCCTCAATCGTTCCCAGTATCAGGGTCTTTCCCAATGAGTTGGCTCTTTGCCTCGGGTGGCCAAAGTATTAGAATTTCAGCTTCAGCATCAGTCCTTCCAATGTATATTCAGGGTTGATTTCCTTTAAGATTGCTGGTTTGATCTCCTTGCTATCCAAGGGACTCTCAAGAGTCTTCTCCAACACCACAGTTCAAAAGCATCAATTCTTGGTGCTCAGCCTTCTTTATGGTCCAACTGTCATATCCATACGTGACTACTGAAAAAACCATAGGTTTGACTATACAGACCTTTGTCTGCAAAGTGATGCTGGAGATTAACAACCACCAGACAGGAGACTACTATACCTCCTACCCTACCTGCCACATCCCCTTTGATTTTGTCCATTTGAGACACTGTAAAGTATATCTGTCATTTTGCAAATGCACACACACACCAGTGATCTGTGAGAATTGGAATCACAAATGGAACTTGACCATTCCCAACCTTCAAATTTTAGATTTTATCCAACCTCATCCCCAGAAATCCCAGGTCCTATATCATGGGTACTTTAATGAAAGAAACTGGAACTTCATCCTGCCTGAAATTCACCCCAGGGAGCTATCTGTCTCCTGGATGGAGTTGGCCTGGTCTCTTTTTCAAACAATTGAAAAGAACTTGGATTAAAAGGAAAGGAGAGGATAGAAGTCCAGTTTAGGGAGAGGAAAATGTTGAACAAAATATGGAATTTTTTAAATCATTGATTTTCATTTCAGGTTGATTGGGCAAGAGACCAAGCCAGTACCTATAATGAAAGTTTGTGGCTACTGTTTTTTGCTGCAACCTTTTTGCAATAGAAATTGTGCGGCCTCTTGTGCTATTAGCCTTGTGCTGTGGTATTGCCAACTGATTTCTCCAATTCTCTTTTCTCAGTGGGCTAGAATGCAGCTGATTAAATAGGCCGTGACTCACATAAGCTCCCGTGTCTTTTTTATTGACTACTTTATGGAAATGTATCACACTCCAAAGGGCCCCCATTGTCGTTGCTGTGCGTGGCTAACTGAGGAGTCATGCTTAGTGCTGAGAGATGGACTTCTGCTCTGCAGAGGTGGTATGGGTGGGATACAGGGTTTACAGGAATCTGGATGGGGAAAGAGAGATGTCTGAGAATTTCTTTTATCTTCATCTGTCAGGAAAGTTGGGTGGCCATCACTTCTGGGTAACACTCTTCTCTGTTGATCGTATCTTTATGGCCCCACATCCTTCAGCTAAGTGAATCTTTTCTTTATATGGGCTATTCTGAGAGATTTAGTTAAGTGCAGTAGGAGAGAGAGATTATGACGCTAATGCAGTTCTGTTTTGTGCTGATATAATGTGATACACCCCTAGGTTTATCCAAAGGGCAATTTATTCCCAATAAATCTAAATCATTTCTTTTGTTTTCCATCAAGGTGGTGATATCTTTTTTAGGTAATGGACGAAAAGCCTTGATTAAAAAAAAAAATTATATACTTAAATGTTTTTGCCTTAAAATAGCAACTCATGCAACTGTTTGTGGCTTCTTCCTTCCATTTTTATGATAATAAAAATGATATTTTTATTACCATCCTGTAAAACATCTAGATACTTTCTATTACATGTTAAGTAACTCTGCATATCGGTTCACCTGTGAATTCAGGCATACAAGGCTCTTCCAGCCTCATCACACAGGACTGGAGTTAATGTGTATATCCTCAGGACCACCAGTTCTTGATCAGTGAGACCCTGAGCTGACACTGAAAGGGGAGAGAACTTGATTGCCACAGTGGCTTCTCACCTTGGATTGAGATTGATCTGGATCCCATCTGGGTTTATCTAATAGATCGTGGCGGTAATAAGATTGGGCTCAGAGATTGGGCTCAGAGTCAACTTTACATTGAGAACAATTCTGTTATTGCACTCATCACAGAGTGCCTTAGACATAGAAGACAATCAACAGAATAAAAATTGATTTGATCTGATTTTTTTCCCTAGCCATTCCAAACTTCACCTATAATCCCACTTTTTTCCACTGCCCATAAGGGAATGCAAGCAAGAGAGTTCATCAGTACAGATTCCCTCTAATAAGAAGCAACATAACACATCTTACAAAAACACAGCATATAAAATACTGTATTTCCAGCTCTCTTCCTCTTCAGAATCTTGTTGATGGATGACCAAGAGAGGAAATTCAGCAACTCATTCAGTGCCCAATTTTAGCAAACCAAGTGTGACTTTTAAGGTAAGAAGGCAGTGATGGTGCTGGCCCTGCTGCTGCTGCTGCTAAGTCGCTTCAGTCGTGTCCGACTCTTCGCGACCCCATGGACAGCAGCCCACCAGGCTCCTTCATCCATGGGATTTTCCAGGCAAGAGTACTGGAGTGGGGTGCCATCGACTTCTCCGGTGCTGTCCCTAGTCTCCTAAAATTAGTAACTTTGAATTAAAACATCTCTGCTGCATTATGTCTTTGTTTTCTTGGTGGTGGCATTCTTGGGTTTCAGTTGGTGGGGAGAGAAAAGCCTCATGCTGATAATGTACTGAAAGTAAATGAAATTAAATAAGCGAAGCAGTGCTCACCACTACTTCCTTCCCCCCTGGGTAATTCAATTCAAGCTCTCTCTCGGATGGCAACTCACAGGGACTGTCTCTGTCACCCCGCTGGGGCCTGGAGTCTTAACATCTAAATAAAAGTTTCACTCAAGCATTTTTTATGCTCCTGCCAGCAGGATCAGTGAGCTGGTGTGGGCCCATTAATGTAATATTCATACTCACAGACTCTCCCCGAACACGAGGCAATGTCTTCCCATTTTCATAATTATAGATGTTCCATAAAATGGCATTTAGATTTGCATTAAAAAGGAGGTTTGAATTCTAATAGAACGTTTAACATGTCTTTTATGATTCAGACTCTCGGCATCCTTAACAAGAAACTGTGTCTCTAAGTTTAACAAAACCTTAAAAAAAGGGGGGGGGAAATGGTGGGAAGAAAAGATGGAAACTCCAGGCTTAAAGGACCCTGTTTTTCTTATCCCTTGTGTCTTTCATTTAATTTTTAGGCCTCTAGGAGCAATTTATTTTTTGACAGCAGGCAGAGAGGATAGGTTCTCCTTCAAGGGCCTTCTTAGCTGCACCAGGTCCTCACCCTCAGCATGATCTGCTTCTGTTTTCTTGGAGAGCATTTTCAAAGAGATATTAGAATTTTCAGAAGGGTGGGAGAAATGAAAGAATCCTAGACAGATGAACTTTCCTTTGCTGCTATTCATCTCATGTGTGCACCCTGAGACCCATCCAGGAGATTTATAGCAGCCACGGAGTTTGCTAACTGCAAAACACACAAATGGAAACAGCCCATGAACAAGAAGTTGAAAATAAGAACAAATAGGAAAAAGAATCAGGCACTCAGCTAAAAAAGAAAGAGCTCTTCTGATCTACATTTTTGAAACTAAGCTGGAAACAGCTTAGTTTCAAAGCTGTTTAGAAGCAAAAAGTTTAGTCCCCGAACCTAAAAACAATGAATATTAGGACTATGCTAGCCCACTCCCTTCATTTCTCCTAATTAAGAAGTACAGAGTTTTTAATTGTTTTTGCTGTTGTTTATTTTTTTGAGAACTAAATTCCTTCCTCTTTGTCTCTGACCTTTACCCCTCCCTTCTGTAAAATGAGTATAAACCCTAGTGGTGGAAGACAAATTAGGATCTTGACTTCTCAATAAATTTGTACCTAACGAGGCTAATTGAAAGCCAAGAGTGTTAGCAGCATACAATTAAAAGCTGATGTCAGGCCAGATCTTCTCTGTGTAAAGGCTTCTACCATTCCTAGACTTTTCCCTTGACATTGACAAAACCGGGATTTGGCAATT
Organism: Bubalus bubalis; assembly: GCF_019923935.1. Taxonomy (NCBI): domain Eukaryota; kingdom Metazoa; phylum Chordata; class Mammalia; order Artiodactyla; family Bovidae; genus Bubalus; species Bubalus bubalis. The sequence continues at coordinate 24,769,050 of NC_059159.1, read as the reverse complement.
ATTGCCAAGTTCAGCTATGCATAACCTTTCTTTGTGTGAACTTAATAAAAATATGTTTACTAAGGTGACTTTCTGTTTGTTAGAAAAAGGTGAGTGTGTGTTTAGTTAAGCAAATTCTTAGTTTTTTGGAGTCCTTTTCTTACCAATCAGTGCACATTTAAACAACCTCCCTTGTACAGACTAATACTATGTTTAAGTCATTTTAAGCAGTTTCAGCATTAGATATAATTAGAAAGAAAGAAAATTTACTCCCCTCCAGTCATCTGGAGATTGTTTTATTCTGTATTATATTTAAGCAATAGCCCGTCTGCATCTCTTCATTAATGTAGATTATCTCAAGTAGCCCAAATCAATGAAAATTCTGTCAGATTTCAACAAAACATTTTGCTCTTATTCCTTTTAGGAATGGAAGACATCGAAAGAGGAGCTCAAGAGCTTGATAATATCATCAAGCAAGGATACTTAGAGAAGAAAAGCAAAGGTACTGATTAGACCCCCAGATCTCAGAACATTCCAAGAAGAGAATGGAAATGAGGAAAAAGAGGGCCAGCCTAGGGAATGCATTCTCTGTGCCCAGTGCTATACTAGGCAGGTATAAGGCAAGAGGAAAGGAAAAAAAGAAAAGTCTGGTATCTATGTGTAGGCTGGAAAGACCTGGCCCCAGATCTCCACTTCATCAGGACAGGGATTGGTTTGTCTTGCTCACCTGGTACACCTGCTTAGTAATTACTTGTTGAATGAATAAATGAATGACTGTATTCTTATTCTCATCTCTCAGTGTGTTTCATCTCAGTTTCATCTCAGAAACTGTGTTGCCTCAAGTGTAATTTTTATATCATATGTGAAGCAGCTGACTTTCAAGTTTCAGACAAGTCCAAATCTTCAGCTCTCACTCTTTAATTAGGATAGTAGGGTTGGAGTACCAGGTTTAACACTCAGGCAAATTGGCTTAGTACAAAGAAAGACTTGCTCATGCCCATGGCCTAGAATGTCATGGCCATGGGTCTGGGTGGACTCCGGGAGTTGGTGATGGACAGGGAGGCCTGGTGTGCAGCAGTTCATGGGGTCGCAAAGAGTCAGACACGACTGAGCAACTGAACTGAAAAGGCAACAACACATAAAGATCTGGAGATGTGGAGAATTTTATAACTACAGGATGAGGATAGAACTTGAAAGATAAAGGAAATGTAGAGAAACCGCTGAGGTCAGAGCAAGCAAAACCTGTTTAGAACTTGGGCCTTTAACTGAGTGAGTCCTCTGCACTCTGAGTCAATATGGGATAACCTGTGGGAGTGAAAGGGAGGGTTTTACAGTCCATTAACCTGGAAAATAAAACAATAACACACTGGACTGTGTGTTGTTGGATTTTACAGACTCTTCAGTGATTGTAGTTACCTGAATTTATGTCCCTTACTGCTCTTCTGTTTAGATCATAGTTTCTTTGGATCAGAGTGGCAGAAGCGATGGTGTGTTGTCAGCAGAGGCCTCTTCTACTACTATGCTAATGAGAAAAGTAAGTGTTCTTCATTTGCACAGCAGCATCTCACTCCTGGATGCAAGCACTTCGTAAATTCTCAAGCACTTAGATCTAAACTTAGTAGTCCTTAACTAACACCCATAAAGAGACATGCTTGGGAAAAAAGCTTGGCTAAATAATACCTTGCTCATCACCAAAAACTCATACCAATTTAGAAATTATAGCCCCTTTAAGCACTAGGATAGTGTGGTCAGCATATCAAAAGGCTACCTTATGACTAATAACATATTATCGAGGTCAAATGCCTTGGCATTTGTTAAAAAAGAACCTCAAACACTTTATAGGCATCAATAATATAGGTTAAATATTGAAAAATTATAATTCTGAGAAGGATTTTAGCAGCTTACCAACAGCCCAGAAATATAACCTTTGAGTACGAACTCTCTAAGAGCGTGCTTCAAACTTTAGCCTTACTGGCTCCTGGGATGTAATCCAATGGACATCCCTAGAGCCATGGAGTGTTGAGACCCCAATAGTTGCTGTGCCCGAGAGACACCCTTCAGCCAGATGGCAGCAGCAGCAAAGTGTTGACCCAAGCCAGAAGCAGCTTCTTATGAGCCACCACTGACTCAATCAACCACAACACTCATGAGCTATCCCTAAAAGACCTCCCATCCTGGCTTAACACTCTTGCTTAGTTCATGAGAAGGAATAGAGGATATAAGCACAAACTGGAGGAGCTACAAATAACTACAAGCTAAAAGTTATCACTATAGGTGAATGCAAACTTTGAAATAGGGAATTCCTTCCTGCTGGATAGACTGCTGCAGGAGTAATGCTGCCACGCAAGAGGAAGATAAAGTAGCAATCTTGCGGGGATTTCTTTGGGTTCTACCACCTTACAGAGGCCAGTGGTCCAAAGCAAATCCTTTATTGTCCTTTCAGTAATTTTCTGTTTCTCCTCTCTTCCTTCTTTCCTGGACTTATTCCTCTCCCAAAGCCTGGATAGCTAGTCAAGGGAATAGTCAGATACTTACACAGTTGCCTTTGGACTTCCTGCACCTTTGGCTCAAAAGTAGCAGAAAGAACAGCTTTGCTAAATGACATGGAATCCTTCAGATTCGATCTTGGGCTTCAAGGCAGTCACCTCACTCTGCCTCTCTGCCTGCAACAGTTATCACTAACTTTCATCTTGGGTTCACCATCACGATTCCTCAGAGCCTTTCCCATATATGGGTAAAGTGTGAGGTGTACTTGGAAATGATAGCAGCATAACTCAAAACCTGAATAATAAGCCCCCTGCATCCTTCCAACCCCTGGCCCACTCTCAAATCCAGCAACTCAAGTTTCTCCCCTGAATTCTAGGCTAGCCAGATTTTATTTTCTTATTTTGAACCTTCAAACTAATGTAACATATATGTCCTTGGTAAAATGTTTATCATTTCCCTTACATTTAAATACATGGTTGGTATATCTGGATATAAAGCCAGGTATCACATTCATTCATTCAGAATCCTTCCCACACAAGGTGAGGAGGGAGAGCAAGAGCGAGAGGCTTGGAGACTTTTATTGACCATTTTGCCATCAGAGTGAAATAAAATCTGGTGACCAAAGAACAACAAAACATTTTAGTGGCCAGTTAGAACAAGGAGAGATACTTTAACAAAAAAGATTCTGGTGTCAAAAAGCACTGTTGCATGGCTCCCTTCTTGCCAGTTACTTCTTATTGTGCCCAAGACATTTTCTTAGTAAGTACAGAGTGTTTGTGTATTTCTTTTAGCTCAACCAGGTGAAGACAGATTCTTTTACTTTTCTGTAACTATTTTCTTCCCACTGCCACCCCTCTCATCATCATCATCAAAAAGTAATTCATTCTAGGGACTTCGCTGGTGGTCCCGTGGTTAAGACTCCATGCTTCCAATGCAAGGGGGCGTGGGTTGAAAACCTCGTCAGGGAACCACATGCTGTGAGGTGCGGCCAAAAAAAAAAAGAAATTCATTCTGCAGGACAGAAAGCATCACCCAGACACTGTGGTTGTGTCTTCTACAAGTTCTGAACCACACCACAAGGACGCAAAATCATTGGGAACCACCCCCTCTTTTTCTGTTTCTAATTTTTTTCTAAGAGTGACAGGCAGAGTAGTCTCTCCTTTCACTCACTTAGGATCCTTTTCCTTTTATACTCCCTTCCTCCATCATCTAACGATACTCAACAGTACTCTGCTGCTTCCCAATCTGACTGCTTGCAAGGGGGATAAAATACTGAGTTTTGATTATTCTCCCTCTAGCATAACTTCCACCTGACCAGCAGGAGAGGAAGAGAAGTCTAGCCCAAACGCTACGTAGGACATAGGAGGAGACCCGGACTTAGGAAGCCCCTTGTGCTGCTGTCCCTCCCTTCACATGTGCTCTGCTGGCCCTGATAATAATGCGGCAGCTCTATAATAGCCTTCAAGAGCCTCCTGTTTACAGCCATACTCTCCCCGCTGTAATAATTTCTTCTTTCTCTTATTATAGCTCTCTTAACATTCTAATAAATTCTCTGTCTCTGTTGTACTCTTTTGGCAAAATAATCTTTCACGTTGCATTCCCTAGCTTGGCAGTGATCTCTGCCTGGCTGTCACAGTAGCGTCTTCTTAAGCTTCTCTAATAACCCTTCCTCGACTATTGTGGTTCCTCAGGGAGGTAACAGCTGTTTCTGTGCTTTTATTTTACATCCAGAGAAGATGCCCTCCCTTGGCAGTTGCATCTCTCTAGAGATAAAGGAAGCTTTCCTGTCTTGCAGGCAAGCAGCCCAAAGGGATCTTCCTCATTAAGGGCTACAGTGTACGGATGGCCCCCTACCTGCGAAAAGATTCCAAGAAAGAATCCTGCTTTGAGCTGACCTCCCAGGATAGGCGCAGCTATGAGGTAGGATGAGCCGAAGAGCTGGAGATCCTCATTAGTGTCGTAGTTTTGTTCCATGTCGCATGTGAGCTGTGGTTGTGATGCTGGATGCCATCCTTTGTTACCTGTCGTTTCTCACCAAGACCTTCTTTCTTGACATGTCCTCGCCTTGGCTGTGTCGTGCCCACCCTTCTGTTGCCACATTCATCCATCCATCCTAGTTGCTGCCTTTCCCAGGCTTGGGTCTCTTCATCCCTTCCCTTCTCAGTCTCATTCTGTAGGTGAAAGTCTTGTCTATTGCAGCACACAACCCGATTCTTTATTCAGTCTCTAATTCCATGGCTTTAATTTCCATTCTCTTTCTTTTTCAACTGATTATCTTCACTTCCTCTTATGAAATCCAGAAAAAAGAGAAATCTGACTGTAGGGTGAAGAAATAATTCATTTTTGCATATTCATCTTGCTATCCCAAATAATCTTCCTGTGTGTAGGTGCACTGCATATCTCTGGAAAGATTTCTAAGATACTAAAGCAATGAGTACTGAGTAATACTAGTGACCACTGAGGAACTAGAGGACTTGAGTCGGGGTGAGAGAGACAGTCTTCACTGTGTTCATTTTTATATATTTTGATATAATAGGTAATGCATTATAAAATTAAAAAGGCCAAAAAAAGTCTGAATATGGGAATATAGTGATTTTTCACCAAAAATATACTTTTACATTGAATACACATATTTTGTGGGTGTATACACATGTTGTTTCCTCCTTGTTGGCTACTTTTATCACAGTTTTACTAAAACAATTTAGAAAAACTTTAGCTAACTTAAGAAAAAGAGAAAAGCCGTGCTAAGGTTAATATTAACCACATACGTAACCCTTTGACCCTTCAAGTCTTTCTCAGCACTTATCCTTTCTCGTTTCTACAGTATTCTAGCCCTGATTTTCTAAAACTGACCTAGGTTTTAATTGTGTAATTTCAAAAGAAATTTTTTAATTTAAACCAAACTTTTCTATGGAATTTTTTTTATAGATCTATCTATTTTTATTATTAAGTTCTGATTTGCAAGGCCCAGATAAAAATTTATGTAAGTCTAAAACAATTTCCCTAGTCATTTTTATAGACAAGTGTTTTTAAGAAATCAAGAATGATAGTATTTACTAATAAGTTATAAGCAGGAATCTAGGTTTCTTATACAGCACATGTTTTTATCTTACCCTAATGACCAGATAATAAAAATGTTTTTCAGGAACAGTCATTTCAAGTTGATTCATTTAAAATAAGAAATTACTAAAGCCCGATGGCCTGTTTTGTGAATCAGGATGTAGAGTTTGTTTACTTCTTTTCTTTGGCCCATTGAATCCAAGTCATTACCATAGTCTGTGGATTCTTCCTCTACAATATCCTTTGGATCTTTCCCTTCTGATTTATTTCTACAGCCATCACAATAGTTAAGTCCCTATCACTTCATTCAGAGGACTGGTTAAGTAGCCTTCTAATTGATCTGTCTCTAATTTCTCCCTATTTCAGTCTGTCCTACTCACAACAATTGAACGAATCTCCCTCTCCTTTTGCTAGAATTTACAGTGGCTTCATCTGTACTGCCTGCACTTGAAATCTGAATTCCTAATACTCAAAGCCTTTTCATCAATTCTTCTTTGATCCTCAGCTCTCCAGCTTCATCTGTTAACTGTTCTCCAGTCAAGCTGATCTGCCTACCTTCCCTATACTTGATGGTCTCATTTCTAATCTTTGGCGGCTGGTCCTCCCTACCTGAAATGTTCAGCTCCCTCCACCAGTTTCCACCAACTCTCTTTAAAAATTCAACCCAAACAGTATTACTTCAACAAGCCTCCCTGGCTTACCATAGGTGATGATAAGTGCTCCCTGTCTTCTCTCAACATCCAGCTGTTTTCAAATGCACTTACCTTGTAGTGTTCCCTTGTCAAGTGTGGTGCTGTCTCCAAAACTGACATGTTCATCTGAAGTCAGGAATTTGGGTTTGCCTTTTTCTCTGTAAACTGTTCTCAATAAATGCCTGATGAATGAATGGGTAATCAAATGAATGAATGCACATGAACATGAATTCTGGATTCAAATCCAGCTGTCAACTTTGGGTATGCAAAGTTACAGAAGGAGAAACATCACTTTGAGTGGGATTTTGATCTTTTTTCTAAATTTTAATTCTCAGGAATCTGAGAATTAATGAGAATTCTGAGCCTTCTACTTGACTCTGCAGTTCAGCTCACAAGATTCCTCCCCTTGAACCTCCCTAAAGGATTCACAGAAATTTTAGTGAAAGTGATAAACTAATTCACTAATTTTTCTCTAGTTTACAGCTTCTAGTCCAGCTGAAGCCAGAGACTGGGTGGATCAAATAGGTTTCTTGTTAAAGGGTAAGTATCGTTATTACAGAAACAGTATTTCAGTCCATTTTCAATTCAAGTTGTATTGCATAAGTATAATCCATGGACTTCCATATATTTTTATCTGCCCATTCTCCCTATCATATCTTTCACATGATAACAACAAATAGTACCATGTGTGATTCAGAAGGAAAAGAAACCATCAACCTAGAGGTGACCTCTAGTATCATTCTAGCTCTTCCACCTAGAGGCAGGCAGGTCTGTAATATTTATAATCACCAGAAAAGAGATACTAAAAACCAGCTCAGCTCAATTCAGTGTCTCGTAACCCCTTATATTCTGGAAAGGAAATACATGATACCAAAGTCATCTAGATGTGATTTAGGTTCAAAATCTTCCAGTTTTAGTCAAGTAGAATAAACTCATCTAGGTGGCCTTTAAGAACGTTGGACACAAAAAACAAATTGCTGTTTCCCAAACCACAATCAAATGTTCTTTGCTTTGCCTGGGAAGAGTCCTGCCTGAAGATGTTAAATGACTGCTCTTAGAGTACCCTCTGCTGGCCATCCTGTAGGCACAGCAGTGACAGGGCCCAGGCAGCCTTGCCTGGGAGGGGCCCGGCAGGTAGGAGCACCAGCCTTAAGTCTGTCGCCTGACATGATAACCCTCTTGATGGTACACATACCTCATGGCAGGACCCTGCCTATGCAGAAAGGCAGAAGCACCAACTTCGTACGTGACCCAAGACCTAGTGAGAAGAACATCAACCTAAAAACACCAAGCCTTTTCATCTAGTTTTTTTAATTCTGCTATAAGATTTTATTGTGGATAAAAAAGAAGGAAGCACCAGAGCTTTAATTACAATTGCCTCTTTTACTCAGTTTATGCCTTTACTATCACAGGAACAAACTCTACCAAGAGCGTCGCGTATAATAGACTAGAACCAGGCAAACAGGAACACTGATGGCGAGACTACAGGGTGCGCTCTCATCTAGGCGCCTTGGATTTATGGTGTAATATACCCCTAAGTGTGTAAACCTCATAAAACTCCAAGCAGCTTTATTGAGTACCCTGTGGTACTTTCAGAATCCCACATTGAAGAAATTATTCATTCCATTTTATTTTAAAACAAACAAAATAATAACATATGGTTTAAGCCACAGATGTGTCTTTGATCCCTTCCTCATATGAGGTGGCACCAGAATTCAGATGAAAATAGTTGCAAAATCTTTATTAAAAGCCTAATCAAGCCAAACAGTTTTACTGTATTTCGAAATGAGCATCGGATGTCTGTCTATTCTTTCTTCCCCAGAGCACCCTGCTTGCTCTCGCCCATCCTGCAGAGGCCCCTCAGCAGGGTTTCAGAGAGCACTCTATACTGCGCCTCAGAGAATGAACCTTCCCAGTTCCCCATTAAAATAAGAAAGCAATCTCCCTCTCCTGCCCTGTGCTCCCCAGTGCTGTAGTGGCTCAACATCCTCTATGTGGTGACCCATTTTAAGGCCAGCCAGACTGTCGAGTTGCAAAAGGACATGGACACCACATCACTCAGCCATTCCATCTGGTCCTATATTACCATTATATTTTTACGCATCCCACTTTCTCTTCCTCTTCCACTTTTCTCTTTACAAGCAAGCCTCTCTGAAATTCTGCAGTGAGACCACGGGGGAGATGAATGAGCTTGTGGCAGCTCAGGTATCCTATGGAAGCCACCACAGTTCCCAGGCCCCGTGCGCCCCGGAGAACCTAGGCCATCACTCACCCTCCCAGTTTTCCATTTGACAAGCAGCGCAGCACGCTGGCATTTCCCCTTCTGGCCTATTCTCTTCCCTTCACCTCGTGTGCTCTCACACACCCATACTTTTCAGGGCTGCTTCATCCTGATCAAGTTTTATTGCAAGGAAGGATTTATGTTGATGGTTTAAACCTGATGCAGTGCTAGTCTGGCCTTTTCTGTAGATTTCCTGCCACCAAGTCCCGCATTAGAAATAACAGCACTTAACCTGGTGTTTCATTTTCTTTTGACATGTTTTATTCTCATCCCTCCTCCTCCTCCTCCCTCTTTCCTTCCCTGCCTTATCCTTTTCCTTTTCACCCTATCTTGATTCATTCCCATCTCTGCCCTGACAGACCTGAGCTCCTTAACCATTCCATATGAAGAGGAGGAAGAGGAGGAGGAAGAAGAGGAGAAAGAGGAAGAAGAAGAGATGTACGATGATATCGATGGTTTTGACTCCTCAAATTCTGGTTCCCAAAGCAGACCCATCATCTTGCCTGGTAGCGTGGGGCTCAAAGAGGCTATGGAGGAGAAAGAAGACGATATTTATGAAATCTTACCAGGTGAGACATTTCACCTTCTAATTACCTTCCTCTAGTTTAGAAACTCTAGACCTGGTAGAAGAATAGAACTTGGACAGCTCCAGAGGAAGCCAAACCTCTGAAGGAGGCACTACAAGGAAGCTTGGGTGATTCCCAGCACAGAAGCCCTGCCCTGGGGGCAAGATGGGTTGATGGGGGTGGGGAGTGTCTTTTATCTCTGCACATGAAGCAATTTATTACAAACATCAACAGGTTCAAGAGTCAAGAATACTCATGCTGGTTCTCATAGGTTCACTGCGAATTTCATCAAAACTCTAGTTTGAACTTCTTTTCTGTGTAATTGTGAGGATAATGGAAAGTCACCTCAAATGATGAAGGATGTGAAAAGACTGCAGAAATATAAATGCTGACAAGCCTTTTCAGTAACACAGTAAAGCCTTGACAGAGCACAGTTCACCTTTGCCTAGTCCAGATGTACCACGAATCAAACCACATCTCTTGCTAATAGACCTAACATGTGTCCTCTGCCCACCATTACACCAGGTCTACTGTACGTATTTCTTTTTTATCCGAAGGCATGATAACCAGCATCTCAAAAACCGTGCAGTCATCACTGCTCCTGCCCAGCCACTTCCTGCGTGGGTAACAGCAGCTGCTGAACAGTGCGGAGCACAGTGGGGGTCAGGCTGTGCAAAAAATGAAGCCTGAGCCTTTTAATTGTGAGGTAGTTAGACCACAGGAACGCTGAATCTTCAAGTCCATTCAGAAAGATCGCTCCTGTGGAAATTTGCCAGGAGTTCAGTGCTCTGCTGAGAAATCCAAGTTAAGTCTAAATTTATAGCAATTTAAACCTCAATCCCAGATGAACCTAGGAGCTGAGGTGAGCCTAACACTCAGGCCCCTGAAGTCAGGGCTGGTTGCTAAAAATATTGTTAGTAAGCAACTGACATTTCAAGGCTTCCTAAGAAGAGTTCAACCCTGTCAACACCACATTCATCTCTCCCTTGGGGAGAAACTACGTCATTGCTTCCTGAGTTGCAGGGCTGTGGCTATACATATCCTCCTGACTGGGACCTCACACACTCAGTCACCAACCCACGACAAGAAGAGCCTGCTTCTCCCAGCGCTTCCAGCCTCTGCCAGTCCCCGACTTCCCCAGCCTTTTTGTTGTGTTTTATTATGCAAATGATATCTTGGTTGAGGTCGAGCCATTTCTTGTGTCTGAAGTTAAAAAAAAAAATGATAATTTCCTCAGCAAGTCATCGTCGTTAATGAAGTTTTACAAAAACAGATACAACCAAAGGAAAATAAAATTTCACAGGTGATAAATTTTTCCAATTTCCCTGGCAGAATTCGATAGGATTGTTAAATTAAGAGTGAAGGTGTCTGTTAGAAAGCAACGAGCAGTGATGGGTAATTTTATAGAGTGGAAAATTGAATCAAATTGCTACATTAAAACACAGCTCCTCTGAGAATCTTCCCTTTCACAGTCTGCTCCATTGCAACAGCAGGGTGCAGAAATGGATCTAAATCACAACAACCCCTAAAAGGAGATGTACTCCCCAACTTGGCCAGAGGTTCCTGATGAGCTCACATTCCACTTGCTGCTGTCCAGGCTGGGGGAGATATCCAGGGGACACTCCACTTGAGGTCACAGCTGTGTAAGAGTGCCCTGGGAAAACCTCACAGAGCCACTCAGCCTTCTGCGGAGCAAAAGGTTGCTAGTGCCCGTGTTTACTTCTCAAAGGAGCAGGGAGAAGGGAGCCGATGCTCAGACACACAGAGCAAAGGAGAGTAAAGGCAAAGATGCCTCAGAAAATAAAACCTAACCCCAGGTGGGTTGCTGAATGTGTGACTGGTTTCTTAGCAACCATCCTTCCCAGGCCTCTTAAAACCCTACCCTCAGCCATTGTGGCACTGCCCAGTGTGCCAAAGCTCATGCCAGTTTGGATACTGGAGTGGACTCCAAGGACATGGAGACTGGTCTACTTTCTTGAGGAAAGCCACTTACCCTGTGCTTACAACAGCTGCCCCTCAGAAGTGAGGAAGGCCACATCACAGGAAAACCAGGGTCTCTTTCCGGGTTAGGGCAAAAGCAGCCAACTTGCTGGTTTATTTTCTAAAGGACAGGGCTGTTCCCAGCCAACAGGTTCTTTCCCAAAAGCTTCTATCCATCGCAGTTTTTAGAGACTGCATTGAAGTTGGGATATATTGGCATTTTATTATGATGCGATTATTTCAGACACAGGTCTCCATCAGCCAGCTTCCCGTCCATGCTACTCAGCTTGTTGCTTCTGAAATTACTGCTAGTTTTGCCTGTGCCACCCTCCCTGTCTTGGAGGAATTGAGGGAGGATGTGAGGGAGCCTGACACTCATCTCAGAAGACCACCCCGAGCAGTGACATGTAAGACACGGCATGATGTCACAGTGACGGTGCTGGCTCTGGGTCAGGATGGACCTGCTCTGCCATCTGCCAGCTGTGAGGCCTTGAGCACGTTATCTGCCCTGTCTCTCAGGTGTGGTTTTGCCAGCTGTAAAATGGGAATAACAGTAGCTGTCACAAAGGATGCATGGGCAGCCTGGAACAGAATGCATAATAAAGCACTGAGAGCCCTGGCATACAGGCAGTGCTCAGGAAATGCTGGCTATTCTCCATTTGGTGGCATTTAAACAGAAAGTGGTGCCTCTTTGAAGAATCCTGGGAATCGGCTCATTCCCCATCTCCGCCAACCAGACCTGAGACAGTCCAGTCGGACATTTTCAGTGATACGTGTGAAGCAGGTGAAACTGAAAACCCTGAGCAGATGGAAAGTGGCTCACACCTTCTGCTCAGGCCCATTTTTACTGCGAAGACAGGTGCTGGGTGGAGGGACAATTGACAGTAAGGTGGGATTGTGCTAATGTTGCACACTCATCAATAGTCAGATGACTTGGGCCTCTAAGACATGTCTCACCATAACGGTTAAATGTGCTTTGTAGAGAATATGTAGCCTGTCAGTTCTGCTTCTCCTTCCTCTTTGGGATGGGGCCTACATCAGCCTCATTGTCTATGGGGAAGGCTGTGTAAGTGAGATCTCCTCCCTTCCAGAATATAATTTTAATGGACTTCCTAGTTTTGAAAGAAAAGTGCCTGTAACATATACCAAGTCAATACAAAAATGTTTTTTCCTAATCAAAATAGTGTATGGATCATCAAATTAAATGCACTACATCACATTAATCATGGGATAATTAGCATTTGCTACATGGCTAGCACTCTCCTTCCCTTGAGGGAAAACCAGAGCACTCGAGGTTTTCAGCCAAGACCACAATGTGAGTCCTAGATAATATGGTTTCAGGATTGTTATCTACTGGGATTTCTGAATATCCATGTTAAGAATATGGGAGCCCTTGATTTTAAAGATCTCATTTGCAGTAGATTAAACTGTAGGGAACTACCAACAAAGAAATACTAAAGCAATATGTAGAAAATGGAAGGCTTTTCTGAACCCTCTTTCACCCCTCCCCAAAATTATTTTGCAGCCTAGCACAGGCCCAGTTTCATGATTCCAGATTCCATAAAAGGACAGTTTTTAATCAGGTTTATCTTTGGGGCCTCAAGCCTGGAATCCAGCAAGGCACCTGAGACCATTGAAGAGCTGTAACTGAGGCCTCGCAGCAGCAGCAGTAGCAACAGAATCTGGCTGTGTTGTCTGGAGAGATTTCAGGACAGCACATGGAAAGACAAGGCGCCTTCCCTGGGAATGTCTGCACATTCTGAGGCTGCCTGCGCTGCCCTGGAGGGTCATTATAGACTCAGAAACTAGATCACTTTATAATAAAGCGGATAACTGGTTGTTGTTTTTTTTTTCATTTGAGACAAATGGAAACCATTCTGTGGAATTATTTTTCCCCCATACAATTGTCCAGACCCGCAGAAAGGGGGAATGATGATAGCAAGAAGTCTAAGGAAAGAAGAAAAGCAGACACCAAAAGTACAAAGTTTGTGAAGAAACAAGTTCCAATTTCATGGAAAAGCAGGGCTCCATGAGGGGCGCATCAAAGAATCAAAGCTACCGTCAGGCCCCTTCTTGGCCTTTTCTTCCCCTCAGCCCTGTGCACCCCTGGCTCCAGACAAACCTGCTTTTGACCAGCACCAAAACTGGAACCATGTATTTTCTTCTACTTCGAATCCCCGCCCCAGTCTGTGAAAGGGGACCCACTGAGTCTCCTCAGTGACAGCTTCCCAGAGACTCAGCTGGAACTGAGCTCTGTTTCAGCCTTTACCCCAGGGATTTGTATTTAGGTTTTTCTCCTCCAATTAGTAGGTGCTCAATTATGATTTTTGAAATTAAATTCAGTGTATTCCAAGTGTTGCAGTTAGCAAAAATTGAGTTTAGTATCTAGTTCTCAAGATCCTACCACGGAGATAGGATGCAAATATTTTGAGGTAACAGTTGAGATTACCAGCTATACAACAGAGAATTAAATGCGCTATGAGCATCATGCTCCTATTTGCCATGTTGTTTGAAGAGGTGCTGTAGCATCCATGGATTTATAACATATCTATGCATTCTGTGGAGTGGTTTCTATTTCCATTTTTTGCCTGTTCCCTTTGCACTTAGAGGTTATCTGCATTTCTGCTACATCTGTCACCAGAGCACCTTGACATCTGGTTGCACATTGATACATTCGGCATTTTTAAAGCTTCTATCACTTTGCTTCACTTGAGAGAAGTGACCTCCCTCTTTCTTATCTAGTCATTTTTAAAATTGTATTCCCAGTTCAACTGATGTCAGAGCAGCACTTCAGAAAGGAGCTAGGTGTCATAGCAAGCTGGCTCCTCTCGGGGGCCCCACAGTGGAGTCAGTGTCCTGTTCCTCTCAGCCTCTCACTAGTGTCCCTGACATTGTGCCAAGAGTGTTGATTGAAATCAACTCTCTGGATACTGATGCTCATTTGTGATACCCCATGGTTCTCTTACACATTCGCACAGTTAACAGAATCTTCCTCAACTGTTTTCCCAATTGAAATGAAATATTTGGGAATCAAGTAGAGCATTTAATGTAATAAGTGGACAGTAATCTTTAGAGGTTAATTTGTTTAAAGCCTGTGTAAGGTTGGGTTCCCATATGCGCTGTTAGGAGCAAGAACCATTATAATCTATTACTGTTTAAAGTTGAGCAGCACATAAATTTTAATTCCTCCTTAAATGAAGATGTATTTCAGTAGGTGTCATGCTAAAAAGCCTAATAATATTCTTATACAGAAATTCAACAAGTTCTTTAGCCTAAAAAGTTATTTTTCAAAATAATCTTTTTAAAATTAAAGCCTCACCTTACAGATGAAAAAAAAAAGAAATTTGGCTGTCTAACCCCCTTTTGTGAACAGATTTTTTTTCGCGTGTTGCCATATAACCAGTCTTCTTGACTTTGGAGTTTGAAAGATACCAGTTTGACTTCACGGACAGATCTGAGATAAATTGTATGCCTCAGCTTTCCTGGTAGTTCAGACAGTAAACAATCTGCCTGCAATCCGGAAGACCTAGATTCGATTCCTGGGTCAGGAAGATCCCCTGGAGAAGGGAATGGCAACCCACTCCAGTATTCTTGTCTGGAAAATCCCTTGAACAGAGAAACCTGGTGGGCTATATAGTCCATGGGGTTGTAAAGAGTCAGACACGACTGCGCAACTAACCCTTCAGCTGTTTGTGTGGTGCCCTCTGAAGCTGGGGGCTTCCCTGGTGGCTCAGACAGTAAAGAAACGGCCTGCCAATGCAGGAGACCCAAGTCAGGAAGATCCCATGAAGAAGGGAGTGGCTACCCACTCCAGTATTGCCTGGACAATCCCAGCAAGGGTGGCAGGCTACAGTCCATGGGGTCTCAAAGAATCAGACACAACTGAGCGACTGACACTTGACTTTTACTTTTTACTCTGAAACTGGGACAATGCTGAGAGGACACATCTAGCTGTGGAGGGAGGGCACTTGCCTTCACCAGGTGATGGTCCCCATACTTACTTCTTCAAAGACCGCAGAGACACAGCGCCCAACCTCTCACTTCAGTGGCTGGGCTCCTACTCTGAAGCCTGCTTTTAACCACCTGGGAAGGACAGACTTAGACATAGGGATTGGAGCATCCTGGTTCACATGCACCACCATAGCGCTTAGTAACGTTGATGAATGATACGTAAGACCTGTGGCCAACATTCTGCTTTCTTTCCAGGTGACTCTACAGGCCCAATGGAAATCAGAGTATCTATTCTATAATTGAACTGCATAAAGCAGAGTTTTATTTTTTCCATTTTTGTATCATGACTGGTTTAAGTGATGTTGCCAGAAAGGATAAAGGAATCAAGTTTTAGTTTTCATTTTTATCATTGCAAATACATTTACATTCTCCTATTTTACAAATGCAAAGAGCAGGCAAGCCACTTTCAATAATTTATTTTAAAATCAATGCTAATGAGGTTATGTCTCGTCAGTGGCCGAGTTTTACAATAAAGTCTGATTTATTTAGAAAAGATCTTTGGTGTAGCTTCCCATCTAATGGTGGTGGGAAGGGGGTGGAGTAGCAGGCACAGTGACCCTCCAACTTCGGATCCAATTTGTAATTCACAGCGGAGATCTGACCCAATTTACATTGATTAGAATTGGGAGGAAGAGACATCTGCGCACAGACAGCAGAGCTAGAATAAACCCTCTCTGCGAAAGCGCCTAAGCACAGCAAATTACTGGTCTTTGTGATTACGTTGTCTGATATCAGCAAAAGAGCTGTCCTCTGTCCAAATTATTGGGTATCTCTAAAACGGAGCACATACCAACTCTTCTTTGAATGTTTTCAATCCTGCGAAATTGGTCCCACATCAAAAAGAAGCATCATAGCAGAGAAAGGAAGGAAATGCAGGTAATAACAAGAAGACAATGTGCAAAGAATGATGTTAAATGTGATTTATTTCAGTGTGATCTATTTCCGATATTTGATCTCACTCCTCCATTATCTCACATCCTTATTCCCCATGGAGAGGTGGGGGAGCACTACAGGCAGTGAGTAGGAAATTCTCTGCGGCAGGGTCGCACACAGAGATTAGGAGAGTTGAGTCCTTCTCCCATACAACCTTGAGGGCAGGCTTATATTATATATATATATATATGTTATATACCTATTTAAATGTTAGTAACATGTGACTTATTTCCCAAAGTATCAATCCCAATAACAATATTAATTTAAATTTTTGCAGGGGAACTATTTCATTTTGTATGTGAAATTAATTGTAATTCTTTAATGTCCTGTAGTGTGTTACATCGGAGAAGGCAGTGGCACCCCACTCCAGTACTCTTGCCTGGAAAACCCCATGGACGGAGGAGCCTGGTAGGCTGCAGTCCATGGGGTCGCTAAGAGTCGGACACGACTGAGCAATTTCACTTTCACTTTTCACTTTCATGCATTGGAGAAGGAAATGGCAACCCACTCCAGTATTCTTGCCTGGAGAATCCCAGGGACAGAGGAGCCTAGTGGGCTGCCGTCTATGGGGTGGCACAGAGTCAAACACGACTGAAGCGACTTAGCAGCAGCAGTAGCAGCAGCAGTGTGTTACATACTCTTATGCTGTTTCTTCATAGTTATGAGCTTAGGGTTTACTTCTCCTAGTCTGACATACTGTAACTCATGTTGCCCTGTAAACCTTATATTTAAAGGGGAGGCTGTCCTGGGCCATCACCTCAAAAGTTCCATTTAAAGGTATAACTGTGGGGATCAAGACAGGTAAGCGCCCTCAGATTCACAAAGAGAAAGGAAAGTATATGTGGCCAGAAGAAACTGAGTATTCAGTTTCTCAAAATGTTGCTTTTTATGCCCCATTCACTCTCTGAATGTTTGTGTGTGTGTGTGTGTTTCTGTGTGTATGTATTGGGTTGTTGTGATGAAAAGGAGACTAGCAAGTATATTTCTGTGCATTTTACCCCACATATAAAACAGCTTAATATGATTCTGGTACTCATGCTTTCTTGAGATGGACCCAATTCTCATGTTATCAGGTAGTACAAAGTCTGGGATGAAACAGGTTAATGAAGGTAAGAAATCATGTTGTGACTTTGACTATATAAACACTTGGATGGAGTAAGACAATGGCATTGACTTAGACTCATTGTGTACCCGCCATTCATTCCAACTGCCCTCAGGAGCTCACACTCTCATGAACGAGGCAGGCTGAATAACAACAGTAAAAAGATAACCACAAGCTCCAAGTACCAAGAACATGAAATTGTGTATATGACCAGCTTCTGTAATAATTGAAGAAAGTTTGATACATTAAGGATTAATTAATCACAGAGGGTTTAAACATGTGCTTAGCTTCACGCATACAAACTCTGAATACTTACATGGAGATAACACATTTTGAAGAGAATTCTCAAAGGGAAGGAGAAATAGGGTCTGAGAAAGAGGATTAGGATCCTAATAATAGGCACCTAAATAATTCAGTGGATTGGAAGCTTCACAAGGGCAGGAACCTGGCCAGTCTTGTCCATCACCACATCTCCAGCTCCTAGTGCAATGTCTTGCATATAGTAGGCACTTAAGACTGTTTGTGAATGAATGAATGAAGAGGGAAAGAAAAGAAGCCCACTTTGAAGGTGAGAAATGATTTTTTTAAAAAGAATTTGGAGGCATATACCCTGAGGAAACCAAAATTGAAAAAGACACATGTATCCCATTGTTCATTGCAGCACTATTTACAATAGCTAGAACATGGAAGCAACTTAGATGTCCATCGACAGATGAATGGATAAAGAAGCTGTGGTACATATACACAATGGACTATTACTCAGCCATAAAAATGAATACCATTGAGTCAGTTCTAATGAGGTGGATGAACCTAGAACCTATTATACAGAGTGAAGTAAGTCAGAAAGAGAAAGACAAATATCATATTCTAACTCATATATACGGAATCTAGAAAAATGGTACTGAAGAATTTATTTACAGGGCAACAACGGAGAAACAGACATAGAGAATAGAGTTTTGGACATGAGGAGAGGGGAAGAGAGGGTGGAAAGAGTAACATGGAAACTTACATTATCATATGTAAAATAGATAGCCAAGGGGAATTTGCTGTATGGCTCAGGAAACTCCAACGGAGCTCTGTATCAACTTAGAAGGGAGGGATATGGGAGGGAGGTTCAAAAGGGAGGGCTATATGTATACCTATGGCAGATTCATGTTGAGGTTTGGCAGAAAACAACAAAATTCTGTAAAGAAATTATCCTTAAATAAAAAATAAACTTAAAAAACAATACAGTAATTATTGCCTTAAAGAAGAGAGTGTGTTGAGCTCAGAGAAAGAAGACCCATCAGTGCAAATAACAGACTATTGATCACTAATTGCTAATGCTGATCATGTTTATCCCCACAGATGAAGAGCATGATCTAGAAGAGGATGAGAGTGGCACTCAACAAAAAGGAGGTATGAGAGCTTCAGAAATGTACAGGTGCTGGGTAGGATATTTGGGCTTCCCACCAGAGACAGCACTGTTCTCTGACTACAGACATTAGTGGACTTGCTAACTAAGAGGGTACTGGTGTGTTGACCTCAACAGCCCCGAATAAGATGACTGGACAGGGAAATAGCTTAACCTTAAAAGTAGCCACCCACTCACTTTAATTAATGTTCCCAGAATGGCTAAGATTTATCCTAAAGAGGGTGAGAAGCCGAACCAGATATTTATTTTTCCCTATCAGTATTTCTTAAATCAGTACAGTGAAAATAGAATTGCCTCATCTCTAAAAGATCAGAGGATTGAGAATGGAAAGAATGGAAATGTCTCCTGTCTGAGAAGCCCGGAGATTGCAAGTTCAGAGGGGAATGGAAATGTGTCAGATCTGAAAAGTGAGCGTGGGGTGAAGGATAGAATTGCTTGTTGATGCTGACTTCTGATGGCCTGGTTTGATTCCAGGCACATTTGAAAATGAATATGTAACAGGTTTGTTGAATACAAAATTACATCTTATTCATCCCAGACTGTTAACCATGCTTCAGTCTGTTAGTCAGCCCATCCTTTCTAAGGTCAGATGCCCCTCTAAAGCCCCCTTAAGTCGACCAAGGTCCTAGTCTATCATTGTCTGTAAAGGAATATATGATGTACAGGCCACCTCAAGGACATTTATGCCATCAGCAGAGCCTGGAAGTGACTGATTTAGATACTGGCTGACTTTTTCTTTGAGATTCTATGGAAGTCTTAAGCCTAGGGATTCTTTCTCTCTTTCTGTCCTTTTCCCCTTCTGCTTCTCCAGTCTCCAACTTTTCCCATTCTCCTCTTTCTCCCTTTCCTTGTGCCTTTTCTTCTCTTCCTAGTCCATTCAGCAAAGCCCATTTCCTGGGTGAATTCTCCATGGGAAGTGAATATGTAACAGGTTTAGTGAAGGACCCAGCTTATCCAAATGAGAGAAAAAACAGCAAATAGGCAGGATCAGAAGTCACTAGCCAAAGCCAAAGAGAAGTGAAGCAAGTATGACAGGAATGTTAGTGTAGTTTCAAGTAAGGACCTCATGACTGTTAGCGCTTGTGATTAAGTCCACTGTGAAATTTTTTTTTTTACTGTTCTTCTTGCTGTACAGAATTCCAACAACAACAACAAAAGTCTGTTTCTTTACCAAACCATATCCCACATATGCCTTTTCTCAACCAACTTCCCTCACTGGTGCAGGAAAGAAGCATGTCGTGTGGACAGCTTGGGTGGAGTAACTAGAAGCTTCTTATGGTCAACTTTATATTAAACTCCCTTCAGGAAGCAGCAGCCTTCTGGCAAAAGCCTAAAATTCAGTTTCAGACTTCCCCCCCATCTCATTTCTTCCCTCCACTCCTCTTTTTAAGGTTCAGTCTGAAGAGTGAGATTTGTCTCTTAACTGTTCCAACAGCTATAATCCAAATACTTTTTAAAAAAAAAAAAACCTTTGTTCCTCAAGCTTTCTGCCTCCAAAATAGGTGTTGTTAAAGGCAGTGAGCTCTAAATACGTTTCTATGATTTATACTTCCCACCAGTTATAATGATTGGTGACTTAGGGATTAAAAAGCAAAAGAGGACTTTTCCCTCTCTCTGCAGAATCTGAGGCAAGAATTTTTATTATTATTGTATTTACTTATTTATTTATTGAATTTATATGATGCCTTTCCTACAAAGGAGCCATAGAAATGGCAACAAATATGTAACATCCAAGTGTCATCACTTAGCTTTAAAACAATAAAATATAGAGGTTCAAGGGAAGGGTAGACATATAAAAGGCAAGAGCTCCAGGACAGTGTAAATTCTTCTATAATAGGCAAGCTACACAAGTTTAGTTCACTTGGGCAAGTCAGGTGTCACATGGCCTTTGAGGGGGAAAAGTATTTTCTCTTAAATGACACCATGGCTACCAGGATTACCTTTAAAATCCACATGCTTTTCTTTACTATTTCAGGGATCCTTTCCCTGGAATGCTGTGCTTTTTCCCTGATGGAATTGCTAACATTTTTAAAGCCCAACTAAGATCTTATCAGAAGAGAGAGAAAAAAAGAATTCAGTTTATCCTGATTGGGTGTTAATGACCCTGTAAGATGTAATTTCTTTTATTTTATTCTGTTACCTAGAAAATCTATCACAGCCTTGTAGTATTGATTGTTCAATCTATAAAGAGCTCGGTTTACAGCTTGACTGTTAGTAACAGGGTTATTCTAATGAGTGACTCTTCAACACCTCAGATTTTCACTAAATTCTAACCCATCAGCCTAATGGTCTAATACTCAGTGTCTTTGGTGACGATAGCTTATCCCCATTCTCTATCATGAGAAGGCATGTCCAGGTAGCCAAAAGTAAAACTCATTCTCTGCTGTTTGTATGAAAACACTGGCCATTTGCCTGGCTATGCCATGTCAGATCAAAAGCAGGGCTGGAGGCATGAATCATCCTTAGAAACGTCAAACCTCTGACCAAAGAATATCTTGATACAGGTTGTTTTGCTCTGAAGTAATGGGCAAACTCAGCCAAGGAGGAGACCATGTTCAGTCATTTCTGCAGAAAAATGATTGCTGATGAGCTTTCCATTTCTGAGGTATTTTTTCCACTTTAGTGGCCGCCAATGGAGTAAATTATTACATAAAAGAAACAGAGGGAATCCACAGAGGTATTTGCAGCTCTTGTTAATACTTTTTGAAACCTGTTTTCCAAGACCAAACATGAGTGGATCATCACCCAGCTATAATTTTGGCCCAATAAAAGAAACACATGAGATGAAAATTAGAATCTGTGAATGCGCCCGACTTCAGGATCATGCTTATAACATTAAGAACTGTAATAATTTCAAAACTGAAAGTCTTAGTCACTCAGTCACTTGTGCCTGACTCTTTGTGACCCTGTGAACTGTAGCCCTCCAAGCTCTGTCCATGGAATTCTCCAGGCAAGAATACTAGAGTGGGTTGCCATTCCCTTCTCCAGGGCATCTTCCTGAACCAGGAATCAAACCTGGGTCTCCTGCATTGCAGGCAGATTTTGTACCATCTGAGCCTCCAGAGAAGCCCAATAATTTCAAAACTCTAAGACTAAAAAGCTGTGAAAACAAGCAAATGGTATTGTTTAGTGGCTTTTCCTGTTCTGGTATCATAGTCAGTAGAGCTTGGCAAACTTTTCTATGTCTTTCTTTCTGAAATAGCTAATAAGTTATGAGACTGAGTCTGCTTAATGGACTGTATGTACACAGTGGCCTTTATGGCCTGGTCCAGAGAACATTTCAAGTCCCTTCCAATGGGCCACTGCTTTGGCCTTCTTTATCCTTTTCTCATGCTTTAGCAAGAACTGGCTATATCTGTCTTCTCCTTTGTCTCTGATTTCCATAATCCATTAAGTAATTATACTCAGGGCCACATTGGCACAGTCCTTTTGCTTATCAAGAAAATGTAAACAACATGCTGGCTTGCCCTTAGCCTCTTTTCCTTGGTCACAGCTTGAATTCTGGAGCTACCCAATATCCCTCAAACAGAAACCCAAAGTGACATGTGAACTCTGGAAAGAGCATGGTCAAGCTCTGTTGTCCCTAAGGAGGGGGCAGGCAGAACTGTGTCCGCTCCTTTCACCTTAGAACTCTGCGCATCATGGTGGCTCATTTTCGAATATCGACTCTGTCAATAGCAGCACCAACGTGGCCCCCGTTAACTAGAGAAATGACACTACCACTGGCTGTAAAGACCTGGTGTGGGATGACGAATGCTTTGCAATAAATACCTAGAAAAGAGAGAAAAACAATATATTTTTAACTTGCTCTGCTTCTGTTCTTCCTAGGACATTTTGCCTGCTTGGGGGCATAGCTTCTCTTACGTGGGATTAAAAAAAATAAGATGCTGCCCCTTTTTTTCCCTCTAGTAAGAGTCCTCCTCAGCTCTGCTCGCAATTTAAATGCTGTGATCATCCCCATTAGCTTCTCTATCATTGTAATTGTTGTTAATTGTTATAACTGTTTTAGTTATTAGTGGTGTCATTATTGCTCTAGGTCCTCTGTCTGTTTTATGCTGAATATATTAGTGCTTTGCTTTTGAATTACCAGGCTTTATTTAGTGCAGAGTTACGTTTTTTGGAGACATTGAGAAATGCTGGCATTAAGCTTTATTCTTTTGTTTTTCATTCCAAATGGACAGACTGGAAAAAAATAATTAGATGGAATAATGTCCTCAAAATGAGAATGAGGATGTTTTGAATTAATTAAATGGTCAGAACGCTGCACTGTTTCTGATCTCAGACTGCTGCCAAAGGAATGTAAACCTAAAGGAGCCTCAGACCCTCCCAGAGTCAATCCTCTCTCTCAGGCTCCCAATCCCTTACTGGTCTTAAGACATCCGAGTCTCACGCATCCTCTGTTCATAGGAGTGCTGGGCAAGCCTAGGGAGAAGCTGGCCTGGCCCAGCAGACTCACAGCCTTCAAGCTCTTCCTGGGGCCAAGCTGCAGGAAGAAAGCCCTCCATGGTCTTACCTCTTCCCCTCATCAAGATTTGATCAGGTTTTTGTTTTATAACTAAAGCTTCAGGGAAGGCTTCCCTGATCCCTCAGACTATGTTAGATTCCCTGTTATCCACAGCACCCTCAGATTCTCGTTTGCAGATATATCACAATCATAAATAAATAAATAGTAGTGTGACTTTGTTTCATGGTACCACCCCTGCTGGATGGCAGCCCTAAGGGTAGGGACCGTGTGTATGGCCCATGCAGAATTCCCAGTGTCTTGCATGTTTGCTGAAGGCTGAAGAGTGAATGTAGTGAAGTTGTGTGCACATATATACATAAATGCCAGTCACCTGTTTTAAACTGGGAGTCTGCAATAGAGTCCAATCTTGTCCAGTTAAGGCATTCCTCCACCTTGATTTCATTAATACCAGGATACCTCTGTTTAGACTGCCAGTCCAACCTCCTCCCCATTTTTATCCTTCATTCTGCTTATTTTCCAAAGCAGCATTGTTATGGTTCTGATGATTCCAGTTCTTGGACTAGGCTAAGTGATCTCCTGGATTCCTGAGTTCTATCTTCTTTGGGCCTTTAGCTTATGAAGAACTGAAAGTGTCTTCTACCTTTAGTTTTTCTTGGAAGGTTTTTGTTTTCCTCCTAGCTTTTTGCATTCCCTACGATCTGCTGCGCTTTTAGAATAGCTTTTTTTCCTGGTGTTCTCCACAGGTGTCTTATATATCCAATATCAAATCACTTTCTACAGAGACTCAAAAGGTACCCATCATATCAAGGAGCTAGCCCTCATCCAGGCACGTGGGGGGCATATACCACAGTGACCATCTGCTAGGCCAGAAAAGGCCAAGATAACTTTCTAAGTCTTACTATTTGAAAAGCTCAAGTGATGTTTTTTAAAAATCTGTCCTTATAAAATGATTTTCTTTACCATATATAAATCCATGAAACATATTGATGTCAATGTACTTTTCATTCCTATACTTAGCCAAAATCTTGGCATGAATAATCAACTCCATTACAACTGAAAATGCATTATATCCTCTGGGAAAACTACTTTCACTTTTCAGGAACTGATATTTTTCTGTTGTTTCATACACTGATACCCCTGCCAAAATATGCCTTGTCTTTTCAGTAATTAGCATTTTTTCCCAATGGGTTTTTTCCCCAAACATGTTCATAGCTCTGTGGCAGAATGTTTCCAGTGCACTCATCTCATTTGCTGCCCTCTGTTGTCTACTGAATATATAAACACTTTCTGTGAAAACAAAATATCCTTGAGTTTCTATATGGTTAACATTTTCACTTCTGTTTGCAATATCTGAATCTTAACTAACTAGCTCTCTCTCCTCTGTTTCGTACACTTTAAGGTTCCTACTAAAGTTCTTTCCCAGAGACATATAAGGATCTTGTTCTTCTGTGCCTTTATTCTTTGAATTGCTCATCAGTTAGGAACAAGGAGAAAAAAGGCAAATATAGGCAGAGCTTGTCCCCGCACTGCCCACTTCTCTCCACCTATCCTGTCCTTAGCAATTAGCACCATCACTCTCATTGGAGGGTCAAGACAAATGAAGGGAAAGGTGGAAACTGGCAAAATAAGGGGCCCCCCAAATCACTTGAGGTTTGCTTAGAACCAGGACTCCCAACTCCTGTCGTCAGGAATGTCACCTTTTGTGGGTGTTCTGCATACAGTTCTCGTACACAGTGTCCCTAGGAACGGCGAGCACGGCCACGTTAGCCCTGGTCCAGGAGGCATTAGTACTCCTGCCATTCACATCCCCGGATCCTCTCCCACTTTGTACTCTAGTGTTTAACCTTTCCGGGTAGAAGAAGATCAATACAAATTCTTCATTGTTAAGAATCAATGACCGTCCTGTAGCATCACTGCCATCTAGTCTTGCTGAGGAGCCCAGTAAATCTCTCCAGCGGCTTCTAAAGCTTGGTTTGTCGTCTTCAGTTGCTTTCATTTTTAATGCAGATCACTTTGGTTTCTGTTCCCCAGGGGGCTTACAGATAAATCTTGGCAGACATGTTCAGGGTCTACAAATGAGATGCTGGAAAAGGGCCAGCCCACCCAGAATTTAGTTGTAATGGATGAGACACCCCCTTGGTTCCACTTAAGAACTGGGCTATTCTTTTCCACATTTATTGGTAATTACCTCATATAGTAAGTACCTGGGTGGGAAGTGCAGGATGAAGTTCCTGTGTGACAGAGGCCAACCTGTAAGGCTGCACTGCCGATCTGTGCTGGCTGACTCAGCCTTTCTTATAAACAGGCAGAGGTTGGAGACATCTCATTCCTTCAGTGCGTAATAAAAAGAAGCAATGGATAGTTTACATACCCTGTATGAAGAAAGTCTGACAGAAAATTTCTTTGTGCTGCTTACTTATAAACCAAGTGAAAAATTACCTTCCTGATTTTCTTTTATTAATAAATGAATATATTTATCATATTATTGAATAGCATCTGACTAAGGGTGATCTGTAAACATTAATGTTAGTTAATAACCTTCTTCTCCCACAGTCATTTGCTCTTGCTGAGTGTTTGGCTGTATCTCATCCCGAATCCCCTGAATCTTAGGTTTCCTAGGGGCAATATCAGAACCTTGTTTCCATTTGCAGCAAAAATATGGGCTCCGTAGAAAAAGGCAGGGTCCTTTTAACTTTGATTTCTCCTCTCTTTGATCAGTGGACTATGCCAGTTATTACCAGGGCCTATGGGATTGCCATGGTGACCAGTCAGATGAACTGTCCTTCCAACGAGGTGACCTCATCCGAATTCTGAGCAAGGTAAGGGTTAGAGTGTGGGGCTTGGATCAAAAGTTGATTTTCTCACTCCTGATGATGTAGTCACCCAGCCAGAATTATCCCATGTCATATACTTTTCATGTGTGTATTACATGGCCCCCTCACACACAGAGTAAATCTCCATTGTTTTAAAATTGTCAAAGTTTATTTGAAAATTCAGATTCACGAACTAATTTCCAAATTTAAAAAATACAATAAAGTAGGCACAATACCAAAACAATGCCAATCAAAATTTGATCTTTTTAAAAGGGTCTATGTGATGCTTAAAACATCATTACCATATACATAATTTACTACAATAAAATACTTTTGAAAATATTCTAGCTAGGTCAGCTGCCTTATTTCATTTATAGATAAAGAAAACTGTAATATAATGACATATGCAGAAGGGAGTCAGAGCTAGTTAGGTCAGTCGATTTGAGTTAGTGCTGTAAGGCCAAGATAGTGAATCCAACCCACAAGGGCTAACTTTATTCTCTTCCTCAGTCACAAAGTTAGCCCCTAGCCACAGCTAACTACCTCACACATAGTGTTGTTGAATACCAAAGAATGGGCCCCCCCAAAAAAAGATAGATTATTTCAGATCCATCACCAGTGCGAAGATTTAGAACTCATGGGTTACTCTTTGAGGGATCAGTAGCATCATCTTTGTAGCGAAAGACTGCTCATATTCTATACAGGTGGACTAAGGAAATAAATTTCTGTCCCTGAAAATAAAACTTGTTAAAAAGTTCTCCCTCTATGAGACAATCAATATCAACAAATACATTTTTGAAAGAGGCACCATTTGCTCTTTAATTGTTGAGTATGTGAACTCCATGGGCTTCGAGGGTGGTGCTAGTGGTAAAGGAGATGTAAGAGACGCTGGTTCGATCCCTGGATTGGGAAGATCTGGAGGCGGGCATGGCAACCCACTCCAGTATTCTCGCCTAGAGAATCCCATGGACAGAGGAGCCTGGCGGGCTACAGTCCGTAAGGTCGCAAAGAGTCAGACACGACTGAAGCAACTTAGCACACATACTCAGGTGAACTCCATAAAGAAAAATTGAAAACCCGTTGTGTTATTAACCCATCATTTGCCATATATCTTTATTCTGTGAATGTCATTACCTTGGCCAGATGTTTGTCTCAGTCTGAAATATCCCAGAGCTTGTTAGAAAAAAGACCAGGACTGATCAAAGGTAGCTTTCAGCAGTTACAACAAGTCCTCTTTGAACTAGGGCCAAATTCAGATCCAGCCTTTTCTGAGACAGCTGGGGGCCTGCAACCCTTGCTGAGATCACCATCTTTTAGTGATCTCTTCCAGACTCCGAGTTCAGCACCCACCTTAGTGCCATTCCGGTGCAGCTCCAATACACCAAGAATAAATTGAAAGCAAAGAAGGGAGTGGACATTGGCCTGATTGGTATTTCAAATGCCCGAAAGCAAGGTTTGCCGTGTAATAGAATTTGTGTACATTACCACGCTGGCATTACAGGGGTAATCGAGTTATCCACTCAGGTGTGACCAGGCCTCTGTTTGCCCAGAGCCTGCAGGTGAACAAATTAACTGTTTACATTGTCTGAGGTGCCTGCAGCAGGAGGAGGGGAGAACAGAGCCAGACTGTCTGCTGGCCTTCTCTCTCGGTCATGATTATTTTGTTTGTTTTGCATGTCTTTTACCTTTGTTAATGGCTTCTCACTGGGGGTCCCTTTTCTCCATTTAGAAGGGGCTGTGTGGTGACTTGCCCTGCAGTACAGAGCTGTCTGTGGTTGCCAGGGCTGTTGTAATTTTGAGAGACCAAAGAACATAGAGACCTTCCCAAATCTGGATTTTTTTTTTAACCAATCCCTCTTCCCCTCCTCCATTACTACAAGCTAATATATCAGAGTTTAATTCAGGAGCAGTACCTTGCTGCGTCGGTTCTGTCAAGCTTCTTTCTCTGTCTTTTGGAAGGTCCTGAGTCTGTTGTCATCTCTTACCTTGATAGTAGCACATTTCTTACCCTAAAAGCTACATCGGTTGCCTCCCTTCTTCACGTTGCTAACCTCTGCATGTCAGGGAAAGAAATGAGAAGCTAGAAGCTTAACTGAAGTTTCCCTCATAAAATTTCATTCCAGTTAACGTTGGCTTGGGGAGCATTTCAGATTGGATTTACCTTTATTATGTTATTTAACTCAATAAGAGTCCTTGGACAGGAAGCAACCTTAAAAGGCCACCCAATCCATTCCCTTGACTCTAAGAAGCACAAAAGAACCAATTCAGGCAGATAGAAAAGGAGATTCCACTACCATTATCAGTTGTCTGTCTATTCAGATGTTCAGTTACTCCTAATCTCAGGAATTTTCTCTCATATGGATCCTAAATTTATTTCACTTTAGCCCCAGTTGCCCTTGTGGTAAAGATCCTGCCTACCAATGCAGGTGATGTAAGAGACGCTGATTCGATCCTTGGGTTAGGAAGATCCCCTAGAGGACGGCATGGCAACCCACTCCAGTCTTCTTGCCTGGAGAATCCCATAGACAGAGGAGCCGGCAGGCTACAGTTCAGAGGGTCTGAAAGAGTTGGACATGACTGAAGCGACTTAGCACGCATGCATGCAACCCCAGTTGCCTTCTTTATTGGAGTCACTTATACTCTGCAGCCTGCCTCTCACACCTGTAGGAACAGAACTGACTCAAGTTGAGGTTAGTCCAGAAAAATGATATCTAGAAATCTGCATTTTACTTTTCTCTCTGACCAGTAGAACCTTTGTCAAGCAAGAAAAGCCTGCTTCTTAGGAACCTGGGGAAGTCTATTTCCCTGAGACAAGACAAGATACAGCTCAGCTTACCTGGAGCGGTTTCCTTGCCTGTAAAATGAGCAAGTTGTGTTAGACCTCTGAGGTTCCTTCCACCTCAGACATTCCCGGTCTAAACAAACATGGTGAGGCTGACATTGCAAATCTGCTGAAGAAATGCCACACCAAGATGTGTCTTAGCTTTAATTATTTTTTCAGGTTAAACCAGAAAACTCCTACGTTCGTTTGTTTTGGACCCTCATAAATGCATCTAGCTTTTCCCTCTCTCTTTGTATGATGAGAGAAATATTCTGAGAGCCAGGGGGTGGCAGGTAGAGAACAGGAAGTGCGGTGGGAATTGGGGAGTAATAACTATTCTTGGGCTCCTGGCGCTTCCTTCTGCTTCTTTCTCTCTCTCTCTTTTTTTTTGGTTGTTTTTTTTTTTTGAAGTGCAGTTGATTTACAATGTTGTGTTAGTTTCTAGTGCACAGCAAAGTGATTCCGTTTCACACATATATATTCTTCTTCCGATTCTTTTCCAGTATAGCTTATTATAAGATATTGAACTCAGTTCTCTGTGCTATACAGTAGGACTTTATTGTTTATCTGTTTTATATATAGTAGTATGTTTCTGCTAATCCCAAACTTCTAATTTATCCTTCCCTCTCCCTTTCCCCTTTGGTAGCCATAAGTTTTCTTTCTGTGTCTAGAGTTTATTTCTGTTTCATACATATCAATTTTTCATTTTCATACATATTATTTTTTAACCTGAAAAATCACATCATATTTGTCTTTATCTGATTTACTTCTCTGATAATCTCTAGGTCCATCCGTGTTGCTGCAAATGGCATTATTTCATTCTTTTTTATGGCTGATTAGTATCCCAGTGTGTGTTTTTGTGTGTGTATATGTATACATATATATACCACACTTGCTATTTTTTAATAGTTGCCCAAGTATGGCCCAACCCTGAATCCTAGAATTCTCCAGGCAAGAGAGTCTGTTAGGGTTTAGGGTTTTGGGGCAGGAATGATCCCAGAAAGAGAGCTACTTACTCTTTAAAAAACTTTTTTTCAGAGAAGTTGATTGGTTGGGTATCCAAAGGCCCATCGCCTGTCCTTAGAGAAGCAAGTTGTCAACAGGTGGTTTATTTATGTGACCTTGAACTAAGTCATTTCATCTTGCTAATCCTCAGTTTCCTCATCTGTAAAAATTGGGATAATTTCTATTTAAAGGATGTTGTGATACTTACATTAAAGAATTGTGTAAAGAAGTGCCTAGCATCTAGGATGATAACTATGATTATATTCCCCTCTTTTCCATTAAGAACAAAGTAAAATTTTTGAGGTCAATGTTGTGTCCATATTAGGAGTTCAATAAATCATTAGTGAATTGAGAGAGAAAAAAAGATATCCTGTCCTGCCAAGAATACTTCACAGAGATGTTTGAAAGCTCAAAAGGTCCTCACTTGGGAACACAAGGTCATCCAGTGAAGAAACTTTACATGGAAATGCACTGTGCCTTCCCTGATCTGAGAGAATTCGTCACTGGCAAAATTGGTCAACAGCTCAGACTTCTTTGAGGAGGGGCCAGAGCCATGTATCCCAGCTCTGAAACAGGAACCAAAGACACAGTCAGCAGGACCCCTCTTGCCTCCCCCAACACATCTATCCATTCCTAAGACCCAAAGTTGCATGCCCACATAATGCACTGAGTTCCAATTTGGGTTGCAAATATATTAAAAGGAGACTTTAATCACAGAGAGCTGTGCATC
Source organism: Bubalus bubalis (assembly GCF_019923935.1). Classification (NCBI taxonomy): domain Eukaryota; kingdom Metazoa; phylum Chordata; class Mammalia; order Artiodactyla; family Bovidae; genus Bubalus; species Bubalus bubalis. Next base: position 24,738,711 of record NC_059159.1, on the reverse strand, counting down.
CATTCCTTTTGGACCCAGATATTTCTGAACAGCTCTTTTGGTGGGGACTGAACTCCACTTCCGCCCATGCAGGGACGCAGCTCAGGCCACAGCGGGGTGTTCAGCGCTCTTCAGTGGCTCCAGATTGTGGCGCTGGTGCAGGCCTCCTCATACGTAACCGATGGCTCCTGAGAGCCTGCCTCCCGTAAATTACTTCCCACGATGCCTGCGACCACCGCAGAATTCAAGTTTGAATAGAGCAGGAAAAAGGTGTTTGAAAGGCCTGTTCACTCAGCTGCATTTTAATTTCCTTTTCAATCTTGTCCCAATTAATTTCACAGAATTAATCTCACAGAAGCAAACGCGGCAGCACTGAAGCTGTGGTTTTAGTGTGGCGGTCGCTCTGCCTGAACATGAAATAGGAGCTAATATAAAAATCCATCTGCTGTGTTTGAAATACACACCGGCTGCTGCTCAGTCCTGTCTGACATTCCAAACATCAACAGCGGGGAAAAGTGATTTGGGGGTTAGTGGCCATCAGTACTTGGCAGGGGTTCAACAACAGGTGTACTCCAAAAATCCATTCAGCTTGGGCACCAGGCATGACAGGGCAGGTGCTGAATCACCCTCCGTGCAGTAACACAGCGCCCTGGCTTGATTCCTTTTATCTGAGGATCTTAAGGCCCTTCTGGGGACCAGCACTGCTGTGGGCATTTATCCTAAGTGGGAGAAAGGGCAGTAAGAAGTCTCTGTTGAGTCAAGCCACAGTTTGCAGCTTACAGAGAAGTGACTCTGTCTTCTTGGCTTAAAGGTCTCTCAATAGAGAACCTTCTTCTAAATAATAAAGGTGTTTGTTCTACTATTCGAGGTAACTTAAATAAACACCCATTTAAAATTTAAGCCTCCTGTTCCAGAAGTGATTTATAGTAGTAACATGAGCTATCCAGCAGATAAGGACAAATGAAAGAGAGAGAGGAAGAGGAACTCTTTCTCAATTGATGAGGAAGAAGAGGTCCCTGAAAGAGGTCTTCCACTTAAGGTAAACAGAGTTGATAGGCTATATCTCTTGGGCTTATGTTGGTGTGCCTCATGAGTTGGCCCTGGGCTCTTCCAGAATTTGTCCTGCTGCTTATTCCCATGGAAGGGCCCCTTGGAGCAACAAACTGGGTGCCAGGAAAGGTGACAGGTAAACGGTGCTGAGCCAGGGTTCAGAGAGATTCTCAGCACCCCAACACACCATGCTTTGGCTGTCTGCTGGTACAGTTGACATGGGAACAGGGAGCCTTACAAGCAAGACCAAGTTTAACATTGAACATGCAATGCTCTCAGATGGCCATAGGTCTTATGTGGATGAGGGTGGACCGATTTCATCACCCTGGGTTACATTTAGCTTCCAGCACTGGGTCGTAGCTACTTAAATTCAGGCTGGATCGTGGCTCCAAACCCAGCACCTAGTTATCTGAATGCAACAGGCCTGCCCCACCACACCTGGACTGTGTTAACGTAACACCAGGTCTGTTACAATGGGATTTTTAAAGCCCAGTGTTCTTCACCTACTCCCTCCAAGGACTGCTTAAAGAATGCAGACCTTTCCCCTCCCTTGACCCCATCTCCTCCAGGAGAGATTTGTATGTTGTAAAAATTATCTGAATGCAGCAGCACTTCCTCTTTTAAGTGTGCTTAGTTGAATGTGACAACAACCCTCATAAAAACAGATAAGTTAATTCCTTCAACTGCTTTAAATGAAGGCTTTTTTTTTTTTTTTTTTTTAAATTTCAGGGCTCTGAGGGAAAGGAGGTGTTTGGTGACATCTAGTGTCCATTTAGGACTTCCTCAGGCACTATTACCTTCTGCTTGGCTGAGCAGGGGACGGGCAGGGTAATTTGGGAGGTAATTCAGGGATAGGAAGTGGGGAGAATAGGAGAATACAGGCCTGGGGCACAGACTGCCCAGACATAGTGATGAAACTGATCAATGCCTGCCAAAGAGCTATCATTCACCTCTGACCTTAACAAAGGGGGCAGTGAGGAGGGGTACATTGGAAAATATCTTTTCTTATTTATGATGATATGAAAAGAGAAGCAGAAGCTGTCCCCATCACCCCATTTCATGTTAACAAGCAGGTCGACACTGTGCTGTGATGACGAAGATGATGATGGTGGTGGTGTTTTCTCTCATCAATAACCCCTGTGGGAGGCTATAGAGTTAGGAGGATGGGAATGGGATTTGGGGTCAGCTGGAAGGCAACGGTCATACACCGGTCAAATTCAGTAGAGGCCATTCCTTTCCCCCAGACAGGAACCAATCGTCTAGAACAAACCCTGGCAGCCTCATTCCTTCCAGGTAATTTTTATAAATGAGGGGACACCCATTCCAAGAGAGGACAAAAGGGAGAGGGTGTTTGTGAGTGTGTGTGTGTGTGTGCGTGCGCGTGCATATGCATGCATATAAACCTACAAGCAAGAGGCCTGACTACTTATCAACCCTATTCTCTATACCCTGGCCATTTATTAGAAAACCCTTTTCTAAAAAAAAAAAGAGTAAAATTGGCATTTTCCACTTTAATCTCCTTAGTCCTGAACTTTTGTCCTGGACAAGACCCTTCACTTTCTACACACACAGACACACACACACCCCTTTCAGTCAGGTGGAAAGTCCCAGATCTGATAATTAGCCATGAGACCCAGACAGAAATGTTTACCTAGAACCGTATAAGCTATACAGGGTTAGGTTAATGCTCAGAATCGCCTGATACTTTACAAACTCTAGTGTAAAAAAAAATTCCAGCCATTTATTTTGCAGTGAATTTATAACAAATGCTGTTAAAGCCTTCGTCTTTTGACAGAGGTAATAATAAATTCACTGTTAAAGACGGTAGTTTAATTCCTTATACCTCCAATACTGCACAGAATAAACCATATTCATCACTGAGTAATTTTTTACCACATAAATCTTTAAAACTAACCGGTGAAGGCTGTTGAGACTGAAATATTGTGAATTTATTAGATATGCCCATGTAGTATTGGATTCAGAGGTTTCCACTCGAATATATTATGGGGGAAATTTGTGTCTTTAACTGTGACATTCCCTCCATTTCCAACTGCCAGTAGTATAACAAGCAGCTCCTCCAGAGTCAGCTGCACGTTTATCAGACAGAGATTTAGTGATCAACTCCTCACTAATCTGCCAGAGAGCTTGGATGGCATTTCGGTGAGATGCTCTATTTAAAAGGAGTCATGAAAGCTTTGTTTCTGTGTAATTATTTTCTCAAAAGGAATTCAGCCTCCCCAAACCTCTGTCCACCAGTGTTTCTTGGTAGTGTATGGATCCAGCTCTCCAACCAAAGTAGCAAAATATTGAAGCAAATTGTAACCTCTTGCAAATACACAGGGCAGTAACTTCTGTGCATTATACAATTAGTTATGGGGGGCTTGAGGTAACCGGTTAAAACACAGAAATGCTGGAATTAGCAGATGTTGCCAGACGTGTGGTATTTAAGGCTAATAAAAAAGATTATATTGATTCTAAAACTAGAAATAATAGACAATGATTTTAGAAACCTTACTATTTAAAAACTTTAATCTTGGCATATGACACAATCAAGATACAATTAAATCCTCAGATTTGAACAAAACTCCTTTTACTCTTCTATATAAATTTTGAGTGAAAATCTGTGCCTGTGAGACAAATATTCTGAACCTTTCTCATTATTCGCTAGTGAAGCGACATTTAAACTGACCAGTTGATTATATCAAATTATAATGCCCTCTCCAGTTTCATTAAGGATATATTAATACCGCTAGAATGAAAAATATTTTTTCTTTTAGATGCAGAAATGAGCATCATCTTTTCAGCAAAGAGCTCTGGTGATTTTCTTCTTGCCACTAATATTCTGTATTTGGCAAGGGTTCCAGATACTAAAAACTTCCAAGGAGGATTATGAACTTTAAAAAATTTTTTTAACAAAATAAAATGCATTTCTAACTCTTAAACAAAGGTGAAAAATCTCCTGGCAGTGCAAGATTGCAGCCCATCAGAGTAATTGTTAAAAGACAGAACCCGGCTAGAAAGATAAGCGAAATACCAGCAATTAATATTCAGTATTTTACATTCCAGTCAAGAGGATGTGTTTTCCTTTGTGATGTGGCTCATAGCTGAGAGTGTTGGGAACCAGACTCTGAGCTCTGTCTTCTTTTTGTGCATGAGGATTAAAGAAAAAAAAAAAAAAACACAGCAACAACAATCCTGCTCCATCTGTAAATGAACAAACATCTTGATTTTATAGCTATTTGCTTTGTAAAACTGAGGAATGAAACAAAAATTACTGGATGCCTAAGTAACACTTTAATTCCGAATTCATTTACGCTGTAGCTATGTAGTTGTCAGAAACCATAATGCAGTATTTAATTAAAATAACAGAAGTGCATCTAGATATGTCCTGGGGTAGCTATCACCAAATTATAGTCTATGCTATCCGTATTTTATTTATGAAATGGCAGAGTCTAAGGTGCAACTAGGCTAATACAAAAGCATAAATATTTTAAACCTTCATTTTTATAAAGGCTTCTTTTCTTTCCTGCTATGTCTTTAAATTTTTCCTCCTTCTATCTTTCAGGGGTGTTTTTTAGTGGGATTGTTTTGATGTCGATAAAGATCTCTCTTTGTAACTCTTGCTTTTCAACTATTGACCTCCTGCTTCTTCTGGCTGTGAAATCCCCCATCTGTTGTCATGGAAAGGCTTGTGAGGTTTCACAGGAGCTACAGTGAGCTCGGGACATCTTAGCGGAACTTGGACGTGGAGGGTAGGAGAAAAGCAAACCCTCTTCACTTCAGTGTGCTTGTTCCCATACAGTCTTCCTTGCGCCTTTTTTCCACCTATAAATACCCGTTATGGTTTACACGCTTGCTTGCTCTACTTCGTGAATGTTCACATGCAGACATACTGCTCCTTTTCATAAACGCATAGCATCTATCTTACACGCACCCACCATCTATCTCTTCGTTCACACTGGCTGTCCCATCCACCTCCTTGTCTGCAGAATTATGTTCAGCAAGGTCCCGATTTATAGGAAATAAATAATGAAAATGGAACCGACTGGGAAAGATAATCGAAACATTCAAATTGTTATTTTTCACCGTACTTTCTACAAACAGAGCATCTATAAACACCTAGCAAAGGTGTTCGCTGATTCCTAAAAAGCAATCAATGCTTATTGGAACATTCTGATCCAGTGGGTCTCTACATTGTATTTTTCCTATTTTGTCTTGTCTTTGGATGATCTAAGATCTCACCTTTTTTAAATGGCAAATGATGCCGTGTTATTATTTTCATTCTTTCAGCTTCTGATTTATCCTGTTTATAATGACAAGTTTTTGTCATCATTTATCCTCTGTAAGATAATCCTAAGAATTATGAAATGAAAACAATAACTGCAATCACCTTTTTAAAGAAAATAGCACCTGCAATTACTGTATAAAGATATTTGATAATGGTAGCTTCAGATCACAGCCTGATCCTGCAGCAAGGGTCTTTTAGAGAAGGCTTTCTTATACACACTTGTAATTATTTTAGCCCCTTTCACAGGTCACATAGAAAGTTAATTTCAATAGCTGCTAATTTCCGTCCAACAAGAGTGCGGTACTTTAAACCACCCAAAATAATTGGATTCAAAACAAATTTAGGAAATTGAGTGTGTTAGCAAGCAAATAAAAATATCCTTTTGGTAAGGAGGAGGGTGAAAGTAGTAAAAATGGCCTTTTTTTCTCCCTTCTTTCCCCTTCACAACTTTGCCATTAAAGTTGCACCTACAGCTAGAAGTTTGTCCGTGAAAAATGGTCATTTTGTTTCTCTGCTCAAAGAATGTTATTAAAATGCTAATTTAAAAGAAAAAGGAGTTAAATATCTAGCGATGGTGCATTCTAATTGCAACCATAATGAGCTCTCTAAATGTGCGTGCCCCTGACACACACAGAGCATAAACAGCAGTAAACAGATCATTAGTACCCGCGTTCATTTATTCTGGCGACCTTACCATGACCCCACCGAGGGTAGGGTGAAAAGCAGGTGGATCTGGCTGTGACACCCCCTAGAGGGATCCAGGAAATGAAGCTATAAGCGGTTGTCATGGAAACGCCTATGTGTGCAGATGATGTAACACAGCGACAGGCTGTAGGCTCCGCAACCGGGACGTTGCCTTTCCCTCGCCGGAACAATCTTGTGGATTAAATTATTCATTTCTTTAATTCACATAGCAAAAGGAATCCTAATTTTCTGGTGATGTGCAACTCTTCCATTTGTCTAAGGTCTGGAACATAGTGACTTGTCATCCTCTCTTTCGCCAAAACCTACCCCAGCTTCTTATTCTAGACCCAAATCAGGAAATCTGACAAAATTAAGTGGAGAAGAGGCAGCGGAAATCTGATGCTCAACATCTGTACTTATAGAGAGAAAATCTAAGATTTTAAGCTAAAATTAATAATATAGACAGTGTCCCTTTCTGATGAAGGCATGGTGACCAGGGACTAAATGTATACCTGTCCTGAACAAGATGGCTTTATTTGGAGCAGGGCAGGGTCAGAGCAATACCTGATGCAGTGAGAAAAGCAGAGAAGCATCAGCCCCAAATGAACACATCATCCTAGCAAGGTGCAGTGATAAGAGAAAAACATAGAAGAGAAAACGAGCATCTGCTCACCCCTTCACATGTCCAATTGAGAGAATCGAGATTAATAAAAATAATTCTTTGGAGAATGATTCCACTCCATCCTACCCTGTTTTGCACCAAACAACCTCAATAACCTTACGGCAACAGTAGAATAACTTTTCTTCTTTTTTTAAAGGAAGCAAAAAAGACAATCTCTGAAAATTATTTTAAAATAAAAAATATCCTGGCCTGCGCCTCCCCCCAGTCCACCCCCATTGCACTTTAGATGAACCTGTGATATTGTAGCAATGGCCCTTGAAGTGCAGTGGGGAGGTGATTTAGGAGAATATTAAAGGCAATGTGGAGATGCAAGGCGCCTCTCTCAGGGAGATCTGGAGAAATACGCGGCACAGATGGGCCGAGCAGATTAAACATTTCCGTCACATTGTTTCCAAATTGTGTTGTGGTGCCTGAGGCTGGTACTGCGGTCAGAGCAAAACAGAGCGGTGCGGGGCTGTGAGCTGCACAGTTTATGGAATACATATTAATACGCTGGTCTCACATGGTATCACAATTCTATCAGCTCGGCAATGGTGCTGTCTCTATTGTTTCTGAATTCCACACTTGGCACCTTGCTTCCTCCTGTCTGCAAAGTGTTTACCTTCCCTTTATCCTTCCTCTCTCTTTTAGGCAAAGTTCAAGTTGTGTGTTTCTTTCTCATTTCTCTCTTCCACACAGCCCTGTACCCCCTGCCCTCTTCACTTGGCAGTTTTCCTGTCATGCACATTCCGTGTTTTGTACACACTCCCATGACCAAGACTATCCACTATGTCTGCTTTGTGCACAGGTCCTGCACCCTTGCCTGGCTTTGACTTTGTAGTATCCACTCATACCCAGTTCAGGACATCAGTTCAGACTTGAAGCTGAATAGTCGCCTGGACTCAGGGCTCTCAGACCCTCCATCCAGCTGACACATTCCACTTCTCAGAACTCTCAGCTTTTAGCTATAGTGAGCTTTGTGGAGTTGCCATGTGCTCCCTTCCCAGCTGCAGTCGCTGGCCATCCACCTTTCCGCGCCCCCTTTCTTATACTCAAAGCCCCCGTCCCCAGCCCAGGATCCAGGCTCACCAATGTCCAGGTTAGTAGGTTCCCTGAGATATGACAATAAATAAAGCTAGTTCAGTTGAGGCAAATTTAATGATTCCTTTTTATTATGATTTATAGACCAAAACTTTGAATAATAGAAAAAAGAGAAAACGATTGCCAAGACCTTAAAACACGGTGTGAAACAAACAGCCTGGAGAGGCCGCCAGGCTACCCAAGGTTTCGGCCAAGCGTTGGGCTCAGATCCTTTCACAGGTTCCAAGAGCACCAATCCACTGTCGACCCAACTGACCACTTCCTTTCTCCTTCGACAAAAGCTCTTCATAAAACTGTTTGTCCTGAAATACGGGAACCTGTTTGTCTGTGGTGAACAACTGTTTTTCTCAGCAATTGGAAGGGTGCTGAGTTAGAGACCCCAATTTATTTAATAGTGTTTGATAGCCTTAGAAAGCATTAAATTTCCAAAGCTGAATTTCAGTAGAGAGATTGCAGTCCAACCCAGAGTAAAAATACGATATTTTTGGCTGACCTTGGAATATTACTCTCTACTCTGCTCTTTGGAATTCAAATTCCCCATCTTTACTAATGATAATGTATGATGCACAAGCACTAATAAGAGAAATAAGCAATCATAAACCAATAATTCTGTGATTGATTGGTCTTTCTTAGACATATATCAAGCATTTATTGATCTTTCATGTTAGGGGCTGATTGATTGTTCTCTTGAAGAGGAATTCTCTTGTTTACAAGCACTGATATAGTGAACTTTGATGGTTAAAAGAACAAAAGTATGAGACATTTTCTGGGAATCTTGTTCCACAGAGGCTTATTGAAGCTCAATTCAATGTGAAAGAGAACGTTTCCATTAGGAACATTCTCAGGGGAAAAGAGGGTGTCAAGCAGCTTGCTCCAAAAGCCATCATGTGGATTTGAATGGAAGCTATGAGAAGACACCACAACTTTTAAGTCACATTAAAGAGATGGGGCCTTAGAAAGGATAAGCAAGCTTGGTCAGCCTTTGAAGCAGGAACAGACTTGGCAACTGGAAGGCTGAAGTCTTGGAAACCCAGCATGGCGAGATTCTTGATTTCCTTTCCTTTTGTGTTTTAAAAGAGGGAAGTAGCGGGAAGATGGCCACACTGGGCCAAAGTGCCCATCCAGGCCAAAAAGATCATGCATTTTCCCCCTAAAGTGCTGACTGATAAAACAGAGGGTTCATAACCCTTTGAGAATGTGATGAAAGGTCTGGGACCTCACCCAAGGGACAAGACACATGTACACATGCACACAGATTTTACACCAGTTTCAAGGAAGTCAAAGATCCCTTCACGTCCATCCAGACATGCCAGGGGTTCACAGACTCCAGTTTAAGAATCTGTGCCCTAGAGGATGGTGATTTCCTTTTGCTGGAACAGCCTAGGATTCACTGAGCCTAGAAATTGAATTCTCATCCCAAGACAGGATGGTCATTCCAGGTCATGTCTGTGCTACTCCAGGGGAGCCATGCAAGAGCGTATACAAATAGGAGCCAGCAGGGAGGAGAGAAATTAAAATGTAGCAATCATGGGGTAGGGGCATTTAATCTCTTTTAAGGCTTATGATAGGCGCCCGCTGGTTTTCCCCCTGACATCCCCTGACACCTACTGACAGGGTATTTGCAGCACCACACAGGGACTCAGGGCCCTGTGACAGGAGGAGCACGAGGAGGGCCATGATAGTCTTGAAACCATAAACAGCAATAGGAAACCAGTGGAGCAGAGTCAAGCTGTGCAGTGTGCCCATGGTTGGTGGCCATACTGCTTTTTGTTTATAGAATTTGCTGTTCTTTTTATGGCAGGTTTGGTAGGGCTTTTTTTTTTCCTTGTTGATGGAGATTAGCAGCATAAATCCTTTTATTGCGGTGTGCAAGCCTCCATAAACACTTTTGATTGTTGCTGATGGTGCAGGCTGTGCCTATTTCAGGTTCCCCCAATAATCTGCTCATCCAGGCCAAGAGCCTCTCCAACCAGATTAACAGAGTCCAAATAACTGACTTCGTTTTTAAGACTCCTTCATTTGAGAGGCTCAAGGAGATGGGGCAGGGCTGATGTTGAGGCAAACCGATGTTTAATCATGCCTAGAAATATTTATAATGAGAACAAACCACACTGAGTGGCTTCTTAAAAGATTTTGTGGCAAGAAGCAAGCACTGATGTAAAAGGTTTGTTTTTTAAATAGCTTTTCATATTCTTATCCAAAGCATCTTCAATTAACCATTTTGTATAATTAACGTCTTAGCTCTACCACACACGGTGTATAGAGTTACGGAGCGGGAGCCTATATAATTCTGATTCCCTCACATTGTCACTGGTAGGTATGCACCGCTGCCCCCCCCACCCTTGACTGAAGGTAGAGACATTTCTGCATTGAAGATTTCAGGTCTCCCGGGACCAACTCAGGCATTTTTCCAGTCAGTCCTTCCAAACATCTGGGCAAAAAGAAGTCAAACTTTATTGAAAATGTTGATCCCAAGAATTCAGTTATCTCTGCCATCCCAAAACTAAAATCCAAGAATCAGCAACTTAATAAAAATGCAGTAAATTAGCACCTCTAGACAAGAGCAGAGTTCATTCAGAGCTGGGGTCTGCCTGACTGAGCCAGTACTCTCTCCATTTTAATAGTTTAATAAAAATTAGCATAATTAACGAACATCTGTATGATCCAGAGTGGTGCAATTTGGCACTTGGAAACGAGGGCTTAAACATGATTGCTGTGAGTTTAATGTTGTTTTAATTCTTTTTGGCACTGTGCAGTGAAATAAACGTTTGGTGGTGATAGTTCTCGGCCGGATCTCATTTGCATTTTTCTCCCTTTGATTATGAGCAATTGTGGACTCCCCAGCAATTCATCAAAGTAGAAATTATTTTAAAATACCTCGTGGTGTTCAGACTGGGCTGGAGCAATGCATGGGGGTGGGGGGTGGTGATAGGAGAAGAGAAGGCTAGAAATTTTCCATTCATGCTTTAAACATCTCAGCCCTGCAGCCTTTTTTGGGTATCCAGCCGAGGGATGAAATCTGGAAAAGCCAGTCAGATCCCAAGACCTGTAGGTGCTTTGATTAAACTCCTAGGCTTCCACAGCAGGATGCATATGGTCTCCGGGACTGCGCCGTCCTCCTTACACTTCTGCCTGCTTTTTTGTTTTGAAGGGCAGAGAGTTGATTCCACTCTTCGCAGTCCTCACCGCTGTGTTGAGACTACTACCTCTGTGGTCGGCAGGGTCAGTGCTCCCCTCGAGCAAGGGCGCACTGCCTGGGAGCCCGGCCTCTGCAGGTGTCCTGCTGGGCCTCGTCTGCCTCCTCTTTGCACCCTGTTCGAGTTGGCAGACAGCACCTTCCCCAGGCTCAGTCTCTACTCCTGGCATTACAGCCAAAGCAGGATGCTGCCAAGCGTGAGTCAGACCCAGAAGTCTTGAATGGTCCCTGGGGAGAGAATGCCTGCACTGAGCCCCTCAGGTGATGAAGGTGGCAGCATCCGGCAGGTAGAAGACCACGCCTCACACCTGTGTAAGCAAGCTGACTGTCAGATGACCGTCAGACAACACGGTGCCCACTGTCCCCAGTGAGACAGCAGAAAAGCTAAAGCTGGAATTTCTAAGACAGAGCATGCATTCCTCTCCACACAACAGGACCCTGGTGGACATGGTCATTGCAGCAACATGCTAATGGGAGGCAACACCATAGGAAAACTTAAGGCAGAAACTGCCCTAACTTCAGTGCTGGGAAATAGCAACATAACTTGTATCAAGAGGAGCTTAAAAATGTTCTAACATAGGAGTTCCCTGGTAGTCCAATGGTTAGTACTGCAACTTTCACTGCTGTGTCCTGGGTTCAATCCCTGGTTGGTGAACTAAGATCCTACAAGCCTTATGGTGTGGCCAAAAAATAATAATTATAAATAGAATGTCCTGACAGGCATAGGCTGAGGAATTCTGGGTAATTTCCCATACAGCAATGCGGGCTGTGCGGGGAAGCTGGTCTCCCTCCCGGGGAAGGGGGCAATGAGAAGATGCAGTGGGGACGGTGAGGGAAGGAGGGGACACGTTCACTTATTTAAGACTGATTTTTAAATGCTAACTCCCTGTTCCTTTTAGGATCAGCTCAGTAGTCTCACTTCTTACGGCGTCTTCATGGTATTTAGGGAGCCATTTGGGAAACTATCTCTAAAGGCAGTTGCTCTCTTCCTGCCACTGTCACCAGGGAGTATCTTCAGTCACCAGGGAGTATCTTGGAGTTGGTTGTAACTAAATCTGCTCAACTGAGAGTGTAAATTCCCACTGCTCCCCCTTCATTTCTTCATAATCTCATTTTTTTGTTGTTGTTGGCTGCGAGGCACGTAGGATCTTAGTTCTCCAATCAGGGATCAAATCTGTGCCCTCTGCTTTGGGAGCAAGGAATCTTAACCACTAGGGAAGTCCCTTCATAACCTCATTTAACAAGGTTTTTTTGGGTCCCATTCTGTGCCAGGCACCATGCTGAGTGTGGGAATACAGGAGCAAATAAAACCATCAAGGTCTCTGCTCCCACAGAACTTTCCACCTAGTGACTGGCCCTGAGACAAAGGCCGGCAGATACAAGGCAGCATGATGAATTCTTTACTGGAGAAGCGCAGGGCGCAGCGCTGTGGACCACAGAGCTGGGGCCCCCACTCAGTCAGGGAGTGGCAGCAAGGGGTCTCTGGAGAGGCCAGAGAGAGTTAGGAGTTGGGATCTGAAGGCTGCTTAGCAGTGAGCCCCCTGGAAGGGAGGGAGGCTAAACAGACACAGGAAAGGCTCCACAGTGAGAGCCTGAGGCCCACGGGAGAAGCAGAGACAAACTCTGTTTTACTAAGAGCTCACTAGATTTAGGGGATAAGTGACAATGAGTGGGACTAGTTCATGCAAGGTCTTGTCCATCTTTTTAAGAAGTTGACAATAGGCATTAGGAACTCAAAGGTTTTAGGCAAAGCAGTGATATTATCAATGTGCCTTTTAGAAAGATTCTGGCTACAGAATGAAGAGTAGATTGGAGAATAAGAATGGAGATACAGAAACCAATTTGGATATTGCTTCTGTAGTCTTCAGGAGAGGGGACAATGACATGACTCTAAGCCGTTGCCAATGGGAATAGAGAGAAGTGGATGGAGTCCATGATATTTTGGAAAGAGAATTGACAGAACTTGAGGACTGATGGGAAATAGATGGGGAAACAGTGTCAGACTTTATTTTTTGGGGCTCCAAAATCACTGCAGATGGTGACTGCAGCGATGAAATTAAAAGACGCTTACTCCTTGGAAGGAAAGTTATGACCAACCTAGATAGCATATTGAAAAGCAGCGACATTACTTCCCCAAGAAACGTCCGTCTAGTCAAGGCTATTGTTTTTCCAGTGGTCATGTATGGATGTGAGAGTTGGACTGTGAAGAAAGCTGAGCGCCGAAGAATTGATGCTTTTGAACTGTAGTGTTGAAGAAGACTCTTGCGAGTCCCTTGGACTGCAAGGAGATCCAACAAGTGCATCCTAAAGGAGATCAGTCCTGGGTGTTCATTGGAAGAACTAATTAGCTAAAGCTGAAACTCCAATACTTTGGCCACCTCATGCGAAGAGTTGACTCATTGGAAAAGACTGATGCTGGGAGGGATTAGGGGCAGGAGGAGAAGGCGACGACAGAGGATGAGATGGCTGGATGGCATCACCGACTCGATGGACGTGAGTTTGAGTGAACTCCGGGAGTTGGTGATGGACAGAGAGGCCTGGCGTGCTGCGATTCATGGGGTCGCAAAGAGTCGGACACGACTGAGCAACTTAACTGAACTGAACTGAGGACTGATTGGTAGAGGGTGAAATTGGGAATGACTCTTGGGTTTCTGGCTTGAGTAATTGACTACATAGTGGTACCACTCAGTGAGACAGAGAATACAGGTGGTAAAGATACTTTGGAGATGGAAACAGAGAAAGAGGCAACATGATGGTTAAATTTAGGACAGAATGAGATTGAGAAGCTTGAGGAATATGCACTTGGGTTTTGGGATCCAACTCTTAGATCTGGGCTGGAGCTATTGTTGTGTCATTTACACAGGAGGTGTGTAAGATTGCTCAAGGAAAGTACATCATATTGGAAGAAGGCCAGGACAAAACCCTGGAAAATCACAGGAAAAGGAGGGATAAAGGAAGATGAGAATGAAAAGAAGCAACCAGAGAGGTAGGAGGGAAACCAGGAGAGTATAATTATAGAAATTAAGAGAAGAAAATACCTCAAGAAACATCCATAGTGCCAGGACTGCTAAAGGACTGAAAAGTACTCACAGAATTTGGGCAATAAGGAGGCTATAGAAAGCATAAGTGGAGAAGGCAATGGCAACCCACTCCAGTACTCTTGCCTGGATAATCCCATGGATGATGGAGCCTGGTGGGCTGCAGTCCATGGGGCCGCTAAGAGTCAGACACGACTGAGCGACTTCACTTTCACTTTTCACTTGCATGCATTGGAGAAAGAAATGGCAACCTACTCCAGTGCTCTTGCCTGGAGAATCCCAAAGATGGGGGAGCCTGGTGGGCTGCCGTCTATGGGGTCGCATAGAGTCGGACACGACTGAAGCGACTTAGCAGCAGCAGCAGCAGGAAGTGTAAGTGGAGCGATGAAGACAGAAGCATTTACATTACAGTGGCTCAAAGAGTGAATAGAAAGCAAGAAGTTGAGGCAGTAAATGAAATAAATTCTTTCAATAAATTTGACTGTGAATTGGCAGTTTGCATAGATAGGCTAGTCTAAATAGGAAGTAGACATGTGGTGTTGTTTGAGTCGCTATGTTGTATCCAACTCTTTTACAACCTGGCGGACTATAGCCCGGCAAGCTCCTCTGTCCGTGGGATTTCCCAGGCAAGAATATTGGAGTGGATTTCCATTTCCTTCTCCAAGGCATCTTCCTGACCCAGGCATCAAACTCACATCTCCTGCATTGGCAGGTGGATACTTTACCACTGAGCCACCAGGGAAGTCAGCGGACATGTGGTAGGAACTATTTAATAATTGTTTTCAAAGACGAAAGAAACCTGAATACACTTCAGTGCTGATGGAAGGAGCCATTTACATTAGAGGCAGACATCAGACTTCTCAGCGAGTTACAAGTGCATAACCAGGGGAGGGACGCTTCCTCCACTTTAATTGAAAAGAAGAGTGATTCTCAATACAGGTAAGTTCCTGTTTTGGTGGCTGAAGTTTGATGGATCTTATAGCTTCTCTTTTCTCTTTGAAGGTAGAAAAGAGGTCAGCTGCTGAGAGTTAGGGGAGAGGCCGAGTTGGAAGAGGAGAGATCCACTAAAAGAAACAAAAAGATAATCAGTTGACCCAGAATTTTATTGTGTCAAAAACTTGGTTTTCTTTCTTTTTTCCCTAGATCTCAGCAGTCAGCTGTGCAAAAGATAGATCCAGTTGAAGTGGAATACATGTACCTCCCATGTATGCCTAAATATCTTCCTTCAAAAGAAGGAAAGCGTGGCCTAGTGCGTGCAGTAGTTCTGTAACGCCCCTCATCCGCGGTGCTGTTGAGCAGCTCTTCTGTACTCCCGGAGCTCTGCTCGCAACCCTGCACTGCCCTTCTTTTAAACCCTCTCAGTCCCCTTGTTTGCGCACCCCTGCCTATCATGCCCTGCCTGTTGTTACTAATGTGCTTGTCAACCTCCCACCTATTCCCGGGGAGGCATCTAATGTTTAGAGCATGTACTGTGTATCAGACGCTGAATTATTTTCACTTCGGCGGCATCACTTATGTCCCCCACCACAGAGAGGAGGGGTGATGTTATCCCAACTCTTACATAAGAGGAAGTTAAAGCCAGGAGACCCTCCGGTCACATGGCTACTAAATGACCAAGTAGGGACGAGATCCCAGTCTGTCTGACTCCAAAGCCCATTACTCTGTGCTGTGAGCTCCCAGGGAGCAGGCAGTGTTCTGACTCTTACCCATCTCATGGGAACTCAAACAGCACTTTGCACATGGAAGAAGCTTGGGAAATATTATTGATTTGAACTATGACCTGACTCCCTGCATACTTTAGTGCTCTGGCATTTTTGGGTGTGCCCAGCTTTCCCCAAAGAAGCTGTTCCACTCTGCGGTAAAAGACATGCTCTTTAGGTTCAGCCATGGCACCAAATGTGCTAAATGTACAGTGTAGACAGAAAGATGCCGAAAGGAAAGCAGAGTTTGCTTGCTCTCTTCTAGATAACTTTTTAGATAATTTTTTATTGATTTATTTTATCTTTGGCTGTGCTGGGTCTTTGCTGCTGTGACGGTTTTTCTCTAGTTGCGGGGAGCAGGGGCTCCTCTGCAGTTTCAGTGTGCAGTGAGACAGGCTCTAGGGTACCCGGGCTTCGGCAATTGTGGCATGTGGACTCAGGAGCTGCAGCTCCCAGGCTCTAAGGCACAGGCCCAATAACTGTGGCACTCGGCTTAGTTGCTCAAAAGCATGTGGGATCTTCCCAGATCAGGGATCAAACCTTCGTCTCCTGCTTTGGCAGGCGGATTCTTTACCACTGAGCCACCAGGCAAGCCCTAGATAACTTTTAGTAATCCCATCAGGAGTCTTAATGAGTTGTACTGATAGTGTCAACAAAGAAACCACCCAACAGACTCTCCGATGTGATCATGAACAGGTTGCCTAAGATTAACAGAAGCAGGACTAAATTCCAACCGAAACCATCCTTTTTTCATTTTACAGGAATATAGTATGTATGGCTGGTGGGTCGGAGAACTGAACAGCCTCATTGGGATTGTTCCAAAGGAGTATCTCACCACTGCCTTTGAAGCGGAAGAAAGATGAAGCCCAGGTATGAGAACCAGGCCAACAGATTCGCTGGCCATGCCTTCATTTCTCTGTGAAGGATGAGAGTTGCCAGTGAAGTAACTGTTCTTCATTTCCAAAAGTGATGACGGTAATTTACCATCGAAAGAAGCTAAGTCTGTAATTGTTTTACCTAAACTGGGGGACTATGTCAGTCAGGATTAGATTCAATTACATGTGACAGAAAACTCAAAATAACAGTGATTTAATTAACACAGAAATTTATTTTTCTCTTCTGTAAGAATCTGGAGGTAAGTAATCCAAGGTGCTCAGGTCCCAGGTTCCTTCTCTTTTTGCCACTGCAGGTGGTCAGCATTGCCATGGTTACCTCATGGCCCAAGATGGACGCTCCAGTTCACAACTATCATGTCAGTATCCTACCCAACAGGAAAGAGAAAGGAGACATGCACACCTCTCCTAAGGACACTTCACAGATGTTGCACACACCACTTCCGCTTCTATCCCATTGGTCAGAACTCGGATATACAGACATACCAAGCTACAAAGAAAGTTTCTTCTAGGTAGAACCTGTATCCAGCTTAAAAGTGGAGTGGCCAGGAGGAGGGGAGGCATTAAAGGAGATAATAAGTATTGGAGAGCAATTAGGAATGTTTGCCACAAGAATGGATCTGGGTTTCTTTATCTACAGCTCTCAAATCCCAGGCAACATTTCCCCCAAATGCCCATGTATTGCAATATGATTGGCAAGGATTCCTGTGGAACATAATCAAATTAACTTTTAGGTAATAAAAAATATGGGCTTCCCTGATGGCTCTGCAGGAAAGAATCCACCTGCCAATGCAGGAGACACGGGTTCAATCTCTGAGTCGGGAGATTCAGGGAGAAGGAAATCGCAACCCACTCCAGTACTCTTGCCTGGGAAATAGCATAGACAGAGGGCCTATAGAACACAGGGTCGCAAAGAGGCAGACACAACTTAGCAACTGAACAAAAAGACTATGGGCTGCATTTTATGAGCAAGAAACACATTATACCACATTAAGCAGCAGAGTGAATGCATGCTTTGGGTTGGATAACAACATGATTAGAATTAGGATGGTGGTGGAGGACACCAAGGCTAGCATGATGTCACCAGCTCCGTCTTCCAACCTGAAACAGGAGCTGCCTTTATTGATGGGGGTGAGGGGTGACACGTGTGACGGTGACGCGGACGGGCCTTGGGGTCTTCCAGACTGGGGCTCACTCTAGTGGCAGCAGCAGCGTCCTCGCTGCTCCTTTAGGACGTTACATAGGGAGCGACCTTACTCTCTAACGTCCTTGTGCAATCACGAGGCACCAGCTCGGGCCTCTCACTCAAGGTCTGACTTTATGACTTTCCCAGTGAGGACTCCATTTCTAGGCCCTGAATGCAGAAGAGCTGGAATTTCCCTTCAGATCTAAATAAATTCTCCCTACTTCACTCTCTCATTTATTTAATGACAAACTTGTTTCTCTCATTCTCTTTGACCCAACAATTCCACATCTAGGGGTTTATCCTACAGCTACACTTGCACACAGGCCAAATAATATACACACAAGGCTGCCTGTAAGAGCAAACCACTGGAGATGACGTAGACGTTCACTAGAGAGCTCCCCAAGGAACTGAGGTCGTTCACAGAACTGAATACTATGCGACAGTAAGGGAGGAAAAAAGCGCTCCACACCTATGGAATACATTCTGAGATATGTAGGTAAGTTAAAAAGAAAAGTAGTAAAGGGTAGGTCTAATTTGCTCCATCTGTGTAAAAAGGGGAGTCTCATCGCTTCTGGATGTATGAGCTTGTATGAGAGATCACTGGAAGGAGAGAGACGATGATAACACTGTTTGCCTCCAACGACACAGAAGTTCCATGACTGTGAGACAGGGTAGGAGGGAGACACTTTTTACTCTACACCCTTAATCGTCTATATTTCAAATCATAAAAGCAGATTTATGTGTGTTTCCCCCTTTAGGACACACATCCTTCTCTCTACCCTGCCTTTATGAAGAAACGGAGAGCCCACTCCCTACCCCTGCCGGCCCACCACCACCACCAACTCTTCTCTTTAGAGAAGAGACTCAAGCCACTGACACCCCTGCCCAGTGAACGTAAACCACTGTAAGAAGAGAGAAGAGGCCTCTTCAGCCGACCTGTCACTAAACCTGCCTCCGCATAGCTGAGCCATCGCTAGACGCGTTCACACACCCACCTCTGCCTTTTCCACAGGCTTGTCTCAGAGAAGGAAGCCTTTGGAGGAAGAAATTGCTGGTTGCTTTGGCTGGTTTCAAAAGCACAAATAAACTTCTGATTTGGTTCTTTACCCTGTGTGATGGAGTTGTTTCTTTTTGTAAACTGGTATCAAAATGCTGGCTCTGGGCATTCTTATCACCTCCAAACAACATGGGAAGGGACAGCCCAAGAGAAAACCAAAGCCCACCTACTTGGTTATTTTTATCTTTTGTGCTCACTCTGTCTGAAATGAGACAGGGCCAGAAGCAAGTCCTTGGAGTCAGCACATTGGAGAGTTCCTTTTGGGGCCTCAGTCACCAGCCCCACTGTGTCCTGCAGGCTGAGGAAGTGCTGTGGGGAGGCTTGTGTCTACACAGCCCTGTTTCCTTTCCGTTTCCTGGGGCTAGCACTCGGGATGTCTGTGCCTTGAAGAGGCAGCAAAACATAATGGCTAAGAACATAACTTTGAGGGTTTCCTAGATGGTATAGTGAATGGGCATCCACTTTACAGTGCTGGGGACACCGGTTCGATCCCTGGTCCCAGAAGATTCCACTTGCCTCAGAGCAACTAAGCCTGTACGCCACAGCTACTGAGCCTGCACTCCAGAGCTTTCGAGCTGCAACTGCTAAAGCCAGTGCACAGCAAAGAAGGCTCAGGACAACCAATAAATAAATAATAATTTTTTAAATTTTTGTTTAAAAAAAAGAACATAACTTTGATGGAATTCCCTAGCAGTCCAGTGGATAGGACTCGGCACTTTCACTGCCGGCCCAGGTTCAAGCCCTGGTTTCCCAATCTTGGGAACTAGGATCCCGCAAGCCATGTGGGGTGGCAAAAAAAAAAAAAAGAAACTCTGGGATCAGCCTGGAAACAAATTCCTCACCTTAGAAGGGGTGTACTCCATCTCACTGGGTCATTAAGAGATTAAAGGAGTTAATAAGTGTAACATACCTGGAACACCATCTGGCATATAGTAACTGCTCAATAAGGTTTAGTTATTAATGCCTGACCCTTTACACAAGAAATATTGAGAGATGGCCAACTGAGCAGCTAAGGAAATTTCATCTTCAAAGCTTCTCCTGTTCAGAGCTGTCCTGGATTGGCAGTATCCTTCGTCCCGCCATCTCACAGCCCTGCAGTAAGATACCACTTCATGCCACCAGAGAGAGAAACTGGGAACAAACAGGGCTGTTGTTAGTGGATTCCAGGTTTCTGAAAAGGTCCTATGCCAGCTATTCATTTCCAGATTTTTCTGACCCAGGAGTAGAACAAAAGAAAAAGATGTAAAAAAAAGAGGACAGTTTAGGTCTGGGAGGGGAAAAAATAGGGACAGAGATAAAAGGCACTACAGAAGTGTCCATGACAGCCCCTCAACCTTACACAGTGTGCCAAAGGAGAAGCAACCGCTAGGTGGCAGCAGATGCGCAGATGAACCAAAGGGAACCAATTGCCTTCCGTTTTAGGAACATTTGCACCAATCCCAACCTACAGGTAAAGACAATGGGCATTGTTCTAAAGTGGTTAACAGAAGGAGCAAACAGAAACCACTCTGTCCCCAATTGCTTCCTCTGTGGAGAATCCTCAGAGTCCCAAGTCTGGAAGGCTGGGTGGCTAAAAGAAGAGAATACCGTTGTACCACCACTGTTCCATGATGAAAGACAGAAAAGGAGAAACCAAAAGAGGAAGAGGAGGTATCTGGGGCAGGGTCAGAAGAGGTATGAAAGAGAAGCAAGGTCAGGTACTTCTCCACTCTACATAGTTGGACACTCAGTGGCATGACCTTTAAAACAAAGCCCCCTTACTGCAATAGTCCTTTCTGTACCTGCAGACCTGAGGAAATCATCTGCCAAACTACAAGGGTCTTTTGGCATCTCCATCTACTGTCCCACACTCACATCCTAGCTGTAAAAGAGGAAAAAGAAAGTAGACTGGCCCTAAAAGAAACAAATGGACTAATTGGGAATCTGGTCCATAGCCAGCTGGCCGTTTCTGACCTCGTTACATGCTGGAAAAGATACAGCAAGTTCAAGACCATCTACAAACAAAGGGCATTCTCTGTGAAGGAGAAAGCAGTGGATTCCTACAGTCTGCCTGAAGCTAAACCTCATCTAGCAGGTGTGCTCCATTCCACAGCCACCATCTTAGCCAACAGTCTCAGAAAGCAACTGGTTAATCAGATTACTGCTTCTCTGTTTGACTCCACTAACCAAATCCCCATCTTACTGCCTGTGACTAACTGGATAACTGGGGCATTAGAACACTTAACTAACCACATTATATGTAGGACGGCTTCTGAACAGCCACCAACTGCACGAGCACACGGAACTTGAGAGGGGACAGGGTACGGGTGGGACACCTTTTCCCTTCCTTGATTTTATGTTGAGAAAATAAGAAAGCTAAAATCCTGTATTTAAGAAGCAAATGTACAGATTCCATTACAGATAAATATCTGTATAAATATCTTTACAGATAAATAATAATTAACACAGAACTTACCAACATCCACTGGATAATCTGACCTGAGATTGGTACGGTTGAGCCTGCATCATCCAAGCTGATATCTGAGAATACTAAATGCTCTGAAAGCAATCTTTCAGCTACATTAAAAATACATTTTTCCAGTGTGTTTCTTCTGTCATCCACATAGCAAAACAGCGTAGACATTGTTTTACAATTACTTTGATATTAAATTTTTCGACATGATGGTCTGTCTCTTAGAAATCTGTATTCAAACTATATCTTTTCCAACTATATCTTTTCCCTTTGGTGAATAAAAATGGAAAAGACAGAACTCCTATTGAGTCCCATTCCCTAAACCCAGACATTTTGATTCCATTTAAAGTGGGACCAAATCAATGTCATCCCTCCTGTTAGGAACAGATACCTTGGTAGCTCAGCTGGTCAAGAATCCGCCTGCAATGCAAGAGACCCCGGTTTGATTCCTGGGTGGGGAAGATCCCCTGGAGAGGGGATAGGTTACCCACTCCAGTATTCTTTGGCTTCCCTGGTGGCTCAGCTGGTGAAGAATCACCTGCAATGCAGGAGACCTGGGTTCGACCCCCGAGCCGGGAAGATCCCCTGGAGAAGGGAACAGCTACCCACTTCAGTATTCTGGCCTGGAGAATTCCATGGACCGTCACAAGGAGTGGACACAACTGAGCCACTTTCACTTTATGTAAGGAATAAGCGCATATATAAGGAATAGCCTAGATTTCAAGTGTTAACTTTTTTAAAAGCGCATGTAACTTTTTTACTTGCTCATTTGCACCACCTTAAATGTAGTTAGTCTTTTCAAATGGCAAAACTGAAGATGTGAAAGACAAACAAAAATCACACACAAAGTCTGCTGTTAAAGAGGAAGACATAAGAGACTTTTGAAACTCGAGGTCTGCTGCCCTGCTTATTGAATCACTCCAGTTCTGTTGCTGTGGCAAGACACCCCGGTGACACATTCCCAAAATCCACATTCCACACCAATCACATAATAATAATGCACTGGTGTCACAGAGCCTCTGTATTGGGGGAGGGAGTGGGACAGTCCTGCTTTTATAAGTCAGTCTGAGAATGAGGGAGTGGAAGGAAGAAAAGAAAGAAAATAAACGAATGTATGTTCATATGTTCTTTCTTTTTCCCCTTCTCATCTTGAGAACAAAACTCCTGGATACCAGGGACAGAGGACCTTTAATCTATGGCCGAAAGGAAACTCTCCCTGCAGTCTCCCCACCAGCAGCGACTCTGGGAGGATAAATCTTGAGTGGCACTGACTTGCTAATTCCCAGAGCACCAGCAGACTCTGTAGAGCTGACTTTAGAAAAAGCAGCCGTCTACATAGAGGATTATCCCTGTTACACAGCCCAGTGACTCAAACTAATTTTCTCATTTGTGAATTACCCTAGTCCCTTGCTTCCCTTCTCTTCTGCCCAGCTATTTCATTTCCCATTAGAATTTACAGAGATTGGGCAGGAAGCTTGAAACTTAAAACTAAAAAGAGATTTTTCTTCTTCAAGGGATTTGAATTAATTCGCCCTGTTTTCCTATCAAAAATTAACTGCTCAGAAAACATGTTTGTGTTTTTGGATTTTTTAAGTTAGTATGAACTGACTACCCTTTTGTGACTCTTGGGATTCAATTAATGATATATTTTAAGATGCGGCCCATTTTGTACCAAAATCCTTTCTAAATATAATGTCCCCACCCCTAAAAAAGTATAGTATTTGAGGAAACTAAAGTACAATTAATAGACTATGTAATTTATTTTCTAAATAGTGACATTTTTTTGGAAATGAAAGGCGGCATTACTAATACGGATGCCAGAATCGTACGTGTAAACAGGGATGAGTGGTCACCCTAAAAATATGCCAATATGACTAGGTTATCTAGTCACCAGGGAGTGGGCAGCAGAGAAAGAGATGAACTGGTTCTCCTGGTACAATGCTTGGCGACATCCCTTCTCCCCTGCAGGCCTGGCCCCTAGGCAAACCCTGCCAACTAGGCTCTCATTTCCTGATGCCCAGGCTGTTCTGAGAGGCCTGGTGTCTCTGGCATCAAGCTGCTCACGGCAGTGGCCAGCCGTCGGCAGCTGTGTGTGTTCACTGCCTCACGGGGCCCATCACCGCCTGCCACCCCACCACCTGGCAGAGTGCCACCGAGGGAAGCATTTTGTGGCACCGGGCAATAGTATGCCACTTCCTTGCCTCCTACGATGGGAGTGAGTTCCAAGAGGTTTCTAGTGCAGGTCCTCAAAGAAGGCATCTGGTTCCACTGCAGATCCTCTCAGCCTGATGGTGAGCAGCTGGGCACCTTTTATCCCCCACATGCGATCATGGAACAGAAAACAGGCTACAAACACCTCCCTTTGAACCACAGTCAGGCACGGGCATTGCTCTGCCCTGAATCACCAAGATGGCACATGCACACCACCTACATTTCCTGGATGCCACCCATGGTGGGCACCCTGCTCAGCCTATCATTAATACATTCCACCTCCAAGAAAGCACCTGGCATCTGGAGATTTGGGATCACCTCTTCCACATCTCCAAAGCAGTGCAGTGGAGGCGCAGGAGGGGAGGGGACTAAGCGCTCACTGCTTCCTTCTGTTGATTCAGGGCTTCTCAGCGTGGCACTAGTGACATTGGGACCAGATAATTTGCGTTTGGGGGCCTGTCGAATGTTCAGCAGCATCTGGCCTCTACCCACTAGATGCCAGTACTGATCCCCCCAGCACCCTCCACCCTTTCTGACAGAAGTGTCTCTAGACATTGTCAGATGTGCCCTGGGAACAAAACCATCCCGGTGGAGAACCACTGTCTCGGGGCCTATGGATTCGCCTAGGTCCAAGTAAGAGAAAGTGCCTTGTCTTCTGTAAGTCTGCACTTGAGCCACTACATTAGTGACAGGGAGAGGCTTAGGAAGTTGGAAGGACAGAGTACAACTGTCATGAATTCTTCAGGGCTTAAGAACCAGCAAGCCAGCCCCCATGTTCAACAGGAACATAAAGATCTGCTCACTGGCACTGCCGCGGAACCGCACAAGAGTGATGTTTTCGAAAGAATAAACTGGCGCTTTCAGATTCAGAGAGCTGCACCACAGCGAGCCCTGTAGTAACCATCCTTTTTCCTGTTTCTATAGCAGAAACCTAGAAGGGGTGCCCTGAAAGTCTCAATCAGGACTGAACTTTAACCCTGTGTACTATTTCGGGGCAAGAAGCCCAGGTTCCCAGTACCAGCATAGAAACCACCGTGGTGCAAGGGCCCACGCTGGATCCCTGCGCTTGGTCTGGGGCTGGTGCGGTGCCAACTGCTCATCCTAGGCGGGGTCTGGGGGTCAGGACAGTCATTTTAAGGCTGTGATTTTCCTGATCCTTCGTGCTAATTTAGGGGAAAGTCCTCTCTTACAGAATGGCTCCCAGGAGCTCTGTCAAGAATCAAAAAATAAAAACACAACCAAAACCCATCACCTTCTCAAGAGGCCAAAAGAAGATGAGGGGTCCAGGACCTTTGTCTCTGCCTGCAGAGGACAGACCGAAGGGCCAGCCAGAGCCCTGTCCATGCTGCCTCCCATGGGTCCCGAATCTGAGGCACCTGGAAGGGTTATTAGCAGGATTGGAACTCATCCCTCTGCTGGGACTAGATCATAATTACAGTAATTTTCTAACAGAGCTCGGCGGTAGGACTGTTTAATCAGCATCTGACTCCCTTGTGTTCCCAGCCCTCATCACTCAAGGAGAGGAGTGGGATGGCTCTTAAAGAGACAGTGCCTGCCTTTCAGCGCTGCTAACAGATGTGCCCTAATTGGTAGAATATATCTAAGTCTTGTAGCTTACAGCAGGCAGGTTACATTGCCTCCAACAAACCACTGCAGGCTCTCACTATTCTTGGCCTTCTGCTGGAGGGATTCGGGTCAGGCTGCTGGTGGGCCTGATTTCCCACGCCAACCAGGCCACCAGGGGAAGGGACACACACGTGGCTTGAGCACTTAAAAGCCCGAAACACTTAAACACACACACAAAGGCTCTAACTAGCTGGCCCCTTCGAAAGGCTGTTTGAAAGAAGTCGAGCAGGCTGAAAATAGGAAGGACTTGACAGCCGCAGGTAAGAAATGTTAAGCCACAGATCACAGAAGCATCGCGTGAGCCTGCCCTCCCGGGGGAGCCCTTCTCAGTTGCTTCACCATCTCTCCGCTTAGGAGTCACACCTCCCTCCCTGCTGTGTCAGGGCCCTTGTTCCCTCCTTTGCTGGCGGAAGTGGACCGGGTCTCCCCTGAACAGCAGGAAGCAAACTGACTCTGCTCAGAGTCAGGTCACTGCCTCCTACAAATGTGGCACTTTTCATCCTTTTGAGCATGAACGGTCCAAGTTTATCAATCTTGAGGTTTGAGGTTCCAGCCTTCCAGCTCCAAATCCAGCCGTTACTGAGGGGGAAGTGGTTGTCCTCCTGGGTTACTTCTGCTGCCCCGCTGGTGAGCCCAATGCCCGCCTGGTCACTGCAGCAGCTGACAACTGTTCCTTGGAGAGAAGAGCTAGGGCGGATGAAGATGCGAGAACGAGCTGGGGCAGGGGGGTTTCCACAGCAGACTGAAAAACCCCTCAGCAAAGAAGGTACAGTTGTACACAGAGCAGGAAGAGGGACACTCATCCCCAGCTCAAAGAAAGGTTACCTCATGCCAGGTGACAGTCCCCCTACAGAGCCGGTCCCTGCTGGCAGAAGGCCGCCTGGGGAGGTGGCTGAGGATCAGTGCCCGGGCGTCCCGAGCTTGCCCTGCAGGGGTCTCCAGCTTGGTTTCAGCTGTACCTCAGTTGGCTGCTCACACATAAATCTGAAGAAGCCCCTCCAGCCCCTAGTGGGATGTCCCTGTGAGGCAGGCCGGGAGCTGAGCTGTTTCCATTCCTACCTTCAACCTCACATCCTCCCAGCCCACTGTCCTCCCCACTCCTGGGGTGTTAAGAATATTCAGCAAGAGCATGTAAACAAATTCACAAACATGGAACTAAACTTACTGTCCAGTCAGACTGTTCAAGTCACAGTCGCCTCCTAAGCAAAGCTACGGGAGTGGGTACGAGGCACCTGGGGCTCGGCGGTGTAGCTCTAGGGCCTCAGCGGTGAGCAAACCTCGGCTGCGGAGGATTTCTGAGAACAACTCAGAAAAGCTCTGCGGGGGAGTTTTTTTCTCCTTGAACGGTGGGGCTTAGTTATCCCTGGTTTTGGCCGTACCGCACACAGGATGCCCCATCTGCACTGCTGCACGTGAGATCTTTAGTCGCAGCATGCAAACTCTTAGCTGCGGTATGTGGGTTCTAGCTCCCTGACCAGGGATTGAACCTGAGCCCCCTGCATTGGGAGCATGGAGTCTCAGCCACTGGACCACCAGGGAAGTCCCCAGCTTTTTTTTCAAGATTTTTTTTTGGGGAAAAAAAAATCTTGTTTTACAGAAGTTGGGAAGTATCTCCTCCCACAGTTCTACCTGAAACATACTTTTTAAAAACCATGATCAGCTCAGTTTCCTCAGCTAGAAAATAAGGGTCATACTTCCCCTGCCCCCTCCTCACTGGGCACCGTGGTCAAATAAACAATGTGTATGAAACTCATTTTCACACAAGAAAACCCACCTCCTCCTATACACACACACACGCACACACACACACACACTTCCTCCCACCAAACAAAAGGAAATCTATGACTTTAGGATCACTTATCTGGTGTTACAGGACACGAATAGACTTGGGCCACGTAAGTAACTGTCAGAAGAAAGATGACAAGGGGCTTCCCTGAAAGTCCAGTGATAGGACTCTGTGCTTTCACGCTAGGGGGCAAGGGTTCAATCCCTGGTCGGGGAATTAAGGTCCCACATGCTGAGCAACATAGGCAAAAAATAAAATTAGTACAGCGACTCTAAGTCAGACACAGAACCTACCTCAAACCCAAATTCTAACGAAAACATATTTCCATTCTACAAAACAGCTCAGCAGGCCACTGCCTCCAGTAGCTCCCCGTCCTCCCTACAGAGGGTATCAGCCATGGCAGCAACCAAGCACAGGGCGGGACAGAGCAAGATGGGAGAGCAGCAGACAGCACTGCCGAGACGGGGAGGAAAACCCATCTCTGCTGCTTTTCTGGTATCTCTAGGCCCACGTTACTAGAAAAACTCTCCCCCATTAGGACATCTCCTTCCACGGCCTACACTCAACTCTGCAAAAGACAGTGGCGGGACAGCGCCTGGCCTTGGATTGACTGAGGTACTGCTGTATGCATTGCTGATAATGGATCATTAAAAAAGCCAGGAGTCAGAAAAATCGCATCCGTGTCTTGGACCGGCTCCTGCTGTCCCAGCAGCCAACCCTGCTGGCAGAACTGGCTGCTGAGCACCAACTCCAGGAAGAAAAGGAGTGAACAGAAGAAGCCGCCCCAGCTTGCTGTTTTTTGGCTGAGTAGGGAATTGACACAGACCACCTCCGGCTCCTGTCTGGAAGTTTCGAGATCAGAGAGCTTCAAGCACAGCTGGGTTCACAGCTGCACCATTTGGAGCATTGGACTCATTAATATTCATGAGTCATCCCCACCAATCGGCAGAGCGGATGCCATTAGCTTAGCATCTGTCGGGTTTTTGTGAGGGTTGTGTATGGAGTTTTTTTTCCCCTTTTAAATGAACTTCTTTTGACATTTTGGATTTGCCTCTGTAGGTTTTCTCTCCTCGCCTTGCTCTGCTGCATCATATAAAAGAGAGACCCAGGGGAGGCAGGCAGAGAAGAGAGATGAGTCCCAGCCAGGGCTCGGCATCTGCCTGTTGACAAACTTTATTTCTCTTTCAGCACCTGGCACCTCAGACAGGCTGCAAGGATGGAAGCAGCATCAGGTAAATTATACCTAACAAGGTTCATGCCCATCACTGTGAGAAGAGCTGGATTCTGCCTCTTTGGAAGACAGTCCTTTCTCCAGTGGTGAACTTGAGCTGCGCACAACGCAGGAGAGCTGCCGTGCACAGTTCTGAACCATTATTTCCACGCTGATAAATTCATGATTTATGAAAGTGACTACCGCCAGCCCTCAATGCCTCCACTGCTACAGCTTGTTAGACACCAACTGCAGCAACAGTCTTAAATACTTGAATTTTATTTCAGGCCAAAGCCCCGCAACTCTGAACTAAATGCCATGACAGTCCCACAGCACAGGCGAGTAGTAGAAGAGCCCATGGACAGGATGCGGGGGCCAGGGGCGGGAGGGGCGGGCGAGATGGAGAAGAAACACACACAGAGGCCAGGGCAGATAAGCAGAACGCCAGCGGCACGTCTCCTCCAGCTCCAGCTCTCGGAGGAGAGAATTACGGCAGCAGGAGGGCAGGACGCCTCATTGTCTGAAGGAAGGCGTGTTGTTTCTCATCTCCATCCCCAGAGCCCTCTCTCCAGGCAGAAACAAAGCCCCCACACCCCACTGGACTGAACAGACGGCCTCCCGCAACACAGCAGAGGGACACGTGGTGGCTGAAGCCCTGGGGAAAGGGAGCTGTTACTAAGGGAGAAGAAAAGGATTCAAACAAGAAAGGAGCTCAGCTAACCCTGCAGAGAAGACAGTCCATCTCGGCTTTATAACCAGAGAGGCAGGGACAGTCCAGGGTATCTTTTCCAAAACAAAGCCCCCTGAATCGTTCCCTGTCCTTTGGCTGTGACCAAACCTTTCTCTTTTGTGGATGGCCACGAGCTATTTCACAGGCCTCGGGCCCCATACAGCCAGGCCGAGGTCCTGGGATGCGCAGGAAACCCCAATGTCAGGAGTCACAGCACCGTTCCATTCAGTGGTTATGAGTGGAGGAAAAGCAAGGAGGTGGGAGAAAAAATATTCACCCCCCTGTCCATGCAAGGAGGTAGCAAGAGGCCAGCCTCCCAGAAACCAGTGCTCCAGGGGCTTCAGCAAAAACAGCCAGTTGGAACACAATGACACAACAGAAACACAAGCACTTCTGCTGGAGCAATCTCTGATAAGGTAGCTTAAAATCTGCCACCTACAGGTCCCCACCAGTCACCTGAGACAGTGCTCCTGGACCCAATAACAAACATCTAAAGAAATTCAGCTTCCAGGAGAGTAAATATGGGGTTTGGCTCAGAACCAACAACTCCTGGGTCTTGTGCTTAACTTACAAACACCTGCACAGTGTCTTATCCCTATCGAAGAAGCCTGAGGAGTTATGACCAATCTCCACAGAGCCAACTTGAGCAGAGGCCACGGTAAAACAGGAAGCAGACCAGCCTCCCACCACCAGCCTGTGCCTAACCCCACCTGAGCAAGTCTCCCTGCCTGCATCGCCTTCATCCACCTCAGAGCAGAACCCAGAGCTCCAAGGAGAGCTCACTTTTCCAAAACTGTTTCCAACTGACCAGGGTCCAAAGGCACAGCATGGTCCCCTCCCAGAACTCTCCTCACAGGCTGAGAAGCAGAGATTCCCTCATCAGGTCTTGCAAAACCACAGCATGATGGAGAGGAGGTGGGTGGGAGAGTGGGGCTCTCCAAGGGAGGAGCCTCGGCGTCAACCACAGGAGCCCACACCTCGAATGGATCCTTTTCTTCCCCGGGAGGCGGTGAGGGAGAGCTCCTCCTGCTGGGTCTTGGGAGAAAGCAACAACTGGAAAAAAGTGCGAAAAGGAAAAGGAGGGCATGAACAGGTAAACAAAAATCAACAAACACAGGTGAACGGACAACAAGTGAGGCCTATTCATACAAGGAAGTAGTATTTGGCCACAGGAAGGAACTAAGTGTTGCTATGCCCCGCCACACGGATGCACCGGGAAACGGTGCCAAGTGAGAGAGGTCTGTCACAAAAGACCACATGTATGACTCCATCTGTGTGAAATGTCCAGAATGGGCAAATCCACACACACACGGGAAGCAGGCAGTAGTTACCAAGGGCCAGGGTTTGGGGCTGGGGAGTGTGGGAGTCACTGCTAACAGGCACCAGGTTTCTTTAGGGCTGAGGAGAATGTTCTAAAACTGGCTATGATGACGGATGGCTGCATGACCTCGTGACTAGACAAAAACTACTGAACTGGACATAAAAGGGGGAGTTTTATGTATATGAATACATCTCAATAAAGTTGTCATCTAAGAAAGCGGGGGTTAGGGGAGAGGATAAAGAACAAAACAAATAAGAGAGCCTTTTCTTCTTTCTCCCCAGCTTGCAATAGGAGAGCTATCTCCCAGGGACGAGTCAGCACAGACCCAAGGCCCTCTGCATGGGATGACAGGGGCCCTCCTGAAAGGCCACCAATGCCATCTTCCTTTCTCTACCAATGGACACCTCACTGGCCCAGTTACAGTAATCCTAGCCACTGGTGTCTCAGGAAAGAGCGTTCAGTTACCTCTTAGGCTGGTCTCCTTCAGCCAGGTGAGAGGAGCCCCGTCTCTCTTCCTGGGCCCAGCCGCAGTTGGACATAGCGTAGCGCAGGATGGCGTCAGAAACGGACACGGGGCTCCGGCCCTGTACACAGGCTTCTATCTCAGGCACTGAGAGCTGGCTTTGCAGGAAGAGGTGTAACTGGCTGTCTGACAGGAGGACCACGCTCTGCAGGGCCCTGGGGCAGACACAGGCAGAACAGCGCAGAGCGTCAGCCCTCACAGCAGCTGGCCCAGCCCCATCCTCTGAGGCCTTCTGGCTCCAGTGAGTGCTGAGGGCACGAGCATCTGACACAAACATGCCTGTGTGCTCCTGGGGGCCATTGTGTACAGCACACACACCCCTGCCATCCCCCCAGAGGCAAGTGCCAGCCCTCTAAGTCCACTCACTTTTCAAGAAAGTGCTGCAGACCTTGTCTTCGCTTCTCAATGAACTCATCTGAGCTGCCAAAGAAGGTTGACTTCCCAGGAAGTTCAGGTACTGGCCTGTGGGATCACACAACGTAACACATACCCAGGATAAGTAATAGCCCAGTCACTCCAGTCCCTGATCAAGGAAATCCCCTAAGAAGAGACACAAATCAACACAAATAGCATTTGATAAGCGGGCAGGGGCAGAGGGCTAACACCGACTGATGACACGCCTGGTGTCAGGCACTGTGCTAAACGTTTACAAACCTTACTTCATTGACCCTCCTCAAAACCCTGTGAGAAGGATGTCAGCACACCCACTTTAATGGTAAGGAAACAGAGAAGCTGAGTAAATCCCCCAGGCCACAGCTAGTAAGCAAGCAGCAGAGCTGGCATTGGAACCAGGCCTGGGACTTACGAACTCCATGCTGCTAGACTCCACTGTTTACAGAACCCACTCCCACCATCAACTACTGTTTCAAAAGGAAGAAACTTGGACATGGAGACGTGGAGGATGCTGGGTCCTTGTGTGTAAATTAAGGCTACCATCTCCAGTCCCCGAAGATCACACGTTTGGAATTTTCTAAAAGTAGTCAGGTTGCAACAACTCATCCACAAACTCTTCCAGCCTCCCTCACCTCTCCTGTGAGGCATGGCACATGCTTTAAAACAGCAGGCCAGACCAGAGGATGCAGGATCTGTTCAGAGGAAGTTCCGACTGGCTTACGAGGGCCTGACTCATGACGGTGGCCTCACCAATCCCACAGGCTACCTAACTGGCTAGGTCAGCAACAAAGTCACCACAGCACTCAGTAACCACACTGCGCTGGAATCACTGTCATAAACTGCCTCCAGTTTTAGGGCTTATCTGCAGCGTGTAGGTGAGGAGTGAGCAACAGTGCCTGTCCTAAGGCTCTCAGTCTGTCGTAACTCTGGATAAAGGTCTCTACACAAAAAAGAAGACAGGGGAAAAAAGAAAAATCACAATTTTTACATATCAAACGGACTGGAACACCATCCAATCAGTCCAGGTGCTCAAAGTTCCTGATAACCAGTGAAGCACATTTACACAGCCAGCAGTACCTCTGCTTAGCCCTATGCACATAAAAAGAAAAACGTTCTTTAGATTTGCTTGGCTTTGTTAGGTCAACATATTAGAAATGAGAACTCTGTCGTAACTTTTTTTCACTGACTTGAAAACATAATTTCACGCCAGTCAGAATGGCTGCGATCCAAAAGTCTACAAGCAATAAATGCTGGAGAGGGTGTGGAGAAAAGGGAACCCTCTTACACTGTTGGTGGGAATGCAAACTAGTACAGCCACTATGGAGAACAGTGTGGAGATTCCTTAAAAAACTGGAAATAGAACTGCCTTATGATCCAGCAATCCCACTGCTGGGCATACACACTGAGGAAACCAGAAGGGAAAGAGACACGTGTACCCCAGTGTTCATCGCAGCACTGTTTATAATAGCCAGGACATGGAAGCAACCTAGATGTCCATTAGCAGATGAATGGATAAGAAAGCTGTGGTACATATACACAATGGAGTATTACTCAGCCATTAAAAAGAATACATTTGAATCAGTTCTAATGAGGTGGATGAAACTGGAGCCTATTACACAGAGTGAAGTAAGCCAGAAAGAAAAACATCAATACAATATACTAACGCATATATATGGAATTTAGAAAGATGGTAACAATAACCCTGTGTACGAGACAGCAAAAGAGACACTGATGTATAGAACATTCTTATGGACTCTGTTGGAGAGGGAGAGGGTGGGAAGATTTGGGAGAATGGCATTGAAACATGTATAATATCATGTATGAAACGAGTTGCCAGTCCAGGTTCGATGCACGATACTGGATGCTTTGGGCTGGTGCACTGGGACGACCCAGAGGGATGGTATGGGGAGAGAGGAGGGTTCAGGATAGGGAACACATGTATACCTGTGGCGGATCCATTTCGATATTTGGCAAAACTAATACAATATTGTAAAGTTTAAAAATAAAATAAAATTTAAAAAAAAAAGAACACATTTCTCAGCGACCTTAGTACCTCTGCCCAGTTTTCTTCATTGTAAACTCCAGTTGCCAAGGAAGAACCTAAGAAGCCGGCCTCGGACCCAAGAAGGAAGTAAGAGAACTCACACTAAACCCGCATTTCTCTGGAGCTGCTTTCTCAGCCACACAAACTCCCGGTAGCGGCGGCGCACACAGGACGTCTTGGCGGTAAAGGCCTTGCTGTTGGTCTACAGGAGAAAGCACGTGTAAAGGGTTTGGTGGAAAAGCCCAAGTTCACACGAACTCCCCGTCATCCCTCTCACCAAGGACTCAAGTCACCAGGCCACAGTCCCAGTCAAGGGGATCCAAGCAGAGCACAGTGCCACCCAGCAGCCTGAAGACAACTCAGGCAGACCCCAGGCTCTCTTTCCTCTCCTCCTTCCTTTTCTTCTGTCAATACCTCCAGAAACAGGTTCTGCTCAGGACTGGCCCTAAGCCCTGAAAGGTATATTGATCCCAATATCAAAGTCGGATACACTTACATGAAGGAATATCTTATAATCCACATAAGAATTCCAGGAGCCCTCATTCTGCACGCGGGGGTCCTGAACACGCACAGTGATCACCTCCTAGAGGTAAGAAACGCTCCTTCAGCTTCAGCTCAGCCACACACTGAGGTGGTTCCAACACACGGCGGCCAGGGTACTCCACTCAACGCCAGCTTTCACTCCTCTGCTCATTTATTCATTCAGTTCAGCAAATATTTATTGACCACCCTCTATGTGGCAGGGGCCGTGCTAAGGCACTGGGGGCAGAACAAGGACAAAAGACAAAAATCCTTGCCCTCACGAAGCTTATGTTCTAGTGCCTTCCGATGAATAGAAAGCTAGTGGAAAGGGAACCTCATTTCTCAGTCATGCCTTCACTACTGATTTCCCTCTTCTCGCTTGACTCTGAGCACATCAGAACCACTAAGGCATCACTGTCAGAACACCACCACCGAGCAGTATCTGGATCTCCCAGAGCCCCTCAAGCTTTCAGCCAGATGTTCCCCAGAAATCACATGCTTACCTCCTGCTCTTGGTTCTCCAACATCCTACACCAAAAGCCCATTGGAAGGAAACATCTGATGAGAGACAGGAGATACAGGATCAACCTCTGTTAGTATGCATCTACTCTCACCTCTCTTTGCCAGGGCAAAACCCTGAAAATTTTTAAGTGACCCCCCTGGGGAAATCCAGGCAACTTTTTTTGTTCTTGTGTAAAATTTAAGAGGAAGCAAAAAAATCCACCCACACGAGCTACTGCACACAGTCGCTCAGTCATGTCAGACTCTGCAACCCTTTGGACTGTAGCCCATTAGCCCATTTTCTCTGTCCCTGGGGTTTTCCAGGCAGGAACACTGGAGCAGGCTGCCATTCCCCTCTCCAGGGGATCTTCCCAACCCAGGGATCAAACCCACGTCTCCTGTTGCAAGAGGATTCTTTACCTGCTGAGCTTTTGGGGGAGCCCCCACACACTCATGAGCTGGGGGCCAAGCTAAAAGCCCTGAGGGATTTACCGCCCTTCTCAGACCATGGCAGGGACTCTGAACCAGGGGCCACCTCTAGCCAAAACAAGTTCAGGTCAACAATGTCACCTCAGGCGGCCAGAACGGGCAGGCTGAGCTGTAAAACCTTTCTGCCTGAGAACTGCTGGGCCCACAAAGCACAGCTCTCTAACACCACCCCGTCCTGGCTGTCTAGAGAAAACCAAAACCCCACAAACGCCAAGGCTCCTGTCTCCCTTTGTCTTGCTTAAGCACACTCAGGACTGGAGGCAGATCTGAGTTGGAGAGTTCCGGGGGCACCTGAGTGGGTTGCCCAGTTGTGACCTTCTCTTAGCTAATTCCATTTCCAGAACCCAAGCCAATGGTTCTAATCATTTCCTCTCGACATGTGGTTTGTACCTCTGCCCAAGCACCCCAGAGCTGCACAGGTCGATTCAGGATGTTTTCCGCTCCTTTGCAAAGATTCATTAAAGCCTAAGCCACTGATTTCCCCCAGTGTGGCAGTTTACATGCGCAGCAACATCGCCCACTCCAACAAGGGGACCATGAAGGCTGAGGCACAGGGTTACTCAAGTCCAAAGGGGCCCATGATGTCACCTTCTGTTAAAATACAGCACTAATCTTGTTACTCCTAGAACCACTTCAACAGCATCCACTCTGGCTGCTCCCTCCACCCCCTTCTCCTCTCTTAAGAGCGGAACAATAAGGTTTAATTTCCCTTTCCAATTTACCTTGAAATGAAAACTGACTTCAGCCAATATGTACTGCCAACAAATGATCCAGGCTGGCTCCTGGGAAAATGAGACTATCTCTAAGCTCTCCCTGTCCTCCCCCCATGCCCATTCACACACCCACTCATTTTTACAGTCCCACAATTAATTTTAAACACATTCTCTTATTAGTTCTGCTTTACCATTAGAAGAGCATGTAATGAGTTTCCTTCTACTTTATGTTGTGCTAACACAAGGCTAACATTTCAGGAGGAGAGGAACTCGTTTACACCACAAAATTAGCAGGGCATACAGCTTTCCCAATCTTTTCTAGAATACCAGAAGGTCTCTCCACACACAAACACTGCATGCAGAGACGAAGCTGCATGATACAGGGCAAATCCGGGCTATCCTGGAAACGCTGCGCCTGCAGTGCCGTATTAAGTACACTTGCTGACATTCTGACTTTTCATCTGATGCAGTCACTACCACAAAGGCCCTGAACTGAAAAGTGGGAAATCCCAATTCCATAACAACTCATGTACTACATCCTGGATGTAAGCAGTCTAACAGCTGTAACCAAAGGGATCAGGTCGGCTCACTGTGAACAATTAATCTCCTCAGATTAAAACAAAAAAGTTTTTTTCTCTTCTCATTTCAGGCATTTGGTATATTCCCAGCACAGGAGCAAAATTAAATACACCGAAGTGTCTTTCCACAAAAGTAAGGGCAAGAAAGATGACAATAAGGCAATCCACATGCTAAGTGAAGCTCACGAATCTCCAGGGCCTTGAAAAGTTTGCAGAATTCAGGACCACAATTCAGTAACTAAATGGTCATCACTTTCAGGCTCAAGAAGAGTGAGCCAAGGGCTGAGAGCAAGTATCTCTCCTTTCTTTTGGGACTCACACCACTTAGAAACAAACAGCTATAAACTGGCTTAAAAAACATCCGAGGGGGGAAAAAATCCAAGGACCCCCAAGATGCTATACACGTAACCCTAAGATTTGGAGAAGGAAATGGCAACCCACTCCACTACTCTTGCCTAGAAAATTTCATGGATGGAGGAGCCTGGTGGGCTACAGTCTTTGGTTGCAAAGAGTTGGACACAACTGAGCGACTTCACTAACCCTAAGATTAAAGGGCACTTAGAAAGCTTCCAATGTAACTTTCCTTAACAACACTGGACAAACACAAAAACCTAGACTTCAAGGAATAATTTCTAGCAACTACTATTCTCCATCAGCTTCCTCCCTGTAGACCCCACTCCTCAGGAGGAAATGAAGCATTTCTGCCCTTGGAGGAAAAAGAGGAAGCTCTTAATTTTAGCTCTATGATCTGGAAGATGGATCCGTGCGTCACCCAACTAAGGACAGAGTCAGTGGCCCTCTCAGCTACTTTTGCAGCGCTAACTACATTTCCTGGGCCCTTTCAATCACGTCTGAAGTTTATTTTCTCCACCTGTACCAGCACCAGTATTTCCGGGGGAAATCCAGTTGTTTGCTATTTATAAAGTAACCTATAAGGCTTTCCAGTGTCTAAACAATTCCAGGCAGGAAGTCAAAGCTTTAGCTCCACAATTTTCACTCCCATTTAAACTAATACTTCAATACTTTCTAAAACTTCAAGAGGCATGTTAAAAAAAAACAAATCCGGTGATAAAAGTATATAAGCCGCCGAGACTCCCATCCCTTCTTGCTCATTCTTCAGCCCTTGGTGCCGGATAGCAACTCAAAAAGCTCTCCTTCTGAAACACCCACAAGTAGAATAGCTCCCCAGGTCTGACCAACATCTGCCCGTTCTCAGCCAAGCAGCTCTGCTCCATCCTTTTGTTCATCTGTAACTTGCCACTCCTTCTACTTCCAGCTAAGTAACAAAGGCAACCACAATCCAGCGCAAGAGCCTCCTGTGTCCCAGTAGAATACTTGCCATTACTCCTAGTCCCAGCGTTTAGGTCAAGGTGGCAAACTCCTGTATTCCTTACGAACGAGGAGCCAAAGGACGACGTGGTCCTTATTCCCCTTTGCCTACTAAGCTTGGGGAGTGGGAAGGAAAGATGCTTTATATATTTTATAAAACTAAATGGAAAGCCAGGTTTCCTTCCTTGGATCCGGACCAAGCACCCGTCTTCATCCCGGGAGGTGAGGCTGCTCCTTTCCTAGGATGTCCAGCAAGGTCCCCACCTCAAGCACCACTGCTGACGCTCAAACCCATGGCCCTTACCAGAGAGTAGCACCCACCCCCCGCGAACCCGTCCACGCCCCCTCACCTGAGAGCAGCGCCCACTCCCCACAGCGACACCGCCAGCGCCCCACCATATAGTAAAGAGTCCCAGCTTCTCCTTCCGGGTGAGCGGCCGGCGCCCCGGTGCACGACGGGAGAAGGCTGCAGGCACGTCAATCCCTGGTGCCCAGGGCGCCCCGCCCCCGCAGGCCCTGGCTCTTAGTGACAAGCACCTCTCGCGGCGGCGCACTCAGCACCGCCCAGGCCCGGGCTGGACTCTGGATCCCGCACCTCTCTCTTGGGGCACTGCTTGGGGGGACGAGAGCGAGGGGAGGAGAAGGGGCTCTGACGTCCAATCCGGAGCCGCGTCCCGCCCATTGTTGTTAAGCGCAGCCAATCAGTAGCCAAGAAGCGTACCTGACTGTCCGAAAGTGGGTCCAGGAGCCGAGAGGTGTGAGGGTTAGTCAGCGGTGCTGAGCGTGGGAGAATCAGGAACGTGGGAGCCTCTCTCAGTCTGGAGAGAGTGCCCGTTTGAACTCTGTAGGTTTCGGTTCCCCGGCGGAATTATCAAGGGGTCGCCCACTCAGATTCGAAAACTCGATTGTCCTAGCGAAAGCTGAACTGCGGACAATCCTGCAAACACTGCAAGTTCGTTCACTTGAGAGACAAACGTAAGGAAGGATCGCTCAGCTAGTCAGTAAAGAAGGAAGAATCCGTTGACTATGATGAAGATTTTTTTTAATACTGTTGAAATGTCTTAGCAAAGGTTAATTTCAAGGGAAAAGTTACAGTCACAAATACAAGCTCTGGAATTAGAAGATCTGGGCACTGCAGTGACCTTGTGGCCCTAAACTGGTCTTAAATCTTTGTCTTAGTTTCCTCTTCTGTAAGGTGGAGATAGCTCAGAACGTAAGGTGCACTTAAAGCAACTTTTGCCAAACGTTTTTGTCTCAGGATTCCTTTACATTCTTACAAATGATTATGGACTCCCAAAGAGCTTTTGTTTATGTGGGATGTTCACTGGATTGGAAATTTAAATTGAGAAATTTAAAAGCATGTATTAATTCACCTAAAGCTAATAATGGACTTCCCTGGAGGCTCAGATGGTGAAGAATCTGCCTGCAATGCGGGAGATCTGGGTTTGATCCCTGGGTTGGGAAGATACCTTGGAAGAGAGTATGGCAACCCACTCCAGTATTCTGGCCTGGAGAATCCCCATGGATAGAGGAGCCTGGCAGGCTATAGTCCATGGGGTCACAAAGAGTCAGACACGACTGAGCAAATAAGCACAGCACACAAAGCTAATAATGGGGCTTCCCTGGTAAAGAATCTGCCTGCAATGCAGGAGACCTGGATTCAATCACTGTGTTGGGAAGATCCCCTGGAGAAGGGAAAGGCTACCCACTCCAGTATTCTGGCCTGGAGATTTCCATGGATTATATAGTCCATGGGGTGGAAAAGAGTCGGACACAACTGAGCAACTTTCACAGAGCTAATAATAAACCATTACATGTGGACATAATATATTTCATGAAATATAACTACACTTTAAAAAAACAAGTATTGAATGGGTGCTCAGTCACTTCAGTCATGTCTGATTCTTTGCAACCCCTTGGACTGTAGCCCTCCAGGCTCCTCTGTATATGGGATTCTCCCAACAAGGTTAATAGAAGGGGTTGCCGTTTCCTCCTCCAGGGGATCTTCCTGGCCCTTGACTAGAACCCGTGTCACCTGTGGCTTTTGCATTGGCAAGCGGATTCTTTGCCACTGAGACACCTGGGAAGACCCTCTGAGCAGAGTGGCATTATATTACAGTTTTGCAAATTCCCATGTGCTTCCCCATTCGTTCATTGTACTGTTTTTTGGACAAGGAAATTCAGAAAATCTGGTCTCATGCAGATAACACAGCTAGAAAAGGGAGAAGTATCTTTAGCCTTCTCTGATAATTGTGGATACTTTTTTTATTTTAATCCAAAAATGTCTTATTACTCACTCTCTGAGCTGTTACATGGGAGCAGGTGGGGTGTGCATGGGGACTGTGGACAGCAGGGGATCTCCGGGGTTGGTAAGTACAGAGCTCACACTGGACACCAGGCTGCTTCCCACACTGGAGAGATGAAGGACTTTGGAGAAATTCGTAACTTTTTCTGGAACAATCTGAAGGGAAGTCCTGCTGCCAAGTCTTGGACCCAGCCATGCCTCTTAACCTCCAATTTGTGTAAGATGCCGTGGTATCTGCACAGGTGGCCCCAATGGTTCTGTGCTGAAAAGAAAGTTACTATTTCCCAGATGCAGCTAATGGTGGAAGAGCTACAGGAAAGGTTCCATGGTGATGGCAACCTGCAGAAGGCTGTCCAGTAAGAATGAGCACCTGTGGGGGTTGAGATGCCAGAATCCTCCTCCTCAGAGGAAGGGCAGCCAGGAAGTCATGGAGCTCTTCTGAGGAATGTTCTGGATACAGAACTGAGTGTTGGCCCCGCTTGGGATGGGGCAGTTTGCTTACTAACTTTTAAGAAGTTACTTCTCAGATTGCTCAACCATTTCATTTGGGATCACTTTTTTGAAATTGAGGGATCAGATTTTCCAAGTGAAAGTTATTTCATTTATCAGGGCCAGCTAAGGGCCAGCTAGAGACGTTTTTCAGCTTCCTTCCAAACTTGAAAGATGCAGGGAGTGCCCAGCTTCCAGACACTCTTAATGAATCTTGCCCCCCACCCTACTTCCATTTTGCTTTTGGTAGAGACAAGAGGGAAGTTGACCACAGTCTGGTTAAGGCTAGAAAGCATCAGGCTGGAATTGTAGTGGGACAATCCCATATGGAACCATGTGGTTAGTCTCGATGTGGAAGACACCACTGATGGAGAGTAAGATGCCTGATTTCTAAGAAGAAGGGCAGTGGATGAGGGCATATGAGCCTCTATGTTCCCCATTCCTGAACAGCTCTTTACTTTCTTTTGGCCATGCCACAGAGTAAGTGGGATCTAAGTTCCCCAACCAGGGATCGAACCCATGCCCTCTGCATTGGGAGCACAAAATCTTAACCACCGGACCACCAGGGGAAGTCCCTGAATGGCTCTTTTAACCATCTTATATGCTTGGGATTCACTGTACAAGTTAAAAACAAACAAACCCTGGCATGGGGCATAGGTGCCAAGGAAGAGAAATATAGAATTTCAGAGAGAACAGAAACTTGCTCTGGACTCAACCCTCTTTTGTGGCAGAAAGAGAAAAGGACAGTGATGTCTCTAGTCTCTGTGGATTCACAGTAGAAAATCACAAACAGATTTGGAAAAGAACTTCACACCGAAGTCTTCAGTAAAAGGACAGATTTTTCTTCTCTCTGGAGACTGGCTTTTTCCAACTTCAAAGCTGGTACTAGCAGGTCCCCCATCACTGGGGAAATAGATTTTCTTAACAGTCCTCAGGATCATCTCTCTGCTGTGGCTGGTTGGGGGCTCTTGACATTGCCCAGAGCTCTGGAGAAGTGTTCTGAGAAAGTGTATGCTGCTAAAGTCCCCTTTGAAATAGGTGAAAAGGACACAGCAGGAGTTCCATTCAGTCTTGACAGGGCTCTGCATTTAGAAGGCGGGTCTTCCTTTTTCCATCATAACACAGTGGAGAGCTAAACTCTTGATCAGGGGCAGAGACAAAGCAAGATGCCCTGGCAGGGTGCATGTTGATAGCCAGAGCTGCCTGGCCAGCTTTAGAGCAGCTCAGTGCTGGCCCAAGCAGAGCTTCTGAATACTCTTATTTGTTAGTAGCAAAACTCAACAAATGGTAGTTCCTTAAAAGTTAGTTGTAATGGGAAATCTAAAACCATTTGGAAAATATTCCTGAATTATACAGTTCTTCCAAATATTTTTTATTTTTCTTGGCCATGCCAGGAGGCATGTGAGATCTTAGTTCCCCAACCAGGGATTGAACCCACACCCCTTGCATTTGAAGCTCAAAGTCGTAACCACCGAACCACCAGGGAAGTCCCCCAGATCTTCCAACTATTGATCCATTTCATTGTTCAGCATTTTAAAAATCACATTTATTCAAATCATCAGTAATCTCATCAATCTTGTGAAGCCATCAAGCTCACTGGTGGAGCATTTTCCTGTAGAGCAGAAAAGTTTTCCCTTTGTTACTACGTTCTTTTCTTGGTCTACTAATTAAACTGAACTAGCATATTCAAATGGCACCCCACTCCAGTACTCTTGCCTGGAAAATCCCATGGACGGAGGAGCCTGGTAGGCTGCAGTCCATGGGGTCGTGAAGAGTCAGACACGACTGAGCGACTTCACTTTCACTTTTCACTTTCATGCATTGGAGAAGGAAATGGCAACCCACTCCAGTGTTCTTGCCTGGAGAATCCCAGGGATGGTGGAGCCTGGTGGGCTGCTGCCTATGGAGTTGCACAGAGTCGGACACAACTGAAGTGACTTAGCAGCAGCAGCATATTCAAAAGCAGAGACATTACTTCGCCAACAAAGGTCCATCTAGTCAAGGCTATGGTTTTTCCAGTGGTCATGTATGGATGTGAGAGCTGGACTGTGAAGAAAGCTGAGTGCCGAAGAATTGATGCTTTTGAACTGTGGTGTTGGAGAAGACTCTTGAGAGTCCCTTGGACTGCAAGGAGATCCAACCTGTCCATTCTAGAGGAGATCAGTCCTGGGTGTTCGTTGGAAGGAATGATGCTAAAGCTGAAACTCCAGTACTTTGGCCACCTCATGCGAAGAGTTGACTCATTGGAAAAGACTCTGATGCTGGGAGGGATTGGGGGCAGGAGGAGAAGGGGATGACAGAGGATGAGATAGCTGGATGGCATCACTGACTCGATGGATGTGAGTCTGAGTGAACTCCGGGAGTTGGTGATGGACAGGGAGGCCTGGCATGCTACGATTCATGGGGTCGCAGAGTCGGACTCGACTGAGCAACTGAACTGAACTGAAGACGAAGTAATGGGAGAAAAACCAACTTCGTACTTAGGGGAAACCCATAAAAATGAGACCCAAGGGCAAGTTAGGCAATGGAGACTTCTTTGCCATCCTGAGATGAAGACTAGGATAGGGGCCTGGAGCTTCAAAAAAGGAGGCCAATTCACAGTACTAGAAAGAGAGTAGGTGTTTGGTAATTAGAAGTTTACCCAGTCTTGCTGAAAAAGTCTTTCAGGAAAAAAAAAAAAGTTATCTCTGGTAGGAGCTCTTTTTTAATACAGGCCTCCTATCTAAATTCTGTTGGGTAGTTGTTGTTAATGTTCAGTCGCTAAGTCGTGTCCAACTCTTTGCAACCCCATGAACTTCAGCACACCAAGCTTTCCTGTCCTTCACTATCTCCCAGAGTTTTCTCAAACTCATGTTTATTGAGTTAGTAATGACATCCAACCAGATGAAACTTTTTCCTAAGTCTGCTGGGTGTTACTGCCTTCAGCTCAAAATAACCCACAAGCCAATGTACCATATTTGTGGGTGGCATATTCTGCTCTACTTGAGCACAATTTCCAAAAGTATAAATTATACTTGAAAGCTCAGATTTTGTCACTGGCAGAAATACTTTCTTTCAGTCATTTTCCTTGAAGTGACAGGTCCATTTTGTCCAAATATCCAAGTTGAATGACCATACTTTTGTTATTCTTTAAAAAAATATATATATATTTAATGAAAAAAAGCAGCTAGTTCAATTCACACCTCTCAGACAGTTGCACAACTATATACTTCAGTAATTAGCAGAGCTGCTCTATGTATATGTCACATTTATCACATAGAACATTAAAAAGATAGGAGAGATTTCACAAAATTAATCATTTGTACTGCTTCATCAAGGACACCCTTAAGTGAAAGTGGACTCTTGATTGTTTTATTGCATTGTAGCAGTGAAGAATATAAATATAGTACGAGTTGGTGCCACACTGCCTTGATTCCTGCTAAGATGCCAGCAGTTTCATCCGGTTTTACAATCAGTGAAAATACAAACACAACGAAATAGACCAAATATTGTCTTATTATTATTATGAAAGTAGTTTTGACCATGCAGACTCCCTGAAACCATCTTAGGCACTCCCAGAGTGTGTCGACTATATCTGGAGAACCATAGAATATATCTGTAGAATATATCCACTCATTCATAACAAACAATGAGCCCTTTAGATAGTCTAGGCACTGTCTCAGGCCTAGTAAGTAAAGTAAAGCAGTGAGCCAAACAGGAAAATACCTTGGCCTTCTAGAGCTTGAAATTCTCAGAAATATAAGAGCTTGACATCACTGCACCATGTATTACTCAATAAATGTTTTAAAATAAATTAATTCAATAATTTTCACAAACAGGCAGTGCCCCATCTCTGTCTTGTTTTTTCAACATTTATTTCTAACACTGGATAATGGGGCGAATCCTTACTGTACTTGAAATGCAGGCACGTCACAGCACTCTAAGTATTGATCCCTTAAGAAAAACCAGTCACATCAGGGCTCTGGGTGTGTGATTTGAGAAGTACAGATAATTAAGTCCAGTTACTACCAGCAAATCACTGAGAATCAGTCTGACCAGAGGAGATAAGAGAAATAGCTGTTAAGTATATTTGCCTTTTAAAAGAGAATGCTGGTTAACCCCAAATGAATAAAAATCTTTAACAATAGAATTTCAAGAAGAAGTCAAAATGAAACAAAGAATCTCACACACCATTAGGATGGCTGCTATTAAAGCAAAACAAAAACCAAGACAACTAACCATGAAGGTGTGGAGAAATTCAAACACTTGGGCACAGGCGGTGGGACTGTAAATTGGTGCAGCCGCTGGAAAAATAGTGTGGATTTCCTAAAAAATTAAAAATGGAATTACTAATCATCCAGCAATTCCACTCTGGCTATGTAACCAAAATAATTGAAAACAGGGTCTGGAAGAGATAGCTGTATACCATAAAACCGGGAAGCAACTCAAGTGTCTGACAACAGAAAAATGGATAAGCAAAATGTGATATATACAAACAATGGGACATTCTTCAGTCTTAAAAAGAAGGAAATTTTGACATATGGTGCAACATATGTCCATATGAACCTTGAGAACATTCCAGTTCAGTCGCTCAGTCGTGTCTGACTCTTTCTGACCCCATGAACTGCAGCATGCCAGGCCAACTCCCAGAGTCCACCCAAACCCATGTCCGTTGAGTCTGTGATGCCATCCAGCCATCTCATCCTCTGTCATCCCCTTCTTCT
Source organism: Bubalus bubalis (assembly GCF_019923935.1). Classification (NCBI taxonomy): domain Eukaryota; kingdom Metazoa; phylum Chordata; class Mammalia; order Artiodactyla; family Bovidae; genus Bubalus; species Bubalus bubalis. Next base: position 24,693,953 of record NC_059159.1, on the reverse strand, counting down.
TCTGCCTGCAATGTTTCCCAGCATCAGGGTCTTTTCCAATGAGTCAGCTCTTTGCATCAGGTGGCCAAAGTACTGGAGTTTCAGCTTCAACATCAGTTCTTCCAATGAACACCCAGGACTGATCTCCTTTAGGATGGACTGGTTGGATCTCCTTGCAGTCCAAGGGACTCTCAAGAGTCTTCTCCAACACCACAGTTCAAAAGCATCAATTCTTCAGCACTCAGCTTTCTTTATAGTCCAACTTTCACATTCATACATGACCACTGGAAAAACCGTAGCCTCGACTAGACGGACCTTTGTTGGCAAAGTAATGTCTCTGCTTTTTAATATGCTATCTAGTTTGGTCATAACTTTCCTTCCAAGGAGTAAGCGTCTTTTAATTTCATGGCTGCAGTCACCATCTGCAGTGATTTTGGAGCCCAAAAAAATAAAGTCAGCCACTGTTTCCACTGTTTCCCCATCTATTTACCATGAAGTGATGGGACCAAACGCCATGATCTTCATTTTCTGAATGTTGAGCTTTAAGCCACCTTTTCCCTCTCCTCTTTCACTTTCATCAAGACGCTCTTTAGTTCTTCTTTGCTTTCTGCCATAAGGGTGGTGTCATCTGCATATCTGAGGTTATTGATATTTCTCCTGGCAATCTTGATTCCAGCTTGTGCTTCCTCCAGCCCAGTGTTTCTCATGATGTACTCTGCATAGAAGTTAAATAAGCAGGGTGACAATATACAGCCTTGACGTACTCCTTTTCCTATTTGGAACCAGTCTGTTGTTCCATGTCCAGTTCTAACTGTTGCTTCCTGACCTGCATATAGGTTTCTCAAGAGGCAGGTCAGGTGGTCTGGGATTCCCATCTCTTTCAGAATTTTCCACAGTTTACTGTGATCCACACAGTCAAAGGCTTTGGCATAGTCAATAAAGCAGAAATAGATGTTTTTCTGGAACTCTCTTGCTTTTTCGATGATCCAGCAGATGTTGGCAATTTGATCTTTGGTTCCTCTGCCTTTTCTAAAACCAGCTTGAACATCTGGAAGTTCACGGTTCACATACTGCTGAAGCCTGGCTTGGAGAATTTCAGAAGATTATGTCTAATGAAATAAGCCAGTCACAAAAAGATAATTACTGTACGATTGCATTTATATGAGGAGTACTTAGAGTAATCAAAATCGTGGAGACAGAAAATAGAATAGCGATTACCAGGGCCTGGAGGAAGGGAGGGATGAGGGGTTATTGTTTAATGGATATAGTTTCAGTTTTACAGGATGAAAAAGTTATGGAGATGGATGGTGGCAATGGTTACACAACAATATGAATGTATGTAATATTTTTAAAGTTTTATATATTTTAAAAATGGAGGAGAAAAATAATTTCAGATAGTGCAGAGGAAAATATTTTTAAAGTCCTATATTTCCTTCACTCCTTAAGTCGTATTTCAAAAGCAGCTATCTATCTATTGTACTTAAAATAACTACTGTGTACTGAGGGCCAGTTATGTGCCAATCCCCATTCCCTTTACACATTACTATTAATCCTACAGAAATGCTGCATGTTAGGTCTTAAATAATATTTTTGTATTTTATATTTTTATGGAAGCTGATGCTCAGAGAAGTTAAGCAGCTTGTCCAAAGTTACACAGCAGGCAAATAATAGAAACAGAATTAAATCCAGTTCAGCCTGATACCAAGTCCTTGTTCAGTTTTATAACATCACACTTCCTCCTTTCCTCACATTCCTTGTGATTTTGGGAATTTCATGTGACAGATATACTTCCTGCTGGAGCAATGTCACTTCAAATGTTGTCTCGAGCAAGATCATTATGACTGAGTTGCCATTACCCTTAGAAAAAAAAGAAACACTGCAGGTCTGAATAGTTTGAAATGTCATCATTCTTATGGGAAAAGAAAAGAATTAAATCCATTTAACCCCAAAAGACTTTCAAAAAAAGATTTTGTTAATGCAGAAGCTTGGAGGCTTAAGAGTTTGACATCCATCCCTGGCAGAACTCCAGAACAGATGATTAACAAGAGAGCTCTTAATTGATTGCAAATTAGCATAAACTAGCCTATGCTCTGGTACCTAAAAAGAGAAGGTGACCTTTGACTCCTTTAACTCAGGAGAGATGTAGAGCACCAGGGCTGTGATGGCTCCTCTATTCTGAAATATGCTTCTAAGAAGCAGAATTGAACAAACTAGATGCGCTAGATCTGAAACTGCTGTCCTGTGATATACAGTTTAAGAAAACCGTGACATTTAGCTTAGAAAGGAGAGACCTTAAGGAACATGAAGGCTGAATTTCAATACTAGAAATACAATATGAAAGAGGAATTAAGTTAGAGAAGAGAACTGTGCTGCTACAGAAGCCAGAAGGAAGGAAATAGGTGGCATTTCCATGGGGAAGCAGATTCAGCTCAGTATGAGGAAGTGGGGATAATAGCATTTTATGCAGGCAGAAATATGCCTTTAGAGTTAGAAATAACATCAAATCTTGATTCCAGCACTTTCTTGCTTAATGCCATTGGACACGATCTGCCGCTTCTGAGACTTTTCTGCAAAATGGACATAGCAATTCCACCTCCCAAGATTGATGTCAGGATTAAATAACTTTGCTTTTAAGATAGCACTGTGACAATTTTTAAATAAGAAAAAAATGTATTTATTTGGCTGTGTGGGGGTCTTAGTTGCCACATGTGGATGTAGGATCTAGTTCCCTGACCAGGGATAGAACCCAGGACCCCTGCATTGGGAGCATGGAGCCTTAGCTACTGGACCACCAGGAAAGTCCCCCCATGCACGCTTTTTAAAGAGAGGATTAAATAATATTAATCAAAGACTTAAGATTTGTAGAACTGGGGAATAAGCACTCAATAAGAAGTAAGTAATAGTACTACAACTAAGTTTCTATCACTGGAATTATCTAAAACAAACTAATGTACTTCAGGACAGAGTGAATAGATGAATTTTTGGACACCCAACCCAAAAATGTCTTGAGAAGAACTGCCCTCTTTGCCTCTCTCATAGGTCTTTCAGCAAAACTCTTATGATATTGCTGAGCTGGGTTTATTCTTACATGGCAGTTCTCTAGAACCCACTACGGGTTCTAGAATATTTCTGTAGAACCCCAGTTCTCTACCTTACTCTGTACGGTACCTGACTCAGCAAAACTGTTACATAAATGCAGGCTCCTGCTTTCTGGGGTGGAGTGCAGTAGACTCGTTTCCTTTCTCCTTTTCTTCTGATTAGAAGGATATTTGAATTCCAAGTAAGGGGGGAAGGTCACCTTTTGGTAGACGTTCTGTTTAGATCCTAATTGAACAAGGAAATGTAGAGTAAGGGGGAAATGGAAAAACCCTACGAATGTGATGTGAAGAAAAGAGATGGAAGAAAGCTTGATCACCTCCATTTTCTTTCAAGGAGGAAAAGAACATTAATTTGTGTGCATGCTCAGTTGCTCCTACGAGCGTGTGCTAGGTTGCCCCAGTGGTGTCTGACTCTTTGCGACCCCACGGTATGCAGCACGCCAGGCTCCCCCATCCGTGGGAATTTCCAGCAAGAATACTGGAGTGGGTTGGTATTTCCTCCTCCAGGGAATCTTCCTGACCCAGGGATCCAATCTGCGTCTCCTGCATTGGCAGGGAGGTTCTTTACCACTGAGCCACCTGAGAAGTGAAAGTGAAAGTCGCTCAGGCTCAGTCCTGTCAGACTCTGCAACTGTATGGAATATACAGTCCATGGAATTCTCCGGGCCAGAATACCGAAGTGGGTAGCCTTTCCCTTCTCCAGGGGATCTTCCCAACCCAGGGATCGAACCCAGGTATCCCACATTGCAGGCATTTTCTTTATCAGCTGAGCCACAAGGGAAGCCCGCATATTCACCTATTTAATCATTTATTCAACAAATGTTGATTTGACTGTCTTATGCTAGGCGCTGAACTGGGCCGAGGTTTCTGCGCTAACGGGAGTGGAGTTTTAAGTCCAACAAAGAAGACAGACACTAATTAATGACAGTCAAGTAGGGTGAACATTATCATGAGACCGAATTTCCACATGAACAGGTTTGGGGACAGCAGTCTAGCTGAAATCAAAACTAGGACACTTGTCTCAAAGAATAAGAAACAGGTTTTTTGCCTATTTCTGTGTGTCTTTGAGGAGGCTGAGTTGAGGGAAGGGTACTCATAGATATTGAGGGTTTCGGCACTAAAGCCTCCCATTCGTACAGCCAGTTTAAGGGGGAAGTTCAGGATATCATGAATGACACCTACCAGGGGGACCTAGCCTAGCTTAGGAGGTCAGGGAAGGCATCGAAGGGGAAGTACTTTAATCTCAACTATGAGAACTAGAAGCCTTATAAAGATCTGGTGAGAAAGCCTTATAGAGATCTGGTAAGAAATAAGATTCAAAATTTTCAAGAATGTGAACTACTGTCCAAAAGTGGTTTATATTTTACACCGAACATCCAGGGGTTCGTTTGTAAAACCACACGTTTTAGTTTGCTAGGTTGCAGCGTTCTGAACTACAGTCTCTTCGGCACTAGCGGTTGAAAAATTAAAACTTCTCGAAACCCTGGCAAACTGTGCGTGGCGCCGTGGAAGGCGCGCAGCACTTCGGGTCTTGTAGTCCGGGATGGACTCCGAGTCCCATATTGCTGTGCGGTGGGTCGTCGCGCCTGCGCAGTGCGGGCGGCGGGCAGCGCAGAGTGCGAGGCTCTTTTGTTCGTCCGAGGGGAGGGCCGTTGGCAGGGGCCTGCGGTACGCCGCTTCAGTGAGGGGGCTCGACAGTGGTCACCCGGCTTGTTGCTTTTCTGGTCGCCACTCCCCCGGCCGGCCGGACAAGACCCGCCAGTAGCGCGACACCGATTCCTCTCGGGCTTGTGGGCGCTGCTCTGAGGTGAAGAGCCCGCTAGAGGCGGGCAAGCGGGGGGATGGCGCGCGGCGGCGGCGGCGGCGGGAGCCCTGGATCAGGGGCCGCGAGCTCGCGGCGGAGGTTAGGAGCGGAGAGCGCGCCCGAGTCTCTCTCCCTCCCCGCGCCGAGCCTTCTGCCGGGCGCAGTGGGTAGGGCGAAGAGCGCGAGAAGATGGAGAGGGCGGGGCGGCGAGTCCGGAGCCAGAGATTGAAGCGATTTGGGGTGGGCCGAGCATTTGCGCGTCGCCCTTCGGCCTGAGTAGACCAAGACAATGCTACGTGGGTTGGGTGGACGGCTGGGGGATTGGGCTGGAGAGGAAACATAGTAAATTGGGGAGAGGACGGACGGGACATCCTGGGCGCTTGAACCAACGTAGGGAGGGTTGACGACTGTAAGACCCGAGGTTAGAAATGTAACCTGAGGATATTGGGTCCCGCCAGGGCTGCCATAGGAACTCCGCTTGCGGAGTTGCGGAGCAGTAACTTCGAGGAAATTGTAAGGGGGTGGGGGGCAGGGCAGCCCAAAGCGTAGTGCTTTGGGGAGGTCTGTTGAGTAAATTGGGGAAGGGCCTAGAAGGAGGGGTGGTATTTGCCTGGTTTTGCTCGGGGACTGGGGGTGGCGGGGAGAAACTGTTAAGAGTAAGTGGGCGGAGGTCCCGAGAGCTTTTCTGTGAGGCTTGCACAAGAAAAGGGAAAAACTGGCCACCGCTTGCTTCCTGGTTGATCGGCTGTAAGAATAATGTGTGGAAAAAAGATGGAACGCATTTTATTATCTTTTCCAGGTTTTCTCCTGCCTCCTTCACTCGGTATTTCCTTTAAGGAGTTAAAAAGACCCAGTGCAACTCTTGCTTTAGTTCATAATTACATACGTTTTTATCTGGGATTGTTGCTGGTCACAAAAGGCAGTGAAATTGTAGAAATGTGTAGATGAGTTCATATTTAAGGAATGAAGTTAGTGAGAGATTGTGAGATGGTGTGGGAAGTTGAGAGAGAACGTGGAAAAGTTCATGGGACTGTGCGATTTTTTTCCTTGAGCTCTGAAGTTTTTTAGCCAGCTTGTCCTTGCTAGAAAATTTGAACACGAAGGGAGCACTACTTTACCCCTTTTTCAAAACTTCAGATGAAGGTTTTTCTTGGATTGCTCTTGCATTCAGACGTGTTACTGGTTCGACTCTGTTGAGGTGGCATTTACAAGAAGATCAGTTATACCAGAACCTCTGGCCGGGGGTTTAAGATAACCCTTCTCAATTGTGTTAAGACTCAGGTTGGCATTTTGGAATAGTTTTAAAAGGTCCGAGATTTTGGAATGGCTGCAGGAATACAGTTGGGAAATTAGTGTCTGTATTCCAAAGTGCTTACAGGTATTTATATGGAAAGTGATATTATTGAAGAGCCGTTGGAATCGGCCACTCCTTGATAAAGCTTTAGGGCAGTTCAGACTCTTCAGTCCTTTACAATTTTCTCTGTGGTGCTGTTTTCTTCATTGGCTGCTGTAGCCTAATTTTTTTTTTTCCCATTAAAAATGTAAATATCATATAGCTTTGTGCTTCTAGCTTCTTGATTAAAGGAGACCGAGAAAGAATACTCTATCCTTCAGTTTGACTACACGATACTAATATTTTTATCATCATCTAAAGAAAGGAAGCAACCATTCTATCTTCTGGTGACCATTTTAGAGACTAGGAAAATATTTCTTTTTGAATTCACACCACTTAAAGAGAAGTGATGCATTTTTGTCATTTTCTAGTAGTTTACCAATGAAATCTTCCCTTTTTGTATACTGTCTCTGATGGTATAACAGATTTTCCGTTGTATTTGATGAATTTTTACATTGTAGTTTATTTTTCTGGGTAGTTTTTTAAATAAGATGCTAATGGCTAGTTTATGGGTTCATGTAGGATGAGCCATGGCTCTTGTTCATCCAAGACTAACATATAGTTCATTCATATTGTTGAATGAATGGATAGGGCTTTGAGATCTTCCTGAGAATTCCCTGTGTTAGCAGAATAACTCTGTGCATTTATGTAATCAATTTGCCTGTTTTTGTTCTATGACATTTGGCAGAGTAAAACTGTTGCCCTTGGCATTCTTGTCTTAGCCTCCATTTTTAATATAGTCACCCAGGTATTAAATACAGAAAAGGTATGCAGATTGTGTAAGTGGCACTTTTAAATACCCTAAGCCAGGACTAGGAGAGCACTCAGGATCTGGGTTTCAACAGCAAGCTATATAGTACTTTGAATATTTTCTGTTATGTAAGTATTTTGAAAATTTTGTGTCCTTTGTATGGAGCTAGGTATTTCTCAATAGCAATGTGTATTGGAAACTTGAATAGCCTTTCCAAGGTTAATTGAAGAAGTTATTTGAATAAGGACAAAATTCTGATCGTGTAAGTATTTGAGTTACTGCCTTTAAGCTTTTGTGATTTGCTGACCAAGAGAGGATGGCCTGATTTGTCTATGAAATTGTGCCTTTCTTTAATAGTAGCTAACACATTGAAAGCTTAACAACTGTGGTATTTGAGAAGTTAGTGTCATTATTCTGATTTTGTTTTGTTGTCTATGAATGCTTTGGTCTCTGCTTTTAATTCCAACTTAGTCATAATTCTGGTCTTGCTTTCTAATCACTTTTATTTCATTTTAAACTAAAAGATTTGCTCCTGGTATCATTGTATCTTGCTAATATTTACAGATACCTGTGGCTTATATATATATATAGTTTTATTTACATCAGCACAATGAAAAGGAGTTAGCCAAAGTTTTGGACACATCTCAGATAAAATTCTAATTTTATTTTCACACTGATATTCTAGTCCTAGATCCCAAAATTCGAGGACAGGGGTTCCTTTAAAAAGAAAGTCCTGCTCACTGGGTATGTGGCACAAATTCTTGTTTTTTGCTCAGTAAAGTTTTCCATCTGGAAAGCATTTGCCTCACAAACAGCTACAGCTAACGGACGAACTAAAAGCATTTAGAAACATGAGTCAGAAGGACTACAAATTGAATGTTCTATACATGCCTTCACCTGCCTTTCTATGTCTGGTAATGCTACTGATCATAATCCAATTTGTTTACTGAGCTTTCCCTGAAAAGCTAAGAGCTTTCAACCTCTGTTCCTTGGTTATCTGATTCTGAGACATCCATTCTTATTGCCCATATGGGGTTCAGCACCATAAGCCAGGTCCAGACCTACCTTTAATTGAGTGTCTGAGTAAAAATAAAAACAAAATGCTTTGGTAATTACAAGAAAAAGAGAAATAATACTTGGCAAAGTTGTGTAGACGTGATGGAAGAAGTAGCATTTGCTCTAGCTCTTGAAGGATGGATAAGATTTTGACTACTAGTTTTGGACAGGATAGTAGCAACCCACTCCAGTATTCTTGCCTGGAAAATTCCATGGACAGAAGAGCCTGGCAGGCCGCAGTCCATGGGGCCGCAAACAGCTGGACACACTGAGCGTGTGCGCACACACACTTCTAAGAGCAAATCCATGCATGGAGGAAGTGTGCAGGTGTGTTCAGGTTATAGTTTTCTGTTTTGACAGGAATGTAAGATTTGTGAGGGAAGTGGGAGTCTGGAATAGGTGAATCTAAAGGGTGTTAGATGTTACACTGAGGAGTTTGGCCTTTCTAAGGAAGGAGGAGGAGACTGCAGAAAATTTTGCAGCAGTTACCTGCTGCTTTCCTATTCAGTCTACTCCCACCCAAGATGGTTTACACCCTGCCTACCTCAGAAGTGCCTCATTGCATTTGTTAACAATAGTTCCCTGGGCTTAAATTGCCTCCCTCCAGTCCCACTTTTCAAATGCTGTTGGAGCCTTACCTCAAATCCTGACTTTTCAAAACCTCTAGTCACCCTAGCTATTTATTTTTCTAAACCCCAGTAATACTTTTGTGGCTACTTATTCTTGCTTATATTTCTTTTGCAAATTATTACATACTCCTGTTATTTCTTCTGTTGAAATGAAAATGAACTTCAGTTGCTTTTGTACTTTTTTGTATGTTTTTAATCTTACAGTCCTGGTTCTGTGTCTTACCCTTGGGAGACTTTGGGAATTTTCCTGTGCTTCAGAAAGCCTTAGTTTCCTGAAATGGACTTAATAGTGTTTGTTGTGAGAGTTGAATTAAGTGCCTTTCTATGCATTAAGTGTTCAGTATTCAGCATAAGTTATATGTTATTACTAACCTTTATGGCATTTTCAAAGGCCTGTACTTCTGTGAGTCTGCAGATCCTGCTACCCTAGCCCAACAGTTCCATTTGCCTGGGTCGAAGGGGTTCCTGTGATGTGGAACTTTCAGAAGCTTTCAGTGCTTTAGCTGGAATAAATTGGTTGGTTACCTTTTACCACCCAGGCTCTCAGTAAATGCTTATTTTTTTTTACTTTTTTTTAATAGATGGTATTAAAAGCTAGTAGAGCTGTAGTCATTAACTTTTATGCTGTTAACTGACTAGGCCTTGAACCTAAGCTAGAGGCAAAAGACAGGTCAGGAAAACATGGAATGGAAAAAGGAGCTAGATGAAGAAGGAATGAAGTGGGGAGTGAAATGCACAGTAATTATCATCTGGTTCTTGTCTGCTGCTCCCTCAGTCTAGCTCTTTCTACCTGGCCACACTTGTGTTCCTCAGATAAAGCAAGCTCTTCTCACCCTAGGACTTTGAACCCACTGTTCTCTAAATTTGCTATATGTTTCTAAGTTTTGTCAAGTTGTCTCCTTAAAATCTTTATTGAATTTGTTACAGTAATGCTTCTGTTTTATGTTTTGGTGGCGAAGCATGTGGAATCTTAGCTCCCTGACAATAACCCACACCCTCTGCATTGGAAGGCGAGATCTTAACCACTGCACCACTAGGGAAGTCCCATTAGTGTTATCTTGCTGCTTGTCTGAGCCCTACTCTGCAGACACATGTGTGCATACACTCCCACTCATGCTCACTTATTTGTCCACGTTAGAATATAAACTCTAAGAGACCAGGAATTTTGTTTGTGGTGTTCTCCCCATTTTTCTAGTGTCTCACACATAATAGACGCTCAGTAGATGATGTAGGAGTATGTTCACAGGAAGAGTTAATCTAAACCTAGTCTGGGGCTTCAAGGATGCTTCTTATGTGGGCATTTTAGTTAAGGGAAGTGGTTAAGTGGAAAATGGGGCAAAGGGCAAGGTAATCATGATTGATAGGGTTAGATGCAGTGGTCTTCAGTTCAAATGCAGTTAATGGTATGGAGGTCTTCATTTTTACATCAGTGGCTGCTGTTGAGAATGAACTGGGTTAGGAGTTACCTGGACAGGAGATGGTGGTTACCTGGAGTAGGATGGTAGTAGTGGGACTAGACAAATGTATAAGTTAAAAGATATTTAAGATAAAAAATCAACAGGATTTAGTAAGAAACCAGATACAGAGTATGAATAGAGAGAAATCAATGTCATAATTTTGTCCTGAACTCAGTAAAAGCTACATGAATTCTTAGACCATTCATTTAATTGAGTAATTGACCTTTTTGAAAAGTATATCTGTAAAATCAGAGCCTGAAACCATAATCTCTGAAGTTTATTATAGAACTTTATCATATAAATCATTAAAACTGACTTGGTATTTATGTAGTTTCTCTAGAAATCTTAAAATTCCTTTTGCAAATAATTCTGTTGAAATTTTCCATTGTTTGTATCCAGAATTTACTTCCTTTTCCTCACCTATCTTCATAGGAAGATGGATTCCTTTTGCCGTTTACTACAAGGTCTTTATTTTTCTGCCTGGATGAGATAAAAGAAAGAACATAAGGAATTTCTACACTTCAGGTTATGAAATGTGATTTCTCAGTTTCTGGCAGCTCTTCTCTCTCAGTATTCCAGAAATGAGATCTTGGTTTCTGTTTTGTAATTACTCGTCATTCTTATCAGTCAGATCTGGGTCCTTCTTGAGTGTGTTCTGGAGCTGCTCTGATGTTTTGAAAAACCTAGCCATGAATTTCAGCCATATACATAGGGGGAAGAAAATGGTATTTTCCCACCAAGTTCCCATTGCACTGGATTTCAGAGTTATGCTTAAAGCAGTACATAATTAATGAAGTAGAACATAGGTACAGATATGTAAATAGATAATGAATGCCAGAAGGTCATAAAAAGCTCACCCCAGAGGAATTCCATGGAGTTACTACACCTGTCTTACAGATGAGGAAACTGAGTTTGCAGTAAATACACATAATGCCTATAGGCATAGTTTTGAGAGATCGAGGACAGGAAAGATATGCTTCTGGTGCTCATACTAGCTAGCTTTCATCTGGTTAGAGGAATTATAAGGAGTCTTCAAGCAGTACTCTTCCAGTTTCATTGCTAGGAGAAAAAAGGTCTAGAGTGAATGCTGTTGAAGATGATAGAGAGGTTTTGTTTTCAAGAACATCAGTTATCACTTACTGTTCCAGCCTTATTCTAAATGGGCTGGAATAATGGGCTTTATGGAGAAAGTAAAATGTTCACCTACCTTTTCGCTAAATATAAGAATTGATTTGTGTTTGCAATAATTATGTCATTTTACTGAGGAATGTAGCTTCTGTCAATCCTCTTGTAGCAGTGGCTTTTTTCCGAGGATGTGCATCAGATCGCTTAAGGAGCTTTTAAAGATGAGATGTCGTGATCAAAGCAACACTGTTTGTGATAATAAAAAATAGTAAACAACCAAAATTTTCATCACTAGGTGAATGGTTAGAGTATGGTGTGTCCATACATATGGAATACTTTGCAGTTTAAGAATGGAGATCTTTATGGAACAATGTCAGAGATACATTATATTAAAAGGCAAAGTATAGAACTGTAGTATCTACTTTCACATGTACATCTGGATCAGTTTACATGTAGAAGGACAAAGACAGATTTTGAGGAAGGAAACTGATTTCCTACATTAAGTAATTTTGTAATTGAATATGAATACATATATTACAATTAGAAAAACAAAATATTTTTTAAAATAATACACATACTCTATTTTTTGACTCACTGGATGTAGACTTCTGTGTTTATAAATTCCATAGGTGAGTCTTTTTCTCATTTAGGTGAAAGTTCTCTGTTCAAGGTCTGCTTTCTTGTGAATTCTTTCTTAATATAGACTCACCAGACCAGTGTGTTTTACCTTAGCATTTACTGAAAACCCCCTACTGGTCTGGTTTCAGAGGTCTGTAGATACTACCTTGTCCTCACATCTGGAGTTTGACCTTTCTGAAAGCTGGCAAGAAATCAGCTTAGAAGTTCTGGGGTAGCCCTTTATAATTCACGTACATGATGGCAATCAGGAGCTATGCTCACATTGTCTTCTCAGATCCTTCTCATACCCTTTCACTCGGACTTCACTTTATTGCACTTCACTGTATTGTGTTTTGAAGATAATTGAATTTTTTACAAATTGAAGGTTTACAAGTTAAAAGTTTATGGCAACCCTGTGTCGGTCGAATAAGTCTATCAGTGCCATTTTTCCAACAGCATCTGCTCACTTTATGTCTCTGTGTCACATTTTGGCAATTCTCTCAATACATCAGACTTTTCATTACTGTTAAATTTGTTATAGTGATCTGTGACCAGTGATCTTTTATATTACTATTGTGATTGTTTTTGGGTGCCACAAACCATGCCCATTTAAGACAGCAGAACTTAACCTGCCAGCTGTTCCAGTCTCTCTTCCTCTCCCCAGGCCTCCCTATTCCTTGAAATTAGGCCATTTAATAACACTACAATGCCCTCTTAAGTATTCAAGTGAAAGGAAAAGTTGTGTCACTCACTTTAGAGGCTAAAAACTATTAAGTTTTAATGAGGAAGGCATGTTAAAAGCCGAAGGCCAAAGATAGGCACTGGTTAGCCACGTTATGAATGCAAAGGAAGTTTCTGAAGGAAATTAAAAGTGCTACTCCAGTGAACACATGAATGATAAGAAAACAAAACAGCCTTTTGCTCATATGTAGAAAGTTTTAATGGTCTGGATAGAAGATTAAACCAGTTACAGCATTTCCTTAAGGCAAAGTCTAATCCAGAGAAGGCCCTAACTCCTCATTTCTATGAAAGCCTCGCAAGGTAAGGTAGCTGCAGAAAAGTCAGCAGAGGTTGGTTAGTAAGGTTTAAAGAAAGAAGCTGTCTTCGTAACTTAAAAGTGCAAGGTGATGCAAGGGGTGCAAGTGCTGGTGTAGAAGGTACAGCAAGTTATAGAAGATCTAGCTGAAATAATTAATGAAGTTGGCTACAGTAAACAACGTATTTTCAGTGTAGATGAAACAACCTTCTATTGGAAGAAGATGCCGTCTCGTCATCTTGCTATGATAAAGTCATAGCAAGAGAGGAGAAGTCAATACCTGGCTTCAAAGGATAGGCTGACTCTATAGGGGCTAAGATAGCTGGTGACTTTCAGTTGAAGCTAGTGCTCATTTACCATTCCAAAAATCTTAGGGCCCTTAAAAATCTAATCTGACTGTTTAAAGGGAATAACAAAACCTGGATGACAGCGCATCTGTTTACAACACAATTTACAACATGGCCCCCTGCATTTTTTGGTCTTAGCAATGTATGGTACTTTCCTTATATCCCTTTTTTCCAGACTATTCTGCTTTCCAGTTTCAGACAAAAACTCTTCAGCTTTTTCTATTGCCCAGTGCATCTCCTTAACAGTAACTTTATCATTTTAAATTTTAATTTATTTCACATGGAAAAACTAATACTTGGTGTGAAAAGATCTGCTGCACACAATAAAGTTACAGTATTTTAAGCCCACTGTTGAGGCCTACTGCTCAGGAAAAAAGATTCTTTTCAAAATATTACTGCTCATTGATAATACACTTGGTCACCCAAGAGCTCTAAAGGAGATGTAAAAGATTAATGTTGTTTTCATGCCTGCGAACACAGCATCATTCTGCAGCCAGTAGATCAAGGAATCATTTTGACTTTCAAGTGTTACTATTTAAGAAATACATTTTGTAAGGCTATAATGGCCATAGATAGTGACTCCTCTGATAGATCTGGGGAAAGAAAATTGAAAACCTTCTGGAAAGGATTCACCATTCTAGATACCATTAAGAACATTCGTGGTTCATTGGAAGAGGTCAAAATATCAACACTAACAGGAATTTGGAAGAAGTTAATTCCTGGCCCTTATGGATGACCTTGAGGAGTTCAAGACTTTAGTGAAGGAAATGCACATGTAGTGGAAATGGCAAGATAATTAGATTTAGAAGGGGAGTCTGAAGAGTAAATTACTGCAATCTCAAAATAAAACTTAAACTGATGAGGAGTTGCTTCCTATGGTTGAGCCAAAAAAGTGGTTTCTTGAGATAGAATCTACTCCTGGTGGAGATACTGTGAAGGTTGTTGAAGTGACAACAAAGGATTCAGAATATTATACAAACTCATTTGATAAAGCAACAGCAGGGTTTGACAGGACTGACTCCAATTTTGAAGTTCTGTGGGTAAAAGGCTATCAAATAGCATGAGTACTACAAAGAAAGCACTTTATGAAAGGAAGAGTCAATGTGGGGAACTTCATTGTTTTATTTTAAGAAACTGTCATAACCACCCGATCTTTCATAATGTACCACCTTCATCAGCCTGCAGCCATCAACATGAAGGCAAGACTCTTCACTAGCAAAAAGATTATGACTTGCTGAAGGTGCAAATGATGGTTAGCATTTTTAGCAGTATTTTTAAGGTATATGTATTGGTTATTTAGACATAATGCTATTGCATGCTTAGTAGACTACATTATAGTGTGAACAACTTTTCTATGCACTGGGAAAAGAGAAAAGTTGTGAGACTCATTTTATTGTAGAGGTCTGGAGGTATGCCTGTATTCAAAAACAGAATGCCTAATCCTGTGTCTGATACTTCACTGTCTTCTGCCTGCAAGCAGCGGTGTTACTCCTTTCCATTTTCTAGCTCTTAACTGTAAGAGTGGAGGGGTGTCTAGGAGAATCTCAACTGTGTTTTTTTCTCTTAAAGAGCTATGAGTTCATGACTCTTGCTTCAGATTTACACTATTCCTAGATTCATTGGGACACCATAGAACAAGTTTGGGTTCTTAAAACTGGCATTAGCCTACTTGCTAAGCAACAAAAATGCAAAATTCTGTACTTGTCAGGGCTTCCCTATTGGCTCAGTGGCAAAGAATCCACCTGAATTGCAGATGTGAGTTTGATCCCTGGGTCGGGAAGAACCCCTAGAGGAGGAAATGGCAACCCATTTTCCTAGCAGTGTTCTTGCCAGGAAAATCCCACGGACAGAGGATCCTGGCGGGTTGCTGTCCATGGGGTTGCAAAGAGTCGGACATGACTGAAACAACTGAGCACACAGCACTTGTCAATTTAAAAGACTCAGAAGACTCCTGGGGCCCTAAAAGCCAAAACTTGGTCACACCTGTTGATTTAATTAACAGCTGTTCATTTGCTAAGTTGCAACCCCAAGGATGCAGCACACCAGGCTCCTCGAACCTCTACCATCTCCCAGAGTCTGCTCAAATTCATGTCCATTGAGTCAGTGATGCTATCTAACCATCTCTTCCTCAGCCGCCCCCTTCTTTTGCCTTCAGTCTTTCCCAGCATGCGGGTCTTTTCAAGTGAGTGTGCTCTCCACATCAGCAGACTCACTGGAAAAGACCAAGTAGATTAAACACCTATACATATTCAAGGTATTAACTGAAAGAAATCATTGTCCGTCACTTCCTTATTTACTGATGACAGATTATAGAGAGGGATCAAGTCAGATCCTTTCCTTGTACAGACTGGAGGGAAATCTCCCTTTAAGTGTTATGTTGTTTGGTCTAGCTCCTAGATCTGTGTGTGTGGCAGGGTCATTAGCTCAGCCCTGCTAGGAAATGTGCATACTGAAGTGCTATAATTTTATTAATTGTGACCTTGGGAGGTTTATTTCCTGTAAATCTGTTGTGTTATCTCTGAGGTGTCAATGACATCTGAATGGCTTATTTTATAGGATGATTTCAAAGATCAAATGAGTTGTGGTAGCACATTAACTGTAAAGTGCAATATAAATGTAAAGTATTTTTTTTCTAGGCATTTTAAATGTGGCATATCAGACTTCCCTCGTGGTCCAGTGGTTCAGAATCCGCCTGCCAAAGCAGGGCACATGGGTTCGATCCCTGCTTGGGAAGATCCCACATGCCTTGGGGCAGCTAAGCCTGTGCACCACAACTACTGATGTCTGCCCTCTAGAGACCAGCCATCCTCAGCTGCTGAAGCCCCGGTGCCCTAGAGCCCATACTCTTGCAACAAGAGAAGCCACTGCAATGAGAAACCTGTGCACCAAAACTAGAGTAGCCCCCACTCTCTGCGACTAGAGAAAGCCTGCGTGCAGCAGTGAAGACCCAGCACAGACAAAAGTTAAAATTAATTTTTTTTAATGTGGCAGATCCAGTTAAACATCTAGGTAAAAATTATAGCAGCTTAACTGATCATAGGTATTTTTGTCTGAAACATCGTGATGAGCCTTAAGAAGACTTGTCCACGGACTGAGATTTCTGAGTTAATTTAGAACTGTTCACCTCTGTGTACACATTGTGATGTTCTGATATATATCTTGACCCTTTGTTCATTGATTTTGGCACTTTTTATGCTATAATTTGGCTGCCAGGATATTTAGAGAGAGTGGCAAATAGAATTGACTAATGGCATTTTTCCATTGTGCTACTACTCTGATCTGAGTTACTTTGAAATTTCCTTGTCAAGCAATTCCAATTGAGAGCCCTCCTTCCAGGTATTACTGCTGGTATTTGGAGACTGCCGTATTCAAGGAGAGGGGATTTCTCTGGACATTATCAGTTTGGAAAGTACATGCAAATGACTGGTCTGTCATAATATTTAAGGGAATGTTGGCTTGTCTGACTTCCCTGGTGGCTCAGAAGGTAAAGAGTCTGCCCACAATGCGGAAGACCCAAGTTTGATCCTTGAGTCAGGAAGATTCCCTAGAGAAGGAAATGGCAATTCACTCCAGTATTCTGGAAAATCCCACAGATGGAGAACCCTGGAGGGCTACAGTCCATGGGGTCGCAAAGAGTTGGTCACGACTGAGCGACTAACACTTTCACTTTGGCTTGTCTGAAAGTGCTTGGTTTTGTGGGAAGAGTGAGTTGTGTATTTAATCCACTTCTCTACTGACTTTGACAAATGGCTTATTCAGGACCCCAGAGATGTACCAGTAAAAAAGGAAAAAACTCACATTGGGAAGCCTGGCTGAGAATCTCCAATATAAAGAATCTAACTTGGAGACGGGTGCTGGGATGAGCTAGTCAAGAAAACTCAAGACAGAAGTGGAGGTCTATTTTCTACATTCTTCACTTCTCATTTGAACTCTTAGGACAATGAGTTTAAATAAGAGGAAAATCAAAAAGTCTCATTCCAGATTTCCCAGTAGCTAGAGATGAGGTAGAAACTGTCGTTATTTTGTAGTAGCAGGACTTTTTGTAAGACAAATACAGCTATTAATGTAGACAACACAGATAAATAGCTCTTAATTCTGAAGCCAGAGTGATAAGACTGCCTTTTCTTTACTTTCTTTAATTGCTTAGAAGAAGGTTGATTAGGGGACAGTTAACTGGTTTGGAGTTGTCTGTAAACCACTGTTCTCTTTCTGTTTAGAAAGGGAGTGGCTTCTAATTTCTGAGTCCAAACTAATGTAGGGAGTTGTGGTACCCTTTGTTATTGAAAGCTAACTGTCAATTTATTTTTCTCTGCACATTAACCAAAGACTGATGATAAATCTTGCAAAGAGAGCACTTGTTCTTGGGAGCAGCTACTACTGCAGCACTTACCCTAAAGAAAAATTAGATTTGTTTTCTTTACTGATAAAATAGCACTTATCGTGGCAATCAGAATTCTGAAAACCTGAAAATACTTGCCTCCGGGAAGAAGAAACAGCCTTGGAATCAGAGGCACAATAGCCAATAATTAGCCAAAGTTGACGTTCAATGCATTGATTAGTCTGTTCAGTAACAGAGGAAAAGGAAAACTCCTGTGGCACTAAAACATAGAGGGGTGGGGGAGGGGAGGGAAGCAAAATCTTGGGTATGTAAAAGAAGAGAAATGAGCAAATGTAAATGAAGAAGAGTCAGCATAGAGGTGTGTTTGAGCTGTGTGGGCAGGGGCATTGGGTGTTGCCATAGACCACACTAAAAGCACCTCAGAAAACTTTCTTCATGTGAAAAGTTCAGAATGCCTTTAGTGGAAGACGTATCTTTATTTTTAATTGGCAGACAGGTTTCTGGAAAACAGGGACAATTACTTTCTTGAATCTCCAGTCTTCAGCAATGTCTAAAATTTTCTAGCAGCCAACCAAATGTTTGTTGTTTCACTAGTCCGAATTGCTCATATGTTCCGAAATGAGAATATCTCAGAATGTAAACTAACTCAACATCTGTAGATACTGTAACTGATTCACAATGGTGAGTCTGATTTTTATGAAAGGTTTATTTCATATAGTCTATAGATGAGCTCTTTCTAAATATATTCTGTCCACATGCCAGTTTAAAAATATGTAGAAGTGTTTATACTTTCACTCAGTAAGACTCCTTTCCCAAGGATGCTAGAAATAAGCAGTTTAACCCCCAAATTGGCACTGCCTTAAATACAGACATGAAACATGGTAGTAACCACTTTCTTGTCTTGGATCATCTGCCATACTTTTGACTCTATAGTTCCTGCTTGGTAGCTGATCTATCAGTTTGTAGATTTCAGCCAGTTTTGTAGATCAATTTTATTGTATTAGTATCTTATGGCGCCACCTACTGACACAGTTGTAGGCTTTATGCCTACCCAGCAGTTAGATGAGTTGTACAAAGGACCGAAGAGAACAGATTTGTAGGGGACTGGAAAAACCCTTAGAGGTTACTGTGTGTGTGTGTGCTAAGTTGCTTCAGTTGTGTCTGACTCTTTGCAACCTGTGGATTGTAGCCCACCAGGCTCCTCTGTCCATAGGATTCTCCAGGCAAGAATACTAGAGTGGGTTGCTATGCCCTCCTCCAGGGTCCCAACCCAGGGATTGAACCCATGTCTCTTATGTCTCCTGCGTTGGCACGTGGGTTCTTTACCACTAGCACCACCTGGGAAGCCCTAGAGGTTATCTAGCTTGATGATATATTATACAAAAGAATACAGGTTTTGTTATCTGTGATATCTTTTTTCTCATACTTACTTCCAAAATCATTAGAGAATCTCATGGTCATTCTGGCATTTTTATGAATCTTTCTCAGACTTAGAAATAAAAAGAATAAAAACAAATGAGAATTAATGGTGGCATTCTTAGAAAAGAAAATCACATAAAAAACCTTAAGGGAACTCAAAAGAGATGGTGCTTAACAATGCAGAAGAATTGTATATATTATATATGCATATACAGAAGGGAAAATTAAACTAGATGTCTAATAAATAGGATAAGCTATTTGCCATAGTAAAAATCCAAGTCGAATACTTTGGTGAAATTGAAAAACATTCAGAGAATAGGAGAAAACATGGATCAGCGGGTTATATATATTTTAGGTTTGATGTATAGACCTTATTTTTGGGAAGATTGCTTTTCTTTCAAATTAATGTAATACTTTAGATATCATAAGTAAAGAAGTATTGGGAGTTATTTTTAAACTTAGAATGAGTATAAAAGTTTTAAGTGGATGTGCAGGCATAAAGTTTTGCTGTGAGATTAGTTGGAGCTCTTTTAGAAAACTAACTTTCTAGTTCAACATAATCAGAAAACTCTTGGCTATTGAAAATGAATAGGCATAACATTTAATAACAGCATTGGGCCCTATTAAAGTCATTTTTTATATCCCTGGTTTTCTTATCCACATATTCCTCTAAGAAGAGTGCCCTAATGTCCTTTTTATTTCCTTTATCATTTTAGCAGCGTCATCCTTTATACCAGAAAGCTGGCGGGCACTATGGGGAAAAAACAAAACAAGAAGAAAGTGGAGGAGGTGCTAGAAGAAGAGGAAGAAGAATATGTGGTGGAAAAAGTTCTAGACCGTCGAGTGGTAAAGGGCAAAGTGGAGTATCTCCTAAAGTGGAAGGGGTTCTCAGAGTAAGTTTGATTCACCCAGAAAGATCTGTTCATCCGATCACCAACTGTCTCTCAGGAGACTGATAATGTGCATGACACAGGGCACAGGGTGCTCTGATGGGTACATTGTGACTCTGGCTTGGCCTCCATGGCTTATAGTCTAATTAGGAAAATGATCTACATATACGAAATGCTATCATGCATGACCAGTTTCTGATGAGCAGTTTTGTGTGTGGCTTAAGACTGATGCAAGTTTGCAAAGAGAAAGTAAACTTTCTTTTGAATGAGGCAGCTTTCGATTTGTGTTAATACTAAAAAGCCCCCTACCACTTACCAAGAAATTTGAACTTTGTCAAGTTCTTGGTCTTGGACAGAATCTAGTTCTCTTCCAAGTACAACAGCTCTCGTTCTCCTGTGCCTCTCGGTGGAGTGTGTACTAACTTTGTGACTCTTGTGCCTCTGGTTTCAGTGAGGATAACACATGGGAACCAGAAGAGAACCTGGATTGCCCTGACCTCATTGCTGAGTTTCTGCAGTCACAGAAAACAGCACACGAGACAGATAAATCAGAGGGAGGCAAACGCAAAGCTGATTCTGATTCGGAAGATAAGGGGGAGGAGAGCAAACCAAAGAAGAAGAAAGAAGAGGTAAGACTTGAAGTAAGAATTTTTACTAGCCCAGAATTCATGCTGCTGTCAAAGAAACTGATAGCCAGATAATTTCAGCACTTTTGTTCTGCTGCTGCTTGGATCTCAGTCCTTTTGCAGTCTTAGATAGGCTAATGCTTTAAAAATGTCTGGGGGCTCTCATGAAGCCACATAATCTACTCATATCTGAGGTTTAAGAACAAGTAAGTGCAAGGGTATTTTGTGTGAGGAGATGCTGTCAATGTTTTAATCATTTCAGGTTTTCATCCATTCAGTACCATAAAGTAAGGTACCTTTTGAGGGTGAAGAAACAATTGTGAACATTTATTTTGCTTGAGATGAATGTCCCTTTTTACACATGGGGAAACCTCAAGCACATCAAAACTTGATGGAATAATCACTCTGATTCTAAAAGCCTTGTGACTTAGAGCCAAAGAATTGGTGAAATGTTGGCAGAAGGATTTGATTACATTGTCATCAAAACAGGAGTAGCTCTAGTCTGGAAAACAATCCCATACAGTTAAAATTGTTCCATCTGGTTTTTACAGTCAGAAAAGCCACGAGGCTTTGCCCGGGGTTTGGAACCAGAGCGGATTATTGGAGCTACGGACTCCAGTGGAGAACTCATGTTCCTAATGAAATGGTGAGTCTGCCAGTGGCTCTGTGTGGTGGTGTTTTTCTCCTTCTTCTCATCTGTTCCATGTCAAAGGAAAAGAGGTAGACCTTGGAAATTCTAGTTGCCCAGGTGTGAAATCTTTAAGATGGCATAGTCCTTCAATAATTACCCTCGGCCTGACTGCCAACCTGGTCTCATGAGTTACAGGTAGGGCCCTTAGGATTCTCAGATTTTTACCCCCCACCCTTTTTTTTTCTTTTTTTTTAAGGAGGTGGGACAAAATCTAGAGTGGAGAGGTATATACAGGAAGGAATCACATTTCATTTCTGTAATAAAGGGGGAAAAAATGAAATGTGATTGAACCATCCTCCCTTTCCACCACCTTCTTAATAGAGATCGGGCTAGCCCCAGAATCAGAAATTCTGTTAACTTCTCAGGGTTAGGAAAGAATTTCTGAAGCTCTTCCTTTGTCCTGGTTAGATCCTTTCCAGTTGGTGCAAATTTTCAATTGCAAAGTCTGCCAGCAGGGGTCAGCAAGGCCCCTTTACTAAGCACAGAGAAGCCTGCTTTTCTTCACTATAACCGGTGATAGTAGTACTCCATAAAACATCTTAATGAAAGCAGTTGTCCTGAGACTCTTAAGAACTATAATTAACCCAAAGTTCTCTACTCTGTCCAAAAGGAAGACTTTTCTTCCCTTTTTCTTGCTTGTTGGAAATGCTTGTTCTCCTCTCCTCAAAATGGAGCTCAATCACCACCTTTAAAATATAAATTAGGAGTGAATACTTCTAAGCCTTTGCCAAGGAAGCATTATTCTAGGGACTTTATCCCTTTATCAGTCTAGAACCTTCTTGGAAACTTGTATCTATACTAATTTCTCTCCTTTAGAAGGTGGCAAGAGAGACCTAACTTGAACACTGAAAGCCAGTGTCATAGCTGGCTGCTGCTCCTGCTAAGTCGCTTCAGTCGTGTCCGACTCTGTGCGACCTCATAGAAGGCAGCCCACCAGGCTCCCCTGTCCCTGGGATTCTCCAGGCAAGAACACTGGAGTGGGTGACTAAACCTCTTCTTTTTTTCCCATGCATTCCCTAGGTGTTTATTGAACCTGACCTTCTTTTAGCTTATTTATTGCTTGCCTGTAGGAGAAAAGTTAATTTTAAGGAGCTGCATATGGGGGAAAAGAATTAATACCAGGAGTTACTCAATCCAGTTACGATACACTTGTGTGTGGCTGTATGTGACCAGTCTGAGTAATGGTAGCACTTCCTTATTGCTTGACATTACATCCCTTTGGTTGACTCACTAGTATGTGTAAAGATTATAGCTGAATGTAACTGCAAGTTAAGATTGGATGTTGATTATAAAACCAAGTTAATTTTAAAGTTATTTCTCCTGGAGAATGGAGATACTTGTTCATTTCCCTAAAGTAGCTATTTTTCTGTGCAGTGAAATGACTGAACTGTTACCTCAGAGGCTGTTGTTGGATTGTCAGCAAGGGGTAGGCTGCTTCAGGCTCCCATACTGTTATACTTCTTTGCCCTCCCATTCTCTTACCTGTTGTTCAAAAACATCCTTTCCTGGCTTACTCTTCCCTGGATCAGTGGGGCTGTGGGGCTTAGGTATACATGTTGCTGGGGTGCCAGAAGTCTGGTGTGGAGCCTCATCAGAGATCCCCTCATACATGTATCTGTCTGCTGCCTGCCCTGTGCTATGCTTTCATCTAGGATGTTCCCAATGGCCTGAAGAGAGAGCTTATGCCTAAGTCCCTTGTAATATGTATGTGGTTTTCAATTTTTGAGAACATTTTAAAATTCAGAAAAATATAGAGAATTACATAACAGTCCCTTTATTTTCTTCCTCCCAGTCTTGAAGCACCATTTCAAAGCACCTGGGAGTTGTGGCCTATCTGTGTGCGCATGGTATTTGGTAGTGTTAAACAGTGTGATTATGAATCAGCAAGAAAGTCTCCACCTGCATTGGCTCTGGCCAGAGCCAGACTGGTATTAAATCTTATTATCCAGCATGGTATTAAATCCTGTTAGCAGGCCAGGATCTCTCCATGGGCTTTTGGTAGCTGGGATATGGCTTTGGGGGAATATGGTAGCCTTCCTTACTCCTTCAGAGAATCTGAGAGTGTCATGTTTTTTATGTGTGGGGGTGTTCAGAGGTTCCCAGGGGTTCAGAGTTAGCTTTTGACAAAGAGGGTATTTTCAATGGGAGAAGATATCCGAGGATATTACTTGACGAAAAGCTGCTAGTAAATGATGCTTTTACCCCATGTTATCATCCTTCCCCGGCCTGACTTCTGGAATTAATATATTAATATTTTTAAAGCCCAATTTCTTGGGAGATCCATGTTAGGAGACCACCAGCACCTGGTCTCAAAGTCTCTTGTGCTTTGTTCTACAGGAAGAACTCTGATGAGGCTGATCTGGTCCCTGCCAAGGAAGCCAATGTCAAGTGCCCGCAGGTTGTCATATCCTTCTATGAGGAAAGGCTGACGTGGCATTCTTACCCCTCAGAGGATGATGACAAAAAAGATGATAAGAATTAACTTTCTTGAATACCAGCCCCTGTCACATCTGACTGTGGGTTTCAAGTGGGGAAAGAAGGAGTTCTCCTTGTCTTGACACCATAAAGGTGGCTTGAGAAGATGTCCTTTGAAGAGCCAGTATAGTTTCTGTGCCCTACAGCAGCCCAAGGGCTTCAAAGCCGTTCCATGCTGTACAGTTTGCACACCCATCCCGGTGGAGGGGAAGGAAGGTCAGTGTTTCAAGGCAACCCGTTCTGAACTTTGCTTTTAAAAAAAGCAAAGGGCCTTCTATGAAGGACAAAACATAGAATGGGATGTGGGAGAGCAAGAGATACTGTAGATCTTCAAAGAGCATCTCCACAACCCACACAGCCTTCTTCCTGATAGTGTTAACTCTGCATTTTTACAGCGTAGCATGTGTGTAGTTTTTGGCTATTACTGGTGTATTATTTGGGGTGGGTGGGGTGGGGTGGGAAAGAAGGGAGATGGGTTAGGATCATTTTTGTTAAAATTTGGGGAAACAGTGAAACAAAGGAAAGAACAACTAATGATGATTGGGTTGTGTCCAGAATATTGTATCCTTTCAAAAAATGTCATTGGCAACCTAAATGAGGACTGTGAGAGACTGTTTAAAAGCTGTGAATGCCTGAAACTTAGAAGCCAAGGTATTCCCTGCCTGAGCTTAATGCTGTTCCCAACAAAGGAATAAGAAGCTACCAAAGCTGCCATTTGGGGGATGGAAACTAGTTGAGGAGGAAAAGTCTTATTGGAGTGTATACACAGGCAGATCATTCTGTCTTAGAGGTGCTACTCATGAAACTGACAAGAAGACCCTTTCTTTTCCTATTGTGAAGTTACAAATATCAGCTTCTCCATCCAAGCCACTGGTGAGGTATTTAGGGAAGGGCAGAGAGTGGTATAGGAGGTAAGTGAGTAGGGAAAGACAAGGGCCGGTGCTCATAGGGTGGGAAACTCTTGGAGCCTCTGTTTTTTGAACTTTGAAACCATTGGTGGCAGGGTTCAGTCACTGACAGCACAAGTTCAAGAGTTGAATGATTTCAAAAGCCCTGGTCTCAGGAGAAGATAAATATTCATACTGGGGCAGTGGTTCACTTTAAAACAAAATAAATTTTTTAATCCTAAGAACTAACTAAAATCCAAAACGCTGTGAGTCATGAGATCCATCAGTTGTTGACATCGTCTTGAGCTGCATCTAGAACTCCATTGTAATTTTTAGGCGTGTGTTAGGTTTTTGTGAAAACTTTTGTTTAAATGTAAACTTCATATCAACTGTCAGTTTTTTGTCTTAATAAAACTATATAGATTTATAATCCTTGATTTTTGTCTTGTCTTGCTGGAAACTCTCCTTGCCTTTTATTATAGATTGACCCTCTTTAGGAACAACCTGCACACTTGAATGGTTTTTCAATACTATAGGCTGGAAAATCTGGTATCTGGCGTGAGTCTTCTGAGTGGTCTCACCATATTAATTTAGTATTTACTGAGCATTTACAATTTCTACAGAGACTGTCACGTCATTCTGTCCTCATACTGCTCAAAATGTGTTTAGCAGTCTGTGACCTGGTAGCAGTTCCAAACTGTGATACATTTGGAAACACAGATTTGGGGGTTAACTTTAGATCCTGACTAATGTTATCATAGATTTGTATGACCTTGGCTAAAGCCAACTTCTCCAGACTTTTCAGGTATTGGTCCTGTGATTGATCAGTGAATTAAAATGTCATCCATTTTCTGCATATAATTCTAGAGCCCAAACAGAACTAGATTCTTTTTTTTGGCTGCGCTGGGTCTTTTGTTGCTTTGTGCAGGCTTCCTCTAGTCGGGGCAAGCAGGGCCTACTCTTTGCAGCACACTGGCTTCTCGTTGCTGGGGGCTGCTCTTGTTGACAGCACAGGCTTCAGTAGCTGCAGCATGCAGACTCAGTAGTTGGGGTGTGCAGGCTTTATTAGAACATGGGCTCAGAACTTGTAGTGTACAGGCTTAAGTTACTCCGTGGCATGTGGAATCTTCTGGATCATCCACTGCACCACCAGGTAAGTCCCAGGACTGGATTCTTGTCAGTTACAAAAGGGGAAATAGGATTTCCACTGAGATCAATTCAGCTCTACTCAATAGTTAAGGCATTTGTTCCAAATAAACTGAGTGTAGGACTTTCCTGGTAGTCCAGTGGTTAAGAATCCTCCTGAAATGAAGGGGACGCAGGTTCTGTCCCTGGTCCAGGAACATCCTACATGCCATGGAGCATTTAAGCGCATTCCCTACACTGCTGAGCCTGTGTACTCTGGAGCCTGTCCTCTGCAACAAGAGAAGCCATCACAATGAGAAGTCCACGCACAGCAACTAGAGAGTAAGCCCGTCCACTGCAACTACAGAAAGCCGGGGCACAGCAACCAAGACTCAGCATAGACAAAAATAAGTTTGTTTTTTTTTTTTAAACCACATTATTTCCCAGGGAAGACACTGGAATTGATAATGCATGCAATGAAAACTGAAGCGAAGGGACACAATTTTGTTATCTTTAAAAGCCAATTATCACACATTTCTAGACTCAAGAATGAAGGATAAATTCTCAAGTGATTGTTGAAGCCACAAATGCATGCAAAAGTGTTAGGGAAAAAATATACATAGACACAACAAATCTTAAGTCTCCTTTCAGAAAATATTCGTAGAGCATGTCTTCAGATGTGCAAAAACATATGTCGGACGCCTTTGACAAAACTACATCATAGACCTCTAGCCCAAGAGTCAAGGAGGTATATATGTTGCCCTAGTTACCATTACAGAAGAACAAGAGCTAACTGATTTGATGACAGAATCATTGTCTGACACTGGCAAAGCCAGTCAAGAAAAAATACCTTGCTCCTTTACTGCCTTTAGTTTCAAGTTAATAAATACAAAAACACTCAGGCTCAGGAGTAACTTTCTGCTTTCCAATGGCATTTGAAAGTTTTGACTACCAATTATAAGTAATTTTTAAATAGTTGAGTTTTTAAGTACTTATTTTCAGATGTAATCTTATATTCCAGAACTCATTCAGACTGGAGTTCAACTGATTTTAACCCTTAGCTAGTTAGCATTGACCATATGTACACAACACATTTACAGTCTATGGTCTGTGACACTGGGAATCTGTATTATAAGGTATAGTTATTTTCCTCTTAGAGAAAGGGGTAATGCTAGAAGAAATTGCTGCGTCAAAATTTGGTGGAACTCTGAAATCCAAATTTCTGCAATGGCTCCAAATCCTGAACTATGTATGGAGCTGGGCTGTTTGAGATCAAATCTATCTGATCAAGTCATATTAATCTGATGTGCATGCAAGTTAGCCTTCTCATAAAGATGTTCTCATTTAAAACTCAGAACTGATAGGAATGAACTAAGTCTAGGCTCAGTGTTTTCCCGCCACTAGAATTTGATTGAAATACAAATACCACTACCAGGCCAGCATTCAGCTTACTAAGTAAAAGGAAGTCTTGGCTTCCTTCTCCTTTTCTTTTAGCATCCTGATGTCTGGTGTGTGGTAAGAAGTTTGATATAGGACCTTAAGGTCCTTAGACAACCATCAGTCTCTGATTTGCACATCACCTTGGTATGACTGTGCAGCAAGGTTTTCTCTAAAAGTTAGTGATTCCCTAGCCAAAGAGTTCAGAGTCATTTTCTCATCCGTATGACTTAATCGACTTGGCCTTGGGCACCTCCTTTTGAGTAAACTGATGGGTATTGAAAGCAAATGAAATCGGAAAAAAAAAAAAAAAAAAAAAAAACCCACCCTACCGGGATAAAAAACATAGTTAGTAGTAGGCCCTGCTTGAAGAAAGTAGAGCAAGGAATGTTTCTAAGGCTTTTCTTTTTTTTTTTTTTGGCTTAGGCCAGTTAGGTGGCAGAACTCTGAGGCAAGGCTAAAACATTTAAGTTTACAATATATGCTGACTAGTTTTTCTTAATAAATAGCTAGTGTTAATTCACCAACTGGTCTGAGTCTGCATTCTGACCTTGTTGGTTTGCATAGTTTGTGATAGTACCAAAGCTGCTGTTCATGCCATGAGGATTTTAAAATCCTAGTTGACTGACCAGTCCTGCCCTGTTTACTGTTTTGCACAGCCACAAATCAGGCTGGGCTACTTGGGGGCCTGGCTCTGGGACATGGGCCTATAGTTGCAGTTACTGCTTCAGCCCCTAGCTGAAGATTGGAAGGCTTGTTAAGACAACTGAATTAGCCTCATTAAATGTGTTTAAAAGGCAGAGCCCCAACACTTGGGTCTTTTCTCCCTCTCTTCAGATGAACTAGATTTTATTTCCTTGGTTAAAACAGCAACTGGAATTAGTAACAAATACCATGCAGCCTACTCCATTATACAGTTAGATTGGAAAAGAACCAGCTTTAAGACTTAATACGTCTGCACATTCAAAAAGGAAGACAAGGGTTTCTATCCTACTGATTGTGAAAATACACCTCTTCAGCAAGGGCCCATATTCTCACTCCACTGGCGACAACTTGTACACTAGATTTGTTTTTCAACTAATTCAGGCAGACATGAACTTTCCAAGTCCTAGATCTAACAAGGACTGGAACTCAAACCACACGTTAAACTTCACATGTATCCCCACATGCTCATTCTCTACTGTAAGGTTCAGAACTAGAGGAAAGAAGAATGACACCTCTGTGTGAGGAGTGGAAGTGAAAGGGGGTGTTGGTACACACAAAACGACAAGCTGAAGGTCTGAGTCCCTTTCACTTCCCAGGTAGATCAGGGATAGGAAAAAAAGGCTTAACCACTCATCATAATCAGTAATCAAACACATGGATTTTGCTAGAGCATGTCTACACTGGGTTGTGAAAATGACTTCCAGGAAGGCAGATGGTACCCCTTTCAGTACCTGCATAGCATCAATGCCCTAGAACTATATATTCAGCCTGAGCTTCTGAAGCTGTTGCTCTAGGTCAGTCCCTACTGGATGAGTTAAAATAGGGTGGTGGAGACACTTTTCTACAAGGCACTTGTTTTTCCAGCTACTTGCCAAACAGACCTAAGAGCAGGTCTGCTGTAGCTGTGGGTGGTAAAAGCAGGGATGAAGGCAGCCTAAGACAGGACTCCATGGTAAGTACCTCCTCATTCAACGGCTGTTTTTAATAGTTCAGCTTTCCCCAGGACGAGCAAGGAGTCAGCTCTGAAGGCCAGGTCTTGACACTGGAGCATGTCTCTAGATTTCTATTTTCCCCCTCAGTTCTGTGGGGTTTTTATCTATTTTTATTGAAGATCTATTTTGATACTGAAATAGCCCTGGTTTCAGTAGTGAGACCTTATGTGGAGCAGAGACTGAAACAATGGATCTGGGACTTTCCTGGTGGTCTAGCAATTAAGACTCCGTGCAGGGGGTAAGCGTTGGATCACCCATTGAGGAACTAAGACCCCACATAGCCTGGGGGGAAAAAAGAAAAAGGATCTACTTCCACTGCCTTACATAGTTGAAGATGTGTGGGAAAATCAATTTGAATGACACCTAGAACTAAAGTCAAGACAAAGCAAGCTTTTGACCCCTCCCCAAAAAGACACCCAGAAGTTTGGTCCTGAGGCCCACTCATCCCCCTATGAACTCCAGGACCTTGCGTCACTTCCTGTCTCAGGTGCAACAGCTTTCACAGGCCTTGCTTGAGTTCTCATATCTTCTTCCTGCCAGAAAAAGCCTTGAAGCTGGAACACCCACTCCACCTGCCAACAGCAAAAAGAGGTCAGCCCCACAGCAGTGCTGACCAACTTGGCCCAAAGCCCCAGCTAATCAGCAAGCTCCCAGACACAGCTGTACATCTCTCCATAAGGGGACATGAGGGAAGGGGGTGACCAAAACATACTTTCTCAGACCAGAAGCAACACTAGCAAAGGGGAGGTAAGGCCTTTTCTCTTAAAATCCTTAAAAAAAAAAAGTTTTAAAAGTTGCAAAACTAAAGTTAAAGCCTAATTGTGTACTAAACAAAAATACATATACACGTTTCTAGAAAGAATTCAAAGACATTACTCTGAATTTTACTTGTCACAGTTTTCTATATATTTTTGTCAGCAGTTTTTCCAACTTAATTTTTAGCCTTTTTTTCCTTTAAAATCTGTTTTATTTGGTTTACAGTCAGTTTTGTTGTTCAGTTGCTAAATTGTGTCCGACTCTCTGCAACCCCATGGACTATAGCACGCCAGGCTTCCCTATCCTCTCCCAGTTTGCTCAAATTCATGATTCATGTCCATTGAGTCCGTGATGCTACCTAACCATTTCATCCTCTGCTGCCTTCTCTTTTTGCCTTACGAAACAGCTCTTACTTGATAGGACGGACCAACCCCTTCCAACTAGAGTTGGGGCAGGAGAGGGTAGGAAGCCATTGTAAATTGAAACAAATTAAGAGCTCAGCCTTATTCCCAGAATTCTATTCCACCCTACAGAATAAACTCTAGTAGCAGCAGCAGCAGCATCACGGAACCAGGTCACACAGTGGTACATGGGGAGTTCCAGATCACAGGTTTTCATGATGGAGAACACAGCCTCCAGCCCAAAACCTTGTCTGGTAATCTCACAGACTGCCAAGTGGCCGTTCATTACTTGGGCATTTGTAAAGTACCTACCATAGATGGGCATGAGGCAGTTCTAAGAACCATCTGGTACCTTAAAGCATTCACCACTTCATACGCTTTTGGTTTTTTGAGGGAGAAGATTCTGGTCACCTCAGCCGGAAAGGATTTCAAATGCCTTAAACCCTGGGGTCACATTGTCTGTTTCTCTAATTCTGGGGCCCTGCTGTTACAATGCAGTGCTCGGCGTGTGCCAGTCCGTCCATCTCTCAGGTTTCCATCACTCTCGTCACCGTGACTACACTCCAGCTGGCAGGTGGGACCACCAGAGAAGTTAACAACACAGTCAATGTTAAAAATGTAGTTTGCCGCAGGGGGACAGGTAATGAGCTGGGCCATATGACAAAACCCACCTAGCCCTGTGAGAAAAAGTCCAACGGACACTGAATTCTTCCTCTAAAAGGATTCAGCTGGCAAACAAAAAGGTAATAATAAACTCCTTTTTGGAAGATTTAATGCAGTTTTTAAGACTGTACTGTCAACCTCCCCCACTCTTCACCCACCTTCCCATAAGAGCTTTGCCTTAGCCACATGGTCAGTGCTCTCCTCTTGGGGCCTATTTCCTTTACACTCAGTTTAAATTCAAAATAGGGAAAAACTGCACTTGAGAATGAATCATTCATTTTATTTTATTTTGTCATGTGCTCACAGCATCTTTCTTTCTCTCTCTCTCTCTCCTCTCCCTGGCAGGTCACAGAGATAAATTAAAAATAAATCTACAAGGAAATAATTTATAAAAGCACTTCCCAGGCTCATGCCTTCTATCCCTACTGCTCAGTTAGAACACCTCCCCCTCCAAGTGGGGAAGAGAATCAGTGCTTCCCCCACTTGAACTCATTCCTGTTAGTCTGGGGCAGACCATGCTCTAGACCCAGGCAGAGGTGGGGACAGCAGTAGGCAACAAAGACACTGGGGTCCAGGAACCACCTGGTCACCTTGGCACTCCCCTCTCTGCCTCCCCCAGGCAGTCCGCCGGAAGCTCTTGCTAAACCGGGGTACGGAGAAGCTGCCTGTGGCCAATAGCCTTGCGGAAGGGGTACCCTCAGCCCCTCTTACATGCACTTCTCATTCTCCTAGAAAGAAACCCAAAAAGAAAGCAGACAGAGACCTCGGGACAGAGGAGAAAAATCCCAAGTGTTCACACGATTACATGGAGTCTTTATGGCAAACAGAACATTTAGCAGCTTTGAATATTGGGGTATCTCCTTTTTACTCAACACAAGCATTCTAGACCCTATAAGTGAAACAGGGCTCAAACCCTAAAAAAAAATCAAAGCGCAAGAAACTCTAAAAGGACTAGTTTTTGTCGTTGTTGCTGGGTTTCATATTTTTTGTCTTTCCAGTGACAAGCCCAGTTGGTAGGGGAGGCCTGAGGGAAGGGTCACTCCCCAGTGTTGTGCTGAATACTGCCTGGCTTCTCCACATCACCCCCCTGCCTCAGAGCAGCTCCCAGGAGGCTGCAGGCCCAGCACCCCAGCTGCAGAACTCCAGGCAGCCGGTGAGGGGCAGGGGCACGCGGGCAGGAAGAGAACAGCGTTCGCATGCAGGCTCTGATGGAGATGTGGGAGCCTCAGCGCAGGGGTGACTGGGCACAGAGGAAGTTGGATGGCAGGGCAGTTGAGTGACATGCTTGGTTGGGGCTGCTGCAACACAGGGCCTGTGACCCTTGCCTGTTTACTATTTCATCCTAACTCTTCAAGTCAGTGTCGGGTCCCAGTGGCTCCCCTATGACCAAAACCTCACAGAAAATATCATCCAAGAGCTCCCCTTCAGGGATGCCAAAGTGCAGGGGCAGGAGAGCTCAGAAGCCCCTTCCAGAACCCACTCCGTGTTCCACCCCTCGCCTGGGGTGAAGTGGGGTTTACTCACACCAAATGATCTAGTCTCCCCTAAAACCTGATGCCTGGAATCCTGGCCAGAGCCAACTTAACCTGCCCTTTGATTTTCTTCCCGCTTTGATTTTTCTTCCCCTTCTTTCCTTCCCTTCCTTCCCGGAAATGAGACTGACTTTCTACTACTTCCCCCTCCTCTCACAAGTCCCTTCCTTCCCATCTGCCGGCCTCCAGCAATGCCAGCACCACCCTTCCCCTGAAGGAAAGGGGCAGGGGTGAGGGCCCTGTCCACCCAAACGGTCTGGCCACTTCCACCCCCCTCAGCGGGGGAAGCTGAACCAGACAGCGCCTGCCTCTTCCTGTCCACTGACCCGCAGTCATCCCCTCTGAGAAGATCTATTGGATAAGAAGGCATTAAAGTCCCCGCTGTAGGTCCAGGTCCAGGCCCAGCCCTTCTCCAGTTCCCATCTCGGTGAGCGTCAACCCCCTTCCTCCCCAGGCTCACTTTCTCCGGTCCTTCGGCTTCCTCTCCTGCCGCCGGGCCTGCTGGTCGGCCAAGGTGCGGGGGATGAGGAGGACGCTGCCGTCCCCGGCGTACTGGAGCGCGTACTGACTGGGCGAGTAGGGCCGCCCGTTCTCATCCCGCAGCCGCCCAAACACCTCCTGGTACAGGCTCTGGACCTTCTGCTTCATCTGCCGCAGGGACCGGAGGAACTCCACCTTCTCACGCAGCAGCCGAGCTTTATCGCGCTGCAGGTCCTCCACGTCCCGCTCCAGGTTCAAGATGGTGTCCAGCTTGCGCTTGCGGCAATTCTGCGCCGCCATCTTGTTCTTGCCGCGGCGCCGGATGTCACGGATGAGGCTCAGCTGGGCCTCGCTCAGCTGGTACTTGGACAGCAGCTCGTTGAACTCCTCCACAGGCAGGTTGATGATCTTGTCGTTGGTAAACGGGATCTTCATGGCTCGGGCTCGATGCTCGTCCCGGCTCATCTGCTTGTCCAGGAAGTCGGCCTGCTTCTCCTTGCTGCCCTTCTTGAGAGTGCTGGGGGGTGGCAGGTCGGCGGAGTCGAGGGCACTGGGCGCCATGTTGTACGTGTGGTTGTGCCCAACGTGCTCCAAGTAGGGCAGGCAGGAGAGCTGAGACGGGTCCTGGTAGCTCATGCGGCAGAACTTGGAATACTCAGGCTGGTAGCCCACAGCGCCCTCAGCCTCTTCCAGATCCAAGGTCTCAGAGTCTGAGCTATAGCCAACTGCACCTTCCTCAGAAAAGGAGGAAGAGGCTGAGGAAGAAGCAGAGGAGGACGAAGAGGAGGAAGAAGAGGAGGAGGAAGAGGAGCTACCTTCGGAGCTGCTCAGGGAGGAAGGGCTATGGCTGGAGTCCAAGGAGAGGCCTGAGTCAGAATCAAATTCTTCTTCGAGCTGGGAGGCCTGCACTGGGTTAAAGCCTTCTTCTATGGCCAGGTCCATCAAGCTGATTTCATCCAGCATGGCTTCATCTAATAGACCCCCCAGCGGATCAGGCAGCTCAGGGCCAGCTGTGTCGTTGGCCGTGCCATTGAGCTGTGGCGGAAAGAAGAGCCCCGCCAGGTTGGTGGAACCAAAGGTGGAGTTGAGGCTGGTGGAATTGCTGGGGACCAGCGGGAGCAGCGTGGAACTGCTGGCCACAGGCAGGCTCTCCACCTCTGGGCTGAAGAGTGAGAAGTCCTGGCTGCAGCCCCCCAGGGATGCCTGATGCAGGCTGACATTCTGATTGATGGGAGTGTTGGGGGCAAGGCTGTAGTTGGTGCTCAGTGGGTCTCCTGGAGGGGCATTATACAGGACTTCACTTGTTGATGTGTTCACTTCCATGGCCTGGGAGGAGAGACGAGCGTCACCATTCACTCTGGGCAGATTCCCTCCCCTGGTGTGGCTGGGGGCTCACACTAGCAGGCACCCAACACAGGCATGGCCGCCTGGGTATAAATGCAAGAGATGGGAAACCAGAGCCCATCAAGTGGGGCTGGGAGCAGCCTCAGTTCCCAGCCCCACTTGATCTACCATGCCTGGCAGAGATGGGTTCCTCCCTGTGAACTTCCCCCAAGGCAGGACTGATGGGCTCCCGGTCACCTCTGGTCAGACTCCCCCAGCATGGAGGGAGAGGAAAAAAGCTCCTGACACTGCAAAATCAGCACAGTGAAGAGAACACCTGGGCCTGCAGCAAGACAGCCTAGCTGCACCACTTGCTGGAAGACCAGAAGCATTTCACTCAGCCTCTCTCTGAGTTCAGTGTCCTCACCTTTAAAATAATAAAAGGGCTGGTGAGATGATGAGAAGGCCAAGTGACATGACAATGGCTGCAAAGGACTACAGGAATGTCAGCCTGTTTTAATGCTCAATCTAGGAAACCGCTAGCCACATGATTACCTGCCTGAAGGAAAGGAAGAAGGTGCACCTAGGAGGCAGGCCTGCGTTAGAAGCCTCAGTCCCAGGGCTGCTTTTCCCAAACCCCAATCCTGACTGCACCCACTACTGCCCCAGTGAGACACCTGGACAGTGACATCTCAGTATCCCCACTTTCCTTATCAATCAGAAAGGTGTTACTCTTTCTTTACCCAGAAGTGGAAAAGCAACTGAAAATGAAGATACCCCACACAAAGTCCGACATGTTTGTGCCTGGTTCTGATAATCCTACCTGCATTTCCATGATGGACATGAGATCTTGCCACTGCTGTTCCAAATCAAATGGCGACTCTGTCCCAGTCAGCAGAGGAGACAAAAGGTTGTTCTGAAGACCTGGGGGCTCACTCTCACTAGGCACTGCTTCTGTTATGCTGGAAATGTCTGCCGGAAACTAGGGCAAAACACAGAGAAGGTTTAACAGGGGAAGAGGAAAGACCACCTTCTGCTTCCTCCCAGAGACTACCGCCTGAGGCTCTGTATCTTCCTTCCTCTGCATTCACCCCCAGCAGCCAGGACAGGGCCAACACCAAAAGCTGGCCCCTCAGGCAGCCGCAGACACACACCACGTGCAGGCTACCCTGCTGGCTCAGTGGGCTCTCCCTAGAGTCCTGCTCACCTCAGCATTCTCCCCAAAGGGGCAGGTGGCCTCCAGCAGCCTAAGGCACTCTTCCAAGGACAGGGCTGTCTGGTCCTCCCCACCAGGCACCTGTGGCAACAGCAACTGTTAAGTCTGACTGACCCAGGCCTTGGCTGCCTGTGGGCCAAAGCCCCTTCCCCAGCCTTTCCAAGGGAAAGCTGGAAGGAGGCCTTGTGTGGTCGTAGGGCTACACTCTCCCTACGTCCCCAGGCTGTCGGCTGGCCGCAAGTCCCAAACTCCAGGGGAGAAGAGAGAGAGTGGGAGGGTTCTGATGCAAGCAGAGAGCCACTAGGTGCTCTGCCTCCCCTGTGCTGTTCTTTATAAGGTGTGGTCCCTCCACTGCTGCTGCGGCTCTTCCACTCCCACTTCCTCAGCCACCACTGTGACTTAGAGATCCCAACCCAAGAGATACACATTCAGGCCCATCCCATACACACACACTGCCTTCTCTAAAGAGAAGTTTCTAGAAGTAGGCAGAGGGGGGAGTACCTGCTCAGGGAAGCTCTCCCCAGTCTCTCCATCCACTAGCAGGTTTCGTGCCAGAGCTTCTGCACCCTCGCCTGGCCACGTGTCCTCTTGCTCGGCCCCATCTCGCAGTTCCTTATCCACATCCTGCTCTTTCTGGCGATGACTGTAGTCAAAAATCTCACGCCCAGCCCCCAGGTCAATATCCTGTCGCCAAAGGATGTCAATCAGATCTATGTCCTGAAAGACAGAGCACCATGACTTTAGCTATGGGGTCCAGGGGCCCCTCCCTGTCCTGTCCCTCAGAAGTCCCTCCAAGCATCGCCCCAACTACTCCTGGCTGGGGTCGCTCCCAATCTACACCTGCCAGCTTCCACTGCTGTCCCCTCCGCACCAGCAAGGATTCGTTCATCTACTTCCAGACACCAGCCTCCAAAACAAAAGAGAGCTAGCAAAAACCTCTGCATGACTATCATCACACTAGCCTGTGCACTTAGGATCTGGACCAGAAACACAGCCAGGCCAAAAGGCAGGGCAATCTCACCACAACCTAAGAAGGAAGGGCGAAGCAGAAGACACCTCTCATTTTGGCAATGGGAATCCCTTAAAACTTGGTTTGTAGAAAGATGGCCATGGCAAGCAAGGGTGAACTGTGAAGCTGAATCGCTTCGCAGTGGCCAGGCTTGCATCAGCCTATGGTGCCATTGTATTTGCATAAAGGGGTGGGGTGGCCTGGAGAGGAAAATCCCTGCATTTGCAACCACCTGATGCAACCAATGACAACCACAGGCTACCTCCAGCCCTTCCTACAGCCATTCCCCCTTTCCCTGGCTGAGGCAGGAGTACGGATGAACACCCACAACTCTTAGCCCAGGCTCACCTCAAGATCCATCCCTGCTAGAATGCCCACTCTCAGCTGATCCCAGCAAGCCGCCTCAATCCCCGGAGAGCCTCAGGCGGTCAGATGATCCTCACTGGGCACCCCACCCCTGCCAAGGCCAGCCCCACAGTGTCCCCTCACACCAGTGCTCACTCCCTTACCACACCCCAGGACTCACTGACTGCCATCAGTCAACCCACTCAAGGACATAGCCCCCATCACCGCCCAGCCACAACTGCCGCCTTGGGCACCAAAATGCCTCCCTCCCACTCTACCCTGGCGCCTGCCGATCAGTTCCTGCTCCAACTGCCACCCCCATTGCCACCCAGCATACCAGCATACAACCCCAATAAATAAGAGACATTTGGATTTCCTATACATTCATGTGGCTGAAGAAACCCTGAATTGTTGCCTTCTGCTCAGATGTTAAAAGGCAGATACTTTCCATAAAGCATTATCCTTAGTTTAGAGCTTAGACCCACCTCCCTAGCTCTGACCCGACATCTCTTTCCCACCGTAACCCTAATTCTAAGACCTCCCAGGTGTCTCCCACACCCCCAGTCTCCCCACACACACCAACCTGAACAGAAGCCCTGGACCCAGGAGCAGAGGGGGGCTGGGCCACCCGGTGACCAGCCACCAAAGAGTTAAGGGGCCGGCTCCCTTTGGCATGGCCCCCACCACTGTGAGAGCTGCGGTCCAGGCGGGTCATGGTCTGCGAGATGAGCCCCAGGGCAGCTGGTGCCGGGCAGCCGGACAGGGGGCTCCAAGGAGCTCTTGGCTCTCAAGGAGCAAACCAGGCTGGAAGGGTGGCCCCTTGCTAGCTCCGAGGGGCCCAAGGAGGGTGCCCCGCCCGTGCTGCTGCCTGGGCGGCCCAGCCCAGCCCCCTTTCTCCATCCTGAAGCAGCCCCCTCCCACCTCACAACCCCAGTTCCACTCAGGTGCCTGGCAGCCCCCACCCTGAGCTCACCGCAGAGGCTGCAGTGAGATGGGACTCCCACCCCATGCTCCGTGCTCAAGCTGCAGAGGAAAGCAAGCTCCCTCCTGGGCCTATCCTCCCGCTCCTCCCTTTCTCCCCCTTCCCATGCCCCCCAAACTTGTTACCTAGGCTGCAGCAAGGAGCCAATCCCCTCCCCCTCCCACCCCGCAGGTCACTGCTGAGGCTGCAGAGAGCCAATCCCCTCCCCCAGGTCAGCAGCTGGGCTGCGGAAAGAGCCAATCCCCTCCCACTGTCGTTACCTAGGCTGCGACGAGAGCCAATCTCCTCCCCCAAGTCTCCGCTGGAGATGCGGAAGGAGCCAATCCCCTCCCACCGCCTGTTACCTAGCTGCAGCCGGGAGCCAATCTCTGCACCAGGGCAGCTGGAGAAGCTGCCGCAAGGAACCAGCCCATCCCTGGGCCGCCTCCGTCTCCTCAAGGAGACGCACCCAGGGGCGGGCAGCCCCACCCAGCCCAGTCAGCCAGCCTGGGTGGCGCAGTGAGAGAGCCCTGGGGGGAAGGGGTGCCACTCTCCCTCCTGTCGCATCCTGCTTACCCAGCCCACTCAGGACTGGACAGACACTCCTCCTGCAGCTTCCCTGGGAATCTAAGTTCTTCCCTGGAAGTGGAAGGAGTTTTCCCATTCCTCCCTAGGGCTGTGGCCAGTCATCCTCAAGCCCAAGGATCAAAGCTAGGCTGGGCAGGAACCCAGTGCGCCCAGATCCACTGGGAACCAGGGGCTTTGTCACCCCAGAGCAGGCCAGATGAGAGGAAGGGGGAAGCCAACCACACACACAGGCAGGGATGTCATGGCGCTGGGCAGGCCTAGGCAAGAGGGAGACAGGAGCCTGAAGGCCAGCATGAAGGGTGCGCTGCAAAGTCCAGGACACAGAAACATCCCCTGCCCCCCCACCCCCACCCCCCTTAACCCCAGCTGTTTTCAAGAGCATTCTCTGCCTGAGCCCCAGCTCACATCTCTAAAGCAGAAAATAAGACCCTGGCAGAATCAGGGTCACAATTCTGGCTTCCATCCTCACTGCTGCTCCCCTTGCACCTAAGGTCAGGTCAGGGACAGTATGTTCTCCACGGTCACAGACTGCTCCTCCTCGCCTGCTAAGAGCTGTACACAGGCCACCCCCCGCTCTGGGCAGAGTGCCAACCTCGAGGGGAACCCTATCCCTGACAAGAGCCTGGGCTATAGCTGTCCATCGAATAGGCCTGGCAGCAGGGGAGTGCTGCCACCCCGGGGATAATGCCAGCTCCAGCAGTGCCTGTCACATGCTCTGGACCTGGGTATTTTTATCCCTGAGTTGCTGAGGAAATGTTGTTCTAGACACAATAATCCTCCCTTCCCCCACACCAGCCTGGGCCCCTAATGCTAACCCATCCTCAACCTCCAAAGGGAACAGTGAAGGCCTGGGGTCAGGAAAAGAATGAACTTCATGAAGGCCAAGAAATGCTGGGCAGCAGGGTCAAAGTCCCAACTCATCGAATTATGTTGAAAATGTCCCATCCCATCCCAGGAGAGCTTCCTGCAGGAAGAGGAATGAAGCTATGCCTGCAGGGTTCCCAGGAGCAGAGTTCCCAAGCCCAGTTATACCCAACCCTTGAGGAGCTACCATGGGGTAGGAGGATGGAAGAGGAGGCTGGGAGGCACACTTCTTTAGATCACTGTGCCAGACTGGAGCCCATTTGAAGGAAAAGAACAGAGGAAGCAGAAGAGAGGTGGCACTGGAAGAATCTCAGCACAGGCTCTGCAAGGCAAGGAGTGCTCACAGGCCCCTGGCTCAGATAACTCTAGTCTCCCTCAAAGGAGAGCTAGTTTGAGCCAGCTAAGCACACAGCAACCCTGACACCATGGACATTTGCGGCCAGGTCAATCTGTTATTTAGGGGCTGTCCTATGCTTTTTAGGAAATTAGCAGTATCCCATGCCTCTCCCCACTAGATCCCAATTACACCTTTTCAGTTGTGACAACCAAATCTGTTTCTAGACACTGCCACATGTCCCCTGATACCACAAAATCATCCCCAGTTGAGGACCACGGGCCCAGAGGAAGCCACATGATTTGACACCACTACATGATTTGACAGTCACTAACATTCAGAAAACTGAACTCAAGAACAGACTTGAAGGCAGGATGGGAGGCAAAACCTGGTCTGATTGGTAGAGAGAGCCAAGTTCTACAGCTTCGATAAAGTTTCAACGTATCTCCACACCCTCTTCTTCCCAAACACTCCCCCCATGCACCCTTGCTTCAAGACTCAGCCCTGGAAAACCCAGCCCAGTGCAATCCCTCTTTCCCTAACAGCCAGGCAAGCAAAGCAGACCTTTTTCCAAGCTCCTTAAGACTGCACGGCAAGACAGGGTCAAAAGCAGAGTTCAAAGCCATCTTATCACTGGTGGAGCAGGAGCAGCAGAAGCCATTTAACACTCTTAAAGGCAACTGCATCACCTTCTTTCCAGAACAGAATGTCAGCCACTCGTCAGGAGTTCAGATCTCTGACAGTTCAAAGCAAGCTGACTTCAGCAGCAGAATGCAGTTTCTCTTCTAGCTTCCAGCCCTCCCGTCCCTACTCCCTGCAGTGGGCCTTTAGCAAAGAATGGGAGCCTGGCCCTCTCCTGGCCAAGAATAACTATCTAAATCTACCCCCTGGCTCAGGCCCAGGAGAGCCGACTTATCAGGACCTTACAACAACATGCCTGACCACAAAGGAGGAGAACTTTAGGATACGTATGTGTGTTTTGCTGTGGGGGGAGGTACAAGGCAACAGTCCACAAAATATCTGTGTCTTAGCAACAGATATACAGCACATCAAAGCCCATCACAACATGACTCCCTCCCCCACCCCAGGCCTCTAGGACTCATGTTGAAATCCAAGCAGTAAACACACAGGCATGTTCTAGGAACCTCCCACTGCCCTGACAGTACATTTAGAGGTGGGTCGATTCTAGTCTGACAGTCCAGCCCATTCCTAACCAAGAACAATACCCGAGACTCCTTGGAACCTCTCTGGTTCTTTACAGGGCTTAGTACAAAAACCATACTCTTTCAGGACCAGCCCAACCCACCCCCCAACCCGACCCTTCCCACCACCCCTCCACATTGCCACTAACCTCTTTGGTTAAGTCTCCACTGACTGGAGGGGCTACAGCTCCCAAATCCTCCAAATCTTCACTGAATCCCTGCTCCGTTTCACTTTCTCGCACCCCGTTGTCTGGGCCTGTCACATCTTGGAGACCACTGGAACTCTCGAGGGCGAGGCCTGAGCTGGGCTGGCTGCCAGAGACAGACCCCTCTGGATCCCGATGGACCAGCCAGGCGTTAACCTCAGTAGTTGGCACCTGGAACCTGTCCAGGGCCCTCACCTGATTGAGGAGTCGCCGGGCAGTGAAGTAATTGTCCAGGTCTATGCTCTTGGGGTGGATACCATAGCCATCCAAGGTATTCCTCAGGTTGTGGAACTGGGTCTGAGTATAGGCAGAACTGGGCCCCAGGATGATCTCCCGAAGCGGGGGTAGCTGTGAGGTCAGGTAAGTATCCACGTCCACCCGCACCCCAATCAAACTGAGCAGAATGGTGAACTGGAGGAGTCCTTCCGTTAAGTATTTCTTCAGAGAAAGCATTGCTGAAGGACCAGAATGTTTATGTTTTTTGGTTTTTAAATCTTCTGAAAGACAGATCAAGGCCACTGCTCTGCTGCTCCAGCCAGCAAGTCACCCTCCTCAGTGCCAAACCCTGTACCCCACCCTGGCAGAAAACAGGGGCTGAGCTCCCTGATGGCCTCAGAGGAAAACACGCCCCTTGGAGCCAAGGCCACACTCCAGACCACATTCACTTTTCCCTTCTTGACACCTCACCTCTGAAAGTACAACTGTTGCTAACCCAGTCCAGGCCCTCAAGGCCCACGTGACTTACTGTCTCCACAGTCCACATACAGTCACTTCCTCACTCACATTAGTTGTCCTCTCTGTAGATTCTGCAGATTCCACCGCAGGCTGTTCTCAGAAACAGCTGATGATTTTTTTTTCCCCCCTCCTTCTCCTTCCTAAGGTTTATTTTCTTTGGCTGGAGCTACAGGCCTTTTGTCTTGGGTCAGAGTGTCCCGCCTCCTCCACGCTTACCAGGGGGGTTTCCAGAGAAACCTGAAACAGGAATCACAAAAGCAACGGGATAAGGTTCTATATTTTTCACACCAGGTTCAAGGCAGAAGGTAGGAAACATATTAAAAGGCCACTTTTATCTCTTTATTAAAAAATAAATCCAGTTATTATACTCCCAGAAAAACCACAAAATCCTGTACAAATAGAACAACTATGAAAGGAAGGTACTGCTCACAAGGGATCTCAATATCTGGATATTAATTTTGTGATGCTCTAAAAGGTAGCTCATTTTAGATAAGCAGATAATGCCCAGGGCATCCAAAATATTTTACATGTTATCTGATTTACCAACCCTCCCCCACCCCATTACACACTACCCAGCTTCTATTTTTAGCATGAGAAGTCCATTTCCTATCTTAACATAAAGTTTGTTTCCCATCTCTCAGGATAAAACTGCCTATAATTCTTGTCCCTTCAAGTTCTTAAGAGGAGAATTTATTAATGCGTGGGAGTGTGAAAGGACACCACCACAGAAAAGAATAACACCTTTTGTTTCCCAGCTTTAAAATCTGATTTCTTTCCTATTACTTTCACATAAAAAAAAAAAAAGTGGGGGTACTGGCGGGATGGGAAGGGGCCTGTGATATGATTATTCTGTCCAGAATCTGAATACGCATGTTTTATTTTCATTCATGTGACCTTCTGATCCAAATTAGAAGGATATGGCCAACTCTTCAACCCAGACAGCCAAGTGGGGAGGGAGTAAACCTGCCTTTCAGTTCTAGTTTCTACTTTTGAGCTTCCATTAACCTTATAAACCAAGACATAGCCCTCTGATCTCCAAGGCTATTACCCACCTACCAACTTCATCCTAAAGGGAAAAAGACAAACACACACATACCCAAAGACAGACAGAAAGACAGACACACACACCCCTTATCTGGTTAGAGTAAACGTAACTGCGACCCAGAATTCCTGCTTACACTACCCTCCAGTTCTCACGCAATTTACTACTAAAAACCTCCCAAGAGCAATTAAGTTCCAGAAACCGGACAACGTCCCTTAAAGATCGAGTAATGCCAGGTCTGAGCCCGGTCCCACCCTGCCCCCGGATACCCGAGTCCGGCTGGGACCAAGTCGCCATGCCGCTCCTGGCGCCTCGGCTTCTAGCCTTCTGGGCAGCAGCGAACAAGTGCTACTTTTCTGGCCTTGACCCACCGGGACGGCCAAACCCCACCCCGCCCTCCGCCCCTATGGCCCCACCCCGCTCCCAAGCATGGGCTTAACACCACGCCTTCTCAGGCCCTCAGCCCTCCCCAGTCCAACCCACCCCGGAGCTGGAATTCTCCACGGCCTTTCGGCCCCTCCCTGCCAGGCCCAGGGCCCGGCCCCGAGGCAAACCCCGCTCGGCCGCCCGCTCCCGCCTCCTGCCCCTGAGCTCCACCCCGCCGCCCTTCACTCTGAAAGCCTCGATCCCGCGGGGCTGCGCCCCTCCCGTTAGGGAAAGAAATGTGCTTGATACCC
Organism: Bubalus bubalis; assembly: GCF_019923935.1. Lineage (NCBI taxonomy): Eukaryota > Metazoa > Chordata > Mammalia > Artiodactyla > Bovidae > Bubalus > Bubalus bubalis. Next base: position 24,650,740 of record NC_059159.1, on the reverse strand, counting down.
GCTGCTGAGCTCGGCGTCCGCCGCTGCCACCACAGCAAGCCCTCAGCCCGAGTCCAGGCCTTGCAGCCGCCACCGCCGGCCGGCCTAGAGCTCGCCAGCCTCCGCTTCCCTCCCCGCCCCCTCCTTCCACCTCACTCGGAAGCCCGCCCTCCGCATCTTCCCCGAGAATACGTTTCTCCAATCAAAGAGCCGAGATCGTGGCCGTCGCCGGATGTCGCTTTGACTGATAGTAAAGAGAGCCCAATAACTGAGTATGCCTCCTTCTCCCTTTACCGGTTTCTCAAGACTGACATGGTCCATGGCCCAATAGGCATGTAGGCCCGCCCCGCGGCGTGGGCCCACCAATAAGTGGGGCGAAGGCCACAGCGCCCGGTGTTTGGGACCCCTCGGCCGTGCTTCGGCCGCAGGCGGAATTACAGCCTGGGCATGGAGTGAAATAAACGGGTTGAGCGCTTCCAGTGCATTCTTTGGCGGGTATAAGGGCTTAGGGCTGAGAATGGGAGGTGGTATCACCGCCGGAGCGCGGAATCCCCCCATTGAGGGTTCCCACGGTGACTTGCAAAAGTCCAGTGAGACCTGAGAGGCCGAGGTAGGGCACAGAGCATGTGTTTCGCGTGGTGTGGACGCTCGTGCCGCCATCTTGGGTGCTGGAAGCGGAAACCGCTCTCCCAGCTTCCGCTCCATGCGGGCCTGGCACTGGGCCCTTTGCCAGTCAGGGATCGCTGCGCCCCGTGTCGGGTGCAAGTCGTGTGGACGGGTTGCCACTACAGTGTTGGGACGTTGGGGATATGAGCGATGTGGCATAATAGGTGGTTTTCGTCACGATACAAACACCTTTTCCTCTGCTCTTCCCCCGCCTAACTTGCCACGCAGGTTAGTTTTGCTTTCCAGAAACTCCTCAGTTTCTAGTGTTCTCCAATCTCTTCTAACCAACATCTTTGATTTCCGAACGTTGGTTTACTCCAGCATCACCTTGGGGAGTTTTTAAGTTTGCATATTTTGAGGCATCACACCAGAGTTTCTAATTCACTTACCTGGGGTGGCAGCGTGATAACCTCACCCGTTTAGTAAACGACCCATAGTGCGAAGACCCCTTTTAGACAAGCCCTGAGTTGGAGTTCGTAGCACGTTGTTTCTAGCTGTGGGACAAAGAGGCGTCGACTCAAATTCTTGACTCCCTAGAAGATCCTGCTAATCTAGTGGGCAAGTCATTGGTCCTTGTGCAACGAAGGACAAGGCCAACTGATAACTCATTTGATGAGGTCGAGTCCATCACATGTTTGGAGTTAGGCAGCTAAATCTGGGATGGTTCACAGATTATAAATCATTTTCACTATACAGAAGTATAACCATTGAATTCTCTGAAAACTATTGAGCTACCCATTTCAAAGATGGATTCAGAGAGCACATGTTTTTTTTTCTCTATTTGTCTTCCAGAAAATGCTAAAATATGAACTCCATTGAGGACTAGAATTTTGTGCATTAACGGTTGAATCTTCAAAGCCTAGAACTGTGCCTGCAATAGTAGACACTCAATAAATACTTGCTAGGAGTTCCTCAGGGGTCTAGTGGTTAGTGACAGGGGCTTTCACAGTGGCCTGATCGGGAACTGAGATCCCACAAGCCCACAGGGTAGCTATAAATAAATAAATAAAATCTGAAAAAAAAAAAAAAAGCCTTGCTCAATAATTGAAGGGGAACTCAAGCAGCCCTGTGATTAAAAGTTCTTGTTAAAAACAGAAATTAATCCTTGGAGCAGGTGTGGTTTTGGAGGATATGGCATATTATCAAGGAAGTGGATGGCCATTCAGCCCCTGAATAAGACCAATATTGGATAAAAATGAAGGAGAAATTAAGGTGAAATCAGTAACTCTAAAAATATATCAAGGGGGTTGAGAAGAAAATATTTTAAAACCAAAGTATTAGAAGATACCAAGGCTAGACTAAAGTTACTGGGCTTAAATACAAGACTATTTTGAGAAGATAGGAGGGACTGCATATGAAGTGTGGCCATCTGTTTGACATAGCAAATAGAGAACAAATTTAAACCTTGACACAGTTCTGAGAAGACAACTGAGCAATCTTTTATCTAGGGGGAGTCAGGGAACCTTAGCACCAACAGAATTGAATGTGTTGGACAGTCTGTATTTTCCAAGTTTCTTTTGAGCTGCACAGTAGGGTACCAGGTGTCTGGGATGAAAAATAAAGTCATTAGTACATGTAAGAGTAACATGAAATCAAGATAAATGTTTATCGAAATGGCAGCTGTGGGTGGGAAAGCTACACCAGGGACATCACATGTGATATTCTCACATCACTGTGGAAGCCTTAATTCACTTGGTCACTTTTTAATCACTCACAGGTTTTGCCCTCTTACCCATTGTCTCCTTTCCTTTCTCTCCTTTCTGGGGTCTTGGGTCTGGAGAGAGTTGCAGGCACTGAGGATAGGAGGGGCTCCCCGTTCATCCTTAGAGAAGGGGTGGGAGAGGTGTGGAGAGGTCTTTTGTTTTGCCCACACTATCCTGTTCATTCTCTTTTCCCTCCCAGCTTCAAGTACTATGTTTAAATGTGTATAATAATTATTTGAGCGTAAAGTGGGAGAGAGCTGAATTGGGAACTGTTTTGCTGGTTAAAGAATGACTAGGGATAGTCAGAAAAAGTTTTCTGCTTAGCGGTTACTGAAAAGGTGGGAAGAAAAAAAGGAAAGAATTGCTGGCCCATTGCAAGGGCTAATGAGAATCGAGATGTAGAGACACTGTCAGCAGCCGGTGGTGAGGCCTGGCAGGGTGTGGGCGCCCAGGATATTTAATAGTACTCTATGCAGGAAGTGGAGATTGAAAGACTGTCTTGTCTTCCACTCTGTCTATAGAGTTTCAGATCAAGTCTGAGCAGGTGCAAACCTCCTTCCCAGAACCCACTCATTAACCTTGTAAAATCCAGGGTGTATCCTTCTTCACCCAGGAAGCCTCCCTCTCCCCCACATCCCCCCCCTTTCTCTGCCTGGAACAGCTGTTAACAGGACAATTACCCAAGAAGCAAAAGAAAGATCCCGTGCTGATGTGTCATCAGTCCTGGTATATCCATTAAATCAGACCGAGAAGCCCACTGGAAAAAGTGAGCACATGCACTCACTCCCTGAGGGAGAGGCTGAGAGCCACCAGTCGAACCAGGCCCTGCTGAGGAGACTCAATCCAGGCTGCTCAGGAGAGAAGGCAGTGGGAAGCCAGGAAGCTAGTTAGTTCTAATGCACAGGAATTCGGGGTCATACAAAAAGCCAGCTATCCTTGGATATCCCTCCTTCCCCAGTGATATCTGTGTTGACCCACCTTCCTCCCTGGGGAAAGCTCTACCGTGCAGGCATCCTCCAGTCATCCTGCCATGATGGCTTCTGCCAAGAAACCCTGGGAGAAGGGCACGTGGGAGGGCAGACTAGTGCGGCTCTAGTTCTTCTGGAATAGCAGGAATTGCTTTTTCCCCTAAGGGGAAACTCAAATCTTTCTGCTCTCTTGTGGTTTCTTTAAAAATGTTTTTAAATGTTGTTAACCTATAAATATTTTTCACCACCACCCCCCCAACTTCCAACTAATCCAGGGGAATCCTGAGATTTTCTTACAGCCCTTTCGAGAGATTTTAGGACTACACCCTGTCAATACTAAATGTTATCCTGTTTTGCAAGGAAATCAATTAGTTCTCCAGCTAATCCAGACATCTGGCCCCCTTTCTTACATGGTAAACATCATTAGCAAGCTTGTTACCATTAAACCATCAAAAGAGGTTCTACAAGCCGGTCTCTTCCCTGTGTACCCCTCCCACTGCTGTCTTAGAATATTGCTTCTCAACCCTGGCTGCACATTAGAATCACCTGGGGAGCTTGTAAAAATTATCAGTGCCCAGGTCCCACCCCCAACCAATTAAATCAGAGCCTCCCAGAGCAGCCCTAGGCATCAGGATTCTGTAAAAGCTCCTTAGGTGATTCTTATGTGCAGCCAGAGTAGAGAATCACTAGCTTGGAGCAAGAATCCATGTTGAGTAAAAAAGAACAGCAGTGCTAATCATGGGCACAGACTAGAATCACCACCTGACTTTAGGATGTGTTCTCTCTCAATCCTAACATGTTCTTGTCCTGGACCTATCCAATGAAAATGCTTCACTGATCATTCACATCTTGGTCTAACATTTTACGAAGCTGAGTTCAGTGGTCCTTGTATGTCTCACCACGTTGTCCCAAACAGTGTTGGGTAATTCTCTTTGTGTAGCTCTCAGTGTGACATGTCACAGTCAGTGAGGTGTTACTGTGATGTGGGAAAAGTGGGTGTTTTAGACTCGGTTGCATTCAAAAACTTACTAGTTGGGCCCTCTGAGATGAAATGGAGATAATACACATATTCACCAAGTTTGAAAATCTGATCCTGTGTATAAAGCCACTCATGCATGGGTAGAGCTAAGGGTGAGGTCCCTTTTTTGCCCAACTCTTTCTCCAACCCACCTCATAGCCTGGTTATCCCAGAGAAAACCAAACATCGAAGATATGAGAGCTGTCCTTAGATGGTCAACTGGAAATTCATCCTGCAGAAAAAGGATGGAAGCTTTCGTTTTTTCTCTGGAGGATGCCACAAGCACATACAACCACACCTCACATTGCACACACACCTCCCCCTCTTGACATTATAGCAGGAAGGAGAGAGAGAGGCTGTTACCCAAGGGAGCTGTTTCTTCTTGTCACACAAGAACAGATGCTGAAATCCTAGGACAGACAGCACTGAAATGTGGCAGCAGGAGGGTGAGTCAGAGGAAATGAAATGGTCTTACCTCCAAGATACAACCAAGGCCCAGAGGGAAACCTATTTGAATCACTAGCCTCCTGGAGACTCCAGAGGGCAGGGACATGTGTGTGTGTGTTTTCACGACCAGTTCTGAGTCCAGCTTCTCCCTTGACCTCAGCTGAGCTTAGAGATTCGCGCAGCACCTCCTCCTAGCACAACCTGTTCCCCCCACCCCCAAGGAAGGAGAAAGCCGGGAAACAGCAAGCCGCTTTCTTTTTGAACCCACCTCTGGCTTCTTCTTTCCGAGAAGGCTCTCCAGCAACTTTTCTGTTGCATTCGCATGCTTCCCAAGTGCTGTCAGCCTTACACTAAAGTCCTTGTGGGGTGATGTTCTGTGGGGGCCATTGTCCCAACACCATTCACACTGAACTTGTATGTTTACACAGAACCCCCATTAAACGGGTGCCCCAGGATGGAGAGGCCCTGAGGAGGGAAAGGGATCAGAGGAAGGAAAGGAGTCCTAGGTTCTCTGTTGAGGGAGTTGACTAAAGAGTCATCGTTGGCAGAAATCTCTTCCTTGAAAAATTCTATTTGAGCGCTCTGGATTTACTTATTTCCCAGGGCACTTAAGCAGTAAAGCAGTCCGGATGATGTTAACAATAGCAGCCCAGGTGGTGATGCTGAGTACTTTGTGGTTCCTAAGCTTCTCTCCCTGGCCGCCTCTCTCATCCCCAGCCCCTCTGTCCTCTCAGCTAGTCTCCTGTAACTGACTCCTCCCTCTTCTCTACCGGAAGCCACACCTGCTAAGTCCCCGGTCTTCCTAGATCTTCCTAGATCTCCTCTCCTGCAAGCTGACCCTCTCCCACTTTGGGTACCATCCGCTATACAGAGGCTAGAAAATGCCCCGGAGGCTTTTGGATGCTGTCTTTGTAAACATGAACTAATAATGGACTAGGTCACAGAATATTAAAGCATGGAAATAATCAAATCAGGATTTTTAATAACATATTGAGCTGGCATGATCATTGACATAACGTCTGATGATCTGGAATCCAAACAAAATACTGTCTTTTCCGCCATTATACCAAATAGCACTGATTAATGTTCATTATTATAAGTCTGGTAGCCTGCAGGGAAGATCTGGATATGCCTTCTACATCATCATAAAAAGACATTCAGTAGATGTTTCCACAGATGTCTGTGTGGCTTTTCCCCTCATTTCCTTCAGCTCTTTGCTCAAATGTCACCTTGAAGGCTTTCTCAAATGACCCTAATGAAAATGGCAATTTCCCCGCCTCTCCCCAACCCCTAACATTCCTGATACCCTTTCCAGATCAATTTTTCTTCATAGTATGCACGCATGCTAAGTAACTTCAGTCATGTCCGACTCTTGTGACCCTATGGACTGCACCCCACCAAGTTCCTCTGTCCATGAGAATTCTCCAGGCAAGAATATTGGAGTGGGTTGCCATGTTCTCCAGGGGATCTCCCTGCCAGGGATTGAACCTGCATCTCTTAAACATCTCCTGTATTGGCAGGTGGGTATCGCCACCTGGGAAGCCCCTTTTTTCACACAGTGCTTATCACCAATTCAAACATTACTATTTTATTCATGTATCTGTGTACTGTGGGTATTGCACAAAAATGCATGCATACAAATACTTGAATAAGCTCCATGAGAGCAAAGATTTTGTTTACTTTGGCTGCTATTGCGTCCCAGTGACTAAAAAAGCAACTGGCACATGGTAAACACTCAATAAATATTTGTGCAGCACATAAAATATGGTTTCATTGAACCTGCCATGTGCCAGGCCCTGTTTGGGGCACCAGGGATTCCACAGGCACATTATTTCTGTAGGACATAACACGTGGTGCAGAGAAGGACCACACATTTGTTTGTAAACAAATTAGTAAAAATGGTATTTAGAGATTAAGTACAACAAAAGTAGGGTGCTGAGACCCAAAGGAACAGCAAAGACCTATCAAGTTAGAGTTGGTGGCTGTTAGGGCCTTTTGGTGATGACATTGAAGCTGAGACAAATGAGATAGCTTGATACTATTCAGCAGAGGAAACCCTCATTCCCCAGTCACAGGGGATAAGTGAGTGTGGTACCCAACATAAGATGACCTGAAGAGAAGAGTGGAGAAGAAATTCTTGGTCTGAAACCTGGGTTCCACCTCCATTCACCTATTGATTAACTAAAGGATCTTGAAAGATCACACAAACTCTGAGTTTCCCTTCCTTAAAATGGAGGTGAGAACACCAACCTCATAGGTGTAAGTTATATAATGTACCTTAAAGAGTTTAACTGTAAAATGCATGCCTATCAGTTCAGTTCAGGTGCTCAGTCATGTCCAACTCTTTGTGACCCCGTGGACTGCAGCACAACATGCCTCCCTGTCCATCATCAACTCCTGGAGTTTACTCAAACACACGTCCATTGAGTTGGTGATACCATCCAACCATCTCATCCTCTGTAGTGCCCTTCTCCTCCCACCTTCGATCTTTCCCAGCATCAGGGTCTTTTCAAATGAGTCAGCTCTTCACATGAGGTGGCCAAATATTGGAGTTTCAGCTTCAGCATCAGTCCTTCCAATGAATATTCAGGACTGATTTCCTTTAGGATGGACTGGTTGGATCTCCTTGCTGTCGAAGGGACTCTCAATAGTCTTCTCCAACACCACAGTTCAAACGCATCAATTCTTCAGCGCTCAGCTTTCTTTATAGTCCAACTCTCACATCCATACATGACCACTGGAAAACCCATAGCCTTGACTAGACAGACCTTTGTCAGCAAAGTAGTGTTTCTGCTCTTCAATATGCTGTCTAGGTTGGTCATAGCTTTTCTTCCAAGAAGCAAGCTTCTTCTAATTTCATGGCTGCAGTCACCATCTGCAGTGATTTTGGAGCTCAAGAAAATAGTCTATCACTGTTTCCATTGTTTCCCCATCTATATGAAGGGATGGGACCAGATGCCATGATCTTAGTTTTCTGAATGTTGAGTTTTAAGCCACCTTTTCCCTCTCCTCTTTCACTTTCATCAAGACGCTCTTTAGTTCTTTTTTGCTTTCTGCCATAAGTGGTAGTGTTATCTGCATATCTGAGGTTATTGATACTTCTCCTGGCAATTTTGATTCCAGCTTGTGCTTCATCCAGTCCAGCATTTCTCATGATGTACTCTGCATATAAGTTAAATAAGCAGGGTGACAATATATAGCCTTAACGTACTCCTTTCCCAATTTGGAACTAGTCTGTTGTTCCATGTCCAGTTCTAACTGTTGCTTCCCGACCTGCATACAGATTTCTCAAGAGATATGTCAGGTGGTCTGGTATTCCCATCTCTTTAAGAATTTTCCACAGTTCGTTGTGATCCACACAGTCAAAGGCTTTGGCATAATCAATAAAGCAGAGTATATATTTTCTGGAACTCTTGCTTTTTCGATGATCCTACAGATGTTGGCAATTTGATCTCTGGTTCCTTTGCTTTTTCTAAATCCAGCTTGAACATCTGGAATTTCACGGTTCACATACTGTTGAAGCCTGACTTGGAAAATTTTGACTATAGTGATGGGTGACTATATAGACTGGAGTGGGGTGCCATTGAAGTACTGTTAATTTCCCACTAGCCTTGAGGATTCTGAAGCTAAAGTCCTCTAGTATACTTAATGGGTTTCCCTAGTGGCTTAGGCAGAGAAGGCAATGGCGACCCACTCCAGTACTCTCGCCTGGAGACTCCCATGGACAGAGAAGCCTGGTAGGCTGCAGTCCATGGGGTCGCTAGGAGTCGGGCACGACTGAGCGATTTCACTTTCACTTGTCACTTTCATGCATTGAAGAAGGAAATGGCAACCCACTCCAGTATTCTTGCCTGGAGAATCCCAGGGACAGAGCAGCCTAGTGGGCTGTCATCTATGGGGTCGCACAGAGTTGGACACGACTGAAGCGACTTAGCAGCAGCAGCAGCAGCAATGGCTCAGGGATAAAGAATCTGCTTCCGATGCAGGAGACAAGAGTTCAATCCCTGGGTTGGGAAGATCCTGGAGAAGGAAATGACAACCCACTTCTGTATTCTTGCCTGCAAAACTTGATGGACAGAGGAGCATGGGGGTCTACAGTCTTTGGGTTTGAAGGAGTCGGACACGACATAGTGATTAAACCACCTAGTATACCTAGGCCAAAGGAACCAAAGCATGGCAAAGCCTGATGCCATTCACAGGTGGAACATTTGAACTGCTGGGTATCTGTCTCATTTCAGATTGTGTCCGTGTCTGCAGAGGTGTCCGGGCGCCCTGACCCCCTTCCCCAAGTGGCGGGAGAGGCATGGGAGAAACTCTACTGCATACAGGGGTCTCTCTAGAGCTGTCCTCATCTGCTCCCGCTGCTAGGACCTGTCTCTGAAGTCCAAAGAATGACCTGATGTGTTTGTGCCAACGGTACCTACCAGGAGTCCAGAGACAAACTGGACTTTGCCTGTGTTTTCTGACGGCCTCAGGGCAGCCTATGGACGTCGGTGCAAACCAAACCCACAAGCCAGAGAGAAGGCAGGAGAGGGAAAGGGGGCCGGTCTTGGGAGAACCTGAGGATGCCAGGAGCTCTGGGCTTTGAGGGGCCGAGGAGGGCGAGGGGAAGGAGAGCCAGGGGGAGGAGAGCTGGGGTGTGAGCGCAGGGCGGAGAGGGCGGGAACAGAGAGGAGGGAGGGCGAGGAGGGAAGGGCCTCGGGGAAAGGAAAGACACGCGCGGAGGGGCTGAGAGGGGCGGGCGCGAGGCCGGCGGCCGCCGGGGAGGAGCGGCGGCGGCCCGGGGGGCGCGGGGCGGGGCGGGGCGGCGCTGTCAGCGCGAGGCAGCGAGCGGAATGCAGCGGCCAGAGGCCTGGCCACGTCCGCACCCGGGGGAGGGGGCCGCGGCCGCCCCGACTGGGGGCCCGGCGCCGCCCGCCCGAGCTGGGGAGCCCGCGGGGCTGCGGGTACGGAGCGGGCGGCGCCGGGGGCCGGGGGGCGCCAGCTCACGGGTCGGGCGCCGGGGAACTTGGTGCCGCCGGGACTGGCCTGGGAGGGGCGGCGCCCGCGCGGGCAGAAAAGTTCCTCCGCGCTGACTCGGGAGGAGGCCGGTGCGGCGTCCGCGTGGGCGAAGTTCTGGAGCAGTCGGAGCGGGCGGGGGACGGCTCGGCCGGGCTGGATTGCGTCTCTCCCGGAGGGCTAGGGAGCGCGGGGCCGCCCCGGCTGCGGGCTGACGTGTGTGCTTCTGGAGCCCGACGGGCCAGGGCGCCGGGGGCCGCTGGAGGAGCTCGGCGCCGCTGTCCCCCCGGCCCAGGTTCTGTGATACACTCCGACTCGGGCTCTGGAGCAGTCAGTGCATGACAGAACTTGGGCCCGGACGGACCTTCTGCACCCAATGGGCACAGCGCCCACCCGGGGCCTGCAGTGGGACATCTGCCTGGGAGGGGAGCGGGAACCCGAGTGGTCCATGTGGCATAGGGTTGGGCCGGAACCAGCTGTGGACTTTTGGGGCTGGGGTCGCTGGCCTGAGGATGGACTCCTGGGATCAGCAGATCCCGTAGAGCCAATGACACGGGTCTGCGCTGGCTTAGGGGCCAACAAAGCTCTCCCCCGTGTCAGTTGCAGGAACCTTCCCTCTACACTATCAAGGCCGTTTTCATCCTAGATAATGACGGACACCGCCTGCTGGCCAAGGTAACCTCCCACCCTCACCGGAGGGCCCCTGAAGACACTGTGCCACAGGCCCAAGTCCAGAAGTCCCCACCCAGCTGACTCACCTGGCAGGAGAGACCCCACTGTGGGCTCTGCAACACAGAGCAGCTCAGCTGAGATCCTTCCAAAGAATCATTCTGTCCATCCTCCTGCCTTGTCAGACTGCTGGCCCCCAAAGGGGGGAGGGGCTGTCTCTTCTGTTTCTACTCATGTTCCCCAGAATATCTTCTCACCGTCCTTTACACTGGCCTGGGACCCTGGATTCCTGGTCCCCCAATTCTGAACAAGTACCCTCTGCTTTGCTTTTACAGCTTGGTAAACACTAAGGATTTAGAACAGATAGGATTTTATAGCCCAGATTTTAATCCAACTCTTTCATAAATGAGGAAAAGGTAGTCTAGAAAAGCTAGAGTTGCCTGGAGTCACAGGTACTAATATCAGAGCGAGGGATCCAAACTCGGGTATTTTGACTTGAAGCTCAGGAGGATGATTTTATCTGCACCAACTATTCAGTTATCTGGTATATATGCTAGTGATCATGGCCAGGACAAACCAAACTAGAATGATCCAAAAATAAATATCTACCATCAACACAATTAACTGTAGTGGGGCTGTGACCACCTAAGCTAGCTATGAAATGCAATGCAGACTTTTTAGATTGTTTAGGCTGAAACTTTTTGTCTTCATGACATTGCAGTGAGCCTGTTGACCACAACAGTGGCTGGCAGGGAGACCACTAATTTGCCTGCAGATGGGGCACTAGGTGGCAAAATCTACATTCAGAAAATGGAAGCTGAGCTGACTGTCCCTTGCCCTAGCAGATGGTCAGAGGTAGCTCAGCAACCAAAGGTTCCAGGGCCTCCTCCCGGCAGATCACATCCATGTGCAAATGCAGGAACTGAGTCAGAGAGAGTGTCTTATCAAACCCAACAAAACAACATTGATTTCGTTAGGCAGTGTGTGCCAGGAACTCTCCCTTAGAGAGTTCATCTTTCCCATAGTTGTCATTCTTGTTTAGTTGCTAAGTCGTGTCAACTCTTGCGACTGTAGCCACCAGGCTCCTCTGTCCATGGGATTTCCCAAGCAAGAATACTGGAGTGGGTTGCCATTTCCTTCTCAGGGGATCTTCACCATAATCCTGTCTGAAGTCAGACCATCACTGGCATTGCATCCCAGCTCTGTCCCTTAAACTGTGAGGTGTCAGGGAAGTTACCCCATCCATATAATGTGGATAATAAAATAGCTGTTATGATATTATTGTGGTAAAGAGCCCCTGGCTCTGCCTTCTTTCCTGTAGACTCAGGTTAGTGTAGAAACAGTGTGGCCTAGTGACTGCCCCAGCCATCTGCTGAATGCACAAAGGCCTCCAAGAAATCAGGACAGGACTCCAAAAGCAGGCTTCAAAATTCCTCTACTTTTTATGACTCTCTTTGCTCAGAATTTGTGTTTAGGGGGAAACAGCAGACAGGCGTAGAGGGCAGTCAAAAGGAGAGGGGGCATGGCAGCAGGGTCCCACTTGGCCAGCACCCTGCCACCCATCCAGGGAGGAGCCAGATCCTGTGGAACGGCTGTCACTTTTTCCCTTCCTTTCTTCCTAGTATTATGACGACACATTCCCCTCCATGAAAGAGCAGATGGCCTTCGAGAAAAACGTCTTCAACAAGACCAGCCGAACTGACAGTAAGTGTCCTCCTCTTCCTTGCACAGAACTCTCAGATGCACACCGTCATCTCTGCCTGGACACAGCTGTCCCTGTCGGCCTCACATGCCCACAGGCCATTCACTTTTCTTCAGAGGTGCTTTTTCCTGCCTTTCCCAGCTGTTCCCTTTTGCCTTCTGATGAACCTTCACCCTCCTCCCCGTCACCAGCACACACACACCCACCCCCCACCGCCATCTGCTCCCACCTACCTGCTTCTGGCATGCCTGGACTCCTCTCAGTGGAAGAGGCCACCGCCAGCCTGGGGGGTCAGAGGCATTGCACATGTGGGTGAAAGGTCAGCCTTAAACCAGGTTTGTTGACTTCTCAGAGTGGGGCAGTCAGGTGCTAGGAATGAAGTAGAGGGTTGGAGCAGGGACGCAGAGTAGCCCAATGGTAGTATCCCTAGTGCAAGTCTTTCCAAGGGTTCTAGTCTTTGCAAGGATTCTTTTTTTGTTTGGCCACTGCTTGTGAGATCTTGGTTCCCAGACTGGGGATTGAATTCGGGCCCTTGGCAATGAAAGCACAGAGTCCTAACCACTGGACTGGACTGGAATTTCCTTTGCAAGTGTTCTTGGGAAGAAGAAGGAAATAGGGGGAGAGGTGCAGAGCTGGAGATGGGCAGAAGGGGCCAGGCAGAGGTGACCAGAACTGAGACCCCGTTTCTCTTCTAGGTGAGATTGCATTTTTCGGGGGCATGACCATTGTCTACAAGAGCAGCATTGATCTCTTCCTGTATGTGGTGGGCTCATCCTACGAGAACGAGGTGAATTCAGGAGGTTGGGGAGACAAGGAGGGTCTCTCTGTGGGGGAGTGGCTTGGAGTCTGGGGTAGAAGCTGGGTGGCTCACCCTTGGTATCCCTGCTTCTAGACTCTGGGGAACTGGAAGCCTCCAGAATGGTTCTTTCTGAAACAATGCATATCCATGATACCCCTCCGATTCCTTGGGTACCAGAAGGAGTCCTCTGCCGGGAGCTTCTGTCTCTATTATACATCACTGGAGAAGGATGTATTCAGTGTCCTACAGCAGGCACTGCAGTGCTTCCCAGTTCGAACACGGGGAGGGACCTTCTCAGGTCAAGTTGCAGCCAGGCTCCAGCCTTGTCCTCCCTAGAGAGGGGCAGCTGTCCAACAGTCAGGTTCTGGGGTTTCCTCTGGCCTTCTCAACCTCAGTCTCTCTTGTTTTCCTCCTCCCATATCCACTCCTCACCAGCTGATGCTCATGTCTGTTCTCACCTGCCTGTTTGAGTCCCTGAACCACGTCCTAAGGTGAGTGAGGTCCTCTGTCCTCCAAGGCTCCCATCCCCCAGACCTTGGTACATCACAGGCAGGATGGTTCCCTGCTTTTTCCTTAAGTCTCCACAAGATGAAATCTGGAGCCAGAGCAACTTCCTGCAAGGCCCCTGCCCTTTATCTGATGAAACAATGGTATGGCCAGAAGATGAAGTCTGGAGAAGCTAAGTGATTTGCCTGAGGTTACAGGTTGTTTATATCAGAACCAAGATTCAAACTCAAGGTTTTTTGACTTGGTGCTCAGGGTGATTTTCCCTCCATTCCCATTCAGTGATCTGGTATCTAGTCCAGTGAACATGGCCTGGGTAAATCAAACTCAGATAACCAAAAATAAGTGTTCACAGTCGACATGTGTAACTACAATAACACTGTAGTACCTGAAGTGCTCTAGGGTGGAAATAGGATCAGTGCCCAAAGCGGCGGGGGCGGCGTGGGTAGAGTTGAGCATGAGGGGCTGAAGGAAGCAGACCTGTCCTCTGCTCAGGAATCCCTTGCCCAGGTGCCACCCTCACTCCCCTTGACATTCTCCTTCCCTGTGCTTGTTGGGGGACAGGGGCTGGAGGGTGGGGAATGAGGCAGTCTTTGGAGAGAGCAGGTCCACCTCACTAAGGCAAGGACCTGGCTCCTCCCGGCCATGCCACAGGGAGGTTCCAGAGCTGTGTCTTCTTTCAGGAAGAACGTGGAGAAGCGCTGGTTGCTGGAGAACATGGACGGAGCCTTCCTGGTGGTGGATGAGATTGTGGATGGCGGGTGAGGAATGGGAGAGGAAAAGGGACTGGTCAGGAACCCTCACAGTGGGAGGTGGTCTTGAGGGTCGTCAGCTCTAGGTTGCACCGAGCACGTTGTTGGCTCTCTGGCCAGCTTCTCCCTCTCTTTCTCCAGCATATTCCCTGTGATCCCATCCCCCAACCCCACTCATGATGATGGAAGTTGACTTCAATGTTAGCCAAAGTCAAGCACACAAGAAAGTAATCTGATGTCAAACTATGGCTGACTGTTGACCAGGCAAGGTTTTGGGGGAATGGTTTGCTCTCCAATGCCCAGGAGAAGCAGGCAACACAGATACCCGCCCTTCCTGGAAAGACTTCATTCAGGCAGAGCCCTGCGGCAGCTACACCTCTTGCTCTTAGAGGTTCACTCCAGCATCAGCTGCATGCATGACCTGGGCTAGTTGTTTATTTTCCTTCCTTTCCCCAGCTTTGAAATGGAGACAATAAGGAAACTGCCTCAAAGGATGTGGGATTAAATGAGGTGATGCAGGTGAAGTTCATAGTTCTCCTTCAGTAAATCTTATCTCCTCTTATTGGTGTAAGATTATAGTCTTAGGAAGCTGGGAGCGCTTATGAGAGGTTGGTTAGTGAATTTCCAAGGGGGGATTGGGCAATATTCAGGGAGAAAAAGAAGTTCTGGCTCTGGGGCAAAGGATAATGGAAACGGATCACCTGTGAGACATCCACATGCCTGTGATTACCTGCATTTAATGGATGAGGAAACAGAGGCTCAGAGATTTAAGTGACTTGCCCAAGGTCACATGACTAGGGGATGGCAGGGCCAGGATCTAAAACTTGTGCATGTTTCCAGAGATTGTGCTCTTCCCGTGGCACTGACGCATATTGCTGGGGGACAGGGGCCCCAGAACATGGGGTGCTGTGGGATTCTTCCTGCCACCCCTCCCTCCTTTCCTCTTTGTCTGTTGACTGCCTGCTGCTGCTGTTGCAAGGCCTTGTGCTAATTGCTAGGACCCAACAGTGAGGGAAATAAGACCAGGTTTTGTGGAATATAAAAGTTGTATATAAAATTTGGTGTGGAACTTCTTCAAGAAACACAGTTACAAATATAAAATGAGGTGCAGGGCTTTCACAAGGGAGATTGTAAGTTTTATCAGCTTCCCATCTGTACCTTTAGAAGGCCCAGTTTTTGCCCCCCTTTCCCTCCAGTGCAAACAGGGAAGCATTCGTGGAAGCAACATTTGGTCCTGAACCTTGGCCTGGAATGGTCGCTGTAAAGGACCTCTCGTGAGGGACTTCAGGCTACAAGTGCCCCTGTGATGAGCCTGGGAGAAGGTCTCTCACTTCCTCTGCCCTATAGGAGGCTCACTGGGTGAGGAGGAGCAGTCACTCAGTTCCTGTGGACCCTTTCTCACCCACAGTGACCAACTCTTCCCCCCTGCACACCCCCCAGGGCATCATCAAAGAGTGCCAACTAGCCGAGAAATGCCTCCATAATTGGGTCTGTCGAAAGGGAAGTTAAAAAAAAAAAAAGGGAAGGTAGATTCTGATTTTGCAGTTCCTTTTCTTTCATGTATAGCACAACCCCATGGCAGAAAATAATAGTGAAACCAGATAGGGACCCCAGGGGGCTTCTCTTCCTTCACTGCTTCTGAATCCAACCTTTCATCCCAGAGGTGAAGTGAACTTTCTAGAGCTCTCACTTTTTGAGCCCCTGCTTTTGACAACCTGATCGATCTACACTGGACTACCCTGGCCTGATCTCTCACATGTTTGCCCAGTGATGACAAAGTATGTCAGAATCAGGGCTCCATGGTGAGGGAGAGTTCTGGCTTGAGGAATATGGGCAGGCCAAGTACCTTGGAGGGGGGATGTTGCACGATATGGCAGGGAAGCGAAGGGCTTAGCAGGGAGCGGAGTCCAAGGAAAGCATGGGGCTGATTTTCCTCCTCATTTCTCTCTCACTTTGTAGCGTGATTCTGGAGAGTGACCCCCAGCAAGTGATCCAGAAAGTGAATTTTAGGGTAAGAGTCATCCTGCATCCCCCCCCTTACTCCCATCTCCTCCAGGCTCCCCTTCCCATCCTCTGTCCTTCCTGTCTTCCCTATGTCTGGGCAAAGGGAACCCAAGCTCCTCTAGCAGAAGCAGCCACTGGGTTGATGCATTTCTGGAGGGGAGCAGCAGTTTGGAGGGATGTCAGCCAGTAAAAGAGATCTCTGTCCTCTTCCCTTGGCCAATTACAAATACCTCACCATCCTCCCTGGTGGGAAGTACAGACTGAGGAAATAAATAAATCCTTACAGAGACACCTGGTGGCTGCCTTGCCTTGAACTTGGCCTTGGAGGGGAAGAGATGGAATCTCCCCACCCAGTTTGGCTTCTCATGTCTGGATGAAACCTTTCCTGTCATTTTTAATCCCCCACACTCTCCACCCACCATGTCCCAGAGACATCCCTGAGGATGCTGGTTTCCAAGGGCTCTAGAACTTCCCCTAAGTGATACACATGCAGTTCTGGATCCCCTGATCACAGCATCCGCTCACACCCACAAGCTCCTTTCTCTCACCTGTCTTTCGTCACCAGCTACCCTTGCCTTGGCCTGACCACCTTGATTCTGCTTCCCCCATAGGCGGATGACAGCAGCTTGACGGAACACAGTGTGGCCCAGGTAGGCCCTCTCCATCTACCTTGGCCAGAGATGGGCTAGAGGGAGGAGAACAGAACATCCCAGGGGAACCCAGTGGGGCTCTCCAGGCAGAGAAGTCAGGGATGCAGGAGGGAAGGGATGACTGTGTCAGGCCACCTCTTGGAGTCAGTCCACTGCAGGCTGCCAGGGTCTGCATGGCAATGTGGAGCTTGGGTATTAATAAATGATGATGCCTTCCCAGCAGTTCACCTTATCTCCTAGCTGGGTGTAGTTGGGTCAAAGCCCAGGAGGAGCTTCCCACGCTGAAGATGGCTGGGTCACTTGTTCCCCAATCAGTGTGGGGGCTCAGGCCTCTGGAAAGGATCCCAAATAGGAGTTTTCTTCTAACCCCTCACCCCTGCTCTTTAGGGTCCACACTGAGGTTGTTAAGGGACACTTAAATCCACCGTGGGATCTCATTCTCACCGCTGGCACAACCAGTTTGGGC
Source organism: Bubalus bubalis (assembly GCF_019923935.1). Lineage (NCBI taxonomy): Eukaryota > Metazoa > Chordata > Mammalia > Artiodactyla > Bovidae > Bubalus > Bubalus bubalis. The sequence continues at coordinate 24,633,415 of NC_059159.1, read as the reverse complement.
TGCACCTTGTCCCTGAGTGTGGAAAAGTCCATGCCCGCCAGTCCCCTGCATGGTCCTATGTGATGGTGCATGTGGGACAGGGCTGAGGTTTCCAAATCTACGGCCTGACTGGTTTCCTGGCTGCTCAAACTTCCTACTTGTCAGGCTTGACCTCCATTCTGTCTGCCCACAGGTCTCTCTGCCCAGACTAATCCTGCTTTTATGGAGCTTCCTGCCCTGGCACTAACTACCTCATGCTGTAGTGGCCAATGCTGAGATGGGCCCATGCCATTCCGTGTAGGGCTCCAGGTGTGGTGCCCTTTGCTGTACCTGCCCTTCATGCTCACGCGGCCTCTCCCTTCCCAGTTCTCCTTGCCTCCTTCTACCCTGATGAGATGAATGCAGCCACATGGCAACTTTCAGGGCTAAAGAGGTTAAGGGGCAATGAGCAGAGCAGATAAGAACAGGGGCACTGGTGTGAGTCATCCAAAGGATGTATCTGCCTTACCACCTACAAGCTGGGTGGCCTAGGGCAAGTTAATCTACCTCTCTGGGCTTCAAATAATCACAGGACACTCCTTATAGAGTTATTATGAAAATTAGATAAGCTAAAGCATGGAAAGCTCTTGGCATACATCCTGTTTTCCATGGGGGAAAGAATGAAGACATAGCACTTTTAATGGAATTCTTGCACCAAGGGATGTGCAGGTAGTGAATGGGAGATGAAATAAGGAGAAAGGTAGATCTTTACTGAGAACTGCAGGAGAACTCCAGGTCCAGGCTGTCCCTGAGAGAGGAGGGGGAGTGGGGAGGAAGAAGGGACATACAGTGTGGGAGTGAGGCTGGATGGCTGGAGGGACAATCTAGGGACATAGGTGGGGTTCGCACTGTGTTTGCATGGCGTGTGCACAGTTGCATGGATCTGTGTAAATGTGGGGCTGAGGTGGTTTCACAGCAGGATATGAAAGTGAACACATCTGAGTGCAGGTGGCCTTCAGCAGAGCCTGCCCAGGAGCCCTTTGCCAGCTGTGCCACATCAGCAGCAGCTTGGGGTGGGGTGTTGAGGACTTACTGCCAGCCAAAGCTAGAGCTAGGGGTTTGCTGAGGTGTCTGGGTACAGGAAGTGTCAGGCCTGGGCCCGCCTCTGCCTGGACGTGGCACTGCGGGTGGAAGCTTGCATGGCATGGTGTGGGGGAGACAAGGCTGCTGCCACACCCAGGGCTGTAGATGCTGGAACCAGAGGGCAGGCTGGGCCAGCTCCCATCTGGGCTGGTTGCTGGCCGCAGCCAGTTTGGGCGGCTCTTTCCGTCTTGATGGCCCAGCCCCCTTAAAGCAGGCAGAGATGAGCTGCTGCCATCTAGTGACTGGGGGTTGCCAGGACATGTATCCCCCCACCCGCCACTGCACTCTTAATGTACTTGAATTCTACCCAGTAATTCTCTCAACCTTCCACACCCCGCCCTCCCCAGGTTCTTCAGTCTGCCAAGGAACAAATTAAATGGTCGTTACTGAAATGAAGGCTGTGCATTCAAGGCTCCTGCCCCCAGACCATTCCCCCAATCCTAGCAAAAGCACAGAGACCCCAGGGAACACTAGAAACCCATGCCCTCCCAGAACTGACTCCCGAGGTCTCCGGCCAGGGACTTGAAATGCAGAGATTTGGCTTCAATACTGAGTCACCCCTTCTCCCTCCCCTGGCCTGCCCTTTGGGCATTTAGAACTAGCTGAGTTGCCTTAACTCACACCTTAGGCATCCCTGGCCCCAGAGCCCAAATAAACCTGCTTTTGTCTCCTGCCAATGGTCTCTTTCTCTTTTGGCCTGGGAAGTGTGTGTGTGTGTGTTCTGATAAGGGCTTCTGCACTCTGCGGCATCTTCCGGATGCCCAGTACTAGGTGTATCTTTGTGGTTGTATGATTGGGGATGAAGTGGGTGAAGGGAAAGGAGACGATTTAACTTAAGTGAGGCGGTGCGTCATTGACACTGGGGCCCTGTACGTGGTGTGGAGGTCTAGGTATGATTGTGACAGGGTGAAAGAGTCACGATGGGAGAAATGGTGCACTTGGGAAGAAAAGAGCAAAAGATACTACACACGTGGTGGCCGCACTGGGATTCTTCAACTCACTTTTTCCATTTTCAGTCTCCAGAAGGGAAGGGCGTAAAGGTTTCCTCTGGACAAACTGAGGAACAGCACGCCTGTTTTTCTTGGCTTGCCCGGGAAGTTGCCGCGGAAATCCAATGCTGGCATATACTCTGGGTACTAGAGTGCTGCAAGCCTGGCTAGGCCCAGACACTAGGGGTGAGGAGACACCGACCCAGCTTCCACCTTGCATTTGTGTCCAGAGCACCTAGTGCGCCCGAGGGTGAGAAGAATTGCAGGTACAGGAGAGGGATCCTATAGGCAGATGAGAAAGATGGAGTGACTTTCGGGGGTCACGACTCCTCTCTCCCTGTTCCAGAACCTCTCCCTTTTCCCTTTTCTGCGTGGCATACAGAAGTCCCAGAGAGTGTCGATAACTTTCGGCCCGGGATCGCTAGTTTCTCCAGATCCAGAGCCAACTGCAGATGCAAGTTCACGCCCCGCCTTGGCTCCGCCCCTAGGCGCCCACCGCCGCGGGGAGCCGGGTCCGGGTCCGGCGACTTTATCCACGATCCTATAGCGCCACCTGGAGGAAAAGTTGGGGAACGCGCTCCCTCCGAGTCCCGCGCCCCCTACTAACTCCGCCCCCAGGGTGGGACAGACCCCTGCTCCGGCGAGTTAATCGCTAGCCTCCAAATTTAGCGGCAGGGCGTTGCCCTAGCAACCAGCGGGCGGGACCCGCCCTGCGAGCTCCGAGGCAGGCACTGCTCATGAATTTCCGCCTACCGCTGCTGAAAATGATAGACCCTGGGTGTTAGTAGAAGCAGTCCCTGCGTGTCGGCAAGTCCTACATTATAAAAAAACTCTATACAATGGGTATTTGTAAATGGGCCTGCCTACTTTTGTAATTAGAGAAAATAATACAGTTATATAAACAAACAGATTATAAACACTTTGTACACAACCATTCCAATAAATAATGCAACCCTGAAAAAGAAAAAAAAAAAAGTGCAGTTAAGTGCTGTAGAGTTCAGGGGCCAGTGTGGCGACGGGAAATGAGAGATTTTCCAGAAATACTTTGGCTAATGTTCGGCTTCATCCGGTGTCCGGCTCCATCCACCGCCTCTAAATGACCGCAAGAACCGGAGGGGCAAATTCGCTTCCTAGTAACCCTTCGCGCCCAGCTGGGTCCTGCAATTTCAATTGTGCAGGGGCTGGAATGGGAAGCCCCGGCACTTCACACAAACTGGCTCACCGAATACTATGCGGTGCTTGCCCATTTTACTGACAGGCACACCGAGGCTCTGAAAGGTTAAAGTGTTTACGACAGTTTCCGCAGAGCCGGGACCGCTGGAAAGAGGCGGCTTTCCCACGCTCCCAATCCTAGGGTCGTCCGACCCCCTCGCCCACACAGGGACTACACTGGGTTAGGAGGAATGAGTAGAGGGGTCGTGGTAATGCGGAGAGGCAACCAGAGAGGTGTCCTTGCCCTTTATGGCCAAAGGACTCTGGGGAGGGGGGCTGCAGCGAAGCAGCCGACCCACGCCCGCGGCGGGGAGGGGACAGCTCAGACGGTTGCGCAGAACCTCGGTTGGTGGGAGGGGATACGGGAGGTCCGGGGAGCGCCGGCAGAATGGGGGTCCGGGACTCCAAGTTTGCAGGCCTGGCTCTCCCGGGGCTGAAGCGGACAGGCCTACTGCACCCCCAGCCCCTTCTCGGCGCCCGCAGCCTCGCGGAGCCGCCAGATCGCCTTTGTCTGGGAGTTCTTTCCGCTGGCCCTGCCTCTCCCGCTCTCCCGTGTGAGCGCGGTCTGAGGCGCGCAGCACGCGAGGGTCGGGGCGCCGTCTGCTCTCAACCCCTGGGCTCCTTTCTGCCCTCGTGGGCTACCCCGCGGGTCTCGAGTATCTCTGGGTAAGGGGCTTCAGGGCGCCCCCATTTCCTCCTGTGAATTGGCACCGAGGACGTCAGTAACCCAGCCGGAGGGCGCACACTGAAACACTGGCCCGGGGCTCAGATGTAGGGGGGACGCTATCCACACCTAGACCGAGCTATGGACACAGAGGTAGTACCGCCAGGCCCTTGGACCCCTCTTTATACTACACTGAGCCGGCGGTCCCCAGCTTTCCGGCCATTGGCTGGCAGGAAGGCTGAGCTGGTCTGATTGGCCCGTATCCAGACAGTGATGGATGGCTCCCGCCTGACTGGACCTCGGCCGGGTGGGTGTCTGCTTCGTGGCTCAGTTTGGCAAAGGCGGGACCAGACAGGCCTGGGAGTGTGTTGGTGGATGAGCTGGAGATCGCGTTAAAGGATCAAACTTTCTGTGCTCAATCTCCCTTTAAACTCTACAGAGAAAAAAAAAAAAATCTTACCCCTGATTTCTCATAGATACTCTGTAATTCCGGAACCTGATGTAGGCAAAATTGAATCATTTATCCAAAGCATTTTGGGCACAACCCTACGGACCTCACTTTAACTCCATGGGCCTCCATCATTTAACGATATTCGCGCATTCCTTTCGTTCAGTCAAATATTTGAGTGTTTGCCAGGAGCCAGGCAGTAGGGAAAGAAGGGGAGGGAGACTGATAAGCAAGTGATTGGGCCCAGAGGTGGCAGTGGGGTGGGGTGGAGGATTGAAAGGAGAAAAGGGATGACAGATATTTCAAGGTAGAAATACCTTTTGCAATCAAATTGTGTTCTTTATTTTTATCTGAATGGTGTTAAAAATTCAGTTTGTGCTTAAGACTTGTTCTTTCCTGTAGGTAAGTCATACTTCATGACAAAAGAAAAATTAATCAAATGGCTGCCATACTGTACCCTGTCATCAACATTTGTATGGTCCTCATCTGTTTCCTTATCTCTTCCTCATCTCTATCAACTAAAACTGGAAAATATCTTCCATGAGGATCCACAGAAATGAGAGTTATTGTGAAACATGTGTGGACCTCATATTGTACATACAGACCAGTGGGCTATCCCTCAGAACAGGCTCTTCAGTAAGAAAAGCAGTATTAACACAAATAATAATAATAAAAGTAAAATAACGTTTCTTTTGAAATAAGTCATTTCAATAGACATTTACTAATTGGCTGTTTCGGTTCATCTTGAAAGCAATTAGAAACGTTGACACAAGAGACTATGTTTTGTAGTATTTGGCAGAAAGAAGTTGGAGAAAGAGACACCGTAAAGGGAGAAATAGTGTAAGTAAAGCAAAGCAGAAGAGAATCTGTCTAGGGAACTGCGGGTAGGCACATGTAGCTGAAATGGAGGATGCAGATCTCTGTGGGGAGGCCTGGATATGTTCAGACTTGAAACTCCTCACTAAACAGGTTGTGACGGGATCAAGGGCAGCGTTGAATGGCATGCTAACTAATTACTGCCATTTACTGAGTTGACTAATCTGTGCTCCTTAGAAATCCTACTGTCTTCAAAACAGGCTTACCAAGTAGATGCTGTTAGATTTATTTTTATAACTGAGGGCCCAGGATTTGGGATAGTTTGCCTCAGGGCACAGGTGAGATTTAAACCCAGGCTGGTCTGACTGACTCCATTGCCCACTGTTCTTGGACCACAGAGTCTGGTTTGTATTCTGAAGGTAATGCTGCTGCTAAGTCGCTTCAGTCGTGTCCAACTCTGTATGACCCCATGGACTGCAGCCCACCAGGCTTCTCTGTCCATGGGATTTTCCGGGCAACAGTACTGGAGTGGGGTGCCATTGCCTTCTCCCCGAAGGTGATGGGGAGCCATTAAAGACTTTGAAGCAGTTAAGTGATACCAGCTCAGTATTTTAAGCAAAGAACTCTGCCAGCAATATGGAATGCTTATCGAAAAGGGAAATAAGAATTTAGGGTCAGCATAAGACCCACAGAAGGCAGTCATTTCATTATGGTCCCTTTCCATTCTTTATCTAAACAGTGCCATCCAGCTGGATTGCACATCTTGTCACCCAACAGGTTGCAAAAATCAAGTCCACTCAGAATTTGAAGAGTTAGTGCTTTTGAATTAATTTAGATAATTGCAGGCAATCATTCCACAAAAGGGCTTCCAAAAGGACCGTTTTGTTAGGGAAAATGATTGAACATTTCTGTTCTGAATGGTGTATTAAAAAAGTAATAAACTGGACTTCCCTGGTGGTCCAGTGGTTAAAAATCTGCCTGCCAACACAGAGGACACGGGTTCGATCCCTGGTCTGAGAAGATTTCCCCCATACCGCAGGGCAACTAAGCTCATGTGCCACAACAACTGAGCCCACGTGCTCTAGAGCCGGTGCTCCACAATAGGAGAAGCTGCTGCAGTGAGAAGCCTGGGCACCACACGTAGACAGCAGCCCCTGCTCTCTGCAACTAGAGAAAGCCCACGCAGCAACCAAGACCCAGCACAGCCAAAATAAAATAAATAAATAATAAAAAATGTAAAGTAATAAACCAGTTATTACCAGTGGGAAGAGGAAAAGGGGGAGGAGTAAAATAGGGGCAGATGATTAATAGGTACAAATTACTAGGTATGAAATAAATAAGCCACAAAGATATATTGTACAGCACAGGGAATACAGCCAATGTTTTATCATAAGTATAAATGGAGTATAATCTTTCAAAGTTGTGAATCACTATGTTGTACACCTGAAACTTCTGTAACATTACACATCACCTATGCCTCAATAAAAAAATTTAAAAATAATAAATCCACTTTATAGCTTATGTATTTGGTGCACCCTTATCACCCTCACCTACATCCACTCTAAAAATAGACATACATCAAATGAAAGAAAAAGAAATGGCGCGAGAGATCTGATTCCTTTTGACCAGGCCCACAATTTCTCTTTATCCCAACATCTGAATTTTTAATTAAACTTTTTATTTTGTATTGGAGCATAGTCGATTAACCAGGATGTGAGGGTTTCAGATGAGCAGAAAAGGGACTCAGCCATACATACACATGTGTCCATTCTCACCCAAACTCCCTGCCATCCAGGCTTCCACAAAACATTGAGCGGAGTTCCCTGTACTACACAGTAGGTCCTTGATGGTTATTGATTTTAAATGTAGCAGTGTCAGTCTGTACCTGTCCATCCCAAACTCCCTAACTATCCCTTCCCCTCATCCTTCTCTCTGGCAACCTTTTAAGTTCATTCTCGAAGTCTGTGAGACTGTTTCTGTTTTGTAAATAAGTTCGTTTGCATCAAGTCTTTTTAGATTCCACATATAACGTCATGTCATATGATGCTTCTGCTTCTTTGTCCAGACACCTGATTTTTAAGGCTTTGAAAATACACATCTTATTCTCCTGGGTGCAATGAGCCCTCATCCAGAGAAACCTGAGGATAGAAGAAAACCCTGAAAGTCATGGGGGCAATGTCCCTGCTTCGGGGCAAAAGCTTCTTAGTGATTGACAGGGATTCCTGGGGTGGGTATGTTGGGGAGATATGGGGACATACGTGGAGACATGGGTTCACTGACAGAATGATTGAAAGAGACCGGCCTCAGCTGCTCTGAGTCTCGATGGATTAGGGATCATCCCTATCCCTCCAGCTTCCCTGGTGGCTCAGCTGGTAAAGAATCTGCCTGCAATGCAGGAGACCCAGTTCGATCCCTGGGTTGGGAAGATCCCCTGGAGAAAGGAATGGCAATCCATTCCAGGATTCTTTCCTGAAAAATTCCATGGACAGAGAAGCCTGGTAGGCTACAATGCATGGGTAGCAAAGAGTCAGACACCTAACACACTACCCCTCCAGAGGATCCAGCCATGTGTTCAGAAAGTTAGAGGGCTTCTGGTACAGTATCTCCTGAGAAATGGCTCAGAAAGGGCAGAAATCAGAACTTGGTTATGGGGAAGCGGATGAGATTTTTTAAAACGTTGAAAACCAAAAAATAGCTCTGTGTTCTCTGAATGACTGCAAGTAGAATGGACTCACAGGTCTGTCCAGAAGATGGCGCCATAAGACCGGCTCCACATCCTTCCTTCCTGGCCGCGGGGGATCAAGATGAGGCCTTTGGAAAGGCCGGCAGGAACCAGATCTAGCTGAGCTCTGTAGTCCATTCCTAGAGACGCCCTCGACCACAGAGCAGAACCTGGCCCCTGTCGGTGGGGTGGGCGGACCTTGAAGGGCAGAGGGGGTGAGAGACCCTAGGAACTAGAGGCAGTTATGCTGAGAAAACAGGGCCCCTGATAAATACAGTGTCTATAAAACCAGACCTCTCTTCCAACACCCCAGATTTGACTCCATTCAGCTGGAAGTTGAGGGAGGGGGCTGAAGGGCTCGGACACTGAAGAAAGCCTAAACTTGGAGATAGGAAAAGGAAGTTGGGTGATTCTGGGAGAAGAAATGAACAGCTGAGGAAAGTGAAGCTCAAAGGATGATTTAGTCAATGTCACAGAACTAAGAAGTCACAGAGCTGGGTCAGCAGTAAGGGTTCCTTGAAACCCTGCTTACCTCCCCTTATCCCTGTGCTCTCTGCAGAGCCTCAAAATCTAACATTTATACACAGAGTTCCCCCAACAAGGAGTGCCTTCCTGGGCAATTAAAACAAAATAAAACAAGGCTTCTGGATTCAAAACCCCAATAGACTTTTCCTTTGCTCATTTTCAGCCAGATTTATTGAGATATAATTTACACACACTGAAATTCACAAATTTTAAGTCTACATATCAGTGAGTATTGACACCTGTTTGTAGGTAGGTTATACAGATTCTAAGTGCAATAACTCCAACTCCAGGAGTAAAAATAAATACCTCCGATAGTGCTTTTATTTTTACTTCTTAAATTTTTCGGCTGTGCCGTGGGGCATGTAGGATTTTAGTTCCCTTACCAGAGATCGAACCCACGCACCCTGCATTGGCAATTTGGAGTCATAATCATTGGACCACCAGAGAAATCTCCAATAGTGGTTTGGGGTTTTTTTTAATAATGAAATTAATAAATGAATGTCATCAACTTTGTTTCCTTTCAAAGAAAGGAGGGAGAATTTATATACAAAATAGCTCCTTGTACAGGTTTCTTTAAATAAGACTCAAGTAAATAACTCACACTTGTCAGGTTCTGTAAAAGAATTCTGTTTTCTTCACATATGTAATTTATTTTGCCATCCCAACCTCTGTGAGGTAGGCAGGTGGGTCAGCCCTGCTTGACAGGTGGGGAAACTGAAGCCACTCTCTGGGTCCTGGGAGCAGAAGCAGAGAGGTCGGAAAGCTGTGGGCTTTACTTTCAATAAAGTTCTCTCTTCTGTGAGAGCTCTGCCCTGGCCCCAGTGGGCCTGCCTTCCTGTTTGCTCCCCAGTGAACCCAGAATGTTTGCTGGAGCCAGCAAGATGGGGCATTGGGACCGACAAAATGGCCGGGATCGGGCTACTGGGTGTGTGGGTGGAGGAAGGAGATGGAGAACAGACACACCTCCCCAGATTCCAGGAGAAGCTTTGGGGGCAACACTGAAGTGAATCAGAGAAGGTAAGAGCCCTGGAAAGCCTTGCAGAACAGAGCCATCAGCCCCCACCCTACCCCCAGTGAGGATTAGGATGTAGGGCATCTTCCTGTATGCCACAAGGATGAAACACAAGTGTTTAGGAAGGCTGTAGAAGCATGCCAGGATGCTAGTCCAGGCACACGATGAATATCTAGGACCTGAGAGTAATACTACTCCATCCTGAAAAAATGAAAGGAAAAACGTGTAGGTCTCTAGCTTTGAACACCTTTTTCCTCGGGGTGCATTTGGAGTCTCCTTTAAGTTCTAGCCAAATAAATTCAGAGAAGCCTAGGTGTTGCTGGTGGGAAAGAGACAAAGAGGGCCTAGGAAGGCAAGAAGGAAGTAGCAGGGGAGACACAGGGGCCTGAGGCTGAGAGACAGCCCAAGACTTGGTAAGGCTCTTGTCGGCCCTGCCTCCTGTGTGCACAAGCACCCCCTCCAAGAATGGGCCCTCCAGAGGATGCTTAGCTTAAAGCTGAGACCCTGGGCAGCAGCAGGGAAGGGGGATTTGGGGTGTCCCAGCGCAGATCAGCTCAAGGGAGTCCCAGGCTCAGAGTCTACTACGTACAAGTTGCTTAGAGCTCTGGGTGACCAGAGAGATAAGGAGTTTCCCTGATGACAATCTTTCTCTTCCTTCTCTTTCTGACTCTCTTCTTCCTTCCACTCTCCTTAAACCTACAGAATCTCTTAGGCAGCTGGGATCAACATAAGCTAGGGACTGATCCGTGTACAAGGGAAGTCGGGGAGCCTGGAAACAGCAGAACCTGGGAGAGGAATCTGTGTACAGGGCAAATCAGGGGAGCCTAAAAACAGCTGAATCTAGGGAAATAGAACTGCCTAGTGAGAGAGCAAGGGGGTTCTGGAAACTGCCGAACCCAGGGAGGCCAATTTGTGTACTGGAGAAACATGGGGGAACCTGGAAACAGCAGGATCTGGAGAGATAGTTCGTGTACAGGGGGCAGAGAGAGAGAGAGAGAAGCCTGAAAACAGTTGAATCTGGGGAGGTAGATTTGTGTGCAGGGGGAGCACGGGGAGACTGGAAACCGTACAATCTGGGGGAGACAGAAGTGTACAGTGGAAGCCAGGGCAGTCTGAGAACAGGGGCTCTGGAGGGGAGGGATCTGTGTGGGATTACAGTTGGGGGGTGGGAGTGGGTGGAACCTGGGGGATCTGATGAGGCAGATGGGGGTGGGGACACAGGCAAGCACAGGAGTGTCAAGAAGGTGGTCGTGTGGAGTGGGGGGCACAAGGAGACCCCTTTCCAAGTAGGTTTGAGTTAGATGCCTTTGCAGCCCCTTCTAGACAGGGCAGGACAAGGGAGCAGATCTCCAGTGGGGATTCAAGATTTCACATGGCGAGAAGAGACGGGTCTTTGTGGACAGTTGCTGACCTGGTCCTAAATGAGCAAAGCCTGGAATTTCCTAGGGGAGCCAAGGCAGGCAGTGGGGGTGGGATGAGCCGGTTGAATAAGCTGCCTTGTCCCCATCTTCCCCACCCTTCTCTGAGAGGGACAGGCCTCTTTCTCCCTGTCCACCAACCAGCCTGACCTCTCCCCCCGACCAGTTCACTTCTGAGTGACAGACAGACAATGACAGAGCTGCAGACAATCGACTGAGGGAGGGCCCACAAAAGCTCCCTTGCCACCCCCTGCCCCCCAGAGGGGCCCTGAGCTAGCAGGCCGACGGGAACTGTCACTTCACTGGAGCGCCTTCAGGTGACAGGCCTTCAGGAGACAGGGTGATGTCGGGCTGAGAAAGGCCTGAGATTTTTGGGATTCTGCCTCTGCCTCTTGGAAACCAGTTTCCCAGGCAGTGGCCTCTGCAAGGGGAAAGGGAGGGGCCGCAGCGGCCTCACAGCAGAAAGCGAAGCCGCGTCCACTCTGTGAGCTGTGGGATCTCCGGCCAGTTATGCTCTCTGTCCGGGTCTCTGTTTTCTTGCCTGTAAAATGAAGGATTGGGCTCAATCTTTGAAGGCCCCGTGACTTGAACATGTGGATTCCTGGTAGACTCAGGAGAGAGAGCACAGAGAGAGCCCAAAGTAGCATTTCTCCTCATTCGTTGGCACTGCTCAGGACTTCACAGCAAACACACCGGGCGAGGGGTATTGAGGGGGGGAGACTGGCGTTTTGGATGCTGTGGGAGTGTTGGCGCGAGCTTTCCCAGGCCTAGATGAGGACTTTAACACATCACTCCGAGGGGCCCCTTCCCTTAAAGCAAAATTATTTTTTGCTCTAAGCCCCTTGGATTTCCTAGCTGGTGAGCCAGCCTGGAAGGTGGCATCCACACCCTGTCCCACATGTTTAGCCCTGCTTCCATGTAGGCCTCACCCCAGCCCCGATGTCCTCTTCTTCCTGTGGCTGCTATTACCCTGTTTGTCCTTAAGCCAGGGATGTCTGGGATCTTGTCACAAGGCTCAAAGTCTCAGGGAGAGGACCCTCCTTGCCCAACAGAAACCTCTCCAAATATCCCAAGGCCCTGAGGGCTCACAACGGCCCCTCACCCACTGCCAAGCCTGGAGACGGTTCATGTGCACCACTCGCAAGGCTGCCTGCTGGGCATGTAGCTGAGGCACCGATAGACCTACCCACCACCAGTCTGGATGAGTGCAGAGTGCACTGGCTATTGATGGGGAAGGGGTGGAAGTAACATGGGACTAACTCAAGCCATGAAGAAGGCAATGGCACCCCACTGCAGTACTCTTGCCTGGCAAATCCCATGGACAGAGGAGCCTGGAAGGCTGCAGTCCATGGGGTCGCTGAGGGTCAGACATGACTGAGTGACTTCCCTTTCACTTTTCACTTTCATGCATTGGAGAAGGAAATGGCAACCCACTCCAGTGTTCTTGCCTGGAGAATCCCAGGGACGGGGGAGCCTGGTGGGCTGCCATCTATGGGGTCACACAGAGTCGGACACGACTGAAGCAACTTAGCAGCCGCAGCAGCAACTCAAGCCAGGCCTGCATCATTTGAGTAGCAGACACATGCCTCTCTACTCCTCCTCTTAGCCTGAGAAACCAGTGGGTTTAACACAGAGGCACAGCTTGGACTGATGCTCTGATTGTTCCAGAAACCCTCCTCACCTCTAATCTGTGCAGCAGAAATTGTTCCTAGCACTTTCAGAATCAGAACGGAAGAGTCTTGCCCAGGTGGAGGTGGACTAGGGTTGCTTGCCTCATCTCTCCCTCTCCCTCTCTCAGCCCAGGTGACCTGCCTCCGCATACCCAAGCAGGGAGGGGAGGAGGAGTCTCTGGGGACAGTACTGGGAGCTGGACCCCTGGAATCCAGGGCCACCAAAGATGGTCTCAGGTGCACAGAACCTCTTCCCAAGGGGAGCCGGTCGTCCCTAAACACAGGAGAGCTCCTCCTCCCTCTCAATTCTCTTTCCTGGCACTATCAAGGATGTACCCCAGTTTTTAATGAGCCCCAAGGCTGTGGGAGCTGGAGGGGTAGTGGGCTGGCCGAGGAGGGTGGGCTCCGCCAGGAGGCAGGGAGGAGGGGGAGGGGATCTGATTAGAATCCGGGCCGTATGGCGAACGCTGCGGAGATGGAGGTAATCACTGAGCGGGCGAGACAGCATGCTCAGCGACAGCAGGCGGCCGGGCCGTCGCCATGGCAACCGCGGCCTCCGGGGCGCGCGGCTCGGCGCTGCTCCGCGTCCGCTGCGGAACATCTGCTTTGCACTGGGCTGCTGGGAGCCGGGGGGCGCGGGCGCGGCTGCTCCCTCCACCCCGCAAAAAAGAAACAAATTAGGCCAACTGTCCAATGAGGGGCCGCAAATGTATTTATTAATGCGAGGGAAAGGTTGTTCCGGAGCGCAGTTTGATTAATGTTTGAGTCTTCAGCTTGTCAGTCTGGTTTTGTCTCCCGCAAAAGGGGAAAGGGAGGGGAGGGGTGGGGGGCTGGAAGGGGAGTGGGGAGGAGAGAGACAACAAAGCGGGAGGGGATGTTAATAGCCAAATAGGCTCTTTTTCATGTTTCCCTCAGCCTGCCACCCTTGATGGATGGCTCAGACAGAGACCGGAGCGCATCAGGGAGACGCGAGCCCCTCTGGAGAGCTGGGGGAATGGAGGAGACAGGGGGGCTGCTGGAGCCTGGTTGGGGTCTGCCGGGAGGGGTCTCCCGGAGGGTGGCAAGGAAAGGAATGGCCCCAGGAAACAGGCAACTCCTGGAGAAACCCGAGGAAATTTTCATCAACTGTTTACAAGTCTGCCCTGTTTGCAACCTCGGGCCGAGACAACACCGGAGGGGGAGGGTAAGGGTGAGGGTGATGTCCCCTCTGGATTGCATGGAAGGCAGAGAAGCTTTCGCCTGTCAGTTAGGGAGGGGAGGAGGAAATACGGCTCCATAGCCTTCTTTTCTTTCCTCTGCTGTGCTCTCTGTGCTCCCCCCTGCTCCACCGTATTTGCCATCTTCCTGTTTGCCCCATCTTCCCTCCCTCTCTCTTTGTCTCTTCTCCTATTGTTTCTTTCCTCCATCCTCCCCTCCTCTCTTGGTGACATCAGCTGGCTGTGATAGGGCCTGCCTTGCTGAGGTGTCTTCTGTGAACACGTCTGAACACACACAATGCACCCTGTTTTGTCTCCTCTTTTCTGGAGAAGGAACAGAATGCCCTATTGGAACCCCAAAGTTGACCTCAATTATGAGAAAACACAACCCTACTCCTCTTTCCTCCCCACCAAATCCTCCTCAGCCCCAACCCACTAGGAATGCTGGGCGGAAGCTGAAAACTGTAGATTTCTAGCCAGGCCTGGGACTCAGAAACACTGGAGCCGGTCTGTAAATGTAGATTGTTCTGAGGTTTGAGACTTCCTCTCTACTATCATGTGCCAAAAAACAAAAAGAAGAAAGTAGCCCTTGAAAGACCAGGCAAAATTCAAATATGACTTTGCAGCTTATTTTGTCTTCTTTTCATGAAAGGATTGAATGTGTACACCCAAAGAGTTTTGCAAGAGTGAAGTTATTAAACATTAAAACGCTGTTTGAGCAGATCAGAGCCCCACTTTCCTTGGAAAAAAAATGTTTATTTATTATCATCAGCATCAAACATTATTTAAAGTTTTGGGGTGGAAGGGTTACCTTCTTTGTGGGTGTAGCATGGTGGTTGAGAGCCAGGGCTCTAGAATCAAACCATCTGGGTTGAATCCTGGTTATTCTACTCACTAGCTGGATGACCATGGGCAAATTAGTCAGCTTCTCTAAGCCCCAGTTTCTCATCATTAAAATGGGGATTATAATTGTTCCTAGTTCACTGGGTTGTGGAAGGGATAAATTAGATAATCCACATAAAGTGTAGAGCATTGTGTCTGATGATTATTGTGTGCTCAATGCATGATGGCTGTTATATTATTTGGTTATAGACCCTTTCAAACAAGCTCCATGATCACCAATACTGAATATGCAGTGTCCCAACTATATAAATGGCATTACTTTAAATATGGGGCTTCCCAGGTGGCCCTAGTGGTAAAAAACCTGCCTGCCAAACAGGAGACCCAGGTTCAGTCCCTGGGTCAGGAAGATCCCATGGAGAAGGGCATGGCAACCCACTCCACTATTTTTGCCTAGAGAATCCCATGGACAGAGGAGCCTGGCAGGCTACAGTTCATGGTGTTGCAAAGAGTCAGACACAACTGAAGTAACTTAGCACACACACACACACACACATTAAATATAAGAAGATAGGTAAACATGATGTCTACTCTTCCAGAGCTTACAGTCTTTCTTAGGAGAAAGAGTATATACGTTAAATTTACGAATCATCTAAGGAGTCATGTGCCAAGTGCCAAAAAAGTAGTATAGATACCAAATGCTTTCAACACTGAGCTCTGAGAGAAGAGAGGAGAGTTGTAGGATTTGGAGCTTAGGGTTCCCCGAGCCATGGATCCCAGGTCTATGAAAAAGTGAGTGATGGAGTGGAGTGGTGTGGAGAGGGAATGAATGACGACAGCAAAGGCCGAGAAGAAGGCTGTTTGTGGATGAGTGAGTTTGGCTGGATCTAAAATGGAAACGTGA
Organism: Bubalus bubalis; assembly: GCF_019923935.1. Lineage (NCBI taxonomy): Eukaryota > Metazoa > Chordata > Mammalia > Artiodactyla > Bovidae > Bubalus > Bubalus bubalis. The sequence continues at coordinate 24,617,898 of NC_059159.1, read as the reverse complement.
GGAAAGTATTAAGCACGGACTTGTGGGGCAATGTATATACTGTGTGTGTGTGTATATTTACAGGGAAAATTAGTCTAGTGATAGTACATAGAATGAATCAATAGGAAAGAGACTGGAAAGCAGGGAACCAGTAAAGTGGGACCTGGACCAGAACGGAGAGGAAAGAATAAATGTGAGAGGGACTTTCCTCATGATCCAATGGTTTAGAATCCACCTTCCAAGGCAGGGGACACTGGTTCCATCCCTGGTCAGGGAACTAAGATTCTCACATGCCACAGGGCAGCTAAGCCCACACGCTGCAACTAGAGAAGTCCACACACCACAATGAAGACCCAGCACAGCCAGAAAAAAAAAAAGAGAAAACAGTAAACCTGAGAAATGTGAAGTAGTTTGATGATGGATCTGAAATTAGGAAGACAGACAAGGAGAAGAAGAGCAATGAGGCGCTAAGCTCTAAGGCTGTGAACCTGGGTGCAAGGGAGGAAATCCACAGAAGCATGGTTTGGTCATCATTAACCTGAATTCTGGTTGGAGACCAAGATGCCTTAGTTTAGCAAATCCTGTACAGCATGCTGCCCCAGGCTTGTTAATGTGCTTTCATATTTATTGGGTGTCCATGATGGAGCAAGTGGGTGGGAAGTCAATGTTACCCATCCTCCATCAGTGTGACCACATTTTGAGTTGTTGGGAATTGATTACCCTGTACATCTTCGTTGGTCCACCTACCTCCCTCATGCCTGACCTTAGAGGTTAAGGGTTCATCCTATGGCAAGTATAAATAGCTCTTTCGGGGAGCAAAACCTGGGGCTCAGCTCCAGCAGTCCAGGACTTTTAACAAATGGGCCAGGGAGAATGTGTCTATCGTGAAAACCTTATTCTCTGGGAGCTGAAACTCTAAGATGGTGTGCAGTTTGACTATCAAGTCATGAGGCAAATTTATAAGCAAATATCCTAGGAGTCATTCCTCTCTTTGAGGAAGTTTCCTCCCAAGCCATCTCACCCGCTGCCTACACTTGTTACAAATGCATCTATTGCTTGAAACATTTGTGATGGCTTCATGGGAGTTACCTTCAGAGTCTGCCCCAGGTTTGTGTTGCTCTCCTCAGAGGTGCCAGATCTTCATCCTTGGAAGGTGGGATGTTTTGACTGTTTTTCATAGGTTGGCATTTAAAAAAAGAAAAAAAAAGCTTCCAAACTGCTTTTAGCAAAATGTTGAAATGAAACCACAGCCTCCTATGAAGAGCTTGGCTACTCAATGATCCCAGACTGGCTCCTGGACCGGGAGTGAAGGGAGGTGGGGGTGGAATCGCTGTAAAGCACATTGCTGAGGAAGTTGATGTAATTTGAATATGGACTGTGAATTACATAATAGTCTTGCAGCAATGTTAAATTTCTGAATTTTGGCAACTATACTGAAGTTGTTTGTATAAGAGTATGCCTTTGTTCTTGGGAAATACATACTCAAGTAGAGAAAAAGGGACAGGAGGTCTCCAACTTCTCTCCAAAACTCAGAGAAATTATGCATATATAAACATGTGGACAGAGAGGAATAAAACAAATGGAGGCGAATGTAAACAGTGGGTGAATCTGGTAAAGGGCAAACGGGAGCTCTTTGTACTATTTTTGATAGTCTCCTGTACTTGAATTTGATCAAAATTAACAGTTACCAGAAAACCAACTACATCCTCCATTTGAAGGAGAGACTCATTTAGATATTGATTCTTTCAAAGTAGTCCTTTCAGGAGGCACAGTACTTCATGGAGGGTGAATGAAGACACGGAAGACAAGCTCATCAGATCTGAGGCTGATATAGAGCTAGTTAATATTTTAGGTGACAGGTTCAGGATCTGAGACCTCAGTAGGATGGAAACATTGGTCCAAAATCGAGCATAGTGAAACATAGTATTGCTCTATCGGTGTTAGTTGAATTGAGTGAGATGAAATTTTAAAGGGTTAAATGGTAAGTTTTCTATTCATCACTAAAAACATTAACTCAGTAGAAGTGAGGACGACATGGTCTAAGGGTGGCATATCCCCTAACAAATCAATTTATTCGACTGCCACCTCAGTATGCTGATAGGATAGAAAGGTTACTGTGATCTGTAGTGGCCATAAAACATTATAGATTCTGAGCTGCATTAATAAAAATACAGTATCCAGAACAAGGGAGGTAATAATCTTTCTCTGTCCTGTGCCCATTGGACTTTAGAGAATCCAGTTTAGGTCTGGGGCTGTATTTATAAAGAAAGGCATTGCTAATGAAAAGGGGTACCTAGAAAAAAAATAGTGAGATTTTGAAATGAGAGCAGTTGAGGAAGAGCTGGAGGAACTAGGGATGCTTAAATCTCAAGGGTTCCTATTGGTTGCCTTCTAGACATTGGGTTGGCATCTGAACTGAGGAAGAAAAGTTTACACATTCTCCATTGCTTCTCAAAGTAAGAATAGGACAGAAGGATGGAAATTACAGGGAGACTTAATACAAGAAAGGATTTTCTAAATGTTAAAATAGTCTGAAGATGGAAAAGGGTTACCTTGTGAGGTAGTGACTTCCCTGTCATTGGAAGTATTCAAAGAAATATACTATGATGGCCACTATAATAAGAATTCTTGCAGCAGGAAGGACTCTGGGTTAGATAGACCTCTCTAGTCCCTTGATATCTTAAATTCTAGGTAATCGAGTTTAGAAAAAAACAACCCAGCAACCTCATTATTCTGTCGTCTTTATTACAGTATGTTTATAGAAACTGCCCGCAAACCCACTGCTTGTATAAGGCTGGGGAAGCTTGGATAAGAAGCTTCCACATTCTAAGTTCTGCTTTTCTGCCCCTGCCTCTATTCCAGCCCTTCATCTGCATGTTGATTGCCTCTGCCCAGACTTTTCATAACTGCCTACAGAATGGCATTTCCTCTGAAAGATTTGTAATGATGACAATTTTAGGTGAAGTTCCAGGCCCCCTACTAGGCTGACTCTAACCCACGTTTCCAGTTGCTTTCAGAGACAGTTCCTGTATGTGAGGAACGTAGTGGGAGTCCCAGCACTCCTGCTTCAGGGGGCAGAAAGCAGGGTAGAAGTGAGTTCTCAACCCCAAGTGGACCTAACTCTGCTGGATGGACTGCAAAGCTTAAAACCAAAGAAAGGTAGAAAACAGAGATAAGAAATAGGCTCCACTTCTCAGCTATAGTCGTCCCCCAGTTCTTTCCTGTTTTAATCACAGGAAGAATGATTAGTTGGCCAAGGAAGGACAGGGGAAGAAAGCAGATGAGTTTTATCTGGCTGGGGTCTGCCTGACCGCAGCCATGTGACTACCTGGCTGACCTGGGGTCTCCATCATGTCCCTGCCTGTCCACAAGACGGATCAGGCTGCCCTTCTCCCGCCCTCCCCCCGCCTCATTCCAGGAGAGGGTTGCTAGGATAATTAGAGCCTACTGGTTTCTCTCCTTCTCCCAACTGCTCCGGGGTCTTAGAAATTTTCTTTCTTAGGGGACTGAGAAACTTCTTCAACACTGTAGCAATTTAGAATCTGGAAGATTCTTTCCAGCAGAAATAGTGAAGTTAGTTTCTCAGAAATCATCCCTAATTTTCACCCAGTGTTAACTGGTAATCTCTGGTTCTGCCCTTCATTTGAGAAGCACAGAGCCTTCCCCCTGCCACCGCCCCCCGCCCCCATACCCAGGCCTTCTCTGCTATCCACAAAGCTGCTTCCCTCACAGGCGCCAGCTCTCTTATTCAGCATCAGCGTAAACAGACCTGGATTTGAATCCTTGTTCTATCCATTGTGAACTCTGTGACCTTGGGAAGATTGTAAACATTTCTCAGAGCATCAATTATGACACTTATAAATGGGAATACTTAAACCTACTTCACAGAATTTTAGTAACAATTCAACCAAATAATATACGTAAAGTTCTGAGCCAGTCACTGGCCAGATCCTCTGGCTGACATTTGTCTGTGTTAAGTGGACCAAACAAAAGGAGATGGTAAAGGTTAGGGAAACAAACCAGGAAGGAAACTCAAAGAAGAGATGTTGAAAGGGATGGATCTGCTTAAATATGGGAGGGATGGCCAAGAAGGAGAAAGAAAAGGGAGAAGGAAAGGGAAGAGAGGGCTTTCTGGAGACTGGCCTGCAGAGACTGATGGCAAGTTGGAATGAACAGAGCAAGACAGAGCCGGGGAAAGGGACAGACAGAAGATAGGGGTGGACAGACAGATGGGAAAGGAAGATATAATGACAAAGATCAGGGAGGAAACCCAGCTGGCTTGAGGCAGACAAGAGGTGCTGGAGAAGAGCAACAGAAGGAAAAGGGAAAACGGGGGGTGATCAGAATGAGATGGGGAAGTCGGGGCAGGACAGACAGACTGAGAGCGGGTGGGGAAAGCATAAGACAGACAGACAGATGGCAGGGATGAGAGGGTGCCCTGGGTTGCCTGCATTCTGCTGTGTTTACCAGCTAATTGAGTTAAATTGTTGTCAGAGATGTAATTAAAGGGTAGAGAGAGCTCTCTGGCAGGCCTGAAACAGATGGAGGGGGCTTTAATTGGTAATTAAATTCTTCCCTGGCAGCTGAGGAAGGAGCCTGTGCTTCAGCCTCACAAGGCCACGGGTGGCCTTCCCCCCTTCCCGGCCCCTCTCAGGGGCTCTTTGCGGAGGGGGCTGAGCTCCACACACCAGCAGCCAGGCGGGCAGGAAGGCCCGGTAACTGCAGGAGAGTGCCAAAACAGCCCCGCCCGCCAGGGCTGGCTCAGCTCCCACGGGCTAATCCGAGCAGACCCACCCCCAGCCTGCCCCTGCTGACCTCCCCGCTCCCACCCACCGATGAATTCCTCCGTGGCCCCAATTGCTTCACTGGGGATCTCACGGAGAAAGAATGGGCTCTGGCCCCGCATGCGGATTGGCTTGGGAAGGGTTCGTTGGTTTAGTCAGGCACCCAGGCAGACCCATCTGTTGGCATGGCTCCCATGAGCCTCTCAGCATCTGCCCCCTCCCCACTGCCCTCCCTTCCAGGAGGCGCTGTGCAAAGATGCTATTCTGCCTGGCACATCACTCTCTGGTGCTGACTCTGCCCCAGCAGCGAATACGACAGGATGGGATCAGCAGCCGTGATGGGCAGATTGGTTAGACTTTCTAAGATGTGAGCATTTAGACTAATCAGCTTTCAACTCCAAATCTCAGGCTGACCTGTATTTCATTGGAGAAGGCCCCTTGGGATGGCAGATTTCCCTGAAACCCACATGTTCTCTACGTGTTCCACTTCAAAGAAAGAGATAAGTAAAAAGGGAGAAAAGAGACAAGGCTTTTAAAAAGAAAGCTGAAAGGGAAGTTAGGCAGAAATAAAACCCAGGGTAGACAATGTGGAATTATTGTAAAATGCATGGCTGACTGTGAGACAGTAATACAGTGCTGCTCTTACAAAAGCAAGCTCCGTGCCGGATGCATAAATAAAGAAGCTGGGGGTCATTCTCTCATTATAGCTCAGCTGATCAGACAAAAGTTCTTTGTCTTGCTTTGGACTCCATGGAGCCCAGACAGTCATGGAGGCGCTTGGAGGGGTTTCTGGGAAGGGCCATAGAAATGACAGAAAGCTTTAGCTGTGTGGACATTCACTCGGTCAATTGAGGCCCACTCTGCTGTCTTACCTTCAGCCCCCACATGCTGTTCTCTGCTGAAAACAATGCTCCCACCCTTCCGTTCTCCTTCCTAGACTATCTTAAGGCCACAACCCTACTCTCATTTCTTCAAGACGCTCTCCCTCCCTCCCTCTTCTCAACCCCGACATCTCCCTTGTGCCGCATCCCAATACTGCTAGTTTCGTTCTGATTCCCTCACAAGGCTGTAAGCTCAAAAGTCAAGGATCAAGTTCATTTCACTCATCACTGTCTGCCCAGCACCAAACATAGGTCCTGGCAGTTAGTAGGTGCTGAATTAATTTTTGTGAAATGAAGAAATAAATCCAGAACATTCAGCATGCAGGCAAACTCTGAAAGTCATCAGTAAAATTATTATATAGATAATGAAAAAGATATATATATATCTTTTTCATTATTATATAGATAGATAGATATTATATCTATATAATCTATTATATAGATAAAGAAAAAGTGAAAGTGTTAGTCGTATCCAACACTTTGTGACCCCATGGAATTCTCTAGGCAAAAATACTGGAGTGGGTAGCCATTCCCTTCTCCAGACGATCTTCCTGACCCAGGGATCAAACCTGAGTCTCTTACGTCTCCTGCATTGGCAGGTGGGTTCTTTACCACTAGTGCCACCTGGGGCTTCCCTGATAGTTCAGTTGGTAAAGAATCCACCTGCAATGCAGGAGACCCCAGTTTGATTCCTTGGTCAGGATGATCCACTGGAGAAGGGATAGGCTACCCACTCCAGTATTCTTGGGCTTCCCTTGTGGCTTAGCTGGTAAAGAATCTGTTCGCAATGCGGGAGACCTGGGTTCGATCCCTGGGTTGGGAAGATCCCCTGGAGAAGGGAAAGGCTACCCACTCCAGTATTCTGGCCTGGAGAATTCCATGAACTATATAGTCCATGGGGTCACAAAGAGTCAGACACAACCGAGCGACTTTCCTTCTCTTCAGTGCCACCTGGGAAGCCCATTATATAGATGAGACGGCTAGAAATGCAGCAGAGACTTAGCTTAGCTGTGGGAAAGCACTTTAAAAATATTCCTTTGCTAAGGGAGAATGAGGACATCTCTTTTAGAAAGAGGACAAAGTTTAATTGATGATTCAGCACTGATTGTAGCCCTCCATCTCTACTGCAGCAGCCAAGAGAGAAAACCTCTCCCCCACTGGAGATTTTGAAATCAGTAGGTCTAGGCGTAGGGGCAAGAAATTGTTATTTTAAAAAATGTTCCCAGGTAATTCTGATGATTTAGAAACCTCTAGATTAAATACCAGATTTCTTTCAGCTTCGAACATTTGTTTTTCTCTTGCTTGTCCCCACCTTTCCACCCCCACAAGAATGAATCAGCTGATTCTAATAGGCTGGAAAGGAGGCCGGCTTTGGGAATATTGACTTTTGTATTCGTCATGGAACTTAGGTGAACACAGGAATGAAGCCTGCTTGTCAGGTGCAAGCACTTTCTCCTTCCCGTGTCGTCTCTGTGGCCTGTCACTTAGACCCACCGCATTTAGAGCTGGCACGAATCTCATCCTTCTGATGTGACAGTTTACGAGTCCTGGACTGGGGCAAGGTTTGGTGGGGAGAGGGCACCCCTGCTTTAACTAAAGTGATTCTGCTCCTCTCTGTTTTCATACCTGTCACATAAGAGCTGTTCCACAGTGTGTTGTTAAAAGTTTAACAGCCAATTCTTACTGGGGTGGTGATAGAGAAGCTCCAATCTGTAGCATTTTGCAGTTTCCGTGGTGTAAATACTCCCACCAAAGCCCATTTCAAGCTAATAACTGGAAGTCACCCAGCGCAAAGTTAGAAATGCACATCACAGGCTCGTAGAGCCCTTGAGTGGTGGTTTAGTCACTAAGTCGTGTCCGACTCTTGCGATCCCATGGTCTGTAGCCTGCCAGGCTCCTCTGTCCATGAGATCCTCCAGGCAAGAATACAGGAGTGAGTTGCCATTTCTTTCTCCAGGCGATTTTCCCAACCCAGGGATCAAACCCCAGTCTCCTGCGTTGCAGGCAGATTTTCTACCAACTGAGCTACCAGGGAAGCCCTTGAGAACCAGTGCAAATTAGCCAGTCACAGCACTAGCTTTGGGCCTTCTATCAATATTTAAAAGAAGTGAGGGGCTTCCCTGGTAGTCCAGTGGTAAATAATCTGTCTACCAATGCAGGAAACACGGATTCAATTCCTGATCTGGAAAGATCCCACATGCCGTGGAACTAAGCCTGTGTACCTCAACTACTGAGCCTGTGTTCTAGCGCTCAGGAGCCACAACTGCTGAAGCCCACGTGCCCTAGAGCCCGTTCTCTGCAGCGAGAGAAGCCACTGCAATGAGAAACCCGCACACCACAAGTAGAGAGTAGCCCCCCTCACTGCAACGAGAAAAAAGTCCATGCAGCAGCGAAGACCCAGCATAGTCATAAATAAATAAACAAAATTTAAAAAATAAATAAATAAAAGAAGTATAAAGACTATTGTCTAGCACTACCTTTTAAAGATAAAGCAACTGAGGCCCAGAAAAGAGTTGCCAAGGCTCATCCAGCTAAGCTGAACCAGAGTCCAAGCCTCCTGAGGCTGCACCACGAACCTGCTCAGCCTGAACTAAAGAGCTGGGAGGGAAGCCAGAAATCACTGCAGGTGGTCACTCCAGGGACAGACAAGGTCAAAATAGTGGCCAAAGAGTCTTGCAGCCAACTTTTGCTGGGTATCCAGTGAAGACTAAGCTTCTCCGTAGTCTTCATGGGGTTATAAACAACCCCCCTCAAACCCAAAGAGCCCTATTTTCAACCAACCTCATTCCTGTCCTCAGGGAGTGAATTTCTCCCCCCTCCCCACCAGAATGGCACATGAAACACCCTCACCCCTTTCCCCAAGTCAGTCTAATTCCCAAACCTACTGAAAACCTTTGGGCAACACGTCGCGTGTTGAGCGAGGTGGAAGAGGAACTGGGCAAAGCAAGTGCTTTCAGGCAAGTCCAGGAATGATTACTGAAGCAGCTGTTTTTTGTTCTTCCTGGGTATGAAGCAAGGAGGGAGTGTGGTGCGATGCCAAGCTAAGGGCCTCAGCCTTCTTGAACCCTGGATTTTAGCTCTGGCTTCACTACTCGTTGGGTGGGTCTCTTCCCCTCTCTAGGGGTCAGTTTCCCCAGGCGTGGAATGCAAGGTTAAAGCTGATGCCTTCCAGGATCTCCAGCTTATAAAATTCCATGAATCACTAAGAGGAAAAATGCATAGGAGACCCCCTCCAATGTTTCTTCTCCCTCACCCTCACCCATCATCCCACTCTTTTCCCTGCTTCCAAAGGACCCTTTCCTTACATCTCTGAAGATGCTCCCCACTCTATATAGGGTCTTACAGCCAACCTTTGCTGTGTATCCAGTAAAGACTAAGCTTCTCCTTAGTCTTCATGGGGTTATAAACGACCCCCCTCAAACTCAAAGAGCCCTATTTTCAACCAACCTCATTCCTGTCCGCAGGGAGTGAATTTCTCCCCACTCCCCACCAGAATGATACACGGAGCACCCTCACCCCTCTCCCCAAGTCAGTCCAACCCCCGAACCTACTATAGGCAACACCCCACAAAGGCTCCCACTCTCTGGTTTCTCTACTTGGATAGGAGACTTGGAGTCTCCCAGGACTGCCTTAGGGCTGCCCCAGCCAGGCAGCTGGTCTCCTGTTTCCTAGAGATTCTTTGTGTCTGTGTTTCTTCCCAGGGAGCTGGGGTCACGACGCCAAGGAGAAAGAATACGAAGTGGTGGATCCTCTTTTTTTTCCCAGGCTCTCCTCATCTCTCCCGCCTCAAGTCTGGTTGCCAGTGGAAGGGAGAGAGGGCTGGGGTCGGGGGGAAGTGGCAACAGAATCCTGTGCCCTCCAGGCCTGTATTGCAGCTTCTCCCTCAACGGTTCCTCCACAGAAGGAGCGCAGGTCATACACAGCAAGGGCCTTTATCACCAGCCTGGCCCTGCCGCTGTCTGATAGAGCCCAGCCCTCCCCCCACAGATCTCATTAAGGGGTCGCCGCTTATGCTTCCCAGCCGCCCCCCATCCATCTTTGGCCACGGTTGACAGACTGGGCCCCGGGGCTGATGTCCGGCAGGTGACAGGGTTAATGGCAGAAGAGGGCAGAGGGCAGAGGCCAGCCAGCTCACAGGGGTGGGAGGGCAGCCTGGGGAGGCCCTGGGTCCATTCCAGCTGGGCAGCCCCTCAAATTACAGCACCTGGGGGAGGGATGAGTCCTGGACCATCCATCCCTGGGGAAGCAAGGTGGATGGTGTCGACCATCTAGGGAGCAGATGGTGGGAGGAGAGCCCCTTAGCCTGGGAAGAGGAGGAGAAAGAAGCTTATTAATAGAAAGGGGAGACGGGCTAGCAGGAGAGGAAAGAGAATCTCTATCTATGTGGGCACATTGAGAAAATTGCTTCCTGGATCCCAGGTGGCTCCTTGGCGAGAAACGCATATCTTGCTGACGTGAATGGAGTCAGGTGAGTGTTTGGAGTGGCTGCCTGTGACCCATCTTGCTTTCCCTCTTAGCCACCTAGTACTGTGGCCCAGCGCTGTAGTTAGGAGCAGGCTTCTAGAGTCAAACAGAGTGAGTCCAAACCCTGTTTAGATCCTCCCTCTGGGAGGCCGGGTAAGTTACTTAACCTCTCTGAGCCTGATTTCCTCCTGCTGTGTAATGTATCCAGCTCCTGTGAGGATGAAATAACATGCTGCATGGAAAACACAGAACCTGGTCCACCCTGAGTGTTCAAAAAAATTTTAGTTGCCCTTGGTAGTAAGTAAGAGTATTGTTACAGTATTGCTATCACTTCTGTGGCCTCCTCCATCCCCAGGCTTTTCCCAGGCCTTCTGCCTTGGGAGCTCCCCTTGCGTGACCTCCTGCATGCCCAGGATCACCTCCTGGCCTGCTCTACTCACTCCCAGGGAGCTCCTGAATGCTGCTTTGGGGGCAGCTGCCCCCCTCACAGCTCCCAGAGGAGAGGCCCTGCAGGGGCAAGGGTTCGTCCCTCCAGGCCTTTGAAGCCTGGGGAGGGGAGGGGTTGCCCTGTGCTCCTGACCTGGGGGGCCAGGCTCAGCCCCCCTACCTCCCACCGTGGGAGGAGAGTCAAGGAACAATGGGCCGTGGAGCATTGGCTCCAACGCCGGCCAGCTGGCATTTAGGCGAGGGGTGGGGTGGGTGTGGGAGCTTGCCCTCCCCACAGCAAGCGGAAAGTCCTTCAGGAGAGCTGGTGGTGGCTGGGGTCTCCCCACGGGGGCCCCGGATGTCAAGGGTATGGTAGAGAGAGGAAGAGAGGGGTTATTGCAGCGCCATGTCCTGGGTTGAAATTGTCCAGAGTCCTCCCAGAGGGGGTGCTGCAAGCCCCTCCTCAGTTCCAGGGGCCCCCTCAAGTACACCCAGATCTCAGGGTGGGCAAAGGCACCAACCAGCACGTCTCTGCCCTCCCTCCTAAGCCTGGATGGAGTGGCTCCCCCGGTGCTGATTACCTCCATTAGGCCCTCAATCTTGCGAGGATAATACATGGCCCAGGCTGGGCTGGGGGAGGAGGCCCCTCTGGCAGGGGAGCCAGGAGGCCGGATGCAGGGACCTGAGCAGAATACCAAGCAGCCAGCCTGCCGGCCAGCAAACCTAGGCCAGGCCCAGAGAGGCAAGGAGTGGGAATGGGGGGGAGAGGGGGAGCGGGGTCTGTCCCGACTGTCCACAGCCCCTGGCCACCTCTCTACCCTTATGCCAGCTCCACCAATTACCCACTATGGTTGAACTCCTAGGGCCTAAGGGGGGACTTCTCCTTGGGGGCCTCACCTTCTCCAGGCCCATCAGTCCTTTGTGGCACCAGATCCTGGTCAGCAGGAAACAGCAGCATCTGCCCCCTCAGCTGGACCACAGCTCTGCTCAGCTCAGAGCCTCTGAGGATGACCCAGCGAGACCAGAATCAAAAACATCTTGGTAAGAGTGGGAAGACTCAGAACATGAGAAGAGTCTACCCTTTCGTTGTCAAGTGAAACCAACTATCACATGTTCTTCCAAAGGCAGCATTGCCAGGATGCAGCCGGCTCATTGCTAAATCCAGTCCCCTGGGGACGTTGCCAGCTTCTTCTGGTTGCCCATGCCTCTAATCTCAGTTCATCCCACCCCAACTTCTTTTGCGTTCCTCTGGGAAAGCCTTTCATGTCACCGCATCTGACTGCTGTGTGTTTGACAGTGCCCTTCCACCGCCCAGGGGCGCATCTGAGTCTCCCACCCTCCCAGGTGGGAGGGCAGGTGTTACTGTCCCCAGCAGGCAGCTCAGCCTGACAGTGAGGGGCTTCGGCCCCGGAGTTAGGCAGACTGAGGTTGCAGACCAGCATCCCTTCTTACCAGCTGTGTGACCTCAGACAAGCTTTTGAATTTCTGAGAACCTAAGTTTCCTTATCTACTAAATGAGGATTAAACCAGTATTATCATACACACTCCTGAGAATTCATTAAATAAGACAATACTGGGAATTCCCTGGTGGTCCAGTGGTTAGGACTCAGACCTTTGAAAGCCTTTGGCTTTCACTGCCAAAGGCCTGGAGTTCAATCCCTGGGTTGGGGAACTAAGAACCCATAAGACGTGTGGGGCAGCTGAATAATAATGATAATAATATAAGGCATTTAGCACAATGCCTGGCACATTATACATGCTTAAAAATGGCACAGAGGAAAAAAATAATTTTTAAAAATCCTTATCTAATAGGTGAAGAAATGAGGTCCCAGAAACCAAAAGATTGGGCTGAATCATAGGACTAAAGATGGTGTTAAAGTGAGGCCTCTGGATTCTCAGTCAAGTGCTCTGACCACCACCACACCCGATGGGCGCCTTCTCGCCCCGCCTCAGCTGGTTCTTTCTCACCCTCCAGCCCCACCCCTCAGCCAGACTCCCCAAGTTCTCCTGCTCCCAACTTTGGGGCAGCAGGCCCTGCTCCAGACTCTGAGGTCTCTGTGCATGTGGAAGGACAGAGTGGAACTGTTTGCAGTAATGGGAGCAGCAGTCAGAACTCAAGGCCCATAATTCACCAGTGATCAGATGTAGGGGAGGTGCCAGGACAGTTATATTAATAACCGTGTCATTAAAAATTTGCAAGTGATGTTCTCATAAAGCTTGAGGTGGTTGGGGTGGTTGGGTTTGTTTATTTATTTATTTTTCCCTGCAGGAACAAATAGGGCCACCGAGGGAGAGCATTAAATTATCTCCTGAAATGATTCCAGTAATAAGTTGGGCGGGTTAGGAGAGCTGTTGGCAGCTCCCATCAGACCTCCTTCAACCTTTCTGAACTCCTATCTTTTACTTGGCCTTGTTTTATAAGGGGCCAATGACTCCCTTCTGGCTTAGCTGTGTCCCTTGTTTAGAGCTGCTGTCTATATAGGCAAAATATGCCTTTTTTTCATCAACAAGCAAGTGAGAGTGACCGTATATTATTCCTTGCCAGAAATAACAATGTGCTGTATGACATAGAAAAGAGAGGGAACTTGTAGGGACAAAGACTGAATATTTGAAAGTTCGGGAAGATCAGGTCCACAGAGACCCAATAATAATAACATCAATAACCCTCATAACTAACATTTATGTAACGTGGACAACAAGCTAGTTTCCCTCTGGGTGCTTTGCACGTGTTAAACCATTTGATCGTCATAACTGTCGGCAGTATTATCCCATTCTACGTGAAGTCTTACAGTCGGTAGGTGGTGGAGCTGGGATTGAGTCCCAGCCATTCTGACTTCCTAGTTTGTGTTTCCACCAGATCCACTGCCTCGAATATTCTTCTCCGGGGATGGGGATTCCTGGCTTGAGCTAAGTAGATCATTCCTGAAGCCTGAGGACTCCTTCCTGCCTAATACAGTCACAGTTCTGCTACCTGGAGAACCTCCTCTGAGCCGGAAACTAAGCTAAGGAACATGTTATGTGCGTGAGCTCACTTAGCATGTTACCCATGAGGTTGGTGCTATTAGTGTTCCCATCCTGCAAATAAGCACATCAAGGCCCACAGGGTCTAAGCAAGCAAGTACCAGAGTCAAAACCAGGCTGACTCTGCACACCTTGCTGCCCTGTACAGACAGCTTCTCCCACTTCCCACACTGAGATTTTTATGATTCCGATATTCCAGATCAGGTTTGACCAAGCCCCATTGCCAGGAGTTTAACTCATTTCTAAGATGCCCAGATTCCCAGGGGTGGGGTCCCAGGCCAGGCGACCCAGCCTGAGCTGCAAAGACAGGAAGACACAGGGAGTCTTTTAATTTTACATTAAAAGAGAAGGTTCCCTCCCCCATGCCCGTCCTCCCCCTACACCCCCACCCCCACATGCCCCGCCTCAGCTCCCTTCCAATCACATTGGAGACCCCAGAGGGGGCTTGACCCCTGTCCTCGGGGGAGGTCAGCCGGGGTGACCCTGCCTATGTGCAGGATCCCATGAGAGAGGCCCAGCTGCAGGCCCCGGAGGGCTGGAAGCGCACCGGAAACGAGCTCGGGGTCACCGGGGCGGCTAGGCTGAGGGAGGGGCTTCCCTGGCCTTTGTGAGCTGATGGGCAGGGAGAGATTAGTTCCACAGGCAGCCCCTGTGTCTCCAGAGAAAGGGGCTATTATGGAGCAACTCAAAATACAGGGCACAGCCCACCACACCTCCCCTTTTATCGCCATGGAGATGAGGGAGGCTGTGGAGGAGGGAAGGGGGTTAGGAGAGCAAAGGAGGGAGGGAGAAGCCAAGGCAGGTGGAAAGGGAGACAGTGGCTGGAGGGGAGTAGGAGTGGAAGCCAGGAGGAGGGGAGCGGGCCGGAAGAGAGAGCTCTGAGCCTTTCTCTACCCAGGAAGCTGGTGGGATCTCTTTCTCATCGCTACCTCTCACATCCTGCCTTCCGCAGGCCATCGCAGACACTGCCTGGGGCTACCAGAGCAAAGAAGGGCTTGCCCACTACCCTGCCGCTGGCCCTGTGACCTTAGAGGGCGAGGGGTCTGACCATCTGGGATTACACGGCAAGATGGCCACATGGAAGGCAGCTGGTGAACAGCTGCTAGGCCTTGTCCAGCTTCCAGACATACCAAGTGCCCCAGTCATTGACTCTCAGAATCATCCCACCAATCTCCCATCCTCTGCAGTGTCCGCACCAGATACTGACCCAGTGCCAGTCTAAGGTCCTCAGTAATGATGACTATCTCACCTGTGTCCCGTGGAGCATCTTTAGTTGTCATAAAAGGCTTCCATATATTAGGCAGAAACCTGCCTCCCTCTCACCTCCACACACAGACCTAGTCCTGTCCTCTGGGGCTGGACAACTGAATAAGGTAGGCATGTAATAAATATTATAGAAAGGAAGGATAAAAGTCTGACACTTCTTGACATGAAATATTTGGGGAAAGCTGCTGAGAAGGTAATTTCTTTGAAAACAAATAAACACACACACACACACAAATCAGTCCATAGTTTAAAAAAATATCCAAAGTTAACTAGAGGTACTGGGATGGGAAGTGATTCCAGCCTTCAAACACCAGGTGGGCAGAAGACAGAACATTTCAAGAGGCCAGTGTCCGGGGTGCTGCCCTGATGTCAACACAAGGCCTTTGTATGTTTCAGTAAACTAGGCATCTGGTAACAACATAGCCCAACAGACAGAGATGGAGCCCAGAGTCAGAATTTGCCTGGGTGTAGAGGCACAGAGCTGCAAGCTGCGAGCTGGAGAAACATCCTCCATCCCAAATAGGATGTTCTTGAAAAGAGGGGCCAGCTCCTAGCAAGAAGCCTGAGGCCATGCACACTTATGTAGAAAGGAAGGGAATGCCCTCTTTGAGAGCTGGAAGTTTCCAGGCAGGAAGATTTGTGATCCCATCGTTTGAAGAGACTCAGGATTCCGGGCTGACTGGGGTTTTCCAGTTGGCACGATTACAAGTTCCATCTGGCACTCTGGGGAGCCTGCCTGGGAAGCCTCCAGCCTAAGACCCTTGTTCCAAGGTGAGTCAGTCATGAGGCCGCGCAGGGCGGGAGAGTAGAAGAGGGACAGGAGGAAGAAGAAGGTGGGGCTCTCTCGTGACCTTCTGGTTCCTCCCCACACTGCGCCACGTGGGGAGGCCTAGGAAGCAGCTGCGCAGGCAGACACGTAGAACAGGTGCCGTTTGGGTGTGCCGGGCACCAGAGATAAGCTGAGGCTGTGGTCATGCTAACAAAGGCCACATTCTGTGTTTGACAACAGTTGTTTCAAGATGCCAGGCCTCAGCAGATGTTGGAGACGGCCCTGATTCTTGCATTCGAGAGAAAAAGGAGAGGAATCCCGGGCTCCCTGTTTGAGCCTTGGCTGTCAAGGAAGGTAGGCGTCCCTGCTGTTGTCTCTTCCCATTCAGCACTGGGGCTCCTGCCCAAATGCTCATGTCCAGATTGTATTTATGACTGTTTTAAGAAGGAGTGACAGAGCCTTTTAATATCCCTGACAGCCCGGGATGTTTTAATAGATGGTGGAGCTGGGCTGCAGGAGTCAAGAGAAGAGAGTTGAGTCGCTGAGCGAGCTGTCAGGCCTGGTTTCTATGACAGACCTACTGATCCACTTGACGACGACAAAGTAAAATACGGGGCCGTGTCTCTCCTCGGCCCCGTCAGCTTGACAGACAGTCCGTCACCGTTGTATGTCATCTTTCACCTCCTATTCACTCAGGCTTAGGGGACCTTCTCTAACGGGGAATTCCTACAGAATTTCCACCCTCCGGAGAATGAGGCCTCCATTCCACTCACCTGGAATGCCAGGCACCAGCGGCCTTACCCAGGTTTCTGCATTTCAAACCAAACTATTCCACCTACAGTTGTGCCTCACTTGTTGTCTATTAGAGTTGACTGTAGGTGGCTGGTCTTTGGCTCTATAGGTGACCCAGGATGGCTCAAAAGTCAGACAGAATGAGTGGTGGGGATGGTTGTACAGCAATGTGAATGAACTTAATATCACTGAATGGTGCCCACAAAAAGGGTTAAAGTGGTAAATCATATGTTCTGAGCTGGGTCAGATATCTTAACACACACACTCGGATGGGGTAAGAAACAGAGAGGGCTGCCTTGAACCTTTTGACTCCTGATTTGGGTGCTGGACTCTGTAAGCTTATAACCTGTATAACCTGTAGCAAGACTATTCCTAGGGTCTCTACTCCCATAAATGGGGCTTCCCCGGTGGCCCTAGTAGTAAAGAACCTGCCTGCCAGTGCAGGAGACATGAGATGCCGGTTGAATCCCTGAGTTGGGAAGATCACCTGGAGAAGGGCAGGGCAACCACTCCAGTCTTCTTGCCTGGGAAATCCCATGGACAGAGGAGCCTGGAAGGCCACCGTCCATGGTCCACGGGGTTGCAAAGACTCAGATACGACTGAAGTGACTTCGCATGCTCTACTCCCATAAAAACAGTCCCTGACCTCCTTCTCCTTCTCTGTCTCTTCCCAAGTCCCTGGGCTCAAGGTCATTTTTGGAGTTGAACTTCTGGACACACATTTTCAGCCCCAGGTTTGGGGCTAAAGGCGCTGTGGTCACACCAACAGTAGGTCCTGGCAGGGGAAGCCAGAGAGTGCTCACACTTTTGTTGTCGAGGAACAGAAGGCAGCAATCCAGGGCCACTCCCTCATTCTTAGGGCATGGAGTGCTCCCTTCCCTATGTGTTAAGTTGCACTGGATCTGCCCACCTACCCAATTCGGGGCTCGCCTCCCTCCTACTCCACAATGGCAACGACGACACAGGTTAAGGGTCAGACTTCTCGATCCCAGCCTCCTGGGGGCTGCAGCTACACACCAGCGCCTCCCTCCACCTGCACGGCCCAGGGCTCTGCGTTCGAGTCCTCTGCCAGGAGAGAGTTAAGGGCTCCGGTTTAATTTGCCCGTTAATCACAGTTAAAAGAAGTAATGAGCGTCTCCCCAAAGCCTGGGTGTTTCTCTGCAGATTAAGCAGCAATTTGCATAGCCCCTTTATTCATCCCCGCCTCCCCCTGCGGGGCGCTTGTCCTTTCAGACACAGCCAAGCGAAGCCTGCGGCGAGGGCTTTGACAAATGGCTTTGCTGCGCAGGGTTTGGGCAAGAGGGAGGGAGGGGAAGGCTGGAAGGGAGAGGGCAGCTCCCGACAGTAATGGATAGCTGGGGCGTTAAATAGTGCAGAACTTTTTATTAGACACACAGGAGAAGTTTAAATATTCACACTGGTTTTCTTTGGAGCCTGGGGGAGGAGAGAAGGGTGGCAGGCAGGACAGGTATGAGTTTACTCAGGGCCCATGTACCCAGAAGGGCCCTGCTCACCACCTAGAGGAAGGGCACCTGGAGGACACAGAGATCTTCGCCAGGGTCAGCTGGCATCCCAGGCTTCTTTGCCCTGAAGCAGGCTCAACACCCTCCTGCTGCGCCCCCATACCCACCCACCCCCAATTTGCTAGAAACCTGGGAGTGGAGCCTGGGCCCTGATTACCCAGGGTGCAGATCAGCTTGTTCAGAACCCAGCATGTGGGCAGCATTCAGTAAGCGGCAGCAGACCTGGGTCAATGAAGCCATGAAACTTCCAAGAGGTTGAACAGCAGCCCTCTTCTCTGGAAGAGTCCTCAACCAAACAGGGATAGGACAGACCGGCCCAGAAGATCCTCAGGGCAGGCACTATCACTAGACAACTGTGGATCAGACTTAATCTGACCATTGGTTCATTTTTAAAAGCCTAATTAAACCCAATTTTCCTCCCAAACTTCATGGGACTCTTTTTTTTTTTTTCATTTGTGCACCACGTGATCGTAACACGTCATAAAATGTCATATAATCATAAAATGTCATAAATGATCTGACATTTTGGAAGTCAGAGTAAACTGAGGGATCACTAAGACAACTGAAGTTCAGAGAAGTTAGGTTTGAGATTCCAAAGTGTGAGTGCTCAGTCATTCAGTTGTGTCCAGCTCTTTATGACCCCATGGTCTGCAGCCCCCAGACTCCTCTGTCTACGAGATTTTCCAGGTAAAAATCTTGGAGTAGGTTGCCATTTTCTCCTCCAGGGGATCTTTCTGCCCCAGGAATCGAACCCAGGTCTCCTGTACTGCAGGCAGATTCTTTACTATCTGAGCCACCAGGGAAGCCCATAAGATTCCAAAGGGAAGGGCACAAAAGGGAAGGAGGCAAAAATGAACGAAAGTCAGCCCCTGCTCTTAAGCAGTTCTGTTTGGGGCTCAGCCCATGGGAAGGCAGTCACGTAGTCGAGAGATGCTCCCTGAGTTCAGGACATCTGCAGACAGTGTCAGGGATGCTGCCTAGGAGGGGGGGACTCATTCTGCCTGGGAACTGGAAACGAGTGTGGGTCTCATCAGCTGGGTCTAAGAGGAGGGCTAAAAGGACCCCAAAAGAGGTCTGGGGACATATATGGGTTTGGTGTCTTCAGTGGATACCCAGCCTGGAAAGGCAGGTGGACATAGGTGTCAAGGGCTGCCCTGTGACACTGGGAATCTGGGGAGCTGAGGGGGCATCCGAATTTCTAAGTAGGGAAATGATTAGGTCAACAAAGCACACGAAAAAGGTGGATTGGAGGTGAACAGGCAGAGCCGAGAGCCTGTTGATAGAACAGAGATAGGAGATAAGAGAGGGATGCAGGGTGGGATGCAGATGCTGATGGGGGTGGTTTGGGATGTGTTGGAATATCCAGGACATATGGAACCGGGACCCGAACGGAAGTTTCTAACCTAAGTCCAGGATGTTTGCATCCACCACCCCTCACAAGCTGCCAGCAGTCTTTCTGCACCAGGTACCCTCTGGGTGCCGCCCATACTCACCATAGCTACCTACCCCGAGGTTGTCTTCCTTTGTCCTCATTTCACTGGTGAAAAAATGAGGTGCAGAGAGGTCCAGGGACTCACCCAAGACCATACAGGTGGCAAGAGTGGAGCTGGGATTTTACCCGGACAGTCTAGCTCTAGAGAAGATGCCAATCACCACTGTTACCGTTATTAGACTGTGTGTGCGCGCATCCATGTATGTGTTTGGAGTAGTGGGGAGAGGAAATAAACAAATGGCAATGAAAAGATGAAGCGGGAATTCGCTGGCGGTCCAGGGGTTAGGACTCTGTGCTTTCACCGCTGAGGGCCAAGACCCTGGTGGTGGCCCAGGAAGGGGTAGGGTGAGGGGGGAGAACTTAGTAACAGGACAGGCAAGTGTAAATGAAAAAGCAGGGAGAGCTGCAGGATCCACCCTTCTAGGGTAGAAACTGTAAGGAACACCTGGGGAATTAACAAGGAATTAACAGACACAACCAAGCAGAATTAGCTCCTGCTCCCCTAGGGCCTGGGGTCTGCTTTTTCTTTGGTCCTCTGCTCCGGGCCAGTCCTCTGGAGCAGATCATACTCAGAGGAGTGAGATTTTGGTCTCAATAATACAGATAACCCCTGGCCCACACAGGCCCTGG
Organism: Bubalus bubalis; assembly: GCF_019923935.1. Lineage (NCBI taxonomy): Eukaryota > Metazoa > Chordata > Mammalia > Artiodactyla > Bovidae > Bubalus > Bubalus bubalis. Next base: position 24,597,871 of record NC_059159.1, on the reverse strand, counting down.
GACAGTCGTTCTGGGTGTATAGGACCCATCTCCCTGTCAAGCCCTTAGCTGAGTGGCCGGAACCCAGAGGAGCGATCATTAGCACTCTACTTAACCCACCTTCATGGTTGGCCATCATGGGCTGCAGTGCAAAGGAGATCCTACACTTTGAGAACCAGACTTGGAAAGGACAGAGTCTATGCAGGAAGAAAGGCTTCATCTGAACAGAGTCATGGTAAGTGGGCTTGACAATGCCTGGATTTGCCTGGGTGAAAGGATTTTGGAAAGGTGATACTTTCCTTATCTGAAGCAAGTAATGACATGTCTTAGCTAAGCAGTGAGCACCTTAAATCTTCTCTGGAAAGAGGTGGTGCAAAAGCAAACATAGAAGTAGAGTGCTCTTGGCAATACAATTCTCATCCAACAAAGGATTATAAATGTAATCTGGGCCCATCTCCTCTCTCTCCCTGAATGTTGTTTTGGGAGTTCCAGAAACCTGACTGCTCAGAACTTGGTCTTCAAGCTCCCCAAGGAGCCTCTTCCCCACCCCCCACACCCCCACCCCTGCTTCAAAGAAGGAAGTTAGGACAGGAGGAAGCATCCTTAACATTGTTTCACAAACCCAAAATAAGAGTTCACATATGTCCAGCGAGCACATACGCTGTGCCAGGCACTGTTTTAAGAGCTCTGCAGATGTTAACTCATTTAATCCTCACAACCACCTCTGAGATGAACAGGCAGGAAGCTAAATGCAATCAGAGTGATGCTCTGGGAAATCTGGGAGCAGGTTGGAAAGACAGAGTTGCCTTCTGCGGGGTCAAACAGCCAGGCGGGCTCTTTAATGCCATTGGGTGGTTGGGGAAAGCAGGACCCGGGAAGCAAAGCACAGGGCACAGGCAAGTGGGGCTGAAGGCTCTGGAGAACAAACCCTACGTTATGGTTCTTTTAAGAAATCAGTTACAGGAACCTACAGCTAGATGGGCCTTGATTTCACCAGATAAGCAGTGAAATGGGCCTGGTACCCCCTGAGAGAAGTCCCTTAGCCACACTGCTTACCAAGGTGACCAAAATCTGCTAAGAAAACCTATCAAACCCACTTCTTGTCTCCTGCAGCCAAACAGCACCTCCAACATCCCTTATTGGCCCCATGCAGGGCAGAGAAGGCCAGTGAGGTGGTCTCGAGGGCAGGAGCAAGAGCTTAGCAGGCCTGAACCCAGCCTGCCGTGGTCACATGACCACAGGGTTCTCCCCAAAGCCCAGTGCCTGTGAGCAAAGAGCCTGTGTAACAGCTGGTGATTGGATGAGGGACATTAGTGGGCAGGGGTAGCATGCCTCAGTGAGCTGATGGCGGCCGCAAGGGGTAGGTCAGAAGGCCAGTGGAGCCAGCAGCCAAACAGGTGGGGCAGGAGGTAGCCGACATTCTCTCAGAGAGGAAAGACCCCAGAGCCGCAGGCAGCTCCCCAGCCGAGGCTTCACAGCGCCTGAGGGTGGGACACGCCCGCTCAGGCCCCAAAGCCCTTCTATTCCAAGGACAGTTGTACCTGGACATTCCATACCAATGTCTTTCCTTTTTCAATTCCTAGACTTCCAATCCCCGCAAAAGGAGGTGAACAGGCAAAGACTGGGGGGAAGTGATGGGCTGACATTAATTGATAGGAGCGGCTTCGAGCAGTTCATGCGGCCTTATCTCTCTCTCTCTGGATAGCGTGTGTCCGCCGGAGTCCGCGGGGTCGGTGATTAATAGGGGCCATCACTCACTGTCCAGGACGGCTGAAAGGCAGCAGGGAGGGGGCGGCCCTCCCCAGAACTGAGATAACAAGCAGCAGGAATAATGAGTGGTGTCACTCCACTTTTCATTTTGATGGAAAGTCATTACGGGAGTCAACGCCAGCGACAAAGAGCCATGAATCAACTGCTCTGCTATGAAATTAAAATCGAATTGCTGGCCACCCCCAACCCCTACCCTTCCTGGGAAATGGGGATGGGTAGGTGGCCGGGGAGAGGGGTGCTGGCCTAGTGTGGGCTGTACCCAATCACAGAGCAGGCAGTTATGGGTGGGAAGTGGACGGGCAGCTAGCAAAGGCGACAACTCCTGTCTCCACCTTGTTGATCAGACCCTTCCTTCCCAAACCGCACTCTCCCTCTGCCTGGAGGTAAGCTGTGATTAAAAGGAAAATACAGCTTTGCTGGCTCCAACGAGGCTGCCACTTGACTGCTCCCCTTGGGCTTCTGGCCTGAGTGGGGCAGTCTGGGCCTGGCCGTGGAGAGAAAGGGCCCCAGCTGACTCAGCTACTCCAGAGCCCCTTGCTGAATTGTTTGTAGATACTAATCTGTGAGGCCTCCCTGCCACCAGAGGCAAAGAGGAAAAAGACCCCAACCTGGTACCTCACAGGATCAAGAACCCCATGCAAATGGGTACACAGCCTCAACCCCAGGCCCAGAGACGGGCACTGTCAGTAGGGAACAAGAATCTCTCTCTTTATTATTAAAGTCCAACTACATTAACAAGAAGGAGCAGAAGCTGTGATTTGAGGCTGAGGGGCCGCAGGACCATCAAGACAGCCTCCTGCAGAGAGTACAGAGTGCTGAGATCACCATCCGGGTGACAGTTCCATCACGGGGCCTTCCATCCTCCAGTCGGCTTAGTCTCTCACCAGGAAGGGCCCCGCGCTGTCCCTCCTCCCTCCTGAACGCTGAGAAGATGGGCAGGAACAACAACGGCAGTAGGTCACAGAGAGGTTCCCATCAGGTTCACGGGGCGCCCATTGTACCTCTTGGAAATGTCGGCTTCAATCTGAAAGACAGTGATACCAGGTGGGCGGGAGGCAGAAGGCAAAGGGGCCTCGCTCTGCGGAAATTGGGCAGGTTTGCCTCTCTGCTCTCACCAGCTTCTGCAGCTCCTTTGTCTTCTCCAGCAGCAGATCCAGCTTGGGCTCCAGAACCGCCTGCTCTTGGAGGGCTTCCTGTTGCTTCTGCACCATCAGTTCTTTCTTCAAAGCCAGCAGCTGGGACTGCTTCAGCTTCTGCTGGAGGAGCTCAGTCACTCGGTCCACATACCTGGGCAGGGCATTCACGTAAGTGTTCGGTGTCTCTGGGCAGCCTGGGTGTCCCCATCCAACTGCTAGAACAGGGGAGGCTCAGTCTCTGTTGGCCACTCAGCCTCCACATCCGTCAGTCCTTCCTTGTATGGAATGCCACTCCTACTTCCCCATCCTACCCAGGACGCAGATTCTGCCCGCATATTTCAAGCCACCCCATCTTGCCCCAAAGAGAACCCCCAACCCCAGTTGGGGTGGTGCAGTTATGGGAGGCAGGGATGAGGTCCAAGGGGTCACAGAGAGGAGGAAACAGGAGGCAGGGCTGCCCAAGATGGCAGCACCCTGCAACATGCCCTGGAATAGCCCAACATCAAGGGGAAAGCCAGACCTTGGTGAAGCCAGGATCATAAACAGGTGCTGCATTCGAAGACTTGTGAGCCGGCCAATCAGATCCTGCAGTGCCGACACCATGGCGACCACCTTTGCCTTGGTCTGGCCCTGCAGGATGGCTGGAGCCAGCTGGAACTGGCTCACAGACAGGATGTCTGCCTCCTCACTCATCTCCACTGCTCTCTGGGACAAGAAGATTTCGAGCTGAGGACAGAAGAGGATTTGGTTCAAACTGAGAAACGAACTCGGAAGCTGGGCCCTCAGCCTGCTCAAAATAAAGAATAAGGTAAGGGTTGGATTCTGGAGGAGGCACAGTAGGGGACTGCCTGGTGTGGTATAGTCCATGGTGTCGTATAGAACTGGACATGACTTAGCGAATGAACAGTGGCTCGGACTGTAAAGAGTCTGCCTGCAATGCAGGAGACCCATGTTCAATCCCTAGGTCAGGAAGATCACCTGGAGAAGGGAATGGCAACCCATTCCAGTATTCTCGCCTGGAGAATTCCATGGACAGAGGAGCCTGGTGGGCTACTGTCCATGGGGTCACAAAGAGTCAGACACGACTGAATGACTAACGCACACCTAGTGACTGAACAACAGAGGAGCAGTTATTTCCTCTGAGCATTTCTATTGCTAGAAACTCACCAACTATAAGGCGGGAGTTTGGGGCAGCCTCCACCATCACCCTTCAGCCCCTCATTGCTGCCTCAGGCCTTACCTAACCCAGGACCACCCCCTCCTCCTCCCAGGCTATGGATCAGATAACTACGAAGCAGAGATTCAAGGGGTTCTCTCTGCTGAATGAAGGTAATTTCATGGGAAAAATGAGATTCAGGGAACAGGAATCCATGTTTGAGAAGCCCTAGATTAAGAAAAGGCTAGGCAGAATCTGAGAACCAGTCACATATCTTGTCAGTTTTATTCACCCATGGAAACCTGAACTAGAGTGGTGAGGACAAGACCTTCCATGAGGCCCTCCCCTGCCAGCAGGCCTGAGAAGTGGACAGACTCAGAAATTAACTAAGGCAGGCCCCAGCTTCCTAGTACCACAAAGAACGTCCAAGAACACCAGCTTCTTACTGTGGGCTGCCAGACACCTCAGCCACAGAGATGACATGAGACACAAATTGCTCCAAAGCCCCAGCAGCTCCCAGCTCCCTTCAGCCCCCCAGCTCCCCTGCTCGGCCTCCTTGTTCATCACGTGTGCAGGACACTTCCGCCTCCAAGCTTCTGTGTCGCTCCTCCTGCCTGGAAGGCTCTTCTGCCGGACGTGGGCGTGGCTCTCTCGGCAGGTTTTGACTTACTGGTCACCTTTGCAACAAGGCCTTCTTGACCACAATCATAAAAACAGGCCTTCCCGGCAGCCCCATCTCCCTTTCCAGATCTCCTTCTCCATGGCACTCTGTTAACACCTAACGTGCTGCATATTTCACTTGCTTGCCTTGTTTCCTGCCTGTGTTCCCCACTAGACCACAAGCTCCATGAGGTCAAGGATTCTGCCTTGTTTTCTGCTCAGTCTCCTCAGACAGTGCCAGGGGTTTAGGAAGGATGATAAACATGATAAACACTGTTGAGTGAATACGTGCTCAGTCGCTTCCGTTGTGTCCAACTCTGCGACCCTGTGGGCTGTAGCCAGGCTCCTCTGTCCATGGGATTCTCCGGGCAAGAATACTGGAGTGGGTTGTCATGCCCTCCTCCAAGGGATCTTCCTGACTCAGGGATCAAACCCATGTCTCCTGCGGCTCCTGCATGGCAGGCAGGTTCTTTATCACTGAACCACCAGGGAAGTCCGTTGAACGAATGGAATGAATGGGAAGCATCTTGATGCCCCAGAGTGAATGGGAGTGCCCCTGCTCTGGAACACTGAAAGCACTCCGCATCCTTCACAGAAACAGGAGGGTCAGGTCAGGTGTCTAGAGCAATACCGCCTATGCTGGTGCCAGGCCTCCCCGCACATCATCCAGAGACAAAAGTACCTCCATGAGCTCATCAAGGAACTGATTCCGGGTCTCAGAGTATTCAAGAAGTGTCAGGGCATCCGGGCCCCTGGCAACACCTTCGGGAGCTGCCAGGAAGAGAGAGAAGTGATAAAGTGGCTAAAGACTAAACAAGACCATTGGTTTGAGAAGTCCTGGTGCATTAATATGGACACAGACACTACACTAAAGCCACTTCCTGTTCCAACCCAAGAAGGAAGGGTCACCCTTTCCCATTTGTCGCAGCCCTAATCAGGCACCAAGAGCCAACTGCAGTCTGTGAGGAGGACCACAGAGCTGAGTTCCAAAGAACCAAGCGTGCCTTCCCTTTGGTGGGCATCAAGTCTCATCCTGCACTGCCCTCTAGTGGCTCAGATCACCGTCACAGCCTCTGGGGCCAGGTCAGGCTTCAGAGCCGGCTAGCCCTCTCGGAACATCCCAGGCAAAGGCTGACCCGCATTCGATATCCAAAGCATTGAGAGTTTCTAGGCTTCATTTTAAGAACTCTTCTTTATCCACTACACTCACATCATCAACAAGATTTTGAAAAAAACAGGTAACTGTATGAGAAGCGCAGTCTTGGCAGCGTACTTTTTCTTTGCTTCTAGAGACACAGGGGTACCCTCTGCCAGGGTTTCAGGGAGCGATGTACTCACCCTGGGTTCCAGCTTCCAGCACGGTGATCTGCAGAGCAGTAGCATCGTCTCCCCAGTCTATCTCATCACCCCCAGCTTCCTGGGTGGAGAGCAAAGAACCCCTGCAGTGTTGGGAGAACTTTCCCCAGCAAAGGGAGCCAGGATAAACTAAAGCCCTCAATAAGCCCAATGATGGCACATTTCAACTGTATGAAGAACCTGCAGCCCTGATGGAAGTGGCAAAGATGGCAGTGGGGCCCATGCATAGAGGTACCACCTGCCTATACCCCCACACCTGCCCCAAACACCAAGAGAAAGAGGTCAAAACTCTGACATGTCACTTTGGAAACTGCCTCCTCCCAAACTATATGTGGTCCAAGAGCTGTGAACTTCAAGTGATGTCTTTAAAGAGAAAGAGAGAAAACTTTTTTTTCCCTTTGGCCACACTGAAAGGCACCCAGGATCTCAGTTTCCCTGACCAGGGATTGAACCCTTGCCCCTTGCAGTGGAAGCGTGGAGTCTTAACCACTGGACCACTAGGAAATTCCCAACATGTTTCTTATCACCAAAACAGCAATCACAGAAACTCCCCAAGAGAGATGGACCAAGAGAGCATCCCAACCTTTGAATCCGATTCCAGGGAGATGCCCCAGTCAATTCCAGCAGTCTGGGCAGAGATGCCAGAGTCAGCCCCTTCAGAAGCCACCTCCACCCCAAAGTCACCCCAGTCAATCTAGAAGGGAAGAAAAGTGTTAGCTCAAAGAAGATGGGTGAGAAAAAGGGGCCTGCCAAGTTCTTCCAGGTCTCAGTACGGAGCACCGGCACACTGTTCAAACATAATGGCCTCCAAGCTTCCCAAAGGAGAGTCTGTCTTCAGAGAGCTCAGGGGACTGAAGGGTTCCCAGTTCAAAGCTGACCAGCCTCCTGGGCCTCTTCAGCACTCATCTACCCTGTCGTCTCAAGAAAGCCAGAAAAAAACGAAGGAGTAGGGCCTTCTGGGCCCTTCCACCTACAGTCTCTCTCACAGGAACACCCCTTTCTTCCCTCTGGACTCTGAGTTCAAAGGGGACGGGGGGAGGACTGAACCGTGTACGAGGGAAAGAAGCGGCTCTCACTCGGCCTGTCTTACCGCATCTTCTTCCACCTGCTCAGGGGGCTCCTCAAGGTGTGGTCTCTCCACTGCCGAGGGCTCCGTGCCCGTCCTCCACTCGTACACTGTGCAGTTCCCCCGCGTCTGCACAAACCGCAGCATCGGCAGCACCTGCTCTGTGGGGCTGCAATGGAGCATGCCGCTGACCCTCCTGCTGCCCCTTGTGAGGCCAGGCCCACTGCTGGGCCTGGCACTCAAGTGTCACATGGGGAGAGCACAAGTGGAGAAGAGAGCACAGCCGGGGAAGCAGCTCGATGGTCCCCGCCCCTCCTCCACGGGGGAGAAGCCAGGGCCCTCAATACCTTTCGCACACAAACCCCACACAGGCCTGGTACAGGTCAATGGCCTCGCCCAGGGTCTGGGCCGCCGCCCCGATCTCGGCCAGCTGACTTGGTAGGTCCTTCACCAGGGCCAGCAGTTCTCTTCGGACATTGTCCCCCTAGAGAGGATCCACGAGGTGGGCTTAGACAAAAGTGGTGGGAAGTGGAGTCCAGCGTATTAAAGACAATGCCTGAAGATTAAAGATGGGCAAGAAACTGGCCCAAGAAGGGCCCAACCGGCAGAGAAGGAAAGCCCTCCCCAGAAGCAAAGGCACTGGGCCCAGGAAGACAGACAGAGGCCCCAGGCATGCGTCTCTCCGCGGGAAACCTGGGCTGCTCACCGTGATGCCGTACTGCTTGCACGAGTGGTAGAACTGCTCCCTCATCTCAGCAGCCCCCGCCTGGCCCTCTTCCTCCTTGCGGCTGTATTCTTGCTGCAGCTGCTGGCACTTGGTGATCTGCTTCTTCAGGGAGGGGATCTCATAGTTGACGTTCCGAACCAGGAGGCTGGAGAGCTCCACTGAGAAAGATGGGCCCAGGATGTTCACTCCAGACCCCCACACCTAAGGCAGGCACGCCCCAAGGACATGCGCAATACCCTGGCCTGGTGGCGAAGAGCACGGGGGTTGACCTCCCAGCTCCTCCCCTTCCTGGCTGTGGAACCTAAGATAGTCATTTAACCTCTCCAATCCAGTCCTCAACTATAAAACAGGGGCAGTAATATTTATCATGAGAATTAAGAGAATTCATATAAAATACAAGTATAATTCCTTGCATTTAGTAAGTATTAATATTTGGTTAATATTAGTCCAGTAGGCTGCAGTCCATGGGGTCGCTAAGAGTCGTGTCACTTTCCCTTTTCCCTTTCATGCATTGAAGAAGGAAATGACAACCCACTCCAGTGTTCTTGCCTGGAGAATCCCAGGGACCGGGGAGCCTGGTGGGCTGCCGTTTATGGGGTCGCACAGAGTCGGACACGACTGAAGCGACTTAGCAGCAGCAGCAGCTATTATAATTATTTACACTGCTAGCAAATACAACCCAAACTACAGTCAGCCTTTTAGTTATTCTCTCAGGCACTTGATACAGGCCCCAGGTCAACCTGTGCTTCTTCCGGGGGAGCTAGTCATCAAGAGGTGACCGGCAGAAGACCCATAAGCACCCGTCCAAATGCCCACAACCTGCCTGGTGGTCATCCTCCTCCCAATACTCATTGAAATTTATTTTCCCACCTCACAAACATCTACACACCAGCCTCTCCCCTCACATGAACTGTACCTCTAGAAGCCCAGTGTCTCAAACTTCGAGGAGGGAGCCTCCCTGTGGACACTGGGACTCCCAGGTTGGGCCCCTTACCTAGGTAGGTGTTGTCCTTCTCATAGAGGGCTACGATCTCCTGCCAATCCTAAGAAAAGAAACAGGAAGTGAGCCAGGAGAGCAGCCACATCCCAGCTCAATCCCCCAACAGGGGACGCTCTCCCAGTCTCTGCATCCTCATCCTCCTTCATAATGCTAGCTAGACCATCCACTTTAAGAGTATGGTGCAAACGAGCGATTCCCAAAGCAAATGTAAACCCAGGGGTAGGGGTCAAAAGAGTTGGACACGACTGAGCGACGGATACTTTCACTTTCAGGATCTACTTTTGGCATGAACTATGGGGACAGAGAGAAAGTTGAGGAAATACTCCATGGGGATATCTCCAATGGATCCTCAGCGAGACCAGACAGCCTCTGGCCCCCTGGACCGGATGCCTCCAGCTGCGCATTACCACCGTCATCCATACTTGCCTTCATTCGCTGTGAAGAGTACCGGCCGAAAATATTTTTGGTGGAGGCTTCAGTGCCTTTGAGAAGCTCCACAATTCTTAGGCAGTGGAAGTAGTGAATGTCTGCAGAGCAAAGAAAAACAAAGACTTTGGAAATAACAGTCTCTAACCCACCACTGCGGCCACCATATATGGCTGACTCATGTATATGCCAGTAACTTTAGAGGGCACAGCTCTCCCCTTCATCATTCTGTGTTGAAATAAACCAGCATCTATACCCCAAATAGAAGCCTCTCTTTCTTTGGAGGTCAGTCCTATGACTAAAGAAAAGGGAACAGCTCAGCAGATATATACCACCCCAGGAAAGAGGAGGGTCCAGTAATGCAGCCCTGAAGCACTCACAGGATCCAGAGAGCAGCTGGGCGATCTCTTGGCTCTCCGGCATGTCCTGGATGGCGGCATTGATCTTCTCTCGGATGGTCAATACCAGACTCTGCCATTTCAGGTTGCAGTGCCTTCTGTCTACCAGCCAGTCTATAGCACAAACCCAAATTATAGCATTCCCATGGCCAAAATTGCATCACTCATTCAAGTGAAATATGCTAAGGCATTGGCTAAAAGTTGTACTCATATTGGTTAAGGTGTGGGGGGTCACAGGAAGATGGGAATGAAGACAGGCTCAAAGGGATCCTTGGGGCTAAACAGATTCCAGCAACCTAACTTTATCCACAATGTGACTTTTATAAAGTAACTGCCTCAACACAGGGTAAAGGAAAGCTTTGAATTGGTCCTGACATCAAAGTGCCACTTTGGACCACTCTAAATTCTCCATGATATTTTTGCTTCCATGGATAATTATATCTTTCTTACTGACAGAGGATGCCATTCAATTTATACTTTCTCAGGGCTGGGATTAACCATGACAATGAAAAATCCAAGATGGTTACACCAAATACCAGATGAAGGAACAACTGCAAAGCCCCTAAGGACTAAATAATACTGGACTCCTCTTACCAGGGAAGCACCATCCTGCACATATGAGTACCAATGTGACTGACCTCCTGGATTCTGGGCCAGACCTGTTTTTAGTTGAGGGTATAGGTGAATGAGAGCCATGTACATTTCCTCATAGGAGAGAGCTAAGACCTAGACTTTGTGGTCAGCTGGTCCTGGCTCTAATCACCAACTTTCTTGGGCAAGTCTCTCAACCTCTCTGTGCCTCAGTTTCTCTACATGTAAAATGGGGAAGATAAATATACTGAGTACAAACGGTAAAACACTGAATGTAGTGCCTGGCACATGGCAAAGGCTCAATGAATTGCAGTGATCTTCATTTTCATAATGTTAAGCACATAAAACAGCACTTGGTATAGAATAAACCCTCAATAGATGGTTGGGTTTCGGGACCAATAACAAGCATGTACATCAAGAGTGTACAGGTCCTGAAGAGCTGGGACAAATCCGAAATGAAGTTAAAGATGCTCCACTAAGTGGCCACCTTGCCCTTGTTAATAAATCTAATTGGTCAAACACTGGGAGCCCACACTAGTTATCAGTTATATTCCCATTGCTGCACTCCACTAAAATCTTCAAAAACAAAAACTATGTAGATGTCACAGAAGTAGAAGCAAAGGGATGACATAGTCAAACAGATGTCATCTTAATGACATGACTGGCATCAAAACAACTAAACTCAAAGACCATTTAAAAATCCAGGAGCTGTGCACCGCCCTAGAGGGGTCAGAGTGAAGAGGTCCTTCCCTGGCTCTGAACTGGAGAGAAGGTATATAGACCCGATACAGACACCAGGGAGATGGCCTGGCCACTAAAAGGTTTTATTTTCGACTGGACCTATGTGCCTCTTCCTCCTAAAATCAAAGGTAAAAATAAAAAGGAAGAAAATTGTTTTTCCAGCATAACACAATACTGGAACCTGACAGACTTAGGTTCTAACTTCAGATCTGCCATTCAGCAGCTGACCACCTTTAAGGTAAGCCTTTAACTCTCTGCTGTCCCTGAAAGATATGATTGACAACATGTTTTATACGTTAAAACAGAAAACACAGGTCAAGTATAGACTAAGCGTGGTTCCTTCCCGCTCCTTTTACTGAGGCAGGTCCAGCCACAGATGGGAGCACAGAACACAGCGAGTGGTCGGCGCTTCCGCTGTTGCTGACAGAGGGCAAGGGGGCCAGGTCTCCCCTTGACAGGTAGTTGAGCGGGGGCGCCCCTCCTACCGAGTAGCTTGCTGGTCTGGATGTCGATGGGCACGTGCTGATGGTCCTGGCGGGAAACACGGCGGGGAAAAGTGCGTGAGTGCTGCGAGCGGACAAGCCACTCGCGCGCTCACTTCATCCCCCCAACCGTCACCCTGCGGGGCCAGCACAACGGGACGGGGAGGGCCGCCCCCCGGAAAGAGCCTGAGGAAGCAGGTCAGGAAAGGACCAGCTGAACTCAGCCCAGGGGCCCCAGGGCAGCCCCCCATTTCCCCAGTTGCTGTTCCCCCACCTGCATCTTTCCTTCACTTCCGTTTCCGGCCTCCGACCGGGACACGCCCCGCCTACCACTAATCCAGTGCTGTTGTGGCTGAGCCTCGGTTTAGGCGCAGATGGGTCTTCTCTGGCCACGTCACCGCCTTCCTCAGAGCCAATCGGGACGCGCGCTCCATCCCAGGCCTCAAGCCCCACCCACCCCGGGGTTCCGAGTGGCTGAGCCCGGAAAGGGCGGGAGAAGAGGAGCCAGCCAATGGGAGACGCGAGGCGGGCTCAAGACCTGGCGGGAGCCGGGGCTCCAGGAAAGGGCTGCAGAGGCGGCATAATCCCGGCAGGTGGCGCCCTGGAGCTGGTCCCAGTCGCTTCCGGCCAGGCAGGCACGGAGCCCTCTGCGTAAAGATTAACGAGTCTACCGATAGGGTCCTAGCGCCTACTGAGGAACCTAGAGGTCCTTGATGTTCTTTAGATATGCTCAGTCGTATCCGACTCTGCGACCTCATGAATAGGAGCACTCCAGGCTTCCCTGTCGTTCATCATCCCCCGGAGTTTGCTCAGACTCATGTCCATTGAGTCGGTGATACCATCCAACCATCTCATCCTCTGTCGCCCCCTTCTCCTCCTGCCCCCAATCTTTCCCAGCGTCAAGGTCGTTTCCAGTGAGTTCCCATCAAGTGGCCAAAGTATTGGAGCTTCAGCTTCAGCATCAGTCCTTCCGGTGAATAGTCAGGGTTGACTTCCTTTAGGATTGACTGGTTTTATCTTGCAGTCCAAGAGACTCTCAAGAAGAGTCTTTTTAGAAACGCCCTCATTGCCTCACTTTACCGTGGATCATGGTTTAGAAGTCTTTTGTGGCACTTTTGTCACACATTACCTTCTCACTGAATTTATGTAATAGACAAGTGTTGAACATCTGCTACGTGTTATGTGATTAGGGCAGGGATCGGGAGGGAGGAGGGTCAAAGGAGGCATCCCAAAGATAACACCTAAATTGAGTGTTAAAAGAAGAGCTGCAGAAAGAGGGAGATGTGGGAGTGGTGTTCCAGGTGGAGTAGACTGTACAAAGCTTTGCAGGCTTTGCAACGAGGTGCAGGGAACAATAGGCAGGCAAGACTGGCACGATAACTGCAGGAGTCCAGTGTATAATTAAAATGCCCTTGTTAAAAATTATGAACTGGACTTCCTTGATGGTGCAGTAGATAGGAATCCACCTGACACTGCAGGGGACCTGGATTTGATCCCTGGTCTGGGAAGATGCCACATGCCTCAGAGCAACTAACCTGTGTGTTACAATTACTGGGCCCGTGCTCTAGAGCCCGGGAGCCACAACTACTGAGCTGGTGTGCCTGGAGCCTGTGCTTCGCAACAAGAGAAGCTACCACATTGAGAAGCCCCTGCACCACAACTAGAGAGAGTAGCCACCACTCTCTGAAGCTAGAGAAAGCCTGTGTGCAGCAACAAAGACCCAGTGCAACCAAATAAATACATAAATATATATATATACACACACACACACATATATATATATACTGCATAGGTCTCACACTTATGAAGCTGGCCCTTCAGACAGGCCAGCTTCTGTGCCATGAAATGTTTGAGGCAGGGGTTGGCTGGAGAAGGGACTGTAAAGGCGGAAGGGTGGTATCATATCATATCATCTCAGGAAGGAACTTGGACTTCACCCCTGCAGGGAGAGAGGAACCACTGGAGGGTTTCAAGGCTTTGAGGCTTGAGGCAAAGAGGGACCTGTACAAACTGACTGCAGAGACTGATGGATTCGTGGGAGGTAAGGCTAAAGGCAAGGAGACTGTTAAAAGGTTATTATGCAAGAGTTAGAGCTTGACTTGACACAATGGCATGAGGAGGAAGAGAAGAACTAGATTTCAGAGATGGTTTGGAGGCAAATGGACAGGTTTGGCAGTTGGTTGGCTGTGTGGGTGGAGACTGGGACAACAGGGTGACGCATAGGTGGTTGAGTGGGAGACCCCCCACCTAATTCAGGGAATCGGGATGCTGAGCATCCTGCAGGGGGTGAGGAGGAGGGCATCTCAGCTTTGAACTTGTGGGGTTGGTGGCCCAGGGAGACTCCCCTGTGAGAAGTGTGCAGGAGGCACTTGGGTCTGCAGCTCTGGATTTCAGGGGGCTGGAGATACAGCTTTGGAGAGCTAGACTGACTCATCTGCGGTCCAGGTTGTGGCTGAAGCTGAGGGAGAGCATGAGATGGGTCCAGAAGTGCAGAGGAAAGAGGGTGAGAGGAGAGAAGAGAGAGGGTGGGCAAGGGGTCTCACAGGGCTGGATGTGCCATTTTGTACCCTTCCCTTCCAGGTTGTTAACTCCTCCAGGAGGCTCTGCTTGAGTCTTTCTAAGTGACCCATCTCCTCCATCACCTCTGCCCAGCACATCACTTGGGGCTTAGTAAATTTTTTATTGAACTGTGTGATGTGATAGGGCAGTGAGAAGACCTAGATTCCTGCCCAATGAGATCCTGGGCCATTTTGATAAGCTCTCTGCCAGCCACGGTTTCCTCAACATGGAGATAAAACATCCTGACCATCTCAGGGTATTTCTATTTACAAGCTTAAATAAACAAACCCACTAGATGTATGTAACTCTTTATAGTTTACAACATACTTTCATAGATTTTTTTTCTCATTATTTGCAAACTCTGTGTGTGTCTATGAAACAGTAATCATTATTGTTATAGAAGGGGTTGAAAGTCTTCCATAAAAATGGCTCATAGGGCAGAACTAAGAGCCTCTTTAGGGCTCTCTCATGGGAATTTGGCTCCCATCGTAGAGTCCTGACTCAAGCTATAGGAATGACTGGAGCTTCCCCATGATTAAACAAACTTACTGGGTTCCAACTATGTGTTCCTGGCTCCCTGGGACATCCCAAGAAGTATGGCCCTGCCCCACCCTCAAGGTGCATCTCTCCTCCTTGAACCAACAGGCAGGGCAGGGCAGGGCAGGATGAGCCTGGAAGGCCCAGCCCTGGTAAGGTGGTAGAGGCAGAGACCACCAGCACTTCACCCCCACCCTCTCGAAGCACCCCAGGTGACTCATGCAGAAAGAAGTGTGTTTGAGAACAGCTCTGCCCGGGTGCTAGCGTCAGGGTGGTGGCCCCAGAGAGGGTAGGGGTGCGGATTTTGTGCAGTATCTGCACTGTTTGTCCTTTTCTGAAGCCATCGAGAGGCTCAGGGCCAATGGGCAGGTAAGCACACAAGTTGTCTGGCCTCGAGGGCATCGAGATCCTTGGGGCTCCCATCCTCTGGATAGTGCCAGGGAGAGGCTGTGAAAGGCTCTGACTGTGAATCTCAGTTCTCTGCTGATTTAGCAGGTGGGGTGCTGTCGTGGGAGGGGTAGCACTTAGGAAGGTGAGGGAGAAGCTAGGAGGCCTGTGGAGGCTTTAGACAGGAAAGCACAGGGCCCCGGGGTGCTGTGTATGCGGGCTGCCTTGCCATCCTTTGCTGTTAGCTTGCTTATTAAGTGATAGTCTGTGCCCAGTGCCAGTGTAGATCTAAATGTTTTACAAGCCTTATCTAATTTGATCCTTCCAAACAACCTTATAATCTGGGTACTGTTATTAGCCAGGTTTTAAAGGCAAGGGAGCCAAAGCTCAGGTAATTAAGTAACTTGTCCAAGATCATAGAGCTGGTAGTTGGTGAGGCTGGGATCCAAACCCAGGCCTGTCTGGCTCCCCCGCCCGCATTCTTTTTCTCCGTGGGATGTGGCTTCTCCGGCAGCCCTGCCTGCTGCATTCACGCAGCTGGGCCACTGCAGACGCAGGCTTCTTCCTCCCTCCTCTTCGGCCTGATTCCCACTTTCTCCCCTGATGTTGTGTCAGACAGTCAGCACCCCACCCTGGCAATTCCTGGCCTTTACCAAAGTTCTTTCTTACCACGCCCCATTCTGGGCAAGAAGGTCCATTGCTTATATCTATAAAAGGAAGGCTTACCCTTGGCATTCAGATAATCCATTTATTTTATCTACCATATGTTTATGACTTTATGGTCCATGTCTTATGTGTGTTTGCTCACAATAACACTGACTGTGCTCTGTGTGTGTGTGTGTGTGTGTGTGTGTGTGTGTGGTGTGTATCTGCCTGCTGGGCTGAAGGCTCTGAAAACTCAGCATTCTCAGCTGGCCTCTTGCTGGTTGCAGTGTAGTCTCTGGGTTGGTCTTTGCAGTCTGTCTCCCCAGCTAGTCAGTGCGCACCTTGTGGGCAGGGAGTAGAGGCCTGTTCATCTCTGGGACCCCAGCCCCTGGTATGACCTGGACACTGAGTGTCAGCTGCTTAACGGATGCTTGTGGAGGACGGAATGAGAGAAGATGCAGCGGGTGCAGGGAGGTATTTAGCAGTGAGTGGGGACCATGATCACTCGGTCTGGGGGGAGGGCTGTGCATGCCCTGGTTCTTTTCTTCACCCCTCCCCCTACAGCTCAGGACTTGGAGTCACTTGGAGCTCGAGGGAGGAATTTCAGGCGAAGATATTAGGGCTGGTTAGCTTCATAAGTTAAGCATAAGCCAGAAGGTCCATGAGGTGCCAGTCAGCTGGGTGGTGCTCTGGGACCCATGATAAACCCTGGCCACCATGCCCTCTCCTTCCCTTCACCTTTGTTAGTCGTCTAAGGGAAAATAACTCACTGGGGAGTTTCATGAATTGGGTTCAACGTGCCATCTTCTGAGGATTGCCCCTGCGTTCCATGGTTTCTTCATCCCCATCATGGCGGGTGGAGGGAATCTGCTCTTTCACGGGAAGAAAACCAAGCCTATTGCCACACCTCTCACCTCTTTAGCCTCCCTTCTCATTCTGTTCAGTGTTAGTTACCCTCTATTTGTCAAGCACTATTTGCCAAGATGGGCTTTCCAGGTGGCTCCATGGTAAAGAATCCGCCTGTCAAAGCAAGAGAGTCAGGAGACGTGGGTTCAGTCCCTGGATCAGGAAGATCCCCTGGAGTAGGAAATGGCAACCCATTCCAGTATTATTGCCTGGAAAATTCCATGGATGGAGGACCCTGGAGGGCTACAGTCCATGGGGTCACAAAAAGTCAGATGTGACTGAGCGACTGAATGCACTTGCCAATGTGTTGGAGACCTTAACATGAAGACACGGTCTCAGCCCTCAAAGGAAATGACTGTATGATATGTGAGAGGCCCACCACATTCTAAATCCCATGACAGCACATCCAGAGCCTAACTCTGTGCTCATACATAGTAAGTGCTTAAAAAAATCCATACAGACAAAATAAGAGGGATGCTTAGAGGGTTAAAGAAACAGAAAAGGGGGAATATCCATCTCAACTGGGGGTAAAGGCATGAGATGCGGATGGAAACCGTCAGAGCAGATTCCTGGGAGAAGTAATACTTGAGCTGAGTTTGGTAGGATGGGAACGAACTATGGGAGGAGGGAGAGGATGGAGGAGAGACATGTAAGTGATGGGTGTCATCCTAGGAAGAGGAAGTAAGTAACATGGATAAAGCACATAGGTGAGAGATGGCATGGATGTTCCACAAGAAGTCTATTGTGGGATATTTATGGGAAGAGAAATCAGGTTGAAGAGACTGGCAAGATGAGACCACGAGGAACACTCAGGTCCCTGATGAAGGGTTGAAATTTTATCCTGTAGATCAGATTTCCCAACCAATAGGCAGCCGATATCTGTCAAGCTATAGAGTTGTGCCAAGAGCCCAAGAATCCATAAAAGCAGTTGTATTATTTTAGTGCTAGAAGGACAACAGTGGGCAGGTGGAGATGTTTTTCTGTATTGAGAAAGGATCTTTTTAGAGAACAGGAAACCCAAATGGCCAATACATGTGTGAAAAGACTCTCAGTCTTACTAGAAACTCAGTGTATGGTTAACTGGGGCTGCTGTAACAACTTATCACCAAACAGGTGCTTTAAAGAGCTTCCCTGGTGGCTCAGATGGTAAAAAAAATCCACCTGTAATGTTGAAGACCTGGGTTTGATCCCTAGGTTGGGAAGATCCCCTGGAGGCGGGCATGGCAACCCACTCCAGTATTCTTGCCTGGAGAATCCCTGTGGACAGAGGAGCCTGGTGGGCAGCCCATGAGGTCCCAAAGAGTCAGACACGACTGAGTGACTAAGCACTGTGCTGCACTTAAGGTGCTTTAAAATAATAAATATGGGACTTCCCTGGTATTCCAGGGCTAAGACTCTGGGCTCCCAATGCAGAGGCCCTGGGCTCAATCTTTGTTCAGGGAACTAGATCCTGCACGCTGCAACTAAAAATACTGCATCATGCAACTAAGACCCAGCACAGCCAAATAAATAAATATTGAAAAATAGAATAAGGACTTCCCTGGTGGTCCAGTGTTAAGGATCTGCCTGCCAACGCAGGGGACACGGGTTTGATCCCCTGTTCGGGAAGACTCCACATGCCTTGGAGCAACTAAGCCCGTGCGCCATGACTACCGAGCCCACGCTCTAGAGCCTGTGGACTGCAACCACCAAGCCCTCACGCTGCAGCTACTGAAGCCCGTGTGCCTAGAGTCCACGCTCCACAACAAGAGAAGTCACACAAAGGGAAGCCTGGGCACCGCCTCTGCTCATTGCAACTGGGAAAGCCTGAAAAAAGTGGTGAGGACCCAGTGCAGCTAAAAATAAATGGATAAAATAAAATAAAAAAATTTTAAATAAATTAGAAATGTATTCTCTCACAGTTCTGGAGGCCAGAAGTCTAACATCAAGGTGTCAGCAAGGCTGGTTCCTTCCACAGGCTCTGAGGGACAGTCTGTTCCTGCCACTCACTCAGCTTCTGGTGGCTACAGACAATCCTTGCTGTTCCTTGAGTGGCAGCTGCATCACTTCATCCTCTGCTCTTGTCATCGCATGGCGTTCTCCCTTCATGTCTCTCCTCCTGTAAGGACACTAGTCCTTGGATTTAAGGCCCACCCTAATTTAGTATGTTCTCAGCGACTTCACTTTCACTTTTCACTTTCATGCATTGGAGAAGGAAATGGCAACCCACTCCAGTGTTCTTGCCTGGAGAATCCCAGGGACGGGAGGCCTGGTGGGCTGCCGTCTATGGGGTCGGACAGAGTTGGACACGACTGAAGCGACACAGCAGCAGCAGCAGCTTAACTAATTACGTCTGCAAGCACCCTATTTCCAAATAACGTCACACTTCAGGATTCCAGGTGGACCTGAGTTTGGGGGACAGTATTCAATCCAGTGTACTAGAGCATGCTAGAGACTACTCGCTCAGTTGTGTCCGACTCTTTGCGACCCTGTGGACTGTAGCCCACCAGGCTCCTCCGTCTATGGGATTCTCCAGGCAAGAATACTGGAGCGGGTTGCCATTTCCTTCTCCAGGGGATCTTCCCGACCCAGGGATAGAACCCAGGTCTCCCACACTGCAGGCCGACGCTTTAACCTCTGAGCCACCAGGGAATCCCAGGGATCGAACCCACATCTTTTACGTCTTCTGCATTGGCAGGCAGGTTCTTTACCACTAGAGCCACCTGGGAAGCCTCAATCCAGTGCTCTAGGGAGAAGTAAATATATAAGACACAAAAATGATTACTTCACTTCCGTCGCATTGGCAAAAATGTTAATGTCTCTGTCCTGGGTTGTGTTCTCCAGAGTAGGTGAAGTTTAGGGGGCAAGATGCTTACTAGGGATCACTTTCTGTGAGAGGAACCAGACAGAAGCAGGATTGAACAGAGAGAGAAATCCAGCTGTAACGCAGGCCTTACAGAACTTCCGTCAGTTTAGTGAAGTGAATACGGCTCCTCGGCATGTCCTTCATGGGGCTGAAATGGCTGGACCTTACATCCCTAGAAGGGCAGGCCCTTGGGAGAGATTCTCTCTGCAGCTGAGGTGGACCCTGGAAGAGCTGACAGCTGGAGGCCAGCAGCTGAGGAAGGCAGTAAGTCCTTCTTTGCAGGGTATTCTGGTTGGCACACTCACTACCAGTCTGACAGTACAGAAATGGTCAAAATGAAGAGTGTGGTAGGACAAAAAAGTCATCTTCCAGTCCCCCGCCCCACCCCCGCCAAGATGTCCACATCAAATTACTGGAACCTGTGGATATGACTTTGTTTGAAAAAAGAGTCTTTGCAGATGTGATTAAGTAAGATCATCCTGGATTGTCTGGGTGGACCCTACATACTCTCCCGAGTATTCTTTTTTTTTTTAATTTATTTTTGGCTGTGCTGGGTCTTGGTTGCTGCCCCGGGCTTTCTCTAGTTTCAGCACTCAGGGGCTACTGATGCACAGACTTCTCATTGTGGTGACTTCTCTTGTTTCGGAGAACGGGCTCTAGGGTTTGGGCTTCAGTAGGTGTGGCAGGTGGACTTAGTTGCTTCATGGGAATCTGGGAATCCAACCTGTGTCCTCTGCAATAGCCAGTGGATTCTTAACCACTGGGCCACCAGGGAAGTCCCTCTCCCAAGTATTCTTATAAAAGAGAGATAGAGAGAGATTTGACAACATGAAAGAGGGGAAGACGACGTGAGGATGAAGGAGACAGAGAGGGGAGTGATGTGGCCGAAAGCCAGGGAATGCCTACAGGCACCAGAAGCTGGAGGAGGCAAGGAACTGTCCCTGGAGACTCGAGAGTGATCATGACCCTGCTAAGACCTTAGTCTTGGCCAGTGAAAGTGATTTTGGAATTCTGACTTCCAGAACTGTGAGAGAATACATTTCTGTTGCTTAAATCCATCGAGTCTGTAGTAATGTGTTACAGCAGCCACAAGAAACTAATACAAAGAGTAATAGCAAAATTGCTGGTGGGGATGCAAGTTGGTGAACCCAACTCAGAGGCTCTATCTTCGAGTGCAATGAGGATTCAGAGTTCTAAGTATTTGCACAGTCCGCATGAATACTGGCTGCTCATATTCCCACTGCCCACTGAGGTCTCCTTGAAGGAGAGCAATGGCAGCCCCTCCAGTGGCAACTTCAACACCCACCTCAGACCTGCCCTGCCGTCTTCCCAGCTGTACCTGGTATAGCTTCTGGAGACCAGTCTAGCGCCTTGCCCCACTTGCCCCTCAACCACGCTGGCCACCCCCAAACTCTCATCTTCCGGCCTTCCAGAGGAAGGGGAGTGCTGAGGAGGATGGCAGGCCCTCCCTTCTCCCTGCTTTGGGAAATAAATATCCCTGGAGCCTAGATCTACTCCCTGGACAGAGGTCAATAAATTAGGAATGATCTTTTGGGCCAGGTTAGATCTGCAACCCAATGGGGCCCCATGGCTGCATGTCTAACAGGGCACCAAGGTCCTTGAGACTCCCTTAGGTGTATTTTAACTTGCTTTAGCCAACAAGGGCACATTTTTGAAAACTTGCACATTTCATGTTTGTATTTGAAATATCACACTTGAACCTAGCTTTAAGAAGGTGTGTTAAAAGGTGGAAAATTTTAGAAAACAGTACAGCAGCCTTGTGGGGGTGATCTGTTTAAGGGATAGTCATAGTTTATAGCCTTATCTCAAACTCCTCTCCCAACCCTGCTCCTCCCAGAAATAAACCTACCAAAGGTCAGGGGTTGGGCCTAACTTCCCAGGCTGGTCCCTCCCAGGATGGGGAGCTGGGGCAGGCCTCTGCTCCTGTACCTGGCCCTGCTGGCCTTCTCTGAAGGGCAGGTCACGTAGGCATCCGCTTAAATCCCACCCACTGGGGTGCCTCCTCCAGAGTGGAGCTGAGAGAACAGAATTCTGCCCCCTCTGGATTGCACACATCAGAAAGGCCTGGATTTTGAAGCAGGGTGGTGTGGGGTGAGAGGGGTGAAGGGAGTGAGTGTTTTCAGCACAAGCGCCTTCCTCCTGTACAGATGGAACAGTGTCCTGACCCTTGGTTACACTCCCCAAGCTAGTGCTCATCCCATCATCCTTCTACTATTTTCCCAATACCTCAGTTAACTTTTTAGCCTCTTCAGTATCTTCTGGACTGGACACTGACTCTCAACCAGGCTTTTGGAGAAAGTGACAGATCTAGAAATCTTCCTGGGACAGCTGTGTATACCTCTGACGAGAGTTAGGAGAACCTTACAAAACAATATCCTTCATTCTCATAGATCCCCAGGGAGCTGATAACACATCAGCAAGTGAGCGTAGCTGAAACCGCCAGAAGTGAAATAAATGGGTTTTCTCTCACATTTACCTGGGACAAGTGGCTGCAATAAGAATTTCTTTTTTTTTTTTTTTTTAAGAATTTCTTAAAGACAATATTTATATTTCTTATTTGTATTTTAAAGTTTGCATTAAGTACTAACTATACGCCAGGTCTGTATCAGTGACAGACATCTCGGGGCTCAAGGAGCTAACATTTTTTTTAACTTTTTATTTTATATTGGAGTATAAATGACTAACAATGTTGTAACAGTTTCTGGTGGACAGCAAAGGAACTCAATCATATAGATATAGATATAGATATATAGATATATATAGAGATATATATACATACGTATCCATTCTCCCCCAAACTTCTCTCCCATCCAGGCTCCCTCATCACCTTGAGCAGAGTTCCCTGTGCTGTACAAAAGGTCCTTATTGGTTATCCATTTTAAATAAATATAGTATGTACATGTTGATCCAAACTCCCTAACTATCCTTTCGCCTCATCCTCTTCCTTCTCTAAGTCTGTGAGTCTGTTCTGTAAATAAGTTCATTTGTTTCATTTCTTTTTAGATTCTGCATATAAGGGATATCATAGGATATTTCTCTCAAGGCGCTAACATTCTCTAAGGGAGGCAAATACGTGAC
This sequence comes from Bubalus bubalis, assembly GCF_019923935.1. NCBI lineage: Eukaryota > Metazoa > Chordata > Mammalia > Artiodactyla > Bovidae > Bubalus > Bubalus bubalis. The sequence goes on along the minus strand of NC_059159.1, from coordinate 24,575,405 downwards.
TGGATCATTACATTACTATATATGTATATGTGTGTATGTACACACGTAATCAATCATGGTATATGGCATGTTAAATAGAAGCATGTGAGGAAGCCCAGTAGGAGTAAGACAATTCTCGGGGGAGTAGGGGGCATAATAATTTAGGCCTTGAAGGATGAATAGGAGTTTGTCTGGGTTTACTCAGGGGGTGGGGAGACCATTCCTAATCTCGTCCTCTTAGACAGCTTCCATACCAAGGAAGGCAGGCAGAGAAAGGCCTTGTGTGCACGTTCAGGGAGAGTTTGGAAAAGAAAGTGCAGACTAGGAGGGCCAGGCCAAGTGGGTTCCACTATGGGCCATGGGGAGTCTCTGCAGGACTGTCTACCTGAGGCCCAGGGACACAGGGGCTGTTTAGGATGGAGGCAAAGATGAACTCAAGAGGCCTTGAGAAGCTGAACCATGTAGACTCAGTGCTGAAGGTGTGGGCAGGTTTGAGAGCTGGTTAATTAGAATTTAGAATACAACTTGGAGGGAGTGCCAAGGATGGGGGAATTGTACGCTTTTCCTCTACCCAGTGCCCACCCCCCACCCCACCCCCACCTCTGGATCTCCTCGGTCCTGGAATGGGCCATATAGTCCATGGCGGAAGGCAGAATTTCAAGGTCTTTTAAGACTGCTTCTAAGCGAGGGAGGCAGGGATGTAGACACTTGAGGTTGTGGTGGGTCTGGAGAACCTGGCCTAAGGAGGAGCTGGTGCCACTCAACCCCCTTCTAGGGAGAACTTGAGGAAAAGCCTTCAGGTCAGGAGGGAACCACAGCCTCCCACCCAGCACCCGCCTGAGGCTTGGGGTGGAAGCAGGCAGCCTGGGAACCGGTCTGCCAACCAGTTTGACCAGGGACTGGTTTCGACTCTTGAGTTCAAAGCAGCTGGGTGCTCCCGTTTCTCCCGCCAGCCGCCAGCCGGAGCAGCGGCCCTTAACCCTTTCTGGATTGTGCCTGGGGTAAAGTCCAGGTGGCAGTTCATGCTGGAGAGGGGTTTGGCCTCTTTGGGGCATGGAACAGGTAGGGATGACCTCAGTTATGGCTGGGGTGCAAACAGGCCCCTGAGAGTGGCAGAATGAGGTGAGAGGCTCCCGGGTTCTCCCCACCCCCGACTTCCCTTGGGGTTTCCTCTTCCTGGCCAGGCGGTCCCTGGAGGACCCTGTCTTCTGGGTGGGTGCAGGGGCGCTGGGATTGGATTTCTGGGGTAATGAATATTCATCAGCTGAGCCGGCCTCTGTTTACTTAGCCGGGAGGGGCTGGGTTTCAGGTTCACCTTGACTCCCGGAGCCACAGCGGAGCAGGTACCGTCCTGCACCTGTTTCTCAGCACCTGCTGCACAGCTGCTGCTACCCAGCTCTCCCAGCCTGAGCCTTGCCTGGCGCGGCAGTCCGGAGGCACCCCCACCTCCCCCAGTCTCCCGGGGCGCAGCTCCTGCACTCAGCTCTTCTCTAGGGAAGCTCTCGCCTCCAGCCTCCCAGCAGTCGGGCTCACAGGTACCGGCAGAGGGTGGGGGTGAGGGGAAACCAAGGCATGGACTTCTGTCCGGGGGCTCAGTTCTGCTTCCACAGCTGATACGCCCAGCTGGGAAGGGGGATCCAGGCATGCCGGCTCCCATCTCTAGGTGGGCAGGCAGAGCTCGACTCATCCCACTGGTTTCTTGGAGTCAATCCAGGCCTCCAACAGAGCTCCTTCTGGGAAAGTTTTACTCCAGAGCAGTGATCTATTAACTCTTGCTGGACAGGAGCTTACCACCTGCTACCCCCTCCCCCGCTGGAGGATGTTTCTGGCTGTCTAGTAGGAATATATATCCCTGTCCTCTCCAGGGTACCTGAGTGTCACACAGAGTGGAGAAGTACCACAGGGGCCATGCAGAGGTGCAAGGAATAGAGGTTCTAAGTTTTGTCTTACTGCAGGAAGCCGACTCACCCCTTCAATGCCCCCCCCACCCCCCCCACCCCCGCTTCCAGCCTTCCACCTCCACCCCAGTCAATGGTTAACTTGTTCCAGCTCAGAAGGAGCCCAACCCTGTCTGGGCAAGGCCCTTAGGGCAGTTCACAGAACCCAGCTGGCATGGTGGGAGCTGTCCTGGGGTGCCCACATACATGCCAGGGTGCTAACCACCATAGGCACGGGGTGGCAGGCTATCCAGTGAGGCCCTTGTGGATTCCCAAGCTGTGCAAACAGTAGAGGTGTAACTTGCATCTTCAGGGCTGATTTCTATCATCTGATGGATTGCAAGGCCCTGGGGCAAGGGCCTTGCCCTCAGTGCGCCTGCTCAGGCCCTGCAGAAGCAGCTATATCACCAGCTGCTGAGTCTGTTCAAAATTCCAAGTACATCCCCTCCCCCAGGTACCTCTAGCCTCCTGTGACTACGCGTGGGCATGCGACTGTTGGCCTCTGGCTTTTTGCAACTTTGGATATCGGGAAAGTTTGACTGTTGTGTCACATTTTTTTTCCTAAAACAAATCAGACTTTACACAATTTTGAGGTAGCTCACTATTTAAAAGAATCTTGTAGCCCCCTTGTTTTGAAAAACAAAGAATAGTCCTCTAATTTATCTATTCTGCAAATTCAGATTTCCATAGATTTGCCTTGCTTAAAGGGCTAAACACCTGCTTACTGGTGTGTCATGTCCTCCTGGACAGAAGGGACAGCAAGGCCTAGCAGAGAGTATTTTGGAGAGACCAGAATTCAAGGCCAGGAGCCAAAGGCACCAATACTTTGGTGCCATGGTGGAGGCTCCAGGGCAGGGCCCAAGGGCTACTCTGACCTCTTTCTGTGGTTTTCTGACAAGTGGCTCCCTTTACTCCAAGGAGAGTTAAGACCCATGAATGCCAAGTTCAGAGACCTGTTAAAGTGGTATATTTTAAGTGGCACAAGCAGAGGGTACTCTCATGGCGCAAGGCAGTTTGGTGGTTACTGTTGTTTCAGGAGCTGAATCCTCCATTCCCCAAGTTCCTTAGCAGTCCCAGATGGGCTGTGGTGGGGTTGTGGGCTTTGCTCCAGACCAGGTGGTGACTGGGGCACCCATAGGCCAAGCAAGCACCCTGACCCTCCTTCCTGGCCCTCCCCAAGGCTCCTTCCAGAAACCTATTCTGGAACACCAAGTTCTGTGCAAGGCTGTGCTAAGCCCAGGTGGGGCAGGCTGCCAAAGCAAAGCTCTCAGGCTGTCTCCTTGGTGCACTCACCTCTCCAGGGTGCCCTGAAAGTATTTACCTGACCACTTACCCCTCCTTCACTTTCTAAGTGGGAGCTGCACTAGATCTCCTTGGGATTTTCTTGCTTCTTGAGCTCAGCTCGAGGGACAGAGCTGGCAAAGTGGGATCTGCTTCCTGGACAGAGAGGTGGGGAGGAACCCCCTTGCTCTGGGCAAGTGGATGGATTTTTGCAGGGCCAGGGGACAACCACGACAAGGAGGCCACGGATGCAGGCACTCGGTTCATTTCAAGCTAAGGTCAGCATCCTGTTTTCATTTCTTTCTTTCTTTTTCTTTTTAAATACTTTTTTGGCTGAACCACACAGCATGTAGGATCTTAGTTTCCTGACCAGAAATCAAACCCATGCCCTCTGCATTGGAAGGACAGAGTCTTAACCACTGGACTGCCAGCAAGTCCTTCTTTCATTATTTATGAATTTGACCTGCTCCCCCTCTAAAAAAAGCTCCAGGCTCATTATGGAAAATCTGGGAATCAAAATAATAAAATAAAAAATTTATATATATATATATATATATATATATGTAGAGAGAAAGAGGAGAAAACATCCCATATTCCTACTACCTAAAGAAAACCAATATTAATCATTTGTCATATTTCTTCAGGTCTTTTTAGAAAATGTAGTTAAGACCATCAGTTTTTAAAAGTAGGTGATATATTTGCCTGACCTTGGGCTGGTTGATCATCTAGCTTTCCGATATGCTGTGGCTATTGCACTCTCCTCCTCAGGACTTGCACAGCTCACACTGATACCAACTCCAAGCTCGCTGTGCTCTCTACATGACAGGCCAATGGATCAGAGAGACGAGGTGTTGAGGCAAGGAATACAATTTTATTCAGAAAGCCAGCTGACCGAGAAGATGGCAGACTAATGTTTCAAAATAACCATCTTTTCGGGGTCTGAATGCCAGGTTCTTTTATGGATCAGAGATGGCAGGGAGGAGGAAACAAAGTAAAAAGGCCATTAATTTTGCAAATATCTCCTAGAATGGCAAGCCTCAGGCAGGGGGGGGTGTTGGTTTTTTCCTTCCTGCCATCTATGGGTGGACAGGGTTCTGAACAGAGGCACTTTAGTTTAACAGTCAGGCAGAGGGGCAGGATTCTCTGAGGCAGGCCATTATGTAGGATTATAATAACAAAAGCAATGGAAAGCAAGTCAAGGAAACAGTTTCAACATGGAGCCAGAATTGACTTCTCCCTTCAGACCACCAACCTCTCCAGGTCCAAAGATGTTTCCATTTCTCATCACTCTGCCTGCTCTTTCATTGATCTTAATATCTCTAGCCTATACTCTCTTTTTCTTGTGTCCAGATAGCTTCATCTGCCAAAACTTCCACCAGCTCAGGCAGCAACTTCATGGAATAGAAAAGGTGAGGCCACTACTGTGTCAGGACACATCACGTTGTCAGTGGAGAAGCTTGGATTTCAGAACCCTGCCCCACCTCTCATGGGGTACCCTTATGGAGGGTCCAGCCTGTGATAACCAGACCCCACATGTACCTCTTGGCCCCACCAAACCTCCTTCCAAATGTTCAGGTTTCCTTCAAACTCCTGTCCTTATAGAAGCTGTATGGGCAAAGGGAACCACCCCTCAATAAGTTTTACTTTGCAAAGCATGTCTACTTTGTGGGCAAGGATTAACATTAGGGCTGAACGTTAGGTCTGGAAAGGACAGGTGGACACAAGGTCCAAAGATGTACCTTGCCAGAGGTCACAAGGCTGGAATAGTTCTCGGGACTTCCTACTCCCAGCCTGATGTTTCTCTCCCTTATAAAAACCCCAGCTGCTTCCTCAGCCCCAGTGGTGACCACTGGGAAGTCCAAATTACTCCGAACATCGCAAATCCTGTTTAATTTTGTAATGAATTCCAAAGAAAATGCATAGGGCATTTCTGTCTGTCTGATACCAGCTGATCACCTGTCTGCTCCTGGCAGCAGGGCCTGGAGGCATAGCGGGAAGAGCTTGGGAAGGTGGCCAAGGCCTAGTTACTCTATGACTTGGCAAGCTATTCACACTCCTGCAGCCCCAAGGGGCCTGGAGTGTCAAGCTGTCTGGCAGCGGTATGTAGTTGTCCCACTGTCCCATCCGCCTGGCTCAGATGGCTTCCCCATGGATGTTTTCTTGACCGCCTCTTCCCCAGACCCTTCTCTCTCCTCATGTTCACCAAAAGGATTGCATCGCTTACCTAAATCCTGGGTTCACTTGGCCCCACCTTCAATTCTATCAAGCCTGGTTGGGAGACTAGAAAGGGCTGCTCCAAGGCCCCTACCCCTTCTCCCCACTGACCCCTTTCTCTACATCCCCTGCTCCTGCAGGAAGCCCCACACTCAGGTCTGGGAACGCCATGACCGAAGTTGGTTGGTGGAAGCTGACCTTCCTGAGGAAAAAGAAATCCACTCCCAAAGTGCTGTATGAGATCCCTGACACCTACACCCAGAGTGAGGGTGGTGCGGAGCCCCCGAGGCCTGACAGTGGGAACCCCAACAGCAACTTTAACACCCGCTTGGAGAAGATTGTGGACAAGAACACCAAGGGCAAGCACGTCAAAGTCTCCAACTCAGGCCGCTTCAAGGAGAAGAAAAAGGTCCGAGCCTCATTGGCGGAGAACCCCAACCTCTTTGATGACAGGGAGGGCAAAGGACAGTGAAGGGGGCCGAGGAGGACGCTAGCACCTTCCCGCTCCCTGCCGTCAGCTGGGTCTGAGACAGGAGCTCACCACGCTGGCCTCTTTGGCCACAGCTGAAGCCGTGGGGGGACTTGATGCCTGCTGGCAGGAAATGTCTGGTTTTAGGTTTGTATTTATGTGCTCTGGCTTTCTGGAAGGCCTGAGAGATCCCAGGTCCTCCCGCCCTCCCCCACCACATACAAAGGCACTTCAGTTCAAGGTTGAAAAGTCCCACTTGGGAAGGACAGCCCTCCTGGAAGCACTGGCAGCGCCAGCAGGGAGGTGGGCGTGGAAGGAATGGAGCAGGGGATCCGGACAGACCTCACCCCCTGCCGGGGCACAGGGTCAAGGGTGAGTTTAAATTACTGCTCCCTCTACTTTCTCTACCTGTGATTATTCTCTGGATCAATTCTGAGTGCATTTTCCAGAAGCCACGTGATGGGGGTGGTTTCCTGGAGCTGAGGTGGAGATGATGAACTTGAGTTCACCTCCTAACTCAAGTGGGAAACTTCCTGGAACTTTGCCCCCAGGTGTGAAGGGGGAGGGGACCCTGGCACTCCCTAGGAGGTGCTGCAGAAGGCTGGACCAGGGACCCCACAAGTTCTGCATGCACCCTCAAAGGGAAAGTACACAGCCCCTCGGGTCTAAACTTGGAAAGGGGGTGGGAAGTTCTGGCAGGAGCCCTCCTATCCCTATTAGTATTTAAGATGGATCAGCTCCAGAGATGAGTACTGGAGCCTTGAATTTTGTTCAAAAGAAAAAAAATTGTAGGTTTCTTTTTGTAATAAACAATGCTGCAAAAGCAGAGAACCTATATATGCTCTTGTCTTACATTTACTGAAAATGCTGTTTTTCATGACTTTACTCTTTTTTACTTTGTGTTCAAACTGTTTCTTTTGAGCATCAGGAAAGGTCCCCAGGTGAAAAAATATAGTGCACGGGGCACTAACTTCACCACCAAGCCATCTTAGCATCTGGAGATGGAAAGCGCAAAGGAAGGAGCTAGTTATACCTCAGCAACAGAAAGGCCTTTCAGGTGCTCCAAGAGAATGGAGCAGACCTCTGGTGACTGACCCCCAAATCTCAGGGGTTCAGTTTGGGATCCAGATTCAAATTCTGGTTCCTCCTTTAGCAGCTGGGTGATTTGGGGAACATTAAAAAACAAAAACAAAATCTCCTCTGAGCCTCAGCTTCCTCTTCTGTAAAAGGGGCTGTACTAATATCTATTTCACAGACAGTGGCCAGTTTAGGCTTCCCTGGTGGCTTAGTGGTAAAGAATCCATCTGCAATGCAGGAGTCACAGGAGATGCAGGTTTGATCCCTGGATCTTCCCTGGATTGGGAAGATCCCCTGGAGGAGGGCATGACAACCCACTCCAGGATTTTTGCCTGGAGAATCCCAGGGACAGAGGAGCCTGGAGAGCTACAGTCCAAAGGGTTGCAGAGTCGGACATGACTGAAGTGACTTAGCACACGTACATGGTCAGTATCACATGACCCACAAGTAGTCCTATGTATGTGCCCAATGCATATCAGGTTTCCTTTCCTCTCTTTTATGAAGGAACTCCACCACAGCTCATGGTTCCGTTTAAGGATGAAGAGAGAGCTTACTCCCTATGCTGTTAGGTGGAGACCCTCCTCAAGCCCCAGGAGCCGAGAACTGGAAAACAATTGGCCAAATCTCTGGAGCTCATGGTGGGAACAGAAAGAGACCAAGGTGACAGCTAAACAATGTGATTCTGTGGCTTCCAGGTCAGCTCCTCACAGGCTGCTGGGCCACCCCAGGGAGGTTACTCAGGACGTTTACCAAAACAAACAGACCTGTACAAAGGGGGCCTTTGTTAGCTGGGCTCACCCAGGCCAGAGGCAACTCTGAAGAAGAGGGAGGAAGCCCAGGGACTGGAGGGAGGGAAGGCGGGCTCAGGTATATGGCCTTCCCCCAAGCCTCTTCCCCATCCCGCCCCACCACTTGGAACTTTCTAGGGTCCCCACAATCATTCAGTCCATAAAGCCTCCCATGGAGGAGCTGACTTTCCGCCGACTGCAGCTCTGCCCAGAGTTCGCAGCTGATACTCAGAGGGTTTATAATCAGCCGGCTCTGTGGTGAGTACCCCACGAAGTTCCTCCTGTAAGCCTCTCATCATAGGTGCTGTCATTACCACCGTTTTCTAGTTTTCCAGTGGCATTAGCTGAGGCTTAAGAGATCAAGTCACTAGACCTGGGTCAGGAGTTCCTAGTGGCAGAGCTCGGACTGAGGCCAGATCTGTGCATATGGCTGCTGCACCACACAGCCCCCTTCCCCCTGGATTTGTATCTGCTTAGGGAAGGGAAGCCTGGCGTGCTGCAGTTCATGGGGTTGCAAAAAAGTCAGACAGGACAGAGCAAATGAACAACAGGGAAGGGAAACTGAGGCTCAGAACAAGGAAAGGGGTACAGTCACCTTCTGCAGTGGGAAGGTGGGGAGAGAGGGCCATGCCTGGGCCTTGCGGTCCTGGGAGGCGAGCATCCTCTGAGGGGGCCGCCCAGAATCTGGAAGCAGTGAGGAAAAGCCAACCAGTTTCAAGGGTGAGACCCCAAACCATAGGGACCTCCCGCTTCAGCCATCCTGAGGTTGCCTGAGGCAAGGGGTGGGGAGGGGCGAGAGGCTGGGCCCCAGGCCACTGACCTGTGCTTCTGTCTCATACTGGCAACCACCAGGCCACTATCTTCCCTCTTAGGTGAGAGGGTATGTGGGTTCCTCAACCCTGTGCATGCCACTCCACTCCACAGCCCCAAAGTGATGGCCACAGAATCTCCCATGAAAACTCCACACATATCCCTAAGTTAAGGGATGGACGGACAGGCTGGGGGCAGGCAATAAGAGCCAAAGGAGACCTGGCTGCCCAGGAAGTCAGTGCCCAGGCAGCCACAAGTGTTCACCAGGCCAGAGGAGGAGGAAGCAAGAGTGCAAATATGAAAATATGAACAGGAACGGGAGAGGCCACGGTTATTGACCACAGTTTCACTGGGACGGGACCCAAGAGGGGAAAGGGGGCAGGAGGGGCCAACTAGAACTGGCCTGTGCTGCCTAGAAGGGGCCAACGCTGGGCATCGGGCTCCCCCTGCTGGACACCCAACCTCCCCAAGTGGAGAAGCTTAAGGTAGGAGGAGTCACTTATATTCTTCAACTCCACTCAAACATGGGGGTGGGGAATGAGACCAGGCTAGATTGAATATTTACATCATGCATGGCTGATGAACTTTTATTTTAGACTTGGCACAGGGACTGTCAGACAGAGGAAAGGAAAGGAACAGCTGAGACCAGGCTCAAAGCAGGGGATATACACAGACCCCATAACATAACAGGACAAGGTAGAGAAGGGCACTCCAGCACCCTCTCCTGCAAGTGGCCACAAGGCTAGCACTGTGCCTTCCTGCACCCTGGCTTAAGGAAGCCGGTGGGGGTTGGGGGTGGTGAACACCCAGAAGGCCGCTCTTGGAGGAGGCAGTCAGTAACAGATGCCAAAGCACACACCCATACAGTGGAATGAAGCGGTTTACAGAGTTGCAAGCTCAATGGCCAATGTGTGCAAACAGTCAGTTCTCTGATCCTGGCTTAGTCACAGCAAACATTTGCCCAGCCTAGCTCCTCTCCGTAGCCTGGAGGCCACTCATCCACGTTACCCCTGGACACCAGACTTGTGCTCGAAGACTATAGCTCAGCACAGGCCTCAGCCAAATGCTACCGAAGAATCCAGCTGCAGAAGTGGTTGGTTTAGAGGTTGAGGCTAATCTGGTTACCTGGAAGCAGGGGTGGTCCTGTTTAAAGCAGCGTGGGATTCAATGGGTCTGGGGTAGGCTCCCAAGGGAAGCTAAAGGTGCTGGCCTGTAGACTACACTGCAAGTGAATCAAAGTCGCTCAGTCATGTCTGACTCTTTTTGACCCCATGGACTATATAGCCCATGGGATTCTCCAGGCCAGAATACTGGAATGGGTAGCCTTTCCCTTCTTCAGGGGATCTTCCCAACCCAGGGATCAAACCCAGGTCTCCTGTATTGCAGACGGATTCTTTACCACCTGAGCCACAAGGGAAGCCCAATGCAAGTAGCAAGGATCTATTAACAGGGGCTCTCAACCTTGGCTACACAGAATTCCCAAGGACCTTTGAAATTTCCCCAAGTCCAGCGTGCACTCATACTGGTCAAATCACCTCTGAGAGTGGAACTGAACAGCAGGGTTTTTAAAGCTCCTGGGTAATTCCAGTGAAAACCAGTGACCTAGGAGTCATCATCAGTAGGGGTGGAAGGGAGGTAAAGGGATGTGTGTCAGAAAAGTATAAGCTCTATTATTTAATTTTATATCTGGAAAGTGAAATACATATAAATGTATGCATATACGTATTTCACATACATATGTGCTGTGCTAAGTCACTTCAGTCGTGTCTGACTCTTTGCGACCCTATGGACGGTAGCCCACCAGGCTCCTCTGTCGATGGCATTCTCCAGGCAAGAATACTAGAATGGGTTGCCATGCCCTCCTCCAGGGGATCTTCCAGATCCAGGGATTGAACCTACATCTCTTACATCTCCTGCACTGGCAGGTGGGTTCTTTACCACTAGTACCGCCTGGAAAGCCCTCACATACATTGAGCTTTTATAAACAAATGTGGAAAGTAAGGCCTGATGAGAATCTTCCTGACCCACAGGTACTAGCATGAGTTCCTTCTACAAAACTCCTGTGTGACAGGGACAGAACACTCACTAACTAACCTACTCCCTCTTAGGCAGCTCCAATTGTTTGAAATTTCTTCCCATATTGAGATGAAATCTAACTTCATCTAACTTCCACCTATGGGTCCTTTAGAGCTACAGAGAATAAATTTAGTCTCTTTTCCATATTGCTCTTCTTCAGATAATGGAGGGCAGCTATCAGTTGGGTAAGAGGTTTAAAAATATCCTATTAGTAAATGAGTTAGTTAAGGTTTGTTATAAGCACATCAATTCTGACTTGGTTTAAGCCAAGAAAAAATAAATCTCTCCTTTTTTTTTTTTTACAGACAATGGGTTTTCTGAGGTAGGAGGAGGAATTGGACAACCCCAGGCATGGGAAGAAGGGATCCATGGATCATTCAGAGAATTGCAAGAGCAGCAGCCAGAAGTTGCTGTTTCTAGGCCACCATTATTTACTTGGCTACAACAGCTCCTATGCCCTGAGTTTCTAGATTTCAAATTTCAAATTTGAAAGAAAAGAAAAACCGATTGGCTAGATTGCCTCAGGTGCTTCTGCTGGGACCAATCGGCTCTGGTCAGACTCTTGTCATGTGATAATAGACAAGGCCGCTGGGGCCCCACCCCCTGTCACACCAGCCCCACTCCTACAGGGAGCTAATCCAATAAATCATAGTTAAGGTTGAGAAGATAATCACGAGGTTTTCTGTTTGTGATGGTCTATGCCACTGTTAAACTCCACTAGACTAGCTGACTACGGAGAATTCCAAGGGTAAACACTGAAGGGCCCTGACTATAAGAGGCAGGAAGGGAAATGGGTTGAGTTTAGAAGGGTCTGGCCCCACATCCCATACCCTCTCTGGGGCACTGGCTCCAGCTCCACTCAGTGCCAACAGATTGGGAGTCAGGGCGCAAGTCTCTCATAGACCCAGTCTTCCTCGCCTCGGTGGGTCATGGGCCCCAGAGGGGAGTCTTCGGTTAGTAGGCCTCGTCGAAAGACGATCCGGTCGTGCAGGCGGTTGGTTTGGCCCTGCCAGAACTCCATCACCTGTGGGTACAGGATGTAGCCACCCCTACAAGGAGAAGTAGACGGTTTGGTGCTCTGTGCATTTTTCTAGCCAGGCAACCCCCACCACCCTCCACACCATGCCAGGGTCCCGTGAAGGAAGCTGCTGGCATCCATCTGACAAGGGTTTCCAGGGAGGAGTATATCTGTAATTCCAAGCATGGCTTCAAGGAAGCATGAGGGTCCCAGTGTCCCTTTCTAGGTGACCCCCCCCCCGTATCACTCACCAGTATTTTGGCTTTGGCACCTCCTGTTCCTGGTAGAGTTGCTCCAGTTCCTTATTTTTCTTTCTCAGATACTGTCCAGGGGAAGGAAATGAAGGAAGGGCCAGACTCAGTCAGTGATTCATTTAATCACCACTTACAGGGCCTGTGCTCCGTGCCAGGTGCTGGGGACACAGGTGACCTTCGGGGGCACAGTTCAACAGGAGGGTCAGACAGACACAGGAGGCCTGACCCCTGCTCCCCATATTCACATTCCCCAGGGAGACTATCCATTTCACTTTTCTGGAGAGAGAGGGCCCTGGCATCCCCTGGGGACAGCCTCTGGGGCTGAGCCAAGGCACCCACCACTCAAAGGACTGAGGAGAAGCCCCACTCACCTCCCGATCCGGGATCACAGAACTCTGGTGACTGACCACAGCCCCAATCTGGCTGCTTTTGGGGCGGGAGTGGAAGTAGCATTCAGCCTCCTCCTCAGGCAGCTTCTTCACGGGCCCCTCCACACGCACCTGCCCAGGGATGGCCCTGGTTAGATAGCATTCAAGGCCACCTGCCTTCCTGACCAGCACTGGCTCCAGTCTTCTTTATTCTTCTCTTTATCCACTGCCCCATTGTGCCTGACTCCAGGTAGCCCAGCTAAGTGAGAGTCATTTGAAAGGCAGGATGTTTACGCAGCCTGGGGACCTTCACCAGGTCCAGCCATAAACTCACGCCCCTCCTACCTCCAGTCCACCCCCCGCTGTCCCAGGAATTCTCACTCACCTGACGGTGCAGGGGCTCCCAGTAGAAGACAAGGGAAGCAAAGGGATTCGAGTCCTGGAAATGGAAGAGAATCCACAGACGGTCATCAGGACAGCAGAGAGGAGGCCTGAGCACAGGGGGAAGGTAGGGGGTCTGCACCACGCAGGCCCACTGCAGATGCATTTACTGTAGCATCTCGTTAAGTCCCCAAAGGTAGGCCTACTTTTACAGGTGTGGAGATAGGCTCAGAGAGGTTCTCTAACACTCCCAGGTTCACAGAGTCAATGGAAGACCTGCATTGAAAACCTCAGCCAGAGGGACTCCGAAGTGAGGCTTGCCATTTCTCTTACCCACAGATTTGCAAATCCTCTGAAATGCACATTTGACTGCACTGGACTTGGGGGAGAGCTACTCATTTTGGATTCATTAACTGAACGCATACAAAGTGCCAGCTTTGTGCTCAACACCAGGACAGGTGCTGGGGGTATAACAGAGACATCTCAGAGGCAGTCCCGCCCCCACGAAGCTTACTGTTTAGCAGAGGACATAAGCATTAATCACATAATCTCCTAAATACATGCAGTTAGAAACTAAAACAATGGCAGAAAGGAAATTTGTAAATTATAGTGACCGAAGTGAGAGGGGCTGGCTCAGCCTGGGAGTCCAGAGGCTTCCGTGAGGAGGTGACGTGGGGGCTGAGACCTGAAGAAACAGGAGCTACTCAGATAAACAGCTAGGGAGGTGGAGGTGCTTAAAGCTTGCCCTCATTCACAGCAGAGAGAAGGCAAGTGCAAAGGCCTCTAGTCAGGACAGTGCCTGAGCGCGGCTGGCAAGTGGACTGGGGCAGGGGTGGCATGAGTAGGCGACCAAGAAGCCAGGGCTGGACTCTGCAGGCCCAGGAAGGGTTTACCGTGAACCCTCACCAGCTCTTTTCCCTTTCGACTCTCGAAGTTTGTGAAGAAGCGGAAACCATCCTTGCCAAAGCCCTTCAGCAGCACCATGCGGGCAGACGGTTTTCCATCTCTGGGGCAAAGAGCAGAGCACCATGGTGAGAGACCCTCCCCACAGGATGTCTGAGCACCCCTACACCTGTGCCCCCTTATTCTGCACTCTCTGGGCACTCAAGCTGCCCCATGGGAGTTTGTCCCAGAGGTGCAAGCATGACTCCATTGCCTAGGGCCCTATAATGGACTGAAGTGGGTTCCACTAACATTTTTGAAGCCCTCACCCACAATGTGACTGTATGTGGAGATGGGACCTTTAGGGAATGATTAAGGTTAACTGAGATCCTAAGAGTGGGACTTTAATCCAGTAGAACTGGTGTCCTTATAAGAAAAGGAAGAGACACCAGAGAACTCCCTCTCTCCCTGCATACACAAAGGGAAGGCCATGCGAGAACACAGCAGAAAGGCAGCCATCTGTAAGCCAGGACTCGAGAGAGGTTTTGCTAGAAACCAACTCTGATAGAACCTTGATTTTGGACTTCTGGCCTCCAGACCTGTGAGAAAACAAGTTTCTGTTACGCCACCCAGTCTCTGTTAAGGTGGCCCAAGCAGACTAGCTCTGGGGGGTATCCAGGGGCACAGTACAAGAGCCTTGGCTCCAAAGCCTTACACTTTAGTGAGGAGGGGAAGAAGAGCTGAATATGAGGCTAATTCAAGAGATGTCTCAAGGGATTTATGACTGATTGTCAAATGAATGATACAAACCAGCACTATGCTAGATTTTAAGAGAGGGAGATGGCTTTATGGAGATCTACCTCCCCAGATGGGAAATGGGGAGACTGGGAGCTGAGGGAGACAAGGGTGTGTGTACTGGGAGGTGGAAGCATCAAGGGCAGAGATGAATGAGGCACTACATTTTATCACTAAATGGAATTGAGTCAAGTCTAATCTTTGGTTTACAGGTAAGGACACCGAGGCCAAGAGAGGACAAATTACTTGCCTGAGGCCACACAGCATGTTAATAATAGAACTAGAATCATAAAGTTGTCATCCATCAAATTGAGAGCTTCCTAAATTTCCTACTTCATCTGCACCCACCTACAGAAGGGCCCACGGCTATGCCTACCTTGTACACGTAGCCAGACACATGGCGTTGGCTTCCATTATGTCAGGACACTGAACAGCCTCCTCGAACCAGGCAGCAAACTGCTTCACAGGGTCCAGGGAGGTCAGATGAGTCTCCTCAAATGCCTGGGAAGGGAGAGTTTTATTTCATTTTACAAACACATAGAGTGTCTACTGTATACATGGCTCTGTTCTAGGCCCTTTTCGAGTGTTAACTCATTTAGTCCTCATAACAAAAACCTGTCCCCAGGAAGGTTCTGTTAGCCTCATCTTATAGGTGAGAAAACAGGTACAAAATGGTGAATAATTTGACAAATCAGGGTTTCATATAACGGGTGTCAAACCTATTACCTGGGAAGCCTAAAAAAAACAAAAACAAAAACAAAACTCCTGGGCTCCACCGAGTAAATTCTCATTCAGCAGGTCAATTGCAGAAAGGGGGACCCCTTCCAGGGCCTGAGAGCGGGCTCTTGTCTGACACTCAGAAATGAATTGTCCAAGGAGGTACACTTGCTGTCAAAACAAGACTTTATTGGGACAGAGGGCCCGGGCGGCAAGCAGCAGGGGAAGGGAACCCAGGAAACTGCTCTGCCACATGTCTTGCAGTTTCATGTTTTATGGTGATGCTGTTGGTTTCTGGGTTGTCTCTGGCCAATCATTATGACTCAGGGTCCTTCCTGGTGGCACGCACGTTGCTCAGCCAAGATGTATTCCAGTCAGAAGGATTCTGGGAGGTGGGTAGGACATACAGATTGTCTCCTCTCTCCTTTTGACCTTTCTCAATTCTTCTAGTTGGTGTTAGCTTGTTAGTTCCAGGTTCCTTCCCGGGACCTCTGGTTTAAGATAACTCATGCAAGTGGTTACTTTGGGGCCTGGCCAGGGCGGGCAGTTTGGGTCAGTCGTTCCCCTAACAAGTCTGAGATTTAATGAAAAACTCAATGTTTAACAAGCATTTCTGGAAATGTTCACATGTAACTAGATTTGGTAACCAGGCTCTGGGCCCTAATTCCAAAATAGTTCTCTTGGTTTCTCATCTGAGGAGAGAAAAAGAAGATCCAGGAGCTTTCTCCTGCACCCCTAGGTAAGTTATTCCTCCTCCTCAAAGTGTTATTTATTTATCAAACATTTATGGACTTTCCTGGGGTCCAGTGGTTTAAAACCCACCTGCCAATGCAGGGCGCTGGGGTTTGATCCCTAGTCTGGGAAGATCCCACATGACGGGGGGGCAGCCACTAAGTCCATGGGCTGCAGCTATGGGAAGACCGCACATCTAGAGCCCCATGCTCCCCAGTGAGAGAAGCCTTTGCCCAAGGAAGACCCAGAGCAACCAAAAATAGACAAAATAAATTAACTAGTTACATTTAAAAACAACAACAACAACAAACATAAGCTCTCCAAGTGGCTCAGTGGTAAAGAATCCGCCTGCCAATCCAGGAGACACATGTTCTAATCCCTGGGTTGGGAAGATCCCCTGGACAAGGAAATGGCAACCCACTTCGGTATTTTTGCCTGGGAAATTCCATGGACAGAGGAACCTGACGGGCTTCAGTTCATGGGGTCGCAGAGTTGGAGAAAACTGGTGACTAAACAAGCTGATTATCACTGTTCTAGGCACTTTTTCTCAGGAGAAGGCAATGGCACCCACTCCAGTACTCTTGCCTGGAAAATCCCATGGATGGAGGAGCTTGGTAGGCTACAGTCCATGGGGTCGCTAAGAGTGGGACATGACTGAGTGACTTCACTTTCACTTTCACGCATTGGAGAAGGAAATGGCAACCCACTCCAGTGTTCTTGCCTGGAGAATCCCAGGGACGGGGGAGCCTGGTGGGCTGCCGTTTATGGGGTGGCACAGAGTCTGACACGACTGAAGCGACTTAGGGGCAGCAGCAGCAGCAGGCACTATCCTAGCTTTACTACTTTGGCCACCTGATGCAAACAGTCGACTCCTTGGGAAAGATCCTGATGCTGGAAAGATTGAAGGCAAAATGAGAAAGTGGGCAAAAGAAGAGAGCAGCAAAGGATGAGATGGTTAGATAGCATCACCAACTCAATGAACATGAACCTGAGCAAATTTTGGGAGATACTGAAGGGCAGGGAAGCCTGGCCCGGTGCAGTCCATGGGGTTGCAAAGAGTCTGACGCAACTTGGCGACTGAACAACAGAGGTATTTTACAAATATCAAAGTCCATAACATCCCCGTGAGGTCAGTGATATTACTTGTGAAGTGAGGAAACTGAGACCCAGAGAAGTGAGTAAACCGCCCTAGAAGTGTGCCCAACGACCTGCAGGATTCCTTCCAGGCAACCCCCGAATGAGCGCCCTGAGTGCCTATAACGAGCTGCCTCTGGAGTCCACCTTCATCCTGGTTTCTCCAGAAACCCTCCCCCATTGATTGTCTTTGAACCCCCGCTTCTCCTATAGGGGTAACCCCGAGCCCCAAGAGGTGGATCAGAAACCCCAGAGGATCCCTTCCATGCCCCTCCCCTCGGGAGATGACTGCGGAGGCCCTGCAGGGCAGCGGCACCTCTGGGTCCCCGCGGTAAGTCTTGCGCATCGGTCCCAGGTCCATGGCAGCACCGCGGCTGCAGAGGTGGCGGAGGCAGCGGGGCCACTCGGCAGGTCGCCCAAACGTCACGATGACGCTCCGCAGCCAGAATGTCATGGGGCCGCTGGCCACGTGACTCGGCGTGGCTCCGCGCTGGGTTCCGTTGCGTTCGGAAGCAGTGTCTTAGCCGGGGAAACTCCCGGCAAGGAAGAATTTACCAGTCACCAAGCCAGGCCGACAGCCTAAGTCCTCCGAGCCACTGGGAACCAATGGGAAGCCAGAGTCGGTGGAGGGAGCCGGGAGCGGAGAGGCCATTGGTTGGAGTTTTCCAGGAGCGAGGCCAATTAGAAACAGAACAGAGGAACCCGGCAGCCAATGGACGGCGCCTCCCGGGGCGGGAGCAAAGAGACGAGGAAATGCTGTCACCTCGGTTAACACGCACGTGGAGGTTTGTTAAAGGTATAGGGACTGCAGCGGCCCAGGCGGGTGGGGCAAGGGAGGAGCCCCTGGGGGCTTGTGGAGATAGTATTAAGAAAGAGGCCCGCCCCTAGCAGATGTCCGAAAGCTAGCTTAGAGATTGGCGGTCTGGAAAGGACAAACGGAAAATGGAATTAGGGGCTAGACTCTGGAGACACAGAAAGGGGCGATCTGGTGGGGGGATGAAATTTGGGCTCGAGAGTGGGAGAGGTTGAAATGTGACTTCGGGTCTCGTGGGATAGGAGTGTGTATATAGTGTGTGAGTATGGGGAGGTACTCTGGTGTCTGGGAGGATCAGTTGGGTCAGGAGAAGACTATGGGTAAGAAAGCAGATGGCCTGATGGGAAAGGGGAAGAGGGAAATGTGGGATCAAACTATCCCAGATGAGAACCATCTTCCTCTTTCAGCTCTGAACTGCCGCTCTCCAGCCTCATTTCTGTAATGCAGGTCAGAGCATGCTCCTCCCTTTCCTCATGGTTTCCTCTTTTGTGGTTGCCGCAGAGCTCATACTACCCAGTGTTCCAGTAGATGGAAAGATTGCCCCACCGCTCCAGGCCCACCTCCCTCTTTATTGTTTCTCCTTTTTCACATTTTGCCCCTTCTAGGTAGTTGGAGTCACCAACCATAATTAAAGGCACAGGCGAGCAGGTTGCCATGCAAAGTCACTTCCAGGCTGTGGACTAGGGGCTGAGTAATAGGACACTTACCAGTGCCCATTCCAGCTTTGACTTGGCTGGGCAGCCTAGGGTCAAGGCCTCTCTGTAGTCCTTCCTGAACATCAAGAAGGGGAGCTGCAAGAGCCTTTTAGGCAGGCACCCCAGGCCTGTGTCAGGTAAGGAGAACTTCCCTGCCCTGCCCAGGTGTTTGCATTACTGCTGAGCTTCATTAAGCCCTGCATTAGATGACTGTCATTCTTTATTACGTGCACGTAGCTTGAGCCAAATGGCATCTGGAAGACAAATTTGCTGCAAAGAAATAATTCATCTCAAGGTTTAATGATGTTGATCAATGGATTCTCCACTGGTTGAAATTTTTTTGTGTGGCCATCATTTTTCTCTATTGACACAATTGAGAGAGAGGTGACTGGACTTTCTTTCTTGTTGAGGTTGTTCTTCCACATATGACCATTGCTTCCCTCCTCCCTGCATTTGAACCTGGATAAGCAGTGATTAGTACTCTTCAGCTCACATGGTTTTGTTCATGGGGCTACACTCTTAGCACTGCTGGGTTATGCGACCCTGGGCCCAGATTCTGGGGCACAAAGACTAGGATCATTTGAATGGCTTGCTTAAAATTTAAAAGCCAAGGGCTCAGTGTAGTGGGGAAGACATGTGTTAAAGACCAGGCACTGAGCTAGGTCTGAGAATATGAAGATAAAGGTGCATGGTTCCTGCCCACAGGGAGCTTACACTCTATAGGGGGAGACAGATGTGTAAACTAAAGACTTACAGGAAGTTTAACAGATGTATCTGCAAGGTAAAGGGAGCAAAAATGAGAACGTGGTCTCCAAGGGTTACGCAGTTGGGAAAGGCTTCATAAAGGGAACAGACGTTTGATTTGTCTTAATGAGTAACTGTTCTCCAGATGGGGAAAGAACAGTCATTCCAGGAAGAGGGAGTAACTTGAGTGTGATACTGCCAGAGCAAGGTGGTGAGAAAACAGGCCAGGCAAGGAGGCAGGGGCTAGGTGACAGCTAAAGATCAGACAGGTGGCAAGGGCCAGCTTTAGATATCTCTTCTCAGTTTTCATCCTGTGCTGCTGTCGAACCAGGGTGTCTAATTCCTAGTTTTTTTAAGGCCAGGTAGCAAGAAAAAGAACTAGATTCTGACAGCCTCTTCCATCCTTGGCTGTTAGTGAGGAAATTTACAACTAGTTGCCTTTTTTTTTTTTTTAACTAGTTGCCTTTTTATATTTCCCCTTTGTCTTGAAGATAATCAGTAGGCTTGTATTGTGCCTTTCTGCCTAGTGGAATTTGGTGTCTAGATCACAAAGGGGCCCTGCAGTGCAAACCAGAGGGGGGACATGATGCCCGCTGTGGGTGCTGCTCCTCCTGTGACCCCAGCAAGGGGTTTGACTGCTTGGGAGAAATGAATTTCTTTTTTACTGCTTTTCTTAAATATTTTGCTTACCACCCCCCAACTTTGTAAATTTACTAATCTTTTCTTGGAGGTCTTTAATGAATAGAAGCTATATTGCAATACTGCATTGTACAGAGACACCCCAATTTCTCAGTATGCAGCAAAACGTTGGAGACTTTGTTTGGGGACTATGCCTTGCCTGTTTTCTATTGCCTATTATTTCTTGCCTGTTTTCATAAATGCATAAATGCTTTTGCATTTATGTTCTTAAATCACCATTTTTAGTCTAATTGTTTATTAAATTATACATTTCAGTTACATCTTGGTGGCTGGATTTTTGTTTGGGGACTTGGCTCTGGTTACCAGTAGGTGATGGGCAAAGGAGGGTGAGGCAGTGGCAGGGAGACATTGGGAGATGCTGTTCTCTAAGCTAGAGCTGGGAGTGGGGAGCCTGATGCCTGAGTTTGGGGGGTATGAAGTAGAGAGGAACGATTTAACTCAGCAGGATGCCTTTAGGTGAGCTGGGCGGTGAATGAAAATGAAGTTGCTCAGTCGTGTCCAACTCTTTGCGACCCCATGGACTGTAGCCTACCATGCTCCTCCATCCATGGGATTTTCCAGGCAAGAGTAAGGGAGTGGGTTGCCATTTCCTTCTCCAGAGGATCTTCCCAACCCAGGGATCGAACCTGGGTCTCCCACATTGTAGACAGACGCCTTACCGTCTGAGCCACCAGGGAAGGTGCTATTCTTTAAAGTGAGGGCATGTTGGAGCAGAGGTTTCAGGGAAAGATGAAGTCGCCATCAGGCCTGTTGAGTGTGAGGGTTTATGAGACAACCACGTGTGGTCAGGTTGAAAAAGCCCTTCTGAAGCTGGGGGAGAGGTCTAGACTGATGGGATGGTTTAGGTGTCATGAGCCTCCAAGGTGGCACTTGAAGCCATAGGGAAGGATGAGAATGTCTGGGAAGGGAGGGGAACCTGGGGGAGTTAATGATGCTTATGCAGTACAGCCCCCAGCTTTCCAGGGAACCAACAGCAGGCTGAAACCAACCCCAGGTTTACTGGGGGCCCAAATCTCAGGAATTCTCTGGCCCGGCCTTGGGTGAACTCAGCCTGGAGCCTCAGAACGCACAGAGGGGTACTTGGTGCTCTGTTGGCAGATGCCTGAACCCTGAGTGTGGTTACCAGGGGACCCAGAGTGGGGTGCAAGGAGGCTGACCCTTACCCAAGTGTCCCGCTTGCAGTTATGGGGTTAACCCCTCATGTGATCCTTTTCACGTGCTCACGGGCTGCTTCCCAAATATGTCCCTTCGTTTTCATATGTGTACCCCATGAGAAGCTCCTTCATGGGAAGGACTCCTTAATGTCCCCGGCTCCTTCTCACAATCCCAGCCAGGAAATGCTAATGTGTAATATTTATGCATAATCTGCTTTTCTTAAGCTTCTCTGAACCTGGTGAGTGGAGCTTGGGGTTTTGGGCATCTGGTAGGACTGGAGGGATGTTAAGGTTTCCAAGGCTGAGTGAGCTCTGGGGCGTCTATCTTAGCCCCAGCACTGAGTGAGCCACAGGAGCGGGAGGAGGCCTGATGGGGTCTCAGCAGGCCCAAAGGACATGACCTTGTGGCTCCTTAGTTTTATTTAAGGACTCCTGGTCAATTGTCTTGGCCTGACCTGTGGTCATTTATTTCCTCTTTCCCAGGATCCCAGTGAGCAGGTATCTGATGCTCCTCTCCAAGCCCTGATTCTCTGCTTCTCCCTCCGTTCTTTGCTTTCTTTTCACCCACACTCCTGTTCTTTATTCCATCCTCCCAGGCTCACTTCCTGCTCTTCTACTCCCTGAGGGCCCCTTCACTAGGAAACCCAACTGTCACCTGTCCTGAGATTATTGCAGTTCCTTGAGTAGCAGTTCCCAGCCCCAGAGACCTTGGTCAGATCACAGAAGGTCCCTGACCCCCAAGTTAGATTCCCTGAATCCACCACCATCTAGACCTCGGCCACGAGCCCCTGATGGGTCCAGTGACCTGAGCTGCTACAGGTGGCTCCCATCATTAAACTCAAGTGCAGGGCCTCAAAGGGTAATTGTCAAGATGGGCTTAGTAGTTTGAAGGATGCCTGAGGTCTACTTGCTGGTTTAGTTAGGAAAAAATCGTGCCCGATGTGCCTTCAGGAGAGGAGAGTCTTTCCCAGACCCCTTTTATTCAGCCTCCTAATCCTAGTATCTGGGATGGGTGAGCTGCAGCATTGAGCATCACTGAACAGACAAGAGAGGTGGCCTTGGAGCACTGGACCCTGGGCGGGGAACTCCGTGTGACCCCCACTCTCACACTGCTGGGGGTGGCCTGATGGGGGTGTCATTTTCAACCAGGGCCAATCAGGTGTCCTGGGGAGGCCTCTGGCCTGCAGTGAGCTTGGGCTGCATCACTCTAACAGTCCCCACCCCTGCAACTCTTAAGTCTCAGTAAGGGATAGATTGAAGCAGATGAGGGCTAATTAGCCACTGGGTCTCTCTGTTCTTTCCTCAGGCCATTAGCCATGCCAGGCAGAATACATCTTCCTGCTCCCCTTCTAACTCAGGCGTCCCATAGGAGGTAGAGATGATCAGGTATGTGTCTCACTGGAGAAGGGAAACCCTGAGTGACAGCATGCGTTGGCACCTCATTTCCAAAGGATGCCGAGGATTCAGGTCAGCTTCCGCCCTTGAAGCATAAACCAGTTCCCAGGAAAGGATAGTTCTTTGTGGCTGAGAGCAAAGCCGGTGGGGAACATGTGGCAGAAAGAGATCAGTTGTTAACATTCCCCTTCTTTCCGCTAGTCCCAATCCAGGAGACAGTACGGCAGTTTTCTGGTCACATGCTCCACGCTCGAGAGTGATGAATATACCTCATGTCTTCTGCCTCCTGCCAGTGCAGCGATGAGAGGTGGGGCTGCTGGGCTAGGTAGGAGGCTTCATGTCAGGGAAGTCAGTGGTGGGTCTGGTATCACTCAAAGGGCTTAAGTATGCTTGTTGGACGGGCCTCCCTACCTTAATAAAGAAGTCATCAGGGCAGACAAACCTGTGATCCATCTCTTTATTTCTTCAGCTGATGTGAGGGTGTTCAGGCTCTAAAGACAAGATGTTTGCTTGCAAAAATGCAGGCTGCTGGTGGCAGAGGAAACCGAGTTAAGCGGGTGGAGAGCTCCAAGCGAGCCCTGCCACTCCTGCACAGAACGCCACCATGGCTGGATCCTTCTGAGGCTGGTTACGAGGAATTGTTGATATAAGAAAAGCACATACCATCCTCTATATGCTTGAGAACAACTTGTCTCTTCTCCTTCAGCCCAGATGCTCTTCAGGCCCTTCCTAGGTTTAAACACAGGTAGTGAACTGGCTCTAATCTCAGCCTGCCTACCATCACGAGGCCGGATCCCCTCATAGCCTTGCCCCATCCCCACCCCTCCAAAAATTCAGATCTGCAGTAAAAACCAAAATTAGCCTGCTGCCTTCCCTGGGGTGCTGGGGTGAGGGGATAGAAGAAAAACAGAATCTGTGGCCAGGGTTCTCTCTCGAGCTGGGTTCTGGCCTGGCCCTCCACCCTGGGAAGGGGTCTTGGGGAATTGTTTTCTCCCGATTCTTTAGCCTTCTGCAAGTGACTGAGGTGAGGTCCTTTTGGGTTTCTCTCCCAAGCTTCTTATTAACGGGCTCGGAGGCCAAAGCTCTCCTCCAGGGGTTGGAGAGTTGAGTGGAGGAATTCACATGCTGGTAAGGAAGGCATTGCTATTGACTTGAGCCTGTGGACAGAGTCTGCCTGCTTCGATCTGGACAAAACCAGGCAAAACAAAGCAGAAACTCCTGCACCAAGCCCAGCCCTCTGGAGTCCCACCAGGTGGTCTGGGGGCTTGTGCCAATGCCAGGTCCGTGTGGCTGAGGCCCTTTCTGGGCTGCGTCCTGGATTTGCCAAGGTCAGAAGGGCAAGGCCCCACCCTGGTCCCAGTGTGGATTGCTCTGAAGAGACCAGGGCTCCCTTCTCAGGATTCCCTGCTACCAGGGAAAAGACAAAGGAAGCTGCATTGCCAAGTTGCAGATTTTGCCTCAGGCAACTAAATTTATTAGCAAGAAAAAATTTTTGTCAGCCCAGCGCTGACCAACAAAGTACATCGTTAATAAAGGATAACAAATCTGTCACTTAATTCATAAAACATACCTCAAGCAGTTACAACTAAAAATAAAGTTGGATTTTTGTTTTAATTTAAAAGCCTCAAAAATAACAAGCAATATGTTTTTAAACATGTAGTAGACACAATTGTCTATTATACAATATACACTGTACACAAGTAGGGCTTGGGCTGGTCAGGGTAGGGGAGATGATGGGGAGAGGGACGAGGTTCCGGATGGGAAGGTGTTTCATCTGAATCCAGATTCGAGTTGAAATGCTGTGTCATTTAGAAAAGAGAATTGCTAAGTGAGAAAAAAAAATTCATATGCTCATCATTGCCCCCCAAAAACCCTAAACTAAAAGCAGGCATGGGGGAGGTGAGTAACAAGGACAGGAAGAAGGGAGCAATTAAATAAACTTTAAAGCACACACAATACACAGTGTTCATCATCGGAAGTAGAGTATAAGGCAACGTTCTCCATAGAAAAAGAGGGGAATCAGGGAGTGGGTGGGTAGCTTTACTTTTTAAATAGAAAGTTGGAATGTGCTGGAGGAGAATCGGGGTGGGGTGGGGCGTGTGGAGTGGAGGCGGACTGGCTGCCAGCGGAGCCCTGGGTGCAGGGCCCCGGACGTCCAGGCGTCCGCAGTGGCCGAGGGGGCCAGAGAGGTGCAGGAGAGGGAGGGGGCATGGCACGATGCGACTCCGGCAGTGTTGGGGGGAGGGGGCTCACTTTGCTCCTCGACGGAGTGAAATTCATGTTTTTCCTTTGGAAATAAGGGTTCCCACTCGTCCTGATTTAGAACGTCTCATTGGGCATGGCCAGTGTCCATGGTTTGGGCAGGCCAGGAGCTTGTGGTGAGAGGGGAGGGCCAGGGCGGAGCCAAGGGGCTTCAGAAGGAGGTGCATATGGGGCAGCAGAGCCCCTTCCTGTGGGGACAGTCGCACAACAGGAACGGGGGTTGAGGCGGGCCCATGACAGCGTGGGCCTCCTTTCTGCCAGAGGCCCAGGCAGGACACGGGCAGGTCTGCATCTGTGGGGCCTCTGCCTCAGTTGGCCTTACAAGTTCTTCGTGACCAGGTGGGTCTTGTAATGCTTGGTGAGGTGGTCACTCCTCATGAAGCGCTTCTGACACTGGGCACACTCGAAGCGTTTGTCCCCTGGGAAGAGGAGATGCCTGTCACTCACAGATATGTGTCCCTCTGCCTAACCCCGGCTCAAAGTCCTCCCCATCACAGGAAAAGCCCTCTCCCCTCTGACCTGCCAGCCTGAGCACTAACAGCCCGAATCACACCCACCACCTGGGCTGGGTTAGCTACTGTTCTGAGTATTGACTCTGAGGCTACAGAGGGTGGGTGAGACCTGCCCCTCCTACTGGCCTCGCGTCCCAGGCCCAGGCCACGTGTCTGCTCACTGGGAGCATCTGCCAGAATAGCAGTTCTCAAAGCATGTGCTGTGGACCACTGGAGGCAGCCAGGTCTTAAGTGGTAGACGGATGAACATTTTTCTACTTTATAGTTTTGTATTTATTTGTCAGTACATTAAAACACTTAGCTATGGTCTCAAGTCTGTGATGTGAAAAGTTAATCCTTCACTGGACATAAAAGAGTAAAAATAGTGAAATGATTTAAGGAAAATCATTTGTTAAATAACAGTAGGAAAGCTGGGAGCCAGAGGGCCTGGGCTGAACCAGCTCCACCAGTCACTGGCTATGTGACCCTGCTCCCGCTCCATGCCTCAGAAAATGGGCAAAATCATAGTACTGTTCGCATAGAGTCGTATGGCAATTAAATTAGTTAATGAGAAAATGTCTAGGAGATTGCAAGACTGAACATCGACATCTTAGGAATCAGTGAACTAAAATGGATGGGAATGAGCGAATTTAATTCAGATAACCAATTCTTTAGAAGAAACAGAGTAGCCCTCATAGTCTACAAAAGAGCCCGAAATGCAGTACTTGGGTGCAACCTCATAGACAACAGAATGATCTTGGCTTGTTTCCAAGGTAAACCATTCAACATCACAGTAATCCAAGTCTATGCCCTAACCACTGATGCTGAGGAAGCTGAAGCTGACCAGTTCTATAAAGACCTACAACACCTTCTAGAACTAACACCACAAAAAGATCTCCTTTTCAGTATAGGGGTGGAATATAAAAGTAGGAAGTCAAGACAAACCTGGATTACAGGCAAGTTTGGCCTTCAAGTACAAAATTAAGCAGGGCAAAGGCTAACAGTTTTGTCAAGAGCACACACTGGTCATAGGAAAAGACCCTTTTCTAACAACCTAAGAGACAGCTATATACATGGACATCACCAGATGGTCAACACCCAAATCAGATTGATTATATATTCTCTGTAGACAAACATAGAAAAGCTCTATACAGTCAGTAAAAACAAGACCTGGAGCTGCCTGTGGCTCAGATCATGAGCTCCTTATTGCAAAATTCAGGCTTAAATTGAATAAAGTAGGGAAAACCACTAGGCCATTCAAATATGACCTAAATCAAATCCCTTGTGATTATACAGCAGAGGTGATGAATAGATTCAAGGGATTAGATCTGGTAGACAGAGTGCTTGAAGGACTGAGGGTGGACGGAGGTTTGTAACCTGTACAGGAGGTGGTGACCAAAACCATCCCCAAGAAAAAGAAATGTAAGAAGGCAAAATGCTTGTCTGAGGAGGCTTTACAAATAGCTGAGGAAATAAGAGAAGCAAAAGGCAAGGGAGAAAGGGAAAGATAAACCCAACTTAATGCAGAATTGCAGAGAATAGCAAGGAGAGATAAGAAGGTCTTCTTAAATGAACAATGCAAAGGAAAGGAAAACAACAGAACGGGAAAGACTAGAGATCTCTTTAAGAAAATTGGAGATATCAAGGGAACATTTCATGCAAGGATGGGAACGATAAAGGACAGAAACAGTAAGGATCCAACAGAAGCAGACAAGATTAAGAAGAGGTGGCAAGAATACACAGAAGACCTATACAAAAAAGATCTTAATGACCCTGATAACCATAATGGTTTGATCTTTCACCTACAGCCAGACATCCTGGAGTCTGACATCAAGTGGGCCTCAGGAAGCATTACTACAAACAAAGCTAGTAAAAATGATGGAATTCCAGGTGTGAGGAGATATTTAAAATCTTAGAAGATAATTCTGTTAAAATGCTGCAGTCAATATGTCAGTAAATTTGGAAAACTAGGCAGTGGCCACAGGACAGGAAAAGGTCAGTTTTCATTCCAACCCCAAAGAAGGGCAATGCCAAAGAACGCTCAAACTACCGTACACTTGGGCTCATTTCACATACTAGCAAGGTTATGCTCAAAATCCTTCAAGCTAGGCTTCAGCAATATGTGAACTAAGAACTTCTAGATCTACAAGCTGGGTTTAGAAAAGACAGAGGAATCAGAGCTCAAACTGCTAACCTTTGCTGTAGAGAAAGCAAGGGAATTCCACACACACAAAAAAATCTACTTCTGCTTCATTGACTACTACTCCTTTGACTGTGTGGATCACAACAAACTAGAAAAATTCTTACAAAGATAATACCAGACCATCTCACCTGTCTCCTGAGAAACCTATATGCAGGTCAAGAAGCAACAATTAGAACTGGACAGGGAACAACTGACTGGGTTCAAAATTGGGAAAGGAGTACAACAAGGCTGTATATTGTCAACCCTGCTTATTTAACTTACATGCAGAGTACATCACATGAAATACTGGGCTGGATGAATCACAAGCTGGAATCAAGATTGCTAGGAGAAATACCAACAATATCAGATATGCAGATGATACCACTATAATGGCAGAAAGTGAAGAGAAACTAAAGAGCCTCTTGATAAGGGTGAAAGAGGAGAGTGAAAAAGCTGGCTTAAAACTCAACATTCAAAAAAAACTAAGATCATGGCATCCGGTCCCATCACTTCTTGGTAAATAGAAGGGGAAAAAGTAGAAGCAGTGACAGATTTTATTTTCTTGAGCTCTAAAGTTATTGCAAATAGCGACTGCAACCATGAAATTAAGACACTTGCTCCTTGGAAAGAAATCTGGACAGCATATTAAAAAGCACAAAAAAATAAAAAAATAAAAAAAAATAAAAAGCACAGACATCATTTTGCCAACAAACGTCCATCTATTCAAAGCTATCATTTTTCCAGTAGTCATGTACGGACGTGAGAGTTGGACTATAAAGAAGGCTGAGTGCCAAGAAATTGATGCTTTCAAATTGTGGTGCTAGAGAAGACTCTTAAGAGTCCCGTGGCCTACAAGGAGATCAAATCAGTCAGTCCTAAAGGAAATCAACCCTGAATGCTGGAAGGACTGATGCTGAAGCTGAAACTCCAATATTTTGGCCACCTGATGCAAAGTACCAACTCACTGGAAAAGACCCTGATGTTAGGAAAGATAGAAGGCAAAAGGAGAAGAGGGCAACAGAAGATGGGATGGTGAGATAGCATCACCGACTCAATGGACATGAATCTGAGCAAACTCCTGGAGAGAGTGGAGGACAGAGGAGCCTGGCGTGCTGTAGTCCATGGGGTTGCAAAGAGTCAGACATGACTTAAAGACTGAACAACAACCACAAAAACATGCTTGGCACAGTGCTTGTTAAATAACTATGCAGCTGTGGCAGAAGTCATCAAGGCCATGCAGTGCAAGTGACCTCATTGTGGGCAACACTGTGAAAAAGGCAAGGCTTGTGAGAACCTCCCGGGTAGTCCTGCACTGGAGAAGCAGTCTGTACCCTGCGATCAGTGTGGCAGTACCGTGGCCAGGCCAGGAATCTCCATGTCGCTGGTGGGGAGCTGACATGGGGGTGGGTTGGAGGGCGCTGCAGGGGAGGGAAGCAGACCTGTGTGGGTGCGGGCATGCCGCTGGAGCTCGTCGCTCCGTGTGAACCTCTTGCCACAGAAGAACCAGTTGCAAACAAAGGGCCGCTCGCCGGTGTGCAGGCGCACGTGAGCCCGAAGCAGGGACGTCTTACGGAAAGTCTTGCCGCAGTCGGGGATGTGGCACACGTGCTTCTTCTTGCCCTGCTCTCCAGACCTGGGAATTGGGTTGAATGGGGCAGGACAGGATAGAGAGAGGACGTGGGGTCAGGCCGGAGAGCACAGGAAGGGGAAGAGGCCAGGTGGCGGGAACTGCTGCCTCGTCCCCTCTCTGTGTTCCAGGGAGGGCTTGGGGGACAGGGCACACGCTGGGCTGGCCACCTGGCCAGTTGCCTCGAATTACCTCTTGTCTCCGTCCTTGCAGTTGGGACACGTGCAGGCCATGCGGCGCCGCTTTTCCCCAGGCTGGGTCTCTCCAGCCAGGGCCTGTTCCATCTGCAGCTGGATCTGGGTGGGGCTCAGCCCACTGATGGTCAGGTTGTTTCCAGAAACATTCTGCACAGTCAGCTGCTGCTGTCCTATGGGAAGGACGGGGGCAGAGTTCAGGGTGAGGAAGCTGAAAGGCACAGAGGAGGGAGCCTGACCCGTCTGCCCTCCTGCACAGGGTGAGGTTGGGAGTCATAGTGGCTAACAGTTTTCAGCCTGCTGTGTGCCAGATACCATTTTAGAGATCTTAAATGTTGGTGATGGACAGGGAGGCCTGGCGTGCTGCAATTCATGGGGTCGTAAAGAGTCGGACACGACTGAGTGACTGAACTGAACTGAAGCTTCATAAGCCCATGAAATAGGTACTGCTGCTGCTGCTGCTAAGTTGCTTCAGTCGTGTCCGACTCTGTGCGATCCCATAGATGGCAGCCCATCAGACTCCCCCGCCCTTGGGATTCTCCAGGCAAGAATACTGGAGTGGGTTGCCATGCCCTTTTACAGATGAAGAAACTGAGGCTCACAGTCACACAGCCAGAACTTGTAGAACTTGGATCTGAACCCAGGTCATCAACTTCATAGTCAATGCCCAGAACCACTATGCTACACAGGCTGAGGTCACTTCCAGACACTGCCCACCTGGGTCTTATCTTGAAACGCTTTTCCAGAATCTCCTCCAGCTTTAGGTCCTTGTGAGACACCAACTCTGCTCCCAGAAAAGCATCCAGGAATTATTGTTCATAGAGGGAGAGACAGTGCCTTGCCCTCTGGAGTAAATCAAGTCCCCCAGGACTTGCACAAAGCCATCAAAGCAGGGGAGTGCCTGCAGTTGAACTCCTCCCAGCTGCTAAACCAAAGGTTTAAGTGCCTAAAGTGCTAAAGTGCCTGAAATTCATTTGAAAGGATTAAGGGAGGAGATTCAGACAGATTCAACTACTCTGAATAGTACCCTTCACCCAGCTAAAGAATGCAATGAACCATTTTTGCTCAGTAACTAGTGTTTTATGATCTGCAACGTGGCTTTCATACTGAAGATATTACTAAATATTGCCACCAAACTGAGTGCCATTCAAGCCAGTCTTGCTGCCAAAGGCTCCCTTCTCTTCTATCAACCTTAAGTCAAGGCTTTTCTTCAAGTACCTTTACCCAGAGCCTCCCTTGAACATGTCTTTGGTCTGCACCAAACTATTCTGTATGCATATGTTAGCTGTAAAGTTTTACTGAGTGTATCTTATGCTCTCCATCATATTCAAGGTCTTTAGCTGTTGGAAGGGCCAACATGTGTCTTAAACTATCTCACAAAGCTGCCATAAGGACCAAGGAACATGCTTTTGAGATGGAAGGGACCAGGCAAACATCAGGCCTATGTGTGGGACGCGCAGGCACGCTGCCCACACCCCGGCCCAGGGGACTTCCCTCACCGCCAGTGTTGGTGATGGTGACGGGCACGCCCTGGACCTGGACACCGTTGATGTTGATGGTCTGCATGGCCTGGGCTGCCGCTGCCAGCTGTGCTGCGTTCAGGCTGATGATGCTCCCAGCAGGAGCGATCTTTGGCAGGGGTCGTTCTTTTCGGAGAATTGCAGCCGAGTGCTTTTTGCTGGTCCCACTCAGATGGGCAGCACGGGATGCGGGGCTACTACAAGTGGTGGTGGAGGCAGTCGCAGCTGTTGCTGGGGGGCTGTCCTGGACAAGGACCGTCTGTACCTCACCAGAAGGCGTACGGATGTAGACCTGGGAGGGGCCAGAGAGAAAAAGTCAGTGCCCCCTGAGAGTCCTGGCACCTGCCACGTTTCAATGCAACACCATCTCCCTGCCCCAAGGAAGAAATGGGGACCTCTTTGTCCACCCAAGTCTTCTCCAACTAGCCCAGACCTACATTTGCCCGCTGCTGATGCCCAACAAACAGGGCTGATGGCATCCCTGTACTAAGCTGACAGATGTTATCTGCTGATTTGAAACAAAACAGTTTACTTAGCATAGAAAAATATAATGCCAAATCTCCAAACTGAAGAATTAGAAGGCAGCTAAATGATGATCTCACAAAAGATGCACTGTGAATGCTCTTCGAACAAATGAAATCAGCCTTTAGGAGATCCTTTTGCCACAAAGGAATCACTGGGGCAAGTGGTGAGACCTGAATGGAGTCTCTGAATTAAAAGTTAGTGTGCATCCTTGCTGGTTTCTATGCTTGATGGTTGTGCTGTTGTTATACAGAATGTCCTTCTTGTGTATAAGAATTACACACTTTCTATAAAGCATTCGGGAGTAACAGGGGCAAGATGGCAACTTATACTCAAATGATTTGTTAAAAAAAAATTCTGCTATGATTTTGATTGGAGTTATTTTTTTTGATTGGGATTATTTTTGATCCTTGGATTATTTAGAACCATATTTCTCAAGTTTAAAGCAAACAAACCTCATGTTATCTATTATTAAGTACACATCTCATCCTCAATTTTCTGGTATGTGCCTGCCCCTTTTGAAAATCATTGCTAAAGAAAAAAAAAAATCATTGCTATTTTCTGCATATCTGAAATTTCTGTTACTAGAACATTTTCTTTCTCACAATATAGAGCAGAGTCCAACACACTTTTTCTGTAAAGGGAAGATAATACATACATATTTTAGGCTACGCAGGTCTTGAGGTCTCTGTCTTACGGTGAATAACCACACAAATTGGCCAGATGTGACCTCAGGACTGAGGACTGCGAATCTCTCTCATAGAGAGTACAGTACACATTTTTAAAAACATGCATATCCTTTGACCAATTTTAGGAATTTATTTAGTGATAAGATTGAAATTAGCCTAGAAGATCCATAGTTAATAGCTGGGTTTTAGCTGGATAACAGACAGTACCTCAGGAAATATACGATCATTAAAACATGACGTTGTAGTGCTAAATCTTTCTGCACATGTATTCTTACTTCCTTAGGAGGACCCCGATTTTAAGCCCTGTCTCCATCAGTCTCAAGACCCAGGACCTTAGGGGAGAGAGGGAGGCACCTGGAGGCTGCAGCACCTGAGCAGTCTTGCCTCAGTTCTTCACCATCAAGGTAGGTCCGATAAGGGAGGCTCACACGTGCTACAACAAATTACACTGATTCATAGAAAGCCACTTGGCAGTGTGCAATGTACCAGAAGGGAGGAGGCACTTGAGGGCAGGCCTCGATCTCCTCCCCAGGTGCTTCTCCACCTGCACAACTCCCTACTGTCATCACTCACCCTGATGCCCTGGTTCTCTCTCTAGACAGCTGGATTATAAATTCCTCCATGGCAGGAGCTGGTTTTTTATATTCAAAAAGAAATCCTTACACATTTTAACTGTAGCCCCTGCTACACATAACATAGTGAGCCAGGGTGGAATAAGGGAAAAAAAGTGTGGGTCTGAAATCTGAGTTGAATCCTGGCTCTTTACGTTGAATCCACTTATTTGTGCTCTATTAGATCTGGATATTAATAATTTCTCTGAGTTTCAGGTTCTCCATCTGCAACATGGGCCTAATCTCTGGCTTTTACTAAATTTACACAAAGTATAAATGCTGCCCTGCAGAGCCATATAAATTTGAATATTACAGCCCCCTAATAAATGCCAAAAATAAGTTCCTGTTTAGGTCAGCATCACAGATGGATGTATCCTAAATGTTCCTGCTATAAAGCTAGGGAGGGGTGCCTCTTCTAAACTTTTGTCATTAACAATGATTAGCATTTTTCTCATTAGTTTTCTTACTTTATATAAAATTCTATGGTTCTGACTAGAATTTTTTCACTCTTACTATCATTCTGAGTATGTAGTTCTAGAATTAAAAAAATTTTCTTTTTTGCGGCATGTGGGATCTTAGTTCCTCTACAGGCATTAAACCTGTGTCCCCCTGCAGTGGAAGCAGAGTTCTAACCACTAGATTGCCAGGGGAAGTCCCTCAACTTTACATATCTGCCACATACTCATCCCCCTACCAAAAGACTCCCCTAAAGGAAGTTTTCAAAATATGGGTATATATGCACGTTGTACTTGATTTCTAAAGATAAGCAGTATGTGGCCCTACAATCTGGCAGAAATGGGCCCTTACTACCCATCCCAAACAATCCTGACTCCCAACGCTGAGGTCAGATGGGAAGATGCATCAGCATCACCTAGAAAAGCGAGCCAAGTGGAACGGAGCATCAGACATTTAGAGCTGAGAAGGAGAGGGAAGTGCTGCGGAAAGGTCAGCATGGTACCTGAGTAGGTGATGGCTCAGCAGCCTGGATCTGGAAGTTCTGGGAGGGCTTCTGGGGGACGGTGGGGAGTGTGGCGGACGCTGCCTGCACCACCCGCAGGGCCTGCTGTGGAATCTGCACCACCTGCTGCTGCTCGGCCTTGGGGGGCACCACCTGGACCTGCTGGACCACGGCTGGCTGGCCCCCGCCAGGGCTCTGAACAATGAGCAGGTTGTTTCCTGCTTGGATGATGTTGTCTGCGGTGGTCTCGATCAGCACCGTCTCCACCTGCTCGGCCACGGCCACAGGGGGCTGGGCGGCAGGAAGACTCTTCTTCCTGGCTTTCTTGTTAGTCTTAGACAGCGGGGCAGGAGGGCTCTCTGTGAGGAGCTGAGTGGCGGCCCCGGGGTCGCTGGTGTTCACGAGGTTGTTGACAGGCAGAGTAAGGGTCACATTGCCACCGCCACCTGTCAGCTTCACCACATTGGCCCCGCTCTGTGCTGGAGCGGTGGTCGTACTTGACTTCTGGACAGGGGCTGGCTTGATGGGGACGGGCTTGTGACTGGACGGGGATGGGGTGATGATGGCTTGGTTGGTGCCAGGGATGATCTGGATCTGGTTGGTCAGACTGGGCTGCACCTGGATGGTCTGAGGACTGCTGGCCTGGATCTGAGGGACCGCCTGGTACTGGATACTGGTGTTCGATCGGGTCCCTTTGTTGACCACGGTGGGATTCTGGATGGCGAACACCAGCTGCCCCCCAGGGTAGGACGTGCTCAGCTGTGACCCCTGAATCTGAAGTATGTTTCCCTTGGAGGACAAGATTCCAAAGCTATTCTTGCTGGGGCTGAGAGGGAGAGGGGCGGGTTTGATAGGGACGAGTTTCCGTGGAGTGGGCTGGGGGGGAGCAGGAGGCGTCACCGCAGCTTCAACAGCTGGAGGGCCAATTTTGCTACATGTCGCGGCAAGCAGCGCTAAGGGAGATGGCTGGGAGTCCTGCAAAACACCAGGAGGAGACCAAGAGTGAGATGTGAGGCCTGCTGCCCAGCCGCCCCAGCCTTTAGGATCCTCTCCTCCTGGCAGGCTCCTCCCCACCTGACGAGTGGGGTGCCAGCATCCTTCCCTTGCAGTTGTCCCAGTCTCCCCATCCCCAGTGGTTTCTCCACTGAGGAATTAACAGAGAAAAGGTGGAAAGTGTCCTTCTCAGGAAGGAACTCCCCAGAAGCACCCTTGACAGGGTGAACTAGCAACATGAGCTGACCTCTTACTCCCTGGGCCTAATGGTGTCTGATGGGGACCTGGAATCACCCTCAGCTTGTAGACGGAACTCTATGAGCCTCCACCCCACCCCAGCGATAAAGGATCCTTGGGTCATCAAGTGAGGAAGCGCTGAGGCAGGGAAGGAGAGAAAGACAAGCGGAGGGGACAGGAGGAATAAACCCTTTGGAAAAACGTTTTCCAGTGCTTGGGACATGACATTTTCGATGGAGGAGGGCTGCTCTTTTGAAGCTACAAGGAAAGAGCCTCTGGGGTACAGGGACAGTCTCTGTTGTCCTTGTACGGTCAGCGGGGACTGGTGGAAGGACCTTGAGTTGCATCCTGCTTTTCCTCCTGACTCAACTGTTGCACCTTAGATGGGCTACCTTGGTTTCTTAGGTCAGAAAAAGTGAAAAACTGAACGCTCCTTGGTCTCATAGCCTTGGGGAGTTATAGTGAGCCAGCACAGAGCTTCAGTTGTGGTTTCATGTCAGCTTCAGCAAGTCCTTGCAGGCTAATGCAGCTCCCAACCCTCAGAGCCCACTGCCCACTCGCCTGGGTGGTAGAGGCAGCAGGCTGCAGGTAGTCACTGGGACTGACAGCGGCAGTGGCAGCCATGCTGGTCTGTGGATCTGTTGGAAGAGAAGAGATGGAGTAATACTCATGGTGCTTGAAAAGAACCCAAGTCCCCTGCCTCAGATTTCCTTTTTGCCTCTATTTGCTGTTGCTTCCCCATGAGAGGCTGATGGCCTTTTCCCACACTACCCTACTCAAAGTTAGCAACCCTACAAAGACCTCTCTCTTTCTCAGACTTAGCCATCCAGGCTGTGAGGACAGCTGGTCCTCCACTGGGCTGTCTTCCAACCATCAAAAAGTCTAGAAGAATGTAAAGATACCGAGACTATAAGAACATGGGCTTCAGTAACTAAGCGGTGCCACCTAATGGAGCCCCCTCTGCCAGGCACTGCTGACTCTCCCCAGCCAGACTGGAGCCCCTATATGGTGGGCAGGGGCGTCCCCCCCCAGCTATTCCTGTAGCTCTGACAAGGCCTTCTGCTCACGCCTGCTGTAACCAGATGCCAAGCCAGTCTGGGAGAGCAGCATCGCTGAGCTGGGATCTCTGACAAGAAGGACACATCCACTCCATGTAAAAGTCTAGATCGCTTTATGCTCAGCCTTTACCACATGAACACAATGGCCTAGGTATCGAGCTATACACATATATAGAGCGAGCGAGCGAGCACACATATGAATAATTGCTTTAAATGAATTTATAGTTTTACATAGCATGATAGGCATGGCCCCATAGTATCACCGAGACTAGGAGAGTTAATAACTGAATGTAATGAGAATGAAAATATCATAAATCCTGCTTTTTCTTAAATGTGTATGTAATTCTATATATGAATATAGCAGTGGAAAAAAATCTATTTAAAAAAAAAGGCTAAAATGTTAAAAGCCATTATCTCCTGGTGGTAGATTTTTGCTTCATTTAAATAATTTTTCCCATTTTTCTGTATTTTCTCATTTTCCCCACAATGAATATACTCTACTATACTTTCATTTTAAATAGGGAAAATAAAGAACGCTGAGGAAGTAATGAAGGAATCTCTACTCTGAACTTAGGTCTAATCTAAGAGAAACAGAAGACAAGTAAAATGGAAATCAGGGGAATTTGAGACTCTAAGCCATCTTAGAGTTTATAGATCACAAGAAAAAGAGCACCATGCAGAGAGTCAGACTTGTATATACCTCAGACCTTTGGAAAGCAGGTTTCAGGAAGTACAGAAACAAGAAGGGTATCACTCAGAGATGGGAAGAGGCAGAACGGCTCAGGCATTGAGCGACTGGAACCACTCACAGTTTGGCTGGTCTCTGGCTTCTCTTTGGGAGAATGATTCTTAAATGAGAAAAGGTAAAGAAAAGGTAAAGCAGGAAACTGCAGCCCAGGACAGGTTAGTAAGCAGGCTTGTCAATGCCTTAAACGGTTTCCAGGCCCCGAGGCCACATGAGCTGCACTCCACAGGAGGCAGAGACTTTGCAGCAGACTGTGTGAGGAGCCAGAGGGCAGCTCTGGGCAGATCGCACAGGTGGATCCTGAAATATTAGACACTGATCCTCAGCAAAACCCTAGAACAAACGACTGAACAGCGCTACAGTTACTAAGGTAAGGAAGGCAGTGATCTCAAGGAATAAGCATGGGGTTGTTAAAACCAAGTCATACTGAACAAACCTGTTTCTTTTTTATGGGGTTTTGGATGGCTACACTGAGAGAATAGTATACAAAAGCTGTGTATCAACACGGCATTTGATTGAAACGGTCATAGTATTCTAATGAACAAGGGAAAGAACTACATGCAGGATAATAGTCTAGTTTGGGGGCTAAGCTGAACATGCCTCCACCCAAGCGCTGAGATCCAGTCTGTCCTGAGCAGTGTGCTGCTGTGAGGTCATCCAGGGTCTCCTGCTAGAGGTGGGTCTCCCAACCGGGTCAGCAGGGTTCCCCTCGGAGGCTTTTTCTAGCAGAATGTTTTATTCTTGTGTTTTCACTGCGATGATCATCTTTTAAAAATGAACATATACTGGGACATCCCTGGTGGTCCAGTGGTTAAGATTTCGCACTTCCACTGCAGAGGGCATGAGTCTGACCCCTAGTCAGGGCTAGGATCATGCACTGACTTGTGAGGCAGCCAAAAAAGATGAGATGAGTAACTACAGATGAGTAACTGCTGCTTAACCAAGATTTGCACATTTCTGAGCCTCTGTGAGTTGTGCACAACTGTATTGGTACCAAGTGGCACCACTCTAACTACATGGGCTTAAGACAACTTGATTCTGCACATTTAATTCAAGGCACATTTATGCAAAGTGATGGATGATGGCTCTTCAGAAGCCTCGGAGGACCACGTCGCTGGACACTAGAGACTGCAGGGTGGGTGTGCAGAACTCAAGGAGCCAGGGTGTCAAATCTGTGCTGAACGTATACTGACAGCAGCAATTTAGGTTCAGTCAACTTTTCCCCCCAAATGATGCTGTTGATTTTATTGGCTTTTCTTTAGTTATTGAATTAATTTTATAGGAACTACATCTATGAACTGATAAACAGATTGTTATACATAATTACAGTAGGTTGCAGCCTTACAGTGTAAACAACCTAAGTTGACTGAAAAAACATCTTCCCTTTAGAGCAGTGTTTAAACTATTTAGACCATGAACCACAATCATAAAAACAATTTACATCAAGACCCAGTATATGCACATACACCCCCACATACTTCCCCGTCCTGTGCTCATGCAGTAAGAATTTCCTGAAATAAAATTTGCCCTTGCTACATGTGATGGGCTTTGATATTTTTCTACTCTATTTCACTTTTTTAAATGCCAGTTGTGACTCACTAAATTGGTTTTGTGCCCTACAGGCTGGAATCATGGCTTCAAAGCAGTCTATCCACCACCCAAGTTAGGGAAACCATGCAAAAGACCTAGAAGGCAAATTAACTTTATGGATGTCACAAAACTGAGGATTGTAAACACAATGGGTATCTGTACGAGGGTTCAAAGAGAACTTAAAAAAACCGGTATGTGCAGTGCTTAAAAGCATGAGGCTCCAGACCAAAATGAGCGTTCAGACTGTGGGACGGCCGGGGCATTCCTCTCCCAGCCTCAGCGCACCACCTGTAAAACAGAGGTAAGGTCGTCCTGACACAATTCTAGGAGGCGTCAGTAATGAAAAATATTGAGCCTAGAGTGGGTAATCAATAAATGGTGGTTTAAACTTTGAAGTTGAGTAAACACTGCATTTGAGTTAAGAAAAAAAAAAAAAAATCACACGTATATAGGACAGGAAGACAGAGCTTAATCGTGTTTCTCAAGTGAAAAAGCCCCAGTGGTTTTGACTCAAAGTTATATGGGAAGCAATAGAACCTAGATGTGGTTGCCAAAAAAGCTACTGCAATCTTGGGCTGCATTTCCAAAAGTTCAATCATAGAAAATAATAGTCCTCGTCTGCTCTGTACTGGGCCCCGCCTGGAGTGTCGGGTTCCGTCCTGAGGGATGTTTTGAAAGAGGGATTTTCAAGCGGAGCTTGAGGGCAGCTGTGGTGGGGACCAGGATACCAGAGCAGCAATATCCACCAGGACATCTATTCCACATATGTACTGAATGAGAAGAACCAAGACTTTGGGGTGGAAATTTCAGTTTTCTAGAGGGGAGAACTTTCAAACACTGGGATCAGTTGCCTCTTGAGGTAATGTTCTCCCTTCTCTGGAGTCATTTAGCCAGAGGTGCAATGTGTGTCCCTCCGGCGGGGTGGGAAGGTGCATGAAATGATCTGATCTGAGAATTTAAATCTTTTTATAATCCTCAAACCTCACTGCAGATAAAAACACAGGATGAGTTGGTTGCTGGCAGGGCTGGGAAGGGCAGGCAGGGGCTCTTCCAGGAGGCTCCCCTGGGCTCAGGTTCACTTAGCTAAAAATGGCGAATGACTCTCCCTCTGACATCCCCTGTTATGAAACAGGAGGACACCAGGAAAGGATAGAGCACAAACAAAATGAAAACTGGCCCAGCGCTTATTCACCTCCCTTTCCCATCCCTCTCCCTCTGCGGTCATTAGCACCCTGGAGTCAAAGTGTCTAGAGATTCCGCTGGCCTGAGTGGCTTTTCAGTTAGGAAGTTACAGCAGAGTCCTGACGCCACTGCAGAATGAAATCCCAGGATGTGGCAGGGAGATGAGTCTCCATTTTGGTTGTCCAGCTCCACAGCCCGAGGGCCACAAAGCTCTGCGAGACTCTAAGAGAGAAACCACTGGTTTGAGATCTAGAGGAATATTTCAGGGGCCAGCCGGGGAGGAAAATGAAACCAACCAAGATGGTGCGGGGAGAACGCCCTCAGTCTGCGCTGGCGTCAGGACTCTGCTGTAACTTTCCCCTTTCCCTGTCTCGTGAAGTTTTATGGTGATTTGCTATAGCAGCAATTGCAGCTGTCTTAGGCTCCAAGGAAAATTTCCAAGGCTGTCACACAAGGCTTCCAGGCAGGGGCTGGGGGGTGTTCAGTGCCTGACGGGTCCACCCTTGATTTTCCTTTTCCCTATACTGGAAACCAACTTAATTCCAATTTAAAACCATGAGTGTCTCAGATCTGGATGAACATACAATGGTTTGTCTCCACCTCCATTCCTCCAGCTGTAGTTTCCTCATTCCTTGGCCAAACTTAGTGGAAAAGCTGCCAGCACCCTGCTATCCCCCTCCTTTCTCACCTGCTCACTAGGACTTGCACCCCAGGTCTCTGCTGATACTGCACTTGCCAGGCCACCAGGGGCCCCCTCATTGTTAAATTCAATGGACCCCTGACCCTTTGACCATTCCCTCCTCTTGAAATCCCCACAGATTTCCTCCTACCTCTCCAGCCACCTCTTCCCTTTGTGGGCTCCTTTTGCCATTCCTTCAATACGGATGTTCCTCATTATCATCTTCCCCACCCAACACCCATTCCAGAAGTGACTGTGCCCACTCACATGGCTTCAGGTACCTTTCCCAGGTTGATGAGCCCCAGGTCTATGAATGGCCTACACATCTCCCCTCTGAGTGGTGGACCAGTACCTCCAGCCCTCTGTGGGCTTTTCACCTGGGTGAAAAGCCAGAGAACTGCCAATGCCGAGCTGTTACCTGGGCCCTTTCTCTCCCCGGCCTGCTCATCCCCAGTCACCACGGGCCTCCTTCCAGATCCCTGAAGAGCCTCCATCTCTTCCCAGTTCTCATCCCTGCCCTGTCCTTGCTCAGAACTTTCTTCTCTCTTCACTAGCTAACACGACTCACCCTTCAGATCTCAGGCTGGTTTTTTTTCCCCTCAAAATCTACTGTGTAAAAGGCATGTCATTCCTCGGAGAGGCCTTCCAGGAGCCTTGAGATGAGGTTAACTCCTCTGGTAATTCACCATTCATTAAATCATTATGGGCTTAATGTCTCTCTTCCACACTCACAGAAATCAGGGGGCTCAGGTCTGTTTTCACTGCTGAGCTGCTACATCAAGCCTATTACACAGCACAGTGACACCAGTGCCTGAAGGCTGAATGGATAATAAATATTTCTGGTTAACCAGCCCCTCTTCTGGTACTTCCAATCACAATGAAACCAGAGTTCCATCCTCATCACCACCCAATCATCAAGTCCTCCTGGGTCTCCTTCCTAAATATGAATCTCTCTCCATCTGCCTTATGCTAGAGTTAACCACCTTCAACCCAGCCCGGAATACAGCCCAAAGCCTTCAAGATGGCTCCCTAGCCTCTGGCCTAGCCACCTCTAATCCAGCCTCCACAATCTTGTCTGAACAATCTTTTAAAATGTAAATTCACTCAACTACTCCCCCAGATTAAATCCTTCAATCAGTTCAGTTCAATTGCTCAGCATGCCAGGCCTTCCTGTCCAACACCAACTCCCAGAGTTTACTCAAACTCATGTCCATCGAGTCGGTGATGCCATCCAGCCATCTCATCCTCTGTTGTCCCTT
Source organism: Bubalus bubalis (assembly GCF_019923935.1). NCBI lineage: Eukaryota > Metazoa > Chordata > Mammalia > Artiodactyla > Bovidae > Bubalus > Bubalus bubalis. The sequence continues at coordinate 24,534,193 of NC_059159.1, read as the reverse complement.
TCTCCTCCTGCCCCCAATCCCTCCCAGCATCAGGGTCTTTCCCAATGAGTCAACTCTTCGCATGAAGTGGCCAAAGTATTGGAGTTTCAGCTTCAGCATCAGTCCTTCCAATGAACACCCAGGACTGATCTCCTTTAGGATGGACTGGTTGGATCTCCTTGCAGTCCAAGGGACTCTCAAGAGTCTTCTCCAACACCACAGTTCAAAAGCATCAATTCTTTGGTGCTCAGCTCTCTTTACAGTCCAACTCTCACATCCATACATGACTACTGGAAAAACCATAGCCTTGACTAGACAGACCTTTGCTGGAAAAGTAATGTCTCTGCTTTTTAATATGCTATCTAGGTTGGTCATCGGAGAAAGCAATGGCACCCTACTCCAGTACTCTTGCCTGGAAAATCCCATGGACAGAGGAGCCTGGTAGGCTGCAGTCCATGGGATCACGAAGAGTCGGACACGACTGAGCAACTTCCCTTTCACTTTTCACCTTCATGCATTGGAGAAGGAAATGGCAACCCACTCCAGTGTTCTTGCCTGGAGAATTCCAGGGATGGGGGAACCTGGTGGGTTGCCGTCTATGGGGTCACACAGAGTCGGACACGACTGAAGTGACTTAGCAGCAGCAGCCAGTACTCTTGCCTGGAAAATCCCATGGGCAGAGAAGCCTGGTAGGCTGCAGTCCATGGGGTCGCTAAGAGTCGGACATGACTGAGCAACTTCACTTTCTCTTTTCACTTTCATGCATTGGAGAGGGAAATGGTAACCCACTCCAGTTTCTTGCCTGGAGAATACCAGGCACAGGGGAGCCTGGTGGGCTGCCGTCTATGGGGTCGCACAGAGTTGGACACGACTGAAGCGACTTAGCAGCAGCAGCAGCAGGTTGGTCATAAATTTTCTTCCAAGGAGTAAGCGTCTTTTAATTTCATGGCTGCAATCACCATCTCCAGTGGTTTTGGAGCCCCCCAAAATAAAGTCTGACACTGTTTCCACATCTATTTCCCATTAAGTGATGGGACCAGATGCCATGCTCTTGGTTTTCTGAATGTTGAGCTTTAAGCCAACTTTTTCACTCTCCTCTTCCACTTTCATCATGAGGCTTTTGAGTTCCTCTTCACTTTCTGCCATAAGGGTGGTGTCATCTGCATATCTGGGGTTATTGATATTTCTCCTGGCAATCTTGATTCCAGCCTGTGCTTCTTCCAGCCCAGCGTTTCTCATGATGTACTCTGCATAGAAGTTAAATAAACAGGGTGACAATACACAGCTTTGACGTACTCCTTTTCCTATTTGGAACCAGTCTGTTGTTCCATGTCCAGTTCTAACGGTTGCTTCCTGACCTGCATATAGGTTTCTCAAGAGGCAGGTCACGTGGTCTGGTATTCCCATCTCTTTCAGAATTTTTCACAGTTTATTGTGATCCACACAGTCAAAGGCTTGGCATAGTCAATAAAGCAGAAATAGATGTTTTCCTGGAACTCTCTTGCTTTTTCCATGATCCAGTGGATGTTGGCAATTTGATCTCTGGTTCCTCTGCCTTTTCTAAAACCAGCTTGAACATCTGGAATTTCACGGTTCACGTATTGCTGAAGCCTGGCTTGGAGAATTTTGAGCATTACTTTATTAGCGTGTGAGATGAGTGCAATTGTGCAGCAGTTTGAGCATTCTTTGGCATTGCCTTTCTTTGGGATTGGAATGAAAACTGACCTTTTCCAGTCCTGTGGCTACTGCTGACGTTTCCAAATTTGCTGGCATATTGAATGCAACACTTTCACAGCATCATCTTTCAGGATTTGAACTAGCTCAACTGGAATTCCATCACCTCCACTAGCTTTGTTCGTAGTGATGCTTTCTAAGGCCCTCTTGACTTCACATTCCAGGATGTCTGGCTCTAGGTGAGTGATCACACCATCGTGATTATCTGGGTCGTGAAGCTCTTTTTTGTACAGTTCTTCTGTGTATTCTTGCCACCTCTTCTTAGTATCTTCTGCTTCAGTTAGGTCCATAGCATTTCTGTCCTTTATCGAGCCCATCTTTGCATGAAATGTTCCCTTGGTATCTCTAATTTTCTTGAAGAGATCTCTAGTCTTTCCTATTCTGTTGTTTTCCTCTATTTCTCTGCATTGATCACTGAGAAAGGCTTTCTTATCTCTCCTTGCTATTCTTTGGAACTCTGCATTCAGATGCTTGTATCTTCCTTTTTTCCTTTGCTTTTCGCTTCTCTTCTTTTCACAGCTATTTGTAAGGCCTCCTCAGACAGCCCTTTTGCTTTTTTGCATTTCTTTTTCTTGGGGATGGTCTTGATCCCTGTCTCCTGTACAATGTCATGAACCTCCATCCATAGTTCATCAGGCACTCAATCTATCAGATTTAGTCCCTTAAATCTATTTCTCACTTCCACTGTATAATCAGAAGGGATTTGATTGAGGTCATACCTGAATGGTCTAGTGGTTTTCCCCACTTTCTTCAATTTAAGTCTGAATTTGCCAATAAGGAGTTCATGATCTGAGCCACAGTCAGCTCAGATGAATTTAACTCAGATGACCATTGTATCTACTACTGTGGGCAGGAATCCCTTGGAAGAAATGGAGTAGCCATCATGGTCAACAAAAGAGTCCGAAATGCAGTACTTGGATGCAGTCTCAAAAACGACAGAATGATCTCTGTTCATTTCCAAGGCAAACCATTCAATATCACAGTAATCCAAGCCTGTGCCCCAACCAGTAATGCTGAAGAAGCTGAACGGTTCTATGAAGACCTACAAGACCTTTTAGAACTAACACCCAAAAAAGATGTCCTTTTCATTATAGGGGACTGGAATGCAAAAGTAGGAAGTCAAGAAACACCTGGAGTAACAGGCAAATTTGGCCTTGGAGTATGGAATGAAGCAGGGCAAAGGCTAATAGAGTTTTGCCAAGAGAACGCACTGATCATAGCAAACACCCTCTTCCAACAATACAAGAGAAGACTCTACACATGGACATTGCCAGAGGGTCAACACCAAAATCAGACTGATTATATTCTTTGCAGCCAAAGATGGAGAAGCTCTATACAGTCAGCAAAAAAATCCTTCAATAGTTTAGGCCAAAAAAAGCTGCCCCTCCCTGACCACCTCCCCCCTCCCCGCCCCCAACCTCTCCTACTTTATCTCTTGCCCTTTCAACTCTCTCCACAAACATTTCAGGAACTACAACACATTCTCACCCGGAGCCTAAGCACAGTCTCTCCCATTTGTCTGGCCAACTCCAGTCCTTCTTCAGAGCTCCTGTGTAGCCCTCCTGACATCTGGGGCAAGTGCTCCCCACGTGTGAGGCAAGTGCAGCTGCTCTGTGCCAGTGTATATGCACCATGGGACCCTCACAGAACTTTCCCCCCGCAACAGGGCAGGGAGCGCAGCTTGTTCTAGAGCTCTTTCCATAGGCTGCCTCAGGGAGTACCACGTAACAGGAAGAAGCTTCAGACGGGACCCTGGAGCCCTGGCCATCACACTGGGGGTTGTTTCACTAGTCTTTCACTTGAGAATACCACTCTTGAGCCAGGGAATGAGAGAGAAGGGAAACAAAGAAACACAGCTGAGAAAGAACTTGGCTCAAATTCCATAGCCAGGCCTTGGGGGTACTTGTTTTTACTGTGTCGTGGGGTCTTACCACCCTAACTATGGCGTTCTTGGCTGTCTGCTATGCTATTTCCCCTAGAGGAATTTCACTCTGTGCAAACAGTTCTTCTGTGGCTATTTTGGTCAGCTCACCTGGGCCTGAAGCCAGCAACAGTTCCTAGGCCCAGTCCAGTTGCCTAGCCTGGAAGAATTCAGAGCTGGTAAGGGAAAGACTAAACCATAGCTGGTTTTAGGAAACTAAGCTGGACCTCAAAGGGAGCTAAGAATGGACTGAGACAGAGAAAGGATCAAGAAAGACTCTAAAATACTCTGAGCAAAAATCCAACAATTAGAATAATCATATAAAAGAGATCCATAACAGTAGAAGGAATTTCATTGATTTTCATGAAAAGAGAATAGTTCCAGGTGTGGCTATTGCCAGAGGCAAGTAAAGACTGCAGATCCTGTCTCCACCCACTTATTGAGCCCTCCAGTCTTCTCCCAACTTTGACCTCAGTCTCAGCCCACGTGTGTGTCCACAATTTCACCAAGAAGACTCCCTTTATCAGCCAAGATCCGTTATTTCTCTCCTTATCGAACAAAACTCCTCACAACAGCCACTGTACTTGCTGTCCCTCATTGCTCTCCTTCCAGTCTTTCTTGAACCTGTTTCAGCCAGGTTGCCCCTTTCCATCCACACCACAAAAATCAGCCCCACCACCAGGGACCTCCACTTTGCCAAGCTGGATGGTTAATTCTTAGATCTAGGCTTGTGTTATCTGACAGTTGGCCCCTCTTCCTCCTTAAAATAACATCTTCACTTGGCTTGCAGGGTGGCCTATTACCCCTCTGGCTGCTTCTTCTAAGATTCCTTGGCTGGGTCTGTCTCTCAAATTCTAAATGCTTAGTCTGCTCCAGGGCTCAGTCTTAAGTCCTGTTTTTTTTTTTTTCTGTTACACCTGTTTGTTGGGGGATTTCATCTAGTCTGGTAGCTTTAGAAACCAATCATATATATAGGTTCATACAGACCTAGTCCGGGCTTCCCTGGTGGTTCAGTGCTAAAGAATCTGCCTGGAATGCAGGAGACACAGGTTCGATCACTGAGTCGGCAAGATCCCCTGGAGAAGAATATGGCAACCCACTCCAGTATTCTTGCCTGGAAAATCCCATGGACAGAGAAATCTGATGGGCTACGGTCCATGGGATTGCAAGAGTCGGACACAACTTAGTGACTAAACCACCACAGTTCTGATGACTCCTAAACATATATTCAGACGTGTATATCTTGACTGCCTACTGTTATCTCCCCTTGGATGTACTGGTAAGCAACTCAAGCCTGCCCTAGCCCCAAAGAGGGCTCCTGTTAGCTCCCTAATTCTGTGCCTCCTTCAAACTTCCCCAGGGCAGTGAATGGAACTCCACTTTTTCAGCTTTTCAGCCCTAAAACCTTGGGAGTCACCCTCGATCTTTCTTTTTTCCACTCTGTATTAGTTGCTCAGTCCTGTTGGACTCTTTTGTGTCCTCATGGACTGTAGCCTGCCAAGCTCCTCTGTCCATGGAATTTTCCAGGCAAGAATACTGGAATGGGTAGCCATTCCCTTTTCCAGGGGATCTTCCCAACCCAGGGACTGAACCCAGGTCTCCGCATTGCAGGCAGATTCTTTACTGTCTTAGTCACTAGGGAAGCCCACTCTCTACTTGTCAAGAAACACTTGAGCTCTATCTTCAAAATATACACAGAATCTGACTGCTTTCACAACCACTCTTTTTTATCACCCAGGTTCAGGTCCCCATCATCTCTCGCTTGGATAACTGTGAAAGTCTCCTAGCTGGGCTTCTGATTTTGTCCCTGCTGGTTTTATTCTCAACCAGCAGCCAGAGACCCATCAAACGTAAATGCGATCCTGTTACTCCTCTCCTCAAAGTCCCTAATACATACTATCTCCCAGTCAAATTAAGAGTCAAAGTCCACACCATGACACATAAGGGGTCCATGTGACCTCTCTGACTTAGCTGTCACTCTCTCTCACTCACCGCTTAGGCCATGCTGGCCTCCCCGCTATTCCAGTACATGCCAGCTAGGGCCCCTCTTCAGGCCCTTTGTACTCACTGTTCTCTCTGCTTGAGTTCTCACCGTCTCCCCTCCCCAGATTGTTGTTTAGTCGCTAGGTCATGTCCAACTCTTTACGACCCCATGGACTCCCCAGATTAAGCCTGGCTCAATCCCTCCCATCCCTCCTTCAGGGTTTTCTCAAACTCCCTTCTCTGACAGCCCTATGTAAACCATACCCCTCATGTTCTCCTGTCCTCTATTCAGTTTTCCCCTTAGCACTTCTTATTGTCTGATATCCACTAGTTACTTAATGTCTTCTACCAGATGTACCTTCCTTACCTACTGGCAAAGAAGATGCTTCATATATAGAAAACCTGCAGATCTGCATATCCTGGCACTAGGTGCTGGCATCCACTCACCAGGTCAGCTCAGCCGATCCAATCGCAGAAGGAACTCAACTCTGCCGGTCACCTCACATGGGGACAAGAGTGTGTGTGTGGACCAGCACAGTCGAGTCTTTCTCCTGGACAGAAACCTCAGACGTGTGCCTCATCACCACACACCACATGCCGCATCTCAATGCCTCTTTCAATGAACAGGTACTGGGGAGAAATTCTTTCACAAGTGAGTTAAGACGATGCGGGTCCCTGCTGTCTGAAGACCTCTTATCTGTCTCCACCCTGCAGCTCTCTCCTGAAAATGGGACTGTATCATTTGCTAGCTCGCATCCTATCAGACTGGAAGGGACCCTAGAGAAGTGAGTGGGGACATGGGACAGCCAGCAGGGGATGGTGAGAAAGAGTCCCAGGCAACGGTACAAAAATACTGGGCCTCAGAACACTGCCAAAAACAGGAAAGAAGAAACCAAAACACACTTTTTCCCCTCTAAAGAATATCATTATGTACAAATTTTATGTACATGCTTTCTCTGCTTTGACACATTTGTGAGTCACTCTGTACATTCGTCTGGGACACAACTGGTTAAAGTTAGTGGTGACTTCATCTCCCCTGGGACTAGACAGTCACCATTTATTCTTTTGATGGCTGGGAAATGTTTGGGTCTGTTCTGAGACTAGTCTGAGAAGACTTCCAGTTAGACACTAGCTGGGGGCAGAAATAGTCCATATCCAATCACACGGCCCTGCCTGCTGTCTCTTCCTCCTTATTCACACCCTCTGAAAGGCGGCTTTGTGGTTCCACCGAGTCCCCTAGGAGAGATAACAAACACCCCACAGAGGAAGCTCTAGAAAGAGGACATTTGGGAGTGTGCAGGCCAGTGCCTGCTGCTTTCTGAGCCGTTTTCACTGCGTGGCTGGGATGAAGAGACTACCTAACAGCCTCAATCATGGCATGGGGACAGATGCATCCAGTGAGGTGGGGCTTCTGGCTAGAGACAGCATGCAGGGCTGATGCGGAAACAAACTGTAGCTCAGGGGAATGAGATGGGCAAAGGGAGGATTCCGTTGGGTCTGCAAGCACCTTCTTCCTGTGCCAAACAGCTCTGACATCTCAACGTTGCTTAGAGTTGCTCACAGAGGGTAAACTGAGAAGCAGCAAAACTGAGCACTTTGTTCTTTGTACTCCTCTGCTCCTGAGCAGCACTCATCTCCCAAGAGCACGCCAGCTTGAAGGCCAAGCTGATGAGAAGCAACCCCCCCAGGCCAGTGGGGGCCTCAGAATATCCAGGAAGAGTGTAAGCTAGACGAGCAGTGGAAGTGGCAGTGTCCCCAAGCTGCCAGAGCTGATTCAGCTTGCTTCTGGGCTCTCTTCTCACCTTGAGTGAGGCAATACAAAAACCCGTTTTCCATTTCGGAATCCTATCAACTGGAACAAATCCACCAGTGGAGCATCTTCACAAGGGCAATCTCTAACCTCTTTCCTACTCAAACAGATAGTGCCCTTGAATTAGCACTGCCCCACGTTTTCACCTTCTTCATTCATCTTTCCACCCAGCTTCAACAGACAACGGGCAAACTGACAGCAAAGTGAGACCTCCCCACCCTGAGGTCTCCAAGAGAATGCTGCTAGCCAAGGAAAGATCTGATAACTGAAGAAGTAGTTCTTAACAGAGAAAAGTGACTCTGAACTATGTTTCAGAAATACAAAGATCTAAGTGCTGACTCTGTGTAGAAAGGAATAAAGAAAAAGTTATTTTTCCTTCCTTCAATAGAAGGAAGTCACTTGAGGAGATCCATGTGGATTCAAAACAAAAGCAAAGCAAAAACAAAAAAGCATCAACAAATGCATTCCATAACGATATCCACTTCTCAGCCCATCTTGGCCTCCAGCCCAGCTGGTTTAGAACTTGCTGGGAAGACATTCACAAATCCAGTTAAGCTGCTCAAAGGGAAACTCCAGATATAACACCCAATACACTAATAAGAAAATACTAGAGCGCCTCCGAATAGATTTTGCTCTAAGTCTGCAGCTCACGAAGTTTCAGATTGGACAATGTAATCATTTAAACTCAGAAGTACTCATATCTCTACATTTTCTGATACTCTATGCACCCTTTAAAGCAGTTTTTCTCTGCACCTTTCATTCTGTGGCCATTGTCTATCTCCTGCAAAATAATTCCTAAATTTTTCAATCTCTCGACATAAAGCTTTCAATTTGTGTGTTGACAGAAAACAAAGGAGGTAACATTACATCTTATAAGAATATGTTACATTTCATCATAGAAATGTGGGTGAGCAAGGTCTATAAGATTGCTAAACCCAAGCCAACACTAGGGTCTACTGGTTAGCTGCAACAAGCTTAAATGTTTTCAAAAAGGCCTTGGTTGGGCAATCCTTGCGTAAAGCAAGCTTGTGAATGATCATATACCTATAGCGAAAGCAACTGTTTAGGCTACAAGAGACTGTGCAACTTCTCCAAAATGCTACTATTCACCAACAGAAGAACTAGCAATTTCAAGGCCAAAGATATCAAAATGAATTGTCCTCTCTGCTGTTATGACAGGAGGCTCCTTTACCCAGACATTTGTCAGAATCTTCTTAACGCTTCTTCTCTCCTCTGACAGGCCTGCAGAGGCCCAAACTTAATAGAATCTGAGAGAAAAGAGCCTATCGGTCTATAAGAAGCCAAATAGTGAGGCCAAACTCTTCCTCCTGGCATCAGTTCTCCCTGCAGAGCTGTGAAGTGACGCTCCAATGATGAACTAATTCTACTTGGGTCTCCTGGACAAAGAGACCATGTCTTTACAAGCCTAGCCCAGAGGGTTCATAATTATGTCAGACCAGCTTTTTTTTTTTTTTCTCATTGTTGCTGCTTTTTAACAAAGAGGTTAAGCCTCTGTATAACCTAGTGGAAGAACCAGAATTAGAAAACTTACCAATCACCCCAGCCAATGAGAATCCATTTCCAACAGGTATTAATGCCTGTTAGAAGCCACTGGTCTGACAGAGTGTGGTCCACTGGAGAAGGGAATGGCAAACCACTTCAGTATTCTTGCCTTGAGAACCTCATGAACAGTATGAAAAGGCAAAATGGTAGGATACTGAAAGGGGAACTCCCCAGCTCGGTAGGTGCCCAATATGCTACTGGAGATCAGTGGAGAAATAACTCCAGAAAGAATGAAGGGATGGAGCCAAAGCAAAAACAATACCCAGTTGTGGATGCGACTGGTGATAGAAGCAAGGTCCAATGCTGTACAGAGCAATATTGCATAGGAACCTGGAATGTCAGGTCCATGAATCAAGGCAAATTGGAAATGGTCAAACAGGAGATGGCAAGAGTGAACGTCGATATTCTAGGAATCAGCGAATTAAAATTGACTGGAATGGGTGAATTTAACTCAGATGACCATTATATCTACTACTGTGGGCAGGAATCCCTTAGAAGAAATGGAGTAGCCATCATGGTCAACAAAAGAGTCTGAAATGCAGTACTTGGATGCAATCTCAAAAACGACAGAATGATCTCTGTTCGTTTCCAAGGCAAACCATTTGATATCACGGTAATCCAAACCTATACCTCAACCAGTAACACTGAAGAAGCTGAATGGTTCTATGAAGACCTACAAGACCTTTTAGAACTAACACCCAAAAAAGATGTCCTTTTCATTATAGGGGACTGGAATGCAAAAGTAGGAAGTCAAGAAACACCTGGAGTAACAGGCAAATTTGGCCTTGGAGTATGGAATGAAGCAGGGCAAAGGCTAATAGAGTTTTGCCAAGAGAACGCACTGGTCATAGCAAACACCCTCTTCCAACAACACAAGAGAAGACTCTACCCATGGACATCACCAGAGGGTCAACACCGAAATCAGACTGATTATATTCTTTGCAGCCAAAGATGGAGAAGCTCTATACAGTCAGCAAAAACAAGACCAGGAGCTGACTGTGGCTCAGATCATGAACTCCTTATTGGCAAATTCAGACTTAAATTGAAGAAAGTGGGGGAAAACCACTAGACCATTCAGGTAGGACCTAAATCAAATCCCTTATGATTATACAGTGGAAGTGAGAAATAGATTTAAGGGACTAGATCTGATACAGTGCCTGATGAACTATGGACGGAGATTTGTGACACTGTACAGGAAACAGGGATCAAGACCATCCCCAAGAAAAAGAAATGCAAAAAAGCAAAAGGGCTGTCTGAGGAGGCCTTACAAATAGCTGTGAAAAGAAGAGAAGCGAAAAGCAAAGGAAAAAAGGAAAGATACAAGCATCTGAATGCAGAGTTCCAAAGAATAGCAACAAGAGATAAGAAAGCCTTCCTCAGCGATCAATGCAAAGAAATAGAGGAAAACAACAGAATGGGAAAGACTAGAGATCTCTTCAAGAAAATCAGAGATACCAAGGGAACATTTCATGCAAAGATGGGCTCGATAAAGGACAGAAATGCTATGGACCTAACTGAAGCAGAAGATATTAATAAGAGGTGGCAAGAATACACAGAAGAACTGTACAAAAAGAGCTTCACGACCCAGATAATCACGATGGTGTGATCACTCACCTAGAGCCAGACATCCTGGAATGTGAAGTCAAGAGGGCCTTAGAAAGCATCACTACGAACAAAGCTAGTGGAGGTGATGGAATTCCAGTTGAGCTAGTTCAAATCCTGAAAGATGATGCTGTGAAAGTGTTGCACTCAATATGCCAGCAAATTTGGAAACCTCAGCAGTGGCCACAGGACTGGAAAAGGTCAGTTTTCATTCCAATCCCAAAGAAAGGCAATGCCAAAGAATGCTCAAACTACCGCACAGTTGCACTCATCTCACACGCTAGTAAAGTAATGCTCAAAATTCTCCAAGCCAGGCTTCAGCAATACGTGAACCGTGAAATTCCAGATGTTCAAGCTGGTTTTAGAAAAGGCAGAGGAACCAGAGATCAAATTGCCAACATCCACTGGATCATGGAAAAAGCAAGAGAGTTCCAGATAAACATCTATTTCTGCTTTATTGACTATGCCAAGCCTTTGACTGTGTGGATCACAATAAACTGTGAAAAATTCTGAAAGAGATGGGAATACCAGACCACGTGACCTGCCTCTTGAGAAACCTATATGCAGGTCAGGAAGCAACCGTTAGAACTGGACATGGAACAACAGACTGGTTCCAAATAGGAAAAGGAGTACGTCAAAGCTGTGTATTGTCACCCTGTTTATTTAACTTCTATGCAGAGTACATCATGAGAAACGCTGGGCTTTTCTTTTTCGAAGCACAAGCTGGAATCAAGATTGCTGGGAGAATATCAATAACCTCAGATATGCAGATGACACTACCCTTATGGCAGAAAGTGAAGAGGAACTCAAAAGCCTCATGATGAAAGTGAAAGAGGAGGATGAAAAAGTTGGCTTAAAGCTCAACATTCAGAAAACCAAGAGCATGGCATCTGGTCCCATCACTTCATGGGAAATAGATGCGGAAACAGTGGAAACAGTGTCAGACTTTATTTTGGGGGGCTCCAAAATCACTGGAGATGGTGATTGCAGCCATGAAATTAAAAGATGCTTACTCCTTGGAAGGAAAGTTATGACCAACCTAGATAGCATATTGAAAAGCAGAGATGTTACTTTGCCAACAAAGGTTGGTCTAGTCAAGGCTATGGTTTTTCCAGTGGTCATGTATGGATGTGAAAGTTGGACTGTGAAGAAAGCTGAGTGCCAAAGAATTGATGCTTTTGAACTGTGGTGTTGGAGAAGACACTTGAGAGTCCCTTGGACTGCAAGGAGATCCAACCAGTCCATCCTAAAGGAGATCAGTCCTGGGTGTTCATTGGAAGGACTGTTGCTGAAGCTGAAACTCCAATGCTTTGGCCACCTCATGCGAAGAGTTGACTCACTGGGAAAGACCCTGATGCTGGGAGGGATTGGGGGCAGGAGGAGAAGGGGACAACAGAGGATGAGATGGCTGGATGGCATCACCGACTCGATGGACATGAGTTTGAGTGAACTCTAGGAGTTGGTGATGGACAGGGAGGCCTGAGTGACTGAACTGAACTGAGAAGCCACTGGAACACTGACATCATCAGCCCATTTGATAGGTTGTCTGACATATTCGCCCCCTTCATCGCACACAAGAATTTAAAACAAAACAAGACACTGCAGTTATATTCATTATTGCAGACAACAGGTTTCTTTATGCTATCAAATCTAAATTACTCCTATGGTGTGGATTCTACCATCATTCCCTTCAAAGCCTCTCTATGAGCTGGCCAACACCCTAAATGTTCTAGCCTGAAAAATCATCCAAAATACCAACTCAACACTTAGTCCTCCACTGTCATACTTAATGCCTTCTGAGGTACAGCATGCAAGGTTACTGCATGCCAGTGTACTGCCCAACAGTCATCACTCTTCTATCTGCAATCAAACCCGTGTAATGGTGACCATGGGTCAATTCACTGTTTAAAGCGGATTTACCAGCTCCTCCCTCCCTTTCTCTAAGAAAGCAACAGATAAGTGAGCAAGAAGTCTCAGAAGAAGACACAAACTTCGGGATAATATGCACTGAGAAAAGCCAGACTGAGGCCCCCTGGATCAAGTTAATTAAGAAACAATTAAACATGACAGTATCTTGGAATCAAAACCAAGGAATGCTGTGAGGACAGGTTTCTCAATTGCTCAGAGGAGAAGACACAATTCCTTTTCATCTAAAATTAGAAAGCCACCCAGAACATAAGCCAAGAAGCATGGGTAGAAGGCTGAGAATCATAAGCTAGCAATGGGCATGGAGGTGGGGTGGAGGAAGAAAGTAAATATCCATATTGTTTTACTTTTTCAGTTATTCATTAGGTTTGCTCCTGGCCTTTGGGATTCGGCAGTTCCACCCTCCCCACCCCCATGGGATATCAGGCAACAGGCTGGGAGCTCTGTCCACAAGTTCTTAAACGTCTCACAATTCTGCTAAGCGTTGGCAGATATCTAGCTGGAAGCTCAAAGATGCAAGAGAAAATATTAAAAGGTTTCTGCCCACTCCTCAGTTTAAGGCGAGAGGTCATCTACTTAGGGAGTGCCCTTGTGTCCTGGTACCATCTCTAGACTTTCTACCCAGAGAACTACGTTGGCTTCCACGCCCATCAGTGCCCATGTGTTGGCGCCGTCGGAATTTCAAGTATTCCCCCGCCCCTCTCTGCACTCGGGAGAACACTGAATCGCTGGTGGGCACCTAGAGTCAGAATGCAAGAGGGTCCCGGAACACAGGACAAGCGCACAGGGAGCCGACCGCCTCCTCAGAGCAGACCCAGGCAACGTCCCCGGGCCGGGAAACACTCAGGTGGGCCGGCGACCAGGCAGACGGGGTGCCAGGTTTGCCCTGGGTGCCCGCTCCTCTCGCCAGCCCCGGAAGCGCCTCCCTCCCGCCTAGCGGGCTCCGAGGGGGCGGGGAGTCGAACGCCCCCTTCCGGGTGCCTCCGCCTGGCTGGCCAGCCCCGCTCCTCCTCCGGGCGGGAATCCTCCCTCCCCGCCCCTACCGGAGCCGGGCCCCGGCGCCAGGTCCGGCCCCAGGGGGGAACCCCCAGTCCCGGCTCCCTCTCCCTGCGGCCTCTGCCCGTCTTCCCGACCCTTCAGAGCCGGGAAGACCCCGCCGGCAGCGGTCAGGACCCACCGCTCATTACGACATCTTCCTCCCTGGCCTCCGCCGCCTCCGCCGCCACCGAGAGCCTGACACCGCCCGCCTAGCACCCGCCAATCCCGGAGCCTGTCACCGCCCGAGCGACGGCAGCGTTCACCAATAAGAGCTCGGTACATTGGGGACCGACAGCACTATCAACCAATCAAAGAGAGGCATCTAGAGCGACGTTGCCTTGGCCAATAGACCTGTGAAATGTCACTGACGGACGGTAGAGGGCACCAACCGGAAGCTTACTGAAGAGTGAACGACATGTTCGCCAGCCAACTGAAGGGAGGCAAAGTCCCACCTACCAGGTGGTTGATGGACAGCAACAGGAAGCTAGATGGGGAGGGGCTTAGCTAAGGAGTGGTTTTGTATTGGTCGTGGTTGACCTTCCACCCACCTTTAATCCAGAAGATGAGTGATAGATCTGCCCTAAAGCCAATCAAAAGTCCTCAGGGTGAGGCCGACAAATGCCCTATAAATAGCATCTACTTTGATCCTAAATCCAGCGTTGCCCTGGTGTGGTAGGGGCGTCTCGTTCTTCTGCTGTTCAACCCGTTGTCTGGTGAGTTGAAAGCCACCAGCCTTTTCAACCCGTTGTCTGGTGAGTTGAAAGCCACCAGCCTTTTATTCAATTTTTTATCTTTCATCGCTTCTGAAGAGGGAAGTGAGCCTTCAGGCGACTTTGTCAGTGAGACATTGGCGGCAGGCACAATAGCGGGAGTTGGGGCTGCGTGACACTTCTCAAAGTGTTTTCACCGTCTCAGTTCAAATCCCTCATAATCCTCTCCTGGTTATTGCATCAACCTGCCAACGTGGGCATCAGAATCACCTGAAGCTCTCTAAAAGATTCTAGGATTGCCTCTCGTGTCCGGCGCACGACAGAAATATGTATTCTAACGAGCGCCTCTGGTGGACAGAATTGGCCTCTGCCCCCACTTACCTCCTTGAATGAAGTGCTGTGAGTACAGCACTTGGCAGGCGCGACCTGGGTAGGTTTATCTTCCCTATAAGATGTGTAACTTTGGAACGCGTTAGTGAGAAGGAATCCACTCTGGTGTCATACCAGCCTGGGTTCGAAACTCGCACGGCCTACTTACAAGAGAGGCAGGGTACCGAAACTCCGTGCATCTTATGTCCTCATCTGTGAAATGAGGCTGCTCACACCTACAACTTAGAGCAGGACTTTCCTTTTTTTTTTTATCATAACCCCACAGTGAGAAATACATTTGCATTCTCACCCGGTACACTTATACTCCTGTGAGTGTATGATAAAATTTTACAAAAACAATACTTACCCTTCCTACCATGATCCACTGATGTTTTTCTGTCTTGTCCTATCTTTTTCTTTCTTCCCTCCCTCCCTCCTTTCCTTTTTTTTTTTTTTAAATATTGAAGTCTAGTTGATTTACAGTATTATGTTAGTTTCAGGTGTATAGCACAGTGATTCAGATATATATATGTGTGTGTGTGTTTGTATTCCTTTTCAGAAGGAATGTATTCCTTCTGAAATACATACACAGTGTGTGTGTATTCTTTTCCCTCATAGGTTACTACAAATTACTGAGTATAGTTCCCTATGCTATACAGTAGGTCCTTATTGGTTATCTATTTTATATATGCATGCATGTTCAGTTGCTGAGTTGTGTATGACTCTGTGACCCCATTGACCAGGCTCCTCTGTCAGTGGGATTCTCCTGGCAAGAATACTGGAGTGGGTTGCCATTTCCTTCTCCATGGGATCTTCTCAAACCAGGGATCAAACCCACATCTACTGCATTGGCAGGTGGATTCTTTACCACTGCACCACCAGGGAAGTTGTTATTTTATATATAGTAGTGAAAGTGTTAGTTGCTGAGTCATGTCCAATTCTTTGCGACCCTCTGGACTGTAGCCCATGGGGGCTCCTCTGTCCATGAAATTCTCCAGGCAAGAATACTGAAGTGGGTAGCCATTCCCTTCTCCAGGCAATCTTCCCAACCCAGGAATCATACCCAGGTCTCCTGCATTGCAGGCAGATTCATTACCATCTGAGCCACCAGGGAAGCCCTATGTGTATATGTTAATCCCAGCCTCCTCCTATTTTATCCCTTCCCTTACTTTCTTTTCTTGATCATGACCGGCAGTTTGAATAACATTATCATGAAGGGTTGATGTAATAAAATACAGAGCAGTATGCCCAGTATATTGTAATTGTTGAATAATTGTTACTAGTCTCTTCCAGGCTATCCCTTTGAAAAAATAGGACTTCAAAAGAATTCACTTTTTCAGTTAAGATCCTTCATTGGCTCCCTTCGCTGTTCTGGATAAAAAGTCCATACTCCTTTCTAGGCAAACAATGGCCTTCACACTCTTGGTGTATCTTGCATGTTTCATCTCCCTCTGCCATCCTATTCTCTTTCCATAATCCTACCTTTTTGCCTCAAGAAAAGGTTCCACAGTTCCTAAACACATACTCATCTATTTCCTGTCTTACTTTTTCCTTCCTTTTTCCTGGTAAACTCCTGTGCATCCTTCAAGAACCTGCTCCGAGTTTGATCTCCTGCTAAGCCAGATCCTTTTCCTTCTCTGGGCTGTTCTTGGCACAGGCAAAGAGCTTCACTCTCTCACACTGCATTACCCACTTTCATTCTTCTGACTGTAGACTGTGGACTGCAGTGGAAGTTTTGAGGCCAGTACTAGAAGACTGGCAAGAAATGTATGCTGAGCTAAAGAATGAATATTTGCATACAATTACATCTACATATGACTTGTTTATGTAGACTGTACATTCTGTTCCCATGCCATTATTCAAGGTAAGATTGCTTCACTGTTGAGCCAAAGACTCCACCCGGGTTCCATGAGTCAGCTACTTTAGGGTGCAGGGATTTGAGGGGCGAGGTGGGGTTGAATTTCCTGCTGGGCTGCTGCCAAACCTCTTGTGAGATGAAAGCTGGGGCCGCTGTGCTTCTTCCACCCCAGAAGCCCCGTCATGAAGCCAGCAGAAGCAGGAGGGATTTGTATGTGTGGGTAGTGGGCAGGGTGCAAAAACTTCGAAGAATTTGGCAGCAGTTTTGAGTAGTTTAAATGGTTCCTTTAAAGACCACCATGTTTCTTGTTTCCACCAGAGGTACAGCTGAGGAAGGGGGCACCTGCCATGGAGAGGACCCCCTTGTACTTTTGCCTGGACCCTTGGAGTCTTTGAGCCTCACTTACAACACACTAAAGCCATCACACAGTTTCTCTTCCCACAGATTGCTTCCCGCAGATGGCCCCCAGACTCTACAGAGAGGACAGGCAAGGTTGCCAGCTCCTAATGCCTGCTTTCCCCTGGCTGCTCTTTAGATTCACTGCTGCTGCTGCTGCTAAGTCGCTTCAGTCGTGTCCGACTCTGTGCGACCCCATAGACGGCAGCCCACCAGGCTCCCCCATCCCTGGGATTCTCCAGGCAAGAACACTAGAGATTGTTTAATAAATTCTAAACCATGGCCAAGAAAATCAGTATCTCTGGGGGTGCAACCCTGGTGAGGGTATTAAGTTCCTCAGGTTATTCCAACAGGCAGCTAAATTAGAGAACTGCTTGTCAGCCCAAAGATGTTTTCTGGTGGGGGTCCTCAGGTAAACCACTATGAATAGTCTATAACCTCCACCTGTACCCATTCCTGTCCCTCTTCCTGAGTTTCTCCCCTGCCCATCCTACCTGCTTCGATCTCCACGGAGCCAGGGCAGACAGGTGGTTCCAGCTGCAGGTCTCAGCATCAACCAGGAGAAGAATCTCTTCCATGGGTGCATCTGGATATAGCTTCTCCTTTGGTGATCTTCCATGGGTGCATCTGGACATAGCTTCTCCTTTGGTGATACCTGCCTTATTTCCAACCACTTTCAGCCTCTTCCTGCTCTAAGTTGTCACTTTCTCCCCATTTCTAACTTGTAAAGTTAACCTGTTCTCCACCGCTAAAGTCCCTCTATTTGTCTTGTCCACCACAGCACCTTTCACTCCCAGCACATTGCTTGATATATAGCCGGTGCATGGTACATGCTTGTTGACTGACTGAATGACTGCATCTGGAGGAGTCCTTGGGCCTAGAAAAGAAAACAACGGTCTCAAAGGCCCTTGCTAAACCATCTAACTTCCGGGAAAACAAAATCGAACTTTTAAGTCCCACCGTGATACTCCAGGCTGGTTGTATCTACCTGGGACTTACCACCCCCTGCCCAAAACTTCCCGCCTCCTGTTCAACTACAAATGCCATCTCAACCAAAGATTACCCAAAACGTCCTGCCTGATAACATTTCCCTTATCGCTTCCACAAACCTCCCTTTAAATATGAAGCCTCCCTGATCCATCTCGTGCTCAGCCTGGTCGTTAGGCCGACTGTCGCCCCTCCTTGCCTGAATAAAGGTAACCTACCTCCGTTGAGGTTGTCTCTCCTTTTCTGCCTTGGCCGAACTATACCTTACATTTTTGGTGCCGAAACCCGGGAGAGGGCGCGGCACTCCTGTGTCCTGTCTCTCTCGCTCGCTCTCGCTCTCACTCTCACTCTCCCTCTCCCTCTCGTTGTTTCCCCTGTTCCTGGAATCTGGAAACGTGAACTCACTTTCTGCCAGGGCTCATAAGTTCCCCTCAGGGACGCCTAGTGCCTTTGTGAGTGGTGCAATCCTTGTCCTAAGGCTTTATTGGTGCTTTATGTACCCACAGGCCTCCGGCTCTATCCCCTTCTCTCTCTCTCTCTGAAAGCCTCCGGTATAGGGAACTCTTGCCATTCGACTACTCTACATGCAACACTCCACTCAAGCCGGCCCCTAGATTAAGGTAAGATCTGGACGGTGTTCTAGAGGCACCCTAGAACCCAGTCCTCTCCGGGTCCTGGGGACCCCTGGCCTAAGGCCACTCTGTAAGCAACCATGGGGGATGCTCCACCTCGACACAGAGCTCTCTTTTCATAACTCCTATTGTTATGGATGACAACTTGAACTCCCAATAGGAGTCTCTGCTTGCCTTTCAATTATGGGGTCTGGCCAGTCTGTCCCAAAAGATTCCCCTCTGGCCTGTGTTCTCAAAAATCTCAAACCGCTCTTACTCACTGAACTTAAAGCTAACCGCTTAAAACAACTCTGTATACAGATCTGGCCTCAATACCAATTGGACAGTCAAGGCCACTGGCCTGAATTTGGCACATTTGACTTTAACATTCTTCAAAATCTCACCGACTTCCCTAAACGGAATGGCAAGTGGTCAGAGGTCCCACGTGCCCAAGCCTTTTGGGCCCTTCAGAGCAGGCCCTCCTTATGCAAGGCCTGCTCCACCCACAAGGTCCTTCTATGCAGCTTGTCTCCCAAACAAAAGGGCTGTTCTTCAACTAACCGCCTATGGTGCCTTCCGCACCCCTGGAGCTTGACCCCACTGACGAGCCCCCTCCCTACCAGCCACACCTCCGACCCTCTCCTTCCCCTTCATCCAGCTCACCTACTGACTCCGAAACCTCTCCTGACTCTTCCCTCAACCCCACTACCGCATCTTCCTGACCCCGACCCCTTCCCTCCCCCGCCCCACCCCCATCCCCCCCCCCCCACAGGGTCAGTACCCACAGGGTCAGTACATGTTTCCCCTGAGAGAGGTGGCAGGACCAGACGGCCCCACCCAAGTCCACGTGCCACTTTCATTGTCAGACATGAGCCAGATAGAAGAAAAGTTAGGATCATTTTCTGAAAATCCTACCAGATACAGAAAAGAATTCCTGAGACTCTCCAAGACCTATAACCTCACGTAGAGTGACATATATTATATCCTAAATGCCACTCTCACCCCAAATGGAAAAGACCGTATCTGGCAAGCGGCAAAAGCCCATGCTGATGACTTACATAACCAAGACCTGGATAGCCCAGCTGCTGATGAGGCGGTGCCTCAGTTAGATCCCCACTGGACTTACCAGCCCAGTGACCCAGGTATCAGGAGACTCAATCATATGATTACCTGCCTTCTAGAAGGAATGCAGAAAAATACTCCTATACATGTCAGTTATGATAAAGTCAGGGAAATCACCCAAGGGGCGGACGAAAATCCAGCCTTATTCTTGGCATGCCTCACAGAGGCAGTCCAGAAGTATACCATCCTAGATATCACCACCCCTGCTGGGTTACTGTACCTTCATGTTCAGTTCATCAGCCAGTCCGCCCCTGACACTAGACACAAGCTTTGACAACTAGAGAAGGGCCCTGAGACCGCCCACAAAGAGACCTTCTAGAATTAGCCTTCAAGGTGTTCAATAATAGGAAGAGGCTACGAGAGAAAAAGACCGTGAGAGAAAAGCTAAATATGCCTTTTTGGCGGCAGCAATTAAGGGAAGAGATCAGCCTGGCCCAAGTCATCCTAGACTGGGGCTTAAGACCCACCCCCCCGGACCCTGCTTCCAATGCAACCAGTCAGGACACTGGGCAAAGACATGCCCAAACCCACAAAAGCATACCCAAACTGTGGTTGTTCGGGACACTGGAAAATGGACTGTCCCCAGGGACACCCTGGCACTCCTGGGGAGGACCCCACCTCCCAGATCTGGAGAGTGGGATGTCCACAGGGATGCCCTGGCACCCCTGGAGAGATCTCCACTTCTCCCCAGAACCCCAGCATAACCCTACGAGAGTTGTTCCAATGATGGGATCTGGGTTCCAGCCCCCTGGCCCGTGTCCTGGACACAAGCTTGGAACTTAGGGTAGACGGGGTAGTGGCTGGTGAAAAGACCTCCTTTATAGTAGACACTGGAGCCACTTTCTCTCTCTCAACTTCCTACTCTGGCCCAACTCAAGACTCAGAACTCACAATAAAGGGGGGTCTTTGGAGAAACCTATATGCAGGTCAGGAAGCAACGGTTAGAACTGGACATGGAACAACAGACTGGTTCCAAATAGGAAAAGGAGTACGTCAAGGCTGTGTATTGTCACCCTGTTTATTTAACATATGCAGAGTACATCATGAGAAATGCTGGGCTGGAAGAAGCACAAGCTGGAATCAAGATTGCCGGGAGAATATCAATAACCTCAGATATGCAGATGACACCACCCTTATGGCAGAAAGTGAAGAGGAACTCAAAAGCCTCATGATGAAAGTGAAAGAGGAGAGTGAAAAAGTTGGCTTAAAGCTCAACATTCGGAAAACCAAGAGCATGGCATCTGGTCTCATCACTTCGTGGGAAATAGATGGGGAAACATGGAAACAGTGTCAGACTTTATTTTTTTGGGCTTCAAAATCACTGCAGATGGTGATTGCAGCCATGAAATTAAAAGACGCTTACTCCTTGGAAGGAAATTTATGACGAACCTAGATAGCATATTCAAAAGCAAAGACATTACTTTGCCAACAAAGCTCCATCTAGTCAAGGCTATGGTTTTTCCAGTGGTCATGTATGGATGTGAGAGTTGGACTGTGAAGAAAGCTGAGCACCGAAGAATTGATGCTCTTTAACTGTGGTGTTGGAGAAGAAGACACTTGAGAGTCCCTTGGACTGCAAGGAGATCCAACCAGTCCATCCTAAAGGAGATCAGTCCTGGGTGTTCTTTGGAAGGAATGATGCTAAAGCTGAAACTCCAATACTTTGGCCACCTCATGCGAAGAGTTGACTCATTGGAAAAGACCCTGATGCTGGGAGGGATTTGGGGCAGGAGGAGAAGGGGACGACAGAGGATGAGATGGCTGGATGGCATCACCAACTCGATGGACATGAGTTTGGGTAAACTCCAGGAGTTGGTGATGGACAGGGAGGCCTGGCGTGCTGCGATTCATGGGGTCCAAAAGAGTCGGACATGACTGAACAACTGAAGTGGAGTTCCCTTAAGGGCAAAAATCAGCCCTCCATTACTCTGTCAGTTTTGAAAATCGACCCTCATATACTCATTCCTCATAATGGCTCAGTGTCCCATGGCACTCCTAGGGAGAGATTTGTTATCCAAATTGGGGGTCTTTATTACCATACCCCCCCTCTATAGAGTCTCTATATTCTGCATGCAGATGGCACCTGGACTGTCCCTATCCCTCACCCTGACCTTCCCTTGGATCTACCCGCCTTAGACTCCCAAGTCTGGGACACTGATCACCCATCCATAGCCAAACATCATCCCCCACTCCACATTACCCTAAAAGACCCCTCAACTATAATCACCCAACAACAGTACTCTCTTACCCCGGAGGCCCACAAGGGACTTAAGCCTATCATAGACCATCTTCTTCAAGTCTCCATCTTAATTCCTACCAATTCACCACACAACACCCCTAATGCTGGCAGTAAGGAAGGGACCAAACTCTTGGAGACTGGTCCAGGATCTGCGAAAAATCAACGAGGCCACAATGCCGACATTCCCAGTAGTCCCTAACCCTTACACCCTTCTGTCTGCCATACCCCCGACTGCAATCCACTTCACGGTATTAGATCTCAAAGACGCCTTTTTCACCATCCCCCTCCACCCCCTCTCCCAAACCCTTTTTGCCTTCACCTGGCAAGACCTCAAGACTCATGTTTCCCTACAACTAACATGGACAGTTCTCCCCCAGGGGTTCAGAGACAGCCCCCACTTTTTTGGACAGTCTTTACAAAAGGACCTACAGACACTCGACCTAGCCCCGAGTCATCTCCAATACGTAGATGACCTCCTCCTTTGTAGCCCAACCCGAAAACTCTGCCTCCAACATACTGCCAAACCTCTTGGAACCCTGGGATCCTGGGGTTATCAGGTATACCGATCCAAGGCCCAAATAGCCCAGACAAACGTCACCTACCTGGGGCTCTCCATATCCCACCAACAAAGAACTATTCCCCCAGGTAGAATCCAGGCCTTGATTAACTGTCCACTTCCAAAAACAAAAAGGGAGCTCCTGTGTATCCTCGGCCTCCTAACTTTTTCAGTAGCTGGATCCCTAACTTCCCCCTCATTACAAAGCCACTCTATGAGGCAACTAAAGGATGTCCAGATGAGCCCCTCTTTAACCCCTCTTCGCTGGCCAATCCTATTTGCCAGCTCACCCAGAGCCTCCTCCAAGTGCCAACTCTCCACCTGCCAGATCACACTAGACCATTCTTTCTATTTGCACAGTCCAACCAAGGACAGGCCCTGGGACTTCTGTGTCAGTGGGCCGGAGGTACCTGGGCTCCCATTGCCTATCTGTCAAAACAGCTTGACATGGTGACCCAGGGATGGCCTCCCTGTGTACAGGCCATGGCTGCTATTGCAGTGCTCGTACCCAAAGAAAATAAACTCTCTAACATGCCCCTTTAACAGTTTGTTCTCCACACACCTTTCGAGACTTACTATCACATCGAGCGCTTCTCTCCCTTCCCCCTTCCAGGGTACAGGCCCTACATGCCTTTCTCCTCAACCCTCAGCTCTCATTCTCCCCCTGCTCTTCCCGTTAACCCTGCCAGCTTATTACCCACGTCCTCTACAACAGACCCCCTCCTACATAGCTGCAGCCTAACAGTAGATCTTACCCAAAACCCCTTCCAACATTTAACAGATCAGCCCATCCTAGACCCAGACACCCCACACTGGTTCATTGATGGCAGCTCTCAAAAATCCCACCCTTTGCAGCAGGATATGCCATCATCCAGGGGACCTTCGTCACAATCATGGGGCCCAGACAATTGAAGCTTCACCTCTGCCACCTCACACCACCTCCCAACAGGCAGAACTGATAGCTCTCACCAGAGCTTTAACTCGGGCTAAAAATCTAAGGGTTAACATCCACACAGACTCCAAATATGCCTGTAACATTCTTCATGCAAACATCCTAATATGGAGAGAAAGAGGTTTCCTAAACCAAAAGGGATCCCCCACTATTAATTCAGACCTGATCCACAGACTTCCTAGAGGCAGCACTCTGACCAGACAAAGCCGCCATCCTCCACTGTAGGGGACATCAAAAGGGAAGTCTCATATCAGCCTACAACAATGCCACAGACCAGAAGGCAAAGGAGATAGCCCTGTCGATCCTTCCCTCCAGTCCCCTGTCATCTTAGCCCTGACTCCATCCAACCCTCCCACCACCAGAGAAATCCTCTCTTATCTACACTCACTCTTTCATCCCTCGTCCAAGACACTCCAACAGTTCCTCCTCCATAACCACTTCCCCATGTCGACTGCTGACCAACAACATTTAGATAACCTTACCCGCTCCTGTCAGACAGGTCAACGTACCAGTCCCAGTTCCAAGCATAAACCTACACCCTTTCCAAACCATCAAATGCGAGGCAGCCTCCCAGCACAGGATTGGCAGACAGACTTTACTCCTATGCCCCTGGTTCAGAGATTCAGATACCTCCTGGTCCTTGGGGACACCTTTTCGGGATGGGTAGAAACATTTCCTACCACAAACAAAAGAGCCCACACCGTGGCCCAAATCCTCCTCACAGAAATTATCCCCAGGTTTGGCTTACCTTCATCCCTACAGTCTGATAAAGACCCAGAATTTATGTCCAAGGTCACCCAACAACTTGTCCAATTCTTACAGATACCCTGGAAATTTCACATTCCATTTCGTCCCCAGTCCTTAGGAAAGGTAGAAAGGATGAATAGAATAATCAAAGAAATTCTTACCAAACTATCCCTCGAGGTACATCTGGATTGGACTAAACTTTTGCTGATTGTTTTCCTCAAAGTACAGGCTTTGCCCAGAAAGCCCCTGGGGCTGAGCCCCTTTGAGGTGATGTACAGAAGGCCCATGCTCCCTCCTGGACTCCCCCCCGAACCGCCTCCCATACCAAGCTTCCTACACTCCCCTCTGCTGATGGAACTCTACAATGCCCTCTAGAAGTGCGTCAACCACAACTTGCCTGCCCCTGACCCCCAAACCCCCTTGCCCCCTTTACAAACTGGGGACGTGGTCTACCTGTCTAATAACCCACAGGGTGACCTAACCCCAGAGTGGCAGGGACCATTCAAAATCCTCCTCCTCACGCCGACTGCAGCTAAACTCAGAAGGTCACCTCCTGGGTACACCTCTCGCCTGAAACCGGTTACCTCCGACCCTGCTCTGCCCTCCTTAACTGACTTATCAGGTCTCCCCCACAGGACCCACCTCCTTAAAATTCACCCGGCGACAACCCCTGTCAACCATCCAAGAGGACACTGAATGACCCGGACACTCCTTAACCTACAACTGTCCCTGACCCAACTACTACAAGACCTCTGGACCAGCGCCCCGACCGGAACCTCCTTCGAAGATCTGACCACCCCGGTGTCTCATCCATGGCTCCAGGGGACCTTCTACAACCTAAGTCCAGAAGAAATTGATTTCTTTACTCTCATACATGAACACTGTTCCTCCTCAGATTCAAGCAACCACCAACTTGGGGCCTTCTGCCCCTCACCCTGACTGGCCTCTCCCCTTCTCTCTAACTATAACTGCACTCTTAATCTTAGTCCTTGCTATAAGCCCAGTAACTGTCTCCCCTCGGGACTGGTCACCTAGCCTTCATCTCTTCGTCGATATCGCCTACATTGTTAGCTGTGTTCTACTCCTAGGGTGCTATTTCCTCCACACTGCCTAACTAACAGACCCATGACTCCCCCTGTTCCTTATCCTTCCTGCACTCCCCTGCCTTCTGGCTAGTCCCTGCCCCTGCTCAGACATCTATTCCTATGTTCCTTCCTCATGTTATAATATGGCTCAAAGACCATGAACCTTGGGGGGGGCAGAAGTCTAAATCCCTACTCACTGTTAAAGTACAGAAGAGAGGGAATTTCGTGAGCACCTGCCATAAGCTAAATGGAAGAAATGTATGTTTCTATCCCATTACCCACTGGGGGTACTCAGACGGCAGTGGCTGCTGCTGCTGCTGCTGCTAAGTCACTTCAGTTGTGTCTGACTCTGTGAGACCCCATAGATGGCAGCCCACCAGGCTACCCCGTCTCTGGGATTCTTCAGGCAAGAACCCTGGAGTGGGGTGCCATTGCCTTCTCCAACGGGAGTGGGGTACTAGATTAATATCGGGAAAAGAAACAAGAACAAGTCATAAAGAACATAATTTCCCAGTTACAGGCTACCCCTGAGCCTTATAAACGCCTAGACCTCCTTTCCCAATTACGGCGTCTCCTAAAACCTCCCTCTGACAACCAACACCTTACCCGCCTTCTCAACTCTTCCTTCCAATTCTTCCAGTACACACAACACACATCCCAGTGTTGGATATGCATGTCACTGTCTCCCTCACCGCACATAGCAGTTCCCTTACCCTCAACCTGGTTGTCACAGGGCAACTGTACCTCCCCTCCCCAACAAAAAACTACACAACTCACTGGGCCAGTCTCTGACCATGTCCTTCTCTCAGCCTCTTCAAACCTAACCTGTATTAACTACTCTAGTCCCAACTACACTGGTCTTACAAACTCCGCTCCCTGCTCCTGTTCCACTTGGGTTCTCTGGAACAGCACAAATAATTGCACCAACCCGGGAATCTTCATTCTCTGTGGGACCTACGCATATTCATGTCTCCCCCTTGACCCCCTTGGACCTTGCATCTTGGTGTTCCTGACCCCAGGTCTAACATTCCTCAGAGAAGAGATAGAACAAATAGTCTACCCCCAAGGGGAACTTTCCCACAGGAAAAGACGAGCTGTCGTAGCCCCCCTCCTGATTGGGACCGGCACAGCAGCAGCCCTAGGCACCGGGACCGGGGGCATCTCGACCTCGGCCCATTTCTACTACAAGCTGTCCCAAGAACTCAATGAGGATATGGAGCAGGTAGTGGAGTCCTTCGTTTTGGTCCAAAGACAAATTAACTCATTAGTTTCTGTGGCCCTACAAAATGGGCGAGCCCTGGACCTTCTCACCGCGGAAAAGGGAGGGAGCTGCCTTTTCCTAGGAGAGGACTGCTGCTATTTTGTTAATGAAACGGGCATAGTCCAGGGCAGAGTCAAAGAACTTAGAGACAGAATCGAATGCCGAAGAAAAGAGTTACAAAACCTTTACACTCCCCAAAACCTGTTCCAACTGGCCCTCCCTTGGTTGCTCCCTTTCTTGGGACCATTGGTACTTATCATTTTATTCCTCTTATTTGGACCTTGTCTCTTCAATCTCTTTCAAAGGTTTCTCCAAGAATGAATTTGGGTCATCTCTCGAGACCAGGTCAAGATCATTCTTAAGAGCCTCACCCCGACCTCAGGAAAAGGAGACCTGGGCCTTAGGACGATCCTCCGTTCCAGACCCAGAACCATCGTCCCTATCCAGCAGGAAGTAGCCAGAGAGATACAGTGCCCTTTTCCCCATTTCTTATGATTTCAGGGTCTGGAATGAAGGAGTCCTTGGGCCTAGAAAAGAAAACAACAGTCTCAAAGGCTCTTGCTGAATTATCTAACTGCGGGGGAAAACAAAACTGAACTTTTAAGTCCCACCCTGGTGCTCCGGGCTGGTTGCATCTACCTGGGACTTATCACCCCCTGCCCAGAAACCTCCCACCCCCTGTTCAACTACAAATGCCATCTCAACTAAAGATAACCCAAAACGTCCCACCTGATAATGTTTCCCTTATCGCTTCCACAAACCTCCCATTAAATATGAAGCCTCCCTGATCCCTCTTGCGCTCAGCCTGGTCGTTAGGCCAACTGTCACCCCTCCTTGGCTGAATAAAGGTAACCTACCTCCTTTGAGGTTGTCTCTCCTTTTCTGCCTCGGCCCAAACTATACCTTACAGCATCCTTTTAACATTTTTCATGTACTGAGCTCCTTCTCTTCCAGTCCCAGCTTCCTCCACCTCCACTTCACTTCTCCTTCCTTGTCTGTCTCTTAACCCCTTTCCCTCTTCATTTTCCCATGTTTTCCCTGCTTCCTGACATTTTCCTTTTCCTCCTTTTCTGCATGTGGTTGCCCGCATCTGATTCATCAGTACCAGATAGTGAGCATCTATCCCTGAGGATGCCGAGGGCACCAGAGGGAGGGAGGGATGGCTGCAGAACCACAGTCTTTGCCCTCAAGAAGCTCCACATTCCTTCTGGGACCTCTTATGAAAGGAACCACCTGGTGCAGCTGCTGTTGGATGTCCAGAAATCAGAAGAATATCAATGTCCCAGCACTTAACTTTCTGTTGATCCTCACTCATCACTACAACCCAAGCTTTAGTGTTATTTTTGAAGAGTTGCAGCCAACTCAGCCTTCTACAGGCTGCTCGTTCTGCCTTAAGGATTTTCCCAGTAGCCTCTGCTTCTCTTTCCCTCCTCTGATTTTCTACATTCTCATCTCCTCTTGCCACCTACAGAAAAATCAAAGTTGCAGACTTTTCAAACCATTCCTGACACTCTTACATCCCAAGAGAAAGATTTGATGGGACATAGACCTAGTTTAAATGAACCATTGTTTTTTTTTTTTCTCCCAGGTCCATCTATGATTTCAATTATCCAGATTTCCTTAGTCTTTTCTGAGCACGAAAAATTTAACAGAGGCTGTAAAATGTATCTCCCGGATTTTACTTTGGCAGCTACCCCATCCTCACTCCAGGTGCGCACACACAGTGACCCCTCCTTCTCCACTACCCAGAGATGCCTAGCCTAATACTGACTCATCAACTCTCTCTGTCCCGTGGTTCCCCTGCCCAGACCTATGGCTGTCCTCCACCAACTGCCATGGAATCTTCCAGCGAGGACATTCCACTCATCCTTCCCCACAGAGTTCCTCCCCTTCCCCAGCTTCTCCCTACTCCCAGTCCCCTTGGGATGAGCTCTGTGAATCCTCCAAAAGGCAGCCCCCACAGGATCCTTTTAGGATGGAAGGCACTGGCGGCTCCCCAGCCTTGGTGTGTCGCCACCAGGGGGCGTCCAAGGCATTTCCAAACAGCGGATGCTGGGTGTTTTGTTTTTTTAATATTGGAGCAGAAAGACAAGCTTGAAAATCCAATTTAGCAAGCATTCATTGAGTACCCACTGTTTGCCAGGCTTGTGCCCTGATTCGCCTGAACACAGAGCACGTTCCAGCCTCTACAAAAGACTCCTTGAAAAGAACCATTTGCCTCTCCAAGGAATCATTTTCTACCAACCAGCTCCTCTTACTGCCTGTGGTAACAGCATCCTCTCTCCCCCTCGGCCTCTTGCCTGCGTCCAGCCCCTCCCTACCCTTCCTGACCTTGGGAACACAGCTCCATGTCTGCTTCTCAGAGCCCAGACTCCCCACAGCAGACTGGAAACATCTCTAGGAACGCAGAGCAGTTGTGAAGTTCCCTGGGCAGGCACTTTCTCTTCTGGGTCCCCAACGCCCTTCTGTCAAAACTCCATCTCCTTCTCCGTCACTAGCCTCCTGAGAGTCCCCCAGACCCCCTGAGTGTGGAGAGTGGGCATTGAGTAAGGCCATTATCTGGGACACTGGGCTCAAGAGCACGACTTCTTCACTTGGGAGTTCCAACCCAGCTGGCAGAGACTCGGGAAGTGGTGATAACAATAACCATAATAATATTAATAATAACGTTGGGGCCCACAAAATGGCTGTGAAATCCTCTCTAATGATCCCTTATATTCATAGATCTCCTTCCTCCTAGACACTTCAGAGACATTGCCCAACGAACCCTGCTAGCTTCCCTAGGAAGGACAATTAACCCCCTATTTTATGGTTGGAAAACTGAAGCCCTGAGAAGGTGAAGGAGTTGGCCGAGGTTACGCAGGGCGGTAGTGATGGCAGAATTTGTGAAAGTAGCACTCTCGCTTTCCTTTCCTTTACATCAAGACCCACCTAAGTGTGTGTGCCCAGGAACACACATTCTCACTGTCCATCCCAAATCGGCCTTGCCAGGGACCTCAACGTCTGGGAG
The DNA here is from genome assembly GCF_019923935.1 of Bubalus bubalis. NCBI lineage: Eukaryota > Metazoa > Chordata > Mammalia > Artiodactyla > Bovidae > Bubalus > Bubalus bubalis. The sequence continues at coordinate 24,504,734 of NC_059159.1, read as the reverse complement.
ACGCCGGAATCTGAGTAAAGGATTGTTGCCTAGGGCAACAAGGAGGGCCATCCTTGTCATGACCAAGGAGGGTGTCTCAGGGTCAGCCAAGGTTCTGGGGAAATCTGCCTCTGTCCTGTTGGACGCATCTGTGTCTAGCAGCATGCCAGTCACAACCAGGCCTTTCCAGACTTCAGGACTCGTGAGGAAAGAAGGGTGGGCTGCTTGCACAACAAGTCCCCCGCTGACAGTGCCAAGGACGTGTTCATTCGGAAAACCAGTATGGATGCAGGATTCCATTAACCCCATCCAGTCACAATATTAAGGATGGCAGTGCGGCCCCAGGAAGAAGAAGAGATGTGGTAGTCCTTGGGGGGAAGGAAAAAGTCTCCCAAACAAGAATAGCAGTTATTTGGCCTACATAGGAAGACACTGTGGTCATCAGCAAGGAAGGCAGGGAGAGCTGCTGCTGGCTCCGCTGACTGAATCTCAGCTTCACCAGGAGAGTACAGAGAAGTAAGGAGATGAGTTTTTCTAGTCTGAACTCAGAATGGAAAGGGGGAATGCGCTCTCTTTTGCAGCAGGAGGGAGTAAGTTTATCTAATCTAAGAGCTTCCTGGTTTACAAAGGAATGCCCTGGAGCCAGTGACAAGGATGAGCACGGTGACATGCAGCCAATGTGAACACAGGTTCCAGTTAGCTTGGATGCTGGGACTGGGAGAGTCACACGTGGGTGGGTCCCTCCTTGGAGAGCAGTGGAGACAAGGGTGACCGCAGCCTGGCCTGGATCCTTCCAGTCACTGATCCTTCCTGACAGGGCCCCCACCCACCAGCTCCACTCCTGACTCTGGTCGCATCCCCGAGCCCTCAGGGACAGTGACTCCCCCAGCTCCTGGTTCCCCTACTGAAACCGAGGCTCCGCATTGCTGAGATTTTACTAGAGTGCCCAGCTGGATCCCACCTTTGATCTGGCTTCAAAAAATTAAAAAAAAAAAAAGCAGTACCAGGAGAGTAATTTTGCCGACCTGCTGGGAAGGAAGGCAGGCTGGAGGCAGGTCCTGACCAGCCCGACCCACTCCTCCTTGGGCCTGTCATCTGAAGGGGGCTAGGGGCCAAGGGAGCAGAAAGCCCTCTTTCCCCTTTGACTCCCCCCTCCCTTCTGGAGCGCTGACCTTGAGTTTGTCCTCCTTCCCTGCCCTGCCCACCTGCCTGCCAGTCAGAGAAAGGCTAAGAGGGACAGTACAGCTGCACCCCACCTTCTCCTGAATACAGGGCTCCCCACCCCAACCTCTTCCCTGGTGGGCTGGATTCAAGTGGTGCCCTGCTTGGACTGGCAGTGCCTCCGTCTCCTCCCCACCGTGCCCCGGCCTGGTCCTAGGGGTGCTGACCCACCACTCAGGGTGGGGCCTGGCAGTGAGTCTCTGTCCACCTGGCTGGGCACCCGAGACATTACTCAGTTAGCTGTCTCAGCGCCAGCTCTTGTCTTGGGAGGCTGGACTAAGGGGCGTGGAACGGAAGGCTAGGCTGGAGAGAGGGTGGGTCAGCCTTTTATGGGGCTTCCTCCCCGTCCCTCTCCCTGTGGCGCTGCCAGCCTGGCCCAGGATTTCCATCTTCTGGCAGCAGCCCCGCCCCCTCCCAGTTCAAAGGCTCTGGATCTCCACCTGTCCCACGATGCTCACCGGCCCCTTTCAAGTGGTTTGCAGTGCACCCCTCCCCCACCCAGCTGAAATTTAGGGCTTCTCAATACAGGTGCAGGGGACGTGGGGGACCAGGATGATGGGGTGCCGAGTCCAGAGTCAGGGAGGAGACCAAAATACACCCTTGAACCAACTAAACTGCCCCCAGTGTGGAGCCCTAGACACAGATAATCCTGCCACGGGTAGGGAAGGAGCCAGAGGTTTGGCCCAGGGGAAAACTGGCAGCTGAGTTGAGTGGGCAAGAACTGAGGGTGTGGGGCTGAGTCAAGTGCCTTCCACTCCCGAGAGTCCCAGCTCAGCTTTTTGGCTCATTGGCTGATCCGAGAGACCGCCGCTGAGCTCCGGGGTTTTCGTTGTTTGTGTGTTCTTATTGGGCCATCCTTATCTCCCTTCAGGTAACACTCCTACCCTACGGACACACTCTGAAAGCACTCCCTAAATGTTGAGACTCTTCCCGAATTGTCGGGAACCCAACCGCACTCCTGCCCCCACTTCCAGGCCACTGTTGCCCTTTCCTTGTCTGGGAAATGGGACCCTGGGAGCTTGAGCCCCACGGTCCCCAGAGGGAGGCACTCCTGGAGGTTGTCCCCTCTTCCTCCCCACCACATAGCCCCAGGCACCTCTCCCTGACCTGAGGGCAGAGAAGAGTCCAGGGTAGGGGAGGAAGTTGGGAGTCACCTGGTGGGGCGGGGTCCCCGCAGTGATAACCATCTTTCTGGCAGCTCCAACCTGTTCTCGTGGTGAGTAATTTTTTTTTCCTAGAGGAGAAAGGTGAAGGCTTTGGTGAGGAGTTACCCTGGCTCTGAAGTGTCCTCACAACTTCCCCAGGTCCCCTCCAGGCCTTGTGCAAGAGCTGTAAATCTCTCACCACCCACAGGCCTAGGGGGTGGGGGGAGGCTGCAGCTGAGACTTTCATGTTTGGAGGTTTTATGCGTTTGCTCCTCAGTCAGGCTCCACAGCTCCCGCCTGGGGCCTCTCCCCAGCCTGTAAAAATCCAGTCCCATAAATCTCAGCTGCCCCCCAGAGGCTAGCAGCGTTCCTCCCACTCCACCCCCTACTCACAAGCATCCCCCCACCCAAGAGACAGCAGACACAGAGCAGCCGCAGGGGATGGGGAGGGGGCAGAAAAAGTTCTGAGCAGGGCACAACAGTTGGGTGAGGGGTTTTCCTCTCTTGCTGCAGCCTAGCTGGGTCTTGACCCTGTCACTGGGTGATCTGTTGCGGCAGCTTCCAGCGCTGGACGGGCTTCTGGGGAGTCCCTGATGGGGAGCCCCTGGCCTCCACTGCCTGCCGGCATCCACCTGAGCCTCCTGAGACAGGTGGCTGTCTGTCTGCCAAGCCCCCAGGTGCAGTCAGAGGTGGCAGGCAGCCCAGTGACTATGCCGCTCTCCTGGATCAAAAATGGGGAGCCTGAAGAATGGGAAAAGGTTATCATGGCTGAGACCCAGAGGGATGACCTGCATGGTCCAGGGGGATCAGAAGTAAGACACAGGTCGCAGCTTCGAAGCCTGATGGGGGAGGCTGGACACTCACCCTGGACCGAGGGGAGAGACAGGGTCTCAGGTTGAAGGCCCTGGGGAGTCTCAGGGCAGGGACAGGCAAGGAAGGGATGGGCTGGTGTCCGGTACAGGAGGGGCTCAGGAAGGACCAGATGAGAGCTGCAGAGTGTGCAGGGTGTTTCCCAGAGGAGGGAACAGTCTGTTCAAAGACTCCCAGGGGGAGAAGACGCAGCCTGGGAGGCAGGTTTGCCAGGAATGTGAGGAGCCTGTGCTTGGCTCTGCCCTTCCTAGAATCAGAGGTAGGAAGAGAGGAATAGCTTTCCTGCTGAAGGTCAGGAGAGGCAAGGTGGGCGGTGGGAGAGAGGGCTGGGGGGAGCGGAACACAGCCTCTACAGCAGAGGATCTCCCATCCTGGGGTCTCACTGACCCTCCTGGCTTTCAGGGCTCTCTGGCCCAAGGTTAGAAGCAAGTAAGTGCAAGTGTTAGTCACTCAGTGTCCAACTCTTTGCAACCGCATGGACTGTAGCCTGCCAGGCTCCTCTGTGCATAGGGATTATTCCCACAAGAATACTGAAGTGGGTTGCCATTTCCTACTCCAGGGGATGTTCCTGACCCAGGGATCAAACCTGGGTCTCCTGCACTGCAGACAGATTCTTTACCATCTGAACCACAGAGAAGTCCTAAGCTTAGAAGGGGTGTCCTCAAAATGGGAAGGGAAGAAGCCATCCAGCGTAGGTGACTGTGCAGTCTCTGGCTAAGACCCAGGTAGACAGGTCAGGTCCATTATCCCCAAGAGGAAACAAGAAGAGCTGTGTTCAGCATGGGCAATCTCGGAGAAACCCTTGGGAAACCCAGCTTCTCTGCCCCAGAAATCATCTCATCCACCCCCCACCCTGCTTCCCCCCATGTGGAAATTCAGCCTGACTTACATCCCATCTCTTCACTCCCATCGCCAAGCTAGGAAAGTGCTAGTGACTACAATCATTCAACATTTATTACATGCCAGGCTTACATGCTCTAAGTGCTTTGTATGTGCTTAGCCCCACTTTACAGATGAGAAAGCTGAGGCACAGTGAGCTTAAGTAACCTGCCCAGAATCAGTAGCTGGATAATGGCACAGTCAGGTGCAGCCTGGCTTTGGAGCCCGTGTTCTCCTCCCCTGCCCTCTACCTCAAGGTGCTGCGGCTGAGGCCAGAGCAGAGAGCATGCCTGCACTCCTCCTGACTCCCACAGAAGCCAGGGGGTGGTATCCTCTTTCCCAGGTTAGGAGCAGTGTGGCCTACCTACCATTCTGGTCCCCTCTGGGGCCCTTTGCCTCCCCAGGGATGCCTATTGCAGAAGCAGTATCATGGACTAGCAGCTGACTCCCACTGGATGCCTGCTTCCGCTATCACCCAGCAACCATGGGGAGGCTGAAGTAACAAAAGTGAAACCAACTCAGCCGGTTTCCCGCCCCCACCAGGGGAAGAGGGAGCAGCCTCAGCTGGACAACAACCAATTAGGCACTTTTTATTGCCCACATTGAGGACTGTCATAATCCCCAGAGCTTGGCCAGGACGAAGAAGAGGAAATGGGATGGGACGGAAGTCCAAGATGCCTTCAGAGTTCATGCTAGCCATCTCTCTTCTTTCAGGTGGGAGAATGTTCTTCCTTCAGGAGAGGCCTGCAGCTGGGGAACTCAGAAGGTCTTTGTGTTTCACAACAATTCTTCAGCCTTGGAAAGGGGTTTTCTCTTGTCCTCGGGGAAGAGGAATCCCAAGTCTGTTTATTCCGGGGATAGGGTCGGCAGGGACCTAGGCTCACACCTGGGACCTGGACACAGACATGGAAGCCTCTGGCTCGTACCAGTGGGATGTTGGCATTAGGGATCAGGAAATTGCTGTTTTTTCAAGTACAATCTGACTCTTCTCTCAGATCACCAGTGCCCTCCTCCAGGCTGAACATTCCTCAAGACAGGTGTTTTGGGACTTCTGGTGGTCCAGTGGCTAAGACTTCACCTTTCAAAGCGGGAGTGTGGGTTTGATCCCTGGTCGGGGAACTAAGATCCCACATACTTTGTGACCAAATAAATCAGTAAATAAATAAAACTCTTTTAAAAAGAGATGTCATCCCAAGACAGGGCCAGGCGTTTGTCCACTGACCCTTCCCTCAAGTGCTCAGAGCCTTATCCACAGTGGGCACCCCACCCCCTGCTGTCTATCAAACAATGATTCTGCCTTTGGCCTAAAGGGAGACTGGGAAATGTAGCCATAACCTTCCTCATCTATAAAATGGAGTAATAATAAGACCAACCTTAGGGTTTGTTGTGAAGGTTCAACCAGAAACTGTGTGTGCTTGATCCACAATAAGAGCTCGGTAAATGAGAGCTTTCATTAGCTCTTTGGGCAGCTGGCAAAAGGGAAGAGACGCCTTCTTGGGCAGCAGCTTTCTGCCAATCAGAAACTAGATGGGACCCCAGTCTCCTAGGTTTAAATGGGAGTAGCCAACACCAACCAGCCTGTTGGTTCTGTGTGGGTCTCTGCATGTCATTGCTTCAGAATACTGGGGAGAGGTGTGGTGGTTTCTTTTTCTTTTTTAACCACACTGCATGGCTTTTGGATCTTAGTTCTCTGACCAGGGATTGAGCCCGGACCAACACAGTGAAAGCACGAGTCCTAACCACTGGACTGCCAGGGAATTCTCAGGCATATGATGGTTTCTTTGCTAGGGTGGTGGTGGTCTCAAACCCAACAGAGATGTTCATTCAGCATAGGCAGGAGGATGGACACAATGACCTCTCCGAGACCATGGATTCTAAAATCAGTTGAAGGAGGTGAAAACACACCCAAGCTGAACACACACATCTTCTCTGTTGTGAATCGAGAAATGCCCCTGAGTTCAGAGTGGTCCACAGGCTGCTTCCCATATTAATACTGCATCTTGTCACGTGGAAGGGGACTTTGGGGTTGACAGGTTGACAGATGTCAGGAGGAAAAGGAGGCACTGCCTCCCCAGCTGGTTCTGCCCTGAGTAAGGACCCTGGGTGGGGCTGGGCAGGTTGACACTTGGCTTGGAGCCAGGGCCCTCAGGCGGGCAGGACAGGCCAGTGGGAGGAGAAGGGAGAACCGTGACAGTCCAAAAGAGATGGGGCAGACCCTCTGCCCTCTGTCTTGGCCTCCAAGGAAGAAGCAAGTGGGAAGGGGAAGAAAGGCAGGGGGGGATGAGGCACTTTTAAAACTCTTGGGGGAAAATGCTTTTTCTTTTTCCTTCTTTTCAAATTAAAAGTCTCCCCCACTCGGAAGGAAGCCTTTCTCATAAGCTCCTCTCACTCCCTGGGTTTACCTTTGGGGTGATCTGTTTACAGGACTGGAGAAATGAGTGTGCCTGCCTTCCTCCACCCTCATCCCTCCCCAGGGCTGGCTGTTGGCTCTGCCTGCCAGTGGGCAGGGTCCTGTGCCCAGCACTGGGAATAGGTCCAGAAGGAGACTGTTTCAGGGAGCTCTTGGTTAGGTAGGGGAGACATGGTTCTAGACCACAAAGATTTCCCAGTCTGAGGGGAAAGACAGAACACATCCCTGATTCGTCATCAGAGTCCAGAAACAAGGACATACAGCAAATGAATGAAATCTTGAGGTGGTGCTGGAAAGATGGGGAGAAAATCCAGCAGAGGGGCTTCCTAGAGGAGAAGGTGAAGGAGATTTAGGGGGAGAGGCAAGTGAGTGTCACTTATCCTTAAGCTATGCCCATTTATCTGAAGAAGAAACTGCCTGAGACTTCACGGTAAATTTCAGCTTGGTTTCCAAATACCCCCTTTTTCCCAGGCTGGGGGAGGTTGCAAAGATAAGGTGCAGAGGAGGGGAAGCGGCAGAGAGCCGGACAGACCCGAAGGGGAGGGGGTAGGGGAGTGTGTCATTTGGTGAAGTTCCTCCCTGGCCCATGGATGACCCAAAGTCACTGAAATGACAGAGAGAGGCAAGTTGAACAGGTCCCTGTCTGGTGAGTCAGGGAGCCGGCTGGCCGTCTGATCCTATGAACTAAATCCCCAAATCTCTGGGATTTTAAAGGCTCCCCGTGTCCAGTTTTGACCACCACGTAGGAATCTGCCCCCTCCCTGACCCCCTCCTCTTCCTGCTCTCTGGCTGCTCTCTGACCTCCAAGCCTGGGGCCTGAGGGACCTGTTCTCTCTGGAAGGCTGAGTTACTTCTCCCCCTGACCAGATTTGGGGTAGACCTGGATCAAAATGTCAGGATGAAGAGGCCATGCAGATGGGCACAGGGCAGGGGAGGCCAGAAAAATCTGTTGTCCAGCTGCTGAGAGACCTGGTGACTGCTGGATCCCACTCCAGTAAATTCCAGTGGAATTTACCCTATTTAAGAGAGTGCCAGGGGCGGGAGTATGTCATGGGAGAGAAGGAAGAGTTCACAGGGGTCCCTGGAGCCCCTCTGTGTGGGTGTTAATTACCATTAGAGGGAGATCATTAGAAACAAACACTGCAGGGACTTTCCTGGCGGTCCAGTGGTTAGGCCATCCAGGCCTCTGCGCTTCCACTGCAGGGGCCTGGGTAAGATCCCTGGTAGGGGAACTAAGACCCCACAAGCAGTGTGGCAAAAAGAAGGAAAAAAAAAAAAAAAAAGAAGGAGAAGGAGGAAGAAATACTGCAGGGAACCAGACCCTTTGGCTCTGAGTCTGACCCCTTGGGGACATCAGGAATCTCCCATAAGTCCCTGCTCTAGGGAGGCCTAAGCCAGGCCAGCCCAGGGGGCTCCCCAGACACTTCCAAATCCAGACACTTGAACTGTGTGGCCTCTCCATGGGAAGGACCTCCTGAGGTGGTGTCTAAACCATCCCCCTGTTCCCAGGCACATTCATAGGAGTGGGTCTCCTTGGCAGAGTCAAAGGTTCTGTATGCCCCATTCAGAGCAGGGTGCGGCATAGGGGAGCAGGACACGAAGTCCTCCACTTTGTTGGAGGTAGACCCTGAGCCCTGGACGCTTCTCCCCCAGGCTCCAGGAGCTGGCACCGCAGGCCTGCGCCCGACTGGCGGGGGAGGCTTGGAGCCTGGCTGAGCCCCAGTCTTAGGAGGGAGGGAAGACGGTGGCGAGGGGGTGGGATGTCTCTTCCGCCTGGTAGATTAGTGACTCTGAGACAGGAGAGGGCCTGTCACCGGGCCCATAAATAAAGCAGCTGAGTCTCTCCCTCCATCTGTGTTTATCTGTCTGGCCTTGAGTTTCCGGGAGAGGAGATGTCTCCGCACCCCCAGCATCAAACGCCAGGCGCAGAGGGGAGGGGGGCAGCTTCTTCCCTCCGCTCTCTACCTCTACCGTTTCTGCTTCCTCAAGCCCTTCCTCTCAGCCCCTCTCTCTTTAGCATGGTCACTGACTCCAGGAGGACCTCTGAGAACAGGAAGAAGGAACAGGTGGGGTGGGGAGTATGGCCTGGGGTCTGTGCCAGACGGCTCTGCCATCCCGCCCGGTTGGTGCTGACCCTCCATGGACTTCAGAGAAGGTGCCCTGCTCCCCATGGGAGGGGAAGGGCAGGAATCAGCAGGCTGCGGTGGAGCAAGGCCCTCCTCAGGAGAGGGAGCCAGGCCTGCTCCTTAGGAGAGAGGGACCGTGAGGGACCAGCTAGCCGCCCTGAGGAGATCCTGCACCTCCGCTCAGACCCCCCGCTCATTCTTCCTCTCAGCACTCTCCTCCCCTCTTTCTGCCTCCCAGGGGCCTCAAAACTCCAGGATGTTCTTAGAATTCAAAACATACCACCAGGGATTTATAAAAGACTTTTGAAACATTAATCTTTTTTTTTTTTTTTCATACTTATTTACTTATTTGGCTGCATGGGGTCTTAGTTATGGCGCACAGGTTCAGTAGTTGCAATGCGTAGGATTTAGTTCCCCAACCAGGGATCGAGCCCACGTCCCCTGCATCGCAAGGCAGATTCTTCTTCTCTTCTTCTTCTTTTTAATTCTTTAAATATTTATTTATTTATTTGATGGCTGCAATTTGTCTTTGTAGCACAGGTTTCTCTAGTTGTGGAGACTGGGGGCTACTCTCTAGCTGTGGCTGCTTTTGTTGTGGAGGACGAGCTCTAGGACCTCGGGCTTCAGTAGTTGTTGTACATGGGTTCAGCAGTTGTGGCACACAGGCTTAGCTGCACTGAGGCCTGTGGGAGCCAGTATCTCCTGCATTGCAAGGCAGATTCTTCACCACTGGACCACCAGGGAAGCACCCCCTTTTTAAAAATTTTATTTATATATTTTTGGCCACACCCTGTGGAACTTCCCCAACCAGGGATTGAACCTGTACTCCCTGAATTGGAAGGGTAGAGTCTTAACCACTGGGCTACCAGGGAAGTCCCTACCAGGGTTTTCTATCCCCAGACCACTTGCATGGATATCACTGGGCAAGGGGAGAAATGCTTGTCTAAATGCACATTCCCGGGACCTCAGAGACTGCCTAAATCAAGAGGGGCTTGGGACCTTTTGTTTTAGTGAGCATCGCAGGTGATGCTGGTCTAATTCAAGCTTGAGAACAACCCCCTTGTGCTAAATGAGGGCGGGCACTCCTCACCACACCTGCAGGCCCAGCTCAGTTCTTGGGACACAGTAAATGTTCAATAAACGCCTGTCAACTGAATGTATTTCTAGCGATTACTCCTTCTTTCACTCCAGCTTTCTTCCCTGGCCCTCTCCAACCATCCCAAATCTACACTTCCTACTTTCTACTGAGGTGGTAACCTGTCAGCCAGACCCCTCAGTGTCACAGGTCTTTAAATAGATGTCGCCTGCATTTATCACTGGCACTCACAGAAACACTCTAATAGCAGGGATTTTAGGTTCGTGAGCAGATTGGTGGGGAGGACCCACTGGGGCAGGTGAGGCCCCGCAGAGTCGACTTGGGGAACCATCTCTGTCACTCAACTACAGGGAGTATGGTGGGGTTTGGGGCTCCTGTGCAGAGGGCAAGGAGTGGCAGGAGCCAGAGAAGGAGCAAGTCATAGAGAAGGAAAAGTGTATTAATAGAAACTGTGTGAAAGAAGCCCCACAGGCTAGATGAGGTCCAAGGAAGAAGAGAGCATACCTGTTGCACAACTCAGGTCAGTGGCCTTTGGAATCTTCCAAAGGCCCCAGCATCCCAGCCAGGAAAGCATTCTATCTAAGCCTCAGTTTCTCTGAATTGCGAATCACCACCTCTGGAAAGAGAGGCAAGTCTCCTTCAGATGTGGAGCCTCTTTGTATCAGGTTTGCATTGCATTTGCATTAATTTTCTTGGGCTGGACCAACAAATGTAGTATACGAATTAATACCAAGCGGCAGGTTCCCAGGTAAGGAGTCTCTCTGAGGTGAAGGCAGAGAAGCTGTGAATGAGCGACACTCAGGAAGATTCATGCAGCGTCAGTGGCCCCTCCACCCCCTCAGGCTTACTCTGACAGGTTTTCCAGCCCCGGAGTAGAGAGGATAGACTAGGACTTTCGGATCCCAGACACTGCCGGCCCCAGGAAACCTAGGAGGGCAGTGAACAAGGGACCTCCAAGCATTCTGGCGGTGGTGAGGGCAGTTCTAATGAGAAGTGTTCTCAGACCCCCCAGGGCAGCAGAGAGACTGAGAGCCAGCCCCAGGATCCCACTAACAAGGCAGATGGCAAATATTTGCCCTGAGGTCTTAGAGAGGGATGACGGGAGGCAGGAGGCTAGGAGAGGAGGAGGGAGGGTAGGAGGCAGATTGCAGGCCAGTTTCCTGAGGAAGAGGCAGAACGACCCCCAGGCAGGAGAGGGAGATGGCAAAATCAGCCACCTGGCCATGGCACGAAGTTGAAGGAGAAGTTGAGAAATCAGCCAGTGAAGAGCTGGGAGAGGCAGACTGTCTGGGTCCCTCCTCCCCTGAGAAGGGCCCCTGCTGAACAAGGCTCTAGGCAAGTCAGGGAGGCAGAGTCCTCAACCCTAAGGGAAGGTCTTAATCTGATGGTAGAGACACAGTTCCACCCAGGTGGGGGCCTCTGTCCCAAGGACACCGTCCAGGCCCTTAGGAAGGCCCTAGTCCAATGGAAGAGACACAGTCATTGCCTGCAGCCTGTGCTGGGGGCAGGGGGCGGGGGCAGAAGGGGATATTACACACATTCTCAAAATTACTTAGGAGTTCTTTCAGCAACAATAACAACACAGCCAAACTTAGGGGACAAACAATGCCTTTCACAGACGGAGGGGCCCCAACATAAGGGAGCAATCAGTTCAGCAGGCTTAATCAGGAGAGGCTTCCTGAAGCAGATTCTGAGCGAGATTTTGAAGAGAGAGTCAGGGGTTAGGGGTTCACTCTCCATGGAACTGGAGCAGGGAAGGGTGGGAGCTGATGGGGATGAAGATGGGGATGGTGGTCTCAGAGGTCTCTGAGCAACAACACCAGATGGCCCTGAGACATATGGAAGAGCTTTATTCCAGAGGTGGTCCTTTGACATTCAGAGGAACCAAGCCCTAGAGAAGGGCTTGAACCTAGAGAAGTGACTTGAACAAGATAACCCAGCAAGTTAGGGGCTGAGACCAGAGACCAGATTTTAGGGCTCCTAGTCTGAACTCTTTCCCCTCCCACAGTTGGCACATGGATAACCTAGGGTTGTTGTCAGAAGGCTCCAGGAGCCCTGCCATCCTCCAGGTGGGCTCTTAGTGCAGGGGAAAGTACCTGAATTTCTTGAGGCCTCTTTTTCCCCATCTGTACTTTGGGCTCTTTCATCTAAAGAGGGGAAAGTCCTTTGCAGGAAGGCCCTAAATGAATCCAAGGTATTAACAGGACTTAACTAACAGTTTTCCTGTAGCAAACATGGGTGGGTGGAGAGTCGGGGGTGGGAGGTGGGGGGCGGGGGGTAGGGTCAGCGGAGGCTGAAGTACTCCCAGCTCATCAGGCATATCTCACTTCCAAAAGGGCCTGATCCGAAGATTTTTGAGGGGGGCAATAAAAGAAGACAAATTTGCATTTGATTTGCATATCAACTGTGTGAATTCCAGGTCTGGCCACGTGCTCTGGAATCTCCCTGGCTCCTGCTCCCTCCTCTGTGGTTTCCCACCTGCCTGGGAGCCTCCCGGTTGCCAGTTGTGTGGCCACAGCTGGGGAAGAGGGGTGAGGGGGGTTCAGATGCTGGCCACTGGCTTCCCCAGGACTCGCACAGAGTCTTCCGCGCCCCAGCCCCGCCCTGGGTCCTGCTCGCCTCGCTCTCCTGGGTGCCCAGGAGGCCTCCCCGAGGCCTTGTGGGAGGCTCCGGGCTGGCTGAGCGATGGCTCTAATCATGCTGAGGGCCTCCTACAGCTCTGCCTGCCCCAACCGGGACCCCCTCTGAGGGTAACCCAGCGGGAGTCCCTCGGGCCCCCCTGCCCGCGGGGGCCGGTGAGAGCGGTCCCTGCTCTCTCAGCCCCCGCGCCCTCGGCGAGGCCGGGTGCTCAGCGGCAGTGGGCCGGCGAAGGGCTGTCCCCTCCCACTGGAGCCAAATAATTGCCTCCTGCTTTGTTGTGTGGTGTCTGGGGCCCGGGGCCTCTCATTTGTGGGGACGTGCTGTGGCGAGAGCCTCCCAGCGTAATTACCCTCCTCCCCATCGCCGCCGCCGCCGCCACTGAGCCTCCTGCGTCCGCTGGGCCTTACTCACCCCCGCCGGCCTGCAGCTCCCCCCGCGGCCCAGACACAGGGAACTCCCCTCCCCGGTCCCCAAGTGTCCTTTCCCGGCAAACTACCTCTCGGCCTCCCCCAACCCACCCTTCCACGCCCGCAAGCCGGAGTGGGGAGGAGCAGTCCCGGCGATGGCCAGGGTCTTTGTCCGGGACAGGGACCTGAAAGGCTATTTCTGATCTGGACAAACCCCCACCCCTGTCCCTGCCCCGCAACCTGATCCAGGCCTGGGCTTTGGGCACGTGCCTCGCTTTGCGCAACATCTGGACAGGCGCTGCACCTGTCCGGACTCGCTCCCAGGGAGGGCTGGAGCTACCTGCGACCCTGATACCTGGAAGAAAACACTCCACTCTAGCCTCTTCTGTTTTTTTTTTTTTCCCCCTCCCATTTGCCATTTCTCAACCACCTGTTTACCCATTTGCTGTAAAGGAAAGGAGGAAAAGAGAGAGAGAGATTGAGAGAGAGGGCCTGAGGCACACCCAAAGACAAAGGAAGAAACAGACACACACGCAAAGAAACAGAGACTACGGAGAGCAAGAGGCACACAGAGACAAAGGACAGAGAAATGCAGAGGCCTTTACTTAAAACGGTGACACAAGAAGAAACAGAAAGAACAAACAAAATTAGAGAAAACAAGCTCCTTATTTCTTGTATTCTATTAAACCTTGGGTAACTCTTGGAGCATAGATCATTGAGGTTGAATGAAAGTTGGACTTGGAGGATGAAGGGAGGTAGTAAGAAGCATTGAGATGAGCCAAGACTTTTTTTTTTTTTTAATTGAAGTGTAGTTGATTTACAACATCATGTTAATTTCAGGTGTACAACATAGAGACTTAATATTTTTATAGATTATACTCCAATTAAAGGCACTACAAAATGTCTATATTTCCCTGTGATGTACAAAAACTCTTAAATTATGAAAAGACAGTCACATATCTCAAAGGTTGGCTCACAGTAGGTGTTCAATCCATCATTGTTGATGGCAGATGACCCCTCTCTTCTGAAGCTCCAACAACTGAAAATTTGAATGCCATTTATAGGGATGTAGGATGGACTTGAGGGGGACTTTTCAAGCATAAGAACCATTTGTCATTCAGCAAATATTTATAGAGCTCCTACTATGGGCCAGTCACTGTTTTGGGTGCTTCTGATATAATTAATGAACAAAACAAGGGTCCTTGAGAATACTTCAGAAGGTCAAGGACTCTGCCTGCTGGAAGGAAGCTCAGAAAAGTACAAATCCCTCTTAGTGTGTTTTAGTGGAGCTGCTTAGAGAGGATGAGTTCAACGGGTGCTGAGATTTGCCAGAAGACTAGGGAAGGTGGCTCTTGGCTCCAGGTTATGGAGACCGTCAATCAAACCAGTGGGCACCAGGTCTCCCCACTAAGTTAGGAGCAGGAAAGAGTGGGTCCCTCCTGAGGTCACATAGCACAGGCAGAGGTTCAGTGTCTGATATGACTGGGTTCTGGGCTACCCACTGAGAAACCCAGACATTTATGCCAACCAGACAATGTCAGGGGAAGCACCATCATTGTGTTCGTGCATTTCTCTCCTGGTTCTTTCCTTGGTCTCTTCACACACGTCTTGCCACCTCAGTTATCAGGAAGTTGTCCCAAAGGTCCAGCTCAAAACCCTCTCCCTCAGTGGCAGTAGAAGAAAGCAATGCCTCCTACCCTTTTCCAGGGTAGAGGAAAGACAAAGAAGCAAGGATGTCATTTGATGAGGTGGAGACCAAAGGCTTCTCCACGAACACCCCTCCACCTCTCCCCAGATACCTCTTTAGGCCCTGAAGCAGAGGAGGAAGATGAAAGGGACAGAGCTGACCTTAGGGGATGGGGGGGTGGAGAAGGTGGGAGTGGACTGGAAATGGATTTCAGGAGCAGACTAGAGGGGGTGGGGCAGAGGAAAGCAGAGATTCTGACAATCTCATTGGTTCCCTGGGCATCAAAGCATCCATTGGCTTTCAGCAAAATAGCACTGGTTAGCGTGTTAGTATGAGTATTGGGGGGGGGGGGTGGCCGGAAAAGGGGTGCAAGAGCCTCCCCCAGTGTGTTGACTCTGTACAGTTTCTTATCCCCCTTCTTATCCACACACGCACATACAGTCCAGAAATTCTCCAGGAATCTGGCCCCACTAGGTCTTCATTCTGGAGTGATCACTATGATCTTCTAGCCGAGGAAAGAGACCAATATGAGAGGTCCTTCAAGGATTCAAAAAGCATAGTTTTGGCTTGATATGTAAAAATCTTTTAATGCAAACATTTATTGAAGTATGAGATGCATATAGAAAGGTGGCTTAAGAGGAAGATAGGATATGTGGCTGATTTGTCTCGTTGTAAGGCAGAAACCAGCACAACATTGTAAAGCAATTTTCTTCCCATTAAACAATAAATTAAAAGAAAACAAACAAAAAGAGAAAGGTGCCACAAGTACATGATAGAAGTAAATTAAAAAATGAAGTGAAAATTCACAAAGTGAACACACTTGGGTAACCAGCACTCAGCTCAAGGAACAGAATTTGACCAGCACCCCAAAGCCCTCACTGTGTCCCCTCCAGTTATTAACCCCTACCCAGGAGTAATAGAATATTCTGACTTCGAAGAGCATATAGGTTTTTTTTTTGCCGATTTTTCGACCGTCATGTAAATGCAGTCATGTAGTGTGCTCTTTGTATCTGGCCTCTTTCACTGCAGGAGTTTGCGAGATTCATCCTTTGCTAAAGTTTGAACCCATCCATGAGGAGACTGATGGGATGTATCAGAGATCATTCCCTTTGGGTCTCAAACTCAGGCTCCCCTGAGATCCCTTTCTGTATCCCCAGTTCCCAAACAGGAAGAACACTCTGGGAGACCTTGTTCTCTAAGGGCTCCTATCCAAGCAGGGATCTGGGAACTGCTGGTCCCAGACCACACCCCTCTAAAGGGACTCAGAGGAAGTCCCCAACCTGGGCAGGGTTAATTAGATGGCGCTTTGAGATCTCAGGATGAAAGGACTGCCTAGGGCCATTGTCCTTGGCCTGTTGTCCAGCTTGGCAGGGGAGGGGAGGAAGTACGCTACCCCCTCAGGCCCAGGGATGGGGCATCAGCCTATTGGGGTTGGCACCGCCAGGTTCTGGAGGATTCTCTGCTCTGAGAAGCTCCTGCCCAAAGAGGCAGGAAGCCCAGGGCCGGGAGACTGGGGAGAGGGGATTCAAGGGCCCACGCCCCTGGGGTCTGCCTCCCTGCCTCCCGGGCAGCGCCCAGACAGCCCGGCTCTGGTGCCGTGTGTGGTTTCAGGATAAGCTGCCGATGCCACCCAGAGCGCCCTGCTGACAGACAAGGATCTCACCCGCTTTCAAAGACGCCCTTTCATCTGCCAGGGCTAATTACACCTGCAGAGAGGAGGAGAGGGCACTGGAGCCAGCCCCCTCCCTCTTCCCCCGTCCCAGCTCCCAAGCCCCCTGCCTCAGGAGCCCTTCTCCTCCCTCCCATCTGCCTGTTCTAAAGCCCCAGCAGCAGCCTCAGCACCTGCCAATTATGGCTCCTCTAGTGACAAGTGGCCCTGACTCCTGGGAGGGAGGACCCGTGAGGTCAGCTGGCTGGAGGGTGGGCCTGTGTGTGTACAAGAAGCTTGGGGCTTGGGGGGTCTGGGTGGCATTAGGAGGGTTGCTGAATGGCTCTAGAGAGTAGGTCCTGAGAGTGTGAAAGTTCAAGTCCCCAGCGGAGGCAGTTTAATGGTGGCCATGAGCACCTGGGCTCTGACTCAGGAAGCTCTGGGTTGGAGTCTGTGTTCCATTACCTTATCAGCTGCAAGACTTTCCTCTCATTTATTCAAGCCTCAGTTTTCTCTCCTGTAAAATGGGGATATTAATACCTACCTCACAATGATTGTGAAGCCCTGAGCCTTTAGCAGGAGTGCATCTTTAGAAAGGGAAAGATGCCACACTATGTGAAAAGACTCTCGGGACCCCCAAGACTGAGTAAGTCCCCATAGTACTTGATGTCTACTCCTCTGCAGCCCTTAGTGCATGCTTGGCAACAACCTGTTTATTGGTCTGAGTCGCCTATCCCGTCACCTTGCAAATTCCCTGAGGCGCCATATTGGATCTGCCTCCAGCCCGGTGCCCAGAACACAGCAGGTGCTCACTATAGGGTCTGCAGGTGAGGGAGGGGGAGTGTGTGATGGAGGCACATGAGTGCAGGTCTCCTCTGGAGTGAGGGTCTCTGCGTGAGCATGTGTGTGACCACTGCAGGTCACAGTGACACCATGAGGGAGTATGTCCGTCAGCACCAGCACACGTGGTCACTGTGGGCCGACAGGGAGTGGAGTGACTCCGTGGTATCTGTCTGTGTTTGGTTCTGAATGAGCCTCTCAGTGAGTGATGATCTATGAGAGTGTGTGGATGAGTGCAAGTGTGTGTGTGGGTGTGATGGCAGAGGATCGACGTGACTGTGTGTGAAGTTGTGTCTGGAGTCTGAGGGTGGTGGGGGCCGCATACAAGTCTGACTGAGCCTGAGGGTTGGTTTAGGGTTTCCAGGGGTGATGAGGTCTTTAGAGGAGCAGAAAAGGTCCCCAACCAGGGGCTTCTTCCTTCCCAGGCCCCTCACCTCAGGGCTGGGAGGGAAACACCGTGCGAGCCCACTCCCTAACACCACAGCCCTCCTCCCTGTCCTGGTCCGTGGGAACAGGTGAGGTGCTGGTGGCGAGTTTCTTTGGGAGGCCTTGGAAGCTCAGTGGCTCCAGGGGAGGGGGGCGGAGGAGGGTCAGAGCCCCCTCCTGCCCTGCCCTAGCCCTGACTGGCTGTAGAGCCAAGCAGTGATCTGCCCTTGCATGGAGCCCTGATTCCACACTTCTAGTGTTGGCTGGGGGGCTCTATACTCAGAGCCTTATTGGTCCTACTACCCCAAAGCAAGGGAGTTCTTGGCATCTAACCCAAATTTTCTATATGCCAGGCCCACCCACACCCTGCCCTCCCCTTGTCAGCATCCTTACATGGACACAAACCACTGATGGTGGATACCCTGGATGCTCAAGTCAGGGGGCACCATCGACATCACATTTTTGCCCCTTTCCTTCTAAGCGTCATCATTTCTCTTCACCTCCCCACGTTCCCTCCTCTGACTCTATGCATCTCGGGAAACACAATTGCCCAAGCTCATCCTGACAGCAGGTCCTGCTGGGAGTCTAACTGATTCTCTTCATGTTCTCAGGCCCTGTTTGGGGGCGGGTTCCAGGCGGACCCCACTGGAACAGCGTGATGAGACGGGATCTGACGGCCGGCTGAGGTCACTGGCCACTGAAGTACGTCAGCAGAGGGTGTGTATGTCCCAGCTGGCCACACAGCCTCCTTTCATCCTTTGTTCTGCCTGCCCGGCCCATTCCCACCACGGATTCTTGGATTCCCAGCGTGGCATGTCCGATGAGCCAGAGTCTTCGCCCGGACATGATTCTTTCCATGCCCTGCCCTCTGCTCATCTCCTCCTCCCTGTCTCTCTTCCAGCCACTTTCAGGGTGGAGGGGTGGGGGCAGTTGCTTGCAGTCTGCCCCCGCCACCTCCACCATCGCCCCTCTTCTTACCAAGCCCCCACTGGCCACCAGGGGAATTGTGGTCAGACACAAGGAAGTTTGTTTGTTTGTTTTTTTCACAAGGAATTTTTATCAGGAGTATCATGTGGCAAGGCCCTACTTCCCTTGGGAGCAAGGGAGCGCTGGTCAGTGGGTTGGGAGGGAAGGGAACACGTGTGCCTGGGCAAAGAGTGGATGGGGGACTTCTCCCTTCAGCTCTTCATGTTGTCCCCGGCACCGTTCACCACAGATGTCTGGCTGCTCCTGTCTGGCAGCCAATCCCCAAAGATTTCTCCATTCACCCTGGCATAAAACTGGGTTTCCCACATCCTAGAAATGGTTGTTCACATTGGACCCTGCCAGCGGCCTGTCTGACCCCGTAGTTGTCCTGGCTCCCAGCTCCCTCCCAGGCGTCACGATGCTGCCCCAGCCTGAGCCCGTCTTCTTCCTTGTCTCCAAGTCTCCAAGTATTCTGTGGCTTGGATCTTTCACTCCAGGCATCTCCTCACGTCTTCCTTCCCCTTCTTTTCCAGGGAGTCCTCACTCGACCGTGCTTCCTCCTTCCTTCCCTGCCCCTTCTCCCCAGTCCTGATGCCCTGTTTTCTCAGCCAGAGTCTGCCCGGGTGTGCACTGAGTCTTGCATAAGTAAGCCAGGAGCTCCCTGAGGATGGGGCCTGTACCTCCCACCTCCCTGACAAGAAACACACCAGGGATAGGAACCTTGATATTTTCCTAATTTCCAAAAAAACTCCATGAGGGCAGGGCTGGGAAAAGTGAGGGAGGGAATTAGAGGGAATTATCAGGAGCTGATGGGAAAGAATTGACAGGAGCTGAAGCACAGATAAGAACGGAGTCTCCCTGAGCCCTGGCTCCGGAGCAGGGCAGAGAAGAAGAAGGAAGAGTCTTGAAAGTTGAGAGGGGAGTGGCGGGGTGGAAAGAGAGACAGTCTTGGTGGCTTCTCTAGCAGGTCTGACAGAAGGTTCCCTGGAAGAGTTTACCAAAGTGAAGGCCCAGAGAGGTGATGTTTCCTGCGGAAGCCAGCCCTGGGGGTCAGTTGTTGAGATGGAGGGAACCTGTGTAACTGGTCCCTGTTTCTTGAGCCCTATAAACCTGGCAGTATTTGGATGCCACGGGCTCACTACGGCCATCCCAAGTCAAAAAGTTCTCACTGAAGTCTCCAGGCATCCTCCAGTCTTGGCCCAAGAGAACCCATTGGGTTCTAATCCTGGATCTGCCATTAATTAGTTTGCTGAGTGATCTCTGGCAAGTCCCTCCACTTCTCTGTGCTTCCCTTTCCTGTCCCCACCTCTCCATCCCATGAACAGGTGCTTGAGGGAGGAGGTGGTTAAAGAGTCTTTTTGCTGCCGGTGGTCAGAGCCTGTCTCTGGTCAGTGGAGGGGGTTGCCAAGGAGGACATAGCACTGTTTTCCTCCTAATGGGGACATTACTCTCTCCACACCTCCTCCCTGCTCCTCCTCAGGTGCCTTCTGGGCCCTGGGCCCCCTCCCCTGACACGCCCATCTTCCTGCCCATCTGGGGCCCTGCACGGGAGCAGGAGAAACCCTCTGGGAGAGAGACTAGCCCAGCACTCCTGATGAGCAATAATTTGTTTTATGACAGAAAAGGAAATTGTCTTCAGTTTCACAAGAGTGAAACGAATTCGTTTGAAGTAGTTTGCCCTGCGGCAGGCAGGAGAAGGTTTCTCCTGAGCCTGTCTTCGCACTCCTTCTCCCCCTCGCTCCCTCTTCCCTTCTAATTACTGCAGCTTCCAAGCTGTGGGCATGAGTTGATGCCAGGCTGTCAGATGCCAACTGCCCCAGGAGCTCACCTCTTGGGTGTGGATAGGGGGATGGAGCCACGGGAAGAAGGTAAGGTGGCTCTCAGTTCAGCTTCTGCCATACCCCAAGACTGGCACCACCATGGAGGGAGGAGGCGGGCCAGGGCAGAGGGCAGCTCGCCAGGGCCCAGGAGGGCCAACAATTCCAGGCTTGGGAGACCACTAGCACCGTAATGTCCAGGGAGGGGTCTGTCACGGCCTGGTGGGCTTTGCCTTATGGACCACCTGTGTCTCCTGATCAGCCCTCCTCCTCATCCTCTCTGATTGCAGCCTAGAAGTTGAACTCCTTGGTGGCATCTGGGCAAGTGAATGCACCATGGCTACCTACTGGCATCACAACTCCAAGATTCATTTGGGGGCAGCCAGGATGGAGAGGAGAACACCAGTAGATCACCAGTGCTCCCACTAAGAAGTCCAGTGGGCCAAAAAATCATGGGACCCTCCTAGACACATTCTAAGGTCCCCTTCCTTCCTTCCTTCCCTCCATCTATCCATCCTTCCATTCATCCATTCAGCAAACTCATAAAGCCTTCATAGAGTGCCAGGCACCTTTCCAAGAACTGGGAGGGAAATGATACACAAACCCCCTGTCTCATGAAGCCTGCTCTCCAGCAAGGGGTTTGTTTAGCTACAGAGGAGAGGGGCTGTGCCCAGCCTGGGCCTGGGACAGAGCAAACACTTATAAACATTTGCCCAATCTGAATCAGAGGTGACGCTACAAAAGTTCAGCTGGTGAAGGAAAAAAGGAACCCCTTGTTTAACCCCTTCCCTGCCATCTCCACCTCCAGACTCCCTTCCTCTCCAGGGAGTCCTCCTGCAGAGGTCCTGACTGAGGGTATGAAGCAGGAGCTGCTGTGTAGCAAAGCATGCAGACGCCAGGCTCCAGGCTGCCAACCTGGCCCCGCTGCTTGGCGCTGGGCGACCTCTAAAACAACAAACTTCATGTCTCTGATTCAGCACTTCCTGTTTGTCTTGATATTATCTCCTGTCCTTGAAGCCCACAGGCCCAGTCAGGGATAGGGTAAAGGGCTAGAGCTCTAGGGACTCCGAGAGAGGCAGAGGCTAGGGGACTCTCCCCTGGAGGTTTCTAGTCTGTTTCCAATGGCACCAGGCAGAGGTTAGTGGTCTCATGTTCCAAGGCCCTCAGTGAGGAGCCTGAACCCCTCCCTATCCACTCTAGAGGAAGTTTCTAGATTCTGGGTTCTGATTGTCGCAGGTTCTTGGAGCAATGATACACCTTCCCCTCTACAACTCTTGGTTTTCTGGACACTGCAAAACAGGGGGAATTCATGGTGGAAATCACCGCGATTCACTGACCTCTTTCATTTTCAACATGGCTGGAAAGTTCTTGATGTCTAACTTCAATGCCTTCACTAGCCTTTGGGGAATGACTCTGACTTTAGGTGCTTTAACCCCTATGTCTTACGTGTCTCAGGTTCCTGAATCAATATTGTAGGCTCCTTACAGATGAAGCTTCTTCTAGACTTTAAAATCCTGCTGGGACCAGCTGTCTCCCATAAAAGCAGTCCCCCACTGTGTGAGCATGTCCACCATGTTAGGCATCAAGATGGCGGCCCTGTGGGTGGTAGGATCAGGGCAAATTCCAGACAGGCCCCCACCCCGGCCAGAGGGGCAGCCTCTGCCACCCCCAGAGCTCCAGGTAATAACCTAGGGGCCACGCCAGGCTCGCCAGCACCTGAGCCACCGGCAGCAGATAATGACTGGGGAGCTGGGCAGGCAGAGCCAACCCCTCAATCAGGAAGCAAATTAAAAAGGGGAGGAATCTCCCAGACAGACCACAACAATGAGACCGGCCCCCTTTCCAGGGCACTGCCTGCCTTCCCCCTTCCCTGTCAGATTTCGCCTGCCAGGTCCTGAAACCTAGACCTCCCCTCTAATTCTCCTCTCGTGCAATCCAACTGGAGGTTGTCCGGATGACCCTGGCTGCAGGTTGGTGGGCAGTGCCCAGCTGGCCACAACACAGGACACTGGGCCTCTCAGTGAGCCACATCTGCCAGCCTGATCTTGGGTTCCTGACAGGGCCCTGGGCATAGTTGGGGGTGAAAGAGGAAGGGTCAGGGCATGCTTTTGTGATTTTGGTGCTCCATCTTGATGCCCCGCAAGGCAAACCCCGGGTGGCTGAGACAACAGGATTTATAGATAACCCACAATCCCTGGCCTGGCAACCCCTTCTCCTCTGCAATTCAGTTCAGTGCACCATCAATTTATTGCACACTCAGCACTAGTCATTGTTAAGAGATGCTGCAGGGATACAAAGAGGAACAGAAAAACTCCAGTCTCTCAAGGGGCTCGTGTGCTCACACACACACCTCTAACTGTATCACCCATCAGACCGTGTTCAACCCTCTGTATTTTAGGACTCTGGGGGAAAAAGGGTAACTTAGAGAACTGGGAAGTCTTCATAGATGAGGGGAATATATGAGTTGGGCTTCAAAGGATCAAATAGGAGCTCACAGACAGAGAAATGAGGAAGAGCATTTCAAACAAAGAAGACTATGGGGTGTAAAAATGTATGGACAATAAGGATGAGAAGCAGCCTCCTGTGGCTGGAGCCTGGGAAGTGAGAGGGGTGAGGTTGAAACGGTAGGCCAAGACCCGATGGGGAAATGGGGCTTAAATTCCAGGCCAAAGTGTATACCTGGTCAGATTTCGCCTGCCAGGTCCTGAAACCCAACCTTCCCCTCTAATTCTCCTCTCGTGGGATCCAGCTGGAGGTTGTCTGAGTGACCCTGGCTGCAGGTTCCCTGTTAGACTTCCTCTTATAGGGAATGGGGAGCTATTGAATGTTTTTAAACTGAGGCATGACATGATCAGCATCTGGTAAGAAGAACTGTAGCTGCCCACAGAGGGTCAAAGGGGATTCTGTTTTTTCTGCCTCTACTTTTCTCCATGGCTGCTATGTAGCCAGCCCTTTCTCCCAGCTCCCACTCACTATCTTTGCCCCTTTTGTCCCAAACAAAGAGTTTTGTCCAACTCTTTGTTCCAAGCAGGCTAACAGGGCAGAGCATTTCACTGCTCTAGCTCTCACTCCAACCCTTCATGTCCTTCCACCTCCATCACACAACTGGGGAGGGGGTGGGACAGCTGGTGGGGAAGCTGGGTTCACTTCCTTCATGGATCTTCGGGGATCCAGGCGCCTGTTGTGCTTTACCTCCTGACGCAGATTTCTGCCTTCACCACTATCCTCCTCAACTAAGGAGCTTCTGGAAGCATCGATTCCAGGGAAGTAGTTTTCCAGTTCCCTCAGCTGCGGCTTATGTGCCCTTCTCAGAGAAAGGCGCTGTGCTGAAGACCCTGTGGCATGAAAAGGACATGGTTCCTGCCCTCCAGGAGTCTACTGACCAGTAGGGAAGGTAAGACAACCCCATGGAAACAGCGTGTGGAAATCCATGCTACAGAAGTTCAGAGGAGCGAGGCAGTGACATGCTTCTAGGAGGTGATTCCACAGAGAAAGCACGAGCCGGGAGCGTGAGGATGAGAAGCTTTCTTGAGGGCATAGGCGGGGTGACGGGTGGAAACAATTGGAGCAAAAGTAGGAAGGCTAGACATGTTTGGTGAAGATTAAGTCCAGTGGGGGCTGGGCTGGAGGGTTTGAACAAGGACTAGTGCAAGTGAAGACTGTGAAGGTGATGGAGGCCAAGGAGAAGGTCTTTTTCTTTTTCTTTTTTTTAAGGAGGGTCTTAAATGTCACAGTCAGCACTGGGGAGCCACTGGACATGTTTGAGATGAAAGGCAGAGTGGCATTTCAGGATAATTAATCTGTTATTGGTCTGCAGGACAGTTTGGGTGGGTGGATACAGAAGTGGCAGAAAACCCCTGCTGCTGCTAAGTCGCTTCAGTAGTGGCCAACTCTGTGTGACCCCATAGACGGCAGCCCACCAGGTTCCCCGGTCCCTGGGATTCCCCAGGCAAGAACACTGGAGTGGGTTGCCATTTCCTTCTCCAATGCATGAAAGTGAAAAGTGAAAGTGAAGTCGCTCAGTCGTGTCCGACTCTTGGCGACCCCATGGACTGCAGCCCACCAGGCTCCTCCATCCATGGGATTTTCCAGGCAAGAGTACTGGAGTGGGGTGCCATCGCCTTCTCCGAGAAAACCCCTAGGAGACCTAAAAACGAATCCAAATGAGAAGTAATTCCTGGCAGCTATTCACCCTAGTTGGCCCGCTATCCCCCTCAGAACCTCCTACCAGTTAATAAACCCTTGCTGTGCTTTCTTGGGGAAAAAAAAAGTAACTCCTATCACCAAATTGGCACTTCCCTAGAACTTTCACAGATCAGTGCTCATTCATTCATTTGTTCATTCATTCATTCAATAAATATTTAAGCAAAATTTGTTGTTATTGTGCTCAGTCATGTCTGACTCTGTGGCCCCATGGACTATAGCTGGCCAGGCTCCTCTATTCACCCCAGTTTTACAGGCAAGAATACTGGAGTGGGTTGCCATGCCCTCCTCCAGGGGATCTTTTGACCCAGGGATCGAACCCTCATCTCCTGTATTGGCAGGTGGATTCTTTACCACTGTGCCACCTGGGAAGCTTTTAAGCAGTGCTTGCTAAGTACTAAAAACTGTTTCTTCATTCCTTTCTCCTCTCTGTCTCTATCTCTGTCTCCCTCACTTACTTTCGGCTTTGAAGACAAAGGTAAACTTTCACCCACACACGTCTGGGGACCTTAGTCCAGCCTCCTCCTCAACCCCTCCCCCACCCCCCACCCTAGCTAACCCAGTAGCTCTTGTCTTTGGAGCAGGTTTATGGGGGAAAAATGAGAGAAATAACCGCTGTAAGGATTTGGAGGATGGCATGAGGTAGGATAATCTGAGGGCAGGAGGGTAAGCAGCTTGGGCAGCAGAAAGCTCTTGATGGCAGGGAAAAGCAAAGTTGAGAGCTGAGTGTAGAGGGGACCTGGGATGTCTGGGGGAAGGAGGCTGGGGAATGAGGACAGAGGTGGAGAGAAGAGTGGGAGACAGGCCTCTGGGTGAGGATGGGGGCCAGGAGGGAGGAGGGACAAATTAGAGAGCTGGAGAAGGAAGTAGAGTCTTAGCAGCTAGAGGTGGGTGAGGGAGGAGGTGGGGACTGGGAGGCGAGGGCAGAGGAAATGGGCCCAGGCACTGGAGACAAAAGTCTGCGAGTCTGAGCCTCTGAGGAGCCACCTGGAAGGTGCAGGCAGCGGCAACATCAAACTTGGGATCGGAGGGTTGGCTCTGGGAGTGAGCTGGAACTGGGCGGGGGGTGTGTGGCTGGAGGGGGAGCTGAGAGCAAGAGAGGGGCTTGAATCTGCGATGAACCCTGCTGGGTCTTCGGCTTCATCCAGCACCCCCTCTTTCCTCTGAGCGCTGGAAGCCTGGGCTCCAGAGTCCCACCCCCCACATGCAGGTTGGGGCCCCGTCGCACCACCCACCCCCACTTTCCTACCTCGTCATTGGTGGGAAAGCACTTTGTTCCAAGGTGCGAATAGAGAGGAGGAAGGGGGTCTCCTGTCAGCTAGGGTCCAGGTAAACCAGGATCTGGGTAAAACCCCTCCCCGCAAACCAGTCAGGGTCTCCAGGCACTCTCTACTGATCGGAGAGCTGGGGAGGGGTGTGGGCCAGTAGGTCCAAGCCAAGGGCTTCATCCTTTTCCTCCTCCCAAATCCCCCACCCCAAGATTCTCCCATTTTGGACTGGACCTGCTACCTAAGCATATGGAACCGATTGAAAGAATTTGTATGCTCACCTTATAATTTATGCAAATCAACTCTGTAATTAACTATAATTTGGAGGCATCCTTTGGTATTTGAGACATTTATCCATGAGGAAATGCCCTAGTGATAATGCTCCCGTATTAACATTATTTACTCCACCTGTGTGGTCTCCTCGGCTTGTTTCCCCCCTCACTCTGATTTTCTGGGCTGGAAGGTGGGGAGGGACAGGGAAGCCCCTCCCTGGAGCCTGCCTCCATCCTGACGCCTGGGCTCCCCCAGGGAGTTGTACATGAGCCCTGTCCTCTTAATTTTGCCTGGGATTAAAGGAGAGGGTGCAGCCGTGACTCCTAAGCCCCTTACCACTCTACTCTCTCCTGCCTGATGGGTGGCTTTCTGATGAGCTTTTTTGCACTCTTAAGGGCCTCAATGTTCTCATCTCTGAAATGGGTAGAAGAAGGACCTGTTGGGGCCTTTACAGGATAATTACTGAAAAGCTAATGAAGGGACTGGGAATTCCCAGTCTAGAGATTTCTGGGGGTGTAGGGGGAGGAGCAGGACAAGAGTTCAGGGTGCAGACGCCCTGACTCACCCTGTGGGAGACTTGGTGGGGGAGGTGGTAGGCAAGCCCTGGGCTATTGGGATCTGTGCATGTGTAGGGGGTGCACAGCAGCTCCTGTTCCCAGTGCCGAGGGCACTGGGCAATGGTCAAGAATGGGATGTGGTCACATGAAAAGTCTCCAGGCTATTCTATGTGGGTCAGAATTCCTAGCTTAAGAGAGCTTTGGGAAACTGGTCTTAGCCTGTTTCATCTGCTTTCCCCTTCCTGATCTTCTGTCCTTCTCTCCTCCAGGACATGCTCCTGTTAGTCAGCGTGCCTAAACACACAACCACTCTACCATTCAGTTTGTGTGGTTGGGGACCATGTGGGTCCACCTAAACCCACCTCTAGGCCCCTTCTCCCTTTGTAGGCTGTGTTCCCAGCCTCTTCACTCTCCTGGCATTCCAGGATGGCGGACCTCCTTATAGAAAGTTCTTGGCTGGGCTCAGCCTCTGGTCCTAGGTGAACTCTTGTCCATCCCAAGCTGCCCCACCCTATCCTAACTCAGGGAGAATGTCTTCCCTTCCTATTTGACAATGAGAGAACCTAGATCCAAAAATGTGAATTACATTGGACCCTCCTGGCAGTTCTGAGTTGAGAAGTAACTGAAAGGGGAACAAAAAAAAGGAGAAGGAACAAGGCTCCAGCAGAGAATGAGAGACCCACCTTAGCTGCAGAACAGCCAGGAACACTGCTGGGGAGCTCTTCAGGGAGGGACCACTTGAAGGGGTGTGTGTGTGTGTGTGTGTGTGTGTGTTTGTGTGTGTGTGTGAGGTCTTAAAAGTGCCTTCTTTCTTTCCCCTGTCCATGGAGGAAACAAAAGGAGGGGGATGGAGTTGGAGAGCTCCTGCCATGCCAGCTCTTTCAACTGGCGATGCTCTCATTTCCTCCATCCTGGGAGAACGACTTTGTCCCTCTCCCATCACCTGTCCAACCTCTGGGGAGGGAAGGATGTCCAGCATCCCCCCATACCCACTCCAGCTGCCTCTTCCAGCTGAAATCCTCCTTTCTTGGCAGATGTCAGAGACTCAGATCTCAGCCCCACCACTCCCCCAGGACAGCCGGGGGCCACTGTTTCCTGGATTATCCTAAAAGCTTCCGAGGCCGTGAGGACTTGGCAGCTTCCCTGCCCGAGTCTCTCACCTCCCCCTCTGGATCTGACTGTTGCATCCTTTATAAAGCCTGACTCTTCCATCACCCCCACTTGCCCCTCACTGCTGCTGCCAACTCTGGGCTCCATGGACTGGTAAGAGGGGCTGTTTGTGTCCAGTTTAGGGCACCAGGTCTCCACTCCAAAGTTGGACTCATTGAGAAGGGGTTAAAAAGTTAGATTCTCTCTGAACTGGGGAAGGGAACATAAGAGGGAGATCTTGGAGGGGTCTGCATGGAGAACAAAAGAGGATTCTTGGAGGTCTCTGTACTGGGCTGAGATCTGACGGAGGATTTCATTTGGAGAAAACAGAAGGGCTAATATAAATGCAGGGCACACACTCAACCACATGGAAGTCCATACATGATAGCATATCTGCAAAAGTTGTAAGGGGGAAACAACCGTTCATGTCCTGTGAGGACCATCCTTTATGATGGAGGAGAGAGGACCAGCACCCCACATTCCAGCCCTAAAAGTACACACAGGTGTAGTGAGTACACACACATTTTTAGGCACACACACACACACATAGAGATGTACTAGCCTCAGTTGGGTTCATCTTTCAGAGTGAGAGTGATGCTAGGAACATTTGGGTTTATAACAGAATTAGTACACAAGTAGTGCATTGGGAAGACCCCCAAAGAGGGAAGGAGAAGGAAATAGCAACCCACTCCAGTATTCTTGCCTGGAAAATCCCAGGGATGGATGGAGTAACCTGGTGGGCTACAGTGTATGGAGTCGCAAGACCGAGCAACTAACGCTGAATGCTAAGTGCTTGGCCCTGGGTAGGCTCTCAGTAAGTGTTAGTTCAGTGAATAAAGGATGATGAAAGAATAACATCTGACTCGAGCTCTGGACTCAGTCCAGTTTCCCAGGAGCTTGGGAGAGGTGAGGGGGTGGGCAGGAGGGGATATGAGGAAGGTATTAGTGTCTGTGATCACCAGCTTGCTGAGTGCAACCTGAAGTAGAGAAGAGCAAGCAGCTAGGAGACCAAGAATCAGGAGACTGGGGTTCTGGCCCCTGCTCTGCTTCTAACTTGTGTGACTTTGAGCTACTTGCCTCCCCATTCTGGGATTTAATTTCAAAATGAGGGTTTGCACTGGACAATTTTTATGGGCAGAATAGCTTTGATATTCTCATAGTACAATCTCTACAGAGGGACACTTGAGGTTTGGAAGGGACCACAGCAGACCAATCCAAGATGGGACCGGTTTGTCCTATCTGAACATCAGGCTCTTAATGGCTCTGTGCTGGGGAATATTTTAAGAATTTCGTCCTCTCCACCTTCAGGATCTAGGGAGCCAGACTTCCAGGACCATCACTACTGCTGAGGCCAGATTGAACAGGGGGCAAAGTGTGTGCTTTAGAGCCTGACAGATCTGGAGTTGGTTTCCTTCTCTGTCTCTTAACAGCTCTGTAATCTTGGGCAGGTCATTTAACTTCAGCTTCCTCATCTGTACAATGGGGAGGGGGGGGATAATAACAACTACCTTGCTGCATGCTTATGAGAATTAGAGATGTTTGTGTGAAGCAACCGGAGCACAGTAGGTGCCCAATAAATCAATGCTGGTTATGATGAACATGGAGACCAACAAGGCTGCTCCAGCTACAAAGTGGATTGCTGACTATAAATGAGGCATGAGAAGGAGAGGAGTGGCAAGAATGGGAGACAGACACTTTTGGCAAAATCTGTTTACCCCCTCAGGGGGACGAGAAATGGCCCAAGCCCTGGACAGATCTCGGTGGGCAGCGTGCTTCAACTATGAAGTGAGATATCAAGGCAGTGGGCAGGGGCGATCTTGGCAGTCACATTAGACTATGAGCATCATTAAGTAAGGAAACTCACAGCAAGTGGGACATTGAAAGGGCTGGAACCAAAGGAACAAAAGCAGAGGGGGATCTGGAAGAAAGAAATTGTCCTGAGTCAGAGGCAGAAACCCAGGGAGGGCAGGAAGTGAGGAAGGCTGACTTTTCTGAGACAACTGCTCTGTTGTTGAATTTCACAATGACAATGAGCTCCAGGCAGATGGAGGGTCTTTGCTTCTGGGAAACTCAGGTGGCTATGGGTCAGGACCGGGCGGGGTTAAAGGGGGGCAGGGTGAAAGCGCGGTGGGATGTCTATCATCCAGGGGCAGTATACCTTTCCATGTTCTTTCCAGGGAAAGATGGAAACAGGAAGACAAGACAAGCTGGTGCCTATACATAAATGAGAGAGGGGCTCGGGTATCCCACCAAGAGTTAGATCTGTGCTCAGGCGTTAAACCAGAGGTCAGTGGGCTGTTGGGAGGACGAGGAGGGGGAAGAGAATTCCTAGGGGTCGAATCAGACTTAACCCAGAAATTCGAGTAGCAGGCTCTTCGATGTGAGCCTGTAACTCCGTTCCAGAGGTGGTTATGAACTCAAGTGCAAATCCAAGTCAAGATTTGCAGGCTGAATGCATGGAAATAAAACCATGTGGACAGAAAGGGGGTGTTCATTTAGCTGTGGCCACAAAGACCCAGAGCCGTTGTTGAGACTTGACATCTCAGGGGCCCAAGAGTCAGGAATGAAATCCCAATCAGAAAGTGCAATCCCTGACACCTGGGCGGCGCCGCTCGGCTTCCTAAGTGCCCGCCCGTCCTTTACCCCACAAGGGCGGCTGCTCTAACCGCATTTCACTCATGAGGAAACTGAGTCTCAGAGCAACCTGATTCACCAGATCAGCGTAGCAAATGCAGGGCTAGAGATAGAATTTAGATCTGTCAACGTTCAGCCCAAAGATCTTTGTGAATATACCTTAATCCAAGAAACATTTGCTGGGAACCAACTTATTTAATAATTATAACACTATAAACGATACCTTCCCTTTACTACAAGCTTACCAGGGGCCCCACGGGTTAAATGCTTTAGGAACATCAATTTCTCCAAGCCCCAGGAAACTCTCCCAAATTGTACCCAGGTTGTCCAGATGAGGAAACTGGGTCTTACAAACGAGGGATTTGCACAGATGAATCAAACACTGATTCTGGATATGAGAATGTGTATGTTTGGTGGTGGAGAACCGTACACAAAAAGATCGATTTTCAAGTGCCTTGTGGACTCAGTTTGGCAGTTTAATAGTTGCACTTACTATTCAGGACAGGTAAACCAACTGCGGTGGAACCGGGGCTCTATCTGTGAAAATGAATCAGCCTAAATTCCACTCAGGCTGTATGAAATAGATGTAAAGACAGAAACGAAATTTTAAAAGCAGATGGCAGAGCGCATGGGGAAAGCCAGCCGGGGCAACGAAAAAAATTAGGAAGTTGATCAGAATTCCCCCTGCAACAGAAGAGTCACTTCAGGAGGTCGAAGCGGCAAGTACGGGGAGGCACCCACTGGGAAGGGAGCCTCCTAACCCGGCGACCAGGCCAGGCTGGCGGGGAGGAGACGGGAACTCCCCGACTCATCCGCCCTGGTTATCTCAATCAACTCCGATCTGGACAGAAGTTTGCAGGTGGGCGTCGCAAACGCCCTGAAACTTTGCAGAGGGCTGCACTGTGCATTTGGTTTTCTCAGAGGAATCCAAGACCTTTCCCCAAAGTTATGGACCTTGGGTTTAGACATTCAGATGAGAATTGGGAAGGAGTGAGGCGAGGGGTCGCGCAAATCTTTGCAGAAGTGTCCTTTTCCCAGGCTATCCCGGTTCCTAACCCAGCTTTCACAGTCGGGTGCCCCAGAGGGCGAGAGGGGCTGGGCGCAGGCTGAGAAACTTCGGGTCCGAGGGGAACGCGACTGCATTTGAGACGCGGACCTGGGAGGCGCTGGGGTTGCTGCCCAAGGGTAGATGGAGAGTGAGAGCTGAGGGGGCAGGTAGAGACCGACCAGACGTGTGGGAAGAGGAAAGGAGGAGGTCGCTCAAAAAACGGTAAGTAGCCAGAGAGTCGGGAAGCAAGAGAGAGCGCAAAGAACCTGGAAAGGTGGTGGTCGTGGAGAGAAGCGGCTGGGGGAATGGTGAAGGAGGGCAGCGGCCAAGACCAACTTCTCACGGCCCAGGCCTGGGGTAGACCGGACACATACTCGGCTCTCAATCCTGTTTCTTTCTTTCCTCTCCGTTCTGGGGCAGCTCTGCCCAGCCGGGGTGGACGGGTGGGTGGAGGGCCGTCGAGGCAAACGGCGCCCTAGGGTGACTCGGTATCACCCTTAGGACCCACCTCCTCCTCCATTCCCGCAGGGTCTGAGTCCTGCGCGCCCGCCAAACTGAGCCAGCTCGAGGGCAGTACTCCGCTCGATGGGGCGGGCCCCAGAACCCGGGAGACACTCCGCCCAGGCCCCTCGCCCCAGCAGTGGAGGGGCCAAGGAGGAGCAAGGGAGGGGGCGGAGTGCGACCTAGTTAGAGATCAGCCCCCCACCCCCGCCCGCCCGCCCGCCCTCTACCCCGGGCCAGGCCCGGTCCGGCCGAGCCCGCAAGGGTTAAAGGAGGCCGCAGGTGAGGTGGGCGGGGCCGTGAATTCGGGGAAAAAGGAGCGCAGGGCAGAGGATGAAGGCAGAGAGCGCGGTGAGTCACGGGCGGAGCTGGCCTCGCTCGCTCGCTCGCCGGCTCCCGCCCGCCCTCCGCCCTCCGCCCTCCCGCCGCCTCTCTCCGCCCCTCCTCCGCCGCCCGCCGCCGGGTCTGCTCGCTGCTCTCGCTAGCCCTCGGCTCCTGCCGCTCGCCGCTGGAGAGCCTGCTGGCGCGCGGGGGTCAAGAGCGCCCTTCGGGAGCGCGCCAGCCTGCCGTGGCCGGAGCCCGAGCGCACACTCGAGGTAGGAGCCCGCCCGGGTCGGGGCGGCAAGGGGCGCGCGCACCAGGGATCTCCTCGGAAAGACGTGCCCGGAACGCACTGCAGCTTCCTCTGGCCTCGGGGGAGGTGGTCCTAAAGAATCTGAGGAGTTTAGAGTACCGGCGAAGTGAAAACGGGGCGGAAGGGAGAGGCTGGAGACTGGGGAAACTGGAGCGACTGGGACAGCTGGAGGACTGGAAACTTGAGGACCGGGAGTACGGAAGTCCTAACCACCTGAGCTCCGGTGATGGGAGAGGCAGCCGGCGGAAGAGGGAAGAAGGGTGTCTCTACCCTCCTTCCCGCCTGGGGAGCCGCAAGCCCGGGTACGCGCCCGGCTGTCTCCCTTACCGAGATCTCGATAGCAGGCTAGTGCATCCTAGGATTGGGCTCCCTGGCCCTGTGGCTGGAGAGGCCACTCTGGAGCCTGGATCGTTAGCTTGTCCCCCAACCCCTACTCCAACCCTGGGGCAGTTCCCAGGCGCCAAAAGCTATTAGGGTCCCAGACCTCACTGCTCCCACCCAGCCCCTTCTGGGCTGCCCCGCCTGGGCCTGAGGCTCTGTTTCTGCCGTTTCACCCAGTTCCTTTCTTGTGGTGAGGCAGCAGGAGCTTGAGTAGGCGCCCTAGTTCCCTTCTCCCTGCCTCTCCCAGACAACCTAAGCGACCTCCCTGGTCCCCCAGAAGCAGAAGATAGTAAGGTCATCCAAATACTGATTTGGGAGGGGAAAACCCCTGCCCTAAACCACTGTCTCCTCCCGCCACAATCAGCGAAGGTCCAGGCACCCGAACTCACACACTCCAGGCATCAGGGCAGGGATCCCAGATCTTACTGAGAGGTGGTGAGATGAGGGGGACCTTCAAGTGACAAGTATGTGTTCCAGAAAGGGGCCCACTCTTTCTGGAGGGGAGTGGTCTTTGGTTTCCCAATGGTTTAAGGAAAGAGAAATAGACCAGGAATGGAGAGACCTGGTTCACAGAGATACATACTAGCTGATTGAATGAATAGATTGAATGTCTTTTTTCAAGTGACTTTTCCAATTATGGCTGTTTCCTCTTCTTTAAAATGAGAATTGAAAAATAAAATAAGAGGATTGGCCAGGAGCAGTGGTTCTCAACACTTGGTTGCATGTTAGAATCATGTGGAGAGCTCCTAAAAACTATCCAAGTCTAGAATGCACTCCCTGTATAATATCTCTGGGTAATTCTTCCTCTTAATTTCTGTGCTATTCTGGCTTTTCCTGTTGCTTCCCCTACTCTGTCCCTGAATCCCTTACAGGGGTGGCAATTTTATCTTCCTGAGCTTGCTGGTAAGCTCGTCTCTGCCTGACCCCTTCTCCGGGGAAGCAGACCCCTCCAAGCTTCATATCTGGGTCTCCCCTAGATTGGAGGAGGGCAGAGGTAGCAGCCAGAAAACTGACTGGGCGCTGGTGTAGGTCAGGCCAGACAGGAGGCTGAGCTTTCTCTGGTGGAGAGACGTTCTCTGGAAACTGGCACTGTAGCTGTACCCCGGGAAGGTGAAGTCCCCGGTAGAGAGAAAGGGAATGGGGGCCAGGTATGGGAATGGGTTTGATGGGGCTGAGGCAATCCAGCCAGGCAGGAAGCTGGGGGGAGTGGTGTAGGGCAGAGAAATGCTCTTCTTCACTGAACATGCCTCAGGGATGGAAAGAGAGCTCTTTTTCTAAAACCTCGGAACCTGCTTGGGGCTTTGGGAAGTCAGGTCACCTTAAGTTTTGGGTTAGAACACCTCCTTCTACCCAGCTGAGTCCTGAGTTAAGGTGGGGACTTAAACTGGAGATGAGCCTAGATTCTCCATTGTGGCTGGCAGCAGATCTGCGGGGTGGGGGGGGGGGGGGCGGGGATTTTGGGGGAGGGATATGGGAGCAATGCCACTGCCCCTCACACCCAGCTGGGCAGCTAGGATGATTCTAGAACTGTAATCTAGGTAAATCTGACCTGCTCACCTGGGACCAGCCCAACTCCCTGGATGAGCTGGGTCCTCTAGGAAGGATCACCTAGGAGAAGGTGAACTTCTATCAGTGTCTGCCCGCGGTGGAGGGCCTCACACCCTCAACCCTTCCTAGCACTCTTAACTGGTCTTTAGTCTACAACCAGAGGTTCTTTCCCCACTTTTCACCTGGGGGTGGGAAAGAAGCACTTGGCCCAGGAGGGGATCTGGGCTGAGAAGGAAAATGAGCCAGTTACTTTCCTCACTTTGTCTCTTCTTTGCCTCCTTTAGGTCCCACCTGAGGTGCCCTTGACTATCCCTGTCCCCCATCCCACCCCGGATCCCGGCAATGCTAACCGCCGTCTGCGGCTCTCTGGGCAGCCAGCACACAGACGCGCCTGCCGCCTCCCCGCCGCGCCTCGACCTGCAGCCTCTCCAAACATACCAGGGCCACACGAGCCCGGAGGCCGGGGACTACCCCTCCCCGCTGCAGCCTGGAGAGCTGCAGAGCCTCCCGCTGGGCCCCGAGGTGGACTTCTCACAGGGCTATGAGCTGCCAGGGGCCTCCTCTCGGGTAACCTGCGAGGACCTGGAAAACGACAGCCCCTTGGTCCCGGGACCCTTTTCCAAGCTCCTGCAGCCGGACATGTCACACCATTACGAATCCTGGTTCCGGCCGACACACCCAGGCACCGAGGATGGCTCGTGGTGGGACCTTCATCCGGGTACCAGCTGGATGGACCTCCCCCACGCTCAGAGCGCGCTGACCTCACCGGGCCACCCCGGGGCGCTACAGGCTGGCTTGGGGGGCTATGTTGGAGACCACCAGCTCTGCGCCCCACCGCCCCACCCACATCCGCACCACCTCCTCCCAGCCGCCGGAGGGCAGCACCTCCTGGGGCCTCCCGACGGGGCGAAGGCGTTGGAAGCGGCAGCCCCAGAGTCCCAGGGCCTGGATACCAGTCTGGACGGGGCGGCCCGGCCCAAAAGCTCCCGGCGGTCGGTGCCCCGCAGCTCAGGCCAGACCGTTTGCCGCTGTCCCAACTGCTTGGAGGCGGAGCGACTGGGGGCTCCATGCGGGCCCGATGGGGGCAAGAAGAAGCATTTGCACAATTGCCACATCCCAGGCTGTGGGAAAGCTTACGCCAAGACGTCACACCTGAAGGCGCATCTGCGCTGGCATAGCGGCGACCGTCCCTTCGTGTGCAACTGGCTCTTCTGCGGCAAGCGCTTCACGCGTTCTGACGAGCTGCAGCGCCATCTCCAGACCCACACCGGCACCAAGAAGTTCCCCTGCGCCGTCTGCAGCCGGGTCTTCATGCGCAGCGACCACCTGGCCAAACACATGAAAACCCACGAGGGCACCAAAGAGGAGGCAGCCGGGGCAGCGGCGGGTGAGGGCAAGGCTGGCGGGGTGGAGCCCCCCGGGGGCAAAGGCAAGCGGGAGGCTGAGGGCAGCGCGGCTCCCTCCAACTGAGCTCCTCCGTCCTGCCTCCCCGCTGGTCTTCCCTGGGGCCATCAGAAGAGAGCCCTCGGGCCCGATGCCCTGGGGGGGGGGGTGCAGCTTGAGTAAGAGGAGAAAGTGGTTATTTATTGAGAGGGAGGAAAAGTGGTGTGGGGGTCAGGGAACCGGGGCGCTAGGGGTTTCGTAGTCTCTGGAGCTGGACGGGACAGACGCGTTTGACTGTTTTGACTGGGCAGGGAGGAGCTGCGCATGCCGGTCAGTTCTCCCCTTCCTCTCTCTACTTCACTCACGCCCCTGGGCTGGGGGTTGGGGAGGGATACCCCTGTGGCGGCTGGAGGGCGGAGGGCACAGGTTGGAGGAGACGGCGTGTCCCAGGAGCAGAGGGGAGTCGGGCCGCCCCGGGCGCTGGGGGTAGCTGTCTGGACACGTCCTTAGCGCCTGGGAACCGGGACATAAAAGGGCCTCCAGAGCCGCGCTGCGCCCCGGGTCCCTTTCATCCCCCTTAGATTGCTTTTACCCCAGGGTTTCCGGAGGAAGAGCTGAGATGGGGTATCAGAGGCTGGGGGTCCCCTTAAGGGAGGAGATTCTATCTGGCTGGGAGGGTTGTCGCCACAGAAGTAACGCCTTTGATGTGCCTCCTTATTAAGCCTTCCAGACCCAGTCTGATGGAGCCATGAAGGAAGAGGGGAAGAGGGCCAGAATCCTGCGACAGCTTCCAGCAAGACCGGTGGGGTGGAGGAGAGAGCTAGATGTGGGGGTTGAGCAAGGAAATCTCTTAAAAAATGGGAGAAAGCAATTTGGTCAGGGAGTGGAACTAAGCCTTTCCCTCTCTAACTCTGATTCAGTCCTTAACTTTTGATCTTTATAAAAATAAAGTTCAGTAGCCCACTCTGATCTGTTACCCCAGGTAGGCCTTCAAGGCAGCCAGGAGACCCTGCTCCAGAATTGATGTAGTTCCTCACCCTAGGTCCCTTGGCATTTGCCTTCCCTTTAGGGATAGAAGGAAGAGGGTTATCTCGGCTGCGTGAGGTTAGGTGGGAATGTCCACCTCCAACTGTTTGGCTCTGAGTGGAGAAGTCTGTCCCTGCCTGGCCATCTTCTCTTCTCTGCTTCTTAGCGGAGAAGCTAAGCCCCACTCTTTATTTAGCTCGACCATCCCCTTTCCCGCTGCCTACCAGCCTTGCTCCTCCTGTAGAGTGTGTTAGGAGGCTCCCCTTCCAAATGAAGAGGTTCTCTCATTGCAAAAGGTCTGCCTTCTGAGGTGATGTCCAGGAAACATCCCTGTTCCCTTCTTTAGATGCTAAAAATACATCCTGATGGTGATTCTGGAGTGGGGAACGTGGGGCCGGGGGAAGCCAGCAGAGGCTGAGCCAGGCACTTGGAAGGAAGCTGATGGGGGAAGGGTCTGGTGGGCCATAGGACCCTGGAGCTAGTGGGCTTTCCCAGGCTCCAGATAGCGGTCTTAAGGTTCCCCCTGACCTCCTTTTTCCCTGCCCTTCTTTCTCCACCCAGAGCCCTATGCAAGGGTTAGTTGTGTATTGATTTTTTAAGTTATAAGCAAAGGGTATTTTATTTAATATTAGGACACGTGTGTGCATGTTGTGTGTACCTATGTATGTGTGTATTTCTGTGTGTATGTGTGTTTCTCTACTGAGCCTGGGGTCTCCAGCCAGGGAGACCCCGTCTTGTTCAACCCAGCCAAGGTCCTCTGGCCTAAGGCCCATAGCATCTTTTCCTTGGGGATGCTGGAGCCCAGTCCAAGGACTGGGTGCTTTTTGGGAAGTGGGGCTGGAATCTGGCGGGGGCGGGGAGGGGATATGTTTGTGTAGAAGAGAGCCCTTCTTATGAGGGGTAGGGTGACTCTCCCTGAAGGACCCATGGGGTAGGTTAAGAAGTCACGTCCTTTCTTTATGCTCCCTCTGTCCCTACCTCCTGCTTATCTGACCAGAGGTCCCTTTCCTTGTGGAGAGAGTTGGGGGCAGAAGAGAATGGGCAGTGCCTGCAGGTTGCCTGGCCCGGTGGGAAAGGGGGAGGGAGAGAGGGTTCCGTGGGCGTGAGATGTCGTTTTCCTCCACCCATCGAAAGCAGCCACCCTCTCCCTGTGCCACCAGGATAGTCTTTCCCAGTGACCATTCTCAGGGGAGCTCCCTAGTGGGTGTTGGAGAGGGGGTGTGGATGTTTCCCCCATGGAGGCCCCGAGCTCTAAGGTGTGCGGGTGAGGGCTTTGGATAGGTTTTTTTCTGCTCCCCTCTTTTATAGACCGAGGTTGCTTGGCTGTCTGCCCTCTTCTAGGCAGCCCCCTAGAGGAGAAATGTAGGAATTTTTTTTTTTCTTTAACTGCTGTGAACCCACTTTAGGGGGGTGGGGGGAGGAGGAGGAAGAAGCGGCCTGTGTTTTTTATGCCATAATAAAGTCATCAACCACATCACTGCTTCATTTGTCTTCCAGCTCTGGCTTCCTTTTTGACTCAGGGTCCCTCAGCAGTGAGGACCAGGCTGGCTGCAGGGTGGGGTGGACACTTCTCTTTCATCCTGCAACCCTGGGCAGCCTCCCCTCCCTTTGTTTGGGGGCAGAGCTGAGCTGATTGAAGGGTCGGATCCTGCCGTGCCCGGAGGTTGTTGGTGCAGGAGGAGGGTGGGGTTCCCTCGGGGTTGATAGCTGGGCTGACTGTTCTTCCCTGGTCGTCACCTGTGGAGATGGAAAGATTCTAGATATTTCCTTCCTCTTCCATATGCAAGCCCCTTCTTTAGCCTCCCCCACCAAGAATGCTGGTTCCCTGCCTTCCCAGAGATGGCCAGCCTCTTGGCCCCCTCTCCCCGCCCCTGTGGGGGTGTGCCTGTCAATCAGGCCTTCTGGTTGTGAGTGAGGTGGGGGTGACTGACAGCGATTTCTTCACCCAGGATGATCCCTATCAGGGACAAGGTGATGAAAGGCAGCCTAGCTATCTGATGGGCTCCCGCCCAGCTGGAAAGTATGAAGGAAAGGTTCGTACTGCAGCTCCCAGCTAGAGACCCGCCACAGTTACACAATCGCGGTGTGCACAGAAGTACCTCGCTGGGTCCATGGGGCACCCCCAGATATGTGCGAATGCATACTTTTCCAGGCTGCTCCGTGCCTGGTGCACAGTCCGTGCCTGACACATGTCAGAGTAAAAGCCTCATGACTCCAGAGTCCTAAACCTAGGAAGGTTGATAGGGATCAGTTTTTAGCTCCAAGGGTGCAGAGTAGGTTACTATATTCTTCCATCTTCCCATCCTACCTGATGACCAAAATTGTCTACCCTAGTGGGACTCCTATTCCCCTCACTCTAATCCTAACCGACTTTCTCAGAGCCAAGTCTGGTACCCAGGTTGGCCAATTCCATCACTTGTTTGGGAGAGTCTGATGTCCCAAAATTTCTTAAATGGCATCAGCATGATTTGGGGATTACAGTGGAGAGCAGACTGGTGAGGGGGTCAAATGTTTATTTTCATATGCTGCTGGACTTAGACGCCTGGGTGGAGGCCCATTCCTGTGACCTCAGGCCTACTCCACTCCCTGCAACTCTTCTTTTTGTCTTCCCGGTTCTGGGGACTCAGACCCCAGGAAACTGGCGAATCCTCCCCTCCTGTCCCCCATCGCTGCCCCCAGGGGACAGGAGGGCAGCTGTGGGGCCGGCTGGGCCTGTCTGGGCAGGGCTGGGGCCGCCCCTCCTCCGCTTGCAGCTCCTCCCGCTGACCTGCATTCTTAGCGGGGGCCTTTGGTGGGGCTCTGACGATTAGTCGCTGGCCCTGGCAGCAATGCTGCCTGGCTGCCCCCTCCCCCCGCAATGGGGCCCGGGGCCACCTCTGACCCCTCAGTTCTGTTGTCCCAGGCAGGACAGTCCTAGAGGGGCTGAGAGCAAGTTTGGGAAATAAGAACATGGGTCTTACCCCTCTGGGCAACGTCTCTGAGCCACTCTCTTCTCTCCTGGGAAGTGGGAGTCGAAGCCCTCTAGGGTGGGTGAGTGGAGTCAGGAACGGGAAAGTGACAGGGGAACCAGCAGCCTGGGAACTGCAGCTGGAGGCTGTGCGTACGGCCCCAGGCCTCTCCTCCTGCCTGTTCCTGCCCCCCAGCGGGCACCTGGAGAAGTGCACGACATGAACTGGCTTTCCAGCCCAGCGAGGCGGCTATTCAATGTTGATCACCACACAGCCTTGATGTTTGCTTCTAGAATGACGTCCACTGGCAACCTCAAGAACCGCCCCCCGCACCGCCCCACGGGCCGGCCCCCCGCCCCGTACATCACACCAGAAGCATCCTTCACTTCCCATTAATCCTAGCGAGTCTGACTGTTTAGCATCTGAGCAGTATGGGTTTGAAAAGAATCTCAGGAACCAAGTAGTCCAGTTGTTCCCCCTGGAAGAGGGCATATTAGAACCATCCATGGAGTTTGTCCAGATACCCGGATTCACGCCCCAACATCCCACTAAATTATGTCCCTTGGGGGTGCAGTAGAGCAGCACTTCGCAAACTTTACACCTGGGGGTCCTGTTAACATGCAGATTCCCATTCAGTAGGTTTGAGGTGGGGCCAGAGATTCTGCATTTTTAACAAGCTCCCAGATAATGCTGATGCTGGCAATCCTCGGACACTTTGAGAAGCAGAGCATTAAAGTATTGACCTATGCAATGGGAGTTGTGTGGTTGAAATCTAATCCCTCCTCACCCCATCCATGATTCAGAACCAATGATCTAGTCCAACGCCTTCATTCGTTACTGGAGACACTGAGGCCCTTGCAGGTAAAGTGACCTGCCGGAAGAGGCCTGAGGCGCTATGTTATAGCAGGAAAAAGGAGCAGGATGAGATGCTGGTCTGCACAGTTCCAGGTAATGCCCTTCTCCCTCCAGCCCAGCTTCTAGGTCAACCTTCTGTTCAAGTGGCAGTCCCTTTTCTGAAAGTGACACCCATTTCCCTGGAAATAGCACCCTCTTGGGAACCAGCCATGTTTATCTGGAGGCAATCAGAAGATGTCTCAGGACTTTGCAGTGGTTAAGAATCCACCTGCCAATTCAGGGGACACAGTTCAATCCCTGGTCCGGGAAGACTCCACATGCCTCCGGGCAACTAAGTGGGTGCGCCACAACTACTGAGCCCACCTGAACTCCAGAGCCCCACCACACATAAGAGGAACCACCACAATGAGAAGACCAGGCACCCCAACTAGAGAGCAGCCCCCTCTCACTGCAACTAGAGAAAGCCCGCGCACAGAAACGAAGACCCAGAACAACAAAATATAAATAAATAAATAATCTTTTTAAAAAGAAAATGTCTCAGATTTCAGATGTCCCAACAGCCTTATCTTGTAGGTTTTCCCCAGCCGTCACTCCCACAGCTGCCCACAGCCTACCTTCTGGGGAAACCTCAACCTCCACCTTCATTCTCATCCCAGGAATGACAACAGGCTGGGATGCTGTGGCCAGATCTCTGAGCAGCAGCCCCGATTGGTTGGCAGGGTGGATGTGGGCAAAGTACATAACCTGCAGTGTCTCCTCTCTCCACATTCCAGAGGGCTCCATAAAGCAAACGGGAGTGAGATCCATTCACTTAAATGCTGGTTATGGAGATGATTTATACAGGAAAATGACCTGGAAAGCAGAATATTTGAGATCAGAGTCCACCTCCATATGGATATATGCCCCCTTGGCCAAGATTTCTCCTTTGCTGTTTCGGTTACAAATCTTTGGACTAGAAATTTCCAAATTTTCTTTCAAAGCTAACCTCCAATGAGTTTGAGCACTGTGGGGCAGAATTGGCCTTTGGGGATTCGGAATGGATTTTGTGCATATGAGTTACTTGCTCAGCTGTGTCTGACTCGTTGTGGCCCCGTGGACTGCAGCCCCCTAGGCTTCTCTGTCCACGGAATTTTCCAGGCAAGAATATTCCCTTCTGCAGGGGATCTTCCCCACCCAGGGACTGAACCCGGGTCTCCCGCATTATTGGCAGATTCTTTGCCATTTGAGCCACCAGGTATATATGCCTTAAACTTTTTTAAGGAATTCACTTCAATTATTCCCAGGCCTCCTGGCCTGTGACCACACCTGTCGATCTTTCTTTCTCTTTGATCTTATTTCTGAGGGGTTGGAGAGGGGGAGGTGGGAGATGGGGAGGAGCCGGGGGAACAGGGTATGACGGGGATGCGGGGATGCGGAGGAGGGTGCACCAGCCTGGAATTGTGCCTTTAGGTGACAAGTAGCTGAGGTTCTTCCTTAATCTCCAGATGCCCTAGCTGTCCACATTCTCTAACGAATCAGCCAAGTTTTCCTTTCTTCCCTTTTCGCGTGGGCTTCTTTCCACCTCCGGCTCCCTGTCCCGACAGTGACCCCACTGGAGAAACTAGCGGATTCGTCGCAGCCTTTATCGGGCCTAAAAGCTGCACCCGGGTAGGGCAGGCAGCAAGCAGGACTCCGAAGGCCACTTCGCTCCAAGAAGTGGTGCTGGCGCGCACTCTGCTGGAAAACGGCAGAACTGCAGGCGCTCGATTTCGACTCCGCCCCCGAGGCCAAAGTCTTCCAGGTCACTTCCAGGAGCCTCCGCCCCTGGGACAGACCTTACCTGAAGCGGAGGCTGTAGGACTCCGGACTAAGCTGGGAATTTGCACGGAGAGAGGGTGAGGAGTATAAAGTGTTGGGAGAGCGAGAAACGGGCCGACAGAAGAGGGGCTTGGGACTCTTGGAGAGAGGTTGGGTAGCGAGGGAGCCGCTCCTGCGACTGCCCTGAAGTGTCACGTTCCCGAGTAGAGCAGGGCCCTCGGAGCGTGCGGTCTGCGCCCGTCTGCCGATTCCCAAACCTGGAGCCCGTGGAGAGTGTGGGCGTTTCCTTCGCGCACGCCGAGCAACGAGCATGCGTGCGGTGCTGTGCGTGGCAAACCCGTCGCACTGTCTTCCCGTAGTGTCTGCACGTGTTGGGAGGGGTGCTCGCTAGGACCGCTCCCGGTCAGGATGGTGGAGAGGTGGCTTGAGAGGGACACACGCATCCCCATCTCTCCCCAGATGGCATCGTGGAGCCC
This sequence comes from Bubalus bubalis, assembly GCF_019923935.1. Classification (NCBI taxonomy): domain Eukaryota; kingdom Metazoa; phylum Chordata; class Mammalia; order Artiodactyla; family Bovidae; genus Bubalus; species Bubalus bubalis. Next base: position 24,461,896 of record NC_059159.1, on the reverse strand, counting down.
TGACACCCCATGTTCCTGCGACTGCTTTGTCTCGATGCCCCCGGCCTCGGCTCTCCCAGCCGTGATCTTTGCCAAGAACTCTGACCGGCCCAGGGATGAGGTGCAGGAGGTGGTGTTTGTACCGGCAGGCACGCACGCCCCCGGGAGCCGCCTCCAGGTGGGTTAGGCCTTCCAGAGTGCTGGGAGGTGTGGCAGTACTAGGTATTCTTCTAAAACCTTCCTCCTCTGTTACCCCCACCTGAGAAGCTACCAGATGTGGTGAAAAGAACATGAGCTTTGAGTCTACTGATTGGGACCTAGCCTGTTATTTAGCCGCTGTTGACCTCAGTTTTCTCATCTGTATAATAGGGATAATAAGACCTTCCTCAAAGGATTGTGTTGGGCGATGGGTTCAGCGCCACCACTTTAGAGGTACCCTCCCCCTTTCTAAGTGGATCTCCCTTTTCTCCTCCCTCATCTCCAGTGCACCTACATTGAGGTGGAACAGGTGTCCAAGACCCATGCTGTGATCCTGAGCCGCCCTTCTTGGCTGTGGGGGGCTGAGATGGGCGCCAACGAGCATGGGGTCTGCATTGGCAATGAGGCAGTGTGGACCAAGGAGCCAGTCAGGGAAGGGGAAGCCCTGCTGGGAATGGACTTACTCAGGTGTGGACCTGCCCTCCTTCATCCCCTTGATACCCCAGAAATCTGGGGCTGAATACTGACCCAGGCCACCCTCCCTGCCCCCAAGCACCTCCCCTTTTCTGCCCACTTTGTCATCCTCCCCAGGTAGGCTGCCCCCTCCCCTCCCCTCTCCTGGCCCCATCTCCACAGTCTGGTGAGGAGCTCCCAAATGTAGCCAGCTCTGGGTGTCTCCTGGCCCAGAAATAGGGCAATGGTTTAACTTTTTTTTTCAATAGAAGGAAATTTTTTTCGAGTGAAATCTCATGAAGAATTTTGGTTTGTAAAACCAGTAAATGATAACGGATAAACCGATCACACGAATAAACGAGAGCCGGCAGCTGGAGCAGCTGCTCTGATAGAGATTGGAGGGCTCAGGGCATGTCTTCCTCCAGGAATGTGCTTCAGTCCATTTCATGAACCCCTCAGAGCACAGCTTGAAAACCACAAGCCTATAGATGGTGGTGATTTTCTCTGTGACTTGGGCTCATCACCAAACCTCTCTGGGACTCTTCTGTCCACTGAAGCTCTGCCATCAGCACTGATACCCCATCGCCCTTCTGTCCCCTGGACTCTTTGTGCCAGGCTGGCTTTGGAACGGGGCAGCTCTGCCTGGGAAGCCTTGCACGTGATCACAGGCTTGCTGGAGCGCTACGGGCAGGAGGGCAGCTGCTGGGAGGACCCCACGCCATTCTGCTACCACAACACTTTCCTGCTGGCCGACCGGACTGAGGCCTGGGTGCTGGAGACGGCGGGGAGCCTGTGGGCTGCACAGAGGATCCAGGGTGAGGGGCCTGGCGCTGGGGCCTGCCTCCCAGAAGCATTCTCCTTTTGGGGTGGGAATGGTGGTGGGGGCAAGGAAGGCCCGATCCAGGTGCAAATGTCTCGGATGGTGGGGACGTTCAGGGACATGGGAGATGAGCCCTCTCGGGTACCTCACCTCCCCCTTCACTTGCTGGAGTCCTTTTGTGCTTCATTCAGCCTGCATCTTCCTCTGGGGAGCCTTCCTGGACTTCCTGGTGGCCAGGCTTCTCCCTTATACACAAGCCGGGGTCCCTTCATGATGATGCTCCCTGCAGCTGCCGGCTCTCGTTTATTCGTGTGATCGGTTTATCTGTCCCCTCCACGAGGGTTGTCTTGTTCTCTTCACCACTGTGTTCTCAGCACCTAGCTGAGTGCCTGGCACAGGACAGGGGCTCAACAATATATGAGCGACCCCCCCATCTCCTCTGCAGAGGGGGTCCACAACATCTCCAACCAGCTGAGCATCGGCTCGGACATCTCGGCAGAACACCCTGAGCTCCGGCCCCACGCCCAGGCCCAGGGCTGGTGGGACGGGCAGGGCACCTTTGACTTTGCCCAGGTCTTCTCCCTGAGCCAGCAGCCTGTGCGCATGGAGGCTGCCAAGGCCCGCTTACGGGCTGGGCGGGACCTGCTGCAGCAACAACAAGGTCAGTGAGTGGACAGCGTGGGGCCCAGCTCTCTTCCCTCCCACAGCCTCGGGGGCTTACTCTGAGGCCGGAGGGCCCCCTTCTGCCCCCGGGGCCCTCACTGTGTCCTCCTTGGCAGGGGGTATCACGGCAGAGGTGATGATCGGCATCCTCAGGGACAAGGAGAGCGGCATCTGTATGGACTCTGGGGGCTTCCGCACCACGGCCAGCATGGTGTCCGTGCTGCCCCGGGACCCCACCCAGCCCTGTGTGCACTTCCTCACTGCCACACCAGACCCATCCCGGTGAGAGAGTGGGGAAGCTGGGGGGGAGCGCCCCAGGCAGGGGAGATGGAAGGGTACCAGAGCCCTTATCCTTCCATCCTTGTCCCACTAGGTCAGTGTTCAAACCTTTCATCTTTGGGATGGGGGCAGCCCAGCCCCCCCAGGTGCTGTCTCCCACTTTTGGAGCACAGGACCCTGTTCGGACCCTGCCTCGATTCCAGACTCAGGTGGATCGCCGGCACCCCCTCTACCGTGGACACCAGGTGGCCCTGGGACTGATGGAGAGTGAGCAGGTAACCCCGGGGAAGAGGGGCTACCCTGGGGGATGACGCGCTTCCCCCACCCTAACTGGGACTCTGGAAATATGAGGGGAACTGGGAGCGAAGGAGACTCTAGAGCTGAGGAGAGGAGTCTCTCCCTTCAAAGACAACCCTGGAGAATGTTGGGTGTATATCCTTTCTCCTGCTTATGTGAGATGGCAGCCATCTGCCCCTACTCCATAATCCGGAGGGAAGCCTGTCCCGGGGATTCATCGCCCCCTTTCCCGGGCAGGCTCGGGGGCAGCAGCTTCGGCAGAAGCAGCGGGACCTGGAGCAGGAAGGCCTGGCGGCTGTGCGGCGGCTGCTGACCAGGGAGTGTGCTCCACCCGCCCAGGAGCTGGGCGGCCTCTTCCAGGCCTTTGTGGAGAAGGAGACCCAGGCATATGCCTGAGCCTGACCCCTCCTGACTTGGCCTGGGGTGCAAGGGGCTGCAGTGGGCACAGGACCCCTAGGGTAGAGGCTAGAGCAATCCCCTCACCTCATCCCCCACCCCAGCCTTGTTCTGAGTGGCCAGGTTGGCCTTTGCTCTAATAAATATGTTTTATTTTCTTGTTCAGTGTCCAACTCCAGTGGGGGTGGGAGGGCCAAGAGAGGACAAAGGGCAGCCCTGCGGTGGCTGCAGGGCCTCTGGGAGCCTTGCTGGGCAGCACATTCTTCTGACTTAGGTGGTGGAGGAACCTGGGAGGAGAAGAGGGGGCCCCCAACATGTGGGTGTGGGAACATGGAGGGGCATGGCTGGTACAGCAGGTGGCTGCTCATGGGGAGAATTACAACCACATGTTTTTGGTTCTTGGCTTGAACCTTGGAAGGGCAGTCCCTGGTGGGGGACCGGTGGTATGTGATGTGTCTACTGTGAGATGGCATCTCCACCAGGCAGTGCCCATCTCCTGCCGGCTCAGAAGCCAGGTGGGGGCCCTGAGGTGGGGCACCAGTCCTTTGGGCAGTTCCTGAAAGATCCTGTTCTTTACAATCAGGCTCTGTATTCCTGCTATTGTTTCTGGGTGCTTTTTACTGACAGCTTCCCCTGAGATGCCCCAAGGGATGCGGAAGACACACGCAGGGCCTAGTGATGCTTTATTGGGGACAGGCTCCTGCCACAGGCCAGGCCTCTCAGGCTGAGGGGAGGCCCACTCCTCGTTCCTCCATGTGCCTGGGGCTTCACTGATAGCAGTAGGCTGCATTTCACTTCTTGATTTTTTTGGTCACAGTTTTGGTTGTGCTGGGGGCCCCAGCCAGAGAGGCCTTGGGGGCTGCGGCCGCTCTGGCCCCCTTCCTTGCCTGCATAGTGCTTTGCTGGCCCCTGGGAGCCAGAGGGCACAGTCTCTTGGTGGTAGAGGAGGCCTCTGGCAAGGAAGCGGGCTCCGGGGTTGTCTCTTTCTCTTGTGTGGGGGTGACGGAAGGGCTGCTGTCCCCAGCCATGGGCGCCCCTGGCAGCGGGGGCAGGTCTGTGAGGGTGGGCTGAGTCTCCACCCTCAGCTGGTGCTCCAGCAGGGCTGTCTGTTGCCTGAGCTCCCGGTGCCTGCTCATTCCCTGCTCCAGCTCCTTGAGGAAGCCTGTGAGGGGTGAGATGGTGGGTGGTGGATAGAGCCCCGGGTTTGGCAGAAGCAAACTCTACCCTACCATCCCTAGAGGGGAGGAGACAAGGCAGGTTGGGAAGGACTATTCTGGCCCTGGGACCACCTCCCCAGACACTGCCTGTCTTAGCTTCTCCCGGACCCCACAGGGCAGCTGCACACTTTGGAAAGCAGGGTCACCTCGTTCTGAGCAGAATGGGCCTCTCAGCTCTGGGAACTCCTCATCCTCATCACTCAAGGCTGTATCTTCCTCGTCCGAGGTCCAGCGCTCTGCCACAGGCTGCCCATCCAGGTCTAGGAGCAGTGGCAGGGCTTCTGTCAACAGCTTCCTGCGGAGCGGAAAGAGCAGAGGTTACCCAGGAGGGCACCCTGGGTGTGGAGCTGGGAGGATGTGCAGACACAAGCCGCAGCAACCACACCGGGAGGGGCGGTGTTCTTGAGCTAGAAGATGGGCCTGTGGTCAGGTCAACACGGGAACCTTTAGTTCCTCCTCACCTGTAGCCATCCTGGTTGGTGCAACTGTTTCCAGTCAGGTTGAGGATGAGAAGGCTCTCGGGGAATTCATCTGCACACAGCAAAGAGGCGGGGATGAGGTTTGCACCCCCACCTTCCAGTCCAAAGCCACTGCCCCTTTGCACAGCCCTCTAAGCCCCCTGGAGGATGTGCTGCTGACGTAAGCACAGGGAGGAGGGCAGAGAGGAGGGAGGGCACCCCAGGACCTATTCCATGAGCCAGGGCAAGGGCGTTCCTACCCAGCTTCAGTGTTTCTATCAGGTTCTCAGAAAGGTCCAGAAACTGGAGGTGGGGGAGGTCACAGAGGTTTTCCACTTGCCTAATTTGGTTTCCTGCCAAAGACAGGAAGCTGTAGGGGAAGGGAGGGGGAAAGACAGCTGAATCACAGAACAGCTGGAGGAAGGGATGGGGGCCCCAGGTGCCCGGGCCCCCCTGGCTCAGCAGCTGGACGAGTGGGGACATAGGCCCTCCTGGGGTCAGGGAAGCAGAGCTAGGCTTGTGGGGTCCTTGGCTGACCAGCAGCTGGGCTTGGGGACATCTGAGCCAGTTTTCTGGAGTATTACCAGGTTTCCTCCCCTTCATTCTAGCTCTTCTCCCCTCCCCCAACCCTGCCGGAGCCCTGGCACCATGTACCGTAAGGAGGGGACGCAGGCCAGGTTCTCAATTCTCTGAATCTTGTTCTGCATGAAGAGACCAAGGTGGGGAAACCAAGCTAAGGTCAGTTGAGTGGGGTCCCTTTAAAGGGACAAAGCCCTAAGACCATGTCTACTCTTGAGGCTGGAGACCTGGCCCTTTGGGAATGATCACCCCACTCCTTGAACAAGTCGTGAGTGCCTTGGGATGATTTGCTTTCTCCAAGTCGATGGCTGAGGACATAAACTTGGGGCTGGCTAAACTTGATTTAAGTACCCTGATCACCCTACAACCTGGACATCAGAGAAAGGAAACCAAGGGAGGCCAGGAAACGGAAAGGTCTTGGTCGTGGACTGCACACGCAAAGGGGAGAGCAAACCTGTGCTACTGTGACCTGGCCAGTGTCCGTGGGGGAAACTGGGAGGGATCTGGGCATATTCAACCTGGGGGAGCCCAGAGATTAACCGCTCCCATTCCCACCCCCACCAAAAAGCCTTCAAGGTTCTGAAGGATGCAGAGGAATCTTATGCTTCCCTCTTCCTGTCCTTCAAAACAGGAAATGGACTTGAGCTGTATAACATGAGAGATTTAGGACAGACACCATCTAGGACTTCTAGAACAAGCAAAGTGTCTGATAGAAAAACAGTGATTTAAGAGCAAGGTTAGGATCTCTTTTGGGTGCATTGGTCTTTCAATTCAACAGAATTCCTGATTCATCTGGAAACCATTTCAATGAAGGTCTGCCTGCCTCAACACCAGTAAATGGGCAAGATGACCTGGTTGGCGTCTTTCAGATTAAACAGACATGGCTCACAGGGGCTGGAGTCCCCTCCCCAGGGAGAAGGAAGGGCAGGAGGCAGGACATTACCCCTTGCAGATAGAGGCTGTGAAGATTCTGGAGGCCCTCTAAGTTCCTGATAGTGGTAATTCCCTCCCGGTCCAGGCGAACAGTCTGCAGTTCAGCAAGCGTGTGGAACCTGGGCAAACGGGTGCTGTGATGGAGTGCCACTTCTGTGGTCTCTTAGCAGGAAGATGGAGGGGAGGGTGTTTTAAGGAGGGATGGATGGCTCAGTGACTCTGATCAGATGTCAGGGACACCTGCTTGACTCATGAGGTGGGGTCTAGATTGGGAACCTGGGTTGACTTGGAGACCTCAGTATATATCAGTAGCACTGGGAAGGATAAGGGTGAGAGGGGAGTGAGAATCCTTGGACTGGGAAACTGGGTGATGGCAGCTATGGTTCCTGCAGATGTGGGGGCAGACTTCCTCCAGCCAGCTTGGGTTGGGGAGGCAGGGGCTGGGACAGAGAGGAGATGCTTCCTCACATCCCTTCTGAGTGGTCCATGGAAGGAAAATCACTTGTTCCACCCATCCATTCGTTAATCCCGCAACATTTACTGAATGCCCATTAGAGACAAATGAGAGAGTCCCTGCCCATCACTACTAGGGAAGCTGGCCAAACATCTATGACAAGTGGATGACAGAAGCATGTGCAGAGGACTAAGGGAGTAGACTATACATTGAATCCAGAGGGATTCAGGGAATGGTTCCTGGGGGAGATGACACATTAGTTAGGAGTTAGACTGGAAGGAGATGGGGGATAAGAAGGCATTTCAAGCAGAAGGAATAGTATGTGTGATTCCAGCCTTTCTTCAACTGCAATGTGCCCATGAACCCCTTAGGGAGTCTTGTTAAAGTGCAGATTTTGATTCAGTAAGTGGGCCTGAGATTCTTCATTTCTAACAAGCTCCTAGGTGATGCAGATGCTGCCCACCCACCCCAGCACCACTCTGAGTAGTAAGTGCTAAGCTGTGGGAACATGGGGTCTTAGAGGAATCACACTTACGGAGAGTGGCAAAAAATAAGGTTGAAAAGGCACCAGGCTAAAGTGTTTGGATTTTATTCTGGAGGTGCTAGGAAGTTAAGGAAGGTCCTGTCAGGGAGTGTCTGATCAGATTTGTTATTTAAAAGGATTATTTTGGCAACAGTATGGGGTGCCTGGACTGGAGGCAGACAGACTAATTAGGAGTTTGTTGAGAAGTGATGACTTTAGACCCTTATTTAAAGCAACTGAGTGGGCATGGTGAAAAAGAGATAGAATGATTTTTAAGGAGGAAGAATCAGTTGGACATTGCCACTGACTGAATGTGTAGAGTAAGTAAAGAGAGGGACAAAAGTAAGTTGACAAATCAGTAGAGCTCAGGGGACTGGTCATTCTCTGTGTTTCAACGTTCCAGCACCCCTTTCCTCTCCGGTGCACTTACATCTTCTCTGACAGATCCTCATCTTCAGGGAAGGCCAAGTTCCGCCTAGTGATGAGGGCTTCAGTAATGCACACGCCACTGATTTCCTCTGGACTCTGGGAAAGTTTAGCTGTGAAAAGATGAGTCCAGTTGTTACATTTCCTTGTTCTTGGGGGCCTGACTCTACTGTTAACCAACTGTTCTACCCATCCCACCTCCCTACTCACCTCCAGGCATGATCTAAAAGTTGCTGGCTTGCAGAGCGATTGGAACGAAGAGAAGTAGAGCAGCTTGGACAGCCCCTGGGAATGGAAGAACCCAGGATGGTATGAGGAGAGAGAAACTCAGAGAATTGGGGGATAAAGGAAAGGGGTTGGTTCAGAGCTAACTGTTGGGGTGGGGCAGAAGACGAAAGTAAATCGAGGTGTAGGATCTGGAGTTTGAGGGGTGTATAGGGGCTTTCCAGGCCGCCTACAGGGGGATTGTAGGTAGATAACGGTGCGGACGGATGGAAAGAGCGGCTCGAGGCGTCGTTGCTAGGAGACCGGACGCCTGATGACGCACCGGGGAGGGCGGGCTCTCAGGTGCCGGGTTCGGCGCATGCGGATTGCTGCTCTAGCCGGCGGCTCCTCCCTCCGCTTCCGGTCCTGGGACTACCCACAATTCTTAGGTCTTTCCGTCGCGCTCGTCTCCCGGTCCTTCTTCCGGTGGCGATGGCTGCGGCCGTGGCTGGGATGTTGCGAGGGGGTCTCCTACCCCAGGCGGGTAAGGAGCGGCCCACGTCTTCGCGGCGCGTTCTGGCCGATGCTCTCTATTCGTCTCCCTCCTCTGCTGCTGGTCCTTTCCCCAAAGTTCTGATCCCAGACAGCTCCCGATGACTGTAGATATTAGATTAATGAGTGATTTTTGAGTACCTTATATAGACCAGGCACAGTGGTAAGTACTTTACATGTATTACGTCGCTTAAACCTTAAAGCATCCTATGAAGATCTCTGGCCTGATCTAATTTCCTGTGATTCCAGATTCTAGTAATAACAGCAACACAGCAGAAGCCTCGGGGACAACCACAGTACTTATTCTCTATCCCCTAGTCTGCCTGCCTTGTTTAGGGTTTAAACCCATTACCCAGTTTTTTCTGCCTCCAGAAATTAAGATCTCAGGCCTTCCGTAGCCACCCTCTGCAAAGAAGGTCTCCCCTGTTAAGTCTGTATCTGTCACCCTGTTTATTGACCCCTTCGCCTCTTCACACGCTGTAATTTTGCATTTGTTTGTCTTCTCTATTAGACTTTAAACTCCATCAAGGCAGGACCGTATTCATTCAGCATAGCCAGCAGGTGGCATGGTGCTTGACATTAGTAAGCATGCTGTAGATATTTGTTTAATGAATGATTTTGAGTACCTTATATAGACCAGGCACAGTGATAAATACATGTATTTCATTTAAACCATAAAGCATCCTATGAAGAAGGCATTCTCTTCCCCTCTTTACAGGTGAAGAAACTCCTTGAATGGTCAAGGTCACAGCCAGTAAGTGGCAGAAGAAAGATTGAAAATTGGCTCCATGTGTGTCAATTCTATCAATAAAACTGCAAAAATTTGGTTCCATCTGATACAGAGCTTGTGCTCTCAACAGTTAGGATTTGTGGCCACTAGCAAGAAAACCTCTCACTTCAGCAAAATCTCCATGCTCTCTGATTATTAGAGCCACCTTCTGACTGAAACTTCCCCTGAGATCCCATCCTAGGCTTGGGGAGGGCTGAAAATGGGAAGCTGTAACCTGAGTCCTTTTGTTGAGAATGAAGGGGTTTCTTTGGTCTTGGTATCTCGAGTGTCTCCCTTGTCTTCTGAGGGGTGCTCTGCAGCAATGCCTGTAAAAAAGAAAAGTAGAGAGGAGAAAATCTTGTTTGGGGGGAGATGTGAGAACAGTATAACTTTTCCCTCCTGCTTCAAATCCTGGGGGAAGGAGTAGTGCTTAGAGCAGTGATTCTCACACTTCAGCCCTCATCAGTATCACCTGGAGGGCTTGTTAACACACTGTTCGCTGGGCTCCTCGTCAGAGCTACTGACTCAGGAGATCTAGGACAGGGCCTGAGAAGTTGTATTTCTTACAAGTCCCTGGGTGATGCTGATGTTGGGTTGGGAGTTGGTGGTCGTGCATACTTTGAGAACCACTGGCTTAAAGTTGGCAAATTATGGCAGGGCTGGTCACTGTCTTTTCTCCATAGTTGTATTAGAAACAAGCTACATCTGTTTGTTTACATAGTGACCATGGCTGCTTCCATGATACAGTGGCAGAGATGGCTCTCAAACATAAAATTTTTGTTTGGTCACTTAAGAAAAATTTGTTCAACTCTTTCCTTTTAAAAATGTGTTCGAAGTACTTTCTCCTTTGTTCCTGTTTTTCCTCATCTCTGTGCATAAAGAAGAGCTGGAGAAGTGGGTTCCTCCAGGATGAAGCACCTGAGCTAAGGTCACCCATTAAAGAGAAGAAAAGGTTTGCAGATTCAGGCTTTCCAGCAGACAGTTCCTTGTTCCACTCAATGCCAAGGCTAGCTTTGTGAGCTCCGTGCATAGAGGGTGCTCCTTAGTCTCTGGAGCAGACTAAGGTTCTTTGTCTCTGGGATAGACTAAGGCTTCCAAGAGGCTACATCTCACCACATGGCCCTTTTTTTTCTCCCAGGCCGGCTGCCCACCCACCAGATTATCCGCTATGGCTCCAAGGCTGTTACTCGCCACCGTCGTGTGATGCACTTTGAGCGGCAGAAGCTGATGGCTGTGACTGAGTATATTGCCCCCAAACCTGTCGTCAACCCAAGATGCCTGCCGCCCCCTCCCAGCCCCCCGCAGGAGGTGAGGAGGCTGGGCATGTCGCCTGGTGGTGGGATGGTGGATTAAAGTGATCTTGTCTCTGTGGCCATAATGAAGTACCACTCCAGGATATTGTCATCTACATTGTTACTTCCCCACTTTGATCCCAGAGTTCAGATCCTTTAAAATGAAATCTGCCCTTGATTCTCTGTTGGCCTCTTGGACTCAGTGGATTGGACAGGTGTGGGTTTCCTTCACTCTTGTCTCCAAAAATGTGTGCTTGAAACTCTCCACATAGGTGAGGGGAAGAGAGACCATCCCACTGATCTTGAAGCTTCCAGATTTTCTTAGAGGAACAATACAAAGTTTTTGGTCCTTGAAAGACGGCAGAAAGATCAGTGGAGTATTGTTAACTTGATGGTGGTTTTCAACTCCCCAAGTTCTCAACTTTGAGAAACACTGTCTTGAGAAAATGAAGTCTTGTTTTGTGAAAATACCTCAATTTTGAATCAACACTGTAAAAGAGTAATCTTGTATTTAAATTGATAAAAGAATTCAACATGAGTACAGTGTCAGAGGGCTAATTAAGTAATTTTGACAATATTATTATCAAAATAACATTAGCTGGGTCAGACTGTTGTCCATTTCAAAGGGACTGAGTGTTCTCAGGTGTTAAAAACACTGCTCTAGGCACATGGAACTCTGTTCAATGTTATGTGCCAGCCTGGATGGAAGAGGGGTTTGGGGAAGAGTGGCCACATATATATGTATGGGTGAGTCTGTTGGCTTTTCATCTGAAACTACCACAACAGTGTTAATCAGCTGCACTCCAATACAACATAAAAAGTTTAATGTTTGAGGGGGGAAAAATGCTGTTCCAGGGGATTTCCTGGCAGTCCAGTGGTTAGAACTCTGTGCTTTAACTGCCAAAGGCTTGAGTTCAGTCCTTGGTCGGGGCACTAAGATCCCACAAGCCGCATGGCACCATAAAAAGATGATAGTATAAAATTTTAAAATAATAAAAATGCTGCTCTGAAGCCTGTAGTTATCAGATGGAAATGAAAGGGTGGAGTGAGAGAACATGTTTCTGAGAGTCAGGGGCCCGGTTCTCCTTCCTGTGCCCTAATCTTCACTTGGGCATCACTGGGAGCTCTGGCACCCATCCCTGAGGGAGTAAGGAGTACTAGAAGGGGCAGCTTATGTCCCCTTGGTCCTCCCTTCTTGACCTCAGGAGACAGGCCTCATCCGGCTCCTCCGTCGGGAGATAGCCGCAGTTTTCCGAGACAACCGAATGATAGCTGTCTGCCAGAACGTGGCTATGAGCGCGGAGGACAAGCTTCTCATGCGGCACCAGCTGCGGAAGCACAAGATCCTGATGAAAGTCTTCCCCAACCAGGTAGGGAGCGGACCCTCATTCCCTGCCTTGTTCCCCACCCGCTCCACCCCCATGTCAGACTGCAGCATCTCTCCCAAGAAGTGGAATTCCCAGCTCCCTTCCATGGCAGCTCTCTAGTCCGGGGCCTGAACTGTGTTAGGGCTTGAGGAGACCTTCATTAGCTTGAGCCCACAGCCTGGTGTGGCCTGTGATCAAGGTGGGTGACTCTTCCTCCTACTCAACGCCAGTAAGCCCTTCTCTCCTGCCGGTCCAGATCCTAAAGCCCTTCCTGGAGGATTCCAAATACCAAAACTTGCTGCCCCTTTTCGTGGGGCACAACTTGCTGCTGGTCAGTGAAGAACCCAAGGTCAAGGAGATGGTGCGAATCTTGAAGAGTGTGCCTTTCCTGCCGCTGCTGGGTGAGCAGCCAGTTGGGGGTGCGGCTGATGTGGAGTGGGTGCTCCAGCAGCCTGGTGTCACCTTCAAGGCTCGTGTGGGTAAAAGTGTGGCCATGCTTGGAGGGGACCCCTCCTCACAATGGGGCGTGCCTGTGTCACTCTGGGGAGGGGAAGTTCAGATACCTTGAGTCTAGTCAGGGGTGTTTTGTTGTTTATAGTCACTAAGTTGTGTCTGACTATTTTGCGACCTTAAGGAGTATAGCCCACCAGGCTCCTCTGTCTATGGGAATTCCCAGGCAAGAATACTGGAGTGGGTTGCCATTTCCTCCTCCAGGGGATCTTTCAGACCCAGGGGTTGAACCCGGGTCTCCTGCATTAGCAGGTGGATTCTTTACCACTGAGCCACCAGGGAAGTCCAGTAAGGGGGTAGTGGGTGTTGAAACCCACACAGATGAAGGTACTTAAACAGGCCAAGGGAAGGGTGCTGAGGGACAGGATTCCTCTGATGCTGAGAAACCCTGGAGGCGCTTCTTCTAGAGAATTCTGATTTCACAGTTATCTGTTGGTGGGGCAGGAATCTGTGTATATAATACAGATAATACAAATCCCGCCCCCGCCCCCGCCTCCATCAACACTCCATGGTTCTTCAAGGAAGTTTAGGAGGAAACACTGATGTTGTGGGGGTTACATAATACATGGAAGGGTTTTCCAGGAAGAGTTAGGAAGGAAAGGAGGGGACTGATCTGAAACACTGGGAGTGGGGTGGGACACAGGTAGGGACTGGACCTGGGGGAAGGCTGGGAGGTAGAAAAGGGCGGTGAGAGCAAATTCCTAGGGTGGAACCGTTGTCTTTGAAGAGGAAACTCCTGTGTGGGAGCCTCGCTGATCCTGTGTTCCTCTAGGTGGCTGCATTGACGACACCATCCTCAGCAGGCAGGGCTTCATCAACTACTCCAAGCTCCCTAGCCTGGCCCTGGCACAGGGGGAGCTGGTAGGAGGGCTCACCCTCCTCACAGCCCGGACCCACTCCCTGCTGCAGCACCACCCGCTCCAGCTGACTGCCCTGCTGGATCAGTACGCCAGACAACAGCACGAGGGGGACCCCGTCATGCCAGCCAGCGTGCAGCCAGATCCTCCCAACCCTGTTCAGGACTCATAGCCAGCCTGCCCATAAATACATTCTGCCCTGTTGGCTGTCGGAGGCATGGGGAACTTAGGGTGGGGAGTGGTGGTGTTACCTGGCTTTTACTGACAATGATCTCTTCCAGTACATGGCCACCCAGAGATGTAGGGGAATTTCATTTCACATCAGAGGCTTGTAATCACTATCTTTGTTCCTAGTTTTCCTAACTTGGGACCTGATTGGAGTCATCTCTGTCCGTTTTCCAGGTCCAAGGCGGAGAAGCCCTGCCTTCTGTTTTCACTGTGCCTCGCTGCACACACCTCCCAGCCTAGCCCCTTGTGGCTCCTACGTGCCAGAATAGCTCAGCTGAGTAGGTAATTGTGCTGAGAATGGCATCTGTTGAGAGCCTGCTGTGCCAGGCCCACTGCTAACCACTTTACATGTGCTAGTTCCTTGATTTCTCACATAATTATCCCCATTTCACAGACAGGAAGACTGTGGGGAAAAGAAGTCAAATGGCCTGTGAAAGGTCATGCTGTTAGTAAGAGGCAGCACAGGCTGAACCAGGTGCTTTTCAGCTGTGAGGAGGCGCCCCTGGTTTTCTGCACGAGAGCTTTCTTATTAGGGTCCCAAGAGTGCTTTGAGTGTTCATTCGGTACCTCGGGGTGTGTCATGTCATGGGAAAGTTGGGAGCACTGTTTTATGATAAAGTGAAATACATTTTTCTTAACTGTGTTTTACTGTTTATAAGCTTATCCTCCCAGTAGACATATTCCCAAGGTCATCTCTGACTCACCTCCCTTCCTAGAACATCTCCGTCTTCCCATGTCCAAGCCCGCCACTTCCCTGTACCTGCTCCCTCAAATGACACTGCTTACATGCTTGTCCTTTTGAAGGCAGCCGCCCGCTTTACCAAGTAGCTGACTTGTCTCAGGTGGTTCAAAACAAAAGAGCTGACGGGGAGGAAACCAGGATTCTGTTTCAATGACGGAGTCTGAAGGCTCTTAGTAGGAGTCCTCATCCAGGTCTCAGGGAACTGAAAGTTTCTCATGGAGGATGTTTAACTTGGAGCCCGCCCTTGTCCTTGATGGGAGCACGTTCCGGGTGGACACGGGCGATGCACGGAGGTGGCCGTGGAGAATTTCTGGGGCTTGGAGCAGTGCCGCAGCTTCCTCAGTCCTGGGCAGATCTGCGGCAGCTTCTCCTTCCCTGGTCCAGGGTCAACTTCCCACCGTGCCCAGCTCTGCCCTTTGCCCAGGGATGCTCAGTCAACATAAAGTGAACTAAAAGGCCTTGAGGCTCCTGGGTGCCAGAGCTAGTCTGGCCAGTGCTGCCCAGTGCTCTCCCTGGCTCCAGAGCCCTGCCAGGTGCCAACAGTGCCCTCCTGGGGTGGCAGGAACGGTGCCGAGGTTCTCAATGGAACACAGAGTACGCATCTTCTGAGAGATGTAAGACCCTGAAGGGTAAGCCGAAACCCAGGCGGAGACAGCTGGATGGGAAAGTGGCCCACGTCACATTGGCAATCAAAGAACCTCAGACTGCACCCTTCACCCGCTGGCGGTGCCTGAGGCCACACCATTCAAAACCCACTTCTTTCTAGAAAGGGGCTGTACTGCACTTAAAGCTGTCAGTCCAGTTCACATCCATTTGAATAAATTCCAGACTTTTCAGCAAGAGCAAGTTTTTAATTAGAATTGAGCAGCTGGACACTACTCTAGCAGAAGGGCAAAGGCGCTCAGAGCGGGAGGCTGAGCTAGCCCTTTACCAGCCAGCCTGTTACTGCCCTGGACCTGCTCCTGATCCAGACTCGGTAGGCCGGGGGTGGGTAGGGGTGTCTTACCACCTAGGTGCTTCCAGCCCCCATGTGTCCTGACCTGGCGGCGCATCACCCCAGTGACAGCCTCACTGTGGCCCTCTTAACCTTGACCGCCCTGTGACTGTGGCCTTGGCACCATCAACTGTGTCCCCTCGGGGCATCCCTCCCTTCCTGTCAACCTGATAGCTCTGCTGGCTCCAAATCTAGCCACCTATTTTCAGTTGTAAAATGAGAAGCGGGGGTTAACAAGGAAACGGCCTTGGGTACTAACGGGTCAAGGCCATGCTGGTATGAGTAAATTCTTTATCACTGCTGGCTTGAGGCCAGCAACTCCCCGGTACTCTGTGATCTATCTGGAACTGTGCCCAAAGGGGACTCTGTCCTCACTCCCAAGCCTGGGCACTGGGGAGTCGGTTCAGCCCTGAGTCCTCCCAGGAGCAGGGGGGCAGAGCTGAGCGGCCGCCTGGAGCTCGGCAGGAGGAGGGGCCGAGAAGGGGGAGGTGAGGAGATCCGGCTAGAGGGGAGGCTCCGACGTCTCCTTCCTGGTTCCTGCTGCAGCTGCCGCCACTGCTCAGCTCTGAGAGCAGGGAGCGGGTGGCTCAGAGACCGTGACTCAGAGGCGGAGCGGTGCTCGGGCCAAGGAGCACTGGTGTCCATGGACCCTGGGGTAAGGAGGCTGCTCTGGCATCAGCTGACATTCCCTGAGAGGGCTTCCTCCCACCTGAAGCTGGTGGGTCACTGCTCTGGAGATGAGGGCGGGAATGGAGCTGGAAAGAGGGCACCTACCTGGCTCACCTCGACCTGCGCCCTCCGTAACAGAGTCTGCTCCTCCACGCACAAGGAGTGAGGGGCCGGGATCCCATGGGGCCAGGAAGAGGGTACAGAGATGTCCCAATACTGGAAGAGTTTGGTAACTTCCAATGGCTAAATGCAGGAGTTTCCCCAGATCAGCCTCTCGTAGCGTAGCATGGACCCCTCTGCCCTGACCTTCCCACCACCCACACCCCCCATATCCCTGTCCCTCCTGACCCCCAGCTCCTCAGGTGCTTGCTAGCTCCATCGGAAGGTGTGAGCTGTTTTCCCAGCCTCAGGCCAACCTTGCCCCTCCAGTCCCCTCCCCCATCTCTCACACACGGAGTCTCATGCATTATTGATCTCCCCGTGGAGTCAGGATGGCCAGGACTGGTGCCCAGGGCGCCTGTGGGCACGGCTGAGGGACCAGTGTGGACCTCAGCATGCGTCTCCATCAGCCTGTCCCCAGCTCTCTCCAGGTGGATGGTGTTTCTCAGGAGCCCCAAGGACTGGGATGGAAAAAAGGAGGTTGTGGGGCGGGCGGGGCGTGGTGGACCGAGGGTCCGAAGTGGGCATCCTAAGAGGATGATTGATGGGGAGCCCAGGGGAAAATGGGGGCTGTCTCAGGGATCAGTCTCTCCAGGCAGAACAATGGGAGCCCATGAACTAGAAGATATGGAGGTCAGTTGGTCAGGCAGCTGGGGAGCTCTGTATGGAGCTGGGGTCAAGGATTGGGGGGTGCTCTGTAAAAGGTTGATGGCAGGGGCGTCTGCACTTCTGTGGTGGTGGTGGTGGGGTTGGGATCCCGAGGAAGAGGGGCTGGGGTGAGATCTCGCCTGCCCAGTCCCTGAATCCCTCTGCCCTATTTTGGAGGCTCTTCCTTCACTGCCCGGCTCACCTCTGATTACCCCAAGGGAATCCTCCAGAGAAAGCACCCAGTGTGTCCGAGAGCCAGAGAATGTGTGTGCCTAAGGTGGGGCGGGGCGGACTTTTCGAGGTTTTCTCTTGGCACCGGCCTGCCTGCTGCGCACTCTGCCTCTCTGGGCAGCGGCCGCAGCTGGAGGGTGTGGGCAGGGAGACCTGCCCAGAGTGGGGATGGGCTCGGGATGGGCTTGGCAGGTGAGCGGAAGATGTGCTGGGGCTCTCAAGACTCAGAGGGAGCAGGAGGGGTGGAGGTGGGGAAGGTGACAGTCAAGTCTGCGCTAACAGCATTTCTCTCTGTTTCCAGGGCCCCCTCAGGACAAGGTGACGTCCCTCCCCTTTTGCTCTCCGTCCACAGCAGGGAGTGGCCACTCCCTTCCCCATGGACTTCCAAGAGTGGGACCCTCCCTCCCTGGCCGAGAGCACTCAGTCTGCAAAGCCCAGCGGTGCCCAGCAGGTCTGAGGGTGGGAAGCGGGCGGGGGCGGAGGGCGGGGGGCTGGCCCTCAGGGACAGACAGATGTGGTGGCCTCACCGCTCCCCACCCCCTCGCCCTTTGTCCTGAACTGCAGGCCAGTGAGCTGTGGGAGGTGGTGGAGGAGCCTCGGGGCTGGCTGGGGGCAGAGGGTATCATGCCCGAGAGGCAGGAAGGCCACCTGCTCAAGAAGAGGAAGTGGCCTCTGAAGGGCTGGCACAAGGTAGGGTGGCAGGGCAGAGGGAGGGGCCAGATGCAGGGGCCGGAAGGGATGTGGGGCCGCTGGGCAGCGCAGGCTGTCTGTGTGTGAGGAGAGACTTCCGTGTGGTTGCTCTCCCCACACCCTTTCCTCTCCGCGCCCCCCACCCCGGTCCTGTTCCCTCTGGGCATCCTCACAGAGATACTTCGTGCTCGAGGATGGGATTCTTCACTACGCGACAACTCGGCAAGATGTGAGTTGGGGCCTCGGCTGTGGGTGTGAGAGGAGGGGGCCCTGGGCAGGCAGGGGGCTTCTGGAATCCCCCAGAGCAAGGCCTGAATCCCAGGTGTGCCGTTTTCTGGATGTGGGGTCTTGGGCAGGTTACTTCCCTGGGTCTCAACTCCTCACCCCTAAGGTGGAGAGAGGGTGATCACCCACTTGTAGAGTCTTTGTTGGGTGAGGGCTCTCGGGACAGTGCCAGGCTCAGATCAGTGCCCAAGACCGAGGGGCTTTATCATCCTTGTCCTCGTACCGTGCTCAGGCAAGAACGAGAAACTAAAGGCCTAGACACCTGGGCTCTGCAGGAGGTTCATCGTCCTCAGCCCTGCCTGCAGACTCTTGAGGGTGGGAAGTGTTCCTCGCCCTGTGACTCCCTGGAGCTCTGGTTGTGACGTGACGTAGCAGGCTGGCCAGTGCACGGGAGGACGACTGACATGTCCTGCTGACACTGTCACTTGAGCCTGAGGGTGAACCTGCTGCCTGACCTTCGAACCTAGCGTGACCTCAAGGGGATGGTGGCCCCGGTGGCCTCAACTCACGTCCCTTTCCCTCTTTGGTCTCACCTTCCCAGATCACCAAGGGGAAGCTCCATGGCTCCATTGATGTCCGACTGTCGGTCATGTCCATCAACAAAAAGGCCCAGCGTATTGACCTTGACACTGAAGACAACATCTACCACCTCAAGGTGATGTCCGTGGGAGGCAGGGGGTGGCTTGCCCCCCCAGCCTGGCAGAAGCACTGGGTCACGCAGGAGAGAGGGGCAGGGGCCGAGGGGCCGTCTGAGTTTGACCAGAGGGGAGTTCCCACCATGTACAAGAGCCAACGGCAAACTGGCCCTGTTGGTTCTTATGTGATCAGGCACAGAGAGGGGCCTTTGCACCATCTGTGTGCTGTAGGGAGAGATCCTGCCTGCCTGGGGACCAGAGCCCCAACTTCTTGCCCCTAGAAAGCAATCCTTCCCTTCATGCGTCCCTCTCGTTCTCCATCACCTCTGCAGATCAAGTCCCAGGACCTGTTCCAGAGCTGGGTGGCCCAGCTGCGTGCCCACCGCTCAGCCCAGCACCTGGATGTGCCTCGAAGCCTGCTGCCCAGCACCACCCACCGGAAGGTAAGATGGGCCCCAGGGCGGGACCCGGGCATGTGAGGATTCAGGCTGAGACTCAAAGAGGAGCCGCCTTCCTGACCTTTGACTCGCCCCACAGGTTCCCAGTGCCCAGCCTCCGGTAGCGGGTAGTGCCTCGGCTCTGCCAGGGGTTGGACCTCGGGAGAAGGTGTCTTCCTGGCTGAGGGACAGTGATGGGCTGGACCGCTGCTCTCACGGTGAGGGACCCCTGGCCTCCATGGGGAGGGCCCGTGCTCTTGTGTCTCGGTGGCATCAGCAGTCACAAGGAGGAGAAAGTGTGACCTCTTTTCCTGCTCTGGGAGCCCCCGTCTAGTGGGGGCGACAGCCTCTGCCTCTAGGCTGATCAGGTCTCCTGGGCCCTACCCCCAGAGCCTCAGGCTCACAGAGATGGCGGGGCTTGTGCTCTAAGCACATAGAGCTGGACACAGGGCTGGGACTCCTGACAAAGAAGATCCTGGGTGCCAACACAGGGAGGGGGCCTGAGGAGGAGTACCAGGGAAGGGGTGTGTTCTGGCATCAGGTTCCTAGAGCTGGGGGCTGTGATGTTGGCCTGGGAGAGGGAAATGCAGATGAGTCGGGAGAGCAAGGGTGAGGGCCGCCTGGCTTGTGTGGAGGCAGCGGAGGTGAAGTGTGGTCTGGGGACGGAGTGCAGACTGGGGTGCGGGTGCTCCCTGGAGGCCAAACCAGAGGGTGGGAGCCGGGAGTGGCTGTGGGCTCGTGAGCGGGAGAGGGAGGCAGTGTCGGGACTCCCTAGGCTGCTGGTGAAGTCTTTGGAGGAGGGAGGGGAGCCGGCCAGTGTTGGGAGAGGGCCTTCCTCATCCATCCTTCCCACAGAACTCTCGGAGTGTCAGGGCAAGCTCCAGGAACTACACAGACTCCTCCAGAGCCTGGAGTCCCTGCACCGGATTCCCTCGGCCCCTGTCATCCCCACGCACCAGGTGAGGTCCAGACGGAGACAGGGGCCCGCCCCAGGCTCTCTCCCCTCTTGCCCCATTCATCTCCATCACCTCCCCAGACAGGTCCCCTGTCCCCCTTAAATGCTGCCACTTACTGGAGAGCCACCGTCTCCCAATTGCCCCTCCCCACCGTGTCCAGACTGCCTCCGGGCTGTCTCTCTGCCCCTTTGGAGCGACCCCTTCCCCCTGTGCCCAGGCAGCTGCCAGGCTGTTGGTCTTCTGCCTCCTCCTCCATGGCCGTCCGCCTCTCTCTTGGCTTTGGGGGTCTTCTCCACCCTGAGACCGAAACTCACCCACCTTGACTTGCCAGGCCTCGGTGACGACGGAGAGACCCAAGAAGGGGAAGCGGACCAGCCGCATGTGGTGCACACAGAGCTTTGCCAAGGACGACACCATCGGGCGGGTGAGGTGGTCCCCGAGACGCTGGGTGGGAGGCGCTGAAGGAGGCTGGGCCCTTCCACCCTTCCCCTTCACCCACAGGTGGGTCGTCTCCATGGCTCAGTTCCCAACCTGTCTCGCTACCTGGAGTCCCGAGACCCCTCGGGCCCCCGAGGGCTGCCGCCCCCAGACTATGCCCACCTGCAGCGCAGCTTCTGGGCCCTGGCCCAGAAGGGTGAGTGTGAGCTGGAGCAGGTTGAGGGAGGGGGAGAGAGAGGAAGGGAGTCTGATTGCCGGCCCTGCCCCCACAGTGCACAGCTCGCTCAGCAGCGTCCTGGCCGCCCTCACTGCTGAACGGGACCGACTGAGGGACCTGCACCCGGGTTCGGAGCCATCCAGGCTGGGGGTGAGCCTGGGGATGGGGTGATCAGTGGGAGGAGCGGCCTGAAGATGGCAGGCCTGGGCAGGCCTGGGGGTGGTCGCAGGGCTGGACCAGGAAGGGGGTTGGTTGAAGCAGGTCCTGCCTGACAGGCCTTCAGTGTGTGTGTGTGGGGCTTCCCCTATCCCCATCCTGTACTGGCTCCCTCACTCTCTCCCCGCAGGTCTCTGAGACTTCGGCTGGCCCGAGGCGCCTCCACTCGTTGTCCATCTCCTCCGA
Source organism: Bubalus bubalis (assembly GCF_019923935.1). Taxonomy (NCBI): domain Eukaryota; kingdom Metazoa; phylum Chordata; class Mammalia; order Artiodactyla; family Bovidae; genus Bubalus; species Bubalus bubalis. Next base: position 24,440,939 of record NC_059159.1, on the reverse strand, counting down.
CACCACTGCAGACTCCTTCAGCTCCCTCAATCCCGAGGAGGTGGGAGCTGGGTGGGCGGTGGGGCCCTCCTTTCTCAGCAGGAGTGAAGGCAGAGTTCGCTTTCAGACCTGAAACTCCAGCCCCTTTCGCAGAACACAGGCAGCAGCCATATCCAGATCATTTCTTAATAATGTGTAGAGCGCTTTTAAGTCAGGACCTCGTGAGGAAGTCGATTCTTACCCTCAAGTTCACAGATAAGGAAACTGAGCCTTAATGGATCTAATAATGGGCCCAGGCTCCTGTACTATATGGGTTTGCACTTGGCTGTACTGCATGCCGGCCTCGTGACCCTGAGTCTCCTAATCTACAGAGTGGGGGTGATAATGGCACCTACCTTGCAGAGTGAGTGTCGGGACTGAGTTAACACATGCCAAGGGCGTGGAGCTGGGCTCAGAGCCAGTGCCGGGAAGTGCAGGCATTTATTGTGGAACCTGTGTCTCTTCACTCCCAGGCCAGGATCTTTCCCCAGGCCTCATACCCCATGATGCTCACTCCCCTCCACATCTCCTCCTGCTTTGCACGACTCAGACAGTAAAAGTCCCCAGTCACACTTCCTCTTGAGGGAACTGTCTGACCAGGGGAGCCTGGCCCGACTCTCCTGGCTGGGCCTCAGGCCGACACCAGTCTTGCTCCCAACAGCAAGAAGCTCTGTACATGAAGGGGCGAGAGCTGACCCCCCAGCTGTCCCAGAGCAGCGTCCTATCCCTTGCTGACTCCCACACAGAGTTCTTTGATGCCTGTGAGGTTCTCCTCTCTGCCAGCTCTTCTGAGAATGAGGTGAGGGAAGGAGGAAGTTGCCCGTGAGAGGGGAGGGATCCTGGGAATAGAGGGCTGGGGTTCCGGGAGACTAGAGTCAGTAGATCCCCAAGTCCTTTCTAATCAGCTCAGCCGCTCTCTCTGGGAACATGGCCAGACCTGCTGGGTTTGTGTGGCCCTGCTTGGAAATCTCTGCTGAGGACCCCTCTTCCAGTTTGATGTGCTCCATCTTCATGGGTTCTCCTGAAACTGCTGCCTCAGCTCCACCCCCAGTCATCTTTCTGTGACCCCATTTCAGCCTCTGCACTTCCTTGACCCTTGCCTTCCCAACCCTGGACCCCAGGAATCCCTTACTTGCCTCCCTTCATGTCCACCAGGTCCCTGAGCTGGGGACCCTCCCTCCCAAGGTGGCAGGGCACACCATGACACCAGGCCTCCTGGGGCAGTGTCTTAGGGTTCAGACCCCCCAAATATGTTCTCTTCCCCTTCCCACCAAAGGACTAGCTGGGCAGATTCTCGCCAGGCCCTGGGTACTGCCCAGCTGCCCGGGGAGGCCTAGTCTGCCCGGCCTGTCATCTGTCCCGGCCCAGGGCTCGGAGGAGGAGGAATCATGCACCAGTGAAGTCACCACCAGCCTGTCCGAGGAGGTGCTGGATCTCCGGGGAGCCGAGCACTGTCAGAAAGGTGCCCACCTGGCAAGGAGGAGGGAGGGCTGGAGGTGGGCCCAGAAAAGGAGTGTGCCGGGCCCAGGCCCCTTGGGAAGTCATTCCTTGTAGGACTGGTGGGCTGATGGCTTTGGACGTTGACTCCAGGGTGACTCTGGAAGTGAGGAAGGCTCAGCTGTGAGCTGGGTTCCAGCGGTGGCTCTGGGGGGTGGGGCTGGCTCAGCTTGGGGCCGGCCTCCACACTGGGCTTCTGAGGAGGCTCATGTGGGCCTCCGTGAGGCAGGAGAGCCCGCTTTGCCACCTTTTATTATAGCAGCCTGGCTTTGTAGTGTCATTTTACTCCCAGGTGCCTGTTTCCTTGTCTATACAGTTGGCTGGATAATCTGCATCCTGACCTTGGTTTCTGTGTTTATGAAAGGGAGTAGAAACCAAGGATGGGACTCAGGAAGGGGTTCTGGGGTGCAGGGTTTCCGTTTCCAACAGTGGGAAGCGTCCTCTGGTTCTTAGCCCTGTGCCCACCTAAATCCCCGGGAGCTCTCAAGAGTTAGCCCCCCGCCACATGCCCCAGCTCCTTGTAGTGAGTCGAGCCTGGAGCCTGGGAGTGAGCACACCTCAGGGCGCTGCAGGAGCTTAGGAGGGGCCCCGATGTGGTGTGCAGCGGAGAGGGACCGGCGGGTTGTGTTCCAGGAGCAGCCGTGGGGCCGCCCCGCCGCCGATGCCTGCCGGCCGCCAGCGGGCCCGGCACTGACGTGAGCCTGTGGAACATCCTGCGGAACAACATTGGCAAGGACCTGTCCAAGGTATCGATGCCAGTGCAGCTCAACGAGCCGCTCAACACCCTGCAGCGGCTCTGCGAGGAGCTGGAGTACAGCAGCCTCCTAGACCGGGCCAGCCGCACCGCTGACCCCTGCGAGCGCATGGTACGCCGGCCCCGGCGGCTGCCACCTCCCACGACGCGTCTCCCAGCCCCGTCCTCGCCCGAGTGGGGTGGCCGTGGGGTAGCATCTCCTTTGATCCCCTGGTGCTCCGCCCCCTTTAGGTGTACATTGCAGCCTTCGCGGTGTCTGCCTACTCCTCCACGTACCACCGGGCGGGCTGCAAGCCCTTCAACCCTGTCCTGGGGGAGACCTATGAGTGTGAGCGCCCTGACCGAGGCTTCCGCTTCATCAGTGAGCAGGTGCAGGCGGGAAGAAGCGGGCTGGCGTGGGGGCCGTGTGGATGAGGCCAGGGAGGATCCAGGCTTCAAGGGGCCAGGGCAGGGGTGAGAACACCCCGCAGATGGGCAGTCAGGAAAGGAGGTCCCTACTCCTTGAAACACCTGCATCGTGTTCTGGGTCAAGGAAGCTCATAGAAGGTTATTCTTGAGCTCAGTCTTGAAGGGTGGATTGGAGTTGGCCAAGTGTGCAAGGAGGTGGGAGACCATGCTGTTCCAGGCAGTGTAAAGGGATGGATGGAGCACATTTGGAAAGAGTTAGAGACAAGGCTGGAAGACAAGGCAGGACCAAACCTTGAGAAGCTCTGTGGGTGAAGATAAGGAACAGTTGATTGGTTGGTTTTTAAATCCTGACGGTCACAGGAAGTCATGGGAGGGTTTTAAGCAGTAGAGCGACATTCTTAGAATTGCACTTTGTAGAGAACACTCAGGCAGTGGTGGGCGCCAGGGGATGGGGAGAGGCAAGGAGAGCCCTGGAGGGGAGTGAGCGAGAAGGGAGAAAGTTGGGGCTTGTGGGAAAGGAGAGGATGATGGAATTTGGGTGGTGGCCAAGGATGACAGGGACAAGAGACCTGGAACTAGCTGGTCTTCTGGTTCACAGGGGAACTGGGGGTGAAAGTGAGGGGTGTTGGGGGCCTGGGGTCAGGAGCAAGACTCACGGTCCTCAGGAGCAGCCTCCAGAGAACTTCTTTGCTCCTCAAGGTCTCCCATCACCCCCCCATCTCAGCGTGCCATGCAGAATCTGAGAACTTCATCTTCTGGCAAGGTGAAAGTTGGAGCCGGGAGTGAAGGGCAGATGGGGAGGGGCTGGAACACCCTCTGGTCTTACCTCTGCTGTCGCGCTCTCTCCCCCAACCCAACTCCAGACATGAAGTGGAAGAACAAGTTCTGGGGCAAATCCCTGGAGATTGTGCCTGTTGGGACAGTCAACGTGAGCCTGCCCAGGTGAGTGTTCCTAAGTGCTGGGCAGCCGGGCCCAGCCCACAGGCCATGCTCCGGGCTGGGATGGGCAGGTATCCTGAAGCTGCTCGGGGTGGGGCAGTGTCTGGACACTTTACAGCCATGTTTACAGCAGATGTCAGTAAAAAAGGGAAAGTCTTAGAGCTGGAAGGGCTCATCAAGGCCATCCGACCAAGAGGCTTTCACAATTTTTGACCATGACTCACAGTAAGGAATGCATCTGAGACTTGAAGCCAGTATACTGTAACACACACACACACACACAGAGAAACCTAAAGTAGTTTTAGGACGAGTCACAAACTCTTGGAAGCAGCCGCATCTAGCTCATGTTACAGATGGGGAACTGCAACCAGAGGCCAGTATGAGGGGTGAAGGAGACCCTGGGCTTCAGGGTCAAGAGTCCTGGGTGGGAGTCTTAGTTCTGCCACTTAACAGTTATGCAGCAGCAAAAATACTTGAGTCTGCTCGTCTATAAAATAAGAGTAATAAGTAATAGCCAGCAGAAGTGGGTAGTAAACAGGCTGTTGTATATGATCAGCCCACCGTGGTCCCCGGCATCCAAGAGTAGGGACCCTGTCTGTGTTTTCACTCCCATGACTTAGGCACTTAGGAGCTTTCTCAGCAAATGGAGATGTGCTAGTTGAGTACTCTCTGGGAAGGCTGCTCTACTTAATAAATATGTCATCCTTCATGGAAGGGCCACGAGCTGGAACCAGGACGCCGGGGTTCCTTCCCCAGACCCACGTGACCTGCTCGGATGAGAGAGACACTCCCCGGGTCAGGGTAGCACTTGTTCCCCAGGGCCAGCCAGCTGCCCCTCACCCACCCTGCTCTCTCTCGCTCAGGTTTGGGGACCACTTTGAGTGGAATAAGGTGACGTCCTGCATTCACAACATCCTCAGTGGCCAGCGCTGGATCGAGCACTACGGGGAGGTGCTCATCCGAAACACGCAGGACAGCTCCTGCCACTGCAAGCTCACCTTCTGCAAGGTGGGCGGCCCCCTGCCCCCACTCCCTGCCCCAGCAGCCCCTCCACTAGGAGGGGAGGGGACAGCTTCCTAAGCCCCCTGCGCCACCCCCACGCCAGGCCAAGTACTGGAGCTCCAACGTCCACGAGGTACAGGGGGCCGTGTTCAGCCGGAGTGGCCATGTCCTCCACCGACTCTTTGGAAAGTGGCATGAGGGGCTGTACCGTGGACCCCCGCCGGGCGGTCAGTGCATCTGGAAGCCCAGTAAGTGGGGTGCTCGGGGCGGGCTGGGCAGGGGTGAGGGCAGCTGCGCGCAGTCCACCTGCCCCAGCCCCCTGCCTTCCCCCTAGACTCAATGCCCCCAAACTATGAGCGAAACTTCGGCTTCACTCAGTTTGCCTTGGAGCTGAATGAGCTGACTGCAGAGCTGAAACGGTCCCTGCCTTCCACGGACACGCGGCTCCGGCCAGACCAGAGGTCAGTGCCAGGTGGGAGCCACTCTGGAAGCACCGGGCTTCTCCCTCCCCACGGGGGTTTGTGCACAGACCGGGGACTGTATCCTTCCTTCTTGGTGTTGCCTCAGGGAGATGGGACCTGTCTGAGGGCAGAACTGGGCAGGGACAGAAGCCTTGGATTGATTTGGGGGCCCCTGAGGGTGGGGTGGTTCCACTGACGGAAGTCTGGGTGCCCAGGTACCTGGAGGAGGGGAACATACAGGCGGCCGAGGCCCAGAAGAGAAGGATCGAGCAGCTTCAGCGAGACAGGCGCAAAGTGATGGAGGAGAACAACATTGTCCACCAGGCGCGCTTCTTCAGGTGCCTCTGTGCCCCCTCGACCACCACCCCTTGCTGCTCCGCCTTTCTCTGAACTCTGAACTCCCCACCAGTCCCTTGCTGCTTTGAGTGGGGCCCATAGTGTGAGGCAGCATCTCGGGACTGGCCTCAGTGCTGGAAGCTCACCCCTCCCCTTCCCCGGCCCCTTTCCCCCAGGCGGCAGACCGACGGCAGCGGGAAGGAGTGGTGGGTGACTAACAACACGTACTGGCGGCTGCGGGCCGAGCCGGGCTACGGGAACCTGGACGGGGCCGTGCTCTGGTAGCCCAGGCCCCGGGGGCAGGAGGCCTCGGTTCCTCCCTCCGGCCCCCACGGACACATGGACGGGGCCAGGCTCTCCCACTCGCTGCCCTGGAGACCGAAGGGGCAGCCCTGGCTCTGGCCCTCTCCCCTCTGCCGGCCAGAGGGGCTTCATCTCAGCCCATCTCCCACCCCTTGTTTGAGGTGGGAAGCAGGATTCCCCAGTCTTGTTGCCCCCAGACAACCGGCATGTAAGACCCTCCTTGCTCTGCCATCCGCCTTCCTTCCCTCCTGGGGTTCCTGGGGGAGTCTCCAGGCCCTCAAGATCTTCCCCATTTCAGTGCCTTCCTAGGACACAGGGGACCCCTTGATGCTCCCCAGGCTTCCTCGGCCCAGGACTCTGGCCCCTGCTGTGAGGCTGTGTGGTTGGAGTGAGTGAAGGAGAGGGGATGGCCTTTTCTCCCACCCCTGTCCCTCCCATGCCCCATCTCTAGCATCTTCTCTCCATGCCCTGGCCCAGGGGGGCTCCCTTTGCTTGGCCCTGGCAGTCTCTCCCGTCCTCCCGGATCCCCTTCTCCCAAACCACAAAACGCCTGCAGCCGCCAGCTCCTTCGTCCCTGGTCCTCAAGTGGCTTCCTTCAGTCTCAGCTCAGCGGATCCCCCCAGAGCAGGCAGGGCAGGAAGGGTGCCTGGCCTCTGACCCACCAGGAGTGAGCGAGCACGTGTGCGTGTCTGTGTAGAAGTGTGTGTCTGTGTGTCTGTGTACTGCTTGCGGGCGAGCAGGATTCCTCATGTAGGCCGGACGTCCCGCTGCCGTTGCTGCTCATCTTACCAGTCTGCCTCTGATAAAGGTGAATTGCTATGACATTCCAAGCTCCAATAAAGACTGTCTCAAACTTTGGCCTGTGAGCATTCCTTTAAAAACACGTGTGCTCAAGCTCAGGCTTTCCTCGAGGCTCAGCTGGTAAAAAACCTGCCTGCTAATGCAGGATGCACAAGAGACTCAGGTTCAATCCCTCGGTTGGGAAGATCCTCTGGAGAAGGAAATGGCAACCCACTCTAGTATTCTTGCCTGGAGATTCCATGGACGGAGGAGCCTGGAGCTATAGTCCATGGGGTCACAAACAGTCAGACACGACTGAGCGACTTCACTTTCTTTCACTTTCAGAGCCTCCAGTCACTTCCATTTTAATGCTGGTTTTCGGGCCGATATTTTAAAAGAGAAATAAATTTCAAATACATCCATTGCTTCTGAGTTTCTCAGGGAAAACCCAGACTCTTCAACCAGGCAGAAACCTGTGTGGTCCCTGTCCCCCACCCCCAGCATCCTTGGTCAGGTCTGTGCTCACCCTCTCATTCCCTCGGTGACTTTTCAAGGAAAGGATGCGGGGAGGGGAGGGACAGGAAGGGATGGGAGAACAGGGCAAGCTGCATTTCTCCACCCCACCCCCACCCCCACCTCCCAGGTCCAAACCCCAGCCCTGTTACTCCAGAGTTGTTCTGACCTTGACCAAGTGCTTCACCTTTCTGTTCAGAGATTCTGTTCCCTCATTTGGCTTCCTTTGTGTCTTAGAGGAGAAGGTATGTCCAGGCTCCTGATTTCATTAGTGGTCTCCTAGCCCCTCAGCCCACCCCACTGTCCCCTCAGGCTCTGGTATAAGGGGTGTCCCAAGAGGAGGTCATGCTTTCCAAGGGGAACAGAAAGAACAGAGGGGTCCCCTGAGCTAAAACAGCCCCTCCAGGGCTAGTCCCTTTCTTCTTCCTGCGCCTCCAGCCCCGCCCCCACCCCGCCCACCGCCACCCCTGGGAGGGGTGTGGTCCACATTTCCACAGTTTATTTACTGAAGGTGCTAAAAGGAACAGGTTTGTCCTGACACCATGCACCAGAAATAACCTCAATCCATTCCAGAAAAAGCCAAAGCCTGCACACATTCAGGATCTTTTTAAAACAAGATGTGCTGTCTTCCTCCCCGACCCTTTCTACCCAGAGTCACACACAGCCTGACCGACAAGCCTATGTTCAACTCCCACATGTTTTAAGAACTAGAGTTTCAAACAGACCGAATTCCAAAGGTATTTTTCTAATGGAGACAGGAGACTAGGTGCAACTCCTCTGCCCACGGGAACCAGGTCATCTGTGGCTTTTGCCATGGAGACCAGTATCCTCTCTCCTCCCCGGTGCCAGCTCAACGGTGGGAGGGAAGGTGCTCAGGCTGGTTTTGCTCCTCCTGTGGCATTCCTGCTGGAGGACCCTTGTCTCTCAGAAGCCCTCCCCACCCAGCCAGGGTCTGGTACTTGGCTGCTGATGGGGGCGCTCGGGCGGGGCTGAGGGGAGCCCGGATTTCTGACTGCAGGCTGTGCTCAGTGGACAGTGTAAAGGGGAGGAAGCGACTGTGGGTACAGAGGGTGGTGGCCACCTCCCGGGCACCAGGAAGACAGGCTTGGAGGGTGCTCGAGTCTGCTCTGAGGAAGGCAGGCCAGGCCCCCTTCTCAAGCCCTCTCCATCCAGTCTGAGGATGGAGGCACAGGAGGACTGCTCACTGTGGGCCTCAGGGCAGCCCAGCCCAGACCCAGGGCCTTGTTCAGAGGATGCGGCAGTCCCAGGCAGAGGGGAGGATGTGGGTTCAACGGCCCATCTTTTGACTGAGCTTGGGAAAGAGGCAAGGTGGGACACACCAGTTTGTAAAGCCAGGGGCCTGTTTCCCCAGATGAGCAAAGATCAGAGCTTGCACAGCAGAGGAAAACCAGGGCCCAAGGATGGTAGCAGAGGGTGAGGGAGGCAGGCAAGAACCATTGGTCTTCAGCTCAGCTGCCGTGGGACCCTCCAACCCCAAATCGCTCCACCTAGAGAGATTAAAGTTGTCTTTTAAAACTGAATGACTGAGGAAGCCACTCGCGCACCCGCCCAGAAGAGTGAATAAGACATGTCCAGTGGAAAGTGTGTTTCGGACCAGAGGACTGATGTGAATTGATATGCACCCATTCTCTATTTGTTGAAGTTGGTAGCATTTAAATACAAACTCATGTCCCAGCATTTTGTCTGATTTTTTAGTTGACATTTTGCAGTTTTTTTAATGTGAAACTTCAACTGCTGTCAAAACTTGAGTTGAAATCAAGTTATCAATTATCTTGGTTTTTATAGATATAGATGAAATTTGTTAATAAAAGTTGCAAATCAGTGGTTTAATCTTTAAAAAAAAAAAAAAAAAAAAAAAAAACCGTAACGACTGAGTTGCTGTTGGGGATACCCAGGTAGCAAGGGGCAAAAAAAGGCCAGAAACACTTAAAACTTGCCCCCATGCCCCATTCCCTGGATCTTCTGAATAAAGAGGGGTTTGGCGTGTGTGTGTGTGTGTGTGTGTGTGTGTGTGTGTTTGTAGTGAACCTCAGAGGGGAGGGAGTGCTGAACCAGGATTAGCCCAGGAACCTGTGTCAAAGGTAAACATGGTCGAACGTTCAAGTGGTGAAAACAGATTTTCCTCACTGACTACCGACAGGAGGGGAAAGAGCTGAGCTCCGTTCTGATCTGTGCAGAGGACCCTGGGTGGTTAAGGGGAGCATGAAGGAGTGGGGAAGGGCAGTGGGGTCTCAAGCAGTTTCGGAGAAAACTACAGCGTTAGGAGTGTCAGTGTGATGAGGCCAGGGTGCCCACGAGTGACAATTATCTCAGGATTCTGTCTTCTGAGAGAGACCAGGAGACATGGCCTCTATCTTTCCTGATGAGTGACTTCAAGAAGTGGCGTTCAGGTTCTTGTGCAAAACACTCTTGTTGGAGGAGGAGGGACAGAGGAAGGAATCACAATGACAAGCCCTGTTTAGTAAATGCTCTAAGAAAGGGAGGTCAGGGGCTGGGTCAGGTGTTGGCTAGAACAAGCAGTGAATTCTGCTGGCAGCATTGAGCTTTCCCAGGCAGGCATTCTGAGGGGAACTGGGGTCAGCCTAGGGACGCAGGGCTGGGTTTGATCTCCTAGTGCAGGTGTTTGGGTGGAGTCATTATGTGCTGATCTGTAGCTCTCAGGGCGCAGGCACTTCACATTCCCTTCTGGAGAACAGAGTGCAGATCTGATCCCCTCAAGCTGGAGGCATCCCCTCCTTGCTCCCCGACACCATGCAGCCCACGTGGCCATGAGAGGGTCTTTCCCACCCGCTCCACGGCTGGGAGAAGGAGCGCCACGTCGGGCGGTGGTGGGGATGCCATCAGGGTCTGACCGACGCCCACTCAGGATGTGAAGGTCCTGGTGCCTGACTCCAAGTCCCCTGGTTTCAGTCTGTCCCCAAAAGGGTACACAGCTCTCCTGTCCTTGGTGCTCTCATTCTAGTCTTGTTCTCCACAAGCACCTTAAAGATCCTGGGTCACATTTCCTGGGATCCTTTTTAGGGAAAGTTCAGGGGGCCCCATGTGGCTGGTCATTAGTTTAATGATACCCCCTTCCTGGAAAGGACCTGCTGATCAACTGATTTTCCCCTTCAGAGACCCTTCAATTCCAGCATGGGCAGAGGAGGAGATGGAGCTTAGCACTCTCCCCTCTGGGGCTGACTCTGTGCCCCTTAGGTGGTCAGGGAGGGCAGAGGGACTTTACAGGGATCACTCACAGGCTGGCCTGAGCTGAGTCTTGCTTACCTCTTCCTCACTCAGACTCTTCACTTGGCCAATGGACCTAAAAGTTCAGGGACTGATCCACCCTGCTTCTTGCCATCCTCCCCTCACCTGCTCCCTAAGAGCCCATGTAGAGAGGGGTTATTGAGCACTCTCAAGATCCCCACTACAACAGGGTCAGCTCAGCATGGGGCTCTGGGCAGGGTGCCCCTGGGGGCTGAGAGAATCTTGGTGGGTGAAAGTTAATGGAGTTAATGAGACTATCCATGTCTCATATGTCACCATGTAGTACAAAATCTTCAGGTTGCTGGAAGATGCTTTTGGGACCTAACGTATTTGGAGGGATGCTTTCCTATGGATAAATCTAGACTGTTGGCACTATGCCCCATGATGCCAGGATGCTGGGGATGCTGGGCCTTGCTGGTTCCTAATAGGAGAGGCCTCTCAGAATGATGGGTGGGTTGGACTATGGCAGAGGCCGTAGGTGGAAGAAAAAATTGGAAGGGTCTGGACAGGAGCTAGAAGGAGAGAGAATGCAAAGAGCTGGCCTCAGAGTCCCTGTATCCAGGATGGAGGCAGTGAGATTCTTCAAGCATCCTCTAGAGGGCGTCTGGGTGTCTTGAAAGGACCGATTCAGGCGCATCCTGAGTAGCTGGCTGCGCCCAGGATGCACGCAGGGTGCTTGAGATTCTTCAAGCATCCTTTAGAGGGCGCCTGGGTGTCTTGAAAGGATCGATTCAGGCGCATCCTGAGTAGCTGGCTGCACCCACTGTTGGCTCAGAGTATCAGACCCCTACGATTTTCAGCAGCTCGCGCCCAGCTCACAGCACAGACACCATTTATCAGCAGTGCCCTCAACCCCTGTCCACCTTCACTGTTTTTTCTTTTTTAATATTTATTTGGCTGTGCCGGGTCTTAGTTATTGCATGCAAACTCTTAGTTGTGGCATATGGGATCTAATTCCCTGACCAGGGATCAAACCCCTGCATTAGGAGCACAGTCTTAGCCACTGGACCACCAGGGAAGTCCCCACCTTTATTTTTCAGAAAACACTCACTGGGCCAGGAAACCCCCTTTCCTGGGAAACCCAAGTGTCCCCAGCCACACCCAGAAACTGCCCTGCAGGTCTGGGGGCATGTGGCCAAACCCCGCCTGCTGGTGCCACCTCACGGTCAGACAACTGACCCAGGGGCTGTTTTAAGACAACCCTCCCCTCCTACGCAGAGCCCTCATAAGAGAATTTGCTCCTAAGTTTCCACTAAGTTTCTATTAACACCTTTCCTGCTTCTGTAGCCCTTAGATCCATCTCTCACTGGGGCAGGAAACTCTGAATTAGTCTTGTCCCCTAACTTTGAACTTCCAAAGAGAAAGGCAGGTAGAAGGCAGACTACGAAGAGGGCCACCCTTCAGTCCAGACAAGAGGTGCCCCTGCCAGCCCCCTCAGCTTTGAAAGGTCTGGTCCTGGCTTTCCTCTGACAGTGCCCCTCCCACGGGGAAAGGGATCTGTAAGGTGGACGGAGTTCCTGACTAACTGGCTTCTAGACCACAGCGCAGGGATCTTTCCCAGGCGCACCGTGTCCAGGGTCAACTGCCTGAGCAGTTCCAACCCATGACAGAAATGGGGTCTGCCACTGGCCTAGTGCCAGGTCTCCCCTCACTGGTGACGAACTTGGAGGAGTCTGGAAATTCTAAATTGGAACCTGACCTTTCAGGTGATCATGAAGTTACATTTTGTCAAGTTTGGACAATAGAACATATTTTATTTGTTAGCTTGGTTTATAGTATTTAATACATGAGGGGCTTCCCACATGGTGCTAGTGGTAAAGAACACACCGGCCAATGCAGGAGATGTGGGTTCGATCCCTGGGTTGGGAAGATCCCCTGGAGGAGGGCATGGCAACACACTCCAGTATTCTTGCCTGGAGAATCCCATGGACAGAGGACTCCTGGTGGGCTACAGCCCATAGGGTCACAAAGAGTCAGACATGACTGAAGCGACTTAGTACACACGCATATAGGCCCGCGTTTGTACTCCCGTCCTGGGCCTGGGAGGACTCTCTGTGTTGTGCTTCTCAAGGCTGTATGCATGGTGTGTCAGGGGGTGGTGTGGGGTGTCAAGGGGTGTCATTGTGCCTCCCGGGAAGGATGAGATTGGGGATGAGAAGGAAGCTAGGCCAGTGCCAGTTAGCAGAGAAGTCTTGGCTGCTGTGGAAGTCCTCTGGCCTGGGACCCTGGAGGGAGCTAGAGAAGTGGGAGGTGGGGAGTCTTCCCCACCTACACCAGCAATACTCGCAAGAGAGGCCCAGGGCAGCCTCTCTCCTCCAAGCTAGGTCATCAGAAACCAGCACACTCCCCTTCCACCACCTTCAAGGCATAGAGGGCAGGTGAGAACCCTGGACTTAGAACCAGGAGGTCTAAGTTCTGGCTCTGGCTCTGCCATTTCTGCCCTCTTCCAATTCTCTTTCTGTAGAGTGGGTATTGGAGATTCCCTGGTGGCTCAGTCGGTAAAGCATCTGCCAGCAATGCAGGAAACCTGGGTTTGACCCCTGGTTTGGGAAGATCCCTTGGAGAAGGAAATGGCAACCCACTCCAATATCCTTGCCTGGGAAATCCCATGGACAGAGGAGCCTGGCAGGCTACAGTCAATGGGGCCTCAAGAGTCAGACAGGACTTAGCAACTAAACTACCACCAGGGTGGGTATAATGATAATGGGCCAGTTTCTCTCCTTTTCAGAAGAGATTGTGGGACCCAGCGTTCTCTAAGCAGTGGGACTCGGGACAAGGGTGGCTTCAGAGGACCTTGACCAGAGTCACCACTAGCTCCGCTGCCTTCCAGGGCAGCACGAGACCTCCTGAGAGAGAAGGAAGCAGAGGTCAAGTGTGGGCACGCAAACACCAGTTGATGCCTTAAGTTTCCCAATACTTTTGCCAAGAAAAGAAGGATACAAAGCATCTTCCCCCAAAGATGTGAGGTTCAAGCATTGGTGGAGGGCGAAGGGCCACACCCCCCACTTTGTGGGCCCCTCACCATCAGTCCCTGAGACAGAACACAGCACCCTTGTGTCTGTTAGCCTGACCCCCTCCCCCATTAAGGAGCCTCAGGCTGTGAGGAGCCCCTGACCCCCCTACATCAAACACTCCAGCTAAAGTGGTCAGAAAGTCCTGAAAGGGCAACACTTCCTAGGCTGATGAAGATGAAGGTTAAGGGGGCAGAAATGGGTACCTGCCCCAGGCATCACCTTCACTTTAACCTTCATCTTCACCTGTGGCACCGATACAGGGTGGCCGGGGTGGGAGGTGGCCCCGGCGTGTGTGGACACCCAGATTCGCAGTAGCCCTGGGGGCCAGAGCCGTGCAGCCCGGGTGCATTTTGGCCCCGTGGCCGCGGGGTGGAGCCCGAGGACTGCAGACGCCCGATCTAGGGCGCCAGCCAGGCGGGAGGGAGCGGCGCGCCGAGTCCTCAGTAGCCTCTGCGTTTCCCCGGGGGCTGCGGGGCTCCGGGTGCGGGGGAGACCCGGATACCGCAGAACAGCGGGAGTCTCCGCGCTCTTCCTCCGCGCAGACGATCGCGGGTCCCCTGGTCCGAAAGGTTCACCGGGCGCTGCGGGACACGGGACCGCGCCTCCGTCTGCAGCGCTCCGGCTGCAGAGAGGGCAAGGGGCCTGGGGACCCAGTTCTGGACAGTCTCCCCGACAGCCTGGATCACTCATCCTCTCCATCTCATAGGTATGAAATGTGTCCCTTGGATGACCATCTGGAAAAGGAAGTCCTGACCGAGGGGAGGACAGAGAAGGAGCTGCGTGGGCTGGAAGAGCCCGCAAGGGGTGAGGACAAGAGGCACGCAGGCGGAGATGCCTGAAGGCAGGATAATTTAGAGACCCCTGTCAGAAGAGGAGGTAGTGACCAAGTTCGCCATCTAGATTGTTGGGTTTTCCTTGGTTTTTGGTTGGTTGGTTGTTTTTTCTACCCCTATCCGCCCGTTAAAAATAACGCATGTTCATCCTTGGACAGTTAGAAAATACAAAAAAGATCTGTCTCCCAAAGCAAAGGAAACAAATCAAAAATAAACAAATGGGACCTAATTAAACCTAAAAGCTTTTGCATAGCAAAGGAACCCATCCACAAAAGGAAAAGACAAATGACTGAATGGAAGAAAATATTTATAAATGAAATGACTGATAAGGAGTTAATATCCAAAATATATAAAACAGCTAAATTTCAAAACCAAATAAACAGATTTTAAAATAGGCAGAAAAAGATTAAAAAATCGTCAGAAGATGTGAATAGACATTTTTTTCTGAAGAAGACATACAGATGACCAATATACACATGAAAAGATGCTCAGCATGACAAATCAGCAGGGAAATGCAGATCAAAACCACAGTGAGATGTCACCTCACACCTGTGAGAAAGGCTATCACCGAAAAGACCACAAATAAATGTCGGTGAGCATGTTTCCACAGTGGCTGCACCAATTTACACTCCCACAAATGGTGTTCAAGGTTTCCCTCTTCTCCCCAACACTGGCAGTTTTATGATAGCCATTTTAATGGGTGTGAGGTTAGCAAATAGGAATATTTTTGAAGGGGGTTAATTTTGCTCACTGTGATTTCACAGGATTTTGAAGAGGTCCATTTTTGCCTGAAATATGATGTAAACATTACATGGAAGGAAGACACTAGAAAACCATATTGTCAACATTAAAAGGAAAATACTTTCTTGCATATTTTTACATATGAGAAAAATATCAGGTGGAGGAGAGGTGGAAGCCTTAAGCATCTTATCTCCAAGCCTAGACTCAGTATAAATCCTTTGGCTCCCAACTTGGGCAAAATCCAGAACCAGAAGAGTCAATGGGTCCCTCATTCAGAACACTGATGATTTAGGATAATGTTGCAAAAACCCGAGGGGTGAAACGAGGAGGGAAAAAAAATTATTTATTTATTTATTATTATTATTTTTTTTTTCAGGAGAAGGGAAGGCAGCAGAGCACTTGAGATGACTCTGATCTGTCCAGGGTGCTGACAACTCACAAGCCATGCTACCGAACAGGTTGGAAAGATTTGATGCTAATTATGAAATTAGCTCCAGTGGCTTTATGACTCCCGGTCTCAAGAAGGGTCCAAACTCCTCCCTCACCCTGGTGAAAATAAAGTTTAAGACATAATGTCTTAGACCAAATAGACTAGAATCCCAAGAAACTTCTAAAAGAGAAAGCTCAAAAAGAAGTACAACTAAATAATACTTTGTTTAAGAATATATGAACATTGGATTAAAAGTTTTTAAGCAAAAAAGTCATAAACTCACGACTCAGGATAATGGTAAACTCTGGAGGAGACTCAGGCATATGGGTAGGGAAGGACACAGATAGATGCAAAGTTATTGGTATTGTTTTGGTTCTTAATTGAGTGTTTGATTCATAGGTATTTATTTTAATATTACACTTTAAGTCCAAGGCATATGCCACATGTATTTTTTTTACATGAACCAAAAATGCAATATAAAAGATATGAAGATTAAGAATATTCTTTAAAAGAATCTTGAAAAAAAAGGTAAGCCTAGGGATGCATTTACTTGGTACTGAAAGAAATGAAAGCTTTTATTTTTTCATTTCGAACACTGTTTTTTACTATCAAAAACATTTAAATTGCTAATTTTACACTTTTACATTGGAAGTGTCATTATATAAAATTATCGTAGACTAGAATAGAAATATTTCTTTGTCATTGTCATTTTATGAAACTTTTTGATACAAATTGCTCCTTTGATATCATTGTACTTATTTTCACTACTGGGACTCTTTGAGCACTTCTTTCCAAGCTACTTAAGGGGAGCTAATATTTAAATCATGATGATGTTGTCCCTGGAAATGTTATCCCAAGATACCCACTCACCATTCGTGATCTTTACAATCTAACCATGTATTGTGTAAATGTTTAATTTTTATTACAAAAGCATTATAAAACAATGTAGAAGGAACATAAAATGAACCCCCATATTCTCATCCTTCAGAACTAGCAATTATCAAACTTTCCCCACACTTGCGTAATCTATTCTTCCTATTATTGTTTTAAACTCCAGATGTCACATCTTTTCAATTCTATAAATTTCAGTATGTATCTTTAATGTATGGATTGTTGTTGTTTAGTCGCTAAGTCATATCCGACTCTTTGCAACCCCATGGACTGTAGCCCTCCAGATTTCTCTGTCCATGGGATTTCCCAACAAGAATACTGAAGTGGGTTGCCATTTTCTTCTCCAGGGGATCTTTCCAATCCAGGGATCAAACCTGAGTCTCCTACATTGGCAAGCAGATTCTTTACCACTGAGCCACCAGGGAAGCCCTTAATGTATGGATGTTTTCTTCAAAACCCCAGTGCCATTATTATGCCTTGAAAAATAATAATTCTTAGGTGTCATGTAACATTTAGTCCATTTTCAAATTTTCCAAGGGTTCCAAAATTTTTTTTACAGTTGGATCGTTTGAATCTGGATTCAGTCAAGGTCCACACACTGTACTCGATGATGTCTCTTATTATCTTTCCATCTAGAGTCGTACACCCTGTCCTCACCCTTCTACCATTAATATTATGTTGTTGAAGAAAACAGGCCAGTTACCTTGTAGGATATCCCATATTCCAGATTTCTCTGTGCCTTTGGGATGGCATTTAACTTTTCCCTTATCCTCTGCGTTTTCTGTGAACACAAAGTTAGGTCTAAAGGCTTGATTCGATTCAGGTTCAGATTTTCTCTTGGATAAGAACATTTCCTAGGTGGTGCTACGTCCTGCACATCGCATGTCCCCAGAAGGCTCATAATGTCAGGTTGTTCCATTCTTTGTGGTGCCAATATTGACCCGTGGCTTCAGGAGGTAACAGCTTGAAGCCTTCACTGTAAAGCAGCTCATCAGCCTTTCATATGAAAAGTGCCTTATGTGTCTTCTGGGGACATGTCATGTGAATGACTTAGTACCACCTTTGAAATGTTGTTATCCAGGAGAAAAGTTGAACCTGAATTGAATCAAGCCTTTAGACCTAACTTTAAGTTCACATAAAACAGAGGATAAAGGAAAAGTTAAATGCCATTCCAAAAGCACAGAGAAATCTGGAATATGGGATATTCTACAAGGTAACTGGCCTGGTTTCTTCAACAGCAATATTTTAATAGCAGAAGGGTAAGGACAGGGTGGATGGACTACTCTAGATGGAAAGACACTTCATCAAATTAACCCGATCCTCTTAATATATGGGCTTCCCTGGTGGCTCAGACAGTAAAGAATCTGCCTACAATGCAGGACACCTGGGTTCGATCCTTGGCTGGGGAAGATCCCCTTGAGAAGGGAATGGCAACCCATTCCAGTATTCTTGCCTGGAGAATTCCATAGACGGAGGAGCCTGGCAAACTGCAGTCCACAGGGGCCGCAAAGAGTCGGACACAGCTGAGTGACTAACACTTAATATACAGAAAAAATGCAGAAATACAGAAAGGAGAAAATAATCACTCATGTTCCTGCCTCCGAACGCAATGATAAATGCTACTTTTTTAGATCATTTCTTTCCATGTTATGCATTCATTTTTCCCTGCTTTGGTCATATTAATGTACCTTTTTATAATACCACTAAAGAATTTACAGGTGTTATTAAAACTTTATGCACATCAATTTAGTTGCAGCAATGGACTAATTGTTTGACTGTTACTAAAACTTCTGAGCCTGTGTAGCATAGGGCTGGCAGTCACTGGGAAAGAGGCTTGATGTCCTCCTAGGCGGGTGGGCTGGGCAGTGACATGTAGAGCTCTGCTGTGTCAGGAAGCAGACTCCAGGGCCCTCACTCGGGTTTAGAAGCTTCACTGTCTGCTTTCACCCACTCAGAGAGAGAAGTGCCCTCTGATTTTGGCATTCTAATTTTAAAGTCATATCTCATATAATAAAAGCACAAATAAGAAGCGGATATTTGTTATAGATTTGATGGCAAAAACCTTACTATCCCAAATGGGCCCAAATGGATTAATCCAGCAAAATAGAAATTGAAAGGCTGCTTTTCACATGTGTATGAAATGGCTTTCAGTAAAGACAACAGATTGTACACGTGCGCATGATGTTTCTCTCTGCCAAATCACCACTAAATAAATCAATCAAATTGAATCATTTGGGCAATATTTATTAATAATTGAAGTATAGTCATACAGTAAAATTTACCCTTTTAGAAGTACAGTTTCATTAAAAAATTTTTTCTATGCATTTTTACTTCCTCTATGCATTTTCAACAAATGCATATTGTTACCCAAACGCTGAGTTTCTCTTGTGCCCTTGCATCGTCAGCTCCTTCCCCTACCCTATTCTGGGCAACCTCAGATCTGTTTTCTGTCATATAGTTTTGCCTGTTCCAACACGTCATATAAACAGAATGATAGTATAATATATATAGCCTTTTGAATTGACTTCTTCCACTTACCATAATGCATCTGAGATTCATGTGGTTGGGTGTATCAATAGTTCATTTCTTTCTATTGCTGAGTAGTTTTCCATTGTATGGATGTATCATAGTCTATCCATTCACCAGTTGAAGGACATTTGGATTATTTCCAGTTCTTGGCAATTATGAATAAAGTCACTATAAATGTCCATGTATAGATTTTTGTGTGAACTTAAGTTTTCTTTTCCCTTGGGTAGATATAAAGGGGTAGAACTGCTGAGTCATATCTATCACTTTATTAGAGACTGCAAACTGTTTCCCCAAGTGGCTGTACCATTTTGCATCCCCACTCAGAATGGGTGAGATCACTACTTGCTCCACATTCTCAACACCACTTGGATTATTAGGAATTTTAAAATTTATTTTTAATTTGTTTGTTTTTAGCTATTTTATTTATTTTTGGCCTAGCTGCATGGCTCATAAGGATTTCAGTTTGCCAACCAGGGATTGAACCTGGGTCACAGCAGTGAACGTGCTGAGTCCTAACCACCAGACCTCCAGGGAATTCCCATTTTTGAGCTATTTTAATAGATGTATAGTGTTATCTCATTGTGGTTTTAATTTGCATTTCTCTAAAGAGTAGTGATCTTAGCATCTTTCATGTGCTTGTCATTAATATATTTCCTTTATTGAAGCATCTCGTTGAATCTTTTGCCCCTTTGTCACTGGGCTGTTTTTTTATTATTGCATTCTAAGAGCTCTTTATATATTTAGGGTCAAGTCCTTCATCAGATATTTATCTTGCAGATATTTTCTCTAAGTCTGTAGCTTGTCTTCTTATTCTCTTAATGGTATTATTTGAAGAGCATAAGTTCTTAATTTTATCTATTTTATTTATTTATATATTGACTTTTGACTGTGCTGGGTCTTCCTTGCTTTTTTCTCAGGCTTTCTCTAGTTAAGGGAAGTGGGGGCTGCTCTTCATTGCGGTGCATGGGCTTCTCATTGCGGTGACTTCTCCTGTGTGAAGCATGGGCTCTGGGTGCACGGGCTTCAGTGGTTGCAGCATGTAGGCCTGGCAGTCGCAGCTGGTGGGCCGTAGAGCACTGGCTTAGCTGTGGTGCAGTGCATGGGCTTAGCTGCTGTATGGCATGTGGAGTGTTCCCGGACCAGAGATCAAACCTGCATCCCCTGCAGGGCCAGGCAAATTCTTATCTACTGCGTCACCAGAGAAGTCCAATTTTATCAGTTTTTTTCTTTCTTTCTTTTTTTTTTTTTGCTTTTGGTATAGTATTTAGCAGATTTTTGCCTAACTTAATGTTAAAAAATAATTTTTCCTACATTTTCTAGAAGTTTTACAGTTTTCTATTGAGGTCTGTGATCTATATTGAGCTATTAAAGTAAATTCTCTTTTAGAGTGATTAAAAATAAGGAAAAATAGTCCTATTGTTACTTTAGTTTCTACCATTTTTACCACTCTCCATTTCTTTAATGGAGCAAAACTTCAGTCTGCTTATCACATTCATGGGTTATTTTTAACAGCTATTTATAGACATTAAAAGAAAAACATAGCAATTGAGATAGGAGACAGTATCAACAAAATTTTGGCAACTGGGAAGAAATGGTGAGTGGTAATGACCATACAGCTAGCAGTGGGAAAAGCCCAGTAAGGAATCTGATTTCTATATAATTTCCCAAAGGCTCTGGCATAGAAGGTACCAGACACTTCTGGAAGTGGGGTAGAAGGTGAGAGTCAAAAAAGGAAAAGGAAGATTGTTTAAAACCCTGTTTAAGAAACATCTGCATCCTCTGATTTTCTTCATACTCAACACAGGTGAACAACTTCCCCTTCCAATTCCCAAAAGAAAAATGGAGTTTTATTGTGTGGAGAGATTAAAATAAATAGTTTCTGCCCTGTGAGGTCCCAGATGTAGCTGAGAATGGAATTACTATTCAGGAAACTAGAGGATAAGTGATATGATAAATTTTGAGACCCTGTCCCTGGACCTCTTCTTCTACTCAGCACCCAGACACTGGCCTCAAGGTTTAAACTTTATAGGCAAGGGGTCCAAGGGACCTTCTTAGAGAATCTGACTAGCTTATGAGGAAAGATTCAAAAGGTCCAGCCAGATCACTACACGAGCCCACAGTAGATGAAGCTCAGCTACTCCACTAACTCAGCTACTCCAGTAAATTGTTTGTGTCCTATTCTTATCTATAAGCAGACAAAAGGGTCACTTGCTCTTGGAAAAGTCTGCTGACAACGCTTTCCCAGGTGTGAATTTCGACCAGAAGAGGTCGAAATGAACCCAGGCCCAGAGGTGCCATGAACCCAGGCCCATGGCAGTGAAAGTGAGGAGTCCTAACCACTGGACCATCAGGGAATTCCCAGAAGAGATTTCTTCAAAGAAGATAAAGTTGATTAAAAAATCAGGGCTTCCCGGTGGCTCAGTAAAGAATCCACCTGCCAGTGCAGGAGACACGTGTCCGATCTCTCATCCGGAAAGATCCCATGTGTCTCGGAGCAATTAAGCCTGTGTGTCAGAACTACTGAGCCTGAGTGCCCTGGAGCCTGTTCTCGTCAAGAGAAGCCTCCACAATGAGAGCCCACCCACTGCAACTAGAGAGCAGCCCCCGCTCACCAAACTAGAGAAAAGTCCATGTAGCAAAAAATATAAACTGACTAAAAAATCTAAAACAGATTCACATGAAACCACATGATCTCAAAATTTCCAAATACCAGGAAAAGATCCTACAAGTTTCCTGAGAAAGAAAAAAATTTTTTACCATATGAAATGTAAACCAAAAAAGCTTTAAACCCCAAAGATAACACCGGAAGTCAGAAGAAAATGAACCATTACTTCTCTGAGGGTAAGTTAATTCTTAGAATTTTGTACCCACAAAAACTACCAATTTAACATGAATTGAAACCAAGAATTCAAGATGTACAAATTCTGAAAATGTCCTCCTTCTCAGGAAGTTACTAAAGGATATATTCTACCAAAATGAGAGTGGAAGTCAAGAAAGGGAAAACAGCCATGTCCTCCTTCTCAGGAAGTTACTAAAGGATATATTCTACCAAAATGAGAGTGGAAGTCAAGAAAGGGAAAACAGGCATCAGGAACTCAACCCAAGGGAGAAGCAGAAGAATGACTTCGGAGAGTGGCCAGCCCAGACTGGAGCAGAAGGAAATATTCTGCTCAGGAAAGATTCTTCCATAAGATCAAATTACCCGATGCAACTGAAAATGCCGAGAAACAATTTGGACAACTGGCAAAAGGTTTGGGGTTGAAGTAGTGATATATTTCTAGAAGAATAAGCAAACAAAAACAATGACTGACTTTGGAGGGCAAAAAATGTTGCTCAGAAAAGGAAAAGTACTCACAGGACTTCTGTGAGTTTCAGCTGTAATTAGGGCTTTACATGGTCCCGGTGATGTGAACACGGACGACTGATCTAGTCAATCAGGTTTCAGCCACATTATGACATAATTATGTGGAGAAGTGAGGATGTATGAGTAGGGTTGGAGGTGAGGAAGGTAAATCCTTATTTTCCATCCTGGGAAGTAAATAGATAATGTATCAAAATTGAAAAACAAATTAGTAGCTATATGAATATGTTGAGTTAAGAGAGTTAAGGGAGTTGCCTCCAAGGAAAAAAGAATAGGGAATGTGAGAGGCTAAAGCTTTTCGTAACAAATCTTCCAGAACAATTTAGTTCCTTAAACTACTGTATGATAAAAAGATAGAAAAGCTAGATTATAAAATTAAATGATGAATAAGATTTGTTTGTTGACCAGGAAGCACTTCTATTATTTACTCTTGAATAAGATAAGCAAATTTCAGAGTCATGTAAATAATATGATCCATTTTTTTAATGAAAAGAAAAAAATCATCAATGTGTATATATATTTAATTGTTTATATAAGCATAAAATGGCTCAGATGGTAAAGAATCTGCCTGCAATGTAGGAGACCTGGGTTCGATTCTTGGGTCAGGAGGATCCCCTGGAGAAGGGAATGGCTACCCACTCCAGTATTCTTGCCTGGAGAATTCCATGGACAGAGGAGCCTGGTGGGCTACAATCTATGAGGTCCCAGAGAGTAGACTGAGAGTTAGACTGAGCGAACTAACACTTTCATTTTCACATGAGCATAAAGGATGGTGTGTAGGAATACACATTAAACTCTAAACAGTGGTTATGTCAGAGGGATGGAATAGGGTGGGGAGAGAGAGAAATGATATCATGGTCTTTATTCCTTTTGCATTGTTTGAATTGTTATTATGAACATAAATTATTTTGTAATAAAACAAGAATGGCCTCTTCTTTACAACACGACAATGTGATTCTAAATGCTATTGATTTTCTAGATGTCTGAAAGAATAAACATGAGACCATTTAAGAAAAAAATTTTGAGAAATAGATGTTAAAATTAAGTAATTTTCATCAGATATTAAAATACTTTCTAAATTAATTAGGTCAAATGTGTTTTTTACTAATCATCAAAATTATGAAAAATGACACAGAGCAGAGGAGACAGGAGCATGTGTAAGAATTTAGCCTGTACTAAAGGCAGCATCATAAGTCAATGGGAAAGAAAGAAGAGTTTGACAAGCAATACTACAATAGTTTATAAACCATTTTGGTCAAAAATAAAGTCAGATTTTTACCAAACACGATACACTAAGATAAACTGCAAGTATGTTGTCAATACAACAAATAAAATTAACGTATTTAGGTTTATATATTTGTCTTTAAAGCGATTTAGACAAAGATTTGCTTTTTTTTGTTACAGAAGTGATGCTTTCTTGATGTAGAATATATTGAAACACTACCGGCATACAAAATAAAATGTATAAGTGACTCTTCCTCCTATCCCCACTTTTCAAGGTCATCAGTCTTATCATTTTATAGTAAACGTGTTCAAGGTTTATTTTTTAAATTTTTGTTGAGATAATCATAGGTTCATTTTACAGTTAAAAGAAATAATGGAGAGATCTGATATTTGGTCCAGTCTCCCCCACTGGTAACATTTTGCAAAACTGTACTCTTATAGTATTACAACCAAGATGTTAATATTGATACCACCCATGCAATTTTTTCAGAATCCTTTAGTTTTACTTGTTCTCATCGTGTGTGTGTGTGTGTTTAGTTCTGTACCATTTTACCACCTGTGCAGGATTGTGTATTCACCAGTACACAGTCAAGATGCTGAACAGTCCCAATATTGCAACGATCCTCTCCTGCCACCCTTTTATAACCACATCTCCCTCCCTCCATCCCTTCTCCCCACCATCCCTAACCCCCTGGCAAACAACAATCTGACTGCCATTTCCAAATGTTTGTCATTTTAAAATATTTTATAATTGGAATAATACAATATACAACCACTTGAGAAGAGCTCTTTTTTTTTTTTAATTCACTGGAGATTCATCCAAGTTGTCCGTGGCAATAGTTCATTCCTCTTATTGCTGAGTAGTTTTCTATGGTATGTATGTATCACAGTTGTTTAACCATTTATCTGTTGAAGTACATCTGAGCTGATTCCAATATTTGGCTTTAGTCAGTCAGTCAGTTCAGTCACTCAGTCATGTCTGACTCTCTGGTACCCCATGAACTGCAGCATGCCAGGCTTCCCTGTCCATCATCAACTCCTGGAGCTTGCTCAAATTCATGTACCTTGAGTCGGTGATGCCATACAACCATCTCGTCCTCTGTTGTCCCCTTCTCCTTCTGCCTTCAATCTTTCCCAGCATCAGGGTCTTTTCCAACAAGTCAGTTCTTCGCATCAGGTAGCCAAAGTATTGGGGCTTCAGCTTCAGCATCAGTCCTTCTAATGAATATTCAGGACTGATTTCCTTTAGAACTGACGAGTCTGATCTCCTTGCAGTCCAAGGGACTCTCAAGAGTCTTCTCCAATACCACAGTTCAAAAGCGACCCTATGGACTGCAGCCCGACAGGCTCCTCTGTCCATGGGATCTTCCTGGCAAGAACACTGGAGTGGGTTGCCATGCCCTCCTCCAGCATTTGGGTTATATTCATTTATTTGTATTATAAACAAAGCTGCTATGAACAGTCACGTACATCCCTGTGTTTGTGTAAACATGTTTTTTTTCCACTGGGATAATTGCCCAGGAGTGCAATTGTTGAGTCCTATGTCAGTTGCATCATCCAGATGTTTTTACACATGCAAACTACATATATGTATGTATTTTTTTTGTGTGTGTGTATGTATTTTAAAACAACAATCATTCTATAAATATCCTTCTATAACTTTTGTTTCTTTTTGAACCTAATAGTATATTTCGGGTATCTTTCCATTTGCACACGAGGAGGACTACATCATCCTTCTTAACAGATACACAATACTTACCTGGGCTAAACAAGACCCCCAGAAGCATCCTGTTCCAAGAGCCCAGCCAGTACTGCTGCCAACACCCACAGTGAGACAGCCTGAGGTGTGCTTCTCAGCTTGTTATTTCTTTCCCTTTTTGTTCATCAACAATTAATTAGACTTAAGGACACTAATTTCTTTGTCCCCTGCCCTTTATTTACCCCACATCTTCCTCTTTTTTGGATTCATTGCCTTTTCTTCTTGGGTGCATCCTCAAACCATTCTTTTAGAGAGTATGTAAGCTTCCCAGGTGACTCAGTGGTAGAGAATCTGCCTGCCAGTGCAGGAGCGGCAGGAGATTCAGGTTCGATCCCTGGGTTGGGAATATCCCCTGGAGGAGGAAATGGCAACCCACTCCAGTATTCTTGCCTGGGAAATCCCACAGACAGAGGAGCCTGGCGGGCTACAGTCCATGGGGTCACAAAAGAATCGGGCACGACTGAGCAACTGAGCACTTCATGAGTGTTAAACTTTATTAAGGTTTGCATACCCAAGAACTTCTTTACTTTGCCTCCTCATTGGAAAGTTATTTTGGGTGCATTTAAGATTTCAAGTTTAAAATTTTTTCCCTTAGAACTTTTAGGCTATTTCTCTCTCTTGTCTTCCAGCTTTGTGTTGTATTCATGATGCAAGTCATTCTGATTCATGATCTATCTACATAGTCTTTAAAAATTACTTATTAAAAAATTTACGTATAGTAAAAATCACCCTTTTTGGTATACACGTCTGAGTTTTAACAAATGTATAAGTCATTAATCACTACAGCAGTGAGACATGCAAGATTCATCACTTCAAAAAGTCCCCGGGTTGCCCGTCTGAGGCCAGCTCTCCTCCCACCTCTGTCAACCCCTGCTCAGTTCTCTGTCACCTATTGCAGTATGCTAGGTATCTGCTTAGCTTTCCCCACTCTTTTGGCTTTAGAATATTCTCAACATCACTGGACTCTAAATGCCAACACAACGTGTATGTGGGTTGATCTTTTAATTCTTCCTCCACTAGACTTGGTGGACTCTCTCAAATTGAAGATGTATAAGAAATGCTATTGTATTTCTTTATGGTTCCTCCCACCCTTGACCCTCTGTTCTCTTCTTATAGAACTCCTATTAGATGGATGTGGAAATTCTACAAATACCTTAAGCTTCTCACTTACTCTTTCCATCACATTCATCCTCCTTTGCACTGTATTGTGGGAGATTCTCCAGTTCAATATTTCAGTTAACTAATCAGCTGTTTCCAACTGTTATTCAACCATTTTTTGAAGTTTTTTCTCCCCTGGCAATCAAATATTTAATTTCTAGGATTTTTGGCTGAATGTCTGTGTTTGTGTGTGTGTGAGAGATATCTTGCCTTTGATTTTCAGTCATTCACTGCAGTACGACAAACTACTCCAGATTTCAGTGTTTTGAAACAACTATTTGCTTGTGATTCTGTCCTCTTGACAGGGCTCTATGGGTGGTTCTTTTATTGGTCTGGCCAGTGGTCCATACAGCTGCACTAAGCCGGGATGACCAGATCTCACTTGCTCTATGCAATTTAAGTGACTTTTGTTCAGTCTCTTGACTTGATCTCTCCAGCAAGGTAGCTGGACTTCTTAAATGGTGGCTCAGGGCTGCCAAGAACACTAACAGGGAACATGCCAGACCTTCTTAAGGTTAAACCCAGAACTGGCACACTTCTGTCATAGTGGGCTGATTAGAGCAGGTCCCAGGCCAGCCCAGAGCCAACGTGAGAGGGGACTACCACGGACAGGCTCAGCAGGAGGTGTGGCTCTTTAGAGACTGAGCAAGTGACAGG
Organism: Bubalus bubalis; assembly: GCF_019923935.1. Taxonomy (NCBI): domain Eukaryota; kingdom Metazoa; phylum Chordata; class Mammalia; order Artiodactyla; family Bovidae; genus Bubalus; species Bubalus bubalis. The sequence goes on along the minus strand of NC_059159.1, from coordinate 24,414,064 downwards.
TTGCCAGCCATCTCTCTGGAGATACTAATGTACCTCTTCACATGTCTCATTTTTCTCAGTTAACTCTCAGGATATTGGACACAGTGTGCTAATATGACAGAGGGATGAGCTGGGAGTTTGTCTTCTGGGTGTGAGGACGCCTCAATCCTGCTTGCCAATCACTGGGCCCACACTTGTTTTACCGTTTCTGCATCACTCATGCCTGCTACTCAGCAGTAGCGACTAAAGGGACCCGGTGCTGCCCACTCTTCCAGGTGCAGCATTTAATCACTCTGGTTCCAGCTCCAGAGCCATTCCCTGTGTCCAGCGTGAAGGTATTAGTCGCTCAGTCGTCTCCGACTCTTTGTGGCCCTATGGACTGGAGCCCACCAAACTCCTCTGTCCATGGAATTCTCCAGACAAGAATATTGGAGTGGGTTGCCATTTCTTTCTCCAGGGGATCTTCCCCACACAGGGATCCAACCTGGGTCTCTCACATTGCAGGCAGATTCTTTACCGTCTGAGCCACCAGGGATGTCATGATTTTCTTCCTCATGGAAGACTGATCTGGATTGATCTCCATGTTGAAGAAACTCTTCAGCATTTCCAGTTTGCTCATACTATTTCCCTCTCCCATCTTTTCTGTCCTTTTGTCGGATTTGGGGTGAAATGGGGTGCAGAGGTGTGCTTAATCTACCATGCCAAGGCAAAGTCATTGCAAGGATTTGCCATAAGTCATGTAACCATGTTTGGGCAAAGCCAGGATACCAGGTAGCCCTGGGATAACCCATTGCTCAGCCCTGGATATCTGGCCCCTCCTTCTCCCATTCTCCTCCAGGAACTGACAGAGGAGTCAAAGAGGATGGTGGTACTGAATAAACTATTAACTCCAGGGGTCAAGCCGGTGGTAAGTGGGGCTTTGGGAGTCACCAGACTAGTCATCAGCCTGGGCTGTCTTAGGCTGTGCTGCCTGCCACACGTTGGGCTCAAGGCCCCATTCCTTTTTGGTCAGGCAGGGGCCCCAAATCCTGGCTCCTGTCTAGTGCACTCCACGGTCAAAATACAATATCCTCTGTATTTCTAATCTCTTATATATCTGACCTCCTTCTCAAAATATTACGGAGCCTCGGGCTGTGAGGAGCTCCTGACCCGCCCATCTCAAACAGAGGAGAGACACTCCCAACTAAAGAGTGCCAGAAAATCTGGGGAGGGCAGCGAGTCCCAGGCTGGCAAGGACGAGGGTTAAGGGGGCGGAAATGGGCACCTGCCCCGGGCATCACCTTCACTTTCACCTTCATCTTCACCTGCGGCACCGACACGGGGTGTCCGGCGTGGGAGGTGACCCCGGGCGTGTGTGGACACGCAGCTTCGCGTGTGTGTGGAGACCCAGGGGCAGAGCTGCGCTGCAGTGCCCAGGGTCCGCGGGGCGGAGCCCGAAGACCGCAGACGCCCGAGCGCCGGCCCGGGCCGGGCGGGAGGGAGCGTTCGCGCGTTGAGTCCTCGGCCGCTTCTGCTTTTCCCCTGGGGCTGCAGGCTCCGGACGCGAGGGAGACACTGGGTCCGAGGGAGCGGCCCGAGTCTCGGCGCTCTCCCTCGGCATAGACGAAACGATCGCGGTGCCCTGGCCCAACGCGCTCGCCCGGCGCTGCGGGACCAGGGACCGCGCCCCCGCCTGCGGCGCTCCCCGCTGCAGAGAGGGCAGGCCGGGGGACGCAGTCCTGGGACCTTCTACCCTCAGAGTTAGTGACCAAGGAGATACGGAGGCTGCAGGATGACGAAAAGGCACCTCAAGTCCCGTGAAAAGGACTGAGGGTCAAGAGTTAGAGGCAGGGGAGATTGGAGAAAAGGTGTGGTGGGGACAGGGGGAACAAGCCAACGCGCACATCCTTAGAAGGAGGGGTTAGAAGGTCTATGAACCTTTTCTAGGCTTAAATGCTCTTTGCATTCATTTAATTAAATCACTTGCAGATAAAAGTGATGCAAATCTATTTGAGAAAATTTACAACAAAATTAAGAAAATCATAAATTGTATTTAAATTTGTATCCTGCTTTTAAAACGTAAGGGCATATATCAAGGGCATTTCCCCATATCAAGTAATTTATAAAAGTGGGATTTTTGAAGTTGTATCATATTTTATTGAAAAACTGGATGACAACTTATTTAGCCAGTTCTTTACTGACGGAAGATTAGGTTGTTTCTAAATATTCTCTAAATCATGCTGCAGCCAACATCCTTACACAGGAATCTGTGCCAACAGAGGCTTATTATTTTAGGATCATTGAGTGAAATATTATGAATACTTTTTCTCAAATTTATTTTAACTCTTAAAGAAGTACTTATAAAATATGTAAGCAATCCTAAAGGGTACAAAAGAAGACATTGAAGATCTGCTCTCACTCTAACTCCCCAGACATGACATTGTTCACATTTAAAAAAAAGTATTTATTTATTTGGCTACAGGAGGTCTTAGTTGCAGCATGTGGGGGATCCACTTTCCTGACCAGGGATGGAACCCAGTCCCCCTACATTAGGAGCAGGGAGTCAGCCACTGGACCACCAAGGGAGTCCCTGTTCACATTTTTGTAGTAAAGGTTCAAGATTTTTCCATATGCATTGAAAGATAAACATATGTAAGGTATATATTTGTATAGATAGGGGCACAGCAGATCACATAACCAAAACATCATTAAAAAAAAATTAAAGAAAATAAATTATTGTAAGAAAAAAATACATCCATTCCTTGTAAAAGCAAGAACAATCAAACAAATTAGGGAAAAGGAACATAATTGTTATGATAATGATGAGCACCCCTCAAATCCTTGACTAAAGTCTAACTTCAGGTACATAAGATGGAACTGCTAAGTACTTAATTAGGAACAGTGAGCTGAGATGTGCAGTCATCTGCTTATTTACTCGCCCATGACTGAGTGGGGGCCTGTCCTGGGGAGGATGTCCACTCCTCCCTCAGATCACAAGAGCAGGAGGGAGCCCATGTCGTTGGACTTACTACTGTCAGTGTGCAGAGTGAAAACTCACATCTCTACAAGCACCATCATGCTGTGCTGTGCGTAGTTGCTTAGTTGTGTCCCCATGGCCTGTAACCCACCAGATTCCTCTATCCATGGGATTCTACAGGCAAGAATCCTGGAGTGGGTTGCCATTTCCTCCTCCAGGGGATCTTCCCAACCAGGGATTGAACCCAGGTCTTACTGAAGCTCTCTCCTGAGCCAGGCCAGGCTGGGGCACCTGGAACGTGGTGGATGATAATCCTCGGTGGAGGCTTCCTAAAGGAGTTTTGCTTTGAAGGGCAGGTTAGAGCTGACACAGAGTGGGAGGCCCCAGGGGCTGAAAATGCTGAGATCTTGCAAGGCCAGTGCTCAACCTTTCCAAAGGCCTGAGGGAGGCTGCTCTCCTGAATGCCACGGGGGAGGGGGAGGATGGGCATTCCTTACACACTCAGCCATACCCAAAGCATGGCAGAAGCCCAGATTTGCCAGTCTGAAAGGGGCCCACCACTCAGGGCCCCAAAACACAGAGGTTTGGGTGACCCTGGCTGACCCACGGGTGTCTGCTCTCATTCCCAGTCCTTGCCACAGACACTGGAGGATGGTTCAGGCTTGGGTAGCCTAGGGGTCCCCTTCACTGGTGCAGCCTTCCCAGGGGGCCCTCCTAACACGCTCTCTCACTTGAACTATTGAGTCATCTTAAGTGACCTGTGATCTTACTTTGCCCACACTCACCAAGCCCTGTGGTTTCTCTGTTTGCTGGTCAGTTCCTGGAAATTTCCTCAGCTCTGAGGGTTGATATAGACAGAAGAGTGTCTTACTGCCTGAGGAGGTTGGAGGAAGCCTTTGGGCTCTCAGACTCCTAGGGGAGGGTGTGAGGAGAACAGTTCAGACCCAGAGCGACTGGGTCAGTGATGGCCATGTCTGGACAGGACCCTTCAGCTTGCTTGGCCTGCAAGTCTTTGCTCCAGGCTCCACCAAAGAGTCCAGTCTTTCCCCAGGCCCTCAGGGCCCCTGTCCTCCTGGAATCTCAGATGGTAATGGCACTGGGATGATGGCTTCCGTCTGCACCAGCCTGCTCTGGGGTCTCCCCTCCAGCACCTCAGCTTTAGGGGTCTGAGGGCCTGTCCTCCAAACCCTCATAGGGAATCACCAGGCTTTTATCATGTGACCACAAAGCAGGCCTGGGGACAGAGGGAGGCAGGGACAGGCACTCATCTTCCCGGGTTCTACTTTCTTTCCTAATGTCATTTGATTAGTTGTCATATTACAATAAATGTGCCTTTTCCTCGAAATGGTTTATTATATTTTCAAAAGAGGGTGAGAGAATTGTGTGAGCTGCTGGTCCCCCACAGTATACAAATATACACCTTTAATTCACAGGACCCAGGTGCCTTTTCGTCATCCTGCAGCCTCCGCATCCGCTTGGTAACTCCGAAGGGCCTGCCCTCTCTGCAGGGGGAGCGCCGCCGGCGGAGGCGCGGTCCCAGGTTCCGCAGCGGCCGGTGAGCATGTTGTGCTGGGGGACCTGCGATCCTGTGCGCGGAGGGAGGGCGCGGAGACTCCGGCCGCCCTCGCGGACTCGCGGTCTCCTGCGCGCCCAGAGCCCCGCAGCCCCCAGGGAAGCGCAGAGACGACCGAGGACTCGGAGCTCCGCTCCCTCCGGCCCTGCCAGGGCCATGCGTTCTCCGTCTCTCGTCCTCGGGCTCCGCCCCGCGGCCATGGCCCCAGCTACACCCGAGCGGCCAAGCTGATCAGCGCTGCCCTGCCACCATTCCTCCTGAGAAGCTGGGTGTCCACAGGCATCGGGGCCTCCTCCCACCCCGGCCACCCCGGGTCTATGCCACAGGTGAAGAAGAAGGTGAAAGTGAAGGTGATGCCTGGGGCGGGTGCCCATTTCTGCTCCATTAACCTTCATTTTTATCAGCCTAGGATGCGCTGCCCTTCCAGGACTTTCTGGCCCCTTTAAGCCTGGAGTGTCTGACGCAGGTGGGTCAGGAGCTCCTCATAGCCTGAGGCTCCTTAATTGGAAAGGGGATTAGGCTAACAGACACAGGGATGCTGTGTTCCCTCTCGGACTGATGGGGAGGGACCCCATTTTTGAGAGAGACCCCAGGTCACCACCTGATCTGTTTCAGCTGTTAGGGAATTTTAGGAAGTGTTTTTGGTTCCCACCTGCGGTTGTCAGGATCCCTATTCCTTCCAGCCTTCCAAGATCTAACTACGTCTTCTTCAGGAGCCAGTCTGCCACACCATTGCCTGAGCTGCATGGCATACTTATCCCCACGTTACAGATGAGGAAACGGAGACCGAGAAAGGCGACAGCAGTCGATGACGGTGTCAGGCATAGAACCCAGTTTCCCTGTAAAGCCAGCGTCATTTCCTCTGCCCCTGGCTTCCTTTGTTGTGAAGCAGGGAGGGGCTGGAAATGATTTTGCCCTGACTGGGCACCCAAAGGCTGCATCCCCTCAGAGTTGGCTGCAGGAAAGGTGGCCCTGGGCCTAACTGTGCGGAGGAAGAGAGGTGGAGAGGGTGAGTCTGTGGGACTTCCCTTCTCTACATCCCACCTTTTCTACCCTTTACCAGAGGGATGCAGGAGCAATGGCGTCCCATTGGGTCCCGAGTTATCTGCTGAATCAGACCCTGGGCCTAAGCTCCCCATTCCAACCCTCACCGTCTCAGCCAGCGCCAGGCCAAGGAAAGCCTCTGGTCTCACCACCTCACAATCCCTCCACTTATGCTATCCCTGGAAAACCAGGGACTGCGAGGAGCAGAGCTGGACTCACGTGACCCAGCCCAGACTCCTGCCAGGCTCAGTTAGCTGGGGGAGGTGGTGGGGTGGGTGAGGGGTCTGTGATGGCATAAGGCTATGAACCATTTTGAGGGCCTGGTGGGTGAAGTTAGTGGAGGGGTCTGACTTCCTGAGGGGGTGGGGTGGGGATGAGACAAGCCATGAATCCAGGCACCTGACACTCCCTTTCCCAAACATCCAGGCCTCAGGGTAGCAGGTTCAGGGACAGCACTAAAGGTGGAGGATATCTGGGTCTCTGAAGAGTAAGAGGTGCTGTGTATTGAGATGCACACAGCCTGAGTTTGGAGATGATTCTGTATGAGTCCTTTATCACCACTGGGCTGAACCTTCCTTCACTACAGCCTGTGAAGGCAGTAAGTCCCGGTCAGGCTCTCCATATGGAGTGGGCTCTTTCAGGAAATTGGGTGCCCTCTTGTGGATACTTGAGGAAATTCACTAGCTCTTTTCCATTCTCCAAATATTGAATAGTTTCATGAGCATTTCCACCCTCTAGTCTATGCACTCTCAGACCATTTGGGGGGTGGGGGGTGGTCTCTCTATTAAGGACAAAAAGGGTTCTAGGGTCCTATGATTGGATTTCAAGACATGAAACCCTAATATAGTCTAAACAAGTGTTTACATAGCGCTTACTGTATGCTTTACAAATATCAACTCATACATCCCTCCTCACAGCTTACTCATGAAGTAAGTACTACTTCTTCTTTTACAGATGAAGAAATTGTGGCACAGAGAAGTTAAGTAACTTGCCTAAAGTCAAACAGCAACGCTGAATTCCAAAGTCCACCATGCTTTCTCTCATCGTTTGGGAAGCCTCACCCAGTGACACAGGCAGAGCCAGTGGATGTGTGTGCTGCAAAGTAAAGAATGTCCCCAGGCTCCTTCTCTGACTCCCCCAAAGCTCACCCGACACCTCTCACAGATCGTGTCCTGCTCTGTGAATGGAGAGCCAGGAGAGTCCCAAGAACCTTCCTTCTCTGACCTTGTTGGTTCTGAGAAGTGGACAGTGAGGGAGGAGGCAGGCTACTCAAAGTTCTGCAAAACTCAGGGAGAGTCAGAGTTCTCCAGGGCAACATGGTCCTGAACCAGAAGCCAGTGTAGACACAGGCCAGTCAGATGGCATTCACACTGCCTTCCCACTCCCTACCCTTTTGGCATGGAGAGGGTCCCAGGGAGAGATCACAAGACTCACCGCTCTTCTGAAACCTGGAGGTGTATGGGGTCAGAGGAACTCCCTCTCTGTCACTGAACAGAGAAGGAAATGAACCTTCTTCCTAAGACTTCCACTCACTTACCACGTGTTACTTGACAAGTGCTGTGGGTGATGGGAGATGGGGGCATGGAGGTGGATAAAGAGCAGCTCACTCCCCTTTAGGAACTCTGTCTAGTACAGGAAGGACGGGTGAGTGAACGACAGCTGCAATTCAGTGTGATAGGTGGACAGTGGAGGCGACTGCTGCAGAAAAGAGGGCTGGACTCTGCTTGGGGGAGGGGCGGGAAGGCTTTGAAGGAGGTGCCACTTGAGACTGGTCTTGGAGGGTGCATTGGGATTCACGGGGAGGGCAGCATTCCAGGCTGAGGCTCAGAGGCTCAGGCAAAGATGCAGCAGTTGAAAGCGGCAGAGCAAGTGCAGGACTGTGAGCATTTGTCTGGCTGGCACAGAGCCTGTCTCGGAGGAAGACAGGAGACTGGCCGGGGAGCTGGGGTCAGATCACTCGCTAGGCTGAGGAGTTTAGAATTGGCATCAGAAGTGCAGGCAGGGGGTGGTATTGACCTTGCCAAGGAGCATAGATGAGGAGGCAACTCGCCATGCTCAGAGGGAGCCCGTGGGTGAGAGAGGCACTGGTCCGCTGGTTTATTAAAGTTTTCATTAAACTTTATGAAGTTCTCTATTAGTCAGAACTCTTTTGGCTCAAGTGGTAGAGACCCACTCAAACCACCTTAAACAAAAAGGAGATTTGTTGGTTCACATGACTGGGGATGGCACTGTGAGAGCCTAAAGAGAAGGAAGCTATCAGAGCCCCATCCTGCCCGCCTGTGGCTCGTCTCCATCTCTGCTTGGCTCTGCTCAGCAGAGACCCCTTCTCGTGGAGGGAAGGTGGCCACCCAGAGCCCCATGCCTGTGTTATCTCAAGCAGCACTCCCAATGTGGAGAGGACCTCCTTCCTGTGTCTGTATACCAACCCCAAGGGAGGGTCTCATTGGTCCTGCTCAGTCAGTAACACCCACTGGTCTAATCACTGTTGCTGAGACTGTGATTAACTTGGGCTGCGTCACATGTTCACCTCTCTAGAGGAAGCACCCCTACTCACAGCTCCTCAGGACCACATGGAGTAAAGGAGGAGGTTTCCCGAAGAAAAGGGGGTTCTGTTATCAGGAGGAGATAATCCAGACTGGAAAAAAAAAAAAGTCATTTCCATTTTTGTCTGCCAAACACTCTAGCTGCTGGGAATTCAGAGATATGGTCCTGTCTCTACCATCAAATAACTCCCATCCAGATAAGGGTTTGATGGTTGGAAATTATCACGATAATGAGGAGACACAGGGACTCTCCAGAGACTTTGGGAACCCAAGAGAGGAGCACCCAACACAGACAGAAATAAACCAGAAAGCACATGCCTCCAAAAGTTGCCCCTCAACTGAATTAGGAAAGATGAACAAGAAATTAGCAAAGGGCAGGAAGGGAAGCGGCAATGAAGAGTCCAGTGGCCCGTGAGCCGATCAGGTGGAGAGACTAGGAGATGAGTGTGTTGTTTTGGATCTAGAGGTTGAGAAAAAGGCTTATGTTGTGGATATAAATTTGGAATTCATCCCAGTGGGTGGTAGCAAAAGCCATGGGAGGATGCTGTCACTCAGGGAGAGCGAGAGGAAAGCTGTGAACACCCACGCTGGCTGAGTGGGTGGACACAGAGAAAGCAAGAAGGAAAATGTCTGAGAAAAGGACAAGCAGGTCAGCAGCACGTGGTGAGAACATAGTTTGTGCTCTCGGGTCCCAAGGCCTCTGCAGATGTAATTCTCTCTCACTGGAAACTTTCTAGGGGAAAGAACAGATTACCTGCAAAGGAATGAAAACTAGATTGTTAACAGACATCTCATCAGCAAGCCCCCATGCAAGGAGAAGGTAGGGCAAAGCCTGCAGAGGGCAGGGGGCATGGCTAGACTGCTAGGTGTCCCCAGCGTCTGCTCCCCACTCTCCCTTCATGATAGAACCTTGGGTGTTTAGCTGTACACAGAGTCACCCAGAATCAAGTTTGTGTTTCCAGGCTCCCTTGATGCTGTTCGGCCATGTGAGTGAATTTCAGCCGTGCCTTCCTTCCTCCTTCTCACCTTCCTCTATCCATCCTGCTGCCTGGAAAGCCAATAAGAAGCCATTATCTTGGACCATGAGAACAACAACCACATCAAATGTGTGCCAGAAAACTGGGAGGAGACTAGTCCCCTGCTGGCTTTTACATGAGAAAAAAAATAAACTTCAACTTGTTTGAAGCACTGCTATTTTAGGTCTCTTATTTACAGCACTAAACCTGATTCAGACTGATGTTGAGAGGAAATTACAGCCCGCATATCAATCAAGTGTGAGAATAAAGTGAAATCATTTTTGTACAGACAACAACTCAAAGAGAAGTCAGAAAATAGATGTTTAAATGTATTATTTAAAGCCCTAAAAATAAGTAATAGAAGAAGTAAATAAATAGCTGACTGGTAAGGATCAGGGAAAGACAGGAAACAGTGAAAGCAAACTAAATTCATCACCTTTCATTGCAGGGAGTCAGGAGATAATGTGTAAACTTGATGAATTAAATACAGAGATATTAGCATATTTTCTGGCACCATGGAAGGATAAAAGGAGAAATGATGGAAGATGATTACTTCCGGGGAATGGGCCTCAGAATTGGTGAAGGAAGACTTTAAATTTTCAATTTTACTTTCTAGGTACAGTGTAGACGTGCACAGGAAAATTTCTGAAGGATAGAGACTTAGCTCTTAACGATGTAAACCTCAGGGAGTAGGCACTCCCAAAGGAGGAGGGTCTGGGGACAGATTAAATTTCACTTCATAACTTACTGGGGACTTCCCTGGTGGCTCAGATGGAAAAGAATCTGCCTATAGTGCAGGAGACCTAGGTTAGATCCCTGAGTGGGGAAGATCTCCTGGAGAAGGAAATGGCTATCCACTCCAATATTCTTGCTTGGAGAATCCCATGGACAGAGGAGCCTGGTGGGCTACAGTCCAAGGGGTTGCAAAGAGTCAAAAACATGACTGAGTGACTAACTTTAACTTTTCACTTTCTTTATAACCTACTATATTATCTGGTGTTATAAAAGTGAGCACTTATTATTTTTGTTAAAAAAAAACTTTTAGTGTGTATTTTTTAAAAGAATAGGGGGGAATAACAGACGGCGGTCTTCAGTCTGGAAAATGCCACAGGCAGAAGGACGGAATCTGCGAGGTCTTATTTTCCTGCCAGTGAAATAGGGTTTCTCTTAGCAAGTCTGATCACCCCTGATTTTGTCCACTGCCTGGATTATCTTGCCCACTGTCCTCCATGGCCAGACCCTGCGAGGAGTGTAAAGAGCATTCCCCTCTCTGGAGGTGTCTTGCTCAAGTGCTCCACTTCTTGCTGACATAGTTAGAGTTGGAATTATCCTAGGGTCAAGCAGTCAGAGGCCTCTGCTTGCCAGGCTTGGGATTTCTCTGGTGACATAACTCCCTGAAATCCGAGTCGGCTGTCTGCCAGTTCAGTTCCTAGGGATGCCATGTGCAAGTAACCAATGTCAGATATCCTGCCCAGTCATTAAACCTGTTTCTGAACCCACTTCTTGTGGCTTATCTCTTAGCAACAGGCTTGGGGTGCTCTGACTATCCATCTAGGCCTTAGGTCAAGATTCTTCCTTGGCATATGGTCATCTGGGGGTCACAGCCCAGTATCCTTTTTGTGACTGAGATCTTGAAACTCCTTTGAGGGAACTAGCTTTCCCCTTCTCATTCTCAGCCAAGAGATTTAATCAGGGGTTGTTTCCTACCTCTAAGTCTAGGGAGGTGCCATCAGTATGTCCCCATCTCTCTCACCAAAATGATTGCTCAGGGATGGGCAGCCCAGGCAGAACTAGTCAGAGGACTCTTGCTGGAAATGCTGGGACATGGATGTGTTCTTTCTTGATGATATTAAACAAGGAAGCTTGTAGCCCCAGGAGCTGCTGTCAGCCATGAGAGCTGTTGGTACTATGAGGAGAGTCATCCAACACTGAGGAAACAGATAAAAAGATGAAGAAAAAAAATCAGGTTATGATTACAATGGATTGTTTCTTCTGAGTACTCTTAACTTTACCACTGAAAATAAAATTCTGCTTTTGCAGTTATAGGTAGCTCACAACTGTCTCTAAGTGATGTTAGATGATTGGACTTAGATCATTGGTTAGATCTGTATTAACAAATCTTAATTATACAACCTCCTCTGATGGTCCAGTTTAGAAGATAGATATTTGGTATCTTGTAGCACCATCTGAGGGCTTCCCTGGTGGCTCAGCAGTAAAGAATCCGCCTGCAATGCAGGAGATGGGGGTTCGATCCCTGGGTTGGGAAGATCCCCTGGAGGGGGGCATGGAAACCCACTCCAGTATTCTTGCCTGAAGAATTCCATGGACAGAGGAGCCCGGTGGGCTACAGTCCACAGGGCTACAAACAGCTGGACACGACTGAAGCAACTTAGCACTCACACAGCACCACATGAAGGCCACAAGGAGTCATCACATTCAGTATCGAATAAAAATATTATTTTTAATGAAATCTCCAATAATTCCAACAGCATTGGGCACATAGTCTGAGCCCTAAAATATAACAGGAGATGGTTAGACAAGCTGATCCACTTCCATGAAGATAATGAGATTAGAAAGAATGGTTTATTACTGCTTTCCACACCTCTTGCCGGTCCACATTTTTAATTCTGTGTCATACAACACCCCACTTCTTGTACCAGTTCTTCATCATCAAGATTCTTTTAGTTGCATGTAAAGCAACCTCACTCAAAGTAATTTAATGAAGAGAGGGCTTTTTGGCTCGTGGGATGGGAAGGGCAGGGATATATCATAAACAGGGATGAAATACTGCTCTCTCTTTCTCAGTTGAGAAATACTTTCTCTCCCTTTCCTATTCTGTTTCAGCTTCATTGTCTTCCAAGTAAGGGTGGCTTTCTCTAAGCAAATTAGAGAACATTGGCCACCCATGGCATCCAGGATTGTACCTGACAACTGCACGATCAGAAAAGAAACAAACCTCCTTCCTGTCAAAGACAACCATAAAAAATACCAGAAAGGGGTTTGATTGGATTGTCTTGGGTCGTGTGTACACCTTTCATCCAGGAGTGTAAGATGCTATGATCAACTTGTACTGGATTATATATGCACTCCAGTATCTGTTACCAGAAGAAATGGGGAAGGGGATGTTTAGTAGAGAAAAAGGAAAACACTGAAAAAATTCATAAAAAGATTGAGTAGAAAACAATGCTTCTACATGCACTCACATTTACCAGTTAGAACTTGCTAGTTAATAAGGTCTCATTTACAACTTTAAAAACACCTGTAACTGTAAAGATACATTTAATGAAAAGTGTTCAAGAAAACTATGGATCTTCCATGAAGAACATAAAATACAGCATGAGCGAAAATAGATTTTGATTTCAGATGCAACAAGTTAATATTCTAATGCAGTGTATACCATCTTCAATTAATCTATAATTTTATATAATCCCAATCAAAATCCCAGTGGGATTATTAAAAAGGGAATTGAAAGCACTGATTCTAAAGTTAATCAGGAAGATAAAAGCATGAGTATAACCAAGACAACTCTTTAAAGAGAAAACTAATGAAGGAGGTGTTGCTATCAAATCAAAACATAACATAAAACTACAGTAATTAGACATGTCTTTTTGGGGGGACTTCCCTGGTGGTCCAGTGGTTAAGATCTGCCTGTCAATGCAGGGAACATGGGTGCTCCGCAACAAAAGAAGCCAACACAATGAGAAGCCCGTGTACCACAACCAGCGTATAGCCCCTGCTGACGGCAACTAGAGAAAGCCTGCGCTGCAACAAAGAGCCCCATGTGCCCCAACGAAGACCAGCACAGCCAAAAAAAAAAAAAAAAAACGTGTATTCTTGGGGATGGTTCAGTTTCCAAGTAAATGCAGTAGACATATTTCCCCCTCTTCCTACTGCTAAGTGCAACTGAAAACCCTGGATCTTTTACATAAAACAATGTAAGAAAACTCTGAAAGGCAGACAGAAGAAGGTGGACCATCATAGGGACCTTGTGACCTGAAAAATAACACAGAGGTGAGTTCTGTGGGTTTCCTTTTTGCTCCATATATCCCAGACTGGGTCTTGAGCCAGCAATCTGGAAACACCAACAGGCCACAAAAAAATAAGCAAACCCTATGAAAACCTACTCTCTTTAGCTAAAGGATCAGGAAAAGGGCAGCTTAGCAATATAGACAAAATTTGAACAATAACCACTTTACTGCAGCCAAACACTACCAAAATATCCCCCCAAATGAACAACAGCAGAAACTGACCTAATCTCCATACATGCCAGCAAAGAGCAAGTGAAGAGTCAAGACCCAGGCCTGCCAGACTGAAAGGAGACAACTGACTCTTCTTCCCCCCACCTACTGAAGTCAAGGGAAGGCTGAATAAGGGGTCAGGACTTGCATCGCCACTGAGGGTGGGCTCCTACTCCTCAGCGTCAGTGGAGACGATGTGAAGAATTTGGACTTCCACTTCCACCTGGCAGTAAGGAGGGGGTGTCAACACTTTTATTGCTGGAGCAGTGTCAGAGAATGTTAGCTAAAACAGGAGGTTTAAATAAGATCCAGAGTATCATATCATAATACTCAAAGTGTACAGATTTCAGGAAAAAGTCACTTACATCAAGATCGAGAAGTTCTCAAACTGAATGGAAAAAAGAAAATCATGCCAACATAGACAACAGGTATGTTAATGCTATGTGACCATGATAAAGCATGATAAAGCCGCCAGGAGTTTTAAAAATGCTTCAATAAACATGCTTGAAACAAACAAATGAAATAAATAGGAAGCCTCATCAAAGAAATAGAGTTTCAGCAAAGAAATAGGAGACATGAAGAACCAATAAAATTGAGAAATGTAATAGCGGAAATATTAAAACTTGGCTGATGCATTCAATAGCAAAATGGAAGGAATAAGAGGGGAAAACAAGTGAGCTAGAAGATTGAAAAATAACTACAACAGAGAGAAAACAGACAAAATAAAAATGAATAGAGTCTCAAGGACTGGAGGGACTATAATAAAAGATCTCTAACACTCCTGTCATCAGAGTCTCAAAGAAAGGAGAAAGAAGGTAGGATTTTAAAAGTACGCAAAGAAATGACAGCTGAAAATGTCTCAAATTTGGCAAAATATATAAACCTACAGATTCAAGCAGCTCAATGAACTCCAAATAGGAAAATGCAAAGAAATCAGCACCAAGCTACTTCACAGTCAAACTTCTGAAAACTAGACAAAAACAACGTCTTGAAACCAGTGAGAGAGAAATGACATCTTTCCTATAAGGGAAAATCAAACTTGAATGGCAGTGGATTTCTCATCATGAACCATGGAATCCAGAAAGAAGTGGCATGTTTTCCAAGTGCTGAAAGAAAAGCAGTGTCAGCCCAGAATCCTATATTTAGCAAAAATGTCCTTCAGGAATGAGGGGGAAATCAAGACACTCTCTGATGAAGAAGAACTAACAGAATTTGTTACCAGCAGACTTACCCTTTAAAAAAAAAAAAGACTGAAGAAAATTCTCTAAATATAAATGAAACTACAAAAAAAAAAAAAAAAAGGAATTTTGGAGCATCAGAAAATAAAGAAGAACATGAAAAACAAAAATATAAGTAAGTTTGGGCTACCCTGATGGCTTAGTGGTAAAGAATCAGCCTGCCATTGCAGAAAACACAGGTTTGATCCTGATCTTGGAAGATTCCGCGTGCCTCAGGGCAACTAAGCCCGGGGGCCACAACTACTGAACCTGTGCTCTAGAGCCTGGGAGCCGCAACTACTGGGAACTACAGAAGCCCGTGCACCCTAGAGCCTGGCTTCTGCAGCAAGAAGCCACCACAACGAGAAGTCCACACACTGCAACCAGAGAGTTGCCCCCGCTTGCCGGAACTAGAGAAAAACCGGCGCAGCAGCAAAGACACAGTACAGGCAAAATATAAATAAATAAATAATTTTAAAATATATGAGTACATTCAGCAAACTTTCCTTCTTCTCTTGGGTTTTCTAAATTATGTTTGATGCTTGACACCAATACAGTATACTAACGCATATATATGGAATTTAGAAAGATGGTAACAATAACCCTGTGTACGAGACAGCAAAAGAGACACTGATGTATAGAACAGTCTTATGGACTCTGTGGGAGAGGGAGAGGGTGGGAAGATTTGGGAGAATGGCATTGAAACATGTAAAATATCATGTATGAAACGAGTTGCCAGTCCAGGTTCGATGCACGATACTGGATGCTTGGGGCTGGTGCACTGGGACGACCCAGAGGGATGGTATGGGGAAGGAGGAGGGAGGAGGGTTCAGGATGGGAAACACATGTATACTTGTGGCGGATTCATTTTGATGTTTGGCAAAACTAATACAATTATGTCAAGTTTAAAAATAAAATAAAATTTACAAAAAAAAATATATGAGTACATTGAGCAAACTTTCCTTCTTCTCTTGGGTTTTCTAAATTATGTTTGATGCTTGAAGCAAAAATTGTAACACTGTCTAATGTGGTACTAAATGTACATGGAGGAGATATTTAAGACAATTATACTAAATACGGGGAAGGTAAAGGGACATAAAGGGTGGTAAGTTTTCTGTTTTTCATTCTAACTGGCAAAATGACGACAGGAGCGGATTGTGACTAGATATACGTAACATATAGTGCAATAGCTAGCAACTACCAAAATATACAAAGAGATATATTCAAAAATGGTACAGACGAATCAAAATGAAATTCTAAAATATGTTCAAGTAACCTACAGGAAGGCAAGAGAAAGAAAGCAAAGAAATGAAATACAGAGAAAACAATCCTAAAACCAAAACAAACAAGTAAAACAATGGCAGACTTAATCCATAACATATCAGTTATTACATTAAATGTGAATGATATAAATCAGTGGTCCCCAACCTTTTTGGCACCAGGGACCAGTTTTGTGGAAAACAACCACTCACTTCCTACTGTGAGACCCAGTTCCTAAGGGGCCACAGACCAGTGGCCTGGGGATTAGAACCCCTGGTATAAATACACCAAGTAGAAGACAGTTTGGCAGAGTGAATGAAAAAATATGAGCTAACTAGACTGACTGTTGAACAATGTGGGGGATTGGTTTCAGGTTGTGCTATCAGTACCAAAATTCATGACGGTTCAAGTCCCATAGTAAGTCCTCCATATCTGCAGTTCCACATCCATTGATTCAATTAATTATAAGGATTTATTGAAAAAAATCCACAAGTAAGTGGACCCACACAGTTCAAGCCTGCATTGTTCAAGTATCAACTGCATATGCTGTCTATAAGAAACTCACCAAATATAACACTGTTGACAGACTGAAAATAAAAGGATGAAGAAAGATACATCATGAAAACATCAGAAGAAAGCAGGTGTGGCTACAGTAACATCAAAGCAAAGCAAACTACCAAGCAGAGATAAAAGGGTCAGTCTATCACAAAACATAGCTACTGGAAATGTGTATGCACCAAAGAACAGAGCTGAATCAAAAAAACAAAGAATGAATCAAACACTGAACGGAAAAACATTAATTTGAAAAGATATATGCATCTCTATGTTCATTGCAGCATTATTTACAATAACCACGATGTGGAAGCAACCTAACTGCCTATCAATAGCTGAATGGATAGTGAAGATATGGTATACATGTACAATGGAATATTACCTAGACATAAAAAAATGAAATCTTGTCATTTGTGCCAATTTGGATGGGTCTAAGTAGGTACTATTCTAAGTGAAATAAGCAGACAGAGAAAGGCAAACACCGTTTGATTTCACTTATATGTGGAATCTAGAAAACAAAACAAATGAACAAACAGAACAAAACAGAAACAGAGTCATGGCTACGGAGAACAAACAGATGGCTGCCAGAGTGGAGGTGGGTAGGGGAAGGAGGGAGATAGGTGAGGGAGATTAAGAGGTACAAACTTCTAGTTGCAAAATAAATGAGTCATGGGTATGAAATGCACAATGTGGCCAATAGAGTTAATAACTATGTAATATCTGTGGACGGTGACAGATGGGAACTAGACTTACTGTGGTGATCATTTTGAAATGTATAGAAATTGCAAATCACTATGTTGTATACCAGGAACTAACTCAGTGTTGTAGGTCCATTATACTTCAAAGACAATCAAGCTCGTACAAAAAGAGATCAGATTTGTGATTAGCAGAAGTGGGATGTGGGGGAGGGGGAAATTGGATGAATGGTCAAAAGTTACAAACTTTCAGTCATAAGACAAATAATTACTAGCTATGTAACTTGTGTCATGATAAATACAACCCATAGATGTATGCTATATATGAAAGTTGCTAAGAATGTAAAATCCTAAGAGTTCTCATCACAAAGAAAAACTGTTTTTTCCTACTTCTTTCATTTGATATTTATACGAGGTGACAGATACTTCATTAAACTTATTGTGGTAATCATTTCATGATGTATGTTAAGAAAGATCATTATGCTGCGCAGCTTAAACTTATACAGTGCTTTATGTCGATTACATCTCAATAAACCTGGAAGAAAAGTGGATGAAGGAAATAAAATTATATAACTGAAAGAAGAAATAGACAAATCCATAATTAAATTGGCTACTTCAACATCAATCTCTCTACAACTGATAGAACACCTAGACAGAAAACTGAGTATACAGAACTTAAGTATACCATCTACCAACAGGATCTAATTGACATTTATAGAACACTCTACTCAACAACAGCAGGATACATATTCTTTTCAAGTGCCCACAAAACATATACTAAGAGAGACCACATCCTGGGTCATAAAACAAAGTCAATTTTTTTTGTTTAAGAATTGAAATCATGTAGAATATGTTCTAAACCACAGTGAAATCAAACCAGAAATCAATAACAGAAAGAAAACAAGAAAATCTCCAAACACATGGAAACTAAATAACATATGTCTAAATAATCCATGCATCAAAGAGGAAGTCTCAAAGGAAGTTTTAAAAATGCACTGAACTAAATGAAAGTTAAAAGACATATCAAAATTCATGAGATAGAGCAGTACTTGAGAGAGAAATTTATAGAAAAGAAGACATGGTCTAAATGATCTAAATACACCAATTACACAACAGAGATTGGCAGACGGAGTGAAAAAATATGATCTATTTGCTCATCCTCAAGAGATTAATTTTAGATACAAGGACAATGAAGAGGTTGAGGTGAAAGGATGAAAAAGATAAGTCCATGCAAACAGTAACCAAAAGAGAGATGTAGTGTCTATACTATTGTCAGACAAAGTAGAATTTAAAATTTTGTTAAAAGTTACAAGAGACAAAGAAGGAAATTATATACTGATAAAACGTTTGATAACAATTACAAACATATGTCCAACTCTTTGTGATCCCATGGACTGTGTAGCCCGGTGGGCTCCTCTGTACATGGGGATTTTCCAGGCAAGAACACTGGAGTAGGTTGCCTTGCCCTCCTCCAGGTACAACTGCGTATGAATCTACAATTATCTCAAAGTAAAATGTCATTTAAAGTGTGTTATTGAATCATTTCAGTCACAGTCGTGTCCAACTCTTTGCAACCCCATGGACTGCACTATGCCAAGCTTTCCTGTCCACCACCAACTCCCAGAGGTTACTCAAACTCATGTCTGTTGAGTCGGTGATGCCATCCAACCATCTCATCCTCTGTCAACCCCTTCTCCACTTACCTTCAATCATTCCCAGCATCAGGGTCTTTTCAAATGAGTCAGTTCTTTGCATCAGGTCACCAAAGTACTGGAGTTTCAGCTTCAGCATCAGTCCTTCCAATGATTCAGGACTGATTTCCTCTAGGATGGACTGGTTGGATCTCCTTGCAGTCCAAGGAACTCTCAAGAGTGTTCTCCAGCACAACAGTTCAAAAGCATCAATTCTTTGGTGCTCAGCTTTCTTTATAGTCCAACTCGCACATCCATACATCCATCCATACTGGAAAAATCAAAGCTTTGACTAGATGGATCTTTGTTGGCAAAATAATGTCTCTCCTTTTTAATATGCTGTCTGGGTTGGTCATAACCTTTCTTCCAAGGAGCAAACGTCTTTAATTTCATGGTTGCATACACCATCTGCAGTGATTTTGGAGCCCCCCAAAATAAAGTCTGTCACTGTTTCCATTGTTTCCGCATCTATTTGCTGTGAAGTGATGGGAACTGCAGTGCTGTGGTTCATGGGGTCGCAAAGAGTCGGACACGACTGAGCAACTGAACTGAACTGAACTGATGGGACCAGATGCCATGATCTTAGTTTCCTGAATGCTGAATTTTAAGCCAACTTTTTCACACTCCTCTCTCACTTTCAAGAGGCTCTTTAGTTCTTCACTTTCTGCCATAAGTGTGGTGTCATCTGCATATCTGAGGTTATTAATAGTAATGGGCAAATAGATGAATTTTTAAAAAGAAAATATCCAGAAAGATACCCATGTATACCTTTCAGTGTGATATATGATAAGGACAGCATTACAAATAAATGATGAACTAAAGGACTAGTCAACAAATGGTTCTATGATAATGAATGTTATCTTTTATGCACGTATTTCCCCTGATAACTTAGTGGGGGATGTATTGATTAGGACAGGTTAAGCTGCTGTAACAGAGATCTCGAACTTTAGCGGTTCAAAGAAAACAACATATTTCTTTTCCTTTGGAGACCTCTAATTTTAGGGTGAGTAGGTGGCCCACCTCTGGGCATGATTAGAGGGCACATCCCAATCTGTGAAAAATTCTTAAAGAGATGGGAGTACCAGACCATCTTATCTGCCAGCTGCAAAACCTGTATTCAGGTCAAGAAGCAACAGAACCAGACATGGAACAACGGACTGGTTCAAAATTGGGAAAGGAGTACATCAATGCTGTTTATTGACACCTTGCTTATTTAACTTATATGCAGAGTACCTCATGTGAAATGCTGGGCTGCATGAAGCACAAGCTGGAATCAAGACTGCTGGGAGAAATATCAATAACCTCAGACATGCAGATGATACCTCCTTTATGGCAGAAAGTGAAAAGGAATTAAAGAGCCTCTTGATGAAGGTGAAAGAAGAGAGTGAAAAAGCTGGCTTAAAACAACATTGAAAAAACTAAGATCATGGCATTTGGTCCTATCACTTCTTGGAAAATAGATGGGGAAACAATGGAAACAGTGACAGACTTTATTTTTTTGGCTCTAAAATCACTGTGGATGGTGACTGCAGCCATGAAATTAAAAGAAGCTTACTCCTTGGAAGAAAAGCCATGACAAAACTTGACAGTGTATTAAGAAGCAGAGACATTATTTTGGTGACAAAGGTCCATATAGTCAAAGCTATGGTTTTCCCAGTAGTCATATATGGATGTGGGATCTGGACAATAAAAAAGGCTGAGTGCTGAATAATTGATGCCTTCGAACTGTAGTGCTGGAGAAGACTCTTGAGAATCCCTTGGACAGCAAGGAGATCAAACCAGTCAATCATAAAGGAAATCAGTCCTGAAAATTCATTGGAAGGACTGATGCTGAAGCTGAAGCTCCAATACTTTGGCCACCTGATGTGAAGAACCAACTCATTGGAAAAGACCCTGATGCTAGGAAAGATGGAGGGCAGGAGGAGAAGGGGACAACAGAGGATGATATGGTGGGATGGCATCACTAACTCAGTGGACATGAGTTTGAGCAAACTCTGGGAGATGGTGAAGGACAGGGAAGCCTGGCGTGCTGCAGTCCATGGGGTCACAAAGACTGGGACATGACTGAGAGACTGAACAGCAACAATTGTTGAAGATATGACCCCAGACTCTGCCTAAATTTCATTTACAAAGTTGGTCAAAAAGTTGGTCAAAACGTTCTAGCTGGACAAGCAGACTGCGTTCTAATGTGATAGACTTTCTCTCTCTCTCCATATATGTAACTGTGTTATATATTATACTATATTCTACTGTATTATATACAAATATATATTTGCATGAAATGAAGGAGAAAGAAGAACAAGTTAAATGATACCATGAAAATCAACTGGTCAGATCCAGAAGGTGGGATACTGATCTGGCTTCTTAGAGAGTCAATAGTATGAAAGAAAAAGTGGGGGAACTCTTCCATATTAAAACATTTTTAAGAGGAATCAATCAAATGAAAGATGTTGACTCTGGGAGCAGTGCAGGCAAATCAATCATGAAATACATTTGGGGGACAAAGACTTAGTATGGGGACTTATTAAGAATTATTGTTTATTTTGTCAGTGTGATAATGGCATTCTGGTTATGTAAGAGAGTGTTCTTGTTTTTAAGAGATGCCAACTGAAATATTTGGAGGTGAAATATCCTAATGTTCATAATTTTAAACACATATGAAAAGGAAAGATGGAAAAAATATGGGAAAATATCAATAATGGTGGAATCTGAAGCATTTGTTGTATGTTTGAATTTTTCATAGTATAACATTTTTAAAGAATAAAGCTGTTACAGAATATAGCATCCAAGAAAACTCCTTGGCCCTGGTGATATTCAAGGGCCACCTTGGAGAGTGCCCTTGATCCCTGCCAACCTCCCGTCAGTCCCACAGGCTTGATTCCCATCCAGATGAATCTCACAGTCTTCCTTTTTAAAGGGTAACCTGCTGTTCCTCCAGAGTCACAGCATCCATCCGAAATGTACGCCCACTGCTTTCTCACTGACCTTCAGTGCTAGGTTTCTCTGGCTGGTATTGAACAAGAGGAGCAGGCAGCCCTTGGGTATGACTCTACACTTCAGCCTACGGTTGGGGTCCTCATCACCAAGCTAAACGTTTTCATTGCTGGCTCTCACCTTTAACTCCATGATCAGGAATTGGCTACTTAGCTAAGCTTCACAAGCTTTTGCTGCTCATATGGAACCTGTACCTCAATACTTCACAAGTCCTAGGAAAGGGGCTGTCAACCTTCTGAGGAATCAGCAAATCATTTCCACAGGGGTAAATGAGGATGTGGTCTCTGTCCCCTCATTCTAACCCACCCCCACACTTCTTCATCCTGCTTCCTGATCCTCTTGATATCACTTTGGGATGAACTGGATACACAACCTCCCACTATGGGAACAGAATGTGAAACATCTTTTTCATCCTCTTACTCACAATGATACAATTTGCATATTATGACGAGGGAGGGATGTCTTAATCAGTGTTCTCTTAGTCCCAGAATCCTGCTCCAAACTAAAAGGAAATTGTTGTTAGCACATGGATGTGGATCAGAGGACAAAGGGAGGAAGTTCAAGAGGACCTTGCAAGGAACTGGAACAAGGAAATTCTTTCTCACTGTCACCCTTGCTCTTGCTCTCACTCCCTCTCTCATCCTTTATTTCTGTATCTCTTTGCACATCTTCTTTTGCTCCTGTATCTACGAACTGCATTCTTTGTATTTTCATATAATTGGCTGCGTTGTTGTATTGCAGTCTACACAATCTAAATCAAGCTGTACTCCAAAGTAACTAGTAATTCTCAACTCCAGTTCCTTCATGCATCAATTCCTCTTCCAACCATCTATGATGGGAAGGCAGGATCATGCTATATAAACATGGCCTTCAGGGTCTTATCCCTGGAGGGAAGGGGTTGTGGTTAGAGTCTGCATAAAGGAGGAGTATAATCTAAACCTTTTATTGTTCAACTACTCATTTAACTTATTTGTAGCTAATAATCCTAATTAGTAAGTTGCCTCACTCAATTATCTTGCCATTTCAAGGTCCAAAAGAAAATTCCAGGGAACTATCAGCATCGTCAATTAAGTAAAAGAAATCTGGTAGGAGAGACTTTTTATCCAAGGATAAGAGGTAGATAGATAACACAAAATTAAAAAGGGAAACAAATCTAGTATCAGAATTTAAACTCTCAGTGAAGGCTCTAAAGAGCATGACTGAACTGTGGGAATCAGTATAGTAAATGATCATACTGGTGTGTGTGTTTGGATGTGATTCAACCACATATCTGTGCCACAATTTCTCTTTCATCACAGAAGGATGCTTGTCATACAAGAATATGAGCACAGGCAGTTATACTTTTTTAGATGTTTCTTGATGCATTTCTTGTGTCTCCTTTCCATACTTGGAGAAACCATTGGGAATCTACATATAAGTAACTCAAACAGGCTGAGCTTTGTTAAGTCTGAGAAAAGACTAGACTAGTGTTTAGTGTAGTTTCACATCTTAAGCCCGGCAGTTACTTTTATATCCAGCTATTTAGAAGTGTTGCCATTATCAACTCTCATAAAATAACATATAAAGACATAGCCATAACCATACACATTCACAAAGGCATTCATGTAAATTATAAGTACAGGTTCACATAGTCACAGACATGGTTTTTCCAGAGTTATGTATGGATGTGAGAATTGGATCACAAAGAAGGCTAAGCACTGATGAACTGATGCTTTCGAGTTGTGGTTCTGGATAAGACTCTTGAAAGTCCCTTGGACTGCAAGGCGGTCAAAACAGTCAATCCTAAAGGAAATCAACCCTGAATATTCATTGGAAGGACTGATGCTGAAGCTCCAATACTTTGGCCAACTGATGCGAAGAACTGACTCATTGGAGAAGACCTGATGCTGGGGAAAATTGAGGGCAGGAGGAGAAGGGGACGACACAGAATGAGATGAATGGATGGCATCACCGACTCAGCCGACATGAGTTTGAGCAAACTCCAGGAGATAGTGAAAGACAGGGAAGCTTGGTGTGCTGCAGTCCATGAGGTCACAAAGAGTTGGATATAACTGAGTGACTGAACAACAACAACTGAGATAAACTTGGAAATCTCTCTCAGAGTACAGAACATAAACTTTAAAAGATGAAAATAAAGTCACAGGGAGAGAAACAGAGTAGAGATCAAGTTAAAGAATGACAGATGTTCCTGAAAAGCAAATACTTGCTGGATGAGAGGTAGTCAGAGACAAAATTAAATAAAACTTTCCTAATAAGGGGGGATAAAAGGCCAGCTTACAAAGAGTGAAAGGTTTATAAGTTTCTATTCATACTCAATGCAGAGTATTTAGTTTAAAAACTGTATATTAACTTTGGACCCCAATGTGACAATGCTCCCTTAGAATGAATACTTCAAACAGAAATAACAATAACAACCTTAAATATGGAGCAGAATCAGTTTGCTAACTGTCCCCTTCAGAAGCTAAAAGAGAGGAAAAAATTAAATATGAGGAAAATAAAAGGATGTATTAATGATTAAAACAAAAGTTAGTGAACTAAAGCATAAAAAAAAGCAACAAAAAATTAGTAGAATCAAAGTTTTTTTGAGCAGATTAATACCAATTATAAACCTCTAGCCACAGGGAAAAAAAAACAACAACAATGTCAGGCATGACAGAGGGGCCTCATTTCATAGCCTATTAAAAAAATTTTTTTTAGAATTAAAAACGTATTTCTTGCTACTCTCTCCATTCATCTCACAATCAATTTAAAATAAACATTTAAAATTTTTAAGCAAAATATTTAAAAAATTTTTAAAAATATTTCTCCTTTGTCAATTTTGTGATTTTCATCATTCCCTCACTCCACATCCAGCCACCTTGGGACATAAGCTCATGACCCTAGGACATGAACCCACCCACCAGTGGGCTGGCACCGACTCCAGGACCCCTGAGATACACAGCCAGCTGCACCAGGACACAGCCCTGTCAGCCAGCATGCCTGGAGCCACTGCACACGGCAGGGCCAGCCAGCCAGCCATGCTGAGGGCTGCCTGCCGACTTGCCCACAGTAGTCAGTCCCACCGCAACAGAAAGGACCGCACAGAACACAGAAGCAGTACTATACCTTTGGTGACCAGAGGGGAGTGTGCCGCTCAGCCCCATAGGATGTCTTCTATAGGGCTCACTTCTCCAAATCCAGGAAATGTAGTCAACTTACCTAATACATAGAAATAAACAGACTTAGGCAAAATGAGGAGACAGGGGAATGTGTTCCAAATGAATAAGACAAAACCTGAGACAAAGAACTAAGGGAAGTGGAGACAGGTGATCTACCCAATAAAGAGTTTAAGATGGGACTTACCTGGTGGTCCAGTGGTTAAGACCCTACATTCCCAATGCAGGGGGCCTGGGTTCAATCCCTGATCAGGGAACTAGATCCCGCAGGCTGTAACTAAGAATTCACCTGCTGCAACAAAAGATCCTTCATGCTGCAACTAAAGTTCTCACAAGGTGCAATGGAGATTGAAGATACCACGTGCTACAGCTAAGACCCAGTGCAATCAAATAAGTAAATAATTTTTAAATAAAAAAAAAAAGAGTTCAAGGTAATGATTGTAAGGATGCTCAACAAACTCAGGAAAAGAATGGATGAATGGGTGAACACAGTGAGAATTTTAACAAAGACTTGAAAAATACAAGGAGAAACCAAACAGAGCTGAAGACTCCAGTAACAAATAAAAATTTCACTAGAAGAAACTGACAGTAGGTTAGGTGATACAGAGGAACAGATCAGGACACTGGAAGAGACCAGTGGAATCACTCAAGTTGAACAGAAACAATGAAAATAAGAATTTTTTTAAAATGAAAATAGTCTAAGAGACAAATGGTATAACATCAAGTGTACTGACATTTACATTAGAGGGGTCCCAGTTGGAGAAAAAAAGAGAAAAGGAGGCAGAACACTTATTTGAAGAAATAATAGCTGAAAACTTCTCTAACCTAGAAAAGGAACAAACATCTCGGTCCAGAAAGCACAAAGAGTTCCAAATAAGATGAACCCAAAGAGATTTAGACCAAGACAGATTATAATTAAAATGGCAAAGATTAGAGGTAAAGAGAGAATCTTAAAACCATCAAAAGAAAAGCAATTAGTTATAATACATACAAGAGAATTACCATAAGACTATCATCTGACTTTTCAGTAGAAACTTTGCAGGCTGGAGGGAGTGGCATGACATATTTCAAAGTAATAAAAGGAAAAAATTTAAACCAAGAATATTCTACATGACAAGGCTATCATCCAGATTTGAAGAGTCTAACAGACAATCAGAAACTTAAAAAGTTTAGCAGTACTAAACTGGCTTTATAAGAAATGTTAAGAAAACTTCTCTAAGTGGAAGGGAAAAGACCATAACTAAAAATATGAAAATAATGGAAGGAAAAATCTCATAGGTAAGGGCAAGCATACAGTAAAGGTAGTAGATCAACCACTTACTAAAGGACAAAAGTAGTCTAAAATCACCTATATCCACAGTAAGTAGTTAAGGGATATACAAAACAAAACGATATTTTAAAATGACATCAAAAACATTAAATGTGGTGGGGGAGGTAAAAATGCAGGGTTTTAGCATGTGATTAAAAAAATTTTTTTTAATTTTTTAAATTATGGAAGTATAATAACACATTTAAGGAGATTTGGAAACTACAGAACAAAATTATACATAGTTCTACTATATATTACAATTATCTTTTAAGTAGATAAATTAAAATTTTTAGTTGGAGTTTCAGTAACAAGCTTAGAATGAGTTTAAACTGAAGAGATCATCAACTTAAAATAATCATATATATAAAGATATGAATATTTTAAGTTGATGATGAGATGCAGCAGGAAGCCGACTCTTTGTGACCCCATGGACTGTAGCCTACCAGGCTCCTCTGTCCATGGGATTTTCCAGGCAATAGTACTGGAGTGGATTGCCATTTCCTTCTCCAGGAGATCTTCCTGATCCAGGAATCGAACCCCAGTCTCCTGCATTGTAGACAGATGCTTTACCATCTGAGCCACCAGGGAAGTCCAATATATAAAGATATGAATATATAATATATCCTAAGCCCCAAAACAAGTCTCAATATATTTAAGAAGATTTAAATCGTATCATGCCAAGCATCTTTCCCACTCACAATGGCTTGAGACTAGAAATCAACCAAGGAAAAAAACAGCAAAGAAAAAGCACACACATGGAGGCTACACAATATACTACTAAATAACCAATGGGTCACTGAAGAAATCAAAGAAGAGTTTTAAAAATACCTGCGGACAAATAAAAATGGAAACACAACAATCCAAAATCTATGGCACATGGTAGAAGCACTTCTAAGAGGGACGTTTATAATGATACAAGCCTACCTTAGATAAGAAATAAACTTAAAAAAAACCCCACCTTATCTTATGCCTAAAGGAACTAGAAAAATAAGAACAAACAAAACCCAAAGTTAGTAGAAGGAAAGAAATAAGATCAAAGCAGAAATACATGAAATAGAGACTTAAAAAAATGATAGAAAAGATCAATGAAATAACAGCAGTTTCTTTGAAAAGATAAAGAAACTGACAAGCATTTACCTAGACTCATCAAGGAAAAAAGGAGAGCAGGCCCAAATAGATAAAATCAGAAATGAAAGAGAAGTTTCATTTCAACACCACAGAAATTCAAAGGATTGTAAGAGATCACTACAAACAATTATATGCCAATAAAATGGACAATCTAGAAGTAATGGATAAATTCCTAAAATAATAATCTCCCAAGACTGAGTTAAGAAGAAATAGAAAATACAAACAGACCAATTACCAGGTATGAAATAAAGCATATTGAATCATTGAATAAAACATTGAATCAGTAATGAAACAACACCCAAAAAAACAAAAGTCCAACACCAGACAGTTAATAAGTGAATTCTACAAAACATTTAAAGAAGAGTTAATATTTATCTTTCTCTTAGAAAAATTTGAAGAGGAAAGAATGCTTCCAAACTCACTCTATAAGGCCAGCATCACCCTGATACCATAACCAGACAAAGATACCACACACACAGACAAAAAAATTTACAAGCCAATATCATTGATGGACATAAATGTAAAAGTCCTCAACAAAATATTAACAACCTAAATTCAATGATACATTAAAAGGATCATACACCATAGTTGGAGAAGGAAATGGCAACCCACTGCAGTGTTCTTGCCTGGAGAATCCCAGGGACGGGGGAGCCTGGTGGGCTGTCGTCTCTGGGGTTGCACAGAGTTGGACACGATTGAAGTGACTTAGCAGCAGCAGCAGCAACACCATAGTTAAATGAGATTATACACTTGGTCATGGTATATGATGCAGAAGTGGTTCAATATATGCAAACCAATCAATATGATACACCACACTAACAAATTAAAGAATACAAACTATATGACCATCTCCATAGATTTAGGAAAAGCTCTTGACAATATTCAACATCCATTTATGATTAAAACTCTCAACAAAGTGGGTTCAGAGGAAACACACCTTAACATAAAAAAAAAGCCATGTATGACAAATCTACAGCCAACATCATACCTAAAGGTCAAAAGCTGAAAGCATTTTCTTTAAGATCAGGAATAAGACAAAGATGTCCACTTTTATTCAATATAGTATTAAAAGTCATAGCCTTAGCAATCAGACAATATAAAGTAATAAAAGGAATGCAAATTGTCACTGTTTGCACATGACATGATATCAAATAGAGAAAATCTTAAAGACCCCCACCAAAAAAAAAACTATTAGAACTAATAAATGATTTCAGTAAGGTTGCAGGATACAAGATTAATACACACAAATCTACTGTATTTTTATATATTAACAATGCACTATTAGCAAAATAAAGAAAACAACTCCGCTAATAACTGCAATAAAAAGAATAAAATACCTAGGGAGTAAATCTAACTTAGGAAATAAAAGAGGGCTTCCCAAGTGGCTTAGTGGGTAAAGAATCCGCTTGCAATGCAGGAGACGCACATTCAATCCCTGGGTTGGGAAGAACCCCTAGAAGAGGAAATGGCAGCCCACTCCAGTATTCTTGTTTGGGAAATACCATAGACAGAGGAGCCTGCTGGGCTACAGCTCATTGGGTCAAAAAGAGTCAAACATGACTGAAGTGACTCAGCATGAGCAGGAAGTAAAAAACTTGTACTCAGACACCGATGAAAGAAACTGTACTAATAGAGAAATTATATAATGTACTAAGACACTGATGAAAGAAATTGAAGACTATACAAACAAGTGGAAAGATAAATCATGTTTATGAGTTGGAAGAATTAATATTGCAAAAATGCCACTCCCTAAGGAAATCCTGGATTCAATGCAAGTTCTATCAAAATACCAATGATATTTTCCACAGAATTAGAATAAGTCATTCTAAAATTTGTATGGAAATACAAAAGACACTATTGAGAAAGAAAACAAAGTTAGAGGTATCATGCTGTCTGATTTCAAACTATATTACAAAACTACAGTAATCAAAAAAGTACGGTACTGGCACAACACACACACACATAGATCAAGGGAATAGATTTGAGAGTCCAGAAATAAACCTGCACTTATATGGCCAATTAATATATGACAAAGGAGAAAAGACTATACAATGGGGAAAGACAACCTCCTGAATAAATGGTGTTGGGAAAACTGAACAACTACATGCAAAAGAATCAAACTGGATTAATTTTTCATACCATATATGAAAACAAACTCAAAATAGGTTAAAGACTTAAATACAAAACCTAAAAACCATAAAACTCATAGAAGAAAACATAGGCAGGGGACATACACATACCAATGGTTGATTCACACTGATGTATGGCAGAAACCGATACAATATCATAAAACAATTATTCTTCAATTAAAAACAAATAAATTAAAAATATATATATCCAAAAAGCTTCCCCTCCACAAAAAGGAACAAGAGAACTTTTGGGGATGATGGATGTGTTCTTTTGTGGTAATGGTTTCATGGATATATATGTATGTCAAAACTTTACAAACTGTATAATTTAAATATGTGCCATTTATTTTACTTCAATTATATTCAATAAAGCTGTTAAGAAAAAGAAAATATAGACAGTATGCTTTTTGACATCTATCTTGGAAATGCCTTTTTGGATATGTTTCCTCAGGCAAGAGAAACAAAAGCAAAAATAAACAAATGGTACTACACCACACTAAAAAGCTTTTGCACAGCAAAGGAAAGTATAAACAAAACAAAAAGGAAGTCTACTGAATGGGCGAAGATATTTACAAATGATATATCTGATGATACTCAAAATATGGAAAGAACTCATACAACTCAACAGCAGTAAAACAGCCAATTTTAAATTTGGCAGAGATTTGAATAGACATTTTTCCAAAGAAGGCATACAAACAACCAACAGACATAAAAAGATCACTAATCATCAGAGAAATGCAAATCAAAACCACAGTGAGATACTATCTCACACATGTCAGAGTGGCTTTCATCAAAAAGACAATAAATAACAAGTGCTGGTGAGGATGTGGAGAAAAAAGAACTTGTGCACTGTTGGTGACATTGGTAATTGGTGCAGTCACTATGGAAAACAGTAGGGAGGCTCTTTTAAAAACTTTTAAAAATAGAACTTCCCTAGGATTCAGCAATTTCATTTTTAGATATTTACCCAAAGAAAGCAACAACACTTATTTGAAAAGATACATGCATGCCAACTTTCATTGGAACATTATTTACAATAACCAAGATATGGGAGCAATCTAAGTGCCCATCAACAAATGAATGAATAAAGATGTGGTATATTTATGCAATGGAATATTATTTGACCATTAAAAATGAAATCTTGACATTTCTGACAACACGTATGGATCTAGAGGGTATTACGCTAAGTGAACAGTATGACAACTCAGAACTTACAGATGAACAACCTGGATTTAGAAAAGGCAGAGGAACCAGAGATCAAATTGCCAACATCTGGTGAATCACAGAAAAGCAGGAAATTTTCAGAAGAACACCTACTTCTGCTTCATTGATTACACTAAATCCTTTGACTGTGTGGATCACAACAAACTGTGGAACATTCTTAAAGAGATGGGAATACCAGACCACTTTACCTGCATCTTGAGAAACCTGTATGCAGGACAAGAAGCAACAGTTAGAACCAGACATGTTCTAACTAGAACAATGGACTGTTCCAAATTGGGAAAGGAGTACGTCAGGGCTGTATATTGTCACCCTGCTTATTTAACTTTTCTACAGAGTACATCAAAGTACAATCACAGAAAACTAACCAAACTGATCACATGGATCACAGCCCCGTCTAACTCAATGAAACTATGAGCCATGCTGTGTAGGGCCACCCAAGATGGATGGGTCATGGTGGAGAG
The DNA here is from genome assembly GCF_019923935.1 of Bubalus bubalis. Taxonomy (NCBI): domain Eukaryota; kingdom Metazoa; phylum Chordata; class Mammalia; order Artiodactyla; family Bovidae; genus Bubalus; species Bubalus bubalis. The sequence continues at coordinate 24,382,900 of NC_059159.1, read as the reverse complement.
TTCTGACAAAACCTGCTCTACTGGAGAAGGGAATGGCAAACCACTTCAGTATTCTTGCCTTGAGAAGCCCATGAACAATATGAAAAAGATATGACGCTGAAAGATGAACTCCCCAGGTTGGTAGATGCCCAATATGCAACTGGAAAAAAGCTCCAGATTGAATGAAGAGTCTGAGCCAAAGTGAAAATAACACCCAGTTGTGGATGTGACTAGTAAAGTCCGATGCTGTAAAGAACAATATTGCATACAGACCTGGAATGTTAGGTCCATTCAGTTCAGCTCAGTCACTCAGTCATGTCTGACTCTTGCAACCCCATGAACCACGGCACGCCAGGCCTCCCTGTCCATCACCAGCTCTCGGAGTTTACCCAAACTCATGTCCATTGAGTCATTGATGCCATCCAACCATCTCATCCTTTGTCGTCCCCTTCTCCTCCCACCTTCAATCTTTCCCAGCATCAGGGTCTTTTCAAATGAGTCAGCTCTTCGCATCAGGTGGCCAAAGCACTGGAGTTTCAGCTTCAACATCAGTCCTTCCAATGAACACCCAGGACTGATCTCCTTTAGGACAGACTGGTGGGATCTCCTTGCAGTCCAAGGGACTCTCAAGAGTCTTCTCCAACACCACAGTTCAAAAGCATCAATTCTTCAGCACTCAGCTTTCTTCACAGTCCAACTCTCACATCCATACATGACCACTGGAAAAACCATAGTCTTCACTAGACGGACCTTAGTGGTGGTGTTAGGTCCATGAATCAAGGTAAATTGGAAGTGGTCAGACAGGAGATGGCAAGAGTGAGCATCGACATTTTAGGAATCAGTGAACTAAAATGGACCTAAATGGGTGAATTTAATTCAGATGACCATTATATCTACTACTGTGGGCAAGAATCCCTTAGAATAAAGGGAGTAACCCTCAGTCAACAAGAGAGTCTGAAATGTAGTACTTGGGCACAGTCTCCAAAATGACTGAATGATCTCTGTTCGTTTCCAAGGCAAACCACTCAATATCACAGTAATCCAAGTCTATGCCCCAACCACTAATGCCAAAGAAGCTGAACAGTTCTATGAAGACCTACAAGACCTTCTAGAACTAACACCAAAAAAAAGATGTCCTTTTCATCATAGGGGACTGGAATGCAAAAGTAGAAGTAAGTGATACTGGAGTAACAGGCAAGTTTGGTCTTGGAGTACAAAATGAAGCAGGGCAAAGGCTAACAGTTTTGCCAAGAGAATGCACTGGTCATAGCAAACACCCTCTTCCAACAGCACAACAGACAACTCTACACATGGATATCACCAGATGGTCAATACTGAAATCAGATTGATTATATTATTTGCAGCCAAAAATGGAAAAGCTCTATACAATCAGCAAAAACAAGACCAGTAGCTGACTGTGGCTCAGATTTTGCAAAATTCAGACTTAAACTGAAGAAAGTAGGGAAAACCATTGGACCATTCAGGTATGACCTAAATCAAATCCCTTATGATTATACAGTGGAAGTGACAAATAGATTCAAGGGATTAGATCTGATAGACAGAGTATCTGAAGAGCTATGTACAGGAGGCAGTGATCAAGACCATTGCCAAGAAAAATGCAAAAAGGCAAAATGGTTGTCTGAGGAGGCCTTACAAGTAGCTGAGAAAAGGAGAGAAGCTAAAGGTAAAGGAGAAAAGGAAAGATATACCCATCTGAATTCAGAGTTCCAAAGAATAGCAAGGAGAGATAAGAAAGTCTTCCTCAGTGACCAATGCAAAGAAATAGAGGAAAACAATAGAATGGAAAAAGACTAGAGATCTCTTCAAGAAAATTAGAGAGAAAAAAAAAAAAGAAAATTAGAGATAGCAAGGGAACATTTCATGCAAAGATGGATACAATAAAGGACAGAACCAGTATGGACCTAACGGAAGTAGAAGATATTAAGAAGAGGTGGCAATAATACACAGAAGAACTATACAAAAAAGATTGGAATGACCCAGATAACCACGACGATGTGATCACTCACCTATAGCCAGACATCCTGGACTGTGAAGTCAAGTGGGCCTTAGGAAGCATCACTACGAACAAAGCTAGTGGAGGTGATGGAATTCCAGTTGAGCTATTTCAAATCCTAAAAGATGATGCTGATAAAGTGCTGTACTCAACATGCCAGCAAATTTGGAAAACTCAGCAGTGGCCACAGGACTGGAAAAGGTCAGTTTTCATTCCAGTCCCAAAGAAACGCAATGCCAAAGAATGCTCAAACTACTGCACAGTTGCTCTCATCTCATACATTAGCAAAGTAATGTTCAAAATTCCCCAAGCTAGGCTTCAACAGTATGTGAACCGAGAACTTCCAGATGTTCAGGCTGGATTTAGAAAAGGCAGAGGAACCAGAGATCAAATTGCCAACATCCGTTGGATCATAGAAAAAGCAATAGAGTTCAGAAAAACATCTATTTCTGCTCTATTGATTACGCCAAAGCCTTTGACTGTGTGGATCACAACAAACTGTGGAAAATTCTTTTTTCTTTTTTTTGCTACATGAATTTTTAAAATTTTAATTATTTTAATTGGAAGCTAATTACTTTAGAATATTGTAGTGGTTTTTGCCATACATTGACATGAATCAGCCATGGGTGTACATGTGTTCACCATCCTGAACCCCCCTCCCATCTCCCTCACCATCTCATCCCTCAGGGTCATCCCAGTGCACCAGCCCTGAGCACCCCGTCTCATGCATCGAACCTGGACTGGTTATCTGTTTCACATATGATAATGTACATGTTTCAATGCTATTCTGGAAAATTCTTTAGGAGATGGAAATACCAGACCAACTTACCTGCCTCCTGAGAACTCTGTATGCCGATCAAGAAGCAACAGTTAGAACTGGACATGGAACAACGATGGACTGGTTCCAAATGGGGAAAGGAGTACGTCAAGACTGTCTATTGTCACCCTGCTTATTTAACTTATATGCAGAGTACATCATGAGAAATGGTGGGCTGGAATAAGCACAAGCTGGAATCAAGATTGCCGGGAGAAATATCAATAACCTTAGATATGCATATGACACCACCCTTATGGCAGAAAACGAAGAGGAACAAATGAGCCTCTTATGAAAATGAAAGAGGAGTGTGGAAAAGCTGGCTTAATACTCAACATTCAAAAATGAAGATCATGGCATCTGGTCCCATCACCTCAAGCCAAATAGATAGGGAAACAATGGAAACATTGCAAACTTTCTTTTCTTGGGCTCCAAAATCACTGCAGATGGTGACTGCAACCACGAAATTAAAAGACTCTTGCTCCTTCGAAGAAAAGCTATGACCAAACTAGACAGCATGTCATAAAACAGACATTATTTTGCTGACAAAGGTCCATCTAGTCCAAGCTATGGTTTTTCCAGTAGTCACATATGGGTATGAGAGTTGGGCCATAAAGAAAGCTGAGCACTGAAGAATTGATGCTTTTGAACTGTGGTGTTAGAGAAGACCCTTGAGTGTTTCTTGGACTGCAAGGAGATCAAACCAGTCAATTATAAAAAAATCAGTCCTGAATATTTATTGGAAGGACTGATGCTGAAGCTGAAACTCCAATTCTTTGGCCATCTGATGGGAAGAACCGACTCATTGGAAAAGACCCTGACGCTGGGAAAGATTGAAGGTGGGAGGAGAAGGGGACGACAAAGGATGAGATGGTTGGATGGCATCACCGACTCAGGAAGTGTGAGTTTGAGCAAGCTCCAGGAGATAGTGAAGGACAGGGAAGCCTGGCATGCTGAAGTCCATGGGTTAGCAAAGAGTCGGACTTGACTGAGCGACTGAGCAACAACAGCAGCAATGCTAAGTGAAATTAGAGAAAGACAATGTCACATTATCTCACTTATACGTGGAAACTAAAAGCAAAATAAAACAGCAAAAACAGATTCAGATGCAGAGAAAAAAACAGATGGTTGCCAGAAGGGAGAGGGTAGAGAGTGGAGAAAATAGATGAAGGAGATTAAAAGGCAGAAATCTCCAATTACATATCAGGCAAATCATGGAAATATACAGCACAGAAATATGGTCAATAATATTGTAATAACTTTAGGGACAGATGGTTACTAGACTTATTGTGGCCATCATTTCATAATATACGTAAATGTCAAATTGTTCTGTAGTACATCTGAAACTAACATAATATTGTACATCAACTATATTTAAATTAAATTTTTGCATTGATCACCAAAATGATAATAGAAGAATTTTCCTAATGTATGAAACCACAGAAGCAACAGAGGTAAAGGAAGCAGACAATAAATTTCAGCAAATTTTTGGAATATAGAAAATAGAGGAATCCCAGTTCAGTCGCTCAGTCATGTCCGACTCTTTGTGACACCATGGACTGCAGCATGCCAGGCCTCCCTGCCCATCACCAACTCCCAGAGTTTACCCAAACTCATGTCCACTGAGTTGGTGATGCCATCCAGCCATGTCATCCTGTCATCGTCTTCTCCTCCTGCCTTCAATCTTTCCCAACATCAAGGTCTTTTCCAGTGAGTTAGTTCTTCACATCAGGTGGCCAAAGTATTGGAGCTTCAGCTTCAGCATCAGTCCTTCCAACGAATATTCAGGACTGATTTCCTTTACGATTGACGGGTTTGATCTCCTTGCAGTCCAGTATCCGATTAAGCAAGATGGAGCAACAAACTGAAATGTAGCCACACCTGAAATGCCTTCAAACAGAATCAACAAGGCTGAACTGATTAACCAACCAATAACCCTTAAGAAGGCCTTCCCTGGTGGCTCAGACGGTATAGAATCCACCTGCAATGTGGGAGACCTGGGTTCCATCCCTGGGTTGGGAAGATCCCCTGGAGGAGGGCATGGCAACCCACTCCAGTATTCTTGCCTTGAGAATCCCCAGGGACAGAGGAGCCTGGCGGGCTACAGTCCATGGGGTAGCAAAGAGTTGGACACAACTGAGCAATGAAGCCCAGCACAGCAACCCTTAAGAAGGGCTTCCCAGGTGGCACTTGTGGTAAAGAGCCTGCCTTCCAATGCAGGAGACATTAGAGTCTCAGGTTCAATCCCTGGGTCCAGAAAATCCTGTGGAGGAGGGCATGGCAACCCACTCCAGCATTCTTACCTGGAGAATCCCATGGACCGAGGAGCCTGGTGGGACTGTAGTTCATGCAAAAAGTCAGACACGACTGAAGCAGGCATGCAACCCTTAAGAAGCTCAGGACTTGGGAGTATGTCAGGCAGGTGGAGTTAAGGCAAGGGACTGAAAATTAGTGAATGGGTAAAAGTCTGAAATCTTGAGTATCAAGATATCTACCACCACCTCAAAGAACAGAGTGTTGTTCTCTGAATGAAGTGAGAAGAGACGGGGGACTTGGGGATACTTAAGTAGGTGGCAGGGTGAGGCAAAGCTGAAAGCAGAAGGTTTAAAGGAAAATTTATAAAAGAAAAAATTGGACCTCTAATTTCTCTTCTTATATTCTACTCCTAGAATGCTGTCAACCACGCAAAAATTTGAGTCTCCTTTGGAGCACTGAATGGTATCTTAGGAGAAAAGACCTCTAGACACACCTCTCAGGTTTCATTGTGATGTTCCCAACCTAATGAACCAGCTCCCAGTGATGTGGCAGTAAATGTTCAACAACCAACAATTTGGGAGAAAGTGTGCCTTTGCTTGTAGCATTTGCTGATTTTCCTGGTATAAATATTCCCACAGACAATTTCAAGTTGCCAACTTGATGTTGCTGAATGCAGAGCTGGGATATGTATGCCCATTCAGCTTTTGCAAGCTGGTATAAGCCAGCTCCAGCACACCATTGCCAGGTTCCCAACCTAACCCTGAAATGAAGCCCTTTTATTAAAGGGCTCGATTAATCCCTTCTCCACGAAATGGCAACCCACTCCAGTATTCTTGCCTGGGAAATCCCATGGAGAGAAGGAGCCTGGCGGGCTACAGTCCATGGCGTTGCAAAAGAGTCAGACATGACTTAGCTACTAAACAACCACAGCAACATGAACACACAAGCACTTTCATGTAAGCTTCAGTGCCTGCTTCTTTCTAAAATTATTATCTTTATAGTGCTTTGTTCTCAAACACAGTCAAGGATTACTAAATATTTGAGCAAAGCCTCCCATATGAAAAAGAGAGTCTAAAATAAATAAGCAGAAAAAGAGTTTAGAAAAAAAAAAAAAAAGATATATTGCAAGAGGCAAGGGGAAAAACTCCATCTTCCATAACGATATGAAAAGATATTTTACCCATAAGAGAAATATAGGGTGCTATAAAAACATTTGGAAGACAAGAGAGTTTGTAGAATTCAAAACAAAATAAGAGAAAATTTAAAGTCAATAACAGAATCAGAAGATAAAGACTAGAAACTCATTTGAAATACTAATAGAAAGAAAAGGGATCAAAGTTAGGAAATAAAATTAGAGAATCACCTTGGATATCTACCATATGATTAAGACATTGAGAAACAAAAAAAGAATGGATAAAAGGGAAATTTTCTAAGAATGAAGAACAGAGTCTCTGAATTGGTAAGTCTCATTGAATGCCCCAGAATAAAAGACCAAAAAAAGGCTTCCAACCAACACATATAATCTAGAATGTTCAAAACCCTGGGGATAAAGAGAGGATGCAAAAACCCAACACAAAGGATCATGAATTGAAATGGCATCAGACTTCTTCAGCGCAATACTGAAAACTGAAAGAAAATGGAAACATGCCTTGGCAATTTCGAGAGAAAATTATTCCCAACTGAGGCTTTTATATCCAGCCAAGCCACCAACCAGACATGCAAGTGAAATAAAGATGTTTTCAGACATGTTGAACATGTTAGTTTTACCTCCTGTGCATCATAAAACTCCTTCAGAATAAAAAATGCCCTTCGGTAAAATAACAAAATAAACAACGAAATGGAAAGATGCGATCCAGGAAACAGGAGCTCCAACACCAGAGAGACAAGAAAGGAGTTCTCAGACTGATGGTGAAGGAGATTCCAAGAGAACGACTAGGCACCACATGTTACTTTCCCACCCTGAGAAGAAAGAGTTCCCCTTCCTCTTGTACACGGTCTGGTCTTAACCAATAGAATGCAGTGTGAGTGATGTCGTCCCGGTCTCAGGCTTGGCTCTTAGTGGTCTGGAAGCTTCTGTCTCACTCTTCTGGAGCCCTTAGCCAAGAAATAGAACTTTATTGCTGGAAAGAAAAGTCCAGCTGCTACTTGGTGTTCCACATCTGTTGAGTGAGAGGCAACACCTGTGTAAGAAAGTTTCCCCAAGTTAGTCTGATCAGATTTGCATGGTTTAAAAGTCAAACATGACCTTACAAAGGCCATCAAGCGTGCAAGAAGGCAAACACACTATGAGTGAGGACCTGAGGAAACAACATATTTAGGCACTATCCCTACCACCACCCCCACCAAGACAGCAGATGTTGAAAATTTCAAATATAGAATACAGAATGACTGTGTACAGAATGTTTACAGAAACAAAAAAGGCAATTATAAGGAAATTATAAAACAGAAAATCATCAGGATTGTACAGATTGGAAAAAATAGAACCTATAAAAACGCAAAGTATAACTTTGAAATAAAGCAATGGAGATACAAAATACTTATGAAAAGTCTTTTGTAAACTGTGGGGAAAAAAAGCCCTCAATGGATGGGCTAATCAATCAGCATGTTTGATATAGTTGAAAGTAGACTTTAACTTAAAAATATATCCCAGTAATTTATCCAGAATTCAGCAAAGAAAGGCGAGAGAAAAATATAATAAGAGAGTTGTGTGGCATGAATAATAATAGAATAAAAATGTCTGACATCTATCTGATTGAAGTCCCAAAGGGTGAAATTAAAGAGAATGGAATGAAGCAATATTTAAGGGGATAATGAAATAATATAAATCAACTGTATTTTAACTAGAAAATTATAGTTGACTGAGAACTTTCAGAACTGATGAAAACCATGAGCGCACAGATCCAGGAAGCACAAAATATCCTAAATATGAGCAAGAAAAATGAATTTATAACTTGTAACATTATAGTGAATATTTTGGACCTCAAACATAAATAGAAGATCTAGAAAGCAGAAAGAAAAAGACAGATGACCTATGAAAGAATGGCAATTAGAATAGCATCAGATTTCACAAACAGCTACAGAAGCTAGAAAATGGTGGAATAACTTGTATTAAATGATAAGAAGAAAATTACTAAGCATTTAAAATCATCTTCTCAGCAAACCTCATTTATGAGTGCAGGTAAAACCAAGCATTTTTATAAGAAACAAGCACATATAGAGTTTACAAAGAGACTCTCTCTAAAAGAACATATAAAGGATTTAGCTCAAGAAGTAGGAAAATAATCCCAGAGAAAGGTAGAAATGCTAAAAGGAAAAATGAACAAAATGAATAGTAACATAAAAGTAAGCCCAAACAAGTACTGTCTCGGTAAAATAATACAGGAGTCTAATCTGTGGGGAATGAAAACTACACAATGAAATGTTCAAAATCAGTAAGTTGGGGCCAAAAGCAATAGTGAATTAGAAGGGTAAGAGCAGGGCTGGAGTGATCTAAACATGAGTTTGAGCAAACTCCGGAAAATAGTTAAGGACAGGGAAGCTTGGTGTGCTGCAGTTTGTGGGGTGGCAAAGAGTCGGGCTTGCCTGGTAGCTCAGTTGGTAAAGATTCTGCCTGCATTGCAGAAAACCCTGGTTTGATTCCTGGGTTGGGGAGATCCCCTGGAGAAGACAGGCTACCCACCCCAGTATTGTTAGAGCTTTCTTGGTGGCTCAGACAGTAAAGAATCTGTCCGCAATGCAGGAGACCTGGGTTCAATCCCTGGGTTGGGAAGATTCCATGGTGAAGGGAGTACGCTTGCCTGGAGAATTCCATGGAAAGAGGAGGCTTGCAGGCTACAGTCCCTTGGGTCACAAAGAGTCAAACACGACTGAGCGACTTTCACAAAGAGTCAGACATGACTTAGACTGAACAACAACAGTGATCTAAAATTGTTTTATTGACCAGAATGGAGGGCAGAATATCATTCACTATTAAGTTGTTAGATTAAACGTGTATCTAAAATGTCTAGAGATACCATTAAAATGACAGAACTAGGTTACAGAAATAGCAAACCAGCATTAAGGGGAAAAGTGAAGTACATAAGGGGAAATCATTCTCCCGAAGGCAAGGAACCAGCACTTGTAATTCTGGCCAGTACAATAGGATAAGAAGAAAAAATTAGAAGGATAATGATTCAAAAGGAGGGAATAACATTCTCATTATTTGAAATAACCAGGTTGCCCATAGAGAAAGTAATGAATTTATAGAAAACCACTAAAAAATAATGAGCTTAGCAAGATGGCTGGATCTTACCATCAGCATACAAAAATTAATTATAATTCTACACACCAGTAACAATTAGGAAATATATATTTTTAAAAGATGCTTTTTACAGAGAAAAAAACTTAATACCTAAGACTAAATCTAATAAAAGATATTCAAATCTATACTTAGAAATTATAAAGCTTTACTGAGAGATAGATCTTAATGATGTAAATGATGTATTAGATAGATCTAAATAAACAAAGAGAGACTTTTCTGGCAGTCCACTGGCTAAGACCTTGCACTTCCACTGGAGAAGGCAAGGGTTTGATCCCTGGTTGAGGAACTAAGATCCCACTTGTTCCGTAGCGTGGCCAAAAAATTTTTAAATAAATAAATAAAGGAAGGAAGAAATATTCCATGTTCTTGCATAAAAAGATAATATATATACAAATACATATTATAAAGTTCAAAACAACAAAAAGCTAAATAACATAATAATTAGATATATAAAGTGTTAATTTTAAAAAGCAAGAAAAGGATGAACATAAAATTCAAGGTTGCTGCTAGCTGCTTAGTCGCTTCAGTTGTGTCCAACACTGTGCAACCCTATGGACTGTAGCCCTCCAGGCTCCTCTGTCCATGGAATTCTCCAGGCAAGAGTACTAGAATGGGTTTCCATGCCCTCCTCCATGGGACCTTCCCAACCCAGGGATCGAACCCTGGTCTCCTGCCTTGCAGGCAGATTCTTTACCACTGAGCCACCAGGGAAGCCCAAAATTCAAGGTTCTGGTTATCTATAAGGAAAAGACAGGAGATAGGATGGGGTAATATATAGCCAGCTATGATGTTATTAATGTTTTAGTCCTTAAGTTGTGTGGTGAGTTAATGTGATCATTATATTTATAAATAAATAGAAAATATTTTGAGTCCTAAAATTTGATTTTATAGGCTTCTCTGGTGGCTCAGTGGTAAAGAATCCACTTGTTAATGCAGGAGACATGGGTTGGATCCCTGATCCAGGAAGATCCCATATGCCTCAGAGCAACTAAGCCCGTGGGCCACAACTACTGAGCCTGTTCTCTAAAGCCTGGGAGCCACAACTACAGAAGCCCACAAGCCCTAGAGCCTGTGGTCTGCAACAAGAGAAGCTACTACAATGAGAAGCCCTTAAACTGCAACTTCAGAGTAGCCCCCACTCACCCCAACTAGAGAAAAGCCCATGCAGCAATGAAGATCCAGCATAGCCACAAATAAACAAACATTTAAAATAAAATTATAAAAAGATGATTTTTAAATTTGTTAGGTTGCTGTTTAAGAGAGACATAACTACAACAAAAATGAAACTAAAACATTATCAACTAAAAAAGAAAACTTACTAGATGAAGTCAAATAAAAACAAAGCAAAAATTAGCAAATTAATAGAGGCTTCCCAGGTGGTGCTAGTGGTAAAGAACCCGCCTGTCAATGCAGGAGATGCGGGTTCCATCCCTGGATTGGGAAGATCCCCTGGAGGAGGGCATGGCAATCCATTCCAGTATTTTTGCCTGGAGAATCCCATGGACAAAGAAGCCTGGTGGGCTACAGTTCATAGGGTCGCACAGAGTTGGACACGACTGAAGTGACTTAGCACACATGCATACATACATACATGTGTATATATATATATATATATATATATATACACACACACACACACACACACCACACACATACACACACACACACATATCATGTGAAATGCTGGGCTGGATGAAACACAAGCTGGAATAAAGATTGCTAGGAGAAATATCAACAACCTCAGATATACAGATGACATCACTCTAATGGCAGAAGGTGAAGATAAACTGAAGTGCCTCTTGATGAGGATGAAAGAGGAGAATGAAAAAGCTGGTTATCATGGCATCTGATCCCATCACTTCATGCAAATAGAAGGGGAAAAAGTAGAAGCAGTGACAGATTTTGTTTTATTGAGCTTCAAAATCACTGCAGATGGTGACTGCAGCCATGAAATTAAAAGATTTCCTTGGAAGGAAAGCTATGACATACCTAGAGTATATTCAAAAACAAAGATATCACTTTGCTGACAAAGGTCCGTATAGTCAAAGCTATGTTTTTTTTCAGGAGTCACGTACGGACGTGAAAGTTGGACCAAAGAGAAAGCTGAGCACCAAAGAATTGATGCTTTTGAACTGTGGTGCTGGAAAAGACTCTTGAGAGTCCCTTGGACTGCAAGGAAATCAAATCAGTCAACCTTAGGAAATCAATCCTGAATATTCATTGGAAGGACTGATGCTGAAGCTGAAGCTCCAATACTTTGGTCAGCTGATGCAAAGAGCTGACTCATTGGAAAAGACCTTGATGCTGGGAAAGACTGATGGCAAAAGGAGAAGAGGGCTGCAGAGGATGAGATGGTTAGATAGCATCACTGACTCAATGGGCATGAATTTGAGGAAACTCCAGGAGATAGTGAAGGACAGGGATGCCTGGTGTGCTGCAGGTCATGGGGTCACAAAGAGTCGAACATGACTTAGTGACTCAACAACAATATACATAGGGCTTCCCAGGTGGTGCTGTGGTAAACAATCTGCCTGCCAAGCAGGAGACGCAGGAGATGTGAGTTCGATCCCTGGCTCAGTAAGATCCCCTGCAGAAGGAAATGGCAACCTACTCCAGTAATCTTGCCTGGGAAACCCCATGGACAGAGGAGCCTGGTGGGCCACAGTCCTTGGGGTCACAAGAAGTTGGACATGACTTCGGGCCTAACTCCCACCACCATATATATGTGTGTGTGTGCATCCTCAGTCACGTCCAGCTCTCATACATTATGCATGGCATGTGGGGGTCTTAGCTCCCCAACCAGGGATTGAACCCAAGCCCCCTGCATTGGAAGTGTAGAGTCCTAACCACTGGATCACCAGGGTAGTCAGACTGATAACGTAAAATGCATTACATTGACTAAAAACTCTGTGTATGTGAATTCATATACATTCAGTAAAATAAATAAATATATTTTGGAAAATATATAATATTTGGGAAGGTTCATCTAACAGTGAAGAAACACTAGTAATGAACTTTTGTGAGTCAAATAACAAAGCATCAAAACATCTGTAACCAGACTTCTAGAAGAAGACAGAAGACTATGACCTGATCACAACTCCTTTCACTTCATGTCTAACGAAGAAAACCAAAACCATTTAAAAAGAGAGAGGGAGAAAAGTCTTGTAACTACTCACCAGAGTTCCCAAGAAAAGAAATAAGCTCAACTTAATATCATTAACTCCAAAGAGGGAGAGGCAAGGGGTAGGGCAAGTGGAGAATTAATCTGTATTCACAGAGTGCAGTATGGCTGACTTCCTCATGTCATTTTAAAAAGATGCACTTCCAAATCCAAAGAAGATGGAACCAAGTATATGACTATCTCCTTATCTTTTCCTTCTTCTGACTAGATGGTGATGAAAATTACCTCTGGGCAGAAACCAGTAAAAGAGTCGATGTGAACTATGAAACAAGCAAAAATTTTCCAGGCTCTAAACAGAACTGAACAACACCCCAAAGCCTGTAACATTGTTCCCACATTAGAATTGGGTATACTCTGGACTGGGGTGAGGCAAATATAGTAACTCTGACCTTTTACTGTTTCCCATAAGCTCCTTTTTTAACCTGTGCATGCTCTTTCAGGAAGTATTTCTCATCTTGAAGGAAGACTTATTTTGAGTTCAGCAATTCTCTTCACTCATTTGAGAGTTTGGGGGGTCTTGATGGTTTGCTTGGTGGGTTATTATCATTAACTTCTGTTAATGAAAATTCAATAGTTTTCATTAAGAAAAGAAAGCATTTTCAGTATGATTCCAATATCATAAATATATTTCTGTCTATCCAATCCATCTATTGTTGGTGATAATTATTCATAGGTGGTAAGATTTAAGATAATTTATTGTTGTCTTCATAATTTTCCACAATGCTTTAATTCTTTAAAAGAAGCATGTATCATTTTACAACCACAACTCAGTATGTGCGCAAGGAGAGAGAAAAACAGCTAGAGGATGATAATATTGACAGTGACAATAGTTTACACCTTGAGGGCTTACTATTTTTCTGGCTGTTCTAAACTCATTACATAGACTGCTGCTGCTGCTGCTCAGTCGCATCAGTCGTGTCCAACTCTGTGCGACCCCATAGACGGAAGCCCACCAGGCTCCCCTGTCCCTGGGATTCTCCAGGCAAGAACACTGGAGTGGGTTGCCCTTTCCTTCTCCAATGCATGAAAGTGAAAAGTGAAAGTGAAGTTGCTCAGTCGTGTCCAACTCTTAGCGACCCCATGGACTGCAGCCCACCAGGCTCCTCTGTCCATGCCTTGAGGGCTTACTATTTTTCTGGCACTGTTCTAAACTCATTACATATACTAGGTATATGTAAATAAAATGAAACTGCCAATATTTGGCTGTTCTTGACCTATGAAAACAGCAATTTCATGTGGTCCTATTTACGTTTACTCCTCAATCTTTGAACAACCCCAAGATGAAGATGGAGATCCCAAGCTGCCAGAAATGCACAGAAAAATCAAGTGTCATCTTTTTCTGCAGAGCCCCCCCATCCTCTGGTCTTGCCCTCGAACCCTGCTCTACAGTCAGGGTATCCCAAGGTACCTTAAGAGGTGGCATTAGCCATGAACCTGAGCACCAAGGCAGGACATGTAGAATTGCTCTAATTCAGTTTATCCCCTGAATGAAATCACCTCTAGTTTCTAGGAGGGTCTTCCGAATTTCAAGTTCTGTTCTAGAGCAGAGAGAACAGTTTGGATACAGCTTCAGTTCCCAGTAGAGTCCCCACCTGTGTGCCCCACCCAGGTACCAAAGCAGGACACGCTTGACAGTTTTGTGTTTATTTCCAGAAAGTGATGAAGACAAAAGTACTATATCTGGACACCACTCTCTGTACAATAAATAGCCTCCCCTGTTCCCCAAAAAAGAAAAAATGCATCCTTACACACCATCCCCTGTCCCCTTGGCAAGTCAGTGCTTCCTTTTTAAAATAAAAAAAAAATTATTTTATTTATTTATTTTTTGGCTGTGCTGGCTCTTCAATGCTGTGCGGAGCTTTTCTCTACTTGCGGGGCTACTCTCTAGCTGTGGTATGTGGGTTTCTCGTTGAGGAGGCGTCTTTTGTTTCAGAGCACAGGCTCTAGGGCTCGCTGGCTTCAGTAGTTGCGGCACATGGGCTCAGTATTTTCAGCTCCCGGGCTCCAGAACACAGGCTCAGTAGTTGTGGTGCATGGGCTTAGCTGCTCCCTGGCATATGGGATCTTCCCGGATCAAGGATTAAACCCGTCTTCTGCACTGTCAGGCAGATTCTTCACCACCAAGCCACTTGGGAAATCTCAAGACTTTGCTTCTTGAGTCATGCACCATCCCCATCCCCTTGCCAGCCCCTTCCCCGGGACTCCACTGAGGGTGGGGCCCAGGCCAGTTGTTCAGAGTCACTCGGGTCCTCTCCCTGACCCTGGCTGGCTGACTTACAAAATCCACATGTCTTTATTTCCATATCAGGGATTAACACACACACAAATGGAAATGCTGACAGTTAGTCTACAGAGTGAGAGACCTGAGTCTCCAGCCGGGCCATCCCACTCGACCCTGATACCCCCACCCCCAACCCCAACCCGCAGAAGAGAGGAAGCTCTTTTGTGTCCCAGACCTTCCGTGGTCCATTTTATGTTCTCCAGCTGGGAACCCACAGCCAGAAGCAGCACCAGGTATATGACTGTAGTTGGGGCAGAGGACAGTCCTCGCAGGTTTCCCTGTGGGCCGGGAGACGCAGGTGAACCTCAGAATCCTTCTTGGCCCCCCTCTTCCTCAACCAACTACAAAAGGCTGGGGACAGAAAAGGCTGGGGACGGCTCAGTCCTGAGTTTGTGGTGTGGTTGGTGTCGCCAACCTAACGACGTTCTTCCTGTTCTTTTCACGTCATCTGCTCAGTTGGGAAAATAGTTGTAAAACTGGGCTTCAGTGTCCTTATCGAAAGGAGAAGGGGCCCCCGCAGGGGACGAGCTGTCACCACTGGAAGGATAGGGGGACACACGCCTCCTCTTAGAGTCTCCTTCGCCCAGTCCCGAGTTGCTGGACTCTGGCCGGAGTGGGGTGATATCAGTCCACAGGGAGGGGGAGCCCTGCTCCTCTGGCCCCCGCCCCTCTGAGGCTCCAGGGCCAGGTTCCATGGGCAGAGTTCGCATGGAGCGGAACCAGTTGGCTGGGCCCACCTTGGGAGGGTACTGGGGGGCCACAGGCCAGCCCGCTCCAGGTGCCAGGACTTCCTGGCTTCGGTAGTAGGACATGGTGGGCCCGGGCGCGGAGGGCAGGAATGCAGGCTTCATGCTGACAGCTCGAAACTCGGCCTCGTAGCTGTGGTCCCGGGGGGCTCCCAGCCAGTAAGTCTGGGGAACCACATCCTTGGCCTGGCCAGGAAGGTCGGGGTAGAAACGGCTGGAGACGGGATACTGGTTGGGGAGGAGAGGAGAATAGTGGTCTCCCCCAAGCAGTTGACAGTTGGGTCCAGGCGGGGAGGGGACGCTGGTGTCAACCGATGCATACATGCTTTAAAAAAAAAAAACAGGGGGCAAAAAACAGGGGGTCATGAGTAGAACTGGTCAGTTAGGAGCCTGCCTGCTGCATGACCCTCCCCATACCTCCTTCCTGACCTGCCCGCTGCCCTTTTGCACCCACCGCACACTTCCCCACCGCAGAGGCAGAGAGGGGACTGAGCACTTGTCTGGAGTCCCAGTCCCAGACAGACAAGGAAGGCCTCTGCCAACATGAGTTGAACCCAGGGACACTTACGACTCAAAGTTCTCCCGGAATCCTTTGGCAAAAGGGTTATTATCAATTTTCAGCTGAGTAATCTAGAGAGAAGGGAAACAGAGTCATCTGAGTGCCGAGTCTGAGGCTGAGGAACTTCCAAATTCACTCCCAAGAAGTCAAGGGGCCCTGTTCTTCCCTTCTTCCCACCCAACCCGCTCAGGCTCAGCCTACCCTCACCCAGGCGCCCTCACCTCAGCATTCTGGTAGGCGGTCACGGCGATGAACTGGGTTTCTTGGAAAGTGAAGACGTGTGTGTTGCAGGCCGCCTCCGGCTCTCCATCGTTGACTTCGACAATGTGCAGCCGGGGCTGGTATTTATGGAGGGACTGAAGCACGATCATCTGAGGTGGGTGAGACGGCTGTGAGCGTGGGAGGAGGGAGTGCAAAGGAACCCTCCCCTCCCCCACCCCACCTATGGTCCACCCTATGGCCAAGCCACAAAGGGCCCTGAAGTCATCGTGACCATTCTTCTGCCCTGCCAACATGTAACTTCTCCCAAGCCTCCAACCTCTGTCCTGAACCTCCTCAGGGCACCAGTGCTATTCTCTTGCCCCCTTTCCTATCTCCAGATGTCCACTGTGACCAAAGTATTAGCACAAACAGGGCTTCTCAGGGAATAAGGGCACCTTTAATAGGCTTGCTCAACTCAAAGAAACCCTACACCTGCTCCCTAAGACCACCAGTACCGACTCTGTACCCAATACTAGCGAGCGCAGCCGGGATTTGGTGAAGAAACCCCCAGACTGGGTTGGCCCACGTTGGCCTGAATGTGACCCCTGTCTGCCTTGAGATTCAGCTTCCTCTCAAAGTGGGTGGAAAAGAACCAGAGTCAGAGAGGGAGAGAAGTCACTCTCATAGAACAGCATCAGCCTGCAGGACCCACTGTGGCCTCAGGGACAGGGAAAGGTGGGGGGCTTTCCCGAGGGGAGGCGGCCCACCTGGGTCGCATTGTTGGAAGCCCCCTTGTTGTTCGTGAGCTTTAGTTTCCCGAATGACACCTCCTGGCGCATCCAGTGGGCTCCGGTGTTGGGGGAATCTGGATGGACGTACTGGCGGTTCCCTGTGGACAGTTAATCTTTTTGGCATGCAGCCCCTGGGACCAGGTCCCTGGTCATGTGGGGCTTCCTTTGCCTGTTCCTAGAGGCACGGCAAGAAGGAAGGAGGGGGAGGACAGCCGGGGCAGGATGGGGGAGGTGTGGGCAGAGGACCGAGCTGAAGACAGGATAGAGCAAAATAGAAGAGATGACAGAATGAAAGTGAGAAGTGGGAGGGGAAGGGATGGGGTTGGGTGGAGTGGATGGGGTGGGGTGGAACTAGAGAACTAAACCCTAGGAGTCAGAAGCAGGGGGTTGGGGGTTCCTCTTGGCTCCACCAGGGGGCGCACAGTCTTAGAGAAAAATCATGCCCCCAGTTCCCAAGGAGGCACGTACCTGGCATGCTGCCCTCGGCCTTTCCACATTGCACCCACTTGCCGCTCTGATACCGCCAGTGGTGCTGGTCCACCAAGACCACGTCCACATACATCCGGTAATGGCTGTTGGGCTCCAGGCCAGCCACAGTAAATGACAGGAATGGGAACATCCGCCTGGGGAGAACAGAGAGACCCACCAATATCATCAGCCCCCAGTCCCCCAGACAGCCGTTCCCTGTGCAAAGGAGGTCCATCAGTGGTGTGCTGGAGCCGGTTCCCATCCTCACCAGAGCCAGCTGGGGAAGTCCAGGAAGTCTGCCAGCCAGTTGTTAGACAGCAACAATTAAAAATTAAATCAGGACTTCCCTGGTGGTCCAGTGGTTAGGAATCCACCTGCCAATGCAGGGGACATGGTTCGATCCCTGGTCGGGGAAGATTCCACATGCCGTAGGGCAATTAAAGCCCATGAGCCACAACTATTAAGTCCTTCGAGCTCTAGAGCCTGTGCTCCACAACAAGGGAAGTCATTGCAATGAGAAGCTGCTTACCGAAATTAGAGAAGCAGTCCCCGCTTGTGGCAACTAGAGAAAGCCCGTGCAGCAATGAAGACCCAGCACAACCAAAAATAAATATCAATAAAAATTAAATCATATAAACTGCCATGAAATATATTACAAGTCAAGGTAATAAATACTCAAAAAAAATCACTTCTCAATATTTTTTACTACACTCTACTATTATCTCTGCTCTTGAGATTGTTTATCGGTATAATGGAGATATACTAGATAATATTTGCCGCCTCATGTCTCTTCCCAACTCCAAGTTCAGTGATAACATGTGGGCAGCTTGCAAGCAGCCATTATAAGGGTATTTACCATGGAAATCAGCAAACACTAGGAAGCAGGGCTTTTAAAGTTTTTTTTCTTTTTGAGTGTCAGTTGCTAACATTAGCTGCACACCCGTCTCTAGCCTTAGTTTGCTCCCTGGAGGGGAGCAAAGCCACAAGCCAGCCCCAACACAGGCTGTTCCTAGTAGGTCTTCATCTCTGAGTTCCCCGAACCCTGGTCTGGCCTTAGACTGTCATCCATCCTCTCGCTGCGGCTCTCACGGTGCTAACACACACCTAGCCCCAGAGCAGTCATCCGCAGGCTTTCCCTGCCCCGTCCTCCTGGGCCTGACGTCTGCAGTGCCACCTGCTCCAGGCCTGGGTCTTCAGACAAGTAGCTGAAGTCCTAGCCCGAGCTTTCTATCCACCTGGATGAGGGACTCTATTGAGCACAGTTCTCGTGATCAAAGTCCCGGTTCCCAGGAAAAGTGGAGGAAGTTGGATTTGGGATGCTGTGCTATTGTGCTGAGTAACAGATTCAGAGGACTAAGCACTGCCATACCACAACCACCTCCATCACCTCCACCATCACCACCCCATCACCAACATCGCTACAGCCAGCACCTCCAGCATCACATCACCATTACTACCAGCACTACGGTCATTACCTCCACTATCACTCCCCCAACCCCACACCACATCAGTACCACCAGCACCCCCCCCACCACCATCATTACAACCAATATCTCCACTATCAACATCACCATTGCTACAACCAACACCTCCACCATCGCCAGCATCACTATAAGGAACCTCAATGATCACAACTCCCATCACCACCGTCACTACAACCAGCACCTCTACCATCACCACCGCCTCTCCGGCTTAGCCTGTCTCTTCTAACTCAAGCAGGAAGAGCAGGCTTTCTAAGATGGCAGAGTCAAACCCTCATCAGAATTGCTTTTCATTCCTACACACACTTCTCTCCTCCTCCTACAAGAAGCCCTGCAGGGTGGGAAGAAAGGCACTGGTCCATGAGTCAGGAAACCTGGGGGACTGAGAGTTCCAGGGGCCAAAGAACACTTTCAGGTGGATCCCAGTCTACAGTCCGTGGGATCACAACGAACTGGACACAACTGAGCATGCACGTTCATGCACACACACACACACACACACACATAGAGTCCCCAGAGGGTCCTAGAGCAACATCCCTAATAACCTTGGAAAGATCTCCCGGGCGAGTACTGTCACATTCCTGCCTTCCCCAGACTCTCCTGGGCTGAGAAAAAAGAGATTTACTGGCCCTATGGCCTTGGATAAGTTAATTCCTAAACCAAACCTTTCTTCACCTATAAATGGAGATAACAATTCCTGTCCATTTTTCCTCTCAGAGCCGTTAAGAAGTAAGAAAGATGTGCAACTCAGCTCACCGTCTCGACCCCTTTCCCACCCTCATCCCACCTTCTCCCAGGCCCAGAGTGATCAAAACCCTCTGGCCTGGCTGAAGAACCCCAAGCAAGAGTCCAGAGTTCTGGTTTGAGGCCTTGGGTCCCAGGAGCTTAGCGTGCCAGTCAACTGGAGAAATCAAAGTTAGGGATGAGGCTTTGAGCAATCGAGAGTGAGAGAATATTTTCAACCCATTGCTACCACTAACTCATTTTGCAACAGTGGTCAGGTCATTCATGCCTCCTATATTGTACCCAGTTCCTATCCAGACATGTAGTAATAAAGAGAGAGAAGGGAACTTATTCATTGTGCCTCTACTTATGCAGCAGCCAGTTCACTGAAAAAGTCCTTTGAGGTACAACATGTTTTTTTTTTCCAATTTTATATCTGAAGAAAATGAGGCTCAGAGAAGTTTGGTGATGGCTTCTTGGTGGAAGCACAGAGCTGGAGTCTCCCGATGGCGGGCACATGCTTAGTCTCCACCGTCCCCTCCTGCTTCTTACTAGTAGAGGGAAAAGCAGGAGACACAAGAAGACTGGGGCAGGGTAGGGGAGAGGGAGAGGAGAAGGGTGGTCTCAACTTCACCCTAAAAACCTAGACTCACCACCAGCTGGGATTCCAAAATAGCCCTTGATTTACATGACGCTTTGCTGGGAAGGAAAAGGGAGTCTGGTGCCAATCTGAGCCCCTAGAAAAGACAGCTCACCACTCCTTAAGGACCATCCACCTTGAAATGATTCGCCGAGTCATTGTACCCCTTCCCCATCCTGGACACTTCCGACAATGCTCCAATTTGCAGTTATTAGGCACAAATGTAAAGGAGATGGTTTTTATCAGTCTGGGCTTCCCTGGTGACTCAGACGGTAAAGATTCTGCCTGCAATGCAAGAGAGCTGGGTTCAATTCCCCGCTCGAGAAGTTCCCCTGGAGAAGGAAACGGCAACCCACTCCAGTATTCTTGCCTGGAAAATCCCATAAACAGAGGAGCCTGGTGGGCTACAGTTCATGGGGTTGCAAAGAGTTGGACATGACTGAATGACTAACACTTTTATCAGGCATGTTCCCAAAATGTTTCAAAATTGATAATACCTAATTGCTATTGAGCCTGCAGGATAATTGGTCCTTTCCTCCACTATCTGTGGGGGTGTAAATTGAAACCACTTTTGAGGAGGGTTTTTTTTTTTCCTTCGGCCATGCTCCACGGGGAGTGGGGATTTTCCCCAACCAGGGATCAAACCCCCATGATCCCTGCAGTGGAAGTTTGGAGTCTTAACTACTGGACTGCCAGGGAAGTCTGAGGAGCATGTTCCGGCAATGTCTTTACGGATCCAAATCCAAAACGCACCTAAGCATCAAGGGAGGGCCTCCTCCCACTAACCTCGGATCCATTGAACAGAAATCGGACAGCCACCAGCAAACAGGGGAAGAGAAAAAGCAAAACCATTTTCACCTATCCCACGAGAAATGAAGCCCATCGGCCCAAATTAAAGCAGGCTTAAAGCTAAAAATATTTTTTAAAGATCTAAAAAGTTCTTGGAGTTGGAATGTAGAGAAGAGAACACCAAAGGGCTGAGGCCTGCGATCAAGGATAATGCGGGACTGAAATTGTTTTACCAAGCCCTAACCTCGCACATACATACACAAATACAAATAGAGCTGCTTAACAACAGAGTTATCTTAATTATAATAATCAACTAATCACACCCAGAAAAGTGGGGATTGCCGGCAATTACTGCACACCCACACACCCACACACAGAGACAGCCGCCTAGCTCTTCCTCTGCTGAGAATGTCTACCATTGACTATCAGACAGGCTGCCTCCCAGAAAAAACACGAGGCCGGGCAACATGAGTGCGCTTATCAGACCACAAACTCACAAATTTGAACTCCAAACCCTGCAGTTGGCCAGTCCATCTTCCTATTGTCCGTTTCCCCTCCCGGTCCCATCTGAGCCGCCTGGATCAGTCTCTGGACCCCAGAACCACCCCCCGGCCCTCTCCCCATCCCATTCCTGCCGTGGAGGACAGCATGACTGTGTGTCCCGTCCACACTGCGGGGTGGGTCTAGGGTGGGTAGGAGAGGAAGAATCTGGGAGGGAGGGAGTGAGTCAGCCCCAAGGCGAAAGGCTACAGGGCTGTGGGTGGGCCTGCTGGAAGGATTTTTCAAAAAGGAAGAAAGTCGTGGGTGATGTGGTGGTGACTGACGGATCACTGGAAACCATGGAGGGTCAAGCCAGTCTGCCAGGGCAGGAGGACAGAAAGGGAGCTGTTTTCTGAGCCCGTCTTACTTTTCAGAAGCCAGTAGCAGAAGGAAATGGCCGCCGACTTCCCAGATCACTGGAGCCTAAGTTCACAGACCCGGGTGCCGAACTGGGGGCAGCGTGTCCTCTGTCTCCTCCACCCCACCCTGGGGCCCCTGAGGCCCGATCCAAGAGGAGGCCTCAAGGGAAATGGTGAGAGGCCACTGTCCCCCTCCAACACCTCCAACCCACAAAGTGTCCGAAGCAGTCCGTCAGGACGGATTGAAAGCGTGAGGATTGCAAAACTGGAGCGCGCGCAAGCATACAAAACAATCAGGGAAATTTGATGATATTTAAGAATTTCTTTTCAGGTTTGCTAATGGTATTGCGTTTCTTTTTAAAAACCCATTTTTAGAGGTGCACAGATAACTACTTAAGGATGAAGTAATACAGTGTCTAGGATTTACTTACTAATTACGCTATCACTAATATAGTTTCAGACCAGAGGTATGGACGTTAACAGAGAAAGGAAAAGCAGAAACAGGATTGGACTAGTATCGACAGCTAGGTAATGGGTAGATGGAGATCTGTTACATGTTTCTCTTCAGTTTTGTATATATTGGAATTTTTCATAATAAAGGAAATTAAGTGTGTGGGTTTAAATAAAAGAGAGACAACAAGGGACTTCCCTGGTGATTCAGTAGTTAAGACTCCAAGCTGCCTAGGCAGGGGGCTCAGGTTCAATCCCTAGTTAGGGAACTAAGATCCCACATGCTGCACGTGAGTGCAGGACAGCCAAAAGATAAAAAATTAAAATAAAAAAAATGAAAGAGAGACAACACAACTGTCAAGGAGGATTATTCAGCAGGAATGTAAAGGAAAGAGGAGGTTGTAGATGTAAAGGAGACAATCAGTACAGCAGTATGGACTGCACTGTACCCTAAGACCCACAGCCAGTCCTGCACCCCCAGATCCCTGAAGTTCTGCTGAAGCTCTGTCCACCCCAGCCCTCAAGACTGGAGGGGCAGGGGCCTGGCCACAAGTCTGTGGGGAGACCCCAGCAGGCCCCGGGGAGGGAAGCTTCCTGACCACTCAACGGAGTGGAGGCTTGAGTTTGGGTCTGCCGTGTGACCAAGCGAAAGCCATCAGCCCCCCGCGCCTCAGTGCCCTCAGCTGCAGACGGGGAGGCTGCTTGGCCTACCTAGCGCAGTGAAATAATGGAAGTGAAAGCGCGATGAATGCATCGAGGCCTTCAGACAGTGTTGGTGGCTGTTTTTACTCCTGGTCTTGGGGGAGCAGAGAAAGAAACACAGGCACATACCATCTGGGAGCTGGTGCCAGTTCTGCCAGCGATGGATGTGCTATGTGACCTCAGAAAAGTGTCTTACTGTCTCTAGGTCCATTTCCCTGTATGTCCAGGAAGAAGACAGAACAGGATCTTCTGGGTTCCCTCCAATTTAGACATGACAGCCTAGAAGCCTGGGCTGTGCCTAGGTGCACCCAGAAGGGGGCTAGGGTTGGGGGAGCAGAGAGGAATTATCAGATGGCCTAGAAGATGAAGGCCAGGCCATAAAAGAAAATGCCGTATTTCCTGGGTTCATCCCCGAGAAAGAACAGTTCAGCAACTTGAAGTCAATTGTGATTGGTGGACAGGTCCCTCAATCCCAAGCCATCCCACAGAAATCATTCATCAGGACAGAAAAATGTTCCAGCAATGCCCAGATATTCAGTCTACCCTGAGGGATCTAGTTCTATGGCTCAGGCTTCCCTGAGCCCAGTGCATACAGGGTAGGGTTTGGGGCCAAGGGTGCTGCTTGAATGAATGTCAACCCTCTGGCCCAGCATGGCCTCTCCCCTCTCCCTTCCCGAGCCCCACACTTCCTATCTGCTCTTCAACACCTCTCGGGTCCACTGATGACACAGTCACTCCACACAGAGGCCCTCAGTAGTTCTCTACCCACACAAACCCCCCTTGGGAAGGGTGGCTGCACACTCTCACCCACCAGACACAGTCAGGGCCCACTCAGAGTGGAGTTTGCTACACAAATAACACACAAGCTGCAAGTTTCTCTTTCTTTCTCCACGTAGGAGACTCTCTCCGGAAGCAGCACCCTTGGCCCCAAAACCCTACCCTGCACGCACTGGGCTCAGGGGAGTCTGAGCCACGGAACCAGGGGTTCCCCAGGGTGGACTGAATGTCTGGATCAGGGTAGGGCAGGCTTTCGGGGACAGGCCTTGAAGGGTCCAGAGAGTGGGACCGGCTGCCAGCTGGGACCCTTGAGGTAGCTTCACCTGCTCAGGCCCATTGACATCTGTGCCCTCAGGCAGGGACCGTGTGGGGAAGGAATCTGTGTCCTCTCCCACTGTACCATCTCCCTCCCCCCACCACACGCACACACCAGACACATGATCTCAAAGTACTACCGGAAAGGAAACTTGGCGACTACGTCTCCATGTCACCAAATCCCAGTTTTACACGTCTCCCTCCCCCAGAGCTGACCTGTATACAACAGCAGCAAGGGCGCTGGGAGAGGTGGGCACAGAGAGCCCCTGAGATGAGGGCTGGTTTGTTGCCCCCTCCACTGCAAGACTCTGCCATCGCCTCGGTTTTCCAGCACGTAGGGGCGAAGAGGTGCCCTGCTCTGTCAGACCCACAGCTCACACTCCCCCTGCGCCCTGGGTGTCCCCCACTCAGGCAGAGAGAGGCACACTAGTGCCTGGGGAAACCATAGGCACCCTCGCCCTAAACCAGGACCATGGCTCCCTGTGGCTCTCTCCTTCATCACTCATAGGTTTTGGTTTGCGCCTGTCGGTGCAATGTCTTGAGAGTAAACAACCCCCAGACTGTCCCCACCTCAACTCCCTCCTTCCCCTCAAGGCCTGAGCCAAAGCTGTGAGGGACACGGAGACACTAGCAAAGTCTCGACAGAAAAAAAAGAAGCGCGTCTAGGTCAGGGCAGGCAGGACGAAGGGGCTCCCATCGCTCGGCGCTCCAGGGCTCGCCTCACTCACCTTCCCTGCTTGGTGATGATCATCTCCGTCTGGTGCTGATTAAACTTGGACCACAACAGGTGGTTGTTGAGCGCAACTCTCAGCTTCCCGGACACCTCCAGCCCCGGCGGCAGTATATAGTCCTCGCGCGGCCCCGGGTAGAGTGTGGCGCGCGGGTCCGGAGCCGAGTAGGCGTCTCCGGGCTGGTAGCCCTCGGCGCCCGGCGTCGGCGGGAAGGGCTCGCTCGCCCCGGGGAAGCCGGCGGCCTGGGGCCGGGGCGGGTAGGAGTAGGCTCCGAGGTAGCGGCCTGGCGGGGCGGGCACCAGGGCGCCCCCAGCGTAGGGCGCCCCCAGGCTGGCACCCCCGCGACGGTCGGTCGCGTCCTGTGCGCCCGGCTCCGGGTAGTAGTAGCGGTTCTGCGGGTCGGCGCCTGGCGCCCGGCCCTCGTCGCTCGCCGGCATCGGCTCGGTGCCCGTTAGCATGTCTCCGCAGCCTAGCTCCACGATGCCCATCCGGGGCGGGCTGGCACCTTCCCGCGGGCCGTCGAGGACCGGCCCCTCTCCGCGCGGGGGCGGGCGCGGGGGTCGGCTGGGCAGAAGTGGGCGGGGGCGGGGCGGGGGCCCTGGGGCTGGGGGAGGGGCGGGGCCCCACCGGAGCCCGGGCTCGGACGCCTGGGTCCTGCGCCCGCGTTTGGCGGGCGCGCGGCAGCTCCCGGGCTCCCTCTCCAGCGGGCCGCTGTCACTAGCGTCGCGGCGCCTTTGCTGTGGCTTTATGAAGCTCTCTCGGTCACCCCCCCCACCACCCCGCCACTTCGGCCCCGCCCCGCCTCACCCCGCCCCTCCTGGCTAATAACTCGGCAAATTCTACACGGTTGATGAGGACTGTAGGGCCCCCACCGTGCAGAGCAGCGAGTCTCCGGTGCGACTTGTAGTTCACGCTCAAAGACTTTATGCTTTATGGGAGACTCAACCCCTCCACGTGAAACGCCAGACTGTTTCTCTCCTCTGGACCCTCGTGGAAATTCCACCCGTCCTTGAAGCTTCAACTCAAAGGCTCCCTCCTACGGGAAGCCTTCGGTGATGACCCAGATGGGCTTACTCGCAGGCTCCGAGCTGCTTCGCCCATGGCCATGTGACAGATGTTCACTGATGCTCGCTATGTGCCCAGGCTCCGTGCTGAGTGGCTTTGTGTGAAGTGTTGCGCTCTTCCTCTTTGCCAGAGGCCCAAGGGGGCTATGTCCCATGCATCTGTTCCTTCAGCCCTAGAGCAGACATGGGATCTGGTGGGCAGCAAGAAGAGTTCCATCAAGCGAACTGTACAGGAGCAGCTGAGGGTTTGCGTGTGGGTGTGTCAGCCATGGACACTGGAAGCAGCACTGGACTGCCAGTGCTCAGAGTCCCAGGACTGGCTCTGACCACCACTCAGGTAAATGTGATCTGGGCAAGTCACTGCCTTTGCCTGAAAGTCAGCCTCAAGTCCCCTAGGCTAGAGAAAACAAACTGATGCATTTTTCAGAGGGCCTGTGAGCCTTACATGAGAGGGGACACCTGGGTGGCACTTTACAGTCTATTATTATACCTGGATGGAAAAGCAGCTTTGAACAGACCCAGAGCCGGCTGACAGGAAGGAAACCCACCACATGTTCTGAAGGGCTGCCTTGGTGGTAGGACTCTGGGGGCTTGTCTTTCTCTGTTTTCCTTTTCTGTTGACTAATGTAGTCATATTCCTTTTATGATGATTGTTTTTCCCCTGATTGAAAATATCTTCATTGGGAGTTTTCCTGTGAATAAAGATAAAACACACTCATATAGAAAATTTAAGCAGTACAAAGAAGTAAAAATAGGACTGTATATATCACTCCAAATTCCATCCCCCAGAGGCAAATAGGATTACAATTTTGCTGAACACCCCAGACATCATTCCTCGCACACCCCCTCTTGGTTTGTCTTATGCACACGCACACACACACACCATACATACATATATACACGCTTTGTAATGTTTTTTTCACTCAAGAAGGTGTAATGGAATTTTTCACATGTCAACATATAAAGATTTACATTTGTAAGAGTGTTTTGAAAAATACCCTAACATTTTCATCATGTTAAAGGTTAACCTCTTCTCTCTCCCCTTCCACCTGAGCCCTCCCCAGTTCTCCCGTGGGAGCTGGCCCCATCTCTGCATCCCTGTCCCAACTCAACAGGGCTTCAGCCTCAGGGGCCCATGGGGACTCTCTGCTCCCAACTAGAGCTGAACCAAGAGGCAGGTTGGCAGGTGAAGGCAAAGCTGGGGACCCCAGGAGGCGGGCATGACCCAGGGAAGGGGGGAGGAAAGAGCCTGAGCACATCCTCTGAGCACGGAGGCCAACACCCACAGCACCAGAACCCGGGACCGGCCTCCTCCTGGCCCATTACCCACCTTCTCCATCCTTACGGAAGGGGGAAGTTTCTGCCTGCTGTTCCATGTGGGCTGCATTGCTTGAAAGACAGGGTGATCTTGAGACCCTTGGCTACTTTTGGGGAAACATGAAAGATTTTAGTAAGTCTTCCTTGAATGACTGGTTTCCCCAGGAGACATGAGGCTGTGGAATGCTGACACCTCTTCTGGGAGACATTCTCGCTAAGTGCTTGGCTGTGGAGGGCCAAGTGGGGCCCTGTTCCTCCCTGTCTCTCCCCCTCCTCCTCTCCATGCTCATCCTCGGGTGAAGTGATCCATCCCCCTATCCCTGAACAGAAGAACCTAAGCCCCTGCCCAGCTTTGAGGGCAGGAGGGATTATGAATCTCAGAATCAGGTGGACCTGGGGACATGTCCCTGGAGGAAGAGGGTGGCAGGAGGCAGTCTTTGTGTAACCTGATGAACTGTTAGAGGGTCTTACAGCCCGGTTCATCAACCCCAGGCTCCTCACTCTCTCCCTCCAATTCCATCCACCCAAAAAAGAAATTGCCTGTGAAAAGTGGGGGCTGAGTAGCCCTGGTGTCACCACTGCCAGTCCCGCCTCTCTGCCAGCTTGGGTGAGAAGAAGAACCCTGGCAGTGACACCTCCTCCTCCCCTCGCCACCTCATCTTCTTCCCAGGCCCCAGGACTGGAGAGGTGGGGGAGGTGGAGCAGGATACAGGGCCCCCTGGGATCTACTCACTTCCATTGCTGCTCATCCCAGCCCCTCTCTCATGGATCTACCCACTGATCATCCAGAAGGCTGGTCTGGGTGGGGCAGGAGCAAAGGACAGGGTATGTCTCCAGGATGGGAGAGACACTGTCTCCAACAAACATCAAACGTCACAAGACAGGCTGGCTGGGAAATGTGGGAAAATGAACAACTTACCAAACTCTCACACCCGACTTGTGGCAGAGCCAGGGCTAGAACCCCCATCTCTTGATTCCTGATCCAGTGCTCTTCCCACAAGAGTGTTGCCTTCCCATTTTGAGGGAGAACAATCGTAATAAATGAACAGTCATATGATCACATCAGAAAAGGTTTGGAAAACAGAAAAGTAAATTGCCCCATATCTCACCAACCTGGACAGTGGTTTTCTTCACCCTGTTCTGCCTGTATACAAGGCTTCTTTTCAAGCCATTTCCTATCAAGACTCAAAAAGGAGCTTGGCTCCTCTGATGCCACACAGCACCTGCCATGACTATGCATCACAGGTGGTGCCTGGAAGCTTTACAATGTGAATTCCTCAGACCTACCTCTGCAGATTCTGATTCCCGGGTCTGTGGCTGGTTCTCCAGTATCTGTCCAGGTGATGCTGGGCACCCCCCAGAGTCCATGCATCCCACTCTCAGGCCCACTCCCATTTTGTCATTCTACCTCCAAATCACATCCCAACCTGAGAAAACCTGTGCCCTGACCCTGCTTGTTGTGTGCCCCTTGGCACCTGGAAGACTGTGTGATAGTCGAGGATGGCCGCTACAGGCATTGAGCACATTTTCTTATCGAAGTGCCAGGACCAGGCAATTCCTAACCTCAGAATCTGACCATCACCTGTGTCCTCTCCTTACAAGGTGTGGATACTTAGCACTCCCAGGACCTGGAAGGCTCTTGAATGAGCTCATGCTGCATGGTGCCAGGGTAGGGTGCTGAACGGCCCACAGGGCAGTCACAGGGGGTGGCTGTTGGTAGAGACCTAGCATATTAGGACACTAGGATTTCTGCCTCCACCCTACTGGGCATAACCTGAGAGGCTGTGAGAGGGTAGATGAGTGAAGCAGGGAGGGCAGCATGCTGAAGAAGAGGCAGGACAGGAACAGGGGAGAGCACAGTGAGAGGGGGCTGGGCTGGGTTTCTGAAAGAGGCAGAGATGGAGCAGGACAGGGACCACAAAGTCCGAAACCCAGAGCATGACTCCATGAGAAAGTCTCAGGCCAGGAGAGGGAGATCTGAAAAAAAGACAGGCCAGGGAGACAGACTTGTGGCAACGGAAATGGTGTTAACTGACTTAGAACGCCGATTCCAACTGGCTGTGTGGTCTGTTCAAGGATCTTCACCTCCCTAGCTTCCTCATCAGTAAATGGAGCTAAAAGACTTTCTGTCAGGATGACCAGGTCTCAAGTGAGGTGTGAGGCAGCGTGAAGGCCATGGGGTTCTGCCCTGAGGCCAGAGCAGAGCAGAGGCCCCAGCTGTGCTAAAGTGCCTCCTCCCCTCCTCCTCCAAACTGCCCGCAGTTCCCTTCCCTCCCCTGGCATCCACTGCTTCCCCACAAAAGGCCTTTCAAATCCAGACCTCAATCTCCACTAGGGCCATGGGCCCAAAGAGAACCTCTCTGTAAGATCCCATCCCAGGAAGGACAGTCTTCCCCTCCAGACACCCATACACCATTCCCTGGAAACCAGGACAGGCCAGACCCCAGGGACTCAGGGTCAGAGATAAATTAGGCTCAGCCTGTGCCTCCAAAGAACGCCTAGCGAGGTGACCTTGGGATCGGAGTTCTAGAGCCCCTCAGTGCATTTGCTCTTCAGATGCAGGCTTGAAGCATTCCAGCCCGTGCACATACGGTGAACAGCACCCATGTGTGAGCAAGCACATACACGCACACAAACACACAGCAACACTAGACACATCCCTGCAGCCTCACCCCCTTCTCGTGTTCCACATGCAGCCTCCCTGAGCTCCTTGGGCATCTGCTCTGCTCACCCCCACCTGTTCTGAACCTCCTCCTGCTCTGGGCCCAGACTGCCAGTCCTTCAGATAGCATGGCCGGAACCATCAGATTAACAGCCAGGGAGGGCAGAAGGGGAGTGACAAGCACCTGTAGAAGCCCTTCCCCGTGACAGCTGCGGGAGTTCCGAGTCCCCAGCACCCAGCACCAGGTGATCAGTGTGGGCTCAACACTGATCAAGGTCAAGGGCTCTGGGTTCTCACTTCCAGGCTGGTTCCCCTTCCCCACCCCCTACACCGTGCAAGGCTGGGAAGCCTTACCCTCTAGCTCCAGGCCACACTGGGTTCTCCTGTATTTCAGGCCTCCCCTGGGGGCATCCTATCTTGGATCAGCTCCTCTGTCTCTAACTGCTGTCACCTGGGGCCCCAGCTCTTCACACTAGACCCACACCCCCCCACACACACTCCCACAGAGCACCCCACCTCCACTGCATTCCCAGGCTAGGGTTCCTGCCCCCTCTTGAAGGGACCTCAAGATGTTGGGTGCTTGAGCAACATCTTGGGGCATACCAGGCTATGAGTGGGCAGTCCTGAGCTTCAGGGAGGCCCTGGGGAGAGAGTGTGTCCCTCCCCTTCCTGGGGAATCTCAGCAGACAGGCCCTTAATCTCAGGCAGGAAGCAGAGTCCGGTTACCAGGAGTTGGGGTGGGGGGGTGGATACCCAGGGCTTTGGTTAAAGGGAGCTGGTGTTGGGGGTGGTGGTGCAGACAAGAAAGAGCCAAGTAGTGGGATGCGGGCCAGGGGTTAACCCCTCCACAGCCAGGCTCCTCTCTGTTCCCCATCTTGTGCCTTTGGAGACTGTACAGTCCCTTGGCACTGTCAGGCTCTGCCAGGTCAGGCCTCTGGAAGGCCACTCCCCAGGGCCTCTGGCCACAGGACAGCCAAACAGCCCCTGCCTGGCCCCTCGCTCTCCAAGGCCCTCGCCTGGCTTCCTGTGAGCCGTATGTATCCCTGTTTGCCCTGTGACTCTATTGGTCTCTCAGGGCCTCTGAGTTTCTTCTCTGCTATATCTATCTGATTCTGGGTCTCTTGGGGTCCCCTGTGTTCCTGCCTGGCTGGCCATGTTTTCTTCACACCACCCCTAGCTCTGGGAACTGTAAAATCTTTGGGTGCTTGTCCTGAGAATAGTTTCCTTGTCACTTTCGTGGTGTCCGTCCATCTGCTTACTCCGGGGCTGAATTTGCAAACACCTCTGTATCTCCATGTCTCTGTCAGTGCCTTGAGGTCTCTCTAGGTCTCAGTGTGCCTGCTGCACGTCAGTCTGTCTGTCTGGGACTGGGCCCCCATCTGCGAGTCTGCTCTGGGCCTGTCTCTGGCCCGAGGCCCTTTGGCTTGTCCATCTGGTTAACACTGTGGGGGTGGGGACTAGATGAGGCAGACTTAGGGGCTGGACCTGGGATGGACCAGAGAGGAAGGGAAAAGGGGGGCACAGGTGGTAGTAGTGGGAGGAGGTGAGGGGACAAACCCCATTCTTGAACGTTGCCTGAAGCCAGGCTGGAGCCTGCCGAAAAACCAGGCTGGAGCTCTTCCCGGCCAGTGGACAAGGGAGAGAGAGACTTGGCAGGGACCCTTCTGGTGTGGGACGAGGGTAGAGATGCACAGAGACTGAGACAGATGTTAGGTGAGGAAGACTCAGAAAGAAATGGAAAGGCAGAAGGGAGCTCTGGGTTCTGACCACAGCTCCCCCACTAACTCCCGATGACCTCGGGCTAGGTGCTTTCCCTATCGTGCCTCACTTTTCTGCTCTGTAAAATGAAACAGTCAGTAGAGTCCATCCTCTCGAGCCAGGGGGAGGCAGAAGACTTCCCTAAACCCAGGGCAAGAGACTGGTTGCCCTTGTCTGTCCCCTGAGGGGTCTCCCAAGGTCCCTTCCAATACCTACATCCTCTGTGTCTGTCCCTCCGCTCCGGCAGGACAGAGAGGAGAATGGGGGTGAGAGAGCAGGAAGGACTTCCTGCTGCACAGCGGGAGGGTGAGGATTCTCCTCCCAGCGGTCCTGGGGCCCCTCTGTTGGGACTGAGGGTGCAGGAACAGGGAGGGGGTGGGGGCTCAGCAGCTGGGTAATTAGCCCTGGCTCTCAGGCCCTGGGGGAGGGGCTGGCTGGACTGAGAAACCAACGCAAAGTGACAGGGGCAGTTTTGACACGCGGTGGAGCTGACGGGCCCAGGGGGCCAAGGCTTTGGTTTGTTGGGCGGGGGATCCCATCAGATGATTAAAAAATAGGTCAGAGGGAAGAAGCCGCAGCCGGCCTTGGGTCCGTAGTGAGAACGCCATGCATCTTCCCCAGGGCTGCAGGTCAAAATGGGGTGGGGGGGGGCGCTGAGGACTGTTTGCAGGGGTGGGAGTGCTGGGAGTGGGGACAAGGAGGCTGCAGGCCCAGCACTGGCCCTCTGTCTCCCTCATCCCTGTCTCACGGGGACACTCTGAAGTCCTACCTGCAGTCTGCCTTCTGGCCTTCCTGCTGCACGTGGTCTTCCTTCTCAAAGGCAGGAAGATATAACTCTTCCTCTGTTTGGCCCTACCCCACACACAATATATATATACACATCCTATTCCAGAAACACTAAGACCACTGCCCACTTTGGAAGTCCTCCTTACCCTTTGCCTGTCCTTACCCTCTGCTCTGTCCCCCTCTGCAAAAGCAGCTTGCTGACTTATCCCTCATTTCTTGCCCATCTGAACAAATTCATTTACCACTGTGCTCTTCGTTCTTGCCAACTCTGCATCCTGCTTGGGGTCTACTTTGGCCCTCTAGCCTGTTCTCATGGCTTTCTTTTCTCTCCTTTCCTCCTTCTCAACTCCATGAAACCTAACAGTGGCCTGGGAATGGCATAATGAGGGAGCAGGGAGGAGTGAGGTAGGAGACCCAGGAACCCGGGACAGGTTCATCTTCCATCATTTCACGGGCAAAGGCTGAGTGACCAAGTCTGGACTGTATAATACAAAGCCCTGAGACACCTTGGAGCACTCCCTCTGTTTAAGCAGTTTAGAGTCACCTCCTACCTCATCCACTTACGGCTGAGAAGTTGTCTGCCCAAGGCCTTTATACTGTAGCTCAGTCTCATTTCTCTTTCTGAGATCCCCCAACTTGGGAGATCTTGGAAAGATTAGCACCCACAACTTGGGAGGAGAGCTGAGGCCTTGGCCCTCTGTGCTGTGCTCCATTCTCCTAAATCCCAGGCACAGGCAGAAATCCAGCAGCCAGCCAGCGGAAGTCCGGGGAGAGGAACAGAGCAGGCAGGAGCAGAAACATCTCCAGCTGAGTGGACACCTGGGTCCCAGCCACTGCAATGGAGGGCACCCAAGGCCATGTTGGCACGGAAATGGATTGGCTAGGTCTGACCTTGAGTTTAACCCCACTTACGATACCAGACGCAGATCTGCTCTGACACAGCAGTCTGAGATTCCCCCGGGAGCCTGTTGGCTGCTGCCCACCCTCCTCAGTTACCCAGGAAGTGTCAAAAGGCATCCTGCTAACATCTTTCTACCAGAGCCATGGGCAGCTGGAAGCCCCTGGACCCTCATCTCCAAACACAGGGGTCGTGAAGTTGGTGTGACTGCTTTTAGCCTGCCCACCTCATGCCTGCCTCCATTTCTTTCCAACCACTGGCACCAGAACCTGACATGTTCTCTGGGTTGGGGAGTGATGGCTATGGCTAGGCAAGTTCTCAGCAACCGGACCAGTGGCTGGGGATTGAGATACTGGGCCCATGGTCTTTGCATTTCACACACACACACATACATACACACACACACATACATACACACACACATACACACACACGTGCACACTGACCCGGAATCATCACCCAAGGCTCAGGGCCCCAGGAATGAACTGTGTACCAGGGTCCTCGGGCTCCCGCTCTTGTGGACATACTGCTTTTGTGCTTTTGAGTCCAGTTTGTGCTTTGTCTTGTCCGTTTATGCCCAGCAAGTTGGAAATTGGAAAAACCCGAGTTCTTCCTGATGATCCCACTGCTGCTTGGGGGCACAGAGAGTGAAAAAAGAGAACACGCTCAGGCAATTCACACTCTTGATTTCATTAAGCTCCACAACACCGCAGGTCAGTGGGGCAGGGATCACTGTACCCATTTTGCAGACAGGAAAACAGAGGCATAGAGAGGTTAAGTACCTTGTCAAGCTGGTGACCCCACACTGAACCCTTATGCTTGCACAGTGCCCTTCCCATGACCTTACCTGTAAAGAGGATATTATCGTTCTTCATTTTACAGATGAGGAAACTGATGCTCAGAGGGTGATTTGATTTCCCTAGGCTCTCAGCTATTTATATCCCCTATCCTTCTCTGCTCACAGGGATCCTACTCAAACAACTCTGGCTCAGAGTCCTTCCCTCCCTCTGGAGAAAGGCAAGACCTTAGGGCCGCCCCAGGTCACCCCCCATGTGTGTTTCTCTGTCTTTGGGAAATCATTTCTAGTGTCCTGTCTGATGACCTGCAGAACTGAGCTCCATCACTCAGCAAAGCCCATCCCACTTATGGGGCAAGGACTGAGAGCAGGACTGAGGAACTAAAGGGCCAGGGACGGGCTCAGCCACACAGCCCAGGCCAGGCTGGGCATGGCAGCAGTAGAGGAAATCAGGTCCAGATGGAAGAAGCCAGAAGTTCTGATTTCCAGGCGCAGGTTTCTAGAGGCGGGAGCAGGGACCTTCCTCACTTTTCTGAACTCCCAGCCCCTGAACACCAGGCCCACTGCCACACATCCAAGCCGTTTGGTGATTCTGTCTGAGTGAGGAGGAGACCTGGGCAGCTCTTAGAGATGGGAGGAGGGCGCCACTGCCTGCCAGGCAGTGCTGCGTCCCACGCTCTGCCCACTCCGAGGTTCATCGCACCTCAGCTCTGCCCTTCTGCTAATAGAATCTGTGCTCACTTTTCATCTTGCTTCTTACCTGGAGATGCGAGAAGCAAGGCCAGTGGCCATGAGGGGGGCACAGAGCTGGCTGGAGCTGAGAGTTGCTCCACCCCTCTCCATGCCTCCTGGATGGCCTGGGATTCTGGGAACCCCTTTAAGCCGCTGTTGTAGCTTCAGTAGCTCTGGGACAGCAAGTGGGGCTTAAGAGCTCCTATTCTTGGCTAGGAGGGAGGAGGGGTCTTCCTCTGACAGCTCATGTAGGGAAATCGTGGGCCCCAGACTCTTCTCCAGATCTAGACCCCCTGAAACGCCCCACCCTTCCTGAACAAACCCAGGGAAGCCTTCCAAAAAGATCAACCGAGACAGTCCTTTCCTCCCCTACACTGTAAGTTCTTCCTCGAGTCTAACTGTGATCCCTTGCAGAGGGGTGGAAGGGGGCAGAGATGAATCGCAGTTTCTTATAAACCTGGTGGCTTCTTGTTCCCCGACGACAATATAGCGGACGAGTTCTGTGGTTCTGGCTCTGAGTCAGGCCCCATCACCCGGGCGTCCCCTGTGCCACCTCGCTCCGCCCCGCCCCAGACTGGAAAATCAGGCTCATGCCTCTGCCCGAGTCAGTGCTTCCCCTGCTTCCCCTCACGATCTCGCTTTCCCCTAAAGGGAGGTATTTCCTCGAAGCTGGGAAAAGTCAAGGGGGCAGAGACCTCGCCAGTTACCGGGAGGCAGGAGGCGGACGGTGGGCATGGGGCATGAGGCGGGGGTGGGGCTACCCTGCCTTCCTGTCCCTCCCCTCCCCTCCGCTCATTCAGCCCAGCTCCTCTGTCCTGCTCCTCTAGCTAGTCGGATGTGTGTGTGAGTGCAAGAGCATGGTATGTGTGTGTCTGCACACTTAATGCACTTGTACAGCTGGTATTGGGGGTGGGCTCCTTAATCCCCAAGGGTGAGGGTGGGGTGAAGGAGGGGAGATGTCATGCACTGGTGTGTCTGTGAGTGACACAGGGTTTTCCCACATGTATGTTATTCACATGTTCCTTGTCCACCATGTACTTTCCAGACCTCCCAGAATCACAAGTCTGGTCCATATGGACCCCACTCCTTGCATCCTGGGTATTAACCATATTCCCTCCCTCTCCTTAAGTGAGAAGCCTGCCCTCCTTGAGCTTCCCCAAAGGATGAGGTATTCAGGGATTCAGTGAGGAGGTAGGCCCCTCCCTTTGCAGAAAAACGGATCCTTCTTGGTCCCACTAGGGATCCCCAGTCCTTAGCTGGTCCCGACAGGTGACAGCTAGGTCCTGCAGATCTTCAACCTTTCCACCTAGTCAGAGGCTCAAAGAGACACGAAGCTCATGAACCCGGATGAGGGCAGGATGAGTTTGGAGAAATTGAATCCCGGGGAGGGGGCAGTTAGAAAAGTCTGAGTCGGCAATCTAGGACTCACGTGCGTCCACCCGCAGCCCGGGGGTGGGGCGGGGAGAACGAGGGAGTGAAACAGGAAGAGAGATGGAGAGACAGAGAATGAAAGCCGGAGAGAGAAACTGAGATAGTGGACAGTCAGAAAGAGATCGAAGGGCCGAACTGGGGCGGGGGGCGGGGCACTGGGAGCAGAACTGCGGCGGCGACCGTGGGCGCTTTGGCAGCAGGGGTCAAGGAAAGTGTTGCCTTTTCTTTTTCACGGGCATCACAGATGCACAAGCGGTCAGCGCGGAAAGAATGCAAGTCTTTCATGTCAAGAAGGGGAAATCGAGGCTTAGTGATAGGGTCACTTAAACCTGCTTTCCAGATCGAGTTCTTTTTTTTTTCGAAGCCCAAATGGGTTTCTGGAGGATACTCAGGCTCAGCCGGCATTTCCCACATTCTTTGTGGTGAGGCTGGGGGTGGGTGGCAAGGGGGGAGGGGTGGCAAGGGGGAAGGAGACTGGAGATTAGTCTTGACACGGATTTGCATGGCAAGCACACTTCTTCCTCTGAGATGTTACAGATCAATAAAAATAGCAAAACTTTCGAAAGGATGCTTTTACACCACTTTACAAAACACAACATTGAGAGGAGGGAATGCAACCTCCTCCTTTGGTGCAGGAAGGAGCAGGTCAGCAAAGGGGCCAAGAATGTCAACATCCAAAAGAAAGACAGCAACTCTGTTACCCACACACCTCCAGCCCACACACAGGATGACCTGGATTGTCTCTTCCTGACTCTGAGAAGGATGGAGAGTTAGGCCCTGTCAAACTCCAGACCATCAAACTCCAGATGGCACTGACCAGGGGCTAGGCATTCCCATTTCAGCCCGGCTTCTCCCATCTGCAGCACCCTGCCTGAAAGACCACCAGCAGAACTTGGCGCAGAGAGTGGAGGGGACTATCTGCAGGTCACACAGCCACCTGGGAGGGAGGTGGGAGAACGCCAGCTGAGGACTCTGGTCCCAGCCCCAGCACCCAGGCCCTGCCCATGGGACCCACTGTGGCCAGTCATACCCGCAGCAGCATCTTGGCTCCTGGCTCCCTTGAGAATAGGAACTGGAATCCCAGGCTGGTTGAAGGGAGACTTGCTGGGGACCTAGTGGCCTCACCCTCAGCCCCTGTCTTCTCTAAGCTGCTGCTTGAGGCAGCCCAGGGATAACAGCTCCCTCCACCCGGTGATCACCCGAGACCTCAGGCCCACGGTCACGCTGGATACAGTGACTATAGCCATGCCACCTGGGAGCTCAGCTTCCAGCAAAAACCTCCAAAAGAAACCACTTTTCCAAGTTTGCCTCTGAAAATCTGGGGGCTCATAGAAGGGGCTTACAACCCCCTTAGTCATCCTAGGAAGCCAAGCTGAATAGCAGTGACTGATAATCACCCAACCACAAGCCAATTTTGTGGTTTCAATTGTTTTCAGAAGGAGCAGCAGTGCAGTGGCAGGAGGCCCTGGGTGGGGGAGTGGGCTGCCTGCTGGACCCCAGCCCCTGTCTGGGGCACTGATGGGGCAGAGTGGGGGCACTCTACTCTGCCTTGGCACAACTCAGTCCAAGCCCAGGAAGGCACAGAACTGCCCCCACCTCACAGATTCACAGGGCAAGGGTTCATAACAACCAGGAACACCGCCCTCCCCCATCTTCTCCACGTCCCCCCAGCAACTTGACTGGTCAGGCTGGCTGCTTCCTGGATCCAAGGTGAACCCTTTTTTTTCTTTCCTTTTTGTTTCATTTTGTTTTTCTTTCCTTTTCCTTCCTTCTCTCTTCTTTCTTCTTTCCTTCCTTCCTTTTTCCCTTCCCTTCCTTCTTCCCTCCCTCTCTCTTCGGTCTCCCTCCCCTTTTCCTCTAATATGTGTGTGTGTGGCAGGAATAGTTCAGGAGCCATAGCAAAGTGAACAGAGGCTGCTGGAAGGTTCCTACAAATGAATATGGCCTGCCAGGCCCCAGATCCAAACCTATGGATGCCCAGACCCAGCCTGCACCTCCTTGGGCTGTGGTACTCACTGCTTCCCCTCATCCAACCTCAAACCACATCTGATCACTTCCCTCATGAGCTGGGAAAAGATCCGGATTAGCAATAAGGGAGTAGATTTTAGAGAAATCTCAGCAATATAGAATGCCAAAACGTCAGAGCCAAGAGGGAAATTAAAACCATCCGGTTCAGTCCCTTCCTTTTTTTTTCCTAATTGGGGAGCAAAAGCTCTGAGAAGTGATGCAACATTTCCAGAGCTTGAGTAGAACGAGAAGTCCTTCCTCGCTGTCAGGACAGGCTCTGGGCACCTCCAGCCACTGCCCCACAGGGTGCAAACTTTCTCCCTTCTCAGCTTTTAATATTGATCAACTCCTGGTCCTGATGACCAGGGAGAAGAATCAGGCAATGAGGGGTGGGCCAGAAGCAAGGGGACAGATGCAGATGAGAAGCAACTGGGCACAGAGATTTCACGCTTCCCTGAGAACATGCAGCATCTCCTTACCCTCTTCCTCCAGGAAGCCTGCCTGAATTACATTTGGTGGGTGGGGGGACCATCACCCTCCACACTTGGGACAGGAAGTGAGGTCTGGACAGGAGCAGGAGGGTTGTGTGTGGGAGAAGCTAGGGAAGGGGAGGCCCCCCCCCACGGGGAAAGAAGCTGCCCTAATGAGTCACTGCTGCCCAGGTGCAGCTCTCTTGGGGGCTGCCCATCTGTAGCTAAGATTTATCATGTGATTTCTACAAAGGATTGTGGAGTGGTGGGCTGGAGCTGGCTGCACCAGCTCGCAGGAGGTGATTGTGTGGGTCTCTCCCCAGTGCTCAGCGCCATCCCAGTGGCAGCTCAAGCTGGAGGGCTGCTTGTTGAACATGCACCAGCACACCACTGGGCAGTGGGGTCAACTGCAAAGCCCAGAGCATGCGCATGTGTTAGTGGACACCGTTCCTGGGGTCCGCATGGGTCATGTGTGAATGCATGGCAGTGCGTGTCCATGTCCCCGTGGCACCTGGGACATATTGTGTGGCACTGTGGTCCTGTGAGACTCTGTGTGCATACGTGTTGGGAGAAGCATGACTGCAGATGGGTGTCACTGGGAGCCTCGTAAGTGAGGAAGGGTGTGTGTGTGTGTGCAGTTGGGTCTTTGGAAGAGGGTGTATCTGGGGCTATGTGTGACAGGGTGAGCCTGGAGGACCAGCATGGGGAAGAGACCCATGTGTGCCGACTGTAGGGGATTAAGGCCGTGCCTGAGATCAGAGACACCCAACTCCCTGAGCTCAGAGACCCCCTGTGCCAAGTCCTGCTCAGGCCCCACTCTGTTCTCAGGCTTAACCACCTGCTATGCCCGGAGGGAGTGGAATGCCAGGGGAGGCAGGGGGCTCTCTGATCCCCCAGGTGAGCTCTCTGCGTGTGCTGGGCACACTATAAAGGCCAGCACCAGGGGGCACTCTCCCCTTCCCTGCCCCTCACCCATGCTTCTGGGTGACCTATCTCCACACCATCTCCTCCTCCCCCACCTCCCATCCACAGATTGCTTTTGCTGTCGGGGGTGAGGGTAAGAGAGTTCAGCTCCTGCGACGCTCACAAGGTCATGGGCCCCAGGAAGGGGGAAGGACCTGATAATCATTCAGTTGGCCCCATCCATCTACTCATTGTGGGCTGAAAGCCTGGACTGGGCATCCCTCTGGAGCAGGGGGCCCCGGACAGAATAATAACACAGGCTCCTGCATCCCTGTGCCCCTCTGCTGACCGCCCCCAGCTCCTCTGCCCCAGGGAGTTTGGCTCCACAATCCCATCTCCCCCACTCCGGCCAAGAAGCCCTGCAGGCCTCCTACCCCAGGCACAGGGGAAGCAGCCTGTTCACCATGGCTGCTTTCCTCTCCTCTCGTTCCCTCCCTGGTCTGCAAAGGCCAGAAGAAGAAGAGCATGATGCTCGGACAGTGGGAGAGGGACCAAGATGAGAGATGGCTTTCACACCTGTGATCTTCTCACTCCAGTCCCTCACCTTGTCTGGTGTGGGGCCATATGTCTTCTGATGCCTGAACCCACGCTCATCCCTCCTCTCTGGAGCCTTCAGTCCCCGCCCTGGCAGTGGGTCATTCCTCTCTTCTATCTGCCTCTGGCCTGCACTACCTCGATGCCAGCCCGAACTCCCAGCCTCTGAGGGATCGAGGGATTCACTGTGGAAAACATTCAGGGCACTGGTTCCCTTGGTTCCTCTAGGAAATGTTCCACAGTGTCTTCATAGGAAGTTCTTCCTAAAGTCTAACTTAACGGTCCTTCTGCTGTGGCCGTGCCCAGCATCTTCCCATCTTGGGCAATCTTGTTCCTTTAGCTGAAGCTGTACTCTCAGGCAGTAAAAAAGTCAAGCTCCAAAAACGAAAACAAAAGTCTCCCCTTGTCCCCAGAGCTCTCTACACGCCCTGCCGACACAGAAACCCGCAGGGCATTGGAGCCTTCATCCCAAAATGAGTCAGGGCCCCTCAGAGAGGTTGATCTGGGGCACAGGAATTTCCCTTCATGCCAAGCAAGGCTCTACTTGACACCGACCCCTGTCCAGCCTCCTTGGTTCAAAGGGGCAAGATAGGGGCTTCCACCCAGAGGGGCTGGGCCTCTTGTGGGTGAACCCAGCTGGCCCTGGAAGGGGCCTCTGCCTTGGTCTCTTTTAACACAAGATTCACTGTTTGCTGCTAAAAGGGGATCCGTGCTGAGCTTCTAAGTACAGAGCTGGAGGCGAGAAGTGTGCAGGCCCCCTGAGCAGTCTGCAGTGCCTGCCCCACCCCGGGCCCCACTGTACCCGCCATGTTTTCATTCCAAGGCAGGAATGGAAATAGAAGCATCTCCTAGGTCTGAGGACCCAGGGGACCCTCAGGCAGGTGCCAAGAAGCCAGCTGCAAATCTTCAAGCTCGTTCTTTCTCCTCCTGTGCTCAAAGGAGCAAGATTTCCCAGTGGGGAGGGAAGTGCTGGGTGGGGGTGGGAGCAGGGAGGGGGTTCCAAGGCCAGTGAAGATGGCTGGCCCTGGCCGGGAGAGGGGAGAGTGCAGGCAGCAGGTGGTCCCGCTGACCCCTGTGGAAGCTGGCATACTCCCCCTCCTGCCCCCTGCACTGCATATATTCTCTCCCTCCAAAATAGCATCTCTGGAGGGGGAGTGGGGGTAGTTCTCAGCTCATCCTTCACTCCTTCTCGCAGTGTGTTCACAGCTCTTGCGGCTGTCTCTCGCGACCTGGTTTCCCTGCCAGGCCCTTCTGTTCTGCTTCCACCCTCACTGTGGGCTCTTCCAGGTCCCAGGACCCTTTGGCGGAGGGTCCCATATCCCTCTACTTGGCCCGTCACTTTCACCCTTCACCATCTCCCGCCTCCAAGCTGTGACTGCCACATCCTTCCCTGCCCTCTCCAGGACAGAAGTAAATTCAATGCATATAAACTGAGCACCAAATGTGTTCGTGGGGGGTCTGTGTGGTAGACCCTGGGGCAGTGGAGAAGTAAGTCAAAATGAACAGTCCTGGCCCTTTTCTCCAAGGATCGCAGAAGACAGAGAGCTGACAGTTGGCAATACCTCCAAGTAAAGGTGGACAGAGGCCTCTTCCAATGGAGCTGGGAGTGCCCGCTCCCTCCCACCTTATGACCCTAGGGCCAGGGTAGCACCTCTGGTCTACCTCTCACCATTTCTAGAATCTACTCACAAGCTCCCTTGCTAGTGTTGGGATTATTTCTCAGGCAGAATGTTCTCTCGAGGTTGGCAGGAGACGTCTGGACCCTGCTCTGGGAAACACCTAGTCTGAGAGGGGAGGCAGGACGGACTGAAGAGAACAACGCAGCTCTCTGGGCAGAGCTGGGGTCAGCACAGCTGTGTGAGGGGCTCCAGGGAGAGAGTTCCCAGAGGAAAGGAGGGAGGTGGTGTGGGCTCCCAAGAAAGGGGCCAGGCTGGAGTGCTTGGGGCCAAGGGAGGCGGAGGGAGGGGGGGGCTGGGACGGGGTGACTGCCCAATCTGCGGAGGGAGCAGCAAATATAAGTACATTTCCCCACCAGGGGCCGGCGAGTGATGGGAGGGGGTGGCTGCCCTCTTGCCCTCGGCACTGGGAGTGTTGGAGCAAGGAAAGAGAACCTCAAAGGTCCCCCCAGGGAATCACCTTCCCCCTTGTTATTTCTGGCTCCATTTTCTTGGTCAAGAAGGGTGTCAGTGGTAATGCAAATGAGGAGGTGTTGGAGGTGCTGGCCGACACCCATCCTGTCCCCCTCCCAGCCCTCCTCTGCCCTCCCTTCCCCTAGGCCTGCACTCACAGCGGATTGGAACATAGGCCGGGCACGCCTGGGGCCTTTGCCCTCAGCTGAGTCGGCATGGAGGGGCAGGGTGACGCTGCGGGTTCTGGGGGCCTCTGCCTCTGCCACAAGGACAGGGAAGCTACCACGAGGGCCTTCAGCGGATGCCCACAGGCCTTCCCCTACCCCAACCCCTCCCGCCCTCAGCCCTGCCAGGCCCCCTTGGGTTATTAACATCTGCATAGACAGTCAATGCCTCAAACCAGGCTGCCAATAGGAAGGGCACAGCCCGGAGCCCTGTCCGCAGCACCCCCTTAATCAGGGCCCTCTGCAGAGGTCCATTAGATTTCAAAAGGCACTGAGGCAACCGGGAGGCACAGCTCTGAGTGCCAGAAATTTCTCTCGAGTGAATCAACAGAGAGATTAGAGGACGGGCAGGAACAGGAGCATACTGGATTTCTCAGGGTTCCCCTGAATGCGGTCTCTGCCCAGACTCCTGGTTCAACCCCTTCTCAGTAAGGACCGCCTCGCCCCGGGTGGTTCATGGCTGTGTCTAACCTCCATTCTTCCTGCAGGAGCCAAAGTGGCTCTGTTCTTTGCCCTGGCTAAGGGAGAAATGGGACTGGGGGAGCAAGCAACCCTGTCAAGATATCACGGACTGAAACCCCCACCCCCTCTGTTCCTCCTCATTAGTCCTAATCAGCGGGGTGTGGTGTTTCTCATTAACACCGCTGACTCACCCACACACCCCTCCCATTTGCTAGCGATCAGCTTCCCACCCCCCCAACCCCTCCATACCCCGCCTCTCACATACACACACACCAGCAGCAGCAGCAGCAGCAGCTTCTGATAGAAGCTCTTAATTCCTCAGCTGATCGCCTGGCACAGCTTCTACAGGGACCCAGGAGAGGGGTGGGGTGGCTGTAGGCTGGTAGCTCTGGCGGAGGAAATCAAAGATGAGGCCGGGAGGCCCACAGGGCAGCTGGTGGATGAAGGAGAGACAGAGGGCAGTGGGGCTGAAGCTGGGATGTTGGGTGCCGGCCTTTCTTCGGGCACTTGGAGGTGAGGCCACAGATGGCTTGGAGTCTGTGACTCCTCCCTGCCACTGACCCCCTCCTCCCCAAGTCCAGCTCCTGGTCTGTGCTGGTGAAAGTGAGTGGGTTCCCAGGTGTCGTCTCCAGCCTCCATAGGGTCTTCCCCCGCTTTGCTCCTGTACAAGTCGTCCCACCCTCCTCACCTCTCCAGGAGCCCAGAGATCCAGACCCCTCTGCTTCCCACTCTCTCAGGCCCTGGGGTCCCTGAATTACTCCCATAGAGTAACGAGTGTCCTCACGTCTGATCGCAGCCCAGATCCCGTTGGGAAGAGAAGTATGAGTGTTGGCAGGGCTCCCCAGCCCCTAGTCCTCTCCTTTGGGCAGCCATTAAGTTAAAGGCTGCACGTCTAGAGGAACTGGGCTGGGGAAACACTAGCTTTTTCTTCCTTCCTCCCCTTCCCTTCCAGCCTCAAGCAGCTTCCCATCCTGCATCTGAGCCCTTTCCCACGTCCCTAGAGATGGAGGAGACATGTTGCTGGAATCCACACCTGACGTTGCCATACTCACCCCCCGCCCCGTGACAGGAGTGTCCAGGTTGTGGGTAGCTGGGTTTCCTCACCCTTCAGACATATGCCCAAGGACCAGGT
This sequence comes from Bubalus bubalis, assembly GCF_019923935.1. Lineage (NCBI taxonomy): Eukaryota > Metazoa > Chordata > Mammalia > Artiodactyla > Bovidae > Bubalus > Bubalus bubalis. The sequence goes on along the minus strand of NC_059159.1, from coordinate 24,338,438 downwards.
GAGGTTACACAAGCCATGCCCCTACACAGCTCATTTCCAGGTCATCCTTTGCCCTTCTTTTCAATGGCTGGGATTTCTCTTTGCTTTGTGTCTTTTTACCACCCCTAATTTTCTCGTGTCCTCCTAGCAAATGCTTCCAGGGATCCAAACAAAACCCAGACACCTGGGTGCTGCCTGCATCCATGGCAGAAAGAAAACCTCTTCCATGAAGTGGGAGAAAATCAGGGGAACTCATGTGCCAGCGATTCCAGAACCCTCTCTCCCAGGGCTTGTAAGAAGCCATGTCCCACGGGGATGTCTGTTCTTGCCTTCCCTGGCAGTCAGGACTTGGCTGCAGATGAAATCAGGGTTGGATAAGCTTTTAGCAGCTATAGTTGTCAACTGCAACAGAGGAGCAGGGAAGTCTCCCTGTGGGGGCTGCACGTTGGCACGGAACGGGGAGGGATGTAAACCCCAGGTCTGGAGCTGGACCTTGGGTCTTCAGTGAGCAATGGCTCCTGCCTTTTGCTTTCAAGTGAATCCTTGGCCAAAAAGTGTCACATGGAAATGAAAGGCACCAAGATTTGATGAGTAAGTAGCTCAGGCCCTTTCCGAAGACAAGAGGGCACGGCCCAAGCTGGGGCAGAAGTCACGGGTTCACGACCTGGCTCTGACCTCCCAGGCTATGGCACTTTTCAAGGCAGCCGCTGAGCCGCTCCCCACTCTCTGACCCACAAGGACATGGAACCCAAATAAATGTTCTTTCCTTTTTGAGGCTCCAGTCTGGTTCCTGGCATGAGAAATCATTTGATGAAAAAGAAAAAAATAGTGCTACGGGTAAATGAATCCTCAGGCTACAGAACCTCTACCTGCCAGACCTGCTGGGAGGGAAAATTCACGAGTCCCTGACACCTGCTCAGGGCTGGTCACGAAGACGTCCTCTGCTGCTCCCCATCTGTTCCAAATAAAGTCCACATCACAAGTCACCTGTAGCCACTCGCATGCCTGCGTCTCCAGAACCACCTGGGAATACGAGGGCCCTAAGCATCCCCTACTTGCCCTCCTGTGGTTGTGGTTACTTGAGACAGTTTCCAAGACCTTCTGCCTCTAAGGGTTTCGTTCCCTCCCTCCCCCAGCCACAGAGAGCACAGACCGAGAGCAGATGGAACAGGTAAGTTTTATTTGGACTTTCAACTTGTTCAGAGAGCTCAGGGGCCCCACCTCCCCTTTCCAGTCCCCCTTCCCTGTTTCCCCTCCCGAGGGGGACACTCAAGGTACAATGCCATGTGTCCCTGGAGTCCTCAACCCCTTGCCTGCCCCGACACACCCCCACCCTCCCCTGCACTGAGGGGGAGGGGAGGGGTGTGAGGAGGTGGGGGGCCCGGAAGAGTTGGATCAGAATGGTACATGCACTGACAGCAGCACCCACTGCCCCCGCCGGGCTGAGGCCTGGGAGAGGCTTGCAGTGGAGGAGAGTGGATTCATCGCGGGGCAGCAGGCTCTTGCCTGGGAAGCTCCCCACCTCAGCCCGGGGGACCCCCTGGCCTCCTGCTTACCCGTCCTTCTGAGGGTACGACTCTGAGGTAGATTTCACAGAGGGAATGTGGGTCGCTGGGGTGTGAGAAGGGGGTTAGCTCTTTTGAAGTTGATCTCCACAGCACCCTGGGCCCATCCTCAGGTTTTGGCCTGGGAGGCTGGGCTGATGACATCCACCCAGCTATCAGAGGCTGAGTCACACCTGGGCTCCAGGGCACCTGTGGTGTCGGGGCTTGAGTGGGGTCAGGTTGGGGGGACGCATCTGCCTTAACAACCTGCGCCTTGACGCTGGGGGCTCCAGAAGAAGGGCATGGGCCTGGGAGGCAGACACAGATGGTTCACCGGCCTGAGGGTCATGGTGCCTCAGGGCAGACTCTTGGGGCCAGATGCTCCAAGTCCTTTAGGGTCCTCCCTCTCCTCTCCCACCCTCCCTATTCCCCAGGGTGGGCTGAGGGGGAAAACAGGGCTGGCCTGCAGGGAACGGCAAGAAACAAGATGCCTACTTCCCCCATTGGGGGGGCCCATGCCACGAGCTCCAACCTGGCCAGGGGATGGAGGAACCGGCATCAGTGTGCAGGGCAGGCTCTGGGACCCCACAGGGAGGCACTCCCTGGACAGAGCACAGCCTGAGAAAGGTGGCCATCTGGGTTGGGGCTGGGGGAGCTTCTGGAGTCTTCTGAAACCCTCCCCTCTCCCAGGCCCAAGCACTAGACACCTTCTTGGATCCAACTATTTGAGAACAGAAAGGCAGAAGGAGAGGCTGGGTAGGATACGCCCCTCCCCATCCCAGCCCTTCCCACCGCCCCAGCAGTAGCCAGGGAGCTGGGGAGAGCTTCGGCTGACCTCCCGGGAAGAGTCAGGGCTGAGTGGCGCCTGGACCAGGGAAGACGGCACACACGTTGACTCAGTAGCTAGTGGAGGTATCTGGGGGTCGCAAGGGGCAGGGGCCCCCCACGAGATTCATGCAGCATTCAAAGTGAGTGAGTGTTTGGGGGTGATGGGAGAAGGAGGAGAAACTGCCAGTGGGTGGGGCGAGGCACCCTAGATCTTGCTGTTCTCCAGGTGGGAGTCAATGTGTTTGATGAGGGCATCATCTGGGTACCCGACTGGGAAACCCAGCTGGCAGAGGGGGCAGCTGAGGATATCAGAGCCCACTGTCTCCATCAGCAGCTGTGGAGAGAGAAAGGAGTTGTTTATGGTCCACATCCGTCCTTCACAGTCCCCACTTTCCAGCTTGCCCTTTCCTAGGACTCAAGCAGGGAGCGCTGCGGCATGAGAAGGCGTCTGGGCACTTCTCCTACATCACCCCCTTCCTCCCCCTCCCTAACCACTTTCCACCAGTTAAGCACCCACTCTCCCAATCCTGGGCATGGTGTCCCCAGGTGGTGCTGAACGGGGAGATAGGTATGCTCAGCCTGCCAGGATATCTGCAGCAATGAGGGGAGCCAAGACCCAGACATGCCCTCAGAATTACTCAGACACAGCTCCCTGATAACTCAGAGCAACGGATAACCCTAACAATGTACAGCCCCGAAATAATTTTGTCTGACTCTGGAATGTATTTTGGTCCTTCCAGGTGGCAAGGGTTGGCTCTGACATCCAGGAAACTCACTATTTCTGTGAAACGATACAGCCCTGAGAAACGGTTGTCTTCTAGGACAGACAGAAAAGGGCAGGGGCTCTGAGGCCTGATGAACAGAACTGAATGAGCAGGGCTGTCTCTGTCGGGACCCAAGACCGGTGTCAGCATGGCCTCCATCACCAATTAATAGATGTTTACTATTGAGCCAGGCACTGTGCAGAGTGCTTTGGGTTCACCGCCTCCCTCTTGAGAATTCTCTAATGGAATCAAATAATAAGTCATTGTCCTCATTTTCCAGATGAGAAAACTGAGGGCAGAAGAAGATAAAGAAGCTGCCCGAGGTCCCAAAGCTATTAAGTGTTGAAGTCCAGAATCAAAGCAAGGACTGCCACTCTGAAGACTGGATCTTTAACCATGAAACTGAACAAGTTTTAGAGTCCGGCCCCAATTCAAGCCAACAAAACGCCACTGGAGAGAGGGGGACGCGCCGTCCGGGGGAGGAGCGTGGAGTCAAAGGAAGGGAGCCCCGCCCATCATTCGGTGCGAAGCCGACGGCGGGGCTCCCGGGTCTACCGGCCAGAGTGCACTCACGTTAATGGACGGCCAGGACTGCGCGTGCTCGGCGTGGGCATAGGCGGTGGCGGCGGGCGACTCGGGGACCGGGAAGCCCGCGCAGAACGAGGCGCAGCGGATGGCGCCGGCCTCCGGGCTGGGCGGACTGGCGGGCACGGCCCACTCCTCCTCCTCTGACGGCTGCTTCTCGAAGCGCAGGCGGATGCCCTCGAAGGCGCGCCGCGGACTGAGGGGCCGGCCGGGGCCGTAGAGCTCGCCGCCGTAGGCCCGCGGCTTGGGCAGCGTGGCCGCCTCGGCTTGCAGCCAGGGCGAGGAGGCGCCCGCGTAGCCCGCGCCCTCCGCCATCTCTGAGTAGCTGCGCCGGCCCTGGAAGCCGGCCTTCACGTGGTGGCTGGGCGGCTTGGCGTAGGCTCGCTCGGCCAGCGTCCTCTCCCCGGGCGGCGGGGGTGGCGGAGGCCGGGGCTGCGGGGCCGGGCAGGTGGGGGGCCCTGGGGAGCGGCGCTGCGGGCTGGGGGACTGACACGGCGGCGGCACCGGCGAACGGCGCTGCGGGACGGGCGACGGACAGGAGGGCGAGGCTGGAGAGCGGCGCTGCTGGGGCGAGGGGCATGGGGGCCCAGGGGAGCGGCGCTGGGGGACAGGGGACTGGCACGGGGGGCATGAGGGCGCCGCGCGGGCCGGCGGGGAGTGCGAGGGGCACTGGGGGGCCGGAGAGTGGCGCTGCGACAGCGGCGAGTGCCTCTGGCCTAGAAGAGAAGCGGAACACGTCAGGTGACAGTGGTGAGGATAGAGGACTTCAGGACTGGGGAGCCTGGGCCTTGCCGGCCACCAGTGCCCACCCACTCTCCTCCCGAGTGGAACAGGCCGGGGCACCGGGGAAGGAAGTGGAGGGTGGCCACTGCTGCCCTCTGCCCTCTGGTCCTCTCACCGCCACTCCGGGCCTGCTCCTGCAGCAGCGTCCTCAGAATCCTCCCCTGCAGCGAACTCAGCTCCCGAAGCCGGCCCAGCTCCTCTGTCAGCTCCGTGTAAGCCAGCGCCAAATTCACCCTGAAGGACACCCAGTCACCTGGGTCAAGGCTTGACCGCAGCCTGCCCCGACCCTGAGGTCAGAGGGCAGAGAGTGGTAAGAGGAGAAGGGAAGTGGGTTTACTGTCACAGCTGTGGAGGAAGAACGGCCTCTGCCCTGGCATCTGGCCCTCCCCTCCCAGACCCTCCTACCCCCGCTGCAGAAATTCTCTTGGGCATTAAGGGCCACCTCAAAGGGGAACCTCTTCCAGGGGGTTCCCTACAGCTTACCTGGGGCTAGGGCAGTGGTTCCCAAGACAATGGGCGGGGGCTGGAGCGCTCAGTGATTTCAAGGGCTCCCTGAATCTGTGTATTCACTGAGCACTGTCTGTGGCCTGAACACATCTCATACAGGTATGTGTGAATGTGTTTCTAATCTGTGCAGAAACTGTGGTGACAAATAAAACACAGATTCATCAAAAAGCTGCACTGAATTCATAGTAGCTTTTGTTGCTATGAGTTTTCTCAAAGTACTCATACTAATAGTGAAGTACAATCTGCGTATGGGGGCGGGGGGCCAGAGGAGTTCTCACCTTTGGAAGATTAGAGACCGCTGTTGCACAGACTATGAAGAGCCCCATTCTGTAAGTGAAGACATGGCCTCCTGGCTTGGCAGAGGTGCCGACTGATACACTTGAACCCAAGTATGCCTAGGTCCACTGCTTTGCTCCTTTCAGCCTTGCAACTCCCAGGACCACCAGGGAGCCCTTTACCTGGAGATCTCTGTGAACAGCTATTGTGCCCAGCACACCTCCAGGGGGCACCACTCACATTAAGCACCTAACAAAAGTTGCCTTCTTCTGGAACTTCACTGGGAGTTCCTCAGACACAGAGATTATCATCACTGTGTTCGTATTCCCAGCATCTTGTCCAGGATCTGGTACCTGGTAGCTGTTCAGTAAGTCAATATTGAATTGAGCCTCTCTTACCATTTTTCTTTCTTGTTCCCTTTTTTTTTCCTCTTTTTTGCCAGGCCATGCAGCATGCAAGATCTTAGTTCCCTGGCTAAGAACTGAACCTGTGCCTCTTACTGTGGAAGTGTGGAATCTTAACCACTGGACCACCAGGGAAGTCCCTCTTCCCTTTTTTCCCTCCTACTTCCTGCTCAGGCCTCCAGGGCACCCACCCTCATGGAGCTGGAACAGACTCAGCAAAGACTTCAACCACTTCCTTTTCTCTCCCTTTCTCTTTGGGTCCCTTTGACCCAGAATTGCTGAATGAAAGTTACCATTCTCAGCACTGCCCCTACTCTCTCTCCCACCCTAGCCTGCACACCTCCAGGGAGCCCATCCTGACATCACAGGAGACTGTGCCATGGCCTTGGGTCACCGCCTTCATCTCTGATCTGGGCCTGAACAGAGCCTGGGAGGCAGGGGATATTGTTTCCCCAGATCTTGCCCCCTCACCCAATCCAGAAGGGACTCTGAACTTTGTGGAAGTTGGAGCTGGAGGGGAAATGGCAGAGAGAAGCTTGGCCACTCCAGAGGGATTTTGTTTCGGGGAGGCGGGGGGCGGGGAGGTTGCCCCAGTAGCTGGGAAGCAAGGAGAGGGCCCTGCTCTCATCTCATGGTAACAGGACATGTAAGAGAGGATACATGTGAATGGGAGGGAGCAAAGGGAGGTGTGAGACCAGTGTGATGAGTGAGGAACAGGGTGAGTGAGTGAGTGAGTGGGTGTGTGTGAGTGTGTGTGTGTGTGTGTGTGTGTGTCTGACCAACCACGGAGAAGAGGACGGGAAGTCGTGAGGTTAGGGCTTCAGAGGGCAGGAAAAGCCGAGGTGCAGCGGATAGATGGTGACTGAACTCCCTCGCTCTTGCCTTGTTCTCTCACTAATCCTGGGGCACAGCTGGGTGGAGGGGGAGCCCCTCCCACAACAAAACTATTTTTAACTCATCTGGGCCAAAGCCAAATTACTGCAAACAGGCTGGGATTCTGGGGAACAACCCCATTTCTTAGGGAGGGAGAGTGCCCGCTACCAGTCTGATGGTGGACAGGAACAGAGGGAAGGAGTCCTTTGAGGAGCCTTTGCCAAGGTGCTGCAGCCTCTGTCCCATCTTATCTCAGCCCTTTGATGTCCTATGTCCCCCACCCTCCTCCTTTAGCATGGGTCTGTGGGAAGGAACGGTATCACCCTCATCAGACTGAGAGGTCCAGTCTATGGCCCATAGTAAACTGGGGACTTCCCAGTGGAAGGCTCCCCGCTTCAAACCAAGGGGATCTGAGGGTAAGAGCTGCATCTCTTCCCTCAGACTGGGGGCCTTCCAGACAATCATGCTAACCCCCCAGTGGTGAGGGCAGGAGGGGGCTCTGGGTAGGGCACAGATGGAACATCCCCTCTGACCGAGCAGCCAGTTTCTCTCCCCATCTGCTTTCACTGCGTATCTCAGGTGACAGATACAGGTCGTCGCCTTCACACCCTGCCTCAGAGATCTCACCTGCCACACTCAGTTGCCAGGCCCCATCTCTCCTCTTCCTGCCTTCCTCCCCTTGTCAGGAGCTACCCCAGTTTCCAGCACCGAGTTCCTGGCACCCTCCTTGCAGCAAAATAGACAAGGTAGCAGGAAATGGAAGGGAGAAGGCCCTAGCCCAGAACGCCCAGCCCCTCCTCCAGCTCTGCCCCCGCCCCCGCCCCGCTGCCCCGTGTCCTCCAGGAGCTCCAGATAGCCCTCGAAACTGCCTCTGAGACCCTGGGCAAGGTTAGGGGGACCAGACCTGATGCTCCAAGGCGCTGTGAGACCTTCTTCCTGCACTGGGTGACTACCTACCTCAAGATTCGCAGGCCCGGGCTGCTAAGTACGCTAATGACTTGAATGACTCACGTTAGAAAACACTGCCAATTCAGTGGAAAAAAATCTCAACTTCACAACACAACCAAGAGTTGCATGCGTGCACCTGAGTATACATTCCGCTTCCTGGCCCACACCTGAGTGCTATTTTCCACCATCATGGCTGTTTGGGAAGGCTGGGTCAGGTGAACAGCAGCAGATGCCTGCATCTGGGTGCTTCCTCATTGCTTAAATTATGGAGAAGTTCCGTCTGAGTCTCTCAGAACTTGGGAAGCACCCAGAAAAGAATCATAATCTGTATGAGCCCTTATCAGAGGCCAGGCATTGTGCTAAGAACTTAATCTTCAGGACAACCCTGCAGTGTTGGCTGGCTTGTTACCTCCATGTTACAGATGAGAAAACCGAAGCTTACAGAGGTTAAGTCAGTTGACCAAAGTCATAAAGCCTAGTAATAGTGGAGTTTCTGGAATGGGAGCTCTGGTCTCCTGGACGCTGAAGTCGAAGCTACTGACTGCTCAGCTATCAACTGCCTTCCAAGAGGATCAGGGAAAGGGGAAAGGATAGGTGGGAAGGCAGCAGAAGGCTAAGAGGAGGAGAAAGAGGCTGGGGACGTCCAAAGTGGCCTGGGATCCCTGAGCATCACCAGCCCTGCCCGGGGAGGGGAGAGCAAGGTGCTTGACACGTGTGGAAGTGGAAGAACAGAGTTTATATTAAGAGGCCAGCTCAAGGTCACAGAGCAGCAGTGGCACAAAGCAGGGACTCAAACAGGCTCTTGGCACCTCAGCCTGCTGAGCTGGCACCTTTGGAGAAGCCAGAGTGCAAATGGCAGTGCTGGCAGGAAATAGGGCTCCGAGCCCCTGTTCACCATTCCACCCTCTGTTGACTTATCCTTTCATTCTTTGTTTCCACGAATAATTCAGGGAGTTCAAAAACTCATGTGAAACAATCATCTTCACTGTTATTGATAAAGCAACAGAGATGAGAAAGGTTAGAGACCTAAGCATCTGCCTCTGTAGAAGGCCTCTTTCTGCCCCAAACCAGCTGGGAGACACACAGGCTTCTGAGTGCAGTGTCTTCCTGGTTCACTGGGTGCCCTGTGATGTGCTAGAGCCTCCATGAGGATGCGGATGTGGCAGGGTCAAGATTCAGGCTAGCACTGGGTCATGGGATTAGAACTAGGGACGGGCTCGAGGTCAGGATTAAGGCTGGAGTCAGGGTCTGATAAGATCATCTTCCGTCAGGACTGGAGACCGAGTTGGGGTCAGGATGAGGGATAGGGGTTACAGGCAGGGATGGGATCAGGATCAGAGCTGGTCATGTGGTCAGAATCCCTGGCTGACAGAATCAGGAGGAAAACAGAAATCCAGCATTCCCAGCTCCTCCATCCTTGCCCATAGCTGCTGCCCCCGCTGCCCCCCAGCCACCTCACCCTTGCGGGGGCATTTAAGGACCAAACTTTCCACTACCCACAGGCACACCCAGCACTAGTCTTCCCGCCCGGCCTGACCCTCAGGGAGGGGACCACAGGCACCGGGCCGTGGAGCGGACTTGAGGTTGCGGGCTGGGGGGAGGAGGAAGTCGCTTGCAACAACCCAGCGATCTACCACTTCCTTTCAGGCGCCTTGAGCCCCTTCACTCTCCTCGACCAGCTATGACTTGTGGTCCACAGAGCCCGGCTCTTCATGGCAGCCCCTGCCACGCTTCCAGCTCAGCCAGATCTTTGTGTCTAGAAAGCCTCCCCAGACGCAGCTAAATGGAGCAGTTTCACAGCAGGGTTGGAATCAGAGTCCTCCTCCAGGCTGGGGGCCCACAGATCCCAGTTTGCCCAGGGCTGTCCTGGTTGACAGGAGTCACCTGGCAGAATTATTAATAGGCCCTCCTTTCACTTTCAAAAGTGATCAGTCAACAAATCGGGCTGCTCCTCGTATAAGGACCTCCGACCTGGACAAGAATTTGAACCATAAAAACACCACAGAAGTGCTATTACCCCATCGTTTCAGGACCTGCTTGGTATTTGCACTTAATTTCTCTGATTTGCTCAGGGGACAACACTGTCACGTGGTTTTTGGTGAGACTCAAATGAGATTTTATAGGTAAACTGCCTTGCACGGTGTCTGCTGGAATGAGGACTCGGGGAAACGCCTTGGAGATGGGAGGTGAAAAGGGGAAACCAGTTTTGATCCATTTAAGGAGATACCAGCTCAATGAGTTTGGTTTGAATGAGGGGAGGATGTGGTGTTCCTCATCGAGGGAGAGAGCGTGGGTAAGAGCTGCTCTCTGCCTCCCTGGCAGGGAGAGGGTCAGAGGTGGTTCAAAGCCCACCAACCCCTCAGACCACAGTTTGGTAGGCGTGGTAGGCCCCCGACTTCAGAACCCCTCCTCACCCTTGGGGAGCCCCGAGGCTGCAAGTGCTCAGGGCTTCAGTCCTGTGGGCCGGGCGTCCGGGCTGAAGGAAATTTGAAAGAAAGGAAGTAGGGAGGGTGAGAAGCGTGAAGGGGGAGGCCCTGGGCCCGCTGGCTCTGGGGCATGAGACTGAGCTCAGGGTACACGGGGGTCTCCGACTTCCGTCCTGACCCCCCTACACTGCCCTTGACCTCTGTGCAGAGTTTCCATCCTCTCTCTCTGAGTTCACACTTCTCCCCTACCACTAACCGCAAGCCCACGCAGAGGCTTGTGGGCGGAGAGAGGGGTGGGGGGGGTGGGCGGAAAAGCACCCAGGCTGCAACCTTGAGCCCCCCATGTTGGGGAAAAAGGCCTGTAGTTTTCCCCCTCATCGCTCATACTGAACCCCCATCTTCTCACAGGTGCTCCCCTCGTGGATGAGCCCCCTCCTTCACTGGCCCTGCACCCCCTCACTGAGCCCCTTCTAGAAGCCCCTCTCCACAGTCGCCCTTCCACCCTCAGTGCTAGCCACACCCCCAGGAAGGCCACACTCAGGACCTGAGACCCTGAGTAGGCCAGAGGAGGGGGCCGTGGGTCTGCACCTCTCGCTTGGCTGGGACCCTTCTGGTCTCCACTCCCATCTCTTCCTTCATTATTGCCTTTAGCCCCTGGTCACTGAAGGCGGGTCACCTTCAGTGGCCCTTCCCCAGGCACTGACCACCAGATACTGGGCTGACCAAACGGCCGGGAAATCTTGCCCCGAGGTCAGATTTGGAGGGTGGCGATCTGGTCTGGGTGCCCATTGTCAGAGGAACACTGACGATGGTCTTGTGAACCAGGGGCTGGGATAGGGGAGACTGGAAACCTTGGGGCTGGGCCTGCCTCCAGGCCTGGCCCCTCAGCACCGGGTGGCCTCACAGAGGGGAGCTAATAGAGGCAGCGGCAGTGCGGGGAAGGCTATGTGAACAGCCAGGACTCCCACGGTAGACGTGACGACCACCCTGGAGGCATCCACGCCAAGGAGGGGAGCACCTCCTGGGATACAATGAGTTCCCACCGAGGCGTGGGCTGGACTCAGGAACCTCAGTGGCCCCCTCTTCCGCCTTCACACCTCCATCCAGATAACCCACCTCGGCTATCCTCTCCTGGAAGGCCCACATGTAAAATTCCCACGCACCTGAAGGGTCAGGCAGAAGTAGAAGGAAAAGGAGGGGCTGGCGTGGGGAAAGGAGCTCAGAGCACGTGACAGAGGCCTCCCCAGGTGGGAGGACAGGGGAGGGAGCACTCGGGAAGCAGCTTATTACTAAAAGGAGCTGAGCTTATAAGAAAATAAAACTACCGGGGGAGTGAGGACTTCCTCTGAGAATTAACTCTTGCCAAGCTGGGGCTGTCCAGAGATGCTTGGCCTGAAAGGAACTGTCAAGCTGGGCAGGCAGGGCCCGGCTGGCTCCAGGGGCAGACGTCCGGGAGGCCGTGAGGCAGAGTCCAAACCATGGAGACCCGGGGGAGGAGCTGGAGGGCACCTCTGGTAGGACCAGCCAGGAGCAGAGCCCAGCTCCCTCTGGCTAAGAGACAGGGTGGGCATAGGTGCCCTGTAGCGGGAAGGAACAGGGGCTGTTCCAGCCAGGATGAGTGGCATGGATGGCACGACCTCCAGAGGCATCTGTGGGAGGGAGTCTCTCTTACCCACTCACTCGGCCCCTGGGGACGTGCCACCTCTTCTCGGCCTCCCCCACATCACCTTCCTCTCACATCCCTCAGCAGTGATGGACCGCTGAGCCTGTGAGGGAAACCTGGGGCCAGCGAGGTGAAATCAGCAGAGCTGAGCCACTCAGCATCCCAGGAGGGGTCCCTGAGATCCGAAGCCTGGCTGTTCAGACTCCAGCCAAAAAAAAAATCCTCTCTCTGGGTTCAACCTATTGAGGGAGGCTTCTCGACTGGTCTTCTGGGAGGGAGGTAGATTCAGTGAGCCATAAAGGGAGCTACGGTGTGACTTTAGGGGCAAGCTAGGATTCTAGAACATGTGTGTGTATGTGTGTTTTCCGGGTCTGGGCATACAGGCTAGGACAGGCTCTGAGCGCCAGCCACAAGCTAGGGTGGACCCTCTCTGCAGAGGCCCCTAACAGTGAGGAGTCCCACCCATTAGTCCCACAAACTAGGTTCTCACTCCCCAGCTATCACAGCTCCACCCAGGTCCTCACCCCAGGATGCAGGGGGAGGTGAGCATACCCCTGACTGACCAGAAGCAGGGAGGAAGGTGAGGAGGCCCAGGGGGTCCCGGAGCCAGGTGTGTGTGTGCTGGAGGGTCGGCTCCTGCCCTCTCCAGGCCTCAGTCTTCCCCACCAATGAAAGGAGGGAGTCTGCATCACACTCCTCATCTTGTAGGGGGAAGGCTTAGGCGGAAGGAGGTTTCTGCTCTATTTCTCAGAAAGTGGGAGAGGAGGAGTTCGGGTGCGGATGTGAGAGGCACCAGGCTCACTGCTGCCAGGCTACGTGCACCCTCTCCCTGGCTGCCCAGTGCTGCCCCAGAGGCCCCGCTACTAGGCGCCCTGCTGGCACAGCGCCCTTCCCGCCTACTGCTGCTCCTCTTTAATGGCAGGATCCCCAAGGGACACCCCAGTCTAATATGTTCTAATTCCCGACTTGCTGCTGCACGAACTCAAGGAAGTCTGTCCTCTCCTAAGTCTTAGCTTTCTCTCTCCTGAGGTAGGAAACAAGATACCACAATCCTGAAAGAGACCATCATCTCCTTCCTCCTCGTCAGGGAGGAGCTGGTTAACCCAACTGGCTGGGCCTTGTTACTGGGATAGCCAATGAGTCCCAGAGAGACCCAAAACTCACCAGAGGACACAACACAGCAGCAAAGCTGCCGAGAAAGTCTCTCTCAGCCCAAAACCTCGACAAGACACAGGCCTGGGTGCCAGAGAAAGCAAAGGGAACCTCCTAGAACCTGAGCATGCCAGAACCTCGCCTCCTTCCCTGTGAAGGACACAGAGCCACACAAGCAACCCAAAACACAGCCCTGACTGCTTGGAAGAGAGGTTCCCCCAAACAATGTGGAGGGGAAGGAGTGAACCAAAGAGGGAACCTGGAAAATGCCACCCCCTGGGTTGCAGAGGTTAAGAGGAAGAGGATTACAAAGTGACTTACTGATCATCCCCAACTCTTTTCACCCACGCCATGTCCCGCTCCGACTGGTTGGAGGCTAGATCCTAAGGGAAAGATGGAGCAGTCAGACCCCAACCTCACTGGCCTGGACCTCCCTTCTGTACCATTCCCAGGGTGGGTCTGTACTCAGTGAGGAAACCCCAGATCTCTGTAAGAGTTCTTTCCAGCAGCTCCCAGCACTCCACAGAGCTCCACAGGTGCCAGAGCAGGGGCCTGGGGTTGGGGCCCCCGCTTTTACCTGGGCCCGGGTCTCCTGCAGCTGCTTCAGCTCCCCCTGCAGCCGCTCACACTCAGCCTGGAGCTGCTCCTCCCGAAGCTGAGCCCCTCGGGCCTCTCCCTGGGCAGCCTCCAGAGCCTCTTCCAGCCGCCGCCGCTCCAGCTCACTCATACTCGGCGTGGCGCCTGGCCAGCCTGCTGCAGAGGAAAGGACAATGTCACACGGGAACCAGCTGCTGGGTACCCTCCACCCACTCCCAGATTAACACAAAGTGAAACAGGTGAAAACTGCAGCATGAGGGTTCCAAGAGAGACAGCCGGACGGCAGCCACCCCCGGATGACAGATAAACCTCTACTGAGAGCAGAGGGCAACGATGGGCTGAGTTGCATTTTCTAACCTTCCTGGAGGTCAGGGGAGAGACAAAATGGGCTTTGGAAGAGTTTCCCTGGTCAGACTCTCGTCCGCAAGCATCCTTAGGGGCCTCTCCTAATCGCAACAGACAAGCAGGGGGACTCTGGGTGGGGCCGCCCTCTGCTGGCGTATATAGGAATTGCAGGAGGAGGCTGTGAATGAAGGATTTAAGGGCTGGATGTCAGTTGGGAGAAGCTGGAGTAGTGAGGTGAGGGGACAGTTGGTTAAGGAGGGATGAGGTGATTATGGGAGAAATTTAAGACAGTATAAGTTGAGAGCCGAAGAACTGATGCTTTTGAACTGTGGTGTTGGAGAAGTTTCTTGAGAGTCCCTTGGACTCCAAGGAGCTCAAACCAGACAATCTTAAAGGAAATCAGTCCTGAATATTCACTGGAAGGACTGATGCTGAAGCTGAAGCTCTAATACTTTGGCCACCTGATGCAAGAACGGACTCACTGGAAAAGCCCCTGATGCTGGGAAAGACTGAAGGCAGGAGAAGAAGGGGACGACAGAGGATGAGATGGTTGGATGGCATCACTGACTCGATGGGCATGAGTCTGAGCAAGCTCTGGAAGATGGTGAAGGACAGGGAAGCCCGGCATACTGTAGTCCATGGGGTCGCAAAGAGTCAGACACAACTGAGTAACTGAACTGAACTGAATGCGGTGTTGACTAACAATCTGAAACCCTGGAGGTGTCCAATGGGGTTGAAATGGGGGGCTGGCTGGGGGGACTTCAGAGTATGGAAATCAGGGGTCACTGAGAGCTCACCGTGACTCAAGTTGGATCCCCCTCTCAGTGCCAAGTAGTGAAGGTCCAGATCAGCACAGGGCGGGGCAGGGGCGGGCGGGGGGCTCAGGCTGGGAAAGTCTACATCCCGGAGGCCTTGCTGCTGCCGAAGCTGCTGCTCCAAACCACAGATCTGCCGCAGGTGAGTCTCCACCAGGGCCCGCTATAGTGGGAGAAAAGAGGGTGAGGGTCTGCACCAGGCCAGGGCACCCCAATGGGCTCCCTAAACCCAGGACTTCCCCACGTCTGGGTATCCATCACCCCTCTAAACTGAGCGGAGGCCCCAGGTCACACATCCCAACTCCACTCTCCAAGTGGCCATGAGTACAAGGTCCCTCCCATCAACTGCAATGCAGATGTTTCTGCCCCTTGCAAAGTCACAGTTAATGCCTCTTCCCTGTCACTAACACAGAGAAACACTTCTAAAAACACTCAGCCCCCTATCTGAACACTGCCACCCCCTCAAGAGCATAAAAGCTTCCATTTGTATATGTGACGTAACTACTATGGGCTTTGTGTACCTCATCCATAATATGGGGCTAACCACACCTACCTCTGAGGTCAGTTTGTTACAAGGATTAAAATCAGTAAATATACCTGAAGAGATAAGAATTATGCCTGGCACACAGGTAAGTGCCATGTAAATGTGATTAAGTCAAAGCATTTTTACATGAATGTCCCATAACAGCTCAGCAAGGTTGTTATTATTTGCCCCACTTCTCAGAGGCAGGACAGAGGCTAAGTGACTTGACCCAGGTCATAGCTAGGAGTCAGTAAGAGACCATGTCTCCTGATTGACACCTGCCCACTTGCTCACCCGCATGGCCATACTGTGACTTAGAATCACACACAGGCCAAGGCCCATCCCAGCAGTCACAAACACTTCCAGTCCCCTCTGCCCTCACCCATACAGCCTTCCAGCACAGTGCTATAGGCAGAGGGTCAACCCAGCATGAGACCCAAACATACAGACTCACAGTGTTCTACAGGGCTACTCACATAGTCATCTTCTGTCACTGCATAGTCAGGATGTACACAGAGCTGCTCACAACTTGTATGACACCCACAACCCCACTCACCAGACGTGGACACTCACAGACAGACATGAACACGCGGTGTGCATACCACAAGCACACAGCCAAGGTCACACCCTCAAGCACCCAGGCTCCTTGGACCTCACCATCTCCCCCAGCTCCGTCTCCAGGTCACTCTTCTCTACGCAGAGCTTCTCGTAAGCCTGGATCATCTCCCCAAGCTGTTCTTCCTGCTCCTTGTTTTTCTGCAACTGGATGAGGCACAGAGAGGGTAGAGGGCAGCCAGAGTCAGGCCTACCTTGACTTGAGGGCAGAGCAGCACCCTGTGCCTCCCACCCCCACTGCCAGCACCCAGTGGAGGTGCAGGCGGACTTGAAGCTGGTACTGTGGAGGACCATGGCCATCCATGATCAAAGAGACGGAAGGCCAGAGGCTAGGGTTGGGGATTATCAGAGGTGGATTGGAACAAAGACTCGGGGAGGGCTCACCTCATGCTGGAACTGGTTGAGCCGTTGCTGCAGGCTGACTTTCTCCACCTCCAGCAGGGAACCATCCTTGATTTCATATAGAGAGAAACCGTGCTCCTCCCCAAAGTCACTGATCAGTGGGTACTGCAAATGAGGTAGGCCCTCAGAAGAGCTTCAGCCTAGCTGTGTCCCCATCCCATAACCTGACTCAGAGTTCTAGCCTCTCCCTCCCAGTTCCAGTGGGATCTGTTCATCCTAATTCCCATGGCCCAGGAAGCGGTTCCCACCAACCACATCTTTTTTAGATCTAAGGTCTAGCGCTCCTAAGAGGATCCCTCCCGATCCCTTCCTGATTGGTGCTGGGCTCTCCGGAGTCCCCATCCATCTAGAGCAGCCACAACCCTCACGAGGAATCCTCGAGTGCCCAAGACCCCTCTTTCGGATCCCTGGAGTCTCTGCTGGATCTCCAGCAGCCCCCTCCCCTGCCACACACACAGTCAGACCCCCATCACACCCAGGTTCTGACCTTAATCTCGTAGACTTTGAGGCGGCGGCGGAGGGTGGCATTCTCCCTCTCCAGGCCCCCCAGCCTCTCCTTGATGTCTCCGTAGGCTGTGATCAGGGCAAAGTGGGAGGCAGAGCACATGTCCTCTCCCAGCGAGGGGTCTCCAGGGGCATCCAGCCACACCTCACTGGGCCCCAGGGCCTCCTGGGTCAGGATGCTGATGTCATCCTCAAACATGGACTCCATGGCAAGGGCCTGGGCCACAGCCCGCCCTGGGCCTCCTGGGAGAGCAGGAGCAACGGTGGGGAGGGGGGCCCAGAGCTTGTCCCAACACCCCTTGTCCTGGCCTGAGGAGCTCTATGGCCAGCTGAGATGCAGCCTGGTCCTGCCCCTGTGTCTCACAGCTCCCTCCCAGACCCATCTTCTCTTCTCTGCTGCCCTGGGGAAGGGGCTGGGACCAGAAGCAAGTAAGACTTGTGGGGGACAGAGGGAGCGGTGACAAATAGGGACAAGTAAGCGAAGCCAGAAGCAGAGAAGGACTCTTTCTGGAACTCAGGGAGACCTGTGGACAGGAGAGCGCTGCCTTCCCAGCACAGGGGACCCAGATGAGGCCTGCCTTGACTTGCTCCTCAGCCCCCTCCCCACCCCAGGCCTCACTTCCCCAAATACCTCTCTGACAAGCTCCTCATGCCAGGCCTCCGGCACCCCTGGCTCCTCCCTAAGGAAGGCCCAGTGCTTCTGGGAGGGTCAGCCCCACCACCGTCAGCACATCCTCTGCTGGGCCCCCGCCCAACTTCCTCCTGTAGGATCCCAGAGTTCAGGAAAAGGAAGCGCCTCCCCAACTCACACTGGGTTTGTGGCAACCCTCCAGGCCCTCCTCACCCCTGACCAGGGACCCACAGGAAGTCCTCGGCTGTGTCTGAGGAAACACAGAGGGGAAGGGGGCTCTGGGAGAGGCCTCGGAGCTCAGGTGAAGAGGGCAGACAAAGAACTCCTAAGCCCAGCCTGTGTGCCTGCACACAGGGAAGTGGGGAGCCCTGGGAGGGGACAGGAATGACTCAGGGCTCCCGAAAGAGTAGGCGAGGGGGTGCGTGTGTACTTCTCCTGGCCCTGTTTATGAATGTGTGTCTGTGGCTGGCATGTGTGGGGGGAGTGTGTGTGTCTGTGAATGAGTGTAGGTGTGTCATAGTCAATGAGCGCCTTAAGCGGGGATGCAGGCGGGGGTCGGATGGAGGGAGAAGTGACCGGGAGGCCGTGAGTGTTTGTGTGTGCGTGTGTGCACGCGTGCGTGAGCGTGTGTGAAGGGTGGGCACGTTCGGGGCCGTGTGTCACGTGAGGCACTATGGGAATGTCCGAGGTGTGCGCGCGCGCCGGAGCATGTTTGCGCGTAAGAGAGGGGGCTCCCGAGGTGTGAATTGAGGCAGTGGGGTCCGCGACCTCCCAAAGCCGGGCAGCAAAAACCTTGGATGGAGAGGGCTCGGGCCCAGGCCCCAACACCGCCCCGCATTAAGTGTCAGGGAAACGCGTGTGACCGGGTCTGAGTAAGAAGTGTGTGCGCGTGTTTGTAGGGCTGGCCCCACCTTTAACCCTCTCCTCTCCAAGCCTATCCCCTCTCCCCCAGCTCCGCTCACCAGCGCTCACCACACCCCCGACCCCCGGCCGGCCACCTCGAGCCCAACCCCACGAGCTGGGGCTCTGCCGCCTGGGCGATCGCGACCCGCGTTTGCTTCCTCTGCATTCTCTCCCTTCGGCCCAGCGGCCCCGCGCGAGCGCGACGACAAGCGGATGGGGAAGGGGTGCCTCCTCGGCCCGGGCCCCTTCTGCGGCCCCTTTAAGAGCCGCCCTTTAAACCCCTTTATCTCGGCCGACAGAAATTGTCGCCCCTCCCCTCTCAGAGGCCGAGACCAGGCAGCCCCCTCCCCCACTGCCGCCGAGCCCCGGGCCCCTAGTCCACCTCCCGGGGCCGGGTAGGGGGCTCCGGAATCGGTGCGGCCTGAGAAGCGGCAGAGGAGGGGGGAAAGAGAGAATGCGAACGGCCGACGCCGGACCTTTCCCCTCCCTGCTACCCTGGACCAGCTGCGAGCCAACCTCCTCTCCAGCCCACCCCGCGACCCCCGGGGGCCGACCCTGGGCGCCGCTCCCCTCCCCCCGCCCAGCCCTACCGGGACTCACAGCTGCTGCCGGTTCCTGCTGGTAATCGCAGCTTACCCCCTCCGCCTGCTCCCTCCCCAGACGGGCACCGGTGCCCCCACCCCCCTGGCACCGCGCTCCGCTCTCGCCCTGTCGCCGCCGCCGGGTCTCTCCCCACCCCCCACCCCTCCCCCCAGCCCCCCTCCCTCGCTCCCGCCCCGCTCCTCCTCCGCCGCCGTCGCCGCCGCCGCCTCCTCCTCCCCGGCTGCTCCGGGTTTCTCTGGCTGGGAAGGCGCCACGGACCCCGCCGCGGCCACCACCACGTGGCGAGGGGCGGCCGGCCCCCGCCGTGCGGCCCAGCCTGGCTGCGCGCCCGGCGCCCACCGGCTCCCTGCCGCGCGGCCCGCGCTCCGCGCCCCCTCCCCGACGCCTCCCCACGCAGTGTGGCGTGGCGGGTGTGTGGGGGCGTCTGCGGACAGCGTAGGGACTCGGGTGGTGCGTTGGGATTTGCTTTGAGGATGTATATTTTATGGGAAAGTGAGATTCTTTATTGGATTGTTTTGGTCTTTGCTCTTTTGAGAAGGAAAACATTAGACCTACTCTTCATTGCTCTTGGGGGAGGGGGCATTGTTCTGATAATAAATCCAGTAACCGTAGGGTTCAGTCAGATTAGAGTTAAATCAGTAACTTTGGAAATGAGAATGAACTGAAGAGATACAAGTTCATTAGGAAGGACAGCTTCCCTCTCTCACACACAACCCCCTCCCCCAACACACAGAGGCACCCACAGGCCAGCGAAATGAACAAACAGATTTCACCCTTTCCACAGAGTACTTGAGCACCTGCCAAACTGCTGGGCAGGAGTCACAAGTTTTTGTCCCTTTCCCACTGTGTGACCTTAGGCAAGTTACTTAACCCCTCTGAATTAAATTGGCGATAATTCCTGACCTGGACAACTGTAGAAGAGGAATGGGGATAGGAACTAAAGGTGATCTGTGACTTGTCTCCTCCGGGGTGTTAAAATCTTTTTGGTTATTCCCTGATGGATTAAAAAACGTGGGCAGAGGCATGGTCAGCCTGGCTGCAGTAAGGAATGATCTGGGAAATTCTGGAGGACTCTGGCTAACTCCTGACAAGCCAACCCTGGAAGCAGGGTATAGGGTAAGTCAGGGGCTTTGGGTGGGTTCAGCATTTAGCTTGAAGCCTCACATCTGGAGAGAAGGTTCAGGCTGCTGGGAACCTGAGCCTACGTTTTTGGCTACTGGAGGAAGGGGTGGTGAATGTGGAAAGGACAGGAAAAAAGGTTTCTTGCTTGCTGTGAGCTTTGAGAAGCAGCAGCAGCAGCTCCCATTTTGCCCCGCTGTAGGGAGAAGAGTGGACTGAAGGGTGAACTCCTCCCAGAGGAGCCAGCAGAGGCTCTGTACTCCTTCCTTTCAAAGAAAGGGATTCTGACTGGCTTTCTACCTCCTCCTTTTCCTGCTGTTTTCCCTTCCAGTCTCTCCTGCTAGCCTTTTACAGTCCAGAACACTGGCTCTTTTCTGAGCCATGTGGGACAATCCACCTGCCCTTTAGATATGAAGGCTACCCAGCTGGGACCCCACTAATCCAGAGGGCTGGGCAGGTGTCATCTTCCTTAAGACTGTACAGGTTCTCTTCCAAAACTCTTAGAAGACCAGGCAAAAGACTGGAGGCTGGGCTTAAATGTAGTGGGTTGCCTGAGGTCTTAATGATCATGCATTGACTGGGCCATTAACTGGACCTGAAACTGACTGGCAGACCTCTCACTGGAAAGGGTAATGGGCCCAGGTATAGTCTAAGCACACACTCTACAGGATTAGTTGTCAGCTCCTGATGCTTCTGAGCTGGTCAAGGTTCAGCCCTGAGTCACCTGGCAGGGCCAGCCCAGTGATTTATCTGGGATTCTAAGCAGTTGGTAGCAAAAGCCCAACAGATATTATGCCTGGTTCAGGTGCCCCCAAAATACCTCCTTGGAATCTAGATCTAATTTCATAGCATCCCCCCATTTCTGGCTCTGTTGTTTGTATTGGACAGACATTGAGAACAAGGACTGCATTTTATCCGTCCTTATCCCCAGCTGCCCTGATAGTACCTGCTCACTGTACACTTATTCAAGGATTTCTTGAACACCTTTTGTCTCTCCTGCCCTCATGGAGCTTATGTTCTAGTAGAGGAGTCAGATGGGAAAAAAAATTTAATAAATGAAACAATTATAAATTGTGATAAAGAGTAAGAAGACACAAGGGGCAACAATAAAGAATAATTTTTTTAGGGGGGGTGGGAATCTGCTTTAGATAAAGTAGTCAGAGAAGGTCCTCTGATGAGGTAATGTTTAAGCTAAACTTTAAAGGGTAGGAAGGAGTGTTCCTGGTTGAATAAGTGGGTGAAGTTGTGTGACTTTGGATGTTACCTCTCTCACCTGAGAAAACCGGCGATTGGTCTGAATCCCTTCTAAGAACCCATATTATCAGGGTTCATCATAATAGAGACAGAAAAAGGTAAAACCCAAGGTCCTGGGGAAAGTGGGGGGTGAGAGGAAAGGCGGGAATGTGGTGGATGGCTGGGTTACTGGTGGGAGAGACAGAAGCAGGGCCCAAGTCACCCCAACATGTTTTCTCCTTGGAAATCATCGGGGTGGGGACTGTCTCCCACTCCCAGGACTCTTGCTCTGGAGAAACACTCTCTTTCCTGTCCCATTCTTGCCTGAAATGGAGGCGGTGGTGTTAGCAGCTGGCAAAAAGATTGAATCAAAATAAAATGCAGATGACTCAAATAGAATCAGGCAGGCAGAAAAATTGATTAGACTCATGTGACAATGCTGGATTCGGTTGCCACCTTAGCCCTCCCGTTCTAGACCCTAGAAAATTAGGGTTTGCTCCAGAACCATCCTGGGATTCCAACTGTAGCTGATAGTCTTCCATCATATCAGAGGTTTGTTTGCACAGTGGTGGCAAGACTCATTCCTTTGCCAGATCCCCGTTTCTGTGGCTGTAACGTACATCCTCCAATCAAATCTGCAAGGTTTGGGTGCAAAGTTTATAACTATTTTGTGCTTCATGTTTTTCACAACTATGTGCATTTCTGCTGTCTCCCAATTAAAAATTAGTCTATAGGCATACCTTGTTTTATTGTACTTCATTTTATTGCACTTCCCAGATACTGTTTTTCACAAATTGGAAGTCTCTGGCAACCCTGCATCGATCAAGTGTATTGGCACCAATTTTCCAACAGCATTATTTTTAAATGAAGGTATGTACATTTTTTTTCAGACATATTGCTGTTGCACACTTAATAGACTACAGTATAATATAACTTTTATGCACAGGGGAAACCAAAAAATTGGTATGACTTGCTTTATCAAGATGATAGTCTATCAGGACGGTCTATAACAGAATCCACAATATCGTTGAGGGAGGTGTACCTCTACTGAATTTTTGAATACTATGTGCTGTCCAGCAGACGTGAGCTCCATGGGAAGGAGGTTTTATTTGCTTCATTCACCACTGTATCCCTGGAGCCTGGCACATAATTCAGTGATAGTTATTGATCAGTTAATTAATGCTTGTTGAGGTCCTGTGCTTAAAACTTTCTATTTTCCTTCATTGGGATCCCTATTTTGCAGACGAGGAGTCTCCCGATCAGAAAAGAAGAATTTGCACAAGGTTATACTCTAAGGACTTAGAGTATTTCAAAGGGCAGGGCTCAGAAAATAGGAGGCATTGCTCATTGCAATGAAGAGCTAATTCACAGGAAGCCATTTCTTAATTCTTTTCTTCAGGATGGTAACAGGCTGCCCCTCTGCATCCAGAGCTCAGGCCCGGCTCCAAAGCTGAGACGTACTTTGCTTTCAAACAAGAAGGTATGTTCCATACCAAGAGTTAAACTCAGGAACTTATGGCCTGGGAGCACTTGGGAGAGGGAACAGCTCAGGCCTCCTACCCATGCTGCACTGCCCAGGATTGGCTAATGGCACAGGGGTAATTCAGAGGTGGACTGCACTTTCAGGCCGCCAGGCACCAACATCCACCCTGCCCCCCGGCCCTGGTTCCCCAAAGCTTCTATCTCAGAGGGCAAGTGAAACAGAAGAACAGGGAGAAGGTTCAAACTCCAGTTGGGAGTAAAGTTGGCTTTAGGAAGTATGTCACACATCTCCCGCCTCCATCCTTGAGCTGAGTTTGACAGTTGACAAATGGTTCACAGTGGACCTCATAGAATCAAGGCAAAATGACTTCATCATTTAATTCCAAAACCCCTTCATCCATGTCTCTCCCTGCTTGTTACCTGTAAGCTCGCTGGGAGCAGTGGCTCATCTGCTCCTTCTTGAGCCACGCACAGCAGTCTACAACAGTCCAGCGGGACAAGCACAGCATGGGGAGCCAGCACTGCTTCGCTTACCAGTCTTTGGGCAAGGTTCTTGCCCCTTCTGCACTTCACTTTCCTCCTCTGTGAACTGGGACTAAAATGGTGTCTTTGTTATAGGGTTGATGAGGGTTACTTGTATTAGTTTATTTAAGATGCTTATTACAAGCCTGGCATCTTGTTAAGTGCGTAAAATGAACACTGTATGACTAACTATTGACTAATCCTGCTCCCATTTCTCTAACCCAAGGTTGAGAGGCTAGCCTGAAGTCATCCAGCAAATGAGGGTAAGAGCCAGAAGCCCAAGCCTCTGCCCTTCAAAGGCTAAGTGATGCCATTTCAGAGACTCCCTCAACTGTACTAGCATGTCATTAATTCAACAAATATTTATAAAGGTCTGCTGTACTTCAGACACTGCCCTAGGCTGAGCAAAGACAGTCAAGGTCACCAGATTTGGGAGCCTTCATTATAGTTGGCAAATCTGGCAATAAATAAGCAACAAATGTACCTTTACATAGTGCTGTGAAGGAAACGGATGGCCTATCTTATATACATACAGTATGGATCCTTGTTTTATATCACTAAGATGGACAGGATCTGTCTAGGACAAATCAGAGAAAAGCTTGCCTTTTGGCATCTGACTGGCCAGGGTTTGAACTCTAGCTCCATTGTGACCTTGGTCTGATAAATTACCCTTTCTGCCCCTCAAGCCTGTATATTCTCCCATACAGCATTCTGCTAAGGTTGTGAGAATTAAGGTATAATACAACATAAAATCTCAGCGTTTACAGTTTTTCACACCAGGGAGGTCAGGCTGGAATCCTTGACGAGGCCAGGTGCAACTAACCTTGTACTTTTATGTCCTTTGTCAGTGTTAGTTGAGAAGGGAGTTCAATAGGAATGGGGAATTATCTGGAGGACTGTTGGGAAGATTCTTAGGGGACGCAGCTCCTCCTCATTAGATAATGAACAGATACCATTCTTTGCTCCAAGTATACTTTCAATGGAGAAATGTTCTTGCCATCACTCAAAATTTAATGCAGTCTAGTAAGAATTACAAGTTACCCTCTAAAACCCAGTAATCTCCAAAGTTGGGTACAGAGAAAAAATATTAGAACTCCTACTTATATTTATTTTTCATATAATTGCTTTTTAATATCTATTTTTGTGTCTTATGATTACACAATATATGGGGTACAGTAGTACAGGTATATAATTTATCAACACATAGGGGTATGCATGATCAAAAATTTCTTACTGACGGGTGTGCAGTCAGAAATGGTGAAAGGCCACATGGAGGCTAAGGTAGGAAACGAAGGTCAGCCCTCATTTTACTCGCCCAACATAAAGTAAGAAAGTGCATTTTTCCATAAAGTAGCCTGCAGGCATCTCACTGCAATAATAAACCGCAGGGTGAAAGAAAGGACTGTTTCTTAATCTCAAATTAGTGTTCTTTCCTCTCTAAGTTTCGGGCCTAGGGGGGCAGAGGTGGGGAAAGAGTGTAAGCAGAAATTAAGTACACGCTGCAAACTAAAAAATCCAACTTTTGGATAAGCCATTAGACAGACCAGATCATTAGCCTGAAAAATATGCACAAGACAGGACAGGCTCCAGCAGTTTCAGATTTCTCTGGACAGGAAACCTCCTCCACGTAGTTCTCTCTCACTGCCTCATTTGTAGGAAATTGTTCCTCACTCATTTCCCACTGTACTACAGCAGAGCTTGTCCTTAGATGTGGCCTTCCTCTCCCCAACTCACACATCTATCATCATACATACCAGCTTCTTTCAAACAGCTCATTTCACCTCCAAAAAGGTGACACCATCTAGAACCAAAAATGAAGCAGCAAAATGTTGAAAATAAAAATAAAGCGGACTTTATTTAGAAGATAAAGGTGGTGGTATCAGTTTTGGTTAATGAAGTTGGGCTCAACTGTTTTAACAGGTCTTTTACTGCCATCACAGACTGGCATGCCAAGGGCATTCTGAATGCCAATTACAGATTGAAGTTGTCTAAAAATCCAAGATGCTATCAAAAGCTGATGGAGTTTGAATTTTTCTTCAACTTGGACCAACACACTTTTATATAAGAGTGTCTAGATTACTTGGTTCTGAAAATGAAAATACTACACTGAGCAATTCCCCTCCTCCACAAGTCCCTAAGGCAATGTTGCAGTTGCCTCTGACAGCCAAAATCTCAACATTTCAACAGAAGGGAGCTGGGAGGAACTGGGGAAATGAAAAGCAAAATTAATAAATGTAATTGTAATTGATACAGGCAGCTGCCACTTGTGGCAAACCAAAGCCTAGTCTGATGCCCATTTTCTTCACATTTCACTGACATCTTACCAGACAGTAATGACATTCTTGAAGGAATGTGCCAAGACTAGAGTGGGGAAGGCCCAGACAGTGAGTGGACAGAATGCATTTTGCATCCAGTTGCCTTAGGTGGTACAGTTGATTAAGGACAAATACCCAGTGGGAAGACCTACTAGCCAAAGGTAACTAGAAAAGAGGATAATAAATGCATAACCAGTGCAAAGAAAACTGCGAGGCACCAAGACCACAAACCAACCAGCCCACTTTCCTCCTCTCCATCACTGAACGGATCTGGGAGAAAGCATTAGTAACAGCACTTGTCAACTGCTTCCCTGGAACAAAACATGACAAAACACACGGAAGGTTTTGTTTTCGTTATGGTTCTCGGTGTACTTTATTCTCCTGCTGTCTAGCTAAGCAGCCCACACAGGACAGAAATGGGTAGCACTGAGGAATGATCAGATTTTTTTTCTCCCCAATA
This sequence comes from Bubalus bubalis, assembly GCF_019923935.1. Lineage (NCBI taxonomy): Eukaryota > Metazoa > Chordata > Mammalia > Artiodactyla > Bovidae > Bubalus > Bubalus bubalis. Next base: position 24,312,637 of record NC_059159.1, on the reverse strand, counting down.
TTCCTGCCCCCTCCCTAAGCCCTGACCAACCCTTATCAGGAATGGTTAGTAGATCATCCTTTCTGTCAAGGAACAACTAAAATTTAAACAAGGCATTGGAAGGCCAGGTCTCTTCATAGGGCTTAGGAGCTGGTGTGAGCTTTTTATTCACAATGGAGCGTCTTTCCTTCAAACACCTGGATTTTTTTTTTTTTTTTTTTTTGTACACTGGTTCATAGATCGGCACTTGACTTTGAACCTGGCACCAAAAGGCACAATATCTGATACCCTGTACAAGAGCTATTAGAGATGCTGCCATATGGATGGGCTAAACTGAGCCAATCCCACTTATGAATGGAAGGCCTGAACAGGGAGTTGGCAGAGAGAAAAAAATGTAAGCCCATATTTTTTGCTAGAATGGAAGTAAAAGTGGGAAGTTAAGGTCTTAGTTTTTAATCCTCCAAATACCAGGAAGCAATTTAAAATCTTCCTTGGTGCTTTTGAAAGCAGCATATTCAAAACGCCAGCAAAAACTCCTAATAATTGCAAAACCAAAAGGGGATCAAAGCTCACCGACATCCCTCCTTATTGCTGAGAGAGGCTAAAACCAAAATTCAAGGTGCCCTGTTCCCTTGTAAAAGGGAAAAAAATTGTCTGATTTATCGTTATCATAGCACATCACACTTTAAACAAAAATATTAAAGCGTGTGACCAGGGTAATGTTTTGACACCATTTTATTAATCTTCAACTTCAGTGGAAAAATATAACCTTTTCAAGTGCCATTTTCATCACAAGAGTTCTAATGTATATATGTGTGTGTGTGTATATACACACACACACATATGTATTCTTTTGATCACTTGGTTTTGATGTGCAGCAAGAGACCAATACCTCATTATAATCAATCAAATAAATGAGAACAGAAGGCCAAGCAGTTTCCAAATGGTTATTTTATCAGATTGTTTATAAACATTAAATTTATCCTTGTTTGCAATCCAAAATAGTTACCTGAAGTTTGCTGTTTGTATGTGTTTTGTTTTTAGTATATGTTTTCTAAACTCTTTGGCACAATTTTCTGGGGGCGTTCAGACTACCACAATACACGTCAGGAGGGAACTTTTCTTTTGTGCTGCCAATTCTGAGTATTTAAATTTTGGTTTGTTTGGGTTGTGGCTTTCTTTTGAAGTCTGCATTCTTTATTTGTAACAATGTATTTTTATTTTTTCTATATCCTCTAACTCCAGAGTTTGTTTTTTCTCCCCCCACCCCCCCCCCCCCACTTCTACATTCACAGTTGAACCATATTATTAGGAAAGGCGCCTTGATGAAAAGATCAGGATGGGAGCTCTGACCATTCGTCAGTGTTTTCCCTAAAATTAAAAAAAAAGAAAAAGAAAGAAAAAAACCCAAAAAACAAAACCTAAAGAGCGTCTTTCCTTTTTTTTTCTTCTCTTACATCTCTTGTGCTGCATCAGTAGACCGAACTTCAGTTAGTTTTATGAAATGCAACATCTAACCCCTTTTTTTTTTCTGGGAAAAGGAAACTGCAATGACTTGAAGTTGAGAATGTGGATACCGCCTCATTCACACACACTCATTCTCAGACTGTAAAGAATCCCTCACCCTCCTTTTAGCCGGCACGCATACAGTACCAGTACCATGTGGCCAAGGTACACCAAAGGTGGGCTTGAGACTCAGGCTCCATCTTTCTCATCAGTAGCAAAGGCCAGGCTGCCTTTTACAACAAAGCACCACAGCTGAACCCAGTCCCTCCTCCTCTCCCAAACTAGTCATTCCACTCGGCACCGGCCAAAAGACAGAAAAGCTAGTTCTAGCCTCTCCTGGGAAGAGAGCTTCCTTTTTTATAAGCAAGTAAATCCACTGTTTTTCTCTTTTCCAAGATGGCCGACGTTATGGTTTTCTAGGAAGTCAGTGCTTACTTAGCTCACTAACAGCACTGCTGTTGGTGGCTGCAGCTGCTGCTGTGGCAGGATTTTCAATATGGTGTGTTTTCAAGCCTCACTCACTCATTCTCTCATTTCCCAAACATTCAGCATCCGTGCACACTCCTCACTTCCGGGTTTTTCAAAAGATTGGAGATTTCCAGTGGGGGTCTCAGGTTATCATCCCAATGGTAACAGATCTAAAAACAGATGGAAAAAAGGTCAATTTTTGAGACTGCATATAGCCAATAGAGCCAAACATCTCACTGATTCCTACAATTAAGTGCTCAAAGACCTGAAGCGAATGTCAACTTTTCAAGGACTGATTATATTTTTATTAGTTCTCTATATGCCATCTACCTGCTTTCATTAGCACTTACAAAGGGTGGGAAACTATAAAGATAAAACTCAAAATGGCCAATTTTACTGAGATATGTGTGTGTCTGCTAAGTCACTTCAGTCGTGTCTGACTCTGCGACCCCATGGACTGTAGCCCACCAGGCTACTCTGTCCATGGAATTCTCCAGGCAAGAACACTGGAGTGGGTTGCCATGCCCTCCTCCAGGGGGTCTTCCCAACTTATGGATCGAACCCATATCCTTAATGTCTCCTGCATTGGCAGGTGGGTTCTTTACCACTAGTGCCACCTGGGAAGCCCTGAGATCTGTGATGTAAGATAACTGAGTATCTGAGGGAAAAACAAAGCTATATTTCAATGCAGAGGTCAGACAACTCCAACTTTGGATATCTTTTGTAAAAGAAAGCCATGTCTAAAAGCACTTCAATAAAGAAAGAAAAGAACGTGAGGAAAGAAACAGCAGAAAAAAAAAGATTTACTGGAAAAGGCCATTATCGATGACTTTATTAAGGTTCCAAAATGATTTGGGGACTTCACTGAATTCTAGTCATATAAATTCTGTCCTTTATCACCAAATACTTGGCTCAAAGAAAGATGGGCTGCCTGACCCTTCCACTAGTACAAGGCTGAGGAACAAAGTCCTGGCTCAGAAGCACTTATATGGGAAATAGTACAAAACAAAACACCAAAAGATAGTCCTTGTCAGGAAAATCTAAAGAAAATGTACCTCCTCCCCAAGAAAGCACAAGAAAGAGGGCAGTGGAAACAAGCTCTTACCAAGCTTGGTTCTTCAGTTTCCTCAGTTCTTTTGTTGCCCATGTAGCAAGGGTTTTCGCTTTGTTAGTCTTCGATCTCCGTCCTTCAGTTAACAGTTCATGGATCATTGGCCTAGCTTCTACTAATTTCAGTACATCCTTCCCAAATGCTGTACACAAGTCCCTGTGCAAAATAAACACACCTAAAAATGAGCTCTTGGCCCGACAACAAGATCATGTTTAGAACCATCCAAAACTAGCTATAGGTTTCTTGGTATTTACCTACTTTTTAAAGCCAGAAGAAATTTTCAACATAAGTAAGTCTAATACCTGCCCTCAACAGATTACAAAAATGAGATGTAAAAAAAAAAAAATAGCATGACCTTACCCAAGGTCCACAGCTAATTCATGGTAAAATCAGAACTAGACTCCAAGTCTTTGAACTCCTCAAAATCAATGTTCTGTCTTCTAATGATGCCTCAGAAACCCTCAGTAGAGGAGGCCAGAGGTAATTTGTTGACCAACATCAGAATATGAGATGGACATAGATCTGATGTTGCTTCTATACTTCTTTGAGAGCTCACTTCTTAGAGTTTGGTGGGAGAAATTATTCTTTTTAACATGTCTTCTCATTTTCTGTGAGAAGTTCTATTCAGCTTTCAGAAGCAGGGTATAACCTACCCTATCAGTCCAGCAGCACAAGCTACTACTCCGTCTGTATGATCCTCATCTCCAGCAATGTGGTCAATGAAAGACAGAATAAATTCTACTCGGGGCTGTACCAGCATCACATCCGCTATAAAAGAAAGAGAAAGTCTAATGAGGTTGCCCTCCACCTGGCAGGCATACACCCTGTTTCAAAATTCCCAAATACCCTACCCCCATCATGGAGGCTTTGGTCCAGAGAACTAGTCGTACACAGTTACACCAAACTATTTTTCCTCATTCTTCAAGTCAACAGATGAGGTAGATACTCCTTAACAAACACAAGTATGTATATATATATGTAGAAGGACAAATGGAATCTTTCCTTTAAGCCTATGATATCAGAAGTGTGAAATACAATATTTCCCCACTCAATAACAAAAAACATCAGGTGACAGAGGAAATCTAATCCCCCAATCCTTCAATTCAGATGACTGGATGGGGGGAGGGGCAGCGTAGCTCAAGAACTCCCACTTGGGGTTGGTATACATGCACCAGCATCAACAGCCTTGCTGGATTCCATCCCTTGCAATGATCAAGTTGTTCAACAACGCAGCTGAGGAAGTGGTGGTCAGAACTAAAAGTCTATAACCTCCCCCAAAGCTACTCTCTTCATTAGAGCACTGTTCCTCCTCCCCTTCTTTTAAAAGCAGTAAGTGCTAGTTTACAAGTAAGCCATGCAATGAACACACAGTCCATCTGGCTAAGTGCACACTAGACTAAGTCAACTGGAATGTATACTCAACGGTGTACGTTCTCCTGGTCTCCCTTCAATCCCTGGACAATTCCGGTATAGGCTTCCAAGCAGCCTTCCCGTAGCTCATTCAGATAATCCACCATGTCATAGTCTGACTGCAAGAGAAAAAGAACAGAATCACTGTATTTGATGGCCTTTGGTTGTACATTTGTCAAAAGTCCCGCTCCTCCAATCAGGGCTGGACTTAGAGATACCTTTAAGCTTACCTTGTCCACTTGGGCCTGGGAGGCCTGCTGAAGAGTATTCAAAACAACCTCTAGGTATTTTTTAAACTCTCCACCAATAGCAAGGGCAATATCACCAAACACTGACAGAATCTGTGGCTTCACAGACCTGTGGACATTTTCATTCTGACAAGGAGGAAAAAAAAACAGTTCTGTCCAAAGACTCAAAGAGCTTTTTTTTTAACAATAAGCAACTAATATATTGGGTATAGACCTGTAAGTGACATACACAAAAATCAGCAGTGGTCATCTCTAGATAGAGGGAGAGATTATAATATTTACTTTTCCTTTGCACCTAACAGGTTCCCACCTGCGCCTCTCAGGTTTCATACATTGAGCATGCATTCCTTTATTCCCTTAGGTTAAAATCATCTTGTGAAAATGAACAATTCCCTTCATAAGCCCACAGCCAACATTCTGGAACATACAAACTCTCTGTCACAGATCTTGATGTTTAATCATCTTTCTAAAATTGTGTGTATAGACACTCACCCCCAAGTTCTCCAGTAAGAGCTGCATCACCTCATCACAGAAAGGTAAGATGTTGGATTGCAGGGCACGGCATAAGTCTCCCACTAAGCCCACAGCCGCCAAACAAACCTGCAAAGAATCAAGTCGATCATCTCTGGAACAGAAAAGGCTGCCTGCAGGGGTAAGGCATGATTTTTACCTAGTTACTGATCCTTTACCACATGAACCTCGAGTCAAAGAAGGAAAGACCCTTCTTCCCTGAGCTTAGTTCATTTTAACAACCAATATGGCAGAAAGAGAACTAGGGTTATTTAAACTACCATTAAGAAAGGACAAAAAAGACAATATTCACCAGAGATGGTGGTGGCAGAGACAGGTGGTTTATTGAAAACAAAACCTTTCTGAGGGTGCTAGTCTGGTATGCCTAATATCCAGTTTCTTACTGACTACTTTTAGTTCAGACACTTATGGCAACAAAGTAGCTCAACCCTGATACATGGGGTGATACATGGGGAAGCGCCACCTGGGTTACAGGATCCAGATTTCTGTACTGTAATGCCTACCAGGTATAAATGAAGACATAAACATATTATTTTTGAAAAGCACAGCTTACCTGGTACTCAGCGTAATTTTTCAATCCAATGCCCAAGAAGGGTTTAAAGGCCTCCATGTACTTTAGGAATTCACCACCCAACACTGTAAAAAAAACCCAATCTATTAGCACCACAGGATCACAGAAGTGAGCAAAAATAACCATCTGAGCGCTCCCAAAATGTACGCACTCCAGTCAAAAGGCTGGGTAAAATGCAAGTTAAATAGCAATTTTATCAAAAAGACATTATTGCTATCTTGGACAAGCCAAATTCATTACTGCTGGAGATAATGCCAAATCTCCAGAGTGGGATTTCACTCTGGTTGGAACTACCAAGTGGTATGGCTCTCAAGGAATGTCAAGGTTAATTATGAATTGGCTGAGCTAGTGATACTGACTTCCACTTCTTCATCTGATTGTAACATGAACTCTTTGGAAGCCAGTTTGTTTTTTTGGTCTCACCATGTGGCTTGTGGGATTTCAGTTCCCTGACCAAGGATTGAACATGGGCCACGGCAGTGAAAGCACCAAATCCTAACCACTAGGCCACGAGGGGTTCCCAGAAGCCAGCTTAATAAAACAGGATCTTTAAGCAATTCTATCAAGGACTTACGTAACAAGCCAGTCAAGAAAAGCTGTCTGGGTTTCATATTCAATTCAGCTACTCTGGGAACCAAAATTAACTTCTGCACCCTGCCAGGGTGGTCACAAGGGGCCAGACGGACTGGACATAGGCTCCTTATGCTAGAAATGAGTCTGCCTTAATAATACACCTTATAGACCACCACTGAAGATGCATTCCTGATTTCTAAAGTCAGATATGGTTTCCCCAAAGCAATTCTGAATAGTTAAGATACGTAACAATCAGAAAATCAATTAATTCCTAGAACTCAGTGTTTCACTCCATTCCATACTAGGCACCATATTGTCTCAACCTAGATCCAAAGCATTAAAACCCAAACCAGAAAGTACCAAGTGCCAGAAAAGAAAACATAAACCTTTGCTTCCTCCATCCTTTACAGGCATCAAGGCTCAATAAAGCAAGTTAAGTTTCAGGGGGAAAAGGAACCCAAGGAACATGAGGTAGATAACAGTTCCCTCTACCCACCAAAGAGCTGCCAGCCTGACTTGCAAATTGGCTCCCATTCACTTCAGGGAGAGTGGCAAGGCAGTTATACACAAATTTATACTTAAGTTCGATCCAACTCTGAACTGACTCGATACCACGTAAGTGAAAAGACAGGACTATGCTTTTTGCAGTCAAAAATTCTTCATGGCTACTGAAACTCTCTTGCATTCTAAAGAAATTTTCTTGCCTGATTGCGGCTCACTGACCTTCCACCAATGTGCTAACTGCCATTAGGGCATCCTCTTGCACTCCCCCAGACCCAGCTGTGCTTTGGAACATCCTTAACAGGGAGGCCATGACCACATCAGAGATCTGCAAAGCATCTTGATGTTGCACCTTCCGGAGAACATTCTGTAAAATGAATAAAAGTTCAGAATCTGTTGATTCCAAACCCTCCAAACAGCACACCATACTGTGTCTTTTTTTTTTTTTTAAATCAGTAAAGTCTCTAGAACTTTTTTGGGGAGAAAAGCTTTTTCTGCTCAGAAGTTTTGAAAGTGTAAATCAACCGCAAGAAAACATACATGCAAATAACTCATCTATTTCCCAATTCAGAACAAACACAGAGGATCTTCCATCACATGTGATAAATCTGCCTCCATATTTAGCTGTATTGAAATGGCAGTTAAATTATTTCAGCTTTGAAGGACATGTCATATGCAAATTGCTACTCATAAAACAATAAAGCAACCCTTTCTATGGCCTAACCCATTTACAGATTGTGGTCAAGAAAGTCTTGATAAAGGCAATCTGACTTTTCCCAATTCAACATTCCTCAAACCTCCCTCCTTACCCTTTGTTTCAACTAATGTCACTGGATCAGGAAAGACCTGTTAACAGTCATGTTTTAAAAAATTAAGTCTGACGTAAGGAGACTTAAGAAGGGAGTCATAGGTAAGGTGATCTAGTTAGCATCACTCAATTCTATAACCTAGTACCTGCTCTAAGCACTAGACAAGTTCCAAGGTTTCCCTATTCTTAGGTAAAAAAGGGAGTAACTCTTCAGCCATGCCATCACACTAGTCATGATCAAGGAGTAACATTTTCCCAGTCTCTCCTCAGAAAAAAAAGTCTACTGTGATTATCAGTAAATTATACATTTATAATCTGTATATTACAATTATAAATAAAGTTTCCAATAGCGGTTGCTTCAAAAGATGATGGCAGAAACACAAGGCTCAGTGAACCATAGCTGGGAACCAAATCTGACCAGGCTACTTGAACAACCTGATGAAAACCAAAAACGAAAAGCTGTTAATACAAAATAGCTTCATGTTTGGGAGGACCATTACAAATGGGAGGAGTTTCCTTTCCTACATTGTACAAAAGGTAAATTGCATTGCATTGTACAAAAGGCAAATTTTATGGACAGACAAGAAAGGAAAATGGGAAACTCTCCTAATCGGACGAATGTCTTTTGAGAAGCGCTTCTGACCATCACCACCCACATCATCTTCAGAGTTCTGTGTGTGCGTGAACTTGTCATCCTGAGACACGGTGCTTTCCCTGGTGCTATTAAGTGATAAGGCACCATCATACCTGAAGAGTTGCGCAGAGTAAAGACTGAAGGTCATTGAACTGGATCCTATCCGATGTGCTCTGGATATGTGACTACAAAGAAAAGAAGATCGTGTTCTGAATAAACACCTTCTAAAAGGCTCTAAACGCCCTCCCAAAAATGCTTCCATTTTTGATGGATAAATAATCTCTACCAGTGCTAATGAAAGTAAATAAAAAACTTATGTATATATATGGTGTAACACATATATGAATAAACTGTAGCAAGCAATGCAATTGGAAGTTGCAACATTTTTTGTATGAGCCTTATGTCTTTCTAAGAACGTATATACTTAAACACCGAAAACAAGAGAACAGTCTTGAAAATAGAGCTATGTGTAAAGAACCACACCCTTCCCATCAGGAAGGTGTTCAGTCTCACCTCCATCTGGAGCACCTGTTGCAGTCGTTCCATGATGACCAGAGTAGTTTTCTGAACCGCAGGGTAACAATCCTTGGCACTGTTTTTCACAATTTCCATTAGCGATTCATATGCAGAACTCCTCAGGTTGTTCTGGTGTCCGTCAGGTCTGTAAGGAACACAGCAAAAAAAAACCTCAAAGTCTTAACTGAGAAAGGACAGAGAGTCATTCTTATATAGACATTATCTCACTGAAAATAACCCCAAAACCAATATGGCTGCAGACCTGATCTGAATTTGGCAAACAATACAGCCTGGAACCAAAATTTCAATCTCTGAGCCAATGATTATGTTCAATATGGTTTCCAGACCTGATAATTAGAATGGCCCTTTTAGAAAGGGGCTAAAATTATATGAAAAATAGTAAAAAATGCTGAAGAACCCATGTGGACGATAGAGTAGTTTGCACAAAAAGCTATGAAAAAGATATCTTGGGAATTCCCTGGTGGACCAGTGGTTAGGACTCCACGCTCTCACTGCCAAGGGCTCAGGTTCAATCCCTGGTTGGGGAACTAAGATCCCATAAGCCAGGCAGTGAAGCACCAGGATTCTTTTCATTTCTCCTATTGCAATGTTTCTATATTAGACAGCCCCCAAAAAGAGTGTTAAAGGAGTTGGATGCAAAAACACCACTCATTTCTGTATAGTATCAGTTACCTGTCTGTGGTCTCTAAGAGCTTCTGAACTATGAGTTCAAAAGAAGAAGATAAGCAATAGGTAGCTGGTTCTTCCTGATCATCAGCTACATCTGCAGCTTCATAAGCAGCTTCAGCCAGACTGGAGAAAGCCTTAAACCCAGACAGAGTAAATATTAATTAGTCCCGAAAAGAACCCCATTCCAGGATCACCTCATTTTCCCTTAATACCCTGGGCAGTGTTCCTTTTCAACTGATTTAAGAATAAATCAATGGCAGTGAATCTTTAATTCTTCCTGTCAAGGTCATCTCAAGACAACATCTATAGGTATCCTTAAAATTAAATAAATGTATCTATATTTAATTTCTCCTGCCCACAGGAGAAACATTCTCTAAACAGTACAGTATTCTCACCTACCATGAATGCCTGCCACTTCATTTCTTCTCTTCCACTCACAGGAAGCCTTTCAACCCCACTCCTTCCTTATTTGAACTTCCTCCCCCAAATCCCAAAGTTCCCTAGCGAACTATACTCAGCCTATACTGACTCAGCACTTGGGCCGCCTACCTTCCTTCCCTCATGCCCCCTTCTCAGCAATGGTACTTTTCATAGCCAGCAACTCTCTACCTTAAAATTTCTTGTCCCCAAGCCACTGAAGAAAAGAAAGAAAACCAAGTCCAGAGAGTTTTCCCACTGGGTTAGCGTGACTGTTCTAAACCAGCCACCATGAGTCAACAGCTCCCTCTGGGTCATGCAGCTTACATCTCCCCCACATTTTAATTGATGAAATTAGGAAGGAGATGCTATTCAAAAGAGCCTTCTAGTGAGGTAGATCCATTTCTCTCCCACACCTCCTACTTCCTTGCCAATGGCTTAGTCAAGCTCCTTATCTCAACAGGAAGAAAATGCCTCACCCAGCACACATTTGAAGCCACTCTGGGTTCAGCACTGAGGCCCTCAATCAGACACTGCAGCAGGGGAGTCAAGTAGACATCATTGATGGCGGCTTCAGGGAGCAGTTCACAGATTCTGCCCACTGTCCATGCAGTTGTATCTCGAACAACCACACTGGGGTCTTTCATTAATTCTATTAAGGTGGGCATAGCCTGTAAACATAACAGTTATTGGCAAAGCAAAACAAAGATTGAAATTCATGCTGACCAACACCTCAGAAGAGGAAATACTGATGGTTGGGTTTTAACTCAAAGTTATCAAAACAGTTTTGTCATTTTGTAAGATATGCTCGTCAAATATTCAACAATATAACAAAAACTGGAAACATGAGAAAGTCCCTCTCTCTTCATCAAATCTCAGTACAGTTTTATTAAGACTTTGGTATGAATACGTTCTGCCATCTTTACTGAATTATTCAGGCAGAGATCCCAGGATGCAGCTGAAATGGCATTTAGCTATTCCTGAAAGGTTGCGTTCTATATACTAAACAACTAAAATGCACTCTTATGTCACTTGCTGTAGCAAAATAAATAACAAAACTTTCATTAAGATTTTTCATTACATGTCATTTTGTCCTGAGGACTGAATACTCACATCATCAAAAACCATGGAAAATTATTTGTGTTATAATATTTAGTGAAGAAAAAAGAAACCAACAAAAAACAAGTTGTAAAAGTATTCATACAGTTAAGACCTCCATTCTAGTACGCACACATAGAAAAAAACCTTCAAGGATAAATACAAGGCATTAATAATGTTATCCTTGGGCAAGAGGATTAAAGGTAACCTTTTTGGGGGCCTTTTCTCCATTTTTCAAGTCATATGGTTTTTATAATAAAAGTTAAGTAAGAAATACATTTTATGCCTCACTGACAGCAAATAGCTATCTAGAAGTGACCTTTGTGGAAGACTATTTACAGCTTTGTTCTTAAAGACAAATCTTCAAGTAAAAGGTTAAACAATAAACATCCCATTTTCCACCCCTACACTGCCTCAGCTTCACCTGTATAACCAGTGGTTTGAGTTGATTGGGCTCCGGGCCTTCCAAGATGCAGCCAAAAGCCATCACTGCTGCATCCCGGTACCGCCAGTCAGGGTTCTTGATGTGTTCTTTGATGAAGGGAAGGACATGTGGGACAATGTCATCTTCACAGCAGGTGGCCAGAAGCATTAGGCACACCCCTGCGGCTTTGCAGGGGTTCCAGTCGTCATCGTCGTCATTTTCATCCTGGTGAAAGAATGTGGCGGTAGTTCAGTTCTTGATCAAAGAAGCTCATCAACTCAAAAGGTCCTCTGATTATAGTACTCCCAATTATCATTACAGCTTAAGCTTTGGGGAAGTAAATAAAATAGAAAACCTTCCTATCTTTATCTCCTCCACAAAAACTCATCAACACAACCTCTGTTAAACAAGATGCAGAGGGAAGGTATTTCTCATGACTATACAACAAGACGAACAAACTCCCACTACATGGAATACAGATGCAATTTCAAATACATCGAGTAAAAGGCAGAACAGAAGAAAGCTAAATGACTAGTAATGTAAAGCTCAAAATCAGTCAAAACCTATGGAGATAAAGGTGAGGGAAGAGGAAGAAGGCATTGGTAGGCAGAGCCTGCTGGTATGCCAGTAATTGTTATATTTCAAAAATTAAAAAAAGATTACATTTGGATCTCCCTTGAAACTGGAAATCAAGGTGTTTTTTATTGTGGCCATTCACACCAGAGTAATTTAAGACAATTATACTTATCCAGTTTCAGAAAATTACATACCTAAAGAATGGTTTGTTCCCAAATGAGAAGCACAGCAAAAATATACAAAAGCAAAAATACTAAGATCAAAAGATAAAAAAAAAAAAATAGCAACTGTAAAACTGAAAGATGAGATGAAAATTTAAGGGCACACCCTGTCCATTTCAAAGGAATATATCTCTACTTATCTTTTGAGACTGCTATATTAAAAGTCATGAAATTCCCTAAAAATAAATTATATTCCTGTATACACAGAAATTTTGCAGTGCTCAGTTACAGCATTATTTCCTCAGAGCATTGCCAGCTCTTTGGTACAGTTCACATGTACCAGAACAGGTGAAGTGACAGAATCTTTCTAAACACTATACCAAAACAAAAGGAACACCATAAAGCCAAAAAGGAACACCAGAAACTAAGAACACTTCTTAGAAGGTAACTTCTCAGGGCTTCCCTGGTGGCCCAGTGGTTAAAAACCTACCTTGTAATGCAGGGGACACCCTTCAATCCCTGGTCTGGGGAGATCCCACGGGCTGTGGGGCAACCTAGCCCATGCACTACAACAAGGGCGGCACCCTAGAGCCCATGCTCCGCAACAAGGGAAGGCACTGCAGTGAGAAGTCAGCTCACCAAAACTAGAGAGTAGCCGCACTCTCCACAACTATAGAAAGCCTGCGCGCAGCAACAAAGACCCAGCAGAGCCAAAAATAAATAGTTTTTTAAAAAACAGATAATTTCTCTATTTACTCATTAAACCCACATTCTTCATGAAGTCTTGTTACTTTTATCTGGTCACAAACTACTCAGAGCCTAAAGGACCTTAGAGATCCAGTTCAGCATTTTGAAGTCATGGATAACAGAACATCAAGTTGTTTCAGAATTGTGGAGTTCCTTCACGCCAACTGTTCCACAGCAAACCAACCACTACCACGGCTTCACAGTTCACTTGACTAGATTTGGAGGGTAACTCACCTGTTTAGTTAGTGTCTGTGTGAGGATTGGAACCAGGTACTGTAGTGCTCCCTTGGCATAAAATTTGCTGGTGTGCTCAGGGGGCCGTCCTTGTTCTGCTGCCTGAAGAGAAACATAAAGCAAATTCGGATGGCAGCAAACAAACGATGAAGGTGTACCATATAAAGGCACACAGCGAGAGCTGCCCACGGGTCTGCACAGAGACACAGGGACATGGAGACTGCCCTGGTGGTCCAGTGGTTAAGGCTCCACGCTTCCACTGTAGGTGGCATGGGCTCCACCCCTGGTTAGGGAAGATCCTGCATGCCTTGAGGTGCGCTCCATCCCCCGCCAAGACATGTGAGTATATGGTAACACACAGCGTGAGTGGTCTTTGGAGGCACTCATTTTGTCTAGCTACTTCAGTGAGATTCTTTTAGGCCATACATAGAATGGACTTTAAAGGATCAAAGCAATCTTAAGAATTACATTCTTTTCGGATTCATTTCGATATCTGGCAAAACTAATACAATATTGTAAAGTTTAAAAATAAAATAAATAAATAAATTCCAAAAAAAAAAAAAAAAAAAAAAGAATTACATTCTTTTTTCACTAATTGACCTTTGGATAAAGAGATGTACTAAGCTCCCATAAGGAGGCCAAAAGTAAGACGGTGCTTTCTGAAGGACATAAAGACAATTAACGTTGGAAACAAAGCCGGAATTTTAATTTGCAAGTGCAGAACTAACCCCTTTCTCCATATCTAATTTCTTCACCAGAGTTGGTAAGCTATCAATTATACATCCCATCCTTGCATTAGGACTTCCGAAAGAAAATAATTCAGCATCAGATAGCATCTGGTTAAAATATGACTGCCTGCTGCCCCCTTGTGTTCACAGGACTAATATTTACAACAAATCCCAACTGGTAAAAATAGATGCCTCATGGCTTTGGCTAGTGAAAAAAAACAAACCCAAAATCTCTACAAATGGAGATACCTTCTAACCCCAGTCAGAATAAAGCTCTCCCAGAGGAGAAAAGTAACATCCACAAAAAAGGTAAGTCCCAAAACCCAGTCAGAATAACAGCTCCCACCACATCAACCCTCAGCTCACCTCTGAAGCTTCAATGGCCAAATCCATTTCCTCATCGCAGACGTTGGACCAGAATTCTATCCCTTGTAGGGCCACCTCATCAATGTCACTTTTCATTGCTTCAATTGTGATCTTAAGAGAGAAAACAAGATACCCCAGGTTCCAAATAAGTGCTGGTTCAAGTTCGACCCCTCCTACAACCACAGATATTCAAGTTTCAAAAATGTAGATTTATGAAAGCTAGGTCTGAAATGAAAGGCAGGAAGAAGAAACAGAGTTTTAAAATACACTCTTTTTATGAGTACAAAGTTAGCACAAGTTTTCTTGGCACACTGCTGATGAACTCAAATCTAATACTCAAGGAATTTCCTTGATTTCACAACATTAAATAAAAAAATTACAGAACCGACAGAACAGCATCTAAGAATAAGGGGCTTTTGCAATTAGCTATATGGTCAACTGCATAAAACGGAAGTACTTACTGCAAAAAGAGCAGGACCCATATATGTCTCCATGTACTGATAATATAAGGACATTATCTTCACCAGATTCTGTAAGGCAGCCACTCGTACCTGTGCAAACATCAGATTAAACCGTTTACTTCTTAGTTTAATAACAATGCAATCTGACAAAGGTAAATGAGTAACTGCTTCACTTAAGTGGGTCAATAATCTATAGGGTCAACTGAGGCATATTTGGGTAATATTTTCCTCTCCTTTTTTACTTTAAAGGTGTCTGTGAAACCCTTGGCAGGACTACTCACTATTGCCCTCAGACTGGATGTTACTTCCACCTGCTTCAAGGGTCAAGGTTTAGGTTCCTGAAGTAGAAAAGCTGTTTCAAAGGCTATAACAGAAAACGGGCCCTTGAACCCTACAGCAATTAAGTAGCAAGGCTGATCACAAACTATTTCTCCCTTAAATCTTTTTAAAGAGGGTGGCAACTTCTATCATGTTAGCTTTCCAAAGACTATTCTTCCCTCTTCTCCAACATATTGAATAAAAATTCTTTTATTAATAAAAGTATTAGTCAAATGCTATTTCTGAAGTCACCAGATTCCAATATTTCAAACTACTATGCTAGAGTGAGCATTTCCTAGCAAAGATAAAAGACATGACCTCACACTTACCCTCGTATCTGGACACTGTGTGGCTTCACAGACTACCTGCATAATAAAGTGCCTTTCGGACTGTAGAAGAACAAAAATAAAGAGAATTAGAAGTTTGCAGGTTTTCCTGGACACAGCAATGGGACTATGAGGACTCCAGTGTTTGTCCTGGTGTCTACTATTTGACCTGCCCTCTAAGGAGGTCCCTAATCGTTTAATCCCTCAAATGATCTTCACTAAAACAAGACTTGAAGAAGGAAGCAGATAGGAAAATGTAGGTCACAGGATTTAAATAAAGATGGTTAAAACAAAAAAAAATCATACATCAGGAAAACTCCTTTCCTTGCATTTAAAAGAGAATTCTTAATTTAAACAAACCCAGATCAAATATGGTAAAATATAGAAGACTAATGAATTTTGTTTGCTACCATCCTCTTTTGATATCTACAAGGAAAAACCCAGTTTTCCAAGCAATTAGAACTGCAGTTTGCTTTGGTTTCTTAGACATCCCAACTCTGTCCAATCTAAGGCCCCCCCAAAAAACCAGAAAGCCCAACTAGAGTTAAGAAATATACACAATGCTTTCAGACCATATCATCCAGCAATTCCACTTCTGGATAATATATCCAAAAGAACAGAAAACAACTTCTTAAAGACATATTTGAATACCCATATACATAGCAGCACTATTCACAATAGCCAGAAGGCAGAAGGAAGCAAACCAAATGCCCATCAACAAACAAATACAATGGAATATTATTCAGTTTTAAAAAGGATATTCTGACACATGCTGTAACAGGAATGAGCCCAAGACATAACGCTAAATGAAATGAGCCAGTCACAAAGACAAATCAAATCCTGTATGACTCTGCTAATATAAATTATCTACAGTAAACAGACTCATAGGAACAGAAAAGTAGAAAAGCTGGTTGCCTGTGACTGGGAAGGGGAAAACAGGGAATTAACAATTGTTTCAGTTTTGAAAGATGAAAAAAGTTCTGGAGATTGGCTGCAAAACAACGTGCACACACTTAACACTACTGAGCTATACATTTAAAAACGGTTAAGATGGTAAACTTTATTTTATTGTACATTTTAACACAACTAAAAATAAATAATAGAGGGAAATCAGTTCAAGTTCAGTCGCTCAGTCGTGTCTGACTCTTTGTGACCCCAAGAATCGCAGCACGCCAGGCTTCCCTGTCCATCACCAACTCCCGGAGTTTACTCAAACTCATGTCCATTGAGTCGGTGATGCCATCCAGCCATCTCATTCTCTGTCGTCCCCTTCTCCTCCTGCCCCCAATCCCTCCCAGCATCAGTCTTTTCCAATGAGTCAACTCTTCAAAATAGAATTTATATATTAATTTCCAAAAGCACCTTCCTATGGAAGTACGAAACAGCCTAATTTCCATAATTAAAGAAAAAAAAAACAACCCCAAGCATACTCACACTTTGGACTACAAAAGGGAAAACCTAAGCCTAGAAACATTTTAGATCACATTATTCCCAAAAGCCAAAGAGAAATGGCAAACACCTACTCCATGGCCATCTTTCACAAAACACAAATTTTAACTAGACTGGAAATAAATACTTCTAAACAAGATAGTACTTTCTGAATCATAACCTTAAAACAACACAAAACTTTCATTTAATTCCCCTGCCTCATCCTCTGAACCTATACTTTTTAATCAAAAGACACTTACCTCTTTGTCAAAGTTTGCTTTGGTGAACTCCAGTGAGTTCAGGAGTGCATTAGTAGCTGCTAGCTTCACATTATTACTAGGCTCTTCTTTCCTCATCCCCTGGATTATGGCAGTCAGAATCTCATTGGATTTATCCTGTAGCTGCTCTGGGTCCTGAAACAAGCAGAAGTGCAGTGAATATAATAATTGAGCTCATGACTAATCAGCAGTCCTTCTATTCAAGAGAGTATCATGAGACTTTCTCTGATCTTTCCCCAAACATTTCCATTTAAGGACAAACTACCTACAAAATATCCCAGGGTCTGATAGTCCAAACTTGAATTGGAACAAGTTAAACTCATCAACTTCATCTCCTGACTTCTTAGCATAATGACTCTGGGCACGAGGCAACGCTGGCTCCCCCCGCCCACCGTTCTGTGCACATGGAGATGGCAGTGTGGTGTTTCTTCCAGGCCATCTGTACCAACTGAAATAAAGCTTCAGAACATCTGAGGACCAAGGATCAACACCTGGGCACATCTACGGAGTCAGGTGCTGTGGACTGCTTTGCTTCATCAGATCTGTATATCAAAACTGATACCAATGGAGAAGGAAATGGCAACCCACTTCAGTATTCCTGCCTGGAGAATCCTATGGACAGAGGAGCCTGGCAGGCTACAGCCCATGGGATTACAAGAGTCGGACACGACTTAGCATCTAAACCAAATAAAATCTGAAGAAATAGAAAAAAAAAAACAAAAACCTGATACCAGGAGTGGTAATCTCAGCAGCAAGAGTCCTAGAAGTGCTGCATTTAACATTCTGTGTCATGGCTCCAGTGGTTAAACCAACCACAGCAAAAGTTAGCAAACTGTTTCTGTAAAATAGTCATCGAGAAAGTAACACAGCATTCCTGCTATATTGAGGATGTTCAGAAAGGGATTAGGTCAAGGAGAGGAAGCAGATTCTATGCCTCTCCAAACAGGGATTTTCATCTTGAGTTTGTGACCCTTAAAAGTCTCTTTCCTTTAGGGCATGATTAGCAATATGAGGATAAATTAACTATCCAAATATAGAAGTCTAACAAATAAAGCAGCCCTACTTTCAAAACACAGTGCAGTAGCTTGTTTTTTTTTTTCCATGATGATAAAGAATAATTCTAATACCATGCATGTTACAACTAGAGGGAATCAGCAGTACATAAGTTAGATACAGTACTTACTATATCTTGGCAAATGTAACCAATAGCTTCCAATGTTGACTCTTTCATGTGCTCTGTGCTGTTGGGGTTTGTGACATTGGCCACCAGCTGAGGAATGAGTTCTGGCCACTGGTTCACTGGGATCTCTGCACAAGCAATACCAGCCACACACTGCGAGGCAGAACTAGGCCGGTACGTTTCTGTGCCCAAAGTCTGCAAAACCTGTGTGGGGGCACACACACACAAAGACAGAAGATATCAATTCCTAATACTATTTGAACACATTGTGCCTACCAGCACACATCTTACATCAGTCTCTGAATTATCTTTAATACAGCGAAGCAGGAAAAGGCATACATAGCATAAGCCAACTATTGGGAATAAAGCTGGCCTCAATACCAAGAGCAGCATAATCAGCATTGCCCCAGAGCCTAGAAATGAAACCAATCACCCCCTATTTCCAAATAGAATCTCCAAAGCCAGAGACCTCACCTCAATTTTCAACACAAGGTAAGAAAGTAGCAAAGGCACAAGTATAGACAAAGAATGAAGCCACAATGACCCAGAGTTAATCATTACCATGATCAGCTAATTCAGTCAATGAACTCACTAAGACTCACCAGTCCACTCAAAAAGGCAAACAGTTAACTGTTCCTGGCATGAACACAGGACAAAGAGTAGCTGCCAGACATTCAGGCCAGCTCTGCTGACTGGGTCAGGTCACTTAGTATCCTGCTTTGTAGCTAATAATAATGAACTCCCTCCTATCTTTCCCCCTTATATGGTATATCATCAGCTCAGTAACAGTCTGACTGATTGTAAATGAAGGTTTTGCTCTCTAGGCCTACCAGAGCTAGACTGGACTTTAACAAAATCTGTGTGTCAAAGACATGGGTAGGGAGCAGGGATGAGATGAACTGTCCAAAAGGGCAGGGGGTGAACAGGTATTAATCCAAGTCAGACTAAGAAATCATAAGGTACCTTCATGTTGTATTGCACCAGCTCCTAGTACATATGGAATGCATACTGAATCCCAGTCTCTGTGTTTATCTTCTCTCCTTTAAGTTGCTTCCAGAAGACCATTAATTAATATTACCTCAGGTGCTTTAAAAACTAAATGTCTAACTCTTGAGTACTAAAAGTTATTTAACCAAGGGTGACCCTAATGGTAATACTCAATTATCAGAAATAAGAGGAGTAAGAAATTAGCTCTCAACTCTGTCCAAGACCCAGATTTCAAAAAAAGAAATAACCACCAGCACTGAGAGTATTACCAGATGTGCTATGAAAAGGAAAAAAAGCCCTAAATAACTGCTATTACCTTTCATGCACAAAAGCTCAATAATGCTGATAGAAATTCTTACTCAAAATTTAAAAAAAAATTCTGGGGTTAAGATTGATGTGCCCCACCCCCAATTACAATTCTGATCATGTCTTCTCCCATTTACTACTGTGAAATTTGAGGAAAATGAGAAATTGAATAGTAAATATCAAGATTTCCAGTCATTAATGGGATAAACTTCATTGATATCAAATTACTGAGAAGAAGATTAAAATGTTATTATATAAGCAAACTCAAGTAGATAGAAATAGCTCTACATATTCCAAAGAAGATTCAAAATAAGTTGGCTTTTGTAACCCAGTTTTTTGTCATCAGTTCCTCCATGCAAGACTAGAGAAAGAGGTACATAATTAGAAACAAGTTACTGCTGCAAAGGGCACTAATTTACCTAATGCTGACACCCAGAACCAGGAAACAGAAAATACGATATGCAGAACCATGACCAGCACAAGTACAGACGCAGGAATACTCTCAATGGCTTCCCATCAAATAGCAGGGCCCATCTGACTGCACAGATTCTTGACTTACTACTCTTTGCACCTTATTCATGTAAGACAGGCCACTAAAGATCTAATTTTTAAAAAGCATATATATATACATATATTCTGATACTCTGCTGTGGCAAGAATTATGGATTTCTAATTCAACAAAAAACTCAAAAGAACCCCATAATGCACAGACAGCAACAAGGGACATTCAATTTTACTTTTAAAAAAACAAAAACAAAAAACCCATCTGCTAACTCTTAAACACTGACAAAAAGCCAGATACTTCTAAAAGTTTCTCATAATTTGCTAAATAGATAACAACAAGATTAAAGTCATAATCTTATTTCATAAACTCTTTGGGCTTGAAAGGCCCAAGAGATCATTTAATTCCCCTCCTGACCACACAGTGAAATGCCTAACCCACTAAACACTGAGAATTATCTACAGTAGATGTTCAAGAAAAGCTCCATGCTAGTTAACTAAGGAAGAATCACTTGGAAAAAGACTGTATGAGAAAAACTTAAATACAACTTTCATCTTCAAATTTAAGTCCCCCAATCAATTATTACACTGTCAGCCCTATCCCAAGTAGATGACAAAAGAACCCACATTCCCTAGGCTAATATGACCAAAGGGAGATGAAAGTTACTTACATAATTCTTAACTTCCCGTCGAGCATTAGCATCAATAGCTAGCCACCTCTGCTGATATTGTGCCTTAATATCTGGATCTTTAGATGTCAAAGAGTTCTTGATTTGTAGACCAGCTGCAACTCTGGCAACTTGACTGTTTCCTGGATTTGCCAGCACTCTGGACAGTTCCACAAGGAAAGTGGGCTGTTAAGAGATGTGAATAAAATACCTCTTAGGAATTTCACCAATTGAGAATAGCACCAAAAAAACTGGGGAAAACCTAAAAATTTTAGGACATAACATAATGTCTCAGAAAAATGCCAAAATATTTACTTCAAGATTCCTAAAAAAACATTACTTGGTACATAAGGAAGTCATCCATCTTCTCACACAGACTCAGCATTTAACAAGGAGATACAGCTTAGTGCCCAAATCTTCACATTAGATCCCCCAGAATTAAAACAAGTTTGACAAACTGGTAGTCAGAGGATTCTTCTACATGCCTAGAATAGTATCTGGTACCTCAGTAAATTATACTTATTAACTTAATATGTTATGATAGGGTAGAAAGTAAAGTTGTTTAATTTAGATTTTAAAAAACCTTAGTCCAAAAAGAATGATATTCAAGGGTAGCTTTTGATCCCATGAAAGCATGCATAAGAGAGGGAAGTACTTCTAAATCTAAAACAGACTTAGGAGGCTAATCTTTAGTTTTAAGTGCTTCAGCAAGAGGATAACAATGTAAAACATATATATAAGGAAAAAGCAATAACAAGTATTTAAAAATAGGGGGCAACTGAAAGGATAAAAATGTCAAGGAAAATGACTTTATGGTTACCACACTAAAGGTTCCTATTCATTTTGGTCTTGAGTTGTTTAAACACAGTGGATTTTTAAATCCACTCAACCTTTTGTACTGCAGAGGTCCCCAAAACTACTCCTTTGGTTTAAGTATCTTAATACACATTACTCTTCCCCACAAAAAGCTTTCTCCAATGGAAAAGTTAACAGGAAAACCCAAAAGCAGACAGTTTCTTACCACTAACAAGTTCCTTAATCACAGTGGAAGATAATTCTTAAAACTTTCATTAATTAAAGAATGTTAGGAACATTGGGAACAAGACAAAATAAATGTTAGAAATAAGAAAAGGCTTCTTGCAAATTTAGCAAAACCAGAAAACAGAAATATATATACCAAAGGTTTCATACTAGTGGATAAAAATCTTTTCTATGGAAAGTTAAGGATAAAAAGATGAGCAACAAAAACTAGCATACAGAAGGGGGGGGGACCCACAAAACACAAAAAAGCCTAGCTTGTATAAAATATAAATACTCCTTGTCACTGTTTTTGCTTGTGTTATTTTGCATAGATAACACAAAAGAACACATCTGGTTACAGTGTTCTTTACCTCAAACCATGTCTAGTATCACTGAGCCTTTTCTCTGCTCCCCATCCCCCCAGCAGGAGGGAATACACTGGCACACAGGCTGTTTCAACCAATTCATCTAACAATTCTTATAGAGAGGTCCAGTCTCTAGTGGGCTTAACATTCATTTTTCCCTGTACCCCTTAAATTCGAAAATATGATAAACGAGGAACTTTCCTCTGTGATTTCCTCTGGAAACAGGCCCGATCTCAAGGATGGGCCTCAGCCTGTTATCTGGGTGCAGATTTAGTCTCTACTGATTGAAGGGAAGGGGGGACCTGGGAGAGGAATAACCAGTCAAGAGAGGGAGAAACATTGCCGGAATGGGTTAAGAGGCATTCAGGTGCAGGCCTGGCCATGAACATAGATTAAGGGAGACTGGAAAGGTGGAGCTCTGCAAGTACGTAGAAAATCATAGGGGCCAAGGGACAGGAAGGAGAAGCCGGTCCTGATCCGAACAGGGCGGGCAGCGGGGCTCGGAGCTTCCACATGGCCCCTAGGCCCGGCTCCCCCACCCCCACCCTTGCTGAACACGCAGCGCGGCGCAACCTAACTTCCCCTCCCTCCCTCTTTCTCCCTCCTGCCGCACCGCCGCCCTCAGGCCGCGCGCCGATTGGGCGGCAGTCACCCCGGCGCGCCGCGCCATTGGCTAGATGCCGGGGCCCGGGGCGGGACACACCCACCGGCTTCCCGATGGCGGGGTTAGGTTGGACCGGGGGGGGGAGGGGGACGGGATGGGGCGGGGTGGGTTCCCGAGGCCTGGGCCTCCGGGAGGGCGGGAAGGCCCGCACGCAGGGGATGGGGAGACGGGATGGGGCACGGTGGGGTGGCACGCACCAGGTTCTCCACGGCCGCACGCTCCAGGAACTTCTGCGCCGCTTCCAGTTCCAGCCGATCTGGGGGGAAGGAAAGTGGGAAAAGGGCCAGGGTCAGAGGGGCCAGGGTTTCCCCTCCCCCCACCCAATCACCTCAGCCCGACCCCCGGCCCCCGCGTCCTACCAGGAGACACGGTCTTCTCGAGGATGGTGATCAGCTCCATGGCGAAGGTGGTGGCGGCGGCGACTCCTCCTAAGACGACGGCCCGGCCTCTCGGGCGGCGGCTCTTAACTGGGGATGGGGGTTGGGGGTCGGGTGGGAAGGGAGGGTGGGGTGGGGGGCGGGGGTCACCACAAGCCCATTCACCGGCTCCCTCTTGGTAGTCGCTCCAGCTCCCCTTCCTTCCTCCTTTCCTTCCTCCCTCTTCCTAATTTGCTGCTGGCGGCGGCGGCAGCTGCTCCTCTGACGGCGGGGGAGGGACCCCGGGGGCAGCTCAGAGCGCCGCTGGTGCTCGGGTGGCGGAGGGAGAAAGAAGGGAAGGGAGGCGGTAAGTGAACGGCGGCTCGCAGGGAGGGAGAAAGAGGGAGGGAGGAAGGCGGAGGGATATTCGGCCGGACCTCTCCGCGGCGGCAGCGCGCTCCATGTCGATTGGTTGCCGCCGTGGCCACGCGGAATCCCCAATTGGCCAGGCGGTCAGCGTTGAGGGGCCGCCCTGCGCCCATTTGCCCGCTGGTTTCAAGGCCCGGGGTTGGCTGGGCGGGCAGCAGAATGGGACGCGCGGATTGGCCGAGAGGAGGGACATTGGGGTGAGGCCGGCTAGAGCCGGCCACTGATTGGATTGGCCTGCTAAAGGCCTTGAGCTCGGGCCGGCTGGCCGCTGAGAGGAGGATGGACCGAAGGTAAGACTCCGGACCCGCGTGATTGGCTGGGATACTAGACGTTGATAGGATAAGGCACCCGACAAAACTGGGGAGAGGAGTTCGGGGTCGGGGCCGCGGAAAGGCGGGAGTCGACCCAAAGCTTTAGAAGCCTGGCGCGGGGCACGACGGGACGCCCCCGGGAAGAGGCGGAGCCGTGTCCAGGCTGCGGTTGAGAAAGCGGCGTCACTCGGAGGGGCGTGTTGAGGGTTTCGCGGGCTCGAGCGGGGGAGGGGGGACCGTTAAAGCCCTGCACCGCGCCCACAGGAAGCTGCTTTAATGGCTAGGCCTACTTGGTACCAGGCTCTCTGTTGGGAAGGACCTTGAAGACCGTGCGGTTCAACTTGCAATTTGCTGATGTGGAAACTGAAGCCCAGAGAGGGTATGCAACCTGTCCAAGGTTACTCAGCCGATTAGTGGCCTGATTGGGACTGAGTTCGAGCACTCTTCACTGTCCTTATCCTTACAGGCCACTCCAAGGAGGTGAATACTAATGCAGTCCCTTTAGACCTACTTCTAGATTGAGGCCTGTGCTGTTACAAGGTCAAGCTTAACGTGGGTTGGATATTGGGATTCCTCCTAGATCCGCATCCATAGCTATCAGATACTTGAAGGAATAGAAATGTTTCATCCTGCGAAGGTGCTCCTATTGTAAAGTTCTGGTTCCGTGAACCAGAAAGAATGTGTGTACAGGCATAAAGTTCTTAGCCTTTTTTAGTTACAGCCCTGAAAAAAACTAATGAAAACTTTTCCCTAGCAAAATGCACATAAAGGAAAGGTGCGTACAGTTTCTTGACTTCCTTTACATTGGTGTTGAGGCTCTGGGTGAAGAATTTCCTGAATTGTTAACATTTGCATCGTTTTGGCCTAGGGTTAATTGGATGTAGCTAGCTTATAGAGCTCTTTACCATATAACTTGAGCCTGTGGGATAATTTCCCCTACTGTAGCCATATTGGGAAAACCTAAGAGCAACACCGTCCTTGCTGAGAAGTTCCAGCCAAGTTAGGACGTTTCCTGCTAGCCTAGCGGTTAGAATTAAATGCTTTCACTGCCACGGCCTGGGTTCAGTCCCTGGTCGGGAGAACTGGACACTCCACAGGCGGTGTAGGGCAGCCAAAAAAGAATCAGGAAAATTAGCTAGCTACCTTTAACCCTTAAGAATGAAGAAGAGGTCTTTCTCTGCCAGAAATAGCACATTTCTGCAACTGGAAGTATGGGGACACCTCCCTTACCCATCCTGTGACTAGTTAATTTCTGATGATTTAGCAGTCCTAATCTCAGCCTTTTGCTTCATAGCAGTCCTAATCTCAGCCTTTTGCTTCATCAATCAGCTGATGCAGAACTGCCCTGTGTGTGTAACTTTATTAGGAATCAGTGAAGGTTAAGTGAGATGACATCTGTGAAAACCTTTCAATTGTCTTTATGAGGATTACCCATGTTACAAATGATCCACAGTTCTGTTCCGCCTACTTTTTCCTGGCCTTTTACCAGTTTGCCCCTCTGCTCAGCATCAGTCATGATTCATGATACTACCAGTGAGGGCAAACGGATTTTCAGGTAGCTGGAATAAAATGCTAAGAAGATAAATGTTTTGTAGCAAAGTTCCAGTCAAACATAAGACCCTTAACATAACCAGCTGATTTTTTTGTTGAACTAAGATAGGTGCTATGTAGTCCCTGTCAAAAGCACTCAGCACTATCATGCATTCAGCAGATTTACTGAGGCACTTAGCACTCATTTACTGCCTGAGTTCATGAACCACCTCTGCCACTTCTTAGCTTGTGTGATTTACTTTGCTTATATGTAAAATGGGGCTAATAACTACCTGCTTCATAGAGCTTCTGGGAGGTCTTAGTGGGTTGGTAAGTCCTAGGATCACTGCCGGCATAATATATATGTTATATATACATTAGCTATTGTTTATGTAGTGTGTATTTTGTAGTAAGCAAGTGGTTCTTGGTCCTTGGCCTGTTAGGAAAGGCCTATTAATTTAATCAGTTAATCTCATAAATAAATGTAAAGTTGTGAAAGTGAGAGATATCAAAGAATGACCCAGCCAGGAGGCTCAAGGAAAGAAAGTTCACCTGAGAAAGGGAAGAGAGTTACTCAGATGAAGAAGGGAGGAACTCTGTGTGCAAAGACCCTGTAGTGGGAGGGAGCTTGGGGATTATAAGGAACTGCAAGAAGGCCAGTATGCCCAAAACATCGGGAACAGGGGATGGCGATAAAGCTAATGTGCAGAGTAGGGGAAAGACCATCTGAGACCCTTGAATGCCATGCAGATGCTTTTGTCTATATCCTAAGACCAAAGGCAGCTACTCAAAGGTTTAAAAAAGGTTGGTGATAGTAATGTAGAAGAGCAGATGCAAGGAAACCAATTAGGAGGCCATTGTAATAATCCTGATACAAGATGTTACTTGTAAAATGGAGAAGGGTAGAAATAATAGTGGAAATAGAAATGGTACTGAACTTGGAAACTGATTGAAGATTTCTGGGTGGTGATGCCACATGCGGTGTTATGAAGTAGGAGGAATTGGCGGCAGTGCGGTTTAGTAGAATGTGGAGAGGTACACAGGCGCTTCAGGTTGTATCTCTTGAACTCTGAATGGAGTACATGGGTTTTAATAGGCTATTCTCTATAACTTTTTGAATATCAGGAATATTCATGTCCAATAAACAAATTCTGAAATTAAAGAGAGAAACTGGATTTCAGTCTTACTCTTCCACTTCCTGCTGTCTAATTTTGAGCAAGTTACTTAATTCCTTAGGCCTGTGAAATGGGAGACTCTGGCACACCACTGGCTGGACTGAGCATGAATGGGAGCTGTGGAGTGCTTGGTGCAAGTATCTCATTCTGGAATATGTTCACCAGCATATGTTAAACAAGTGAATTGGTGAATGGATGGGATCAGATGGCACTCCAGGCCCAGTCTCCCCACTAACCCATAGAGCTTATATGTGAGGCGACTGGCTGCAAGGGGAGAAGCTGTCAGACTGTGACCTGATGCCTTTTCCTCCTAAGCAAAGCTGGCTGACCTCAGAGGGGCACATGCATCATATCCTTTCAGTCCTTGAGAAGTGACGGTCTAGCTTTGTTAAAGGCACTTTATAACATGTTACACTTCATCCTCTCTTCCAGTGTTCTCCACACTAGCACCCATGTGTACCGTTGGGCTGATCGAGGCAGCTGTATCTCTTCGTCCTTCAGAAATGATCTCTGTCCTAGGCCTGTGCCTGCTTGGCGTTCCCTCCTCGTCTCTCCCAGTCCTCAAGTCACGCACAAGTTTGTGTCTTTGACCATTCATTCCAATACATGAATTTATTAGATGTACCCCGTACCTCCCAGGTTATTTCAGGTGTGACATGGGGATGTGATGTCCATAAGAAACGTGCAAACCAGATGTGGTCGTGGAGCTAAAATATCAGAGGAGGAGGAGAATTTTTTTCTGGCTTATGAGAATACTTAGTAGACAAAGGGTCTTTGAGCTGAACCTTGAAGGATTGGAGAACTTCATAAATAGATTGCAATGAAGCCTTCTCTAAGATAGTGCACATTTATATCTTCCCTTATTAACTGTCATCTTGGAAATGCTTATTTGATGCCTCTGTGTCTCAGTTTTCTCATCTGTAAAATGGGGATAATAGTTTTAGCCAGGGTTGGCTTATGGGTGTGAGACCTGTACAGCCACATGTGTGCCTAGAAATGTTGGCCCCTCACTATGGTTTAATGCTCCGCTGTCACCATGTTGAAATTCTTAATAATTTTTTAACGAGGGACCCTGCAGACTGTGTCCTGATCTTGCTTTATAGGATTACTGCAAAGTCCTAAGAAATTTAATACTTGTGAATTTCTTAGAACAGTGAGGGCCCAGCATATGATGAGGTTTCAGTAAGCACTAGCTGTTACTGTTACTATTATCCTCTGAACTCTTGTAACGATATAGCTCACAGTGTACCTTATAATTTTTTAGCATATAAATAACCAACAGAGGGCTTCCCTGGTGGTCCAGTGGCTAAGAATCTGCCTTGCAATGCAGGGGACACTGGTTTGATCCCTGGTTCAGGAGGATCCCACATGCTGAGGGGCAGCTAAGCCCGTGTGCCGCAACTACCAAGCCTAGGCTCTGGAGCGCTCCAGCCACAACTGCTGAAGCCCATGTGCATAGAACTCGTGCTTCTCAACAGACAACAAGAGAAGCCGTCGCATCAAGAAACTTGCACGCTGCAACTGGAGAGTAGCTGCCCGCTCACCACAACTTGAGAAAAGCCTGTGCATGCCAGTGAAGACCTAGCACAGCCGTAAATAAAAGTAAATATTTTTAAAAGTAAATAATCAGCAGGGATTTTGGGGGGCAGGCGGGGGTGGGGCGGAATCTTCCCTGATCTGGGATCAAACCTGTGCCCTCTGCAGAACTGTGGAGTCTTCACTACTGGACCACCAGGGGACTCCAACCACCAGCAGATGTTTTCCAGTGCCTGTTCTATAACGGTACTGGACGGGTCACAGAGATGAATAGGACAGTATTTCCTCCACTAGTTGATGGAATAAGGCATGTATGTTAAGCATACCTAGTTAGTAATAAGTAATGTGTCATACGATGAATATAGAAATTTTTTAAAATAGATTTTTGGGTTCCACCTTCAGAGAACCTTATTAGTAGCTCTGGTATGGGACTTAAGAATCAGTTCCCCAAGTGATATTTTTTGGGGGCAGCATGAGGGGAACTGTGTTGGGTCGTCCTTGTGGCATGCAGGCTTTTCTGTAATTGTGACATTTGGGGGCTTTTCTCTAGATAACGTCATGCAG
Organism: Bubalus bubalis; assembly: GCF_019923935.1. NCBI lineage: Eukaryota > Metazoa > Chordata > Mammalia > Artiodactyla > Bovidae > Bubalus > Bubalus bubalis. The sequence goes on along the minus strand of NC_059159.1, from coordinate 24,283,937 downwards.
GCTTATCACCCTCAGCATGTGGATCTTGGTTCCCCACTCAAGATCAAACCTATGTCCCCTCCCTACATTAGAAGGTGGATTCTTAACCATTGGACCATCAGGGAAGACCCTTCCCAGATGCTTTTAATGAACAGTCAAGTTTTGAACCATGGGCATTAATGCCAAGGAGGAGATGGTGGAGTAGAGGCAAAAAGCTTGGCATTGGAGTTGGTCAGGCTGGGGTTCACCTTCTACCATCTACTAGTTTTGTTACTTTGCATAGTTACTTAGCTTTTCAGTTTCCTCATTTGTATACATTAAAAACATTACTTTAACAATGAAGTTTTAGGGACTTCCTTGGTGGTCCAGTGGCTAAGACTCTGAGCACTGGGAGTTCAGAGTCTAGTGCAGGGAGCTATTAATAGATTCCACAAGTTCACATGCGGAAACTAAAGATCTGCATGCCCAGTGCAGCCAAATAAATATTTTTAAAGAAATAAGTGAAGATTAAATTTTAAAATGGTTGAAAAATCTGAGCACATAGTGGACACTTAATTATGTGCTTTTTCCTCTAGAAGTGGGGCGATGGTATCCCAGGAAGAAGCAGTCACAGAGGACTTCCTGGAGGAGAGGATAATCCACCTCCATAAAAGCAGTATGGTTTTGATGGGGAGAAAGTGTGATTACACACTTTAGTAATAGCCAAGATATTAGGTGAATATTAGAGGAATGCTAAGTCACAAAATAATTGATGGGATTTACTGACTGATTAAACAGGAGAGAGAATGCAAGGTGAATCCTCAGTCTTCAGCCTTAAGTATTTTTGAGAGTAGTCACTTTAAAAACAATATCCTATATGTGAGCCAAGTTGGTGCAGGAAGGTGGGGTAGAGGATGGGGGAGGGGTCATGTATCCAGTTTCAGAAACATTTAGTCTTTAAGGTCATAAGGGGACAACCAAGGGAAACTACATTCTCTCTCTTTCTTTATGTCTCTGTCTCTCTCGCGCGCGCGCGCACACACACCTGAGCCCGTGGTATTGGAAGCGCAAAGTCCTAACCTCTGGGCCGCCAGGTAATTCCCAGAGACTGTATATTCTTGATCTGGGAGAAAGGCTGAAGCTTAGGAAATAAGTTAGAAATCAATAGTTCAGAAACAATCATCGAGCTCCCAAGAATAAATTATGCCTTGGAGGACATAGGAAACAAAAGCAATAAAGAGATTTGGGGACTGGAAATGGTGTTAAAAACTAGTGGGCACTAAATGTGAGAGGGAGAAGAGAAGGAACAGCAGAAGTAGAAAAAGAAATGGGGAGGGGAGTGTCCATAGCTGTGGTGGTCTGAATGTCTTCTCTAAAGGATGTCCAGATGCTATCCCTGGAGCCCAAGAAAATGTTACTTTACCTGGTAGGAGGTACTTTGCAGCTGTGGTTAATTGTGGGAACTGGATTGTCTCAGTGGACCCACTGTAATCACAATCCTTAGAAGAAGGAGATAGGAGGATGAGTGTCAGAAAAGGAGAGGTGATGGCAGAGGTGAAGGCCTGAGTGATGTGGGGCCGTGAGCCAGGGAATGTCAGCAGCCTCTGAAAGCTGGAGGAGGCAAGGAACAGATTCTCCCTAGAGCTTCCCAAAAGAAAACAGTTCTTTTTTTAAAAGTCTTTATTGAATGTGTTACAGTATTGCTTTTGTTTTACCTTTTGGCTTTTTGACTGCCAGGGTTGAGGGATCTGAGCTCCCCCACCCGCCGCACTGGCAGGTGAAATGTTAATCACTCGAGCACCAGCAGCCCCAGGAACACAAATCTGCTGACTCACTGGACCTTCTTTCAGCACTGGAAGAGAATGAATTTGTGTTGCTGTAAGCCACTAAGTCTGTCATTTGTTACAGCAGTGATAGGAAACTACAGGGGTTAACGGAAAACAACCTGAATTCCCAGCAGTGACGAAGTGGTTAAGTAAGTTACAGTACATTACTGTGGTGGACTGTTGTAGTTAGCCATTAAAAAGTATGCCGTTAAAGATCATCTAACAATATGGGCAGTGTTCATCATAGATTGCTGAGTACAGAAAGCAAGTAAAAATATTGTAGCTATTTATGTGAAAAATTCATCAAGAGGTACACTTAAGAGTTACACATTTTTTGCACTGAACGTAGGCATGGTATACCTCAATAAAAAAGTTTTGCAGATATTATATAGATGTCCTGTTTTGTTCCAAAAAGAGAAGTGTATTAAACCTGTATTAAACCACTGTATCTGAATAGGAAAAAGACTGAGACTGTATAAACCATATGTTAATAATGGCTACCTCTGGGTGGCAGATTACAGATGATTTTTATATTTTTTATTTCTGTGAATTCCAGTTTTTCTTCAGTGAACAGGTATTACTTTTGTGATCAAAAATTAGTTTTTAAAAATCAAGGAAAATGGGTAGGGGGAAAGTCTGAAGAAAGATTTGTATGCTCAAGGGCAAGGGCCCTGGAACGCCTGGCACAACCAGGCCACTATCAACAATTTTCTGCAAAATAGGTGATTTAAAAAAAAAATTGTATCCCCTCCACCCCCAACAGAAAGGAATTCAATCCTGGGGACAAAGAAGGAAGAAGAACAAAGGCAAGAATATAGAGGTAAAAGCTTCCTGGATCCTGAGCTGGGGCCTCTGAGAGATGGGGGAAGTAGAGCAGACTGTCTTCAGGAAGTAGAGCCTAGCCCCTGCCCTCTCCTGTGTTGACCAGAGAGCGAGCCTGGAGACAGACCACACACCCTCAGCTGCTTTCTTCTTTCATTTTCAGTCCTCCATTATTTCCTTCCTGTTTTTTTTATAATTGTATTTCTGTATGGCTGTGCTGGGACTTTCTCTAGTTGCAGTGAGCAGAGGCTACTCCTCATTGCGGTGCACGGGCTTCTCATTGTGGTAGCTTCTCTTGTTGCAGAGTATGGGCTCTGGGTGCATGGGTTTCAGTAGTTGCGGTTCCCAGGCTCTAGAGCACGGGCTCAATAGTTGTGGTGCACAGGCTTAGTTGCCCGGCAGTGGGATCTTCCCAGGCCAGGGGTCTCCTGCATTGGCAGGCAGTTCTTTACCACTGAGCCACTAAGGGAGACTCCTTTGTTCTTTTCCTAGTTATCAAAATAATACATGCTTCTCATTGGAGAAATTTGAAAAGGCATGAAAAGTTAAGCAGAAATCACCTGTAATCCCAAATTATAATACCAGTGAAATATTGGCGTATTTTTCAACATAGTTCAATTTTAAATGAAAATCAAAATATTACTATGTAACATTTTTGTAAACCCTGCTCCTCCCCCCAAAAAAGTACTTTTAAGAATTTTTAATTGCTTGATATCATTGTCAGATTGTGTTAAAAAGTAGTATATGAACTAAACATATTTGAACTGACTCCAGTTGGGTTTTCATGCTTGGAATGCAGATGGAGAGGTAAGTAAAGGCTTTTAACGTTGACTTAAGCTTTTTAAAAATGTACCAATAAAATAAGGTAAAAATTGAAAATCACCGAGTATGCCCAATGGATCACAAACCCTGAGGCTCACTGAGGCTGCTCCTCCTGGCCAGGTGTTACAGGGAATCCTGTGTTCTGGGCCAGCACCTTCTAATGTTCTGTTCTTTTTTTTTTATTTGGTTGAGTACATACTCAATTTTGATTATATGCTTCGTTGTTTTAAGAAAAGGCGAGCTGTCTTGTGTGTCTCCTTTATTCTTACAGGTTTCTGATACCAGATGTGTGGGAGTCTCCCCCCCCCTCCCCCCCAGCAATTCTCTGACAGGGTTAATTTAACTCAGTTCTGACGCTGTCTACCTGGAGATAGAGTCAGCTCCCTCCGGTTAAGGGTGCGCTACTTCCCAGGTGGCACAGTGATAAAGAATCTGCCTGCCACTACAGGAGACGCAGGAGACATGGGTTCAATTGCCTGGTCAGGAAAATCCCCTGGAGTAGGAATGGCAATCTACTCCAGTATTCATGGGCAGAGTGGGAAATTCTGTGGACAGAGGAGCCTGGCGGGCTACAGTCCATGGGGTCACAAAGAGTCAGACATGACTGAGCACAACACAGCAACTCACGAGATTACCTCCCACTTCAAATGTTGATCATAAGTAGTAGGCCCCCAGGTTACCCACAACTTCTGACTTGGCTACAAATCTGAGACTTCCATGACCCCTCCTTGGGATCTCTAAATTTGCTAGAGAGACTCACAGAACTCAGGGCAACACTTAAATTTACCAGTGCATTAAAGGATATGATAAAGGATACAGATGGGGCTTCCCTGGTGGCTCACAGGTTCAATCCCTGATCCTGGAAGATCCCACATGCCGCAGAAGACTCTACATCCTACATCCCACCTAAGCCCCTGCACCACAACTGTTGAGCCTGTGATCTACAGTGTGGGAACTGCAACTTGGTTGCAAACCTGTGGTCTGCAACAAGAGAAGCCGCCTAAATGAGAAGCCCTGGCAACCACACCTAGAGTAGCCCCCACTCTCTGCAAACTAGAGAAAAGCCCATGCAACAACAAAGACCCAGCACAGCCAAAACTAAATAAAATTATTTTTTAAGGAACTTCCCTGGTGGTCCAGTGGCTAAGACTCCATGCTTCCAATGCAGGGCCCAGGTTCTACCCTGCATTAGGGAACTAGATCCACATGCCGCAGCTGAAGGTAGTACATGCCACAACTAAGACACAGTGCAGTGAAATAATAAAAAAAAAATTTTTTTTAAGGATACAGATTAAGAGATCGATATATAGGGGGAGGTCTGGGAGGGTCTGAACACGGGAGCTGTTAGGGTGTATTCACTTCTCTGGAAGCTCCCAAACCCCTTACTATTAGGATTTTTATAGGGGCTTCCTCATGTAGACTGCGCTTCCCTGATAGCTCCGTTGGTAAAGAGTCCACCTGCAATCCAGGAGACCCTGATTCAATTCCTGGGTCAGGAAGATCCGCTGGAGAAGGGATAGGCTACCCACTCCAGTATTCTAGCCTGGAGAGTTCCATGGACAGTATAGTCCATGGAATCACAAAGAGTCGTACACAGCTGAGCAACTTTCACGTAGACATGATCAACTGTTAATTCCATTTCCATCCCCTCTCCTGTATTTAGAGAAGTTGAAGGTAAGAGGCAGGGCTGAAAATTCCGAGCTTCTAATTATGTTTTGGTCTTGTGACCAGTCACCATCCAGGAGCCCATACAGAACAAAAAATGTTCCCAATGTAAGCGCTTCAGATTTATAAGGGTTTTCAGGATCCCTGTGTCAGGGATGGAGTATAGTATCTTTTGTCCTCTATTAGACTATAACTAAAGGTTTATCAGCCTTGGAGCCATTAATATTTTGGACCAAATAATTCTCTGTTGTGGGAGGCTGTCTTGTGCACTGCAGGGTCTTTCAGCTAACTTACAGTATTGCGTCCCCCGTCCCTGTCCCTGACCATCGGATGTCTCTCCAGGGCTTCCCTGGTGACTCAGTGGTAAAGAATCCACCTGTCAGTACAGGGGACATGGGTTTGATCCTGGTCCTGGAGGATCCCACATGCCACGGGACGGACAACTGGGTGCATGAGCCACAGTTACTGAGCCAACACTGTAGAGCCCATGAGCAGCAACTACTGAACCCCAGTTCCACAACAAGAGAAAACCACAATAATGAGAAGCCCAAGCACCGCAACTGGAGAAGACACAGCAACGAAGACTCAGCACAACCATAAATAAATAAAATCTTGAAATGTCTGCAGACCTTGCTAATTGTCCCCTGGTAGCAAAAATTGCTCTCCTACCCCTGCAGTTATGAACCACTGCTCCTTGACATCTAATAAATGCCTGTATTCCATATAGTTAAGTTTATTGTCCAAACAGTATCATTGCCTCATGAGAGTAATAGCTAATCTTTATAAAGCCTTTGCTCTTTGTAGTATTCTAAGATCTTTACATGTATTAACTCATTTTATCTTCAGAACAACCCTGTGAAGTAGGAACTGTTATTCCCTTTTTACAGTCAAGAAAGCAAGGCTCAAAAGTAGTTTGGTTAATTGCTCAAGGTCACCCACCTGCAAAGTAACATCTGGGATTTGCCTACCCAGGCAGTGCAGCTGCAGATTCTGGACTCAAACCATTTTGCTATCTACTGCTTTTAAATACAAAAGAAACTAACTTAAAAAAAAGCCAAGCGTTCTGCCTGCAGAATTTGCATAGGCGAACACAAGCTAAAAATAAAATTCCTATTTTGCCTTTTTCACTAAACATAGCAAAGCATTTTGCCATGTTGCTAAAATCTGATAAATTATTTGAATGGCTGCATCATATTCTGTCAGGAAGATAGACAATAACGTGACCAGTCCTTTCTCATTGGGCATTGTGGTCTTTGCTGATACTTCATTTGAAACATTAAAGTCAATTTTTAAAGTATAACTTGCAAGCAATAAAGTGCATCCATTTTAATGGTACAGCTTGAAAAGTTTTGACAAATGTTGCAACCAGCACAAGATACAGGACATTTTCATCACCTTTGTTCCTCTGTAGTGGTGTGATGAAGCTGACTGGTACCCTAGTACCAGCTCAGGAGAACCAATTTTATGTACATCTCTTCTCAGGTCTACATTTAGTGATATCACATAAGTAGCTCAAAAGTGGCCATGGTGGGAATATTTATACCACAGAAATTGGTACAGTGCCACAAATCAGGGCTTAAAAATTTTTTTTTAGAACCAGTTTACCTGGTTTTAAATTGTGCCTCTTTGCAGTCAACTCTCCCATCTTCAACCACAGTCTGCTTTCTGGCATCTTGCATTTTTATAGATTTATTTAAATGAAATCATGCAGCACGTACTCTTGTGCCTACCTTCTTTTGTTCAACTTTTTTCTTATTTTTGGGATTCATCAGCATTGTGGCACATAGCAACAGTTCATTCCTTTCTATTGTGTTCCATTATATGGATATAGAACTTGGCGGAAACTTTGTTGTGGTTTCCGCAAGAAACAGCAGGTGAGACAGGGTAACACAGGTTTAGGATTGGCTAGTTTAATGATTGCAGTGGACCTTAGGGCATAGGAACTGGCTTTAGTTGTCTGGTATCTGGCCCTGGGGTGACTAGGACAAAGGAATAGTGACTTTAATTGTGAGCTTGATGAATTAGGTGGTTTGGAGTAAGGGTTTTGGATTGGCAGAATGACTTACTCTTTGAGAATTGGTTAGCATTCAGAGGGGCAGTCTGTCCTAGGCTGGAAAGGCCCCAAGATGTCAAAGCATCAGTAAATACAGAAAAAATGTAAAACCATGATTAATACACCTTGAAAGGTGTATTATCTGAACTCAGGGATGCTAAGCATAGCTGAAACAGCTGCATAGCGTATAGTGAAACCTGGCCCCTTTGCCACACTTGGCCCTAAGATTCTCCTAACCAGATTAATACTCTTCAGTCAGTATATTGGATCCTTTGGGAAAACTGATCATCTCATGAAGAAATACCTGCAGATATTGTATTAGTCTCCTGTTGTTCAGTCACTTAGTCATGTCCGACTCTGATCCAGTGGACTGCAGCACTCCAGGCTTCCCTGTCCACCATCTCCTGGAGTTTGCTCAAACTCATGTCCATTGAGTCAGTGATGCCATCCAACCACCTCATCCTCTGTCGTCCCCTTTTCCTTCTGCCTTCAATCTTCAGTGCTCAACCTTCTAGCTCTCACATCCATACATGGCTACAGGAAAAATCATAGCTCTGACTATACGGCCTTTGTAGGCAAAGTAATGTCTCTCCTTTTTAATACACTGTCTAGGTTTGTCACTGCTTTTCTTCCAAGGAGCATGCATCTTTTAATTTCATGACTGCAGTCACCATCCACAGTGATTTTGGAACCCAAGAAAAAAAAGTCTGTCACTGTTCCTATTGTTTCCCCATCTATTTGCCATGAAGTGATGGAACTAGATGCCATGATCTTAGTTTTTTGAATGTTGAGTTTTAAGCCAGCTTTTTCACTCCTGTTTCACCTTCATTAGGAGGCTCTCTAATTCCTCTTCACTTTCTGCCTTTAGGCTGGTGTCATCTGCATATCTGAGGTTACTGATAATTTTCTCCCAGAAATCTTGATTCCAACTTGTGCTTTAGTCTCCTAAGGGTGCTATAACAAAATCTTGGTAGCTTAAAACCAAAGAAATTTATTCTCTCTCAGTTCTGGAAGTCAGAAGTCCAAAATCAATCAAGTCTGAAAACATGCCAGGGTCATGTTCCCTCCAGAGGCTCTAGGGAGCGTTTCTTTTGTTGCCTCTTCCAGATTCTGGTGGCTCTAGGCATTCCTTGGTTGGCAGCAGCACCACTCCAGTCTGCCTCCATCTTCGCCTAACTTTCTCCTCTCTCTCTCTCTTCTGGGTGTCTCCTATAGACACTTGTTACTGGGTTTAGGGCCCACTCAGTATCCAAGGTGGTCTTATCTTAAACTCTTTTTCCAAATGAAGTCACATTCACAGATTATTGGGATTAGGATGTGGATATATCTTTTGGGGAACCACTGTTCAGCCACTGTAAGAGCTGAGAGTCCAAAGTGAAAGTCAGCTTGCTGCAGTAAGGTCCAGCAACTGAGAAGCCCTGTCTCATGAACACAGAGTGTCCAGAAAGTTTTAGTGCCTCAGATGAAAATGTGAATGGATGTTAAGGATCACCAGATAGTTGAAGAAAGTCTCTAACATGAAAGACAAAGACCAAACAAGAACAAAGGAACTTGGAGAATATAGAAACAGCACAGAGACCAGAACAAAACAAAATATAACTTAAAAGATGATAAATGTTCTCAGATATGGAGATGTTACATCCATGAAATAAAAACATGGGTATTAAAAAATTAGGGAAAAAATTAGGGAATAAAACACCTTAAAAATTTGATAACCAATAACTGCAATCAAGGAGTTACAGGACTTTCATGGTGGTCCAATGGCTAAGACTCTGTACTCCCAGTGTAAGAGGCCCAGGTTCAACTTCTAGTCAGGGAACTAGATCCCACATGCAATAGTTAAGATCCCACCTGCTGCAACTAAGACCTGGGGCTAATAAATACTAAAAAAAAAACCAAAACCCACAAAGGGTTAAAAGATAAAATTGAGAAAATATCCTTTAAAAAAAAAAATCTGGGTGAAACAACTGGCAAGGGATTAATCTCCAAAATATATAAGCAGGTCATGCAACTCAATACCAGAAAAACAAATAACCCAATCAAAAAGTGGATAGAAGTCCTAAACAGACATTTCTCCAAAGAAGACATACAGATGGCTAATAAACACATGAAAAGATGCTCTACATCATTATTAGAGAAATGCAAATTAAAACTATAATTAGGTATCATGTCACATTGGTGATAATGGCCATGATCAAAAAACCTACAAACAATAACTTTCGGCTTTTGGCTCAGAGGAGGCAAAGGTGCAACTTTCTTTGGTCCTCCCGAATCCAGGTCCATCCGACACCAGCTGCCTCCACCATGTTATTTAAGTGCTACCCCAACGAGATCAAAGCCGTATACCTGAAGTGCACTGGTGGGGAAGTCAGTGCCACGTCTGCCCTGGCCCCCAAGATGGGTCCCCTGGGCCTGTCTCCAAAAAAGGTCGGTGATGACATCACCAAGGCAACTGGTGATTGGAAGGGTCTGAGGATTACAGTGAAACTGACCATTCAGACAGGCCCAGATTGAGGCGGTACCTTCTGTTTCTGCCCTGATCATCAAAGCCCTCAAGGAACCACCAAGAGACAGAAAGAAGCAGAAAAACATTAAGCACAGTGGAAACATCACTTTTGATGATATCATCAACATTGCCCAGCATATGCGGCATCAGTCTCTAGCTAGAGAACTTTCTGGAACCATTAAAGAGATCCTGGGGACTGCCCAGTCTATGGACTGCAGTGTTGCTGGCCGCCACCTCATCACATCATAGATAACATCAGTAGTGGTGCGGTGGAGTGCCCAGCTAGTTAAGGACAGCAAAGGAAAAAGAAAAATAAAGGATTATTTGACAACCAAAAAAAAAGTCTACAAACAATAAATGCTGGAGACTGTGGAGAAAAGGGAACCTTTTGCACTATTGGTGGGAATGCAAATTTATACAGTCACTAACTCAGATGGTAAAGCATCTTCCTGCAATGCAGGAGACCTGGGTTCGATCCCTGGGTCAGGAAGATCCCCTGGAGAAGGAAACAGCAACCCAGTCCGGTGTTCTTGCCTGGAAAATTCCATAGATTGTGGAGACTGGTAGGCTACAGTCCATGGGGTTGCAAAGAGTTGGACACGACTGAGTGATTTCACTTTCACAGAGAATAATATGGAGATTCTGTAAAAAAAAAAAAACAACACACACACACAAAACTAGCAGTAAAAGTATATGATCCAGCAGTCCCTCTACTGGGCATATACCCTGAGGAAACCACAAGTGAAAAAGACATATGTGCCTGGTGTTCATTGCAGTACTATTTACAATAGCTAGGGCATGAAATAAATAAGTTAAATGAGAAGGGTGACAATATACAGCCTTGATGTACTTCTTTCCCAATTTAGAACCCGTCTGTTGTTCCATGTATGACTGAGCAACTGAACTGAACTGAAGACATAAAAGCAATCTAGATGTTCTTTGACAGATGAATGGATAAAGAAGTTGTGGTACATATACACAAGGAAATATTACTTAGCTAAAAAAGGAATGCATTTGAGTTGGTTCTGATGAAGTGGACAAACTTAGAGCCTATTATACAAAGTGCAGTAAGTCAGAGAAAAACATCATATATTAACATATTATATATGGAATCTAGAAAGATAGTACTGGTAAACCTTTTGCAGGGCAGCAGTTGGAGACATAGAGAACAGAGCTGTAGACATGGTGGGGAAGAAGAGGCTGGGACGAATGGGGAGAGTAGCATGGGAACATATGCATTGTAAACATATGATTGTAACATATGTAAACATATGATATGTAAAGTAGATAGCTAGTGGGCATTGGCTGTATGACTCAGGGAGCCCAAACCAGTGCTCGGTGACAACCTAGAGGAGTGGGATGGGGTGGGAGGAAAGTTCAAGAGGGAAGGGACATACATACACCCGTGGCCGATTCATGTTGATGTACGGCAGAAACACAGTATTATAGAGGACTTATCCTTATATTAAATAAAGACAAAAACACTGGGGGATTCCCTGGCAGTCCAGTAGTTAGGACACTTCACTTTCACTACCAAGGGCCTGAGTTTGATCCCTTGTTGGGGAACTAAGATCTTACAAGCTGCACAGTGTGGCCAAAGTGAAAAAAAAAAGCTGGAAAATGGGCATGAAAAGATTTTTTAAAACTGGAAATAACCCAGAAGGGTTAACATTCATCTTAGGAGTTACAGAGAAATAGAGCAGATGTATGAAAAGTGGAGGGAAAGCAATCATCAAAGGGATAATTCAAGAAATCAAGTTGGGACTTTCCGAAGAGTCCAGTGGTTAAGAATCCACCTTCCAATGCAGAGGGCATGGGTTCCGTCCCTGCTCGGGGAACAAAGATTCCACATGCCGTGGAGCAACTAACCTTGAGTGCCGCAACTACAGAGCCCATGTTTCCTGGAGCCTGTGCGCCACAACTGAGACCTGACACAGCTGAAAAAGGAAAATTTAAAAAAGTCAAATCAGGACTGAATGAATTATATCTCCAGAATGAGAAGCCCACTGAGTGCCCAACATCAGTCAGTTCAGTCATTCAGCCATGTCCGACTCTGCGATCCCATGGACTGCACCCTGCCAGGCTTCCTTGTCCATCACTATCTCCCAGAGTTTGCTCAAACTCAAGTCCATTGAGCCAGTGATGCCATCCAACCATCTCATCCTCTGGTGCCCTCTTCTTCTGCCCTCAATCTTTCCCAGCACCAGGGTCTTTTCCAATGAGTCGGCTCTTTGTATCAGGTAGCCAATGCATTGGAGCTTCAGCTTTAGCATCAATCCTTCCAGTGAATATTCAGGGTTGATTTCCTTTAGGATTGACTGGTTTGGTCTCCTTTCAGTCCAAAGGACTCTCAAGAGTCTTCTCCAGCACCACAGTTCAAAGGCATCAGTTCTTTGGTGCTCAGCCTTTTTTTATTGTCCAGCTCTCACATCTGTACATGACTACTGGAAAAATCATAGCTTTGACTATACAGACCTTTGTAAGCAAAGTGATGTCAACAGTGGATGGAAAAGAAATCAGATATTTCAGCTTGTTGAGTAAATAGAGAAAGGTTACTAAAACCTTCTAAGGGAAAAAGCAATTAAAATTCAAAGGAACAGTTGTCAGAATGGTACCATGCTTCCTGTCAGGCATTCTGGAAGACAGCAGAGGAATGCTTTCGAATTATTTATGACCTATAACTTTATGAATTAGTCAAATTGTTAATTCAGTAATGTAAGCATGTTTTTAGACGTGCGAAATCTTAAAAAATTTTACTTCCTACCTATGTACCCCTTCTCAGGAAACGACCGGAGGATGTGGTATGCCAAAATGAGACAATAAATCAAGAAACAAGAAGACATGTGATCCTGGAAACAGGATATTCAACAGAGGTGAGAAGTGAAGAGAATTCTCACGATAATGATGAAATCCTAGGGTGACATAACCTGGCTGCAGGCCTTCCAGAGTAATCAGTCAGCACTGGGGCAGGAGGACAGAAGGCCCCATAAGGGATGTCTCCAGGAAATTAGACGAAATTAACATAGGAAATATCTACACTTTTGGTGATGGTAGAAAAAATTCATTATAGGGACCTGGAAATCTAAGTGTGCACCCCCAAATTTTTTTTTTTAATTAATGATTAACTCCATGAAAAAAATAGTTTAAAAAACTGAAAACCAAAGCTTAATCACAATAGACTGGCTTGGCTGTGGATAATATTTATGGAGACGTAATTGTGTCAACAGAGTATGGAGGCTGGTCTCCATCAACCCGCACACTTCAGGCTTTCTTCCTTGTAGATTGCGGTCCAGTGCTCTTTGTTCCAGCTGTCTGGGGCTTCTTTTGTTTAAATGGGAATCAAGTTGATTAAATGCAATTAATATCAGTACATTAATAAACTAATTAAAGAATTAAAATATCAGTTAAGTGCATCTAAGCAAAAGGCTATGGACGAAAGTATACACGCACACACATTTTTTTTTCCTTTTTACACTAAACACCTGGAAAAGATTATCTAGATTTAAACTTGTGCTCTAATTTGAGACTGTTGATTTACCCAAACAACAGGTCATAGTGTATGTCCAACCTTCATCCCATTAATAGGGAATTAAGTTGTGTATATTTGAATCTGTTATATGTTAGACTGACCTGTGACACATGGTAAATTTTTTTCTAGTTCTGTTTTAATTTTTTCCACTAGACTGTGAGTAGTTTGAGGGCAGGCTCTTGTTCTTTCCTCTGTAAGGTTCTGGCACTTAATACAGACCTTGGGTTTTTTTTTTTTAACCTACGATTAAGTCACCACAGAGACCACGGTTTGAGTTGATGAGCATGTCTAATATTTGCAGAGCATTCAGTTGTTCACCCTGCACTGTCGTATCTGTCTGCCCCACACCAAGGCTGGTGTTTTTATTATTCTCTCTTCTCCCCTCTCATTTTTTGGAAGAGGACCTGAGTTTCAGAGAGTGCCTTCCCTAAGGTCACAGAAGTCAGTGTTGGACCCCCTAGCAGAACTCAGATCTCTAATGATGCATTAAAAAAACACTTAAAAAAATATGGTTTAAATTACCATCAACCATTTTTAAGTGTATAGTTCAGTAGTGTTAAGTATAGTCACATGGTTGTGGGTTATGGCTCTCTAGAACTTACTCATCTTGCAAAACTGAAATTCTATATCCATTGAACAACTCTCTACTTTCCCCTCACCCATCCCTGCCCCTGGCAACCCCCATTCTACTCTGTGTCTCTATGAATTTGAGCACTCTAGATACCTTCTGTAAGGGAGTCACACAGTGTGTGTCTCTTTGTGATTGGCTCATCTCACTTAGCATATGTCCTCGAGGTTCATCCATTTCCTCCCTTGAGGCCAAACAATATTATGTTGTATGTAGCACATTTTATTTATCCATTCATCCATCAGTGGACACCTGGGTGCTTCCATCTCTTAGCTATGTAAGTAATGCTTCTATGAGCATGGGTGTATATATATCTCTTTGAGATCTTGCTTTTAGTTCTTTTGGATATATACTGGAAGAGGGATTCTAGTAAGACATTTTTAAAATTCTCCATCTCATTACAAAAATGATTTGAGGACTTCCCTGGTGGTCCAGTGGTTAATCCACCTGCCAATGCAGGGGACATGGGTTCAGTCTCTGGTCCAGGAAGATCCCACATGCCTTGGAGTAATTAAGCCTGTGGGCCACTACTGCTGAGCCCAAGCTCTAGAGTCCATGCTCTGCAACAAGAGAAGCCCCTGCAGTGCCCGCACACTGCAACTGGAGAAAGCCCACAGGCATCAGTGAAGACCCAGCCCAGCCAAAATTAAATGCATGAGTGAGTGAACAAATACAATTTCAAAAAATGATTTGAGGCCATTGTCTCGGCACCTTCTTAAGTATATATATATATATATGTTTTAAAAAGGTTCTGAATTTTGAATGAATGAAAAAAGGGCCAGAGAAGAGACAACAGAAAGGAGTGGCCTAACAGAAGTCTGGTGGGATCAAGTTTTTTATCTTTACCCTTGGGAAGTAGCTGCAAATAATTAAGACCCACCAGCGGTAGACTGGAGTGGCCATGGCCTTTTTTTCTCATCTACACTAACATCTCCAAAACATTCTCAAAGTTGCATCCAAACAGAATAAGCCCTATGCATATGAAAGAGTCACAAAGGAGGGATTCCATATTCATGATGCCTGGTGTGTATGGGGGTAGGTATACAAACTCATATTCTGGAACTGTCATGGGACCTTCATAAAAGATCTAGTCAGAGTAGGGACAGAGGTAGAGTGTGTTGGTCAGAAGACTCTGCTCCAAAGACTGATGTCAGATCTGATTTTTCAAGAAAAGCTGGATAGAACTGAAACTTAACACTGTAAATCAACTATATTCCAATAAAAATTTTTTTAAAAGGGAAAAGCTAGAAATCTGAACTTTGATGTGAATTTGACTTTTAAAAACTGGCGTTAAAATTTTCAAAAAGTTTTAAAGATATTCTGAATGTCAAAGACAAAAATGCAAGTTTGCAACCTCTGGTGTGTGGTAGTGTGGAGCATTGATGATATTGACCTCTGGGGAAGAATTAGGTCTGGTTTGGTTGACCAGATCAAATGCTACACTTGCAGAAACTCTGCCCTTCTATCATTGGATAGAACTTAATGTGCTGCAGGCAGAGAGGAAATGGCCTAAAATGAACCATTAAGTTCTACTGGTAGCATATCTGTGCCAGTCAGATAGGAGAGCTCCCGGTTTCGCACCGTTTCTGTGATATTCAGTTGTGCCTACTTCACAGAACCATTGTAAAAGTAAAACGTCACAGAATTGGAAAGGTGTCAAATTTTTTGTAAAATGTAATGCAGGTGCTACTGGGATAATTATCTTGCCACGAAGAGCTCAGAAGAGTGTAATGTTTTGGGAACAGTGACAGCGTCCACAAAAGCTGACCTAGGAAGGAGATACTGGGAGCCAGCTCTGGCTGGAAGAAAGGAAGAGGAAAGAATGTGTCAGCCATTCTGCTCTGGTGGGTTTGAGAAGGAGGCAGAATACTGATCTTTTCTGCAAGTGGTGTTGGGGAGTCAGTGTGGAGTTGAGAAACACACATGGCCATAAATGGTGTGATCCTGCTCCAAAGAGCTGAGCTAACGCCTGGGTTTCATGAACCTCACACTGCAAGTTTCAACTAAAATAAACTTCTGACCTTTCTGTCAGTTCCCTAGAATAAGTCAGAGTTTTATACTCTATAGACTATTTCAGGGACTTCCCTGGCTATCCAGTGGTCAAGACTCTTGATTTCACTGTGGAGAGGCACAGGTTCGATCCCTGATCCAGGAGCTAAGATCCTGCAAGTTGCACAGCATGGCTGGGGAGGTGGGGTGGAAATGACTGCCTCATGTTCCCACTTAGAAGATTTGTACTGTTACTTCTATTACTTGAGAAAGTAGCCCTGCTTATTATTACTACTAATGATATTGCAATGTTAGTAACATTCCTATCATGCTTTGTAACTTACAAAGACCTTTCACTTGTGTTTTTCTCATCTTGTTTCCTGGTAACTCTGAGATTATTATTTCTCACTTTATGATAAGGAAACTGATGGTTTCCCATTGTCCTTTAGCTAAAGTTTAGAATCTTCAACGTGGCCTAAGTCCCACCCTAGCCTTGGCCTTCCCTTCCTCTCCAGAGCCTCTTTCACCACCTTCCCAGGAACTCGCTTTGTTCTAGCTGTTCTGGGTTTCTTTTGGTTCTTTCAATAGGTCAGGTTCTCTCGAGCCACAGGCCTGGCATTGCATGTGCTGTTTGTTCCATCTAGAACACTCTTCCCTGTCCTCTTTGCCTGGCTAGCATCTTTTGAGTCTCAGTTTAACAACATTTCTTCATGGGAGTCTTTCCTAAACATTGAGGCTACGTGGAACTTGCCAGTAACATCCCTTGTACCACCCAGCACTTGCCATTCCAGAGACTCATTCAGGACTCCGTTGGTGGCTCAGTGGTGAAGAATCCATCTGCCAATGCAAGAGACATGGGTTCAATCCCTGATCCAAGATCCCACATGCTGTGGGGCAACTAAGCCCCGTGTGCCACAGCTACTAAGCCCATGCTCTATAGCATGCGAGCCCCAGCTACTGAGTCCACCTGCCACAGCTACTGAAGCGCACTCGCCTAGAGCCTGTGCTCCACAGCAAGAGAGGCCACTGCAGCAAGAGGCCCATGCGCTGCAATTAGAGAAGAAGACCCTGCTTGCTGCAACTAGAGAAAACCCACATAGCAACGAAGACCTGTGCAGCCAAAAATAAAAGCATAAATTATTCATTCAGTAGTTCTTGTTCCTGCTCTGTGCCTTGTATAATATACTTTTACTCTGAATGCTTTTGTAACGAGTCTGCTGTCTGGATTCCATGGCCATGGGACTAATGTCTCAGAACCTTGCCTTCTAGTCCAGTGCTGTGGGGCTTCTTCTGATATTACAATAATCAGGGTCCTTTGTGACCAAAAGGCACACCTCCTGCATCAAATAGCAGGTGGTGAGGTTGGAGCACAGTGCCACTGTATTTGTTAATGACTAGAAGAGACTGGTGCTGTTCTCACCTCTTCGGTTGTCTCTGTGATGCTCCTGTACCAGTGACCACCTTTGCCCAGCACCCTTTTGAGATAGTCAAGGGTGGATCACAGATGACAGGGACATTGAAAGCTACTCAGACTACTCCTGTCTCAGGTCTTGCCTTGGTTTGATGCACACAGATGGGTCCTTTAGAGTTGTGTGGCACATTCGTTTTCCATATTGGAAGCAGTGAGGTACAGTTACCAAATTAGTGGTACAAGCACAGGAGTGGAAGTAACACAGTGGCCCAAGCTGGCGAGGCAGGCATCAAGCAGGAAAGCAGGGGCCAGTGGGAGGAAGTCACGGCCTTATTTCAACAGCTGCAGCAAGCTGACCTCCCTGTGGGTTTTCAAGCCAGCTATCTCTCTCCTTAGCACTGTCTTCGTGAAATCCATCACCATATACCTTCCTCAGTCCAGTTCGTGGTAATCAAAATGTGTGGCTAGATAGCCAGGCAGTGGTGTATAAGGTTGCAAATGTTAGTTCCAAATATAGTGCAGTTCACATTGCCAGTGAGGAAAGAACATTGAGTGAATTCATTACATGAACCACTTAAACTAACTGAACCCAAGAGCTTAAAGCCACATTCTTCAAATATGTACACTCCACAGAACTGGCACTTAGCGTCAGGCAGTCAGGCTGACGAAAACATTCGTGAACCAAAGAATCTAAACAAGGAAGATATTCTCAAGGTGTGCATTTGCCAATTGTTTCTTTGTTTTCCAGTCATCTTTGGTGGTGAGCTCCATGACTTAAGAGCTTGACATCAGGGGTTGCAGGTGTATGCCTGGCACACTTAGATGCATAAGGCAAAGACTGAAACTCTGTGGCACTGGTTACAAAGGGGAACAGGCAAAGAGGGCACAGCCTGTCTTTGTACTAAAAATAATTAGATGCCTAGTGTATAAAAAAATAGCTGGAAGAATATGCCCCAAACTTATCTGGCAAGAATGATTGTCTTCAGGAGGTGGATTTATAAAAAGGGATAGTCATTCTCTGGGATTTTTTTTTTTTTTCATTTCAAAATTTGGAAAATGGATATGTATTACATTTGTGAACAGAATTAAAATATTAAGGGGATACTTTGTTAGATGAATAGCAAATTGTTACAATGAGGTTGGTAAAAGCATGCATGCATGCAAAGTCACTTCAGTCCTGTCCGGTTCTTTGTGACCCCACTGCAGCCCATCAGGCTACTCTGTCCATTGGATTCTCCAGGCAAGAATACTGGAGTGGGTTGCCGTGCCCTCCTCCAGGGGATCATCACCACCCATGGATCAAACCCACGTCTCTTATGTCTCTTGAAATGACAGGCAGGTTCTTTACCACTAGCGCCACCTGGGAGGCCCAAAGAAGAGCATAGACTATCTAATTATTCTCTACCATACACAAAACACACACTTGCACATACTGGGTGTAGAACAGGGTGCTCAAATAGAACTGTCTTCGGCTATGGATATGATCTATATCTGTACTGCCCAACATGGCAGCCATGACTGAAGCGACTTAGCAGCAGCAGCAGCAGCAGCCATGGGTGGCTACTGAGCACTTGAATGTGGAACTTACTTTAAACTTAAATAGCTGCATATGGGAAACTTAAATAGCTGCATATGGGAAACTTAAATAGCTGCATATGGCTGGTGGCTACAGTATTTGGACACACAGGTCTAGAACTTTTCATTTATAGGGAGCCAAGTGTCAGCAGAGGCAGGGAAAGACCAGTTTTGGTAGCCAAGAGATCTTCTGTAAGAATGCTGTCTATCCAGTGGAGATAGTCTTTTTGTTTCGAGGATGACATGAGAGGAGGGCACTTTACACTTATAAAGGCCACAGCATTAACTTCGTCCTTCTACATCCTTCGTAGTCTCCTGACTTTAAATGCTCCATTGATAGAAGAGCCACTGACCTATTAGGAAAGCAGCAGTCATCTCACCCATCCTCATTCATGTCAAATATTTTTAATGTTTTGTATTTTTTTTCTTATAAACTGTTTCTCTCCACCTCTCCTCCACTATCTGGTATCCTGTGTTGTCTTGAGATTTCTCCTATTAAACCGTCAGCCATTCAGTGTACTGTTTTCTTCTTAATGTCTTTAAAAAGTCTAATAAGCATGAAGAAGAGTATATCCATAAGGTTAGTATACATAATCCAAGGTAATCAACACCTAATGAATCAGAGTGGGTTAAGATTGCAGTGTAATGTATACCTGTACAATCTGTCAAATTTATGATAAAGGTTAAGGTTGTTTGGAGGTGAGAGGAGGTGGATGTCACAGAGGACCATATTGATATGATCAGCCAAACTATGGCGAGACTCTTTTTCCCTTCTTGGTTTTCATTTTAATTGGTGTATAGCATATCTACTGTCAGCTGGCGGCAGCTTCCTGAGAAAGCACAAGTTACAACAGATAGTAAGCTATGTTCCTTCTCTGTTGCTAATTCCACCCCAGCATTGGACCAGGAGTTCAGGAGTGAAAGCTACAGCTGCCAGGTATCAGCAGTGAAATGAGAGAAGCAGAGTTCTCTTTGGCTATCTTATGTGAAGAGCCAACTCACTGGAAAAGACCCTGATGCTGGGAAAGACTGAGGGCAGGATAAAGAGGTGACAGAGAATGAGATGGTTGGATGGCGTCACCGACTCAACGACATTCAAGCAAACTCCGGGGGATGGCAAAGGACAGGGAACCCTGGCTGCTGCGGTCAATGGGGTCAAAAAGAGTCGGACACGACTTAGCGACTGAACAACAGCAAGAGTTATCTACAAGTGGCAGTAACAACCCAATCAACTTTCCTTCCTGACACTACCATTCATCACAAAGTTAACCATCAAACCATTAGAAGGACCAATCATCCTCTGACTTGGTTTCCTAGGGAAAGGAAGTTATTTGGCCTACACATTTCCTTACTATCAGGGTCCCCTGTCTCACTCTTGCATTAGAAACCAAACACCTTGACCACTTCAATTGTACTAGGATTGTTCTAAGAAGGCAGGTCAATTTGGGGTGGGTATTTTGCATTACCAGAAAAGATGCATGCTAAGTCATGCACTCTTTGCTACCCTACTCCATGGACTGTAGCTCGCCAGGCTCTTGTGTCCATGGGATTTCCCCAGCAAGAATACTGGAGTAGGTGGTCTATCCCTTCTCCAGGGGAACTTCCTGAATCAAACCTGAGTCTCCTGCATCGGCAGGTGGATTCTTTACTACTGAGCCACCTGGTATAAGCCCAGAGAAGGCAGAGTCTTATTGAAAACAACTCTGAGATCCTAAAACTATCTAGTAACAGCAGATTTATTCTTCAGTCATATATGATACTGTAAGTATAAAGTCAACATTATATTACCAAAAGCTTATTTTCTTGCTGAGAAAAGAATCACTAGCCCTACAAATGTGGCTCCAAGTCCAGGACTCATTTGGATAACAGAGTTGAAAGACTTGATTTAAAGCTATAAACCCCCTCATACTCCCCAAATTGCACACTACAGAGATACATTCTTTATAAAAGGGTTCCTTACTTCCTGAAACTCATTCTTAGAAAATGCCAGATAAGAATTCATCCACCACTGCCCACTGTCCCAAAAGCCTCTACTGCTTCCCATGAATATAAAATAACATTTTCTATAAGAAACTAACACTTTTGTCTTTCTTCCCAACTTTCTCATTTCTAAAAATTTTAACCAAGGGATATTACAGAAAAGGGGTTTCCCTGATATCTCCATTGGTAAAGAATCCGCCTGGAATGCAGGAGACCCCGGTTCGAGTCCTGGATCAGGAAGATAGGCTGAAGGGATAGGCTACCCACTCCTGTGTTCTTGGCTTCCTTTGTGGCTCAGCTGGTAAAGAATCTGTGTGCAATGCGGGAGACCTGGGTTCAGTCCGTGGGTTGGGAAGATCCTCTGGAGAAGGGAAAGGCTACGCGCTCCAGTATTCTGGCCTTGAGTATTCCATGGATTACAGTCCATGGGGCCGCAAAGAGGCAGACACGACTGAGCAACTTTCACAAAC
The DNA here is from genome assembly GCF_019923935.1 of Bubalus bubalis. Taxonomy (NCBI): domain Eukaryota; kingdom Metazoa; phylum Chordata; class Mammalia; order Artiodactyla; family Bovidae; genus Bubalus; species Bubalus bubalis. The sequence goes on along the minus strand of NC_059159.1, from coordinate 24,262,703 downwards.
ATTAGGGAAAAGGAGAATCATTAAGTATTTTTAAAGCTATTGCTTGTATCCATTGTGACTGCATGATCTTCTAATTGTGGAAACCTAACAATCAGCTGCAAGAACACAGGTTTGTGCAGACTGGCAAGCTTGAGTTGACCACTAGGACTGAGAATTATTTGCTGTTTAACTAGCTAATTTTTCTGAAAGCTAATGCTTTCTCATCTGTAAAATGAGTATATTACCTAGGATAGGGAGCTATTTGGAAGACAAACAATAAACTAAAACATCTGACAGGGAATTCCTGTGCAGTCCAGTGGTTAGGACTCCATGCTTTCACTGCCGAGGGCATTGGTTCAATCCCTGGTCGAGAAACTAAGATTCCACAAGCCTCACGGCACAGCCACATAAAACAAAATATCTGACATGGAAAAGGCTGGATTAAGACCTTTAGAGATCCAAAGCATCAAGACTATGATGCCCAAATCAATCAAGATATTAGTGGAAAACAGAGAATACACTAAAACTGGGTAATTTGAGGAAGGTTTAATAAAGGGACTGTTCACAAAGACATGGGCAGAGTTCAGGAGCTAGTAAATAAGTGGTCCATTCTATCCCTAGATCTAAAGGGGCAGAGAGAAGGAGCTGGAAGCTGAAGAGGGCTGCTTGTTAGGAGTCACAGTCTTTGGTAGAGGAACACAGACAACCTATGTGACCTGGTGACTTAGAAGCCAGGGAAATAAATACCCAGGCTTCTAAATATCCATTCCTCAGCCTTTTGATCGTCTGAGGATGTTACTAATTGGATCAACACAACCTGAAGTCAGAGGCAACGGAACCTGTTGATGCAGTCCACAGGGGTCAAGACCTGGGACACAAAACAGGATGAGCAGCAGTTCTGAAGAGGAATGCAGCCAGCACCATCTGCTCCCCAACACGATTCAAACCACTGAACTGTTATATACACACAACTTGCATGTGTGCTAAAACTGAGACCACTTCTTTCCAGCATTTGATTGTGAGTTCTTTCATTAAAACAATTTCTCTCAGTCTGTTTGGTGTCTTTACTTTGCTGGTACCATAAGCACATGCCTAGATAAGAGAAAGCCTCAGGACATAGGAACTGGCAGGCTAAGGTTAGCTCCTGAATGCTGACTCTAAGGAGCTATAAGAGGTTTCTGAGTTAATCCAGAAGTAATTTAGGAGGAATCTTAGGGTATTTCTGGCTAGGTACCATTCATTAGAAATTCAGCCACTGGATTTTCTTAGACTCAAAAAACCCTATGGTAGTAAAACTTCTTATAATCCTACTGAATGACAGAAAAGATTTTAGTTGCTTACCGAAGAGAATAAAGAACATCAGGACATCAATTTCACATTGACATTTTTATTAACGCCAACTGTTTTTTTAATTATTATTTTTTTAAAACAATAGCACAAAAATGTTTCAAGGAAGCAGTCTCACAATCTGATGACCTTCTGAAATACAGTTAAGCCACACCAAATATGAATTCCTGTTAATAACACACAAAAATATTTTTTTTTTTTTAAAGAAAAAGAAAAGAAAAAAAGTAGGGAAAGAGGAAGGAATGAGATTTAGAGTTAAAACTCACTGGATTAGGTTGGTGAGGCTTGTTAGTAGGATACACTGTGGAAGCAGAGTGGCACACACAGGCTTACAGTCTTTTTTTTAAACCAGTTACCACTAATACATGGGCCCTGCATCAGCAACCACTGACTTCTTACAGGCTTAACTGAACCAGAAACCAGTGCTGATACTGTCAGAAAGAGGGTCAACAGTTGGCCTGTCAGACCATTTTCAGCAGAATACCTCCTTCAGAAAGGCCTGGCTGAAAACTTTTCATTTCTATTGTCTCACCTATATGCATTTCAGGATTCTTAAAAGTCATCTTAAAAAAGAAAGAAAAAATAATGTATATCAGTTTCTCTTATTTAATGTGGCTATAAAAGATGTTTCCTTATTATTTATCTCTAAGAAGGACACCGGGGTGGTGGGTTGGGATGGAACTAAGGGAAGGAAAAAACCCAGACCAGGATAGGTTTTGTTTGTTTTTTTCAAACTTTTTTTTTTTTTTCTTGCCAAGGGGTCACACAGAAGGGAAGGCAAGGAGGAAAACTACAATCCTTGGTTCAGATTGAGTTATGCAGGAAAATATATCTTCCTGATCAGTCCCCATGCCAAATAAACAAAAAACAAGAAACCCCACTTGAGATTATGCACAGACTCTATATTATACCAGCTATCAGCCTTTAATGTTAACCATTCCCAGCAATGGACACTTGGCTTGTAGGCTGCTTGGAGAACCCACTTCACAAAAATCCTCTTTACAGAAGCCTCTAGTTTCCTTTTCGTAGGTTATAAAAACAGAACATCTGTCATTAACAGGAGAGTGTTAAATACTTTTAACCACTGACAAGGCTTCAGGAAGTTTCACAGTTTCGTTATGCTCTATTTTATTACTATCATATTTACATTTTTATTTTTTTGCTGAATTGCTGATTTTCCTTTTTCAATAGAATTTAATTCTGGAGTGTGAGCAGGAACCAGTTAACTACATTCATTGTCCAACCCCCACTGGCTTGAAAGAAGACTCCAAATTCTTGGCATGTGAATCAGCTGTTCAGTCGCTCCACCTTCTCCCTGCACAGAGCAGGAGAACCGCAGTGGCGGTGTGCTCAGGTTCATGCTGTGGGCGGCGAGGCCTTCCGCTGCAGGAGGTACTGGTGGATGCTCTCAGCATCACGCTTTAGCCAAGCAGCATTCAGCAGGATATTTTCACAACACTGCTGGATGGTACGCTCAGCTGAAGGAGCTGGGTGACTCTCGAAGAAAGCCTGGCATAAGACAAACCAGAATGTAGGATCATTACTAGCAATAGTAAGAAGCTAATTATCACAGGTCATGAAAAAATACCCACCGTCTACGAAGGATTCATAAGCTTCACTCATGAAAACTGACCACTGCCAGGCTAAAAGAAAACAAGCTGCACCTTAGACCTGCAGGGTTCTTCCCCTAATGTATTATATGCTAAAGAGCCTAATCACAGAAAAAGAACCTATATTCTTTAAGGTTCATTGTCCAAGCAGCAAAAAAAGTAAAACAGAACGTTTATCAAGGACCAAGCCCCCTGTGTTACTTCATCTAAATGACAATCACCCAATTCACAGGGGTTAAAAAAACCTACTTGAAGTACAGACTTTGAAATCAGCCTTGGGACTTGATCTAGCCCCCATCATGTACTAAAGTGTGACTAAGTAAATTAACTGCTCTGTTTTATCATCTATGAGAAAATATAATACTTGGCATAGAGTAGTTAAGGATTCAACACATTTTGGCTACTTCCAATAAAGATTAATTTGTAAGGGATAATAAAACTAAGAAGCTTAAATTGCTGCCATATTCTAATAATTTAAAATTTTATAGACACATTTTCATACAGTAAACTACTTCAGAGTTCACTGTAATTATTGCAGTACTTACTGATTAAAGGTTGAATAAACCATTTTCTAATGAAGTACACCTGGTTTCACAGAAAATATCAACCAGCAAAAGGATGGGGACCAGGGGACGGGGGGGAGGTCTTTCCTTTGAACGAGTCATCACAGGTCTATAAGAGAGAATGACTAATTCATCAGATTAAGTCTAAACCTCTTAGAAATCAGTCACTTTATTGACATGGATGACAATGGCTCCTGCTCCAAGGCTCCCATCACAGTTGGGTTCTTAGGGCCTGAGTAAGACTTCTTCTCATTCTACCTCAACAAATAGTACCACTGCTTACATATGAGAAACCTGGAAATTATCCTTGACTACTTCCTTCTTCCTCCCCCAGATATGTTCACAATACAGACAAAACATTCAATAAATATTGGCTGTATTAAAGACTAACTAAACAAGCCCTGGAATCAAGATTGCCGGGAGAAGTATCAGTAGCCTCAGATATGCAGATGACACCACCCTTATGGCAGAAAGCAAAGAACTGAAGAGCCTCTTGATGAAAGTCAAAGAGGAGGGTGAAAAAGTTGGCTTAAAACTCAACATTCAGAAAACTAAGATCATGGCATCCGGTCCCATCACTTCATGGCAAATAGATGGGTAAACAATGGAAACAGTGACAGACTTTATTTTTGGGGTCTCCAAAATCACTGCAGGTGGTGACTGCAGCCATGAAATTAAAAGATGCTTGCTTCTTGGAAGAAAAGTTATGACCAACCTAGACAGCATATTAAAAAGCAGAGACATTACTTTGTCAACAAAGGTCCGTCTAGTCAAAGCTATGGTTTTTCCAGTAGTCATGTATGGATGTGAGAGTTGGGACTGTGAAGAAAGCTGAGCGCCAAAGAATTGATGATTTTGAACTGTGGTGTTGGAGGAGACTCTTGAGAGTCCCTTGGACTGTAAGGACATCCAACCAGTCCATCCTAAAGGAAATCAGTCCTGAATATTCATTGGAAGGACCGATGCTAAAGCTGAAAATCTAATACTCTGACCACCTAATGCAAAGAACTGATTGATTTGAGAAGACCCTGATGCTGGGAAAGACTGAAGGTGGGAGGAGAAGGGGACGACAGACGATGAGATGGTTGGATGGCATCACCGACTCAATGGAGATGAGTTTGGGTAAACTCTGGGAATTGGTGATGGACATGAGTTTGAGCAAGCTCCAGGAGTTGGTGATGGACAGGGAAGCCTGGCGAGCTGCAGTCCATGGGGTCGCAAAGAGTCGAACACAACCCAGCAACTGAACTGAACTGAATCTCTTTCATTACTCCATCTCCTCCAAGCTACTTTATCATTTCTGCTTCCCGCTATCTCCCCTTTCCAAACTGCATTCTCTATACTGCAGCCAGATTGAAATTCTTATCATATAAACCAGATTAAGTCACCCCTTTGTTTATAAGCCATTCAAGGGCTTCCCATTCTTAGGAGCATTTTCATATGGCCTACAAGGCCCTCTTCAGTCAGGCCTCTACCTTACACTAGCCTTAACTTGGCCACTGGCCTCCCCCTGAACTAATTATATGTATTTCTCCTTCAGGAATATTTATTACCTTTACAATAAAGTAATTATTTACATAATACAATGCATAATATTGAATCTTGATCTAGACTCTCTGTTATGTACTAACCTGTGACTGAGTAAATTAACTCATAATGTGAACCAAACATTATAGCTCTCAGAATTTCCAAATTCACCCCTGAAACCTTCTTGCTTTCAAGAATGAAGGTGGAAGTGACACTTAAAAGGGCTAGGAGTAGAGTCCCTACGTAGTCATCTTGTCTCTCTGTGCACATAAAAGACCTATGAAAGGTATTAGAAGGGAAAAAGAACTAATATGAAAGATCTACTATGTTCCAGGCCCCCTATATTACTTAGTGTAGACATCTTATCACCTCATTTTATGGAAGAGGAGACGGGCTCATAGAGGTTAAAAAGCCTGCTTGAAGTCACGCAACTAACAAGGGGCAGAGCACAGATTTACATCCAGGTTGACTGACTCTAAAGTCCACATTCTTTCAACCACTTTAATGCCCTCAAAGATGATTCCAACTCTAAATTCTTCAGGCCTTAAGGATACAACCTAACCTTTCTCCCAGAAAAACATGGAGACACTACTAAAGTACATCACCCCAATAATCTATGATTATAATTGATTAGTATTTTTATTTTCTGGATTGAAAAGTGAAAAGTAAACTGTACTTTCCTTACCTTAACTTCTCCAGCCATTTTATCAACTGCAAATCCCTCAACTGATAGCTGAAAAAATAATGGTTTATAAATAGTAAGTACAACTAAGAGGTTAGGAACAAACTTCCATTTACCATAAAAACAAATCATTCCCCTCTTTCCCAACTTCAGTTTATTCTACAAGGGTACAGGAAGGGCTATGGAGAAACTGTTTAGTAAAGCTAGTAACTACTTAAGGAAACTTTTAAAAAGCAAAGACAATAATCTATGGGTTGAGTGAATCATGAATGTCTCTCAATAATATCCATGATAAGCAAGCTACTCAAACATTTTCACCTACCTTTATTAGTCTAGATATTAAGAATCCTCCCTGGTATCGATTATAAAGTTCTTCCCAGTTGTCCTTTATGAATTTCCAAGCAGCCTTCCTTCCATGCTTACTGCCTCCAGCCACTCCACCAATTACTGACACAGTGTCCTGTGGACGTACCTCTTCCTAAAAAAAAAGAACTACAAGTCTACCTATCCAGAATATTGTCTGATGCCAGAAAGGGCCAATGCTGTTGAGGGACCCAAGTAATCCCCTTCTTGTTTCAGGAATAACTGGCACCAGAAGCTTCTAGCAAAGAGGAGAATGTTTAACCTACAGATCAGCCAAATTGAGAATGAAGCACTGAGATGGGTACAATAGATGGTTGCTCAATAGATACCTGCTCTAGGGTAAAGAAAGAAAGAGACAGGAAGTAGGCACAGGGATGTGCCAACCTTACAGTTTATTTCAGCTCCCAACAATTCTGATTCTTACCGCTAGAGGGAAATATAGTGGCTAGTAACAAAAGCTTACTCCAGTTTTTCAAGAAAGAGGAAGCCTTTAGTCTAGGATTAAGACAGATCAAGAGAACACTGAATCAAGGACACTTGCTATAGATCAGTTGGTAACAATTCCCTCTAAAAGCAGTTTTCACTGTAACTTACTGAAAGTGCAAACGTGAGGACTTTTTGAATCAATTCAGGTGAAAGAGTAGCCCCAAGGACTCTTTCAATTCGGTTTTTCTCTTCCTGCATATCTGCTTGTTTGTGAAGCTATAGTGAAAAAAATACAGAAAGAGACAATTAATTTCTCCCTGAATAAGGTGAAACTTTTGCTTTACATTCTCATTGGCTAAGACTGCAGGATATGAAATTAACAAAAGAATATTTTTCAAGAGGTTTGAGCACTAAATTTGTCCTGTGCCCCTAGAGTAAATCATTAAGTGTTAAGTGCTCACTACATAAATAGCTTGTCATCAGTTCCGAGCAGTTCAACCTCAGGATCTAAGGGGTGAGCCCGTCATGACCAAATTCTTTATTCATTGATGTCTGACCAATGTTCTATATTAGATAGGCAAAATAATCATTACTAATACCACTGGAAATCAATTCAACTCATCAGTAAAAAATACAGGAAGCATTACTGAAAGTAATATTTTGAGAATATTTGATGACATAAACATGCCACTGATATATTAATTGAAAGAAGGGATATAAAGCAAAATGGTTCTAAATTTTAAAAAATTTAATGAGAAGGGGAGACAAAAACCCTGAAAACACATCAAAATGTTAACATTAATAATGGTCTCTGATCAGTAGGATTATGCAGTATCACATTTTTAACTGCAAAGTATTATGAATGCAGAGCATTAAGAAAATAGAAAAGCATAAAGAAAAAATTACTATATTTACATTAACCAAAACATGAATAAGATCATATTATACATGCTATATTTGTGATCTTTTTAAAATTACAAGTTCTATTTTCTTCTTTATACTTTTCTAGCCTCTAAATCTTCCATAGTGAGTATACCAAAATCTCTTTTCATAATTAGAAACAAAACATTATTATGTTTTTTAAAAATCAGAACTTCAAATGTATATGAGATACTTCTCTAAGACAACTTAATTTATAGACTCTCTTGACCTTTTTTTTTCCCCTCTGAAGAGTTAACACTGACCAGTGTCTGGAGACCCCATCACAGCTCCCAGTTTCCTCTTCCTTTCCTTTGGACTCTTTTGAGCAGCAGTGTAGTAAAATAGATAGGAGGTCAGAAGACCTGGGTTCTAGACCCAGTTTTGCCTCTAACTAGCTGTGTGATCTTGACTAAGTCCTTAACCTCTCCAGGTCTCAGTTTCCCCATCTGTAAAATGAGCGGGGTGGACAGATGATTTCTAAGGTCCTTTTCAGCTCTAATATTCAAGGTCTGAACTCTGCCATTTAGGAAGCATTCCCCACCCCACCCCCAAGAGGACCTGTTACAGGAGTCCACTAGATGGCACCATAACACTACATTTCAAATATACTCTGAATTAGTTATTTAGCCTGCTTCATTATTCTTACACAAAATCCTCATCTCTCATCAACTGGCTTTGTTTCCTTTAATTTTATATAGGTATAGTTGATTTACAATGTTGTGTTAGTTTTCAGTGTACAGAAAGTGATTCAGTTATACATATATAATAATAATTTGCACCTGCTAACCCCAAACTCCCAGTCCATCCCTCCCCCACCTCTCCTAACTGGTTTCTTGAAGAACCCTGATTCTGCCTTCATTAGACCTCTTTGCATAGTAAAGCTGAATCATTGTGGGCTCCCTTGTGTTAAACAGATGCAAACTCTTATTAAATAAACACACTGGTATAAATTCTTAAACGTATGCCATGACATGAAAATGTCAAACGACCTGTCATGAAATTTTCAGAACCCTTATTTTTCCCATATCTTTATGGAAAAGACAAAATATACCAACTATCTCATTTCTCATGCAAAGAAATGCATGGTTTATAGTGCATAGGTTCACAGAATATTAAGAGTGAGAAGAGACCTTCATGTCATTTAGTTGAAAGGTAAACCCAAAGTGTAATTTTTTATGTTATTAGAAAGGAAACCCTTATACAACATAGGCAGTTAAAGCAATACAATTGCAATGTAGTTTCTTAAATAAAGTTTGTGTATTTTTAAAACATTCTAATCATTTAAATACGATTTGTTTAAAACTAAAATACCATAAGTTAGATTTGTAATTGTGATGCACTTGGGGTCAGAAAAGTATTCTGATTAAGATTCCTAAGTGTGGATCTTTTAATGAATGGGTCTGATGGATGATTTGGGTATTTAGGCACGTATTGCATGTTTTATTTGATAAGTAGAATCAGCTCCCTCCACCTCTAATGCAACCAGGTTAGACTAATAACTGCATGGATACAGACTGGAGACAGCACTTGTTCTACAGTATTAGGACTTTCAAACAGATCACTGCCATTATAAGGACATGGAAAGTTTTATCTATGTTTTTTCCTAAGTCAGAGTTTAATTACATGCCAACCACCCTGGGAAACTACAAGAGGCTATGAAGGCAAGTGAATTAATTTTCTGTCTGTTCATAAGAGGCACCAGCATAGACCAAATCCTTGAGGCACCTAATCATCTATCCCTTTCCTAAGCACAGAAATAAACTTAAAATAGGCAGAACCCTGAGTAAGTTTGCATTGATGGGAAAATTTTTAAGAACTGGACTTTTTAATCTAACTGAACATTTTAGTATTAAGATTTAAGATACATAAACTTGTGATTTATAAAAGTGAATAAATGAGATGACTTGGCATGTGTATTGGTAGTACAGATGAGCAGATATTTCTCCTGCTGCTGCTGCTGCTAAGTCGCTTCAGTTGTGTCCGACCTTGTGCGACCCCATGTTTGGCAGCCCACCAGGCTCCCCTGTCCCTGGGATTCTCCAGGCAAGAACACTGGAGTGGGTTGCCATTTCCCTCTCCAATGCATGGAAGTGAAAAGTGAAGTCGCTCAGTCGTGTCTGACTCTTAGTGACCCCATGGACTGCAGTCCACCAGGCTCCTCCACCCAGGGGATTTTCCAGGCAAGAGTACTGCAATGGGTTGCCACTGCCTTCTCCAGATATTTCTCCTATAGCTTCCTAAATATATGCATGCCTACAGTATGCATATCAGCATTTATTTCTTTTGTTAGGACTTTTTTTTTTTTTAACCATTCAAGGTCATACTGTCTGTGTCAATTCAACTTCAAAAGCAGAAAATAGGAGCCCTTTCCAAATTTACTCACCTTCAGCATAATGTCTAAGGTAGTGCCATCACCATGCTTCAAAACAGTCAGATAGACCTACAAGACAATACAGGAACAAAAAAGAAGGCATCTGATTATATGTAACTTATTCCAAATATTCTAATGTTAGGACAGAAAGCAAGTAAAAAAAAAATTGTGTGGATATTACATACAAATTATGGCAACAATCTAAGAGCCCACTTGAACAACCAGAAAGGTAGATGGCAGGTAGTAACAGCAGAGCACAGGAGACTGTGCACCGATAATCACCTTTTAGTACCCTAGTGTGGACTGAGAAACTACACAAATGAGATGTTGCCTACAGGCTCCTTAGATGGTGTGTGTTAAGAGAATTAGGCATGATTTGTAGGTCAATACTTAGGTCTACTTAGGTCATTTTTGTTGTTGTTTAATCACTGAGTCGTGTCTGACTCTTTTCAACCCCAAGGACTGTAGCCTGCCAGGCTCCTCCATCAATGGGATTTCCCAGGCAAGAATACTGGAGTGGGTTGCTATTCCCTTCTCCAGGGGATCTTCCCAATCTAGGGATCAAACCCAGGTCTCCTGCACTGCAAGCAGACTCTTTAGGTCATTTTTGGTTATTATTAAATACATTCCACACTACACAGAATGATGCAGACACCTAGAAATCAAAGTACTTTATTATGAAAACCTACCGGACTCCTCAGATCAGCGGAGAGAATCTGTTTCCCTTCCACATGGTCCTTAAACCGACGACGGGCTTCTTCTAATGTTGCCTTATGTCCTGCTTTTCCTAGTTTGCCCAGGACCAAGCCCCTCAGGAGTGCATCTAGGTGACCTGATTGAGAAGTAAAAGAGATACAGAACTACTTAAAAAGCTTATTTTTTACAAATATGCCACCTGGATATTGTATAAATGTGTTAGACCATGCCTACAATCTTGAACAAACAAAATCAATTACCTTAGTACTTGAGAGAACACTTGATTTAAATTTATCAAATAATAAGAATGAAGTATGTAACACACTAAGATAGGCAAATACACTGACTCTGTCTATGCCAACTGTATTTATTAAATATTTATTAAATGCCAACTGTATCTATTTAAATATTTATTAAATATTCTCTCCATCTAAGTAGTTACACCTGTAAGAATTATGTGTGGAAGGAATACACTTAGATCATACAGTTTTGACCCAAAATTTAGAGGAAGGCCACATACAGAACTAGTATGCCAGGGAGATTAAATTGGAATCTTAGATTTTTTAAATCAAAATCTGATGGATTATTCCAAAGATATGCAGGTGGCTGATAAGCACATGAACCAATACCATTAGCCATTGCTGCTGCTGCTAAGTCACTTCAGTCGTGTCCGACTCTGTGCGACTCCATAGATGGCGGCCCACTAGGCTCCTCTGTCCCTGGGAGTCTCCAGGCAAGAACACTGGAGTGGGTTACCATTTCCTTCTCCAACGCATGAAAGCGAAAAGTGAAAGTGAAGTCGCTCAGTCGTGTCCGACCCTCAGTGACCCCATGGACTGCAGCCTACCAGGCTCCTCTGTCCATGGGATTTTCCAGGCAAGAGTCCTGGAGTGGGGTGCCATTGCCTTCTCCCCATTAGCCATTAGGGAAATGCAAATCAAGACCACAATGAGATGCCACTTCATACCAATTAGGATGGCTAAAATAAAAGACAATACCAAGTGTTGGCAAGGATGGAGAGAAATTAGAACCCTCATATACTGCTGGTAGGAATGTAAAATGGTGTGGGCACTTTGAAAAAAAAGTCCAGTAATTCCTCAAAAGGTTAATAAACACAGAGTATGACCCAGCAGTTCCACTCTGGAGAAGTGAATTCATAACAGTAAAAAAGTAGAAACAATCCAAGCATATATACACTGATGAACGAACAAAGAAAATGTAGTATAATCATGCAATACACTGAAATATTATTTGACTATAAAAAGGAAGTACTGATACATGCTGTAACACGGGTGAACCTTGAAAATACTGTAGTAAGTGAAAGAAGCCAAATAAAAAATGCCACACACAGTACGATTCCATTTTTATGAAATGTCAGAACAGGCAGATCTGTGAGGCACTAAGCAGATCAGTGGTTGCCTGGGACTGGGTTGCCAGGGAGTAGAGAGTAACTGCCAACAGGTATGGAGCTTCTTTTGGGTGTAAAGACATTTTTCTAGAATTAAGATAGTGGTGGTGGTGGTCGCTGTACAACACTGTGAGAAAAGACTGAACTGCATATTTAAAAGGGTGCATTTTTTGGTATATTGATTATATCTCAAAAAAAAAGTTAATACTAGCACACAAACTGATAGATTCCAACAGTACAACAAATAAATTGTGATATATTCATACAATGAAATACCACTCAGCAATAAAAAGAAATGAACAACCTATATGTATCTCTAGAACATTATACTGAGAGAAGCCAGATAAAAGAACAGAATATATATTATGATCCCACTTATATAAAGTTCTAGAAGAGACTATATTAATCTAGGGTGAAAGAAGTCAGAATAGCGTTTGCCTGCAGGGGGTGGAAGGGTAGAGGGGTGGCAGGAACTGACTGGGAAGTAGCTTCAGGACAACCTCCTGTGGTGACGGAAATGTGATTATGCATTTGTCCAGTCACTGAACTGAATGTATGCGTTTTGCTGTATTTAAACTGTAAGTCTATAGAAGGTTTAAGGAGACCATAAGAAATCAATAGACAACACAACTAGGGACTAATTAAGGTTCTTAAAAGAACCAATTTATAATTCTGGTGCTGATTTGCTGTGTTGATGTAGAATCTTTATTTTTTTGCTATATTTCATTCTTCCATCTGTAAAACTGGAAAACTGAAGACATTCTCCCTATTTCAAAAAGGTGTTTTTGAGCCCTTGAAGTCTCACATATTATCATCATGAAAGAAAAGTGCAACACCCATCAATTTACCTCCATCTGTGTCCATCTACTTCCTGTCTTGTTCTTAGGGATCTGCTGTTTTACAACCTGAAGCCAACTCCTCTCAAGTATTCAGCCATCACTCCAGCAGCTACCTCTCTTTCACATCATGAATTTTTCTTTACTGTATCATTTTCATCAACAAAGACATATATAAAATTCCCCACCATAAAAAAAAAAAAGTGCCTCCTTGGTCCCACATCTCTCTCCTAGTCCCTTTTATCTGATTTTCTTTTTAGCAAAACTTTAAAAAGTTGTCTGAAACTGCTGCCTCCTTTTCCTCTCCTTCCATTCTGGTGGTGTTCACCACCACGCCATGTGAAGCTGCTCAGTCGTGTGTGACTCTATGTGATCCCACGGACTGTGGCCTACCACGCTCCTCTGTCCATGGGATTTTCCAGGCAAGAATACTAGAGTGGGTTGCCATTTCATTCTCCAAAGGATCTTCCCAACCCAGGGATCAAATCCGGGTCTCCCGCATTGTAGGCAGATGCTTTACCATCTGAGGAAGGGAAGTCCTGGTGGACTTCCACCATGCCATAGAACCCAGTTGATGTAACCACGTTCATCATCATTCTGCCTGACTTGGTACAGTATTGGCACAGTTGATCGCTTTTCCCCCTCTACTGCTTAAGGCTTCTAGGACACTCCTCTTCCTCCTAACTCTCCTACATCACTGGCCAGTCAGTCTCCTTTGCTGATTCCCCCTCTTCTACCCAATCTTTGAATCCTGAACTGCCCAAGGACCCAGTCCTCATACCTCTTTTCTCTACTTACACTCAAGCCATAGGTGGTCTCATCCAATCTTATGGCTGTAAATACCATCTATGCACTAAATGTATTTCTCAGCCTGCACCTCTAGGCATGGTACTCTACTTGGATGTCTAAAAGGATCTCAAATTTAACATGTCCAAAATGAAACTCCTGATTCCCTTTTGCACCCAAACCTGCTTCTACAGAAGTTTTCCCTGTCTCTGTATATGGTAACTTCACTCTTTCAGTTCTTCAGGCCAAAATTTGATGACTCCCCTCTTTCTCCACCACACAGTCAGGCCACCACCAAGTATTTTTAGTTCCACCCTCAAAACATACCCAGAATTTACTACTTGGAAATGCTAGTCGCAGGCAGCACCCAGATGCATTACTCAAACAGCTTTCTAACTTGTCTCCCTACTTCCTCTTTTGCCTCCCCCACTGCAGCCTGTTCTTCACACGGCTGAGTAAATCAAGTCATGTTCCTCTGCTTCAGACTTCCAAATGAGTTTTTCATACCACTAAATGTGAAAGTCCCAAAGGTCCTGTTGGAGCTGCTCTGCTCCCACCCTCCTCTCTCCCACACTTACTCTGTCCTGACTTTACCAGCCTCCATGTTACTCTTTGAGCACCTAAGCATGCCTCTATCTCAGGTCTCTTGTACTTGCTGTTTTCGGTTTGGACCATTTCCCCACTACATAGCCTCACAGTTCTCTTCTACAGCTCTCGGCTTATGGTTAAATATCACCTCACTGGTTTTCCTGCATTTTCCCATCCACTCTCTATCCTATAAAACAGTGGCTTATTACTCCTACTCCTGACCTACATTACCTAAACTTTTTCTTCATGATACTTGCTGCCACCTAAAATATTATCTATTGAATTGTTTGCTGTGTCTTCCCCCAGAATGAAAGCCACACAGGGCAACTTTTTATTCACTGTTATACCACCAGCTCTTAGTGTAGTACCTGGTATTTACTGGGTGCATAAGTGCTTGCTGAATCAGTGAAAGAAAGATATAGAGCTCTAGACAATTTTTACTATTATTCTTATTGCAAAAGACTCCCAGAACAAGAAGGGCAGGAGGAAACACAACATTCAGTTATTGGCATATGGTAGAAAATATATCTAAAGCCTGTACTCACTATTCCTAACATTTACATGATAGCAAAAGAATAAATACATGATTACAGAAATAAAGAGAACACATGTAGAAAGCAAATAACTCCTTTAATGCAGAAAACTGGCCTCTGTCTCTCAACACCATTTCAGGTTGTACATAGGTGTCTGGTATTTATGGTAACAACAAAATAATCCAAAATCCTCTTTAGCTTTTCTTGACTAAAAATGGGCCTTTGGAACTCTGTACAAGACTTATTTCCACCATTTGCTCTGTGCGTAAATCATATTTAGCAACAAATACACATACCACTGTTTTTATGTTGGTTACCCATGTAAATTCACCAGGAGGCTTAAAAGTCCTAAGTCTTAATTTCTAGTTAGCTGAATACATAGTAATGTCCAGTAGATACAAAGATGATGTTACTGTTAACCACAGCTGAGTTTTCGACTCATTAGAAAAGACCCTGATGCTGGGAAACACTGAAGGCAAGAGAAGGGGACGACAAAGGATGAGATGGTTGGATGGCATCACCAACTCTATAGATACAAGTTTGAGCAGGCTCCAGGAGACGGTGAAGGACAGGGAAGCCTGGTGTGCTGCAGTCCATGGGGTCGCAGAGTCGGACATGACTGAGCGACTGAACAACAACAGCAGCAAATAGCTGAGTTAAAAAGGACCAATTTCTGATCAATTCTTTCCGCATTCAGTACATTCATTACCTTCTCCAGGTTTGGGGTCCCAGCCCAGTCTCTCCCCTATAGGTGAAAAGACATCTTTCACAAACTCTTGGATTTCCTCATAGAAGTCTGTGTGGGACAAGAGAGTTGAGAGAATCCCCAGGTTACAGCTCAGGTCGCTCCATACAGTATAATTGGGCTCATTCACAAAAGCCTCCATGACTTTTAGAACCTCTACAGTGCTAATGATTCCAGCTCGAGCCTGGGATAGGAAAAAACATAAATCAATCTAGTCTTCAAACAAAAACAAAACAAAAAGCACAAGCATGCATTTCTGGCACTGTCTTATGCTAATTAGTCATCCCTTAGGGAAGAGACTAGACTATATAAGTTCAGAACACTGTAGAATTTTATAAAGTAAAAACTGCATTATGACATTCCTTACTTTTTTGCTATTTATAAAACAGCTACTTTTTAAAAATGTTAAAATTTCACCAATTTAGAAAGAACAAAGAAGAAAGAGAACAGTTAACTTCCTATTTCTATTCAGTTTCTAGGGTCTTGGTATTGTTTGTCTTTTGAAAATTTTCATACTGTCAGAAAAGGTACAAAAACAGTTGGGGCTTTGGTTTTTGACAGAGGTGCTTTCTAAACTGGAGCTGCAAACTGTGTCAACTTCAGCCTGTCCTTTACTCATTTCTAAAAGAAGACAAACTGGAAGGTACTACAAATTCATCCCTTTCAGAATTAACTAACAGAGTTAGGAAAAAGAACTTCTGTTACAGCAGCCAACTGCACAAACACACCACTCTCCTGGGACAGGTCTCCCTCAGCAATGAGCTCAGCAGATGTGAGGTTTTGTGCATCAATGCTAATCTGTGTTTATACAAAGGAGGAATCCAAAACCAGTTACTATAGACGGGAATGAAAATTTCAAGTCCGGTTAAAGGAACATTAGGAGGAATCTGACAATTTTATTACAAAGACATCTAGAAATTATCTAACCTATGTTTTGGAGTTATAAAGATAATACTACTAAGTGCTCCTTTAAATTTTTTCTTGAACAAAGCTAAATATAAATATCATTTTAGAATGATAATGGGCTATTATAATTTGAATAGTAATGGAATGTTTAAAAAATTCTAGAGTCTCCCAGCAAAGTACAACCACTATTTTAGAAAAATATAAATCACTGAGTTATTTTTAAAAAATCATCAATAGAGAAATCTCTTCAAGGTTCATATCTGTGTCTATTGAAAAGAATTTATGCCTTACAAATGATCGGTTATGTACAGTTGCAGAAAGCTGGCTTAAGAAAGTGAGATTTGTTTCTGGAAATTTATATAGGTTCAATCTTGCATATCAATTAATAAGTAGTCATTTTCTTTAGTCCCAAAGGCATGCACCTCTCAGGGAGAACTATATTCTTCTAATTATGTTCTAGTCAGCCATTCCAGGAAAAACAAAACCATTTAATCAACAAAATCCATCATACTACTTGAGGCTCACCAAGGAGAAGAGGTCATTCTGTAGTCCAAGTCGATCCACTGGGGGGAGAGAAAGGTCGCGAATCCCTGGTAATAAACTCTCCAGCATGGCTGAGCTATACTGGGTCCGGTAAAACCCGACTGTTCCCAGGTTTAACTGAAAAGGCATCCAACAGGTATTATTAAACAGTTGCAATTATTTTTTAAATCAGTTTTTTGTAGATATGAAGAGTTTTGGCTTTAGTACACCTGGATGAAAAACAATGAAGCTCATTTATGTTAACAGACAGGGAATAAAATAAAACAACACATAAAGATAGTAATCACTTGTCAAATATAAAAACAGAGGCAATACAAAACAGAAACTTGACATAAGTGAGAGGCAAAGTGAGTGACAGTGGGAAGAATACAGCTGAAAAGGAGGAAATAATCGGGCTAAGTTTCTAATATCAGTGGATAGTTTTCAGTTCATAGAAAATATTTACTATTTATAAAAACTCTTGGATAATAAAGTCTCCAAGGAAGACTAAACCTTTACAAACATTGATCTGCTGAACCCAGAGTCTCAACAGAATAGCAACTGCCAGGACCTAGATTTTAAAGAATTATATGGACTTAAAAGGCAACTTCATATGATTTTTGGAGTGAGGTAATCATTGACTATCACTATTTTCTATGCTCAGTCAGTAAAGAGTCTGCTTGCAATTCAGGAGATTGCCTGAGATGCAGGAGACCAGGGTTTGATCCCTGGGTCAGGAATATCCCCTGGAGGAGGAAATCACAACCCATCCCAGTATCCTTGCCTGGGAAATTCCACAGTAGCAAGAGTCAGACACAACTTAGTGACCAAAGCATTATTTACCAACACTCAAAAATATTTTTTATAATACTTATATACAAAATATTTTAATGATAAAATGACAGTATAAGATACACGTATTTTACTATTTATATGTATTTAAAAATCACTTCACATTTCTAATACAGTAATTGTTTTGATTCCCTGTATCTTTTACTATAGGAAGAATACCTTTATTTACCTAATTATAACCATACTGTACTTTTTTCTTACAAGAAAAATTTCATACTGCTACATATGCTCCAGGTTATAATTTCAAATGGCAATATAGTAGACCACTGAGAATATTTTAAAATATATTTAAAACAGAGTAAGAAATAGTTCTGCAAGCATGAAAGGCTGAGACAATATGTAATTCTATTGCATGTGTGCATGTTTAGTCACTTCAGTCGTGTCCAACTCTTTGACTCGATGGACAATAGTCCACCAGGCTCCTCTGTCCATGAGATTCACCAGGCAAGAATACTGGAGTGGATTGCCATGCCCTCCTCCAGGGGACCTTCCCAACCCAGGGATTGAACCTGTGTCTCCTACATCTCTTGCATTGCAGGTGGACTGTTTACTCACTGAGCCACCTGGGAAGCCCATAATTCCTATCAGGAATCTGTAATTGGAAGAAAAATTTGTAGCAGATATTTTCATTATGAAAGGTAGAGTACAGAATGATGAAAAATAATATTTACTGTTATTTTTGTGAAATGCCTTTAAAACACCAGCTAAAAGGAACTTCAAAACATTTCAGTGACACAAACTGATTATTATGTCTGATCTCGCTTGATTATAGTTGTACACACACGATGACAACATATCACTGAAGTTAACATGTCACTACAATGACAGGGCAGTTTGAAGTTGCAAGACTACAAATGTTCTGGTTAATGTGACTTTATACAGAGACTACTCCTTTTTTCATCTTTAATCCTATCCCTTTTTAATTGCTTATTGACCACTCCCTTACCTGACATAAAGGCAAATATCTAGACAACACTAAATTTCACATAAGAAAGTTTAGAAATGTCTTTTTCTTTGCAAGTCCTAGACCAAAATGAATCAGTAGAATTTAGAGCCAGCCATAAAATGCATACAGGAAATGAAAGAAATAAATCAATTTAGTTAAGATAAAAATGGAACGGCCTTTCTGGACTCACCTTTACCCACTGGTCTGGTTTGACATCTTTTAAAACTATATTCATCTCTGGCTTGTCCATCAGAATCTTCATTTTGGCATGGCTGGAATCTTCACTAGTAGAGATTGTGATAGGAACCATCCATTGGGGACAGTCTTCTCCTTAAGCAAGAGAATAACAAACAGAAAACTTGAAAATAATTTTTCACTGGAAGAAATGGAAAGTAACGTAGAGAGGGGACTGGTGTCCCATGTATGGGCTTGAACCTGTTAAGCCAACAGCTCCTTTTTAATGATGCATGAACTCTTCTAGGTAACCTGAGTAATAATGAAGAAAGAACTTACTAACAAAATCATAACAGCCTATAAAAAAGAGAACAACAGAATCTGTATTTGTGTAAAATCACAAATACAATGATTTTGTTGTTTTTCCCTTTTCAGAGCAATACACACTTAGTCTGCTTAGTCGTGTCCAACTCTTTGTGACCCTATGGATTGTAGCAATAGAGATAATGATTTTAATGATAAAAGACATTTCGAGTGGGTTAAATCTCTCATACAGCACTTAAACAAACTCTAAAGTGCAATCCTTAATAGGTATATATACTGCTAAACACTGTGATAGGATACACCTTGGGAGCTGTTAGATTCCGTCACTGAGGAGTCATAGCTAAAAGCCAAAGGTTTTGTAAGACAAATACATATACTCTCTCAAGTATTAGCAAAACAGATTTTGCATTAAGATGCCAAACAAAAGAAAGTCATTGCCCAGTACATTAATGGAACTATCTTAATCACTTAAATAGCTTTATGCTATCGGGCTAAACCACAAATGAAAATTCTCTCCTGATGCTAGGATAATTCAGGTTTTAATACAGCCTACAGTGGTTATAGAGCACTAGAAAACCCCGCAAAACCTGTCAGTCATACAAAGTAGACTGCTGGTATATGTGGAAAATAGCATCTGCGATATTATTTATTTAGATAATAAACCTGTCGTTGGACTTGTCAGACACATTTACTAAGAGAGCAATTCTCGATGCTGGCAAGGCTAAGAGTTGAAGGCTGTAACCTTGATAGGGCGCATCATCATCTGGTGGGTCGAACATGAAAAGGCACTGGTGGTTCTGATGAACCTCTCTCCCTGTTGAGAACTATTTAAAGGAAGTGAGAAAGGTGCAGAAAAATACTTCTTAATTTTTCAATTTATCTTTAATTCCCTGGGTACAAGAGTCTAATGTCATGTAGAAATATTTGAAAAAGCACAGTTGAGTGGCAGTTAAGAGTATAAACTTATATAATGCAACTATTTCATTTGAATTCCTACTCTTTAACTCATTATATAGGTGATCCTGGACAATCTAACTTACCTAGCTATGCCTCAGCTCCCTCATTTGCAAAACAGAAATAATATGACCCACTTAGTAGGGTTGGTAAGAGTATGAAATAAGGATCGGCTATAGTGCTTATTAGCACAAAGACTGGTACAAAATAAATCTAAATAACCATTGGGCTTTATCTGCTTAGTTACTTACTATGACCAAGAGTTTTTTTTAAAAAGTCACTGTGTATACACTGGGTACACAAGTATACCAAACGTACTTAGTACACAGGTGCATAAGACTTGGTACAAAATTGCATACCAAGTTTTCTTTCAGGGATTCAGGCTAGAGACATCATTTCTTGATGTTCATATCCTTATCCATTCATTATAGCCTCCAATAACACAGAGAGATGCAGAATACTACAATACCCCATGAACCTCCTTTTCCTTCCCTATCATTTTTATTCTATTGCCATTTCCTTGTTTCTATTTAATTCTATTATTTTCACATGGATAATTATTTATTATTAGTTTGAACACTACTGGTATAGTATCCAAGTTCACTGATTAGCTCCCATGTATAGCCATTTGCTTACCAACATATGGTCCACTGGCACAGAACTTCTTTTGGGACAACCTCAGTAATCTGTCATCTTCTACCTAAAGAAGCAAAACAAAACAAAGGTTGTAGGAGCATTAACACTTTTTTTCCTTAGAGGAGACATTTCTGTGACAAAGCAGAGGTGAAACCAGTACAGCCAAATGGCTCCTGAATACACAAAATGCAATGGTGATAAATATGATGATACTACAGAATGGAAGAAAACTCACCATTTCTCAGTAAGGCCTCAAAATAACAATACTCTAAAAATAAAAGGCCAGGTACTGAGTAATATTGCCCATGAGAACAGAGATGTATCCAGATAAGAACTTCAAAATTTCAAAAGGGAGACACAGTTAACTTATGAAGGAGGGTTATATGTTTAGTCTTTTCCATTTCCAAAAAGTGGCAACATTAAATTAGCATGTGGATTCAATATTCAAAGTCATTTAGAATAGATACATGTATATGGATGGCTGAGTCTCTCCAGCTGTTCACCTGAAACTACCACAACATTGTTAATTGGCTTTACCCCACACAAAATAAAAAGTTTCAAGTTTGGGTAAAAAAAAAAAAGAATGACAAACATGAAAGCAGAACACAACCTATTTCAAAGGATAAGCTTTGCAATGAAACACAAAAAAGGCAGGGGGAGAGACTGCAATCAACTAAAAAAACAGAAGCAACAAAACCAAGTACATTAAAAAAAATACTTCAACAATACTCAATCTTTTGCTTATTGTTTGTTACTATACTGTAGAACATTTTAAATAACACAAGCTATAACAGATTTAAGATCACCTAAATCAAACGTAAAGTTGGGTCAATGACCTTTATAAAGGGATCAAATAGAGATAGAACTGAAAACTTAAAAATCTGAGTGGGGAAGCAATGGCCACTTCAATGCCATAAAGGAACTACTAATGAACTTAACTACATCACTGATTAGTTACGTATCACACAGATTTCCTTGAAAAAGTTATTAGGTAACCTTTAAATAGATTCAGAAATAAAGCAAAAATATTTAAATTTAGGGACTATAATGTGAGAGACAAATCATAATCAAGATGCTATGTTGCAGAGCTCTCCTATTTGTAAAAGAACTGAGTCATAGGCATGCATTTTATTGTAATGTAAAAAGGAGGATAAATTTGGCTATGCTTGTAGACGAAAAAAGTGCAAAAAAAGTAGCTTGAAAGTAGCTTGATGTTTTAAGTTCCTTGAGTCTCAATAACATTGGGAGGAAGTGCAGTATTAGTATCTTCTGATAAATTATTATGCTCTTAAAAGTATACTCTACTTGAAAAAATTATGGCCTTAGTTTGCTTTATGTATAATCATTAAATATTTTAGTAGTTTTGAGGTGTTGACCTCAAAATAGTTTTTGAGGGATAGAAATTCCCAGAAGTGAAAGCAACAATCATCTTTGTATACTATTCTTTAAACAGGTAAAATGAAAACCATCTGTCAATCTGTATAGAGTGTCAATGTCAAGTTTGATCAAGTCATCTCCTATAACAGACTAGTCCAAAGTGGAGAAAGAAGACTAGAAAGAAACAGAATGGTCACAATGGTAGCTCACTCAAGTTTTAGATATCTTTTCCCACCAAGTAGGATTAATTGTTATCTAAATTGCCTTTTCAAATGCTTGCAGCCAATCTGAGAGGTCCTCCAATGTGTATACTTTATTATAAAATACAGTCATATTTAAGGTTAAGATGTGTCTCTAAAAGGTTAACTTGCAAGCACTCGGGTGCATTCTGAGAGTACAAGGGCTGATTTAAATGTCATCTAGATTCTTAAATTACAGAAAAGCAAATTTACTAACTTAAACTGCCACATGAGAAGGCTTTGTAAAATATTAGCTTTAGGGACAATGCAGAACCACAAGGACAAACACATACAAAAAGAGAGCTATGAATCTTCCTCCCTAAAAATGAATGGAATTAATTCTCTATGCAGCTCATAAAACCATGGCAAAGAAATTTTTTTTTTTTTTTAGTTCTACCAGTTTATTGCTACCAACCCGTCACCCTCCACCCTCACGCACATATGCTCAGTCATGTAACCCCATGGACTGTAGCCAGCCAGGCTCCTCTGTCCATGGACTTTTCCAGGCAAGAATACTGGAGTGGGTTGCCATTTCCTTCTCCTATGGCAAAGAAATTTAAGAGAAAGATTTCACAATTTCATACAATTAAACTAAGTTAAGACAAACTTTCTGATGTGCATTACAGGATGATGTGTAATTTTCAATCCTTCTGGAGGACAACTCATTTTGAACTACACCTGTCTGAATTCAGATAACAGTTCAACTAATATGAATGTAATTCTAATTAAAGTCACATCACACTGCCATCCAATATTAAAAACTAATTTTGAAGAATGGTATTATAAATGGGTGTTGAATTTTATCAAATCTTTTTTATGCATCTAGTAATGCATATGGTTCTTCTAATTTCATTCTGTTAATGTAGTAATTATGAGTCAATACCTTGCTTAATTTAATATTAAACCAACTTTGCATTCTTAGAATAAATCTCCTTTGGTGATTTTAGAATTATATCAACAATGTTACAGTGTTTTCCTCGAGGACAGTAAGGGCAGACAATATTTTGTTTTCTATCGTACCCATGTTTAATTTTAAAGATGTGGGGCAAACTTTTGGGTATAGAGATAATAAATCACTGAGAAAAGAGTATAAGGGCTGGTTTAAATCTTACCTAGAATACTTAAAGTACAGAAAAGCAAATTTGTAACACCGACTGAATTTCATTTAATGTAATATCAGACAAATTGAAGAACTTTGTATAAGTTTACCTGTTCTGCTTCTACATAAATGAGAGGGAATCCCATTTGTTTGGTCCAGGTATTCATCACAGCTGCTATAGGCTTACCACTAGCATTTTCTAAACTTTCCCAGAGATCCTCTAGAAGATAAATACAAACAATGAAAATCTTAAATGTTTACATTTTTATTTTTGTAAACAAACCAGAAATTTTATACAACTCGAAACTGCATCATTGACCAATTTTGTATTTTTTTCAGGTTCAGGAAACAAACAGTGGACCAAATTAATGTTACCCTTGCCTTGCCATTAAGTGAACTATATTATAATTTGTTCCAATTTATTAAAAAATTACAAATTATAAACAATAGACAAACAGGTGAGTTCAAACAAGAAACAGGAACAAACAAATGGAAACATATTCAAGAATACTACAAGATGATCATTCACAAAATTAAAACCATTTATACCCATTTAACTAACAGAAGTTAAAAAATATTCAATGCTGATGAGGCCGAGGTAAAGGCCATATGGTCAAACAACTCTGGTGGCTGAATAAGCAAAACAACCATACAATGTAGCATAACTATAACAGAGGAATGAACAGAGGAAAAAGTCTTTAAAGAAAAATCCAAAGAATAAAGTTTCACAAGACATAATTTTTGTTCTGAATCTTGAAGAGGAGTTGCTCATTAGACAGGGGAGAAAGGAACATTCCAAATATACGGACTATATGTACAGAAAGGAAAGTACAGGGGAATTCCCTGGCCGTCCAGTGGTTAGGACTCTGCCCTTTCACTGCTGTGAGCCTGGGTTTGATCCCTGATCAGCAATCTATTAAATTCCTGGCTGGGGATTCTATTAAACATTAATGACATTACACAAATCTTCTTGCTTTTTAAACTATTTTTGTTCATTAAGGGACTCAGTTTCATAATCAATCAACTGCTGCTGCTGCTGCTAAGTCGCTTCAGTCGTGACCGACTCTGTGCGACCCCACAGATGGCAGCCCACCAGGCTCCCCCGTCCCTGGGATTCTCCAGGCAAGAATACTGGAGTGGGTTGCCATTTCCTTCTCCAATGCATGAAAGTGAAAAGTCAAAGTGAAGTCACTCAGTCGTATCTGACTCTTAGCGACCCCATGGACTGCAGCCTACCAGGCTCCTCCATCCATGGGATTTTCCAGGCTAGAGTACTGGAGTGGGGTGCCATTGCCTTCTCCAAATCAATCAACTAGCACACCTTTATTCTTCCTTTTGACTCTAATATCTAATAAATTATAGACTATCATAAAATTTTAAGAATTTCCTTCAATGAAAATCTGCAGTTCCACAAGTTCAACTCCTACAAATGGTTAATCTGCAGCTATTTTAATGTCCAATGGTCAATTAAGGGTAACAAAACCCACAAATCACCAAAAAAGAACAAGCTCTGGTAAAGTAAACAGAACTTTTCAGACTCTTTAGCAAAACATTGAGCTGTGAAAAGCAGACTACTGAAGGTTGACCAAAAGGATAATAGGTCCTGATTCATACTGATCTATGATGTAATATATCTTCAAAAAAGTCGACTTTATTTCCTATCCATCACATGGAAAATCGAGTATTTAGAAAAAAATAAAATATCATACTCTGGATAATGTGCCGACATTCTCTCCATTTCTATCTCAAGTTATTAAAAATTACCTGTGGCAGCATTCTTTTGTTGGAACTTGGTTAAATACATATTCATTCCTTTCTTAAAGTCCTGAGAAAACACAATTTTTAAAATCCAGGAGAGTCAGAACTTAGAATTATAGTATATTTTGACTACAGAGTACTCAAGAACTAATTTACTCAAAATTAATTGAGTATTAGATTTACTAAAACACAGTAATGTCTATTGCCTTTCGTTTAAGAATGTATACGCTTTGCCTTCTATTTTTGCTTTTAAGTTTTATACCAGACTTCCACAAACCCTCAAAATATATTTGCAAGATCATTCATTTAAGAGACCAAAACAGTCAACATAAAAAGAAATAAAGATAAGCCAGAGTAATATTCTTATAGATTCTAGAAAAATTACTTAGGAACTTAACCTAAATAAAATCAAACTTTTCTTTTTCATGTAAAACTCTGTGGGATCACCATAAAATAATTTAATTATTTTTTTTGTTTGTTTTTACCTTATCTCCAATGTAGTCATGTAGCATTCGGATGACAGATGCACCTTTGCTGTATGATATTGCATCAAATATCTCATCAACTTCAGAAGGATGGCCCACACTGACCTGGCAGACAGTATGATTCAAGGTTATAACAGGAAGCAGACAAACTGCAATAATGAATTACATAAAGAGCTTTCTAGGAAAACTCTTCTAACTCAATAAGATACTTTTTGCCTTTAGGTGACTCATACTGTGTAATTGTTTAAAAGGGTGTAATAACTAATACTAATAAAACAGAATACATAACACGATCCCCATCATCTCTTTAGGGCCTGGGTTCCAGTCTTGACACTGCTTTGCTGGGAGGCAAGTCACTGTGGATCTCTTTGGAGATAGGGAGGTGAAGGTAAGGAAGGGAGAGATGAAAAACACTGGACTTCTTGCACTTATTGTAATGGCTAACAGTTACATAGGACCCAGGTTAAATATGTCAAAGCAGACTGTAAGTCTAGCTCTTTGGAAGCAAAATTTATACATATAAACTAGCCAAAATAGGACAGATTAAGTCAAAAGAATTAAAATATATATAAAGCAATGACAACAACAAAAGAGTATGTTTAGAATTTTCTTTGGAACAACAGAATCATAATATTACCCAACAGGTATGGTTCCCCCATTACAATTCAATAAAAATCTATTCAGTGAATGTTTATGGATACAGAAAACTTGCTTCTACAAAGATACAAATGTTTAAAATGAAATAGAACTAGAACTTTGTAGAATTTCAAGGGGATCTCCTTTGTAGCTCACTCAATAAAGAATCTGCCTGCAGTTTCAAGATGGAAATATAAACTACAAAAGTAAGTGGCATCACTCATGCAATTTTCTTTTCAAAGAAAAATTTAAAAAACTACATATTTCATTGAAAGTGAAAGCAAAGGCCAATGACTGAAAATTACGTCTCACTTCAATGGGATGGCTGTTATCTAAGGCGTCAAGCTCCTGAGCTCGTGTATAATCAGCAGAAACAAACTGAGTCCAGATATCATACTCTGGGAAGCAGTGGTCTACACATAGATACTCAATCCATGATGCAAAGCCTTCATTTAACCAAAGATGAGTCCACCATTCCTAAAAACAGAAGATGGAAATATGTAAAGAAAAGAAGATGTTTGTCACTCCACTAATATAAAAAATTCTTATGTCCCTTCCATTATACTCTAAAACTCTTAATGAGCTAAAATTCAATTCAAAACATTTAGTAAATAACTCACATCTATGAACAAAAGAATTGCCAAGAATGGCCAACTGGTGACACTCGCATTATCACCACTGCTAAGTAACTTTTTGGTAGTAAAGGTAGAAAAGGAGGAAGAAGGGGGATGAAAAACACCCTCAGGATGGAAAATGGGAAGGGAGTGCATAAATGTGTGTAAGAGCTACACTGTCATATAAAATTCAGTTTAATAAACAACTCTCTTTAAGAAATCAGAAAGTTATTAGGACCAAACAAGGAAAACTGGGAACTATCTCCATAATGACAGGGAAAAAAAATCATTGCTGAGTGACAAATTAAACTTTCTAGATAAACAGAAAAGCAGTATTGCTTATACAAGAATTGCATGAAATTAACAAATTGTCATAGCATTAAGTTTAAATACAACTGATATTTAAACATTTATAGAATATAAAATTCTCATTTGTTAATAATAAGAATTAATAGTGGAGTGGACAAAGAATATAATGGGTCACAGACAAAATCAACTTTTAAAATAGAAATAAACTTGCTAGAAAGAGATTTCAATCTAATTTTCACTAAAGTTGATTAAATCTCTTATTAAAAAAGCAATACTATATGAATTCAAGATAAAGGACAAATGCAATGGTGAAAAACAAAAGGGTATTTAAAAATTCTGAAAAGATCAAATGTTTTCAATAAAGTGATAAATGGCTATCTGTCTACATGCTTTGTGTACTTATTTAACTAACAGACTCCATTGGGATAAGCTGGTACAAAGCTAGTAATTTTCCAACTCTCTCTAAACCCCTATATTTCAGTTAATGAAAAAACTGACATCCAATAACTAAAAGTTACTAAAATACAACAAAAAGGTGTTTAAAAGCAACATGAGAATGCACACATTTCCCCTACTAAAATTTAATACTGGAAGTTTAAAAATAAAATCATAAAAAATAAAATCTGCTCACACAGCAAAAAAAAAAAAAATTGGCAGCAACAAATTTGCTGTGTTAGGATAAAGGAACATTTCTGACATATTTGAACACAGGAACTAGCATACTTAATTTCATGTAAAAGTATGTTTCAAACAACCTTTTCTTTTTTTTCCTTTTAACCCCTAAGCAAAATTTTAAACAACCAAAGCAAAAAGGAAAGGATTTACTTTCAAGGGCTGACTTTCCTTAGGAACTCTTTCAGACACATTGCTGTTTCGGTTGCTAAGACATATCCAACTCTTTGTGACCCCATGAACAGCAGCACGCCAGGCTTCCCTGTCCTGCACAATCTCCTGGAGTTTGCTCAAACTCAGACATTTAAGAGTTGCTAAATGTTTTTCTTTCTTGCTTATTTCTGTGACATGTGGTCTCAACTAACATCCAAGTTGGGCTCTGCTCTTTGGCAGCCTAAAATGCCATCAGGGAATTTGGCTGGCTCCACAATCTCCAGTTCTTTCTTTGCAGAGGTACTTCTAGTTCACTTATTAAAAGCTGTGCTTCCAAGCTCTAACACAGTTGGTTGCTATAGATAGTACTCATTTAGAGTAAAAGGGAAAGGTCAAGACTAGAGGACAGAGATCATTCACTACAAACATTACAATAAACAAGGACTTCAATAGGAGAGCTGGAAATTTTAATATTCTTCAGTTATTCTGTAGTTTCCTTGCCTTCATTTCTATCAAATATCAGCTTAAAACTTTAGGCAATGAAGAAAATGACCCTTAAAAACATTTCAACCTTATTAAAGATAGTTTGCTATTCATCAGGTTACTTTACAGCTAGTGACATATGACACAAGAAACTTCAGTTAGGCTGAATCTCACTGCATGGAAATTGTCTATCTAAGTGGACTCTCCTCCTTTTACCCAAATTAATATCATGACCTGCCCCATTTTCAGGCAGTATTTAGAACAGTTTAGGTAGTATTTTCTGTTGAATAAAGATTACTTGTATGTTCTTAATTAACATGGATATCCTGATAAAAACTTTTCAAAATAAAGTTTTTCTATCAAAAAAACTTTTTTGGTACAATGTGCCAGCCAAACCTGAAATACTATTTAGCCAACATAAGGTGTAGCAAGAAAAAAATATATTTGAGCACTTAAAAATATTAAATACCATAGTAACAAGATTTCCAAACCATTGATGGGCGAGTTCATGTCCCACAACCAGAGCAACCCACTGGCGTGATGAAGAACAGGAGTTTTTTGGATCAATAAGCAATGCAGTCTCCCTGTGTTAAAAAAAAAAAAAATTTTTTTTTTTTTTAATAAAAGTATTTCAATAAAAGCAGGCATGCAGAAGTGGGGGAGGGAAATTCAAACAGTAAATAAGATGGTCAAGTTAGGCTTTAAAGATGTCAAGAAAACATTTCCTCAGAGTACACAGGATAGAAAAAGCTCTGCGAAGATTAAAGACTACTCCAATTGAATTCATACAAAAGAAGATCAAAGATGTGACACAAGTTTAATTATCAGTTTGTTTCTAGGATAGCTGCCTGAAATTTTAGGAAAACTATCTGAAGGAATTAGGGATTACTGTGCTAGACAGAAAGAGAAGACAGTTCTTCCATTAAAAGCAGACAAGTGGCAAGCTGAGGGAAGATGCATTCCACAGTCCCAAAAAGAACACTGAACAGAGTGTCCAAAACTTAGCTCATCGAAGAAGGCAATTGAAAGTAGAAGGCCAAAACTTGTTTACAGACACTGCTTTTAAAATTATACAACCCACATGTTTGTATTGTGGCGACAGACATGTAAGAACTTGGCTGCTGCTGCTGCTGCAAAGTTGCTTCAGTTGTGTCCGACTCTGTGTGACCCCACAGACGGCAGCCAATCAGGCTCCCCCGTCTCTGGGATTCTCCAGGCAAGAACACTGGAGTGGGTTGCCATTTCCTTCTCCAATGCATGAAAGTAAAAAGTGAAAGTGAAGTTGCTCATCCTTGTCCCACTCTTTGTGACCCCATGGACTGCAGCCTACCAGGCTCCTCCATCCATGGGATTTTCCAGGCAAGAATACTGGAGTGGGGTGCCATTGCCTTCTCCGAGAACTTGACTGCTGCTGCTGCTAAGTCGCTTCAGTCGTGTCCGACTCTGTGTGACCCCATAGACAGCAGCCCACCAGGCTCCCCCGTCCCTGGGATTCTCCAGGCAAGAACACTGGAGTGGGTTGCCATTTCCTTCTCCAATGCATGAAAGTGAAAAGTGAAAGTGAAGTCGCTCAGTGATGTCTGACTCCTAGCGACCCCTAGGACCAGGCTCCTCCGTCCATGGGATTTTCCAGGCAAGAGTACTGGAGTGGGGTGCCATTGCCTTCTCTGGAGAACTTGACTAGAAGACATTAAATCAGGGGAAGTTCTTCAAGCTGGATATGTAACTCTGTAACTACCAGGAGGAAGAGAAGGCACTGAAATGAGAAACTCAGCCAAAAATACATCTAGAAATGCTACTAATGCCAGATGCTCACTTTAAAATCTTACACTCTCAGATAGTAGCACCAGAGGGTGTTCATCTGCATTCTTGAAATGTTCAAGGAAATGGGGGAAGGTAGGAAAATTTATGGCAGATCATAAAGCAGAAGCTACTGAACTGTAATTAGGAGTGAAGCACTCATGAAATCAGTGATTTAAAAGATAAGGCAGGGTAATACATCATTAACATACCTATAAGTAACAAGGCCCCAGTTCTCCATGGCACCTTCATAAAATAAAATATAAACATTTATTGATATTTATACATACTCCTTCTTGAAAATCATAAAATTCAAAATAAAAGTTATTACAATTTATCAATAAAGTGAAATTTACTTTACCAGCTGCAAAGTCTGCAATAGCAATGAGATCAATTTTAGGTAGAGGATAAGGAACATTGAAGTAGTCCTTATAAAAAGGCAGAGTTTTAGCAGCAACCTATAAAAGTATAAAGAAAAGAACCATCTGATAAATCCTATTGCCATTCCTACAGAAATCCACAAAGGAATCCAGTTGCAAGCCAAATATCTCAAGTTATAAGAAACCAACCCTGGGGAACCCCACCTCCAGAGACTGCTTTAGCCCTAAGCTTTGTATATGTCAGCCAAACTTTAATCCATTTATAACTCAGTATGAAAAGTACAATTATGTATGTCCCCCCCCCCCACTCTCTAGGTTAATAAATTCCATTCTAATATTCTCTTAATCATTATCTTTCAAAATGTTAACATCAAAGTTGCTAGTTCCAAGATTCTATTAAAAGTAAAACCAAAGTAGCATAAGATATTTCAGATTAGATTATAAATAACTGTACTAATAATTGATCAGAAATGTAAATTCCCCAACCTGGAGTTATGGACTGTTGGAACAATCCTCTTCAAGTACATTTACCTCTAACGCAAATTTTCCTTGCTCTGCTTTGCCAACAGGGGTGTAAACACGGACACACACACCATCTTTTGACCTTGTTTCTACAAAGTCATATTCACCCACAACAAATGCCACCAGATATGTAGACATGACAGGTGTGCGAGCAAACTTCACTTCCACTACATTTTCATCATCAGGGTATGGTTTCCGATCAATTACATTCTTTAAAAAAAAAAAAAAAAAGGAAAATTTAACAGATTTACATTAAATACCTTAAAGCAAACACTACCCCCAAACTGTAGGCTTTATAACCTTTTCTTCCCCCTTTCCAGCACTGCTTACTTCTCTATCCTAATTTACCCAGTACTATTACACTCTCAAGGCTTTTCCTGTTAATAAAGAAAGTGAACTGATGAAGCATAAACACTAAGAAGTTGGAGCTGAAGTGTTAAAACTACCAAGGATTTGTAAGGTAAAAGAAGCAACTTTTCTTGAATACCTATTAACATAACAGGTATTGGGATGTTTTAAGACTTTAATACTTTTCAAGTGAACGAAGGATAGAAGACAACAAATATTAATGAAAATAAAATGTAGTTGTGAAACCGGACATTTCAAAGGGCACAGATTTCTAGATTTAGAGCATATTCTGTATGAAGGTTGGCTCTAAGCAAATTTGTGACAAATCTCATTTACTTTGGAGAGTTCCCTAATTTCCCTCTTTTTCCTATTCAGGCTCTCACTTTCCTCAAGTTCTTGCTATTTTTTCTTCCAAGTAAGACTTATTCGAGAACTGATCTGATAAATTCATTTGCATTAAACTGCAAATGAACATTTCAGTGTAATTTATTAGCTTCCTCTCTAAGAACATTTGAGAAAAGCATCTTTAAGAAGAGAATCTATGGAATTCTCTCCACTAATAAAGGAAGCAAAAGCCAGTTATTTCAGGTCCAGTAGGTGTTTCCAAGTTCCCTAGACTCCTATTATAGTCTACCGGCTACTCTATGTCTTAAATAAGGCAGTCTTAGACAACACATTTCAAGTAGTAAATGTTTATTCTACTATGAATGACATTCAATGACATCAGTGAAGGGAGCACATCCAAGAACACAATCAGTTAAAACCTAAATACACTTCATTACGTGGCTATAACTTTTGGCATTTAGTAAGAATATCAGATTTTTTTTCTCTCAAGTAATAGTTATTAAGTTCATTTCTTACTTAGATTTCCAAATTAAAGAAAGCAGGTAATCTTGTTAACATAGCTTACAAGCAATTTCTTCCAGGGTGTGGGAAAACTCCCCAAATGAGGCAATAAAAAAAAAAAGAGGGCTTATAAGAAACTAAGAACACTAACATTTGTGCTCCCATTATGTGTCAAGTACTGTGCTGGGTGACTAGGTAGTTCCATGCTATCCCATCTAATCAGCAAACAAAATACGCTAAATGCTTATTCAAAATATAAGAATACTCATTAACACATACGTACCATGTTTGATAAAGCTACTCTGTCTTTAGGAACAACCAATGAAATATCAAAAGTTGCTTTGATGGCAGGTTCATCCCAGCAAGGAAAAGCTCTCCGGGCATCAGTAGCCTTAAAAAAAGAATATGAAATATGAACTATCACTGAATGAACCTACTGGACTATTTCATGTAACAACCATTTCTTTCTATCATTCATTCATTCACTTTTTCAAATATTTATTTTCTACTTAGTGCTAGGCAATAAGCTAGGCACTGATAACAAAGAAAATACAAGGTAGCACTTTCATATAGAACACATAAAACTGTCAGCATTTGACCCACTTATTTAAAGAGATCTCATTCTTTCTGTAAACATAAAAAAAAGTAATAAACTTTAAAACAAATTAAGATTTAGTGGTGCAGCAGAATATCAGTTATAAAAGAATCTTTCATAAAATAGAAATAGAACCGCTGACAAGATTCTGTATCTTAAAAAGAACAAACAAAATATGCAGAGGTAGAGAAGGCATATTGTTGTTATTGAGCCCCTCAGTCACGTCCGACTCTCTGTGACCCAATGGACACACCAGGCTTCCCTGTCCTTCACTATCTCCCAGAGTTTGCTCAAACTCATGTCCATTGAGTCAATAATGCCGTCTAATCATTTCATCCTCTGTTGCCCCCTTCTCCTCCTGCCCTCAATCTTTCCCAGCATCAGGGTCTTTTCCAGTGAGTTGGCTCTTCCCATCAGGTGGCCAAGGTATTGGAGCTTCAGTATCAGTCCTTCCAGTGAATATTCAGGGTTGATTTCCTTTAGGATTGACTGATTTGATCTCCTTGCTGGCCAAGGGACTCTCAAAAGAGTCTTCTCTAGCACCACAGTTCAAAAGCAACAATTCTTTGGTGCTCAGCCTTCTTCATGGTACAACTCTATACAGACCTCTGTTGGCAAAGTGATGTCTCTGCTTTTTAATACACTGTCTAGGTTTGTCATAGCTTTTTTTCCAAGGAGCAAGCATCTTTTAATTTCATGGCTTCAGTCACTGTCCGCAGTGATTCTGGAGCCCAATAAAATAAAGTCTGTCACTGTTTCCACTGTTTCCCCATCTATTTGCCATGAAGTGATGGGATCGGATGCCATGATCTTAGTGTTTTGAATGTTCAGTTTTAAGCCAGTTTTCTCATTCTCCTCTTTCACCTTCATCAAGAGGCTCTTTAGTTCCTTTTCAATTTCTGCCATTAGGGTGGTGTCATCTCCATACCTGAGGTTACTGATATTTCTCCCAGCAATCTTGATTTCAGCTTGTGCTTCATCTAGCCTGGCATTTTGCATGATGTACTCTGTGTATAAGTTAAATAAGCAGGGTGACAATATACAGCCTTGACGTACTCCTTTCCTAATTTTGAACCAGTCTGTTGTTTCACGTCCAGTTCTAACTGTTGCTTCTTAAATTTATTTATTTTTTTTTGCATGAATAGCATGTGGGATCTTAGTTCCCCATCAGGGATCAAACTCATGCCCCCAGCAGTAGAAGTGTGGAATCGTAACCACTGGCCTGCCAGGGAAACATATACTTCTGAAAAAGGATTTCTTGGGGCTTCCTTGGTGGCTCAGTGGTAAAGAATTCGTCTGCCAATGCAGGAGACAAGGGTTTGATCCCTGATCTGAGAATATTCCATGTGCCATGGAGCAACAAGCCCCCTGTGCCACAGCTACGGAGCCCGTGCTCTAGAGCACAGGAGCCACAACTACTGAGCCCACATGCTGCAGCTACTGAAGCCCAGGTGCCTTAGAGCCTGTGCTCTGCAATGAGAAGCCACGGCAATGCGTGCACACCACAGCTAGAGAGCAGCCCATGCTGACCACAACTAGAGAAAAGCCTGCACAGCAATGAAGACTCAGCACAGCCAGTAAATCAATATTTTTAAAAAAGGATTTCTTGAAGGAAAAATGTGACATGTCTGACTGCACTGTCAAAGAAATTAAATAAATTACGAATTCTACTAAACAGTGAATAAGATGTTTGAAAAAATAAGTAGACTGTAAGGAAAAAAATACACAGAAAAATTCAAATTAGGAGTAGCACTAAATAAATGAGTTTATACTAGAGGAAATTAAATGAATGACACGGATAGTAAGATCTAAGTTTATTTATCTATCTGGCTGCATTGGGCCTTAGTTGCTGCACACAGGATATTTTGGTGTGGTGGGTGGGCTTCTCTCTAGTTGTATCTAGTTGTGGGTGACCCACAAACTGGAAAACAATAATACCAAAGAAGTTCTTGCACTATGGTGAAGGTTCTGAACCCCAAGTAAGGCTTCCCAGCCTGGGTACTGGACAAAGGGACTGGGAATCCTCAGGAAATCTGACCTTGAAGGTCAGTGGGATTTGATTACAGGACTTCCACAGGACTAGGGGAAACAGAGACTCCAGTCTTGGAGGGCACAAACCAAATCTTGCACACACCAAGACCCAGAGGAAAGGAGCAGTAACCCCACAGGAGACTGAGTCACAACTACCTGCTAGTGTTGGAAGGTCTCCTGTGGAGGTTACGGGTTAACAGGGGCTCACCACAGGGACAGAGGCACTGGCAGCATCAGGCCAGGAAGGCCCCTCCCTTGGCATAGTAAACCCTCTTGGAGTTTGCCATTAACCCTACCATAGGGCAAACAACTACCGGGGAGGGAATGCAACCACACCTATCATCAGATAATTGGATTACAGCTTTACTGAGCAAGGCCCTGCCCACCAGAGCAAGACCCAGTTTTTCTCACTGCCAGTCCCTCCCATCAGGAAGCTTACACAAGCCTGTTAGCCTCCTCCATCAGAGGGCAGATCGAAGAAGCAAGAAGCACAGTCCCACAGCAGCTAAGACAAAAACCATAACCAAACAGAAAGTTAATCTCGATGAAAAATCAGAAAGTTATATCACAGATAAAGATAAAGGGACAGGATAAAACCCCAGAAAAACAACTAAATGAAGTGGAGATAGGCAACCTTCCAGAAAAAGAACTCAGAATAATGATAATGAAGATGATCCAAGATCTCGTGAAAACAATGAAGATACAAGAAATGTTTACCAAAGACCTACAAGAACTAAAACACAGATGAATAATATACTAGAAGGAATCAAGAGCAGAATAACTGAGGCAAAAGAAGAGATAAATGACCTGGAGGACAGAATGGTGGAAACCACTGCTGCATAACAGAATACAGAAAAAAGGATGAAAAGAAATGAAGACAGCCTAAGAGACCTCTGGGACAACACTGAATACACCAACATTCACATTATAGGGGTCCCAGAAGGAGGAGGGAGAGAAAAAGGACCTGAGAAAATATGTGAAGTAATAGCTGAAAATTTCCCTAACATGGGAAAGGAAACAGTTAACCAAGTCCAGGCAGCACAGAGTGTCCCAGGAAGGATAAACCCAAGGAGGAACACACTGAGACACATAGTAATCAAACTGACAAAAATTAAAGACAAAGATAAAATATTAAAAGCAACAAGAGAAAAACAACAAATAACATATAAGGGAACTCCCATCAGGCTATCAGCTGATTTCTCAATAGAAACTCCACAAGACAGAAGCGAACAGCATGATATATTTAAAGTGATGAAAGGGAAGAACCTACAACCAAGAATACCCAGAAAGTCTCTCCTTCAGATTTGATGGAGAAATCAAAAGCTTTCCAGACAAGCAAAAGTTAAGGAAATTCAGCACCACCAAACCAGGTTTACAACAAATGCTAAAGGAACTTTAAGAAGGAAACACAAGAGAAGGAAAAGACCTTCAAAAAATAAACCCAAAACAATTGAGAAAATGGTAATAGGATCATACATACTGATAATTACCTTAAATGTAAATGGATTAAATGCACCAACCAAAAGACATACACTGGCTAGGCAGATGAAAACAAGTGCATGTACGTACTTCCACTTACATCACTGTGCTTGACCCCCCCCCCCAAATTGTATGGAACCATTTTATATTGTTAAGTTAATCATGTTCCCAATATGGCTTAAAATTATAATTATCTTTTATTTTTTGTCTGGCTATTGATTGGGAAAACTGATAAACACCTTATACTATGGTGATTATGTAACTATTACTCACTTTATACCACTGTATCATGATTGGTCAACAGAAAATTAATTGAACTCTATATCACCAAACAAAACTACAATTTTACAGAAAAACCTGTAATCACTTTTTAAAATCCAGATGCTTATCAGAATTATCTTGAAATTTTTTGAAAAATACAAATGCCCAGGTATTGCACTTTTTCCTCCAGAGCTCCAGGTATGCTTCTAATGAGCAGTCATGTTTAAAAACAACTGGCCTACATGATGATCTTTTATCTAGTTTGTTTTACTTTTTCTATTTCACATTCAGTCCTCCCATTTCATTTAGTTTATGTTTTCCAATTTCTCCATCTTTTTCTTTTTTTTTAAATGTTCTTTCTCAAGCCTTTATCAAGCATAGTAGAAAAGCTCATGTATACACATAAATAGTATGTATGATATATATATTTTAGAAAACTTATGAATTTTTGCCTAACTAAAAATTTATGATATTTTGATTCCACTTGTTTGACTTAGTATGAATAGAATGCTAGATTTCTAATTAGGAAGATGAAATAAGCAACAAAGGTTTACTGTATAGCACAGGGAACTACAGTCAATATCTTGTAATAAACTATAATGGAAAATAATTTCAAAAATAATACATGCATAACTGAATCACCTTGCTGTGCACCTGAAACACTATGTCAACTATACTTCAATAATATATATTAAGCCAAAAACAAACAAACAAAGGACAAGGTGATAAAAGCAATCACAGGTACATTTAGGGGATAGACACTAGAGCTAAATCTATTATTAAATGATGTTCCTGAAGAAGAGATCAGAACAGAAACATAATGAAGATGCAACAGAAGAAAATACTGCTATACTGAGGAAAGATCTAAATCTGAATGTGAGTAGGTTCACGAATTATTAAAAGTTAATGAAAAGTGAACACTAGGTACAAAGAAATAATTTAACAAGCAATCACAAAGAAAATATAGCAAAATTTTAAATTGTGTTACTCAACAAAGGAAGAAGACACATTTTAGTCTGACTCCTCCTATTTGACAAAATGAGATGTAAAAGACTTTAGAACATATTTTTTAATATTTATTTTATTTATTTATTAGGCTGTGCCAAAAGACAGAGAACTTATTATTAGCAGACCTGCCTTATAAAAATACTGAAAGGAGTCTGTAAGCTCAAGTGAAATACAGTAAGTGGTAACTCAAATCCATACAAAGAAATGAAGAACACCATGAAGGGGAACACATAGGAATTATAAAGACAGCATAAATATTTTTATTTGGGTTTTGTCTGTTTTTCATTTTTGGCTGCACCACACGGCTTACAGGATTTTAGGTCTCCAACAAGGGATTGAACCCTGACCAGCTCCCTGTAGTGGAAAGTCCTAACCACTAGCCTACCAGGGAATTCCCATAAACATTTTTATTTGTAATTCTTTTCTGTTTTGTCTTTACATCTGTCTTTAAAAGGCAACTGTATAAGGTAATAATTAGAAAATGACTGACAGGCTTAGATGTATTAGTACTATATAAAGATCAAATTTTTATGACAGTAAGAGCATGAAGGAGTCAGGAGCGACAATGAAGCAAAGTTTTTATACATTAAAAAAATGTTCATATTAACCTGAACTATATTGGGTTTCTTTAATACTTATTTATTTGGCTGTGCCAGGTCTTAGTTGTGGCATGCGAGATCTTCAGTTGCAGCACATAGAATCTAGTTCCCTAACCAAGAATCAAACCTAGGCCCCATGCACTGGGAGCTCAGAGTCGTAGCCACTGGACCACCAGGGTGGTCCCTAGACCAACATTTATGCACCTCTGAAAGAGAAAAACTGTAAGCCAATTGTATCACTCTTATTGAATAAGTTGGGCTTGTGAAGGGAAAACTCACTCAAAAGAAACTATGGGGTGTCTCAGTTAAAAGGTAAGAAACTACTATGTGATTTGGAATTTGCCTGAATGATTTGGAGACGATTTAAGGAAGAAAGAATTCTAAGTTGAGTGCTGTCAGAAAGTGGAGGCAATTTTATCAGCAAGTATTATCTTTTCTGTTAATATAAAGAGGGCAAACTAGAGAAAGCCTAAGACTGCATTTGGTAAAAAAAAAAAAAACAAACCCCAGCAGTCACTCATTTTAACCAAGAAAGGGAGTTGTTTGTCTTTTCTGATGAACAAAATGACCTTGTTTGTCTGTGCTTGGAGGAAATTATGAAGGGTCCTTGTTTTGTCTCACCTTATCATGGTGTCAAAGTAGTAACCTTGTCTGAGGCTGGCGCTCTGTTTACATCCAACAGGAAAACATGTATTAGCTTCAGTGCTAGGACAACTTATGTCAGGGGCTGCTCTTTTTTCCTTCCCCCTCCTCCAACAAATCTTTTGTATGTTCAGTAAAACTGGTTGTATATAAAGGCAAATGAAAGATTTTCTGATATCCCAACACTCAAGAAGTATACCACCCACATACTCTCCCTTTAAAAATCATCTGGAGACACACTCCAACAAATCATTCCAAGATGAAGAAGTGCTCAAAAGAGCTAGAGATAAGCACTGGAATCACACTCTCACATACACACAGGTAACAAAATTATATTTACATATATATATAAAATCCATATATATCTGTGTATAGCTATATATGCATACATACAGGTAAAAAAAACTTCAACACCTGGATTGCTTTTATACTTTGTACCTGTGGCTTTTCCTACTAAATTAATACTGATACTGTTATAAAAATCCCAGCCCACATCCCTAATTCTCTCCCCTGTATAATAGAAAGAGTTGAATATAGAGTAAAAATTCCAAAATCATTAATACAATTATGGTTACAGGCATCTAGCCTCAAATAATCAGGCAAATAAGAGAACAGACCTTTGTCAGAATGTCTCACGGAAGATCGTGATTTTTTTTGGCTGCCCTGGGTCTTTGTTGTGGCACATGGGCTCTTCATTGCTGATATGGGCTTTCTCTACTTGTGGCAAATGGGGGCTACTCTCTGGTTATGGTGTGCAAGCTGCTCACTGCCATGGCTTCTGTTACTGCAGAGCATGGGCTCTAGGGCGCTAGCTCAGCAGCTGTGGTGCGTGGACTTTGTTGCCCTGCAGCATGTGGAATCTTAGCACCTGGACCAGGGACCAAGCCCATGTCCCCTGCATTGGCAGCAGATCCTTTCTTTCTGTTTTTAAAACAATAATTTTATTTCATTATTTATTTTTGGTTGTGCTTTGTTTTTGTTGCTGCACAGACTTTTCTCAAGTTGTGGCGAGCGGGGGCTACTCTTTGATGGGATGTGCAGGCTCTAGGGTGCACAGGCTTCAGCAGTTGTGGCAAGTAGGCTCAGTAGTTGCAGCTCCTGGGCTCTAGAGCACAGGCTCAATAGTTGTGGTGCATGGGCTCAGCTGTTCCACAGCATGTGGCATCTTCCCAGATCAGGAATAGAACCCATGTCTCCTCCACCGGCAGATGGATTCTTCACTGAGTCACCAGGGAAGCCTCTGGCAGGCAGATTCTCAACCACAGGTCCACGAGAGAAGTCCCAAGATCATAATATTTTAAAGAATGAATGCGTGCAAAATCGCATCAGTTGTGTCCAACTCTTTGCAACCCCACTGACCGTAGTCCGCCAGGCTCCTCTGTCCATGGGATTCTCCAGACAAGAATATTGGAGCGGGTTGCCATTTCCTCCTCTAGGGGATCTTTTCAACCCAGGGATTGAACCAGCATCTCTTAATGTCTCCTGCATTGGCAGGCGGACTGTTTACCACTAGCGCCATCTGGGAAGCTCATGTTTTAAAGAATACCATACCTCAAACTGTGTGACAGCAGCATAGCGCACCTCTCCAGAAGGGGTAGTGTATTTACTTCTATAGAAACCCTTCATTTTATCATTCAGTTCGCCAACAAAATCTATCTTTAAGGTTCCTGTACCTGTGATTGAAGATAAATGAAAATACTTTCATGGAGATATTAAGTACAAGTTATCAGAAGTATGTCATTAAGCATTAATTCATAGCTATTGACAATGTTCAAATCATTCCTTTGTTTCTCAAACACTCCTCTTGGCAATGTAGAAAATATAGTATTTACTAAAGTAAATGGCAAACTAATCCTAAAGGAAACCTTAAAGTCATGTTTAGAGTGACTGCTAAGAAAGTTCTTTAATTTTACTAGTGAGTTTCAAATCACCAATACATGAAAAGCAGGAAAAGAAATAAATATATTCAATGTATGACCGGCTATTATGCACTGGTGCTTTAAAAATATTTAGTTGGGTAGGTAGGCATTGTCTCCATTTTGTGAGGTGAAGAAACTAACCCTGAAAAGTTAAATAACTTGCCCAAGGTCACACAATTAGTAAGTAGCAAGAATGAGATTAAAAACTTAGGTCTGTTTAATCCAAAATTCATGCTCTCTGCCAATTATGCCATATAGATTGATCCTTTCCTGAAATCTAAGAATATTAAAGAAATAAATTTAAACCAATAAGTATTAAATGCAAATAAAAATACAACCTGAATACATATTCTCTTGTTATATAAGAACAAAATCAATTTAGATAAAATAGGAGGTTTTTTAAATTGAAGTATAGTTGATTTACAATGTTGTGCCAATCTCTGCTGTACAGTAAGTGACTCAAGTTATACAGAGAGACATTCTTCTTTTATATACAAAATGAGAGTTTTTACAAATATATATACAGCTGACCCTTGAATAATATGGGGGTTAATCCACCTATAATTTATAGGTGCTTAGTTGCCAAGTCGTGTCTGACTATTTGCAACCCCATGGATTGTAGCCCACCAGGCTCCTCCATTCATGGGATTTCCCAGGCAAGAATACTCGAGTGGGTTACCATTTCCTTCTCCAGGGGATCTTCCCAACCCAGAGTTCGAACCCTAGGTCTCCTGCCTTGGCAGGCAGATTCTTTACCACTGAACCACCTGAGTAACCCAAAAAAACATGGAACGATTCACAAATTTGCATGTCGTCCTTGCGCAGGGCCATGCTAATCTTCTCTGTATTGTTCCAATTTTAGTATATGCACAGCCTAAGCAAGCACAAGAAAAGCAACTAACGCTTCCAGAGGCACCACTGGGTCAGGGGTCTTCCATATCTGCAGTTCCTCCACATCTCCAAATTCAACCAACCTTGGACTGTGTGGTACGCTATTTACTACTGAAAAACATCTGAGTATAAGTGGACCCGTCAGTTCAAACCTGTGTTGTTTAAGCATCAACTACACTTTCTTTCATAACAGAAAAAACCTTATCACTATTATCTAGTGTCATCTACTAAATTCAGATGCATGACAAAACAATAATCCTATTCTACATTTTATAAATCCAGTCACAAAAAACCCCCAAAATGTTGACTTTGTAATTGATCCCTTTAAAGTGCCTATTTATAAAAGAATCCAGAGCATGGGAATCTTACAAATCAGAGATATAGTATGACCATAAAGTAATTAGCCACTTAAATCAAAACTTTCATATCCTGATGCTTCAAACTGACATTTTGGAATGCTTGCAGAGCATTGACACTGATATCGTTCAAAATGTTCTTGACTTTCTGACATATCCTTTTGGATGTTCACAAAGTCAAATCTTCACCTTCCAAAATTGAATTTGCTTTTTGGAAAGGTCCAAGTCATAAAAAGTTCAAGTCTGCAGATTATGTGAATAACAAATTGCAATCTATTTTTAGCCAAAACACTAATTGTGCCTATTAAGTAATTAAGCTAATTTCCTAATATGCCTCAAACTGGTTCTGAAAGTAATTTCAAGTAAAAATTTCAGACATTTGCAGCAAAGTCACAACTAAAGAAAGTACCACATCCTGAATCATGCTAGGAAAATAAAACCAAATAACTCAATTGAAGGTCCACTGAATAGACATTTGTGATAGTATTTTTTTTTAAATCGGACATTCTGGCTGAAGGTGTCAATAAATACTTTTTTTTTTTTTAAGAGAATGATAGATTACTGGGACAGTAAATATAAAAACAGTAAAAGAATCTGAAAACAATTCTGACTGATACTAAAGAATTTAGCTATAAATAATATAACATTTCTCTATTTTCATTAGGAATTCATTGATTAGGAAAAAAAAAGGCATATGTATTCACAGTAATCAAGTTTTTGTTATTGTTGTTTAGTCGCTAAGTCATGTCCAACTCTGCAACCCAGGCTCCTTTGTCCAAGGGATTTCCCAGGCAAGGATACTGGAGTTGGTTGCCATTTCTTTCTCCCAGGATCTTCCCAACCCAGGGATCAAACCCATGTCTCCTGCTTGGCTGGCGAATTCTTTACTGCTGAGCCACCCCTGGGAAGCCCCAATAAAGTTAGTAAAGAATATCTATTAGACTATGAAAACCTCTTTAAAAATAGAACTGTCTGATGAAATTTTATGTTACAATTCCATAAATGGAACTGGTCAGTCTGTTTTTCTATAAGTCAACTGTTAAGATGTCTTCATATTCCATGGTAAATATACTTTTGACTTTTCCTACTTGGAATAAAAGTGGATTTAAAACTTTTAACTAAATAAGAAAGTCTGCTCACATTTTTACTCAGTTTTAAATCTCCAGGGTCATAATACTATAACAAGATATTGACAATGACCATTTCTGAAAAGTAGCAGACTACAAAATACAAATTATTGGGAAAGGGTTATTACCTGAAATTCAAACAAAACATGTTTTTGTTTTTTTTTAATATATTACTAAATTTAATTGGTGTCACATTATACAGTACTAATTATAGAATATTTGCTTTTGATACAGAATTTTAGGGCAAAAACAGGAGGAAAAAGGACTTCATGATAAATTTCACCTGTTAATTTTATACCACACTAAAGAACCAATTGCCAGAAAGTCTGATTTTATACCTATTTTCACATATAACTAACTTTGCTTCCTCAAATTAGATGCCTTATTTGAATAGCCAAGGTATACAATATTTATCTTCTTGGGGTGATAAGCCTTTTAATACATATAAGCTCATTTATTAATTAAACAACTGAAAAATTAGGACTTACTCCAAAAAACTTTGGTTTTTAAAGCTTGCTGCTACTGCTAAGTTGCTTCAGTCGTGTCCGACTCTGTGCGACCCCATAGACAGCAGTCCACTAGGCTCCCCTGTCCCTGGGATTCTCCAGGCAAGAACACTGGAGTGGGTTGCCATTTCCTTCTCCAATGCATGAAAATGAAAAGTGAAAGTGAAGTCGCTCAGTCGTGTCCGACTCTTAGCAACCCCATGGACTGTAGCCTACCAGGCTCCTCCGTCCATGGGATTTTCCAGGCAAGAGTACTGAAGTGGGGTGCCATTGCCTTGTTGCAAAGTAACAAAATTACTAAAAATTATATTATAAAAAATGTAATGCATCTAGCTATGAAATTTAAGACAGATTACTTTATATAAAGAGAATAAGTCTCTGACTTTTTGTCACCATTTCTTATGATCCTGTTTTCTACTCCTCAAAATGTTAATATCTTCTAGCATTTCGCAAATGATTGTCACTCTACAGGATCCTTAACCACTGATTCTAAGGTTGTTAGGCCTTACGATGATCATGGGAAGTTAACCTATATTCTAAAATGGTGCCAATTTCAGAAACGAAGATGTTTTACTTTGTTATATAGTATTTGGCACGACTGTTAAGTTTGAATCGGCTAAACACAAAGGTTACTAATGTCCTCCTGATACATGCTCAGTATTTATTACCAGAAGAGAGACCACTTACTGAAATTTGAAAAAAAAATCAGGAATTTATTCTTAAAGCAAAGAATGACTAGGTAACTTTGACCCAGATATCTGAGGAAAATGTGAAAGCCAATGATTTTCAAACAGATATTTATATATATTCAATAATTTAATACAATCACATCTGTAAATGAGGTAACTTTTAATTCTAATATTCATATTAGTTACTTAAGTATATCATATTAGCTAAAAATCTCCAAAACTTTGTCAAATATACTTTGTATGTGTGCGCTAAGTCACTTCAGTTGCATCCGACTCTTATTTAGAGCCCCTATGGACCACAGCCCACCAGGCTCCTCTGTCCATGGGATTCTCCAGGCAAGAATACTGGAGTGGGTTGCCATTCCCTTCTCCAGGGGATCTTCCAGATCCAGGGATCAAACCTGCGTCTCTTAAGTCTGCTGTATTGTCAGGCGGGTTCATTACTAGCGTCACCTGGGAAAGAAGTATAGTGTA
This sequence comes from Bubalus bubalis, assembly GCF_019923935.1. NCBI lineage: Eukaryota > Metazoa > Chordata > Mammalia > Artiodactyla > Bovidae > Bubalus > Bubalus bubalis. The sequence goes on along the minus strand of NC_059159.1, from coordinate 24,217,710 downwards.
TACTAACAGTCATAATCTTCAATGACTTGTTCCTGCTTTTATTAGAAATGACTTAACAATTTACCATGTCTACTGTAAAAAGTCCTTATCAAGAATGATGTAGCTCTTATATACTGATAATAAATGACCTCTTATATATAAAGGAGAAAAGAAGGGTAGAGAATACATATGACATGCTAACTTCTGTGTTCTTAAATGGTATAAACATAAATGCTTATAAAAGCATGGAGCAGTTTTGAAAGAATACATAGGAAACTGATCACTTCGGAGAAGTGGAGCTGAGAGAAAGACAGGAATAGAACAACCAACAAATTATCACTATGTATCATTTGAAGTTCAAACCATGTGCATATGTTATATTTTTTTAACATTTAAAAAATAAAAGGAGCATAATGTGATAGCTAGTAGTACAAAGTTTTGAATTAAACTGCTTATGTTCTATGACTGCCATTATATTAGCTGTTGACCTTGGGCAAGTTATTTAAGTTAAATACATCATTTGGTACAATAGTTTATCTTTAAAGCGGAGATCATATAGTCTATTTCAAAATGGATTAACAAATGTTTATGATGTACATAAAACAGTACAGCACAGATTAAGCACTCAGTAGATACATGTGTGAATATATAATACACACATATATTCATATACAGGTATACATCACACACACACATACACATATATCTTCTGGGAGTTTATGTCCTTTCTTACCTGATGAGTTCCAGCAAATGTATTCTGGCTTCTTTTGATAAACACACTAATATTTTTGATTTAAAAAATTACGTCAAATTTCCTAATGCTGAACAATTGAATCTATGCTATTTTTTTTCTATACATGCTAACTAGGTTTATGTATCTTCTTAGGCTATTTTAAGCCACCTTTAAATATTTTTGCTCCTCTCTTCCTCATTTTTATTTCATTAATTTCTGCTCTTAAATCTTTCTCTTCTACTTTCAAGTTACCTATTCTTTTTGTCTAACATTGATCTTGATTCCCTCTTAATTAATTTTTAGCCTTTCTTCTGACTAAATATCCTCTCTGAAAATAATGCTTTACCTGCATCCCACATGCTCCGTATGTAGCAATTTAATTATTCAGTTCTAAATATTTTCTAATTCCTGTAACAAATCTTCGACTCATTAATTTTCAGAAGTATCATTTTTCCAATATGAGAAGGCATTTTTTGTTCGTATTTTGCTACTGACTTTAATCTTTTCACAGTATGAACACAGAATATAGTCTGTAATGATACAGATTTTAAATTTTTTAAAAATTTCCTATCATTTCTATCAAAATAATAGTTCACAGTTTTAAACCTCATATATCTGCCTGCAATGCAGGACACCCAGGTTCAATCCCTGAGTTGGGAAGATTCCCTGGAGAAGGAAATGACAACCCACTCCACTATTCTTGCCTGGAAAATCCCATGGACAGAGAAACCTGGCGAGCTATAGTCCATGGGGTCGCAAAGAGTCAGACACGACTGAGCAGCTAACACACAACACAGTTCTACAGGCCCACCTATATAAGCTGCAGGCATGCCCAATGCTACTTACTCCCTATATTTGCCTCAGTAACAACTCTGTGATTTCTAAATACCTTGCTTATTTAGCTATTTTTTTCACTTTTCAATTTTCTTCTTACTATAACAAGTGAAGTTTGAGCTAAACTACATCTCCACTACTATATCTTTCACAAAGAATTAAAATTGTCTATAACTTCAAAGATCTGAAAATATTTTCTTTAACCTCATTGTGTGGCTAAGCACAGAATTCTAAATTGAGAGTCAGATTCACTTATAATTTTCAAGGAATGGCTTTATTAAGAGTCGAGTTTCCATTGTAAAGCTACTGCTCTTTTGATTTCTGAACCTTGAAGGTAACTTCCTCCTAACTCCCTGCCTCAGGTAGAAACTCTTTGAGAGCCTCACTTTACCCCCTGAAAATTCTAAAATTTGCTTTGGTGTGGGACTTCTTACATTTATTGAGTTTCCTTTTGATAGTGTATTTTTTCAAACTTAAGGCTTCTGTCTCATCAGTTCAAAAAAATTTTCATGTTGTGTGTTTTTCATAATTTCCCCTTCCCATTTTCTATGTCCTCTCTTTCACTAGCTGGATGTCTGGTCCTGACAGATCAGTCCTCCAATCTTCCTATTTGGAAGATGCCTCTATTTCACCTCTCAAAACTTCTTTTGTTTTTTTTACTCCTAATATATTATAATTTCCAAAGGTGTTCTTACTCTATTCCATCCTGTTCTTATTTAATGAATGTAATATTAGTAATACTCCTTAGGATATTAATCTGTTTGGGTTTGGGGGGGCTTTCTTTTCATTTTTCTTTAAATTTTCTATATTTCTATTATACTTATTGCTTTCCTTTTTGCTTTATGTTTCATTTAGAAGTTTATCAAATGTCTGGTAATTATTGCCCCAGCAACTTTGGGATTGGCCATGCTATTTGCTTTGCACAATGAAATGTGAATGAACATCACCATCCACGTAGAAGCTTTAAATGTTTGTGATTTGTTGCTGTCTCCAGCCCCAAGCTTCTCCCCTCTGCCATATGAGAGAACAGCATGCTGCACATAGCAGCTACTCACTACAGAGCCTGGCATCAATAGTCATATGAGCTCAGTGGAGTTCAGGGAAGTTGGCAATGTGTCTGCAGATGATCAGCAGTCCTCAGGGCGATGTGTAAACAAGAAATATCTGTTGTAAGCCACTGATATTTGTGATCCCATTTGTGGGTTAAAATGTACACATACACTTAGGTATACACAGAATGTTTCTGGAAGGATTCACTAGACAGTAAAGGTAGAAAATTCACTAGACAATAACATTTCTCAGAGAGAGAAATTCTCAATGTTCAGGTTATAATCTTCAGTATCTTTTAATACAGGTTTATGGCAAACATTTGTTTTTATAATAATTTCACACAAAAATAATCCTAGTGAGAAAAAGACAAAATGAAAGGTCTTTAAGAGTACCACGATAAAACTTCTCCAATTTAAAATTTTTCTATAAATACTTTCATATTGAGGGAATATATTCTCAATATAAAAATTATGGAAAACAGAGAAGGGTATAAATAAGAATAAAAATCATCAATTGTCAACAACCAGACATATATTATTCATACCATTTTAGAGATATGATTCATCACCTTGTATGTGTAATTCTATATTCTGCTTTTCAATTTTACATTATAATAAGTACTTTACAGTGTTAAGAATTCATAAACCTCACTTTTAACTGCTGGATGTATTCATCATACATATATGTCATAATTAGCTTAATTATTCCTTTAGTGTTGGACAAATGTATTAATTCTAATTTTTTACTATCTTAGTAATGTCTGAACAGACACTTCTACGCATAAGGTATTTCTTGTATTTATGACTTTTCTTTAGGATACTATATTCCTAATACCAGAACTTCCAGGTCAAAAGACATGAATATCTTTAGGCTCTTAACACATACTGCCAGGCTGCTTTCCAAATAAATCACATGGATTTACATTCTTACTAGTAATATTAAGGCAGTCACACTGAGATTCATTTTTTTACTTCTGATTACATGACAGACAAAAACTGGTATTATCAGTAGCAGTTATTTTAATATTTCTCATTACGAGGAGGGCAAATATCTTAACACACTGTTATTCATTTGCATTTTCTTTCATATTATCTGTGGTTTTTCATATGCTCATTTATCAAAGTCTCAGTACTTTACCAACTGATTTGTATATAATTTCTTCCATTATATTCAGCTCAGAACGTCTAGTTTCTTTGTGCTTTTAAATAGCACATATAGTAATGTATCAATGAATCTTTCCTTTCATGCCCTCACTTAGCATAGCATCTCTCTAATCTCTCTAATTGTACCTCAAAATCATCTGTGGAACATTTGCCTCAGATATTTGGATTCAATTAGTAGAAGAACTAGGTAGATGTAATTTTAAAAAACTGAAACTGAAAAAGTGAAAACAATGCATTATGTTCTAGAATAGAATGACTGTCATTTTTCACTTTTTTCTGGTGGGCTAAAAGTTGAAATGAACCTGCCTGTTGTAAGCTCTATCTTAATACTTTGTTATTGTTGTTCAGTTGTCAAGTAGTGTCTGACTCTTTGAGACCCCATGGACTGCAGCACGCCAGGCCTCCCTGTCTCTCACCATCTCCTGGAGTTTGCCCAAGATCTTAATACTTAATCTCCCTAAAACAAAGAGCTTTTTTTAAAAACAACAACAACAAAAAAGAAATGCAATAAATTTGGGGGGAAGAAGTAAGATGTCACTATTCATTATGGGATTTTATAAAAGCCATGTCTCCTACCTGGTTGGAGAGTACTAGGAAAAGACAAGGTGACTTTTTCATCTTCATTTTGATAGTTAAATCCTGTAGCATGTATTTCTGGAATGGAAAAAAAAAAAATTACTTCACAAATCTGACTGGACCAAATCCAGGCTGCAGCAATTAACACTTTCAAGAGCAAAATCTCAAATAAAATTAAATATTCTGAATTTAATAAATTAAGCTCCTATTAACAAGAGTGTCGTTTCAAACTAACCTATTTTAGACTATGTAACCTAAGTATGCTTCTTAAAAACAACTACACATCCTACATTAATTCACAAAACTTCCATGATATAAGGAAATAGGGCTACTATAAATGTGAAAAGGTTTTCTACCGGATTCTCAGACACACTTCATCCTTCTTTGTGTGATAATGATACTGCTTTATTTGTTGCAGTCTTACTCCTGAACATTTGAAATACAGAATAGGTTGCCAAGATTTCAGTGTTAAAGATATGTTAGTGATAAAGAACCCGCCTGCCAATGCAGGAGACACGGGTTAGATCCCCGATCTGGGAAAATGCCACATGCAACTAATTTAAGCCCATGCACGCCCATGCAACACAACTAATGAGCCTGTGCTCTAGGGCCCAGAAACTGCAACTCCTGAGACCACGTTCCGCAACTACTGAAGCCTGTGCACCTAGAGCACAGGATCTGCAACAAGATGAGCCACTGTACTGAGAAGCCCTCCCACTGCAACTAGAGAGTAGCCCCCGCTCCCCATGACTAGAGAAAAGCCAAAGACCCAACACAGTCAAAAATAATTCAAAAAAATAAACAAAACAAAAAAACAAATTTATGGCTGAAAGTTCTGTTCTCCCACTCAAACACAGGTAACAATTCCAACAAGATGTAAGTCTTATTTCCACTGAAATTCTTGTGTTGTTACATTTTATAGAAATAAGGAAGGTAAAAACAGGTGTGCAGATTAAATTAAGGTTTTGATTTACTTCCTACAAGTAGTAAGAAGTGGAGAAGGCAATGGCACCCCACTCCAGTACTCTTGCCTGGAAAATCCCATGGACAGAGGAGCCTGGTAGGCTGCAGTCCATGGGGTCGCTGAGGGTCGGACATGACTGAGTGACTTCACTTTCACTTTTCACTTTCATGCATCGGAGGAGGAAATGGCAACCCACTCCAGTGTTCTTGCCTGGAGAATCCCAGGGATGGGGGAGCCTGGTGGGCTGCCGTCTATAGGGTCGCACAGAGTCGGACACGACTGAAGTTACTTAGTAGTAGTAGTAGTAGTAGTAAGAAGAGCCTGCTTATTTAAATGATACTTCAGAATGCTTAGTTGACACTTTAGGAAAAGAGCTAAGCAGATCAACTCCCACCCACATCTTCACTCCGAAAGAAAAACTGCCCAAAGAGGTAGCCTTAATAAGCACTTGAAAAGATGTTTAACAACTTTAATCATCAGGGAAATGCAAATCAAAACCACAATGTGATACCACTTCATACCCACTAGGACAACTATAACCAAAAAGACAATAATAAGTTTAGGGAGGATGTAAAGAATCTGGAACCCTCACAACATTGCTGATTGGAATGTAAAAATGTTTCCAAATGTTCTGGGTAACAGTCTGGCAGTTCCTCAAAAGACTAAATACAGAATTAACTATATACCCAGAAATTCCACTCTTAGGTATATACCCAAGAGAAATGAATAAATACGTCCATACAAAAACGTATACACAAAGGTTCTTAGCAGTCAAAAGGCAGAAACAACTCAAATGTCCACCAACTGATGAACAGATAATATGGGATATACAATGGAATACTATGTGACAATAAAAAGAAATGAAGTGTTAATATATGCTACAATATGGACAAGCCTTGAAAACATGTTAAGTGAAAGAAACCAAACACAAAAGGCCACATGTCTATATGAAATGTTCAGAATAGGTAAATCCATACAGACAGAATGTAAACTAGTGGCTGCCTAGGGCTGGAAGGTCATGCAGAAATGGAAAGTGACAGCTCATGGGTACTTTGTTTTTGGGTTGATGAAAATGTTCTAAAATGGATTCTGACGGTAGCTTAAAAACCACTGAATTGAATTCTATAGTGTGTGAATTTTATCTCAAAAAGTTTTTATTAAAAGAGAGGCAGCCTTACCAGTCACAGGCTTAAGTTTGATATGGGTAACAGTGATTCAGATTTAATGACATTCTATGAGTCAGGCAAGATGCCCACAATTCACTCTCTTCTCATAAATTACCAAAGATTAAATTCCCAATGTTTCTAATATGATGGTTCAAACATGTTTTATAAAGCCAAAATCTTTATAAAACCAATACAAATTTATAATTTGTTTTTAAAAGAACTTTATAATCAATTATTCCTCATTTTACAGATGAAGAAAATGATGTATATAAAGTAAATGATTTACTCAAGATCACACTGCTAGACTAGAACTCAGTTCCTTTGCTATTCCTATTGCCAAAATTCTTTCTACTATCATAAGATAGCTCCTAAATTTGAACAGAAATTCAAAGTTTGGTATATATACAATACTGATGAAATAAATCTCTACTGAAACAATGACTTTTGCTGGCAAAAATCTGAGATTTGCTCTAACTTGATCCCCAAGAATAGAATATTCCTTAGCCTACAGGGAAGCTAAAACAAGATTAAGAATGCACTTTTCTAACTCAGATATAAAGTAGCATTATGGTACCTCTAAGGTACTCTGCGGAGAAGGCAATGGCACCCCACTCCAGTACTCTTGCCTGGAAAATCCCATGGACGGAGGAGCCTGGTAGGCTGCGGTCCATGGGGTTGCGAAGAGTCGGACACGACTGAGCGACTTCACTTTCACTTTTCATTTTCATGCATTGGAGAAGGAAATGGCAACTCACTCCAGTGTTCTTGCCTGGAGAATCCCAGGGACGGGGGAGCCTGGTGGGCTGCCGTCTATGGGGTTGCACAGAGCTGGACACGACTGAAGCAACTTAGCAGCAGCAGCAGCAAGGTACTCTGATCAAAAACTATCTCTATAAAAGTTTACTAAAATGCACAAGAAAAGCTTCAAACTGCTAAGAAATGAAGACAGAACAGCAAAAGAATAGCAGTTTTTAAATGGAAACAATCAAATACTGTATTGCTAGATTATATCCTACTGCATATCCTTCCAAATGTACACATATCAACTACACCTGTGTATAAAACAAAGAGCAAAATTTCCTCCAAAATTCTCTCTCAGTAAAAAGAAAGTAGCCATATATCTGAATTCTTTAAAAGTCTCCTGGATTATGGGATACTCTTCTAATTGCTTCGTGTGGACAACATGCTACGTTTGCAAAAGTCGAGTTTGAAATAACCTCAGTCACTTGTAGTTTTGTACATCACCACCACTATTCAGTGGCGCGAGCCAAAAATAAGAAATCATCCTAGCTGCCTCCCCCTCCATGTCTCTTTGTCTCTAACACCATATATTCAACAAGCAAGTTCAACATTCTTAATCCCAGAATTTTCAAGGTTTTACCACTACAGCCCAGTCCTGTGTATCATTACTTCTCTCCTAGGTCACTATAATAGCTTCTTAACTGGTCTGTTTCCATTTTTGCTGCCTTATAGTCTACGTTATAGCAGCTAGGGTAATCGGCGAGATCAAAGCCTCTAATGGGAGTCCTACAATATTCAGAAAGAAAATCTAAATCTGCTTGAGATGGGCAACTATTTCTTGGAGAGGATCCAAAAAAAGCACTAATCACAAAAAAACTGACAGATCAGATTTCATTAATATCCTACTGTATAACACAGGGAACTGTATTCAACAGCCTCTGATAAACCATATGGAAAAGAATATGAAAAAGAATATAAATGTAAAAAACACTTAAAACTTGTAATTATCAAAAGACACTATGAAGAAAACGAACAGGCAAACCACAGACGAAGAGAAAATATTTTACTTTGCATAGATGCAAAAAACTTACATCCAGAATACACATAAAAACTTCTACAACCCAGTGATAAAAAGGCAGATAACCAAAAACATCTTTAACAGAATCTTTGACATTGGTCTCAGGAGTACAATATCTTTCTAGATATATTTCCTCAGGCAAGGGGGAAAAAAGCAAAAATAAACAAATGGGATTACATCAAACTAAAAGGCTTTTGCACAGCAAAGGAAACCAACAATAAAACAAAACGACAACCTATCAAATGGGAGAAGACATCTGCAAACAACATATCCTATAAGGGGTTAATCTACAAAACATTATAAAGAACACATATAACTAACAATAATAGCAACAAAAACAACCTGATTTGAAAATGGACTAAAAAGAGGAACTAAATAGACACTTTTTCCAAATAAGACATACAAATGGCCAATAAGCACATGAAAAGATGTTCAACATCACTAATTTTTAGGGAAATGCAATTCAAAACCACAATGAGATACTCCCTCAGGCCAGTTAGACTGGCTATTATCGAAAAGACAAAAAATAACAGGCCAGTGCTCTGTGACAACATGGAGTGATGGGGTGGGGAGGGAAGTGGCGTTCAGGATGGGTGGGTTCAGGATGAGGGGGACACATGTATACTATGGCCGATTCACACTGATGTACGGTGAAAGTGAAAGTCGCTCAACTGTGTCCGACTCTTTGTGACCGCATGGACTATACAGTCCATGCAACTCTCCAGGCCAGAATACTGGAGTGGGTAGCCTTTTCCTTCTCCAGGGGATCTTCCCAACCCAGGGATTGAACCCAGGTCTCCCACCTTGCAGGCAGATTCTCTACCAGCTGAGCCACAAAGAAGCCCTGATGTATGGCAAAAGCCATCACAATATTGTAAAGTAATTATCCTCCAATTAAACAAAATAAATTTTTTAAAAAAGGTAACAAAATGTTGGCAAGGATCTACAGAAAAGGAACTTTCACACACTGTTGGTGGGAATATAAACTAGTATAACCACTATGGAAGACAGTATGGATATTCCTCAAAAATTTAAGAATATTACTACCATATGACCCAGCTATCCTACTTCTGATATTTAGCCAATGAATAGAAAAACACTATTTCAAAAAGAAATATGCATCCCTATGTTCATCACATTTACAATAGCAAAGATGTGGAAACAACCTACGGACCCATCCACTGGTGAATGAATTAAAATGTGGGATATACAAAAAATGGAATATTACTCAGCCATAAAAAGATGAAATCTTGTCATCTGTGACTACATGGACAGACCTTGAGGCTATTGTGCTAAGTAAAATAAGTCAGATAGAGAAAGGATACATACCATATGATACCACTGAGATTATATACATATAAAGTAATTAGGGACTTCCCTGGTGATCCAGTGGCTAAGACAACATGCACCCGATGCAGGAGGCCCAGGTTTGATCCCTGGTTGGGAACTAGATCCCACACGATGCAACTAAGAGTCTGCATGCCACAACTAAAGGTCCTGGGACGATCTGGTGGTAAGCACACCATAAGGGCATACAGAAGTAGAAATACAATGCTGTGCACGTGAAAAATATGACAAAATGCTGTTGTAGATGTGGAGCAACAACTAGAACTCATATTTTGCCACTGATGCCTCACTGTCATTCCTCAAAGACTGCAAGCATTCTCTAACCTCAGAGTTTCTGCAACTTCACAAAAAATTCTTTATCCAGTTACCTACACATTTTATGTCATTCAGGTCTCTGCTCAAATAATTTCTTTAGAAATCTGTTCCATCACCTTAAACAATAGGCTTCATTCTATATTCTGTTCCTGTGATTTCTGAGTACTTATCACTACATTCATTACATTACATTATTTATTACTTATCTTCCCAAATTGAATACATGTATCTGGAATGTTGACTCCTAGTTTTGTCCACCACTCTACCTCCAATGCTAGAATGATTTCTGGTACACAGTAGGTTTAGTAATCATTAGCAGAATGAATAGCTCACTTCAAAAACAACATTCTAGGCGATTACATCATGAAGATCATCAATAGGACCCATATAAAATATATTAATAAAAAATACCTTTACTAATGATATATGAATAGGGATTTATGGCTAGAGAGAAAATTTTCAATTAAAACATAATACAGTAATTCAAAAAGGCCTTAGAAGATAGTATTTGCTCTGGAACAATCAGATTGTTCAAAGTGTGGAAAGCCATTAATATAATACTAAAGATACATGAAAAGTATCAATAAATATGCTTCAATAAAGTAGAGAAAAGGCAATATTACCAAATTAATGTTTACATTAATACAGTTATAATTTAAATTGTATATATGTAAACTGAGCATTATAAGTAGACAGTTTCCTACATCATGAATAAACAGTATCAATAACCTCAGATATGCAGATGACACCACTCTTATGGCAGAAAGCAAAGAAGAACTAAAAAGTCTCTTGATGAGGTGGAACAGGAAAGTGACAAAGTTGGCTTAAAACTCAACATTCAAAAAACTAAGATCATGGCATCCAGTCCCATCATTTCATGGCAAATAGATGGGGAAACAACAGTAACAATGACAGACTATTTTGTTGGGCTCCAAAATCACTGCAGATGGTGACTGCAGCCATGAAATTAAAAGACACTTGCTCCTTGGAAGAAAAGCTATGATGAACCTAGACAGCATATTAAAAAGCAGAGACAATTACTTTGCCGACAAAGGTCCACCTAGTCAAAGCTACAGTTTTTGCAGTAGTTACGTATGGATGTGAGAGCTGGACTACAAAGAAAGCTGAGCGCTGAAGAATTGGTGTTTTTGAATTGTGGTATTGGAGAAGACTCCTGAGAGTCCCTTGGACTGCAATGAGATCAAACCAGTCAATCGTAAAAAAAATCAGTCCTGAATATTCATTGGAAGGACTGATGCTGAAGCTGAAATGCCAATACTTTGGCCACGTGATGTGAAAAACTGACTCAGGAGAAGACCCTGATGCTGGGAAAGACTGAAGGCAGGAGAAGGGGATGACAGAGGATGAGATGGTTGGATGGAATCACCGACTTGATGGACATGAGTTAGAGGAAGCTCCAGGAGTTGGTGACGGACAGGGAAGCCTAGCGTTTTGCAGTCCATGGGCTTGCAAAGAGTTGGACACGGAGTATGTCAAGGCTGTATACTGTCACCCTGCTTATTTAACTTATAGGCAGAGTACATCATGAAAAACGCTGGGCTGGATGAAGCACAAGTTGGAATCAAGACTGCTGGGAGAAACATCAATAACCTCAGATATGCAGATGACACCACCCTTATGGCAGAAAGTGAAGAACTAAAGAGCCTCTTGATCAAAGTGAAAGAGGACAGGGAAGAAGTTGGCTTAAAGCTCAACATTCAAAAAACTAAGACCACGGCATCCGGTCCCTTCACTTCATGGCAAATAGATGGGGAAAGAGTGGAAACAGTGACAGATTTTATTTTTTTCGGCTCCAAAATCACTGCAGATGGTGACTGTAGCCATGAAATTAAAAGACGCTTACTCCGTGGAAGCAAAGTTATGGCCAACCTAGACAAAATATTAAAAAGCAGAGACATTACTTTGCCAACAAAGGTCTGTCTAGTCAAAGCTATGGTTTTTCCAGTAGTCATGTATGGATGTGAGAGTTGGACTATAAAGAAAACTAAGCGCTGAAGAATTGATGCTTTTGTACTGTGGTGTTGCAGAAGACTCTTGAGAGTCCCTTGGACTGCAAGGACATCCAACCAGTCCATCCTAAAGGAAATCAGTCCTGAATGTTCACTGGAAGGACTGATGTTGAAGCTGAAACTCCAATACTTTGGCCACCTGATGCTAAGAGCTGACTCATTTGAAAAGACCCTGATGTTAGGAAAGATTGAAAGCGGGGGAAGAAGGGGACGACAGAGGATGAGATGGTCGAATGGCATCACTAACTCAATGGACGTGAGTCTGTGTAAACTCTGGGAGTTGGTGATGGACAGGGAGGCCTGGAGTGCTGCAGTCCATGGGGTCACAAAGAGTTAGACATGACTGAGCAACTGAACTGAACTGAAGCTTAACCAAACTTAACCTTGACAAAAAAATCTTAAAAAAATATTTAAAATGTGAGAATAGTAATCTTATAATCAGGCGTATGCAGTTATTCAAATCTGAGCCTTCACTGTCACATGTATAAAATTAAAATCATTACCTATTCTTTAGTTATTTGAAGATTATATATAATGCACTCTATGTAAAGTGTTTAGCATAGTGTCTGGTTATGACCTTCAAAAAATGAACACTCTTTTTCTAGATCATAATATATCTAACAGTTCTTTGTTAACTACAACTAATTCATTGTTGTTGTTGAGCCCCTAAGTCATATCTGACCCTGCAACCCCATGGACTGTAGCCCGTCAGACTCCTCTGTCCGTTGGATTTCCCAGGCAAGAATACTGAAGTGGTTGCCACTTTCTTTTCCAGGGGATCTTCCGGACCCAGGGATCAAACCTGTGTCTTCTATTTGGCAGAAGGATTCTTTACTGCCACCAGGAAAGCCCACTAATACATTATACCTGTATAAATAAGAACTCTTGCTGAAATTACTTACAACAGAGCACTACATTTCAGAAAAAAACTAAACATAACTGGCATTTTGAAATATGTGGACATAAACACACATATTTGGGTATAAGCATGCATGTGTTGAGTATGTATTTTAGTAATCAAATAAACAGAAGCAAAACTTGAATATAATCATAGCATGTATAAAACCATAACAAAAAAACCTTATACCCAAAACTACTAACAATACTCACTTTGACTAAAAAAGGTTATTCATGACAATATATACCCACAAAGTTAAAAAATAATTTGATATAATTTTGACTTAGAAGTGTAAAGAATTTCAGAACTATATACACAATATGCTATCATTTATGAGCACACACACAATACATATGTAGATACAGATATATAGACATACATATATCTATAGATATCTGTAGATATATAGACACACATGAACATATATGTCTATAAATGCTTAGAACATCTGAGGAAGGATACACACAAACCTAACAACTTTGTCTCTAGGCAGGAGAGGTAGAAGGCTGGAGAGGGGGAAAGTAGGCTTACTTAGTACTGTATAACTTTTGAATCTGGCATCATGCTGCTACTGCTGCTGCTGCTGCTGCTAAGTCACTTCAATCGTGTCCGACTCTGTGTGGCCCCATAGACAGCAGCCCACCAGGCTCCCCCGTCCCTGGGATTCTCCAGGCAAGAACACTGGAGTGGGTTGCCATTTCCTTCTCCAATGCATGAAAGTGAAAAGTGAAAGGGAAGTTGCTCAGTTGCGTCTGACTCTTTGCGACCCCATAGACTGCAGCCTACCAGGGTCCTGAACATATTAATTATGAAAAATTTTGTAATGGTAAAATCTTTTCAAAGATACTCCTTTTGAGATCCTGATCAAATTTGTATAGCATGCCCATTTATCAAACAAATCTAATGAATATGTGTTCTCATTCTGGGCTTTCCAAGTACAGCTTATTAAGGAGGAGGCACTCTTGCCTAGATCTTTAGGACTCTGGTCAATCATAATTCAAAAACCACAGACATTCTTAGAGAACATATAAGGTGAAGTGGCTCATCCTGTTTCCACAGTCTACCAGTGCAAAAAGCTTTCACTACAACCAAAAGAAGGCAGACACTCTTAATCACTGTACCACTTCAGTTCAGTTCAGTCGCTCAGTCGTGTCCGACTCTTTGCGACTCCATGAACCACCACAGCACGCCAGGCCTCCCTCTCCATCACCAACTCCCGGAGTTTACCCAAACTCACGTCCATTGAGTCAGTGATGCTAACTAATCATCTCATCCTCTGTCATCCCCTTCTCCTCCTGCCTTCAATCTTTCTTAACATCAGGGTCTTTTCAAATGAGTCAGCTCTTCATATCAGGTGGCCAAAATATTGGAGTTTCAGCTTCAACATCAGTCCTTCCAATGAACACCCAGGATTGATTTCCTTTAGGATGGACTGGTTGGATGTCCTTGCAGTCCAGGGGATTTTCAAGAGTCTTCTCCAACACCACAGTCCAAAAGCATCAATTCTTCAGCGCTCAGCTTTCTTTATAGCCCAACTCTCACATCCAGACATGACTACTGGAAAAACCACAGCCTTCACTAGATGGACCTTTGTTGGCAAAGTAATGTCTCTGCTTTTTAATATTTTGTCTAGGTTGGTCATAACTTTCCTTCCAAGGAGTAAGTGTCTTTTAATTTCATGGCTGCAATCACCATATGCAGTGATTTTAGAGCCCAGAAAAATAAAGTCTGACACTGTTTCCACTGTTTCCCCATCTATTTCCCATGAAGTGATGGGGCCAGATGCCACGACCTTAGTTTTCTGAATGTTGAGCTTTAAGCCAACTTTTTCCCTCTCCTCTTTCACTTTCATCAAGAGGCTTTTAAGTTCTTCTTCACTTTCTGCCATAAGGGTGGTGTCATCTGCATATCTGAGGTTATTGATACTTTCCTGGCAATCTTGATTCCAGCTTGTGCTTCTTCCAGCCCAGCATTTCTCATGATGTACTCTGCACAGAAGTTAAATAAGCAGGGTGACAATATACAGCCTTGACGTACTCCTTTTCCTATTTGGAACCAGTCTGTTGTTCCATGTCCAGTTCTAACTGTTGCTTCCTGACCTGCATATAGGTTTCTCAAGAGGCAGGTCAGGTGGTCTGGTATTCCCATCTCTTGAAGAATTTTCCACAGTTTATTGTGATCCCCACAGTCAAAGGCTTTGGCATAGTCAATAAAGCAGAAATAGATGTTTTTCTGGAACTCTCTTGCTTTTTCCATGATCCAGTGGATGTTGGCAATTTGATCTCTGGTTCCTCTGCTTTTTCTAAATCCAGCTTGAACATCTGGAAGTTCATGGTTCATGTACTGTTCAAGCCTGGCTTGGAGAATTTTGAGCATTACTTTACTAGCGTGTGAGATGAGAGCAATTGTGCGGTAGTTTGAGCATTCTTTGGCATTGCCTTTCTTTGGGATTGGAATGAAAACTGACCAATCACCACTTAGTCTCTGAGAAAATTTGAGAACCTTTCTCATATGAGTTCTTCTAGAATACAGAGTTTATTTTCTGTTTGATATTTGTGTAGGTATGCTATCTGGTTCAGTACCTTTCCTTTAAAATGCTCACTTCCACAAAGAATACCAGGATTCTCAGGTCCCTTCATAAATCTACTTTACTTATGAACCTATCTGCAGAGCAGGGATAAAGACGCAGACATAGAGAAGTAAAGACAAAGTAGAGACATAGAGAACAGAACAGAGAACTGATCTGTGGACACAGCAGGGTGGGGGGAGGGGGGAAGAGGTGGGACGAACTGAGAGAGCAGCACTGATACACACACATACGCTCTACCATGTGGAAAATAGATAGCTCATGGGAAGCTGCTGTGTAACATAGGGAGCTCAGCTGGGTGTTGTGCAATGACATAGGTGGGTAGGATAGGAGGGTGGTGGGAGGGATGCTCTAGAGGGAGGGGATATCTATATTCTTATAGTGAATTCACCTTGTTCTACAGCAGAAACACAATACTGTAAAACAATTATCCTCCAATTAAAAATATTAAAATTAAACATTTCATTGTAATTTTCTCCCTTTCTGCTGGCCTTTCTCATTTTATCATTTAATATGTTAATTCTGTGCTCTCTTTGCCATAGTAGGCCTCAAGAGGGATACAATGCTTTTTATTTAGTAAGCACCTACCCCTATGTGGGAACCTATAGCTGTTAAGGCCAATTTGCATTAACAATGAGTAACACAATGAGGAATTATAAGGTAACTCCTGTTTTCCCTATTAAAAAAATCTAAGTCAGAGTTTCTCCTAACTGAAAATTTCTAAATATATCCATATGCACTTACAATCCTGTATTTCAATTTAATCTTTTATTCCATCTGTACCATGCTACCTAAATATTAAAAAGTAAAGCATTAAATATAAAAAATAAAGAATAAGTAAACAGTTTCCTTCTTATTAAGCACAGGCTTTGTACAGGTCTCACTGGTTATCTGATCTCTTTATTGCACTGACAATGTAAATATAAAACATTATCTGGGGACTTCCCTGGCAATCCAGTGATTAAGACTCCATGCTTCCAATGTAGGGTGTACGTTTCAATCCCTGGTAGGGGAGCTAAGATCCCATATGCCATAAGGTCCAGCCAAAAAAAAAAAAATTATTTAGATGCTAAAGTGGCTCACTTTTTTTTTTTTTCAAATTTAAATAATACCAGTAGTCACATAAATTCTATTTCAAAGTAGTACTAAATCCACAGAAGGCTGACCAAGAACTTAATCAACATATACTAAAGGTATCATTTCCTCCATGTCATCTACTAAATGGAACACTGCAGAGCAGTGGGGAAAGGATCATGTTCTCATAAGCAGTACTGAGACAACAGAATTCCCATTAAGGAGTAAAAGCCAAGCTTTGGGATCTGGATTCACACTACACCTAAAAAGTAGATTATTTTTCAGTTGCTCAGTCAGGTCTGACTCCTTGCAACCCCACTGACTGCAGCATGCCAGGCTTCCCTGTCCTTCACCAACTCCCAGAGCTTGCTCAAACGCATGTCTGTCAAGTCCGTGATACCATCCATCTCATCCTCTGCTGTCCCCTTCTCCTGTCTTCAATCTTTCCCAGCATCAGGGTATTGTCTAATGAGTCGGCTCTTCGCATCAGGTGGCCAAAGTATTGAAGCTGAAGCTGAAGCTTCAGCATCAGTCCTTCCAATGAATATTCAGGACTGATTTCCTTTAAGATTGACTGGTTTGATCTCCGAGCAGTCCAAGAGACTTTCAAGGGTTTTCTCAAACACCACAGTTCAAAAGCATAAATTCTTTGATGCTCAGCCTTCTTTACGGTCCAACTTTCACATCCATACATGACTACTGGAAAAACCCTGATTAGATGGACCTTTGTTGGCAAAGTAATGTCTCTGCTTTTTGATATGCTGTTGAAGTTCGTAACAGCTTTTCTTCCAAGGAACAAGCGTCCTTTAATTTCATGGCTGTAGTCACTGTCTGCAGTGATTTTGGAGCCCAAGAAAATAAACTCTGTCACTGTTTCCATTGTTTCCCCATCTATTTGCCATAAAATGATGGGACCAGATGCCATGATCTTAGTTTTTTGAAGCTGAGTTTTAAGCCAACTTTTTCACTCTCCTGTTTCACCTTCATCAAGAGGCTCTTTAGCTCCTCTTTGCTTTCTGCCATTAGGGTGGTGTCATCTGCATATCTGAGGTTATTGATATTTCTCCCAGCAATATTGATTCCAGCTTGTGCTTCGTCCAGCCCGGCATTTCGCATTATGAACTCTGCATATAAGTTAAATAAGCAGGGTGACAATACACATCCTTGACGTACTCCTTCCCCAATTTGGAACCAGTCTGTTGTTCCATTTCCGGTTCTAGCTGTTGCTTCTTGATCTGCATACAGGTTTCTCAGGAGGCAGGTAAGGTGGTCTGGTATTCCCATCTCTTTAAGAATTTTCCACAGTTTGTTGTGATCCACACAGTCAAAGGCTTTAGCGTAGTCAATGAAGCAGATGTTTTTCTGGAATTTTCTTGGTTTTACTACGATCCAACAGACATTGGCAATCTGATCTCTGGTTCCTCTGCCTTTTCTGAATCCAGCTTGAACATCTGGAAGTTCTCAGTTCACGTACCTTTGAAGCCTAACTTGGAGAATTTTGAGCATTACTTTGCTAGCATGTGAGATGAGTGCAATTGTGCAGTAGCTTGAATATTCTTTGGCATTGCCTTTCTTTGGGACTGGAATGAAAACTGACCTTTTGCAGTCCTGTGGCCACTGCTGAGTTTTCCAAATTTGCTGGCATATTGAGTACAGCACTTTAATAGCATCATCTTTTAGGATTTGAAACCCAGGTCTCCTGCATTGCAGGCAGATTCTTTACCATCTGAGCCACCAGGGAAGCCCAAGAATACTGGAGTGGGTACCCTATCCCTTTTCCAGGGGAACTTCGTGACCCAGGAGTTGAACTGGGGATCTCCTGCATTGCAAGCGGATTCGTTACCAGGAAGGGCGGCGGTGAGGAGATACCCCTCGTCCAAGGTAAGGAGCAATGGCTGCACTTTCCTGGAGCAGCCGTGAAGAGATACCCCACGCCCAAGGTAAGAGAAACCCAACTAAGACGGTAGGTGTTGCAAGAGGGCATCAGAGGGCAAACACAGTGAAACCATACTCACAGAAAACTAGTCAATCTAATCACACTAGGACCACAGCCTTGTCTAACTCAGTGAAACTAAGCCATGCCTGTGGGACAACCCAAGATGGGTGGGTCATGGTGGAGAGATTTGACAGAATGTGGTCCACTGGAGAAGGGAATGGCAAACCACTTCAGTATTCTTGCCTTGAGAACCCCATGAACAGTATGAAAAGGCAAAATGATAGGATACTGAAAGAGAAACTCCCCAGGTCAGTAGGTGCCCAATATGCTACTGGAGACCAGTGGAGAAATAACTCCAGAAAGAATGAAGGGATGGAGCCAAAGCAAAAACAATACCCAGATATGGATGTGACCGGTGATAGAAGCAAGGTCCGATGCTGTAAACAGCAATATTGCATAGGAACCTGGAATGTCAGGTCCATGAATCAAGGCAAATTGGAAGTGGTCAAACAAGAGATGGCAAGAGTGAATGTCGACATTCTAGGAAACAGCGAACTGAAATGGACTGGAATGGGTGAATTTAACTCAGATGACCATTATATCTACTACTGCGGGCAGGAATCCCTCAGAAGAAATGGAGTGGCCATCATGGTCAACAAAAGAGTATGAAATGCAGTACTTGGATGCAAATCTTAAAAACGAAAGAATGATCTCTGTTCGTTTCCAAGGCAAACCATTCAATATCACAGTAATCCAAGTCTATGCCCCAACCAGTAACGCTGAAGAAGCTGAAGTTGAACGGTTCTATGAAGACCTACAAGACCTTCTAGAACTAACACCCAAAAAAGATGTCCTTTTCATTATAGGGGACTGGAATGCAAAAGTAGGAAGTCAAGAAACACCTGGAGTAACAGGCAAATTTGGCCTTGGAATACGGAATGAAGCAGGGCAAAGACTAATAGAGTTTTGCCAAGAAAATGCACTGGTCATAACAAACACCCTCTTCCAACAACACTAGAGAAGACTCTATACATGGACATCACCAGATGGTCAACACCAAAATCAGATCGATTATATTCTTTGCAGCCAAAGATGGAGAAGCTCTATACAGTCAACAAAAACAAGACCAGGAGCTGACTGTGGCTCAGACCATGAACTCCTTATTGCCAAATTCAGACTGAAATTGAAGAAAGTAGGAAAAACCACTAGACCATTCAGGTATGACCTAAATCAAATCCCTTCTGATTATACAGGGGAAGTGAGGAATAGATTTAAGGGCCTAGATCTGATAGATAGAGTGCTTGATGAACTATGGAATGAAGTTCATGACACTGTATCGGAGACAGGGATCAAGACCATTCCCATAGAAAAGAAATGCAGAAAAGCAAAATGGCTGTCTGGGGAGGCCTTACAAATAGCTGTGAAAAGAAGAGAAGAGAAAAGCAAAGGAGAAAAGGAAAGATATAAGCATCTGAATGCAGAGTTCCAAAGAATAGCAAGAAGAGATAAGAAAGCCTTCTTCAGCGATCAATGCAAAGAAATAGAGGAAAACAAGAATGGGAAAGACTAGGGATCTCTTCAAGAAAATCAGAGATACCAAAGGGACATTTCATGCAAAGATGAGCTCGATAAAGGACAGAAATGGTATGGACCTAACAGAAGCAGAAGATATTAAGAAAAGATGGCAAGAATACACAGAAGAACTGTACAAAAAAGATCTTCATGACCCAGATAATCACAATGGTGTGATCACTGACCTAGAGCCAGACATCCTGGAATGTGAAGTCAAGTGGGCCTTAGAAAGCATCACTACGAACAAAGCTAGTGGAGGTGATGGAATTCCAGTTGAACTATTCCAAATCCTGAAAGATGATGCTGTGAAAGTGCTGCACTCAACATGCCAGCAAATCTGGAAAACTCAGCAGTGGCCATAGGACTGGAAAAGGTCAGTTTTCATTCCAATCCCAAAGAAAGGCAATGCCAAAGAATGCTCAAGCTACCACACAATTGCACTCATCTCACATGCTAGTAAAGTAATGCTCAAAATTCTCCAAGCCAGGCTTCAGCAATATGTGAACCGTGAACTTCCTGATGTTCAAACTGGTTTTAGAAAAGGCAGAGGAACCAGAGATCAAATTGCCAACATCTGCTGGATCATGGAAAAAGCAAGAGAGTTCCAGAAAAACATCTATTTCTGCTTTATTGACTATGCCAAAGCCTTTGACTGTGGGGATCACAATAAACTGTGGAAAATTCTTCAAGAGATGGCAATACCAGACCACCTGACCTGCCTCTTGAGAAACCTATATGCAGGTCAGGAAGCAACAGTTAGAACTGGACATGGAACAACAGACTGGTTCCAAATAGGAAAAGGAGTACGTCAAGGCTGTATATTGTCACCCTGTTTATTTAACTTATATGCAGAGTACATCATGAGAAATGCTGGACTGGAAGAAACACAAACTGGAATCAAGATTGCGGGGAGAAATATCAATAACCTCAGATATGCAGATGACACCACCCTTATGGCAGAGAGGGAAGAGGAACTCAAAAGCCTCTTGATGAAAGTCAAAGTGGAGAGTGAAAAAGTTGGCTTAAAGCTCAACATTCAGAAAACTAAGGTCATGGCATCTGGCCCCATCACTTCATGGGAAATAGATGGGGAAACAGTGGAAACAGCGTCAGACTTTATTTTTCTGGGCTCCAAAATCACTGCAGATCGTGACTGCAGCCATGAAATTAAAAGATGCTTATTCCTTGGAAGGAAAGTTATGACCAACCTAGATAGCATATTCAAAAGCAGAGACATTACTTTGCCAACAAAGGTTCGTCTAGTCAAGGCTATGGTTTTTCCTGTGGTCACGTATGGATGTGAGAGTTGGACTGTGAAGAAGGCTGAGTACCAAAGAATTGATGCTTTTGAACTGTGGTGTTGGAGAAGACTCTTGAGAGTCCCTTGGACTGTAAGGAGATCCAACCAGTCCATTCTGAAGATCAGCGCTGGGATTTCTTTGGAAGGAATGATGCTAAAGCTGAAACTCTAGTACTTTGGCCACCTCACGCGAAGAGTTGACTCATTGGAAAAGACTCTGATGCTGGGAGGGATTGGGGGCAGGAGGAGAAGGGGACGACAGAGGATGAGATGGCTGGATAGCATCACTGACTCGATGGACGTGAGTCTCAGTGAACTCTGGGAGTTTGTGATGGACAGGGAGGCCTGGTGTGCTGTGATTCATGGGGTCGCAAAGAGTCGGACACGACTGAGCGACTGATCTGATCTGATCTGATCTGATAGGAAGATACCTTCATGATGGTGCAATGGGGGGAAATT
This sequence comes from Bubalus bubalis, assembly GCF_019923935.1. NCBI lineage: Eukaryota > Metazoa > Chordata > Mammalia > Artiodactyla > Bovidae > Bubalus > Bubalus bubalis. The sequence continues at coordinate 24,195,908 of NC_059159.1, read as the reverse complement.
TATGAACAAAAACGCAATAAAGGAAAACAAAGCTCTGTAATAAGCTGTGCTATGCTGTGCTTAGTTGCTCAGTTGTGTTGGACTCTTTGCGACCCCATGGACTGTAGTCCACCAGGCCTCTCTGTCCATGGGGATTCTCCAGGCAAGAACACTGGAGTGGGTTGCCATGACTGCCTCCAGGAGATCTTCCCAACCCAGGGATCAAACCCAAGTCTCCCGCATTGCAGGCAGATTCTTTACCATCTAAGCCACCGGGGAAGCCCTATATAATAAGCTAGAGTGGGAAAGGGTGGGAGGTTGGAGGGAGATTCAAGAAGGAGGGAACATATGTACACCTATGGTTAATTCATGCTGATGTATGACAGAAATCAAATCAATATTGTAAAGCAATCATCAATCAATTAAAAATAAATATAAATGAAAACAATGATAAATTTGACCCTATGAGAATTAAGAACTTCTGTACATTAAAAGGCATCATTAAGAAAGTGAAGATGCAGAAGATATTTGTAACATGTAAGTGGCAAAGAACTTATATCCAGAACATAAAAAGAATTCTTTTAAATTCTAAGAAAAAAACACAAAGCTCAGTAAAACAATGGGCAAAAAAACTTTTAACTGATACATCACAATAGAGGAAATAAATATGTCCAATATACATATAAAAGGTAACCAACCTCACTGAAATCAGAAAACAAAATTAAAACCTCCATCAAATACTCACCAAGTTAGCTAACAGCAAGAAGTCTGAAAATACCAAGTGTTAATGAGAACACAGCGTAGCTGGAACACACTTGTGGAAGTAATATAACTGCTATAACCCAAAGATACATATACACTAAAACTGAGCAACTCCACTCCTAGGCATATACTTTATGGAAAAGTGGGCTTATGTGCACCAAGCTGAACAATAAGTAAGAACACCATTGTGCATAGTAGCCCTAAACTGACACAATCCAAATGTTCATCAATGTCCACCAATGGGAGAATGGATACATTTGGTATATTTCTATGACAGAATACAGGGCAGTGACAAAAGAGAAAAAAACTCAAGCTACACAAAATAATGTGGATAAACCTTTAAAACTTAATACTTTAAGTGAAAGAAACAACACAGTATTTACTATGATTCCATTCTTATAAAATACAAAAAAGGGTAAATGAAGCAATATTGTTCAGGGATCCACACTTAAACTGTCACTATAAAGCAAATTAAGAAATTATTACCTCAAAAGTAAGGTAACTCTTCTAGGAAGGACAGGATGTGATCAGAAGGGGGCATGTGAGAGGTTTATGAGGTTTAGTACTAAGCTATAAAACTGTTATATGCACATTTTTGAGGTAATGATAATTTTCACAATAAAAAGTTCAAAAATTTTGAGAGGGGGTCATACAAAAACAGACGGATACCAAGACTTCGCTGGTGGCCCAGTCAAGAATCTGCTGTGCAGTGCTGGGGACTCGGGTTGGATCTCTGGTCAGGAAACTAAGATCCCAAGTGTTGCAGAGCAACTAACCCTGAACGCACAGCAGCTACTGAGCCCGCATCCTCCAGAGCGCACGCACCACTGCTACAGAGCCCACATGCCGCAAGCGGGAAGCCTGAGCGCTGCAAGGAAAAGGTCCCTCAAGCCTCAACTAAGACCTAATGCACCCAACTTAAAAAAAAAAAAAGAGAAGGATATCATCTACCCTAACCCCAAAATATTTCTTACACTGTTTTAAACATAACTAAACCCCTGGGATAAATCCCTGGGATTTCTTTGGAAGGAATGATGCTGAAGCTGAAACTCCAGTACTTTGGCCACCTCATGCGAAGAATTGACTCACTGGAAAAGACTCTGATGCTGGGAGGGATTGGAGGCAGGAGGAAAAGGGGGCGACAGAGGATGAGATGGCTGGATGGCATCACTGACTCGATGGACGTGAGTCTGGATGAACTCCGGGAGTTGGTGATGGACAGGGAGGCCTGGCCTGCTGTGATTCATGGGGTCACAAAGAGTCGGACACGACTGAGCGACTGAACTGAACTGAAACCAATTCAGTAAAACAGATTTCAATGACAAAAGGAATTTACTCCAAAGACAAGTAAAAACCTTTATGAAGAAAATTGTAAACACTACTTAAAGACATAGAAGAGAAATAATAGAAAGGTAAATAATATTCTTAGGGATATAAAAATGTTGTTAATTTTCTTAAGTTACATACCATATGATCTCAATAAAAACACCAACAGGATTTTTTTCATTTTATAATTATGCAATTTGACGCCAATGTCCATATGCAAAAATAAATAAGAGAAACTCAGTGAATTCAGGGTCTTCCCAGGTAGCTCAGAGGTAAAGAATTCACCTGCCAATGCAAGAGATGTGGGTTGGATTCCTGGGTCAGGAAGATCCCCCTGGAGGCAGAAATGGCAACCCACTCCAGTATTCTTGCCAGTATACAGGCAAGATAGATGGACACAGGAGCCTGGCAGGGTACTGTCCATAGGGTCACAAAGAGTCGGATATGACTGAGTGATTGGGCACATATACACATATAGTGAATTCAAAAAAGAAAAGTGCAATGAGGTGGCTTGTTCCACCAGATAGCAGAACCGATTACAGAGTTATAATAATTATAGTAAGCATGGAAATAAACTCAGGAATACAGAACATATTCAAAAGTAAGAAGCAGAATCAAATATATACATAATTTAGTATATGATAAAGGTGGCATTTGGATATGGGGAAAAAGATGGATATTCCATAAATGGTGTCAGAGCAAAAATTAAAGTTGTAATCATATCTTATACCTAAGAGGAAAATTCCAGATGGAACAAAGACTTATACGTAAAAGCAGGAACTGTTAATAATACTGATAAAAAAAATAATCTCTGGCTAGAGAAAGCTTTTCTAAATATGTGTTTAAGCACATGGAAAGGTACTCAACATCATTAATTATTAGAGAAATGCAAATCAAAACAACAATGAGATTTTCAGTTCACATCTATAACAGAATGGCTATCATCAAAAAATCTACAAATAATAAATGCTAGTGAGGATGTGGAAAAAAGGAAGCCCTTCTATACTGTTGGTGGGAATGTAAATTGGTGCAGCCACTGTGGAAAACACTATGGAAGGACCTCAAAAGACTAAAAATAGAACTACCATGTGCCTGGTGATTAGTCACTCTTTGCTGTCCATCAGTTCAGTTCCAATAAGTCGGCTCTTTGCATGAGGTGACCTAAGTATTGGAGCTTCAGCTTCAGCATCAGTACTTCCAATGAATATTCAGGGTTGATTTCCTTTAGGATTGACTGGTTTGATCTCCTTGCTGTCTGGGGGACTCTCAAGAGTCATCTCCAGCATCACAATTTGAAAGCATCAATTCTTCAGCATTCAGCCTTCTTTATGGTCTAACTCTCTCAACCATATATGACTTTTGGAAAAACCATACCTTTGACTATACGGACCTTTCTTGGCAAAGTAATGTCTCTGCTTTTAATGTGCTATCTAGGTTTGTCACAGCTTTCCTTCCAAAGAGCAAGTGTCTTTTAATTTCATGGCTGCAGTCACTGTCTGCAGTGATTTTCGAGCCCAAGAAAATAAAATCTGTCACAGCTTCCACTTTTCCCCATTCTATTTGCCATGAAGTGATGGGACCAGATGCCATGATCTTAAGTTTTCTGAATGTTGAGTTTCAAGCCAGCTTTTTCACTCACCTCTTTCACCTTCATCAAGAGGCTCTTTAGTCCTTCAGTTTCTGCCTTTAAGAGTGATATCCTCTGCATATCTGAGGTTGTTGGTATTTTTCCCAAAATCTTGATTCAAACTCATGATTCATCCAGCATGGCATTTTACATGAGGTACTCTGCATGTAAGTTAAATAAGCAGGGTGACAATATACAGCCTTGACATACTCCTTTCCCAATTCTGAACCAGTCTGCTGTTCCATGTCTGGTTCTGTTGTTTCTTGACCTGCATACAGATTTTTCAGGAAACAGGTAAGGTGGTCTGGTATTCTCATCTCTTTAAGAATTTTCCAGTTTGTTGTTATCAGGCAACCCACTCTAGTATTCTTGCCTGGAGAATCCCATGGACAGAGGAACCTCATCCCTAGGGTTGCAAAGAGTTGGATACAACTAAGCGACTTAACGGAGAAGGCAATGGCAACCCACTCCAGTACTCTTGTCTGGAAAATCCCATGGACAGAGGAGCCTGGTAGGCTGCAGTCCACGGGGTCCTCGCTAAGAGTCAGGCACGACTGAGCGACTTTACTTTCACTTTTCACTTTTATGCACTGGAGAAGCGAATGGCAACCCACTCCAGTGTTCTTGCCTGGAGAATCCCAGGGACAGAGGAGCCTAGCGGGCTGCCGTCTATGGGGTCGCCCAGAGTCGGACACGACTGAGGCAACTTAGCAGCAGCAGCAGCAGCAGAGCGACTTAACACTTTCACACAGTCAAAGGCTTTAGTATAGTCAATGAAGCAGATGTTTCTCTGGAACTCCTTTGCCTTCTCTAAGATCCAATGAATGCTGGCAATTTGATCTCTGGTTCCTCTGCCTTTTCTAAACTTAGCTTGTACATCTGGAAGTTTTGGGTTCACATATTGCTGAAGCCTAGCTTGAAGGATTTTGAGCATAACCTTGCTGCCATGTGAAATGACCACAATTGTACCATAGTCTGAACATCCTCTGGCATTGCCCTTCTGGGACTGGAATGAAAATTGACCTTTTCCAGTCCTTACAGGTGAGTTCACTGGTGAGTTATCCATATTTGCTGGCATACTGAGTGCAGCACTTGAACAGTATCATCTTTTAGGATTTTACATAGCTCAACTGGAATTCCATCATCTCCTCTAGCTTTGTTCATAGTAGTGCTTCTTAAGGCCCACTTGACTTCATACTCCAGGATGTCAGGCTCTAGGTGAGTGACCACCTCACTGTGGTTATCCAGATCATTAAGACCTTTTCTGCATAGTTTTTCCGTGTATTCTTGCCACCTTTTCTTAATCTCTTCTGCCTCTGTTATGTCCCAAATGTTTCTGTCCTTTATTGTGTCCATCCTTGCATGAAATGTTCTCCCAATTTTCTTTTTAAATACATGAAAAAATTTTTAACTTTACTACAGTATAAAGAAATGCAAAGTAAAAGCAGTGCAAAGTAACAAATTTTTTACCATCAGATTAACAAAAGATCAAAAAATTTGAGAAGAGAGGCTGCTAATAAGCACACTGTTTGACTAACAAGCTGGTAGATGTTGGTACAATCTCTATAAAGTAAATCTGACAACATGATCTCTATAAATTTGACAATATCAAGCAAAATTAGGAATATACCTCCTGACCCAGAAACTGCCTTCCAGGAATTTATCCTAGAGACCTATTCACACGTGCAAAATGATGTGAGATATGTATACTACTACTCATTGCAGTATGGGTTCTTAATGATTTATTATAAATTCATTCCATTAAATCATAAAAAAGAGGAAGCTGTTTATGTACTGATTTACAACAAGCTCCAAAGTATAGATCAGTTTCTCAGAAGATGCTACATTTATATTAAGAAGGAAGTCTCAGTTCAGTTCAGTTCAGTTGCTCAGTCCTGTCCGACTCTTTGCAACCCCATGAATCGCAGCATGCCAGGCCTCCCTGTCCATCACCAATTCCTGGAGTTTTCCCAACTCATGTCACAATTAACTAAAGTTGGTACTTCACCAGTAAAATTTACCAGAAGCAGTAAGTTTTAAGTTTAGAACACCTCTTCTTCCTTACTTTATCTAACTTTTTAATGTTAGTCTTCTACATACACATATATATTCTGTCTCTCTCTCTGCATTCAAAAAGTCTTCCTATATTAATACTTGAGCATGATAATCTTGGGTTGAAAGGTAATCATTAGTTGAGCCATGAAACTAATGAGCCAAGAACTAATAGGCCTTCCCCATTTGTTTAAACATAATGAAATTTTTAATCACAGAAAAGGAAGTATAAAGAGAGAACTACAAAGTGGTACACTCAAGAGATCACATTTTTAAAAAGGCTGAAATGGAAAAAATTATATAAAATCAACCAAAGTTGTCAGTGCTTACATCATTTATGAAATCCATAATGGATTCTGCCTTCATATTATATTATACAAAATTCCAGAAAAACATCTATTTCCGCTTTTCTGACCATGACAAAGCGTTTGACTGTGTGGATCACAATAAACTGTGGAAAATTCTTCAAGTGTTGGGGATACCAGACCACTTGTCCTGCCTCTTGAGAAATCTGTATCCAAGTCAGGAAGCATCAGTTAGAACTGGACATGGAACAACAGACTGGTTCCAAATAGGAAAAGGAGTACGTCAAAGCTGTATATTGTCACCCTACTTATTAACTTATATGCAGAGTACATCATGAGAAACGCTGGGCTGGAAGAAGCACAAGCTGGAATCAAGATTGCCAGGAGAAATATCAATAACCTCAGATATGCAGATGACACCACCCTTATGGCAGAAAGTGAAGAAGAACTAAAGAGCCTCTTGATGAAAGTGAAAGAGGGGAGTGAAAAAGTTGGCTTAAAGCTCAACTAAGATCATGGCATCCGGTCCCATCACTTCATGGGAAATAGATGGGGAAACAGTGGAAACAATGACAGACTTTATTTTTTGGAGCTCCAAAATCACTGCAGATGGTGACTGCAGCCATGAAATTTAAATACACTTGCTCCTTGGAAGAAAAGCTATGACCAACCTAGACAGCATATTCAAAAGCAGAGACATTACTTTGCCAACAAAGGTCTGTCTAGTCAAGGCTATGGTTTTTCCAGTAGTCATGTATGGATGTGAGAGTTGGACTGTGAAGAAAGCTGAGCGCTGAAGAATTGATGCTTTTGAACTGTGGTGTTGGAGAAGACTCTTGAGAGTCCCTTGGACTGCAAGGAGATCCAACCAGTCCATCCTAAAGGAAATCAGTCCTAAGTGTTCATTGGAAGGACTGATGTTGAAGCTGAAACTCCAATACTTTGGCCACCTGATGCGAAGAGCTGACTCACTGGAAAAGACCCTGATGCTGGGAAAGATTGAAGGCGTGAAGAGAAGGGGACGACAGAAGATGAGATGGTTGGATGGCATCACTGACTCAATGGAGACGAGTTTGGGTAAACTCCAAGAGTTGGTGATGGACAGGGAGGCCTGGCATGCTGCAGTCCATGGGGTCGCAAAGAGTTGGACACAAGTGAGCGACTGAACTGAACAAATGTAAAATCTAAACATTTCAACTTAGAAGCTCCAATTCAACTGTACTTGTAAGGTTTCTTTATAAACTGTCTATGTGGAACTCAGAATGTTATTTCCTCCAAGCCATTGCTGTATGTAAGTAACAGGAAACCTAGCCTAAGTAGTTCTATATAGCCCTCATAAGCCTGTGTAGTTCAGTACTAGATTAAACATGTGATGAGGTGCTTTTTTTTTTTTTCGGCAAGCTATCCATCATTATGTTTGTGGTTTTAGAAGCCATTCTGCTGCATGCACAGTTGCACTTCAAGCAATACCTAGATTCAAAGTTCCATATTTTGAAATGGATTTATATAATAATCATCCTACCCTATGAAGCAATCTAAAAATTCTAAAGAGAATTAGCCATATACCAAATACACATGAAACCCAAAATGACTGCTGCATAATTAGTTAAAATGACTTATCAGCAATGCAAGTATCAGAGTAACACAAAAACAGATTCTAGGCCTGGTTCTGTCACTGATTATTTGGTATTACAATACTACTTAAATTTCTGGATCTGTTTTCCTTATGTATAAAACAATTAGAAACTTTATTTCAAATAATGGAGTAGTATGTAAAGAAACTTTTCTCTTCACTTACCCAGCTCCCTTAAAACTAAAAAAGTTAAATGGGGAGAAAAAAAATCTGAAATGTATCACAAAGAAACAAGATAAGAAAGCCAAGATGAAGAAGAAATAGAATTCCATAAATAGGAAACTCTTGTATGCCAGGCCACTTTTGTTCTAAAGTCACTTGCTGATCTGGTATACATGTCTTAAAGGCTGAATCTGGTGGGCTCCTGGGACAAAAAGTGGAATTCAGGGTCTGTCAAGATTTCGGGGTGGGGGTCAAGGTAAATCAATTCCTCCTTTGGATCTGAACCTCAAAAGGTGATAACATTATAGTAAAGGTGACTAAGGAAAAAAGTAGTCCACACAGGAAACCACTTGGACTTCAGAAAATCTAAAGCCCTGATACTGGAAAAAGATTGTAACTGAGTACTAGTGACTCCCAGATAAAGTAAACAAAAGTCTTCCCTAGATGAAAAAAATATCATCATCTTATTTTGATGACACAATATTCCTAATTTAACATCCAATAATCGAATAAAGCCTGGCATGGAGGACAAGACAAATTAAATAGAAACAGTTAAAACAATGTCTTTATTACTCAAAGACATGTAACTAGCTAAATATACATATGTAGCTAAAAAAATTAAACTATACCACAATAATACCATATAAATCAGAGGATGATAAATAGAGATTAAGTGCTCTAAGATACTTGTACTACCCAGAAGGGTAAAATGATCAATTAATACTGGATTTTTTTTTCCACCTGCAAAGTGTGGCATCCAGGAATTCCCTGACCAGGAATCAAACCTGTGCCCCCTGCAGTGGGAGCATGGAGTCATAACAACCAAACCACCAGGGAAGTCCCAACACTGGATATTTTTTTTTAAGTCAGGGATAGCTGTTAATTCCCAGAGTATTGACACACATCCAAAAAACAACTACAAATTAAAAAAAAAAAATTTTTTTTAACTTTTCTAAAATTACATACATAAGAAAATGGTACATAAAAAGCCAAATAACAGTAATTACATTAAATGTAAATAGATTAAATGCTTTAGAAGACAAAGATTTTCAGACTGGATTTTAAAAGGAAAAAAAAGTAAAAAGAGCTGTTTACCTAAAACATAAAGATTTGAAAAGAGTGAAGGGTAAAGAATGAGAAAAAATTGCATACAAACATTAACCAATAATTCATAAAACAAACAGGAGGAAAAAATTGGTAAAAAATGAAGATTTAAACAAAACTAACAAATGACTTTATAAGACATACATAAAAAAATACATCCAACAGCTATACTCTGTTTCAAGTTTTTTTAATTTATTTCTAAATTTTATTTATTTATTTTTGGCTGTGTCGGATCTCAGCTGCAGCATAGATGCTTCTCTTTTTAGTTGTGGCTCAAGGGCTCCAGAGTGCATGGCTCTATAGGTGCAGCACATGGGCTCGCCAGTTGTGGTGCAAGGACTCAATAGCTGCAGTGCCTGGGCTTAGCTGCCCTGCAGCAAGTGGGATCCTAGTTCCTGGACCAGGGACAGAACTCCAGTCCTTGCATTGAAAGGCAGATTCTTAACCATGGGACCACCAGGAAATCCCAGCTATATAGTCTTTTGAAGCACACACAAGCATTTTAAAAGTTGACCATATCTTAGGCCATAAAGCAAGTCTTATTGAGCACATAGCACACATACAGACATCATACAGTAAATTAAACTAGAAAATCTTTAGGTACATATAAAAATTCCATAGACTAAAAATTAGAAAATATTTTTCATTGAATGATAAAAACTGAACATCAAAAAATGTAGAGGCAGATCAGTGGCTGCCTGGGGATAAGGAAAGGGAGAGAAACGGATTACAAAGGGGCATGAGGAAATACTGTGTGGGTGATGGATATGTTCATGACCCTTGCATTCACAGGTCAAAAAGTATCAAATTATACATTTTATGATATGCAGCTTATTATATATGAATATTGCATATACCTTCACAAAGCTATAAGGGGGGTGGGAGGGGAGAGGAGGGAAGGAGCAACAGAAATAGCAAGTAACAAGAGCTATAGTCACTGCCTGGAGAATTTTCCCCAAAACAAACAAATTCCCCCCCCCCCCAAAAAAAACAAATCCAAAAAAGTGTGGGATATAGCTAAAAGCAGGACATTTTTAGGAGAAAAATTTACAGCTTCAAATGAATATACTAGAAAAGCAATTAATAAGCCAAGCATCCATCTCAAGAAAAAAAAAAAAACAGTTGTTTTATAAACAAATCCAAAGAAAGTAGAAGAAAATAATTAAGGTAAGAGCAAAAGTTAACGAAACAGAAAACAAACATTCAATTAGGATTTTTAAAAAAATCAAAAATGAGGGTTTCCCTGGTGGTCTTGATATTTTATTATAAGGGATCTCAAAGCAAAGATGCCTTGCAATTCTAAAAATCTGAAACTATTCACAACAGAGATTTTTCACACAATGTTCTATGGCAGTTCTATAGATTACAGTTTTGCCCAAATATTGATTCCTTGGCCTTTGGGTCAGCCAGCAGATCCTGAGCAATGAGAGGCTCACCCTTCTGTGAGCCTCTCCTTTCCAGTGTACCAAGAAAATATCCTTTTCTATTAATATCTTGGGGGGGGGGGGGGGAAGCTAAGAAGCACTGATCTGGAGAACAATTAACTCTTTAGCATATAAGAACAGCATATATATTATGAAAAAAGACAAAAGATACTAAACAAGTGGTGGCAAGGATATGTACAAAAGGGAAACTTGGTAATACCGCTGGGAATGGAAACTGGTAGAGCCATTACAGAAAACAGTATAAAGATTCTTCAAAACATTAGAAAAAGAACTACTTTTCAGGGACTTCCCTGGTGGTGCAATGGGTGAGAATCTACTTGCAAATGTAGGGGACATGCATTCTATCTCTGGTCTAGGAGGATTCTACACGACGTGGAGCAACTAAGCCTGAGGGTCACAACTACTAAGCCTGAGTGCTGCAACTACCAAAGCCCATGTACCCAGAGCCTGTGCTCCGCAACAAGAGAAGCCACGGCAACGAGAAACCAGTGCACTGTAATGAGAACAGCCCCTGCTCGCCACAGCTAGAGGAAGCCCACACAAAGCAACGAAGACCCAGTGCAGCCATAAATAAATAAATGAAAATTTAAAAAAAAAAAAAAAAAAAAGAGAACTTTATAATCCAGCAATCTCACTTCTGTATACATAAAGGAAATGAAATCAGTACCTCCCAACTTCATTGCAGTTTTACTTACAATAAGTATAACACAGAAACAACGTAAATATCTGTCAATGATGGATGAATGGATAAAGAAAACATGATGTGTTTGTGTGTGTGGCTGTGTATATGTGTAAACAGAATATTGCTCAGGTGCTTCAGCTGCGTCAGACTCTTTGTGACGCTGTGGACTATGGCCCAGCAGGCTCCTCTGTCTATGGGGATTCTCCAGGCAAGAATACTGGAGTGCGCTGCCATCCTCCAGGGGATCTTCCTGACCAAGGCATTGAACCCTCGCCTCTTTTGTCTCCTGCACTGGCAGGAGGATTCTTTACCACTAGCGCCACCTGGGGAGCCCTAAATGGAATATTATTCAGACTTACGAAATTCCTGCCATTTGTGACAACGTGGATGAATTTGGAGGACATTATGCTAAATGAGATAGGCCACACACAAAAAGGCAAGTATTACATGACAGCACATAAGTGGAATCTAAAATAATCAAACTCACAGAAGCAGAAAGTAGAATGGTGGTTGCCAGGAGCTGGAGGGAGGGGGAAATGGAGAGATATTGGTCCAGGGTATGAAGTTTCAGTTATGGAAGATGACTAAGTTCTGGAAATCTAGTGTACAGCAATGTGTTTGTTGTATTGCATGCTTAAAACTTGCTAGCGGGTAGATCATAGATGATGATGAAAATGGTGATCAAAATGAAGCAAGGAACAGAAAAATGGTTAACTATGTGAGGTGATAGACATGTTAATTAGTGCTGTATATTGTCACCCTGCTTATTTAAATTATATGCAGAGTACATCATGAGAAACGCTGGGCTGGAAGAAGCACAAGCTGGAATCAAGATTGCCGGGAGAAGTATCAATAACCTCAGATATGCAGATGACACCACCCTTATGGCAGAAAGTGAAGAGGAACTCAAAAGCCTCTTGATGAAAGTGAAAGAGGGGAGTGAAAAAGTTGGCTTAAAGCTCAACATTCAGAAAACGAAGATCATGGCATCTGGTCCCATCACTTCATGGGAAATAGATGGGGAAACAGTGGAAACAGCGTCAGACTTTATTTTTTGGGCTCCAAAATCACTGCAGATGGTGACTGCAGCCATGAAATTAAAAGACACTTACTCCTTGGAAGAAAAGTTATGACCAACCTGGGTAGCATATTGAAAAGCAGAGACATTACTTTGCCAACAAAGGTTTGCTGCACACTGGCATTCTCTAGTTGCAGTGAGTGGGGGCTATTTTTCCTTGCAGGACACGAGCATCTCATTGTGGTAGCTTCCCTTATTGCAGAATGCAGGCTCTAGGCGCACGTACTTCAGCAGTCGCACCATGTGGGCTCACAAGCTGGGATGTGTGGGCCCTCGTGCTCAAGGGCTCAGTAGTTGGTGGTGCGCAGGTTTAGTTATCCCTCGGCATGTGTTATCTTCCCAGACCAGGGATCAAAACCAAGTCCCCTGCATTGGCAGGTGGATGATTATCCACTGCACCACCAGGAAAGTCCCCAAATAAAACTTTTAAACTATGATACACTCATATATTTTATATTTGTACATAGCCATATGGAAAAAAACTATTCATCAGTCTTTCAATTCAGTCACTCAGGAGGTGTCCAACTCTGCCACCCATAGACTGCAGCACACGAGGCTTTCCTGTCCATCAACCCCCGGAGCTTACTCAAACTCATGTCTATCGAGTCGGTGATACCATCCAACCATATCATCCTCTGTTGCCCCCTTCTCTTCCTCCCTTCTATTTTTCCTAGCATCAGGGTCTTTTCCAATGAGTCAGTTCTTCGAATCAAGTGGCCAAAGTGTTGGAGCTTCAGCTTCAACATCAGTCCTTCCAATAAATATTTAGGACTGATTTCCTTTAGAATTCACTGGTTTATCTCCTTGCTGTCCAAGGGACTCTCAAGTCTTCCAACACCACAGTTCAGAAGCACTAATTCTTCGGCGCTCAGCTTTCTTTATGGTCCAACTCTCACATCCATACATAACTAGTTTGGAAAAACCATAGCTTTGACTATACAGACCTTTATCAGTAAAACAATGTTTCTGCTTTTTAAAATTCTGTCTAGGTTGGTCATAGCTTTTTTTCCAAGGAGCAAGCATCTTTTAATTTCATGGCTGCAGTCACCATCTGCAGTGATTATCTGATTTTACCAATTTAAACTGAGATTTTATCAGTAATCTGAAGTTACTGATATTTCTCCCTGCAATCGTAATTCCAGCTTATGGTTCATCCAACCCAGCATTTTGCATGATGTACTCTGCATAGAAGTTAAATAAGCAGAGTGACAATATGCAGCTTTCATGTACTCCTTTCTCAATATGGAACCAGTCCACTGTCCCACGTCTGGTTCTAACTGTTGATTCTTGACCTGCATACAGATTTCTCAGGAGGCAGGTAAGGTGGTCTGGTATTCCCATCTCTTGAAGAATCTTCCACAGTTTGTTGTGATCCACACAAAGGCTTTTGGTGTAATCAAAAAACCAGAAGTAGATCTTTTTCTGGAACTCTCTTGCTTTTTTTTGAGCCAACGGATGTTGGATATCTGATCTCTGGTTCCTCTGTCATTTCTAAATCCAGCTTGAACATCTGGAAGCTCTCGGTTCACAAACTATTGAAGCCTCACTTTAAGAATTTCGAGCATTACTTTGCTAGCATGTGAGATGAGAGCAACTGCGCAGCAGTTTGAACATTCTTTGGCATTGCCTTTCTTTAGAACTGGAATGAAAACTGACCTTTTCCAATTCTGTGGCCTAAGTTTTCCAAATTTGTTGGTATACTGAGTGCAGCACTTTAACAGCACCATCTTTTAGGATTTGAAATAGCTCAGCTGGAATTCCATCATTTCCACTAGTTTTGTTCACAGTGATACCTCCTAAGGCCCATTTATCTTCATACTCCAAGATGTCTGGCTATGGGTGAGTGATCACACCATCATGGTTATCTGGGTCATTAAGATCTTTTGTGTTATACTTCTGTGTATTCTTGCCACCTCTTCTCAATCTCTTCTGCTTCTGTTAGGTTCATACCATTTCTGCCCTTTATTGTGCCCGTCTTTGCATGAAATTAGGCACTCTTATCTATCAGATCTAGTCCCTTAAATCTATTTCTCACTTCCATTGTATAATCATAAGGGATTTGATTTAGGTCATACCTGAATGGTCTAGTGGTTTTCCCTACTTCCTTCAATTTAAGTCTGAATTTGGCAATAAGGAGTTCATGATCTGAGCCACAGTTAGCTCCTGGTCTTGTTTTTGTTGACTGTATAGAGCTTCTCCATCTTTGGCTGCAAAGAATATAATCAATCTGATTTCGGTGTTGACCATCTGGTGATGTCCATGTGTAGTGTCTTCTCTTGTGTTGTTGGAAGAGGGTGTTTGCTATGACCAGTGCATTTTCTTGGCAAAACTCTGTTAGTCTTTGCCCTGCTTCATTCCATATTCCAAGGCCAAATTTGCCTGTTACTCCAGGTGTTTCTTGACTTCCTACTTTTGCATTCCAGTCCCCTATAATGAAAAGGACATCTTTTTTGGGTGTTAGTTCTAAAAGGTCTTATAGGTCTTCACAGAACCATTCAACTTCAGCTTCTTCAGCGTTAATGGTTGGGGCATAGACTTGGATTACTGTGATATTGAATGGTGTCAGACTTTATTTTTGGGGGCTCCAAATTCACTGCAGATGGTGACTGCAGTCATGAAATTAAAAGATGCTTACTCCTTGGAAGAAAAGTTATGACCAACATAGATAGCATATTGAAAAGCAGAGACATTACTTTGCCAGCAAAGGTCCGTCTAGTCAAGGCTATGGTTTTTCCAGGGGTCATGTATGGATGTAAGAGTTGGACTGTGAAGAAAGCTGAGCGCTGAAGACTGGATGCTTTTGAACTGTGGTGTTGGAGAAGACTCTTGAGAGTCCCTTGGACTGTAAGGAGATCCAACCAGTCCATTCTGAAGGAGATCAGCCCTAGGTGTTCTTTGGAAAGAATGATGCTAAAGCTGAAACTCCAGTACTTTGGCCACGTCATGCGAAGAGTTGACTCATTGGAAAAGACTCTGATGCTGGGAGGGATTGGGGGCAGGAGGAGAAGGGGATGACAGAGGATGAGATGACTGGATGGCATCACTGACACGATGGACGTGAGTCTGACTGAACTCCAGGAGTTGGTGATGGACAAGAATCGCGTGCTGCTATTCATGGGGTCGCAAAGAGTGGGACACGACTGAGCGACTGAACTGAACTGAACTTGCATGAAATGTTCCCTTGGTATCTCTAATTTTCTTGAAGAGATATCCAGTCTTTCCCATTCTATTGTTTTCCTCTATTTCTTTGCATTGATCATTGAGGAAGGCTTTCTTATCTCTCCTTGCTATTCTTTAGAACTCTGCATTCAGATGGATATATCTTTCCTTTTCTCCTTTGCCTTTGGCCTCTCTTGTTTTCTCAGCTATTTTATCTTCTTTTCTCAGCTCATCAGTCTTTCACTATCATTCAAAACCAACTAAAGTGAAAGTGAAAAAATTCAAGCATGTACAATTGCAAACTTCATGTTCTTTATCTCTGATTTGTACTAAAAAGGAATAAAAGAGTTGGCTAAAGCTATCATTTGTTCCTTCTAAGATTTATTCAGTCTGACTCAAGTTTACTTTCTTGCCACACAGCAGGTCTTGTAGGATCTCAGTTTCCCAAATGAGTTCTCAGTTACCAGGGGCTGAACCTGGACCACATCAGTAAAAGCCTGAAATCCCAACCACTAGGCTACCAGGGAACTCCCGAAGATTACTTATTTTAAAATGGATCCATTTTGGGAGTTCCTTGGTGGTCTAGTGGTTAGGATTTGGCACTTTCACTGCCATGGCTTTCAATTCCCGGTTAGGAACTGAGAGATCCCACAAGCCATGGTGCTGCCAAAAAAAAAGATCCATTCTGCACAGAAAGCAGAATACAGTTCACAGACACACTCAGAAATCCCAACAAGATAAGGAATTAAAAATGTGAGGTTTTATTTTATTGTTAATACCACATATAAGTTCTTCTCTTGAAGAATATGTCATCTGTTTATCTCTATTGTTTTTGCAATTGCTTTTAAGTTTCTTGTAGATAAAGGATACTTCAGACATGCTTTCACACTTACCACTTAAAAATCAATATTAAATAAAAACCTGAAAGACTACACAACGGCCACTTAAGCAAAAAAAAAAAAAACTTTGACACTGGGGACAGAAAGGTTTCAAATAAATAATAAACTTCCTTAACTAATTTATCTGAAAAGCAAGCAGAACCTGAGAGATAGAGGGGAACTTTCTGCACATTACTTGCAGTTCCACAATAATCAAAGGTATGCAGGTGCTTCTAACATAATTAACATAAATAATTACTTATTTACACATCAGCAAGATTTAAATAGGAAATTCCTTGGTGGTTTAGTGGTTAGGACTCGGTGCTGTCACTGATGTGAGCCTGGGTTTGATCCTCAGTTGGGGAACTAAGATCCAAAAAGCCACACAGCATGACCAAAGAGGGGGAAAAAAAAAAAGACTCAAACAGAAAAAATGCTAAATGTTTATAAAGCAGCCACATAATGTAGGTTTGGAACCAGTGCTTAAATGTTAGAATATATATACCTTCAGAGTAAAATTCAATTAAAATAGAAAATTGCAAAATATTGGGAGGGAAAAAAAAACAAAAACATACTTTCCAAAACTGTCTCTGAATTGCTTACAGTTGTCAAGGCATCCAAAACACAATCTGCAGGGAATTCCCTGGCAGTTCAGTGGTCAGGAATCCAGCTTTCACTGCCGAGGGCCTGGGCTCAATCCCTGGTTGGAAAACTATGATCCCACCAGCCATGTAGCACGGCCAAAATAAAACAAGGATCAACAGGTAATATATCTGGACTAAAAGGTATGAGAAAGTTTTAGTGTCTACTTGAAATGGTCTCACTTTCATCTTTTCAAGGAAGACAGGATAGAAGAGTAGACATCTCATACTCAGTATAGTTAGTGTAACACAGGACTTCCCTGTGGTGCTAGTGGTAAAGAATCCGCCTGCTAATATGAAAGACCTAAACTAAGAGACAAGGGTTCAATCCCTGGGTCAGGAAGATCTCCTGGAGAAGGGAATGGCAACCCACTCTAGTATTCTTGCCTGGAGAATCCATGGCCACAGTAGCCTGGTGGGCTATAGTCTGTGGGATCATAAAGAGTTGGACACAACTGAAGTGACTTAGCACATTGGCAGTTCAGTGGTTAAGACTCCATGATTCCAAAGCAGAGGGCTCAGGCTTGACACCTGGTCAGGGAACTATGATTCCACATGCCAAGTGACAACAAAGCCCGAGTTGCAACTAGAAAGCCAATGAGCCACAACTAGAGAGACGGTGTGCCTCAACTACAGAGCCTAAGAATTCTGGGACCCGTGTGCCACAACTAGAGAGGCCTCAATAAAAGATTCCGCATGCCACAACAAAGATCCTGAGGGCCACAAGGAAGACCCGACACAGCCAAAAATAAGAAAAGAGATGTATACCACATTAGCTTAAAAAAAGCAAGTTGTGGAGAGGGAGATGGGAGGGATGTTCAAGAGGAAGGGGACAAATGTATATCTATGGTTAATTCATGTTGGGGTCTGAGAGAAAACAGCAAAATTATGTTAAGCAATTATCCTTCAATTAAAAAATAAATTTAAAAAAGCAAATTGTAAAACATTATGTATATATATCATAATCTAACTTCTGTAATTACAGGAAAAAACTTGCATGTATAAAAAAGAATTCACATCAGATTATTAATAAGGGTTACTTCTGAGACTAGTGGGGTAGTACCACCTGGTATAATAAAGTGAGGGAAGAAGACTTTCACATCTCATATTTTCTATTGTTGGATTTTATTACAACAAGCATGTATTTCTTTTTTAATTTTAAAAGACAGGCAAAACAATATATTAAATACCATGTCAAGAACATAACCTATAATTGTTCATTTTAAAAATTGTTCCTGTGCAATGTTTTTGAAAGTATTTTACACTTTAATAACAATCTTCAAATCATTAAACCATCGTTTTAAAACACTTCCTAATGATCATCTGTGTGTGTGTGTGTGTGTGTGCGTGCGTGCGCGCGCGCACCTCACCTCAGTCGTGTCCAACTCTTTGCGACCCCATGGACTGTAGCCTGCCATGCTCCTCTGTCCATGGAATTCTCCAGGCAAGAATATTGGAGTGGGTTTGCCATTTCCTTTTTTGGGGGGGATCTTCCTGACCCAGGGATCAAACTCACAGCTCTCATGTCTCCTGCACCTTTAGTACTTTAAGTACTTTGGTGCCTTTAATACCTTTAGTACTACCTGGAAAGCCCAAATGATCATCTGTATCTGGCCAGTAAACTGCTGAACTTACACAATCAAGTAAAATATCATCTTCTGCTACAGATTTCATAAGGAAATATATTTCACATTTTAAAATGATGAATCTAATTCACTCCAGTATTTTGCTTGGAAAATTCCAAAGACAGAGGAGATTGGCAGGCTATGGTCCACGTGGTCACAAAAGAGTTGGACACAACTCAGCAGCGGAACACAACAAACAGAGAAGTACAAAGGAAAAAAAAAATGATGCATCTAGACTTCCACTCTGGCTATTAGCAGCTTAGCTGGTATTAGAATAACCGTAAATACTGAATTTTTAAAAAGTGTTTTAAGTGTTTGAATGTGAGTCACACACAGATCAGCTCTAGATTCACAGGCTCTTTATTCCCTTGTTGGCATTTGCTGACTTCTAAGCAGAACATAGAGGCCAACGGAGAAAGCAGAGTAATAAAGCTTGCAATGATTTCACTAGGCTGAGGAGATAAAACTTGGAATTCAGGACTACCAAAGCAGCCAGTCTTCATATGGCCAGAAAAACGGAATAATAGATAAAGTCTAACATTCTTCATTCAACTTCCCCTCAAGATATTTACTGCCTCCTATATTACAGCAGTTTTATGATGGTAGACAACTAGAAATTGGATTTCAGGGCTAAGAAAGAAAGGAAAAATCTTAGCAAAAACCTCTAACAGGGCTACAAACTAGAAAGAAGAGCAAATTGGGGGCGGGGGGAGGGGGGGATTCAACAGGACCAAGATGACCTTGCTTAGTGAGAGACTGAAAGCTCTCCCCGTAAGATGAGGAATAAGGATGCCTGATTTTGCCACTTCTATTCAACACAGGACTAGAGGTTCTAGCCAGAGTAATTAGGCAACAAAAATAAACACAAGGCCTTCAATTGGAAAGGAAAAAGTAAAATTATCTCTGTTTGCAGATGAAATCTTATATGTAGAAAACCCTAAAGGTTATATACATATACACGTTAGAACTAATAAATGAATTCAGTAATGTTTCAGGATAAAAAAATCAATTAAAACAATCAGCTGCATTTCTATACTCTAAGAGTAAACAATGTCAAAAGGAAACTTATAAAACTATTCCACTTGCAATAGCATCAAAAAAATAAAATACGAAAAAATTTAACCAAAGAGGTGGAAGACTTGTACACAAAAAACTACAAAACCATGTTCAAAGAACTTTAAAAAACACAAAGGTAAATGGAAAGACATCCTTTGTTCAAAGATTGTGTGCGTGTGTGGGTATGCATGCGTTCAGTCATGTCTGACTCTTTGCAACCCATAGACTATGGCCCATCAGGCTCCTCTGTCTATGGGATTTTTCAGGCAAGAATACTGGAGTGGGTTGCCACTTCCTTCTCCAGGGATCTTTCTGACTCAGGGATTGAACCCACATCTCCTGCATTAGCAGATGGATTCTTTACCACTGAGCCACCTGAGAAGCCCGTTTGTGGATTACAAGACAATACTGTTAAGATTGCCACAAAACTGTGTGCTGCGCTTAGTCACTAAGTCATGTCCAACTCAGCCCACCAGGCCCCTCTGTCCATGGGGATGCTCGAGGCAATAATACGGGAGTGAACTGTCACGCCCTCCTCAAGGGGATCTTCCAAACCCAGGGATCGAACCAAGGTCTCCCACACTGCAGGCGGATTCTTTACTACCGAAGGAAATCTATGTTGTTGTTCAGTCGCTTGGTCGAGACCAACTCTTTGCAACCCCATGGACTGCCACATGCCAGGCTTCCCTGTCCTTCACCATCTCCTGGAGCTTGCTCAAACTCATGTACACTAAGTCGGTGATGCCATCCAACCATCTCATCCTCTGTTGTCCCCTTCTTCTCCTGCTTTCAATCTTTCCCAGCAACAGGGAAAGAATCACCTCTTCACATCAGATGGCCTAAGTATTATAGATTCAGCTTCAGCATCAGTCCTTCCAATGATAATTCAGGACTGATTTCCTTTAGGACTAACTGGTTGGATCTCCTTACAGTCCAAGGGACTCTCAAGAAACTTCTCCAATGCCACAGTATTGGTAAAAACATCAATTCTTTGGAGCTCAGCCTTCTTTATGGTCCAACTCTCACATCCATATATGACTTTTGGAAAAACTATAGCTTTGATTATACGGACCTTTGTTGGCAAAGTAATGTCTCTGCTTTTTAATATGCTGTCTCGGTTGGTCACAGCTTTTCTTCCAAGGAGCAACCATCTTTTAATTTCATGGGCATAGTCCATAAGCAGTGATTTTGGAGCCCAAGAAAAATCTTGTCACTGTTTCCACTGTTTCCTCATCTATTTGCCATGAAGTGATGGGAACGGATACCATGATCTTGGTTTTCTTGGCTGTAAGCCAGCCTTTTCTCTCTCCTCTTTCACCTTCATCAAGAGGCTCTTTAGTTCTTCTTCACTTTCTGCCATAAGGGTGGTGTCATCTGCATATCTGAGGTTATTGATATTTCTCCCTGCAATCTTGATTCCAGATTGAGCTTCATTCAGTCCAGCATTTCGCATGATATACTCTGCATATAAGTTAAATAAGCAGGGTAACAATATGCAGCCTTGATGTGCTCCTTTCCCAATTTGGAATCAGTCCATTGTTTCATGTCTGGTTCTAACTGTTGTTTCTTGAACCTGCATACAGGTTTCTCAGGAGGCAGGTAAGGTGGCCTGGTATTCCCATCTCTTGAAGAATTTTCCACAGTTTGTTGTGATCCACACAGTCAAAGGCTTTGGTGTAGTCAATGAAGCAGAAATAGATCTTTTTCTGGAATTCTCTTGCTTTTTCTGTGATCCAATGGGTGTAGGCAATTTGACCTCTTGTTTCTCTGCTTTTTCTAAATCCAGCTTGTACATCTTGAAGTTCTCCATTCATGTACTGTTGAAGCCTAGCTTGAAGGATTTTGAGCATTATCTTGCTAGCATGTGAGATGAGTGCAATTGTGTGGTAGTTTGAACATTCTTTGGCATTGCCCTTCTTTGGGACTGGAATGAAAACTGACCTTTTGTAGTCCTGTGGCCACTATGAGTTTTCCAAATTTGCTGGCATACTGACTGCAGCACTTTCACAGCATCATCTCTCAGGGTTTAAATAGCTCAGCTGCCATTCCATCACCTCCACTAGCTTGGTTCGTGGTGATGCTTCCTAAGGCCCACTTGACTTCGCACTCCAGGATGTCTGGCTCTACGTAAGTGATCACACCATCGTGGTTATCCAGGTCATTGAGATCTTGTATAGTTCTTCTGTGTATTCTTGCCACCTCTTCTTAATCTCTTCTGCTTCTGTTAGTTCCATATCGTTTCTGTCCTTTATTATGCCCATCTTTGCATGAAATCTTCCCTAGGTATCTCTAATATTTCAATAACCTCTAGTCTTTCCCATTCTATTGTTTTCTTCTATTTCTTTGCATTGTTCACTGAGGAAGGCTTTCTTATCTCTCCTTGCTATTCTCTGGAACTCTGCATTCAGGTGGGCATGTATTTCCCTTTCTTCTTTGCCTTTTGCTTCTCTTCTTTTCTCAGCTACTTGTAAGGCCTCCTCAGACAATCATTTTGCCTCTTTTGCATTTCCTTTTTGTGTGGATTGTTTTGATCACCACCTCCTGTAAAACGTTACAAACCTCTGTCCATATTTATTTAGGCACTCTATCAGATCTAATCCTTTGAATCTATTTGTCCCTTCCATTGTATAAACGTAAGGGACTTAAGTCATACCTGAATAGCCTAGTGGTTTTCCCTACTTTCTTCAATTTAAATCTGAATTTTGCAGTAAGTATACAGTACTAAATAAGCCTGCTTTTCCCCTCTCCAGACTTTGTACTCCAAGGCCAAATTTGCCTGTAATTCCAGGTAGCTCTTGACTTCCTATTTTTGCATTCTAGTCCCCTATGATGAAAAGGACATTTTTTTGGTGTTCACTCTAGAAGGTTCTGTAGGTCTTCATAGAATAGTTCAATTTCAGCTTTTCAGCATTAGTGGTTGGGACATAGACTTGGATTACTGTGATATTGAATGGTTTGCCTTGGAAACAAACTGAGATAATGCTGTCATTTTTGAGATTGCACCCAAGTACTGCATTTCGGACTCTTTTGTTGACTATGAAGGCTACTCCATTTCTTCTAAGGCATTCTTCCCCACAGTAGTAGATACAATGGTCATCTGAATTAAAATAATCCATTTCCATTCATTTTAGTTCACTGATTCCTAAAATATAGATTAGTACAATCCCTCTCAAATGCCCAACAGCATTTTTTACAGAAACTTAAAAACCCACCCCAAAATTCATACAGAATCTCGAAGAACCCTAGAGAGCCAAAACAATCTTGAAAAAGGAACAAATTTGGAAGTCTCACATTTCCTGATAATAAAGCTACAAGTCTGACTCTTTGTGACCCCCACAAACTACAGCTTGCCAGGCTTCTCTGTCCATGGAATTCTCCAGGCAAGAATACTGGAGTGGATTGCCATTCCCTTCTCCAGAGGATCTTCCTGAGGCAGGGATCGAACCCTGGTCTCCTGCATCACAGGCAGATTCTTTACCATTTGAGCTACAAGGAAGTCCCTAATAAAGCTACTGTTAACGCCAAAAAGTGTGGTACTAGCATTAAGACAGACATACAGACCAATGGAATAGAATGAAGAGCCCAGAAATAAACTCTTTGACGTGCGGAAACAATTTTCAACAAGAGTGCCGAGA
This sequence comes from Bubalus bubalis, assembly GCF_019923935.1. Classification (NCBI taxonomy): domain Eukaryota; kingdom Metazoa; phylum Chordata; class Mammalia; order Artiodactyla; family Bovidae; genus Bubalus; species Bubalus bubalis. The sequence goes on along the minus strand of NC_059159.1, from coordinate 24,172,759 downwards.
CCATTCATTCATTCGATGGGGAAAGTTCAGTTCAGTTGCTCAGTCGTGTCTGACTCTTTGCAGCCCCATGAACCACAGCACGCCAGGCCTCCCTGTCCATCACCAACTCCTGGAGTCCACCCAAACCCATGTCCATTGTGTCGGTGATGCCATCCAACCAACCCATCCTCTGTCGTCCCCTTCTCCTCCTGCCCTCAATCTTTCCCAGCATCAGGGTCTTTTCAAGTGAGTCAGTTCTTCGCATCAGGTGGCCAAAGTATTGAAGTTTCAGCTTCAACATCAGTCCTTCCAATGAACACCCAGGACTGGTCTCCTTTAGGATGGACTGGTTGGATCTCGGGGCAGTCTTCAAAAAATAGTATTTGGGAAACTGGATATCCATATGCAAAAGAATGAAGTTAGATCCTTTATACCATACAAAAATGAATCAAAATGTGGGAATTAATGCTATAAAATGGACCTAAATGTGGAACTAAACACTATAAAACTCTTAGAAGAAAATAAAAGAGAAAAGTTTCATGACATTGGATTTGGCAATAATTCCAAAAGCACAGGCAGCAAAAGGAAAAATAGACAAATTAGATATCATCAAAATTTAATGTTATATTCTTCATGAATGGTAAACTTTTGTGCATCAAAAGACACAGAGAATTCCAGTGGTTAGGACTGCTGAAAGCCAGGTTCAATCCCTGGTCAGGGAACTAAGATCCCAAAAGCCATGCAGTGGGGCCAAACAAACAAACAAAAAAGACGCAATCAACCAAGCGAAAAGCCAACCTACAGAATGAGAGAAAGTAGCTGCATAATATATCTGACAAGGGGTTAATATTCAGAGTATATGAAGAACTCCTACACTCTACAACAAACAAACAATCCAATTCAAAATGGCAAAGAACTTAAACAGACATTTCTCCAAGATATACAATTGGCCAATAAGTGAATGAAAAGATACCTAGTATGACTAATCATTAAGGAAATACAAGTCAAAACCACAATGAATTACCACTTCAGACCTATTAGGATGGTTATTACCAAAAAAAGAAAATAATACGTGCTAGCAAGGGTATGGAGTAATTGGAACCCTTGTGTACTATCAGTGGGAATGAAAAATGGTACAGCCTGTACAGAAAACAGTATGGTAAAAAAAGTAAAAATAGAATCAGCATATGATCAAGCCATTCATTTTGGGGTATATATCCAAAAGAATTAAAACAGAGTCTGAAAGAGATATTTATACACTTATGTTCATAGCAGCATTATACGCAATAGGTAAAAGTTGGAGACAAACCAAGTGTCTATTGATAAAGTACACAAACTACATTTCCTTTAAAATGAAACATGCCGCAACATGGATGAACCTTAAAGATGTTACTGAAGTTAAGTTGGTCATGAAATGACAAATGCTGGAAGATTCCACTTATATAAAGTACCTAGATTAGTCAAATTCATAGACAGAAAGTATAATTGTAGTTGCCAGAGGCTGAGGGATAGGGGAAATGGGTGTTATTAATCAATGTGCACTGAGTTTTGGTTTTGCAAGACAGAATCGTGGAGATGGATAGTAGGAACGATTGTTCTACAAGGTAAACATGTACCAATGAACTCTATGTTTATAAATGGTTAAGACGATAAATTTTGTTTTGTGAATTTTACCACAATTTTTTAAAAACGATGACCTAGCTGTATTCTGTCTGCAGAAGAAAAGAAAATTCCTCTCTAGAACAAGTTAAAATCTGCTGAGAGAAACTAAGGAAGATCTAAATAAAGGGAGAAATGTATAGTCTTCATGAAATGTAAACCTCAATATTGCTCTCCCCAATGGAGTCAATGCAATTCCTATAACAACATCAATAGGCTTTTCTATAGAAACTGACAAGCAGATTTTAAAATGAAAATTAAAGGGACCAAAATAATTTTTAAAAAGAACAAGTATGGAGCCCTCACACTACCTGATTTCAAGACTCAAAATACAACAGAAAGAGTCTAGAAATTCAAGGGGGAAAAAATAACCTCTATAATAAATATTGCTAAAAAAAAGTAGACACCCATATACCAATTACTAATCAATTAATTAAAAATAGAACCTTTACCCTTATCTCATTACGTAAACAAAATTTCTAACTCAAAATGGATCAAAAGATCTAAATGTAAAAGTTAAAGTTATAAAACTTCTAGAAGATAATCATAATGTCCTTGAATTCTGCAACATCTTAAGTCATAAAAAAAGCCATACACTGTAAAAGAAAAATTCAACAAACTGGAATCCATTGAAATTTAAAACTTACGCTCTTCAAAAAATAAAAAGGCAAATCACAGAACTTTCCTGGTGGTACGGTGGATAAGAATCCTCCTGCAGATGAAGGGGACATGGGTTCAATCCCTGGTCCGGGAAGATTTCACATGCTGTAGAGCAACTAGGCCACAACTTCTGAAACCTGCACACTCTAGGGTCTGCGAGCCACAACTAATGAGCCCCTGTGCTGCAACTACTGAAGCCCATGAGCCTAGAGGTTGTGCTCTGCAACAAGAGAAGCCACCACAATGAGAGACCCGTGCATCGCAGCTAGAGAGTAGTCCCTGATCTCTGCAACCAGATAAAGCTACACATAGCAACAAAGACCTAGTGCAGCCATAAATAAATAAATAAAAAAAATTTTTTTTTTAAAAGGCAAGCCACAGACTGGGAGAGTATGCAAAACATATATCCACCAAAGACTTAAACCTGGAATATATGAAAACTCTTAAAATTCACTTAGAAGATAAACAACTTCCTCCAGTTGGCAAAAGGTATGAACAGATATTTCATCAAGGGAAGATAATACAAATGGCAAATAAGGACTTTACATCAATAGCCATTAGGGAAATATAAATTAAAACCACAATAAGACACTACTACACAACCACTGGAATAGCTAAAATTGAAAAGATGGAATATAACAAATGTTAGTAAGGATATGGAGCAACTGGAACTCTCACACAGTTGATGGGAATATAAAATGGTACAGAGATTTTAGAAAACTGGCAGTTTCTTTTAAAACTCTCCATTTACCATATGATGCAGCCATTTTATTTACAGGTATTTACCCAAGAGCAATGAAAGCGTACATCCACAAACGGCACAGATTGCTTTTACATCTTAAAAACAACAACCTTTTATGTTGGAAATAAAATCACCAAGAGGATTTCTGATATCTGGTCACACATGTAAACATCTTAGAAGCTGACATCCCATCCTAAGACCACAAGTAAAAAGCTGGAGAAACTGGAGATCACCAATTCTCCTCAGATCCACCAGAGAAGTGAGGACAAATAGTAAACCACTGCTGAAAAATTGGAGACAGGCAGAAAACCACAACTTATCAGTGCAGAAACCCAAAAGAAGAAATCACCTCTGGCAACCAGTGCTGGGGTAGGAAAACCTGAACTGTAACTGATGAAGGGCTGGAGGCTCAGTGTGAAAAAGTTAGAGAGTTTAAAATTCCAGGAAGACCTCGTCATAGGGGGACCTTCACGCTTTTGTGAGTCTTACCTCTAGGAGCTATACAAGGTCCTAAAAGTGAATATCAGGAAAAATCCCCTCAAGCTTTTGGCAAGGGGAGGGGAAAAGAAACCATTCTGAAATATGCTGGCATACTCTGATTCTTCTTAACAAAACCTGCTCTCAGGAGAAACTGTTTTATCCAGAACTTAACCTGCTAGGGTTTTATCAGAGCCTAACCTAAGGGAAATGTCTAACTCCAGCCCTTCCAGTCATCCTGTCCCACCTAAGGGGGTAAGAAAACTTGAGAAGCACCAGTGAAGCTCTGCCCGGGAGTACTAGCTCACCAAAAGAGTAAGATTTAATCACAGGACTAAAGAATGTTTCTTCTCTGCTCTTACCTCATCACTGCATTATTAAAGGTCTATTTATCACAGTTCCTTTTACCCAGGACATCATGTCCACCTTTCAACAAAAAATTGCAAGGGATACTAAAAGGCAGAAAACACTATTTAAAGAGACTGAACAAGAATCAAAACCAGAATCAGATATGGGAGGATATGGCACAAATGTTAGAATTATCAGATCAGTAACCTTTCTAAAAACTGAAGCTCCAACACTTTGAGTACCCGATGCAAAGAGCCAACTAACTGAAAAAGACCCTGACGCTGGGAAAGATTGAGTGCAGGAGGAGAAGAGGGCGACAAAGGATGAGATGGTTGGAAGACATCACCAACTCAATGGACATGAATTTGAACAAACTCTGGGAGAGAGTAAAGGACAGGGAAGGCTGTTATGCTGCAGTCCAGGGGGTTGCAAAGAGTCGAACACAACTTAGCAACTGAACAACAACAACAATAACATCTAATGATGGATAACACAAGCAGGGAGATGGAAGTTCTAAAAGAAATAGAAATGCTAGAGATCAAAAACACTAACAGAAATAATGTTGGTGGGCTCACAATTAGACACAGCTGAGAAAGGAATCTCTGAGCTTGAGGATATGACACTAGAAACTTCCAAAACTGAGAAGACAAAAAATAAGAAAAAAGCAAAAACAAAACAGAAGAAAATATCCAAGAACTGTGAGAAAAGTACAAAAGGCATTGCTGCTGCTGCTACTAAGTCGCTTCAGTCGTGTCCGACTCTGTGTGACCCCAAAGACAGCAGCCAACCAGGCTCCCCCGTCCCTGGGATTCTCCAGGCAAGAACACTGGAGTGGGTTGCCATTTCCTTCTCCAATGCATGAAACTGAAAAGTGAAAGTGAAGTTGCTCAGTCGTGTCGGACTCTTCATGATCCCATGGGCCACAGCCTACCAGGCTCCTCCATCCATGGGATTTTCTAGGCAAGAGTACTGGAGTTGGGTGCCATTGACAAAAGGCATTAAGTACATACAAAAGGAATACCAGAAAGACAAGAAGAAGAAACAGAAGCAGGGGCTTCCCTGATGGTCCAATGGTTAAGAATCTACCTTCCAATGCAGGAGACATGGGTTTGAGCCCTGGTTGGAAAAGGGGCAACTAAGCTCGAGCACCACAACAAAGAGCCCTCATGCTGTAAGGAAAGATCCTGTGTGCTACAACTAAGACCTGATGCAGCCAAATAAGTAAGTATTTTTTAAAAAAGAAAGAAACAGTATTTACAGCAATAAAGAGTAAGAATTTCTCTAAATTAATGACAGAAACCAAACCACAGATCCAGGAAACAGAAAAGACCAAGAGAATAATGGGGAGGTGGCAGGGGGTGGAAAGAAGAGGGGGAAAAAAAAACCAACTACATTTAGCCATATCAGAGTCAAAATTTAGAAAATAAAAGCTAGAGAAAAAAAAAATCTTGAAAGATGCTAGAGGGAAAAAATACCTTAAGTATAGAGAACCAAAGATAAGAATTACATTCAACTTCCCAGAAATTATACTAGCAAGAAAAGAATAGAATGAAGTCTTTAAAGTGTTGAGAGAGAAAAACTACTAACCTAAAATCCTATACCTTTCAAAATCGTCCTTCAAACTGTAGGAAAATCTTTCAATCTTTTCATGAATCTAAACTGCTCTTAAAAAAAAGTCTTTTTAAGTGAAGAGAAATAGACTTTTTCAAACAAAAATTGAGGGAATCTGTTGCCAGTACACGTACTTTCCAAGAAATGTTAAAAGTTCTTTAAAGAGAAGGAGAATTATGTAAGCCAAAAACTCAGATTTACATAAGAAAGGAAGAGCATCAAAGAATGAATAAATAAGAGTAAAATAAAAATGTTTCTCTTATTCCTAATTCATCTAAAAGATAATCGTTTGTTCAAAATACTAATAGCAGCAATGTATTTGACTATGTTGGCTTCTGTGTGGAAGCGTATGCATAAGTGAAATGAATGACATCAATGATACAAGGAATGGGAAAGAAGAATTAGGAATGTATTATTATAAGGTACTCACACTACCTGTGAAATATTATCTTTTTATTTGAAAGTGGACTAGATTAGAAGTAAATGTGTACTGCAAACTCTAAGGCAATCACTAAAAAAAAATTTTTAAGTATAATTGATATGCTAAAAAAGGAGAGAAAGTGGCATCATACAAAATGTTCAATTAAAACCATAAAAAGGCAGGACTTCTGTAGTGGTCAATGGTTAAGAATCCACTGGCCAGTGCAAGGGACATGGGCTTGATCCATTTTCTACAATCTCTTACAGAAGACAGAGGCAGAGGGAATATTTCCAAACTCATTCTATGAGACTAGTCATTACCTCACTATCAAAACCAGACAAAGACATTACAAGAATATTATAGACCAATATCTCTTAGAGACACAGATGCAAAAATTCTCAACAAAATATTAGTGAATAAAATCCAACAATGTATATGTATATGTATGGCTGTATCCTTTCACTGTTCACCTGAAACTACCATTATATTGTTAATCAGCTATACTCCAATACAAAATAAAAAGTTTAAATTTGAAAAAAAAAAATTATAAAAATAATTATGTACCATGACCAAGTGGAATTTAACCTAGTATGCAAGGCTGTTTCAATGTTTTAAAATCAATTAATGTACTCCATCACAGTTAGGCTAAAGAAGAAAAACCACATAACCAAATGAATAGATGCACAAAAAACATTTGACAAAATACAACACTCTTTCATAATAAAAACACTCAACAAACTAGAAATGAAGATGAACATCTTTAACTTGATAAGAAATATCTACAAACACCATACAGCTAACATACTTAATGAGAAACTCTGAGTTTTCCAGCTAAGATGAAGAACGAGCAAGGATGGGTCCTCTTACCTCTGCTTTTCAAAATCATACTGGAAGTTCTAGCTAATACAATTAAGACAAGAAAAGGAAAAAGTATACATACTGGAAAGGTAGAAATAAAATTATCTTTGTTCACAAATGATATGGTCATGTAGAAAATTCAAAGGAATCAACAAAAAACACTTGCAACTAATAAGCCATTAAAGCAAGGACACAGGATACAAGGTTAACACACTAAAGTCAACTGCTTTCCCATATACCAGCAATGAATAAGTAGTATCTGAAATTTAAAAAAAAGTATCATTTACATTATCACCCCACAAAATGAAATACTTAGGTATAAATCTAACAAACTATGTATAAGATTCATACAAAGAAAACTACAAAACTCTGATGAAAGACGCTAAAGGAGTAAAAGAAGAAAAAGATATTCCATGTTCATGGATAAGATGACCCAATATTGTCAAGCTATCTGTTCTTCCCAACCTGAACTACAGACTCAATACCAATTCCAATCAAAAGCCTAGAAAGTTATTTTGTGGATATTTTTAAATTGACTCTAGAGTTTATATGGAGAAGCAAACAATCCAGAATGTCCAACTCAATACAGAAGGAGAAGAACAAAGTCAGAGGACTGACACTACCCAACTTTATTCAAGACTTAAAAATAATAAAGATGATGTGGCATTGGAGAAATAAGAGAAAAACAGATAAATGAAAAAGAACAGACAGCCTAGAAACAGACCCACATAAATACAGTCAACTGATCTTGAAAAAGGAGCAAAAGTTATACAATGGATGTATCTTTTCAACATATGGTGCTGGAAACTGAACACCCAAATGCAAAAATAATAATAATCCAGGCAGACCTTACCTGTTTTACAAAAATTAACTCAAAATAGATTACAGTCCAAAGAAAACTCTTAAAGAGATGGGAATACCAGACCACCTTACCTACCTCCTGAGAAACCTGTATGCAGGTCAAGAAGCAACAGCTAGAACCGGAAATGGAACAACAGACTGGTTCCAAATTGGGAAAGGAGTACATCAAGGCTGTGTATTGTCACCCTGCTTATTTAACTTATATGCAGAGTTCATAATGCGAAATGCCGGGCTGGATGAAGCACAAGCTGGAATCAAGATTGCTGGGAGAAATATCAGTAACCTCAGATATGCAGATGACACCACCCTTATGGCAGAAAGCAAAGAGGAACTAAAGAGTTTCTTGATGAAGGTGAAAGAGGAGAGTGAAAAAAGCTGGCTTAAAACTCAACACTCAAAAAACTAAGATCATCGCATCCGGTCCCATCACTACATGGCAAATAGAAGGGGCAACAATGGAAAAAGTGACAGACTTTATTTTCTTGGGCTTCAAAATCATTGCAGATGATGACTGCAGCCATAAAATTAAAAGATGCTTGCTCCTTGGAAGAAAAGATATGACAAACCTAGACGGTGTATTAAAAAGCAGAGATATTACTTTGCTGACAAAATCCGTCTAGTCAAAGCTATGGTTTTTCCAGTAGTTATGTATGGATGTGAGTGTGGGACCATAAAGAAGGCTGAACACTGAAGAATCGATGTTTTTGAACTGTGGTGTAATCCTAAAGGAAATCAGTTCTGAATATTCATTAGAAGGACTGATGCTGAAGCTGAAGTTCCAATACTTTGGCCACTTGATGAGAAAAGCTGACTCATTAGAAAAGTCCCTGATACTGGGAAAGACTGAAGGCAGAAGGAGAAAGGAATGACAGATGACGAGATGGTTGGATGGCATCACTGACTCAATGGACATGAGTTTGAGCAAGCTCCAGATGGTGAAGGACAGCGAAGCCTGGCGTGCTGCAGTCCATGGAGTAGCAAAGAGTTGGACATAACTGAGGGACTGATCAATGACCAAAGTGTAAAATACAAAGCTATAAAATTCTTAGAAGATAACATACAAGAAAATTTAATTGACCTTGGGTACGGTGAAGACTTTTCACATACAACACCACCAAAGACACAATCCATGAAAGAAGTAAAAAACCTGGACTTCATTAAAATTAAAAGCTTCAGGAACTTTCCTGGTGGTCCAGTGGTTAAGAATCTCCCTTCCAATGTAGGGGACACGGGTCTGATCCTGAGTCCAGGAACTAAGATCCCATATGCTGCAGGGAAACTAAGCCTGTGCACCACAACTACAGAGCCTGCACTCTAGAGCCTGTGCACCACAAACCAACTAGAGATGCCTGCATGCTGCAACAAAGAACATGTGCACCACAAATAAGACCCTATGGAGCCAAATAAATGTATAAACAATCCTTAAAACTCAACAATAAGAAAAAGAACAATCCAGCTAATATTGTTCTATTGTTCTTTTTCCAACTAATATTGTGCCAGGCTTTCCAGGTGGCTCAGTAGTAAAGAATCCGCCTGCCAATGCAGGAGACGGAAGAGACACAGAATTCGATCCCTGGGTTGGAAAGATCGCCTGGAAAAGGAAATGGCAACCCACTCCAGTGTTCTTGCCTGGAAAATTCCATGGACAGAGGAGCCTGGCAGGCTATAGTCCATGGGGTTGCAAAGAGTCGGACAAGACTGAGCACGCATGAATGCAACTAATGTTGTGCAAAAGACCTGAACATACCCACCAAAGAAGATATTTTGATGGCAAGAAATCATTACGGTCCTGTAAATTAAAATAATGCCACACCACTACACATCTATAGAATAGCTAAAATCCAAAACACAACAACAAATGCTGGGGAGTATGAGGAGCAACAGGAACTCTAATTTATTGCTGGTTGGAATCCAAAATGATAAAGAGTCCTTTGGAGGACATTTTGGCAATTTCTGACAAAACTAAACACACTCTTATCATAGGATCCAGCAATCATGCTCCTTTGTATCTAGTGAAAGGAGTTCAAATCTTATGTCCTCTACAGAACCTTTATTCATAACTGTCAAAACTTGGAAGCAACCAAGACGACCTTCAGCAGGTGAATGGATAAATAAACTTATGTACAGACAAGGGAACAGTACTCGGAGATAAAAAGAAAGGCGCTACCAAACAATGAGAAGACATGGAAAAATGCTTATTACTACATGAAAAAAGCAAATCTGAAAAGGCAACATACTGTGTGACTCCAACTAATGACAAACTGGCAAAGACAAAACTATGGCAAAAAGATTAGTGGTTGCCAGGGAGCAAGATGAGTAAATAGGCAGAGCACAGGAAGATTTTTAGAGTAGTGAAAAGATTCTGTACAATACTATAATGGCAGTGGCAGATACACGTCATTACATATTTGTCAAAACCCATGGAATGTGTAACAGCAAGAGTGAACTCTAAACTATGGACTTTAGGTGAGAATGACATTAATGTAGGCTCATTTGCTGTAACAAATTTACCACTCTGGTTTGGGATGTTGATAGTGGGAGAGGCTGTACATATGGGTACAAGAGAAATCTCTATACTTCCTCATCAATTTTGCACTAAATTTAAAACTCTAAAAACTAAAGCTTTTTAATTTAAAAAAATAAAATAAACATTTAATTCTGAAAACAAGCTGCCCTGATAGTTACCAGAGAACCAGGAAAATATTTGGTTCCTTAATGTAGCCTGGACACTGTGGCAAGCTTATGCAATAATTTATCTATTCTTCAGAAGAGTAACAGCACATAATAGACTTTATGTTCAAAATTTCCAAAACCTGGGAGCTCCCTGGCTATCCAGTGGCTAGGGTTTGGCACTTTCACTGCCTCGAGCCCAGGTTCAATCCTGGTTTGGAAAATAAGATCCCATAAGTAGAGTGGTGCAGTCCAGAAAAAACAATAGCAAATAAACAAGTGGTGGTGGTTTAGTCGCTAAGTCAGGTCCGACTCTTGTGACCCCATGGACAGTCTCCTCTGCCCATGGGATTCTCCAGGCAAGAATACTGGAGTAGGTTGTCATTTCCTTCTCCAGGGGATGTTCCCAACCCAGGAATTGAACCCAGGCCTCCTGCATTGCAGGCAGATTCTTAACCAACTGAGCTATAATGGAAGTCCCCAAATAAACATAAGACAAAATAAAAACAAGTTCTCAAAAATAATGCTGTTTTAGTGTTCAAAAACTCTAAAAGCTACCTAAAAAAAGATGTTATGCTATATTTTGAATTTTTAAAAAATACATACCATGGAACTCATATTGCAAACTAAAACTATTTGCTTAACATATTTAATAGTAATGGCATATTATACATAATTTATATCAGTTTCAATTAAGAACCAAGAAGAATCTAACAAGGGATTTTCCTCTTTTTAATGATACATCTATGCTCAAGTCTTATCTTCATGTCCAAGTGATAAAGAATATGCATAACACACCACAGTTCCCTGAAATCCCTCTTCAGAGGTTGCGAAATCAACAGCATTCTGACCCACAAAAATGTTCTGTTTGGCCAGAAAAGCTGTTTAAAATGTTAATATATTTATGTGAGATATAGACTCTTCGGTTCAGCCTCTGCCCCAATTTCTTATCTTCCTACATCCAGCCCAATTCATTCAAGTTTGTCGAATGAATTAGTTTTAGGCCCTACCCTATATTGTTATTAGTATAACTAAAGTTATATTCAGATTTCTTTAAAAATTTTCATATGAATAGTGGTATCATATTTTAGTACATTTATACTGGAAAAGGATACCTTCCCTTCTTTCACTCTTCCCGATTTGAGAGCTAGCACTTAATTAGTCACATATGTATTTTCAGAACAATGCCATAAACAATTCTATCACAAAGAGAAAGTGGTATATTAATGTTTTTACTAATCCACACATAATTGTAGGGAAGAATAAAGGTTACTAATAGTTGTATAAAAGCTTATTATCAAATGCAAGGAACCTTCTTGTTTTTGAATAGTTTTACTCAAAATTAATATTTGGCAATATTTCTGTTTTATCCTTTCATGAAATACACATGCACATATGCGTCATACTGAAATACACAATTCTACTTCAAGAATAAATGTGTTAAAATTTACATGCTTTATATGGTTAAACCAAAGCAATGCTGGTGGATCTGAAACTATATAATAGAACTTTGCGTGATATATTATGTAACCAATAGAAAAGCTTTTTCTTACATAGCTAATTCTACAAACACATACCTGACAGAGTATACTAAGGGAAAAGTTGGTACAAAACTTTCAAGTGATCATTCTCTATGTGATTATGCCCAAGCCATCAACTATTAATGATAAATTAAAAGACTATTTACCTGTCAGGACCTGAGTTCAGGCACTCAAAAGTTTCGTATTTCTCTTGCAGAAGCTGATGACAATACTAATCCCTGCACTGTGTAGGGAGGTGCATTCCTTGCACTGGCTTAAGTGCTAATGATTTCACCAACCCTTGAAGTGCAGAACAGTAAAAAAACAGTTTTCAGCCGTTTTTCTTACTGATTTCTCATTTTAAAAATTACAAAGTAAGATTTCAAATAGGTTTTAAAATAAATTATTTCTGTTTAAAAGGCAGTGCCTTAGTTTAAAAAGACATGCCAGTAGATCTATCTGGATTACTGCACATATCACAAGATGGCCTTTTTCATCAATTAAAAATTTATACACAGAAGCAACAATTTCATGCCTTCAAATAATTTTCTGATTTTACCTTAAAGCACCAAGATTTTGGCTACAGATACGTAAAGCAGTCTTCCAGAAGGCAATCATAAATATTAATAGGTACTGGATAATTTTAGCTGGGTTAAAAAATCCTATCTCTCCTATTGACTCATTTATTACCCTGCCACCAGCTTACAGCCCTGGAAGAAGCTGACAGTCAAGTTCACAACTACTAGTTTCTAAAGAAACAGTGCTACAGTCTCCCAATAAGATAAAGATCAAGAAATGCTTCCATATCTAAGGGCAAAATTAAGCTTTGTATATATCTGGAAGGCCAAATCTGTTTCTGTCTCCTTAAAGTATCAAATTAATTTAACTTCCTATTCTGTTATACTCTAAAATTAAGTGGGTTTACACATGACTCCAGGTTTTTCCTACTGCTATAGGATGAGTTGAGAAATGTACCTTAGCTAGTTCTGAAGAAAATATTTTACGTATCTAAAAACATTTAATGTTTTATATGAATCTCTCTCCAAATCCTATTGCCTATCAATTTTCATTAAGAATACTAACACTGCTTCCTTAAGATTCAGATCTTTATGCACTTGGCACATTCAGTTACACATATTCAAACATTTAAATTCTCTGAATTCTTTTCCTGCCACTTTAGTAGAGGAGGATAAAAACAAACCTGAGCTGTAACTAGGCCAACTGGAGGATACACATTTATGTTGCTAGTTCTATCTAGCTAAACTTAACAACATTTTGAAACCCTATATTGAATTTAAACGCTCTCTACCTACAACAAAGAAAGCTTGCCTTGATATGCTTACCTAAGGTGCTTCGATTTTTCCTCCGTTAAAGAAATTAAATAATCTCTTTCATTTACCAAAGATTTTTTTTTTAAGTTGGCACTCAATCAAAGTCCATTTGAAGGATCTGTTCCTCTAACTTAAAATGGCAGCAGTTGACCTCATTTACAATCAACTAAACTTAAGTACTTCTTGGCAATAATATGTTCAACTGATACATATCTTATCTTTCTATGGACAAGATAATTTAAGAAAAATTGAGGAGACACATATAGCCAGGCCTTAAAATGTTACTTGTATGCTTATTTTCAGTATACTATGAAAAAGGGAAATAGCAATACAGAATGTAAATCAAAAGGTCAAATTTCTAAGAATGTATAACAAAAGAGAAGATTTTCTAAGAGGCAAAGTCTCAGTAGCAAAGACTAACCAATAAGCCATTTTAACAGGGAATGTCAAGTCAAAAGTAAAGAGCAATCCAGATCCAAAACTGATATACTTGTGAGTTCATGCCAAACTTGGTAACTTTTTCAAAAGCAGTTTATGTGGAATAAGAATTCAGGCAGAAATGGATTATTCAGTTTAATTCTTATTGTAATTACAAGATCTAAAATATTTCTTTGTTAAAGATGCTGAGTTCCCACACATTCTATGCTATGTTTCTTTTCAACATTTTCTTCCTCTATAACTAACTCCATCATTTAGTTTCTAACCTTCACATTAGATCTCATAAAGCAAATATTTTCTCCCAATTATGAGTAACACTATCTCAATTTTAATCTATTGTTTAAGAGAATTAAAAAAAACACTTTAAGAAACTCACGTATAAACTAGTCTGCTTGAGAAACTTTTCATGTTCAAAGTATTTAATTTTTCAAAATAACTCTTCAGATCTATGTGAATGGTATTATATTTATTTTACACTCATGAAAATGTGATCTGCCTAGGGTCACAAAATAACTTAATGTTTGAAGTAGAAATAAAATTGTGACATTTTCTTTATTTCATATTATTCAAATATCTCCTATGACCATCTAAAGAATTTTCCTATTTTGAAGGTAACAAACATTGATATCTTAATCTGAAGTGTATGTATTAAACACACACACACACCAAAGCACACACAAAAGTACATACTATACACAAACATGGAGACAGCAAACTAAAAGGGAAAACAGCGCTTACCTTCATCTCCTTCTGGTACATATGAAGCTGTAATAATGTCAATATCAGCACAATTCATCACAATCTGATTGGTTGCCTGCCTCACCTAAGATGGCAAAAAAAAAAAAAGTCAGCAGTGTCAGAAATAGCCTAGATTATTAATATGTACATCTTCATCTTGGCCTAATATATGTTATAGGCAATTTTTTAAAAAATCCAGACATGACTAAAACCTAAACTAAGTACTGATGCAACAATGGTAGAAATAAATGACTAGTTCTAAATATCCAAAGCAATTCACATTTTTGTGGTAATATTCAAAGCAATAATAAATACTTAGGTATTTCACAGAATTCAAGTATCTGACCAACGAGCTAAATAAAAGCCTTTTTTCCCCCCACTTAAACCTTGATTTAAAACAACTTAAATTTTTTAATTTCAAACAAATTTTAATTAGGAAACCTTTCTTACATGTTGCAAATAATTATGTATCTCAACCTGCATATCATACCCATCATGAGTGTATGCTCTTTTTGTAAAAATAGAGGAAGAAATCTGGTATCGTAAACTATGTCAAAACTTCATAAAACACTCTCAATTTTTTCTTTTCCCAAAGAAACATCTTGAATGTAACAGACACTAATGACTCACCACCAAGATTAAATAAACTTTTACGGCTTTGTCTTATTTGACTTAGATCCGAAAAAGTAAAATATAGGTACAAAGAATGCCCCTTCCTCTCTTCCTCATTCCTTAGAGATAACCACTATCCTAAGCTAATGTATATCTTTCTCATATATGTTTAGTAATTTTGTTACATATATAAAGAACAGCAATGTTTTTAATCTTATACAAATGATATCAAAGTGTGTATAACCTTTGCACTGTATTCCACTGTTGTTTAAACGAGAATTTTTCTAATCGCTAGTAACATTAGTTATCTCTTTTGTTTCTTCTCTTTCTCTCTCTCTCCCCAACTTCTACAACCACCCCCCCACCTCCCTTCTTCCCTCCCTCCCTCTCTCATTTTCTTTCTTTTTTGGCCCTTAAGTTTTCCTCTGCAACTTATTCATAACCCCTGCTCATTTTCCAATTTGGTTGTAACCTTGTTTTTATATAATTGTTGCATTAAACAAAACTTCAAATTCATTTTCAGACATTTGAACAGTCTAAATCTAAAATAACAAAAACACAGATGTTCTAAATCACAAAGAAATGCCCACAGAGGCCAATGAAACAGGTGAGTACAGTAGGCCAGGTGAAGGCTATGCATAAAGGAAAGCTATGTGCAAAGGAAGGAGGAAGTATACATTTCCTGGAGCAAACCTATTATTGGTAAATACGGGAAAAAAAAAAAAAAAAAAAAAACAATGTTGCCAGATCTTTCAATTTTAAAAAGCCACAAATACAAATTTTACGTGCAATCTCCCAATTTTTAACTAATGACAATTAATTCAGATTTTTTAAAAACACTGTGTAGATCAAACAAAACCAACTGTAGTCAACAGTGCCTTGAGGTCACTGAACAGACCACAACACTAAGTAAAGAAACAGAGTAATATAAAATCTGTATGAAAAACCTACCTAAGAGTAATTATTTTATTAGGAACCAATACATACATATGATTAATATTAAATTAAAATTACCTGGCCTAAATTATAGACAGTATGTTATTAAACTTATAACAGATTGTCAAAATCTCTTAACATATAAAGAGAAACTATTTTGGCTTATAAAAAACAAAATCCTCTCTTAAATCTTCCTGTTTCTAAACAAAAATACCATTCAGTGAACAGTTTTTTAATTTTGTAAGTGGTAATATTCCTTTCTTCACACTGTTTATTTTGCCAGAACACATCTAAACAACACTAAAACTTTTAATCCCAACTGACTGTTTATAGCACTACATTTAAACAAAAAGAAAAAAACAACCTTGCCTTTTCACAAACTGACTTTAAAAATTTTTTTCAGAAACACAGGAATAAAGCATTTTCTAGCATATGCACCAAAGGGTAAAATGAATAAAAAACTTTCCAGGGTTTGAAGTTAGCATAGAGAATAACAACAGTGGTTTAGTTACATGTCTTAATCTTTACCTAGGCAACTTTTATTTTCATCCATCAACATCTACAATGAATTTAATGGTAGCCAAGCAATTAATCTACCATGTCAAGATACCTGTACTACACTACATATGCCAAATGACATTTATCTCACTACTATTGTACCGAATTGAGGAAAAGTGTTTGTACTTTGGAAAGGCCCAGGACACAACATCCAGTTATAAGTACATTCCAATTCCTCCTGTGTTTAGAGAAAACCCACCAGTTTGTAGAAAGGACAGGGAAGCCTGGTGTGCAGCAGTCCGTGGGGTCACAAAGAGTCAGCCACGACTGAGCAACTGAACAACAAACACCACGACCAGTTTATACTAATGAATTAAGCTGCTTGTTGAACAGCAACTAATTTTTTTTCCAGAGTACTGCCATTTCTGGAAGGCAATACTCAAATTTCAAAAATCAGACAGTATATTCTGTCTCATATTAGAAATGCACTTTATAAACAACAGGATAATCCATAGAAAGTGTTTCTTTTACCACTTAGTGCCTCACACACAGTAATCTTTTAATAGATGTTATTATTCGGACACATGCACAGAGAACAAGACTAAATGTGCTCTACTCATAAAGATATTAATCTGAATATCATCTAACAGCATTCACCTAATGGTTTAGAAAGCACTTAATCAAAAGGATAGCAAACTTAAGAATAATGTGCTGTATTATAAAGCACATATA
The DNA here is from genome assembly GCF_019923935.1 of Bubalus bubalis. NCBI lineage: Eukaryota > Metazoa > Chordata > Mammalia > Artiodactyla > Bovidae > Bubalus > Bubalus bubalis. The sequence goes on along the minus strand of NC_059159.1, from coordinate 24,155,668 downwards.
TATTATATTGGATATCAGCATACTCTTATGTACCATCCAAGGAATGTAATTTAAAACATCCAGGACTTAAGAATGCACTCAACTATCACACTGATCTTTTTGATGCTTTACCAACAAGAGCTCTAACCTGATGATTCAGTGATTTCTCACAGGTTAACATCATCATGTTACTGAATACTGCTTGTATGTTCCACTATCAAAAATACAGGTAATAATGTAAGTCAACTATACTTCAATTAAAAAAAAAAAAAAACTAGTAATAAATCAAAAGAATTTCAGCATTAAGATCTTCACTTTCCAAGCTTAAAATAGAAGCAGAATGTTAAAGGTGGGCATATAAATTGTATTGATAACAAACTTACTTTCAACCTTTCCATCTGGTGCTCTGAATAAATGGGTTATTAGTGTATTCTTTCTTAAATTCAAACTACGGCTAGTTAAGTCTTCTTGGGGTCCCATACAGACTGTACTTCAACTAAAGCAAACCACCCTAAGTAACGTTTCTACTGAAGAGACAACTCGACCACTGGTAACAATTTTGCAATGGAAGTTTCCTAAGAGCGAGAAAGGGAGCAATCTGAGACAATTTTTTTCCTGAATGAGTCTTTACCACAGTCACTCAGGAACACACCTTACATGTACTATTAAGACTCAAAAGGGTTTTTTCCTGATTGCTAAAACCCTGAGATTTTAGTAAAAGGAAACTTCCAGTCTGACAATTCCAAAAACCAGTCAGTCTGAAGCTTGACAAGTTTCACTTTGCCTAACAAGCAATTTCATCATTAAAATTTTGTAATAATCATTGCCTTTGTGGAACAATGCTATAATTTCTAAAGACAATAAGGAGCAAATAATTAGTAAACACAAATTGAGCCAAGTTTTCTAACAAAAGAGCCACTAAAAACAGCAAGCTGCAGAAAGTCAAATATAACAAGTAAACATACAGAACATTACTATTTATTGTTTATATACCATAAAACTTTAAAATCATACATAGAAGTAACACCTACCAAAAAAGAGAATTTACCGCTCAGGGTGAGGGTGGGAAGAGATGGAAATGGACTTTAGTGGCATCTGTGACATTTTATTTTCCAAAAAACATCTAAAGTCTAAAACAAAGGGGACAAAGCACTAACATCTGCTAAATCTAAGCGGTAGGTTACTTCTCTGTATTTAAAATATTTCTGAATTTAAAATAAAATATTAAAATGATTGCAAATGGCCAAATAAACTGAGAACTACATACTTGTATGGTGTTCAAAATGGAATCTCCAAGATCTAGAGAACTAATCTCAACAACAAAACAGCTATCTGAAGGCTCAGTCCTTTGACACTGACTCACATACAGATTACAGTAAGATTTACTTTACAGTAAGAACAGTCTCATTTATGTAGCAAAGTTCAGAGACGTCTCACTGATAATTTACTATTCAAGACCACATTTATGTAGGCTGCATTGTACAATATCAATTATCAAGAACCAGGAAGTTAAAAAAAAAAAATAAAGCCTTTATGGAAACCAGAAGCAATGACACAAAGTCCATACAATAAAGCTCATACCTTTCACTCAGAAGAGAATCCATCAAACACATTTAGAAAAAAATTTTAAGCTCAAACAAGCTTGTTTATTTGGTTACTTAGAGCTATTCAGATCAAGTTTAGTAAAACAGAACAGGGAAGAAATTGCACAATAGGGAGCAACAACAAACAGAAGCAAGTAATAACCTGAGAATAAGAAAAACAAGACAACTTTAAAGAACAAATATGAAACTAATAAATTATAGTACATAGTTCTGGGTAATCTATGGTTATAAGTATCAGTGACATATTGAGAATGCTTTTCAGTATTTAGAAAACCTAGAATATGAGGAATCACAGAGTTTAAAAAGGTAAATATTTCCATAGAATCAGTAAATATTTTTTAAAGTCTGAGTGTCTCAAAGAGTAAGCTTCATTTATCTGGAAAACTCACCGCAGAATTCACTGCCAGTTGATACTGGATAAAACTTACCAAACAAAACTTTCTTATACTCGGGGGTTTCCTCAATGATACATTTCAAGAAACATAATAGAAATCTGAACAAATTCAATTCCTTATGACCAATCTTTCAAATTTACTTTAAGACCATGTAGTGATCTAGCATAATGCTGGACAAAATTAATTACTTTTATCTTTTTTAAAAGTAAAAAAAAAAAAGAAAAAAAAAAGAAACCCCTACCAAAATGACTGCATAGAAAATCTGCAAAATTTGGGCAGAAACTTCTGTAACACAGGGTTGACAATAACATCCATTTAGGTGCCAAGTTTCAGTCTGCCAAACAATCTACTGTATCTGTAACTCTCCTCAAAGTGCCAATTTAGTCATCTCCATCATGAATATTTTGTTGGCAGAGGCCAGGGATTGTTTAGTATATCCTGACTCCTATTTCTCTGGCACAGGTAAACTATTTCCATAACACAATTACTGTATAAAGCACTATACACTCATAACCAGGAACTGTCACCACTCACATAAACTTGTAATCTATTTTTAAATGAATTACCTACAAAGCAAGAGAGTCAGAATTTGAAATAGCTATGAAAGTCTATTCCTCTCACATATCCTAATGTAAAACGAGGGGAAAGGGAATGTCCCATTTTTCTAGGCCCATGATAACACATTTTCAAAACCTGCTGAATTAGACCACACACACTTATGTAAAAGACAACTATTTTTTAAATCAGTGCACACTGACTAATTCATCTTCTCCAGGAGTCCACACCCAGGCCTGGTTAAAAATCCACTAAATTTCTAACATGTAACCTGTACAAATACTCTGGGCTTATTACAAAATTTTGCAACTAAAGCAACCAAGCAACTTGTATACTTTGTGCAATGTAATTCCAAACTGTTAGGGGACTGACACAATATCAGTTATCAATTTGGCTTCCAGAGATATAATTGTGTCCACATTTTTAGACTTCCACAATCAGATACCACCTAATCCCATAGGTTAAACTTACTGCTCCAATCTATTTCAAAAACATCAATATATGCTAACAACTGTTAACTTTTTACTAATGTTAACTCCTCTTTACATTTTCAAAAGCGGCAATGTGTACAATTAAAAAGTCCAATCTTCCTTTAATAAAACCTGTTTTCTTCCTTGTATCAGATTAACAAGTCCCTGCTAATACCTTGTACATTACCATGTGCTCCCTCAAGGTCCCGAACCAGCCTGCCATATATTTCTCATTTCTTTCAAAAAGCCAAGTAGAAAATGGGCCAAGTAGAAAACGGATAAGCATGTCACTGCTTGCTGTTCTACCATAACACTTAAATAAAACCTTTATTAGCAATTTTTTTCTGAAAAATTTCCCTATACCTCTCAAAATTATGAACCCATTATGGGGTATACCTCTCAAAATTATGAACCTATTAGGGTATACTTCTCAAAATTATGAATCCATTATGGGGTAAAACAACTATGGAGTTTAAAAAAAAATGATTTTTTCAATGTTAGCCTTTTGACATAATGCGAACTCATTCATTGCTAGGTCCTTCTTCCCGCAGGTCTGCCAAGTCACAAGACACACTACTGTTTACACTCCCTCCCATCTGCCCCCAGCCAATATATATCAAACATTCTATAGTCACTTGGCTCAAACAGTCTCCCAAATAACCCTCTCAAATCCTAATTTAGACCCAGGGTGCACTCATTCTGATTCATATTCTAAATGGAAAATGTTTTAATCACCTGACTTTCACAGGGTTAAGTTTCATCTTTAGATGCAGAGCCCTCATGCTTTCCTACAAGCACCCCAAATCTGACAGTATACTTTTTAATTCTACACTTTTAGACACATTTTCAACCTGTGAGTACTCGGCTTTCAAATACAACTGCCAACTTTCAATTCATTCCAACGCTATGCTAGTCTACATTTCTTTTATTTCATTGCTACATACACCCTGTTCTTTAAGATTGAGGCCTACTGATTTTTTCCCCCTAACTGCAGTAGGAAAAGAAATGAAACAAATATATTTATCATCATTCTTTTTAAAGGTAACAAGTAAAAGATATTTAAAGCTATCGTTACAACAAGATATTTAAAGGTACTAGTAAACAGTTCCCATTTTTCATCAGGAACGTCACATAATACATCACATAACACGATATCACAAATGTCTATTGTTCCTGACCTTTGTAGGGCATCAATACTAACGATCTCCAAAATCAAACAATACTTTAGATAATCTGCGGGGGGAGGGGCGGGGGAGCATGATTCACCAAAAACTGCAATGAAGAGTAATGGAATATTTTCACCAGTGATATACTAAAACTAATGGCTTCTTGCAGAGGAGGGTACTGCTAAGCAACCATCGCTGTAGCAATAAATCCACCTGCTTCAAAGGCTGCAAAGCTAGAAGATGGGAGGAAAAGCGGAGACGGGGGTCCTCCTTCAGCTTCTCTAGAGGTTAGGAGAGAACAAAGTCACTGCTGCACTGTCACTAGAGGGGAAGGGGGAGGGGGCGGATCATCTTAGAAACCCTGCCCCTGGGCCGGAGCAGGCGGGGAGAACTCAGCTAGGCTGCACGGGATTAACATTCCCCTTCTCACTCTCTTCCCCCTTCTAGAATCCCCTCCTCTCTTAACGCGCGGCAGCCGGAGTCCCAGATGACTGCCCCTTCCAAAGTGTCCTCCGTGGAGCGTAGGGAGAACGACGGAAAAGGCTGAGCATGGACTCCGATGACCCCTCTGGCCTCCCCAACACCCTCCAGCCTCTCCCAGACCACGACTAAGCCCAGAAGGGCCAGGGTCTGGGGGAGGCCCCACACAGGTGTGCTGGCCCCAGAGGCGCGCGGCCCGGGCCCCAGCCCAGCAGGGCAGAGCACATAGACCGGGCACCCAGCGGCCGTCCCAGAGGGGCGCGCCCATCCCCGAGCCGGCCTCCCCAGCCCCAGGTCCGCAGCGCCCAGGCCCGCCCGCCCGGTCGGGCCCCCAGCCCAACCCGCGGGCGCGGCCTAACTGCTTGCCCGGCAGCTCGCCCCCGGCGCCCGAGGGTCGCCGTACCTGGGCGGAGGCCTCCAGCTTGCCCTCGAAGGTGAAGTCCAGCAAGTCGGGCTTGAGGCAGAGGCTGTAGTTGATGGGGGAGACGTCGGCAGGCAGCCGCTCGAAGGGCCTCTTCTCCGGCATCGCGGCGAGGCCCAGGCTGTGGAGGCGGCGGCGGCGGCGAGAGGAGCGGCTGAGGAGGAGGAGGAGGGGAGGAGGCGGAGAGCCGAGGAAAAGCAGGCGGCGAGCAAGGGAGGGGGCGGCGGCTGCCAGCCACATCCACCGAGCGCCGGCGACCGCCTGAGGAGAGCGACCGGGGGAGTCTGGGGGCGGGGAAGAGACCCAGCCCGAGCGCCAGGGGCCAGGAGGGAGGCTGTGCGGGCGGGCGGGCTGGCGGGCCGGCTGCCTACAGGGAAGGGGGCGGAGGGGAGGGAAGGGGAGGAGGGCCAGCGGGGAGGGAAGGCGGTGGCGGCGGCAGCTGCGTGCGCGGCCCCGCGGGGCGGGCGCGCCTCCGCCGATGTGCGCGCACGCGCCGAGGCAGGGGAAGGAGCGGCGAGGGCGCGGCCGGCTGGGCGGGAGGATGCGGGTTAGCGAGCGAGCCTTGGAGGCGGGAGGGGGCTGCTGGCGCTGCACCTGTCCGCGCCGCCGCGGACAGCGGACTGCTCCCGGAGCCGGAAGAAGCCCGGAAGGGTTTGAGAAGCAGAGAAAAGGTGTGAGGGCTCCCTTATCACACCCGCCCGCCCCCCACATTCCCTTCACCACCCCCATCTCCACCCCCCGGCCTGTCTTTGGAGTAGAAACCTATGCAGTTGGTCAGTGCAAAATGTTAAAATACCAATTTAGAGCAAAATCCCAGCCTAGATTTTTAGCTCCAGATCAACAGAAAGCCCTGACTGGAGTCTCTTTGGCCGTAATTATTCTTGTTGTTTTCAGTATAACTTCAAGGGATGATATGAAAAATTTTGTCAGAAAATCTTGTAATAATCCAGGTTACTAAAATCAGTAAGATTTGGACCTTTGAACAAGGGCTTTCAAAAGTTAGAAGTTTTGTTTTCATGATTTCATGTTAAAAAGTAAGATATGTTTCACTTTTTTTCTGGTTTCATCTTTGTTTCTACTTAAAAAAAAAAAAGACCTGGGAATTCCCTGACCGTCCAGTGGTTAGGACTCTGTGCTCTCACAGAGTCTGGGTTCTATCCGTGGTGGAGGAACTGAGATGCCACAAGCCCTGCAGTGCGCCAAAAAAATTATAGTCATAAAAGACCTTTTACCAATTGTGGCCTTTTTAAAGGTAAATTAGCTGTGGCTCCCTCAGTTTTATAGGCATCTCACTGAGGCATATATTTTTAATATAAATATATATTATACATAAATGTGTATATATTTAAATATGTTTTAAAGTGTCAAGGATGAGGAGATTTTATCTATCCCCATGTTCCTTTATAAAACCTTCTTATATAGCACCCCTTGTCAAAACTCAGTGCTGAAGGCTGTACTGAACCAGCATTGTCCAATAGAAATATAATGCAACCTAGCTAACTAACTTTAAATTTTCTAATAGCCACATCAAAAACAGGAAAAAGGTGAAATTGATACATCTTATTTAACCCAGTATATGCAAAATATTATCATTTCAGCATGTAACCAATAAAAAATATTAATGAAAGAGTTCCATGGTGGCCTGATGGTTAGGATTCCTTTCACTGCCATGGCCTAGATTCAATCCTGATTGGAGAAACTGAGATCCCACAAGCTTCGCAGCCAAATATATATATATATATATATATATATATATGCATATATGCAACTTTTTTTCCAAAATAAGAGTTTGAAATCCAGTGTATATTTTACATTTACAGCACATCTCAATTCTGACTTGGCACATTCTGAGTGCTTAACAGTCACATGTGACTAATAGCTATTATCAATATATTGATCAGCACCATCTTGAACTCTAGGCCTGTCCTGCTATCCTCTGAATCCTACAAACCTTTTAAGACAGACTGAAAAGCTGCAGTCCTTTCAAACTAAGATGTGAGATGGGGCCTTTTGTTGCATGGATGCATTCCTGTGACCATTTTTGGTCATAAACTAATAATTCTAATATAATTTGTTAATCTAATAATAATGTATTGAGTGCTTACTAAACACTTTACATGTACTAATTCATTTAATCCATTCAACAATTCTTTTAGGTCGACACCATTATCCCCATTTTACAGATGAGAAAACAGACACACAGAGATTTAGAGACTTGCCCAAGGTTGTACAGCTAGTAAATGGCAGAGCTGGCATTAAGACTCAGCCATTTTTTTTCCCTCCTGGAAAATTTTGTTGCAGCTTCCCTATTTCCTAATTCTCCAGAACTATACAAAAAAGATATTAATTACCCAGATAACCACAATGGTGTAATCACTCACCTAGAGCCAGACATCCTAGGGTGCAAAGTCAAGTGGGCCTTAGGAAGCATCACTATGAGCAATGCTAGCAGAGGTGATGAAATTCCAGCTGAGCTATTTCAAATCCTAAAAGATGATGCTTTTCAAGTGCTGCACTGAATATGCCAGCAAATTTAGAAAACTCATCAGTGGCCACAGGACTGGAAAAGATCAGTTTTCATTCCAATCCCAAAGAAAGGCAATGCCAAAGAATGTTCAAACTACCACACAAGAGCACTCATCTCACACTCTGCTGCTGCTAAGTCACTTCAGTCGTGTCCGACTGCGACCCCATAGACAGCAGCCCACCAGGCTTCCCCGTCCCTGGGATTCTCCAGGCAAGAACACTGGAGTGGGTTGCCATTTCCTTCTCCAATGCATGAAAGTGAAAAGTGGAAGTGAAGTTGCTCAGTCGTGTCCGACTCTGTGGGACTCCATGGACTGCCGCCTACCAGGCTCCTCCATCCATGGGATTTTCCAGGCAAGAGTACTGGAGTGGGGTGCCATTGCCTTCTCCCATCTCACACTCAAGCAAAGTAATTTTGAGCTAGCCTAGCTCAAAATTCTCCAAGCTAAGCTTCAATAGAATGTGAACCAAGAAATTCCAGATGTTCAAGCTGGGTTTAGCAAAGGCAGAGGAACCAGAGATCAGATTGCCAACATCTGTTGGATCATAGAAAAACCAAGAAAATTCCAGAAAAACTTCTGCTTCATTGACTACACTAAAGCCTTTGACTGTGTGAATCACAACAAACTGGAAAATTCTTCAAGAGATGGGAATACCAGACCACCTTACCTGCCTCCTGAAAAATCTGTATGCATGTCAAGAAGCAACAGTTAGAACTAGACATGGAACAATGGATGGTTCTAAATTGGGAAAGGAGTACATCAAGGCTGTGTATTGTCACCCTGATTATTTAACTTATATGCAGAGTACATCATTTGAAATGCTGGGCTGGATGAAGCACAAGCTGGAATCAAGATTGCTGAGAGAAATATCAATAACCTCAGCTATCAGACACCAGCCACCCTTATGGCAGAAAGTGAAGAGGAACTAAAGAGCCCCTTGATGAAAGTGAAAGAGGCGAGTGAAAAAGCTGGCTTAAAACTCAACACTCAAAAAACGAAGATCATGGCATCCGGTCCCATCACTTCATGGGAAATAGATGGGGAAACAATGGTAACAGTGACAGACTGTTTTCTTGAGCTGCAAAATCACTGCAGATGGTGACTGCAGCCATGAAATTAAAAGACACTTGCTTCTTGGAAGACAAGCTATGACAAACCTAGACAGCATATTAAAAAGCAGGGACATTACCAACCAAGGTCCATCTAGTTAAAGCTGTGGATTTTCCATAGTCATATATGAATGTGAGAGTTGGACCATAAAGAAAGCTGAGCGCTGAAGAATTGATGCTTTTGAACTGTGGTGTTGGATGAGACTCTTGAGAGTCCCTTGGACTTTAAGGTCAAACCAGTCAATCCTAAAGGAAATCAGTTCTGAATATTCATTGGAAGGACTGATGCTGAAGCTGAATCTCCAATACTTTGGCCACCTGATGGGAAGAGCTGACTCACTGGAAAAGACCCTGATGCTGGGAAAAACCAAAGGCATGAGGAGGGGACAACAGAGGATGAGATGATTGGATGGCATCACCAATTCAATGAACATGAGTTTGAGCAAGCTCTGGGAGTTGGTGATGGACAGGGAAGCCTAGCGTGCTGCAGTCCATGGGGTCGCAAAGAGTCAGACACAACTGAGCAACTGAACTGATCTGTACCTCAACTTCTTTATTTTCATTATGCAAGAACCCATGAGGCTCCCTTTTTCTGTTAAAGCAAATTTAATATATAACCATTTAAGGCTCTCCATGAGCTGTCATTACCATTTTCTCAGACTTGTTTCTCTTTACCCTTTAACACAGATTCTCCAGTCTTAGCAAGCTAACCTGGTTCTTAGAGCTTGCTCACTATCTCTTCTTTACCATTGCTCATGCATTATTGCTTGGAAAGACCTCCTCATCCTTCTTCGCAAACCCATGCCCCTCCCTTCCTTCAAAACTCACCTCTTCCAGAAATTCCTCATTGACTGACTCCACCCAGCTGTAACCCATTTCCCATCATCTCTCACATACTGCTTTTGCTGACTTATTTGTACTTGTTCTGTCATTTTAATTTGTCTTATATACATATCTTTTTGAGATGTAAGATGCAAGAGCTTGACTTCTCCTGTAACTGTCAGGACTGAGCCCTGCACAAAGTACATCTCAATTGTTATTGACCTGACTAACCAGTTGACCAAGAGATAATACTTTACCCTTTGTATTGAAGGGTAAAAAAAAAACCCTTTGTTTTGTGTGCTTCATAGAGAAACTATGTGAACCTAAGGCTAGAGGCAACCTTCTTTTATAAAAATCACAGGAATGATTTTTGAAAAGCAAAACACAAAACCTACCAGGGCTAATGGACTTCATGGCAACAGTAATTGTGACCCTGCTGAGGATAAAGGGGAGAAACTTACTTGGCCCAATCCCTAGTCCCATGACCCAGAGGTTCCAATGCAGCAAGTCAAGACTGAACCCAGGCTTCCTGGGATAGAGGAATGAAAGATAGCATATAGTTCCCATAAAAAGACTAAGGATCTGACATATGTTCCAGACAGTCTTCTCTGGGATAACTTAAATGAAGTTTAAGGCTCTCAGAAATTAATTTCCTTCTAATGGGGCTTCAGAAAGAATGGAAAAGGCAATGTATCTCAAGGTCATTAGCAGCACTTCCAACAGATTTCTTGGCTTCTCTCTTTAACTGATAATAATGGCCTTAAAGCAGATAAGTGCATAATGTATACTTTTCTCAAAGAAAAGTATTATATTCACTTGTGGTTTGAGAATTTCTAAAAAAAAAAAATCTGTCATGTTCTTAATATCAGAATGATCTTCATAGCACCAGTTGGAGTACAAGGATATACAGTTGGCCCCTAACTGGACAACCCAAGTTTGAACTATGCTAGTCCCCTCCAGTGTTCTTCCCTGGAGAATCCCAGGGACGGGGGAGCTTGGTGGGCTGCCGTCTATGGGGTCGCACAGAGTCGGACACGACTGAAGTGACTTAGCAGCAGCAGCAGCAGCAGTCCACTTATACTTGGGTTTTGTTTTGTTTTTTTTTTCATTTAATACAAACTATACGACTACATGATCTGTGGTTGAATCCTCAGATGCAGGGGACTGACTATAAAGTTATATTAAGAGACAGATTTTTTTGACTGGAGGGAGTAGTCAGCGCCCCTAATCTCTATGCTGTTCAAGGGTCAACTATATAGGGCAAATGTAAGTCATTGAAGGAGATGTTTCACAGCAAAGAGAATATGAAGGAACTGGGTTATGGATCCAAAATATTCCCCACATTACATGAAAGTAAATCATTATTGTAACCATTTAGTTTCACTGACTTAGAAATTATAGGCTTCAATGTCAGTTTTGAACTTGTAACTCTAGTTCCACTAAGTAGAGTCTTACCTGCGGAAGATGGTGAAGGGGTTCCAAAAACCAGGGAAACAAAAAGTTGGAGAGCAATCCATAGGTAGCTGATGCCATGAGATCCCAGCCTTCACTCTTTTCTGTGACTTAAAATGGCTGTTGGAATGACCGTTGGGGAGTAGATAGAATGTTGCCTACCTATCCTGTGTTCTTCATTAAAGAGAAGTAGATTAATTCCATATGCTTTATTTAAAATGTGGATAATAATGATACATAACAGGTGATATATGTATGTGTGTCTGTATGTATTCATTCCTTTATTTATTTGAGGATGGCAATATGACATTATATACATCCAAATATGGCCAAAGAAAGGCCCTCAGAGTTGGAAAGAGTTTTATTTCTCTTGGTATCTTTCCATCAGAAAGTTGAAAAAGTCATGCATTTCCACCTCCACCTGTCTTAACTTCCTTTCTAGCACCTCCCCTCTTTTTTTTTTTTTCCTTTCCGAGTACTTCTGCGTCCTTTTTCACTAACACCAGTCCAGGATTATTTAGCAATCCCAAGTGACTGGGCAACTCTATGACTAAACGCACGCCCTTTGTTGATGATCTTCAAGTTGAGATGAGCCTGTTTGGCCCTGTCCTCTCATGAAGGGTCAGTGACCAGACTCTTGCAGAACATGAATTAGAAAATAAGGCCAACGCCCTCTGCTGCAGGGAAGAATGCATATATCTGTGTCTGATGCGTGGGCCCCTGGAATGCTGCTACAACATTTCCCTTGAAATCACATGTCTTTAAAGGTTACAGTGTTCTTCTGGAGCTGGCATGTTAGAATTAACTTAGCAATGGTGTTGTCTTGACTTCAAATCCCAAAGAAATAAGTGAGAGCTCAGGTTGAACTAGACCAGTGAAGTAGCCAAGAGCATTGTCTCGGCAACTTAGCAACAGTCACATAGCCTCAGTTTCTCCACCCTTGGCTCTATTTCTATTTGTTTTTTAAATCCCTGACAAGAATAATTTACATCAGAATTAGTCCTCCCTTAAGTCTTGACCCCTTACCTCAAAGAGAATAATCTCACCCATGTCTAACCCTAGGTTAAGGGTGGGGTGAAGAAAAGACACTCAAAATACTAAGGCCTGCCAACCTGCCTTTGAAATTTTAGCCATATCTTAAATAACAGGATGAAAATCTGCTGCTGCCAGGCTCCCTACAGAATTTGCATTGGAGTCAAGATAAATAAACACTTAAAAAGTGTAGGGGGAGCTAGAAATTAGCTTGTGGTCTGCTTATGCACAGGACTGAACTGAAAGTTATCTTGTTCTCAATAAAAAATGAATAAAATAATAATGCCAGAGGGGAAGAGAGATCGAAAGGTAGGCATCTAGTCCCCTTTCATTTGCAGATGTTCTGCATTATTCTAGGAAAATAGTCTTGGAATATGGAGGCTAGCCTTTGAGATCTGGTGCCTGTTTTTTCCAAAATAAAATTTAGAGGGTATCATCTCTGTATTGTGGATTGACTCAAGAAGAAGCCACAGAAACAAAAAGCAATTCAGACTATTCATATTCTTTAGTCCTTGGGAAGCCATACCAGCAGATTTCTAGATATGGTCTATTTTAGTTCAAAGTGCGATCACACTGTATAAAATATACATTCACTGAGAAGGAGGCAGAGCACAGATACCCTGGGGACCTGACATCTGAAATTAGGGCAGGCCAAAAAAAAAAAAAAAAAAGACAAAACTCTTTAGGCAAAAAGGCACAATTCAGACATTCAAGATATATATATATATATATATATATATATTTATTATTTATTTATTTATTTGACTGCATCAGGTTGTAGGCTTAATTGCTCCCTAGCATGTGGGATCTTAGTTCCCCAACCAGAGACTGAATCCACGTTCCCTGCAGTGCAAGGTGGATTCTTAACTGCTGGACCACTAGGGAAGTCCTGGGAACAATGTGTGTGTGTGTGTGTGTGTGTGTGTGTGTGTGTGTGTGTGTGTATTTTTTTTTTTTTTTTTTTTTTTTTTTGCCCCAAACCTAGATTAGCTACTTAGTAGGAAAACAATCTTAGGAACTCTACATCAGGAAGCCCTGAACTCTCTGTCCTGTTCTGATATGTCTCAGTGCCAAGTGATGCCAAAATATGACATCTTTGTTTGGCCCTATGTACTTTTAATAAAGTGATTCATTACTATCTTATCTCAGTTTAAAAGGATATCATGTAGAGGGGAGGCTGACAGGATCAAAGGAGTTGAAAAGGTAGAGGAGGAAAAAAAAAAAAAAAGGTAGAGGAGAGGAAAAGGAGTTGCTATTTTACCGATAGTGCTATTCTTACTGTTTGACAGGGTAAATCACTTTCTTTGGTTTATAAGCCCCTTTTATTTTTTCTGGGAGTTAGAATACTGCAGTTCTGTCCAGGTTGGGTTCAGACTTGAAGTTTACAAATTGCAGTCCTGAAAGCTGACACTTGTTTTATACTCCTAAACAAGAAATTAAAACTAAATGGTAAAATCTTTAAAAAAAAAAAAAAAAAAACAACAACAACTAAATGGTAAAATCTTTAAGATCTTAGTTTTCTCTGGCTTTCCCCATCCTCATGGTAAAGGGACAGAGAAGCCCAATATGCTGTATTACAAAAACTAGGATTCAAACTTAAAGGATAGGTACAGTAAATTGAAAACAAGTTCCTTTTGCTTTGTTCTTTTTTATTATTTTTATAAGGGATTTTAAATAAAAAGGATCAGAAAGTTACAGAGATAGATTTTTGCAGTTAATTTGAGGGAGTAATTTGCCCCAAATTAACGGCAAAAAAAAGCCATGAAGAGAATTTCTGATTCCCAGTCCTGTCTCCTTTCAAAATATCCATGCCATCATAGGTAACTGTCAGAGGACAAGTGCTGGAATATTAGGAGGACTGACTACATGCCCTAGATTTTACTGGACAGTCCTGTTTTCAAATATTCTCCATGGCTGTTGTCATAACCATGTAAATGTCCTAAAAATTCCAAAATTCTGGCATTTGAGTTTAAAGAAAATGAAAGAAGAATTGTGGGCCTGGGAGTCAAGATAAAGAGGGCACATGATAGCTGGTGTCAAGGCCAGGTAATAGGAAGGAGACAGAAAGATCTGATTGCTAGAATAACCAGGCAGCTCACAGCTCAAATGAAGGTAACAGAATCCCGCACCATGGAGCATCAGCTAATGCTAAGAAGAATGCTCCCTCCATGAGCATTCAAAGCAGACTCAGAACAATGTTGCTGTTTTCAGCCTGCCTCTGGAGTACTGGTACTCCAGCCTCCATTAAACAGGATGAGACCTGACAGAGGGAGATCTGCCATAGTAACAAGTCCTATAAAGTAGAACAATGCCAGGAATCCTTTAGTGAAAGAGGTGAGGGGGGATAATCTCATTAGAAAAAAAATATTTTCATGCAGCAAATTTGAAGTCTTCCAGGTGCTTTACAAATCAGGTCTGTTCATTCCTCAGGACTAGCAAACCTAACAAGAGAAACAAGTTCTCTAGGTTCATAAATCCATATGGTTAATCCTAGGCTCTCAGCCCCTATACAAACAAACTCTAGAGATCCAACTGAAATATATTCTTTACTTAGTATAACTAACCCATTACCACTCTAAATAATAGGGACACATTTAAATGTTTTTCACAGTATTTTTTGTGTGAGTGTGGGAATCTGTGGAGCAGAAGAAAGGTTCAGTTCTTTTTCTTTTATCATGACCATTGTTGTTTTTTGGTCACTAAGTCATGTCTGACTCCTTGCAACCCCATGGACTCTAGCCCTCCAGGTTCCTCTGTTCATGAGATTTCCCAGGCAAGAATACTGGAGTGGGTTGTCATTTCCTTCTCCAGGGGATCTTCCCAACCCAAGGATCAAACCTGCATCTCCTGCAGAATTGCAAGTGAATTCTTTACTGCTGAGCCCCCGGATAAGCCCCAACATGAGTGTTGCTAACCTTGTAATTCCATGCAATAACCCTCAAGGTACATTCTCATCAGCCAGATTGGCAGGCATGGGTGGGGGGTGGCGGGGGGCAAGGGAGGGCTCCTGTTCTGCAGAGTAGGCCAAGTAGCTTTCCCAAATACTAGGACTGCCAGATAAAGTACAGGACGGCTATTTAAATTTGATCTTCAGATAAAAAATAAGTTTTTAAAGTTGTTTTTTAGTACAAATGTTTTAGATATTTCATCAGATCAGATCAGATCAGATCAGTCGCTCAGTCGTGTCTGACTCTTTGCGACCCCATGAATCGCAGCACGCCAGGCCTCCCTGTCCATCGCCAACTCGCGGAGTTCACCCAGACTCACGTCCATTGAGTCAGTGATCCCATCCAGCCATCTCATCCTCTGTCGTCCCCTTCTCCTCCTGCCCCCAATCCCTCCCAGCATCATTGTCTTTTCCAATGAGTCAACTCTTCTCATGAGGTGGCCAAAGTACTGGAGTTTCAGCTTTAGCATCATTCCTTCCAAAGAAATCCCAGGGCTGATCTCTTTTAGAATGCACTGGTTGGATCTCCTTGCAGTCCAAGGGACTCTCAAGAGTCTTCTCCAACACCACAGTTCAAAAGCATTAATTCTTCGGCGCTCAGCCTTCTTCACAGTCCAACTCTCACATCCATACATGACCACAGGAAAAACCATAGCCTTGACTAGACGAACCTTTGTTGGCATAGGAGCTGTTAACACTAAAATATGCAATATTTGGGGGGAACACTTATACTAAAAAACTGTTTACCTGAAATACAAATTTAATTGAAGATTCGACTCTAGATTTTTATTTGCTAAATCTGGCAACTCCACCAGTAGTCTACTTTCAGATTTTGAAGATGGCAGCCAATGGCTTTTGAACTGTTTGATTTTATTAAAGGGAATTTAAAAGTAGCTTTGTGTGTTTGCAAAAATCTTTCTCTTGAGAGTCATTGGCATTCTGTCTTGTTTAGTTTTTTAGGTTATGAAACCCCTAAAAGGATTCTCTCTCTTCAAATTTTCATATTCCCCAGGGTATTAACTTTAGTGGCAAACAGCATAGGTTGATATCAGCTGGCTCCATAAAAATCAACTTGTCTCTTCAAATATTTCAAATACTTTAAATACTTTTTCTGAGATTAAATACCCATGTTCAAAATAGGGTGGTGATTGTGCCATATTTTGTAAGAGAAATTGCTTTGAGAGTGATGTTGGCAAGATTATGTGAAATAGCAGCCAAATGCTGGTCTACCACACTGGGAAACCAATGATGGTTTTTTTCTTTCTTTCTCCTACCACTGTTACTATCTTAATATCCTTTTAACATTTCCACTCACCTGCAAATGATTCAGGCAGACATTATAGACCCGATTCTGCCACTTTGGGAGAGATCAAAGCTTAGCCATTTCAATGCGGGAGGGAAAAAAACAACTGTGAATAATAAATATTCACAGAGCTGAAATCAAAGAATATCCCAAGAGAATCACATCTTGCCATAAGTCAGGGAGATAAATCTTTTCCATAATTATTAATAATTTGGTTCTTTAGAAAAATCATCTCTTCACCTGTTTATTAAACATTTACTGAATGCCCAGAGGAACTCACTGTGTGTGTATGTGTATGCGTGCATACTCAGTCGCTCAGTTGGGTCTGCCTCTTTGCAACCCCATGGACTGTAGCCCACAAAGCTCCTCCGTCCATCAGATGGTCCAGGAAAGAATACAGGAGTGGGTTGCCATTTCCTCCTCCAAGGGATCTTCCTGACCCAGGGATCGAACGTGTCTCCTGTGTCTCCTACATTTGCAGGTGGATTCTTTACCACCTAGCCACCTGAGAAGCCCCGTGTATGTGTATAACTTGACTGAAATATAATGTTCAGGAATAAAATGGACAAATCTTAAATGTTTAGGTCAGTGCCTAGTGACAGTTGTAACCATTGTGTAACTACTAGTCAAAACAAGATACAGAATATTTTCATCACCCCAGAAAGTTTCCTCATGGCACTTTCAGTCAATCCCCACTCCTGCCCCTACTTCACCCACTTCACCCAAGCAACCCGAGGACTTCCTGTTTTCTATCACCATAGATTTTCTTTGCTGTTCCTGTACTTCATGTCAGTGAAATCATTTAGTATGTGTTACGTGTGTTTGTGTGTATGTGTGGTGTGTGGCTTTATACAACATAATGTTTCTGATCTACATGTGCTGTGTGTATCAGTACTCCATTCCATCATATTGCTGAGTAGTATGGTAGGAGGATAGTGGAATTTATTTATTCCTTCTCTAATTCAAATGACATTTGTATTATTTCCAGTTTGTGGCTATTATAACTAAGGCTACTTATGAGGATTCTTATACAGTCTTATACATATATGTCTTCATTTCTCTTGACTATGTACTTAAGAATGCAATTCTTGGATCATGGGTTAAATATATGTTTAATTTTGTAAGAAACTTACAAACAATTCTCCAACGTGGTGGTTCCTTTTTACACTCCCACCATCACTATATGAAAGTTCCACTTTTTCCACATCTTCATGGACATGTGGTGTTGTCAGTCTTTTTTTAGCCCTTCTAGTGGATGTAATTGATAGCTCCTTATGGTTTTAATCTGCATTTTCCTGATGGTTACTGGTGTTGAGCATTGTCACAGGTTGAATTCCCTTGGAAGCAGACTCATTGGGAGATTAGTTAGCAGTAGGTTTTTTTTTTCAGGGAGAGCACTTGGGCTCAACCTCTGTGCAAGAAAAAAGACAGAAGCATTATTGGACAAGGGATGAAGCTGATCTGTTGTACAATGGAGTCTCAAGAGACCTCAGCTGACCTTAACCAAGAGCGCTGAAAATGCACTTGAAAAAATACAAAATGTTCTGAGTTTAGGCAAGTGGCTGGACTTCTTTGCCCCCATATTAATGGCCACTGTGACCTTGGGCAAGTCAGTGCTCTTCAGCATAGGCAGTCAATGAAGTGGATTGATTGAAGGCTGTTTCCTGACAGCCTCTCCAACATTGAAGAATAAGTCCTTCATTCCAAAGGAGAAAGGAGAATCAGAGTGGCATATCATAGCATTTGCTACAAGCACTTTTCATGCCTTATTGGCCATTTATATCTCTCTTTTTGTGAGGCATCTGTTCAAGTCTTTTGCCCATTTTTTAATTGGGTAGCTCAACTTTTTGCTGTTAATTTACAGGCACTCCATAAATTATCCAGATATGACTCCTTGGTCGAGTATATACAGTGATTACTATTTTTCCCAGTCTGCCATTTGTCTACTCATTTTCTTAGTGATGTCATTTTGATGAAGTCCAATTTTTCAATTTTTTTCTTTTACGGCTAGTGCTTTTTGTGCCCTGCTCAGAAATGTTTTCCTTCTTCAAATTTACAAAGATTCTCTTCTGTATTTTTTCTAGAAGCTGTTCTTGTGCTATTTTAAAAACTAAGGTTTAAAAAAATTTTTTTTAAATAAGGTTTATTGTAAGGAGGTTTCTGATTATAAAAGGATTACTTGATCAATGTAGGGAATACAGAAATTTTAGATGAGCATTAATAAAACAGTATCAGTAAATCTAAACAAAATTACTGTTAATAGTACACTGACCACCTGTATTTTTTCCAGTGATATACAACACATGCACTTACACACACACTTACCATTTAGGGATCATAACTGATTTCACTTACTGTATCATTCATTCGTTATTAAATATTCTCCATTATGACAATGGCTATAAATATATGCAAACTTATTTAATTAACTTATAAACTAGTTAACTTATTTTCAGTTCAGTTCAGTTGCTCAGTCGTGTCCAACTCTTTGCCACCCCATGAACCACAGCATGCCAGGCCTCCCTGTCCCTCACCAACTCCTGGAGTTCACCCAAACCCATGTCCATTGAGTGGGTGATGCCATCCAACCATCTCATCCTCTGTTGTCCCCTTCTCCTCCTACCTTCAATCTTTCCCAGCATTAGGGTCTTTTCAAATGAGTCAGCTCTTTGCATCAGGTGGCCAAAGTATTGTAGTTTCAGCTTCAACATCAATCCTTCCAATGAACACCCAGGACTGATCTCCTTTAGAATGGACTGGTTGGATCTCCTTGCAGTCCAAGGGACTCTCAAGAGTCTTCTCCAACACCACAGTTCAAAAGCATCAATTCTTCGGCACTCAGCTTTCTTTATAGTCCAACTCTCACATCCATACATGACCACTGGAAAAACCATAGCCTTGATTAGACGGGCCTTTGTTGGCAAAGTAATGTCTCTGCTTTTTAATATGCTAAGTTGGTCATTACTTTTCTTCCAAGGAGTAAGCGTCTTTTAATTTCATGGCTGCAGTCACCATCTGCAGTGATTTTGGAGCCCAGAAAAATAAAGTCTGACACTGTTTCCCCATCTATTTCCCATGAAGTGATGGGACCGGATGCCATGATCTCAGTTTTCTGAATGT
This sequence comes from Bubalus bubalis, assembly GCF_019923935.1. Classification (NCBI taxonomy): domain Eukaryota; kingdom Metazoa; phylum Chordata; class Mammalia; order Artiodactyla; family Bovidae; genus Bubalus; species Bubalus bubalis. The sequence continues at coordinate 24,136,285 of NC_059159.1, read as the reverse complement.
TGAGCTTTAAGCCAACTTTTTCACTCTCCTCTTTCACTTTCATCAAGAGGCTCTTTAGTTCTTCTTTACTTTCTGCCATAAGGGTGGTGTCATCTGCATATCTGAGGTCATTGACATTTCTCCTGGCAATCTTGATTCCAGCTTGTGCTTCTTCCAGCCCAGCGTTTCTCATGATGTACTCTGCATATAAGTTAAATAAGCAGGGTGACAATATACAGCCTTTTCCTATTTGGAACCAGTCTGTTGTTCCATGTCCAGTTCTAACTGTTGCTTCCTGACCTGCATATAGGTTTCTCAAGAGGCAGGTCAGGTGGTCTGGTATTCCCATCTCTTGAAGAATTTTCCACAGTTTGTTGTGATCCACAGTCAAAGGCTTTGGCATAGTCAATAAAGCAGAAATAGACGTTTTTCTGGAACTCTCTTGCTTTTTCCATGATCCAGCAGATGTTGGCAATTTGATCTCTGGTTCCTCTGCCTTTTCTAAAACCAGCTTGAACATCTGGACATTCACGGTTCATGTATTGCTGAAGCCTGGCTTGAAGAATTTTAAGCATTACTTACTAGTGTGTGAGATGAGTGCAATTGTGCGGTAGTTTGAGCATTCTTTGGCATTGCCTTCCTTTGGGATTGGAATGAAAACTGACCTTTCCCAGTCCTGTGGCCACTGCTGGGGTTTCCAAATTTGCTGGCATATTGAGTGCAGCACTTTCACAGGGTCATCTTTCAAGATTTGAAATAGCTCAACTGGTATTCTATCACCTCCACTAGCTTTGTTCGTAGTGATGCTTCCTAAGGCCCACTTGACTTCACATTCCAGGATGTCTGGCTCTAGGTGAGTGATCACACCATCATGATTATCTTATTAATTTCCTATTCTTGAATATTTAAAGTGTTTCCAATTATGTTTGCTGTTTTAAATACAATCCATAAAGAACCAAATGCTAAAGTCTTTGACTGTGTGGATCACAACAAACTGTGGAAAATTCTTCAAGAGATGGGAATACCAGGCCACTTTAGCTGCCTCCTGAGAAATCTGTATGGAGGTCAAGAAACAACAGTTAGAATTGGACATGGAACAATGGACTGGTTCAAAATTGGGAAAACAGTATACAAGGCTGTATATTGTCACCCTGTTTATTTAATTTATATGCAGAGTCCATCATGTGAAATGCTGGGTTGGATGAAAAGCAAGCTGGAATCAAGATTGCCGGGAGAAATATCAATAACCTCAGATACACAGATGACACTACACTAATGGCAGAAGCAAAGAGGAACTGAAGAGCCTCTTGATGAAAGTGAAAGAGAGTGAAGAAGCTGGCTTAAAACTCAACATTCAGAAAACTAAGATCATGGCATCCGGTCACATGACTTCATGACAAATAGATGGGGAAACAGTGGAAACAGTGACAGACTTTATTTTCTTGGGCTCCAAAATCACTGCAGATGGTGACTGCAGCCATGAAATTAAAAGACACTTGCTCCTTGGAAGAAAAGCTATGACAAACCTAGACAAAATGTTAAAAAACAGAATCATTACTTTGCCAACAAAGGTCAGTCTAGTCAAAGCTATGGTTTTTCCATAGTTACATATGGATGTGAGAGTTGGACCATAAGGAAGCCTGAGCACTTGAAGAATTGATGGTTTTGAACTGTGGTGTTGGAGAAGCCTCTTGAGAGTCCCTTGGACTGCAAGGAGATCAAACCAGTCAAGCCTAAAGGAAATCAACCCTGAATATTCATTGGAAGGCTTGATGCTGAAGCTGAAGCGCCAATATTTTGGCCACCTGATGAGAAGAACTGACTCAGGAAAAGATCCTGATGTTGGGAAAGATAGAGGCAGGAGGAGAAGGGGATGAGATGGTTGTATGGCATCACCGACTCAATGGACATGACTTTGAGCTAGCTCCGGGAGATGTAAAGGACAGGGATGCCTGGCGTGCTGCAGTCCATGGGGTTGCAAAGAGCTGGACACAGTTGAGCAACTGAACAATATAAAACCAAGCAGATGGGTAGCCCAAGCTAAGATTTTAAAGAAACATCATTCCAGCATTTAAAAATAATCAAAGAAAAAGAGGAAAATGAGAACAAAGAAAAGTAAATTTTTTTTTTTTTTTTTGGCTGCACTGGGTCTCCCTTGCTGCACATGGGCTTTCTCTAGTTGCAGTAGGTGGGCGTTACTCTTGGTTACAGTGCACAGGTTTCTCATTGTGTCGGCTTCTCTTATTGCAGAGCACAGGCTCTGTAGTTGTAACACACAGGCCTAGTTGTTTTGTGGCACAGGGAATCCTCCTGGACCAGAGATTGAACCCCCTGTATCTCCCGCATTGGCAGGCGGATTCTTATCCACTGTCCCACCAGGGAAGTCCAAGAGAAGTAAATCTTTACTCTCAAGATAAAACCAAAGGAAGATTTCACTGAAGTCCTCTCTTCTCGTCTTCCTCTTTCTCTTAATACTTCACTCAGAGGACAGTTGATTGAAACTTTCTAACCCCACCTTTCCTGGCTCTTCCATTCCCTTCCTTCTTTCCCCCATGTCTGTTTGTCCCCTGACACCATTCTGATTAAATTCTTCTCATTTTCCTATAAATATCTGCCTTTTTCAATTTAAATTAAGTTGAAGCTCTATTGCATTTTCTCTAGGACCCAACCCTCATTGTACCAGTCTGGTAGAAAAACACTCTTTTTGCCTCTGGGAGAGATAAAGGTTGTGAAAATTCATACTGATTATATTTTTTCTGTCATATAAAGAACCTATGTGAACAAACTCATATATAGGTATCTTTTTCCTCCTACATGTTATCGTTTCCTTAGGCTCAATATGTAGAAGTTAAACTCTGAATCAAAGAGCATCAACACTTTTAAGGCTCTTAATACATGTTGTCAAACTCCCCTCCAGAAATGTACCAACTTACCTTCTTTTTAGCAAAACATGAGAATATCTGCTTCCATACCCTCCAGCATCAGGCTTTAAAGTTTGTTTTCTTTTAATCTTTGTTAATTCAGTAAGTGAAAGTGCTATCCCATTGTTCTTTATTTGCATTTCTTTGATTCCTAGTTAGGAAGCACTTTTTTCTTTTAAAGCTGGCCTCTTTAATTGCTTTGGTGAATTGCTATGCACTTGATACTATGTATTTCTTTCACTTATCCCTCCAAGTACCACATGAAGCACATGGTATTCTCATTTTGGAAAACTGAGAAATGCATTGATTAACTGACTTGCCTGGGATTGCAGTGGGTAGTTACTGGCAGACCCAGGCCAACCTGACACAGAAGAGGCACTCTTTCCACCTCAACACTCAGTCTCAATGCGGGAGACCCGGGTTTGATCCCAGGGTCAGGAAGATCCCCTGGAGAAGGAAATGGCAACCAACTCCCGAACTCTTGCCTGGAAAATTCCATGGATGGAGGAGCCTGGTAGGCTATAGTCCATGGAGTCGCAAAGAGTCAGACATGACTGAGCGACTTCACTTTCACTTTCAGTTACTGGCAGACCCAAGCCAACCTGACACAGAAGAGGCACTCTTTCCACCTTAACACTCAGTCTTCCTGTGATCTCTTTCCATGAACTCCAGGGTTGGTGTAATTTAACCCAAAGAATGCCTGAAACAAGACGAGTCTAGAGCTTGAGTTCCCATTTAGTTCTTCCCTAATAGATGGTGCATAATTTGGTTTTAGAAAAGGCAGAGGAATCAGAGATGAAATTGCCAACATCTGCTAGATCATGGAAAAAGCAAGAAGAGTTCCAGAAAAACATCTATTTCTACTTTATTGACTATGCCAAAGCCTTTGACTGTGTGGATCACAATAAACTGTGGAAAATTCTGAAAGACATGGGAATACCAGACCACCTGACCTGCCTCTTGAGAAATCTGTATGCAGGTCAGGAAAAAACAGTTAGAACTGGACATGGAACAACAGACTGGTTCCAAATAGGAAAAGGAGTACGTCAAGGCTGTATATTGTCACCCTGTTTATTTAACTTTTATGCAGAGTACATCATGAGAAATGCTGGACTGGAAGAAACACAAGCTGGAATCAAGATTGCCGGGAGAAATATCAATAACCTCAGATATGCAGATGACACCACCCTTATGGCAGAAAGTGAAGAGGAACTAAAAAGCCTCTTGATGAAGGTGAAAGTGGAGAGTGAAAAAGTTGGCTTAAAGCTCAACATTCAGAAAACTGAGATCATGGCATCCGGTCCCATCACTTCATAGGAAATAGATGGGGAAACAGTGGAAACAGTGTCAGACTTTATTTTTCTGGGCTCCAAAATCACTGCAGATGGTGACTGCAGCCATGAAATTAAAAGACGCTTACTCCTTGGAAGGAAAGTTATGACCAACCTAGATAGCATATTCAAAAGCAGAGACATTACTTTGCCAACAAAGGTTCGTCTAGTCAAGGCTATGGTTTTTCCTGTGGTCATGTATGGATGTGAGAGTTGGACTGTGAAGAAGGCTGAGCGCCAAAGAATTGATGCTTTTGAACTGTGGTGTTGGCGAAGACTCTTGAGAGTCCCTTGGACTGCAAGGAGATTCAACCAGTGCATTCTAAAGGAGATCAGCCCTGGGATTTCTTTGGAAGGAATGATGCTAAAGCTGAAACTCCAGTACTTTGGCCACCTCATGCGAAGAGCTGACTCATTGGAAAAAACTCTGATGCTGGGAGGGATTGGGGGCAAGAGGAGAAGGGGACGACAGAGGATGAGTTGGCTGGATGGCATCACTGACTCAATGGACATGTATCTGAGTGAACTCTGGGAGTTGGTGATGGACAGGGAGGCCTGGCGTGCTGCAATTCATGGGGTCACAAAGAGTCGGACACGACTGAGCGACTGATCTGATCTGATCTGAATTTGGTCCATGCAAGAGCAGATGTGCTTCCATCACCTGTTTCATTTAAATATTGAGAGCTGTACACAGCAGCAGTATTTACAATAGCCAAGACATGGAAGCAACCTAAATATTGATCGACAGATGAATGGAAAAAGAAGAGGTGGTGCATATATACAGTGGAATACTACTCAGCCATGTGCTGCGCTCAGTCACTCTGTCTCTGCGGCCCCATGGACTGTAACCCATTGGGCTCCTCTGTCAATGAAGTTTTCCAGGCAAGAATTCAGAGTGGGTTGCCATTTCCTATTCCAGGGAATCTTACCCACCCAAGGATTGAACCCATGTCTCCTGCATTGGCAGGCAGATTCTTTACCACTAGCGCCACCTGTGTATTCTTTGCTTTGTGGAAAAATATCCCTATAGTCAAAGCTACGGTTTTTTCAGTAGTCACATATGGATGTGCCAGTTGGACCACAGAGAAAGCTGAGCACTGAAAAACTTATGCTTTTGAACTGTGGTGTTGGAGAAGACTCTTGAGAGTTGAACAACAAAGAGATCAAACCAGTCAATCTTAAAGGAAGTCAACCCTGAATATACATTAGAAGGACTGATGCTGAAACTGAAGCTCCAATGCTTTGGCCACCTGATGAGCTGACTCATTGGAAAAGACCCTGATGCTGGGAAAGGCTGAAGGGAAGAGGAGAAGGGGGCGACAGAGGATGAGATGGTTAAATAGCATCACTGACTCAATGGACACGAATTTGAGCAAACTCCGGGAGATGATGAAGGACTGGGAAGCTTAGTGTGCTGCATTCCATGGGGTCGCAAAGAGTCGGACATGACTTAGTGACTGAACAATAAGCGCTACCTGGGAAGCCATAAAAATAACAAAATAATGCCAGCTACAGCAACATGGATGGACCTAGAGACTGATTGCCATACTGAGTGAAGTAAGTCAGACAGAGAAGGACGAAATATCATATGACATTCCTTTTATGTGGACTCTAAAGAGAAATGATACAAATGAAGTTATTTATAAAACAGAAATAGATTCACAGACTTGGAGAAGGAACTTATGGTTGTCATGAGGGAAGGACAGGGGGAAGGGAGAGTTAGGGGGTTTGGGATCATCACGCACACACGCACATATTTAAAATGGATAACCAACAAGGTCCTACTGTGTAAAACACAGAACTCCGTCAATCCCATGGGGCAGCCTGCATGGGAGGAGAGTTTGGGGGAGGATGGATACATGTAAGCATATGGCTGCGTCCCTTTGCTCTCCACCTGGAACTGTCACAACATTGTTAGTTGGCTATACTCCAATATAAGATAGAAAGTTAAAAAAAAATCCTTCCTTCCTTTCTGACCTGCTTTTCTGTCCTTCTCACTGTCCTGTCTCCCTGATATGTTGCATTATTTTCCAAAGGATCTCTGACTGTGGCTATCTGCCTATTTCGCTCTCTGTTCCCTGCCCAGATGTGGATATTCCCCCCACCCAGTTTTGTTTCCATGGTCACACCCTCTGTGTTTCTACTTTTACCCTCTATCTTTCTCTAGACTCTCTACCATCCTCTTTGGATCTGTTCTCTATGTTCATCTCTGCAGAAGCTACAGGATAGTCATAAAGTCTGCAAACATAGAGAATAGTATATATTTTTACAGACTGAACCCCCTTGATTAGGGATATGTATGTTTATTCAGTGAAAAAAAATCAGAGATAAATTATATGAGATAAGGCATCATAGACTCATTTGCAAGGAATGGTAGGAACAGCATTAGCACTGTATGCACTGCAGCTTGGCCCATGACATTGAACAAGGCATCTTTAGTGAGGAACATATTGTGTAATATTATTGAACATAGCATGTTTTGTATTGTAATATTCATAAATCTTTTATTAAGTATATTCACCCATGTTTCCAAATTTTATGACCATTTGTAGTTTATCAGTGGATTTTTTTTCTTGCCTTTCCTTTCTCTTTGCATTATCTATATTTCTTCATAAATATGCTCTTCATTAGAACTAGCCCCTGCTTTAATGACTTAGCTTTGGAATAGAACAAAATCCTTAAGTGGAAGTCTATTGAGAACCAGAAGCTGTAGAACAGTCGAGTTCTATTTTGGCCCTTTTATGTTTCTATCAATGGCCAGAATTTCTGTCCCAATTAAGAAGAGGAAATTACTCAAAAGAGGCCCCTTAGCAACACTCAGCACCCATTTAATAAAACAGCATATCAACCGTGGCCTTTTTATTTTGCTGAAACAATCTGAGAAATTATCAAAAAAAAGTAAAATATATCCCTATTGAGTATTATTTCCTGAGGCCTTTAAATGTTTATCTATTATTCCTTTCTTTCCTTTTTTGGAATATCATTGAGGGACAAAAACGTATTATTCCCACAGCACAAATGAGAAGTGGTGTACAGATAGGTTGTGAATTTCCAAGGCTCACAAAGATCTGAAGCCAGAAACTGGGTCTCTCTGCTGACTGAATCCCTTGGCCAGGCCTTTTTATCCTACAAGAAGAGGCTGTCTAGTTAATGTAGAAGATGTGGTTTGCTTATACATTTGCTCATAGAAAAATGAATCTCTTTTTTCATTCCTCCCTTCCTCCTACCTAGAAAGAAGTAAGGAAAGAAAGAAAAAGAAAGGGGGAATTCTCTGGCAGTCCAGTGGTTAGGACTCCATGCTTTCGCTACCAAGAGCATGGGTTTGATTCCTGGTTAGGGACCTAAGATCCCACAAGCAGAAAAGAAGAAAGAGGGGTTGCCTGGTGGTCCAATGGTTAGGACTCTTGGATCCCACAAGTTGTGTGGTGGTTGAGGTGGGGGAGAGAAAGAAAGAAACAAGGGAGGAATGAAAGGAGGGAGGGAGGAAGAAAAGAAAGGATCCACAGCAGCCTGTCAACGACTGGAATGGCTCAGATGATAGCCAGTCACCCAGAGGCAGGGAAAGGGTTGTGGTCACTGGTGATTTCAGTGATTTTTCCCACCACCAGCTATCATCACAATTTCCAGAAAAGCTGCCAAGAAAAAGTAGGAATTAGCATTTCACAGATGCCCCTGCCCCCACTATTATGGATCTTGGAACTTCTCCTGACTGCCCTTTGCCCTCATACCTTCCTACCCACAGATAAACAAGCTAGGTATTTGACCTCACCTGCATTTGAAGAACTACAGTACTTGCAAAGGTGCCTCCCTCTGCCAGAAATCCTTCCTGAAGTTGAGTTACTAACTTTCTAACTTTCCCTAATCTGGATTGTTTCCTTACAATTAAAACACCAGGGATATGCACTTTATCCGTACTTTCCCTTTTCCCTTTCTCCTCTTGCCCTCCCCTACTCCAAACAATGCACTCAAGGTTCAAACTATTGAGATACCATGTTGCAGGTAATTGGTAATTGAAGTGCTTATCTTCACTTGTAGAGTATGTGACTTATGTTGTATCCTTACACTGCATAGGGTCTGGCCCATTGTTGGGACTCAAACGAATGTTAATTGAATAGAAGAACTTGCCTAAGTTGGCCTCAGGCACTCCTGGATCTCAGTGTGCTGAGTTCCAGGGAAAATTAGACTGACTAAGCCAACTGCTCCCTTCCTGTCTGGGAAGAACCACCCAGAGAACAGAACAGGGAGGCCGCACCTCTGCAAAGGGAGAGAGAGGGCTTGACTGCTGTCCCCTCTGCCTGTGATCCCACCCCATACTTTTTCCTCTGTCACAGGCTAAATAAGGCAGTTCTGAAACTCATTTTTTCCAGACACGTTTGTGGGCAGAGCTACTAATAGAACCTGCTGTGGGCTAGATAGGGATCAGGGTAGAGACCAGAGTCTGATTTATACCATAGGAAGCCCTAAGAAAGGTTAGAATTTGATAAGAACCTAAGCAGACTAATCTCTCAGGAGAGGAATCTGTCTGTAGGGGTTTAGAGTGTGATCTCTAGAGACATGCTATCTAGGTTCAAATAGTATTTGTGCAATTTTTAAACTGTGTGACCTTGGACAAGCTACTTAACCTCTTTATACCTCAATTTCCTTACACATGAAGTAGGGATAACAACAGGACCTGCATCACAAGGTTAATTAAATCAGTTAATACATGAACATGCTCAATATTGTTATTACTAAGAATGATGCCTTTGGAGGGAAGCAGGTTTACTATGCTGAGGTTTGTATGTGTAAACGCAGGGCTGGGGCAGAGTTAATCATCAGGGTCTGGAGACAGTGGAATGACTTTGTACAAATGAGTGAGAAGAATCTGGAGTTCAGGGTGGGGGAGCAATCGGATGGACGAGTAAGGAGGAGAAATGAGGGAGAAGGGAAAAATTAAAAGCCATTTCAAATTTCCAATAGTATAATAGCAAGATATCTTTTAAGAACAAGATCAGAATCATTTATGTTGCTGAGCTCTAAACCAGCACTGAAGTAAAACTGTACAACTCCTTGGAGAGTAACTTGGCACTATCAAAATCAAAAGCTACATATCTTTTGATCCTTCCATTCTATTTCCAGGTATTTATCCTACCTTGGTATTTGCAAACAGACTCATGGCCTCTTTGTAATGCCAAAATTTGGGGAACCACCTAAGCGTCCATCAGTATTGTCTATCTATGGAATAGAATACTATGTAGTCATTAAAAAGATTGAGGCAAAGTTACACATATTATTTATGGAATAATAGGCAAGCTAAATAAAAAAAGAGCTCTATCATAGGCAGACAGAGAGCGCCAAGAGCCAACTGGAGGAGCAATGATGAAGTCCAAGCTGGAGTCTATATCCTCGAACACAGAGACATCATGTATGGAGTGGGTGGTGGGGGTAATGAGAGTTGGGAATGACAAGTCTCTGCAGAATTTCACAGGGGGAAGAGCGGCATGACAACAGGTGGGGAATTAGCAAATGGAGAAGTCACTGATGATACCTTTAAAAGCTGCTGGTGTTTGTAGGGCCCAAACAGATCTGTACTTGTGTGGTGCCTGAGTGGTTCTGGTTTGCTTAATGGACTAGGAACAGATCAGAGCAAGGTAGTAAAGGAGCAGGTAGATAGGGCTAAGAAAATGAGCCTGAAGCAATGTGGGTGGATAATCACAGCTATATAGATTTTTAACTAGCTTATCAACTGAGCTCAAAGGATATTGATTAAAAAATTTGATATCAATAAAGAGAGGGACTTCACTGTCGTATTGTTGTTCAGGCACTAAGTCGTGTCCAACTCTTCTGTGACTCCATGGTCTGCAGCACGTTAGACCTCTCTGTCCTTCACTATCTCCTGGAGTCCACCCAAATTCATGTCCATTGAGTCGGTGATGCCATCTCATCCTCTGCCACCCTCTTCTCCTTTTGCCTTCAGTCTTTCCCAGCATCAGGGTTGTTTCCCATGAGTTGGCTCTTTGCATCTATTCAGGGTTGATTTTCTGTAGTATTGACATGGTTTAATGTTCTTTCAATCCAGGGGACTCTCAAGAATCTTCTCCAGCACCACAGTTCAAAAGCATCAATTCTTTACTGCTCAACCTTCTTTATGGTCCAACTCTCACATCTGTACATAACTACTGGAAAAATCATAGCTTTAACTATCCAAACCTTTGTCAGGAAAGTGATGTCTTTGCTTTTTATAGGCTGTCTAGGTTTGTCATAGCTTTTCTTCCAAGGATCAAGTGTCTCTTAATTTCATGGCTGCAGTCACTGTCCACAGTGATTTTGGAGCCCAAGAAAATAAAATCTGTCATTGCTTCCCCTTTCCCCCCTTCTATTTGCCTTGAAGTGACAGGACCAGGTGCCATGATCTTAGTTTTTTGGATGTTGAGTTCCAAGCCAGTTTTTCACTATCCTCTTTCACACCTCATCAAGAGGCTCTTTAGTTCCTCTTCACTTTCTGCCATTAGAGTGATATTATCTGCATATCTGAGGCTGTTAATATTTCTCCCAGCAGTCTTGATTCACACTTGTGATTCATCCAGCCCAGCATTTTGTATGATGTACTCTGTATATATATTAAATAAACAGGGTGACAATATACAGCTATGACGTAGTCCTTTCACAATTTGGAACCAGTCAGTTGTTCCATATAAGGTTGTAACTGTTGTCGCTTAACCTGCATATAAGTTTCTCAGAGACAGGTAAGGTGGTCTGGTATTCCCATCTCTTTAAGAATCTTTCATAGTTTGTTGTGATCCACAAGTCAAATGCTTTCAAGTAGTCAATAAAGCAGATGCTTTTCTGAAATTCCCTTGCTTTCTCTATGATTCTAGCGAATGTTGGCAATTTGATCATTGGTTCCTCTGCCTTTTCTAAACCCAACTTGTACATCTGGAAGTTTTCAGTTCACTTATTGCTGAAGCCTAGCTTGAAGGATTTTGAGTGTAACCTTACTAGCATGTGAGATGAGTGAAGCTTGTACGTTCGGTAGCTTGTGCATTCTTTGGCATTGTCCTTCTTTGGGACTGGAATGAAAACTGAGCTTTTCCAGCCCTGTGGCCACAGCTGAGTTTTCCAAATTTGCTGACATATTGAGTGCAGCACTTGAACAGCATCATCTTTTAGGATTTGAAATAGCTCAGCTGGAATTATATCACCTCCACTAGCTTTGTTTGTAGTAATGCTTCCTAAGGCCCACTTGACTTCACATTCCAGAATGCAGGGCTCCAGGTGAGTGACCACACCATCGTGGTTATCCTGATCATTAAGACCTTTTTTATATGGTTCTTCTGTGTATTCCTGCCACCTCTTCTTAATTTCTTCTGCCTCTGTTAGGTCCCTACTGTTTCTGTCCTTTATTGTGCCCATACTAGCATGAAATGTTCCCTTAATGTTGCAATTCTCTTGAAGAGGTATCTAGTCTTTCTCATTCTACTGTTTTCCTCTTTTTCTTTGCATTGTTCATTTAAGAAGGCCTTCTTATCTCTCCTTGCTATTCTCAGAAACTCTGCATTCAGTTGGGTATTATCTTTTCCTTTCTCCCTTTTTACTTCTCTTCTTTCCTCAGCTATTTGTAAAGCCTCCTCAGACAACCTCTCTGCCTTTTTGAATTTCTTTTTCTTTGGGATGGTTTTGGTCACTGTTTCCTGTATAGTGTTATGAACTTCTGTCCATAGAGATGACACTCTATCAGATCTATCCCTTGAATGTATTCATCACCTCCACTGTATAATCATAAAGGATTCAATTTAGGTCATACCTGAATGACCTAGCAGTTTTCCCTACTTTCCTCAGTTTAAGCCTGAATTTCACAATAAGGAGCTCATGATCAGAGCCACGCTGGCTCCAGGTCTTATTTTCACTGATGCCACTGACTGTATAGAGCTTCTCCATCCTTGGCTGCAAAAAACATAATCAATCTGATTTTGCTATTGACCATTTGGTGATGTCCATGGGTAGAGTCATCTCTTGTGTTTTTGGAAAACAGTGTTTGCTATGACCAGTGTGTTCTCTTGGCAAAACTGTTAGCCTTTGCTCTGCTTCTTTTTGTACTCCAAGGCCAAAAAAATGAAAGTAAAAAGTGATAGTCATTCAGTCGTGTCCGATTCATGGAATTCTCCAGGCGAGAACACTGGAGTAGGTAGCCATACCCTTCTGCAAGGGATCTTTCCAACCTAGGGATCAAATCCAGGTCTCCTGCATTGCAGGCAGATTCTTTACGATCAGAGCCATCAGGTAAGCCCCTGAACCATCAAACTTGCCTGTTAGTCCAGGTATGTCTTGACTTCCTACTTTTGCATTCCAATCCCTTATGATGAAGAGGACATCTTTTTTTGGTGTTAGTTCTACAAGATCATGTCAGTCTTCATAGAAGTGGTCTACTTCAGCTTCACTGGCATCAGTGGCATGGACCTGAATTACTGTGATGTTGAATGCTTTGCCTCGAAAACAAACCAAGAACATTCTATCATTTTTGAGATTGCACAGAAGTACTGAATTTGGACTTTTTTGTTGACTATGAGGGCTACTCCATTTCTTCTAAGGCATTCTTGCCCACAGCAGTAGATATAATGGGTCATCTGAATTAAATTCACCCATTCCCATCCACTTTAGTTCACTGATTCCTAAGATGTCAATGTTCACTCTTATCATCTCCTGCTTGACCACGTCCAATTTACCTTGATTCATGGACCTAACATTCCAGGTTCCTATGCAATATTGTTTGTTATAGCATCGGACTTTACTTTCACCACCAGACACATCCACAACTGAGTGTCATTTCTGCTTTGGCCCAGATGCTTCATTCTTTCTGGAGCTATTCGTAATTGCCCTCTGCTCTTCCCCAGTAGCACAGTGGACACCTGCTGACTCATCGTCCAGTGTCGTATCTTTTTGCATTTTCATACTGTTCACGGGGTCTCACAGCAAGAATACTGGAGTGTTTTGCCATTCCCTCCTCCAGTGGACCACATTTTGTCAGAACTCTCCACTATGATCCATCAGTGTTAGGGACCCTGCACGGCATGGCTCATAGCTTGAGTTACACAAGTCCCTTCATCGGGACAAGGCTGTGATCCATGAAGGAATCACTGGTGTATTAGATATTTTTAAAACCAGTAGCTTAGATAGTGATCTAGCTGGGAAAGATAATAGAATGGATGATAGAAGCAGGACTTATTTACTTATATAAATACGTATTTATTTGGCTGCATGGGGCCTTAGTTGTGTCATGCAGGATCTTCCTTTCATCATGTGGGATCTTCCGTGGTGGTGCACGGACTGTCTGGTTGCGGGGGGCAGGTTCAGCAGTTAGAAGCGAGATTTAAAATTATCTTAGACTGACAAATACCATATGATACAACTTATATATGAAATCTGAAAAGAAATGATACAAGTGAACTGATTTATGAAACAGAAATAGACTCACAGATACAGAAGACAAATTCATGGTTAGCAAAGGCAAAAGGTGGGGAGGGATAAATGAACAAAGTACTATATGTAAAATAGGGAAGAACAAAGACCTGCACAGAGAGCTGTACTCAGTATCTTGTAATAACCTATAATGGAAAAGAAATATATGTATAACTGAATTGCTGTACACCTGAAACCTTGCAAATCAATTATCCTTCAATTAAAAATGTTTTAAAATAAACTTATCTTGACAGATTAGAACAAAATGCCAAAATCAAGAAAATGAAACTTGACAAGGATAAAATAAAACCCCAGATGTAAGGGACTTCCCTGGCTGTCCAATGGGTAAGACTCTGAGCTTCCACTGCAGGGGGCATGGGTTTTATCCCTGATAAAGGAACTAAGATCCTGCATGCTGGGTGGTGCAGCTAAGAAAAAATCAATTGTATAGGAAGGAGTGGGGCTGCCTTGACAGCATTTTATATGAAAAAGATTTAGGACTCACCAAACCCAATGTAGTCACAGTTTCATGAAAAGATACAATGTCGGATAAAAAGAGATCTGTGCTTTAATTAAAAGATCTTTTACCCAGATCTGACCAGTTCTGGGTACCTCATGTTTAAAAAGCTATCGATGGGGACTTCCCTCTTTTGGTCTAGTGGCTAAGACTCTGTGCTCCTAATGTAGGGGGCCCAGGTTCAGCTCCTAGTCGGGGAACTAGATCCCACATGCCACAAGTAAGAGTTCAAATACCACAACTCAAGATCCTGCATGCCACAACGAAGATCAAAGACCCCGTGTGCCGCAACTAAGACCTGGCACAGCCAAAATAAATAAATGAATGAATATTAAAAAAACAAAAAAAAGACACTGATGAACCAGTGTATGTCCAGGGAGAGATCAGGTTGAAAAAGGATCTAGTAACTTCCCAAGTAAGGAAGAATTTGATGGAGTTTAAAGATATTAGATATTGGGAAGAGAAGAGCAAGGTAGATAAATAATAACTGTCCTCAAATAACTGGCTTTTTTCAAGCACAGGCTAACAACATGAAATCGCCAACCATCCTACTATCTTGATTAATAAAAACGCAACTTCATTTGGTTCAACCTAATAGAAGGCAATGTCAACTCCTTTTGCTATGCTGCAGAAGGTAAATGAGAATCAATGGTTGAACAAGGGAAGCAATTACATCAGTATAGGAAGGAATTTGTCACCATCAGATGCTCAAGAATACAATGAGCTGCTTCACAAAATTCTCGGTTCTATCTCATTGAAAGAGCCCAGGCAGACCAGTCTGTTAGGAATATTAAGCATTTCTGTATTTAGTGGGAGACTGTCCATGATCTAGCCTAAGGATCCAACTTCTCCACAGTACAGGGACAACACACCAGACCACTTTGACAGCAGCCCTGGCCATCCTTGTGTTGTCTTACACTGCTGTGTCTTTGTGCGTGTCAATCCCCTTGCTTCGAATTGCACATCTTCTTGCTATGTATCCTGCAAATTCTTACTCATCTCTCCACACACTACCCAAGCATGGCCCCGCCTGAACTCTAAATAATGTGTCATACTCTTATTTATTTATTTTTGGTCACGCTGGGTCTTTGCTGCTGCACTCAGGCTTTCTTTAGTTGTAGTGAGCGGGGCGACTCTTCGTTGTGGTGCACAGGCTTCTCACTCTGGTGGCTTCTCTTGTTGTGGGGTACATGCTCTAGGTGCGTGGGCTTCAGTAGTTGTGACATATGGGCTCTTATTTGCTCGAGACACATGGAATCTTCCTGGACCAGGAATCGAACCCAGGTCCTCTGTATTGGCAGGTGGATTCCTAGCCACTGTGCCACCAGGGAAGTCCCATACTCTCTTTTATACCCTGTACCCTCTGCAGTGGGACTTAATATTCTTTTGCAATGTTTTTGTGTACTTCTCTCTTTCCTACTTCTCTCTTTCCTACTAAATGCAAGCCGCTTGTGGACCAGAAATGTCTCTTTCATTTTCCATATTCCCAGTGACCAGAGCAACATCTATGGTAACTCAATAAATATTCATGAAATAAATGAGATTAGATGTTTTGATTTTATATATAAAAATAACAAATTATCATACACATTTTGTATCACGTTAATCAAAACTAGTGTCCTTACTACATGTGATACACATAGATATTTTCTATTTTTTTTCATTTTAAAAAATAGAATTATTCTAGTTTCCAAAATTAACTTGGGTTCTCAGCTTTACACTGAAACACACTGAACTACAGGGTCAAGAGGCAGGGATCTGAATGGAAGATCTAAGAACTTGATAGGAGCTCTGGGCCTTCTTCCAGAAAGATGCATATATGCATTAAATTAGCATTCAATTTCAGAGGCTCTCTGGACCCACTGAAGTCCTTCCATACATCACAGGTTGTGAGAAAGTTCCTTCTAATGCTTCAATCTTATTTTTGTGAGACGCATTAAGAAGTAGTCTAGGAATATTTTAGAGTCACCCATAGGGAGAGCACAAAACTGGAAGGGTAGTACATAAAGAACAAAGAATAGAGGGAAAATTCTGAGATGGGATAGGCAAGACAGATAAATACATGTGAAAAGTTAAAGGAATAGGAAACAGAATAAATCCTGGCTAAGGGTTAGGAGGAAGGGGAAGGTAGGAGCTGCCAGGTCAGGGTTTCAGGCCTGCAGAATCTGATATTCTTTGCAGACAATGGAACTTGGGGTTCCAGCCCTGTAGCTTTCATCTTCCCTCCCGAGGGCTCACTATGCCTTCCTCCCCTTTTTTAGGCAGACCTTATGGAAACTCTGAAACTCTTTTTCTCTTTTCTTCCAGATGGGAAGCTCTGGCAGAAAGAATGTTCTGGCCTGTGTGCAACGACTCCATTCTCTCTGCCAAAGGATAAAGCGAAAATTTGCTTTCTTGGAAACCAGCTCCTGTCTTCAGGAAGCATGACCCTAGTGAGGGAGTGACTGGGACCTTTGCGTAAAGGGGAGGTAAGGAAATAATCGTCAGCATCCGCTAACACGGTGGCACAGAAGGACAGTAATAGGTGAACATCAACGAATGATTTAAAAATGGAATCTCCCGTCTCCAAGATCTCAGCTCACACAGATAACTTACTACATCGCTCTTTGAATCTTAAATAACTCTGACGTGTTTTCAACAGTCTGTTGAGGAGGAAACAGACATACAACTCGCATTTCCACAGGACAAACAGTGAGAGGGACATGTATGAAGTCTAGAAGCTCCTATTAAGCTCTCAGGAATCTTGGGAGATTTTAAGAACTTCTGTGAGGGTCCAGAAAACCTGAAACATTACAAAAGTCCAAAAGTAACTAGACTGAGGCAAAGAGAATGGAATTTGGGGTGGGGTTAGGAGACCTGAGTTAGTCCCTATATAGAATCCTGACTCATTTTGTGATAACAGCCAGTCACTTCCTGGCTCAGTGTTCCAGTCCTCGTTCACCTCGTCCACCCTTACCCCAGCCCCTTCCCCTGCCGAAGAAAAATAAAATCACAATTTTAATCTCTCTGGAGAAAGTTAAACATGATTATTTCTGTAAAGCAAAAATAGCCGATTTCTCAGGGTGAGATGATTTTGTTTACTTTATAACCAGTGTAACCTCCTGGGTGGTATATAAAGCCATGAGAACGGCAAACTTATTTGTTGTTGGGATCCTCAGATGGGCATGGAGTTCACAGGTGGTGTGCTTGTTTCTTCTGTTTTCTGGGATGACACTGTTGTGTTGTAAAGGCCTCTGGAGAAAGGTTTGGGAGATAACTGGGTAACACCCAACTAGGTCAGGGAATGAGTCAGGGCTCAAGGACTCGATACCAACCTCTCCCACTCCTGCCAGGAAACCTCTGGGGTGAGAGAGAGATGAGAGAGGAGCTGAGGGGCGGGCCTTACCGCTGCCTGCCCTGGGGCCTCCGGCTTGCGGTTTCACCCTGGTTTGCCCTGCAGCTGTAACGTGTCTGCTGACACGCAAGCCCTGACATGCTCGCCCTCCCTCTTTCCCAAACTTCTGCTCAGTCTCAGAAACAGATGGTACATTCCACCCCAGAAATGTCTATAGGAGAGATGAGAAGGGAAGAACAGAACCAGGTGGAGAGGTGGCTCTTCAGAAAACGCAGGGCAAAATACAAAGGACTTTTTGTCAAGGAAGTGAGGAGGAAGCAGAAACTAAACTCACCTCCAAGGAAATCAAGATGAGAAAAAGGCAGAAGAGTGCCATGGCTGGGCTGACACAGAGAACAGAATAGGAACAAGGGCGGAGGCTGGGCAGGACCAAGAAGCACAAGCCCGGAAACCTGTAAGACTCAAGAGCAAAATGGCAAAAAGTCACATTTCTTGTTTGGAGGTATACTCAGCTTTCAAAAATTCACCTTTCTTTCCTCAACACCATTCCCTGTTTGTGGCAATTCTGAGGACTCTCCGCTAGTTAAGACACAATTTTATGTACCCACTGTGTACCAGTCACAAGTTTTCATATAGGATTTCATTTAGTGTTCACAACAGCCCTACATGGTAAATTTTCTTATTTAAAATAGTAAATTTTATTATCCCCATTTCACAGATGGGTACATTGGGCCTCAGAAGAGTTAAATAATGTGCCCATAGAATTCCAAAGTAGTGGACCCAGCCAGTTGAATTCCACTATACCAAACTGCCTTTGATTTGATGTCAAGTTAAATCAAAATAATGTCAAGAGTAGAGACTTCTTAAGCCTTCCCGGAGCAGTAAGAAGCAGACCAGGTAAGGAATAATGAATGGAGATCTCTTAATCTCTGAATGTAAGTACTAAAAAATCCCTGTAACTGTTGAGTTTGCATAGGCCTCTTTGTGATCGGAGATGCCAGTGAAACCTTGGTACCCTCTAGTGGAAGTTTCCTGCATTCACACAGCTTCCACCCCAAAGAGCTGGAACTGGAGAGCATCCCCAAAGAACGGCCAGGTAGAATATACATGTTCATACGTCAGGGCCCATAGAGGGTAAAGGAAAGAACAAAGACCAGAGGGAAGGTATGTTGAGCAACTGGTTCACAAGGGTCCTTAAAGGGAGTCTTTGTCAGGCCTTTATGCATTATTAATAGGAGCTCAACCCTGGTGGCTCTCTGTCAGTAAAGAATCCACCTCCAGTTCAGGAGACTGAGTTTGATCCCTGGGTAGTGAAGATCTCCTGGAGAAGGAAATGGCAGAACACTCTAGTATTCTTGCCTGAGAAATCCCATGGAGTGGGCTACAGTCTATGGGGTCGCAAGAGTCGGACATGACTTAGCAACTAAACCACCACCACACATCAGTAGGGGCTGTAGGTTTTTAGGACTCTGGAGTGCTATTTTTTTTAATGGGGAAAATTAGCGATCAGCGATATGAAGTGACTCCCAAGGCCACAAGGAAGTCAATGTCAGCAATGGTAAGACTAGAACCCATGTTCTAGTCTCCTGCCTTCCAAACCAGAATTCTTTCCATTATATCACACTTTCTGTTTGTTGGGAACCCAGCCTACGAGAACAAGCTCCCGGGCTCCTGAACCTCATGCCCACACTCTGCAGGCACTGCTGGAGCTTCTTCCGCAAGTTCCCAGTGCCAAGATGTCAGATTTCTTTCTTTCTTTCTTTTTTTTTTTTTTTTCCCAGATTTATTTCTGTCTCTCTCCTCCTGCAGAGGTAATCCCTGGGAATGGAAGTGGGTTAGAAACAGATTACTCTGATCCAGGGGCTTTGCTCTCTCCTCCCCGAATGTGGCGGGTAGGGAGCGGAGAGGGGAAGTCACAAATAGCCTGAAATTCCCTTTCAGGATTATCGCTTGATTTAGCCAGCTGGGGTGAAAGTGGAGCAAGAAGAGGGGAGGGATTAACTTGAGACCTCACTTGAACAGCAGGATGCATGGGCTTCTTTTCTGGCTGAACCAGGACAAGCAGTATCTCTTCCTAAACATACCTTTAGAAATAAAGAGTCTGAGGCAGGCAGAAAAAGATAAAGGAGAAAGCCTTTGTCTTCAGCTTCAGGGATGAATGGAAGGATGGATGAGACAGAACAGCGAGGAGAAGAACGTCATGCAGCACAGAAATAAGGAATCACTTTGGGGTATGGAAACAATCTACATTTTGATGGTTTTAGCTTTAACATAAGCTCTTCACTTTTCCCTAGCAAAAGAGACCTAACACAAATAAGGCTTTCTGAGGATTTCCAATTTATATCCAGGTTATGGGCTCTTTTGCTTTAGGGACTCTGCACTGGGGTGGAATCTGGGACCACTGATATTATCTGTGTCAGCACAAGGAGCAGTTCCACTTACCAGGACCCTGCTGCTGCTGCTGCTGAGTCACTTTAGTCGTGTCCGACTCTGTGCGACCCCACAGACAGCAGCCCACCAGGCTCCCCCGTCCCTGGGACTCTCCAGGCAAGAACACTGGAGTGGGTTGCCATTTCCTTCTCCAATGCATGAAAGTGAAAAGTGAAAGTGAAGTCGCCCAGTCGTGTCTGACTCTTAGTGACCCTGCTAGGCTCCATCTATCCCTTCCATGGCTATGATGGGGCTTGGAAAAAGTTACCCTAACTAACCAGAGCGGGACATGTATTAACTCATTTACTAAGTTAGTAACAATTCTACGAGTTAGGCACTTAATTACTCCTTTTCTATAGTGAGGAAAAGAGGTGGAACTAAGATGTACAGTCAGGCACCATTATATAAGAGCTTTGTCAACTCTCCAAGTGACGTAAAAACTCTGCTAACGTTAGCTAAAGATCGGTTGAGACCATTTCTTAGAAAGTTAGAAGTCACAGTTTCTATGTCACCTTACCTTGGACGGTTCACTTCCTTTGCTCTTCATGTTCTCATCCAAGGGAGGGAAGTACAGTATAAACACATGGCAAGCCTACTGCTCACTTCAATCCAAGTGTCATATTGTTTACTGTAATCAATAAACATATTGTAATCAGATTCTTCCAATTCTCCAGAAGTATTTTCCTTGTTCAAATCAACAGTGCTTCTCCTGGAAAGTAGGTTGGTGTTTAGTCGCTAAGTCGTGTCTGACTCTTTTTGTGACTCCGTGAACTGCAGACTGTAGGGCTTCTCTGTCCATGGGATTTTCCTGGCCAAGAATACTAGAGTGGGTTGCCATTTCCTTCTCCAGGGAATCTTCCTGACCCGGGGATCAAACCCACGTCTCCTGCATTGGCAAGCAGATTCTTTACCCACTGAGACAGTAGGGAAGCCCAGAATGTAGGTCTACCAGGCAGAATTTCAGAAGTTCCAATCTTTGACATCGTCTGCCACTGTGGTGGTGCGGAGGGGATGCAAGCACAGTGTATGTCCCACTGCTCATGGGATATCCCATCCTCTTTGGATCCATTTAGAATAAGACAATGAGTGATCCCAGAAACTCCCTATATTTGGGGAAACACAGAAATCAGCTTTGCCCTCTGCCTCATGATAGTTTATCTGGGATTCTACTGATTCACTTATTTTTTCCCATGATCCACTTAATGAATAAATATTTGAGTGTCTACTATGTGCAAGACTGTTTCTTTGCAAAGCTGAGCCCCTAACCACCTTATTCCTTCCTCTAATTACAAAATGAGTTTCCTTTTCTTGTTCTTATCTTGATTTTTCTGAAGTGTGAACTTCTATGTTTGTGGAATTAAGAAGTACCCTTTTCATGTTAACATCCCCAGGTAGACAGCTCCCAATTTTCCATGCAGTTAATGAGACAGGAAGATAATATGAATTTTCCAAAGAGCAGCTATAAAACCCACTTACAACTGATCTCAAAATGAATTAAAAGCAATTGACTCCCCTTATTATTTCATCCAGGTTGATATGAACAAGTTTGTGTTCCCTGAGAAACTGACCAGAGGGAAGGCGGAGACGATCTAGGATGTGTTGGCTACCATGTGAGACAAACATAAGACTCTACAGTGAAGCAGATAATTCCAGAAAGACTGTATCAATGTTCTGCATTAATAACCACTCATCATGGAGTGGGGTTTCCTCACTTTTCAGGAAAAGCAGTTTAAAAAAAACCAATTCATGTTCTATTTCGGGGAGCACAGAGTAGACAGGACTTTGTTAAGAAATAACTATATATATATCTCTCACTTAAATGCTTAATATATTCTTTAGCATATACATATAACACCTAATTTCATGTCACTATTAATGTGTCATGCTATAGGTTCAAGGCTATGGTTAAGACTTATGAGAAAATTCTTAGCCTTGAAGACTATATAGGTACTTTCCTGGCAGTCCAGTGGTTAAGACTGTGCTTCCACTGCAGACAGCACGAGCTCAATCCCTGGTTGGGGAACTAAGATCCCACAAGCTGCGGTGAAGCCAAAAAATGTGTGTGTGTGTACACACAGTATAGTCAAAAAGTCAAGATTTAAGACATCAGATCCCCAAATCCAAAAGTAATCTCCCTTTCCTTTGACAGTTGTTAGCATTTTACCTGGACCTTTGTAGCAATTCTATTGTACAGCTCATAGATCCCAACTCATTGCAAAATACCATAGGTAAGTGTTCAATAAACATTAATTGGCGGAATGAGATAAAAACCTAAAGGGTAAGTATGAAAAGTGGTTATTATTCACCTATGATTACAGTACTGGATTTTCCAGGATGATCCTAACAACATGAATCCTTTAACCACTTAATGTTAAGAAATACAGTACAGTAGTCAGTGCATGGGTTCTGGAGTCAGACTGCTTGAATTTGAATCCCAGTTCTGCCAATTATCAGCCGTGTGATCTTAAATAAATTATGTACTTAATTTCGAGGCGGCGCATCTTGTTGTTATATACAAGAATATTACTCTTGTTTGTGATGAGGATTGAGTTAAAATATATAAAATACTCGGAAAATTGCCTGGCATCTGGTAAATTATTTCTAAGTATGAGCCATTTTTTGTTAATAAAACCTGTGCCTCTGTCCGCAAATGGCAAACAAATGCTTTTGTCAGTCCACGTGTCTTTTGCTTCAATAAACATAGTTGTCATTAATTTCCTTAATTCGATAGGATATTCTCACAGTATAGACTGGGAAAATTAGAGCTCTGGCTAAGGTTACCCACCATATGAGGATATAGACCCAGAAGCTAGACATTTTCGTCCTTCCTAAGATCCAAGTAGGCACTGAAGAAAACACTTGTCTCAGAAGGGAAACACCTTTTCGTTCTTTACGGAATGGAAAAAATTTGCAGCTCCATCCCAAACCTGGAATGCAGTAGCTCCTGGCCGCCAGAAAGCCTAGAGCGCAGGCGCAGTTGTGGCTCCACGCTCTCCGCCTGGCGCGTGACAACCGTGCTTCCACCCTACCCCCAACGCCATCTGACTGCGCAAGAGCAGCCCGACTCCACCCTCGCTCCCTCCCGAACGCGTACGTGCGCGTTCGCGCCTTTCACACTGGCGGAGGGCGCGTGCCCTGGAAAATTCCACGCCCGAGCTAGCTCCGCCCTATGCGCCTTCTTTCCAGCCTCCGGCTCTTTTCTGTTTCCTTCCCAGCTGCCTTTGCGTGAGCAAAATGGCAGCCCCCATGCCGCGGAGTTTGTCTTGCTTATCCAGGGCTGTAGGATGGTGGTCTCGGCAGGTGGGTAGGGATGGGGTGGCTGGAAGTCTCGGGGCTGGAGGAGGACAGAGTAGAGGGAAACACTCATTTTACGGTTGTCCTTGGTGAACTTGGGCGATACAGATCGTGCCTAAGAAGGGAGCAGTTGAGGTAGGCGAGACACAGTTATTGTACAGCTATGTGGCTGAGTGGGGAGAACCTTGGTAGGGCTATCAGGGCGGGCAAGTTCTCGGGGATTAAGTTTCTCCGGTTTGCCCTGGGTCTCACTGGCGTACGGGTGTTAAATGGGAAAGAAGTAATGGTTTGGAAGGTGGTCTCGCTTCCCGTTGATTTTTTATAAATGTTCTAAATTGATCAGTAGCTGTAAAGGAGGGAGAATCGTTCCTGCCTGAACAAACTTCATGGTCAGCGAGAGATCTGGCCCTTAAAGGAGCTTATTGGTTAACTGGAAGCTAGAACGACAAAGTAAAGTTTACGTTGAGGCTCCCAATAGAATGAGCACAATGTAATCTGAGTAAATGTAGAGATTTCTGAGTTAAGGTAGAGCAGAAGAAAAGAGAGTACTGGGTTGGTGTTTAAGTTCCCCATAGACTGAGCGTTCTTTCATCAGTCTGATCAACCTTGCTTTCATCAACTTTCATCAACTCTGCATTCTTGAGTTGGCATAGCCCTGTAGTATGAAAAGTACTAAAATAAAGCCTTTAGTAAAGGTTGAGTGGTATTAGTATTGGGAAAAGTTGCTTACTGGCTTTTAGTAAGAGACAGCTGTAATTGTTAAGATAGAAGCATTTCCCCGTGATGTGTGGCTTTATAATTTTTCCTAAGTCATTCTTTGGATGTGCCCTTTCTATCTTTGCTTACAGTTTGTATAAGATTTTTTCCCAGGTTACCTAACCTTTTTCTGCTATCCTCCAGCCAATCCTGATGACTCAGTCCACAGCAGTAGTTCCAGTGAGAACTAAAAAACGTTTCACACCCCCTACTTATCAACCCAAATACAAAACAGAAAAACAGTTCATAGAATATGCCCGGAAAGCAGGACTGGTGATTCCTCAAGAAAGTTTGGAACGTCCCATACATCTGGCCTGTACAGGTAAAGCCCTAACCCAGTCCCCTTCTGTCAAAGGTCTTCTTGAAAAGTGGAATGATTTGGACTGTGAATGATAGCATTTAATTAATCCCCAAATCAGTTCAGCTTCAATAATTTGTATACATTATGTTTCATGAGGTCATCTTTGATCTTGTTTTCACAATATTCCTAGAAGACCAGGGTAAAGTTTCTCCCTTTTGTACAAGAAGAAGTTAAGACTCTTTTGAAGACTAAGATTATCTTACTCTACTTTTTCTAATGCTGCATGATTTCTTCTGCATGGAAAAGTCTGTTCATAGTCTATTTTGTATCCAGGAGCCCTCCCAATTTTTTATGACCTCAAGATGACTTTTTCTCAATCTTGCAATGCTTTCTTAGTTTTCTCCTTCTCTCTTTACAGCTAGTATCTTTGATGCCTATGTTCCTCCTGAGGGTGATGCCCGAGTGTCATCTCTTTCTAAGGAAGGACTGGCACAGAGGACTGAGCGATTGAAGAAGAAAGTGGCGTCACAATTGTCGTAGGTATCTGAGACAGCTGGGAGTTAATATTAGAATAAAAATTTCTTGTTGCTGCTTAATCCAGAGAGGCCATCTTGGATTAATTGTGTATAACTCCTTTGATAACTTGACAGTATATTCTTTCCCTGTAATAGACTTAACGTATAATAGTATGGGCATTCTGAATCTTAGCATCTCAGCCTTGACTTGTCGTTTTTGTCACATCATTTAGGAAGTTGACATTGAAGTTTGTAGAACACTTTTTTGATCACATATTTAACAATTTAAAGTAGTAATAAGAGAGAGCATATTTATAAGAGAAATACCTGAGATTTTAAGAGAGTAAGAAAAACCAAAAAGGCCTAGGAAGACAGACCTGTTCTAGGGAGCTAACTGCGCTTTAGTTAAGGAGCAGAAGCCAAAACTGTCTTTTTAAAGAGATTTTCAGTATCTGTCACTCTGGCTCTAACTATATCTAAAGTATAGGCTCTTTGAGGCCATATATAGATTTCTATGCATAAGTGTATTGAGTTAGTGTCAATTCTTCATGTGGCTACAACATTCCTCTAAATACAGATCTTATCATATCAACACCTCTGCCTCAGACTCCTTGTGGCTTCTTATTATCTGAAGAATAAAATATAGATTTCTTCAGTGGTATTCAGGGCTTTTTTAAAAATAATTTGCCTCTTACCTTTCTCTCCACCATTGTCTATTTCATTTTTCTCATCCTAAACTTTAACATTTCTAAAGTAATTGCTAGTTCCTTGACAATTGTTGTGCTGAATCTCTTTGCACATCCTTTCCTTTGTCTGAAAAATTTCTTTTTTCCTCAGGCATTGTGTCTGCTGTTTTTGTTTTTTAAAATATTTATTTATTTTTGGCTGTAATGGCTTCTCTTGTTGTGGAGCACGGCCCTACACCCCACACTACATGTGGGCTTCAGTAGTTGCTGTATGTGGGCCCAATAGTTACGGCTGCTGGGCTCCATAGCACCGTAGCTGTGGCACAGGGGCCTAGTTGCCCTCAACATGTTGGATCTTCCCAGTCAGGAATTAAACTGGTGTCCCTTGCATTGCAAGGTGGATTCTTAACCACTGGACCACCAAGAAAGCCCTGCTTTTTTTTAATAATATACCCCCAGTTCTTCCCTCTCCTCTCCCTTCCCCCTTGGCAACCACAAGTCTGTTCTCTTTGTTTCTTTGTTGTTGTTCAACTGCTAAGTTGTGTCCAATTTTTTGTGTCCCCATGAACTGCAAGACACCAGGCTTCCAGGTCCTTCACTATCTCCCGGAGTTTGCTCATGTCCATTGGGTCAGAGATGCCATCCAACCATCTCATCCTCTATCACCCCCTTTTCCTGCTCTCAATCTTTTTGAGCAGCAGGGTCTTTTCCAGTGAGTCAGCTCTTCGCATCAGGTGGCCAAAGTATTGGAGTTTCAGCTTCAGCATCAGTCCTTCCAGTGAATTTTCAGGGTTGATTTACTTGCTGTCCAGGGGATTCTCAAGAGTCTTGTCCACAAACAAAAGCACCAATTCTTCAGTGTTCAACCTTCTTTATGGTCCACCTGTCACATCCATATGTGACTACTGGAAAAACCATAGCTTTGATTATGTTTGTGTTTTATAGATATGTTTCTTTCTGCCTCTTTTTTTGGCTGCACCACTTAGCATATGGGATCTTAGTATACCGACCAGAGGGATCAAACTTGCACTTCCTGCAGTGGAAACTCAGGGTCTTAACTACTGGACATCCCTGTGTTGTATTTTAGCCTCCACGTATGTGATATTGTATGGTATTTGTTTTTCTCTTTCTGACTTACTTTGTTAAGTATGATAATCTCTAGGTCTGCTTTTAATTTCTGTGTCTGCTTTTAAGCCTTCCCTGACTTTTTTTGGAGTTGCCTTTGTTATAATTATAACTGTATGCTTATTTTTACTATCTCCGGTAACTGTATTCTGATGATCTCCTCTCATGTATTTCTCTCCTGGCTTGCGAACTCTTTGATGGAAGAGTTCATGATGTTGATGAACACAACACTTATTGTCTAGGGGAGGAGACCAGTTACTGATTGTACACACATAATTACAGATAGAATAAAGTATGAGTGCTATGGAAACACAGGACGGGGAAAGATAACTTTCCCCGTCTGGGAGTTCAGAGTAGGCTTCTCTAAGAAAATGACATTTAAAGCTGGGCTCTAAAGGGTTGCTTGGAGTTAGCTGAGTAGAGAAATGTGGTGAGAAATAGCATTCCAGGGAAACAAAACAAGGCTTTGAGGTGAAAAGAGTGTAAAGGAGTTGATTTTGTCAAATGCTTTTTCTCTGATCATTGACATGATAATGTGATATTTGTCCTTTATTGTATTGATATGGTATATTACATTAATTGATTTTTTAGTGTTAAGCCAACCCTGCATTCCTGGGATAAATTCCTCTGGGTTATGGTGTCCCTCATCCTCTTAATACATTTTTGGTAACACTGATTAGATCAGAATTCCCTGTTTACATTATTATAACTATGAAAATGCTGTTGACAGCTGAGTCATGCAGTACATTATTATTACATTTCCTTTCCTGCATAATAGTTTTTTATTTTCCTGGCATTAAGTGTCTTTTTTTCCTCATTTCCTTATAGAACCCCTGGTTGTGTTAATTTTCTCTTACTGTGTAGAAAACATTATTTTATCAGCCTCATCATAAAGAAGAAAGCCCTTCTGGAGCCTTCTTACCTTTTTCAGTCTAGATTGGTCTCTCTTCAGGCTCACTGTACATTGTGGGATTTACTTTTATCATCATCCTGCTAATCCATTTGCCTTGCTCTTATATATATTCCCTGTTTCCTGGATTTTATGTCTTTCTCCTTCATGGTACATTCAGTTATTTTGGTGGTACACATTTCCTCGCAGCTTCCTTAGAAAGAGTGGAAGGTAAATAAATGAAATGTTGCAAGGCTAAGAAAAAGTCTTTCTTTTAGTCTCCCACTTCATTTATAATTTGCCCATAGGCTTCCCTGGTGGTCTAGTTGTTAAGACTTCACGCTTCCCCTCAGGGGGCACAAGTTCAATCCCTGGTTGGAGAACTAAGAACCTGTCATGCTGTGCAGTGTGGCCAAAAAAAATAATTTGCCCAGATATAGAATTCTGGACTGGGAGTCATTTTTTTCTCCATCAAAAATACTCCTCCATTGTCTTTCTAATCTTTCTAACTTCTGATGTTGCTAGTTAGAAGCCTGATGTCTTTCTGACTCTTGAACCTCTGTATGAAACCTGTTTTTTCTTCCTTAGTGCTTATAGGATATTTTCTTTGATGTCAAAATTCCAGAAATTCACTATGAGAAGCTTTGGTTTTTCTTTAGAATTAAGTTAGAAGGCTGAATTTATAGGGCTTGGCACATTCAAAAAATAATTACTGAAAAAAAAAAATTACTGAATAAATGGACAGACATTAATGGAGGTAAAGTAAGCTATTAAGTTATGGAAATTGAATGACATCTTCTTTAAAATGATTCTCATGCTTAATTTTACAGAATCCGGAGGATAAAAGAAAGTGATCCTAATTTTAAAGTAAAGGACTTCCCTGAAAAAGCCCAGGATATCTTCATTGAAGCTCACCTGTGTCTAAACAAGTATGTGAACGCCCTGTCTTATACCCATTATGTTCTCAGCAGCTATTATCCTAGGTGTGTTTTTTTTCCTTCAGGTGAGAATTCTAGAGTGAGAGACCTTCCTCTTTGGGAAATAATTGGAGCCTGGATCTATCCTTGACTTCTCTCACTGCGTCTGGGAATTTTCACCATTTGGTCTGGCTCAGCTCCACTGGCAGGTGTTAGGACTCTACTTAGTGGCAGCTGTTTTCACCCCACCTGATCCCTAACTCATCCTCATCCTTTCTATGTGTCTTTTAGTCACTAAATCGTGTCCAACCCTTTGCAACCCATGGACTCTAGCCCGCCAGGCTTCCGTGTGTTATACTATCTCTCGAAGTTTGGTCAGATTCATGTCCATTGAGTCAATAATGCTATCTAACCTTCTCATCCTCTGTTGTCCTCTTCTCCTTTTGCCTTCAATCTTCCCAGTATCAGGTCCTTTCCAATGAGTTGGCTCTTATCATCAGGTGGCCAACATATTGGAGCTTCAGCATCAGACCTTCCAATGTCTGATTGATCAGACCTTCCAGTCTCTGATTACTCAAGGTTGATTTTCTGTAGAATTGACAGCTTTGGTGTCCTTACATTGCAGTCTAGGGGACTCTCAAGAGTCCTTTCCAGCATCACAATTTGAAAGCATCAATTCTTCAGCACTCACCCTTCTTTATGGTCCAACTCTCACATCCATGCCTGACTACTGGAGAAACCATAGCTTTGACTCCACATACCTTTGTCAGAAAAGTGATGTCTCTGCTTTTTAATACGCTGTCTAGATTTGTCATAACTTTCCTTCCAAGGAGCAAACATCTTTTAATTTCATGGCTACAGTCACTGTCTGCAGTGATTTTGGAGCCCAAGAAAGTAAAATCTGTCACTGTTTCCACTTTTTCCCCTTCTGTTTGCCATGAAGCTATGGGACTGGATGCCATGATCTTTGTTTTTTGGATGTTGAGTTTTAAGTCAGCTTTTTCACTCTCCTCTTTCATCCTCATCAAGAGGCTCTTTAGTTCCTCTTCACTTTAGGCCATTAGAGTGGTATCATTTGCATATCTGAGGTTGTTGATATTTCTCCCAGCAGTCTTGATTCCAGCTTGTGATTCATCCAGCCCAGCATTTCACATGATGTACTCTGCATGCTGCTGCTGCTGCTGCTAAGTCGCTTCAGTCGTGTCTGACTCTGTGTGACCCCATAGACGGCAGCCCACCAAGCTCCGCCGCCCCTGGGATTCTCCAGGCAAGAACACGAGTGGGTTGCCATTTCCTTCTCCAATGCATGAAAGTGAAAAGTGAAAGTGAAGTCACTCAGTTGTGTCCGATTCTTAGCGACCCCATGGACTGCAGCCTACCAGGCTCTTCTGTCCATGGGATTTCCCAGGCAAGAGTACTGGAGTGGGTTGCCATTGCCTTCTCCAGTACTCTGCATAGAAGTACATAAATAAGCAAGGTGGCAATATACAGCCTTCAGTTCAGTTCAGTCACTCAGTCGTGTCTGACCCCATGAGTCACAGCATGCCAGGCCTCCCTGTCCATCACCAACTCCCGGAGTTCATTCAGACTCATGTCCATCGAGTCAGTGATGCCATCTAGCCATCTCATCCTCTGTTGTCCCCTTTTCCTCCTGCCCCCAATCCCTCCCAGCATCAGAGTCTTTTCCAATGAGTCAAGTCTTCGCATGAGGTGGCCAAAGTACTGGACCTTCAGCTTTAGCATCATCCCCTCCAAAGAACACCCAGGGCTGATCTCCTTCAGAATGGACTTACTGTATTCCTTTTCTAGTTTTGAACCAGTCAGTTATTTTCATGTCCAGGTTGTTTCTTCTTGACCTGCATGCAGGTTTCTCAGGAGACAGGTAAGGTGGTTTGCTATTCCCACCTCTGAGAATTTTCCAGTTTGTTGGGATCCACACAGTCAAAGGCTTTAGCTTTGTCAATCAAGGAGAAGTAGATGTTTTTCTGGAATTCCCTTGCTCTCTCTATAAAACAGCAAATTCTGGCAATTTGATCTGTTTCCTCTGCTTTTTCTAAACCCAGCTTGTACATCTGTAAGTTCTCAGTTCACATATTGCTGAAGCCTAGCTTGAAGACTTTGAGCATAACCTTACTAGCATGTGAAATGAGCACAATTGTTTGATAGCTTGAACATTCTTTGGCATTGCCCTTCTTTGGGATTGGAATGGAAACTGATCTTTGCCAGACCTGTGGCCACTGCTGAGTTTTCCAAATTGCTGACATATTGAGTGCAGTGCTTGAACAGCATCATCTTTTAGGATTTGAAATAGCTCAGCTGGAATTCCATCACCTCCACTAGCTTTGCAATACTGAAATCAGATTGACTATATTCTTTGTAGCTGAAGATGGAGGAGCTCAATACAGTCAGCAAAAACAAGATCTGGAGCTGACTGTGGCTCAGATAATGAGCTCCATATTGCAAAATTCAGGCTTAAATTGAAGAAAGTAGGGAAAACAACTAGGTCACTCAGGTATGACCTAAATCGATCCCTTATGAATTATAGAGTGGAGGTGACAAATAGAGTCAAAGGATTAGATCTGGTAGACACAGTGCCTGAAGAACTATGGGCGGAGATTCATAACATTGTACAGGAGGCGGTGATCAAGACCATCCCCAAGAAAAAGAAATTCAAGAAGGCAAAGTTGTTGTCTGAGGAGGCATTACAAATAGCTGAGGAAAGAAGAGGAGTGAAAGGCAAGCAAGGAAGGGAAAGATATACCCAACTGAATACAGAGTTAAAGAGAATAGCAAGGAGATAAGAAGGCCTTTTTAAATGAAC
The DNA here is from genome assembly GCF_019923935.1 of Bubalus bubalis. Classification (NCBI taxonomy): domain Eukaryota; kingdom Metazoa; phylum Chordata; class Mammalia; order Artiodactyla; family Bovidae; genus Bubalus; species Bubalus bubalis. Next base: position 24,105,034 of record NC_059159.1, on the reverse strand, counting down.
AATGCAAAGAGAGGAAAGCAACAGAATGGGTAAGACGAGAGATCTCTTCAAGAATTTGGAGATATCAAGGGGACATTTCATGCAAGTATGGGCACAATAAAGAATAGGAATCATAGAGACCTAACAGATGCAGAAGAGATTAAGGACAGGTGGCAATAATAGAAGAACTATATTTTAAAAAGTTAATGATCGGGGGCGGGGCCGTGAGTGGCATAGAGGAGGTGGAGGCTGTGGTGCTCTGGGCCGAGCTGTGCGGGCCCGAGTGGGGCTTGAACGGGGCCCGGGCTCCTTGAGATACTGCTGCAGGCATGGGTTGGCCAGGACAGTGGTGACTCCCCCCCCCCATACGACATGGACAACTGGAAGCCCAGCCCCCTCATCAAGCCCTTTGGGGCGCAAAAGAAGCGGAGCTGGTATCTTACCTGGACGTATAAACTGACCAACCAGCGGGCCCTGTGGAGGTTCTGTCAGGAGCCGTGCTTTTCCTACTGGTGACCGTCATCGTCAACATCAAGTTGATCCTGGACACACAACGAGCTATCAGCGAGGCCAGTGAAGACCTGGAGCCAGAACAAGACTATGATGAGGCCCTGGGCTGACTGGAGCCTCCACAGCGCAGAGGCAGTGGTCCCCGACATGTCCTGGATGTGGAGGTATACTCAAGCCGCAGCAAAGTGTATGTGGCAGTGGACGGCACCACGGTGCTGGAGGATGAGGCCCAGAAGCAGGGCCGGGGCGTCCAAGTCATCGTCCTCAACCAGGCCACGGGCCATGTGATGGCAAAGCGAGTGTCTGACACCTGTTCACGTCATGAGGATGAGGCGTGGTGCTGTTCCTCCACATGGAGGCAGCTGGCCGAGTGCTCATCTGCACCGTCAGGGACGAGGGCTCCTTCCACCTCAAGGACACCGCCAGGGTTCTGCTGCGGAGCCTAGGCAGCCAGGCTGGCCCTGCCCTGGGCTGGAGGGTCACCTGGGCCTTCGTGGGACGAAGAGGAGGTCCTGTGCTCGCAGAGAAGCATTCTAAGCCACCTGCCCTCTCCTCCTGGGGGGATCCAGTTCTGCTGAAAACAGATGTGCCGCTGAGCTCAGCTGAAGAGGCAGAGTGCCACTGGGCAGACACAGAGCTGAACCGTCGCCACCGCTACTGCAGCAAAGTTGAGGGCTACGGGGGCGTGTGCAGCTGCAAGGACCCCACACCCATCGAGTTCAGCCCTGACCCACTCCCAGACAACAAGGTCCTCGATGTCCCTGTGGCTGTCATTGCGGGGAACTGGCCCAATTTCCTGTACAGGATGCTGCGCTCTCTACTCTCAGCCCAGGGGGTGTCTTCCCAGATAACAGTTTTCATCGATGGCTACTGTGAGGAGCCGATGGAGGTGGTGGTGCTGTTTGGTCTGAGGGGCATCCAGCACACTCCCATCAGCATCAAGAACGCCCATGTGTCTTAGCACTACAAGGCCAGCCTCACTGCCCCTTTCAACCTGTTTCCGGAAGCCAAGTTTGCTGTGGTTCTGGGAGAGGACCTGGATATTGCTGTGGATCTTTTCAGTTACCTGAGCCAATCCGTCCGCCTGCTGGAGGAGGACGACAGCTTGTACTGTATCTCTGCCTGGAATGACCAGGGCTATGAACACACGGCGGAGGACCCAGCAGTGCTGTGCCGTGTGGAGACCATGCCTGGGCTGGGCTGGGCACTCAGGAAGTCCTTGTACAAGGAAGAATTTGAGCCCAAGTGGCCCACACCAGAAAAGCTCTGGGACTGGGACATGTTTATGCAGATGCCAGAACAACGCGAGGCCAAGAGTGCATTATCCCTGACGTGTCCCGATCCTACCACTTCGGCATCGTTGGCCTCAACATGAATGGCTACTTCCATGAGGCCTACTTCAAGAAGCACAAGTTCAGCATGGTTCCAGGTGTCCAGCTCAGGAACGTGGACGGTCTGAAGAAGGACGCTTATGAAGTAGAAGTTCACAGGCTTCTCAGCGAAGCGGAGGTTCTGGACCACAGCAAGAACCCTTGTGAAGACTCTTTCCTGCCAGACACAGAGGGCCACACCTACATGGCCTTTATCCGGATGGAGAAGGACGATGACTTCACAACCTGGACTCAGCTTGCCAAGTGTCTCCGAATCTGGGACCTGGATGTGTGTGGCAACCACCGGGGCCTGTGGAGACTGTTTCAGAAGAAGAACCACTTCCTGGTGGTGGGGGTCCCAGCCTCCCCATACTTGATGAAGAAGCCACCATCAATCACCCCAATTTTCTTGGAGTCACCCACAAAGGAGGAGGGAGGCCCGGGAGCTGCAGAACAGACATGAGACCTTCTCCAGGAACCTGCAGGGCTGGGTACTGTGTACCCCCAGGCAGGCTAGCCCTTTATCCAATCCTGTAGGATTTTGTAGATACTGGTAGGGGCTGGGTCTGGTTTGTTTTTAACATGAGACTTAATTACTAACTCCCAGGGGAGGGTTCCTCTGCTCCAACACCCCTGTTCCTGAGTTGGAGGTCTATTTACTTCCTTGTCAGGAAAGGGCAGGAGAGTACCTGGGAATCACTGGGATCCCTGGGCAGCCCATCCTGCCCTTTGCATACTTCCTCCTCCCAGGCCTGACTCAGAATCTAAGGTATTTATTGACTGTCCTGAGGGCCTTGGAAACAGCTGAAGCTTGGAGGGCCTTGATTCTTGTTTTTTTGGACTGGGGTGCTGCCCTGAGGGTGGGGCAGGCTCTTACTCAGGAAACTGCTGTGCCCAACCCATGGACAGGCCCACCTGGTGCCGACCTGCTGACGCAGACTCACTCAGAGACCCTCAGACACTGAACCAGGCCTCTTCTCAGCCTCCTCTTTGTCCAGATTTCCAAAGCTGGATAAGGTGGTCATTGATTAAAAAAGGAGAAAAGCTAAAAAAAAAAAAAAAAAAAAGTTAATGATCGAGATAACCATGATAGTGTGGTCACTCAGGTAGAGCCAGATATCCTGGAATGTGAAGTCAAGTGGGCCTTAGGAAGCATTACTTCAAACAAAGCTAATGGAGGTGATGGAATTCCAGCTGAGCTATTTAAAATCTTAAAAGATGATGCTGTTCAAGTCTTGACTCAATGTGTGAAGCAATTTGGACCACTCAGCAGTGGCCACAGTTGGGTTGCTATTTTGTTATTGGGTTGCAGGAGCTCTTTATGTGTTCTGAATAGTAATCCCATGTCAGATATATGCTTTATAAATATTTTCTCCCATTTCATGGGTTTTTCCTTTCTTGGTAGTGTACTTTGAAATAAGAACGTTTTAATTTTTGTTAAGTCCAAGTTCCATGTGTTTTCTTTTGTTGTCTGAATTTTTACTGTCAAATCTACAAATCATTGCCAAATTCAGTGTCATGGAATTTTTCCCTAATGTTTTCTTCGAAGAGTTTTATAGATTTGGTTCTCACATTTTGGTCTTTGATCCCTTTTGAGTTAATTTTGCGTATGCTGTAATGTAAGCATCTGACTTCATTTTTTTTTTTTTTTAATAATATCACCTATGTATTTATTTGTTTATTTTGGCTGTGTGTGCTGGATCTTTTGTCGCTGTGCTCGGACTTTCTCTAGTTGCACCCAGCCAGGGCTACTCTTTGTTTAGGTGCATGAGCCTCTCGTTGCAGTGGTGTCTTCTGTTGCAGAGCGAAGGCACTAGGCACGCCGGCTTCAGCACCTGGGGCTTGAGGGCTATAGAGAATGGGCTCAGTCGTGGCACACAAGGTTCATTGGTCCCAGGCATGTGGGATCTTCTGGAACCAGGGATTGAACCGGTGTTCCCTGAATTGGCAGGCGGATTCTTAACCACTGGACCACTAGGGAAGTCCCAGTGATATAGCTTTCTGATTCTCTTCTTTCGTTTTCTATAGATTTTTTTAAAACTTATATTCTTAATGGTTACTTTGGGGATTAGAATTAGTATTTTAACCATCTAGTTTGGATAATATCAAAGTTTCAATAGTGTACAAGCAGTCTGCTCCTTCCCCTTTGCATTGTTACTGCCGCTGATTATATGTTTATACACTATGTGCCCATAACATAGATTTGTAACCGATGTTTTATGCATGTGCCTTTTAAATCAAATAGGAAAAAAATGAGGAATTACAGATCAGAAGGACAGGAATACTGGCCTTTATGTTTACCTATATAGTAACCTGTACCAGTGCTGATTGTTTCTTCTTATTGCTTTAAGTTACTGTCCAGTGTCCTTCCATTTAGGTCTGAAAAACTCCTTGAGTATATCTAATAGGACAGATCTCCTGGTAATAAACCCTCCCAATTTTTGTTTATCTGAAAATATCTACAATTCTCCTTCATTCTTTTTTCTTTCTCTTTTTTTTTTCTTTTGCCATACCTCATGGCATGTGGAACTTCCCTGACCAGCGATTTAACCCATGTCCCATGAAATGGAAGTGCATTAACCACTGAGCCACCAAGGAAGCCCTCTCCTTCATTTTTAAAAGATAGTGTTTCTATCTATAAAATTCTTAGTTGACAGATTTTCTTTTAGGCCTTTAAATATATCATCCCACTGCCTTTTGGCCTCCATAGTTTCTGATAAGAAACCAACTGTAACCTTTTTAAGGTCCCTGGTATGTGACAAATTACTTCTCTTCTTTTGCTTTTAAGATTTTGTCTCCTGGTTTTGACACTTGCGCTGTACTGTGTCTCAGTGTGGATTTCTTTGAGTTCATTCTGCTTGGAGTTTGTGGAGTTTCTTGGATATGAACATTCATTTCTTTTACCAGATTTGAAATGTTTTCAGCCATTCTTTCTATTCTTTCTTTTTTTGGCTACACTATGCATTATGCGGGAACTTCCCCGGCCAGGGATTGAACCTGTGCCCCCTGCAGTGGAAGCACAGACTCTTTTAACCACTGGACCCTTAGGGAAGCTCCTTCAGCCCTTATTTCTTCAAATGTTTTTTTTTTTGCCTCCTTTCTTTTCCTTCTAGGACTCCTGATATGTGTGTTCATTCACTTCACAGTGTCCTGCAGGTACCTCAGGCTCTACTCATTTTTCTTCATTGTTTTCTTCTTTTTGCTCCTTAGATTAGATACTTTCAATAGTTTTATCTGCAAGTTATGGGGCTCAGCTGGTAAAGAATCTGCCTGCAATGCAGGAGACCTGGGTTCGATCCCTGGGTTGGGAAGATCCCCTGGAGAAGGGAAAGACTACCCACTCCAGTATTCTGACCTAGAGAATTCCATGGACTGTAGAGTCCATGGGGACGCAAAGAGAGGGAAACAACTGAGCAACTTTCACTTGCTCCTTAGATTGGATGCTTTCAATAGTTTTATCCTCGAGGTAACTGATCCCGTGTTTCTTCCTACTCAGATCTGCTGTTCAGCCCCTGTAGTGAATTTTTTTTAAGTCTTTATTGAATTTGTTACCTTATTGCTTGCTTTTTTTTTTTTTTAATGTGTTGGCTTTTTGGCCAGGAGATATGTGGGATCTTAGCTCCCCAACCAGGAATTGAACCTGCACCCCCTGCTCTGGAAGGTGAAATCTTAACCACTGTACTGCCAGGGAAGTCCCTAACCCCCATAGTGAATTTTTAATTTCTTTCACTGTATTTTGCAGTTCTAGAATTTGTTTGGTTCATTTTCATAATTTTTATCTCTTTACCGATGTACTTACTTCGTAGATTGTTTTAGAATTTCCTTTAGTTCTTTTCGCCTGGTTGCCTTTATCTCAATGAGCATGTAGGACAGTTGATTTAATGTCTTTGGCTAATAATTCTAATGTCTGGGCTTCCTCAGGGATGGCTTCTGTCAAAAATTTTTTCCTGTAAGTGGGCCATAGTTTCATGTTTCTTTGTATACTCTGTAACTTTTTGTTGAGAGTTGGACATTCTGAGTATCATTATGTGGTAACTCTGAAAATCAGATTGCTCTGCTCCTCAGAAATTGCTGACTTTGTTGATTAGTGCCGCTGCCATCCATTTGTGACTTTGCCAAACTAATACTGCTAAGTGTGTATTCTTTGTTGCGGGTAGTAGTCAGTGAAGTTTCCGTTCCATTATCTCTGCAGTCGGCCAGTGACCTGGCAAAGATTTCCTAAATTGTCTGACTGAATAAAAACAAAATAGGTGTTCTTTTCCCTTTATCCCTTTATATCTGTTGATGGGAAAAGCTGCTGCAGCCAGCAGGGCTGAAACCGTGGCATGGTTTGTGCTGGTCTCTCTGCCATCCAGCAGATTGACCAGAATGTGCAAACTCAAATTTTGGAGGGGAAGGTCCCTGCTGCCTGCCCAAGTACCAGCCACCCACTCCAGAACACAGACCACTCCCACAGTCATGGCAGGGCTGAGGGAAAGGGGAGGGCAGGTGGTTTGTACATGTTCTTAAATCCAGGCTCATTGGCTTCTCCCTTCATCAGGCACTCCCCTGGTTGTTATAAGTATCCAGAGTTCTGAGATTTTGCTTTTCTTATTTATCAGTTATTTCAATGAAGGGACCCACCCCTAGTGCTTCCTGGTCTGTCGTTTTGCTTGATGTCTGTGTCTGTTGATTTTGCTAGATTGATTCCAGGTCTGTTTTGTAGTGTTGATGATGGAGTGTGTTTGTTCTGAGGGAATTGCAGACAACCTAAGTTATGAATATGCTCCCAGAGAGGTTTTCTCTGTGTGTTTCTGCCAGATCCTCTAGGGATAGCATTGGCAAGGTGTTAGTTTTTATGTTAATTTCTTAGTTTAGGAATTTTTGCATCATAGAGATACTGTAAATTTTGTGTCTACATCTGAGTATAATGTGTACTTAGGGCTTTAATTTTTCAGTTTTCATGGGGTTTTTTGGTTGCTGTTGTTTGTTTTTTAGATTTTTTTACCCCTGCTCAGAGGTCTAGACAGAGGGAAGCTTTGTCTCTAGGTTGGTGGGCTGTTTTTCTAGTTTCCTTTTCCTGCAGCTGCCAGACTCTTTTGAGGGTCACAGCTTTATACAGGGATTTCAATTCCAACTCCCTGTCCTTCCAACATCCTGGGTTTTAGGAAAAGTCAAGCTCTAGCCATCAGATCCAATTTCTGGATCCCTAAATCATCTCTTACCTGGTTCTGGTATCAGGTTATGTTCTTTCATTCTACTTTTAATTCCCTCTTCCTCTTTGGCACCTATGGACTTAACTTCCTTTCTCGTGTACTAGGCTAGAGATTTAAAAATGTGTGTGTGTCTGTGTTTATTATATTCTGTCCAACCTTTCTGGATGTTTACAGTGGGAGGGTAAATTTTATTGCAAACTTACTTATAGGATAAGTTCTATTACAAAATACTGAGTCAGCTCATAAAAGGGGGAGTTTATTTCTACTGAAGATTTCTAGGCCAAGATAGTGATGAGGAAGAATTCATTCGGAGGTGCCAGGTGTGGTGGCTGTGGCATCTGTCACCACAACTTGGTCTAGTCTAGTCTAGAGCTACAGTGAGGGGAAATGACTCAGAGTCTTTTTTATTTGGAATAGAAGTGGAAGTGAAACAGAACTAACCTATCACCCACTCTGGCATTATAGACACAGTTTTTCAAAGAGCAAGACTTTAACCACTCAGGAAGTGTTAAATTGCAGAAGATAGAAAAAAAAAAGAAAAAAGGCAACAAAAAAAATAAATTGCAGGAGAAAGTCATGAATGTGTATCTGAAAGAAACTAATCTGTGGTCTTAGGTTTACTTGAAGCCTACTTCAGTTAGGAACCCTCCTAAAATCTTACATCTACAGGAGCTTGGGTTTGTTGTCTCATTTTCTTCCTGAATAGAATCAGCATAACTTGGTCACTCTGGCGGCCACAAAGATGGGATGGAGGGACAGTTTGTGTGGAAAGGACCAGAAATGACAAGTCGTTATCTTTTACTTTTTCTAAACCTTAAGCTTTTTATTTTGTATTGGAGTATAGCCATTTAATGGAAGCCGTTGACTTCCTTGGTGGCTCAGACAGTAAAAGCATCTGCCTGCAATGCAGGAGACCTGGGTTGGATCCCTGGGTCAGGAAGATCCACTGGAGAAGGAAATGGCAACCCGCTCCAGTACTCTTGCCTGTAAAATCCCATGGACGGAGAAGCCTGGTAGGCTACAATCCATGGGGGTCGCAAAGAGTCAGACACGACTGAGCGACTTCACTTTCTTTCCATAGCTGTTTAACAGTGTTGTAGTGTCAGATGAACAGTGAAGGGACTCAGCCATACTGGTTATCTCTTGGCTGGGTTCAAGGATGAAAGTGTAAGAAATAAGACTAAGCAGTTGGTATTGATGATGTATCCATGGTAAGAGGAGATAAGTTGAGCTTTTGATTGTTGTTTGTGCTGAATCTTGTTCCAGCTTAGAACAGAAATCAGTCCCCATGTCCCAGTGAGGGTCTCTTACCCATCTCAAGGATATCTAGTAATTTCAGAGAAATTTCTTTCTGCTCCTGAGATTCAAACACAGCTTTGCACTGCTTTTAGAGCTCATGGTTTTCTGAGAAATCATGTTATTCTTCATCTTTGTATTTCTAGGACTTAGTATATTACCTGGCTTATAGTAGGTGTGCAGAAAATATTTGTAAAAATGAAGGGAATGGTTTTCCATTTTCAGGGCCATTTTCAACTTTCATATAGAGTATCATAAAAGCAGTACTCAGTGATACAAATTTCTTTCCTTTTTAGCTCAGACCATGACCGACTTCATACCTTGGTAACCGAAAACTGTTTTCCGGTAGGTTTTCATCTTCCTTAGAATTGTGGGATGCCTGAGTAGACAGATTCTAGATAGCACCTCAGCTTTCTTAAGGATCAGTTTTGAGAGTACAGGAAGTTTAAGGCAAAAGGCCGAAGTTCATTATGTTTGGCTGCATGGTAGTGACTTGATATGGAGTCTGGTAAAGGCCGTGCAGTTGCAGATAGAGGAGGTCCCTGAGCAAGCAGTACTGAGACTACAGATCCTGAGGGGAGGGGATGGTCACATTAGGCCAGCCCTGCACATGCCTGGGCTACAATAAAGGACTTAACCAGTGTGCTTGAGGCTTACACTGTGTGGTAACCAGGGTGCTAGGTACTCTGGGAGACTCCTGACAATGAGGACTTTGTGGTTTAGTTAGAAGTTCAAGAATAAGAATTTCAGTTGCTCCCAGTTCTGCCTCATCTCCCCAGGCACAAGTATAGCTATCCTAGTCTAAGCAGGTTATTAGCCTTTATAAAAGTCTATAAAATTCCTATAAAAACTGCCGAAAGGTAAGAGGAGAAAAACAAATGTGCAGCCAACAGAAATGCATGCAGTAGAGAGCAGATTATGAAAGTGTGTGTGGGGGTAACATATGAGGTCAGCTGGCAGTTTGGAATGAGGTCTTCATTGATTTGGAGAAGGGTCCTCCAGGTGGTAATTGGCTCTTGAGTCATGATTTAGAAATGAAAAGAGAGTTGTTGTAAGGTGAGCTGAAGCAATAGCTTAAGCAAAATTTAGAAAAGTGAGAGAAAATAAGCACCAGAGCGCATTTGATGGGAAACGTTGCATGTTGACGGTGGCATTGCAGGAAGAGGAAGCATGGAAATAAGCACCCATTTCCCTAAGGGGGCGGGGGGTGCGGGCAGGAATCCAGTTGAACTCTTCTCTGCCCTCAGGACATGGTCTGGGACCTCAAATATAAGACTGTCCGCTGGAGCTTCGTAGAATCTTTAGAGCCACCCCAGGTGGTGCAGGTTCGCTGTTCGAGTCTGGTGACCCAGAGCAACGCGTATGGCCAGGTCACCGTCCGCATGCACACCCGGCAGGTAGAGGCACCAGTCTGCTTTCCTCCCAGCTTTTCTTTACTCTCAGGTTGAGCACCTACCTCTGAGTCCTGGGTATAGCTACCAGGACTGTGAGCTCTAAGGAAAGGCTCGCCATGGTCTTTCTTGGCTTGTCACTTCACCCTTCCCACTGCTGTATGTTAGCTGTGAACACAGGTGTGGGGATATTACCCCCTCCCCTTCCTGGGATCCCTCCTACCTCCTTCCACTCCCTCCACCCTGACCGCCCTCCCCACCCAGTCAAAAACCCTCTAAGAGTAAAGTGTCAGTGGTTGATCAGTTAGTCTGGATTCAGAATTAAACAACTCTGAGGACTAACCAACTTGATGTGCTTTCATCTTTGCAGACTCTGGCCATCTATGACCGGTTTGGCCGGTTGATGTATGGACAGGAAGATGTGCCCAGGGATGTCCTAGAGTATGTTGTCTTTGAAAAGCACCTGGCGAATCCCTATGGCAGCTGGAGAATGCATGGCAAGATCATTCCCCCATGGGCACCCCCTAAGCAGCCCATCCTTAAGGTAAAGCAGCTCACACGGTTTAAGGTGTGCTAAGTTGCTTGAGTCTGATGTCCAGCTCTTTGCAACCCCATGTACTGTAGCCCACCAGGATCCTCTGTCCATGGGATTATCCTGGGAAGAATACTGTAGTGGGTTGCCATGTCCTCCTCCAGGGGATTTTTCCCACCCAGGAATTGAACCCCCCGCATCTTACGTCTCCTGTATTGGTGGACGGGTTCTTTACCACTAGGGCCACCTGGTTTAAGACGTGGCATCCTCAGCCACTCCTGTTGGGCACCTCCTAGTGGAGAGGGAGGGTCATGCAGCCCCAGGAAGAGGAATTCTTTGGGGATGGGCCTGGAGGCAGGCCTGAATCTCTTGGGTAAACCGTGGACTTGGATAATAGATAACTCAGCTTCCTGCTCTTTTAGACGGTGATGATCCCTGGGCCCCAGCTGAAACCTGGGGAAGAGTATGAAGAGCTGCAAAGAGAGGCCCATAAGCCTCAGCTAGCGTGACGGCAAGAATGACTCTTGGGGTGAAGCATGGGTGATGAAGCAGCTGGAACCTGTGAAGTCTGGGTGTCCGGAAGCTGTGAAGTCACCTGTCTTTCTTCACGCTGTAGAAAGAACTGCCTTTGTTCTCTCTTACCCTGCTTGGGACTTTTAAGCAGTCTTATCCTCAATAACAACTGCTGCTGGTTGGGCCCTGGTGGGTTGGTTCTATGCACAATGGCTCTGCTTCTTTTTTTCCATCTTAAATCTAGTTTCTAACTCCAGATGAAAGATGGTATGTTTCAGAGAACATGATACCAGCTTGCCCATAGCAAGAACTGTCAGGAGCAAACTGGCAGGACTTTCTAATTACAGGGCAGGGATCAGAGTTGGAAATAAAACACTTATCAAGTATTAGACAAATTGTGGTGGGTTCTCTACATTTCTCCTGGTTCAGGCTGGAAGTGGACAAGTCTTCAGATGGTAGACATGGAAGTTAACTATGACTGATGTGACTTATAGGAAATCCAGACTTGAGAAAAATAATTAGTGTTTATAAAAGTGATGTCATTTAAGAGGGTCTCTTCTCATACACTGATTCACTAAATCAGTATCTGTATTTCACAAATGAATGTAAATCCAAAGAAATCATTTAGTCCTCAGCTTTTAGATTTTGTTCTTAATTATCGACTGTATCCTGATGTAATCCCAGGAGGCATTGGTAGAGGCAGGGGCCATGGAAGTGTGGATACATTTGGGAAATTCATCAGTAAGACTTGGTTCCCTGATTTCTAGCACCTTTTGGAGATAGTGACTATTTTTGCAGCCCAAATTTGGAGGCAAAGATTCCAGGATATGAACCTGTGGAGAGGGAAACAGCCCAGCCCCTACTTGTGCCTTAGCTCCAGCTGGAGGAGGATGTAGGACTTCACATGCTTATGTCCTGGGTCATCTGAGGTGTGACAGGGAAGTCACTGTCCCAGCAGCAAGCTTGGCTTATAGCACTGTTACACTGATCAGCCCATGAGGTTTCCCCTTAAAAATTAGAACCTTATTTCTCATATTTCTGTTTTTTAAGTCTAGAGTTTTCTTTTAAGGAGTTTATCACTTGGCTAAGGATTAATCTGTTCTGACCTTGAGAGTAGAGTCCAAAGAAATGAATCAGGTTGAGAACAACCTGACTCCTCTCTGTAAAGCTACCATCTCAGCAAAGCAGCAAACAGACCAGGCCTCACTAGGGAGAACTAAGGTTTTAATAACAGCTGCCAAGTGCAGACCACAGAAACGAGATGTGTATGCTTAGGGGAGAGGCAGCACTAGCGGGTTAATCCAAAGCAGCCACTCTCATCATGCTACTTAGTCTCAACCCTTTTGGCTTAAAAATGTACATCAGTTTCCAGCATTGCTGCCCAAGTGAGGTTTGGTCATATCCTATTTGCCTGAGCCCCAGATTAAGGCAAAATGAGAAGGGAAGTGCTTTCAGTAGGATCCACAGCTGTGGGGGGGGTGGTGGCTGTGTGGAGTAAGGGAGAGGCAGTCCTGGGTGGGACAGGGAGCAGAGAAAGCACACTTAATGACCAAACAGCATTTTGATTTCTATGAAAATATTTAAAGCTTTCAAATAAGCTTATTTCACCTCACTCCCCTAGAGCTGTCTCAGGGGTCTGTAGATAATCCTAAATAGCAGCTAAGCAATAGCTGCCACCAGGGAGCCAGAGGATAAGTGCAGTTTTCATTTCCCTTTGGGGTCAAATCCAGCTGAGCGGATGGCCCAGATGTACAGGATTGGCTCGAAGGGCTGGGCAGAGACCATCTGCAGTGCTAGCCATGTAGCTGGACACTGGCTGAGAATTAGCCAGACCGCCCCTTAGTCTCTAAGGCTGCAGTGTGGCTACCTTGGACTTTTCCTTACCTGTCTACTATTAATGTTTAGAAATGTTGAAAAAATAAATTTACCATAACAAATAAGCTAGAAACAACTACAATGGTCAAGAAAGCATTCTTTATTTTTTCCCCATGGCTTATTTCACAGCCATGATTACAGGGACGACTTTTCTGTTCCCAGCTAGTCCATTCTCAGTGGGATTGTTTTGAGGTGCAGAATTTCCATTGGTTCAGAAGCTATGAGGGCTTCCCAGGTGGCTCAAGGGAAGAGAATTCTTGCCAATGCAGGAGACACAAGAGATGCGGGTTTGATCCCTGGCTCAGGAAGATTCTCAAGTAGGAAATGGAAACCCACTCCAGTATTCTTGCCTGGAAAATACCATGGACAGAGGACCTGTTGTTCTACAGTTCACGGGGTCATGAAGAGTCGGATACAACTGAGTATACACACACACAGAAGCTGCGAGGCTGAGACTTCAGCCCAGAGCAAGAACACACTTTAATTACTGCTCTGGAAGCCTGGGGAAGGGCTCCTAGGTAAGAGGGAGAGCTTAGATAGGGAACAAGGATGTCTGGTCTCTGCAAGTGGGTTATTCCATGCTTTCTCCTCCTTTTTGGACATGGAGCACTTTTGCTACTTTCTGCGAAGCCCTGTAGCTGCCCAGAATATTTTATTTACAAGCAAACTTTTTTTTCCCATTGGGTATTTGGTTGCCTTTTGTCTTTTTTCCTCCTTGTGAATGGCATCAGTATCTGTCCAGTTAGAAGGTGGATCCCAGCCCAGCTCTGCCGTGTTTACTCTGCCGATTTCCAGCCCCTCACCTCTGCCAGATCTGGGATGTCTGTGACCAGTGTTTTTCTCCTTTCTCATTTCCCTTTGGTAGTATCACCTATTTCCAGCACTCTTGTTATCTAGGACCGCTTAAGTAAGAGTAGCCTGAATTGGCTTGAAAGAATGGAACAAGAAAGAGCTCCCTAAGAAAGGAGGCTTTGTACTTAAGGATGCCCTTTCCCTGGCTGTTGGGCTCTAACCTGCCCCCACCACGAATCTTTCTGAGGGCAAGTACGGTGCTGGCTGTCAACAGGACCTCCTTTCTTGCTCAAGCTTCTTGGGAAAGAGACTGATGTGGGCCTCTTGTTACCGAGCAGGTAAGCTGGAGTGGTTCTTGTCTCAGAACCAGAAATTCCCCAGGCTCCCATTGCATTTGACAACAGAGAGGAGTCCCTTCGATGACAGTACTGAAAGGCTAGGAGAATGAGGCAGAGGGGTGAACTCTGCAGACTGTCAAAAGATGGGGCAGGAAGAAGGGAAGGCCATCTGAGAAGGCTAGCAAGAGGCATGCTTCTTCAACTGTGAGACAGTGTCTGGAAAGGAGAACCCTCCCTCGGCCTGCGCGGGCAGGACCTGGAGCTGTTTGCCTTTCCCTTTACGCTCTCTGTCTGTTACGTTGCTTTGGATGCCAGATGTTGATATGGACGTAAATGCGCTTGATTGACTCTACTTCAGCAGTCAAGCAGGGCAGGTAAGAGGATCAATAGAGCAGAAACTGGGGGTCCAAAGTCAAAATGACAAGATCTTTAAGGCATTACAGGGACCTTTTTTGAGCCATTTAAGTTTTCCTCCTGATTTGCCTTTGAACTTGACAAGTAGCTTCTAAACTTACTGTGGTGACCTTTTATAATCTTCAGCCTCTATGTTGCCAATGCCTTGAGTGGTTTAGTTTCTTCTCAAAAAATATCCCTGGCAGACTTCAGAGAAGAATGTGTCTACCTTTGTGAAAGTGTGGGCTGGGTACAGCTGACTCCCTTTTGTCATTAACATTAGCTTTACTAGTGATGTCACAGATGGCTTGTGTTGAGTACTCTAGCTGGATGGGAGGATTAATTAGAAGCAGAAGGTCTGGCTCTTGTCCTCTGGTGCAGGAAGGAGAACTGGAAGTAAAGAGAGGCTGGTACTTCCTTTTGGAGTCTGAGTTGCACCCTTCTTGTACAGTTTGCCTTTGGAATGAGTTGACTTCTGGCCTTCTTGGATAGGGAAAGTGGCCAAGTTTGTGAAAGGGAAAGGAAAGGGAAAGTGGCCAACCGACCTTTAGGTTGTTTCAGTTTTTTGGAAACACCTACAATTTGGAAAGAACCTTGACTGTTCTGAAAGCTAGCCACCCAGTGTATGACCTCACCGATGCAGTTGTTACTCCCAGTCCCAAGGATAGACAGTTGGAGGGGTGAGTTCTTCAAGTTGAGTTTCAGAAGCTACTTCTTGGTCTTCAGTTATGGAAGAAGACTTCTGAGTCATAGCTTCTTGGAGGGTTGGCTCTGGGGCTAAGCTGGTCCTCGGCCCAGGTTCTGAAGGGACTTGGAGTTCTCTGACACCCTCCAGAGTAAAGGTGCTGGCTGGCTTGTTCACTTTGGGGTGGGGGCTTTTGCTGTCTGGAAGGAAGCTACCCAAAGGTCTCTGGACTAAAAGGCATGGTGGGTTCTCAGGGGCTGTGGGGCAGAGCATTTGCTTCTGAGTTGCTGTTAAAGCCAGGAGACCAGATTCCTCAGATGGGGCTCCAGTTCCCTCCCAGAGACATGTGTCGATGTCTGCCATGGTGCCTGTTATTTTATTTCCTTCGGGATCTGTGACTTCCCATTGACACAGCTCTGCCACCCGGCTCCCCATACTGCTTGCTCCATGGGGACTGTCTTTGGGTTGGTCCGTGGCTGGAGCATCTGGCTGAGGAGAGAGCCCTTCTGACCTTGTGCCTTCCCAAGGGCAGATTGCCTCCATCTCTCCGCTGACTTTTACTTCTTCTGAAGAGTGT
The DNA here is from genome assembly GCF_019923935.1 of Bubalus bubalis. Lineage (NCBI taxonomy): Eukaryota > Metazoa > Chordata > Mammalia > Artiodactyla > Bovidae > Bubalus > Bubalus bubalis. The sequence goes on along the minus strand of NC_059159.1, from coordinate 24,089,588 downwards.
TCTTCAGTCCCTCCAGAGTCTTCCTTTTGCAGGAACATTTCTCTTTGCCCTTGAGATTCTCTGTCCACCTCTTGTTCACATCCCCCTTTCTCTGCTGTTTCTTGGCTCACCTCCCAAGGGCAGATTTCTGTTTTCTTATCAGGGGGAGCTTCTTGCGCTTCCTGTGGGCCCGCTACGCTGGCCCCCACACTGCCTGCTGCCTTGGGACTTTCTTTGCTACTCTCGGAAGCTTGTGGGGCTGGTTCCTGCTTTCCATCTGCCCTCTCAGGCTTTTCCTGAAGGGCCACAGCTTTGTGCTCTGGTTTTTCTGGGGCTTTCCCCTTCTCCTCTTGAGTTTCCTCATCTCCATCCTGCCTTGACACCCCTTCCTCAGGGGTTCTTTCAGTCACTTCCCAGGGACAAGTCTCAGCTTTGGCACCGCTGTCAGGTTTGGGAGCGTCCATGGCGGAAGCGTCCCACGGGCAGACCTTAGCGAGCCTGTCCCCAGCGCTGGGCAGTGTCTGCGAGCCGGCTTTAGGTTGGTCAGGGCACTGACTATGTGGGTGGGAGGAGGAGTCCCTGGGGGCCGTGCTCTCCTGGAGATGGACAGGTTGTAGTTCACTGCTCACTTTTTCCCCATCTTCAGCAGTGACTTCTGCTTTTTCTGGGGCTACATGTTCTGGGGAGGAGTCCATCTTTGGGTCTTGCGTCAGGCCCCCTTTCTCTGCTGCTTCATCACTTATTTCCAGGGAGGGCTCCTCTACCCCTCTGCTGGACACGTCTGAGACCTCAGGGGCCTGAGCAGAGGGTGCCCTCAAGTCCTTCTCCCAGGGACACACAGCTTCCTGCTCTTGACTCAGTTGTGTTTCCCATTTCCATCTGTCTTCTCCCAGGGAGGTGAGTCTCCCCTTTTCTAGCATTTTCTCCCTCTGCCCCACTGAGTCAGTTCTCATCTCTTGTTCTAATTCCTTCCCAGGGGCTCCTTCATCCACCTCCCAGGGACAGACCTTGACTTTTTCACTAGTAGGTGCTCCCTCCGCTTCCCAGGGACATACCTCCAGTGGTCTGCACCCCGCACGGTCCAGCTCCTGGACCCCAGGTTTTGGCTTGTCAGTGCCCAGAGTGTCTGAATGCCAAGAGGAGCCCCCTGGATCCATGCTCTCCCAGGGGCAAGCCCATTCCCGCTCCTGGGCCTGCCTCTCTGGAGTAGCAACAGCTCTCTCACTAGGTCCAGAATCTGCAGAAGGCTTACTCGTTTTGCTTGAAAATTGCCTAATGGCCTCCATTCCCAAAGCCCTTCTCTCCCCAGCTCCAGCACTCACCTCCCAGGGACAGACCTCTGCCTTCTCGGCAGGCAGGGTTTCCTCCGCCTCCCAGGGACAAATCTCAGCAGTTTTGCTTTCCACACTGCCAGACATCTGGAAACTGGCTTTGGGTCCACCTGTGTCTTGAAGACCAGGTTGTGGGGTGAAGCTGACAGGGTCCACACTCTCCCAGGGACAGACTGCTTCCTGCGTTGGCATCTGTTCCTCAGGCTTTGTCCAACTTGGGCTAGCTTTGATGCCTGATGTTTCAAGCATCTTCTCCTTGTCCTTTTGAGATTCTCTTCCTTTTGGTGCCTGCCCTGATGTCCAGTCCTCTGTCGTTCTCTCATTCACCTCCCAGGGACAGACTTCTGCCTTGGCAGGTGTTGCTCCCTTTCCCTCTGACCTGAGATCTGGTGGACAGACCTGCGCTGCTCTACTTCCTTTATTGCTGAGGAGTTGGCCATCAGCTTTGGATGAGGAATTGTCTAGATGTGGGCCAGAGTGCCCAGCAGCTGTGCTTTCCCACGGACACACTGACTCCTGCTGTTGGCTAAGTTTCTGCACTGCTTTCCCAGTCCATCTCCCCATCTCTCCAAAGCTCCCTGTTCTGGAGGTGTCCCACTTTTCCTGGGGAGATTTGCCACCTGGCCCCTGACTCAGCATTTCCTTCCCTACTACCTCATCACCCAGCTCCCAGGGACAGATCTCTGCCTTCCCAATGGCAGGAGTATCTCCTGCCTCCCATGGACAGACTTCAGTGATGCTACTGCCCAAACTCCCTGAGCAACCAGGGATTCCTGGGGCCTGAGTAGAAACCACTGAGGGGCCCCGGAAATCTGTCCTTTCCCACTGACAAAGAGACTCCAAGCCTTCACCCAGTTTCTGTTCTTTCCAGAAGATTGTTTTCTTGGGGGTTTTCTGCTTTTCCTGGGGGAGTTTCTTTACTCCCTCCTGGGATGGTTTCCCTGTCTGTCCTTCACTTGCCTCCCAGGGACACAGCTCTGCCGTGGTGATGTCAGATGTACAAGCTCCTGGGCCAGCGGCTTCCCACTGATGCGTCTCCACCTCTCTAGGCTCCACACTGCCCACTGCCTCAGACCTGCCCCTGGTTCTGTCCAAGTCCTGAGGGGCTGACCCAGGAGACACACCCCCAGGATCAGCACTCTCCCAAGGACAAACTGCCTCCTGACCCCTGACCAACCTCTCTGGCTTTTTCCGAGCCACAACAACCACATCTTTGGGCTCGGATTTTCCTGAGGCTTTCTCCTTCTCACCTTGGGAGGCATCTAGATACTGCCGTAGGGCCTCCTCCTCAGGGACTCCACCCACCTCCCAGGGGCAGATTTCAGCTTTGTTGCTAGTATCAGGCTGACACAGTTCTGACTCGGTGACTTCCCAGGGGCACACTTCTGTCACCCTGGGGTCAGCACTGCCCAGGGGCTGGAGGCCAGCTTTGGGTAGTTCCCGCCACCCCACAGGAGCTTCTTTTGCTTGCTTAGCATTTTTGTCCCCAGCTGTGCCCTGCCTGAGTTGCCTCAGTGTGGCAGGGCCTGTTTTACCTGCTCTCTCAACCTTCCCCTCCCCTAGACACTGGGAAGTCCTCCTGCCTCTGTCTTCTTGTTCCCTGCTGCCGTCCCGGTGACAGACTTGGAGCATCCTGCTGGTGTGAGCATTCTGTTGGTTCTGGAGGGACTCTTCGTCATCACAGGGGCCAAGTGCCGCCTGCTTACTCACCCCCTTGGGCCGGCCTGGCCTGGGAGATCTGGGGCATGCCCCCACGCCCTCTCCAGAAGCTCGGCCCTTCTCCTCCTTAGGACTCCCTTCCCCGCTCTCCTTCTCCCTGTGTGTGCTCCGAGAACGGGTCAGAGCTTTGATAGCCAGGCCCAGACTGCGCATGGAACCCTGCTGGACAGGGGTCTTGAGGCTGTGGGATTTAGAGAAGACCTTGGGCCTGTTCTCATCCTCCTCAGTTTCCCCCTGGAGACGCCCATCCTCTGTGTCCATCCCATTCTCCCCAGGCCCCCTCTTCTCTACTGCCATAGAGAGGGCCCTCCAGAGACGGGCCCGAGCTGGGGCGTGAGATGGGTTGCCTTGCTCTGGCCCCGAGGGGCCTTCCTGAGCCACATTTTCTTTCTTCACCGGCAGTTCTGCATTCTCCCACGGGCAGATGTAGGTAAGTAGGTTGGGGCTTTGTGGGGGTACTGGGATGGGTGCCAGGGCAGGGGCAGGAGCTGGCATCAGAGCTGGGGCCAAACTGGAGGTGGGAGACAGCATCCCTGGCTCCCCGAGGCCCGCCCCGGACGTGGCCATGATGGGTGTGGAGATCTGGTGCCGGATGGGCACGTGCGGCAGCCTTCTGGCGTCCTCCTCGTGCAGCCGTCCGGAGACGTGGGAGCTGTCCACGCTGCGGCTCTTGGCCGGGGAAGGTGGGGCCGACACGGGGGCTGCTCGAACTCGCTCCAGCCTCCGGGCCGAGGGTCTCCGCGCCGGGCTGGCCAAGGTGGCCTCTGCCTTCCTTCTCTCCTCCCGCTCCTTTGCCTGCCGGTACGTCTCTTCCAGGTAGGCCTGGCTGGCCACGAGCAGGGCCTTTTCCCTGGCGCCGGCCACGACGCTCAGCGACTTGTGCAGCGAGGCGGGCCGGGCGCGGGGCAACCGCTCGCACACCGTCAGGTTGTGGGCACTGGCCGACCTGAAGCCCAGCGCGGGGGGCCCGGCCGCCGACTCGCCGGACTCGCGGCTGTCGGATCGCGGCCCCTTGCGGGCCAGCTTCCTCCGCAGCAGCGAGTCGACCAGAGGCGGGCTGTGGTCCCGGTGGGGGTCACAGTCCTGCTCGCAGGTGCTGCGGGACTTACGCAGGCCGGGCGGCGCGGCGGGCTCCCGGAGGCTGGCGCTGAGCAGCCGGCGGCGGGAAGAGCCGGGCAGGCTGCCGCGGCCCGCGGAGCCCGAGTCCCGGGAGTGCTGGCGGGCCAGCGCCTCGGGGAACTCGGCCAGGTACCTCATGAAGGAGCGGCCCAGGCCCTGGCGCCAGCTGGCCCGCTTCTTGGGCAGGTGGGGGTTGTTCGCAGCCATTTCCTTGGTCTTATGAACCTCGAGCTGGGCGTAGAGCTTCTTCAGCTCGTCCTGGGGGCCGGAGAGCAAAGCCGGCGTGAGGACCATCCTCTCCATCCCCTGGCGGGCGCTGCTCTGCCCCTCAGCTAGTGCTGAGACCCCTTTTTCTGGGGGAACGCTTTCCCACCAAGCTGTGTCCCTTCCTGGCTTTTAAAACACTTGGAAAGTTCACTTCTCCGTTTCTGCAGGGCCAACACCAACCTAGTTCTGAGCCCGACCCACTCAACCCTGAGGACGCAGGGCCCTGCCTTCTACCTGGCACTGTGGTCTGGTGGGCGGTCCCAGCTTGGTGCACAGGAAACCTGGGTTTGAGGCTGCTCACCTATGGTATGCCTCAAGGCTATTTTCTTGCCCTCTCTGAGCCTCTACTTCAATAAAGGAAGGAAATCTGACTGCCTAGTGTTCACTGCCTTAAGAGAAGTGGTGCCATCAGTGGGTGTGAAAACGGCCATTGTTGTTGTTGTTAAGTCGCTTCAGTCGTGTCCGACTCTGTGCAACCCCATAGACGGAAGCCCACCAGGCTCCCCCATCCCTGGGATTCTCCAGGCAAGAACACTGGAGTGGGTTGCCATTTCCTTCTCCAATGCATGAAAGTGAAAAGTGAAAGTTAAGTCGCTCAGTCGTGTCCGACTCTAGCGACCCCATGGACTGCAGCCTACCAGGCTCCTCCATCTATGGGATTTTCTAGGCAAAAGTACTGGAGTGGGGTGCCATTGCCTTTTCAGCTGTAAGTGACAGGATGGGGCTTTGAAAGTTCTTTCAACTTTGGTGCTCTCCCCACAGTGAGCATAGGGAGAGCACACCCGCTGCTGATCCCCAAGCTGGAGGGTCAAGGATGGCGTGGCAGTGGCCACCTGCCTCCACTTAGGCCTACCTGATATATTGGGGTCTCAGGTCAACCTATCCCCAGGAGGCAGGAAACAGGCAGAACTCAGATGGTGAGGAGGACATGGGGGCAGTTGAGACAAGGAAGGAAGGAATTGGGGGATGTAAACAAGTCAGATGTGGAGGGGGCTTCAGGGAAGGTGGAGGGATGGACCCAGTGGCTTCCTGGGACTGTTCCCACTGTAGATTCTATAAAACAATGGGCTTTACTGCCAGTCTCTTTATTTCCTACTCTCTGAGCCTCTCATCAGGGTTCCTATCACCACTATGATATTCTTAAGCAGAAAAATATGGTAAGGATGCTCTCCTGATGTAAGACTCAGGAAGCACTTCCTTCTTCTAACACTGCTGAGTCCAAGGAAAGAGGATCCTGGTATGGAAATCCTTGGTAGCCAGTGGCTGAATTACCCAACCCTGATGGCCCTAGGAGCACTAACTGCTGGGTGTGCTGGGGGCTGAGGGGCTTTTCAGTCTGCCACTCATGGTGGCCCTGTTGAGTGGAGGACACAGGTGATTTGAGCTCCACTCATGGTTCTGCCTCTACCTTGCCAAGTGGGCCTCAGGAATGTGAGTTTTGGTATTTGGGGGGATCTTTTCACATATGTGGTCTCCTTTGTGTAGAAGCAGGAGAAGCAGCTTGGGGCAATGGTGGAGAAGAAAGGGATGCAAGTCTTAGAGGAAAGGCTAGGGGGAGGATAGGGGACCTTCAGTGGCACACAGCCCGAGTGGCAGGGCATCACTGCTCGCTGTCCAGTCCCTAAGTAGCATCAAGAGGAGGTCAGGAGGGCAGCACCTACCCGAATGTCTCCAGGGTCCAGGCTGCGCTCGCTCCAGGCTGAGGCGATGCTGCTGTTGAGGTAGGAGCCTGAGCGCTGCAGGTCCAGCTCGTCTTCGTACACCTCATCCAAGATCTCCTCTCGGGGAGGAGCCCCTGGCTTCCGGAACTGGCCAGGGTGGGCATGATCAGGAAAAAGACTCATGTTGGCTCCCTACCCTGTGGCATATGTATTTACTCCATAAATCCTCAACCCCTTCTGATTTGGGATTCTGGAGGTCCAAAGAGTATTGTTCCATCTCATCCTTCCTGATTTTCTCTAACTTAGATACCAGGGGTCTCTAATGCCCTGTGCCCACAATTCCTAGCCATGTCCTTCAGCCCCCTCACCTATCTTCTGTAACTGCTTCCGAGTTGATTTTCAGAGTCTGCCAACCTTCCAATTGTGTTACAAGGACCCCCTTTGGCTCTAGCTCTTATTACCCTTGCCCAGGGATTGGAGACAGAGCGTCCTTCCCCAACTCCTATATGTGTGCTAAGTCGCTTCAGTCTTGTCCAATTCTTTGCAACCCCAAGGACTGTAGCCTGCTAGGCTCCTCTGTCCATGGGATCCTCCAGGCAAGAATACTGGAGAGGATTGCCATTCCCTTCTCTAGGGGATCTTCCCCACCCAGAGATCAAACCTGGGTTCCCACATTGCAGGGGGATTCTTTACCATCTGAGCCACCAGGGAAGCCCTTAGCCAACTCCTACTGCTGCTACTGCTGCTGCTGCTAAGTCACTTCAGTCGTGTCCGACTCTATGAAACCCCATAGATGGCAGCCCACCAGGCTCCCCCGTCCCTGGGATTCTCCAGGCAAGAACACTGGAGTGGGTTGCCATTTCCTTCTCCAATGCATGAAAGTGAAAAGTGAAAGTGAAGTCGCTCAGTTGTATCTGACTCTTTGCGACCCCATGGACTGCAGCCTACCAGGCTCCTCCGTCCATAGGATTTTCCAGGCAAGAGTACTGAGGTGGGGTGCCATTGCCTTCTCTGAGCCAACTCCTAAGTGGGCTCCAAATCCCTCTGGGCCCAGGTGTCACTCTTGCCCTGACCTGGAGAGGGCACTGTGGATACAGCAGGCCCACAGTGCCCCTGGCCAAAGGGCCGGGCTCACCTCACTTTGAGGCCAGAGAAGACCTCACCTTAGGGATGAAGATCAGAGCCAGCGTGGCGGTGACTGTGCTGTGAGTGTGAAAGAAGAAGAGGAGGAGCGTCCAGTCCGGGTGCAGGGAGGGAACCAGCACAAACCTGGGGGTGAGGTGGTGGTGGCGGTGGGGTGATAGTTAGCTGCGGGTGGGAGCGGCCTCTTCCCTCTCACCTGTCCCAGTGGCTCTCCCCCCAACCCCAGCCCTGACCTCCTGCAGGTGCTCAGTGGAGTGAGGAGGGCACTCTTCCTTCTTCCTGCCCTCCCACCTCAGGGCTCATGTTAATCCCCACTTCCAAGAAGCCTTCCCAGACTCCTCCAGCTTGCCTTCTCTGGCTGCTTATAGCACTGCTATGAACCGCCCCGTGGATTGGGTCTACCTTCACCACAGGGCCAGGTCCTTGTGGACATGCATAGCAGGTCTGCTGCTGGGACGGCTGAGGTGTGAGGGGAAGAAGGCAGGGAGAATGGAGCCCGTGTGGGGAGGAGAGCGGTAGGGGATGGAATGGGAGAGCACTTAGGGTGTTGGGTGAGACATAGGGTACAGGAAGGATTTCTGTAGGGTAGGGAGAGAACTCGAGGTGAGGGACTTTCCTCACCTTGCTGCGGTGTAGCGGGTGTTGCCAGCAGGGTTGTGGGATGGGGGTACCCTCCCCTGGGAGAGGTGAGGAATGGTGTTAGGGTGGAAGGCGTGGTGGGTAGGAGGGCTTGTCCTCACCTGGCTGCGTGGAAGGCGGCAGAAAGCAGCAGCTCGTTGTGCAGGGCGATGCCCATGTATCGTGGCTCGTGGAAGGCTGAGGGGACAGCCCGGGTGGCGTAGCAGAGGAAGCTGCCCCAGCACAGGAGCAGCATCTCAGCTGTAGGGAAGGGAGGGAGGGACAGAGCCAGGTACCACCTCAGCAGCCACGCCACCCCTTTCTCTGTAGGGGGTTCTGGGGGGAGCCTGGTCCAGGTACAGGAGGAAGAACCCTTGGAGGTACAGGGCGGGGGACCAGAGTGAGGCTGGACTCTGTGGGAGTAACTCACCCACCACCATGATGTAGTCCCAGCGGTCGTGGTGGCAGAGGTAGAAGTGGCGTCCCGTGTGTGTGTGGCCCCGTGTTACCAGTGATGTGTGCTGAATGCCTGGCTCCAGGACCCCTGCCGTCCACACAGCCAGGAAGCCCAGCACCAGCAGCAGGAGCAGGCCCAGACGCCGCAGCAGCCGCCCGCTGCTCAGGTGGGGGCCCCGCTGGGCCGTTCGAGACAGAAAGAGCTGGAGCACTCTACAAGGGTCAGGGTGTGGCTGGTAGACGCAGGGAGGGGGGACGCCTCTGGCTATTGCTTCCCTCCCCTCCACACATCCCTGTTCTCCCATCCCTTCCATGGGTCACTGCCTCCTCTTACCGCCCCCCAAAAAAAGTTACATGGTGGGGAGGGCTACAGTGATGGGAGCAGGCCTTGGGGGCCCAGAGCAGTAGAGTGGGTAGGGGGTCTGGCGGTGAAGAACTCCATCCCATAAATGAGTTGGAGTGGCCTGGAGGGAGCCGTGTGAGAACAAGGCCCTACCCAGACCCTACCTATAAAGCTTGAGTATAATGGTGCCGTAGACAATGGCAAAGCCCAGCAGCCGGACCCAGCGGAGGGCGATGCAGCGAAAGACACTGGGCTTGAAGTACAGGATGAAGACCTGGTGGGGAGGGGGTAAAAACAATTGCTGTCCATTGCACTTGCACTGGGTGCCAGGCCTACGCTAAGCACCTTGGTGATCCTTCTAACAGCCTCCTCATGGAGTCATCATCACCTCCATTCTGCAGAGGAGCAGCTTTCTTATCAGAGAGGTTAGATAACTTGTCCTAAGTTACACAACAGGTCATAGAGCTCTTTTAAGCCTCACTAGGCCAGCCTGTCACCTGTAGGTACGAGCAGGGGGATTTTGAGGTCTCTGAATCCCCCCACAGGATACAGAGGACAGATTCTGGGGTGTGGAGGGTGCCAGGTTGGGACTGGGGGGATCCCAGGAGGTGGGGTCAGGCTCTAGCCACAAACTCACAGGGAAGTAGAGCAGCAGGGATCCGAAAAGGATGGCTTCCAGCAGTACCACTCCAGATGCCCGGATCCTCTGTGAACCCAGGAAAGAAAGATGCACATAAGCAGGACAGCGAGAGGATAGAGCCTGGAGGATGGTGCAGGAGGGTCTCAGGTCTGTTTGAGGGGTCACTCCGTGGCCCTGAGCTAAAGCTACCGCCTATAACTTCAGCTCTGCCTTCTTCCTCCACAGGCTCTTAGCTCCACTGGCACTAAGCCTAGCTGAGGCCAAGGTTTCACATAGCCCCTGCGGCCCCATGCCCCTCCCAATCTCACCCGGGGCCTTGCTGCAGACCTGGGCTGGAATTGGAGGCTGCTGGAGCTAGAAGGGATCTCAGGCTTTCCCCCAAGCTTTGGGTCAGACAGCTTCCTTGCCTAGAAACTCCCTTCTCTGTCAATTGACCAAGCTTGGCTCAAGTGTCATGTTCTCCAGAAAGACATCCCACACCATCTCAGGCGGGATGACTGGGTCCCCTCTCTGACCTGCCACAGCAACTGGCGCCTCCATCCTGGCCCCTGTCTTACTGTGCTGTCATTGCTTCTCCCACTCAACTGGGAGCTCCACAAGGGACCAGATCACTTCCTCTAGTGCCTACACAGTGTTTTGAATCAAGTCCAATGACTTCATTGCACAGGTGAGGAAACAGGTCTATGGTGGTGAGGTCACTTGCCTAATGTCAGAAAGTGAGTTAGATTAAGGCTCAAACTTGCATTTTCCAAGTTCTAGCCTTAGGTAGTCTTTGGTCTCCCCCTGATGCTAGAGATTCACGATGGGTAGGACATGTGCAGAGAAGAGAGCTGTGGGGCCTTGCTTGCCTTGCTCTGGCGGCAGCGATAGGAGACCAGCATGCTAAGGAAGATGACCAGCATACAGCACGTCTGACAGGCCAGCACTGCTGCCCTGAGCGTGGGGGCTTCCTCCACCAGGCACGGCGTGGCATCCAGGCAGCTGGCACAGCCCTCGGCACATGGTTGGCAGCGCAGCAGCCTCCCGGGGCTGCCTTGAGGGGACCCAAATTGCCCAGGAGGCTGGGCAGCACCCTCCTCTGAGCCTATAATGAACAGGATGGGTACAGGGAGGAGGGCGTGGCTGGGGCATCCTGAGACCCCAGCCTTCTCTCCTCATGGTTGGCACAGTTCTTATCCTGCCCTCTTAGGGTCTGTGGCCCCTGGGGGAAGGAATGAGGAAGTGAGTACTTGCAGGGGAAGGCAGAAGAAGAGGTGATACCAGGCTAGGACTCACCATGAGGTCAGCTTGCATCAAATTGCCATGTTTTAGGCTCTTTCTCAGAAGGCATAGACACCCCCAAATTGGACCCTGCCTGTGTCTCCTGCTTCTCTCGACATTCTGCCCTGGCCCCACAAGTTTTTCTCCCAGTATCTCACCCCAACCTGCCTTTCTTCCGCAGATACCCACCTCCAGTCAGCCCAGCCTGTAAAACACCTGCCTGTCCCTCACCACTGTTACATACCCAAGGAGTTGCTTGCCCCGTAGAAGCCAGGTCGGCAGCGGCAGAGGTAGTGGCCAAGGACAAAGCCCTGACTCTCCAGGGGGACGCACTGTGGGGCCAACAAACACCATAGGTATTTATATGGGGCTTTCCCGCCGGGAAAGAGTTGGAGGGTCATCTACCCTCCTATCCACAGCCCCTGAGTCTACACTGGGGAGCCCCAGTCCTGGGGAAGCTGTCCCTCCCTGCAGACCCTACCCTGACCCCACCATTGTCTCTCTTATCAAAGAGACCTCCAAACACAGAGTTTGGAGATGGATCAGCCTTTTATCCAGACTAGCTGTGACAGGAGCCTCATAGGTCCCATTTCCCAATCCCCAGCTGTTGCTAGAGCAAGGTGCTGGGGCGGTGGAAGCAGAGAGAACTTTGAGATCAACCACACCTGTGTGCCTACATCCTGCTTCAAAGGGTCAATATCAGCCTCCCTCTTTGGCACACAGGTGGGTTGAAAAGGCACCCACGGGGGAGCAGCTTCCTCTATTAGGGCCATCTGCCTTTGGTGTAGGACTGCTCTCCCCAGCCCTAATGCCAGGCTAATGCCAGGCTGGTGGGATGCCAAGGCCAGCTCTTTATTCCAACTCCACCCACTGATGTTTGCCCAGCAGGAGACAGAGCAGATCTCAGAGCCAAGCAGGGAAGATAAGCACGTGGATGAGGTCAGATCTACTGTAGGGAGTGGCCAGGAACAGATAGCAATGGGGCAAAGGAAGGAAGATTCCATATCCAGCCCCTGATTTCACCTAAAAGGTGCTTATGAAATCGTGGACCAACTTTCCCCTCTGCTCAGATTGCTAGAAAATGCTCTGTTTCTGCCACAGTCTGCACCATCAGACAAATGCATACCCAGAGACATGAATGTGGCTGGGTTTAAAAGTGCACTGGACAATAGGAGCCTTTATGCATCCCTGGATGTATAGCTTCAGACACATGTCCCCTGAAGAGCAGCAGATGCCCAGACCCGCTCCACTTCCCAGCAGGCTGCAGGGCTCGCCTTGGCTTTGGTTCAGCTCAGGAACAAGCATGCAGTCAGTGTTACTGTGGAGCGGATTAGTTCACTGGCCTCCCAGTTTCCCAGTAGTGGGTTTGCAGGATTACCAACCATTGCTTTCCATTATCCAGATTCTCCTGCATCCACGGCTTTGATTTTGCCAGCACCTGGTCCGGGTTCCATCGCCTTTACCAGTCCCAGAGCTCTTCAAGCTCCTTCTCTGGTTAGTCTCCTCCTACATCTCAACTTTTTCCTACATTCCTCCTACATCCCAATTCCACTTATTTCAACAAACACCCAATAAAGCATCCTTTGTGCGTTAGAAGGAGCCTAGAGCTCTGTTGACATGGAGAATGTGGTTCAGGAGAAGGAAAGGGGTTGATTAATAGAGGCTCAGGAAGTGGTCCTGGGAAGGGATCCTGAAGCACCCAGTACCAGAAGGGAGAGCAGACAGGGAGGCACATTGAGATTGCAAAGGAATGAAGGTGGCTGTCTCAGATTGGGGATGGGGCTAGGCTGTAAGTGTCCTCACTTTTAAATACCCTGGTATCTCATCTCTATCTGTCTCATCAATAGGGACTTCCCTGAAGCCCTGAGAAGCTGATGCGCCTTTGTCAGCTGCTCCTGATGGCATGATGGGAAAGGGGAAGGGAGGTAGGAAACCCGTACCCCACTCTCTGTATCCTTACCTGGGTGCTGTTGAGATCACACAGGTGTGTGTTAGAATACCAGCCTGGGCCACTGGCACACTGATTGATGTCCACGCTCTGAAGGTCTACGTCCATCTGCACCTGCCCCCTAGGGCAGTGAATTGGCAGTTAGGGGTATAGTGAAGGGTGCCAAGGTGGACATGTATCCTTGGATCTCAGATCATGGTGCAATGCAAGCTTTACGCACTTTAGCACAGTGGCTGTAGTGTGCCAGGAGAGAGGGCACACATGCATGCCACTTCTCCAGTGCTATTAACCCTCACTGTCTCTGCAGCAACAATCCTCCTCCCCCTAGATTTTTCCCTTGCCCCACCCCCCATCCCTCAGCTTTTCAACATCCTAGCATTTCCTGATTTCTATCAATGGGTAAAGGGAGTGGGCAAGACATATGGGAGCTGTGGTTCTGATGATCTGTCTGAAAGGGATTTTCACACTTCCCCACTGCGTGTATACACACTTATACTCAAACAGGCACACAAAGCACAGATATTAACAACGCCCCACTCTGCCCAAACCAGGTCTGAATTGATCATAGTGAAGGAGATATGGAATAGAGGGGCCCAGATTCAAGAGCTGCCTGGCCCGAGGGCTCTCAACCCCGTCTCTGAGCACATTGGGGAGAGAGCTGGCAAAAAGCCAGGCTGCCTGTGGCCAGGAGAGGAACTCTGCTGGGGACAATGAATGGGGACACAGAGCTGGGAAAACAACGTTGATTGTTGAATGCCTAGCAGTATAGTATCCACCTGCTCCCTCCTTCCCATCATGGCTCCCACTCAGCTCTTTACTCCGGTTGAGGGAGGAGGTCAATTATTTGAGGAGCATCACAGGCTCCTGGGTCAGGACTTGATGTAAGAATACAGCCATGGGAGTGATGCTGGGACCTGGCCAACTTCTGGGCAGAAAGGGCCATGGTTCCAAGCCTCCCCCCAGGTGTTTTCCTTCACTTGCAGAAGCTTCCTTTTCCAGTTCTAGATTGCTAGAGAGTAGTGGGTTTCACTCCCGGGACACCCATCTGACTCCTCCGAGAAGCTGGTACACAGATTGTCACGGCTATCCCTGCCAAACCCTCTCCTGCATTGTACCCATTACTCAGATCTGGGAACCAGGACCTATGACCAGCTGTGACCCCCATCAGTACACACACACACATGTGTGTATACCTATATGTAAATGGATCGATCATACACACACCTGTATATGTTAACATAGTTAGAGTCCTAGAGTCAACTGCAAATATACACAGCTGAATGCAAATACACACATCTGTGTCCCCCAGACGCACATGTGCATACCAAATAGCCTATGCACAGCTAGGACCCCCCCTCCCCCACCACCTCCACAGATCCACAATAGAATCAAATCCTGCACAAACCCACTTACCTGACCTCCGGGCTGAGGTCTGGCTTGAGTCCATAGAAGGTGGCTGAGAGTGTGATAAGCCAGCCGGGACGCAGTCGACCCTCCTGGCATTCCAGGAAGGGAGGAGACAGTCTCACGTGCTGCACGTCCCCGACATATCCATCCCCCTGTGGCCACTTGGGGCTGCCAAGGCTCCCTAGGTCATTGGTCAGCACCCGCTTTTGCAGGTCAGCGGGATGCAGGGCTCCAGTTGAGCTCTCCTCCTGCACCCTGTTCCCGGACAAGTCCTGAAGGATGGTCTCCTCCCCAATCCGGGTGGCCTGCAGGGCCAGCTGCAGGTGGCTGGCCCCTGGTGGAGGGTTAAAAGTCAGCAAAGCCCGGTATGCCCTTGGGTCCCCCTCGGCCACACTGCGGACTAATGCCTGGTACCATTCCATGTCCTCTTCCACACTGGACTCCCGGATGTCGTTGGCTTGTAGCAGCATGTTCAGGAAATTGGCGGCCTGGGTCACAGTGCCTGCTGCTCTCCATAAGACTGGGGGGAGCCCTGGTCTGGCTCCTGCCCCGGGGGCTTCATAGCGCTCACTGCAGTTAGCCCCAGACAGCTGTTGAGCATCTCCAGAGTAGAGAAAAGCCAGGGCTGCCTCAGCCCCCTCTGGGGGCACCCAAATGGGTACAGACCCTGGCTTGACTTTGGAGGACAGTGCGGGCAGAGAGCGGAGGGTCCTTGGAACCCCCAGAGCCCAGCCAAAGAGGAAACAGCAGCCTAGCAGCCCTGCTGCCGGAGAAGGCATGGCCACTGCCCTGGTGTCCATCCTCAAGGCAGCCTGCAGGGCCCTGGGGTCCAGGCTGCCTGTGGGATTTGGTGGCTGCAGTGCTTCCACACCTCGAATCTTCGAATCCTCCTCGTTTCCTCTCTTCCTCTCTCTCACGCTTACGCTGCCTTGCTCCGGGTTTTTTTTTTTTTTTTCCTTCTAACATCATCATCTGGCTTCTGGACGTCAGCATGAGGGCTGTGCTCCCTCCCCTCTCAGTGTGGCCCCTCGCTGCAAACCCTCTTAATCCTGGCACACCACTCTTCCCTCCCACTCTTATCCAATATCCAGGCTCCCTCCCCCTACTCCCCACCATACATCTGCTCCAGAGAGACACAGAAGGGAGGGGAGACGAAGGGACCAGCAGTTCTGTCTCCCTCCCTCCCTCCCTCCCTCTGCCCTTTGCTCCATTAGGAGAGATGGGCAAATCCAGGATGGGGCACCATAGCAACCGCAGATGAGCCTGTGCCCCTCTCTCCACTCCTCTGCTCCACTTAGCCTCCTGGCAGCAATTTTGACGGCCATGATAAAGGGCCAAGCTGCAGCTCCCCGCAATCTGCTCTAGCTGCCTGTGCCCCCCCTCACCCTGACACCGTGCTGCTAAACTGGAATTTGAGACTCGGGATGGCAAGGGGTGGGCCAGAGAGCTCAATAGAACCATAATTGGTGTGTGTACAGACTGTGGGAGTGTACAAAGTCTTTTTCTTGTGTGTTATCTCAATGAATCTTCCTCACACCCACCTGTGCTGAATGTTCTTATCCCAATTTCACAAACAGTAAGGCTCAGAGACTCACTTAGCTGCTCCATTTGAGTTGAGACTCAAACCCAGAGCTCTGACTCCCCTACAATGTCCCAGTTGAGACATTGGTTTTTCCCTTGTCTTCAGACCTGCAGTCAACTTTTCCTGAGTACTGAGCCTGCTGCTCTTCAGACGAGAACTATACCCCTGGCTTTCATGGTTCTCAGGTGCTCAGACTCAGCCTTGAATTATACCATCTTTTATTAGTCAGCTTGGGCTGCCACAGCAAAATACCATAGACTGGGTGGCTTAAACAATAAGAGTATATTTCTCACAGTTCTGGAGGCTACTGAATCCAAGATCAAGGTGCTGACTAATTTGACTCCCTCCTGAGAGCTTTCTTCTTGGTTTGCAGATGTTGTTGTTTGTAGAGACCACGTGTAAAGCAAGGGAAGAGTTTAGCAACCACCACCCAACCCTTCCTACCTATACTCGGGGATCTGGGGCATCAAAGGCTTAAGAAGAGGGGTGGGACAGAGTGAGAAGGAAAGAAACTACCAGATAACACAAGCACAGGAGCCAAATCACTGGGTGACGGATCAACAATGGGAAGGTGGTGGAAGAGGGGCAGAGAGGAAGGCTGAGGCTCTGTTTTGTGGCTGACTTCAAGAATCCACACTCTTTTGGATCCAAAAACATCAACCCCCTACCATCACCCTGTTATTCATCCTTAGAGACCTCAAGAAAGCCTCACTATAGAGGAGGAAAGCAAGGACCGGAGCTGAAGCACCTTCCCTAGGATCACCCTGTTGCTTGTGATGGAGCAGGTGTCTACTACTCCACCCAGGGGAGCCTTCCTTTTCCTGCATCACAGTGGTTAAGATTCTGTACTTCCACTTCAGGGAAACAGGTTTGATCCCTGCTTGGGGAACCTCTAAGAACCTCTAAGATCCTGCATGCCAAGCAACGTGGAGAAAATGAAACAAAACAACAGACAACAAACGCCTGGGGGTGGGGGAGTCCTGCTGGGGGTGGAGTGGGCTAAGAGAGTAAACAGTTTTCCCTCTGCTTCTTTCACCTTCGTTTTCTCCTCCTCAGCCCTGTCTTCTTTCTTTTTCATGAAGGCCGTGGCTAACCTCTCCTGCTTTTCCCAGTCTTCTTACCCACAACATCCTTCTCTGTGTTGGACACAGTAACTGGAAAGCCCAGAGTTAGCACTGTCTGAGGCAGCCTCCTTGGATCCAGAAGGGTGTGGATTCTTGAAGTCAGCCAGCAAACAAAGCCTCAGCCTTCCTCTCATCCCTCTTCCACCACCTTCCCGTTGCTGATCCGTCACCCAGTGATTTGGCTCCTATGCATGTGCTGGTAGTTTCTTTCCTTCCCACTCTGCCCCACCCTCCTTCTCAAGTTTTTGATGCCCCAGATCCCTGAGTATAGGTAGGAAGGGTTGGGTGGTGGTTGCTAAAAACTTCCCTTGTTTTACATGTGGCCTCTATAAACATCAATTCTGCTTTGGAACCTTCATTGGGAATGTAAAGGGTGGAGAAAGAGATGGAAGCTAGAGGACAACCTCCCACAAAATCCCTATAATGTTAGAACTAAAGGTGCCTACCGCAAGTGGTCCCTGCAGTCAGACCGTATCACACATCTATAGTTCCCTCCTTTGCCTCTCTGATTCTATGTGCTAACAGAGAGAGGGATGGCAGGGGGCAGGCATGGTGAGCAAGTGCCCCACTCCATGTTCTTGGTATTACTGGTTACTGTTAGCCAAGAGCCAACAGGACACTTTTGGTGAAGACATAATAGTTGTTTTTTCCTCCAAGAAGTTATGGCATTGAAACATGTATAATATCATATATGAAATGAATTGCCAGTCCAGGTTCAATGCATGATACAGGATGCTTGGGGCTAGTGCACTGGGATGCCCCAGAGGGATGGTATGGGGAGGGAGGTGGGAGGGGGGTTCAGGAAGGGGAACACGTGGACACCTGTGGTGGATTCATGTTGATGTATGGCAAAACCAATACAATATTGTAAAGTAATTAGCCTCCAATTAAAATAAATAAACCTTAAAAAAAGGAAAAAAAAAAGAAATAATGTCTGTATAGCACTATAGCATTTGTTTCCCAGGTGGCACTAGTGGTAAAGAACCGACCTGCCTGGTGGGCTCTAGTCCACAGGGTTGCAAAGAGTCTGACACGACTGAGGTGACTTAGCACACACGCACGTAGCATTTGCAAGTTTTCATTTAATCCCTACGACAGCCCCATCAAGGGGGGATTGACCTATTTTTACAAATGAAACACCAATTATTTGCTCTTGGTAATATGTTCAGGAAGTGGCAGGACTAGGACTCAAACTAGATGGCAAACTGCAGAGGGGCAGAGACCATGCCTGTTTCACTCATCACTGCACTTCTGAAGCTGTTGCTGAATGACTGCGTGAACTCAAGACTGGTTTAGATTCTCTGTGTTGTTCTTTGCAAACCTTTAAAACTAGGGTTGTACCACTGCAGAGACAACTTATATAGCCCTCAAGAAAAAGGTATCTGTGGACACAAAATCCACCCAAAACATACTCACACAAATCCAACTCACACAAAAATACACTTCCTTTGCTGCTGCTAAGTCGCTTCAGTTGTGTCCGACTCTGTGCAACCCCATAGACTCCACCGTCTCTGGGATTCTCCAGGCAAGAACACTGGAGTGGGTTGCCATTGCCTTCTCCACTTCCTTTACTTGGAACTTAATTTTTGATATTTTTTCCAGGAACTGGGCTACAGGCCTGGATATTAAGGGAAAGGGAGAAAGGCAGCATTCCTTGCCCTGGCCTCTGTGTGTTCTGGGCTGGTGGAGATAACCCAGGGGGCAGACATGGCCGGCTTCCCTCTGGGGCCAAGAAATTAGCTGGACAGCAGAGGGTGCTGCAGAGCTTCAAGACCTTGCATTGATGGGGTAATCTGTTCCCCAGCCAGAATTTTCCAGAAATGACTGGGGTCTTGTTTGGATGGTCTTCTTTGGCCTCTGGTGTTCTATGATCCTATAACAATTTCTCTTCTTTTCTCCAGAAACTTAAGTGACACCTAAGAGGGAGCTGAGGGAGAGAGGGTAGAAAATATACTCTTTGGGATCAGAACTGGTTTTGAATTCCATTGCACCTTTATGGACTGTGTGACCTTAGGTAAGTAACTTCAGTTTTTTTCATGGGCAAGGGAGGTTATTAATTCTGTTGTGCAGAATCAGAGATCAATTTGTATCAGGAGTCTCTTACAAGCATGGAACAATCATTCCATGTATCAAGGGCCTACTCTGTGCCAGGCAGTCCTTGGCACTGGAGAGTCCATGATGGACAAAAAGCAAACTAGACCCCTGCTCTCACGGAGCTGATGGTTTAGTAGGGAAGACAGACTTAAATCAAATAACTCCACAGACAGATGACAAATCACACTTGTGCAATTAAGTGCAACAAAAGAGTAGTCTTAGAACTCAGTGAAGAGGAATTACCCAGGCAAGGAGATTTCCCTGAGGTAGAAAGGAGTAAGTTTAACTTGAAGGATGAGTAGGAAGCAAAAAACGGAGGGAAAAGGCCTTTCAAGAAAAGGGAATCACTTATGTGATGGCCATAAAGTGTGTGAGCCTGACCCAGGGGGCTCCTGGAACTGTAGGGCAGAGAGAACAAGGTGGAGCTTGGTGGAAGATGAGGCCAGAGAAGCAGGGGTCGGATCACACAGGACTCCATAGGCCTCCTTAAGGAGTTCTATCTTTAGCCTAAGAACAATGGGAAACCACAGAGGGTTATAATCACAGGTTACTGGCGAATATTCAGTTTTAAAAGGTCTCTCTGGCTGTAAAACTCAGAGCAGATGGCTAGACTATCGACCCCCTAATGCACCTTCAGGTAGTAAAGTTGCTAAATACTGCTAGATGATCCTTCCTCCTCATCCTTTGCATCCCTCAACATCTCTTCATGGGATGATTATAGAAACTGGTCTCCCTGCCTCCGGTCACACCTCCTCTACACAGGCTTGATTTTATTTGATCTTCACAGCATGCTTGCAGGTAAGCAAAGGAGCAATCCTTATCCTGAGTTTGCAGATGAGAAAACTGAAGTGTAGTGGTGATGTGGGACTGGGTTGCGAAAGACAATTGTTAAAATTTCAGAAATTCTGTAAGCCAGTTGTTAAACACAGCCAATTATTGAAAATCAAATCATACAAACATAATTAAATGTATTAAAAACAAAGGTAATAAATTCCCCAAACTCATCACTTCTTAATAATCTTACTATTACTATTTACCTATGCTCTTGAGGCTATTTGTATTACTGTTTCTACTAAATAATATGAAACTACCACATAATAGTATTCTCTGTATTCAATAAAGTCAGGACGGTAGACTGAAACCAGCCTTGGTGGGAATCTTTGCACCATAGAATTGGCAAACACTACAGAAAGGGACTTGATTTATTGTTCTTTCTCTATCTAGATTTAAGAAAGTGATGAAGAATAATAATTCAGATTTTAAATGAATGTATTATGTCTGTAGCCATTACGTTTTGGATAGACAAAGCTTGAGGAAACATCCTTTCAGTTATTTGAAAACTGTTTTCTGATCAGCAAGGAAGTTGCTCCCATAATTGACAGTTAAGACGTCTTTGTTTATTCATTTTTTTCTTACACGGACACAGAGGACATCAACCAATAACCTTGTCGCAATTACATTCCTCCCCTCAATCGAAACCAGTTTGGCTACCCATATAGGAGTTTGGCAAAAACCAATGAAAGTATTCTGTGAGAATAAATTGGTTATAAAGAATTTGCAAATGTGCATTATTATTTGTAAATTCTGTGTTACATATCCTTTACTTCAGTACAATTTATGATAAATTTATGTACATATATATGCATATATTCCCCTTTTTTCCCAACAGTCGGCTGTTCAACATTTATCACCACAGCCCTGGCTCTAGAACATATTCCTCACGTGTCATTCTACAAATATTCGCTGGATGCCAAGGGGGGGATACAGTCAATGAACAAATGACTCGGCCACGGTCACACGTCGCAAGCTGCATAGGTAGGACCAGAGCCAGAGGTATTGTCCTCCCAAAGCCAGCGGCTCTCTCCCAGGACGATACCAGGCTTTCCAGGGCCATCCCACCTTACCCTCACCCGAAGGGGTGGTTTCGCCCAGAGCGCCCGGGAAGTGAAAAACTAGGGTCGGGTTGAGGACTAAAGGCCAGGCGAGAAGCAGCTCACGACCAATAGCGGCCCAGGCTTCGCGCAACGTCACTCTCTGAAGAGGCCAGGGCGAGCAAGTCCTGGGGGAGGGGGCGTGACCACCATCTCCCGGAAGTGACGCCATCTGGGGGTGGTGCTCGGTGGCGGCGACGCGCGGCCTGGGCTCGCGCTGGGCTCCGCGCGCCCCCCGCCCCCTCTATGAGGCAGAGGCCGCGGCGGCCGTTAGCGCTGTCGCTCCGGGGGCCGCGGCGGGCGGGGCTCCGGCGGGGCCCGGCTTAGTCCCCACCCCAGCCCGGCTCCCAGCCGCCCGCCCTCCCTCTCCCCGATGCAGGGGGCCGAGCTCCGGGATGGCGAGGCGGCGGCGGCGGCCGCTTCGTACCGCGTCCTGAGCCGCCTGCTCGGCTATGGAGAGGCGGCCCCCGAGCCAGGCCCGCCGCCGCCGCCCCCGGGCCATGGCCCCGCGCCGCCACCCTTCCTCGCGCGGCCCGGCCCGCGGGGCTCCAGGCCGCCTCAGCTGATGGTGTTCCGCAACGTGGGTCGGCCGCCGGAGGAGGAGGACGCGGAGGCGGCCCAGGAGCCGGGACCCTCGGAACTGCTGTGTCCCCGGCACCGCTGTGCGCTGGACCCCAAGGCCCTGCCGCCGGGGTTGGCGCTCGAGCGGACCTGGGGCCCGGCGGCTGGACTAGAGGCGCAGTTGGCCGCTCTGGGGCTCGGGCAGCCGGCTGGGCCGGGGGTCAAGACGGTCGGCGGGGGTTGCTGCCCGTGCCCGTGTCCCCCGCAGCCGCCCCCTCCGCAGCCCCAGCCGCCTGCTGCCGCCCCGCAGGCCGGGGAGGACCCCACGGAAACGAGCGACGCGCTGCTGGTCCTGGAGGGCTTGGAGTCGGAGGCAGAGAGCTTGGAGACTAACAGCTGCTCGGAAGAGGAGCTCAGCAGCCCGGGCCGCGGAGGAGGAGGGGGCGGCCGGCTTCTACTGCAGCCCCCCGGCCCTGAATTACCCCCGGTGCCCTTCCCGATGCAGGACTTGGTCCCTCCCGGGCGCTTGAGTCGAGGGGAGCAGCCGCAGCAGCCTCCCCCGCCGCCGCCGCCTCCTGGGCCCCTCCGGCCACTCGCCGGCCTTTCTCGGAAGGGCTCCCTCAAAATCCGCCTCAGTCGCCTCTTCCGCACGAAGAGCTGCAACGGTGGCTCTGGCGGTGGGGATGGGGCCGGCAAGAGGCCTTCTGGAGAGCTGGCTGCTTCAGCTGCGAGCCTGACAGACATGGGCGGCTCTGCGGGCCGGGAGTTGGACGCGGGGAGGTGAGACCGGCTCGCGGGCATTAGGGTTGGCTGACAAACTTCCTTTTCTCTTTTCATTTCCCTTTTATTCTACTGCTAAAAAAAGATCCTGACAGTTCTTAACATGTGGCCTTCATCAGGAGGCAGAGACTTGGGGCTAAAGGTGGTAATATCGCCCAAAAGGTCAGAGCTGTTTGTGGGAGCAGCCTTCACTCCCCCCCCACCCCCACCCCCACTTTTCAGCTGGTTAGCATCTCTCTGGTTGGGCGATGATTTGAAACCACCCCACCCTGGCCCAGCTTTTAAAGTTTTTTCAAGATATGTGTCTACCATTACCCCTGGCAGGAAGCTTGCTGGAAAGGTGTGGCCTTTGGGGCAGAAAGTTTGAGTTTGACCACCTTGCTTATTCTTTCTGTGTACCAGCACCCCCCTTCACACTCATGCATGCAAATGATGTGACAAACTTGTGTAGTTGTAGGCCAGCAGTCAACTGGGCATCTCTAGTCAAAATTTTAATGTTCTTGATTGGTTGCTTAGAAATTCTTGATATCTCAAGCCTGTGTGCTAACCACTGTGAGAATAGAAAATAGCCTTGTTCTCAAACCTGTATGAGAATTCTAAGTATGATGTGCATGCATACTCAGTCCTGTCTGACTCTGCGACCCACCAGGCTCCTCTGTTCATGGAATTCTCCAGGCAAGAATACTGGCATGGGTTGCCATTTCCTGCTCCAGGGGATCTTCCCCACCCAGGGGTCGAAACTGCATCTCTTGCATCTCCTGCATTGGCAGGCAGATTCTATACCACTGGGCCACCTGTACATGAATTCTACCCCAGTTGATGAAAATTCCAAACTTAGACATAGATTTTTTTTCTGCATTTCTGAAGTGCAGACAGCTCTCTGACATCCAGTGTTAGATTTTCTCTTGTGGTAACTGCCATTGTGGTTTGCACTGCTGAATGGGTTCTTAGAACGTTTGGAATTGGTTTTGGTGCAGCTCATAAGATGCACCAGTAGCCACAACCCAAGGCTGAAAAACAGGTAGACAAATTGAGAATTTTACTGTGCACCAGAATCATGTGGGGAGCTTTGGGAAAAGATCAGACGGCCCCAAGATTTGAATTAAAAAAAAACTCCCTCATATGATCTGGACTGAAAATCACTCATCCATGGACTTCTCCTTTCAAAGGAACTTTTACTCCAAGAGGAAAGTATGGGATCACTTTTTTGTTATTCTTGTTGGCCGCATGGCCTGGGGAACCTTAGTTCCTTGACTCAGGGATGGAACCTGTGTTCCCTGCAGTGGAAGTGTGGAGTCCTAATCACCGGACCTCCAGGAAATTCCTGGTCAGTTTGATTTTGTTGCCTTTTCTGAGCAGCTTGCCAGGGTCTCATCTTGGGATCAGACAAAACCTAAACTCCCTGAAGAAACCAGTAAGTTGAGGCGTGTTGTCCCTTCAGGTAAATGTATGTTTCACCATTTGCCTCCCAATAAACTCACGCTGGGAGCTCAGGTCTGAAAAAGCATGTGGCTGCTGAAGCGGCTTTTTTCTGGTAGGCTCTTCATTCGATGCTCCACTTAGCGGTGTAGATGAAATTTTCATTTGCTGGGGGCAGGGCAGGATTGGAGCTGTGGGTAATGACCTAGGGTAGATTGCTAATTTTCTTGTGGTTTGTCCTGCCTTTGTTCCATATTGACCAGGACTTGGTCTAAGATTCCAGAGACACCAAATATGAGGTGTGGCGTGAAATTAGCTGCAACATCTAATAGATTAGGAACAGGAAAAGGCATATAACATTATACGGTTTTTTGCCTTTGGAAGCAGAATTTAATGGTCATTGGCTGCTCTGTCACCAACCCTCACGCTAAGCACAATACCGATTTCTCCTGCAGAGCAAATTGGTCTGTAGCTCTGCAAAGAAGCTTAGTTCAGGGCACTGGAGAATTACATTTCTTGGTCCAAGAACTTTTTCTGATGAATTGGAGAAGAGCTAGGTATTCATGTATGAACGTTTGGTTGACTGCTGTTAAGAGGCAGCATGTTGTACAGAGAATGTGAACATCTGGATTCCATGTAGGACTCCAACATCACCTGTGAGATGCAGCCCGATTTTGTTTTCTTCATGCTTCCCTCCTTTTTTAATCTGTAAAATGGGAGTGATTCCTGTCTTGTTCCTGACCTTATAGGAATAGAGTGAAGACAAGAGAAATTGAGATGGAATATTTTTTGCCTTTGGAGGAGAGGTAGTAAAATAGAACTGGTGAAGTTTTAAAAAATGCTTAGGATTTGGTACTGTTAGATTTTCTCGTTAGCTTTTCCATAGCTTACTATGTGCCAGTCTTGCTGGCAGTCTTGCAGCTGTGAGAAACTTGATAAGTCTGGCCAGGGTAGTTGTGATTTCTGTGGCTCTACACCTCAGTAAGTCTGCCCTGTTGGGAGGAAGGATAAGTTTGGATTTTTAGCTTGTTCTCTTGTTTCGATTGGTAGGACCTGGAAGCCATGAGAAATGTCAGCCCTTTGCCAGAAGGTGTATGCCTGGCTTCTTATTGTTGGTTGGAGTTAATTATGAGTCTCTGCAGTCTTTGCTGTATAATTTGGGGATTTTTCAGTAACCTCTAGGCATGATTCTCTTTGCTCTTCTCAGTATTTGCCTTTCCCACAGCTGTCACGAGAAAGTATCTCCAACAATCTTTTTTTTTTTTGGCTGTGCTGTGTCTCTCTTGCTGTGCACGAGCCTTCTCTAGTTTCAGTGAGTGGGGGCCACTCTTTGTTGCAGTGCACAGGCTTCTCATTGCTGTGGCCTCTCTTGTTCCGGAGCACAGCCTCTAGGCTTCAGTGGTTGTGGCTTGTGGACTCGGGAGCACTGAGTCAGTATTCGCCTCAGGGTATATGGGATCTTCTCAGAGCAGGGATTGAACCTGTGTTCCCTGCAGTAGCAGGCCGCCTCCCAACCATTGGACCACCAGGGAAGCCCTCGTACAATTATTTTAAATTTTGTTTTTTTTGGCAGCGCTGCATGGCATGCAGGATCTTAGTTCCTTGACCAGAGAAACTAACCTGCACCCCCTGCGGTGGAAGCACAGAGTCTTACTGAACCACAAGGGAAGTCCCCCATGATCATTTTACAAGACTTAACAGTTTCCATATTAAAATATATATATATTTATTTATTTGGCTGCTATCTTTAGTTGCGGGACACAAGAATCTAGTTCCTTGACCAGGGATTGAACCCAGGCCACCTGCAGTCTTAGCCACTGGACCACCAGGGAAGTCCCTCATATTTTAACATTAAGCAAGACTTTAGTTCCTTTCACATGCTTTGGAGTCTGCTAAGTTGACCTTCCTGGATACACTGAGTCTTAGGTCCTGAGGTCTAGTATGAGTTAACTTAGAGAACTCTTGAAGTGAAGGAATACATGGGCTCACCAGCTCATCAGGTTTCTGTTCTGGAGAACTGGGCTAGGCTGTGTAAGACACATATGTTGAAATTCAGAGAGCTGGGCTTGATGCCTGTGGGCTTCGGTGTTATATAGGATTGCTATTTCAGGAAAACCAGTGAAGTTCCCTTGTCTGGTTCACATATGTTTAGCGATTGTCTTCCCTTGTATTTGGTGAGAAATAGCATTCAACCTGACTTTTTTTGAAGCATTCCATAATACACATTTGGTTGAAAATGGGTACCTTGTTCATTTCTCAAGGTTTGTTTTTTTTTTTTTTTTTTAATCCTACTTAACGATTGAGGCTATTGCTGGCAGTCTTCATAGTTGTGAGGTGGAAAAATGGAGAACAGTTTTGTAGTGGTTTCCTATCTATTTGTTTGGGAAAAAAGATACAATTTTGGAAAGAAAGGCTGCCTTGGCATCAGTTTGGGGCCCTGCTGTCATGGATAGACCTGGCAGACATGAGAAACCCTTTTCTCTGTTTTCTTGGGTCTTCAGGTCTGAGAGAGTCTTTTTGAGAAAGAGCATGACATACTGAGAGAAAAATGATTTTATGGTGTGGTGAAGAGGGTCTGCCTTTGTGTTTAGGTTTTGGGTCCGTATTCTGTTGATCTTTTCAACTATTTTTCCATGAAGTGGTTGTGGTTGGCAGCTCTATTTTGGAATGAGCAACCTGGCTTTAGAAATCTCTGTCCCTTTGAGTCTTGTGTCTTTTACTCCTTTACATTTTGCCCACTGACATCATTTCTAAGGTTTTAGACCTTGGGCTACCCCTCTGGGCTTTTCCCTGGAAGTTCCCTCCATAGGTTCTTTAGTTGGTTTATGGTGGAGTTTTGGATCTGACCTTGTTGCACAGATGTCTGTGTATTGGAACTAAAAACGAGCACATGCTTTTTGTGCCTGTAGCACATGAACAGACACTGGCTTGTGATGTGTTGGAAATGGCACAGGCTGGCTGACTTGGCACTGTGTGCTTTAACAGGGGCAGAAGTAAATTGTGGCTGCAAAACCTGATACTTGGATCCTACATTAAAAGTTAGCAAAGGACATGTGTAAGTCTTAGGACACTGTAGAGGGGATTTATGGACAAGAGAGAAAGAGCATTACTATGTCATTGTTTGTATTTTAGGTTTCAAGGAATTTGAAAAGTGGCCAGTAGTTATATCAGTGTGTTGTCAACCTGTCTAGTCTAATGTTTTTAACTCCTTTTATCCCACAGATCTGTTGCCATTTAATTAGTAATTTGCAGAGTGGAAGTGGACAGAGACATCCTATGTCTTTGTTACCTGCAGCACAAGCAGTGCATAGCTGACACAAAGCATAGCTAGCCGCAGAGAAGACCTAAGGTCTTCCGCTTGCCACCTGAGGCATAGCCCACCAGTCCTACCCAACATCACCCTTCAGGTCTTTCTGCTGCTAAGATGCAAGTAGTCCACTGGCAGAGTTACAGTGGCTTAACTTTGTACCCTAATGCTTGTCAAGGTGATTTGTGGAGCAGAAGAAGAATATGGGAATGTCGTATAGAAGGGTTAGTTAAAAATTTTACCTGGAGCCATATCATTCTTGTTGCTTTCCAAAAAACAGCATATCTAGCTTAGAATGATTATCATTTTAAATGTTTCAGATATACAAAAAGAAATTTATAAAATGTATATACTATAATAATAATGAAATGTATATTTAGGTAACCATCACTAAGCTTAACAAATAACATGTTATCAATATCTTTGAAGACCCCTGAGTGTAGCTTCCTGATTACAACTCCCCCCCTCCCCCATGTGACCACCATCCTCAATTTTATGTTAATCATTGCCTTGCTTTGTTTTTTATAGTTGTCTAGATTGGTCTTTCCATGAATGACTGCCATTAGAATGCTCTCAGGATCCTTGAGACAGAAACTGCTTTGGATTTTTAGTTAGACAATATCTCCCCAAAGAGAGAAGGAAGCACTCATATTTGTTACTGGCCTTTCAGCCTCTTAGACCTTCTACCTCTCTAAGCTTCCTTATTTGTCCGACAAAAACCATTCTGAGATGCTCAAATGGCTCTGCCTGGGTTTAGAGTCATATATATTTCTTTTTCTAGATCCTAGAAACTGTGATTTTCTTCTTCAAAATGTCGGGGATGGGGAGAAGATGAGCTGGAGTGAGGAGGCCTCGGCAGGATGTGTGCATTGGGTGCTGCTGTTCTTCAGCGCTTGGCACCGAGGAGCTTCGTCCTCAGCATGGGCAGATGGCAAAGCATTGCAGCTTTCTTTGAAAAGAGGCAACCAGCCAAATGGCTGAGGTGTGAACCCTCTGAGAGGCCAGTGCTTCAGGTTTCTGCTTGCTGAGTTTAATGTTGTATCCGCAAGTTACCGAATAGAAATCAGCTTGGACACTCTTCAGTCTTAAAGTTAATGTCCAGTGGAATTTGTTTTCCATCCCAGACCTCTGGAGTGTTGGGACTAAGCTGCAGACTGCCACAAGCAACTTTTATAAATAGAGGGACTGTGTGTGCGCCTGTCTTTTTCTGATGCAGCCACCTCTCCTGTGTGTGCTGTGGGCGGGGCGTTCACAGTCGGCACCGTCCTTAGACTTCTCAAGTCTCAGCATGGAGGCGGCTACAGAGGGGGTGTGAGATGGGTCAGGAAAGGGAATCCAGCATCTCAGCTATTTCTGAGTAAGGTCTTCACAGTATGGTTTTGAAATTCTGTTTGAAGTGAGTTCTGAGAAGCACAGACATCTGTGTTAAAACATAAATGCATAAAGATCATCCAAAGTCAAATAATTCAAAGTAGGATTTCATTTTGGATTTTCTTTGCTTTTCCCCATCTCTTGGTGCAGTTGAAGTTTTATTTAAACCTTTGGGTGAGAGTAATTTTGGAAAGTGAGCCAGCTCTAAGGCGTGGAGTCAGGCATTTAATTTGGCGGTGGATTTTTTTTTTAAAGGCTGATTTATTGAGATACAATTTATATACCACCTAAAATTCACCTTTTTTTATTGGTTAGTTCTGTTAATTTTGACAGATGTCAAAATCATAACCTCTTCCACAATCAAGATATAGCATATTTTCATCACCTCCACTTCGTTCCCTTATAGTCAGTTCAGTCATCCTGAGGTGATTAGCACATTCCTAGCCAGAAAGACTTTTATCAGTCTTTTGGATTCCTTTCATTTCATTTCTCACCCAAAGCCAGTTCAAATTGGTGCAATGTGAAGTACCTTTGGTGTGTCTTCAGAGATCTGGGTTTTCCAGCTGGTTTGGGAGCAGCATCAAGAACAGGCATGGGGTGATGGGACTGGCATGACTGGCAGCACCTTCTTTGGGTGCCAGGCAGAGCATCTTAACTTGAAGAGGCTCCTTTGTTGGCTGTTGGCTTTGACCCATGGCTTGGGGGCATTTTGCAGAAATCAGAGGCCTTACTGGTTGAAGATTGCATGTATATCCTGTAGTTCTGTTCTCAAATCCAAAAATCTTGCCTGGTTCACTTTGGGATCTCCTGCTCCTAAGAGCAGGCCCAGAGGGAAAGCTGGTGCTCTGAAGTGGCACCTGTTCAGATCAAGAGCCTTTTTCTTGGCTTTCCTGTGAGAATCAACTCTGCATCTGAATTCCTTCCTCTAGAAATGGACTTACTAATTACCACTCAAGATGTTTTACTCTTTTAAGGTAATGGGTGTGGAAAGCTCCAAAGAGATTTCTTATTGCTTTGTAGGCTGGTGAATTCTGTAGCCAAATCTATCTAAGGAATCGCCTTAATTATTTTTCCCTCTTTAAATTTTAGTCTTTATTACAAAAGCGTGGTTGACAGTGACTCGGGTTTGCTTTATTTTTCAGTGCATCTGGGATTGAGCACTGCAGTGATTTAAATGCATGTGTGTACATTCTCCGCCTCATTCTCTGTGTTCTCTTGCCCCTCAGGAAACCCAGGTTGACAAGAACTCAAAGTGCCTTTTCTCCAGTCTCCTTCAGCCCGCTGTTCACAGGTAGGTGATCTGTTTCTTCTTCTCTAGCATCTAAAAGCAGGACTGTTCTGAGACATGTCAGGAAACACTTGCAGATGCATCGCAGAGGGAGCTGCAGGCATGTCTGCAGTTATTTTCTTCATTCCCTGCCTGCTGGGTTTGGGGTGACGCTATTTTTAAGTTGTGGAATGTGTTCTTAACTTTGGATGCTTTATAGTTTGAGGTAGAGACTGCTTGCTGGTAATTAGGTGGCCCTGGCAGTTATGCAGGCTTTAGTTCAGGGTCATCACATATAAATTAAAAGTAGGAAATACAAATTTATAGGCTCATAGCACATAAAGGACTCTGGAAGTCATACAGTTCCTGTGCCTGCTTCCAAAGGGAGTTCATGGATTATCTAATAAACATGATCCACGATGATCTGGTCTATTTTTAAAGACTTTGGGCAAAGGGGAATCACATGAACTCTTGTCTTACCCATTTTGGGAGCTAACAGTTCTTGCAGCTGTTAAGAGTTCTTATTGGATCTAATTTAAGTCTCTCCTCATGCAGCAGGGAACACAGTTGCTAAAGTAAGAAAGTGGTCAAATATCCTTTCACCTTCTTCTTTGAAGGGGAGCTTTTTCTGAGAGGGAAACCTTTTGTTCTGTGAGTCAGGTGTGGAGTTTCTGCTTGAATGAGCTGTAGAAAAGGACATCTGGAGCACCCAGCCTCGAGTTTCAGAAACTGAGTGCTCCTCACTGGGTGTGGCCGAGAATCCTTTAACCCAAATCCTAGTTTCAAACTCTTTTGGATATTGTGTCCCTTGAAAAAGATGATTACAAGAATTATGATCTGGGACTGGACATTTTCAGGAAAATGTTCAACAGTCTAGTAGAACCCCCATTACTGAGTAGACGGCTGTGAACTGTCAGAACAGGTGAGTTTGGTGCCCGTAATAGGCACTAGTGGAGAAGGAGGACCTCTGTTCTTAGCCCAAGCAAGGAATTAAAGGATCTTACCCTGTAGCAGAATGTCTTTCTAGTTAGTAGTTGTTTCCCTTTTAAAGTAATGAAACCCACATTTGTAGTTTCAGGTCCCATGTTCTTATTTCAAAGAACCTTAGCTCTCTTGAATTATTTCCTTTAAGTGCTATACTACCTACAAGCTAGACCTCTCTGACCCTTCCGGAAACCTGGGCTCATTGCATTGCTCTGGGCCGCTAAAGTGAAAGTGAAAGTCGCTCATTCCTGTCTGATTCTTTGAGACCTCATGGACTGTCCATGGAATTCTTTAGGCCAGAATACTGGAGTGGGTAACCTTTCCTTTCTCCAGGGGATCTTCCCTACCCAGGGATGGAACCCAAGTCTCCCACATTGCAGGCAGATTCTTTACCAGCTGAGCCACAGGGGAAGCCCTGGGCAGCTAGGCCCTCAGTAATTAAGCTGTGTGATGAATTCCTAGAAGTTCCACTGATGACTTTCGGAAGAGCTTTTCTGCTTATCTTAGTGTTCAAGACCTTCGTTGGAGGAAAAAAAAAAAAAACACCACAAACTGTATTAGATTCTGAATGTCCAGTTTCTGGTCTTTTAGAAATATTTGTTACCTCATTTTCTTAACTGGGAAACATTAAGATTCTAGCTAGGGGCTAATTCAGCTTCCTACAAAAGAAAAAGGTATTGGAAATAACACCCTAAGGGCCAAATTAGAGAAATCCCAAATTCTGACTTGTGGATAAGATCTACCAAAACAAACTGACTCTTTGCGACCTTCAACAGAAGGTTGATAAAATAGCCTTCATTCTCTGGTAATTCATGGGGAGAGAGGGTAGCTGTGCTGGGTGGCAAGAAGGAGTGAATGTGGTAGAGAACAGAACTGCATAACGTGCTGGAAAGTAAGAGAAACCGTGTGTACCTCTCCCCGCCCCAGTTCCTATTAAGAAGCTTCCTCTAAGCTTACCTGACTTTTGCCTGACTGTGGAAGTAATTAATTATCAGGGTTGTAAATGCACTTTTCAGCCTTTGTAGGCTCAGCTGTTAGGAATTAGTTGATACCTGAAATGGTTGGGCTTCTTAGGAGTGACTATTCTGGAAAATCTCAATGTGGAAAACCCCATTTAGGAAGAAGTTGGGGCTAACATTGGGACCTTTATCTGGATTCAGCTTAACAGTTCTTATATTTTAATGGTGCTTGCTGTCCGTGTCCATTTGGGCTTGTAAAAAGTTGCTTGCCTTGCTCCCCGAGGCAAAAATTGATACACAAATCTGTAAAAATAAATGATGTGGGTTCCATTTGAATAAAGAAGACTCCTTGTTCAAGGTTATATCCTCAGTGGCAGAGCCAGCGATAGTGGCTTTTCCACTGTCAATCCCATGATTTTGTCTTAAAGATCCTTGATCTGTAACAGGGTAAAGGAATAATGGAATTTAAAATTGACTTCTCAGGTGTCTGGACTGGGGGGCCAGCCGTGGGAGCATTAGATTTTGAACTTTCTGAGAGCCATGGACCTCTGGCGTCCCTTGCTTGCTCTCTGCCTCCTTTTGCTTCCTGGCCTTGGCTTTGGGCAAGGTGCTGCTGTAACATGCTTGCTCCATGAATCCCTCAGGTGAAACAGTGTCACTTGTGGACGTGGACATCTCTCAGCGGGGCCTGACCTCTCCACACCCTCCAACTCCCCCTCCTCCTCCAAGAAGAAGCCTCAGCCTCCTAGGTATAGTTTCCTCCCCTCTTCCTTCTTGCCCTGAGCTCTGTCGACCTTTTGTTCTTTGCCAGGAACCAAACAGACTCCTGGGTTTCTAATGATGACCCAGTTATTATATTTCTTGTCCCATTCTCAGCACCCCTCTCATCTCCAAAGTGGTTAAGTGGGTCTCTTACCTGCATGCTGTAACATCTAATGTCCATATATTATTTCAATCTTTATTTATTTATAAAGAGTATTTATCTTGTTCTGAATCTGCTGCCAGTGGGCAGCTTTGGGGATATCCTTACTTTCCTACTTTCAAGCAAAGGAAACCAGATTAAGATGATTGTGGCCCTCTGCAAAAAAGACAGGGTGAAGCTCAGGCCATTTTGCCCCCGAGGGCAGCCTGATGATCCTCTTCCCTCTCCTCTGCCTTCCCTGTGCTCATTCTGCCTGTATTTCTGAACCTCTTGCTTTTGTTCTCTCTTCTAGATGATATCAGTGGGACGCTGCCTACATCTGTCCTTGTGGCTCCGATGGGGTCTTCCCTGCAGTCTTTCCCCTTACCTCCGCCTCCTCCACCCCATGCCCCAGGTTAGCTTAGCTTAGAGGCAAGACTTGCAAGAGTGGGGAGTACAAAGTGAAACACTTTTGAAGGATGGGAGAGATCTATTTATGGAAATAAAAGAACTTAGGAGAAAGCTTAAATCATATCCCCTTGGCTGGACCAGAACTCCTTGGAAATGAGGCCAAGCACTGGTTATTTTAGCCTGTTTTCTTTATGGAGGCAAATCTGATTTTTGGTAGAGATAAAAGACTGTTGGATTTTTTTTGTCTCTTTGCTACTGAAACTTGTTTGCAATTCTTGAGTCAGTAGGAGGTTTAATATGTTGCTGGTTTTCAAAGTTCTGTGATCTTTCTAAGCTTTTAGCATTTACTGCAGCCTTGTAAATAAGTACCAAGCATTCAGTAGCCCATACCTGCTTGACCAGCCCCCAGTGCCCAAGGAATAAAATGAATGAAATCAGCATTCTTTTCTACTTGCCTGACAAAATCTACTTGCTTGGCAAAATCGTTGCTCTTCCTGGGCAAGTTAAGTGAGTCACTATTTCCAAGGCTGCCTTACCGGCACTTCACCTCGAGGTGGGAGAAGTTGGAATCGCTCTAGGCTGGTGCAGGCCCTGAAGTAGTCGCCTTAGTCAGGTTAGTGAGCTGCTGCCTCCCCCTTTCCTGGGGCTAAATGCCCCCACCCACCCTTCACAGCTTACACGAGCCCACACAGCTTTCTGTCCCAGCCCATCCAGCTCTTCCGCACTGCTTTGGCTTCCACCCTTTCCAGCTTAGCTTCTAATGCCTTGCCCGTCTTCAGTTAGCATCTCTGTTTTGGGGGGAGGGAGGGTCTACTTGAGGTTGGGAATGATAAGGAGCAACATGTGACCACTGCGCTCTTGCCCTGCAGATGCATTTCCCCGGATTGCTCCCATCCGAGCAGCTGAATCTCTGCACAGCCAGCCCCCGCAGCACCTCCAGTGTCCCCTCTACCGGCCTGACTCGAGCAGCTTTGCGGCTAGCCTTCGAGAGCTGGAGAAGGTAGGTGGTGCCTGAGGACTGGCAGCTTTCCTCCTCTCACATTCTCCTAATTCTAAGCCAGGCTCCCCTTTTATTCTTTTTAGAGGAAGAGTAGTTTCCTTGTTTCTGTATTTACAGTGACAAAACAGTATGTTGCTATCATTAGTTCTATGAGATGTTGTAAAATTGAATCTGAAAAAAACATCTGAACCTGGTGAGAAAAGTTATGGAGAAATATTTACATAGTCTAAGCTGACCTAGGTCCCTTGTCTCTTCTTTGTAGGGCTTTGGTAATGGAACTGTAAAGTTTTTCTGTTACTTTGAAGGCCTGAAAGTGTGATGAACCTGGAATTCATTGCTAATGGTTGAGGCACTCCTACCAGCTTCTGCCTACTGCGGTGTTTTGGAAATGGGGGGTTCTTGTGGTCAGAGTAATTGTGCTGAAAACTTTGATGTTTCTGTGTTCTAACACCTTGCCACTTCTTTGATAGTGTGGTTGGTACTGGGGGCCAATGAATTGGGAAGATGCAGAGATGAAGCTGAAAGGCAAGCCTGATGGTTCTTTTCTGGTACGAGACAGCTCCGATCCTCGTTATATCCTGAGCCTCAGTTTCCGATCACAGGGTATCACTCACCACACCAGAATGGAGCACTACAGAGGTGAGAGGTGCTGGCATTTGAAGGCAGCCTTCTTTCCCCTTTGGCTTTTTCTACCTTTGCTATCTGATTTTCTCATTGGAAGGATTCACAGAAATGGAACTGTGAGTAGGTAGGAAAATCTCAGGGACTCAACTGAATATTGATATATGGGCACTGATTTCGATCACAAGAAATATTGGTGGGGATGGTGAGGAACATACATGTTCCATTTAAAAGTTTTCTCAGCATCTTGTCTCCTAAATAGAGTCTGAAGAAGACTATTGAAGAACAGAATAAAGCCAGTAAAACTCTCTTCGTAGCAGGAAGAAATAACCTAGGACCATGAGACAGATTCTCCCAAGCTTTGGTTCATGATTAAACTTACCATCTAGAGATATTAGTCATGTATATAAAGAGGAGAATTTGTTGATCCTATGACTGTTCTGTTCTGAATTTCTTTGCATGGCAGTCA
The DNA here is from genome assembly GCF_019923935.1 of Bubalus bubalis. Lineage (NCBI taxonomy): Eukaryota > Metazoa > Chordata > Mammalia > Artiodactyla > Bovidae > Bubalus > Bubalus bubalis. Next base: position 24,054,916 of record NC_059159.1, on the reverse strand, counting down.
CATCAATGATAATTATGTCTTTTCCTGGTCAGCTTTGTAGTCTTGTAGGAAATAGTCATCAAAACTCTATGAGAATTTGTGGAATCAACATACCGTCTGTCTTCCTCTGTGGTCAGGTTGTGCTTAATATTCCAGTCATGTCGAGAAGCTGACTTGTTCAGTACTGCTGTCTGGATGGACTTTGCATCAGGACATTTGGTATTTGATTTGGGCCACAAACTTGTAATGGTTATTGGTGGCGGGGCTGGCTAACACATACTTTGTCAAAATACCTGCAATATGCTACAGATTTTAAAAATGTGGAGAACTCTGGGGAGTTTTATGGACTTGCCCCTCCGATTCCTCTTGCTCTTCCCACATGTGATGAATCTTAAATGAACTGTATGAGATACAGCATTTCACGTAAGGGGCTCTTTCATGCTCTTCTCAGGCACCACTGTATCTTTCCTGCTCTCAGCCGCGTTCTGCTGAATTAATTTGGTTTCCTTCTCTTGTTAGGCAAGAGGTAGCTGTTTAGGTCAGCATAGCTTTGCCCATGGTTTCCTCTGCCCCCACCTCTGCTTTCAAGATGCATGAAGAGAAAGGAACTTCAGTCCAAAGACTTGAGAGAATTAGAGAACTGTGGGGTAGACTGCTACTTGTTTTCCTGCTGTTCCTAAAAGCAAAAGTCGAATAAACAAAACAAAACGCAAAAATAGCATTTCAGAGTGAAGTGCTTTTATAAACCTATTGAAATTATAAATGACTAGGCCATGGAAATGATGAATAAATGCTTGACCTGTAGGTTCCCGATAGGCGAGATGCCTATCTCAGAGTATTTTCAAATGGTTCTCCAATTACTTTTTGTTCAAAGGAACTTTTCTGCCTTGAATAAATGGAATCTTTAATAGAAGCCCTGGGCCTTTCAGTTTCCAGTTTGCAATGGAACATTTGTCTTCATCTTTTTTTTTTTTTTTTTTGTCTTCATCTTTTTAAGTGATCCCGAAAGAGTAGCCAAGGTTCTCAAATCTGCAGTTCTCTTGAGTGATTAGTATTCCTTTTGTGACTCTCTTGGATTTAGTGTTTTAGTTGAAGTTTTTTTTTTTTTTTTTTTTTTTTTAAGTTATGGGAGTTCAGATTGCTTTTTGCCTTTGGGATTCTAAAGTTTGGGGTGGGATCTTTGTAATATGTTGGGGTGTGGGATTTTAGAAGTTACAGAAGGAAAAGACTTAGAGTTTGATTTTTGTGCTTAACACATACATGAATGAGTGTGATCCACAAAACCGCTGTTCCTGTCTTTCCTATTCTATGCATACTTGAAGATTTAAATCTTCTTGAGGAATGTCATTTAAACTCACTTTAGCATAGCTGCCTTTTCTTTATGGTCTGTGGTTTAAAGATTAGTGTTCATACTCAACAAAATCTTTTTATATCTTTTTCTGACTCAAATTTATTATTGTTTAACAGAAACATTGTAAGACATAATTTATATATTATTAAAAGCAACATCTTTCTTTCCATTAGTTGTAGAACAAGCAGGAACAGGGACCTCTGACTCAGCTTGACCACAAGCTACTTTTCCAGGAGGGAAAATCATTAAAATGTTCAAGCCAGCTTCTCAAGTCTTCCTAAAGTAAGTTTTGCATTTTTACCTCTCCTTAACTTTCCATGGCAGGAACCTTCAGCCTGTGGTGTCATCCCAAGTTTGAGGATCGCTGTCAATCAGTGGTGGAGTTCATTAAGAGGGCCATCATGCACTCCAAGAATGGGAAGTTTCTCTATTTCTTGAGATCCAGGGTTCCAGGTAAGGCTATCGTTACATTAATTATTTAGCTTACTTGGGTATGATCAAGCATAATATCCACTCCCCACCCCTCCCCTCCGTCTTCTCCCACAGTTATTCAAAGCTTTATATTAATTATTTAACTGAGTATGATCGTGCAGGATCTCTACCTCCACTCCTGCACCCACTCACCCAAAAAACCCCCAAACCAGAAACACTTAAAGCTTTTTTTCCTGGCTCTTGTAGCATCCACTCTTCCTCGAGCCTAGTGGGTAATATCCTGTCCTTATACGTTAATCCCCCAGGAGCCTGGTGGGCTATAGTCCGTGGGGTCACGAAGAGTTGGACACGGCTGACTAACACACATATTGAGAAGGAATCTTTGCTTCTCTGATCACGTGAATGAGAAAACTGATCCTGCCTCTGATGTCTGGGTGTCATGTATTCACGTTTAACTTTCAGAGGTCTTTCCTTGTTCCTGATCCAGGCATCTCACATTTACATGTGAAACAGAGAGCTCTAGGGTCATTTTCATGGGAAACTGGGAAAGTAAAAGAGTCTTCACTAGAAATGGGAGTGTCAAGGAGGCTGAATTTAATAGCAGTCTGCCCTGGATTCTGTGCATTTGTACTGAAATTTTTGTTAGAGAGTACTTTGTTGTGTCCTGTATCCCTGCCAGTATTGAATTCAGAGACTAGTCTCGGTTTGGGAGCATTGGCAGTCCCTATCCTGCCCACTAAATAGGGGGTATCTATATCATCTTTGTTGAAGGCTGGGTTGAAGGGATGGTTTGGAGGAATCTGCTTTTATAATGTTGGAAAAAAGTAAAATGAGGAATTTGTAAGATAGAAACGGAACTTCAAATGAGAACATCATGCTTTCCCACTGAATCAGATTAAGATTCTTAAACTGGGTGTCAAGAAATTGCTCTAAAAAGAAGTTATAGGGACGCCTCTGGCGGAACATCAGATGATATCCGGAACATCAGTTGAGCCAGGTTACAGGAATGTGTTTTATGGTCTGGTGATTTCAGTAAGGCGGCAGGGTGTGGGCTGTTAACTCGCACTTCATCGACTACTTGCATCAGTGCTGTCAGCACAGTTGGGTCTCATGCAGTTGACTTGGTTAAATGGAAAAAGTTAGAATCCTTTCTTACAGGAACTGATTCTGCCTAGCCATTTTTAGAGTTTGTGGCTTTGGGGGGGTGTTTATTTAATAAACAGTATCAAATAAACTCAGTATCAAAAAGAAGCTACTTCTCCACCTCAGAGCGGAGAAGGCAATGGCACCCCACTCCAGTACTCTTGCTTGGAAAATCCCATGGATGGAGGCACCTGAAAGGCTGCAGTCCATGGGGTCGCTGAGGGTTGGACACGACTGAGCGACTTCACTTTTACTTTTCACTTTCATGCATTGGGGAAGGAAATGGCAACCCACTCCAGTGTTCTTTCCTGGAGAATCCCAGGGACGGGGGAGCCTGGTGGGCTGCCGTCTGTGGGGTCACACAGAGTCGGACACGACTGAAGTGACTTAGCAGCAGCAGCGGAAGCCACCTCAGAGAGGGATTCCCAGGTGGCTCAGTGGTAAAGAATCCCCCTGCCAATGTAGGAGACACAGGTTTGATTCCTGGGTTAGGAAGATCCCCTGGAAGAGGAAATGGCAACCCGCTCTAGTATTCTTGCTGGGAAAATCCAATGGACAGAGGAGCCTGGCGGGCTACAGCCCTTGGGGTCGCAAGAGTCTTAGGCGACTGAGCACATACACTACCCTCAGAGAGCTCTTAGCTTCAAAAAGGGGTCAGGTAGGAAGAGAAGGCAAGAGCCCATGTTAAAGTCTATATAAAGCCTGGTGGCGATTGACAGGGACAGGGTGGGTAGTCATCTCTGTTTGTGGGTGGATCCTCTCAGAGGACTCGGGAGTCTGGAGCATGTATCACTTGTAGAATATTGAGAGACTTCATGGAATCTTGGACTCCTCAGGTATAGCTCATTCATTCCACAAATGTGCCTTGTCTGCAGAAATTTTAAGTAAGATTTTTAACACTGCTGAAGGTCAGTACCTGTAGTGGTTGCTGCTATTTGTTATGTGCCTGCCTACGATGTGCCAGGTATTTTGTCAGGATCTTTATTAAATATCTCTTAATTTCTTGCAACAGCTTCAAAGTTAGCTAATAGATTGGTCTCTCGAAAAAAAAAGTTTGTTTTTTTTTTTTTAATTTTGTCAATGAAGAAACTAAGGGTGTCTCAAAAGTGAAGCCACTTACTCTAAAGGTTACTCAGCTAATTAGTGCTGAAGCCAGGATTCAAACCAAGGCCCAACTGACTCCAACTCCTGTGCTTTACTTCCCACCTTCTGCTATGGGAAAAAAAATAGCAGTAAGCAAGTTGCAGATTGAGTTTCCTGGCATAAAGGGAGGACATAAAGAAGTCAGAATTGTGTTTATCTGTGGATAAACACGGTGGAGAGTGTCTTTCTAGGATACAAGTAGGATATCTATTTGCACTTAAAATTGTAATCAAATTGAGAAGGGAAAGCAAATTAGTTTGCCCCTAGACCATAAGTGACTTCTCTTTGAAAGATTGGGACACAGAAGGCCAGGTCAGCGTTCTCCTTTACCATTGTTTGCTGCCTCCCTTTGCTTATCAGCGGTCTAGGCATTCTGTAAGGCTGACTTTATTAGGGGAGAGGATTCCCGTGAGGAGGTGGTAGTCATTAGATTTAGGTTGAGCTCTGTCAGTTTATACCAGGGATTATATCTCAGGGGATGGTAAAAGGAGCCCTTTTGTTTAGACTTTGGGATGCTGGTAACTGCCTACAAGGGGCTCGTATTGTTTCATTTAACCTTTATGAGATCCCTTGAAGGAATGTTACAGTCTCTCCCTCCTTTTTTATCTTTTTAAAAATACAGATTAAGAAACCGATGCACAGTGAATTACAGAGTCAGAATGCAGAGGCAGGTTTTTCTGGCTCAAATCTAGAGCTGAATGTACTAGCAGCATATCCAGCCTGGTGCAAAAGGAGGCCAGGGATTATAGGGATTATAAAGCCAGGCCTAATGAAAGTTCTAGATGGCACCAAGTGAGGAGCAGAAAGAATTTAATAAGTAGAATAATTAGCAGTTGGGGGAGGGATCATTGGTCAAAAGGATGGCCCCTGAGCTTGGTTTGCCCCTTATCTTTTCTCATGACAGTGTTGGAGCATGGTCATGATAAATCTGAGGTTGCTGATTGCATCTCAGTCTGGTCCGATTCACAGTAGTAAGCTAAACACCTAACACCAAGCAGCAGTCTCCAAAAGAGAATGTGATTGGATTAGCACAAAACTTCTGATGCTGTGAGAGCCAAACTCTACTTCAATGTGTTCTTCTTAGTTGGAAGAATCTCCATCATCTCTGAAGTGCCTGAAGAGAGAATATTTTTTGTTTTTTTATCACACTTTGAGTCAGACACTCTAAGGAAATCAATTGCTTCCTCTTTTGTACTATCATTAAGACTATAATTAATTGTTCAGTGATATATTTTCCTTGTATCTCAGATTTCTCAATTCAGTCCTGTTAATAGACATTTGGGGTTGGATATTTCTGGTCTTCAGGGAATAGTTTGTTGTGGGAGAAAGACCTGGGTGTTTGGGTGCTCAAGACCTGAAAGACATTCTTATTACTTTTTTTCTGAAAGAGATTCATCATGCCTGTGTGCATGCGTGCTAAGTCACTTTAGTTGTGTCTGACTCTGCAACCCCATGAACTGTAGCCCATGAGGCTCCTCTGTCAGTGGGGTTTTTCAGGCAAGAATACTGGACTGGGTCGCCATGCCCTCCTCCAGTGGTTCTTCCCAACCCAGGGATCAAACCCATATCTCTTACATCTCCTGCATTGGCAGCTGGTTTCTTTACAACTTGAGCCACGTGGGAAGCCCTCATGCCTAACCCTGGTCCTTTTAGGGGACAGAGAAAAGAGCAAAGTGGCTGAAAATTGGATTTGTGCATGGCATCCTGGCATGAGGACAGAGGAAAGTTCTTCATGACCACTGTTGTATCTTGCTTTTCCCTTTCAGCTGCACTGGTGTCTTATGTTGGACTTATCTTCATTCCTGACCTCTTCTGTGAAACATGCTTTGGATATCAGAGCTCCAATTGTTTGCTGTGTTTGGGGGCAAACAGTGAACAGTCAAGTTGACACTAGGGAATATCAGAGAATTAACAGGTTTCAAATTGCTGTTTGTGAACCTAAGTCTAAAAATAACACAATTAAATAGGCAAGTATATATGGTCATTAAAATTTAAGTAAGCAAACAGTCAGATAATAGTATGCTACTATTATCCTGACCTCTTTAAGTACAAGTCCTATAGTACTGTCTTTGGGAATAAATAATTAGGTACATAAATTACTTTTGTCTCTGAAACGTCATGTTGAGTTTAGCAGTATTACAACCAACCTTCCAAAAGCTTTCTGTTCATCATAGTGTAATTTTCTAAAGACTGGAAATAGATGGGGAAACAGTGGAAACAGTCAGACTTTATTTTTCTGGGCTCCAAAATCACTACAGATGGTGACTGCAGCCATGAAATTAAAAGACACTTACTCCTTGGAAGGAAAGTTATTACCAACCTAGATAGCATATTCAAAAGCAGAGACATTACTTTGCCAACAAAGGTTCGTCTAGTCAAGGCTATGGTTTTTCCTGTGGTCATGTATGGATGTGAGAGTTGGACTATGAAGAAGGCTAAGCGCCGAAGAATTGATGCTTTTGAACTGTGGTGTTGGAGAAGACTCTTGCGAGTCCCTTGGACTGCAACAAGATCCAACCAGTCCATCCTAAAGGAGATCAGCCCTGGGATTTCTTTGGAGGGAATGATGCTGAAGCTGAAATTCCAGTACTTTGGCCACGTCATGCGAAGAGTTGACTCATTGGAAAAGACTCTGATGCTGGGAGGGATTGGGGGCAAGAGGAGAAGGGGATGACAGAGGATGAGATGGCTGGATGGGATCACTGACTCGATGGACATGAGTCTGAGTGAACTCCAGGAGTTGGAGATGGACAGGGAGGCCTGGCGTGCTGCGATTCATGGGGTGGCAAAGAGTCGGACACGACTGAGCGACTGATCTGATCTAATCTGATATTTAAAGCATATGAGTGAAAAGGTAAAATTCAAAGAGGCATTTGAACCCAGAATTATTTTAAAACCACTTGAGTTTAAATATATTCAGGAGAGAAATCCATGTGTGAATTTTTTTTTAATGGTATATGAGGAGAGGGCCAACCAGTGGTGTGGGTGGGTGGATGAGGGCTTTTGTTATTGTTCAGTTGCTAAGTCGAGTCCAACTCTTTGGGACCCCATGAACTACAGCACACCAGGCTCCTCTGTCCTCCACTAATCTCTTACCATTTGCTCAAATTCGCGTCCGTTGAATTGCTGATATGATGTAACCATCTCATCCTCTGTCATCCCCTTCTCCTCCTGCCTTCAATCTTTCCCAGCATCAGGGTCTTTTCCAATGAGTCATCTCTTCACATCAGGTGGCCAGAGTATTGGAGCTTCAGCTTCAGCATGAGTCCTTCCAATGAATATTCAGGGTTGATTTCCTTTAGGATGGACTGGTTTGATCTCCTTGGTATCTAAGGGACTCTCAAGAGTCTTCTCCAGCACCGCAGATTGAAAGCATCAGTTCTTCAGCACTCAGCCTTCTTTATGGTCCAACTCTCACATTCATACGTGACTACTGGAAAAACCATAGCTTTAAGTATATATGGACCTTTGTTGTTAAAGTCATGTCTCTGCTTTTGAATAGACTGTCTAGGTTTGTTATAGCTTTTCTACCAGGGAGCAAGTGTCTTTTAATTTCATGGCTGCAGTCATCATCCACAGTGATTTTGGAGCCCAGGAAAATAAAGTCTGCCACTGCTTTCACTTTCTCCCCTTTTATTTGCCATGAAGTGATGGGACTGGATACCCTGGACCTAGTTGTTCTAATGCTGAGTTTTAAGCCAGCTTTTTCACTCTCCTTTTTTGACCCTCATCAAGAGGCTCTTTCGGAGAAGGCGATGGTACCCCACTCCAGTACTCTTGCCTGGAAAATCCCATGGACAGAGGAGCCTGGTAGGCTGTAGTCCATGGGGTTGCAAAGAGTCGGACATGACTGAGTGACTTCACTTTCACTTTTTACTTTCATACATTGGAGAAGGAAATGGCAACCCACTCCAGTGTTCTTGCCTGGAGAATCCCAGGGACGGCCGAGCCTGGTGGGCTGCCATCTATGGGGTCACACACAGTCGGACACGACTGAAGCGACTTAGCAGTAGCAGTAGAAGAAGCTCTTTAGTTCTTTACTTTCTACCATTAGAGTGGTATCATCTGCATATCTGAAGTTTTTGATATTTCTCCTGGAATCTTGATTCCAGCTTGTGATTCATCCAGCCCGGCATTTCGCATGATGTACTCTACATAGAAGTTAAATAAGCAGGGTGATAGTATACACTCTTGTCATACTCCTTTTCCAATTTTGAGCCTGTCAGTTGTTCCTCGTCCAGTCCTACCTGTTGCTTCTTGACCTGCAAACAGGTTTCTTAGGAGACAGATAATGTGGTCTGGTATTCCTGTCTCTAAGAATTTTCCATATTTTTTTGTGATACACACAGTCAATGCATTAGCATAGTCAGTGAAGCAGAACTACATGTTTTTCTGGAATTCTTTTGCTTTCTCCATGATCCAACAAATGTTGACAATTTGATCTCTGGTTCCTCTGCCTTTTTGTAAACCCAGCTTGTACATCAGGAAATTCTTGGTTCACATACTGCTGAAGCATGGCTTGAAGGATTTTGAGCATAGCCTTGCTAGCATATGAAATGAACACTGTTGTTTGATAGTTTGAGCATTCTTTGGCATTGCGTTTCTTTGATATTGGAATGAAAACTGACCTTTTCCAGTCCTGTGGCCACTACTGAGTTTTCTATATTTGCTGGCATACTGAGAGCAGCACTTGAAGAGCATCATCTTTTAGGATTTTAAATAGCTCACCTGGAATTCCATCACCTCCACTATCTTTGTTCATAGTAACACTTCCTAAAGCCCACTTGACTTCACACTCCAGGATGTCTGGCTCTAGGTGGAGTGACCACACTATTGTGGTTATCTGAGTCATTAAGATCTTTTTTATATAGTTCTTCTGTGTATTCTTGCCACCTCTTTTTAATCTTTTCTGCTTCTGTTAGGTCCTTACTGTTCCTGTCCTTTATCATGCTCATCCTTGCATGAAATGTTCTGTTGATAGCTCCAGTTGTTTTGGAGAGATCGCTAGTCTTTCTCCTTCTGTTGTTTTCCTGTTTCTTTACTTATTCATTTGAGAAAGGCTTCTTACCTCTCCTTGCTATTCTCTGGAACCCTGCATTCAGCTGGGTGTATCTTTCCCTTTCTCCCTTGCCTTTTCCGTTTCTTCTTTCCTCAGCTATTTGTAAAGCCTCCTCAGACAACCACTTTGCCTTGTTGCATTTCTTTTGGATAGTTTTGGTCACTGCGTTCTATACCGTGTTACGAACTTCCTTCTATAGTGCTTCAGGCACTCTACAGATCTAATTCCTTGAATCTATTCGTCATCTCCACCATATAATTAAAAGGGATTTGATTTAGATCATACCTGAGTGGCCTAGTGATTTTCCCTACTTTCTTCAATTTAAGCCTGAATTTTGAAATAAGGAGCTCATGATCTGAGCTTATGTTTCCATCGTGTAGTGGTTAGCAGGTCAGCTTTACATGCAGAAAGTCCTGGTTTCGACCCCCCGGGGAACCAGCCCCTGAGGGTGAGGGTTACAGTGCTTTAAAAATATAAGCGTTCGATTTGAAGGGATAGGGGTGAGAAGTCAAGGACTAAGAGAGACTGGTCCTGAATCAAGAAGCTGTGACTGTCTTGACAGCACCCCCCGTTAAGACAGTCACATGGGCAGGTGCTCTGGAAGACTCCTGGAGAGCCCTCCTTTGAGGTTCCCTGGGCTAAACTCTTCCTCAGACAGAGCAAGTGCTCAGGGAAGCCCAGCTCTGTTGGTTCTGTGCTGTGAGCAAATTCTCTAAGCTCAGTAGGCCTCAGTTTCTTCATTGTGCAGTGGCGGGTAATAGTGGTATCTGTTGGGGAGCACAGCTTTGAAGACTGAGCTAAATGATTTTAAGATAGGCTTACTTATATAGCATGAAATGTATTTTAATTTTTTTAGAAAGTCTGTTATTAACAACCATGAAAAGGCTTTGGGAGACAATCTGCAAGCTTTAATTTTTTCTTCTCATGGCTTCAAACAAAATTTTAAAACTGTTTGAAATTAAACTCCAAAAATAGATATTTTATTTTCCAACAAGTTGTGTCTACAGAGTTTCATTTGATTCAACAATGGTTGAGAAAAGAATTCTTTCAAAGGTTTTGCAACTCAGATTCTTTCTGAGAGCAGTTTGCTTACCTTCCATAGTCCTTTGTTTATTGAAACAAGAGTATTCTTTATTCTCTTGAACGTGTTTCAGTGTCCCTGCCATTGTGGGTGTCTCCATTCTGTGGCATTGACCCCCGGGGGTTGGAATTTCCCAGCATGGAGCCTGCTGATACTGTGATGAAACATGAGTGTGGGGCTTCCGTTGGGCCTGACTGGCCTTAGTCAGCAGGCACTTGTACACAGAACAGTACCAACTCCAGCTTGCCCAAGCTACTGTAGTTGCTTTTCTTTTAAAAGTATTATCCTGGGCTTCCCAGGTGGCACATCCTGGGCTTCCCAGGTGGCGCAGTGGTAAAGAATCCACTTGCCAAGCAGGAGACGCAAGAGATGCTCGTTTGATCCCTGGGTCGGGAAGATCCGTTGGAGAAGGAAATGGTCAACCCACTCTAGTATTGTTGCCTGGAAAATTCCATGGACAGAGGAGCCTGGTGGGGTACAGTTCATGGGGTTGCAAGGAGTTGGACACAACTGAGCACACACAATTAAAGTGAACCTTTTAAAAAAATAATTCACCAATATGAATATTATTTGGAAGCTGTTTATCTAAAAAAGAAAAAGTATCATCATCTTTTTTTCTGTTCCTGTACCCAACCTAAATTTTCAGAAGTAAGAAGGTTGGTTGGTGGGGGTGGAGAATTGTCGGGGAGTAAAAGGTAGCTAAACCTGACTGTCCAGGCTTGAAGTAAGCGACCGTGTGACCGGCCTGTAAAATTTGATCCTAGCTGCTGCCTTCTGCTTACTGTCTCTCAGTTGGAATTTGGTGGGGACCCCTCTGAACAGCCTTTTTGAGTCCTCACCTTCAAGATATTCTAGATGCTAAACAAGTGTCTCCCATTCCCAACAAGGATGTCTTTGACTGTTGTCCTTGGGCCTGAGATTGGCCACTTGGCTCCAAGCAAAGTCTCTAGCTTGACATTTTTCATTGAGCTGTTTGAAGAGCAAGACTCTTCAGTTGTTAGAAGTCAGGCTGGGGAAGCCCCCTGCCAGAGGATAGGCTCCCCTGAGTATGAAATATGGTGGTAGTACTATGGAAACCAAGTTTTGTGGAAGGGCGTGTTTGCACAGAAGACATATGTGAACTGTAAAGAAGCACCATTTCCGTTCCCTGGATTCTCTTCATAAGGAAGATTATATATAGTTAGCTGCCTTGTCTCATCTGAATATTTCTCTCGGTTTTTGTTCTTGAAGGACTGCCACCAACTCCAGTCCAGTTGCTCTATCCAGTGTCCCGATTCAGCAATGTCAAATCCCTCCAGCACCTTTGCCGATTCCGAATCCGACAGCTCGTCCGGATCGATCACATCCCGGATCTCCCACTGCCTAAGTATGATGGGGTGTTTAGAGCCGGAGCAGGAATGGAGGGTTACTTAAAGGGTCAGTGAGGCCTGCAAGTGGAGTGTACAGGCAGAGCCTGGCAACTCAGAGGCGTCATTTTTCACTTCTCCTGTGTCTTAGCACCTAACTTAGAAATGTCACAGTACAGCCAAGAAGGAGGAAGGTGTGTGCATGTGTCACTTTCCCTTGTGCAGACTCTGTGAAGAGTAGAGTGGAGATGGTAAGAGTGAGGGAGACAGAACTATAATAAGTGAGAAAGTGGGAATTTTCTCAAGTTGGCAGAGACTCTTTGGTGTTGTCTCAACCATATAGGGAATGAAAAGAAGGGAGGGAGGGTTGAATAAAAGTGATCTTTCTTTTTTAAGTTCTGTATAACACTTGTGTGTACCCCTCTTGTATTATTCGTAGGCCTCTGATCTCTTATATCCGAAAGTTCTACTACTATGATCCTCAGGAAGAGGTATACCTGTCTCTAAAGGAAGCGCAGCTCATTTCCAAACAGAAGCAAGAGGTGTTGGAACCCTCCACGTAGCGAGGGGCCCCCTGCTGGTCACCACCAAGGGTATGCATACTCCACCTCACTGTCCAGCCTGGTCTTTTCCTGGGCAGTTATCCTGCACTGGGCCTTGCCCCCTTCCTCCCACCCCATGCACATACCCCAATCCAGGCGTCTGTCCAGAGAGTTGCCACATCTGATCACAGAGTCCCAGGGGGGCACATACCCCAGCGGGGAGAAGAACAAATAGACAAGAGAGGCTTGAGTATTTGCAAAGCAACATGCATGCTAATCACTGAATATATATAAAGAGGAGGACATAGAAGTGCAGCTCTTGGACAAATGACATGTAAAGCAGGAAACCAAAGGGGAAGAAAACTTCATCAAAGGGAACACAAAATGCCCTTAATTGCAACAGGCATGCACTTCAGTGAGAGTTCTACTGTCCCATGGCTTGGAATATGGGGATGAGGAAAAAACAGCTTGCTGTTCTGTTTAAAATTCCATCTGGGCCACTGAAAAGTAAATTGGTGAAAAGAATAAATGAATTAACTAAGGGATTCATTTATGTAAGAGTGTATCCCATTGCTATACTGAGTTTTATTTATTTGTTTTCCCATAAAATACCTTGGAATACTGGTTTGTACAGGTAGATTCTAATTAGTCTTGGGGATTCCCTGGTGGTCCAGTGGTTAGAACTCCATGCTTCCAGTGCTGAGGGCTCCAGTTCGATCCCTGATTGGGGAACTAAGATCCCCACATGCCTCGGAGCTCAGCCAAAAAAAAAAGTCTTCTTAAATTACATTAATGTGAATATTGAAAGTAGAGGTAAGTAGGGAACAGAATTACCAGAAAGTGGTGATTTTGGTAGTAAGGGTTATGTGTAAGATCTCACGTTCTAGTGATCTACTGCTGGGGTCAAAGACTACCCTCACCCCTCTCAGTGGGGAGTGTCCTTTCTAAGCGCTGAATTCTTCTAACCTCATCTGTTTTTAATCCCATCCCCCATACAGAAGAAAGGGGGGAAACCCATAGGTGGGACAGCTTTAGAGTGGAAAGGGGGCTTTAACTCTTCCCACCCTCTCAGCTCTCTTCATAATGGGAGAGAGGGACAACTGGTGTTTTTGTTCCGTGGGTGTTTTGGGGCCATGGCTCAGATGACCCCAGCTATGTGTCTCCTCTTGGCTCTGGATGTCTCTGATCCTGTGCTCTTGAGGGGAGAGCATGTGAGCCAGGACTAGCAGGGGAAGAGGAATGAAGAGAGATCAAGAAATGATAACTCTGGGAGGCAGTTAAGTTTTAACTTAAAGGATCCTGGGCTGGATGTGCAGTTTCTGTGTCAAATCTTCAGTTACAGGCATACCTGGGAGATGTATCACGGGTTCTGTTCCAGACCACTGGAAAAAAGCAAATATCACAATAAAGCAAGTCACTTGATTTTTTTGGTTTCCCAATGCATATAAAGAGTTTTGTCTACACTATACTGTGGTCTGTTAAGTGTGCACTAGCATTATGTCTAAAAAATCTACATACCTTAATTTAAAAATATTTTATTGCTAAAAAATGCTAACCATCATCTGACAACGTGGAGTTCCCACAAACCTTCAACTTGTAAAAGCGCAGCGAAACAAGTTAAATGAGGTTTGCCTGTATTGGCAAGCTGTGTGCGCTCGGAAGTGTCTCCTAAAACATTTAAGGGCTCTGTTGTCTAGGAGGGTTTCTCTGTTTGGTGGCTTTGCAGTGATTAGGGTAGGGAACTAGGGGGACCCACCTACTCATCTGCACTGTTGAGGAATAATTGGCACTGTTCAATTAGAGCACTGCTTCTGTAGGTGCTGTGCCTTAGGAGGAGCCTACACGAGCACATGTATATTCAGAGAGAGGTTAGGGATGGTGGGGACTGTCCACACTTCATAATGCAGGGAATAAATGATTATCATGGACCAGAGAAGTTTTAGGGTGAGAGGGGCTTGGAGGCCAAAAGAAGTGTTTGATAGGTTTTCGTAAGAGTAATCAAACTTATTCTGTGTGGTTCCAGGGAGCCTGGCCGGAACACAGAGTAAGTTATAAACAGAGCTCAGTCTCCAGCTTTATTTCTACTTTATTTTGTTTTTGGTCGCACTGCGCAGCATATAGAACTTTCCTGACCAGGGATTGAACCTGTGCCCCAAGCAGCAGAAGCTTGGATTCTTAATCACTGGACTGTCGGGGAAGTCCTCAGTTTATCTTTAGAAGAACCTTTTGAACAGATCCAAGTATGGAATGGTTTTCCACAGGAGTTAGTGAGTTCCCCATTTGTTGATTCAGCAGACCACTATATATTAAGTAGACAGTATGAATTGAGAAGAGAGTGCTGAGCAAGATAGTCAAAGGCCCTGTTCTCACAGAGCTGCAGTTCTTTAGGGAGGATAGCAACAAGTGAGTCAGGGAATAGGCTAGTTTCAGTTGACTGTACATGTTGTGAGGGAAATTGAGTGAAGTTCAGTGGTTAGTGGTAACATGTCATTCATACTCAAGTTTGAATGATCAGGGAAGGCTCTTGTGAGGAGGTGGCATTTTAGCTGAGATTTGAATATCAAGGAGTTAACTGTGAGAGGACCTGGGAGCAGGCATTCTAGGCAAGAGATCCTCTAAGTACAAAACCCCTGATATGATCAGGCATAGGCTGGGGCTGGCCATTGATCATGAGCGTGGAGGGGCAGTCATGTATTAGTAGAGGATTGCACTGAACTCCTGGGGTCTCTTTTTTGCTGTGACACTGGGGTTGTTGCTTGTAGCAGAGAATAAAGCACCCTGCTGTGCTTGCTCTGAGGACCCCTTGAAAAAACAGGGAAGTTCTCTTGGGAACACTTCCCAAGGGAAAGGCCTTTTAAGCTATGAAATTTGGCCATTAGGATTTCTCGTTGGTCAGACTTGTTTTAATTTCAGAGTTCTTAGTGGCCACTTGGTCTGTGCATGCTGTTTCCTGGAGAATTTCTTGCCAGGGCGCTTGGAGTTACGGGACAGAGTGACAGCTGGCACAGTGCCCTTCTTGAATCGGAAGGTTAATGCCACACCAGCCTTTGTGATGATCTGTCAGCCCTCTTCACTGGCCAGAAGCCGCAGGCTTGCAGCTGTTTCTAGCCTGACTCGCCAGGGATTCCTCCAGGGACTCAGTTCCTTTTTTTGGTCCCTAGAGCAGGTGGGCCTTAGGGGAGAAGCAGAGGGGAAAAGTGAATGGAAAATGAAGGGGAAAGGAAAAGAGAGAAGGGAAGCGGTGTGAGGGGCATCTTTATCTGTCATTTTAGGACCTTTTTTGGTGACCAGGTTGTAGGCTGCTCAGGTCTCCATGGCAAAGGCCACGCTGCATCCCCAGCCACCTGCAGTGTTTGTGGAAGCACTGGGCTCTCCAGGCTCCATTCTCCCTTTGAGCTGTGCTCCTCTACCTCCAGAGGCTGGCCTGTGACTCCGTTTTGATTCCACTGTATTGAGCCACTCTAATTTTCCCCTTTTTTTAACCTAGGCATTTGGTTGCCAAGCTCCAGTTTCAAAGAACGAAATGAAGCCACCATGAAAAGGAGAGTGAGGAAAACAGGAGGGAGTAGGAAGGATTGGGATCCTCTGTGCAAGAGACTGGTTCCCCTCGCCACCCTGGGACTTGGATGAAGCACACCACCGGACTCTGATCAGGGCTCCACCATGTCACATCCAGCCCTGTGCTCCTGGAGCTGGATGAACTCCCCGGAAAACCGGAAGAAGTCTCAACACTGTTCCTTTTTCAGAAGTTTTGTTTTGTATATTTGCATTTCTTGGTACAGAAGACTCACCCTAAAGGCAACTGGGGTTTGTGCCCATTGGATTGGAAGTGGTGCTGAGGGTGAGCAGGTCTTGGGGAGGGAAGGAGAGGAGAGCAGGTTGCCAGTGATGGTCATTCAGCTGGTGCCAAAGGCAGAATTCCAGTCTTCACATTGACCTTGAAGAAGGGGAAAGGAGTCAGAGTGCAGATCAAGTTGGGAGTTTATAATTGAGGAGAACCTGCTTCTCTGTAAGCATGGGTAGCTTTAGCAGGAGCAGGAAAGAAAGGAGGGTGGATAGTCTCAAATAGAAGATGCTGGACAAAACCTGGCACGTGGCCCCACTGGGGAAGTAGTGACTCCTCATATACCTTCCTTCTAAGGTTTAGGAACCTAATTTCAGAATCACCTCTCATAGAAGCTATATTCGTTCTGTTTTACTGAATTCTATGACTTCATGTTAGCCCTGTTCCTCTCCCCTCAACCTCTTCCCTCGAGATAACTTCATTTCACTCTGGTCATGGTAACATCATTTCTATTGCTTCTACCAGCTGTCAAGGCAGTAGTATTTTCATCACCTGAGCAGTTCAGAGCTCCAGTCCCAGGCTGCTGCCGTTAATGGAGCGTGCTTCCAGATTTTTAATGGCAAACGGTACCCATGACTTAGGAGTCAGTGTTCCTTACCTCCATATGTCTGTCAGCTAGTAAGAGGGAATGTGGAGGAGGGTGAGAAAGGAAACTATTGTGCTCTTCCTAGAGAAAGCTCCCTCATGGCTCAGCTTTAATGGGATGTTTGAGATCAGTGATAGGGAGGACAGCATTACAGCTCATCTTAGGTTGGTCTGAAACAGGAGGGAGCAAAGGCTTGTTTATTTTCCTGAGTTCTTTCTAGCAACTCAGACATTTTCCTGAGTTAGATCTTGTTTGCCCTCCTTTGATTGGGAAGTCTGTCAGATGCTGATTTGAGAGCTGCCTCTTTTCCAGATGGAAGTAGAGGAAGAGAGAGAAGAATTCCAGTGCTTTTCTGAACTGGGCCATTGTCAAATCACATAGCAGTATGAGTTTGCTTTTCTGTAGAGTTACTCTGGGGAGAGGTTTGTCATTAAGATGTGAAAATTGAGCTGTTTGATCTTTATTACTCTTTTGCAGTAAGTGTTCCAGTAGACTGCCTCTTTTGGTTCCCCTGTGTTTTTATCTGCCTCATCTAGTGAGAGAAATAATGTCAGGTTTGTGGTTTCCTGATGGTTTAGGGTGAGGCCCCAGTGTTTTGGTGGTTTATAGGACTGCCTCACCTGGAAGCATCGACCTTCTGCCTTACGTCCTGCGTGGAATGACCGTTCCTCCTTTTAGCTGAATAGGGTGGAAATTTGCATTGTTACCTGGCTGTCAAGAGGTAACGCACAAAATGAGCTTTGTAGCATAAACGCAGCCCACCTCTGCTCTGTTGTTTGGCCCCTCTTCTCTCTTTGGCTGTCGTGGTAGTATTACCAACCAGTTAAGATAGTGATCCCAGGAATTGGCTTAACCAATGGGTCTTACCTCTTGAATGTGCAAATTAACTTGCCATCTTGCAGAAAGTGCCACCCACCAAAAGCCTACTGACTGGAATCTATTGAGATCCTCAAGTGGCTGTTCTGCAGCTATCTGAAATCTTTTTTTTAAAAATTACGTTTTAGTGTGCACTTGTCTAGCTCTAGGCTAGCTACTGTGGAAAACACAAGAAGTGGAAGACATATTATCTGGCCTAAGGGAGCTTTTAGGTGACGGCCACATTTGGAGAATGACTCAGCGCAGCAAAGGAGAATCGAGGGCTAGCTCTAAAGAAATTCAGAGTGGGTAAGATCATGGAAGGCCAGATGGTCTAGGAAAGCTCTGGGGCTGTGAGACTTTGGTTTTTAGGTGAGGGGAGGACACTGAGAAATGCAGGAACAAGAGCACACAAGCAGATACCTGCACAGCGTGTACTGAACAGTGCACAGCCCCAAGTTAGAGCAGTGGCATCAAAGAATACTTTTTCTGTGCTGTGGTCTAGACCAAAACTTCCTAGTCATCAGGTAGATGTGAATGCTGAGGGGTTATGATGGCAAGGTGGAGCCCAGAGCCAGAAGTCAGCCAGGGGCCCCTGCCCTGCCCGTGGCTGGGGCTTCACTGCTCTCAGCTTAGCCAGATGGAGGGAGGCAGAACCCTGGACCCATTGTGGTACCAGCGGTTTCCACTGGAGAATCTGTACTCAGGTACAAAACCAAACCAGCTGAGGAGGCGTGACCCACCCTCAACCACCATCCTTTCTCCTGCCGGGAAGGGTGGTGACCGTGTCTGTGATCTGTCTGTGCATGAGTCACAGCCCAGGCGATACCCTACTTCTTCCTCAGTAGAGTGGCTACAGAACAGAATTGTGCCGGAGGAGACAGGCTCCATCCAGAGGTGAGGAGGAAGGGCACCAGCCCGGTCAAAGTCAACAGGGAGAGGGAGCAGGAGCAGCTGGCTGTTGTCAGCACCTCCCCTTCACCCGCCGGCCGTACCCCTGGCCCTCTACCAGTTCTGTGTAGTGCTAATTGAAAAGCAGTCTGCAGAAGGAACTCATTCCTTTTTGGTTGTTTTATTTTTAACTCACAGACTGGAAAAGGCTCTCACTTCTAGGGACCCGTCATTGGTTGTGGCTAGGTGATGTCAGTACCTCGGATCTGCCTGTTTAACCTTTGCTTGTTTATGACTGATCTACTGTAACCTTCCTCAGGACAGGTGTGAACCACTGTGATCTAGTGACAGTTACCGCTACAACTTGCTATTACTTGAATTTCGTGTGCTGTGGTCACACAGGAGTGAGGAGGTATGGGGTCTTTGGTGTGGGACTAGATAAATAGGTGACGACTAGGTCTTAGGGACAGTTGGCGATGACCTTGGTCTGGTTGCCTGCCTGTGCCTAGATACAGTGAGTGTGACACCCTGGAAAGCCAGCCCTGGGTGGCAGCTCCCAGCCTCATGAGGGCAGAGGCATAGTGGGGAGCCCATCACCATAGTTTCTTCTGCTTTCATGCTTGTCCCTGGGGCTGATTCCACAAGCCCCTTATTAAGGTTGGGAGTGATGTGGGGATGGCCACAGAACCCCTATGCTTCCAGAAAGAACTGGCGAGAGGCAGGGTGGTTAGTGTTCCCAGATCCAGGGTGAAAGACTACAGCAAAGCTGGGTGCCAGCCTTGAAGCCCTCACCCCGGGACCCAGAAGAACATGGCCTGCTTGAAACCCTTGACCCTGGTAGGAAATGGCAATTGGAGGAACTTGCCCCTTAGGTTAGATTCCCCGCTGCCCTACTGCCTCTCCCTAGGGGTTGAGCCTTGAAGTTAGAGGCCTCAGCACTGGGACATACAGCTCTGCTGCTGGAAGGAGGTCTGAAAGTCTCTGTGTGTGCGTATGTGTGTGTCTTTATTTGCAGAAGTCTTGCCACTAATGGGGGTGTGGAGAGCATCCCCACTGAGGGGAGACCTGCTGTTTGTTGTCCACTTCTAAGAGAATGACATGCCCCTGTCCCTAAGGGAGGAGCTTTTGAGTTAGACATTTTCCCTATGGGAATCCTCTTGGTTTGGTTCGTGGGGAAGGGGGAAGTGGAGAAGTGATTTTTAGCTCTAATTGTCGACACAGCTGTTCTTACACGGAATTTGTGCTATTGCATACATGGAGCCATCTTTCTTTTCACTGCAGCAGTGTTTATCAGTAGTTCAAAATGATTTATTTGCTCCTGGGGAGTAAAACCTTTTTTATTAAAAAAGAAAAAGAAAAAAAAAAGCATGCCCCCCTCCCCCCATGATAGCTATAGGATTATTGGGCCACACAGCTCAAGAAGGCAAAGTCAAATCTGCCAGTCCCCGCGATCTATCCTGTTTTGACATTAAAGTCTTCATGCTCAGCACAAAATGGCAGGAGGCCTTGATAAGAGTGAAGCCTTGGGAGGTGTGAGGTGAGAGTTGGAGCATAGAGACAGAGGCACTGGGGACTCAGATGCTGCAGTTAGAAAAATAGAGTAAGGAACTGTATTTAAATTATCGATTCTCTATAATCTGCCAGGGAAAGACCTTTCTTTACACACAGATTCCATATTGTCTTTGTCTTTTTCATGCTTCTTGACCTTCCTGGTAGGTGCCCCTGAATTCTTCCTGTTTCCCATCTCTGCGCCTTCTCCCATTCCTTCCCGCTCTGGTCCCCCTCCCAGGAAGCCAGTCCTGCATGCTGAGTCTGTGACATACCTCCATGCCCATTTCATCTTCTTAAGAGGGTACCTGGAATTGCTTCCGCCCCCCTCCTACCCCCTCTTTCAAAATGCTGAGGGGGCAGGCAAACAGCAGCCAGTCTGGGCAGTGAATGTCTGCTCGCAGCTGGACTGCGATCCTAGTTGCTCCTGGAGATGGAGTGTAATTGAACTTAGGACACTTCTGCCCCAGGAGATCACAAACCACACAGCCCCGCACCGAGCTGCATCCTAAGCCCCCTACTCGGTTCAGGTGGAGCGGGAAGGCTGGTCTGACTACTCCATCCCTGGTGCTCCCTTGAACAGGGACCTGCCCCTCACTGTTAGGCCCAGAACCTTTTCCAAGGGACAAGCATAATCCAGGCACCGCTCTGTGGGCAGGCCTGTTGGAATGCCCAAACTGGTGCTGCCCGTGGCACAGCCACTGCTGTACATTTTCTGGTTGTTTTTAAGGAGCTCAATGAAGAGGGGTGTCAATCTGGGCTCGGGGTGGTTGCCAGTTCTTCACCAGAAGGGGAGCCACATCCCCCTGCAACCACTTCCGTCCTCTTCTGCCACCCCACCCTCCTCCAAGCCAAAGCGCAGCCTGGCTTTTGTCTTCCCATTTAGTTTTTCTCCTTTCCTCAACCTTTTTGTGCTTAATTTATTAAAATATTTGCTGTATAATTTATTTTCATAAACTATAAAAAATTACTAAATGGTTAAAATAGACTTGCAGGCCAATCTTAAATGGGGTGGGAGGGTCTGAGGGTGGGGTGGGGAAAGGGAAAGATGTTTTGATATAAACAAAACAAATGCACTTTGGATGTGTTTTGGTATTTTTCTGGGGCTAGATGGGGGGTGTTGGGATGTCCCTGTAGATTAGTTCCAGAATGGGGTGTCTGTATATACTGTATTAATAGGCATGTTGACTCTTGTAAAGGGACATTAGTAGCTGCTGCAGGTCCTGTTTGGAAAACCCATGTACAATTCCCGGTTTTTTGTAAAGTGTCAGTGCGGGAGACATTTGACTCTTGTGTTTGTATCTCCTTTTTATGATTGCTGTACTGACCCGTGTCTTTTTGCGGAAGGGGTGAAAAGAGATTTGAAATAAAAATGTTTAGAAATTATTTCATGTTATTTGGGTGGTTGTTTCTCAGTCCCTCTCTCATCTCATGACTCCTCACACCATAACGACCCATTTAGGGTCAGATGGCCCACCCTGGCACTCAGGGAATCCCTGTGATGTCAGCTAAACAGATCACATCCAGAAGTGGTCTTGTCAGAATCAGAGAGATTGGAAAATTCTTGAGGCTGATGGCCATTGCTCATAGCTACTTTCTCCTTCCCTAGGAAGTGCAGGAGAATTCCAGAGAGCTTTCTGGGCCTTTCTGCTCTATTTTGGGGGAGTTCATACTGCATATCGTAATGGACATTCCTAGTTTATATCTAGACTGGCAGTCAAGGTTTTTCATGAGTTTAACCTGTGTCCCTCCTGTCTTTCTAGCCTACTCCCTTTTGAGCGGTCCTCTTTGGAGAGGAAAGGACTAGAAATGTTTCTCTGATTGTGGCTACTTGGAGCCACTCAAATCTTTCCTCTTAACTTTCTCACCCAGTCTGTCTCCAAGTTCCCCACTTAGAAGGCTGGTGTGCTAACCTTGGCACATTTTGGAGAGTTTTCTGCAGTTTCTCTGCATCCCAGCGTGGAAAGCACACTCAAGTGAGCTGAAACCCTGGTTCTCAGCTGTGGCGTTGTCTTAGGGTTGATTAGAGTGCCCCAGGAAGGAGTCTCAGGATCCCCGCTGGCCCCACTCAGCTCACTCCCAAGTCACAGGTCCATATTAGGATGAAACAATGTCTTAGCAATGTTGATAGCCATTCTGTGAAGGCATGAACTCCTGATGAAAGTTCTCTTCCCTTTTGGAAGAAAAAATGCTCCAAACTATGAAGTAAGAGGAACATTACAAAGAAAAATGCTTAACTTGGAATCAGTAATGCAGTGCTCTAATGTCCCCCATTTGGATACAGTTTGTCGATCATAAAGATCTCTGCCAACACCAACAGTCAAGAGTGTTAGCGAGCATTTCTTGAAAGTGAAGACATAGGTTTTCATCATTTCAAATCAACACTGTTCATATTAGTGACGATGTGTGAGGTTTGTTGGGAAAGAGGTACTAGGCCTCTTTGGCTTGAGTGATAAAGCCATAGAAGAAAAGGCATTCTTTCGTAAAGAGGAAGCCCCGAATAAAATAGTCCCTTCCCTCCCTCCTCACCCCCAAAACCTGAAACCACCTCCTTCAATTGCTGTGTTTCCTGTCTGCTTTCAGCTTCCACTTTGATTCTGTCTCACCTCAGTTGTGTCTTACCATGCCTGTTCCTAACCTACTTGAATTCAGTTATAAGCACATGGCAGTAACTGTGCAGATTTCCTCCTCCATTGCATCTGTGTCCCCCGATTGAGGGTGAGATGGAAAAAGTGAATTTTCTGTTTTGGTTCCTCTCCAGTCTCAAGAGTGCAAGCATCTTGTGCCATACGGATTCTGAAAACCAACCGTTTTCTTCTGGTGCTCAGCCAAAGGCACTAGAGTTGACTCTAGCTCTGAAGAAGTACTAAAAACTGAGTTATTAATCTCTAATGGAACCCCTTCCCCAGAGGTTCTCAAGAGGAATTTTGACTGCAATTTCTCTCTTGTTCACAATCCCCACTGAAGCTAGGACCTGTCACTCACCCCTCCTCCGTTGCCATGCCCTAGTTTAGGCCCTTCCCCTTTTTCACCGGGACAATTTCAGCAGCTTCCCAACTGGTCTTCCTGCTTCCTGTTTCCCCTCTCCAGTCCTTCCAGAATAAAGATGTGCTTAAGTCACTTCCCTAAATCACTGATGACTTTTAAACTAGATACGAAAACCTTAACTCCTCATCTTCAAGGCCATTTCTCCTGTTCCGGCCACACTGGAGGCACTTGGTCACAATGCATGATTTGAGGTTCCCAGATCATGGCATCTCTTCTCCTGACACTCCATCTTCCCTCATGCTGTCTTGTCTACCTGGAGGACCGTTACTTCTTACCCTCTTCACCTGAAGAACTGCTATCCTTCAAGGATTTCCCTTCAGTCACCTCTGGAATTTTCACCAGCCACTCTCAGCCAAACAAATGCTCCTTTCTGTGTTAAAATATTTGTTCATGTGTCTGGAGTTACTTGACTATAATCTCTGGTCTGAAGGACAGAACCTGTGTGCTATTCAGCTGTCTCCCTGCCTCTGGGCTGGCACAGTGCCAAGGTGGTGGTGCTTGAAGAAAGGTGCGATCAGCCCCCCTCCCAGGAGTGCAGCTCGTTTTCCTAGTCAGCCAGCCTTGAACCTGGATTTTCATCGTTTGCCCAGGACAGTTTGGTTGTATGGAGTCATGGGGATGGGGGGTTTAGACCTTAAATGTCAGGCTTCTTGAGAATTTTAAGGAAGGGATTGGGCTTTTGGTGGGTGGAGTAAGAGCGTGGAGTAAGTGATGTAGCTGTAATGTAAGATATCTCAAGGGGGATGTGGACCGCTTCCTCCTGCTCTCAGTGGTGTCAGAGAGAATGACAAAGATGCTGCCCTTTAGGTGGAAGATGCTGCCAATGTAGGGTCAGCAGGCTTTGTCCAGTGACCATAGGTTGCACTGAACCACACACTGGCCCCTACCGGATAAGAAAGCCTGCAGTTAAACAGCTCAGCTCAGACACCTCCTTTTTTTTAGTTTTACTTTATTCCATTTTAAAAAACTTTGACTGCAATGGGTCTCTGTTGCAGCGCGTGGACTCAGTAGTTAATGTTGCATGGGTTTAGTTGCCCAACAGCACGTGGGATCTTAGTTCCCCTTAGTCAGTCAGCCATGTCTGACTCTTTGCGACCCCATGGACTGCAACACACCAGGCTTCCCTGTCCATCACTAACTCCTGGAGCTTGCTCAAACTCATGTCCATTGAGTCAGTGATGCCATCCAACCATCTCATCCTCTGCCGTCCCCTTCTCCTCCTGCCTTTGATCTTTCCCAGGATCAGGGTCTTTTCCAATGAGCCAGTTGTTCACATCAGGGGGCCAAAGTATTGGAGCTTCAACTTCAGCATCAGTCCTTCCAATGAATATTCAGGACTGATTTCATTTAGGATGGACTGGTTAGATCTCCTTGGTGTCCACGGGACTCTCAAGAATCTTGTGCAACACCACGGTTCAAAATCATCAATTCTTCAGCACTCAGCTTTCTTATGGTCCAACTCTCACATCCATACATGACTACTGGAAAAACCATAGCTTTGACTATACGGATCTTTGTCGGTAAAGTAATGCCTCTGCTTTTTAATATGCTGTCTAGGTTGGTCATAGCTTTTCTTCCAAGAAGTAAGCATCTTTTAATTTCATGGCCGCAGTCACCATCTGCCATGATTTTGGAGCCCGAGAAAATAAAGTCTGTCACTGTTTCCATTGTTTCCCAATCTATCTGCCATGAAGTGATGCCAAGATCTTTGGTTTTTGAATGTTGAGTTTTAAGCCAGCTTCTTCACTCTCCTCTTTCACTTTCATCAAGAGGCTCTTTAGTTCCTTTTCACTTTCTGCCATAATGGTGGTGTCATCTGCATATCTGAGGTTATGGATATTTCTCCCAGCAATCTTGATTCCAGCTCGTGCTTCATCCATTCTGGCATTTCGCATGATGTACTCTGCATATAAGTTGAATAAGCAGGGTGACAATATACAGTATTAACGTGCTCCTTTCCCAATTTGAAACCAGTCTGTTGTTCCATGTCCAGTTCTAACTATTGCTTCTTGACCTGCATACAGATTTATCGGGAGGCAGGTAAGGTGGTGGTCTGGTATTCCCATCTCTTAAAAAATTTTCCAGTTTGTTATGATCCACACAGTCAAAGGCTTTAGTGTAGTCAGTGAAGCAGATGTTTTTCTGGAATTCTCTTGCTTTTTCAATGATCCAGTGGATGTTGGCAATTTGATCTCTGGTTCCCTCTGCCTTTTCTAAATCTAGCTTGAACATCTGAAGTTCTGGGTTCATGTACTGTTGAAGCCTAGCTTGGAGAATTTTGAGCATTACTTTGCTAGTGTGTGAGATGAGTGCAATTGTGTGGTAGTTTGAACATTCTTTGACATTGCCCTTCTTTGGGACTGGAATGAAAACTGACCTTTTCCAGTCCTGTGGCCACTGCTGAGTTTTCCAAATTTGCTGGCATGTTGTGTGCAGCATTTTAACAGCATCATCTTTTAGGATTTGAAATAGCTCAACTGGAATCCCATCACCTCCACTAGCTTTGTTTGTAGTGATGCTTCCTAAGGCCCACTTGACTTTGCATTCCAGGATATCTGGCTCTAGGTGAGTGCTCACACCATTGTGGTTATCTGGGTCATTAAAATCTCTTCTGTATAATTCTCTGTATTCTGGCCACCTCTTCTTAATATCTTCTGCTTCTGTTAGGTCCATACCATTTCTGTCCTTTATTGTGCCCATCTTTGCATGAAATGTTCCCTTGGTATCTCTAATTTTCTTGAAGAGATCTCTAGTCTTTCCCATTCTATTGTTTTCTTCTATTTCTTTGCATTGATCATTTAGGAAGACTTTCTTATCTCTCCTTGCTATTCTTTGGAATTCTGTATTCAGACGGGTGTATCTTGCCTGGAGAATCCCTTGGACAGAGGAGCCTGGTGAGCTACATACAGCCCATGGGGTTGCAAGAGTCAGACACAACTGAGCGACTGATACACACATGCACACATCTTTCCTTTTCTTCTTTGCCTTTCACTTCTCAGCTATTCGTAAGGCTTCCTCAGACAACCATTTTGTCCTTTTGCATTTCTTTTTCTTGGGGATGGTTTTGATCACTGCCTCCTGTACAGTGTCACAAACCTCCATCCATAGTTCTTCAGGCACTCTATCACATCTAATCCCTTGAATCTATTTGTGATTTCCACTGTATAATCATAAGGGATTTGATTTAGGACATACTTGAATGGTCTAGTGGTGTTCCCTACTCTCTTCAATTTGTGCCTGTGTTTTGCAATAAGGAGTTCATGATCTGAGCCACAGTCAGCTCCTGGTCTTGTTTTTGCTGACTGTATAGAACTTCCTCATCTTCGGCTTCAAAGAATATAATCAATCTGATTTCGGTATTGACCATCTGGTGATATCCATGTATAGAGTTGTCTCATGTTGTTGGAAGAGGGTGTTTGCTATGACCAGTGCATTCTCTTGTCAAAACCCTGTTAGCCTTTGCCTTGCTTCATTTTGTACTCCAAGGCCAAACTTACCTGTTACTCCAGGTATCTCTTGACTTCCTACTTTTGCATTCCGGTCCCCTATGATGGAAAGGACATCTTTTTTTGGTGTTAGTTCTACAAGGTCTTGTAGGTCTTCAGAGACCCATTCAGCTTCAGCTTCTTCGACATTAGTGGTTGGGGCATAGACTTGTATTACTGTGATATTGAATGGTTTGCCTTGCAAGTGAACAGAGATCATTCTGTCGTCTTCGAGATTGCACCTAGTACTTCATTTCAGACTCTCCTGTTGACTATGGGGCTACTCTGTTTCTTCTAAGGCATTCTCGTCCACAGTAGTAGATGTAATGGTCATCTGAATTAAATTCACCCATTCTGGTCCATTTTAGTTCACTGATTCCTAAAATGTCGATGTTCACTCTTGACATCTCCTGTTTGACCACTTCCAATTTACCTTGATTCATGGACCTAACATTTCAGAATCCTACTCAATATTGTTCTTGACAGCATCGGACTTTACTTCTATTCACCAGTCACATCCACAACCGGGCATTGTTTTCACTTTGGCTCATCCTCTTCATTCTTTCTGGAGCTATTTCTGCACTCTTCTCTGGTAGCAAATTGGGCACCTACCAACCTGGCAAGTTCATCTTTCATAACTTTTTGCCTTTTCATATAAAAGTTCCCCTATAAGGGATCAAACCTGTGTCCTCTGCATTGGGAGGTGGATTCTTAACTGCTGGACCACCAGGGAATTCCTCAGGTGCCCTTCACACAGGCTTCTCATCTCATCCCTGGCTTTCCCCCTTCCCCCTTCTGAGAAATATGGCTTTGTTTCTGGGCCTTAATTCTGCCAATAATGAGGGGTGATGGGATGAGCAGGAAAATAGGGGAGGCTCATTAGATTTATCCTTAGAAAAGGATAAATTATCCTTAATTAATTGATTAATAATAATAAATTATTATTAATTTATCCTTAAGTATGAGAAGGTTCACAGCTGAGCCTGAGGGAGTTTGGAAGATGTGGAATGGAGCAGGGGCATCGGGCAGCAGCTATCTTGTTTGAGAGACTGGCAGAGAAAGAAGATTTCAAGAAGTTTCACTGTGGATTGGGTGTCATCTCCTGGTGCCCCTTCCCTGTAACTGCCACCTTTTCCAATGTCCTAATGTGATGAAAACAGCAGTAGAGATGGATATCCTTTTCTTCTGGATATCAGGCTATTTTTTAGATGGGACCCCATATGTAGAAGTGATGGGAGGACCAGCTTTAGACAAATGAAACACACGGAAGGAGTGTTTTGTGTTGTTCATCTTCAACTTGTCCTCCACCCCGCAACCTAGTGGTGTGCCAGCATACCAAGAGATGCCCCCGTGAATGTTTGTGAAAACCCTGGAGCAGGCCAAAGGCAGCCAGGCTGGAAGTGGAAGCAGCAGTGGGGAAAGGCCCTCTGGGCTAGGCTTGCCTTTGGGCCTGAATGGGGCGCAGTCACACTGCCCTGTGAATGCAAGGGGAGCGCCCAGAATGCCTTGTGGAGCCTGGAGGAGAGCCAGGGGGTGAGGGTGCTGTGGTTCTCAGCCTGGGAGGGGTTTCTGTGAGCCTGAATCACTTGTGTAAAGTTTTCAAGCCTCACACTCACCCCAAGACTAAGGCACCCTCCTAGAATCTCAAGAGGTCGGGGAGGGGAGCAGGGGTGGTAAGGACACAGCTCAGATGCATCCGAGGGGTCCTTCCCCTCCTCCCCATACCTACACCCACTAGACAACACTCCCAAGTCAGGACCCTGGGTTTGAGAGCAATCTATTTATGCTTTCTCTATCTTCTCTTGAAGAGAGAGTTTTTTTTTACTTACCTCATGTGTGAGTAGATGAGATAATGCATGTGAAATGCCTGGGACCCCTCCGGCACTCAAACAATCACAGGCACTAATTATTATCGTTGCTATTAGTGGCATTTCCCCTTCCCAAAGGCAAAAAGGAAGAATGAAGACTTCAGGGGTCCCAACATGGGAGGCAGGAGGCGCAGTGAGGATGGGCTGGAGGGAGGAGACGGGAGAGGAGGTTGTGGGTGGGTAGGAGTCTGGGGATGGTGGTGGGAGCAGGTGGTGGGAGCAGCTGGAGCTGGCTGAGTTGCTGGGCTTTTCCTGCCGCCTAGTGGCTGCTCTGGGCTAGGCCACCCAGCTGTCCCCTCAGGTCTGGGTGATGGTGGGGGGAGGTTGGGCTAAGATATTCTGAACACAGTTTCAGCATCCTCTTCTGCTGCCCCCATTTAATATGCACTGTCCCCTTGGGGACCCTGGCTGGTGACCCATCCTCCCCATGGCCCTGGAGGATGGGACAAGCCCCTTTTCTCCAGGTGGAAGAGGGGGAAACCTTTGTTCTCTTGGCTCCTAGACAGAATGGGGAGCTGAGGCAGACACCCATCGAGGTTGGGGAGGCACCCTCCCACCCCACCCCCACCCCCAATGGCTTGATGGCTGCTGATGGTACACCTGCCCCAGGGGGATGCCAGGGTCTCTTGGCATTGGGAACCCAGACCTGGATCACTGTCTGCCTTGGGTTTTTCTTTAATTCTATAAAAATGTACTACTTTGTGCAGGGCCCGGGTGAGATTCTCCTGGGCCTTCCCATCCCACATTCTCTGGAGGATTCTGCCCTTTGTCTCCAGGCAGGAAGGGGACACTGAGACTTGCAGCCCCAGGCCTGCTGGTGAAGGGCCCAATGGGAACTTCCGAATCAACTTGGTGTCTGGGTCTCTTGTCATCTCCCGCCCCTTGTGGAATGATGTCCTTGTTGCATCATGTCTGCCTCCTGCACTGAAGGCAGCTGTGACTCTTTGGGGCGGAGTCTGACCCTGGGTGTGGGGCTTCAGGAGGCAGCCAGGAGCCACAGGAAGGAGTCACATGTTGGGAAGGGAACCAGAGCCCAGCATCCATAGGGCCCTTGCATCTGCCCTGCTGCTTCTGCTCTCCCCACCCCCCACGCCCACTTTTCCCTCTCAGGGCCTTGTAGCCTCAGCTGCACCAGGCCAGGATTGCATCATTCTTGGCTTTGTTTGCAGAGCAGCAGGTGGAGGAGCTAGGCCCCCCGCCCCCTGCCCCCCTCCCCTCTCATCTCCTGCTCTCTCCTGGGTACTCCTCCTCCTTCCTCTCTTCTCAGGCCCTTGGCACCCGGGGATTGTCTGCCTTACCTGGTGACTCTCAGCTCCCTTTCCACTCCTTCTGCTCCCCAGGGAGCCCTGGAGGCTGCTGAGGCAAAGAGAAGGAGGCTGGGGGGCCGGGATCAGCACCAGGCTGGAAACCGCCCTTCATTTCTGTTCCTCCACCCAGCTGAAGACAGGTGCCACCTGGTTGTAGACAGCATTTGGCCTCCCAGAACTTGGGAACAAGGTCAAAAATTGTCACCAGCTGAACTAAGGCTAATAATAATCGACATGAGATTAATTCATTCAGCTCTTTGTAGATGGTACTTAACTTTCATTGATCATTTATGGGGCCTTCAGGGAACTGAGCATTTTATACTCCCATCTCATGTAATCTTTCATCGACCCCATGATGTGGAAGCTGGAGCTCAGAGAGGCGAGATTACCTGCTCGAGATCACAGGGCTACTGAAGAGCGGACCCGGGACTGGAATCTCAGTCTGCTTCCCCCGGGCCTGACTTCTCAATGAGATGGAAAGGAGGGCGCTGACCAGACTTGGATATTTATTTTTACCCCCTTAAAGGAGGTTTTTGCCCAAGACACTCTTCAAGAGATAAGAGTGTCCTCTTCTTAATCTTATGAAGCAGATAAAATAAGACAACCTGAGCTAGGCTCCGGCCCCCACCCCCCGCCCCGCCCAGAGGTACTGCTGCTGAAGGTTCTGAACCATGTCCAGTGTAGAATCAAGAATCGGAGTAGGAGCTTGTCAGAGACCCAGCCTGCCAGACAAGAGGGAGGCCTGCACACGTGGACCCCGAGGGCTGGGGCAGAGACAGTGAGCAGCATCATCCCTTCCCTTCGGTGCACTGGGATTCTCTGTGAAGCTTCCTGTAGTGCTCAGGGTGCATTGATAAAATAGCTTTGGTGTCTAGCCATCTAGACACCATGACTTTGGCCAGTAGAAGTCCACTCTTTAGGGCCAGATGAGCATCTTTGGGGACAGACAGTTCTCAACCTTGCAAAGCCCAAGCCCAGAACTTAGGCCTGGCCAAGCAACAGTTGTTTCAGAGGCCAGCATGGGCGGCTGCTGCTGCTGGGCCATCTCCTCCACCTCCTAATTTTTACTTCCAGTGGCTACTTCAGCCCTGAAAGAGAACCAGAGGGCTCTGGGAAGAATGGAGCCTGCCTTCCACAGCCTAGAGCCCAGCTCCACCACAGCCTGGGAGAGGCCAGGTCAGGGTCTGGGCAATATGCTTCTCTGTCTCCCATCTCTTTAGCCCAAGACAGACTCCATTTGAAGGGACAAAGGGCCCCATTGACCCCATAGCCTTGTGACCTCACCAAGTCTGTCCCTCCCTTCCCCTGGCAGCCGGTAGGGCACTCACTCTGGTAGCAGACAGGGCCACGAGGCCGCTGAGAGGGCATGGCTGGGAAGCCAAGAGAGTCTGCTGCCAGCTGGGTGGGGCAGACTGGGAGTGTGTGGGTAGTGCCCCCCAGATCCGCAAAAGGAGGGGTGGCTGGGGATGAAGTTCTGCCGGGACTCCTGGCTGCAGTCCCAGGAGCAAAGCAGCAAATGCTCTGCAGGGCCAAAGCATGGGAGGGCAGGGGGCGTCCATCCCCAGCCCCAAACTGGGCTCCCCGGGGGGCTCAGGGCCTCCCCAGCCTGCATTCCTGAATTCCTCCCCCTAGCATGCCCCCTACACCCAGCCTATAAAGCCCCCTTTGTCTGGGCCCACTGAAGATCTTAACTCTCCCCATCTCGGCTTCCAGCCCTCTGCTCCCTCACCCCCTGGTGCTAACAAAGAGGCCAGGGTGCAGTGGGAAGCGTGCAATCCCCTTCATGCCTCCCGGCACTGGCCCAGGGGTGTTGAGCCACCAGCGCCTGGACACCGATGCCCCAGACCCACTGCCCACCTCAGGGCAGATTAATTCCCACCCCTGTCCACCCAGGACTCCACACTCCTGTCCTGGGCAGCATGCCTGCGTCTCACATGCCTGCGCATGTGATAGCCCCTTGGTGTGGCCCTGCCCTCACAGGGGCAGGACGGAGGGGCAGCAGGCAGTCGTGAGCCACCCCTGATGGGGCAGGGGGGTCTCAGTGTGGGAGGCAGGCTTTTTGCCACCTCCTTGGCTTTCACCAGAGTTGGTGGCTGCACTGTCCACAGGCAGGTTCCCAACTGGCGTCTGGAGCTTCAGATGACCCTTCTTTGGCAGTAGACAAACAGTTCTGCTCCTCCTTCTGCTTGGCATATGCCTGGGGCAGGGAACACGGTAGGCGACAGGAATTTCCATTCCTGTTCCCCACACCCACCCAAGGGCCTCAGAACACATATGAAGAGAGGCAACAGGGAGTGGCCTCTCCTCATCAGCTCCTGACCTCCTGGGGTCACAGGGCTCAGACCTCTGCTCATCAGGGTGGGGTCTCCCTGTGGTCCAGGCTTTATCTCTCTGGCCGGCTCTTGGGCAATCACAGTGGTCTGGGCCAGGGGGTCAGCTTTGTCATCAAGCTGCTTGTGACCTTGGGCCAGCCCCTCTGAGGCCTCTGTAAAATAAGGGGTGGGGCCCTTCCGACTCTGATAACCTCAGAAATGAGGAGCGGGGCTTCCCTTGGAGGCGATCTTCTAGGGACTAACAGTGCCCCCGGGACAGGCAGAACAGGAGAAGCTGGCAGGGGTGTGCCCCTGGATGTGTGAGGAGTGTGTGTGTGTGTGTGTGTGGTGTGTAAGGTGTGTGTGTATGCGCGCGCGCGACGCCTCTACCCTCGGGTGGGGGGTGGAGGGAGGGGCGGGAGGGGCGGGGCCTGTGGGCGGGGCCTGAGTGGCGGACTCCGGGCGCTCCTCGCGCGCGGCGGTGGCCGGGTGCGGCTGCGGCACCACCGCCTGGGCGCATGGAGGGGCCGCCGCCCACTGCGCCCCACCGGGCTGGCGCGGCGAGGACTGCGTAGCTAGCAACAGCATGGAGCAGGTCAGCGGGTGCGGGGCCCGGGGCTCGGGTGCGTGTCTTGGGGGGGAAGGGCGGGGGGCGGGAGGACTGGCTGAGGGTGGGCGCGCTGAGAAGGACACGGCGGGAGGGGTTTGGGGCTTTGGAGCTCCGGGCGGGGCCAGAGCTCTGGGGAGGGGATAGGGCTGGTGTGACATAGAGCTGGTGCGCGCGCGCGCACACACACACACACGCACACACGAGTACTCTCCCACCACTGACACAGAGGGAGGCGCTCACCGAGGGCTCACACGCTCCCTCGCTCCCCATCCTTGCTCCAGAAGGAGAACATTTAGAAGCTCCCCTCCCATTCGATAAGGTCCCGGCCCCTTCCAGGATCCTAGTCAGCTCTGCATAATGAGGAATGGCAGAGGTGGGGGTGGCTCCCAGGGCATGTAACTACCGCTGACCCTCCCGACCTTGTCCCCTCCCCACCGTGGGACCTCTCGATACAACCATGCCCTCCGCCCTTGCACATCAAGGGGCTTCTCCCACCAGGCTCCCCTCCAGTCCCAGTTCCAGCAGCTGCTGTCACCATTTCATGGCAGTGAAGAGACGGGGTGGGCTGGGCAGCTTGTCCACATGCCCCCCAAATACAGACAAGCCGCCCCTGCCAGGCCCTGGGTGGCTTCCTTTCACACAGTCTCCATCAGAGGGGTCCCGGTGATGGCCCCCTTAGGTCAGAGCACCTCACTCCCTCCAGAGCTCAGTAAACCCTGGACAAGAGGGGCCGTGCCCTTAAGTGTGTGGGAGGGGCCCTCCCTCTATCCTGACTTGCTGCCCCCAGTTCTAAGAGGGGCAGCATCCTGAGGTGCGCTGCAGGGAGGGGGCTGCCTTGCTCCCTTCCTGGTCACAACTCAGTGAGCCGTCTTGGGGTGGGGTCTGGAGTGGAAAGGTTTTCTGTTCCTGCGTGTGCCTTTACATGTCCACGCTCCCAGGCTCAGCTTAAAGCTGTGTCTGGGGCCTGGGCTCTGAGACCCCTCCCCTCTGTGGCAGAGGGGCTCTTGGGTTGGTGGTGAGAAGGGGCGTGGAGGGGTGGAGGGTGATGAGTCAGGGGATGCGGTGCGTCTCAGTTCTGGGGGTTGGAGGGAGGCTCTGAGGAGTCGTGAAGGGTTCTCGGCATCTTCCCTGGGCTGGGCGTTATGTGTGGGGAGGGCTGTGGGCTGGTCTACTCTCCAGGTCTGCTGGGCATCTTGGCTGTTAATTTAAATCGCCCGTGGCAGCTCCCTGGAGCACCAGGCGTGGCAGGGATTCGTCATTCTCTGCTGTTGTCATTACTGACTCTACCTTCAACTCCACTCTGAGCACAAAAAAGCAGGGGTTGGGGAGACAGGACTAAGTGCCCCTGAATTGCTTGCGTTAAAATAGTTAAATTTATGTTATGTGAATTTCATCTCCATTTCTTTTTTTTAAAGAAAGGAGAGGTAAGGCTAGGGAATGCCACTGCTTTCTGCCTGGAGGACCCTAAACACATCTCAGTGGGCCTGTGGCTCAGTCTGAACTGGTCCTCCATTCGCCTTTTGTACTTCTTCTGGGAGTCAGCTGCTTTCCATTCCCAGAGGCAGAGCCTGGCTCTCCTGTGTCCTGGCATTGTGGAAGGGACAGAACACGGAGGAGAGTCAGGACATCAAAGGGGCACTGGGAGCCCTTGGACATCTGTCCTCTCGGTGAAATCCCTGCCAGCTGTGCTGAGCGGTGGCTTTCCAGTCCCTTCTAGGTGTCCTAAAACAGCCCTGTTGAGAAGCGCAGCAGGCAGCCTGTCCCCTGGACCGTGACACACCCTCCCCCCCACACTCCACAAGGGGACTCTGATGATCAATACAACCGTGGAGGTGCCCACACTGATGTCAGCGCCTGGAGGCAGCCGCGGCCCTACCAGCCCTGTGGGTGTCGCCAGCTTCCTGAATGTGTCAGAAGCATGGGGTGTATGGGGTGCTTCTGAAATCAGAGCTGCTTTCACCACCCCAGGGGAAGCTCCTATTTTAAGTTTCCCATGTGCGGAGCCCTCTTGTAAAGCAAAGAATCCTTTTATAGTGTAAGGACCGCCCTGATGTGTCTGTTTGGTATGTGTGGATTTTGGCATGGAGGGTTTCCTTAAAGGGGAGCATGCCTGGAATCTCTCACAGGGGCTGGAATGGCCGGGTGGAGTGAGTGCCAGGACAGAGGGGTTTGCCCCTCTGTGGTCAGTGCCCTGCCCCTCTTTTTCCCTCCATTTAATTCCCCTCACTCCTTCCCCGGGCTGGCTCGGTGCCAGACAGAGAGGGGAGCAGCTGCCAGGGATTTCCGGAGCTTCCAGGGGGAGGTGGGAGCCACCCCTCCCCAACTCCTTTCGCTGCTCCCCTCTGTTCCTCTCCTCCCGCCATGTCTTCCCTGCTTCTACATTCCCCTCCTCTCTCCTCCTCTCACCACCCCTCGTCCTCCCAGAAGGGCAGAGAGACAGGGAGGAGAGTGGAGCAAACCCTGCTCCATGCAGGGATGTGCACGGGCCAGGTAGTGTGAGGCAGGGTCCAGGTGGCCTGTAGAAGCAGGGATGCAAGCCAGTTGCTAGTAGCAGTTAAAAGCCCTCACCTAGAACCATGAATTTAGCATCCTGGAGCTAAAAGGGACAACCTGGCCTAGCTCCTCCCAGAGGTATCACACTTGGTAGAAAGAGTAAAGGCTCAGCGTCAGACTTCAGCAATTTATTTATGCTCTCTGAGCCTGTTGCTTCATTATAGAGTGAAACTAATAATACCTACCTTATAGTGTTGTCATGGGGAGTCATGTTGGTAAAGAAATAATGTTTGCAAAGAGCTTTGCACATAGTTGGTGCTCAACATACTTTAACTCCATTCCTCTCCGTCTTGGTGTTTTCAGGCCCCTGCTAGGTGGTGTCACAATCCTCGTCAGTTGTCTCTTAGCCTTGCACACACACTCACACACATACAGTCCTCACCACCAGGCCAACGGCCCGGTATCACGCAGTGGAGAGCCTGTGGGGCTGAGACCCCAGCCCAGGGCCAAACTATGACGTAGGTTTCCCAACATGATTCCCTTGGGGGGGGGGTGCTGCCAGTTGAGAGTGGCAGGGGTGGGCGTCTTTTGACCACACCCGACCTGATACTAGGGTTCACAGAGTGTGGCTTGCTTGCCCTGCGGCTGGCCCAGGGAAGCAGCCACCTCTCTCTCCACCAGGGTCAGAGGTCCAGAAGTTGCTGGACTAGGGCCCCAGCTGTTTGGCAGATTGCCAATGTCTCTCAGCCCTCGCCTGGCCAGAGGGCTGTACCTCCCTCCTCAAGGACTTTGAGATAATGGGATCCCTCTTGTCCAGGATTCCTCAGGGACCTGGCAGCAGGGATGAGGGTGAGGACTGGCATGGACTCGAGTGGACTGAGGTCCTACCCTACACCATTCAAGGGACTTGATGAGGTCTGAGGTCCCCTCTCTGGGATGCCTGGGGCTCTGCCAGAGCTGGATCCCCCACCCTTCCCCAGCTCTCAGCCTTCAGGCCTCCTTTCCCTGCCACCTGTCTGTTATCAGCCTTCAAGGTCTAAGCCAAACACGACCTCCCAAGGTCTCTGCCTTCTCCCCTCATTATGGAAGCCTCCCTGTTTTTGTCCAGTGCTCTGTAGCACCATCCCAGCACACCATCCCAGCAACCTTTGCTGTGCTTGTTGCCCTCCCTGCAAAGTGAGCTCTTTGAGGACAAGCACATCACCTGGTCGGCCCATTCCCTGCTACCCACACAGCAGTTTGCATGTAGCCAGAGCTCAATAAATGTCTTTGAACTTGACTGACTGGGCCACCGCCTTCTTTTTTTAATTAATATTTTAATTTATTTGGCTGTGCCAGGATCTTCATTGTGGCATGCAGGATCTTTAGTTGTGGTATGCAGAGTCTTAATTTGTAGCATGAGGGATCTATTAATAGTTACCCTATCAGCGATTGAACCTGGACCCCTTGCATTGGGAGCTCAGAATCTTAGCCACTGGACCACCAGGGAGGTCCTATGGGCCACCACCTTCCTTGGAGATGAAAATTTAGGTGGGCATGAGTTGCTTCAAGGGAACAAGCAGAAAACCTGGGGGCTGAAAGCCAGAGGAACAGGTCAGGTCTCTCTTCAGCCCTTTCCTCCACTCCTGCCCTCCTACCCTTCTCCACCAGGGGGTGCTCTCTCCCCTTCCGTGGAAAGGCCGGAAGCTGTAGCCAGGTGTATGTTGGCTCATCACGCCTATAACCCCTATGACCATAACCCCTATGGTCATCACCCCTATAGTGTTCCACTCATTGCTTTGATTCTTTATCAAATGTGACCTCTCAGTTGGAGACTGGTGGAGAAGGCCTATTGTTTTCATCTACAGAGGGTGAAACTAAGGCTCAGAGTATGTACTTTTCT
The DNA here is from genome assembly GCF_019923935.1 of Bubalus bubalis. Lineage (NCBI taxonomy): Eukaryota > Metazoa > Chordata > Mammalia > Artiodactyla > Bovidae > Bubalus > Bubalus bubalis. The sequence goes on along the minus strand of NC_059159.1, from coordinate 24,018,111 downwards.
TCAAAGACATTCAGCTACTATGTGGGCAGGATGGGAACTTGAATGTGCTCTTGGTTCGGGGCTCCTTGATGACACCATAAAACCCCGCAACGGCTCCTAGGCCAGGCCTGATCCTGGCCCTGGAATGCTCTGGTCTGGGGACTCCCTGACTTCCCCCCACTCTCCTCTCCTAGCCCTGCCTGGGTCTGGGGAAGGCAGGTTCTTCCACTGGCAGGATGCTGGGTTCCTTTTCCTCTACTCCACTTATCACCCCCTCAGGCTCTCTCTCCCTTGGCTCCTGCTCCCCAACCTAAAAGCCTGCTCAAGTGTTCCCCCGGAATTGGAGCTGTGCCTCAACCCCACTCACCTGTGCTGTCCCCTGTCCCTTCCTGCTAACTCTCTCAGTGGCCCAATTCCACTTCTTCACACTTGATGCTCTTCCTCACTGCACAGTCTGGCCTCCACCCCGCCTGTCCCCTGCTCGAGGACACAGTACCACTTCCTCCAGCTCTCTCTCCTCAATCCTCCTTGCTGCCTCTTCCTTCCTGCTTGCCCTGAAAGGTGGGTGCTCCTCGGGTCCCCTCCCACATCTCATCTCCTCTCTGCAGTGTCCCTGGAGAATCCGAACCTCACTCCTGATCCATGAATGACTTCCAAAGCCATGTCTCTAGCTCACGCCCCTCTTCAGGGAGAAGGACCCAGGGTTCAAGCTGCCAATCACTACCCCACCAGCAACACAGCCTGTATGTTAAGTGTGTGGACTTGAGTCCAAATGGTGTGTGTTAATCGCCCAGTTGTGTCCGGCTCTTGTGACACCATGGACTGTAGCCTACCAGGCTCCTCTGTCCATGGAATTCTCCAGGCAAGAATATTGGAGTGGGGAGCCCAAATGCCTGGGTTCAAATCCTGGGTGGCCTCGGGTAAGATGCTCAAGCTCTCTAGGCCTCAGCTTCCTTATCTGTAAATGAAGATAATACCTATTTCATAGACCCTTTATAAGGCTGAATTGGAATAAGATATACAAAGGATTACTTAGCCCAGTGCCTGGCATGTCCCCTCTCCCTGAGAACACACTAGACAGCTAATATATCATATTCTGAGCCATAAAACTTGGAGTTGTTCTGAAGTGTAATGAAAGTTGCTTAGTCATGTCTGACTCTTTGGGACCACATGGACTTTACAGTCCATGGAATTCTCCAGGCGAGAATATTGGAATGGGTAGCCGTTCCCTTCTCCAGGGGATCATCCTGACCCAGGGATCGAACTCAGGTCTCCTGCATTGCAGGCGGATTCTTTACCAGCTGAGCCACAAGGGGAGCCCACTGGGAGTTGTTCTAGACTCTTCTATTTCCTTTCCATAATACGTAGTTGGTTAACAAGACCCAGGGGCCTCTGATGATTGGTGCCCCCTGCCCAAGTGCAGGGCCCTCCCATCTGATCCCCCACCCCTGGCTCCTTACTGCCTCCCCCCCCCCCCCGCCCCCGCAACCTCCGTTCTTTCCCACGTCATGCTACAGTGGCCCTGGCACATCTCTGCTTAAATCCCTGCTGCAAGCTAGGCTGGAATCTAAGTGCCTCAGACCCAGTCACTCCACGGTGACATCCCCACCCACATTTCCTTCCTCATCCCTCCGTGCTTCCTGCCCACGAACCTTTCACTTGGCTCCAGACACACTGCTGGAGTCTGCTTTCTCCTGCCTCCCTGCTTTTGTCCACAATCTTCTTTCTTCCCATGGCCCACCACACCCTGTCCCATCCATGACACCTTCCAAAGATCATAGCCGCTTGCTTCTGGAAGCCTTCCTCTGCTTCTGCAGCCTTCCATGGCTCCTCTCCTGGGATCTCACACTAGAGTCAGGATTGGTAAGACCAGGACTCTTAAAGGGAAGGAGCTAAGCCTATCTCCTATCCCCAGGGGCCACCTCCACTCTCCTACCGCAGGGTATATTAGGACTCCCAATAAACATTTGTGAAGGGGGAAAGAAGCTGAGTGGGCTTAGAGAGGAATTTAGAAAGGGAGGAGTATAAAGAGGATCCTCAGTGAGGGGCACCCTCCATCCCATGTTGGACTTTATTGCCCTATTCCCCAGAGAGTGTGCCAGGAATAGAGTGGATTCCAGGGAGGATGGTGGGATGCAGGTAATGGGATACAGATGTCAGAGGGGATGGGGAACCGAGGTGAAAAGGAAAGATGAGAGAGATGCTGGAGAAGATGGATGGGGGAGGGCAGGACGGGATGGGGGTGCAGGTGAAGGTGCAGGAAGAGGTGGGAAGGGCAGCAGGGTGGGGGAAGAGTCCACTTTCTGGGAAGTGGGAGAGGGTGGGGGAGGTGAGCGCAGTGCATTGTGGAGGGAGGAATTGCCTGCCGGCCAGTGTGAGCTCATTTCCTCTCACCGCCTCCTGCAGTGTCTGAGGGCATGAAGCTCTGGAAAAAGTGAGTCAGGGGTACCCCAGGGGCCACCCTCCCCCCTTCCCCACACCCTCAGTCCAGTCTGGATCTCAGATGCCACTGCTCCCCCCCTTACACAGACAACCCATTTGTTTTGAGAGGAAAGAACCCCTGAGCCAGCGTTGGACTGTTGGAGCTTCAGGGCAGAAAGTCAGACAGAGGGACCTGGTTGAAGACTAAGCAAGAAAATACAGGCGGTGTGATGGGTTACAGTTAGATAGCAGGAAAGACTTCTCAGAAGTGGGGCATAATTCCGCTGCATATGACCTTGATGAAGAGAGGTGAGGAAGGAAGAGGAGTCATTAACTGCCCCACCACCATTACAAAAGCATCCTTTTCTACTGCCAGAGAATTTAAAACATAAAGACTTAACAAGTCAATACCTCCTTCCTGAGGCTTATAGGAGTAGGGGTGGTCTAGATGGTGTCTGGACAACACTGTCCCTTATAGGGTCCGAGTCCTTGATCCTGAGGATCTAGGGCTTGAGGCTGATCGGCTCTCAGGAGGCAGGGTGGTGATGGTAGAGCAAATAGGTTTTATGAGGCTCCTTGCCCCAGAGGGGGTGGGACATTTCAGTAGGCAGAGTTGGCTTTCCCACTTTCATTGCCTTCTTCATCCAAATCATATTCCTATTTATCTGTGGCCTCTGCCTTCCTTTCTTCACAATCTGGGTGAAGAAGTACAGGAGCCCTTTAGAACTACAAGAAGGCAAGGGAAAAAAAAAAAATAAATAAAAATAAAAAAAAAAAAAAAAAAGAAGGCAAGGGAAAGAGGTAGCATAGGCTGTAAAATAAAAGGAGGTAGGAGGGATGTTGTTAGACAGCAGAAAGAACTTTCCAGCAGAAACTAAAGACTGAGAGACTGTCCCTTCCAGGGTCATCAGGGCATGGGCTGCTGGGGGGCAGGGAAATGAGAAATGGACTCAGGACCCTGGTTTGTTCACTGGGCCCAGCTCAGAATGAGGCTGGGAAAGGAGGCTGTGGGAGCTTGTGACTGGAAGGCCTGGAGTCTGTTTTTATTGTCACCCACTGCAGAGTGGATCTGTGAGCTGTCTAAGGGCGTGAGCCACAGGCTGGCTGGGTGGGGGTCTGAACCCTGCCTGCATGAGCTGAGACTAGGAAGGGAGTCCTAGATTGAGGAGCATAAAAACTGAAAGCTCCCCTGTTACCCTCACCCCCTCCCCCTCCCCCTCCTCCATCTCTGCCCTTGTCTCAACTGCCATGGGTCTGTGAATGGAAGGCTTCCTAAGTCTTTTTCCTGTCTCTCCCTCTCTTCCAACCAGAGTCATTTCATCTTTGTCTCTGATTTTCTCTACCTCTCTCTGTCTCTATCTTGTCTCTGCCTCTCTCCTGCTTTCTGAGTCTCTCCGTCTCTGTTTCTGATCATCTCTGTCTGGCTTTGTTTCTCTCTGCTTCCCTTTCCGTTTCTTCCTCCCTCCCTCCCTCTCTCGGTGCTAGCTAGTCCGGTGTTCTGTGCCCGTATCCTCTTTGCTTGGCCTGCCTGGATCGTCTTTTCTGGGCTGGGCCAGCCCAAACTGTCTCCCTGAGACCGTCTCTCTTCTGCTGGCTCTGTCAGCGACAGCCCCAACCTCAGCCCTCCGGTACGCATCTGTAACCCAGCAAGAGGCAGAGGGTGCGCCCCGTCTGGAGCGCAGGGGGTGGAGCGAAGAGACGCCCCACCCTCCGCGTTCGACCCCGCCCCTTCGGTCCCGCCCCTCCCGGGTCCCTGCCTGCGCCCCCAGCAGTGCCCTGGCCACAGAGCCTCCCCTGCCGCCCGATGAATGGAGTCGCCTTCTGCCTGGTCGGGATCCCGCCTCGCCCGGAGCCCCGGCCCCCCAAGGTGAGGGCGCTGATCCAGGAAAGGGGGCGGATCCAGGCGCTGCCGGGAAGGTGGCAGCAGGGCTGGGGTCGCGGCGTCCCCGTTCCGTGGGCACAGCCTGGGGCACACCGCGCGGGCACCGCGGGGCACGGCCGCAGAAACATCCGCTGGTGGTCGGGAAGGGGGCTGGAGCGGGAGCTGCTCTGGGCAAAGGACGGGAAGGAGGAAGGTAGTCAGGGGGTCGCGACGCGCACCGGGCTGCCAGGGCCAGGGGCACCGACCCGGGCAGCGGTGCCAGGCCCCCGGCGGCCGGGCAGCGAGGGCGGGAGGCCCGCGCCTTTTGTCCGGGTTTTTCAGGCGGGGCGCCTGCCGCCGTTTCCTCTGCCCGAGTTTTCGTTTTCCGTTGGCGAGGCCCCGGCACAGCTGGAGAGGGAGTGGGGGAGGGGGTTCCCAGAGCGGGATGTCCTTGGCCACTGTGGCCGGACACCCCCTCCCTGGGCCACACTCCCCTCCTGCCGGGCCGGGCCACCCGACAAGCTGCCCGGCGCGGGTCCACCGCCCCACTGGGTCCTGGGAAAGAGAAACAGGGCTGGGACCCCTGGTCCTTCAGGCGCAGCTGCCCTCCCTTCTGCCCTCTCAGGCTGGCTGTGGGTGGGTCTGGGCACGGGGTGCCAGGGGCATTACTCAGCGCTGGGCTGCTTTGCTTGGTTTCTTTCATCTGCCAGCTGCTGAGGCTGGGGAGGGGCCAGCAGGGGCCTTCGGGCTCCATTGGGGCCAGCCCCCTCCATACCTCTGAGCCTGACTGCCCAGTTCTGCTGGAGCACCACCCCAAAACAACCCCCCTCTTTCCAAGCTGAAGAGTTGAACACTGACAGGTTAGTGGTTTTCGGAGCTGGGGAAAAAAGTTCTCTGGGGGGTCCAGGTTGGGATCAAGGCCTGGGCAGAGGTCTCTTGCTCTTTTAACGCTGCTGGAAGATGTAGGGCTATTCTCCCCAACCATCTGCTCAGTGTTGAGCTGGGGTATGGTGCTTTGGAATCTCTGAGCAAAGGTGTGTACCTCAGAAGCTGGATGTGTGCACAGTATTCCCTTAATCTGCATCTCTATCCCCGACTCCCCCTCTACCTTTCAGCCAAAAGTGTTTCCTAATTACAAACTTGAATTTCAGGATGGACAGGGGATGGAAGTGGAGGTCATTATCCTTGAGTTCCTTGGATCGCCCCCTCCACACACTCCACCACCTATTTCATCCCCACCCCCTCCCTACTATCTCCACCCCCAGCCCCACCCTGTCTGCTGGGGGTGGATGGCATTTGATCCCCTGGGGTTGTCCCCCTCTGCCAGGGCAACAACCCCATTCCTCAGAGTGGCCGCTCTCACTGAGATGCACTCATTGGCATGCAGTTTGAATCTCAGTTACATAACCAGTCATCTCACCTCCAAACACAGCCCAAAGGCCCCACCAGCCCCAGACTCTTCTACTTGCTCAGAAAGTGTTTGGGTCCACCCTAGATTTCAATACATAAATCCTTCAATGCTGGATATGAAGGCCTCAAAAGCCAAGCCCCAGGAGCAGGTAGGGTGGATATTAGGGGCTGAGACTATACAATAGTGCCGGATCTTCTGACGGGAGTCATGGCACAAGATGAAACTCTGAGGAGGCGGGTAGTATTAGGAAGGTGGCTTTGGGACACCATGGAGAATGGGGCAGGCTTTTGAGGATCTCAGCTCAAGCAGAAAGGGACCCGACCTGGGAATAGGCCCTGTGTTTAGGCAGCCTGGATGGGGATGTCTGTGCTCCCGCCTCAGGCCAGCTCTGAGCTCATGGGCCAGGGGTGCAGGAGGCCTGACTGGCCCCCTGTGGGTGCAGCACTTTGAGTGGGGGATGAGGAAGGGTGCTGGTTACAGAACAGTGCAGGAGTGGGCAGCGGCATTTATTGCTTCATCCTGTATTGCAGAGATACTTAAGGACTTCATGATGTATCAGATTAAAAGAGAGTCTACAAAGGAGAATGGAATAAGTTACTAAATAAAGGACTGCAGTTAGCTCTTTGGGAGAACTTCTAGGGAGAAGTTTATAAGCTGTAGCATCCCAGGCTAGCCTGGAGCATCATGCAGGGAAGTTTCCTGTGGTGTAGCGGGCTAGGTAGACTCCTATGATGTTGGATTACAGTGTAAAAATCTGGAGAGATTCATGGGAGATGCAAATATACTCAAATGAGCATATACATTAGTGCCTGAATAAAAAAAAAAAAAAAAAAAAACGTGTTGTAAGGATGAGGAGTTGCTTTAATAGTAGAACTGATAGCTAAGACATAGATAGCAATTTCTCTGGGCCAGGATTTATGTTACCTCTTCTAGACCTCACAAAAGCACAGTAATTTGGGTACTATTATTTTATTATCCCCACTTTTCAGTTGAAGACACTGAGGCACAGAGAACCAATAGCGTGGCCAAAATCACATTACTAGTGAGTGGCAGGGCCAGGATAGGGACCCAGCAGTCTGGCCCAAGTTCATGATCTCACTCCACTACCCTGCGTCTCACGACCTGACTTGTCTGCTGTTACTCCCACCCTGAATCTGGGTCTGTCTTGGATACAGGCCAAGATCAAGGTCAATGTCTTGCTGGATTGGAGCTTGGTGGCTTGTCTTTCAGCTGAGACAGAAACGGGGACAAGATGCCTCAGGATGGCCAAGCCTCAGGTGTCCATCTGTGTTTGATAGGTGAAGAATCGGCTCATTTGCTCCTCCAGCCCCCCATCCCACCCCAGGCCAACCCACCACATTTGGTCTGTGGCTTGGTTCATTGGTGTTTTCCTTCCAAAGGGGCATCGGCTGTGCTCTGTTGGCTGCAGGGGTTCAAAGGTGAGATATTGGCTTGGTCAGGGGTTTGGACAAAGCCTGGTTTTAATTATCCTGCTCTCTCTCCCTCCCCAGAGAGAGCCATGAATAGGGCCTGTGGGAGCTGGCTCTGCCTTTCCCCTAGCACCCTCCACCCCCTTCAAACACCCGCCTTTAGATCCAGGCCCCCCTCTTTCATGTGAAATTGTGCCAGCTTGTCAGCAGGGCAGTGCCAGTCAGTGCCAGGCTGGCGTCTCCTCCTCACTGCCTCAGTGGGACAGCAGGCTGGGATGGACTCTGGGGCCAGCTGAAATCTCTGTCGGGGTGGAGCTTGTCACCTGTCACAGTGGGTCAGGACCAGAGGGCCCATCTTGTCCAGCAGTGGGGAGCCTGAGGCCAGAGAGTGGCCAAGGCCAGACAACCCGAGAGTGGTGGATGGGAACCCCGGGGTCCTGACTCCCAGGCTCCCGGCCTGTGCCTTTCCCCACACAGCTCTGTCCTGGGTTCCCCATTCTGGTGCAGGGTTCTGACACTGGGAGGGAAAAGGGAGGGCAGGGAGGAGCAGGGAAAGTGGACAATGTGTCCTGTTCATCTCTGTGTGCCCAGTGGCCAGCACAGTGCCTGGCACAGAGCTGCCAGCCCTCCATAAATGTTTGTGAAATGCAGGCTGGGGAGCAGCCCCTCCCCTGGACCTCTAGGGTGCTCTGTGCCAGTTCTGCCCAGCATCGGGATGCTTGGTCTACACATCAGTCTCCCTGCCAGACTGGAGTTATTTGAGGGCAAGAAAAATAATCACGGCCACCACTTCCACGGGGGTGCATTGTCCCCATCCCATGTGACGGATGAAGACACGGACACAAAGAATTATATGGCTTCCTGAGGTCACCCAGCTAGTAAGTGGCAGAGCTAGGGAGTTGACCATGCTTATTCCAGCAGCCCCAGAGGTGCTGTGTTTATCTTGGTGTCCACAGAGCCTGGTACACAGCCAGAGCTCTGAGAATGTTTGTTGATTGACTGACTGACCGACTGTGTGGGGAAAAAACCATGGAATCCTGTAGTCTAATCCTTTGGAAGTAACTGGGTTAGAGTCTTGGGAAGGTAGCCTAGAGATGCATCATCTTATTCTCTGTGCCAGGACTTCCTGAGCCAGACCTGGAGAGGAAAGGAAAGCCTACCCTGGGGACTTACCAGGCAGTCCAGTGGTTAGGAGCTTGCACCCCCGACCCTGGACAGGAGCTAAGATCCTTCAAGTCGTGTGGCATGGCCAAAAAAATAAAGCTCACCCACACCCTATCACACCTGCCCTCCAAGGCCATTGGGGGCCCCCAGCTTTCTGACTTCTCTCTTGCTCTCGCTCCCTCCTTTCCTCCCCCAGAGTTCTAAGGGAGTGGTGCCGAGCAACGGGCAGGTGGGAAAAAGACTACAGGTTGGATTAAAGATGGCTGTTTCCTTTTCATCTCTCTGGCCCTGAGATGTTCAGCCCAGTGTACCATCTTGGTGGAAGATTCCTTCCCTTTCAAGTTGGAGGGTGGACGGAGTAGCAGGTTTGGGACAGGGCCTGGCACAACTACAATTCTCCATCTCTCATGGAAAGGGGTGTTGTGTTTCCAGTCACCTCGAGTTGTAAACCTGAAGCCCAAGGCCACCTTCTCCAGCCTCCTCCAGCCTGTGTACCCCTAGGCAGGTGACTTCTTCCCCTTTGACTCCCTCTGTTCCCCACGGACTGCTTTGAATTAGCATCAAACTGTCGCTATCTGCAGGCCACACTTCATCTGCTGACAAAGGCTGGTGGGAGCTAACTAAGAAAAAAGAAGTGTGGGGAGTGTGGTCTGCCTTCTAATATAGACAGGCCACGCGGGAGACGAGAGCCCCAGGTCTGGCGTGGCCTCTGTGCGCTGGGAGGCACATTGGGTGTCTGGCCTTGCCTTCAGCCTGAGGGGCTTCAAATTTCAGCTTTACCCCTTAGTAATTGTATGACCTTGGCCAACTCACTTAGTTGTTTTTTCTTGTCCCTGAAATAATCCCTCAAAATTGTTGAAAGGATTAAATGAGGTAATACTTTACCTGGTGGATGACATTTGATAATTGCAACTATTAGCTGAAGCTGTTATTAAACAAACAATGATCAGTGGATAGAAATGAAAATGACACACTTTGGGCTCAATAAAGAGAATCCTGTATGGTTGGAGTAATCTGAAGAGCTGTCCTTGGAGGTAATGAGGCCCCCACCAGTGGAGGTAAGCAAGCACAGGTTGGACTAGAGAGAATTCAGGCATTGGGTGAGGAGTCAACACAGAAAAACCTAAGGACCCTGCTTTGGGATCAGCGCTGTGTGGTAAGAAATTAGAGGAGCAGGTGAGATGTGGTCCCTGCTGTCAGGAACTGGGGAGAAGAGTGAGAGGTTGGCTGCTGTGGTTTGGGCTGTGAGGCACCTCTGAGGAAAGGGAATCCTGAAAGGCTGCCTGGAGGAGGCCTGGGAGGAAGGGTATGGTTCTGATGGGTGTGAGAAGTGGCTTGGGAAGGGCTTGGTGACTGAGAGGCAGTGAGGTGTCTGGACCGTGGGCTCTGCAGTCAGCCCAAAGCTGCTTCCACATCCTGGCTGCCCAAAGGTATTGGGTGAATGGTGGGGGTGGGAAACGGGTAGTTCCCTGACCTCCCCACCCTCGAGACTTAGCTGGACCAGGGATCAGGACCACTCCCTGTGGCAAAGAGCCGGGGCCTCCAAGGAACAGAACTGGGGAAAGAAAGACTTCTCATGCCCAGTGCATTTGGGGGCGTCCGGGGGTCGGGGAAACAGTGGGGCCTTTGTCCCCGGCCACCGGGAATCTGGCCCAGCAGCCAGCCCTGGGTCTGGCTGGGCCCTCTGCAGGCAGGTCCTCTTTGAAGTGACCCTTTCAAAGCTCAGCCTGAGTCCCTGGGAGGAGAGAACTGGGGCGGAGCACGGGGATGACAGACCCACAGCCAAGGATGGAAACAGACCCGGCGCAGGGCCCTTCGGGTGGGAGGGCTGGTGGGAGGTGTGTGGGCCAGAGGAATGTGGCCAGACTGGGGGGACATGTGGGAGCCATGTGGAAGGACAGCCGCTCCAGGGTCTTGGCCGCCAAGTAGGGGTTAATTAGGGGAGGACAGAGTTCATTTTGGCCTGGTTTCCAACAGTCCCTAGCTTGATTTCTATCTGACTGTGGGCTCCTAAGTCTGCAGCTTCTTCCTTTTTAATTTCCTCAAAGTGTGTGAGAGCTCCTTGGAGAGAATTGGGTGTAGATGCAGGACTTAGAGGCTGTGTCTGAGAGCCCCCGAAAGGCTGGAAGGGGAGGCTGCAGGGCAGACCTCTACCCGCCACCGCAGTTTCCAGCATTCTCTGAAACAGAATGGATATTAGAGGCTGCCCCCACCTCTGGGCCTAGAGAAAGTCCAAGGCCGAGGGGCTAGAAGCAGAGGGGAAGGGGCAGCCAAAAGTGGGAGGAAGAGGAAGGCTGGATGCCAGGTGAGAAGCAGGTTCAGGCTGCTCAGTTCTGACCCAAGAGGAGTGGACAAGAGCCCATGGTCTCCCCAGCTCTGACCACTATGTTCCATGAAAGGGAGGACAGGAAGGGGCGAGTGTCTGTTGGTGGGTTGTTTTGGACTGAGCTGTGGACCGTGGAGCCTTCGGAGCCCAGGTGAGACCCCTCCCCCACCTTGAGGCTCTTTTCTGGTTCAGGCCCCTCATCCCCATCTTCCCCTGGCACCACGGCACTCTCTGTACTTGGGAAGACACTTCTAAATCTCCCTTTCCTCTTCCGAGGGTGTGGCCCCTGGTTCCTCCCCAAGAGAAGGGGAGGAGGGAGCTGAGCACCAGGCCATGATGGAGGGGCTGCGGGTGGTTCTGGTACTTTCCTGTATCTTGCACTGGCATCTGAAGGGCTGAGCCCTCATTAGCTCTAATGAAGCCCTTGGCTGCTTCTGCAGCACCTGGTGCCCCCCTCTGCCCTGCAGCACCTGGTGGGGGTTAGGGGATAAGGGGGCAGCTAAGGTTGGACCCACAGCCCAGGAGGGGATGGCATGTCTCCAAGAGGGGAGAGTGGGAGTCAGGCAATGGGGGTCACACAGCAAAGCCAGGATTGCTGGTGGGAAGAAAAACGGGTCCCCTCCCTGTCCCACTGGGACCTTTTCCTCCTCCAGTGGTTTCCAGGTGCTTAGATCCCCACAGTGCTAGGGAAAGCATTCTCTGAGACTGGGTGTGGCCCAGGGTGCTGAGGACATTCCCAGGCCTGGCTTGCATGAGAGTGTCCCTCTCCCTAATTTCAGCCTGGGGCAGGAGAAGGACCTGACGCCAAGAACTGGAGGCTCAGTGCCTGGGAAAATCAGGCAGTGGCGAGGTCTTAATGCAGACCAGACCGGACTTTGTTCATTTGGTGGCCGTTTCCTGTGCACTGTTTGTGTTCCAGGCTCTCTCTGTGGATGAATATGAAACAGCCCTGCCCTCAAGAGGTTCCTTGTCTGCTTCCCCACCAGCCAAAAGCTCCACTAAGGTTTTGTAAGGGGTTCTGAGATGTGCACATATACTATCCACCAGTGCAGACACCCCTTGCCACCCCCAAAAAATATTACCATGAAAACTGGCCAGATCTAACCCAAGAGACAGACCTACAGAAGATACAAATGGTGTCTTCACCACGACATCATTTCAGTGTAAATGTGGTCACAAAAGTGATGATGGGAGTTGAAAGATGGAAACTGTGCCACTGGGTAGAATTTCTGTAGGGACTGGTTAAAAACCAGTTGGTGATATGATTAATCTCCTTTCTCTCATCTCCTCTTTCCAAATCTATTGTTGAGAATTCTTTGGTGAAACCTCTTCTGATCAATTTTCAAGGACTGTCATGAAGTGGTTGTACATTTACAAATAAAAAGAACCAAGACCCTGAGAGGCTAAATTACTCCACCAAAGGTCATCCAGCATCCAAATTTAAATCTGGGTCTTTCTGAATTCTAACTAAGGCTATCGTGTGTCATGGCTACGTGCCCAGACAAGAAAGAGCCTGGGAGCACAGTCCCCATCCTGGAAAGGTGGCCACTTCTCCTTGCCCCCAGCTGAGCCTTGAAGTCCAGGTAGGGGCTGGCATAATGAAGGAAAGGTGGTGGATGCAGGCAGCATGATTATGTCTTGCTTCTCTGTGACCCTGCATGCACAGGGTTTCCTTCTGTGTCTGGGATTGTTCATGAGTGGTATGGAGGACCCCAGGGCTCCATCAATAAACGTGGGCTGAGTCCCTGCCCCGCTAAAGATGCTCCAGCTCTGAAGGGAAGAAAGCTTCCCCAAGGAGGTGAGGCTTGCCAAGGCTTGAAAGATGCCTGCTGGGACAAGTGGGATAGTGAAGAAGGGAGAGAAGGGCGTTCTAGCCAGAAGGACCCAGCATGAGCAAAGGCAAGGAGGTATCAAACAGCCTGGCCTCTAATGGGGCCAGTGAGTGCAAGATTGAGAAGAAAGAGAGATTGAGACTGTCAAGGCCAATGAGGGCCAGATTCTGGCCCTCTTCTCCATCTCATGGCGGATCCTTCATGCCATATTATGGAACTTGACTTGCTCCCATCAATACTGTGGAGCCATGGAAAGGTGTCAGGAAATGGAGGAAGCAGGCCAGGTGAGAGTTGATGAGGGCTGAATGTGGAATTGGAGATGGAGGGGACAGGATGGGAGCAGAATGTGTCACCCTCTTCCCCTTCCCAGAAACATGCCATACCATCTCTTCCCCTTGTCTGATAGAACTGCCTTGCCTTCTCCATTTCAAACTCCTGTTTATCCTCAATGTCCAGTTCTAATATCCTTCTCTGTAAATCTGCCACACACAGACACACACACACACATATGTATCAGCCACCAATTCCTCAAATATAAGGGGATTTCCTCCTCTGGGCACTAGACTCTAAGCCCCACGAGGGTAGGGGCTTTGTCTTGTTCACTACTCTATCTCCAGCTTCTAGACCTAGTGAAATTGAATGAATATTGTTGACTGATGAACTGAAAGTTACCATAGTACTTCACAATGCCTTGTGAAAACCATATAATAATAACATTAGGAGTATTGGTTGCAACTAACATTTATTGAACATTTCAGTGTCAGGCACTGCTGTACTGAGCACTTTATACACATTATCTCTTTAATGTGTACAACAGCCTTATGGGGAATACAGTATCTCTATTTTATAAATGCAGAAACAGAAGCTCAGAGAGGTTAGTAACTTGTTAGTAACTAGGACACACAGCTAGGAAGTGTGACCAAGAAACGGGTTGGGGTTCAAAGCCAGATTCTTCTGAATCTTGTTTAGGAATGTTTAAACACTATGCTCTGCAGCCTTTAAATTTTCTCTCATGTCTGTCTCTTCATAAAATCAGGAACTGTTTTATTAACTTAAAAAAAAAATCCTTTGTGAACTACTGAACTAAGATTTATAAAAAAAAAAACAAACTCCTATGTGCCAGGCACTCCACACTGAGCCCTCTCAGGGACCTCATTCACAGCTGAGGCTTGGAGAGGGAAGAGACTTGACTGGGGTCACACAGCTGGGACCTGATCTTAGGTCTCTTGGACTCCTAGCCCTTGGGGACATCTAGTCAATCATGCCAGAATGAAAGAAAGAGGAGCCAGGCTCTGAGGTTGACTGAATCTTTTGGGGGCACACAAGGGGTTGCATTGGGCTGGGGACTGAGTCTCCTGTTCCTGGTCCAGTGTGCTCTCCACTTTGGTCATTGATGAGAAAAGGGGAGGCAGGGATGGGCTGCTGTAATTTTCCAAAAGCCCAGCTGTCAGACATATGAGCTCCAAGAAGGAGAGGCTGACCTGGCCCTGAGGTGGGCAGGGAATGGTGTCTCAACCGCAGAGCCTTACCAGGGCCTCGACAGAGGTAAGGTGAGAGGTTGCACATATCACTGCGACTCATCCAAGGGGTGACCGGCAGGACCGCTGGGGAACCGCGACCGCCACAAGTGTGAGCGGGAGCCCAGAGCGACGCTAGAGCCCATTCGGAGCACGCTTCCGGAAGGGCAGAGACTCACCAATCAGATAAGCCAGCTGCTCTCTATTTGCATTTCATCTGCATGACCACACCTCTTGGATCCTGCCATTCAGTCTCCGCCCCCAAGCGTGACTCCTTGGCCTCCTCCCCATTTCGGGACCTGGTGCAGGGCTGGGCTCGGGGGCTGCGGGAGTGAAGGGCCGTCCTGGGCGGCCAGCCTGACCGCCCTATTCATAGCTCAGGGGCTGGCGTAGTTCGCATACTTGGCGTTACTCACGTCTGGCTGGTCCGAGGTTGCCACCCTCTGCGCTCCTCCTTCCCTCCACTTTTTCCTCCCCTCGAACTTCTCCCTGTGTCTCCTCCGCCACTTTCTATCTGCCTGTTTTCCTGAAGTCTGGGGGTTTTCCTGAAGCCGAACCCTCGGGAGGAAACTGAGGCCTGGAGGGGGGCGTGTCTCTCAGCCGGGCCTCAAGGGAGAAACGTAGTAATGAGGCGTGTGATGAGGTGGCTGAGAGCCTGGACTCTGCCGGTAGACAGACCTGGGCTTGAATCTGTGCTGCTGCTAGCCGTGGCTCCCTGGCAAGTCCCTTAGCTTGCAGTCCGGGAAGCTTTTCAGAAACAGTCAAGCTGAGACCTGGAGGGTAAGGGAGAAGTTAAAGGAAGGTGGGGGAGGGAAAGACAAATGTTAAATTCCAGGGAGCAAGAGCTGTGGGTGTGGTGGGCCAGCGCTGAGTGGACAAGGGCTTGGCCAGCTGGGGTAAGGGGACAGTGAACCCTGCAAAAGAGATGAAGCAGCTTCCCTTTTCCCCCCACCCCTGACTCTCTTTTTCCAGCACCCCCACTTTCTGGATCTGGTTCCTACTGAGGAAGGAGTTGGTGGGGTGGGGCGGGGGAGTACAAGAAGATGGACAAAGATCTGAAGCAGCCTCTGCCCCAGACAGACCTTTCCTGGGAATGGGGATTTGCCAACCATCCACCCTCTCTGAGGAGAAGCTCACTCATTCCTGAATATTCAGAAACAAGTGTGCTGAGCATCCATACTAGGCCAGGAGCTGACACGGTCCCAGAACCTTCCAGAACCTGCAGCCCCCGGGGGAGATGTTGGTCAAAAGAACCTCATAAATATATAGACACCATCTCGAGAGCACTGTGAGATCTGACCTGGTCTGGGGGCCAGAGGTGGTGTCTCTGGGGAGTGACTCTTTTGCTGAGAACTGCAGAGTGGGTTGGAACTAATTAGGGTGTGGGTTGATGAGGCAGGGAGGGAGCTGGGGGAAAGGGAACAGCATTCCAGAAACAGCATGTGCAAAGGGCCTGAGGCTGGAAGGGTGCCTAGTCTTCAAAGGAACTGGAAGGAGGCCAGGGTAACCCGAGCACAGAGGAAGGGGGTGTGGTGGGCATGGAACCCAGAGGCTCATTGCACAGGGCCTGGTGGTCCTCATATTAAAACAATGCATCTGGACTGTCAGGGGCCAGAGGAGTGACAGAGACTTGAGTAGAGTGGTAGACATGGTGAAGTGGGTGGACTCAGGAAACATTTGGGAAACAGAGTCCACTCTCGGATGGTGGGATGTAGGGCCAGGGCTATAACCCCTCCCACTTATCGGTTCCCAGGATGCTTTCCCAGCAACTTTGTCAGACTGCTATACCTACCTTTGTTTTATAACTGAAGAAATAAGAAAACCTGTGTGAAATCAAGGACACAGCCAGAAAAGGACTAGAGTCAAAACCGTTGGCAAGTGTGACCCTTTCTCCAGGTCAGCTTTCTCAAGGCTGGGCCAGAAGTCTCCTTCTCACCAGCCTTCTGTCCCGTGCCCTTAGGTGCCCTATGATTTAGTTCAGCACCAGACTGGGTGGGGGGCCCAAGAGGCCAAGATGGTGTGTGGGTGTGTGTCTCGCTTATCCTAAGAAGCTGCTCTGCTGTTAAATGAGGTAATGCATGTGACGCGTGCCTGGCTTATAGTAAGGGCTCAACAAATATTAATTACTGCTGCGGCTGTCACAGTGTCCCCAAATGCAGAGCCCGGCACCCGGTGAGGGGGAGGATCTGGGGCAGAAAGCAATGCCGCCGTCTGTCCTCTTCAGACCACAGAGCCCATCCCAGAAACCATCCCGGCTCCCTCCTTGGCAGAAGCCAGGGGAGGTTGTTTGTCCCTGCAGAGCCACCGTCCCCTCCACCCTTCCAGTTGCCTCGGGCCAACATGGGCTGGATTAGGGAGAGGTTCAGCTCTTACACTGCCTGTGCGCTGGGCGCTGCCTGTGTGCTGGGCGTAGGATGACCTGGGCAGGTTGAGCAGGGCCTGGGCTGAGGGGGTGGGTGGTTTCAGGGGTGGAGCTGAGAACCTCTCCCTGTAGGGAGCCCCATGTGCCTTTGGGTAGACTTTCAGAATCTGCTGAGACCTGCCCTGGGAGGGGATGTGGTCTCAGCTTGACTTGGACTGAACGCTCCCCTGAAAGAAACCAGTGGATGCACCTGTTGTCTCTGCCCAAGTGGTCAGACAACAGGAAGAACTTCTGGAGAGAGGTGTAGGGGACCACAGGAAGAGCCACGCCCAGGGTTCTCCCCCAGTCTCCTCTGAAATGAGCTTTTCAGTGTGGAGTCAAAGAACGAATATGATGACTTTGGGGAAGAGTCATTGCAGGCATCTTCTGGCCTTCAGGAATGGCTGCCCCTAACACAATCTAGTCTGAGAAAGGGCTCTGGCCTCTCTCTAGGCCTCCTTGATCAACCAAAGTGAGACCCTTCCTAAGGGTCCACAGTTGCTCTGTCCTTCTGGTCCTCTGTAACAGGCGGGGAGTCTGACCCTGGGGCCTGGTTAGGGGCCTGGACAATGCAGCAGGGAAGGGGAGTGGAGGGAATGAGGGCACCCTGCCCACTCTGGGCTGTGAAGGAGATAAGTGTGCCAGACCTGGGCCAGCAGGGGGCTCTGCCGCATGTGGGACCTGCCCGTGTCTCTGCCAAGGCTGCATCCTTCAGCGTGCGGGCGTGGTTTTCATGGAGGGTGTGCCTGAGAGAGCATGGGAGAACAGGGATCTGCCTCTTTGTGCACACCCTGGTGTGTGTGTACATGTTACAAGTGGTATGTAAACATATGTACATAGGCTTGGGAAAGACGTGTGTGTTGAGGGCAGGGTCGGACCTCAGGGGATATGGAGCCCCATACTCAGCCTGACATTGCTAGAAAAGCTCTTCCAAGGTCCTGGCACCTTGGAATGTGGCATTTCAAGACACTGCATCCGTCTGTCTGGCCTCTGATAGATGGTAAGTGAAAGTGTTAGTCGCTTAGTCCTGTACGACTCTTTGCGACGCTATGGACTATAGCCCACCAGGCTCCTCGGTCCATGGAATTCTCTAGGC
Organism: Bubalus bubalis; assembly: GCF_019923935.1. Taxonomy (NCBI): domain Eukaryota; kingdom Metazoa; phylum Chordata; class Mammalia; order Artiodactyla; family Bovidae; genus Bubalus; species Bubalus bubalis. Next base: position 24,000,673 of record NC_059159.1, on the reverse strand, counting down.
AAGAATACTGGAGTGGGTTGCGATTTCCTTCTCCAACGGATCTTCCCAGCCCACGGATCGAACCTGGCTCCCTGGGTTGATTCTTTGCAGGTAGATTCTTTACCGTCTGAGCCACCAGTGAAGCCTGATATATGGTAGGTCCTCATCAATGCCAAGGATCAACTGTGTGCGAGGTTCAGACTCCCTGGGCCTGAGAACTCCCCCTGCATGGGGACTACTAGGGCCCCAGAGATGACAATGGAGGTTCTGAGAGGACACAGTGGAAAGGGGTGGGAGGGAAAGGTTCTCCCCGAAGGAGGTGCCCAGCTGTCCTGGGCATCCACTGTGGGCAGGGCCTGCTCCTGGGCCCCATTGGAGGACCCGTTCATTTGTTCTATTTTCTTTCAGTAATATATATTTTTTTAATTTGAATTCTGACTTTGCCATTTTCTTGGTGTGTGCTGAAATATAGGCAGCTCAAAATTCATCATTTTTAAGTGTGCGGTTCAGTGGCATTAAGTCCATCCACATCGTTGTGAAGTGGTCACCACCACAAACCTCCAGAACCTTTTCATCTTCCCAAACTGAGACTCTGTACCCACTAAAGGGTAACTTACATTCCCCTTTCCCCCAGCCCTTGGTAGCCCCCATTCTATGTCCTATCTCTGTGAATCTAGGTGTCTCATATAAGCAGAATCATACAACATTTATCTTTCCTTTTTAAAGCAGTGTTGTCTCTCTCTCTCTCTTTTTTTTTTTTTTTTTTTTTGCTTTTTGACTATACCACGTGGCATGTGGGATCTTAGTTCCCAGAGCAGGGATCAAACCCTGCCCCCTGCAGTGAAAGTGTGGTGCCCTAACCACTGGACCACCAGGGAAGCCCCAGTACTTGTCTTTTTGATCTGGCTTATTTCACGTAGCATAATGTCTTCACGGACATAATGTCTTCACGGGTCATTGTAGCTCAGATGGTAAAGAATCTGCCTACAATGCAGGAGACCCCGGTTCCATCCCTGGTACGGGAAGACCCCCTGGAGAAGGAAGTGGCAACCCACTCCAGTATTCTTGCCTGGAGAATTCCATTGACAGAGGAGCCTGGTGGACTACAATCCATGGGGTCACAGACACGATTGAGTGACTTTCACTTTCAATTCACAATGTCTTCACAGATCGTCCATGTTGTGGCATATGTCAGAATTTAAGACAATACAATTCCATTGTGTGTGTGTGTGTATATATATATATATATATATATATATATATATATCACATTTTGTTTATCCAATTCATCTGTAATGGGTTGTTTCTACCTTTCCATAAAGGGAACCTTTATGAAATATGGTGCTATGAACATCATTGTACATCTGTTAGAGTCCCTGCTTTCACTTCTTTTGGGTACATGGCCAGATGTGGAATTGTTGGGTCATATCGTGATTCTGTGTTTAATTTTTTCCATAACCACCATATTGTTTTCTACAATTTTAAAAATTGGAATATAATTGTTTTACAATGTTGTGTTGATTTTTGGTGAACAATAGGAGAAATCAGGCATAAGTATACACATATCCCTTTCCTCTGGCGCCTCCCTCCCACCGCCCGCACCCCACTGCCTGGTCATCACGGAGCAGTGGGACTGGGCGCTCTGTGTTTTACAGCAGCTCCCTGCTAGCCATCTGTTTTACACATGGTAGTGTCAACGCCACTCTCTCAGTTCATCCCCTCCTCTCCTTCACCTTCTATGTCCACATGTCCGGTCTCTGCAAATGCAAATAAACCAGTTTGCATTCCCACCAGCAAAGCACAAGAGTTCGAATTTGTCCACATTCTCACCATTGGCAAATAGCTTTTGAGAGTCTACTACAGACAAAGCACTTTAGCCGTACAAATACATTTCTGAAAATGTAGTAGCTATGATCCTTAGGAAACTCTCAGTCTAGTGGGAGAGACTCAGGCCAGGCCCTGGAGCACTCTCTGAGGGAAGGACACAGGCCTTGACTGCTGGGAAGAGACTCTGGACTAACATGGGGCCGAACAACAACAAGCCTGCTCTCAAAGAGCCCCATCTGATGGAGAAAGCACGGCTTCTTCTTCTGACGAGTCCCCAGACAGGCCCAGAGATCAGAATGGCCACCGAAAGGGCATGCCTTGAGACAGTCGAGGGGCTGCTGAGTGGAGTAAATCAGGGGTTGAGAGGGCCTGTGGTGCGCCCTGGCCCACGCCGGGGCCACGGTTGCCTGGGCAATGGCCCCGCTGTTTACTTTGTGGCTGGCTCCAGACTCACCCTGCTCTGGAAGTGCTCATTTCCCACCATGAGGAAAGACCCCTCCCTCTGGTGTCCCTGAGGAGGGCACTGGCTCTCCTGCTGGGAGGAGGCCCTGCCAGCCTGGCACCTTCGCCATGCTCCTTGTCTGCTGGGAGCAGGCTCTGTCCTGGGGTCTCGTGTTGGCCGCCCCTTCCTCATTCCCAAAGGGCCTACAGACAAGGCTCAGGGCCTGAGGAAGTTCTGCTACAAAAGTGGGGGGGCTCCTGATGAGTCCTCCCTGCTGATTAGGGGGCGGTGGGGCACGTAGGGGGCTGGCAGTGGAGATGATGGTGATGCCCGTGTGAATAGGTTCACCTGGGTCTGTACGTGTCACTGTGCCTTTGTGTACGTGGGGCCGAGCTGTTTGTATGTCTGAATGTGAGTGTGGTTGGGTGTGTGAGAGTGTAAATATCCAAAAGATGCTGAAAACATCTTGCACTGACCTTGAGGGCAAGTGAAATAAATCAGAGAAAGACAGATACTGTAAGTATGATTTCACTTATATGTGGAATCTAAAAAGAAAACCCCCCAAACAAACCAAAAAAAAAAAAAACCAAACCAGGTTCACAGGCTGGTGGTTGCCACAAGTGGGGGGTGGGTGAAATGGGTGGAAGGAGTCAAAAAGTAAAGTTCTGGGGATGTCATGTATAGCATGGTGACCATAGTTAATGATAGAGTATTACATGCTTGAAAGTTGCTAAGAGAGTAGATCTGAAAAGTTCTCATCACAGGAAAAAAAAATCTGCAAAGTGTGGTAACATGTTTAATTAGACTTGTAGTGATCACTTCAAAATATATGTGAATATCCAGTATGTGAATAGCCATCCGATCATGCTGTATACCTGAAACTAATATAATGTTACACGTCAGTTATACCTCAATAAAAAGACCTTTTAAAAGAAAAAGCAACAAACAAAAGCTTGCATTTATTGAATTCCTACTCAGGACTTCGTTTAATTGACTTAATTTTCCCAACAACCTATGAGGTGGAACTTAAGTGTCATTCTCTTTTTATTGGTGAGGAGCTGAGGCTCAAAGAGGTTAAGTAATTTGCCCAAGGTCTCACAGCCAGGAAGTAGTAGAGACAGGACCCAGACCCAGAAGTTCTGGATTCCAGAGGGCCCTGGAGTCCACGCGCTAAGCCCGAGCCATACTGCCACTGGAAGAACTCGGGGGATTCGGTGCTCCTTGAGGGTGCTCTTGAGACTGTCGGGCCCTCCTGGATTTCTGGCATCACAGTGCTTCCTCCTCCCTTTTCTCTCACCTTCCCCTCCCCCAGCCTTCCTGGGGCCCAGTTTCAGAGTGGGAGAGGAGTGTCACCACACCCCCACTCAGGGCAAGACTGACCCTGGATAGGGAGAGACCCTCTGAGCCACCTCCCCAACTGCCTGCAGGCTAGACCGAGTATGGGGTCCTCAGGTTCCCAGTGACGCGGGCTTATCTGCACATTGAAGAATGTTGGGGAGACCCGGGCCTGCCTGGCCGGCTTGTCAGCTTCGCCTGTTGGGGCACGTCAGGCTGCACACAAGCGGTGCTGAGAAGCAGGCATCCGAGTGGGGCAGAAGGGTGGCGGAGGAGGGAGGGGGCAACCGCCCTTGAGCGAGGAGACTGGGGCAGGGGTCAGAGGCCCAGGCGTGGGCGGGCGAGCATGCCTTGGTATCACATTGCCAGCATGCCTGGGATGGACCGGCTGGCAGAGGATTTGCTCTGTCTGTATGTGAGGTTGTGGGGTGGTTATGGTGATACCGACCAGGGTTCTTGGCCTTCCCCAATCAATAAAAATTGACTAGAAGCCAGACAAGAAATTCAGGCAAGGCCTTATTAGGGCCCCTGCTGCAGCAGGGTCTAGAGAGAACAAACAAATCCCCTTGCTTGCTGCTACCTGAGGAAGGGGCAGGCTTGTTCCTTATTTGATGGGAGGGGTGGGGTGTGTCCAAGAGTCAGGCTGGAGGGGTGTCTTAGGTATTTTGCCCACCCCTCTGGTGGTGTTGAGTATAGAGGGCATTCTCAATACCCTTCTTTTTCTCCCCAACTCCTGCTTTTCTTCTGGGCTCTTCAAAAGTGGCAATTGGGTTTTTTTGGTCTCTTTGTATGTTTAGTCCATAATTTTGCCCCAACTGTGAAAGTGTACAGTTATTTTTAGTCCCGTATAGTTTCTTTGCATTTTGTTGCTGGAGGAGAGTTTTGTCCAGGGGCAAGCACTGCAGCAAAGGGTTCCAGGTCCCAGCCTGTGTCAGTGGGTCCCAGTTTGGTCGTGTGCAGCGGGCGTATGGAACCAGTCAGACCTTTGGAAATTCCACATGATTCTCTTGGGGTGGTTGCATTGCATGTCTCAGGGTTTGGAGCCTATGTTCTGGGAGGAGGCACTAAGCAAGCCAGAGGAAGAAAAAGCAGGCGAATTGACCCAGAGACCCCTGTCTCTCACTTCCTGAACCACATGCCTTTCAGCAGTATCCGTTCCCTCCTTCTCCTCTCACCTGACCCTTGGGCCCCAGGAACTCTCCTCTCCCCAGCTCCCGGTTGTCAGACTGGCCCCTGCAACCTTCCCCTCCACCAGCCCTGTCCACCCTCTGGTTCAAAGGCTAACCTGGGAGGCCCCGAACGCCACCCTCAAACAAGCTGTCCCCTTCCAGAGAGAAGCCTTGAATCCCTGACACAGGGCCTCCTTTGGTGTGTGTGTTGGGGGGGAGGGGGGTCTCTGTTGGTGGGGGTGAAGGCAGCTGGCTTGGGCCTGAATCTAGAACTGGAGCCCCCTGATTTCAGGAGCTAGGATAGCACTGTAAGTGCCCTGAGGGTGAGGTCTGCATTTGTCTTCTTGTTCTAAGGTGTCCCAGCCCCCAGCATAGCACCTGGCCCTCAGCAGGCACTCAAGTTCCTGAATAGATAAATAAGGGGATAATGGAAAGAGATTTGAGTCAGTTAGAATCCCAGGATGGTCCCAGCTTAAAAATAAAAGTCAGCCTTGAATTAGTTATTTGTCCTCTTTGAGCCTCAGTTCCTACATCTGAAAAATGGGTGTAAAAACAATTTCACATATCCAGTTCTTAGGGTAAGGATCAAATGAGATAAAGTGAAAGTGCTTTCAAACAGTAAAGGATGATCTCATCTGGAGAGAGGAAGACTGGATGCCCTCCCTTTGGGAGTGTAGTCCCCAAGCCTTCCCCAGGGACCTTCAGGAAGATAAGGTTGAATGGATTTTGCAAGCTGGTCAAACTAGAGGATGATGGGAGAGACTGCTCAGCGGGGTAATTCCTGATTTGGGGGGAGGAAGCCGGGAGGGTGTAGGGGAGGACTCACACCAGGCAGGAAGGCTTGGAATAGAATCTCAGCTACGCCTGGTATTTCCCAGCCCTTGGCCCCCTCCCTGACTGCACTCTGGGGCCCACCCCACATTCCTTTCCCAAAGGAAATGGGGGAGGTGGCTGAGAAGCTCCCCAGGCCTGGAGGATCATTTATTCAAGCTGTGTATAGGTTTCTAGGCCCTACCGTGTGTACCCAGCACCTGACATCCCTACCGAGGCAGCTGGGTGGAGAGGGTGGGGTGGGGAAGGTGTCGGTTTGTGTTGGAGGAGGCTGCTATCTGCTTTTGGGGGCCTTGTTGCCCCTGCCAGGAGACGGGTGTCACAGATGGCCTGTGTTTCCCAGGTCTCTGCAGCCCGGAACACAAACCTGGTGCTGCTTGTCCACCTCGCCTCTGCCCACAGCTCTCAGAACCCTCACCCGTTTCGAGGGAAGGAGGTGGGCTCTTGATCTGGACACACGGACACGTCAGCACCTGTTGGCCATGAGAGACTCCATGGGGTACGAGAGGGGAGAGTGAGCCCATTTTCTCAGAACCAGGGACCAGACTTGCAGCAAGAGGAAAGGCAATCAGGCAGCTGGAGGGACTAACTGGCTGCCTTCTGGGAAAGCAGGTCAGGCTTTGAGTCAGGACGTCCCTATGGTCATAGCCCTTCATCTGGGGTGGCAGAGTCCGAGGACATCTGGGCAGTCCAGGTGGTCTGAGGCCCTGGCTTTTGGAGGGCAAGACAAAGGCACGAGTGGTCCTGACCCAGAAGCCTTGCTTTTCTAATGATGGGGAGCTTGCTGATGGAGGTGCCAGGAGTCCTGCTCCCCTAGACCATGGATGGTCCTTTCCAGCTCTGCCCCAAGCCCTCCTGACTCAGCGCTGATGGCAGCCTCCCTCTTCCTGTCTGGCTTCCGCCAGGGAACGGGTGGGGGTCTGGCTCCTGCACTGGGGGCCCAGCTAGCAGCAAACAGGAAACAGGAGAACAAAACCGCTCCCGGCCCCACACGCCTCACCCTCACCCTTCCGCCTCCTCCCTCGCTCCTGCCCACCCTCGAGGGCCTTTATTTCTCCTCCCTCTGCCCCTTGGTTTTGCCTCCTCCCTGTGCCCCTCTGTCTCTCTCCTCTGCCTCCCAGGTGATTCTCCATCCTGGCCTGTCCTTTCCCGGGACAGCGGGTGATGGGGATGAGGGAGGGAAGGGATGCTGGCTCTTCTGCCTGGTTCTCCCTTCTGGTGGCTTCCCCTGCAAGGGCCCAACCCTATGCCTCTTCCTCCCTGACTCCTAGATCTGAAAGCGGAGTTTGGCTGGTCTGTTCCCTGCTGCCCTCAGCCTTCCTTCCCTGGTGTTGGCTAGAGTTTTGGGGTGAGATCAAGGTTGGAAAGAAGGGGCTCTGGACTTGGAGTCCCAGTGCCACCCTCACAGACTGGGTGCTCTTGGGTTTCTGTTGGTTCCTTCTCTGAAAACTGGGCCAGGGCAGTGGCCCCAGGCCCCAGTGAGCGCTGTGTGGGGCAAGACCACACTGAATAGTCAAGTGCATAGAAATGGTCGTGGTGACACCTACTAGCCAAGGCCTCTGCCAGCCCCACCCGGGAAGGGGCCTGGGAAGAGAGGGAGCAGGAAGGGGCGGAGGACAGGGTCTGCCGTGACTCTGGCTTCCTGTCTGACTCGCGTGCTGGGGGTGAAGTGGGGGCCAGCTTGGAGCCCACTGTCAGCTTTGGTGTCCCCTCTGGGTCGAGCTAATGGGCAGGGGGCCCTAGGGAAGAGGGGCGGCTACGCGTTCCCATGGCTGGTGGTGGGAAGTGTACAACATGACGTGAAACGGGGTGGTATGAGCTGCTCCCTGTGCAGGGCAGTGCGTGTGAGTGTGAGTGTGTGTGAGAGAGAGAGAGAGAGAGAGAGACCTGAGGGGGCACAGCAGCAATGCATTGAGTGGCTGTGCTGAGTAGTGTGTACAAGTCCTATAGGCGTGTGCCTTTGTGGGTTTTGTGGGTCTCCCTGTGGGGTGTGTGAGTGTGGGTAGGTATGGGTGGGTAGGAGGGGGCCTGGCGTGCTTTTAAGGGCACAGTGGATATGCTTGCAAATGTGTCTCAGTGGGAGGTGGGGGCCATTATATCCTTGGGGGGTGTCCAAAGCGTGTGTGCATAAAGAAGGGTGTCCATGCACACCATGTGTATGAGGGGTGTAGTGTGCTTGTGTGTGTGTCTCTGTGGGGCATGTGGACATAGGGAGAATGAGTGTGCCTGTGGGAGGAGGGTGTGGGGTGCCTAGATGTGTGTGTGATGAGGTGGGTTGGGTGTGTGTTTACATGTGTTCCCATGCGAGTATGTATTTCTCTGGGGTGCAGCAAGATGCGTGAGCTTTGGACTGGGAGTATAGCGTGTGCGGGCGGGTACGGAGAGTTTTCCTGTGAGTGGGGTGTGTGCGTGAGTGTGTGTGTGTATATGCATGCGCGCGCGCCTGCACGGGGTGTGCAGTGTGTGACTGCGGGGGCACTGCGCAGGGCCTCTCCTGTGTGGGTGTGTGTGTGTGTGTGTGTGGGTGGGTGTGGGATGGGGCGGCCGCGGACAGGGGCCGCCCCGGAGGGGGAGGCGTCTGCCCTGCGCGACTCGCCGGCGTGTCCGGGCTCAGGCGCCCTCGGCGGAGAGGCGTGGGAGGTGCGGAGCCGCTACAGCAGTCCTGCCGCCGTCCGCGCGGGCCGTCCGTCCCCTCGGGGCCCCAGGGCCCCGGGCCCGCGGCTCTGGGGGGCGGGCGGGGACCCCGGGGGCCCGCCCGCCGCCGCCGAGGGGACCGAGGACGCCGCCCGCCGGGCGCCGAGGAGCGGCCACCGGCCCCCGCGCGGCGCGCCGGGCTCCGGAAGACGGGCCCGCGGCGCGCTGGGGCCGGGGCGGCGGCCGACCCCGGGGGCCCCCGCCAGCCGCGGCTCTCGTGGGCAGCGCGGTGTGGCGCGTGGAGCGCGCGGGGGCCGGGGGCTGGCGCTGGGAGCGCGCCGTCGGTGTGGACTGCAGCGCCCCGGAGCCGCGCTGCCTCTGGCTGCCCTGCCTCAGCCACAGCGACCGCCGCGCGCCGGGGGCGCGTCCGGCCAGGGTGAGCGCCGCGGGGGCCAGCGGGGCCGAGGAGCCCAGGCTTCCGGGACCCATGCCCTGGAAGGCGGGTGAGGGCGGCAGAGTGGTGGCTGAGACCTTTTCTGGGGGTGCTGGATGACAACCCCCAGTGTGGTGGTGGCCTGCAGCGGGCTCAAGCCTCTTGGTTTACAGGTGGGAGAAAGATGGAAGGGACCGGGGTTGTTTGAAGAGATGCCAGGGCATGGAATCCTGGAGAGTTTGGGCTGACAGTGACCCTGAGTCAGAACTCTGCCCTCTCCCTGGGAGGGGACCTGGGCACAGAGACACACAAGGTTTTCAAGCAGGCCAAGGAGGTAATGAGTGACCTCAGGGTGAGAACTGACATGGCTGGGGTGGGGGGGGGGGTGGGGGTGGGGACAGTGTTTCTGAGGTCCGAGATCGACCAGGCTGGCAGGGTGTGAGTCACAGTGGGCACCATGCCCAGCGTGAACGCTGTGCTCCCCGCAATGACCTCTTTATGCTCCTGGGGGAGGGGAGGAGCCAGACTCCTGGGTTCTAGCTCCTGGTGTTGCCAGCCCATCACATGTCCAGTTCTGTCTTATTTGTGACCCTGGGACCACCTGCCCTTCTCCCACCATCAGTGGGAATTTCTGGATGTCTCTCCTGACCTGAGGGTGGGAGCGTTTGGAAGTGGATCTGGGCTAGGGGGCATTACTTGGTGATGTCCCTGTGTCTCCTGAGCCTGCTCTCCTTCCTCTTGTCTCTGTACCTACCTCAGATAGCACAATTGGGGATGTGTGTGTGAGCTGTACCTCTTCCCAGTCTAATGACTTTCCACTGCTGGTCCCTTCTCTGTTTCCTCATCTGTCACCTCCCTCCCCATCAAGATGAGAGCAAGACTCAGTGCTGTCCCAGATGGGAGGAAAGCAGAGGGAACATGCATGTGTAATAGCATGAAGGACTGAGGTTAAACCTAAGGAAGAACTTCCCACAGGCTGCCAAATCTGGTCATTAATGGGGGCTGCAGCAGCTCCTCTTCAGGCAGGGCTGTGGTTACTGTGGCAGGGGGATTACCACAATGACATTCTCAGGCGCCTAGTTGGCAGGGATGGGGGAAGGGGCCTTGGAAGGAAGGAAAAGAGGAAAGAGAGAGGCAGAGATAAGCGAGGGAGCGCCAGTGGTGCCTGGGTGAGGAGAGGACCCGAGAGAGAGGCATGCCCACTGCCCTTGATTACTGGCCCCTCCTCCCCAGGGAGTGGCACCCCCAGGCAGCTGGCAGCTCCAGGCAGGATGTGTGCTGGGGGAGGGGCGGGGGGCGTGCGGGGACCTGTCCCAGTCACTTCTCATCACTGGGGCAGCTGGTGGCTTAAACCTTAATCCAGGACACCAGCAAAACAATAGGCCCTGTGCACAGCCTCAGCTCAGAGCCCGGTGGAGGACGTGCAGTGGAGGCACTCCACGCTAGGCAGGAGCAGGGGTTTTGGTAGGAGGGGGCAGTGGAGGGTCCCCGGAGGCCCTCTTCTCTTCCTCATCTGTTCCTTGCCAAACCAGCAGAGATAGGAAATCCAGGGGCTTTCAGATCTCAGCAGAATTCCCAGAGAATTTTCTCTTCTGGGCTCCTCAGACCCCCGTGGGGGTGTGGGGCTCAGTGGGAGTGTCCAGGCTATAGCCACAAGTGGAAGGAGCTGAGGGGGCATCATTGGACCTTTCGCCTGATGCCAGAAAAGGTGGAGGCCTCCTACAGCCTCCCTGATGGGGGTCGTCCAGCTTTCACTTGAGCCCTTGTGAGGACAGAGGGCTCACAGCCCCATCTGGGTCACTTTCCAGATGTATATGATTAGAATGATATCCCTGGCTAAGAGCTTAGCTTGGCCTTCTCAAATCTTCCACCTGGCTGTGTCTTCTGGAACTGTATGAAGCAAGCCTGTTACTTCTGTGGCACTTTAATCTTTTGAGATTTGAGGATATCCCCTCCTCAAACCTCCTGCCCCATGGAGCCCAGCCCCTACCCCACGTAGAAATCCCTAGCTTCGGGCTGGGCACAGGATCCACTCCTTCTGCCAGATGTATAACCTGGAGGGTGGCTGGCTGCAGGCAGGGGCTTCTCAGGATGAGTACATTAGAGTTGCAGTTTCGAGGTGGGGAGCAAGGGGGATTTCGTAGTGAAATTCCTACCAAAATTCCTGCCCCAGAGTCTTCTTCCCTCTGCACCCAGCTGCGCCTTTCTTCTGCAGCTGAAGTCCCCTCCTGCCTGGTGCCAAGGAAGAGCCAGGGGATGAGGACCGTTGAGGGAGGGGAGGGGCTTCTCGCCCTCTGAAGGGTTTGGATTAGGGGCGCCAGGTAGGTTAGGCTGCCTGAGATCAGGGGTTAATGAACCCCTGAGGGAGCTGTCCTGGCTGTTCAGCAGGCAGACTGCCCTTCACTTTGGCGCCCTCCTGTCACCCACTTTCCCTGTGTGTCTGAGCAGGGCACCTGAAGGGAGCCTCCTCTCAGGCACTAACCTCCTTCTCTCCCTCTTGCCCCATAAACACACCCATGTGCCCCCCAAACCCTCTTCAGACACCCTCTGCCCTGCCATCTCGGGGAATCCCAAGTACTCAGGTGGGGTGGCCAGAGGGTAGCGGAGTGTCTCCCCAACCCAGCTCTCCACTCAGCTCTGGTGAGCCAGCCAGAACTGGGCTCGGTCCCTTCAGCGGACTGTCCCTTGGGACTCATGGTCCCTCGCGTCTTCTTACTGCTGCTCTTGAAGGATGCATGTGTGTGTCAGTCTGTCTGTGCCTATGTGTGTGTGTGCGCATGTCTGTGTCTCCGTGAACATGTGTGTGCTCATCGGTGTGCCTGCACCTTTGCACATGAGCGTTCTTGTCTGGGTGTTTGTGGTGTGTCCCGTCTACATGAGTGTGTGTGGGTGTGTCTGTGCCCGTGTCCACGTGCACGTGTGCGTGTGTGAGATTGTGCAGCGGGCACTTCCCAGGCAGGAAGGCTGTGTGTCCAGAGTCGGTGAGCTTCGGCTGAACTGAACAGAACGGACACCTGACTTACTGCACTCATTTCCCTGGACGCATAGGTGTCTTGAGGGGACGGAGGAGAAAAGGAAAAGGAAGCTGTTGGGCTGATGAGTGTGGGAGAGGAAGAGACAGGGGAGCAGGGGTCTGGGCACAGCTGGGTCGGTGCGCCCTGGTCGTCCCCCCAGGTCCTCCAGGCTGCAGGAGGCTGTGTGTGGACTGGCATCTCACCCTTGCTCGCTCTGCTCCCGCAGCTGCCCCTGGGCCCGAGAGATGGGTGCTCTCCTGCGCGCCCCCTCCCCTGGCAGGGCCCACGGACGCTGCTCCTGCGCAAAAGCCTCCAAGATGGCTTCGGCTTCACCCTGCGGCACTTCATCGTGTACCCGCCTGAGTCCGCAGTGCACTGCAGCCTAAAGGTAGGCCCGCACCCCTGCCCGCCCTGAGGGAGCTTCAGGGCAACTCCTTTGTGCTCTCCTCCGGGTGCTTCTGTGCCTGGGGAAGAGGGTCACCGAGAGGCAGGGGCAGCCCTGGCTGGGTCACCTGTGTGGCATGACAAGCCCCCGATCCGCTCTGGGCTCAGTCTTCTAAGGAGAATGGGGTGGTTGGTTTGGGGCAAGGAGCTAGAGGTGGGGGAGTCAGGATGCTCCCCCAACCCCGGGACTCTCGGCCTCTGGAAAGTGAACAGCTTCTCAGGAGATGGGCTTCCAAGGACCCTTTGTCTACCTGCCACTTCTGAGCTGGGTTAGTTGACCCTCCCCAGCCTGAGCTCTAGGGCAGTCATCCTCACACAACTCCGGGGCCCCTCCCAGAGCGCCCCCGGCCCTTGCTGGCCTCAGCTCTGGGCCTAGAAAGAGCCCTGTACTGGGCTGGGGACCTGGGCCCCAGTGCTGGTACAACTCCTAACTCCCGGTGGATCTTGGGTAGTCTCACCCTCTCTGGGCTCCATGTCTGCTGCTGTCACCTGAGGGCATTTATCTATTTGACTCCGAGGAACCCTTCCAGGCCTAATATAAATATCAGGTTCTTTGAGTACAGGAACTGGGGCTACTCAAACCGAGCCACGGTATGGGCTGGGGGCAGGGGGTGGTCCCTGACCGGAAGGCTTGAGGGGGGCCTAGGCAGGAACCAGGACTCCCCAGGAGGGCCCAATTCCCTTCCCCTCCTCTCTCCCAGCAGGAGGGGAGAACGATTTATTTTGGGGCCCATGAACCTGTTTCTCCCCTCCCCCAGGGCTGGGACCAGCCTGCACAGCTGTTGAGGGACAGGGAGCTTAGTCCCACCTGCCAGAGAACCAAGGCATTGGATTTCTCTGCCTGGGTCCGTGTGCCTGCTCGTGTTTCTTTGTATGCACACATGCGTGCATGGTATGCTAGTCATGTACACACATGTGTGTATATCTAGACATGTGTCTAGATATACGCTTCATGTGTGCATGTCGCTGCATAGCTCTCACACCCGTGTTTGAGTCTGGGTGTGAGCCAGATCTTCTCATTGGCTGTAAGAGGGGCTGATGGTGTGTGGTAGGGGCACCGCCTCACCCTTTATGCCCGAGGACACCAGCCTCCCAGTTCCCAGGAACCTCCGGTCCTTCCTTCCCCAGAATGTCCCCCCTTTCTGGACCTTCCTCCTTCTCTCAGGGGACCTCCGGAGGGTGGCCCTGCAGATGCAGCTCAAGTGGTCTAGGCTGGGTGGTCGGCCTGTGTCTCAGAGAGACCTTGCTAACGTGGAAGACCCCAGGGCAGGGCAAGCCAGAGACGGGCTCCGTCCCTTTCCAGAACATGCCCAGGGCTGGGAGCCTGCAGGGCGCTCACCCGTCTAGATGCATCCATCTGCCGCTGCCACCGCTCACAGTGCTGTCAGCTCATATCAGCGGGCACGCGCCCCGCTCAGTAAGGCGGGCGCCAAGGGACCGTGCTCCAGCAGAGCCCCGCGGCTTCCTGTCCTGGCTGAGGTGCCCCAGACTCCTGGGGTCTAGCACTGGCTGCTCTGTTGTCTCTGAGTGGCCCTGGACAAATCACACCCTGTCGTCTGTAAAGTGGTGATCTGTGGAACAGATTAGACAAGATGACCCCAAAGGTCCTATCCAGTTGGAAAATGCTGCACCCCGCTGGCCTGGCCTGTCTCTCTGATTTCTTCTTGCCTTTTTCCGATTTCTCCCCAAATGCAGTGCCCTTCCCTCCTCACTCACCAGGATGAGCCCAGAGACCTCCCTCGTGGGTCTCCTTGAGGCCATTTCTTAGCCCTGCACCTAGATGCTGGAAACATTTTCCTATCTACTCTCTCCCACTCAAGAACTTCACTGGCTCCCTCGTTCTTTCCTTTCAGACCTGAAAGCTTGAGTCTGACTCTTGTCACTTGCTGGTGTTGACTCTCTTTCTGCTTCAGCTCAGCTGACCCAGTCCTATTTCTGCCACTGAGTGCCTGCGTACTCTGCTCACCTCACCCCAATGCCTTCTTTCAGCTGGCCTGAAGCTTGCCTTAAACCGCCCCCTCCCAGAGGGACTAATCAGGCCTCTCCTCCCCATTCTCTGAGAGCTGATAGCCACTGTTTACACTTGTCATGCCTGCTTATCTGTGTCCGCCTGGGTCCTGTGTGTCAGTGGGTTTGGCCCCTCCTCCACTGGGCTTCGAGCTCTCCAAGGGAAGGGGTCCTGAGTCCCCCATTGGGCTGGGGGCTTTCAGATGGCTGAGTTGCTGATGTGGTAGGACTAGCAGGCATGAGAGAGGGCTCCTGTGACCGGGGGACATTGCCTGGGACGTGACCTCCCTGTGGACACCCTTCCCTCCCCCTCTGGCTTCTGGGCTAGTTGAAGGATGATAAGAGGGGAGGCTAATGGGTGGGGGAGCTTGAAGGGGCCCACGCCGGCGAAACTGGGCCTCCCCCTGTGCTGCCGAGGGCCCACACCCGCCTCTGTCCCCTGCAGGAGGAAGAGAATGGAGGCCGAGGAGGAGGTAAGGAGTGGGCGGGGCTGGGCTGGGCTGGGGACCCGCTCTGTGTCTGGCCCTCTTCTGCAAGTCGGCGTGGATTCTGCTGCACCCTTGCCCTTGACTGTAGCCCCTGTCTGCTCTTTCCTGTGTATCCACTTGCACATATGCTTACTCTCTGCGCCCTCTCTTTTCTCCACATTTGTCTTCCTCAGACCTGTCCATTTCACTCTGGGGGTGGTGTTCTGGGGAGCAGATGGGTTTCTAAGCCCTGGCCCCTGCCCTAGAGTTACTCCCAGCCTAGATGGAAGCTCAGGCAGGACCTGCAGGGCCCTGGGGGTGGGAAGGCTAATTGAGGGCTGTCCTTGGGGGCAGAGACACTAGGGTTCTCGGGGTATAAGGGCGGCCCTGAGGTCCTTCTGTTTCCAGACGTGAGACTAACTCCCCTGGCTGTCACCCTTGCTCTCCCAAATGGCTTCCCAGGGTATTCAAGGCAGACCTTGAACAGGCAGGCTTCCCTGTCTGCTGCTGAGGCTTCTACTGGGCGCGCGTGGGGACTCTGTCTTTCTGAATCCCCACTGCAGAGGCCTATGATGGGGGAGGAGCCAGCCGGCCTAGTGCAGGCCTGTTTCTCTGATGGATACAGCACTTAGCAGAGGAGTAATGCTGGGATGTAGCGTGATGTCATCAGGGAGCGAGTGCCAGTCCTGGGATTGCGGGCTTCTGCAGCCCTGACCCTGGGGAAGGGAGTGGGGTGGGAGGTCAGGGTGTCTGTGAGCCTCAGGGCCTTGCTCAGCTCTCCCTGGGTCTGGATGTGGACACTCTCTGAGCGTGCGGGTGTCTCTCCCCACTGGCCTTTTATGGCACCCTTCTTTTGTCTTGTGATGTTTGTGTGTGTGCGTGTGTGCACGCCTGTCTGTCTGCCCCACTAGACAATGAGCTCGGGAAGGGCAGGGGCCACGTCCGTGCTTCCTCTGAGGTCTACTTTCTAGCATGGTGCTAGGACATAGGAGCCATTTAAGGGGTGACTCCATGCGCCCATGTAGCTTTTCATCCTCCCAGCAGTGTGTTTTGTCTGATCCTGTGTGTCCGTGTCCCTGTGGATGTGTGGCTCTGTTTTGTGTCCGTGTGAGTGTGCTCATTCTCTGAGTGTGTGTCCCCTGTGTGTGTAGCTGTGCATGAGTGTGACCTTCAGTAGCCATCCCCAGCTAACCTGACTGATGCTCAACAGGACCCTCCCCCCGGCACCGCCTGGAGCCCATGGACACCATCTTTGTCAAGAACGTGAAGGATGATGGCCCCGCCCATAGGGCGGGCCTTCGCACAGGTGCGCTGTCCCAGTTACCTGGCTCATTGTCATCCATATGTGATGCAGGGGGTCTCGGGTGGGGCTACTGACACCCTTTGACCTGCTCACCTGTGGCCATGCCCCTGGTCCCCAGGAGACCGGCTGGTGAAGGTGAATGGGGAGAGCGTCATTGGGAAGACCTACTCCCAGGTCATAGCTCTGATCCAGAATAGGTGAGCGCCCCTGCCTCCCTTATCCCTTCAGAGCCCCCAGCCCACTCCCCGAGTCCCTCCACACCCTCCCCCTCGGCCCTGGTGGTGCCCTGGCGACCAGGATCCCTGTTCTCCCAGACCCTGTTGCCTCAGCCTGGCCTGACCCCCTGCCCTGTCTCCGTAGCGATGACACTCTGGAACTCTCCATCATGCCCAAGGACGAGGACATCCTCCAGCTGGTGAGTCCTCCCCGCTCTCTGAAGTGGAGGACCCTGGGTGCGGGGCGGGATACAGCCCTTCTCCTTGGCCTCTCTCCCATGTTGGCCCCTCTGGGAAGCAGAGGAGAGAGTGTGGGGGCACCACCAGCCTGGCACTGCCCCACTGGGGATGCCAGGCCCGTCCCTGGGCTGGGGCTGCTGGCTGCTTCATTCAGGGCTGCGCTGTGTTGGGGGAGGCGGGCACTGGCTTTGACCGGCAGGATTCCTGCCAGGGTATCTGGGAGGAAGGTGGCCCAGCAGGCCCTGCCAGACTGGCACGTTCCTGTGGCTCCTGTAAGATGTCTGTTCCCTGCCCTCTCCCCACCTGGCCTCGTGTGAGCACGTCTCCTGTAGATACATACACACACAGACACACACATACAAAATACTGTTGTGTGCTCCCATTCACATGGCATACCACGGACCACCCCATGCTCAAGCAGACACACTCGGTACACAGCCACACCACACAGCCCGTGGCCCACCCTTCATCTAGCCTGTCCTATGTGATAACACACCCCAGACACAACACACCACACACACAACCCCTCAGTAGGTAGGCACCCACTACCCCACACGCACGACCACGGGCGTCACAGCATACCACACACTCCTCAGCACCTCGGATCCCCACAGCACGCCACCCATGCGTCACAGCACACACTCGGGGTTCTCACCCCTGTGGCACGAATATTTAGGACATCACGAATGCTTGCTGCTGTCAAAACACATGTGCCCACAGACATCCCAGCCTGCTCCATCCCAGCCGTGGCGTGTGCGCTCAGCAGTGCGACAACCACACGAACTTCCCCAATCATGATACGCGGTGCAGACGCCCCTGCCTTCACCCCACTGCCCACAGAACAGGCACCACAGATGTGGCACGCAATGTGCCCTGCACTCACGTGTGTACCCGTTTGTGCCACACACTCCATGCCTGACATGTGCACACACACAAACACACACGCTGCCTCTCTGTTCCCTCCCAGCTCTGACCCAGAGCCCAGAGCAGTCCTCTCTGCCCAGTGCCCAGTTCCCTGGTCTCATGGGTGCCAGCCAGAAGCCAGCTTGCTTGCCCCCAAGGTCACTGCCCCCCAGGAGAGGGCTGCGGGCCAAGCCTGGAGGCCTTGGGAGCCGCCGTGCTGGCCTCTGCCCTGGATGTGCGCTCACAATCACTGTAATCTCAGTGCCATGCTTGGCACCATGCCCCTCTGGGAACCTCCACCCCATGACCTCGATAGTCCCCTTGCCCTTCCTGGAGAGGGGGAGGCAGGGATGGATGGGGGCCCAGAGAGGTAGGTGGACGGCTTTTCCCAAGTCTCAAAGGCCCTGCCCGTGTGCACCTTTTCCAGGCAGAGGCAGGCGTGCTGTGGTGGGATGGGGGACTGTGTGTGACCGGGCGGGACCTAGGGCGGTGCTCTCTCCTCTGGGCTGGGTGGGGCGACAGCTTTGAGCTCTGCTGCCCCAGCTCGGGTGGGCAAGCAGCCCCAGCTGTCAGCATCTGGGGGCCTCTGCCGGCCCCCCTCTCCCTGGCTAGCTGGAGGGTGGGGCCCAGGCATTCCTGTGGTTGGGAGCCAAGGCTGGAGGCCAATGGGGCTGCGGCAGCTGCTGACGCCACCGCCGACGCGGCGAGGCCCCTCCACACCCATCCTCCCCTCCCTCCTCCTCCCGCCCGCCTGCGAGAGAGAGTCGGTGGGGGCCGAGGGCAGTCGCCGGGAGGGCAGGCTGGGGGGCCTCGAGGCCAGGGCCGGCACAGTGGTCAGCGGGGGCTAGCAAGGGCGGGGAGGGTGGAGGGGGCCGGGATGCCACCGCAGCGGCTGTGATGCGGGGAGTCTGGGGAGCCGGCAGGATGGCAGGAGGGAGAGGTACGTGAGTGTCCTGGCTGGTGTGTGGGTCCTAAGGGGGCTGAGTACGGGGTGTGGTTTACTCACCCTCGTCACGTGATGTGTGTGCCCGGGATTGGAGCTGTAGTTAACTGTGTGTGTGTGTCTCATTGTGCTTCTCTGTGTGTGTGTAAGTGTCTCTGGGTGTGTATTTTCCTGGGTCTCCTTGTGATGTGTGTGTGTGTGTGTGGGGGGGGGGTTTGGTTTCACCCTCCTTTTTGATACTTCACGCTGAGCTAGGCCCCTGGGTAGCCCCTCAGGGGCCAGGCTAGGCCAGGGCCACAAGGCCGCTGTCCCTGGGGGCTGCCTCCTTTTTTGGCCGGGCCTGGGCGCTGGCCCTGCCACTCCTCAGCAATGCAGCGTCAGCCTCAGCTCCCAGCGCCAAATTCCAGGGCCGGGGTGGCAGAAGGTGGCGCAAGGTCCCTCAACCAGTCTGGCCTCTCCCTCAAGCCTGGTCCAGAGAAGCAGGGGGTGAGCAAGTCCCTCCCCCGCCCCCCAGTGGCCCAGGAGCCAGGCCCTCAGCTTCCCGTCCAGGGGGATGGAGGGACAGCTGGGCTCTCCCAGCCCCCGCCCACCCCACCCTGGACACACCCCTTAGGCGGCTCCCTCCCCTGTCATCTGCCACCTTGACTGGTCTCTGGTGGGGTTTCCCAGCTCCGCCCGAGGGTCTGTGGGCACCATGGGACACAAGAAAGCAGGGAGGTGGCTGAGGCCAGCATGAGGGGAGGACCCCAGAAAACAGATGTTGGAATGTTTGTGGCTAAAGGCAGTCCTTGTCATAAGCCTTAGAAAAATCCTGGCTCTTTCTTGAGTGAATGTGTGTGTGTGTATGTGTGTGTGTGTGTGTAAGACTCAAAGGCCTCTTATTTCTTTGTCCTCTCCTTGACTCTCTTTGGAGCATGCCTTCTTACCCCCGCCCTCTCAGGACCGCCCCCCACAGCTTGGTCCCCTTCCTTCAGGCCCCTTTCTGGGGGGCCTTGACCTCCAGGGGCTGCTGTAACCCTGCCCTGTGGGGTCTGTTCAGCCCTTCTCACCTGCCTTTGTGTCCCCGGGCAGGCCTACTCCCAGGACGCCTACCTGAAGGGGAACGAGCCGTATTCTGGAGAGGCCCGGAGCATCCCAGAGCCACCCCCGATCTGCTACCCCCGAAAGACCTACGCCCCGCCAGCCCGGGTCTCCACCTGGGCCACTATGGTTCCTGAGCCGCTCTCAGCACTGCCCGGTGACCCCCGGAGTCCTGCTGCCTGGAGTGACCCGGGGCCCCGCATCCCGTCTACCGCCCGCTCCCATCCGGACCACCCTTCCTTGGGGATGAGCCAGCCCCGCCCCAGCCCTGGTGCCTTCCCCCGCCTACCCCCAGAGCCCCGGATGCCTCGTGCCTTCCCGGAGCCTGGCAGCCGGGCACCCCCCAGCAGACTGGAGTGCCAGCAGGCCTTGTCAAACTGGCTGTCGAACCAGGTACCCCGCAGGGCGGGGGAGAGACGGTGCCCCGCCATGCCCCCCCGGGCCCGCAGTGCCTCCCAGGACCGACTGGAGGAGGTGACTGCCCATCGCCCTTGGCCCTGCTCCACCTCCCAGGGTGCCTTGAGCCAGCTGGGCCAGGAGGGCTGGCACCGAGCACGCTCAGACGACTACCTGAGCCGGGCCACCCGCTCTGCCGAGGCGCTGGGGCCAGGAGCGCTGGTGTCACCCCGCTTTGAGCGCTGCGGCTGGGCTTCCCAGCGACCGTCTGCCCGCACCCCTGCCTGTGCACCCAGGGACTTGCCCGGGCCCCAGGCCCCAGCCCCGCCTGGCCTGCAGGGCCTGGACGACCTCGGGTACATTGGGTACCGGAGCTACAGCCCATCATTCCAGCGCCGGACTGGCCTCCTGCAGGCGCTCTCCTTCCGGGACTCCCCCTTTGGGGGGCTGCCCACCTTCAACTTGGCCCAGTCCCCCTCACCGTTCCCACCGGAGGCCTCTGAACCACCAAGAGTTGTCCGACCAGAACCCAGCACCCGGGCCTCGGAGCCTCCCGCCGAGGATCGCCGTGATGAAGTGATCCTGAGGCAGAAGCCTCCCACGGGCCGCAAGGTCCAGCTGCCCCCCGCAAGACAGATGAACCTTGGGTTTGGTGACGAGTCCCCAGAGCCAGAGGCCAGTGGGCGAGGGGAACGCCCGGCCAGGAAGGTGGCCCCTTTGGCCACTACTGAAGACTCTCTGGCTTCCATTCCCTTCATCGGTGAGTGATGGTGCGGGTGGCTTGTCTTGGGAGACTTGCTTTTCCGTGTCCCTGTTGTCCTCCACCTACCTGCCACCAGGGCGAAACTCTGGGGTGGGTGCTGATGGGATCAACTCATTTCTGTGGCCATCCATCCATTCGTCCATCCATCTTTCTCCCATCATCCCGTCATCCCTCCTCCACTCGTTGACGCGTCCAGTCTTCTTTCCATCCACCTTTACTTCCCCTGTCTCTCCTTCCCTTCCTTCCTTCCTTCTTTCCCTCCCCGTCTCTGGCCTCCTTTGTCCTGTCCTTCCCTTCTTCTTTCTTTCCACTCTTCCTTCCACTCTTTATCTTTCCTTTGTTCCGTTCACTCTTTCTTCTTTCCATCCATCTTCCCTCCTTCCACGCATCCAGCACCGAGTTATGCCAGGCACTGTGCTAGGCTCTGTCTTCTCCTGGAGCGCATGGTCCATGGGAATGTACGATCAGACGAGAACGATCCAGGTGAATGGGTGTGTGATAGGAGTTGGGGAGCGCTGAGAGACGGAGAAGGGCTGGGCTGGGGCACAGTGGCCAAGGAGAGAAAGGAGATTGTGGCTAAGACGAATGAGTTAGTCAGGGGAAGAAAGTTCAGGGAGAGAGACGAGAATGTGCAAAAACCCCGAAGTGTGAGTTAGGATGTCCTTCCAGGTCACCGCATGGGTTGGGAGGGGCCCATAAGCTGATGAGGAGTTCGGACTTTACTTTGAGAGCAGAGGGAATACTGAAAACTTGTTAGGAATGGATGCGTAAAGGGGAGACGGGATAGCGGAAGGGTTGGTGATTCCCAGGTTTCTGGCCTTCCTGGAGGGTAGAGCCTCACCTCTGTATCAGGAAAGAAAAGGAGCGAGACGGGAAAAGGTTTCGGGTTTGCTGAATAAGAGGTGCTCATGAGGGAGCATGATCAGCTGGGCTGGGTCTGGGGGCTTGGGAAGACTGGCCTGCAAGATCATGGAACTGGAGCCCAGAGGTGGTAACCGGACCTGAGGGTGGTGAGCTCACCCTAGGGCAGCCATGGGAGTGACCCTGGGGAAGATCCCCAGGCCAGGAGAGGAGGCACGACCTGCCCCCCACACCCCAGCCCCCAAGTCCGCTGAGCCAGCCTTGTCTAATAGGGCAGACACAGCCTCTCGTCTCAGTAAGCTCCCAATCTGAAGTTAGGAGGTAGTTCCAGCCCAAGGGGGTGACGTGGCACCCACTTCAAGGAGCCCCCAGTTGGTGGGGGAGATAGATGGTCCTTATCCTCAAGAAGCTCCCAGTCTGATGGGGGAGACACACTCTATGGCCTCAGAGAGCCGTCAGTCTGGTGGGGCAGATGCAGTTCCTGCCTCTAGGAGCCAGGTCTAAGAGGGGTGACTTGCCCCCACTCCTGGGTGCTCTCAGTGTGATGGAGGAGGCTGAAGCTGAGCTTGCGTGACCACAGTGGTGGCTCAGTTCCCTTGGCAGTGGGCATGTTGCCAGGAGGGCCCTGGAGGGCTTTTGGAGTCTGGGGATATGGTCCCAGCCTGGCTGTGAGGCTGGGGCCCTGGGGTGGCAGGCAGGTTCAGGCTTCTGGGACCTTCACCCACCGCTCCCTCTGCTCTCGCAGACGAGCCCACCAGCCCCAGCATTGACCTCCAAGCCAAGCACGTCCCTGCTTCTGCTGTGGTCTCCAGCGCCATGAACTCCGCCCCTGTCCTGGGCACCAGCCCATCCTCCCCAACCTTCACCTTTGCCCTCGGCCGCCATTACTCCCAGGACTGCAGTGAGTGCTTCCCGCAACCCCAGCCCCAGCCGCTCCCTTGCTGCCTGGTCCCACTGGTCCCTGTTGGGCCCACTGCCTGATGGCTGGCCTCCCCCGATTGGCTTCTGCTTCTCCTGGGGTCCCCTGGGGACCAGGTCCCCGGGCCCTGCCTGGATGGGAGGGCTCTGGGGAAGCCCCTTCCGCTGCCCCGCTGATCTGGGCGGCTTTGCAGGCAGCATCAAGGCCGGCCGCCGTTCTTCCTACTTGTTGGCCATCACCACCGAGCGCTCCAAGTCCTGCGACGACGGGCTCAACACCTTCCGGGACGAGGGCCGGGCTCTGCGGTGAGGACCGGGTGTGGCAGGGCTCTTGGCCCTTGGGTCTTCTACACACGGGGGCAGTGGGCTTCCCCCTGCAGGACCTTTGATCCTTGGAACTTGTGGGAGGTCCAAGCGGTGCCTCTCATATGCCTCATCCTTGATCCTCACCCGCTAGGCGCCTGCCGAACCGCGTGCCCAGCCTGCGGATGCTTCGAAGCTTCTTCACTGATGGGGTGAGTGGCACGTGTGAGCTGGTGAGGGTGTCAGAGGGCTGGGGTGTCCCACCCCTCAGCTCTGGAGCCTAGCCTTGGCAGCAGGGCCTGGCCTAGGACTCCTGTGATCCCAAATGGGTCACCCAGATTCCTGTCTCCTTCCTACCTTGGCTCTCCCCACACTCACTTTGTGCCAGCCATGAGACCCACCCTCTCTGGGGGCTCTGTCATCCCCTAAAGACACTGTGAGCCCCCCTCCCAAGGCCTTTGCACTGTCCTGCCAAGCCCCCACCTCTGGTCTACAAGGTCCTCTCCATGCCCACCTCCATAGCCGCAGGACTCACTTTTTCACTTTCTCTAGATTTACTTTTTTTCTCTAGATTTTTTTAGGCCTTCTGTCAGATTTCAGCCTAGCCCTGACTTTCATGCCTCCCCCCACCACCGTGCTTTCCTCTGAGCACTTCCCCTGTTGAGCACTTTATGGACTCATCTCCTTTCTTGCCTGTCTCCCCAGCTAGAATGTAAGCTCCATGCGGGCAGGGGTTTCACTTGTCTTAGTCACTGACCCTGCTGGGTGTCTAACACAGTGCCCACGCTGGGAGGCACTGGGTCGGTATTTGTGTGGTGTCTTCAGGGGACAGCGAATACCCTGGAAACGGCAGCAGGGACACAGGGTTGAGAGTGACGGAGAGGCCAACGTTTCCAGCCTCAGGACCTTGGGAGACACAGGATCAGTTCTGAAATGGCCTTAAGTGTTTTTTTTTTTAATATTTTATTTATTTAAAAAACATTTACTTATTTTTGGCAGCTCTGGGTCTTTTGTTGCTGTGTGAGCGCTTTCTCTGGTTGTGGTGGGCAGGGGCTGCTCTTCATTGTGGTGCGCAGGCTTCCTGCAGAGGCTCGTTGTGGCGGGGCTTGGGCTGTAGGGAACTCGGGCTTCAGCAGTTGTGGCGCGCACGTTTAATTGCCCCCTGGCACGTGGAATCTTCCCAGACCAGGGATTGAACCCATGTCCACCTGTCACTGCTATTGCTGGAGTCCTGCTGACACTGTCACTTCCTCTGTTAACTCCTTGTGGGCATGACCACCTGCTCCACTAACTCAGTCTTTGTTGATGTTCCTACTTCCCCTGTTTATGTAACTCCATGCGGACACAATCACTTCCCCTGTTTCCTTAATTCCTTCAAGTCTATAAAGTTAAATGTGCTGAGGCAGGTGGTCTGCAGGTCACATAGCCTTTCCTCCTTTCTGGCTTCCCCACCACATACGTCTCATGACAGCAACACAGATGGATCAGAGAGGGCAAGCAAGGCCTCTGAGACCACACAGCACAGAGGAGTGTAGCACACACCAGGCCCGTGGGGCTGCAAGTGGTCCATGGGGTTTCTGAGATGCTGGTACTGTGGGAGCCACCCTAAATTGCTCTCTGTTGTCTCTCTGCAGTCCTTGGATAGCTGGGGCACTTCCGAAGATGCTGACGCTCCTTCCAAGCGACACTCAACCTCTGACCTCTCAGATGCAACCTTCAGCGACATCAGGAGAGAAGGCTGGTTGTATTATAAGCAGGTCCTCACCAAGAAAGGGAAGGTAAGATGGCTGGAGGAATGAGCTGGAGGTGGATGGAAGCTGGCTCCAGCAGAACTCTCCAGTTTTTCCTGCACCCACCCACTGCCTCTGGAGCTAAGACTGCCGCATGAGGGGTAGAGGTTAGATGCCAGGAAGAACTTCCCAGGGATCCTAAAGAACTCATGAAAAAGAGTTCATCAGAGAGACGGTCTTTGCTGTGGGTGGATCTGATCAAGTTGTGCTTGGAATTCTGACAGTACTATCCCATGGTTGATCCTTGGTTGGCAGATCACACCCAGAATGGCCACTGGGGCTCATGGGAAATGACAGAGCAAGGTCAGGGTGATTCTGTTAGGGGAGCTGAAGCCCCAGAAGAAAGCAGAGTTCAGCCTTTTCAAGGCCATCAGAGGTTTTAGTCTTTATCCTGGAAAGTGTTAGTAGCTCAGTTGTGTCTGACTCTTTGAGATCCCATGGACTGTAGCCTGCCAAGCTCCTTTATCCATGGGATTCTCCAGGCAAGAATACTGGAGTGGGTTGCCATTCCCTTCTCCAGGGGATCTTTCCTACCCAGGGATCAAACCCAGGTCTCCTGCCTTGCAAGCTGGCTCTCTACCATCTGAGCCATGGCGGCTTTATACTAAGGGCTGTAGTTCATGGGGTTGCAAAGAATCAGACATAACTTAGCGACTGAACAACAGCAGCAAGGGGCAACTAAAAGCCCCTGGGGCCTCTTCCACTGGGCTTCTTGGGGGGAGTGAATTAGACAGGGTCAAAGGGAG
Source organism: Bubalus bubalis (assembly GCF_019923935.1). Classification (NCBI taxonomy): domain Eukaryota; kingdom Metazoa; phylum Chordata; class Mammalia; order Artiodactyla; family Bovidae; genus Bubalus; species Bubalus bubalis. The sequence continues at coordinate 23,975,630 of NC_059159.1, read as the reverse complement.
GTAAGAAGGCCAAGTAAGAGCTGCTATGGAGATTCAGGTGAGAGAGGAAGGGGGCCTGGGCCTGGGCGGGGGAGCAAGCAGGATCCCAAGGGGCAAAGTGGAGCCCCTGGATCTGTGGAGTACGAACTCTGGCTCCAGGCAGCACCATGGGCTGCAGAAGCAGGAGGAGGAGCCACCCCACTGCTGTGCCTCCCCGCAGCACAGGCAGAGCCGAGCCGAGCAGGGCGGTTAGTGTGAACCTGGGCTTGGCTCATAACTGTGCTGCGAGTTGCTGGTAAAGCTCAGGCTGCTCGCTGACCTATGACCCAGTTTCCTCGTCTGCAAGCGGAATGAATGCTAATCCCCAGATCGTGCATCTTTGCTGAGGATTAAATGAGATGATCTAAGCAAGAGTTTACCTGGGTGCCTGGCCCTCGGGAGCTGCTCTTCTGCTTATTGCTATTGTTTGAATTTTCTATCCTGCCTTCTAGGGTATCTTGTACCTGGCGGGAACTTAAGCTTCAAAGTCAGACACACTTGGAATTCCTACCCAGCCACTTATCAGGCACAAGGCAGCTGATAACCCCCTTAATGTCCAATTCTCACTTTTCTGATCTGTGAGATGGGGACAGTGTTATTCTTCTCCAAGGGCCCATGTGAAAGTGAAGTGAGAGTGTAGTCCAGGCAGGGCTGGCACTCCTCTGTGCCCTTGTCTGGCCTGTTCATGATGCTGGACAGCCTGCTGCTGCCAAGTCGCCTCAGTCTTGTCTGACTCTGTGTGATCCCATGGACTGCAGCCCACCAGGCTCCTCTGTCCATGGGATTTTCCAGGCAAGAATACTGGAGTGGGGTGCCATTGCCCTACTCGGCTCCAATTCTCTGCTGAGGTTCTACAGATTCAGGGGTGAAGGAGCCAGGCCAGTCCTGCCCTGCTGGGGTTCATGCTGGGTGGAGAAAGCACAGTGCTTGACTGCTGTGATGGGGGGCTCAGGAGAGCAGTGCGTAGCAACCTATGACCCTGACCTCAGTGGGATGGGAGGGGGTGTCTGGAAAGCTGTGAAGGGTGTCTAGGGATCTATGAAGCAGGAAGGGTGTGATCTGACAGGGGAGACGCCCTCCTGGGCAGTCTGGGGGGAAGGTGGCAGGGGGTTCTGGGTGGCTGGGAGCCGGGATAAGAGATGGAAGGCCGGTGTGGAGGTGGGTGCCTGCCTACTTGCAGGCCCATCCCTTGGGGTAAGCCTTTGCAGGTGAGGGGGTGGGGTGGAGGTGGGAGCCCAGGAGGTAAGTGTTGCATCTGTGACAGGCGGAGACAAGGCCATTGCTGTTGTCCAGGTGAGCGAGGGGAGCGGGGCGGAGGAGAGGGGACAATTTAGAGAGATGCGAGGGGGAAGGAAAGCTGGGCGGGCTGCAGGCTGGGAGGTGACGGAAGGTGGAGGAGGCAGTGTTGGTTCCTGGCGTCCCAGCTTGGGCTGGAGGGTCAGTGAATGGTGGGGCCCTTCCCCCAGCCGGAGGGGCAGGTCTGGGGAGAGGCAGCCAAGAGGTTTTTTGGGGGCCTATGGCATCTGAAGGCCCTGGCGCATCCCCCGGTGGAGGTGTCCTCGTGACAGAGGCTCTGAGGGTGCGGCATCAGGAGGGAGATCCACGTGGGGAGGGTGCTTGTCCATCAGAGAGGACACGAGTGTCTGCAGCCACAGGCGCAGGAATACTGAGGGAGAAAGCAAGAGACGGCTGGGCCTCGGGAGGAAGCGGAGGATGGAGACCAAGGAGGAGTGGGCAGGTGTGGACAGATGGTCCCGCCCAAGGCTGGAGGTGATAGCTGCTGACTCCTGCCTGACGGTGGGCTGTCCCCCGCTCTGGGAGGCCTCTGGCAGCCCAGCCGCAGGATCTCCTGGGCAAGGAAGGGACCTGGCCCCTCCCAGGCGCTTCGGTCTGTCCAGGATCCAGATTGCCAGGCAGATGTTGTCTGCTCCAGCCAAGTCCAGCCTTCCCCCGGCCCCCAGCTCCTTTGGAGGCCACTGACTATCAGTGAGAGGATGGGATGGGTGGGTGTGACATCCCTGCAGCCAGACCCAGCACTGGAGCTGGATGTGACCTTGGAGCTGGGTCACCTCTTACTTTTCCAATATGGCAATACTGATGCTAGCGGCGGGGGCCTGACTTGTCCAAGGTCATCTAGCTGGTTTAGTCCCAAGGGGCCTCCTTGTCACCATCTCACTCTGACATTAAACTTCTCTTGGAGGGCCCTGCTGTTTTCTGCTTTGAACATCCTTGCCTGGGTCCAGTAGGTATGGGATGATGGGCAGGGTTCATGGCCAGACGTGGCTGTGTTTACCTGCCAGCCTTGAAGTCTCCTCATCTGGTTTGTTCTGAGGACAGAGGCTCTTGCTGGCTGAAGAGTCGTAGGTAGGCCGTGAGCCAGAGGAACGGTGCCCTCAATCTAATGGGGGAGATGGAGCCCCAGCCCGCAGGGTGTCGTTCCGAGAATGACAAATTCATTTACTCAGTAAATATCGACGAGCACTTCCCCTGTGCCAGCATGGCTCTAGGCTCTGGAGTGTGGAGGCAAGAGGGCAGATGAGTTCCCTGACTCAGGAGCTTTTCCAAGCTTTCCCGATACGGAGAAAGCTGCCCATAGCCAGTAACCTGAGGCTGCGGTGGGCATTCAGAGAAGATGAACAGGGCGATGTAATTGCCTTTAAGTGGGGAGGAAGGAGGAGCTGCCATTAGGGGAGAAGTGCTTAGAGGTGGTTTCGCTAAGAAGGTGATGTTGGTAACACTTGAGCTTAGACTGTAAGGGTGAGAAGGAGGCAACCACATGAGGAAGAAAAACCAGGGGCTCTGGGCAGAAGGAATAGCATGTGCAAAGATCTGGAGAAAGGAAAGGCTTGGCTTGTTCAGTAGAAAAGGCCCCTGTGGCTCAGCATCATGAGAAAAAAAGAGGGATGGGTTAGGAGAAACAGGGACCTGATCATAAAAGACCTTAGATTTGATTCCAGCGGTGATGGGAAGCCATGAGAGGGTGCCAAGCAGGGGGAGCCAGGATCTCATCTACATTTTGAAATGATGGCTGCAGCTGCTGCTTGCAGAGTGGGTTGCAGGAGGGAGAGTGGAAACTGTGAAGGTTCATGCAGTGGTCCAGGGAAGAGATGTTGATGTGATGGCAGGAAAGATGGAGAGAGGTGATATTCTGGAAGCAGAACAGTTGTGATTTCCTGATGGGTTGGAGTCAAGGTTGAGGAACAAGGAGGCGTCAAGAGCAATTCCCAGGTTTTTGGACAACTAGGTGGATTTACTGAGCTGGAAAAGATGGATGGAAGGGGAACGGTAAAAATCAAGTGCCCCATAGTGAGCAGGCAGCATCTGCTGTGCCTGTGGGACACGCAGGTGGAGACACTGAGCAGACAGTGGGAGGTACCGGAGCGTGGCTCTGGGGAGATGCTGGGCCATGGGTACTACTGGGCATCAGCATCAGCAGACAGACAAGATTTTAAAAAACAGGCGTGGATGATGTCATGGGGGAGGTGGGCAGGGGGTGGGGGCCCAGGACGAAGTTCTGGAGCGCCCCCTCCTTTAGGGCAAGGATGCTCAGCTCAGCATTGTTGGCATTTTGGGCCAGGTGAATTTTTGCTGTGGGGTTGGCCTGGCATCAGCATGCTTGGCAGCATCCTCAGTCTGCCTCTGCCCACTAGGTGCCATAGCACTTCCCCAGGTGTGACAACTGAAAATGTCTCCAGACAAACATCTCCTGGTTGAGAACTGCTGGTGTAGGGGATGTTGGTTGATGAGGGGTGGGGTGGAGGAGTAGAAAAGGAGTCAGTGAAATTAGGAGGAAAACTGGAAACCATAGGATCCTGGATGCCAAGAGAGAGTTTGGGGAGGGAAGGAATGACTGCTGGCTGGGTCCTATACCACCAAGAGGCCAAGCAAAGGGCTGAGAAGGGCCTGGACGCTGCCACAAGCTTTCGCAGTACTGAGCCCAGGTGGCCTGGGGGGCAGCTTCCCAGGAAGAGGAGAGGGAGTGGAGTCTTGAGTGAGAGGCAGAGAAGCAGGGAGAGCAAGCGTGGTTGACAGCTTCTGACTAGTTTTGCCCGCGAAGGGAAGCAGAATGTGGCCCCCAATGGCTTTAGGAGGATTGTACGGAAGGTGGGTCCTGCTTGGTGGAGGGATCTGATTGCTCTCTGGAGCCCCCTGCCGGTTCTCCGGGGGCATTGCCGATGCCGCAGGAGCGCCGATGCTAGCACTTGAGAAGGTTGGGGACCCTCTGAGGGCACTGAGAACGATGGGTAGGGGTGTCCCGGCCGCTGCGGGGCTGAGAGAGGTGGGGGACTGCGTGCAGGAGGCCGTCCCAGGCGCCGGCGGGAGTGGCGCAGAGCAGGGGGCTCCCGGCGGGCAGTGGGGTGGGGTGCACACCGCTGTCCACCGCCTGCAGCTCCTAGGGCCCCCTCGGGCTCTGGGGCGGGTAGGGCAGGCCCAGCCTCTCACCCCGCCCCCCTCCCCTCTCTCCCCCTCCCCGTGTCTCCCTGCAGAAAGCGGGCGGCGGCCTGCGCCAGTGGAAGCGGGTGTACGCCGCGCTGCGGGCGCGCTCGCTCTCGCTGAGCAAGGAGCGGCGGGAGCCCGGGCCGGCGGCGGCGGGGGCGGCGGCGGCCGTCGCAGGTGAGGACGAGGCGGCGCCCGTCTGCATCGGCTCCTGCCTGGTGGACATCTCCTACAGCGAGACCAAGAGGAGGCACGTGTTCCGGCTGACCACCGCTGACTTCTGTGAATATCTCTTTCAGGCTGAGGACCGGGATGACATGCTGGGCTGGATCAGAGCGATCCGAGAGAACAGCAGGGCCGAGGGCGAGGTGAGGGCCCGGCCCGGCCCCAGGCGGGCCAGGGAGGGCAGGGCAGGACCCGGGCCCCTCTCACCGACCGGGCTCCTCCCTTCGCCGCTCGGAGCCTCAGTCCCCTCTTGGATAAAATGGGCCAACAGGAGTATACCTGGCGACTCTGCCCGCCCAGGGTTTGGTGTGAAGAGAGGATGCATGGGCCAGTGGCTCACAGAGGGCCTGGCGTCCTTAGTATTCCATGACTGGCAGTAACAATAATAGCTGTCAGAGTGACAGTAATTATTATTATTATCATCGTTGTTATGACTGCCTTGGGCAGGCTCTGGCACAGAGAGGTCAGGTCCAGGCCAAACCTCAGCCTCTTTGTGGAGCTTCGGGAGGCAGGGGGGTCTCCTGTGAAATGTATTACAGAAAGAGGTCCCCGTGGGCCAGAGCTGTAGGGGACCCCCCTGCCAGGGCTGGCCTTTCTGCAGGGGCAAAAACACATTGACCTTGGGAGGAGGCCAAGGGGATTGGCCTTTGGCAGCAGGCAGCAGGGGCTGAGCCAAGGGCTTTGGCAGGGAATCCAGGAGAAGTTTTAAATGGTGCCCCCTCCACGGTGGCGCTGCACGCCAGGGGCCGGGGTGGAGTATCTGCCTCCACTCACTCCAGCTGCCGGGTGGCTGCACAAGTGTGCCTCTGTACACCTGAAGTTCTGTGAGGGTCCTGGGCTGGGAGCTGGGGGCTGGCCTCTGCCAAGAGGATGGTGGGCTTGGGCCCTGGTCCAGCGTTCACCTGCTCTGACCACAGGAGGGGTTCCTAGTGCCCACCGAGGCCCACCATCTCACTGAGCTCTGCTGCCCCAGGACAATGTCCTCGCTGCAGGGAGAAAAGCACCTGAAGTTTGGGGCCCTTCTCTGTGGGGACTGGCTGGGCTGTCCCCAGCAGGGTATGAGCTGGGGGTCCCACGTCACCTGCATTATTGCAACAGCTGCCCCTCTTGGGGCAGCTGGGCTGTGCCTTGCCAGAACTGTGATGAATGCCGCATGCATAATTCTGCACCCCAACCCTGAGGTTGCCATATTATCTCTCCAAGGAGGAGACTGAGGCTCAGAGAGGTTAAGTGGATTACCCAAGGTCACACGGCTGGTGAGGGGGTGCTCGGGAGTCCGGCCCTGGTCTTTCTTGCTCCGGGGTCTGTCCCCTCCAGCTGGCAGATGGAGGAGAGGGGAGGCAAAGCTGAGGCAAGGGCCAGGGAGAAATCCTGGTGGGTTGGCCATGGGCACTGATGGGGTCTGCTTTCCCTTTCCTTCCTCCAGGACCCCGGCTGTGCCAACCAAGCTCTGATCAGCAAGAAGCTTAATGATTATCGCAAAGTGAGGTAAGGCCCAGTCCTTGTCCTGGCCATGGGGTGGGGAACACCCCAGGCAGAGGTCATTCTCCTGGCCCATCTCCAGACTTGAGGGCAGCCCCTGAATCGCCCTCTCTTGGGGGCAGGGAGGGCAGAGGGGCATTGAGGCCTCCAGTCCCCAGAAGGGCATGGGGGGAATGGGCTTGGGGATGGAGGAGAGGTCTGAAGAGATGGGAGGCCAGGGCAGGTGGCATGCAGGGCCACCCCAGTGAAGACCTCTCCCCTCTTCCTACACAGCCATAGCTCTGGGCCCAAAGCTGATTCTTCCCCCAAAGGCTCTCGTGGCCTGGGGGGACTCAAGTCTGAGTTCCTCAAACAGAGTACGGCACGTGGCTTCAGAACTCAGGACCAGCCTGCCGGGAGCAAGGGTAGGAAGGTGGCTGCTAAGGGGGCGGTATGCATGTGGGTGTGTGCCATGGTTATCTTCATGTATCTGCCCATGTGTGTATGCCTGTGAGGGGCTGGGGGCTCTGAGGGTCTCAGGGGTGGAAGGGCCTGGAGCCTGATTTCCCTCCAGGACATCCCAGCTGGCTGGTTCTCCAGTCTCTGCTTGTGTCCTTCAGGAGCAGGAGGCAGCCTTTTCCATCTTCACACGCTTTTGAACATTAGAAAGTTCTTTCTTTGGTTGTACCAGAATCTGTGGCTCCCACCTTGTTGTCAGCCCCTGAGCCCATACAGAAGTCCCCTATTACTCTGAGGCCTCTCTTCCCCAGGGTGAACACCCTCATGACTTTGGCCTTCTCTGTTGGGATAGTATAATTTCCCATCAGCCCTCAGCATCCTGGTTGCCTTTCTGAAGGAGTCCCCTTACGTCCAGTGTGTGAATGTGATGTACAAGTGTCTGTGACCGAGTGTGGCTGCTGCCCCTCCCTGGGCCCCTAGCTCACCCTGGCTCTCTCTGCCTCCTCCAGCGCCAGATGACAGTGTCTCCACCTCCAAAACCCCCTGGGGCATCAGCATCATCAAGAAGAATAAGAAGGCGGCGCCCAGGGCATTTGGTGTCCGACTGGAGGAGTGCCAGCCAGCCACAGAGAACCAGGTGGGTTCCTGCCGTGCTCCAGGGCCAGAGGGGAGTGGGGAGACTGAGGCACAGAGGCTCAGAGCTGCCAGGGACCTTGGAACCAGCTCTCCACCTCATCTTATGGACACAGCTGGGGAAGCCGCTCAGGGAGGGAGCACAGAGCTGAGTCAGAGTCCCTGATTCCCAGCTGGTGCTCCTTCCCAGACCATGGCAAGGCTTTGGTGTGATTTCTGGCTCCCAGACTGGAGGCAGCGAGAGCCTTTAGTAACTACCCTCCATGGGGTTCTGCCCTTTCTCTACCCCTATATTGTCCTCCCCACCTCTGGCCCACTGGTGGAGAATACTGTTCTTTTTTAAATTGTATTTCATTGAAGTATAGTTGTTGTACAATATTATGTAAGTTATAGGTGTACAATGTAGTGATTCACAATTTTTTAAGGCTATGCTCCATTTAGCATTATTATGGAATAGTGGCTATGCTCCCTGTGTTGTACAATATATCCTTGTAGCTTATTTTATACCCACTAGTTTGTACCTCGAATCCCCTACCCCTGTCTTGCCGCTGCCTGCTTTGCTCTCCCTACTGATAACCACTGCTTTGTTCTCTACATTTCTGAGCCTGCTTTTTTGTTGTTGTTATATTCACTATTTTATTTTTTAGATTCCACATATAAGTGATATACAGTATTTGCCTTTCTCTGTCTGACTTATTTCACAGAGCATCATGCTTTCCAAGTCCATCCATGTTGCTGCAAATGGCAAATTTTATTCTTTTTTATGACTGTGTAGTGGAGAAAGCAATGGCACCCCACTCCAGTACTCTTGCCTAGAAAATCCCATGGATGGAGGAGCCTGGTAGGCTGCAGTCCATGGGGTCCCTACAAGTCGGACGCGACTGAGCAACTTCACTTTCACTTTTCACTTTCATGCAATGGAGAAGGAAATGGCAGCCCACTCCAGTGTTCTTGCCTGGAGAATCCCAGGGACGGCAGAGCCTGGTGGGCTGCCGTCTATGGGGTTGCACAGAGTCGGACACCACTGAAGCCACTTAGCAGCAGCAGCAGCAGTATTACATTGTATACATGTACCACATCTTCTTTATCCATTCATCTGTTGATGGACATTTAGGTTGCTTCCATATCTTGGCAGCTTTAAATAATGCTGCTATGAACATTGGGGTGCATGTATCTTTTCAAATTAGTGTGGTTTATTTTTTCTGGATATATATCCAAGAGCGGAATTGCTGGGTCATCAATCAGTTCAGTTCAGTTCAGTCGCTCAGTCATCTCTGATTCTTTGCGACGCCATGGACTGCAGTACACCAGGTCTCCTGTCCATCACCAACTCCCAGAGTTTGCTCAAACTCATGTCCATTGAGGCGATGATGCCATCCAACCATCTCATCCTCTGTTATCCCCTTCTCCTCCCGCCTTCAATCTTTCCCAGCATCAGGGTCTTTTCCAATGAGTTAGTTCTTTGCATCAGGTGGCCAAAGAATTGGAGTTTCAGCTTCAGCATCAGTCCTTCCAATGAATATTCAGGACTGATTTCCTTTAGGATGGACTGGTTGGATCCCCTTGCAGGCCAAGGGAATCTCAAGAGTCTCCTCCAACACCACAGTTCAAAAGCATCAATTCTTCAGCACTGGGTCATATAGTAACTCTATTTTCAGTGTTTTGAGAAATCTCCATGCTGTTTTCCACAATGGCTGCTTCAATTTACATTCCCACCAAGAGTGTACAAGGGTTCCCTTTTCTTCTTATCCTCGCCAACTTTTGTTCTTTGTGGTCTTTTTAATGCAACCATTCTGACAGGTCTGAGGCGATATCTCACTGTGGTTTTGATTTGCATTTCCCTGATGACTGGCGGTGTTGAGCATCTTTTCATGTGCCTGTTGGCCATTTGCATTTCCTCTTTAGAAAAATGTCTGTTCGGTTTTTCTGCCCATTTTTAAATTGGGTCATCTGTATTGCTTTTGGCCTTGACCTGTGGATTGGAGGATCTTAGTTCCCCAACCAGGGATCAAACCTGGGTCCCCAGCAGGGGATGCATGGAATCCTAACTGCTGGACCGCTAGGGAATTCTCAGGTTGTTTGTATTTTTGATGTTGAGTTGTATGAGCTGTTTATGTATTTTGGCTGTTAATCCCTCATTGACCAGTCGTATCATTTGCAAGTATCCTTTCCCAGAGAATGCTGTTCTTACCCTGCCTAACACCCCTGCCCTGCCTGTGTCTCCAGCGTGTCCCCTTGATCGTGGCCGCATGCTGTCGAATTGTGGAGGCACGGGGGCTGGAGTCCACGGGCATTTACCGAGTCCCAGGCAACAATGCAGTGGTGTCCAGCCTGCAGGAACAGCTCAACCGTGGCCCCGGGGACATCAACCTGCAGGATGAGGTGAGTCTGATTCAGGGGTTGGTCCATGGAAGGGGGCCAGTGTGGTGTGTTCATTGTACCCTGTGATGTGCCTGGCACTGGGCCAAGGCACCAAGATGGGCACGACAGGACTTGCCTTTGCAGACCAGCCGCAGGGATGGGCCTCAACCCGGCTGTAGCCCAACAGGTGGATGCGGTCAGGGCCTGGGAGCCCTGAAGCAGAGGCTGGCGGGTGACAGGTTTTTGGGCCTGGGCCTGGAGGATGAGTAGAGTTCATGAAAGCCAGGGAAAGCCAGGAAAGGGCCCTCCAGTCAGGGAAATGGCCTGGGGAAAGGCGTGGCCCTGGAGGCTTGCTGGCACTCACCATGCCGTCTCTGTAAAGGGACAGGTGGCGAGTGTTCCAGGCTTTGGTTATGTGGCCTGTTGTACACCCTCCTCCTCCTTGTTCTCTTCCTTCTTCAGCTCCACAACGTTTATTTGTTTATTTATTTACTTATTTTTGGCTGTGTTGGGTCTTCATCGCCGCCCAGGCTCTTCTCTAGTCGCAGCGAGTGGGGCTACTTTCTAGTCGTGGTGTGTGGGCTCCTTAGTGCCGTGACTTCTCTTGTGACGTCGCACGGTCTAGGACTCATGGGCTCAGGAGTTGCAGCTCCTGGGCTCTAGAGCATAGGCTCAATAGTTGCGGCACACGGGTTTATTTGCACCACAGCACGTGGGATCGTCCTGGCTCAGAGGTTGAACCCACATCTCCTGCATTGGCAGGTGGATTCTTTACCACTGAGCCACCAGGGAAGCCCTTCTTCACAACATTTTAAAAATGCAAAACCCATTCTTACCTCGAGGGCCACACAAAAACAGGTCATTGGCTGGATTTGACCTTTGGGCCATGGTTTGCAGACCCCTGGTTAAAAGAAAGGGAGTATATGGTGTTTGCTGGAGTGGCCAGCAATGTGGGTGGCTGATCAGATGAGACAAGACTAGCTTGTGAAGGGATCTGACAACCACACTTAAGAGTTTGAAGCATGTTATAATAACAATGGAGTATAACCTTTAAAAATTGTGAATCACTATGCTATACACCAAAATCACTGCAGATGGTGACTGCAGCCATGAAATTCAAAGACACTTACTCCTTGGAAGGAAAGTTATGACCAACCTGGATAGCATATTCAAAAGCAGAGACATTACTTTGCCAACAAAGGTCCGTCTAGTCAAGGCTATGGTTTTTCAGTGGTCATGTATGGATGTGAGAGTTGGACTGTGAAGAAAGCTGAGTGCCGAAGAATTGATGCTTTTGAGCTGTGGTGTTGGAGAAGACTTTTGAGAGTCCTTTGGACTGCAAGGAGATCCAACCAGTCCATTCTAAAGGAGATCAGTCCTGGGTGTTCTTTGGAAGGAATGATGCTAAAGCTGAAATTCCAGTACTTTGGCCACCTCATGCGAAGAGTTGACTCATTGGAAAAGACTCTGATGCTGGGAGGGATTGGGGGCAGGAGGAAAAGGGGACGACAGAGGATGAGATGGCTGGATGGCATCACCGACTTGATGGACATGAGTTTGAGTGAACTCCGGGAGTTGGTGATGGACAGGGAGGCCTGGCATGCTGCAATTCATGGGGTCGCAAAGAGTTGGACACAACTGAGCGACTGAACTGAACTGATGCTATACACCTGGGGGCTTCCCAGGTGGCGCTAGTGGTAAAGAACCCACCTGCCAATGCAGGAGATGTAAGAGACGAAAGTTTGATCCCTGGGTCGGGAAGATCCCCTGGAGGAGGGCATGGCAACCCACTCCAGTATTCTTGCCTGGAGAATCCCATGGACAGAGAAGCCTGGTGGGCTACAGTCCATGGGGTCATGAAGAGTTGGACATGACTGAAGCAACTTGGCACACACATGCTATACATCTGAAACTTATATAATACTGAACATCAATTAGATCTCAATTTTCATGATAAGACATGTTTAAAGCAGGAAAAAAATTACATAGAAGGACTCTGGTTCAGTTAAGATAGAGAAAGCACACTCTGACCAGTTTTTCCTAGTGATTACATCTAAAAATCCTGGACAGAGTATATAAAGTAAATGTCAAATAACTCTGAAAGGTGGGTAACAGCAGACTGGGGAGGAAGGGTACAGCCTTCCAGAGGTCAAGGCCATCTAATGCAAACTCCCAAAATGTCTGTCTTGTCTAAAAATGTTTCTGTGCTTTCATTACAACTTGTCCTTTTTAGCTATAGAGAGAAACACAGAGAGAAATGTCTCTGTGTTCACAATCCTGTTTTGGTATTTCCTCCAGAATTCTACTCTATCATCTCCCCTTTCTCTTGTGCTGTGAGCTGAATCATGTCCTCCCAAAATTCATACATTGAAACCCAAACTGCCAACATGACTGTATTGGGAGTAGGGCCTATTGGGAGGTAATTATGGGGAAATAAAGTCAGGCTGCAGTATGATAGAGTGAGTGTCCTTGTGGAAGGAGACACCGAAGAGCTCCTCTCTTCACCCTCTCCACCTCGTGAGGACACAGCAAGAAGGTGACTGCCTGCAAACCAGGAAGAGAGCCCTCACCAAAAACTAAATGGGCCGGCACCTGGATCTTAGAGTTCCCAGCCTCCAGAGTTGTGAGAAAAGAAATTTCTGTTGTTTAAGCCAAAAAAAAAAAAAAGAGTTTGCAACAGTTTAAATGTCAATTATATCACAATAAAACTGGGGGAAATATCCAAATAAACATTTCCATTTAAAAAAAGAGTTTGCAGTAGGGCCAGTGTTTCCCAGAATCCTAAGGTTCCCCAGAGGTGCTGTGGGAGGCTGAGGGCAGGTCAGGACCTGCGTCCCTGCCTGAACTGGAGTAACCTGCTTTGCTCTGTCTCTTTTTATTCATCTTTGGCTGTGCTGGGTCTTCGTTGCTCTGGGTGAGCTTTCCCTAGTTGCCGCCAACAGGGGCATCTCCTCCTTGTGGTGTGCAGGCTTCTCGTTGCAGGGGCTTCTCTCGTTGCGGAGCAGGGACCCTCGGGAACTCAGGCTTTAGTGGCATTGGCTTCAGTAGTGGCAGCACGTGGGCTCAGCAGCCATGGCACACAGGCTTCCTTGCCCCGCGTCATGTGGAATCCTCCTGGACCAGGGATCAAACCCACTCTCCCCTGAATGGCCAGGCGGACTCTGCACCACTGGACCACCAGGGAAGTCCTTCTGTCTGTTTTTTTTAATGTCGATTTTTTTCACATTGGGTTTTCTTGGATCATTTTACTGGACAAAAGATACTCTGCTGGAAAAGATGTTTCAGAAAACCATGAATTTGGGCAGTAAAGTCCTATGAGTCACATACTCTGAAGCTGTATGTGAAGACATAAGACAGTCTTTCTGCCCTTGGGAAGGAACTCAGGAGACAAGATGAGCACATGTGAAATAGTGGACAAGAGAAAAGGCTGGTTCTCATTAGGGACCAGATTGTGTATCACAGAGAGGGATCTGAGTGTCAGAACAGAGAGTGGACCCACCTCTTGGGCTTGGCAGTGGGGAGGGTGAGGCCCAGGGCCGAGGACAGAGGGCTTTTGGTGGCTTCACTAAAGCCTTTGACCTTGAGCTAATGGACAGTGGTGAGCCTTGGATGGTTCTTCAGTTGGGGAGGCATAAATGAGAGTAGGGTTTGAGAAGCAGGGCTTTAGCGTATGCCTAATGGGTGTGTGGGCTTCCCTGGTGGCTCAGCTGGTAAAGAATCCGCCTGCAATGTGGGAGACCCTGGTTTGATCCCTGGGTTGGGAAGATCCCCTGGAGAAGAGAAGGGCTACCCACTCCAGTATTCTGGCCTGGAGAATTCCATGGACTGTATAGTCCATGGGCTTGCAAAGAGCTGGACACAACTAAGCACCTTTCACTTCACTTGAGTGGATGTAAACTAAGGAGGCCCAGAGCAGGATGTCTAGGGAAGAAATTACCCATCTTGTGGGAGAGGGGGTCAGGAGGACTCAGTGGTCCAAGGGGGATGAGGAGGATGGGAGCAGCTCTAGGACTTGGCTGCACGAGAGGGAAGAAGGAGGAGTAGGAAAGGAGCCAGAAGTTTGAGCTGCAGACTGGTGGTATTTGTCCCTGGCAGACCTGGGGTGTAGGGCAGGAAAGAGGATGTCATGTAGCAACCTGTTGGACTTGGGCTTGTCGATGGAAATTCAATTAACTATCAGTTAAGAAGAAAAAAGTGTTGAGCTATGGACCCATTGTAATGAGTACTATATTGCTGAGTTGTGTGTCTTTGCTCGAGGATTCTGTTGCTTTCTGAACATGCGTTATTCTGAGCAGTTCCTATCCAGGGAGGACTTTGCATTGGGTGATGGCGCCCCCTGGTGCACAGAAGGGACACTGACCCGGCTATTCTTCATTCTTGTGTTCAACAACCATTTGTTTAGCCCAGTTTCTCAACCTTGACACTTTGGGCAGAATAACTCTTTTTTTGTGGGAGGTTGTCTTGTGCACTGGAGGAAGTTTAGCAGCACCCCAGGCTTCTGTCCACTCGATGCCAGTGGCGTGCCCCAGTTGTGAAAACCAAACAGTTCCAACGTCCCTTCTTGAGAATTCGTGATTTAGACCAGCAGGAGTTGGCACCAGCAGGTCCAATAGGCAGGCTCATGTGGGGGTGGGTTTTGCTCACTTCTGTCCCCCACAGTGCCTGCACCAGGGAAGGTATGTTCTTTCTGTGGAGGGACAAATGTCCAAGCCCACTGGGCTGGCTGGAGCAGGGGCACTGGGGCTAGGGGCTCAAGGGGCTTGGACCTGGCTGGGGACTCTGTTCTGCTGTAGTGGGTATTCTTAGCCCAGTGACCCTTGGTCTGGGCAGAGCTGGGTATGGTATCAGTAGATCCCAGAGAAGGCCAGAACCAGGCTGGACTGGGCTCTAGGGCTGGACCAGCATGGAGGCGTAGGCACCGGGGCAGGGCCTGACTGCAGCCTTATGTCTTTGCCCCCTCCCCAGCGCTGGCAAGACCTCAACGTGATCAGCAGCCTGCTCAAGTCCTTCTTCCGAAAGCTACCTGAGCCTCTTTTCACCGACGGTGAGTTGGGGGCGGACGTGGAGGATGGAAGGGGGAGGGAATACTGTCTATGGTGCATCCTGACTGCTTTTTAAATTGAGTGTGTGGTTTTACTTTGGGGGTTTAATACAAAAGAAACACATGCTTGTAAAAAACTTCATCAGTACCGATATAAATAAAATGGACACAGTCATTTTCCCATTTCCTGTCCACAGAGATTATCCTAACATTTTCTGGGCATTTACCATGTGCCAGGCACTACTCCCTACAAATCCATGAGGAGGTACTATTATTTCCACCCCATAGATGAGGGAGCTGCTGCACAGAGAGGTTAAGTGACTTGCCCGAGGTCACAGAGGTTGCAAGTGTCAGAGCCAGAATTCGACCCCAGGCATCTGTCCCCAGAGCCCAGCTCTTGGCCGTTTGCTGAGCTCCTTGTTAACAGTGCACTGTGTTCGCTTCTAGACCCTGTTACATGGGGCTTCTCTCGTGGCTCAGCTGATAGAGAATCCTCCTGCAATGTGGGAGACCTGGGTTGGATCCCTGGGTTGGGAAGGTCTCCTGGAAAAGGGAAAGGCTACCCACTCCAGTATTCTGGCCTGGGTCACAAAGAGTTGGACACGACTGAGCGACTTTCACTTTCCTTTTTCCTCTTACACGTGTGACAAAGACACACGTGCCTACATAGGGCTTGCAGTTGGGTGATGCTGGTAGCTGTTTTATCTGGCTCTGAAAGGAATAAAGCTGCAATGATAGCACTTTCCAGTTTCTATAGTATAGATACTCCTGCTGTGGCTGGCTTCAGGATCCCAATCTGCTATCACCGACATGAGCTGGGACAAGACAGACATAGCCAGTTGTCAGGAGTCCTGTGAGCGAGTGGCTCCGCTGCTTGCGTGGTTCTCAGGAGAAGGAGGCTCGTTAATTTTGAGATTCATTCGTGTCAGTACAAAGAGCTCGACCTTGTTTTCCTTTTAAATCAACCACATAGTGTTTCCCAGCCTGAATAGACAGTAAGTTGTCTAATCACTCCCCTTGTTGTTTAGTTGGTGAGTCGTGTCTGACTGTTTGGTACCCCATGGACTGTAGCCCACCAAGCTCCTCTGTCCATGGGATTTCCCAGCCAAGGATTCTGCAGTGGGTTGCTATTTCCTTCTCCAGGGGATCTTCCCAACCCAGGGAGCAAACCTGTGTCTCCTGCTTGGCAGGCAGATTCTTTACCACTGAGCCACCTGGGAAGCTCAATCACTCTCCTACTGATGGATATTTAGATTGTCTTCACATTTTTGCTATTTCAATACATGTTATAATGATTTTCCTAGACTGTGTCCCTGCATGCCTGGACCAGGGTTCCAGAGGTAGATTCCTAGACATGGACTCGCTGGGTCAGAGTCCTGGAAAGCATTTTTGAAAGCTAAAGTCAAGCTGCATGCCGAGGAGCTGACCCAAGCTCACACTGCCGCTGGTGGTGTAAGATACTTTACTTTCCCACGTCCCCATCACACTGGATGATGTTATTAATATTTTAAAGTTTTGCTGATCAGAGAGGGGAAATGGCATCTCACCGTTGTTTTCATTTTCACTTCTGTCATTACTAGGAGATTAACCTTTAATGGATTCTGTGTTGAGATACGTACACAAACAGTGTTTAAGAATACCTTATGATTATAAAAATATTTTCTTATTTTTCCCAATACTTGAATAAGTATTATTTTTGACTCTGTAACGCAATTAAATTTGTTTGTATATTACGTAAGCTAGAAATGGATTTATTTTCCCGACAAGATAGCCAATAGTCCGCGGGACATTATTGACACCACCATCCTTCCCCACTGACTTGAAGATCCCCTGAAGAAGGGCATGGCAACCCACTCCAGTGTTCTTGCCAGGAGAATCCCATGGACAGAGGAGCCTGGCGGGCTGCAGTCCAGAGGGTCGCAAAGAATCGGACACACTTTTTCCTGTAGATCCACAGGGCCTGTCTCCCTCCTTTCAGTTCTGACCCTTCTTCCCCTTTCCATCAGCGTCACGTTGCCTGAGCTGTATGATCGTTTTAGTCCATGTCAGTTTCTCACAGGCAGGTCCTCCCTCATCATTCTTCCCTTGGAGAATGTTCTTGGCTGTCTTTGCACATTCTCTCATCCAGATGTATTTCAGGATGAACTTACCACGTTCCCTTTTTTAAAGTTCCCCGTGGACTTCTTCTGAGGGGAGGTGGGGGAACCCTGATACAGATGGGGAGGGGTGTTTGGAGGCTGAAAGGGCCCTCCCTCTTTCTAGGTAACCTCTCTTCTAACCTCATGGTGTCCTTGTCCTGGAGCCTGGGGCAGGGACCCCTTCTCCAGGGTCAACAGGCAGCTGAGGTCTCATTTCTTCCCAAACGAGCACACCTGGGCTTCTCCAGGTCAGGCGTACCCCTGAGGGCAGCTGCGGTGGGTTTGGTCACATGAACTCAGGGCCCTGGAGCCCCCCTCGCACCAACTGAATGACCTCAGCACAAACATGACCTCCCCGCAGGGCCTCCTCAGCCCGGAAGCCCCCCTCTCTAAAGAATCCTCACTGTTCTAGACAAATACAATGACTTCATCGAAGCCAATCGCATTGAAGACTCGAGGGAGCGCTTGAAGACGCTGCGGAAGCTGGTAAGGAGAGGGGTTGCTGCTGGGCCAAGGGCAGACTGGACAGGCGAGTGCCGCGCCCCCAGGAGCCCAAGCCCAGTGCCACCAGCTTCCCCTGTGACTTTGGCAAGCCCTTCTCCCCTCAGGGCCTCAATTCCTCCATCTATCCCCGGGGGACAGTTAGAGAGTGGGTTCCAGATCCCCTGAAATATGGCAGTGGAGCCCCTTTGAGGGGCGGTGGGGAGGCAGAAACCATCACAGCCTGGTCCCATGCCCCTTCTTTCTCCCACCCAGATCCGGGATCTCCCAGGACACTACTATGAAACACTCAAATTCCTCGTGAGTCATCTGAAGACCATTGCCGACCACTCGGAGAAAAACAAGGTGGGTCCAGCTCTAGTTTGAAGTGTGGGGGAGGGAAGCCTAGTGGGGTCTCCTCAGTATATTCTATTCAGTAAGCTCCTCCAGGTCAGGTAACCTCAGGCTTCACTGGCCCCGCCCTCCGACCTAGGGGGTCCTTCTGTCCCGCTGCCCCCACATACTGGCCAGTACTTCTTCCTGAGCCGGCTCCTGAATTTCTGAGGGTCTTCAGAGGCGGAGAGCCTCAGACTCTGTCTGGTGCAATCTACCCTCTGACTGAGCTTGGGTCCCTTGCGTTGCGTTTTCGTAAGCAAACCCCTATATCTTCTAGTTCTGCAGGGGGATAGAATGAGGGGACATACAGGATTCCTGCCAGTCCAAAACACCCTGGGGACGTCCAGTGGGTCTTCACTCTGGCCTCTCCCATTGCTAGACAGTACGGGTGTGCAGGTGGGGAACTGCCTGTGAGAGCTGGGCCTGGGTTGAGTGGGGCCTATTCTCTACTTACCAGGCACCTCCATGCCCAGCAAGGAGGCACATGGCCCCAGGCCAGGACCAGCTCAGGATGTGGTCGGGCTGGGGGCCAGAGGGGCCCAGAGTCGGGGAGGCCCAGGGGCCTGGAGGTCAAAGCTCACAGGGATACTAACCCCGATCCGCTTCCCTCCCCTGCCCAGATGGAGCCCCGGAACTTAGCCCTGGTCTTCGGGCCAACGCTGGTGAGGACGTCTGAGGACAACATGGCAGATATGGTGACCCACATGCCTGACCGCTACAAGATTGTGGAGACGCTGATCCAGCATGTAAGTGGCCTCCCTGCGCCCTGGCTCCTGCTCGCTGGGGTGGGTGTGCTCAGGGAAGGATGTGGAAAATGCTCCGGGGGTGCAGGAGGCCCTTCAGAAGCAGTAGCCCGCACTTTAAGGCCAGGCGGGTATGAATCCTGAATGCCTGTCCCCAGCGGGAGAACCAGGAGGCTGCTGAGTTTCCAGGATGTGTGTGCGGGACAGAGGGAGGAGGAAGGTCAGGGAGAGCTGCTGCTGGGTTGGAGGCAGAAAGGGTGAAGGAAGGGGGGTGCCTTCAGGTGACCCGCGGGAGAGGTGTCCAAGCAGAACCGGGCGGACAGATGGGACAGCACTCTCCCTGCGGACCCACTGAGACTTTAGGGGAAAAATGGCGATTCCCTGGGGGATGGGAGGCAGATGGGGCAGGGTGGATGATGGGCTGCGGCAGGATCTGGCTGTGTGGTCTCCGTGTCTTGGGCTGGTCACCTTCCTCCTTAAGGCTGCCTGGAGGCCCCACAAGAGCCTGTGATTTCTAAGTAGTCATATTATCCACCACAGGATGAGAACCCAGAATGGCCAGCAGAAGGCGCAGGAGGCTTTTTTTTTTTTTTTTTTCTTTTAAGCGCCAAACCCAGGTCAGCACTGCCCCCTTCTGGGGGCACTCAGAGATGTTTTTATGAATCATTGATTTTTCCATTTCCAAATCTAGGTGGGACCTGTGGTTTAACCCACAAAGAATGGAATCAGAACCCTCCTGCCAGGAGAAATAAGATGGGCAACTGGTCAAAAAAAGGGTTTGCTTCCCTGGTGGCTCAGTAGTAAAGAATCCACCTGCCAATGCAGGAGATGTGGTTTCGACTCCTGGGTTAGGAAGATCCCCTGCAGTAGGAAACGGCAACCCACTCCAGTAGTCTTGCCTGGAAAATCCGACGGACAGAGGAGCCTGGAAGGCTACAGTCCATGGGGTTGCAAAGAGTCGGACACAACTGAGCACATATACATAACAAACAACAACAAACAAGGGAAAGGAACTTCAGCTCCCCCACCTCATAGACACTTTAGGGAAGGGAATAAGCCAGGTCATGTTACTCCTGTTTTACAGATGAGGAAACTGGGGCTCAGAGAGGCAAAGTGGTTTCTTCAAGATTACACAGCTATTAAGTAGCAGCCTCAGGATTTGAAGGCAGGTCTGTTGGACCAACTCCTCTGCTTTACTCCCCACTGAATGGGAGGGCCGACTCCTGGGTCCACCCTAGAGCTGGCTTTTGAGTGAGCGAGGTGGTCAGAGTTAGCTGAGTGAGGCCGTGGGTAGACTTTGGTCATGCTGGCTGGCCTTGCCTGCTCCTTTCCTTCCTTCACTGTGTGTTAGAGCTCTGAGCCATAGGAGGGTATGTCGAGGCCTGTTCTCACTCTAACATTGGGACCACCAGCCCGGAGGCCCACTCCAGTGCTGCTGGGGAGGCCAAGGCTGCTGGGCAGTGTCAGGGATCCTGATGAGGCCTTGGTCTGGGGAAGCTTTCCTCCCTTGGAAAAGTTCAGCTCCCCAAACGAGGAACCCATGCAGCCCCCATGAGTGTATGCTTGGTGGGGAAGGTAGTGAGGAAGAGAGGGAGACTGGCCCCCTGACTCCTAGCGAAGTCCAAAGAAACCCAAAGCCTTGGTCAGCTGGGGTGTCAGGACCTTCAGGGAGATGGGAGGCCCAAAGTGTGTCCACTTTCCCTACCCTAGGGTCTCAGGGGGACATCCCCAGCCAGTGGCAGCATCTTTTCTGGGTAGGGTGGGGGAGGTGGAGTACCTTGGTCTCCTTCATAGGTGTAACCCCAGCACTGACCCTGTGCCTGGCATAGAGTGAACCCTCAGTATTGGTTGAATGAATGAATGAATAAATAAATGAATTGTTGTTGAGGTTATGCCAGTCTGGGCATTCCCACTGAGGAAATCATTTCTGGGGAATGACCAAACATGCACCTCTCCATTTTCTGCTCCATTGGCATTAAAGTAATCAGCCCTGGATGATTGTCAGTTGTCAAGAAAGTGAGCTGCCTGTTCATTCACACTGAGCCCACTGAGCCCACCTACCCAAGTTGGCCAGTCTGTCTAGCACAGAGACTCTTGAGCCAGGGTAATCCCAGTGTAGTCCCGAGCCCAGGCAGGGCAGAACTTGTGGCAGCAGTTGTTCTGGCTCTGAGCCCCTGGCCAGTGAGCGGGTGGTTGGAGTTTGTGGGTGACTTGACCTCCCGTCCCACTGGGAGGTTCAGCTGTGACCACCCCTGCCTCCCTGCCTGGGGCTCCTGTGTTCCATGGAATTTTTGGACAGCAGAGCTGGAAGGGGCCTTAAGTTATGAGACCTGACCTTACATTGTATAGAAGGTGGAAACCGAGGCTTAAAGAGGAATGGTGACTTGCTCAGGGTCCCACAGCAAGATATGGCTGAGTTATGAGCAAACCTAAGTGTTCAGCCACCCGGCAGCAAGTCACCAGCCAGCTCATACCCATGATTACTAAGCCAGCCGAAACCGAAACAAAGACCATGCTGAGGCAATTGTTCATTTATTCACTCAGCAAACGTGGTGATTCCTACTGTGCATGCACTGGAATTTCTCAACCTGGCACTAGTGACCTTTGGGGCCAGATCATTGTTGGGGGCTGTCCTGTGGCTGATAATATGTTTTGTGGCATCTCTTGGCCAGATGCCAGGAGCCTCCCTCCACTTGTAACAATTGAAAGTGTCTCCAGACATCACCAAATGCCCCCTTGGAGGGGCACAGTCACCCTAGTTGAGAAGTACTGATGCAGGGGCTCAGGATACTGCCCCTGGAGCAGTCTGCCTGAGGTTGCACCCTGGTTCTGCCCCTTATATGCTGTGGGGCCTTGGACAAGTTAGTTACCCTTTTTGTGGCTCTGTTTCCTCACCTGTTTGTCTCGCAGTGTTATTGTGAGGGTTGCATGAGTTATTACCTGGAAGGCACTTAAAATGGTGCCTGGCAGGTAGTAAATGTTATGCAAGGGTTAGCTTATTGATCGCCATTGCCTTCATCACCATCATGTCATCGTTCCATACCAGATACAAATGCAGGTGCTGGCAGCCCAGAGATGAATGGAGCTCAGACCCTGCCCTGAAGGCACGCTGCCCAGTGAAGGCAGCACTTCTGGGCTGTGTCCAGGGAAGCCACAGGGAAGGACCCAGCCCAGCCCTGGGTGCAGGGCCGCGACCAGAGTCAGGGAGTTCCTGAAAGGCACTAGGGTTAGCCAGGCAGAGAAGGGAGAATGAGCATTCCAGGCAGAGGGAACAGCATGGGCAAAAGCAGGGCGGCCTGAGCTAGTGTGAATTCTTCCAGAGAACCACGGGCCATCCGGAAGCTTCCCATAGACTTCCAGAAGCTTCCTGTAGCCTTCCAGGTTCTCAGAGCACTTTCAGGTACTCTTAAACCTGAGTTAGAGGCTGCGTTTTTAGGGCTCCTTCTGGACAGTCTGTCTCTAGGGACTGCACCTTTTAGTAATAGCTAACATTTATTATACACTACTGTGTTGTACTAAATGCTTTACATACAGTATTTCTTTTTCGCTTTTTTAAAAAATTAAGATGTATTGACATATTAGTTTCAAGTATACAAAATGATGATTCAATATTTGTATAGATTGTGAAATGATCAGCACGAAAAGTCTCATGTCCAACACCATACGTAGAAAATTTTTTCTTTGATGAAGCCTTTTAAGATCTACTCTCTTAGCATCTTTGAAATATACAATACAGTATTATTAGCTATAGTCTCCATGATTACATCTTCACGACTTCTTTATTCATTTTACAATTGGAAGTTTATACCTTTTGACCACCTTTGCCCATTTCAGTCACCTCCCCATCCCTTTTCCCCTGGCAGCCAACAATCTGTTGTCTGTATCTATGAGCCTGGATTATTTTTTTTCAAATTCCACATGTAAGTGAGATCTTACAGGATTTATCTTTCTCTGCCTGACTTTGAATTTCACTTAGCATAATGCCCTCAGGGTCCATCCGTGTTGCTTCAAATGGCAAGGTTTCCTTCTTTTTTATTGTTGGATAGTATTCCACTGGGTATATAGACTGCATTTTCCTTATCCATTCATCCATTGATGGACACTTAGGTTGCTTCCGCGTCTTAGCTATGGTAAATAAGGCTGCAGCAAACAGGGAGGTGCATACATGTTTTCATTCCCTTCAGATAAATACCCAGAGGTGAATTTTCTGGGTCATATGGTAATTCTATTTGTAATTTTTTGAGAAGCCTCCATACTGTTTTCCATAGTGGCTGCACCACTTTACATCCCCACCAACACCGCACATGGGTTTTTGCTAAATCCTCGCCAACACTTGTTATTTCTTGTCTTTTTGATAATGGCCATATGGTATTTTATTTTAATCTTCAGCACAGTTCTCAAAGTAGATACTCATGTATCGTGCCCATTTTAAAGATAAGTAAGTAGACTCAGAGAGGTGGTTTACCTGAGGTGAACTGGAGCCCGGAGTGACCGACTCCAGATCTTGCATTTCCCCCTCGTTGTGTCTCTTTTTTCCTCTGTCTCTGCCTTGTTCCTGTTCTGCGCTGCTTATTTGAGTTAATCATATGCCTGATTATGATGAATAATAACTGAAGTTCATGACCCAAGGTCATAATCAACTTTGCAAGTCTCCTTGTTTCCTCCCTTCATTCCAAAGCCCACTCAGCAGCCCCCAGTAATTACCACTCTAAAATAGGCTAATGCGTGTCTTTTCAATCCACCTTCTACATGCTAATTTTAAGTATAAAGATACCCATAAATATAAATAATACTCCCTCTGTTTTAACTTTCAGTTAGTGAGCTTAGCTCATTTACTTTTTGTAATTTCTGTACTGTCAGGACTTATTTCTGCCATCTTAAATGGCATCTCCTGTCTACTACATTTTCATTTTATTTGCTTTTTTGGGTCTTTCCTACCTTTGTATGGGTTGATTTTATTTTCCTGATATAAAACTTACACAATTTATAAAACCCATACTTATGTTGAATGATACAATTGCAAAAAGCCTGTAGTCATGTTTAATTTTTACTATCAATTTCTAAAGTTTATCAGTATCCACGTCTTCCTTCCACCACATCTAAGAGTCAAGTACCTTAGTATATTTTCACCTGTCACTGGTTCCTCCCTATGAATTTGAAGTCCACGTTGTCACGGGTATACTTGGTGTCTGTTTGTATATGTGTGTGTGCGATCATTGCTTAGTTTGATAACAATTGACTTTTCTACACTATTATCCCTCTTTACTTCTTAGAACTTCCTACTCTTTCCTGGATTTATTTATTTACTTGCTCATGAGCTCAGCTAAGAGAATCTTCATGTAGCAAACTTTCTGATGTGTTAGAATAGCTTTATTTCGCACTCAAATTTAAATGAGAGTTTAGCAAGATATAAAATTCTAGATTCAAAATCTCTTAAATTTTAGTTCAGAAACACATCAAAAAATATTACTTTCGTGTCGTCTTGTATCTGTTGCTGCCGAAAGTTCTAGTTAAGGCTGATACCTGTTCACATGTAAGCAATGTTTGTGTTTTTCAGCAAACTTTTAGGGTGTTATCATCAAAATATATTTGAGTGGGATTTTTATTTTCTATTCTGTTTGGCACATATGAGAACACCCTTGCCTGCCTGACCCTCAGGGAGCCTCCTGACACCTCACTGTTGGCACTTGCCTTATCGGGGGTTGGGGGCACTAACCCTGTTGGTGTGGAGCCCAGCCTGGGGTGGGATGCACACAGCTACAGCCGCAGGGGCTGGCTTTCTCCCTGCAGCGTAACTCGCTGGCACTAGATGGCGCTGCTGCACCCCTCTCTTCTGGTTTGCAATAGGGAGTGGCTGTGGTGATGCGCAGGGACCGTGCGTGGTGAAAAACAGGCAGAGAGAAGCTGTCCTGAGCCAGGCATCTCTCTGTACTCGGACCCTCTCCCACTCCAGGCTGTGTTTCCTTTCCACACTGGGTCCCAACTTTTCCATCAGGTGCCTGAGTGGGTCCTCTGAACCGAGCAGTTTGGGAGCTCTTGTCTCCCTGTCTTCCCTCAGCTCCTTCCCACGCTGATTCCATCACTTCCTTTTGTCTCCTCTGCAGTCAGACTGGTTCTTCAGCGACAGCGAGGACAAGGGAGAGAGAGTGAGTGATGCAGAGGGGCCGTGGGGTGGGGTCAGGTTGGTGGTGGGCCCTCATCCCAGGTGGGTGGGGTGGGCAGGAAGTCTGAAGCGGGAGAAGGTTCCTGCCCTTAGGACATCCCAGTCTGTTGGAGGAAGCATAGGCCCTCTCCTCAGGAGCCTCCAGTCTGATGGGAGATACAGCCCTCACTTTCGTGAACCCCAGGTCTGAGGGGGAGATAGAGGCCGTGCCCTAAGGAATCTGAGTCCAGTAGCAAAGACGGACCATGCCCTCCAATCTTATGAGGAGGATAGAGGGCTTAGGAAGGTCCAGTCTAATGGAGGAGACACAGATCCTACCCTCAGCGGAGGGAGCAGCTCGGCCTTTAGGGTTCAGCCAAGGTGCTGGGGAAGGCAGGGACATGTAGGACTGCCCTGGAGTCCCTGACTGATGAGGGGACACTCCTTGAGCCTTCTCTAATGGAGGAGACCTGTGCCCTGTCTTC
Source organism: Bubalus bubalis (assembly GCF_019923935.1). Lineage (NCBI taxonomy): Eukaryota > Metazoa > Chordata > Mammalia > Artiodactyla > Bovidae > Bubalus > Bubalus bubalis. Next base: position 23,950,611 of record NC_059159.1, on the reverse strand, counting down.
AGGGTTCCCCGTTCCGAGGGGCTTGCAGTCGCCCATCTGAGGCTGTGGGCCTGACCCTTCTCCTGTTTGCAGACCCCTGTGGATGACAAGGAGCCTCAGTCAGTGCCAAACATCGAGTACCTCCTGCCTAACATTGGCAGGACAGTGCCGCCTGGAGAGCCGGGCTCAGGTGAGAGCACGGGCCCAGGAAGGGGTGGAGAGGCCATGGGATCTGCATTCCTGAGGGTCCCAGATGCCTGGCCAGGCGCCCAGCTGCCCTGCTCCTGCCCCACGGGGCCCCTCCCTGCCCCCACCACTGGGCTGGGCTGTGGCGGGGGCTTCCGCCTCCTTGGCTGCCCTGGGCTGGGTAGGACCTTTGTTTTCACCGGTTTCTTTCTTGAGCTTTTCGTTTCTCGAGGGCTGTGTCCTGGGCACGTGCCTCTTTTTAATTTTTCTTCCTTTTCTCCTTGCACCCCTCCTCCCCTCCTCCCTCTTCTCCCTGTGCCCTCCCCCCATCCCCTGGATCCTGCTCTTCTCTTCTCCTCCCTTCCTTCCTCCAGCGGACCTGTTGGAGATTTAAAGGGTACAGTGTGGCATTGCGACCTCGGTCACTAACAGTGGCGGGTGATTATAAGAAGGCTGGGCAGGCATGGGGCGGGGGGCAGGCAGAGCCGTCCAGGGCGGTGAGGACCTCTCCCCAACAGTCCAGCTCCCCATGCTTGTTAACAGTGTACCGGCCTCCCATCGGAAAGTCCCTTCTCAGGAGGAAGGAAGCACTTGCTAGAGCCAAGTTGGGGCCCCTTGCCAGGAAGCCTGGGCACCACATGGCTGCCCTCCACAGCCCCCCGGCCCCCCCACTCTATGGCTTTCTCTCTGTGCTGAGCTTGGCCACTTCTGATTATCTGGGTGGAGGAGGCTTGGATGGTAGTGGGACCCAGCATCTCCAGACTTCAGTGATGCCACCCCAGAAGCCTCTCTGCATCTATAGCTCCTGCGTCAGCCGCCTCTGAAGGCTGGCTCTTCCTGCTCCTGAAATCAGAGCCTGGTCACTCGGCCCCTAGTCCTGCTCCCAGGGGTCTGGCTGTCATAGTAGAGGAGTCCAGGGACAAGAGGGTAGCCTTCTGGCTCTAACCACTAACTCCCCACTCTGTGGGTGACCTCCCCCCTTGTGTCTCTGACAGAGGCATACCACAGCACCCCTAGTTGCAAGAGGCAGGCTGGGGAGGGGGCCAGAGGACGTGGGGTGGGGATGGCCAAGAGGAGCCCCCCGTCTCTTCTAATCACCTGCTGCCACTCTCCTGCCCGTGTGTGTCGCTGTGTGGTCAGCCCATCTGCTCTCACTGTGTGCAGGGGAGGGCTGGGGAGGAGGCATCTAACTTGCTTGCTGGAGAGTGTGGATTAACCGCACCTGCCCCCCTTCAGACCCCCAGAGATCCTTGGGTGGGCCTGCTCCCTCCCCAGTCCTGGGGACAGCACTGCAAGACTTATTTCTGGGTCCTTCCCCACCCCAGTGTTAATAAGGGAGTGGAACCCGCATTCCTTCATAACTTTGATAATAAACAGGGGCTTTGCCCCTGAGGACAGCCTGACCTCTGGTCTGGAGGTAGACGCTTTCCAGGCTGTAATCACCAGCCCTCCCTACCTCCTGCCCCTCCCATTTCCTGTCTGCCCTGTGCCCCATCATTCACGTGGTCCCTCTGCCCTCTCATGTCCCTGATGTCGGGGGGGGGGGTGGGGGGTGGGGGGGGGGTGGGGTGGGGGGGGGTGGGGGTGGGGTGGGGGGGGTGGGGGGGGTGGGGGGGTGGGTGAGGGTAGGTACAGAGCGCCCCTCTCTGTGCACTGTGTGGTCTCCATATTTCCAGAGCATCTGTGATTTGCTGTGTGTTGTGGTGGTTTCTGTGAACTGCATCTGATGTTTGGCGTTTTCTCTCTAGTGCTTCAGAGTAACAGGGACACGAGGGGAGGGGAGAGGCCAAAGAAAAGTCCGCCTGCCCTTAACCCTGGGCAAATGCAGGTCCAGGGGCCTGATGTCACTTCCTGCTTCAAAAGGAAGTGGTTGATTGACATCCTTCTCCGCTCCATCCTTATCCCCCAGGAAATGACATCAGAAGTCCACCGAGCTCCCAGGACCTGGGGAGAGCTCAGGTTTCTGAACTCCCTGGTTTCTGAAGCCGTTGAGGAGAGGGAATTGTGTTCACAAGAATCAGCCTTCTCTTGCCCAGTCCAACTTTCATTTTTCCTTTGTTTCTTACCAACAGATTCCACCACCTGTAGTTCAGCCAAGTCTAAGGTAAGTGCCAGAGCGGTTCTGAAAGTTATATCCCTGTACAAGCCAGCCCACTTGCTTTTTGGTCACAACAGTTGGGAGAGTTGTGATTAGAACCTTGAAGAAGATTGCTAGTCACTGGGAAGGAAGGTGGGAAACACCTGAGTGTCCAGGGTAAGCTGAGGTCGCTCACCTTGGCGTGCCTGGGGAGATAACTGATGAAGTAGAGGCTCTGGCTTGGGAGTTTGGTGGCCCGAGGCAGTGTTGCCTACTCGTTAGGAGCACAGACAATTGTGGGCCCACGTCCTGGCTCCACCACTTAGTAGCTTTGGGACATTAGGCAAGTTATTTAGCTTCTTTAAGATCCTCAGCTTCCTCATACTATTTATAAGGATAATATCTACCCTCATAAATGGGGTTAACAACAACTATAAGTGATATAATGATTGTTTTTAAGGTCTTTGCAGAGCCCAAAGCAAATGAAGGGAAATAATAAAGATAAGAACAGAAATCAATGACATTGAAAACAATGAAGCCTAAGCTGGTTCTCTGAACCAGGTCTCATAGGCAGCTAGTTGCCTGTTCCAGAGCCTGCCCAGTAGGGCAAGGATGCCTGCCCCAGATGAGCCCTGCTCGACTGTTAGGTTAGAGCTTGAAGGCCAGGGGTATGTAAACAGAAATTTATTTTCTCACAGTTCTGGAGACTAGAAGTCCAAGATCAAGGTGTTAGCATGGTCAGTTTCTGGTGAGAACTGTCTTCCTGGCTTGTAGATGGCTGCCTTCTCACCATGTGCTCATATGGCAAAGAGAAAGGGAACAGGTGTGCGTGTGAGACAAAGAGCAAGCTCTCTGGTTTCTCTGCTTATAAGGGCACTAATGCAGCCATAAGGGCCCCACCCTCCTGACCTCATATAAACCAAATTACCTCCCCAATGTCCCAAGTACCATAACACTGGGGGCTTAGGGCTTCAACATATGAATTTGGGGGTGGGGAACAGTTCTGTCCATGGTAGTTGGTGAAATCAGCTAAATGTTGTCTGGTCAAACTGGGCTTATTTCTTTCTGGATCTCTAAGCACTGGCTGAGTCCCAGCAAAATCAGTGTGCCTGACACCAAGCACATTATGTTATCTAGTCATTATATTCATTATATATCAACATATATTATATATTCATTATTTATAATAAATATTCATTAGTTCATTATATGTCAGATGAAAGCCCAGAAGGAAGGAAGGCTGCTCTAGTCTAGTGCAGAAGTCCACTGTAACCTCTCCATAGAGCCTCTGCTTGCACACCTCTGGCGACAGGGAGCTCACTTCATCACAAGACTTATATGGCAGGGAGCAAATTAATTATAGTGACCTGAATTTAGTTCCTTGTCACCTCAACCCCTTGCTCATGCCAGACCCCTGGTTTCCTGTTTTGGACTGGCCCCTCAACCTTTATGTCAACCTGCTGACCTCTGTATTCCCTAGAAGTGACCGTTCTGACCTCATTGCTTCTGTAACTCGCCAGGATGAGAGTGTAATTTGATCAGACGAGCCCAGCGGTCTCTCAAGTCTCCCAGAGAGCACAGGCCAGGAAGGAAGGCCGGGGAAGAGGCCGCCATGTGCCTCACGCTGGTTGTAGCAGTGCTGCAGCTCACACAGCTTTAGGCGGTGCCTTCTAGAGTCACACAACATGGGCAGCCGCGGCCCAGGAGTCGCAGGCCTGTGAATCCTGAATCCCTGGCAGACTCCGGTTTTCTCAGAGCTAACTGATATGAGAGAGGGCGGCGGTCATGGGAGGCAGTGCTGTGTCTCCGTCCCCTGCAGGCTGACCTCGTTTTCTTACACTTTGCTTTGTGCTTTACGGCTACTGCACTTTTTTTTTTTTTTTTTTTTAACAAATTGAACGTTTGTGGCAACACTATGTTGAGCAAGTCTGTTGACACCATTTTTCCAACAATATTTGCTCACTTTGTGTCTCTGTTCACACTTGGATAATTCTTGTGCTGTTTCAAACTTTTTCATGATAATTACATTCATTATGGTGTTCTGTGATCAGTGATCTTTGATGTTACTTTTCCAAAAAGATTATGATTCCCTGAAGGCCCAGGTATTGTTTAGTGTTTCTCAGCAATGACGTATTTTTAAATTAAGCTACGTACACTTTTTTAGACATAGTGCTAGTGCCCACTTAATAGACTGCTGTGTGAACAGAACTTTCATATGCTTTGCGAAACCAAAACATCCATGTGACTCGCTTTATTGCGGTATTTGCCTTATTGCTGTAGTCTGGAACTGGGTCTGCAGTATCTCTGAGGTGTGCCTGTTATACTGTGGCTGCAACAGAAGGTGGCCTGTGAGAGGGGTGGCAGGGCAGGTCATTCATTCCAGCCCAGCAGGGGACCAGTCCCAGCATCTGCTTCTACTGAGCTTCCTACGTTCGTTCACCTATTTGTTTAATCACTGAACATTTCTCGAGTGCCTCTTATGTGACAGGCACTGTACTAGGAGTCATGGATGCAAACATGAGCCACACGACCTTGCCTTTGAGAAAGGACTCAGGGTTTGATACAGATGATGTGGAAACAAAGCTATTCTGATGTGAGAAAGAGCTGCTGTATGTGTATTTTCAAAGGTCTATGTAACAGGTAGAGAAGGGATTTCCCAGCTTAGCCAAAGGGAGAGCTGGGTGGGAGGCTGCTGTACAGAGGATGCTGTGTTTGCGCTGTGCCTAGTAGGTGGACTTAAGAGTTCATCCCATAAATAGGGTGAGGAGTGGGGCACGACTAAGGGCTTCCAGTGTTAAAGTGCAAGGCCTATCAAGGGAAGGGTCTGAACCGCCTGAGTGACGGCTGTGTTTAGTTGGGGTCAGGGCAGAGAGGCCTCAGGCAGGTTGTGAGGGCCCTGTGTCTGTGCTTTATCCTCATGGGGATCTCGTCCTGCAGAGGCCGGAGGCAGTCAGATTCTTGCCTTGCCTTAGAAGGACTGACTGCTCTTGAGGAGGAGGGGCTAGGATGAGGCAAGGGTGGAGGCAGGGAATCCTATTTGGAGAGGGCAGAAAGGTCTAGAAAAGGCAGAGTGAGGGTCTGAACACAGGATAATGGGGATGAACCACTTTGGGAGTCATTTCTGGAGAATCTAGAAGGAGGAGGGGAGAGGGAGGAGTCAGAGTCACCTGAGGTAAGGACACGAATGTTGGCAGTCTAGGGCAGGGGTAGGGAATGTAATGTGGCTCCAGGTAGGTGAGTTTCAGGTGCTGGCAGACCCCTTGGTAGAGGCAGATTTGCAGTTGGAAGAGGAGTTCTGGATGGAGCTCAAGAAATAAAGAATTTGGTGTTGGAGAGAGAGACCTCGGGGGCAGGATATTCCCAGGGAGAGAGAAGAAACAAGGGGCTGAGAACAGAGCCCTGAGAACATGGCTTCTTAAGGGGTAGGAAGAGGAAAACGAGCCTCCCAGGAGACAGAGGAGAGGCCAGAAAGGCAGGATTAAAAACCAGGTGGAGGAGGCAGTGATGGGCAGCTTGGGCTCTGCTAGGGGATCATGGAAGGCCAGGACCAAAAACCACCCACGGGCTCAGCAGTGAGAACAGTGGCAGAAAGCTGCCCACGTTGCAGCTGTAAATCACAATTTGGGAGTGGCTTCAATCCAAACCATCGGGTTGTGCAGGATTCTTAAGCCACTTTTGGCAGCCGAACTGGTGGTTGGATTGATCTGGAGTTGGGGATTGTGGAGGTGGAGAGCTGGTGGGGAAAAAAAGTGAAAATGTTAGTCACTCAGTCCTGTCCGACTTTTTGCGACCCCATGGACTGTAGCCCTCTGTTCGTGGAATTCTCCAGGCAAGAATACTGGAGTGGGTGCCATTCCCTTTTCCAGGGGATCTTCCTGACCCAGGGATCCAACCTGGGTCTCCTGCATCGCAGGCAGATTCTTTATCATCTGAGCCACCAGCGGGGTGCTGGTGGGACCACAGAAATGCTTAGGGTGTGGTGGGAAGGGACATGAACTTGGGTGGGTTGCCACAGAGAGGCTGTTCCTACTGAGTAGGTGGAAAGGCAGGTTTCCTGGTGAGACTGAGTGGAGAGGAAGGGAAGGAAGAGTTATGGTCAGAGAAAGGTGCAGGCTCTGGCATCATAACCCAGGATAGTATACGTGAAATGGGTTCAAACTGTCAAGTGTCATTTCGCTGTTTAGAGTCTATTATTAGTAGAGCTTGAATCTAAAAGGATTTATGCCACACTGGATGTGGAAAATGGAATGAAAGTTGGGGCGAGGTGAGAAACCAGCCCCCGGCTCGCAGGAAAAAGCCGAGTCTGGATTAAGACCAGAGGAGGCGCCAAGGAGGCTTCAAAATTGAGGGGGCGGGGGTGGTAGGCTCTAGAGCGGATCTGGTTGGGACCTCCGTCCGGGGGTGGGAGGGAACAGCGGACGGTGCAGGTGGGGGTGCTGGGCTTGGCTTGGCCCTGTCAAGATTAGGTGCTGTGGTGTGGGAGGATGTAGGGTCTGGAGCTTGGAGGGCGCCCCCGGCACATTGACCTGTCTCCCGCACAGGGCTCATGGGCCCCCAAGAAGGAGCCGTACACCCGGGAGATGCTGGCGATCTCCTTCATCTCGGCGGTCAACCGCAAGCGGAAGAAGCGGCGGGAGGCGCGGGGACTGGGCAGCAGCACAGACGACGACTCGGAGCAGGAAGCGCACAAGCCTGAGGCGGGGGCGCCGGCGCCGCGGGCCCAGGACCGGCCGGAGGGGCAGCGGCCGGGAGCCGCCGCCCCCGAGGCCCCCGGACGCCTCAGCCCCCCGGCGGCGCCGGAGGAGCGGCCGGCCGCGGACACGCGCTCGATCGTCTCGGGCTACTCCACCCTGTCTACCATGGACCGCAGCGTGTGCTCGGGCGCCGGGGGCCGGCGGGCGGGCGCGGGGGACGAGGCGGACGACGAGCGCAGCGAGCTGAGCCACGTGGAGACGGACACGGAGGGCGGCGCGGGGTCCGGGGGGCGCCCGGCGCGCCGGCCCTCGTTCAGCTCGCACCACCTGATGCCCGGCGACACCCTGGCGCGGCGCCGCCTGGCCCGGAGCCGCGCGGACGGCGAGGGCGCGGGCGCGGCCTCCGGGCTGCCGGGCTCCGCCTCATCTAGCAGCCAGGAGTCGCTGCGCCCCCCGGCGGCCGTGGCGGCGGCGGCGGCGGCGCTGGGCTCACGGCCCTCGCGCCTCGAGGCGCTGCGGCTGCGCCTCCGCGGCACCGCCGACGACATGCTGGCCGTGCGGCTGCGGCGGCCGCTGTCCCCCGAGACGCGGCGGCGCCGGAGCAGCTGGCGCCGCCACACAGTGGTTGTGCAGAGCCCGCTGACCGACCTCAACTTCAACGAGTGGAAGGAGCTGGGAGGCGGGGGTCCTCCGGTGTCCGCGGGCCCGCGGGCGCACAGCGACAACAAGGACTCGGGCCTCAGCAGCCTGGAGTCCACCAAGGCGCGGGCCCCGTCGACCGCCGCCTCTCTGCCGCCCGCGCCCGGGGACCCGGGAGCCCCGCAGAGCCAGGCCCCGCGCCGCTCGGCCGCCTCCCGCCTCCATCAGTGTCTGTGACACCAACCGCGCCGGTCACCCCCCTCCCCGCCCCGGTTTCCCAGGAGTCGTCTTTGCCTGCACCCCTTCTCTAGTCGCCCATAGGAGCATCCGGGTGCAAGTGGGGGCGCTGAGGCCGCGTCTCTGGTTTGTGCGCTGGAATTGGTCGGGAATGGCCAGAGGAGAAGCCAGGGCTGGACACGGAGTGTGAGTGGAAGGCAGGGGCTCCGAGGCTGAGGAGACCGAGAAGGGTTAGGCTACTGGGGCTCCGTGCAGAGCTGTGAGGGTCTCTGTCCCCTGGATAAGTGTGCCCTTCTGGGCCCTTGTGTCTGCACTTAGGGACCCTTATCGGCCCATGGGGTGTGGATAGGGAGCCCCTAAGGCTCAGACTAAGGAGAAGACACTGGGTGATGCTGGCTCCTCACGCCTTTCCTCTGTCCTCCCCTCCCGCATTAGCCCCTAGCTGCCAGCTAAGGCGGGGGTGCGTGTGTATGTATATTGGGGGAGAGGAGGTGGGGCGATAGTGTCCGTGGGGGCGGGGTGGTGTGTGTGAGTGTGTGTTCTCACTGTCCAAGTGTTTCCAGTAGCAACTCCTGCCACTCCTGCCCCTTTCCTCCCCCGCCCCATCAGGGCTCCCTGTCTTCCCTGCACACGGGATCCTGCTCCCCTGCTGCTTGTCAGAGCCAGAGAAGGGGGGTGGGGCCCCTCCACAGAGGCAGGACTGACACTTACCAGGGTTACTCCCCACACCAACCTTTTCCCAATCTTTACATTACGACCGTGGGGAGCTGCCTGTGCCCCAGACCATGGGGAGGGTCCAGAGTCCCCCCTGCTAGACCTCTTGCCGCTTTTTGTTCTTCCAGCTGCGCCTGCTCCTTCCACAGCTCAGGCACACGGGCCCCACCTTCTTCCCTTTAAGAGGGAGGGTAGAAAACATCCTTGATGTCTAAGTGTCTGTCTCTCACACTCTCATTCACTCACTCTCTCTCTCACACACACACAGATAGATGGATGGGATCTGCGCTGGGCTGCTCCTTCAGGAAGGCCAGGACCCAGCGCCCTCTTCCCCCCACAGTTGTAAATAGATCTCAGATCACAGGCCTCTCCACCCATGTCCTCACTCATCCCAGGGAAGCCCAGGGGGTTGTGAACCCACTGCCACGTCTATCGGTCCTCTTGTTTTATGCAAAGATTTGCTGTAAAGTAGATTTCTTGATCCTCCCTCCCTCATCCTTTATTGTAAATATTGTCTCTAAATGTGTAACATATTATAAAGAATTTATAAGGATTTTTAAAGATGTTTTGCTCATTTAAAAAAGTGTTGTAACAGTGTTGAATAAGCCTCTGCCCCAAGTCCGCATGTCTCCTTTCACTGTGTCCTTGACACACCTCTTCTAGGCGCCAACTAAGATTTCCTGCTTCTGAAAAGTCCTGTCTGAACAGTATAGTCTATATCTTGGAAATAAATGGCCTTCCTTGAGGCACGAGTCAGCTGTCTCACTTGTTTGGGAGGGAGGAGAGGGACAGAGTGGGGCTGGGAGGGGTTGAAAGTGAGGTACCTGGCCCACGGAGCAGGGGCAGTGGGGCCGGGCCAGGTGGTGACTTAGTGGAGACAAACCCCTGCTTCCTGGTAGCTTGGAGGTGTCCTCGGAGACTGGCTTGAGCAATGACTTGGGCACAGAAGGTAAGACGGAAGGGTGCTGACCCTCATCACTGCAGAAGATTTTCATGCACCTGCTCTCTTTTCCTGCAGAGACCAGGAAGGGCACAGGCACCTTCCTTCTCAGGGCTGTCTGGACCTTCAGAATGGTCCAGAGGTGCTGGCCAGCAGAGAGGAGGCTTTGGGGAAGCCCAGGGTCCTCCCTCCTGGCCAGCTGTCATCGCCCTTTGTCTTATTCACATATGTAAGCTTACAACCTGGGATGGGCTTTCATCCATGTCATGTCTCTATAGTCGCTCCTGCCAGCTTCAGGCTGCCTCTGATGACGCTAGTAGCCATCTGTAGGAAAAACAGATGACAGTCATCAAAGAGAACCTAGGGAGGAGCTTGGAACTGGGAAGAGCTTAGTGGTTCACTGAAATCTGCTTCCTTCTTCCACCTCTATCCCAGAGGTTGTTTTTGATTGGCACATGGGCTAAGAGCTAGTGTTATTGTGGGCTCACACCAGCCTCCAAGGGCTTTATATGTCCTTAATTAATCCTCCAAAACTCTTTGGAGCTATGGTCACAACACTGTTGTCTCCATTTGTATATGTGAGGAAACTCTAGACACAGAGAGATGACATACTTGTCCAGGGTCACACAGCTAATAAGCGGTGAAGGCAGGATAAATCTAAGCCCAGAAAGCCATAAGGGCAGGGTTGCTGCCCACTGGCCTTCCTTCATGCTATAGTAGGCTTTGCGGGAGAACAGATCAAAAACCGGGTTTCTCTGGTGGCTCCGTGGTAAAGAATCCGCCTGCCAATGCAGGAGACAGCTTTGGTCGCTGGGCCAGGAGGATCCCCTGGAGGAGGAAATGGCAACCCACTCCAGCATTCTTGCCTGGAAAATCCCACGAGCAGAGGAGCCTGGCGGGCTATAGTCCATGGGGTCACAAAAGAGTCGGACACGACTTAGCAACTAAACAACGACAGATCAAAACCCTGTGCTTTTCTTCAAAACCAGAGAGAAATGAAGACATCTCCAGTAAAGAAAAGCAGGCAATTTCTCATTAGCAGGTCTGCCCTATGAGAAATCATGGAGTCCGGTGAGCTGAAATGAAATACACTAGATGGTAACTTGAATCCATATGAAAACATAAAGGACACCATTAAGGGGAACATGTAGGCATTATAAAAGGCAGTATAAACATTTTAATTAATTAATTAATTTATTTTTTGGCCATGTCACATGGCTTGTGGAATTAGTTCCCCAACTAGGGATCGAATTTATGCCCTCTACAGTTTCCATTGGAGGACTGCGCAGGGAGTCCTAACCACTGGACTGCCAGGGAATTCCCATAAACATCTTTATTTGTAATTCTTCTATTGTTTGTCCTTTGTAAACAAACTCCCTGTTGTTTAAAGGTAGTTGCATAAGATGATAACTACAAAACTGTATTGACAGGCTTATAATGTATAAAGATCAAATTTTTATGGTAATAAGAGCATAAAGGAGTCAGGAGGGAATGGAGTTATAACGAAGCAAAGCTTTTGCATGTTATGAAAATTAAGTTAGTATTAATCTAAACTGTTTTAACTTAAGATACTAATTGTAACCCCCAGGGCAACCACTAAGAAAATAACTCTCTCAAAATATTATAAATGAAAAAACAGCTAATTAAAAAGGTACACTAGAAAATATGTTTCACACAAAAAAGAGAATGAGTCAAGGACTGGAAAAACAACAAAAACATAAGACATATGAAAAACAGCGAAATGGCAGGCATAAATCCTACCTTATCAGTAATTATATTGAATGTAAGTGGAGTAAACACCCTAATCAAAAGACAGAGATTGGCAGAATTGAGTAAAAAACGTGCTCCAACTACATGCTGTTCACAAAACCGCTACTTTAGATTCAAAGACACAAAATAGTTGAAAGTGAAAGAATGGAAAAAGATACGAAATGATGAAAAGAGTTATGAAAGACAGCCAGAGTGGTTATACAGGTATGAGATAAAATAGGCTTTAAAGATTAAAAAAAAAATCATTACTAGAGACAAGAAGGATGTTTTATAAGAATAAAAGGGTCAGGCTACCAAGAAGATAAAACGATTATAAATATATATGCTTCAAAAAATGATCTTCAAAAAATGAAGATCATGGCATCTGGTCCCATCACTTCATGACAAATAGATGTGATAACAATGGGAGCAGTGACAGACTTTATTTTCTTGGGTTCCCAAATCACTGCAGATGGTGACTGCAGCCATGAAATTATAAGATGCATACTACTTGGAAGAAAAGCTATGACAAACATAGCGTATTAAAAAGCAGAGACATTACTTTGCCAACAAAGGTCCGTATAGTCAATCTATGGTTTTTCCAGTAGCATGTATGGATGTGAGAGTTGGACTATGAAGAAAGCTGAACGCCGAAGAATCGATGTTTTTGAACTGTGGCGTTGGAGAAGACTCTTGAGAGTCCCTTGGACTGCAAGGAGATGAAACCTGTCAGTCCTAAAGGAAATCAATCCTGAATATTCATTTGAAGGACTGATACTGAAGCTGAAGCTCCAATACTTTGGCCACCTGAGGCAAAGAGTTGACTCATTAGAAAAGACCCTGATGCTGGAAAAGATTGAAGGTGGGAGGAGAAGGGGACAACAGAGGATGAGATGGTTGGATGGCATCACCGACTCAATGGACATGAGTTTGAGCAAGCTCTGGGAGATGGTGAAGGACAGGGAAGCCTGGGATGCTGCAGTCCATGGGATCGCAAAGACTGGAACATGACTGAGTGACTGAACAACAACAATATATGCTTCTAACAACAGAACCCGAAGCAGAAACTAACAAAATTGAAAGGAAAGTAGACAATTCGAAGCAATAGTTGGAGAAAATTCCAGTGGTTAGAGCTCCATGCTTTCACTGCCAAGGGCACAGGTTCAGTCCTTGGCCCCTCAAGTTGTGTGGTGTGACCAACAAGCAAACAAAAATCAAAACAATAGTCGGACACTGTCACTTTCAATAATGACTAGAACAACTGGACTGAAGATCAATAAGGAAGTAGAAAATGTGAACAATACTGTGAACCAACTAGATCTAACAATCTCCAAAGAAGCTTCCACCCAACAACAACAGTGTGCATGGAACATTCTTCAGGATAGACCAAGAGCTAGGCCATAAAACATGCCCAGAACATTTAAATTACAATTTAAATTTTAATGAATTTAAAAGGATTGAAATCACACAAAGTTTGTTCTCCAAACACAAGGGAATTAAGTTAGAAGTTAGCAACAGAAGGTTTGGGGAAGTTCACAAACGTGGCAATATAAAAGCACACTCTTAAATATCTAATGAGTCAAAGAAGAAATCACAGGGAAAATTAGAAATACTTTAAGATAAATGAAAGCAAAAGCACAGCATGTCAAAGCTTATGGGATGCAGCTAAATTAGCTCGTGAGGGAACTTTATATCTGTAAATGTCATACTGGCAAAGAGAGATTTCAAATCAACACCGTAACCTTGCATCTTAAGAAACTAGAAAAAGAAAAACTAACTAAACCCCAAACAAGCCAAAGGGTGGAAATAATAAAGAATGGAAATAAATGAAGCAGAAAATATAAAAAAATAGAGAAAACCAATAAAACTAAAAGCTGGTTCTTGGAGAAGATCCACAAAACTGACAAATATTTAGTTTTTTTTCTTGGTCAGTCTAACTAGGTATTTATCAGTTTTGTCAATTTTTTTCCAATAACTAACTTTTAGTTTTATAATTTTTAATTAATTTTCTCTTTTTTTCTATTTTCATTTGTCATTTAAAAAATGCAAATCACAACCACAATGAGATACCATTTCACACTCACCAGGATAGATTAAATCAAGAAAATAGAAAATAACAAGTGTTGCTGAAGATATGGAGAAATAGGAACCCTGGAACATTGCTGGAGGCAGTGCAAGACATACAGCTACTATGAAAACTAGTTTGGTGGTTCCTCAAAAAATTAAACATAAAATTACCATATGATCCAGCAATTCCACATCCAGGTTTATACTCAATAGGAATGAAAACATATGTCCCAACAGAAACTTGTGCCTGAATGTTTATAGCAGTATTGTTCATCATAACCAAAAGGTGGAAATAGCCCAAATACCATAAATAGATAAATCATTGTATATACATAAAATGAAATATTATTCAGCCATAGAAAGAAAGAAATCTTGCCATTTGCGACAACATGGATAGATCTTGAGGACATTGTGCTACATGAGACAAGTCAGATAGAAACGACAAATACCATATGCGCTCATTACATGTGGAATAAAAAAAAATCTCAGAGAACAAATGGTGGTTGACAGAAGCGGGGGTTGGAATGGGGTGAGATGGGAGAAGGGAGTCGAAAGGTACGAGCTTTCAGTTATATTTTAAGTCAGTCCTGGGGACGTAATGTATAGTGCGGCAAGTATAGTTAATTATACTGTTGTACTGCATAGTGGAAAGCAAAAGAGTAAATCTTTACTGAGAGAAAATCTTAAGAATTCTCATCACAAGAATAAGATTTTCTCTAACTATGGATGGTGAGAGATGTTAACTAGACTTACTGTGGGGATCGTTTTACAATATACACAAATATTGCATCATTATGTTGTATGCCTGAAACTGACAAACGTTGTATGTCAATTGTAGCTCAATAAAGAAGTCTTTATCACTCACCCCACTTTATAAGTGATGAACAATCTAAAAATGAAATTAAGGAAGCAATTCTATTTATAATAGCATCAAAAATAATAAAATATGTAGGAATAGATTTAATAAAAGAAGTGCAAAACTTATACCAAGGAAATGAAAATATCATTGAAAGAAATTTTAAAAGATCTTAATAAATGGATAGTCCATGTTTTAGAAGATCTTATGTTGTTAAATTGGCAGATTTAACACACTGCCTATTAAAATCCCCATTTTTTGGTCTTTTTGGGCAGAAATTGACAAACTGATCCTAAAATTCCTATGGAAATGAGAGGGACGTAGAACGATCAAAACAATCTTGAAAAAGAAAGTTCCCAATTTCAAAACTTACCACCAATCAAGACACTGTGTACTGGCATGAGGCTAGACATATACTTCATAAGAAAACTCCACATCTGTTTGGGTTGAATTAAAGGAAAAAGGATTTTTTTCTGACATGGGCAGGTGGAAGGACTACAGTGGTGGGTCTGAGCTGAAGCAGAGAGTCTGTGGATTTGCGTGAAATTCCTGGCACGTGGCCAGGAATATGGGGTGGAGCTTCTTGCCAGATGCCATTAAGAGTGCTGTCAACTAGTCGGCATTAGAGAATGTTGAGGGAGCCTATGTCAGCTAATGGGTACGGTGGCCTTGGGCCCAAGGCCCTGGCACAGTAAAGGATGCTTTGCTGCCCTGTGAGTTTAGGGTCACTTAAGCCACTCAGGGGCTTCCCTGGTGGCTCAGAGGTTAAAGCGTCTGCCTGCAATGCAGGAGACCTGGGTTCGATCCCTGGGTCAGGAAGATCCCCTGGAGAAGGAAATGGCAACCCACTCCAGTATTCTTGCCTGGAGAATCCCATGGATGGAGGAGCCTGGTGGGCTACAGTCCACGGGGTCGCAAAGAGTCAGATACAACTGAGTGACTTAACAACTAAGCCACTCAGAGATCAAAGAGGAAGAACACTCCCAGGGCACTCAGAGATGTGCAGATGCTGAGGGAGAAAATATGTGGACTTCCCAGGTTCCTATTGGTAAAGAAGCCCCCTTTCTACTATCAATTAGAATCTGGCTCTGAGACCAACCTGAGGTCAGTCAAATCCTTTGCTCAGTCACTCTCCCCATCAGCAGACAGGAGGTAATGACACCAATAGCCCATATGGTAAGGATTAAATGAACACTTAATCCGTGTGTTTGTGTGCTCAGCTGCTTTAATCGTGTCCAACTCTTTGCATCCATGTGGCCTGCCAGGCTCCTCTGCCCATAGGATTCTCCAGGCATATATACTAGACAGGGTTGCCATGTCCGTCTCCAGGGGATCTTCCCAACCCAGGGATTGAACCTGCGTCTCCTGCATTGCCTCCATTGCAGATGGATTCTTTACCCACTGAGCCACCTGGGAAGTCCGTAATATGTGTAATGATGAGTACTAAAAGCACCAAGAAAGCATGGCTAACAGGAGAGATGGGTCATGGGTTTGAGTCTTAGCTCCATCACTCTGTAGCTACAAAGTCTCTAAGACTCAGTTCCCCTCCCTCAGCCATCAGATTGTTCACTGTGAATGAGTTCGGGCAGCCGTCATCTGCACCCCACCCTCACCCTACCTCATCACACCACAGCCATAGGTAAACTCTGAAAAACAGCGTCAGATCATGTCACCTTCTGACTTGACCCTCCTATTGGTTCAATGGCCTAAGAAGAAATTTGCCTTCCTTGCTACATTTGCCCAAGACCAAGACCTCCTGTGACGCTGCGCCCCCTTGCCAATTCTCAGTCTACTTGGGTTTCATTCATTTTCTAGAACCCACAGATGACTTCCTACCTCAGGGCCTTCTGTGGGGGACACCCAGCCACCAGGTCCCAGACAGTCCCCTTGTCGATTCTGAAGACCTGCCCTCAGTGTGACCTCAGGGCCTCTGGTCACACTCTCGGCGGTGGTCTTCATTACTCAGCCACCGCCTTGGCAGGCCTGCTTGCCTTCCTGGGGCACAGCTCACTGTCTGTCGTGATTTTGCTCAGGAACCTCTGTTTTGGCTGGGTCTCCTCCTAGGCACTGAGTCATAGTCCCAGTGAATCAGTAAGCGGTGCCCAGCCAGGAGTAGACAGCTGGGAGGTATTTGAAGGACGAATGAAGCGCCTGGCCTAACTCCTGCCATGCACTGATGGTCCCACTTACGACTTGATCTTGAACTGTTGGTGAATGGGGGTGATTCTGGAAGATGAAGGGATTTTGGCTACTTGCCCAGCTTGCTGGAAATAGGATGGGAGAGAGAAGGCAAGATCTGCTGCCTTTTAAAAAGGACAAAAGGGGTGGGGTCTGACTTTCAGTCAGACCTCAAGGGCTACATGGCAGGTGGGTGACCCAGGGAGGGGGCAGTCCCTGAAGACAGCAAGCACATCCTCAACCTAATTGTGATGGGTTCCAGCGAGGCCTGGAAAAGGGTGGTTCTAGGCCACTGTAATTATCTCATGGGATGGAAGGGATGGTTTTACAGGAGGAGGTAGAGGTGACCCAATAATACCCCAGGTCTCGGCCACGCTGGAGAATGCCTAGAAGCGCAGCCTCGAGGATGATTAGAGCACACTGGGACAGCGGCACAGCCTTCAGAATTCCAGGGAAACCTGCAAAACCAAAGCGGGTCAGCTGGCCCACTTGAGGGCAGGGCAGGCTAGACTCTGACGTGGTAGCCTGGAAGGGTTCAGGCAGCTTGCTGGCTGTAGGGTCAGGGTCCAGGGCCCCAGCCAACCAGCATCTAGGGTAAATCTCCTGTCAGGGGTCTTCCAATTTCAGAGGCGACCGTGGTGTAATAGGAACCAGTGACCTTTGAGGAGGACAAAGCAGAAATGCAATGTGACTGAGGCTAAATCTTCAGACTAGTATTTTGCAAACTGTGGGTTTTGACCCTTTCAAGGGTCATGAAATCCAGAGTGGGCTGTGACCAAATGTTTACGATTTTCCAGGCAATAGTACTGGAGTGGATTGCCATTTCCTTCTCCAAGGGATCTTCCCAACCCAGGGATCGAACCCGGGTCTCCCGCATCGTAGACAGACGCTTTACCATCTGAGCCACCAGCGAAGTCAGCATAGTATACAGCGGGTGCCATTTCACTAAATATGTGGATGTTTGTGTACATGTGGACATGTCTAAATCACTGGGATGTAAAATGGATTTCCTACTGAGATACAGCTGAAAAAAACAGTTTGAAAGCTGATGTTCTTAACAGGATGGATGGAGACCATTAAAGGGTCAGCTCACCCAAAGGGCAGGAGGCTGAGGCCTGATCCAGGGAACAGCTGGAGGTAAGCAGACTGGACTCAGTTCTGGGGGGAAGGCATTGGTTTTGGAGTCAGGCAGAGCTGGACTCCAATGCTGCCTGTTCTGCATGATGGTCGGAAAGACGCCTAACATGCCTGGCTTTGTCGCCTGCCGGTGCCAGTGATGCCATAGCATCCTCGCTGATGGTGGAGGGCTGGCACCCCAGGAGTTAGCCGTGTTCCTCTCCAGCGTCCAGATGTTGGCTCTCAAGGGCTCTTGCGGGCAGCAACAGCCCCCCGACCCGGGCCCTGATTCCACCCCTCCCACTTCGCACTCTGCCTGCTAAGCCTTCTGCCCGCTAAGTCGTAAGGCAGTTGGCTGCCAGGAATTCCCCCTCCCCTCACCCGCCCCAGCACCTTCCAGGGTGAAGATGAGAAATAATGAGACAGTAGCCTCTAGGAAGGAGATCCAGGAGAGGAAAAAGAAACAAGTTTTATTTAAGCCCCAAACACTCAGCTAGAAAAACCAAAAAGGAAAGAGAGCAGGAAAGTGGGGGAAGAAAAGGGACATTAAAAAAGAGACAGAGAAAACACAGCAACCCTTTTCCATTTAGAAATTGTCAAGTTACACTGACAGAGGTCACAGAATACCCACAGAAGTCATCGCTGCTACACCAACATGGGCCCTACGGGGGAAGGGTGGGGTGTGAGCCGGGCCCGCCCTGGGGGGCTCCCACCTGGGGCCCCTCGCAGAGCCTCAGGCCTGAGGCTCCTGGGGAAACAGCATATTGTGGAAGGGGTGGGAGAGAAACCCCCCATGCGAGTAACACAGCACAGTGGGCAGGGGCTGGGGGGACCAGGTACAGGGGCCCGCCCAGACGTCTTGGTTTTTCTTGGTCAAGCACACACTGATGGACAGAGCAGTGAGGCGCATGCAGCTGGGGGGGCTTTGACGTGCTGGGGACTTTGAGAGGGCCCAGGGGCTGGGGGCTTGTGAGGGGAGCCAGAACCAGGGGTGCAGGGATGAGGGAACACACACTCAGGCGCTTCTACACTTGGGGTCTACACACACGTGCACGCACGCACCTCCATGTGCACCTACAGGTCTCACAGCTGCCACGTCTGCACACACATACTACACACGTTCTTACACACCAGGCTTCTCCACGCCAAGGTGCACGTGCGCATGAGCCAACGCCCAGGCTGGTTACACGCACCACTGTGGGCATGCCTCCCTGCACACACATGTGGGAGGTCATGTCTGTGCGTGCTCATGCTTCCCTTCCTCTGCACACCGATAAATGGACTAGTGCCAGTGGATACACACACACACACACACACACACACACGTTGCGCACAACTCCTCCTATAAATGTGCTGGCACCAAAGTGAAAGGTACGAATTCCACTGGGCTCCACATTAGCAGCGGGTGGGGTGGGGCACACGACTCCCTCCATCTGCCCCCTCATGGATGGACACGCCCCCTTCCCCTCCCCCACAAAGGGACATTCAACTCAGGACAATGACGGTGGGGCAAACATTCAGGGCACAGGGCTGAGGGTGGAGGCGGGGCAAGGGAAAAGTAGCAAGCAAAGGGCAATGGAGTGGAGGGAGGAGGGGGCACCACTCCCCCTCTCCTCCTAAGTCAGGGGGTCTCTGTACAGCCGAATCAAACCAAACCATTTCACTGGACCACAGAAACCAGGCCGATGCGCCCACCCTCCAGCCCCCTCCCCCGCCAAAAGAGCGGCCAGGGAGAGTGCTGTGGTTTTCTTTTTTTTTTCTTTTTTAAATATTTATATATATTTATATTACGTATATTATATATATATAATATGTAAATATATTTTTAAAACAATATAAAATGTTAAGACACTTCACTTAAATGTAAAGAGTTGCCTGCAATTAAAAGTAATTGCATCATTTATGAGGTCCTTTTTTTTTTTTTTTTTCTATTTTCCAGGGTTATTTTTTTGGGGGGAGGGGTTTTTTTTTTCCTCTTCTTTTGTTATTTTTCAAAAAGGCTTGCTTGCCTTTGTACAAAAATGATCCAAAGCTAGAAAACAAGGATGAACCAACAAAAACAACAACAAAAAAAGAAAATGAAGTAACACAACCCAGTGTCCCCTCCCTCCCCAGCCCTCAACAGCTCCCCCTGGCTCTCCTCAGGCGCCAGGCCCCAGAAGGTTCTGCTCCTTCAATGGCTCCTTCTCTCTGTGCTTTCTGTGGGGGGTGACTAATTCCAACCCCCTCCTCCCCTGTGCTTACTCCACTTTGTGCTCCAAACAGGAATCCTGCTCCCTGGGGACCTCTCTCCATCCTCCTCCTCCCCCACCCACAGAATCTCCCTGCTGGCCCCTCACTGTGCCCTGCGGGTGGGGGGGTTTGCTGAGAGCCAAAACTGATCTCTCCCTCCCCTTCTCAGGACCCCCATCAAAAGCCTCACTGCCCACAGCCTCTGCAAGGCGGGTGCCCACGGGCTGGAGGTTGGGGGCACTGGCTGGCTGGTCAGGCCTCAAGGACCCTTGAGAATCTCACCAGGGTCACCAGCTCCCCATTTTAAAAACCATCTCTAACGCCTTCCCTGAAAACCCTCAAATCTCAGAGAGGATGGTTAAAGGTCAAGTCAGCCCACCTGTGGGGTCAGAGCTGTCCTCGCTGCCCCCCATCAACCCCCTCTCTATTGCCCCCACTTCCCTCACAACCAGACCCTTCCCACCCTCTAGGCCTCTAAGTCTAATTTGCTAGGCCCTTCATTCTTGTCCATCCCACCCCATTAAATAAGTTAATATCATTTAAAGTGCTAAATTAGGAAACTAAAAGTACCAGATACCCCTCCTCGGGGCTGCCCTCTCCCAAGGCAGTGTCCCCAGCATCAGGCTGTCTGCTCAACCCACCGTCCACAGCCAGCAGTCCAAAGGTGCCCCATTCCTCCCATTGGCATGGGCCAGGCAGCTCCTCACTGCAGGGAGGTGGTTCCGGGAAGCCAGCTCCTCTCCAGGGACACACAGATTCAGTGGCGTCACACCACCCTGAGGCCCCTCTGACTCTGGCCTCCCCCTCCAGCCCACCTGTCTTGACTCCAGGCCCACCCAGGCATGAGTGGATGGGAGCAGAGAAGCAGCAGAATTCAGTCATGTCCCGAGGGTGGGCAGGTGGGGCGCCTCCAGGGCCAAAGTCTCCTTACGTCCAATTTTCTAGCCTGATTTTGGGGTTGGTCCAATGTCCAGGTTTTCCTCCAGGAAGGTTTCTGAGGAAGGGGAAAAGGGGGTGTCTTGCTGCTCCAAGTCTCCGTGGCTCAGAGTTTGTTTGGAGTGCTCTTGGGAAGTGTGGGGGGAAAGTGAGAAGGGAGGGCAAGGGTGTAGGAACTTCAGGATGAACCTGGGAGAGAGTGTGGGGAAAGAGACAGGGGAAGGACGATGACAGGAAGTGCGCCATTTTGGAATAGGAAATCAAGGGAAGGTGGTGTGTTTTGGTCTTTAGTTTTACTGGTTTGCTTTTTTTTCTTTCCTTAAAAAAAAAAAAGACAAAAGTGAATCATTCAAAAAACCAAAAACACCAACAGGGGATGGGCAGAGAGAGCTGAGAGGGCCGCATCCATGGCAAACCCTTCAGAGATTCTGGACAATGAGGTGGAAACAAAGGGAAGCAGAGGAAAGAGAGATATGGCAGGGAAGGAGGAGGAGGGCAGGCTGGGCTGGGGTTATAAGGAAGCTTCTAGAAGGAGATGGAAGAATTCCTCGCTCCAAAGGAAGTCAATACGGGGATGGAGGTTCTGGAAGCCGAAGGCTTTTCTGAGACTGGGCTTGAGGTCTCATTCGAACCACTCATCTCTTTAGATGGTTTAGTGGCCTAGAACAAAAGCAGAGGTTGGGGTCAGAGAGAAGATGGGGAGCCTTTGTGCTGGCCCCCAGTTAGTTTTTTTAGGTTCTCAGTTATCTGTTTTATACATAGAAAGTGAGAGAAAGTGAAGTCGCTCAGTCGTGTCCGACTCTTTGTGACCCCATGGACTGTAGCCCACCAGGCTCTTCTATCCATGGAATTTTCTAGGCAAGAGTACTGGAGTGGGTTGCCATTTCCTTCTCCAGGGTTTCTTCCCAACTCAGGGATTGAACCCGGGTCTCCCGAATTACAGGCAGATGCTTTACCATCTGATCCACCAGGGAATCCCAATCTTTAATACATAGTAGTGTTTATATGTCAATCTCAACTCCCAATTTATCCTACCCTACAGTTTTAAAAAATGAAAAATTTCCACAAATTCAAGAGAAAATTAACTGCAAAAACCAGAAACCAGAGGAACATCTGGAGAGAGTGGTCCTCTGAGACAGGGGAGGAAGGTGCCAGAGCAGGGGTAGAAAGGGGAACACGGGGTTGGAACAAAGGGCCTGGGGTGGGCGGTTAAGTCCACAGTTACTGACAGGAAAGACAGAAGGCAGAAGAGAGACCAGAGAAGCACAAGGAAGGCCAGCCCAGGACCAGAATGGGAAGCAGGACAGGGAGCAGAACCAGACCAGGTGGGGACGGGGAGAGGGCAAGGAAGGGAAGGAAGAAATGAAACATTCGCTGCCAAAGGGGAGGCAGGAGGGGAGAAGCAGCCCGACCGGGGCCCCTTCCAACTTCAGCAGGAGGTCTTCTGGTGGAAGCTGACGAGTGAACTTGTCCTCCTGGAACCCTCAGGACCCCCACGCCCACCCCCACCTCCTGCCCCACAAGTGTTCCTCCAACTTTGAGCTGTGCCTTGTGGGTAATGGGGAGCCACCCCCTCATGACGTGTCTGGCACTCACAGGTCATCTCTGATAGTTAAGAAATAGCTGTGCCCCCTCCCCACCTCCAGCAGACCTCTGGCACCTACACTGGTCCTGGAGACGTGACAGGGTTCTAGACCCATCTGCATCTCCTAGAGGGGACGACCTCTTACAAATGCAGATTCCTGGACTCTGCCCCAGGATCCATCTGTCCTATGAGCTCAGGAATCTGCGTTTTAGGCCAGTGCCGCACGTGATCCTGCCGCACAGTTAACTCTGAGATCACTGGGTTAGGGTAACACAGACCAGGTTTTCTCCCTGTAGTTGTATCCACTGTCCCTCCCAGCCTTCCTTAGCTACTACTGGGCTGCCGTCTATGGGGTCGCACAGAGTCGGACACGACTAAAGTGACTTAGCAGCAGCAGCAGCAGTGTGATAACCAAAGTGCCCTGATTAAAGAAAAGAGGGACGAGGACTCGAAGCAGAGCACTGTGGCACACTGCAAGAGACACCCTGCAGGTCCCGCCTGGGCATGGCCACGCCACTTCTCCTCGACCTACATAATTATCTGGCTGCTTGGCAGCCTCTATCAGATGCCTTGTGGGGGGGGTGGGGGGTGGAAAGCAAGGTGCCCCCTGCCACCAGGAAGGGAAGTGACCACAGTTATCTGACTGGCTGACAGTGAACCTGCCCTTGAGGTTGCTGATCACATTTCTTCCCACATGTGCACAGTGAACTATCTCTGGATTTTGCTCACCACACTGTGGTCTGTGGTCTACATTTTCCCCTTTATGAAAATCCAGGCATGAGTTCACTGTTTGGGTCTTCTATCTCCTTTCATCCTGACTGTGGCTGCTCACTCCTTTCTCAGAAGGGTTCCAGGCCCACAGCCCGCCATCCTTTGAATCATCCAGCCCTTTGTGGAACCCATGTGCCTGGCATGGCCTGCGTTGGAGGGGTCCCGGTACCCCGGCCTGGAGATGGACTCATTTAAAGACAACCACAGGAAGAGGAGGGGTGTGGGGTTCAACCCTTTGGGTGGATCTCTTACTCCCTTGTCACTTACTGTAGGCTCCAGTCTCGCCCCTCCCCTCCCACCATTTCCCATTTAGAGTTTTTTCTCCCAAACCCAGGCGGGCAAGGAGGCATGTCCCCTTCCTCCTGAGTCTCTCCACATCCCCCTGCGTCCCAAGTCAGCTGTTGGTTCCCTCCTGACTGTCTTCTTTGGTCTCAGCTTGCCTCTCTAGTTACGAGCTTTCCCCATTCCTTCCCTTTAGCATTTGTCAAGAGCCTCACTCCGTCCCAAACTTTGGTCTCGCGAACCTCCCTCCCAGCTTGTGCTGCCCCCTGACTCCTGCGTTCACTCAGGCGAGGTGTCCTCATTGGGAAGATGCCCCCTCCCTGTTCTCCCATAGCTGGTGCAAGGCCTTTAAGCTCCAGGGAGCAGCAGCGGTCACCAGCTTACGTGGACACCCCTGCTTTTCATCGACACCTCTTCTACTTGCTCCGTGAGCATGTTTTGTAACATCCTCTCAGGCCATCTTCCCTTCCAGGAGAGTGCCCACCACTTTTCTGAAACTGAGGGAACGTGTCCCACTGTGCCCAGTGACCCTGTCCCGTGCTGCTCAGAGTTCCCAACTGATACAGCTGCTGCCTCTGAAGGTTTTCATTGCTTCCCTGTCACCAGCCAGTCCTCCCCCGTTGCTCTTAATTATGTCCAGAGAAAGAGCTTTGCCTTTGTGACAGGCAGAAACCTCATACACAGATGGTCAGCTTTTAGCTGGGGGAAACAGGAACCATTAGCCAGATCCACCCAAAGGGTTGAACTCCACACCCCTCCTCTTCCTGTGGGCCAGAGTCTAGCCCTCTCCAGGCACCCTCAGCATGCTGACCTGTCCCTCCAGGCTATGAGACGCAGATTCCCACGCAAGTATAGGTTATCTTGGGGCTTCCCACGTAGCTAAGAGTAAAAATTCTGCCTGCCAGTGCAGGAGATGCAATAGACTCGGGTTCGATCCCTGGGTTGGGAAGATCCCCTGGAGTAGGATATGGCAACCCACTAGGGTATTCTTGCCTGGAAAATTCCATGGACAGAGGAGCCTGATAGGCCACAGTCCATGGGGGCAAAGAGTCAGACATGACTGAGTACCATTGCCCATGTAATAATAGATCATCTTGATGCTGCCAACCCAGTTGGTGCCTCCTCCAGGGTCATTCCCAGTGCCACTGTCCCCACCCCACATGCCCTTCTTCCTTATTATTTGCCTGAATCAGGCACTGGGTTGCCAGAAGAGGCAGGGCTTCCTCTAGCCCAAGGGGGAATAGAACCAATGGCAGTTCAGGCTGTTCCCTTCTAGCCAGTGACTGATCTAGGGATGAGCAATAAGAAGAGAGGGGAGATGTGTTGGGAGTCTCTGGGGAAGGTTCTCCTGTTTCTAAAATGATCTGTGGGGCTTCCCTGGTGGTCTGATGGTTGAGAATCTGCCTTGTAATGCAGGGGACACCAGTTCAATCCCTGGCCTGGGAAGATCCCACAAGACATGGGGCAATTAGACCCGTGTGCCACAACCACTGAAGCCCACGTGCCTAGAGCCCGTGTTCTGCAACAAGAGAAGCCACCACGATGAGAAGCCCGCACACTGCAATTAGAGAGTAGCCCTGACTCGCTGCAACTGGAGAAAGCCCTTGCAATAACCAAGACCCAGCAGTCAAAAGAAATTAAATAAATTATTTAAAGTCAAGCTTTAAAAAAGAAATGATCTGTATACTTACAGCCCTGAAATGAAGGCAGCCGTGTTGGGGGTGGGGGGTGGAAGGATGGGCCAACAGAACCAAAATATGGAAGGAACCCAGGTCCTGATGTCCTTGAGTAGATGAATTCCCCAACCCTGGAGCCTCCCGGCTTCTTGTTCTGATAAAACTTTTCCTTGCTGTTTAAGCCATTTTAAATTGGAGTTTCTATTATTTGTGGCTAAAACTACTCAAACTGCCACAAGTGAAGCCAAAATTGCTCCCTTGACGTTCTCGTCAACAGCATTCCCATCATGAGTGGCAGCTCTCCAAGGCTTGGTGGTGCCCACGAAGTTATGCTTCCCGCCAAAGCAGCAGAAAATCCAGCATTAGGACCACTGGATTTGTCCCCGGCAACTCTGGCTCTAAGTCCCAGCTCTGCCACTTCCTAACTGTGCGACCTCTGGCAGGTATCTCCCTGGATCTTCATGTTCTCACCTGCTAAGCAAGGATAACAGACTCTACAGCATCAGAATCAGGTTGAGATGCTGTACACAGAACCCAAGACCCAGTGCCTGCACTCAGGACGCAGGCAATAAATGGTAGCTGTTATTATTATATCATTAGTATATTAATATTTCAAGTCTGCATTGTCTAGTTCCATTTGGATTGGGCCTGATCACTGGCAAATTCATTCATTCATCCAACCACTCATTCACCTAGCCAACAAATATTTACTGAGTGCCTGCATGTGCTGAGAACTATTCTAGGTGCTGTAGGGATGTGGCAGTGACAAAGTGGTTAATGCACATATGAAGATATAAAGTTGTTCTGAGCATTAAATAAGATATATATGCTTAAAATTGGTACAGAAAAGGAGTGCTATTTTCTATTTTACTTAACATCCCCAAATCTGATTTCTGCTCTGTGGCCAGTTTGGTCAACCCGGCCATCCCTTGGCTGACTGGCCTCTTGTTGAGTCTGGCCAATGGGGGTTAGGACAGGGTGGGAAGAGAGAAGGGGTAACGTTTCTTCTCTACTCCCTCCCGACTCGGTGTGGGTTGCAGGCATGCTGTGCCCCCTGTAACTATGGTGCCTACTGTTCAGCTCTCAAAGGACTCCCTAAACTGTACACCCCCAGGTCCCTCTCCCCAGGGAGGTCCAGCTTCCAGCTCTCACTGGTCCCTGAGTGCCTCAACATCTCCTGTTGTTCACTTCATTATAGCCTCATCACTGGAGTCATCCAAGGAGATACACAATATTCAGCAGACTGCTTAGCCCAAGTAGAAGAGGGGATGTTCAGTTTTCATGCCCACACCAAGCCCTTGATCCTCATCCCCTGGGAATCTGGTTCTTATCCCACCCCTGAATCTTTTTTTTTTTTAATGTATTTATTTATTTTAGACAGCACTGGGTCTGTCTCACTAGCCTTCTCCAGTTGCAGCGACTGACGGCTGCTCTCTGGTTGCAGCGCTTAGACTTCTCATTGAGGTGGTTTCTCTTGTGGAACACGGGCTCTAGTGTGCAAGATCAATAGTTGTGGAGCATGGGCTCAGTCGCCCTGAGGCATGTGGAATCTTCCAGACCAGGGATCAAATCCATGTCCCCTGTATTGGCAGGCAGATTCTTAACCACTCGACCATCAGAAAAGTCTATCCCACTCCCTTGAGCACAACATCCAAGCACTTTTCCTCAATCATTTCCCCTGATTTCTCTGTAATACCAGGCACAGGTGTACCCCTTTCTCCACTCTTCTACCCCAATTTCTGTGTCTGGTCCTGGCGCTTCTATTCCTCTCCCTTTCATCACTGCCAAGGCAGCTTGGAGCTCCTAGTGTTAGACCCAAGAAGTGAGGGAGAGGCCTCTGCCCAGCCCCTGGCCCTGCCAAAGGGACAGTGCAGTTGAGCACAGCGGTGACTCCTCTTTGGAGAGCACTCTGTGGCTTTCGAAGCTATTTTCCACACCCAGTATTACAGGAGCTCAGAAGACTGCCCCTGGGTTCTGGTCCCCATTGTACAGATGAGAAAAGAGCCTGCAGAAGGCAGAGGACTTTGACCAGGGTCACAAACGGAGCTGGGAGGAGCAGTGCCCCAGCTGGAGGACGGAAGGCCAGGTGATGCAGGGCAGCTGAAACGAATGGAGGTGAAGCGTCAGGGCAGTCAGTGAGGGAGTTATGATTTTTTTAAATCCAGCTGGGGCTGCAGGGCACAGGTGGTAAGCTGGGGCAGTGATACAACCCAATCAGCATTTTAAAATAGCCCTCCCCGCCCCACGGGTCTGGGAGGATAGGAGAGAGGTCACAGAATTCACAGGAAACAGGAAGGCTTGCACTGGGTTCTGACGCACAGGGTGATTTGTTTCCCTGCCTCTTTGTGATGTCTCTTTACTAAAACACCTCTACAAGAAACATGTAATACTTCATTAGAGAGAAGATGCCAGGAGCAGACTGCAGAGTGGTGAAGAGGCCACCAGAGCCCAGGCATGAGGCTCAGAGTGGGCCCGGGCCGAGGAATGAACGAAGGAGAAGTGATAGAAGTAACTGGAGGGGCAGGAGAGAGGGCAGTAGGCAGAGGAGCTGGGTGCTGGGGGAGTTGGGAGTCAGGGGGAGAGATGGGGAACCTAATTACAGAGGAGGGAAATGCCCGCTGAAGAGACTGAGGCAATGTGTGCCAGAGTAGAGGGGCAGGAGGGGCGGAGGGTGAGAGACAGAGGTGTCAGGCAGTCTGGATTTGAAACCCCCTCCACTGTTTGTCAGCCGTGTGACTTTGGGTAAAGCGTCAGTTTCCTCATCTGTCAAATGGGGATAATAAGGCCCTTCCTCAGAGTGGGGAGTGTGCAGTGGGCAAACGTGTGTCTGGCAGAATGTCAGCTGCTGTTCTAGACCCCGAGGAGAGACCAGCCTGGACAGGACACGGGAACAAGGCGGTGACATGAAGAAGGGCTGGGGTGCGTCTGGGGACCCGCGCAGAAGACAGCGGGCCAGCAGGGAGCTAGTGAGGGGCCTGGCTGGCCCGTCTCCACTGGACTCTGAGAGAACCCACAGGCCCGTGTGCCCAAGGCGGCTGCAGAGCTGTGTGGTGGGAAGAGCTTTGAGATCCTGGGGTCCCAGTCCTGGCTCTGATGCCACCTTGCTGTGGGCCCTTGGGAAATTCCCTTCCTTTTCTGAGCTGTCCCCTGGTCTGTCAAGGAGGTGACTGGATTTACCCATCTCTAACCTCCTACCTCTGAGCCTAGAACCTTCTTCAAGTCATAGCATCTGGACATTTCCTTCCCCTACTCCCACCCAGCACTTAGAATACAGGAGCTGCTTGGAAATACTGAACCGCATGAGTGAACTAAAGGTCTTTCCTGACATCTAGGCCCAGGGACCACCCTGCATCTTCTGATCAGGCCACAGGTGGGCCATGGGTGAGGCTGCCACCTCTACATACCATCCTTTAATCTGAAAGAGGGTACAGCACCCTCACCACTCCTTTGCACCCCACTACAACCCAAGCACAAGGCTGAAAAGGAGATGCAAAACTGGTTTCTCCCTCACTTGGGAGGTGGCCTAAAAACTAAGAGGGAGGCTGAGTTGAGAGCAGAGGGCCAAGGAGCAGGTGGGATCTGAGAGCAGAGGGAAGGAGGCAGAGGAGGGGGAGGAGTGGCAGGAAGACCAGGAATAAAGGCCCCCTCCCACACCCCAGGGCACCAGCCTTAGAAGGGCCCAGGCACTGGGGTCCGCTCACTCCGTCCGGGAACAGCTGGGGAGATGGTCCTCTCTGGCCCTGAGTGAGGGGCCTTCTGCAAGAGAAGTGATCAGTGATCTGGCTATGTTCTCAACCAGATCCTGAGCACTGGTACTGGAGAGAGGAAGGAGAAAATGGTTTGAGGGACCAGTGGGGTAGTCCTGACTGGTAGGACCTCCCTGGACAGCCGCAGGATGGTGGGCACAGGAATACTGGCAGGAGACAGCCAGGCCCAGCAGGAGTGCACAGCACTGCCGGAGGCTGGAGGTGAGGTGGGGGTGGGGGCTGCGTGGGGCCGCGGCCCTGCCCCCGAGGCACTCAGGCTTACCTGCTGCTGGGCCTGGATCCTCATGTACTCGGCCCTCTGCTTGCCATGCTTGCCTTTGTCGGGGCTGCCTGCCTGGCCCTGGGCCGTCTTCAGCCTAGAGGCCCCTGGAGTCACCACCTTCATGGGGGGCACGCTGCCACCGCCGCTCTGCACGAAGAGGAACAGGGTCAGAGCTGGAGATGGGATCACACAGGCGCCCTAGGTACAGTAGGCCCTCTGAGACCTGGAGAGCCCTCCCCGGCTTCATACCCCCATCCAGGACTCAGGCCCACTCTCTGAGGCCAGGGTTAAGGCTTCCCCGCAGGGGAGAGGACGGAACCCCAGTCAGATTCCCAGAACTCCCAAGTGAGAGCTCTTTGGTGGTTTCCTTTAGTGGCACAGGGGCAGCTGGTGCCCTTCTGGGGGAATTGTTTTTAAAGTAAGGGTCCCTGGCATCATTCCCACTCCTGGCAAGGGGCTCCATCCTGGGCCCTGGAGAACATATCCGAGATTTGGGAGAGAGGTCTTTATGAAAGTGAAAGTGAAAGTCGCTCAGTTGCGGCTGACTCTTTGTGACCCCAAGGACTATACTGTCCATGGAATTCCCCAGGCCAGAATACTGGAGTGGGTAGCCTTTCCCTTCTCCAGGGGATCTTCCCAACTCAGAGACTGAATCCAGGTCTCCTGCATTGCAGGCGGATTCTTTACCAGCTGAGCCACAAGGGAAGCCCAAGAATACAGGAGTGGGTAGCCTATCCCTTCGCCAGCAGATCTTCCCAACCAAGGAATCGAACTTGGGTCTCTTGCGTTGCAGGTGGATTCTTTACCAACTGCACTATTAGGAAAGCCCAGGGGTCTTTATAATTGCCAACAAAGTAGGATTGGCAGCCCCAGGCCCACATTTTCCTTTGAATGGGAGGATAGGGGCGAAGTCTCCCTAGAGATGGACCAGTCCAGCCCCCTTGAACAACTCCAGGGACCAGGCCTGCCCAGAAGGGCTTTGGGGATCCAGAAGCGCAGGCAGAGAAACCACAGAGACAGAGAAAGTCAGACAGGAGAGGAGGAGGGGAGTGTGGGGATGGAAAAGGGGGAAAGAACTTTATTTGTTGGTTTACAGATACAGAGCAAAGGGGAGAGGCCCTGGTCCCCAACAGGGCTGGTTAGGCTGATCCCCGGGCAGGCCAGCTTCCCAGCCTGCCAGGGGCTCTGCCTGCAAACCCAGCCTGGCACCAGGCTCCCAGGAGGGCGGTGGGGCTGAGAGAGGCTAGTAGGAGGAGGGGGGCTGGCATGGTGCTCCTGCAGCCCCCGACTCCCTCCTGCTCTGAAGACAGACAGACTGGAGCGGCAGGCAGCCACCTGGGGACCAGGGGGCAGAGGTGGGGGGCTGCCAGGGGGCCCCGTGGCAGAGGCCATGCCCATCTGGCTCAGAGTGGCTTCCAGCTCCTGGAGCGTCTCCTGCAGGCTGTCCATCCGCTGGGTGATGGCAGCACACTGAGCCTTGCGCTCCCCACTGCAGGGCGGGGTGTGGTGTCCAGAGTCCTTGCGGGTCTCCTCTGGGGGGGTCTCTGCAGTGGAGGGTTCTTGGGTCCGCTCTGGGGCAGGTCCCCAAGGACTGGGGATCCCAGCTCCTCCTCTTTCTGGGCTGCAGTCGCCTGTCACCAGTGTCTTCAGGGCCACCCCTTCCTTCTCTAGCATCGGGCTGTTCCAGGCCTGGGAAGCCGCAGCCACCATCCCTGGCGGGGCTGGTGGATTATCCCGGCCCAGGAGGCCGCTGGCCAGAGTCCGGGGTCGTGGGGTGGGGGTTGTTCTAAGCCCGGGTTCCTCAAGCCTGGTCTCTGGTGGGGAAGGAGGGATGGGAGCACATTCCGTCAAGACGATCCGGGGGACAGAGAAGGGCCTCGGGCCTGTGGCAGCCTGAAGGAAGAAGAGAGATGAGGGAGGGTGTGATCCCTGTAACCAAACACCCCCGCATTGGGAGGGGGGTGCATGTGGGTGAGCCCAGTCCCTTCCTGTAGCAGATGGGGAAACTGAGGCAGGGGAGGGTCCCGACTGAGTTCACCCAACAAGTTAGAGGCAACGCTGGACTAGAACTCAGGCCTCTTTTCACCACACCCTATCGTCTCCACCTCCCAGCAAAGATGCCAATTTACTTAGAAGCACAGATGCGTGCGTGCTAAGTCACTTCAGTTGTGTTCGACTCTTTGTGGCCCTATGGACTGGTTGCCCGCCAGGCTCCTCTGTCCATGAGGATTCTCCAGGCAAGAACACTGGAGTGGGTTGCCATGCCGTCCTCCAGGGGATCTTCCCGACCCAGGGATTGAACCCGAGCTTCTTACGTGTCCTGCATTGGTAGGTGGGCTATTTACCAGTAGGGCCACCTGGAAGTCCCACTCTACATGTTTACTTCTCAGCAGCCATGTTAAATTCTGGGAGCAGGTCTCATGGTTACTGCCAGGAGTTTGCCCATCTATGCGATGGGGTAACAATGACACAAGGCTGGTGGAGGATGACATGAGCTCACGTGGGCATGTGCTTGGAACAGTGCCTGGCACGGTGTAAGTGTTTGATAGATGTTAGCTATCTGTTACATAGAACTGAATGTCCGAGACCCGCAGCCCCATGAGGGTGGAGACTGGGTGTTGGCCTCTGACCTCGGAGAACGGGTCTGACATCCTCATCTTAGGCCAGAGATTCCTCGTCCCCACCCCCTACTTCTGGAGCTTTCTCTGAGGGCTTCACAGCCACAGTGGGCAGGCTCGGCCAAGTCCTCTGCTGCACCAGCTTGGGCAAAGCTAGAGCACCCGCCTCTGTGTGAACGTCCCTGGCTCGGGCTTTTATGGGGGCACAGAGAGAGGCCCCCAATCACCCTACCACAGCTGAGTAAACTCTGGTCTAATTCTGAGCAGTCTTATACCAGGAACTGCCGCATATGCCTTCATCTTTAATCCTTTCTGTTCCCCATGAAACGGTTACTATTTTCACCACTTTACAGATGAGGAAACAGGTGTGTGAGGGGGTGTCCTGTAATTTACTCAAGGTCACTTACCCACAGCTAGCTAGTGGCAGAGCCAGGACTTGAACCCAGGAAGTCTGACTCCAAGTCCAGTGCTCTTGCCACTAAAACGAACCATGGGGAGATACGTGGGGGGCAGCAGGGACCCCCCAGCCCCCCTCCCAAGGGAACCCACCCAGCTCTGCCGCCTGCTTACCTGGATGTGGGAGGTGCAGAGTGGGAAGTCAGTGAGGGCGGCCCACGCCCACCCGGCTCCACTGCCTGCCGGCGCCTCCGGATGCAGGGGGCAGCCAGCCCGAAGGGCCAGTGGAGGGGCTCTGCCCGCTGGGCCCCTTCAGGAGCTTCCAGGGCCAGAAAGGAGTAGTGGCTGGGTGCAGCGTGCCCAGGTGCTGAGGGCACAGCTGGCCCAGTGCAGCCCTGACACACCACTCACCCCCAGACGGCTCCTTGGGCTGCTCCATGCCCATTCTCTGCCCAGCAGACAGCCTGTCTACCTGTTCACTGCCCATCTGCTCCCCCTGCCAGGGAGCCAAAGCACCACCAGGCCTCAAGCCAGGCTAGAGATCAGGTGGAAGCCAGCACTGTGGGCCCAGAGAGCCACACAAGACAGGTGACCACGTGTGTGCCTCCCCAGACCAGAGGCCCTCCTGCTCCAACCTGACTGGGCAGAGGGAGAGATGCTCAGACCACTGCCCCCCGACTCCCCCTCCCCAAGCAAGTCCCCTGGGGTGCAGACAGCAGGTCACCCGCAAATTCCCGAGAAAGAATAAAAAGGAAATAAGTGCAGCAGGACAGCAGCAAGGACTGGAGTTAGAGTGAAGGTAGAACTTCCCAATGCTGAAGGACGGAACCAGCAGCCAAGGAAGCGCATGGATTTCTTCTATTCCAAGCTCTGTGACCAGGTGGGGCCATGGGGTGGGGAGAGAGGCTGTAAATGAGCCTTCCTCCTGGGTGTCCTGGCCCCCAGCACAAGGCATAGATTCTAGGGGGAGAAACAGAGCCCCCGCCTGGCACAGGCAGCAGAGTGGGGAGATGGGGGCAGGGGCTAGGCAAGTGTTCAAGACGAAGTCAGGTTTTGAGTTGGGCCTAAAGTCATGTAGCAAGCAAGATCCAAACTCCAATCTTGGACCCAGGCAGAACCTGGGCTTCGAGCCAGACCTAAACTCTGGCTGTAGATCAGAATTAAATACTCAAGCCACCAGGGGCCAGGCTCGGAATCAAGCCTGTAAGGAAATGCAGACCCAAGGGGTCACCAGATGCCAGGCTGCTGGAGTCTCGAGAGGGAAGGAAGGGTGATGCTCCTGTGCTTGGAGCGGGGTGGTCATGGGGTGAGGCTGTGGCAGTGGCGGGACTCGGGCACGTGACACATTCTGGCGGGTTAGCGTGAGAAGTGAGGAGAGGAAGCGTGGAGGCACAGGCAGAGAGAGCGCTGTGAGAGGTGGGGGGCAGCCCGTTACCTTCCATGTGGGGCCCGGGGCTGAGCCCCTGGGGGGGCCCAGGTCCGGGGGGGACAGCAAGGTGGGGATCAGCTGGCGGCGGGGCGTGGGGGGGAGGGGAGACACTGAGCTTCTCTCAAACACCTGGGGAGCAGAAGGTGGGGGCAGGTTTGGAGGAGGAGGTACAGGAAGGAGGGGTGGCCTGGGCGGGCACAGGGACCCTAGCCTCAGTCCTTGACCCCTCATCATGGCCACTGGTCACTCTGCCCTGCGAGTTATCTCTTCCCGGAGGCCCTGGTGGTCCAGGTCTCCAGCCTCTCGGGGAGGGGCGCTGAGAACACTTGAGTCTGGGGGACTTACAGCAGTGAGAGGGGCTCAAGGCACACGGGTGGAGGCTGTTAGAGCTTCGTTCTCAGAATACTAGGGGACGGGGTCGCAGAGCAGAGGAGGTGTCAGGGCAGTAGGGGGTCTCCGAGATTGCAATAAAAAACTCAAACATGCAGGGAGGGACTTACACCCCCTCCCCCATTACAGTGGAGAAGAAACCGGGTCAAGAAGGACAGAGGCCGGAACCAGCCTCAGTGGGGAGCCGGGAATCCAGCCCCTCATCCTAGCCTGAGCACCCCACCCTGAGATCCACATGGTGGGGAAAGGGGGGGCGCCTGGCTGATGACCTGGGGACCCCTGACCCACCTCCAGCTCTGCGATGATGCGGTCCTCATCGTCCTCATCCTTGATGGCAGAGGCCATGATTGGGGGCGTGGAGGCCGGGCGGGCCACCTCGGACACAGTCCGGCGCAGCTTCACCTGGGGCTTCTGTACCTCCAGCTCCTCGGATTCGGCCTTCTGCAAGGCCCGGGCCTCATTAAACCAGGCTCTCTCTGCCTCCAGCCAGCTCACCTCCTAGGTCCTATCCCTTCCAGACCATCTCCCACCTGCCCACCCAGCTCCGCATCATCTACCAGGCCCCTTCCCATGGAGGAAGCACAAGCCAGAAGCAGGGTCGCCACCAGCCAGCCTCCTTTTTTCCTTCCACTTCCTCTGAGGGAGGGGACCACTCCAGAGGGTCTCCAGAGGTCCTCTCAGGCATTCCTCCCACTCAACCCCATGTACCTGTCCCCTATACAAGGTGGGGGGTGGTACCTTGATGAAGGCCGAATCCTTCTTGCTGGTGACCACGACCTCTCCAGTGCGTGTGGTGGTCAGACCATGGGAGGAGGGGAAGCTCCGGCGGGGAGGGGGTGGCGGTGGGGACTTGGAGGGCTTCTCAGTGCGGTATCGGGGCACTGTCAGCTCATCTGCGGGCAGCCAAAGGGCTGGGGGTCAGGGGACCCATAACCCTGGAGTCTGTGCGCCACATCTGACCCCAAGGTTAGGGTAAACCTGGCTTCCTCCTCCAGGGAGGAGGAGAGGGGAAATCTCAGGGAAGGGACACAGGCCCCCTCCTCCTCTTCTACATCCCTGTGCGATCCAGCCCCAAGCCCTGTCACTCTTCCGCTTACAGCACTCATCCCTTCTACTCAGAGCCTGGTCCAGGGAACAACAGCGCTGGCCACCCCTGGGAGCTTGTTGGAAATGCAGAAGCTCAGGCCCAGCCCGAGCTGCTGAGTCAGAATCCATGTGCCAGCAGACCCTGGGTGATTTCACATGCACATTCAAGTTTGAGAATCGCTACTCTAATCCACCACCTTCCCGCCCACCCCTCAGCTCCGCCCTGGCACAGATCTTCATCCTTCCTCCATCAAGAGAGAGTAGTTAGTACTATTGCAAGAGTCTGACCCTGCCCACCAGGCTCTCCCTGCCCCCAGTTCTTCCTTTGATCCCTCAGTGATTCCCCACAACCCCAAACCTCTGTGCCTGCCAACCTTTCAGCTTCAGCTCTGCTTGCTACTCTCGGGCCTGGACCCAGCTGAGCAACACCAAACACATACCTCCAGGCATTGGTACATGATGTTTCTCCCTGGAATGCCCTCTCTCACTGGCCAGGGAAATGCAAGACTCCAGTGAAAAGCCCCCTCCCATGGGAAGGACTTCCTGCCCTCTCAGGGTCTCCTGTAGAACAGCATTTAGCACCTGCCTCCTATTTCTGGTTTACACACTGGGTATGGCCTGGGACAGATTACTTAACCACATTGAGCCTTAGTGTCCTCATCTGTAAAATGGGAATAATTACTGCATCCACCTTCTGGACTTGTTGCAAAATTATAAAAATTAATACATAGAAAGCATTTGGGGTTGTTCTTGCCACACAGTAAGTGCCTGATAAACACAGATGTTAGTATTATTCTCCTACTACATTTTAAGCTCCTTGAAAGTAGTCATCTCCTTATCCCTAGCACCTAGCATATGTGTGCGTGCACACTAAGTCACTTCAATTGTGTCTGACTCTTTGCAACCCTGTGGACCGTAGCCCGCCAAGCTCCTCTATCTGTGGGATTCTCCAGGTAAGAATACTGGAGTAGGTTGCCATGCCCTTCTCCAGGGGATCTTCTGGACCCAGGGATCGAACCTGTGTCTCTTATGTCTTCTGCACTGGCAGGCGGGTTCTTTACCACTAGCGCCACGGGGAAAGCCCTAGCACACAATGGGCACTTAACAAATATACAAGTGGCAAGAATGAATAAATGAATGAGTGACATCTGCTGTTTCCTACTTGGGTTTCTGCTTCCCCTATGAGCTCACAGGCTTGGGGAGCACAGGAACCCCGTCTGCATCCCTCAGGGCTGCACCCCATCTCAGCACAGCCTGGCTCCTGCCACACATGCTTGGACAAAACGTGCAGGGGGACGACCCTCTGCCTGAACTTTCTCATCCTCCCAGTGTGGTCCTCTCAGCAGCTGTGGGAAAATCCCTGGATGCGGTCCAGCACTATCCCATCCGTCTCAGTCTTTCCTGAGTGGCCAAGGGTCAGGCCAGCACCCCGCTTCTCTAATAGCCCACCCACAAAAATTTTCACTCCCAAGCTCCACCCTCATCAACCTGAGAGTTCCTGAGGCTGGGGCTCCCCTCCTCTGGGCTCTTTGCAACCCCCTACCTGCCCCATACCTGAACCTCTCCTCCCACTGGGCTCCGTTCGGGGGGCTGCCTTCTGGCCGTGGGGGGTCTTGGGGGGTTTGTGGTCCGGGGTGGGGGCTGGGCCTGGGTGGGCCTTGCTCGCACAGTCTAGGTCAGGGATGGCCTTCAGCAGCTCCGCCTGTGTCTCCTCCAGTAGCCGGTTGATGTCCTTGGTGCTGTACTGGGTCAGGGCTGCCCGCTTCTCCTCCCAGTCCCGCTCAGCAGCCTTGAGAGGAGGGCCAACAGTCAGCACTGAAGCAGCTGCCCTGCTCCTGGACTTCTGGGGCCTCAGCCACACATGCAAGGAATGCAAAGAAAGCCTCCCATTTGATCCGAGCCTCGGGCTTCTCTTGAGTATTACATGCCTTTGCTGCGAGCCTGGAATGCCACCTTCATAACCAAGTACTCTCAGGAGAAATTTAGACCTGCTTTTAGACATTCTATTCTGTTTCATTGAGCACATAATCTTTTCTTGTACTGCCTTGATTATCACAGGTTTATGATATGCTTTCCTGCCTAGCAGGACTGATGTCACCCTCAGTATGCTTCTCAGATTGCCTTGTCCCCCAGGAACAAGTCCCACGTGTCGGCACTGGCCAACGTAGGTCGGTGGTGAGAATGCGTGAGCCTAGCCCCAGCCCCCCTATCCCGGGCCCAGCACCTCAACAGACACAGCCTTGTCCATGCTTCTCTTCCCAGGAGTATCCAGGCCTTTGGTGGGGTTGCCCGCCTTGGGGGCTGGAGGGGCCCCCTCGGTTGGCCCACTCAGCTCATGGAGGTTCAGCGGAGGGCTAGGGGGTGGCATTTCGAAGTCTAAGCTCTTGTTGAAGTCCGTCTCGGCCGTCATCTTCTTGGGGGACTGACTCAGGAGGTTGCTTGGGGGTGGCCACACACCCTCGTCCACTTGCCTGGGGTGGGAGAGTTGGGAGCAGCTGTGAGGTCAGCAGGGTCGTGGCTCCCTGGGAGGGAAGCCTGGCATGGAGGAGGCGGGGTGTGAGGGGGGCTCTGGGATCTTGCCGGACAGATGGAAGGGCCTGGGGAGGGGTGACTGCATCTGGGAAATGGGAGAGCCAAGCCTGCAACATGCAAAAGGTAACAGGTCAAAGTGCAGAGCCAGTCAGCACACCGCTGACCTCTGCGGGGAGTCGGGATAAGGGATCTGGGCCCGGTGTGTGACCCCATGGGAAATCGCAGGTCAGAGATAGGAGGTCAGGGATAGAATGACCTTCGGATCTGGGCCAGGGTGTCCGTGACCCCCCGGCACCGCTTGAGTAGCCCATCCAGGCGCTGGGGCTCCTCCTTCAGGAACTTCACTGCCTCCACCTCCACACGCAGCACTACCCGCATCTTGCTTTGCAGGCCTGGGAAGTGAGCTGAGGCGAAGGGAAGGAGTGAGCGGGAGGAGGGAGCAGCTCTGGACAGCTGGGAGGACAGGCAGTGGGGTGGGGGTGCAATGCCTGGGGTGGGGCTGGGGGTGCCCCCAGGCTCACCCTTGAGTTCAGTCAGTGTCTCCCCGAGCTGCTTCAGCAGCAGCGCCTTCTCTTCCAGCTCGGGCCCGGGCACCAGTCGGTGGTTGTGGGACACATCCCTCTGGATCTTCTCCACCGACTTCTCCAGGTCACTGCAGTCACAGAAAGACCTTTTCAGCCCCTCTGGCCCCAGCCCAGCCCCCTGAAACTGAACAGCTGGAAACAAATCAGGCCACTGGTCAGATCAAAATTAAAAGCCATCCACCAGGCCACAAGCCAAAGTGAAATCAGAAAGCCAGACCTCAGAGATGAGACTTCAGAAACACTCTGTAACAGGTGCCCCAGGTCCCTGTGTTGAAGTTCTCATCTTTAGCAGAATCAGCCAGAATCTCCCTCCCTAGGACTCACACCCTCTGATTCTCATTAGCCAAGGACACAGCAGAGAAATTGGCAGCTTTTCAAAGAACTGGAGGCAGGTGTGTGTGCTTTTTTGGGGAGGCGTCTACCTTTTCTCAAATGATCCAGACACTCAGCCTCTTTCCTCAATGACAAAGCTGCTTCCTATTTTCAGATGGCTTATGCTGAGCTTGTGTCATTTTAACACCCTACATCTTTCTGAAATGTAAATCAGACCAAGTCACCACCGCCTGTGTTGAACCCGAAATGGATCTCGACATTCTGAGGCTAAAATCCAAACTCTTTAAGTGCAGCCACAAAGGGCATGGGGGTAGTAGCTGAAAATTTGGGTCTGGAGTCAGACAGGTCCACATTCCAACCCACACTCTGCCTGACCCAGAAGAGATCTTGGAGAAGTTACCGACTGTCTCCAGATCTCAGCTTCCTTATCCCCAAAAAATGGGGATGGTAAGAGTTCCTCCCTCCTGGGGCCACTATGAGGATTAAATGAGCTGAAGAGCAATTAAATGAGCTAATGCATGGGGTCAGTCCCTGGGGGCTGCTCTTATTTCCTCTCTAGCCACATCCACTTCCTCCCCATCTGGTTTGCTTCTATTTCGAACCAGCCAGAATCTCCCTGAGGTCCTTGTATGTGCTGCTCTCCCTGTTGGTCATTCTTGTTTGCCATGCTAGGTCTCCTTGCGGCATGCAGGCTTAGTTGCATTGACCAAGGATCAAGCCCAGGCCCCCTGCATTAGGAGCGTGGACCTTATCCACAGGACCACCAGGAAAGTCCCTCTCCCTGGACTTCTATAATGCCATTTCCTCTGCCCGGAACACTCCATTACCACTACCTCCCCACCCCCCCACCCCACCCCCCCGCACACATGTGACTAACTCCCACTCATTCCCAGGTCCCAATGGGAAACTCTCCCCTTACGCTTGGTGTTGGGGGGTCTGCTTCCTGCCTGGAGCTCCTGTTTGCTGGGCTAAGCAGCTCTAGGCAGAAAATAAGATACCCTGTCTCTCTGATTCATCTCTGATTCCCAGCACCTGGCATAGTGCCTGCAGCAGAACAGAGGTCTGGTAAGTAATTATGGAAGGAATGAATAAGTGAAAGAAGGAATTACTGCTCAGGTAGGTCATCCCAGTCCTGCACCTGAGTCACTGATATCCCTGACCCACACGCAGGATGTCACATACATTCCTGTCAAATCCCATCTGTTGGAAATCAGCTCAACAATCCAGGGAGGAACAACTTTTGAATCTCAGTTCTACCATCCAACAGATTTGCTCCCCCTCAAAGCTCTGTGTCATCAGCAAATCTTATCAGCATGCTTTATATATCTTCATCCAACTAGTGGGTGAAAAAACAGACCACACTGGAGCCAAGGCCAAAATCCTGTGCGTCAGCACTACCAGTTAAAGAGGGATCTTGTACTAAGTGCCTACAGCGTGCCAGGCGCACATTCAGCCCCTCACTTTATCCTCACAACAAATCCTGGGAGTGGGAACCATTATTACCTCCAGTTTACATACAAATAGTAGCTCAGAGTAAGAAATAGAGGAAAACAATAGAATGGGAAAGACTAGAGATCTCTCCAAGAAAACTGGAGATACCAAAGGAACATTTCATGCAAAGATGGACACAATAAAAGACAGAAACAGCAAAGACCTAACAGAAGTAAAAGAGATTAACAAGAGGTGGCAAGAATACACAGAAGAATTATACATAAAAGCCTTAATGACCCAGATAACCATGATGGTGTGGGCACTCACCTAGAGCCAGACACCCTGGAGTGCAAAGTCAAGTGCGTCTTAGGAAGCATTACTATGAACAAAGCTAGTGTAACAAATAGCTCCAGTTGGGCTCTTTCAAATTCTAAAAGATGATGCTGTTAAAGTGCTGCACTCAATATGCCAGCAAATTTGGAAGACTCACCAGTGGCCACAGGGCTGGGAAAGGTCAGTTTTCACTCTAATTCCAAAGAAAGACAATGCCAAAGAATTTTCACACTGCTGTATGATTGAGCTCATTTCACATGCTAGCAAAGTTATGCTCAAAATCCTTCATGCTAGACGTCAACAGTACATGAACCGAGAACTTCCAGATAAAAGGTAAAGGAACCAGAGATCAAACTGCCAACATCCACTGCATTATAGAAAAAGCAAGGGAATTAAAAAAAAATCTACTTCTGCTTCATTAACTACACTATAGCCTTTGATTGCGTGGATCACAACAAACTGTGGAAAATTCTTAAAGAGATGAGAATACCAGACCACCTTACCTGTCTCCTGAGAAACCTGTATTCAGGCCAAGAAGAAACAGTTAGAACTGGACATGGAACAATGGACTGGTTCAAAATTGGGAAAGGACTACATCAAGGCTGTATACTATCACCCCACTTATTTAACTTACTTGCAGAGTATACATCATGTAAAATGTTGGGTTGGGTGAATCACAAGCTGGAATCAAGATTTCTGAGAGAAATACCAACACCTCAGATATGCAGATGATACCACACTAATGGCAGAAAGTGAAGAGCCTCTTGATGAGGGTAAAAGAGGACAGTGCAAAGTGAAAGTCACTCAGTCATGTCCGACTCTCTGCAACCCCCTGGACTATAACAGTCCATAGAATTCTCCAGGGCAAAATACTGGAGTGGGTACCCTTTCCTTTCTCCAGAGTATCTTCCCAACACAGGGACCAAATCCAGGTTTTCCACATTGAAGGTGGATTCTTTACCAGCTGAGCTATCAGGGAATCCCTTGATAGAGAGTGAAAAAGCTGGCTTAAAACTCAACATTCAAAAAACTAAGATCATGGCACCTGGTCCCATCACTTCATGGCAAATAGATGGAGAAAAAGTGGAAACAGTGACAGACTTTATTTTCTTGGCTCCAAAATCATTGCGGATGGTGACTGCAGCCATGAAATTAAAAGATGCTTGCTCCTTGGAAGAAAAGCTATGACAAACCTAGACAGCATATTTAAAAACAGAGACATTATTTTGCCAAGAAAGGTCCGTATAGTCAAAGCTATGGTTGTTCCAGTAGTCACATATGGATGTGAGAGTTGAACCATAAAGAAGGCTGAGCATGGAAGAATTGATGCTTTTGAACTGTGGTATTGGAGAAGACTTTTG
Organism: Bubalus bubalis; assembly: GCF_019923935.1. Taxonomy (NCBI): domain Eukaryota; kingdom Metazoa; phylum Chordata; class Mammalia; order Artiodactyla; family Bovidae; genus Bubalus; species Bubalus bubalis. Next base: position 23,909,175 of record NC_059159.1, on the reverse strand, counting down.
AGAGTCCTTTAGACTGCAAGGAGATCAAACCAGTCAATCCTAAAGGAAATCAATCCTGAATATTCATTGGCAGGACAGATGCTGAAGCTGAAGCTCCAGTCCTTTGGCCACCTGATGCAAAGAACCTACTCAATGGAAGAGGCCCTGATGTTGGGAAAGATTGAGGGCAGGAGGAGAAGGGGACAACAGAGGATGAGATGGTTGGATTGCATCACCGACTCAATGGACATGAGTTTGTGCAAACTCCAGGAGATGGTGAAAGACAGAGAAACCTGATGTGCTGCATATGGGGTCACAAAGAGTCAGACACAACTTAGCAACTAAACAACAACAAGTAGCTCAGATACTAAACTACATTCCCCAGCCTCCTTTGCATGTAGAAGTGCCATTCAAATAAGATCTAGCCAATGGAATATGAGTGAAAGTGGTACATGCTGTTTCCAGGTCTGGCTTCCTAAAATCCTGCCATGCAGGCTCCTCCGCACTCGTTTCCCCTTCCTGTTGGCTGAAAATGACCCTGTGGGTAATCTTGGAAGGCACATATTGAAGACGTGCCTTATTGGAAGGCATTAGCCTGGGTCCCTGAGTGACTGCAGGGAGGAAAGCCACTAAGCCCCCCTTAGGCTCAATTAGCACCTCAGTCTTCTGATCGTGCACTCTGCCAAAGTTTGGGGGCCCATAACCTGAGCAGGCTCTGTAAGAAAGTCCAAACCAGCGCAAGTCTAGACATTGGGATCAGAAAGTGGTGGGGCTTTCCAGACCCAGCTTTAGTTCTGAAACAGTTGAGAGGTGAGGATCAGGGCAGAACCAGCTACAAAATGTGGGGTGGCCCAAAGCAAAATAAAGATTTTGCCCCTAGTATAAAAATTAAGAATTTCAAGATAATGACAGCAGAGCATTGAACCAAGTACGGGCCCTCACAAGCATGGGGCCCTGTGTGAATAACGGGTCACATGCCTATAAAGTTGGTGCTGGGCTGGGCCATGTTACACTCCAAAGGTCAAAGGTCTCAGTCAGTGGAGGCTGCCTCTAAGGGCAACATCTAGACAATGTGCTTGGCTAGAGCTACACGTGAGTAAACCAAGCTGAGTGGAGCACAGAATCAGCTGTAACTTCCAGCAAGATGCCAGGGCAAAGTAGAGTGAAGCCGAGGAAGTGGACAGAGGCTGGTAAGCTAAGGCGGGGGTAAGGATGGGCCAGCAGGCCCATCCAATGCCCGGGGAGACTATGGAAATTAGGCAGGGAGGCCCCTCCCAGTCAAGCCAAAGCCACTGCAGCACCAGTCCAGATTCCACCCAAAAAGCCACCTTCGAAGTAGATGGAGAACCCTGCCAGAAGCTAGGTATCAGCCCCCAAGCTCTCTAAAGTGAGCAGTCAGAGCAATGGGTTTGATAGCAGGGCAACCCATATAGAGACTGTGTATTCCTGGAGAACTGAGGCCCCAGGAAGCTGAGGACCAGACACTCATATGACAGGAGCATAAATACATTCTTTCATCCTTCCTGCCTCCTCTGTACTTTTATATTTCCTTTTATTTTCCTTTAATGTCTCAGTACAGTTCCCTTTGAAAATTGCAATCCAGTTCCTCTGTGCTGAATAAAAAAGGGGGAAAAGAGGGCAGGTAAGTTAGGTAAATGGAATTCCCTGGGGGTGGGGGGGGGCGGGTGGTAGCCATCCATCTACTTGGAGACCTGACCGGAGCTCTCACTCAGCTTTCACAGCAGGGGGGATGCAGTTGACTGCCACACCAGCTTATTTCCAAGTGGGATGGCCCCTTCTTTCATCTCAACCACAAGGGGTCATGGGAATCTTGCCCTGTGCGTCACTGAAATGCACATGGACCTCCAGGCTGTGTGGGCTCGAGGCTGAGGAGCAGCGACCCTTCTCAAGGAGCCCCTTGCAAGTGATACAACCAATTATGACTTTGGTGAGGAAGCCGGGTTCCTCTGAGCAGTCTTCCTTGGTTCTGAGTAGTTGACCCGTAGGAGCCAAAGCCCCCTCTGGGAAGAATTGTGAAAAGCTTAACCTTGAAAGCTGAAGCACGGAGAAGGGCAGAAACTGCTCTGATCGCCCAGCTGCTCAGAGCTGGAGCTGGAGCTCGGGGCCCTCATGCCCTGTGCTGCCAAGAGGGAGACCAGGCAGAGGAGCAGGGTCTCTGTCTCAGACCCAGGGACTGACCAGGGAAAGCTGCAGGGGGCTGGAGCTGCTCACTCAGTGGATGGACAGCGGAAGGCAGCCTCTCCTTGCAATGATGCCAGACAATCGAATCTTGGCCAGACAGCTATTTACTAAATTTGGATCAGAGGACTGTCTTCTGTTAACCCTTCCATGTCTAAGTCTTTGGGGGCGGGGTGTTCTCTGTTCCTGGAGCCCTGTTTCAGCAGCAGTAGGAGGGGAGGAGGGTTCTCCTTGGCTGTATCTGGTCTAAGAGCTGGTGAGGGTGGCAACGGTGACCAAGCTGGCCCACCGGAACACTCTACTCGAGGATCAGTATGCAAGGATCACAGGCCAGAACGAAAGCAGGCAGAGGACAGAAGTGAAATCGGGCATCTGGAAACATGAGAGTAAGGCTGCAGGCGACAGGGAAGCCAGATCTTGGACCATTAGGGAGTAAGACCACAGCAAAAGCAGGCATCAAGCCAGAATAAAAGAAAATAGGACTCCTGCCAGATGGTCAAAGGTTTGTGGGTCACAGAGACATCAGACCACAGAGGAGATGAAAATCAGGCTTCAGAACAGAGCCACGTCACCTGGGAGTCAGAAAGAAGGGAGTTGCGCCTCCCCGTGTCGGACACGACTGAAGTGACTTAGCAGCAGCAGTGATCCCAGGTTGCGGGCCACCGAGGCCGCACTCCCAGCCCTCCCCGCAGCCGCTGCGCCCAGCCTCACTTGAGCTGCTGGGTAATGAGCTCCTCGTCGTTGAGGTAGCGCAGCCGCTCCTCCTCCACCAGGGTGCGCTGCCGCTGCAGCGGGTCCTCCTGCCGCCGCGCCGCCTCCGACACGCGCATGCTCAGCTCCGCCTCCGTGCCCTTCAGCAGCGCGCGCAGCGACTCCAGGTTTTGTAGCTGCGGGACGCAGATGGGCCGGTGGACGGGGGTGGGAGAGAATGGAGGCGCGCTGCGGGGAGAGGGCTGGGAGGAGGCGGGCAGAGGACAGCCCGACCGCGGGGCGAACTCCACGGACGATACTGTTGCTCGGCTGCGGCCGTGAGCATCAGCGAAAGGGTGGGGTGGTAGGGGTCACAGGCCGAGGGTTACTTTCTGGGGAAGCATAGAGGCAGGAGAATGGCTTGGGGATGGTGGAGGGAGACAGGAGTGCCAAGTTGGGCAGTGCGGAAGGTGCGGCTGCTTGGCTGTGGCAGTTAGCTGCAGCGAAGGGGTCGGGGGAAGAGGACAAGGTTTCTGGGGAAATATAGAGGCCGGAGAATGGGGTAAGGGATATATGAGGGCCAGAGATGACCCTAACAGGGCCCTGCCCACCTTGGGACTGCAGGGCTGTGGCTTCGATGAAGGACTCAAGCACTGTGGTTTGACAGAGTTTCCTTGGCTGGGACCGGAACATAACTAACACTTGAACCTAGTTCTAAGGCCGAGTTGAGGCAATGGTGGGGGTAGCCGAGATCTTACCCATTGCCCAGATGGCAACTCTCTGCCCCTTCTCCAGCCTGTCTCTACTCATTATTCTCACCTGATGGGCCCTGGGGCACTCTCGAGGAGCGGGCACAGGGATGCCAGGCTCCTGACTGGTAGGACCATCTGCTAAGCAGGTCAGGCTGGGGAAGGCTATATGGGCTCAGGAAGGTAGCCCTGAGGGGATCTGGGGGAAAGGCTTCCGCCCAAGGGAGGGGAGGGGGGAAAAGAATGGGAGAAGGGAAGGGGCTGGGACTGCTCTGAGGGATACTGACAGGAGGAGGGGGCTCAGTAGGGTACGCTGGGGCTCCAGGAGGGCGGGAAGGATTCAGGGAAAGGGAAAGAGGGCACGCTGAGGGGGACACGGGCCAGGGGTGGTGGCTTGGTGAGGGAACAGAGATTCAGCGAGGTGACGGGAGTTCGAGGAAGGTTTCGGAGAGCAGCCCAGTAAACGGCGAGGGACTCGGGATAGGGCAGACTCTAGGGAAGGAGTTTCGGCAAGTAGGTGGGTTCTGATAGGGCGGGGTTTGAGGGGGCGGGGCCCCGGAGAGGTGGTGGTACCTGGAGCTTTCGCAATTGCTGAAGCTGGCTGCGCAGGTCATTCGTGCTGTTTTGTAGGCCACGCAGGTGCAGCTGCATCTGCAAACGGTTGATGGCAGTGGGCTGCCCCGCAGGGGTGCTGCTGGCCGGAGGCGGGGGAGGGCCGGACACTGGGGTGGCCCCGCTGCTCCGGCTGCCTGACCCACAGGCTGCAGACAGGGACCACAAAGATGGGAGAAAGGGAATAAATCGTGAGCTGGGAGAGATCGGGGTAAGTTCTTTCCCACTCGTGGCCCCACAGAGTACCCAGGGAGAAGCGTGGCTCTGGCTCCCTGCCCCAACCAGTGGTCGTCAGCCTTTCTGAGGGGAGCAAAGCACCAGGCGAGACATCTTGGGCTAAGGTGACTACTCATTTACCCATTGAAGCCTGGTGTTGTAGCCCCTTTACAGACTAGGAAAAGACCAGAGAGGCTAAGAGAGGGCAAGCACCTCTGGGGGAGGGAGAAAGGGTCACTCACGTGCTGAGGGGGTGGCTGCTCCATCGGAGCCTTCGATCTTCTCACTGTGGTACAGGGAAAAGATGGCCATCATGGGTCCAGGCTGGCCCCAACCGTCAAAGCTGGGTAAGACTTTAACGTAAACTCCTCCAGTCCCCTGGTCTCAGGACGGAGTCCCCAAGAAAGGAAGGGATTCACCCCCAGCACCATGATGAGACATGGGCAGAGCTGAGCCCAGGGCTCTTGCTGCTCACTTTCCCTTCCTCTTGCCCCAACCACAGGCCTTTGGCAGTGGTGTTGGGAAAAGAACCTCACCTGGGGGTCTCAGGCTCCGAACCTCGCAGTAGGGCACTCTGCACCAGGCCTGTGAGGCTGGCAATTTGCTTCTCCATGGCCTCCATGCGCTCCCTAGGGAAGACAGTAGCCTTGATCAACCCCATCTCTGGGCATGGGGTCCCTCCTGCCCAGCCCCCCTCTCCTAAGATTGATAATTAGAGGAAAACCATTTCCTCCTCAGCACACAGACAATTCAAAGGGCCTCAACACCTAAGGATCAAGTCTATAGCCCTCCCACACACATAACTTTGGAAATGCCCTTCCCCATTTGACAGTCACCCTCTCCCTCTCCAGATTCATCTCTCGTCACTAGCTCCCTAATGGGCCCCACCCAGGGCTCTCTGGACCTCTGCACATGTATTCCCCTTGCTAGACACGCCCTTCTCCCTTCCTCTTCTCTGAAGTCATCCCAGAGTACCCAACTGCCTTAGGAGTACACCCTCCCAAGGGAAGAACAAGTTTTTTTTGTTTGTTTGTTTTTTTTTTTTTCACTGTGTCTCCCCCACTAGACAGGGCAGGAGCTGGGTTTGCCCAATTTGGCATAAACAGTGCCCAGTGCAGTGCCTGGCACACAGGCCACAAGAAAGCTATGTGAATGTATCATTTCTCCTCACCTCTCAGTGGTGCTGCTTGAGGGCAGAGGAGGGCAGGTCAGTGCCATGGTTACCTCCTCCAGCCTTGCACCCTTAGCAAGAAGCTGGATGATAGGCAAGAGTTCCCCAGCTCGGAGGCTACTTAAAGAAATGTGCCCCTCTCATCCCCACTTCTTACAAGCACCCCCTCCCCAGTGGACTTCAGCCGGCCTTGTGCTGGACAGCTCTCATGGTGGCACTTTTCGTGCCTGAGCAGGAAAGGCATTAAATAAAGAGTTCTGCTTCAGCCTCAACTCTAGTTGGGGAAACTAAGGCTCAGGGACCAGATGCAAACCCAGGTCTCCAGGCCCCTTGTCTGGGGCCCTCTCATCCATCCCTTGGGGCTGGCAGATGAAATGCCTGCCCTGCCGCAGCCAAGATACTCTGGTGACCCCTCAAGGATACTCCGGGTCTAGAAGGACTCCCGGGTCTCAGACAGACTCTGCCGTCTCCCCTCTCCCCACCGCACCCGCGCAGCCCCGAGCCTCGCTAGCTCCCTCACCTGGTTTCAGTGTCCTTGGCTGGCGCAGGCGGCCCGAACCCAACGAGCGGGCGCTCCCCAGGCCCGGGGAAGAGCTCGGGAGGGGGCGCTCCGGCCGTCGAGGAGCCCCCGGTGCTGCGGGTCTTGCCTCCGGGGCTCTCGGCGAAGACCGACGAGGAGCCCGAGTCTTTGCGGAAGGACTGGCGCACCGGCGAGCCGCGGCTGGGCGGCCCCGAGTAGGGGCTGTGCGGCGGCGGGGGCCCGCCGGGGGGCGCGGTCACGTCGGCCAGCTTCTGCGGCGACGAGGGCGGCAGGCGGAAGCCGTAGCCGTCGCCGTAGAGCGGGCCACCGCCCGCTGCCTTGTACAGCGAGTCCTCCAGGTCGGACTGCAGCGCGGCGGCCGAGTAGGTGCTGAGCGAGCGCACCGAGCCGCGCTTGTACAGGCCTCCGGCGCCCGGGTAGGCGAACGGGTCGCCGGCGGCCGCGGCCAGGCTCAGGCGGCCCTCGTGAAGCAGCCCGTAGGGGTCGGCGTAGAGGCCCTCGCCCTTCACCAGCACCATGCCGCCCGCCTTGCCCGCCAGGTCCTCGTCCGGCTTCACATCGCGCCGCTCCAGGATGGCGCTGGGGCTCGGGCTAACTCCCGGGGCTGCGGGGGCGCCTCCCAGCCGCTCAGCCGCGTGGTGCACCGGGCTGCCGGCGTAGGAGGGCGGGCGCCCCCCGGCGTACGAGAGGCGCGAGCGCGACGGCGAGCCCGACGGCAGCCCCGATGGTAGCCCCGGCGGCGGCGAGCCTGAGGCCAGGTGTGGCGCCGGCGACAGGTTGTTGAGGCGCCGCGTGGGCGACGACTCCCGCGACGCATACACCATCTCTCTCTGTGCAGAAGACAATCCCGGAACCCCACGAGCCGGTCACAAAGGGGATCCCTTGCCTCCTGCTTAAGGAGCCAGCAGCTCCTCCCGCCCTCGAGACGCTGAGGAAGTCCCTTCTGTTCTCTGCCTTCCCACCCTCCTACTGCATCTTCGACCCCTTTCCCGTCAGGGCTCCCAGGACGGAGGAAGAAGTGGCAGAGGGCCAGGCAACAGAGAGAGGAGCAATCTCCAGCTCACCCCATGGTGGGGGATGGAAAGCAAAGAAGGAAGGGGCGGTTCCTGAGAAAGGTCTCCTAGGATATTTAGAGGCAGATTTGAGAAATCCTGATCTGACCAGAGGGAAAGTGGCAGATGAGGGGAGGGACACCTCCAGGACTCCACAGTTAATGAAGGCCATCCTCTGCTTCAGCCTCCACGTTCCCTTCTCCAAAGCTGGCCCTGGTCCCTGGTGACAAGTGTCTAGACTGCTCCTGGACCCATCTGCCCAACCTCCTCCATGCCCTGGGCCACCCCAGCCATACCCGAAGGTCCCCGTTGGTAAGGTGTGAGCCAGGGAAAGCGGCGTAGAGTGGCTCCTTCCTATAGATCTTGATAATACTGCGATCCTGGATGTCCCTGGGGGGAGGAAGGGGTGCAGAGGGTCACCATCCCCCAGCCCTGCGATGAGAGGGGGCACCTCCAGGCAAAGGGGAGAGGGGTGGCAAGAGGGGCCGCAAGCTCCAACCCCTTAACTCCTTGCTCAGTGGATCTCAGGCTGCCTGCCACCAACACACAACCAGCATCTTCTACCCCGTTTACCTCGGCCTCACGAACTGTTTTAGTTTAGCTCAAGCCAAGGCCAACCAGCAGGGGTGGATGAGTTAAAGGGAAGGCGGTGGGGCCGAGATGACCGAAGAAGGGGCGGGGTGGTAGGGCTCCGGGAAGAGAGGTAAAAGGGGCTGAGGCTAGGTGAGGAGGCAGCTGGGGAATGACCTGTGGATTCGAACCCCCCTCGGAGGCAGAGTAACGGGGAGCCCACCCCATTCCCCCCGGGGCCACGCCCACCGGACGTCCTCCAGCTCGTAGAAGACGTTGCGAGCCTCATCTTTGATAAGGATGGCTGTGTTGGGCGACTTCAGCATGCCCATGGTGAGCTTCTGCGGGAACATGTGCGCGATGAGTGCGTGCAGCGTGTCCAGGCTGCTAACCTCGTGCGTGATGTGCACGCGCCGAGTCTCCTCCCCGAACTGCAGGAACAGCACCCCTGCAAAGGAGACGCCACCCTTGGTGTCAGGGCCGCCACCGCCACCACGCCGGCGGTTCGGGGAGCCTTCGGGAGTCCCGCTGGTCCCGCAGAGGCAGGGTCTGAGGCCGGACGCCGCCCCGGAGTGCAGATGCACCCAGGCACTCCTCATGCTGCCGGCCTCTCAAGGCACCCCAGGCAGGTTGGAGTCCGGGCGAAGAAATGGAATTGCGGGCCGGAGCAGTTGGGGCAGAAACTGAGAGTGAGGGGGAGAGATGAGGGAAGCGGGGAATGAAGGAAAGGGGGGCTGCTGAAGCGGGTGGGAGAGGGGAGGCTTAGAGAGGGAGAGGGACAGGGAAGGGGGTGCGGAGGCAGAGAGAAGTGAGGGAAGAGAGGTGGAGAAGGCGGGTGAGAGAGCAGCTGAGGAGGGAGAGGCCCTGAGGGGAGGAGATTGGAGGAGGAGGGGTGGGCGGGAAGATGGGGATGGGGGAGGGGAGCCAGCGTCTTCCTAGAAAGGTGGTTGAGGAGAGATGAAGCGGTCAAGGGGAGGGAGAGGATGCCGGGATGAGCAGAACAGAGGGAGGAGCCAGTGGCCAGGAGGGAAGATGGACAGGCAGTACCTGGTGAGCGCAGCTTGGTCTGGCTGGCTGAGCGGGAGAGGGGCAGGCTCTGTCGGAAGCGGTTCATCCTACTGAAGCCTAGGGGGAGCTCGGCCTCTGACATGGTCTCCAGTGACTCGGCCGAGGCGTAGGACAGCTTGGCCGCCTGGTCGGCCAGCCCAGGCTGGGCTCCCTGAGTGTGGCGTGCGCTGCGGGTCTGCGGGGATGGGGTGGGGCGAGAGAAACCAGGCATGAGCCCCCTTTGCTCTGCCCATTGCCCCCATCCCGGCCTGGGGAGCCCCAACCGGCCAGACACACACACACACACACACACACACACACACACACACACACACGAGAGTCTCCTGGATTTCAGACTTGTGTGACTGCAGGAGAGTTCCCCAAACTCTTGGGGCCTTGGTCTCCCCAGGATACCCAGCAGGTAAGGACTGGGCAGAGGACTCAGGCACCCTGGGAAGCCAGACAAGAAACCATCTGAGCAGGGAGCCATGGGCACGCCTGCTATTTTAAGCTTCCAAAGAACAACAACACAAATTTGTCACCGAGGTGAGCAGCAGAATCGTTGAGCAAATTGGGGCATTAGTTCCAGACATTAATTAAGCGGCGGTTTTGTGAGTGATGAATTTATCCTTCATGGAGTTCAGAGGGTTGGGGTGGGGGTGGGAAACAGGGTCCAGGAAGAAAGCAGAGAGCTAGGGACCCTGGGATCCCAGTTCTGGGAGGCATGGCCCCTCACAGAGCTGGGCACAATGTCCTGGACCTAGGGTGACTGGAAGAACCACCCCAAAACCCCCCAAACCAGTTGGACCCCAGTTTCAGACTACCTGCCTAGTACATGCAGTGCGCATGCTCAGCCCACACAAGCACATGGCCTGAGTGCCAGGTCTCAGCCCCTGCCTGCATGGCACATGCTGCCACACAGCCAACGTGCCTGGCTAGCCGCCCAGAAAGGCCTCCTCCAGTTCACCATAGCAGCCCTTGTCCTGAAGCTACAGCCGAGGGTGATATCTGCCTGGGGCTAGGGAAGGGTGTCACCCAATGACCATCCTCTGCCCCAGGGACAGTTCGATTACCCTCTCTTTAGGAGAGGGGACACCCTGATTTCAATTGCACTTCAAGAATCTACTTTTGGCTGAAGGGCTGGAGCTCTCATTCAGCCACAGTTCCTTCCAGTCTGCCCCAGCTCCTCCCCTCAAACCTGGTTGCTGTCAGAAACTCATTTATTTAAGGGAGAAAGATAATGAATCAGATCTACATCATTCTGTTATGCAACATTATATATATATGAGATGTATCACATATACATGTTATCAAGAAAAAGACCATGTTGTTCAGTTGTATTCTTTTTATAAAATAATTTTTAACAACCACAAATCATTCAAAACCATTAACACTGGTTATCTTGGGGCTGAGACACACCTTTCTCTTTACTTTATACATTGCCTGGCTGTGTGAACTTTATACAATCAGAATATATAATTTTTATATTTTTTGTTTTTTATAATTCTAGTGTCTTTTAAAAATATTTATTTATTTGGCTGCATTGGGTCTTTGCAGCATGGGGTATCTCTCATTGCAGCGCTTGGAGCTCTCTAGTTACAGCTCTTGGGCTCAGCAGTTGCGGCATGCCTGCTTACTTGCCCTGCAGCAGGCAGGATCTTAGTTCCCCAACCAGGGATCAGACCTGCGTCCCCTGCAATGGAAGGTGGATTCTCAACCACTGTACCACCAGGGAAGTCCTCATTTTTATAAAAACAAACAAACAAACAGTAAAAGTGTCTCTAAAAAGGAATTATTCTCCTCAGCTCCCCCTTCCGTAAATCCTGATTAACCCCTAATTCATCTCCATCTTCCTATTAACTCAATTTAATGTTCCAATTGGGTTAGCACTCTCAAAAGAGAAAGCATCTTCTTCTGATGAGCAATGTGCCCAGCGGTCCCCAAAGTGGCCTCAGAGCTTGGGGATGCTGCAGGTCAGATTTGGGGACATTAGTGGGCATCCAGCTTCAAGCATAATGCTTTGATCAGTGGGTGAGCGTGGGTCTGGGGAGGAGGGAGGCTGTGTAGGAACTGGGCCCAGTTGGGGGATGCCCAGGCCCAGACCTTGGAGCCTGCAGTTCAGTTCTAGGCTGATCACCAGGGCTGGCCTGTGCCCCTCTCTTTCCTCACAGTGTGGGGAACCAGGCCTGGTCTGGTGGTCATGAGGTTGCCAGGCAACTGGAAGGTCAGTGGTTGCCAGGCTAGTGTGGATGAGGGGCTACAGAATTCAGGCAAGATGAGGCAGCTAGCGGGGATGAAGAGTAGGGGGTGGCCACAGCACCTCGGGGGGACACAAATGAGTTGCCAATAAGAAGATGGAACAGGAGCCAGAATGAAGGGGAGTAGGGATCCTAGGGTCTGAGAAGGCAGCCCCTTGCCCAGGGAACCCTGGGAGAAGACACACCCACATTCCCTGCCCCACCAGTTCCAGTCTCCATCCTGGTCTTCTGGGCTCTTATTCCATTCTCACAGCCTTTGTCGAAAACCATCCTGAGAAGAGAGAAAGTGCAATAGTGCTTCTCTCCAGCCCTGAGCTGGGACAACAGAGCAGAGAAAAAGTGAGACATCCAGAAGGACTTCCTGAATACAAGGGAGATGGGAAGAGAACAAAATAGTAATTCAACAGAGCTCCGCAAAGACAGGAAAGGGCTTCCCAAAGATGGGAAGCAGTGAGCACTGGTCCTTGGAGATGCTCCAGGGAGGACCTGATGACTCCTAGTCAGACATCAGATGGAGGGAACTTTGAGTAGGGGTGATCAGACTAGGATCTGAGGTTCCCAAAGGCTGTCCACAGATGGGGGCAGAATCACTTGGGAGCTTTTAAAAACACTCTCTCCAGGGCTCACATTCACTGAATCTGAATCTCTGGAGGTTAGAGCCTGGGGTTCAAGGTTTTTGACAGGTTCCCAAGGTGATTCTGAGTGGAGAATCGTGTCAGCATCCATGATGCTAACAGCTAACAAAGTAAGGCTCCCCATGAGCCAGGCATTGTATTTAGGACATGCAGTCTCTTGTCCCTTCACTTTACATCAACTCTATGACGTAGATACTGCTCCATTTTATGGAAGAGAAACCAAGGCTCAGGGAATTTATGTAACTTGCCCAGGTCACTCAGCTAGTTAGTAGCAGACGAATTCACCACCCGGCAGTTTGGCCCTCGGCCACATGCACTGAGCCACTATGCGCTACTGCTTCCTACAAAAAGCCTATAATGCCTGACCCCACGAATCTACAATTCTGTGGTTCTCTGATTCAAGAACTTCTCTTTGGGAGGATGCATGCAAACAAGATGTTTGGAGCAAGATGGCACTGGGAGAGTTTGGAATGTATACCTCCCACCCCCTGTCATGATGCCCAGGATTTGAGGAACCGGGGACTCCAGGATGCAAGCAGCAGGCTAACGTGGTTCAGTTCTAACTCCGGTGCCAAAGAAGATGGGGAGGTCCCAGAGTGTGCTCCCCCAGGGGTCAGCGGGATGTCCTTGGAGGGCACAGACAGATCTCCAGCTGTGCATGGTCCGAACTCTCCAGAGGAGGCAAGAGAGCACCATCCTTGAGCTCAGTCCTCCACTTGGGCAACAGGTTTGGGGGGGTGCAGGGCTGTGAGTCTCTTGCCTGGCATGACCAGCTCTCTCCATAGTGGAAAGTAAGAAAGGGATGAGGGACCTATTGTAGTCACGGGGCCTCCCGTCTGGAGGGGCCTTCCTCCTCCAGGCTTGGAAAATGAAGTCTGAGTTCAGAAGACAAGGCCCTCAATAAGATCATGGGATCCAAGGCCCTCCCTCGGAGCCAGCTGTCTCTCCAAGCAGGGGCAAATACCTCTCTCATTCCCAAATGCCCTTGTGTCTCAGGGTAAGCCTGAGCACCCCCCACCCAGATTCCCAGTAGGGGTGGCCCAAACTGCCACACTGGCTCCACAAGCCCCTGGCAGGCGAACCCAGGCTCTCTCAAAGCAGCAGCCCCAGCCTGCAGCCCCAAGGCCCACCACCCACACCAGACGACCCCCTGCAGACGCACACCCCTGTGCAAAGCATGTGCAGGGAGGGGGGAGGGCAGGACAGCACATGCAGTTGTCACGGAAGCAGAAGCACCACCACTGACCTTGAAACTCCAGTAGTTTGGCTGCTGATGGAAATAAGAGAAGAGATGGTTATGTGGGGGCTGGGAGGGGAGAGTAGGGCTAGGGGTAGGTTAGAGACCCTTGGCACTCAGCATTCAGCCCTGGGCCCTCCACCCTCCCAGGAACAGGAAGGCAGCCATGCCTGGTACATCCCACTCTCTTTGGAGACCAGGGATGGCCCTGAGCAGGCTCCAGGCCTGCTAGTGGGGGAGGGGAGAACCAGTCCAGATGTTTCTAAGTCACGCAATCTAGTCACAGTAGCAGTCCTCAGAGAGGTACAGGCAGGAAAAGATGCAGATGACCATGATATGAGAGCACGTGAGATGCTGGCAGAGATGAATCAGAGCTGCGGGATGAGAGAAATGGCATCTGGTTGTGCCAGCTGAGGGGAAACTTCCCGAAAGAGGTGGCATTGGAGCTGGGGCTTAAATGAGCAGCTGGAGGTTGGGAGGAAGGGCATGGGCAGAGGGCCTGGGGCAGGCATGTGCTGGGTGTGTTGAGGAGACAGTCCAGTTTGGTTGGGGCAGAGCCTGGGAAAGTAGCATATTAAGCTGCAAAGGGGCTGGGGCTAGAAGGGCACCCTTAAATGCTGAGTGAAAGAATTTAGACTTAACTAAACGAGGTGGACAAGCAGAAAGCATTTGAGTGAACCCAGGTGGGATGGGAAGTGGACCGCAGGAAGGTTGACGGGGCAAGGAGTGGAAGAGGGAGGCAGGGAGCCAAGGCCAGGGCAAGGAGGCCTGCGTGACATGATGGACCCAGGTTTCAGGGAAAGTGGACAGATGCCTGTCACCCCACAGCCCTGGGCAATGGATGGGAAGCCACGGGCAGCAAGGGATCGTCGGTGATGTCCTATGGGCGGACAGATGAGAGAGTAGGGCTCCTTGCTCCCCCAGAATGGGTTGTTAGGTTTCTCCTCATTCACAATAACCTAGAGTTACCCTGCCTTCTCCAGAGACCAGAAGGCCCCTCCAGATGGCTAAGGACAAGGGAGGAGTGGCCCGGAGGCTGGGCTGGTTCTTGGCAAAGCTGAGGACACCCTGCTGACCGGTGCCAGCCTCAGCAGGGAGACAGAGGCAGCAGATGGCCTGGCCCTGGGGTGCCTGGCACCAGCAGATGAGATTCCCTAGGCCTCAGAGCCACTGGCAGAGGAGAGGGACACCAAGGGTCCCTGATAGCAGAGGGCACCACGGTGGGGTGTCCTGTGGACCTGAATACTTTATGGCAGGGAGGAGCTGGAGAGGGATCCTGCTGGGCGGAGGCTTCAGACCTTTAGGGTGGGGATGATGCCACTAGGGCTTGGATGAAGAGGGTTACTCACCAGGACCATCCCATTGGGCCACACCCCCACCCCTCCCCTCAGCATTGCCTCCAAGAGATGCAAAAAAATAATCACATGCCTGGCAGAGGAAGGGGACAATGAAGTCTGTGCCCTAGCCAATATCTAGAACCATCTATGGACACATGCCACCCATGGGTGCTGAGTGGAGGCGGGGGCGAAGGGCTGGAGTAACAGGCTCTAGCCACAGCTGCCTGTGGCCTGGGGAAGGGAAGGGGGAGCAGAGGGAGTGGACATGTGATCAAGATAGGGGCGGGGAGGCAGAGCCAGGCAGAGGGCTGGGGAAGGTTTATGATGAGAGTCATGTCTGCAGCCCCAGTGGTGATGGACGGCTCTGCAGAGAAGGCCTCTGTCCCTCATCCAGCTGCACGTCCCGGGAGTGCAGACCACCCACAGAGCTGCGCACAGACTCTCAGACAACCTCCCATGAGGACATCACCACAAACACACCCAGAGCAACAGACACACCCACAAAGGGACACAAACACTTGGAGAAGGGCCGGCCACAGTCAGAAACAAACAGAAACTCAGAGACAGAGATATCCATAGGTGGACCAACCCCATCCATACAAACATGCACCGCCTATTCCCACCCCCACCCGACACCAGACACTGACCTGCTCACACACACTTCTACAAGCAGAATCACAGAGGCACCCCCCGCCCGCCAGCCCTAGCCCCTAGGAAGTCACGGAAACACACAGAGACATGGATGCCCACTCACACATATGCATACGCATACACAACGACTGCAGAGACACACAAAGCAACGTGCGCGCGCACACACACACACACACATACTATGCACACACACAAAGAGAGTCACATGCCTCCCTCCCCCCACTAGCCGGGTCATGGTGCCTCTGACCACCTCAGCCATTGTACCAGGCCTATGATGTCCCAGACATCATGTGTCAGGTAGGACAATCATGTGTCCTGATTCAAAAGAAGCAGAAAATGCCCCTCCCCCACCCAGCCCCAAAAGTCAACATACCAGGCTCAGTATGCAACTGGTGCCCACCTCACATCTCTGGGAGCAGAAGAGGGATGGGTCCTGGCTACAGCCATGCTAGCTGTGCCCCCAACATGGGCCTGCCTCAGGCTATGCTAGGCACATCCCTGGGGCACTCAGACCTGGAGAGATCACTAGCTGGGCCAGGGGAGAGGACTGGGTGGCACCAGTGCCACAGGACGGGCCAGCCAAGCCCCACTAGCGGGTAGAGGGAAGAGTTGCTGTCTTTGTGCTTGGTGAACTTGGAGTGAGGCTGGGACCAGAGTCCCGGGACTCGGGGCACTGGCTGGTAGGGCATGCAGAATGCTGCCCCTCTGTCACCTCTGGAAAGCGGGGAGGATGGTCCTCTCAGGTTGTGCCCACCAGGGTGAGACATAGTCTCCTGGCAACTCAGTGTCCTTGGAGAGGAAAACCGTGGTAGGGAGAGGGCCTTGGGGGTGTTGTGCATCCCTGTCTGGCTCTTTCCAGGGTATTAAACCCCTGGGACAGCTTTGGGTGACTGAGAGGAGCGGAGGCAGCTCCTTTGCAAAAGTAGGGCTCTTCTTGTCCAGTCACCAGCCCTTTCCTCCTCACCCTCTTCCTGGCTGTCAGCTCCTCCCGCCCTGGCCCACACGGTGCCTGGTATAAGAGGGCCTCTCAACAAATATTTGGCCACAAATCATTGCCAAGAACTCAGGACCAGCCATGGGCAGGGGGGTGGGGTGGTGTATCTCTGGGTACTCTTCCCTGGCACCACTCTCCATCTCCTGGCACTCTGCACTGCTCAGCCTTCTAGGTCTTTTCCCTGGGAATTGCCCAGCACCAGAAACCCCTGGAACGAGGACAGAGGGCAGGAAGGGCCCAGAGAGATCTGGCTCCCCAACCCAAGGGTAAAGCTGTCTCCCTCCCCCAGACTCAGAAAGGGGTTGTCTCACCTTTCCAGAGGACAGTGAGACTGTGGGAAAAAGGGCTGCATAGGAAAGCCACTTGAGGGTCATGAGAAGGGCTCTAAGAGGATAACATGGAAGTCAACCATCTACTCTGTAGGGACCAGGCTTTCAGTAATATGGGATGGGAGCTTCCTGGAGACCCAAGGAAGCAGTGCCAGGGGGTCCTCAAACTCCCAGGTGAGAAGAGGAACCAACTTCTTTCCTGCGGGGGGGAGGGGGGCTAAGGAGTTAACACCCTGCCTCCTCCACCCTAGGCACCCTTGGGGGGGTGTGGTTCTTCCCTCCCCCTGCAGCTGGTCCTTTCTCCCCATCTCTTGCCCTGGGAAGGCGGGGCCGAGTCCCCTGGGAGCCTCAGCCCTGACAGCTGAGGTCTCTCTCCTCCCCTGGGCAGACGTCCCCTGCAGGCTAGGTGAGTACATGACCCCTCCCTGACCTCAAGCCCCGACGACGACGCAGCCTCCGGAGAGGGATGGGACCCTATGGGTCGCACCCTAGTTCCAGTCCCTTGGATCCTCCGTGCAGCGCACACACCCACCTCTCAACTCCAGTGAACTCGCGTCCGCGTAAACACTCGCCCCCCCACCCCGCCCCAGGCTGGGGCTCCTTAACGCCCCCCGAGGTCTCCAGCCTCTCACCGCGACGCACGTGCCCGACTCCCCTGTGAACCCGGCGGCCTCCTACCCCTTCCCGGTGCAGAGTGTGGGTGGGGGGCGGGGGAGGTGGTGCTGCGGGACCGGCGCTGAGCCGGAGGCGAGGGAGCACCCCGAAAAGGTCATGACTTTCTGAGGCTGGGGGAGGGGGCGCCAGCCGCATTTCGGGGAAGGGGCCGGTCCCCTGCGGAAAGCGGCGAACGCGATGGCGGAGGGGAGGAGGCGTTTCTCGGGGATCGGGAACCTCAGCGGCCTGCACGCCCCCAGCCCCAGACCACCCCTCCGAACCGGGTGGGAGGGCCTCCGGTCTCCGCGCCCCCGCCCCGCGGAACCCGAGGCGGCGACCCCGGCCCCCGCAGCCGCTCCCCCTTACCTGCGGCCACAGGTGTATGCGCGGGGGCCCCCAGCCCCAGGTCGCGCGTCGGGCGAGGGGAGGGAGGGCGGTCCCCTACTCCCACCCACCCGGGCTCTCCCCTCCTCCGGCCGCCTCCGCAGCCGCCGCCGCCGGTGCCCTTTGCTGCAATGCGAGAGCCGCCGCCGCCGAGCCGGCCCGGGCCCCGGTCGCCCCGGTAACCGCGACTCCACCTGGCGCGGCACGGCGCGCCGCCGTGCACATCCTCTCTCCGGCCCCCTCCCCGGCGCGGCCCCGCCGGCGCAGCCCCGCCGAGGAACGGCGGAGGCTGGTGGCTGCGTCGCCGCGGTCACCCGATACGCCGGCCCGCCGCCCGGGACTCGGGTTGCAGCAGGAGAGAGGGACGTTAGACAGCTTAGTGGAAGCGGGGGAGGGGCTGCGACTTGGAGTCTGGCCTTCGGTCCCCTCCCAGGGTCGTCTTCAGGCCTCCACCCCTAACGATCTGGCCTAGGGTAGCCGGGAGGAGAGTGGCCCGTCTCCGGACCCGCCACCCTCTGAGCTTACAGCCTCTCCCCACCAGGGTCTCCGCGGTGCACCGTGACCCTTCTACCTCTCCAGTGATTCAATTCCCAGCCAAGCCTGGGCGACCTAGGGTGCCTAAATGTCCTCGGTGACATCTTATCCTGCCCGACTGTGTGACTCTGGCATTTGCTGAAAGTCTCTGGTCCTGCACTTCACAAAAAGGGGCCTCAGACACAGCCATTCGGAAAGAGAAGTTCGATAAGGACTAGGTATAAAGTGATGACAAGATCCCATTCACAGCCACTGTTCTCTGTACTTCAAAGCCCTGGGGTGAAGACCCCTTCAAGCTCTCCCCTTCCTTCCAACAGAGTAGATTCCAGATGCGGACAGTCCTGGGGCCCCATAACCTGGGACATCAAGTTCACCAAATCCAGCCTCACTTCCCTCCATCACTCCAACTCAAGACATTTCATCTGCTCCATTTGGGGCTCACACCTCATCCCCATCCCTGTCCCAGTCTGACCTCCACTGCACATGTGACCACGCTAGATGAGCCCATTCCACTTGCTATGTAGCCTTGGGGGCAGACACATCTCTGGTCCCTAAGTTCAGTCAATACTGGGCCAAGAGCTGGGAAGGGCAATGAGCTGGGTGCCCTGTGAATGATGCCAAGCATGCCAATCTCATGGTAGACTTGAGTTACACACAGCTAAGAGTCCCTGCTCTGGAGCTGTTTCCTAGGCTGTCACATTTTTCCTTCTCCTCATTCTCATTGAAAAACTTGACTTCCTGCCCTTCTCCAAGGGGAAGGAAGCAGGATGCACAAAGAAGAGAAAGGGTTCCCTCTTAGATTCTCTGCCACAGTACCTCCTCTGCCACCCTCAAGTCAAGGCCTCCTCAGGGCTGCCCCCGGCCTGTTGCAACTCTGACTCTCTGGTCCCTCCTCCCCTCTGGGGCTTCAGATGCCTGTTTTTCTCCCACAGAAATGTCCAGGGCTGAGCTGGGAGGCCGAGCCCTTAAGATACTGTCTCAGGGTGTCCCTGTCCATCTTCCCATCAAGGAAACTGAGGCTTGATGAAGAACCAGGCAATCAGTTCAGAACAAGTGGCTAGATGCCA
This sequence comes from Bubalus bubalis, assembly GCF_019923935.1. Classification (NCBI taxonomy): domain Eukaryota; kingdom Metazoa; phylum Chordata; class Mammalia; order Artiodactyla; family Bovidae; genus Bubalus; species Bubalus bubalis. Next base: position 23,890,269 of record NC_059159.1, on the reverse strand, counting down.
AGGTTGTCTTCAAATTTTGAAATTAAGCATCGGACATAGCAAGAAGGGTGGGAGAGAGACATCATGAAGGACTTCCTGCTGATGAGACATCAGGGAAAGGCTGGGTCTACTCAGAGATGGAGGGCGGGTGGGGATAGCGAAATGAGATGGTCTGCAGTGGGGGTGGGAATCGGGCACAAGAGATTCCTGAAAACCAGTGGGGGAGGGTAGGAGAGATATACTTCTGTTTAAAAGAGAGAAGAATTAAAAAAAAATTTTTTTTAACCTATTCCCCTTCAAAAAAATTCCTTCCCCAGAGCCAAGCTTTGGCACAGGTTCGGGGAGGTAATTGGAGAAGGAAATGGCAACCCACTCCAGTATTCTTGCCTGGAAAATTCCACGGACAGAGAAGCCTGGTGGGCTACAGTCCATGGGGTCGCAAAGAATCACACACAACTGAGCAACTAACACTTTCCCTTTTCCTTTGGGGAGGGAATGGTAGGAATTAGACTATCAGGGGAGAGTACAGGGCATTGGAGTCTTCTGAAAATGCAGGCTCCACATAAGAGAAAGGGGTGCAAAATTAAAATCCTGGATCTCCCCTTTCCAAAAAAATCTCCCCAAAGCCCAAGTCTGCCATGGGTTTGGGGGGTGGGAGGAGATGGGTGACTCACCTGGGCCGGCTGGCCAGCCCCGGAGGGGGCGGAGTCGCCATGGAGGTGGGAGCAGAGGGAGCTGAGGAGGCACACGGGGTCCACGGTCCAGCCGCCAACCTGTGTGTGCGAAGCGGGGGACACCCCATTAGGGGGAGCGGGCAGGAGCCGCTGGGGGATGCGACGGGGCGGGGCGGGGAGTTCCTGGGGCAAGTTTGGCACTGAGCTCACACTGCAGAAAGACCCTGTGACGCTGGCTAGTCCCTTACCAAGTCTACGTCCCCTCCATCTGTTTCCGGGGCTTTCTCTCCAGTCAGGCTGGGGGCTCTCTGAGCCCAGGTCAAAGCCCTCCCCAGCAGATACTCCTGAAGTCCTGTTCATCAATTCTTCACTACCTCTCTGGACATTCTGCAAGGGAGCTGCCCCTCACCTCTTCCCTCTTCCAGCTCTTCACTCCCTCCTGGCTGAAGCCAGACGTGGGAAGGAGGGGGCCTCACCCCAGTGTACCTCTGGACCTGCAGCACGGCTTTCCTCCCCGCCATCTTAGGGAGGCCGCTTTCTTCTCCCACACCACACGGAGACTGGAAACCCATCCCTTCCTGGTTCCTCCAGGCCCTCTTCCCCCTCAGCATCCTCAAAGTCGTCCACCTCTCACTCGGTCACCCCACAAACATGTACAGAGCCCCAGCTAGGCTTAGGCACTGAGCCCTAGATACAAGTGAAACATCTGTAGGTCCTACCCACTTGCGCGCACGGCAGGGAATGAAAGAGTGAAGGAACAAAGGCATGAATCTGCGGGTGGCTATGCTTCGATTCATTTACTAAGTATTTACTGAGTGCCTGCCCTGTGCCAGTGACCGTGTCAGGCACATAGGAGGCTCTCAGACATGCCCACATCCTCTCTCCCAGGCCTGCTGCCCCTTGAGGCTGCCATCCAGTTTGTCTCCATGTTTTTTTCTGGCCAGACCTCCCCAGACAGGTCTGCAGCCCAGGAGTCCTGTCTCCTCACCACCTCCAACCCCTGACACTAGCCGTTACATCATCATAGCTCGGGAAAGGAGTTCTCTATACCCTATGGATCCAGAGATCCTGGCTGGTCCCAATGGCTGTTTCCAGACTTCAGAAGTGCAGGGGGCCCTCCTGCTGGGCCTTCCTCCCCTTCCTCGGGGATATAGGACATTCCTGGTCCCTTCTCCCCATCCATCCTGGGCCCTCTCTCTTCTCAGACTCCATTCTGCCTTGGTGACTACACTTACCCCAGGTCCCACTTCCATTTCGGCCCACCTCAACCCCTTTTCTAGAGTCTTGAGTTGTATATTCAGTGCCTAACAGATGTCCCTGTGAAACACCTCTATGCCCCCTCTAACTCATCTCTCCTCTTCCAGTCCCTCATCGCCCCAAATGTTTCCCTCCCAACCATCTTATTTCCCTCTAAGCACCACCAACATCTCCCTGTCACCCAGGTTTTTCTGTCTTTGCCTTCTGGATCCAGACAGCAAACAAGCGTTGCTCATCTTCCTTCCACCCCACCCCCACCCCATCCCTTTCCCTTCATCCTCCCTAACACACTCTCTTCCTCCTTTCCTGCCCTGCCTCCAGCCACTCCCCCTCCTATTCACCATCTAAAAACAACCATGGCCCTCCTAGTCTCCACCATCTGGCCCCCACACCTCCCACGGCTCCCACCCTGAGCTTTCTGCATCAGCCTGTTGGACCTCTACGCCAGTCCCCAAAGCAACTCAGATCTATACTCACCTCCCATCTTCCTACCTCCTAAAACTGTTCTCTTCCCCCATGACCATTCAGACCTTTTCCATCCTTCTAAGCCTAGTTTAAGTACCTCTTCCTTCACGAAGCCTTCCCTGACCAGGGCTGTCCACCTGATCTCCCTTCCTCCAAACCCTCTTCTGACTGACTGTGCTACCTATACTTAAGTTTCACCCCATCTAGATCCCAAAGGGCCTTGCCCCCTCCTCCTAAGGAGCAGAAGGAATCCGCTGAGAGGGACCCCTGAGGGGGAAGGCCTGATCTCCTTCATTTGCAACTTTCCCTTATCCCATTTGGAACTCTGTTCCTGGGAGGGCTCTGGAGATGGAAAAAGGTAATGGCTGGACAGAACTGGAGGTGATAGGAGAGGCAGATAAAGTACCAGATATGTTCCAATATATCCTTGTTCCCTGCAGTGAAGATGGAGGTGGGCACAGTCTTCCTCCTACCCAGCCACACCCAGCAGTACTTGGAAAGGGGGGCAGAGCTAGACGGCTGTGGGATCAGAGACTGACACCCCAAGGCTTGACTGAAAGGATGCTGGCATGCTGATGGGAACAACTCCCCTCCCCTCCACTCCTTTTCCCAGCTGAGTCTCAACAACCAACATGCAGCAGCTGTCAAGGCCCCACACCAATGTGGGGCTGTAAGTAGAAGGCCAAGACAAAGCAGGCCTTACTTGTAGACAAGAAGGCTTTACTCGGATGCAGAGATGCATCCAGAAACCAAGGATCTGGGAGAGTTTTACAAAGGAAGCATTGCACCTCATGTAGAAGGAGGCGAGTCCTGGACCAGGGAAGCTGGAGTCCTGACTCCCCTCTAAGGCTTACTGACGACAGGAGAGAAACAAGGCACAGAGTGGGGAGTCCTCTACCTCAAACTCACCCAGCAAGTCTTGGGGGAAGGAACAGGGTGAAGAATGGGGGAGGAGGGAAAGGCATCAGGAATTCTGGGCTCTGTTGGGGCACAGCCCACCCAGCCTTCTGAAGCTCCTCCCAAGGTCTGACCTTCCCTTAGGGGCCATATCACAGAGGTGCCCACCCCAAGGTACTCCAGCGCCAGATGGACCCTCAGACTCAGAACAGTCAGTCCTGGAGGCTGTCCCCTCTTCATCCCCACCACTCTCTTGACCTCCCAGACAGCCTTCCTCTGCTCAGCCCACCAGCCCCAGTTGGAGGCTGGGCTTTCTCTGCCCAGTCCCACACTCCAAATTCCAAGACTGCAGGCAGAGGTCTGGGCTCTGAGCCTCCATCCCTTTACTCCTCAGGCTCCCAAGAGCCAACCATCAGATTTCGGCGTCCCCCCCTCTGCCCCAGAGGCGTCTCAGAATCAGGATGAGCCTGGCGGCAGGGCCGCACAAGGCAGACCCCCTCCCCAGCCCGCGGCCGGCCCCACTCACCTGCTCCCGCATCCTGTCTTGCTGACCCCGCAGGGCTAGGGCATGCTGCGGGTACTTGCTCTTCAGGTGGTCCATGAAGGCATCGCGCTTGCGGTCGGCATCGGCCTTCTGGAGCCCGCTGAGCGCCTCCAGGCTCTGGGCGGCGATCACCGTGTGCCGCCGCTCGGACGTGTGCACCAGCCCCACGTTGGAGAAGCGCCGGCCCCCGCTGCCCCCGCCGCCCCCGCCCCCCAGGGTCCGGTACTCCCGCGGGTACTCGGCATCGTCTGCAGACAGCATGGGGGGGCTGCTCCGCTCCGGATCTGCGAGGGGGGAGAGGGGGTTCGTCGGGGTCACGGTGCGTGCTCTTCCTGGGACTGCCCATCCCCCACTGGGGTCACTGCGAGGAGGGGCTGACCTAAGGGAGGCGGCAAGAGGCACCTGGGGTGAAGCAGGGGCTGCCCAACAGGCACTAGGAACAGAAAAGGCAGAACGGGGGCTCCAAGAAGGCTGGAGGGCAGAGGCAGTGTCCAGCTTCCTGCTCTTCTGCAGGGTTTGGAGGATAATGATGCGGGTTAGGGGCTGGCCTTAGGAGCCAAGGAGGGGTTGGGAGCAGGGGTCCTGGGCACCTCTCCAGCCACACATCCCCTTCCTTCTTCCTTAAGCTGGGGTGAACAGGGGAGGGAAGCAGGGTTCCTTTCAGATGCTTCCTGCAAACTGTGGAAAGGAGCCTGCACTGTCTTTCTTTCAAGAGCATCCTCCTGGGAGTGGGGTGGAGGCCAACCTCCTCCCTCAGACTAGCATGTCTAGGACACACGTGTCTTTAGGCTGGGGGTTGGCCTGGAAAAGGGCCAGGACTAGGGAACAATGGGGCAGGGGGAGTGAGGGCAAAAATCACACTTCCAAGAAGATGCAGGTCCAGGGTCTGGGGCTGGGGACCCCCTTCCCCGCCCACCCCGAGACAGACAGACAGACAGGAGAGGCTGGGCACAGAGAAGACAGTGAGAGATGGACTGGGGACAAACTCAAAGAAAGCAGACAGAACAGCTCAAGCTTTCCCCGCTGGGACCCTCCCCTCCCCGCCCTTCCTTCAGTCTCCCTCCCAACACGCACAAGTCCAAGACCTGTAAGGGACGCACAGGGGACAAAGGACAGTACAGAAGCGAAAGAAAGAGAAGGCCGGGGGTTGAGGTCTCCATGCAGAACTCTGAAGCCCGTTCCCACTTGCCCACCAGCCCTGAGCCCTCCCCTGGCCTCCCCAGGCCCAGTTCTGCGGTCTCGCACCCTCCAGCCTCCATGCTGACCTTCCCATAGCCCAGCAGGGACAGTGGTTCCAAGGTGTCACCCACACCAGGGATGGGAGGACCTGCTGGGGCTTACTTGAGCCATATTCCTGGTCATAACACGCATTTGCCCTCCCTCGTTTCCAGAAATCACCCACTTAGCAGACAAACACGGTTTTCCCGGCATACCCCCAGACTCACAATCCACTAGTCTCAAGGGTGAAACCCTCAGGGTAGCCTCGGTCGGGAAGAATCAAGCACCATAGCAGACACAGGTAGCCCAACGCAGGGGCTAACTCACAGAAGCCAAAGCGGGCACAAGTGGGGGGGGCTGAGGATTCTGGGACCCGACCAGGTTCCCTCCAGTGCAACCTCGCTTGGCCCCCTCCCTCTACACATCCACTGTTCCTCAGGCCCCTTCTGTCCACCGCAGGAGGCAAGAGGACATTCAGCCACATTCCAGAGAAAGCCACCCCTCGCCCAACACACACATACACTCCTCCCTGGATGTGGCCGAGGCATGTACATCTCCGGTAGCCCCAGTCGACCCAGCACCTCCCACCAAAACCAAGGGAAGAATGGCCCCCATAGACCCAGAGCTCTGAAGTTTCCAAGGGTCTGACCGATCACTTATCATGGCCTTCACACCTTGCTGCACCGCTGTGGGGGTATTACCGTAATCCCATTTCAGAGATGGGACTACTGAGGTCAGTGAAGTGCAGTGACATGCCCAAAGCTGCAGTAAGTGGTAGAGGCCAGATTTGGCTCCAATATTTAGTCACCTCACCCCTTCTCACCACGCCTTCCTGGCCAGACGACAACTGTTTGCCGATGGAACAATGATGCCATTGGCACTCCTTGTTTACCTGCTGTCTCCCTACCCTGGCGCTGGTCCCTCCCCCAGACATCTGTCCCTCAGTTGTGCTCCCCAAAGTGAGGTCCAGACACTCAAGAGATGACTATGGGAGGAATGCTGTTTCAGAGCTTAATAGTTATACTTTTATTTTCAAGGATTAAAAAAGAAAAAACAAGAAGGCCCAACTCCTGATTTCATGGGTATCAGTCCTTGGGATGGCAGTGAGCTAAGGTTTCCTTTTAAGTGAATGCATTAAGTTCAAAATGAGTTAACAAAGAACAAATTGAGTTTGCATTAATACAGTATGAAGGTTCCCTGGTAGTGAGGAAATTCCCGAAGCTGGCACCTGACTGAGGCTGGGAGCCCCAGGGCCATCTTGATGGGGACCCAGCCCTTGCTCTTGAGGAGCTAGTGGCAACCCATGGTGGCCAGTGAATATGGCTGAAGTGACCTGAAAATCATCCAGAAGAAGGATGGCCGGGATGGGGGGCTGCTCTGGGTGCTGGAAAAATAGCCCCAACTGGAGTCAGGGGATTGCCTCCCATGACCCTTAAACTCTGTCTTCCACTCACCCTCACCACCAGCTGGAGGATCGCTACCTCATGGGACACAACTGAGCTGGAAGAGACCCTCCATGGCGGAGCGCCCTGGATACTTTGTTATCTTCCTTTGCCCAGTGTGGGGTGGACTCTGCCCACAGCCTCATTGCTGGAAGCCCAGCTTTCAAGCCCAGCTTGAGCCCTGCCTGAGCCAGAGGGCACCCCCCACCCCCTGCCTGTGCCAGCCAGCTAGGCTCGCCATGCCGCCTAGGGCTCTGGATACCTAGGTGCACTGGGAAAGGTCAGTTCTCATCTGCCCTCCTGCCCTTCCACGCCCCTGGACTCAGAAGAGTTCCTCATGCCCACCTGCACCCTCTGTGCCAGCTCCTGAGGAGCTGTGCCAGCATCCTTCCCTGGCTTCTATGCCAGTGTCCTTCCCTGGCTCCTGGGGGTAGGGCAGGCGGTAAGCCAGCCTGAGAGAAGCAGGGAGGGTGGGGAGGTCCAGGGTCACCCAGGCTCTCCCAGGTCGATTAAAGGGGCCGAGGTGGGGCTGGCAGGGAGGGGTCCGGGCTGCCAGAGCAGGCAGCAGGGAGGCAGAGGCTCCAGACACTGAACGTGTGCCCACAGCCCTATTGATGACTACAGCCCCGTAATCCTCACAGGAGTGGATGGCACTGGGGGTAGGGAGGAGGCCGCTGAGCAGGCCCAGAGACAGTGGAGCAAGGACCAACCCCTCCCTGCCTCCACCACGACAGGGCTCAGCCTCAGGCGCCCGGACACTGGCAGGTGCACGCAGGGCCATGGGTGAGGCCGGACCTGGATTCTAGGGGGTGGCAGGGAGAGGAGGAAGTAGGAGAGACAATGGGCTGTCTCTGAGGGGAGGTGGGGCTTTGATTTGAAATCTTTAGGCTCTTTTGAAAACTAAGAACCTGCAAGATCCTTGGCTTTCTTTAACAAAGAAACTCAGGGAAAGAGCTGAGGTACCTGCTGACCCAGGAGTCCTAGCTCCCTGCTCTGCGCAGAGTTCTTTCCGCTCTGTGGGCCCCAGTAGACTGAGACAACTGGCCTGGGATTCTTGGTTGGGGCACCATCCTGTTGCCTGGGGATAAAGAGGCCCTTGGGGGCACGGAGGGCTCAGGCAAGAATTTATCTGAGCCAGCCCCGGGCGCCCAAGGTCGGAACACTGGGAGAACAGAAGCCCAGACCAGAGACCTCCTGGGTTTAGAGTCAGCTCTTCCTCTGAGGGGTCCCAGGTTAGCCATTCTTTTAGTTCTCCATTCTAAAAGCCTCTTCTCTCTCAGAGCCTGAGGGTACTAGTCTGTAAAATGGGGACAACATCTCTAAACCCCCCTCCTGGGCAGTGGGTGAGAAGCTGGCAAGACAATGAGGAGAAAGCACATTTTGAACTAAAGACATTCCTGGCATGTGGGCTGTGGGACAGAAGGGCAGCCTTCCCATTGCCCCGGGCCTGCTCCAGCCACCACCAAGGCCTCAAGGGGCCCTGACCCTCCCCAGACAGAGCAGCTCGGTGAAAAGCCAAGGAGATCAATTCCAATCTAGCAAGCAGTGGCTCTGGGTAGCAGCGGCCCTGAGCAGATCGATGCTTCTGTTCACCGGCAGAGGCTGCTGAGGGATCTATCTGGGCAGGGGTCTTGTGGGTGGGGGGACCTGGGGAGGCAGATGGGACAGGGAGGCCTGAAGGCAGTAAGCAGACTGGATTCTACTGGGGCAGGGTGGAGAGACAGGGGATGCAGGGGAAAAGTGGGTGACCCTGGATGGGGAAGCAGAGCTGGGGTACACTGCTGGAAGGGGCCTTGGGACAGACAGCCCCTGAAGCATGGGGGTTGGGGGAGTCAGAGAGATAAGTTGGAGGTCTTGCCATCTCTCCAAGGATCCTCAGTGCGCAAGGCCAGCTATAATTTTTGAGTCAGAGATTCAAGCTACAGGAGAGATGCCCAGGACTAGTGGAATCCAGCTCAGAATGAGGGGAAAGGGAAAGTGGAGAAGGGGGGGTGCTATCGCCTCCCTTAGCTCTGCCTTCCCTGCCTGGGCAATGGGGAAGTGAACCTGTCTGGAGGCTGGGATGACCAGGGAGCACTGGGCGCCCCCCAGTGGCCAACTGCGGATAAAGGCGCAGGTGCTTGGGAAGAGAGCGACATTGTTATTTGCTCCACCAATTCCAAATTCCACGTTTATTTATGAGCCCAATTTATTTTTATCCTCACTGCATTCTTTCACATGAGATCACTGTAACTCATGATGAGAATTAAGATCCCAAGGTTTCAGTGACACTGTCTCATAAGCCATCCAGCCCCACCCCACCTTGCATCTTTACCCCAGATGTCACCATCGCTTTGTCCTCTGGCTGCCCCAGGGCAACATTTACACATGACATCATCTTCAGAGGAAGAGAGTGTGGAAAGGGGAGGGGGAAGGGAGAGGGGAGAAGAAAGAGGACGGGGAGGAAATAGAGGGAAGAACAAAGCCAGGAGCTACAGAAAAGAGAAGGGTCTCACTGGGGCCCCTGCTGGGAGGACCAGAGTTTAGGTCTCTGGGTCCTTCTCCCCAGAGATTGGGAGGGCTGGACAAGGCCCCTCCCATGGGGACCTGAGGTCTCACAAGCGGGACCCCAACTGTGGCCTGGGCACCAGCTCAGGGAGTCCAGAGGGCCTGGGTCGGCAGGCAGGGCAAGCAGTGGGGAAGGGGGTGGGGGTGGTGCATGGAGATTGCCAGAAAGGTGGAGGGCCTGGCTCAGACCCCAAAGTGCCCCGTCCGCGTACACACACACTCTTGAATACATACAGCACAAGTCCCACCATCTTCAGCCAAAGCAAGAGGTGCCCAAGTCACCCAGGAGGAGCCCTGAGGCGACTGCCACCATCGATCGTGCCTGACAGTTCCATCCTGCTGAGTGGCTGGCTGGGCAGTCAGGAAGTGCACTGTGCTGGGAGGTCAGAGGCCAGAGGACAAAGGTCAAGCTTGGCAGAGGCTTCAAGAACCTGGATGAGGCAAAGGGATCATCCCTTCCCACCCCTTCCTTGGTGAAGAAGCTGACCCCTCAGTCTCCAGGCGCCCCTGGCTCTGGCCCCCTGTGTGCCCACGGCCCTCAGTCAGCTGTCTGTCTGTGGGTCCTTGGAGCAGAAGCCCATCTGTGTCTGTTTTCTACAACCATCTTTTCCGCCCCATACCACAGCAACCAAAGTCATTTTCCGGGCAATTGCCTTTCTGTAAACATTCCTGTGTAATATCCCCCCAAATTGCTAATGCCCAGCACCCTGTTGAGTCTCCCCGTCACTCCAACCAGAGCCTCGGAGGTGGGGGCGGGCAGAGGGAGGAACAGGCATCAGGGGGAGGGGATTAAGGACAGGGCTTCATGTCCAGCTCCTGGCATGAACCCTCATACCTGCCCCCGCCGTGTTCTCCCATTCCCCACCAACCCAGCCCCACTCCCCTGAAGGTCAGGCCTCTTCAGGAGACTCTGCCTGGGCCAGGAGGGATGACAAAGAAGAAGAGGGAGGGGATCCCATGGCAGAGAGGCCTGGGAGGAAAGGGAGAGGGCTTGAGAGCATGCGGGCAATGGTCAGACAATAAAGGTGACTCCCTGGGACCTGGGAGCACAGGGGCAAGGCCAGGCAAGCTGTCATCGCTGGGCCCCCAGGGAAGGCAGTTCCTTTGTTCCTGAGGTGTTGGGAAGGGAGACACAGAAGTGGGAAGAGGCCAGGTGGAGACCATCCCCACGATGGACCAATTCCCCAAGGCAGGGCAGTGCCGGGGGACGGGTGCAAGGCAAGAGGGTATCAGAGGCAGGATGGTCCTTGGCTGGAGACACGGATGCCCCCTCACCACCCCCCAGCACTGACCTACAGAGCCACCATGGAGAAGGGCCTAGGTTGGGTCGATTCTCCTGGCAGTACAGCAGGGAAACCAAGGACGGGGGAGGCTGAGTGAGTTAACTGTGTGGACTCCCTTCCCCAGGCTGGGGGGAGAGGAGGAAGAGGACTGTGAACCCCCTGGACTCTTCTAACCCCTTGCTCAGGGAACCCTGCTCCCCTGCTCCTCAGCCCCGAGGGAAGCTGGGCATCTAGACTCTAGAGGGTAGCAGGGTGGGGACCACAGAGTCTGCCCGGGAGGGAGCCAGGAGGCAGGGGCGGGTGTAGGGCACCGTCAGTCACAGCTTCATGCAGGCAGAAAAACACGAACCAATTTGCACAGATTTAAAACCCACCGAAGACCACTTAGTTGGTAAACGAGTCGGAATCTAATTAAAGGACCTGTCAGGCCTGGGGGAGGGAGAGCTCACCTGCCTGGGTCTTGGCTGCTCCCAGCAGGGCTTCTGGAACTTTCCCTAGGGAGAGGGCATCTGAGAGGGAGGGTGTTGGGCTCCCTGGGGGTGGGGCAGGCACTGCCACAGCCAGAGGCTCCCTGAGCCAACTCTTCCCTCCCACCCTTCCACAGGCCGACTCTGTCCTGTGACCCTGTCCGCTTGCTCAGACCAGGAGCACCGCAGGGCAGGGCTTCTTCCCTCCAACTGGGCACATCGCAGGGCAGGGCCCATGCCTCCTCCCTCAGACTGAGAGCCTTTGTGTCCCCCTCTTAGACTGGGGACACCCCAGAGCAGGGCCCCTGTCTCCCCCATCAGACTAGGGGCTCGCCTAGGACAGAGCCTTGTCTCCCCTTAGACTGGCCAAGACCTGGGCCTCCTCTTTGGGGGCACTAGATAGGGCCCCCATTTACCGCTTTGGATTAGAAGCTCCCTCAGGGCAAGGCCCTCATCTCCCCCTTAGACTGGGGCCTCCTTGAAGGCAGAGGTACCCCCTTCCCCCACCCAGACTGGGTGGTCTTGCAGGACAGAATTAGGTGGGGTGAAGAGACTCACAGGCCACCTCAGGAGTGGGGTGGGGCCTGGGGACAGTCAAAGATGCCAGGCTTGGCCTCAGTGCCATCTCTGCCAGTGCCCTGGCTCTGCGTGGCCGTGGAGTCCTTGTCCCCTTCGACCTGCTGCCCTCTCTCTATGACTCCCCACAACCATAGGACAACCCTCTCTCTGGCGAGTTGACCGCTCTTCTCTCTCAGCAAAGCAGAGTGATGTCTCGAGACTGTTCAACTAAGCCCTGCCTGCGCCTGCCTTCACTCCAGCCAAATGCCTCTCACGGGGATGGAAACCGAGGCACCAAGAGTGAACCTGAGTCACAGAGGAGCTGGAAGCAGAGCCAGGAATGGAACCTGAGCATCCTGGCCCCCAGGGACAAGGACTTTCCCACTCCCCTTTGCCACTTCCCAGAAAGCAATGGCCAGGGGATCCCTTCTCCAGGCCCCAGACCCCAGGAGGGCAAGACTAACAAGCTCCTTAGGAGAAATCAGCAGTGAGGAGGAAAATGCCATGGCACCCCAGGCCCCAGAGAGAGAAAGGCCATGGGGCACAGTCCAGCTACCCCCTCAGGTGCCCATCCTGGCCCAGCAGCTGCTCACCGCACAGAAACCAGGGTCCCCATGTGGCACCTGAATCATACTCCTCAGACAAGACTCCCTCCTGGTGAAAGAGCTGACAAGCCAGCCTCCTGCTCAGAATTTCAGATATGCAACCCTCCCCCACTGCAGGTGAAGCTATGGCATGACCAAAAATTCCTCGACTTGGAGGAGAAAGAGCTCTGTTCAAACCCAGCTCTGCCACTGTCTGGCTGTGTAACCTTCAGAATGTTAGCAGCCTCTTGGAGCCTCAGTCATGTCATTTGTTTTTGGTTTTTTTTTAAAACTGTTAACACTCAGACGGGTGTGCAGGTTGTACACTGCACAAAGGCATCGGCCAGGGGTGTGGGCGGGGGACAGGCCCTTCCTGGTCTGCCCGATCCCGTGATTTCCTTTCACTCCACAGTCATTATCACAACCAGGATGGTAGGGGGTTGCATTTTTAGCTGATGAAGATCTGGCTAATTGGTTTCCCCAGGAAGGGCGGGGGCGGGGATGCAGAGGGGAGCACGTCACCCCTAGTCTGAAGCCCTTGCTGGAGAAGCTGGGAACGGCCCTGGCGTGTGCCCACACAGCCCGCGCTAACAAGCTAACTCCTGCCTGGCGTCTCCACCACCATCACGCGCCCAGGGAAGGTGTCCTGTCAGCCCCACATCTCCTTGGAGAGGCAGCGGAGAGGAACACAGGCAGTGAGGAAGGGAGGGAGGTGGGGGGAGGCGGGAAAGCAGACGCCTGTGCTCCAGCTCTGCCACTGCTCTGGGGAGGCTGCCAGAGAACCCTCCATCCCCTGCAGGGGAACTCGAGCCTCGGGGTGCTAAGACCTGGGCAGCGGGTGTAGGTGAGGAGACCTTTACCACACCCGAAGCTGCCTCGGGCTGAAAGCGAGCCCAGAGGGAGGCATCCTGTTCCCAGGAAGAGGGACTCCAATCTGTTGGAGGCAAGGGAGTGGAAGCCCCACCATGCACCCCAGCTCCCCAGAGGGAAGTGCCGTCAACACCCAGGCTTCCTCGAGGGTCTCACAAGTGTTGGACAGGAGCCCCAGCCTGGCTGGATCCTTCCACATCCTCCTCTGAGACACCGCTATTTGTGGGGTCAGGTTCTCTCGGGGAGCTGTTCCCAGCCCCACACCCCAGCATCCAGACAGCTCCCTCAGCCACCAGGACAACGGGTCCTGGTGTCTGCAGTCTCCAACCACAGGCCACGCTTCCACTTGTCAACGCCTGTGCACCGTGGTGCAGGCCGACATGCCCAGCACAGGCTCACAGACACGTGCCCAGTCACCAGGGGCTCCCCTGCACCCACCACAGGCATCCACACACAGAAGGACACACCTGGGCCCAGCCGGGACTGGGTCACCACAGAGCCGCCACCCTGACCCACCACTGTGCCATCTTGGATGCCATGCAGGCAGACAGGGCATGGTGCCCACACACACATCGTGTACATTTACCATCCCCTGACAGATTCACTGCACGTGGGAGCTCCCTCGGGTGTTAGTCTGAGGCCTCTCCAGTTTGGACTGAGAGACACTGGGAACCCCATTTGCCATCCTGAATCCAGCCACCCTTTCCCAGAGACGCGATTTCCATGGCCCTTCTCTTGCTTTGCCAAGTTCAGGGTCTCTGAAAGTGTTTACATTTCGTCTTGACATAAAAGCCACTCCACTCTCACCAGTGTTTACCCAGCCAGGCAATGCCAAGGACCGAGAGGCCGCTTCCAGACCTGGCATGCCCAGCCCTGTCTCCCTCTACAGGTTCTCAGCCTCCTGAAAGGAGCTGGCGGGCCTTGGACCCACTTCCACCTGCTGCCAGAGGGCGAAGGACAGGACTTCGAGTTTCAGCCCTCACCTCACAAGGTAGTTACTCTGCTGCCCTGAAGGCCGACTGAGAACAAACAGCAAGTGTGCATCCCATCAGGTTCCCTCCCCAGGGACGCTGAGGTTAGTACTGGAAAGACTCTGGAGGATGGAAGAGGCGGAGCCTGAGAAGGCAGGAGGAGACTCAGGGTTTCCTGCCTGCTTGCTGGGTCCTCACTGACCTGAAGGTCTGCTCAGATTCCAGGGGCATCTTTCAGTTCTCCCTGGTGTCTAGACTGAACCGTCCACCAGAGCAGCATCTGGGAAGGTGGCGCGTGAGCTGGAAGGCAGGGAAGAAATGCACGGTCTCGCCTTCCATCTGCAAAAGACTCGAAAACTCCAACCTCCCATCTCAGTTAAATCCACTCATCCGTGTGGAGTGATGAGATGTGAACTCAGCACCAGGCTTGCTGGGTGCTCTGGGGGAAACGGACCAACCATGAAAGACAGCACTCCTGATACCCAGCCTCCCACCAGCATACACTCAGGGCGGTCCCCAAGGGGCTCTGATAGCCACTCTTCATTCAGTGCTCAGACACACCTTGTGAGGTTGCTCTCCCCCATTTTACAGACGAGAAAGCAGAGACTCAGGAAGGGGTGACTTGCCCACGGTCAGAGCTGGTAAATGGAGAAGCCCTGGTCTCGACTGTGGGGTTCTCAGCCGGGATCCCCCTTCCCTCCTCGATGCCCTGCTGATTCATCCCTGAGTCTTTGTCTCAGCCCCTGGGCCAGAACTCCTTATATCCCCTCAGTCTGTCTAGCTTCCTAAGAAGGAGGACTTGAATAGCCCCCTCCCTAGTGAAGCACAGAGACCCTCAACACCATCCTTTCTGGGGAGACCACACAGCAGAAGAGCATGAACCCTTCCCCGGGACAGGGCTGAGAGAGGATGAGGGGCAGGGAGCAGGACAGCCCCAAGGCCCCTAAAGCCCAGGATGGGAAGGAGGTTCCACTTTTCCACAGCCCTCCCCCATACCTCAATTTGGTGCAGACCCACCCCCCCAGCCCCTGCCACAGGCTGTGCCAACACCAAACTGCAAGTCCTCCATATTTCAGGAATGCCATCCAGTCGGGACTTGGATACCTCCAGAAACAGAGACCTCATTATGTCTAAGGCACCAGATACCTTGTGGGACCCCTCCTTCCTTAAAGTGAGCCAGAGTCTGTGCCCACGGCCCTCAGAGGGACCTGGGGTGGGTCATGACTTCTCTCTTGGGGCCAGAATGAAGGCTCCTGAACCCAAATCTTCTCCCTCAGCCCGACACCTCAAGTCCCTCCATCTGTGGGCTGGCTTCAGCCCTGGGCTACCTGCACTGCCCTCTGCTGGGTCAGCCTCATGTTGTTACCACTCCTGTTAGTTGGTGGCCTTCAGAACGGCTCCAATTGTCCAGACGAGGTCTGAGCAGCCCAGGTGACCCCACTGCGTCTGCACTCACCAGCCCTCCTCCTGCCCTCAGCCTGTGTGCCAGGAGAAATCAATGCCAGGGCAGACACAGCCCTGCTCTGGGACCAAGATGGACCTTCCTTATCCCCTGTTCCTAACTTTCAGGCCTCCCCTGACCTCGAGCCTCAGGGCCAACTTGACTCTTCCTGCCGGGGATGAATGATTCCTGGCAAAGTGAGTTCAACCTGCCGGCCCCATCGAGGCACTTCCCTCTGCCTTCTGATGCCTGGCCTCACCAATGTGGTTCCAGGAGTCTGCTCAGGGTCTTAGCCTCTTCCTAGCAACTATGGGCCTGTCAGCCCAGCCAGGCATATCCCAGCTCCAAACACCAAAGCCTTTGCCCAGGAGTTTGAGTGGGCAGCCTGCTCTGCCCATAATTCTCTGGTTAGTGGCCTGAGGCCCTTGATACCCTGTCCATCGGCCAGGCATTGCAGGGGTGTGTCCAACCACTCTAAGGACTGGAAAACCACAGCCCACACGATAACATCTGAAGCATGTTAACCATACAGTGCTTCCTCCTTGTTAACCTACTTCCTCCTCCCCAGACTCTGCCCTACTGCCAGAGGGCCCTGGATTGGAAGGAGAGGCTCCCTCCCCGCCCCCGCTGCTTCCCAGCACTCTGCCCCGTATCTGCATGCCATGCTCGCACGGTGGCTAATTCTGGCATCTCATCAGACAGTGATTATGGGGGAATCAGCAGTACTGTCATCTCTGCAGCTCGGCACCTGTCACCACGCCACCATCCCCAGGCTGCTGGGCTGGGACCGGAAGCTGAGGGAGGAAGGGTTTACTGGGGTGAGGGGCATCTGCTCCCTCCTCGCCTCTGCAGCCCTCACTTCCTTCAACCCTTCCTCCCCACAGGTGTGCAGCGCATGTCAACCAGGTGGCCACTAGCCACTCCAGAGCTCCCTGATAACCAGGCCAGGTATGGAATGCACGTGCTCTGGGTCACACACAGGTGTGTCGAGGAAGGACACAGCACGCCAAGGTTCAAATCAAAAAATGCCCCTTCCCTTAAGTGTGACATTGAACAAGTTATTTTACTTCACTGGAGGTCAGTTTCTCTAATGGGGAAAACAATGCCCACCTTGAGCAGAGGGGAAGAAATAAACATATAGAGTATCTAGCACAGTGGCTGACGCACAGGTGATCATGTATTCAGTCAACAAACAATGCGTACACACCTACTGTGCGCTGGGCAACATGAAGATGCCAAGGTAAGTGAATCGCAGTTTAGCAAAGACCACACTGGGTCTAGGCATGGGTCCTGGTCACCCTGGGGTGTAGGCATTTTGTTTGGCTGGTAGTGTTTTGTTTTGTTTCTTTGCTTTTTAATGCCTTTAAGGAACATAAGCAGGCTTCTCTATGGTCCTCATCCACGGCTTCACTCATTTCCGGCCCCTGAAAGAACTGGGTTTGCTGCCCCAGGAGCGAATGTGAACTCAGAGGGGCGACACCAAACTGCAAGTCCTCCCTATTCCAGGAACGCCACCCAGCCGGGACTTGGATACCTCCAGAAACAGAAAGCTCATTACATTTAAGGCACCAAACATCTTGTAGTGCTCAGAGGGGCAAGCCTGGAGGTGGTCAGGGAGGGACACTTCAGGGAGGAGCAGAGGTGGGAGGTAACAAAGGCAGGGCGTTCCTGGAAGAGGAGGCGCAGGAGCAGAGGGTCACAGAGGGAAAGGCGAGGCCCACTGGGAGCTGATGGAGACAGAGGCATCTCAAGGGGTCCTTCCTAGTGCTGGATTTCCGCCAGGCTGTAGCGCCTCCCGCTCCTCCAGACCGTTTCCCAGGTGGGTCCTACTGGTGGAGCTATGACGTACGACCACGGCCCCTCGCCTCACGAGCAGCATCTGCCGCCCCAGCCTCGTCACTGGGTCTCTTCCCTGGCCCCACGCAGCCCACCCTCACCAGAGTGGAAAAGGACTCTGGCTGGAACCGAAAGGAGGTATGCACATGAGAATTCTCTAACCTCCAATCCACTTCTGACCCCTGACTTCAGGGTCAGGAAGCCCCCCACCCCGCCCCGAGACTCCCCCAGGGGTGGACCCAGGAATGCGGTAGTGGGAGGGAAGCGGAAGCGGATTCCCAGCGGCTTGAATCACAGGGAACCGTGCTTGCGGGGGTGTAGAGAGTGAGGCAAAGGCACAGCCCTCTACATGCAGCATGAGGGACAGAGGCTAGACTTCAGGAAGACTTCAGGTGGAAGGCACAACGGCAGGACGGGGAGTAGGGCTGCAGTTACCATCTGTGTGACCCTGGGCATGTTACTTAAGCTCTCTGGTCTGTCACCACCTTTGTGAAATAGAGATTACAGCATGGAGCTCATGTGACAGCTCTGAGGGTGAAATGAAGGGACACAGGTACAGGGCTTGATCCAGCATATGGCTCATGCAGTTTTGAGCAAAATTCAGTAAATATTAGTCATTTGTATTTTTATTATTACCAGGAACACTTCCCCCCCCAAACTCAGTAATGACTAAACGAACCCCCCATACCTTTCCAGCCCTGCACTCCCTTGCTCTCGCTGAGCCACGGAGGGAACGTGGAAGTATCTTCTAACTAGAGTCGGCAGAAGAGCTGACCCCACAGGGCCCACTTCCAGGGAGGCCTCTGGCCCCAGATGACGCCTGCCCCACCACAAACAATCTAATAACCCTTCACAGCACATTTTCAACCCCCTCCCCACATGTTATTCTACTCTGGGTGGTAAAGCCGGACAGGGGTTGCTCTGGTTCTTTACAGATGTAGAAAGTAAGTCTTGGGAGGGACCGAGCTCCCTGTCTCTGGGAGTATTCTGGAAGAGGGTAAGCGAAAGAGGAAGACATTCACTCTTTCCTCTTTTCCTAGTTCCTGACCCTCAGCCTTGGCCCATCTGTTTGTGTTGAGAAGTGGGGCGGGGTGGGTGGTGGCTTGTGTGACCAGGACAGGGGCCGAGGAGAAAGGCAGCAATTTCAAGTCACTTCTGCCTTCTCCTGGCAGCAGCCACTGATAGGGGAGGGAGGGGAGCAGCATCGTTGCTCTTTTAGGAAAACGGTAATTTTAATTAAGAGGCAGACAAACGAGCGCTCTGCAGATTGTCTCCGAGCAAAGTTATTAAAAAGCCATCAAGGCGGCGGCAGCCACAGAGGCAAGGAGGGCCACCTGCCCCATCTGCCCGCCCGGACTGGGGCCGAAGCATCCTTCAGAGAGTGGAGAAGGGCTGGAGGACACGGAATCTGCAAACAGCCAAGACAGGGACTCTGCAACCCCTCTTCAAGGTGAGACAGGGGCAGCACTCAGACAGTACCCGGCTGGAGCTGCCCCACCCCAGGGAGGGGCTGGGGGAGGTGCAGAAAGGGAACCACAATGGGGCAGCCCCTGCTATGGGCCAGGCTCTGGTTCGGCTGCTGCTTTTCCTATACTCTTCTCTACAAGCCTGCCATTTTATAGGCAAAGACAATGAGGCTCAGAGAGGGAAAGTGGCTTGTCCAAGGCCAGCAGTTCAGACATGGCTTAAGTGAGCATTTGAACCCAGATCAGGCTGACTCTCAAGTCCAGTGCCCTAGGCTGCTGGTCCCAGGCACAGAAGTGGAGGTGGGCTCCCAGAGGCTCTCTAAAGTGGCCTCTGCTCTGGCCCAACAATGCTGCTCACAGTCCCCAGGCTGCATGGATTGGGACGTCCAGTCACTGCCTGCTTGGCGGGAGCACGCTATGAGAGGAGTGCCATTGGGATGCTCAACAGAGACATGCAGTGAGGAGCAGCCGCCAGCAGGGGGAGCAGGGGCGGATGGGCATCGGTGGACAGAGGGTCACTGCCCTTTCGAGTCAGCTGGCCAGGCCACAGCCTCAGGCCCCACAGCCAGTGAACTCTGCCAACCCCTTAACCTGTATCCCCACACCACTTAAGCAACAGAAGAACCTTCGCTGTCTTCGTCACTGTTGGCCTCTGAGCCTAGCCCAGTGCCTGGCACAGCAAAGGTGTTCAATTAAGTCCATATTGAATGAAGGAATGGATGGATGAATGAATAAACGATTAAATAAATGAAATGAAATCACAGATTTACAAGTACCTATAAATGCAACAAAGCTGTACTGAGGTCGACATGGTCCCATCTTCTCCCATCCCCCTCCACTGGCTGATGCTGGAACATGGGCTGTACCCCATAAGAAAGGCCCCTTGCTCCTGACCCCTCTCCCCAGATCTCCAGTTCCCTTGACAGAGGGTTCCTCCTCCTCCCCCTTCCCAGCCCCCACTACACGGAGCTTTGCAGCCAGCACACACATATACATGCACACGTGTTTGCTCGCACATACTAACTCACATGCACACACGTGCACACACGGACACATTCTCTGCCAGGCAAGGTGCCCTCCCCAGAGTCAAGTCTCTGCTGCCCTCTCCCCAAGCAAAGGCCTGGGCCCACCAGGGATAGCCCCCTCCCCCATTTTGCCAGGGAGCGGTGGGAGGCAGGATGGTAGGGAGAGGCCCCCCTCCTGGCTTACCAACCTGGAGACTTTAAACAGAGGGAGCAGAGTCCTGGAGCCTTCCCTCCCGCTGCACGCTGGAGCCCTGGGCGAGGGACAGGAAAGGAGAGTGTGAACGAAGGCCCAGAGCCGGAGGACAGGAGCTGGAGAACGGATGGGGCGGGGCGGGGCTCCCACATTGGGATGGGCCAGCCGGGCAGGGGCCTTGGCCAGGGGGGCAGGCGGGGACTGGGACAGAGCAAGGCAGAGCCTTCGGAGCTGCCCCTTTGGGGGTCCCTGAGGGCTGGGGGGCAGGCAGGACAGAGATGGGGTGCTGGGTCAAGAGCCGGGGCTGAAGGGACAGAAACATTGGTGGGAGACAGACAGAAGACAGACAGCAGGACAACACAAAAAACATGGGGTTCCTCAGAGTGGGGTCCCCAGGACAGACAGCCAACAAGCCAGGCCTGGTTCTCCTCCCAGAAATGGGGACAGCCTCTTTACTGGGGGCCCACACAAGACCCCAGATGAGAGCACCTTGGAGGGCCCATCTGCCTCCCCCAGCCAAGGCCACCCCATTCGGGAAGGTTGGTGGGTTCAGAGTCCGAGGGCCTCCCTTCATTGCTCTGCTGAAACCCCCTCCCAGCCCAAGAGACCCCCATCGGCTCCACTCATCCCCTAACCTTGAAGAGGGCCCCCTTCTCTGTCTGCAACAGAGGAAGCAGCGGTTCTTCACACCCGACAAGCCCACGCGCACACTCGCTGTGATGGGGACCATGTCGGAAAATGGCACCCCTGCCCATACCACCCAAAGCCCTGTGGCCAGCTCCTGCTTCCACGCTCGCCCAATCCTCAGCCTGCCAGAGCAGGGCCCCTCTCAGCTGTGCATCCCGCTGCCTCCCTCTCGCTCGCAGGAAGTCCTTCTAACTGTACTGCCGCCCCCAGGGCCGCGCTGCCCATCTTCTGCCTTGCATCTGGGGGTGCGCAGCACTACGACCTGCCTGCCTGGAGACACTGTGGCCTGGGCGTCCTCTTGGGCCCAGCTCTCACTGGGCTGGTTCAGACCCATCCACACCCACATCACGTCTGGCTGCAAGCATCCTCAGAGCCCCCTGCCAATCTCATGGTTCCAATTTTCCCACTGATTACCCAAGATGCAGGCACCCTGGGGAGAAGCAACTGTTGTACCCAGATGTTGGGACCTTGACTGGGTGAAGAAATAAAAAATGTTCACTAACATATCTAACCCCAGAGGGCTTCCTGGATAGGCAGTGGGGTTGGGGGTGGGGCACAGAGGGGCACCAGCTGGGGCACGAAGGCTCAAGAGCCCGAGCTCCCTCCTCACCACTAGCCTTAAGTGGCAGCTCCAGGGGCCCAGCCCCAAACAGGCTGAGGTGAGAATCTGGGTTTTAAGTAAGACTAAAGAGACTTTCTCATATATGCCCCTTCTTCCTGGGGGAACAGCCACCCATTTTTCACTCTCAGTTGGACAGTAAGGAGGAGGATGAGGACAAAGATTACTATTTACTAAAAGTTCACAATGTGCCAGGAACTCCGCCTAAATTACCTCATTTAATCCTGGTACTCACCCTGTGAGGAAACCACAGTGATCAGCCCCAATTTACAGATGGGGAAACTGAACTTCAGAGAGGTGAGGTGACTTGCCCCAAGACACACAGAGAGTGTCAGGGCTGGAATGCCAGCCCAGATCTGTCTGAATCCAGAGCCTGAGCTCTTGACTGTAGATCTGAACTGCTTCCCATCCATCCTCCCCCAGGATTTGTCTGTCTCCCATTCAGTGCCATCTGGGAAGTTCTGCCTAAAGTCTAACTTCCTTCCATCCCATGATCCAATATAAACTATCTTTCATGGACAGTAGGGGAAGAGAAGGCTTTGTTTCCATCCCTTTCTGCCTCATTCTAGGAATGGGAGGCAGATAACTCCAACCTTCGGCTGCAGATGGACCAGGGATCAGGGGAAGGGGATGAGCTGTTGGGTTCAGAAGTAGGTTCAGGATCTCCCAAGCTTCATCATTAAATGACTTCTGGCTTTCCAGGAGCCCTTTCCTACTTTCCAGTCGCCATGATGGAAGAAGCTCCAGGAAGCCCCTCAAAGGTCTCTTCTTTTAACATCCAGAAATCCTCCTGAGCATGCAGACTAGGGAGAGTCTAAAAAGTCAGGGGCAGCAAAGCAAGAGTCACTGTCAGTCCTGGTAACCCTGGCTTTTCCTCAGAGTTCCAGTTTCCAACTCAGAAGGGGGCTGAGGCAAGAATGGGGACTCATTCAGGCCAGCCTGACCACGGGGAGGGGCTGGACTGGCATGGGGACAGCCCAGGAGAGGAGGCAGAGAGGCCCGGATGTATCTGCAAGAGCTTCAGTGAGCCGTGGCATGCCTTCCCAGTGAACTGGGATCGTTAATTTTTCCCCAATGAGGCAGATGCTGGGCCTGGGGTGACGCCACAGATGCCTGCTGTGCCTGTAATTATCAGTCGCCCTGGGGTGGAAGAAGGCAGGACACACACCCTCTCTGCCTCCTAGGCTTTGCACAAACATCTCCAGCTAGGGCTGCCACATGGGGGTCTCTGGCTCTGGGCACCCCCCGCCCCCGATGTGGGCCCCTGGGTCTGAGGTCTCCGGCATGCTCTGTGGCTAGGGTGGAAAAGAGGCCAGGGTGCTGGGATGATGATGTTTGCCAAGGTGTGGCAGGCAGACATGTGAAAAACCCAGCTCCTTCCCAATCTTAACGCTACTCCACTCCGGGATATGCAAGCGACTGGGCCAGGTGGCTGAGGCTACCAGGAACCAGGAAAAGGTTGTGCGGGAGATGAGCCACCAGCTGCAAGTGCCTCTGCAGAAGAAAATATGGACTGGATTATAGTCCCTGGATGGAATGGAGTGTGGCAAAGCCTTTCTGGGGTGGGAGGAAAATGGACTTAGCTGAATCCTGTAGCCTCTCCCTTACCCATCCTCTGGGCCCATTGGACAGATTTAGACAAGGTGTGCCTTTGGAGCAGGAGGGACTGTTTGTAAGGCATGTGCAGGCACACGAAAGCACCAGTATTCTCTTGGGCCAAATCTCCATTTTTCCTGGTTTATCTGGAGCTGGGAAGTATTTTTCCCACTCTCTGTATGGCAAGGCCTGTATTATCTCAGGAGAGAGGAGATGGGTAGAACCTGTGACAGCTTGAAGGGACCTTAGATTTTCTAGTTCCATCCTCTTTCTCACACCAGGGACACTGAAGACCAGAGGAGGTAACTAACTTGCCCAATGTCACACAGCAGTAGGGAGGCACGCAACCTGGCACCATCCAATGCTTGCTCTTTACCATGCACTTGACCTCTCTGCCCTGGGGGATCAAAGACTGACTTCCCTGTCCCTTCTCCTCCCCAGCAGCTCTGAACCCCTCTCCATCATGGCCCCCTGCACTCTGCCAACCACCACAGCCACACGAGATTAAACTGGACCTACCAAGCTCCTGACAATAGCCCAAAGGTCATCTCAAAGGTCATATTAACCAGTCCCCTGCACCTAGGTACAACACTAGCCTACTTGCGTTCATATACACCTATCATTGAGGGAAAAGATGCACAAACAGCACCTCAGAGCAGCCACCCTTCATGCACCGGGAGATTTCCTTCCCATCTAACCTCGATTCCTCCTGCTGCAGCGTGGGCCTGTTTCTTCTCAAGCTGTCCTGAGCAAAGACAGGGGGAGGGGAAGAAGAACAGGATTCCCAGCCTCCAAACCCTCTGTCTACCCACCTACAGCAGAGAGGATGAGGGCAGAGTGTCCCAGGGTGGCTGGGCCCTGAGCCAGTGCGCTGTGCGAGGGGCAGGAGGGCTGCGGTGGCAGCTTGAATGTGGGAGAAACAGCTCTTCTTGGAATTGTCCTTCCAGCTTCTCATTCCCTGCAAACTCCTGCACCTCGGGTTAGGGGAGGGTCTCCAATGCGTTCAGAGACAGCCATCCCCTCCCCATACCATTTATTGTTTCTTATGTGACAGGCACTGTGCTGGAAATTTTCATCTGTTGTTTCACTTAAGCTTCACAACAATTCTGTAGTCAGAAACTAATTTGCCTGCTGGGCCAGTTCCTCCCCGAGACTAAATCTAACCTGGATCCCTCTTGCTGCATTTCCTCTGGTCCGTCCTCTGTGGCGGTGGAAAGGTGATTTTTGCTCCTGTCTTCAGAAACCCCAGTATTGGTTTCTGAGGCTGCCAACCTTTACCCCAGTATTGCCCCATGTGATGGGCATTATGAGGGTATGGGTGAAAGAAACTGAGGCAGGTTGAGGGTTGAGATGCAGGACACTGGCCTGTACCAAACACAGCACCTAGCAGGTGGCAGGGGAGGAGGCCCGTGAGGTCAGGCAGTGTGCTGACCAGGCAGCGTCCGACATGCAATGATCCTAGTCTCGGTGACCATCTCTCAGGTCCAAGTTCCTACCCACATATACCTAGAACCCAGGTGCCTGAGCAGAAGTGAGTAGGGGCATAAGATGGCAGGACCTGTCCTGGGCTGCGGGAGGCAGCTGAAGTCAGAGAAAGGGACTCTTACACCTAGCTAAGCTCCTGCCATATAGAGGGTACTTAGGCCCTGAGAACAGAGGACAGAGACCTCCAAGCCCCTCTGCCCATCTCACTGGGGTTTCATACAACCAGTGGTAGCCACAAGCAACTGCAGTGAATTCACACCACTTGGCTTTCCTGTTTGGACTTTTTGGAGCAGGACTGACAAGGGCAGGGGTCCCCTCCACCAGGGCTACCCCACTATTCTGCCTCTAGCCAGGGCTGGAACACAGGAGCCACCTCCCTAGGGAATTCTCAGACCCCGGCTTCCATCCTCCCTCTGGGAGATTCCCGCAGTGACAGCCTGGGCCAATGGGCAAGGGGAGTCTGAGTGGTGGGTTGGACTCTGGTCCCTGTGGGCGGCACCCTCCTCCTTCAAGCAGGCTCCATTAATGTATGCAAAGCATATGCAAATCACCCAGAAGAGAGACACAACATCGGTGGAATGACAGAAGAGACCTTGGAGAGGAGCCAGCCCGCCCCCTTATTTCACAGGTGAGGAAAGAGGCCCTTGCCAGGAAGGGACTTGCTCAAGGTCACGCGGACATTTGGGCACTAACGAAGGATCCTAAGAAGGTCTCTTTACTCCGCCCAGTGCTCTTTCCATGACAGTCTTGTTTTCCATCTGGGGGGCTTACAGGATGGTACAGGGGTCTCAGGGTCTGTACAGGGTTCCCTTGGCCACCTCCCTTCCCCATCTGAGCCTGGGTAGGGGGTGTGGGGGAACTGTGGGCCAGGGCGGCAATGATGCCTGGGGCAGTGGGTGACCAGAGGGGTGACGGGGCCAGAGGGCGCCGAGGCACTGGTTTCCCGTCAGCCAAACGGCAGTAGGTGGCAGGAGAAGTTGAGTGTCTAAAGCCCAATGTCAGGGCAAGGTGCCCGCTGTGTGCGGGGAGGGGGACAGCGCCCTTACCACACACACATCTCTAAGTGCTCAGCAGCCCCCTTCCGCCTGGCCTCTGGTAACTATGACACCTGACAGACCATAATAGTCCATTCAAGCCCATCCCTTCTGTGGCTGCAGCTCCCTTCCCCCACTCCCCACCAACTTGGCTTCTCAGCCTTCCAGTCGGTCCTAGAAAGCAGGACAGATGCTATGGAAAGCAGACAGACAGATTGGAGGGGGCAGACGGGGAGAAAAAGGGAGACTCAGGAGTCGAGTGAGGGAGACAAAGAGGAGAGAGCCCAGGAAGGGCAGAGTGGGAGAGATGGATGGGTGGAGGGGACTGGGGAAGAAAGCGGAGAGCCTGAGGAGCAGAGCGATGAATGTAGGAACAGTGGAGCTGAGTGGGGGGGCTCCCAGTCTCCAGACCTGAAGGATAAGGCTGGAGCCATGCTGAGGGTCATGGGAGCCCCATCGAGGCCCGAGGGAGTCTGGGACCATGTCCCTGCCCCTCTGCCCACCTCCCCAGCAAATCCCCCCGCTGCCAGGAAATCGGTCCTCCCTTCTCTGCCTCCCTCCGCTCTTCTCCCCTCCCTCCCTCGGGGCAGGCAAGCGCAGCTTCCCAGCCAAATCCAAAGCCTTCATCTCCGCTTTTCAGAGCTGGGAATGAAAGAAGGGGAAGCAAATGCAGCCCTCAAACCCGCTGACGGCCAGATTTTTATTATCTTTGCTCGAATGGGCCCTAGGAAGCCAACAAGGGATTCTTCAAAGAGCATCTGAGTGGCTCATTGAAGCCTGCACCTGCACCCGCCCACCCACAACAGGCAGCCAGGGCCTAGGGGGGCACAACCTGTCCCCCACATCCCACCAAACCCAGAGGCCAGTGGGAGGCTGCCATGAGTCTCACCCTCGGCTCTCTGTGCCTAGTCAGGGGCTGTTTGGTCAGACTGCCAGGCTCAGAAGCCAGATGCAGGCCCACTGGGCCTCGGAGGCATTCTCTGTCCCTCTCTGGACCTCGAAGACACAAACGAAGGAAGAAATCGGATCTCCTTGCCAGGGGTTGGAGGAGATAAGTGCTTGGGATTCCTCGAAAGCAAAGCTTTCATGGCAAGCTCCAGATCCATCCTTGAACTCTCTGCCTACCCCCTCAAGGGCCTACTGTCTCGCTTCCAATGGAGCAGCCCCTCCCTTCTAGAGCCTGGCCCCACTACTCCGGATGATCCTCGGACTCCAAACACAGCTCCCTCAGGTCAAAACCCCGTCTCCTTTCCTTCCCCAAGACCTAACCTGGAGTGGAGACGGGACTAAAACAGATGTGATACCCCCAAGAGCCCAGCCCCCTCCCTGTTTGAACTGGGCAGCCGTGCCACCATTAGCCCCAGCTCTGACCACACCGGTGAGATCAGTGCCCACAGCCAAAGAAGGAATCAATGGTCCTAATTAAACCTTTTTTCCAGGCTGGGTCCCTGGACAGACAGAGAAAGAGAGATCACCTGAGCCTTTGCATCACAGCACCCTACTCTGTACCCTGTACATATTTAAGAGACCTGGAACCCTGGATTCCCAGCAGGAATCAGGCCATGAAGACCCCAGACACCATCCCCTCCTCATTAGGCAAGGAGACAAGGAGGCAAGCAGAAAGCATGGAGCGGGGCGGTGGGGGGGCAAGCCTCTCAATTCCCAGGGACCTTCCCCTAGGAGGGCTCCCGGTCTCCACTCAGCACTGCCTGAAGACCACAGCTGCTTCTTCCAGATCTCCAGAGCACACTTGCATGTCCATCCCAGCCCTGAGGGTCATCACAGAGAACTGGCCATCGTGGTAAGGGCGGAAGGAGCAGGGCTGGGGTGGGGGTGGGGGGGCACTGGACAAAGACCCTCTTGTCCCCAAGGCACGGTGGCAGGAAGCCAGGGCAAAGCCTTTGCACTCGCTGCCAAGGGTGCCTGGGTGCCAGGCAGTCTGGGTGGAGGGGGAATCTTATTCTTGGAACCCCCTCCCCTTATGCCTTATCCCTTGCTTCTACACTAGGCCACCAGTTAAGTCTCTGCCTCAACAACTCCCAGCTTGCCTGGAGCCTTCCTTCCTGTATGAATGCCGGACCCTGACACTTGCCCACAGTGGCCCCAACCAGCAGAAGACCTCACACATAAACCATAACTGCCCCCTACATTCGTACACACTCACAACCATGCCAGAAACCACCACCGCCACAGCTGCCACCAGTGATAACGGAGCCCCACATTTTCACAGTGACAGTCTCCATCAAACGCCTCATCAGTTCTTTAAGACAGCAAGAGGGGTAGGGAAGGGAATATGAGAAACTGAGGCACGGAGTTAGACAGCAAAGCAGTTGGCTCAAGGTCACCCAGACCAAGGTATTCAGAGTTGTAAAGAAGGCATCCTATCCCCGCCCCAAAGTGCTCAAACTCAACACCAATGAATATTCAGACTCACAAGCCTAGAAGTCTGATTACCTATCCCCTCTTCCAGCCCTCATCTGTTTTTCCCTTCCCAAAACAACAGGAGTTCGAACATCTTCTGTAAGGCTCCAGCCAGGAACCCACTTCAAGTTGGGGGCTACAAGACCTGCTGGTTCCCTAGTATTGGAGAAGAGGGACTGCCAGTCCGGGATCTCCTCGCACATTCCCTGTTCTTGCTCACCTGGCTCCCCTCGGCCCCCGGGGTCCCTCGGTCCGGCCTCCTCCCTGGGAGATCGGGCTCTGCCCTCCGCTGTCCTCTCCCACCAGGCCAGGGCAAAGCGCCGGAGGCACTGCCAGGGCTGCATGGGGAGGGGTGGGGCGGGGGGGCTTGCACCAGCAGCCGCACACGCCCCGCCGGGCCCTGCCAGCCGAGCTGCGGAGGCACCCGGCCGGCCCCCTCTGCTTCCACCAGCATCCTGCTGCCCCCACCGACAGGACTCGGAGCTGGCCCAGGAGCTTCTGACGTAGCAAGGGGGTGCGTGGGAGGGGAGGGGGGGCTTAGCGCGGCCCCTCCCCAGCCCCGCCCTCTGCCGCTCAGCTTCCCTCAGTCCCTACCTCCTCATTCACCCTAGACGCTCTCCCCAGCTGGGGGCGCCCTCTCTCGCCCTCTGGCCTCTTCACCCGGACTTAAGATCACATGGCCCCTCCCTCAGTCCTTCCCTCTCGTGGCCCCTCCCTACCCGCCAGTCGAGAGGGGAGCGGGTCCCCAGTTTCTGCAACTGCTACCTTGCTACCTAGGCTCCCAGGTCTCCAGGGCTAGGGCCTCGAGGTGACGGGAGGGTGGGGAGGTTTGGGGGGGAAGGAAAGGGGAAGGGGGCGGGAACACAGGCTAGTATCCTGGCAACACAGCCAATCCCAGAATACATTCATCCCCTTCCTTCCCTGGGGGGCTGGCGCAAAGCGCCTACCACCACCATCCAAGGGCGTGCACCCCATTCTGGGACCTGGGGGAATGAGAGGCCCTTGATGCTCCCACCACCTCTCCATCCCCTTTGCCTCTCGGCATCCTCCTCTTCATCCACCTCGGATGGACCACTCCCTCCCCCACTCTCTTCACCATCCATCCCCCTTTCTCTTCTCTCCTTCCTTCCCTGCCCCGCACAAACCTCTTTAAAACTGAACCCCCCACCTCTCTGGGGCTCCCTTCCCCGGGCCTCACGAGGCCCTCCCCACCCGGTCTCAAGCCTCGCCAATGCCGGACCCCTTCCCTGGACCCAGCACTCTTCTCGCCCGTTCATTCTCCCGAGCCCGGCGCGCCGCGGTCCCCTGCCCCCTACACACCTGCGACCCGAGCACCCGTTGCCTCGCCGGCCACCGCCTCCCCGGCCCGGTCGCCGCCCCCGCCCCCGGCCGAGGGGAAAACACACAAAGAAAACAGAAATACCTTCCACTTAAGCATGGAGGCACATTAGGAAGGAGAGAGACAGGGACATGCCTTGGGACGGAGCGTTCCCCATCGGGCGGGGGCGCGGGGGGCGGGGGCCCCGGGCCGGCCTGCCTGGCGCTTGCCCTCTCGCCGCCTCGCGGGCTCCTCGCTGGGCCCCAGCCCCGGGGCGCGGTGCCAGGCGGGCGGGCCGGGGGCGCGGGCCCCGCCGGGGTGGACCAGCTGGGAGGGCGCCGGCGGCCGGGCGTGTGGGTACGCGCGCGCGCGCGGGCGTGTCACCGAGTGTGCGAGAGCGAGTGTGTATGTGTGTGTGTGTGTGCGCGCGCGCGGGGGCCGGTGCGGGTGTGTCACTGCGGCCGGGAGCGCGCGCGGCGCGGGCACGCGCGTGTGGCTGGAACGTACAAAGGGCCTCTGGGGTGGCAGGGAGCTGGGAGGGGAGGGGGCCGGCGCCTCCCGCCCTCCAGTTGTACGGCTGGATCCTGCGGCTCGTGGCCGGTCAGAGGATGCGGGGCGCGCTCAGGCCTCCCGCCCCGCTGCACCTGCTTCTCATACCCTGAGCAGTCCTCAAGCCATGATAGAGACAATTGCCTAAAGCCGGGAGCCGGCCTCGAAGGAGAGGGGTGCATCTCGAGGGTGTGGGAACTTGTTCTCCAAACCCTGGCGCGCCGTGGGATGAAGAAACATTAGGGGAGGTACGGGGCAGGGAGGGACCAGGGGTTACTCTTCAACCAAGGTGACCTCCGCAGCTCAGCTCCCTATGCAGAGAGAGCCTGGATCCTCCTCTCCCGGGACGCTCCCCTCGTCCCCTCCTTAGACCTGGCTGGGCCAAGGGGACCCAGTCCCCCGGCGCCCCCTGCTGGGCTGTCTCCTCCCACCCCCTCACCCCAGCTCCGGTTGCGACCCCTCCTGCGGGCGTCTGCTGAAACTGCAGGGGCCGGCGCTGTGAGTGAGGGGAGTCTCTGCCCATCTGCCAAGTAGGACCCCAAAAGAGGGCGCTCTAGCTCCTGCCCCTTCTCACACCTTACTTGGCGATATCGTAGTCACTTCCAAGAAGGCTGCCAAGCGCCAGCTCTACCCCACCCCTGCCCTACTCCCACCGACTCCCTGTCCCACCATAGCCTACCTGTTGGCTCCACAGACTTCTCCAGGTGACTCTGTCCCCTCCTCCCATCCTGGTTGCTTGCTACCTCTCTCTCTCCGGTTCTCTGTCCTGTCCTCTCTCTTCCAAACTTCTCTTGGGGAGGGGAAAGTGGGCCAAGATCCCTGCCCCTTTTGCTTCCTCCTGGCATTCCCAAAGCCAGCTTAGATGAGCAAGGAAGGGACACAGTACCTCTCTTCGCTGTAGGCCACCAGGCAGAGTGGCAGGCAGGCCGAGAGGCAGAAGAGGAGACCCCACCCCAAGCAGCCCAAATGACAAACCGGTTTCCCCACTTCCTGGTCTACCCAGTTGCAGCCTTAATCCAGGCTCTCTCTTCCACTTTCCTTCCCGCCCCCAGGCCTGCCCTGAGCCAAGCACACTGCCTGGCTCAGGGCAACTCTGACGCCCCTTAGAAATTTCCCTCCAGCTACAGTAACTTAGGTGGCCGGGCCAGGGTAGGAAGAGGAGGGGCTCCAGACGGACAGCTCAGGAGGGCAGCCAAGCGCGTCCTGGACACACCGTCTGGGCACACGACCCCAGCAGTCGGCTCCCTGACTTCTCCCCTCCTGGGCCAGCTGCCTCTCCCTCTGCCAACTGGACGGTGCCCATCTTTTGGCCTTTGAGCGTGCTGTGGGCACTCATCCAGCTCCCGGCTTGGCTGCCTGCCCAGGATGGGCATGGGAGGCAGTAGGCCCTGTGTAGAGGCGGGGTCGGCAAGGGGAGGGATGGCTTCCCTTCAGCTGCATGGACACCACCTCCCAAGCCTCTCAGAGCCCAGAGGCTAGGGACTGACGCTGCTGCTCCTCCTCTTCCATCCAGGCCCCCGACTCAACCACACAGGATGCTGCCCCTCCCTTCCCCCTCAGGGTACCCCCCCATGAGACAAGGTCTCCTCTCCTCCATATTGTGCTCACCTAATATGCGTGCATGCTAAGTCTATTCAGTCGTGTCCAACTCTTTGCAACTCCGTGGACTGTAGCCTGCCAGGTTCCTCTGTCCATGGGATACTCCAGGCAAGAATACTGGAGTGGGTTGCCATGCTCTCCTCCAGGACATCTTCCTGACCCAAGGATCAAACCTGTGTCTTCTGTGGCTCCTGCATTGCAGATGGATTCTTTACCTGCTGAGCCAAAGGGGAAGCCGCCCCCCACCCCCACCGCCCCATGCCACCTAATATGCTTTATTCATATTCTCTAATTTAAGCATCTCAACAACCCTGCAAAAGTGGCTGTTTTCAGCCCCATCTCAGAAAGAAAGGAGTTGAGGATCAGAGAGGCATTACCACTTGCCTAATCTAAGAGTAGCAAAGATGAAATTCATATCCAGACATGCCTGACTCCAAAGCTCCCAGCCTCCTTTTATATCACCACCACCATCTCCTAACCTAGTGGGCTGCCTAAAGGTGAGGCCTAACATCTGACACACTCTCATGACCTTAAAGGAAAGGAAGAGAACTGGGCACAGGAACATGACTGAAGCTTAAGACTAATTATTTATGTCAGAGTTGAGGAACTGGGCATTATCCCCTGGATGAAGACTGGAAAGATGCTTGTCCTGTCACATGGAGGTTTTTCTGGCCTTTACACTAGATTCCAATAAGCCACGGGCTTGGGGACTTGGGGAGGGGGACTCTATGAATTAGCCCCCAGAGATTGGGAATAGTTTCAAATGTGTTAGCAGGATAATGCATCCATCAGTCACTACCCTAAGGTGACCTCCCACATCACGAAGGCCACTCCATAGTGAGGGGCTTAAATCAGATTCAGGTAGCATTTTTTGTGTGGCTCACTTGTTAGAGACAGATCCTAAACATTTCTGATCATCTTCATAGCTGTGAGCTCATTTGAACCCCTCCTCCCCTCAATCCAGGATTTCCTCCACTTGATCCAGGACTCCATGGGTCCCGTGGAGAGGTGAGAAGGAATACAGCTGTGAATGGAAACACAGACCCTTGAGGCCCGAGATGAGCCTGAGGGCAGATGGCCTGACACCAGCCACCCTCATTGATCCCGCCCAATCCTCTAGTATCACCGACTCACTGGACAGGACTTTGAGTGAACTCCTGGGAGATGGTGAAAGACTGGGAAGCCTGGTGTGCTGCAGTCCAAGGGGTCGCAGAGTCAGACGTGACTTAGCTACTGAACAATAGCAGCAACAAATCCTCTGCCCCCACCCCCCAGGGAAGATAGGTCCCTGCTCCCCTTCCTATCCAATCTCAAAAGCCAAGGCTCCTTCTCCTAGGGAGAAGTCTGAAGGAAGCCATCGCCTCTGATCAGAGCGAGAGAAACACAGGTATTATTTCTCCAGCTGAGAGACCAGAATTGCTCCTGGAAGCTGGCGTGGTGCCCAGACACAAGAAATATGCCGGCTGCCTCCACCTGAGATGCCTCAGGTGCCACCCCACCCCCACCCTCATTCCTCAACAGGTAACTTCCCTCTGGTCTTCCTCCCCTGCGTCTCCGGCTGCCTC
This sequence comes from Bubalus bubalis, assembly GCF_019923935.1. Taxonomy (NCBI): domain Eukaryota; kingdom Metazoa; phylum Chordata; class Mammalia; order Artiodactyla; family Bovidae; genus Bubalus; species Bubalus bubalis. Next base: position 23,857,679 of record NC_059159.1, on the reverse strand, counting down.
TTGGTTGGGAGGGGGCTGCTGGCTTGTTTGAAATGTTGGAACAGCAGATCAGCAGCAGATCGTAACCACCCACCTGGCCCTTCTCACTCCACCCAGACCAAGGGAGCAAAGTTATGAGGGAGCACCCTACAAGTGAGAATTCTCAGCGTCACTTCTCCTTCCCCAGGGGTGTTCAGAGCCAGGGTTGCGCCTGGACAAACATCTGGGCAGGAAGAGGGAGAAGGGGCCTGGTGTGGGCTGAGGGGCACACGAGTCTCTAGGGAAAGCCACAAGGGAAAAGGTGATGTGAAAAATGATACTAGGAAACCCCAAACTGCTCATTCAGCCACCTTGGAGGCCCCCAGCCCAGATCCCTGAGAAAGCACCCTGCCAGGAGGGTGACTGTCTGGCTAGGGCACATCATAAGCCCCACTTGGATCATCCAGACTCCACCAGGGTGGAGTGAGGGGGCTGTGAAGAGCCCTCTTCCCAGGAAAGAGTGACCAGGGCAGTGAGCTGGCCTCTGAGGCTGGTTTGGGTTGGGGAGCCGAGGAGGTGGAGGCTACTTTCTTCTGACCACAGCCCAGTCTCCAGGAACCCCGAGCCTCTCCTCCAGTGTGCCTCACTCTCCCATCCCCCCTCCCACTCCAAGGAGAGGAGTAAATGGCAGGAAGTTTTAAAAGACCCTCCTCTGTTCCCTGCGGTCCCCTCTCCCTTGCTTGTTATTGTAATGAATGCTAATGAAGCTCAATAATTGATGTCCTCATTAGCACATCAAACCCGCTTTCTGAAGAATGGCTAGAAAAAGTGGAAGAGAGGGGGTTTCTCTGGGGTCCTAACTGTAGCCAGCTCCCTCCAAAGAAACTCATGGTGGTGCTTCCAGCAGGGAGGGACCCCACTAGAGGGACTTGCACTGAGAAACCTAGGTGTCCCCCTCTGATTGAGAATTTTCTGAGCACTAGACTCTGTCTTCCCTGTCAGATGGCCAGCGAGTGTCCTGTCTCTCCCATCAGACTGGGAGCACTGAGTCCCTCTCTGTTAACTAGGACTCTCCCTCAGGGCAGGGCAGCAGTTCTTAAACCAAAGCAAGAATTAGAATCACCTGGAGGACTTGTGACAAAGTTCCTGATTCATTAGTCTGAGGAGGGGTCTGAGAATTTGCATTTTGACAAAGTTCTCCTGTGGCTACTGCTGATGCTACCGCTGCTGCGGGGGAACCACACTTTGAGAACCAGTGAGGTCGGGACCACCTTCTTGCTTGCCCAGTGTCAGGCTTTGCCTGCTAGTGGCGCTCACCTGGCAAGCCACCTCAGGGCCCAGTGGACAGGGAGTGTCCAGGAGAACTCTGCAACACAGATGAATGTACCTCCCCCTCCTTTCCTTAAGCCAGCACCAAAGCCAACCCTGGCCACCATAAGTGCCCCTGGTGATTCCTTCCTCCCCTGACCTTGACCTTTGAGGGCTGCAGATGGCCAGAGCTGGATCTCCTGCTCCCCAGCTGCATGCGCCATGCTGGTGCTGCAGAAGCCAGTGGGTCCCCTCTCATGGGAGGAGGAGGGAATAAAGGTGAGGAAGAGGGGTCCCAGCATCCCACCTCACTTTGGGATGACCTCCTGGGGCCTAAGTAGACAGAGGGGCTTGTGGATGGAGTCCACGAACATGCATGTAGCATCCCACCTCCTTCCTTCCTACTCAGTTGCCTAGACACAGAAAGTGAACAGAGAAGAAAGATGAGAAGACCAGACTAGAGCAGGGAGAAAGAAGGCGCTCTGCATCTCTCCTTGAGAGGACATATTGGAGCCACTGGGGCCCAGGCGGACCACAGGCCCCTCTCCTGCAGGACCATACCCAGCTGGCTTTTAGGCTCTAGACTACCACCTGATCTACCTGTTTTGGGAAAGAAAGGAAAGACAGCCTTCCAACTCTAGCCAGCATCCTTCCCAGACTTGCCAACCAGCCTTATAAGCCTATGGTGGGCACTGGATCACCCTCACTTATTTTATCCATGGTAGCACCTGGAAACCCTCTCCACCTTCCAGGGTCACAGAATTATCTATTTAATAATGAAACTCATCTATTGCTGGTGGGAATATAAAATGGTTCAGTAGCTATAGGAAATTGGCAATTCCTGAAAAAGATAAACATATAATTACTATATGACCCAACAGCCCAAATGTCCTTCAATGGATGAATAAACAATTTGTGATGTATCCATACAATGGAATACTATTCTTTCATAAAAAGGAATAAAGTATTAATACACGATTCAATGTGGATGAACCTCAACATTGTGCTAAGTGAAAGAAGCCAGATGCAAAAGGTCAGGTATTGTATGATTCCATTTATAGGAAATATTCAGAATAGGTAAATCCATAGAGATTTGTCTGGGGAAGGAAGAAATGGGGTGCAATTGCCTAATGGATATGGGGTTTCCTTTTGGGAAAATGTTTTGGAACCAGATAGAGGTGGTGGTTGCTCAACATGGTGAATGCACTAAATGCCACTGAGTTGTTCATTTTATAATGGTGAATTTCATGTTATGTGAATTTCACCTCAAAAAAAAAAAAATGTAGTAGACATTTTTTCAGGGAGTTCATTAAGTAGACCCATCTGCAGATTTCAGAGTCTACTTTTTTTGGAAACAGAAGCTTGTCCCCACGTGAGTTACAGCCACTCCCCAGGGTTTGGGGCACCAGGCATCCACTCTGAACACTTGGAAGATGTTCACAGGCCCCCAGGATGCAGTTCTTTTGGACCCAGACTGCGTCTTGACAGCCTCCTGCTCTGCCTGGCTCCCATCCCAAGGGAGCCTCCCTTTCAGGTTCCTGCTTCCCAGGCAGGCAGCAGACGCCTGATCAAGTGTTGAGGAGCTCAGCTTCCCATCTTCAGCTAACATCGTGCCATCTGCCCTCGAGGCTGGCCCACCCCTCCCTGATCATCTTGCTCCAAACATAGCTTGAAAAAGTCCTCCGGTTTTCTTTCCCACAGATTATTTTAATTACCCCCTAAATGGGCCCCTTGTTCTCTGGCATCTTTCATTCCCCCCCAAATCCTTTTCTCTTGAGCTTGGCCCTGGGCTTGGCCCTGGGCTAGCCTCTCCGGGTATGGGCAGGGAAGGGAGGGGTCTAAGGCTGAATCAGGCACATTTTCTGCTCCCCTCAGCTCTAAAGCCTCACTAGATCGTTCTGCTCAAAGACCTTCAGTGACCACTCCCTAGAGCAGAGGGTTGTGTCCTTTGGAGATCTTGAACCTTTTGAGGTCCTGGCAAAAGCTTTGCCCCCTTCCCTGAACAAATGAATATACATGACCAGCTGCAAGAAATCTGTGGGCCTCCCTGACCTCTGCAGCCCATCCTAGGACCCCTAGGGCAGGGCTTCTCAAAGTGTTGTCCACAAGATGAGTACAGAAATGAAGACTCATCTTTGAGAAAACTTTATCGTGATTTGACATTGCCACACATCCTAATGCATGACCATTTTTGCTGTGTTTTATAAAAACCTGAGTTCACAGCTGGAAATGTTTTGCTCTAGCCCCATTCTTTGCAGCCTCGTCTCGCTACCTCCAGCAATAATACTCACATACACACACGTGCTGTGTCTTCCCTTTACACTCCATGCCCTTGTCCATACTGTTCCCCACCTTGGGGTTGTCCTTTCCTTCCTCTGCACCTGTGGACACCTGATACCCACTTCCAGGCCCAGCTCAAGTTCCACGTCTTCAATAAAGCCTTCCCAATTCCAGCTCTGCCCTCCTCACACACAGGCACTTGGACACAAACATTCTAGCTGACAGTCCCTGTCCCCTGGGTTTTCTTAACACTCACTTAGCTTTATTTGTGACCATCTGGTTTGCTTCTCTGAGGGCAGAGCTTTCGTCCTCTTGGTCCCCCCGTCTTCTCCACCCTCCAGAGCATCTGTGCTTGTGGATTCAGGGCAACCTGCTGCCCTGATTCTCTGGGGTCCTCCTGTGGCTGCGCATCCATGTGCCCTCCTTCGATGCTGGGGGAGCTTCAGGCATCTTCCCAAGATAGGACCCAGGCCCGTATACCATTCCCTGCGCCATCCATCCATGACTTCACTCGCCTTATTAGAGGTCAGACTTTCTCAGTAAAAACCACTGGTATATGACTGGGGCCAAATATTAATACATACAATACTTTAAGGGCTGGAAAAATTAATTTGACTGGTTTTCTTTTTTGTTTGTTTTGTATGGGTTTTGGTTGCCCTGGGTCTTCTTTGCTGTGCACGGACTTCTCACTGCAGTGGCTTCTCTTGTTTAGGAGCACAGGTTCTAGGCACACAGGCTCAGTAGCAAGGCACAGGCTTAGTTGCCCCGCGGCACATGGAATCTTCCCAGACCAGGGATGAAACCTGTGTCCCCTGCATTGACAGGTAGATTCTTATCCAGTATACCATCATGGAAGTCCTTGATTTGTTGTTTAATAGAAAATTCTATTTGTATGTGATGCAAAATTCAAAAGGTGCAAAAGAAAAAGTCAATTTCCCTGTCACTGCCTCTGTTCCCAGTCACCCAGCTCCAGGCCCAGAAACAAACATCATTCCCAGCTTCTTTGGTCTTTCAGGGCCTGCCTATATGTTCACAAGCATTTCTTTTGTGTTGTTTTATCCAAATGGCAGCAGACAATACACACTCAGCAACATAAACTAGAGATTGTTCTGCACAAGCACATATGAAGGTGTCCTGTTGACAGATGTTTAGGCTGTGGTGCAAGAGACACCCTGCTAGTTACTTTATTTTACACAATGTGAGTTTATATGTACAATAAATTCCTAGAAGCAGAATAGCTGGATAAGGGGTGTGTTTCGCCCTGACTAATGGCACCATGTGAAATGGCTCAGTCGTGTCCGACTCTTTGCGACCCCATGGACTGTAGCCTACCAGGCTCTTCCGTCCATGGGATTTTCCAGGCAAGAATACTGGACTGCATTGCCACTTCCTTCTCCAAGAGATCTTCCCGACCCAGGGATTGAACCCAGGTCAGGGAAGTGTCACCATAGCAACCAGTTTTTCCCAATTTGGCCACTTATTTCTCTTGTGGTGTGTGAGTTGGAAAAACTAAGGCAGAGACGTGAACAACCTCCCTACCCCGTTCCTGGGAGAATCCAAAGTTGGGCAAGGGATCTGTAAGCAGGAAGACATTCAGCTTCTCAGAGTCAGAAAAATGCCCCAAGGATCCTGCCCATCTTGAGAAACAGGGAAAAAGGGGATGTAAGAAAATGGCAACCCACTCCAGTATCCTTGTTTGGAGAATCCCATGGATGGAGGAGCCTGACAGGCTACAGTCCATTGGGTCGCAAAGAGTTGGACGTGACTGAGCGGCTTCACTTTCTCTTTCTAGCCCCAAAAGAGAAAATCTAAAATAATGATCACCTCATATATGAAGGAGACAAGCCAGAGGACATCCAAAGGGTTCCATGTCAGCAAGAGAGACTGAAGTTAGCTTCCACTGTGAGCTTCCTGTCCAAGGCACAGTCCTGGCACTAGGCAGGGACAGTGGTGACTCCCTACTCAGGGACCATTAAGCCAGGATTAAGGGTGGAGGCCTTACCAGGCCTGCTGGGAGGCCGAAGGCTGGAACTGGTGACCCCTTAAACCACTATGTCGGGGCACAGCCTAGCCAAGGTGGAAAGGCGGAGAAGTGGATTAATTAAAGCAGGGCCCTTAACAGTCTTCAAAGCAACCCCATACTCAAGGGTTCAAGGAGGGAAAGCAAGGATTGAGTAGCTCATTTTGCTGATGAGAAAAGCAAAGCCCAGAGAGGTTAAGAAAATTGCCTGAGTCTTCACAGGTGAAGCAGGGCTAGAACCCAAGCCTTCAGCCCCCAAGTCCAATGAGATGGCCTCCACTGTCCTGCCTCCGAGGCTGGAAGCTTCCCCAGAGAGGACCCAGGCCTTGGTTCCTCTACCCACCTCCCCAGGCCCACTGTAGCCTCACTCCTCCAAGCCTGCCTCCCCACCACACCCCAACTACATGGCCCCAGAACTGGGCTGAGATGGCTGAAAGAGGTTGCAAACCCCTCTCCTGTCTAACAACTGAGCCGAGAGAGGAAGAAGGAGGTGGGAACAGGTCCCAAGCTCCCATCTCACTCATCCTCGCCCGTCTCCGTCTCAGACTCTCGTGATAGGAAAGTAGGCCAGTTTGGAATATGTCACGGATATTTTCAACATCCCCATCTGTACTACACAGCTTCGCACCCAGCCAAGTGGGGTGGAGTCGGAGCCTTCCTGCCGGATGAAAGGTACACCTGCTACCTCTGGGGCTCAGAGCCCACGTGGGGGGTGGGGCAAGCACAGGAGGCCATGGAGGGCTCTGCGCCCCCATGTTCAGCTGCCTGGACAGGGGTAGGGATGAAGGGGAACGGACAGGAGACCAGTTGTATCTGCCCTCCTCCCAGAGAGGCCAAAGCTGAACAGAGTCACCCCTGGACTCCATCCTGCTGCCCCTGTGAACAGTGTGTATGGCCAGCCCAGAGGTTAAGCAATTTCCTGCAGGGAAATGGGTCTGAAAAGCTTTATTAGAGAGAATTGATATTGGAGGTGGGCCTTGAAAGGAGAGCAGGACTTTACTGGGTGGAGAAGATGGAGGAGGGTGTTCTCAGCCAAGGGGCATGATTGAGGTGGGAGATGGAGGGTATAGAAGGTGAGCAGGAATGGCAGCAAGAGAGACTGGATGGGGGTAGATTAACACTGGAGAAGGGGCTGTTAATGGTGAATGCCCAGATAAGAAGCTTGGGGTGTGCCCTGCATATGACCATGAGGCTTTTAAGTGCCACGATTCAGAAAGAACCCATAGCAGTGGACAGGGAGGAGTCACCCAAGGAGGGGCTGGGGAGCAGGGAGTGAGTGAGCAAGCGAGCATTCTCTTTGAACTGCCAGCCACCTAAAGCATGTCCTCTTCCGGTTAGCTGGCTGGGGGAGCAAACAAGATTGGGGAAGGGGAGACCAAAGCGAGAAATGAACTCTTTATAGAGCTGTTAGAGACTTGCCAGGTTAAAGGAGACAAGGTCAGGACAGAGGCTGCATTGGAGAGATTCTTCTGGAAGCTTGGTAGAGGGGACACCTGGACACTGTGTTTATTAATCACCTACTATGGGCATTTGCCGGAGAAGGCAATGGCACCCCACTCCGGTACTCTTGCCTGGAAAATCCCATGGATGGAGGAGCCTGGAAGGCTGCAGTCCATGGGGTTGCTGAGGGTCGAACACAACTGAGCAACTTCACTTTTGCTTTTCACTTTCATGCACTGGAGAAGGAAATGGCAACCCACTCCAGTGTTCTTGCCTGGAGAATCCCAGGGACGGGGGAGCCTGGTGGGCTGCTGTCTATGGGGTCGCACAGAGTCGGACACGACTGAGGTGACTTAGCAGCAGCAGCAGCATGGGCACTCGCAAGATGGCCTCATTTAATTCTCACAATAAACCCAAGAGGTTTTCCCCCTTTTTACTAATGTGGAAACTGAATTTAAATTTCAATAGGAAAGTATAAAGAAGTATAAGTCCCTTCCCTAAGGTCCCACAATGTGTGCATGGGATAAGAATCCAGGTCTGTCCATTTCCCAAACCTGTCTCCTTTACCTTTCACCACCTCCCAGGAAAGAAGCAAGGCTCCCTCCCAAAGAAATCACTCAAGCCCCAATCTTCAGCCCTCTCTCACTGTCTGCACCCTGGGCCAGGACTCTAGGGCCCCACACCAATCCCATGAGATGAGCCACTTTCAGATGAGCAAACCAAGGCTCAGAGAAGTGAAGTGACTTGCCCAAGGACACAAAGCTAATTAGTGGCAGAGGCAGGATTTAAACCCAGATCTCTTCTCACACCTACTCACCTTCCTAAGCACTTAGCTTCTTTGTTCCCCAGTTTCCTCATCTGTAAAATGAGGGAAGATTAGAGAGAGAGCATGCAGATATAAGCCAATTGGTACAGTGCCCAACAGTCCTTCAATGACCAAGAAATGTTTTCTGAGCATCTGCAAGAAGCAGGACCCTCTTCTAGACACTGGGAGGTAAGAGGAAAAGAAGGCAGCGTCTGCTGTCTCAAGGTGGATACGAAGGCAAGGATTGAGAGGGGAGTGAGCCATAGGCACAGAGGCCAGGCTCCATAATTGCTCCCACTAAGCTCGTGGGCAGTTCTCTCTGGACTTCTCTGCTTGTGGATCTAGAAAACAGGAGGATCGCAGAGAGGAGATACTTTACACAGAGTAACCAGCCATGAACTCTGTCACTGCCAGTCCCCTAGGTGAGCAACCCTCGTCCACCGGCTGCGAAACCAGCAAAGCTCCTTCCTCCCCCACCATGCCGGCCTAGACTGCCCCTGTGGCCTGGATGGTCACTTTGCTTCCTGGTCCCTCTCCTCACGGATGTGCAGCCCCTGCTCCTGGTCCTGTGGTGGATTCCATCTGGCTCCAGCCCAAAATGTGATGCTAGTATCTTAGAGGTTGTGACAGCTGGTGGTTCAGGGATGACCTTCACGGCTCGGAAGCAGCCCTGAGGAATGGGCCCCAGCTTTTTACTGTCAAGAGGTGAGGTGGATTCAGCCTGAGTCAGGGGTGGATGAGCTTCTGGTCAAAATCAGGGAGCTCTTTGTAGGGAAACAGGGAAATTAGAGTCTAACCTAAGGAATATAACATAATCATAGTTGGGGCCATTCTTAAGCACTTAGGACACTATTTTATTTTATTTAATCCTCTGTGTATAAAATCTTATTTTATTTATTAACAACAGTGTTTTTTTTTTTTGTTTGTTTTTTTTTTAATTTTTGGCCACAGTACATGGCTCGTGGGTTCTTAATTCCCCACCCAGGGATTGAACCCTGCCATCTGCAATGGAAGGGTGGAGTCCCAACCTCTGGACTGCCAAGGAGTTCCGTAAAACCTTTCCATTTTAGAGCTGATAAAACTGAGGCTCAGAAAAGTGAAGTGAGCCCCTGAGGGAAACAAAAGACTCTGCTCTTCTCTGCTTTTAGCTGCGGGACAGCTGAGCTCAGCCCTGCTCTCCCTGGGCTCTGAGTCAGGGCTGGATTCCAATCTTAAGGTGTAACCAAAGGCAGGGGAGCTGGGACCCAAGAAGTGGGGGAAAGTCTTGCACCTCCCGGGGTATTGCTGGTCCTGTCACCCCTTCTTGGGACAGCCACCCACTCAATCTCATCCCCAACCTCAGGGTCAGGAAGTAGGGCCAGGGTTGGAAGGTGAGGTCAGGTCCTTCCTAGCTCCCCACTGCTGCTTCCATTACTCTGTCACTTTCTGTAAAAGCCCTGTGCCACCCTCTACCGTCTTCACCGGTGTTGTCTACCGACCTTGCCTTTTCAGTTTATTGAAGTCTTTTGGCGTCCCACCCCCTAGTGCATCCTGGGTAACTCTAAAGTCCCAGCCTCTGCATTCTACAGCCTTCACATGTCTAATCACTGTCTCTTCTGCCTACACCCTTGTTCACATCCTGGACATTTTCACCAACCTATAAGTGCTCACATTTTCCTCTCTGACCTCATTTCTGCTCCTTTTGTTCACTTATTCTTTTTTTGTTTGTTTGTTCACTTATTCTTTGGACAACTGTTCTTCAACCCCCTGACAATTGACCCCGAGATGTTTTCCCCATCCATCAGCTCCCTTCTGTCTTCATTCTCTTCCTTTTTCAGCCCAGAGTCTCTGTTTTATAAGATCATCTAACTCTCTACCTTCAGTCTTTTGTGTTTACATTTGCCTGACAAAGCCCTGGACTTCTGATTCAGGAAGGCTACGTGTGTTTACCACACCATCTTCAAAAATCTGTTTGAAAATGACAGAGAAAAAATATACTGGAGTTTTAAAGCACATTGCATTGTACTAATAGGAAGACTCAACAGAGAAGAAGAATCCAAGACCCCATAGAGGGAGCTACCCAAAGTGTGACTTTTCCTAACAGGACCTCAGATTTCCTGCTAACATCAAGAACAAAGCAAAGATGTTACTCCCATCATCACAATTCAGTGTTCTGGAAAGTTCTAGCCAGTGTGCTAAGGCAAGGGGGGAAAAGCATCTAGAATTGAAAGGAAGACTTAAAACTGTCTTTATGTGAAGACAGTATGAATGTCCATGTACAAAATCTGATGGAACCTAAAAAAATAGATACTAGAACTAACAGATGAGTTTAGCAAGACTGTGAGATGGGGCTTCCTAGGAGGCGCTAGTGGTAAAGAACCCACCTGCCAATGCGGGGGACATAAGAGACTGGGGTTCCATCCCTGGATCGGGAAGAGCCCCTGGAGGAGGGCATGGCAACCCACTCCAGTATTCTTGGCTGGAGAATCCCATGGACAGAGGAGCCTTGGGGGCTACAGTTCATAGGGTCACAGAGAGGTGGACACAACTCAAGCGACTTAGCACACATGCATGTGAGGTGTAAGACCAATCTACAAAATCAATAGTCTAGCAATGCTACATTCTAGCAATGAACATGTGGAAATTGCAATTAAAAAAAAAACAAACCAGGACTTCCCTGGTGGTTCAGTGGTTAAGACTTCATGCTTTCACTGTAGGGTGTGTGGGGTCAGTCCCTGGTGGGGGACCTAACATCCTGAATGCCATGTGATGCAGCCAAAAAATAATAATAATAAAAATTTTTAAATTAAAAAAATATGTACAGTAGCAACAAAAAATATGAACTACTTAGAGATAAGTTTCACAAAGGATGCATAAGACCTGTACACTGAAAACTACAAAACACTGTTTAGAAAAATCAAAAGAGACTCAATAAGATGGAGATATACCACACTCATGGATCAGAAGACTTGATATTGTTAAAATATCAATTTTCCCCCAATTAGCCTATATATTCAATACAACCCCAGTCAAATTCCCAGCAGGATTTTTTTTAGAAACTGAAAAGCTGATTCTAAAATTCTTAGGGAAACACAAGGGACTTAGAATAGACAGAGCAACCTCGAAAAGGAAAGGGGAGGGGAATATTGGAGAGCCCTTCCCCATGGCTGGCAGCAAGGAAGCCACAGTGCCTGGAGTTACTGTAAAAGACGTGAACCAGCAAGAGTTCATCAGGGCTTTGGCAGCCTTTTTCCAGGAAGCTGAAAGTCCTTGGATGAGCGGACACCATCAAGATGGCCAAGCTAAAGACCTTACTAACTACAGTGAGAGCTGTGGAATGGCTTCCATAGTGCTGCACCTCTATCTCTGGAGATGTGCAAGTAGGTTCTATGACCAAGATCTATGTGGACATCAGAGAAGCCATATCACATCTAGCAGCTTCACTGGGGCTCCAAGAGTGTGGCCTGCCAATTCTTCCGAGCCCTGGAAGGGCTGAAAATGGTGGACAAAGAGCAAATGGGGGTCACAAGCTGGCACTCAGAGATAGAGAGATATGGACAGAATGCCAGACAGGGCAGCTGCCAATGAGAAGCATTAGAACATATGCTGGGGGGCTTCCCTGGTGGCTCAGTGGTAGAAAATCCACCTGCCAATGCAGGAGACAGGGGTTCCATCCCTGATCAGGGAAGATCCCACATGCCTCGGAACAACCAAGCCCATGGGTCATAACTGTTGATCCTGTGCTCTAGAGCCCGGGAGCCACAACTACTGAAGCCCACGTGCCCTAGAGCCCTTGCTTCACAACGAGAGAAGCCACTGCAGTGAGAAGCCTGCACGTCGTAACTAGAGAGTACCCCCGACTCACTGCAACTAGAGCAAAACCCAAGAAGCAACGAAGACCCAGCACAGCCAAAAATAAATAAATAAATAAAATAAACATTTCCAGAACAAATGCTGGGTTAATAAATTGCCTCACTTAAAAAGAAAACAAGTTGGGACTTCCCTGGTAGTCCAGTGGTTAAGAATCTGCCTTTGGTGCAAGGGACATGGGTTTGATTCTCTACAAAGGAACCAAGATCCCACATGCTGCAGGGCTACTGAGACCACGTACCTCAACTGGAGCTGAAACTAAGACCCAATGCAGCCAACTAAATAAATAAAAAAGAAAACAAGTTGAAAGACTTACACTACATAAACTCAAGGTTATCAGGAAGCTATTGCATGTTGGCATCAAGATAGACAAATAGACCAAAGGAAGAGAGTAGGAAGTCTGTAAGTAGACACACACACGTATGATTAATTAATTTTTAACAAAGATGCAAAGGCAGTCTAAGGGGAAGAAGGATAATCTTTTCAACAAATGGTTCTGGGACAAGTGGATATCCATATTCAAAATAAAATACCTCACACCATATATAAAAATTAATTTAAAGTTGATCTGAGACCTCAACATAAGCCCAAAAGTATAAAACTTCTAGAAAACATAGGAGAAAATCTTTGCCACCTTCGGTTAGGCAAAGATTTCTCAGATAAAACACTTTAAAAGAAAAAATTGAAAAATTGGACTTTATAAAAATCAAAGCTATCTGCTATCTGAAAGACACTGTTATAGGAATAAAAAGACAAGTCTCAGACTAGGAGAGAGTATTTGCAAAGTATGTATGTGATAAAGGAGTTTCATTCAGAATAAATAAAGAACTCTAAAACTTCATTAGAAAACAAATAACTAAAAAAAAAAAAAAAAAAGAAAACAAATAACTGAATTTTTTAAAAGGGCAGAAATATTTGAACAAACACTTCGACCATGAAGATATACAGATGGCAAATAAGCATATGGAAGGATGTTCGTTATCAGTCATTAGGGAAATGCACATGAAAACTACAATGATATATCAATACTGGAATAGCTTAAAAAATTTCTTTAATGACAGTACCAAGTGCTGGTTAGAATGTGGAGCAAATGGAACTCTCATACACTGCTGGCGGAAAAGTAAAGTGGTACAACCACTGTGGAAACCAGTTTGCCAGTGTCTTAAAATGTTAAACAGATACCTACCCTATGACCAGCAATTCCACTCACAAGTTCTCAATGCAAGAGAAATGAAAGCATATAACCACACAAAGACTTCTATGGAAACATTCACAGCAGCTTTGTTTGTAATAGCCAACAACTGGAAACCCAAACGTCCATCAACAAGTGAATGAATAAACAAATTATAATATCCATACAACGGAATACTGCTGCTGCTGCTACTGCTGCTAAGTTGCTTCAGTCGTGTCCGACTCTGTGCGACCCCATAGACGGCAGCCCACCAGGCTCCACCATCCCTGGGATTCTCCAGGCAAGAACACTGGAGTGGGTTGCCATTTCCTTCTCCAAGTCATGAAAATGAAAAGTGAAAGTGAAGTTGCTCAGTCGTGTCCGACCCTCAGCGACCCCATGGACTGCAGCCTTCCAGGCTCCTCCATCCATGGGATTTTCCAGGCAACAGTACTGGAGTGGGGTGCCATTGCCTTCTCCGACAATGGAGTACTACCCAGCAACAAAAAGCAATGGACTGTTGATACACAACACAGATGAATCTCAAAATGATTATGCTACGTGAAAGAAGCCAGACAACAAACACTGTGCCCTGTATGATTCCATGAATTAATAATATCAGGAAAATGCAAACTAATCTATAGGGACAGATAACACATCTGTGGTTTCCTACAGATGCGAGGAAAAGGTGGAGGACAGTAAGAGCAAGAGATTAAAAGGGGAAACAAGGAATCTTCTTGGGGCAATGGATATGCTCATTATCTTGACTTGGTGATAGCTTCACAGGCGTTGTTGCTGTTTAGTCTCTCAGTTATATCTGACTCTTTGTGACCCCCATGGACAGTAGCCAGCCAGTCTCCTCTGTCCTTGGGATTTCCCAGGCAAGAATACTGGAGTGGGTTGCTATTTCCTTCTCCAGGGGATCTTCCAGACCCAGGGATCGAACCCGAGACTTCTGCATTGGCAGGTGGATTCTTTACTACTAAGCCATCAGAGAAGCCCCTTCACAGTTATACTCATATATGAAAACTTATCAAAGTGTACATTTTAAATACAAGTAGTTCCTTGTGTTATCAATTATTCATCAATAAAGCTATACAAAGGTCAATAAAAAGAAGTAATAATCAAATAAAACAAAAGAGTTAATCAGAGAAAAGAAATGAGATATAGATATTGGAAAAAGAGTAAAATAATCACTGCAAGCAGATTACATTATCATCTACTTAGAAAAGTCAATGATTCAACTGAAGCCTTGTAGATCTTATCAGCAAGTTCAGTAAAATGGCCAGTTAAGAGAAAAATATAGAAAAATCAATAGCTTTCTTTTTTACCAACAAAAACCAATTTTAAAATGTTAGAAAAATGATTTTATTCATAACAGCAATTAAAGCTGAAATACAGAGGAATAAATTTTACTGCGGACCTACAAGAAGACCTGAATAAATGGAGAGATGTATGCCACTTTCTTGCAATGGAAGAAAGCTTTGGTAAAGCTGTCAATTCTCTCCAAATTACTCTATAAATCCAGTGCACTTCAGATTAAAATTCCAATTCCTTTGACGAAAACTAGAAAGATAACTCTAAAATTCATCTGGAAGAATAAATGAGTACCAAGAGGAAAAAATGTTTTTTAAAAATGTGGATAATGGGCTGGGTGCAGATTGCTTGCATTGCCACTAATCGAAATGTACCATCAAACAGTTGCTGTTACCGTAAGAACAAGATTTATCTGCATCCATAGTAGATCCTTCCCAAACATTCATAGAATTGGCACCGACCAGGGGCCTTGGCCTTCCTCAATCAATAGAAATTTATTAGAGGCCAGACAAGAAATTCAGGCAAGGCTTTATTGGGGCCCCTGCTCTAGCAGGGGGGAGCGAAAACAAGTGAGAGTTTCCCTTGCTCGCTCCCGAAGGAGGGGTGCAGGCTGGTTCCCTATATGGGGAGGGGGTTGGGGTGTGTCTAGGCATTGGCACAGAGAGGTTATTTAGGTGGTTTGCCCACCTCTTGGGTGGTGTTGAGAGCAAGGGGCATTCACAGTACTCTGCTTTTGTTCCTAGCTCTTCAGAAGTGGTGGTTGGGTTTTGTTTTTTTTATCTTGTTATCCAGAATTTGCCCCATCTGCGCATGCATGCAGTTATTTTTAGTCCCTTATAATTTCTTTGTATTTTGTTGCTCAAGGAGACGTTTGTCCAGGCGCAAGCACAGTAGCACTGCAGCAAAAGGGCTCAGGTCCCAGCCTGTCTCAGAATGACCAAGTACCTGAATAGGCAAATAGGTCAACAGAAAGATCCAGAAGCAGTCTGCGTATGGTGAATATTGTATAATAAGATAAACCTTTATTATGTTTTTCTATTAAAAAGTCCTTCATGTCCACGAACACTTCAAAGTAACATGCCCCAAACTGACCTAAGCACCTCACTCCCTCTCCCTATTCACATTCCTCTCCCTACTTCACAGTTTCACACCTTCGCCCTGTGGCCACCCTGCATCCCTCTCTCCCCCTCACTCTCATTCAGTTTATCTTCTGAGTTGTCTCTCAGTCTCCCCCTCCCACCACATGGGAATTTAGCACAGGATAAAAACAGCATTTCAAACCAACAAGGAAAGGAGACTGTGCTAGAACAAGTGGATCTATCTATGGAAAAAAAAAGTGAAATCCATACATAAAAATGAATTCCAGATGGATTAAATATCTAAGTTTGAAGAGTCAAACTATAAAAGCACCAAAAAGAAATATAGAAGGATTTTTTTATAATTTGTGGATGGGAAGGACTTCTATGAGACATAAAATTCATAAACCATAAGGAAAAATATCAACAGATTTGATTACAGTGAGAAGCCCCACAAAGTTAAAAACTGAATGCTAAGCTGGGAGTATTGGCAACATTTAAGACATAGCTAAGGTTAATTACCACCCTTAATATACAACAAGCTTCTGTAAATCAGTAATAAAAAGTTAGAAAACCCAATTGAAAAGAAGGGCAAAAGTAATAAGACAATTTATAGACTAAATACAAAAGGCTAATAAACATAAGAAAAGTTGCTCACATTCACTAGGGTCAGGGAAATGCAAATTAAGACAATAATGAACTACCATTTTTGTCCATTAAATTGGCAAAAAATTAATGCAGCTGATAACGTTCAGTGTTCACATGAGTAAGGATAAATAAAGAATACATACATTGCTGTTGGTGGGAATACGAACTGGTGCAACACTTTTGGAGGCAATTTATTAGTACTCATCAAAATGTTAAATAAATCCTTTGAGAAAAACAACTCCACTTTTAATAGAAATCTGTTGTTTCAGCTTTCTGGCACTTGTTTCCCTTCCTGCTAGAAACAGCCCCCCTCCACCCAACATTCTCTGGAGAACCCCTCCTCTCCTATTCACAGACCCCTTAGGTGGGGCCGGCTCCACCTCCCAGTCCCAGGCGTGCAACTTCAACTTGATCAATCAGTGTAGTCATCCTCCTTAAAGCAAATTGAATGGTTTAGGGGAGGGCATGCGATCAGAATGAGGAACAAATTAGAGAACACCCTGTGACTTTTCCAGTTTTCAGAAAGAAGAGCCAGTGGAGTGCATCTGGAACTTCAATGGCCATCTTGACTTCACATAGAACAGTTGATCCAAGAAGCCAAACAAAGGAACTCAAAGCCATGAAATGGTGAAAAATTCATGAAGACAAAGTTTGGGCAGCTGGACCCAATTGGGCTTAAAGTCAGCTGTCCATAGGAATTTAGTATGTGAATAAATAAAGCCTTTTTGCCCATGTTTTGTTTCTGCTGAAGCCAATTTAAATTACATTTCTGTCCCTTACAAACTGAAACGATTCTAATATTGAATCTATCCTTTAAAATATTTACTCAGGGACTTCCCTGGTGGCACAGTGGCTAGGAATCCCCTGCATTGGCAGGGGACACGAGTTCGATCCCTGGGCCGGGATGATTCCACATGCCTTGAAACAACTGAGCCCATGTGCCACAACTACTGAGCCCATGCTCTAGAGCCTTCAAGTCGCAATTACTGAAGCCTGCATACTCAAGGGTCTGCGAGCCACAACTAATGAGCCACGGTACTGCAACTACTGAAGTCCATGCGACTGCAATGAGAAGCCTGTGCAGCGCAACTCGAGAGTAGCCCTTGCTCTCTGCAACCAGAGAAAGCCCACGTGCAGCAACAAAGACCCGGTGCAACCAAGTAAATAAAATAAGTAAATAAAGCGGTGCATGCCTGTAAAAAACAAAAAAATATATATTTACTCAGTTTTTTTTGAAGGAGGGGTTTCAGAAAACTGTATAAATGTTCTGTTTTTAATCTTTAAATATATGTCTATGCATATAAAAAGGTTTGGATGGACACATACACCACACAATTTGTAATCCCTAAGAAAGTGGCAATGAGAGGGAATCCACTTTTAACCCTTAAGTACCTTTACTGACCAATCATTGTTAGGCTTGGGGCATAAAATTAAACAAAACCCCCACTTTCAGAGTAGGTGGAGGCATCATTAAAAAAAAAAAGTATCAAAAAAATGAATAAATCCAACTCTCTGCTTTCACTATGCCTGCATCCAAGCAGCTGAGTATTACTGGACAAATACACACAGCCGAAAAGACAGGGACCAAAGAAAAGGATGGTTCTTGATGTTACATGGAGCCTGAACATGGTTTGACACTCTTCCTATGTTTGATGGTCTCTTGATCTCTAAAGCACTTTCAATGTCTCCCACTTCTCCTTATACTTTTAGAAGACTGATTGCAGTTGTCACGAGGACAGTTCACCGCTATTCTGTGTCTCTTTTTTCCTCACACATGGTAAGATTCCACTGCACCAGTCTTTGAAGTTAGGGATGGCTATGTCACCTGCTTTGGCCAATGAAAGGTGGATGGAAGTTACAAGTGTTACTTCCAGGTGGATTCTTTGGGCTTCCCTGGTGGCTCAGTGATAAAGAATCTGCCTGAAATTCAGGAAACCTGGATTTGATCCCTGAGTTGGGAAGATCCCCTGGAGAAGAGAACGGCTACCTACTCCAGCATTCTTGCCTGGAGAATTCCATGGACAGAGATTGGCGGGCTACAGTCCATGGGTCACAAAGAGTGGACACAACTGAGCAACTAACACTTTGAAGGTGGATGCTTTTAAGAACTAATGCACAATTTGCCATGTTCCATCCCCCCTGCCAGAGTGACCATCAGTAATCTAGCTGATGGAGGCTCCATCCAACCGGGGTTGATGTGAGAATACTGTGAATCAGAGCGTCATGTCAACCCATGATGGCCACGAAGCCCAAGCAAGAAACAAGCCATGATGCTGTGATAGTTTCTCTAAAAAGCAGAATTCTTGATAGGGTTAGATGTGTAAGACATTTATTGGGGCAAATGCCTGTGAAGGAGAAAGGGTTAGGAGCCACAGTATGCGTGGAGAGTCATCAGACCACAAGGAGAATCTGACACGAGAGGTGAGAAGGATTGGGCAGAAAGAGAAGCTTTCAGAAATCTGATGGAGGGATTACCCATTAGAAGAGTCCCAAACCCCACAGGAATCGGCCAGTACTAGAACCCCAGTGACTGAGAAGCAGAGGGGAAACACGGTCTCAATACAAAGCAAAGAAGGATTCATAGGGGTGGCAGCTAGGGCTGTCCGTCAACTATGCTCTACATGGCAGGTTTACCTGAAGGAAATCTGAGCAACACTTTTCAATGATCCTCAGAGTTCTTTAACCCAGGGGTCAGCAAACTACAGCCCACAGGCCAAGTCCACCCTGCTGCCTTTTTTCCCTAAATATAGGTTTGTTGGAACATAGCCACACCCTTTTGCTTACACTTTGGCTACTCTTACATTACAATGGCCAGGTTGAGTAGTTGTGACAGAGTCTCTGTAGCCTGTGGTAATAGATGCAGCTTGCAGATCTTAAAATATTTACTAGGTGACCCTTGGCAGGAAAAGTTGCCAGTTTCTGCTTTAACCTACTGCAATTTGAGGGTTGTTTATTGCCATAGTAAAACCTAGCCTATTCTGACTGTTCTGACTGGTGTAGTGATCTCAGTGTATCTTCTTTCTTCACCTCCCCCTCCACCACCTACTCCAGCCTTGTGCCACACCTCCCCTTCCCCTTGACTCCAAACAAACTACTCTTTCTAATGCTGTAGAATAACTGTTTTAGTCGTTTTTTGCTTTTTTTTTTTTTTTTTTTTTTACTGTGCCCTGCAGTATACAGGATCTTAGTTCCCCTAAGTAGGGATCAAACCTGTGCTCCCTGCACTGGGATTCGGAGTTCTAACTACTGGACCACCAGAGAATTCCCCGTTGTTCTAGTTCCTATCTAATTTGAACTCTCAGCAGCGTACAGCAATTACCTATTGCCCACTTCTATTTTTCTTTACCTTATGGCTGTGCCCTGAGGCCTGTGGGATCTTAGTTCCCTGAGCAGGAATCAAACCATGCCCCCAGCACTGGAAGGCGAAGTCCCAACCACTGGATTGCCATGGAAGTCCCTATTGTCCATGGAAGTCCCTATTGTCCATAGAAGTCCCTATTGCGCTCTTCTTAAAACATACTCTCATCCCAGCCTCCTGTACACGATACTTTCTTGGTTCTCCTTTTATTATCTCTTTGACCACTTTTTCTTAGTTTCCTTGGCTCGTCTCAAATATTAGATGTTCCTCAAGTTTTTGTTCCAAGTTCCTGCTTCTATCCTCATTCCCTAACATTCCGTGGCTTTAATTACCACATATTCTAGTAGTTCCCAATTTAATATCCCCAACTCCGGGACTTCTCTGGTGACTGCTGCTGCTGCTAAGTCGCTTCAGTCGTGTCCGACTCTGTGCGACCCCATAGACAGCAGCCCACCAGGCTCCCCCGTCCCTGGGATTCTCCAGGCAAAACACTGGAGTGGGTTGCCATTTCCTTCTCCAATGCATTAAAGTGAAAAGTGAAAGTGAAGTCACTCAGTCGTGTCCAACTCTTAGCGACCCCATGGACTGCAGCCTGGCTAAGACTCCACATTCCCAGTGAAGGGGGCCCAGGTCCCAGATGCTGCAGCTAAAAGATCCACTTGCCACAACTAAGACCCTGTGCGGCCAAATAAATAAATAAATATTTAAAAAATATCTCCAGTTCAGATGTTACCTCCAGTCCTATATGAAAGTGAAAATGTTAGTCACTCAGTCATGACTGACTCTTTGCAACCCCATGGACTATACCCACCAGGCCCCTCTGTCCATGGAATTCTCCAGGCAAGAATACTAGAGTGAGTTGCCATTCCCTTCTGCAGGGGATCTTCCCAACCCAGGGATGGAACCCAGATCTCCTCCAATGCAGGTAGATTCTTTACCATCTAAGCTACCAGGGAAGCCCATATTCAATTGCATACCAGGCCTCTCTTAAAACCAGTCTCATCATCTTTTCCCTTAATCCTCTTTCTCCTTCTGAATCTTTAAATTAAATGATAGTTATCATTTGCCAAGCTGCTTATACCAGAAATCTAAGAGTCTTCTTTGATTCTTTATTCTCTTTCACCCCACACCTAAATCCAGTCACTAAGTTCTGTATTTCTTACCTGTAAAAACTAATTTGTCCACATCTCTTCTAACCTTATTGCCATGAATCTAATCCAAGCTGCCCTTTTTATTCACCCAAACAACTGCTACAATCTCTTAACTGGTATTCCTGTTTCTATTCAAGTGTTTCTCCAATCAAATCCTCACACTTCAATCTGTGACCTTTGCCAGTGGGAATATAGGACCAAGTAGAAGACAAATAGATTATGACAGGCTTAACCTCACTATATTAGTACTTGGGTTTCCCAGGTGGTGCAGAATCCATCTGTCAATGCAGGAGACATTAGAGACTCGGGTTTGATCCCTGGAGTAGATCCCCTGGAAAGATCCCCTGCAGTAGGAAATGGCAACCCACTCCAGTATTCTTGCCTGAGAAATCCATGGAGAGAGGAGCCTGGCAGGCTATAGTCCATGGAATCACAAAGAGCTGAACACGACTGAGCAACATGCACACACATATTAGTACTTATGTGAAATGTAAGTGGGCTAAATACTCCAGTTAAAAGAGACAGATGTGAAACTATAACAAATAATCCAATTATATGCTATTTACAAGAGACATATCTTAAATATAAAAATACAGAAATGTTAAAGGATGAAAAAAGATACAATGCAAGCACCAACCAAAATAAAGTTGGTGTTTATTTTGATTAAGATATTTTTATATATCAGACAAAGTAAATTTTATGACTAGTAGTACTACCATAAACAAACAGGTACATTTTATGATGATAAAAGTGTTAATCCAACAGAAATACATGACAGTCCTAAACTTATATGCACCTAACAATATAATTTCAAAATACATAAAGCAAAATCTGACATAATTAAAGGAGAAATGGATAAACCTTCAATTTTAGTTTATATTTTTAACATCTGTCTCTCAGCAACTGAGAGAACAAGTAGATTTTAAAAATTGGTAGAGAAATGGATAATTTGAACAACATTATTAATGAATTTCCCTGACATTTATAGACCACTATTAAAAAAAGATAGATAGATGGGGAAACAGTGGAAACAGTGGGTCTTTATTTTTCTGGGCTCCAAAGTCAGTGTAGATGGTGACTGCAGCCATGACATTAAAAGACGCTTACTCCTTGGAAGGAAAATTATGACCAACCTAGACAGCATATTAAAAAGCAGAGACCCAGAGGGATGGTGTGGGGAGGGAGGAGGGAGGAGGGTTCAGGATGGGGAACACATGTATACCTGTGGCGGATTCATTTTGATATTTGGCAAAACTAATACAATTATGTAAAGTTTAAAAAATAAAATAAAATTAAAAAAAATAAATAAAGAAAAGAAAAAAAATAAAAATAAAATAAAAAGCAGAGACATTACTTTGCCAACAAAGGTCTGTCTCATCAAGGCTATGGTTTTTCCAGTGGTCATGTATAGATGTGAGAGTTGGACTATAAAGCAAGCTGAGCACAGAAGAATTTTGAACTGTGGTGTTGGAGAAGACTCTTCAGAGTCCCTTGGACTGCAAGGAGATCCAACCAGTCCATCCTAAAGGAGATCAGTCCTGGGTGTTCATTGAAAGGACTGATGTTGAAGCTGAAACTCCAATACTTTGGCCACCTGATGTGAAAAGCTGACTCATTGGAAAAGACCCTGATGCTGGGAAAGTTTGAGAGCAGGAGGAGAAGGGGACGACAGAGGACGAGATGGTTGGATGGCATCACCGACTCAATGGACATGGGTTTGGGTGGACTCTGGGAGTTGGTGATGGACAGGGAGGCCTGGCGTGCTGCAGTTCACGGGATCGCAAAGGGTCAGACACAACTGAGCAACTGAACTGAACTGATTAAAAAAAGAGGAAGCTAGCAACTACAGAAGGCACATTCTTCTCAAATATCAATTTATACCTTAACGAAATTGCCCATATGCTGGGCCATAAAACAAGTCTTAACAAATTTCAAGTTATTAAAATCATGCTTAGTGTATTCTTGGAACTCAGTGAAATTGAAATCAGTAACTAAAAGATAACTAGAAACTTCTTTCCACCAAACTTTAGAAATTAATTAATAAGCCTCTAAATAACCAATGGAGCGAAAGAAGAAACCACAATGGAAATTACAAAATATTTTTAACTGAATCATAATGGGATACAGCTAAAACCATGCTTAAAGAGAAATGTATAGACTTAAATTTATATATCAAAAAGCATAAAAGATAAAAATCAATGACAAGCTTCCATTTGAAGAACCTTTAGAAAAAAACAGCAATTAACCACCCTTCCAAAAAAAAAGCAGAAGAAAGAAAATGGTAAGACAAGAGTAGAAATCAACAAAATAGAAAAAAAAAATGCAATGAAAAAGTCAACAAAAGTCAAATATTTGGTTCTTGAAAAGACCACTAAAATTGATTTAAAACAACAACAACAACAACAACAAAAAAACCTAACAAGAAAAATAACTGGGGTGGGGGAGTAGCACAAATAAGTAATATTAGGAATAAAAATGAAAACATTACTATGGACCCTACAGATGTTAAAAAATAATACAAGGATATTAAAAACAACCTCATGTCAACATTTGAACATTTTAGTAACATGGGAAAATTCCTCCAAAAGAAAAAGCCACAACTTACCAAAACTGTCACAGGAATATCCAAAAATATCAGAAGAATACTCTGAATTTTGAGGTTACAAGAGGCCTACATTTAGTAAAGAAACTGAATTCTTCATTTAAACTCTTCCCACAGAGATAACTCCAGGCCCAGATGGCTTTTCTGGAGAATTCTTCCAAGCATTTAAGCAAGACATATACCACCTTACCCAAACTCAGAAAATAGAGAAAAAAGGAACATTTCTCATCTCATTTTCTGAGACTTGAATAACCTTGGTACCAAAACCTGATAAGCTTCTTACAAGACAGGCAAGTTACGGCCAATATCTCTAAAAAACAGAGACACAAAAATCCTACACAAAAATACCAAATCAAATTCATATTTATTTATTATTATTCATAGTAATGACCAAATGCAGTTTTGTCCAGCAATGAAAGTTGGTTTGTTATTCCAAAATCAACCTATGTAACTCATCATATTAACAAAATAAAGTAGAAAAACTACCTGACCATTTTCAATAGACTCAGAAAAAGCACTTGACAAAATTTCATACCCATTCATAAACTTTAAAACTCTTAGATAACTGAAATAAAAGGAAATTTCCTCAATTTGATAACCATTATCCCAGAAAAACCCCTATAGTTGATATCATATTAAATAGTGCAATATTGAGTGCTTTTCCCCTAATACTTGGAAGAAATGAAGAGATTTCCTTTTATTTCTTCTATCTCAACATTATCCTAGCTAGCTCAATAAAGAAAGAAAACAACTTGAAGAAATGATTGGAGAGGAAGTAAATCATGATTGTGTACATACAAAATCCTAAGACATCTATAAAAACTATTAGAGCTAATGAGTGAACTTAGCAACAACATTGTCAACATACAAAAATCAATTGTCTTTCTATAAGCTGACAGCAGGAAAATTAAAATTTAAAAATACCATTGACAATATAAAAAAACATTAAATACTAATAAACAAATTTCATGGAAAATGTGCAAGATCTCTACACCAAAAATACAAAATATTACTTAAAGAAATAAAAGACAAATAAAGAGACATCTCATGTTCATAGACTGGAAGATACATTGTTAAGGTGTCATGATTCCTATGTTGATGGATAGATTCAGTGCCATCATAAAAAAATCTTGGGAGATTTTTAAAAATAGAAATTGACAAACTGATTCTATCATGTGTAGGGAAATGCAAAGGACCTAAAATAACCAAAACAATTTTGAAGAACAAACTTAGAAAACTTACACTATCAGATTTTAAGACTTACTACAAAGATACGACAATTAAGATAGTATAGTAGTAGTGTAGGATAGACAAATAGATCAGTGGACAGCATGTCCATAGACATATGATGAAAATCAGTTTTTGACAAGCCAAAAGGCAATTCAATGGGAAAATGAAAGTTCTGATGCTGAAACAATGAAATAAGCCCCAGCCCTCACCTCACACCATGCACAAAGATTAATTCAAAATAGGTCATAAACCTAAATATCAAAAGCTAAAACTATAAAGCTTCTACAAAGAGACATAGAAGAATATTTTTGCAGCCTCAGAGTAGGAAACATTTTCTTAGGACAAAAAGTTCTAACCATAAAAGAGAAAAAAAATGATAAAATGGATTTCATTAAAATTTCTGGGACTTCCTTGGTGGTCCAGTGGCTAAGACTGCACGCTCCCAATGCATTGAGCCTGGGTTCCATCCCTGGGCAGGGAACTGGATCCCACATGCCGCAACTAAGAGTTCGCCTACGACAACTAAAGATCCCGCATTCTACAACCAAGATCAAAGATTCTGTGTGCCACCGCTAAGACCTGGCACAGCCAAATAAAAAAAATATTCTATAAAAATTTTAATTTCTGTTCACCAAATGATCCTCACCAAATGAGGATATCATCCCAATAAAAACGAAGTCACTGAGTGATGATATGATTATGAAAATAATCATAACATATATCTGATCTAAAATTTACATACAGAATAAGAAAATAAGTTGCAAAACTCAGTAATAGAAAGACAAACAATCCATTTTTCAAATAGGCAAAAGACTTGAAGAGGCACTTCAGGAAAGATACTGGAATGGCTAATAAGCAAATGAAAAAATGTTCAAGGTCCTCAGTCACCAGTGAAATTCAAACTAAAAGCACAACAGTATGCATATCAAAATAACTAAAATTAAAGTCTGAAAATACTACATATTGAGAAGATGCAAACGATTAGAACTCTCCTGCATGTAAAATAGTACAACCACTTTGGAAAATAGTTGGGCAAATAAACATATGTCAACTCTATAATCCAGCATGCCTAGGTCTTATCCAAGAGGACTGAAAACATATGTCCACACAAAGACTTGTACAAGAATGTTCATAGCACCTGTGTTCAGAATAGCCCCAAACTGGAATCAACTCAAGGTTCATCAACAGGTAAGTGAATAAATAAACTGTGAGAAATTCATAAGATGGAAAAGTACTCATCAATAAAAAGGAATTAATTACTGTTGCATGCAAGAATATGATACATTTCTAAATATTATGATTAGTAAAAAGGCCGGACACAGAGAGTACATATTGAATGATTCCATTTATATGAGGTTCTAAAATAGGCAAATTTCAACCTGTGGGGAGAAGGATAAGAACAGTAGTTTCTTTTGAATATTTTTTGGTTATTTTTATTGTTTTATTTTGTTTACTTATTTATTTTGAGGTCTTTGTTGCTGCATGCAGGCTTTCTCTAGTTGCGGTGAGCAGGGACTACTCTCTAGCCATAGTTTGCAGATTTCTCTTGTTGCAGAGCACGGGGTGTAGGGCTCACAGGCTTCAGTAGTTGTAGGGATTGAACTGGTGTCCCCTGTATTACAAAGTAGATTCTTAACCACTGGATCACCAGGAAAGTCCTCCTCTGGAGATTAACTGAAAAGGGGCATAAGGGAACTTACTAGGGTGATGGAAATGTTCTACTTTTTAATTAGAGGTAGTGATATACATATGAGATATATATACTTTTGTCAAAACTATATACTTGAAAATCTGTGCATTTTATTGTAAATTAGGCTTCAATAAAACTTTAATCATATATATAAGTAGCATGTCAATTATATACAAATTGTTTTAGGATATGAGAGCTCAGTTGGTAAAGAATCCACCTGCAATGCAGGAGACCCCGGTTCGATTCCTGGGTTGGAAAGATGCTCTGGAGAAGGGATAGGCTACCCATTGCAGTATTCTTAGGTTTCCCTTGTGGCTCAGCTGGTAAAGGATCTGCCTGCAATGTGGGAGACCTGGATTCGATCCCCGGGTTGGGAAGATCCCCTGGAGAAGGAAAAAGCTACTCATTCCAGTATTCTGGCCTGGAGAATTCCATGGACTGAAAAGTTGATGGGGGTCACAAAGAGTCGGACACGACTGAGCGACTTCCACTCACTCAAGGAGCTTAAAACCATTGGTTAAAAAAATTACAGTTAGCTTCATACTTAATGAAAAATATTGAAAGTTCTTCTCTTAATTTAAGAACAAGGCATTTATTCCACATGACATTGGATTTTAGCCAGTGCAATTAGGCAAGGAAAGGATATGAAGGTTAGAATGAAAAAAAGCAAAACTGTAATTAATAGATGATATAACTTTGTATGTAGAAAATCTAGCCAAACCTGTAGATAAACTATTAGAACTGATAAGTCAAATTAGCAAGGTCTCTAGACACAAGATCGATATCCAATCAATTAATATTCTATATACTAACAATAAATAATTAGAAAATAGTGTTTAACAGAAAGTACAACATAAAAATCAAACATGTAGGAATAAACATAACAAAAGATGTGCAAAATACTAATGAAAAGTAGAAGCTGGTCTGAGAAATGAAAGAAGACCTAACTGGCAATACCATGTTAACAATCAGGAGATTTAATATTGTAAAGATGTCAATTATTCTCTTAATTTTGAATAAATTGAATGAAATACCAATCAAAATCCTGAAAGGACTTCTTGCAGATATTGACAAATTGATTCTAAAATTTACATGGAAATGCAAAAGCACTAGATTAACCAAGGAAATCTT
This sequence comes from Bubalus bubalis, assembly GCF_019923935.1. Lineage (NCBI taxonomy): Eukaryota > Metazoa > Chordata > Mammalia > Artiodactyla > Bovidae > Bubalus > Bubalus bubalis. The sequence continues at coordinate 23,830,645 of NC_059159.1, read as the reverse complement.
GAAGTGCAAAGTTGAAAGACTTACAGGATCGGGTAGCAGCACTTATTACAAGCAATAAATAAGACTTCCCTGGTGGTCCTCTGCATAAGAATCCGCCTGCCAATGCAGGGGACACAGGTTCCATCCCTGGTCTGGGAAGATGTCACATGCTGCGGGCAACTGAAACCGGTGTGCCACAACTACTGAGCCTGTGCTCTAGAGCCCGAGAGTCACAACTACTGAAGCCCGAGTGCCAAGAGCCCCCAGACTCTGCAACAAGAGAAGCCACTGCAATGGGGAGCCTGTGCACCCCAACGAAGAGTAGTCCCACTCACCAAAACTAGAGAAAGCCTGTGCAACGAAGACCCAGCACGACCAAAAATTAATTTAAAAAAAAAAGAGATAGATGATAGAGAAATCTACAGTAATATATTAGCACAAGGGTAGGCAAATAGACCATTGGTACAGAATATAGCCCAGAAACAGACCAGCACATATATCATTATCTAATATACAGCAAATGCACAACTGCAATTCAGTGGGGGAAAAGATGGTCCTTTCCAATGAATTGTGCTAATGTAATAGAATATCCACATAGGAAAAATGAAACTTTGGCTCCTACCGCTAACATATCCAAAATTTTACTTGAGATGGATCATAGATATACATGTGGAAGAGAAAACAAATAAAGCTTCTGAAAAAAAAGATTTCAGAAAGGAATTTACATGGCTTTGGGGAAGGCAAATATTTCTTAATCAAGGCACAATAAACACTAGAGATAAAATAAGCATTGATATGTTTGACTTCATTAAAATTAAAAACCTCGGGAATTCTCCGGTGGTCCGGTGGTTAAGATACCACACTTCCAGTGCAGGATGCGTGGGTTCAATCCTTAGTCAAGGACCTTAGGATCCTACATGCTGCATGGTGCAGCCAAAAAAAAGTTAATAAAAAAAATGTAAAAACTCTGTGCATCAAAAGATACCATAGGATTTCCCTGGTGGTCCAGTGGTTAAGAATCTGCCTGCTAATGTAGAAGACATGGGTTCGATCCCTGGTCCAGGAAGATCCCACATGCCGCAGAGCAACTAAATCCATGAACTACAACTACTGAGCCAGCACTCTGGAGCCCACTACCCACAACAACTGAAGCCTGTGTGCCTAGAGCCCGTGCTCCACAACGAAAGAAGTCATCGTAAAGAGAAGCCTGTACACCTCAACTAGAGAGTAGCCCCCACTCACTGAGATTAGAGAAAGCCCTCAAGCAGCAATGAAGACCCAATGTAGTCATAAATAAAGAAATTTGAAAAATAAAAAAGACCCCATAAAGAAAGCTGAAAACGCAAACCACAGAACACATGAACAATTCTTACTAATTACTTTTAAAAATCAAGCAAGCCAATAAAAAAAAACCAAACACCTGAATACACTTTAAAAAGAGAATATTCAAATATCAACAGATACATATGAAAAAGTGCTCATATCACTAGGCATCAGGAAAATGCAAATTACAACCACAGTGAAATACCAATGCAAGTATGGCTAAAATTTTTAAAACCCAGAATTTATGATGGGAGTGTGAATTGACATAATCACTCTGGAAATCTACTTGACAACTTTCATGAAAGATAAACATAGCTTACTCTATGATATAGCAACTCCACTCCTAGATACATGAGAAATATGAAGTATATTTCTAGTAAAAAAAAATGTAGAGCCAAAAACTGGGGAAAAAAAGGTAAGTGTCCATCAATAGTAGAATGGATAAATTGTATAACACTCATGCAATGAAATGTTATACAACAATGAAAATGAATGAAATTTTGCAGCATATAATAAAATGGGTGAATCTCACAAACATAATGTTAAGTGAAAGAAACCAGATTCAAAAGAATATGGACCAACCCTCATATATTATTGGTGAGAATGTAGATTGGTGCAACCACTGTGGAAAACAAAATGGAGGTTTCTCAAAAAAACTAAAAATAGAACTAATATATGACTCAGCAATTTCACTCCTGGGCATATTTCCAGAAAATACAAAAACACTAATTTGAAAAGATACACACACTTCAGTGTTCATAACACCATTATTTACAACTGTCAAGATAAGGAAGCTATGTAAGTGTCCATCAACAGATGAATAAATAAAAAAGCTGTGGAATATATATACAATGGATTACTACTCAGCCATTAAAAAAAAAAAGAATGAAATTTTTCCATTTGCAGCAAGATGGATGGACTTGGAGGGTATTATGTTAAATGAAATGTCAGACAAAGAAAGACAAATACTGTATGGTATCACTGATACGTGGAGTCTAAATAATAAATGCACTGGTCAGAGCAAACACCCTCTTCCAACAACACAAGAGAAGACTCTACACACGGACATCACCAGATGGTCAACACCAAAATCAGACTGATTATATTCTTTGCAGCCGAAGATGGAGAAGCTCTATACAGTCAGCAAAAACAAGACTGGGAGCTGACTGTGGCTCAGATCATGAACCCCTTATTGCCAAATTCAGACTTAAATTGGAGAAAGTAGGGAAAACCAGTAGACCATTCAGGTATGACCTCAGTCAAATCCCTTACAATTATACAGTGGAAGTGACAAAAAGATTCAAGGGATTAGATCTGATAGAGTGCCTGAAGAACTAAGGACGAAGGTTCGTGATGCTGTACAGGAGGCAGTGATCAAGACCATTCCCAAGAAAAAGAAATGCAAAAAGGCAAAATGGTTGTCTGACAAGGCCTTACAAATAGCTGAGAAAAGAAGAGACGCTAAAGGCAAAGGAGAAAAGGAAAGATACCCATTTGAATGTAGAGTTCCAAAGAATAGCAAGGAGAGATAAGAAAGCCTTCCTCAGTGATCAATGCAAAGAAATAGAGGAAAACAATAAGATGGGAAAGACTAGAGATCTCTTCAAGAAAATGAGAGATACCAAGGGAACATTTCATCCAAAGATGAGCACAATAAAGGACAGAAATGGTATGGACCTAACAGAAACAGAAGATATTAAGAAGAGGTAGCAAGAATACACAGAAGAATTATACAAAAAAGATCTTCATGACCCAGATAACCATGATGGTTTGATCACTCACCTAGAGACAGACATCCTGGAATGCAAAGTCAAGTGGGCCTTAGGAAGCATCACTACAAACAAAGCTCATGGAGGTGATGGAATTCCACCTGAGCTATTTCAAATCCTAAAAGCTGCTGCTGTGAAAATGCTGCTCTCAATATGCCAGCAAATCTGGAAAACTCAGCAGTGGCCACAGGATTGGTAAAGGTCGGTTTTCATTCCAATCCCAAAGAAAGGCAATGCCAAAGAATGCTCAGACTACTGCACAATTGCACTCATCTCACACGCTAGTAAAGTAATGCTCAAAATTCTCCAAGCCAGGCTTCAACAGTATATGAACCGTGAACTTCCAGATGTTTAAGCTAGATTTAGAAAAGGCAGAAGAACCAGAGATCAAATTGACAACATCCGCTGGATCATTGAAAATGCAAGAGAGTTCCAGAAAAACATCTACTTTTGCTTTATTGACTACACCAAAGCCTTTGACTGTGTGGATCACAACAAACTGTGGAAAATTCTTCAAGAAATGGGAACACCAAACCACCTGACCTGCCTCCTGAGAAATTTGTATGCAAGTCAAGAAGCAACAATTAGAACTAGACATGGAACAACAGACTAGTTCCAAATCAGGAAAGGAGTATGTCAAGGCTGTATATTGTCAGCCTGATTTTTTAACTTATATGCAGAGTACATCATGAGAAATGCTGGGCTGGATGAAGCACAAGCTGGAATCAAGATTGCCAGGAGAAATATCAATAATCTCAGATATGCAGATGACACCACCCTTATGGCAGAAAGTTAAGAAGAACTAAAGAGCCTCTTGATGAAACTGAAAGAGGGGAGTGAAAAAGTTGGTTTAAAACTCAACATTCAGAAAACTAGGATCATGGCATCCAGGCCCATCACTTCATGGCAAATATGGGGAAACAATGGAAACTGTGAGAGGCTTTATTTTGCAGGGCTCCAAAATCACTGCAGATGGTGACTGCAGCCATGAAATTAAAAGACTCTTGCTCCTTGAAAGAAAAGCTATGACCAACCTAGACAGCATAGTAAAAACCAGAGATATTACTTTACTAACAAAGGTCCATATGGTCAAAGCTATGGTTTTTCCAGTGGTCATATATGGATGTGAGAGTTGGACTATAAAGAAAGCTGAGCACAGAATAACTGATGCTTTTGAACTCTGGTGTTGGAGAAGACTCTTGAGAGTCCCTTGGACTGTAAGGAGATCCAACTAGTCCATCCTAAAGAAAATCAGTCCTGAATATTCGTTGGAAGGACTGATGCTAAAGCTGAAACTCCAATACTTTGGCCACCTGATCTGAAGGACTGACTCATTGGAAAAGACCCTAATGCTGGGAAAGATTGAAGGCGGGAGGAGAAAGGGACAACAGAGGATGAGATGGTTGGACGGCATCACCGACATGATGGACATGAGTTTGAGTAGGCTCCAGGAGTTGGTGATGGACAGGGAAGCCTGGTGTGCTGCACTCCATGGGATCACAAAGAGTTAATCACGACTGAGCAACTGAACTGAACTGAAATAATAAAATGAAATAGTGGATATAACAAAAAAGAAGGGAATTCCCAGGTTATCCAGTAAAGATTAGGACATCATGCTCTCACTGCAGAGGGCCCAGGTTCAATCCCTGGTCAGGGAACTAAAATCTCACACACTGTGCACCGTGTGACCAAAAAATAAATAAATTTAAAAGTTCTACATCTTTATCTGGGAGTGGTTACACCATATGCCAAGGGAAAAATTCATCAAGCTCCTCTCGCATCGCGCGGCAAGCCTTCAAGATGGAGCCGAAGAAAGACAAGAAGCCTAAGAAGTCAACCTGGAAGTTTAATTTGGATCTTACTCATCCAGTAGAAGATGGAATTTTTGATTCGGGAAATTTTGAACAGTTTCTGTGGGAGAAGGTTAAATGGAGAATGGAAAAACTGGAAATTTTGGGAATGTCATTCACATTGAACGCTTCAAGAATAAAATCATAGTCGTTTCTGAGAAACAGTACTCTAAAAGGTATTTGAAGTACCTTACCAAGAAATACCTTAAAAAGAACAATCTTCGTGATTGGCTTCGTGTGGTTGCATCTGACAAGGAGACTTATGAGCTTCGTTACTTCCAGATTAGTCAAGATGAAGATGAATCTGAGTCTGAGGACTAGATGATGCCATCCTTCACAGGGCTTTGCTTGCTAATAAAACTAATAACGCATACAAAAGAAAGAAACATCTTGAAATGGACCTTTAGCTTATCAGTGAATAAAAAACATTACTCTGTATGTTAAACATTCATCTTTATTTAAGTGTATGCTGTTTATATAGTGCTGGCTTTCCTTTAATACTTTTTTATATTTTTATTGGAGTGTAGTTGATTTACAATGTTGTGTTAGTTTCAGGTATATAGCAAAGTGAATGAGTTATACATAGATATCCACTCGTTCTTTTGTCATATAGACCATTACAGAGTATTGAGTAGAGTTCCCTGTGCTATACAGTTTTTTAGTTATATGCTAAGTTGCTTCAGTTGTGTCCAACTATCTGCAAACCCATGGACTGTAGCCCGCCAGTCTCCTCTGTCCATGGGATTCTCCAGGCAAGAATACTGGAGTGGGTTGCCATTTCCTACTCTTATCTGTTTTATGTATAGTAGTGTGTACATGCCAGTGTCAATCTCCCAAGGTATCCTACTCCCCTGTATCCCCTGGTAATCATAAGTTTGCTGCATCTGACTTCCATTTTGTAAATAAGCCTTTGTCCACCTCCCCCCCACCCCAAATACTTTGTATAAGCAATATTTAAATAGCTTAGAGCTAGTGGAATTTCAGGATTTATCTAATGTACTGGTTTTACAGATGTCCTCAAGTCAAAAGTATATACCAAAAACACAATTGGGTGTAACTATATAATAAAATATATAGATTTGGAAAAAAAAAATTCATCAAGCTGTAAGATGTGTGCACTTTGCATGTTGTGCCTCCACTAAAAAGTTTTAAAAAGATAATGAGGATGTTATTAATTACTATATGACTAAATTTGTAAATTTGGAAAAATTGAGAAAATTCTTTAAAAAGCACAACTTACCTAAATTTAAAAATCTGCCTAGTTCCATATCCATGAAGGAAATTGAATCAGTAATTGAAAGCCTAGTCACAAAGAAAACCCCAGGCCCAGATGGCTTCACTAGTAAATTCTTCCAAATATTTAAAGAAGAGATATAAACCTTATTCAAGAAACTCTTCCAAAATGAGAAAGAAAAGAAGCAGTTCCCAATCCATTATATGAGGCTATTATAACCTTGATATTGAAACATGATAGAGATATTACAAAGAAAAGAAAAATACAAGTCAGTCTCTCTGTTGAACAGAAATGGAAAAAAAATTTAAACCAAATATTAGCATAGCCAATATAATAATATATAAAAGAATAGTACATACCTACCAAATTGGGTTTATTCCAGGAGTACAAGACTTATTTAACATTAGAAAAATCAAATAGTTACTTATCTCTTCATCAGAATAAAGTACAAAACGCATCTGATTATCTCAGTCGATGCAGAAGAACTTGAAAAAATTCTACACCGATTCATGATCTTTAAAAAAAAAAACTCTTAGCAAGTAGGAAGAGAAGAAAATTTCCTTAATCTGATAAGTGCAAAACTATCAAAAGCCTACTTCTGAGATAGGAAACAAGAGAAGGATGTCTCTATCACCACTACTTAATATTGTACTGGAAATTCTAGTCAATGCAATAAACAAGAAATTATATAACAGGTATAAGGGTTAAAAAGGAAGAAATAATCATTTTCACAGATAACAGTGCACATGCTGTTGCTTTTCAGTGGCTCAGTCATGTCCAGCTCTTTGCGACCCCATGGACTGCAAAACACCATGTCTCCCTGTCCTTCACCATCTCCTGGAGTTTGCTCAAATTCATGTCCACTGAGTCACTGATGCCATCCAACCATCTTGTCCTCTGTCATCCCTTTCCCCTCCTGCCTTCAATCTTTCCCAGCATCAGGGTCTTTTCTAATGAGTTGGCTCTTCACGTCAGGTGGCCAAAGTATTGGAGCTTCAGCTTCAGCATCAGTCCTTCCAGTGAATATTCAGGATTGATTTCCTTTGGGATTGATTGGTTTGATATCCTTGCAGTCTAAAGGACTCTCAAGAGTCTTCTCCAACACCACAGTTCAAAAGCATCAATTCTTCGGTGCTCAGCTTTCTTTATGGTCCAACTCTCACATCCATACATGACTACTGGAAAAACCATAGCTTTGACTATATGAACCTTTGTTGGCAAAGTAATGTCTCTGCTTTTTAATGTCCTGTCTAGTTTGTCATAGCTTTTCTCCCAAGCAGCAAGAGTCTTTTAATACACACATAGAAAACTATATAATATAAATATGAAGAAAGTGGTAGTCACTTAGTCGTGTCCAACTCTTTGTGACCACATGTTCTATAGCCAGCCAGGCTCCTCTGTCCATGGAGTTCTCTAGGCAAGAATACTGGAGTGGGTTGTCATTTCCTTCTTCAGGGCATCTTCCCAATTTAAGGACTGAACCCAGGTCTCCTGCATTGCAGAAAAATTCTTTACCGACAGAGCCACCAAGGAAGTCCAAGCATAATACAAATATGTATTATGTATATATGTCAAATTAGTTAATAGTGCTGGTCAAACCTTCTATATTCTTACTGATTTTGTCTCATTTCATCACTTGTTGAGAGAGGAGTGTTTAAATCTCTGACTGTACTTATAAATGTCTATTTCTACCAGTATTTGTTTTATGTATTTTGAAGCTTTGCAAATAAACCTTTAGAATTATGTCCTCTTTGGAAGACCTAAATGGACATTTCTCCAAAGAAGGCATACAGATGGCTAACAGGCACATGTAAATATGCTCCACATCACTAATTATTAGAGAAATGCAGATCATAACTACAATGAGGTATCACCTCACACCAGTCAGAATCATCATCAAAAAGCCTACAAATAATAAATTCTGGAGAGAGTGTGAAGAAAAGGGAACCCTCCTAAACTACTTGTGGGAATGTAAATTGGTGTAGCCACCATGGAAAGCAGTATGGAGGTTCCTTATAAAACTAAAAATAGAGTTACCATATGATCCAGCAATCCCAGTCCTGGGCATATATCCAGAAATGATGAAAACTCTAATTTATAAAGCTACATATACCTCAGGGATATCCCCCGTGGTTCCATGGTTCAGAATCCACCTCCCAATGCAAGAGACTCAGGTCCCGTCCCTGGTTGGGGAACTAAGATCCCACATGCCGTGGGACAACGAAGCCTGCCTGCCGCCAACCACAGCGGCCACGCGCTCTGGAGCCTGGGCGCCACAACTGGACAGAAATCCACACGCCTCAGTGAAGATACCGTGTACTGCAACTAAGACCCAGCACAGTCAAAAATAAGTGAATATTTTTAAAAAAGATACATATACCCCAGTGTTCATAGCAGCACTGCTTACAACAGCCAAGACACGGAAGCAATCTAAATGTCCATCAACAGGTGAACTGATAAAGAAGATGGAGTGAATTCATACACGATGGAATATTGCCCAGCCATGAAAGAGGATGAAACATTGCCATTTGTAGCAACTGAACAGACCTTGAGATGATCATACTAAGTAAAACAGGTCAAACAGAGAAAGACAGGTATTGTGTGATATCGCTGATATGTAGAATCTGAAAAAATAATACAAATCAACTTAATTACAAAACAGAAACAAACTCACAAATATAGAAAACAAACTTATGGTTACCAAGGGGAAAGAGGAGGCAGAGAGAGAAATGAGGGATATGGGATTAATAGATACACTGCTACTGCTAAGTCACTTCAGTCGTGTCCGACTCTGTGCGACCCCATAGACGGCAGCCCACCAGGCTCCCCCATCCCCGGGATTCTCCAGGCAAGAACACTGGAGTGGGCTGCCATTTCCTTCTCCAGTGCATGAAAGTGAAAAGTGAAAGTGAAGTCACTCAGTCGTGTCCGACTCTTAGCGACCCCATGGACGGCAGCCTACCAGGCTCATAGGTACACACCACTATATATAAAATAAGCAGCAAGGATTTACTGTATAGCACATGAAACAATATTTAATATCTTGTAAAAACCTATAATGAAAAAGAACCTGAAGCTGAACATCTGAAACTAACATAATATTGTAAATCAACTATAGTTAAATTAAAAAATTATCTGCTTACCATGCAGGAAACTTGGCTTTGATTCTTGGGTCTGGAGGATCCGCTGGAGAAGAGAATGGCGACCTACTCCAGTATTCTCGCCTAGAGAATCTCATGGAGAGAGGAGCCTGGTGGGCTACAGTCCATGGGGTCACACAGAGTCGGACACAACTAAGCAACTAACGCATGTCCTCTCATTGAAATGACCCTATTATCATTATGAAATGGCCCTCTTAATCCTTTGTGATGATCTTTGTTCTGAAATTTATTTTATCAGATGTTAATATAGCCCTTTTGATTAGTATTAGCATGACATATCCTATATTAATATAGCCATTTCAGCATTCTTTTGATTAGTGTTAGCATGGTATATCTTCTTACTTTTTATCTACTTGTGTCTTTAAGTGAGCTTCCTATAGACAGCATGTAGTTGAGTCTTTCCTTTTATCTGCCTTTTAATTAGGTTATCTAGACAATGCATTGTTGCTATTGTTTAGTCACTAAGTTGTGTCCTACTCTTTTGCAGCTCCATGGGCCTTAACCACTCAGGCTCCTCTGTCCATGGGATCTCCCAGGCAAGAATACTGTCATGGGTTGCCATTTCCTTCTCCAGGGGATCTTTCCAACCCAGGGATAGAACCCAAGTCTCCTGTATTGGCAGGCAGATTCTTTACCACTGAGCCACCAGGGAAGCCCTAGACCATGTATGTTGATTGCAATTACTGAAATGGTTGAGTTTAAACCTACCTTCCCAGGTACACAACTGTATAAATTTGCTAAAACTCAAGTAGACCACCAGGCTCTACTTGAGTTACCCTTCCCTGTCCTGTGGCCTGGAAACTCACTCCAGGCAGTAGGCGGGGACAACTGTAGAGCTTATAGCTTTCTCTTCTCGCAGGGATCACTGTCCTGTGCTGCCTGATTTCTAACATCTGAACTTTATTGTTTCATATGTTTTGTCTGGCTTTTCAGGTGTTACAGATGGGAGAGTAAACCTATTCCCTGTCACTCCATCTTGGGCCAATGCAGAAGTTCAGATCATTTATTTCAGACATTCACGTCCCTCGAGTCTGTGAAATTTTCTTGTTAACCTTTTGTCTATTTCCTTCCCTCTTCATTTCTGCCTTCTTTTTCTGAAACCCCTATCAGTCGAACATTGAACCTACTGGACTGGTCCACCCAAGTATTTTCTACCTTCTTCCCCACCTGTTTCTCTTCTTGGGAGTCTCTCAAGTGCAAGCACTTTGGATTCTGTCTGCTGCTTCTCATCAGAGACTAGAATGTCGTGGCGCTCAATGAATTTCATCTCTTTGTCTTTTTGTTCTGCTACTCTCCAAGTGATTTTTGTTTGTTTTACTTCTCCAACCATTCTGTTGTCTATTTATTAAAGAACTCTCTCTCTTGTTCTTTATAGCTCTTTTTCACTGCATTCTATTCTTTTTAAAATAATTATTAGAGGATACTAATTATTGGGAGGGGTGTGTTTAAGTTGGCTTGGGTTTTTTTCCCTATTTCCTCAGTCTTTCCTGTTTTGTCTTTCTCTTTCATGCTGGGATTGTAGCAGCCATGGAAATGCACCACTCAGATCTCACTCCAAGAAAGCCATCCTTGACGAGGGCTGTCAGCTGACAAACGACAGCTTCCATGATTTCTGAAGCAACTGCAGTGTTTGAACTGAGGACACTCTCCTCAGGCAACTCCAGCCAATTACCCAGCACAGTGGGGGGTTTTACCACCGGGACATTTCAGCCCAGCAGGGTCTCCCCTAGTGGGCAATTGTCACTCTGAAGCTCTGGCTGAGACTCTGCGTCCCACCACAGACTGAAATGCATCCTCCCCAGTCCTCACTTTTTCTCACAGGTCAGTCCTACATCACAGTCTGAAGATTTTCCATCAGCATTACCCACAATAAATTTCGTGCACTTCTAACTGCACTTGATGTCTTTCCTAGGACACAAGAGTTTTCTTACTTCATCAGGTGATCTTTGCTCAACCATTTCTATTTAATGAAAAGCTTTAAAAAGCAGACTGGAAGTTCCACAGGCAGGGGTAAGGGTTTTTTTACTGGTGGATTTTGCTTTTTAGTGATTGGGCAAACAGCCAGCTGATTTGCTGGAAACCCTCCAAATATTCCTCTATGGAATTTTTCTTCAGAGCCTTTTAGTATCTCCAGGTGAGAAAATTCTAATCTTCTGCCTTTCTGTGCAGAGCAGTTGTGCAGAAGGTCAACTGTTCGTCCACCCCATGACTCACCCCTGCACCTCTGCCTACACTGATACTTCTGAATCCCTTTACCCCTTATTATCATCTGTCTTCCTCTGTCCTCATGGCTAAATTTATGACTATTCCTCAATCCACTTCTAATCTTACAAAACCTTGCTAAAATCCTTTATCTGCTGAGATATCGTTTACTCTGTCCTTATGGATTTAAACCTTCCTTCTTTCTTTACTGCCATCTTCGTGGGATCTTACAAGGGAAAGGAGATGCAGTTCATCATCATTAACTAGAACCCCCACATGGGAGTGCCATGGTCGCACAGTCAACCTGCTGCTTTGAGGAGCATGGATTGTACAGGGGCATGAGTAGTAGCAAGAAATTCAATCAGCATATCCACACTGCTGTATTTAAAATGGATAGCCAACAAGGACTTGCTGTCTATCGCTAGGAACTCTGCTCAATGTTATGTGGCAGCCTGAGTGAGAGGGGAGTTTGGGGGAGAATGGATACGTGTGTATGTGTGGCTGAGTCGCTCTGCTATGCAGGTGAAACCATCACGACATTGTTCATCAACTGTACTCTAATATAAAATAAAAAGTTTAAAAATATTTTTCCAAAAATGTCAGTCTGGAGGCCACTGCCATAGCAGAGGTGAGTGATGAGGGTGATTAAGACTAGAATGGTGGCAGCAGAGTAGATAATTCAGGATATACTCAGGTAGAGTTTTAAAATATGCCCATGAATTCTTTGACATGCCTCCCTTCAAGAAACAGAACTTAATTCTCCTCCACTTGAATGCGAGCTGGACTTAGTGACTCATATCTAATGAATAGAACATGACAGAAGTAAATGTGAGACTTTCAAGACAAGATCAGAGAAGGGACTGCGTCTTGCTCTCTGCTCCCTCTTAGATCACTCGTTCTGAGAAAGTCAGCCACCATGGGATGAGGACACTCAAGCAGCTCTGTGATGTCCGCATGGCAAGGAATGTAGGCTTCCTGCCAACCATCAGCATCAACTTAACAGGCATGTGAGGGAGTCCCCTTGGAAGCAGATCCTCCAGCCCAGGCAAGCCTTTTAATGCCTGCATCTTCAACGACATCTTTTTAAAATTTTATTTATTATTTATTTGCTTTTCTTTGGGTCTTTGTTGCCGTGTGAGGGCTTTCTCTAGTTGCTGCGTGCCAGTTTCTCACTGTGGTGGCTTCTCTTATTGCAGAGCACGGGCTCCAGAAGTTGTGCTGCACAGGCTTAGTTGCTCCCTGGCATGTGAAATCTTCTCCAAGTGAAGTGAAGTGAAAGTCACTCAGCTGTGTCTAACTTTTTGCGACCCCATAGACTGTACAGTCCATGGAATTCTCCAGGCCAGAATACTGTAGTGGGTAGCCACTCCCTTCTCCAGGGGATCTTCCCAACCCAGGGATCGAGCCCAGGTCTTCTGAATTGCAGGCGGATTCTTTACTAGCTGAGTCACAAGGGAAGCCCAAGAATACTGAAGTGGGTAGCCTATCCCTTCTCCAGCAGATCTTCCCAATCCAGGAATCAAACTGGGGTCTCCTGTATTGCAGGCGGATTCTTTACCAGCTGAGCTAAATCCATGTCCCTTGCATTGGCAGGCAGACTCTCAACCACTGGACCACCAGAGAAGTCCCCTTCACTAACACCTTGAATGCAACCTCATGAGAGACCCTGAACCCAGTTAAGTTATTTCTGGATTCCTGACTCACAGAAGCATGTATTATTTGAGATAGTCAATGCTTATTACTTTAAGCCACTAAATTTGGGAATAATGTGCTCCATAGCAAGAGATAACTAAAACAGGGGATGAGGGAGAAAGGAATCAAAGACTTTTTCTGGGCTTCTGGGCTTGAGCAACTGGGGAGATGACAGTATCATTTTCCTAAGTAGGGATGCCTGAGAAAGGAAAAGGGTTAGAAATCACAGTGTTGATTTTAAGATGCCTTTCAGACATCAAGTGGAGATGCCATGTAGGTGAGGATTATAAGTCTCCAGGCTGGAAAAATAATTGAGAGTTCCTGCCATGGGGCCAGTGGTTGAAGCCAGGGACACTCAGGGAGAAAAGGTGAGGGGCCCTAGGACCCTCCAAACCTTAGAGGTAGACAGGGAAGGACTCAGAATAAGAAAGAGTGCCAGCAAGATGGGAGGAAATCCAGAATACAAAGCCAAGAGCAGGGAGTTTCAAAAAGGAAAAAGAGATCAGCTAAGGGACCAGCAGCAGAGCAAGAAGTTCAGAAAAGCAACTTCTCCTGGCGACAGCTGCTTCAAAGAACCCAGGTTTAATAGTAAATACAACAGTCACAATTTCTTGCATGCCTACCAGATGCTTGGCACTTTAATAGATTCTCTCATTGAATCATCCCATTAACTCCATCATTATTCCCATTGCACAGATGAGGGAATTGAGGGGCTGAGATTAAATAATTTGCTCAAAATCATGCAGTTTGTGGAGCAGCAGAGGCTGAGTTGAAATTCAAACATGTGGGACACCAAAGGCCAGAATCTGGACCACAAGAAATGGGCAAAATGCAAGGGGTCTGCTGGTTTTCTTCTTCTTCTTTTTTTTTTTTTTTTTTGCATCTCACCATGAATGGATTTCCTAAGATTTTTGTGCCAGGCCCTGGGGAATCTAAGTAAATATGGGCCCAACAGGTGAACGTTTCCCCAGAGAGTGAGCAAAAAAGAGTGGAGGGACAGAGGTGGAAAAGGCAAGCCCAGGCCAAATCTGTGCCTTTTGACTTTAAAGGAGCAGCATGCAAATTATATTCAAAGCAACATGCAAATGATATGTAAATTGCATTGCGAATGAGCATCTGCTCTTTTTGAGTCAACAGCTCAGGCACTTTTGGGTGAGCCCTCCCCAGCTTTCTCCCAGGGTTGCCCAGGGTCAAGATCCCTTGCAAGATCTATTAACTAAAGTGAAGAAGTAGTATATGCCTTCTCCAAGGCAAACTGGGCTCTGGATTGGAAGAGGACTGCTCACCATGTCCAGGAAGGTCATTTATTCGCACATTCACCTAATAATACTTGTAAAGCACCTACTATGCCTGGCACTTCCCTGGTAGCTCAGCTGGTAAAGAATCCGCCTGCAATACATGAGACCCAAGTTCGATTCCTGGGTCAGGAAGATTCCCCTGAAGAAAGGATAGGCTACCCACTCCAGTATTCTTGGGCTTCTCTGGTGCCTCAGATGGTAACGAATCCACCTGCAGTGCGGGAGACCTGGGTTCAATCCCTGAGTTGGGAAGATTCCCTGGAGGAAGGCGTGGCAAGCCACTCCAGTATTCTTGCCTGGAGAATCCCCATGGACAGAGGAGCCTGGTGGGCTACAGTCCATAGGGTCGCAAAGAGTTAGACACATCTGAGCAACTAAGCACAGCACAACACCCCTACTCTGCATAAAGTCCAGAGGCAGATGCACTAGACAAATAGAAGGCATTATTTCCAGCTTCTGGGAACATACTCTGGTGGGGGGATAAATAGATACAGTAAAGACTCTGGTATCGTCTTGAGTCTAGACCAAGGTTTCTCACCCTCAGCACTATTGATGTGCTGGGCAATTCTTTATTGAGGGGGACTGTCCTATGCATTATAGGATGTTTAGCAGCATCCCTGGTTTCTCTCTATCCCTTATATGCCAGTAGCACCCTCTTCCCAGTCGTGAAAACCAAAACTGTCCCCAGACAGTGCCAAATGTCTCCTGGGTTGGGGGTGGGGGACCCAAATCACCCCAGCTGAGAACCACTGTCATGAGCTCTTTGAATGAGTCAACATACTCAGTGAGCTCAGGACTCACCTTCAAGGATCCACATTGTTCCATATTTTTATATTTTAACCATTGTGGAGAGCAGTTTTTCAAATTTCTCATCTAATTCCTTTCCACCAAGCATGCAGGCTCCCAGATGTACCAGGCCCCTACTCTGAGCATGAGTCCAGGCCCCAGAGATTCTTGAGGAGTAATCAAGATCGCCCCAAAACTAAATGGCCCCAGCCTTGAGCCCTTCAGGCTTTGCATGTCTGCTTTTTAGCATTATTCTACCTCTTTTTCCTTTGTCATCAAGTTATCACCTGTGGGACTGTCACATACAATCCTGTCTCTGCCGGCCCCCATTCCCTTTGATTGGCAACTTCCAAGAGTTAAGAAACTAGATTTGCAGATCAGTGTTTTTCTAACTGTCCTCTGCCAAGCGCTGGGAGTCCTGCAGGGCCTCTCAGGAGCCCCTAGGGGATGGTGGGAGCAGTTGGAAAGGTTTCCAGGGAGCAGGGCAGGCAGGTTTCCCTGGCCCTCCACCCCTGACTTCTGCCACAGCAGCTGTACTTTTCTCAGTTTAGTTTCTCTCTGCTTTTATCTGCTATCCTTTGGACCAAAAATCCCAAGGTAAAAGCATTTGCAAACTGTTGATGGAGATAGGGGACACTGCAAAAGTAGAGGGCTCCCTAACATGTAAAATGTCTGTGCTCTGGTGTGCAGCTTGGTGCTGTCCTTCATGGGTGTTTGAGGCCATTTAAGCTTCCCTCCCAGCTCCTTATTAGTGAATGGATGCTGGGGATGCTCACTGGAGGATATCACTTTACACAGAGGCCAAGCCCTCTAGGTATGTAGGTATGGACCGGAGAAGCAGACCAGGCCTTCAGTATTCCCTATTAAATCATGATGCCTCTTCCTGGGTGGAGGAGGCAGAATAAACCTCAGGAAATGAGGGCTCTAATCCCCCCAGAGAGCAAAATAGAGAGTAATTGCTCTGAAGTGGCAGCACAAAGAACAGCGGCAAGACACCAGGAAGAACTTTCCCATGCAGCCCCTGGGGGCGGAGCAGCCAGCTCTGGGGCAGAGGGGTGTCCCAGCTGTAGGCTGAGGGATAATCACACACACCCGCCCACACACACTGGCCCCTGCCCCCAACCAGGGCTGAGTCCCTCACAGGCAAACCTCCAGGCCCTGAAACTTGGCAAGAGGTGGGGGAGCAGGGCCTGGGACCACGCCCCATCCTCCTTCTCTGAGAAGCCCTGTCTAGCGGAGCCTTGCCAGACTGTAGCAGAAAGAGTGGGGATCTTGTTCCCCAGAGGCTTAGGGGATGGAGCAGGCTCTCCTTCCCCTGCCCCCCACCTCCCGACCTCCAGGCCCCCCTGAGCCCTCAGGACACAGGCACAATCAGGCATTTCATGCCTCGTAAGGGTCAGAATGAAAGCCCTGTGTCTGTCTGCTCTCCCCTCCCCCTCTTCCATCTTCAGATTTTTCCATCTGCCCTAGGGCCAGAGCCTCATCTTTCTCCCTCCTCTCCCACTCCTGCCAGCTAAATTCTTTACAAATATCTGGGAACAGAAGGGATTGCTGTCAATATTCTGCACTGCTTGCTACTAACTCAGATCTCCAACATGCCAGGGAGGGGAGGAAGATGCTGATTGTTCCCTGTCACTCACAGAAACCAGCCAGCTCAATGACACCGCAAGGTCACACAGCACCAGCCAGACCTGCCATTCTCCTGCCCGGCTCCTCCCTCCCACTCTGTCGTCCTCTGTCCTCCGTGGTCTACCCTGGGTCTGGGGGAAGCCAGATAAGAGGATGAGTTTTTTGCAGCTTCCCCATGGAGTAAGGGCTTCTCCCCGCTGGAAAATCCCCAGACACTGAAATTGACCAAGACCTGGAGGAGTCACTGAACCTAAACAGCAAGTTCACATCAGAGGTCGATGGCTCTGCCCCAGGAAGGGGGCTCTCTGTGCAGGCTGGAGCTGCTGATCTCTGATGTGTTCTCCCCACCCCCACCTTAATACTGACGTCTAGACCAGCAGCCAAGAACTGGCGTCACCATTCTCCTGTCCCCCAGACGCGCGTCCCACCGCCACCACCCGTGAGCAACCATTCCGGGGCCTGACATTCTGTCGGCTTCACACCAGCTCCCAGGGCCGCAGCCAGGAGCGCTTCCTGGATAAAATATTAAAGATGCAAATCTGAGACAGTGCCTTAACGAGCGACAGACTGCACGACCACAGCCTGGCAAAGGAGACGCACGCCGTCCGGGGGTGGGGGGGTGAGAAGTATATATAGATATAGACTTTGGATCTATCCGTGCAACGTGTGTATAAGGCAGAGAACAGCAGGGATGGAAAACTACAGCAGCAGCCTCCAGCTCGGGTGGCCTGAGGTCGGCAGGAGGCTGGTAGGGAGGGAGGGTCAGGAGTATCCCCAAAGCCCAGCTCAGAGAGGAGGATGACAAAAGCCCTCTGTGCTTGGGTTCTGTGCGGAGGGGGCCAGAGACTCAGAACAGAGGAAGGAGCATTTGGTTTTGAAGAAGGATGTTGGTTAGAGATGAGGTCTCAAGGAGGAAGTAAAGAAAGGTGAGAGACGGAGGAAACAGAGGCCTGGGGAACCACAGGGAGAACACCTGAACTCCCATGTGGCACGGGGGGCTCTTTAATACAGCACCCACATTGGCCCGGGGGGTCATGGAGCTCACATAGCATTGGGTCAGTGTGGTTCCACTTTGATCCAGATCGGCATGAACTTGACGACGGTGCTGCTCAAACTTTAATGTGCATATGCATCAAAGGTCTTGTTAACAATGCAGGTTCTGATTCAGATGGTCTGGGTGGGGCCTGAGATTCTGCATTTTCAGCAAATCTTAGGTGATGCCAGTGCTACTGGTCAAACTGAGCAACCATGATCTGCAAGGAAGGACATGGAGCTCGCTTTGGCTCAATGGACAAAGAACCCACAGTAGTCCTGGGGTGCTGATAAAGATGGTGCATATCCATGGTGTCCAGTGGGTCAAGGAATTAGAATAATACGGCACCTGCCTGGGCACAACTCCTAGTCCAGAATGTCAAGGAGCCCACAGCAGTCCACCCACAGGACCTGGAGCTTGCGGAAGGCGGTGAGCATTGATGGGGGTGGTTTTGAACTAACTAATACAGGGCCTATGTTGTTTCGGAATACCATGGAGCCCACAGGGAAGGAGATCCAAGTGGAGCCTGCTTTGGCCCAGAGTGAGATGGAGCCCACAGTAGTCACAGGGGTCTGCACGGACTTGGAACCATAAAGGACGAAGGTGATGCCACACTGGTGCCCAAGTTGACACGGAGCCCACAAGGGTTGACATGGCCCTGGAAACAAAGCCCCAGCTCTAAAGGGACCTGAAGTGGGGCCCTGACAGAGCAGGGGGCTCTTCACAGCCCCTCCAAGGTGCAGCAGGGAGGAAGGGAGGGGCTGGAGGAGCCTGCAGAGGGGAGGGGCAGGAGCCAAGGAGTGTGCCAGCTCTGGAGCTGCTGTGTGCCTGCTTGCCGTGGGCTGGGTGGTACTTGGCTGGGCCCCGGGTTGGAAGGTGTTGAGAGAGAAGCTGCTGCTGCTGCTGCAACAGCTCAGATGGAGGAGGAAGTGGGAAGCTGGAGGCAGGGCAGGCACGGGGCCCTGACACGGGCGAGCACGTCCTCCTAGAAACGCCTGGCATTCGAAGGGCCCACTGACCTCTCCAGGGCCCGGGTATTTACACTTCCTGATCCCATTATACACAAGGACGTGGGGAGTCATAGGCTTAGGGATCCCAGATCAAGGGGTGTCTAGCACTAGGGGAGCCAACAAAAGAGCATCTCCCTTGGTTGGGGGGGACTCAGGTCCCAGAGGAGTAAAGATTCTCCCTCCCTGGGATAAGATACCCTTCCCATGCAACCAGGCCCCAGGCAGGGTACCCTACACTGTTGTGCCCTTCCCCAGGGGAAAAATGGAACTTCCACCTCCCCAGGTCCCCAAAGACCCCCCAACAATATCTGGAGGCAGATGCTGACCATCTTTTTCTTAACCAAATCTAACCCTCACTCTCCCACTGATAAGACGACCCTCAGCCCCCTTCTCCAGCCAGGTGAGGGGCTACTCCGGGTCCACCTGCAGCTTCTCTTTATGCCCAGAGGGAGGCAGAGGAGGAAGGGATGGAGGGAGGTGTGTTGCTATGGGTTCTTGCTACAGTAGACCTGGTAGTGTCAGGCAGGAGGAACACCAGGGAAAAAGACATTTTTCTTAACCAAAGCCCCAGGCAGCTGGCTATTCCATGCAACATCTGCACCACCCCCCAAATCCCACCAGCTCCAGGCCCAGAGACCCTCAACATCTCTGCCTCTGGGCCTGCCTCCCAACCCCGAGTCCTGGTCCCTGGGTGGTTAGGTTCTCCAGGGCTCACACTCCCTTCTTTGGTGCTCTCCCCCAAGGGCAGGTGTTCCAAAGAGGCTAGGAGGCTCCCAGGTTCCAAGGGTACTTTCTCTGCCCTCTCCCCTTCCTCCACCCTGCCCCCTTTCCCCACTCAGCCTGTTACTACTGGAGAATCGATTCCTAGCTCCACTTCGCCGCACGCTGACCTAGTTTCTGCCTCAGTGCAGAAGGGACTCGTCCTTACACGTAGAGCCGTGCTTGGCCGAGAAATGCATGCTCCATGCGTTCAGGATAGCCTGATGCAGGAACTTACGTTGTTCCTTCAAACACACCGAGATTCAACACGTACCCGCCCGCACCTCCAGAGACACCTCCGCAACTCAGAAACTTATGAGGGACCCGCTCACAGACACACACAGGACTAACAGACCTGCAGACAGGCAAACAGGTCCCCATAAGCCATAGGTAATTCCCCACGGGGGCACCAAGGGGCCTCCCCACAGCCCCACTGTCTGCAGCGCCTGCTTCTGAGTCCCCATCCTCTTAGCCAAAATAACACCAAAGGAGGCTCATGGCTTCTCGGGCCATGAGATCCAGATCACTCCCAACCTGGGAATGTATCCTCCTCTCTCCAGTCTCCCCTCTTCTCTCCAGGACGCCCACCTTTTAGAACTATAGGCAGTAATACCTTATTTTCCCACAAGACCCTGTACCTCCATGGGAAGAACCAAAGGTGGCGGACACTTCCCATCTGTTTTCATGGCAATAGACAAGGTCCTGTGACCTGGGTCTGTGGCGATCACAGGAAGCGGGGTAAGGCAGCTGCACTGTGGGGCCTTTAGAATCTTAATCCCTCTCAGCTGTTCCTCTGTTAAATGCCAAATCGCACAGGTAGGAAAATGAAAGTCTCTGTAAATGGTTAGGCTCCATGACACAAATGCAAGAAGTCACTGTTTATTCTGCCTGCTGATGTGATGTCTGTGTGGTGGGCCAAGGGAAGGCTCAGGCCATCAGCCACCTTGCCCATACCTCTCAAATGTCAAAGACTCTGGCTCTTAGTTCCCAGAATGCCTCTCCAATTCAAGTCCTGCTGTCATCCTGGGCAGCCGTGGGGTTCCTGCAGAACCCCAAAAGTAGGCAGCCTCCTCTGGCCACCCTCCCCTCCTTCTGGCCCTCAGCCTCCCTGCTTCCTCCATAGCTGCCCTGTGCCCTCTGGGCACCCTCACCCTCTCACACTTCTCCATTTCCTACTGAGATCTTGTCCCTACTTGGCCTTCAACCTTGTCCCGTCCATCCCCTGAAGGCATTGCTTCTGGTCCTGCACTTCCTCTGCGCTGGGTCCACCGCCTGCCGGCTGCAATCCTGGACCCCAGCCCCAGAGCCCAAGCTCAGCTGGAGAAAAAGCACCCTCACCTGGGAAGTTTGGTTTCTCCACCAATTCCCAGTTTCCAACTGTCTCTGTATTGTTAGCAGATCCCTTCTCTCAACTTTACTTTTTCTGATCCCTTCAATCCTCCACCCAGCCCTTCCCCGCCCCACACTGTACTCCTTAACTTAGTCCCGCTTCTCAGAGAAAATGGAAGCTCTCCAGAAAGCACTCCCTCCCTCTCCCACAGCTGCCAATATGCCTTGAATGTACACGTGTATGTGCATGTACACACACACACACACGTGTTTGAGAACCCACATTTCTTGCCCTGTCACCAAGTTCTGGGTCCCAGCTCCTCCCCGTCAGCAGAGGCCCCACTCCCTCATTCATCGTTTTTCCAGCATCTTTAACCCTACCCTCTCCCCCAGGTCCTCTGTAATCATGCTTGATCCTGAGTCCCCTTTTAGATCCTTCCCCATCTCTTTCCTTCACATCCAGCTTCCTCCAAAGAGATGTCTAAACTTGCTGAATCTACTTTTTTACTGCCTGTTTCATTCATCCATCCCCCAGCCCGCTCCCCAGGGCTACACTGGAAGGGGCCACGAGAGTCATCAGTCACTTCCTGGTTGCCAAAGCTGGTGGATGTTCTTCATCCCTTATTTTAGCTGATCCTTGTGTGACTTCCCCTGTGGCTCAGCAGTAAAGAATCTGCCTGCAATGCAGGAGCCACAGGAGATGCAAGTTCAATCCCTGGGTCAAGAAGATCCCCCGGAGGAGGACGTGGCAACCCACTCCATTATTCTTACCTGGAGAATCCCATGGGCAGAGGAACTTAGCAGGCTAGTCACAAAGTGGTGGACGCAGAGTTGGACATGATTGAAGCGACGAAGCACACACGCAGAGGCAGCATTCAGCACGGTTTCCCACTTTTTCTTTCCTGATGCACTTTCCCCTTGGTTCTCTTATTAGATAGGATAAGTTATATTGTATTCGTTAGGCTTTCTGTTTTTTCTGTTGTACTAGTTAGGTTGAAAAGTGAGAAAAGAAAAAGTGAAAACTTTAGTCGCTCAGTGGTGTCTGACTCTTTGCAACTCCGTGGACTGTAGCCCATCAGGCTCCTCTGTCCATGGAATTCTCCAGACAAGAATACTGGAGTGGGTAGCCATTCCCTTCTCCAGGGGACATTCCTGACCTAGGGATTGAACCGGGGTCTCCTGCGTTGGCAGGCGGATTCTTTACTGGCTGAACCACCAGAGACAGAAAGAAACCTTAGCTTCTTTGAGCTGCTGTCTCTTTTGGGTCACTTTGTTATAGGAGTTTAGCCTAACTAATACAACTTAAATAGGCTAATACAATTTAGCCTAACCCAGCTAATGTAACTAGTTAGCCTAATAAAAAATGTTAGGCTCGCTCACATTCTGAGTGAATATTCCAGGTCAGTGAGGAACTCCCCTCACATAGTCATTTGGAGACGTAGGTTCTTTCTGTGGTGTTGCTGCACTGCCCCCTAGGGCTTACCAGTGACTCAAGACCAAAACTGGGTGACCGCCCTGTGGGGCTCCAGCCTCAGGAAGGAGAAGGGGAATGTAGGGAGGATATACCTCGAGTCTTACAGCCGAGGCAGAGAAGGGCCCACACTGCCTCCCTTGGCCTCCCACTGCGGGGGTGAAATCACACAGCCAGGCTTGGCAGGGGGGAACTGGGAAGCAAGTCCACCTGAGCAGCCTCCGGGCGCAGACTTCGGTGGATGACCAGCAGGGGTCGCCAAAGCTTCCGTGGCGCCCCTCCAATCCTTTCTGCCATCTTAATTAACGTCGCTCAGGGTTCTATTCTTGGATCTTTCCCACTGGACACACATTCCCTGATCATTCCTGTTCAGACATACACTGATGACTCCAAACACTTCTATCCCCAGCCCAAACCTCTCTCTTGAACAGCAGACCCACCTGGGCACCAGGGCCAAAAGTTGAGATTCAAGCTAGACTCCTCCTGCCTTCACCCCACACTTCACCCATCACCAAGGCCTACAATTCTGCTTTATAAAGGCCTCTCCTCTCCTTCTCCTCGCAAACTCCCTCGTTTTCTCTCACAGGCTCCAAACTCATCTCCCTGCCTCTGCCTACTTCACACCATTCTCCAGTGCCACGTGAGGCTCCCAGTCCTGAGCCCTCTTCTCTTCCCACTTATTAGTCTTTCCCAGAGCCCCCAGTCAGCCTCCCAACCTCCATTCCCAAGGACACCCAAGTGACTCACATGAGTGCATCTCTGGCCCTGCCCGCTTCTCTGACCGTCAGACCCATCTAGCCACTTGTATGGCTCAAAGGCACCTTGGACTCTACATGCCCAAACCCGAGCTCAGGAGGTTTCCCTCTGCTCTCACCCAGCACAGCATTTCCTGTCTCATTGCCAACCCAGCGTCTAAAGCCACAGTCCCAGGACTTGCTCTTGTCACCTCCCTCTCCCTCATTCCCCGGGTCTTACCCTCACTACATCCAGTCAGTTGTACCTGCATCCACTTCACTCCACATCTACATCCCCCCACATCCGTCCTCCCAAGGCTGGCCACCATTATCTCTTGCCTGGACTCTGACAGTGGCCTCCTCACCAGCCTTCCTACACCTGCCTTTGTCCCCCTTTGTCCCCACCAACACCACAGTGATCCTCTCCAAACACCATAAATCTGATTGTCACAGCCCTACTTAAAACCCATCTCTTATCTTCCTGGTGTTGGCAGAACAGGCCAGGATCCTTACCTTGGCCTCCAAGACCGTACCTGCCTCTGCCCACCCTCTCCCCTGACTCAGCCCTGGCTATACCTGGCTCTTTGATGACCCTTGCTCCCTGCTCCAGCCCCAGGACAATTACCCATTCTGTTCCCTCTGCCTGGAACACTCTTCCTTCCTTCTCCTTGTTGTTAACCTCTAGCCATCATTCCAAGCTCATCTCAAGCTTCATTTCCCCCAGAGAAGCCTCTTCTGTCTCCCTGACCAGGGCAAGCCCTCCTGGCGCAGCCTCTTATACTAATCTCCTTCACACTTGTCTCAGCTGCATGATTATTGATGATTGGTCTTTTTCACACACATACACACACAAACAAGAAGGTCAGGACCCTACCATTTTGTTCACCACTGCCCTCATTGCTTGTCACATGAGCCCTGTGTTCCAGGCAATATGATCTGTTCAAGAGGCCCACTCACTCAAGCCACGAATTCCTCCCTACCCTTCATGCCTCCACTCACATAACCTCCTCCTCTGGCAAGTCCTCCTTGAGTGCTCCATTGTCCCCTCAGCCACATGGGTCTCCATCTCCATGCTAGTCATGCTGTCCTATGACTGTTTATGCACTCATCTCTCTCCCTTCCTAAGCTGTGAGCTTTGGGGAGAAAAATATGGGAGTTTTGTCATTTCTTATCTCTAGTTCATAGCCCATTGTCCAGGACAGTTAATGCCTGAGTAAATGTTAGCTCTCTTCACTGTCTCTCCCAATTCATTTAAAACTGTGCTGCACAGCTTGATGCATGAAGCTAAAAACTGGAAATGACCCAAACATCTATCAACAGAATACATCAATTGTAGAATATTCATACAATGAAATCCTGCTGCACGGCAATGAAAAGAATAAACCACTGCCACACACAACAGCACGATGAAGCTCACATGCATAAGGTTGAACAAAAGAAGCCAGACCCAGAAAGTGCCTTCCATTTCTATGAGGCCAAAAACAGGCAAAATAAATCTCTGGTTAATAGAGGCAGCATGGTGATTATCTCCGGTGATTATTGACTGGCAGAGTTTCCTAGAGGGCTGGAAAATGTTGCTAATCTACACCTGGGTGGTGATCATACAGGTATATCCATGTGTAAATATCAATCAAGCTGGATTTTTTAATGCACTTTGAAGTAGACACCTTGGGGACTTCCCTGCAGGGGCAGTGGTTAAGAATCCACTTGCCAGTTCAGGGGAAATGGGTTGGATCCCTGGTTCAAGGAAGACCCTACATGTGCAACCCCCGTGCCCTAGTGAAGCCCACATGCTCTAGAGCCAGTACAGTGAGAAGCCTGAGCAACTAGAGCGTAGCTGCGAAGACCCAGCAGCAATGGAGACCCAACACAGCCAGGAAATTTTAAAAAATTTAAAAAGTAGATAACGTTACCTCTATTTTTTAAGTACTATCATTTTGCAAAAAAAATATGAATAACAGCCCTCCTGTGTCTGACAGTCACTTTCTGCTACAGTTTCTTCTGATGAAGCCCAGAGAGTGTAATCCACTCAGGTAGAGTCGCCCAGCATGTCTGTGGACAGCCCACATCCTAAAGAGGGGACTATGTGTCCCGCTTTTCCCGTGCAACGAAAAGCTCCATGGGGTAGGCTGTGTGTCTTTGTGTTTCTGGCACAGAGCTCAAAGGTCTCCAAATGGTGGGGGACCACCCTGAGTCTGTAACTGGTTGCCACTGGGGTGTTGAAACATAGCAGCAGGGTAGTCATTAAGAGCACCAACTCTAGGGACTTCCCTGGTAGTCCAGTGGCTAAGACACTCTGCTCCCAGTGCAGGGGGCCCAGGTTCGATCCCTGGTCAGGGAGCGAGATCCCACACTCTGCAACTAAAGAGTTCACATGCCACAACTAAAAAGATTTCACATTCTCAAGATCCTGCACGCCTCAAGGAAGACTGAAGATCCCATGTGCTGCAACCTGGCACAGCCAAATAAACAAATTTTTAAAAGAGCACAAACTCTAAGGGCACAATTCTGTAGCTGTGTGGGCTCAATCTCTCTGTACCTCAGTTTCTTCATCTGCAAAATGGGGATTATAATAGTACCTACCTCATTGTGTTCTGAGAATTAGATGAGTGACTAAGTATAAAACCCTTAGAACAGTACCTGGCTCAAGCCATGTACGTGTTTGCTATGATAATCTCTATTCAGAAAAACCCAAGCAGACAGTTCAGAGTGAAACTCTGCTTCTGCACTCGCTGTGCCACCTCAGGCAAGTTGATTAATCTTCCTGAGCCTCCATTTCCTTATCTATTAATCAGAGATAATAATATCTATCTATTGTTATAAAAGCAAAATAATGCCTGCAAATCCCCTGGCTAAGTTCCTGTGTGCAGAGGCCAAGTCTTCCACATCTCTCTTCCCAAGCCCCAGCACGGGGAGGTGTTCAATTGCTTGGAAGAACGAGCCCTTCCCCACCCAGCCTTCGCCTGCCTCTGTCCTCCTTCTCACGCTAGCAGACAGCAGCATCTAGTGGACATTTCTGGAACTGCAGGCTTCCCAACTTGCACTGGCCATATGCACTTTGCATTGGACAAGAATGCGTTAGGTGCCTGCGATGTACAGGACCTAAATAAAATGAAGCAAGATACATGGGATAACTGTAGAGGGTGCAATAAAAATCACAATTAGAACCTTATCAATACCCTAATATTCTATCTTAAAATTCGTAGGGGGATTTGGCATACTGAACAGTGTCTTGTTGGGAAGTTTTTACTCACAGGAGTGGTTTCCAAGTGGCCGCCATTTCATGTCAATGACTCTCAGTGAAGGTCAAAGCAATGAAATGAAAGGTGATTCCCTTAGAGAAGCCCGACTAGCTTCCGGCTCTCCACGGAGAGGAAAAGCGGGAGTGTTTGGCTCTAAAGCCCATGTTCTTCCACCACACTTTACTACCTCTCCCCAGACACAAAAGAATGAAGAAGGTCTAGCAGTGGCACAGATCACATTCAACTAGACGAATCAAGGAAGACTGCATGGAGGAGATGGCATCGTACATGGGAAATGAAAATAGAGAAAGAGTGGGTGGCTGGGGAAGGAAGGGCATTCTGGTGTGATGGACCACACGGTGTATAAAGTAAAGTAACAGGGATAGGCTGGACAGGGAGTTAGAGCCAAATCAGACAGAATAGACAGGCCAAGGAGGCTGCATTTAATAAAATCAGGGGAGCCACTGAGTAAGAAGGTAACATGATCCGAGGGTATCAGAGAAGAACCAGAGATTCAGAAACTAGTTCGGTGGGCAAGAGTCCAGACCAGACTCGTGGGAGCCGCACCATGAGGGAGAGAATAAGAGATACACATCCTAAGGAGGGGACCATGTGTCCTGCTTTTCCTGTGCAACTAAAAGCTCCTTTTGATGGCTCTGTGGTGTGGCTAGAAGCAGGGGGAGGCTTGGAAATTTATAAAAGTGGGTCAAATGGGAGAAGTCAGGGAAGAATTCACAGTGCTGAGATGATAAGGAGAGCTGTAACCAGAAGTGGACTTGACCTGGGGACTGATGTGAGTAGGGAGTGGAGACAATGAGCTCCGTGAGTGAGAGTTGCCAGTGTCCATGCGGAGACATGGCACCAAAGTTCAGGAGAAGGGCTGGACTGGAGGGAAGGGGCAGGTACAGTCATTGGGAGTCACTTACTTATGCCTGTGCCAGTGAAAGACTTGGGAGAAGACAAAAAGTCATGTGGGGAGATGTGGGGACAGAGGGCAGATGTCACAGGTCTGCCTCGTATTAAAGCTTCCTGGGGACAGAGGAATATGAGGCGGCCAGGAAGACAGAAGGAACTTTGGAGAAAGTCAGGAGACCCTGGCGCACGTCCAGCAGCACCACAGGTCATGGAGTGATTCAGGGGCCAGGGCGGCTGAGAGGCAACCATTGGATGTGTGATTGGGGGTTGTCATGGGTGACCCTGCAAAGAGCAGTTTCGGGGGCAGGAATCAAGCTGCAAAGATTTAAGAGGCAAGAGGCAGAGTGTGGGGCAGTGGGAGGCTCTCAGGAGGAGGGAGGTGATGATGAGCAGAGCAGGATTAAGGGGAAGGCAGGCAAGGTGCCTTGGAAAGAAAACTGAAAGAAGCGCCCCCTCTCAGGGTCATGCAGGTGGCCCAGGGGCAGACACCGGGTCCCAAAGCTGTTGAGAGGTAGAGACCCTCTAGGACTAAAGGACCTGAGATAACCCAGGAAGGGAACTTAGAGACCCAGGCAGAAGTCAAGACCCTTCAACCTCCACATCCAGGCAAAAACAAGGGTGGCCCGTGGTAGAGCTGGGGGAGGGGAAGGACGGAAAGACGGGAGGGAGTGGGGGCTGGAGACATTGAGAGAGACCCGGAGTGAGAGTGGAGGAAATCAGGGAGGGAGGGAGAGCTTCCTCAGGGCCTTCCTGGGGACAGTCCGCCCACCCCGCCTCTGTTAGGAGAAGGGAGAGTCCCGGCATCCTTGTTTCAACCTGAGGAAAGCAAGGGCTCCAGTTCAGGGAGGCTCGTGGCCCCAGCTCTAGTGGGGCTGTGCCCCACACCAACCCAGCACACGCTTCCTTTACCCGGGAAGTCTGAGCAAGTTTCTCCATCCTGGGACTTAAGTGTCTGTAGTGGGCTGAATGGAGGCGCTGAAAAAGCTAAGTCCCCGACGGAACTCCACTGCCCTCAGAATCTGTGAGTGTGACCTTATTTGGAGAAAGGGTCTGTGCAGAGGTAATTAAATTAAAGTCGTCAAGAAGAGATCATCTGGATTATCCAGGTGGGCCCTAAATCCCATGACAAGTGTTCTTACAAGAGACAGAAGTGGGGAAGGCCGTGTGAAGACGGAAGCAGAGATTGGAGGAAGGCAGCCACAAGCCAAGGAACGCCTGGAGCCTGGAGCCACCCAAAGCTGGAGGAGGCCAAGGGTTCTCCCCTAGAGCTTCCAAAGGGAGCACAGCCCGCAATCGCCTTGATTTCGGACTTGTAGCCTCCAAAACTGTGAAAGAATACAGTTCTGCTGTTTCAAGCCCCCCAAGGTTTTGGCAGTTTGTTGCCGCAGCCCAGGGAAAGTTAACATAGTTCCCTACTCTCTAAACTGACTAGAAAGATTCTAGGGGTACTTCTGAGAGTCTCCATTCTGCAAGGAGTTCCAGGTCTGGACAAAGGTGTGTTTTTTAACTCACTGCCCAGCCCCCTTCCAGGGTGAAGATTAATATTTTGACTTGGAGGAGGAGGAAAACCAAAGGAACAGCATCCTCGCCCACTCCTCAAAGAAGAGTCCCCAAAGAGTATTTCGTGACCCACCGCTCCTCTCCTTCGCCCAGAGGTCACACATCCCACCCAGGCTGGTCGAGAGGGCCAAAACTGACCTGACAAAAAGCGAGGAGCTCTTTAAAAACTGGAGTCTGCCTTTCTCAATTTCTCCTTGCAAACCTTGCGCACACCCCCACCCCCTCTTCACAGCGACTCTCTCCCCACCCCTCACATCTGCCTTCTTCCTCGGCCTTCCCCATTCTTGGGGGGCAAGTTAAGATGGATACCCCTGAAGCACAGGCATGGAAGGCACTCCCCCACCCTCCTCCCTACAACACAGCTGGAGGGGGAGGGGAGGTCAGCAGGGTTCATAAAGGCCAGATGTTGAGGAGAAAGAGAGCACTGCCCAACCCACACCCACCCACCCCACCCCCACTCCCACCCCCAGCAAAAGAAAAATGAAAAGAGACAGCTTTTAAAACAAACAAAACTTTTGTGGTCCAAAACAGTGTTTTGTTTTGTTTTGTTTTTTTCAAGAATCTGCTCTATGCAAACATTAACAACTTTTTACAAAGCATTTTCACAGAAAAGGAGACAAGTCCTTCCCCAGTATCATATATGGGAATTGTTCCTCCCTCCTCCCTTCTTGGGGGAAAAGGGGAAAAAAACAATATTCACTAGTGTGGGCAGAAGGGTCACTGGATCCCTCACTATTGGGCAGATCGGCAACCCCCAGGTTCCCCTCAAACCTAAACTTGGAATTTCCCTAAGAGCTAAACTTCCCAGACCTCACCTGGGTGGAGAAAGTAAGTCCACTCCCCTCTGACTCCCTCCCCTCCCCCAGGAAAACAGAACTTCTGACCTCAAAACTAATCCCCGGCCCTGCCTCTTTCGGATCCATCAGGTCCCTGACAACTCCCGAAATGCCTGAAGTTGGGTGGGGGGAGAATGCTAAAGGTTCCTCAGCCCAGTTCCCATCCAGACTCAAACTGAGCCCCTTCAAACACCCCACTGGACCTTGTGGTTAGGCCAAGAGCCCTTTCATCTACCCCCTCCACAAAGAGCAGCTTGTCTTGTTTCTAGCCTTGAAGGAGGCTGAGTTTGGGTGTTCAAAGAATGGCCCTAGGCGTGCCCTCCACCTCCACGCCCTCCATCCTTAACCGGTGGAGAGGACCTGGAAGGAAGGGCAACTTGTTTGGTCTGATTTTATTGATTTCTTCCACCTTCCATTACTTTCCCTGGGATGGTCTCCTTCCCCAGGCAGTTTGTACTTCTGAAGGGCAGGAGGTTCCTCAGCCTTGCTCCTCTTAATACCAGGATTAAACTAGAGGAGGTGGTAGACTCATGGCAGGGGTGGGGGTGGGTGGGGTGGGGGTGTCCTCTTTTACCCATCAGATCTTATAACCTGAAAGCAAATGGAATACTGAAGGAAACTCCAAAACTGGACAAAGGGGAAAGACTGGTGGCTGAAAATGAAGACCTCGGTAACAAGGGGTCACTTGACTGGGGGGACCCTAGGGAAAGAACCGGGAGAGCGTGATCTTACCCTTGCCTAAGCTGCTCCGGTCCCCATGAAGGCTACAGTGGTGCTTGGAGGCTAGGGAAGGCCTGAGGGGAGTGAAGGGTTAAAGGCCTGGATGGTGGGGGTAGAGGATGCCCCCAGGGAGCTGCCAATCACCTCCCCACCCCCACCACAGCCCCCACCCATCCCCAGGCTCGCCCACAGAAACAACCGGTTTGTCCATCACCAAGGTCTCTCTCCCTCTTTTTTTTTTCCTCCTCTTTGAGTTGTAGCCTCCTCGACTCCCCCTGGGGTGAAGGCCCTGCCCCCAGAGATCCGAGATGCAAGAGGGGAGGGATTGGAATCTACGTCTTTAAGCCTTTTTCGGTTAAGCCTTCTCCCGACTCCAGGCCTTGGTTCTTCTCCAAAGGATGAGGGGGAGGGGGTGTCACTGCAACCAGTTAGGTGCTTGAAGATCACTGTCATTTGAGGTCCTTCTGACCACAGCCCATAAAACCTAGAGAGGACAGGCAAAGGTGAGAAATGAGGCTCTATTCTCGAGCCCGCAGTCTGGCGGTGGCCCCCACTTTTCCCCCTTGGCAGAAGAGGTCTCACGCTCAGGGCTGCTCCAAGTTGATTCCCCAGAATTTGAGGCCGGGGGGCTCAGGGACAGCGGGACCCCCTATCTGCCACCTCCACAGCGGGTGGGCAGGCGGGGGCTTAGCGTCTCCCTGGAGGCGAAGCGAGGATGCCGGCCCTAAGTCTCCGTCTTCCCCCACCACCAGGGCCGGGGGACAGGGGAAGCAGTCGAGGAGATTGAAGGTGCTCGTGGTGGGGAGCGTCGGGGTAGGTCGGCGGGGCTGCGCGCTGCGCTGGGGGGGCGCCGGCCGCCGGCGTTTCTTGGCGGCTCCTCGGGCGGGCCCTTTAGCTGGGGGCCGCTCGGGCCCCCGGCGCAAACTCGGAGTGTCGAGGGCAAAACCCTTCGCGTAACACCACAGTTTCGAGCGGCGGATCAGACGATTGAAATGTTCCTGGCGGAGATCGCCGGGCGCGGCCGGAGCTTCGCTGGCCGTCGAGGGGCTGGAGGCCGGTGCCTCGGGGGCGACCTTCGGAGGGTTTCCATCGACTAGGGCCGTCTGGTTCGGCGGGGGCGGTTCCGGCGCGGCCCCAGGCCCCATGGGCTCAGAAGAGAGGCCCGCAGGTGGCGGCGGAGGCCGAGAACCTGGCTCCTGATGCGGGCTAGCGGCGGGGCCAGGCTGAGAGTCGAGAGCCAGGGCTGGCCTAGGCGGAGCCGAGACGGAGCTGGTCGGAGATTCCCGAGGGCGCCGGGGCGCCGGGCAGTGGCCGGGAGGTACGCCGGAGCGAGCGCTGAAGTGCGGGAAACTGCCTCCGCCCTCTTCCTCCTCGCCGCGGCCCCGGCACACTGCGGCGTCGGCATCCTGGCGGGCCGGGGAGTTGGGATCGCTGGACCGCCCGGCCTGTCCCGCGAGGTGCTTCAGGCCATCCGGGGCCCTGCCGCCGGTGCACAGCGGGGCGCAAGGGCCCAGCAGCACCGGAGCCCGCGGCGCCAGCTCCCCAGGCCCCAGGCCCAGAGAGGACGCCCGGGGTTTGGCAAGGGCGCAGAAGGCAAGGGCACGCAGGCACAGAGGAGAGAACTCCTGGGTCCCCCGACGCGGCTTCCGGGGTGTGGGGGAGCAGGGTGACCCTCGCGGGGACCCCGGCACTGCGAGGCGGGGAGCGGGGCACAGAGTCTCCATGGAACTTTCCGGGGGGGTGCCCACTGAGGGGGCCCTGGTCCCAGCGGCGGGATGCCCTGACTGCCCGAAGAGCCCACGGGCGAGGGGAACATCGCCCCCCCTCGACGGGGAGGTCTCTGCTCGCTAGCGCCCCCGGCCCGCACCCGTGGGCCACGGAGCTCCGGGTCCCTCTTCGATCTCGTCACGCGGCCCTCTCGGCGGCCGGACTCCTGGGTCCCTGTGAGTCCCGGCGCGGTCGGCCGCCCTTCCTGCCGCCGCGAGCCCTGTGCAGCCTTGGCGGGAGCCCCTCTTGAGTTGCCCGGAGCGCAGAGGCTGGGAAAACAAAGCGGCCGGCGGCCGCAGGAGGCGGGAAGGACCCCGGGCCCGGCACCCGGTGCCGGGGCCCAGGCGGCGGGGAGGGCGCCTTCCGCCCGCTCGGCTTCTTTCTTCCCCGCTGGCTCCCGGAGACCGCGTTATAGAGAACTGCCCCCTCGCTGCCCCAATACCAGCGCCGGGGCCGCGAGCCCGCCGCTGATTGGGCGGCACTGCTTGTGACGTTGGCCGGGACCCCACCCCTCCCGCGGCACCGCCCCCATCCCCATTCTGCACACAGACACACACACGTGGACCCGGCGCGGCGGCGGCTGGGAGGGAGGGAAGGAGGGTGCGTGCGCGGGTGGGATATCGATGGGCTAAATGCGCCGCTGCACGTGGCGCAGTGGCGTCCCAGTGTTTAGTAGCCGCAAAGCACTTCATTTTTTCCCTCAGCAGTCATGGTTTTCGCATCCGTAAAATGGGAATGTTCACATCTACCCCTTTGGGGCTGCGTGAGTCAAACAGAGGTGAATCTCAAAGCGAAGTTAAAAGAAAAGATGAAAAGAGGTTGTTTAGCAGCTTTGCACAGCAAGGACTCCTGTGGGCAGAGAACATTCCCTACCTCTCTGTTTCGGTCGCCTAGAACAGTGCCTGGTACACAGAGGGCTCAAAAAACGTTGAATGAATAGTTAGGAATTCAGTGAGTGTGTGTGCAAGATGAAAAAAGGAAGAATTAAATTTGGAGAGGAGGAGTATCATTACACCCACGAAAGATGATAAATAGACTTTCTCAGTACCTGTTTCCATTTCTCACTTAACTTATAACCGGCCCCTTGAGCAAATTCTGAGGGGCTGGCTCTGCCGTACCCCCTCAAATCCCAAGATTATGCCCTGTGAGGCTTGAACTGCCAAAATAGGTTGAGGGGACCCTAGGAGGAGATACATAGACCCTCACTCTTATCTCCCCTAGGGAGAGTAAAGCAAAGAAAGTGAATTCCATTAAAAACCTGGTTAAGGGAGGACCATGTACCCGCAGCACATTCCATCCTCTTACCCTTGTTTCGCGTTAGAGCTCACTAATATATGAAAATCTGTGAATGTATTTCTCTTTATTATCTGCCTCTTCCATTAGTCTGGAAATGAGCTAATGAGAAGTTTGTCTTGATCACTTCTGCAGCCTCAGTGCTTTAAACAGTGCCCAGACTTAATAGGTGCTCAATAAATATTTGTAAGTGAATGAATGAATCCTTGGAATATTACTCTCTTGATAAAAATAGGGTCATTGGACTGCTTCCCATCCCCAGAAATATTGAGAGACTGATACGATGACATGGAATAAGGGTATGTTTGTGTGGGGGTGATGGGTGGTCAGAAAGAGAAATATCTTATTCCCCGGCAAGGGTAAGAGAGGGTTTCTGTAAGGAAACAAATAATGCAGCTTGTATCCTGGTCCTTCTGGTGATGACAACAGAAGTACTGTTTCCCTGACATGTTATCCCATAACATTTGGGCAGAAAGGGATCAGAAAGCTCTGCCTCCCTTACAACCCTTTTGCAGAAGCTGGAGGTGAAGATCCCAAGGTAAGGCTAGCATTTGAGGAACAAGGGGCCGTGATGTTCGATTGCTTGAAGCACTCACCCCTTAGCATCTTCTATAGAAGAAGTCTGCGGGGAAGTTGCCATGAGGGAGGATCCTGGGATCCTGAAAGGTTTGGAGGAAAGTTCTGGAAGGATGGTGATCTTCACAGTTGTCTCTTTTGGTGGACAGTGCTGAAAACTTTTACCCTGGAGACTGCAATACCAAATTTCTTTTGCTTATGGAGGAGGGTGCATGTGCTTCAATCTGACCCTACTCCACACTCTGCAGCTAAGATGCCAGGGGAGTGGGCTTGGGTCCCACCAGTGGGCTTGAGTTTCCTACCTCTGGGAAGGCTTGGACCAGGGGTGCCAGCTGTGTGACTCTGGGCAGGTTACCTGGGCACTCTGAGTCTCAACGTGTCCCTATCAGTGAAAAGACACAACAGTAACTTCCTCACAAACCTTATCAGGAGTGGAAATGATGTGTGGGCTGACCCAGCTGTTGCAATTCCTGTTGCCTACGGTAGAGGACACTCGACCCCGTCCTCAGCCTGGATGAGGAGACCAGTTTCTTCAGAAACCTGTCCTCCTTCCCAGAGGCTGGATACAGGACCCCGTTTGACTTCTTAGGAATAAGGGATAGGAAGGGCCCCTCAAGACCCGGATGCCAGGCTTCCCTTTCTGTGGCTCATCTGAGTCTCATCCAAAGGCCTGTGTTCAAGGATTTGGGAGTGGGGGACCTGCCCACTTTCCCCAGAGGAAGGTACAGTGGGGAATAGTAATTTCTATAGTACTGATGTCATTCCAATCTCTGTCCTAAGAACTTTATGTTAATCCCCATAATAATTCTATGAGGTACTGAAGTTCCAATACTTTGGCCACCTGATGTGAAAAGGTGACTCATTGGAAAAGACCCTGATGCTGGGAAAGATTGAGGGCAGGAGGAGATAGATGCAACAGAAGATGAGATGGTTGGATGGCATCACTGACTCAATGCACATGAGTTTGAGCAAATTCCGGGAGATAGTGAAGGACAGGGAAGCCTGGCGTGCTGCAGTTTATGGGGTTAGAAAGAATCGGACATGACTTATCGACTAAACAACAACTTTTTTTCATTGAGTAATAGTTGATGTACAGTGTTGTGTTAGTTCTAGTGTACAGCAAAGTGATTCAGTTATACATACATGTACATACTCTTTTTCATTATGGTTTGTTACAGGATATTGAATATAGTTCCCTGTGCTATACTGTAGGACCTTGTTGTT
Organism: Bubalus bubalis; assembly: GCF_019923935.1. Lineage (NCBI taxonomy): Eukaryota > Metazoa > Chordata > Mammalia > Artiodactyla > Bovidae > Bubalus > Bubalus bubalis. The sequence continues at coordinate 23,795,253 of NC_059159.1, read as the reverse complement.
TATCTACTTTATATACAGTAGTTTGTATCTGCTAATCCCATACTCCTAATTTATCCCTCCCCACCTCCTTTCCCCTTTGGTAACCATAAGTTTGTTTTCTATGTCTAAAATCTGTTTCTGTTTTGTAAATAAGTTCATTTGTGACATATTTTAGATTCCACATGTATGTGATATCATATGGTATTTGTCTTTCTCTTTCTGACTTGCTTCAATTTGTATGATGATTTCTAGGTCCATCCATGTTGCTGCAAATGGCATTATTTCATTCTTTTTTATGGCTGAGTAGTATTCCATTGTGTATATATACCACATCTTTCTTTATCCATTCATCTGCTGATGGACATTTAAGTTGCTTCCCTGTTCTGGCTATTGTAAATAGTGCTGCTATGAACACTGGAGTGCATGTATCTTTCCAAATTATAGTTTTCTCTGGATATATGCCCAGGAATGGGATTGCTGAACCATATGGCAATGCTATTTTTAGTTTTTAAGGAATCTCCCTACTTTTTTCCATAGTGCCTGCACCAGTTTACATCTTCACCAGCAGTGTAGGAGGGTTCCCTTTGCTCCACATCCTTTCCAGTGTGTGTTTATTTGTAGACTTTTTAATGATCGCCATTCTGACTGGTGTGAGATACTACACATGAGGTAGATAGTTTTAATTTTAAAAAATTTACTTACTATCCAGAACCCACTTTAAGTGTCCAAGTCAATGATTTTCAGTACATTTACAGTTATACAACCATCACAATTCAATTTTACATTCCCTAATTTCAAAAATAATATATGTGAATATGTATAACTGAATCACAGAAAAAAAAAGAATTCTGCTTTTTTGAAATTTAGTAATGTTTATCTTTTTCCAGCTTTTCTAAATGTCCTATGGAAATCTAATGACAATGTGTGAGATGCAAGAGTTTAAAAATTATTAATAAAATAAATATAAATATATTATATTTAAATTATTAATGACATCATTCAAGATGCTCCTTTTCTTTTTTTTCTGCACTTGATAAAATTTTCTCAGAAAAATGTTAATGTCTCACTATGATTTTATATTTTTTTCTTTTCCCTTATAAAAAAATTTACATTTCCTGGGAGATCCCTCAGGATCTCTTGCAGTACCTCCCTGTTCCCACCCCAGGGAACTACTTTCTGCCTCTATAGATCTGCATTTTCTGGACATTTCATAGAAATGCAAAGGCCCTAAGTGGTCTTTGGCATCTGACTTCTTTTACAAAAAGATACTGTTGTGAGGTTAATATATGTTGTAGCATATATTAGTAGTCTGTTCCTATTTATTGCTGAAATATCCTTTTTATTGCTGAAGTATGGATATACCCCATTTTGTTGATCCAAACACATTTGGCTTGTTTCTCCTTTTTTATTATTATAAATAATTTTATGAATTTTGGCATACAAGTCTTTTTTTCAAATATTTATTATTTATTTGTGTGCGCCAGATCTTAGCTGCAGCACGCCGACTCTCTGTTGTGGCATGTGTGAGCTAGTTCCTTGACCAGCGATCGAACCCAGACCCCCTGCACGCGGAGTATGGAAGTCCTTGGTGTACCTGTCTTTGTGCAGACATGTTTTCATGTCTCTTGTAGATAATAAAGAGTAGGATTGCAAGGTCCTAGGCTAAATTTATGTTTAACTTTTAAAGAAATCGTCAAAATGTCTATTAATAAGGGACAGAGATTTTAAGTGACTTGCCCGAGTTCAGGCTGCCGACTAATGTCAGAGTCATCTGGATCCCAAGTGGATGCTGATAACAGTCCATCTGCCTCCAGGTGATGAATGTAAGAGGGAAGCCATTTCCTGTCCCATTACTTAACAGCCACCACCATTTTTGTTCATCTTGCTTCTAGAATTCCCTAAGTCAGACTGTGCCAACCAAGAGGGTTGTACCATCCCTTAGACAACATCTATACTTCGCTCTGGAAACATGCTGAGGTTAATAGTGAAAGTTCTGAAGTCAAATGGGTCTCTTCATATTCCAGACTCCTCATTTGACCAGTGGTGTGACTGGGGGCAAGTTACTGCGCCTCTGTTTGTATTTTTTTTATTTATTTGGCTGCACCAGGTCTTAGTTGTGGCACGTGGGAACTAGTTCCCTGACCAGGGATCAAACCTGAGCCCCCTGCACTAAAAGTGTGGAGGCTTAGCCACTGGACCACCAGGGAAGTCTCAGCTTCTGCTTTAGTTCTTCGTATGTAAAATAGAAATGCATATGTGCCAAGTTGCTTCAGTTGTGTCCAACTCTTGCAATCCTATGAACTGTAGCCCGCCAGGCTCCTCTGTCTATGGGATTCTCTAGGCAAGAATACTGGAATGGGTTGCCATTCCCTTCTCCAGGGGATCTTCCTGACCCAGGAATTGAACCCCCATCTCCTGAGGCTCCAGCACTGCAGGCAGATTCTTTACCACTGAGCCACCAGGGAAGCCCAAAATAGCATCTTCCTTTATGCAATTAAAAAAATGACTTATTATGGAAACTTTCAAACCCATACAAAAGTTACAGAGGAATATAGTGAACCTCCATGTACCCAACACTCAACTTCAAAACTAATCAACTGATGGCCAGTCTTGTTTCATCCTTATCCTCATCCATTTCCTTCTCTTCTCCCATTTTTCAAAAGCCAACTTCACTGAGGTACAATTTACATATAATAAAATGCACATTTTAGGTGTATAGTTTGAATGAATAGTTTTCACAAATGAATATACCCATAAGCACCACAAGTAAGATAGAGAATATAATTCTATATTATCTTGATGCAAATTCCAGATAGCATATGATTTCATTCCAAAATATTTCAGTACATATTGTTACAAGAAGCAGACTCTTGAAAATAAAATCCCCAATACTATTATCAAACCTAAAAAGAATTAAGTCATCCTTTAACTTCATCAAATAGCCAGTGTTTAAATTTCTAATTATTAATATCTTAAAATATTTTTCTCTACAATTTATTTAGTTTATTTGAACTAGGATCCAAGGAAGAGTTTCACGTGGTTGATATGTCTCTTAATTCTTTTTTAATCTATACATTCCTCCTTTCTCTCCTTTATATTCTCCCTGAAACTTACCCATTCAGTGAAGATACCCTACTCTCATCTAGATTTCCTACTGTCTGGAATTTACTGATTGCATCCCCATGGTGTCATTTAATCAAGCAATGTTTATTCAGCAATATTTATTAAGCATCTACTAGCATCTACTATTGGAGAAGGAAATGGCAACCCACTCCAGTGTTCCTGCCTTGAGAATCCCAGGGACGGGGAAGCCTGGTTGGGCTGCCGTCTATGGGGTCACACAGAGTCGGACACGACTGAAGCGACTTAGCAGCAGCAGCAGCAGCAGCAGCATCTACTATGTACAGGATCGCCAAATTTAGCACACACACAAAAATACAAAACACATTCTAACAAAATTATTTCTCTATAATTCAATTTTAGTATATGTGCTACTGAAGCAAGCGCTATTCTCTGTAATTCAAATTTACCTGAACAGCCTATGTTTCATCTGACACCTTATCTATGTGCTTTTGTTGGAGGCACAGTGGTGAGCAAGACAGACAAACTCCACTCCACCTCGAGGATACATTCTAGTTAACTAGGAGGAGCCAGGTAACATGCCAGCAGACAACATTCCTTCTGGGGATATTGTGAGGATTAAAAGAGAAACCTATATATTTAGTGCATGGCTCATAAAAGCCGTTGATAAATGCAAGAGCTCTTGGCAGTAGCTTAGCCTTGTCCCCTCTCCTGTTTCTTCCCTTTTCCATCCCTGCTTCATATCCTTCCCCCTCCACCTCATTACTCTGGGCTTGCGCTCCTCCTGTTTAGACTTCTTCTGCATGTCTGCATGTAGTTAGTTCATTTATCTATTCACCTCCACATTCCTTGAGGACCTCCCTTGTAGCAAGCCCCTTACTAGACCCTAGGAACTAAGCTAGGAACTAGGCAATAAAGACAGGGTCTGGTGGGAGAGATGGACATTCTAGGCTAATCTGGGAAGTAGTGATCAATGGACAACCATGGTCCTTGGACTGATAGAGGCAGGGTGGTGGTAGAAGAGGGAAGTCTTTTCACAGAAGATAGTAATCTACCACTTAGGCTCTTAGAGGATAAACAAAAGTACTCAAAGGAGGCATGGGAGAGTTCCAGCTGAGAAAGCGCTGAGGGCAAGGACCAGAGGCAAGCAAGTGCCTACCCGTGTGCTGCCAACTACCCGCCATCAACATCTTCCCTCCTGCTAAATTGAAGGGGGACTGGCATTGGTCCAGTGCCAAATGCCCTCTGAGAGGCACCCCTTATTATTTTTCTTACCAACTCCATCAGCATGTCTGTCCCACTAGGGAGCTAAATCTCCTTCTTGACCCCACAGTCCCTACCCCACCCATCTCTCCACCCCCTCACAGTCAAACTTCCCCCAAGAGCTGTCTACACACTGTCTTCCTTTTTGCACTTCCCACTTCCTTCTCAACCCGCTTCCATCTGCTTCCACTCCCACTGGCCACCAAAATAGCTCTTGCTGAGGTTCCAGTGGCCTCCATCTCATCAAAACTGGCAGGCTCTCCTCAGCCCTCCCATCTTGACCTCCCACATGATCGGCCACTTCCTCTTTCCAGGGATTTTCTAGTCCCTCACCTTCTGGGTGCTGCACCTGCCTGGTGTCCTCCTGCCTCACTAGCTGCTCCCTCTCACTCGGTCTTCAGCCCAGGCTCCCTCTCCCCTCCTTGCAAGGACTTGCAAGGAACCAAGCAAACAGCAGGGTTCCTTAAGGCTTGTCCAGAACGTCCCTCTTCTCTCTCTGTGTCCGCTGCGCAAGTACCAACCAGCCTTTCCACACTGACCAAGACACACCATGCCCTCTTGGCCTCCACCTCAGGCATTTCAAAAGCCCCATAGACCCAACCTGTCTCACACCATCTGCCACATGTTCCGCTTTCCGGCAAACCTGTTTCAGTGTACGGCTCCTCCCTCCACCCCCTCCCACAGTCAGAAACCCAGGTGGCACCCTGGCACCTGGCGTCAGGTGATCACTACACCCCAGGTCTGCTTATCCCCACCTCCATTCTGGCATTCCCTGGCAGGACCCCCACATCCTACCATATCCTGTATATAGCCACCCAACTGGATTGTGTTAACCCCCTGCTCAAAACCTGCTGATGCTTCCCATTGCTTTTGGGATGAAGAATGAAGCCATTAAATGGCTCACAGGTAGGGTACAGCAGTAACCGACAACCCTCCCACAGGTCCTCCTGGGGGGGCAGGGGGCAAGGGGACCAGTTCCCTCACCTTCTAGCTCTCCTGTGCTGTCCACTCTCCTTTCAGCCACTCAGACCCCTCCCCCTTTAGCGCCCCAGTAACCAGCTCCCTCAGCTCTCTTAGCACACATGTTTCCCTCTGACCATACACTTTACCCTCCTCCTTTCTCCTGTGCCTGGCCCGCACTTGCTTCTATTCAGAGCTCCACTGATTCATTCACTCCTTCCTGGGAGGAAGCTGCTCCCCACCACTCCAGACCGTAACCAGGTCAGTTTTCATCACCATTTCCCACTCAAGACCTGTATACCTTTCCTTCAAAGCTTCTCATCTATTCATTTATTAGTACTATTCTCCTCTCCCTTGAAACGTATCACACTCTGTTCCAAGAGCCACATTAGATTTTGCCTTAGCTCAGTGACTACCACATAACTGGCACTCACATATATTTTAAAATCTTTACTATGCATATTTCAACCTAAAGAGAAGTAGAGAATAGTGAAACGAACTCCCATATACCCATTACCTATATGACTACTGTTAGTAATTAATTTTTTTAGTTGAAGTATGGTTAATTTACAATGTTGTGTTAGTTTCAAGTGTACAGCAAAGTGATTCAGTTACATATATCTATAATATATATGTAATATATATAACATATATTCCTCTTCCAGATTCTTTTCTGGTTATTATTCTTTTCTATTATAGGCTTTTACAAGATATTGAGTATAGTTCCCCATGCTATACAGTAGGTCTTTGTGATTTACCTATTTTATATATAGCAGTGTTTATCTGGGAGAAGGCGATGGCACCCCAGTATTCTTGCCTGGAAAATCCCATGGACGGAGGAGCCTGGTAGGCTGCAGTCCATGGGGTCGCTAAGAGTCAGACACGACTGAGCGACTTCCCTTTCACTTTTCACTTTCATGCATTGGAGAAGGAAATGGCAACCCACTCCAGTGTTCTTGCCTGGAGAATCCCAGGGACGGGGGAGCCTGGTGGGCTGCCATCTCTGGAGTTGCACAGAGTCAGACACGACTGAAGTGACTTAGCAGCCGTGTTTATCTGGGCTTCCCTGGTAGCTCAGCTGGTAAAGAATCCATCTGCAATGCAGGAGACCCTGGTTTAGTTCCTGGGTTGGGAAGATCCCCTGGGGAAGGGATAGGCTACCCACTTCAGTGTTCTTGGACTTCCCTGATGGTTCAGGCAGTAAAGAATCCATCCACAATGCAGGAGACCTGGGTTCAATCTCTGGGTTGGGAAGATCCCCTGGAGGAGGGCATGGCAACCCACTCCAGTATTCTGGCCTGGAGAATCCCCATGGACAGAGGAGCCTGGCGGGCTATAGTCCATGGGGTCACAAAGAGTCGGACATGACCGAGCAACTAAGCACAGCACAGAACAGTGTGTATATGTTAATCCTAACCCTTTGGTAACTATAAGTTTGTTTTCTGTCCGTGAGTCTATTTCTGCTTTGTAAATAAGTTCATTTGTATCATTTTTTTAGATTCCATATATAAGTGATGTGCTTAGTCGCTCAGTCATGTCTGACTCTTTGCAACCCCATGGACTGTAGCCCACTAGGCTCCTCTGCCCATGGGGATTCTCCAGGCAAGAATAGTAGAGTGGGTTGTCATGCCCTCCTCCAGGGGATCTTCCCAACCCAGGGAATGAACCCAGGTCTCCCACATTGCAGGTGGGTTCTTTACCATCTGAGCCACCGTATGGTATTTATCTTTCTCTAACTTACCTCACTAACCTTAACCCTTGCATGATAATCTCTAGATTCATCCGTATTGCTGCAAGTAGCATCATTTTGTTCTTTTTTTGATGGCTGAGTAATATTTTAAACTACATCTTCTTTGTCCATTCATCTGTCCATGGACTCTTAGGTTGCTTCCATGCCCTGGTTATTGTAAACAGTGCTGCTATGTACATAGGGGTGCATGCATCTTTGCAAATTGGAGTTTCCTCCAGATAGATGCCTAGGAGTGGGATTGCAGAATCATATAACTCTGTTTTTGCTGTTCTCCATAGTGGCTGGCTGCTGTAATTATTAACATATTTATTGTATTTGCCAAAATATTTTAAAATGATTTCAAGTTTCCATGACAGTTTACCCCTAAATACTTTAGGAAGTTTTCTTAGCACAATATGATAATCACCCCTTACAAAATTAATAATAATTCCATGTATCATCTAATACCCAGCCCATATTCAGTTTTCCCTAATTGTCCCCCAAAAATGCTTTTTGGTTTGTTCCAACTAGGATCTGAGAAAGGTCTACATAACCAAATGCATGTTGCATTTGGTTATGTCTCTCTTCCATCTCATTTAAATCTAGAATAATCTTTTTCCCCCTTATGCCATTGAGTTGTTGAATTGCTAAAGCATTTCAGGTAAATTACAGACATCACATCCCACCGTCTAGATTTCTCTGATTGCTTCCTTGAGGTGGTGTTTACCCTGTATATCCTGTAAACTGGAAATTAGACTTACAGGCTCCATTAGATTCAGGTTGACTACATGGGCCATGAGCACTACGTTGCAGTGTCCTCGGTGCCTGAGCTCTGCTCCTAGTGATAGAATGCTGCTGATGGGTAGGACTCACTGGGGACAGCCCATCCCTCTGGGAGAAGTTGCATTTTCTTCCTTTAAAGCCAGCAAGTAATCTGTGGTACAACACTTTAGAATGATTGTGCTTTTAATAAATGAAGTAGATCAGCGTGGCTGAACAGAGGTGAGGACAGGAACCAGAATTCAAAGGGCTTAAGGCCTTGGTAAGAAATTTGGGCCTTATCCTGTAGGATGGGGAATTGCGGACCACTTTCAAGCAAAGGAAATCACAGATCAGCAGGAGGGATGGGGAGGCATGAAGCGAACAGGGAACTAGTATTTCCTGAATGCTCAGCTTGAACTGCTCCTATGCTAGGAGCATACTTGATCTAAGTGAAAACTTTCGTGTGTGCTGAATCATTTAGTCGTGTCTGACTCTTTGTGACCCTATGGACTGTAGCCCGCCAGGCTCCTCTGTGCATGGGATTCTCCAGGCAAGAATACTGGAGTGGGTTGCCATGCCCTCCTCCAGGGGATCTTCCCGAGGCAGGGGTGTAACCTGTATCTCCAGCACTGTGGTCAGATTCTTTACCATCTGAGCCACTAGGGAAGCCCATAACTGAAACCTGCCCTGTGTTTATAAGAAAAAGTCTATTTTACAGATGGAAAAAAATGGAGGACTCATTTAGTCACTCACCCAAGGTCACAGTAAGTGCTAGTAAAGACCAATAGGAAGGCAGTAACCATGAGCATGGACAGGTATTCAAAGAGAATCAGCAGCACTGGTAACCAGTTGGCTGTAGGGAAGAGACTGGGAGCCCCAGCTCTAAGCTGGAATGCAGGAGGGGATGGAGCAGGTTGGAGGGGAAGATGAGGAGCCCAGGCTCCAGCTGCCCAGATGTCTCCAAGCCGCTCTCTTGAGAAATGGTGTTTATAACGTGACAATGTCTGTAATTTGGCTTCTGGCACGACTTGATAATTAGCTTAACTTATCCCTCACTGGTGTTTCATTCAAAGCAAGGACACTCTTCCATTCCTTCTGCCGAGGCCTGTTTTCCCTGAGTGTTCCAGGGTGAGTGTGAACACAGAGCTGGGCTGTCTCTTTTGCTCAGCCCAAATGGGCCAGAGACTGATGTCAAGGGTGTGTGGACTGTCTGCTCTCTCTCGGCTAGAGTCTATCTGTCTCCAGAGTCTGGGGGTGTGGACTCCCCCTCAGATAGATAGCTGCCTGAGGGTGGGGTCCTGCAACCTACAGGGCAGGAGCGTGGTCCCCAGGCGGCTTCCAGGAACCATGGGGAAGGTACAGTGACGAGCAAGATGGTCTGAGAGGCAGGTGGGGAGGCAGCTGCTAATGTTGAAGGTGCTGATCTGAAAAAGGGCTGTGTTGAGGGGAAACAGGGAAACTTTTCAATTTAAGAGGTGTAGACAAGGTAGATTTTATGGGACTTGGGGCTGACTCAGAGAAAAAGGAAGGGAAACATTTGAGAAGGACCTCTGGGCTTTTGTCTCAGGAGAGAAGGTCGAGGCTGTTGACTAAGAGGGGACCTACAAGAGGAAGGGTGGGTGAAGGGATGGGGAGAGGTCAAGTTCAGTTTGGGTCTGAACCAGGAGCCAAATCTAAGTGGGTATGGTCTAAAGAGACCTGGAAAAGGCCAGGGGGTGCTGGACGGCTGTCAGGACTGTCACAGGCCCACGGGCCAAGGAAGAAACTCCTGGCAGGAGTGAGCATTTCCAGGGGAGGGTCCTGTGGATCCAGAAGAGGACCCCCTACCCCGCCTCAGGACAGGAAAGGGAAAGGACCCCTGCAAAGGTGGCTGAGAAACTCAAAAGAGTGAGACATGCAGGGCAGTCATGGGGAGCAAATGTCATGGAGAGGTTTCACAGGACAGTAAGGGAAGAGCTACTGGCCTTTGTGACTCTGAGATGAATCAATCAGGGTTCTGGGAAACTGACTTCAGCTTCTTAGTAAAAACAGAGAAGTGGAAGGGATCACCTGGAGGTGGAGCCTGAGAAGCAAAAAGCAGAGCTGTTACTCCGTGGCAATGCACACAGGACATGTCACCCACTGGGCACCAGGAGCAAAGCCATCAAGCCAGGAGCAAGCCACCCCCTGCCCCCCAGCAGCCTGGTCACTCGCTGCTCAGAGTGCAGCATCGAGGCCTCAGACTGGCAGGGCTGGATAACGTGCTTGCATCTCAGTGTCCAAGACAGAGGCTCAGCATCCCTTCCTTCAGTTCCTGCAGTAAACATTGTGCCAGACACAGCTCTAGGCCCCTGGAAACAGCAGCGAAATCCACAAAGATCCTTGTCTTCATGGCATGGAGATCAGAGAAGAAAGACTGACAACAAACAACGGATATACATATGTGAGTAACATAGGAGATTAAGGACAAAAAAAAAGGGGTTAGGAAGATTGGGAGAGGCAGGGAAGGGTACAGATGGCAGTTTAAATAAGGTGGGCATGGAGAGTCAAATTGAGGAGGCAGGATGTACCTGGTGTGCACAGGACACAAGGAAGTGGTGTGGCCACAGCACGAGCACAAAGGGAAGAGTGGAGGTGAGGCCAGAGGGATGGGGCAGCAGACCGTTTAGAACGCTGTCAGCCCTGTGAGGACTTGGCCCTCCCTCTGAGCACAGTGGGAACTTCTGGAGAACTTGGAGTTTAAGGGGATCACTCTGGCCACTGTGTAGGGACTAGATGGTGGGGGCAAGGATGGAGGCAGGGAGACTGGTTAGGAAGCTACCAGGATAGTCCCGGGGAAATAATAACGGTGAGCAGGGTGGGAAGTCATCGAATTCCGTGTATATTGTGAAGGCAGAGCAGCAAGATCTGCTGACAGAGTGGACGTGGGAGAGGAACCAGCACGATCCCAGGCTGTGGGCTTGAACTACTGTAAAAGTCGTGTGGTCATCAATTGAGATGGAGAAGGCTGGCGGTAAAGCAGTTGGCCTGGGTGGGGTATACGGAGAGATCTAGGGTCGTCCCCTGAAATAGACAGAGGGACACTGGGCAGCCACAACCTCCAGAAAATATCCAAGACTGGTGGTGACTGGTGGTGACCTTCGGCAAAGCAACTTCGGCAGGGGAGAGGGGGAGCCAGAGAGTGACTGTAAGTTGTGTGCATGGAGATGAAGTTCTTGGTCCAGCTTTCTGATTTACAAAGCAGAGCGGGGATGGGCGACAGAAGGGACAGATAGACAAGGCGAAGGGGGTGGCCTTTTGGACGGAGGTGGCCTGAGCTCATTTGGAGGCTGAGGGGAAATAGGCAGGTGAAGGAGAGCTTGCTGGTAGGGATAAAGAATCTCCACAAGAGGGCAAGCAAAGGGATTTCCCTGGTGGTCCAGTGGCTAAGACTCCATTTTCCCAGCGTGATCTACTTCATACCGTGAAGACCCAGCGCGATGCAACTGAGACCCAGAGAAGTCAAATAAATACATGGATACATTTTTTTTTTAAAAAAAGGGCGAGCAGAGCTTCAACCTCAAGGGGCTAAGGGCCTGGACCAGGGTCAGGGTCAGGAAACAGTTCCACTGAAGAAGTGGTTGGCCAACAGCCAGTGAGGCGATGACAGGCATGACTACGGGATTTTGAATCCCAACTCCCACCATCCTATCTTGAGTCCAGGAGACAGGATTCATCTTCACCCCAGCCTAGTCCTCAGGCCTCACCCTTACCCCTGCTATGACCAAGGTCTGCTGCACCCCAGAATCCTAGTACCCTGAGCACAGCCTCATATCTAAACCCAAATCCATGTGGCTGCTTTTCCCGATTCTGCCACAACTGGGGGACACTGCCCACTTACTGTCCCCCAACCCTTCCATCCCCCTGCCCCAAGGGGCTCCTCTTCTGCTCTCTACCTGAGCCCCCAGCTCAGCAATGGCTTTGTTTCCTGCTTCAGAAAGAAAATGCAGAGTTGATTAAGAGAAGCTGAACACAGAAGAATCTAAGATTCCACTTTAATGAAGTTCTAGAACCAGCAAGGGCTTCCTAGGTGGCTCAGTGGTAAAGAATCCGCCTACCAATGCAGAAGACGCAGAAGACACAGGTTCCATCCCTGGGTCGGGAAGATCCCCTGGAGTAAGAAATGGCAACCGACTCCAGTATTCTTGCCTGGAAAATTCCATGGACAGAGGAGCCTGGCGGGCTACAGTCCATGGGGTCTCAAAGAGTTGGCCACCACACTGAGCACACTTGTATGAAGAGCCAGCAAAATGAATCTACCAAGATCTATTAGTGATAGAAATTGGATTCGTGTTGCCTGGAGCTGGGGAGATGACTCCTGTGGAATATGAAGGAACTTTCTGGGGAGATGGAAATGTTCTATACTTTTATGGGGGTGATGGTTACATGACTCTGTACATTTGCCAAAGGTCATCACTTATACACATAAAATGTGTGCATTTTACTATATGTAAATTATACCATAAAACGTTGGTTAAAAATAGAAAACTAAAAAAAAAAAATTCAGGAAAAAATACATGCTATCAAGCAGAAACAGCCTACACACACACAAAGACAGACACACACTCATCTGTCCCCATCCTTCATGTCCTCCCTTCCCTGGGAGAAGCAACATGCCCCCTCTGGTCCACCTGAGCCTTTGTACTAGAGACTGTCCAGGAGACAGCAGGCCACACCTCTCTGACCTTGCATCCTCCTCCCTGCTGTCCTCTCTTCCTATCTCTCCCATCCCAGCCCCTAGGAAGGATGTCTACACTCACACTCTCTCTCCCTTCCCACCCAATCTTCTGACACCTCTCCCCCCACACTGGATCAGTTGACCCCTCTCTGAGACCCCAGCCCTGTAGGCCACTCCCTCCCTCTTCTCTCCTCCCTGGTTTCCATGACACCACTCTTTCTGGAGGTCCCTCTCCATCTCTGGAGTTTCCTTCTCATGCTCCTTGAGGTTCCTCCCCCACCCCCCTTTTAAATGCCAGCATTCCCTGAGCCTCTGGCCTTGGCTTTCTGCTCTCTGCACCTGCACAGCTTTCCAGCTTGATCTTACCCTCGCCAGGACTTCAGTTACTATCCACTGCTGACAATGCTCAAAGATATCTCTGAATATTTTTCAAAGTATCAAGGATATGGCAGAAGAGGTAGGCAAAATATTACATATGCTTCAAAAGCATTTTATAATTTTTAAGGTGATATACAAATCCAATCCTCTTTTGGGGTGGTCCAGTAAACCTCCAATGCAGCAATCCCAACCTGAATCCATCAACTCTCTCCCAATTCTGCACCTCCTCCCTTCTTCAGGAGTCCAGTTGTTTGAGACAGAAACCTGGGCGTCACCCTCCCACTCCATGACTGCCAACTGTCAACAATCAGCTTCTCTCAGTTTCACCCCCTACACATTCCCTCTCTCCATCCCCACCAACACTCCAGTCCAGGACCTCTTCCTCACTCCCTGAAACATTTAAGCACTCATCCATTTACCCATTCATTCATTCATCAAGTATTAACTGAGCACCCACTACGTGCCCAACACTGATCCAGGTGTTTCAGTTACATCAGTAAACACAGCAGGTAAAAATCATTGCCCTATAGAACTAAATAGACATTTCTCCAAAGAAGACACACAGATGTGCCAACGGGAATGTGACAAAGTGCTCAGCCCTGCTAATTGTTAGAGAAATGCAAATCAAAACCACAATGAGGGGCTTCTCTGGTAGCTCAGGGGTAAAGAATTCACCTGCCAATGCAATAGACATGGGTTCAATCCCTGATCTGAGAAGATCCCACATTCCATGGAGCAACTAAGCCTGTGTACCATACCTATTAAGCCTGTGCTCTGGAGCCCAGGAGCCAGAACTACTGAAGCCCATGCGCCTGGAGGCTGTGATCCACAAGAGAAGCCACCTTGATGATAAGCTCCTTACTGCAACAAAGAGTAGCCCCTGCTTGCTGCAACTAGAGAAAAGCCCACGCAGCAATGAAATAATAAATAAAAACAGCCAAAAATAGACAAAGATAATTTTTTCATTATTAAAAAATAATGACCACAATGAGGTATCATCTCACACCTGTCAGAAAGACCATCATTGAAAAGTCTACAAATAATAAATGCTGGAGAGGGTGTGGATTCTGTCCACGGGATTCTCCAGGCAAGAATACTGGAGCGGGTTGCCATGCCCTCCTCCAGGGGAATCTTCCCAACCCAGGGATCGAAGCCGTGTCTCTTAACATTTCCTGCGCTGGCAGGTGAGTTCTTTACCACTAGCGCCACCTGGGAAGACAAATATTATGATATCACTTATAAGTGGAGTATAAAATATGACACATATGAACTTATTGACAAAACAGACACGGACTCACAAACACAGAAAACAAACTTATAATTACCAAATGGGAAAGGAGTGGGGAGGGACAAATTAGGAGCATGGGATTAACAGATACAAACTACTATACATAAAATATGTAATCAACAGGGCTTTACTGTATAACACAGGTAACTATATTCATTATCTTGTAATAAGGGACAAAATAATATGAAAAAAAACATTTATCACTTAGCTGTATACCTGAAAGTAACACAATGTTGGAAATCAATTTACTTCAACAGAAGAAAATCACTGCACTGTGGAACTTACATTCTAGAACTTGCAATAATTTCAGAAGTCACTCTGTTTTCCACCTTTACCCCTCTGACCACCAACTGTGTTGTGACTACTGAACTTTGCAACATGTACACCTGCTCAGCATCTTCCATGGGACCTCATGTTCCTGGGGTCAAATCTGAACCACAGGTAAAGTGTCTTGACCCCTTCCCTCCCACCCCCCTTTCCTGAAACACTTGTACCCCTTGGACACAGCAGGGTATGTACATTCGCTCATCCTTGGCCTGTGATGGTCTCCCTCCCCTGGCTATCCAGAAAACTTCTGGTCACCTTCAAGTCATAGCTCAGCCTGGCTCCTCCAAGGAGCCTTGCCTGACTTCCCCAGACAGAAACTGGAACTTCTTCTCCTGGGCTCCCTCTGTAAAAGGTCCATTCCCCATCATAACACATATCGCACTGCATGGTGATGTTTGCCTGCCTACCAGCCAGCCTTTCCCCTCCACCCCGGGCACCTGCAGGGCTGCAACCTGCCTTATCCTTTCTGCATCACCAGTGCCTGGTCCATTACCTGGTACATAGTGAGAGTGAAAAGAAAGTGAAGTCGCTCAGTCGTGTCCGACTCTTTGCGACCCCATGAACTGTAGCCTACCAGGCTCTTCTGTCCATGGGATTTTCCAGGCAATAGTACTGGAGTAGATTGCCATTAGGGGTCAACAAATGGTAGTGGATTAAAGAAATAATTTAGTAGGAGGTGACAGACAGGGAGAGGCTTGGGGAGAAGGGGCTAGCTAGTCCCCAGAGCAGCCCCCTTATTGATAATTTGAACCGACCTCATGGTTAAAGGCAGTGTTCAAATCCTGCTTCTGCACCTTCTGGCTGTGCACTCTGAGCTTGTTTCCTTCCGTATAAAATGAGAACAGGAATGAGATCTATCTCGGTGTCGTTGCAAGATTGTTAGATGCTTAGCACAGTGCCTGGCACATTGGCTTTCATCAGAAGTGAGCTGCTGCTGTTACCACGGCTACTGTGGTCAGCACATCACTACCACCACAGCTGGCCACTCTTGCCTCCTGACCCGTCCCTCCCCCAGCACTGTTATCCACTATTTCCTCCTTCTCACCCCTCAATCTATGTTTGATCCACTGCGGTCAGCCTCCACCCCCGCTAGTGCCTGGAATTTTCCAGGCGGAAGTCATCAAGGAGGCACCCCCTCCTCTCCTCCTCAAAGAACCCTTTCCTCCCTTGACCTCTCAGTGGCATGTGACCTGGCATCACTTCCTCTTTCTTAAAGTTCCTCTCTGACTTCCATGAAGTGAACTCCCTGCTTCTCAGGATAGCCTTCTGGCCCTCTCACTCTGGGTCTCTGCAACCCAGACTGCAGATCCAAACCCAAACAATCGACTGCCTGCTAAGCATCACCACCCTACGTGTCACAGACACCCGATGTCAGCAGGCCCAGAGCAGTTCCTCGTCAGCTCCACCACCCCACTGCCACTCCTGAATTCTACAGTGAGTGCAGAGAGCTCCAACCAGCAAGTCCTCTCCATCGGACCTCTGGGAGTCATCCTCCTGGTCTTGCCTTGCCAAACAGTTCCTGTCGCAGTCTTAACATTCCACTTCTTTACATCCTCATCTGCTGCCCTTTGCTCATCCCCTCTGCTGGAGTCAAATCCTCATCTCTCAACTGGATCTTTTGTTGAAGTCTCCTACCAGTTGCTATTCAACTGTGGTCTCTGGAGTAGCACCACCTGGGAGTTTGCTAAAAATATTGGGTCTCAACCCCCACCTCAGACCTACTGAGTCATATTTTGCATTTTAACAAGACCCCCAGGGGAATCACGTGCACTCAAGGTTGAGAATTGCTGTCCTAATCCATCTAACCTCCCCACAACCCTAACCAATCCCAGACTTGACAATCAGTGTGCAAATAAGGCTAAGTACCTTTTACTTAAAAGCCCTTACTGGCTCCCCACTGCTCTCAGGATTAAATCCAAACTCCTTGGCAAAATGACCTGGATCCCCTTAATCTGGTTTTTGGCCATCCCGCTAACCCTCCCTCCTGTTCCCCTACTATACATACCACCATGGGGTGTCCACAATGTATAACTCCAATGTACTGGTTCCCACCTTTGCTGGTTTCCACCTCTGAGCCTTTAAACATGCTGTTCCCCCTGCCTGGAAAGTTCTTCTGTCCCTTATCTGCCTGCAAACCCTCCCTCCCTCCCTCACTTGGTCCTAGCTCAGGCTTTCCCTAACCCCATAAATAGTTACTTCCTTCCTCCCAGTGTTAACATTGTTCTTAGCACTATCACAGCCATTATCATCTTGAACTGAAGTTGTTTGTCTATATCTGTCATTCCCACCATCCCAGGTACTATCTGTGTATCTCCTATGGGCTGCCCATGATGATCCAATGAAGAGTTTGCTGAAAGACAGAATAATACAACTTTTTCCACTTCTGTCCTAATGGCAACTATAACAGGAGGCATGATTAGATTTCAGGAGGAACTGGTGAAAAAGAACACAGAAGGGCAAATGTGCTATTAATTTGTCACCCCTCAGCCTGGAAATTTCCCCAAGAGCAAAATCATCAACCACAGAATGTTAATTCCAAGGGGATTTTCAAGATCCAGCCACCCAACCAAATGATAAAGAGGGCAACTGCTTTGCCCAAGGTCACCTAGCTGGTTAGGGGCAGGGCTGGACTGGATTCCAAGTACCTCTGGAAAGTTTGGGCAGATGGCTACCTTATTCCATGAACCTCTTCCCTTCCTACCCATTTTAACTCCCTAAAGCAAGTCCCCTGTGTCCTAACATGACCAAAGGAACTTCCTGGGCTCAAAGCTCTTAAAACACCTGTTGGGACCTTGGCTGGCTGGAGTTGTCAAAGCCCTGCAGTTTGGAGGAGGGGATCCAATTATCCCCATTTTCCAGATTGGCAAATAGAGGCAGTGACAATCTGTGTTACACTGCTAGCTAATGGCAGAGGTAGGATTTGACACTAAGCACTGTGCTCTTCCCGTAGAAAGAGCTGAAAAGCCAAAAATTCCACCAGGGTAGTCACTATTTATTACAATAATCATGACGACTGGCCGCCTAATGCTTGGGGGGGAATCCCCTCACTCCCACCAGTTCCTCTTTAAATCGAGCCTCTATTCCTCTTGCACAGGATGTCTGACTTAGGAAAGAACCTGTTCACCCACTCTCGCACCCCAACCAAGCTTACTGTAGAGACTGCGGCAGTCATAACCCTTGACGGGGAAATCACCCTTCCCTATGCCAGGCATTGACAGTGTCACTGCTCACATCAACACTGAACTTGGTACTGTGTCCCCATTCTGAGATGGGGAAATTGAGGGTCCCAGATAAGCCATTACTAATCTATGGTCAAGTCAGTAAACGACTAACCTGGGTACCAAACCAAGGTCTTTCCGACTCTAGGGTCCCATCTTTCTATCTGGCCATGCCAGGCTCTCCCAGACCACAGGAAAACCACCTGAAGCCTCTTATTGTCTGGGTTATCTCGGAAAAGTAACCTAACCTCTCTGAACGCCCCCAAGGTCAGAAGCTTTGCTTTCGGGGGATAAAATGATAAGCAAACGGGACGCAAATAAAATGCAAACCCGCGGGCGCCAGCGCAATCCTTTCCCGGAGCCTGGGGCTTTCTAGTGCGGAGGGCGCGCCCCCGGGACCGGCGAAACCAAGCGCCTGGCCAGCTAGGAGAAGCGAAACCTCAACACTCTTCAGCCTCCCCCGCTAGGTTCCGGGAACGAGCGAACAAGGCTTCGTGGAAATGAGATCGGCGGCAGCCGCCTCAGATCCCAGGACCACCCCGACCACAACCCGCAGTCCCGGGCCGGGAGGTGCGGGGGCCGGCGCGGTCGGGCCCGAGCAGCAGCGCGATGCGCGCTTCCGCCCCGCTCCGCTCCGGCAGCGGCCGCGGCAGCCCCACAATCCCCTTCTGGCTCCGGGGACGGGCGGGGCGGGGCGGGGCGGGGCGGGCCGAGCGGGCGGAAATAATTTTCTGTTTGGTCCTCTCTGCCCCAGTCCCTCAGCCGCGGGACGCGCTAGGCGGGCGAGCGTGCCGGAGGCGGGAAGCCAGAGCGGGAACGCGCTGCCCTGGAACCCTTAGAGGGGTGGAGAGGGGAAGAGCAGGGATTGAGCGCCTACTGTGCGCCCTAGCGCTTTACAAAAGGATTTTCGTTAGATCTTCACTGCAGCCCTTGCCAGAGGGGGTTAACGCCCCTTTTAAGAGGGATAAGTTGAGCCTCTGAAAGGTGAAGTCACACGCCAAAAACTGCACAGCCAGGATCAGCCTGACATCCCAGATCAGTGCTCTGTGAAGCCAAGGAGAGCGCAATGAACTTGAACCACTTGTTGGCCGAGTACTGTTCTTGCTTTTTTTCCGTGAATCGGCACATAGTAGGTGCTCTGGAAGATGTTGGAAGATGGAGAAGGAGCTTGACAGCTCAGCCCTGGGATTACCCCCTGCGAATCCCGCCCAGCCCGCAGGGCACCGGGTTTCCCCAGACCTCAGACGGGAACAGTTATGATGGGCGGACATCCCAGTTCGACACTGGCATTCGGCGAACACATGGTGGTGGAGCCCCAGCTCTAGCGGAGAACAGACTAGGTTCAAATCCCCGCTCTGCCGCTTTCAGAAAACGTGACTTTGGGCAAGTCACTTCATTTGTGACGAACCTCAGTTACTCCGTCAATAAAATGGAGGGTATTAACACCCCAAAGGGTTGTGGGTGACTTAAACGAAACCATGTTGCTAGTACTCTAAAACCAAACGTACAACCCGTCCATCCCGCAAGCTTCGGGCGGTGCACCCGCAAGCGGTGAGGACCCGAACAAAGGTTCCTTGTCCCCAGTCCCCAAGTCGACCATCCCTAGACGCAGGGACCGACGGTTCTTCTAGTGACCCTCGTCCAGCGAAACCCGAAACTACAGTCGGCCACCTCGGCCAAAATCGGTTCCGAAAGCAATTACTCAAAATATTCCAAAAACTGGCGCATGGCTTGGGCTGATATTTTTGCATTTAATTTCCTTGATGTTTTACTCGTCAGAAACGGCAATTCGTCAGAAACTCCTAAGTGAGACTTCTCGTCTGTGTCTTGTTTTAACTTTTCGTATGAGCGAAGTTCACAAGGCAGATGAAGATACCGGCGCATAGCAGTCCTCGCGGGGATCCCGACCCTCGGACCGGTCCCCAACAATACCCTGATTCTTGGCCCCCTCCCACAGACACGGAAGCGGCAGAGACAGGCCTCCCCCAGCTCCCCTCCCCGCCCATTTAGACAGAGCCTCAACGTCCTGGCAGCCCTCCGGATTCCCGTGTCCCTGCTGGAGCAAGGGGAGGTGGAGACTGAAGCCTAGAACTCAGATTCCCCGACCTCTCCAAACTCCAGCCTCGTCGGGATTAAGGGACTAAATCCCTGACGCCACAGACCAGGTCAAGGACAAGTTCTCCCCCGCCCTACTCCCCACTCCTGGGCGAGGATTCACCCCCCTTCCCGGATGAAAAGTACTAAATAGACGCGAAGGGAGGGGTGATGGCGGGCCCCGGTCCCTTGATGTTCCGGTTGAACAGGTGCTGGTGAAAAGGAGGCGGTCCCGGCGGAAGAGTCGGCCAGGGGGGCCTGCGCTGAAGCGGGGGCAGCCTCCTCCACCCTTAGTCCTTCTGCCGATTTACCCCTCTCCTCTCCATCTGCCCCTCCCCCGCAGGAAGCGTTCTCGGCCCCGACGTCTTTGAAGTGTCGCTGAAGCCACCAGGACTGCCTTCTCCCCTCCGCCACCCCATCTCACGCTGCGGGAGTGTGACCTTTGGTCCCTGCGGGCGTCCACCCCCTCCCTTTAGGAAGTAGGGGGGGCAAGTTTCCTCCCCCTTGCCCACAGCGGTCTTGGGGATGAAGCCTTCGGACTGACTCCCCCTCACTTCTTCCCCAGACCCAATTTCTGGGACTTTAATCCTTTGGGGGCGTTGTGTGTGAATTTATGTTGTGTGTTTGGTACATGCATCGAGTTCAAGTGTAACTGGGTTGTTCGCGAGCACTTCCGCAGCAGTGGCTCCCTAACTCGCTTGGGTCTCTAAGCGCGCCTGAGGGGCTGGACCTGGGGTCTGTGCCCCTCTGGAAAGGTAGGGTAGTATGACTGTATGAGGCTGAGTGAGTGCGTGAATTTGTGGGTGCCTCGCTGTGCTTCCGAGGGCTCTGAGTCCCTGTGCGAGCGTATATAATCTGTGGGCTGAACCGGAAGCTCCCCGAGGGCAGGCATACCCATTTGTTCATTGCTCTATCCCCAACGACTGCACATAGTAGGCATTCAATAAATATTTGTAGAATGAAATGAACAAATGTCTGCGTGTAAGTGTCTGCTCTCCAGACAGGCTTCCGAGAAAACAGCCATTGAACGACCATCCCCAAAGCACCCCCACCCCGGACACCAAGTGGTGAGGAGCCCACGTCGCTCAAGCTCCTTCTAGCGCCCCTTCCCCGATCTCCATCTCCAAGTTTCCTTGGGGTTGAACAGTCTTAGAGAGGAAGACCTGGGCAGAAGGGGCTGGCGGATAGGAGACCCGGGGCCGAGACCGAAGGGCAGGCAGATGGAGGGCTCAGGAGCGCCTACCGAGAGCCAGAGGAAGAAGAAGAAAGAGGGAAAATGAGCGCGGAGAAAGCGAGCGAAAAGCTCCCTACCAAGCCAGGCTTTGTTCCCTGAACCTAAGACTTTACCCGGCGGCGGGCGGCGGGCGGGCCGGGAGCGAGCGAGCGGAGGCGCGCGGCCATGGCTGCCGCGGCCGGGCAGGGGGGCCGGGGGGGCGGCGCGTGAGCGGGCGGCGCGGGGCGGGCGAGCGCCCGCGATGTGCCACTCGGCGCCTCCCCCGCCGGGCCCGGGCTGCGCGGAGGCCGGGCGGCCCTGGTAGCTGGGCGCGCGGCGCGGAGGGGGCGAGCCCGGCGCGCGGGTCTCATTGTTGCGGGGGGGGGGGGGGCCCGTCGGGGCATGAGGGCGAGAGCACGGCGGGGGGGGCGGCCAGACAGAGCGAGCGAGGAGGAGGAGGAGGAGGACGCCGAGGAGGAGGAAGGAGGAGGCAAAGAAAAGAAGCGGCGGCGGCGGAGGAGGAGGAGGAGGGAGCGAGGAGGCGCGCGGCCCCCCGCTCCCTCCCTCCCCCCCTGACCCCCGACCCCCGCCGGCCGGGCCCCCACCCCAGCCCCGGAGGGAGCTCATGGGAGTATGAAGGAGATGGTAGGAGGCTGCTGCGTATGTTCGGACGAGAGGGGCTGGGCCGAGAACCCGCTGGTCTACTGTGATGGGCACGCGTGCAGCGTGGCTGTCCACCAAGGTACGGGGGTGGCCGTGGGGGGCGGCGGGACCCTGGGGGCGGCGTGCGCAGGGCGCCCCCGGCCGCGCCCTCCCGAGACCTCCTGGAGCTCGGGCGCCCCTCCCCCACCCCACCTGAAGAGAAGGGAGGCGTCGGGGGGCTCCCCCCGCCCGGTCCTGGAGGACCGGGTCAGGCATTGTTTTCTTGCCTATTGTTCCAGTCCCGCGCCCCCCACCCCAAGTTGAGGGAGTTTGGGGACAGTCTAGAAGGCAATGAGTGCACTCTCCGCGCCCCACACCGCCGGTGTCGGGGCTGCTAGGAGAATGTTTACCTGCGAGGTGTCCCCTCCCGCCCGGGTTATTTTGGTCCCGGCTCTGGGAGGGAGAGGTCAAGGGGGGGTCATCCTCCCCTCTTGCTTCCGGATACTGGGAGGAGCGGAATTGGGAAGGGAAGAGAAGGGTCCCAGGGGAGAGGGGACTCCTAAAATCCTCCCGGGAAGAGCTACGGATAGAGAGAGGTTGCGCAGGGGGCCGGGAATCGAGAAGAGGGAGGTTTGGAGTTTCCCCCAGCAGCACATGGTTCGGGAGTTAACTCCTTGAGGAATCTTGCCGAGGGCGCAGGCTGGCATCTCCCGCCTGTCTGGCACAGCCAGCTGGGCCCCCCCTTCCTGGGACAGCCCTTAATCCTGTCGCTGTCGGCTCTTCCCGCCACTCTCCTATTGGTTACCTGCAGTGCACCTGCCCTCGGCCTTGACTTTTGACCTGTTCCTATTATAATTAGAAGCAGAAGATGAGGTCCCTTAGACCCTCGACTTACCCGCCTCTTTCATTACTGGCCCTTTAAGAAATGCCCCCCCCCCCCCCATAACAACAAAACGTGTTTGACTATCCTAAATGTTGTTCCTCTAATATTCTCAGTTATTGATGATGAGGACTGGTCCTGGCAAGAGCTGGGAACCAGAAAGCTGGGTACAGAAAGGGCATTGGGGCGGGGTGGGATCTTCTAGAAGTTTAAAGTCAAGGTCTCAGACTTCCCACCTCTGCGTGGAGTGCTTGGTTGTGTGGTTGAAAGCTGGGCGTGTGCTGTTGGCATTCCTTGTGGTCCTGCTGTCTTATGAGTGACCCCCAGACAGGGAGCAGCCCCCTGGCTGGAACTGGCTCTGGTTTGTTAGAGTCACGCCCTACCCCAGTTACTCTGGGAAAAGCCACTGGTGACAGATTTGCTTGGTGATTCTCCTCCCTCACCCGCAGCTTGCTATGGCATCGTCCAGGTGCCAACAGGACCCTGGTTCTGCCGGAAATGTGAATCTCAGGAGCGAGCAGCCAGGGTGGTGAGTTTGAAACTTCCCTCTCCTCTCATAAACACCTGAGCATCCCCTCCCTTCCCAGTGAGCTGGGGGGCTCTGAGGCTGAGGCTGGGGTGGGAGTGTCACACAGGACTTCCTGTTTCCTGCACACCTCTATCACCAACCCCATCTCTCCCTCTGCTTAGCCCTCACTCTGCCCCACCACAGGCGCCGGGTCTTCTGTTTTTGTTTTCTTGTTTGTTTGAGCTTTTTATCATGGAAAGTTTCCAACCTATACAAAAGTAGAGGGAATACTATAATTCTTCTCCTATTGATGAGGCTCCCCCATCTTTGACAACTATCACTCATGTTCAACCTGTTTTCTTTGTATGCCCACCAGTTCCCCCTTAGACATCTAATCATTACATCCTGGGGCCCTCTGAATGTATTCAGGGAGGGCTCAGCTCAGTAGACCCCCCTTTTGAAAAGCCCATCCCCCAAATCCCTGTGCCCCCTTGTATTGGCAGAGGTGTGAGCTGTGCCCACACAAAGATGGGGCATTGAAGAGGACCGACAATGGAGGTGAGGGGGTTGCTGAGCCCTATGGCTCATCTGTTGAGGTCAGATAGGCCCCCTGAGCAGGGTCTGGGAAGGCAGGAGCAGTCCGTGGGCAGGGGTGGAACGCAGAGGCTGGGTTTCCCTTCCCTTCCCTGGCTGGCAGTGGAGTCTCATGGGAAGGCCATGGAGGAGGGGACCGTCTGCAGTATGGGGTTGTGAGGGGTCAGGGTCTCTGGCTGGCCATCGCAGCTGAGGCCGGCCCCACACTGCCCCAGGCTGGGCCCACGTGGTGTGTGCCCTCTACATCCCTGAGGTGCAGTTTGCTAACGTGCTTACCATGGAACCCATCGTGCTGCAGTACGTGCCTCATGATCGCTTCAACAAGGTCAGCGGCCCCTGCTGTGCCCCATGCCAGTCCCCTTCCTCCCCAGCCATTCTTGGGTCCCTCTCCAGCCCTCTCTTCATCCAGTGTTATTTGATTCTCTCCAACCTACACTTTCAGGGAACTCAGGAGGTGGGTAGGCACCTTCCATTGACAGACTCATGCCCATGCTCAAGTGAAATAGCAGGCTCCTTTGCAGTCCTGCCTGAGGGTGGTAGATTTTAGGGAGCAGTTCACTTATTCATTCACTGAGCACATTTTACTGAGGGTCTACTATGTGCAAAAACTGGGGCAAGATGCTGGACACACAGTGTCTAGTATTGATCAAGGCAGATGTGTTCCCTGCCCCGAGTCCTGTGTGGGACGACTATAGATATCAGTAAACAGGCAAAGTAAATGCAGTGTGTGGTAAGTGCGGTGAAGAAAACAACAAGATACTAAAATAAAGAGTACCTGGCACAGGGGTTCGGGGGGGAGTTTATTTTAGATAAAGCAGTCAAGGAAAGACATTTTGGTTGAGGCCTGAGGGATGAGAAGGAGCCAGCCTTGAGAAGTGGGGAGAGTGCCAGGTTCTAGGTGGAAGGAACAGTATGTGCAAAGGCCCAGAGGTGGGGCCAAGCTCACTGGGGAGGAAGGCAGACACAGCCCCTGGCCTCACAGGACTCACCATCCAAGGGCTGCACTATCCAGTGTAGCAGCTACTTGCCACATATGGCTATATAAGTTAGTTAAATACAATTTACAATTCAGTTCCTTAGTCACACTAGCCACTTTTCCAGGGCTCAATAACCCATGTAGTTTATGGGTCCTGTATCGGACCCTGCAGTCTAGAACATTTCCATCATCACAGAAAGTGCTATTGGATAGTCTGACGTAGGATTGTGGGGAGAGGATGGAATTGAGCAGGGAGGCCAAAGGATCCCTCAAGTAGAAGAGAGGAGGGGACGATTGCCCTATGTCCTGCAGACATGTTACATCTGTGAGGAGCAGGGCCGGGAGAGCAAGGCGGCTTCAGGAGCCTGCATGACCTGTAACCGCCATGGATGTCGACAAGCTTTCCATGTCACCTGGTGAGACTCCTGCCTTCCCTGCGTCCACTCTTTAGGGTTCTCTGGGATCCCTGGCCAGCTGTCCCAACCTTCTCCTGAGATTTGCCATGGATGGCTGCCAAATGGGTTCATCCCAGCTGCTGTCTCTTTGGAGATGATGGCAGTACTTCCCTTGGGTGGTCTTGGCTTTGCCCCAGCAGGGGTCTTGGAGGGTGCAGGGGAGGTGGCTGGTCTGGTTTGGGACCACATCCTTCTCAGGCTGACCTCTCTTGATCAGTGCCCAAATGGCAGGCCTGCTGTGTGAGGAAGAAGTACTGGAGGTTGACAATGTCAAGTACTGTGGCTATTGCAAATACCACTTCAGCAAGATGGTGAGTTTCATCTGGGCGTGAGTGGGTTGGTCAGCCATGGTTTAGAGGGTGTGGGCTCTAGGGTGCCTAGATCTGGGAGGACAGACAGGGGAGGAAAGAACTATGTCCCTGCCCTTGAGGAACTCACCATTGGATGAGGAATAAATTTTAAGTACAGCCTGAGGAGTGTGAATCAGAGTTGAGCCAAGCAGTCCATCCCAGAAGACAGAGCTCAGACCCTGCCTCTCAGAGTCCAGGAGGCTTCAAGAAAGAGGCAGCATTTAAGCTGAGCCAACAATTAGAGCCAACATTTGTGAGGCTTACCGTGCCCCAGCCTCTCTACTAATCTCTTTACGTGTGTGTGTTTGTATGTGTGTGCGTGTGCACATGGATGTGCGTGCTCTTGTAGTCCTCCCTAAGAACTAGGTGTACTGCATTTACCCATTTTACGGATGAGTAAGCTAAGACCCACTAAGGTTATGTGACTTATCTCACAGTTGGTATGTGGGATTTAGAAAAAAACAGTCTGAAGGTCCTCAGGAGCCTGCCAAGAAAGACAGGAATCCCAGGCAGAGGGATTGGCATGGATAAAATCCCAAGATAAGAAAGACCATTCATAAGCAACAGAACAGGATGTTTGGTAGGGACAAGGCAAGAGATGAGGTGAAAAAGCTCAGGCAGGGCCAGAGCTGGACTTGCTTCTGCCTCAGGTTCAGGGGCCCACGGAGAAGTGGGAGAAGGGGTGCTAACCCATGTTGGTGGAGAGACCTGCATGTTTCAGAAGCGGTGGGGTGTCCTGGCTAGGTATGCTGTGGCCTGACTGGGAAAGCAGCTTGGACCTCACCCCCAGGCCACAGGCTTGTGAGGCTGCTTGTAAGCAAGAGGGTAACATGATCAGATTTGTTTTTTAGGAAGATTACCCTGGCAGCCACTGTGAAGCCAGATCCCAAGGGCTGAGGCTGGCGACTGGGAGACAGCTGCAAGAGAGCGGGGGATGGAGGGATGAGGCTGGATTCTAGAATTATTTCTAGATAGACTTGCCTACATGTGGGGGTGGCTGAGGAGGAGGAGTTGAGGGTGGCACATAGGATCCTGGCTCTTGATGCTGGATAGATGGGGCTTGAGCTCCTCAGGCAGTGGAGTGGACTTCTAGCATACGTCCTGGTCTGCTGCGGAGAGTCTCAGTTTGTGCCTGTTGCCTTGGTGTAATTATTAATAGCTCCTCCTTTCATTTTCAAAAGTGTCCTGGTTTGGATAAGTCATAAGGTCACCTTGGTTCAGGGTTAGATATCAACTTGGGGCTTCCCTCGTGGCTCAGGTGGTAGAGAATCCAGTTGCAATGCAGGAAATCCAGGTTTGGTCCCTGGGTCGAGAAGATCCCCTGGAGAAGGGAATGGCAACCCACTCCAGTACTCTTGCCTGGAGAATTCCATGGACAGAGGAGCCTGGCGGGCTACAGTCCATGGGGTCGCAAAGAGTTGGACACGACTGGACGACTAACACGACACTAAGACAAGGTAGGGAGCTTGGTTTGGAATATAGCAGGTGTCACGTGGAGGTGTTTCGATTTGGTGGCTGTGTTCAGATTTCAGGCCCCCATAGGTGTGGCAGCCCCAGGTATATAAGGCTAGGGCTTGGGGGCTCAGGTATGAAGAGAACCATGAAATGGGGAGTTTAGAGCTTAGCAGAGTAGGAGTGATGCCCACTGCTGGGGAGCCACTGGGTCAGATGAGGCCTGAAACTAGTCCTTGAATTTGACAGTTGGGAGTTTTTGGGTGATCTTAGAAAGAACAGCTCTAAGTCTAGGACTGGTGAAGCCATCAGACCAGGCACTGGGAAGTCCAAGGCCCTGGCTGGGAGGAATGGTAGCACAGGGGTTGTTTAGGTGTTCCTTATGGATATTTCCTTGCCCTGTTCTTAAGGGTAGCAGATCCTTTGGGACAAAAGGAACCACTGTTTGGTGGAGGGCCAGGAAAAGAAGAGAAGGGGTGATGGCTGGAGCATAGTGTCTGGAGGGAAGGATGGGGTATGGGGAGCAGGGGCTCCCATGAGGGCCACACTGCACATCCTCCACCCCAGGGAGGGAGGTTGAGGTGGGCTGAGGTCGAGCGCCTGAGAGGGGCCAAGAGGGCACCATGGAAAGAGGTGGTGGAGAGAGAGACATGGGCCGAGGCCCACCTCCATCCATGCCTGGTATCTGGCTGGGGCCGAGATTCCCCACCTCTTCAGGGCCTCAGTTGCTGAATCTGTGCCCTGGATAAGCCAGCTGCGCAGACTGTAGGATTTCAGGGCAGGGAATGCACTCTGTTGAGCAGAGTATCATTAAGGACACAGGGTCCTCTTGTGACAGGCAGGGTGGGGGTGGGGGGTGCTGACCCCCAGAATCACCTGATCTTCAAGAACCTTTCAGTAACCTACGGAGAGGAGGGTGTGGCAGTTCCTCTCAATTCTCTCTGCAGAAGACATCCCGGCACTCCAGCGGGGGCGGGGGCGGCAGCGGAGGAGCAGGCGGAGGAGGGGGTAGCACAGGGGGAGGCAGCAGCGGCTTTATTGCTGGCCGGAGGAGCAGGTCAGCCTCCCCATCCGCCCAGCAGGAGAAGCACCCTTCCCACCATGAGAGGGGCCAGAAGAAGGTAAGAGTCTTCTCCCCCTGCCCCTCCTGCCCATAATCACAAACACCTGCTTCTTGCACGAAGCCACCACAGGTATCCCAGAGGCGATAGTGCCTGCCCCCTTCTTTCCTCTGAGGCCACTGAGGACCAAGGGGGTGCTGAGGAATGACCTGTGAGGGTCACAGAGGGTGAGCAGGCGGCCTGGCTTCCCTGGGGCTGTTTGTATCTGTGTGGTTCCTCTGTGTTGTTCATATGACATGACAGTCTCCCCAGAGACCCCAACACACGGCCCTGTACATTTGCGCATGTCTAGCCGTGTGTCTGTGGTGCACATGCCTGCGTCCCCAGCGGCTACATGTCACAGTGTGCCTGGCTCCTGTCCCCCTGCACAGCTCCGTGTCCCAAGTGGACACTCTTACAGGTGTGTGCCTCCATACGAGGCGTCCTGTGTCACTGGCATGATAATGGGATAGGTTATTTTTAGCAGGCAGTGAGGATGGGCTTCCCTGGTGGCTCAGACGGTAAAGAATCCACCTGCAATGTGGGAGACCTGGGTTCGATTGCTGGGTTGGGAAGATCCCCTGGAGGAGGGCATGGCAACCCACTCCAGTATTCTGGCCTGGAGAATCCCCATAGACAGAGGAGCCTGGCAGGCTACAGTCCATGGGGTCGCAAAGAGTCAGACACCACTCGAGCTTAGCACAGCATAACATACGGGAGGATGGGGGCAGGGGCTGTCAGCTCTCAGAGGAACCTGCCGGGGCCACTCCTGTCCAGCCAAAGTCCCCCAGTCCCTCCATAGGGGGTGATGGCACCCACAGAGCCTTGTGCCTGAGAGGACCCCACTCCCCACATGCATGAGTCATGTTTATCCTCACCAAGACCGTTTCCCAGCAGCAGTGTCTGGTCCCTTCTTCCTCCCCAGAGCCGAAAGGACAAAGAACGCCTTAAACAGAAGCACAAGAAGCGGCCTGAGTCACCCAGCATCCTCACCCCACCTGTGGTCCCCACTGCTGACAAGGTACCACTGCTTACACCCAGGAGGGGCAGCCGCGGCAGCGGGAGGGAGGCACAGTGTGAAGGATTGGGGCGTGCAGCCCTGGGAGCCCTTGCAATTTCACGTTCATATGACTCTGCTCCACACCCCACACTACTCCTGTTCTAGACCAGGAGGGGCCTCTGCTCCTCAGCCCCACTAGTCACTGACTAGCCAGGAGGGACTAGCCAGGAGGGGTGGGGGGGCACCACCCTTCCTGCAGGCTGCCAGATGTTCACATCTGCCTCTGCCCAGACAGAGGGCCTCAGCACCAGGTTCCTGTCTGCAAACACAGTACTCATGGCAGTTCTCCGAGTCTCTGGGGCCCATTTCTCCAGAGAGAGGCAGAAGACACCGCCTCACTCTCCACCCTGCCACACACATATCAGGAAGCTGCTCAGAGCCTGGTCGCCTAACCAAAAGCCCACTCCATGCAGGTTGGAGGGACTGAAAGTGTGGCCCATGGTGGCTTGCAGGGCAGACCCATGGACCATACCCTGAGACCCGTAGTCATCCCACTTTCCCAGTAGGGGCATGGCATGTCAGGCCTGACTCCAGAAATGGGCACCATCTGGATAAACAACTGGCAGGCCCTACCCAAGGCCAGGGAGTTGCTAATCCAAGCCAGAGCAGCCCTTCCTGCCCCTCCTTCCAGTCAGTTCTCCCCTCACCCCCGGAAGGAGAACAGGGGCCTGGAGACACGGCTTCCTCCTGTCGCCATTATTGCCTGTTCACCTCCACCAGCCTCAGGAGGTTGCCAGGGCTCTGGGCATCTTAGCAGGAGACTCAGGTATCAGGTTTCCAGGGTGATGTTGCTGTGGCAACTGTCCCAGTAACCCTCTCCCTTCCCTGCTGCCCAGGGCTCACCTGGAAAGGCTTGTCCTTGCCCTCTGATCTCTCCCTGGGGTCTGCAGGCAGGGGGAAGGAGTGGGCCAGAGATCTAGGAGTAACTCCAGTGGTTGGACTTTCCTTTGGACATGCTGGAGCCCTCTGCCCATCCCCCTCCTCCCACCCCAGCATTTCAGCCACCCCTCCCCCTGGGCCCTCTCCTTTGCTCTCAGAACCACATCTGGCTCCCTTCAGGACTCCAGCTGTTGAAAAGAACAAAGAAAAAGACAGAGCCGAGGGCTCCGCCCAGGAAGGGGCAGCACAGGGTGGCTCATCCTCCTGTCCGACCTCCCTCTGGCATTTGTTCGTGTACTGGATACCTGGTCTCCACCAGGAGGAGAAGCCATCCCTGACTGTTACTACAAAGCCCTGACTCACTCACCACATGCCAGGCTCCCTTCTGGAACAGGGGGATGGCAGGCATGTGTGGGGATGTGCTCATTTAATCCGCAAAATAATCCAATGAAGTAGGCATTTTATTAACCCCATTTAATAAATGAAGACACTGAGGCACAGAGAAGTTAAATAATTTGCCTAAAAGCACACTGTTAGGGAATGGTGGAGTCAAGATTTGCACCCAGGCAGTCTGGCTTGAAGGCCTGTTCTCAGCCACCGCAGGACGCTCTCTGCAGTGTATTGCTAGCAGCCGCACCATTAGAACCATCATCGTCAACCCCATACTATGTATCTGCCATTATGTTCCTCATAACTCTCCAAATAGGGATAATTAGCCCCAGAAGGACACCGAAGCCTGGTGAGGTGGAGACCACACAACATACATGGTGGTAGACCCAAGGTTCACAGACCCCAGAGCCCCTACTCTTCCAGCCACTGCTGCCGCCCTCAGACATGGGGGACAATCTCTCAGTACAATGTGGCAACTATTGACATGGCTGATGTGGGTGGGTACAGGGCACCCAGGAAATAGAGGACAGAATGATTTGTTCCACCACAGGTAGCTATCGGGTGACTTCACGGAAGAGGGGGCTTTTGAGCTGGATTTTGAAGGAGGAGATGTTTCCCAGGAAGAGGGAGGCTAGGCTGTCTGGGCAGAGGGCTTGGCATGGAGGCTCAGGTTGTTTGGAAAGGGCGTGGAGTAGCCAGGGAGTGGAGTGTCAGCCAGGTGGCTGCAGCTGGGGGTGAGCAGGGAGGGAGTGGCAGGGACTGAAGGGCCCAAGAATGGGGCCAGGGTGGCCCATTCTCCCTGGAGTCCCTCTTCCCTGCACGCACCACTTCCCAGTACAAGTCCAGCCCTGTAGGCCTGTGTTTCTAAACTGAATGACTGAGCAGATGCATACTTTTGAACAGACTCTGGGACCGTTTTCATCTCTCCCTTGCATGAGGCAAAGGACAGACAGCTTCTTGGGCTCAGAGCTCCCAACTCTTCACCCCTAGAAGTAACAGAGCTGCCTCTCCATCTCCCTGGTCTGGGAGCTCCCACCACCATCTCCTTGCCCCATAGTCCTTCCTGAAGCTAACTCTGAGCTCTCCCAGTAGAGCCCTAGGTCGTGTGTCCTCAGGGCTCCACCCCCAAGTCAGGGTGAGCCCAGACCCCCAGAGCTGGCTCCAGCCTCCCTCTCTCCTCCCTCCCTCAGGTCTCCTCCTCGGCTTCCTCCTCCTCCCACCACGAGGCCAGCACTCAAGAGACTTCTGAAGGCAGCAGGGACTCCAAGGGGAAAAAGTCTTCCAGCCATAGCCTGAGTCACAAGGGGAAGAAGCTGAGCAGTGGAAAAGGTGTGAGCTGCTTCACCTCCGCCTCCTCCTCTTCTTCCTCTTCCTCTTCCTCCTCATCTGGGGGACCCTTCCAGCCTGCAGGTGAGTATGGGCACCCCAGGATGTGGGAGCTGGGGAGGAGGTGGGATGGGACAGTCTGGCCGTGAGCTTTTCTAGCAAGGCCCTTTGCATATTGGTTTGCATCTCATTTGCTTCTTAAATTGCCTGGTGGGGTGGGAATCCCCAGCCAGTGACTCCTCAACACTCCCTCCTCTCTCAGGGTGCAACTCCCCTCCCATCTCCCTCAGGGCCCACCTCTCCAACCCCCATAAAGTATTCATTATTCCCTGCGCTGATGCTGTCAAGTACCATTTTTAAAGCACTGACACTAGTCTCCTGTAATCTCTGCAGTCATCCAGTGAGGTCAGTAGGGTGGGAGCTATTCTTCTACTTTGTCACAGGTGGGAAAAGCTGGAGGGTGGGGATACACTGGTTCCAGGACACAGAGACAGTGGCAGAGCTGGGACAGGAAACCAAGCTTCCCCACCCCCGGCCAGAGCTCTCTCCACTAGTACCCACTGGGAGCAGAAGGGAGGCAGGGGCTCTGGGGTCCAGCTGTAATTCCGTGTCCCTCTCTGCAGTTTCATCCCTGCAGAGCTCCCCTGACTTCTCCGCATTCCCCAAGCTGGAGCAGCCAGAAGAAGACAAGTACTCCAAGCCCACTGCACCCCCCCCTTCAGCCCCTCCCTCTCCCTCAGCCCCCGAGCCCCCCAAGGCTGACCTCTTTGAACAGAAGGTGGTCTTCTCTGGCTTCGGGCCCATCATGCGCTTCTCCACCACCACTTCCAGCTCAGGCCGGGCCCGGGCCCCATCCCCTGGGGACTATAAGTCTCCCCATGTCTCGGGGTCCGGGGCCTCTGGAGGCACCCACAAGCGGATGCCCACACTGAGTGCCACCCCTGTGCCCACTGAGGAGACCCCTGAGACAGGCCTGAAGGAGAAGAAGCACAAAGCCAGCAAGAAGAGCCGACACGGGCCAGGCCGTCCCAAGGGCAGCCGCAACAAGGAGGGCCCTGGGGGCCCAGCCCTTCCCTCCCTGCCCGGTGCCCAGCTGGCTGGCTTCACCGCCACTGCTGCCTCACCCTTCTCTGGAGGTTCCCTCGTCAGCTCTGGTCTGGGTGGTCTGGCTTCCCGCACCTTTGGGCCTTCTGGGAGCCTGCCCAGCCTGAGCCTGGAGTCCCCCCTGCTGGGGGCAGGTTAGTGACCCTTGGGGACCAAGGGTGTCTTAGGGCCCAGCTACTCTAGTGAGGGGACAGAGATATAAATATGCAGTTAGAAGGAAATGTGACAGAAACTGCTCCAGAAGACAAAGGATGGAGGTGACAGTCACCTTTGAGACACTCCCCCGTACCCATCTCCTGCATGGTTGTGGTGGGAGAGATTGCCAACAGGACTTAACCAAGTGTGGGTTGGGGAATTAGAAAAACTGGGAATTCTTCAGGCTTGAGCAGGGCAGTAGAATAAGCAGACTTGGCAAGTAGATGTCACTAGGGCAAGAAGTGACATCTTTGCAGCAGGAGGGTGAGACTGGTGTGTGGCAAGATCCAGGGGAGTGTTGGCCTTGGGGAGTGGCTGCTCCAGCCACCTGACTGAGGAAGGGGCAGAGGAGAGGTGACTCTAAGCTTCCCTCTGTGTCCTTCTTGTGCCTCTAGGCATCTACACCAGTAATAAGGACCCCATCTCTCACGGTGGTGGAATGCTGCGGGCTGTCTGCAGCACCCCCCTCTCCTCCAGCCTCCTGGGGCCCCCAGGGACCTCGGCCCTGCCCCGCCTCAGCCGCTCCCCATTCACCAGCACCCTCCCTTCCTCCTCTGCTTCTATCTCCACCACTCAGGTGAGGCCTTGCTCCTGGGCTCCTCCATCCCTGGGCAGGTGGGGGACAGCCTGCCGAGGACCCCAGCTTTCCATGGGAATTTGAGAGATTGGGCTTGATCACCGCCAGAACGTCTCCCTCTTTCTGGTCCTTTCTCCTCCCCAGCACACCTGGTCCCCTCCACCCCGGTGCCCACAGTTGTGCTCTAGATCCAGGAATAACCACCAGGCTGGACTCTACCTCCTTTCCCTCAGGTGTTTTCTCTGGCTGGCTCTACCTTTAGCCTCCCTTCTACCCACATCTTTGGAACCCCCATGGGTGCCGTTAACCCCCTCCTCACCCAAGCCGAGAGCAGCCACACAGGTATGTGAGTCTCTGACCCTGTTCCCCTTTCTTCACAAAGGGGCACCCTGTCACCTGCTTGTCACTCCAGAAAGGACTGGAGGGCTTTCTGACTATCCCCCACCCTCTGGCCATTGCTGACCCTGCAAAAAAACATTCCACATACAACAAACCAGGGTACATCACTTTGACATCAAAACCCCGTGAGGCGGTGGGGCATGACCGGGAAGAATTACTACTACTCCATCTCACAAAAGCAAAAGGCAAGAGAGATGATTTGCCCAAGGCTGTTGAAGTAGGCAAAGGTAGAGCAGCAGCTGAAATTCTGGCTCCTTGGCTCCAAGACTACTTCTCCTACCACTGTAGCAAAGCTCCCTGCTGGCCTCTTAGTGAGTTCTTGATTGGTGATTATAGAGATCCCACTGGTTGGGCAACCGTCTCTCTGGGTATTCAGGAGTTAAGAGGGCGGGTCGCAAGCGCCTCCCTCCTAGTAGAGTGAACACAGCCCTAGAGAGCTGATTGGTGCAGAGGTACCACCTGGCTGGTTGAGGGGCGGGGCTTGCCATTTCAGGTAAGCCTTAAAGGGGCGAATCTGACAAAACTAAGAACCCTACAGAGTAGATGACTTTATTTTCCAAAACCCAAATTGGAATTTTGTGGCTCAACATAGGGTTTTGCGGTCTAATTGTGAGTTTATTAATATAAAAGTCATAAAAAATTATAATAACTACAGTAATTAAGGGCTTGCTACATGGCAGCTAAACTGTTCAGGTTAACACTTCACATTTATTACCTTATTCACATTTATTACCTTATTCATAACAATCACTTCGGAGAGGTTAGTTTTAAGCCCCGCGGTCACATAGCAAGTATCCAAGTTCAACTCAGGACTGTCTAGGCCCCAAGTTCCTATGACTATAAAGTTATAAATTTTCCAGGAAAAAAAAAGTTGGGAGGAGAAGCTGAAAGCAGCAAGGATGCAGGAGCCTCTCTGCCTAGAGGAGGAGAAAGAGAGTTCATGATTTTGCCTCCCCAGGGGCTGGGATTTCAAACCAGGGCTCCCAAGAACTAGACCTGCCTGTCTGGGGGTTGGGAGATCCTGGGGAAAGAGGTCGGCGGTAAGGTCCCAGATCCTGTACCCACTTCCCAGGCGGGGACTTTGGGGCCGACTGCACCTCTTCCTCACTGATCCCTGCCTCCCTTCTCCTTCCAAGAGCCAGACCTGGAGGACTGCAGCTTCCGATGTCGGGGGACCTCACCCCAGGAGAGTCTGTCTTCCATGTGAGGGAGAGGGAGGCGGCTTGGGGGGCAGAGGGGGAACTCGGTGGAGGGATTGTCGAAGGCAGGGGTGGGGCGGTGGGGGAGGCGCGCGGAGAAGGTTGGAATCCAGAGTGGACAACTGAAACCCGCGAGGCAGGGAGGCTGGAGTTGGGGAGTGAGGTGAATCTGAGCCGGTTTTCCCTTGTGACCCCAGGTCCCCCATCAGCAGCCTCCCGGCACTCTTCGACCAGACGGCGTCCGCACCCTGCGGGGGCGGTCAGTTAGACCCAGCGGCCCCCGGAACGACTAACATGGAGCAGCTGCTGGAGAAGCAGGGAGACGGCGAGGCCGGCGTCAACAGTGAGAAGGGGTGACATCGGGCTGGGTGGCTGTCCTAGGACCCCAGACTCGGTCACCTTTTTCTCCGAGGTCCCCAAAGGTCTTTTAAGGTTCCTCCTGTGGCCCCGCCCCTGCCTTAAAGGTGGCCCACCCCAAGCCTAGCCTTTAGCCCTCGTTGGGACCTGCTCCAGGCCCCGCCCCCTCTACGCCCGGCTTTTGGCCTCTACGACCTCGTGGCCCTGATCTAACTAAGCCCCAACTTCCGACCGCCCCTTCCCTCCAAGCACTGGGCTTCCACCCCGAGCCTTAGGGCCCCACCTGTAGTCCTCACACCTCTGGCTCCCCAAGACTCACCCGAGCCCCTGGCTAACCGGAGCCTTCTCTGCTAGGTCTCAGTCCGGTTTCCTTTGCCAGGCCCCGCCCCTGGTCACCTGGCCCCGCCCCAGCCTCCGCCCCGCCTTCCCAGGCCCGCGGGGCTCAGGCGCTCTCGCCCTCTGTCTGCAGTTGTGGAGATGCTGAAGGCGCTGCACGCGCTGCAGAAGGAAAACCAGCGGCTTCAGGAGCAGATCCTGAGCCTTACGGCCAAGAAGGAGCGACTGCAGATTCTCAACGTGCAACTGTCTGTGCCCTTCGCTGCCCTGCCTGCTGCTCTGCCTGCCACCAACGGCCCTGTCCCTGGGCCCTATGGCCTGCCTCCCCAAGGTAAGGGGGCCCCACCCAGGCCGGTAATGGGGGCCTCCGCTCTGAAGTCTGAACTGGCCCAGACTCCAGCCGCTGAGCTCCTTCCCTGATCCCCCTTCCTCAGCCGGCAGCAGCGATTCCTTGAGCACCAGCAAAAGCCCTCCGGGGAAGAACAGTCTGGGCCTGGACAACTCGCTGTCCACGTCTTCCGAGGTGGGCACCATGGGGAGGGGCACGGGGCGGGGGAGGGCTGGAGCGGGGAGGTTCAAGGGCCTCCTAGTCGCATTTCCACCTTGCTGGGCTGTTGGAGGCTGGGCAGTGAAGTGATTGGCTGAGTAATTTGGTCGACTGACCCATTCATTCCTTTACTAAATAAGTGATAATTAGGAGGTGCCTACTTAAGTCCAGTCATTGGCTAAGCAAGCAGTGAGCAAATGGGACACTCTTGGAGACAGGCTCAATTCAAGAAAATCAATAATTACAAGTAGAGAAAAGTGCTAAGATGGAAATCATTTGAGGGATATGAGGAAGAATGGAGGGTGGGTGGAGGGTGGGTGGATGTACATCCACCTTTCTCTGGATGGTAGTTAGGGAAGGCAACTCTGAAAAGTGTGAAGAGTTTATTACAATTTATTTTAGCCACACAGAAAACAATCCCTGTGTAATTGGTGGTGGTTGGGGTAGCAGTTGCTATTATGCTGTGGTTATTATTGAAATTAAACAAAGTGGGTTCTTGTTCTCCCTACCACTTACTGTGTGATTTGGGCAATACTAATCATAATAACAGCAAACATTAATTGCATCCTTGCCCTTTGTCATGTCCTGGCCTGAGACTTTTCAAACGTTGGTGTGTTTAGTCCTCACAAGAAGTTTATGGACTAGGTTCTCCTGTTACCCCCATGTTAGGAATGAGGAAACTGAAACAGAAGAGCCGCCAAAGCCATTAAATTGTGGGCATGGGATTTGAGCCCGTCTTTCAATTCAACTGCCTGCAGAGTTACTGAGCCT
This sequence comes from Bubalus bubalis, assembly GCF_019923935.1. NCBI lineage: Eukaryota > Metazoa > Chordata > Mammalia > Artiodactyla > Bovidae > Bubalus > Bubalus bubalis. Next base: position 23,758,168 of record NC_059159.1, on the reverse strand, counting down.
AAGACCCAATGGTTTCACCCATAAACAGCAGTAGCAAGTTAGTACAGGTCAAGCACTGAACCTCGGGTCTGATTCACGAGGTGGTCACTATACCACCTTCACTCTTCAGTGTTAAACAGGCATCATGGTGGGTGCTGGGGCCCCAGGAAGTGCTTTGTGAAGACTGTTTGGATTCTTAGCCTTTATCCCTAGGCATTGCTTCTTCCTCCTGGGTGGCTTTGCTTGGGAGTAAAGTGGGGGTGACCATGTGAGAATGCTGGTGGGTGCTGGGCCGGGGGCCAGAAAGGTCACACTGGCCCCCTGCCCCTCTGACCCCTCCCTTCCCCCTCCCTCCCCAGGACCCACACTCAGGCTGCCCGAGCCGCAGCAGCTCGTCGCTGTCCTTCCACAGCACGCCCCCACCGCTGCCCCTGCTCCAGCAGAGCCCTGCTACTCTGCCCCTGGCCCTGCCTGGGGGCCCTGCCCCGCTCCCGCCTCAGCCACAGAATGGGCTGGGCCGGGCACCCGGGGCAGCGGGGCTGGGGGCTATGCCCATGGCTGAGGGGCTGTTGGGGGGGCTGGCGGGCAGCGGGGCCCTGCCCCTCAATGGGCTTCTGGGGGGGTTGAATGGGGCTGCCGCCCCCAACCCTGCAGGCTTGAGCCAGGCTGGCGGGGCCCCCACGCTGCAGCTGCCAGGTTGTCTCAACAGGTGAGGGAGAGCTCAGCCTGGGGAAGGGGATGGGGAGGCTGGCTCTGGGAGGGACTCCCCCTACAAACACCCACATCCCTCAGAAGGGAAGCTCTCCTCCTGTCTTACGGGGTCTAGAATCCAGTCACCTCTTGGCCCCAGCTTCTCCTTAGATGTAGACATGAGAGCCCTCTGGATGGTAGCTCTTCAGGGACAAAAGTCGTTTGTTTATTCCTTGTGCCCTAGCTGAGGTTTTCCCTCTGGGGAAGTTTTCCCATCTCATGTGTCTCCTCCCACCGTCCTCTCTGAGCTCAGTCTGTTTCTCTCTCCACCTGGGCCTGAGGGAGAGTGGGAACTTGGGGCAGGGAGGAGTGTTTCCCTGTCTCTTCCCATGGTCTGTGTTTTGTCCCCCTGCCTCAGCCTCACCGAGCAGCAGCGACACCTCCTGCAGCAGCAGGAACAGCAGCTGCAGCAGCTCCAGCAGCTCCTGGCCTCCCCACAGCTGACCCCGGTAATGCCCCTCCCCCAGCTCTGCCAGAAAGGTCTCAGAGGGTCTGGGCCGGTCCAGGGAGGGCCACCCCAGGCTGGGAAGGGAGCCCCAGGCTGGGAAGGTGAGACTGCCCCGTGGGAGTGGGGCCAGGCCCCTATGGATCATATGAGGACAAAGGGCATAAGGGTTCCTCTTGGGGGCCCCTGGGTGCTGGGGAAGGAATGCTATAGTGGCCCTAGATCACATCCCAGCAAGAGGATCTGGAGGGAAGTGAGCCCTCAGTTACTGAGCATTTCCAGTCCCAGCCCCAAGGCTCTCCAGTGGGGAACTTCAAGGTCTGCGTAGAGAGGTGGCTGAGCAGGTGACAGACACGTCCTCAACCAGAGCAGCCCCTTTTAGGTCTTTTTTGTGTGTTGAGTTCTACTAAGAGTTCCTGGGAGAAAAGGAATTCTTCCTTCTAGAAAGGAGAGAGTTGTTGGGACTTTGCTGGTGGTCCAGTGGTTAAGACTCTTTGCTGCCCATGCAGAAGGCACAGGTTCAATTCCTGGTCAGGGAACTAAGATCCCACATGCCATGCGATGCAGCCAAAAGACAAAAACATAAAAGTAAAAAGGAGAGAGTTGAAAGAAATAGAAAAGCACTCATTTTTATATAAAGAAACATGAGAAAGATATACAATAAACTAGCTCAACTGGTCACCTACAGAGACCAGATGGTAGCAGGAATAAGATAGCAAAATTTCTTAAGCCTTGAAAAATTGTTTTGGGTTTTGGAACACTTGAGAATGCTTTCTCTATTCAAAGCAAAAATAAATGAATCTTAAGGGGAAAAAAAATAGAGAAGTTGAAAACTATTAACCTCATTCAGTGTTCCTCAACTTGGGGTCATGCCACCCCTGGGGACATCTGTGTTTGTCATAATGACTGAGGAATTGATTTAGTGGGGGTGGGGGAGGGATGTTAAACCTCCTGCACTTGACTGGTAGTACCTCATGTGACAAACACTGATGGTGTGCAACCACTTTCTTGTCCAGATGGAGAGACTGAGGCCCAGAGTGGGGAGTTAGAGATGGAACCTTGACTGTCTCCCAGGTCTCTTGCCTCATGGTACTAGTGAGATAGGATGGGGCCCAGGCCAATCAGGGTAAGATGACCCTGGGGACCACTGGCCAGTAAGCCATCCGGCCCCCTTGCAGGAACACCAGACTGTTGTCTACCAGATGATCCAGCAGATCCAGCAGAAGCGGGAGCTGCAGCGGCTGCAGATGGCCGGGGGCTCCCAGCTGCCCATGGCCAGCCTGCTGGCTGGAAGCTCCACCCCGCTGTTGTCCGCGGGCACTCCTGGCCTGCTGCCCACAGCATCTGCCCCACCTCTGCTGCCCGCCGGAGCCCTGGTGGCGCCCTCGCTCGGCAACAACACGAGTCTCATGGCTGCAGCGGCTGCGGCTGCAGCAGTAGCAGCAGCAGGCGGGCCTCCAGTCCTCACTGCCCAGACTAACCCTTTCCTCAGCCTGTCAGGGGCGGACGGCAGTGCCAGTGGCCCCAAAGGAGGGGTGAGTAAGGGGCCTGGCTTAGGGGAGGAGTTGGGAATGGGGCAGAGGGACCGTCCTGTCTCCCTTCTCCTGGAGAGGCCCATTAGAAAAGGCTGTTTCCTCTTTGGACCATTTAGAAAAAGATGATGCTCTGGGTGAGCCATTTCAAGAAAGGCATCCCTCCTTCTGAGGGCAAAGAGCCAGAGTCCGGGAGGCCCTTGGCCGGCACATGCCTGCTTAACTGGGCGCCCTATACAGGGCAACTCTCCCAACAGACACACAGATACACGGAAGTTGACCCTGTTGTGCAGCCGTCAAAGCCCAGCCCTTTATTGTACCCAACATCTGCTTTCTTGACCCAGGAAGCTATTCTCAACCGGGTGATCGGACCAGATACCTCCCCAATCCCCAGTCTCCCTTCCTCTTTTTCCAGACTGCTGACAAAGGAGCCTCAGCCAACCAGGAAAAAGGCTAAATCCACCCACGCTCCTTTAGACCCCACAAGCAGAGGGGCAGATCCTGGTCTGAGGGGTCCCAGCCTGCAGCGGGCACCTTCACCCCTACACTGGAGAGCCCCGGAGTATGTGCTGAGGCCTGGGGAGTGGGGGGTGCTCCCGGTGCCACGGACTGAGACCCAGAGGGGAGCCCTTTCCATCTGCCCCCTGCCCCCGCCTCTGCACTGGCCCCTTTGTGAGGGGCTCAGAAGGAGGACAGGCTCCAAGCCCGCCTAGGAGCCCCCACTCTCAGTGAATGTTTCAGGGTTCCCTATAGAGCAAAGTGGGCCATGGCATAAGTGGGGGGTTGGTTAAACCCCCCACATAAAATGGATCAGCACTTGAGTGGGAGAAGTGGGGACTAGGCCCTGGGCCTGCCCCTGCGTGGAAGTCTTCTATGGAAGAAAGGGTGACCCTACTTGACCATTTTTTACCCAACTTGGGCAGATGGTAAGAGGGCTCCCTTGGACTGTTTCTTGCTGGGCTCCTTCCCCTGCCCCCCACAAGGGTCGCAAGCTGTGCTTGTAAAAGCCCACAGACTAGGGGGCCGATGAAGGGGCAGGATGGCATCGAATTTGGCCCAGGCCTCCCTACCTCCCGGGGGGTGGGTCCCAGTGATGGGCTGGGGGAGAGCAGGGGGTGGGCGGCCCAGCCCCTCGGTACCCTGCCCTTGTTTGCACTATTGGATTTAGGAGTGCCGAGGGGGGTGTAGAGCTGCCTGACTCAGAGAGCGTGTGTGGGTATGCCTGTGCACTGTGTGTGTGTGTGTGTGTGTGTGTGTGTGTGTCTGTCTGTCTGTCTGTCTGTCTCCCCCTGGTCCCCAGGCAGCCGAGGGCAGGGACAGGAGCAGTGCTCTGATGAGGCAGTACCAGAGGGGCACTCCTAGCTCTTGTTTGCACCCTCTCACCTCACCAACTTTGGTCCCTTTCTGGGGCCCAAATGGTTAACAAAAACCAGAACCATACTCCAGTATTGGAGAGTAACTGGGGGCTGGGGGCTTCAAATCAGGGTGATATCCTGCCTTTCCTCCCCCAGACTCCACATGGTCTCAGTGCCCCCGCAGCGCTCCCCTTCCACCACTGATAGTTGGTTCTGCTTCCCTGGCACAAGGGGTGCCCCAGGGATCAGGGGACAAGGCGAGGGGGGTAAAGTACCACTTCTTTTAGTGAAAACTGTCTCCCAGAATCAGCCAGCCTGCCCCTCCTGCACCCTACCCCTCCCCACACCCACCAGCCAGGGGAGACTTAAGCTTAAATTGACCTAACAACTGTTCCTTCACCCACCAGCTATTTCCCCAGGGTGCAGTGGGCAAGTCTCACCTTAGAGTCCGCACCTGCCCAGAGCCTTTGGTGGACAAGGCTGAGGGCTGCTGGGGCAGCCAGGAGAGGGCGTGTGTCTGTGGGTGCACTGGGGTCGGAGCCAGGCGGAGCATGGCCAGCTTCCTGATGCCCACGTTTAGTCAGTCTCTTTGCATGTGTGGATTCGTGTGTGTGTGTGTTTCTGTTGTTGTTGGTTTTGTTTCATTTTGGTTTTTTTTTTAATAAAGAAAAGATGTGTATATTTTTGGCAATGACAGAAACGTAGTGCAGATATATTTTTGCCTGTGCTGCTCAACTGGTTTTTTTCTGATACTGAAAATAATATTAATATTCCTGTTGCTAAGACTTTGTAAGATGTTAGGGAGCTGATAATGGAGGGGGTGGGTGGGAATCCTTCGGAGGCAATTTCTTAGGCACTTGGAAGGGCTTGGGGGGAGGGGGGAGGCAGTTGTGATGACCTCAGAAATACTCACTTTTTATTAATGCTAAATAGCAGTTAGAAAGGAATGATAGAAGTCAGCATTTTATTCATCTTCATCTATGAAGCTCTCTAACTCCCTGCCCCCAAACCACTGAAAAGAAAAATAACCTTCAGAGATTCTTAGAAGAGTTGCTCATTCACACCCACGCTCTTGCCCAAGGCCGACCCACTTAGAACCAAAGTCAGCTTCTGTTCTGTACAGTGAAGGAAGTCGATTTACCCCAAGGCTGCCATGGCAGAGAGTGAGAGGTCCTGGAACAAGACCTCCCCTTCCCTCCAGCACCCTAAAGTCTGGGGTTCTCATCTCCAAGAGTCTGTTTTCTGATTTTCCCCAGGCTGGGGTGCAGTGGCGGGTAGGCAGTTTAGATTTGAAGGGCCCCAGGCTGCGTATGGATTGGTGCTGTCCCTCAATTTGGGGCAGGGGGACATGAGAGAGGTGGTGCGTTTCATCTTTCGGGGTGGGGGCCGGGCTTTATTATAAGAAAGGTCTGGAGGGCTTCTGGACAGAGCAGGGTCCCAGTGCAAAGGGCATGGCTCTTGAGCCCCCACCATCTGCTCCCAGCCTCAGTCCCTTTTTCTAGGATGAATTTGGATGGGGAGTAGGAAAGGATGCAGATTTATAGGTGGCTCTGTCTAGGGGAAGGGAAGGATGTGGTTTGCAGGGCGGAAGTGGAGTTTGAAACTGCAGAGTGGAGCTTAGTACGTCATCCCCTTCAGTGTGGAGGTGTGAGCGTGGTGTGCGTGCAGAGCCGCTGTCTGGCCTCACAACAAGTGCATGAATGTCAGAGCTGGAAGGGACCTGTCTTTAGGATCCTGCGAGCCAGCTCCTTGCCCCACAGGTGATAGCTCCAAGCCTGGGGGGTGGGGGGTGGGCAGGGGCTCAGGGGCAGAGCTGCGACCAGTCCTCAGGACCCTGGCCTCCTGGTCCTGGCTCTCCTGCCCCACTGCACGCCTCCATGTGGCTGTCCGTCTGTCCCTGTGTGTGTGGTGTGCGGTGTGAGTGCAGGGCTGTGCCCAGGGTGGGGGGTATCTGTGAAGCACTGACTGTCTTAGCTCAGAGCTGATGGATCCTCTCCAGAGACAATGACACTTTAAAGGTTGCCTTTTCTTGTCTAAGTTTTTCCGATGTGTGTGTGTTTTCCCTTCAGATTCCTAGGTCTATTGCTGCCTCCAGGTGCCCTCACCTTGAGGCTGATGAGAGCACTCCTGTCCTGAGTTCTAGGGAAGTACTCCTAGTAAGGGCCTCGACAGTGAGGGGAGCCAGAGTCTGGGCAAGAGAGAGAGCCAGCTCTGAGAAAGGGTGACCTCCACGCTGCATTTTCCCAAACTGGAAATCCAGACACGGGCTGTGCCTGCCAGCATCTTCCTTGGTGTGTGGTCGGCAGAGTTAAGGGTAGGCAGCTTGCTCCCAGTTCTCCTTTATCCCAGTTTCCTGGGGAGAGGTGCCTGGAGAGCTTTCGGTCACTTCAGTTGGGAATCTGTAGGAAAACGGGGCGCAGTACCCTGGCTTCCTCCAGTCACATCAGTCCAGATTAAAAGTGTGTCTGGCTTCCAGTCCCTTTGACTTGATCTACTGAAAAGCTGGTGACTGAGGGGTGCCTTCATCGCCCTTTGTTCACGTCCTTCAGCCCAACCTGGGACTTAGGTGGCGGGACTGGAGACCCAAACCCTGGCTCCCAGCCTGTCCCCCTCTTTGCACCCCAGCCTTTCTCAATGTAGCAGACCCTTCCTAGGGGAGCAGGGAGGGGAAGCCACAGTTTGCAAACCCAGGAGCTCCTTTTACATTCTTTGTAAAGCCTCCTTTATATCCTCAACCCAAATGGCAATGCCCCTCCCCTGCCACCTCCAAGCCTGGAATTGTGCATAACCCGGATCTTGTATCTTTGTATAACGGATGTTATTTGTACGAAGGGCAGTTCGTAAACAGCACTTGTTCTTTTAATAAAAGAATGTTTTACAAAAAAACCCAAAGAGACCTTGGTTTGTCTGCCTTTACTGAAGGGAGAGGTGGAGGGCCAACTGTGGGAGCCTTGGGAGGGGATGGAGGTGGGGGTGGGCAGATGGTCTACTAACATTTCTTTAAGTACTTCACAGACCAAAATGCACAAAATACCCAGGTTGCGTATTGAAAATCAGATACCTTTGCTCCACTCATAAGAACGTAATGTGTAGGTCTGGGCCAGGCGGAATCTGATTAAAAAACAAAACAAAAAAAACTCCATAAGTGATGAGATATATCCACACCGCACTTCTAGAAGCACTGTCTTAAGGCTCGGCAAGAGAAAACGGTCTCGTTTCCCGGGCAGGCTCCCTGCCCACAAGGCGGGAGGGGTCGCAGGGAGGCGCAGGCAACCAAACGAGCGGCGATGCTCCGCGCAGGTCCTTCGCAGACACGCGGGTACCAAAGGGGGCGCCGGAGAGCCCGCCACACCCTGGGGGCTCCGAGGGGGCTGCTGGGCCGGCTCCTCGGCCCGACTTCCGGCAGCTGGGGCTGGACGGCCCGTGCAGGCCCGCGGCCCGCACCGCGCGAACCCCGCGGCGTCTTCCGGGCCGAGGCGGGGCTGGGCCAGAGGGAGGCGGGGAAGCGGGAAGGTGACCGGGGCGCGAGGCGGAGCCGGCGCGGCGCGGTGGTGGCAGCGGTGCTGCCATGGGCTCCGTGCGCGGCGTGGGGACGCTCGTGCGGCCGGCGGCCTGGGTGAGCACCCTCGAGCCGGGCCCCCTACCCTGTCCTGCGCTCCACCGTCCTCCGCTCATCGCCCCGCCTCTCCGAGCCGGCCCCTAGGCTGAGCTCCCCCCAAACCCCTGCGTCGCCTGGTGCTTCGCAGCCGTCCCTGAGCGCCCGTTGGGTGCCGGCTCCTCCCCCAGCGACTCCCGTTCCTCTCTCGGGAGCCCTTATTACCTTCGTACTTCTAACGCGCGCCTAAGCCCTGTCGTCTCTTCCCTCCCTCTGGAAGTCTTCCGCTTTCCATTGACTTTATTTTTCTGTTTCCAAATCACCGCCCCGCGGATGCCTACTTGCCTTGCAGACGCTGAACCAGAGACGGGACATCACCTCCTGGCTGGTAAGCCCTACCCCCCCCCCCCAACTCCGCCCTGTTTCCCCTTCCCTCCACCCGAGTCCCCCAGGCCCAGAGAGACCACCGAGGTAGAGACCAGAGGAGGAAACCAGAATGGGTCAGCCCTGCTTTGTAAACTCCAGCCTGAGACTCCCTTGTCTATAGCCACCTCGCCCTGGCTCAGAGGAGATGGGGTGACCCGAGGGCAGAGGATGGGGACCAGGCTTCTGCATGAGGAATCCTGGTGCCTGATAAACCTAATCCCAGGTGCCATTGGCTCGCCAAGGCTGGCAGGATCCTGGCCCTCCACCCCTGGCACCAGGGTGAGAGCCAGGGCTTGAAGGGAAAGCCTGGACCCTGAAACATATGTGGTTTCGTAGCCTTGAAATCTCTTCCCTATCCTGAGCTTGGGGGGCCTCACGGTGGGGCGGGGGCGGGGGAGGGGGGGCATGGTCCTTGCAGGGTGGAGTCAGATCAGCCTCATGCAGAGAAAGCCTGTCACCAGCCAGGGCCCTGGGAAAGCTGGACATGGCCACAGGCAAGAAAGTGCCTCCAGGGCATGTGGTGACCTTTCATCTTCCCTGCCACAGGCCCGATGGTTCCCCAAAACCCCAGCCAAGTCGGTGGTGGCCCTAAAAACACCTATCAAGGTGGAGCTGGTGGCTGGGAAAACCTACAGGTGGTGTGTGTGTGGCCGCAGCAAAAAGCAGGTGAGAGACCTGTATCCCCCTCCCCGTTGACATATCACATCTGTGGTTTGGGGACACCATGTGTGGCCCAGGAACTCCCCTTCAAGACATTCCTTTTTCCCACATATACCTGAGGGATCACAAGGGTGGGGGTGGGGATATTCTCGGGCCAGCCCTGAGCTCCCAGTTCTCAGGATCCAGCTTTCAAGATGGAGACAGAGAGAGAAAAACTGAGTCCTGGGGCCAGGCGGGTGGGGCCAGAGTTCTGTCCTCTTCTGAAGCTCCCAGCTCTGCCCAGAAAGGCTTGCCTGCCTCTCTCTCTCCCCTCTTTCCTTCTTCCTGGGAAGCATCTGGGTTCCCAGGCCTCAGACCCCAACATCAGGAAGACTCTGAGCAGCCTCTCTGTCCCGAGTGTGCCCCTTCCTGGCATCTGCTCCTGAAAACTCTCCCTTTTTCAGTTTCTGTGACTTCCCTGGTTTCTTGTTGTCTTGTCATTCTGGCTGCCTGCTCCCCTCTCCTGTCCCAGGAGCCTTCCATCCCTTAGGAACCTGCCCCACATTCTTAGCCTCTGGGCCCCTTTCCTTCCTGAGCTGGCTCAGAACTGGCTCAGAACTCCAAACCGCATGATGTGGTGTCTGTCAGCAGCCCAGGGCCCGAAGTCCCGCTTTGCTACCGATTTGCTGTGGACTTTGAGCAGGTCCTCGTGAGCATGGCGCTCTGCTGCCTGCCAGTGAGTCCTGGCACCGGCAGGCCCTTTGTGTCTCTCTGCCTCTTGCCCTCTGGGACCAGTTTGCTGACTTGTAATCTGCACACTTCTCCCATCCACCTTCCTACCCCACCCTCACTCAAGGGCAAGAGGCTTTGCTCCAGCTCTGCCACTCAGTAGCAAACCACCTGTCTGGGCCTGTTTCCATTACCCAGGCTGTGTAGGAACACCTTCTGGGGTGAAAGGGCATAGATGCTCACAGCAGGCAGCCAGTTTGCTGTCGGACCTCACCTTCTCCCCTTCCTTCCACCCCCCTCCCCGCAACATCCACTCCCCATGAACATGCCCAGTTGTTTGTTGGAGCCAAACAAAATTGATACTCCAGTCTTAAAGGCCACTCAGAGAAGTTCGTACCTTAAGAACATGGGAAAGGAAATGAATGTCATGAACCAACGAAGACTCGGAACCATTAAAAAAACCCAAAAAACCATTGTCAGTATAAAAGTTGCTGATACATAAGGTATCATTTCGAAATACCATTTCGTTTTGAAAATTCTCTTCTTGGGTCCCCCAGAAACTATTCCTGTAAGGACATACATACTGAACACTTTGTACTGGCAGAGTGCATGATAAACCTTTATGCATTTTATTTTCTTGAGGTTACTCTGATTACTGTCACATTACAGATGACAAAAGTTGGTCACTCAGCTGTGTCCCTACCAGCACTGCCCTGCCCCAGCAGGTAGGGTTGGGTCTCTCTGACTTTTCTTTTCCTTACTAGCCCTTCTGTGATGGCTCCCACTTCTTCAAACGCACTGGCCTATCCCCACTGAAGTTCAAGGCCCAGGAGACCCGCACAGTGGCACTCTGTACCTGCAAGGCAACCCAGAAGCCCCCATACTGTGATGGTACCCACAGGAGTGAACAGGTGCAGAAGGCAGAACTGGGCTCCTCACTCTGAGGGGTGGCTCACCCCAGGGACCCCAGCCCCCATAGCTGGTTTGTGAAGGGCTTGCTCCGATAAGCCAAGGTCTCCAATCTGGCGCAGCTGGGAATAGGCCCTGGCTTTGATGCCTGCTGGTGAAGATGCCATTAAAGAGACCTGCTAGCCCAGAGTGGTGTTCTTGTGGTCACAGGTATGAGGGACAAGACCTATCCCCCTCCAGGATCTTAACCTGGGCTGGGGACACCAGACTGGCTGCAGGGAGGGAACAATTCAGGTTCCTTCCATATGGGGTCCCCCAAAGCAGGTGACCCACTCTAGTACTCTTGCCTGGAAAATCCCATGGACAGAGGAGCCTGGTAGGCTGCAGTCCATGGGGTCGCAAAGATTTGGATGTGACTGAGCGACTTCACTTTCACTTTTCACTTTCATGCATTGGAGAAGGAAATGGCAACCCACTCCAGTGTTCTTGCCTGGAGAGTCCCAGGGACGGGGGAGCCTGGTGGGCTGCCGTCTATGGGGTCGCACAGAGTCGGACACGACTGAAGCGAGTTAGCAGCAGCAGCAAAGCAGGATGAGCCCAGAGACTAGAGTAGGCCAGAGGACCCCGCCCACCCTTCTTGTCCTTTCTGTCCCAAAGAACTACAGGCTCCAGAGAGTATGCAGCATTTATTACAAAGCCAGGAGATACAAACACCCCAGGGGAGAAGGGTACAGCCACAGCACCTCAGACACAGGACAAGGTGCGAACACAGACAAACCCACGGGGGATGCCCGGCCCCAGACACGTAGCTGTGAGGGAGTGCTGCCTCTTCCCCTCCCCGATCGGATCTATGTACACTGGAGGAAAGACAGGTGGGCAGGGGATCTACCCCTTGGGGGTGGACCACTTGACTCCAGGATGGAGCAGAGCTCAGACCTTACTGGCCTGTCTTGTGCTTTTAGATGTCTCTGTCGCTCTTTCCTGACTTGGCCGCAGCTGCGGGTGGGGAGGGGACTGGAGGACTGCTTGCCTTTGGCCACATCTGGGGTCTGTGCTTATCTGAGGTCACCCCGCTTCCACCTGTCCACTCTAGCCCCCAAAGAGACTGCCCCAGCAGCCTTGCTAGTGCAGGCTTCTGGGTGGCAGAGGGGTAGGAGTGAGGCGGTTCACGATGTTAACCCCACAGGGGAAGTTCAAGGGCTGAGGCCTCCTGTGGCCTGAATCTTCTTTTCCACGAGATAAATGATGCAAAGGCCACACACATGGCGTTGGGGGCGAGGGGAGTGGGGAGGCAAAACTATCTATTTTTTATACAAAGTTTCCACTGCACGAGGAGGAGGTAAGGGAGATGCCCTCTCCACTGTCCACTTGCTCCTCAAAACCAGGGGATAGGCTGCATTTGTAAAAGGCACTGTCTTTGCTATTCTCTGAACATTCAACAATGGGGGGGGGAGGGCACTGGTCAGGGTAAGGGTAGGACAGCAGCCAAGAGGGGGAAAGAAACAGAGTGGGCCCCATACACAGCCAATTAGAGTTGTGCCTAAAGCTTTGGGGGTTGGTGGGGGCCCCTCAGCACCCCATATGTCTTGGGACAGGAGGAGGATGGGGCGGAGTGATACTGGGCCTCAAGTGGCCCCTCCAATTCCACCTCTAGGCACCCCCAAAAAGAGCAGAGAGAATTCCACAAGACCCCTTAAAAATGAACACCCCACCCCCCACACATACACACACACATAAAGTTTGTTTCCTGTGGCATTTAAATTAATCTGGTTGGTCCATAAAAAATAAGTATGTATATTTGGTTTTTCCTATGTACATATATATATAGATTTATTTATAAAACCCATCCCCCACCCCTAAGGTGGGAGGAGCTGGGGAAAATAGAAGAGGTGGAAAAGGGAGCCCAGAAAAAGTGGAGGGGTGGAGAGGCATGGCTGGAAAAAGAGGGAGAGGGTCCCTTTCCTCAAGTTAAGGGGGGCACAGGAGCTCCGTTGACAGTCATCTTGCGCCCCCTGCTGGTGGAGGATGGTGTCTGCAGGCAGTTTGAGGTGCCCCCGTTGGCAGCTGCAGTGGCCCCCCCGGCTGTCACAGGGGGAGTTGGGGAGGTGGGGTGGGGGGCCGAGGGGCCATGAGAGCTGGGAGAGCCATGGGAGGGGGTGGCTGGGCTGGGTAGGGAAGAGGAGGTGGCCGGCAGGGTGGCAGGGCTGGGAGCCTTGTCACTGACTGACTCACACTCGGATGCCCCGCTGGTGTTGGTGCCCTCGGAGGGGGTGGGTGCTGTGGGCAAGGTGAGTCGCTTGCAGGCTGGCTGGACGCGATACTTGAGGGGGAGAGGGCCATTCTGCAGGGAGAAGGGAAGGGGAGGGTGTCAGGAGAAAAAGGCTAATGGGGCAGCCACCCACCTTCACCCTATAGCACCCAAACAGGGAGAAAGGGAGGACGAGACACACAGGTGGGACTGACAAGCAAGGCGGGAGAGGAAGAGAGCACGTGTAAGACCAGAGACAGAGAAAAAAGGCAAGAGGGAGGCCAGAGAGCAGAAGGCCAAGTTTACTCCTCCACGGCCACCCAAATTTGCACATGTGGTCTGCCCAAGGATCCTTTTTTCCTCCTGAGTATGGAAGGTCATCAGTGAGAGATGGTCTGCAAGGCCACCTTGGACGTGCCCAGCCCATGAGACGAGGGATGAACTGTCTCTGATTAGAGCAGGGTCACCCACGTAATGGCCCAGGCTCATACCACCCCACCTACTCACCCGCCGCCAGGGGTAGATGTAGGCAATGTCCATGAGGGTGTAGTATTCCTTCAGCGGCTCATCCTCATAGAGAACCTCAACCTGGAGGAGCAAAGGGCAGACGGCTCAAGGCTCCAGCCTTTTGGCAAAGAGGCTCTGGGCAGGTGATCCCTCATCCCTCAGGTTGCCCGGTGCATCTGACTTCCTCTCAGAGTTGTCTCAACAAAACTCCTGACCAGCAGGTGGGAAGGGATCCAGAGCAGATGCCCACATCATCAAGCCACCCCCGGCCATCCACACAGTGCTCTGGGTCCCTTTCTATCTCTGGCATGTTCTCCAGAGGAGCCAACAGGCACAGAAAGGGCCCCAGGGAGAAGGCACACGGTGGAATCACACCATGCCTGGATCCTGCTCCTGAGATTGTTTTAACTGCTAAGATGTGAATTGAGTTTTAATCTTGAGAAGTTACTCCTCATGTGATTCTGACATGTGGCAAAGTTTGGGATCTACTGTCCTAGAGCCTCAATAGTCCATGGACCAGCAGCTCCAGAAGCACCTGGGAGCTTTCTAGAAATACAATGTCTACTCAGAATTACATTTTAACAAGACCTCTAGGGGACCATACGTATGTTCAGATTTGAGAAGCTATATCCTAAAGCTCCTTGGAAATTTCAGACTAGCCAGCTGGCCCTAGATATGGCCCTAAGTTTTTACATACACAGCTCTGCCGTAGTTCTAAGCGTGCAGGCATGCACACACACTGTCTTGGTCCCATGCACTTCTGCACACTGGCTTCAGCAGAAGTAGACTGTCGCACCTGAATGTTGTCTTCAGTTACTGTTCTACACAGGCTGTTACACAACATGCAAGCCCTTGGTGACACCACACCAGCCATGAACCATGACTAGGATGCACAGACTGTCAGACACACCCACAAAAGAGATACATGTTTCAAAAGGGGCCAGGGACTCACCTTGTACTTGCTGGGCACATCCATCTTGTTGCGGAGAAACTTGGCAAGATGCATGACAGTCATGGCTGCTGGGCATCGCAGGAAGCGCACACCTGTCTGCTGGGGAAGAGGCACCCAAGGGCTGGGGTCCACCCCGGCACTCTCTCCCAGCCCATACTCCGCTCTGGGCAGGCCCGAGCACTCACCTTCTCCTTGTCACCATCCCCATTCTCCAAGGGGCCCTTCTTCTCTTCCCGGTCTCTGCAGAAGGAGAAGGAATGAAGGAAAACCTGGAGCAGGCAGGACCTAACTGCACACAAACATCTGGAAGGCCCTCCCAGAAGTGCCCTTTCCTCCCAGGGAACGGGGACGGCAGGGGGGAGGGACCTGCCTAGGACCCTGAAAGGGCCATGTGTGGGCCAGACTTGCCTGACACCTTCGTAGAACTCGATGGAGAGGCTGACGATCTCGTCATCGCTCAGAGCCCCTTTCTCCTGCTCCAGAACCTCACCACGGTCCTCATTGGAGCCGTTGGGGACTGCAGAAGGAGCGAGCTGGGAAGGCTTAGCTTAGGAGCAGGGACAGGAACCCCACCATCAACCCAGGGATCTCAGAGCTCAGTGCAGTGAGCCCAGCCCTCCCCCCAACCCCGGGATGGGAGATAGCGCAGTGGTGCCCACTGGCCTTCCATGCCTCTGGCCCTGGTGCCAGGGGGAGGGCCACGTGTGCACACACATGTGAACACACTCACCTTCTGTCAGGGGGTAGGCTGCATAGAAATCCCGCCGCCGTTTCATCTCATCTGGAAGAGAGGGAGCAGGCTCAGAGGAAGCAACAGGCTGGGCAGTGAGAGCTGGTGGCAGGGGGACAAAGGGTGCAGGTACCTTTAAAAAGCCCAGGGACCAATTTGTAGACAATGTCTTGAAGGGTTTTGTCAGATCTGAAAAGAAGCACACAGGAGCCAGTCGGCAACCATCTTACCCTGACTTTCCAGCCTAGGCCCCCTCTTCCCACCTCTCTCTCAGAGCCAGGGCCCAGGCATGAGGGTCCTTGTAGGCCCTGTCTCTACCTCTCTAGAATTTCTCAGCTGGATACATCATCCCCAAGGGACGGTCCATGCCCAATGCTCCTCCCCCACCTGCCACCCGGGCTTCAGGAAGCAAGGAGGGAGGGGACAGAGGGCAGCTGCCACCAGGGCAGCTGCCCCAGAGGATGGGCGGGAGCAGCAGGAAGTGCTGGGCCCACCTGATGCTCAGCAGCGGCCGGGTTTTATGGACCTGCACATCGCACATGGGGCAGTACTTGTTGGTCTCCAGGTAGCGCACGATGCAGGTTTTGCAGACTTGGGGGGTGTGGAGAGAGGAGGAAGAGTCAGAGTCCCCTTTGTAACCCAGGATCAGCCCCCACACTCCCTGCCCGGGTTCAGGTATCCCCTCCTCTCCACCATGTTCCCACAACTCAGGCCCTTTCAAAGACCCAGCGCAGCCCTGTTCTGCAGATGGCAACTGCCCTTTATCCATCCTTGGGGGAGAACAGATGTGTGTGTGTGTGTGAAGCCAGTGTCGAGTACCATGCGGAAGGTGAGTCCCAAGTTCCAAACCCGCTTGTAGAACAAATCAACAGCCAAGCTACTAGATACCTCCCAGTTCCCTGACTCCTAGTCACCAGCCCGTGGTGCACACCAGGGCACTTTGTATTCATGGGGTGCAGCGTCATCCACAGAGACTCAAGGAGGGAATGGAGATTTCAGGTAAAAGTCCCCCAAATGAACTGCTGGGCTGAACCCTGCAGTCTCCTCCCAGGCAGTCTCCCTTTGACCTGGGACCCTCACCAGATACATGGACACGTTTGCTCCTCAAGGCAGAGGCCACCTATCCCAGGAGCAGCCCTCGACCCCAACTCACAGGAATGTAAGCATTCCACGATGGTAGTGGCATCTATGAAGTACCCCCCGCAGAGGGCACACATGAGGTGAGGGTTCAGCTCGGTAATTTTGATCCGTGTGGTCCGATGCATGGTGCTGGGGTGGGGGGGCGTCACCCTGGGGAATAAAACATGGAATCAGGAACCCCGGGATCCAAGAGCCCCTCCCACACTGTACTCTGCCTGCCCCACAGGCAACATCTCTCCCTGGGCCCATGGCCCCCTCCTCTCCCTCCAAAGCCAGACTGGGGTGGTTCTTTCTGACCCCCTCTGAGTGTTCACTGAGGGCTCTGGAGATTCCTGTGACCTTGAACAACAAGCTCAGGTTCTATCTCAGGAGCAGCAGAAAGACTGAAGTTAGACCACAGGAAGCACCACTCAACTCTCCAGAGGATGTGGGGAGGCGGGAAAATGGAAGAGAACAGAGTTTTTAAAAATCTCCCTGATCCCAATCCATATACATACAAGTGAACTCCCTGGGAGCTATGAGGAAACAGCCTCTTGATTGGGTCTTTCTACTCCATCCTACCTTCCTTCCTCCCATCACTGCTCCAGGAAGCCTCCTTCCGTGAGAACACGGGGGGAATGAACACTCTAAGTCTGAAGGGGGCATCCCACCAACTGTCCCTGGGCTCCGGCCTGGCCCCGGAGCAGCTCCTTGGAAACACACCACATGCCGACCACACAGGTTCTAGGCCTGGAGCTCAAGCAGGAAATACCGAGGATGGTCCTTAGGCCCCCAAGGTTGGGAACACACAGCTCCAGCCCAGCCCCAGACTCTGCAGCAACTGCAAAGGGTCTGGGTAAAACAACTGTCACTGCTGCCTCCATAGGGAGGCCACCACGCGCCCTGACGGATGGCCTGCTGCATGGTGCCCCTCCCAGGCACGCTCGGGAATCTCCGCCTGTGGGCACCACCACCCGCCCATCTTCTCCCATCCGCGGCCTGGCCACAAGCTGCCCAGTGACAGGCTATAGGCTGTCAGGGAGGCCTGCTGAAGCCAGGCAGAAAGTTCTGTCCACAGCCCACCAAGCACCCAGCCAGGCCCTGGCTGGGTCCAGGGAGGACAGGCAAAGCCCAGGTCTGGACTAGCTGATGTGCTTACTTCTTAGTTTAGAAATCCAACCTGTAGCCAGCAGCCACGGTACCTCCCTCCTCTTTCCCAGAGGAAAAGCCCATGGGGCGGGGCCTGGGAGGGTAGCCAAACCCCCAGAGCTCTTTTACAACATACATCCTTCTCTCCTTTCCAGAAAGATTTCTAAAGCCAACACATTGGGTTTTCTAGGACCCGAAATTCACAGCTGGGAATCAGCAGTTACTATAGAGACCCCAGGATGAGTTTGGCCAGGACCCAAACAGCCAACAGAGGCTGTCCAGAGACCAAAAGAGAGGGAGAGACACAAAGACCACATGTGGGAGAGACACGGAGCTGCAGGGCAGACAGAGGGGAACACGCAAGCCCAGAGCCAGCATGCATGCAGCGGCCCAGACCTGCCTGAGGAAGGAAAGGGGTCTCCACCCCCTCAGCCAGCCCTCCCTGCATGGGTCCCCTCTTCATAATTATGTAGAAACCTTGCTGGCTACTATACAGTTTGGTTGTTCCCACAGTAACCCCTGGCATGATGCCCAAATATTATTACAACCATCCAGAGGAGGGAACAGACTCCAGGTGGCTAACTCGCTGAGTGTGTATAATATCCATGTGGTGTGTACATGCTGCTGGGCCTCCAAAAGTACTTCGTGTGACTACCTGTCGTGTGTGTGTCTGTGTGTGTGTGTGTATGTATGTGTGTGTGTACACAGCCAAGAAGAAAACTTTGGGGATCTGCTAATGCTGAGGGTCCAGATCAGATTGTGTGTACTTAGTCGCTCAGTTGTGTCTGACTCTTTGTGACCCCATGGACTGTAGCCCACCAGGCTCCTCTGTCCATGGGGATTCTCCAAGCAAGAATACTAGAGTGGATTGCCATGCCCTCCTCCAGGGGATCTTCCCAACCCAGGAATTAAACCCAAGTCTTCCTCACTGCAGGCAGATTCTTTACCATCTGAGCCACAGGGAAGCCCAAGGGTCTAGATTGCAACTGGAAAATCTCATGCCCTTTTCTCTCCCTCTCTCCCACACACACATGTGGGCGCTTCACACTGCCTTAGCCGCCTCATTCACATATTCACTGTGTTTCCAAAACAGATACTTGGCTCTTAAGAACTCCCTTCCAGGGACTTCCCTGGTGGTCCAGTGGTTAAGACTGCACTTCTACCACAGGGGGCGTGAGCTCCATCTCTGATGGGGGAACTACTCGCATGCTGCAAGGCGCAGCCAAAACAAAAAGAGTTCCCATCCTCCCATTCATCCAGGTCCTGCCAGGCCAACTGTGGCCTCAACATGCAGGAGCTCAGTGACGCTCACCCTCTTATTTCTGCAAGCACTTGTGAGAATTCAGACCGAGACTACCGCTCAAGCTCAGTTCTGGATGCATGGGTGAAGGCAAGAGTTGTGGTCCTTACTGAGTGAAATGTTCCTCCCTCTCACTTTAAGAAATGAGCCCCCTTGCCACACTCCCTGCTCCCCTCTCCCATCTCCCATCTCCAGGGGCCTCAGACTGGAGCTGGGGGTGGGGAGAAGCACTGATTGGCTCCTCACCTGGTTGCCATGGTTACCTGCAGGGCCCTGCCAGCAGGTGCCAAGAACAACTGTAAACAGGAGCTCAGTTCCCTCATCCGCCTTGTCTTTCTCCCCCCAAGAGGCCTCAGGGCCCCACACCTGACACCTAGCTCCTCCCCAGCTACAACTGGCTGGACCTCCAGCTCCCATCACCTTAGGGCAGAGCCTAAAAGAGGAAGGAAGAGACAAGTCCCAAGAAGCAGAAAAGGGAGACTGCGCCATTTGCAAGTGCCCTGCGGCGCTTTGGGGGCCAGTTCCAACCACATCCCCACAGTGAACCTGAGCACCGTCTCCCACCCTCAACTGGGGGCCAAGTCCTTCAGTACCGTCTGGCCCCATGATGATGGAACAGTCCTTGCTCCTGGCCCCCAGGTTTCAGCTACAGTGGCAGGAAAGGAGCTTGATCAGCACCCAGGACTCAACCCCAACTCCTCCGTGTCATCCAAGTCTGGCATGAGTCTTTACCCTTTCTCAAAGCCTCCTACTCACTGAACCAACCCCCCGTATCTCCATTCTAACCAGGCTTTTTCTGGAAGCTCCTCTCTAAGTCAGACTTCTTTGTCAGTTTGTGGTTTTTTTTTCTTTTTCCCCTGAGAAATAGCCAATCTTTGATAACCCAGAGATTACCTTCTGCTCCTTCAGATTCTCAGCTATAGGATTCTTTGCTCTGCTTTCCCCCCACATGAAATTCACCCAACTCCCTTACTAGAAAATCTCCAAGTCTTGGGAAGAGTCACTCGGGGTCACATCCAGACATCTAAAACCACAGAAGTGGAAGGGATCTTAGAAAGCATCTTGTCCAGTCCTTTCACTTTACAGATGAAGAAGCCCAGAAAGAGGTGACTTGTCTCAGGTCAAGCGGTCACCCCGTGGCAGTCCTAGGATTAGACACAGCCTGACTCCTATTCCAGTGCTCTTTACAGACTGGCACCCATGCTAGGCTTCCCACTCATTTAAGGAATCAATAAGCCTGGACTGACTCCATCCAGGCAGGCAGAAGGACTACAGGTTCCATCAGAAGACCATTCAGTGAGCCGTCAGGGTCAAAACATAACCATGAGGACACAGTCTCTCTCTGAAGTAGGAAGAGCGGGCAGAGGCTAATGGCCTCACCCAACTTCCCTAATACAGGAGGGAAGCAGGCTCTATGGAAGCTCAGGGAGCCAGAATGTACTGGATCCCAGAAGTCCATCCCTCTCCCAGCCTTGTGGGTTCAGCTGTGGAAGCCTGCGGATTTGTGTGTGTGTGCAGAGAGAGCCGGGGGTGGAGGTATGCCTGGGACATTCAAACTCTGTGTTCCCTGACCCCTGACGCTGAGTGCTCCTCCTGCCAGAAGCATCGAAAGAGTCCTCTAGTCTCCTGAAGCCGGGCTCACTCTACCCTCCCTCCCCTCCCACCTCTCAGCGTCCTAAGATCAAACAAAGACAAATATCCAAAATATACACAGTTACACACTGCCAGATACACACACACACCATATGCACACACAGCCAGACACACCCCCTCCATTTTTCTCTCCCACTCTCAACACACACGGTCAGACACTTGGCCAGACACACACACAGACACACCCCATCACACATAGAGCCAGACCAGAGCCAGGCCCACGCTTGCCAGATGTACAAACCACTCCCACCCACCCCAAGAAGCACACAGTCTGACATCCCTGCCTGAAACCAGATCTACAAACACGCACTAACCTTTTGTGTATCCCCGGTCTACCCAGGGTAAATTATAACATAACTCTTCCAGCAACAAAGGCAGTACGGCTCGCAACCCCCACTTTGGGGGCCAGAGGCGGGAGGAGTGGGGTGGGCATCCAACCTGCACAAAGATGTCACCTCTTCGTGTTCAGGCTCTCTCCATTCCCATGGCAACAGCTCCATCAACCAAGATCTTCCAGGGAAGACCAGGAGCAGCAGAGAGCACCCCCCTCCCAAAAGACTTCAACTTGAACCCCACCCAGCTACTGTCTCTGGATCCCAAGTCCTGAGTCTTACCTCGGGCCTGTTTCCTGCATTATTCCAAAGACAGCTCTAAGACCTCAACCCCCAACTCCAAACCAAGAAACCCCTGGGAAAACCTCCCCACTAGAAAGCTATAACAGAGCTTTCTTTATGCTCCTTCTCCAAGTACTAACACCTTGGAACAGAGTGGAGAGGGGGGAGGAAGAAGAGAAATGAGAGTTTCAGGAACAAACTGCAAGAGGCCCAGAGAAGGAGGCGTAAGAACGGAGTCAAAGACCACCAGGAGACCACCTCCCCACCCCACCCCAGCCTCAGGGAGCCCTGGAGACTAAGGCAGCGCGGCAGGAGAAGCGGGGGGTCTCTGAGAGACAAAGACCAGGAGGAAGCGCGGGGCAACGCCTCCACAATATTTACAGAAAAATTCGCCATCCCCGGGCCTCCTCCCCTACCTCAAGCCATCCCGAGCAATTCTGGGCAGATGGGGGCAGTGGGGGAGGGAGAGAGGCACGCTGGGCTCCCCGTGGAGACAGGGGGGCAGGGCTGTCTACTAGTTGAGGGGTCCCACCCCCTTAGAACTAGAAGCAAGAGGATCTAGGGAGGGGGGGCATCGGGCTACCCAGTGCAAGTGGGGCCAGTCGGCCAAACCCCTCCTGACTCTGCGGGCGATAGGAAATATCGCGATAAATCTTCCCCATCTTCCTTCTACCCCCTCCACCCCGGCTTCCCCAGGAGCCTGGGTCAGACGATCAGAGGCCCCAGTTACCGGGTGGCCGCTCCTACCTTCCCTAGAGCCAAACTTTCAGCGGGGCCCCAAGGAGGGGTGTTCCGGAGAAAGAGGCTCCGCTGAGGTGGTTCGGGGAGGGGGCGGGGCGCCCAGTCCCGGGATTGGGGGGAAAAGGGAGCGACTGGGGGAGGTGCCCGAGAGGACGGCGCCCAGCAGGGAAGAGCGCCCTCCTCCGACCCCGCAACGATCGAAAAGCTCGTCCCCTTCCTCCCGGCTTCGAAGTCCTCGCGCGTCCACGACGCCTCAGTGCCCACGGAAGAAACCGAGAGTGACCCCTCCCCAGACCGAAAGGAGTACTGGGGGAGAGTCAGGGGCTGCTCTAACTCGTGGGGAGGGCTAGGGGGGCAGAGATCCGCCCCAGCGCGGAGCCCCAAAGCCCCGCGGTTGCCTCGGACCCTCCCCCTCGCTACCTAGGGAGCAGGGTCTAGGGGGGCTGCAGCACAAAGAGGTGGTGGTCGAGGAGACGCCAAATCGTTAAAAGGGGGAACCCACTTCGGCCATCTTGGAAGGGAGGAAAAGGAAAAGGGGAGAGAAAAAAGGGAGAAAGAAAGGCGGACGGGGCGAGCTCGGAGAGGGGCCGGCGGGGGTGGGGCGGAGACGCGAGACCAGGCCGGGCTCAGAGCCTCCCCCGGCAGGGGTTTGTAAAGAAGGATGTGCCGGCCCGCGTCCCAGCCCCCAGATGGTTACAGGGTCGGAGAAGGAGAGGAGAGGGGAGACTGCGTCCGCTTACCTGGGTTCGGGGTCCGGTGGGTCTCGGGGAGGGGGGGATGGGAGGGAGGGAGGGAAGGGAGGGGAGGGGGGCCGCAGCCGTGTCGCTCGCTCGGGCGGCGGGAGGGGAGAAACCTATGGTAAGAAAGGAGTTTGTGAAAGCGCTTTGGGGTGGGAGGGAGAGAGGGGAGGGGAGGGGACGGAGGGGGGAGGGGAGGGACCGGGACTCGGAGGGGGGGGCACAAAATGGCTTTTTTCCTCCAGACAAGAGTAGGTCCCGCCCACTACTCACCCACGTGACCTCATTCCTTCAGGGTGTTTGCGGAGAAGGGAAGAGGAGGTGGGGGAGAGGCTAACGCGGCTGCCCCCCCCCACGCGGTGCCGGGCCCCCCAAAACTAGACTACGACCTCACTCTTTTCAACAGCCCCTGACCCTGGAGGATGAATTCTCTTCTCTGTCACCCTCCTCAACTAACCTCTGTCCCCAAAATATGTGTGCGCACCCCTTTCCCCCAGACCCTGCGGTCCTCGCCCCTAGCTGGGGCGCCTGGAAACTGGTGAGATGAGGACTCGACTGAAATGTGACTCGCTCTGCAGTCCTCCACGTCTCGGCCTCGACCAAAGGGCGCTGTGCTCGGGCGGGGGACGCGACGCCTCTGGCCACGCGTCCGGGTTATTTTCATTCACTCTAAGTGACACTCCCTTGAAATTAATAACTGCATGAGTGAGAACGAGCGACTCCTTCCCACCCCCTGACCCCCTCGGCCGCCCGATCACCAGCTCTAAAACGCTGCGTCTGGGACCCAACCCGGCCGCTTCGGGGGCGCCAACTGCCGGGAGGACGGAGGCAGAGGCCTGGGGGCCCGTCTCGCGGCCGGGGCTCGTTTGCTGTGGTGGAGGCTGGCGCCTAGGTGTGCTTGGGCGAAGAACGGGACGCAACCTGGGCCGGGAGGCAAGCTGAGGGCAGCAGCTTAGGCTCCGGGCCCGGGACACAATAATCTGGCCGAAGGCGAGAGACCCGAATGCATTCGAAAACGGGGCGCCGGGGCTCGGAAGTGGGCCCGCGCTTTTTCTCTGCGGGGCACTGATTCCCGCATTTTTCGCCCGCACGCCGATTGCGCTCTGAGCTCTGCACTATTGGTGCGCCTCGCTCGCCCTGGCGAGCGCAAAGGCCGCTGGTGCCCGCCAACTCCGACCGTCGTTCCGGGCTTCGGTCTCCAGTGGCTCCTGCCGGGAGGAGAGAACTAGCAGGGAGCTTGGAAGAGCTAGGAGCAGCAGCTGAGGCCGGAGCCGGGGAAGCCGATCGATATTACTTTATGGAGACTACGGTGGGCCCACCTCATTAGGACGGTCGATTTGCGTATTCGTTATTCAGGATTTATTAGGGATGGTCATTATGTCAGTCGCTCCAAAGAGCTCGATTACTCGGCCAGAAGCGCCATTAAGCGCACTGGCGGTGGGTGGCTCAAGTTAGGAAATTAGGAAACGAAATTTTCAGCACGGATCGGACCCGCCTGCCTCTTCCTCCTTCCCTCCTCTTTGGCAGTCCAGGCAGATCGGAAGCTGAGGCCCCCGGACTGAATGCTTTCACCCTTTGGCTAGTGACCAGGAGACCTGTGGACACTGGCCTCCAAGTGATCCCAGCTTTAGCCTTTGGCCCACACCCACCGAGTGGGGACGGGGGTGGGGGTGAAGAGGAAGGGCTGGAGAGATTTCCGCCCGGGGGGGGGGGGGGTGGTCTGACTACCCTTGGGAGTAGGGTCAGGGGAGGATTCGATCACCTGCTGTCCTCTCGCTCCTCGTGCTGGGAGACCGAGAGTTCCCGCCCTTCACTGAAAGGGGGCTCTTGGCGTGGACACGCCCACTGTCCCTAGGGCAGGTGTGTTGCGGGCATCGTGGACTCTGCCCGGGAAGACTCGGGAATCCTCTTCAGTCCCCCAGTCACCCTGCTGGAAGGGAGAGCAGCTGGGGCTCTTGATCTGCGACTCCTTTCAAGCTAAAAGATCCCCGGCGAGAGAAACCTGTAGGGGCTTCGCGAAGGTCTCTGTCTCACCCATGATCCACAGGGGGCACTCAGGGGCTGCCTGGATGAGGGTGGGAGGCTATCAGCTAAGGGGAAGTAGGCTGATGTCCCTCTGAGTCCCCACTGCGGTCCTTTAATCCTGGAGTGCTGCCGGAGGGTGCCACCGTGCTCATTGGGAATCGGTTCACTGGTTCCTCAGATAGTTATTAAGCAACAGTCACAAACAAACCACAAGACAAGAAGCATGCTGAAGCCCCCACTACTACTGCAACTTCATCGTAGTCACTTCAGTCACTTTCCAGTCCCCACATCCCTGGCCTCTCTGGCTTATCGGGGGAACCTTCTGACCAAACCCTTCTCAATTCTGAAGTTCTCTGGTTTCCCAGCCAAAAAGCACCTGTCACGTGCCGCTGTCAAATATTGCACTAAGCACAGGGGACGTAAAGCTGATGAGCCCGGCTTATGCCCCCACAGGGCACTCACAGAGCAGTGGGGGCAAGCTGGAGGGTTACATAGCCTGTCCCGTTAGCTTCTGTGGGCACTGTGTATCCCTCGGGTTTGCTGCTACCACTTACCACTCCCATTCCTTCCCTCCCCCTGTAAGGGTGGATGAGCAGTGAAGAAGGCTTTCAAAAGAGGCCTCCTCTGAGCCCAACCTTGAGGAGAGATCAAATGTGGAAGGGAACTGCTTGAGAGAGCGCCTCCTAAAAGCAAGCCGAGTCTGCCACTCCCAGCCCAGGGATGCATCTCTGGCAGACATGAGGTGCCAAAGCTTCCCCTCGATTGTGTTAGTTGTAGTATATCAGGAGGTCACCTAGCTGACAGACTCTTCACCAGAAGAGTCACTGTCTGTCATAGACCAAAAGCTTCCGGAGGGCAGAAACTCGGGAATCTAGGTAATTATTTCCAGCACATATACTAAGAGATACTGTGGTGGTAAGATCTGGAAGAGGATGACAATGTTAGGCGAGTGCAGCTCCTCTAGACATTTTATGACTATCTTTACCTCTGTGCTCTTTAACTCCTCTCTCCCCAAAACAATGTCCTTAGATTCTGCTTCTATTTCCCCGTCTTCTTCCCCACATCTCTGTATTTCTAGAAAAAGAACCTGTTTTGTTGTTGTCCAACTCCTTTTTCTCGTGCTTCTCGTATTGAGCCTCTTTTCCCTTTTTCCATTTTCCCCAGGGCTTCCTTCCACTACGCCTATTTGTCATGTCTCCTCTTTCTCTCTGCGTATATCTCAGCTGTGTTCTCCCTTTCTCACCTTTCTCTTCATCCCTCAATTTGTCACTGCCTTTGTCTCTCGCGCTATTTTCTTCCTTTCCAAATGTAACATTTCGAGATTGTAACATCAATAGAGGCAGACAGTGGAAAACTGACCGATCTCCACTGCAAATTCATTCTCTTAACGAAAAATGCAACCTGAAACGTGTTGCACGGTGAGACAAAAACCTGTTTTGGCTTTTCCGGCAATCCAATTTGGGGGCGGGGTTGGAGGTAGGTGGCGGAGGGAAGTGCGGTAGAAATCCTGTCATTCACTGAACAACAACGAATTTTCAATCACAATGACCCCCTGATTACCTATAGAAAAAGCTTTGTCTCTGCTATTTCGATACAAAATTTGGCTTTACAGCGGTTGACTGAATAATGCCTTTAGATTTTCCTTTTTAATGGTGGGAAAAAGGAGACGTCCCTGGGTGGGCTCGAACCACCAACCTTTCGGTTAACAGCCGAACGCGCTAACCGATTGCGCCACAGAGACTGTGATAACTGCGGCAGTGGCGGTGAGCCGAGTCAATGGGCGTGAGCCTGCGACACCGGAAGACTCAGAACAAATTCCATTACGGGACGAAAGAAGTCAGACCCAAGGGAGAAAGGGAAGGTCTCGATCTAGGGGTGGGAGCAGGCGGGACGTGCAGCCTCCCCTGCATTGGCTCGAGGGTGGCTGGGGCTGGCGAAATTGTAGCCTGCTTTCTCTGGATCTTAGACTTGGGGAAGTCCGGAACGTTCTTCTTCAGGGTGATCTGATAATGAGGCTTCGTGAAGTCGACCTGCAGCTTCCAAATGCCCCCTTTGCAGCCCAACCCCTGCAGCCGCAGAATATCTGCGACGCCCTGCCAGCGCCCCCTCCAACAGTAAATAGGCACTTTAGGGGCGCCCCCCAAATACCGGACACAGTTCTAGTTCGGTGCATGTCCAGAGCCTAGCATGGTGCCTGGCATACAACAGGTGTAAGGATTTCTGGAGTGAATAAATGAAACAAGCTTCAAGAGTAGTATCCCCAACCGCACAGCGTGCCCTTAACCAACCCGGTTGCCCTTTACTAGAGTCAAAGCCCTTTATTTCGGGTTTCACCAGCCCACGTGGACGGAGGTTCCGGCCGGCGTCTCTGGCTTCCAGAGACTGGGTCCACCACTATCCCAGCTTGCACCGCGACGCCGAGCTCTTCCGCACTCACAGTGACTTTTCACTTTGCGCTTTCCTTACCTAGGTTTTGGCTTCTCAACCAAACTCCTGTACTGGTGACTGACAAAGACGCACAGCCAATAGAAAATCAAAATGTTCCGGAAGGGTCGGCCTCTCAGCCAATAGAGAGAAAGCAGCGAGGGTGGTTGCGTAGTGAGGCCCTTAGCAGGTTTGCTGGAATTGTGGCGATTGGAGGTCCTAACACGCCGCAATCATGGTGAGACAGGGAGCAAAGAAAAGGGACTTGGGGTAGGGATAGAGGAATGGGGAGGGGAGGTCATGGGAAGTTTGGGAGGTCGAGAGGCCTGGTGGTCGATTGAAGGAAGCCACTTCAGTTTGAAGGGGGAGCGAACCTTGGTGAGGACAGCGGCGGGAAATGGGGCTCCTTTAAGCCTCACAGCGCTAATCTCAGAGCTGGAGTTCAGTGTATCCAGGAGCCTCCAGAGTGGAGGACGGTGCGTAGAGGATCCTGCGAATCAGGGGCTGCGCCGGGTGCTATGGCCTTTTTTGCCCCTCGAGCTGAGTCCCTCCGCTCTGTTTGCTTCAGTCTATTATGTCCTATAACGGAGGGGCCGTCATGGCCATGAAGGGGAAGAACTGTGTGGCCATCGCTGCTGACAGGCGCTTCGGGATCCAGGCCCAGATGGTGACCACGGACTTCCAGAAGATCTTTCCCATGGGCGACCGACTGTACATCGGCCTGGCGGGTCTTGCCACCGACGTCCAGACTGTGTAAGTGTCGGGAGTTCCCACCCACACCCACGCTTCTTGGACTAGCCTTGCCTAGCGGGATGAGTGGCCAGGGTGTCAGTCTTCCACTGAACACCACCAGTGAATCTGAGACTTTGTCGAACACTGTTAACGGTAGAGTGGATCCTAACTAGGTTAGCATTTACTCGGAGCCAGATACTGTGGAAAGCACCTTATCTTCGTGGACTTTAATCCTCTTAAGGACATACATCACCATGTTGCTCTCCCATTTTGCAGATGAGGAAACAAGGTATCAGAGAGTCTTACTGCTCAAGTTGTAAGCTAATGAATGACTCCCAGGATCCCAATTTCTGAGGCCAAAGCTCATGCTCAATCCCTAAAGAACTACAAGTGGTCTAGTTGGGAGACAAGGCAGGCATATCGAAAGATAATTAATCCATAATGAGCTGGTGCATATTAACTGCTAGAGTAGCTATTTAGGTGACAGTGACTTTGTGAGAGAAAGGAGAATTGGGGAGATGAAATAAGGATTCTGTGAGGTGTGAGGGCTGTGGTCATAACGGGGTGGTGTGGTGGGAAAGGAAAAGAAGGCATTTCTGAGAGTTGTTGCTGACTTACCTCAGTGGCTACTTGGATATTGTGAGACCAAAGAGTTGTGCATTGAGGTTGGGGTTCATGTCTTTTTTATCTGTTAAGTCTCTAGTTTAGTACTTGACATGTAGGCAATCCAGAAATGTTTCAAAGATGATTTTTGTTTTGAGCATGTTTACTGAAATTGAGAAGACTAGTTTTAGGGGAAAGGTGATGACTTTGATACCAATTTTGAAGTGACAAGCCAAGCCAAGTAGAAACATTCTGTGAGCAGTTGAGGTCTTGAGATTATATCTCAGGGCTGGATAGGCTTTGGTGATCTGTTAAATCTATGGGAACAGATTACAGAGAGACAAAATGTATAGAGGGAAAAAATAAGTGACAACTCAAGAGCTGAACTGTATATTCAGTAGTGGGGTAAGAAGAGAGACAAGAGGAAAAGAGTCAGGGTCAAAGTTTCAAGAGGGAAGATGGGGTTACAGGTGGCCTAAGAAGCAGCACTTCTTGGACATAGTTCTTAGAAGATTGATAATTCCTGATGTGATATTTTTGAATTGTGGTGCTAGAGAAGACTCTTGAGAGTCCCTTGAACTTCAAGGAGATCAAACCAGTTGATCCTAAAGGAGATCAACCCTGAATATTCATTAGAAGGACTGATACTAAAGCTGAAGCTCCAATACTTTGGTCACCTGATGCGAAGGGCTGACTCATTAGAAAAGACCCTGATGCTGGGAAAGATTGAAGGCAAAAGGAGAAGAGGGCAGCAGAGGATGAGATGGTTAGTTAGCGTCACTGACTCTATGGACATGAATTTGAGCAAACTCCAGGGGATAGTAAGGGACAGGGAAGCCTGGCGTGCTGCAGTCCATGGGGTCACAAAGAGTTGGATACAACTTAGCGACTGAACAACAACAACAGATGTGGATGGGAGCTTGTCAGTAATTTTTTTCTCTCATTTCCTTTAAACCTTCCTAAAGTCTCAATAATATATATAACTTGGATATTCTTCCTGAGATCTGAACCAACCAGTTCTTTTATCCCAGTGCTGGTGGAATCGGAGAATGATGGCTTAGTGTTCCTGTCACTGTGAGGCCCCCATCAGTCTTCCTGTCTCCAATCACAGCTGTTCCCCTCACACTATTTTCTTTTCTTCAGGAGGCTTCTCTCACCAAGTTTGCATGTTTGTGGGCAGTCATTGCTAATTTTGCTGGGCCTCCTTTTCCTCGATGACGCTTAGGCTTGTGTCTTTCTTCTGGTGTCCTGTGACTCAGTGCTCCGCTTCCAGCAGTCTTGTCACTGGTCTGCTCCCTGCAGGGCCTAGCCTTGGGCTCTGCGAGGGCACTGGAGGAGGCGTGGCCTCTTTTCTTAGGTGTCTTTCAGTCTATTAGTGCAGCTGCTGCTGTTTATTAACACTCATACATTATCTTACTGCCAAATGACTTACTTTGTCCCCATCTTAGGAATGGAAAAATTAAGTGGGAAGAGGAAGACTTAGCCCAAGTCAGCTCTCTCAGTTTACTGCTCTTTCTACTGTAAGCTGCCATCACTATGTCTGCATTCAGGCTTTTAGGCTCCTGTCCAGAGTGTGCTGTATAAACTATTCCTCAAAAAAGTGTGTGGGGGGGTTGGGAATCCGCTTCTTTACTCCCCTTTTCTCACCTCAAAAAAAGAATGAGGAAAAAGGTTAGCAGAGTGGCATGTTTACAGGTAGAAGTGTTGGACAAAACCTCAAAGTGGGCATGAGGCTGGACTTCGGGTAAGAAAATCACTGGGAGATGGGGAGGAGTCTCTTGGCAGGTTTGGGATTGTGTGTCTCCTTAGGCACCTCCTGACCTCCATGAGGTGGACACAGGGGACATTCAGCAATTACTTGCTAACACACTCTGTCCTTCTACCACAGTGCCCAGCGCCTCAAGTTCCGGCTGAACCTGTATGAGCTGAAGGAAGGCCGGCAGATCAAACCTTACACCCTCATGAGCATGGTGGCCAACCTCTTGTACGAGAAACGGTGAGTAGAAGTGTAGCCTGGTACTTGGGGAACATACCTAGGAAGGAAATTCCCCCTGGCTGACTCATGTCTTATTTGTAGGACATTTGTATCCTTATTTTGGGGGGTATGTTTTCTCTGGGCCTAACAATCAAATAAGAAAGAAAAAGGGCTACTTCAGAAGTAGGCAGGGAATGCAAACAGCAAATAAACTTGCTCCCAGGCAACAAAATTAATGCTACCAAAATGTGCCCAGGAGTCTACCAGCCAGGAGCCACCCTTACCCCAGAGTTCATTCTGTTGTGATCATTAGATTCTCTGGAATACATGGAATCTAGGAATTGGGTATGTTAATTTTTGACATTTGGGAACTTTATGGTGAGACAAGAAGGGGCCCCTAATTGTAGAATTCAGTCCAGAAGTTGTGATGAAATTGAAGGGAGAGCCTGTAGATACTTTCCCCATCCATCTCTGGGCAAAACTGGGTGGTAAGAAGATGAGTTGAGCTCTTTTTTTCTTTCTTATTTATTTTTTTAAACTTTTTATTTTGAAATAATTTTTGACTTTATAGAAAAGTTACAAAAGTACTCTTTAGCTTTAAAACTAAAATTTTGCCATTTCCATATGTGGAGCAATATTGTTGCCTTTTTACTATTGAAAAATAGAGTTACTGTTTTTTGGTTGATGTTAATATTCTTAGCTATGAATTGTCTGACATATGTAATAACCATGTTTCTAAAAATCCCAAATTGAGAAAGGCTTAACAAAAGATTTTGAAAAACTATTTTATGGGGGTAGGCAGGGAGAGGTGTTTCTTTTGTTTTGTTTTGTAAATTTAATTGAGGTGTAATTGATTTATAATATTGTATTAGTTTCAGATATGGGGGGAAATCTTACAGAGTTATACAGATTACCTCACATTTAGGTTCCATATATTTAATGGCTCATGTTTACTCATAATAAAAATATGAGACATTGAAGCTGACCTGGAAAATTCTAGATTCTTAGCTACTGTAACCAGGCTTTCTGTACAAGTCCAACTGAAGTCATTGATTTTTCAGCAGGATAGGCAAATGCAATGATTTGCAAAATTGAGCCATGTACAGACTCTTTTTAAAGTAAAAAACTTCTCATGGATCCCAGAGAATCCATTCAGGCACCTCTGTGAAACACTGCCAATAAAAAATAAACACTAACCTTCAGGTGGTACCTTGGCATCAACATGACTGGAAGTATAAACACAGGCCCTGAGTTGTGTTGTTGTATTTAGTTTTAAGGTTGTTACCCAGATAATTCAGGACATTCTTATTTAACTTTATTTTCAGTTTATTGAGAGGAAAATACAAAATTAATTTCTTAGAGAAATTTGATATCTCGGAATCTGTTTGAGAAATACCAGATCAAAGTGCACTGCTTCGACCTCTTCCTCTACCTAACAATTATTTTTTTTTATTTAGAATTATTTTTTACAAAGTTGTACCTTAAGATCATGCCCATGGGTATTACTGAGAACTGATATAAGACATGAATAATGTCTGTTTACTTACTGTTTCTGTTGAGGATAGTGGCCATTACTTTTTGAGTATTTCCTATATAAAGATCCCTATGATGACCCAGGACTATGACATCCCTGCTCAGCCTAAAGAAGTTGGAGCAGTCATCACCCCTTTTCCCGGTGACCTGAGTCCCCATGGCCTGAGATGGGGCTAGATAGTCAGTCAGTCACAAGCAGGGTGTTAAGGGGCCAAAGATTTGACCCATAAATAAAAAGAGTGGGGATTGTGGAGCCCTATACCAAGGTCACAGATGTGGGGCCCTGTACCAAGGTCATCTCTGGAACTGACTAAGCCCCATAACAGCTGTTGCCTTGAGACCCCCTGACCTAAACCAGCCAACTCCCTGACTCCCTATTAGGTAAAATACCCACACTATAGCACCCTAACCAGTCATCTAATGCCACCCTTCCGGCAGGAAGTTTCTTTGTCTTTGAGACTATAAAAATTGGCTACTAGCCCACAAAAGGGGTCAGCTCTCCCTTGAGCTGGCCCGGTGTTCTAACAATGTCTCCTGCCAAATCAACTGTATTTTCCTCTCAAAATAATAAATGAAGATCTCTTAAGATAGATTCTTCTCAGATCTCAAGGTCTAGAACAAGTTTCTGATGAGCTGTTATTTCCTGATGGCGGACAATGACAATAATCCACCTCACTGAGTATTTTTTTTGCTTTGCCTGCTGGGAGACTCAGAACAAAACTTTGTGTTTAGTTTGAGTGTCTTGTATTGTTTGGGGGGGGGGGGTTTGTTGGTGGTGGTGCATAGGAAGACCTTTTTTTAATGAACTGATTTACACTGTTTTGTTGGTTTCTAGTAGCACAAAGTGATTTAGTTTTATATATATATATACATATTCTTTTCCATGATGGTTTTTTTTACAAGGGCCTCCCTGATAGCTCAGTTGGTAAAGAATCCGTCTGCAATGCAGGAGACCCCGGTTTGATTCCTGGATTGGAAAGATCCGCTGGAGAAGGGATAGGCTACCCTCTCCAGTATTATTGGGCTTCCCTTGTGGCTCAGCTGGTAAAGAATCTGCCTGCAATGCAGGAGACCGGGGTTCGATCCCTGGGCTGGGAAAATCCCCTGGAGAAGGGCAAGGCTACCACTTCAGTATTCTGGCCTGGAGAATTCCGTGGACTGTGTAGTCCATGGAGTTGCAAAGAGTCAGACATGACTGAGCAACTTTCACTTCACGTGTTTTTTTGTTTTTACAGGATATTGAATAACCATTATATTTACAAGACATTGAACGTAATGCTGTAGAGCAGGACCGTGTTTACCTATTTCATATATAGTATCTGCTAACCCAAACTCTTAATTTATCCCTCCCCACTCCCTTTCCCCTGTGGTAACTGTAAGTTTGTTTTCTGTGTCTATGAGTCTGTTTCTGTTTCACAAAGAAGTTTGTGTCATATTTTAGGTTCCACATAAGTGATACTATATAGTATTTCTTACTTCACTTAGTATGATAATCTCTAGGTCCATCCATGTTATTGCAAACGGCTTATATTTTTGTGGCTCAGTTTTATTTTCAGTGTTTTTCTACAAACTGCTTGAAATCTTTTTTTGAAAGGAGTGAAGGTATAGGTGTATAAATAGAAGACTGAATGGTGATAGGACCTGGATGAGGATAGGGAAGAATAGGTTAAAAAAAAAAAAAAAAAAAAATTCCCAAAGAAAGAAAGAGGAAGAGAGGGTCAGTGGTGAGGGAATATGAAGGTAAGAGTCAGAGAAAAGAAGAAAAAGTCTTAGAGCATTTATAGATGGCAAGAGAGGAGGGGAAGGGGGATTTGGATCTGGGCCAGGGCCTTGTCTGTATAGACTAAACAGGAAAGGAAATGCTTTTGAGTGCCATTTTCTCTCTCTGCTCCTGGTCCCACAGGTTTGGGCCCTACTACACGGAGCCGGTCATTGCCGGATTGGACCCGAAGACCTTTAAGCCTTTCATTTGCTCTCTAGACCTTATTGGCTGCCCCATGGTGACCGATGACTTTGTAGTCAGTGGTACCTGCACTGAACAAATGTACGGGATGTGCGAGTCCCTCTGGGAGCCCAACATGGTGAGTTGTTGGCGTGGAGTGGGGCTGAGTTCTGAGGTGCCCACTCCTTGACCATCAGGGGAAAATGTGTTTACCTGACTGGTAATGAGGAGAATCCCTGAAGGAAATGGTAACCCACCCCAGTATTCTTGCCTTTGAAATCCCATGGACAGATCAGCCTGACGGGCTACAGTCCATGGGGTCGCAAAACAACAACAATGGGGAGAATGGTGCGGGCAGGAGAGAAAGTCACAGCTGTTGAGCCTTGGAATGGTGTCCAGAAACTTCATCTGCCAGAGCCTTGGCTCCCAGAGAGAGCACCTTCTGTGAGGAGACCTCAGTCAGATATTTGCTACAGCGACAAATAATTCCTCATTGGGGTTTATGGGGTTCTCACATCCATTCACTGAATAAACATTTAACAGGGTGTAGGATTATTTAGAGGCAGCTCAGCAGAATGGGCTGTGGAGCCAGGTTGTCTGGGTTGGGAACCCAGATCCACCTACCATCTAAATTAGTTATGTTCTTGGGTAAGTCACTTTACTTCTCTATGCCTCCACTTCCTCAGCTGTAAAGCAGGGATAATAGTAGAACCTGTCTTACGAGTGGTGGTGTGAGGAAATGGCCTGGAAAGATGGGAGCAGTGCCTGACAGGGAGGGTTAACTGGTGTGCCAGTTCTGCCAGGCTCCAGGGAAACCAGGAAGTCCATCCTCAAGGGCCCTTTGCAGCCAGTGAAGCCAGACAGACACCCAGTTATCTGTTAAAATGAAGTTGACTAGGAAGAGGAGGAAAGGAAGGACCTGGTTGGCAGAAGGAACAGCCTGTGCAAAGGTCAGAGGTTCAGGAGGGGCCTGGGGAGTGGAGTGACTAGAGAGAGCTTGCTGTGGTTGCTGGAGTGTGGGCAGAATGTGGGCTAGAGAAAGGCAGAGCCTGAGGTTAGAATGAGACTTGCAAATGCCTTGGATGGCATGCCAAGGAATTGGCACTTTTTTCTTTTGACATGGTGTCTAAGGTAGTAAGAGACCCTAGGAGCCGGAGGCCTGCAGGTTGGTGTGGTGGGCTGTTGGCACCTGCAGGAGGTGCTGAGGTCCTGAGCAAAGAAAGTGGCATTGGGGGAGCAGGGCAGCCAGAGTCTAGAGGATTTGGTCCCTTAAAACAGAAGTGAGAATGGTGGAGATGCTGAGGCTACTTGAGTTTTCTAGCTAAGCCAACCAAGATAGAGGATGTAGAGGACGGAAGAGGTTTGGCAGGAAATGGTTCCATGATTGGACAGGCTAGGTTCTGCTGCACTTTGGAGCCATGTGGGAGGAGAGGTCATCATACAGCTGGTGAGGCACAGAGGAGCGGTGGGGACTGTTCTCCCCATTTTACAGAAGAGGGATTGAGGCTTTGTGGAGGGACACTGACCTGCTCAAGGTCACACTGCTGGTTAGCGGAGGAGGTTCAGGGCCTCAACTTTACCTTACGTAACCCTGCTTCCTTCTGAGAAGGGGCTGAGAGGGCTTCTCGCACCCAGGGTACTATCCCTCCAGACACAGGAGGTGCCTGAGCTGGGCACCTTGAGCTTAGAGAAAAGAGAATTAAGGAGCCAGACCAAGTGAAGGTCTGAGGTTCTGGGGATTGAAAGGCTGCTACTCTGTTGGCAGGATCCAGAACACCTGTTTGAAACCATCTCACAAGCCATGCTGAATGCTGTGGACAGGGATGCGGTGTCAGGCATGGGAGTCATTGTCCACATCATGTGAGTATGCGTTGGGAGAAGTCTGGGAGCTTTGCAGACATGTGCCTCTCCCCTCTTGCACAAATAGCCCATCTTCCCAGCCCCCAAGTCAGGTGTGAAATAAGAAAGGTTCTTGCAGCAGGCACCAGATAGTGGATATCCGTGCTTCCTAAGGGTGGCAGCTGGGAGCCTACCTGGATTCCCTTCCCCCAACCTCTGTCCAGTGAGGCTCCCTGGCCCCAAGTCGCCTCCTCTTGCTCACAGTAGACATTTCTTGCCTTCCTGAACAATGTTCCCAAAATCTCAGGGACCTGTGCAGAGCTCCTGCAGATTGATCAGAATACATCCTGGGTCCCTCCTCTCCTCTCCCCCAGCATGGAAGCCACACCTGTGTGGTGTACCGAGTTCAGTGACCACCTTCCAAGCCCCTAGCCCGAGTCCTGCCACCCTTTCCCTCTTGTTTGGGGCTGTCACCAGGAATCTGACTAGCTAAAGTCAAAGGTACCCTCCCGACAGCTTTCCTTGGAAAGTATCCCAGAATAAGGGTCCCATTTGGACCCTTTTGTTAGGGGATGACCTGCTTAATTACCGTGAAAAACAGATTAGGGCTGATACTGAGAATTTATAGTCACTGAAGTGAAACCCTCATACCTGCTTCCTCAGTTCCTTGTTCTCCAGGCTGGGGGAGCCCTTGCCTTGCTCTGGAGTGCTTCACACTCCAGCCTTGAGTCATCCCAGCTCTTGATGGCTTCACCTGCAGAAATGTCTCCATTTTCTCCTTCCTCACCACAGGCCAGGGGAACAAGCTGATGTTAGTGTAGCATGGGCAAAACAGCTAACCCGAGTTAGGACAGCTGCTTGCTGTAGTTTGTTCTGTAGTCTCGTGGATTTAGATGTTCTGTGACTTTCTCCCCCTGCAGTGAGAAGGACAAGATCACCACGAGGACACTGAAGGCCCGCATGGACTAACTGTTTTCAGAGTCTTTTTTTTTTTTTAATAAAAGATTTTCTTTCACTCCTGCTTCTTTGAGTGTTTTACCACAGAGCTCTGTCCCCAGCTGGGCAGTTACAAATAGCTACTTGGGGTACAGCTTAGCCCTCAGGTGTTCTTGACTTGCAGCGTGCTCTACTGTCCACCAGTGGGAATGGTATCTACAGATCACTTGTGGGGCACCTGCTGTGCTGGAACCTGCACAAGGTGCTTTATGTTCTAGAATTCAATCATCATATTGATTCAAGGTAATATACGTTTTTTTCCTTGTTTACTGACAGTTAAATAACTTGTCCAAGGCCACTTTGTGGCAGACCAAAGGTGTAAGCCCATGTTCCATTTGACTCCAAAGCCTAGAAACCTTTATACTCAACTCTTGGAAAACCCTTAAATATTCTTTGTTTCAGGTAGAAATTTGGCCATGTATCCATAAGTAATATCCTTACACAGTAGTGTTTCT
Organism: Bubalus bubalis; assembly: GCF_019923935.1. Classification (NCBI taxonomy): domain Eukaryota; kingdom Metazoa; phylum Chordata; class Mammalia; order Artiodactyla; family Bovidae; genus Bubalus; species Bubalus bubalis. The sequence continues at coordinate 23,721,535 of NC_059159.1, read as the reverse complement.
TAATCTTGGCTACTTGTTAGTCACCTAGGGTACTTCCAAAACACAGGTATTTTGATCCCTGATTTATTTGGCCTTTTACAGGGGCCTGACACCTGTTTTTCCCAAAACTTCCCCAAATGATTCCAGCTTGCAACCTGTTGCAGATCCCCTAATAAGCAAGTAGTTCCTAAACTCTAGCTTCCATTATAATCATCAGGAGGGCTTGATAAAGCAGTTTCTAGTCCCAAGCTGCAGAGGACCCTGAGGATTTATAAGTTCCTAGGTGTGGTCCTGGACCACACTCTTGAGAACCACTAGATTATAAGCTAAAAGTCTAGGTGGAGAACTGGAGGCATGTAGAAGTGACTTGTTAAAAGTCAACATAGCTAGTCAAGGGAGAGCTGGGACAGATGTGTGGCTTCCACCAAGTGCTGGCTCTATGCACTGGGGAAGCGTGGGCAGTTTGTCCATTCCTCTGAGAGGGCAAGGGTGAGGGTAAAGGTGGTCGACAGGTGGACCCTCCAGGGCCTGTGCCCCTGCAGATGTACATGCTAAGTTGCTTCAGTCATGTCTGACTCTGTGACCCTATGGACTGTAGCCCGCCTGGAAGCTCTGTCCATGGGATTCTCCAAGCAAGGATACTGAAGTGGTTGCCATTGCCACCTCAGGGGATCTTCCAAACCCACCTACTGAATCCATGTCTCTTAAGCACCACCTTAGTCACTGCTTATTAACAGCATTTGAAAATGAGTGACCAAAGGTCCTGACTTACTCAAACTCAAGCCCAGATTTAGCCCAAGCAGTCCCTGAAACTGAGACCAAAACCTTCTAATTAGGAAAAAGATAAAAGGATTATTTCCAAAGGACTCACATATAACAGGTGTGTACACAAAGCTTTTTTGAGTTTTATTTTTTTCCCCGGGTTGGAGATTCATCTTCTAACATGCATGCATCTTAAAACAGTAACAGGGTCTCGAATTGTTCCGAGCAGACATTAGACAAGCACAGGGGTTTGAAAATTCCTATTTAAAAAAATGGAAATTGCAGTGGGAAATTGAGAAGTCACACACGTGGTAGGGTGGTAGTTTATCCTGCTCCCCCAAAAGCTGAATCTAAACTTCACATTTTTTTTACTACAATGACCTGACCTGATGCTTGGGTGTGCTGAGTGGCACCAGGCCCTACCCCCAAAGGCTATTGGTTCCCACTTCCTCCCAAAATGGCTCTGAGCAAGGAGAAGGGACTCCTCTGGAAGTTTCCTCCCCCAGCCTCCAAAGGATTGCCAGGGACAGCCAGGTCTCCTCTTCCCTTTGGAGACACTTTTTGTAAGTGTCACATTTCAGAAGGCCAGGGCTAGATTTGGGGGCAGTTTGAATGTTTTCCCTTTGATTCCTGTGCTCAGGTTGGAGCCCCCTCCCCACATTTCTGCCAGAAAGATGTGGGGTCCCTGGAACTGGGGGAGCCACAGGTCTAAGGCCAGAGCCTTTTAAGGGTGGTTTTAAACACACCGTCCCTTCTGGCCCCTAACATTTGAGTAGCTCAAATGCTGGGTATTGCTGAAATTTTCTCTTCAACTTGATAAAAAGACAATTAGAGGAGGGTGGGATTGGCTACTGAGAAAAGTCCTGGGTCTTTGGTCCACCTCTCTGGGCAGACCCTGGCAGACTGTGAAGAGGGGAAAGTAGGGCAGGAGCATGTAGTCCCAAGCCCTGAGCACTACCAGGGAACCTGTGTGAGGCCTAAACAGGCAAGAGGAACGCAAGGAGGAAGAGGGAGCAGGGAGGATAAGCTGCCTGTAGTGGGGACCTACGGAGTGCCACTCAGCCACAGGGGCGACTTGTAGCACGTGCCACAGACCAGTAACCCCTGAGCTAAATAAGGAGACATCGAGCGCTGCCTTGGGCTGTGCCCCTGGAACTGCTGGCTTCCTAGCCTGCCCCGTAGCCCCCACGCTGGAAGGCACAGGGAAGGAGCTCGTACTGGGGGATGAAGACTCAGTGGTTCATTAACAGGAACAAGGGCCAGAGGCCGCCTTCTAGTGGTTGAGGTGGAGTTTTCAGGGGAACTCTCGCTTTGGTGGGGAGACCTGGGAGATGAGAGTTTTCTCAGCACAGACTTTCAGAAGAAGAGGGGCAGGATGGGAAGAGCTGTGACTGGTTAAGTGGTAGAGGGAGAGAATGGAAAAGAATCCTCCCTTATCCCCAACCAGGCCCCATCCAGGCAGCCGCGTCCTATTCTTATGCCTTTGTTCTTACGAGACCCCAAATTATTCTGGGATGCCATAAAACCATTCAGCTTTTCTTCTTAGCTTCAGAGTGATGGTGAGGGTAGTCACTTGCCCCTGGACACCTTCTACTGCCCAGACAAGGCATGGTAGGACTGGGAAAAAAGCAGGGACAGACAAAAATTTGGGGATCACTTCACTTTCTCTACATTCAAACTGCAAACCAAATTTAACATCTTCATCCTTAACAAAAAGAAGAGAAAAACCTTGTATAAACCAAGATAAATAGCTTTCAGATATTTGAATGCCAAAGGAATTAAAGGACCAAACCCAAGGTTTTGAAGATAGCACAGAGAATGAACTTTAAAAAAAATTTAAAATCCACCAAACCACAGCTTAAATGTTTTGACCCAGTCAACAATACTGTCAGAAAAACAAAAAGAGCATTTAAAACAGAATGCTACCTCTCAAAATGTAAACAATATACAAAAAAAAAAAAAACACACCCCACAAAAACTCAATGTTAAAGAAGTTAGATATCTGGTAGCTCACCTTTAACTGGGAACAATTGGTTACACTTTTCATACACATTATGAGGGACATGATCAGCAGACCAAATGGCAGGAAGCTGGAGAGAGCCCAGGGCTGTGGAGGCCCCGAGAGGTCAGCCTGCCAAGCTCGGGAGTTGCTGGGCCCGACCAGGAGCAGATTCAAATTTTCATTCTTGATTAGAAGATGGGGAAATCAAGTCCAGACATTATTCCTACTAACCCCTCCCTAAGTGAAATCTGTTTTCTCCATGAGCCACTTGGTACAAGTTCCCCAAGTCACTTCGTGGTCTTGCTGCTGACGTCCAGAGATACCTACAGCCCCTTTCGGGGGCCAGGGCAGTTGTCTGGCCCATTTGCCTCTCCAAAAGGGTTCCGACAGCCCAGTAGAGTCCAAGAACATAGTTTCCATTCCTCCCTGACCTAAATGCTGTGCATGGGGCACAGAGATGTTGCTGGTTCCTGCTTCAGAAGCTGAGCTTGGCCAGGTTGAAGAAAGCCAAAGAAGCCAATCCATTCATTCAAAATGGTTCCACAAACTTCCCTTCCATTTGCAGAGTTATCTACAAGTTTCACCACATCTCATCCCAAGTCCCCAGTTCCTGGTGAGGAGGTGAGAAGACGCAGGAATGTACCTCCCCCAGCACAGAGTTGTTTTCTCTCCTGACAAGGCCAGACTGCTCTGATGGCCTCACAAAAGGACGCAGTTCTGAGGCCTCAGTAGCAGGCTCAGAAGGTGGTAGAGATCCTGAAGGAAGCAGCCAGATGCCACTCCTGAGGAGGCCTGTGGTGGCAGGTATGCAAAAAGTCTATGCATCAAGGAAACACAGCTCCAAGGCTGGGCCAGGTTGAACTGCACATCAGGCCTCCAAACTGTATTTCCCAGGTCAGATCCTCAAGTGACTTAGAAGCAACCTCAGGCTTGGGTGGCACACTCCAAAGGGGAGGGTGGGGTACATCATTCCTGCTGGCCACAACCATCCAGGCAACACATTACTGCATGGAAGCCTTGGGGCTTGAAGAGGTATCTCTGTAAGGAGCGCCCCAGGCCCCAGCTAAAAGCTCACCTACAAACGAGAATGCCTGGGAGATCTGAAGGAAGCAAATGGATGGAGGGCACAAGACCTCATTTGATACTCATCAGCTTTTCTAGAGTTTTCTCAAGGGGAAATAACTATGTAAGCATGAGGGTCCTGTTATATCCAGAGGTGCTTTCTAGTTCCTCTTGACTCAGTGGGAGACAGGCTTCATTCACAGAGATGATGTCTGCACTCCAGGGGCCGCAAAGAGCCCGGGGCTTGGGTGATGATCATGGGGTTCTCTGAGAACCAGCGGTCCCCCACCCCTGACCATCCCGTGAGGATGAACTCATTCCCCTCTGAGCTCTTTGATTCTGCTCCAAGATGCCTGATGCTGACCTGGAGCACGCCTTTGGGAGGGACAGCATTTAGATGGAGGAACTATGTAACATTTCACCTGGAGCCGAGGCCAGACAGGTAGAGGAAGCTGTGCACAATACTCCATGAAACTAAAAGTCAACCAGACAAGATCAAACGCAGCAGGGCCGAGGTGTCTAACCTCTTCTCCTCTGGCACCAGAGCATTTTGCTCTGAGAGGACCCTTCGCTGGGTCTGTGGGTGCTTCTTTAATTGAGGGAACGGAGAGCAGGGCAGGGACGGGGATGGTGGATAGGGTGATGACATAAATCATAAATAGCAAATCTGGAGCAATGAAATTTCAGAAACAAAACCCAAATAAACCCAGAAAATCATCTCTAGCCCCAAGGTATCTTACGATGTTACAAGGCAACAAAAAGGAAACACCTTTTTAACCTAGGTCAAGGGGGGAATCAAGGGTAAGCAGATGAGGCTACATCCTGTGAGCACACACACGCATGGCACATCCTCTCCCCTCCTGCTGGAGTCTCTCTCAGTGTCACAGGCTGCAGTCACCTTGCTAAAGCCCTCCCCGACCCCCACTCTGCTCCCCGCCCTCCCATCTAGCCCAGATAACACCTTCTCTCTCTTCCAATCCCCGACCCTACATTCAGCACGCTGGCTCTGGCTGAAGGTAGAAGATAACTACGTCAGGATGTTGGACATGAACTCGTTGAAGCGCTTGGAGTACTGCTCAGGGTTCACAGTCGAGATCTCGGCCCCCGCCTGTAATACACAGAGGCCCGTATCAGGAGGTGGCTCTGCCCCGCCCCCAGCTGGGCGGGCCACCTGGAGAAATCGTTCCGTGTCTCAGAAGTGCCTTGGCCCTGCTTTGCTGATTCACAATCCCAGGGCTGCACCCACTGAAGCAAGAACAAGGCAGTGGGGAGGCGGCAGAGAGGCTCCAGAGCTCTGTGGGGGCCCATTTGGAGAACAGTAGCTTGAAGCCCATGGGGAAACAGGCCTCTGGGGAGCAGCATGGCATGTAAACAAAGCTATTACTGGCAGTCAACAAGATGCACGACATGCCCAGCAGCATGAGGGAAAGGAGCCAGAGAACTTGGGGAAAAACAAGTTGGGCATTTCAGCCAGCTGCAGCGTGGGGACGGGGTGTAGATGGCAAAGAGAGAACACAAGGCACCCAGGCAGGGCCAAGGGGCAGGAGAGTCTCCTTTGAGCAGGAGCCCCCTGGGGGCCTGAGGGCCTGCCACCCGGGCCTAGACGGAGACGGGGAGAACTCACCCCGTGTTTCACTGTTTTGGCAGCGTGCGCAGCTTTCTTCTTAGCATCATATGGCGTGAGGATATCAATGATGGCCATGAAATACACCTCCTTCTTGGGGGCACCTTAAGGGGGAGAAGAAGCAGGAAAGGAGGAAGAGGCAGGGACAAGGGCAGAAAGCAGCTGTGTCCTTAACCTTTCAAATACGACATCCAGATTCATCCCTGTCATTTTGAATCTGAGAAAAGAAATGACCCATGGAGTCCTTCTTAGAAGCTTTCATAGCTCTCATCTTATCTGATCTTCACAGCTACCCTGTGGGGTTGACATGACACTGTTTAGGAGGCTCTGTCCCTCCCATGAACCTGAGCCAACCAGGCCTCAGCTATCCAGGACATGCACAGAGGTGAAGAAAGGCCTGAGAGAAGGACCCCAGGGCCCCAGAAGACAGAGTTACTGGTGGTGACCCTGGATGGCAGCCGGAGGCAAAAAGAGGCCAGAGTCAGCAGTTAATAAGGTGGAGGCTCAGGCACCCACAGGGCATCTGAACAACAGGCCTGAAGCAGGGGGTGGAAGGAGGGCTGGAGGGGCCTGGCAGGCACAGGCTCCTACTTACTTTCATGGCTCTTCATGGCATAGACGTCAACAGAGGGGTCAAATTCCCCAGGTCCAAAGAACCGGGGAAAGCTGAGGAGGTTGCCCGGGCTGTCTGGAGGCGTGCCGTAGGAGCAGAGCAGGCTGCCACCCATGCCGTCGTTCTCACACTCTTCATCCTCGGCCCGCTCCTCCACCTCCATCTCCTCCTGCTCTGCCCGGTCCACGTCGTGGATGCCCACCAGCAGGCTGTAGTCCATGATCTTCAGCTGGGCCAGGAACTAGGGAGGTGGGGGAAGGAAAGGCGGAAGGCAGAGGTTAACATGGGACATCTGGCGTGGCAGATTTGCATCTGGAAAGGGGAGAAAAGGCACTCCTTCAACTTAATTCTCCCACTCTGAAACACAGCAGAGAACAAGACATCAGAGTCTCTGCCCTGGACAAGTTCGATGTCTACTGGTAAAGACAGTCACTCCACCAGGGCAAGGAGCTGTGTGAGTCCAGCAGTGGGAAGAGGGCCTCCCTGAGGAAAGGAGTCGAGGCTGATCCTAGTGAATGAAGACAAGTCAGGTAGGTACAGCCTGCGGGAGTAAAAGCAGAGGGAGCCCTGCACGAAGAGGGAAGAGGCAATTCCATCTGGGACTGAGAGGCCACGGTGAGCTGGAGGAAAGAATGGAATGCTGCACTGCGCATTCCTCATCCATACAAGCATTGGGAGCAGCACTCTACTTGAGTCTCCTGAGCTAGGACTCCATAACCTGGAGAAGAACAAAGAGCGTGGAATGACAACCACAATAGGGGGTGGCTAAGATAAAGGTTGCTAACAAAGAGAAGTTTGTAAAACCCACGTTCACAGCAGCATTATTCACAACGATGAGTGAAGATTAATTTTATGTGTCAACTTGACTACACTACTGGGTGCCCAAAAATGTGGTCAAATGTTATCCTGGATGTGTCTGGGGTGGTGCTCATGGATGAGATTAACATCTGAATGGATAAACTGATAAAGCAGATTGCTCTCCCTAAGGTAGGTGGGCCTCATTCAGTCAGTTGAAGGGTGAAAAGAATAAAAAGGCTGACTCTCCTATGAGTAAAAGGGAACTCCTCCTGCCTAACTGCCTCTGAGCTGGGCCATCAGTCTTCTTCCTGCCTTCAGACACAGACTGAAAAAACATCAGTTCTTCCTGCATCTCAAGCCTGCTGGCCTCTGGACTAAAACTACACCATCAGCTCTCTTGGGTCTCCAGCTGGCCAACTGCAGACAGATCTTGGGACTTTTGTCAGCCTCCATAATCCTGTGAGCCAATTCCTTATAGTAAATATCTATCTATCTACATCCTCCTCTGCTTCTCTGGAGACGTCTAACTAGATTAACTACTTAATCTTAACTAGAGACCAAGTGTCCATCAATGGATGAATGGGTAAACAAAATGTGGTACATGCATTCAACAGAATATTATTCAGCCTCAGAAAAAAGGAAGGACATTCTGACAAAAAGCACAAAATGGATGGATGATCTTTGAAGACATTCGGTTCAGTTCAGTTCAGTTGCTCAGCCGTGTCTGACTCTTTGCGACCCCATGAATCGCAGCACGCCAGGCCTCCCTGTCCATCACCAACTCCCGGAGTTCACTGAGACTCACGTCCATCGAGTCAGTCATGCCATCCAGCCATCTCATCCTCTGTCGTCCCCTTCTCCTCCTGCCCCCAATCCCTCCCAGCATCAGAGTCTTTTCCAATAAGTCAACTCTTCACATGAGGTGGCCAAAGTACTGGAGTTTCAGCCTCAGCATCAGTCCTTCCAAAGAACAAGTGAAGTAAGCCAGACACAAAGGACAAACACAGTATGACCCACTCATAAGAGATCCCTAGAGCAGTCGACTTCATAAACACAAAGTAGGATGGGGCTACCGGGGGCAAGGAAGAGGAGGCAACGGGTACAGACTTTTCACCTGGGAAGATGAAAGGTTCTGGAGATGGATGGTGCGGTGGCTGCACAACCATGTGAATGTGCTGAACGCCACTCGGAACCAGTCTCAGAGGGCCAATTTTATGTTACGCATATTTTACCACAATAAAAAAAAACATTTTCTAAAGTTTATACAGTTTGGTTGTAATGAACAGGCTCCCGATTTATTAAAATAGGAGGCACCAAGTTATCAAGTGGTACAGATATCACACTCATTATTTAGCACGTGTCCTCTCCAAAGAACTTCTCCACAGGAAGTCCCCTGCCAACCAGAAAGTTGCAAGGCAAGTGGAGAATCTGAGCCAGAGAAAGGCAGGGTTGGTGGGTCTTAATAGTTGGTTTCCTGTCACTCTGACACCTGGATGCCTCCTCCACTATGGGGATAACACCAGAAAGGAAGCTTGCAGAGGAGTTTCAAAAGGAGGTTATAACAGACAAGAGAAGAAATGAGGGAAAGCACTTCAAACTGAGGTGCACAGGTTCGGCCAGCGCAGACTGTGTCCTCCCAAATGGAATGTGTACTTGCACTAGCTTTAGACGCAGTAACTACCCACACAGCTCAAGTCACCACCTTCCTCTTGTCCACACTCCTGGAAGTGGTGAATTCAATTTTCCTTAAGGTTAAGGAGGCTTCTGTTCTGGGGACAAGAGCTCAACCAAAGTAAAATCATGGGTAAGTACATACCTCTACGTCCCGTTTCAGTTTTTCCAGGAAGTTCTTTTTACTCTCTTCTCCTACGTGCAGCTTCTGCCCTTCGTTGAGGAAGTCATTGTCTTTGAAGGTTGGCAAGTCCTTGGCCTGAGAGAGCGATAGCAGTGTTAGGCTGGTGGCCTGCTTTGTTCACCTGCAAGGCTGTGGGTAATGATACAGGAGAGGAAAGGGTCCTTGGCACAAAGACGGCCAACCTGCTGATCAACAGCTCTGTCCAGGAGTCTCCAGTCCCAGCTTCGGACAGGCAGAATGCCAAGTATGTGGCAGGAGTCAGACAATGAGGGCTGATCAAAGGACTTCCTTCTGGGCCTGGACCACCAGGCTTGAGCTACCTCGAGCTCAGGGCTCAAGAGCCACTCACTGATTCAGGCTGGGCTGAGATGGAAGCTGCCAGCCCTTTAGGACTATGAAGAACCCAGCAAGGGCAAAGGTGAAAGGCTGGTGACCAAGGCCTAGGCCAAGGATGAGGACAGGCAGGAGCTTAGAGACACAGTACTTCACACCCACAGACTGCATGTCTAGGAACTAGGCTGGACGGCAGCGGAGGAAGGGACCGCAGGGGTGGGAGGTGTTTCTGATTCCAAGTGACCCATTCCACAAGTGATGAGCACAGACCCCACATACCTTCTCCTTGTCACTCGCTTCTCTGGCAACAGTAGAACCCTGAAAGGATAAGAGCTGTCAGGAGAAGTCCAAGCTGAGGCAGATTCCGCTGAGCGAAAAAAACATGGACCAGTCTTTAGGGCGAGGCAGCAGGTGAACTCAGGTAGACTGGTTAGACTCCTAGGGGCCAGGAGGCAGCAACTTGTTCACTTCCTCTGTCACAGACTGTGTACAGAGCTCTGACTAGAACCAGACCCGTGCTCAGGAAATAGGGCTGAACTGAGAGACTCAGTCCCTGCCCTTAAGGAGCTCTCCTTCTAACAGGGGAGACAGACAGTAAGCAGGAGTTACACAGTTAATTAATCCATTAATTAAAATAGTGCAAAGTGGTACAGGTGAGAAGGCAGGACGCTCTCACCTGTACAGCATGCAGTACAGGCCCGGGGTCTAGACTAGATAGGGGTTTGGCCAAAGCCTGCTTCCTGGAATTAGTGATATTTGAGCTGAGCTTGAAAGGCTAAGTAGGAAGTGATTAGGTGGAGGAAGGTGGACATGGAGAAGAGGGCAGGGAGGGAAACAATGGCAGGCAGCCTCTGTGAGATGCTGGGGGTGTGGAGAGCATGGGCACCGTGGAGCAGAAAGGAGGCCAGTGCAGCCGTGGCAGACAGAGGGAGAGGGGTCTGAGGGACCCGGGTCAGGAAGCCAGGTTCGGGAACAGCGGAGCACTGCGGTTCACAGGCACAAGTGTGTTTCTCACTGTGTCTAGAAATGTGCCTGTGCACCATCCACGAGGCCTGGACAGCCGCCAGGGTGTGTGTGCCATGGCCTGTCCCCGCCCTGCTGCCCTCGGTGTGCACATCCCCCTGACAGGAAATGAAGAACATTCACTGCACATAAATAGGGGACGTTTGGGGCTTGAATAACCTCCTGTCACTGTCACCCGGACATGAGACAGCCTTTGGCTCAAGTGGGTTAGGAGTACCAACTCTAGAGCCACTTATCCACACCAAAACCTATGCCCCGGCTTTCCCAACACGTGGAAGTTGCAGCTGCAGCCCCTCCAGGCCTCAGGGAGAGAGGGCCACAGAGCTGGGAAACACAGAGCTCTTACCTTGAGGTCGTACTTGCGATGTACAGTGAGCCGATGGCTGAAAACGTTCCTGGTGACCACCATGTAGGTTTCCACACCATCCACGGTCAGGCGGTACATGCCCAGGAACTGTGGCAAAAGGGTATTGCCGTGACACTCCACTATGAACTAGAAAGGAAGGGAGGAAAGGGACAGGTGAAGGTGCCGGGACAGACAGGGCTCTTCCCAGGCTCACATGCCCCCTGGGATTCCAGCCTCTAGACTGGTGCTGGTTTAGTAGCTAAGTCGTGTCCAACTCTTGCGACCCCACGGACTGTAGCCTGCCAGACTCCGCCGTCCAGACTCTTGCGACCCCATGGACTGTAGCCTGCCAGGCTCCTCCGTCCATGGGATCCTCCAGGCAAGAATACTGGAGTAGGTTGCCATTTCCTTCTCCAGGGAATCTTCCCAACCCAGGAATCAAACCCAGGTCTCCTGCATCGCAGGCAGATTCTTTACTGACTGAGCTACAAGGGAAGTCCAGCCTCTAGACTGCTGCTGCTGCTAAGTCACTTCAGTTGTGTCCAACTCTGTGCAACCCCATGGACTGTAGCCTACCAGGCTCCTCTGTCCATGGGTTTTCCAGGCAAGAGTACTGGAGTAGGGTGCCATTGCCTTCTCCAGCCTCTAGACTAGTGGCTTCCAAACCAGATTCTATGAAGTCATGGGGTTCCTCAGACCTGCAAAAGGCAAGGCCACCCCTGCCCCCAATTAGAAGGCAGACTGAGAGGCTGAGCAGGCCGTGCAGAGCCCCTTTGGTTTCATACGGTTGGGATTCTGCAGGAAAATCACTGATCCCGGCCTTGCATCCTCTCTGCCAGCCTGATATGGGAAGCCAGAGGGGAGAGAGGGGGTGCAGAGGCAGGGCTGTGAGGCGGCCGTCTGGGGAAACAGAATGGATTCGCACTCACCACTCTTGCTCATGCCAGACCCCAGGGTTTTCTGCTCTAACTCCCCAAATGCCAGAGGGCCCCTGCACCACCTCTCAGGTGCCCACAGAGAAGCCAGTTTTCCCTGAAGACCCAGGCAGGCTTCAGACAGGCACCCCCTGCTTTTCCCACAGACAGGTTCCAGAAGAGAGGCGAGAGGGGATGGGAAAAGCCGCAGCCCTGCTGAGCCGACAGGACCTCTCTCAGAAGAAATGAGGCAGGTGCCAGAGGGTGAAAACTCCCCAACTCTGAGGAGAAACAGCTGGTCAACTGGGACTGCGCCCATAACACACCTTCATTTCTTTCTTCTTTTTCTCAAGGAGGCATTTCACCCCACAGAAACACAGCCCCAGGGGAGGGCAAGTGCCTGGTTATCAGGAAGCACCCGCCATTACCAGAGAGGACCCAGCCCTCCCCAGGAAGCTCTACCGGAGGCTCCTCTCCCTCTTCCAACCCATCCTCTGCTGTTGAGGTTCACGACTCACCATACCTGGTGGTATTTCTTTAAGATGTTGTGCATTTCAGCCACATCCTCACTTGAGACAGTCTTGATCACAAAGCGCCGGTCATAGGTAGTGAGGAATCGTGTGCCACACCGGCCCTGGCTGTCACTGTTGATGGGGGCGCTGCGTGTCACTGAATTCTGATGGACCAAGACAAAAGCTGGTCTTGGGAGGGGAAACAAGGACTCTGACTTTTACTCTGAGTATTCTCTTATGGGCCAGACTGCTCTGAAGCCAATAGCACTGAGGCAGATGAGACCTTACCTGCCCCCTTTCTCTTGGAAAATTCACGTCTCTCCCAAGTCTTCCTTAAGAGAGACATGAGTTGTTCCTCACCACCTGCTCCTAATCCTTGACTGTAATGAGAAGAGGACCGACTGTGAAATACTTCTTTTCATTCTGATCTTAGAGAGCTGCTCTAGAACCTAAAACTCAGCCTCGGATGTTAGGGGCCTGGGCTCTAATCCTGACGCTCACAGGTACCGTGACCGTGGGAGAACCACTGCACTTCTCTACTCCTGAGTTTCCTCACCTGGAACACAAGGGAGCAGACCGAGATGATGTCCCAGTCTCTTGGGGGTGATGAAGACAAAGCTTAGGAAATACTCAAGAAGTCAAGCATAAAGAAGGAGTGGATAGAGTTGTCTTTATTTTCTGTTATGTACCCTCATGCTAGAAATCTCTTCCTAAGGCAGGAAGCTGGTCCTCACTGCTCTGCCCAACACCTCTCCCCTCACCTCAAACTCCTGCCTGTCTGCGCAGAGCTGGGAGGCAGATCTGGGGAGCTTTTCTGGCTTTGTCCCTGCTCCTCCCAGGGCCCCACTCCTATCAGAATCTGAAGCAGGAGAACCCTCAAGCAGGGAGGGAGTAGGGGAAGGTGTGAGTCAACCAAAAGAATGTGTTCACCAACCAGATGCCTGGAAAAGACCTCTGGTAGGTCAGAAGACAGAGGATGGACAAGAGCAGTTCCACCCCTGCCTCATTTCCAGGAGATGCCTCTCTCAGTCACTGGTAGTCTCAGAGCAGAGTCCCCTCCCTGAACACCATCCTCCCTGCCCCTCTTCCAGTCTTGAGCACAATTATTTGCCCACAAGACTATTAGAGAAATAAACAAGATGTGGTTAGATGGCCAAAGGGAAGGGAAAGAGCCACCGTGGAAGGAGATACCCCAACAACCTAGGGTTGCACTAATGGCAAGAAGTTTTCAGAAAACCTCGTGCTCTGATCAGGGCATGACAGTTCAGGGTTTGGTCCCAACGGGAGGGGCTGGAGGGCGGCCCACCACCTCTTGGACATGACCATTCCTGATTGCTCAAGGCCCTGGCATCCCTTCTGCCTCTCACGTCCCCATCCCTCCTCCTCAGGAGGCCCCCTGGAGCTGGTGGAGAGGGGAGGAGACTCTGCTTCTTGTGGTCTACTCTGTGAAAGACTTTCCAGGAGCGGGGTGGGAGGAATGACAGTATTATCCAAGATGCGGGCATCCATTTTATATTTCACTAGGCTGTACATTCCTCTTTCCCCCAACAGACAACTGAAAATCAGCTATATTTTTTACTGCTACACAAGTGAAGTGGAAAATTCTCCCACCTTCATCACCAGGCTGTCTGCCAGGGGAAGAAGTCCAAGGAAGGTGCTAGGTGGAGAAGTAACAGAAGCCACAGATGGTGAGTCACACTAGAATGTCCCTGATTGGGACTGATTGGGACTGATTCCTCCCAATAGGTCAAAGGCCTCTGTGACACGATCACCCCCTAAAAGGGGCAGCTTCCTGCACTGCATGCCTAGCCCCCTTCCAAAGTCAGGACAGAGGACAAGTTTAGGAGGTGGCACTCATATCTGGCAAGAAGTTACACTACCCTTGAAGTCTTCCTTTTCTAATCTGTCTTATCTGCTTTAAGAGGCCTCATCTCCTGCTAGCAACAATTCTCTCTCTTTTAAGTCAAACTATGGAGGAGAAGGGTTCTTCAGCCTAGACTGGGAATGTCAGACTAAAATGAAGCAGCTTCCACAGACCCCTCTCCCTCCACCTGCGCTCCCTCTGAGGGAGAGGAGCCTGAACCTAGGAGGCACCATCAGAAGTACTTCTAAGGCCCTCATTCCCCCAAGAGCCCACCAGCACTGGACAAAGACTGCCTGGGTGGAGTGAGACCTGATAGGAAGACACAGCACAAGAACAGTAGCACATTTTTTTCCTCCACTTGTCCTGTGGCTTCCTGACCAGCCCCCTACCGCCCCCTGCCTCCCACTCCCTAACCCTCCTGATTTTGCAAAGACATTCCATACCTGGTAATCCTGATCGTCAATCCCAAACCTCTCCCGGAGATTTCGGAACACCATGGGGCAGTACTCCTTAAACTTGAAGCGGCTGGGGAGGTTCTCTCTGGGGAAAAGCAGAGACATGTTTCTGTGAACTCCTTGCTCCTCTAATTCATACATCAGGGCTTCTCAAGCTGTGGTCCACACGTCACCTGGATCGGAACAATCTGCAGTGCTTAAAATGTAGCCCCCAACATTCTGGAGGTAAGTCTGGAAAGTTGCATTTTTAACACACACTCCAGGTGATTCTGAGCATGTTAAGGTTAAAAACTTCACATTCCTTGTGCACATTCCTTAATTCCTTGTAAAAAATTACTCTAGCTGTATATTTATGACTTGTGTACTTTTGCTGAGTATATGCTATCTTTCCATAAAACTTACACTGAAGTGGAAAAAAAACCTTCGTGGAAAAAAACCTTCCCTGCAGAGAAGTGAGACTGCATGTGCGCCCTCCTTCATAAGTGCTGAACTTGCTACAGAAAGGTGGCTGCATGTGAACAGCTGCTGTGAGGTAAATGTCAGTTTGATTGCTAAAGGGAAAGCCTTTTCTCATCAAAGGACCCCTCTCCTCTGCGGAGGCTCTTATCAACACATCCTGAAAATGGTTACACCCAGGACGTCCTGCCCTTGGCTTCCACTGGGATGGAAGGGGTGGGTGCTTTCCTAAGTCTACTGACCGGGATCCTATCTTTTTACGAAGCCTTGTTTGCTGGCTGCTGGCACCAATCTACGTCCTCCCCACTCCTCAGTCAATGCATAGACGTCCAGGAGGGAAGAGAATTACCTGAAGGGATGCCTCCTCCAAACCCTCCATCTTGACAAGAGCCACCTGCTTGGGAACTCCCTTTCAGAAATGCGTCCCTCTATTCTCATCACAAGGAAAAAATTTTTTTCTTTTTTTTAATTCTATATCTATATGAGATGATGGATATTCACTAAATTTACTGTGACAATCACTTCATGAATTATATAAGTCAAATTATCATGCTGGACACCTCAAACTTAAGACAGTGCTGTATATCAAATATATCTCAATAAAACTGAGGTGGGAAAAAAAAAGAAATATGTCCCTCTGATTACTCCAGGATGAGAGACTTCAAGGAAATAAAAAGTAGAGGCTTCTCATGAAGGCAGGTCCTTGTCTCATAGTAAACAGCACTGCAGTCTAATAACTAGCACATAAACAGTTGTTGAAAAGACAAAAGGAATCAGTGAAAAGAAAGAAAAAAAAGAAAAAAACAAAGATATTGGAAGTTCACTTTAGGCCAAAATGTCAATGCGGTGGTGGACACCACGGACCCCTGGTACAATGTGGTACACAGTCGACTCCTGAGCCCTGACCTCTGGCACAGAACCCCTTTTCCTGTCCCAGAGGTTAGGGCTGCCTCTCCTTCCTTAAGTGGTGTGATATTGAACGTAATAACAAATACATATTTAGTCTTTGTCCCTGTTTCTCGCACAGAGTCCCTAAAATCTTTGGAATTTGCTAAGTGGTAAGCAATAAAGGTGTATTTTGTTCTTTGTAACAAACCCCCTTCAATCACACCTGAATTTATGTTGATGAGGTGACTTCTGTTACACCTCTAAGGATGGGTGCTCATGGCCAGGGGAACCAACCAGGACTAGAGGGCTGGAACTTCCAGTCCCAGGCCCCTGACTTCTAGGAAGGGGAGAGGCGCTGCAGTCAGAACCAACTGCCAATGGCCAATGACTTCCTCAATCATGCTGTTATAAAAGTCTCCACAAAAATCCAAAAGGACAGCGTTGGGGAGCTTCCAGGTTGGTGAACACATCGAGGTCTGGGGCAGGTGGTGCACCTGGAGAGGGCCTGGAAGCTCCCTGCCCCTTCCCACATACCTTGCCCCATGCCTCTCTTCCCCCGACTGTTCCAGAGTTGCATCCTTTTATGACACGCCAGTAACCTAGCATGTAAACTGTTTTCTCGAGTTCTGTGAGCCACTCAAGCAAAGTAATCCAACCCAATGGGGAGGGTCGTGGGAACTTCCAACCTATACAGCAAATAGGTCAGAGCACAAGTGACAACCTGGACTCGAGACTGGCATCTGAAGGGGGTCGGGGGGTAGTTTGCAGGACTCAGTCCTTAATCTTTGAGACCTGATGCTAACTTCAGGTTGCTAAGAGTCAGAACTGAACTGAATTGCAGGACACCTTGTTAGTGTCCTACAGAATTGCTTGATGTGGGGGGGAACCCACATATCTGGTGTTAGAAATAAGCAGTTGTGTGAGAATAGAGGAGAAACAGTTTTTTCTTCTATACAGGTGGCCACTTAGCAAGTAACAGCTATGAAGACAGACAGCTTCTAGAATACGATGTTATTACTCACTATGCCAGAGAGAGGCCACTAATAGATGTTTTCAAATCAAGCTTCTCTTCCGGGCTAACAGTCTGGGAATGGTGGGGTGACAGAAGTCAGCTGGTGAGGTGGTGGGTACTGTGGGACAATGGAGAGTGGAACCAAGATTCAAATGCAGAAAGGAAGAGAGTGTGAACAACACATATTTCTTGGGTGACCCACAGAAGGATGAAAGAGCCTCTACAAGGCTTAGAGGAGGTTCCAAACTGTGCCAAGGGAAATGGCTGCTCCATCAAAGTCTGAGACACCAGTTTTAATCCAAGAAGCCACAATGAGCAAAATTGGGAAAAAAAATTGAGATTTTAGATAGCACCCCTGAGCACCATGCTCAGTCTGTGGTTCACACACTAGTTGGAAAGAAAGGAGCTTGGCTGCATCCCAGGTCAGGAACATGCCTGGCAGTTCTTTCCTCAGACTAAGATCAAGATAGGGCCACTGCTGTCAGCCTCGTGCTAGACGCCTCAGCTCCTGGGCAGCTCACTATTACCTAAACTGGCCCTAGATGAATCACCCTGTGCGAGCCACAAGTCCTGAGGGACACTGAAGGTAGGCTGATGGAGGACCGAGATGACAGGACAGCACAAGCGGGAGAGGCACATAATGAACACGTTTTCCAGCCAGTCTTCCAGCTCTGTGATCCAGGTGTTGCTTTCACACCATGCTAGGTGCTTGCTTGCCCCCTGACGGTGAGGTTTTGGGAGGCTCTCTGCCTTGAGGGAAAGAACTGCCTACAAGACCCACTCAGCTGGCCACTTACTTATTGAAGAGATGATTGTCCACCTTGATCTTGCTGTAGGCTTTGAAGTCATCTGGCATTAGCATGACAGGGACAGGGACATTGCTCAGCTCATTGATCTGCAAAGCAAGGGGAAAATGAGGTTCTCAGCCAGGCCACCTGCCTCAAGAGATAACATGCTACACCATAGATGCCACCATCTCACCAAAGACATGTCTGCGGATTCCCTTCTTGTCTTTATTTCTGTTCTTCTCTTCAAATATTTAATATGTTCCCAACTTCATCTCTACCTATTGTAACTCTCCCCACCTGATAAGGCCCACCTCCTCTGTGAAGCTTTTCATGATTCTCCAGACTATAAATGTTCTTTCCCATCTCGGAATTCCTGAAGCTTTGTTTGTATCCCTCTTCTGGCCATCTCATAGCCTCCCTCACATTGTATTTAATGCTCATAAACCTCATAAGCCTGCTTGACTATAAGTAGGCAAGATCATATCACTGATCTTTTTAAGCAAAGATCATCCACCTGACTCTTGGAGGCTCCACACAAGCTACCTGGCACCATGATTTGCATATGGTGGATACTATGTAAGTGTATTTATCAAATGCAAAAATAAATGGATCAGTGAATAAATATCACCCAATATACACTGAGTATTCACTGAGGCCTTTGAACATCTTCATACAAATTAAAGGTCACTCCAGAAAGCAGCCTGGGCAAGAAAAAATCGGGGTGGATTTATGTGGGTGTATAACTCTTACCTCCAAAGAATTAAATTTAAAGTGAGCAGAAGAGGTAGACCTCTGGCTACTGACTTACTCTCACTCTCCTGATTAGCTGCTTTCATCAAGCCAGTTCCTAAAGCCACGTCCTGCCTTGGTCTGAACTGGGGGAGACGTGGGAGGGGTGCCTTGCCCCACTGCAAACAAACCTTCTCATTGTCTTTCATCCCCTTCAAGGAGCTGGAGGCTGCACAGGGAACTGGCCTCCCACTGGTGCAGAGCTGAGAAGGCAGCTCCTGCCCTTCCCCATCCGAGTTTAGCCAATTAGTGGCCTAATTAGCCACAGATGTCCTCTTCCATCACAGCAGAGTATTTGACATTTGACCCTCAACCCAGTTGCCACTAATGCATTCAGGATTTAGAGAGGAAACCTTAGTCCTGACTTAATGGATAGGGGGAAGGGGGAGTACAGTCTTGGGTCTCCCGGATACTTTCCTTGCAAATCCTATTATCTCAATGAGGCCCCATGCGGCAGTGAGGGAATAACCTAGTCATTAGGACTCCTCCAGGACCATAAATGGGGGGAAATACCATTTAATTTGCTGCCCCTTTCATGTTCCAAAGCTTTTTTATTTAGAAATGTCAGAGGATGGAGGAAGTTCACATTAATGCAGTAACTGGGCGGGGGAAACCATTCCTTCCTAGAGCTGGTGAAAAACCCAATTTACTCTTGGGGAAACGAAGGATATGTGTACGGGGAGGGGCCGTAGGGTAGTAGTGTTAAGTTGGCAGTGGTGCAAGAGCCTCAATAAACTGCTGGCAAAACTGACTGGCACAGATATAAAAGTACATCTTATATGATTCCATTTATATGAAATTCTAGAATCTATAGTGAGAGAATCCAGTAAGACGTAGCCTGGGTCGGGCAGTCGTGTGGTTGACTGTAAAGGTACATGAGGTGCCAATGCTAGGGTATTAGAAATGTTCTACGTGCTGTTTAGGGTGATGACTCCATGGGTATGTACATTTGTCAAAATTGATCAAATTGTAGGCTTAAAATTTCCAGCATCCAGGTCTGAGACGTCCACCACTGGCTAAACCACCACGGACACACACAAAATCACCCTGCAGTTATCTTTCCGGGGAGTGCTCACAAGACAACCTGATTATTAAGTGTATGCCTATGGAGGAAACCACTCCACTTCTTGTCTCCCTGCCAACAGAAACAATTCATGGTGGCTGTGCCACTTCCTTTTTCCTGGCATATTAAGTCTGGCTCTGAGATTTAAAGAAGTTCATGGCTCTTATGCAATTCTTCCTTTTCTAGCTTATACCTCCATCCTAGAAAGAACTTACCACTGGCCCAAAGAGTATGATTTTATACTAGAAGGTTCTGGTATCTGCTACTGATTGAATCTGTGTTAGGCTAAAATCAAGACTCTATGCCATGGTCAGGGCTTGTTACTGGGAGAACTAGGAAAGACTAAAACACCCACTTGCGAGGGGTCAACTGCCTCTTAGCCAGGATGAATTATTCTAACAAGAGTTGTTCATTATTAATTTTCTGTGTAACTCAAAAGTGTGGCATAGTTTGAACAGTTGTAAGTTGGTGAGTTTTTAGTTCTCATCTCTATTCTCAACTATACAACCCAACAGCAGGAAACTTCTAACAGACAATATATTGCTGAATAATCCATACAGCTGAACTGTGTAGACTCACCCTCATTTCCACTGGGCCACATGTAGATGATTCACTCTAGGGATTAGCTGTACTATTTTTTTTTAGTTGTGCTAAATTTTATATCCCCAGAGAGTTCTATTCAATTTCAATTGAACCAGCACTTGCCGAAATACCTACTACATGCTTCATTTCATGTTAGGGAGAAGAGTGTGTGCAGCAAGGGAGCGCTGTGTGCGCTGCGCACAGAAAAGTGGGAGGCTTATCCTCTTACTGGGGAGATGAGACAAACCCACGATGCGGTGAAACTTGAAGTCAAGGGGCACTTAAGTAAGTCAGAACACAGGGGCGGCAAACGGAACAGCAGAGTTTCAGAGGAGTCAGTCCCAGCGCTCACACATCAGGCTAGAACGGAACCTAATGCCCCGCCTGGTGTTGCCAAGAGCACTTGACGCTGGAAGAACCTACAACGAGGTCACGTTACACCCTGCTTAAAAACCTTCCACGGCTCCTCACCAGCCTCAGGGTAAAGTTTTAACTCCCCAGCCTGGCATCTAAGGTCTTTCCAGATCTGAGACTCGGCTAAACTTGTATTCAGTTCACTTCTCTCAGTGTAGCCTTACTATGTGCCCTTACTGTCCCAGAAGCCGCAGATACAAAAATGAAAAGATATGGTCTCTGTTTAGCTGGGAAGGCAGACAACAAATAACAAATAGAATGTGATGAGTGCTACAGAGTTATGAATAAAGGGAGACGAAACAGCAGACTAAGAAAAGACTGATCTGGGAGTTCCCTGGTGGCCCAGTGGTTGGAATTCCAGGCTTTCACTGCCATGGCCCAGGGTCCATTCCGGGTCAGGGAACTGAGATCCTGAAAGCAGTGCAGCATGGCCAATAAATAAATAAAATTAAAAAAAACAGACTGAGTCTGCCTGGGAGTGGGAGAGCTGGTTGCTAGAAGAAGCTATAGAGAAATACAAGTGAGAAAGGCCTAAGAGGTAGTTCGCCAAAAAAAAAGAACAAAACACAAAACCCAAGGAAGGGAATCCCAGCTGTGGGAACTATAAGCCTCAGAGGTAAAAAGTACATTGCCCATTTTTGGTAAGGGGGAAGGGCAGGGGGAAGGGCGGCAGGATAGAACAGAGGTACGAAGAAGTGGAGGGAAATAGTACAGGAAAGACAGGTGAACGGCCTTGGACATTATCAATATTAGTAAATAACAGTTGCTTCTATTCATGGCATGCCTATGAGTGGTCAATTCTCTATATTATTATGTATCATATATCTCACATATATATATATATTTTATTCTGTATTTCTAATACTTAATAGTCACATGAAATAGTATTAATCTGATTTTGCCTTTTGCAAAAGATTCAAGGTACCTCGCTCAAGGTCACACAGACAATATGTGCAGAGTCAGGATTTGCTCCTAGGTCTGCTGGTGCCAAAACCTGGGCTGCTGACACTGTGCTGTGCAATCCTTGCTATGGGCAGCTACCTGGACTAAGGTAGTGTTTTCCATTCCTTCCCTCTGTCCTAATAATCTTCAAGGTAAGTGTTATGCTCATTTTATAGAAAAGGAAAATGAGGCTCAGAGAGAAAATTACTACTCCAAAGCTATACTAAGGCACACAGCCTGCATTTGAACTTAATTTGTCCACTATATAATAACTTGAACTTATCTGTGTAGGCAATGGGAAGACTTCTCAGGTTTAAGTCCAGGAATTCACATGATCAGATGGATGATATAGAAAGTTAATTCTGGAATCAAGTGAGGTTTAGAAAAGGCAAAGATAAGAGACAGCAAAACCATTTATAAGGCTATTAGAATAGTTCCCAGGTGGCGCTAGTGAATCTCTGCAGACGCAGGAAACACAAGAGACACAGGCTTGATCCCTGGGAAGAGAAGATCCCCTGGAATAGGAAATGGCAACCCACTCCGGTAATCTTGCCTGGAAAATCCCACGGACGGCTGGTGGGCTACAATCCATAGGGTTGCAGAGTTGGACACGACTGAACACATATATACACACACATAATAGTTCAGGTAATAGACTATAGCAGCAAAAACAGAAGAAGGAATAAAGCCAAGGGAATCATCTAAGATATGGCTAAATAACACTTCTTCTGTGAAAGCTTCCCTGTCTTTCCCAGGATGAACTACTCACTTGTTCCTCTGTTCATCTTTATATCCTAACTATCACATTCACTTGGGTAATTACTTGTTTACACGTTTGATTTCTCCACTAGACTCTGAGCCCTGAGAAAGAAGAGACTATCTTACCCATTTTTATGTCCCTAGCACAATGGCTGGCACATAGCCGTTACACAATAAATGCTGGATGGAAGGACAGATGGCCAGAAAAAAGGGGACTGAAAGATGACTAACACTAGGAAAAAGAGATGGCAAAGCTGGTGTGACCATGCCAAAGATTCATGGTCTGGAGGATGGAAAAGAAGATTAAGGTTTGAGGCTATGACCAGACTGTAAAGAGTCTTAAAAGCCCAGCAGAGAAGAATAAACTTCACTTGGTAGACAAAAGAGAATGACAAAAAGCTTTGAAGTGCGAAAGGCTATGACTAAAGCAATGTTTCAGGAAGATCTGCCTTTCTTTACTACCTAGCACACTTCTGGGCCAACCTCCTTCACTTTCAGCAGAAGTGCACTTGCAGAATGCAACTCATTTGAGTAGTATGATAAACAGAACATATTAGAGTGGTAAGTCTGTTGTATCTCACACCATGTAAGTGGTTCCGGGATTATCCACATGATCAACTCTATGAGCCATCAGCATAAATAATGAGGAGGCTAAAACAAGCTGTATGAGAACTTAGGAGCAGTGAGTTCACGCTATGCTGATCTGATTGGACATGAAAATTCAGTTGCCGGTTCTAATCTGGTGAACTTCTTTCTGATTCCAGAAGCCTCCAACTTCCCTGTGTGACGTTCATTGGAATTGCTACCCAGGAAGCTTCCCAACACGTGCCAGGGTTCTGTGGGTGGCTCAGCAATGGGCTGGCCACCACTGGCAATCATTTGTTACCTGCCACCATCAGAAAACCTGACAAGTTGGGAAATGCATTCCCGAGACCAAGGAGGTCCAAGTGAGATCAAAACTCCAGAAAAAAAAGAGAAGAACAGAGAGCCACAAGGGCCAACAAATCCACCCCTGGGTTTATTCCTCCTTTTTACACCTTGGTTTTTCTGCTCCTGTTTTTGAGTCTCAGTGTTCTCTGTGAGGTGAGAAGGTGTGCTGAAGGACAAATTCATCCAAAGGCTTCATAGGGCAGAAATATTTACTGAAGATTTTTAAAGTAGCAGGAGAAAAGGAAAAGGCAAGGAAAGGAGGTTCTGGGTCTGCATTAAGCAAAGAAAATGTGTGGACAGAATGGGGGAAGAATGTGGGGGAGAACTGAGCAGACTTAAGAATAAATCTGTTCCTCACACCATTCACAAAAAATTAACTTAAAATGGATTAGAGATCTAAATGTAAGAGTTAGATCTAAAAGAGTTTTTCTTAGAAGACTGAGTTTTTCTCAGAAAAAAATATAGGAGTAAATGTTCATGATCTTGGGTTTGGCAAAGCATTCTTAGATATGACACCAAAAGTACAAGTAACCAAAGAAAAATAAACTGGACTTCATCAAAACCAAAGAAAAATAGATAAATTGGACTTCATCAAAATTAAAAACTTGAGCTTCAAAAGATACCATCAAGAAAGTAAAAAAAGATAACCCAAAGCATGGGATAAAACATTTGCAAATCATGTATCTGATAAGGAACTTGAATCTATAATATATAAAGAACTCTTACAAGTTAATTATAAAAAAATAAATAGCCCAATTTTAAAATGAGCAAAAAAGTAATTGGCAAGGGATCTTAATATGTCTCCAGTGAAAATATACAACTGGCCAATAAACACATGAAAAGATATTCAGCATCATTAACTATCTAGGAAAGGAAAACAAAATCACAATGAGATACCACTTCAAATCTAAGGTGGCTGAAATAAAAAAGACAATAACAAGGGTTGACAGGATTTGGAGAAATTAGAACCCACATACACTACTGGCAGAAATGTAAAATAGTACAGTCATTTTGAAGAATCAGTCTGGCAGCTTCCCAAATGGTTAAACATAATTACCACCAACCTCTCCTATTCCTTCTGATCACTGGGGTGAGGCTTCAAACATACCCAGTTCCTGAAATGGCCAAAAGGTTATCAAGCCACGTCTGCCTCCTCTGATCTCTACATACTTCTCCCAGGCCATCTCGTCCCTAACTCCAGGCCCCCTGAACTGTATTTCATCCACGAAAACACTAGTTTCTCTCTACTAGTTCTCCTCTAACAGATTCAAAGTCTTCTGAGCTTTTCTTCCTGTTTCCTCCATAAAGTCTAGGGGCTGCATCTCTTGTCCATGACAGGAGGTCCTGTTTCAATACTGAGTTCAAAGGCCTCTTTTTCCACCCAGAAGTAAATCAACCACCTCATGGGAGAATATGTAACTGACTTGTGCTATAGATAAAGATGTATCCATCCCTCATCTACCATACACCATCAGCCAGAGACCATCAATGTCTAAATGCTTAAATAGGTGAGAAACTAAAGAAACAAACAAAAGGTGATATTTTTTTTCTATAAACTTAGATTGCAAAAAGTTGCAGCAGTGGGCTCTGAAGGAAGGTAACCTCTAAGAAAGGTTATCAATCCACCAAAACAAAGTGGTTCGGACTCCCTTGAGAACTGCAAGATTTTATAGTCTTCTGAGGAGATGCTCCATTTCACACAGGGACCCACAAAATCCTAGACCTTATTGCAGGTCAAGAGGAAGCAATAAAACTCTTGACTAACTGATCTTCAAAGCTGGGCCTGTCAAGGACAGCGGTGTCCAGTACCTTTCCCCTGAGGCGCTTGCTCAGTATATCCAGAGGCTTGGGTCTTGCTTAAAGTCAATACCTTCCCAGATAGCTCTCAAACAAACTTTCTTTAAAGTTAGCAAAGAAAGAGGGTGACTGCCTAGTCAAAGAGAATCTTAGATACCTCATTAGCAGAGTTTCACTGCCTGCCTATGGGAAACCAAGTACCACACACACCAAGGAACTGGCAGGCACAGGCACAGACACCTGAGCATACATTCAGGTTCTCTAAGAAGACCATGATTCCCATCTGTCCTGGAACCTGGCTGAGAGGCAGGACAAGGAACAGGAGGCAAATAAAACAAGACCTCTCATTCAAGCACATCATCAGCCAATGTAGCCCATGGTGCGGACAATGAGCTGCATTTTTTGCTCTGCAAAAGACCACAGGTGAACTAATTCTCCACTCAGGGCTTTCATTTCTTCATGTATAAAATAAGGGACTCAAGGTCGCTTCCAACTAGCAGTAATAGTCCTGACTTTCAGACCACTACCAGTTCTCCACAGAGACAGGATGCCTTCTAGTGAGAAGCAAGCTCCACAACAAAATCAAGGATTGATTTCCAGGCAAGGACATAGGGTTCACATTTTAATGACCCAGTTTCCCTTGCAGTATTGTCAGATGACCCCTGAGGCAGCAGGAAGCAGAGAGAACAAACTCTGCTGGACTGTTGGATCAAAGCAGCTCCCAGAGAAGATCAAATAGGTCAATTCTAAAGGAAATCAACCCTGAATATTCATTGGAAGGACTGATGCTGAAGCTCCATGTGAAGAGTTGACTCACTCGAAAAGACCTTGATGCTAGGAAAGGTTGAAGGCAAAAGGAGAAGGGGGCAGCAGAGGATAAGGTGATTAGATAGCATCACTGACTCAATGGACATGAACCTGAGCAAACTCTGGGAGATAGTGGAGGACAGAGGAGCCTGGCGGGCTACAGTCTGTGAGATCGCAGAGTTGGACACCACTTAGTGACTGAACAACAACAGCTCCCAGAGGTCTAGGCATAAAGCCAGACCACAGAGAACCAGTGGTTCTCCCCACCCTAGCCAGGACCTTCACCTCAGTGAGGTCTTTGAAAACAGTAACTCGGCCAAGACCAGGAAAACTTGTTGGTTGTCTTCATTAGACCTCACCATACTCATGCATTTCCATATTAGAGGTAAAACCCTGGCTGGGACTATGGTTCATCAATCTTCAACCAGAGGCTCTTCCAGTAAAGCAAAGCAAAAAGTCCTGCTAGCCCTGCATCCCTTTGGCATCACTTGGTCTTGTGGGCAATTTCAAGTGCTCCGAGAAGTCAGGGAGCCTACAGAACTGATTGATATCCACAGAAAACTCAAGCCATCAGCTTCATTTTCCTCATTCCAAACTTTTGGCTGGTGAAGTGGCATTTCAAGTCTTCATACTTCCTCTCCTCATTTCTGGTGTAGGGACTCAGTGAAATGGTCAGAATGCAAGAAGCACGTAGTTGGAAGAGAAAGAAGACCCCAAACAAACAGGACACAAAGTCTTCCAGCTCAAACACTGTGCAGCGTTCCAACTTCCTAACAGGAGCTATTGGACAATCCCAAAGCTACCCAAGGATCCAGGGAACCTCTTATCCTAATCATCGTTACATACAATAGAAAGCACAACACCTGAGAAGCCAACACCTTTGACATGAACCCCACAGAGTTCAGGTCCTCTGCTATGAATGGTCCTCATAAGCAGGCCTCACCTCCTCTCAATGGTTACTCTCCCTTCCCCCTAACCCAGGAATACCCCAGTGAAGTGTCCATGGTCCAAGGAAGCCTGTGCTTCTTCAGTGGATACATCTTCAAGAAGAAAAAGAGGAAACCCAGAGAAGATTTCCAGTTGGTGGTAAGGAGGTCTGGACGATGGGGAAACTCAGAGCAGCCACATCAACCAAGCGACCACAAACAGAGGAATACTCAGGCAGACTAATGCCACTTGCCTCTCAATTGGACAGTGAGCTAGGCAGCCCATTACAAGGAACAAGGAGGAAAACAAATGCAACTAACGGGAACGAGGTGAGAAGAG
This sequence comes from Bubalus bubalis, assembly GCF_019923935.1. Lineage (NCBI taxonomy): Eukaryota > Metazoa > Chordata > Mammalia > Artiodactyla > Bovidae > Bubalus > Bubalus bubalis. Next base: position 23,694,900 of record NC_059159.1, on the reverse strand, counting down.
AGGAAGAGGGGATGAAAGCCCTTTCATCCCACCCAGGCCTTCTCTCTGCGCTCCGGGGGTTGCCCTAAGCCAGACGCATGAACCTTGAGGGGCTGGAGGGAAGGGGAGGACGCGACGGCACGCCACCGTCGGTGACACCAGGCCTCGCGTGGCGCGCGGGGAGGCACACCAGGCTGGGACAGCGTGCAAGGGTGGGGTAGGCGTGCAACTGGCTTGGCTAGGGGTTGCAGGCGTCACTGGCTGGGCCTGCCGAGCGAGGGCCCTGGGGCTGCGGGGGGCGTGAGCACGCGCGGGGCCGCGCTCGGAGGGGCTGGTTACCGTGTGGTTCACCCCCCACATCAGGACGCTGAGGATCGGCTCGCTGGCCCGGAATAGCTTCACTTTCTGGCACACGAAATGCTTCTTCTTGGTCTTGGTCTTGCTGGCGCTGAGTGGCGCCACCGCCACCGCCGTGGTGCTGGTGCAGTTGGACGACATGCCCGGGGCGGCGGCGGCGGCGGCAGCGAAAGGGGGGGCGGCCGAGACGGCGCACGAGCCAGCGGTCCCAGGCCTCCCCCGGACCGATCCCCACCCCCCGCTCCCTCACCGCGCCATGGTCGCGCCCGTCCCGTTACCTCCCCACCCCGCCCCGGTGGTTCCGTCCGCCCCACGCTCCGCCCTCCCCGCCCCGCCCCGCCCCGCCCCAGGGAGCCGGCCGGCCCGCTCTGCACCCCGCCCCGGGCAGTGCCGCAGCCCCGCCGTCACCAGGCCCTTTCCTCCCTGCCTGGGTGGTACCGCCCGTCCCGGGGAGGTAGCGGGCCGCCCAGCCTGCTCCTCCTCCCCGGGCCCGACAGGAGCCAAGCCGGCCTCCGCGCGCCTCAGAGCCCCGCGCCCTAGCAGGGAGGGGAGGAGGGCTGGGGGAGTCTCGCAGACTGCTGCGGGAGCATCTCCCTGACCGGGCCCCCAAAGCTAGGGTTTGGGTCTTTCCTCAACCTGACGTGCCAAGATGGCGGCGGCACCTCGGGTCCGGAGGGGAGGAGGGGCGGGAATGCGAGGAGGGTGGGACGTACCATCCCCACCCCGGGGGAGAGAGGAGGAACACAGCGAGGGCAAAAGGAAGTCCTGCCGGGAAAAGCAAGAAGCGCCCCCTCGCTCCACCCATGCGTGGATCTTTCCCACTCCCCTGGGACCGTGGGCGCGCTCCCCCCGCGGGACACGCCCTCTCCCCCCAGGGCCAATGAGACGAGCCAGCTGGAAGCCTTGGGTTTTATGAATGAGTCCCGCTCTCACCCACCGGTGGCCGGCCTCCGGCCAAAGCGTCCAGTTCAGGGGCAGGCCGGCACCTTAAGACACGTTTCATACGGCAGGGAATTATAATCTTACTCTCTGGCTCACTCGGTGAAATCTTTCAGTAAACTGCCCACGCTTTCTTCATAATTCCTCTCGGAATTATGTTTTATGTTGAACACAAATCGTGGATCAACATTGTTGTTGATATAGGAATTCGGTACTCAGCACAGGTGGCTCTTTACACAGTTACAAAAATAAATGTAGTTTTTATTACCAAGTAATAAAATAAAAGACATAATTAACCTTAGTACAGGGAAGCAGGATAAGGTGTTAAATTGAATAACAAGTGTATGTTACTTTCTCTCTGGGGAAAGACTGGGTTTTAAGCATAACAGTGTCTGGCAGCATAAGTGCTAAAAAAATATAAATCCAAATTCGTTTAAGAATTAGGAATTAGCAGAACAAGGAACTAGCCCAGCTAATGTGTGGATCAAGAGTGCCTAGGACTCCTGAGTCAAATGAGAACTTCTGGTAGGAGACAGGAAAGGGATGAAGACAGGAGATTGATCCTATGAGTTTGGATTTTTTTGTTTTTGTTTTTTAATACCTGACTAAAAAATAATACCAAACAACTCCTGAAAACCTAGACTTGTAATAAGATTACTACATGATAAAAGGGAAGGCATGAAATAAACAGCTTCCACTATACTTTCTTTTAAGAGCCAGGGTGCATACTGATAGTTTGGTCCTGACTCCTAAAATGATTTGACTTCATTTCTGCACTGCCCACACATCAGAGACTATAAACAGTGTAAAAAGGACAGATACCCTAGATCCTATCAATAAACCCTGGGCCCCTCCAAAATCTGCCAGATTTGCAGAGGAAAGAAAAGCTAATCTGCCTTACTGTGTTACTGGATAACAAGATTCAATGAGGTTCTATTACATAGTAAAGTCACTTATCAAACAAGATATTCTCACAAAGCTAACTTCTTTTTTTCCAAAAGCATGTAAAAATTATAATTTATACACACACTATATTTTACAGTTTGATAGTTCAAATAGTTAAACAGTTCATTTAGGGTTGTTTTTTGTTTTTTTTTTTTGCATTGTTTTCCCTTCCAGATTCTCTGTCACTGCCTTGGCTCTGTCCTAATCTGACATCATTCTGTCACATCATCTACTAAATCAAGTTAAGTATTCATTTACCTTGGTAAGAACAATTTTTCTGGGTGATTCAGAGGGGAGAGGTTTCTGAAAGGTCCAGTCTATTCTGAGGTGGTAGAGTAAGTCTGTTCACACAGGTGGAGGGAAGAGGCATAGGGAGGCTCCCTCCAGAGCAAGATGAGTGCTCACACCTAGATGTTCCAGTGCCTACCCACTGAAAAACTACTCTGCACCCAGCAAAAGTTACCGAGGGTCCCATAGAGCAAGTCACACTGGTTCTCAAAAGAACTGAGCTGTTTCTGGAATCCATGAAGGAAAGTCACTTTGAACAGTGGTGGTTTGACATCTGTGAAAGAAGCCATTTGAACTCTTATAAAGAGAATTTTTAAGGGATCAGCAGCCTCCCTGGAAATTTCAGGAAAACCAGCAAGAGAGGGGATGGCTTTCATCTTTTCATAAAGTTCTTCTCCAGAGCTACTGAGGTTCTCTGGAGAGAGTAAATATTCCGCTTCACCCGATCTTCCAGAGAGGAGGTAGATGCGCTCTCTAGCTTCATGCGGCTGGAAAGAGAAGACGGGAAAGTTAAAACATGTTGTTAGCCATAAAGCGGCTGTAGAAACACAAGCTCTCTTTAAGTCCACATAGATAACTTTTGAGTAACTCCATCTAGAACTCAATTTTTTACAAATTTGTAAGGGAAAATTTATCTGTTCTGGAAAATAAGTCCAAGCCTCATTTGAAAAAGGCTTCCTGAGCCATGAATTCTTAGATGGAGAAGAGGATTCAGTAAAATACCAATTCATTTCTCCTCCCCTCAAATCAAAAACATCTCACGGTCTGGCCAGAAGTTGAGAAGAGCAACAGAGGTGTCTGGGGGCTGAGCTCCGCAAGACACAGAAACACTGGGAACACAGTGAATGAACCAGTTTTTCTGACTGCCTCCTTGGGACCACTGCCATGAAAGCTGTTAGGCAGGGAAAAGATGCACTCACTGGATAAACTTCCCATCCCGGGAGTCTAGCTTCTCCAGCCTCTGCTCCCGCTCGTCATCCTTGGCATGCCTCTTGAGGATGTTCAGCCTCTCTTCCTCCCGCCACTTGGCGTTTTCCATCATCTCTTGCCTTTTTCGCTCTAGCTCCTCTGATGAGAGCTTTCTGTTGAACACAAAAATTAGCCTAAGGCCTACTTCTCTCCCAGCCAAAAAATAGAAATATCACAGGAAGAGAAACCAGGTAGGACCCAGGTTTTCCAGCCCATAGCTCTCTTCTCTTGGAAATGCCCAGCCCAGTGCCATACTCAGCAAGAGTTTCCTTCCTTCCTAACAACTTGATCAGGTGGTTTCACTCAAATTTCAACGACTTTTAGTGAAGGAATCCATACTCTCATTCAACAATCTCTAGAGTAATTATTCTGAAACAATAAATACATAATAAGAACTAATCAGGAGCCTCCATCTATGGCAATTATATTCCAATTGTTTGTTTAACAACTTATAGAAGAACAGGGAACCAAGTTTATCCATGTGATGGTTGACATCTACCACCTACCCACTGGAGATGCTTAGAAATTCATGGACATAGCTCATGAGTATACCACTCAGGACTAAGCTAGAAGCAAGTTGCCTGAAGAATTTAACTCAGCCTCAGTCAGTAACAGGTCTTCTTTCCTAGCACTCACTGCAAATGAAGAGCAAGAAGAGGAGATGAACCAGCTCGATCACTATTTACTAATGTAAGACATCCAAATCCATTGTTTCTCAAATTGGTGTGATATACAGATCCCCCTTTAAAAGGAAAAATAGTTATCGGAGTCCCATAAGGGAGTGGGAGCCCAATTTTAAGAAATAAACTTGATACTAAAAATCTGACATTTAGTTATCTATAGCGAAATGAAGGCTCCCCTTCAAAAACCCTACTAACTAAAAAGAAAATGGAAGAGGAAATAACTCTAAATAAGACATATGTGAACAAACTGTCAGAAGATACAAGAGGATGAAGGACTGGTAACCACTTTAACAGATTAGAGAAAACTGAATCCTAAGTGCCTGATACTGATCAGAAGCAATCACACTGTAAAACCCAGGGGAGCTTCAGGTACTGGAGGCTGTAATACTTTGGAGTGTGGTGCACAAGGATGAAAACAAAGGGACTAATTAAAGTCTGTATAAGGAACAATTAAGACATCCTGGGATCCTCATGCCTGACTCGGGGGAAGTCAGTGACTGCTCTCCCAAACATCTACAGGAGACCCTCTAGAGGGTAGACTCTAGTAGTTTCTAGAGAAACTGAACCACACAGGAGAACCACACCAGACAGCTACATGTAAAAGAATAAAATCAGAACATTTTCTCACACCGTGTACAAAAATAAACTCAAAATGGATTAAAGACCCAAATACAAAACCAGAAACCATAAAACTCCTAGAAGAAACAGGCAGAACATTCTTTGCCATAAGTCACAGCAATTTTTTTTTTTTTAATCTGTCTGCTCAGGCAAAGGAAACAAAAGCAAAAATAAACAAATGGGACCAGATTAAACTTGAAAGCTTTTGAACAGCAAAAGAAACTATCAACAAAACAAAAAAAAATACTGAATGGGAAAAAATATATTTACAAATAACATGACTGACAAAGAGTTAATATCCAAATTATATAAACAGCTCAAACAACTCAATAGCAGAACACACAATCCAACTGAAAAATGAGTAGACGACCTGAAGAGACATTTTTCCAGAGAAGATGCACAGATGGTTAACATGCACATGAAAAGATGCTCAACACTGCTAAACATCAGAGAAAAACAGATCAAAACCACAATGTGGTATCATCTCACACCTGAAGAATGGCTGGCATCAAAAAGACCACAAATAACAGGTTGGTGAAGATGTGGAGAAGCAGGAGGAGCTTCATCTTTTCAACTGACAAGAAAGATGTTTCAGATCACTAATTAAAACATTCAAAAGAGAACTCAAAAAATTTTAAAATCTTGCCGAACTCTCAGACCCTTGAGGAAATATTCAATGACTCTCAATCTGAGAAACAATATAAATAGTGCTAAGAAAGGTTTTACAGCCGTAATCTTTCTTTCTTTTTTCAGTACCCAAATCTTGGTTACATCTTTAGTGTTCAACTACCTGGAACACCAAACCAAAACAAAGAGATCACAAAATCCATCCTTTCAAGTTTCTGTGTTTCCATTCCTGGAAGACTGAGATCTTGAGGGCTCTAACTCACTTTTTAAAAAAAGTTTTATTGAAATATCGGTCTATTGGTCCTAAACAATAGGAACCTGTTTATTTTAACTTTCTAAATCACAAAATTCAACAAAAATTCTAACAGCACTAAGAAAAGGCTGACAAAGTAAGACAAATTCAAGTGATGGCAGATGGCAAAAGAGACAGAAAAACAAAGCAGGATCTGAAAAAGCAGGCCTTGCACTGACCAAGAGTCTTAAAATATATTAAAAAAAAAAAATACAGATAGTCATGAGCATTCATCCCTAAGAAGAGCATGGATTACAGCATAGCTGAAGAACTGACCCAGCGACACCAACAGGAGATTAAATAACATGCAGTATACCCTCCCCCTCTGGAAGGCAGGGAGATATGTAATATTCTGGAAAGTTGCGATCAAAATTAAACCTTAAACTTAGGGAATCAGGCAATTAAGAGTTAAAAGGGACCTTAGGGTCTGCATCTCTTCTAACACCATAGTGATTGAAAGAGGTTATTATGAACTCAGTGATTTTTCAGTGCTGGTTGTGTACTGGAATTACTGAGGTAATTCATGTTCATTGAGTCGCTGATCCTAGCTACCCAACTCATCCTCCCAGAAATTATGTCATAGGAGCTGCCAGGGAATGGGATTTCGGGTTTTCTTTAAGCTTTTCAGGTGATTCTAACATGCAGCCAATGGGGGAGGCAGTTAAAGGGAAGTACACAAAAGTTGCCCAACTCTTTTTTTTTTTTTTTTTTTGCCAAATCTTAGTTCCTCCACCAGGAATTGAACCCAAGCCCTCAGCAAGGAAAGTGCTGAGTCCTAACCACTGGACCACTAGGGAATTCCCTCATCTAATAACTTCTAAGAGCAATTGAGACCCTTTGGGACAGCCTCTCTAGGGCACAGCCAACTCCACTCAGGTCCCAAGGCTGTACATCTATGTTCTGTCAGATCCAAGCCATACCTAACTCAAACGCAGTTGATCTTAGGACATTTGCCCTCAAAGAGACCACCCTGCTTCCCTTTCAGCTGATGCCTCAAGAAAGGAGCACTCTTTCTTCCTGTGGAAATCTCTGTGAGAATAACCGTGGTTTACAGATGTTGACAGAGAGTCACTCAGTGAATTGGTCATTAGTTCAGTAGTTCAAAACTATTTACTTTGTCCTTTCAATGTGACTGACATGCAGTAGGGGGTAGGGTGGATGGTTAAAAGTTAACAAGTGGAGTAAGAAAGGGGTAAACAAAAAAGGTGATACAGATTATCCTCTTGCCCTGGTCTGAGCCACGCCTAGACTCAGGCCTGGGAGTCTGAAGTGAACCTCCTGGGCTCTGGACTCACCTGGTGTACCCAGGAGCATGCCGCCTTTGGTAAACCTCCTTTTTAGGAGACGGGCTCTTACTTCGGCCTCTGTCTTTCCTATTTCCCTTAGAGTTGTGCCTGTAACCGATACAGAGGGCAGAGAGGAGAAAAGCTTTTTCAATATAGGAGCTTCTACCATGTCCTTCAAAAGATGGAAGAAAAGCTAACAGCTTCAGAATCATAACCCAATTGAAGAAAATACAGGGAGGAACTGGAAGAAAAATAAAGGCATAAGGATACAAAAGATTGGATATTACTCTCACTCCAGAGATTCCACACATACAAATATGTAGTTCTAGAAATTTGAGCTTTACATTAAAAAAAAAAAAAAAAAGTAACAATAATAACAAAGCAAAGACATTTCGAAGAGTTGATGAACAGATATGGCCAAAAGCAAACCCCAGCTGTGACCAGGCCCCCACATTCACAGGTTATTGCCCACTGAATTCCCACACTCACGGTTTGCTTGGCCTTGGGGACCGAGACCTTCTGCCAGGGGATCGGGACCTCCTATCCCGGGACCCTGCTTCCCTGGTGCTCTTCTTGCTGGCATGTCTGGGAGGTGAGGAAGAGGAGCTCCTGGACCTGGAATAATTTTTCAACCCATGCGCTCCCTTTCGTTCAGCCATCAGAGAACCCTGCATGCCCTGGCTGTGGTCGGAGTTCCTGACCTGTATCATCAAGGAAAGGAAGGAAAGCTGTATGTAGGAAGATCCAGCGGCTCAGAAGATGCAGTGAAACAAGAAAATGAATAAACACTGAGGTCCTATAAGGGGCCAACTGGGTATTTCAATCCCATCATACGGTTATCACTGAGAGCCACATACACTAAGGAAAGTCATCCTCTGCTGCTGCTGCGTCGCTTCAGTCGTGTCCGACTCTTCACGACCCCATGGACTGCAGCCTACCAGGCTCCTCCGTCCATGGGATTTTCCAGGCAAGAGTACTGGAGTGGGGTGCCATCGCCTTCTCCGAAAGTCATCCTCAGAATGCCCTAAAAGGATATATCACCCAAGCACTTAAACTGGCCTGGCTCTTCTCTACAGCCTGAGGGGGAGTAGGAGGCAGAACATGGAGGAAAGGACCTGAGGGGAAACAAAGAGTCCAGAGGGATGTACATTTATCAAAAAGTCATCAACCTGTACACTTAAAATGTATGCATTTCATGTAAATTACCCACAGAAGGAAGGGGGGTGATGCCTAAATGCCCAGTGATGGTTTAGCTCCTCTACTCAGAGGGACTTCAGCTTAGTGAGAGGCTCAGGAGTAAGGAAGGGGCCTGTTCGCCAGCAATCCCAGCCTCTGCCACCCAAACTCCCTTCTTTCTGTGTGTCTGACTGGCTGCTAAAAATGCTCTATGTCCATGCAGCAACATGGATGGACTCAGAGACTGTCATACTGAGGGAAATAAAAGTCAGACAAAGAAGGAGAAATATCGTATGACATCCCTGATATGCAGAATCTAAAAATGATAGAAATGAAACTGTTTACAAAATAGAAAAAGACTCACAGACTTAGAGAACAAACTTATGGTTGCCAGGGGGAAAGGTTGGGGGAAGGAATAGTTAGGGAGTTTGGAATGGACAGGTACACACTGCTATATTTAAAATGGATAACCAATAAGGGTGTACTGTATATAGCACTGGGAACTCTGCTCAATGTTATGTGGCAGCTTGGATGGGAGGGGAGTTTGGAGGAGAGTGGACACATGTATATATATGGCTGAGTCCCTCTGCTGTACACCTGAAGCTACCATAACATCAGCTATACTCCAAAATGAAATAAAAAGTTAAAAAAAAATGCTCTATATCCAAAAAGGCTGCCACGTTGGCATGTTCCATGGCCCCACAGTCACTCCCTTTGAGAAGCCATATCCTTACCTGTAAGCCATATCCAGGGACTTTGGACAAAACAGGGGGAGAATTTGCCATCTTCTTTTGAGATCTAAGAGATTAAACACATACTCATTGAAAAAGAAGACACCTTAAGGTCCAGTTTACAGCTCTGTGCTGAAATGTGCTTCCTGTTTCAAATGTGACCTCTCCCACCTCCTGCCTCTCACGTGGGAGTGTGTTTCTCTATCTTTGCTGGAAGAGGCATCAGCACAGTCATGTTTTTCCTGTGAAAAACCGTGGGCCTCACTTTTCAGCCCCAGAGCCCGAGCACATTCTCCTCTCACCTCGTGCTGCTATTCTAGGGACTCTGAGTCAGCAGCGACAGCGCTGGCGGCTCCCGCAGAGAAGACACAGAACAGGCCCAGATGGGCCCATTAATGCATTAAAAAAAAAAAAAAAAAGCCTCCATAAAACCCACTTCAGTCTTGGTGGAATCAAGAGCTGAAATGAGGGACTGCCCTGGCAATCCAGCGGTTAAGATTCCGAGCTTACAATGCAAGAAGCGCAGGTCCCATCCCTCATCGAGGAATTAAGATCCCACATGTCATGCAGTGCGGCCAAAAAGTACATAAATAAATAAAATAAAAAAGAGCTGAAAGTCGCATCCAGGACGTCTGATTTAGGACCGATACGGCTGCAGCCAGCCCTGCTGGGGATCTTGCCAGCACCTCTAGGAACTCTAATGCTAGCTGGCAACACCATGGGCAGAGAGCCAGAGTGTGCAAGTGCCCTCCACTGAGCCCCCAGAACCTAGCAGTTCTCGGTCCAGAGCAGGCGCTCGTCCACTTCTGTGGAATGAATGAGAGTGAGTGAATCAATGGTGCAGGAGGCCGCTCTGCGCTCACCTCCCCCTGCTGCGCTCATCCTCGCTGCTGCAACGATCGCTGCCTGAGCTTCTGTGCTTATGTTTCTTGTGCTTCTTTTTCTTCTCCTTCTTTTTCTTCTTCTCCTTTTTTTCCAGACTCATTTGCAACTAGAAAATACCCAGAACATAACCACGTAAGATTATCCAGACCTGTCAGCCTCTCTGAGGGGTCATGTGCAAACTGCCTGATTTCAGGTCTCTGGGTCTACTGGGGTTCAGGGACATGATCAATCAGCCGCCCCCTGTTGACAACAGTGGAGGGTCTTGACTCTGGTTGTGCAGAAACACCCACTAGACTACTAAATGGACTTTCTGGTGGGTGGGGCTGGGAATCTGTGTTTTGAAACAGTCCCCAGAACCACTGCCTAGGAATTTCTATTCTGTCAAAAGAATCCAACTCCACTGAAAGTAATTAGGGGCTGCAAGATCAATTTTTAAACTTTTCTTACCAACTGATCCAAGAAACATGCACATAAAGGGAGTTTAGGGGAGAATGGATACATGTGCATGTAAAGCTGAGTCCTCTGCGGTCAACCTGACACTATCACAACAATCGGCTACACTCCAATATAAAATAAAAGGTTAAAAAAAAAAGAAACAGCCACATAATACGTGAATGATGAATGGGCCCTAATAGTGAATGGGATACCACCTGATCTCCTGAACAGTGTACACTCGTGCTTTCCACAGGCATATCCCAATACCCCTCTTTTTCTGGAAGAATGACATCACATGCTGCATTTCCAACCAAAAAACATAAAAGAGAAAATCAAGCATAACTAAGCTTGATATAAGATTGCATAAAATCATCAGGAGACAGTCTCTAAAAGACAAAGACATTTAAAGCCATTCTGTTTTCCCTCTCATAAGAATAAATGGAGAGAAGGAAAAAAAAAGAATAAATGGAGAGGAGTTCTTAATGCTTAATGTTAAGTAGTTCTTAATGCTTACATAATGCACTACTTACCAATTCTTTGATTTTCTTCATTTTCACAGGATTATTCAATACTTCTCTTTTTTTCTCCTCCTCTTTCTTCCTAAAGAGAAGAAGTTATAAAAATTATAATCATTTCTTCAGAAAGGGAATTAAGTCATTCATTCTACTCTCCATAACTCTATGCAGCAATCTTTTTTCTAAATGCAGGCAGACAAGCCCTATGCTGCAATCTGCATGATGGTGTGAAAGCAGAAATCTTCCCCAAGTCTGCATGAGGGATTGCGTATTGTGGGTAAAGTCCACACTGGCTCCCTGTTGTGCAACAAAGTGAGTTTGGTCTGTTGCTTGTTAAGCTTCATGCTCAGGGCTTCCCAACTGGTCAAGTAAATGTATGTCATCTTGTGTATCAAACATATGCAGCATTTCAATACTACCTCCACCGTTTAGCATCATAACACATTGAAAAGTAAAGAGAATGGATTCCTCTTTAAAGAAGTCTTATTCTCATATATTCATAGGAGGATAAACAGGTCAATTTTCCTGGAGGACAATTTGGCAACATTTATCACAGCCTGTATATACTCATAAACTCTTTAATCTTACAAATGCTTCCTCAAGAATTTATTTTTGAAGGGATATAATCAAGGAAGGTCATTAAAAAGTTGTTCATATTAGAACAACGAAAGCCTGGAAACAAGTTAGGGATTCAATAGGAGAATATTAATAAAATAAATTATGGTATATCCATACAATACAGATATTAAAAATGATGTTATAGAAGCGTGGTCAGCAATAAAAAAAAGATGCCCCATATATATGATTAGGTGGGAAAAAGGAGTTTATGCATATTTATAATATGCATATTTATATACCAATGTTCATAGAAGTATTATTCATAATAGCTAAAAGGGGGAAATAATCCCAATGGGCATGAGATGAATGAATTAAAAAATGTGGTATAAACATGCAACTGACTGTCATTCAGCCTTAGAAAAGAAGGAAATTCTGATACAACCTGGGTGAACCTTGGAGACATTATACAAAGTGAAATAAGCCACTCACAAAAAAGCAAATACTGAAGGATTTCACTTCCGTGAGGCTCAGAATAGGCCAACAATAGGAATGGAAAGTACAATAGTGGTTCCCAGGGACCGCAGGGGAGGGGAAATGGAGAGTTGTTTAATGGGTATAGATTTTCAGTTTTGTAAGATGAGGACTTTCCTGGTGGCCTAGAGATTAGGATTCCAGGCTTTCACTTCGGTGGCCTGGGCTCAACCCCTGGTCGGGGAAGATCCAGTAAGCCTTCCAACAAAAAAAAAAAACAAAGAGATGAAAAACTTCTGGATTGACTACACAATAATTCAAATGCCCTACTACTGAACTGTATATATAAAATGGTTTAAATGGGAAATTGTACATCATGTGCATTTTACCACAATTTTTAAAACAGAAATTCTGACACATGCTATATAATATAGATAAACCTTGATGACATAATGCTGAGTGAAATAGGCCAGTCACAAAAAAAAATAAATACCATATGATTCCACTTATATGAGTAATTAGAGTATACTCATAGAAACAAAGTAGAAGTGGTTGCCAGGAACTGGGAAGAGGAGGGAATGGGGACTTATTGTTTAATGAGTATAAGGTTTCAGCTGCAAAGATGAAAAAGCTCTGGAGAAGGATGGGTGGGGTGATGGTGGCGCAACAGTGTGAGTGTGCCTACTGCCGCTGACTTGTACACTTTAGAACAGTTAAGATGGTAAATTTTGTTATTCATATTTTATACAAAATGGGAGAAAATATGTACATATAAAGATATATAAATAAGAAATAAACATTTTTCAATGTTCTATCTTACATCCTTGAAATAAAATTATCCAAATTAAAACACACACACACACACTACATGATTTTATTTAACACCCAAAATGCAGCTTTACTTTGATCTGTTCTGTATTAAGATTTCAAGTAAGATTCTAAAGCTTCTTTTTAAAGGGTTCTGCTATGAAAACAAACAAAGGGAGGGAGAGAGGGGAGAGGAAAAGAACTCTATCAGTTCAGTTCAGTTCAGTTGCTCAGTCGTGTCCGACTCTTTGTGACCCCATGAATTGCAGCACACGAGGCCTCCCTGTCCATCACCAACTCCCGAAGTTCACTGAGACTCCTGTCCATTGAGTCGGTGATGCCATCCAGCCATCTCATCCTCTGTCATCCCCTTCTCCTCATGCCCCCAATTGCTCCCAGCATCAGAGTCTTTTCCAAAGAGTCAACTCTTCACATGAGGTGGCCAAAGTACTGGAGTTTCTGCTTTAGCATCATTCCTTCCAATGAACACCCAAGACTGATATCCTTTAGAATGGACTGGTTGGATCTCCTTGCAGTCCAAGGGACTCTCAAGAGTCTTCTCCAACACCACAGTTCAAAAGCATCAATTCTTCGGCGCTCAGCTTTCTTCACAGTCCAACTCTCACATCCGTACGTGACCACTGGAAAAACCATAGCCTTGACTAGACGGACCTTTGTTGGCAAAGTAATGTCTCTGCTTTTCAATATGCTATCTAGGTTGGTCATAACTTTTCTTCCAAGGAGTAAGCGTCTTTTAATTTCATGGCTGCAATCACCATCTGCAGTGATTTTGGGGCCCCAAAAAATAAAGTCTGACACTGTTTCCACTGTTTCCCCATCTATTTCCCATGAAGTGATGGGACCAGATGCCATGATCTTCGTTTTCTGAATGCTGAGCTTTAAGCCAACTTTTTCACTCTCCTCTTTCACTTTCATCAAGAGGCTTTTGAGTTCCTCTTCACTTTCTGCCATAAGGGTGGTGCCATCTGCATATCTGAGGTTATTGATACTTCTCCCGGCAATCTTGACTCCAGCTTGTGCTTCTTCCAGCCCAGTGTTTCTCATGATGTACTCTGCATATAAGTTAAATAAGCAGGGTGACAATATACAGCTTTGACGTACTCCTTTTCCTATTTGGAACCAGTCTGTTGTTCCATGTCCGTTTCTAACTGTTGCTTCCTGACCTGCATATAGGTTTCTCAAGAGGCAGGTCATACATATCCCCAGGTTTCTAAGAAGCTGCCAGTCTTTCTCACCTTGCTTCTACCTCTTGTTATTTAATGGCTAAGGGTAAATGGATAAATCTGATCTGGTCTGGTACATTTACCAGTCTCTTCCCAACTGTAAAGCAAGAGGCAAGATAACATCTCGGCCGAGCGTCTCTAACAAAACCCCCTTCCCAGACCCTCATCAGTACCTGATGATGAAAAGCGGGTCCTCTCGGATTTTGCTGGCCATGTCCAGAAGGGAATTGGCACCTGATGGGGCAAAGATAGAGCCTGGGAGGAGTCCTGTCTCCGAAGAACAGCCTGCCTCCTTCTCCTCCATCTTTTCAAAAACGTATTTGTCAATAGGACGCCCCAGCAAGTACTCATCACGGTTCACCATCCCACCAGGACCCTGGTACATCCAGTCCAATTTTTCCTCCTTTTTCCTAGTTGAAGGGGAAAAAAAAAAAGAAATAGTCAAAGAAAATGTAGACTCCTGCAAACCTAATCACAAAACCTGAACACAAGCAACAGATAATAAGCACAGCTAGGGGAATTCCCTGGTGGTCCAGTGGTTAGGACTCCATGCTCTTGCTGTCAAGGTTGTAGGTTCGATCCCTAGTCAGGGAATTAGGATCCCACAGGTTGTAAGGCACGGCCAAACATTAAAGAAAAAAAAAGTGTGGCTGGTCAGACTAGGGCTCATTTCTCAGGCTCTTTAGCAAAGGCTAAACACCACACTCCACGAGGCACTTGGGAAGAAATGGTTCTTGGTGTCATGGAGTTTACATTTTAGCAGAGAGATTATTTCCACACAACTAAAGTAACTTGTGAGGAAAGAATGTTCCTCAGCCTGGGGCGTGGATCTTTGCTCAGGGCTTCTCAAGTCTCCTTTACGAAGTTTTGTGCTGTGCCTTCATGTCGAGGATAACCTGAAACAGCTAATGTGCACATTTTGGATCAGCTCATCACCAAGAACAATGCCAGTGACCACATATGCAGTGGTGTTTATCATGTGTTTTGGAAATTACTGGCATATTGGTACCAGTGGTAATACCACATTCAAGGGGATAATGAGAAAAACCAGCCATAACAAGTTATGTTTTCAAGCCAAAAGAGCGAAGCCAAATTATGTCACAGTATCATGCCAAATATTTCCCTGTGGTTCTAAGAGAAAAAGTGGTGAGCAAATCGGGTCTCCATGCAACAAACAATGAAGGTGTGCTGAACTCATACGAGTATGTCCTGGGGCAACCAATGTCACATTCACATTGCAAGCAGCAAAGCAGTCTCATCAAAACAGTACTATCTATAACATTAGTTCCACTGATTTTTGAGTATGACATTTTTTGTATATTGATTTTTAAGATTACATAACTATGAGCATAAATAATATCTTTCTAGTTATATCTTTGCACATTTTTAAAAAATGTTTTGAATATTTATTTTTATTTATTTCGCTGTGCCAGGTCTTAGTTGCTCCCTGACCAGGGAATGAACCTGGGTCCCCTGCATCGAGAGTTTGGAATCTTAGCCACTGAACCACCAGGGAAGTCTCATGTTTGCATATTTTAATAAAAATAATTTAAACCAATAAGAGAGTCTAACCCTTTAGATACCTCTTTTCTTATTAAAATGATTGGTTTGATGGACTTCCCTGGTGGTCCAGTGGTTAAGAATCCCCTATGCAATGCAGGGGGGATGCAGATTTGATCCCTGGTCAGGGAACTAAGATCCCACATCAGAGCAACGAAGCCCTTGTGCCACAACTACTGAGCCCATGAGCTCTGGAGCGCCTTACAGCATGACTCGAGAGAAGCCTGTATACCCGCAGCAAAAGATCCCATGTGCCACAACTAAGACCTGATGCGACCAAATGAAACAAATAAACATATCTTAAAATAAATAAATAAAATGAAAGGACATGTCTAAGATGACTCAAAGGATCATGCCTATACATGCCTGACGTGAACATGGACTGGGAAGCGGGGACTAAAGATTCATTTGTATTCATTTGTAAACACTGACAGCATTCTTCCTGTGTGCCAGGCAGAGAGGAGTAACATGGGAAAGATGACAAAGATTCAGGCAGCTGAGCTGCTCACAGGCTACCCGATAAGGCACAGAGGTCACAAATTACCAAATGGTGCTGAGAGCTAAGAATGTGAAGAGGTGACTGTGGGGCACTTGAAGCAGAAACACCTGAATATGCAGAGACACACGTGGGAGTCATCAGCATGAAGCTGACACTGGTACCAGAGGATGAAGGCACTCTTTAAAAAAAAAACAATTTTATTTTATGTATTTATTTATTGGCTGTGCTGAGTCTTCATGGTGGCTTGATGGCTTCTCTACTTGTGGCGCACAGGCTTAGTGGCCCAGTGGCATGTGTGATCTTAGTGCCCTGACCAGGGCTCGAACCCACGTCCCCCACAGTGGAAGGCAGGTTCTCCACCACTGGACCACCCGGGAAGTCCCTGAAGGCACCCTTGGAGAATAAAGGGAGAAGAGCAGTGAGCCTTGGGGAGCAGGAGCAGATATGAGATGAGGGAAAAGAAACTAAGCGAAAGAAAGAGAAGAGATGACATGAAAAGGTAGGTGGGCTGGGAGCCTGAAGGCAGAACAGCAAAACCTGTCCAGAAGAAAGAAGGAAAAATGAAGACGGACACTTCTATGAAGTAGTATTTTCAGGGCTCCAGCTTGTCTCCAGAGGACTCAACTAGGGCTTCCCTGGCTGGCTCAGTGGTAAAGAGTCCTCCTGCCAATGCAGGGGGCATAGGTTCAATCCCTGATCTGGGAAGATTCCACATGCCACAGAACCACTAAGCCCATGTGCCACAGCTGCTGAATCTGTGCTCTAGAGCCAGGGAGCGGTAATTACTGAGCCCTCGCGCTGCAACTACTGAAGCCTGAGCTCTAGAGACTGTGCTCAGCACTGAGAAGCCCAAGCACCACAACTAGAGAAAAGTCCACGGAGCAACAATGACCCAGCACAGCCAACAATAAATCAATTAATTAATTAATTTTTTTTTTTTTTAAAAAAAGGACTCAACTAATATGAGTCCTCCTCAGGCCCTCTGGTAAGAAACCATGTTGTAATCACAGAGATCCAGTGCCACTGGACTTGGCCTGCTTCCACCACTAACCAGCCTGGTAACCACGCAAGTTATTTCTTCACACTTCCACATCCTCACGTCTAAAATGGAACTAGTTTCCCAATACAGGGGACATGAGTTAGATCCCTCGTCCAGACACTGAGACCCCACACGTCACGGGGCAAGTAGCCCGTGTACCACTCCTACTGAGCCCACGTGCCTAGAGCCTGTGCTCCCCAACAAGAGAAGCCACTGCAATGGGAAGCCCATGCATGGCAATGACAGAAAGCCCTTGGGCAGCGATGAAGACCTAACCAAAAATACACAGATAAATAACATTTTTAAATAAAATGGAGCTAGTAACTGCCAACTCCCATTGTTTTTAAATGAGATCCTCTCTCTGAGTTTTTACATGAGAAAATATATAGGGTAAAAGTCATATAAAAATTAAATAATCTACAGATTTTTGCTGTTGCTATCACTAAGGATATAGAACAGGTTCTTGAGGCTGCCCATGAGGCTCACCCAGGGAGATTTTTGTTTTTGCCACGCAAGTGGCTTGTGAGATTTTAGTTCCCTAACCAGAGACCAAACCCGAGCCCTCGGCAGTGAAAGCTGAGAAGTGAGAGGTGTCCTACCCACTGGGTGGCCAGGGAATTCCCAGGGAGCTGTTAAAGTCTATAGATGCCCTTGCCCCAGACAACCCCTGCTAGTCTTAGGAAGTTGGCCTGTGTGGGAATCACTGCCATCTTCATCTATCTAATCTCCCAAGGGTGCAAGGGTTGAGAAATGGTGGTATAGACCCCGTGCATGGAAAACACAATTTTCTAATAATATCAGAGAATACTAAAGCAACACTCTACTACAAAGAGGAATTTGGATGAAGATCAAGGATAATGTAGATATTAAGGTTTCTTTCTCTGTTCTAGGAGAGAAGCATAATAAACATAGAAAAGATCATCTGAACCATAGAAGTGAGCAGTTAAGCAGTAAAGGGTTTTTACTGCATCCATGAAAAGCACGACACTGTGCAAAGAACTACACAGGCCAGTCCGCTGGACAAGCAGATCGTCTAACTACACCTGCAAGTAAAGACCGAGAAAAGGGACCTACATGTTGACCTTTGAGTTGCACGATATTGGAGGATATGGGTGAGGGGGTTGGGGCAAACAATCAGAAGAATATAAAATCACCTTCCTCCCATTCACAGCAGACAAGAGGGCGTGAGGGTGAGCAACATGATAACCACTGGACTCCCAGCTCTGAAGCTGCTCATCTATACTCTGACCTCATTAGACTCTGCAAAGCCCCAAATTTCTGACATATCAGGTGCATAATCTGTAACACTTGTCTGAATAAAAATTTCAAAATAATTTTTTACTTTTGGTTGGGAAGTAAGCTCTTCTAACAGATATTCTGTCTAAAGTTGACGTTTGTTTTAAAATCAAGGGTTCACAAAATCTAAAAGGTCACATGTAAGAATGTCTTATAAGCTTCCCAGGAATTAGTCCAAATGTGTGAAACTGATTTACTTTCAATTATAAAGGATATAATTTATACAAAGTGTGAAAAGTAAAATAACTTAATGTGTGCCTATGGTTAAAAAAAAAAGTACAGAATTTAATTCTCTTAGCTCATTTTATATATTAATGCCTTAAATATATTGTGTTGTACTTGAAAAATTCTAAAACTCCTTTTATTTTTTTTTTAATTTGTACTCTTTATTTTTATTTTTTTCATATTTTCTTGGCCATGCCACGTGGCATGTGGGATCATAGTTCCCTGACCAGGGATCAAACCCGTGCCCCTTGCCTTGGAAGCCCAGAGTGTTAAGCCCAGCGTGTTAACTGGAGTGTCAGGGAAGTCCCTCCTTTTATTTTAAAATATTCCAAATATTTTAAACTCATACTTAAGTCAGAATGGCGTTCTCCCAATCCATTTTCCTGAAAGAATGTAATTGTTATCCTGCCTAAATTCCGTAATACCATTTCCATGAACTGAAACTAAGTCTCTCTCTCTCTCTTGGTCTGTATCTCTTCTCTCTCTCTCTCTCTCTCTCTCTCTCTCTCACACACACACACACACACACACACACACACACAAATGTCACTAATCCCCCTGTCATGAAATTACTAAGGGGAAGCCCTATATATCCAATACAGGGGAAAGTATGTCACCTGTCACCCTGGAGACTTGGCCACAAGCATACGCACAAGGAACAGTACAGACACTCAATTTTAGTCTAGAGTTTTTACTCAATTCTGATTTAGGAATGCACTGCATGTTTTATGCTTTTTATTTTTCTCAAAACACATTTACTCCTATCCCCTTTTATGGAGGCTGGTAGGGTATATCATCTGTTACTTCTACCCGATATTATACAAGAGGAAACTGAATGGGACTGTCCACAGTCACAAAGCTTTCACTGACAGACACAGCATCTATCTCCTTCCATGGGACCTCACTGCCTCCCTAAAATGAGCCTGCAGTACATACAGTAACAAAAGCAGGAATGCGGCCTCCACACAGTAAGAGCAGGGTAGAGGCAGTCATCCTCAGTCACAGTTACTTGTCAATTGTCTACCATGAACTTGGCCTACACTAGGGCCTTTACATGTCATCTCATCTGATCCTCTAAAAGCCTTAGGAGTTGGGTACTCTCAGCGCCCCCTGGTTCTTCTGAGGTCACTGAGGCTCCTAAACTTGCTCCCAGTTACATAGCTGGGCTAGTTCATACAAAGTCAGCCTTAGAACCCAGTTCAGGCTGACTCCAAACTCATTCTCTTATCCAGCTATTATGCAACAACTGGACAATGCACCCACAGGCCTGCACTACCGCACACACCAAGACACCCCCAGCCCAAACGGCCCCAGCGCCTTGCTTACTTGACAGCCCCGACATCCTCCGCGTAGCGCTGCATCTCCTCCCGGGCCCTCTCCTCCCGCAGCTCACGCTGAAGCTCCTCAATCTTCTTCCGCTCGGCTTCATGCTTCTGCTCAGCCTTCCACACTTTCTCCACATTGCGGAGGGTCTGCGGGTGCCAGCTCTTCTTCAGATTCTGTGGCAAATGAAAGGAGGGAGAAAACAAGGCAGGAGTAGGTGTGTGGTGAGCGTAACTGGCCCTGCCTCACCCCACCCCGTTCACGCCAAGGCAGCCATGTAAGGGCAAGATGTCTCTAACAATGGCAAGGTTGGCACCCAACAATCTCTCACACGTGGGGGGCCGAGGAGAGGTTGTTCAAGTACATAAAATTTCAGGATAGAACAGGCCCCTCCGAAATTCCCTTCAACTACTTCTATCCTGAAGTAGGCCATGCCTGAAGTGAGGGCTGGTGATAACAATACAAAAATGAGGCAGAGAGGTGGGAAGGTATAGACTCTGAAAGGTGAAAGAACTCAAGTGCCTTTGGCACTGGACACATTCTTAAGAATACAACCTTCTTTCCTCGAGTCCACTGAACTTGCCTTGAACTTGCATGGTTTACAACCACACCTGGTAGCTCTTTCAACCTTCCTTCCCAAGAATCCCCCCCCGACTCTGATCTTCCCTTTCACCCTCAAGGAGTGCTTCACTTCTCCCTTTCTCCCCATGAATCACTGCATTGGTTCAGTTTCCCAACCAGGGAAGGTTTTCTGGAGGAAGTGACATCTAAGGACAAGTATAAATTATCCCAGTGATGTGGGAAGCAGGGACGAGTGGATTAGATTTCCAAAGAGAGGTAACAGCACACACAACTGCAAGCCCAGTGGTGAGAAAGAACAGAATACAAATAATTCAGCATGGCTGAAGATAGGCGAGCAACCTGATGGGAAGGGGACTCAAGATGAAGCCAATAAAGAAAGCAACAGGTTAAGGGCTTATAAGCCATGTTAAGGGACTGAATTATCCCGTTGGCAGTAGAAAATATTAAACATTCATATGCAGCTGAAATGCATGACCAGCTTAGCACGTAAAGAATGAATTGGAGAGGATCAGGATTGGAAAAGCCTGGTGAAATTCCCTCAATCTTGAGGTATCTCTCTTATCTGATTAAAAGCTAACAGACATAAAACACCTTGCTAAAAACTACCAAGGGGGCACTCTGTCCCCTTCAGATGTCTATGTCAGAAGCTTTCCCTATCTCTGTTATACTTTAATAAAATTTTGGTACACAAAAAGCTCCAAGTACTCAAGCCTCATCTCTGACCCCAGTTCGAAATCCTCTCCTCCGAGGTCACCAATCCCAGCATAACACATGGCTCACAGCAGTAACCTTTTACTTTCCCCTCATCAGGTTTTCAACCCTTCCTCCCCCACCCTCCACCTTGTCCTAATGGTGCTTCTCGCTTGCCTTCAATACAGGAGATTTTGCATCTCAGGGAACACTTGGGAATGTCTGTAGACACTTTTGGTTGTCACAACTCGGGGAGAAAGGTGCTACTAGCCAGAGGCCAGGGATGTTGCTAAACATCCTACATGCACAGGACTACACACACAACAAAGAATTATCCAGCCCAAAATCTCAATAGTGGCGAAGCTGAGAAACTTTGGATTCGAGCTTTCCTGTCCCTAAATGCAGCTTCTTGAAGACACTAAAGGGGACTAACCTTGATGGTACCTTGGAAGTCATTCTAACTGATAACATCTGACAAACTCTAATATAGCTACTAGACAAATGGCTAAATCGATCTATTTTGTGAAATTAGCTACACTTTCAGAAGATTAGCATTTTTCTGATCTTGCACCACATTCTTATGGGTACATTTTCCCATTTGGTGGCTATACAGGTTTTGAGAACTAGCCACATAACTTATAATCACTGCGGACAGTGACTGCAGCCATGAAATTAAAAGACACTTGCCCTTTGGAAGAAAAGCCATGACAAACCTAGACAGCATATTAAAAAGCAGAGACATCACTTTGCTGACAAAGGTCCATATAGTCAAAGCTATGGTTTTTCCAGTAGTCATGTATGGATGTGCGAGTTGAAGTATAAAGAAGGTTGAACACCAAAGAACTGATGCTTTTGAACTGTGGTGTTGGAGAAGACTCTTGAGAGTCACTTGGACTGCAAAGAGATCAAACCAGTCAATCCTAAAGGAAATCAATCCTGAATATTCATTGGAAGGATTGATGTTGAAGCTGAAGCTCCAATACTTTGGCCACCTGATGCAAAGAGCCAACTCACTGGGAAAGACCCTGATGCTGGGAAAGACTGAAGGCAGGAGAAGAGGATTACAGAGGATGAGATGGTTGGATGTTATCACTGACTCAATGGACATGAGTTTGAGCAAATTCCAGAGACAGTGAGTGACAGCAAGCCTGGCGTGCTGCAGTCCATAGGGTCACAAAGAATTGGACACGACTGAGCGACTGAACAACAATGAATTCAGAAGAAAGCTCTGCCACTACATATCAGAATGCTGCACTAAAGGAGTGAAAGTCAGAAAGGCGAACATGAGGAGATCTTCTGTGATCCTGGAACACGGCTCAGGGATGAGGAGAATGGGGCACAAATCACAATTACAGCGCAGGACAAGACTGAATTCCTAGTTGAGGAAAATGTGAGGTACCCCAAGACAAAATATACAAAACAAAATCTGCGTGACACGTCCTCCATACCGGCCTCCTTTCCTAGCCACGGTTCCAACCGTCCCCAGAATTTCCAGCCAGAAGGGTTTCCTGCCAACAAACACCACCTGCCATCCTTGGCGACCCACCTCACACGCCTTTCCAAGTCTCCGCCCCGTCCCTCCACGGCCGCAGTGATCCGCCCCCTGTCCAAGGCTACAGCTTCTTCTCCCCGAAAGCACAGCTGTGTTATAAGAATACTCACTGCCACACCCGTCGCCAGCCCCAGTTGGCCTCTCAGTCCTCCCCCAGCCCTGGGCTCCCTCACTTACCAGGTCTCCGCCTCCCATAATGGTGGAGACGTTGCCTCACTCCGCGGAGCCAGAAGACGCAGGCAGGATAGGACAGAAACTTGGAGAAATAGTTCAACAACGACCTCCCGAGATCTGGTCCCGGGGGCAACCGGCTACCACTTTCACTGCCCGATCTAGAGCCCACTTCCGGGAGGGCGTCCTATTACAGAGACAGCGTCGCAGGACAGTGACGTTTAATACTAGCTGTCGCGTTGCGTGGCGGTAGCTTCGCGAGCAGTCTCACGGGGTACGGCCCATGATATCGCGGGATTTGTGGTTTCCTTTTGGTCACCTCGAGTTGGCTCTTCCCCGCTGGCTTTCCAAATGGTGTGGTAATAAGCTGAAGATCTGTGGGGTTGTGCTTCCAAGGTGGCGCTAGTGGTAAAGAACCCAACTGGCCAGTGAAGGAGACATGGAGACGCGGATTCCATCTCTGAGTCGGGAAGATTCCCCTGGAAGAGGGCATGGCAACCCACTCCAGTATTCTTTCCTGTAGAATCCCATAGGCAGAGGAGCCCCGGCTACTGAAGCGACTTAGCAAGCACGCGCTGTTCCGGGGTTCTAATCGAGCCTGGGCCTCACCTGGAGTTTCTGTTGCCATGGCAGTGCACTGTGGCGTCCTTGGGAGCTCCCCTCCGGATCTCACTCCCGAGCCCCAGCGTGGACCAGCCTAGGCCACCTAGAGTTTGTAAAACGGCTTTTCAAATCAGCATTCTCCTCAAACCTCGGCTCACAGCCACCTCCCTTTCCCCAGGCTTATTTTACAGAGTTAAACAGAAACCAGCCAACCGAAATTCCATCAGCTTCCCGGCATCAAACCTTGAGAATCTGCCAGCTTCTCCCTTTCCTTTCCCTTCGTTTATGGTGGAAGAGGCATCCCTCCTAATCTAAGGCATGGAGGTTCATCAGTTGGGATCCCACCCCTCACATCTGGTATTGATAAAGTAGTTGATTAAATAGTTAATGCCACTAGGGGATTGTTAAGTAGAAAAAAATGGGAGACCCTTCTAAGTTAATGATTATTGGAGAAAGCAGGCTTCCCTTGTGGCCCAGCTGCAATGCGGGAGACCTGGGTTCGATCCCTGGGTTGGGAAGAATCCCTGGAGATGGGAAAGGCTACCCACTCCAGTATTCTGGCCTGGAGAATTCCATGGAATGTATAGTTCATGGGGGTCGCAAAGAGTCAGAGATGACTGAGCGACTTGAAGAAACCAGACTTGCTTAGCAATAAACCATGCAACAGAAGCAGGAGACATGCCCCCCAATGAATGATGCCATGCGATCTACATCCTGCCCAGTGAGCTGAATAAGCTAATGATCGCTAGGTCACAACTCTCTGCTCAGGTAAAAAACAATAATTTGTGGACCTAGCTTGATCGTATAGAAACAAGAAAACTCACCTGCCCACCCTGGAGTAGGAACTGATGGTAGAAGCATGATGTCTACTGAAGAAAGACAAAGAAGGTCTTCTCCCCTTCCCTACTTTTCCTTTGTTTATAAAACTGTAGCCTGGACACAGCACTACCTTGCCCTCCTGCTTGTAAGCCTCACAAGCATTCTATTCTAATAAATCACTTCTTGTGTATCAGTTTGCCTCTGGCTGAATTCTTTCTGTGCCGAGACATAAAGGACTATGGTTACGAGCTGTTTGGAGCCCCTGGAAAAGACACCAAACAGTTTAAGTATTACTCAATTTCTCACTCTCTAACTCCCTAAGTATTGGCTTGTTATCATCATTTTAGATATACTTAGTTGATCCTTTAAAAAGAAGTCTTTCCCTCAGCTGCTGCAATCTCCTCTCTGTCTTTAGCAAACTTAAAACAAGTTACCTCCGCTGTGGAGGCAAGATGCTTCCGCTTCAACTTTGGCTTAACCTGAACTCTCCACTCAGCTGTTCTCCCCATGACCTTCAATAATACGCCCCTCCTTGTATTTAAATCGAAAACCACATTTCACCCTCATCTGGACTACCTCTAACCTTTGGTATTTAGGATTACTTTCTCCTTACTGATATGCTTTTTACTTAATTTCTTCCCATCACTGTCCAAATTTTCATTCTCTAGATCCTTCTCAGGGAACGTTTTTTTTTCTTCCTCATTCTGCCTCTTAAGTTCTGTCTTAGGCCTTTTCACAGTGTTCTCCTTTTGTGATCTCATCTAGTCACAGGGCTTCAGTTACCATCTATTAAAATATGTTAATGATCCCAAATTCATTATCTCCAGTCATAGCTCCCTTTCAAGCTCCAGGGTTTTAAGCCTGGCTATTAGGT
Organism: Bubalus bubalis; assembly: GCF_019923935.1. NCBI lineage: Eukaryota > Metazoa > Chordata > Mammalia > Artiodactyla > Bovidae > Bubalus > Bubalus bubalis. The sequence goes on along the minus strand of NC_059159.1, from coordinate 23,669,862 downwards.
ATTTCCAACTGGACATGTCAAGATTTAGAGATATCTTGCTATCTATGTGGGTGCAGGCTATGTCTCTCTCAAACATATGATTTTATCAACCCACTGCTTTAAAAATTTTCACAGCTCCCCATTATTCATACTATAAAACCCACATTTTAAAAATGTCAAGTCCTGGGAATTCCCTGGTGGTCTGGTAGTTAGGACTCCACTTTCACTGCCAAGAGCCTAGGTTCAGTCCCTGATTGGGGAGCTAAGATCTCACAAGCCACAATGCGCAGTTCTTTCATGACTTGGCTCTTCTGACTCCTCCAGCCTCACAAGACTTCCTACCTCTCACTCACTACGCTACAGCTAAACTTTTATTTCTCTAGCCAAATACTCTTAACAAAAACATTTTTTAACGGGTAATGCATTGTAAATATGTTTAGTTTTTTTTTTAAGATTTATTTGCTTACTTTTGGCTGTGCTGGGTCTTCGTTTGCTGTGTGGGCTACTCTCTAATTGTGGTGTGTGCACTTTTCATTACAATAGCTTCTCTTGTTGTGGAGCATGGGCTCTAAAGTGTATGGGCTTCAATAGTTGTGGCACATAGGCTCAGTAGTTGCGACTCCAGGCTCTAGAGCAGAGTAGTTGTGGCCCATGGGCTTAGTTGCTCCAAGGCATGTGGGATCTTCTTGGCCCAGGGATCGAACCCATGTCTCCTGCATTGGTTGGAAGAGTCTTTACCACTGAGCCACCAAGAAGGCCCTGTAAATATGTTTTAAAAGATATAAAAGTCAACATGATACAGACTTCCCTGGTGGTCCAGTGGCTAAGAATCTGTGCCCCATTCCAGGGGCATGGGTTCTATCCCTTTTGAGGAAACTAAGATACCACATACCATATGGTGCTGTCAAAAAAAAAAAAAGTCAATGCAATAAAAGTCTTCCACCACCCTTATATCCTCCTCAATCAGCATTTCATTTATCTCAAGTTTACTTTATATATCATTATAGTTTTGTATTAAATGTTTTAGTCTTTGACCCATTTGGAATTTTTTAAATTGTCTTTCTGGTTGGCTACACATTCATCTCAACATCTCTATAGAATAATCTTATATTTTCTCCACTGGTGTGAAATACATGCATATACACATATACTATATTCCCATTTGTATCTGAGTCTGTTTCTGAATTCTCTATTCCACTCCATTAATCCACCTATTCATGTGTTCTTATCAAGCTGCCCCGATAGCTTTGTTTTAATGATATAGGCCCACTGTACCCTCGCTACTCTTCTTTTCCTAGAGTTTCATGGTTTTATTTTACAATTTTATTTTTCTAAATTAACTTTCAAGTCAACTTGTCCAGTTCCAGAAATGATGTTTTTAATATTATTATTGAGAAATATATTAAATTTATAGATCACTTACTCTGTATTAAAATTGCCTATATATATGTCTGCATCCATGCAAGTTCCATAATGCTAAAGACCTTCACCTTTGTATCCCTTATGCATGACACATTTTCTGGCACATAGTAGTTGCATGTGTGTGTGTGTGTGTGTGTGCCCAGTCATGTCCAACTCTTTGCACATCCCTGGACTGTAGCCCAACAGGCTCCTCTGTCCATGGAATTTTCCAGGCAAGAATAATGAAGTGGGTTGCCATTTCCTGCTCTGGGGGATCTTCTCAACTCAGGGATCGAACCCAAGTCTCTTGCATCTTCTACATTGACAGGCAGATTCTTTAGACTGCACCACCTGGGAAGTCCTGCTTAATATTGTTAAATGAGTACATGAATGGATGGATGATCCTTAAAGGCCCTGTGTTCTGAAATCACAATAGACTAAGGTGTTTTGCATAGGGCATGAATTCATAGAAATAATTGTTAATATTAACAATTTCATGTAATAATAAGGGAGTTATATGCTTTAAAAGTTAAAAAATAATGGGGTTATATGTTTACCTCCCTCCTGAGAAACCTGTATGCAGGTCAAGAAGCAACAATTAGAACCCAACATGGAACAACACACTGGTTCCAAATTGGGAAAAGAGTATATCAAGGCTGTATATTGTCAACCTGCTTATTTTACTTATAGGCAGAGTACATCATGCGAAATGCTGGGCTGGATGAGTGGGGAGAAAAATTAATAACCTCAGATATGCAGATGACACCACGCTAATGGCAGAAAGCGAAGAAAAGCTAAAGAGCCTCTTGATAAAAGTGAAAGAAGAGAGTGAAAAAACTGCCTTAAAACTCAACATTTAAAAAACTAAGATCATGGCATCCGGTCCCATCACTTCATGGCAAATAGATGGGGAAACAATGGAAACAGTGACAGACTTTATTTTCTTGGGCTCCAAAAATCACTGTGGACAGTGACTGCAGCCATTTAAAAGACTGCATTTAAGTAACTGCAGCTCCTTGGAAGAAAAGCTGTGATCAACCTAGACAGCATATTAAGGCAGAGACATTACTTTGCCAACAAAATTCTGTCTAGTCAAAGCTATGGTTTTTCCATAGTCATGTATAGTTCTGAGAGTTGGACCAAAAAGAAGGCTGAGTGCTGAAGAATTGATGCTTTTCAACTGTGGTGTTGGAGAAGACTCTTGAGAGTCCCTTGGGCTGCAAGGAGATCAAACCAGTCAATCCTGAATATTCATTGGAGGGGCTGATGCTGAAACTGAACCTCCAACACTTTGGCCACCTGATGCGAAGAGCTGACTCACTGGAAAAGACCCTGATGCTGGGAAAGATAGAAGGCATGAGAAGGGTACGACAGAGGATGAGATGGTTGGATGGCATCACCAACTCAATGGACATGAGTTTGAGCACACCCGGGAGTTGGTGAAGAACAGGGAAGCCTGGTGTGCTGCATGGGGTCGCCAAGAGTTGGACATGACTGAGCAACTGAACAACAACATGCTTTAAAAGCTATGGCTTTGACTTGAACTTCAATCTCAAGTCTATCAGGTATGTTACATAACCTTGGACAAGTTACACAACCTCTCTGAGGATTTTTCCTCATCTGTAAAATAAGAGCAATACCACCTACCCTGCAAAGTTGTAAGAATTAGAAGCAATAAAATTTGTAAAACATTTTACATGGTATCTGTTGGGTAGTAGGTGTTTAATAAATAACAATTCTACCAACAAAGTTACCAATATCCATAGTAACTTATCTTCTAGGGGGCTTATCTTCCAGGGCTGATTGATAGCAAAACTTAGCAGGAAGAAAATGATTTTGACAACAACAGTGCCACAGTTTTGTGGTGGAAAGGACTTGAAAACAAGACAGGGCTATTTTTGAGGCAGAAATAACTGAAATTGCAGCAACTACATAAGCTAATTTCTTTTCACCAGTGTTTCTCAAAGTGTGACCTGAGACTATCTATAATAGAATATATAGAAGGTCTCCTTAAACATGACAGATTCCTGGACTTTACCTTTGAACCACTGAATCAGACTTTTCAGGGGTGAGATCCTCAGATTCTAGAAAGTTCTTCGTGTGATTCATGTGCACACTAGAGTTAGAAAACCACTGCTTTAGAATAAAGTTATTTTTCAAAGATAAATAAATAAATGAAGTGGTCTTGTTTTAAGCCAAGAAACATAAAGGTTATGTACAAATGCTGTAATACAGCTGTTTTCTCAGTGAGCAGAGGGGAGATATCAGAGGTGAATTAAGAAATTAATTGCTGCAACTGAGCTGTGTTGCCTTTCATCTAGCTACTCATTATTTATGAATTCGTTCATTTTTCCATTCAGTGGATGTCGGACACTGGACAAATTGTACTATAGCCATAGTCTGTAAACTGATAAATGCTCTTACCAAGGTAGAGTCAGATCTTTGCTACTCCTCAGCTACTCCAGAGATGAATGCCCAAATGATGCTCCTTTGGGTCTTGTGCCAGTCGGTCCTACAGTCAAATAACCACAAATAGCCCCACAGCTACTAAATCAGGTTAACAAGTATAAGTATGGGCCCTGATCAAATGGTCTGCTTAGACATGAATTCTTGCAGAAAGTGGTGGAAGAGGGATCTATTGAGGTGGGATTAAGTTAAAAAGCTTCATCCAAATTAGGAAACATTCCTTTCTTCCTTCCTTCCTTCCTCCATTCAGCAACTTAAGGGAAGATTATTATGGGCTAGTTCAGTTCAGTTCAGTCGCTTAGTCATGTCCGACTCTTTGCAGCTCCATGGACTACAGCACGCCAGGCTTCCTTGTCCATCACCAGCTCCCAGAGCTTACTCAAACTCATGTCCATCAAGTCAGTGATGCCATCCAACCATCTCATCCTCTGTCATCTCCTTCTCCTCCCACCTACAATCTTTCCCAGCATCAGGGTCTTTCCCAATGAGTCAGTTCTTCGCATCATGTGGCCAAAGTATTGGAGTTTCAGCTTCAACATCCGTCCTTCCAATGAATATTCAGGACTGATCTCCTTTAGGATGGACTGGTTGGATCTCCTTGCAGTCCGAGGGGCTCTCAAGAGTCTTCTCTGGCACCACAGTTCATAAGCATCAATTCTTCGGCTCTCAGCTTTCTTTATAGTCCAACTCTCACATCCATACGTGACAACTGGAAAAACCATAGCCTTGACTAGACAGACCTCTGTTGGCAAAGTAATGTCTATGATTTTGAATATGCTGTCTAGGTTGATCACAGCTTTTCTTCCAAGGAGCAAGTGTCTTTTAATTTCATGGCTGCAGTCACCATCTACAGTGATTTTGAAGCCCAAGAAAATAAAGTCTGTCACTGTTTCCATTGTTTCCCCATCTATTTGCCATGAAGTGATGGAACCAGATGCCATGATCTTAGTTTTCTGAGTGTTGAGTTTTAAGCCAACTTTTTCACTCTCCTCTTTCACTTTCATTAAGAGGCTCTTTGGTTTTTCTTTGCTTTCTGCCATTAGTGTGGTGTCTTCTGTATATCTGAGGTTATTGGTATTTTTCCCCACGATCTTGATTTCAGCTTGTGCTTCATCCAGCCTGGCATTTCGCTTGATGTATTCTGCTTATAAGTTAAATAAGCAAGGTGACAATATACAGCCTTGATGTATTCCTTTCCCGATTTGGAAACAATCTGTTGTTCCACGTCCAGTTCTAACTGTTGCTTCTTGATCTGTATACAGATTTCTCAGGAGGCAGGTCAGGTGGTCTGGTATTCCCATCTCTTTAAGAACTTTCCACAGTTTGTTGTGATCCACACATTGATTATTAATAAACTTATTTATATTTGGCTGCACTGGGTCTTTGCTGCTGTGCTCTAGTTGCAGGACTTTCTAGGGCTTTCTCTAGTTGTGGTAAGTGGGGTCTACTCTTTAGCTGTGATGTGCAGGCTTCTCACTGCAGTGGCTTCTCATTGCAGAGCACAGGCTATCGGGCATGCCAGCTTCAGTAGTTATGTTGCACAGTCTTAGGTGCCCCACAGCACGTGGAATCTTCCTGGAGCAGGGATTCAATCTGTGTCTCCTGCATTGGCAGGTAGGTTCTTAACCACTGGACCACTAGAGAAGTCCTGAATTTTGTTTTTTAACAGGAATCACAGAGCATAAAGGCCTTCACTGATGGCTCAGCAGGTAAAGAATCTGCCTGTAATGCAGGAGACACAGAAGATGTGGATTCTATTTCTGAGTTGGGAAGATCCCCTGGAGTAGGAAATGGTAGCCCGGTCCAGTATTCTTGCCTGGAAAATTCCATTCCATGGATAGAGGGGCCTGACAGACTACAGTCCAAAGGATCACAAAGAATTGGACACAGCCAAGTGACTAAGCAGTGGCAGTGCACAGAACATAACAATATTCTCCAGTTCACCAATCTGCATTTTCTGTGGTGGGCCATTAGCCCATAGCATTTGGCTGGTTCTGTGGTTACTAAGAAGGAGTCTTCCTGTATTCTAGAGAGACTTGAATAGTACACACAACTGGATATCACTGAAATCATAGTCAACTCTAGGCTTAACTAGCTCCCATCACTCCATTTTGGGTTTACCCTAGGTAGTAATGAGCCATCTCTGGAATTTATTTTTGTGTATGGTATAAGATTCATCTTCTTCCATATGGATATCCAGTTATTCTGGCACCTTTTTATGAAAAGTCTTTTTCTCCCCATTGCATTATTTTGGTGCCTTGGTAAAAATCAAATGATCAAATAAGTGGGATCTATTTCTAGGCTCTCGATTCTCCACCACTGGTCTATTTGTCAATCCTTATGCCAGTACCATCTGTCTTGATTACCATGCTTTTTATAGAGTATGGGAAGCAGGCCATGTTGCTGCTGCTACTGCTGCTGCTAAGTCGCTTCAGTCGTGTCTGACTCTGTGCGACCCCATAGACGGCAGCCCACTAGGCTCCTCTGTCCCTGGGATTCTCCAGGCAAGAATACTGGAGTGGGTTGGCATTTCCTTCTCCAATGCATGAAAGTGAAAAGTGAAAGGGAAGTCGCGTTAAGTCATTCAATTTTGCTCCTTTCTTTGAAGATAGCTTTGGCTATTCTAGGACTTTTATGTTTCCTTATAAATTTTAGAATCAGCTTGACAACTTAAAAGTGCTGCGATTTGAGTGAGATTGTGCTGAATCTCGGAGAAGGCAATGGCACCCCACTCCAGTACTCTTGCCTGGAAAATCCCATGGACGGAGGAGCCGGGTGGGCTGCAGTCCATGGTGTCGCTGGGAGTCGGGCACAACTGAGCGACTTCATTTTCACTTTTCACTTTCATGCATTGGAGAAGGAAATGGCAACCCACTCCAGTGTTCTTGCCTGGAGAATCCCAGGGACGGGGGAACCTGGTGGGCTGCCGTCTATGGGGTCGCACAGAGTCGGACACGACTGAAGTGACTTAGCAGCAGCAGCAGTGCTGAATCTATGGATTTGGAGAATTGACATCCCCTATCACTACTGAGTCTTCAATATGTGAACATGGTATATTCTTTGTTTTTTTCAACATGGTATATTCTTTTATTTATTTGAGTGTTCTTTAATTTCAGCAGTACTTTGTCATTTTCGGAAGAGAGATCTTACATATCTTTTGCTAAATTTATTCCTAAGTTTTTATTTTTTGTGATGCTATCTTACTTTTTTATTTTTTGGTTGTCTGGGATGTTTTTCTTTCACTTATATTCTCTTTTTTTAGAAAAAACATATTAAAAGAATAATGAGGGAATTTCCTGGGAGCCCAGAGGTTAGGACTTGATATTGCAGGACAAACAAAAAAAGAGAATCCCTTTTATCTGAATGTATAATATGAATATGAAGTTTCTCACTTTACTGCCTTAAATGTGAGGTGTGAGAGCTGTGAGAATCCACGTGCTACTGCAGGGGACATGGGTTCGATCCCTGGTCCAGGAGGATTCCATGTGCCTTAGAACAACTGGGCCCATGTGCCACATCTCTTGAGCCCACACGCTGCAAACACTGAAGCTCATGCACCCTGGAACCTGTGCTCCGATACAAGAAAAGCCACCGCAGTGAGAAGTCCACACGTCGCAACTAGAGAGTGGTCCTGCCCTCTGCAACCAGAGAAAGCCCATTCACAGCAACGAAGACCCAGTGCAACCAGAAAAATTAATGATTTATTAAAAAAAATAGTGTGAGACTTACAGATATTGAAAACAGACTTATGGTTACCAAAGGGGAAACACGGGGTGGGGGAGGGATAAATCAGGAGCTTGGGCGGAACACACACACACTACCATATCTAAGACAGACAACCAACTCTATAGCACGGGGAACTCTACTCAGTATTCTGATAACCTATATTGAGAAAAGAACCTAAAAAAGAATGAATATATGTATATGTCTGAGTTATTTTGCTGTACACCTGAAATCAACACAACATTGTAAATCAACTATACTCCCTAAACTCCAATAAATATTTTTATAAAACGAATAGTGGAAATGATTCATTTGTCCATTAATAGAATGGATAAGTGAACTGTGACACAGTCAGACAATAAAAAATGACCAAAAAAAAAAAAACTGATGGAGACAACGACTTGACTATATCTCACAGATGTGATGATGAGTAAACGAACCAGAGCATATGTACTGCTCATGTGCTGTATAGTCCCATTATATATAAAGTTTATAAACATGCAAAACAAATCTATAGTGTTTGTGTCAGAACACTAGTAAACATTAGCAGCAGAGGGACCACAAGGGTACCTGGGGAGGAACGCTGCATGCTAGTTACTCAGGTGTGCTCAGGGTGGGATGTTCATTGAACCGCACACTTTTAATATGTGCTCGCTTCTCTACGTGTGCTTCAGTGAAAGTCACACAGAAAGAAATCATCACAATATCCACTCAGTGGGGCAAGATGTTCCTGGTAAGTGCTGGAAAAGCAGGTTTGGGGCTGTAGGTCCAAGCATGCTTCCCAAACCTGGCAAAGAACTTGAATGAGCACATTCCTGCTGCTGTCGCTGAGTACTAAATGAAGTTGTTGGCTTGGGGACGCCTCTGTCTGGGTTATGCCCTGTATCATGACCTGATATTGGATTATTTATGCATTTATTTATTTTCTGTCTTCCCAACTAAGGTGTGATCTCACTGATGGCACATAGTAAATTCACAACAAATATTTATAGGATGTATTTACCTCTATATCCTTCATTAACTGAGCAGAATTTGTCTTTCTCATGAATACATTTTTTCACCTTTATTCTTTTTTTGCCAACATCTATCCTCTGATATAGAACCAAAATAAAAGAAAGAGGAAAATTTTCCCTGTGATGAGAACTCTAAGGATTTACTCTTCTAAGAGGTTTCATATATAACATCTGACAGTGTTAATTATATTAATCATGTTAAGCTACCATCAGTTACTCTCATTTCACATGCTAGCAAGATTATGCTCAAAATCCTTCAAGCTAGGCTTCAACAATATGTGAACCCAGAACTTCCAGATGTACAAGCTAAGTTTAGAAAAGGCAGAGAAACCAGAGATCAAATTGCTAACATTTGTTGGATCATGGAAAAAGCAAGGGAATTCCAGAAAAACATCTACTTCTGTTTCATTGACTATACTAAAGCCTTCGTGTGGATCACAACAAATTGTAGAAAATTCTTAAAGAGATGGGAGTATCAGACCATCTTACCTGTCTCCTGAGAAACCTGTATGCCAATCAAGAAGCAATGGTTAAAAATGGACAGGGAACAACTCATGGTTCAAAATTTGGAAAGAAGTATAACAAGGCTGTACATTGTCACCCTGCTTGTTTAACTTATATGCAGAATGTGTGTGTGTGTGTTAGTCACTCAGTCATGTCTGATTCTTTACAGCCCCATGGACTGTAGTTCACCAGGCTTCTCTGTCCATGGAATTCTCCAGGCAAGAATACTGGAGTGGGTTGCCATTCTCTTCTCCAGGGGATTGTTGCAACCCAGGGATCGAACCCAGGTCTCCCGCATTGCAGGCAGATTCTTTACCATCTGAGCCAGCAGGGAAGCCCTATATGCAGAATACATCATGCAAAATGCTGGGCTGGATGAATCACAGGCTGGAATCAAGATTGTGGGGAGAAATATCAACAACTTCAAATACACAGCTGATACCACTTTAATGGCAGAAAGTGAAGAGGAACTAAAGAGCTTCTTGATGAAGGTGAAAGAGAAGAGTGAAAAAGCTGGCTTGAAACTTGACGTTAAAAAAACGAAGATCATGGCATCCAGTCCCATCATATTATGGCAAATAGAAGAGGAGTAAGTGGAATCAGGGACAGATTTTATTTTCCTGGGCTCCACAATCACTGCAGATGGTGACTACAGCTATAAAATTAAAAGATGCTGCTCCTGGGAAGGAAAGCTATGGCAAAACTAGACAGCATATTAAAAAGGAGAGACATCACTTTGCCGACAAAGGTGAAATTTGCTCAGTTATGTCCAACTCTTTGCAACCCATGAACTGTAGCCCACCAGGCTCCCCTGTCCATTCCCCAGACAAGAATGCTGGAGTGGGCAGCCATCCCCTTTTCCAGGGGATCTTCCTGACCCAGGGATCAAACTCTTGCATTGCAGGCAGATTCTTGACCATCTGAGCCACCAGGGAAGTTGATAAAGATGCATATAGTCAAAGCTAGGGTTTTGCCAGTAGTCATGTATGGATGTAAGAGTTGGACCATAAAGAAGGCTGAGCACCAAAGAACTGATGCTTTTGATTTGTGGTGCTAGAGAAGACTCTTGAGAATCCCATGGATGGCAAGATGATCAAACCAGCTAATTCTAAAGGAAATCAGCCCTGAATATTTATTGGAAGGACTGACGCTGAGGCTGAAATTCCAGTACACTGGCCACTTGATGTAAAGAGCCAACCCACTGGAAAAGAACCCTGATGCTGGGAAAGACTGAAGGAAAAGGACAGTGGGGCAGCAGAGGATGAGATGTTTAGATGGCATCACCGACTCAATGGACATGAATCTGAGAAAACTCCTGGCGATGATGAAGGACAGAACAGCCTTGTGTGCTGCAGTCCATGGGGTCGGAAAGAGTCGGACATGACTAAGCGATTGAACAACTACATTATATCCCTGGTACTTGTTTATTTTATAACTGGAAATTCATACCTTTGGACTACCTTCATCCAGTTTCCCCACCCTACCCACCACAGGCTACCTCCGGTAACCACAAATTTGATCTCTTTTTTACTAGTCTATTTGTTTGTTTTTGAAGTATAATTGACCTGTAACACTATTTAAGTTGCGGTGCACAACAGAGTGATTCAATGGGTGGGTGTGTGCTAAGTTGCTGCAGTCGTGTCCAACTCTTTGTGACCCTATGGACTGTAGCCCGCCAGGCTCCTCTGTCCATGGGATTCTCCAGGCAAGAACACTGGAGTGGGTTGCCGTGCCCTCCCTCAGGGCATCTTACTGACCCAGAGATAAAACCCCTGTCTCTTACCACTAACCTGCATTGGCAGGCAAGTTCTTTACCACTAGCACCACCTGGGGAGCCCAATATTGGTATACATTTGTGAAGGGCAGGGTGAAGATGGTGAAGGGCAGGGAAGCCTGGAGCGCTGCAGTCCACGGATGGGGTCACAAAGAGTCGGACAAGACTGAACGACTGAACAACAAAATTGTGATATTGTGATGAAATAAGAAATACAAATATTTGGTATTCATCTCTTAGCAGGAGCTCTTAATCCACTTCTAATTGCCTAAGGGATAAGAGCAATAAAGATGAAAGGGGCATCTTTTGTTATTCATAACAAGCCTCTTTCAACCCGCCTATTACTACAGGATAGCTGGTTGCCAGGGGAAACGACCTTGAGACTAGAGGGTTGGATATTTGAGCCCCACCTGCTGACTGCACGGGAGAGGAAAAAGACTGGAGTTTGAGTTAATCAGCAGTGGACAGACCTATATAATGAAGTGTCCATTTAAAATAAACTCTTAACTGAAAGGATTCCAGAGCTTCCTGGTTGGTGAACACGTGGAGAAGCTGGGAGGGCAGCCCATCCAGAAAGGTCATGGAAGCCTAGCGCTCCTTCCCACATACCTTCCTTATGCTTCTCTTTCATTTGGCTGTTTCTCAGTTGTGTCCTCTTATGTGCTTAGTCGCTCAGTCATGTCTGACTCTTTGTGACACCATGGACTGTAGTCCGCCAGGCTCCTCTGTCCGTGGGGATTCTCCAGGCAAGAATACTGGAGTGGGTTGCCATGCCTTCCTCCAGGGAATCTTCCCAACCTAGGGATTGAACTCAGGTCTCCCACATTGTAGGTGTATTCGTTACCATCTAAGCCAATAATAAACTGGTAATTTAGTAAGTAGGAGGTTCCCCCACTGGTTTAGATGATAAAAAATCTCCCTGCAATGCAAGAGACCCTGGTTTGATCCCTGGGTCGGGAAGATCCCCTGGAGAAGGGAATGGTTACCCACTCCAGTATTCTTGCCTGGAGAATCCCATGGACAGAGGAGCCTGGCGGGCTAGAGTCCATGGGGTCGCAAGGAACTGGACATAAGTAAGTGACTAACAGTAAGTAAACTGTTTCCCTGAGTTCCGTGAGCTGTTCTAGCAAACTGTGGTACTGAAGAAGTATGGGAACCAATGATATATAGCTGGTTGGTCAGAAGTACAGGTGACAACCTGGACTTGCATTTGGTACCTGAAGTTTCAGGGGTGGGGGGATACTCTAATGAGACTGAGTCCTTCATCCTGTGGATTGGATGCTGACTCTAGGTAGAAAGTATCAGAACTGAATTAAATTGAATGTTGGGGACTTCCCTGGTGGTCCAGTGGTTAAGACTCCATGCTTCCAATGCAGGGGATTCGGGTTCAATCCCTGACTACAAAACTAAGGTCCCACATGCTGTGTGGTGCAATTAAACAATAAAATAAAATAATACAGGGAGAAACCATGTCAGCCCCCATGGTTACAGTCAAAAAAAAAAGGGAAAAAAATTTAATGTTGGACACCCAGTTGATATCCACAGAGAACCAGAGAGTTACTTGATGTGAGAAAAACTCTCACACATTTGGTGGTTAGAACTGAGTCTGTGAGTAGGAGAAACTTTTTTTCATATATAAAAACATAATTTTTGTACATTAACCTTATATTTTACAACCTTGCTAAATTCACTTATTAGTTCTCATAACTGTAAAGGAAAATCAACCCTTTGCAAACAGTCTAGCGGGTACTCAAAAGGTTAAACATAGTCACCAAATGACACAGCATTCCACTCTTCAATATATATACATAGGTTAAATGAAAACATATATCCATACAAAAAGTTATATATGAATATTCATAGCGCTGAAATAAAACTCATATTTTATAACAAGACAAGAAAAATTTGGGGACTTCTCTGGCAGTCCAGTGGTTAAGACTCTGCTTCCACTGCAGGAGGTACAGACTTGATTCCTAGTTGGGGAACTAAGATCGCACATATATATGCTACATGCAGCGTGGCCAACAAACGACAAAACAAGAAGACAAGAAAAATTTAAACATAAAAATTTTCTTTGTCCATCTGGTCCTCCTCCCTCCCTTTTAGTGGGTATTGTGCATCTGCATTAACTAGACCTCCTTAGAGATAACGTTCATTCTTAATCTCATCAAGGGTCATAACTCCTCAGGAGATAACCTTCCTCCTTAATCCCATGACTCGTGACTCACCCACTGCTTGCACTGTACCTGTAGACCTGGATTGTGTAAACTGTCAGAGTTACATCCCTCAGTCTCAAAACCATATATAACCGTGCTTTGACCTCTAATGGGCAGAAGAGCCTGGAGGAGGGCATGTCAACACACTCCAGTATTCTTGCCTGGAGAATCCCATGGACAGAGGAGCCTGGTGGGCTACAGTCCATGGTGGTGGTTGTTTAGTTACTGTGTCTGACTCTTGCAACCCCATGGACAGTCCATAGGGTTGCAAAGTTAGTCAGACACGACTGAAGCAACTTAGCACGTATGCACGCATGGAGACAAAAAGTGGATCTGTGGTTATCTGCAGATGGATAGATTGGAGGAAACAGGGAGTGATTGCTAATGGAAATGGGGTTTCTTTTGGGGATGATAGGCAATGGCACCCCACTCCAGTACTCTTGCCTAGAAAATCCCATGGACGGAGGGGCCTGGTAGGCTGCAGTCCATGGGGTCGCTAAGAGTCGGACACGACTGAGCAACTTCACTTTCAGTTTTCACTTTTCACTTTCATGCATTGGAGAAGGAAATGGCAACCCACTCCAGTGTTCTTGCCTGGAGAATCCCAGGAACGGGGGAGCCTGGTGGGTTGCCATCTATGGGGTCCAACAGAGTCGGACACGACTGAAGCGACTTAGTAGCAGCAGCAGCAGCAAAAGTTTCTACAGTTGATTGTGGTGAGGGTTGCACAACTCTGTGAATATACTAAAACCATTAAATTGTGTATGTTTGATAGGTACATTGTATCATATATGATTTATATCAATAAGGCTGTCATTAAAAAAAAGAAAATCAGTATCACTTGCAATAAACAGAATGAAAAGCCAAATGCAATATTATTAAACACTAGCTAGATATTTACATGTACTCTCATTGATTAAAAAAAGATAGGTTTCAGAAGTGACCTTTCTTTTAGGTCTCTCATTAGAGAGATGATCTCATACAATTTTTTACTTAAGTTACTCAGGAACGAAAAAGAATTGAAAAAAAGGTAATTTTTTCACTCTGTGGTTCAGATGTTTTTGTGACATGTCGACCAGTTATTGTCAAACTGCATATACCTGTAGTACCCATCCCACCCTTGGGGCAAACTGAGGGGCAAGATTCAAAGTCAAAGTATAGCTCTGAGTGTGTGGCACCTGCTCCATCCACTGAAGCAATTCTTACTAAGTGGCACAGGAAGGGACATCTAAGCATTTCGGTTATCACTCTACAAACAAGCCTGTAAAAGTGATGCCAGGTGGGTTTAAGGTGTCTCTTAGAAATGGAGGGGTTTCTGTGGAAAAAAAACTGAATTGAAATAGGAGCCAGCTGCCTTGTGCTGAAATACTCCATCAGGGAGTTCTGACCCCCACCAGCACGTTGCCATCTGCCAGTGAAAGGAGAGCAAAAGGAGGGAAGAAGTCCCTTCTTCCACACTTTGATGTTTAATTAAGTTTTGTTTCAGCTGAACTTTCTCAAAAACTTCCTCAGCAACACTGGGTAGAATTGGACTCAAAGCTACCGGGTTTCTAGGAAACTATTAAGAGACAAAAAAAGGTGTAGTGATTGCATAGGGAGCAGGAGGACTTGAAGTTAGGGCTCGTGCTGGGCAATGAAATGTTCTACTCGTACTGTAATAAGTCCAAATTCTGTTAACTGTTGCAAGACTTAATTAAAAGGGTGGCCTTTTAATTACTAGTGTTAAAAGGTGGAGGTGGCTAGGTGTGTTGAAAGCAACTTTGATTATAATCCTAGCATGTGTCTATCAAAACAGAGACACAACAAAAAGGGCAGGAAACTGACAGGACAGCTTTCATTCGACCCAGTGTGTATGTTGGTAGAGTTATGTCTGTTGTTTGCCTAACAATTGCCATCCTATAAGGAGCATCCAGTGTGTATCTAGCATGTAGTAGGCATTCTGTATTGTGATTACATGAGCAAACGAGTGACTGTGAGAATGGAAGAGGACTCCTGGCCATTACAGAGAGCAAGCACAGCAAAGCTGTTGCTCCTAAGAAATTCCAACTCAAGAGACGGGCCACATTTATACACATTTAAAAATCAATATAGGGCTTCCCTGGTGGCTCAGTGTTAAAGAATCCGCCTGCCAATGCAGGGTTTGATCCCTGATCCGGGAAGATCCCATATGCTGCAAATCAGCTAAAGCCATGAGCCGCAATTACTGAAGCCCTCACACCCTAGAGCCCATGCTTTGCAACAAGAGTAGCTCCCACTAGCCACAGCTACAGAAAAGCCCGCTCAACAACAGGACCCAGCACAGCCAAAAATAAATAAAATCCATATAAATATAATTATTGGGATTTCCCTGGAGGTCCAGCGGTTAAGACTCCATGCTTCTGCTGCAGGCGGTTTGAGTTCAATCCCTGGTTAGAGAACTAAGATCATACTTGCCACGCAGCACAGCACCTCTTTCCAAAAAAAAAGAACTTATCATGAGAAACAAACACGGAACATGTGTATTTAGCTTCATTCCCTCCCAAAACTCTGCCAAAACAATAGCATATATAACTTGACATGGAAAAAAGAGAACTGAAAAGGGAAGAGAAGAGCTGGGTCAGTTTTTGAACATGGAAAGTGGTGATGGTGGGGGCTATGATTTAGCAGAAAAGAGGAAGCTGAAACCTAAGTGTTGACTCTGGCAGTACACTACATTTTGAAAGCATATTAAAATGACCTGTAAGATAAAGAAACAAGTGTGGAGGCCTGGGTCCCACTAGGTATAAATAGTTCAAAAATAACTCTGGGTATATGGTAGTTCCTCAAAAAATTATATATAGAATTATCATATGATGCAGCAATTCCACCTCTGAGTATATGCTCCAAAGAAACTAATGTAGGCACTCAAACAAATATTTGTATATTCTGTTCATTCTGTTCATAGTAGTATTATACACAGTAGCCAATAGCTGAAAGCAATGCAATGCAAGTGTCCACTGATGGATGGATAAACAAAAAATATATATATATACAAAATACAAATACACACATATATACGAAGTGTGTATATTGCAGGCAGACTGTTTACCATCTGAGCTACCAGGGAAGCCCCTGTACCATATCATGTGTGTGTGTGTGTGTTTGTGTGTGTGCGCACTCAGTCTCGTCCAACTCTTTGCAACCCCAAGGACTGTAGCCCACTAGGCTCCTCTGTCCATAGGATTTCCAGGCAAGAATACTGTTGTGGGTTGCCATTTCCTCCTCCAGGGGATCTTCCCGACCCAAGGATAGAACTCATGTCTCCTGCATCTCCTGCACTGACAGACAGGTTCTTTACCACTGAGCCACCTGGGAAGCCATATATATATATATATATATAAAATACCATATATAATAATAATATATAATATATTATCATATAATATCATAATATATATAATATAGTATATAATATATTATTTATAGTCTCTGTATACATTTATATATTTTTATTAAAAATATATATAATATATATAATAATATATCATATCATATCATAATAATGATAAATTATATAATATAATATATTATTTATATATTTTATCTATATATTTATATTTTTATTTAAAATTATATATTTATATATTATATTTATATAATATATAATATAATATATATTAAATATATATTAATTATATTATATTACATATATATTAATGACCTGTAAGATAAAGAAACAAGTGTGGAGGCCTGGGTCCCACTAGGTATAAATAATTCAAAAATATCTCTGGATATATGGCAGTTCCTCAAAAAATTATATATAGAATTATTATCATATGACCCAGCAATTCCACCTCTGAGTGTATATATATATATATAATATTATATATTATTATATATTATATAATATATTATATTATATATTGTAATATATTACAATGCAATATAATGTAATGTATGTATATATAATGTGTATATATAATTATTATATGTTAATATATTGCAATATATTATATATATGTATATATAAATTTAGCCTTAGAAAGAAATGAAATTCTTGTTGCAGGAAGGAGGACCCCTTCTAGTCTCAAATGAACTGTCCACAGAGGCACACTTGCTGACAAAGCAAGAGACTTTACTGGGATGGGATGCCCAGGTGGAGAGCAGGAGGGTAAGGGAACCCAGGAAGATTGCTCTGCCGTGTGGCTCTCAGTCTCAGGTTTATGGCGAGGGGATAAGCTTCCAGGTTGTCTCTGGCCAATCATTCTGACTCAGGGTCCTTCCATCCTGGTGGCACACACATTGCTCAGCCAAGACAGATTCCAACAAGGAGGATTCTGGGAGGATGGTAGGACATGTGGCATCTCCTTTTGACCTTTCCCAAATTTTTTCAGTTGGTGGTGGCTTGTTAATTTCATGTTCCTTACCAAACTCTCCTGTTGTAGAATAAATCATGCAAATGGTTACTACGGTGCCTGGCCAGGGTAGATGGTTTCAGTCCGTGTTTCTCCTAACATTATGACACCTGCTACAACGTGGAGGAATCTTGAATCCTCACTTTATAAGTGAAATAAGTCAGACACAAAAGACAAATACTGTTTGATTCCACTTGCATGAGGCACTAGAGTAGTCAAATCCATACATACAGAAAGTGAAATGCAGGTTCCAAGAGGGAGAGCTGGAGAGGAACCGAGAAGAGAACTGATAGTTGAGGAACCCTGGGAAAACTAGGAACTTGGCACCACCAGATCAGATCAGATCAGTCGCTCAGTTGTGTCCGACTCTTTGTGACCACATGAATCGCAGCACGCCAGGCCTCCCTGTCCATCACCGACTCCCGAAGTTCACTGAGACTCACCAGGTGGGCTGCATATAGGGAATTTTGGTGAAAGTCCGTATAAGGAGCAGTTGAGATTTTTAATCTCTGAATTTCCAGTCCCACAGGGGAAAGATTTGTTGAAGAGACTGAACCTGAGAGACTCCTCTACTTCCAGTTGGACTGCCAAGGGCTTTCAGAATCTGCGGTGGGGATTAATTGAAAGTCTGCGTATTAAAAAACAGGATCACTAATTCCCTTCCTCCTCCCTGTCCTACTCCCAAAATGATAGCATTAGTGTGTTTATTCTAGGCCGGAGATCTCAGAATTTTTCTATGGAGAAACTAAATGAACTGAGGAATGTAGGGGATAGTGATCCACAGATACAGACATTTGGAAGTTCCCAAATGAAAAAACTGCTCAGCATTGGGTTTCTCACAAGGAAGTTCACCAGTCAGCAAGCCCTACCCAAGAACACAGAGTTTCCAGTGGCCTTTATCCTACGGAGTTAATTGGTGAATGCTCTCAACACAAGAATCCCAAACCAAAAGAAACAGCAGTAGAAAGGACTTAAAGGGAAAGATAGACACTTCCTTGAGAAGAAGAATACTTCAGTTCAGTTCAGTTCAGTCGCTCAGTCGTGTCCGACTCTTTGCGAACCCATGAACCGCAGCATGCCAGGCCTCCCTGTCCATCACCAACTCCCAGAATCTACCCAAACCCATGTCCATTGAGTTGGTGATGCCATCCAGCCATCTCATCCTCTGTCATCCCCTTCTCCCGCCCCCAATCCCTCCCAGCATCAGGGTCTTTTCAAATGAGTGAGCTCTTTGCATCAGGTGGCGAAAGTATTGGAGTTTCAGCTTCAACATCATTCCTTCCAATGAACACCCAGGACTGATCTCCTTTAGGATGGACTGGTTGGATCTCCTTGCAGTCCAAGGGACTCTCAAGAGTCTTCTCCAACACCACAGTTCAAAAGCATCAATTCTTCGGTGCTCAGCCTTCTTTACAGTCCACCTCTCACATCCATACATGACCCCTGGAAAAACCATAGCCTTGATTTTATTTTATTTTTTATTTTTTCTGCTTATCTGTATACTTCTTTTATTTTATTTTTAACTTTACAATATTGTATTGGTTTTGCCATATATCAACATGAATCCATCACAGGTATACACGTGTTCCCCATCCTGAACCCTCCTCCCTCCTCCCTCCCCGTACCATCCCTCTGGGTCGTCCCAGTGCACCAGCCCCAAGCATCCAGTATCGTGCATCGAACCTGGACTGGCGACTTGTTTCATATATGATATTATACATGTTTCAATGCCATTCTCCCAAATCATCCCACCCTCTCCCTCTCCCACAGAGTCCAAAAGACTGTTCTATACATCAGTGTCTCTTTTGCTGTCTCGTATACAGGGTTATTGTTACCATCTTTCTAAATTCCATATATATGCGTTAGTATACTGTATTGGTGTTTTTCTTTCTGGCTTACTTCACTCTGTATAATAGGCTCCAGTTTCATCCACCTCATTAGAACTGATTGAAATGTATTATTTTAATGGCTGGGTAATATTCCATTGTGTATATGTACCACAGCTTTCTTATCCATTCATCTGCTGATGGCCATCTAGGTTGCTTCCATGTCCTGGCTATTATAAACAGTGCTGCGATGAACATTGGGGTACACATGTCTCTTTCAATTCTGGTTTCCTCAGTGTGTATGCCCAGCAATGGGATTGCTGGGTCATAAGGCAGTTCTATTTCCAGTTTTTTAAGGAATCTCCACACTGTTCTCCATAATGACTGTACTAGTTTGCATTCCCACCGACAGTGTAAGAGGCATACCCTTGATTTTAAAGAAACAAGAGACTAACCAGTATCCATAAAACTAGAACAGGATGTAATAACAAAGGACCAATTGGAACCATGAGAAAACTAAAATCAAAAAGCTCACATTGTCAGATAATATGAGTAAATCTCCTAGAAAGTATGACAAAAAGACAAAGGAGTCGGGCAGGGGGCAGGGCGGGGGGTGGTGAGACAAAGGAACAGTAAGAGAGAAAAGGTAATTTCCCCAGTGAGCAAATGAAAGAGAATAAAGTATCAAAGAAATAATAAAATTTGGTACTTCCCTGGTGGTCCAGCAGTTAAGACTCCAGGCTCACAATGCAGGAGGCCCAGGTCTTGGAACTGGATCCCACATGATGCAACTACCGTATCCTGCAATGAAGATTGAAGATCAGACCTGGCACAGCCAAATAAATAAACAAATAAAAAGAAATATTAAAAAATAAAAAAATTTAAAAATAATAATAAAATTTAAGATTAAGTCTCTAGATTGAAAGGAATCACCAAGTACATCATTGAAGAACTTCAGAACATCAGGAACAAAGATTCTAAGATTTTTATAGACAGAAAGCATTCACATATAGAAATAAGAACGCCATCAAATCTACCAAGAGATGCTAGAAGACAGTTATTTGCAAACTTCTGAAAAAAAATTCTCAATAATAATTTTATTCTCAAACTATCTCTCAAGTGTTTAGGTAAAATAAATATATTTTCAAACACACAAGGACTTTTTGCCTCCCATATATTCTTTCTTAGGAAGCTCCTGGGGGTTATTTTTGACCATACAAAGAAGGAAACTAAGAAAAGGAAAACATTACCCAGGAGACAAAGAATCCAGCCTAGAGGAGAAGGATTAGGAATTTGCAAGGCACCCCAAGCTGGATGGCAGGTCTAAACAGCCTGAAACAGAAGGATACAGGCTGTCAGAACTTCCTTGAAAAATTAATTTGGTAGGTTTGGCCAAGCGTGTAATTGCACCCTGAGACTGTTGAAGTTCAAATTGTTCAACAAGCACAAAGAAAAATACACAAGTGAGATAATGAGGTAATTTTCTTCAGAAAAGTTTTCAAGAAAGAAAATGCTATCACAGTATATATAACTGGATAATAGTCAATAGTATTTACATGATCATGATAAAATGTGAACACGATTTAATACAAAATTTTTAATTAATTTTAACAAATAGGAAATAAAGGGGTATGAGAAAGCAAATCCTTAGCTGCCAGAACTGAAATTTATAACTTATCATGAAGTGGCCATCATGGTCAACAAAAGAGTCCGAAATGCAGTATTTGGATGCAATCTCAAAAACGACAGAATGATCTCTGTTCGTTTCCAAGGCAAACCATTCAATATCACAGTAATCCACGTCTATGCCCCAACCAGTAATGCTGAAGAAGCTGAAGTTGAACGGTTCTATGAAGACCTACAAGACCTTTTAGAACTAACACCCAAAAAAAGATGTCCTTTTCATTATAGGGGATTGGAATGCAAAGGTAGGAAGTCAAGAAACACCTGGAGTAACAGGCAAATTTGGCCTTGGAATACGGAATGAAGCAGGGCAAAGACTAATAGAGTTTTGCCAAGAAAATGCACTGGTCATAACAAACACCCTCTTCCAACAACACAAGAGAAGACTCTACACATGGACATCACCAGATGGTCAACACCAAAATCAGATTGATTATATTCTTTGCAGCCAAAGATGGAGAAGCTATATACAGTCAGCAAAAACAAGACCAGGAGCTGACTGTGGCTCAGACCATGAACTCCTTATTGCCAAATTCAGACTGAAATTGAAGAAAGTAGGGAAAACCACTAGACCATTCAGGTATGACCTAAATCAAATCCCTTATGATTATACAGTGGAAGTGAGAAATAGATGTAAGGGCCTAGATCTGATAGATAGAGTGCCTGATGAACTATGGAATGAGGTTCATGACATTGTACAGGAGACAGGGATCAAGACCATTCCCATGGAAAAGAAATGCAAAAAAGCAAAATGGCTGTCTGAGGAGGCCTTACAAATAGCTGTGAAAAGAAGACAAGTGAAAAGCAAAGGAGAAAAGAAAAGATATAAACATCTGAATGCAGAGTTCCAAAGAATAGCAAGAAGAGATAAGAAAGCCTTCTTCAGCAATCAATGCAAAGAAATAGAGGAAAACAACAGAATGGGAAAGACTAGGGATCTCTTCAAGAAAATCAGAGATACCAAAGGAACATTTCATGCAAAGATGGGCTCAATAAAGGACAGAAATGGTATGGACCTAACAGAAGCAGAAGATATTAAGAAGAGATAGCAAGAATACACAGAAGAACTGTACAAAAAAGATCTTCACGACCCAGATAATCACGATGGTGTGATCACTCACCTAGAGCCAGACATCCTGGAATGTGAAGTCAAGTGGGCCTTAGAAAGCATCACTACGAACAAAGCTAGTGGAGGTGATGGAATTCCAGTTGACCTATTCCAAATCCTGAAAGACGATGCTGTGAAAGTGCTGCACTCAATATGCCAGCAAATTTGGAAAACTCAGCAGTGGCCACAGGGCTGGAAAAGGTCAGTTTTCATTCCAATCCCAAAGAAAGGCAATGCCAAAGAATGCTCAAACTACCGCACAGTTGCACTCATCTCACACACTAGTAAAGTAATGCTCAAAATTCTCCAAGCCAGGCTTCAGCAATATGTGAACCGTGAACTTCCTGATGTTCAAGCTGGTTTTAGAAAAGGCAGAGGAACCAGAGATCAAATTGCCAACATCCGCTGGATCATGGAAAAAGCAAGAGAGTTCCAGAAACACATCTATTTCTGCTTTATTGACTATGCCAAAGCCTTTGACTGTGTGGATCACAATAAACTGTGGAAAATTCTGAAAGAGATGGGAATACCAGACCACCTGATCTGCCTCTTGAGAAATTTGTATGCAGGTCAAAAGCAACAGTTAGAACTGGACATGGAACAACAGACTGGTTCCAAATAGGAAAAGGAATTCGTCAAGGCTGTATATTGTCACCCTGTTTATTTAACTTATATGCAGAGTACATCATGAGAAACGCTGGACTGGAAGAAACACAAGCGAGAATCAAGATTGCCGGGAGAAATATCAATAACCTCAGATATGCAGATGACACCACCCTTATAGCAGAAAGTGAAGAGGAACTCAAAAGCCTCTTGATGAAAGTGAAAGTGAAGAGTGAAAAAGTTGGCTTAAAGCTCAACATTCAGAAAACAAAGATCATGGCATCCGGTCCCATCACTGCATGGCAAATAGATGGGGAAACAGTGGAAACAGTGTCAGACTTTATTTTTTGGGGCCCCAAAATCACTGCAGATGGTGACTGCAGCCATGAAATTAAAAGACGCTTACTCCTTGGAAGGAAAGTTATGACCAACCTAGATAGCATATTCAAAAGCAGAGACATTACTTTGCCAACAAAGGTCCGTCTAGTCAAGGCTATAGTTTTTCCAGTGGTCACGTACGGATGTGAGAGTTGGACTGTGAAGAAGGCTGAGCGCCGAAGAATTGATGCTTTTGAACTGTGGTGTTGGAGAAGACTCTTGAGAGTCCCTTGGACTGCAAGGAGATCCAACCAGTCCATTCTGAAGGAGATCAGCCCTGGGATTTCTTTGGAGGGAATGATGCCGAAGCTGAAACTCCAGTACTTTGGCCACCTCATGCGAAGAGTTGGCTCATTGGAAAAGACTTTGATGCTGGAAGGGATTGGGGGCAAGAGGAGAAGGGGACAACAGAGGATGAGATGGCTGGATGGCATCACTGACTCGATGGACACGAGTCTCAGTGAACTTCGGGAGTTGGTGATGGACAGGGAGGTCCAGCGTGCTGCGATTCATGGGGTCGCAAAGAGTCAGACACGACTGAGCAACTGATCTGATCTGATGCTCTCTTCTTACAGTGGTTTCTTCATAGAGGAAAAAAAAAAAAAGTATGGTCATGATACATTCACTTTTATACCCAAACACCCCTCCAATTCTGGGGTAATACCTCATGTTGTCAGACTTAGTGAGATAAGACCATCATCTCCCCTTCATTGGAAAAGGAAATGGTAACCCACTCCAGTGTTCTTTCCTGTAGAATCCCATGGACAGAGGAGCCTGGTGGGCTATAGTCCATGGGGTTGCAAGGAGTTGGACATGGCTGAGCCATTAACACACACTTCTCCCATTCATGGAGGAAAACGACAAATGTGTCAGGCCAGGGCTCAGCTAATCAAATGCTTCCACTTGGCATTTTCAAACTTGAGAAACTGTCCTGGACATGTCGGTGCAGCTGGAACAATATCCACAGCACAGTGACGAATGTCTAGGGTTGGTGGCACCAGCAGACACTTCTAGGTATAGGACTGAGCTGGATTTCTAAATTATATCTTAAAAAAGTGGGTAGGTCTTTTTATTTTTTATTTTATTGGAGTATAGTTGATTTACAATGTTGTGTTAATTTCTGCTGAACAGCAAAGTGAATCAGTTATACATTCCTTTCCATATAGATTATTACAGAGTATTATTACAGAGTACTGAGTAAGTTTCCTATGTGGTGGGTCTTTTTAAAAGCTATCTCTTTCTTGAGCAATAAAGTGCTCTTGCTCTAAATGGCTAGGTGCAAATGTGTGAACTTCCATTAGACTGAAAGTGAAACCCTTTACCATAGATTGGGACTCAAACCCCAGTCAAAACCCTGCTTGGGACTTAAACCCAGACAAGATTATGGTATTTGGTTTCAGGGCCTAATAAAGCTCAGGTTCTTGATGTCTCATCACAGGAAGAATTCGGTGAGAGACAAAGTGATAGGTAAGAAATGGATTTATTCAGATTCAGAGAGAAACACACTCCACAGACAGAGTGAGGGCCATCGCAGAAGGCAAGTGTGGCCATGAAATGTGGCGTAGTTGGTTTTTATAGGCTGGGTAATTTCGTATGCTAATGAATGGGAGGATTATTCCAACTATTTTGGGGAAGATTCCAGGATTTGGGCCACTGCCCATTCCTTGGTCTTCTAACAGTGTCTTGGAACTGTCATGGCACCTCTGGGTGTGTCATTTCACTTCTGATCGAGGATCAAGGACTAGACTTGTCTGCCATCTTGGTTCCATTTGATTCTAATCAGTTTATGTTGTGTCCTTAGGCTATGTCATTCTCTCAAAAGTTGTGTGCTTCTTCCTGTTAGAAAAGTTCAGGAAAGTTGTTTGTAAAAGTTGTTACAAAAGTCCTGTTACAAAAGTTCCCTGAGGACAGCTGCCCTCTTTCATCCTTTAATTCACCGCAGCCTTGTGTGTAGTAAGCCCTCAACTATATATGTTATACCAACATCTTGATCTTTATTCTGTCACACATCATATGGATAAATTGTAATCACAGCTCTCAGATCTAAGAATTTCCTCAGGGGCTTTGTCTTAATGGAATCCTCCAGGGATTTATCCTCATTGTTTGGAATATGGGAGTAACTAGTTCATCTGGACAAGAATCCCTTGGGAGTTCTTGTCTTCCTCCTCTAGTCATCCTGGGGCTGGGAGTGAAGTATTTAAAGGAAGTAAAATGGTAAAAAAACAAAGGGGGCACCCGGATTTGAACCGGGGACCTCTTGATCTGCAGTCAAATGCTCTACCCCTGAGCTATACCCCCAGAGCCTGTGGGAGGTGTCTTCCTTGTCTACTTATGGTGACTCAATACAAACAGTTTCCACCCACTGTAGAATTCCTGCAAGCTTTGTATTCCAAAACTCCACTCCCTTTGTATCTGTAATCTGGTTTGGCTTTTTTCTTGGCCACCAATAAAAGGGGTGGGGGCACTTAAAAACTGACACGCTGGAAACTAGCTGAAAAGGAAAGTGATATAGCATTGGTAGAGAAACCTTCCACAAACACCATATTACTGTGTCATGATCCTCAGCTCCAGATATCACCCTGTTCATCCCCTGCCTCGTGAGGAGTTGAGGGTGAGAAGGAGGAGGAAAACATCAGTTCTTTTGGATGGAATGATCCAGAAAAATCAGGAACTTCTCAGGACAACCAACAATCCCTGTGGCCACGTTGCCTGCTCTGTTCTTGATGGAAACAGTAGGTAGCTTCTGACCTGGCCCCTCCTGATGCCTGGGAAAGGGTTTCTGAGGGCTTAAGTAGTGTGCTTCCTCCTTATATAGGGGAGGCCAGAGGCTTCTCCTCTCAGGTCTGGCACTCTATTTACACGGAGTTTAAGGGCACAGTCTGAGACACCCTTTCCCCTCCCACCTCCTCCACAGGGTAGAGAAGCTGAGGGTGGAGAAACTAGCTTTCCCCCTCCCCCAGTCTCAGGGATGAAATAGCACACTGAGGCACTTACACAAAAGTTTTAATATAAAATAACACTGAAAGTTCATATACACATCTGTTTTAGAAATTCAGGTGGTGGAGCATGAAGAGAAGAGCTGCTGTTAAAGGAGAGGTAACCTGGTGATCTCTCCAAAGACAGATGGGCAGTGGCGAAGGGCTGGGGTGTTCCGGCGATAGCCAAACCGACCATTGAACCCCTGGGTTGCTTTCAGATTGGTATTATAGTGGTCATGCCCGGTCACTTGCTGGAGAGAATGCCCTTGGGGGACAGAGAGAGAGACCTGAGCCTATATTCAGTCCTTTCTTGTTTTCCCTACTCCCATTGGGCTGGCATAGGAGGCTCACTCAGTTATAGTCACTGTGCTCCCATGTCCCTGCTGAACCCTGAGTCCTGAAGAGCCAAGGGTGGATGAGGTGGAGGAGACAGATGGAATCCTGGAAACCATTCCTCATACTAGGGGTAGCATGCAGAGGGAGCATGGATGATATGTTCTGGGAGAATTCTGGGCCAGAAACTTCTGGGCTTGGCTGAACTTGCCTTGCACCCTGGAGAACTGAGAAGTTTTCACCCTTGTATCTGACCCATCTGGAGAAAACAGATGAGCTCAATTTGGCCAATGGTGCGAGGGATCATGTGACTAGGTAGGGTAGGAGGAGGGCTTACTCTGCCAGAAAAACAGCTCTCAACACTCCCTTTTCCTACCGCTGTTAAATTGGGCCTGGAGAGTGAGCAGGACACAGTCTGCTCTGGGAGCAATGAGAACACAGGCTTCCCTTGGAAAACAGTGTAATTTCAATCTCAGCTCAGCCCTTCTTGGTGATGGTGGTGGTGTAGTTGCTAACTCATGTCTGACTCTTGCGACCCCATAGACTATAGCCTGCCAGGCTCCTCTGCCCATGGGATTTCCCAGGCAAAAATACTGGAGCTGGTTGCCATTTCCTCCTCCGGGGGAATCTTCCCAAAGCAGGGATTGAACCCATGTCTCCTGTATTGGCAGGCAGATTCTTTACCACTGAGCCACCAGGGAACTCCAACCCTTCTTAACAAATCATTTTAACTCTCTAAAACTCAATTTCCCTGGCTGTAACTTGAGGATATTCTGAGGATAAAAAGCGCCTGATATACAGTGGGTGCTCAATAACTAACTATCAGGGAGCACTGTAACACCATCTGCTCATGCATGAGAAGAAAACTGGAGGATGCAGTCAGTCGCTGGGTCTCTTTCCCTTCCAGGTCTCTTTAGGACCCAGTTTCTCTCACTGTGGAAGGCACACCACTCTTCCCAGGTGAGATCATGATGAGATTGGAAAGGGGGGTGGCACTTGCCTGCCCCTGCCCAGTTTCTCCTGTTGAGGTATCTCTGTCCTTGCCCGAAGATGTGGAAATAATCCACTATCCAACCATCCCTTCCTGTACCGCCATGATCCTGAGAGTGAGAGAGAAAATGCAGAAGACTGTCAGCCATGATGCCGAAAAAAGCACAGTCCAACCCCTGCCTCCTGTCTTGTTGGGGGAGGGAGAGGTCATAGCCCAGGGGTAAAAGGGCCAGACAGATTAAATATACTTAGTGACCTACTGCCTTTCAGTGAGATGCGTTGTAGTTTGGTAGTTACAGGCTCAGTGTCTAATGCCAGAGAAAGTGAAAGTGTTAGTCGCTCAGTCCTATCCAACTCTTTGGGAACCCATAGCCTGTAGCCTGGAGAA
Organism: Bubalus bubalis; assembly: GCF_019923935.1. Lineage (NCBI taxonomy): Eukaryota > Metazoa > Chordata > Mammalia > Artiodactyla > Bovidae > Bubalus > Bubalus bubalis. The sequence goes on along the minus strand of NC_059159.1, from coordinate 23,642,126 downwards.
GGAAATGGCAACCCACTCCAGTACTCTTGCCTGGAAAATCCCATGGACAGAGGAGCCTGGTAGGCTGCAGTCCATGGGGTCGCGAAGAGTCGGACACAACTGAGCGACTTCCCTTTAACTTTTCACTTTCATGCATTGGAGAAGGAAATGGAAACCCACTCCAGTGTTCTTGGCTGGAGAATCCCAGAGACGGGGGAGCCTGGTGGGCTGCCGTCTATGGGGTCACACAGAGTCAGACATGACTTAAGTGACTTAGCAGCAGCAGCAGCAGCAGCCTGTAGGCTGCCAGACTCCTCTATCCATGAAATTCTCCAGGAAAGAATACTGGAGGGGGGTAGCCATTCCCTTCTCCAGGGGTCTTCCCAACCCAAGGATTGAACCCAGGTCTCCCACATCACAGGCAGATTCTTTACTGTCTGAAACATCAGGGAAGACTGGTTCTAATTCCAGTTCTGCCCCTAACAAGACCTTAGGTCAAAGACACAGCTTTTTTGGAGCTCAGTTTCCTCAACAGTACTTTGAGGTTGAAGTGAGACATAAACTGACCTCAAATAAAGGGTCTGGCAAATTTCAGTAAACACGATCTTCATTTAAATGAAAATACCACCTACCACAAACGGTGGTTGTGACGACTAAAGAAAACTTACAAAATGGAACATAGAAAGTTTCAAAAGTGTGTACATCATATTATTTTTCGAACTTTTAAGTTCTGGAGTTTTCCCCCAGATTCTGTTTCCTTGTGTTATAAATATTACATGAGTAGCCAGCAAACACACCCAAATACGGAACACACCGATGTGAGTCCGTGTGCCTGTACCGAACGAACACACATGCGCACACACAACCATCCGGGACCACTTGAAACTCCAAGATGTGTTCACAGAATAACCCGCATTCAGTCCTCCTCTCCCCGTATCACTGATATGTATTATTAGTCACAAATACTGGAAGCAAAAAGGGTTGAAAAAAATTGGAGCCGTCAGCCTGTAATTGCCTCAGAATCTTGATCCCTGTAAGGGGGATGTGCAACTGAGTAGAAGCGAGGGCTGGGTAAGTTGGGAGGTTTCCTTTCAGTCTGTTCAAAGAAGGTCGCATTACGTCAGCGGACCGAGGGCACCTCGCCTAGTGGACCTCGGAGGGTCGGGCTTTGAGAATCTGCGGCGTGAGATCACCCCAAAGGGTGAATCCGTGACGCCAAAAAGGACAACAAACCCGATTTCTTTGGCAGAGGCTCGCAGAGATCTGAAATGAGATCATTCTCAAATTCAGGCATGGAAGGTGAGCTCAGTAAGTTCGTGCTCAACACCTGTCTCCTGCCTCCAGCAATTCCGGAGTTTCATCCAGAAAGCTGAGAGGGTGCAAATCCGGCAGCCTCCGTGGTGGTGAGGGCGCTGGCATGAGACGCCCGGATCTGGGAAGTCAGCCCGCCACCTGGGCCAAGCTCTGCGGGCGCAGATAGCCGGGTCCTACGCGGGGCTCGGGTACCTGATCAGTCTTCCGCAGGATGGGCGGAACCACGCGGCTCCGGAAGTACCGGCGGGAGTGGCAGTCCTGCTGCGCGTTGTACGGCGGAATCGCCGACCAGAGCTTGGGCCTCAGGTGCTCGTAGGAGCGGGCCATGGTGCTCACCGCCACCCCATCCAGAATGAACCCCTTCTCCCGCCGCAGAGGACACGCGCAAAGGTGCGCCATTCAGACCACCGCAGCCTCCGAGGGCTTTTCTGGCAGAAGCGGAGTGTCCTAGGTGGAGGCTCCCCGGCACATTGTGACGTGGAATTAAACATCACGTAGGCGTCACAGTAGGGGACACAAACCCGATTGTCCCCATCCTACGGGGTAGCCTCACAGGGATGTGGGGGTAGGTGCTTGCATGGTCCCGAGGTGAGGGATGTCTAGGAGGGAACTATGCAAGAGGATTCAGAGATTGAAGAGAAGGGGGATGACTCAATGTGGCTGTGAGCGCAGTCGGTCCCAACTCCCCGTGCTCCTTTTAAGAGCAAGGTTCTCTGCTCCCACGTTGTTATATACATTTCCCAAACCTAGTTCCTTTGAAAAGCCTGAACCCTGAATGGATCAGTTCAGACAGCATCTACTTCCAACTCGCATTTTACAGAACAGTATGTTGACACCACCCTTATGGTAGAAAGTGAAGAGGAACTAAAAAGCCTCTTGATGAAAGTGAAAGGGGAGAGTGAAAAAGTTGGCTTAAAGCTCAACATTCAGAAAACGAAGATCATGGCATCCGGTCCCATCACTTCATGGCAAATAGATGGGGAAACAGTGGAAACAGTGTCAGACTTTCTTTTTCTGGGCTCCAAAATCACTGCAGATGGTGATTGCAGCCATGAAATTAAAAGACGCTTGCTCCTTGGAAGGAAAGTTATGATCAACCTAGATAGCATATTCAAAAGCAGAGACATTACTCTGTCAACAAAGGTCTGTCTAGTGAAGGCTATGGTTTTTCCAGTGGTCATGTATGGATGTGAGAGTCTGACTATAAAGAAAGCTGAGCACCAAAGAATTGATGCTTTTGAACTGTGGTGTTGGAGAAGACTCTTGAGAGTCCCTTGGACTGCAAGGAGATCCAACCAGTCCATCCTAAAGATCAGTCCTGGGTGTTCATTGGAGGGACTGATGTTGAAGCTGAAACTCCAATACTTTGGCCACCTCATGCGAAGAGTTGACTCATTGGAAAAGACCCTGATGCTGGGAGGGATTGGGGGCGGGAGAAGGGGATGCCAGAGGATGAGATGGCTGGATCATCGATGGACATGAGTTTGGGTAAACTCCGGGAGTTGGTGATGGACAGGGAGGCCTGGCATGCTGCGACTCATGGGGTTGCAGAGTCGGACACAACTGAGCAAATGAACTGAAGTTGAAGCTCGGCAATATTGGGATATTTCCTAATTCATTTAGTGGCAGATCCAGAACCAGAACTTATCTCCTGACTTCCAGTATATCCACTTAAATCACTTCTCCCCTCCCTACCCAATTCTTTTCATCAGCTAATATACCTCCTTCTGATAAATTTTTTTTTTTTTTCTGATAAATTTAAAAACCCATCAAAACAGTAAGTTGACACATATTACCATACTTCTCCCCTCTGGTTAATTTTGTGTATATAATAGGATATAGCAAAACATGAACAATCATTTTCTCGAATTATTGTTAAAGTGATTTTTCTTTCTAGTTTACTTCCCCAATTTCCTTTTATATAGATGCTTTACAAAGGGCCTTTACAAATTCCTCTGCTCCTCATATGAACTGAGGTGCTATTATTTCACAAATGAGGCAACAAATTCAGGAATTCTTTTATGTTATCAGTTTCTTGTGGTGGATGTTTCATTGCTAAGTCAGGTCTGACTGCTGTAACCCCCGCGGACTATATCTTGCCAAGCTCCTCTGTCCGTGGGATTCTCCAGGCAAGAATACTGGAGTGGGTTGCCATTTCTTTCTCCAGGGGATCTTCCCAACCCAGGGTAGAACCTGGGTCTCCTGCATTGCAGGCAGATTTTTACCCAGTGAGCTACAAAGGGAAATGTTTATTGTACAAAAGCACATGTATTAATTAGAAAAAGTCTGCATTATACCTGTTTCCCTGGTAGCTGAGTTGGTCAAGAATCAGCCTGCAGTGAAGGAAATCAGGGTTCGATCCCTGGGTCAGGAAGATCCCTTGGAGAAGGAAATGGCAACCCGCTCCAGTATTCTTGCCTGGAGAATCCCATGGACAGAGCCTGGCAGGATACAGCCCATGGGGTCACAAGATTCGGACATCACTTCCCAACTAAACCACCACATACTTGTACATAATCAATGGTCCTGATGTATCAACTTAGCATGTTTAACCTTTTTATACTAGGATAGGCAAGTCTTACGTTAATAAGTCAAATTTGAAATCATAGAAGTCTATAGCTTTTGACACTGTCATGTCTTGGCTCTCTGCAACCCCATGGACGGTGGCCCGTCAGGCTCCTCTGTCCATGGAATTCTCCAAGCAATATTGGAGTGGGTTGCCATTTCCTCCTCCAAGGGGATCTTCCCCACCCTCATCTCCTGTATTGGCAGGCAGTTTCTTGGGAGTACCTGGGGGCTTCATGTCACATTAAACACTTGAAATTCACCAGTCTGGAGGATGGGGTAGGGGAGACAGATCTACTGTACAAACTCTGCTAGATACATGAACACAAACTAGTGTAAAAATCCTCTTCCAACATCTTTAGGCCAGACTACTGATCCAAACCAGCCGAGTGCTCATTTCTCAAGCCCTGCTGCTGCTGCTAAGTTGCTTCAGTCGTGTCTGACTCTGTGCAACCCCATAGACAGCAGCCCACCAGGCTCCCCCGTCCCTGGGATTCTCCAGGCAAGAACACTGGAGTGGGTTAACATTTCCTTCTCCAATGCATGAAAGTGAAGTCTCTCAGTCGTGTCTGACTCTTCATGACCCCATGGACTGCAGCCTACCAAGGTCCTCCGTCCATGGGATTTTCCAGGCAAGAGTACTGGAGTGGGTTGACATTGCCTTCTCCATGAATGTCACCTAAATCAACTCTCATGGCTTGGGGGAGGAAAAAGGGTATTAGCCTGCTGTGTTAACATTCTATCATCTTTTATTCTCAAGCTAGGGTTTGGAAGATGTACGCTGTCAAAATAGTTTTGATAGCAAAAAAAAAAAAGACTTGTAGATATTAACAACTTAGTCATCTTTCAGAGAACAATTACCATGTGTTAGGTTTTATAAATATAAATGCATTCATGCACCAATTTACCCAAAGAAAACCTGTAACTGTAAAGTGCACACTGTATTGTCCCTATTCACATCACTCCTGGAAGTCCATGAGTGTCCAGGATCTGACCATACATTCTACCTTATCTCAAATAACTTTCTAATTGCAGGGCAGTAACCTGGGGTAACCTGTAACCAAACAGTATATATCATCTGTAATTTAAGAACTAAAAAATTCAGGGAAGGATTAGGTGGTATCAAGAGTAACATGTAGAAACAAACAGGAGGGCAAGCATTGGGAGCAAATAATTTTTATTTTTTTTACAAATACACCAAAGAATCATGCAATGCTGCCAGCATTGGATGCAATCCTGGGCCACAAGTCCGCACATTCCTTTGCGACTGGTCCTGTGATGGCAGAACCTGCATAAAAGAATGAAGCGACACATAAGCTCAAAGGGTCCTTTCCTTGCACACTTCTTGAGTTGAATCATCAAATCTCAAAAGCTGAACAAAGACGTGGATTCTTTCTTACCTTTCATCTCGCCTTTATTGTTTACTATGACCCCTGCATTATCTTCAAAGTAAAGAAACACACCATCTTTTCTCCGGTATGACTTTCGTTGTCGAATTACCACCGCTGGATGTACTGAGAGGGGAAAAAAAACAGTTGTCATTAAACCTGTCAAGTACCAATGTCACCATGAGAAAGCAGTTTACACCTTGTCTAGCTTCCCAACATTCCCCATTTGGACAGAATGCATCCTCATTAGCTTTTTCATTTCCTAAAATCAAGTGCAAAAGAGAATAAATATCCATCACCCCTTAAGGAAAGACCTTACTTCTAAGTTCAAACTACACGCATTTCCTTACAAGCATGAATCTGTACTCTGGGAGTACAGATCAGCAACATACCAACAGGAAACTTGTTAAGCACTTTCTATACATTTCCCTACTTCACCCAAGAGGTAGGTACTGTTAAGATCCCAATGTCATAGAATTGAGAAACGGACCTTCCTCATACTAGAGAGGCCAAGCTATTAACTCCTCATTACACAATATTCCATCCTCATTTCTATCAGGACCTCCAAGTACAAACTTTGATATAAAATTAGCACTTTATGCCATTTTAACTGCAAGGTACATGTTTTAATAGGCAACCTTGGAATTAACCTAAATATCTCAGGGCACATGCACAGAACACAACCACTTTAAATGATTATACATTTCTATAATTTTGTATATCCAAGACAATCATCTGTGAAGCAAGAATGAGTTATGGGAAGGAAATGGTCTTACTTACAATGGAAAATAGAACATACAAAAAAAAAAAAGAACATACAACAAAATACAAAAAAATGATGATCTCTTGGAGGCCTAAGAGTCGCGTAACAGAAATTCAACTTGTATTTCTTATTTAATTAACTCTAGGTTTAACTTTTTGAGAAACTGCTTCCCAGGGTCATAAGTAACTTTTTAAAACCTACCTGCTCTAAAGTGAATACTTTTCCAGATATTCAGAGCATTGACTGCACTTGATAGAACTAGAGTCAGACAGACCTGAATTCAAATCTTGACTGACAGTAGTTTGGAGACCTTGAACAGGTCATGCAATCTTTTGATGTTTAAGCTTTCCTCTTGCAAACTAGGGATAATAGTTAAAATTTCTGTATTTAAGATGTGGTGGTTTAGTTGCTAAGTTGTGTCCGACTCGTGCGACCCTGACTGTGGCCGAACAGATTTCTCTGTCCATAGGACTTTCCAGGCAAGAATACTGGCGTGGGTTGCCATTTCCTTCTCCAGGGAATCTTCCTGACCCAGGGATCAAACCGGGGTCTCCTGCCCTGCAGGCAGATTCTTTACCAACTGAGCTACCAGGGAAGCCCCATATTTTAAGATGAGACTGGAAATAGAGGATTATTTAGGCTATCCTTGAAGCATGTACTATGTTCACAGACAGTCTTTTGAGTTTTTAACAATGGGATACACACTGAGTGACAGGTAATGCTGACTGAGACTCTCCATTGGACCCTTATGTATTTAGCAATTCTCACAAATGAATCTAATAAATAAGGTCATATGAATTCAGGATTCTGGATTTCCAGTCCTGTCCTTTCCCACATTTCTACATGTTATAATGTATAGTCTAAAACCCATCTGTAACTTTTAGTTGACCCTCTGTATCTGCTGATTCAACCTCAGGTTGTGTGGTACAGTAATATATATTTAGTGGGAAAAAAATCTGTGTTTAAGTGCACCCGTGCAGTTCAAACCCATGCTGTTCAAGGGCTAACAGTATCATTTAGAAGAAACAAGGCCCAAAGAATAAAGTAATACAGTTGGAAAATCAGACCTAGTTTTAAAACAAGAAGTGTTCTCTGGTCTGTCCCACAACTGATTGAGACAGACAGCATGCCCTGCTGCTGTCTCACCCACAGTGATGGACAACTGCTCTGCCCTTCCCTGACAGCTTCCCAGGCCACAGACTAGACCCAGAAAGTGTTCTAGGAGGACAGCCTGTCCAGTTGCATGCTAACCCTGATCAACACACTGCTTTATCAGTGCTTAACTGCAATGGTTATTTCTTGCCTACCAAGTCCCCAAGTGCATACTGGAGATCAACAGAGCTGGAAAGTCAGTGCATTGAATATCAGAAGCTGTAAAGCCAGACAATGCAACACTGTCTCAGCCCTAACCCCTAATCCATACATGTAGTGGGAAAACTTTTTGGGGTGGTCCACAATTAGGCAATGAGCAGCCTCAGGTTTCAGTTTCTATCAGAAGAGATTTAGAAGTATCCATACTGAACTTTTTGTTCAGTCGCAACCCTGAGTTAATCTCATCAATGTATCATTAGAAAGTGAAAAGTTAAGTCGCTCAGTCGTGTCCAACGCTTTGCGACCCCATGGACAGTGACCTACAAGGCTCTGCCGTCCACAGAATTTTCCAGGCAAGAATACTGGAGTGGGCTGCCATTTCCTTTGCCATATGTATCATCACTCCCTTTCAAATTAGTTCCTGAAAAGAAACTTGCCTGGGGTGATTCAGGTCTTAAGGCTGAACTCTCACCTGGTACCACCTAGTCTGTAGCCAAGGAATCAGCAACTAAAGACAATTATCTGCTCTCACAGAAGAGACAACCCTAAATGTCACATACAAAAATTACCACCTGGATTCAAGGTTATTCGGGAAAGGGGAGAGAATGGGGTAAGGAGAGGTGTCAAGAAGGAAATGAGCAGAAGACGACTAGAATTAGAATATTCCAGATAGGGGACACAGCAAGAATCGGAGGCACAAAGGAAGGAGTGAAAGTTGGAACAAAAAAACAAGAACTAAAAGGAGACAGCTTGGGAAGGAATCATGTGTGGATGGACTGTAAATCCCAGTAGGACAGGGCTCTTTGGTGTAGGTATGTGAGACAAGTCTGTTAACTACTGTTAACTAGATCAAGCTTAAGAGGCCCTGAGAATGGCAAAATTACTGTTCCATTTTTCCAATAATGAGAGAAATCTTTCAACTGTCCATAGACCAAAAGGAGAATTCCATCTCTCTACTCACCCTTCTTTCGGAGCTCTGGTTTGCCTTTCTTGACTGTGGCCATCACCATGTCACCCACACCAGCAGCAGGAAGTCTATTCAATCGTCCCTTGATCCCCTTCACAGAGATGATATATAGATTTTTGGCTCCTATAAAAGAATGTAAACAAATATGGAGACTACTTTTGAGGGCCAATCAGGCAGTGCTGCGATTTTCCAACACCACCTCCTCCACTCACACTCCCAAGCTGAGAGTCCCCACTAGGTGGAACACCTTGTCACACCACCGATTGAAGCAAAACAACACAACAAGCTGCCGCTTCACCCAAAAGCGGTGTTTTCACTCTGCCCTTTCTTGACGGCTCAGCGGGTCATCAGCAAAAGGCCCACTGAGTGCTTTTAAAAGGGTGAGTATGGCAGGGGGCAGCCGAAGGTCTCACCTGTGTTGTCAGCACAGTTAATCACGGCTCCGACCGGAAGACCCAAGGAAATCCGGAATTTCGCACCAGAGGACCCACCACGTCCTGTAAGTAGGAAGGGAAACAGGAGGTCACTGCCCAGTCATGGTTTGGAGTCCCTTTCACATGCTTAAAGTAGAAGTTCACTCGCTTTGGGAGTATGCTTTGGGAAACGGCACACTGTAGATTCGTTCTCTTTAGGAATCCACACACTCCCTGCCCCATGTGCCACACAGTTCTCAAGGCCAATAGCCAAGTCCTCACTACCACGACATTAGACTGAGATTAACTGGCCCGGAAGACTCAATTCTCGATCCAACTTTTGCACCACTCAATTCTTCCTGCAGGGTGGGAGACTGCACATGGCACACACACTGGGGCTTAAGTCAGTCCAACTCCAATCCCGTTACTGTAGCGGTGACGCGGAGTGAACCCGCAGAGTTCGATCTAGAGTCACGACTGGATCCTGCCAACTCAACCCTCCAGCCGGCCCCCGTCACTTTCAGGGGTTCTCCCGGTGCTCTCCCGATGAACCCTCCAAGCCCTCTCGGGCCTCGCGCATAGCAAATCGCCCCAGCTGCCCACGGCCGCCGCTGCCGGCAAGGCCAGCTGCCACAGCGCAACAGATGTCGAAGGATCTTCCAAAGTCAAAAGCTCACCTCGCTTCGACATCTTGAAGGCCGGAAAGGGACAAAAAGGAAGTAGACACAAAGGACACTGGGATATGAACTCCGACGCCCCGCCCAATCTTGGCACGTGACCCGGAGTTTGCTCAATCCGCCTCTTTCCCCAGGGCGCTGTCTTATTACGTCATAAATGCGGGACGTCGCCTAGAGCTCGCGATCCAAAGTGAGCGGTGTTGGGGGTTGAAGGCTGCAGAATGAATGATACCCAGAGTACTTTCAATAGGAGCTCGGGAGTAGTTGTTTGGGACACAGAAACATTGGTTTAATTGATCGGACACCTTTTCTGAACACTATGTGCCAAGGACTTAGATGGACACTAGAGATTCAGAAATGATTAAATGGCCCCTAGAGAACGCACGGGCGTTGAGGGCAAGGGCTAAAGAGCTGGAAATGGTTTCATTAGGCTGTGATACAACTGAGAGGTGCCATTGTAGGGCTACAGATAACTCCATATTGTGTGTGCTTGGTCCCAACCCCGCTTGTATTTTCTATGTCTTGCTATATTCATCATTCTTTTCACTGCCTCAGGCTTTCCCATTCTTCAGGCTTCTTCCTGTTGATGCATTCACTCAAATATTAAAAGACTACTGATTCCAGACTCTGTCCTGGGCACAGGCTAGACTACGTCAGAACAAAACAGATCATTCTTGCCCTTACGAAAGTTACATCCAGTCAGGGTGGTGATGAAGCTGGGTATTAGATACCGAACCATAGACGTAATTGGAAAAGGAAATGGCAACCCACTCCAGTACTCTTGCCTGGAGAATCCCATGGACGGAGGAGCCTGGTGGGCTACAGTCCACGGGGACGCAAAGAGTCGGACACGACTGAGCGAATCCTTAGTTAGACGTAATAATGGCAGCATATAGTATGTTAGATGCTGATAATACTATGAAAACAAAAGTAGAAAATAGTAAGAAGAATCTGGAAGTGGGAAGAGGGGCAAATTGCAGTTCAAAATAGAATGGTCAGTGTGGGCTTTATGGAAGAAGTTGACATTAGGGCAAAGATTTTGAGATGAGGGCGTTAGCAATTTGATTGTCTAAGAAGAGCAGTCCAGACAGAGTCCTCAACCGATGAAAGACTCTAAGGTGGGATTGTGCCTGAACAATGTGAGGACCAGCAAGGAAGCCAGGAATGACTGGACAGAGTAAGTGAAGCGAAAAGCAATAGAATGAAGGTCAGAAGTAATGGAACTGGATCATGTAGGGCTCTGTACATCACTGTGCACTTTGACATTTACAGAGTGAATTGGAAATCATTAAGTTGTAAGCAGAGGAGGGAAATGATTTGACTAATATGTCAGAAGGATCACTCTAATTGAGACTAGACTGTGGGAGGGAACACAAAGATACAAGTAAGAAGACCTATTTGGGAAGCTCTTGCAATAACTCAAAAGAAAAATGGTGGTGGTTTGGACCAGAATGGTAGCAGTAGAAGTACTGTAATGTGATCAGATTCTGGATATGTTTGGAGATAGAGCCAACAAAATTTGGGATGAAGAAAAAGAGGAGAAAATGTTTCCAAAGCTTGAGGTCTGAGCAAGTTGCCATCAACTGAGATGGGGAAAGCTGTGAGAGGAACAGCTTTGGGGGTAAGAATAGCAGTTCAGTTTTGGAGATGTTGAGTTAGATGTCTGTTAGACCAAAAGAGAGAGATTTCAATAGCAGGTTGGACGTATTAGCCTGGAGTTTCAGAAAGAGGGAGATAGAAATTTGGGAGTTGTCAGCATATAAGTAAAGCCATGATAGTGGATCAATTAAAAAAGAAGAAAGTGTAAACAAAAGAGACCATGGGCTAACCTCTGGAGCACTTCAACATTAAGAGGTCTCTAAATCTATCCATTTATAAATCATCCTTCTCACTCTTAAATCCTTCACTTGCTCCTGCCAGTTTCTCTAGCTACCAGTTTCTCTCTCTCCACTTAGCCGAATTCCATATGTTTCTGAGTATATGATTTCATTATCATTTTTGCCTCTCTTGATAAATGGAACCACCATAGGTGTGCCTCTGGGATTCCTGCCCAAGTATTTTCAGTCTGCCTTCTCAGTGTCTCTCAAGTTTATCCACTTCTATCTCCTCTACTAACACTCTGGTCCAAGCCACCTCCATCTCTTGCCTAAACTACTTCTGAAGCTCTACAATAGGTCTCTTGGCCTCTATTTCTCCCTCATCCATCCACTCAGTCTTCATATAATGGCCAGAAATAATTTTTCAGAAATGTAAATATTACTATGTCACTCTCCTGAAAATCCTCCAGTGGTTTCTGTACTCTCAGAATGAAAGTTAAAATCCGTATCATGGCCTACTGGGCCCTGATCTAGCATTGTCCTAGCTCCTAACCTCATCTTGCACCATGTTCTCTCTCCCTCTGCGGAGTTGGCCTTTTTGTCCCGGATACCATATATGCTCCTGAATAGCCATAGGCCTCACACATGCTTGGCATACTCTAGCCTGACTACCCTCATCGTGTATTTTTACACCATGTAAAGTGTTACATTTTTACATCTATTGATTTTTACAGATCTCAGCTTAAATATCTTTTTCTTAGAGAAATTTTACTCTGACTTCTCTTAAGAGGTATTTTTCCATCATACTATTTATTTCAGTTCTTAAATATGTATTTCATGACTTTGCTGAATGACTTCCCACCCCCACAGTTAGTCTATATGTTCCAGTAAAAGCTGAGTTCATGTTTTTTTGTTGTTGTTCAACAGTATATCCCCAGCATTCAGCATAGGGCCTGACTCAATAAATACGTGGCAAATGATTGCTGAACAAATGAAGTCTACCTCAATGGTTTCCATATGTCAGCATCCTGGCATGAAGGAATTTTCATTCTTCTATGGCAAAATTAGAAATATTTGGAAAATACCGTGTTTCTCATAAAGCTACATTTGCTCAATTTAAAGGATTATCGTCTTCATCCTTTTTGTTGTTAAAAATGTTCCTTTAAATCCTACATCAACTTTTCACCATCTCAACACTGCCATCTCCGGGGTAGTTTCATTGGTCCATAAAAATCAGAGCTGCAAAATGATCTGTCTCTATTTCTTACTTCCTGGGTGCACACATTCCTTGAACCCCTGTAATCTAGTTTATTTCCTCACTATATGACTGAAATTATACTAGAAATTATGTATACTGATAAATTATACTAAAAAGTCCCCGTGACCTACTCTTTCCGCAATCCAAGGACACTCCTCAGTCTTTATCTTACTTGACCTCACATTGTTGCACGCTGGGACCGGTCCCATCTTCTTAACTCTCTTCACCTATGGTTTCCAAGATGCTAGTAATAATAGAAGTTACTATTTATGGAGTGTTCTTAAATACTAATCATTGAGTTAACCATTTTATAGGAATGTGACTTCTTGAATCCTCCCCACAACCCTGTGACTTAGGTATTATTAATCTCATTTTACAGATGAGGAAACTAGGAAATAGAAAGGTTAAGTGTTTTTGTCCAAGATCAAACAAATCATGAAAGGTAGAGATGGAATGGTGTCCTGAATCTGACTGATTCCAAAGTACAGGCTCTAAGCCACTATGCTATATTGCTCTCTCCTTACTCATTGCCCCTTCTCAGTATAGTTCTCTGAGTTATCACATCACCCAATATCTTCCATTACTATCAATAAGCTGCTGCTGCTGCTAAGTCACTTCAGTCATGTCTGACTCTGTGTGACCCCATAGACAGCAGCCCACCAGGCTCCCTGACCCTGGGATTCTCCAGGCAAGAACACTGGAGTGGGTTGCCATTTCCTTCTCCAATGCATGAAAGTGAAAAGTGAAAGTGAATTCGCTCAGTCGTGCCCAACTCTTCACGACCCCATGGACTGCAGGCTTCCATGCTTCTCCGTCCATGGGATTTTCCAGGCAAGAGTACTCCCAATTCTGTATCTCAGCCTAAGACATTTCTGCTTAGCTCTAGCTAGTATATGGAAACAGAGATAGGGACACCTCCACAGACACTTCAGATTAACACATCCAAAACCAAAATCAATTTTTCCAGAAATTTTGCTTTTCTGCCTGTATTATTTGCTATTCTGCCAGTTGTCTTGGTTGGTTACTTAGAGCATTGGTTCTCAAATATTTTCATCTGAATATCCTTTACATTCTTAAATTATTGAGGACTCCAAAAAGGTTTTGTTTGTATAGTTATATCTATCTACTGACAGTCACCAGATTAGAAATTTAAATTGTGAAATATTTAAGATGATCCATTACCTGTTAAAATCGGTTAAGTTCAGTTGTTTAGTCATGTCCGATTCTTGGCGACCCCATGGACTGCAGCATGCCAGGCTTCCCTGTCCATTACCAACTCCTGGAGCCTACTCAAACTCATGTCCATCGCGTCCATGATACCATCCAACCATCTCATCCTCTGTCGTCCCCTTCTCCTCCTGCCATCAATCTTTCCCAGCATCAAGGTCTTTTCCAATGAGTCAGGTGGCCAAAATATTTGTAGCTTCAGCTTCAGCATCAGTCGTTCCAATGAATACTCAGGACTGATTTCCTTTAGGACTGCCTGGTTGGATCTCCTTGCAGTCCAAGGGACTCTCAAGAGTCTTCTCTAACACCACAGTTCAAAAGCATCAACTCTTAGGCGCTCAGCTTTATTTATAGTCCAACTCTCATATCCATACATGACTACTGGAAAACCACAGCTTTGACTAGACAGACCTTTGTTGGAAGAGTAATGTCTCTGCTTTTGAATATGCTGTCTAGGTTTGTCACAGTTTTTCTTCCAAGGAACAAGTGTCTTTTAATTTCATGGCTGCAGTCACCATCTGCAGTGATTTTGGAGCCCAAGAAAATAAAGTCTGTCACTGTTTCCATTGTTTCCCCATCTAATTGCCATGAAGCATTTGCCATTGGATGCCATGCTTTTCATTTTTTGAATGTTGAGAAAATACATATGCTTAAAAACAATTGTACTTAAATTTTAAAAATAATGAGAAGAGTGGCTTCACTTTACGTTCCTTTAGAAATTTCTTTGATTTCTGGCTAAATGAAAGACATCTGGATTTTCATGTTTCCACATTTAGTCTGTTGTGACATCATGTAGCCTCTGGAAAGCTGTACGCATGAACGGACAAGAATGAAACAGGTAAGGAAGTGCGAAGTAAATTCTTTTTCCCTATGTGGAAAGGGTCTCACAGGCAGACATGGAAGAATTCAACTTCCAAACTCAGATTGGAGCCTGTTGGGTGAACCGGAAATCCCTTTATTTGGGTGTTGACCTTTTTAGAATGTGAAATCCACAGATGCCTGTAGACCAATTTCTGTATTCCCAGAAAACACTGACAAATGACCAAATATTTGCTATCTATCATGTTGAGGTGGATAAGGGTTAAAAGTGAGGACACAAGGGGGCACCCGGATTTGAACCGGGGACCTCTTGATCTGCAGTCAAATGCTCTACCCCTGAGCTATACCCCCTCTGCTGGTGGAAAGAAGATTACAGTTTATTTGTAGTGTTTATGGGAGCAGACATTGCCTTGGTGATTAACAATAGTTTGAAATGTATGACTAACTCTTTCAGGTTTCCCAGGTTGATGCTTAAGGACCAAGAGAAAAAGCAATCCGGACGGAAACGGACCCAAAAGGTAAGAGGGAAGGATGGAAGGACGAAGTCCAGTCCGGCCAGACATCCTGTGGTGTGCGATGGGATTTCTCTCCTCCAACAATTACAACCTCTTATACCTCTGACATCTGGGAATTCTTTAAGTCTAATTTCTATCCTCCCTGCCTGCATCCCAAGTTGTACTGAATCCCCAGCTTGTGCTTTGCGCATGGAAGGAAGTGCTTCCCTTGTCTTTCCCAAGGTATCTCCAGCATCTTGAGTCTCTTCCACTTGCTTTGCTTCTTCAAACATCAATAGATTTCCCCTAGGTTGGAAATTCCTCCCTTTAGCTATGATCACCTGTCCAGTTTTTCTTTTTCACTACCAAATATTAAGAAAGTCTTTGACTTCATTTCTTGTTCATTATCAACAAGCTTTCCTCACAGTTCTGTTACTCTCTACATTTACTTTCTCAACTGTCAGGAATTTTCCCCCCTTGGCGTCTGTATCTTGTTTCTCCAATAGACTAAGTTCCTGGAGGGTAGGATCACATTGCTTTCCCTTTTGTATTCCTCACAGTAGTTGGCAGAATGCCTGATTCACTACAAACCCTGGTGGTACCTATCAGCCAAACCTCATTAAACTCAAATTCATTCAACTCAACTATGGCATTACACCAAGCTTGCACCTAAGCAGTAGAATGTTGTTAGAGGAGCGCTCAGAAGTCTGAACCACACTACCAACCTGAAACAGGCTCTGTATCTATTACTCCTCCACCACTGACTGGCTAGATTCACTTTCTCACTCTCTAAAATGATTATTTCACATACGTTCTCCATTCTCAAACCTTCTACATCTTATCTTTCCTCCTCAGAGGATGCTGGCCTCTTCCTTTTTGGAGAACATCAGAACCAGTCAGAAGTAGGGTTGTGCTGATAAAAGGCTAATAACTGCCCAGGACCTGATTTGTAGGATTTGCCAATTCTCATAGTATTAAAAACGCCCATCTGCTAATTTCAAGTGAAATCAACTGGCTTTAAAAATTCTGGAAAATTTAACAATTGGTTCTTACAAGCCAGTGTGAGTCGAATCTAGCACACTTCTGGGACTGATTTTTCACCAGCTACCAGCTATATACTGACAACTCTTCACATCACATTTCAAATCCAGACATGTTTCTGAACTTCAGAAATAACGGGATCTCCAGCTGCATACTTAAAATTTCCTCTTAAATGTCTGTCGGGCACCTCAGACTTAGCATATTGACCTTATACTAGAATGTGAAGTCTATGAGGCTAGGGGGCTGTACTTTATTACCTTTGTTTCAGAGTTTTAAAAAGAAACTCTTGAGGATTTTTTTTTGGTAAATTTACTCCTTTCTCAATGTTCTTTATCTCAGGAAATCACATGCACCCAGATAGTGAAGTCAAAAAAGAAGAGTCATTCTTTTTTATGTTTATTTTTTTGAGTCATTCTTTTTTAAAAAAATTTTTATTAAATTCCGTGGACAGAGAAGCCTGGTCAGCTACAGTCCGTGGGGTCACAGAGTCGGACACCACTGAGTGACTAACGTGCGCAAAACGCGTAGTTAATTTACAATGTTGCGTTAGTTTCAGGTATAAGCAAAGTAATTCAGCTATATATATTTATATATATATATTTTATAGTTTTCCATTATGGTTTATTACAGGATACTGAATATAGTTCCCTGTGCTATACAGTAGGGCTTTATTCTTTATTCATTCTCTATATAATAGTCTGCATCTGCTAATCCCAAACTCACAAGCCATCGCTCCCCAGCCCCGTGGCAACCGCGAGCCTGTTCTCTATGTCTGTGAGTCTGTCTGTTTCCTGGATACATTCATTTGTGTCATATTTTAGATTCCACAAACAAGTAATATTATATGGTATTTGTCTTTCTCTTTCTGACCTTTCTTAGTATGATAATCTCTAGGTCCAGCCACAGTGTTGCAAATGGCATTATTTCATTCTTTTTTTATGACTGCTTAGTATTCCATTGTCGGAGAAGGCAATGGCACCCCACTCCAGTACTCTTGCCTGGAAAATCCCATGGATGGAGGACCCTGGTGGGCCGAAGTCCGTGGGGTCGCTAAGAGTCGGACACGACTGAGCGACTCCACTTTCACTTTTCACTTTCCTGCATTGGAGAAGGCAATGGCAACCCACTCCAGTGTTCTTGCCTGGAGAATCCCAGGGACGGGGGAGCCTGGTGGGCTGCCGTCTATGGGGTTGCACAGAGTCGGACACGACTGAAGCAACTTAGCAGCAGCAGCAGCAGTATTCCATTGTATATATGTACCACAACTTCTTTATCCAGTCTATGGACATTTAGGTTGTTCCCATGTCTTGGCTATTGTGAATAGTGCTGCTATGAACATAGGGGTGCATGCATCTTTTAGAATTATACTTTCATCCCTAGGACCAATGCAGCAGCCAATCCCTTTAACTGGAATGCCCACTCCCAACAGATGGGCAAATGGCTGTCTCTTTCATGTCATCCACATCATAACTCCACAATCACCTGTGAAGAAAACTTTTCCCTGACTATGCGTCTTGAAATACCTGCTCGTACCTCCCTAACACATATCTTGTCTTTTATTTTAGTCATTTTCCTTATGCGTTTATTCATTTGTGCACTTGTTTCTGTTCTGTCTCCATTTGATTTTCAAGTCAGTGAGAATGAGAACCTTTGTACCTCTCTATTGAAAGCATGCTCTGCACCTACAATGGGGCACAAAGTAGTAGTTTTCTAAAAATAGAGAGGGACCACTAGAGAACACAGCCAGGGAAAGTCTCTCAGTGGACATTTCTGTTCAGCTGGTGCTTGCATTCTTTTTAGAGAGACCAGGAGAAAGGATGCCTTACTCAGTTTTGCAAGAAGCTATTCTCTGACTTCTTAGGGTGAAGAGATGACTTGGGATCGTGGATAAAGAATTGAACTTAGAAAAGACAAAAGTTCACATATTTTCAAAATTCCATGTTTTTACTAGGTCTTTTAATGTTGTTCCTTGTTATTACTATTCAATATCTTGTAGCAAGAAGGAACTGATTTTAGAAAAAGAATTTTCAGGAAAAAAAAAAAGTCTGGAATGGATGTAAAAAGCATTTGCCAGGACACTGCCAGTAGAGGGGGTATAGCTCAGTGGTAGAGCATTTGACTGCAGATCAAGAGGTCCCCGGTTCAAATCCGGGTGCCCCCTTTCATGATTTTCCATTTTTCACAGTCACAAGTTAACACAAAGTCAAAGGTGTGTTCTGAATCCAAATCTTTCAGGAGATTCTCAGAAAATACTCTTAGCCCTGAGAAGTAGAGAGAGATGCCTAGAAGTCACACAGGAATGACTCCACCACTTTTCCGGTGAGCACTCTGACTCAGGGCCAAGAAGCCCATTCACCTGTACTCTCAGTAGGTAGAAAGAAGGCTGAGACCTTTCCAGTTTGAGATCCTTCAAGACTTACTGGTTTAATGTTAATCATAGTTTCTTTGGAGGGGAAGAAATGGAATGCCTGGGCGGAGCAATATTATTTTGCCTAGTTCATAATAGTGGCGAAGTCACAGCACAGATTTAAGATGAAAAGTGGACGGCTTTCGTCTTTATATTAGCTCAAAGGCAGGGTTTTGGCCTGATAAACCTACAGGTGGAGTTTGAGGCCTGGTGTCCAGGAATGGGGTGAAAAATTAGCTATTTCTCACCTCTGAGCTTTGACCGGCACAGCTGCTGCTGCTGCTAAGTCACTTCAGTCGTGTCCGACTCTGTGTGACCCCATAGATGGCAGCCCACCAGGCTCCACCGTCCCTGGGATTCTCCAGGCAAGAACACTGGAGTAGGATGCCATTTCCTTCTCCAATGCATGAAAGTGAAAAGTGAAAGGGAAGTCGCTCAGTTGTGTCCAACTCTTCACGACCCCATGGACTGCAGCCTACCAGGCTCCTCCGTCCATGGGATTTTCCAGGCGAGAGTACTGGAGTGGGGTGCCATCACCTTCTGACCGGCACAGCAGCTCTGCTTAATCACCATGTCCAGCTTCACTTGTCTCACAGTAATGCATGCTCAGTTGCTCAGTGGTGTCCCACTGTTTGCCACCCCAAGGATTGCTCCTCAGTCTATAGGATTTCCCAGGCAAGAACACTGGAGTGGATTGCCACTTTCTTCTCCAGACAGCAATGGGAGCCGTGGGGGAAAAAAATATTCGAGTAGTATTCCCCTGGGGCCCTGCAGGATGACACAACCAAATTCCGAGTTTAAAATACCACAAATTCCCCCTGACTCAAGAAGCATGCCTCTCCCACTATCCTTTCTTTTTCCTTTTTTTGGGCAAAACCTAGTCGAGAGGGTCGCTCTTGCTCCCTGATCTTTTCCCTTGGACCCAACAGTGATAACAGCCAGTCACGCAGTGGACAGTTATCTGTCCCCATCTGTAGGTTATGAAACTTAATGGCATTGTATTATTTGCTCAGTGGTTCTCAAAGTGTGGTCCAGCAGCATCAACACCCCCTGGGAATTTGTTAAGAATGCAAATTCTTGGGGTCCCACTCCAGGCCAAGAGTATCAGAAACTGTAGTTGGAGGGGTAGTGTTTTAAGGAGCTCCCTATTTAATTCTGACACACACTCAAGTTTGAGAACCACTACATTAGTTTATATCAGTTTATATCAGGAGGTAACTTTATTTTTGTAAATTAAAATGAGATTTTGGGTCGGCACTGACCATTTCCACGTTCTCAAACTGCTTTCACTGTGCTGGTGTTATGAGCAATAAGGAGAGGTGGTTAGGGCACGCGCTTGTCACCGGTAATAAAGAAAGTTGAAGTTGGAGAAAATCTGTGTCTGTGGGTTTTCTTCTCCAGACCCACCCCTACCCAAAATGAAACACCAAGTTGGGGGAGTCTTGCCTCCTGAACCAGCGCCTGGAACCGCCTTACACGACTGAGGCTGCCGCAGGTGACCACAGAAATCCCAGTACCTCCGGCATGGATCGTGGGGACCTGAAGTTTTTGTAGGTGATTTGTGCCTGTACCCACCCTCTCCTGCTGCTGAGTACGAAAACCGAAAGCCTTCCGTTAAGGTTGGAGAATGAGGAAGGAATTTTTAAATAGCTTTTCTCTATTTCTCTAACCTAGGACCCGAGGTTAAAATATGAATCAAGAAGGAAAGAATACAAAAAAAAAAAAAAGGATAAAAAAAAAAAAAAAAAAGGAAAGAATTATACTAGACAAAAGTTAGGGGAAAAATCGCCGAGGGGGCACCCGGATTTGAACCAGGGACCTCTTGATCTGCAGTCAAATGCTCTACCACTGAGCTATACCCCCACGCCGCGCCTTGGCTTGGATGCGGCTCTTTTGGGTGTTAAGACACTGCACCACCAAAGGTGAACAGTAAGGGTAAGGAGAAAGAAACGCAAGAGAAAATGGGATCAAGCGCAAAGCAGAAGCTCGCTGGATTCGGGGAACTACGGAAAAGCTGCACGGCAGAGGCGCGGGGACGGAAGAACTAACCCGGTCTGCGAGGGACTGAGTCCTGGAGGGAGGGACGGGTTCCGCCCTACAAATTGTGGGAGAGGATGTTGCAGGGCTTGGGTAACATCCTAGGGGCGGGGCAGGGGGGGTTCCCGTTGATCCGTGGATTTCTCGCCAGGTACCGACGGGTACAAAGGAAGTCCCCAAACCTGGCGAATCTGGTTGGGTGTTCGAGTGGGTTCGAACCCCACCCTGGACGGTTGCGAGCGGTTCGCCCGCCCTGCAGCCCAGGTGCCCAGATGTGCCACCGGATCGCCCCCGCCCCGCCTCCAGCGGCGGAAGGGCCCTGGGCAAGGTCGCATGTCCGCGCCTGGCCTCCGGGCGCATTCCAGGGCCCTTTCTGCTTGCGAGCTCACCTAGGCGCGTACCGCTGGGCGCGCAGTCCTCCCTGGAACCCGCCCCCGCGCAGTCCCACGTCGCCGGAGAGCGCGCCTTGCCGCGCGTGCCCCTGCCCGCGCCCGCGGCGCGTCCCCGCCCCGGTACAGCCCCTCCTCCCCGCTGTGTTTATTAGGGGAAGGAGGGCGGGGGCGGAGGCCAGTTCCCTAGCTCAAGCCGCCGTCGCTGTCGCCTGTGCAGTTGAGGCCGCGGCCGTCCCCCGCCAGCTCGTTCCGGGCAAAGAGAACGCGCGCGAGCTCGGGCGTCCTCGCCCCAGCCTTTCCCGGAGCCATGAATCCTAACTGCGCTCGGTGCTGCAAGATCGTGTACCCCACGGAGAAGGTGAACTGTCTGGATAAGGTGAGACTCGGGATTGGGAGACGCGTCTTTGCAATCCCCGAGCTCCAGATCGGAGGAGGAGAGCGGGGCTGGGTCTCTGCCGCCCCGTTACCGCGATCGCGGGAGGAGGGAAGGTGGGTGGTGTCATGGGGTGTGAGGGACGGACCCCAGTCTGGAAACCGGGAGATCCGGGGCGAGGAAAGGAGTCCACGCGTGGCGGGCAGCCACTACTGGAGAGGAGTGGGCTCGGCGCCCCGGGGTGGAGAAGCCGGGCCCCGGAGTGGGGGTGGGGGAAGTGAGGGAAGGTTAGGGGTGCAGTCCCGCCCCCTAGGGCCGGGAGAGTGAGAGCAGACGGCCGCTCCCTCTCCCCGCCTCGCCGAGCGCCAAGTAGGCGGAAGCGCCGGGCGCTGGGGGAGGGGGCGGGGCAGAGGTTGGGGGCCCCTGCTAAGCGGTCCGCTTCGGCGGCTACTGGCCCGGCTTCCTGGCCTGGAGACTGGAGGGTGGGGGCCGTCAGCGGGCAAGTGTTGCGTCTGGGGAACTGGCCTTCGGATAAGGACCCGAGCCCCATTGCGAGAGCCCGTTTTTTGGACGACCTGCAGCCCTCTTGGTGGTTCAGCGGTTAATGGGCTAGCCGGCGTCCTCCATAGCTTCCCAGCCCCCACCTCAAATTAGAAGCCAACTCCCAGCGTTGGTCCGCCCAGCGGGACCCGGGCGGGGTCGCTTGCTGGAGTAGGGTGGGTGGGGGTTGCTTCACTGAGATCTGAAATTGTGTTCAGAGGCTGAGTCCACCCTGTAGAACAAAGAGCTAACTTTTCAGAGCAGGTTTCCCCAATGGAGGGTGGGGTTGGCTGAGTTCAGGGGGAGCCAAGAAAAGGGGGGAGGTGTTGGGGGGAAGGGAAGGTGGCCTTCTGGAAATTCACTGTCCCCTGGGGGCCCTTAGGCGTCTCCCCCCCCCCCCCCCCTTCATGCTAGACTCGTTCATCTGGTTGCCATTATACTTTTTGAAGGGGGGCGGAGAGTGGAACTGGGTATTTCCTGCAGTTTGGGGTAGGATCCGGACCTCTTTTAATCTCACTAAGATCCTAAGGCAATCCACCTTCCCTCTCATCCCCTCCTCGGTCTGGAGGAGAGGCCTCTAGGATTTTGTCCACTTCTTCATCATGCCTTTCATTCACTTCCTAAAGCTGGCCCCTTGCCCACAGATTCCCTCCTTCCCATCTGGTCTGGCCAGGGGTTGGGGGGCGTGGGATGGAAGATGATGCAGGGCCCACCTGGAGTCAGGTATTTTTTGTGAGGGGGGAAAAGGGTCGTCCCTTGGATTCTTTTGTCTTTCTCCTCCTTAGGGTTGGCGCTTCCTCAGTAACCTTTGGCCTCTGAGTCAGGGTGAGGGGGTGGTGTTCCATGGTTCTGAGATCATTTTGATACTGCTCTTGGAGGAAGGGGTCATGCGGGGCCGCTGCTGTTTCGGTCTTCTCTCCTGGGCCTGGCTGGGCAGGAGGAGAGAAAGGCCATGTTATGGTGCAATGAATGTGGGTGCTGACCTTCCCAAAGACCATGCGGGAGGGCAGGACTTGAGCCTGGGGGCAGGAGCTGAGAGCTCTCTGGCCTTGCACACTGGTGTTTCTGCTCTTCCCTGGTGGGAGGGATTTTGGCCTCTGCGTCTTGAGTTCCTTGTGCTCCCCTTCTGCACAGTCATGAATTGGGAAGAGGCAATGGCCACTTTCCACCCACATAAGGCAGAAGCAGTATCTGCTGGACTGACTGCTAGCCTGGGCGTTGGAACACTTGGTCCTAGTTCCAGGTCTGCTCACCACCAGCTCTGTGAATGGCTCTAGGCCTCAGTGTTCACAGTCTGTCAGATGGGTATGATGATGTCATTTCCTCAAAGGTGGGGAAGTGCACTCAAGTGCCTGTTACAGCGCCCGGAAGGGGATGTGGTATAGGCTGTGCGTCCTCTCCTTTTCTGGGGAACTCTGTCCAGCCCCATACCTGGCTTTCCCTGTAAAGACCTTTGGTGTCTGAGGGAGGGTGCAGCCCCTTTAAGGCGCCCTCCCCAGCTGTTTTCTTCCCTTCTCTAGAAGAGGACATTCAGGTGGAGGGTGCCCTGGGAAGTGAGACATGGCGGTTCCTCTCTCTTCTTAGATCTCTCCCTACAGGAGGTTTCCCTGGGGAGATGTCACCCCTGCACTGAGCAGGAGGCCTGGAATATCCAGGTATTAGACTGGTTCCTCCCAACGCCCTCCAGGCAGTAAGGGCAGGCACTTGGAATGGGGACCTGATGCTTGAGGAGGGACGTTCAGTCCCATAGACACAGTTGCTAACCAGCTTCCCAAGACAACCCATTTACAACAGGAGAGAGTCAAATTAGACTCACCTGTTTCACTGCAATTTCCCTAGGACCCGACATGACCCAGAGCACAAGCTACGTCCTTGGTGTTAGCCTTTCCTCCTCCCTGAGCCTATCTCCCAAAGGCTTAGGTGAGTAAAGGCCACATCACCTCTGATGGCCACCCTACCATCAACCTGCATTACCCAGCGTGTCCTCGTGCTGAATAAATGTGTATGGCTGGCCACGGTGTTTGAGGTCGAGATTCGTTTCCCCAATTTATGGGATTAGAGTTGGGGAAGAAACAGGGTGATGTCGCTTGCTCATTCATTCAAAGAATATTAAGCACCTACTTGGTGCGAGGCCCTCTCGGCTGCTGCAGGGCCTCTGCGGAGGGAGAGAGGCTGTGTCTCACAGTGTCCTCTACCTTTTGACAGACTTGGAGTTTGGTCCTAGATCACACTGGGAGGCATTAACATGGGGACTCTCTGTGTCCCCCTGGCCTGGCTTGCTTTTGCTGAGCTCCTGAATACAGATGGAGGCATTGAGGAGGGTAGAGGATTGGTGGGCCGAGTCCCCTGGACTCCCCCATTGGGAGGGCTCTCTGCCTCTGGTTGTCTGAAGTGCCCTCCTGTCTCCCCCTCACCCCCCAGGTGGCAGCAAGGTAGAAGGAAACCGGACTGGACACAGAAGAGGGGAAAAGGCCTGTAGCCCTGGTGCCTTGTTTCCTAGCTAAGAGCACCCCACAGTCATCCCATGACCGTCCCTGCATAGACTCCTTGGAATGTGCCAGGCTCAGTCTTCCTGCGAGCCTCACAGAGCAGATGCGATGGCTCCTGTAAATTATGACCCCCGTAAGCAGAGGCCCAGACAGGTCATGCGGTTCACTCCCCACAGCCCGAGCTGGAATTCAGCACTAAAGTTCTTGGTGCTCAGCTCTTCTGCCTGTTGTGTTTGCAAAAAAGTACTTTAATTTACACTATCTCCCTAATGTTTGTAGTGGGCCCTCCCCTTCCTGACACTGGCCTGTGGAATGCTCGAGGCCTGAGCTCTTGAACCAGGAATAATACTCCCTGGGAATCTGGGGAGGTGCAGCCATGGTCTCTGCCTTTAAGCCAGCCTCCCAGGTGGCCAGCTGAGCTAGGCTGGTGACCGGGCCAGGGCAGGCCAGGGTGGGGCTACCGTTGCCCCTGGAGGAGTGAGAAACTGTAACCCTGGGTGACGGGAAGGGAGGGAGAGGTCTCATACTCTAGCCCTGAGTCATAGGGCACCCGGGTGGAGAGGGTGGAGTGGGCAAGATCCCAGGCAGCAGGCACAGCGACCTAAAGTTCACCACACCCCCCACCCCCAGAGCTGTGAGCAGCTTCTCCCCCCACGTCTGCAGTGACTCTAGAGAGAGAGGGCTGACCCCCAGCCTCACCCAAGTGCAGGGGATCTTGCTTCTGCCCCCAGCAGCCTCAGTTTGCCTTTCTGTGGAGTGGGTTGCAGCTTTGGAGCTCCAGGCCAGGGACAGTGGAGGCTGATGCTGGAGCCTGGGACATGGGCCAAAGAGGCTCCTAACGGGCACCCAGAAAACTAGGTTTTGGTGAACAGGAAAGCTGTGGACTTCCAGGGCAGTGGGGAGGATTCAAGTTGCATGTTTAGAGGTAACTGCTCCCTGAGTCCCGGGAATGCTGCTCTGAAACCTTACCTGTGGCCTGTAAGAAAGAGGGGACTCCTGCTCTGCGGCAGGGCTCCTGGGGCAGGGAAAAGAGGCAGACAGAGGGTCACTGTGGGGTGTTACTGACATGTTTCTCTGACTGTGTCCGTTACCAGACCTGACTGAGACAGGGATGGGTGTCTTTTCATTTGGGGTCTCCTTGGGTCTGCCTGGCCCACAGGGGCTATTGAATGACTTGCCATTTTCTGCCCCTCATTCCCCTCACTCTCCTGTCTCCAAAAGGACACAGTGGTGGAAGCTGCTGATTTTCTTGAACCTTTCTTGGTGCCCTCCTCCAGAGAGCGGAGGGAAGTGAGGCTGTGTCACCTCCCCGCACTTCCCTGGGACCGGGGTTTTAGTTCCACTTTACAGATGCACAGACGGAGTTCCGTAGTTACCCTGAAGGCATTCAGTCCCCTCCTTTTCATTATTTTGTTCCTGGACCCCCTGTAAGGGAACAGATGACCACTCCCTAGCCTCTAACGTGTCTAGCTGAGAGCAGGGGGTGTCTGGAGGTGAGGTGGGGAAGAGCTATAGATAGAAATGGGCACTGTTCCCTTGTATGGGGCTCCCCTTCCTTCCAGTGGTAGCTGGCGGCAGGGGGTGTCTTGTAGAACCCCTGGATTGGCTGCTGGCCTTGTACCCCAGCCTGGTCAGTATACTCAGCCCCAAGGGGGTTGGCTCCAGGGTGGGTACCTGGCTGTGAGCTAGGGTGGACGTGTCTGTGTCCCTCCCTTTTTTCTCCCCCAGGTCAATCGGGGGGCACCTTTGGAGGTCCTCAGGCCCAGGACAGTGTGGATTCCTGCCTATGTGTGTGTGAAAGTGGGTCATGGTCTGGATTCCAGAGAATGTTTTTCCTGGCAGGCCCCTGCGGGGGTGGGGGTGGGGGGCGGGGGCCCAGGCAGGGGCATGTGCGGCTAAGCAGGCAGAGGCCGGCAGACTGGGTGGTGACAGAGCTGGGGCAGTCTGCCAGCACCTCCCAGGCATTGCGGGAGGGAGAGGGGCTTTCACTTCGGGGCTGGTGGGGGGCAGGGACCACTCTGTTCTAGGTTTCCAGTGGGCTGTCTGCACTGGGGTTTCGCACTGAGAGGCGTCGGCTGGGCTGTGGGATTGGCCCAGGTTGGCTTGGGAGCCCAGCTTCACCGGCCTCCTCTTTGCTTCCAGACTTCCCCTGGCCTTCTTCCCAAAGAGCGGTTCTCCTGTTCCTTTGGTCACTATTCCACTCCTGAAGAGGCCTTTGGGTCTCCTTGATAGGAAAAGTACTCTATTAGAAGGTGATTACCCCCCCCACACCCCCACACACAATTACCCTGTGGGCTCTGGTCTACACGGGCCAGGGTGAGGGAGGTGGTATCCCAACCTCTTAACCCTTTTTTTCTGTCCCTTTCTCCCAAGTGGCCCAGAAGCACCTCTTGGCTGAGAAATACATTTGAAAAGCACTGCCTCGGGAATTTCTTGATAGGTGGCCAAAAACCAGGCATTTGCTGGGTACCTCGAAAGTCTCCCTGTGCCCTTCCCTGGCTTCTGGCCTCTTTCTCTGAGGAATCAGGAGGATGTCCCTTAGCTGCTGGGAAAGGGGGCAGGGAAAGGCCAGCTGGGTCACCCCGACAGCCCGGATTCTGGGGCCCTGGAAGCTGGGCTCCGGGTAGGTGCTAACCCCGGGGCCTCGTCCTGGGCTGCCACGTGCCAGGAGCGAGTCTCTCATCTGCCTGGGTTTTCTTGAGCTTCAGCGTTTCTCGGGATGGGGTCACCTCTGTTACATCAGTTTCCCTGCCCTCGTGGTCTTTGACGCTGTTCCCCTCCCTTGGCGGCCCTGGATTGATCCTCGCTCTGTTCTGGGTCCCTGGTCTTTGCTGGGGGGTTCCTGGTCACTCAGTCTCACTCACAGGTCTTCTAGCTGTGGTTGGGCACAGTAGAGCCCCGCCTGCACCCCAGCACTCACACACCTCCTGCCCAGCCCCCGCAGCTGAGGGTCATCCCTGCCGCACCCAGCACCTGACATCTGAGTACTTAGAGGTGCCAGGTGCTGTGCTGAGGGTTTTATAGGTGATTTTTCATTTAAACCTCAACAGTCCCAAGAGAGATGGGTATTAAGGTTTCCATTCTGCAGACACAGAAGTGGCTCAGAGGTGTGGGTCCTGACCGAGGTCACCCAGCTAGCCAGGATGGGGCTGTGATGCCCACTGTGCAGGTGGGGGATCCACCTCCAAGCAAAGCTCTGTTGCCTCCGAGGGAGACCAGCTAGGGGGTGGGAGACGGTTGAGGGAGGGAAGTGGTGTGGGTGTGCTGGCTAGAGCCTGGGGGCACTCACCCATACTCTGGGCATGAGTCCCTCAGGACGAGGAGACATTGGGGCTGGGCCTTACCCAGGCCCAAGTGTGTCTGCTGTGGTGTGGGAAGGCCTGGGTACATGGAGGCTGGGCCCTCCTGTCCCCCTAGGCCTTGTCTAGGCTGAGACGCTGCCCCTCAATGTTCAGCAGCAGCGGCTTCTTAGCAACGCGTGGTGCGGCTTTGCATAAGCAATGAGGCTTCTCCTGCTCAGGCAGGCAGGCTTCGGGAGTGGTCTGGAGGAGGTGGAGCCAATCTTCAGGGGTGCGGGCGGTGGGGGGGGTTTCCCCACTCACTCTGGGGTCTGCCCTTCTTCTCCTGCTGACAGCGCCAGTGGGACAGGGGAAGGTGTCATCAGCTGTTGGAGCCCGTGACCTGAGATGTCCTTGGCTCACTTCTGCAGGGGGGTGTCTGTTCTAGTCCCAGGGATGGAGTGCTCCTTCCTGGGGCCCAAGCCCCCTTCCTAAATCCTGCGTATCTGACAGTGTCCTCCCTCTGCCTCTGCCCCCAGTTCTGGCATAAAGCATGCTTCCACTGCGAGACCTGCAAGATGACCCTCAACATGAAGAACTACAAGGGCTATGAGAAGAAGCCCTACTGCAACGCGTGAGTCCACCTCGGGCAGGGGCTGTTGGGTGGGCACTTAGGGCTTCCCTGGTGGCTCAGATGGTAAAGCACCTGTCTGCAATGCAGGACACCTGGGTTCTATCCCTGGGTCAGGAAGATCCCCTGGAAAAGGAAATGGCAGCTCACTCCAGTAGTCTTGCCTGGAAAATCCCATGGATGGAGGAGCCTGGCAGGCTACAGTCCATGGGGTCTCAGAGAGTCGGACACGACTGAGCGACTCCACTTTCACTTTCAGAGCTTCCTTCTGTTCTAACACCCACAAGGTGCCAGGGCCCAGGACTTCCACACTCTGCTCCGCACGTTTTAACCATGTTGAGTCCTCCTCACCACGGCTGGATGATAGTCAGGACTGTTAATATGCCCAGTTTACAGAGCAGGAAACTGAGGTTTGAGGAAGGGAAGGGGCTTTCCCAAGATGAATGACTAACGAGAGGCTGGTTCAGTCCCCGTATAGCAAGCTTATTTTCTCCACCGCACCCTGCTGCAAGAGAGGGATCCACATGGTCTTTCAAGAAAAAGTCCTGTTTCTGGCCGGTTGTGTTCTCCGCATCGCCTTCCACGTTTCTCTCCATGACGGCAGCTGACTTGTCACCTCTCCCCTGCCCTGTCTCTACCAGAGAATCTAGGCCCTGGGCCCAGGGGCCCCCCTGACTGTTATTTCTTGAGACTGGGGAGCAGCATGAAGGGCGTGGCCTGACCCTAGGCAGAGCTCTTCCCTGCCTGCTGAGGGAAGCAGAGAACTTCGTCTTTTCCAGTGGAGTTTGCTCTGGCCTGCTGTGGGGAGGTGGGTCGAGGTGGGGTCTCCCATCCTAGGGAGATACCCTGTCCCATCCCATGCAGTTTCAGAGAATGCAGTGCCTTCGAGTTGATCACGTGCAGGTCCGGGCTCATGTAGGACTTCACAACCTTGCTGCTCTGTAGGGGGCTTTGGAAGGTCAAGTCACTTAAGTAGGCTGCAAGGTCAGCATTCAAAAAAATTTAGGCTCTGACTTGAGTCCCTTTATAAAAGAACTATTTCTATATTTATGTATCTGGCTATGCTGGGTCTTAGTTGTGGCAAGCAGAATCTTTAGTCGTGGCACATGAACTCTGGTTGCAACATGTGGGATCTAGTTCCCTGACCAGGGATTGAACCCCGAGACCCCTGCATTGGGAGCACAGAGTCTTAGCCACTGGAACACCAGGGAAGTCCGAGTCCTTTTTTTGTTTTTTACCTTTTTAAATTCTCAGCCTGGAGGCTTTCTACAGCTGAAGTTCATGTAGGAGGGGAACTTTGGGATTTGTCTAAAAGGAGTTGGGCTCTTAAAGCCCTTTGAATGGCTGTCTCCCCCTTTCGGGAGATAGTGAAGGACAAGGAAGCGGACATGACTTAGCAACTGAACAACAACTCCCCCTTCCTGTCTTCCCCTCCCTGCTCACACTACAGTCTCATCTCCTTGGCTGGAGCCTGCATCAGGCACTTACTGCCTGCCAGCTGCTAGATGCCAACCTGTGCCAGGTGCTGGGAAAACCGATAAAATCTCAAGCCCAAGCAGCACCATGAACCTCCTCCCTTCTGGGAGGGACTGGGACGCTGGGGAGACTGCCTGGGCTAGAGCAAGGGTCACAGCTAGGTCCTGGCTCCTCCTTCCGCTGCCCCTTCTCTATTAGCTCTTCTGGTCCTCTTTCCCTTGCCGACCCCTCCCATCCTCCCCCCAAGGGAAATGGGACATTCTTCAAATTCTTAAAGGCTCTCACAAACCCTGATTCTCTGCCACTTCCTCCCTCTGTTGGGGAGTAGGGTGGGGTGCAGCAAAGCCAGAGGCTGGGGCAGTTAACCCCTTGATTGCTGGCCCACTTCAGGCTAGTTTCTGGGCACGAGACTCCTTTGGGGGCAGCTTCTGAGCCTCTGCTCCTCAAGGCAGGAGTCTGGCGGAGCCCAAAACTCAGTGGGCAGCAGGGACTGAGGCGTCTTCCTGTCTCTTCCTAAGACTCTGGTAGCCTAGAATTCAGCGAGCTCTGGGAGTTGGAGAAAGAAATCAGAGGCCTGTCCTTGTTTTCTCTGTGTGTTCTCAGCGTAGTGCCAAAAAATCCCAGCTTACTTCTTTCACCCTCTTCTAAGAGGCTGCAGCCAGTAAGGATGGGGAGCTCCTGTAGGGCTTTGGGCAGGGAGGGGGGGCTCTAAGGAAGGCAGAAGATGACACACCCCTCCCAGATGCTGCTTCCCACCTGCCCAAGGTGAGATTCACCTGCCTCTCCTGGCCTCCAGCCAGAGCAGCAGGTTGACCCCTCTCTGTTCCCTCAGCCTTTACAGCTCTTATTCTTCCCTGCCCAGCTGACCTTTGATCCAGCTGGGATGTTACCTGGGAAGGACCCGGGATGAGGGGCCAAAGACTTGGGGAATTTGTGACCCAGCTGTGTTTCATGCGAGCTGTGGCAGCAGCTTGCCCAAGGAAGCCACACTCCCTAAGCCAGAGTCTCTGAGTGGCTGGTCTGTGCCAGTGAGCCAGACGTGGGATTCTGGGATATCGCAGATGCAGGCCCAGCTTGTTTGGGGCGCACTCTGGACTTGTCTGGGCCTCGGTTATCCCATGGTTCAGAATTCCTACCCCAGGACGCCGGAGCCTAGACCAGTTTTATTGAATAACTGTGCTGTGCCGGGCACTGTGCTGAGTGTTCACTCTCATCCCTTCCTGCTTTCTTCCTGCCTCTGACTGCATCCACCAGTGACATTCAGGTTCCCCAGTCTCGGGGTTTCTAGGCTATAGCTGTGCCCCAATTCCCAGCCTGGCCTTGCTGTGTGACCCTCAGGCCTGGCTTTTCAGCACTTCCCGCTCAAGACCCAGAGGGGCAAGTGATCGCTCCTGGCCCGGGCCCTTTGCCAGGGAGTTGAGCCCACCCAGGGAGGGTATATGTGAGTTGGTGTGCAAGGGGGGCCTCTGCGTTCTCTGGTTAGTTCCTGAGCCAGGATCTTGCAGGAGGGTGGGCAAGAGAAAGAAGCTGTCTGTTTCTCCCTGGTGAGTTCTGAAGACTGAGATTTAAGTTCTGGGAAGTGACTGAAAGCAGCAGAAAGGCCTCTTGTATTTTCTCTTTGCACTAGACTTGTCTGGGGTGAGGCTGGGGAGAGAACACAGGCCAGAGCCCACAGCCGGCCTTCTGGGTGGTAGTGGACCCCCAAGGCTGTGCATTCACACACGTGCCTCTGGATATCCAGACACACGCCGCCGGCTGTGGGGCCAGGGGTAGCGCCAGGGAATGGGACTGAATAGGCCGCGTTTGTGTTCACACTTCCCAGGCATTGGCAGCCAGCAGTGCTAAGGCAAGGTAGAGGGAAGCAGGCCTGCGTTTGTATAATTCTTTCTTGAAGCATCTAGGTCGGTGGGGTGAGCCTGTTCCATTGGTTAGAGAAATATATATGCCCTCAATTTATGCCCTCGACGATTTGTTTTGTAAACTACTTTTTCTGAAAGTGGGGCAGATCTGGTCACAATTACATACCTGGTCCTTTGTCTTGTCTCCAGGCAAATAATTGAGGAGCCTGGAGGTTGGGGTGGGGCTGGGTGGGGGTGGGGAGGAATGTTCCTGTTCTTCCTCCTTGGAGCCCAAGAATCAGTGGAGGCTGCCAGCCTGAGGCAGTTGCAGGCCTGGGGGACCAGCTTCTGGGGTGTTAAGTGGAGGGTGGACAGGGGCTGGGGAAGAAAGGGGGGATGCTCCCTTGTGTCTTTCTGGGACTGTCCTTCAGTTGCCTTGAGCTGTGGGCTGAGGGCTGAGGAGGGTGGAGGTGTCCCTAGTTCTAGGGAACAAGAGACTGTGGTCCTGCTCCTTTCCCCAGGCCTCGGGGCATGAGGTGGGACCTGTGCTGGTGGGGCTTGAAGTCATCTCTGGGGTCTAGTTAGCTGGGGATGGGGCAGTGGCAGGCACACCCAGGACTGGGGCCTGGGGCTTTCCCGCCTCCCCAGAGTTCTCTGCCTTTAACTGGGAAAAACGAGACCAGGAGAAGGGAGTAGGAAGGGGTGTGTATGCCATGTTTGAGGGGTCGGGGGGTGGTGGGGGGAGTTCAAAGGGGCACCCATAGTAACCTCTAGGCAGCCCCCGCCTCACTCTCACCTTCCAGCTCCTTACACTCAGATGTCAGGGCCTAGGAAACCTCAGGGATCTTTGCTTCCTAACAGCCCATTTTATAGATGAGGAAGCCGAAACCCAGTGTTTCCATGCCTTTCCTGACTTGACATGATCATTTCTCTTTGTCGTCATCAATTTTGATTTTTCATTTTATTTATGACCCCTGAGGGCTGGTCAGTTCTTCTTGTCTAGCCTCGATCATTTTGGCTGCTCATGTTTTTCCTCTGGTCAAACAATGCCTCCTTGTTGCTTCCTATCCCCACCATTTTGGCCCCTTAGGCCTGGGGGACTGGTGAAAAACAGGGTTAGAGGGGAGTCCTCCCTGACCGCCCATGGGCAGTGTTCCCAGCAGGGGGATCAGTAGCTCCTTCCAGAGGCAGGATGTCAGGGCTGTGGGTTGTTTTTTTTTTTTTTTTTCCCCCCTTTTGGTGAAACCAAAGGCTCCTCGTTGCTTTTGTTGCTGTATTTTTGTTCCTTCTTGAACAAAAAGCTGTGGTTTTTGAAGGGATCCAAGGCTGAAAGGGGCAAGGCTGCCTGTCAAAAGCGGGTACTGGGCTTCCAGGATACTGGTCTATTCTTGTTCTGTATCTGGAACACAGCTGATGGTGGAACTAGGGACATGGCTTTGCCCTGCAAGTGATCCCTGTCACCAGTAAGCCCGTTGCAGGAGCCCCTGCAGTCCCGTCAAGCAGGAAGGTGACTCAGAGGTCCTCTGGGAGGAGCCCCCACTTCTCCTGCACCGCCCGCCCCCCTACCCAGGTCACTGTCTGTACCTGCTTTAGAAATGTCAGAAGGAGTAGGTGGCTTCAGGCAGGAGGTGGCTGAGAGACCCCAGACGGTTCTCTTAGAATAGCCACACTTGGAAACTGGTTGGCTTTAAAAGAGGAAGTTCTCCACCCACCCAACCAAGCATTTCTTTCCCCAGAACTAGGAGCAGGCTGGTGTTCACCTGGGGGAGGGAAGTCAGTCTACCCTTAGCTGCCCAGACATGTGTGGAATGGGGGAGAGTGCATTGGGCCAGATCTCTGTCCTTGACACTGAGTCTCAGTTTCTTTATCTGTCAAATGGGCACAGTGATAATGCCTGTCTTTTCTAGCCCAAAGCCTTGTGGCAGGTTTCAGGAG
Source organism: Bubalus bubalis (assembly GCF_019923935.1). NCBI lineage: Eukaryota > Metazoa > Chordata > Mammalia > Artiodactyla > Bovidae > Bubalus > Bubalus bubalis. The sequence continues at coordinate 23,608,697 of NC_059159.1, read as the reverse complement.
AGAATGTGCACAGGATACAATGTATCCTGAAGTAACTTTCAGTTCAGTTCAGTTCAGTCCCTCAGTCCTGTCTGACTCTCTGTGACCCCATGAATCGCAACACACCAGGCCTCCCTGTCCATCACCAACTCCCGGAGTTCACTCAAACTCATGTCCATCGAGTCGGTGATGCCATCCAGCCATCCCATCCTCTGTCGTCCCTTTCTCCTTCTGCCCCCAATTATGTGACTCTAACTTCTCCCAGAGGCCGGGGCTGCTGCCAGGTGCCTGGTTATCTTGCTCAACTCTGTTCTTGGCCTCATGAATGCTAGATCCCTTTCCCTGCACCCTCCACCCCCAAGCTTCCTGTCTTAGTGGGCTGTCTCCATGCCTCTTTTTCCCAGAGCAGCTGATACTGCCATCGAGGGTGGGGAGGGGCATCAGCAGAGGGCCTGCCACTGGGAATGATTAACAAGGGGCCGGGTGCAGGCTGGCCCACAGAAGGGACAAAGAACAGCTGTGCTCTGGACTCAGCTCCAGGCCAGGGTTGGGAGGCCCGGTTCTCCCCACCCTGGCCCCTCGTTCCCTCACTGTGGGCCCAGTCTTGTTGGGGCTGCAGTACCAGTGGGGTCATTAGCTGGGGTGGGGGACCTCTCGTCTGCCCTAGCGCCTACATTGGGATACACATATATCCATTCATCTTGACTGGGATCTGAGGGTAGTAATGAAGGGTGGGGGAGCTTCAATCTGAAGATGGAGAGGGAGGGAAAGGTAGAATCCCCAGCAATTAATTGTTTCTGGGAGGAGGTCACATCGGTTGTAGCCCTCTTGGAAGACAGTTGTGCTGGTGGGGGAGGGGCACAGCCCTGGCCTTCTTGTGTCCTGCCCTGAAAGCAAACCCAAGGCTCACAGCTTCCTCATCTGAACTGTCTACAAGTATTCTGCAGACACAGCCTCCTGGTTTTGCCCTCACGGGTTCCTCTGCAGTTGAGGATACCCTGGCTGTCTGTGTCTCTTCCCCCACCCCCACAGACCCGCTCTGTCTGCCTGCTCTCAACCGCTCTGCTGCCTGGAGCTGAGGATGAGGTTGCCATGGGAACCCGAAGCACAGTGAGCAGGGGATGGGAAAGGCAGAGTTGTCTCGCCAGGGTTGGGGGCTGTGGGGAGGGGACAGGGTTGACCCAGCAAGAGGAATATAGCCCATGCTTATGTCTGCCTCCCTTTTTCTGACCTGGGGTTGGGGTTTAGGAGGCAGGGGTAAGAGATCGGTGGCTCCAGAGCCCCCCTTTAATCTATCTTAATCTGATGTTTAAAATCCCCCTCCTCCTTCCAGACTGAGCTGAGTTGATGACATCCAGGCTGGTCCCCCCTTCCCTTCTGATGGGATTAGTGTTCTGGCCCTGGGTGGGGGCATTGAGATCTTGGGGTCATGATGGCTCCCAAGAGAGAATGAAATAGCTGCCAGCCCCATCCATGCAGGCACCCGCTACATGGTGGGGGGTCTCCTGAGACCCTTCTGGTGGATTGTAGATGTGTGAACGTGGACCTGCTGGCCTTGGTGTCTAGGAGATGAGCATTGCAGAGGCCTGTCTATATGTTCACCATGTGTGAGGAAGAACAGAGCAGTCAGGAGCCACAGAATTGCAGAGTGGAGGCACGTCAGGTGTATGTGTCTGGCTGACCTTGGACCGCTGGACCCGGCACTCCCGTTTTAACCCTGTACCTTCAGGCAAATGGGAAACTGCGGGTTGGCAGACTGGCTCCTGTGCATGTGTTTTCTGAGCCTGCCAGACACCCTTTCCCGTCAAATGCTAATTACACCATCTTCTCTGAACTGACCCTTTAAGTTCTGGGCCAGAGCCACTCTGAAGGTCTTCTCCAGCCCCCTGCTTCTGGACCTGACCTTTCTCCTATGCTCATGAGCCTCCACTTATAGACACTCTCCTCACGACGCCACCAGCCCTTGATGCTATCATAATGGCTCTGATTTGGTGGGAGGGTCCTCTCCAAAGCCTCCCTCAGGCGACCTCAGATCTCTTGCCGGTCCTGCTAAAGATCTTACTTAGATCCCTCCTGTTGGTCTCCTTCTGCGCTCCAGGAACAGATCCTCCCTTCCCCTGGAACTCAGGAATTTTGAATGGAGCTTCTCCACCGTGGGTGGCCCTGGCTTCGTGGAGCTGGGCCAAACCCGGGACTGGGTCTACAGCTTTAGCCCCACCTTCATCCACGGAAGACTTCTGCTGCCGGCTGCAGGCACCTGTATTTGCTTTTTTTAGTCTCTTCTCTTGCTCTTCCCTCTGCTCAGGGAGCCACGGGCTGGGCTGATCGGGGAGGCAGGACTCAGGTGGGCAGTGGAGGCTAAGAGTTGGGGCATTTTAACTGGATCTGCCTGGTAAAATGGGGCACAGGTGAAATCACCTTGCTGTGATTCTAGGTCCAAGATGGTGAAACTAGCTCACAGGGAAAAAAGATTTGCCAGAGTCACCCTGCAAGGCAGTGGCAGGGCTGGGCGCCTTCTAGCCACTGCTCCTCTCCCATTTAGTTGAGTTCTCTAGCACCTGAATCCTGCCCTTGACACGGGGAAGTTGTGTGATTACTGATAGCTTTGGCTCAGGATTGAGGCGGGTGGCTGGAGAACATGCCAGGCTTGGTGAAACACACAGAGGTAGGAGGGCAGCTGGTGACCAGTTCACAGCACGTGGCTGGAAGTGGGCGATCCATCTCTTACCTGGGGTCAGCCTGTGAGTCGGGCACCAGCCAGTGGTCACAGCTGAGGTGAGGTGTGGTCAGCCAGGGCTGAGAATGGCCCGCCCTTGGCTCCTGCTCGGAGAAGCCACCCACCAGTCCCTGAAATCACTGGGGCCTCTGTGGACCCCCAGCCCTTTCTCATACCAACACCTCCACACAGACCACAGTGACTCGGGGCTGCCTCTCTAGCTAGTTTTCTAGGAGACCTGGGGCGGGGGGTGTGGGGATGGAGGAGACCTGAGTTCTAATCCTGGCCCAGCTTCAACAGCTAGTGTAGGACATTCGTTTATTCAACAGATATTTACTGAACACCAGATTCTGTATGGGGAGTTTGGGATAAGTCCGTGAAGAAGAAACACTGAGAACCCTCTCACCTCAAAGAACTAGTGGAGAAAAGACAATCAACTGATGTGATAAATAATCATGAAGTCAGCTAAGTGCCCGGTGCCAGCACACGACCTTCTTCTTGAGGAAATGAGGGGGTTGGACTGGATGGCCCTGGAGGTCCTGGCAGGTTTGGCTCTGAGGGCTGCCCTGGCTACTGCCACCTCCAAGCCAGGCCTCCTCCTAGGGGATAAGACCCTGGTCTGGCCTGTGTCTGGAGATTGGAGGGTTGGGTTCAGGGTGCTGGGTCCTGAGACATGGTTTGGGAACAAATGTGGATGCCTCCACTTACTAGCCCTGTGCCTTGGCCACACTGTATCCTTTCCAAGCTGCTGTCTCCCATCTGTCAAAGGGAGACAATAGGGTGGTTTTAAGAATTTGGTGAACTAGGGCATGGACACCCTTAGCACAGGGAACATCAACTGTTGTTACAGTGTTGTTATCTGTCACATGGTGACTTCTTCTTTGGCCTCAAGCTGATCTCTCAGCTGCTCTCTGGTTAAGTTGGACCTCATTTGCCCTTGGAAACACTGGTGCCTTTTTTCTCTCTCACTGCCTTTTCCAGAAGCCCCCCTGCGTATGCATGTTGCTTTCCCCTTCTGTCTTCATCTCCCTCCCACCTTTCGTCTGCTTCATTGGTCTCCATTTCTGGTCTCAGCCGAAAGCCTTGTCCTGAGCCCGTGAGCATCTTCTCCCCTCCTGAGTGCCTGGCCCCCTTGACCTCCCTGCGCAGTAGACATGGATTATTTGGGTGATCTGAAACTCCATGGCCTCCTGTGGGGTTCTTGGTGGCCATCATTCAGACCTGATGTATCTTCCCAGTTCAGCCCAGGCTGAGAAACACTTGCCTCCTTGCAGCCATGGGTGGTGGGCACTGTGGTCCTGATGCTGGGGCAGGGGCCTCCCAAGGATAAGGGGGTGAAAAGCCCAGAAGTTCCCAGCCTCTCACCCAGGATGAACCCTATTGTGTTGTTTTCTGTCCTGCAGACACTACCCCAAGCAGTCCTTCACCATGGTGGCTGACACCCCGGAAAACCTCCGCCTCAAGCAACAGAGTGAGCTGCAGAGTCAGGTGAGGGAGTGGGGCTAGAGCTGGGGCCTGGCCTGGGGGAGGCGGGGCCCGCCTGGATTTGGCAAGAGCTCCTTCCTTCTGTGGTTACTCAGCAAGGTGCTGAAATCCAAGCACTTGCCTAGTCTCCCTGCCCCCACCCCCAGTTACTTCACATTTCCTGATGTGATCAGCGAAGTGGGCAAGAGTGTGTCCTCCCACCCCCTACCTAAAGTGGGTTGGAGGAGTGTGGGTTTCAGATTCTTTCTGCATCAGGAATTTTGTGGCAGGCCCCTAAAGCCCACCTCCTCCAGGAAGCTGGTCCCCTCTCCCTCCAAGCCTTTCACACCCACCCCGAAAGGAAGGTCCTTGGGATGGCTGCCAGTGGTGAAGACTCAGCCCTTCCACTGCAGGGGACACGTGTTTGATCCCTGGTCAGGAAGTGACCAGGGAGAGTGAAGTTACACAGTCTATCCTCTAGCCATGTCCCCAGCCCTCTTCTACCTGTCCTAGGGCAGGCTGCTAAGGGAGCCTTGCCCTTGGGCCTGTCGTGCCCATGTCTCCTTGGTCTGATTTTCCTGAGCTCCTTCTCAGAGGGAGCCCTGCTTGCCACTGCAGTAGGGGAGGAGACGGGGTTCCTGCACCAGGGAGAGAGAGCTGGGGCTTTAGGGGTCACTGAGGAATAAGCAAAAGGTCCAGAACCTTTCAATCAGAATGATTTACCCTGACTGGGGGTCTGAGAGGGCTTCCAGGACAAGCTTGGCCCGGACTGTAGGGTGGGACAGGGTGGGACAGGGTGGGGCTTTAGCAAAGAACTCTTGAGGAATGTAACCAAGTGGGCAGGGTGCCCAGGGCCAGGAAAATGTCTTGGAGGATCCACCTGGGCCTCAGGGGGGAATCCCTCCTGATCCTTCCAGGTGGGGCGCCTGCTGCCTGATCTTGATGTGAATTCTCTGGCTCCTTGTCCCCCAGTTGGTCACATGAAGGAGAACTAGCCCTGGAATGGCAAAGGCTTTACCCACATTCTCTCATTTAATCCTCCCAGCAACCTGCAAGGAAGGTGCTGTTTTCCCATCGTACAGATGGGGAAACTGAGGCTCAGAGACGGTAAGGGGCTTGCTGAAATCATACAAGTAGCAGTAGCGGTAGTAACTGTATTAGTGGCTAATGTATGGAGTGCTTGGTGTTCCGGGTGTGTTAGCGTTCATGCCTCACAGTTCTGTGCAGTTGGCAGGATCCCTCTCACTTTACGGAAGAGGAAATAGGTGCTAATGACTTTGAATGCCAGTTTGTCTGAGACTTGTATTCTTTCCAGTTTTCCACCCAGCTCCCTAAGGAGAACTATCTTTACTTTGATAATAAACACGATAGTTCCTCCTGTCGGTGGGAACTTTTATAGTTTAGCAAACACTTTAGTTACTTCACCTCATTTATCCTTGACTTGACTGCAGGCGTCAGAGGCAGGGAACCAAGGCTCTGAGAGGCACTGGACTTTGCCTGTTGACACGCACTCTCAGTGAGCTTGCAGGATCCAGGCTCTGTTTTTTTCACTCCCGAATACAGTGACCTTGACCTCGTGCAGCCCTGGGAGCCAGGGGTTCAGGCCTCCTGTGTATCCCACCGTGATGGGAGAGCAGGTGCACGATGCTAGGTCGTGTCCGTCTCTTCATGACCCCATGGATTGTAGCCTGCCAGGCTCCTCTGTCTGTGGAATTTCCTAGGCAAGAATGACGGAGTGGGTTGCCATTTCCTTCTCCAAGGGATTTTCCTGACCCTGGGATGGAATCCACGTCTCCTGCATCAGCAGTCGGATTCTTTACCACTGAGCCACCTGGGGGCAAGTAGGGGAAGCTAATCTGGCCCTTAGCACAGCTCACATCTACCAGCTCAGGCTCCGCCCCCGCTGTGGTGTGAAAGCCGAAGTCACTTTGGGGGCTAATGTGGGTACCAGAGCCCGCCTGACTGAGGAAGGCTGGGTGGCTCAGCTGGCAGGAAGAAGGCTTGAGATGGCACTCAGGCCTGGGCCTGATTTGCACAGGGAATCCCCTGGCCAGGCCCTGACAACCGCCTTAGGGACTCCCCATCCTATCACAGGTAGAAGGGGCTTCATGGGGAGAGCAGGTCAGAGCATTGTGGGGTGACCTGTACTCACCCCAGAGCATGAGAGGAGTGTGGGAGTGTGTGTACACACTCAGGCAGAAGCAAGGGACACACGTATACCCCCCACACACACCTACTCTCAGGAGGAGAAATTCAAACCCTGCTAATTCCCTCAGCCTTTATCAGTCCCACAAAAAGCTGGGCTGGAGCTCTTTTTGCCTGTGGAACTCAATCCCTGAGGGGCGGGGTCTGCAGGAGGAAGCACCCCCTGCCCACCTCCAGACCCACCCTGTCTCCCAGGGGCCTGGCCCCTGCCTGTCCCCAGGGTTCCTGATTCTTGGGAGGGTGGGGAGGTCATGAGAAGGCCAGTCACTCTTCATGGGTCATCACGGGGGTCGGGCCTGACCTCATTCAGTCGTCACAACCACCTGATGACGGAGTGACTCTTGTCCCCTTGCTACAGACGGGGACACAGGTTAGAGGCCACGCAGAGCCAGCTCCCTGACAGAAGTCGAGCCCTTTGCTCTCAGCACCTCTGCAGCCTGCTGTGGCGCCCAGCTGTGCACACTAATGCCCAGGATGCATCAGCCTCCAGGGGGGATGGTGCAGGGGATGAGGGTGGCGTTTAGAATGCAGAGTTCTCAGCCCCACCCAAGGGGGTTTTGGTTGCCACTTCTGGGCCGGGCCCAGGGAGTTGCTTTTGGGCAGCCCTGGCGATTCTGATGAGGGCTTTTGGTCCTGCAGACCTGCTCTGAGCGGCGTAGAGCCAGGCTGTGTGGTAGAGGGGGAGGTGAGGAGCTGCTGTGAGGGGTGTGAACTGAGGCTTTGCATTGAGGCCACTGCTCTAATCTCCTGCAGTTGGGCTCTTGAGGGCTGGGGCTAGGGGTTGGGATAGGCAGAGGGTGAAGAGGGGTACTGTCCTCTTTGCAAGTGTGGTTCTGTCTGCTGCTTCCCCGGGCTGTGTGGTCTCAGTCTCACCCCTTTGCCTCTCAGTGTTCTTTTCTTGCCTGGTAAAATGGGGACCAGTTGCCTAGATGTTGAGGGCTGGGCCCAAGGCTCTGAGGCTTGGAAGGGCTGAGTGGGTCTGGCTGGGACCGTGGGCCGTGACAGTTCTGGTTCCTGTGGCCACTGTGGGGGCAGGGTGGGCCTTGAGGGCTGGGCAGGCCGCTGTGTCGGGAAGGGAAGTGGGAGCCTCCCTATCTAGCCCGCCCCACCCACCAGGGGCCAGCCTCCCATCTCTTTCCAGGCTCCTTCCTGGGCCTGCGTTGGTGTCTCTGTCTCCTCTGTCTCTGGGAAGTTGCCTGTGCTATTTCAACTTTGTTTTCCTATTTCTAGATTGGTTCCCAAAGTGGTACTTTCGGTGTCTGGGACACCTGGAGCCTCCCTTGTGGGGGCGGGTAACCACAGGGCTGACCACAAATGACCCTCTGGGTGGGCCTGTCCAGGCCTGGCTGAGGCAGAGCCCTAGTGGCGAGGGCCTAGCGGCCCTTCACCCCTCTACCCCTACAGGGCATCTCTCCCACCCCAGCCCCAGGACTAGTAGAGGCAGCAGCTTTGGGGTGGGGCTGAGCTGGGACTGTCTGTGTGGCCCTCTGAGCGCAGACAAAAGTGAAAGGAGAAGATGTCTTTAATTCTACCCTCATCATCCTTGGTGCTGTGCTTGGGAAATGCCACGGGGCACATGCCGCAGGGGACAGGAGATTGTACCAAAGCCCTGTGCCCTGCCCTGCTGTGTGCAAAGTTCCCACTCTCTTACCTTGAATCTTATAACCTGCAGGGTAGGCAGCATGCCTGCGCTCATACCCGAGCCAGTTGAAGGCCAAATCCTGGATCTGCCCTCATTAGCTCAGTGACCTTGGACCAGTTATTTAACCTCTTTGAACCTTACTGCCTTTATCTGTAAAGTATGAATTACCTCTCTCCAAAGGTTATTGTGAGGATGTTAGCATATATTAGGTATTTAGAACAGTTCCTGGCATACAGTCAGCACTCAGTATTATTCCAGCACTATTCTCCTGGAAAGGGGAGGAGATGGAACTTGGATGTGATAAAGCTGAGGAGTATTAGACCTTTTGATGACTGCTTCCAGACTGACCTTTCTCATTAGCTCTCCTCCCCATCTCTGTGTGTTTACTCTTAAAACAATTTCTTTTTTTGTTAGAAGTGGGTGGGTTACATAGTATGTGGGTTTAGCACATGGTAGGTACATAATAAGTAGGAATTGTTGGTATCATTTTTTTCAATATATATATTTTTAAGTAGTGATCTTTCCTCTTACACTGGGTCAGCAAGGCAGTTGTTTTTCCACTTATGCTGCTTGTTTGGAGATTTTATTTCTGCATTCAATTCGTTCATTATTTACCCAACAAACCTTTGTTTGTATCTACTATTTCCTATGGTAAGTGATGAACAAGCTAGAATCTGGGAGAATAATTAATAAATCTATATATGAAAAGTGGAATTTCTTAGGCCCTGATTGTTCAGGCCTGAGAAGCCTCAGGCCTCACTCCCCTCTCTACCTTGGGAGTGTCCAGGGTGGGAGGCCCAGGCAGGAAGCATTCAGACAGGACTCCTGAGTTGAACCGACAAGGCAGGTTGAGTGACCTTGGGCAGGTCACTTCCCCGCTCAGAGCCCCCTGTCACATCCTGGTAAGCCATCCCCGAGGAGGGCAAGCACTCCAGCTTGGGTGATGAGCGAGGTTCCATGTGGGGCCCTCCCCAGACTTCTGGTTCCTTGACTTTCACAAAACTCTGCCACCTACTCCAGCTCCAGATGGCCAGAGAATCTTCCCCACCTTGATTTTCCATAGTCAGGGGCAGGTGCTTCAGAAACTCCAGAACCAGGAGCACTTTTATTGATCAGCTGGCTGGCCACTCTCAGGAGACCCAGAGAGGGGGCCCAACTTGCCCAGGAACACAGAGCAAAGTAGTGCTGAGCACAGGCCTCCGTCCTTTCTTGCCCCCTGCTCCTTCCAGCCCCGCCCTCTCTGGGCTGCCTGTGCCAGGAGTGAAATGAATTATCCCTCCCCAGCAGGGAGGGAGAGGTAGTTCCTGAGCCTGGGAACCAGCTGATGTCATTGTAGTGTTGCCATGACAATTATTCCCCAGGATTAGGGGCCTGACCCTCCAGAGGGCCAGGAAGTGGAGGAAGGAGTCAGGGACTGGTGTTTGTTCAGCACTCGACAAAGCACCTTTACACTTAACCCTTATCCTTGCACACTGAACGCTGCCAAATGGCACCCCACTCCAGTGTTCTCGCCTGGAGAATCCTGTGGACGGAGGAGCCTGGTGGGCTCTGTCCATGGGGTCACACAGAGTCGGACACGACTGAAGTGACTTATCATGTGCTTCATATGTGTTTGTTGCTTTAAAGCCACCTGTATCTTTGATTAGAATGGGTGTGTCATGATCCCCATTTTACAGATGTGGACACTGAGGCCCAAGAGGTTAAATCAGTTGCCCAAGATCAATCAGCAAGTGGGAGACAACCTGTGTTCATACCAACTCCCACGGGCTCTTTGCTCTTGCTGGGTGGTAGGAAGCCCCCTCTCCATTATGGACAGTCCTCTTACAGGTGAGGAAATCAAGGCCAGAGGTCTTAGATCTGGTGCCTCTGCATCTGGAGCGACGCATTTTTGACTCTCAGTGCTTTACCTTTCTTGATGCCTGCTTCCAGAAGGGTCTCCCCCCCAACCCACCCCTACCACTAAGAGTTGTTGTGCTGGCCCAGGCCTTCTTGGAAGAGCCGCTGTGGGGCAGTTCTAGGCCCTTGGGGTGGGTTGGTACCTGAACCCACTGTGTTAACTTCTAGTCTGAGGGGACCTAACACATCCAGGCCTTTATTTCAGTCTGGGTCAGAACAAAGGAGGTTCTGGAACCTTTTAGGAACAAGAAGCCCTTGTTGGATGGGTGAGCTGGGGCTCTGGAGACAGACAGGGACCCTGACCCCTGGGGGGTGCAGAGGAACCGACAGGTGCGTGTTGTCAGTCGGGTCACGGTGCAGCTCAGCTCTGAGGCCAGATGACTCCATGCCTGGGAAAGGCCTGGAAATTCCCAAGGTCCTAGGCCTTGTGTCCTGGGCTGACCTGCCCCCAGGACAGTGCAGCCTGCATGGAAGAAGTCCAGGCAGCTGGTGGGCTTTGGAACAGCTGCTGCCGAGGTGGACAGTAAAGACTCTGAAAGCCGGAGGAATAGGTCCCTGTCCCAGGGCCATTTCCAGCCTCCATTCTGTTCTTCAAAACCCCCAGGGGAGGACAGTTTTCATATTTCAGTTCCTTTAGTGCTTGGGAAATCTTTTCTGAATGTCTGACTTAAGCCCCTCTACTACTCAGGTTTCCATGGAATACTCAGAAGAGAGGGGCATTGGAGGGGGTGGTAGAGGTCTTTCTTGGCGCTTGGAAGCCTGACGTGCTATCTGTCCCCCACCCATTTCATCCCCTCCTGTGGTGCTGACCTCAAAAGCCAGGCTGGCAGGCTCCAGGCAGCCACTGGGGCCTCTCAAAGGCTCATTGATTGAGTCTTCTGAGTGGCTGTCTTACCGCCCTCCTTTCTGGGCACCAACTTTGTCCCTTGGCACAGCCCTCACTCAGAAACTCCCCCAGGCTCTCAGCGGGTAGGACCACATCCTGGCCAGGGTGAGGGCTGGGGCAGTCCTTGGAAAGAACCTTCTTCCTCTCGCCGTCAGGCAGGATGGGCTGTGGTGAAGGTTCAGGAGTCAGGCAGATAAAAGTTTCATCCTATTGGCTCTGAACTTGTGCTGCTAAGCTGTGTGAGCTTGGGCAGGTGACTTTCCCTTTCTGTGGCTCAGGTTTCCTTGTCTGTAAAATGGAACTAACGATAGTCTATAGCAAGACTTAAATGACAGTTCATGTAAAGCTCTTGGCACTCAGGATACACCAAATATGAATACATAGTAATAGTTTATTATCATTGGTCTGATACTTTTTGGCCAAGGTTTCTGCCTGGAGTTGGGAGGTGGGAGTGGATGTCACTGCAGAGGGGTTTCTGGTCAGGGTCTCTCCTGGCTGGTTGCTGCAGGCTGGAGCCCTTTCTGCTCCCCCTGCCTCGACTCTGATCCCTCTCCACCACCTTGGTCCTCCAGGTACGCTACAAGGAGGAGTTTGAGAAGAACAAGGGCAAAGGCTTCAGCGTGGTGGCAGACACGCCTGAGCTCCAGAGAATCAAGAAGACCCAGGACCAGATCAGTAATGTAAGGTTCCCTGCTCCACGGGTACTACCCTGACCCTGGCGCTCCCTTCTTGTCTCCTCCCCACCTGCCTGGCAGTTGTGCATGAGGCCAGTTCTGTGCCACCCCTGCTTTCCTCAGCAGGCCTGGCTGGTGCCTGCTTGAGCCGAGGGAAGGGAAGGGTTTGGGGTTCCCAAGATGCCTTTCCTCTGTGCACCCCCAGATTGCCCCTTTGATACCCTCTGCCCACATAATATTTCCACCTTGAAAGAACTGGACTTTTTGGGAGGGCCTTTGTGCTTAATCACCCCCCTCATTCCCCACTCTCTCTGAAATTTCCCCCCTCTCCCTGCTGGCTATGGCGAGGGCCAGGGTCCGGACTAGCTGTTTTGTCTGAGCACAAAGGTCAGAACTGGGTGGCAGGGGTGGGGAGGGGTTGGCCTCCCCATCGACTGCCTCTGGGTGCTGACATTGCAGTCATTTCCGCCCTTCTTCAGCCTCCTCCCCCACCTCGCCTTGCTCTTCCTTCCTGTGTAAAAACCCCAGTCGGGTTTTGCTCGCTGGCTCTGCACCCTTTGGCCTGGCCCTCCCAGGTCCAGGGTGGTCACCAGTGTCTAGCCATGGCAGGGCTGGTGTGCAGAGTGGGCAGTGGATCAACGCCCCTTATGGCACCTGTGGCAGGGGACAGGCCTCAGTTTCCTGCTTGGCGGAGCCAGACTAGCAGCCTGTGCAGCTCTGGGCTTATAGGGAGGCTGCTTAGGGGGCTTTGGGCAATGCGGGGGCACCACTGTGAGCCACAGGCATGGACATGGCTTGTGTTGCACAGAGTCCCATAAAGGACTGGGCAAGCAGGTGTCTTCAGGTCTGGTTCAGGAGGGGTTGGCAGGTTGCCTGGTGTCACTCTGGGCTGAGGGACTGGGGACAGAGGCTTCAGGGGCCCTGAGTTTTGGGTGGTCTATCCGGCATCCAGCCCTCAGACCTCCTTGATCAGGCACTCCTGGAAGTAAGTTGGACCATTGTTAGGGTCGACTTGCTGTGGCTCAGGTAGATGTCAGAAGCCAGGACCCAAGCCATCAGAAGTGGCCATGCCTGAGACTTTGGCTCTTAAACTTAGATCAGCAGCCTGCAGTATGAAATACATTTCATGTTGTGGCCCACTGAACAGGCTTGCTGATTTATTTAAGAGAAACAGAACCAAAACTTTCAGGAAAGAGTGCTCTTCCATTTAAAGGACATTCGGATATTTTCTGTTCTATTTTAGTTTGTTAGAAGATGCCGGGTTTCGCAATTATATTGTTGACCCGCAGCTTGAAATTCGTGGCTTGAGGAAATGGAGGGCTTCCCTTGGGCTAAGATGCCTCTGACAGCTGTAATCCCCTCTTCCCCTCAAACAAGCCTGTCTCAATTGCTTCTTTATTAGCTAGGGCCTGGCCCCAACCCGAGAGCTTCCCTGCAGGTTGTGCCCAGAAGAAAGTGGGAAGAAGGTGTGGGTCTCAGCTGTCCTCATGGAAAACAGGAGGGAGGGGAAACCTCAGGTAACAGGGAAGGAAGATACAGAAAACTGGACTCTTGAGACTTTAGCCTCTGGCCTTTCATTGTGAAGACTGTTATCTGGACACCTGCTCCCTTCCTACAACCGCAACCCCCCAGCACATTCACTCATTGTTTCCAGCGTGTGGCTTTTAGAAGGGGGAGGCAAGCCCAGTCATCCTTGCCAGCTTTTCTGGAACGCTTCCAGAATACTCCACACCCAGCCTATTGCACCTGTACTCCCCAACCTCTCCCCCCCAACTAGTTATTGGAGGTATTAGTGTCTGAGGAGCCCTGGTAACAACTCACTCTGGCCAAGACACCCACACCTGGGCAGATACCATCTTATCAGTAGCCACAGGGCTGCAATGAGCTGATTGTCCTCTATCTGAGGTGGGGAGGTGACTGATGCCTGACCTGGTTCTGCTTTTGCAGCTTTAGCTGGGACCTGTGACACGACCACAGAGCTGGAAGACTCTTGGTTTTGGCAAATGCCCTTAGTCTGTCAGCTGTGGGCTTCCAAAGAGCTGTACTTCAATTACTTGAAAAGGTTGATTGAAGATACAGGCTAAAAAAAAGAAAATACAGCCTCAGAGGCCTCCTCCTGGGACTGCCTGGGAGCAGAGCCCAGAAACTGCATTAATTTTATCTCATTTTTAGGAACTAGCATTTTTTTTTTAATGTTTATTTATTTGGCTATGCTTGGTCTTAGTTGTGGGATGTGGGATCTAGTTCCCTGACCAGGAATTGAACCTGAGTCCCCTGCATTGGGAATATGGTGTCTTCACCACTGGAGCACCAAGGAAGTCTCAGGAACTAGCATTTTATTTTTTAAATTATTCTTGTTGTTTTTGATCTTTTCTTCCATTTTTATTGAGCTGTAATTGACATGATGCACTGTATACGTGTAAGGTGTCCAGCATAATGATTGGATTTACCTCCATCATGAAATGATTATCACAATAAGTTGAGCAGATCATCTCATATAGATACAAAATTAAAAGTGATAGAAAATAAAATTTCTTTTTTCAAGAACCAGCATTTTTAACACATTCCCTGAGTTCCCTGCAGTGTGAGAATCATCACCAAGAGAGTCTGAAAAGAGCTTCACCAAAGGTGCCAGTCCTGGCTACATCCCAGAACCCCCAGGGAACTTTAAACCACGTTATTAAATTGTCCTTCCTCCAGAGGAGTTTTGGGAACGATGTTGTCTAGAGCCACACCTTCTGTTTTGTATCCAAAATAGTGTTCCTGTATGAGCTGGTCACTCATTTCCCGGGTTATTGTCAGACGCCTCCTCATTTGTGAGGAAAATGTCAAGCACTTAGTCTGAGATAGATATTGTCCATTGCTGTTAATTTAAAGGTAGACTTTGCTTTCTATATGGTGGTGAAAGAAGGGACATGGACTAAAGTTTGGCTCAAAAGTTGGGCCTGTGTCTAGAACTAAAAATGTGTGGAAACTTGGGAGGCAAGGTGCTAGTAAGTTAGGCCTCTTGATTGACTTTTTTTTAGTTGAAGTATAGTTGGCTTTCTATGTTGTGTTCGTTACTGCTATATAGCAAAGTGACTCAGTTAAACTGGGTTGACCAAAAAGTTCATTCGGGGTTTTCCACAGGATGTTATGGACAGAATCGAACCAACTTTTTAGCCAACCCAGTATCAGCCTGGCCTGGGCACCAGCTCAGGTGACTGTAACGGATGGGAGCCTCTCTGTTTCTCCGGCTGTGCTGGGTCTTAGTTGCTGCTCATGGGCCTTCTCTAGCTGCAGTGTGCTGCTCTCCGGTTGCCGTGTGCGGGCATCCTGTTGCGGTGGCTTCTGTTGCGGAGCAGGGACTCGAGGCACGGGCTTAGTTGCCCTACAGCCTGTGGGATCTTCGCAGACCAGAGATCAAACCTGTGTCCCCTGCATTGGCAGGCGGATTCTTAACCACTGGACCAACAGGGAAGTCCTAGACAGAAGGACTTTTAGTTGCTAAGTCCCTTTACTAGGAGCCCCTGCCTTCAAGTAGACAAGTTTTCATTTACCTACATATTTCCTCATATATAGATTTCCTGTATGCAGTTTTGGGTCTTTTTAACTTTTCCTTTTTCTGTAAAATATAACACATAAACACCTGTGTGTGTGTTCACCATGCAAGGCAGGAAGCAGAGCATGACAGCCCCCTGTCAAAATAGAGCTTTCAAAGTGTTCAAAAAACAGACATAACTCTCATGTAGTGAGTACCTATCATATAATTAACTTAATTATGAGGAACCAGCTGGGAGCATCTGACAGGCAGAGGTGAGGCCTAGTCTGTGAAAGAAAGCACTGGATATAATTAGATATAGAACTGGTTAGTGTTCTGCCATTAGCTGCTGAACTAGTTAATGTCCTACAGGACTGTAAAACCATAAGCTTTGGCGATAGCCTTGCTACAGGCAGAAATCTTTTGCATTTCTCACAGTCAGAAATAATTAGCAGCTCATATTTCTTAAATTAGCTTCAGTCCTTATGCAGGCATGCATACATGCTAAGTTGCTTTGGTCGTGTCTGACTCTTTGTGACCCTGTGGACTGTAGCCCACCAGGCCCCTCTGTCCAGGGGGTTCTGTAGGCACGATACTGGAGTGGGTTGCCATGCCCTTCTCCAGGGGATCTTCCTGACCCAGGGATCGAATTCGTGTCTCTTACGACTCCTGCATTGGTAGGTGGGTTCTTTGCCACCAGCACCACCTGGGAAACCCTTCAGGTCCTTATAGTTTGGGCCCAATCAGTAGTAAATAGTAAAGTCAAAGAAAATTCTAGCCCCAGAGTCAAATGGCTGGAGACGGGCTTGTTGGACACCCTGTATGCGTTTTTTTTTTTAAGTATGTAATATTTCTTTTTTTAAAACTGAAGTATAGTTGATTTACAATGTGTTAGTTTCAGGTGTACAGAAAAGTGATTCAGTTAACTTTTTCCAGATTCTTTTCCCTTATAGTTTATTATAAGATATTGAGTACAGTTCCCTGTGCGGTAACAGTAGATCCTTGTGGTTATCTGTTTTATATTTAGTTGTGTGTATATGTATCCCGAACTCCACTAATTTATCCCCCCTCCATAACTATGCATTTCTGAATACTATAGTTTTATTTTCCTCAATTTTGAACATACAGTATGTTTTGTGTATCATATCCTTGGGGCAACACTGGGTTTAAAGCATCATGACGCTGCAGTGTATTCTTTTCTGTTGTTGTCTTGTATTCTGCTTAAAGTGCTCATCCCACATTTTGTTGACTCTGGGGTTGGTGGCATTTGGATTGCTTCCGTGGCTGTGGACAACTTCCTACGCATTTCCTAGCGTTAACGTGGAGGGCAGTTGCTGGATCTTGGAGGCTGTGTCCCCTCAGCCTTACCAGATAACACTGAAATACTATTCAAGCCAGGCTATGGATTTACCGTCTTGCCAGCACTGATGAGAGTTTCCACTGCTCTGCATCCTTAGACTTGTTCAATGTAGCCATTCTCACTGTGAGCAGTAGTAGTATCTCATGGTTTTAACTTGCATTTCTCTGATTAGTAACGAAGTCGAGCACAGATTTACATTTGTTTTAAAAACAAAATAGTGTTAATCTCTCATGGGGAACACAGCATTACTTGGTGGTTGAGAACTAAGGAGCTGATGGTGGGACTCACTTATGCACCCCTTACCTACCTCCTGAGCCTTGGTTTCCCTGTCTGAAAAATGGGGATGATCGTAATACATTGTTCTTGGGCTGGCTGAGAAAAGGAAATGAGTAATGCATATAAGGGCACCACAGAGGCCCGCGACAAATGGAAACATTGTTAGAAAAACCAGACCTTGGCTGGTGAGTTGATTATTCCATCCAGAGCCTGATATTCCCTTCTTGGCTGTGATGTGGAATCATGTGGGAGCAAGTGTGGAGTCAGACCTTGGTTTTCCACCACAATCAGGAAGGAGAACACGGGTTCAGAAAACAGACCATCAGCTGGCAGAGAAAATGTGTTTTCCGTAGCTTTGGAATGGACCCTCAATGAGTCATCCTGGAGTCCTGGCTGGCAGGGCCCTGGATGAGTGGGGAGGGTCCTCCGGGGCCTGGATCCCTCCACCTCCATGCACTTGGATCTCCAGGCGTCCTTCCATGGGGTCCCAGGACAGTTTTTGGCTGGGCCTCTGCTGACGTTTCTGAGCTTATGGTGACCCCTTTTCAGGGCATTTAGACGACTGGAACTTTGCTGAGTCTGGGACTGAGCTCCACCAGGGCCTTGGCCTCTGATAAGTCTTTATTTCCCTTTTGGATGTGCTCACACCCTTTAAGGTGCCTCTTTGCTTCTCAAGCTATTAGGTCGATGAGCAAAGTAATAACAGTTTCCTTGTTTCCTGCGCAGGGGAGGGAGAGGAAGTTGAGAGGACCGAGATTTTATCAGGTGGCCCCCCGGGCGGAAGGGCTGCAGCCCCGCTTTTCTCGGTCCGCTTCCGTTCTGCACAGCTGCTCCTGACTTCGGTGCCTGGCGCCCCTTCTCTCGAAGTTAGGGTGACCTTGTGATTATCATCCCTTTTGAAAGCGAAAGGGAGTGCTATTCATATTTGTTCTAGAAGACACGAACTGGGACCAGGGGCAGACTTGGGCGTGTGGTCACCCTGTCCCAGGAAAGGACCCGTCCAGCTGTGGCTTTGTCCTTGTATCACCAGCTTCAGGCCTGACTAATGAAAGTCACTTCACTTCTGTAAAATGGAAATTAAAGTGCACCTATGGGACTTTTTTAAAAGGGTGATTATTGTCAAGGCCAAGGGAGATTATATGCAGAGAACTCAATGTGAAGAGCTGAGTCAAGGTTATTACAGTGAGCAGGTGGTTCCCGTATCGGTGGTGGGAAGGGTTCTCCTGTGTTCAGGCTGCCACTGCTGTGTCCACCTGGATTAGCTGGCCCTGTGTAGAGTGGCTTTTTAAGGAGCAAGATGGATCCCATCAGCCACTTGCGGAAACGAACACACGTCCACACTTGCTTTCAGTTCTAGGATTTGGCTAGGTTCCTAGAGGTAGTTGGAAGCCTTAGGACCACGTGGGAGCAGATGGTGCCATGGCCTCTTTTTAAGATGAGGAAATCCAGGCCCAGAAGGGATAGGACTCTTCCAAGTTCGCATGAGCAAGTGAATGGCTCGTGACTCTAGGGGTGAGGTGTGGGAGGGACGTGCAGTCCTCGATGAAGGACTGAGTCTACAACGTGACAGGGGATGGGACCCAGACGTGCTTCTTCCTCCAAGAGTTACCCCTTCACTAATACAGACAGAGCCGCAGCCCAAGAAGTGGGCTGTCAACCAGGGTAGCGGGGGCCTGCCCCTCAGCCCACGTCCTGGCTCCCTCAGGGCCCGGGGCAGGCCTCTGTCTGCCTCCCCGTGGTCACCGGCTCCCAGGGTCAGGCCTCTTTTCATTACCAGAAAGTAAACACGGGAAGCTAACCTTTCCCACCCCCAGGACAGAAGTCAGAAGGGCAGTTGCCTTGAGAGCCTAGAGGCCTCTCCTTGCCCCCACTCCCCCCCTACTCCTTGCCAGAGGAGGGGGGCTCACTGAGTGGGCTCAAGAGAGACTCTCACCTTTGCCCTTGTCTTAGGGATCTGAGAGCAGGACGCTGGCCCTTGACCTTCACCCCTCGGTGTTCTACTTCATGGGAGTTTGGGGATCTGATGGGTTTTCAGTCTGACCAGGGCCAGCTGTCTCCCCTTCAGGAACTGGCTCAGTTTATTTTGCTCTTTGGGTGTGGGTCCTTTCTTGGGCATGACGGAAAGGGGTGAGAGGAGGAGGGGGGCTCATCCTGACCCAAAGCCCTAAGTGAGGCACTCCCTACCTCCCCACCGGCCCATCCCAAGCTGTGCTGCTGCCCAACCTGTTCTCCCAGCCCGGGCTGCAGCAAGTCACCATCATTCAACAGCGGAAGAGCAGCAGGGAGATGTGGGTGGGCCCAGTCGACCACCCCTGCAGACCTGTAGCCCGGGTGCTTCTGGCTGAGTTTTAGCTCTTGCCCACCTTATAAAGCGGATGCGAGAAAGGAAAGAAAGTGAGAAGGGGTGGGCCATGGGAGCAGCTGGGCTCGGACAGCTGGATCAGGCAGGGACTTCAGGGCACAGAATTGCAGGTTCCTTCTATTCCTGGAGGCAGGGCAGGCTTTGCCCCCTCCTTACCCTGTCCCCCTCACCCCACCCCCTTTTCCACTGGGAGCAGCACAGGGCAGGATCCTAGTGAACAGGAAGTGAGAGCCAGCCTCCAGGTGGGTGGTCTGAGGTCTGGAGAGAATTCAGGCCTGGGTCTGCTCAGGACCAGACCAGTTTTCTGTGTCCCCATTTCTGAGTTTCCTCTGCGGGGGAGCCGGGGGGACTGTCCCACCTCCTCCACCAGCCCCAGCCCAGCGCTTCTGGAGCGCTAACCATGGACTTCCCACCGCTTCTCGGTTGCTTGCTTTCTTACCCCTAAGTTTCCTCTCTGAAAAGTCAGTAGGTCTTCAAGGTGAGATGTGGGCATGTTGCCACTGGGAATGCAGGCAGAAAATCCTAGAACTCCTGACTCTGGTTCTTTTTCATCCTTTGTTTTTTTCATATTTTTACGTTTTACACACAAATGTGTATAGACATTTCATGGGTGTAAAGTGGTTCAGTTCAGTTCAGTCGCTCAGTCATGTCCGACTCTTTGCGACCCCATGAATCACAGCACGCCAGGCCTCCCTGTCCATCACCAACTCCCGGAGTTCACTCAGACTCACGTCCATCGAGTCAGTGATGCCATCCAGCCATCTCATCCTCCATCATCCCCTTCTCCTCCTGCCCCCAATCCCTCCCAGCATCAGAGTCTTTTCCAATGAGTCAACTCTTTGCATGAGGTAACCAAAGTACTGGAGTTTCAGCTTCAGCATCATTCCCTCCAAAGAAATCCCAGGACTGATCTCCTTCAGAATGGACTGGTTGGATCTCCTTGCAGTCCAAGGGACTCTCAAGAGTCTTCTCCAACACCACAGTTCAAAAGCATCAATTCTTTGGCGCTCAGCTTTCTTCACAGTCCAACTCTCACATCCATACATGACCACAGGAAAAACCATAGCCTTGACTAGTCGGACCTTTGTTGGCAAAATAATGTCTCTGCTGTTGAATATGCTATCTAGGTTGGTCATAACTTTCCTTCCAAGGGGTAAGCGTCTTTTAATTTCATGGCTGCAGTCACCATCTGCAGTGATTTTGGAGCCCAGAAAAATAAAGTCTGACACTGTTTCCACTGTTTCCCCATCTATTTCCCATAAAGTGGTGCTTCTGTGTAATTTATACAATAGGTGCAATTTGGGAGGATTGTGCTGAAACAGATATTACCAACAGGAATATTTGAGCAAAGAGGGGACAGCAGACTTTTTCTGTAGAGCTCCAGAGAGTAAATATTTTAGGCTTTGTGGGCCAAAGGGCCTGTCAAAGCTACTCAGCTCTATAGCGACAGCGTGAGAATAGCCAGAGATAATAGGGAGATGAATGGGTGTGACTGTTCTAGGAGAACTTTATTTCTGGACACTGAAATTTGAATTTCATAGAAATTTCATGTGTTACCAATCTTATTCCTTTTAACTCTCTGCACAGGCTTAGTACTGTGCGGAGAGTTAATAGTACTACATTACTAAACGTAGTACCCATTCTTAGCTCATATGCAGACCATGAACAAAGGGCTGTGGGCTGATGGACCAGTTTGCCAACCTCTGCTCCAGATCACTGGTTCTCAAACCTGAGCCTTCAAGACTCAGACTCACCCCAGGGAGCTTTGAGAAGTGCATATGTCTGTGCGTGCTAAGTCGCTTCAGTCATGTCTGACTCTTTGTGCTATGGATTGTATACCTACCCTATGGACTGTAGCCCGCCAGGCTCCTCTGTCTGTGGGATTTCTCCAGGCAAGAATACTGGAGTGGGTTGCCATGCCATCCTCCAGGGGATCTTCCCAACCCAGGGATCGAACCCATGTCTCCTGAGTTAGCAGGTGGGTTCTTTACCACTAGCGCCATCTGGGAAGTCCCTTAGAAGTGCATATTCCCTCCAAAAAAAAAAAAGAAAAAAGAATAAAAGTGCATATTCCAAAACCCCAGTCCTGATATTGTAGATTCTATGGAAGGTCCTAGAACCTGCGTTCAGCAGATAGTCTGAAGACCAGACTTTAAGAACACAATTCTGGGTCCTGGTGGCCCTTGGTGAAGACCTTGGGTGTGTGGCTTCTTCAGGTCTCTTTTTGCCCATTTTTTAACACAAGGAGAGAAGGACCTCATCTTCCAGATACTGACATACCCTCGGAGAGGGCCGGACATTTCTTGTCCTGCAAGCTGGGTCCTCAGCAGAGCTTTATGAGGTCATGCCCACAAGAGGCAGAATCGCCTGCTGGTTAAGCACACAGGCTCTGAAATCTCCGTGAGCATGGGTAACTCATGTTGCTTGTCAGTGCTTTAGTCTCCTTCTTGTCTGTTATACGGGGACTATATTGTACCCCCGTATAGGTGCTGACATGGTAAAATGAGCCTGTGATGCAGAACGCCTGGCATAGTGCCTGGCACCTAGCAGATGCTCTGTAAACCTGCTCTGTAAGCCCGTAGTCACTGCTGTGGGCCAGGGTGGAAGCGGGGCAGCTCCAGCCCTGCCACAGGGACATAAACTGACTGCTTACATTTGTCTGGTGCTTTCACTTACATTCATTCCCTTCTGAGGGGAAGGCAACCCACTCCAGTATTCTTGCTGGGAAAATCCCATGGACAGAGGAGCCTGGCAGGCTACAGTCCATTGGGTTGCAAAGAATCAGACACAATTGAGGCACTAACACTTTAGCTGACCATGGCCCTTTTACATCTGTCATCTCTTCGCGTCCTCCAGCAACCCCTGAGGGGAGATCCTGATGCTCACTCTGTAAGGAGGAAACAAGGCTTGGAGATGTTAAGTGCTTGTTTGAGGGCACGTAGCAGTACACCCCTGCTGAGAACCTGGCTCTCTTTGCCTGGAGTCCTGCAGGAGTCTCTCCCGTCCCGGGATCTTGAGTGGCAACGGAAAAGGGAAGCTTTGGTTGGTTTGCTGTGGGTCCTTCACCCAGTGCTTTCTGTCCCTGCAGATAAAATACCACGAGGAGTTTGAGAAGAGTCGCATGGGCCCCAGTGGTGGTGAGGGTCTGGAGTGCGAGCGCCGAGATCCCCAGGAGAGCAGCTACCGGCGGCCCCAGGAGCAGCAGCAGCCTCACCACATCCCCGCCAGCACCCCAGGTGAGCGGGAGGGCTGTGGGGACTGAGGACCTGAGGCAAGGTGGGGAGGAGGTGAGAGGGAAGCCTCGAGTACACACACACACACACACACACACACACACACCAGGTCCCATCCCTACCCAGAGCATGAACACACACACACACACACACACACACACCCCTACCCAGGGCATGAAATACACACACACAGGAGGAGGTGAGAGGGAAGCCTCGAGTACACACACACACAAGGTCCCATCCCTACCCAGAGCATGAACACACACACACACACACCCCTACCCAGGGCATGAAATACACACACACAGGAGGAGGTGAGAGGGAAGCCTCGAGTACACACACGCACACGCACACGCACACATGCATACACACCAGGTCCTGTCCCAGCAAGGACATGAACGCACACACACGCACACACGCGCACACACACCAGGTCCCATCCCTACCCAGGGCATGAACACACATACACACATCCCCCAGGTCCCGTCCCTACCCAGGGCATGAATACCAGGGTCAGGGCTGTGCTGGCCTCCTGCTGTGACGGGGAGGGTGCCGCTGGGGCGTGACAGCAGCGTGTGTGCACACAGACAGAAGTCCTTGGGAAGTGGGGGTTGAGCAAGCTTGCGGAGTTGGAAGTACATGATGTGGTCTCATGGAAGAAGGGGCGGCTCTGGGAGGCTCTGGGTTTGGCAGGACAGGTCCTGAGCCTGTCTCCTGCTGGCTTCCAGTGTACCAGCAGCCCCAGCAGCAGCCGGCAGCCCAGTCCTATGGTGGCTACAAGGAGCCTGCAGCCCCAGCGTCCATACAGCGCAGCGCCCCAGGCGGCGGCGGGGTGAGTGGCCCTGGCGGAGGGAGGTGTGGGAGGTGGGGTGAGCCTAGGGAAGGCTTCCTGGACGTCCCTTCTTGGACACCCTTTTTTTGTTTTGTTTTGTTTTGTTGGACAACCTTTAGGAAAAAAAACTCAGGCGGGACAATTCTCAGAGAAATAAAGTAGCCTGAGATAAGAGACCTGCTGGCGCCTCAAGTGAGGCACAAGTGAGGGAAGGAGCACAGTCTGAGAGGTCATCTGAAGGCTAAGGTTCCAGATAGACCAGCCAGTGCTTCAAATACTTACTGAACATGTTCTAGACAGAAGGGATTTGGTCTGAGTAAAAGTTCACCTTCCTGCCCTCTTGGAACTTACATTCCAGTCAGGGAGACAAACATGAATAGATAAAGCAGGTATGTGGCAAAAGGTCATAGATAAGCCGTGAAGAAAAAAACAGCAGAGTGAGAAGGGGTGGGGGCAGCAAAGGGCTCAGTAAAGGAATGAGTGGTGGAGAAGAACAGCAAGTGTGAAGGCCCTGAGGCAGGACTGTTCTAGGAGAGTTCAAAGACCAGCAGGAAAGCCAGGGTGACTGGAGAGGGATGAGGTCTGATCATACAGGGACTTGTAGGCTTCAGGCTTCCTTGGTGGCTCAGACAGTAAAGAATCTGCCCGCGATGTAGGAGACCTCGGTTCAATCCCTGTGTTGGAAAGATCCCCTGGAAGGGAATGGCTACCCACTCCATTATTCTTGCCTGGAGAATTCCATGAACAGAGGAGCCTGGCATGCTATGGTCCCTGAGGTCACAAAGAGTCGGACATGACTGAGCAACTAACACTTGGTCTTTCAGGCTGCCAGGAGGCCATCATGACTGGCAAGCTGTGCAGAGTAAGGGCTTTGACTTGTGTTTTAAAAGCTGGCTTCAGCAGCTGTGTTGAGAAGCAGCAATAAAAAGTTGAGGGTGGAAGCAGGGAGATGAGTTGGGTGGCTGTTACAGGATGCAGGCGTAGATGGTGGTGACTTGGCCCAAGAGATTAAAGGCACAGTTGGTGGTAAGGACCGAGGTCACTAAAGTCACATTCCATGAGGGTTGTGACCTCTTTTTTTTTGGTGGTGGTTTCTAATATTTATTTTTCTGCTTATAAAAGTAGTACATGAAGAGCACTGGATTGGGAGAGGTTATGAATCAATTTTGCAGGAATTGGGTTACTTTCTTAGAACCTGTATTTCCTCATCTGGAAAGCAGGATAAGAAACCTGGAGCATTGTGATCTCTTACTCCATACTCTTCAGGGCTGATGAAGCTGGTTTCTGCTGGGTTGGGGGGGGATTGGAAGTTTTGTGCTAAATAGGATAGGGGGCCTCTGAAGGGTTTAAAGCCAGGAAGTAACTTCATCAGGTTTGCATTTTGGAAAGCTCCCCCTGAGATCACAGTAGATGAACAGTGGGAAGAGGCAGACCAGGGGAGTGGAAACAGAAGGTCTGAACAGGGTATTGGAGGTGGGGTGGGGTGGTGGGGCAGATTCTAGAGATTTCTAATGGATTCATCCAGCCTTGGACCCAAACAGATCCCAGAACCTGGCCTGGGGGACCCTAAAGGCTAAGCTGACTCCCAGAGACAAGTCAGTGTCAAGGGCAGTGATGGTCAGAGGACTTTAGAATCTTGCCTGCTTCCAAGATGACAGTTGGATTTCATGTGTTTTTATTGGACATTTCCTAGAGCTGGGGTTTAAACACCAGACTTTGGCTGAGGTTGGAAGGTGGGACCTGACAGGTACTTCTTGTATCACCTGGAGTTTTTCCTCCCAGGAGTTGGTCTTTATCCTGAACTTAAGAACCAAATTCATCAACAGCTTAAAAAGAAAAAACAAAGACTGGTGTTTATAATAATACAGATAATAGCACACAGGGTAAGTCATCCTTTTAAACTCAACCCAGCATGGTGTCCACAGGACAGTACTGCATTCCTGTTCCGAGAGACAGGGTGGAGGTCCTGTAACCTCCATGCCTGTTTGTGTCTGGCCCTTAGGAGGTGCCAGATGCAGTGTTAATAAGGTGATCGCTCTCAGAAAGTGTGACACCGAGGTGAGAAAACTTGAGGCAGAGCCTAGCCCGTCCTTGTCTCCCGGCTCCTGGTCCCCTCTGCTCTGGGGTCCCAGAGAGGTAGGCACCCCTGGCTGACCGCGCCCCCACCCCTGCAGAAGCGGTACCGTGCTGTGTACGACTACAGTGCTGCGGACGAGGACGAGGTCTCCTTCCAAGATGGGGACACCATTGTCAACGTGCAGCAGATCGACGACGGCTGGATGTACGGGACCGTGGAGCGCACCGGTGACACGGGCATGCTGCCAGCCAACTACGTGGAGGCCATCTGAGCCCGCCGGGCACCGCCCGCCCCATCCGTCTTCAGTGCATTCCACAGCATCGCGTCTGTCCTGGGCGTGACCTGTCCACCCTTCGGTGTCTCTGTTTTTTAAATTCTGCGACAGCTTGTTTATCCTCCCCCTCTTCCAGCTTCTTTTGCCAACCGAAGCCTTGTTCTGCCACTTTCGCGGCTCCCCTTCTGGCAGGTTTTCCCCTTGACCAACTTCTTGGTTTTCTCTCTGGATGGAACACGTGTGAACTGCTCTGTGGGAGGCCAAGGCCTGTGGGGATGGTCTGGGTGGGTGACCCGTTGGCTCCCAGGCCTCTGCCTTCTCTCTTTTCTGCCCCCTCAGCCCCTCCTACCCACCTCCTCGTACATCCAAACATTCCAGGACTGGGGTGAGCCCCAGACCCCCAGGACTCCCAGAGGAGGGGCTCCACACATTCCCAGGAGTAGGACCCTGCTGCCCGTGCCCTGGGATGGGGATGGGGGTGGGGAGGGTGATCCTGTTGTGCCAGTGAGATGGGCTCTGCCTCTGCTTCTCAGAGATGGGGCTGCCGGCCCTCCGAGAGGGCCCCTCACCACCCTCTTCCCGCTCAAGGTTGACAGAGGCGGGTAAAGTTCCTGCTTTGGTATTCATTCATCCTTCCCCACATGGTTCCTTTTCACACTGTGATTTCACTCTCCTGCTCACCCAGGCCTGGTGTGGGCGAGGAGCTGGAAGCTCGGCTTGGGTCCGGCTCTCACCTTTCTGCTTTAGGGATAGCAGCAGGAAAGAGGGGAGCGGGGTGTTCTCTTTGCAGCCCTTTTCTCTCCCTCCCACTGAGTCTCCGGGGTCCCTGGCTTGCCTCCTCCTGAAAGATGGGGCAAGGAAGCCTCAAGCGTCTCAGCCGTGCAGCCCAGCCCCTGAGACCTGGTTAGACGGGCCGCTCCTCCTGGGAAGGCAGCTTGGGGCCTTCCATGGCCTCCCCCTATCCCACACCACCTGATCTGACCCCAGGGGGACTGGAATGTGCGAAGCCACAGCCCGCTCTGTATCTCCATGACTTCCTTGAGGGGGAAGGAGTGGGTGTCTGCAGATGTCTGTGACAGGCGAGTGTGAGTGCGAGCGTGAGAGAAGCAGGCAGGGTGCTGGCTTTCTGGAGGGTGCACAGAGGGGAGGTCCTTGAGGGAGAGAAGTTCCTTCTGTTTTCTTTGGAATGAGAATCCCTCCTTTCCTTCTATCCCTGAATGGAGGAAGCCCACCACCCCCTCTTTCCAAAGTGCAGAAGTGAGGAGGGGGTGTGTGCTTGGTGGGGGCTGATATTGGGGCCTGTAGCTTGCTGGCGGAGGTGGGAGAGGAAAGACTTCATGACTCCAGGCAGATACTTTTCCCCCATCTCTGTGTCCTGGGCTGTAGAATAGGGAGCTGGGGGACCTGTGTCACCTACGCAGTGTTCTCCCCTCTTCCTGCCCACCCCCAGCCCCCTCCCCTGCCCCCAGCTCACTCATTTACCTAAGGCCTCCTTGAAGTAAAGGGAGAGGGTCCCAGGGCTTACAAAACTGGAAGCGCAGACCTGGGTTGAGGAAGGGAAAGATGGTGCTATCTCCAAGTCCCTTCTTCACTCGTGGGTGGCTGTGACCACCCTTGCCTGATTTTATTCATCTCTGGGCTTTCCTGTCACCCTTCTGGGTCTCCCCCTCCCATCTTTACCCCAAGTCCACTGACTCAGGCCCTGTGGTTGACATCTTTGCGTCCTTGTGCCTTGCAGGAGAGGGAGGGGCCTGCAGGCATGTTTAACATCTAGTCCTCACTGCTTGTGAGTTGACTTGGGAATATTTACCCCAGATCAGAGGCTTGAGCCTCTGCCTGACCATTCCCTTTCCCTCCTTGGCCACAGCCATGGTGAGGGCGGGTGGAGAGTCTTATATTGGGCAGTGTGGGGGATGAGGGAAGCAGAGAAGGAACAATTTTGGGAGCCGTGGGCAGACGCTAGTCCATTCTGTTTCCTCTTAATCTCAAAGCACAATGTGGATTCTGGAACCAAAGGTCAGAGAGACATATCCTGTTGGAGAACCTGTGGTTGGCAGGGAAGTGAGAGGCTGGGAGGAGGGCTGGGGAGCAAGAAGTAGCCTGTTCTCATTCAGCCTAATTTTTCTTCCAAAACAAGGCAAGCCAGCCACTGGAATCTTGCTGCCAGCTCTTGGTTCCTTCCATCCTAAAAACAGGGGACCTTTTCTTACACACCCCGAGAGAGAGGAAGGACTATCACACTGGTGCTGAGGGACCTAGGAGCTGCTGAGAGTCCTTATTCCTTTCCATAATAATCCATCCCTAGCAGAGCACAGAACCTGAGGGCTGGGCCGAGTCCCTGGTCTTTTCCTACAGTTCACAGAGGGTTTTTTTTTTTTTTTTTTTTTTTGCCAATCTAATCCCAGGAAAGAAGATGCAACGAAGCTAGAATGTGAATATAACTTTAGTGGACCAATAATAAAATGCAAGA
Source organism: Bubalus bubalis (assembly GCF_019923935.1). Taxonomy (NCBI): domain Eukaryota; kingdom Metazoa; phylum Chordata; class Mammalia; order Artiodactyla; family Bovidae; genus Bubalus; species Bubalus bubalis. Next base: position 23,580,831 of record NC_059159.1, on the reverse strand, counting down.
AGCCCAATGGTGAGAAAAGTGAATTCTCTCAATATTGCTTCCTGTTTTCTTCCTCATGTCCCTCCAGGGAAAACTACTTTATTGCTTAATTTCTGCCTTTTCCCCCTCACATATGCACTTTTGGGCCTTTTTTTTTTAATAGCTGGAAAAAAAAATACCACCCCACAAACCTGTATTTAAAAAGAAATAGAAATCACGTGAAATTTGCCTCTGTCCAAACATTTCATCTGTGTGTGTGTGTGTGTGTGCGTGTGTGTGTGTGTGAAGCCGTCCGTTCATCTTTTTATATGGGGTGGTCGTCTTTTCTTGGTCTGTTTTGGTCCCCTCCCTCGTGGGCTTGTGCTTGGGATCAAATCTTTCTGGCCTGTTATGATTCTGAACATTTGACTTGGACCACAAGTGAATCTTTCTCCTGGTGACTCAAATAAAAGTATAATTTTTACCTGCGGACTTGGCTTGCTGTCTCTGGTCCTGAGGTGGTGTGTGTGTGTGTCCTGTCTCCTTGGGGGCATTTTAGACACACTTTTTTTCCCCTTTGACTTTATGAACAGCCCTATGAAAGAAGTAACTGCTTGATATCCATCTTACAGATGGGGTTCCCTGAAGCCCAGAAAGGCAGTGGTTTGGTGGGAGTCACACCAGCTAGTGGCAGGGCTGGAGGTCTTAGGACCCCAATGTGATGCTCCTGGCTTCCTGCCATGACCTTGACAGGAGCCCTGCGCCCACACGCTTTGTCTCACGGTATCTCCCAGGCTCAGTTCTTTGCTCCAGGTGCGTTGGGTCTGAACTTTGACCAGGTCAGGCAGCCCGCCTCCCCTTTTCTGCCGGGTTGGGAAAAGGAGGTGGCAGAGAAGGAATCCAGATCCTTTGTCCGCAGGTCGGGGCCACCAGCCAGCCTCGTGCTGCGGCCTTGTGGAGAGGGGCGTTCTTCACTCCGGGTGCAGAATTCAGGCTTCCCCTGGCTTCAGGATAGCAGCAGGGTGGAGAGGAAGAGGGCTTTCCCCAAAGTGAGAGCCTTTGTGATCAGGAGATGACACGGCTGCTCTGAGCAGCTGAGGCAGTGCTGGGTGGGATAATTACAGATGGTACTGACACCTGCTCCCCCTCTGACACCACCGGCGGCTTAATGTGTCCCCAGTAGCAGGCAATGAGTTGGCAAATCTTGCCTCCATTGGCCTGCCTCCTGTTTGCTGCAGAGCTGTAGCCCCCTCTCCCCAGGAGGCTTCATTCATTCCCCTTTTCGGGACAGTCTGCTTGGGAGGGAACCAGTGCCAAGTCTCCACTCCCAACTCAGAGGAAGCTGTTGCCCTGCCTCCCTGTGTAAACCCACGCGAGCAGTTTCCTGACTCCCTTCTAAAGCAGCCTAAGTTCCTGAGGCTTAGCATGACGAAGGGGCTGCTGCTGCCCTCGTTCTGTGCCCCTCAAAGGAGCTAGTTAGGGTGGAGCCAAGGGCACTAGGCCTCAGAGGTGTCACAGGGAATTTGCTTTTGTTTTTTAATTTAATAGGAAATAAGGCAAAAGGCATAATAAAAACAAGGCATAACTACCCACCACCCAGCTTAAACTATGAAACATCAATTCTCCTTTCCCCTCAGAAAAAGCCACTTGAAAAATATGAAAAAGATAAATATGTACAACTGAATCACTTTGATATACAGCAGAAATTAACACAAAATTGTGAATCAACTCTACTTCAATAAGAAAAGTCACTTGAGTTGCATTTCTAAACACTTAACTGCATAGGGATGGGCCTGACCCAGAGTTCTGTAGTGCCCTCTCTGGGTATAACACTGCAATGAGCTCTGAGGAGGATATAAGAAGAGGATAAGGATGTGGGAAATGACCACAAAGAGATAAGGAAAGGTTCAAGGAGAGGCCTCTGATGCTCACACTGTAATAGGAAGGATCTGTGCAAAATGTTGCAAGCTGAGAAGCCCAGGTGGGCCTGAGAGGGGGTTTCAGATTAACAGGGTGGGCCAGTCTGGGGCAAGAGAAGAATGTGGATTCCGGAGTGGACAAGCCTAGTTTTGAATTGGTCTCTGGCCTTTCCAATGAAACATTAGGCAGGTTACTGATCATCCCTGAGCCTCATCTATAAAAGACTTGCAGGGAGGTTGAAATTACACCACGAGTGCAATATCTGACATAGGAATCCCGTAAGTCTCAGCTCCATGCCCCGAGATGCCATCTGAAACACACGTGAGACCTTTGTCCTTGTCCCTCCATAACCTGACTCTACAACGTGCCAATGGCCCACCCAGCCCCCAACCATCATTTTGAGTTCCTTTGCCAAGGATTCATGAGAGGAAAAAGGGAGAAGAAAAGCACTCAGGAGATATTCCTTGGGCACGTGGATACAGGTCAGATCTCTTCCCTACTTCCATAATATTCAGACTCCATTTAGATACAAATGGGAGGATTGGGTTCCTGGAGAGAAATTGAGCCTCTTCATTTCTGCCTGGTCTAAATCGAGCAGTTCCTTGGTTACCCGCTCCCGAGCTTTCTGATTGGTTGGCGAAGGAAGGGGGGCGCGGGGGCGGGTAGTAAGCTGCCGATGGAGCCGCAGTATCCCTTAGTCTCAGGCACTGAGAGGGGGAGGGGGAAAGAGGGCTAAGCTGTAGAGGGAAGGGGGAGCCATTTCTCTCCACTGGCTGCAGTCTCCGTGCTCACATTTCCCCGGAATCCAGAGGCGTCCTCGGCCAAGGACTCCACAATGCTGGATATTTTCATCCTGATGTTCTTTGCCATCATAGGCCTGGTCATTCTGTCCTACATTATCTATCTGCTCTAGGGACCCGAAACGGCGGCGTGGAGCCCACAGCTCAGGGGGAAAGGATGAAGCTGACTGGCCGAGCATCCTGCTTGCTGACGCACCGGTAGATTTTTTTCTTCTGGTCATTATTTCGGGTATTGATTCAAAAACAAAATTACAAGGGATCTTGTTTTCCTATTTTTTTTCTCAGATGTATTGATGTAGCATTTCCCAGACCACTCTGAAAAGAATAAGAAATGCCAACTTCTTTCTTTAAGACCTAATTTAAAATAATGATTTTTAAAATGAAAATAAAGCCCACAATCAAAGGATTTTTTAGGTAGAATGGGTTGGGAGTGGTGTGCATGGTGGGAGGGACTATTATTTCCTAGTTTTTTCTTCAAGTTAGGTGCTCAAACTCCACTTCGTCCATTTTTTCCTGGTAATTAAAGGTTAAAAACATCTTTATATGTCAGTAGAGTGGCTTACAATTATGCTTGCATAATTGCATTAATTAATTAACTAGTAACTCATTCTAACTTGAGGATGAGATAGCAAATGAAATTTACTTGGGAGTGGGATTTGTGGGAGATGTCAATTCTTCCCCCACTGTGGGGTTTGGCGGAGAGAGGAACTCCCAATGTCAGGAGCTGATACCTTTGTATTCCCATCTGAGCCTTGCTTTTTCTGGGTTTCCCACAGCTCCTGGATTCCAGTCCAACAAGAGGCCTCTTATCGACAGTAATCCTGCTGCCCAGCAGACCTCTTCTAAAGCTTTCCGGATATGGTTAACCCCTGTCAAGCAAGGGGCTTTTTAGAGTTCAGAGGCAGAAGCACTTGGCTGGGACATCAGGAATTCACAGGCATGGCTGGCAACTGCAGCGTGCATTTAAGCTGTAGATGGAGGATGTTGAGAAAGAGCTAAAATGTAGACTCATTAAAGTTACCATGGAGAACTGCTCAAAAATTTATTTGATAGCCTTCACTTAGGTCTTAACTGCAACTTCATGTTAAGCTAAATTATGTTCTTTTCTTGCTCACACGAAGGGTGTCCCTTTTAAGTCCAAGAGCATGTTGTCTATCTTCATCTATGAAGTAGTTGCTTTATCACTCACTGTCTTTAAAGATTGCACAGTCTGGGTTTGTGCGGTTTCCGTGTCTCACTCTGTAGAAGGAACTTGTCATTTGAGTTTCTAAGATTTATCTTCCCCACTCCATGCCCCTTGGGCTCCAGTTTCTCATTTAAAGAGAGCAACAGTTATACAGTCATTCTTTCTGCATACCTGAATTATAAATTATCGAAACAAAATGGCTACATGTGTTATTTGGGATAAACTTCTCTCTTACCCTCAAATAAATGTGTTTTTTTGTTTCTTTTTTGTATTGCCAAATGTTCTCTTTCTCAAAAAACAAAAGCAAAAATCTTTCAACATTTCTCTGTCCAAGTAGGGTTAAAGAAACCATATATTTGAGGGTCCAGAGTAGAGTTGGGCTCCAAATCTGTGGTATCTATTTCTTTGAAAAATCTGTCATGATTGTTCTACATTTGATTTTTCTTTCTGGCTTATAAATAAACAACGAGAGAGATTAGCCTAATAGTTTTATTTAAAACATTATGTTCAATTTCCATGTTTTAAAAAGAAAATCAAGGAAGTATAATATACGTCACAACATCTGGCCAAGAAAAAACACCGTTCTAGGAACTTGTCTAGGCAACAAATTATGTGATCTTCAATAAGTCACTTAACCTTTGAAAGTCAAAGTCGCTCAGTGTCTGACTCTTTGCAACCCCATGGCGTACAGCCCAGGCTAGAATACTGGAGTGGGTAGCCATTTTCTTCTGCAGGGGATCTTCCCAGCCCAGAGACTGAGCCCAGGTCTCCCAAATTGCCGGCAGATTCTTTACCAGCTGAGCCACCAGGGAAGCCCACTTAACCTTTGGGCTTCAGATTATTCTGATAAAAGAAACAGTTGGACCGGAAAATCGTTTATGAGCTTTTCCATTTCAAAATTCTATAATTCTAGGATGGAAATTCCATCTTTGTTTGAGAATAGAATTCCCACAAAACAAACTCTTTTATAGTTTACCAGGAGTCCGCTTTTCTGCTCTCCCCAAATGACATTTTATAATGAAAACTCACCTGAAAAACTCTTTTTGGGTACCAACAGCCACATTATGAGGAGAAAATGAAAATACTTATTTACCCCAAACATATCAGCGATAATTTGCCTAAGCTGTTTAAGGAATATTAACAAGTACAATATGGGGTGGTATGTAGCCAAATGAGGTAAGCTGAGAGATATACTAATGGGGGAAGCATGGCTCCAAACATTAATATGTTCAGAGATGATCTTCAGTTATCTGGAGTCCTTGATGTAACATTTCCCACTAAAACATTCCTCCAACTCTGGCATAACATGTGTTTCAAACTAAACTTTGTACTTCAAGTCAAGAGAGCAGCTCTAGGTCCTTTCGTAGGTAAGGAGGGCAAGTGTCAATATTTTGGAGTGGTCCAAGTTACACAGTTAATTATGGTAATGTAGATCTTCATGGTATATATATAGTCTCTAACCAGGCTCCCTCTTAAGTCTTTTATGAGGTCAAGGCTCTTCAGGCTGTATCCATATCGTTTCAGTTGTGTCAGAATCCTTGCAACGCTATGGGCTGTAACCTGCCAGACTCCTCTGTCTGTGGGGATTCTCCAGGCAAGAATACTGGAGTGGGTTGCCATGCCCTTCTCCAGGGGTCTTCCCAACTCAGGGATCAAACCCGCGTCTCTTATGTCTCCTGCATTGGCAGGCAGGTTCTTTACCACGAGGGCCACCTGGGAAGGCCATACAAAGTTGATATGACTAATCAATTCAGTGAAAACAGTCAGCCAATTTCAGTTATACACCAGTGATATTGGGCACAATATACAGGCAGATCATATTTTCAATAACTTGCAAAATATTATGGTTTTAAAAAATAAATAATTACATTTTGGAAGAAATTTTATGACTTTGTGCCTATATCCATGCTATGTCAGTTTATAACTTGAGTTTTCCTGTGCTCATTTCGGTAAAAGTTTTCTAAATTTCACATTTAAATTATTTGTGTATCGTCATCCTAAAATAATAAAACCCTGCAAAAATTACTTTTGTAATATAAAGTTTTCTTTAGATCTTATAAATCTGTGCCACAAGGCAATCATGTCCTATAAAAATGGTGTTGAACATTTACTACATATCAATGTAGTAAAAACATCTCTAAATAATGCAGATAACTTAAACATTAATTGGTATAAAATTGACAAAATTAATTGGCTAAAAATCATTATATTAATACTTGTTTTCTTGACTAAAAAAATAAGGGGTTTAGGTGGAAAATAATGTATTTTATGTTAGGAGAAAGAACATATTTTAGGAAACAGTTAAACAATGGGAAGATATTAATAAATGTTACTAAGTTGGAACTACCTAAAACTCATTGGGTATTTTTTATAAGAAATCCAATCCAAACTTTCTGAATTTGAAACTTGGCATGACATGATTTATTAAACCTCAGAAAATTTGTCTCCTTTTAAAAGGCTTAAAATTAGCATTGTTCAAACTTTAAAATCCCTTAAAAGTATCACTTTAGCGCTTCCCTGGGAGCTCAGAGGTAACGAATCTGCCTGCCAGTGCAAGGACATGGGTTTGATCCCTGGTCCGAGAAGATCCCACGTGCCAAGGAGCAACTAGGCTTATGCGCCACAACTATTGAGCTTGTGCTCTGGAGCCCGGGAACCACAACTACTGAGCCCACGCACCACAACTACTGAAGCCCTTACACCATAAAGCCGGTGCTCCACAACAGAGAAGCCACCGCAGTGAGAAGCCTGTGCACTGCAACAAAGCGTGGCCCCTCACGCTGCAACTAGAGAAAAAGCCCACTTAGGAACCAAGACCCAGCACAGCCAAAAATAAACGAAACTGAATTTTTAAAAAAGCATCATTTTAACTTTACATTATCTTTTAGAAATGATAATGGCTTCCCTGGTGGCTCAGAGGTTAAAGCCTCTGCCTGAAATGCGGAAGGCTTGGGTTTGATCCCTGGGTCGGGAAGATCCCCTGGAGAAGGAAATGGCAAGCCACTCCAGTACTCTTGCCTGGAGAATCCCATGGAGGGAGGAGCCTGGTAGGCTACAGTCCATGGGGTCGCAAAGAGTCGGACACGACTGAGCGACTTCACTTCACTTCACTTAGAATTGAGAATTTCCCTTAATAAAGTACTTAAGCATAAAGTGGGAAAATTGTCTTTGTAAACTGTATGCTTGGCTTTATCACAGACCAAATGTTTAAGCCTAGAATGGCCTTTTCTAAGTTAGCTTTGCTTCCATATATTTTAAGTAAAAATAAAATCAAAGTCATATATAAAGGGAGAGACAGAAAAAAATCATTGACACAATTTCCATTATAAACTAAAAAACAACTGCTAAGGCAGACACAGTTTTTAGAAATATTTAAGTACGTCTTTGTTTTAAAAAACACTGTAAGAGGAAATTGCAGGTAATGTGCAATAATCACATATTTTGTTGTTTGAAACTGGTATTAAACTATGACAACTGCAATTGCGGTATTTTAGCAGTAATTGGAAATATCAATTGCTTGGGATGAATTAAACAGCATATAGTATAGAATACTGTTCTGCTTGTAGATTTATTATTCAATTTGAGTTGTTGCTAATAAATGAATTTATACACAAATATTAAGCATAAAACACATAAATATATAGTATATAGCTAATTGAAGCATTATTTTGTATTAAAACATTTAGTTTTTTGATCATGGTAGAGCTATAATTAACAGCTTAAATAAAAATAAGTTCTTCTACATGAAATAATTTAAAGGAATTACATAACAAATATTTTATAATAACTATAAATGGAGTATAATCTTTAAAATTTGTGAATCATTATATTGTACACCTGTAATTTATATGTTATACATCAACTTAAAACATTTATTTTAAAATACAAAAAAAATTTTAAAGGCATTACATGCTCAGTGGTTTGCATAAAGACAAACTCTGAACAAGTTAGAAATGTTTCTAATTGTATTTTATTAACATTAATAAATAACATAAAATTTAGCAAATATGTATCAAATACAGTTCACCATAAATACTTTAACAATGAATATTTTTCAATTTTGTGCACCTTTAAGAAAGCAGTGATCTTAGAAAATCTATAATTATTACTTTTTTAATGTAAAAAATTTTCAAGGGATAAACTTTTTTTTTTTAAAGTCTAGTTACTTGAGGAATTTTCTGGAGTTGTATTTGCTTTCTTGATGAAAAAAATGTGTTTAGTCCTCTGGGACTTTTTTTTAACCTAGAAAAGATTGTCCAATACAGCTGTCTTTCGGGTCATCTTTCCTGTTAGTGATGTCTCAGTAAGCCAAGGAGCTATTTCCATCACCTGATCTCTCACAGGTTTCAGAGCTGCCTGCTAGTGGAACTGGTAAAGGAGTCCTATTGCTAGTATGGTATCAAATAACGAAAGAAGTTTTTGTGGGAGCACTGTGTTTTTATCCTTTACAATATTGACATGCAAATCTGTAATCATATAATTGAGTATTATTCACTTAGGCAATTGCTATGCTATGCTAAGTCACTTCAGTAGTGTCCGACTCTGTGCGACCCCATAGACGACAGCCCACCAGGCTCCCCTGTCCCTGGGATTCTCCAGGCGAGAACACTGGAGTGGGTTGCCATTTTCCAATGCATGAAAGCGAAAGGTGAAAGTGAAGTTGCTCAGTCATGTCTGACTTAGCGACCCCATGGACTGCAGCCTACCAGGCTCCTCCATCCATGGGATTTTCCAGGCAAGAGTACTGGAGTGGGGTAGTTAGGCAATTAACTCTTGAGTAATCATCACACAAAGAGGCTCATGTTTGCTTTTTATTGACATAATGTCGTTTTTCCAGTTACACCTTTTACTGGGCACCTCATGCTTGCTGTAATCTCCAAAGGTGAATAATTATCCTGGCAATAAAATATTTTGTTATTAATAGAAGAACTGGAAGCACCAAGTAAGCCATGAAGGGATGGATAAAGTATGAAATCATGTGCCAACTATTCCCTCATAGAACAATTGCTTGAGCTTCCTGAGTGGCTTCCCAAGTACAGTATGTACTACACTGTGAAGATGATAAAGTTGAGGGGTCAGCACAGCATGAGAAGGAATTATCTAAAAAGGTACTAATGATAAAAGTTCTATAGTTTCATAAGGCACAGAGTATTTCTCACAAGATAAAAACTTTAGTCTCTAAGAAAATGAGTGTCATTAGATTGTTATTAGTGCTATGTGGTGTGATGTCTGTGTTTAGAAACAGATCAGATCAGATCAGATCAGTCGCTCAGTCGTGTCCGATTCTTTGCAACCCCATGAATCGCAGCACGCCAGGCCTCCCTGTCCATCACCAACTCCCGGAGTTCACTCAGACTCATGTCCATCAAGTCAGTGATGCCATCCAGCCATCTCATCCTCTGTCGTCCCCTTCTCCTCCTGCCCCCAATCCCTCCCAGCATCAGAGTCTTTTCCAATGAGTCAACTCTTCGCATGAGGTGGCATAGTAAAGATAAATATGATGATGTGTTGTTAAGCTTGTCTTCTAGTGGAAATAAAAAGCATCCTATAAATCAAGCTCAAAAGAGACTGATGAAATCATTATCAAAAGAGGAAAAAAGCTAGAAACCCAGGTTAATCTCCTAGTTTAGAAAGAGGTACAGGATAAATTATCTGACCTGTTGACAATTTACATCATTATTTTATCATGACTGTTCTAGAGTGGGTTAGAAGTGGACAGTTGCCCACTGTTTTTAAGCTATTCATTTTGCAAATGCTCCCTTTTTGTGGTGATATGATTGCCTCTACCATCACTTAACCATCAATACTATTGATAATAATATATACTTTTGCAAGTTAATTTCCCACTTTAAAATTTGATATCACATTTCATTGCTGATGACAAATGTATTCAGCAAAAAAACTGCCAAGTTGAGGAAACTGCAATTTTGGTCTCAAAGATTATCTCTATCTATTAGTAATCAAATGAAGAATTTTCAGTTTACTTTTTATTGGTAACAAGATGATATCATTTATTTACTGTATCCAAAGAATGAATCAGATTTTCTTATGTTCCAAATTTCTGGGGAGGATGAGATAATAATCTCACAATTATTAAGAATAACAAAATAATGTGAGCTAAAAAAAATTTGCTGCAGCAATCACGTCAGGTGAAGTGTATAACACAATTCACAGTCCAGGTTAAAAAAATGTTTTAAATTAAACCATTATTCTTTTGTAAACATGCTGAAAATAACTGCTGTGGAGACTTGGATAATTCAAGAAATCAAAGCAATTTCACAATGTTAAATTTCTTTCTCTAAGGCAATGAACTTAACATCCATCTAGGAAATATTTAAAATATTCACTATTTATATGAAAATTTTTACTTAAAATTTTTTTCCTTTTTTCCCCCATATAATCTAGTATTCTCAATTTGGAATCACCAGTGTTTTGATTAAGAAATGCATTAGGCTTTCCAAAGCACGTATGGAAAAAAGAGTGAGAGAAGGGGGAAAAAAAGCTAATTAAAGTGTTGTTTTTATATTCTGGTATCTGACAACTTTTAATCCTTATAATTTAGTTGTGGGTGAATCCTTTTTTTTTTTTTTTTTTTTTGGGTGAATCCTTAAATTGAAAAGAAGAAAATGAAATCAGGATAAAAGAAAGAACTTTGTGCATAAATATACAAATACTAGACTCTGGAGAAAAAAATTTCCTGCTACTGATGGAATTAGTTGGACAATCCATCAAAGAAAGGCAGTTAATTTCTGACCACTCAAAATAAAGGTAAGTCTTTTTGCTATTAAAGTGTAGTAAAATCCTGTTACAATTCATATTTTCTCAACCCTATTAAACCTCTTAACCCTCTTGTTGAACTTGAGAATTTCCCACAATTTCTATCCCAATTCTGTGCGTAATTTCCATATCTTTTGGTTTTTCTTTCCTTCATCAGCTCCAGAGATGATTTAAAACATCAAGGGCTCAGGAAAAGAAAGTCAGCCTCTGAGAAGTCCAGTGGGAAAGGGTGTATCTTCAGCAGAAGTAAAGTGATCAAACCCAAGGAGAAGAAAATGGGAGATCCAGGAGGGCTCCAGCATTATTTCAGCTCATTGGGCACTATTTTTTCTATTTTAATAGTAAGAGTGATGGTTGCAGATACTAGTCAAACTGAAATAGTCCTGGAGCTTCTTGGAATCCATTTACTTGAGTGAAGATAAACCTCACTCTCTCATGGATTGCTGGAACCATTCATGTTGGAACCATCAAGTCCTATTATTTAAAATAAGGAGAAAAGCTTTAGGAGCAGAATAGCTACTTTCTCTCACTTTATACTTTCCCTTACTTGCAGTATTTTACTCAAATCCCCAGGAAAGAATAGAAGATGATTTGATTGTGTTAAGATAATATATGCTACTGCTGTTGCTAAGTCGCTTCAGTCGTGTCCGACTCTGTGAGACCCCATAGATGGCAGCCCACCAGGCTCCCCCGTCCCTGGGATTCTCCAGGCAAGAACACTGGAGTGGATTGCCATTTCTTTCTCCAATGCATGAAAGTGAAAAGTGATCCGACCCTCAGTGACCCCATGGACTGCAGCCTTCCAGGCTCCTCTGTATACCTTCCTCTATTTATAGACTTTTTTAGATTATTTGTCTTAAAGAAGGACTTATATGTGTGTTTGCGCATGTGTGTGTATGTGGTATACACACACACACACATGTATATATACACATACATGTATGGATCTGTATATACACAGAAACATACTTCCTTTGGTTTTTGATCCATTAAAAACTTGAACCAAACACAATGTTCTCTGTGAAAGTGAAAGTGAAGTCACTCAGTCGTGCCCGACTCTTTGCGACCCAGTGGACTGTAGCCTACCAGGCTCCTCCGTCCATGGGATTCTCCAGGCAAGAATACTGGAGTGGGTTGCCATTTCCTTCTCCAGGGCATCTTCCCGACCCAGGGATCGAACTCGGGTCTCCCACATTGGAGGCAGACGCTTTAACCTCTGAGCCACCAGGGAAGTTTCTTAAATGTTCTCTGTAATCATATGCAAAAAGGTGGTAAAAAAAATATGATTTATATCTGCACAACCCAAAACATCATACTGCAAATCATAAACATTCTAGGCTATGTCTATACAATCTAAGCAAAATGAACATAGACACATTATTTGGGTCTGCTCTAATTATGTAACAGAATTTTCTCTTGCTTTGGAACACTAATGTTGCATTTAGTTTGAGAAGCACAGCTTGTTTTCTAGAGAAATCTCAAAACATTCTTGGGTTTGCCTGTAATTTTTATATTAATAATGATTTAAGCAGTTGCTTCTAGAGTTTTATGCAGCTTTTAAATTCTTAGGTTACTTAGGTGATAAAAAGTCCCAAGGATGCTCTTCTTTGAGTGTGGAAAAGTAACACTCTTCTAATAGTTAGTTCAGTGAGGTATTCTCTAAATGCAAAGATTCTGAGTATTTAGGAAGGGAGAACATTCATGGTCAAATACAGGACCTCTTTATGGAAGCTAGCCTGAGCCTGCACAAGATGGAATAAATTCATAAAGCTTCTGTCGTCGTCATCACCATCTCCTATGCCATACACAGGAACAGACATAGAGAAAAGAAAATGACAGTTAAGTTTCTAAATATATGATTTATTCAAAACATACACATTATTCCTAATACTGTGTAACAGAAGACTAGTTAGTGATTTTCATTAAGTTAGATGTTAACAACTGAAATCATGGAATTATATTAAGAGCACTGAATTAGAAATCAGAAAAAAAATATGCTGGTCCATATTTTATTGCTTCTAACTTCATGACCTTGGGCAAGTCAGGTGATTTCTCTAAGCCTTAGTTTTCTCCTTGCCAAATTAGGGTTAATTATCATGTTTGCCACCTAATAAAACTGTGAAATAATATAATGTGTAAACTATACAAATAAAGGATATTATTATTATGGTTATAATAGTTGGCCAAGTAAACAGGTTAAGATTCTTTGCTGTGCAGAATTATATTGGTTCCTTTCAGAGCAGACTCTTCAACTTTATGTTTTCCATTAAAACCAATACCAGATTTTAAAAGTGACAATACTAGAAACTAAATATATCTCATGAAAAAACTAACAATGACTGATTTTTCTATTTTTTGCTTAGAAATAAAGGTCTACACAGAATTATATTTGTCTTAAGGGAAGACTAGCATGCATTTCACTCACACTTGTGTACCATCTATGTGTATACTCACCAGACATAACTGACTGTAGCATTTCTAGTATAGCACATGCAAATGCATTTGCCACACTCTGCAGGAAGTTATTTCTTTCCACTGGAGTGCTAAAGACTTTACAGACTTTTTGCATCATTTTAACTGCCCAATCCATGCAGTATAGTTCTTTCTCAGACACCTGGTTTAGACATACAAACCATTGCAGTAAATTTTCATGTGAAGAAAGTTGTAGAATTTGAAAATAGTATTAACAATTACTGTTTATAAGTTTAACATAATTTAATAACCTAGTATGTTGAGTCTATAAATGGCAAATGCTCTAATATCTAATACTCCTTTGCTTTCAAATGGTACAAATTTTATGGGGAAAAAAGCATGAAGTAAATAAAAGCCTGGTTCAAGATTATTATAGGATACTATTAATGCAAAAAAATAATATTGAAAACAATTACTGGGAATTCCCTGGTGGTTCAGTGGTTAAGACTCTGTGCTTCCACTACGGGGGGTATGAGTTCTATCCCTGGCTGGGGAACTAAGCTCCCACATGCCACACGGCCAAACAAATGCCAATTATTAAACATATAAAAAAAAAGGCTCCTGCTTATTTACTCATTTATTCAGTAAATATTTATTGAGCACATGCTAAGAGCTGGGGATACTATGGCAAACCATAAACACAAGGCCTCTATATTCAAGGGATCCAATGAAGGTGACAGACAAACAGGCAATTTCAATAGGCAAGAGAACTCTATGATGATATTAACTTTCCATGTTGAGACTGGAAGGAATATTTCGCTCTTATTAAAAAAATAAATAAAATGAGGATTACATGTTTTTAGCTAAAACTGACTGAAAGGAAAAAGGTTGATTTACTAACATTCTAAATGGCAAATTGTTCACGTAGCCAAATAACATACAGCATGAAAATAAACTATATAATAATATAACCAAATAATGTTAATCTGACAGGAGAGATTTATTGACTACTTATTATGTATAAATCACTGTATAAGACATTGTGAAAGAAATAAGTGACACAGTTCTGGATTTCAAAGAGTTTCCCTATTTAGGGAGACAATTACCTCACAAAGATAGTGGCTTAAGAACACCAGTGGTAAATGAAGATAAATAGAAGACAAATCTGAGGCGATTTAGAGAAAATTAGTGATCAGAGTTGAGATGTTAATCAGAGAAGGCTTCTCCACCCCTAATGGCTTCCTCTCCGTTCCTTTTGCTAGAGTGAGGCCAAAGTCACCTTCCAAGAAGTAAAACTGACAGTGTCGCCCTGCTTCCTAAAACATGTCGCAGTGTGGCTGCTGTGGTTCAGGCTGCAGGTCTGCCAGGCCCCTCCCTGCCTGGCCCTCCCTTCTTATCTAAACCCACCACCTCCTCCTCTTCTGCACATTTTCCCCTTCAGAAATCATACTGAGCTGCTTATAGTTCCCTGAAGACAGCCATGCAATTCCAATTCTCTCTCTTTTTTTAGGACATCTGCTTATTAAAATAAATATTTACATTGAGAATACAGTTAATTTGGTAGCTTTCTTCATATTTTCACATCTTTTAAGAAATACTTATTTACTTATTTAGTTGTGCCAGAGCTTTGCTGCGGCGTGTGAGATCTAGTTCCCTGACCAGGGACTGAACCCAGGCGGCGGCAGTGACAGTGCTAAGTCCTAATTACTGGACCGCCAGGAAATTCCCACACTGAATTTATTTATACATACTTTGATATCTCTTAAAAGACTGTAAGCAGCTTTGGTCAGGGATTTGTTCTACTAATTTCCATAGTCCTAAAATCTCACACAGTGTATGGGCCATAGTAAACACTCAATTTGTGTTAAATGAATGGACATTAAATATATTTTTTAATGTTTTATTTAAAAAAACATTTTAACTATATAAAAGTAAAGAGAATAGTATTATAAACCCTTAGTATCCATTCTCCAGCTTCAGCAATTACAAATCTTGTTTCACTTCTACCACCACTCACTTCCACATTCTCTCCCTGATGCCCAGGAAATATCCTGGAGCAAATTATATAGGGTGCTTTATTTTTTTTAATGGAATCTAAGGGGAAAAAAAGGATATAACTTGGCAGAGCTGTATAATGACAATCCAGATATGAGATATGGGGAGAGGTTAATATAAGGAATGTCTCCAAATATGATAGTTTTTATATAAATTAAAATTTTTAAGTATATATAAAAATATACTTAAATACTTATTTTTTCAAAATGTTCTGTACATATTTCAGTTCCTTCACGGCAGCTTCTTGGTAGGTCAGCTATATCGTTAAACTTGCTAGAAAAAATTTATTTTTTACTTACCAAAGCCAAAAAGACTATCAGTCTTGCCAGTTCAATGGTGCGTCCATTCACAGCTTTACTAGCCATGAAAGTGAAACAGATATTGTTTCCACTTAGGATTAGGAGACGTGCATTATTCTCCAGAAGCCACTCACGAGGAACCACTTTTATTAAAGGAAAAACAGTATTTAATGAGATATTACACAATAGCTATAGTAAAGATCATTAAATACACTGTATTGGAAATACAATTAGTGTCAAATGAGAATCTTGGAGAAAATGCTTTAGTTTTCCAGTTACAGCCTTTACCGGGCAAAAGAAATTATTGCCAAGTCACAGTGACTCTCACAAATGTACTAGTAATATAGTCAAAGCATTTCTCCCACAAAGATCAACAGACAAAGTGGTCTAACCTTGGGAAAAGAAAGAAATCTTGAGAACTTTAAAAATCTAAAGGATGATGCAGGAATGGGAAACATTGTTTCATCTCTCCTGTACCAACAGGAGAGGGCTTGCCTCTCATGCAACATTAGGAGGTGTTTCTGAGAACTTGCAAAATGGGAATAACTAAGATCCAACCAGTCCATTCTGAAGGAGATCAGCTCTGGGATTTCTTAGGAGGGAATGATGCTGAAGCTGAAACTCCAGTACTTTGGCCACCTCATGCGAAGAGTTGACTCATTGGAAAAGACTCTGATGCTGGGAGGGATTGGGGGCAGGAGGAGAAGGAGACGACAGAAGATGAGATGGCTGGATGGCATCACTGACTCGATCGATGGACGTGAGTCTGAGTGAACTCCGGGAGTTGGTGATGGACAGGGAAGCCTGGCATGCTGCGATTCATGGGGTCGCAAAGAGTTGGACACGACTGGGCGACTGAACTGAAGCTAATAAAATAATGAAACTTTCAAATAATAATAACAATGAATAATATCTATAAAATTGACAAGGAAAACCGAAGGAAAGTAAATTGATTATATGCATTCTCTTCAAAAATCAAAAAGTTGTTTCCGATAGAGTTGTATGTATAACTTAAAAAAATTTTTTTTTAATTGCTTTATGTCCTTACAATTTTATAACTGTATTCTAATAATATGTTTCTATTACTCTATGTGGTAAATATTTTTTTTTTACCTGATAGTTCATCTACAAGACTGATAACATCATCTGCTGTCCATTCTTTGGTGCCTGTGTCATATAGTAATTTAATGGCATCAGCCAAACCTTTCAGACAGGATTCATCTGTAGGTCCTTCTATCATTTTCTGCCAAACCACCTGTCCTGAATGATAATTGAAACAAAAACTAGGCTATGACAGAACAGTTGCTTCTCTGATAAAGATTATATGGATTATTTAAAAAGGAAATTGGATTGCATAATGAAATCCATTACTTATACATGCTACTTTCATAATGAAAGGTAAATTCTGATAACAGTATAAATTTTAATGTCTCTGACTGATGCAATGAAGCACAGCAACAATAGCTAAATGAAGTAAAGAAAAGGTAGTTTCACCAAGCAAAACACTGTTTATGGTTCAAAGATAATGTTATCTATCCATAACAGAAATTAAAATAAACAATTGACAAAAATCTTACTAAAATGAAATAAAACTTAGTGATAACCTTCCAAAAAGAGAGCATGCTATATTTCAGAATCTTCCAGACACTTATATCAAAACTGAGTAATCCAGTCAATTTTTTATTGTTTACCTATGACCAATTTTTTTTCTAAATTATACACACAAACAAAATTTGATTGCAGATTGGCTTCCCGCTGCTATGCAACACACTTTAAACTGGTTAAGTCCTGACATAATGCCATGTGAACAAAAAAAATATATTCATCCAAGCAAATGTAGTGTAATGTAGTATACAGTTGTATCCACTTGCGTTATTAAGAATGATGAGAGGTCTCTCCTTGTGGCTGCGGTGTGAGAGCACAGTATGAACTGTGGCAGCTGGAGTCATGTATTAGTTGAAAGAAGTGCAGCCAAAACTATAACCAAAGGAGGCATTATGCTTCCAGAAAAATCACAAGGAAAAGTATTGCAAGCAATGGTGGTAGCTGTTGGATCCGGCTCTAAAGGAAAGGGTGGACAGATTCAACCAGTTAGCATGAAAGTTGGAGATAAAAGTTCTCCCAGAATATGGAGGCACCAAAGTAGTTCCAGACAACCAGGACTATTTCTTATTTACAGTGGTCACATTCTTGGGAAATATGTTGACTGAAATTGAAATGGCATCATGTGAAGCTGCCCATTCCACTGAAGTTCTGAAATCTTTCATCATGTAAATAATTTCCATGGTTCTCTTTTATAATAACTAATGATATCCAAAAAAAAAGAATGATGAAACTAAGCAGGTATAAAATGATGTTTCCTAAAGTACAAGTAATTAACCAGCTTTGAAACATACATCCCTAAGAAATAGATGCTCACCATCTTGAGGAGATATAGGTCCGAAGATGATATACAGTAATCTTGCCTGATTCACCATTGGCCACGGTTTCAATATACGTGTCAACCAAAATGCAGAATCACTTCGATGGGTCCAGTGATCAAGCAGCACATTCCTACAGAATAGTCTGATCCTTAACTCCAGTTTTCGGGCGCTTCCTATGAAGACAAATTGTAAAGCATTCTTCTTAGATTGATATGCGTAATTGGATAGATCAAAGACATACATCATTAATATGCTTTGTACTGAGAATGTTACTTCATTTACTCTGTAAGAATTTTAGATTATCAAGGAACTACTTTTTAAAACAACTTTACTGGGATACAATTTACATACCATAACACTTACCAATTTAAAGGATATACAGTTCAACTTTTTTTCAGTATATTCATAGATATATGCAGCTATCACCAAGTTAATTTTAGAACATCGTCATTACCTCAAAAAGAAGCCCTGCTCTTTTAACTATACCTCTTCCATCCCTCTGTCCTTTATTACCCACAGCACTAACCACTACTTTATATCTCTATAGATTTCCCTATTCTGAACTTTGATATGAATGAAGTTATATAGTAGATGGTATTTTGTGACTGGCTTCTTTTCAAAGCATGTTTCCAAGGTTCATCCACGTTATAGCATGTATCAATACTTCATGGTTTCTTATAGCCAGATAACATTCCATTGTATAGATATGCCACATTTTGTTTATTCCTCCATTGATGATTGTCTCTACCTTTTGGCTATTATGAGTAATGTTGCTATTAACATTCATTTACAAACTTCTGTATGAATATGTTTCTCTAGAGGATATACCTAGGAATAAGATTGCTTGGTCATATGGTAACTCTATATTTAATCATTTGAAGAACTGCCAGGTTGTTTTCCAAAGTGGTTGTATCATTTTGCATTCTGGCCAGCAGTGTACCAGGGCTCCAATTGCCCCACACACTTACCAACAACTGCTATCTGATGTTTTGGTTCTAGCCATCCAAGTGGGTATAAAATGGTATCTCATGTATTTTTAAAAACAACTTTATTGGAATATACGTATAATTTACATACCATATAACTTTAATGTATATAATTTAATATATATAATTCAACAGTTTTTGATATATTACATTATTTTCTTAAATTGTGGTAAAATACATATAATCTAAAATTTGCTATTTTAACCATTTTTAAAGTATAAAATTCAGTGGCATCAATTACAATCAAAATGTTGTTCAACTGTTATCACTCTTACCCTATCTAAAACTTATTCTCACCTCAAACAGAAACTCTGTGACTATTAAGCAATCACTCTCCGTTCCCCTCTCCCCCCAGTTCCTGGTATCCTCTAGTCTACTTTCTGTTTTTATGAATTTGCCTGTTCTAGGTACCTCACAGAAGTGGAACCATACAATATTTGTCCTTTTGTGTCTGACTTATTTCACTTAGCATGTGTTTTCAAAGGTCATCCATGTTTTGGCCTATATCAAAACTTCACTCCTGTGAATTCCCTGGTGGTCCAATGGTCAGGATTCTGTGCTTCCACTGCTGGGGCCCGTGTTCGATCTCTGGTAAGGGAACTAAGATCCTGCAAGCCACATGGTGTGGCCAGAAACTTCACTCCTTTTTATGACTGAATAATATTCCACTGTATACATATGCCGCCTTTTGCCTATCCATTCATCTATTGATGAACACTTGGGTTGTTTCCTGGTTTTGGCCATTGAAAATAATGTTTCAGTGAATTCTGTTATACAAGTATTTGTTCAGGTACCTGCTCTCAATTTCCTTAGTTAGATGCTGAGGAGTGGAATTACTGGGTCACATGTAACTCTACGTTTAGTTTTTTGAGGAATGACCAAACTGTTTTCCATGGTGGTGACACCATTTTACATTTTATATCCTTATACTACTTATGATCTACTTACTTGTACATAAGTGTAAATGGAAAGTCTACCAACACACCAAAAAAAAAAAAAGCGAAAGTGAAGTCACTCAGTTGTGTCCGGCTCTTTGCGACCCCGTGGACTGTAGCCTACCAGGCTCCTCCCTTCATGGGATTCTCCAGGCAAGAGTACTGGAGTGGGTTGCCATTTCCTTCTCTAGGGGATCACTTCCTTCTCCAAGGGATCTTCCCGACCCAGGGATCGAACCAGGGTCTCCCACATTGCGGGCAGACGCTTCTGAGCCACCAGGGAAGCCCTCACACCAAGGCCAAGTATAAATAAGTATTTCTTGATGTGTTAAGTAGCTCAGAAGTTTAGAGGAGAGAGATTACTGCAGGTCTAAGGAGATCAGGGAAGATCAAGTAAACTGGGTCTTAAAGGATGAAAAGGAGACATGACATTTCAGGAAAAAGAGAACGAATGAAAGGTATGAGGTAGAAATGTGTAAGAGGAATCTGTGATACAAAGCAATATCCCTGTGTCAAACTGATACAGAGAGTAGTAGGCAGTAAGTTTGGAAAGGTAGGTTGGGATTAGTATATGAAGAGCAGGATAGTTTGGACTTTATTTTGAAGATATCAATTGCTTAGTGTGCTTAGTCCCTCAGTTGTTTCCGATTCTTTGCAACCCCTTGGACTGCAGCCCACCATGCTCCTCTGTCCATGGTGATTCTCCAGGTAAGAATACTGGAGTGGGTTGCCATGCCCTCCTCCAAGGGATCTTCCCAACCCAGGGATTAAACCCAGGTCTCTCGCATTGCAGGAGGACTCTTTACCAACTGAGCCACCAGGGAAACCCAAGAATACTGGAGTGGGTAGTATTCCCACTACTGGAGAAACAGCTAACCTTTCTCCAGGGGATCTTCCTGACCCAGGAATCAAACCAAAGTCTCCTGCACTGCAAACAGATTCTTTACCTGCTGAACTACCAGGGAAGATATCAGGAACTAATAAAGCTTTCTGATCAAGAGAAGGACATGATAAATTAATTTTGCTATTGTTTCACTGGGCTTCTATATCTGCCTTAAAAAATTCTGCCATGATTTGTTTCATAATGAAATATTTCAAGCTGACAGAAAAACAGAGATACTATAACAAACACTGTATACTGATCATCTAGTTTTGTCAAATCTTTTTGTTATATTTGCTTCAGAATTAAAAAAAAAAACATTATTCACACAGTTAAAACTTCTTGTTTATCAGTCCCAATTCCCTTCTTCCCTAGAGATAATCACCATCTTGAATTGGGTTTTGTTCCTGCTGTATTAATCAGTGCTTTCTAGAGGAACAAAAGTAGCAGGATGTGCATATATACACAGGATTTGTCTTGCTTATGCAGATCACTGAAGCTTGGCAAGTCCATAATCTACAGGGTAGGCTGGCAGGCTCCAACAAGGCGGGGACTTCTAATTCAAGTCCAGTCTGCTGGCAGAATTCTTTCTTGTTTGGGGAGAAGAGTCATTTTCTATTAAAGCCTTCAAGTGATTGGATGAGGCCCGCCCACATTATGGAGGGTAATCTGCTTTACTCAAAGTCTACTGAGTTAAATGTCAATCTTATCTAAAGAATAATTTCAAACATCTAGAATAATGTTTGATTAAATATCTGGGTACCATGGACTACCGAAGTTGACACACAAAATTAACTATCATACCTCCCAACTATGTTCTTATATTTTTTTACATATGTATATAACCATAAAGAATATATAGAACTATTTTACATGTTTTTAATATGTATATAAATGGTATCATATTAAAAGTATTGTTTGGTAGCCTTTTCTCTCAAATTATATTTTGAGATTTATCCATATTAAAAATACACATGGCTCTAGTTAACTCATTTTAATTGTATAAATATGCCACAATTCATTTATCCATTCTCTTGACAACAGGCATTAGGTTGTTGGCAGTCTTCCCTGTGATGCTCATTCTTATACATGTCTCCTTGTGCACACTGTGGGAGTTTCTAAGAATGACATTGCTAAATTATAGATTTCTTTTAATTTTTAAAATATGATATATTTCAGGTATATATAAAGGTTTAAAGAATATTATAATGAACCCCTTTGTATCCTCCACCAGTTTAAGGAATAAAATATTATTAATATGGTTGAAGACCCTCTGAGCTCATCTCTTTCTGTAATTACAGGCCACTTCTGCCTCACTATCTGATTTAGTGTTTATCATTCCCTTACATCTCTTTGTCCTCTTTCTACAAGTAAACACTGCAGTTTATTTTAAAATACACTTTAGAACTATATTATTTTTTTCTATTTTAATCTCTGTATAATGTTATCTCTGAATTTTAGTTCTTTACCTGGTTTGCTGCAGACAACTGTCTGCATCTTGCGGGACAGATGAGTCAGCTCACATAAGAAATTATAAACACGATGGCACTCAAGTTCATCCCAACCTGCGGTTAAGGTCTGAGAATGATAAAATAAAGGAAACATTGCAGATATTCAAACCATCAAATCAAAACATAAGTCACTATTGCCTTATGACCATCAACTGTTGTAGCACAAAATCAGGGTGATGTGCAATTTTTATCCAGTATGGGACTGTTAAAATTCATAGGAAATTTTATATTAAACAAAACCTAGAAATGCTCCAAAATCCAATTTCTTTGTGGTTGCATTGAGAATCTCTTTTCAGAGAACTAAATGGTATTGAATCCTGACCTCTGACAGTTATGAGGAAAATAACAAAGTAAGGCCCAAACCCTAGAACACAACTTTAGATACCGGACTCACAACCATACCGTGGCTTAGTTTCAGACTACAGTAGAATTTAAATCAATCCCTTACGACTATACAGTGGAGGTGATGAACAGATTCAAGGGATTAGATCTGGTAGACAGAGTTCCTGAAGAACTATGGATGGAGGTTTGTAACATCGTACAGGGGGTGGTAACCAAAACCATCACAAAGAAAAAGAAATGCAAGAAGGCAAAGTGATTGAGGTGGCTTTACAAATAGCTGAGAAAAGAAGTGAAGCAAAAGGCATGGGACAAGGGGAAAGATATACCCAAATGAATGCAGAGTTCCAGAGAATAGCCAGGAGAGATAAGAAAGTGTTCTTAAGCGAACAGTACAAAGTAATAAAGGACAACAGTAGAACTGGAAAGACTAGAAATAGCTTCAAGAAAATTGGAGATATCAAGGAACATTTCATGCAAGGATAGGCACAATAAAGGACAGAAATGGTAAGGATCAAAGAGAAGCAGAAGAGATTAAGAAGAGGTGGCAAGAATACAAAGAACTATACAAAAAAGGTGTAAATGACTCAGATAACCAGATGGTGTGGTCACTCACCTAGAGCCAGACATCCTGAAGTGTGAAGTCAAGTGGGCCTTAGGAAGCATTACTACAAAGCTAGTGGAGGTGATGGAATTCCAGTTGAGCTATTTCAAATCCTAAAAGATGATGCTGTTAAAGTGCTGCATTCAAAATTCCAACAAATTTGGAAAACTGAGCAGTGGCCACAGGACTGGAAAAGGTCAGTTTCCATTCCAGTCCCAAAGAAGGGCAATGCCAAAGAATGTTCAAACTACCTAACAAGCGTACTCATTTCACATGCTAGCAAGGTTATGCTCCAAATCCTTCAAGCTAGGCTTCAGCAGTATGTGAACCAAGAATCCAGGTACACAGGCTGGGTTTAGAAAAGGCAGAGGAACCAGAGACCAAATTGCCAACATTTGCTGGATCACAGAGAAAACAAGGGAATTCCAGAAAAACATCTACTTCTGCTTCACTAACTACACTAAGTGGATCACAACAAACTGTGGAATATTCTGAAAGAAATGGGAATACCTTACCTGTTTCCTGAGAAAACTGTATGCAGGTCAAGAACCAACAGTTAGAACAAGACATCAAACAACAGACTGGTTCAAAATTGGGAAAGGAGTATGACTGTATATTGTATAAACAGCCTGTATATATATATAAAGACTGTATATTGTTATCTTGCTTATTTAACTTCTATGCAGAGTATATCATTTGAAATACCAGGCTGGATAAATCCCAATCTGGAATTAAGATTGCTGGAAGAAATATCAACATCCTCAGATAAGCAGATGATACCACTCTAATGGCAGAAAGTGAAGAGAAACTAAAGAGCCTCTTGATGAGGGCAAAAGAGGAGAGTGAAAAGCTGGCCTAAAACTCAACATTGTAAAAAAAAAGATCATTACATCCGGTTCCATTACTTCATGGCAAATAGATGAGGAAAAGTGGAAACAGTGACAGATTTTCTTTTCTTGGGCTCCGAAGTCACTGCGGACAATGACTGCAACTATGAAATTAAAAGATGCTTGCTCCTTGGAAATAAAACTATGAAAAACCTAGAGAGCGTATGAAAAAGCTGCGACATCACTTTACTGACAAAGGTCCACATAGTCAAAGCTATGGTTTTTCCAAGAGTCATGTACGGATGTGAGAGTTGGACCAGAAAGAAAGCTGAGTGTCAAAGAATTGATGCTTTCGATTGTGGTGCTGGAAAAGACTCTTGAGAGTCCCCTGGACTTCAAGGAGATCAAACCAATAAATCCTAAAGGAAATCAGCCCTGAATATTCATCAGAAGGACTGATGCTGAAGCTTCAATACTTTGACTACTTGATGCAAAGAGCCGACTCATTGGAAAAGATCCTGATGCTGAGAAAGCAAAAGAAGAAGGGGGCGGCAGAGGATGAGATGGTTAGATAGCATCACTGTCTTAATGGACATAAATCTGAGCAAACTCCAGGAGATAGTGAAGGACAACGAAGCCTGAGGTGTTGCACTCCATATCCGACTCTGAAACCCCATGGACTGTAGCCTGCTAAGCGTCTCTATCCATGGTATTCTCCACACAGGAATACCGGAGCAGGTTATCATGTCCTTCTCCAGGGGAACTTCCCAACCCAAGGATCGAACCTGGGTCTTTTTTGTCTCCTGCTTCAGCAGGCAGGTTCTTTACCACAAGCACCACTTGGGAAGCCCCATACTAAAATCAGTTGTATCTATCATTTCCTATAGTCACAATTTTTAAAATACAGTTGATTTCTAAAATCACATCCCAATAACTAGACCAAGACTTAAAATTTATTACACATCCACACTCTGTACCCCACAATATTTCCAGTCATTACAATTGGCTGGAAACTTCAAGGACATTGGTATAGAGCATATAAATGTTAAACATTTCTTACTAGTGAGAAATCCAAGAAGAAAACCTGAGGTGGCAAACATATTAACACATTCTCAAACCTTTACAATGTTATTTTGTTTTCTTTTTAGATTATTATCACTTTTATGATTTTATAGACAGACAGATTACATACTCTATTAACAGTTCAAAAAGAATTCCTTTTCTTCTTTCAGTAAATAAAAAATGTACCTGTAAAAATATGCCATAACATAGTAATCCTACACATTGCAAAGGAGCTGCACATCCATTGAATTTAAAACAGGAAACCTATAAAGAGAATAACTATTAATTCCTCCTTTTCAGTGCAACTGTACAATGATTTGACATTCAAATTAAGTGGAAATATGCAATGACCTTTTTCAATCTTAACTGAAAATAACTAAAACACTATATAACTGATTAGCATCATGTTACATAGGTGGAGGATTATGAAAGAAATATAAAACAAAGTCTCTGCTTCAAGGAGCTCACAATTTATTTAGGCCAATATACACACCTAAAGTTATTTTTACATTTCAGGTTAGAATATGTATAAATGCTGCAATGACCAAATAAGCATATCAGACATGATGAAATCAGGGAAAGGATCATTCTGAGAATGATTTAAAAAGCTTATGAAGGATGTAAAACAAGTAATGTCTTTGAGTGGGATTCAAATATAATGAATAGATAGTATTGGTGAGGAAACAATAAAGGGAAAATTGTATAGAGGTAAAAATAAAAAAGGTTCGTTTGGAAAGAAAGATATGAGCAGCTTAGTCAGGCTTAAGATAGTAAGAATTAAGCTTGCACTGTCAAAGTGAAGTTGCTCAGTCGTGTCCGTCTCTTTGCCACCCCACGGACTGCAGCCTCCCAGGCTCCTCCGTCTATGAGATTTTCCAGGCAAGAGTACTGGAGTGGGTTGCCGTTTCCTTCTCTAGAGGATCTTCCCAACTCAGGGATTGAACCCGGGTCTCCCACACTGCAGGCAGATGCTTTACCCTCTAAGCCACCAGGGAAGCCCTTGTCAAAGGGAACCTAAATACCACCTGTGGACTTTGGACCTTACTGTGATGAAATTGAGTAACCACTGAAAGATTTTTAAGCAAGAAAATTAAATTGATGAAAGTGATTCAGCATACAGAATGTCTTGGGGAGTGAAGAAATGAATGGCAGGAAGATCATCTTGGAAGTTGCTGCAATAACATAGAGGCTGAAGTTAATGCAAACACTGACATGAAAAAAGCCAGTGGAAACAGTTTGCATACTATTGAGTGTAAAACTGAATCAGCAATAGTAGATATATATTTGGACTTTTATAATAAAACTCAATGTCTAACAGAGATTATGCCCTAACACATTAATACACATTTCCAAGTCATAAATTATCATAAAAGGTTTGTCATTTTATATATTTAAAATGCTTTTAATATTTAAACAGTAAAATGTTAACACTTGGAAATTATTTTCATTTTAATAAAATATCTACATCATCACTTTAAAACATCTTCAGAATTCCCACGAGGTAAAAATACTTTTACTACTTTGATAAACCTAATAAACTTGAGTGAAAATACTACTATACTACATTTTGGTGTTTTATAATCTGAGTACTTGGTAAAGTATTAATTATCATCAATCAATTTTTAGTACTAATTCATGAAATTCCATGAAAATAAATACAGATTTAAAACAAGTATAAGACATTAATAATAAAACATCTTTACTGGAAATCAAGATTGTGAACTAATTTAGAAGTATGATCTTACATCTGCAAGTATCTTGTGAATGTACTTTAGTCTTTCCTTTGTGGGTAGCAGCAATGTACATCTTTTAAATAGCAGACCTGAGAAAGTAAAGAGACACATGAAAGAAAACGACAATAATGTAATTAACTAAAGAATATCTATAACTCGCTCTTTCCGCCATCTTTCCGTGCCGCCAGAATGGTGCGCATGAATGTCCTGGCCGATGCTCTCAAGAGTATCAACAATGCTGAAAAAAGAGGCAAACGCCAGGTCCTTATTAGGCCGTGCTCCAAAGTCATCGTCAGGTTTCTAACAGTGATGATGAAGCATGGTTACATTGGCGAATTTGAAATCATTGATGATCACAGGGCTGGGAAAATTGTTGTGAACCTCACAGGCAGGCTAAATAAGTGTGGAGTGATCAGCCCTAGATTTGATGTGCAACTCAAAGATCTAGAAAAATGGCAGAATAACCTGCTCCCATCCCGTCAGTTTGGTTTCATTGTACTGACAACCTCAGCTGGCATCATGGACCATGAAGAAGCAAGACGAAAACATACAGGAGGGAAAATCCTTGGATTCTTTTTCTAGGGATGTAATACATACAAATAAAATGCCTCAGAGGACAAAAAAAAAAAAAAAAAAGAATATCTATAACTCACAGCATAATGTTTCCTGAAAGTGAGATGTACCTTAGCGGACTGTGAGCTGATACCAGTGTTTTTAAGGGCAAGTTTGGGAGGAAGGGTGCACAACGCTTGTAATACATGTGTTTACCAAGGATGACTCTGGTATTCACCCAAGAGGCTATGACATGAAATCTTACAAAAAATTGTGAAATTGGTGCTATAGAATAGATTTAAGAACGTATTTCAATTTAAAAAGATAACAATGGTGGACTCCATGGACTGTAGCCTGCCAGACTCCTCTGTCCGTGGGAGTTCTCCAGGTAAGAATACTAGAGTGGGTTGCCATTTCCTTCTCCAAGGGATCTTCCTGACCCAGGCATCAAATCCGGGTCCCTTGCATTGCAGACAGATTCTTTACCCACTGAGCTACAAGGGAAGCCCCCCAAAAGACAACAATAACCAAATACAAAACACAATTGGGAAACTCTACTGTCCTTATTCCATAGAAAACATTTTCCAGTATCTCTTTTTTTTTCCTGGTATCTCTTAAAATTAGCCTCATGTCCACAAGGGAAAATATTTTAAGAATTGCTAATGGAAAGAGTGAGAGAAGAGATTTTGTATTCTTTTCTCCAAATACTGTACAAAAACTTAGTCTTAAGTACTTGAAATTTCAGAGATTAGAAGGCTTTTTTCCCTCACAGAAAGTATCCAGTTTGGATGAAATATTTATTTCTTTCTTTAAAGATATCCTTTTATGGGGCTCACATGTTAAGAATGTATAGAATTTTGTGTTTACATATTTTTTTAAAAGCCTTTAATTTCCCAGTGAGCTATGTAACTTGAACTACAGTGACAGGAAGTGTATGATTTGTTTTCTCAAACTTTAAGTGTTCTGTTCTCCTAAAATGGCAATATATTGTTAACATTCCTATAAGGGCAAATATCCTCAAACTAAAAATAAGACATATGGTAAGAAAACACATACCTGAATATCATGACTTTCTTTAGTCTTCATCTTCTCTGCATTTAATTTTTTTACATAATATAAAAAACTATATAATTCTTTAAAATCTATGGGAATTGAACTTATTTTTAGAAGTTGCTATGTTTGGGCAACACATTACCAGGATTGCATTTTAAAGATAAACTCTTCTTATTTTTGTACATAAAAAGACATTTTCAGTGTTTGGTTTTCGGGCTGAGTTCTTTTCCTTTCATGTTCTGGCATCCAGTCTCAAGGCATATCATAGCCAGGGAATTGTAAACTCTAATTGCATGCTGGTTGCTTTTTTAAATGCAGAATGCCTATTTTTAAGGGTTGCAATTTCCCATAAAAACCAATGCCAGTTGACTTATTTATTTTTTAACACAGGTGCTCTGTTATACCCTTTAGAGACCAACTTCTTTAATTTCTTCTCACTAAAATAGATCAGATGTACTGTTCTTTTCACACTGGCCATCTGCTCTGTTTTGTATGAAGCAGCAAATTAAAATGTATAAACCTCAGAATGCAGAATTGTGAAAATGTTATTTTAATGTCGGAAAACAAGAACACAGGAATGGCAATGTGAGGAAATGGCAAGTACATCAAACATTTATCTAAAGAATCAGTCATAAGCTAGCTGTCTGCACCAAATTTAAATGGAAGGTTGAAATCATTATACGAATAAAACCACATTTAAAAGCTACCTTTAAAGATCAACACATATCTGTATTTTTAACTGAATTATCCACATAATTGTCTTAATGCTTTTTGTTTGTTTGTTTGTTTATGCAATTGAGCCTGATCAGGGAGAAAAAAATTCTTTCTAATTAAACTAAAGAATAAGCTTTTCCCAAGTACCACTTCCTCCACAACTGATGATGTTTGAAAAAAGATATTTACAATAAGTGGCAAAAAGTAACTGATGTATTCATTTGCAAGCTTTACTAAGCTTAATCATAAGTACTGAAAGCAATAACATTGTAACTAGATCACATACTTTTCATTTAGTCTTATTAAGTATACTTATCAAATACAGTTTGATGTATTTCACATCTATGCAGTCTTATTTCATTATTTGAAAACTAAGCATCCTTGGGATACTAAAAGGTAATATTCACTTAACTCTCAACATCAGATATTTTGTTTCATTGCCATGTTTTGATTAACTACAGGTAGCTTCATAATTAAACTGGTGTCATTAAATCAAGTCAAAATTAGAATTTTATTTTAGCACTCAGGAAGAATGAAATCAATGAATGGCATGAAAGATATAAACGATTACAAATCCAGGGAAGAAACCGTCCACAACTTCCTTTGCTAAAGTGAATTTAATAATAGCATAATGATTTATTAGTAAATGCATAGCATCCTTAAGAGAGGAAACCATTGTTTCTGATAACAGAATAAGTGATTTTCCACAATAATATATTTAAATTTATTTTATATTTTAAGAACTAGATTATGGTTGAAAAGGAAAAGAAATACAGAGATAAAACTCATCATATCCACACAAAGTAAAGCATAGAAATACATCAATTTCCTAAACTGGTAAGCCACCAGATGATAAGTTTCGATGACATTCTGTCCACATGAATTCACAAGGACAGACACTTTAAAGTGCATTCTCATCTTTAAAGATAATGTAAAGGACTGTTGTCTAAGGAGGCCTTACAAATAGCTGAAAAAAGAAGAAAAGTGAAAGGCAAAGGAGAAAAGAAAAGATACACGCATCTGAATGCAGAGTTCCAAAGAAGAGCAAGGAGAGATAAGAAAGTTTTCTTAAATGAACAATGTGAAGAAATAGAGGAAAACAACAGAATGGGAAAGACTAATCTCTTCAAGCAAACTAGAGATACCAAGGGAACATTTCATGTAAAGAAGGCATAATAAAGGACAGAAATGGTATGGACCTAAAAGAAGAAGAGATTCAGAAGAGGTGGCAAGCATTCACAGAAGAACTGTACAAAAAAGGTCTTAAAGACTCGGATGACCACAATGGTGTGACCATTCACCTAGAGCCAGATATCTTGAACTGTGAAGTCAAGTGGGCCTTAGGAAGCATTACTACAAACAAAGCCAGTGGAGGTGACGGAATTCCAGTTGAGCTATTTCAAATCCTAAAAGATAATACTGTTAAAGTGCTGCACTCAATATGCCAGCAAATTTGGAAACTCAACAGTGGCCACTGGACTGGAAAAGGTCAGTTTCCATTCCAGTCCCAAAGAAGGGCAATGCCAAAGAATGTTCAAACTATCTAACAATCACACTCATTTCACATGCTAACAGGGTTATGCTCAAAATCCTTCAAGCTAGGCTTCAACAGTATGTGAACTGAGAACATCTAGATGTACAAGCTGGGTTTAGAAAAGGCAGAGGCACCAGAGATCAAATTGCCAACATTTGCTGGATGATAGAGAAAACAAGGGAATTCACGAAAACACCTGCTTCTGCTTCACTGACTGCACTAGAGCCTTTGACTGTGTGGATCACAACAAACTGGAAAATTCTGAAAGAGACGGGAATACGAGACCACTTTACCCATCTCCTGAGAAATCTGTATGCAGGAAAAAAGCAACAGTTAGAACTGGACATGAAACAATGGAATGGTTCAAAAGTCAAAAAGGAGTACAAGGTTGTATACTATCACCCTGCTTATTTAACTTATATGCATCATGTGAAATGCTGGGCTGGATGAACCCCATGATGGAATCATGACTGCTGGGAGAAATATCAATAATCTCAGATATGCAGATGACACCACCCCAATGGCAGAAAGCGAACAGGAATTGATCAAGTTTCTTGATCAAGGTGAAAAAGGAAATTGAAAAAGCTGACTTAAAACTCAACATTCAAAAAATGAAGATCACGGCATCCAGTCCCATCACTTCATGGCAAATAGATGGGGAAAAAGTGGAAACAGTGACCGACTTTCTTTTCTTGTGCTCCAAAATCACTGTGGATGATGACTGCAGTCATGAAATTAAAAGACGCTTGCTCCTTGGAAGAAAAGTTATGACAAATCTAGACAGTGTATTAAAAGCAGAGACATCACTTTGCTGACAAAGCTCTGTATAGTCAAAACTATGGTGTCTCCAGTAGTCACGCAGGGATGTGAGATTGGACCATTAAGAAGTCTGAGCACCAAAGAAATGATGCTTTGGAATTGTGGTGCTGGAGAAGACTCCCGAGAGTTCCTTGGACAGCAAGGAGATCAAACCAGTCAATTCTAAAGGAAATCAACCCAGAATATTCATTGGAAGGACTGACGCTGAAGCTGAAGCTCCAATCCTTTGGCCACCTGATGTGAAGAGCCGACTCAATGGAAAAGACCCTGAGGCTGGGAAAGACTTAGGGCAGCAGGAGAAGAGGGTGACAGAGGATGAGATGGTTGGATGGCATCACCAACAAGACTTTGAGAAAACTCTGGGAGATTCTGAAAGACAGGACCCCTGGTGTCCACAGGGTCGCAAAGAGTTGGACACAACTGAGCGACTAAACAATAAACAAAAGGATTGCTGTTAAGGGAAAGTCCTCACACTGGGAGAGTAAAAGTGTCATGGAAATAGGAAGTATTCCATTTCCCACAGGCCTTACAGAATTGCGTGATAAAACCCCCTTAATTAAGTATAGTTCTTTATCTGTTACAATTCTCATTACATTACATAAATTACCTAGAGATCTGTAGTGTTCCAATATAGCGGTGTCTTCTCTGTCAGGCAGCTCAAGGTCATGAAAATCCTGTAGTAAAAGTCGTTTGCTTCCTGATGAGGTTGAGATATAATTAATAATGTGCTGGCTGACTGTTTTGGACACCATGCTTAGCATGCTGATATCCTTCACTATCAAAAGAAATATACATATATACATATATGTAAATGGCTTAAATACAAGAACATCACTATTAGCAGTCTATGAACTTACAAGTTAGCTCATTAATAATACTACTATTAATAATACTACTAAAATAATTAAAGTGGGGAAAAGGGAAAAATCTTAAAATTGTTTGAAATCTAGTTATCAATGAATTAGAAACATTTGGGGATGTAACACTCAAATTACCATGTCATAATTAGAATCATACTTTAAGGAGTCTGAGTGCCATATTTTCTCTGAGTACCACTTACCTAACAATGATGAAATTTAAAAAAATAAACTAAATGTGAACACAGACAGGGAGGCCTGGTATGCTGCAGTCCATGGGATCGCAGAGAGTTGGACATGACTGAGAGACTGAACTGAACTGAACTGAACACCATTAACATTCTAGCGGGGTCTAAGATGACAAAACTACTTCTTGGGGAAAATAAAATATTCCATTGTCCATGTTGCCTACTTATAGTTGCCAAACCTCACCTGACAAATATTTTAGAATTATTTGGAATATTTCCAATGGCAAGGCTTTAAAATTTCCAAGCGCTGATAAGGGCTGAGAATCTGAGTCAAAGGTGTTGGAAAAATAGCTGGATCGACGACTACTACGTCTATATTTCTGGTTAGGAATCAAAGTGAAACTGGTATTTACTCTAGACGTCATCCTCTTCCTTATCTCATGAATTTATTCTGATTAGAAAACAAAAGCACAAGAGACAAAGAAAAAAGGAAATTATATTGATGAAGCGATGTTGTTTCTTTAAATAGAAAGATTCATATTTTGATGGGTAATAGTTATCTCTCTATAGTTACAGAACTTTTAATGTGATGTCCAATATAGGGCATTCCAACCAGTAGAGTCTATTTATTCATTCCAGCATAATATGAAATATTTAAAAATCTTTTCCCTCTTAGCCAGATATTTCAGACAGAGTTTTAGTAGAAAATGAGGTACGTATTTAGATGAAATGTATTCTAAGAAAAGAAATATGACATTTTCAAAAAGCAAAAAAATTAACACAAAAATTATAATTTCAATCCATTCAATATTTGTCAATTAGTATGTTGTTTTTACTTTAATTCTTAAAAAATTCAAAGTATTAATGTAGAATTAAAACTTTTTCTATTTTTTAAAAACAATACTGACATGTTCTTTTGTTAGAAACAATAAAGACAGATTAAAAAACAGACTTTAGTTTGTAGCTTTTTAAAACTGACTAGCTCTAACAGATTAAGATGGTTTCATTATGATTCACTATGTGTGATGAAATCAAAGTTTTGTAAAATTAATAAGACTAGAATAAATTAATAATTTTCCCTCAATTCCACTTTTGTTTAATAACAGCTTATAATGAAACTTCAATACTTTGGCCACCTGATGCAAAGAACTGACTCATTGGAAAAGACCCTGATGCTGGGAAAGATTGAAGGTGGGAGGAGAAGGGGATGACAGAAGATGAGATGGTTGGATAGCATCAGTGACTCGATGGACATGAGTTTGAGTAAGCTCTAGGAGTTGGTGATGGACAGGGAAGCTTGGCGTGCTGCAGTCCATGGCGTTGCAAAGCTTGGACACGACTGAGCGACTGAACTGACAAGTCTTAGGAAGGATCTACATAACTTATTTCAAACTAAACATTTCATAGAAAGAATTTTATTGAAGTTACTAGTAATTCACTTACACTAAACAATAATTCTTTTAAAAAAATGTTATCACACACAGTGACTTTGTGTCTTTCCTTTTCCTATTCAGAAAACACTCTTGTAAATATGTAAATATGTACATGCATATGTACACATGCATAACTATAACTCCAATATAGGGCTCCTTATTTCTGAAGAAACAACTAAGACATTTCATCAGAGAGTTACAAATATATCTAACCAAAATGCATTTTCTCCTTTTGGCACAAAATTGCTGAAAAATCACATTGCTACTTATTCATCTAAAAGGTTACGTGCCAATTTACATCAATTTAAAATCAGCTGTATAATTGAAAATGTGGCCAAGAAATTTAGTGCTTAGTGAAAAGCATATTGTGAATTTCCCTTAAAACTATACCCTACATAGTGCTTTGCTAGTAGATATTTTTAAATAATCATTAAAATTACACAAGTAACATGCACTGTCAAAAATTTTTACAAAATACAGCAAAACAAAAAGAAGAAAATTAAATTCATTTGGTTTTCAGCACAAAATCAAGCCCTTTGGCTCATAACATTCTAGAGTTTTCCATATATGTTTCTTTTTTACAAAAACAGAGGAAATCACTGTTCACACTATTTTGTAATCCTTTTCAGTTGTAATTAAAACTATCATTTCTTTCCATACCAATAGTTATATATCTACAAGTATATATTTTTAAAAGGACTGCATGGGATTTCACCAAATGAAAGAATATTAATTTATTCAATCCATAAGATTGTTTTTAACTTCTCACAGTAGGCATTTAAGAGCATTTTTCATTATAGTAAAATATACACCTGGCCTAGGTTTTGTTCTGTTTCTCTGAGCACTGTGTAATCTGGGACTTGGGTGGGAGCCTGCGGGCTCTTCAGAAACTCACTGACACCTAAAACCTGGGGGGCTTTAGTGTGTCAACCACACACTGTATATATTTTTAAACCTCTGAGAGGAGTTAAAACAGTGATCTAAATCCTGCTAAAACTAAAGTCTCCTCTTAAAATTCCTTCTTTTTCTCACTCAGACCTGAACGTTCCAGGGGAGATAAGAAGACTTCCTGAAAATCCTAAAGGTGTAATCCCAAATTATTTCTGGTTTCCTCTCAGCCCTCTAGAGAATGAGAATCACGAACCCAAATAATCGTAATACGATGACGTTTCAACGCCGTTTCGTCTCACTACTTTTGCCCACGTTTGAAAGGCTTTAAGTACCTCTTGGATGAACTTTTCTCCCTCTGAGAAAACCTTCTAATAGCAATTCAGCAGGATTTCTATTTTGTTTTAACATAAGAAAACCCTTTGAAGAGACCCATCCCCCCCTGCTCCGGAATAAGCTCAAAATATCTTCAAAGAGGTAAACTAGAGAGGCCATAAAAGAAAAACTTTCCAATTTAAGAGTCAAACCACACTGGGATGCATTTTTGACTGTCTCCAGTCCATGGAAAGATGAAACTTATCTCTAGAAATTATTGGGGAAAAATTTTTTTTTACCACAGATTTTGACAGTTTTCCGGCTTAAAGGATCACAGGAAAATGGGACTTGCTCGTTCTGCCCCACCTCCTCAAATTTCTCAATATTTAGAAAAGAAAGTATTTCCTCAAGGTTTTGCCGCCAGGAAGAGGGAACGTCCGGCTCCCGTCGGCTCCGAAGCTGCGTTCCAGTCTCACAGGCGCCCCCTTGGCCTCGAGAATATTTTAGAATCCTCCCAGGAGCCCCAGCGGGAAGAGGGCCCCGCCCCCGGACCCCATAGTGCCGTCCTCCGTGAAGAATATTTTAGAACCCTCCCTGAGCTCCCTCAGAAAGGAGACTCCGCCCCTTATAAATATTAAGGAACACCCCCCCCCCCCAGACCCACCCACTTCATGAATAATCAACGAGGACGAAGTAGGTCTTCGGTGCCAGACCCTAAACCAAAGCCACTCGTTGCTTCAGGCTGATAACAGGAAGGGGTGGGGCCGTTAGAAACGGGAGTGCGTGCGTGCTAAGTCGCGTCAGACTCTGCGACCCCATGCTCTGTGGCTCGCAAGGTTCCTCTGTTCATGGAATTCTCCAGGCAAGAATACTGGAGTGGGTTGCCATTCACCTTTCCAGGTGATCTTCCCGACCCAGGGATCGAACCGTTGTCTCTCAAGTCTCCTGCATTGGCATTCGGCTAGTGGTAACACTAGCGCCATCTGGGAAGCCCAGAAACGAGAGGGGAGGGTGCAAAATGAAGAGCCCCAATCTGGTGAACCGCACATCTGTTCCAAACGATTTCCTTTCCTTTTAACCTAGTTTTAAGCCGGGTTTTAAATCCACGCCCCCCACCCCCTGGTGGTTCAGACGGTAAAGAATCCGGCTGCAATGCAGGAGACCTGGATTTGATGCCGTGGGGAGATCCCCTGGAGAAGGGAACTGTTAGGCACTCCTGTATTCTGGCCTGGAGAATTCCATGGACAGAGGGACCTGGCAGGCTAGTCCATGGGATCACAAAGAGTCGGACTCCACTGAGCCACTTTCCCCCCCCCTCACCCCCCCCCCCCCCCCCCCCCCCAGCCAAGAGGGTAAGTTACTAAATTACAAGAGCTTTCATGAAAACTTCTTTTGGGGAAAACCCCCAATGTTCCTTTTTAAACCTATCTGGGTGTGCCTAGAACAAAGAAGGATGAGTGCCTTCAGCATCTCAAGTTGGAGTCCAAGACAAATCTTCCTTGCTTGGTCCTCCTCCTCCCTTGAAGAATACGTTCTCATTTATTTATTCATTCATTGGCAATTTATTGAAATCTGCTTTGGGCCAGTCACAGGATCAGGTCCTAAAGATACGACAGAGAAGTCATATGTGTTCTGCCTTACTGGAGCTCATTAGTCTAATGGGAAATATAGAATGAGCAGACAAAATAAACTACAGATAGCAGTGTTATGGAGAAAATAAGGCAAACAGAAAATATGAAAGTTGGAGGCAGGGAGCGTGTTACCTATTTTAGATGGACTGGTTTGAAAGATCCCTTTGAAGAGGTTACATTTAATTTGAGAACTAATGAAGGAGAAGGAGCCAGTCAGGAGAGGGGATGGGAGAAAAGGGAACAGCAGTATAGATTTTGGTATGTTCTAGGTATTTGCAAGCCTGGTTGGCAGAGTTTAGCAAGCAACTAGGAGTGACTCTGGGAGTCGGATCCGACTGAGCAACTTCACTTTCACTTTTCACTGTCATGCATTGGAGAAGGAAATGGCAACCCACGCCAGTGTTCTTGCCTGGAGACTCCCAGGGATGGGGGAGCCTGGTGGCTGCCGTCTATGGGGTCACACAGAGTCGGACACGACTAAAGTGACTTAGCAGCAGCAGCAGGAGTGACTCTATGGAGATCCTGGAGAGGCAGCATGGATGCAGATGTGCAGGACCTCATATAAAGGCCCTAAATGAGAGCCAACTTAGAACACAGTAGACTCTTCCTGGTAACTCAGCTGGTAAAGAATCTGCCTACAATGTAGGAGACTCTGGTTTGATTCCTGGGTCAGAAGATCCCTTGGAGAAGGGATAGGCTACACACTCCAGTATTCTTTTCTGAAGCATCTCCATGAACAGAGGAGTCTGGCGGGCTAAGAGTCAGACACAGCAGAAACTCCTGTCTTTGCAGACCCACTCTACATTATATGCAAGAAATTAAGATGTACCCACATTCCTCAGTAAAATAAAATATATAAGTAACTTCATAAAGGTTGAGATGAAATTTAGGATTAATTGACATATATCATGTAGTCACAGACATTCATTAATTTGACTTACAAAGTTTTTTGTGGAGAAGGAAATGGCAACCCACTCCAGTATCCTTGCCTAGGAAATCCCATGGACAGAGTGGCCTGGCGGCCTACAGTCCATGGGGTCGCAAAGAGTTGGACACCACTGAGGGACTGAGTATGCAGTGTTTATTCAAATTTGAGCTCTTTGGAGCCCCCCCTGGTTCTTGGTTCTGAAGTCTTCTCTGGAGCCCTTCATGGAGCTGACCAGGACCAAGTCACCTCATGCGGCTGCATTTCTTTCGAGAGCACCTAGCCCTTTAGATTGCTGGCTCTGAGAAACAAGTACTGTGTGAACTGTGCTTGTAGGGGTCTGTTAGGAGGGCCACACGGGAGAATGTGGCCGTGGGCTCACAGTGTCCACCGTAAGCCAGGTAGAAAGACATGTGTTTGTTCTGCAACGTGATGAACACACTGCCAAATCTCCAGACAGTCCAGAGGGTCAGTTGTCAAGCAAACGAGCACTTTTGAAAAGTAGTTTTGCAAGATCCATCAAGAACCACAAAAATATTCATACTTATTTACCCAATAATCCCACTTCTAGAAACCTTATATAAGAAAAATCAGAGATGCTATAAAAGGTTTATACATGAGAACGGTAACCCCAAGACTCAGCGAAAACTCTGCAAACATTCATCATATGAGAATGACTAAATAAATTATGCCTCTTCACACTACAACTTTGTCCATTATTAACAATGTCCTTTCAAAGATTAAAAAATCTTCATTAAAGATTTTTCATTGAAAAATGACATAGGATATAAAATTAAGTTTTAAGAAAGTTATGATATGATTCCAAATTTAAATATTCTGTTTGTATATATATATATATATACACACATACATTTTAAATATATAAGTGAATTAAAAGACTAGACAGAAAAAAAAAGTTTTTTGGAGCTACTTCTTTTTTTCCTCTTGTTTTTTATTAGGTCCACGACAAGATCTCAACCTCTAGGCAGTGAGCCATGAGTACCTAATGGATACAAAGATACAGAGTGATAAAAAAACTTAGATTTTATTCAATGTCATGGAAAGTCATGGAGGTCTTTTAAGCAGAGAGTGATACAATCTGACTTACATCACTTAAAGTTTGCGCTGGCTTTTGTGTGGAGAATGAATGAGGCTGGTGAGAGTAGAGAGGTAAGATCTGTTAGAATTGTTGTGCAGGGTTGGAGTGATTGCCTTGGAAAGACAGATTAGAGATATTTTGGGGGGATAAAAGTAACTGAATTTGTTGATGGATTGGATATGGGAGGGAGGAAAAAGGAGATAGGGATGATTCCTAGCCTTCTGACTTCCATAAGTTGATAGATGTTAATTTCATTTACTCAAGGCTGGAGTTGTTCTAGCAGAAAATAAAAAGTTTAATTTTGCAGATGGTAAGTTTGGTGTGTCTATGAGATATCAAGGGAGACGTCAAGAAGGCAGTTGAATTACATCTGGGGGCTGAATTACATCCAGATTTGCTGGCATATTGAGTGCAGCATTTTCACAGCATCATCTTTTAGGATTTGAAATAGCTCAGCTGGAATTCCATCACCTCCATGGGCTTTGTTTGTAGTAATGCTTCCTAATGCCCACTTGACTTTGCATTCCGGGATGTCTGGCTCTAGGTGAGTGATCAAACCATCGTGTTTATCTGGGTCATTAAGATCTTTTCTGTATAGTTCTCCTGTGTATTCTTGCCATGTCTTCTTAATATCTTCTGCTTCTATTAGGTCCATACCATTTCTGTCCTTTATTGTGCCCATCTTTGCCTGAAATGTTCCCTTGGTATCTCTAATTTTCTTGAAGAGATCTCTAGTCTTTCTCACTCTATTGTTTTCCTCTATTTCTTTGCAGTGATCACCGAGGAAGGCTTTTTTATCTCTCCTTGCTATTGTTTGGAACTCTGCGTTCAAATGGGTATATCTTTCCTTTTCTCCTTTGCCTTTATCTTCTCTACTTTTCTCAGCTATTTGTAAGGCCTTGTCAGACAACCATTTTACCTTTTTGCATTTCTTTTATTTTGGTGATGGTCTTGATCACTGCCTCCTGTAAAATGTCATGAATCTCTGTTCATAGTTCTTCAGGCACTCTATCAGTCTTAATCCCTTGAATCTATTTGTCACTTCCACTGTATAATTGTAAGGGATTTGATTTAAGTCATACCTGAATGGTCTAGTGGTTTTCCCTACTTTCTTCAATTTTCAGGGCATGGACTTGGATTACTGTGATATTGAATGGTTTGCCTTGGAAACAAACAGAGATCATTCTGTCATTTTTGAGATTGCATCCAAGTACTGCATTTTGGACTCTTTTGTTGACTATGATGACTATTCCATTTCTTCTAAGGGATTCTTGCCCACAGTAGTAGATATAATGGTCATCTAAGTTAAGTTCACCCATTCCAGTCCATTTTAGTTCACTGATTCCTAAAATATCAATGTTCACTCTTGCCATCTCCTCTTTGACCACTTTGAATTTGCCTTGATGCATGGACCTAACATTCCAGGTTCCTATGCAATATTGCTCTTTACAGTATTGGACTTTACTTCCGTCACTAGGGACATCCACAACTGGATGTTGTTTTTGCTTTGGCTCCATCTCTTCATTTTTTCTGGAGTTATTTCTCCATCTTCTCCAGTAGCATATTGGGCACCTACCAACCTGGGGAGTTCATCTTTCATTGTCATATATTTTTGCCTTTTCTTACTATTCATGGGGTTCTCAAGGCAAGAATACTGAAGTGGTTTGCCATTCCCTTCTCCAGCGGACCACATTATGTCAGAACGCCATGACCCGTCCGTCTTGGGTGGCCCTATACGGCAAGGCTCATAGTTTCATTGAGCTAGACAAGGCTGTGGTCCATGTGATCATTTTGGTTAGTTTTCTGTGATTGAGGTTTTCATT
Source organism: Bubalus bubalis (assembly GCF_019923935.1). Classification (NCBI taxonomy): domain Eukaryota; kingdom Metazoa; phylum Chordata; class Mammalia; order Artiodactyla; family Bovidae; genus Bubalus; species Bubalus bubalis. The sequence continues at coordinate 23,540,293 of NC_059159.1, read as the reverse complement.
CTGTCTGCCCTCTGATGGATAGGGTTAAGAGGCTTATGGAAGCTTCCTGATGGGAGAGACTGACTGAGCGGGAAACTGGGTCTTGTTCTGATGGGTGGGGCTGTGTTCAGGAAGTCTTTAATCCAATTTTCTGTTGACGGCAGGGCTGTGTTCCCTCCCTGTTGCTGGACCTGAAGCCCAACTATGGTGGAGGTAATGAAGATAATTATTACCTGGAATGCAAGAGACCCGAGTTCTATCCCTGGGTCGGGAAGATCCCCTGGAGAAGGAAATGGCAACCCACTCCAGTACTCTTGCCTGGAGAATCCCATGGAGGGAGAAGCCTGGTAGGCTACAGTCCATGGGGTAGCAAAGAGTAGGACACGACTGAGAGACATCACTTCACTTTACTTCAATGAAGATAATGGCGACCTCCTTCAAAAGGTCCCATGCATGCACTGCTGGACTCAGTGCCTCCAACCCTGAAGCAGGCCACCACTGACCCAAGCCTCTGCTGGAGACTCCTGGACACTCATGGGCATGTCTGGGTCAGTTTCTTGCGCACTGTCACAGGTTGGCTGTGCGTCTTAACCACCTCCTTGATCCCGGCCGCTTGGTTTCCCCGGGCAAACCGTGAGAGCACCATCTCAGGTATGCTGAATGTCTTCTCTGGAGAGCTGATCTCAGGTTGCGACCCTCCTGGCAGATGTCAACCATCCAGGATCTCAGGAAGAGGTGGTTAGCAGCTGGGAGCCTGCTCACAGTTTGGTGGAAGATGCCGTCTCTGGGGCTAAGAGTGTAGCAGCCTCTTGCCTTCGGAGCCTGCCTCTCTGCCTCCTGGTGGGGAGGGGCCGGTAGGCAGCCAGCTAGCTCTCTCTCTCTCTCTTTTTTTTAAATTTATTTATTTTTAAATTTTATTTTATTTTTAAACTTTACAAGATTGTATTGGTTTTGCCAAATATCGAAATGAATCCGCCACAGGTATACACGTGTTCCCCATCCTGAACCCTCCTCCCTCCTCCCTCCCCATACCATCCCTCTGGGTCGTCCCAGTGCACCAGCCCCAAGCATCCAGTATCGAACCTGGACTGGCAACTCGTTTCATATATGATATTATACGTATTTCAATGCCATTCTCCCAAATCATCCCACCCTCTCCCTCTCCCACAGAGTCCAAAAGATTGCTCTATACATCAGTGTCTCTTTTGCTGTCTCGTATACAGGGTTATTGTTACCATCTTTCTAAATTCCATATATATGCGTTAGTATACTGTATTGGTGTTTTTCTTTCTGGCTTACTTCACTCTGTATAATAGGCTCCAGTTTCATCCACCTCATTAGAACTGATTCAAATGTATTCTTTTTAATGGCTGAGTAATACTCCATTGTGTATATGTACCATAGCTTTCTTATCCATTCATCTGCTGATGGACATCTAGGTTGCTTCCATGTCCTGGCTATTATAAACAGTACTGCAAAAAATATGGAACGCTTCACGAATTTGCGTGTCATTTTTGTATTCGCTCAATCCTTTGTTCTGAGAGCAGGCCAGGCTGCGTCTTAAGCTGTTAGGTTAGAGCCTTTCACAGGAAAGTTCTCTTTTGTGCAGTTGTGGTTAGGTGTGTATTCTGTGGGTTGGTTTTTTTTTCTCTCCCGGTTATGTTGCCTTCTGAGATTCTAAAACTCCCCACAGACCCGCCTGTGAGAGGGTTTCCTACTCTAGAAACTTCTCCTCCTTCATGACTCCCTCCCCAGGACAGGTCTCCATGCCTAACTCTTTTGTTTCTCTTTTGTCTTTTATATTTTGTCCTACCCCCTTTTGAAGAGAATGGGCTGCCTTTCTGGGTGCCTGGTGTCCTCCGCCAGTGTTCAGAATTTTCTGCCATCAGATCAGATCAGATCAGTCGCTCAGCCGTGTCCGACTCTTTGCGACCCCATGAATCTCAGCCAGGCCTCCCTGTCCATCACCAACTCCCGGAGTTCACTGAGACTCACGTCCATCGAGTCAGTGATGCCATCCAGCCATCTCATCCTCTGTCGTCCCCTTCTCCTCTTGCCCCCAATCCCTCCCAGCATCAGAGTCTTTTCCAATGAGTCAACTCTTCACATGAGGTGGCCAAAGTACTGGAGTTTCAGCTTTAGCAAATGCAAATCAGCCACAAGTATACATATATCCTCTGTTGCCATTACTTTTTACTTAATAAAATGAGCATTTAACTATTACTTTATGTTATGAAAGAATATCATTCCTTTTACCTTCAGCTGCGGGTAAATGATCAAATTATGTCTTCATTCGCAAATTCCAGAGAAGTGGAGAGCTGACATAAAGTATTCAAAAACAGCTGGTTACTTGTAACATCACACAAATATTTTAGGAAAGGAAATTTCACAAATTTTTTTGATTAAACCAATACATACGTTTTTTCTTTAAAAATATTAATTTAAAATTCCTATTATAAATCGTTGTTTAGTGCAGAAAAAAGAAAAATATACACAAGTCTTCTTTCCCTCCATCCCTTAAAAATCAATTTAATCTTTCTACTTGAGGGTAACCAATAATAATACTTTGGTACATTGCCTTCCTGATGGAATCTTCCCTGGTCTGTAAATATAGATATGTATCATCTTTTTCACTAGTTACATGGTATTTCACTGTAAAGATACATCAGACATTCGTTTAACTGGTTCAGCATCACTAATTTTTTTCCAATTTTTTTATATTAAACAATCCTGCAAAGAGCACTTTGTATGTTCATCTTAGGATAAACTTTTAAAAATTTTGGTTGTAAGAGGCTATCACTTAAAATTAGGAAAAGCTTCAAGTGATAGAAAACACCAAATATAGTAGCTTAAACAAGATAGAAGTTTATTTTTCTCATATAAATAAAGTTTAGAGATAAGTAATTGGGACTGGTGTGGCAGCTCCACAAACATTTGGAACCCAGGCCCCTTCTATCTAGTTGCTCCACATCCTCAACCTGTGGCTTCCACCTCATGGCCCAAGAAGGCTTCTTGAGCTCAGGCTATCATGTTCACATTCCAGTCAGCAGGAAGAAAGAAAGGAAAGAAGGGACTTCTCCCTGACAGTTCAAAGACCCTTCCCTTGACGTGGATTTGACCAGAATTTAGTAACATGGTCAGTCCTAACTGAGAAATATCTTGGAAGACCCTGTGTCCAGCTTAAAAATAGGGGATGCTATTACTATATAAGAAGGGAAGAGCAGCTATCAGAGTACAACAACTGCTGCTGCTGCTGCTGCGTCACTTCAGTCGTGTCCAACTCTGTGCGACCCCATAGACGGCAGCCCACCAGGCTCCCCCGTCCCTGGGATTCTCCAGGCAAGAACAGTGGAGTGGGTTGCCATTTCCTTCTCCAATGCATGAGAGTGAAAAGTGAAAGTGAAGTCGCTCAGTCATGTCCTACTCTTCAAGACCCCATGGACTGCAGCCCACCAGGCTCCTCCTTCCATGGAATTTTCTAGGCAAGAGTACTGGAGTGGGGTGCCATTGCCTTCTCCGAGTACAACAACAGTCCCTGTACAAATAGTAAGCACACTTTCCACTTTTGGTACATTTTATCTTCTGGTTTCCCAACCCTTAGTAAACAGTTTTTTAATGTCCAAATTAATCTAATAGCTTAAATAAATTTCCTGTTGGTTCTTGATAGAGAAGACCACATAGTTGGCTTATATCTTTCATATTATTGAAAATAATTAAAGCTACTTCTAAATTCCCTTGTTTAGACAGTGATTTCCTTTCTAGTTCGATTTCCTTGGCGTATCCAAATCCTAGTTCATCCTTCTGGGGTATTTCTCATCCTCTTTTAATGTTGCTTTATTTGGACCCTAAGTCTGTTACCCTTTTTTTTTTGACTAAAGCCTAACTGGTTGAATTGAATTGAAACATAGTGATTTCTGTTCTTTACTTTTGAGCATTTATTTATTTAAATACAAAAAATAAAGTCCACTGACTAATTTTTTTTAAAAATTTGACCACGCCCCGTGGTGTATGGGGAGTCCCCCAACCAGGGATTGAACCTATGGCCCCTGCACTGGAAGCACAAGTCCTCACCACTAGACCACCAGAGAAGTCCCCCAGTTGATGGGTTTTTTGTTTTTTTAAAATCATTTCTTTGGTCCTCATTTTTTTTTTTTCTTTCAGAAAAGATGAGTATTTTCTTTATGTTTATTTTATTTTTAAAATTTTATTTTTATATTTAAAGACTAGTCAACTGAATCAGAAAGATTGCCAGCAAAAATAATAAGGCAAATTCATGTGCCTTGGGCACTTGAATCAGGCAGTCAGAAAAAAATATACTAAGAATAAAACCGTGTAAGGGTATATGGAACCAGAGACTATTACTTAAAGTCCTTAGACTGTAACTTGGTGATAAGATTTCATCCCACAATAGACATTGACAACAGAATGGCAAGAAATTCCTCACTTTTCAGGCAAGGACACCAAGGTCCAAAAAATGTGTCTTTCCTAAGATTTTCAACTCCAGCATCCTTCTTGTTATGAAGCCAGTTTGAGTAATTACATTTGGGTCATGTCAAATTTTGCCTGGAAAATTGAGGGCAGGAGAATAAGAGGGTGACAGGGGATGAGATGGTTGGATGGAATCACTGACTCAATGGACACGAGTTGAGAAAACTGGGAGATAGTGAAGGCCAGGGAAGCCTGGTGTGCTGCATTCCTCCAGGATGCAAAGAGTTGGACATGCCTAACAACAACAACAAAAACTCTACTATATAAAAAGAAGGGGGAAAAAAGAGGCCAAAAAAGTCTACTATAATGTGCATAGTGTTATACTATTTTAAAATGAAAAAAATGTATACATGACTATATAAAATACTGGGAGTGTAAGCTGATAGGGTAGGGGCTCCCTGGAGAAAGAGAACCAGACATCGCTTTTTGACATAAGAGAAGCCATTTTTGGCCTAAGCCATTTTGTAATCTAAGCCTGGTCTCAGTGCTCGCCTTTGAACAGGTCTCAGTAATAATGAACTTAAGGAAACAATAACAATCTGTTAGCAGGCAAGAGACGTACCAGCAGCAAAGATAACAAATCAGTTGTAAAGATTTCAGGTTCTGTTTCAAAGGTAGAGATCAGTCTGAAGCACTTTCTTGAGCTGTTTTGTAGAATTCAAACCTCCTCAGCACCAAAGCAACTGGAATCTAAGTGATGATTGTATTGACCCCTTTTGATCTCCATGGCTTTAATCAACTAAAACTTGGACTCTGTTGTCCTTTACCTCAACTCTATGCTGACTTCTCTTTTCAAGTCCCTTCAAAAATATGTATGTACGCTTGGCTTAAAACCTTGCCCAATTTTGCTGTTTGGGGAGATACTGCTTTGAGAAAGATCCTCTGAGGTGTTCTTACTTTCTGCAAGTAATAACTCCCTCCTTCCTCCAAACTTTGGCTTGGGTTTCTCTTTTGGCTCAGTACCCACTAAGACATGAACCCAGTTTTCAGGTAACAGAAGAAATGCCACTAATAATATGTCATATGTCCTGCATGCATGCTCAGTCATGTCTGACTCTTTGAGACCTGATAGGCTATAGCCCTCCAGGCTCCTCTGTTCATGGGATTCTTCAGGCAAGAATACTGGAGTAGGTTGCCATTTCCTTCTCCAGGGGATCTTCCCAAACCAGGGATCGAACCCACGTCTCCTGAGTTTTGTGCATTGGCAGGCAGATCCTTTACTACTGTGCCACCTGGGAAGCCCTACTGAGTAGTATAGTAGTTATTTTTGCATGGCAATATTAAGGGAGATTTAAGTAAGTTCTTTTTTCTTTTGTGCATTTCTGGGTTTTCCAAGCTCTTTGTATTGAGTATGTATTATTTGTTCTATTAAAAGCATTATTTAAAATATACACTGTTGCATATTACTGTAGGACAAATGGAAGAGATGGAAGAGGGTTGAAAAGTCATTTTGGATATTTTTTAATGAGGATCATCATCAACTGAAAGATATCAATAAATAAATATACTCAAATATTTAAGCCAGTTGATAGCTATCTGGGAAATCATGAGGCAGAAGAACAAATAGCACAGAAGTTAGTGAGCACTACCCCCCTTGCCCAGAATCTTTTTCCAATCTCCTTTCAAAAGGAGCCCTCCTCCAAGATTAGTTTTTAAAAAGATGTTGGGTTCTGACTTTTTTTTTTTTTGACTTTGCGACTTGTGGGATTTTAGTCTTGGCAGGGAGAACAGAGTCCTAACCACTGGACTGCCAAGGAATTCCCTGAGATTCTGATTTTATTACTTCTTAGATTGCATCAATGTCCAGGCGGCTGTACCAAGAAACCCCTAGATACTGTGGATTCAGATATGAAGGGACTGGCTGTTGGCTCCTACCCTTGGGAGCCAACTCAATCCCAACTGGCAATAAATTTTTAAAAACTGAAGTATAGTTGGTTTACAATATTGTGTTAGTTTCAGGTATATAGCCAAGTGAATTAGTTATTTTTTTCAGATTATTTTCCATTATAGGTTATTACAGGATATTGACTATAACTCACTGTGCAATACAGTAAATAAATCCTTGTTGTTTATCTATTTTATATAGATTGTGGTATATCTGTTAACCCATACTCCCAATTTATCCCTTCCTCCCTCCCCTTCTGGTAACCTTAAGTTTGTTTTCTATGTCTGGGAGTCTGTTTCTGTTTTGTAAACAACTTCATCTGTATAATTTTTTTTTATTTCACAAGTAAGTGATGTATAATATTTGTCTTGCTCTGACTTATTTCCACTTAGTATGATAATCTCTAGGCTCATCCATTTTGCTGCAAATGACATTATTTCATTCTCTTTTTTTGGGTGAGAAATATTCTATTGTATATATGTACCACATCTTCTTATGCATTTATTTATCATTGGATACTTAGGTTGCATTCATGTTTTGACTATTGTAAATAGTGCTACTATGACATGCATCTTTTTTAATTAGTCTTTTTTGGAGGGGTGGCAAACCACATGGCTTGCAGGATTTTAGTTCCCCAATCAGGGATGGAAACCATGCCCCCTGCAGTGGAAACATGGAGTCCTAACCACTGGACTGCCAGGGAATTCCTTGAATTAGAGTTTTCATCTTTTCTGAATACATGCCTGGGAAAGGGATCACTGGATCATATGGTGGCTATATTTTTAGTATTTTGAGGAGCCTCTATACTATTCTCCATATTGGCTGTACGAATTTACATTTCCACCAGCAGTACAGGAGGGTTCCCTTTTTTCCACACCTTCTCCAGCAATTATTATTTGTAGTCTTTTTGATGATAGCCATTCTGACCTGTCTGAGGTGATATCTCAACATGATTTGTTTTGCATTTCTCTAATAATTATCATTGTTGAGCACTTTTTCTTGTCCAACTAGCAATACATTTAGTCCTATATTTTATATTTCATGATTGAATTATTTAGGCTGCACTTTTAGCATTGTGTTGAGAATTCTGGAAAGTGGTTTTAATTACTTAAATAATTAAGGCCAGTGAGCCATAAATTGGGAGCAAATACTTGCAAAAGACATGTCCAATGAAGGAAATTTACCCAAAATATACTATAATCTCTTAAAATTGTAAGAAAATGAACAACCCAATTAAATGATGAGGGAAAGACCTGAACAGATAGATATACCTCACTGAAGAAGATATACAGGGACTTCTTGGTGGTCCATGATTAAGACTCTGTGCTTCCACTGCAAGGAGCACAGGTTTGATCTGATCATTGGTCCCGCATGCCATGCAGTGTGGCCAAAAAATAAAAGTATTAAAAGAGGAGGACATTCAGATGGAAAACAAGTATATAAAAGATGCCATGCATCATGTCTTCAGGGAATTGCAAATTTTAAACAACAGTGAGATCCCATTACACACCTATTGGAATGGCCAAATTCCAAAATACTGACAACACCAAATGCTGGTGAGGCTGTGGAACAAGAGGAACTGACATTTACTGTTGGCAGAAAAACAAAATGGTACAGATACTTTGGGAGACAGTTTGGCAATTTGTTACAAAACTGAACATGTTCTTACCATATGATCCAGCAGTCATACCCCTTGGTATTTACCCAAAGGAATTGAAAACTTATGTCCACACAAAAACCTGCACATGGGTGTTTATAGCAGTTTTGTTCATAACTGACAAAACTTGGAACCAACCATGTCCTTCAGTAGGTGATAGATAAATAAACTGTGGTATATCCAGACAGCGGAATATTCAGTGCTGAAAAGAAATGAGCTAGCAAGCTACTGAAAGAGATGGAGGAAATTAAAACACATATTATTAAGTGAAAGAAGCCAATCTGAAAAGGCTACATACTGTATAATTCCAACTATATGACATGTGGAAAAGGTAAAACTATGGAGAGAGTAAAAAGATTAATGGTTGCCAGGGGCTAGGGAGGAGGAGGGAATAAACAGGCAGAGCACAGAGGATTTTTAGGGCAGGGAAACTATTTATGATACCATAATATGGACAGAGGTTCATAATATTGTGCAGGAGGCAGTGACCAAAACTGTACTAAAGGAGAAGAAATGCAAGAAGACAAAGTGGTTATCTGAGGAAGCTCTACAAATAGTTGAGGAAAGAAGAGACACAAAGACAAAGAAGAAGGAGAAAGATATGCCCAACTGAATGCAGAGTTCCAGAGAATAGCAAGGAGAGATAAGAAAACCTTAAGTGAACAATGAAAAGAAAAAGAGGAAAACAATAGAATGGGAAAGACTAGAAATCTCTTCAAGAAAATTGGAGGTATCCAGGGAACATTTCATACAAGGATGGGCATGATAAAGGACGGAAATGGTAAGGACCTAAAAGAAGCAGAAGAGATTAAAAAGAGGTGGCAAGCTTACATAGAAGAACTATACAAAAAGGACTTAATGACCCCGATAACCATGATGGTGTGATCATTCACCTACAGCCAGATATCCTGGGATGTGAAGTCGAGTGGGCTTTAGAAAGCATTACTACGAACAAAGCTAGTAGAAGTGATGGAATTCCAGCGGACCTATTTCAAATCCTAAAAGATAATGCTGTTAAAGTGCTGCACTCAATGTGCCAGCAAGTTTGGAAAATTCAGCAGTGGCCACAGGACTGGAAAAAGTTGTTTTCATTCCAATCCCGAAGAAAGGCAATGCAAAGAATGTTCAAACTACTGAACTATTGCACTCATTTCACATGCTAGCAAGGTTACGCTCAAAAATCTTTTGGGCTAGGCTTCAACAGTACGTGAACCAAGAACTTCCAGATGTACAAGGTGGGTTTAGAAAAGGCTGAGGAACCAGGGATCAAATTGCCAATCTTTGCTGGATCATAGAGAAAGCAAGGGAATTCCAGAAAAACATCTGCTTCATTGATTATGCTAAAACCTTTGGCTGTGTGGATCACAACAAACTGGAAAATTCTGAAAGAGATGGGAATACCAGACCACCTTACCTGCCTCCTGAGAAACCTGCATGTGGGTCAAGAAGTAACATTTCAAACCAGACATGGAACAACAGACTGGTTAAAAATTGGGAAAGGAGTACAGCAAGGATGTATATTATCACCCTGCTTATTTAACTTCTATGCACAGTACATCATGCAAAATTCCAGCCTGGATGAATCCCAAGCTGGAATCAAGATTGCCAGGAGAAATATCAACAATCTCAGATATGCAGATGATACCACTCTATTAGCAGAAAGTGAAGAGGAACTAAAGAGTCTCTTGATGAGGGTGAAAGAGGAGAGTGAAAAATCTGGCTTAAAATTCAACATTAAAAAAAAAAAAAAGATCATGGCATCCAGTCCCATCACTTCATGGCAAATAGAAGGGGAAAAATGGAAACAGTGACAGATTTTCTTTTCTTGGGCTCCAAAATCACTGCGGACAATGACTGCAGACTTAAAATTAAAGGATGCTTGTTCTCTGGAAGGAAAGCTAGGATAAACTTAGCATATTAAAAAAAGCAGAGGCATCACTTGGCTGACAAAAGCCTGTATAGTCAAAGCTATGATTTTTCCAGTAGTCATGTATTGGATGTGACAGTTGGACCATAAAGAAGTCTAAGCGCCAAAGAATTGATACTTTCAAATTGTGGTGCTGAAAAAGACTTTTGAGAGCCCCTTGAACTGCAAAGTGATCAAACCAGTTGATCCTAAAGGAAATCAGCCCTGAATATTCTTTGGAATATTCTTTGGAGCTGAAGCTCCAATTCTTTGGCCACCTGATGCAAAGACCTGACTCATTGGAAAAGACCCTGGTGCTGGGAGAGATTGAAGGCAAAAGGAGAAGGGAGCAGCAGAGGATGAGATGGTTAGATAGCATCACTGACTCAATGGACATGAATTTGAGCAAACTCCAGAAGGTAGTGGAGGACATGGGAGCCTGGCATGCTGTAGTCCATGGAGTCACAAAGAGTCAGACACAACTTAGCAACTGAACAACAACAATACTGGATACATGTCATTCAGTTCAGTTCAGTCCAGTTCAGTCGCTCAGTCGTGTCCGACTCTGTGACCCCATGAATCGCAGCACGCCAGGCCTCCCTGTCCATCACCATCTCCCGGAGTTCACTCAAACTCACGTCCATCAAGTCAGTGATGCCATCCAGCCATCTCATCCTCTGTCCATCTCATCCTCCGTCCATCTCATCCTCCTGCCCTCAATCCCTTCCAGCATCAAAGTCTTTTCCAATGAGTCAACTCTTCGCATGAGGTGGCCAAAGTACTGGAGGTTCCGCTTCAGCATCATTCCTTCCAAAGAACACCCAAGGCTGATCTCCTTTAGAATGGACTGGTTGGATGTCCTTGCAGTCCAAGGGACTCTCAAGAGTCTTCTCCAACACCACAGTTCAAATGCATCAATTCTTCAGTGCTCAGCTTTCTTCACAGTCCAACTCTCGCATCCATACATGACCACTGGAAAAACCATAGCCTTGACTAAACGGACCTGTTGGCAAAGTAATGTCTCTGCTTTTGAATATGCAATCTAGGTTGGTCATAACTTTCCTTCCACGGAGTAAGCGTCTTTTAATTTCATGGCTGCAGTCACCATCTGCAGTGATTTTGGAGCCCAAAAAGATAAAGTCTGACACTGTTTCCACTGTTTCCCCATCTATTTCCCATGAAGTGATGGGACTAGATGCCATGATCTTCGTTTTCTGAATGTTGAGCTTTAAGCCAACTTTTTCACTCTCCTCTTTCACTTTCATCAAAAGGCTTTTGAGTTCCTCTTCACTTTCTGCCATAAGGGTGGTGCCATCTGCATATCTGAGGTTATTGATGTTTCTCCTGGCAATCTTGATTCCAGCTTGTGCTTCTTCCAGCCCAGTGTTTCTCATGATGTACTCTGCATATAAGTTAAATAAGCAGGGTGACAATATACAGCCTTGACGTACTCCTTTTCCTACATGTCATTATATGTTGTCAAAACTCTTAGAATGTTCAACACCAAAAGTGAAACCTAATGTACTTTGGACTTTGTTTTGAGTGACAATGATGTGTCTATCAAGTTTAGCAAATGTTACATTCTGGTGGGAAATGTTGATGCTGAGGGCTGTTTTGTGAGCAGAGGGTCTCAGGCGAGGGCCAGGAGGTATATTGAAAATCTCTGTACCTTCCATCCAATTTTACTGTGAACCTACTGCTGCTAAGTCACTTTAGTCGTCTCCGACTCTGTGAGACCCCATAGACGGCAGCCCACCAGGCTCTGCCATCCCTGGGATTCTCCAGGCAAGAACACTGGAGTGGGTTGCCATTTCCTTCTCCAATGCAAGAAAGTGAAAAGTGAAAGTAAAGTCACTCAGTCGTGTCTGACCCTCAGCGACCCCATGGACTGCAGCCTACCAGGCTCCTCCATCCATGGGATTTTCCAGGCAAGAGTACTGGAGTGGGGTGCCATTGCCTTCTCTGACTGTGAACCTAAAACTGCTCAAAAAAAACCCAACTCTATATATAAAAAAGTTAAGGCCAAAAATTAGTCTTTAATTCAGGAACATTTTTCCAGTTATAATTAAAAAAAAAACAAAACTAGACTTTGCAGATATAAAGCAGATTTTAAAAATAGGTATATGTATTCCAGATTATGTGTGAGTGTGTGAAAGTAGTTGAGTGTTTGTAGAAGACAAAAATTAAATATTCCAAAAATCTTTATAAGATACTTAAAGAAAAACATTTTTTCTGTTCTATTGAGTACTTCTTATCAGATCTCATAAATGCAGCCATAACAGTAATTAATAAGCTAATTTTATTTGAGTAGATTTGGGAGGACAGTCATTGCAAAACACTGGGTGTTATGGAAAAAACTGCTAAAAACTAATTTTTTTTAATTTATTTATTTTTAACTGGAGGATAATTGTTTTACAATGTTGTGTTGGGTTCTGCCATACATCAGCATGAATCAGCCATAGGTATACATATGTCCCCTCCCTCTTGAACCTCCCTCCCACCTCCCACACCATCCCACCCCTCTAAGTTGTTACAGAGCCCAGGTTTAAGTTCCCTGAGTCATACAGCAAATTTCCGTTGGCTATTTTACATATGGTAGTGTATATGTTTGGAGAAGGAAAATGTATGTTTCCACATTACCCTCTCCATTAGTCCGACTCTCTCCTTCCTCCCCCGACTCCCATGTCGAAAAGACTGTTCTCTATGTCTGTGTCTCCATTGCTGCTGCTGCTGCTGCTAGGTCACTTCAGTCATGTCTGACTCTGTGCGACCCCATAGATGGCAGCCCACCAGGCTCCCCCGTGCTACCCTGCAAATAGGTTTATCAGTACTATCTTTCTAGATTCCATATATATGTGTTAATATGTGATATTTGTTTTTATCTAGGTCTACTTCACTCTATATAATAGCCTCTAGGTTCACCCACCTCCTTTGAACTGACTTAAAGGTGTTTGTTTTTATGGCTGAGCAATATTCCATTGATATATGTACCACAGCTTCTTTATCCATTCATCTGTTGATGGACATCTAGGTTGCTTCCATGTCTTAGGTATTGGAAATTGATTTTTAGATGGTCAACTCAGATGGCTTGATTCATTTGGAATGTTTTAAAAATGGAAAACAGGACTCCCCTGCTGGCTCAGATGGTAAAGAATCTGCCAGCAATGAGATCCCTGGATTGGGAAGATCTCCTGGAGAAGGGAATGGCTACCCACTCCAGTATTCTTGCTTGGAAAATTCCATGGGCAGAGGAGACTGGCAGGCTGCAGTCCATGGGGTCACAAAGAGTCGGAGATGACTGAGCGACTTTCACTTTCACTTTTTTTCCCCCAAGAAATGCAAAATGCTAGAACTGGGAAAACTTGGAAATCTATAATTTTCATTAATTGACTGAAATTACTAAGTAAACAAGCCATAGGATCTAGAGAATTCATTGGCTACTGAAAAAGAGTGCATTTCAAGCAGAAACAGATTCTGTAATTTTTCCAGCAGGTGACAGCAGAGAGCTGTGTAAAATTTAATGTTTTCTCAAATGAGTGGAATCCTGAAGATGGGGAACTGGAAAGAGCACAGAGCACCCTCCGTTTATAGATGAAGAAATTGAGCTGCAAGAGATTATCTGACCTTCTTAAAGCAAAACTCTTCACTAGGCTATGCAAATTTCACTTATAATTACTTTATACTCAAAGCAAACACATTGATTTGATATGAAAAATATATTTCATATGAAATATTAAGTTATGATAGGAAAGCCTTTGTTTGGAGTATTTGCAGAACGCTTTCCTTTTTTGGTTAAAACTTAAAAGAAAAAAGGAAGGTCATCTGAAAGCTTTCTAAAATGGGAGGTGCAAAGAGGGAAAAAGTACAGATTTGGGAAGAAAGCCTGAATTTGAGGCTTCATCCACCTCATTTCTGTTGCATCTTGAATAACTTATTCAAGCTTTGTGTTCACTTAAAATTTTTTTCTTTTTATCTTTCAAAATTATTTTATATATTTAAACAAAGTGTACAGCAAAGTGATTTAGCTATATATATATATATATATATATATACACACACATATATCTTTTTTTCAAATTCTTTTCCCTTCTAGGTTATATATAGCTCCCTGTGCTATACTGTTCACTTTTAAATGGAATGGTAATATGTATACCATGGGGTTGTTGTAAGTTTAAATGAGATCACACTTGTAATGTACTGGGCTCATATGTAGCAAACACTCAACAAACATTTCTTTCTTTTTCTACCCACTCTGGGGCACACAGAGGTGGAGAAGCTGGGTATGTATGTTAATGGGGGCTGCCAGATAAAATATAAGACACCCAGTTGAATTTTATGATTTCAGATAAGTAATTTTTTAGTATGAGTCCATCTCATGAAAAATTTGGGACATGGTTACACTGAAAAGGTGTAACCTTTTCATTTTTGCATGGGACATACTCATACTAAAAATTACTTGGTTATCTGAAATTAAAATTTAACTGGGTTTCCTGTATTTTTCCTTGCTAAACCTGTATCATAAATTTTAAAGGCTCCTGATTTATTACAAAATGAAGAAACACCAAAGCAGTGTTATACAATTAATTGTAAATTTTAACAAATTTACATTTAATAAATTAGAATGCTGAATCAAGAAATATATCGTATTTTTTATAAATTCTCATCAGAAGATAACAGTGGGACTTGGCCTGCTACTGGGACACACTTCAAGTTACGTAACAAATGTCTTTTTTTTTTTTTTAATTTTATTTTTAAACTTTACATAATTGTATTAGTTTTGCCAAATATCAAAATGAATCCGCCACAGGTATACATGTGTTCCCCATCCTGAACCCTCCTCCCTCCTCCCTCCCCATTCCATCCCTCTGGGTCGTCCCAGTGCACCAGCCCCAAGCATCCAGTATCATGCATCGAACCTGACTGGCAACTCGTTTCATACATGATATTTTACATGTTTCAATGCCATTCTCCCAAATCTTCCCACCCTCTCCCTCTCTCACAGAGTCCATAAGACTGTTCTATACATCAGTGTCTCTTTTGCTGTCTCGCACACAGGGTTATTGTTACCATCTTTCTAAATTTCATACATATGCATTAGTATACTGTATTGGTGTTTTTCTTTCTGGCTTACTTCACTCTGTATAATAGGCTCCAGTTTCATCCACCTCATTAGAACTGATTCAAATGTATTCTTTTTAATGGCTGAGTAATACTCCATTGTGTGTATGTACCACAGTTTTCTTATCCATTCATCTGCTGATGGACATCTAGGTTGCTTCCATGTCCTGGCTATTATAAACAGTGCTGCGATGAACATTGGGGTACATGTGTCTCTTTCCCTTCTGGTTTCCTAACAAATGTCTTTTAAAACTCTTGTTTGTGTGCCTTTGTGACTGTATTGTAATCTTATTTGGAGATGAAGTCAAAGATCTAAATTTGGGGTTCCTTGAAACTGTAAAGGCTCTGCCAAGCAGCCTTCTGGTCCCCCATAATACGCCCACTTAGTTTCCAATATAATAGTAGAGATATTTGGTACTTTATCCTGGAAAAAGGTTTCCTTTGTCAAATATGACAGGATCTTTTATATGGTTGTATTTTATGTATTGTTCCTTTGTTGATGTTGGGAAAAAGGCAGAGAAAGCTAATGGAATGAATGCAGCCAAGGGACATAGTGGCCCAGTTTCTACCCTGTAAGGAACTGGAGGAGCCATAGCAAAACTTTAATACCCCAGAGGAAGGCACATTCTCCTTTTAACCACTTGCATAAAAGAGAGTTATGGTTTACTATGTACTAACGCTGTCTGTTCATCACATCACAAGTACTTCTTCAGACGGCTGTGATCGTCTCATGGCACCACGAAGGTAGTAGGATAGAAGTAGCCTAGCCCAGTCTACGGAGAAGGCCCTGGCACCCCACTCCAGTACTCTTGCCTGGAAAATCCCATGGACGGAGGGGCCTGGTAGGCTGCAGTCCATGGGGTCGCTAGGAGTCAGACACGACTGAGCGGCTTCACTTTCACTTTTCACTTTCATGCATTGGAGAAGGAAATGGCAACCCACTCCAGTGTTCTTGCCCAGTGAATCCCAGGGACGGGGAGCCTGGTGAGCTGCCATCTATGGGGTCGCACAGAGTCGGATACAACTGAAGCGACTTAGCAGCAGCAGCAGCCCAGTCTAATGAAGTGGTTGGCCTCAGTGTTTGACGCTGTGCCAGATTTACAAATAAAGCCAAACCTCTAAAATATATACTGTTAGGGATCTTTTTAAAAATTACATTTATTAAATACAGAATAAATTAAAAAGAATATTTGAAAAATATGTGTAAGAAAAAAGAATCATGAGATAATAGTCTCCTGTGTATATCTCACCTCTCCAATTTTAGGGGAAAAAAAACAAAAAACAAAAACCATCATGACCAGTGACGTCCCCTAGGGTCCCCCCTTCCAGATCCTTTTCCTTCCCTCTCCTCCCTTCCCCTCTTCCCTCTCACCATTGTTTTGAATTTGTGTTTATAAATTCTCCTGTTTTTCATGATAGTTTTGCCATATACATTTATATTCCTGATATTTATATGTATACATGTGTTTAAATTTTTAAGAGAAATATGGCATGCATACAGTATTAGGCATGAAAATACAGTCTCTTAGTTTAAAAAACAGCAATGAATACCTATGAATCTGTTACCAGGCCAAGAGGGACCATTGTCAAGACCCTACTTCTCTTTGATTTTATCTCCTTTCTTCATCCTAGAGATGAATATTAATCTGGAGCTTTGAATTAATATTCACCACTTTTTGTTGTCAAGGCTATGGTCTCTCTGGTAGTCATGTACAATTGTGAGAGCTGGACAATAAAGAAGGCAGAGCACCAAAGAATTGAACTTTTCGAACTGTGGTGCTGGATAAGATTCTTAAGAATACCTTGGAAAGCAAGGAGATGAAACCAGTCAATCTTAAAGGCAATCAGTCCTGAATTCTCTTTGGAAGGACGCTGAAGCTCCAATACTTTGGTCACCTGATGTGAACAGCTGAATCATTGGAAAAGACATTGATGCTGCGAAAGATTGAAGGCAGAAGGAGAAGAGGGTGACAGAGGATGAGATAGTTGGATCGCATTACCGATTTAATGGACATGAACTTGGGCAAACTCCGGAAGCTGGTGAGGGTTAGGGAAGCCTGGCATGCTGCAGTCCATGGGGTCTCAAAGTGTAGGACACGACGTGGGGACTTAACAACTTTTATTGTGGCAAAATATACATGATATTTACCATTTTAACTATGTGTAATATACAAGTGCAGTGACCTTGCGTCCCTTCATGTTGTGCCACCATCACCACCATCCAGCTCCAGAATTTTTTTTTTATTTTCCCAACTGAAACTCTGTACTCATTAATACTAACCCTTCATTCCCTCCTCCCCACAGATCCTGGCAGCCATGAATTTATGAATTGCACTACTTTAGCTCCTTATATACATGGAATCATATCAATACATTATTAATCCTTTATTTAATCTGAAGTCTTTGAGCACCATACATGTTGTAACATGTGTCAGAATATCCTTCCTTTTAAAAAGAGGCTTAAATTTGAGATAGGCCCAGAACCTGGGACCATTTACTGCAATACTGCTGTGCTTGCACCTGGACACAGCTCTTCTCAAGCAATAAAATACAAAGAAACGCCATGGGACTAAAAATGACTGCGTGCTTGCGCAGGTGGGACAAATTCTGGACAAAAGATACGAGAGACTAAAAGACCCAGCTGCCACTTTTGAGGAGCCTGGAGCAAAATCAGGGGGTCTGGAGCAAAAATGGGGTACTGAGTATGTCCTCTGCACACAATACCACCTAAGGGGTGGACAAAACACCTCCTTCAGCCTGAGTCCTGGACACACCCTTACCCTCACCCTATATAAGGAACAAGCTTGCCCACCCAGCCCCGCCCCACCCCATCCCCGCCCCACCCCCTGCCCCCCACCCCCACCATCCACCCGGGAGCAAGCAAAGGAGACTGTTCTCGCAGAGGCCCCAGTAAGGCCTTGCCTGAATTTCTTGTCGGGTCTCTAGTCAATTTCTATTTTTCTATTGATTGGGGAAAGCCAAGAAGTCTGGTCAGTAATAAATTCATCTGTGGAATGGGACTGCCATAAATCTAAAAGTTTTATTTGAGGACACCTGATGCTTTTATTAATGCAAATCTTGCAGTCTATGAACATAATAAAGCCCTCTGTTTATTTTAGTATTCTTAATGGCACCCCACTCCAGTACTCTAGCCTGGAAAATCCCATGGACAGAGGAGCCTGGTAGGCTGCAGTCCATGGGGTCGAGAAGAGTCAGACACGACTGAGCGACTTCACTTTCACTTTTCACTTTCCTGCATTGGAGAAGGAAATGGCAACCCACTCCAGTGTTCTTGCCTGGAGAATCTCAGGGACGGCAGAGCCTGGTGGGCTTCTGTCTATGGGGTCGCACAGAGTCGGACACGACTGAAGTGACTTAGCAGCAATATCTCTTAACAAAGATTTATAATTTTTCCCCATAGAGATTTGGCACATGTTTTGTTAGATTTATTCCTAGGTACTTCATTATTTTTAACCTTATTATAAATGATATCTCTTTAAAAGTATAATTTCTTTTAGAGGCTGGTGTATAGAAGCGCTCTTGATATTCATTTATTGGTTTTGTTTCTAATACAATTGCTTGCTAAATTCTCTTATTAAATCTACAAATATACATGTACATCCTTTAAGATTTTCATTGTAAAAACTCATATCATTTGCAAATAATAATAGGTTTGTTTCTTTCAGTCCAATTTTTGTACCTGCTGCTACTCTGATGGTCTTTCAATGCAGTCTTGGAAATCAGCCATTCTTGTTTCCAGTCTTAAAAAGGAAATGTTTATACATCACCATTATGTTTGCTAATAGTTTTTCTTTTTTAAATCATTAACATATGTTCAATTTTTTCAAAAACTTTTTTCGCTTATTCAGTTAACGTGGTACATTTCATTACTTGGTTTTCCTTTTTCATTACTTTGCATTATGAAAATTTTCCAATGTACATAAAAGTTGGAAGGATGGTACAGTGAACATATGTATACCTATGACTTAGGCATAAAAATCATGAAAACTTTACTATTTTTGCTTTATCTCTGTATCATCTAGGCTTCCCTGGTGGCTCAGATGGTAAAGAATTTACTTACAATGCAGGAAACCTGGATTCAATTCCTGGGTGGAGAAGATCCCCTGGAGAAGGAAATGGCAACCCACTCCAGTATTCTTGCCTGGAGAGAGAAGCCTAGTGGGCTACAGTCCATGGGATTGCACAGAGTCAGACATGACTGAGCAACTAACGTATGTCTCATATATGTAATACACATGTCTATATATATATTTTTGGAATAGGCTGTATGTATTTTTTAACTTTTATAACTTTGAGTCCACACATTTAATTATCTATCTATTTTTGGTTTCACCTCTCAGCTTGTGGGATCTTAGTTCCCCAATCAGAGATCAAACCCAGGTCCTAGGCAGTGGGAGTACGGAGTCCTAAACACTGGACTGCCAAGGAATTCCCTGTATCCTTTTTCTTAACTATTTAAAGATAATCTGCAAATATCATGACACACCACCCATAAAATACTTCAGCATACAGCTCCTAAATATAAAGGACATTTTCCTATTAAAACACAATAAATGATCACACCTAGGAGAATGAATAATTAATTGACTTCTTAATATTCAGTCTACAAGATATTCCTGGGGGTAAATCCAATTTGAGAAAAGCATATTATTCTTTTAAACTCTGATGAATTCAATTTGCTAATAGTTTACTTATGGTATTTGCATCTATGTTTGTGAGTGAACTTGGCATGTGATTTTCCTTTCTGTGCTACTCTTGTAATGTTTTACAATGTTGCTTTGACATTGTTTTTAATTTAATTTAATCAATTAAATTTAAATTAATTTAATGTGTCCATTAACTTGAGCTTGGTAATTGTTCTATTCAAA
This sequence comes from Bubalus bubalis, assembly GCF_019923935.1. NCBI lineage: Eukaryota > Metazoa > Chordata > Mammalia > Artiodactyla > Bovidae > Bubalus > Bubalus bubalis. The sequence continues at coordinate 23,520,371 of NC_059159.1, read as the reverse complement.
TTTCATAAATCCTTACTGAGTTTGCTTGGTTTGGTTACCTGCTTGGTTTCTTGATCACTTGAGGATATTACTGTCTCTTGTTATGATGACTGTTCAGCCCCATCTTTGAGTCTGCCAGTTTTTGTAGTATATTTTTCATCATTATGTAGTGAACTTTTCATATCTAATAATATTTTTGGCTTTCAAGTACATTTTATCTGTTACTTATGTAGTTTTGTCAACTTTCTTTTACTTAGTATTTGCTTAGTGTGTCTTTTCCATTCTTTTGATTTCAGCCTTTCTGTATCCTTATACTCTAGATGGGTTTTTTAAAAAGTATATAAAGCTGGTTTTTTACTGCTCTGACAAGCTTTTAACTGAAGCGTCTATTACATTATACTTACCGCAATTACTGATATACTTTTTTTTTAGTTGTCTATTTGGGTCCTCTTTTTATGATTATTTTTTCTCTTCTCTCTCAAGTTTGTTTTGATTGCTAACTTGTTATCACTACATTTCTATTAGTTTAGAAGCTAAATATTTTATTCCGAGACTTTAAGTGGTTTGATCTAAAACTTTATTATGAGGACTTAACTCATCAAAGTCCAAAGTAAATCATTACTCTTTTGCCTTTTCCAAACACTGTGAGAGAACCTTAAAACACTTTAATTCCAATCACCCACCTTCTGACTTATATGTTACTGGGCTGTGTATTTCGGCTCTACCTTAGTTGAGTTTTTTTTCTTCTGTAAAGTTTTTATTATGCACAGAGCAGGGAGGGTACTCAGTCTCTTGGCAACTGCTTCCCTCGTGGTGGCCAGGACATTGCTCAGTTCTCTTGCTTTCCTCTTGGCGCAGATATGTGTCCCTAACATTTTCTGGATGAACTTGAGGGCCTGCTTGTCCTTGGAGACCTTGAACTGTTCTGTGGCATGTTGCTCATTAAGCGCAAAGCTGAACCCTTCTTGGATCACATCCTGAGAGAACTCTGTAGTGTGCTTGATGAGGTGCCCAAGGCCACAGCTGTGTCTTGGTTGCATCATGACCTTGGTCCCCTTCTGGCCCTTGTTAAGCCCATGGTGACATGGGGTAGCAGGGAGCGGTGGCTGGACCTATACTGCAGGCCCTGGGGCCAGATGACCACAGATATCCTCTTTTTGGTTTTTTTATGTCTTAGAAACTTACTATAGTTTTACGTAGTCAACTGCTTAGATAAAATAGATGATCAATATTTGATTAATTATTTTACCACTTACCACTGTATACTCCTTTTTATTTGTTTAATATTCCTTCTTTTCTAGACTTTGTTCTTTATAGATTTTCAGTGGGCATGAAAATCTAGGTTGATTGTAATTTCCTCTCAACACATTGAAGATATTTTTCCATTATCTTCTTACCTTTATTGTTGTGGTTAAGAAGCTGGCTATCAATCTAATGTCGCAGCTTTGAAGTTATCTGTCTTTTCTCTCTGCTTTTATGATCTGGTCTGTCTTTGGTGTTCTGCAATTTATTATGATGTGTTGGATTGCAAATCTCCTTTCTTTCTTTCTTTCTTTCTTTGGTTACCATAGTCTTAGTTGAGGCACATGGGATCTATTTCCCTGACCAAGATTTGAACCTAGGCCCCCTGCATTGGGAGCATGGAGTCTTAACCACTGGACCACCAGGGAAGTCCCTGCAAACCTCCTTTTATTTCTATTAGAAATTCACTGGAGGGATGTCTCTGGTTGTCCAGTGGCTAAGACTCCAGGCTCCCAAAACCAATGCAGGGAGCCTGGGTTTCATCACTTGGGGAACTAGATCCCTCATGTCATAAATAAGAGTTCACATGCTGTAACTAAGAGAAAATGCAACCAAATAAATAAATAAATAAAAATATTTTAAAAAAGAAATTCATTGGGCTTCTTGAATCTGAGTATTCTTTCATATTTCATTTTTTTGTCTCACTGAATTTCTTCAGGTGTTTTCTAGTTCAATAATTCTCTCTTCAGTGTGTCTAATATCCTATTCTGTCCACTGTTTTAATTTTTAATTATTATATTTTTTCATTTCCAGAATTTAATTGTTTAAAACTTCTTAATCATTTTTGTAGCTCTTCTTGTTTACTTATATTATTTCTTTTTAAGTCTTAAAAGCTCTTAAATAGGTTTTTAATATTATGTTTCTGATCATTCCTATAGCTAAAGTTTTTATAAATCTGATTCTGCTTCCTGTATTACTGCATTTCATATCTGGTGATAATTTCCTTGGGTTTTGTGATTTTTTTTAATTATTTTTAAAAAATTTTATTGAAGTATAGTTGATTTACAATGTTGTGTTAATTTCTGCTGTACAGCCGAGTGACTCAGTTATTTATATATACATATATTCTTACAAATAGCTGTGAAAAAAAGAGAAGTGAAAAGCAAAGGAGAAAAGGAAAGATATAAGCATCTGAATGCAGAGTCCCAAAGAATAGCAAGGAGAGATAAGAAAGCCTTCCTCAGAGATCAATGAAAAAAATAGAGGAAAACAACAGAATGGGAAAGACTAGCGATCTCTTCAAGAAAATTAGAGATACCAAGGGAACATTTCATGCAAAGATGGGCTCGATAAAGGACAGAAGTGGTATGGACCTAACAGAAGCAGAAGATATTAAGAAGAGGTGGCAAGAATACACAGAAGAACTGTACAAAAAAGAGCTTCATGACCCAGATAATCACGATGGTGTGATCACTCATCTAGAGCCAGACATCCTGGAATGTGAAGTCAAGTGGGCCTTAGGAAGCATCACTATGAACAAAGCTAGTGGAGGTGATGGAATTCCAGTTGAGCTATTTCAAATCCTGAAAGATGATGCTGTGAAAGTGCTGCACTCAATATGCCAGCAAATTTGGAAAACTCAGCAGTGGCCACAGGACTGGAAAAGGTCAGTTTTCATTCCAATCCCAAAGAAAGGCAATGCCAAAGAATGCTCAAACTACCACACAATTGCACTCATCTTACACGCTAGTAAAGTAATGCTCAAAATTCTCCAAGCCAGCTTCAGCAATATGTGAACCATGAACTTCCTGATGTTCAAACTGGTTTTAGAAAAGGCAGAGGAACCAGAGATCAAATTGCCAACATCCGCTGGATCATGGAAAAAGCAAGAGAGTTCCAGAAACACATCTATTTCTGCTTTATTGACTATGCCAAAGCCTTTGACTGTGTGGATCACAATAAACGGTGGAAAATTCTGAAAGAGATGGGAATACCAGACCACCTGAACCTGCCTCTTGAGAAACCTATATGCAGGTCAGGAAGCACAGTTAGAACTGGACATGGAACAATAGACTGGTTCCAAATAGGAAAAGGAGTATGTCAAGGCTGTATATTGTCACCCTGCTTATTTAACTTATATGCAGAGTACATCATGAGAAACGCTGGACTGGAAGAAGCAGAAGCTGGAATCAAGATTGCCAGGAGAAATATCAATAATCTCAGATATGCAGATGACACCACCCTTATGGAAGAAAGTAAAGAGGAACTCAAAAGCCTCTTGATGAAAGTGAAAGAGGAGAGTGAAAAAGTTGGCTTAAAGCTCAACATTCAGAAAATGAAGATCATGGCATCTAGTCCCATCACTTCATGGGAAATAGATGGGGAAACAGTGGAAACAGTGTCAGACTTTATCTTTTTGGGCTCCAAAATCACTGCAGATGGTGACTGCAGCCATGAAATTAAAAGACACTTACTCCTTGGAAGGAAAGTTATGATCAACCTAGATAGCATATTGAAAAGCAGAGACATTACCTTGCCAACAAAGGTCCGTCTAGTCAAGGCTATGGTTTTTCCAGTGGTCATGTATGGATGTGAGAGTTGGACTGTGAAGAAAGCTGAGCACTGAAGAATTGATGCATTTGAACTGTGGTGTTGGAGAAGACTCTTGAGTCCTTTGGACTGCAAGGAGATCCAACCAGTCCATTCTAAAGGAGATCAGCCCTGGGTGTTCTTTGGAAGAAATGATGCTGAAGCTGAAATTCCAGTACTTTGGCCATCTCATGCAAAGAGCTGACTCATTGGAAAAGACTCTGATGCTGGGAGGGATTGGGGGCAGGAGGAGAAGGGGATGACAGAGGATGAGATGGCTGGATGGCATCACCGACTCGATGGACATGAGTTTGAGTGAACTCCGGGAGCTGGTGATGGACAGGGAGGCCTGGCGTGCTGCAATTCATGTGGTTGCAAAGAGTCGGACACGACTGAGTGACTGAACTGAACTGAACTGATATTCTTTTTCATATTCTTTTCCATTATGGCTTATCACAAGATGTTGAATATAGTTTCCTGTGCTATACAGTAGGACCTTATTGTTTGTGGGTTTTATGATTTTTGACTGTGATTTAATATTTCTTAAAATTTTACCTGTGGGAATTTTGTAGGGCCAAGGATAAAGGTGGGTTCACCTAAGAGGCTTTGTATTTGCTCTTTCAGCACTTAGGATCACTTTGCATTACATTTTCTGCTAGAGGCTTTTCAGACCATCCAACTAATACAAATCTGTGCTGCAGATTTGTGTTAGGGCTAGCCTTTAGTTATACATTTTCCAGAGTTTGTTTCATTTTCCTGTGGTATCAAGAATCAAGGCAGCTCATTCTGGTTGCAGATCTTCCAGATGGAAAGATTAGATGTATTTCTGGATTAGCCTAACAATGAAAGTGTAGACTTTAAGTGCCTCACCTACATGAGGGGGTATAAATTAGAATCTCCACCTTAGGCAGACCCGGGGCTCTGTCTTATTCCTTGATCTCCTTGAAGTCTCAAAAACTGAGAGCTACATGGTTTGATAATTTCTCCGCTTATCTCTCAGGGCTCCTACCACCACTTGGTTTTGGCTGAATATTCGTTATTTTTATTAATGAATTTAGAAGGTATTTTTAGTATTTTATCCAAAATTTTTAGTTTTCAGCAGGGGAATTAGGATATCTGGGTTTATGATATCATCTTAAAATCAAATTGGGTCTTGAACCCAGCCAAAACCCTGACTGGGACTTGGACTATGTTCTTTTAATTAGAATCACTCATCTGGTGTCTGGACTTACTGAGACTCAAATTCTTTGTGTCTCCATGCAGAAGGAAGTCAGCAAGAGGCACAGTAATAGGCAAGAAATAGATTTATTACTGTAAGATGCTTGTGAGAGATGCAAGAGAGCAGGGGAGAGGGTACTGCCCTGAGGATTAAGTGGGCTACAATTTTATAATCAAAGGAAAGTGGAGGAGGGCAAAAAGACCGCCTTCTTCACATAGATGTCAGGCTTACACCACCAGCTCCTCCTTCATGTTGGGCAGGAGAGTTTCTAACCATATGAGGTCAAACTAGGATTATCATAGTGCTTATTCAAACCAACAGAAGAGTGGTAACATTTTTCTTTCACTTAATGACCTGGGGCACATCTCATTCTTTTACTTCTGGCTTTATAGTTAAGTCTGCTTTGTTCCCGGAGAAGGCAATGGCACCCCACTCCAGTACTCTTGCCTAGAAAATCCCATGGACGGAGGAGCCTGGTAGGCTGCAGTCCATGGGGTCGCTGAGGGTCGGACATGACTGAGCGACTTCACTTTCACTTTTCATTTTCGTGCATTGGAGAAGGAAATGGCAACCCACTCCACTGTTCTTGCCTGGAGAATCCCAGGGATGGGGCAGCCTGGTGGGCTGCCGTCTATGAGGTCGCATAGAGTCGGACACGACTGAGGGGACTTAGCAGCTGCTTTGTTCCACAGTGTTCCAATAGCTTTCTTGAACGATCATTAACTTATAGTCATCTCCAAGCATTTCCTAGGTTTCCTTCTCTATCCACAGTCCCCTACTGGGACCTCTGCAACTACCTGTTTAGCTATCCCGTTCTGTCCCCATCAATCTGAAATGGAAGTCTGCATCATTTATTTTTCAATCATATTCATAAAATTTCTTTAGAAAATACTTAGGCTTTTAAGTGCATTGCCTTTATGTGCCAAACCTTTTTTCCATCCCTTTATGTTATTCTTTCCTTTCAATACTCTGCCTTTAAGCATGACACATACTCATTGAATTTTAGCATGTGAAACTGATATCTTTGGCTGATGAAGAATTATGTAATGTTAGGCAGAGAAAAAGATTTCAAGGGCAGCTGAGGTCTGCAATGTTCATGCAGTTTTGGGTCATTTTTGCCTCTTGTTTTCTCTTATGGTTTAAACTTCAATTTTTAAATACTTCTAAATAGCCTTGTTTATTTTCCTCCTTAACATTTCTGGTAAACAGAACAGCTTAATGTTTATCAAAGGAATATTTTTAAGGACAGCATGAGCATGGTCTCCATTTTCAGCATGTTTGGTTTTGAAGCACATAATAGAAGCATTTTCTGAGCATCCGATTCTCCACATTTTATCAAATAACAAGCTTTATTTTCTATGAGTGCTCTGATTATTGCAGCAAGAGCAAGAAAAGACAGCAGAGAGGAGAGGAGATGGACTCTTCTCTCTCTTCTATTTCTCAACTCAAAGGGGCCTTTCTTTTTCTCACTTTCCTTTTATTTGCTAAAACCTCTCACCAGCTTGGAGGAAGCCATCCTCCATCCTTCAGAAAGGGAACAAAAATGGTACTGCTCTCACTTTCAGGAGCATCCTCCAGGTGACCTGCTTAGATCCCAGTGCTTTCTGGGACATTATTTTCTTCTTTTTTTGCTCTCCTGTCTCTCTGGCTTCTCCTCACCGATTTCTCAGCTCTTTTCTTTTACCTATTCCTTAAATGCCAGTGCTCATCAAGGCTGTGCGAGAGATCATTTTCTCTCTATCCAAACACTCGCCCCCACCCCTGGCTCCCTCCACTACCCTATATTGATGATTCACAAAGATAGATCTCCAGGTCAGCCTCGCCATGAGCTCCAGATCCCCATACCCAACTACCTACTGGATACCCCCTCCTGGATGGCCTGGGGTCTTCTCAACCCAGTATGTCCCAAACTTATTTTTATTTTCTAAAACAATTTCATTTATTTATATTTTTGGCTGTGCTGGGTCTTCATAGCTTTACATGGGCTTTCTCTAGATGCAGCAAGCAGGAGCTTGTCTTCGTTGCGGTTCGCCAGCTTCTCATTGTGGTGGTTTCTCTTGTTGAGGAGCACAGGCCCTAGAGTTCGCAGGCTTCAGCGGTTGTAGCTCACAGGCTTAATTGCTCCAAGGCATGTGGAATCTTCTGGAACCAGGAACAAACCTATGTCCCCTGCATTGGCAGGCAGATTCTTGTCCACTGCACCATCAGGGAAGTTCCCAAACTCATTTTTCTGCTCAGCTGTCCACCTCCACTAGTATCCATTGCTAACTTCCTGCTTCTGTTTCAGCCAGAATCTGGCAATAATTCTACATCACTCTGTATCCTTTTTTCCTTATCTCCTTCGTCCTCTAAGGCTGAACAATTCTTTCTTCATATACATAATTGTAGTAATAGTAGTTTAATCGCTAAGTCGTGTCCAACTCTTGCGACCCCATGGACAGTAGCCTGCCAGGCTCCTCTGTCCATGGGATTCTCCAGGCAAGAATACTGGAGTGGTTTGCCATTTCCTTCTCCAATAAACATAATTAATACCAAATAATATGATATGATATTATTCATTCTCTATTCCATTACCAATGCTACTGCCCTATTCAGCCTGGCCCTTATCCTTTCTTGCTTAGGCATCTGCCCTCCACTCTGCCTCCAGGGGTCCTCCAGAGTAAAGGTTCTAGAATATAAATCTGAGGATATTGTTCTCTTGCTTAAAATCCTTCACTGGGGCACTTACCTTCAGAACACATTAGAATCCCTCAGGGTAGCAAATTCCCCTACTTCTATCCTGGCACTTGCCTCTCCTGGCCACACCTGCCCTTGTGTGTGGGCAGACTGAATAACTCGCAGTTCCCAAAGGCCCCAGGCCAGTGTGCTTTGCTGGGAATGCTTTTCTCCTTCTCACTTCTCAGCCAGCTCATTTCTGTTTATCCTTCCAGACTCAGCTCAGCATCACCTCCCTTTGAAAACCTCCCTTGACACATAATTCCTCTCCCTTCCTCCGCCTGAATTAGCACCTCTGCTGAGCACTTCTATGTCTTAGAGCCTCTTGGTCTATAGCATGGGGCTCACTCTACTGGGTTGTAAGCTTCTTGTGGGTAGGAGCTATTTCCTACTCTGTTTGGGATCTTTGGCACCTACCAGGAGCTGGGCATTTTAATCAGTGAGTGTCTCTTGATTGACTTCTTGTTCCCAAGTTCTTCTGTGTATTATCTGTGTGACTTTGAATGAGTCTTTTAACCTCCTTATATTTTAGTAGAAATAATAATAATATGCCTATCACAAGGATTAAATGAGAAGGCATTGCAATGAGAAACCCATGCACCACAACGAAGAGAGCCCCTGCTCTCTTCAACTAGAAAAAGCTTATTTTTGTGTATAGTGTGACCGAGTGTTTTAACTTCAATAATTTACATATGACTGTCTAGCTTTCGCAACGCCACTTGACGAAGAGACTGTCTTTTCTCCATTGTATTATATATTCTTGCCTCCTTTGTTGAAGATTAATTGACCGTCTATGTGTGGCTTTATTCTGGGCTCTCTATTCTGTTCCATTGATTCATGTGTCTGTTTTTGTGCCAATACCATGCTTGTTTGATTACTGAAGGTTTGTAGTGTCATGTGAAGTCTGGGAGGGTGATGCCTCTAGGTTTGTTTTTTTCCCCTGAGGATTGCACTGGCAATCCTAGGTCTTTTATGGTTCCATATACATTTTAGATGATTTTTTCTAGTTATGTGAAAAATGCCATGCGTAATTTGATAGGAATCACATTAAATCTGTAGATTGCTTTGGGTAGTATGGCCATTTTAATTATACTGATTCTTCCAATCCAAGAGCATGATATATATTTCCATTTCTTTAAATCTTCAGTTTCCTTTATCAGTGTTTATATTTCTCAGTATATGTCTTTCACCTCCTCAGTCAGGCTTATTTCTAAGTATTATTTTTTAATGTGATTTAAAAAGGAATATTTTCTTTACTTTCCCTTTCTGATATTTCATTTTTAGTGTAAATAAATGCAACAGATTTCTGTATGTTAATCTTGTATACGGCTACCTTGCTGAATTTGTTTAACAGTTCTACTAGTTTTTGTGTGGAGGCTCATGTAACAGTCTATGGGACAATGCTGGTTTCAAATAATGATCAGTCGTCATGTTTTAGATGCCTAACTAAATGCTAAGCGCTTTATGTGCATTCCCTTATTTGATCTTTCTATCATCTCCACAATGTTATTGTTATTCTGTTTTACAGATGAGGAAGCCATAGCTTAAAGGAGCTATATATAACTATGATAAAAGGGTAAGTTAAAAATAAATGTATCACAATGGAAAGTGTCCACAATAAATTGGTTTTTTGACCATACTGGATCTTAGCTCACCAACCAAGGATTGAACCTGTGCCTCTTGCATTGGAAGTGCAAAGTTTTAACCACTGGACTGCCAAGGAAGTCTCTAAATTTTTTTTTTTTTTTAAGCAATGATCATCCATTATCAGAAAAATAAAATATACCTATATCACTTATTTTAAATTAAGACATTAAGTGACTTGCTTGCGGCTGTTCTACTAACCACAGGGCCAACACTTGAATCCTGGGCCTGTGATGATTCCAGCTTCATGCTCTTATCCCCACGAGGAGCCATAGAGATAAAAAGGCTTTGGAGGGCATAGGACCTAAGCTACCACACATGACAGGTCTTCTTTCTGCAATATTCTTGGAAAGTGGCCAGCTAGCCCCTGCTTGAATACCTATAGTAATGGAGAGTTCGTTACCTTCCTAGGCAGCATGCCCCATTGTTGACTACTTAGGAATCTGTTCACCCTCAATTCTGTCCTTAAGTTTGGAATGCTCTTAGTGGAGGTGGCCCCCTTGAGCTAGACTGAAAGGATAGGCTGGTTTGCACTGGTCTCTAAGGAGAGTCCAGCACGTTCCCCACTGCTTCACGGGTGGGAGCCCTCATCTGCCTCCACCCCTGCTCCCACCTCCCAGACCCAGCACTTCCTGTGGACTGACTCAGGTAAACCTTACCAACTCAGTGTAGGCTGCCTCCCTCGTAGGGCTGCGGGGCCACAGCTGCTGCAAATGCCTGAATTTCCATTCACGGTAAAGCCTCCCTCCGCTGAAAGGATAATCAACTCCCTGCTCCACTGACAGGTTCTCATTGGGTGAGGGCTGAATGCTGGGTCTTTGGAAAGACACCAGAAAAGGCAAGAGAAGTAACAATAGCAAAGATGATATATCATATCTCTGTATTTAATTATCTTCAGTGGACAAAAGAATGCAGGAACTCTACCTGTTATCAGGCAAGAGAAGTAACAATAGCAAAGATGATGTATCAGTTGTAAAGACTCCCACTCCTTTTTCCAATGGTAAAGATTAGCCTGAGGTGCTCAACCATTGGAACTGGATCAACTGGAAACTAGGGGACGATGTGACCTTTTCTGACCTTTGTAACTTCAATCAACTAAAGCTTATACACTACCTACAGCCCAAGCTCCTTCATGAATAGGCATATATCCTTCAGTCAGTTCAGTTCAGTCGCTCAGTCAGTTCAGTTCAGTCACTCAGTCATGTCCAACTTTTTGGGACCCCATGGACTGCAGCATGCCAGGCTTCCCTGTCCATCACCAACTCCCGGAGCTTGCTCAAACTCATGTCCATCAAGTCAGTGATGCCACCCAACCATCTCATCCTCTGTCATCCCATTCTCCTCCCACCTTCAGTCTTTCCCAGCATCAGGGTCTTTTCCAATGAGTTAGTTCCTCTCATCAGGTGGCCAAAGTATTGGAGTTTCAGCTTCAGTATCAGTCCTTCCAATGAATATTGAGGACTTATTTCCTTTAAGATGGACTGATTTGATCTCCTTGCTGTCCAAAGGACTCTCAAGAGTCTCCTCCAACACCACAGTTCAAAAGCATCAATTCTTCAGTGCTCAACTTTCTTTATGGTCCAACTCTCACATCCATATATGACTATTGGAAAAACCAAAGCTTCGACTATATGGACCTTTGTTGGTAAAGTAATATCTCTGCTTTTTAATATGCTGTTGAGGTTGGTCATAGCTTTTCTTCCAAGGAGCAAGCGTCTTTTAATTTCATGGCTGCAGCCACCATCTGCAGTGATTTTGGAGCCCAAGAAAATAGTCTGTCACTGTTTCCATTGTTTCCCCACCTATTCACCATGAAGTAATGGGACCAGATGCCATGATCTTAGTTTTTTGAATGTTGAATTTTAAGTCAGCTGTTTCACTCTCCTCTTTCACTTTCATCAAGAGGCTCTTTAGTTCTTCTTCACTTTCTGACATAAGGGTGGTGTAATCTGCATATCTGAGGTTACTAATATTTCTCCTGGCAATCTTGATTCCAGCTTGGGATGCATCCAGGCTGGCATTTCACATGATGTACTCTGCATATAAGTTAAATAAGCAAGGTGACAGTATACAGCCTTGACATACTCCTTGCCCAATTTGGAACCAGTCTGTTGTTCCATGTCTGGTTCTAACTGTTGCTTCTTGACCTGCATACAGATTTCTTAGGAGGCAGGTCAGGTGGCCTGGTATTCCCATCTCTTTAAGAATTTTCCACAGTTTGCTGTTGTCCACACAGTCAAAGGCTTTAGTAGAGTCAATGAAGCAGATGTTTTTTCTGGAATTCTCTTGTTTTTTCTATGATCCAACAGTTATTGGCCATTTAATCTCTGGTTCCTCTGTCTTTTCTAAACCCAGCTTGAACATCTGGAAGTTCTACGTTCATGTACTATTGAAGTCTAGCTTGGAGAATTTTGAGCATTGCTTTGCTAGCTTGTGAGATGAGTGCCATTGTGCCGTAGTTTGAACATTCTTTGGCATTGCCTCTCTTTGGGATTGAAATGAAAACTGACCTTTTCAAATCCTGTGGCCACTGCTGAGTTTTCCAGATTTGCTGGCATATTGACTGCAGCACTTTTACAGTGTCATCTTTTAGGATTTGAAATAGCTCATTTGGAATTCCATCACCTCCACTAGCTTTGTTTGTAGTGATGCTTCCCAAGGCCCACTTGACTTCGCATTCCAGGATGTCTGGCTATAGGTGAGTGATCACACCATCGTGGGTATCTGGGTCATTAAGATCTTTTTGTATAGTTCTTCTGTGTATTCTTGCCACCTCTTCTTAATCTCTTCTGCTTCTGCTAGGTCCATACCGTTTCTCTCCTTTATTGTGTCCATCTTTGCCTGAAATGTTCCCTTGGTATCTCTAATTTTATTGAAGAGATCTCTAGTCTTTCCCACTCTATTGTTTTCCTCTGTTTCTTTGCATTGATCACTTAGGAAGGCTTTCTTATCTCTCCTTGCTATTCTTTGGAATGTTGCATTCAAATGGATATATCCTTCCTTTTCTCCTTTGCTTTTCACTTCTCTTCTTTTCTCAGCTATTTGTATCCTTAGCTCACAACTTCCCTAATTTTGCTGTTTAGAGAGACACTGCTTTGGGAAAGATCCTTGGTGTTCTTACTTTCTGCAAGTAATAAATCCCTCCTCCTGTTCTTTGGCTTGCTTGTGTCTTTTGGCTTGACACCCACCTGAGGCAAACCCAGATTTCAGGTAACAACCCTGTCTTTTCCCACTGACAGGCTTCTCCCTTGTTGTCTTAGTTCTACTAGTGGTCTTCCCATTCTCTCCTCCCTCCTAGAGTCCTTGCTCTTGCTTTCCTCCCACATCCAGTCACTTGCCAAGGTTTTTAGATGCTCCTGCTGAAATACTGTGGCTCCCCTACCTAACCATTTCTACTACAGACACCCCTTCAGAAAGATCTCAGTACTTGAGCCCTAAACTGTCTTCATAGCTTATCACAAGTGTGACTTTTTCCTTTCTTCCTTCCCTTCTTCCCTATCTTCCTCTTTTTTCTTTCTTGTAACAATATTTGTTGAGCACCTACTATGTGCCAGGCGCTAATAATTTTATTGAATACCTACTAATGTCAGGTACGAGGGAAACAAAAAACTAACAGTGCAGACCCATTCCTCAAGATGTTTAGAGCAAGTGTTAGGGAAAACACTGATTGAAACTGCCTGCTCTGGCCAGGCATTGTAGTAACCATTTGCATGAGTTATTCTATGACAGGAGGTCCCAGTAAAGAACTAACAAGCCATTACCAACTGGAAAAATTGGGGAAGGTCAAAAGGAGACACCAGTCTATATATCCTACCTACCTCCCAGAGTCCTTCTGGCTGGGATCCATCTTGGTTGAGCCATGCGCATGCCACCAGGAAGAACCCTGAGTCAGAATGATTGGCCAGACAACCCAGAAACTAACACCATTACCATAAAATCTGGACTGTGATATGTGGCAGAGTAGTCCTCCTGGGTTCCCTTATCTTGCTGCTCTTTCCCCAGGCACCCCTTCTCAATAAATTCTCTTGCTTTGTCAGCTCATGTGTTTCCTCAGACAATTCATTTCTGAATGTTGAACAAGAGCCCACTCTCAGGCCCTGGAAAGAGTCCTCCTTCCTGCAATACAAGTAGAAGGCTTATTTCAAGAGGACTACTTCCCAGTGGGGGTAAGTAAGCAGATAATCACAAAGAGGCTAGACCCTAGGCCTTCTTTCTAACTGGTCTCCTGGCTTCCATTTATTTCCTCCATTCCAATCCATGTCGCTTGCTCTGCCCGACTGACATTCCTAACATACAGTGACAGTTCTGCCCGGTCCCTTCATTAGCTCTTCATTGCTAATGTAAGTCCTCAACATGTTCTTATGGTGTTCACAAAGTGCCCCAGCCCGCTTCTCCACATACACCTGCATGGTTCGCCCCATCTTGCCCTTCACTGCAGCTCATCCACCAGTTGGAATATCCTGCCTCTGCCTTTCTTCTTATAGTTACCTCTCCTGTCACCTCTATCTGTAAAAACCTTAACAATAGGTCTATTTGCACTCCCAACCCTAGAAGGTATAACTCTTTCCTCCAATAGAGCTTCAAACCACCTTATCATCTTCACGTTACTCAGAAAATGGATGGTTTGATGAGCAAACACATCTGTTGGAGATGCAGAGAGCTGCAGCATCACTCTGCCTTCTGGGGGTTAACAAGCAAACCCTGAGAGCCAGCAGCAGCAGCAGCTAGGGTTCCACGGGAGAGGCAGCAGTCCAGAGCAGTCAGGGGCACCTTGGAGTCACGGAGTAAGAATGCAGATGGAACCAAAGCCAGCTACACTCAGTAAGGGCCATCGCCAGTGTCATGATGAGGAGAGCACAGTGTGTGGCCTCTAGAATCTATGGCTTGGGGCATGTACAGCGAACTGCACCAAGTCCTGCGAAGCAATCTGTTTGCACCTCCCCCACCAAAGTTTTCCGTTTCCCTCAGTCGCGCATAAGTGCTATCGCCTTTCAACTCCCTGGACATGTTATTTTTACATCTGCTGTGCCAGTTGGTATGTTCCACTTTGTTGATCTTTTTATTTGTATATTTGTCTTATTACTAAGTAATTTGCAGACGTGAATACAGAGAAATGTCTTGCATTGTAGCAAAAGCCAGGAACTATATTCTTCGTACCCTCTACGGTGACTCATAGGGTGACTTCTATGAATGTGTACATTCTCAAGAAATGCTGCTGATTGATGGATTCAGCCCCTGAAGGGATTATATAGACTCCTTTCCATAATACTGCAGCGCAGAAGGAATTCTGAACCAAATGGAAATTTGTTCTTAAAAAATGTGTATTTACGTATTTGGCTGTGCCAGGTTTTAGTGGCGGCATGCCGGGTCTAGTTCCCTGACCAGGGATCGAACCTGGCCCCCCTGCATTAGGAGAGCAGAGTCTTAGCTACTGGATCACCAAGGAAGTTTCTAAATGGAAATTTGAACAGAAAAAATCAGATTGAAATTTTTAAAAATCACGCATTTGGTTCCAGACACATAAGGAAGGAAGCCCCTAGCTCAGTGTCTGACATATGGTAGGTGTGCCAAGTTGATGTTAATGTTATTCCATGGGCACATGACAGCCAACAAGGTAACAAGTTGTGAGACAGTGTAGCTGGAGAGAACTGGTTAGGTAATATTTTCCAGCAGATAAATGTTACTCAGGGGTAACTGGCAGGAATGTTATCCACGGGGCCTGGTGGCCAAGTCCCCATGATGTTGGACTGCCAGATGGGCATTCCTGGACTTAGCAGATAATGACTATATCCTCCCCACATTATGTGGAAAGGTCAGATGCAGCCAGAGAATGCTTCATTCCCCTCTGGAGGTAATGGAAATTTTGCATATTTGGGGGGACTTTCTCATTATTGTGTCATTATTATGAGGAGGTCAAGAGCACAGATTTTGAGCATCCCTCTCCAGTAGAGACACAGGCTGAACTATTTACAGATAAAATGGTACAACTTAAGTTTGCTTCAAAATAACCCAATAAAGGAGCACAGGTGGACGTAGAGCTGCCACAAGATGGCCCTGTGTTAATGGTCATTATAACTTGGTGAGGGGTATATGGAAGTTCACAGTACTAGTTTCTGGTGGTTTTATGTATGTTAGAAATTTTCCATAATAAACGTTTTGTTTTGTTATGTTTTGTTTAATTTTATTTATTTTTTTAAAGCGCAGATTTTTAGCCCAGGACAGATCTAGGTTCAAATCCCTTCCTGCTATTTTTTTGGCTGGGCAATCTTTCATTTAATGCTTCTGAGTCCAGTCTCCAATTCCTAAAACATTTGTAAGAATAATTCCAGGCTCACAAATTTGTTGCAAGTACATAAAGCCTAGAACATGGTTGGCAATCAGTAATGCTACTATGAGTTTCCTTGAGCCTAACCCTCTAGTTATACCAACTCTTAGGAACAACCTGTAATCATGGTATGGTTGCAAGCAGATGGCTGGCCCACTGTCTTGACCGCAGAGTCCGTCACAGCTTTGGCAGATGGAATGGAACTGGGGATCAAATTATAGGTTTCAGACCCTTTACTAAAACTCCTGGGGGGCATTTCTTTTACAGCATTTTTATTCTTTATAAATTTTTCAAAACTGAAGCATAGTTGATTTGAAATATTATATGAGTTTCAGATGTGCAGTGTAGTAGTTTATTATTCTTTGATGTTGAAAATGGCCATGAGAGGAGAGAAGAGGCGGTGGGAGGGGTTTGATGATGCCACTTTTCTTGGCTGTCAGTGTTCCTGGGTTCACAGCTCTGCTGTCACTAGGAGGGGTCAGACTGGGAAAGCAGACCCTGAGATGTACACGGTCAAAGTTGAGGGAGGTCCCGTCTGCAGATCCTTCCTTCCAGGACAGTTGCCTGTCCTCCCTTTCATCTGTTCACAGGCAGCTAGCATTTCACAGGTTGTCCAGGGACTTGGGGTTCTGTACACCTGGGCACATTTTCAGGCTCCGGCTGGCAAGGCAGCCCCATCCATTTTGTAGAGGAGCCTGTGCTGGAAGAAGAAAAGTGAGATCACAGGGAATTCATTAGCATCCCAGATTCTGCTGCTTTCCTCTCTACAGGTCCTCCCCCACCAACCCCCACACCGCCTAATCTTTATCCCAGCAATTTCCCTTTAAAGTGGCTGAGGGAATCTGTCAAAGCTGGGCCAAGAACTTGCCTTTTCTGGTGTCTTTTCTAAAGACCCAGCATTCAGCCCTCACCCAATGAGAGCCTGTCAGTGGAGCAGGGAGTTGATTATCCTTTCAGCGGAGGGAGCTTTACCGTGAATGGAAATTCAGGCATTTGCAGCAGCTGTGGCCCCGCAGCCCCACGAGGGAGGCAGCCTACGCTGAGTTGGTAAGGTTTACCTGAGTCAGTCCACAGGAAGTGCTGGGTCTGGGAGGTGGGAGCAGGGGTGGAGGCAGATGAGGGCTCCCATCCCCGTGAAGCAGTGGGGAACGTGCTGGACTCTCCTTAGAGACCAGTGCAAACCAGCCTATCCTTTCAGTCTAGCTCAAGGGGGCCACCTCCACTAAGAGCATTCCAAACTTAAGGACAGAATTGAGGATGAACAGATTCCTAAGTAGTCAACAATGGGGCATGCTGCCTAGGAAGGTAACAAACTCTCCATTACTATAGGTATTCAAGCAGGGGCTAGCTGGCCACTTTCCAAGAGTATTGCAGAAAGAGGACCTGTCATGTGTGGTAGTTTAGGTCCTATGCCCTCCAAAGCCTTTTATCTCTATGGCTCCTCGTGGGGATAAGAGTCATCACAGGCCCAGGATTCAAGTGTTGGCCCTGTGGTTAGTAGAACAGCCGCAAGCAAGTCACTTAATGTCTTAATTTAAAATAAGTGATATAGGTATATTTTATTTTTCTGATAATGATGATAATTGTTAAAAAAAAAAATTTTTTTTTAGAGACTTCCCTGGCAGTCCAGTGGTTAAGACTTGGCATTTTTAATGCAAGAAGCACAGTTTGATCCTTGGGTGGGGAACTAAGATCCAGCATGGCCAAAAACCAATTTATTGTGGACATTTTTCATTGTAATACATTTAGTTTTAACTTATCCTTTTCTCATAGTTATATACTTTACTCCTTTAAGCCACGGCTTTCTCATTTGTAAAATAGAATAACAAATAAAATTGTGGAGATGATTAAATAAGAGAATTCACATAAAGTGCTTAGCATTTAGTTAGGCATCTAAAACATGACAACTGATCATTATTCAAAACCAGCATTGTCCCATAGACTGTTATGTGAGCCTCCACACAAAAACTAGTAGAACTGATAAAAAAAATTCAGCAAGGTGACAAGATTAACATACAGAAATCTGTTGCATTTATTTATACTAACAATGAAATATCAGAAAGGGAAAGCAAAAAAAAAATTATTTTAAAATCACATTAAAAAGAATAAAATACTTAGGAATAAGCCTGACCAAGGAGGTGAAAGACTTACACACTGAGAACTATAAAACACTGATAAAGGAAACTGAAGATGATTTACAGAAATGGAAATATATACCATGCTCTTAGGCTGCATTGGAGAAGTCAATAGCATCCCACTCCAGTACTCGTTGCCTGGAAAATCCCATGGATGAAGGAGCTTGGTGGGCTGCAGTCCATGGGGTCGCTAAGAGTCGGACACGACTGAGCAACTTCACTTTCACTTTTCACTTTCACGCATTGGAGAAGGAAATGGCAACCCACTCCAGTGTTCTTGCCTGGAGAATCCCAGGGATGGGGGAGTCTGGTGGGCTGCCGTCTATGGGGTCGCACGGGGTCGCACAGAGTCGGACACGACTGAAGTGACTTACCTTCCTACCTTCCTAGGCTGCATATACCATGCTCTTAGATTGGAATAATCCATATCATTAAAATAGCTGTACTATCCAAAGCAATCTATAGATTTAATGTGATTCCTTTCAAATTACCCATGACATTTTTCACAGAACTAGAATAAATAATCCTAAAATGTATATGGAACCATAAAAGACCTAGAATTGCCAAAGCAGTGCTGAGGAAAAAAAAAAACAAAGCTGGAGGCATAACACTTCTAGACTTCAGATGATGCAACAAAGCTACAGTGACCATACAAGCATGGTATTGGCACAAAAACAGACATATGAATCAATGGAACAGAACAGAGAGCCCAGAAATAAAGCCACACACAGATGGTCAATTAATCTTCAACAAAGGAGGCAAGAATATATCATACAATGGAGAAAAGACAGTCTCTTCATCAAGTGGTGTTGGAAAAGCTGGACAGCCATCTGTAAATCAAAGAAGTTAAAACACTTTATCACACTATATACAAAAATAAATCTCAAAATGGCTTAAAGACTCAAATATAGACAGGACACCATAAAACTCCTAGAAGAGAACATAGGCAAAGCATTATCTGACATGATTTGTAGCAATGTTTTCTTGGGTCATTCTCTCAAGGCAATAGAAATAAAAGCAAAAATAAACAAATGGGATTTGGGCATATATCCAGATGGATCTCTAAGTCAAAAAGATACAGGTACCTCAGTGTTTATAGTAGCATTATTTACAACAGCCAAGACATGAAATCTAAATGTTTACTGAGATATTTAGATAAAGAAGATGTGATACACACACACACAGTGGAATACTACTCAGCCATAAAAAGAATGAAATAGTGCCATTTGCAGCAATGTGCGTGGACCTAGAAATTATCATAATAAGTGAAGTAAGTCAGAGAGAAAGACAAATATGTTATCACTTACATGTGGAATCTAAAATATGACACAAAAGAACTTATTTATAGAACAGAAATAGACTCACAGAGATAGAGAACAAACTTACAGTTACCTAAGGTGAAAGACGGGGGAGGGATAAATTAGGAGTTGGGATTAGTAGATACAAATGGCTATAAATAAATATATATGTGTATATATACATATACATACATATGTATGTATATATACAACATATATACAGACTATATAAAAAGACTATATATAAAGACTTTGTTTTCTTGGGCTCCAATATCACTGCAGATGGTGGTGACTGCAGCCATGAAATTAAAAGACACTTGCTTCTTGGAAGAAAAGCTATGAGAAACCTAGACAGCATATTAAAAAGCAGAGACATCACTTTGCCAGCAAAGGTCTACATAGTCAAAGCTATGGCTTTTCCCGTAGTCATGTATGGATGTGACAAAGTGAAAGTTGCTCAGCTGTGTCCGACTCTTTGCGACCCCATGGACTCTATAGTCCATGGAGTTCTCCAGGCCAGAATATTGGAGTGGGTAGCCTTTCCCTTCTCCAGGGGATCTTCTCAACCCAGGGATCAAACCCAGGTTTCCACATTGCAGGCGGATTCTTTACCAACTGAGCCACCAGGGAAGCCCATGGATGTGAGAGTTGGACCATAAAGAAGGCTGAGTCCCAGAGAATTGATGCTTTGGAATTACGGTGTGGAGAAGACTCTTGAGAGTCCCTTGGACAGCAAGGAGATCCAACCAGTCAATTCTAAAGGAAATCAACCCTGAATATTCACTGGAAGGACTGATGCTGAAGCTGAAGTCCCAATACTTTGGGTACCTGATGCAAAGAGCCAACTCATTGGAAAAGACCCTGATGCTGGGAAAGGTTGAGGGCAGGAGGAGAAGGGGACAACAGAGGATGAGATGATTGGATGGCATCACTGACTCAATGGACATGAGTTTGAGCAAACTCCAGGAGATGGTGAAGGACAGGGAAACCTGCCATGCTGCCAAAAGAGTCAGGTATGACTGAGTGACTGAACAACAACAACGTATATAAAGTAGACAACCAACAAGGCCCTACTGTATAGCATTATATTCACTATCTTGTAACAACCTATAATGGAAAAGAATGAAAAAGAATATGCATTGTATGTATAAGTGAATCACTTTGCTGTACACCAGAAACTAACAACACTGTAAATCAACTATACTTAATTGGGGTTCCCTGGTGGCTCAGACAGTAAAGAATGCAGGAGACCTGGGTTCTTAAATTAAAAAAAAGAAAATATAATGAACATCTCATATGTAATTTAAAATTTTCTAGAAGCCACATTAAAAAAGCAAAATTGATTTTACTAATTCATTTAACCCAACATATACAGAACATTATAATGTTAACATGTAATCAAGATAAAAATTATTAATGTGATATGTTTACAATAATTTTTTTGGTACTAAAAATTTTGGTAAATTTTTAAAAATCGAGAGTTCAGATTGAATCAGCTACATTTTAAGTTCTCAGTAGTCACATGTAGCTAGTGGCTATCATACTGAACAGGCAACTCCAAGTCTTCCATCTGGGGGTTCTCCTGATGGCTCAGTATAAAGAATATGTCTGCCAATGCAGGAGACATGGGTTCCATCCCTGGTCTGGGAAGGTCCCTCGTCCCGTGGACCAACTACACCCACAATTCAGTTCAGTTCAGTTCAGTCACTTAGTTGTGTCCAACTCTTTGAGGCCCCATGGACTGCAGCACACCAGGCTTCCCTGTCCATCACCAACTCCCAGAGCTTGTTCAAACTCGTGTCCATCGAGTCAATGATGCCATCCAACCATCTCATCCTCTGTCGTCCCCTTCAATCTTGCCCAGCATCAGGGTCTTTTCCAGTGAGTCAGTTCTTTGCATCAGGTGGCCAAAGTATTGGAGCTTCAGCTTCAACATCAGTCCTTCCAATGAATATTCAGGATTGACTTCCTTTAGGATTGACTGATTTGATCTCCTTGCAGTCTGAGGGACTCTCAAGAGTCTTCTCCAACAGCACAGTTCAAAAGTATCAGTTCGTCCATGTTCAGCTTTCTTTATGGTCCCACTTTCACATCCATACATGACTACTGGAAAAACCACAGCTTTGACTATATGGACCTTTTATTGGCAAAGTGATGTCTCTGTTTTTTAATATGCTGCCTAGGTTGGTCATAGCTTTTCTTCCAAGGAGCAAGCATCTTTTAATTTCTTGGCTGCAACTATAGAGCCTGTGCTCTAGAGCCCATGAGCCGCAACTGCTGAGCCCACGTGCCACAACAGGAAAAGCCACTGCAATGAGAAACCCGTGCACCGCAATTAGAGAATAGCCCCTGTTCACCGCAACTAGAGAAAAGTCTGAGCAATGAAGACCCAGGACAGCCAAATAAAATAGAAATGAATATTTAAAAAATTATTTTAAATCTTCCGTCTTATTTCTCCTTTGAGCTACTGTAACTCTGAGAGTTTAGTCTGCTTACCAATTTGAAAGAAAGTGAAAGTCGCTCAGTCGTGTCCAACTCTTTGCGACCCCATGGACTATACAATCCATGGAGTTCTCCAGGCCAGAATACTGGAGTAGGTAGCCCTTCCCTTCTCCAGGGAATCTTCCCAACCCAGGGATCAAACCCAGGTGTCCCGCATTGCAGGCGGATTCTTTACCAACTGAGCCACCAGGGAAGCTTACCAATTTAGGCCATAAATACAAATTAGATTGTATTGTTTTCTGTCTTGAAGCATCTCATCTTCTCTCTGATGGACTCTACAGTGAGTACCATGAAGGCAACTAGCTCCTGTATTCTCTCTCTCTTTTTTTTTTTGGTAGGGGGTGATATGCCACGAAGCTTGCAGGCTCTTAGTTCCCCAACTAGGGTATAATTTGGGCTCTGGTGGTGAGAGTACTGAGTCCTAACCACTGGACTGCCAAGGAACTCCCTATATTTTGTATTTCTAAACTCCTGTTTTACTGGGCTCAGGTTGATGCCTAAAAAGTGCACTTTGATTGGTATCCTTAGGAATTCAACAGTAAGTGAAGTCACTGGCTTCTTTTCTACTTTCTGGCCGAAATGCCTAAGAGATGCTTAGTATTGCCTGGACCATGAATGATACTCCATAAACATTAGCTGTCATTGGTAAATTATTAATGGTGGAGGTGAAGCTCTAATGTGGTTTTCCTTTCAGAGGCAGTGGGACCTGGGAAAATCATTCAGTGTTCTGAGCTTCGGTTTCTTTTATCCTTAGTAGGAGATGCGGGTTTCCACCCTGCCAATCTCAAAGGAGAACTACGATGCTCAGATGAGATACCATACTGAGAAAGAGTTTTGAGAGCCCAGAAGGTCTGTCAATATCACCTATGATTATACTAGTACTGAACTCGGCATCTTGCTTGGTGTTGGGCTGGGAGTAAGGACAGGATCAGATTTCCCTGGTGGCTCAGACGGTAAGGCGTCTGCCTACACGCGGGGGACCCTGGTTCGATCCCTGGGTGGGGAAGATCCTCTGGAGAAGGAAAGGGCAACCCATTTCAGTACTGTTGCCTGGAAAAGGCCATGGACGGAGGAGCCTGGTAGGCCACAGTCCATGGGGTCGCAAAGAGTCTGACACAACTGAGCGACTTCGCTTCAAGGACAGGATCGGGGTTCAGATGGTCCTCGAGGCATATGACTTGAACGAGTGAAAGTATTTTGAAAGCTGTAAAGCCCTAAGGGAGCTTTTTATTATGAGTGAGCGTGGAGGCAGGAGAGGGAGCCCCCTTTATGCCAAACTGGTGAGGAGCTTTGTTTTACTAGAGCATAGGGAAATACAAGTGCTGTGAGAGCCGCATTCATTTAGGTTCTTGTAATTGCAGGTTGTCAGATCTACAGCCTGTAAAGAAGGAACACATGGAACTAACAGAAAGCACTGTGGTAGATATTTCTTTAACTATCAGCTCCAAGTAAAAGAACCAGGAGAAACCTTAGAAAAGGCTCATGGGAGCTTTTATGCTTCTCTGAGCCCTGAGAGGCATAACGACTCCCTCAAAGGGACTTTTCAATAAATCTTCATAAACACAGGAAAGGGGATATTCCTTTGTAGCCTTTTGGTGTTTAACTCTGATCCCCTAGGGCCATGAACCCTTCCATGCCTCCCACTCTGCTTGGGTGTTTCTACCGCAAAAAGCGATTTTACCCAGAAATTGAGAATCAGATTACAAAGACCGGGCCTGGAAGGAGTTTGTTCCAGAAACGCCTCTGGCACTTTGCTCTGCATTTTGTGTTCTTTTCTAGTGCAGCGGGCTGCCTGTGAGTCCTGTACTTGGGTGCAGAGGACTGAGAGCTTATTTGTGCCTTTTCTCCCAAGTAACCAGAAACTGGCAGACTCAGCCCTGGGTCCTATATGAGTGGGAAGTGCTTCTGTGTCCAATGACCTGTTGTCCTGATTCTGGGATTGCCGGGGACTTCGACATCTCCCCTCATGAAGGAGAGGAAGCTAGTAATCAGAGGAATGAGGATTCTAAATTTGGGTTTTCTGGTTGTTCTGTGGACCTGAAGGAGAGCCACATCTGGGCTTATCTTGGCCTCACTTTGAAAAAACACTAAAGGCTTTTCACTCTTTTCCATCAAAATATCCATGATTTCCTAGTGAGGAAGAGTTTCTGGTTAAGAGGAATTCCTCTCCTTCTACATGCATCTTTTTTACAAATATGCAAAGTATTTGCACTTATTGCAAATAAGTGCAAATATGCACTTATTGTGGGTGCTTTATTAGTTAAATGTTTTTAAAAAGAAATTGCAACAATTAATCTGATTTACGTTGAAAAGGAAATAGAAAAGCTAAAAAAGAAAAGAAAAGGAGATGGAAAAGCCAGCCCAGTGCCTCATCCAGTCTACTTAAAAAAAAGTCAGCCTTGAGTACTGAGACCTTCCTTCAAAATTATTCACTGAGGGAAGTTTCTAAGGTTTGATTTCTGCAATATTCCTTTCTCATATTCCCCTTTTTCCCTTAAAGGACATGAAAATGAGCTTTTGAATATAATTATAGAAAGCTTAGAATGACGAGTTTCAATGCCTGTTTCCTTGAAAGAAACCAGAGCCACCTTGTTACATGGGTGTCTGTTGATGTCTGTCCCCATCTCCGGGGAAAGTGGGAGGCAGTCTGAGATGGATGCTTTCTGAGCAGATTAACCAGCAGAGCATTTCTTTCTGTAGCAGTGATGCTCAGACATACAGACAGCAAGAAGCACCAGAAAATCCATCCACTGCCCTGGATAATAGGTGGTGTTGCATTCAGTAACTAACAAGTGAAAAAGAAGCCAAGACTTTTGGAGCATTGGGTGCTATGCTTGGCTCCAAACACTGAAATGTTTAACCCTCACAAAGCCTGAGGAGGCAGGTGCTATTTTACATATATATATATATATATATGTTGTTCAGTCAGTAAGTCATGTCCTACTCTCTGCAACCCTGTGGACTGCAGCATGCCAGGCTTCCCTGTCCTTTGCTGTCTCCCAGAGTTTGCGCAAATTCATGTCCTTTGGGTCGGTGATTCTATGAAACCATCTCATCCTCTAGGGGCTTCCCTCATAGCTCAATTGGTAAAGAATATGCCTGCAATGCAGGAGACCCCAGTTTGATTCCTGGGTCAGGAAGATCCCCTGGAGAAGGGGTAGGCTACCCACTCCAGTATTCTTGGGCTTCCCTTGTGGCTCAACTGGTAAAGAATCCACCTGCAATGCGGGAAACCTGGGTTTGATCCCTGGGTTGGGAAGATCTTCTGGAGAAGGGGAAGGCTACCCACTCCAGTATTCTGGCCTGGAGAATTTCATGGACTATAGTCACATGGTCACAAAGAGCTGGACATGACTGAGTGACTTTCACTTTCATTTTCATCTCATCCTCTGCCACCCTCTTCTCCTTTTGCCTTCAATCTTTCCCAATATCAGAGTCTTCATGGACCAGAGCCTTGTCATGGCAAAGGGGTTTATGTAAATTAATGAAGCCTCATAAGGCATGCTGTACAGGGCCACCCAAGACAGATAGGTCATAGTGAAGAGTTCTGACAAAATGCAGCCCCCTGGAGAAGGAAATGGCAATTCATTCCAGTATTCTTGCCTGGGAAATCCCATGGACAGAGGAGCCTGGTGGGTTATAGTCTGTAGGGTTGCAAAAGTCAGGCACAACTTAGCAACTAAACCACCAAGAGGCTCTTTAGTTCCTCTTCACTCTGCCATTAGAGTGGTATCATCTGCGTATCTGAGGTTGTTGATATTTCTCCCAGCAGTCTTGATTCCGGCTTGGGATTCATCCAGCCTGACATTTCACATGATGTACTCTGCATAGAAGTTAAATAAACAGGGTGACAATATACAGTCTTGTCCTACTCCTTTCCCAATTTTGAACCAGTTAGTTGTTCCATGTAAGGTTCTAACTGTTGCTTCTTGACCCACATACAGGTTTCTCAGAAGACAGATAAGGTGGTCTGCTCTAAATATATATATGTATTTATTAATTTGGCTTCACTGAGTCTTAGTTGTGGCATGTGGGATCTTCAGTCTTCACTGTGGCACATGGGACACTTTTTTTAGTTGTGGAGTGCAGGATATTTTGTTGAGGCATGTGGGATCCAGTTCCCTGCTGCTGCTGCCACTAAGTCACTTCAGTCGTGTCCGACTCTGTGCGACCCCATAGACGGGAGCCAGGGATCAAACCTGGGCCTCCTACGCTGGGAGCATAGAGTCTCATCCATGGGACCACCAGGGAAGTCCATGGTGCTGCTCTTTTCATCTCTTCCATTTAACCAAAGCAGCAGGTATGCAGGGACATTGAGCAACTTTGTGAGGTCACAGAGGTGGTATGTGGCATCACCAGGATTCAGCTCAGGCCTGGTAGCATCAGAGCCACTTAGCCTCCACACATGCTGGAGAACCAGCAGGGGCAGCTCTCTCACTTCCTGTGTGGTCTTGGGTGTGACTCTTGACTTTCCTGAAGCTTCAGTTTTCCATCTATGAAACTCAGGGATTGAGGGACTGGACAAGAGAGTCATTTTTACAATCTGGGCTCTTACAAATGAGAAAACATCAGGTAAGAGTCTCTTAGATGTGTGGCCCAAGGATGGGAAGGGCACCCCAAGAGGGTTCATTTCTACAGGGCAAAAGACTAGCCACCCCGTCTGTGGGGTCTCAGAGATTTAAAACTTCCACTTGAAACTAGGCAATGGTGCTTCTTCTCACCCAATTTCACTTCCTGGCTGGGAAATGAGTCTTCTGTGGAGGACAGGGTCCACGGTGCCTTTGATAGAGGATGGGTCAAAGTGTTAAGGGTAGGAGAGTGGGCGTACCTTGGCCTCAGGAATCAAAGCTGAGGGCCAAAGGCCAACTGACTTCTAGTTACCCTTGCCAAGTTCTAGATAGCTTGCCTGAGTGACCTCATTGGTGACCCTGAGCAAATTCCCTCATGCTCTGACCCTCAGGGGCCTCCTAGGTAAAGTAGATATAGCAGTAGCATTGGCCCATAGGTGATGATACAAATAACTCTCATAAAACCCTGCCTGGAACACAGTACTGAGCAAACGTGAGATGTCACCTGTGTGATCATCATCTCAAAAGTAAATAGATCAGGGTCTTGGTAAGTAAGCTTTGCTTATGCCTGGTTTTGTTGGGTTGGTTCCTCCTTCACAGTGAGGGAGGGCTGAGTGCTTGTCTCTGGAGGCAGAAGGAATTGTGAGCACAGAGGGCTTGGGGAGAAGAGCTCTGTATGGTCGGGCTACTCAAGATGGCCATTCTCTTGCTCTCTGCACATCTTCTGCCCGACCAGTGTCTGCTTCACCTCTATCTTACCCACACAACTGACCTTTCTATGTGCTTGCCCCTGGCCCTAGCGAGTCATCATTCTTGTCAAAGGGCCAATGAGGAGCATGTCCCACTACTGGTTTCTGTGGTAACTAATGAGCCCACCTGATGTCAATCCCCTTATAACTGGTAAACTCCCCTTCCCCTTGGGAAGTAGTGAAGCGTACCACCATGTCCTGCCCACTGCCATCTGCTGCACACAGTAGGGTGTCACCCCAGGACCTTGCTTCAGACATGTAAGCTCCCCATTCATGAAACCATTGATAACTCTGATGCTGACTCTGGGCTCTTTCTCTGGTCTTGAAGTTGGGCGGCACAGGTCTCGGAGGCCTGTGGAGTACAACCCAACAAGCCCCATGGAACACAGAGGGGTGTCTGCAGCTCTGGAGGTGGGAGCGAAGCTGGGGCTGGCTGCTCTTTTGAACTTGAGGGGGCGAGCTTGGAATTATTAATACATACCATTCCTTGGGGGTGGGGGCAGTAAGAACAAAAGTTCACTACTAGACCCTTGCCTCCACTGTGCCTGAGTTAGTTGAGAGCAGCAAAACTCTGCATTCAAAATGGGGTCTAGACGACTTCCCTGGTGGTCATTGGCTAAGACTCAGTGCTCCCATTGCAGGGCCCCTGGGTTCAATCCCTGGTCAGGGAACTAGATCCTACATTCACAACTAAAGATCCTACATGCCACAACTAAGACCTGGTCAGTCAAATAAATAAATAAAAATTTAAAAATAAAAACTTAAAAAAAACCAAATGGGGTCTAAACTGAGAGATGGCAAGATGGATCAATGGAAGAGAGATGGGATCTGTTATTTTTTAAGGCTTTTCAGACTTCTCGCCACTGGTTACGGTGAGTCTTATACCTTTTGGATACCCCATGTGGTACAGTCACTTTCTGAGTAGAAAAATGTGAAAAGGAAAGACTGAAGCTGGAAAGGAAGTTTCTCACCCAAGACTGGGAATGTATGATGAGATTTTATTGGCCTACATTCAGAAGTTTCTTTGTGCTTTTAGCTTTGTGGAAAACTGGGTATGATTCAGCCATCTCTAGGGACCAAATGTAAAAATGTTTTATGAACATCAGAAAAACCATCCCCTGAAGAATTTCTTTGGTGTCAGCAGTTAGAGTAAGGATTCTCTTTCCCCTCCCATTTCCCTTCTCTCCAGCCCCATGGGGACAGTGAAGTAATCAATTGTCTTCCATTCAAAAAAATAAGCCCCAGGGCAGGCCTTGAGTTCTGTAAAACTTTAAGGACAGTTTTTCCAAATCTTCCTGAGGGAGTGTTACTGGAGTGGGGGATCCGGATGAGGAGACAAGAACAGTGAGTCTTGGACTGCGTAAATAAATAGCTGATAAGCTCACAGTTTTAGGAGATAAGAGTGCATGTCCTTGTTCTTCATCTTTTTAAGACTCTTATAAGCCTAGGACGGTTCTGTTTATCTTTATTTATGTGTTTATTTGGCTGCTCCAAGTCTTAGTTGTGGCATCTGGGACCTTTGGTTACAGCATGTGGGATCTAGTTCCCTGACCAGGGATCGAACCCCGGCCCCCCTGTATTGACAGCACAGAGTCTTAACCACTGGACCACCAGGGAAGTCCCTGCTCCCCAATTAAACTGTGGCCACATAGCTCTGGCACTGTCCCACCCTAGAGGAACAACCCTAGGTGGTAAACCCAAAGTCCTGGGTTTGGGAATTCTCTCAACTGCTGGGTGACCTTGGGCAGGCCACTTAATGATGCCCGGCACACAGTAGGTGCTTAATAAGTATGGAGAGAATGAGTAAATAAACAAGGAAACCACCTGAGTCTCAATTTCCTCATCTGAGAGATGGGGAAATAATGCCTCCGCAACAGGCTGTGATCATGTCAGTAAAATTGCTTCCTAGAAATGCTTCTCAAATGTTCATGCATTTCACCTGAGTCACCTGAGCAGCTGGTCAATTGCAGATTCTGACTCAGTAGGTCTAGGGTGGGTAGGCCTGAATTCTGCATTACCAGCTAACCCCCAGGGGATGCCTGTATGGCCCACATTTTAATGCTTTACAGGTGCTTGAGATTGTTACCATCTCCTCAACCAATGTGTTCAGGATAGACTCCAAGGATAAACTAACCACTGTCCCAGTGGGTTCTTGATCGAGTGGTTTCCCGGGACACAGGACTCTCAGTGTTAAAGTCAGAAAGTCTCAGGCAAACTAGAACAAGTTGGTCACTTTATTAAGGATAATGGAAACCAAAGGGATGCTTCCATTCAAGCTGCTTGTGAATTGGAAAGAACAAAACCGGATGAGTGTATTTGCTAAGGAGAGGAAAACATCCTCTCCTTGGATCAGTTAGTCCTCCCACTTCTTATTTTGCAGAGGCCCAGGGAAGTTGGGTGACTTGGCCAACAACACACAACTTCTCAGGGGTGGGGCAGGGGCCAAAGCTCCCACCTTCTGAAGCACTGTGGAGTAACCCAGGGCTTTCTCATCAATCCACATTGCCTTCTCCAATACACTCCTCTTTATTTGGCAAACACAGCATGCTTATTTATAAGCTGGCTTGTTTGGAGCCTGAAATTTGGCATAGCTGAGTTTGGCTGTGAGGAGTTCAAATTTTTCCTCTTTCTGTTTTGATTTGCTTAACCATGTTTTGTGAGCAAACTCGAGAAGTAATAAAAACACGGCGAAGCTGCTAAGGCGGTTCAAATGCAAAATCTCCAGAAATGTGGCAGCATCAACTTAGCAGATTTATTTTCTGTCTCTAGATAGTAGATTAGAAACCCCCGTAGTTTACTTCCAGGGACTTACAAACCTCTAATAAATAAATAGCTAGAATCTCTTTCCAGGCTGTTTCTCTTTGAGGTGGGACAGGAGTTTGGGAAGAACACGACTGCTTGGCAGATTGCTGGAGGCTCTTCCTATGCTCCTTAGGGTAGGTCCTCAGAGAAGGAGGCAGTCATCAGGACTTAGGGCTGTGTGGTGACTTGCAGAATGTCATTCAAAATCTTTTGCACTTAATTTTGCACATGGCAGAAGTTATAAAAGAATGTTGCCTTTTATTATTAACACTGGGAATCTGTGCAAAGAATTCTCAAGCTAAATATGTGAATAGATTGCATTTAAAACAGGTAGGCTTCCCAGGTAGAGCCAGTGGTAATGAATCCATTTGCCAGTGCAGGAGATGCAGGAGATGTGGGCTTGATCCCTGGGTTGGGAAGATATCCTAGAGGGGGAAATGGTAACCCACTCCAGTAGCCTTGCCTGGGAAATCTCACGAACAGAGGAGCCTGGCGAGTTGCAGTCTATGGGGTCCCAAAGAGTCAGATGTGACTGAGCACACGCACGCGCGCACACACACACACACACGGTGCCCTCATATCCCAAATCCTTTGAATTGTGCTTTAAGCTCAGGTGTCTTTTTGTTTCAAGGGGGGCACCTGGGGGAGGGGAGAATGGGAGATGGTGAGAGACAGAGAGAGAGACTGATTTGATTTGTGACTTTACCTGATGTGGGGGGTCTGGATGTGGCTCCTGATCAGTGCTTTGTGCAAATCTGCTCCAGCACCCAAAGAAGACAGTCTCAGCTCTATAAGTGAACAGCTCAAGTGAATACTCTGCTTTTCACATAGTGTGGTTGACTGAGCTTTTCCCACTGTCTTAGCACATCAAGCTACAGGCTGAGCACGGCTATAAGCTGCATCCAACGTTTCTAGCAATTTTACATATATGTATGTGTGTGTTTGTATAAATATATATACATACACAGGGGCTCCATTACACAGGAGAGTCCTGGCAAAACACAAGTTAAAAAAATTGTTTCCATAGGCCCATCGAGAACCTCTAACAGTGACAAAAGGGCATTTTCAACCTCAGGCTCTAGGCTGAGACTTGAAGACATGAAGAGGCAGTCTCCAGAGTCAGGGGCCTGCTGGGGTGAGTGGGTGGTGACAGCTGATTGAGGCAGGAGGGAGATGGTGTCCAGCTTGGAAACCCCATCTGCTCCACCTGGGGCATTCCCGGGTACTGGAATTGCTGGCTGGGCTTATATGCATTAATGTTCTAGAATCAAAAACCCCCAAGGACCTTATTGGACAAATCCACAAATGTAAGGGCGGCTGATTACAGGGGAATTAAGTTGTGCTCACACCCTGATCCAGGGATTCCCCCCTCATACTTGGCCTCTGCATTTTTCTTCTCTTTTTCTTTTGTGGCTTGTGAGATTTTAGTTCCCTGACCAGCCACCTCAGTGGAAGCAGAATCCTAACCTCTGGACTGTTATCAGGTTTCCTTCTCATTTTCTTGTTGGCTCTCTTAAGAGTTCTGATGTAAAACAGAGAGCTTCTGATTTCTGGGTACCACACGGACAGCTGTTTCACGGGGTTGAAGCTTTCTGTCACAGTGATGAGCTTTCATGGACCCATCCAACCCCTCTCCAGTGGGCTCACTGTGAGGATCCCCAAAGGCACCATGTAGGGAAGGATCTGCTGAGCACCTGCTCTCTTGGGTGATTTTGTCTGCCTGTGGGTCAGAGAGGCCTGGAAGTCTGCAAGCTATCTGTGGTTGATGGTGCGCAAAAGTACTCCTTTGCTGGTTGACCATGAAACTGCTATGTCTCTTTCTGGTCATTCACTCTGCAGCTACCCAGTGAACCCCCTCTAAATCTTGGAGTTAAACTCTCGGGTCTGAGAGATGCTTGATCTCGTGAGAGAGCCTAAGGACAGGTGAGAACCAGCATTAATTCTGTGAGCTGCTGGCTGTTTCTTGGGAGTGCTTTGTTTTGACTTGAGGCGCTCTGAATGGCCAGGGACCTCTCTGAATGACATGTCTTTAGTTCTTTTTTCGCTGTTAACAAACCAGGCTACCTGCTGACAAACAGCTCCACTGCCTTCACCACTGTCATCCCGGGGGCCAGCGAGGCTTGCTCTGACTGGCCCGAGGTATCTCGTGCTTTCTCTCTCCACCTGCAGTGTTTCTAGTAGAGGCCTCAGCACATCACTGCCCATTTTTTCATCCTCAGTCTTCTTTCCCTTCAGGAATCAGCATGATCGGAAGAGCCCCCGTTAGGAAGAAGCGTGCTGGAGTTTGGGAGTGGGACCTGTGATGCTGTGGGCTGCATCTTGTCACAGCTGGAGCTCCCTCACTGGCTGTTTTAGACACAAAAAGGTCACAGATTCTCTGCTGGTCAGCCAAGGACAAAAATCACCCTCCTGCCAGCCAGCAGTGCTGGGATCCCTGAGTATTTCAGTGCCTGGCTGTGATTCTCTCATTAGGAGGGCTCTATTTCATACCTTCAGAAGCTTAAAAAGAACTCTTTTCTCTTTGTTGCATTATCTTTTTACTTTCTCAAATTTGGATACAATTTCTCAAAATCCTAGCTCTTCCTTGCCTGGCTTATGAAGGATACCTATGGAAAGCAGAGGTCCAGCATGTTTCCCACGCCAATGGTTATTAGCATGCTCACCAAGGATAAACCATGGAGCATCTGCAAGACCATCAGTCCAGTGTTGGTATGTGCCTGGTTATTTGCAGACTCCCTAACCCCCCCTTCAGGAGGCTTTGTACATAAGCTTCTTTCTTTGGCAGCATGCTGGTGATATGCATAAACGGACCTGACTGAGAACGGTGGAGGGCTTCCCAGGTGGCTCAGTGGTAAAGAATCTGCCTCCCAATGCAGGACACATGAATTTGCTCCCTGGGTTGGGAAGATCCCCTGGAGAAGGAAATGGCAACACACTCTAGTATTCTTGCCTGGGAAATTCCATGGACTCAGGAGCCTGGCGGGCTACAGTCCATGGGGTCACACACAGTCTGACACAGCTTAGTGATTAAACAACAACAAAGGACAGTGGAGACTGTGATTTACTGTTTATTTGCTGCTGATTTTTTTTTTTTTTTTTTTTTACTTTGAATGAGGGTGAACTATAGGTTTTCATTTGAAATGCTTCTGAGAAGCAACACCAACTCATCTCTGGGACAGAACTCAAAACCAGATTGGGTTTGGGAGTCTAAACTCTCTGCCCCAAGAATTTCTGGCAGATATAAAGTCCTTCCTTCCTGCACCAGCTTCCTCTGTCCCAGTTGTTCTAGAGGTTTTGCTTTTCAACAGAATCCAACTGAAGTTCCCTGTTGGGTATGTTTCAAGAAGCTTCTCCCCACCTTATTTCTCTTTAATGGCTATACAATTCCAGCTCAGAGGAGGCAAAGTATTGATCAGGCAGGCCCTGCCTTTGGAGGTACTGACTGGCACTGATGGAAGACCAGGCCAGTGAAGACAATGGACACCCAACCGTGCCGCTGGAATGAAGAGCCCACCTGGTAGATGTGGCCGTGCACAGCACGGCTCACCTGGTGGGCTGGGCTGCCATTGGATAAAGCCCGTGACATGGGCCACACACATGTTCAATGCAGAAACTAACTGATTCTCAGCAGATAGGGCAAGTTGGGGGAGCGAAGCCTAAAAATGCAATCTGCCCGCAAGTTCTCTCTCCTCTCCTTTGGCTTGCTTCGGATGCCAGCATGCCAATCAGCATCTTGCCAAAAGCGCTGGGAGCAGCCGTACCTGTGTGTGACATTTGGTGAGAACTCCTTCTCCAGACTTCTAGACCACAGAAACTGGGGCAAAATACGCTGAATCCATAGCCATGAGGACCCGCTCTTGAGTCTATGGACCCTGGAATGTGGCGGCCACAATCGAGAGCTTGGTTCTCTTTGTCATACACAGGGGCATTAGGTGATGGGAGCAGGGCATCTGTCCATCTCCAGGTGGGAAGGGACCTCTGAGGCAGCTCCAGAGTAGACCACTGAGAGACTCAGAAGGGGAGACCCCTGGCACTGGTGGTTGCTACTGGTAATTGTGGCTTTTCTGCCCCTGCTTCAATATCTGGGGTGTGATGGCCAAACTGTAGTGCTGGCACCGCAGACCACGGGCTCGTTTTCCCAGCCAGGGTGTGTTCAGAGGCCAGGAAAAGTCATTTCTCTGCTTTGCTTTGACTCGTGTGTTTTGAGGTCCCTGGGTCTTCCTTTGTACCCTTCCAAGGGAGACCTGGCGCTCTCAGCACTGCTCCGCCTCCACGAAGCCCTCCTTCTCATGCCCTGAGGGCTCAACCTCTGTGTAGGTGGAGTGGCTGGGGTGGTTGCGGAACTTCATGGCCGGCCAGTGGTGAGGTCTCCGCTGCAGGGGCACAGACGCAGAGTGAGTGGCGGGCGATACCACCCACTGGGGACCCTCCCCACCCTCTCCCCTTCACCCAGGGGGATAGCTCTGAGCACTTTTCAAGGGCTCTTGGGGACTACTGTGTGTAAGCCAGGTGAAGTGTAGACCCCCTCTGCAGAAGGCTCCCGGCTGTGATCCTCGGCGCGTTGGGAAACCCGCTGGGAGCCCCAGGAGTTGGGAAGGAGGTTATCTGATGCTTTGCCATGTGGACTGCACGACACAAGGTGAAAAACTCAGCAATACACAGAGTGGAGCCCTAAGACTTCAGAAAGGGAGGAAATGGGTAAGAGATGGAATGATCTGGGAGGTTCTGGAAATGCCAAGATAACCCTCTAGACAGGACAGGTCCTGCATCAGAGGTGGGGAGCTGAAGAAAATGCAGATTCCCAGGTCTCAGGCCTTCCTGTCTGCATCCCTGTGGCTGGGGATCTGCAGGGTCCCTAGGTGAAACCAGGTAGGTCTTAGCCTTGGCAGGTCTTAGTGTTAACCTACCAATGACTGGTTAGAATTTGTAAGAAACAGGTGGCATTGAACCAGAGGGGAGGGAACCACCCAGGCCTCTGGATGATGAGGTCAAGGGGCGTGTGACCCACATGGAGGGTTGTGGACCTAGAGGCCACCCTGCTGTGGGATTCAGAGAGCTGGTCAGTCACCACAGGTGGGGGGTGGGCAGGTGCTCCTGAGCTCTGCTGCTCACAGTGAAGGAGCCCAGGCCTTACTTCCCATGCTGCACGTCAGGCTGGCTCTTCTGAATTCTGAGATGTTCAGAACTGCAGCATCCTCAATGAAAGCTCCCAGACAGAGCGACTCTTATGATTACTGTGGCCTGTCAAATCTAATCAAAAACGTACACAGCAGGCCAAGAGGCAAAGACCTCAGTTTCATTATGGCTTTGGCTAATCCCCAGGCCTTGGAATTTGGGTGTGAGAAACCATAAATCACTGGGGATGGTCACATAACCACTCAAGGGCATGTGAGGCATCTGTGGTTTTCTCTCCTTCCTCTGGGGATGGTCACTGTTCTGATTCCACAAATGGTGGAGCCAAAGCAGAGGCCATGCACCAGGACAAGCAGGCCAGAGGAGTCCTGAGGGCCAGGCCCTGGGGGTTAGGGACTCAGAGAGCGCCTGCTAGTGGGAGGTATGCCCGGATGGAATCGATGAAGCCCCTCAAGTGGAAACAGGAGCCTGGTGTGAGGTGGGTGAGGGATGAAATGAGGAGAGATAGGGACTGAATGGCTGGGGAATGCTGATGCAGATGGGGATGGCAGAGGGGTGGCCCCACCCCGCACGGACCTCGATGAAGAAGAGGGCAGCGTTGGAGGTGGGGTGGCCATTGATGTAGATCCCAGCCAGGATGATGGAAGCCACCAGGAGGACGGCCAGCACAATGCCCACGATGGTGCCCAGGTGCACAGGGGACCCCGTCGTCTTGGGGGCCAGGTTGTTCTGAAGGCCTGCGAAGAGACCATTAGGTCAGGGGATTGAGGAAGGGGGGCCCGTGGAGTCCTGGGTTCTGACAAAATCCCAGAGATGAAGGCCGACAGAACCTTCAGATCTACTCATCAAATACATGAAGGGGTGGGTCGGGTGGAACTATAATGAGGGTGACATTAACTTTGTTCTTAGCACAATTCAGGCGGTTTTCCAAAATCACTTAAAGTTGCCCACATGTCTCCTAGGGATCATAAAAGCTCTCTCTAATACCCATCCCATATAGGTCCTTTTAAGGAGTTCACAAAGGGCATGTGATGGTTGAAAGATCTGATGGTTGTGGGGTCTGGAGTCTGGCTGTCTGGTTTCAAATGCAGACTCTGCTACTTACTGGCTGTGTAATCTTGGGCATCTTATTTAACTTCTGTGTGTCTTGGTCATCATTTCTGTAGAACAGGTTAATGATAACTACCCGATAGGATTACAGTGAGGATTAAAATGAAATAATTCATGTTAACTGCTGAGGAGCACAGCCAGTCTCTGGGACAACTTCAGTAAGTGTAGCTATTATGAGAGCCAAATGACCACATTTTTACCTGTCACTGTCCACTAGCAGACTGTGACCTCCTGGAGGGCAGAGACAGTGTCTTATTCACCTCAGTGTCCTCAACTCTTAGAAAAATGGCAGACCCATCAGAGGAACTCAATAAAAGAAATGAACTAGGTCCTCTAAGGGCTAATAAGCCAGCAAACACCCTCTGAGAACATTGCAAGCATTTGAAATACAGTCCAAGGAGAAGGCTGAGTATTTTCCATAGACTATGGAGCTGGAAGCACATCCAGCCCAACCCTTTCTCGTACAGCTGAAGGAATGGAAATACAGAGAGGTAAAGGGATTAGTTCAAGGACACAGTCAGTGCCAGTCACTAAGAAGCCTCAGTTCGGTTCATTCGCTCAGTCATGCCCAACTCTTTGTGACCCCATGGACTACAGCACACCAGGCTGTCTATCACCAACTCCTGGAACTTGCTCAGACTCATGTTCATCGAGTCAGTGATGCTAAGAAGCCTAGTTCGCTAATATTACCTGTGGTGGCTTTTTGCTGCTTCTCTTTATCCTAAAAGGATGTGGGGCTAATGACATAGAGAAGACGGAGCAGCACGAGAGCAACAGAAATATTGAAGTCTGTTTTCACTGGTGGGTGTGATGGGAATCAACAAGGGGTGGGATTTTTAATAAAATGTTGCATACATCCGAAGTCATTGTGTTCCCCATCCCCTTTTCTCTGCAAGAGAAAAAAAGCTTAGGAGAGAAATGACGTGGGGGCATTGCCAGGGTATCTGCCAAGAACTGGAGGAGTGTAGAGGACACACCCTGAGCCGGCCTCTCCTGACCTGGCCATCAGCCCGCAGCCTTCAGTGACCCTGATGATCTGAGGGCAGGGCTTGGGCTGACGAGCACATGATGTGGAATAAGGGGGATGCACGTGGCTCAGAGCCCCCTGCCTCCCCTCAGCCCAATGGACACAGATGCACTCTCACACCTGGTGCCCACAGAGGAGCAATGGCTCCACCTCTGTGGGGAGAAACCATCTAGCTGTGCTAACAGTCCCTCCTCTCCTGCTGGAGCCCGGTTAACAGTCTCCCAGCCCCTGGAGCTGGAAGGCTCTTCCATGTCCCCTTTGTGGTAGTTGCAGCAAGGGCTTAAGCTGGCTCTGGGAAAAGGCCAGGGGAGATGGCCGCCCTCGCCCCCACATCACCAGAGAGGAGATTATCCCCCCAGGCAGTCCTGGGATCAGGGTCCCTACCTTCTTAAGCTGTGTAAAATTGTGGTGGACAAGTTTTGTGTCCTCTCTGCCAACCCACGTTGGGAATTAAAGGCAACTTTATTAGGGCAAACACTGATCAAAGCCGCCTGCCCTGGCCAGACCCCATAGTGCCCACGTGGATGAGTTATCTTAAACTAGAGGTTCCGGTAAGGAACGTGGAACTAACAAGCTACCACCAATTGGAAGAATTCGGGAAAAGTCAAAAGGAGAGAGGAGACTCCAGTTCATGCACCCTACCAACCTCCCAGAATCCTGGCTGGAATCCATCTTGGCTGATGCGCGTTACACCAGGAAGGACCCTGAGGCAGAATGACTGGCCAGAGACAACCCAGAAACTAACACCATCGCCAAAAACCAGAGACCGAAAAGCACATGGCAGAGCAGTCCTCCTGAGTTCCCTTACCCTGCTGCTCTTCACCCGGGCTCCCCTTTCCAGTAAAATCTCTTACTTTGTCAGCCCATGTGTCTCCATGGACAATTCATTTCAGAGTGTTAGACAAGAGCTCACTCTCGGGCCTGGAAGGGGTCCCCCTTCCTGCAACAACTTTAACGAGAGAATCTACTCTCCACCCATCATTGGTTGGGAGGCCCCTTGAGGACAGAGCCCAGGGCCATAGGTCCATGGCCGTGCCTGCCCCAGCTCAGCCTCTTCTCTGCCTCTCACTCCTTTCAGGGCAGTGAATACTCAAGAGCACCGTGGTCAGAAGAACTGCAGGAGGTTCCCGCCTGAGATGAGAAATGTCTAGATGTAGATTTGCTTTTTCAGCCTTGGGAATGTGTGCCCAGAAGCTCCCACCCATGTTCCGCACCTTCCCACTGAGCAGGAGGTTGGAGAAGCCCAGGCTGCTGCTGTTTCCCCCTCCCCCACTCAGGGAGTAAAAGCAAAGAGGCCAGGTGAAGGCTGCACCCTCTTAGGGGGTGAGTCCAAGAGGCAGTGTGTGATGAAGAGGGGCAGGTGTCTCTGTACTCACCATCTCCTCCTGCGTAGGGATTCACCTTGGTGTCATCTTCAAACGGAAAGGAGAGAAGGTGCAAGGTTAGCAGAATCACAATGGCCTTTGTCCCGTTAGGACTGGATGAGACTTTAGGGAGGTTCAGTTCAGCCCTTCATTCTGAAGGCTAGGAAACTGAAGCCCAGAGAGGGGAGGTGACTTGCTCAAAGTCACATAGCAGTCCAAAGGTCAAAGGCCACAGACAAGCCAACTTTTCCCAGTGTTCATTCGTTCAACAAATACTTATTGAGTGATTGCTGGGAGTTGAGCCCAGGGAGTAAGTACTGTGGATAGATGTGATCTCTGCCCTCAGGGAGGTCATGGGGTGGGGGTGGGGGGCGGGGAATGGAGGGACAATGAAAACTGTCCACACAAAGGCGGTCAAGAAGGCAGGATGAGATATGGGGCTGAGACAGAGTCCCAGATAGGCGGTAGGGCAAAGGCTGGAGTCAGCAAGAACTTGGCCAGTAGAGACATAAAAAGCAGTTCAGTGCAGCCGGAGGGCAGACAGGCTGTGAGTAGGGGGTGATGAGAGTGGGTGAGGCTGGGGGTGGGGGTGGACAGCGGCCTGGAAAGCCAAATTCGGGGCCTTTCACAGTATCCTAGGGGGCAGCAGGAAAGGGAGGAAGGATTTGAGGTGGGGTGTGTGTGAGTCACAAGATCAAATCTGCTTGAAGACCCCCAGGGTACAATGCGGGAGACAGATTTCCAGGCCAACACACTCCCTCTACACCTCAACGAGTGTACCCTGCAGCCTCCTAAATAAGTTCCAATGGTTGACCCTTCCTGTGGTTCTTCCCCACAGATTCCTGTGGGGAAAGGACAGCAAAAATTCCACTTCAGGAGAATATTCTAGATGACTAGAGATCACTGCTTCAAGCATCAAACATTAAACGAATGGAACCTTCCACAATGTAGGACCTGCAACCTGCTCTGCGTCCCTCCTCCCCCTACACCATCCTCCTCATTCAAAGGGGAGCTTCCACTGTCCCCTTCGATTACAGATGTTCAAGACCCTTGGCAATCTGTCCCAGGCTTCTCTTCTCCTGTCACTTGGGTCAATAGCACTTGTTACAGTGGGTGTAACAAGCTACGCAAGGCTCTCCAGACCTCGGGGTCTTCTCAGATCTCTGAATCGCTGCATATTCTCTTCCTCCTACAGGACATGCCCTTCCTCCCCTTCACCACTCCTCTTTCAAAAGTCCCACTCCTGAAATGCCTCTTGCAGGGCTGAGGCTAGGGTGACACAAGTGAAACAGGGTCTGATTCTGTTTTTTTTTTTAATTTTTTTGATATTTTGTTCACCATGGAATTCTTGGCATTACTTTTGATTTTTGAAAATATTGCATGAAAAGATTATTTCTCTTAATTATTGCTTTTGTGTGTGTGTGTGTGTGTGTGTATGCCTCCTTAACTTTTATATCTGCGCTGAGTGTGTCACTTACCTCAGCCTAGTCCTGATCCCAGCCCTGTCACTTCCCAGAGGATAGTTGGGTGTGTCCCCCCCTGTGTCCCATGGCATTTGATCTGTTTCTGGAGCATCTTGGGTTCCCTTGTTTCCATAGACTATGAGCCTCTCAGCAACCAACTGTTTTACGCTCCCAGTACCTGAATATAACACCCTGTTCTGCTATGCATGTCCAATAAATCTTCAAATATCAAAAAATCCCACTAGATAGTAGAAGAACAAACCATAAGAAAATTTAAAAATAGTACCCCATAGAGGAAAGGGGCTTCCCTGGTGGCTCAGATGGTAAAGAATCTGCCTGCAAAGGAGACCCTGGTTCAATCCCTGGGTTGGGAAGATCCCCTGGAAAAGGGAATGGCAACCCACTCCTCTTTCCTCCAGTATTCTTGCCTGGGAAATCCCATGGACAGACGAGCCTGGCAGGCTACAGCTCATGGGGTCACAAAGAGCTGGACACGACTAAGCAACTAACACTTTCACTTCACTTTCACAGGGAAAAGGGAGAATAAAATGGAGGAAGAAAACGAGAAACTAAGCTTCTTTGGATATAGTTGCTTTTGTAGATTTGACTTTGGAATCATTTAACTGTTTATCATGTATTGTCATCGTTGTTCAGTTGCTAAGTCGTGTCCGACTCTTTGCGACCCCATGGACTGCAGCACGTCATGCCTCCCTGTCCCTCACTATCTCCTGGAGGTTGCCCAAGTTCAAGTCCATTGAGTCAGTGAGGCTATTCAGTGATGCTAATTTCATCCTCTGCTGCTCTCTTCTCCTTCTGCCTTCAATCTTTCCCAGCATCAGGGTCTTTTCCAATGAGTTGACTGTTCGCATCAGGTGAGTTAAATTCAGAAAGTAAAGAATCTGCCTGATAATGCAGCAGACATGGGTTTGATCTATGGTCTGGGAAGATGCCCCTGGCTGTGGAGCAACTAAGCCTGTGAACCACAACTACTGAGCCTTCACTCCAGAGCCCAGGAGCCACAACTACTAAGCCCATGTGCTGCAACTTCACGAAGCCCACCTTCTGGGGTCAGGGCTCTGCAGCAAGAGAGGCCGTCACGAGAAGCTGCGACCAGAGAAAAGCCTGTGCAGCAACGAAGGCCCAGCATGGTCAAAAATACATGAACAAAATTATAGAAACCCCTAAAAATTCAAAGTAAAACAAAACAGAGAATTGTTGACTTATAACAGAAAAATACGTTTTCTTCAGGAATTACAATACACAAGGTATTTATATATGCCTCTGAATCTGTTTTTTTACTACAAGTTAAAAATGATGATTACCTGCAAGTGACCAAAGTAATCCTAAACATGATTGGGCAAATTAACTTGATTTTTTGAATCAACTTGTTTTGAATCTAGACCATTGGAAATACACTGTAGCCCAAGCCACATGTAGTCTTGATAGACAAATAGACACCTGCAGCCAGTCCCTCCCACGAGACGACTAAAGGTGACCACGCTGTGCCCACGGCAGCTTTTCTTCCCCTCACTGAGGGCTGGTTCCCAGATGCTGCCTTGCTAAGGGTCCATGGAATGCAAACTGGTTCCCTAATTAACGGATTGTGGTCCGGGCCCATGAAAACCCACAGAGTGAAGAAATGTGTGTGATGTCTACTGAATGAGTGGTCATTTCCTGTGGTTAGCAGTCACTTCTTGCTGCTACCAACATGTTCTGTTCAGCTGCTCATCAGATGAGTCCTTAGACTGCACAGATATTCCGGGTCAGTGCCTGTCTATCCTTACGATAAAATGCATCGATTTTGTGGCAGCTGCTTACCACTCTGAGATCATTCTGGTTCATTTAAGTGGGTGGCATTTAGGCAAGTAAGTAACTTAAAATCCAGCTCCCACACTTCCTGCTTCCCTGGCCCTTTCTGCTTTTCTGGCTGGCTGAGGAGAGAAGGGGTCCATGACCCTTTAGCAGTCGCCCCCACTAACTTCTCTGCTCTCCATCCCTGCCCTGACCAGCTGGGTCCCCCTGGCTGAAGTGCTGTATCCCCTTCATTCACAGCATCTTCCTGGACCCTGAGCTAGCCTCTACCCCCAGCATGTCATCTCCCTGTGTAGGCTGTAATAACACAGGCAGGGGGTGACTTGTCCCTCCAGACACCTTGAGAGTTTGTTGTGGGGACAAGTCCTTGTCACATTTTTTTCCTATAAAGGCAACTTGCTAATCTTTGCCACCTCCTCCAGGACTGGAAGGCCATAAAGCCATAATTGTCCTTACTCTAATTAATGCTTCCCGTGTGGATTACATAGCAAACAGGAGGGACACATTCCTGGGCTGACAGGAGACACACATGTGATAAAACTGATCGCCGGGACACATTGTATAGGGACAGACACATGTGTGTCACCTTTCCCTGCCTGACCTGGACCCTGGTGACCAGAACATGCCCCAAGAGCTCCCTTTTTGTGGTTCAGATCAGATCAGATCAGTCGCTCAGCCGTGTCTGACTCTTTGCAACTCCATGAATCGCAGCACGCCAGGCCTCCCTGTCCATCACCAACTCCCGGAGTTCACTGAGACTCATGCCATCGAGTCAGTGATGCCATCCAGCCATCTCATCCTCTGTCGTCCCCTTCTCCTCCTGCCCCGAATCCCTCCCAGCATCAGAGTCTTTTCCAATGAGTCAACTCTTCGCATCAGGTGGCCAAAGTACTGGAGTTTCAGCTTTAGCATCATTCCTTCCAAAGAAATCCCAGGGCTGATCTCCTTCAGAATGGACTGGTTGGATCTCCTTGCAGTCCAAAGGACTCTCAAGAGTCTTCTCCAACACCACAGTTCAAAAGCATCAATTCTTTGGCGCTCAGCCTTCTTCACAGTCCAACTTCTCACATCCATACATGACCACAGGAAAAACCATAGCCTTGACTAGATGAACCTTTGTGGGAAAGTAATGTCTCTGCTTTTGAATATGCTATCTAGGTTGGTCATAACTTTCCTTCCAAGGAGTAAGCGTCTTTTAATTTCATGGCTGCAGTCACCATCTGTAGTGATTTTGGAGCCCAGAAAAATAAAGTCTGACACTGTTTCCACTGTTTCCCCATCTATTTCCCATGAATGATGGGACCGGATGCCATTATCTTCGTTTTCTGAATGTTGAGCTTTATGCCAACTTTTTCACTCTTCACTTTCA
The DNA here is from genome assembly GCF_019923935.1 of Bubalus bubalis. Lineage (NCBI taxonomy): Eukaryota > Metazoa > Chordata > Mammalia > Artiodactyla > Bovidae > Bubalus > Bubalus bubalis. Next base: position 23,477,326 of record NC_059159.1, on the reverse strand, counting down.
CTTTCATCAAGAGGCTTTTGAGTTCCTCTTCACTTTCTGCCATAAGGGTGGTGTCATCTGCATATCTGAGGTTATTGATATTTCTCCCGGCAATCTTGATTCCAGCTTGTGTTTCTTCCAGTCCAGCGTTTCTCATGATGTACTCTGCATATAAGTTAAATAAACAGGGTGACAATATACAGCCTTGACGAACTCCTTTTCCTATTTGGAACCAGTCTGTTGTTCCATGTCCAGTTCTAACTGTTGCTTCCTGACCTGCATACAAATTTCTCAAGAGGCAGATCAGGTGGTCTGGTATTCCCATCTCTTTCAGGATTTTCCACAGTTTATTGTAATCCACACAGTCAAAGGCTTTAGCATAGTCAGTAAAGCAGAAGTAGATGTTTTTCTGGAACTCTCTTGCTTTTTCCATGATCCAGCAGATGTTGGCAATTTGATCTCTTGTTCCTCTGCCTTTTCTAAAACCAGCTTTAACATCAGGAAGTTCACGTATTGCTGAAGCCTGGCTTGGAGAATTTTGAGCATTACTTTACTAGCATGTGAGATGAGTTAAGGACTGCAAAATTTCCAGCCATATCAGGACCAAGCCAGATAACAAAAACCCAGCGGGGCTTTCCAAACCCCCAGTACTGGTTGGTGTAGGTGCAACAAGACCTAAGAGGTGACTCAGAATAGCTTGGGGTTCATTATGCAGTATTTATAATAAATTAGTATTGCCATTCCCTGCCCACCACCCCCCCAACCTGTTTCCACATGGGTGCTTATGGGTAAGCGGCTGCACACAGGAGAAGCTGTCAATCAACTCATCAATCCAGTGATGCAGGACACAGGGAGGGACTTTCCATTGCTCTGAACAACCCAACTCTACCTTCATTGTGGGGCTGCTTCTGGCCCCCAGTCCACTCTCCTCCCTTCTCATGAGTGTACATTTTGCTTTGCTTATTAAAACTCCTGCTGCTTAAAACTGTTCTATGTCTCTAGATTGATTTCTTTCCCTTGTGAGGACAAGAACCCAGGAATCACCATTCCACCAGTAACATGGGGATGGCAGAGAAGGCCCCAGGGACAGCCAGGCCTGAAGAAGCAATTCAGCAACAACCCAAGATGGTCAGAGCTATCCTGCACTACCCTCTGCTCCCTGGACATCACAGGAGTGGAAAGTCAAGCCCCACATGGCAGGGGTGGAACTTCCCACCACACCAGCCCAATGAGGGGTGGGAACCAGAAGAGAAGTCACAGAAAAATTATGCAATCTTTCTCTGACGTCTGAGTGTGTGGGACCAAGTTCATACCTGCTACTGGGATGCCAAGATCTCACAGGTTCTCTGAGAATTGCTATTAAGATGAATCAAGTTATTATGTAAACTAATTGGCATTGTGCTGGGACGGTAATTTTTCCCGTAGCCACAGTGAATTCTGTTCCACAACTCTGACGCGGGCGTGGAGTCCACTTGTCCTAAACCTAGCTCTGTGTCTCACTGGCAAGTGACCTCTGCTCTGGGAGCCTCAGATGTGACAAGATGCAACAACCCTGTTCCCTGAGTGATGCTCCAGGGCCATGGCTCTTCCCAACTCTTACCTTCCGTGGTGAGGCTGTCAACGAAGAGGGAGGAGGAGGTGGTGGTGAAGTCTCCGTCAAAGGGGCTGAAGGAGCTGTCAGGGGAGGACGAGTAGGAGTCCTCGTCCTGGAAGTCCTCACACGTTCTGCCTTCTGCCTGCAAGAGAGACCCGGGGCTGCGATGCACAGAGGCCTTGCAGCAGCTACGTCGCACGCAGGAGGACCCTGGGGGTGCCTTCATCCCTCAGCGGCCAGAAGATTTAAGACGCCAGTGAGTGTTCCAAGATGGTAATCTAACCAAAGCTGGGCTATGAATGCATTTAAGCTTTCTACTTTATCCTGAAAGTGTCTTATCTTACAGGGCAATTTACCTGTCAGCCACTTCGAATCCTTCTTGAAGGAGCTGAGATGCCAATCTTAAATAAATAAAGCGAATGAGTGCAATCACCAACAGCCAATGTCAGAAACAGGCTGCTGGATGGACAAGGGGTTTTGGGGGTGTTTTTTTGAAGACCAGAAACAGCTCACCCAGCCTCACTGATAAAACAGATGGTAGTGAGAGCATAGCAGTAATTCTGGGGGTTCACATTTAAATGCTGGGCCCAGCACCTTCACCATTTCACCAGCTGTGAGCTCCAAGGCAAGTCACTGAACCTCTCTGAGCCTCAGTTTCCTTCTCTGATCGGTGGGGACACTGGTCTGTAGCTCCTGGGACCATGATAGGATTAAATCAGAGCAAGTGCTGGGCACATGCCATGTGCCTGCCCTGCAAGAAGGGAAAGTGAGAGGAAGGGAAGGGCAGGGATGCATACATGAATGGGTCTCTCTGTGTCAGTAAAAGGTTACTGACACATTACTCATTACTCATTACTCATCCAAAGTGTTGAGCATTCTGGAAAATTCCAAGTGAGAAGGAACCTGTGCTTGTGCATGCATGCTAAGACACTTCAGCTGTGTCCGACTCTTTGTGACCCTATGGACTGTAGCCCGCCAGGCTCCTCTGTCCATGGGATTCTCCAAGCAAGAATACGGGAGTGGGTTCCCATGTCCTCCTCCAGGGGGTCTTCCTGACCCAGGGGTCGAACCTTTTTATGGGATTCTAAATGGGAGGTGCCAGGTACAACCCACTTCCCTCCCAGAATGACTGCCTTCCTTAAATGCCTGAAGGTTTGAGCCGGGACAGTCATTTCTTGAATGTTACCAGGCACACAGCCTCCTAGAAGATTCCATTGTGGCCAAGGCCACACCCAATATATCCTCTGCAAGCACCAAGAGAGCCCCTGGAGAACTGCCGCTCCGGGCCAACTCACCAGGAGAGGTGCTTGTCCCAAGGACCCACTGAGCCCTCAAAAACCTCCAACAATGGTCTCACTGGCACAGAGCAGACAGGGAGGCAAGCCCCAGGTGAAGGGGAGAATGTCACCAAGAGAAGAGAGACCAGGCAAGGGTCGAGCCTGCAGCCCTGCCCTTCCCCCACCCGGCTCACTTCAGCCTCTCACCTCCTGGGCACAGCCGTAGGCCAGCCACTCCTGGCGGTAGCGGTCAAAGCCACTGGAACATCTGCAGGGGGAACCAACAGGCCGGAGGTGTGATGGGATTGACAGAGAAGCCCTCCCCTACCCCCATGCAGTAATAGCTCTCCAAGGGGAGCAAGGAGGAGGCGAATCTCCCCAAGACCACTGAGCAGGTGCCCCGGCACCAGGTGGCTGTGATCAAGCCCCTCCTGCCCCCTCTACTCCTTCCCCCAAAGGAGGGGAAGCTATTTGCGGCATCCCACCCTTTTGACCCAGCTCCCCAGGACCAAGGCCACACCCACCCAGATGCATGTGTGTGTGTGTGTGTCTGTATGTCTGTATGTGTCTCTGTATTTATGGAGCTGACAGACTGCGTGACCTCTAATGACCTTAAGCCCTGCCCTGCAACTCCGGGCAGCCCAGAAATTGCTGAGAAACCAGGGAGTTCACACACGTGTTCTCATCTGGGGAAAGTCTTGCTCGTTCGCTGAGCCCCCCTTCTTTGTGGAGGAGCCTAAATTTGGCAAGGAAGGGCGGGGCCAAGGAAGGACATCAGCCAATCTGGCCAACACCCACCATGTGGCCACTGAAGGGCAGAAGTGAGGTCCTGCCAGAGACTGGGAGAGATGAGATCTTGGCTGACCAGGGTTCCCTGAGAGGACACCGCACAGCTCAGCTGAGCTGGAAGACATCAAGTGCTTCCCTAGGGAAGGGGTGGGGTACGAGGATGAACCAGAGAATATTCTCCACGGCGTCATGCTCAAAGTTCTGTTCTTCACTCTTTGGTGCCAGGAGAATCCATCAAGTCCTACTCAAGTGCAGGGACCTCTGGATGGGAAGCCAGTATCACCAGCCACCAGTGCTGAGAAAGGATGCGAGGCTGGTGAACTCTGCACCGACAACTGCCTGCCCATCTGTCCAAGACCTGGCAAGGCCGAGGCTTCCAGGCTCTGCCAGTCCTTCCTTCCAAAGACACCTCTGAGCTGCTCCTCCTGTAGCAGGGACAGCGAGGGGAGCCATCCACAGACCCCTCTCTCGGGTCCTCCATGCCCCCTCCTTCGAAGTGTGGAAGACTAGGGGCACCGCTGGGGGCTGGGAACTGAAGTTTCCTTTAGGCCAAACTAACTGGTTCTTTCAAGGACTGAGCCTTGGATATAGGTCCAAAAGCACCCCATTCCAAGCCCGGGGCTGACCAACCCAGACGCAAAGGAGAAAGGCATGAGAAACGGCCATTGTTTGAGCGTCTCCTGAACGCCAGGTGTTGCCCCAGTCACATGCTGCCCTTGCGCTATCTCGGAGGACCTTTGCGATGACACTGTAAGGCAAGGGTTACGACCCTCATTTTCCGAGCCAAATCCTGGAGTCAGGGTCACCCGTAGACTCCAAGGTGGGCCATTAGGGGACAACGTGGGATGAAAGGAAAATACCTGCATGATAAGTGAAATCATCTGAGTCAGATCCGGCCCCCATGCAGGGAAGGGAGGCTCTGCAAGGCTGCAGAGGGCAAAGCAGGTGGAGGCGGAGCCAAGAACCGTGAGGTGGTTTCAAGCAGCAGTTGGTGGGAGAGACCACGGTGGCCAACAGCCCTGCAGCAGCCCTGATCTCTGGCTTTTTAGAAATCTGGAGTCAGCTCTCAGCTGAGGCTCCAGAGATCTGTCAGGAAGGAATGGGCCTGGCTTGGGTGAGCCTGGGCCCATGTACATCTGGGGACGGGATCCCTGATGGAGCTTTTCTGTCTTCTACTTGACATAATCCAGCAAAGATAATGTCTACAGCCAAGGCCCTGCCCCCCCACCCCGACCAACTCTCATTAAATTGTCATGGTTTTCTGGGCATGGGCATATGCATTAAGTGGGGGTGTAGCAAGCTAGGGTTTTGCTTTCATCTGACCCATTTTGCAGTCCTCATGGCTCAGCTGTTGTTGGATGATGCTGAGTCACATGGTGGCAGCCAGCCGCAGCATTCCAGGGCTCATCTGAGGTCATCTGGATTATCGCCTCACACTCACACGGGGCTCTCACACTTGAAAGTGCACAAGATGGATCACACCGCAAGTCTCCGTGCCAGGAAGACGCAATCTCGGGTCTCCCCCATGTACCCTCTCTGAGGCTCTGTGCGTTTCATGTGAAGGACTCTGAACACTTTGCAAAAATTCTGTTTGGTATTTGAGGAGTTAAAATAACAGGCATGTTCCTCACCCACATCTCCCTGAATCACATAACCCCAGCCCATTTTATAGGGAAAATAAACTGAGGTCATGAGAGCGAATAAGAGTACAGCTGGTGGGAAGAACAGCTGGGAGGCCTGATGAGGGCCCCTTTCTCCTCCTGGCCCTGAGCTGTGTCTTGTGTGCTAGGCAGGCCGCCTGTAAAGGCAATGGCTTTTATTTCTGCACCAGGACATTGGAAAGGAGCAAAGGAAATACTGACAGTTACAAGACAGCTGCACGGAACTCAAAGCCTCTGTAATTTGCAATTTTCAAGATTCCAAGGTTCTTCGAGTTCATAGGTCTTCCCAGTCTCATGGGAGCTCTAGTCCCCCAAGAAAGTCTCCCCCCCCCAATTTCCCCCTCCCCCAACCATTTATTTATCCTGGACAGGAGAAGAGGGATCAAATTTTGAGTCTAATCTGCGAGGAAATGATTTCAGAACAAGGAGTAGAAGATGAGTAGGATTTAAGAACTTTATCCCTGAAACTGAATCTCATCCAGAATTTTCCCTGCTTCCAAAACTAAACAAACACAGCTTTGTTACTTGTCCCAGCTTTCCACAGATGCCTGCAATGTCCACACCCTTGGATTTCAGGGAACCCTGTTATAGCCTGAGAACAGTTTTGAGGTGTGGTTTCGGGATCGTGGGGCTCTCGCCCAATGATGATAGGTCTTAGGCTCACCCCTGAGCTGGCAGGTCTCACGCTTGCTTGCAGATGAGGCAGTGAGGTAAAATGCAGGCTCCCTGGCTTCTTTCTGAAAGACCCTGATGCGGGGGGCCAGGGGTGGGCCCCAGGAATCTGCACATTTAGCTCGAGCCCTAGCTGATTCTGGGATGCTCGCAACTGTGGACCACTCTTGGAAAAGGCCTGCCAGAGGATGAACCAACCCTCCCGGTTGTGAGGAGGGAGCTGCAGTAGCTGGAATCTCTGAATGGTCTTCCAAAGTCTAGAGTCACCTTGATGGGTCACAAGCCTCAGGGAGACGCTCATTACTGTAATATTCTTGTCCTAAGCATCAGAGTAGCACTGGCCAAAGTTACCTTCATGTTGGCCATGAGACCTGAGGCAGGGAGCAGGGTGGTGCCACCCTCTGCCCCCACACAGTCTGCCTGTGGGAAGCAGAGGGTGAGCCTGGTACAAACCTCTGCAGGACGTGGCACCAGCTGCAGTTGAAGGTCAGGTCTGAGGACATGCAGGCGTCGCAGCTCCGATGCTGTAGGCAGGCTGCAAAGAAGAAGGCAGCAGTCACTCAGCACCAGTCCCGCCACAGACCTCCAAAAGGTGCGACTTCCCTGAATGCTGGGTCCTTACAGAACTCCGGAGGCTCTGACCAGCAGGGACCCTAATGCCAGCCTCACTTGAGTCCTTCCCTGGTGGCTCCGATGGTAAAGAATCTGCCTGGAACATGGGAGATCTAGGGTTCGATCCCTGGGTTGGGAAGATCTCTTGGAGAAGGAAATGGCAACCCACTCCAGCATTCTTGCCTGAAGAATCCCATGGACAGAGGAGCCTGGAGGGCTACAGTCGATGGGGTCACAAAGAGTTGGAGACGATGAGCAACTAACACACATTTGAGCCCAGCCTTGATTCTCCGACTCTCCCTCTTTACCCTCCCTCCCTCCCTCTCTCCCTGTCCCCACCTCCCCACTTCCTTTCTTCCTTTTGTCACACTAGCGGATCAAGCCCTGAGCTGGTGCTGGCCATTCAGCAGTAAGACCTGGTACCTGCCTTCCTGGGCCTTACAGTCACACGGGAAGACAGACACTAAGCAGGTCATCAAACAAAGATAATTACATAATTATCATTGTGATATGGTTTACAAAGGAAGATTACAGGGTGTCATAAGGATGTACAAGGAATCACACCTAGCCTGGGAAGTAGACTTCTGGCCTGTTGCCTACAATTTACAGGGTTGAAAAGGATTTTTTTTAATCAAGATATATTTGACATACAACATCATGTAAGTTTCAGGTGTGCAGCACATTGATTTTATCCATTTATATTGCTGTCCAATGACCATGGTAGCCTTCGCTAACACCTCCACCACTCCACATCAGTATCATTTCTTCCAGTGCTGGGAACAATTAAGATCGAGTCTCTCAGCAAATTTAGTGTTTATAATACAGTTGTGCTGTCTTCTATCACTTGAAAGGATTTTAGATGTTCTGGTTTGACCAGCTAGCGCTCCCAACTCCTGATGACTCCATGTGGCAGAATTGCCAACAGACACCCACTCCTGGCCTGTCCAGCTCCTCCCAGGGAAGTCTGGGCTCTGAGTTTTCAAGAGTAAACCAGGCGTATAGGATTCCATTCCTTTCCTCTCCCTCTCCTCTTGGAAGTGAGCTATTCCCAGGGAATGTGCTGACCTCTGCTCAAACAGGCTTAAATCTCCCCTGGAAAGTCACCTGACCTCTTGGTGACTCAGTACCCCATTTGTAATAGAGGGATAAGGATGCTGTCTGTGTGGTAGGCCAGCTGTGAGAGGGTTTCTAACAGTGCCGGCCACACGGGGAGCCAGTGAATGATACTAGTTATCGACTCTGGTCCATCGTTCCTCTCAGGTGCTCATTCACTAGTTCATTCTTTCAACAGATATTTACTGAGCATCGATCAAGGGCCCAGTACTGTCCCTGGAGATGCAGTGTGAACAGGAAAAGCCAGAAGTACTGCCTGCATAGAGCCTGCAAGCGAATGGAGGATATGGTCGACAAATATACAGACAAAAAGATCCACCCTAGGGCTTTGCCTGGGCTTCCCTGGTGGCTCAGATGGTAAAGGAACTGCCTGCAATACAGGCGACCCAGATTTGATTCCTGGGTCGGGAGGGTCCCCTGGTGAAGGGAATGGCAACACGCTCCAGTATTCTTGCCTGGAGAAGTCCATGGACAGAGGAGCCTGGTGGGGTATAGTCCATGGGGTTGCAAAGAGTCAGACACGACTGAGAAACTAACACATTACATTGGGGCTTCCAGTGGTGAGAAGGGCTAGGAGAAAAGTGGAGCAGAACAAGCCGGGGATGTGTTTTACTGGGGAAGGCCTCTGAGGAGATGCAGAGAAGGGAAGCCAGCAGGCAACTCTCCTGGGGGAGAAGTCCAGGCAGAGGGACCCCTCTGTGCAGAGGCCTAGGAGGAGTAGGTTCCAGGGTGCTCCCAACAGCAGGCAGCACTCTGCAGGGTGGAGAGGTGGAAGGTGGTGGGAATGGGGAGGAATGGCAGCTGGGGCCTCGCTGGGCAAGGCAGGGGTGGAAAGCAGGGAAGTTAGTGGAAGTGGCTGCTGGAGGGTATGTGGATCCCTTCTGTCATCAGCCAGCCAGAAAAGCAGAGAGGGCCAGGGGAGCAGGAAGAATGGGAGCTGGATTTTAAGTCGTTCACTCGCTCAAATGCTGCCCACTTAAATGACCTCGGAGTGGCAAGCAGCTGCCACAAAATCCATCCATTTTACTATAAGGACAGATAGACACTGACCCAGAATAACTGTATGCATTCTGAGGACTCATCTGAAGAGCAGCTGAACAGAACACGTATCACAGCAAGAAGTGACCGCTAACCACAGAAAATGACCACTTATTCAATAGGCATTTCTTCACTCTGTGGGTTTTCATGGGCCCGGACCACAATCCATTAATTAGGGAACCAGTTTGCATTCTGTGGACCCCCAGCAAGGCAGCATCTGGGAACCAGCCCTCGGTGAGGGGGAGAAAAACTGCTTCGGGCACAACGTGGTCACTTCTAATTGCCTTGTGGGAGGGACTGGCTGCAGGGGGCACTGTGTGCTTTCGTCTACCAGGGCTTTGCAGGCTTTGGAAGGGTGGAGGGAACTCCGTAGGCAGAAAATAAGCAGGGACTGGCCTGACCCCAGAATGACAGCGCTCTGGCTGTTTTCTTCTCTGGTGCACCCCAAGGGTCTACAGCAGTGCCCAGCATGTGGTAGGCAGTTAACAAAAGTTTATGGAATCGATATAGAGTTGCTCTCATCCCCATTTTACAGAGGAGGAACCTGAGGCTTGGAGAGAGCCACAGAGCTAAGAGAGGCAGATCTGGGTTTGAACCAAAGTCTGTCTAAGCCAAGAACCTGAGCTCCTAGCCTTGAGGTCCCCCTGGGAGACCCCCTTCCCCAGCTTCCATCTTCACACCAGGCCACCTTTTCTAGAGTCTCTTCTAGAAGAAGGACCGGCCATGGCGTATGATGGCTTGAAGAGCCACATCGCTGGAAGAATTTTGGCTAGGTCCCCCCGACCCCCAAAGGTAAGGGAGAAAACCTGGGGCTGTGGAGCGCAGAGTTTTCTGAGAACAAGGCAAACCAGCTTCCAGGAGTTTAAATCACAGTTTCAGTAGCAGTTCCCTCCTGGACATGGGAGTCCGTGACCTGCTCATTCCCAGTGACTCTGGAGGCCCCTTAAATGGCTCCAGTCAAACTGAGAAAAATCCCTAGGAGCCTCATGAGACATTAAAAAAACACACTGACCTTTACTTTCATCTGCATTTCAGATGTCCTGTGTGCTATTAAATGCTCACAAAATTCACTGGAGGGGTGGGAAGAGGCTTAAATGTACAGACGTGTCCCAGAAACTGCATTCCCAGATGTTCCACTTCTTCTGCCTGGGTGGTTAGCCCTGCCCTTGGATGTCCTTGCTCCCAAATGTAGTTTAGTCATTCCTGGGACCCAAGAATTGCTCTCACCAGTCCTAGAGGAAGCTCTGCCCAGAGGGAGGGCGACTGGGATGGGGGTGAGCCTGGGACCCCAGGGGTCCCAGCCCTGTCCCTAGGCATCAGGGGAGGACACCTGCTGGGACATGGCCTAGCATTTGAGAAGACCCTTCCTCCTCCTCTTCTTCCTTCACCCTCTGCTCCCAGAACCTCCAAGGAAAGGGAAGAGGAAAAAGAGAGGCAAGAACCGCCCCAGAAGGCAGGGAGAAAGCCATGGCTCCAGAGGGAAGCTGGGAGGTATCATGAAACAGGAGAGGAAATTAAAACTGTCTTTAGAAATATAAGCATGGGGGCGGGGCAGGTGGCAACTTCTCTCGTGGTCCAGTGGTTAAGACTCCATGCTGCCAATGCAGGGGGCCTGGGTTCAATCCCTGGTCAGGGAACTAGATCTCACATGCTGCAACTAAACACATGTGCCATAACTACTGAAGCTCATGAGCCACATACAAGACCTGGTGCAGTTTATATAAATAATAAATACATATATATGAACAGGAGCACTGTCCTTTCCTCACTCTCCCCATCTGCCCTGACTGGATCCTTCAGGCTCCACAGCAGCAGTGGGGGGCCTCCACCATGGCATGCCTTCAACAGCAGGTGAGCAAGGTGCAGAAGAGTTATAGGACCCAGCCCCCTGGATCCTGGAGGGCTGCTGGCTAAATCCCAACACTGCCTTCTGCCTGTGGATGCCAGCATCACGCCTCCTCTAAAGAAAATGCAGTGATAAACTTACGGTTCCATTCAGTTCCTGTAGTATCTTTTCTACAAGCTCAATCCAAGTTATCAGAGGTATCTCTTTCCTGGGTTACAATTATATGTTAATAACAGCGCCTGCGTGCTAAGTCGCTTCAGTCGGATCCGACCCCTTGCTTCCCCATGGACTGTAGCCCACCAGGCTCCTCTGTCCGTGGGATTCTCCAGGGAAGAATACTAGAATGAGTTGCCATGCCCTCCTCCAGGGGATCTTCCAGATGCAGGGATCAATCCTGTGTCTCCTGAAGCTCCTGCACTGCAGGCTGACTCTTTACCTCTGAGCCACCGGGAAAGCCCGTTAATACCAGCAGCTGTCATGTATCAAGCACAAGCCATGCCCTGGGCCTGGGATGTGTCAGTGAGTGTCTGGACTTTCATTTGCATCCTCAGCTCTACCTAGTGCAGTTCTCACCCATACCATAGCCCTGGGAAGGAGGCAGTGTGAGGCCCATGTTACAAATGAGAAGCGGAGGCCCAGAGAAGTCAGGTGGCCGTATCTAGACAGGGGACCCTGGTGAGCCTGGGATGGAACTCAGTGTGACTTCAGTGCTCTTGCCAGGATAGCGGAATGCCTCTCTTCCATCAGTGGGGACAAGCCCTACTTACTTGGCAACGGGGTGAACTCCACGGCAGATGTGCTGGTGACCTTGCTGGGGTCCAGCTCCACACGGTGGTATTCGAAGATGGTCCTTCTCCGAGATTCTGAAACAGAGACAGAGCTTGTCATCGGGAGCATTTCATAGGCTTTGGGACCTGGAGCCTGACGGGGGGGCAGGAGATTGTAGTGAGAGGAACCAGGAGTCAGTATGCAGCCCCTGAGGGCAGGAAGTGAAACCATCATTCCGGGATGATGCTGTTGGAACTCTGGAGAGACAGGAGGATAGGAGTTGACTGTGAGCGGCGAGCTCTGTGTCATAAGCAGGCTGACAATGCAGAGGCCCAGCTGCTGCTGGGTCCAGAGTCCACCCTCTGTGCCTTCACAGCTGCTGTTCCCTTGACCCATCACACTCTTCCACCCTTTCTCTTCTTGTCTAGCTCACTCTTTCAGATCTAGCTCAGGGCCACTTCCTCTGAGCAGCCCCCCTTGACCAGCTCCCTCCTATTACCCTCTTTGCCCCAGGCCCTCCTCCCACTGCACTCCTTGCATGATGTAGTCATGATGGTCAATTTGGAGGGTGGGGACCACTGAACTGTGATCATCTGGCCCTGAACCTGACCCACAGTGAGTGCTCTGCAAATGTCTGCAGATGGACAGGCTGACCTCGGAGATCCTCTCCCCTCCTTGATGGTTCAAGGGCTGGAGCCAGGTTGACATCCTGCCTCAGTCCCTGCAGAAACTTCCTAGGGGACCTCAGAGTCAAAAGACCTGAATTCTGAGTCAAGTTCTGCTCCTGACAAGTTGGATACCATTAGGGCCTCAGTTTCTTATCTGTGAAGTGGAAAAACATTACTGCCCCAACACCCTTGCGAGGAAAAAGCTGGAATTGTAGATAGAAAGACTTTTCCTAAAATGGCAGTCTGAGATGCTCTGATATTTCCCCCATGCCCACCGAAGAACCATGATTTGCAGTTGGTTTCCTTCAGCTCCAAAACACAGGCTGCAAGCAGCTGAGTTTCATGAATGAGCTTTCCCATGAGGGGAAAGGGCCACTTTAGTATTTACCCAGCAGCCCTTCTTCCTTCTGGAAACAGAAGGAACTGCCCCCAGCCCCTTCCTACATGTGGTCTGTACTGTATCTTCTTTCATGACTCTGCTTCCCTGGCCAACAGTGATTGGTCCAGGGTTGGGCATCTGATGAAGTCGGACCAATCAGAGACCTTCCCTGGGACTTTTTAATTGTAACCACGCAGCCCTTTGCTCTCTAGTAATAATGCTGAGAAGATGCAAGCTTGGTGTCCACAAATGGCCACAGTTCCAGTCTCATGGGGAAAGCTAGAGGATGAAGCCATGTTGTGGAAAGAAGCATGGAATACTGGTGGCATCCCAGTCCCTGGAGTCCAGGACCTGCCCTGGTCCTATCTTCCCAGGTGTTGGCTCCTCCTTTGGTTCTTTGGGCTACTTCAGTATTCCCAATGCACCCCTTTTCAGCTGAACTAGTTTCAGCTGGGTTTTTTGTCACTAGACGCCTAGAATAGGTGATATAAGTTTCCTTCCAGCTGAAGGTGATTTTGAGGAAAGTTTCCTAAGGTGGCAGAACTCAGTAGCTGCTGCTGCTGCTGCTGCTGCTAAGTCGCTTCACTTGTGTCTGACTCTGTGCGACCCCATAGATGGCAGCCCACCAGGCTCCCCCGCCCCTGGGATTCTCCAGGCAAGAACACTGGAGTGAACTCAGTAGGGGCATCCATAAAAAGCAGGGTGTCCTGTGCAACCACTGGGCACCCCGACCTGAACGAAAAATCTAGGGCAGCATATACTGCTCAAAAGAACATTTCAGTTATGTTTCTATCATCTATTTATCCTCAATCTATAGCTTGGCTCAAACGATGAAGAATCACCTTGCAATGCAGGAGACCCTGGGTTTGATCCCTGGGTCAGGAAGATCCCCTGGAGAAGGGAATGGCAAACCATGTCTGGAGAATTCCACGGACAGAGGTGCCTGGTGGGCTACAGTCCATGGGGTCACAAAGAGTCAGGCACGACTGAGCAACTAACACCCCCTGCTTAAGCCAGGACTGAACCCCAGGTGATGACCCCAAAGCATGCTCTCTTTCCACTGTGCTCTCTTCTCTGCGGCAGAGCCTGGGGACACCTCTGTCCCTAAAACGTCTGCAACCACAGAATGTCCTTGAGACATTCTGTGCAACATAAAGGAAACTGCTCTGGCGCGGGTGGCCACAAAGCTCCCCTGGAACTAAAGAGGAATCTGCAGACCCACCTCAAAGGTCTGCACTTCAAATGTGAGTACCACCCACTCACATGTGCACATGTGAGTGCCTGCACATACACACACACACACACACAGAGTCACATGTGTGTATGTGAGCGCCTGCATGTGCACACACACACACACACACACACACACGAGATTTTTTTGATATAAGAAACGCCCCTTGCCAAGCAGGGGTGGGTCTGAAAGAGATGGAGGTGAGAGATTATCTGCTCAGAAGAGGCTCCAATTTTCAATTCACCCAACAGACCACAGGTGCGGTAGGGCCCTCCCTGTGTGACACCAACTTCTCTGCAAAGATGGCCTGGACTTCGACTGAGCCTGGGCCATGTGAGACCTTAGGTGGAGGATGGGGAACTTCCAGGCAGCCTTTCGCAGCTCCATCCCACCCACCACCCCCAGGGGCCAACTCTACTGAAAAATCACCCCCTTCAACACCAAAATGGAATAGGATAAAAGTAAATGTGAAACCAGGTCTTCCAAGATGCCTGAGGCCCTGGAATCTAGACTCTGTGTAAACATTTATTCCTTAATCTGCCTCTTCTGTCAAGGCTCAACTCAAATGACAGGTCCTCCTTAAAGACATCCGCCAAGCAGGGACGCAGTTAGTGGCCCCTCCTCTGAGCTCCACAGCCCCCTGTGCCCCACCCAGTGTCACCTGCTTCACAAACATTTACTCTGCTCGCCACCCGCCCCCTGAGACTGTGAGCTCCCCAAGGGCAGAGCCTGCAATTTATACGTCTCTGTCCCCCAGCCCCTTGCCCCAGGCCTGGCACACAACAGGGTCTTGAGAAAGGACTGTGAATGAATGAATGGCTTATAAATAGTCAGGAAAACCCTAGCAATTTATCATAACTTCAGCCCGCAGCACAAAGGAAGAACGCCTTTCCTCCCCAGCCCACCACAGATTATGGCCTTTCTCAAAAGGGCCGCCCCCAACGGGCCACAGAAAGCCAGACCCTTCCGAAGTTAGAGCTTAAAGCAGGAGTATTGGCTTCCAGGGTGTCTCTACCTACAGCGCTGTAGGGGAGAGCTGGCTCTCAGTTAGGAAAGTGAAAGTGAAAGTCACTCAGTCGTGTCCAGCTCTTTGTGACCCCACGGACTATACAGTCCCTAGAATTCTCCAGGCCAGAATACTGGAGTGGGTAGCCTTTCCCTTCTCCAGGGGATCTTTCCAACCCAGGGATCGAATCCAGGTCTCCCACATTGCAGGGGGATTCTCTACCAGCTGAGCCACAAGGGAAGCCCAAGAATACTGGAGTGGGTAGCCTATCCCTTACTCCAGTGGATTTTCCTGACCCAGGAATCAAACCTTGGTTAGAAGGAAGGTGAAATAGGGGGTCAGTGTTGAGGCATGAACTTGTCAAGAGAGTCAATTTTAGGGATAGAGAAGGGCAAGCAGCAGCTGGGGAAGGCAGGGCTCCCAGTAAATTCTACCCCAGAATCTAGGGATGGGTCTCCGACCAGCGAGCTGGGGAGTGGGGATGTGCCTCAAGTGAGGGTTCAGCCAGAGATAATAGGCTATATCCTCCAAAA
The DNA here is from genome assembly GCF_019923935.1 of Bubalus bubalis. Classification (NCBI taxonomy): domain Eukaryota; kingdom Metazoa; phylum Chordata; class Mammalia; order Artiodactyla; family Bovidae; genus Bubalus; species Bubalus bubalis. The sequence goes on along the minus strand of NC_059159.1, from coordinate 23,462,160 downwards.
CCCAGTACAGCCCCACCAGCAGGGAAGGGGAGATGTGTGTGGTAAAAAGGGGGAGGAGGGTGGGTGGATGGAAACATATCTCTGACTAAAAATATTTGCTCACTTCAGCGGCCAACTTGTACTTGTTTAAGTGTCTGATTTGGTAAGACTTTTATTTCTCAATAAACAGAACCCTTGGTATCCCAGTCTGTGTTACTTGCATCTGGATTATCTTGCCAACATCTGGGGCTCGCCCAAAGAGGATGACGTCCGTCTTCGTGACCAACAGATCCCTCCCGGAACCGAGATGGTGGCCACCCCAGAGCCACATTCCTGGCAGTTTGAGACGTTCTGTGTTCTCTCTGCTTCCACTCATCGAACATTCAGAAATGCTAAGATCCAGACCCGGAGAGCCCTGCCATGCAATCAAGAGACGTCCGTGGCTCAAAGGAGAGCTTGGCATGTCCCGTTTTGTTTCCACACCAGACACCAGTGGGAGAGGGTTGGTTTGATCAGAAGAAATCAGACTGACAGATCCAGCCACAAACTTCCCTCCGAGACGGTGGCTACCGTACAAAAAAATTGAAGATGGTGGATCAGGAGGGATTTTTCATTTATTCATTCACATCTTCCTCTGCTCATTCAGTTATTCATTTAATAACCGTGACTCAAGCCCTAGCAGGGGACCCCAGAGATAAATACAATGAGAATCCTATACCCCAGGGAGCTTGCAGCCCAGCAGGGGAGGCCCCTCAGCACAGATGCAAAGTAGAAAAGTGACTGAGGGAGGAGAGGAGACAAGGAGGGAGCAGAGTAGAAGGAAAACCAGAAAATAAAAGTAAAAATCAGGTCCATGGGGGCGGGGTTGGGGGAGGGCACCAGGATGGATAAAAACCCACAACAAAAGAGCACCATGGAGGATCCTTAATGAGGAGCAGGGAGATGACAAAATGGGCCAGATACGGTGACGATACCCTCTCCCACGCCCTTACTTGGCTGCTCTTTCTCACTCCTCTGCTGCCAGTTCCCGGGCCTCCTCTTCCCCACCCAGCACCAAGGTACAGCACGGGCCACTGCCACATTTCTCAAGTTTGCCTTTGAAACGAAAGGAAGGTTCTGGAACAGGAGAAGGTTCCAGTGCTTGGGCCATCCAAGGCTATTCTGGGGCCAGCCAAGTGGCAGGTTGCCATTTGGAGCTTTTAATAAAGAAATCCTCATTTATCGATTCCATTAATTCAGAATCTATCAGTTTTTATATTGGAGACCCTAAAGTTGCTTTTATACTGTCCGTGAAAGACAGGGTTTCTTAAATGAATAGAGGAAATTATATTGACTTCTGGGCCCCCCGCCAGTCAAATACAGAGTGTATCAACTACTCTCTGTTTATGTTTTGCCTGCTTCTGCAAACAGACGCTACTAATCTGAATCTTTTCTCTGCAACAAAGCACATTCTGCAGACTCTCTGCTCCAAAGCCTGCAGAGCAGTTTCTTCAAGGAAGTGATGGTAAGAGAAATTCTGCCTGTTTTCCTTCCTCAATCCCAGGCATGAGACTGTGCAGAATTCCCTCCACCTTCAGACAGGGGTGGGAGGAAAGTGTTGGGAGCCTGGGGGAAGGAGAGAGTCCCCCAGACATGGTTCAGTTGAATAATGGGGAGTAAATGCCACTCCTCACAGCACCCCAGGCAGGGAGGAGGCAAGCTTGGGTGCCAGGGCAGGGACATCGCCTATTCTATGGGACAGGTGGGTTGGGACAACAGGAATATCCACAGTGACATTGTCTGTGGACCAAAGGCCTCTCCCTGAACTTCTATCATGGTTTTTTGAAATATATTGTTATTGGGTTGGCCAAAAAGTTCATTTTCCATAATATCTTATGGAAAAACCCAAACGAACTTCTTGGCCTACCCAATATTTGCATCTCAACCAAATTCAAATGAATTCCCTATTTGTTGGGTTGACTATCAGACCCAGAGGAATCTGATCTCTCAGCCACATAAAAGCCATCACTCTGAAAAGCAGGAATTGTAGCCTATTTTAAAATCCACTGAAGGCCATGGATACTGCCCTAGAAAAATGCATACACGTGATTTACTTCAACCACACCTCAGTGCTCCTTTCAAGTCCACACCTGATCCCCAAGCTGAAAAATCTCTGACAGAAAGAGATGTGGTTATCAGAGCACTCATCCCTAAACTCAGATGTCAGGCTCTGTTCTCACTTAGGGTCACCAGAAGGCAGAGCACATGGTCTCTACCACACCCAGTCTCTTCAGCACCCGTTCCAGGGCTCATTTTTTGAGCACCTGCCCTGCTGCAGACACTGGGCTAAGTGCTGGAGCCCCAAGGAGCTCACAGCTAGTTGGGGAGAAGACGAATGAGGCAGGATGGTGTCATGAGTTCTATATTAAAGCTCTTAACAAAGTGCCCGGAGGATGGAGGAGGAACGTGAATTCTGCTGCATGGAGGAAGCTGGACCAATGGATAAGTAGGATTTTGCCAAGTGGTAAAAGGACTAGGGCACGGGGTGGCATTTTACATGAGGAACTGCATCAGAAAGACGCAGATTCCCCCTTGGCATGTTTGGGGAACACAGGGCATGCAGACCAGTGCTGACTGGACAGAGTGGTGGGTGACAGGAGGGTTCAGAGACCAGCCCAGAAGGGTAGGCCTGTGCCCATAATACACGTGAGAAATATAATTAACACTGTTGTATGTTATCCATGAAAGTTATTAAGAGAATAAATCCTAAGCGTTTTCATCACAAGGAAAAAATCTATTTTTTTTTCTTTAATTTTGCATCTTCATGAGATGGGAGATGTTAACTAAACTTATTGTAATCATTTCATGATGTATGTAAGTCAGATCTTTATGCTCTAATGCCTGAAAGTTACACAGTGCTACATGGCTTCTCTGGTGGCTCAGACGGCAAAGACTCTACCTGCAATGCGGGAGACCTGGGTTCAGTCCCTCGGTTGGGAAGATCCCTTAGTGGGCATGGTAACCCACTCCAATATTCTTGCCTGGAAAATCCCCATGGATAGAGAAGCCTGGAGGGCTCCAGTCTGTGGGGTCGCAAAGAGTCGGACACGACTCGATAACACTAAAAGAAAAATCAAACAGTAGGCTGTGCACAGCTGTGTAGGCCCCAAGTGCCACACTAAGAACTCTGAATTCATGTTTGGGGCCATAAGGAGCCAGAGAATGACAAGATCAGCTCTGTCTGGCAGTGACAACAAGGAGTAGGGAGACAGGGGACAGGGGGCAGGGAGCCTGGAGGCCGGGAGCTGCTGGGCAGTGTCTCGAGTCAGACGTGGGTTTCCCTTGGCTGGTAGACTCAGCGCCTCATGACCACAGCTGGAGCCACCTGATCTAGCCGCTGCCACAACAGCCCTTGTATTTCCTCCAGGTCTCACAGAACAGGCGCAGCCGCCCTCCTGTTATTTCAGGTGGGTTCTGCTTCCTCCCTCGCCCCTCATTACCACACCTCCCCACATCTCCCTGGCTTGCTCTAAAACAGCCTTTCATTCTAGAACCATAGAGGAGCCTCAGAGGCAGACACTCGCGGGGGATCTGACTTCCTCTAACTCACCCTCATTCTACAGCTGGATCCAGCACACATTTCCTGCCGCCCGGCACAGGGCCTGTGAGGGAGGCACGGACCCCACCCCTGAGGCACGCAAAACAGGGCCGTGGTGAGGGGCAGGGAGGCATGCATACCAAGAGCAGTCCTTCCTGTAAAACAGCCTGGGTGTGTGCACACAGTGCTGTGGGTGTTTGGGGAACTGAGGAGGGAAGGATTGCCCGCTCTGGATGGAGAGGGAGTTGGTTGGATTTAGAAAGCCTCAATGGTGGACATTAGGGTTCAAAATACAGAAGATTTGGGTTTCAGTTCTAACCCTCAGAGCTGTGTAAAAGCAAGTCACGCCACCTCTCTGAGCCTCCTCATCTTCATTTAGAAAGAGACAAATGCACAGACTTCATTTACAGTGCTGCAGGATAATCCAATAAGATAACTATAAGCTCAGTATCTAGGGATGGGGTTGTAATCAGTGTGCCCCTAAATGACCCCAGTGATCCTTGCCTCCTGGGATTCACACCCTGTTTAATCCTATCTTGAGTGTGGGCTGGACCTAGGAACTTCCTTCCAACCAGCAGAAAGTGGCAAAAGTGGTGAGGTTATGAGAAGGCTCTGGCTTCCCTCTCGCTCACCCTCTACTGCTGTCTTCCTTGCCTGCTCTGATGGAAGCCAGCTGCCACATTATGAACTGTCCTATGGGGACGTTGACGCAGCCAGAACCGAAGGGGAAACTGAATCCTGTCACAACCACATGAAAGCTCTTAGAGGTCCCCCAAAAGTCACTGAGGCAAGCCTGGCAACCACCTCGAGAGCAGCCTGTGAAGGAGTCTAAACCAGGGGACCCAGTTAAGTCATGCTTTGTTTCCTGATCCACAGAAACCCTGAGATAATGTTTTAAGCCTCTAAGTTTTGGCACAATCTGTTATGCAGCAGTAGCTAACTAATACAATCAGGGTGATACTGAAACTCTTTAGTAACTGGCTCAGTATAGGTTTTAACCAACCAATTAGAGTAGTTGACTGGTGCAACAGAGCAGGGTCTGAGCCACTGACTAGAGTGCTGGGAGTTTGGGGGTGGGAGAAGGGACAGTGGAGGGACAGGTGAAGTGATGGGAATTAATCTTATGGAAATACTCATGCAAGAGCATAAAAGTACATATTTGTAAGAATATTCACTGCAGTATTATTTGTTGTAATGAAAGATTAAAACAACTGAAAAGTCTGGGCCCAGGGGACTGGTTCAATTAAGGTACATCCATGCAAGGGGTGTACAGTTATTAAAAAGAGTGATCCAGAAAGATGGGCAGGATATACTTTATTCAGGAGCAGAACAGAGGACATCTTATGCCATTGTTTATGATAAATACACTTACGTATACTATACTTACCTGAAGGCTTGTAGCTCTAGAAATACCCTGGTGGCCCTGGTTGCCTCCAGGAAGGGGAATTGGGGAACGGGGATCAGGGACAGGAGAGAAATCTAATTTTCCTGTCTCCTGAAGCCCCCCCTGTGATGCTCCTTCTATCATCTGGGTTTGGGAGGCAATTACAGTTGTGTTCTGGGAGGACTAATAAACCCTAATTTAGTGTCTTGGGAGATTTTTCTAAGTGGAGGGTGTGCTAAATGGAAGGGCCCTGGCTCCCCACCCCCCTCCACCACCAGAGCAGTGCCTCCGACTGGAGATTTTATTGGAAAAATGGTACCTCAGCTCAAATGAAGAGAAGTTGGAACTCACTCTGCCCCTTTTCTTCCCTCAGTTCCCACTTAACTCCTCCCACCCCCGCAACCACTTCCTACCACTGCCCTCTCCCCCACGAGCCTGGCTCAATCTGAGCTGAGTCCAGCCCCGTCCAGGGATCTCTGTGGGTCCATGGGGTCTCACCTGGTACATCTGGGGATGGATTGAGAATCATGAAGGCATCTGACAGGCCTGCTTTGACAGGGTGCTGGGACGAGCTGATTTCCAGGACGGGTATAGGGATCTGCAGGGGGGAAGAAGAGGCTCCGTCTACCCCCAAAACACTCTTGGACCAGCTCTTCTTGGAGCTTCAGACCCATCTGCCTGGTGGGCATTGGCTCCTGGAGGGCTCAGATATCTCAACCCAATGGGCCCATCCAAATTCCAAGTCATCCCCACATCATCTCCAAACACATTTCTTTTTTCTTTTCTTTCTCTTTGTGAATGGCACCTCCATAGAGGAGTCACCCTCAGCCTCTCCCAGCTTCCTTTCATTTCCCTCCTCCTCTGTCAAACACATCTCCAATCCTGTTAACTAGCCTGCTAACAGGCTCTCAAATCTATCCAGTTCTCTCCATCACCCCCACCCTACCCCAAGCTGGCCGGTTCTCCTGCATCATCTCCCAGCATTCCCTCTGAGTCCCAGCCCTCTGCTCTCCACTTTGAAGCCAGAGTGGTGTTTTTCAAGATTTTTTTTTTTTGATGTGGACCATTTTTTAAGGTCTTTATTGAGTTTGTTACAATATTGTTTCTGTTTTGCCTTTTCAGCGGGGAGGCATGTAGGATCTTAGCTCCCCAACTAGAGATGGAACCCACACCACCGGCACTTAACCACTGGACTGCCAGGGAAATCCCTAGGCTGCCTTCTTTCAGTGCTTTATACCAGCCATGCTCAGTCCTGCCATGAGCCTTTGCATATGCTTTTCTCCCTCCCAGAACACACTTCACCCTCCTCTTTGCTTCCTTAAGTCCTACACGTTCTGAAGATTTCAACTCTTTTCCTCAGGAGAGCCTCCCAGGCTCCTGTTCAGGTAAAGAGCCCCGTGAAAGGTTTTCCTGGCATCACTATTTAAGAGCACTTGCCCCCACAGTTACTATCTATCCCCCGAGCCAGATTCTCAGCTCCACAAAGATGGGCCGGCAGCCATCCTGTGAACTTCTGTACCTCCAGCACCACACCCTAAGTCTGGCGCACTACAGGGCCTCGACATTTTTGTTGAATGAAAGAATGGCCCACTCACCTCTTTGTAGCCGAAGACAATGCGGCCGTCTTGGTGCAGAGCCGCCTGGAAGGTGAAGCTGCCCCTGTCCTCCCGACCCTGGAGGTAGACGTGGTCCCACTGAACAACAAAGACTGTCCCTGGTGAGGAGAGCAGAGACTTGGCTGGTCAGGGAGGTCATGCAGGGAGCAGGGCCCTGCAGAAATGGTGGCCCACGTGGATGGGACACCAGCTAGTGCCTTTAGTGATGATGGGGGCAGTTTGGAAATTTGACAGGAGGCAGAAACTGGGCAGCCCACAAACAGTCTGGTTCCCAAGCTGGAGGGCAGCCAGGAGACCCTGCTGCACCCTCTCTGCCCCCAACCAGGTACTGTAATTGTACCTGTATCATCTCCAACCCCAAGCACTGCCCTGTCCTTCTTGCCTATCCTGACCCCCTGAGATGAAAAGGAGGAGAAACAGTAGGAACTTCTGTTCTCCTGGGGCAGAAGGTAGGTTCTCAAGGGACAACCTGGTGAGAGTAAGAAACAATCAAGGTCTCTAATGTTTATTTCACCTCTGCTGCTGCTGCTAAGTCACTTCAGTCGTGTCCGACTCTGTGCGACCCCAGAGACGGCAGCACCGAGAGCCAATTGTTTTCACTTAATTTTCTCATCGGGTAGCAGGCGTTTTGTCCCCAGGTGAGGAAAATGAACACAAAGGTAGGGTAGCTGCCGAGCTGTGTGACTGTGGGCAAGTCCCTTGCCCTCTCTGGGCCTTGGGCGCCTCTAAAGGGGCTAGACCAGGGGACCCCTGGAGCTGGATGAATTAAACTCTGAGCTCTGATCTCACCATTGTCGAAATAAGCAACTGTGGAGTTGTCAGAGTAGCCAGGGTTGAAGTTGGCCATCAGAGGGGCCACGTACTGAGTAGCTGTGAGCATCCGATGGACCACATCACCCATGAAGATGAAGCCTGGGGTGGGAAGAAGTGTAGATGAGTCATCAGAGATGGACTTGCTTCCTCATGCAGGAAGGAGTAGTGTAGATGGAGCTGGAAGTGAGTCTTGGACCTCTGACCCCCAGCATCACATGGTGGGCATGGGTCTGGTGTATATAGAGCAAAAGGGGCCCAGACTAGAGAAGGTTCTCTCTGCCCCTCCACCCATCTCTGTCCCTTGGAAAGTGCACAGGAATCCAAGATGGGCTCCCTCATATCAACAGGGAGCCTGGTCCCAGGAAACAGTTTCTCAGTGCAGTCTCCTCCCTCTCACTCACAGACTCAGAAGCACAAGGGCCAAGGAACCGCCCACACTGGGAGAGGGAGACACACATGCACGTGCACCCACATCCACACACACACACACACACACACACAATTAAGTCAGCAGACGTGAGGGAGGTGGTCCGAAACACTCATGATCTCTCACCTGAGAGTGGGGTCCCAAGACAGAGCCACATGTGGGACCCACCCCAGTCCATTTATAAAACCCTGACTCCAGTGAACCTTTCCAGTTTAGGTCCCAGGTTCTAGCTGAAATCTCCACACCCTCTCCCAGCCCCACAGACAAGGCCTTACCTCCGGTTGCTATGGTGATCTGCCGCAGAGGATGCCCGTAGAAAGGGAAATCAAAGGACAAGACCACTCTCTGCAGGGGACAGGAGAGAGTCAGCAGGGCCAACCTGCAGGCCAGGTAGCCGGGCAGTCACACTGCCCCATGCTTATCTGGATGGGGTGGGGGGGGTAGGCATGTCCAGGGCAGGCCCCCAGGGCCACAGGTGGGCACCCCAACTCCGGCCAAGCCCCCTAGGATCCTCTGGGAAGGCACTCCCCAGACCCCAGACCTCAGGCCATAGCCATGCCCACTGACCAGGCAGAGTGGGCTGGCCCCCTGCTGCCAGGGACTGGGGCACTCACCGAAGCCTGCCGGTGGGTGTTGGAGAGGATTCTGTGAACTTTCACTTGGCTCTGGTTGGCCTTGGCCACGTCCACCCATAGCTCCTGGCTGCGGGGCTCGCTGGGACCATACAGACGGGACACATAGTAGCTGTGGTTGTCCTCCTGTCGTTATCCAAGACAGAGTCCACAGGAGGATGAGGAGACAGGATGTTAGCAACCACCCTCTGCACCTCCTCCATCCAGATGTCTGGATAGAGAATTCACGGTCCTCCCAGACCATAGCCCAGAAGAGCTGGTTTAGGCCTGGGAGCCCCTTGGATGCCATTGGCCCTGGAGAGCTCAGTACCTGCCCCCTAGTTACGCCCCCAACAGCTCTGCTCCAGCTAAATCCATGCCTGCTATACCTGAGCTCCACTCTGCCATCCCCAGGACAGGCCAGGAGGTTTTCCTAGAGCCCTGAGTTCCGTTCCCCGCTACCTCACCCCTGCCCCAGAGCATACCCAAGGCAGAGCTCAACTCGGGACATGAAGGAGCAACAGATAAGGTAGCCTCAAACAGAGCCCTGTCTTCAGGGAGCTCCCAGTCTGAGGGGGAGACACAGCCCCCTGCCCTGGGGAGCACCCAATTTAACGGAGAAGAAAAATCTGAATCTTGGAAGCTACCCATCTAAAGACGGAGGCAGATCCTTGATCTTGGGCATTGCTAGTCTGATGGAGGAAGTGGGACCCATGCAAACGGAATACCCAAACAGAGACCCTCTAGCAGAGAGATAAGACAGGGCCCATACGAGTCACTAAAGAGTTGAGAACGGGGAAAGAAGCAGCAATGATGCCTTCAAGATATATTTTTAAGCTTTACTATGTGCCTGATTGGGACAAAATGAAGAATAAGCCAGAATCCAGAGGGCTGGGAGTTAATTCTGTAAAGCCTCTCCTGCAAGGGAGCATTTAGGGGCAGGATTTAAAGGAGGCTGGGAAACAATCAGCAGAAAGAGTGGAAGAGCCTGGGGAGGAGGCCATGTCAAAGCCTTTCAGCCCATCTGGGAGCACAGCCGAGGAGGAGCGGAGGCACAGCGGGCAGGTCCATTTGGCCGCTGCCACAGCCATGGGGCTGCTGACCCGTGCAGAGCCCTGGGCGTTGCAGGTCATTAATCAGGCTGTCAGGCAGCAGTGGCTGCAGACACAGCAGAGCTAACCATGTTTTCCCTGCCAAGCTGCCAGCTGCCCAGCCAGCCTTTGCCCGGGTCCCAGCATGAGCAGGGCCGAGGGTCGCCTGCTCTATCCACCCGCCCGGAGGCAGACTCTGTTCTTCTGACAGGTGACACACTCTGGGGCCTGGGGTTGAGGCAGGGCTGGGGGAAGATGAACAGGAGAAACATGGGGCCAGGCAGGGTGGGGGTGGGGGTAGATTTCCTTTGGCCACTGCCTGGTTCCTCCCCTCCAGCCTCTAGACTGCCGGCCCCTCCACCCATTCCTAGCATGGACATCAAGCAAATCTAAACAAATCGGAAACACATGAGGCCACAATCCTCTGCTCATAAGCCATCTGGGGCTCCCACTGCCCTAGAGACGAAAACCCAAACCTCAGCCTTGCGTATGAGGTTCCCCCATGAGCCCGCCCCACCCTCTCTCTAGCTTCACTTCTCTCTCTCTCTCCTTCACCTATGCATCCTGGGCACCCACTCACCAGACCAACTTCCCAGTAGTCTCAGGCCACCATTGGTCATTCAGGCCTTTGCATATGCTGATCTTCCTGCCGGGAATGACTCTGCTTTCTGCCCCCGGCAGATCCCTCCTCTTCAATGCTCAGCTTAAAGATCACCTTCTTATTGATCTTCTCCCCCGACTTGCCCAGTGAGGGCCTCCACCATCCACAGGAGTCCTCAAGGGGTGACTCACAGGTACTGTTTGTGAGAGTCACCTGGGCCCATGCTTGTTGGATTTCTGGTTTTACTCATGAAACCTCCTGAGGGGGGACCAACCTGATGCCACCAGCCATGGGTGCCCATGGATATTGCCTCCCACTGCTGCCACAGTCATCTTCCCTGAGGTCCTAGAAGATGCCCAGAGGAGGAAGCACTGAATCTCAGCTTGCCCACAGGCATGGGAATATCTGTGTTCACAGCCTCCCTCAGGAAAGCAGCCCCTTCAGCTTCTGCTTCTTCCCTCATCCCACCCCCTGCCAAAGACCAGAAGTCACATTTTCCCCCCTGGGTCTCCAAGTTTCCTATCCCCAGTCATTTCTGCTGGTATCCCCACCTTGACCACCAAAAAAAAAAAAAAAAAAGGCAAAAAATGACCCCCCAAATCACCTGACACCTCTATAGAAAATAGTATGGAGGTCCCTCAGAAAACTAAAACTAGAATTATCATATGCTCCAACAATCCCACTCCTGAGCATATATCTAGACAAAACTATAATTTAAAAATATACATGCACTCCTATCTTCATAGCACTATTCACAATAGCCAAGAGATGAAAATAACCTAAACGTCCATGGACAGATGACTCGGTACAGATGACGTGGCACATATATACAACGAAATACTACTCAGGAAAGAATGAAATAATGCCACTCGCAGCAACATGGATACAACTGGAGATTATCATATACGTGAAGGAAGTCAGAAGGAGAAAGACGAATACCATATGATATCACTTATACGTGGAATTTTAAATATGACACAAATGAACCAGCCTGCAAAACAGAAGTAGACTCACAGACGTAGAAAACGGACCTGTGGTTGCCACGGGGCAGGGGGTGTACAGAAAGGATGGACTGGGAGTTGGAGATTAGCAGAGGCAAAGTATTTTACATAGAAAGGATAAACAAGGTTCTACCATATAGCACAGGGACCGCGATTCAGTACCCTGAGACAAACCAGAATGGAAAAGAATATAGAAAAGAATGTGTATATATATGTGTGTGTGTGTGTGTGTGTGTATACTGAATCACTTAGCTGTATAGCAGAAATTAACACAACATTGCAAATTAACTATGTATGCACGCATGCTAAGTTGCTTCAGTCGTGTCCAACTCTTTCAGACTCTATGAACTATAGCCCGCCAGGCTCCTCTCTTATTCCCTTCTCCAGGGGATCTTCCTGAGCCAGGAATCGAACCTGGGTATCCTGCATTGTAGGCAGATTCTTTACCATCTGAGCCACCAGGGAAACCTGGTAAATTAACTATACTTCAATTTAAAAAAAAAAAAAAAAAAAAGCTCCAGAAAACTAAAACAAAAACAAAAACCTGCCAAGAAAGCAAGCCCCTTGCACACCAACTCATGCAAAGACACGTGAACAAATGTGCCCACGAGAAGAGTCTGAAGGCCCCCAAACTGCTTCCAGGGAATCACGTGGTGAGTGATTCCACCTCAAAGAACAACCACAGGGGCCCTGACCAACACTCTGCACCTGAACGTCTGCAGGACCACAACTCTGAAGCCAGTTCAGGTTCAGCTGCAACCACCTGCCACAGACACAGCTATCGCTCAACTCTTCTCTCCACTAGGTCCAACAAAGGAGTGGTTTATTAAACAGCATCAGTGGGCCTAAAATTTTGCCTGAAGAAAGGAAGCCCTAGTTTAGATGCTATTCAGTCCACCATTTAGATGTCCTCTCCAACCTCCACCCCATCGCCTCAAACTCTGAGCCCCTGACACAGAGGGACAGGCAAAATCACCTCTGCACCACGGCTCAGGATCCCTGAATCCTTGATGCCTGAGAAGGGTTTGCTGAGGTGAGGCGAGGCCTGCTCAGGGAGCCCAGAACCTTCCTTTTGCCCTTTTATAGAAGTAAGAAGGACCAGTGCCTAGCACGGTCAAGATTTTGGAAGTAAACTTGCTTCCCTAATTCCTGGGCTGTCTTTTCATAAAAAGCAGGAGAGGAGGACATGAGCAGCCAACAGAGCCAAGCAGGGTCTAGGTGGCACTCTAGTCCTTTTAAAAAATATATTCATTTAATTTAATTAATTTATCTGGTTGTGTCAGGTCTTAGATGCGGCATGCGGGATCTAGTTCCCTGGTCAGGGATCGAACCCTACCAGGCCCCTTGCATTGGAAGTTGGGAGTCTTAGCCACTGGACCACCAAGGAAGTCCCTCTTTGACCTGGTGAACTAACCAGGTTAGTCCTTTTGAATGCACAAAAGGTTTAATTGTGTCCCTCATAAAGCTATGTTTAAGTCATAACTTTCAGTACTTTGGATATGACCATGAATGGAAATAAGAGTCTTTGCAGATGTCAAGTTAAGATGAGGTTCTACTGCATTAGGATGGGACCTAAATCCAATGACAGGCTTGTTATATGATTGTTACAAAACAAAGGAGAGGGAGATTTAGATACAGAGACACAGACGGGACACAGGGAAGAAGTCCATGTCACAACAAAGATAGAGATTGGAGTGATGCAGTTTACAAACAAAGAAACACCAAGGATTATCAGAGGCTACCAGAAACTAGGAGAAGGCAAGGAAGAATCTCCTTTAACCTCCAGAGTGACTGTGACCTTGCTGACACCTTGATTCAGATTTCTGGCCAAAACTGTGAGAGAATAATTTCTATTGTTTTAAGCCACCCAGTCTGTGATACTCTGTTATGGCAGCCCTAGGAGGCTAATACACAAGTCCACAGTTGTGTGATGCTGTGCCTCAAGGGGGCAACCCTCAATGTCTCCCCCTTCTTGTCACAGTCCTGCTTGGAACATTCTGCGGCTTCCCAGCTGCACTCAGATTGAAGGCCACATTCCTTACCATGACCTCCAAGGCCCTGTGAGGCAAACTCTAGACTTCGCCTATCCAATATTCATTACCCCGCTTCTTTATTAATAGCACATTAATTTTGTAGCAAGCAGCAATGTAGTCAACTAAAAAACTTCATTCCCTGGATGACTTAAGGCTTACCATGTGATGCAGGCTAGCTTATGAGATATACTGAAGGTTCTAGTAGAGCCTTTTACAAGAGGTCAAATTTGACTGCTCATCCCTCTTGCCTTTGCCCTTCTCTTTATTCCTGCCTGGAATGCAGATGTGATGACTGGAGCTTCAACAGTCATCTTGTGAGCATTAAGACAAGTGAAAGGGTTAGTCACTCAGTCATGTCCGACTCTTTGCAACCTCATGGACTATAGCCTGCCAGGCTCCTCTGTCCACGGGGTTCTCCAAGCAAGAATACTGGAGTGGGTAGCCATTCCCTTCTCCAAGAGATCTTCCCAATCCATGGATCAAACCCTGGTCTCCTGCATTGGAGGCAGATTCTTTACCATCTGAGCCACCAGGGAAGCAATAAAGATAAGATAGGATAGTGGAGTGGACAGTTAAACAGAACCTGGGTCCCTGGCGGAATGCTTGTTAAGTCCTCAGATTCAGCATTCTGTTATATGCAAACATGAATTCTTCCTGATACACAGTAGTCTGGCCCCTCCCCCCACCGCCTTCCTCCCCAGGTCTCCCCTCCCCACCCCCACCCCTGCTCTCCTTGCCCCAGCCCTGCAAGGCTTTCAATTCCTGAAATCACCAAGTGCTTGTCTGACTCAGGACCTTGGTACTTCCTATGCCTCAAAACCTCTTTTTCATGCAGTTCAGAAGCTGATTCTTCATGGTCCTTCAGACCTCAGTTCAATGGTCACTTCTTCAGGTGCTCTTTCATCAGGAGTGGCTTCCTGATGTCCCTGTTACATTCTCATCACACCTCGGTCTTCTGCCTCTCCATGTGTTGCACACTTGCAATGACTGATCTGACTTTTAGACTTGTTATCTCCATACCTGCCTTTCCTAGAAGACCATAATTTCCCCACAAGTAAGGTCAGCCTTTACCTATGGTGGGTTATTTTCAGGCTGTGTTGTACAGCATGTGGGATCTTAGTTCCCAAACCAGAGATCCAATTCGTGCCCCCTGCATTGGGAGCGTGGAGTGAGAACCACTAGACCACCAGGGAAGTCCCACCTCTGGGGTTTAAGCAGAGAATGTGTTCGATTGGAGGATATGTTGATAAATGAATGACCAACCATTCATAATTTCAAAGCATAGTTTGTTGAAAGCCTGCTCTTCCTTTGTTTTATTGCTATTGCCAGTAGCCATGCATTCTAGTGAGCAGAATGGGATGTTATTACCAAACAAAGCGAGACAGCAGCTCATGGGGAGCAGGTTTAAAACAGCTGCTTGGAGGCCTGGAAAAGGGTCTGGTTTCCATCACCGAATCCCTGGGACTCACCTGGTGTTCACCAACCCTCCAAGCATTGGAAATGAGAGCCCTGCACAGAAGCCACGCTCTGCAGTTGTGAAGCCCAAACAGACGCTGACACATCTCTTGCTGTGTTGCCTAAGAGGCAAAGGGTGGGGTGACTGGGGATGTGTCTCACCAGCCTGTTACTCTGAGTCCTCTGCCCACGAAGGACAAACAGCCCACCACCCTAGCCAGCGCTGCTCCGCTGAGGAGGCTGTGTGCTACTGGGGGATCCTGGGACCGGATCAGCTCCTTCTTGGAGTTCCCAAGAAGCCTTCCAGTGGCACATCTTAACTGACAGCAAGGAGATCGAAGCAATCCTAAAGGAAATCAACCCTGAATATTCACTGGAAGGACTGATGCTCCAACAAGGACGGCATCCTCCCCCATCACTGATGGCAGGTGACACAAGCGCCCGGCCCTGATGGCAGGTGACAGACACAAGAGCCACTTGTGAAGGGAGCAAGTCTCTGGACAGCACTCCCACAGGCAGGACATCAGGCACACAGGAAGGTGCCTCCAGCTCCCCATCTTCTCCTCCCCAAACGCTTGTACCATCACCCGAGGAGGGCCTTCCAATCAAGAGACCTGAATTGGTACAGTTGCAGCTTGAAGCACATCCCTTGGGCTGTATTCCTGTCTGGAGTGGGGAAGGGCAGGAGGAATTTGAGATGCAGGCAAGGGGAGAGGATGAGAAAAACAGTTCTCTGTCAAAGGAGGAAAGGAGGGAGGGAGGGAGGGAGGAAGGGAAGGAAGGAAGGAAGGACGTCTCCCGATGCCTCAAGCTCTTCTCCAAGGAAGTGAAGCTAACGAGGGAGATGCTTTCAGGCCATGCAAGGAAACCCTGATTCCACCTGCTCAGACTCGAAGCAGGTGCTGGTAGTCCAGTGGTTAAGACTGCATTTCCAACACAGGCGGCATGGGTTCAATTCCTGGGCAGCGAGGTTCCCCATGCTGCCACCTGACCAAAAACCACAACAATAGACCCAGAGGAAGCATACTCAGTCACGTGACTGAGAGTGCAGCAGGGCAGCAAGTGAGGAGCACAGGGCCTCTGCTGTAATCAGGGCCTTCTCCTAAGTGTGACTGCTGTTCCACAGAAAGGAGAAGGAAGCCAGCCCTCACACGTGGCTTCAACAAATATATGCTGGATAAGTGAAAAAGAGACCGAGTTGAGGAGGGTCTCGAAAGACAGAGAAAGCAGCCCTGGTTCCTGATGGCTTTCTAGGTCCGAGGTCAGGCTGGAAGGTCAGGCTTCATCTCTAGCCCATGGATCCCATGGCAAGTCTCTGAACTCTCTCTATAAACCTTTCCCAAGACAGCTTGAATGGCTCCTTGGAACCAAAAGAACCCTAAAGAGAACAGTTGTGCTCTAGGGGTGATCAGAGGAAGGATTTTGAGGGATACCCCAGATAGTCCTTCACCAGCATAGATAGCAAGAATCTGCATGGAAAGAGAGAAATGAGAAACTAAATTTCTGGGAGAATTTTTCCTTGGCTTCCATGTTTTTTCTTCTACAAAGTCAATCGCCATGGGCTTCTGGACTTGGTGGTAGCTTGGAATTCGGCAGCCATGGGGGTGCTTCCTGTCTGCCACTGCAGGTCCCTTATCATGTGCCACCGGAATGCAGTTTGGATGGTGCAAGTCCACTCATGGTAGACACTGAAAACTGTCTCCCAGTAATCATCCTCCTCTCCTTCCTTCAGTAGCAGAATCGCCCAGTTTTTGTTAGACACATGGTCATCCAGCTAGATCACATTTCCCTGCCCTCCTTACAGCTACAAGTAGCTATATGACTATGTCTGACCAATGGAAGATGAGAAGAATGATTGCCCTCAATAGGAACTAAGGGGCTCTCACCTTTCTTAGTTTCCATTGGCTGGGATGCAGATGTGATGGCAGGAGCTGAAACAGCCATTTTGGACCATAACATGAGAGATAAATGTTGTAGAGGGAAGCTGGGTCTCTAACACCATGGAGACACTGCAGCAACTCCTGCTTACTTATGCTCACACTATTACATGTAAGAGAGGAATAAACCTCTTTCACGTCTAAGTACCTTGTCAGTTGGTCATTTTTACAACAGCTGAATCTGTATCCTAATTAATACAAGCTTCTAAATGGCCTCCTCAGGCCACTCAATCTGAAGCCTTCATCACTGTTTTCCACATAGATACATCTCCTGAAAGGGCTTCCGAGGTGGCTCAGTGGTAAAGAACCTGCCTGCCAATGCAGGAGCTGCAGGTTTGATCCCTGGGTCGGGAAGATCCCCTGGAGGAGGAAATGGCAACCCAATCCAGTATTTTTCCTGGGATAATCCCATGGACAGAGGAGCCTGGCGGGCTACAGTCCATGGGGTCACAAAGAGTCAGACACAGCTGAAGTGACTGGGCACAACAAAAAAAAAGGATTTAGAGGCTTGCCTGGCAGTGAACTCACCTGAGGAATTCACACACTTCACAGCTGACACCACATTTGACCTGCTATCTGTGGGGCAGAACTGTTACCCCAGAGGGCAGCCTTCCAGGCACTGTGGCCAGAGGCTTGAAGCTGTGATGGGGGTGACCTGACACTACAGAAGGTCAGAGAGCGCGGCACAAGCCAGACCACTTGGCAAGTCCACCAAAGGGAACCATGTTTCCTTGAAATGCCTGCAAGAAGCCCCAGTGGGTAAACCACATTCATTTGGGGAAGCAGCATGATGTGGCTTTCAAACCTTTTTGGCCATGAAACCCTTTCTTCCAATTAACCTTCTTCCATGGAGGCGCAATACATAAATTACATCAAAGTAGAGCACTCTGCAGGGAGAAAAGAGAAGCCCTGGAACCCAGCCTGCTGTTCTATTTCCTTCTCTGCCACCCTCCATCCACGGTGGCCCCTGGAGTACCTCTGGGAACCTTTAGGGTTCTGTGGACTGCAACTTGAAAACCACTGCTCTAGGATCAAGGGCAGGGGCTGCGGAGTTAGCAGACCCAAGTTCAACAACTAGCCCCACTATATAATAGTTGATGCCACACATTGCTCTCCCCCCTGAGCGTCAGTTCCCTCATCAGTAACCTTTCTCACAGAGCTCTTGCAAGGATTAGACAAAACATAAGCACATAAAGCTCTTAGCCCAGCATCCACAGTAGGGGTTTGAAAAGTGGGAGTTATTATGATGAATCTGTTGAACCTTTCCAGGAAAGGTCTTGATTGTGGAGGCTGCCTCCTCAAAACCATCCCCAGCTCCATCTTCAGCACCTGCTGTTTCAGTGTCTCTTCTGCCTCAATTATTCATGCCGGGAGCCTGCCAGGCACTTCATTTCTGACAGCGGGGCAGCATTTACCTTGGCTGAGCTCAAGCCGTTTCTGGACAGGAACTCTGGCTAAGCTGTCACCATCAGCCCATCACCTGCCAGCCAACTGGCAGGTGGAAATGCCGGGGCAGGCAACCAAGTGCACCCTGCTGGGCCTGTTGAAGAAGCCAGGCTGGCTGTGCTGGTTAGAATGGTGGGCCAGGCAGCTGGGTCCAACCCAGGACATGCTGAGGAGATTACTGGGTATCCCATTGCCTGCCTCCACTGCTCTAGGAGGCCTTACAAGGCCCATGGAAATGTTTTCTAGATCCCTGCTACTCAAAGTGTGGCCCAGGGACCAGCACCTTCAGAATCACCTGAGAGCTCACCAGAAATGCATAATCCAGGTGAATGTGTGCTAAATCACCTCAGTCGTGTCTGACTCTTTGCGACCCTATAGACTGTAGCCCGCCAGGCTCCTCTGTCCACGGGATTCTCCAGGTAAGAATACTGGAGTGGGTTGCCATTTCCTACTCCAGGAAATCTTCTCAACCCAGGGATTGAACCCACATCTCTTATGTCTCCTGCATTAGCAGGCGGGTTCTTTGCCAGTAGTGCCAGCTGCAGAATCCAGACGCAACCCCAAAACTGCTGGATCAAAATCCACATTTACACGAGCTTCCCAGGGCATTATTTGGCACAATAAAGTTTGAAAAGCTCTGGTCAAGAAGCGCCCTCTGTGTGGACCAGCATGTCACTCGTTTTTGTCTCTGAGGTCTCCGAGGACAGAAAGGCCTGAGTTGTGCAACCGTCGCCCAGCACTTTAGGTCTCTGTTCCCAGATAATATTAGAAACACTTGCTTCCTGGAGTGTTGTTCAATCACTCAGTTGTGCCCAACTCTTTGTGATCCCATTGACTGCAGCACGCCAGGCTTCCCTGTCCTTCACCAACTCCCAGAGCTTGCTCAAACTCATGTCCATTGAGTTGGTGATGCCATCCAACCATCTCGTCTTCTGTCGTCCCCTTCTCCTCCTGCCTTCAATCTTTCCCAGCATCAGGGTCTTTCCCAATGAGTCAGCTTTTTGCATCAGGCAGCCAAAGTATTGGAGCTTCAGCTTCAGTATCAGTCCTTCCAATGAATAGTCAGGACTGATTTCCTTTAGGATTGACTGGTTTCATCTCCTTGCTGCCCAAGGGACTCAAGAGTCTTCTCCAGCACCACAGTTTGAAGGCAACAATTCTTTGGCACTCAGCCTTTTTATTGTCCAGCTCTCACATTCATACATGACTACTGGAAAAACCACAACTTTGACTATACTGACCTTTGTCATTGAGTGGATGAAATGTAAGGCCAGGGAGTGAGGCCAGCTCTCAGGGAGGGCTCCTTTAGTTTCCCTCACCTCATGCACCTACATAATAACCTCGATCTGCCCTCTTGAGGCATTCAAGCCTCAGACTGAAATAAACCACATGGAACACAGTCATCACAGAATTGCAGAAAGTAGGTCCCGTGGGCTAGCCTGGAAAGGCCTTTGGACAAAAGAGGCTTTGATATGGTGCTGAAGACCTGGGGTAAAGAGGTGTCAGGGTGCGTGAGGCTGACCTGAGAATGTGCTGAAAGAGGGGTTTGGACCAGGCTTGGAAAGAGGGTGTGAACTGGCTTTCTAGACAAAGCATTTTTTAATACCCCCTGACACTTCATGGAAATGGAAGAATCATCTTATCCTGACACTGATTCCATATGTGGGCTTTTGGAGGAGTATCTATCAGTCAACCAGAGATTTTGACAGCATCAATATATTTCACGTAACCACAGAGAATTAGAACAACAAGGAACCAAAAAAAAAAAAAACAAAAACAGGCCTCCTCCACCCATCACCTGGTCCCATTCTGGCATATTTCCTTCTAGTCTTTTTCATCTGGATGTAATTTCACGTGGCTATAATCCTGCTGACTATCCAGTTGTGTGGACGGCTTCTATCATGTTTCATGATAGCTGAAGCAGTTTCTGATGCTGAACATGGTCTTTTAACAATCATTTGTAAATGAGTCATGACCATCTACTCAGAAGAAAACCCATAATTTTCTTAACTATCTCCTTATTTGGGAGCACTTAGATAGTTTCCAGTTTTTATGATCTATTTTTCTATTTTAAATACTACTCTGATGAATTTGTTGATACACTTTTCATATCCGGAATTATCATCCCTGCTTCAAAGCCTCTGATACAAAGCAGTGCTTCTCAAGTTTTAATGTGCATAAGAATCACCTGGGAGTCAGATTCTGTTTCTGCAGGTCTGAGGGGCCTGAGCAACTGCATTCCTAACAAGCTCCCACTATACAATGAGGAATTGTGATAATATGAAGAGTAGCCCTTAAAGCTTCAAGGCCAGGAAATCCTCCTTTGTGGCTGGGGTCCCATTTTTGTACTTCCAGCTAAGATCTGGGGGAAACCACTACTCATTTTTCCTAGACCTTTCTGATTAACTTTTCAATCAATTAGTTTAACTGATTTTTATGAAAACTCTATGAGACATTTAGGTGAGGAAACCGAGGTTTAGAGTGACAATGCAGCAAAGATTCCCACTATTTACCATACTGGGACCAGATTAAGATGACCCACTGTCCCAGTATGCCTGAGACCGAGGGGTCTCCCAGGATGCTGGACATTCAGTGCCAAAAACAGGACCATCTTGGGAAAACACAGATGGTTGGTCACTTAACCAGAGCCTAATTCAGAGTCAGCTAATGTCTGTCATTCCCAACCCCAGGCCCCTTTATGTAGGTTAGTGTATGACACCTTTGCCATTAGGCAAGAGCGTCCTCATGTGACAATGAAGAAATGGGCTCAGAGAGGTTAAGAAACCCGCCTAAGACAAAAACACAAATCACCCAATTTCACAAATGGGCAAAAGAAAAATAAATGGGCAAAGGACATAAGTAGACATTTCTCCAAAGAAAATATACAAATGGCCAACAAGCACAAGAAAAGAAGCTCAGTATCATTAGTTACTCAGTTCAGTTCAGTTCAGTCGCTCAGTCGTGTCTGACACTTTGTGACCCCATGAATTGCAGCACACCAGGCCTCCCTGTCCATCACCAACTCCCAGAGTTCACTCAAACTCATGTCCATTGAGTCAGTGATGCCATCCAGCCATCTCATCTTCTGTCATCCCCTTCTCCTCCTGCCCCCAATCCCTCCCAGCATTTGGGTCTTTTCCAATGAGTCAACTCTTCACATGAGGTGGCCAAAGTACTGGAGTTTCAGCTTCAGCATCAGTCCTTCCAATGAAAACCCAGGACTGATCTCCTTTAGGACGGACTGGTTGGATCTCCTTGCAGTTCAAGGGACTCTCAAGAGTCTTCTCCAACACCACACTTCAAAAGCATCAAATCTTCGGCGCTCAGCTTTCTTCACAGTCCAACTCTCACATCCATACATGACTACTGGAAAAACCATAGCCTTGTCTAGACAGACCTTTGTTGGCAAGGTAATATCTCTGCTTTTCAATATGCTATCTAGGTTGGTCATAACTTTCCTTCCAAGGAGTAAGCATCTTTTAATTTCATGGCTGCAGTCACCATCTGCAGTGATTTTGGAGCCCCAAAAAATAAAGTCTGACACTGTTTCCACTGTTTCCCCATCTATTTCCCATGAATGATGGGACCAGATGCCATGATCTTCGTTTTCTGAATGTTGAGCTTTAAGCCAACTTTTTCACTCTCCTCTTTCACTTTCATCAAGAGGCCTTTTAGTTCCTCTTCACTTTCTGCCATAAGGGTGGTGTCATCTGCATATCTGAGGTTATTGATATTTCTCCCAGCAGTCTTGATTCCAGCTTGTGCTTCTTCCAGTCCAGCGTTTCTCATGATGTACTCTGCATATAAGTTAAATAAGCAGGGTGACAATATACAGCCTTGACGTACTCCTTTTCCTATTCGGAACCAGTCTGTTGTTCCATGTCCGGTTCTAACTGTTGCTTCCTGACCTGCATATAGGTTTCTCAACAGGCAGGTCAGGTGGTCTGGTATTCCCATCTCTTTCAGAATTTTCCACCGTTTATTGTGATCCACACAGTCAAAGGCTTTGGCATAGTCAATAAAGCAGAAATAGATGTGTTTCTGGAACTCTCTTGCTTTTTCCATGATCCAGCGGATGTTGGCAATTTGATCTCTGGTTCCTCTGCCTTTTCTAAAACCAGCTTGAACATCTGGAAGTTCACGGTTCATGTATTGCTGAAGCCTGGCTTGGAGAATTTTGAGCATTACTTTACTAGCGTGTGAGATGAGTGCAATTGTGCAATAGTTTGAGCATTCTTTGGCATTGCCTTTCTTTGGGATTGGAATGAAAACTGACCTTTTCCAGCCCTGTGGCCACTGCTGAGTTTCCCAAATTTGCTGGCATATTGAGTGCAGCACTTTCACAGCATCATCTTTCAGGATTTGAAATAGCTCACCTGGAATTCCATCACCTCCACTAGCTTTGTTCATAGTGATGCTTTCTAAGGCCCACTTGACTTCACATTCCAGGATGTCTGGCTCTAGGTGAGTGATCACACCATCATGATTACCTGGGTCATGAAGCTCTTTTTTGTACAGTTCTTCTGTGTATTCTTGCCACCTCTTCTTAATCTCTTCTGCTTCTGTTTGGTCCATATCATTTCTGTTCTTTATCGAGCCCATCTTTGCATGAAATGTTCCCTTGGTATCTCTAATTTTCTTCAAGAGATCTCTAGTCTTTCCCATTCTGTTGTTTTCCTCTATTTCTTTGCATTGATCGCTGAGGAAGGCTTTCTTATCTCTCCTTGCTATTCTTTGGAACTCTGCATTCAGATGCTTATATTTTTCCTTTTCTCCTTTGCTTTTTGCTTCTCTTCTTTTCACAGCTATTTGTAAGGCCTCCCCAGACAGCCATTTTGCTTTTTTGCATTTCTTTTCCATGGGGATGGTCTTGATCCCTGTCTCCTGTACAATGTCACGAACCTCCATCCATAGTTCATCAGGCACTCTATCAGATCTAGTCCCTTAAATCTATTTCTCATTTCCACTGTATAATCATAAGGGAGTTGATTTAGGTCATTAGGGAAACACAAAGCAAAACCATAGTGAGATACTAGATCACACCCACTAGATGCTATAATTTAAAAAAAAGAGAGAGAGAAAGAACAAATGTTGGCAAGGATGTGGAGAAATGGGAACCCTCATACATTGCTGGTGGGAATGTAATATGGTTCAGTCACTGTGGAAAACAGTCTGGCAGTTCCTCAAAGAGTTTAGCATAGAATTACACTATGACTCAGCAATTTCACTTCTAGGTATATACCCCAAAGAGCTGAAAATATGTACTCTAAGTACACGTATACATGTTCACAGCAGACTGTTCACAATAGCCAAAAGGAGGAAGCCTCAATGTCTATCAACAAAGGAACAGATGAACAAAACTATGGTATATCCATATAATGGAAGACACTATGCAGCCATAAAATGGATAGCCGTGAAAACATTATGCCAGGGGAAAGAAACCAGACATGAAAGATCATATATGGTATTTCATTTATATATGAACTATCCAGAACAGATAAATTCATAGAAATAGAACACAGATTGGGGGTTACTTGGGACTGGAGGTGGGGGGAGGGGGATGTGTGGAGCAACAGCCTAAATCCAGGGTTTCCTTTTAGGGGATGAAAATGTTTTGGGATTAGATAAAGGTGATGGTTGCACAACACTGTGGGCGTGTTAAACGCACTTCACTTTAAAATGGTTAATTTTTTAATGTGAATCTCACCTCAACAAGAAAGAAAGAAAACCAAACAACTAACCGATAGACCAACTAGCCGGCTGAAGGAAAAGGGAAAGGGTCAACGAAAGGGACCTGCGTGGAAGGCGGAGCAGGTCCTTAGGCTGAGCAGCCAGCAGAGGGCACTGTGGCACCCTTCCCGAGCCACGCAGGGGAGACCTCCCCAACTGAGAACCCATCGAGTGCCTGGCATTTTGCTCTTGAGTCTCAACTTTGTAAGATCAGTACCTGCTGCTGCTAAGTCGCTTCAGTCGTGTCCGACTCTGTGCGACCCCATAGACGGCAGCCCACCAGGCTCCCCTGTCCTTGGGATTCTCCAGGCAAGAACACTGGAGTGGGTTGCCATTTCCTTCTCCAATGCATGAAAGTGAAAAGTGAAAGTGAAGTCGCTCAGTCGTGTTCAACTCTAGCAACCCCATGGACTGCAGCCCACCAGGCTCCTCTGTCTATGGGATTTTCCAGGCAAAAGTACTGGAGTGGGGTTCCATTGCCTTCTCCGAAGAGAAGTACCTATCCGCTCCATTTGAGAAATCTGAAGCTAGTAGGGGTTTGAAATGCCAGGTTCATTAAATGAGGGTTTTTAAGTGCCCGCCCGGCCCAAGGTCTGCCGCTGGTGCATGCCAGATGGAAGGCCAGGCCAGGGGTACTCTTTCCACAGCGCTGAAGACTGAATGTCTGGACTCCATCTTTCACCTCTCAGAACACGCCTCCTTTTCACAAAATCTCTTATTTTCTCTCTTTGCAATTCAGCTCACCACTTTCCTTCCACCCACCTCACCCTCTACCCTCAGGAATCTTCCCCTAGCAGCCTCCTCACCCCATCCCTGCCCCTGAGTGCAGGCACTGGCATGCCTGGGTTCTTCCCTGAGCCATTGCTTGGGGCTCTTCTTGTGTCCCTGCTACGAGTCTGTCTGTCCTGTCTCCCCTCGGCCCTTAGGTCTGGAGAGGAGGCCTTCTAGAGGTTTCGTTTTGGGAACTGCCTCCTTTGGGGGGGTGTATAAACCAGGCAGACGTTGCGCCCACTTGTCCCTCTCGCTGCCCAACTGTCTTGAATGCTGTGGTCCCTGCCCAGCTGCAGAGTTCCTCAGCATTCCTAGGCTTGCCAGGGCGATTGGATGAGCTGGGAAGTTTTGCTTGGGTCAGAGAGAGAGGAGAGGAATTCAGGGAAGGGAGGCCAGGGGGAATACTGGGGTGAGAGGTGGGGAGTCAGAATTTTCTGTTATGGAGTAAAACTGTTCTATTACGGGGGAACTCCCAAATCTGAATGCTCTTAAACTTGGTTCCTCCCAAACTGTTAACCAGACATGAACCACAGAACCAAGAAAACCCTTCATTTGGATTTGGAAATCCCCAGGTTTGAAGACATTCCCCTTCAGCCTCTTGGAGGATAAACTGTGGCTCTTCCCAGATTTCTGACTTAGCACTACAGCCCTCCGCAACCCCTCCCTCCCCCATAAAATTTCCAGTGTCCCCAGGGCCTCACGACTGGCATTGGTGGAAAATCTCTGGAAAGCTTGAGTCCAGACAAGAATCCTATTTCCATGGGGAAATAGGATGGTAGATGGTGGCAGAGTGGGCGTGAGAATAAAATCCAAGGAGATGGCTCTGAGTCTACCCTGGGAACACAGGCCAGACGCCTCAAAGTTTCCAAAGCAAGAGGTCCGAGTTAAAGGAACATTGTTGCAAGGTGGCCAGGCAGGAGGTGCTGGGCAGAGGGACTAGGAAGAAGGGGTTAGGCCAAAGGAGTGAGAAAGGAAGATGGAGGTGGGGGATGGTGGGGCTGGGCAAAGAAGGTCTGGAATGGGGGCTGGGCAGACAGACTGAGGTGAGGGAGCTGGACCAGCAGGGAAGCTGGGGCCAGGAGGGTGGACTAAGGAGCCATGAAGGAAAATGAGGAGGCTCCTGTGTGGGGTTGGGGGTTGGGTGCAAAAGGGATGGTAGCCCAGGTGCCAGGCCCTCAGCCTCTTGAGCAGAGGGAACCAGAGTCTGGTTCCTTTTGGCACAGAATAGACTGTGATGTGGATAAATGGTGGAAATGTTGTCTCGTGGAAGCCGAAGAAAACTTCCTGAAGCAGACCAAATCAAGCTTGCTGAAATGTCCCCTTTCTGCCACTTCCCTCTCGCTCAGCCCTCTGCTACTAAGATGGAGTTTCCTTTGGACAAGGAGAACCCAGCTCTCAGAGACACTGACTAGAGACACAGGAGAAGCAGGCGTCTCTGGGCCCCTTCCTGGGACACCTCAAGAGGGCCGGCTGTCCAAGGTAGGGTGAGCACACAGCCCGGGGGGTGTGGAGGTCTGGCTGTGCTGAAGAGAGGCAGTCATTACCATCCTCCACTGAGCGCTGCTCAGGGCAAGGCATAATGGGTTCAAGGCCAGGTAGGAATGGAACACAGACCCCTCTGAGGATTCAGGCACGAGGCCCCCACTCCGGGTCGCAGTGTGTGTACATGTGTTTCGGTGCGTATAGCGTATATAAGCACTGATGTTGTCTTATGTGTGTGGGAACCCAGGAGTTAGTAGAGTTGGGTCCTTTGAGGCCAGTATGTCCAACAACTCACCCCAGGCAAAACCTCTTCTCTTCACCAACCCTGTCTTTCAAGGCCTCTGGAGATGGGAAATCCCTGCCTCCTTTGTTCCTTCAAAGGAGGAACGCCCACCGTGGGCCAGGCACTGGTGACAGAGTGATAAGACAATCTCAGATCTCATGTGCCTCGGTTTCAGGGGAAGAGAGGCAATAAAAACAAATAGATAATTCCATGTAGGAAGGGATATGAGCTATGGAGAAAAATAACCCTTTCCCTCTGCCCCAGTCCCAACCCTGCAGCTATTAGAAAACAGCTACATCTAGAAGTTTCTCTATTGCAGGCTAAATACCCCAGGCTCCTTCAACCATTTAGACTACTCTGGTTTCTACATAACCATCTGAAAGGGGACACAAGCCCCTCAGCCATGGTCAAGGCAAGAAACACCCTCCCTCCCCACCACAGGATTCCCAGAGCCCCAACCCTTGTCGCCGGGGTTTCTGTGGGTTTCCATGAACACAGCTGGCTCCCACCTCCGTCCTTGGCAGCCACTCCACACTCCTGACTCATCCCAGCCCACAAGCAGTGAGGAGCTCCAACTCTTTTCCTCATGAACCGCTGCTAAGCCACATCTCTCCCACCTGATTTTAAGCTGAAGTGCCAGGATTTATATTTGTCCTGGAAGTTTCATCTGGCCTGAGGCCACCTATCATCCAGCCTACAGAGGAGGGCTTCTGGTTCCTAATCTGACATCTGAACTCTCTTCTGGCTGTTGGAGAAGTCTGATCTAGAAGTTTGATTTTCCAATCTTCTGGGCAGAGCTAGGGAGACCTCTACTGCAGTCAGAGGGGCCTCCTGCCAGGGTGGGGCCATGCTCCTTCACGTGGACTCTTTTTTTTTCTTTTGGCTGCACCAAATGACATGGGGGATCTTAGTTCCCCAACCAGGAATAGAACACCTGCCCCCCTGCAGTAGAAGCACGAAGTCTTAACCACCGGACCACCAGAGAAGTCCTCCTTCGTGTGGACTCTTGATGTGTTGAGGGGGCCACAAAGCCCCCAGGGTGGTGGAAGTCTTGTGATCAAGTACAGACACATGGCACCTGAGAAAACCTCCCCTTCCGGTGATCAATCTGGTAATGGATTTTAAAACTGGCGTGGAATGTTATAGCTCAGAAGTTCCCACACGTAGAGAACCATCAGGATCATATGGGGGGACTTGAAACAAATGCCCAGCTCCAGTGTTTCTCAACCAGTCAGTTCAGGGTAGAGCCCGAGAATTTGTGTTGTTTTTTAGGCTCTGGGGTTATTGAATCCATACTGGCTCTTAACGATCCCCACTGCCCTTTCTGAACGCCCACAGACAATTGCTTCCAGAAGGCCACATCTCTGTGGCTCTCTTCTGCAAGGGCCTCTCTGCTCAGACTGGACCATGGTCCTCTGACCGTGGTGTCTGGCCCAGAGCAAATACCAGTTCTTTAACTGATGGCCCAACAAAGCTGGGGGTTGGGGGAGGAGTGAGCCTCCAGGCGTTCCCTTCCTTGGGGTGCCTCCCCTGCCCTGGCCCTCCGTCCCATCACCCCACCATGGCCCCTTGGTTCTGCAGGATGGAGAAGACAGGGCAGGATGGGAAGTGAATGGGGCTGCCTTCTCTGAGGCTCCACCTCAGGGTTGGTATTAGGGTGAGGCGAGGGAGGCCCTGACTTTCGGTCCAACCCTTAAAATGGCACCAGCGAAAAGAACTTATTTACAAACAGAAACAGACTTGCAGATTTTAAAAATGAATTTATGGGGACCCAAGGGGAAACATGGTGGGGAGGGGTAAATTAGGAGCTTGGGGTTAACATACACACAAACTACTAGATATAAAATAGGTAACCAACAAGGACCTACTGTACAGCACAAGGAACTCTACTCAATGTCCTGTAATAACCTATATGGGAAAAAGATCTGAAAAAGAATGAAAATATGTACATATAACTGAATCACTATGCTGTGTATATACCTAGAGCTGGACTTCCCTGGTGGTTCAAACGGTAAAGAATCTGCCTACAATGCAGGAGACCTGGGTTCAATCCCTGGGTTGGGAAGATATCCTGGAGGAGAGAATGGCAAACCACTTCAGTATTCTTGCCTAGAGAATTCTATGGACAGAGGAGCCCAGTGGGCTACAGTCTATGGGTCGCAAAGAGTCAGACTCGACTGAGCAACTAACACACACACATACCTGAAACTAACACAACATTGTAAATCAACAAGACTCCAATAAAACATTTTTAAATAATAAAGTGGCATCAACAAACTCAGCCATCAAGAAAATATTTTAATGCCATATATTTTAAAAATCAAATTAATTAGTTCAATTGATGCCAAAAAGTCCATGATGAACAAAAGGTTAACATTTTAAATAAAGACAGGATCAGTAATGGTGCCAAGCCACATCGGAGGCTGAGGTAAAGGGAAAAATAAGTCACAGAAACAATGCAAAAAGAGAGTTCAGAGCATGTGTTACCCTGCTCCCTCCCTACCAGGCTGCAGGGCGGCTGGGTCCCTCTCCCATGCACACTGGTGCAGCCCGTCCAGCAGCCCCTGTGGCAGAGTGGCACAGCTCTTCCTCCTCTGGGGAGCTTCTCTCCCTGCCAGCTCAGGCTCACGTGGACAATTTTAGCTGCTCCCTGCTGCAGCTTCTCCTAACATCTTCTCTTCCTTCACCCTGCCCACTCCTGGCCCCTCCGTGTATACTGTTCCTACATTAAACTCTTTAAAAAAAAGAAAGAAAGAAAGAAATGATGCAGGAAAAAGTATTAGAAAAGCTATTACATCCATGACACAAGAACCATAGGAGACTATTTTTTTAAGAAAAGAATAAATAGCTCATGGAAATGAAAAAATGATAGTAGAAAACAAATCGGTAACATTAAGAAAACAAAGTCGAGGAGACTTCCCTGATGGTCCAGTGGCTACGACTCTGTGCTCCCAATGCAGAGGGCAGGGGTTTGATCCCTGGTCAGGAAACTAGATCCCACATGCCGCAACTAAGAGTTTGCATGCTGCAACTAAAAAGCAAAGATCCCATGGGCTGCAACGAAGACCCAGCAAAGCCAAGTAAATAAATACTAAAAAAAAAAAGGGTTGAGAAATCTCCCAGAAAGTGGATCAACAACAACACTTACAAGCCAACTAACAGACAGACAACAAAAAATGCAAAGGGATGGACAACAGAAGAGAGAAGAAAGTTTGGGAATCAATTCCCTAGATGGACATCTAATCAAGGGGTCTGGAAGAAAGAACTGAGTAGGTAGTAGAGAGAAGATAGTCAAAGCAATAAAACAAGAAGATTTTCCAGAACTGGTGAATATAAGTGCCTGGGTTGAAATACCCCGTCAACTGTCCAGAGCAGTGAGAGAGAAAGACAGGACAGACACTTTTAGAAGGCTGGGGTTAACTTAAGGTAACACCCTGAAAGCTTCCGGAAAAGCAGTTATCTACAATGAGCATAAGCACGACATCAGACCTCTCAACAGTGACATCAGAAGCCAGACGACCATGTGAGATGCCTGCAAACTCGTGAAGGAAGATTATTTTTAATCTAGAATTCTATATTCAGCCAAACCATCAATCAAGAGTGAGGATAGAATAAAGGCATTTTCAGACGTGCAAGTTCTCCAAAGAATTTCTCTTCCTCTATAACCTTTCTCAGGAAGCTAAACAAATGAGGGAGCAAAGCAGGAAAGAAAAGACACAGGATAAAGAGGACAGGGCACCCAGCGAAGAGAGAGACTAGGGAGTTCCAGGATGGCTGCAGGCAGGCAGGCGAGCACCAGGCCAGCGTGACAACAGGAGAGAGATTCCAAAAAAAAAAAAAATAGACAGGTCTGACCATGCCAAAACTTATGTTTGAGGCCAGTGGATGTTTAAGAATACATAGCCATGGACTTTTCTGGTGGTCCAGTGGCTAAGACTCAGTCTTCCAGTGCAGGGAGATGTGGATTTGATTCCTAGTCAGAGAACTAAGAGCCCACATGCTGTGCAGTGAAGTCAAAAGATTAAAAAAAAGTACATATACTATTGGTAAATACAAAAATCTAAGCAACTAGGCAGGGGTGGGAGGTAGGAAAAGCAAAAATGATGCAAGAAAGGAAACAATGATAGTGCTCTGATCGGCTTAGTAGTGAACAATATTTACCTGATAAAGATAAAAAGCAGAGCCTATGGATTTAACAATATCGAGAGCGTCAAACCATGTTTAGGGGAATATACAGAAGGTGAATCTTCATCTACACAACGGGCAATCAACATACAATGACTAAACAGATTTATCAAGAGGCAGCTGCATAAGCAAATTACTTAGAAACACGGAGGTAACAGCCAGGTAAAAAGCTCAAAGTGGCATATTCTGAGCAAGGGGTGGGCAGGTCCAGAGCGGAGGGGCGGACTGCTGTGTTTTATTTTCTGACTTCAGCACTATTTGACCTTTTTGATTGCGTGCATGTCTTGGATTTAAAAAACGAGTTATTGAAACATAAAGAAATGCCCATCCTCTTGTTGCTTCTCCTTCCGTAGTTTTTCTGCCTCCTGAGAATCCACCCTCTTTGCTTGCAGCCGTGGCCGCCTCCGCTCATGACCACGGGCATGCTCATATAGTCTCTCTCACACACTCACTCTCATCACAGACACAGCAGCCCACGGTGACAGATAAATGTACATAATACACAGTAACCCTCAGACACACACGTGATTACAAATGCCCCCAGACACAGAAGCCTCCCTCAGCTCTTCTGTGGCCGGCCGGGAAGCCGGCCAGCACTGCCCAGTCTCCATGTCTTCCCTGTTTCACCAGCCCCAGGACTGCCCCAGGCAGAGGAGATTTTCTTCAGCCACACCACCCTAATCGCCTTCTCTGCTCAGAGTGCCCTGCCCTGGGGCTGAGCCGTGACACCATAGGCGCAGGGCCAGAGCTGGCAGTCAATGTGACCAGTGATAGCCACCTTCATTCTGCTTCTAGTGGAGGCCCTAAGACGTGGAAGAGTCCAGTGTCTTGATCCCTGTGGTAATGCTGTGCATCCTTGAGCAAGTCACTGCCCTTCTCTGAGTCCACAAGGAGGTAGGCAGCCCATGAAACTCTGAGATGCTAAGATTTTCTGACCCAGGCTGGGCCGGGCTTCCATCCCCTCCCCTGGGAGCCCTGTCTACACACTGACTTCCAGGATCGACCCCAAAGGATACACTTGTGGCTCTGACAAGCTTACAAGGGGCACCTGGGGACCCCCCCCACCGCCACTTCCCTCCCCCTCTGTGTCCCTCCAGCACTCACCACCACCCTGGTCCCGTTATCCGGCAGTTTGTCAATGGCCAGGGTGCCCCCACCCAGGTCCTGGCTCAGCTGAGTCCTGTCCAGCTCCGACACCTGGCCAGGGCTCTCTCGGGCTCTCCGATTCCAGCCCCACGCGGTCCCCTGGGTGGCCCCTCCAGAGCCTTGGCCTGCATCCTGACCTGGGAGAAAGGGACAGAAAGCTGAGTCCTGGCAGTCAGAGTGAAGGCCGGGAGGGGGAACCAACCCGCTTATTCTGAGAAGCCCTGACCCCCTTGATACCATCATTGACTCTGGGGACACTGACACCAGGGCAGGGGACACCCAGCATGCACCAAGCTCCACCCAACAAACTTTGCATACAGAACACTTGAGCCCTCACTCCAGCCCTCCACTGAAAATCTGATGTTCTCCATTTTTCGAACAGGAATCAGCAGCTCACAGAGGTTAAAGAAGGTCATAGAGCAGATCAGGGATGGAGATAAGTTTCAAACCCAGGCTGATCTGCCCCTAAAGGGTTGATTATTCTCAACCTCACTAGAATCATCTGGGGAGCTTTAAAAATTCCTGGTGTCTGGGTTCTCCACCCCAGAGATTCTGATGTAGTTAGTCTG
Source organism: Bubalus bubalis (assembly GCF_019923935.1). Lineage (NCBI taxonomy): Eukaryota > Metazoa > Chordata > Mammalia > Artiodactyla > Bovidae > Bubalus > Bubalus bubalis. Next base: position 23,430,023 of record NC_059159.1, on the reverse strand, counting down.
TGGTGTGGCCTGTGTGTGAGGACACTTAAATGATCCCCAGGAGAGTTTTTGAAAAGCCCTGGACCTAACAAGGCAGACAAGGGTGAGAACAACCGCTCTAGTACTTTCCAAACCAATTCCCTATTTCTCTGCCAGAAATGGCACATAATCTCATCTTCCAAGGGACTCCAGGGACTAGAAGCCAGAGAGCAGAGTTATTTTAGTTCAGGGCTTCTCATCGTTGGTACCACTGACATTTTGGACTGGATAATTCCTTGTTGTGGGGGACCGTCCCGTGCATTGCAGGATTGCAGGATTTTTTTTTGCAGCATTCCTGGCCTCTACCCACTCGATGCCAGCAGCCCCTCCTCCCAGGCTGTGACAACTGAAGATGCCTCTCTAGTGGGAGCACTGTTTAGTCTTATCACTACCTTGGGCAAGTCACTTTCCCCATGAAACAAGGAGCTTTACGAATCCATTGAGGATAACAAATGGGTTTCATCTCAAAAGCCACCTCCAATGGATTAGTGAGAACCAGGAATGCTCTAATTGGGAAGAATTCTGAGGCTCCATTTGTGTTTAGCAGGAAAGATGGTCACGATCAATTGGCAATGTCTGCGGCAGGCACAGGATTGAAGAGTGGCTGTGCCCAGGCCATCTAGCAGCCGTTCCTCGACCCGATATTCTCTCCAGTTCCCTCTTGGTCATTAAATGTATTCCAAATGACACAGAAACCAGCTTTCCCATTTCAGAAAAAGAGTTATGCGTGCCCACAAAGACGTGTCTTATGCTGTTTCTCCAGTTGCCACACCTATTATGGACGTGTATATGCACCAGATGGGAGGAGCTGACATTCCCTGTGACCTCCATCAGTTTCAGGCCTGTGCTGTGTCAGATGCCCTGCCCCACCTGGTCCCCAGAGCTCCTGGAGGTAGCCTTCTCTCCTGCAGCACCCGCCAGTGGTCCAACTATGTGCCCGTCTCCCTGGTAGACTTGGGTTCCCCCAGGACTCTGTCACCTACCGTAAATGTGCATCCTGGTACCTGGCAAACAGTGGGTGCTCAATCACTGCACAACTGAGAACACAATACTGGAGGTAACTTGGGAGCCAGCAAGGACAGAGGTTGAGAAAAGGCTTGGCCAGGACCAGGCCTGGGGCCAGGGCCAGGACTCTCTGCTGTGGGGCTCCGGTTTGTCATTAGACAGTTTATCCAATTAAGTCATTCTTGGCTGCCGGTGCCTGCTGGATCCTTGCCGGTCCCCTTTCACTCCCCTGCCCCTAATTGCAACCAGATGCTCTGGAGAAGATGGGGAAAGGGTGGTCTCCAGATCCCTGCCCCAAGATGCCCACTGGCTGAGACGGACCTGAACCCAGAACTGGGAAGGCAGCCTGCCTGTGGCTCAGACCCCAAGGCAGGGCTGTCTTGCCCCTCTCGGGTGGGGCCCACAGCTGCCTCTGGAGTCAGAACTATTTGTGCTGGGCTGGCCTGCCCAGCTCCCTGGGTCCTCCTGCAAGCAGCCCTCAGGCCTGGGCAGGAGCCAGAACAGGAAAGGAGCTAGTGCAGAACGAGCAGAGGAGCTCAGCTGGCCCGGAAAGGGATGCTAGGGATCTGCAGGCGTCACAGTCCTGCATCCGAGACAGGAGGTGCCTGGACGGTGCAGCCCAAAGCCTGGTGAGAGGGCCCCACCAGAAGTGCGGCCAGGGACGGCACACCTGACGCCCACAGGCTGTGTGACCTTGGACCCATCAGTCTACTTGTCTAAGTAGAAGTAGAAAGTGGGAATGACAAGTGTGCCTATGGCACAGGCCACCATGAGCATACAGTAAGAAGCAAAAGTAAGATTTTATAAGTAGGAAGACTCAGGGCCAGGACCAGAGGCCAAGTATCCAGGAAGGAGAAGGGCCAAGGGACGGAGAAGGAGGTCACCGAGGAACCTGCCCCACCCTGACCTAACCCTGAATCTTGCCCCCCCAGCCCCCACCACAACTGTCTCCCTGACACCCTGCCCCCTCCCAGTTGACTAGGATGGGACATCACTCCCTCAGCTTGCAGAAGGGGCCAGCAGAGCCGGCTTTGCATGTGCGTATGTAAGGGCCTATGTGCGCACACACACACTTGCCTGAAGGCCTGGGTCCTCCTCCTGTGGGCTCCAACTCCCGGCTACCGCCTGCTCTGCCCTCTTCCCAGCACCCATCCCCTGCATCTGCATGTGAGGGGACCCGCCTGTGAGTGACGGCAAGAAGCTTCCAGAGCACCGCTAGTCACTTATTCATCCATTCCACCACCCATGACCCCAAGTAGTGAACAAGTCTAGTGTTCGCACTGTGAGGGGTAATAACAATAATAGCTCACTTCTAGAGAATGCTTACCCTGTCCTGGCACTATTCCAAGGGTTTTAAACCCACTAACTCATTTAACCCCCACAATCGCCTCATGAGAGGGATGCTGTTGTAGATCCATTTTACAAACTGGGAAACCCAGGTTGCGTGACCAGTCCATGACAGGGTTTGCACTCAGGCACAGCACGTGCAGGCTTGCTCACACCACAGTACACCAGGTGACCCACACGCCAGGCCGTTCTCTAGGGTGCAGGGCAGCCCCAGGGCAGGATGCACAGGTGCCGCTGGGCCCGAACCTGGGAGGTTCCCCGGCAGACTGCACCCCTTGGAATGCAGAGGGGCAACCCAGTGGCTGTGCCCCAACCCTCTTTGGGTGCCGCTGCCCTGCTCCAGGGCAAGAAGCAATGGGCTGACTCCAGGAGGCCTGATCACACCATCCCAGTGTCTGAGCCAGGTCACCTTCATCCCACCCGTCACCCAAGCTTGCCATTCCAGCCCCACGGCCACCACTTGGTTGTGGCCACCATCACCTCTTTCCTGGTGATGACTTCAGCCTCTACCGTTCATGCCCTTAGACCAGTCTCCCACACACCTGCCAGAGCATCCTGTCCAGAGGAAAACTCCATTCCATCCCTTCTGCGCTCCCCTCTTGCCACGACCCTTCGGCTGACAGCCCAGCTCTCCCACTCAGCACTGGAGCCCCTTCGTGATCAGATCCCTGCTGGCTTCTTCAGTCCCTGAGTCCTTTCCAGGGCTCAGCCCCACTCTCTCTGGCCATGGGACTTCACACAGGCAGTTTTTTTCTCAACCTAGATCATTCTGCTCCATAAATAAATGGAGCTGACGAGCTCTAGCTCATCCTTCAAGTCTCACGAGATGTCACTTCTTCCCAGCGCCTTCTCTGACACTTCTGTGCCTCACCCCAAATGCTATGTGCATAGTCCCAGCCCTGATCCTGACAAATCACTGCTATCTGGGCAACCACAAGCTCTAGGTGCTTGACATAGAGCAGATGCTGGTCAAGCACACACAGGTGATGGGTGGAAGGAAGGAAAGAAGGCAGGCATGTTTAAATTCTCAGAACTCCTGAGGCCCACAGGGCTTAGAAGACCCTTCTCTTGGGGGACAGCCTCACCAGAAACCCTCCTTGTTATCACAGCAATAAAATAAAATAAAATTGTCTGTGAGCAATAAAATAAAAACACAAGTTTGGAATCAAATAAGCTTGAGATTGAACCTTGAATCTATCGCTTACTGACTATGACATTGGGCAAATTGCACAACCTCTAAGTTTCCTCCTCTAGAAAACGGAAATGATAAAGCCTACACTTGGCAAGTCATTGTGAGTCTTTAACAAAATACTGTACACAAAGCATCCAGCAGGGTCTTCCTGCCTTTTCTGGGTTTCATATGAGGACCAAGGGGTCTGGGGAAGGCTCCAGACCCTGAAATCCTGCCTCTCAGTTCCAAAGCCGCCAACTGCACTCTCTTCCCTCCTGCAGGCAGGCAGAGACCCACTGAGGACCCTGATCTGGGGAGCTAGAGGGAGGCATAAGGAAGGGGCAGGGAGGGATGGCCAGTGGCTCAGAAGAAAAGAGGGGAGGGGAGGAGAAAAGAAGAATTTGCCTCTCTGAGTTTCTCTCAAAGGGACAGAATGGGGTCTGTGAACCCCTCTAATTCATTCACTCACTCAACACACGTTTATTGAGCCCCGTGTTCCAGGCGGGCTTCCCAGGTGGCAAGAGTGGTAAAGAACTCGCCTGCCAATGCAGGAGATGTAAGAGACGCAAGTTCAATCCCTGCGTTGGGAAGATCCCCTGGAGGAGGGCATGGCAACCCACTCCAGTATTCTTGCCTGGAGAATCCCATGGACAGAGGAGCCTGGCGGGCCATGGCCCATAGGGTCACAAAGACTCTGAAGCGACTTGGCACGCAAGCACTATGTGCCAGGCACTGTGTGAGTGCTGGGGCAAAAACAGCGAACAGGTAGACACAAGCCCTATGCCCATGAAGATTCAGGTCGGGAAGGACACACACAAAATGAGTAATTCAGCCAGTAAGACAGTGTGAGATGGTGAGACAGACTGTGGAGGAAACAGAAGGACGAAAGGGTTGGGGTTGTTTCTGCTCTGGTCAGGGCCCTCAGGGAGCCTCTCTCAGAGGTGGCCCTTGAGCTGACTGAGACCCGGATGAAGAGAAGCCAGTTACCTGGCGATCCCAGGGGACAGCAGCCTGAGTGTTTTGGGGAACAGACCCGGGCAGAATGCGAGCAGAGGTGGGGGTGGGGAGAGGCTGTCCAGTGGCCACTGGGTGGAGATTGGATTTCAGTCTCCATTTGTCTGAAGATCCCTCCCTGGTGAGCAAGGAGAAGGCTGGAAGCAGAGTTAAGGCTACAAGGGGCCCTAGAGGCAATCTGGTCCAAACCTCATTTTATGGATGGAGAATCCAAGGGGCAGAAAAAGGATGAAGCTGCCAGGGTCACCCAGGGTTGGAGCTGGGCCTGATCTGCTAACTCCCAGGACAGGATGCCACCTCCAGTGGCCTTTTCCTTCTCTGTCTGCTGTAGGCACTTGCAGTTTCACTCAGCCCAGACCCCAGGGTGCCCCCAGCTCCCACCATGCACCCTAGTGTCTTCCTGTCTCCCCATCTGTCTATCTGCCTCTCAGCCTCACCACCTGACTGTATCTTTGGGTCAGTCATCCATCTTTCACCTGCTCCTGTTTTAATGATAGATGAAGTTTCAAGGCCAGTTCATCAAGAGGGAGGGGAGATCTCAGCTCTCCCCTGAGCCCCGCCCCCCTCCACCCCCCACCCACATCACAGCACAGAGGACTTGGAGCCTTGGGGCTGGATGGCAGCACCCACCCCTCAGGTCCAGCTGCCAACTGCCCTCTCACCTGTCACCAGGGCTCCACCACCAATCGGAGCAGCCCTCCCCCAGAGGGTCCCACTCCCACATCTATCCTCCCTAGAAGACACCCTCTGCCTCCACACAGGGCCCTCTCAAACCCAGTCTGGTTGTTGTGAAAAAAGAAAAAAAAAAGCTCGACACTGAGAGTCAGCAGCGCCCCCGCTGGCTTCCTTCAGTCTCACCAGTCTCGCCTGCTGCAGAGAAAGTTCATTTCTCCTGGCTGAATTTGCCAAAGCTGAGGAGACAGGGCGTCCTCAACTGAGAGATGTGATTCGAATCTCTGCCTGCCCCTCTTTTTGGCCCCCCCAGGGTATCTACTCTTCCAACCACCTCTGAAGAGGCAGCCCTCAGCCCCGCCTGGCTCTGGCCGCTGCATTGCCCATCCTTGTTTCCTTCCAATGCCCTCTTCCCTACCTGTTTCCGTGGATCTCCCATCTCAGTCAGGTTCAGCGCCATCCCTCATCAACCCAGTCATATCCAGGGTTCAGAAGATTCCATCAGGATGGGTTTGCAAAAGACCTCAAAAATTGACCTGTCCAACCCATTCCTTTTTATATTGACTTAATTTTTTTTTTTTTTTGCAATTACCTCATACACATCATAACAAATCTGAAAAGAAGAGTCATAAAAAAGAAAAAAAGATCTCTCATAATCCTACAATTCCACAAAGATTTTGCCCACAGCCTCACTTTATAAGGGAGGAAACAGGCCCAGAGAAGGAAAGTAACTTGCTCAAGGTCACACAGCAAGCAAGATGTTGGAACTAGAAGTCAAGTCTCTGGCCACTCTCTGTGTGGTCTCTCTGAAAACTGGTGGTTTTGCATCAGCAACCTCTTGCCACCTCAGCTTCCACTGCCCTCTGCCCACACTCTCCTTCTCAACAGAAACCCAGGCCTGTCTCAACAATATTCAGGGACCATTAAAGTCAAGAATGCCATCACTGATGCTGTGCCTGATGCCCGCAGACCCCTGAGACACAGCAGCCCAACTACAGCATACCCCTGGACAAACCCTCTACCTGCTCCATCCCACCCTGGGGGAGCTCTATCTTCCCCATTCTCTCTGTCAAGAGTCTTGACTGCAATTACCCACCTCCCCAACCCCAGAGAATGCCTGCATACATAAGGAAGAAAGAGGAGAATGCAAAATTACTTGCTGAAAAATGGTTCTCCTTTATAACAGGAGAGACCCAAGGTAGATCTCCAAAAGGACTTCCAGGTGGGAGAATGATTGCAGAGAACTGCTGTGGGGAAGGTAGGACACCCCACCCTCCTAATCTAGAGCCAAAACAGCTAAAGGCCAAGGGCCACCAGGGCAGAGTAGAGCAAGAGTGACTGCAGGACCCTAGAGGCTGGGGGTGGGGAAGCAGCAAGTTGCTTCTTTCTGGGCCCAGCGCTGCTCTTCAAGTACCAAACAGAGAGGAAAGGGCGTCAGGCTCCCCACTGCCCTTGCTGGAGGAGAGATGGTGGGTCTCCTCCATCCTCCTGGCTACTGCCACTCAGCCCCCAGACTGGGTCAGCTTGGGAGTGGGGGCAGCGGAGAGAAAAAGGAAACAAAACTGAAGCAAGACATCCCAGACTTCGCATCTCATCAGAATTCAGCCTCACCCAGTATGGCCAGGGGTCCCTGTGACTCTCCCACCGTCCCCTTTGGGGGCCAGAGCCCAATGCCTTATGGATTCCCTCTCTACTGGGGTCCCTCCAGTGTCCTTCCAGGAGGGAAGGAGAAATGCGTGCATCGGTGTCTGATCCTTCCACCCTCACTCACACACCCTGTGTGGTTAGGAAAGTAGGGGTCCCTGTTCACCTGCGACCGTCCACAGCGCTCCTGGCCTCCCGCGGACACGACCCCCGACGCCTCTGACATCGCCAGCCTGCCGGTACCTGTCCATGCCCACGCTCGCCCACCTGCCCCCTCGACCCACGACCCTGACCCACCCCCACCAACTCTGGCCAGTCCTACCTGCTCCGGGCTGGGGGCTCAGAGCCCGGGCAGCCTCCCTGAGCACCAGCACGAGGACCCAGAGTTCGGCCCGCATGGTGGAGGCCAGGACCCGCCCCCGGCCCGCAGCTGTCCCGGCCCGGCTCGGGCGGCGTGGTCCCCCGGGTTGGCCGGCGGAGGGGTGGGCGGCGAGCGGCAGCGGAGCGCGGGGCAGGCAAGCAGTGGGAGCGGCGGAGCGCCAGCGGGCGGCGAGCTAGCCGAGCTGCCTCCCGGAGCTGGGACCGGGGAGGGGGCGGGGCGGGGTGGGGGTGGGCGCGGCGCCTCCGGAGCTCGCCCCGAGTCTTCCCCAGCCCTCCCAGCCCTGCCCGAGCGCTCCCCGAGAGCTCCCGCGGCCGCTTCCCAGGCGGGGGGAGGGGTAGCGGGAGGAGGAGGGGGACAGGGCGGGTAACCCTCGGGCTGGGAGAACCCCCGAAGAGCATCAGCTACCCCTACACCGCACCTTAGCTCCTGCCTGCCTTCCCCTCCTCCACTCCCTGGGGGAAAGCGGTGGAGAGAAGGCTTGAAGGGCCAGATCCCAGGAAGGGACAGCGGGCGCCCCTTCCTCAGACCCTGGGCTCCTACCATCCACCCCCGACCCATTTCCACCAGGCTTCCCGACTTTCTGGGAGGTTCCACGGAGTTGTGTAGGGATCTGATGCCCACCCCCACCCCAGGAGTCTCCCCTTGCAGCAGAGGCCTGAATTCCACGCCCTCTTATGGCTTCTCGCCACTTTATCCCACCCCGCAGACATGGGGATGGAGGGGACCTGGATCATCCCTACTTTGAAATAACCTGGACTTCTTCCCACCACCAGAAAGTAACTGAGGTCACCCTCCTCTTTGGGGACCCCAGACCTCCACAGGGCCCGACCCAGTCAATCTTCAGAGGAGAGCAAGGAAACGTCTCACCCCAACTGCCACCACCTTATAAGTAGGCTCTGGGAATAGATCACTTTTTTTTTTTTTTTACCCTACCAGAACAGAATAAAAATACCCTCAATTTAGGAGATTTAATAGATGGCAGGGAATCAGGTCAGAACCCGGAGGTGCCTCTTCCCTCCTCGACCTACTTCGTGCGAAGGCAAGGAGATCCCGCGCTGGATGGAGGGAGAATGAGGGTGAAGGCGACACCCTGACATATACAGGCTGGGGCCCTAAAGACTAATCTTTCAGAATCCCAGTTCCTTCTTCCTCAGGACCCAGGGTCCCAGAACCGACCTCCTTTAGCCCCACGTCCCCTAATCACTTACAATGGGACAAGACTAGGCCTGCCTGTAAGTTCTTCTTCTTGTCTCATTTAAATTGCGGTTTTGCCAACTCTGAGGATCAAAAAGGCTGCTGCTTCCAGCTGCGGCTTCTTGCTGCCCTCTAGTGGCCACGTGACGAGACGCAACGCGCGTGTTTTGCGGTTTTCCTCGATTTTCCAGACCTGCCTCCGCGCTGCGCGCTGTCTCCGACTCCAGCCAGTCGGGTTCACATCTCCTTGACCCTACCTTCCGAAAGGTCCAGGTGAGAGGACCCAGGACGGAGTTTCAGCTCCAGCACTGATCTTTTCGAACAGTCCCCTGTCCGGGATGCCCCGCGCACGGTCTGTTTTAAAAGGTCTCTTAATAAAGGACTCAGGCTGAAACAGCAACTTGGAAATAATTAGAATCAAATGACATGTCAATTTTTTTTAATGTAAGCTTCTAGAACTTGAGTGTACATCAGAATCACCTGGAGGGCTTATAAAACACAGATTTCTGGGAGCCACCCCCACCCCCCCCCACGTTCTATAGTTCTGAGGCCGAGAATCCGTATTTCTAACACGTTCCCAGCTGGTGGTGCTGTTCTCAGTAACACATTTTGAGAACCTCTGCTCTAAATTTCTGTTTTGCTGTCTCGCCGTTCCTCATCTTGCCCAAAATAGAAGTGGTGAAGTAAATGTCAACACAAAATCGTAGAAGTAGAAAGTTGTAAGAAAAGTAGTGGCTAGAAGAATCCGAATTTGGATCCTTAAAAACCCGCACAAGGGGGCACCCGGATTTGAACCGGGGACCTCTTGATCTGCAGTCAAATGCTCTACCACTGAGCTATACCCCCTCTGCTGGTTATCCGCCTGCGGATGACTTCTTACTGCTACTCCAGCGCAGGCGCTGTGACTGTATGTACAAACGGAAGTGGAATCCAGTATTTTCAAGAGGCAGAGAGACTATAAATCTCGAGAGACTACTTATTTGAATGCAGAGTTTGTTTCCTGAAACTCTGAACTAAAGAATTCTAATGATGTAAGAAAAAGCAATTTGGGACTGCGGGAGGGGAAGTCCCTCACTTCCTGGACCTTCCTTTGGGTCTGGGTCCGCCTTTCCTGCCTTGCTAGAGCGCCCCTAGCGTTTCCCTTGGAGCCCATCTCTCGCCTACACGCTCACAGACACCTCCAGTCCTTCCTGTCCCAGCCCAAGCCCGGCCCTTAGAAACTCAGTCTTCTTCCAACAGACTGAGATCCCGGTACACGTAGACCTGCGTACGGGCGCTCACGCCTCCACCCTACCATCAGGAGAGCCGGCCTTTGTACAGCCCCCAAGAGGCTGAGGGCGTGGCTTGGCAGGACCTGGGGCTCCACTCTGATTGCCGGCAAAAGAGCTCCGCAATGTTGAAGAACCCTTCCTCTTTAGCCTATAAGGGAACTTCAGTAGGAGCACCGCAGGACTAAGAAGCCGGGGAAGAAAAAAGTAACCCAGGCCTTAGAGGGGGCACCCGGATTTGAACCGGGGACCTCTTGATCTGCAGTCAAATGCTCTACCACTGAGCTATACCCCCGTGACACCGATGCTGCTTGTCAGTTAGGATGAATTTCTACGGAATAAGGGAATAATTAATTTTCACCTATTGTGCTCTTTGTAGCTATCCTAATGGAAGGAAGACGGCATCTGAATGGAGATATTTAGACTTCCTGAGTTCTTCCCGCCTCATCACTCTTTATGGAAACCACCGGGTTAAGAAATCCTGAGCCCACCATATCTGTGTCCAGACTCTCACAGCGTTGTGCACCTCCTGACTTTCTAAGAGAACAGACCCACTGACCTCAGGACCATCCCAGGTTTTCTGGGGGGTAATAGCACTACTCCCTGCACAGGGCAAGCAGCCTGGTTTCCATCCTGTTTCCAGCTCTACTTTCATAGTACTCCTGGGCTTTCCAACCCCTAAAGTCCCCTACTCCCTTCCTTCCCCTAGGCCCAGGCAGAGCTCAGAGCTCTGAGTGCTGGCAAACCCGGTGTTAGTCACCTGGCAGAGGGCTATAGAGCCCAGGACCGAAGAGCCAGTCCCCATATAGACCCTAAGGCAGCCCCTTTCCACTTCCTAGATGGATTTCCCCTGCCAGAGAACTTTGTATGAAACTGAAAGTCAGTTTTGAGGTGCAGCCAAAGGAGCAGGCAGAAATAAAAGATGAGCAGTTTTCAATGGCATTTATTATACCTTCATAAAATTCCTACTACGGTGTGGGAAAAAAATCACTACAAAAAGACAAGATAAACAAATGCTGTAGGAATCTGGGATATTGGAGGAGTGGGATTCACACTGGAAGGATACTGGGAGTGAAGGGGTAGCTTAAAGCTCAAAAGCTGTGGTCAGACCCAGCATCTCAGAGGGAACAAGAAGGTGGGGAAGGAGTGGAACCCCCTGCAGTGTGAGGACCTGTCTCTGGCTGGAAGGTCTGGTCCTCCACCCTCTCCCCTCTCAGGCTTTGGCTCTGCCCCCCTTCCCTGGTGGCTCAGAGGTTAAAGTGTCTGCCTGGAATGTGGGAGACCCATGTCGGGAAGATCCCCTGGAGAAGGAAATGGCAATCCACTCCAGTACTCTTGCCTGGAGAATCCCATGGAGGGAGGAGCCTGGTAGGCTACAGTCCATGGGGTTGCAAAGAGTTGGACACGACTGAGCTACCCCTGAGCCAGCCCCTTCGCCTTTCTAGAATCTCCTTTGACCGAAGCGTATGGGACAAAGATGGCTAAGGGGCCAGAAAGCTGGAGTGGGGGTTAAGGGGTTGGGGTAGAGGTCTAGGAAATAAAGAACAATTACAGGGGTCTCTTACTCGGCCCTCCATTTTTCCTACAGAGAGGTTGAGGGCTGAGGGAGGGGGCTACACTTCCTGATCCCCCAACACATCCAACAGACATCCCCTGGTGTCTCCAAGAAGGATGCCTGCTTCCATGGAGCGAAGGGCAGCTTTTCTGCTGTCCTGTTTGCAGCAACTCAGGGTGCTCCATCTAGCTCCTCAGTGGGGGGGTTAGGTAGACAATGGCAATTTCACCATCCATAGATGCCCCTGGTCACTACAGCGTCATAGAAAAATAATAGTCACTTGGGTTTTGTACCCACATAGTCCATGCAAAACCCTCCAAGTTTCTGGTTGGCCTCAGGCTGGGACATCAATTGGCAGTGGCCTGAGACTGCATCCACTGCAGCCCGGCAGGCAGCCTGGGGGAGGGAAGAACAGGGCAAGGATCAGCATATCCCATGAGGCTGATGGCCTTCCCAACCCCCAGCCCTGCCCAGAGCTGACTGCTGGAATGCCCAAATTTATATCCAGTTTTGCATTCAGTTAACAAACATAAATGAACTGTGCAATGGGTATTATGCTAGGGGTTACTGGTGAAAAAATAGACATGCCCTCTAGGGCTTGCAGTCTAGCAGAGGAGATAGATATTAAACAAATGGTCAAAAAAATAATTGTATAACTACATACTGTGACAACGTTTAGAAAGGAGATGTACAGTGACCTCTGGATGTTTGGGAGTCGGGAAGGGCTTCTTGGACAAAGAGGCCTGGAGACCCACCTTAGCAATGTCTTTGGGCAAGCCTCCAATGCCACCTTTCCACCCACTCCATCATTGGGTCAGTGCCAGGGTGGCTTCAAAGGCCTGCGAAGAGGCTCCATAAGCAAGTTCTTTCATTAGATTGTGAGCAACTCCAAGCAAGAATGGAGTCTTGGTCATGTTTGTATCACTTGGCACAGTGCATGGCACATGAGGGTTACCTAGGAAATGCTGATTGAATTGAAATGAATATGGGTTGGAGATGGGGGTGGGGGGCTCCTCCTGACCCAGGAGTTAGAAGGACATGGCCAGAAATACATGGTTCCTTGGGCTGGCCTGCCTAAAGTCTCCCCTTCTTCAACTGGGCATCCAAGCCCTAAACCCACTGTGACTCCACTTGAGAGGGAAGAGGACAGGGGATTCTCCAGGCCTGATTCAAGGCCCTTTCTGTGTGACCATGACCTAGCTCCTTCACATTCTCAGATGTTTAATTAGCAGCTCTCTTCTCAGCAGCCCCTCCCTGGACACATTATCTAAAATTGCAACATTCTCCCTAACACACATCCAACTTCCCTTTCCTATTGATGTTTCCCCTTCACACTTATCACTTTTTAACTTACTGTACATTTTTCTTATTTTTATTGTTCAGTGTCTCTTTCTCCCCTCCTGGAAAGTAAGCTCCGTGAGGGCAGGGATTTCTGTCTGTTTTGTTCACTACTTTTTCTCAGGTGCCTAGAACAGTACCTGGCACAAAGTACAGTCGTTTCTCTGTATCCATGGAGTTCCAGGGTTCCAGGACCCCTGCAGACATCAAAATTCTTAGACATTCAAGCCCCTTGTATAAAGTGGTATATATTTGCATATAACCTAGTCACTGATTTAAATCAGTACTTTAAATCAACTCTAGATTACTTATAATATCTAATATATTGTAAATGATATGTAAAAAGTGGTAAATATAATATAAATACTGTGTAAATCATTGCTAGCACACGATAAATTCAATTTTCACTTTTTGGAATTTTCTGGCTTTTTTTTTTTTTTTTTCTGAATATTTCCAATCTACAGTTAGTTAAATCTGAGGATGTGAAATCCATGGATATGGAGGAACAGCTGTAGGTTCCCAGTGAATGTTAATTGAATGATATCATTTATTCTCTATAGAAACACTGGGAGGAAACAGCTTTCTTTACAGATAGGGAAACTCAAGGTCAGAGTCAGTGATTTCTGCCTGGAAGGCTTGTCCCCCAGGTCTTCCCATGGTTGTCTCTTCACTCAGGTCTCAGTTCTGAAGTCACCTCCTAGTAGACATGGCCCCTGACCACCAGAGCTCTAGCAAACCCATCCCTGTTATTAAATTTCACTTTCTTCATAGCATTTCTCAGTACCGAAAATGTTTTTGTTTGACTGGCGTGTCACCTTTCTCCCCAGTAGAACAAGCCCCTGGAGAACAGAAACACTGTCTTGCTCAATGCTTACCCACAGCATCTTAACTGTGGGTAGGTGTTCAGCTCTCCTGACCCAGATGCTAAGGGATGCTATGAGTCAGATTCTGACAGGAGAGAGATGAGAGAAGTTTCTAATGGTCAGCTGGTTGGGACAGGCCCTGAAGGTCCAGGTAGGACAGCCACTAACCCTTCCCCGGTGAGGGCACAGCAGCCCTGTATGTGCCACGGGTGGTCTTTGATGGCACTAAGGGTGAGGAACTGGGAGATCTCCATGATGGTCATGGAGTCCTTCATGTCCTGCTTATTGGCAAAGATGAGGATGGAAGCATCTCGTAGAGCCTGTGGACAGAGGAACCCAGCCCCAGTCAGCCTGCCAGGACCCAGCATCCCTTCCCACTACCCCCATGAGCCCTCTCAAACTCTCCTGCTTTCCCAGCAAGACAGCCCCATGCCCAGGTGGGCAAGGATGGAGGCCCTGCCCAACAGTAACAACCACATGAAACGACACCAACAGTTCATGGAGGGCCTCGCAACCAGCTCATAGAATCCTTACAATGATCCCAGGAGGAGGGAATTGATGACTTTTCCCACTTATATTGTACTTGGGGAAATTGAGAATTAGAGAAGCGCAGTAACTCGTGTGGGGTCCCACCACAGTGAGTGACAAGTGAGGTCAGGACTGGCACTTGCAACTCTGAATTCTGTGATCAGTTGTGCTGAAGGCCTTATTGCCCTTCATCTGGAATAACCTTGCCCTGCCCAAGCTGCTAGGAGAGAGGTGCTCAGAGACTGGGACATCAGTAATGATGCTCAAGAAGCTGTGTGACTAGACTGAGGTCACACAGCTAGTAGCTAGTGCATCGGGTCCTCTCCCAACTGCAGGGAGCTTACCTCATGGGCCAGCATCTTATACAGCTCCTCTCGAGTGGTCAGCAGCCGATCCCGGTCTGTGCTGTCAATCACAAGGATGATGAACTGGCCAGCAGAGGGAAGTTGTGAGTGATAACACACACATTCATTCATCCCATGAATGTGTCTCTTCCCACTTTACTCTGCCTTGATGTGAGCCCCACAGAAAACAAATTGTCCAGTCTCAAGACCTCACTGCCCTAGTCCCATTTGAATTCCCTTTTTATCCAGACCCAGGGTGGACAGAGCACAACTTCTGATTGTGTGCCAGAGGTTATGCCAAGTCCTGGGCGTTGTGACTCCACATGGGTCTCACCACAACCTTGCGGAACTGGAACTGTTACTATCCCCTTTTACAAACTAGGAGACTGAAGGTCGGTGAGGTGATGTGGCGTATCTTGCCCTCAGCCATACAGCCTAAGAGTGGTAGCGCTGGAGCTTGAAATCAGCTCTCACTCCAGGAATGAAATCACTGGATTCTGCTGCTGCCAGAGTGAGAAAGTAAGGCCCCCAGAGACAAAGAGCTTACCCCATCCGATGCATCAAACAGAAAGCTGCCAGCAAGCAGACAAAGCTGTCAGGAAGTATTCAAAAATTTTAACAGGCATTGTGCTGCATTAAGTATTCAACACATCTGAATTAGCTCTTGTTTAATCGTTTAATTTTCACAACTCATGAGATCATTTAAAAAAAAATTCTTTGGTCAAGTTGCACGGCATGTGGGCTCTTAGTTCCCCAACCAGGGATCAAACCCATACCCTCTGCAGTAGAAGCACAGTCTTAAACACTGGACCACTAGAGCAGTCCCAGAGAGGTCGTTATTATAGTTTCCATCTCACAATGGGGGAACCAAGGCTCAGAGAGGTTAAGTGACTGGCTAATATCACACAGCTCCTTCATCCCAGGCAGCCTCCTCACCTCAGTGTTGGAGTAGTACGTGTTCCAGGTGGAGCGCAGAGACTCCTGTCCTCCTATGTCCCACATGAGGAAGTGGGTCTTTTGCAGAACAATCTCCTCCACATTACTACCGATGGTGGGACGTGTATGGACCACCTCATTTGTCAGGCTAGGGAGGTAGGAGAGGGCATCAACCATTCAGCCCAGTCCACTGTCAGCTCTGGCCCCCACCTTAAGTCAGGCTGAATCGAACTCAGAGCAACTCAGCCCAGGTTGACAGAGCCTCTGCTGGGGATGAGGGAATGCAGACAGGAGGGAGATCAAGTCCTGCTTGACTTGGACCCCAGAGAGGGGAGACTCATTAGAACAGTCTCCCCCAACTTTAATATGCAGCTCAGTTTAGCTCTTGCTAAACGGCAGATTCTGATCCAGAGGGTCTAGACTGGGGCCCAACATTTTGCATTTCTAACAGCTTCCAGCTGATGTCAATGCTGCCAGTCTGTGGACCACAGTTCAAGTAGCAAGGGATTGAAAAAAGGAGACAGACATAAGTGAGGGCCTTCAGAGAGGGGCTTTGTTTAAAATGAGTTAGAAAAAAAAAACAAAAACATGTTTTTATATGTAGGAAATACCTCTGGAAAACCTGGGACATAAAACTGGGAGTTAGGGGTGAGAGGGAACTTTACTATATATATATATATATATATGCTCATGTTGTTTGAATTTCTCTTTTCTTCAGGAAAAATTATACTTTTTCAGGGAGAATTTTCCTAAGTAAATACTCAGGAAGTTCCAAACAGGAGAGATGCCATCCAGAGAGTGAATATCGGGAAACGCACACGTGCCAGGCTCTGCTAGACCAGGACCTACAGAGTCCAGCCAGACCCAAAGCCGGCCCTCCCTTTTGGGTCTGAAAGTGAGTGAGTGAATCGCTCAGTCGTGTCCGACTCTTTGCGACCCCATGGACTGTAGCTACTAGGCTCCTCCGTCCATGGGATTTTCCAGGCAAGAATACTGGAGTGGGTTGCCATTTCCTTCTCCAGTCTGAAAAGGGACTGAAAGGGGGAGGAAAAATGAAGACACAAGGCTGGGGTGCCGGAGTTTGCAGAGACCTGACGCTAGGGGGAGCGAAGCAGGCGATTATCCGTCAGGTTTGGACAGCTTTAAGCTCACAACCGGCTTTGGCAGGGACCGCGGGTAGATGGCGGGGAGCAGTGGGGTTGCTCATACCGAGCAGGATTCGAATGCCTGACGGAGAAGCCACTGAACCGAGGGGCCCCTGTACCAGGAAGGTCACACTAGCGTTCCGCCTGTCTGTTCTCCCGGCTACAAGAGACCCAGGAAAGGGCTCAGGTGATTGGTCCAAATGCCTGTCAGTCTAGTAGGAAGGCCCAGCCCCCTCCGTATCCGAGAGTCACTTACAACTGGTAGAGAATGGTGGTCTTCCCTGCATTGTCCAGTCCCACGATGATAACCTTGTGCTCTGGAAGCATCCGGGGGATGGGCAGGGTCAGTGCCAAACCCGATGACCAAGGGATTGTGTGCCCCACCAGGCCTCCAAGGAAGGAGACATGTGTTCCCAGCAGGCTGGGGGACCTCGGCTCACGGTACTACTTCTGCTCCCAAGCTCCCTCCCCCCACAAGAAACCAACAGGACAGATTTCTTTCCCACCGGGACGGGACCCCTGAGCCACCTCGGGACAGCGGAAATGAGAGCTGAACCCCACTGTCCCCTCTCCACATTTCCAGAAAAATGATTGTGCAAAAGGTCCGGGGAACCCAGGGCTTCTTGTTAAGAGAAGGGGGTCTGAATAAAGAGCTGAGCGTGAAGTCACGACCGTAGGAAACCGGCGACCGCGTTTAGCCCGAGGAAGGAGGCTCGCCGGGCGGGGCGCCCAAAGATGCACCGAAGCGCGCGACCGAAGAGGAGTGGGCGGGAGGGGGCAGAGGAGACTTCGGAGCAGGCAGGGAGCCCTCACGCAGGATTCTTTGAGCGTGTCCCATCAAATCTTCCCAGCCCACCCCACAGGTTGAGGGGGAGGAAAGGGGGCGGGTAGCAGGTGGGAGCTGGGTCAAAGTGGTCACTTGGATGACTTATGTGCCTCTTACCCCGTTCCCAGAAGATGCTCATCAACTTGGCCATCAGTTGTCCCATGGCACGTCCCGAGTCAGACGGGGCTAGGACTCGGGGGGTCTTCGGGGGCCCAGGTCGAGCCCAGATGCTTGGAGCCCCGCCCCCTGGGGAAGGCTGTCACAAACTTTGCCTATGAGGTCCCCAAAGCCCCGCGAGTCTGTCCCCTAAGGGGCCTGGGAATCCCCTGGGACTCTGGCCCCAGGAGGGCGCCATGGACCTTACAGGGACAATGAGCTACCAGAGCCCTGGAGGTGCAAGGAAAACGGGGTCCAGAATTTACATCTTCCCCCTCACCCTGAGGAAACCCCTGAGTTCTCTGGGTGGACCAGTGTCCCCTGCAAATCAGGAGACCTAGCACAGGGCCCCACACTAGATGCCAGCTCTCGCTTCTCCAAGTGCCATCTCTGGGGCACTCAAAACAAGCAAAACCCTAAGCTATCCACCTTCTGTACCTACTAGCTGTGTGATGCAGAGAGGGCTCATGGATCCTCTCTGAGCTGGGAGAATGTTCCAACCCTCAACAGGTCTCCAGCTGTTTCATCAGTGTGGGCCTTTAGGCCTCCTTCAGGTGAGCTCCCTTAGGGAGGGCTGGATGTCCAGCTAGGCTCCTTGGTGATGGGCAACTCCTAGGAGTAAAGCAGTGCTGCTCCCATGATTTGCTGGCAAACCACCTGCTTGGACATAGCTTTCTGATTCCCAAGAGTGGGCATCTGAAGATAGGGATGGAGCAAAGAGAGAGCCTTCAGCCAAGAAGACCCTACAAAGGGGTCCAGGATCCTGAGATGCAGCGAAGGAGAGCCCTGGCCAAGAGAGAACCAGGCTGGAGGAGACAGAGGAAGTGGGGAACTGCTTGTTGTTGTTTGTGTGTGAATTTCCTTCTTTGCATAAACTGGGGGAAACCAGAAGACAAAAGGAGATGTGAAGAAAGCAAACCAACATCAGGAGGAGGGGGCAGTTAAGAGAGACCCATCACCACACAAGAGACTCAGCTTCTTCCAGCCCACTGCCACTGCCCACCCACAGCCCATCAGTGCTCCTCTCTCCAAAGAGAACAACTTTTTAACTGGTCTTCCTGCCTCCCCTTTACCTAGAGCATCTGCCTCACAGCCCTATGAATCTTTCTCAAGCACAGCTCAGAGTCTGTTACTCCACAGCTCATAAACCTTCAATGTCTCCCTGTTTCCCACTGAATTCAGATCCATCTCCCCACCTGACATTCAAGAACCCCCAAGAACAATGTCCCACCCGCCTTTGTGGGTTATCCCCCATGCTCTGCATCCATGGTTCTTGTCCACACATGCCCAACTATGATTTTGCTTCTGCGTTTCCTCCATTTGAGCGCCTTTCACCTTCTCAGAGAGGTGGGTTCCTAAATCCCTTCAAGTGCCCACTACATAAGCCACTTTCTTCCCAAGCCCTGGTCTGGTTCTCCAGTCAAATGGGGCTTCCTTTCTACACTGAGATGATAACTGGCCTGTCTGCTTTCTCCAATCAACTGTGAGTCCTAGAGGGCGGGGTCATGTCTCTCTCACCTGTGTATTCCCCACCACCCACTCCCCATCAGCCCAGAGCCTGGTGCACAGTGGGGATGTGTTGCTTTTGGACTGAAGGGCTATAAGCTAAGTTACAGCCTGAGAAATGGTGTTTGGAGTATTAAAAAAGGATTATGAATGGAAGTTGAAGAGGACTGGGTAGCTTGTGGAGAGAAGAGGGAAAAGTTCACTAAATACAGAATTTTCATCCCACCCAGAGTGGTGCCCAGAGTTAGATGGAAGGAGAATTGACTACCAGAGCCCATCTAGGCTGATTCCATTTCAGCCCTAGTTAAAAATGGGCTGGGCTGCGCTGGGGTGGGGTAGGGTAGAGGCTCAGAAATGTGCTAGGGGAAGCAGCAATATTTAAAGCATTTTTACCATCTGTTTCCTGGGGGGGTTGGAGGGTGGGAAGAGGGAAGGAACCTCTTAGTGCACCCTGCCCCCACCATCAATTGCAGAATTGAAAGTGACTGTTTCTGCTCACTGGAGCACATTCAGTAAACAGACATGAGCTGCCTCTGCTGTGAGGCCCAGCGGTAGGATCTTCAGGGGGCACTCATTCATTTATTTGACAAATATGAGTCAGGAATTAGAAACATGCCAAGCAGACAAAACAGGCCCTGTCCGGGTCTTATGGAGCTTGCCATCTAGTTAGGGAGACAAATATACACACCCAAAAAACAACTAAAAAAGAGACAGTGGAGGGAAGGCCTGATTTAGAAGGGAGCCAAGGCACACTTGTCTGCTGATGTGATTACTGGGGCTAAGATTTTTTTCTTGAGGTTACTGAGCTGGAAACCACCCCATCTTCTGGCCTGCTCCCAGGTCCTGGTGGTCACAACTCAGCTCTCATTTTTTAGCATGAGGGAAAGCTTCAATCTCTCTGACCTCAGCTCACTCTGGGGCAGAAACTACTGAAAAGACAGAAGCAGTCAAGGAGGGAGGTAGGAGGTGTCCCCAGCATCTCAGTTCCTGAGTCCCTGAGGTGGCTGCGGTAGGAGCATCAGCCTCTCTGGGCCTAGTCCGAACCGACTTCATGGTCGTTGAAATCCTCACATGTTGACAACCACCAACATGCTTATCGTGTGATGGTTGAGGGTTGGTGGTTACCAAGAGACAAGAATCTCTCTCCCCTCATCGCTCAATATCTCCAAACCACCTAGAAACGCCCCTGCCTGCAAGTTCCGGGCGAATGCAATTTCAAGCAGAAGGCACACGGCGAGAAGACAGAAACATACTCGGACACCTGCTTCTTCCTGCCCCGCACCCCTCCCCTTGCAGAAACCAGGGCACCCTGGGCCAGGGGAATCAGCACAAGACTTGGAGGTCATGGACACCACGGAACTTGAAATCTGAAGATCTCAGTTCAAGTCCTTGCTTGATGGCTGTGTAGCTATAGTCAAACTGCTTAACCTCACAGAGCTTTATCTGTAAACTGAAGCTAATGATCCCTGCCTTTGATTGAAAATACCAGGATCCACTGCAGATGGAGTTCTCTGTGGAGCCCAGACAGAGCCTGTTTTCTGCTCTTTCCCTTTTGGATGTCCTCCCACAGGAGGAGCTGTCTGCGGCTCCCACTTAGGCTTGTGCCCACTTTGTCCAAAACTAATGTCTGCCTCTAACCTGGTTTTTTCACTTGCTTCCTCTATCTCTGGGAAGACCATCACCCACAGTCATCCACATGCCTCTCTCTCTCTCACACAGTTCAGTTCAGTTCAGTCACTCAGTCGAGTCCGACTCTTTGCGACCCCATGAATCACAGCACACCAGGCCTCCCTGTCCATCACCAACTCCCGGAGTTCACTCAGACTCACGTCCATCGAGTCAGTGATGCCATCCAGCCATCTCATCCTCTGTCGTCCCCTTCTCCTCCTGCCCCCAATCCCTCCCAGCATCATTGTCTTTTCCAATGAGTCAACTCTTTGCATGAGGTGGCCAAAGTACTGGAGTTTCAGCTTTAGCATCATTCCTTCCAAAGAAATCCCAGGGCTGATCTCCTTCAGAATGGACTGGTTGGATCTCCTTGCAGTCCAAGGGACTCTCAAGAGTCTTCTCCAACACCACAGTTCAAAAGCATCAATTCTTCGGCACTCAGCCTTCTTCACAGTCCAACTCTCACATCTCTCTCACTAGCCACCTCCAATTGCTCTCCAAGAACTCTCAATCCTAAACACTATTTGTCTCTTGCAGCCACCGCCTCCTTACCTGTTCCACTTCAAACCCTCATTTCTCACCTGGAGCGCTGCAGCTGTTTCCCAGCTAGGCTGCCTCAAATCTATGCTCCTGTGACCCCACTCTTCCCTTCACCTTGAGAGCACCCTTTGCTAGTGAAGTGTCAAGAATGTGTCATGCATGTCACTTGCTTCCTCTGCCTTGAATACTTTCCCTGGTTTTCTGCAGGTCAACTCCTAACCAGCCTTTTAGACTCTGCTCAAGCCTCACCTCCTCTAGGAAGCCCTTCCCGATCTCCCCAGGTTAAGGCAGGGACTTCTCTTTCAGGTTCCCCTAAGACCCATTGCTTCCCACATCAGAGAGCTCCCTTATGAACTGTCTGCTGCTCCCACTTAAGACTTGTGCCTGGTACATAGTAGATGCTCAATAAATGTTTGCTCAATTACTAAACACAGGAAAGAAAGATTGATTCCACTGCAATGCAAGGGGAAGAGCACCACGATGGGAGGCAGAATGGGCTCCAGTCCCAACAGTGCTGGCTTTGCCATCAACTCCCTGTTGACCATGAGCCAGTCACTCAACCTGTGGGCCTGTCCAGTTCCTCTTTCCTTGGGTTTGCTAACCCCTCATCTGGAGGGTCTGAATGTCCATTGCCCTCTATACACACACAGACACATACAAACACACACATGCACACTCTGGACAGGACTATCTGGGTCTAATACCCCAAAAACAAGAACCAGGAGAGTGGAGAAATGGTTTCTGGGTGCTGTGTGAGGCAGGCAAGTCCACATCCTGCAGGGTGATGAAGGCAGGAACTGTCACTCTCACCTGCTGACTTTCTTCCTGGCCTTTTGTTTCAGTCTGGAACTGGGGGAGTTCCCAATTCTCCACCCATCCCCCCCCCCAAAAAAAAAAACATACCTCCTTCTCTCTCACAAGGCTAGTTAGCAGTGACTGGGGTGGGGGTTGTCATGGAGGCATCAGTGGAGGAAGCCGGAAGTTCAGCCCTTCTCTCCCTGAAGAGCCCGGGAGCAGCTGAGGCCACAGGAGCAGAAAAACATGCATGCTTCTAAGACTGTGAGCCAGTGGCTCTGGATCTGATCCCCTGAATGACATCTGGGACACTCCACTTCCCTCTACAGTTTCCGGTTTTCCCTGGCTCTACTTATGAGGAGACAGGACAGGTATGGGGCTTGGGGCGGAGTGGAGCTGAGACTGGCCACGAAGCTCCTGTCAGGCTTGAATATAATGTGTCAGAGTCGAAAGTCAAAGCACCATCTCTCCCGCTGAGCAAATCACTCAGGGGGCAGCTGACTCCCACGCCCACCGCTTCACTCTCCTTCCCTGCAGGTCAGCAGCTCCCACACACCTAGGCTGGCAACCAAGTGGCGAGTGATGGGGACAAAGAAGCAGGCCTGGGAGGCGGCGCAAAGGACAGGACGGCGGTTTTATATGTGGCAAAATACTTCTAGGGTAGTACAGACGAACAGACAGACAGATGGGGGCACGGGACACCAGACAGGAAAGGGGGAGGGTTGGGCAGTGGTCTCTTCTAACCAGTAAGTGGAAGCTGCACCCTGCCCCAGGTGAGGGGTGGGGTGGGACAACATTGGCACAGGAGGTGGCGAGACAGGCATGAGGTGCCCATCCCTGAGGCGGGCAGCCGGGCAGGGCCCAGTCCTCGTTGGCACAATCGGCTCTCTCTGGCCCAGCTGGGTGCTGGGGGGCAGGGCTGCTGGGCAATGGGATGCTAGGCAGAGGGACACTCCAGAGCAGAGGGCGTACCAAGGCCTCTCCTGGGTGGAGTGGACATGGGTAAAGGACAGGATCACAAGAGGCAAATACAGAGCAGCAGCAGCAGCAGTCAAGCCCCCCACCCCCCAGGGGAGATCTGACATCCAGAGGCAACCCCTGGGGTGGTGATTAACTCTGGGGCACCAACCATAGGGCCTCTTTTCTGGGGCCTCAGGGTGAGAGTGAAGGAGCAGTTTTTTTGGTTTCAAAATGAGGCGGATCAGAGTGTTCCATGGGCCCAGGTGACGAGAGGATGGGGGGCTCAGATGCAGAGGGGCCCCCTCTTCTGATGGCAGCAGGCAAGGGATGTTGTAGGCAAAGCTCATTCCTGGGGTAGGCAAAGGCTTGAGGCATGGAGGTGGTGGGACGGGGAGCAGCATCTGGGGCAGCCTCCTCCTCAGGGTTCTAGGTCCTGGGCAGGCACAGGGCACTGCACCTGATGCCTGCCAGCATCATCCAGACCACTCCGTGAGACAGCTCCCCATGGAGTTCCCACTGCTGAAGCTTTCACCTCCCAGACAATGAAGCCAGGAAGCTGCGGGCAGGTGCTGGGGGCGGGGCTCATGGTAAAGGACGCTGGATCCGGGGTTTGGGGAAGAGAGCCCTCATGTGAGAGTCTGTGGTCTCCCTCTCCAGGAAAAGCCCCTCCCCCCCATTCCCAAATACTCCAGGGTGGAAAAAGAAAGGGCCACACCATTTTAGGGCCCTCATTTAGAGCCCGGAGTAGAAGGAGTTAAGGAAGTGCACCTTTTCTCTGGGTGAGGGGAGAGAGCCCCCTGAGGTGGAGAAGGGGATACTGCAGAAAGGTGGGCATCCTCCATACATCCACAGCAGGTAGGTAAAAACCTGCCGCTGAGGCTTAAGGGACTCCCAGGAGCTGGGTGGAAGGTTACCACCAAAGGAACCCCAATCTGAGCAAAGGCATCTGAAAGGAGGGAGACAGCGCCCCCTGGAGGCAAGGTACACCTCCGTGGTGAGCCCCCTAGTCCCTCCCCTCCCTTGGGCTCAAGAGCCCTTCCTCCCACTGTGTAGCCCCTGCCCCTCAGCGGATGTAGACACCTCGCCCCCAACCCTCCAGCTCGTTCTTGTTGCGCCCCAGAACTGGGCCCCCGCCCTCCGCGCAGTAGCGGGCCTTATTCCGGCCGCGGTTCCGGTTGTCGGTCAGCTCCTCTTCATAGTCTTCTTCCTCATCCTCCCAGGATCCCTGTCGGGCTGGTGGGGTGCTGCCCCCTGCAGGGTCTCCAAGCCCTGGCCCCTCGGAGGGGTCAGTCTCCATGTCCACACACGAGTCTCCCAGCTCCGTGTAGGCAGAGTTTCGGTTGCCAGGGGTGTCGGCATCAAACGTGTCTTGGCGGGACAGTGCCCGCAGGGTGCCCGCCCGGCCTGGCGGGTGGCTGCTGGGGTAAAGGCCTGGGGGCTGGCCCAGCTCTCCCGGGTACTCGTGCACACTGGCGTGCTCCCCCGTGGCCCGTTCCAGCGACTGGTCCCCGGAAGCAAGGTAGGGTCCCTGGTTAGCAGACAGACGGTACACACCATGCAGATCAGGCAGGAGTGAGAGAAACACAACAAAGCAAGGCAGGTTAGTGAAGGCACCAAGACACCCAGCCTGGCTGAAGGAGGAGGGTGCTGGCCCTAGGGGTTGGGCAGCTGGGCAACCGGCTCTGGAGCCCAGCCAGAGGACAGAACTCAAGGCATTTGTTCTTCCATTAGGAGAAGGGGTGCCCGACCTTCTTAGGTGTGAGAAGGCATGACTCTCCTGGTAATCATGGTAGAGAACCCATGAACAATTAGTCGTCACTTCCTCGAGGCACTCATTAATGCTGTCTTGGGCTAAATCATTAACAGCTCATTAGTATTGCCACTTGTTAGTGGTTGATTGGATTAGTCGTTGCCCCAAACATACTAAAGAGAATTTCATGCAGCTCCTTCAGCCCAACAGGACCCTAATCATAGGCGTCCAGAACTCCACACTTCTCCCTACTCCACTCTGAGTCAGGTGACAGTCTCCAAGGTTGATAGGATTCCTCCCCTGCCCTCAAAAGACTCAGAGCTTCAGGCTGGGGAAGGCTGCTGCTGCTAAGTCACTTCAGTCGTGTCTGACTCTGTGCGACCCAGTAGATGGCAGCCCACCGGCTCCTCTGTCCCTGGGATACTCCAGGCAAGAATACTGGAGTGGGTTGCCATCCTTCTCCAATGCATGCATGCATGCTAAGTCGTTACAGTTGTGTCCGACTCTGTGCGACCCTATGGACAGGAGCCCACCAGGCTCCTCTCTCCATGGGATTCTCTAGGCAAGAATACTGGGGAAGGCTGATGGGTCTTTATTCCCCACTGGCAACGATGAGATGGCTCAGTGTCCTCAGCACCAATGTCACATGAAGATGGCCATGGAGGCTGCTGGGTGGGGTGCCAAGAGGCCTGAGTTCTAGTGCA
This sequence comes from Bubalus bubalis, assembly GCF_019923935.1. NCBI lineage: Eukaryota > Metazoa > Chordata > Mammalia > Artiodactyla > Bovidae > Bubalus > Bubalus bubalis. Next base: position 23,404,694 of record NC_059159.1, on the reverse strand, counting down.
TCCCCTGCCACTTCAAGCTGTGTGACCCTGAGCAGTGACTCCCATCTCGGTGGCCCAGTTTCTCTGTGGTGCTGTGATGGGGATTAGGCTAGAGCAGCAATTTTCATTCCCTGGAGTTCTGGGGTAGATGGACAGGACATAGAGTGCTTCAGGGGTCCCCGTGGAGGTAAAGTGGAGGCCAAGCCACTAGCCCTCTCCAAGCAGAGCAAGGATGCCTTATTTACACACTGAACTTCCCATAAGATTCAGTGAACAAATGGGTTCTGGTGCTGAAAACAAATTTGAAAAGCAGTGGTCTAGAATGATTTCCTGGGTTTTTTCTGGCTCTAATCTAGAACCCAATACTTAGTGATTTGACCTCAGAAATAGGCCATGGCTCCCATAGGAGATCAAGGTAGGGTGGGGCACCCATAGGAGGATCTTCCTGGAATCTGTTTAACTGGAAGAAGGGTGGAAGGTTCTATAGAAACTCATAGAATATGCTTCATTTTGGGTCTCTTCTGAGAACCCCTGGAGATTAGGGCTCTGGAGCAGGGGGCAGTCTGTCTGAGGGGGCCCTGCTCTGTGGGACTCCCTGGGTCTGAGGGCCGTGGGTCTGTTGCGTCTAAAATGCTATGACCTCTGTTGAGTCTAAAACGGGTGTTGCTGCTACTGCTGCTGCTAAGTCGCTTCAGTCGTGTCTGACTCTGTGCGACCCCATGGACTGCAGCCTACCAGGCTCCTCCATCCATGGGATTTTCCAGGCAACAGTACTGGAGTGGGGTGCCATTGCCTTCTCCGAAAACGGGTGTAGAGTCCAGCAAATATACATTGGTTTTCCTCTGTTTCTTCCTAGTCTCTTATCTTACAAGGCCCCCAAAGCAGAAGCCCCCAAGGCAGCAGATATAGTCTTAGGAGACCAGGCCCAGATAGGCCCCACCAGCTAGCCCCAAACCCATCAAAAACCACAGACACCAGAAGCTGCCACTCACCACATTTTTTACAAAATAAAACTTTTCCCTTCCTTCCCCAAGTTCCCTGCACTCAGTTCCGAGCCCTGGGCAGAAGGGGAGGTGGGCGGGGCACCTACACGGTGTGCTCCTGCTGCTGGGGCACCGCCCTGGCTCGCTGCGAGGCCTCTAGCCCGCCCCAGAAGCTGAGATTTCTCCTGAGTGAGGTGAGCACTTGTACCTGGAGGTTGGAGACAGGGGCAGGGCTGGCAGCCAGGGCTGCAGTAGCCATGGTGCGGTTCAGCAGCGGATTGGGCGGAGTGCTGCTGGGCGGGTGTGTAGCCTTCCAATAGGCTTCCAAGTACTCTGCCAAGTGCTCGCAGGCGTCCTCCAATTGGTTCTCATCCAGGATGATGTCAAACATCTCCTGTGGAGGCGGGGTTAAGGGCAGGGCTGGGATGAGCTGGGCGTGACCAAGGGGTGAGGGTGTGGCCTGGGGGCAGTGGGTGGAGTCAAGGGGTTGAAGGACAAAGTTAAAAAGAAACCTCTGGATGTTCGGGAAGAGGAGGGCTCTCAGATATGTAAATTAAATATATATAAGGAGGTCTTAGCACCTAGATATTACAGCTTCCTCATTCTATATATAAGGTAGCCAAGGTGTGGAGAGGGGCTTAACTCTCCATAGAGAAGTGGTGCTTCTGGGACTTGAACACAGTCTCTAACTGCCTGTCCAGTCCTCTTTTCCCAGACAATCCATCTGCACCTCTGAACTGGACCCAGGTGTTCCTGGTCGTTCTCTCAGCAGGCCAGAGGAAACCAGGAGAACCCAAATGCCCTCCCTTCCCTTTGAGCACTCACAGGGGGACACTGCGCCAGTTTCTCTGAGGCCGCTATTTGGACGTTGAGGTGTTTGGACTGAGACTTCCCTCGAGACTTGATGAGCCTCTGAAGAACCTGTTTGGTAAGCAGAAAAGAGGAGCTAGAGGGACCCTGCAATGCACCAACCTGGAGAGGCAGGTCCTGGTTGGAGCCAACGTGGAGAGACAGTATCAGGGCTGGGGGAACATTCCATGACGCTCAGCCCTGGATGCCTTTTCAGAAATGACCTCACCAGCCCTGTGTCCATCCTACAGAAAGCTCAGGCTCTCTCCTGAGTCTCATGCCAGCCTCCCCTGGGACATTCCAACAGTAGTTGTATGAAGGGCAGTGATTCTCCTTCCCAACCCCTGTAACCTTCTTTACAGGTTTCATTCATTCTGAGCCAACTTCCCCTCCGTGTTAACAACAGGCAGCCATCCTTGATAGGGACACTTGCTATGCCTTGGCACTGGTCTGTGCTTTTCTTCATTTTGTTGTTGTTGTTTAGTTGATAAGTCGTGTCTGACTCTTCTGCGACCCCATGGACTTGTAGCCCGCCAAGCTCCTCTGTCCATGGATTTTCCAGGCAAGACTACTGGAGTGGGTTGCCATTCCCTTCTCCAGGCATCCTCCCGATCTAGGAAACAAACCCATGACTTGCACATTGCTAGCCAGATGCTTTAGCACTGTGCCACCAGGAAAGTCCTTCTTTTCATTTAGTCCTGACAATAATGCCTTTAGGCAGTCACTATTATAATCCTCCTCTCAATGATAACAATAATAATAATGATAATAGCTAGACATAAAGCTACAACCTTAACTAAGTGGTCAAAGTTAACAGTACCAACAATACAACAAACCAACATCCTATGCTTCCTGATGTAATGCACTCAGAAGGACACATCACTTGGGTAATATTCCTACCGGAAATGCAAAACCTCAATCTGTTGACAGGGAAACATCAGACAAACCCACCTTGAGCAACAATCTACAAAATAAGTGATCTGTACTCTTCAAAAATGATAGTCTCATGAGAATCGAAGAAAAGCCCTTCTTCGATTTTTAGCTTAAAGATTACTAAGGAGAAAAAAAATGAAATAAAGAAGAAAAAAATACTAAAGAGATTTAACAACTAAATGCACAATCAACACGTGATCCTGGATTGAAGGGGAAATTGCTATAAGGGGCATTTTTGGGACAACTGGTGAAAACTGAAAATAGACAGTATTTTAGTGAGATTTCTTGAATTTGACATGTAAGTTAAGGTCCTTGTTCTTAAGAAATACATGTTGAAATTTTGAGGGATAAAGAAATACAAGACCTACAACTTAAACAGTTCAAGAAAAAAGATATATATATATAAACACATATATACATAATACAGACATACATAAAGTGTGTGCATGCTAAGTCACTTCAGTCATGTCCAACTCTGTGTGACACTATAGACTATAGCCCCCCCAGGTTCCTCTGTCCATGGGAATTCTCCAGGCAAGGATACTGGAGTGGGTTGCCATGCCCTCCTCCATGGATCCTTTCATTTCCTGACCCAGGGATCAAACCCACATCTCTTTCATTTCCTGCATCTGCAGGCAGGTTCTTTACCTGCTGAGCCATGGGGGAAGCCCTAAAGATAAAGTAGATGTGGCAAAATGTTCAAAATTAGTGAGTCTGAAAAAAAATTAAATTGTATGCTTTAAATGGCTGAATTGAATGGATGTGAATTTTATTTCTAAAGAGCCATTAAAAAAGTAGTGAGTCTGAGTGAAGGGTATTCAAAGGTGATCCTTTGTACTGTTCTTGCGACTCTCCTATAAATCTGAAATTACTTCAAAATAAAAATCTTTAAGAATTGAACACATATAGCACTCAATAGGTACCATGGTTAATTTGTTTATTTAATCTTCACAAACATCACCTAAGGATTCCTATTTTCCAAATGAGGAAACTGAGGCATAGAGAAGTCAGGTGACCTGCCCAAAGAGCGCAGAGCCAGTAGGTAAGTGGCAGCGGTGGGACATAAACCCAGGCAGCCCGGCTTCAGAGTCCCCACCCTTAACCTCAGTCAGTGCTCAGCGAGGGCAATGGAAGTGTGTGTTACTTTCTAGTTCACAAAGTGCTTTTGCATCCATTATCTCATTTGATTCTTTCAACCACCTCAGGAAGTACTTAAATCCCATCCTCCCCTTTATACTCATTAGAAACTGGGTGCTTAGCTCATACATAGGGTGCTATCATGCAATGTTAACCCCTGATTGCCTTCATCAGACAGAACTCTGGGCTCTTTACATCACTACCTCAAGACAAGGATTATAATTCCCATTTTGTAGGTGAAGAAATTGTGCAAAAGCTAAATTATCTCCCCAAGATCCAAAGCTCAATAAAATACAACCAAAAAAACAACAACAAACTTTAATTAATTAAAATAAGCCGCTCAGAGCTAGGATTTGACCCTCATGCCGTCTTCTAGCTTCAAATCCTTCACCTAGGGACTTCCATTGTGATCTACTGGCTAAGATTCTGCACTCCCAATGCAAGGGGCCTGGGTTCGATCCCTGGTCAGGGAACTAGATCCCAATTGCTACAACCAAGAGTTTGCTGCAGCTAAAAATCCCACAAGACACAACTAAAGACCCAATGTGTCACAACTAAGATCCAGAGCAGTCAAATAAACAAACATTTTATAAAAATCCTTCAACTTGGCTCACCTTCCACGTTTCTCAAAACCACTAATGTCTAGGAGGGGAAATTAAAGGAGCTGTTGTATGACAAAGAAGTAAATCAGTCTTCCTACCAAGTTCATCTCTATCAAGGTCTAAATGAGGGCAGTACAGCAAAAAGGGCTGAAATAAAAAGACAGGAGAAAAAAAAAAGACAGGAGAGGTCTTTTTCCAACTGCCAAGTAGCTGGGTGACACTGAGGCAGAACACACAGAATTGTTTCTATTTTCTGGACTAAGGATGGGAGGTCAACAAAGCAGAGACAGGGGACTAACCTGCACAACTCTAATAATAATATTTAAAACACTTAATACACGATGAGGTATATTATACCAGATTGTTTGCTAAGTGATAAGTATTCACATTAGGTTGCATCTTCACAATATCCAGACAATGGAGTTTGATGGAGAAGGGAATCTGGGCTTGAGGAGATGAAGTCACATGATTAGTAAGCAGTACCTGGGGCTTAAACACAGGCAGCCCACCCAGAGCACTCCTGTCCCCAGTAGGGTCTTGTACCCACCTTAGGAGAGGTGATCTTGATGTAAACAATGATGGGGGCCAGTGAGGTCTTGGAGAGCTGGGCTGGATGGTTGATGGTGTCGGCGTCCAGAGCAACCAACTGAAGGGTTCGGGCTAGCTCAAAGATCCGCTCGATCTCGCTCTGAACCTCAGCTAGGCGAGTGGAGTCATGGGGAAGGGGTAAATGTAAGGCAGCCTCCCAGGAGGCAGTGGGCAGATAGAGTGTTTCTGGAGATGCCCCCTCATTCCCACATCCGGCCCCAGAGCAGGGTGGGGGCAGAGTCAAGGGATGGGCTCACCCAGGCTGGAGCGTGTGTTGGAACGCTCGATGATGATGTGTTTGCTGGGGTTGTTGAGGACTGATCGCTTAGCCAGGGAAATGTCTGCTGTCACACGTGTGATGGAGATCCTGGGGGGCAGAGCAAAGTGTCAGGGTTCAGGGTGGGCTAAAATGTCCCGCTTCCTCCCCAGGCTCCAGGACAGCATTGTAGCCCTCAGTCCAAGAGTTCCAGGATTGTCATTCAAGTCATCCTGCCCAACCCCAGCAGCAGAGAACCATGCTGGGCATGGAGAGCCAGCTCCAAAGGGCTTACCTGCCATCAAACCGATGCTTCAAGAAGTCAAATAAAGCTTTCTGCATCATATCTGTAACCTGAAGTTGGGGCGGGGGGTGGGGGGTGGAGTAGGAGGAGGAGATGTCAGGTGTTTAAAGCTCTCAAGAAGGGTAGACTGCTAGGTATTTGCCCCCTGACATTCCATTTTCTTCTTTAATCCCTGAGATGAAGGAGTCCCTGTTCAGGGGAGGAAGTGATCCTTCTGAGTTTGAGGGGCCTCCACTCGGGTCTCTGATTCCAGAGATCCTTTCAGGTAGAATCTCTAGGAGGACTTTTCTGGGTATTTTTGAGAAGACTAGACCCTTCTGACTGGGTCTCCCCATGGGTTGGGGCCCCCCTGGGGAAGGGGGTGGTCTCTAAAGGTCTGTAGCCCTCTGGGGAGGAAATCCTGGGAAGACCCTGCTGGGGGATGTCTCTGGAGTCTCAAGACCTTACAGAGTCTTTCTGGCAGTCTGGGCCCCTCTGGTCCCTATGCCCCTCTAGGGGCTCCTACCTCATAGCCCTTGAGCGACGGTCCCACCAGGATAATGGGCCTCATGGAAGGTACCACGTCATAAGGGGGCACGTGTTCTGTCTGGGGGGAAGCAGGGAGGGGAAACCCCAGAGTGGAGATGGCATTAGCCCCTCTCCCTCTGCCTCCAGGCTCCCCCATGCATCCTTTCCTCCCCCTGGTCCCAAAGCCCAGATGTGGGGGATCAGGGTAGGGGTGGGGAGGGAGAACCAGGAATGGTGGGGGGAAAATGGGGGCAGATATGGGAATGGGTGTTAGAAGGTCCCCCTAGCTCATCCCAGAGGGTGGGGAGGGAAACATAGAAAGCTGTGCTACTCACCGACTTCTGCTTCTGTTTGGCTGGGTCCAGAGATTGCCAAGATGGGGGAGGGGGAGGAGAAAGGGGAGGGTACCCAGGCAGGGGGCAGAGGGCAAGGGAGGAGCCAGGACAAGAGAGGGAGGGAGAGCGGGCGGACGAGGAGAGATAACAGGGCATGCGTGTTAGTGACAGACAGAGCCAGAGAGAGGGGATGGGACCCCATGCCAAGGGGGAGCCAGAGATGGCCCTGGATCAGGGCCAGGAGTGGGACTGACAGCCAGTCCGGTGAACTTTGGAATATTCAGACATCCTGTACCCCTTTTCTGGGTCTTGGAAAAGAGCTGGAAAGAGTGATAGCCCCTAATTTGGTGCCCATCTCCTGGCCCCAGTGCAGGCCAACCTGCCCACTGTAAGGGTTCCCTTAACTGTCCTGCTCTGCAGCCAGGAGATCCCTGGGCACCCTAATCTGAAAAGGGCAAAGAAGAGTCACCATTCCACTTTCCCCTTCACGTGTGGGGGCAAGGGCAAACATAAATAGGCCACTGGTAGTGAGGGGGAAACATCGGGTTTCATTACAACCAGATCTGCTTTCAGTTGGGGGGCGGGGGCTAGAAGGGCTGCTTGCATGGCAAGAACCATCCCTTCTGGGCAAGAAGGCCAGAGTGGGGTTGTGTATGGAGACAGACGTGCCCATTCTGGGTGCCACTCTACCCTTCCCTCCTTCTCGGCAGGAAGGCCTGATCCCCACAAAATCAGGCCGATACCCCATCTGAATCCATTCCAGCCCCCTCCACCCACCAAAGAGCTGGGCCCTGACCTCCCCTCTCACAAGAACGCAGCAAGAATTACCTTCTTGAAGAAGGGGATGCGCTTGCCGTGGGGCGGCGGGGTGGTGACGCTGCTAACACTACTCTTAGCAGAGCCGCCCTGCTCCCCGAGCTCCGCCTCCTCATCCTCTAACTCTAGGGGCTCTAGTTCAAAGGCTAAGTTAGTCATTTCATTACCTGGACCGGAGAGTCAGGATTGAGGGAGGGAGGAGGCGAGGTGGGGAGGAGTGAGATGGACATGGAGACACAAGTACAGAACGCGGGGATGGGATGGGGAGAAAAGAAAGAAGAAGAGGTGAATGGAACAGGGCTGGGAGAAATGAATGGGGGGCAGGGGGCGGGGCAGTCAGGAGGAGAGATGGAGCTACCGAAGAAATGGGAGAGGACAGACATGAGAGAATGGGTGCTGACTGACCAGCCCAGCTTGGGGGCTGCCCTGCTCTTCATGGATGTGTTTGGAGGACTCAGGATTGGGATACCCCTTACTGCAGGGAAAGGAAGGGACAGGCAATGGGGAGACCACCCCAGCCAGGAGCTCCACCCCACCCCTGGGGCGGCGGCAGCTCTTACCACTGGCAGGGGGCGTGGGGCGGCGGGCGCCAGTCACCACGTCTCCCAGGCTGGAGCTGGAGTTGTCACCTGATTTGCTGTGTGGGCAGAGAGGCAAATGGAGCCGTGAGCAAAGAGGTGGTGTGAGGGCGGGCCATCTTGTTCTCTCACAGGCTGCCCCTCCCCGCTCCGCGGCCCTCAGTCGCCAGCCCCACGGGTGAGGCCTCGGGCAACTCTGTGTCCTCAGAACATGAGGTCAACCCTTGGGGCCTCCTCCTGGCTGGCTGGCCTCTCCCGGGGGTGGGAGTGCCCCGCCCCCAGCCAGACACCTGGAGCTGAGGCGGTTCTGGCGCAGCTTCTGTTCCTGCAGCAGGCGCAGGCTGTCCAGTTTGACAGGGCTGGGGATGAAGCCAACCTCACAGCCCTCCTTCACCAGTCGCCCGATCCACCAGTCATTATTGTATTTCTGCAAACAACAACGGCAGGTGGGGTGGGGGAGACCAAGAAGGAGATTAGAGGTACAAGCCAGCAGCCAGCTCCAGGGGATACCACCCCCAACCTTGCCTTCTCTGCCCAGGGGATGGCACCCTCAAAGAGCCCCGGCACCAGCCTCTGAATACAGCTCCCAATTCTCAGGGCTCTCTAGGACCAGCATCCTCTTGTGCCCTGGACCACCCCACCCCAAGCATATCCCTGTTCTGAGAGTCCTTCCTCCCGCCATGTGTCAGCTCTATCCTGGAAAGGTGGGGAGAGAAGTAAATGCTGACACCTCTGTGTGCCTGGCACACTGCAACTCCATCAACAGTCCTCTTCACAAACCCCCCCAACAACCCTGCAACCTAGGTATTACCATCGCACGTTACCAATGAAAAATCTGAAGCTCAGAGAAGTGGAAAGATTTGTCTAAGATCACAGAGCAAATTTAGCCCAGCTCTGCTTGGTTCAGAAGCCTTTTCCACTAGAGCTCTGACTGCCCCTCTCCTAGCACACACTTTACTGCCCTCCCTCCAGATGCCAAGCGGTCTCACCCCACCTCTTTGATATGTAGGAAGTCCTTAGGCTCGAAGGTGATGGCCACTCCCTGCACAGGCACCTCATCCCCTGGAGATGGGTTGTAGCCGACATTTGTCCGCACAGCAAATGCCACCGGCTTGGTCTAGAGGAGGCACCCAGGGTGGATGACAACCAGAGAGTTAAATCACAATGGGATGTACAACTTCCTGACTGGGGTGGTGATTATGGAGAGGTTTGTTTTGTAAATTCTTCATTAAGATACACATTATACACACTACTATACACAAAGTAAACACAGTCCTACTGTATAGCAGAGAGAACTATATTCAAAATCTTGAATATATATCCAAATATTCAAAATCTTGAATATATATCCAAAATAATGAAACATACATGTATAACTGAATCACGTTGCTGCGCACCTGAAACTAACACAACACTGTAAATCAACTATACATCAAAAAAATTTTATTAAAAAAACAAAAGTATACACTGAATGGCTTATGCAGTTTTTTACATGCATATTAAATTTCACAGTAAAAAAAAAAAAAAAGCAAAAAACAGAACTCAGTCCTCTCAGGATGGAGGGGGGCATCAGGGAATAAGTATAGGTTGTGGGGGACCCCAGAATGACACCAAGAAGGAATAGTCATAGTAATAATAATAATAGTAGTGATAATGATAGCAGCTACTGTTTAGCGTGCCAGGCACTGTGTTATATGTTTCACACCCATTATCTTATTTATTCATTACAAAAATCCTACAAAGTGGTATTATCATATTCACTTGAATGAATGGGAAAACTGAAGTTCAGAAAGGTTAAGTGAATTGCCTAAGATCTCACAGCTAGTAAGAGCCAACCCAGAAAGAGTGGAAAGGTTTAGCTCCTGTTACGTGTGGAAAGAGTTTTAGGCACTTATTACACTTTATAAGGAGGCAGGTATTATAGCTTACATTTTTACAGACGAAAGACAGAGGCACATGGGAGGCGTACGTCCGCCAGGAAGTGGCTGGGCCAAGACTTGACTCGGGTCTGTCCAGGCTGTCTCTAAGGCACGAGGTAAGGGAAACAATGCCAGCACAGCCCCTCCCATCTTTCTCACCTTGGCTTTCTCTAGCTGGGCTAATGCCTGACGCTCTGCCTCCTTCCTTAAGGCTTCCCGGTCCTCCTCCAGAGACACGTCAGAGTCCGACGGACGGCTGGTGTAGGACTCTGCTGAGCCCTGAAAACAGACAGGGCCAGCTCAGGGCCAATGCCGCCTCCCCAGCTCCTGGGCCACAGAAGGCACCAGTGTGAAACCACAAGGGCTAGGAGGTGGTGGCATTAGACAGGAAGAGCCTGAGAATGAGGTCTGCAGGCCCCTGGGAAGAGTGTGGCCCTAGAAAGGGTGATAGCAACAAGCAGGGAATTATGGCAGGTCCAAGGACAGCTGCTTGGGGCCCAGGGAGGGGTGGGAACCTGATAGGGTGCAGTGCAGAGGCGGAGTGCCAACGGTCAGTCTCCATTCCCTGTTCCTCCTTCCCTCCCCTGCTCCCAGAACCTGCTGAGACAGACTCAGCACAGGCCCAGTGAATCCTTCCAGGGGCCACAGCCACTAGCTTAGGTCTGAGCCCTCTGCACTGGTGGCCATAGGCAGCCTGCTCCATGTGCTAGGGCCACCCCAAAATTTTCTACCTTCTGCTCAAGGGCGAGGGAAGATAGAATCCTACCTCCCCTGCCAGAAGTTGGAAAGCCCCAACCCTTAGGCTCTTATAAGATACAAAAAAGAACCCAAGGTTCCTGGGGTGGGGCAGACAGGAGAAATACATCAAGAGAAGAACACAAGCAGGCTTTTCCCTTGCATTAGGGCGGCCAACTGCCAGCATTAAGGCAGGTTTAGAAGTCTGGGTGTGCCAGGAAGCTGGCCTTGACCACACGGACCATCCCAGGACACAAGGAACTCCCTCAGCAATGCAGACACACGTGTAAGGCACACATAGCCCAGGAGGTGAATGAACATGCTCATTCACGGGTGTACTTGGATGTGCAAGTCTGTTTGGGAGCGTGTGCTCTGTAGTATGTCCTGGTGCATGACTGAATGCATACAGGTCCCTGCGTGTGCGTACAGGGCAGAGGCAGGGGGCGCCCTCAGTGTCTGTGTCCCCAAGGGAACGTGAGGACGGGAGCCAGAAGTGTGGATTTATTGCTACAAAGGGCCAGAGGGGATGTGACGAAAGGGTAAGACTGCAGGGGTGGGAGGGTTTTTTTTCTGAAGACAGGAAGGGGTCACTTGGCCAAGAATGCCCATTAGCCTGGTATGGAGGGGACCTTGGAGAGAAAGAAGACCAGGTCCCATCTCCCCAGAGTGCCCTCGTCATCAGCCAGTGCAGCGGCCCATCCGTTTCCCAGCCAAATCAGGAAAATGGGAGACTCTGAGAGGAAAACCAGGGGGTGGGGTGGGGTTTTCATAGAAGCTGGAAAAGCGATACAAAGGAAAGAGTGAAAACCAGTGAAACAACTACTCTTTATCCCTCCTGAGCACTCAGAGTCAGGAAGACAGCCACCAGGAGAGCCAGAGGAACAGACCCAGAGATGGAGAGGGGCAGGCACTTACTGACCCCAACACACACACACACACACACACACACACACACACACAAGTGCGTGCATACCAGAAATGGCGGGAGACAAGGGAACAGTGAGAAGGCAAGGAAATAGGCTGGAGTGAAGGCCTCCCACCAGCTTTCCTGAGGGGCTGCTCCCGCCCCCCACCCCCACCTTCACTCCATCCCCCGCTCACCACTACGAGGGTCTGGTTGGGCACCTCCATCCCGGCGCCCTCAGTGACTGGCCCTGCTGGCCTAGGGGGTGGCCCAAACTGCCCGTTCCCCCAGGGGGCTCAGGTTACAAGCAGAGTTGCTACATGTGCAAACTGCTAGGGTATATTTAGCTCAGAGATGTGGCAAGGCCTGCCCCCCCACTCCCTGCCACCTACTGGGGGTCAGAGCTGGGGAGCTGAGAGGAGAAAGGATTGGAAACTGGGGTCTGATCCCCTGGGTTGGCAAACACTGAAGGAATGAGGCCCTTTTCTGTCAAGAGGGGCTCCACTGAACACGGTGTCATTTTTCCTAGCCCTGGCCCTGCCCCAGTCCTACACACACACAGGGGATGAGGGAAAGGACTTCCCATTTGTATGTGTATTTAGGAATCCTGGGGTGAAAGGTCCCTCTCCTGATCCTCTCAAGTCAGGCCTGGGCTTTCGAGTGCCAAGGGTTGTGGAGACATAAGAATCAAAAAGAAGGGCCTCACTCCAGTCAGTAGTGGATCTGCCTGGCATCATCCTCTCTCTCTTGGCCTGGGGGTGACTGACTTTCCTACTGTCCTCTGTCCTCATGTGCCTGCCCATTTTTTCTTCAATGTACTCCTTCCTTGTCTGATCCTAAGCCCCTCTCGCCTTTTTTGGGTACCAGGCTTTGTTGAGATGCTCTGTAGTCATAGCAACCACATGGCTCTCTCACTGCTTCTCCCTGAGCCTGAGATGGCCTGGGGTTGAGAGTTAGAACAGAGATGAGAATGGCAACTTCCTGACTGAGAACAGAAGACCCCAGAAGGCCATTCAGTTATAACCCCTGCCCTTTCATTCAGGGGTGCTGGGCTGAAGTCCTCTCTAAAATCAACTTCCTGCTGCCTCTCCTCCACCCTCCTCAACACACGTTCTCTCTGCGTATTAAACAACAGTCACAACTGGATGTGAGGAGGGCGTTTCCCCAGATCCATACTTAATCAGGGCTCCAGGGACCTAAATGTCCAGGCTCCTCATTTCGTAGGACCTCCCTCTACCCCATGCTGTCACAGATTCTGGGGGAGGACAAGGAAGAAGACAGCCGGCAGGGGGAGTGGGTGACAGCCTGAAGCAAGCTAGAAGGAGGCAGGCCAGGCTGTCCCTGAATGAGATGACGCAGGCAGGCAGCAGGGGCTGGTGCCTGGTGCTGGGGGAGGGGCTGGGCAGGGGCTGAGGGAGTGGGTACAGCTGACAGTATATGCAGAGGAGGTCATAGGGTGTAAGGGTGATGGGGTGGTTCTAGGCAGGTAACAAATGACGTGGGGGAGGGTGCCTGGAGAAAGCCTCAGACCCAGCTCACCAATCCTGGTCTCCACCAACCAGCCACCTCCCTCCTCTCAACCCAGCCTCCCCATTACCTGGCGGACAAAGCTGTTGGATGTTGTATCCGAGGATGTGCTCCCATCCGACCTTTTGAACCGCCCTTTCCTCTTGCTGTATTTGCCCTGGAGAAGCCAGGAAGGGACAAGAGTAGAATCTCAAAGACCCTTGCCCAACCCTCATCCCATCAAGTCCAGAACTACCGCTAAACCTTGGCAATATCATTCCCTAATCTCATGAGCCTGCCCCTCCATCATCTTCCTGAGATGGTACAGCCCGAGGGAGAGGGAGGGCCCAGACCACAGCCATGGGGTGGGGGACAGAGCAAGAGAGCCCTAGGGAGCACACACAGAAACCCCCAAACCAAGTCAGAGGTTGGGAAAGGGGAGGTGCTGAGAAGCTGGAAGCTCATTAGGCAGCAAAGCTAATTAAGATGCTGGGCAGGCTGCAGAGGCCTGGGAGGAAGGGAGAGACTGCCTGCAGTGCTGGGGGTGTGGAGACAGCCCCTGGGAAAGTCCCCTTCCCTCTCCACTTCAGCTGGGGCAGAATGGGGCTGTGTGCGCCTATAGCCCCCAGAGAGAAGAGGAATCGCCAACCCAGGCCCAGCTTGGCTTTCCTGAGCCGAACTCTTGCCTTGTTTTTTGCAGAGTGGGGAGGGGAGTTGCAGCTCTTTGGTCTTAAGAGACCTAAAACTATTAGATTTCTAGGGAGGAGGGGAGGGAACATGAAACTGTATTTGGAAAGTAAATATCTAACCCCAACCTTGACCCATGGGGGCAGATTTAGCACACCCCTCATCCTGGTAGGACTTTTTTTCAGCCCCCTTTTCACAATCGCAGTGATCATACCTCTTCCCAAGGGGGCAAGAGACTTCAAGCCCTCTAGCCCTCAGCTGCCACTGCCCACTTCCTGTCCCATGATGCCCACCAGGCTGCATAAATCTAAATGTCCCTTGACCCTCCCCCAAGAAAAACTGAGGACACAGCCCCTGCAGGGCCTCCGGGAAGCCGGGCTCAGTCCCACTGGCTGGGCTCCTGGCTTGGGTGGCATGGACACTGCCTGACCTCTCAAGTAGCCACCCATTCAGGTATTTCCAGGCCTCCTAGGAAGGGGGCTGCTTCTTTGCCCTCCCCAACTCACATATACACATCAGCCCCCAGGCAATCTAGAGTGAGAGGGGATGATTGAAGGTCCAGGCCCTCCAAGCCGCTGTCCACAACCTCCATCCTAGAGTTTCTTTGCCAAAGAAGCTAGATAAGCCATAATCAGACTAGAGTCTCTGGTTCCTTGGGCTTGAGTACAAGCAGATGGATGGATAGATGGGCGAGACACCTGGGAACCCTTCAAGAATCCTCCCTCCCTCACCTTCTCTGGAACCAGACATATATCCAACCTCTAGGACTGAGGATCCCTATGAATTTAAGAGGATTCCCCCAGTGAGCACAAGGCTCTCTTTCACAACATCAACACTATCCCAGGCTAGGAAAAGGGAGTGGCGCCCAGAGGGACAAGGGACAGCTGAAAGGAAGGGCCCGGTCAGCTGCCTCCCAGGCTCCAAGGGGCCTGGGGTGGAGAAGGGAAGTATTTTTAGGTCTGATCTGACACCCCCCCACCCCACGTGCCCATCAGCCATACTATCATGGTGGTTACAGTTGCTCCAGGCTGGCCACAGCAAGAAAAGAGTTAATGCTACCCTAGACTTGGGGTGTTGCCAGAATGGAAAAGGACATGTCCCAGAGAAATTCTTGGGGACGACCACCCCAGACTCTGCTGGTCACTCCACCGGCACCCTCCACCCCCAAGAATATCCCTTCTTGGGGGTAACCAGTGGGTACAGGATAAGTGTGAGTGGGGGTGTGGAGGCAGGCCCCTCCCCTTCCCCAGGTAACACAATTTCTTCCCCTCCAGGACAGTGAGTTGGCATCCATCCAACTTTCCAAACTTTGGAGGCGTTTTCTGGGGCTAGGGGAATGGGTCGGGAAGGGCTAACACGGGTGTCGGGGGAGGGGAGGTGGTTTAATATAGAGGTGGAACTGAAGTGGCTGGGACGGGGGCCTAGCTCGGTGCTGGTCCCTTCCCCATCCTCGAGGGCCAGTGTCCGTAGCTCTGAAGGCCTGCTGGCACCGCCCTCTGACCACCGCCTCGGCCATCTCCCAGTGCCACCCCCACTCCACCCACACCCGCCCGGAGCCCCTGAGCGTGCTCTGCGTCGCCCCCTTTGCCTGAGCTCCCTCTCTAGCCTCCCTCAACCCACGGATCCCGCCGCCAGCACCCACACTCTTAACCCACTGGAGCCGGTACCCAAGGAGCAAAGCCCCTGACGCGGGGGAGAGGAGGAGGCGAGGGTGACAGGCGGCCCGACCGCCCCCTCCCCGCTCTGCAAAACCGCAGCATAACTCCCAGCCAAGCGCCCATCAATCATTCACTGGCAGGGATGGGGGGCGCAGAGCCTTTTCCCCTCCACGCCGGGCATATAACCCCTTTCTCCCCGGTCCCCCCTCGATCCGACCCCACAAGATCCACGGGAGCGGCCCCCTTCCCTCGATCCCGGCCATCACACCTCACCTGTGGGCTGGGGTCGAAGACCTCCATGGGGATCTCCTGGGAGGATGGGTAAGGGCCCCGGGACATGCTGGTCTTCTGGACCATGGAGAGGAGCCTCCCCTCCGGCCGCCGGCCCGGCCCAGCCGGGCGCCCTCAACGCATGAGAGAGGCCGTCGGAACCGAGAACAGCGTAGCCAGCACCCGGTCCAGCCACCTGGCCCGGCCTTCGGTTGCCCTCTTCCTGCGTTCCCTCCCTCCTCCCGCTCTCTCCTCTGCTGCCGCCGCCTCCTCCGCCCCTGAAGGCTCAGCATCTCCCCCCGCCCCCTCCGCTCCCACCCGTCCCTCCCTCCCTCCCTCCCTCCCTCCGCCAGTCGCGGCCCCGCCCCTCGCAGCCCCTCCGCTTGCTCTGCACAGACAATGGGAGGGAGGCTGCAGGGACGCACGCCTCTCCAGGCGAGCTCAGGTCTCCGACTGGCCTAGGGTGAGGGTGGCCACTCCGGGGGACTTTAGAAACCTTGCCAAGGGGCTGGGGGGAGGGGGGGGGTGCGGTTTACCAGCGGATGCCAAGCGCGGATGGAACCGAAGCGCGGATTAGCATGGCTGGCACCGCCCCCCGCTTCCGTCCCAAACCGCTCTTCCTAGCTGGTCTCCCCATTCCATTCCAGGCTGGGCCACCGGAACTTCCCAGCCCTTGTGATCCTGGGACCCAGCTTTAACTCCTTTCTCCCCACTGTTGTCCCAGATCGCCTTAAGCCAAACAGAAAGGTCCCTCCCTCCCCAATAGGTTGGTGCTGGATGGCTGGAGGCTGAAGCTGGGGTGGGGAGGGTGTCCAAAAGGAGTTCAGCAGAGAAAGCAACAAGAAATCCCAGGGATTCAGGAGTCCTATTGCCCTAGCGCTAACAGCTATCCCCCAAGCCTTTCCAAAAGGCCAGGGGTGGGCCTGGGTGAGGTCTGTGTTCCTGCGTAGAGAGGGTAGAGGAGGAAGAAATGTGGAGCTGAGACTGGAGAGTGGAGAAAATCAGATCTAATGACTTGTCACCTGGAATTGTTTCCCCCTTCATCCCTTATTTGGGGACAGATATCCAAGGCCTGGACCCCAACCACCATGATCTGTGAAGCTAAAAGGACTAGAGGATTCTGGCAAGAGGCCTTAGTGCCAACTTGGTTCAGGCTCTTTCTGGTGGTGTGGCTCTGGGCACATCAGTGCACCTCTCCTGTAAAACAGGTTTGCTGGTACTGTGGTGTCTTTGTCACCTGGGATTTTTGGGAGGAAGAGGAAATTAAATGATGGGTTTCTGAGACGTTTGGAGATGCTGTAAGATGCTGTGCAGGGCAGGGGTGAGGTAGGGAAGGGAGGGGAGAGTGTCAATTTTGACAGGAGCACCTGTTACCACCTTGCTTGACCCCTTCCCGGGCTCCACAAAAAAGAGAAATGAGAAGTAGAATGGAGATTTGCCCAGGTTCAATGACTCTAAAATAAGCCAAGCTGGGAGTTTTCTGGCAGTCCAGTGGTTAGGAGTCCAGGCTTTCACTGCTGAGTGAAAGTGAAGTCGCTCAGTCATGTCCAACTCTTTGTGACCCCATGGACCATAACTTACCAGGCTCCCCTGTCCATGGGATTTTCCAGGCAAGAGTACTGGAGTGGGTTGCTATTTCCTTCTCCAGGGGATCTTCCCGACCCAGCAATCCAACCGGGGTCTCCCACATGGCAGGCAGACGCTTTACCGTCTGAGCCACCAGGGAAGCAGGTTTAATCCCTGACTGGGGAACTAAGAGCCTGCAAACCGGCGCTGCTAAAAGTAAAGTAAGCCAACCTGCTGTGTTCTGCTGGAGGGGAGTCTGGGGAATACACTGACTCCTCCTTCTCACCCTGGGTTTTGCAACAGGTGTGGGTCAGCCCTAAGATCCAACCCTAAGCAGGGCTCCCATCTTTCCCTTGGACACAAGAGAGCCTGGCATGACAGAGAAGGCCTGGGTTTTGTAGAAAGACCTGGGTTTTCAATTTCTCTATTGTGAGAACGTGGCATAAATTTTGATCCCCTTCCTCTTTTTTTTTTTTTTTGAGGGGGTGAGGGTGGCCACACCACACTGCTTGTGGGATCCTAGTTCCCTGACCAAGGATCAAACCTGGGCCCTCAGGCAGTGAAAGCACAGAGTCAAAACCTCTGGACCATCAGGGAATTTCTTTCCCTTCCTCTTTTGGACCTCATCAGCACTATTTAGCTGGCTTCCCAGCTAGGGCTAGTGGTAAAGCACCCACCTACTAATGTAGGAAACATAAGAGAGGAAAGTTGGTTATGTGGGTCAGGAAGATCTCCTGAAGGAGGAAATGACAACCCACTTCAGTATTCTTGCCTGGAGAATACCATGGACAGAGAAACCTGGAAGACTACAGCCCAAAGGGTCACAAAGAGTAGGACACGACTGAAGCGACTTAGCATGCATGCTCTATTTAGCAGCCAGGAAAGTTCAGATGATAGATATGGGGTTACCAGCTGGAGCAAAGTAAGAAGTTAGAACCAGAACCCAGCTTTATGTTTCTTGGACCCTGGAATGTTCTCCTTGGGTTCTTAATCAAGCCTTCGGTTCTCCGAAGCAAGAAGAAAGAACTATGAGAGGTCCTGTCGTTTGATTTAAAAAGACTTCCCAACTATTCTTTCACTCACTTGCTATTTCTCAAGTGTTTACTTATGTGCCAAGCTGTATGAGCCAAACCCATCCTGCCATCATGGAGCTTGTCTTAACGCCTTCTTTTGCAAATTAGATATATCATAACTATACAGGTACACTATACAGAGGAGGAAATGGAGGCACTAAGTAATTAAGGACCACAGTGCCTCAAAACCTAATGTCCTGCACTCCAGGGCTCCCCAATTACTGGGAGAGTGAATAAAAGCTTGCTTTTGTCTGGTATCTCAGCTCATTCTCTCTTGCTTCATTCCCCCCCACACCCTGCCCATTAATAAAACACCCTTCCACAGAACCCACTACACCTGGGAGGAGTAGGCCACTCTAGCAAAGCCCCTTTATCCCGCCTGCGCAATCCAGCTGACTTCCGGCTTCCACTACCCACGTAATCGGGTACCCTCCCTGCGCATGCCTAATAGGAAGTCGGACTATACCACTTTGGCATACCGAAGGGGGATATTTTCCATGTTTTAAAGTTTAAAACCGACTCCTGATGTTAGACTTCTATTACTCTGGGTCTTTTCAGAATATATAAGTAAGTATAGGGTGGCGGAATATGAAAGGACCGGACGGGAATACGGGCGAAAGCGGAACGGGGGATGGACTCTCCCCTTCACAGATAATGGGAGGAGCCTAAGGAGAGCAAGTTCTTTCCTTTCGCCGCTGCGGCCGCGGCCATGAGGTAAGCGTTCTTGTGTCTCTGATCCTGGTTGATTTTTACTTTGCGGGGCTCAGTACCGCACCCCATACTGGAAAAGACAGGGCAGAGGTCGCCCTGAAGCGGCTGGTCCTGGAGCTTGGGGCAGCCGGAGCACACTAGCGCCCGGCCTCGAGGGGAGGTGGGTAGGGGGACGTCCCGGGAACTCTAGGCCGGGGGAGGGCTGGCTACGCGCCCTGCACGTGTGTGAGGCGGCCCACTCGGGCAGAGGAAAGGCGGCGGCGGGGACTGGGCTGTGGCCCCCTTAACTTGCTGGGGCAATCTGTGACTCCGAGCCCATCCCAGCTTCCATGTGACGTAGGACAGGCCGCGAATAGGCCCCAGGCCTCTGCCTTCCAAAAGCGAGGCGATCCTAGCACTTTGATGGCTTCTGCCCCGTAGACCCATCATTAAGAAAACTTTTAAAGCTAGTTTATTGCTGAGATAAGAGACAAACGAGCCCAGGAAACAGTCCACTGGCCACAGATTCTTCACGTTAAACACTGTTTTTCGTGCTGGGTACCAGAAAAGGCGTAAGCCCCCCTCTTCGTTCCCGTTTTATTCGCTAATCTTATTTTCTAGAGGGGAAAACAAACCCACAGACGCTGTCTACGTGGGCTGGGCAGGTTTTGTTGGGGACTCAGCCTTGCCCAGGTATGGTTTCCAGGACTGATAGTGTTTTCTGTTTGTCACAGTATGCTCAGGCTTCAGAAGAGGCTTGCCTCCAGTGTCCTTCGCTGTGGCAAAAAGAAGGTCTGGTTGGACCCCAATGAGACCAATGAAATCGCCAATGCCAACTCCCGTGAGTTCTTGGGGTCTGCGTTCCTTCTTTACCCTCCCCATTTCTCATCCTTTGTGCAATGCAAGGTGACAACAATTATGTTGACTGTTACAGCTTACAGTCCTGGCAGGGGGGTGGGGGGTCTCATAAAATGGAGGAGCCATGAAAATATGGATTGCCAGAGGTTCTCTTCCTGACCTTTGCCAGAATGACAGGATGGAAATTGATGGCAACCACTCAGTGTTAACATTAATAAATTATCACTAGAGTGGATGTTCTGTTTTATAGCTATGTGAGAAATTTTTGGAGAGACTGTACAGGGACTCGGGGGTGGGGGGAAGGCGTGTAGAGATGGCCAAGGAAATGAAGTGATTGATTGGGAAGTTCAAATCTGAATATACAGTGGGCAAGTAGGAATTTATAGCCAAGGAGCATGGTGAAGGGGGTAAGTGGATGAAAAATTACTAAGAGGACGACAAACTATAATGGATTTTTTTAAATAAAAATACTAAGAGGAAACAGGTTAGGGGGTTTCTGGCTGAACTGACCTAACAGGATTCTTTAAGGAAGTGTACAGATTGGCCTGTGAGAAGCTTCAGGAGCCGATGGAAGTTTAGTAGGAATCTTTGTCAGTATCAGGGAAATTCTTTTCTGTTTGGGTTTGTGGTATTGTCATATGTGCTCAGAAAATCCTTAGACTGGTAGCTAATAGGTGAGACGGAATCTGAAGGACTAGGCCATATCTGTATACTATTTTGATCACATATCCCCAAATACGTATATTTTGAGTGCTATTAGACATCTAAAAGGATAGAAGTTTTGTTGTGTTTTTTTTTTTTTTTAAGGAAAGAAATAGAAGGTCCCCCGTTTGTACCATTTTTGAAAATCGGGGATGTGAGCCGTGGCTCTGTCATATCCTGTTTGGACTAGTGAGTTATGACTGGTGGGACTAGGGCCCACCTGACTGACCAGGTATATTGTGATTTCCCAGGCCAGCAGATCCGGAAGCTGATAAAAGATGGGCTGATCATCCGGAAGCCTGTGACTGTCCATTCCCGGGCTCGATGCCGGAAAAACACCTTGGCTCGCCGGAAGGGCAGGCATATGGGTATAGGTAAGTGTGTTCTGTTTATTCCAAGACTTGGGGAAAGATAGGTGATTAAATCTAGACTGGGATCGATTCAGAATCTTTCCCCATTCTGACTTATGTTGAACCCTTTTCTTAGTCCATGATGCTTGGTGTGTTTTTCTGTCTGCAAATCAGAACGATGGCACTGGTGTGGGAATTGATGGTATTGGTAGAAATACCAATTGAGCACCTATACCTTGCCAAGGATCTTACTGGATACTTGGGAAATGTCGTCCTATAAATCCTAACATCACTTTGTAAGGTCAGCATGATCTGGGGAGATGAAGGTCACACCGCCTTTTAAGATCTTCCAGCTTACCTGGTGCGGGCTGCCTCAGTGCGTGCCTTGGAGTATTCACATTCTGCCTGAAGTGAATGAGAGATAATTGCCTTGTTTCTGCTTCTTTGAAAATTGAGTAAATGAAAGAAGTTTAATACTTGAGATCATCTGTAAAATGGAAATAATGCTACTTAAGATGAGATACAACTCTTGGTACGTGACTCGGTGGACTATAGAGTGTTGCAGAAGTTAGTGGCTCTTGTTGTGATTAATTAGCTGGCTCTAGTAACCCAGATGCACTATGATGAGCCTGACTCTTCTTCCTAGGTAAGCGAAAGGGTACTGCCAATGCTCGAATGCCCGAGAAGGTAACCTGGATGAGGAGGATGAGAATTCTGCGCCGGCTGCTTAGACGATACCGTGAATCTAAGAAGATTGACCGCCACATGTAAGTACATTCTCCTGGCCTCACCAAGATCCATTATGGCTTTGCTGACTTGTTCTTTGCACAGATGCAAGCTCTGTCTCATTGGCCTTGGGCGGAGAGCCATGTGTCTTACACTTTTCTTAGGATAGTTCTTCCATTCGATCCTCCCTGCATACACCATCAGGGTAGCCCAATATCTGCCAAGTGAGCTCTTCTGTCTCCTAATTGTGCAGAAAGTCTTGGATGAGGGAAAGAATTCTCTGCACCAGGAGGGGTGAGGACAGGAACTCTCCATGCTTAGGGGCCTTGTGTAGAAGAGCAGATCAGGGCCCACCTCTATTGATGCCATTGCTGACCAGAACCTCTAATAACCCTTGTACCCTACAGGTATCACAGCCTGTACCTGAAGGTGAAGGGTAACGTGTTCAAAAACAAGCGGATCCTCATGGAACATATCCACAAGCTGAAGGCAGACAAGGCTCGCAAGAAGCTTCTGGCGTAAGTTCTGAGACATTTAAGATGTGCTAATGTCTAGTCTTAACTTCCATGCAGTCTGTCCAGAATACAGCTGTTATATTAGAGATACATACTGCTGTGTCTTGTACACACCCGCACACCATCAGTGTTGGGATAGTGTGGGGCTGTTGGTTAGTTGAATCAGCTTTTGGTGTTCCCAGCAGCTCACCCATCTTCTCTTTTCCAGGGACCAGGCTGAGGCCCGCAGGTCTAAGACCAAGGAAGCCCGCAAGCGCCGTGAAGAGCGGCTCCAGGCCAAGAAAGAGGAAATCATCAAGACTCTGTCCAAGGAGGAAGAGACCAAGAAATAAAGTTCTCCCCCTCTTCTCTGTATATAGGGCCTCGGAGGCCAATTGCATAAATCACTCATTCAATAAAAGACAAGCCTTTATCTGCCTACCTCTGTGCTTCCAAAGTCTTCAGTGGGGTCTTCACTGTTTATAGGACCAGCACTGAGGACGGGGATACAAACCCTTCCCTGGGTTCCTGCTTTGTTGCTTCCTTGACTCCTAGCTTCTGGTCAGGCTCATGCCCCCTCCATCCATGGTGTGTGGGGCCTACTTTGAAGGGAGGGGAGGAATAACTTCTACCCAGGCTTTGGATATTGTGCCTCAAAACTGCCCTTTACAGCAGAGCATGGGTGGCACCTCAGACACGGTCTCAGATGTTGGTTTTTGGTTGGTATTCAGTTGTGAGTTGTACATTAAAAACGACAGAAAATAGTATGCTTGTGCTCAACTGCACTGAGGTTCAAAGTTGCAGTCTGCTGCCTTGGAACCCCAGGATAGTGGGGATTGAACCACCACCACCGGTCCAGAAGGTATGATCTGAACCTGAACTGCTGGCTGCTGTTAGACAGCCTTATTGAGATAGAACTGAAGCCATCATTTTGAGCATCCCTATTTAAAATTTCTAAACCTTTTTTTCTTTCCTTATCAGTACTGTTTCCTGTTTTGTTTTTTGCATTATAACCATCAAAAGGGGTCCAAAAAAGACTTTGTTGGCAAGAGTTGGAACAAAGGCATGTGACACACTTGTCAAAGCTGTTCTGGGTTAACTTTATACTCTGCAGATGAGAAGTAGGTTTTATTTTCCCTGTTATATGGTAGTAATAACCAATAAATTTTTCAATAAAGTATGTGCTCTATGAGCCAGATACTGAGGCATTTACATTGACTTGCATTGATTCTCTAACATTATAAAGTAGGGTATTTGCTTCTCCGTTTTCAGATGAGAAAAGAGGTTAAGCCACGTGTTGGGAGTCACCTGTTCAGCCTGAATTAGTGTTGCATCATTAGGGATGGGGAGAATGAGATAAATAGCCTGGCTTGGTTCCCAGGCCTCAAGCTTTGGAAGACTGGGCAAGAGATGTCTTTGATGGTCAGAAGGATCCAGTCACAGTGGAGGATGCTTGGAAGAGCTCACTTGAATATTTTGAGTGGGTAACAGTTTGAGGGACTGGTGTCCAGGTGGAAGGGATCAGTCAACCAATCAAATACAGACATGTCAGCTCCAGTGAGAAGTGGGAAGGAAAGGGGAACAGCTATGACTGGTGCCCCTCCTGGTTACTTCCCTGCCTTCTACCTGTATTCAGGAGGAATTCTTGTTTTGGAGTAATGAGAAGGCCAGTAAGGGGTCTTCAGGGTGTGTAATGGGCAGGTGTGCAGATCTGCATTTGGTGTGGGAAAGGCAGGGCTAAAGTGATCTTGAGGGCAGCAGACCTGTCCCCATCTCTGCCTTTAGTCTCCTTGTCCAGTCTGGACAGGTAGAGAGATGGGTAACCCAAGGCAGGGAGGCGCAGACAGAATAGTCCAGACAACCTCGACCACCACCCATGTGCATCAGAACCTGGGCTGAGAGGACACTGATTTGGGGTTGCCTGTTGCCACCATACCAGCCTGTGCATAGTGTATCCATAGGACCTGCTCTAAGCCTATCATTCCAAATGGGGAAGCTGTGGCCTGGAAGAAGAAGGGCTATCACCAAGCTGCTTGGAGCATGAGACACCCTCCCATGCCTGGACCAGAGGAGGAAGGGCATGGAAGGCCACCCACCTCCACCTCCTCCAGGCAGTAGAGAGATGACAGGAAGGACAATTAAAACCTTCACTGGGGCTCCTGAGCCACCCGCACAGAAAAGGGTTGCCATCATGGACCAGGAGATGGTGCTATTCTCTCACAGGTCACTGAAATGAAGTTAAGTGGTAGTCCTACAGTCGTGTCTGACTCTGCAACCCCATGGACTGTAGCCTGCCAGGCCCCTCTGTCCATGGAATTCTCCAGGCAAAAATACTGGAGTGGCTTGCCATTTCCTTCTCCAGGATCTCCCCAACCCAGGGAATGAACCCGGGTCTTCCACATTGCAGGCAGATTCTTTACTATCTGAGCCACAAGGCAAGCCAGACCACAGGTCACTGAAGATACAGGAAACTGCCTTATTTTGGTGAGGGGCTGAAGGGAGGGGGAGGGAAGAATTAGGTTGTAGGAGCCTATCTCTTGGCAAGGCTTGCATTTAATCACTTCTTTCTGAAGCTCACTCCAGGCCTAAGGTTACCTCTTTGCACCACCGGCCTCTAACCCCTTTCCAAGCAGTGCCTGGGAGGGCCCCCTCAGCAGACAGATCCCCTAAAGTAATCACTGGATCTCTTCCAGTCCTGGAGCCTTGAGAACTTCTAATGAAATGACATGTCCATTTGGGACTTTGGTCATGGTCCAGTGGTTAAGAATCTACCTGCCAATGCAAGGGACACAGGTTCAGTCCCTGGTTCCGGAAGATTCTTCATGCTGCGGAGCAATGAAGTCCATCCATGAGCCACAATTACTGAGCCCACATGCCGCAACTACTGAAGCCTTCGCACGCTAGGGACTATGCTCCGCAGCAAGAGAAGCCACTGCAATGAGAAACCCACGCACCGCAACCAGAGAAAACCGGCGTGCAGCAACAAATACCCAACACAGCCAAAAATAAATAAATAAAAATTAAGGAAAAAAAAAGACATGTCCATGCAACTGGTCCCATCATATAATTTTGCATACCCTTTAAAGGGGTTCATGGCCCCAGGTAAAGACTCCCTAAGCAAGTCCAACTCCATTTCTGGAGAAGGAAGCTGAAGCCTAGAGGGCCCCCCAGAACCCAAGCTTGGCTTGAACACCAGCACCCACCTTTGATTCCTTCAGATGTGCATGGGGGGGGTGACTCAGAGTGGGCTGCACATGACAGCTACAAGCACAGCTGCTGCGCCTGGAGAAACGCTAAGGTCCTTGGTGCTGTCTCTGAGGTGAACAGATGAACCACCTGGGCTGGCTCCCCAAAGCACAGGGAGAGCTGAGGCTGGAGGTATGCGCTGTCTTCCTCGCACTCTTCAGCAGGTGCCCCCAACGTCCTAAGCATTGGGGAGTGGGTGTTAAGGAGGTGGAGAGGGGGGAAGGCTGAAGGAGCCAAAGGCAGTAGGGCTAGTAAGATGGGGGGGCCTTACTCTGTCTGCATCTCCCTGCCTCCACCTCTGGTTTCCATCTTCCTGCCCTTTTAGGCGTCTTGTTTCTGGCCCCCAGACTTCCCTCCTTTTTGCATCTCCCCTAAACCTAGATAACCTTAATCCCTCAGGGTACCCAGGTTAAGCTCAGGCTGAGGTGGGGGACAGAGGGCACAGACAATAGCCAAATGGTGGGTGGGCACCACCAGGGGGTTGCTGAGCATCCTCCACCCCAGGCCAATGGTGTTGCTACTCCTGCCACCCCCAGCGTGGACACAGAGGAGGGCTGCAGCTACAGCGGGGGCACCAGCTGTTCCCAGCCCCCAGGCTGTGAGCCTGCTTTGGGTGGTTCAGCCACCCGAAAAAGCTGCTGTGTTCAGCAGTGCGGCAAATGAGCTGGGGGGAGGCGGGGGTCCAGGCCAGCTGCCGGCTGGTACAGACACAAGTGGGTGTTCAGAAGGTTTGGCTGAAAGTCTCTGACTGTCTCCAGGGGGTGAAGTCTTGATCCCTGGAGCCCCTCCAGCATCTCCAGGGGTCTCTGTTTCCATCATACTGGTTTAAGGCCCTGAGGAACCCAGAGTCAAGTTGGGGAAGAATTGAACTGGGAAGTGAGAGATAGAATTTCTGAAACCAGCTCGACCATTAATTTTCTGGGTGACCTTGGGCAAGTTATGAGTCTGCTCTGGGCCTCAGCTGCTCTGTGTAAAAAAGGGACAAGTTTGGGCTGGATAATCTGTATGACCGTGGGCAAGCCACCTAATATCTCTAGGCATCAGTTCCATCATCTGTGAAAAGGGGATACCACCACTTTCCTCACTGGGTCCTTAAGAGGATAAAATAAGTCCCTGGCACAGTTTCCCAGACACAGTAGGTGTCTATTTGTGTGAGTTCCCCTCTTTATAAGCCTTTCCACTGGGTCTGTGACCCTTTTATCCAATCCCACCATCAAGGGTCCTAGGAAGGGGAGTCACCTTCCTCCTGCTCCTCTGCTGCCTCCCTACCCCCATCATTCCTGGATGAAAGGGACCAAATAAAGCATGGTTTGGGGACCCAGGGACTGGTCCCACCTGGCCCACCTTGATTTGGGGGTGGGGGGCTGGAAGGCAGAACCGGATGGGTGCCTATCCGGAGGAGCAGGCCCCCCACCCGCTCTGCATTCTGGCTGCACGCGGTTGTCCTGGCACCCCCGCAGCCTCTCCCTCCCTCCGCGCCCCTCTGTCTATAAATAGCACAGGACGTGCTCGCCTGGGCGATGACGCGGCCCGGCGTGCCGGAGGGGAAAGGCGGCTCTGCCGAGCAGGTGGGCGGCGGGCACCGCGGCGGGAGGGGCGCCACCGCGGCCCCCTTGCGCCAGGCTCCCAATGATGGGCGTGATTGAGTCATCTCAGGGCCGCACGGTCCGCCAACGTATCTGCCTCGGGCTTAGGGGGCTGCGGGGGCGAGGCTGATCTCGGGTGGATATTGAGGCCGCCAGACCCTGGGTTCGGCTGGTCTCCGGGGGCACCTCTGGGTGGGCAGAAACGCGGAGGTGTATGCCCGCCCGCTGCGCGACGCAGGTCCACATCGAACTAGAAAATGACCGCAGCCCCACCCTCTCTCCCTCCAGCGTCCCCCAGACCTCCTCCTCCATTTCCTCAGATCTGGAGTGAGGAGGCGCGGGGACCCTCACTGTCAGGGCCAGCCCAGCCCCTGTATCCCTCCTCTCAGAGATGAACACATTCTCCACCTTCAGACTCTCTCCTATTTTGGTCCACACCCACCACACCCCCAGGCCCCGCCCACCCCTTCCCGTCCTCTGACCCAAGCTGATAGATACATAGAGCAGCCAGGTTGGGACAAGAAACATTTAATTAGGGGTCTGGGGGCTCAGCAATGCCCCAGCAGACTCCTCATGCAGCCTCATGTACAGTGGGCATTGGGCCCGCCCCTGGGATATTGCTGGGGGGGGGCCTCATGGCAGCAAACAGGGCAGTGTGGCTTGAGTTCCTCCTCCCTCTGAGAGGGAGAGGTGGGGCAGGGGCCAGTGGGTAGGAGGGTGTGTCCCTCCCACCACATGGGAGGGTGTGACTGTGCCCAGGATGGGGGTGGCATTGGCTGACACGATCAAGGGCACAAGAGGAGGCTCTGAGCTTGGGGGGGAAAGGGAGGTTGGCACCAGAGAAAAGCAACCTGCAAGGGAGGGGTCCTCTTTGCATGTCCCCACACACTCCCTCCCCAGCGTGCCTACCCCCTTCCCTTTCTGGTGGTCAAACAGAATTCATTGTCTGTCTCCCACTCCCGCTTCCTCCCAGGGCTGTATCCTGGAAAAGGGACCAGATGCAGCCAGAAAAAGGGCTCCTGCAACGGCAGCCCTGTCCCCCACAGAGCCCCAAGTGAGGGGGTAAGGGAGGGCTATTGCAGGGTCAGTCCTGAGGGTGGGGTTCCTGGGGCAGGCCTGGCAAGGCCTGGGACAGGAACTGAGCGTTCAGAGTCCTGACAGTGAAATGGGGATTGTTTTGATCAGGTGGGCCAGTGGGTTTCTGTGTGCAGGCCGCTCTTGGGTGTGTCCTCTCCCAGTGAACAAGGGTAGAGTGAGGTTGCTCTGTAGTGACTGTCCTACTCGAGGGGACAGCCTCTGATTTGCCACACTCTCCCCAGACCTCAGCCCTCCCCTCCTCTGCCCACCCAAGTTTCAAGTAACAGGAGAGAGAGCCACAGAACTTTCCTGAGAGTTGATGGAGTGACAGAGGTGATGAGACCAGGGTCCTCCCAAAGCTCTGAGCTCCCTCCCCAGCCAGAGCTGGGGCTGAGGGACCCAGGAGGGCCCCACTCCCAAAGTGACAGCTTCAGGGTCACACATACAAGGGCCCGAGCAGAGGCTCTGTGAGGAGAGGGGGATGCAAAGGTGTGGTGGGCAGGGGTAGGCTCTCTGGAAGAGGCAGCCCAGACGTTCCTCGGGAACTTCCTCTCAGGGCTGGACTCTGCATGGCAACTGGACCGGGGGAACCCACCTAGAGTTTTGCCATTCCCTCCCACTTTCTCCTTCTCCCCACTCCCAAGTCTCAGAGCTGCAACCTCTTCAGGGTACCCCAGGACCCCAGAAGTAACACCTTTCTCAGTACAGAAGGCTCCCAAGCCATGGTGAGTGGCCCCTAGGAGAGGAGCAGAGGGAACCCCCCCGAGGGGCCAGAAGCTAGGAGGGCTGGGTATGGGCAGGGGTGGCTTCTGGGTTCTCTTGGCTCCTCTCAGATCTCGGTCAGGGCATCGGCTGGAACCAGGCCCCGCTTCCTGCCACTGCTGACACGGATGAAGCCCTCAGCATCTTTGCTCCTGCCCACGCCCACACAGATCTGAGCAGAAGAGACACAATGCTGAGGCCTGGTGCTGCCTGCCTCCCTGGCCCCGAGTCCCACTGATGCCTCCCATGGGGCCCATCCCAGGGGATGATGGGACCAGCATGTGGTTGGAGCCGGGGTGATGGGAGCAGATCCCATGAGAATCCAGGGCACAGCAGCAAGAACCAGGCGGTCAGCGGACACCGAGCAGCACTTCGGGGCTGACCTTTGAGATCAGCTGGTCTAATGCCCCTGACAAACTCCCCGTTTCCCAGAGGAGGTAACAGCAGGGAAATGACTTGCCCGTGGTTGACAATAACGTTCAGACCTAAGCCTCTGGACTCCTACCCCAATGCTCTTCCCCTAGCTGTCTCTAACATAACTGAGCCCATGCCTGTGTTGGCCACCAGCCCCAGTTCCCAGCAGTCCCACTGCTGCTTCTTTCTCTCTTTTCTTAGTGAGAATCTCAGTTTCCCGATCAGGGATTGAACCTAGCCCATGGTAGTGAAAGTCTGGAATCTAACCACTAGGTCACCAGGGACTTCTAATCTGCCCTCCCTCCTGCCCCCAGGCTCCAAGCCTCCTCCTCCTCCAGGGCGCTTGCCCACGTTCCCGCCACTTATCTCCCTCCTATGCCAGCCTCTCCAGCCATGCGGGGCCCAGGTCCTCACCTGGTTCTCCTTGAGGCTCATGTAGCCTTGTTCCTTGTTCCCGGAGAAGGGTTGGCAGCAGCGCCAAATGTTCTCGCCTGGTCTCACCCGCTGCACAAAATTGGCTGGGAAGAAGCCAACCCGGTCGCCGATCTTGCCCTGGAATGAGGCTGGCAGTGAGCACTGTGCTGCCCCAACCCCAGCTGCTTTCTCTAGACCTAATATCCACTCAGAGCCAATGCCATCATCCTGTAGATCCTGGGTTCTTTGTGTTTGAGCCCTTAGCTGGGGAGCTTCTGGGTTGGGAAGGGCACAAGGTAGGCAAAAGAACAAGACTGGGGCACAGAGGGGTGAAGTAAAGGCAAGACCTGAGGGTGAGCCTAGGCCTGGCTAGGTCGTGGAGGAAGGAGGGGGGATGTTAGGGAAAGTGCCCTCTAGCCCTCTGGGCTAGTCGGGTGCCTACCACGGCTCACCCTCCGCTCCCCACCCTGCCACATCACCTTCCACCAGTCTTCATTAGAGTCATCCACCAGCATGATCCGGTCTCCAGGCCTGGGACGAGAGAGTGTGGGGGGCAGGGGGTAGCATGTGGGGCAGGAGGGACCTGCCCGTCCTGCATCCCAACAGTCCTAGACCCCCAGGTCCCCTGCAAGGGCACACGATGGCCCCTGTGTGACCATAGGTACACAGACACTGTCTAGGACAGAGGCCTGGCATCAGTACCAACCCTCTTGGACTCTGGCCCCTCTGTCTCATCTGGGGGCTCAGTAGCCTCCAGCATGCCTGGCAGAGGCTCTTGAAGGTCCCCCTCACACTCATGTTGCAAGGTCCGGGAGTGCAGAGCCCTGAGGTTGGAGGCAGGCAGCCCCCGGGATCGGGGTGGGGGTGGGGGAGAGGCCGGGCCACTGGGGGACTCACTGCAAAGCCAGGTCATTCTTTTCCTGGGGCAGGAACTTGTAGAGCGCCACGTAGGAGTACATGGGCCCCACATCCTTCCGGAGGGCAGGCCTGGGGGGCTGCGAAGAAGCTCGGGGTCGTGGCTGGGGGAAGGACACTTTTATTACTCCACCCACTCTCCCCTTGCCCTGATCTTGCCTATGCTGGGGCTAGGATATGGGACAGTGACAGGGAGAGGTCAGAGTCTCCTGTCTGCTGTGCCCACACACCCCTGAGGGACTGGGCCAGGGGTGGGAAGGGGGCGCCTCCTCTGCCTGCTGCACTGGAACTGCCCACCCTTGGGGAGTAGGAGTGGGCTCAACAGGCACGGGTCAGTGTTGGGAGGGGTAACACCCCTGCCTCCCATGCCTACTGACCCTGGCATTGCCCATCCCTGTAGATTGAGGATAAATGATGGCACAGTGAGACTCCCACTCAACACACTCTCACCCACCTAGGGATCAGTGGCAAGAAGGATGTCCCCTTCCCACCTGGCCAGCCAAGGCTCAGTGCCACCCCAGCCTCACCTGTTGTCCTGGGCTCTTCTCCTCTGGTCCTGACCCTTCGCTCTCGGCTGGGGCTGTGAATACTGGAGATGCCAGGGTGGGGCCAGAGTGTGAGGCTGAAGGTGGTGGCCCCCACTGTGCTCTGTTCCTGCCCCTGGTCCCCAACCCCACTCACCGCTGTCGCCAGGGCCCTCCTCTGAGCTGCGGATGCTGCCCTCCCCATCCTCGGTCAGCTCATCCCGCTCGCTCTGGGGGCACAGAGAGGGGAGGGCTCAGCCCCCACCCTCTGGGACCCCTGTCCCCTCCCTTTGGTGTTCCCCATACCAGGCTCCTTGTGGGGGACTCAGAGGTGCTGCTGAAGCTGGAGCGGTTCATCAGGGCCAGGGAGGTGCCATAGCGCAGGGTCTCGTACACAGGGTCTACCTTCCCGCTGGCCCCTGCCGAGGAGTCACCATCAAGGCTGGGCATCTGGCTGCCCTGCTAGCTGCCCTGCTCAGCCAGCTCTAAAATGAATTCTGCGCATGCCCCTCACCTGCCCCTCCCAGGTCTCCCTAATTGCAGTGAGAACTCCATGTCCTCCCATGGTACCCAGGCACAAGCCTGAAGCATCCTCCACCCCTCGCCCTCTGCACTGTCCATGTTCACTCCATCACCTCGTCCTGCCTCCCAAACAAGTCTAGCATCTGCTCACTTCTCTCCAGCTCCACAACTGCCAGCCTGATCCAAGCTACCAAACTGGCAACCATCATAGCTTCCCCATGGTCTCCCTGCTTCTCTCCAGCCCCTCCAATCCACACAGTAGCCAGAATGCTCTTGTGAAAACACAAAAATTGACCTTAGAATAAAGTCCAAAGACTTGTGGTTACCGAGGAGGGGTGGGGGAGGGATGAACTGGGAGTTTGGGATGAGCAGATACAAACTGTTATATAGAGAACAGATAAACAACAAGGCCCTACTGTATAGCACAGGGAACTATATTCAATATCTTGTGATAAACCATAATGGGAAAGAATATGAAAAAGAATGTATATATATATAAAGAATGTATATAACTGAATCGCTTTGCTGTAAAGTAGAAATTAATACAATGTTGTAAATCAACTATACTTCAATACACTAAACTTTAAAAAAAAAAGAATAAAGTTCAAAGAACACTCTTAAGAGGGACCCTAAGGCCCTGCACCCAGAGTTCTACCTCACCCTCTCACTCCCAGCCTCATTGTCCCTTTTCTGCCCCTTCCTGCTTCCGGCCTGCCTTCTGTCCACACTGGTCTTCCCCAGATCCTCAGGTTAATTCCCTATCCTTCAAGTTTCCTGGACGCCCTCTTTGTCTCTGCGGATGAGGTGGATGCCTTTTTATCCTCTCTTCGTTTCCTATCCTTCGGTTTCAGGCATTCACCAAATGGTGGCTAATTGATGATTTGTGTAATTATCTATTGCATGTCTAGCTCCCTTACTAGACCATGAGCTCCACCTTATTTAAGACTGTGTCCCTGTGTCTAGCACAGTGCCTGGCACTTAGCAGGTGCTCTATAAAGTTTTTGTTGAAGGATGGATGGATGGATGAACGGATGAATCAACTCTACATTCAGGACAGAAGCAGCCAAAGACTTAGGGGGAGGGGAAGATGAAAAATCTAAAAAAATTAAAAGGGAGTGGTGGCTGTGCCAAGAACAGGCAGCGCCAGTGTAACTCAAAGCCCATCTGAGGAGTGTGCGGGCCTCTCCTCACACCACAGGGATGGGGGCAATGCTGGACACTCACCAGTGGGTGGGGACTCCTTGCTCATGGCACAGGCTGGCGGAGGCTCATGTACCAGGAGTGGGGAGCTGAAGTTGCGGCGGAAGGAGGAGGACTGTGGCAAAAGCAGGCAGAGAGAGGGTATGGAGAGGTCACAGCCCCCGAGAGGTGCTGGCCTTCCCCAAGCCCAAGCACCCCTCGACCTGAGGAATCAGCCCTGAGTGGCACTCAGAGCCCCAGAAGCCAAGCCTGGGAGCACCAGTCAGCCATCTCCACGTGGTCCCCACTCACCGTCTTGCCTGGGCATTGCTGGTGGGAGATCTCCTCGGAGCACCAGAGGTGGACACTGACTTTGCATGTCTTACACCGCAAACCCTGCTTAGAGTTTCCTGGGAAGAACAAGAGGGGTGGTCAGTGACAGGGGATGGTCAAGATAGGTTACATCCATGGGCAAGGAGCAAAGGAGGTAGGTTAGGGCGTGGAGGGAGCAAGGGATTGGGCTTCCTCATGCCAGCCTGGGGCCAAGCTCTGAGAGCTGACCCCGATACAGTCAGGGTGTAGCTGACCCCCAGCCTGAGACCCCACCCGCCCTCAAGGGTGCTATGTGTCCGTCCGCCCACGTGGAGGGGCACAGTTAGGTCTGGGGACCATGAATAGCTGGAGCCTCGACATCAGGCAATCCGTTCCATGGGCCCACTCCCCACACCCACCCTGGCCCCTTCTGTTGCCACCCAGGCACCTACCCACAATGAGCTGGTGGCACAGCTCACAGGGGCTGGCTCGCTTGAAGACGTGTTCCTGGAAGCTGTGCAGCCTCACTGGTTTGAGTGGTGCCAAGGGGCGTGGGACTGGGCAGGGGGATGGGGCGGGAGTGGGCAGGCCCCGGTCTGCGGAGGCTGGTGGTGGGGTAGGAGGGGGCAGCGGGGTCGGGGGCGTCAGCAGCACCTCAGTGGGGCACTTAAACTCAGAGCTGGAGCGAAATAAGAAGTTCTCAACACTCTTACTTCGGAGGATGGTCTTGAGAGAAAGAGAGCGCTTGAACCGCTGGAGCTGAGAGAGGAAGAGGGATGGTGAGCCTGGAGGGGGCTGGCTCCCGGGGGTCTCTCCTCGGCCAGCAGCAGCCTGAAGGTGAGAGCCAGAGGTGATACAAAGCTTCTCCTGAGAGAGAGGCTGCCAAGTTCCAGAAGGAGGGTCACCACCCCAGGTGCCCACAAGAGCCAGGCAGGGAAACTCCTCTAGCAAAGGAGTTCTGACTGGAAAGGCTAATTAGGAGTGGTGGGGGACTGTGGCAAACTATATGGCCAGCAAGTAACTGCTGGTCTCCTCTACCAGCTGAGGCTAGTCTATGTGAGCAGCCCAGCATTGCCAGGGTTCCCAATTTTTAAAAAGAAATCTAGACTTTTTTTTACAAATGTAATTTTTTTTGGTAATTTTATTTTACATGGCATGTGTAATCTTAGTTTCCCCATCAGGGGTTGAACCTGTGCCCCTTGCAGGGGCATACAGTTTTAACCACTGGACCACTAGGGAAGTTCCATATAGATGTGATTTTTTAATAAAAAAGATTAATGCGCTTAATGAACTTATGAGATTTAAAGTCAGTTAAGAGGGACTTCCCTTGTGGTTCAATGGTTAAGATTCTGCGTTTCCACTGTGGGGGGTGGGGGCTGGGGGGTGATGAGGGGGTTGGGGGGATGGTCATGGGAAAATCCCCCATGCCCTGTGGCCAAAAAAAAAAGTCAGTTAAGAAATTGAGACTCTTATGTGAAATTGAATAGAAACAAAGTCAAGAGATTTTATTCCTTTTTCTTTGCAGAAATGGTAGTATAGTATTTCTCCTGTACCTTGCTTTTTTTCACTTAACAGTAAATCTTGGAAATCATTCCATACCAATACACAAAGAGTTTCAGCATTCTTTTTTAATGGCCACACAGGAATTTTGTTGAATGGGTGTGCCAATTATTTGAGTTAACAAAGTAATACTTTGGGGGCCCAAACAAAACATGCCAGGTCCTCAGTTCTTGCACAGGGAGAGGGGCGTGGTTGCTCTGGACTCTCATCCTCAGTGTTGATTCTCCCTCCGAAACACCTCTCCAGCCCATCCCTTGCAACCTCTCAGCACCCCCAGAACCCTGCCCTAGTTCAGGCTCTGGCACCCTCAGTCTGGTTCAGGGCTATAACTCTTTGCCTCCACCTTGCCCATCCCCACCTGTTCTCCATGCAGCAGGAAGGTGACCCCTGACAATGCAAAAACCATTCATGGCTCCTCAGGACTCAGTCAAGGCCTTTATGCCAGCCAGGGCACTACTACTTGGCCAAATCCACCCTTCCACCCCATGCCTTCCACCTGAGTTCAGACAAAATGACTTGAACTCATCTGTATTTTATGCTTCTGGGCATTTGACATGCTTGTCCTCTTCTCTGCCTTATCCAATAATGTCTCGCTTTCTAACCTCCAGGGTTTCCTGTGACTATTCTTCCTCGGGGGAGCTATCTCTTCTGTAGGGATTCCTTTTAGTGGGACCACATGAGCGCTCCGATCAGGTTTATGCTTTGTCATTTACTTCTCACTTCTCCAGGAGGTTGTGAGCCCCTGGAGAGCAGGGAAAGTTGCTTCAAATCCCCATAATGGGCTTCAGCACATAGAAGATGCTCATTCCATGTTTGTGGAATAAATGATGAGCAAGTGGCTTGAACCCTAAACAGAGTGCATGTTCTGGAGCATAGGATGGATTCTGCATGAGGCCAGAGCACATTGGCCACCTGATGTGAAGAGCTGACTCATGGGAAAAGACCCTGATGCTGGGAAAGATGAGGGCAGGAGGAGAAGGGGGCCACAGAGGATGAGATGGTTGGATGGCATTACTGACTCAATGGACATGAGTTTGAGCAAGCTCCTGGAGTTGGTGAAAGACAGGGAAGCCTGGCATGCTGCAGTTCATGGGGTCGCAAAGAGTCGGACACCATTTAGTGTTGGAATAACAATGACAAAGAGCTATTTCTACTGCTCACCCGAACATACCCTTATTCTGCCTGGAATGAAATCTGGACGGCTCTACCCAGACCCTTGCCCCACTCATCTCCTGTTCAGAGCCCTTTCTCCTGCCCACTTCTTTTCACTGGTGATTAAAAAAAAAAAAAAATGGGGGGAGGGGACATAGGGCAGGGAGACTTGGCCCAGGTTCCCAGCTGGGATACCAGGCAGCCTGTGTGCCATGGCTGCCAGCTTGGCAGCCATGCCAAGGGGATGGAAGTGGAGACCCCTCTAGCCCTGGGGAGGCCAGTAGGCCACAGGACAAAGGGGAAGCAGAGGGGGAAATGTTTGGGCACAAGGAGGGTCCTGGTGTGCCAGCTGAAAGTCCAGACAGAGCCCTGGGGTGACTGGCATGTTGAGTTGCCCAGCTCCTTCCAAATCCAGTTTCCTGGCCAGTACTGTGGGCTTCTTTGTGTGTCTCTGAGAAGCAGGGCCCCAGGCCCCAGATGCCAGGGTGCTGGGGCAGAGGTAGAGGCCCAGAGGGACAATTAATTAGAACACAAATGTGTTCTGTGGGCCAAACGTGGCTCTGGAGGCTCTGACAGGCCTGGAGGCGGGTGAACCAACTGCTGCTCTGCTCAGGGGTTGTAGGCAAAGAGCACAGGAGGCCTCTGGGAGGACGGGCTGAGGGTGGGGGCAAAATGAAACCTGCTCCTGAAGGCAAGTCACTTCACTTCCTCTCTCTGAGCCTCAGTTTCCCTACCCCCAAGAGGAAGGAGGCAGGGTTAGGTGCTTTCTAAGCAAGACGGAAAGCAAGAATCTGAAAACCCCAAACCAAAAACCTAAACATATGGGGGACTTCCCTAGTGGTCCAGTGGCTAAGGGAGGAGGCCCAGGCTCGATCCCTGGTTGGGAAACTAGATCCCACATGCCGCAACTAGGAGTTTGAATGATGCAACTAAAATGGAGATCCAGTGCAGCCAAAATAAATGAATATTAAAAAACAAAAAACTAAATTTATAAACATAATGAGAGGTGGTTATTAGAGTCCTGGAATGGATATGCAGCATCTCATTAACCTTCCACCATCCTCTGAGGTAGTGATAATTATTGTCCCACTTTTCAGGATGAGGAACTGAGGGGTTAAATTACTCACTCATCATGCGTCCTCAGCTGCTAAGGAGCAGAGCTGGGACTTGAACTAGTGGCTTTGGCTACTGAGCCCAAGGAGTAAGGAGCCCTCTGCCTTGGCCCTCACCTCTGCCCCTCAGTTGTGCCATGGGCTTGTCATGAGATGTAAGCTTAGAAAGACTGGCCACCTGGAGCAGTGCCCACCCTGCACCACTCTGGCCACAGCCCCTCAGAATTGTTGTCTGACTCTGTTGGTCACCTCTTGTGACGGCAAGAGCACCCTCTCTTGGGACAGTCATTCCATCTTTGGGCAGCTGCAATCGCTGGAAAGTGCTTCCCTATATAGAGCTGAAACCTGCCTCCCTGCCTATCAGCCCTTGTTCCTCCCTTGGCTCACGAAAGGGCTACTCCCGCTTCCGCACATCAGTTCTTCAAATATTTGAAGACATCAATCATGTTCCCCCCTTATGAGGCCATTATTTCCAAAGTAATCCTCACAGGATGAGGTTTCAAGCCTCCCTTCTGTCCAGCCTGTGCCCTTTCCTGGTCCCTGCCTGGCCTTAGTACCAGGAGCCACCGCTGCAGGGGACCAGAGGCCTCTGGAACAGACTGTTCCCCAGCGCCGGGGCAGTCCTGACTCTGCCCCAGATCCCAGGAGAGTAGAGAGGCAGGAAGGAATAACACCTGGGGTGGCTGGCGGATGTCAAAGTCTGTGGCTGGAGGGCAGATGCAGGCATCTCTGCCAAATGGCTTAATGCCTGCCCACTCCAGAGACATCTGCCTTGGCCACCCAAACCTCATCTTGGCTCAGCCTAGCCAGGTATTTCCACTCCTGGAACTCTTGGTTTCCAGGGAAGACCTCCCCACCACTATCTTTTTGGTGCCCCTACTGCCCCAGGACCCATCCCCTGACAGGAGAAGTTGCCATATACCCTGGCAAATGGGCACATCTGCATCCCATTTCCTCCCCACCTCCCACCCAATCACTGCCAAAGCACCAGGAGCTTGTCTGGCTTGGAGCCTGGACCACGAGGCCTGTCATTCTGAGTCCCCTCTCGGAGGCAGGGCCTGGCCTCCCTGCCTCCTCCCCACCTCTCCACACTCTGGATGGTCCTTTCTTCCCTCAGTTCCCACCAGCTCCTGAAAAGGTATCAGGCAACTGGCAGAGGGGGTGGCAGATGCGACACAAGCTGACTCAGATGGCAGAGCTGGCATGACAAGGTTTTCCCAAGAATGGCACCAGAAGGGGTGATGGCAGACCCCATGAAGTAGGATGGGATGGGGACCCAGAGAGGGCAATGCTGACGTGAGAAAGCTCACTGAGTACCTTAGGTTTAGGAGTGACACCAACCTTAGAGTGGGCAGGAGGCTGAACTTGGGCTGCAAGAAATTCCCAGGGACCCCCAAACACTGATAAATAAGTCTGGAATGTTGGCTTCACTGCCTAACAGGCACCAGCCTCCTCTGTTGTACCTGCCTCAAAGTGAGCTGGGTGGGCAGCAATCAACCCTCTCCATTCCTTTCCCTCCACCCCCACAGTCTGAAGACAGAAGCTTCCTTGGGACAAGTTGAGATGGGGGGATGGAAAGAGGCTGGCAAAGGTTCTGAATTCTCTCTGCCTACCTCTGCTCTCCTGAGTATCTTCCCTGCAAAGCCGAAGCCCAGCCCGTGTTGTTATTATGGAGCCCTTAATAAGTGAGGTACAGGGAGGGGGGCAAAGGGGCAGGGATCCAACTGACCTGGTACAGAGGGACCAGGTCAAGTGTACACTCCTTTCCTTCCCTGCTCCTCAGATCCCCATGGCTCAGACCCAGAGGTGTTGGAATGAGATGGTCCTTGGGCTGGGAGAAAGGAGGTGCAGACCTGCTAGCCCTGACAGCCCCCTCCCCACAAGCTGAGCTTGCTGATTGCTGAGGCAGCGCTGCCCAGCACTCCTGCCTGCCTTCAGAAAGCCCTTAAGGAGGGGGCGGAGTGGCCAGGCCGTGGTGTGGGAAACAGGACAGGACCTGAGAGGCCCCAGTGCCCTGGGAAGCAAGCAGGGAGGTTGTATGCGTCTGTCCAGGGTGATAAGAAGGCAACTGAGGTCAGGCTCACTGGAACTCAGAATGGGGCTCTGTTCCTGGGACCCTCTGCTTGAAAGAAGCTGTCACAGTTATTCCAAGCAATATCCTCCCACCTCAACACCTCATTCTTCTCCCAATAGACTTGACTCTCTGAAGGGGAGTTAACTCTGTGGTCTGAGAGCCCAAGGTTTCCAGTTCTCAGAAGGGAGCAGGAGAAGGCCAAGTGTGAATCTGAAGTCTTGGACATGGAGACCCACTGGATCCCTCCGGTTTAGGGACAGGAAGCCTACCTGGGGTGCCTCAGCCAGACTCCATCCACTCTGGCCCTACTCATCTTTCCTTGGTCATTTCCTGGATGACCTTGACCTTGAATTAACCTCATATGGTGGGAAGTAGTCCAGAATTAGGAGGAGGATGGGCATGGGAAATAGCTATAGATGAACTAGTGATACCATGGGGAGCCAAAGATGGCACCCATTTCTGGTCCGGGCTGCCTCCCTCCTCATCTGGGTAACAGAAGCCAAGTGGGAACCAATTACCAGGGTGGAAGGGAAAGGGTAACCTTGGCCTGAAGTCTGGGGAGGGGACAGAGAGGACTGCCCCCTCTCTCCCCATCCCCAGGGACCGTGCTCAGGTTGCTTCCCGCACAACTTCTTGTGGGTCAGCATCTAGAACTTGGGGAGGCAGCAGACAGATTAGAGGCGGGGGTTGC
This sequence comes from Bubalus bubalis, assembly GCF_019923935.1. Taxonomy (NCBI): domain Eukaryota; kingdom Metazoa; phylum Chordata; class Mammalia; order Artiodactyla; family Bovidae; genus Bubalus; species Bubalus bubalis. The sequence continues at coordinate 23,365,149 of NC_059159.1, read as the reverse complement.
AGAAAGTGAGCCCTGTTGTGTTCTCCGTCCCCCTCCCCGCCCCCAGCCCCTTCAGCGCCAGGAGTCTGGGCTGCGCCTGACTTCATTGGGGAATAATTTATTCATTGTGACTCCCGCAGGAGTAACAATCATACATAATTAGGGTTAATTATGACATTCATTAATTATGATGACTTCCCTTTTTGCTTCTACCCGCTCCCCACGCCCCCACTACCACCCAGCCCCCGTCCCGCTGGCAGGGGGGGTGGGTCTGCCTGTCTTTCTGCTCCGGAGCTGCAACGACAGTCCGCGGGTCCCCGCCCGTGATGGCCCGCGCTGCCGCAACACCCAGCGCGAACTCGGAAGCTGCGCACCCCGGGGCCGCGGGCTCACGTCGCCGAGCCTAACCGGGCTGGGAGGAGGGAATGTCGGACTGCGGCGGGTCAGAGAGAGCCATCTAGAGACTCTGAGATAAACACGCAGAGGACCCGGGAGAGACGCACAGAGAGATACTAAGGCAGAGACAAACAGGTTGTAGAGACACGGGCAGAGAGAGGGGGACAGACTGAGCTACAGGCGGAGACCTGGCGGACACAGGAGAGGTGCGCCTGGCGCGCACACTCGGGCGCGTACACCGGCCCACACCCGCTACACACCGCTACACACTCCCTCCGCTTTCGCTGCGCCGACTCCTTCCAACAAAGCCGAGTTACAACCTGCCTGGAGGGTCGCGGGGGAGCTCCGCTCATCACGCGCGCAAGGGCGTATAGTGTTTGAGTGATGGGAGCTGTTTGCGGTCCCTCATCCGAACCTACTGCCCCTGGGTCGCCGCGCGGAGCGTTAGGGACTAAACGGGCCCTTCTACGGTGACTCCAGGGCACCGGAGGCCACAGTGGCAACTGAGTCGGGAGGAGGATGCCCCGGCTGGGGGCGCACAGGGCAGGGGTCCAGGCCTCGCGCCTCTCGAGTTACCTTGGTTTCCTGGAGGGCAGAGACGGTCCCCGGGGGGGTGTGGGTGGCAGCGTCATCCGGTTCATTCTCCTTCTCGCTCATTTCGGTCATGGTTAGGGGAGACGGGAAGAGAGGGTACCGAGACCCGACGGCAGCCCACCTGGAAGCAGGCTAAGGGTGGCAGGCGTTTCTCCGGGACCTGAAGCCCTTAGAGACAGCCCCCCAACCCAGTGAACCCCTGGAGAAACCCGCCCAGGCAAAGCAATCCCCACTCCCGGGTGCTGGCGGAGAAAGTTCCTGGGTTGGTGGGTGAGAGGAGGCAATTATACGGAGCCGAGGGAGCAGGATGACCCCAGGAGTGAGGTTCAAGGGTCTGAAGAAGATGCTGCTCGGAGCGATGGGAGGAGGGAAGTGGGGACTCGGGCAGGAACCGAGGGAGGGAGCGATGGAGCTGTCAGTGTCCGGCCCGCTCCGCTGTCCTCTGCGCCCGCCCCCCCCCTCCCCCTTCCCCTCCCCGCTCGCCGGCCCCAGCCGGGCACGCGGCGGCCCCTCCGCCCAGTCCTCGCCTCCCAACTTTGATTTAGGAGGTCGCCTGGTCCCTCCCCCTTCCCTCCGCCGCTCCCCCGCGCCGCAATGCAAATCAGGTTCTAAGCTATTGGCTGCTGCGGTGGCCAGGAGGGCGAGCTGGGCGGAGCTTTGGGGGGCTCGACAAGATGGGGAGGAGCTTGGAGGGTAAAGAAGTGGAGGGGGCATTTTCACACTGAAAAATCCGGAATGGGGGTGGGGGAGCATGACAAGGTTGAAGGAAGGTTCAGGAGATCATATTAGAGTCTGGAAGGGTTAGAGGAGGATAGAAATAGGTTGGATTTGCAGAAGGAGAGCCAAGAATGAGATGAAGGTAGGACTTCCTGAGAGTGAAGAGTGGGGAAGCTTCCACCCCATTAACTGGATGTCTCTGCCCTGGAAACATTCTCTCCAAATGTACACATCCTTGGACTGTGCGGTAGGGGTTTCTTCTGCAAAGTATAGATAACTTAACACCATCTGTCAAAGGCCAGCCCTGTCCCGGAAAGCAGGACAACGACATGGCTTTCCAATCCTGTTGTCTGGACTTCAGCAGAGAAGAGGCCTCAGTCCCCACTCTTGAGGTGCCCAAACCTCTCCAAGACACTCCCCTTCCTAAAGATCCTACCACAAGTGAAGTTAGATGGGGGTAGGGAGAGGTGGACCCTCCAAAGAGTCTTCTGTCCACTTGATCTGAAGCTACCTCTGCTAATGCATGTCGCTCACCTGCCATTTCCTCAGCTTCTCTGCTCTCCCCTCCTGGCGCTTCTGGCCCTTCATCTCTGGGCCTGTCCAAGAAAATGGAGGGAGGTTGGAGATTGAGAGAATCCTTCCCTGGGTGTGGGTGGAGAGACTTCTGGGTCTAAGTCTCCTTCCTGCTCATCTGCTGCGGGTGATGAGATGAGGAGTGGATGGCACTCAGAAGGGTCCTGCCTTTATGCCAGCCCGGGAGGAGAGTCTGAACCCTGTGTCCCTCCTCCCCACCCACCCGTGCACACAGCCATTCATGTGATCTCTCACCTCCTGAAGATGTGCTCACGTTGGAGTTGGAGCACTGCTCAGGTTACAGCATCTAGGGAAAGAGATTTATTTGCCAGTGGCAGAAGTCAGACAAGGGCAGACGGGCGGGCGGGTCTGTGGTTGTGGGGGCTTAGTCTCCTCCCCCTCCAGATCCACACATGGCAGACTCCCTGAGTGCTCGCTTTCCTAAAAGGAGTTTCCACAGAACCTGACCTCAGCCCTCAGTCCAGTTTCCCCAAAAGTCCATTCGTGATCAGCCTCTCCTGTTCCCCTCTGAGGGCCACCTTCTTCCCTCCAGCCCAGCACAAGTCAGCCCAACAACCCCTCCCTAGGCAACTCAGACTTAGGAATGCTTGGAGCACCCTGAGATGGTATCGTCAGGCCCCTATCTCTAGCACTCTTGAGCTGGAACAAACAAGCTTCTTCTGTGTTTGGAAACCTCCTGAGGGATGTATGTACCTCTGTGTGTGTTAGTTGCTCAGTCGTGACCAACTCTTTGTGACCCCATGGACTATAGCCCATAAGGCTAATCTGTCCATGGAATTCTTCAAGCAAGAATACTGGAGTGGGTTGCCATTTCCTTCTTCAGGGGATCTTCCCAACCCAGGGATTGAACCCGGGTCTCCTGCACTGCAGGCAGATTCTTTACCATTGGAGACACCAGGAAGGTACCTCTATTTCCCTCCAAAGAGCTGAGGCTCTGGCTTCCTTTAAGTCCAATAACTGGGTAGTCACTAATTTGCTCGACCTTGGGTAGGTAACCTTTATTTTTTTTATTTTTATTAATTTTTATTTATTTATTTGACTGCACCAGGTCTTAGTTGCAGCATGTGGGATCAAGTTCCCTGACCAGGGATCAAACCCAGGCCTCCTGCATTGGAAGCAAGGAGCCTTAGCCACTGGACCACAAGGGAAGTCCCGTGGGTAGGTAACTTTTAAAGCTTTGATTTCTTCATCAGCAAAATGGAGACTCTGCCCACCTAATTGTTCAGAGGATGAATGAGATAGTGCAAATATATCACTTAGCCTAAGAAAGACAGACACAGAAAGTTTTCATTTTCTTCTTTCTCTCCTTTTTTTCTGGGGGACTTGTCTCTTCCTAGGTCTTTTTCTGAGGCAGAAAGAAGAAACAGCTTCCTTTCCTCACTTTCCTTAGCTGTCTGGAGCCTGTTATATCATGGAAGAACTAACCCAGAAGGAGACCCTGACTAGACTTGGGAAAGAATTCTCAGGGGAATCAGTGGTATGGGGGACCAAAGAAAGGCAGGGAAGTCTGTGGGCTCTGGGGCCCATCTGGTCTCAGCAATAGAAGCCTAAGGTAGAGCAAATATGGTCAGGAGGCAGGGGGCTGGATCCCATGACCTCTGGATGTCCTTTCTGGCCAACAGCCTTCGTGTTTCAGAGCGATCTTTCATGAACTAAGTCTGAGTCATTGTCTCAGTGCTGACAATTCCCACTGCAGTGGCTCACAGCTGGGGCGGGAGCAACGGGGCTAGCTTCTCTTGGGGGCACACTGTCCATCTTAGATTTGGAGGGCACAAATGAGGGGCGGGCGGAGCAAGGGGCAAGGCATTCCAGGAGGATGAGTGGCAATCACTCAAAAAGGCTCTCAGACCGGAAGTCATAATAGAACTACCAGGAGGCCTCTTACTAGGAGAGCTGAGTGAATGAGCACAGCTGCTGGGCTCTCGGGGAGCCTGGGGATGATGAGATGGACAGATGACTTCAAATCTGCATATGGCCAAGGTCCAGCACACTAAGAGAACCTGGTCCTCACCCTGGCCTGCCCTTTTTTCCTACTCTGTGATCTTGGGCAGAGAGCTGTCCATCATCTCTGGAGGGTCTTTAGTTTCTTTCTCTTCAGATTGGATGAATTGGACTAGATTATTTTGAAACGGGGAATTGGATTAAATGGGGAGGATAATTGTCTGTCTCTTAGTGTTCTTTTGAGCATTCTATAAGTTAATATATGTAAAGAATTGGACAGAGAAAGTACATGATAGTTACTATTGTATTTTAAAAAAATTTTAAGGATTCTTATTAACCTTGGATTTGTAGGTGAGTTTCAGGGAGTTCATGAACCCCTCGAAGTTGTATCAAATTCTGGAGGATAAGCATTTTCTGGAGGAGAGTCCAGAGCTTTCCTCTGCTCCTCAGAGAATCTAAGATCCCCCAAGATTAAGAATCACCAGCCTGAATGACGCCAGGGCCCTCCACTGGCTGTTTTCTTTGACCGGTACTCCATAAGGACTGACCTATTTTCTCCTGTAACCACCTTCAGTTTAAGCCCCTCCCTGCTTTGGCCTCTGCCCTCATGGGTTGTCAAGGACAGCCCAAGCTGAGCACATGAGTGGCTGGCCTTTCCCTCCATCTTTAGAATTGGGGTTCCCAAGTTGGGGAGTTTGTCATGGTTGAGGCCAAGCCTGGGTTCTCATCTCCAGCTGGGGAGAGGAAGAGTGCCCAGGGTCAGTGGGGCTGGGAATGCAGAGAACACAGTGAGAGGCCTGGCCTTGTCCCATCTCCCTCACGTCCCCCTGCCAGCCCACCCCATGGGCCCCAGAGGCAGATGCCACTCTAATGAGCTAAGGCTCGTGGCAGGCATCGGTAATTATGATTTTATGGAAATATAGAAGGCTCTTACGCAAGTGCCTGACACACTTCCTGGCTGTGGCTTCTGGGACAGCAAGGTCCCCAGGGCCTGGAGGAGGGCCTCTCCACCCCTTGGAGCTCGGGACACTGGCATAGAGCCACCCTTCCACTGCCTGTGGCACTGTCCCTAACATGCCCTGAGTGAGTAGCCCCCTCCCTCTGTGCCTCAGGCTCCCTGGAGGGGCACAACATGGGCGCCAGTATGTGCAGTCCCTCCCCCACCCCATCAGGCCGAACTGTCCTGAAGACCTCTTTTCACGGGAGGGGGATGTTTCCCTCTCCTCCAATAAGGACGCCTCTCTTTCCAAGAAGATGCCCCTTCTATTCGGTTTCTGTTCTCCTTGAGGCTGGGGACACAAGTCTGATGGCAGCCTGTGGTGGGGAAGTCATAACCCCCGGCTGCCCCTCCCCCATGCCTCTGATGTCCTGAAGTCTCCCCATACTCACCCACAAAGCATCTGTTACCAAGGCAACAGCAATGTCATCACTTTGGGGTGAGCAAAGAGGTGGAGCCCAGTGGATGGGGTGGGGCTGTTAGGGGTTAGAATTTTGGAGATATGGAGCACTGGGGGACCCCGAACTCTTAAGGGAGGATCTTTTGCTGCAGAGGGGCCCTGGGCACACACTGGGGTGCAGACTGCTACTGAGAGCTGGTGGGAAAGCGGGAGGATGAAGTCTGGAAGGAACTGGATCCAGGTGTTAGAGGAGAGGGTGACTGGCTTTATTAAGTGAGAGAAGCATGAGGGTGATGATGTTAAAGAGAGGTTGAGGCAGGCAGGATGGGGCCCGCCTAAAACTCCTCCCTTAGTGTTCAGCTTATTAACTCCTCCAGGGCAGAGATTTTCTGGCTGGGTGTCTAGACTGTTGAAACAGCAGCTGGAGTTCCCGGGGCCAGCCTGGACCCACACCGCCCCCTGCAGGCTACACAGAAACCAGCACTGTATATCTTTCGGGAAGGAGCGTGTAGGTGGGCTTCCCAGGGGGCGCCAGTGGTAAAAGGACTTGCTTGCCAATGCTGGAGACACAAGTGAGGCAAGTTCGATCCCTGCGTCGGGAAGATCCCCTGGAAGGGCAAATGGCAACCCACTCAAGTACTCTTGCTGGGATAATCCCATGGATAGCGGAGCCTGGCAGGCTACAGTCCATAGAGTCACCAAGAGTCAGACATGACTGAAGCGATTTAGCAGATGTAGGTGGGGCCTTTAAGAGTCTACATTTGTGACATCTAAACCATGGGGTCCTACTAAATGCCTAGAGAGGCTTTGGGCTCCGGGGGTCCTTGTTTACTGCCTTTGAAGCCCTCTTGTAAATCCTGACCCAGAGAGTGCCAACAATACAGGGGTTCCCTCTGAACAGACTTGGGGGTAGGGAGCCATGGGGACAGAGATGTGCCTTGACCTGAGCTGACAGAGGCCATCAAGAGGGCTGGAAGGCAGAGGGAACAGCCTGGGCAAAGCCCAGGTGTGAAATAGAACAGGCTGGTCTGGAAGCTGCAGGACTGTAAGCAAGGGAGAGGGGGAGTGGCGAGAGGGAAAGGCAGAAGAAAGTGGGCCAATGGCTGTGGATGCTGCGCCAGGAAGATGGGTTTTCCTGCACAAACAGGCTTCTCAGACTCACTCATGGGAACCCAGGTGAACAATCTGGGGGTACCATGGGGCATGAGGAGGGAACAGGTGGGCAAAGTGGTTCACCCAGGACTGGAAAGGAATTTAAAGACAAGGCTCTATATTAAGTGTTTGTACAAGCCTTGCTTTTGAATCCAAGAATATCCATATTAGTTTTCCCACTAAAAAATGATTTTAGGCACTTTCCCTGATGCTCCAGTGGTTAAGAATCCACCTTCCAATGCAGGGAACACAGGTTCAATCCCTGGTCGCAGAGCTAAGACCCCACATGCCATGAGGCAACTAAGCCCATGTATAGCAACTAGAGAAAGACCGAGTGCCATGATGAAGACCTAGCACAGCCAAAAAAAATTTTTTAATGATTTTAAGCATTAACCACAGTGTACCACTGATGCCTGGAAGATGGGTGTGGTTACCCAGGGGTTTTCATAGCCCAGCTTGAGAATGTCACCAAGAGTGATGATGGTATGGTCATTCTTGTGTCACAGGAACATCTCTCTGGTTCCCAGGGGCAGCAACATGGAAACAGAGCCAGAGTAGTGGGCTAAGAGCCTTCTAAGGGGATGGCCAGGAACGAGTCTTGTTTGGCCTGGGTGCATGGCAGTGAGGTGACTCAGGGTCCAGCCCACTCTCACTAGCTAATCAGTTCAGTTCAGTTGCTCAGTCATGTCTGATTCTTTGCGACTCCATGGACCACAGCACGTGTGCCAGGCTTCCCTGTCCATCATCAATTCTCAGAGCTTGCTCAAACTCACGTCCATCGAGTCAGTGATGCCATGTCATCCTCTGTCGTCCCCTTCTCCTCCTGCCTTCAAATCTTCCCCAGCATCAGGTTCTTTTCCAATGAGTCAGTTCTTCTCATCAGGTGGCCAAAGTATTGGCCACTAGCTAATAACCTTGGGCAAATTGCACAGGCTGTAATTGGGACCGTCTTATCTCAAGAGGTGGTTGTAAGATGCAGTGGGACCTGGAAGATTGAATACCCTAGAAAAGCTGTTTCCTTGCAGCCTTCACTGCTACTCATCCCAAGGGAATTCTCAAGTCATAGCCACACCTGAGGAAATCAAAATCCTGTATCCTGTCTCTCTGCCATCATTAGTCCCCCAACCCCCATTCTACAAAACCAACCGCAGCAGCCCAGCCACTGTCATTCATATTTGGCCATCTTCAGAGCTCATGGGCCAGGAGTGGAACAGAAAGTATTTTGTCCCCATTTTGCAGCTGGAGAGGCTGAAGCTCAGAAAGGTCAGAAGTCCCTCCTCTCATCAGAATCCAGGTTCCAGGGTTCAATACTTCTTTGAGAGCTGTTGAATAAATGAATGCACTTATCATTCAAATCCCCACATCAGCCCCTTTCTTTGCAGGAGGGGGAGTAGGCCTTACTCTCCAGCTCCTCTAGTTGGAACGTTGCTTGGAGACTCGTTTCAGAATTCCATACACATTTGTCAGGCAGTGTGTGTCATACAGTACGGTCATTAGGAGAAAGGGTTGTAGTTCAGGCAGCCTGGGTTCAAACCCTGGCTGTGTCTTATCTTAGCTGTGTGACCTTGAGGTAGCAACTTAATCTCTTGGAGCCTCAGTTTCCCCATCTGTATAATTGGGGGGAGGGAGGCAGTCATAATAGAATAATAGAACAAAATAGCATTTACCTTAGAAGGTAGATGGAAAAGCACTCTGAAGTCACACTGAGCACTAAAGAACTGTTTGTTAAATAAGCAGACCCTCTACATTTATGTGTTATATAAATAAACCTACACTTTCAAGTGTTAAATTAACCTGTATAATGGACTAGGCACTGGAAATATATAGAGAAAAGGACATCTATATTGGGACTTTGCTGGCAGTCCATTAGTTAAGACTCCCCATTTCCACTCTAGGCGATGTGGGTTCTGTCCCCGGTCAGGGACTTGAGATCCTGATCCCACACACTGTGCAGTGAGCCCACAATAAATAAATAAAAAGACACCTACATTTACTGAGCGCTCAATTATTACCTCATTCATTATTACCCAGCCTGTGGGGTAGAGGTTCTCATCATCCCCTTTTTATAGTTTCAGCACGAACCTCAGAAAGGTTTAGTTTCTCACCCAAAGCCACACAGCTGTGCTTGTACTCAGGGTCTATCTCGAGAAACATACTCTTCAACCTAAACACTAACCCACCTCTTAGTCTCTACTTTCAAGGGACTTCCACTCTGATAGGAAAATAGACATTAAGCAAAGTGAACAAAGAATAAACTGCATGTCAGATGACTGCTGTGAAGGAATTTGGTGAAGGGCTGAGACACATGGAGAACATAAATGCCAACTGGCCGGGTGGCAGAAGGGTTTTAAGAAGGAGGCAGTGGACTTCCTTGGTGGTTGAGGGTTCAGAATCCGTGTGCCAATGCAGGGGACATGAGTCATGCCGCGGGGCAACCAAGCCCCAGCGCCACAAGCTTGCACATTGCAATGAAGAGTAGCCCCCACTCTCCACAACTAGAGAAAGCCCATGTCCAGCACCAAAGTGCAGCCAAAAATAAATAAATAATTTTAAAATATATTATATATAAAAAAAAGGAGGCGGTAACTTTGAAACATGAACCGAGTACCTTTCCAACGTGAGACTTCCTGATGGTGAGAAGAACTCTCAGGAATATAAGACTGGGGACTCAAAGACAGGTCTGTGCATCCTCAGACTCTAGGGGCTGCTGTTCAGTATGATGCCTTGTAGAGTTGTGCACCTAGAAGCCTCAGAAACAGTTTGTTGGGAAAAGAAATCACCCTACTACTCCTGGCCTATAATCGTAGCCCAGCTGGTAAAGAATCCACCTGCAATGCAGGAGACCCCACTTCGATCCCTGGGTCAGGAAGAGTCCCTGCCTGGAGAAGGGAACAGCTATCCACTCCAGTATTCTGGCCTGGAGAATGCCATGGACAGAGGAGCCAAGCAGTCTACAGTCCCTGGGGTCTCAAAGAGACACGACTGAGCAACTTTCACTTACTACTACTAGGTAGGTTCAGTGAATGGATGAGGGACACTCCTCTCAGCCCCTCTTCCTCTGAGGGAGCAGTAGGCTTTACACTCTAACTCTCCAGGTTAGAATGTTGCCTGGGATAAAAGACAAAACAAAACAATACATTTTGGTTAGAGGAGAAGGACAGTGAATTATTCCTTAGCAATTTTTACAGAAAAAAAAAGTTACTTCCTTGGCTTAGGGTAAGGAATAACCCCAAGGGTATTATTAGGATTGAGTTATGCCATGCCTAGACAATGATAGAGCTGTTTGGATGTGAAAAAAAATCCACCTTAAAAAAATATATCATGCTTTGGGACTTCTCTGCCGGTCCAGCTAAGGCTTCCATTACAGGGCGCAGGGGTTCGGTCACTCGAGGGGGAATTAAGATACTGCATGCCTGTGGTGCAGTCGCCCTCCCCAGACCAGCTCCTGGTGGTGTCCTCTGAGGGGTCCACACCAGTCTCCGCCTTTCTACTTCCATCCTCCATAACAAACCACCTCCCACCACCTACTCATTCCTTCACCCCACTGCCATGTCCTCATCCTGCTCCACCCAGACCAGGGCCACGCCCTGCCTCCTCACCCTTCCTAGCCCCTTCCTCTGGCCTTCTTGGTATCTTGCTCTGTCCAGCCTTGGAGGGTCCCATGGTGGGGATCTTCTGGCCTTGAATCCAGCTTTGGGCAATGGGTGAGTCTTGAAGTCTTAGGGGTCTTAATGGGGATCTTGGGGACTCAAAGTTTCTTTGGCCCCCATTGGCAGGAATGTTCCCATCCCCTTTTCTCCTTTGGTCTGGCTTCATAGGAGAAGAATGTAGGTACAGGACTGGGGTGCCAGGTACCTGGAGGAACCCAGCCCATTGTGTGTGTGTGGGGCAGGGGGAGTGGGGGGTGGCGGGGAGGGCAGCATACTCTTTGGTTTTCCTTCTCCCTTCCTCTGAGGAGGGGTTGCCAGAATCACAAAGCCTTGATAGTCAGGGTCACAGGAGGTCAGGCCACATCTTTGGAGCCCTGTGTCTGCTCTCTGAAACGCCCTTATCTGTTTACACCAAACACAGTAGTGGGAGGTGGGGGCAGCGGGCCGGGGCTGACTGTGTACAGTGACAGCGGGAGCTGAGCCCGAGGAAGGGGGCCGTCCACAAACACAGCCTGCCCCACGCCCCAGGGCAGAGCGCCCAGCTGGACCCCCTCCCCTTCTACCTCCCTGGGGAGGGGGCACTCCCAGGCCCACCCCCCCTTACGGGTGTGCTCTCCTTCCCATCACCACCCCGAGCTGTCTCCACAGCAAGCTGGACTAAATTCTGTAAACTCCAGTCCCCTAGCCAGACAGCCCCCCGTGACAGGACAGGTGCTGGGCCATCACTGCCCCTGTATGGGGGGAGGCTGGGGGGAGGCCAGGGGGAGCAAAGGCCCTTTGTAGGTCCACGTGACGCTGTGTGTCTGTTTGTCCTGTCTCCTGGAGTGGTCAGGCTCCTAGCCCCCATAGAGTCCTGTGAGGGGTCCAGGCAGTTGGTCTCCAGGAATCAACTTGGCTTATGTATCTGGAGCTAATCTCTTAGCTCCAGGTTGCCCCTCATGGTTCCTGGGCCTCTTGGGGTACGGTGAAGGTGGGGTTAGTGGCTATTCATCCCTGTGACTGGTTTTGCTGCAAAACTGTCTCCCTTTGAGTTAACGATTGGTGGGGAGCCCTAGGGACATCATTTCTCCATTCCCCCCCTGGGCAGCTTGGGCTGCCTAACAGGTCCTGAGTTTCCTGGAGCCCTGGTTGCTCAGCCAATAAGGGGCCGAAGCCTTGCCCCACCCTTCTGTGTGTCCCTGCCTGTGTATAAAGCCTGGGGCCCCAGGTGGATGGCCCAGGGGGTCCAGCCCAACCCAGTGCTGAGCTCTCTGCGACACAGCTGGTCCTGCTCGCTCTCCAAGATGCTGTTTTGGCACAACCAGCTGGAGCACCTGTGGCTGAGCCCCAGGGAGCTGTACCATGGGCCTCCAAGCAGCTTGCTCAGGTAAGGGCCAGAACCCCTCCCTCCAGCCCCCGAGGAAGGCCCTGATCTGATTTGTGATGGACACGGTAGGGCCATCTGTTTCAAGCTGAAGATTATGGGCTTCCTGCTCTTGGGGGGTGGTTGGTCAGGGCGTGCATGCTCAGTCATATCCAACTCTTTGCGAACCCACTGGGAAATGATCAAATGTATCTGGAATTTAGTGGGTCCCAGGACATCTCAAAGCACCCTAACCACCCACCCACTCAGGACACATGTTGGGCAGTCACTGGCCATCAGGCAAGCCTTGAGGTTGCAAATTGCCACTTCCTTCTCCAGGGGATCTTCCTGACCCAGGGATGGAACCCGGGTCTCCCGCATTGGAGGCAGACACTTCAACCTCTGAGCCACCAGGGAAGCCCAATTTGGTGTGTGTGTGTTAGTCGCTTAGTCGTGTCTGACTCTTTGCAACCCCATGGACTGTAGCCCACCAGGCTCCTCTGTCCATGGAATTCTCCAGGCCAAGAATACTGGAGTGGGTTGCCATTTCCTTCTCCAAATTGATGGCAGATGTTTGCAAATATTGTAGTGTTGGGGATTTGCACCTTAAGGGATGTCTGCTGGAGGCCAGAGCAGCTGAATGGGGACCCCTTAGGCCCTGGCTGCTGCAGGGGTACCTGCTTCAGCAAACTGTAGGCTCCCTGGAGGGCGAATCTGGCAGAAAGAGTCAAAGCCTCTTGGAGGAGGGGGTGGACAGGGCAGAAGCCAGCCGTGCCTTCCTCTCCCTGGCAGCGAGGCCTTGCCCTTACCTTACCTGAAGCAGGAAGAGCTGGCCAACATCCCCCGAGCGGAGCAGCCCTGCCCCGCGTTCCAGTACGTGCTCTGCGCAGCCACGTCCACAGCCATGCCACCGGCTGTGAAGCAGCATGAGGAGACCCTCACCTACCTGAACCAGGGTGCACTGGGCCTGGGGATGGAGAGGGGCGAGCGGGGTGCTAGTGGGAGGCTGGACCCGGGGTGGGCTGCGGGTGGCAGGCAGCCTCTCTGCCCCTGAGAGGGGTGCCCACTTCCCCTCAATTTCTCCTAGGCCAGTCCTATGAGGTACGGATGCTCTGCAACCCCAAACTGGTCAATGCCACCCAGGAGCCCCGGCTGCTGAAGGCAAGGGCCTCCACTCCCAGAGCTGGCAGAGGCTGGCTATGACTCTCCCTCTGGCAGGCAGCCAGTGTCACCACAGTGATGTCATTCTCAAGTAGAACCCGCTCACGTCCACCTTTTCATTTGACCTTCACAACAGCTCAGTGGTGGTGGGAATTGTTGAGGAAACAGGCACAGTGAGGTGAAGTATTATTTTCTCAAGGACACAGAGCCAGTAAGTAGCAGAACCAGGATTTAGAAATACATTTACATAGCATTATTCACACACATGATTCCATCTCTCAGGAAAAAAAAAAAAAGTTTTTATTTAGCTCCCGTTCTTTGCCAGAAACTGTTCTATGCACTAGAGATTCAGGGGTAAAAAGACAGATGTGGCTTCTTTCCTCGGGGACTTGCATTCTACTGAGACAAACATGTCATTGAACAATTTAGATACGATTACAAGTTGATTTACAAATCGCAAACTGCTAAGTGCTGCGAAGAAAGAGTGACTGAGTGCAAAGGGATTAACTCTGCCATTTTACAGATGAGGAAACTGAAGCTCTAGGTTACTTCCTCAGTTTCACTGCTTGTTGAGTGGCAGGTGGCCTCTGGACACAGATCTAGTTATTCTAAGTCCTTTTGCCCCCTGCGGGTGGGAGGGAAGGTAAGGGAGAGGCTGGCAAGGTTGGCCTGTCCCAGAGGTGGGAGCTGGTTCCCAAATGCCGCGGCACCCTCCTATGCCCACAGAGCGTGGTGCGTGTGGTTTTCCACGACCGGCGCCTGCAGTACACTGAGCAGCAACAGCTGGACGGCTGGAGGTGGAGCCGGCCGGGGACCGTATCCTGGACATAGGTGACTGGGGAGGGACCAGGGCCCTTCAGGGCTGCTGTCTGGCTTAGAGGCCCCTGTGGATGGGGGGGTGGTGCTGAGCCCTGCTCCCTGCCTGCCAATCTGTGCCTGCAGATATCCCTCTGTCTGTGGGGGTGCTGGAACCCCAAGTGCTGTCCTCACAACTGAACACCGTGGAGTTTTATTGGGACCCGACCAAGAGGACCTCTCTCTTCCTGCAGGTGAGTCTGAGGCTGGGACAGGAAGGAGGCTGGAGGTCAGATGGGGGTGGCAGCAGCCTATATGGAAAAGAAAGGTGAGCTTGGGTGGAGGTCAGAGGAGGTAATAAGAATGAATCACTTCCAGAAAGCACCATGAGGAACAAAGGTGGACACATGTTGATTGAATGTCACCATAGGGAAGGACTTGTTAAACATTAAGGTGATGGAAGAAATGACAAGACACAGGACAGAATTTAGCTTCATAGAAAGTAATGGTCTGCAAAGTGTAGGCAAGATTAAAAGGAGACATCACATGGGGAAAACAGTTGCCACATGTAACATATATGATGTTATATTTTAAATATATAAAAAATTCTCATACATTAAAAAGAAAAAGTAGATGAAAGCTCAATAGAAAAATGGGCAAAGGATATAAGCAATTTATAAAGAAAGATACAAATTGCTAATACATGTAGACAGTTCAAACTCACAAAATGTTAATAATGCTAATTAAAACTACATGTATATATGTACACACACACACGGCTTCCTTGGTGGTTCAGTGGTAAAGAATCCGCCTGCCAATGCAGGAGCTATGCCTTCAATCCCTGGGTCAGGAAGATCCCCTGGAGAAGAAAATGGCAATCCACTCCAGTATTCTAGCCTGGGAAATCCCATGGACAAAGGAATGGTGGGTTACAGTCCATGTGTTGCAAAGAGTCAGACACGACTTGGCGATTAAACAACTATATATATATATATATGTATATACATATATATGTATATATACACATATACACACTGGCAAAGACTCTTTAAAAACTATTATTGGTAAGCTTTAGAGAAACAGACAACCTCATATCCAGAGAATGCAAATTGATGCATCCATTTTTTAGGCACGTGGGCAAATTTTATTAAATTTAATATTCATACTCATTTTCCCAGTAGTTCTACCTCAAGAAATGCAGTGCTGAATAAGTACACAAACTTACCTTTAGCAGCTATTCATGCCCCTGCCACTTTTTATATTAAAAGATATTAATCAAAATGTCCATCAGATCAGGGTGGACTTTGAAATAGGTGTTTAGTAGCTTATAATGGAAATTGTGTAGCCATTAAAATGATGTCTCGGAAATATTTCATGACAAGAGAAACGGCTTTCCCATACGTAAAGGCAGAATGTAGACTTGTGTTTAATGTTTGATTTCTATTTTGCAAAAATAAAAGTGTGTGCGTAGATAAAAGTTGTGTTTTTTTCTGCACAGAGAAAAGATAGAAAGAAATAATACTTGAATGTTAACAGTACTCTCTCTGAGTGGTGGGGTGATGGAGATGCCTGTATCCTTTGTACTTTTTCAGTGCTGTACTGCACTTAGTTGCTCAGTCCTGACTCTTTGTGACCTGATGGACTGTGTAGCCTGCCAGGCAAGAATACTGGAGTGGGTTGCCATGCCCTCCTCCAGGGAATCTTCCCAACCCAGGGATTGAACCCAGGTCTTCCACATTGCAGGCAGATTCTTTACCATCCGAGCCACCAGGGAAGCCCAAGAATACAGGTGTGGGTAGCCTATCCCTTCTACAGGGGATCTTCCCGACTCAGGGATTGAACTGGGGTCTCCTGCATTGCAGGCGGATTCTTTACCAGCTGAGCTGCCACGGAAGCCCCCTTGCATCTTCTATGTTGAATAGATTTCCTTTTATAATAAAAAGTATTGTCAAAATTCACATATAAGTCCCTTTTTTGAATGTCCTCTGTACTCTAAGCACCTGGACGAGGAGCCAGGTGGATATGGCACAATTTCAGTTCCACTACTTCTTGGCATGGACCTTGCCCGGGTAATGTAATCTCTACGAGCCTCAGCTTCCCTACCTGTAAAGTTAGATTCTTTAACTGTTCTTCACAAGATTGCAGGAAGGCAATCACAACCACTGTAGTGGTTGTGCAGGTCAGGAAGGCTTCCTAGAGTAGACCGCTAGGTTTAGCAAATAAAATACAGGACACTCAATTTAGATAAATTTTGAACTGATAACTTTACCCTGGAATGGAATGTATGGGCTCAAGTGTGAGCAGAGAGAGCTTTCCCAGTAGAGGACTCTAGGGACAGCTATGCAGGTGTATTGGGGTGATAAGTAGGCCAGATGAGTGGGTCAGTGGGTTCATTGATGAGAGGAAGAGCAGCCAGGTAGAAAGGCTTGACTTGTCTCTTTAAGGTGCTTGAATGCCACGGTCAGGGACTTTGCTTCTCGTCTCATAGTCTTAAGGAGACACTGAGGGATTTTGAACCAGGGAAAGAACCTAATAAGGTAAGCCTTAAGAATAGACACTGGTTGGGGATGGAAAGTTACTGTGGCTGACGGGTGGCAGACAGGTAGCAGGTTTCAGGTGAGATCCCTTGAATATGGGCAGGACCTAGATAGTCACCCTTCTTTTCCACCTCAGGTTCACTGCATCAGCACTGAGTTCACTCTTTGGAAAAAAGGTGGGGAGAAAGGCGTCCCCTTCCGCCTCCAGATCGACACTTTCAAGCCCAGTGACAAGGAGCTTCCGCTGGAGCACCTGCATTCAGCTGGCTGCCTCGTCAAGGTGTTTAAGGTGTGGGCAGCATGGGGCCCTTTCCCCTCCTTCCCTCCCTCCCTCTCAGGGCTGTCATCCTGCCTTGCTGGCTGTGTGGATCTGACTTGGCTTTGGGGTGGACCCTCACTCAGCCTGCAGACCCTGGACCTGGGACTGTTTCCTTCTCTGTACACAGACGGATGGGGCTTGGTCTCTTTCTCAGAGCCCTTCCTGTCATGAGAAGTGGGCAGGTAAGGAGGGGAATGCTGACGTTTTCTTGTCATCCTCCTGCAGCCCAAAGGAGCTGACCGGAAACTGAAAACTGACCAGGAGAAGATTGAGAAACAGCCCGTGCATGAGAGAAACAAGTATCAGACAGCCTGTGAGAGCACCATCTTCATGGAGGTATGTGTGCTGGGCAGTGGGCTGGCTGGGGGGGTGGGTGGGAAACATCCTCATTGTACTTGTGGGGAAACTGAGGCCTCAGGTATTGTGGCTGATGCATGATCATCAGCACCCCCACATACACACCAGTGAGTCCCCGTTTCCTGCGAGGACGGTTCCCAGGAGCGGACGCTCACAGGCTGCCTTTCCTGTGCCCTGCAGCCGCGACTACCCGACTTCTGCTCCCTCTTCCTGGAGCATCTCCCTTGCTGCTGTAGCTCCTCCAGAGGCCTTCTCCGACTCCCCCAGCCAGGCCTGAGGCTAGTTTAACTCTCTTCATTGTGTGGAAATCTGATCTACCTGTGAGGGGCTCCTGGGGCAGGGACCAAGTTTGGCCTAAGGCCTGCCAACAGTCACCACCGCACTCCTGAATGTCCAGGCTAACCTTGCTGTTTGTTTGCCCCACAGTGTTCACCGTGGCCAGAGCCCGTTTCAGGGGCCCACCGGCCTCTGAGCCCTTTTGCTCTGACCTCTCCCCCACTCCTGCAAGCTCCTGTCCCCGGAGAGGTGAGGCAGGATAAACACCTCCTATCAGCCCCTGGGGTGAGAGTGAAGAGAGAAGCCCTCAACTCAGGAGGCCGGCGAGGGGCAGGCCCAGGGGTGCCACTGAGGGAGCTTCTGGGGAACAATTGGGTGACACCAGGATAGGCCTAGGGAAGCGGGGGTAGGAGACTGGCCACCCTGCTCCTCTGAGCCAGACTCGCTGCCCCCCCATAGGCTCTGCTCCTCACTATCATTCGCCTTGGACACCTTGAGGGGCAGCCTAGCTCTTGTGTCTTCCCCCCAAC
The DNA here is from genome assembly GCF_019923935.1 of Bubalus bubalis. Classification (NCBI taxonomy): domain Eukaryota; kingdom Metazoa; phylum Chordata; class Mammalia; order Artiodactyla; family Bovidae; genus Bubalus; species Bubalus bubalis. The sequence continues at coordinate 23,347,412 of NC_059159.1, read as the reverse complement.
CCCAACTCTTCCAAAGCCTTCTCAGCAGTTCCTTCTTTCTCCGTAATAGGGTGGCCCTGCCCCCTGGTGGACTGATGTGGTATGGCCACAGATCGCAAAATGGTTGCCTGATGGCATTGGGCACGTCCCTCGGGCAGGATGAGCCTCCCTTCTCAGACTTGGGACCCCCAAGGGCAGGGACGTTTCCCCTCCACCTTGTTCTCAGTCCATGGGTCCATGGTGTCACTTGGACCACTCTTTATGCCTCAGGGTCTGAACCCTGGCGCCTCCATTCTAGACACAGCTGATGAGGTTGCTCATCAGCACCGGTTCTCCAGCTGCTGCCGGTTGCTGGCCAGTTTCACTGGTGAGGCTGGGATCTGGTCCACAGGTAGGGACCAGACCTGGAGGGGACTGAGGGCACTCAGGCAGGAAGCCTGTCTGTCCTGGCTTCCTCTGTGTCCTTCAACTAACTTTTATTTAGAACTAATTGTTGACACAGCATAATGCTTGCTAGGCTCTCTTCTTGTGGATTATCTCATACAATTTATACATTACCCCTGAGGACAGGGCTCAGAGAGGCTAAACAACTTGCCCAAGGGCACATATCTAGCCAGTGGCAGAGGTGGGATTTGAATCCAAGTCTGACTCCCACGTCTGGATATACTAGGGCTATTTGTAGGCTAATAGTGGACTGTATCCCTTGCCACCCTTGGTCCCTGACCTCTCCTCCCCTAATCTAGCCCTGTCTGATTTTGCAGGCACTGATCTACTGAAGCTTACTCCCCAGGACCTTATTCAGATCTGTGGAGCTGCTGACAGGATCCGCCTTTTCAATACTCTCAGAGCCAGGTGCTGGGCATTGCCAACCAGGGTTCCCTTTTCACTGTAGTGTGTGCGTGCTAAGTCACTTCAGTCACCTCTGACACTTTGCAACCCTATGAACTGTAGCCTGCCAGGCTTCTCTGTCCATGGGATTCTCCAGGCAAGAATATTGGAGTTGGTTGCCACACCCTTCTCCAGGGGATCTTCCCCAACCCAGGGATGGAACTTACCTGTCTCCTGCATTGGCAGGCAGGTTCTTTACCACTAGTGCCACCTGGGAAGCCCTGCCAGTGTAGTGGCACTTACCAACTCAGCTGCAGGCCTGTTTCATAGAATGTTTAAGTGGAAGGCACCTGAAAAACGACTTAACCCCACGTCTTTTTACAAAGTTAGAAACTCAGGAGGACAGTAAGAGATCTGAGGACAGCAACCTGCTGCCTGAGGCCAGAGCAAGGCTAGCAGAGTTGGGCTTAAGTCAGGCTGCTGTGACTTCTTTCTGTGCCCATCCCGTGTGCATCACTGTTTCTGGGGGTAAAGGTGATTTTTCTCCTCTCCCCACAGGGTCCAGTGTTCACTAAATCTTGGTGACCCCCCCTCCCTAGACAACTGGGAGGAGGTGGGGTTCTCCCAAAGGGGCTAAAACTGGGACCTGTTAGTTCAGGTATGAATGTAGACTTTTCTCTTGGCCCAGACCAATCTGACAATGGTTGACCTTATATGTTGCTCAGGAGAACGGTAGGCAAGATGATGAGGTTTCTAAGAACCCTGACTCAGGTGAGATTCTGGGGTCTTGAGAAAACAAAAGAAGAAAGCCAGGCGTAGCTGCATGAAACCTCTTCTGGTCTGGGACCCAGCATGCCCTTGGCATTCTCATCTTCTGTGATTTGACTAGTCTTCTCCTTCCAGTATGTTTCCCTGGGTTTATTCCTCCATGCTCTACACTCCGATTCCACCAATTCCATCCAAATTTGTCATTCTGTTAGTACAAGGGATTAGAACACTATAATCTTGTTACTGCATTTGGGCTTCAGTCATTCATACGGCATCCCATCGCTTCTTTAAACTGGAGGTTCCTCTCAATTTGAGGCCTTGCCAGAGGTAAGGAATGGGAGGTGAAAATGGAAGTGAATTTATAAACTTTTTTCCTTTACTCCTTCTCCCCATCTGGGCACCTCCCAATGAGCTGTTACTTTGCCCTCTGGGCAGTGGCACCCCCCACTGACTCCTGCCCCTGTGCTGCCCACATCCCCAGGCTTTTATCAAGAGATCTCCCTGGATGAACTCAGTGCTGTAGAGCTCCTGGGGAAACTGGCTGAACTCCTGGCCCTCCCAGCCAATCAGGTCCATCGTCTTTTCCGTCAGGGCCCTGGGGGCATCCTCATTCTCCTCAGTGACCAGGTCAAGTAGGCAGTGGTTCCCTGCACGGTCCCATGAGGTTGGAAGAAGGCCTGGAATACTCTTTCAACCTCAGGCCCAGTCTCGCTGTCTCTGCCCTAGCTTATTCTGTTTGGCTCTAAGAACAGAATTGTCTTAGTGACCCCTTCTCCCTTGCAGGTGGTTCAGAATCTTAAGGATGAATCATACTCTGTGGCTGTGGCGAAGAAAGGTAGGGATTTTAGAGGGAGAGGTTGTGTGCCTGGCAGGCCCTAGAAAGGTTAAAATTGTCTTATACTATCTCTTAAAAGAGACTGAAAGTTTCCTTGAAGGTGTGTTGTGGGTACTGTGCCCCAACCAACTGGTGAACATCTGCTCCATGCTAGCTCTGCGTCAAAAGAACAGTCATATAGCTGAGAACAGCTACTCATTGCTCAGTAAAAAGTAACAATATTCTCATGAGGGGAAAATGCCCTGGTTTGAGGGAGTTATTAGGAGGAGAGGGAAAGCCCCTGCTCTCCCCACCACACTGCCTCAACCCCACCAACAGTCATACAGGTCACAATGGCAGGTGCTTGCTGGACATCACCTGGAGCAGAGCACTTTTGATCAGCAGGCTGGTGGTCCTGGTTATTCACCGTCTGTCCTCTCTCCCTCCTCTCTGCTCCTGTACCCAGGGACGTCCTAAAGAGCTGGACTCAGGGGCCCTGGAAGAACATTTGATGTGGCAGATGTGCCACAGGCTGCTTTGATGTTTGGTAACAGCACAGTAGGTTGGGGGTCTGTCTCATCCCACTAGAGCCCCTTCTTTTTTTTAACTGCTTTCAGTGCAGAATCCAGATGGCTACTACCTGGTTCTGACCTAGGCCCAGAGGTGCCCTGCTCAAGAGGAGGAGACTGGTGCCAGTCTCCTTGGGGTCCTGTGTTCACCAGAAGCCTTTTTAAAATCTTCAGATGCTTCACCAGGGTTCAGGTGAAGAGCCAAACCATCATGGGTCCTACAAGCTGGCCCCAGGCTCATGTTTCTTTCTGCTCAGCAGCAAGTCGCTGGAACCCCTGAGACAAGCTGAGCTGAGCTGGCCAAGCCTGTGAGGCAAACACCCTGGCAATATGGATAAGCAACTCTTGCCCGAAGCTGCTCAACTACAGCTATTCTTGAACAGTGAGGTTATATGGCTTAATTTTTTTTAATGTAGTTGAATTAAAATCTTAATTTTGTGTTTCATTTTTAGGTTTATAATCTACCTGAAACTTAATTTTCTGTGTACTTTTTTTCCATGAGGAAAACCAACTTTATAGGTACTTTTTAGTAAGTGATATTAGACCATGTTTTATTCCATTCCTTTCTTTTTCCTCCCAATCCCCTTCCCTTAAAACTTTCTGATGGAAAATTTTAAACATACTGAAAAGAAAAACCCATGTGTGCATGGTGTGGAAGACAGACCCAAATGCCTTTATTAATCATTTACCCCATTTGTCATTTACTGATCATCTCTGGTGAGTCCTAAACCTGCTGACCTCTGGCCAGGGAGGGTAGGCAGGAGGAAGACTTTAAACACTGGATTAACAGGATTAAAGGACAGGAAGGGAGAATCTGCATATTGAAGTTCAAAGACCTAGAACTTGCCTCCCTCAAAGGCCAAGGCTGCCTCAGTAAGGACAAGGAAACAGGCAGGCATCTGCTTGTACCCCTGGAAGGGAGCGTGGGACCCCGTCGGCCCCAGATGACCAATCCAGACTAGGCCTTTACCTCATGCAACATGAGTGGATTTCAAGTGAGGCTCATGATTCCACAGGGCTCCCCAGGGGTCTTTCAGGGCAGGGTAGATACCCTGAGATCTAAATCGAGGTTGCTGATCCGGCTCCACTTCTCGTCCCTATCTCCACTGAAGGACAGGGGCACCACTGCATTTAGCTTTTGTTTATCTTTCAAGCTAGGAGCCTCCAGCAGACTAGATACTGAAATGAAGCGAGTAAAAGCAGGTAACGTGTTTACTGTATGCCACTATTATTGCTTTTAATCTTCACAACTCGAACAGGTACTGTTGTCCCCACTTTACCAACAAAGAACTGAGATAGAGGGGTTAACTGAGATAGAGGGGTTACATGGAATTTATTTGATTAACCATTACACTACTCCCTCACTCCTTTTTAGTCTAAGGGCAATTCTCTGCACAGATAAGGGACTCAGATTGAACTGTTACTATCAAATTAATTAAGACAAAGGTTTTTTAGAAACTCTGATTTATGTCTTCCATTTTTCTTAGAGACAAGTGGAGTGCAGGGTATTAAGGCTGTTGAAAAGGCTATTGAAAAGATACTAAATACTTAAAAAAATTAATGAAGAGTACTAATTAAAGGATAGTAAAAAAATAAAGATGCCAAAAAGATTGAGCCTCAGGGGCCTTTACACACCAGGGGTTCAAGGACATTAACAATCTTAGCTACAAGTCAGGCTATTTCCGCAGCAAAATGAAAAGTCTTCACAGCTTATTTCCTTTAATTACATCATAAAACAAAAATTAGAACATACAGGAAACAATAATAGTTACATAACAATTTACTTTATATATTTATATATAAAAAACATTTTTTTTTTTTTTTTTTTTTTTAGTCCAAAGATTTTTAAAGCAAAAGGAATCCTCTACTGCCACCTTGGATTTTATTTATTTTAAATAACCCTCCCTCCCCCCCACCCCCCAATCTCAAGCGCCAAAAGTACTGGGTGGAAACACAGTTGCTTGGACAGCTAATGGAAGCTGCTGTTAAGTCACCACGGAGGAACTGTGTTGGCCCCAGGGACTGGCTAAGTGTTGGGGCAGGCCTGGTGGAGAAACAAGCAAGCAGCGGCTCCCACACACCGAAGCTCTCACTCCAGGGCAGGCCGAATGGCTGGACAAGGCTTAGGCCAGACAGCGATGTTGGGGATCAGACCCTGCAAGTCAACCATTCTCTGCATTTTACCCCTTCCTCAGGGAGTGGGGGTGGAGGCGGGGCCGTGCAAGGGTCAAACAGCCTGATTTGAAGATAAAATTTCTCCCACAGCACCATTTACCCATCCATCTCTGTCCCCAAGCAGAGTCTGACAGGCAGGGGGAGTCCTCACAGTTCTCTGAGCTCTGCACAGCCTGTTTCTCAGGTCTGTGCTCTCAGGGTCACTGGAAGGTGGGCAAAGGTGAGGAGAGGAGTTGGGAAATGACCGAGGCAGGTTACTTGGAAAAAAATTCCTGGGAGGAGGAAAAAAGAGGCAGCCAGAATGGGAAGCATCTGAAGGGTGATCATAAAACAGGAATGGAGAAAGGCAAAATTAAGGCCTTTCTCTCCCCGGAGCAACTCTTCGGACTGAGTAGTCACAGATCCTCAGGGGCCAACTCTGAGAGCTGCAGCATGGTGAGGGGAAAAAAAAAAATCCCCAAGTATCTTATGATGAGCCCCATCTCACAGATCTTGTATATGTTAGAGGTTAGTGTATTTTTCAGGGGCAGGGTAAGGAGGGAAGTGAGAGAAGAAATCTCAGGCTCACCTCTTCCTGTACTTATTAGAAATTAACAGTCATCAGAGAAGCACAGATAAGAAATTATTCTTAAGGGAAGGAAAAAAAAAACAAAAAACTGATGTAAACCCAGAAAAGTAGCAGCAAAGGTTTCACTTATTACAGGTCTATTATATAGCACTAGGAAAGAAAATCATTCAAGTCTTTAGGCAGGGAAAGGTAAAGGAATTAATCAAACCATGCCAGTTAGAGACTCCTTTTTCAAGTTAGGATTTTCTAAAACTTTAGGTTCTCATTCACTAGTGCCATAAAAAAAAGAAAACAAAGAATAATGACATCAGGGGATGAGAAGGGTTAGGCTAAGGTAACAAGCACATACATGTACGTGAGCAGCAGTGTGGGACAGATTTGAATTAATAGTAATAAGCAGTATAAGAGACACTTCAAGCCAAAACTTAGTGGGGCAAAGCTTTCTTCCTTCACTTTAATTGAAAAAAAAAAAAAAAGAAAAGAAATTACTTCAAAGGTTTTCCTGGGTTCCTGGGGGTATGGCAGTTGAGAATACATGTGTCTGCACAGCTCTCTTCCCTCATCTCTCCCTGAGATGGGGATTCTCATTTACTTCCTACCTGCTCTTGCTCTGGTGGAAACCACGCCCAGAAGTTGCTGGGAAGCACTGGTGGTGTTCAGTGGTGCTGATCCCCTTCTGGGTGACACTGGTCTGCTGTGTGCAAAGTAGAAGCCCTCCTTGCCAGGAAGAAGGGCATGGAGTTCATTAGATGGAAAGTAAATCTGCCCACAGGCGAGGCAGTTGTTTCTACATATTCAGGACCGATGCTCGTACCTGAAGCAAAGTACCCCAGTTCCAGAACCAATTTTCTCCTTTACTTTGAATTGCAACTACCATTTCCCCACCCTGATTCTTCAAAACAAGACACTGAAAAATACAGAAAACAAAAAGCGTCAACTGATATAGTTTTGGTTGTTCATGGTTCTTTTTCCTAAAAGGGCAGTGAACCACCCTGCCTGAGGAAGCACTGAGTCTCGACACCTGGGAGCTAACCTCTACCAAGGGCTTACTCAACAAAAACAGGAGGCAGAGATGAAAGAATTGCATTATGGCATTTTTTCTTAACACCCATGTAAACTTGTACAGCAATTTTTTTTTCCTGCTGAAAATTAAATGTACCTCTCTTGGGCTCCAAAGATTCACTCAGACTCAGCTGAGAAGTTCTTACTGACTTTCCTAAGGATCAAAGGTTCCAGAGATGCAGAACTGATGTTCTTAAGGATAAAAATGGGCAAAACAGGTAGACTTGCCTTGGGGTATGGGGAAGGGGGATGGGTGGGCTGCAGAAGCCCTTCATGCAGAAAACTCACTTGCCTCAAATGGTAGAAAGTTTGTTTCAAGTGGGAGGGCAAGTTAGAGCAGCATGCTCTCTTGCTGGAGATGTCGACATGTTACATTTGGACATCTGGACAGAGCAAATACAAGCCAAATTACCTGGATTAATTATACCCTACTGAAATGGTTGTATACAGGTTTCTGTATATTCCAATCTTCTAATTAACATTTATGATAGAAATAAAGGTGAGAGGCTGAGACTTTGTAACTCCCCTCACCCTCCTACCACTTTAGGGTTCTTTGGTTCAAGATCATTGTAAGGGGGAGGGTTCTGCCTCAAGACCTCCAATGAAACATCCTATCTGTCTTCTCAAACAAGACTTGACTAATTCACATGGCCTAGGTTTGAGGTGGTTAAAGATCCTAGAACTGGTGGGCAGATAGAGAAAGCAATTTTTTAATAAAATGTTCCGGAAGCTCAAAGCATACCACTGAAGGAGTCTGTCAGCCAGGATGCACAACAGGGATAGAAAATTAACCTTAAATCATGCACACAGGGAGGGTAAAAAAGCAGAACAGACCGATTTCCTTTAAACCCTTCCTTTCTCGTGGCAGCTGTCATGAGCAATCTGACTTTCAGCCCAATAAACATTAAATGGACAAGGGTCCACCATGACCAAGTGCTCCTTGCTCTAAATAACATAGTCACCAAGGATACGCCGCCCACAGGCAGGCAGGAAACCAACTCTTCTTTCCTGGGATACTCTCACACTTCCTAACAACTTCAAACTAAGATAGGTTCCAACTCATACTTTTTAGCCTCCCATGGCATTTGTGGGTTATCAAACCAGTAACAATGCATTTTACAAGGCAATTAGAAGAAATAAAGAACTTGACTGCTACAGCACTGCAGCTACACTGACCCATCCAAACAGTCTGGAAAGCCTGAAATAAAGCGTCATAAAAATACTCACCAGACTTCCCTCTAAAAGGTGATATAAGGAGTATGAAAAATTTCTGACTTACATGTCTACTAAATCAACTTAATGGATGTGGAAATTTATAAAAACCACTTAAGAAATACTTTTACATCCACTAAAGAGCAGAATAAGATGAGAAATATTTTTTACATAAAAGCACAATGTGCTTTCATATTCCAAATATTGGAAAAAAGGGAAGAAGCCAGATTCCCTTATTCCTTATATCTGACAGTTTGATTTCAAATTCAGTAAGCAAACACCAAAGGTCACTCAGTGAAAAATGGCCTGAGCTGCCTTCCAGTTACTGAATTCAAGGCTGCCCAGATCAGGATAAGAATTCAGAGAGGAAGCCAGATTGAAGACATGGAAATAAATTAGCAGTATCACTGGGAGTGAAGCTTTAAATACAAGGCAAGGATGGGTATAGAAAGGAAATGGGAGAAGTCTATGCAAAAAAAAAAAAAAAAAAAGCTGGAATCATCACCTTCATAGGTAGGGTCAATGAAGATGTAAAAGATACTGATGATGCTGGAAACCGTAAGGGGAAAAGGATGCTTAGAAAAGAGATGATCTGGATGTGTAATAATTTTGAGGATACCTTCTTACTTTGCCCAAATCTCTTCTCACTTTTCACTCTGTTTTTTTTTTTTTTTAAATTGAAGGCACACTCCGGAATCAGACAAAGGGACCAATAAGTTTTTCCTAATGTTGAGTCAGGAAATATTACGTTCAAATGACAGGACCCTTTCCACCTGACCAAAACTTACCATGGGTTCTCAAAGTCCTGTATCATTAACTGACACAGGTTTCAGATTGGCATAGAAATACATGTCCTTCCAAGCTTTATGGGCCTCAAGTTTTCTTGAGAAAGGAACAAGGCTCCTGCCTGACCATATACACACCAGTGCTGCATACTCCAGGGCCTTTATTCTCTCACTGACTCTGTTCTCACCTGCACAAGCCCACAGAGACTTGCACATGGGTGCACTCTTTGAGAAGAGAAACAGCATTTTCAAGACATTCATGTACTAGTGAATAGGTTTGTTCCTTTTTTAAATAAAGAAGTATCTCAAGAACTTCAACTGTTGGGAAATTAAAATCCACACTCACTAATAAATCAAGGTTTTATTCAGGCACTATTTTTTTTTTAAACTTTGTACGTTAGAGCTGTTGCCCCCTAAATACATACACATACATACATATATATACATACATATATATATATATATATATATATATATATATATATATATAAGTTTTGTTTGAGTGAGTTACCTGGGGATCTGAATATTTTCAACCACATCTAGAAGTGTGTGTGCAAATGTGTATGTGTATATATGTGGGATATAGCCAGGAGAGTGGGTCTCACTTTTAAAAAATATATTCCTTATGTGGTAACCTGAAAAGAGGGTAAGGGAAAGGAAATGAAAAATACATATAATTTGAGCTTTTAAAAGGGTGTAATAATAAAATAAGATTTAAAATAAATTTAACATGCTAACTAATGGTGGATAGTAGATTCCTAGGACCTTTTCAACTAATTGCTTATGGAAAAGTAAATCACATTTTATTCTTACATATGCTCGTATTACTAACACCTGCAGCATTAAAACAAGCCTTTTAACAGCCTGGATCATGTAGAAGATGACCTAAAATTGTGGTGGGCTGCACATTAATGTCCTAAAAAACCAAAAGTCACCCTATTAAAAAATCACACAAGGTTTCTAACCTTGATGTTTAGAAATCTACTTCTTATACTTCAGAAACTTATTTTATTTCCCTCATCCTCTTATGATTTTTTTTTTTTTTTTTGATGGGGGGGAACTTCTTCTTTGACTCTGAGTCATGGACACTGAATACTCTGCTCTAAGTTCTGGTGACCAGGCTGCCCAACACACTGAACCCCCTACTTCCTCTCAATGTTCTCTTTCTGCCACCCCAATGCCTTTACCTGGCTTCTCTGATATTTCATTCATGGAAAGTCTGGAGCTCAAGAGAGAGATGGCTGATGGGTTCTGAAAAGGTTCTAGTCCTTTGAGGCTCCAACATTAGATATGATACCAAACACTGATGTACAGTTGACCAGCTGTGATAGGGTCATTCTCGCATCCCTGATAAGCTGAAATGGGAGGAAAAAAAGAGAAACAGCCCAGCTCAATCGCACAACTCCTCGAGCAGCATTCCTGCTAAAGTAGAACAAATCTCATAGGCACAAATCAGAGATGCCACTGATCACACCTAGATTTTGGTCAACACACAATATTTGAGCTTTGGTGGTGGTGGCTTTCAGTTTCAGCTTTGGGATTTGCCATTCCACTCTTTCCTAATAATGCATTTCTCTCTCCTCATTAAGTTAGATGGAAGGAAAAATGTGCAGAGGGGAATACTGGGTGTATCATGCATATTATCATTATCACAAGATACAACAAAAACCAAAAGGCAAAGTTTGTTTTCATCAAAATAGTCTTAGCTCAGTTTCTTCTCATAATTTTTCTTGACTGGCAAAGATTCAGGCAGGGTACCCTAATGGTAAAATTTAGAATTAAAAAAATATTTATTGATAATGTCTCTTTTAAAAATGTTTGGTAACCCCAACTAATCATCCAAAATGCAAATTGTAAACACAACAGCAGCAAAGGAGTAACAACTGGGTGTGAGTAAACAGACTATGAACAGGTGACAGACTGAGCAAGAGTGCAGGAGGGAGCAACAGAGAATGAAAGACAGGTACACAGTGTGCTACAGTGACAATTTGAGTGAATAAGTCATCACATCTGGACCACAGTGATTTCAATGCAACCATTTAGCAAACCTCTGGGCCAAATACTAAAACACAGTAGGAGGAATGGACAAGCCTTCTTTGTGAGCATGCTCAGCATGTTGGCATGGGAACAAGGAAGCACAGCAGCTCTTTAGGCATCTCACAATGGATGGCTACCATTTATAGGATGCAAAGAAATTTTCCCTCTGGTCCCTGATACAACATGTATTGTTTTTCTATGCTTTCCTTGACCCTGGAGGACTGCAGTTGCTGTTCCAAAATTGCCAAAGAAACCCCTTAACAAAATAAAGAAACCACAGTGGCAGTAACACTGGGTTTGCTGGAATGCCCCCTTCCATCTACCTTGCTTATGGTTTTCTTCTGGGCACATCCAACAGGAATGGTTAAGTTTTACCAATCCACATGATAAAGCCAGCACGAACTCAGTCCCCTGGTCACAGAGACAGACTGGGTCAGGGTGAGAGTGGGTATGCGTATTTATGTGTGGCTCTGGGGATCTGGACACCGCCCTCACTTTGTAACCTTTGCCCGGAACACTGGGGTTGCTTCCAATGGAGATCCACGGTAACTCTAGAAGTGTCATTAAATACTCAGTTCACCAAGGTTGACCACCTCCATTGTCATAGGATGATGCAGCATCTGCAGAAGCGCTGTCTGCTGCCCCCTACTGATGGGGGTGGAGTGACAGGTGCGAAGTAGGCGTGGACTTTAATATTGGGTAAATGGGTCTGAAACAAGACAGAAACGTTACTAAGAGGGAGGCCTTCAACAGAAACAGCAAGGTCGCGTTTCAGAAAAACCAGAGGGACTGAGTGGACACGAAGGCAGAACAGAGGCTGAGCATGGACAGCATGTTGAGACCTAGGTTCTACTTCATACCATCCCAGGTTATTCCAAAAGACCATATTAGCTCACATACCTTTGGCCGCTGCGTCCATAATAATAAAACTGGGGACAAAAGTCATGCTAATCTCTTAACCTGTCCCAAAGGGATTCCTGGTTGGATTCCCATAGCTGGAAGAAATTATATAAACTTAGAAATTAATTTTTTCCAAGCCATTATGGACAATGTTTCCTCTGATATCTTTAAAGACCCATTATGCTCTTTTAACTAACATGCTTCTAACATTTACTACATAAATGGTTTCTAAACTCCTACTATGTTCAAGGCATTGTGCTAGTTCTGTAAAGGGACAATGGTCAAGATAGAGATCCTGCTCTTAGGGAACTTAGGAGTCTAGACATGCACACAGATAGCTAGACTGGAAGAGTGCTAAGTGATTCTTGAGGATTCAGAGGTGGAATCCCTGGCTGGGGTGGAATCCAGCCAGGCAGGCCTAGGGACCATAGGCCACAGAAGCAACTCTGGATGACCTGTGGCTTTCCTCTTTTGGTAAAGAAGAGATATGGATGCAAGGCCTTCCCACTGCAGTTACATTCTCAGTCTTCCAGGTCTAAAGGGAGAGGTGGAACTGAGGTCAACTGGAACTTCAACTTAAATCTGCTGCTCCTTTATGCACTCCGATGCTATTAAGGCCAACACAGGTATTTTTAAAGGTTGGCTGTAAGGGCCAAATTAAGCAGAGGGCCTTTCCCACAACAGGTGTGGAGCAGATGTTCCAATAAATGTCTGTTGAGCGGAACAATCCAACACAAAGATTCATCCAGTCTTTTATAATCTCTTTGCTGGCAACCTGTCTTTCAGTGATTTGGCTATACATGAGTCTGTTATGAAGGATGGGGCAAAAAGAAAAGGTAAAAAATGGTGATCCAACCACCATTTGCTGTCTAAAAAAAAAAAAAAAGATTCCTAGCACAAGAGTTTGATATGAAAGGCTATACAAATTAAAAAATTTAAACCCCATTTAACTAAATATTTTTTCATTATTTTTTCATCCTGCTAAACTTCCATCAGGAACAATAGGAAAGAACTATCTACCCTTAGGTTTCCCTGCCATCTTTTTTTCTCTTTGTTGAAAATCCAAGTAAATACATATATCACAGGAATCTAAACCTTAGAAAAGGAAATGGAGGGGGGAAAAAAAGGAAAGAATGCTGAGAAACTAGAGCCAGAGGGCAACGCTGCCATCTTTACCCTGAGTCTCTTGATTCCAGCCCGCGTGATTTGCTGGCAGTCATAGAGTTCTATCCGCTCGAGGCTGTGACAGCTCTTCAAGTGCTCCAGGGACGCATCTGTGATTAGGGGACAGTTGTCCAGTTCAATCACCTCCAGCTGGTCATGGGCGCAGGCCCCGTTCCCCAGGTGACGAATTCCATCGTCTGTGATCAGCTCACAGTGAGACAGACTCTGCAGCCAAATAGAGCAGGGAAGGACACTGAAATATTTAATAGCATTCTTTGAATCAGAGGCCTGTGTGTAATCAGGAAAAAGAGCTTTCTGGTTTGATTCTGAAATATATCAAGCCATCGCTAGAGCCATGTGGTGAAATGAAGAATGCATATCAGAGTCGGTGGGGTTCTGCTTTCAATAATCAATGATCAACATTTCTCTGGGTGATTCTAAATACATCTTGTGAATTCCTAAAGTGACTGTGAAATAGTTTATAAACAAAATAAGACATCTCCCACAACCCTCTTGACACACAAATTATTAATTAATACTTTTCCTCTCTTACTGGGACAAGGTGGGGGGGCGCTCAAGCTTTTTCTGTAAACATTTTTTTGAAATTTGGACTAAATATTGAATACCTGATGCAGGGCATGCCCAAACAGTTTATTACCTGAAGATGATTCTTACAGCTGTAAGATGTGGTCACCTGTTAACTTTACAAGTTTTCCTTAAATCCCTGGTTCCTCCATGTGAAACACAGAACCCTTGACTGAAACATGGTTTAATGTGCCACAGAACACCAAAAATGAGCCTAGAACAGACAACCTGAATTCTTTCTCACAGTGTTACTGGGAGCAGTAGCAGAAACTCCCTCCAAGTAAAGCCTTGATTGGTTCTGTTTTATAGGAATATTTAGTCCCAGTGAGAAGGAAGCAGACTGTATTTGGGGCCATCTTATCTCTTGGATCTCTGGAAATTTAAGTATCATTCAGGCTGGAGTGTAATTCAGGCAGGAGGGAGAAAAACTGTCAGTTTTCAATCTCTAAGCATTGATAGAGAAAACATTTAACTTTTCCAGTTTCTATCTTTCTCCCTTAGACAAGTCCTCCCTTGGTCTTCTGTAAGTTGACAATTTGGAGAAATATACTTTCCCAAGACGGTAACCAGACACCAATAGAGCTCAGTTTTGAATAAATCCAATAAATATATACAATTTCCAAAGTCAAACTCACCAATACTTGAAGTCGAGGACAGTGTATAGAAAGTTGGATTAATGTGCTATCTGTTATCTGAAAGAAACATATAAGTTTATTTTAGGTGTAACTGCAAAAAACTCATGGGCCATACCACATTTGACTACACTTCCGGTCTGATATCCTGATAATTATCAAACAACAGAATCTTAAGGTTGAAATCCCATCAGCTATCAGAACCTGTTTTTTGAGAATCTATCCAGGCTAGACTTAAATTCATCTAGTCATCTTTGAACAGGTCTGTTGAAAATTGTTTTTGAAATAAACGAAAACTTGTCCCCTCATAACTTCTACCCACTGGACTTTGTTTGATCTTAGAACCATCACAGAAGTGAATCAGAAGACATTGTTCCATGAAAAAAATTAATGTAGGAACATCCTCAAGTTTTTAGATATCTGACCCATATTTTTATAAGCAATGCCACCACTCAGGACTGGTAACTGGCATGTCAGTTATTTTCCTCAAGGATGGCAGAAAGACGCTGCTGGGTTAACTACGAACATTCAATAAGGAAAAACTCCTGAGAAACAAGTCTTTCATAATTATCTTAGGATGAAAAGTAAATCAGCATTTCTTTTCAAATTTGTCTCCAATTCTGAAATTATTATTATAAATCACATAACTCCACAGGGGCTAAGAAATGGCAGGGGTAGGGGATTATAGTGGGCAAGCATGTGTGCATCACTCAGAAGGAGTGGACACCGGAAAGGACACACAGGCACATGCAAGAGACGGATGTGAACATGTTTTAGTTTAATTAGGATTAACAGGTACTAAGTAGTGTCCAGATAACAAACAGTTACCTGGAGTATATATAGTTACTGAATATATAGCTGCTATAGTTACCGAAGTATCTTTTCTTCTTTAGTTTTACCATTAAAACAATTCACTGCTCTTTTTAAAAGCTTTCATTTTGGCTGTGCACGGGCTTTCTCTAGTTTTGGTGAGCCTGGGTTACTACAGTTGCGGTGCTCGGGATTCTCACTGCAATGCCTCTCTTGCTGTGGAGCGCGGGCTTGCCTCTCTTGCTGTGGTGCTCGGGATTCTCACTGCAATGCCTCTCTTGCTGTGGAGCGCGGGCTCCGGGGCACACAGGCTTCAGCAGTTACGGCGCATGGGCTCAGTTGCCCTGTGGCATGTGGAACCTTCCTGGACCAGGGATCAAACCCATGTCCCCTGGATTGGCAGGCAGATTCGTTACCACTGGATCATCAGGGAAGTCCATCTTCTTTTCAGGAGTCCCCCTTTAAAATTTCTCCCTACCCAACTAACAAACTCAAAGCTCTTAACATTGGTAATAAAAGAAAGTGTTAATAAGGTAGTAAGTCTGCCTGCCTGAAGGACAGGGTTCCACACAGAGTTGGGTCTCTAGGGTTAATGATATATGAGGCTCCGGGTCCAATTAAGCTAAAAAGGGACAGATATCTATCAGTGTCATGGGGCTTTAATTATTTACTAGTATCATAACCCTGTTGATCTAAAGAAATATCTTATTATCTTTATGATCTGAATGCCTGATCCTGCTTTCTTTCTAATGGCAACCCTACTGATGACATGTATTTTCCTAGCACAAATTGCATGAGCACCTGTGCCTGGTATGCCTGGATGACACCTCAATAAATGGACAGCAAGCAGGCTCTATAATATGTGAGGGTAGGGAATTGAATGTTCTGACGTGCATGTATCATGTACATTTCTATTATACTGTATTTCCGAGTAAAAATCCACAATCTTACCTGAACACACTCTTCCAGGTCCATCTTTTCAAGCTCATGGCAATTCTAAAAAATACAAACAACCCAACATTATAGAAAAAACATTTAAAATATAGGAAAAAATTAAGGTCAAAAAAATAAATAGTATTAAATATACCAATGAAATCTCAAGAGCTTCAGAACTGGTGTCATTTTAATATCACTTCCTACCTTATTCCATTACTTACACTTTTTAAAAAGGCCTGTATCATAGTGAATTTCTCAATTATTCCACACTTAAAGTATCTAATATCTTAGAAGTCCAAAGGAATAAATTTCCTGAATATTCACTGAGATAATATAGAGATCCTTTCAACCAAAAATAATTTAATGAAAATGATTTCTTTGGAAGCACAGGAAGGGAATCTGTGTCTTAATCTAGTTATGCCAAGTGCTGCCCTCTGTTCCCTCCCCCATTAGTATTCCACTGAGCTGCCCTGAAAGCAAATGCCCTTCCTCGTGGTCCATTACACTGGTCAAAGATGGTATACTTTTAAATACTATTATACAGTGACTTAAAAGCCCCTTCATGTATTAATATCTTGTGAAGAATATAGAAAATCTCTTAAAATCTCTCCATTTAGATTAGGCTTACATGTTTCTTTCAACATTCATTCACCAGTTGCACACCAAATAACCAAGTAAATCTCTTTCACAAAGCACTAGGAAATGCCTGCTCAGTTTAACCTAGCATCTTATGAAAAGGTGGAAAATCAAGTCTCTTGAAGGAGTGTCATGCTCTCCAACCCATGTCTACCTTTCCAGAGCATTTGCCTGAAGCTTCAGCCCAAGAGTGCTCAGGAACACCAGCCACAGATGTATTCTCCCACATCCCATACCTCAATTTTCTGTCCCCTACATTTCCCTATGTTGCTCATTCTTCTGAAATTAAAAATCCTGAACAAAGCCTACAGAACCTGAAGAAAACACTTACCCTGGCCAGAGTGGTAAAGCCTACATCGGTTAATTGAGAACATCTTGCCACTTCTAATATTCTGTTAAAAAAACAAAGTGAAAGTCAACCCCTTGGTCCCTGAAAACTGGGTCTACTAAAAGAGCAAGAATTTAAGAAAACAACCTCCTATTCCCTAAGGTCTATGTAACACAGAATGACATTCACAGCTAAGCAAGTCTGTATACAGATCTTGCCATTCTCTTTCATGGAGTCATCAAAAAGTGGTCCTGTAAATATATTTCAGGGTGACGCAATCAGAAGAATATAATAGAAGCTTGTAGTTAATGCCAAAATGCATGATAAATGCATTAAAAAGCCTTTGTGATAGCATACTGCTTACCCCCAGAGGGCAGCCTGTTCCTAGAAAACAAAGGAAATGGAGATAAATACTCTGTTTCATCTTGCTGCTAAAGTAAATTATTCTCTTTTCCTATTTCACATGTAGGTTCACTAAGATTTAAACAGCTTTTAAAAATACGATGAAGGGATTGGTTAATCACAGGCCTGTCCCAAATAAGAAATTCCATATATATGAAAAAAAATATCCTTAAGCTTCCTGCCTCCTCCCACAGGCTTCCAGGGAGGCCCAGCAGAGAAGGAAGCTGAGCTGGCAGTCACTCTCCTATTCAGGAACTGCTGAACACAACCCTAAACACCAACCACAGGCTTGGGGAATCAAAAGTAGTAGCTCTTTTCTGTGCAAAGTCTGGTGGTGTCTGTATGATAGTACCGAAGAACACTGTTATGTTTGCTTACAAATTACTAAAAAAGTTAAAGCAAAACCATATAAAGGCCCATGGCCAGATCATTACAAAAAAGTTTTAAGAAAGTTTTTATTGGTTTACAATGATTGTTATAGGTAAGAAAAGTGGTTTTGTAGGTTTTGGAGCTAGACTGCCTGGGAGTGAACCCTTATTCCTGCCCTTACTAATTGTGCTTGAACTGTTTACTCGACCTCTTTGTGCTTTGATTTTCTCATCTATAACATAGAGGTGATAACAGTGCTTATATGGTGTTATGATGATTAAATGAATTAATATTTGTAAGTCGTTTACGGCTGACACGTTTAATATGTAAGTACAACGAAGCTTTGTTTTAAAGACCGAAAATCAATATGGGCTTGATGCCATGTGTCTGCTAACATAGCATTCTTAGTAAACATTCAGCCAATCTTGTACTCAGGTAGAGAAGAGGAGCCACAGAGAAATAAAGCTTGCTTTAAAACCATCAGTACAAAAGAGGAGTTGTTTTTTCGCTTTAAATATTCCCCGCTATGTACCTGACACATCATTACTACAATAGAATAGGTAGGCCTCTATAAATTTTATTCAGAAGGAAATTACATGAAAGCATTAATAAGAGAAAATGACTTTATTTCTTTTCTCAATGAGATAAAATGTTGGTATTTTAGTACTAGTTATATTCTAGTATGGACAGCAAGAAGTAGAAAATGAGGACTATTACCCCCAGGTTCAGGCCAATTACATGTAATCAAATGAGGTAGGAAGCAAGTAGGTGGGCATCTGAAAAGCTAGTAGTGGCCTTCTAGAGTCTACCTTAGAAATTTCAAGTTTCCAAGGAATGAGCATGAGTGGAGGCCGCTGCTCCTTTTCTCTGATTTTTTGAGATAAACAAGAAATGTTTACCTAAGCCGAGGGCAGTTCTGACCTAAAGCGTTCAGGATGGCATCTGTGATGTTGGAGCAGCCAGAGGCACAGAGGGACTGTAACTTATGGCACCCTCTGCATATAGTAATGAGACCTTCATCTGTGATTTGCTAAAAAAACAAGAGGGAAAAACCCATAGTTATCAGTAACTTAGCAGAAGATAAAGACAAAAAAAGTTACCTCTGTGAAGTAAGTGCCAAAAAGAAATAAAAGCAGATTTGATATTAATCACGTAGCAGACCTAAAAGAAAATGAACACTTTCTTCCTTCCTTCCAGTTCGTTTTGATTTAGTTTTCAAGAGAATCTGTGCTCATTGCTGGTGCAAAGGGAAGAAGCTATAATGGGGTTCTTTTAACCTAATGGGAGTAACAGGACTGGGAACAGCATGGGGTGCCTCTTGGTGTAGGTTCAATTAAATGATTTTAAAACCTAGAAAACAGATAAGAACAGCAGTATTTTAACAGTATAAACACATTTACAAGTTCAAATTGATACTAAGTTACTTTAACAACCTGTGGATGATGCTACTGCAGTCTTATATCAACCCTAGATCCATTTATTTCTAAATTTCAGTTTTATAATATAAAGACTATCCTAATTTAATAGAAACAGTTGTATCCAACACAAACTTTGTATGTTTCAAATTACTGTTTTAATTTTAAAATGAAAAAGAACACAGAAGATGTTACATTAAAAAAAAAAGATGTCATGTATAAACATCTTGTGTTGGATATGATCAACATTCTAATTTATCCCTATCTTGATAGATTCACTAATTTTGTGTAAGCCTCAGAATAAAGCTTTCCTGTCATCTCTGTTTAATCAAGCAGTGTTCTTCGGTTGTAAGGACAACTGAAACAAACAAACAAAAAACCCTCAAACTTTAAATATTCACTGCTTAAATCAGTACGCTCTCAGTATTGTAGAACACACAACTGAAAATGGATGCAAAGACAGATGCAAGATCTGTGGTAAGAATGAGTTGATAAGGCGCATATGCACAGGGAAGCACTGTGAGGGCTGTGCTGCCTTTTCTCCTTCACGCTTTAAAGTCTGTAAGGCATTACTGAGGAAAAGAGATGAAGAAAGTCGTATTACCAATACTCATGATTTTTAAAAAGAGTAAAAATCTACTAAACTTTTATGTTTTCAAATTAGTCAAGAAAAAGAGACTGCATTAAGTATATACTTTGGTCACTTCAACAGTTTCGGGCAGAAACTTCAAGAAGTCTTATGAATGCTGAGAATCATTTCATCACATTGCACAGGAATGACGGATGGAATGACTCACGCTCTAAGATCTGGGTGAAGATGAACAGTAAAATAAACACATGACGGAGCTGGTTCTTTATGCCAGAGGGTAGAGGAAAGGAAACCAAAACGGTAAATGGTAGGCATGGTATGTATGTAACATAAACATGTAATATCTGTGCATGTGTACATAAATAAAATCTGAAGATGTGTCAGTTTTTTCCTATCACTGTAAGATGACAGTTTCATGTTCACAAAAGTTGTGTAAGATCTTTCTTTCAGGCCAAATACTTTAGTTTCATAAATGAAAGTAGGCAAATTTCTGGTAGTTAGCAACTATGGGAATCAAAATATCATCTCCTTAACTCAGTCTCTAGGAGCATCTTAAACAGATCACTTTTAGCACCATTCCTGCAGTCTACGGGGTCGCACAGTCGAACACGACTGAAGCGACTTAGCAGCAGTAGCAGCTTAAGGGCTGGAAGGACAGGATGCTTAAACTGCACAAAACATGGCCCTATATGTGTCACCCTAAAATGACCACTGTGCTCTTAAGTCTCAAGTGACCAAAGAATAAACGGAAAGTATAATAACCAGAGGTTTAGCAAAAACAAGGAAAACCCTAACTTTTTTCACTGCAATGAGAGGCTATTACTCCAAAGTAACACACATATGTAATTTTTAAGGCAAGAGAGGAAAGTTAAAGGTGTTCCGTCACTGTTCTAGGATCCTGACTAGTTTCAGTTAATTCTACGAGCAAAATCCAAAATCAAAATCTTTTTTGTGATAGACACAAAAAAGTTGATAGTCTAAATAAACAAATCAAATGTAAACTATAAATACTAATTGAGAATAATTTAAAGGGTATACTTTGCTTGTCATCTACTTATATCAGTGGTCCCCAATAGTCATGACTGATAGATCTTAAATTGATGTGACTGCAATTAATTTACCAAAAATATTTTAAAGACCAAAGTTTATGAATAATTTACTTCTAAAAGGTAAGTTTTCCTAAGTAGAAGAGAAAGGGGTGGGGTTATACTTGAGCTTACTTGGAATTCTGTATAAGCTACTCTCTATCTCATCTACGTCAAAGGCCCTAGGAAAAAAGCATGATGTTTACTTGAATCCTCAGGGATGAAGTGGACAAACTACTCGTCATTATGACTGAAACTCTTAACATTACTGAAATGAATTACTAGCACAAAAGAGCGGTTGGAAGGACTGCTTACTAAGCAAGTCTGCAAGTTCAAAGTCACCAGTTCAGGACAGTGTGCACCTATGTACTTGAGAGCTTCATCTTCTAGCTAGAAAAATTAAAGAGAGAGAGAAAAAACTATTACTGATATTGTTTAGTATTTTAAAACTTTAAACTCTTAAAGGTTTAAGAGTGTACATACACACACAGAGTGTACACATTCATCAATACATTTTAAATGTAGCTAACCAAGTTTCAAATGATCATATAAAAGTGCAATTCATATGATTAGTACAGTTATTAGTCTTTGTCATCAGTTTGGGCCACATTAATTTCATATCACCAAACCAAGGGAAAGATAAACACTGCCTCGTGTTCATGGATATTTCTTCTGATAAATTAAATATGCTTCACAGAATTCTCTGGAAGGATTTTGAAACTAAAGTAACTTTCACATTTCTACACTCCATGTAAAGTTCCTTAACAAACTTTTGGGAGCAGGAGCTGAGAAAGGAATCTGCAGTTTATCTACTGCTGGAAGAGCACTGCTATGAGTACAGTGCTGAGACCAGATGGCAAGTAACTTGACTATAATGATGCATCCCAATCAATATTTTTCAGGGTTCCATAAATAACCAGAAGTTCAAGCTGTTGTTTTAAGGCAGTCATACTTTCGAAGCTCTGTTTGAAACAAAGGGAAATCCTCCCATTATGGTGAAAGAATGAGGGCATTAAAACAGAAACCAAGGCATGGTTTTAGCAACCATTAATTTAAAAAAGGGGGAATAAGAGCATAGCCCTACTTTGTCAGTCACTTCTAAACCCACTCTTGATCATTTCCTTCCACATGTTGTTACCATGTCAATTCCTTTTTTCCCCCCACTGTAAAACACTGAGATATTAAAAATTTTAATGACAAAATATGTTGGATTTGTGATGTGACTGGCAGAAAATAAGCATCAACACTATAAAATGTAGGTTGCTATAAACTCTGCACATCCAGCTCAAGGTCTCAGGAAGTTGACAACCTAGCATGTTTTCTTTTCAGATTAAATTACATGAAACCTTTCTTGCCAACAGCACCTGTTCTATATGATTTTGTCTCCTCATCTTTGCCTCTCCTCAAAAATTTTATCTTTGGTCAGGTGTTAATTCTTCTCCTTTTTTGGGGGCCGGGATGGGGGTGTGGGAAGGCCATGCTGCATGGCATGCATGATCTTAGTTCCTCAACCAGTGACTGAACCCATGCACCCTGGAGTGGAAGCGTGGCGTCCAAGGAATTCCCTCTTCTACTTTTTCACTCTAGGGAAAATACTTTAATTTTTGGTAAGCATGGGTTTTTGGTTAGTAACACACAACTACGTATCTCTCTAGCCAACATTTTGGGCTGCCCACCAAGCTCATGGCGCCTCTATCAATCTAAAATTAAGACAGGGAGTTATTATTACCTGTGTGCAGCCTTTTAAGAATAAGGCTTTAAGACCTCCACAGCCTCTCACTAGAGCTTGGATACCATCCTTGGTTACTTGGTCACACCAGGAAATGTTTAATTGCTCCAACAGTGGACATCCCTCACTTAGGAATAAAACAAAATGAAACAAACATGACTAAATCCAACTCTAAAGGCACCAATGTCTCATTTTATTGGTTATTCCATAACAACAAAAGGCACATTTATCAATGCTTGCGGTGTTCACGTGGGAGACACCACGAGGAGGACTAGCTCAAATCTACCTTAACAAGCTCAAGCACAATGCTGTTTTTCAGATATATTAAATTTTATGGAGCTTTATACTTTTCAAAATATATTCTTTCTGCACTTATCACAACTTTAACAGTCTCAGACAAGAAATGGAAATTAAGTGATTCATTCATTCAAGTTAACAGAGTAATTAATGAAGAATGAGATTCAATCTCAAATTTTTCTATCAAACAATTCAAGCACTTATAAAAGCATTAGTAATGAGGACACGGAAAATTTTCTTTTAAAAATTACAAAGGATCTGCAAAAATTTTCTTTTCTGGGACATATATAGGGTATATTTTACACAGGCTGAATTTAGGATATATGATATTAGATCTCTGCCTTCTATCAAATACTATTTCATTTTTTGATTTCACATTTAAACTATAGAAGAATCCCAAGCTTTAGGGCATTCTTTGGAAAATACTGCTTAGTTTTATAAATTAAAGCCAGGGATCTTGGTTCAAGTTCATTCTTCAGCATTAATAGTGTTACTTCAGGCAGTCACCTCACGAAGTCTGCCAAAGCCTCTCTTAGACCAAGATTAGCAATAGTCCTTCTATGTTCTCCTCAAATTGATGCATTCATTCTTACCCTGACACTTATTCCTCTGTAATAAAACATACTTGTGTCTTTTTTCTTCTTATAGACTCTGAGAAACTTAAGGGTAACTTATTCAGTTACCTCCCATGGTTGAATCACAATAACTGGGATTCAGAAGTGTTTTAGATTTTATCTGGAAAGTGTCTACCTCACAAGCTTTTCAAATAAATGAGCTCGTTTACATGAAGTGCTATAAACTATGAACACTGTTATACTACCTTATTTACTATACCAACCAGCCTTAGATATATGTGTTCTTAAGTATAGAAGGAGCCACATTTTCATATTACTTACACTCTACTTAACTAAATTTAATTTCTTCTTTTAATAGTTTAATTCTTATTATTCATAATGTAACTAATTCATGGGACCATAATCATTTATAAAAGGCTGATAAAAAAGTAAAAGTGCAAAGAGAATGGGCACTTCACCCTCCTTTTAAGAAATATCTTTTTGTAATGCAGTTTTAAAAATTACAATCACATTAAAACAATGAAAACCTACTGAGTGCTTACTACATACAGAATCCTGTGCTAAGCACTTCATTCATGTACAAACTACTATTCTGTTCAGAAATCCTAGTTACTGCTAGTCATTTCATCTGAATTTGTTCTATAATTTGGGCAAGTGGTAAAACAAAGGGTCAATTCTGAACCACAGTACATATCTATAAAACAAAAAGTTTCTTTCAATTCCAACTTAAATAAATAACTATTTGTTCTGATTATTGGACATTCTTGTTATAAGAAATTTACCTCAGAGCTTTTAGAGACATGTTTGTTATTGATGTACAGGAAGCCAAGTCAAGGTGCCTGAGTTTGGAACAAAACTTGCTAAGGCTAGTACATGTACTGAAAAAGGAGAAAATAATAAACAAATATGAACACAGTCTACTAAGCATATAATAATATTATACATAATTTTCAATAAACAAATAAGAACACATCTTTAGAATTTCATAAATGATTCTCAAATGTTACAAAAACTATAAAATTTCCATACCCCAAATATTAATAAAAAGTAGTTATAAATCCAGGGATCTTTAACGTTGAGGAAGAGGTAGGTTCTCAAAGGATAAAAAAAGTTGTGCTGTGTATAAGAATTTGCACAGGGGGAAGATCGTTCTTGATTCCCATTTGGAAACACTGATAGCTATTCACAGTGACTACATTTGTGCTGGTAAAAGATTTACAGGCATTTTGTAAATTCACAACACCAAAAAGCTAGCTAGAACATGCTAGCAAGTTGTGATACATGAAAACCAAAAGCTGTGTCTGCTCTTTCACTTAAATCTCCTTCTGTTCACGATAACCTTGTGCATGGCATTAACAAAATAATCAGAGTTTTGCAAGGTATACTGAGGATGGACCAGTGTTAGGTTGAAAGAAACTAAGTTATGTAATATTACTGCCTGCTTTCCTTTATGAATTTGTTAAAAGCTCTTTTCTCACAGTGGTCAAGTTCCTCATTTAAACTTTTTTTTCAGGTATGGAAAATCTCGAATATACTCTCAAGACTAACAGAGAATGCACATATACCATCATTAAACTCTGACATTTATCAATATTCTACTATTGCTATTTCATCTACTTCCTTCCTTTTTTTCCCTTGTTCCAATCTTTTAGAGGAAATCCAAGACATATTATTTCACCATATATTTCACCAAATATTTCAGACATATTTCTAACATATAAGGATTTTAATTCCTTAGTGTCTGACACCCAGTCCCAGTCTGTGTTCAACTTTTCCCAAATGTATCATAAATGCCTTTGTCAAACTTCCTCTTGTGGTTTTCTTCTGCAGTTTAGTAATGAACACTCTTTCTTGAACACAGCCAATCATCTCTTTCCTTGGTGAAACGTCTATCTAAGTGCTTAGGGCTTTTCTTACCAGTTGATTAATTTTCTTTTTTTGGGGCCACACTGTGTGGCATGTGGGATCTTTGTTCCCTGACCAAAGATCAAATCTGTGCCCCATGCAATGGATGTGCAGAGTCTTGACCACTGGACCACCAGGGAAGTCCCAGGCCTATTTTTAATTGGATTGCCTTGTTATTATTGACTGTAAGAATGTTCTCTGTATCAGTTCAGTTCAGTTCAGTTGCTCAGTGTCCGACTCTTTGTGATCCCATGGATGCAGCATGCCAGGCCTCCCTGTCCATCACCAACTCCCAGAGCTTACTCAAACTCATGTGCACTGAGTGAGTGATGCCATCCAACCATCTCATCCTCTGTCGTTCCCTTCTCCTCCTGCCCTCAATCTTTCCCAGCATCAGGGTCTTTTCAAATGTGTCACTTCTTCACATCAGATGGCCAAAGTATTGGAGTTTCAGCATCAGCATCAGTCCTTCCAATGAACACCCAGCACTGATCTCCTTTAGGATGGACTGGTTGGATCTCCTTGCAGTCCAAAGGACTCTCAAGAGTCTTCTCCAACGCCACAGTTCAAAAGCATCAATTCTTCAGTGCTCAGCTTTCTTTATAGTCCCAACTCTCACATCCATCCATACATGACTAGTGGAAAAACCATAGCCTTGACTAGACAGACCTTTGTTGGCAAAGTAATATCTCTGCTTTTTAATTTGCTGTCTAGGTTGGTCATAACTTTTCTCCCAAGGAGTAAGCATCTTTTAATTTCATGGCTGCAGTCACCATATGCAGTGATTTTGGAGCCCCCAAAAATAGTCTGCCACTGTTTCCACTGTTTCCCCAACTATTTGCCATGAAGTGATGGGACCAGGTGCCATGATCTTAGTTTTCTGAATGTTGAGCTTTAAGCCAACTTTTTCACTCTCCTCTTTCACTTTATCAAGAGGCTCTTTAGTTCTTCTTCGCTTTTTGCCATAAGGGTGGTGTCATCTGCTATCTGAGGTTATTGATATTTCTCCCAGCAATCTTGATTCCAGCTTGTGCTTCATCCAGCCCAGTGTTTCTCATGATGTACTCTGCATATAAGTGAAATAAGAAGGGTGACAATATACAGCCTTGACATACTCCTTTCCCGGTTTGAAACCAGTCTGCTGTTTCACGTCCAGTTCTAACTGTTGCTTCCTGACCTGCATACAGGTTTCTCAAGAGGCAGGTCAGGTTATCTGGTATTCCCATCTCTTTCAGAATTTTCCACAGTTTGCAGTGACCCACACAGTCATAGGCTTTGGCATAGTCAATAAAGCAGAAATAGATGTTTTTTTTGGAATTCTCTTGCTTTTTTGATAACCCAACGGATCTCTGGTTCCTCTGCCTTTTCTAAATCCAGCTTGAACATCTGGAAGTTTACGGTTCATGTACTGTTGAAACCTGGCTTGGAGAATTTTGAGCATTACTTTACCCGTGTGTGAGGTGAGTGCAATTGTGTGGTAGTTTGAGCATTCTTTGGCACTGCCTCTCTTTGGGGCTGGAAATGAAAACTGACCTTTTCCAGTCCTGTGGTCACTGCTGAGTTTTCCAGATTTGCTGGCATATTGAGTGCAGCACTTTCACAGCATCATCTTCTGGGATTTGAAATAGCTCAACTGGAATCCCATCACTTCCACTAGCTTTGTTCGTAGTGATGCCTCCTAAGGCCCACCTGACTTCACATTCCAGGATGTCTGGCTCTAGGTGAGTGATCATATCATCGTGATTATCTGGGTCATGAAGATCTTTTTTGTATAGTTCTTCTGTGTATTCTTGCCACCTCTTCTTAGTATCTTCTGCTTTCTCTATATATTCTTGATATATAATTTAATGGTTTTCAGTGTAGAAATCTGGTATTTCTTATTCTCAGTAGGTTTTTCATGGAAGCTTTTGATCATATTAAGGAAACTCCTTTCTATTCTTTGTTGTTTTTTTTCTGGTGGTGCCACTCAACTTGCAGGATCTTAGTTCCCCAATGAGGGAATGAACCTGCGCCCCAGCAGTGAAAGTACTGAGTCCTAACCATTTGAACCACCAGGAGATTCCCTGCTGAAAACTTTTATCATAAATGAGTGTAAAGAGTTTGTTATCTGCTTTTACTGCATCTAATGAAACATTAGTTAGTTCTACTATTGCATAGCAAATTACCTTAAAACTGAGCAGCTTAAAATAATGATTATTTATTATCTCAGTTTTCATGAGTCAGTAATATACGTGCACAGGCAGCACAGCAGGGTGACTTGGACTCAGGATCTCTCACAAGGCTACCATCAAGGTATACTAGCCACAGCTGGAATCATCTCAAAGGTAGCTCGATACTGATTCCCTTCCAAACTCATTTAGGTTAAGTGGAGGTTGGCAGACTTAAGATGACCCAATTCCAAGCTTCCCCATTTGGTTTTTGATAGAATTCAAGTTCTTGCTGGCTGATGGCCAGAGACCTCAGTTTCTTGCCACATGGGCCTCTCCACAGAGCTACTCACAAGAGGGCAGAATGCTTCCAGAGCTGGAGAAGAAAGTAGAGCAAGATAGAAGACACAGTCTTTTTGGAACCTAATCTCCAAAGTGATACCCAATCTCTTTTGCAGTACTCTATTGTTAGAAAATGAGACACTATGTCCCGTGTACACTCAAGGGGAGAAGATTACACAAAAGTGCAAACAGGAAGAGGCAGTGATTATTTGGGGACCAGTTTAGAAGCTGCCCATCACAATGAAAATGATCCTGTGGTTTTTGTCCTTTTAAATCTCAGCAGCTGCTTATTTTTGTATGTCCAGGAAGTCAAGAATGGTTTTGGCATTTTTAAATGGTTGAAAGAAAGTCAAAAGAAGATACTATTTTGTGACATGTGACATTAAACTATGTCTCAGCAACATGCGATAAAGTTTTGTTGGAGCAGAGCCATGTTCATTTGTTAATGTACTATCTGTGGCCACTTTGTAAAACACTGGCAGAGTTGACACTGACAGAGACTACAAGGCCAACAAAGCCTAAAATATTTCCTTATCCAGCCCTATACAGAAAAGTTTGTTGTTCTCTGCTTTATTCTAATTATTATGGAAAATTACATTAATTGATTTTCAGATGTTAAACCACACGTATTTCTGGGATAAATCCCACTTAGATAAGACCCAACCCTTTTATATGTTGCTGGATTCAGTTTGCTAATATTTTGTTAAGTATTTCTCCATCTGTGTCTGAGGAATATAGTAGACTTCCTTTTACTGTGATGTTTTTGCTTGGCTTTGGTATTAGAAAAATACTGGCCACATAGGACAAGTTATGAATTATTTCCTCTTATACTTTATGAGTGAGTTTGAGTATTAGTATTCTTCCTTCTTTTGATGGACTCACCAGTGAAGTCATATGGGCCTGCGCTTTTTTTTTTTTTTGGGACAATTTTGAATTATTGTATTTACTTCTATAGATTTATTCAGACTGTTAATCTGTACCTTCCCAGGAGTTGGTCCATCTCACCTAGGTTGTCTGATTAAATTTATTTATATTACCTGACAAACATTTCATCTTATCTGCTTTTGACAATTTGAGTCTACCCTCTTATTTTCTTAGTCTAGGTTTATCAATTAAAAAAACTTTTTTCAATGATTATTTATTTTGTTACTGTTTTTGTTTCCTGTTTCACTGATATCCATTCTAATCTTTATTTTTTCCTTCTGCTTGCTTTGGGCTTTGCTCTTCTTTTTGCTAAGTTTTAAAAAACTTTATGTATTTATTTTTGGCTGTGATGGGTCTTTGTTGCTGCACGTGGGCTTCCTTTAACTGGGCAAGCAGGGGCTACTCTTCGCTGTGGTGTGCCGGCTTCTCACTGCTGTGGTGTCCCTTGTGGAGTATGGGCTCTAGCGTGAGCAGGCTTCAGTAGTCGCAGCGCACGGGCTTAGTTGGTCTGCGGTAGGTGGAATCTTCACGGACCAGGGATCAAACCCTCATCCCTTGCATTGGCAGGCAGATTCTTAACCAGTGGATCACCAGGGAAGTCCTTTTCTAATTTCTCAATGTTGAAGGCTGTTACTGATAAGAGCTTTCTCTCTTTCCTCTTTTGTGACACAGGATTGCAGAGCTGTATTACTATCTTGGCCACATCACATTAATGTTGGTAGCTTTTTATTTTCATTCAGTTCAAAATTACATAGAAGCATGATGCTGAATTTCCAAAGATTCTGTTGAGAATCTCTAGTTTAATTTTCTAGTTCTGGTCAAAGAATATATTTTGAATGATTTTAATCTTCTTAAATTAAGACTTATTTAGTAGCCCAATCTCTGCTCTATCCTAGAGAATGTTCCAAGTATGTATCTAAAGAACGTTGATTCTGTAATCATTGGGTGGATTGTTCTATCTGCACAGTATGCATTTTTCCATCTGTTTACTTTCAACCTATTTGTGTATTTCAACCTAAAGCTGTCTCTTACAGACAGCACAAGCTGGGTCTTGTTTTTTAATCCATACTGACAATTTGTCTTCTGGGTGAAGTGTTCAGTCTGTCCACATTTAATAAAAATTGTTGGTTTTTTAATCTTTTTTTTTTTTTTTTTTTTTTGTGGAGGGGTGGAAATATGCTGCATGGCATGTAGAATCTCAGCTCCCTGACCAGGGATGCCATCAGCAACCCCTGCATTGAAAGCATGGAGTCTTAGTCACTGGACAACCAAGGAAGTCCCAGTAAAATTATTGCATTTTCTCTCCCATTCTTTTTCTGTTTGTTTCATGCTTTCCTTAAGTTTGTTTTTCTGTCTCTCCTTTACTGTTTTCTTGTATCAGGTGTACTGTTTCAATTCCTCTGTTGATTTTTTTACCTTTTCCCTGAGTTATTTTCTTATAGTTTGCTCATAGAATACAATATGTATCTTAATTTACCACAATGTATTTCAGAACAGTAACTTAATTCTCACAAAAACATAAGCATTTTACTCCAATACGTAATGGTTCTCTTCTCTCTTTGTGCTATTATTTTCGCATGTTCTAACATATTTTATATATTACTCCTATAAATATCATAGACCTATCAATACTGTTGCTGTTCAGTTGCTCAGTCATGTCTGACTCTTTGTGACCCCATGAACTGCAGCATGTCAGGCTTACCTGTCATTCACCGTCTCCCAGAGCTTGCTCAAACTCATGTTCATTGAGTTGGTGATACCATCCAACCATCTCATCCTCTGTCGTCCCCTTCTCCTCCTGCCTTCAATCTTTCCCAGCATCAGGGTCTTTTCTAATGAGTCAGCTCTTCACATCAGGTGGCCAAAGTACTGGAGCTTCAACTTCAGCATCAGTCCTTCCAATGAATATTCAGGACTGATTTTCTTTAGGATTGACAGGTTTGACCTCCTTGCAGTCCAAGGGACTCTCAAGAGTCTTCTCCAACACCACAGTTCAAAAGCATCAATTCTTGGGTGCTCAGCCTTCTTTATGGTTGCCTTATTTAAGTTCTGGCAATTCTTCTTCAGTTCAGTTTCCCAGCAATTGTTCTTTCCGTTTTGGTTTTTCTTTGCCCAGCTTTGTGGGGTCTCAATATGTGCATATATAGTTTACTATTCAGCCAAATTTATGAAGATTTCTGTAGTCTTTTTTTGAGTAGCTTCCCTCTTTCCAGACACCTATTTGGTCATCCTGGTCTCCCAGAACTTTGATCTTTCTCTTCAAATCAGACAGAACTTTGTGCCCTGCTTGCATTCCTTCTTCTGTACCATTATCTCAAAAATGCCACCAAGCAGAAAGCCACGACAATCATAAGGCTCACCTCATTTGTTTCTCAGTTCTGCTCTGCATGTTGTCCAACATTTCAGACTGCTTGCTTTCTATGTTTTGTACAGTTTTAGAGCTGTTTATAGCAGGAGGGCAGTGACTGTTGTTATCAGAAACAGAGGTCTCCACTCTTGATTTTTAAAGTCTGTATCTTTTTTCTTTTAAACTATATTTAATATACTGCTAAAGTCACTAGAACATGCAAAATTCTGAACATTAACCTGTGGTTGATGATTTTAAGATATTTAGATTTATGAATTTAATGTGTTTATGTTAAAAGCTTTTGTTTTTCAGAAATGCTTATTTTAGTAATGCATGTTGGGACTTCCCTGGTGGAGCAGTAGATAAGAATCCTCCTGCCAATGCGGAGGACACGAGTTCCATCCCTGGCCTGAGAAGATCCCACATGTTGCAGAGCTACTAAACTCGTGTGCCACAACCAGTGAGCCTTCACTCCAGAGCCCTCAAGCCTGCATGCTGCAACTACTGAAGCCCGTGCCCAGAGCCTGTGCTCTGCAACGAGAGGCCACCACAATGAGAAATCCCCACACCATAACAAAGAGTATCCCCCACTTGCCACAACTAGAGAAAGGCTGCTCAAAAGCGACGAAGACTCAGTGTAAAAAAAGAAATGCATATTTACACTGTTAAGGAATTTTTCACAAAAAGATAAAATGAATAAGATAAAAGAGTGGGGGTATAGAGAAAACAAAACTAGCAATATTACTAAGTAATATCAAGTAACTTAAATTTTATTTTAAATTTTGAGGCAGAATTTGAGCCAAATTCCAAAATAAGCTTTTTGTTCCATTTCTAACTTCTAAAGTCGCTTTCTCTTTCTTGAAACATCATTTCTCTATGAAACCAAAATGAAATTTACTAAATATATTTAGCAGCCTGCGTTAAAAGCTAGTACAGGCAGGACATAATGGGCTATGACTTACCCTTCTAAAATATAAAATACTTACGCATCTGTAGTCTTTGTACACCCATTGAGATTCAGCACTTCAATGTTCCTACAGTTTTGTGCAAAGGTTCTTTACAGGAAAGAACAAAGTAAAGAGTCTGAGGCAAAATGTGCACAATTCTCAGCATTAAAAAAATAATAGAAGATACAAAACGGCAAACCTGGATATTAGTACAAAAAGTCATTAAGTTACGAATAAATTAATTTTCAACCATAAACTTTTAAACATCAATCTTTTTGTCAACCAAAGTTAAAATTATCCAAGCTTGAATTACACAAACAAACTTTACTCAAGGCTCCAAATGAACCATTTATAATAAGGGGAAGCTGGTTTTTGGGGGGGAGCATATGTTCTTGTTTTATTCCCAAAACCATACATCCCACTACTGGATATTGGTATGATAAGCAATGAATGTGTATCTGGGTTCAGAACAGCTTAAGAATATGAAAACTATCCCAGCGTTTTCTGGGTGAGATGCTGCTGTGTCTCATGTTGTTCTTTACTTCAATCAGTAAGATCAGTTAATGGGTAGTTATGTTTTTACCTTAAAGCATTGTCTCCTACTCCAAGACACCCACGAAGACTTAACTTTCGTAAAAAGCCCCCACACCTTTTTGAAATATTCTCCACTACCCGGCCCTGTAAAAAAGAGAAGATAGGTATACAAAAAGATAAGCCACCACATCTTGAAAAGAACATATTCTCATTATTAAAATGCTTCTAACTCGTTTAAACAACCTAATTAAATCAAATCAGCTTTCTTAGTCTATATAAAATATGCCTAAACTCTACATTGTTATTTATTTTGTTCATCTTTAAGATACTTTGTATTTGAGGAAATGGTGCTCTGTAGTTCTCTTATGTCACTGTATTATTGTTTCGGTACATTTACTATAGCACTCTAAATACAGCAGAGATTCAATGAACACTTAACAAAAGCTTGCTGAATGATTTTGTGGGTTATGTTGCTTTACACATTTACATCCATGAAAATAAAGAGAATTGGGAAAAACAAAAATCCACCATGTTGATGATACTTTCTGAAGATAATGGAAAGTTCATGTAAGGTTTCTTAAACTTCTTACATGAATCCTCAAGACAACTAAGCTCCATTAGTATGCTAAAAACAAAAACAAAAACCCAACCCAGTTGAAAAAAATCTAAACCTAAATCTTTCTTAATCCTTGTAACACAGTGAGGAAGCTATGATTTGCACTCTCCAGATGAGAGAACCAAGGACCACAGAGTTAAAATTCAGGTTAAAATAATATAAGCTTAAGCCATTCTCCATTTGAGAAAACAGGCAATACTAAGGCTGAAATATGAGGGAGAAATGAGAAGGGAAAAAAAAAATCTCTCCACAGCAAAAGTAATCCAATACATTTTTCTGGAGAATGAAAGAAAAACTTATCTGTAGGCTCTCCTAGAACCCAAAATGCTCATCAAGAAGAATTTATGCAAATATTATGCCTCAGTAAGTTCTTAACTCCACTTATTTTTCCATAAACGGATATAAAAAGGCTTCCTAAAAAGAGCAAACACAGGTCCATATTTCTACAACAAAAATAAAAACAAAAACTTAGTAATAAATAATTTACTATTATTTCAGTAAAATAATTTTGCTTATTCTCAAAAGCTGATCAAGTTCTTGGGGAACACTGCAGGCTCTCATGAAATTCGGATGCACTGAAATGAATGGTTTCTCTCTCCAGGGAAAGGAGATTTATATAGCTGAGGCTAATTCGTTCCATGCTGTAATTACATTCTAACAAGAGAAATGGGGCCACACACCACATAATTATACCTCAATATCCCTCTGGAAATCAAACAGGTCAATTCGCTGCCAGTTACTGCCATCCAAAGCTAGAACATTCCAGGCCTGTTTTGAAGAAAAAGACACAAAATGAGCAGAAGCTGAAATGAAGGGAAAAAGCCAGCCAAGTCCAAGTTCAAAAATCAACCTAATGATTGAAATTGTCCAAAAAAATGTCTCAGCACACCCATCATTAACTCCCAAAAGGTGAGTCTCATTTCTGATTCATGTTTTATTCTCTAAGTAGATTATCTCATAAATGAGTGGGTACAGAAATTAGCAGCTGTGAAAGATCTTACATTAGGGGGCTGGGGAAAGGACAGGTTGTAATAAGTACCACAGTCAGAGACTGTTTTCTAACTGGAATTTCTCATTTCAAAATGAGACGATCCAACTGGTGAAAAGCAAGTCTGTTACTCTAGGAACAAGGTGAGGAAGAAACCAAAAAAAGAAGATGGACTCTGAATGTACTGTTTTCAATACATATACCATGTTTGATAAAAATATCCTAATCCATAGCATCACTTGTTTGGATCTGAAACTGTGATCTGGGATTTACAAAAGACACTATCATTTCTCTGTATATGTGACAGAGACTTTAATGCTTTCCTCATTACCAATTAGCTCACTCAGGCATGTTTTCCAATTGGTTATCTTTCCTTTCAACTCAGTTCAATGGTAATACATTTCTTTAATTAGCTAAAGAGAGGCAAGAAAGCTTTTCAACTTTTCAGGATAAGGTGAAAAATGACTCCACAGTGTTAACTTGCTATGGATCATTCTGCATTGTATTTTAATCAGAAAGCCTTTAAAAGTTTTCCTTATTAAATTTAAAGTGTATGCAAAGTCTTAATCCTGTTAATTCATAAACTGAGAATATCATCTCCTTTTACAACAATTCAAAACACAGATTCGAAACACTAAAATTGTAAAAAGGAAACTGCAGGCACACTTTTAAGTCCCAGGAAACTGTCATACAACCAGCAAGACATATGCCAGGGGTACAGGAGAAAATAAAGTCATTATTCTAGAAATGTTTAAGGTTCTCTTAGGATTTCAATGTTACGTCTCATTTTGTGGCTTCATATTTTTCTAATTTTTTTTTCCTCCTTTTTTCTTTTAAAACATTTTATTTATCTTTCATTAGCTGTGCCGGGTGTTCATTGCTGTGTGGGCTTTTCCCTAGTTGCTGCAAGCGGGGGCTACTTTTAAGTTGCAGTGTGCGGGCTTCTCATCGTGGTGGCTTCTCCTGTTGCTGAGTACAGGCTCCAGGGCATACAGAATTCAACAGTTGTGCTTCCCGGGCTCCAGAGCACAGGCTCAGCAGTTGTGGTGCACAGGCTTAGTTGTTCTGTGGCATGTGGGATCTTCCTGGATCAGGGATCAAACCCATGTCTCCTGCACTGGCAGGCGGATTCTTTATCACTGATCCACGAGGGACGCCCCCAATGGGTTCTTAAATGGCTCCATGGAAGACAAGAACTTGTAAAGATCATGTGTTCACTAGATTCATAGGCTAAATATACCTCTGGTTTGGCTGGATATTTCTCATTTCCTCACACTACTTTTTCCAGCAAGCAGGAAACATGCTAAACTGAGACTAAAATTAGGAATGACAGGTTTCTCTCCAGAGTTTTTTTTTAAAGCACATTAACAAAATACTTCAAGTGCGGAGAGTAACAGGCTAACTACTTATGAACCAACTGTACAGATTTAACAAAGACTGGCATTGTGCTTCCTTTTAAGTTAAAGCACATTAAGAAGGAAGAAGAACCTGAACATGAAAACGACAACTAAAACTCACTCAAATCAACACTCTTGAGATGAGACTCTGCTACTGAACAGGTTTAGACACCAGTATGGGCATTTTGTTTCTCAGTGATGACCTCAGCTTCAAATGTAGACAGAAAAGAAACCCCAACTCATTTGTACCAGCTATGACTACAGTAACGACTCAGGCACCAGGAACAGAAATGTCATGAATAGAAATAATCAAAACATGACCGCCTGTTTCCTAAACAGCTGATACAGTTTCAGTATGGCTTTTAGGATGTAGAAATTATATTAAAGTTAGCAAGATAACGTGAATTTTCTATATGCTAAGTTTAGTGCTTTTTTTTTTTTTCATGAGGAAATCGGTGTTGGAAACTTGAAGGAAAACCTGTCTTTACAAAGATAAATACTCTGATATAACCAACCATATTACATATTCAGCACCTACAACTATACCTGGCACATAGTAGGTTCTCAGTAAATATTTGTTGAACAATCAAAAAGCCATTGTCTATTTTATAAAAAGGTGGTAAATATATGTATTCACTCATTTTATTAATTATTATATATCTATATTACAAAAGAGACTAGGAATGGTTCATAATGTAATTTTCCCACAACAGAGATTCTATTCTTAGTATTAGCGGCAACAATAGGATTATGATATTTGGCTGTTTTGTCACAGTAATGTCAGTTGTCAAAAGTTTGTAAGTAAGAGTAATGCAGAAACTGACTTTGAGAAAGGAATTTGGTTTGTGCTATAATTTCTTAAAAATTAAATTCTAGTTATAACCTTTTGAGAAAAAAATACCAGGAGATGCCATGGGTGCAACAACATCCTTGGAAACATAACACACAACTACCATCTGAAGTAAATGGTTCGTCCGCTACAGAAGCTGATTATCATTAATGTCAGCAAGGAATCCTCTTCTAATCATGTCAGCCACTCTTACCCTGGAGACCTGAGCACAGCGACACAAGGTAACAACATCCAGAAAAGAAAATATCCTAAAAAGAGATGGAGAAAAACTTTACTATACATTATATGACAAAGGAGTTTCTCTTGATTTTTGCCTATAAATAATTGGCTGTTAACACATGCAGGAAAAGACAGAAGTCCTTTAAATAATCACACAAAAAGCTGAAGCAATTTATACTACCCATATAAAACATACGGGGAAAAAGTCATCTTTTACCTGATAATGTTATGTGTAAGTACAAGTTCAATCATTCACATCAAGGGATGATAAAATATTTCCAATACATTTTTTTAAAGTAAAAAATCCACACTATGATTATCAAAAGAAAGAGGCTAGGGGAGGGTTATCTTTATAAAGAATTTTACAGTTATGAAGGGAAAAAAATAAAATATTGGCAACACCTAAAAACTAGCAACTATAAAATGTTAAATTTCTATGTATTTAATTCCAATTTGGGAAATTGTAAAACTCATTTAACACATCAATGTCAGGAAACACCACCTAAATTTTTTCTTAGACAGTTTAGTAGTATTGTAGAGACTGTCTTAGAGAGTTTAATATTATTGAAGCATTACTTGAAATAATTAACTTGCCTAAAGAACGATAACTCTCTATACCATAAGCCACCCATAAAAACAGGTCAGAGCATTCTGGCAATAAAGTGAATGGGTCACTTGAGCTTCAAGGTCTCCTTACTCATGAATACCTTTAAAGGGCATTTTGATCTCAATAACAAGCGAAGCTCTTCTGCACGTGGCAAAAGGTACAATATAGCATGTACTTTATAACCTGCGGCGGATTCATTTTGATATATGGCAAAACCAATACAATATTGTAAAGTTAAAAAATAAAATAAAATAAAAATAAATAAAGATGATATTCCTTGAAATAGCTGGAGATACTGGAGTGTTACAAAATGGAAGTCAAGAAGCATCTATCTGGAGATGAAGGCTACACTTTCTATTCCAAGTTACTGTAACAGAACAAACTATTTGGTGATTAGAGGCTGTCAATCACATTTTAGAACTTGGAATAAACTGAGTTAATAATTACATCAGACAGAAAAGTTATGTATATTCTGTAAATAAAGTTTTTTAAAACTATTTTTAAGTTTAGGTAATATACATAACATGAAACTTACCAGTTAACCACTTTTAAATGTACAGTTCAATGGTATGAAGTATATTCACACTGCTGCACAACCACCACCACCACCAGCCATCTCAACAACTTTCTCATTTTCCCAAACTGAAACTCTATACACAGTGAACAGTGACTCCTCACTTCCCTTTCCCCAGCTCCTGACAACCACCACTCTGCTTTGTTTCTCTATGAATTTAACTACTCCACATACTTCATATGAGTGGAATCATATAGTATCTGCCTTTTTGTTACAGGCTTCTTATTTCATGTCTTCAAGGTTCACCCATGCTGTTGAACGTATCTGAACTACCTTTTTAAAAGCTGAATAATATTCCAATGTATACATATACCATATTTTCTACATCTGTCCATAGATGGAAAGTGAACACCTTTCTTGATCCCTTGAGGTGACCCTGCTACAACCCTGATGGCTCTCTTTAATAAAATAAAATTTCCATATTTTTAAATACTGATTACAAACTCCATTCCCAAATAAATACATACACTATGAATCTAGGTACCTCAATTCCTAAAACAGTAAGTTTACCTAATGCAACAAACCTTCCTACAGTGCTTAATGCTGCTGCTTTTCACTGTCATCCACTATATACTATCGTTTTTGTGGAACTTCCTCAAGATCCCATTTCTGCCAAATCACCAGTAATCCCTAAGTAATTTGCATAAATATAATGTTACACATGGCAGGGACACAGGAGAGAAATTTTAGATAATGGATCCTCGTTAGACTAGGTTTAGTAACCTTTCAACAGAAAGGTTCTCCACAAAATAAAGCATAATAGACAGACATGAAACCTCAGGTTAGAGGTCAAATGTAGATCTAGGAGACTCTCTGAAGCACATATCCCAACAATCATAATTCCATTCTTAGAAAGTACTATCTGGGGTTCTAATGTCAAAATTCCCTTGAGTTGGCTTTTCACCTGGGTTTGACATTATGCTACATTAAAGAGAGAAAGAAGACAAATACAGTCTCTGTGCCCCTCTATGGCAATACTAGTTTGGACTTTCCAGTCCTGATTTTGACTCCTAGTAAGACAGATATGATAAGCTTCTGTGCTTGAAAGTGAAAGTCGCTCAGTCATCTCCGACTCTTTGTGACCCCATGGAATTCTCAGGCCAGAATACTGGAGTGGGTAGCCTTTCCCTTCTCTAGGGGATCTTCCCAACCCAGGGATCGAACCCAGGTCTCCTACATTGCAGGCAGATTCTTTACCAACTGAGCTATCAGGGAAGCCTAAGATGGAGTGATAAGCCTCTGTGCTTAAACCCCTTCAACCACCCCGCAGTCTGTCTAAATGTCTGCTATTATTTAGTAACTTCTGACTTCTACTTATCCTAGGAGATAAGGAGAGACAATTACCTTTAGAAACCCAAATATATGGACTGATGGGATAAGCTGCTAGAGTTTCAGTTACAGAGACTGGGTGCTGGAGGAGGGGAGAGGCCAGTTGGTGAGGATGGTGAAGAGGAGGTTCACAGAGAGCATTTATCCTTCTAAATATGGTTAACATTAATTTAAACTAAAAAAATCACTATAATTTTAAGTATGCATTTGTAGGATAAGTCAAGGTGAAACAATACTGCTATTTTTATATGACAGGCAAGAACAGTAAAACTACATTATACTGCTTTTCATCATCTTCAGGCTTGGTACTTTACACTGCAACCCTTTACACAATTCCTTCTTGAGGATACCTATTAGCCGTAATCAGAATGGTTATGATCAAAGAGATAAGAAAACTGAGGGCGAATGAAAGGTCTGTTACTATTGAAGCATTCTGCTTGACTGGTTCAATAACAGTCTTTCCCCATCTTTTATCAAGAGATTGTTGAAAAACTGGCCTAGCTTTAGGCCACCCAAATTTAGGTAAAGTAGGCCTCATCTTCCCCATTCAAGCAAAAAGACTTTGGCTAGGTTTCTGAAATATAATGCGGAGATGTTAGGGTCTAATTATAAGTAGATGTTATTGCCATATGAAAAAAAAAAGATGTGCATGGTCCTATAGAAGGTAGAATTTCTGAGTGCGGAGCCCAGATATCTGCAGAAAAAAACAATTTCTCCAGGTGATTCTTATGAATATTATATAAAGGTGATAATTTATGATTTTCAAAAACATTTATAAAAGATGTGCAATTCAGATATTTTTAAAGCAAACTGCAGACAACTACACCTTCATGTTTTTAACCCCTTGATCATGGACTGAAATACACCAGGGTAGAGAGATGACAACAGTGAATAACAGCAAAGCCTTTTCATTAATTTACAAATTCAAATCTCTAGATGAAGAGGAATTTTTTTGGTTAATCCACATCCACTAACAAAAAATAAATGTCAAAGATGGCATCTGCCTGAGTTTGAGATCTAATACTCAAAAGAAGTCAAAGTCAAGAATCATTCTTCAGTCAGAACTCGTTTTTAAGATTCAAAAAGAAGGATGGGGTTGGGGCAGAAAGGAAGGACAGATCTCCTGTTGGACAGATCTATCTGGTCTCTGATCATGTTTTTTTTATAAACTCAGAAATAAACAAAATTCGGTTCTACTTCTGGTCATGGCTGAGTAAGTTTCCACTGGACTAACTTTCTAGATACAACATCAAATTGTGAACGTAAAAACAACCATCTGAAGGCAACAGAGATGAACAAATGCAGGCAGTTATTAAAGGGGAAAAGGGAACAACAAGCGACTCTGCAGGTGTTTTGTTTTTTTCATGGGTTTTATTCTGAGGACAGGTTGTACTTGGGGCTCTTAGAACTTGAATAGAAACCTGTGAAGGGGAATCAAGAGCAGAGTCTGAAGCAACCATAGGCAAGAGGAAGTGAGTGGAGAAAGAAAGTTAGAATGATGTGAGGGAGCACAAATTCCGTCCAAACCCCCAAGAGACCTGACTACTATGTGTGGTGGAAACACTCCAAGCTGCTAAATTTAGAAGAACTGAACTTGCATTTCAGGGGCCACCCACAACATGGGACACAAAGTTTGTAGGCTGGGGACAGCCAAGTTACCTATCTGCTAAAAATAAACAAATGAATACATTCAGTAAAACTCCAAACTGAATACACAGAGATGAATAAAATGAACTAAAATATTTTAAATGAATAATGTAAAAAAAAGAGAACCAAGGTAACTTTTGAACTCTGTATTTTCTGTATATCACCAGGAAAAAGACCAAAAACAAACGAACTCATAC
The DNA here is from genome assembly GCF_019923935.1 of Bubalus bubalis. NCBI lineage: Eukaryota > Metazoa > Chordata > Mammalia > Artiodactyla > Bovidae > Bubalus > Bubalus bubalis. The sequence goes on along the minus strand of NC_059159.1, from coordinate 23,306,593 downwards.
CGAAAAACTATAAATAATGAACTCTAATTAGATTCCTCAGAGTGTAATGGGTTATTTCATGTGCAATCTAAGATTGAGTATATAAGTAATTATATTGTAGACAGAGTCATATTTCTCCCTTAGAGAAGAAGAGTTGTATTACACCCATAAATAGGGAAAGGAGAGCTAAAATGAGCCTTAAGGTATTAGACTAGGATTGGAGGTGTTAGTATAAACTGGTTATGTAAGAGAATTGTCATGTTTAATTTATCTGTTCATCTATATATAGATACAGATATAAAATTGCATAAAGATGTGTTCATGCACTACCCACCTCCAAACATGTATTTCTTAGCTCCATCTGATGAGAAGATCTACAAGCAATGATGTCCAGTAGCAATAAACATAGGTAGGGTAGAGATCTTAGTTTCTAAATACCATTCTCCACTCAAAATCATCCCTGAGCTCCTTGCAAAAATGTCTGATTCCAGGACTGGGTCAGGAAAAGTACAAGAAGATCCTAGAGTATCTTGTGCCAAAAAACAAGGATATATTCAAAGAATGACGGGACATATTCAAAGAACATAGAATATAACCATAAGGACTCCCACTGGCTAAATTTGAAACATTCTGAGCAGAAAACAAATGGGATTACCACACACGGAATAAAATAGGAATTCATGAGTATATATTGATGTTACTAAAGAAAGGAAAAAATGGGATAGAAGGGAAAACTCTTCTTTAGAGAATTCCAACTAGTAAAATGTATAAGTAAAGATGGAATTAGAGAATCACCATTTGGTAACCACAACAGTAATAACTGTTTCAAGGAAGAAATAAAAACTTTAACTGACTGAGTTAAAGTTTGATGAGAAACAAGATATTCACACAGTCTCAAAGTATTTCACCACAGGACACTTACTAATGATAAGGGGGAAAATGGTAACATTACAGTGGAGAAATCTGGCAGATACCACCTTAACCTGATGATCAAAGTTAACATCAACAGTAATAGGGCAAACAGACATCTTATGCTTATGATATGAACAATGAGGGAGCCTCCCAGGTGGTGCTAGTGGTAAAGAACCCACCTGCCAATGCAGGAGACATAAGAGATGTGGGCTCGATCCCTGGGCCAGGAAGATCCCCTGGAGGAGGGCAGGGCAATGCACTTCAGCATTCTTGCCTGGAGAATCCCATGGACAGAGGAGCCTGGCGGGCTGCAGTCCATAGGGTCACAAAGAGTCGGCCATGACTGAAGTGATTAGCACGGCACAGCACATGAACAATGAGAAGAATACTACCTAGCTTCTGCGGTATTCCTACAAAACTGTGCCAACTGAATTTACTCATGAAGGACATTCTGTAAAGAATCTTCAAAACTGCCAATGGCTACAAAAGACAAAGAAAGACTGAAGGCCTCTTCAAAATTAAAACCAGCTGAAGAGAAGTGACAAGTAAATGCAACCTGTGATCTTGGACTGCAACTTGAATCAGAAAGAAAAATATTTTTTCTTGCCTTGTGCTACAAAGAACACAAAGAACAGGATCATGCATAGGTTAACTGGTAAAATAGGGATAAGGTCTATAGACTACATAATAGTATCACATCAACGTGTATTTAGAAATTACAGTAATTTCAATTACTGTACTGTGTTTATCAATGAGAAAGTCTTTGATTTTAGAAAATTCACACTGAAGTCTTGGGTAAAAAGTATGGTTTGCAACTTAACCCAAATAGTTAAGAAAAAATAATGTAAGTACAGTCAAAGGTTAACATTTGAGGAATCCAAGTAAAAGTTTTATGGAATTTCTTTGAACTACTTCTGAATCTTTTCAGTAAATCTAAAATAATCCAAAAACACAAAGAGGAAAAAAAGAAGTAAAAAATATGTTAAAACTCAAAGGAGTTGCAAGAAGTAAAAATACAAACAATAACCACTGGCTTAGTATCAGCTATATACATCTAATTGGGTCATCTTGTATTTTGCAAGCTAACTCCTGCACCCAAGCCTTGAACAATAACACAATTAACACACAGAAAACACAAACTTAAGGAAACAAAGAGATAAAGATTATTGTCCAAATAATGTTTTCTTCTAGGGTTATATTCCTAGGATACTCATGCTCCTTTGTCCTCAAGATGGCCCCAATCTTGACAGAGTCATGATTTTAGGGCTATTAAAAACTGGCCCCACAATATCAAGCTGAGCCTGCTTGGAGTTCATGTACTAGGATGTGTAATGATAGGAAGACAAAAATGACTTGAAAAAAAATAGTATGTTCACACAGTCAAGTGGCTCTCAGTCTCAAAAGACAAACAGCTTTATGTCCACATACATAAATAACCTACACAAAGGCAATGTGCCTAATATGTATCTTATTAATAGTCCATCACTACCAAGATATCAGGGCTTCCCTCCTGGCTCAGCTGGTAAAGAATGTGCCTGCAATGTGAGAGACCTGGGTTTGATCCCTGGGTTGGGAAGATCCCCTGGAGAAGGGAACGGCTCCCCACTCCAGTATTTTAGCCTGGAGAATTCCATGGACTGTGTAGTCCATGGGGTCACAAAGAGTCGGACACGACTGAGCAACTTTCACCAAGACAACAAGGCAAGAGTGGAGAGTTGTTACTGGCTAAGAAAATGTGGAGCCAACCAAGAGCTGAAGTCTCTAAGAGAACTAAAATAAAACAGCCAATTCACTCCCCAAGAGTATTTTGTTACTGCTGTTGTAGTTCCTCCAGGCAATGGAGTGTTAGGCTTGGAAATATTAAAACAGCAAAATGGCAGGACCTCCCTGGTGGTCCAGTGGTTAGGACTTGCTTCCACTGCAGGGGGCAAAGGTTCCATCCCTGGTTGGAGAACTAAGATCCCGCATGCCACATGGCACAGCCAAAAAAAAAAGGGCAATTATGAAGAAACACGCAAACCAGGCAAGAGATGAAGTTTGAGACAGGCAGCATCCAATTTATTAACGGACTGTATATGCAAAGTTCGTGAATTCTCCAATATAAACAATATCACAAAGAAGAGTTTGTTTGCCAGGCAAGCCTTAGGGGGAAAAAGTCCTAAACTACAATACTATGTATTATGCAAAAGAGCCTGAGCTTCAAATCTTGTAGCATACCTGAATCAAAAACCCTTTGCCTCTGACCACAAAGAGGAAACAATAATCTCATCTGAAATGCTCTTCTTCTTTACTCTCCTGCAACATCCAGTTGATCACTACTTACCCCTTTATGACTCAGCTAAGGTCTCATTTCCTTGGAAGCATCTTCTGAACTCTCTAAGGTTGGCTGCAATGTCCTACACGTGAGCTTTGCTCTAGGCCAACCTCCACTATACCTTTATATTGATTATTTTCCTGTCAGTCTTTTCTACTACTCACTGAGTTTCCTGAGGACAAAAAGTCCCGTTTATTTCTATATCCAACATAATGATTGGTACACTGCATGTCTCCTACTATAGTAAGGTTTAAGGAAATTCCAACTATGTAATATTCCAGAAAATGCAAAACTATGGAGATCAAAAAATAAGTGGTTGCCTGGGATAAGACCCTGGTGCTAGGAAAGACTGAAGGCAGGAGGAGAAGGGAACGAGAGAGGACTAAATGGCTGGATGGCATCATCGACTCAATGAGTTTGAGCAAGCTCTGGGTGATGGTGAACGACAGGGAAGCCAGGCTGCAGTCCATGGAGTTGCAAAGAGTTGAATGCGACTGAGTGACTGAACAACAACAAGGGATGAAAAGTGAGAGAGATAAACAGGCAGAGCAGAAAGGATTTTGACAGCAGTAAAAACACTATGTATGATATTGTAATGATGGATATGTTATTACACATTTGTACAAACCCATAAAATCTATGGAGAAGGAAATGGCAATCCACTCCAGTACTCTTGCCTGGAAAATCCCAAGGACAGAGGAGCCTGGTAGGCTACAGTCCATGGGGTCGCAAAGAGTCAGACACGACTGAGCGACTTCACTTCACCTCATAAAATCTACAACACCAAGAGTGAACCTTAAGGTAAACTACAGACTTAAGATAATTATAAGGTGAAGAAAGTAGGGAAAACCACTAGACCATTCAGGTATGACCTAAATCAAATCCCTTATGATTATACAGTGCAAGTGAGAAATAGATTTAAGGGCCTAGATCTGATAGAGTGCCTGATGAACTATGGAATGAGGTTCATGACACTGTACAGGAGACAGGGATCAAGACCATCCCCATGGAAAAGAAATGCAAAAAAGCAAAATGGCTGTCTGGGGAGGGCTTACAAATAGCTGTGAAAAGAAGAGAAGTGAAAAGCAAAGGAGAAAAGGAAAGATATAAGCATCTAAATGCAGAGTTCCAAAGAAAAGCAAGAAGAAATAAGAAAGCCTTCCTCAGCAATCAATGCAAAGAAATAGAGGAAAACAACAGAATGGGAAAGACTAGAGATCTCTTGAAGAAAATTAGAGATACCAAGGGAACATTTCATGCAAAGATGGGCTCAAAATGGTATAGACCTAACAGAAGCAGAAGATATTAAGAAGCGGTGGCAAGAATACACAGAAGAACTATACAAAAAAGATCTTCACGACCCAGATAATCACAATGGTGTGATCACTGACCTAGAGCCAGACATCCTGGAATGTGAAGGCAGGTGGGCCTTAGGAAGCATCACTACGATCAAAGCTAGTGGAGGTGATGGAATTCCAGGTGAGCTATTTCAAATCCTGAAAGATGATGCTGTGAAAGTGCTGCACTCAACATGCCAGCAAATCTGGAAAACTCAGCAGTGGCCACAGGACTGGAAAAGGTCAGTTTTCATTCCAATCCCAAAGAAAGGCAATGCCAAAGAATGCTCAAACTACCGCACAATTGCACTCATCTCACACGCTAGTAAAGTAATGCTCAAAATCCTCCAAGCCAGGCTTCAGCAATACGTGAACCGTGAACTTCCTGATGTTCAAGCTGGTTTTAGAAAAGGCAGAGGAACCAGAGATCAAATTGCCAACATCCACTGGATCATGGAAAAAGCAAGAGAGTTCCAGAAAAACATCTATTTCTGCTTTATTGACTATGCCAAAGCCTTTGACTGTGTGGATCACAATAAACTGTGGAAAATTCAAGAGATGGGAATACCAGACCACCTGACCTGTCTCTTGAGAAATCTGTATGCAGGTCAGGAAGCAACAGTTAGAACTGGACATGGAACAACAGACTGGTTCCAAATAGGATAAGGAGTACGTCAAGGCTGTATATTGTCACCTTGCTTATTTAACTTATATGCAGAGTACATTATGAGAAACACTGGACTGGAAGAAACACAAGCTGGAATCAAGATTGCTGGGAGAAATATCAATAACCTCAGATATGCAGATGACACCACCCTTCTGGCAGAAAGTGAAGAGGAACTAAAAAGCCTCTTGATGAAGGTGAAAGTGTAGAGTGAAAAAGTTGGCTTAAAGCTCAACATTCAGAAAACAAAGATCATGGCATCCTGTCCCATCACTTCATGGGAAATAGATGGGGAAACAGTGAAAACAGTGTCGGACTTTATTTTTGGGGCTCCAGAATCACTGCAGATGTTGACTGCAGCCATGAAATTAAAAGACGCTTACTCCTTGGAAGGAAAGTTATGACCAACCTAGCCAGCATATTCAAAAGCAGAGACATTACTTTGCCAACAAAGGTTCGTCTAGTCAAGGCTATGGTTTTTCCTGTGGTCATGTATGGATGTGAGAGTTGGACTGTGAAGAAGTCTGAGCGCCGAAGAATTGATGCTTTTGAACTGTGGTGCTGGAGAAGACTCTTCAGAGTCCCTTGGACTGCAAGGAGATCCAACCAGTCCATTCTGAAGGAGATCAGCCCAGGGATTTCTTTGGAAGGAATGATGCTAAAGCTGAAACTCCAGTACTTTGGCCACCTCATGCGAAGAGTTGACTCATTGGAAAAGACTCTGATGCTGGGAGGGATTGGGGGCAGGAGGAGAAGGGGACGACAGAGGATGAGATGGCTGGATGGCATCACTGACTCGATGGATGAGTCTGAGTGAACTCCGGGAGTTGGTGATGGACAGGGAGGCCTGGCGTGCTGTGATTCATGGGGTCGCAAAGAGTCGGACACGACTGAGCGACTGAACTGAACTGAAGGTGTTAATATAGGTTCATCTTTGGCAAACAAACAAATAAACAAAAAACATTCTGGTGGGTTATGTTGATAATGGGGGTTGAGGCCTGCATGTGTGAAGGGGCACGTGAGAAACCTCTGTACCTTCCTCTCATGTCACTGTAAACCTAAAACTGCTCTACAGAAACAAATCCTTTAAAAGAAAGAAAGAAAGGTGAAGACTACAAAGGACAAGAATGTGGCCTTATTACTGAACTTCAGCATTCTGCTAATGTAGAATAAAAATATACGTCTTTTATTCTCTCACCAAGGAAACTGCAGTAGCAAACTCAAATGAAAATGCATCATACATACATGGTATGGGAAAAAACAGCCTAAACGTATGCTTATGTTTTTAAAGAGTCATATATGTAACTGTGTTAAAAATTACTGTGTTAAAAATCGGTATGAAACAAAATGTATCACCTGAACCCCTGCCCCCCCCAAAGGTTTAAGGGGACATAATTTATTTTTTGATATCTCGTGGCTTTTATAAAGAACATCAATTATCATTCTATTCAGTGAAATCCTCACAAGTAACTAAGTGACTAAAAATACTTCTCTTCATTAAATAAACAACCCTGTACTGTAATATTTTTGAATGTTACTATTAATTTTTAATTGATGTAACACTGATTTATAACACTGTATAAGTCTCATGTGTAAAACACTGGATTTCTACTTCTGTATACCCTACAACATGCTCACCACCCAAAATTTATTTTCCATTAATTCACCATACAGTTGACCCCCTTTATACCTTTCCCACCACCCTTTCTCATCTGGGAACCACTACTCGTCTCAATCCTACATGTTTGTTTTTGTTGGTTTTCTTTTTTTTTCTTTCTTGTTTTCTTTCCTTTTTTAAGCCACACTGTGCAGCACACAGAATCTCTGTTCTCCGACCAGATGCCCCCTGAACTGGAAGCTCAGAGCTTTAAACAGTGAACCACCAGAAAAGTCTGCTTTTAAAATTAGTTTTTATATATTCTCTCTTATTGTCAGATTGCTAATAATAAACTCAGTGGACCCTCTATCAACATAACTCTTCTGATCCCATATTTACTGATATTCATAATTGAATTTGTGTTAACCGTGTTTAACGAAAAAAATAAAGAGTAAATGGGAACTGAGAAATGGCTGGCATGTATCCTTTAAGTAAAATGCACATTTGATCTTCCAGCTTGCTTTCTGTTTCTCTGATTTGTTCTGGATAATCGAGAAGACTAGAAAACGAAATGGTCAGTAAGAGCAATATTGTTTTTCTGTTCTTTGATTCAGGAACATCTGCCAATGCATCTTAAAGGTGAGAGATGATCACTTTTGGTAGTCTGAGTATCTAGTCACATCATTTTACGGTCTATGAGTAAAAAATAGAATTAACAGTAATATACATGACACTTTATTGCACTTCCTATGTGCTGGGCACTCTTTCTAGTAAGCACTTCATATGTATCAACCATTGGATCCTTGTTTGTTGTTGTTTAGTTGCCAAGTCGTGTCCAAATCTTTCAAGACTCCATGGACTGTAACTCGCCATTTCTTTCCCCGGGGGATCTTCTCAATCCAGGGATTGAACCTGCCTCTCCTGCACTGGCAGGCAAAGTCTTTACCACCAAGTCACTAGGGAGGATTTTAGTACCTTCCTAAAAGGTAGTTACTAAAATCTTCAGTTTACAGCTAATAAATGACAAAATGCAGGTGTTGAGATTTCAGAGCTGATGTTCCTAACCATTATGCCCTTAAAAGTAAGAAAACATACTCCCCCATCCACCCTGAACTCCTGGCAATTAAAGTGAATGAAAATACTAGATATTATCAGTGTTGTAAGCTTCCTGGAATAGAATATAAGACAGCATGTATACAGAAAAGAGTTAACATAGCAGGCCTATCCTTATTAGAAAGGCCCTTCAAATGTTGCTTGCACTGTTGCATCTTGGATGGCATCTGAGAATTTGGATTGCAGAGGTTTCCCACTATTCCCTGATAAGCTTCCCTGGTAGACATTTTACTTTTTTGTTGTAACTTATTTTTGGAGGAATTAAGCACACCCTGTGTGACTCCACTGGGAAAGGACTCTTAAAGGCAAAACCTGGTTTCCTATTTCACTCCATTCAGCCTTTTTTTTTTAGTGAAACAAGTGAAGTTTTATTTACTAGGAGGAAAAGAGTACAATACATTGGACAGACATACGGGCAGACTTTGCTTTGTATCTTTTCCCTATAATAAATCATAGCTATAAGTATGACTATATGCTGAGCCTTGAGTCCTCCCAGAAAATCATCAAACTTAGGAGTACTCCAGGGGACCCAATACAGCATGATTATTTAGACAAACAACTCCAGCCAATTCATTCTTTCCATCTAACTTCAGAAAATTCATCTACCAACTCATATATACACATAACATATTACATGATAATTATGAGTCAACACCCCAAAAGTTGAAAAATTAATGAAAAAAGTTTCAGATTCTTGTAAATAATGATAATCCTCATTCTGAAACTTCATTCTGTTTCATAGCTAAAAGGGCATGTGTGGATTCAAACAGTCTTACTTACGACTCCTGTTATTTTTAAAGTTATTAATATCATCCTCAGAAGGAATCCTGAGAAACGAGTCACTTTACATTAGCTCTTGGAAAACAGAAGAGTCTCTGTCTTATAAACATTGACATTCATTTTTCAAGAGGTACTCCTAAAGATATGCACATGGTTCTGCTCTGAAAGGAAGTACTGTCAATTCTGCTAACTGAATTTCACATTATGCAAGCAGTGGATTCCAGCCTGCTGGAGCATTACTAATAAACTTTGTTTCAAAAGGAAAGGAAGAAAATCACTAAGTTAAAGTAAACTACAGCTAAGAAAAAACAAGAACACTTCCTTAATTCATTGGTAAATTGGCTGTGGCTCTGAACTTGGCCCTAGCAACACAAGTTTTCCCCTTGTAGACTGATACATGTTGCACCAAATAATGTAATGTGTAACTTAAAAAGCTAACCAAGCCAAATAGTCCATGCTACTTATTAAACTGTATTTTTTAAAACAGCTAATACACAGACATGGTATGAAATTCCAAATACACACACCCACAAATTTAGAAGCCACACAAAAAATCTGACCAATAAGTAACGACAGTAACAGTATAACTCATAAAATAAAACACATATCCAGAAGTCTATACCGTTATAAATAACTGAATAAATAAACATAACAGATGTGAATGGTCTTCCTTACAGTAGAATTCTAATTAATAAATACAGGAAGAATTATGAAAATATAAAACCACGGCAAACATAACAATAGTAACTGTTTCAGGTAACATCAATGGAGGCTAAAATTAGTGGACAAAAATGAGTAACAACACATAGGCTTAACGAATCTCCCACAAGATATTTATCAGGCTATTTAAATTTCCTAAGGAAATATTACATTTAATGAATTTCAAAAAAATTACAAATACCCTGGACAGAATTCATTAATATTTACACTAACTAATTGGCTCCCTGTTTAGTGTAATTTCAAAGATATCACAAAATTTTCTATTTGGTTTCATTGGTTTAAACAAAAAGTTGACCCACTGCCTAAAAGAGAAATCAGTCAAGCCATAGCCTCAGGTAATGGTAAGAAAAAGCCACTGAGATTCAGGAGTTGTTGTGGTAACAAAAACTGGTTGATATAGGAATTCCTCTTTATCCAGTCTTCCCCCCAGTACTATCCGTTTTAGCAACTATAGGCCTTACAGTTCATCAACAGTTAACAGAGCAAAGTCAAAATAGTGACTAAATCAAAACCACAGTGAGATATTAACACTCCCCTATGGCTATTATCAAGAAGATAAGAAATAACAAGTGTTGGTGAGGATGTGGAGAAAAGAGAATCCTCATACACAGTTGGTGTGAATGTAAATTGGTACAGACGTTACAGAAAACAGTATGAGATTCTTAAGTAAAGATAGATCTACCATATAATCTTAGCAATCTTCAGCAATACGTGAACCGTGAATTTCCAGATGTTCAAGCTGGTTTTAGAAAAGGCAGAGGAATAGAGATTAAATTGCCAACATCTGCTGGATCATTGAAAAAGCAAGAGAGTTCCAGAAAAACATCTATTTCTGCTTTATTGACTATGCCAAAGCCTTTGACTGTGTGGATCACAATAAACTGTGGAAAATTCTGAAAGAGATGGGAATACCAGACCACCTGACCTGCCTCTTCAGAGACCTATGTGCAGGTCAGGAAGCAACAGTTAGAACTGGACATGGAACAACAGACTGGTTCCAAATAGGATAAGGAGTACGTGAAGGCTGTATATTGTCACCCTGCTTATTTAACTTATATGCAGAGTACATCATGAGAAACGCTGAGCTGGAAGAAGCACAAGATTCTAAAAGAAGCTAAAACAGTAACAACAAAAAATCCAACAAATTTTTAACTATGGGTTGTGATGGATATTACCTAGATTTACCGTGGTGATAATTTTGCAATATATTATTTTTTGCTGCATATGTTATTATTGTTTTTTTGCTGCACCATGTGGGATCCAGGATCTTAGTTCCCAACCAGGATTGAACCTGTACCCTCAGCAGTGGAAGCATGGAGTCTTAGCCACTGGACCGCCATTTTGCAATATATACAAATATCAAATCATTATGTTGTATACCTGAAACTAATAGATTATATGTCAATTATATCTAAAAAAGGAAAAGAGGGGAGGGAGTGGGAGGGGAATGAGAAATGGTGTCTAAAGTTAGAAAGGGCCAGGGCAGGCAATGGTGCAGTGTAAAGAATTACAGAAGATGTTATCCGTGTTACCCTCATTTCTTGCCTACATTTCTTTAATAGCCTTCTTATTGCTTTCCACTCCAATCTCCCAATCTGGCTGGCACACAGTACCCAGGCTAATGCTTTAAAAATATAAACCAGATCATATTATTCCCCTGCCACAACATGAGAGGTCTTGTAGACCACTGTAAGGAATCTGAGTTTCATGACAAAAACAGAAAAACTCTAATAAAAACATAAACACAGTATGATCGCTTAGTCATAGCTGACCCTTTGCTGCCCCATGGACTGTAGCCTGCTAGGCTCCTCTGTCCATGGAATTTTCCAGGCAAGAGTACTAGAGTGGGTTGCCATTTCCCACTCCAGGGGATCTTCCCAAACCAAGGATCGAACCTGCGTCTCTTGAGTCTCCTGCATTGGCAGGGAGCACTACCCGGGAAGCCCAATATTAAAAATAAGTGTGTCTTAACGTACTCAGTTTATGGTAACAATGAAGAACATAACCTGTTTTAAATATATTCTTCTTTAAGATAGCTAAAATTTCACTGAAATTTATGGCATACTCAAAGATATTCAGAGTGCATTTTCCAATGGCTCTGGTAGTCTAGGATGTTTTTTCAACTGTAGTCAACCAGCTCGTATGTATGTTTTACTTTCATGGAAAAAATCCATTTCAAGTTCAATTCAGTTCTTTTTTTTTTTTTTTTTTCCCTTAGCATTTTCAAAGTTTAAGTCCTAGGATTTAATCCCTGCTTCCAAGGATCTTGCAATCTAGTGGAGGACTCAGCATGCAAATACTTAGGAATGCCAGAAATACTCTTTACCAGCACTAGAGTGAGATATTTTTCATCCTGAAGCAGGGACCGGTTATGGGCTAGACAGCAGTTCCAGTTATGACCAAGAAGATGCCCCTGAGCACAGTAACTTCTAACATTTTGCAAAGACAATGTGCTTTTTTCAGTCATGCTATTCTAATAAAATCCCGAGTGTAACAGAGGAAAGTTTCAAGCAACTTTTTAAAAGGCTGTAATTCCTAGGATAAGACTGTTTAATAAAGGCATCAATAAATTTTAAAATTCAGATCATCCAGATCCTAAAGATACACAAAAATGAGCAAAAACTCTTAAGATTATTTTAAACAGGCAAATGTGATACAAAACAAAAAAAACATCATAAAGTTAGACTTACCGTAATAGGAGTTCTTTGGGAAGTTTTTTATTGATTACAGCTTCATCACTATTTGAGAACATCTGCAAAAACAAAATCATTGTGTCAAGTGCTACTTAACATTTTATTATGTTTAACTCAACAGTTTAGACTACCACCTGGTAGCTCAGACGGTAAAGCATCTGCCTACAATGTGGGAGACCCGGGTTCGATCCCTGGGTAGGGAAGATCCCCTGGAGAAGGAAATGGCAACTCACGCCAGTTCTCTTGCCTGGACCAAGGAGCCTGGTAGGCTACAGTCCATGGGGTCACAAAGAGTCGGACACGACTGAGTGACTTCACTTCAACAGTTTAGAGGTAATCCTCTTAGGAGAGAAGAGAATAACCACAATGGATGTTATAAACCAAAGTCATATTTTCAGAAACTCTTTAGGCTAAAAAATGTCTGAGACATTTAATTTGCTCTCTATCATTATCTTTAGAAAAAAATTAACTAATAGCAGCCAGAAGGATGACATTATGTGCCAGGTGCTATTTTTAGTCTTTTTTATGTATTAATGTATTGAATCTTCTTATGACCCTTAATCTTCATTTTACATATAAGGGAACTGAGGTACAAAAAGTTTACTTGCTTAAAATTGTATCAGTACAGAGTGACCATTTGAAAAACCTTAAGGCAAGGTTATTTTCCATATCTAACTCATATTTATTTGTTCATGGAGTTGTTCAGAAACCTAGGATAGGGAACATTCTCTTTCAAGTTTTATGAATCATGCAGAAAACTAATAATGCTTCATAACCACAACCATATGCATTCTGGATGCACAAAGGATCATTCAAATTAATGAAATAACTCACAATGGGTACTTTTAAACAGACCCACAATTTCTTCCACTATAAGCTTTCTAGTAAGCTACATTAAAAATAAAATACCTATATATCCAATAAAAAGTCAGGAAAGACAACACACATGTCACTGAAACTGAGGAGTATGTTCAGTCCCTGCTATTAAGTATCACATAGATGCCTCTTGACTTCACGAAGTGAACATTTACTGAACATCTTGTAAGTATTAGGCACCTTTCCAGGCAAATAAAGAGAAAGACAGTAAGATGTTATTTCTGTACTTAAGGGTTTCCTCCTCTACAATGAAAAACACAGAAATAAGCAAATACTAAATTTGGACTGGCATCAAGGAGATAAGCTAGAAATATGTTAAAATTATAGTTGAAGTAAAAGATGATACAGATCTCTAAGATTATAGAAAATGAAAAAAAAAAGGTGGAGAAAAAAGGAATTTTAAAGAAGCTACAGAATTGCTGATGGAAAGCTGGATCATCTACTAAGTCTCAGTGTAGCAAATACACTATGTTATACTAAAGCTACTGACTGACAATCACATGCTTTAGGAAATTACCTGACATCAAAGAAAAATCTGCTTCCCTAAAATCTCTATCCATTAATGCAAGTTACTAAGAAAAAAATCATACTCCTTTTTGGTAAAACAGTCTTTCAAAATGAAGTCATCACACTTCCTCCTAAACAAATCTCAAATTTCACAGTTTCTAATTTTCTAAGACTCTTGACTATTATGATTATTCATTTTTTTTTGGCCACACCATGCAGGATTTTAGTTTCCCCCAGCAGGGACCCAACACACGCCCCCTGCAGTGGAAGCATGGAGTCTTAACCAGTGCACTGCTAGGGAAGTTCCATCATCATTCTCCTCTAGGTACACTTACGGGAAAGAATGCATGAAGGAGTTATAAAGTGTACCCTGAATAATCTAGGGTTGATGACATAAATAGCAATATCTTGCAAAGACAGCTAAATGTATCAAAAGTTGACACCTGCCTGGGGGACTTCTTAGCATACAACATGTATCTTAAGCTTGAGATCTCTGGAAAAAATTAAATTTTTAAGTATAAAATATCACTAAAGCACCCAATATAACAGACTATACCCAACTCAAATCCACAAAATATAAAAGATAATCACTTTTATAGTAGAAATGCTGAACTCTATCTTGTATATTCAAAGTATTTAACTGAATACCCAGCAAGGCACTTTCTGCTCACTTGAATATAGACAATAATTAAACTGATAAAAAAATATAAATCTGCTAGGTATTGTTCACACAACTTGTACAACTCTAGATTTAAAAAAAAAAAAAAAGGAACAAAAATCAAAAAAGTTTCCCCCTAAGTTAGCCTAAATGGGCTTCCCTAGTAGCTCAGTTGGTAAAGAATCTGCCTGCATTGCAGGAGACCCCAGTTTGATTCCTGGGTCAGGAAGATCCCCTGGAGAAGGGAACGGCTACCCACTCCACTATTCTGGCCGGGAGAATTCCATGGACTATATACTCCATGGGGTTGCAAAGAGTCGGACACGACTGAGTGACTTTCACTTCACTTCTTCAGCCTAAATAGGCCAAACGCTGTTGTGTCTATATGAACATGAGATATATGAAAAAGGAAAGAAGAAAAGGAATAGTGTCTGGGAGTACCTGGGAAAAGATCATGTGTATAAGACACCAGTCCAGATTTATACTTGCCTCCTCTTCCTTCTGCATACATGTATCCTACTCCAAGTAGAGAAAGATCAGTGGCTCACAAACTGTGGTCAAATAACTGCATCAGCATCACACAGGACCTTGTTAGAAATGCAAGTTCTTGGGTTGTACCCCAGATCTACAGCATCAGAAACAGGGTGCCAGATGTGGTGGAGGGAAAAGAGAGGCAACCTGTATTTTAACAAGCCCTCCAGGTGATACTGATGCTTCCTGAAGTCTGAGAATCAATGGACCAGAAAAAAAGGATTGAGGACCCCAGAACTTATGAAATCATAGTTCTAACACACAGTCAGAATATTTTATTATTTAAAGTGACATAGCAATGGAACTTAGAAAATAATCCTAGAGGTAGACACACATTAATTTTAGATGTTTTCTAGGAAATTCAAATGGCTTCCACTCTAGTTCATGATACTGTTTATAAAGTAAATACTTCACAGAAGCAATAGAATGTTTTAGACATCTTACTATTTCAGCTGAATCCAAACTCTAGATTTCTCATACAACATATAAAGATGTCAAAACCAATTAGACCAAGGATATAATTAATTAGAAAAATCTGTGAAGGTTTTAGATATTATTGTTTTAGAGAAGTCACTGTTTAAACATCTGACATTCTTAATGTGTGGATATACAGTGTTAGTTGCTCAGTCATGTCCAACTCTTTGTGATCCCATGGACTATAGCCACCAGGCTCTGCTGTCCATAGAATTCTCCAGGCAAGAATATTGGAGTGGGTTGCCATTCCCTTCTCCAGACGATCTTCTAGACTCAGGGACTGAACCCACATCTCCTGCACTGCAGGCAAATTCTTCACCATCTGAGTCATCAGGGATATATAATTACATATTTTAATAATCTGTCTGCAAACAATTACAAGGATGTGGGGATGGGGGTGGTGGGGGAACATGAGAGCAACTATAGTATTCTCTCTCAATTATTTGTTTCAAGATAGGACATCATCCCTTAAACAGACACTGTAACAGCCCTCCTGTTACAGGGAGGGACATTCTTATATATTTATATAAGGGATATAAATATATCCCTTGTATATAGGGATAGGACATTCTTATATATTCAGGTTTTTAAAAATCTAAGTGATTTGGTTTGTCATACATTAACATTTATTACTGCTTTGTATAAAACTGTAATCGTTTTTCTATAAATTACCTAGTTAAGAAATATAATTGTGAAACTACTTTTTATAAACTGTAATTATAACAAAGAGCTCCAGAATAGTATGAAGAAGCATTTTTTGGCTATTATTTTAGCTTTCCTGATCAGTTTTGAAATCTTTGGCAAACTTTGGGAATTAGTTTACTAAAATAATGAATTTAAATGCTCATCACACAACAAAGACATTGGAAACCAATTCAAGAGGTTTTAAATCCAGGATCTGAGTGGGAAATGGCAACTGGGTTTAATAAAGGAAATAGGAAAAGAAACACTTTCTCAACAGTGACCCCTGCTGATTAAAAGTAAAGTATAGTTAGCAAAGAAGCCTGCTTACAGTTAACTATACTTTACTTTTAATCTCTTTGACAAGTGGTGCTGGGAAATCTGGTCAACCACTTGTAAAAGAATGAAACTAGAACACTTTCTAACACCATACACAAAAATAAACTCAAAATGGATTAAAGATCTCAACGTAAGACCAGAAACTATAAAACTCCTAGAGGAGAACATAGGCAAAACACTCTCTGACATACATCACAGCAGGATCCTCTATGACCCACCTCCCAGAATATTGGAAATAAAAGCAAAAATAAACAAATGGGACCTAATTAACCTTAAAAGCTTCTGCACATCAAAGGAACTATTAGCAAGGTGAAAAGACAGCCTTCAGAATGGGAGAAGATAATAGCAAATGAAGCAACTGACAAACAACTAATCTCGAGAATATACAAGCAACTCCTACAGCTCAACTCCAGAAAAATAAAGGACCCAATCAAAAAATGAGCCAAAGAACTAAATAGACATTTCTCCAAAGAAGACATACAGATGGCTAACAAACACATGAAAAGATGCTCAACATCACTCATTATCAGAGAAATGCAAATCAAAACCACTATGAGGTACCATTTCACACCAGTCAGAATGGCTGCCATCCAAAAGTCTACAAGTAATAAATGCTGGAGAGGGTGTGGAGAAAAGGGAACCCTCTTACACTGTTGGTGGGAATGCAAACTAGTACAGCCACTATGGAGAACAGTGTGGAGATTCCTTAAAAAACTGGAAACAGAACTGCCTTATGATCCAGCAATCCCACTGCTGGGCATACACACTGAGGAAACCAGAAGGGAAAGAGACACGTGTACCCCAATGTTCATCGCAGCACTGTTTATAATAGCCAGGACATGGAAGCAACCTAGATGTCCATCAGCAGATGAATGGATAAGAAAGCTGTGGTACATACACACAATGGAGTATTACTCAGCCATTAAAAAGAATACATTTGAATCAGTTCTAATGAGGTGGATGAAACTGGAGCCTATTATACAGAGTGAAGTAAGCCAGAAAGAAAAACACCAATACAGTATACTAACGCATATATATGGAATTTAGAAAGATGGTAACAATAACCCTGTGTACGAGACAGCAGAAGAGACACTGATGTATAGAACAGTCTTATGGACTCTGTGAGTGAGGGAGAGGGTGGGAAGATTTGGGAGAATGGCATTGAAACATGTAAAATATCATGTATGAAACGAGTTGCCAGTCCAGGTTCGATGCACGATACTGGATGCTTGGGGCTGGTGCACTGGGACGACCCAGGGGGATGGAATGGGGAGGGAGGAGGGAGGAGGGTTCAGGATGGGGAACACATGTATACCTGTGGCAGATTCATTTTGATATTTGGCAAAACTAATACAATTATGTAAAAATTTAAAAATAAAATAAAATAAAAGTAAAGTATAGCTAACAACTCCAAAACCCAGAAATTAAAAGGTCTGACCTATATTAGTCAATTATAGAGGAAATAAAAGTTTAACACGCATTTTGGCCAGATTACTAGTATCCCCCAATATCCTTTCTACACGTCTAGAGTAACAGAACTCCCAGTTTTTAGCTAACACATGGCTGTGTGGAAAGACGACTTTATTTTCCATTACGTTCTGGCCAATGGGATATAAGAAAAAGTGATGTGTACAGTATCAGGGGGCTTGGACTGTCCTTAATGAGAGAGGGTGTGGCCCTTCTTTATTCCTTCCTCAATTATGCTGTGTGAAATGTGGTCAGGATGACTGAACTCCATCTTGTATCATGAAGCTGAAGACTACAGTTTAGAGATAAGCAGAAAACTAGAAAAAGCCTGCAGATGACTACAGAGACACCATACTTCTGGACTTACATATAAGAGAAAAATAAACTATAATATTTAAGTCATTTAATTCAGTTGCACAATACTGAATGTATTGTACACTTTAAAAAGTACAGGGTGGCAATTTTTATATGTATTTTTCCACAATTAAAAATTTTTAAGATTCTTTTTTCACATTTTAAAGTTTCTGAATTTAGGAATCATCTTACAATCAAAATCAAAAGCTTTTTTGTGTGTGATATATAAAATAATGATACATTTTATAAATAGCAGCAACTTTTAATTACAGATAGCAATTACAGTATGATCAAGAGGAGGAAAACAGAACTAAAATAAGAACGAAGGACCACATGCTTCTCTTCAAACAGGCTCTGTGCTTTTTGTTCATGTTATCTTCTCTAGAGCACCCGTGCAACCAAACTTGCCTATTCTGTCAACAGAAATCGATTAACGCCCACTGGACATGTTATCTGTGTCATGAAACCTTTTCCAATCATCCTAACTGGATGTGACTGTTCCCTTCTCAGATAAAATCCCAAAGCACCCTGGGCTGGTATGGTGTCCAATATATCAGACTTTAAGCTCTGATATAATGACGAAGGGGGCCTTGTCCGTTTAGTTCATCACAGTACAGTCAGTAAACAACACAATGCCTATAAATTCCTGAACCAATGAATGTCATTTTTACTAAACAGATCAGGAAATATTTTTTGACTGTAAATTTACAGCAGACCTCCATGCTTTGTTCACTTCGTATCTATCTCGGTGGTGGAGGGGAGGGGAAGGGAGACAAAGGAAAAGGAGGGATATGGTTGGGAAGGGAGATGAGAGGAGGGGAGGGAAAAAGAAATTTAATAAACTGAATGTTACTCTAAATTCATCAAATAACGTGCAAATGACATGAAATTATTTCAGCAACAGATTGAATAACATTACAAAATATAACAATAATATTATAAAATATAACAAGTAAAACACATGAAGAAAAAAGTTTGGATACTCAACTTATATCCCCCTTCCTTAAAAAAAAGTTGTAATAATTGCAAAGTTTTCACTGGTATGGTATTTCATCTGTATACAGAAATTTTAGCAGCTTTATTAGGGCATAATTCACATAGCATAAAATTCACTGGTTTTCAGTGTACACTGCAATGATTTTTAGTAAATTTACAAAGCCATCAAACCATCACTACTACTCAGTTTTGATGAATTCCAACATCCCCAAAATATCATTCACGCCCATCAGCAATCAATCTTTAAGTAACTACTCATCTGCTTTCTGTCTCTGTAGATTTTCCTTTATGAGCATTAAAAAAAATAGAATCATAAAATAATGCAATTTTTTGGACGTGGCTTCTTTTATTCTGTGTGTTTTTGAAGTTCATCTATGTTGTAGCATGTACTAGTAGTTCATTCCTTTTTATTGTTGAATAGTATTCCAGCGTATGAAATTACAAATTTTGTTTATTCATTCCTAGCTAACAACATTTGAATTGTTACACCTGCTTTGGGTTGAAATAGGTTCCCATTTCTCTTGGATAAAATCTAAAATGGAGAGTTTATGGCTTGTATCATATGGTTAAGTTTATTTTAAACTTTTAAATTGATATCCAAAGTAGCTGTACCATTTTATATTCCCACCAGCAACGTATAAGATTTGCAGTCTGTCCGTATCTTACCATCCAGGGCATTTGGGATCTCCAAGCAGGGATCGAACCCTGCAATGGAAACAAGGAGTCTTAACCACTGGACCTCTATGGAAGTCTCATGTTGACTTTATTTCAGCTAGTCTAATTTATTTTGGGGGGCTCTAAAATCACTGCAGATGGTGACTGCAGCCATGAAATTAAAAGACGCTTGCTCCTTGGAAAGAAAGTTATGACCAACCTAGACAGCATATTAAAAAGCAGAGACATTACTTTGCCAACAAAGGTCCATCTAGTCAAGGCTATGGTTTTTCCAGTGGTCATGTATGGATGTGAGTGTTGGACTATAAAGAGGGCTGAGCACAGAAGAATTGATGCTTTTGAACTGTGGTGTTGGAGAAGACTCTTGAGTCCCTTGGACTACAAGGAGGTCAAACCAGTCCATCCTAAAGGAAATCAGTCCTGGGTGTTCATTGGAAGGACTGATGTTGAAGCTGAAACTCCCATACTTGGCACCACCTGATGCGAAGAGCTGGCTCATTTGAAAAGACCCTGATGTTGGGAAAGACTGAAGGCAGGAGGAGAAGGGGAGCACAAGGTGAGATGGTTAGATTGCATCACCGACTCAATGGACATGAGTTTGGGTAAACTCCGGGAGTTGGTGATGGACAGGGAGGCCTGGCGTGCTGCAGTTCATGGGGTCGCAAAGAGTCGGACACGACTGAGCGACTGAACTGAACTGAATGGGGTGTTATTATGGTACCAATTTGCGTCTCCGTAATTACTAATGCTGTTGGGCATCTTTTCATGTGCTTTTTGGCCGTTCAAATGACTTCTTGGGTGAAATGTGCATTCAAATCATTTACCCTTTTGAGTTGTTTTATTTCTTAGATTTAGGGGCTCTTTATACTAATATATTTTGAATACACATTCATTATCTACTCTATGACTTGTAAATATTTTCTCCCATTCTGTGTTATTTCTATTTCTTAATGGTGTCTTTCAAAGAATAGTTTTTTAAAAAAGAGTATTTTTAATTTTGAAAGGTCCAATTTATCTTTTTTTTTTAAACAGATAATACTTTTGATATCATATATGTGAACTTTGCCAAACCAAAGGTTATGCAGTTGTTTTATAATTCAGAAAAATTTAAAGCCATGCCTAGCTGACTCAACCAGACACAATGGCCTCTAAGCAGCTAGAAGGAATATATGCCACAGCAGACAGACACAACCAAAGTAGGGAGAGGTCTGTCTTAAAAAGAGTTATAATGATGTAGCTTTTGGGACATGGAATAATACAAATCAGATTCATAGAAAATCCCAGAAATTTTAAAGGAAGTTGTACCTGCTGGGTACAACTACAACAAGGGACAGCGACTATTTAAAGTGAAAGGAGACCTCTGGACTCCCAACTTTCTGTAGGGAGGAAGTACCCTGAGGTATTTCTTATGTAAAAGGAGAACCTCTCAGAAAGCAGTGTTAAGAGCTCATGACGCAGTACTAAGAATCACAGAGAACAGTGGATTAGGGAACCATTCCCAAGAAGTAGAACTGGGCCCCAGTCAAGGCACATTTCCTGCTCCTGTGTTACCAAAAGTCAGATCCAACTGTTTGCCAACACTTGAGAGGCAAGGTTGGTGGAAAGGAAAATGCTTTATTTCAGAAGCAGGCAACCAGGGGACAGAGTAGACTCATGTCAAAAGGCCAACTTACCACTGACAATCAGTGGGCAAGAGGTTTGTTTGTTTTTTTTTTTAATTGAATTATTAGACCCCAGCCTCAGATATCCAATTTATTTGGCTATCTGATTTATTTAGTTTGGGATGGGTTGTTCACTGGTACTTTTAAAAAACATTTATTTTTGGGTTGTGGTAGGTTTAGTTGTGGCATGCAAGATCTTTCATTGCAGCGTGCAAGCTTCTCCCTAGCTGCTATAGCACCCAGGCTCAACAGTTGTGGCACTCGAGCTTAGTTGCCCTGCAGCACGTGCAATCTTGTTCCCCAACCAAGGATCAAACCCACATTCCCTGTGTTACAAGGCAGATTCTAAACCACTAGGCCACCAGGGAAGTGCCTAGGCAAGAGCTTTTGAAGGAGAGTTTCAGGTGTGTTTATAGGCCAAGGCAGGGGGCTACAGTCAGCTCTGACAGGCATCTTGAAATTGGTTATGCAGTGGTCCCGTCAGTGCCATCTTGATTTTATTGCCCATGAAGAAGAACTTAAGGCCCTTGACTTTGCTTAATAACTGAACAATTATTGGTTTTGTTTGTTTTCCTTTGCTTCTGCATTTTCTTGATTCTCTGTTAAACTTACACTTCAGCTAAACATTTTCTACAGACAAAAGGCAGGCAGAGGACATGGGGGAGAAGGAACACAGGGTTCTGCTCTGTTTTAGCTGCAGTATGTGACCCTGACAACATGTCTACTACATTTCAGGGCTGATGCGTGCATTTGTGTGTGCTAAGTTGCTTCAGTCGTGTACGACTCTTTGTGACCTTATAACCATAGCTCAGCTAGCTCCATTGTCCATGAGATTCTCCAGGCAAGAATACTGGAGTGGGTTGCCATGCCCTCTTCCAAGGATCTTCCTGATCCAGGAGTTGAACCTGAGTCTCTTATGTCTCCTGCACTGGCAGGCAGGTTCCTTAACACTAGTGCCGCCTGGGAAGCCCTTGCCTCCTGTTACTCCCCCTTTTTTGGGGGAATATATTACCGTTATTTTATCTTTGTGAATAACAGTGTATGTTGAGTGTATGGGGCAGATAACTTTTCTTTTTAGTTCACAAGTCTCTGGATCAAGAGGAACTGCAGGTAAGTACCCTCAGTTCAGTTCAGTTCAGTTGCTCAGTTGAGTCTGACTCTTTGGGACCTCATGGACTGCAGCATGCCAGGCTTCCCTGACCATCACCAACTCCTGAAGTTTACTCAAACTCACGTCCATGGAGTCGGTGATGTCATCCAACCATCTCATCCTCTGTCACCCTCTTCTCCCACCTTCAATCTTTCCCAGTCTCAGGGTCTTTTCAAAAGAGTCAGTTCTTCGCATCAGTATCCTCATCCACCTCTAAATTTGATACTGATGATAAATTACAGGTATTCACCACTGTTTATTTACACTTTTTAATTTTTACAGGTTATTTGTCTTTGGAGAAGATTTTGGAGGTCTTGGGAGAGAATGCTTTGCATGTGACAAGAATGTGAATCACTGGAGCCAAAGGGCAGACCATGGTAGAACATTATAATAAGGGCCTCCAAAGAATCTTATCTCCTTGCTACAATACCCTTTGGCAATGGGGTTTTGCTGTACCTCCCTTCAATAAGTGGAGTCTATTTTCCCACCCTTTGCATCCAAATTCACGTGATTTTTGATCTGACCAAAACAAAAAGCAAACAAACAAAAAAAACAGTGTGTGTGTGAACA
The DNA here is from genome assembly GCF_019923935.1 of Bubalus bubalis. Taxonomy (NCBI): domain Eukaryota; kingdom Metazoa; phylum Chordata; class Mammalia; order Artiodactyla; family Bovidae; genus Bubalus; species Bubalus bubalis. The sequence goes on along the minus strand of NC_059159.1, from coordinate 23,283,545 downwards.
TAACACTGATTTCCAAGTAAGCCTTAATGGAAACTTTAATTCTTGAAACACTCCTGCTAGTATGTTAGAAAGCCCAAGATAACCTTCTGCATGATGACAGGCCTTGTGGAAAAAGAGTACCAGCTGACAGTGACACCAAGATCTCAGACGGTAAGTGAGGCCATCTTAGATGCTCAAGCCCCTGCCAAGCCACCAGAGGACTGCAGCCTTGCCAGTGATCTTTTTGAGTGACTAGCAGAAGAACTGCCAGGCTGGATAACTGTTTCAAGCCACTAAGTTTCAGAGTGGTTGTTAGATAGCAAAAGCTGTGAAAACAGGTTCTCCATTTAAAAAGTGTATGACTTGTGATCTAAATTTCAAAGATTTGAATAAAATTAGAGATATACAGAAGTAGCCCAACATAGGTAAAATCTTTTGCTGGGAAGAAAATTTCTGGGAGAGATTAAGGATAAACTGCCATAGAGAAGTCCAGAGTTGAAGCTGCAGAGTTTTTTTTAAACAATTTTTTCCTATAAGTAATTTTTACTGATTATGCGATTCCCTCACTCAACCAACACCAGATGTTTTTCCAATTGGTTAGATTTTCTTGCCAAAATCTTAAGAGGAAAAACATTTTTGTATGGCTAAATAAACCTAAAACCAAATAAGTATGTAATTCCTCCACCCAACATCTTGTCCTTAGTAGAAACACAATTGCTTTTTAGAAGCAAACTGCTGCCAGTGCATTACCATCTCATGACTAAATTTATCCTAAAAAAGAAATCTGTAGATAAAAGCACCGATGAAGGGATACATTTAGAAAACAGATACATTACTTAACAGGTCAAACTTTCTGCTTTGGATGCCTTCTAACATCCAAGATTTTCTTTTATCCTGACTTCTGCTTATTTAACCAAAATCAATATCCACTACCAATTCAATATCCAGAATATAAGCACACACTTCTATTCTATTCTTTGGGTTGCCACTTTCTCCTCCTTGGGATCTTCCTGACCCAAGGACTGAACCCGTGTCTCCTGCATTGGCAGGAGGATTTTCTACCATTGAGCCGCTTGGAAGACATACACACAAAAGAACTAGTAGATACAGAAAGGCCATGATGGGATCTGACTCAAGATTAGCAAGCATTTAACTGAATCTCATATTATCAGAGGGGGTGGTAAATCAAGGGAAAGTAGGGTTTGATTTCCTCATGTACAAACTCTAGTCAATGTGCCAGAAACTGAAAACTGGCAGGATGTGTGGAATTTTCCAAGACATATGTCAGATAGTAATTTTACAACTCAGTCACAAACACACATTCTAAATCATCTTACTGCTATGGAAATATTTCCAAAGCAATGGTATTTTAATACAGCCATGTTACTTATTTGTAGAAAAAGAATTCCCCTGTTTTAGATAATGTAAGAAACAAAGTACACAGTACCCAAGACATCCTAACTGCATGCCAGAAATTATATTTTAGATTTAAAGGGAACAAAAAGAGACAACATGCTAAATTAGAAAGATTCTTTAAAAGGGAAAGGAAAAAATAACTTTGTAAGAAAGGCATTAAAGAAGAGTGATACCAAGTTAATAGACCAAGGAAATCTATTAGACTTTTTAGGCCATGATATGAACTACTGGAGATCAGTGGAGAAATAACTCCAGAAAGAATGAAGAGACGGTGCCAAAGCAAAAACAACACCGAGTTGTGGACGTGACTGGTGATAGAAGTAAGGTCTGATGCTGTAAAGAGCAATATTGCATAGGAACCTGGAATGTTCCGTCTATGAATCAAGGCAAATTGGAAGTGGTTAAACGTGAGATGACAAGAGTGAACGTCAACATTCTAGGAATCAGCGAACTAAAATGGACTTGAATGGGTGAATTTAACTCAGATGACCATTATATCTACTACTGGTGGGCAGGAATCCCTTAGAAGAAATGGAGTACCCATCATAGTCAACAAAAGAGTCCGAAATGCAGTACTTGGATGCAATCTCAAAAACGACAGAATGTTCTCTGTTCGTTTCCAAAGCAAACCATTCAATATCACGGTAATCCAAGTCTATGCCCTGAGCAGTAACACTGAAGAAGCTGGTAGAATGGTTCTATGAGGACCTACAAGACCTTTTAGAGCTAACTCCCAAAAAAGATGTCCTTTTCATTATAGGGGACTGGAATGCAAAAGTAGGAAGTCAAGAAACACCTGGAGTAACAGCCAAATTTGGCCTTGGAGTACAGAATGAAGCAGGGCAAAGGCTAATAGAGTTTCGCCAAGAAAATGCACTTGTCATAGCAAACACCCTCTTCCAACAACACAAAAGAAGACTCTACACATGGACTTCACCAGATGGCCAACACCAAAATCAGACTGATTATATTCTTTGCAGCCAAAGATGGAGAAGCTCTATACAGTCAGCAAAAACAAGACCGGGAGCTGACTGTGGCTCAGATCATGAACTCCTTATGCTAAATTCAGACTGAAATTGAAGAAAGTGGGGGAAACTACTAGACCATTCAGGTATGACCTAAATCAAACCCCTTATGATTATACAGTGGAAGTGACAAATAGATTTAAGGGACTAGATCTGATAGAGTGCCTGATGAACTATGGATGGAGGTTCGTGACACTGTAGAGGAGATAGGAATCAAGACCATCCCCAAGAAAAAGAAATGCAAAAAAGCAAAATGGCTGTCTGAGGAGGTCCTACAAATAGATGTGAAGAGAAGAGAAGTGAAAAGCAAAGGAGAAAAGGAAAGATACACCCATTTGAATGCAGAGTTCCAAAGAATAGCAAGGAGAGGTAAGAAAGCCTTTCTCAGTAATCAGTGCAAAGACACAGAGGAAAATAAGAGAATGGGAAAGACTAGAGATCTCTTCAAGAAAAGTAGAGATACCAAGGGAACATTTCATGCAAAGATGGGCTCAATAAAGGACAGAAATGGTATGGACCTGACAGAAGCACAAGATATTAAGAAGAGGTGGCAAGAATACACAGAAGAACTGTACAAAAAAGATCTTCATGACCCAGATAATCAGGATGATGTGATCACTCACCTAGAGCCAGACATTCTGGAATGTGAAGTCAGGTGGGCCTTAGGAAGCATCACTATGAACAAAGCTAGTGGAGGTGATGGAATTCCAGGTGAGCTATTTCAAATGCTAAAAGATGACGTTGTGAAAGTGCTATACTCAATATGCCAGCAAACTTGGAAAACTCAGCAGTGGCCACAGGACTGGAAAAGGTCAGTTTTCATTCCAATCCCAAAGAGAGGCAATGCCAAAGAGTGCTCAAACTACCACACAATTGCACTCATCTCACACACTGGTAAAGTAATGCTCAAAATTCTCCAAGCCAGGTTTCAACAGTACATGAACCGTAAACTTCCAGATGTTCAAGCTGGATTTAGAAAAGGCAGAGGAACCAGAAATCAAACTGCCAACATCTGCTGGATCATTGAAAAAGCAAGAGAATTTCAAAAAAACATCTGTTTCTGTGTTTTATTGACTATGCCAAAGCCTTGACTGTGTGGATCACAATAAACTGTGGAAAATTCTGAAAAAGATGAGAATACCAGACCACCTGACCTTCCTCTTGAGAAATCTGTATGCAGGTCAGGAAGCAACAGTTAGAACTGGACATGGAACAACAGACTGGTTCCAAACTGGGAAAGGAGTATGTCAAGGCTGTATATTGTCACCCTGTGTTGGGGGCCGGCGTGAGGCACTCCACCCATGGCAAAGGTCATGAGGAAGGAGGCTTGACATATGCAAAGGCGGGATCGAGCCTCAGGAGTCCCCCTGGAAATCCTCGAGCATCTACCCCCATAACCAGAGCCTGCCTACTTTACTACTTTGTGCTCTCACCTACACCTCTGACTTTATGGGGGGCTGTCCCCCACCACCTCTTTTGGAGAAGTTAACTTAGAGCTCCAGTTAATAATAATTCCTGGGCTTGATAGGAGTGTTTCAACCTACAAACTCCTCTGAAGGTTCTCTAGCCTGCCTGAAAGGCTTGTCCGGCCACATGTGATTGCTCACAGCCTCCCAACCGTGAGAGGCATGAGATGCTTTAAACCTTCTAAAAACAGGTTGCTTAGAAAAGTTAGAAAACCATTAGTATAAGTATAGTGGGCTGATTAGAAATTGTATTGGTGAAGGGTTTTTCATTTGTTGAGCCAATGTTTGTTGCTAAGACTCCACATCCCCTGCCCTTACACACATTAATGAATATATAGAAGAAATAAGTATTAACCTTTGATATAAATCACATTAGACCTTAGGCCAAGTAAATTCTTTCCTTAACTAAAACCCACTACACCCTCACCCTATAGGAATGTAACTTTATTTGGGTGGCGTCTGTTTTAAGAATAATCACCCCTGGAGAAATAAGTGTCCTGGTTGACTGACCGCTGTCACAAGGAGAGGGTCGTAAATTGTCAGCAGGCCCCCTGGCCAGAAGATGATGTAACACCCCTAAGACCTCTGTATACATTTGTGTGAAGCACCTGACTTTAATAAAAGTCAGGACTGCTATCCCCGCGTGACTTTTGTATAACATCTCAGTGTATAAAAACAGACTCTGGAAAATAAAGAATTGGGATCAGTTCCTCGAAAGACTGGTCTCCCCATGTCGCTCTCTCTCTCACTCTGGCTGAGTCTCCATCTGGAGCGCAGAACCTGCCATGCTTACTAATTATGCCTGGGCTTCTAAGATCCGACTGGGAAGGCCTCAGTGTCTCCTCTCCTTCGGGAGAACGGAAGGACGCCTGCGGCCTACGTAAGTAGTGCAAACTTCTTGTCTTGAAGTTTTATTGGTCTCCTGCGTAAACCAAGCTACTCAGCCTCTTTTCTCCACTGAATTTACCTACTGAGCTATCCTCATTCTATTACTCTTTACATCTCTAATTAATATCTAATTGAAGCTCTTGTATCCTGATCCTCGCCGACGCCGTCCCCGCTTCAAATACCCTGGATCAGCCGGGGCTGGACCCCGGCAGGTGGCGCCCGAGACAGGCAATTCGAAGGTAGGTTCCCCAGAACAATTTGGGTCATCAGCGCTGTTGTTCCCCCTCAGAGCAATTAGGGTCATCAGCCCTATTGCCCCCCTCCTCGGAACAATCTGGGTCATCAGCCCTGTTGTTCCCCCTCAGAACAGTTTGGGTCATCAGCCCTATTGTTCCCCCAGTGTTCGGGACGGCTAGGACCCTACTCAGGGTGCCGCGGACCCCCCTGTAGGATAGACAGGGCGAGTAGGAGTGGGAAGTGTTGAAAGTGTTAAACGGTTAGAGTTAGAGAGAAAAAACGGTTTCTGAAGTTAAAAGGCCAAAGAAAAGCCTGATCTTTTGAAAGCTAAAAGCTTTATCTTCTATTATACTTAATTTTCTGACATGGCTAACACTGAAACTAAGGACGGCAACTCTTTATATACAAGTAATCTTGAAACTGTTAAAAGAGGCTACTGTTAATTTAGATACTTGGGTGAAGGTAAAAGAACAACTAAAAACTTATCCTATAAATATGATTAAAAATGTTCTGGACCCTCGTCATGAGGCTGTGGGATAACCTATGGGAGAGGCTATAGCAGTGGATGGTAGTGAGTCTCCACCTTCTGCGCAGATCATATTTTCTGCCATTGACGAAGAAAAGGAGCGAGACTGTGCTCTACCTCCCGAGGAGTGAGAGGGCTTACAGGACGCTGTGGCCGGGCACCCTGGTGAGCCCCCTCTCCCTCTACACAAACCTTTAAAAATTTATCCAACAATTTCTGATTTAAGGCAACTACCCCACCTCCGCTTGCACCTCCCAGGGCCTAAGAATTCTCCAGTTTACATCCAAAGCCTCCCAGAGCATTGCCTAAGGTTGAAAAAGATAAAAAAGTTTTTTTTAAACAAAGGAGCTTTTAAAAAATACACAACATACAGAGCCTGCTCCTTGCAGAAAACCCCCTCAGGAGGGGCCTCACCCAAGCAAAAAAAAAAAAAAAAAAAGAGAGAGAGAGAAAAATAAAAAGAAAAAAAGTGAAAAAGAAAAAAGGAAAGAAAATAGAGAAAGATCTAAAGATAGAAAAAGAACTAAAGAGTGAAAAGGAGAGAGGAACAGAGGAGGAAAGAATCAAGGAATGCAGCAAGATAGAAAAAGAAAGGAAGTTAGAAAAAGGGATACAGAGAGAAAGAGAGGGAGGAGGAAAGAAAAAGAGAGAAAGGGTAAAGGAAAAGAAACGAAGGAAAGAGAAGGTAGCGAGAAAGGAAGGGGGAGAGAAAAGTGAGAAAGGCAGGAAGAGAGGGAGAGAGAGAGAGACAGTAAGAAGGAAGAAGGGAGAATGAAAGAGGGAAACAGGAAGGAAATGATAGAAAGTAAAAGAGAAGAGAAGAGGAAGAAAAAAAGATAGAGTGAAGGAAAGAAAACTTGAGAAAGATTTAAAGAGAAGAAGGAAGAAAAAATCAGCAGAGGAGAAAGGAGAGGACTTACAGGACACTGTGGCCAGGCGCCCTGGCGAGCTACCTCCCCTTCTGCGCAAACCTTTAAAAACCTATCCACCACTTTCTGATTTAAGGCGATCGCCGCCACCTCCGTTTGCGCCTTCCAGGGCCCAAGAGTTCCCCACTTTGCCCCCAACAACCCTGCTTATTTAACTTATATGCAGAGTACATCATGAGAAACACTGGGCTGGATGAAGCACAAGTTGGAATCAAGACTGCCAGGAGAAATATCAATAACCTCAGATATGCAGATGACACCACCCTAATGGCAGAAAATGAAGAAGAACTAAAGAGCCTCTTGATGAAACTGAAAGAGGAGAGTGAAAAAGTTGGTTTAAAGCTCAATATTCAGAAAATTAAGATCATGGCATCTGGTCCCATCACTTATGTCAAATAGATGGGGAACCAGTGGAAATGGTGGCTGACGTTATTTTTTTTGGCTCCAAAATCACTGCAGATGGTGACTGCAGCCATGAAATTAAAAGACGCTTGCTCCTTGGAAGGAAAGTTATGACAAACCTAGACAGCATATTAAGTTGATGCTTTTGAACTGTGGTATTGGAGAAGACTCTTGAGAGTCCCTTGGACTGCAAGGAGATCCAACCAGTCCATCCTAAAGGAGATCAGTCCTGGGTGTTCACTGGAAGGACTGATGTTGAAGCTGAAACTCCAATACTTCAGCCACCTGATGCGAAGAGCTGACTTATCTGAAAAGACCCTGATGCTGGGGAAGATTGAGGGCAGGAGGAAAAGGGGATGACAGAGGATGAGACGGTTGGATGGCATCGCCTACTCAACGGACATGAGTTTGGATAAACTCCGGGAGTTGGTGATGGACAGGGAGGCCTGGTGTGCTGCAGTCCATGCGGTCACAAAGAGTCGGACACGACTAACTGACTGAACTGAACTGATGAAGAAGACAGTGTCACTGTTAAGAACAAGATAGCTAAAAAAATAAATAAATAAAAACAAACAAAAAACAAGATAGCTGAACAAAGGCTGTAAGATATGGCTAGATATTTGGTTGTTATTGATATATATATTTATCTAGTCTATATAAATATAGTTTATATAGTTTATGTAGACTATATATAGACTCTTAATAGTTTATAGACTACATATTTATATAGTCTGTATACCATATAACTCAACTGAATTTTTATATAAAATGTCAACCAAGACAAAAGGACATTAGAAAACCAGTAGGATCCTCCCTATACCTAACAAATCTTGTAGGGAGTTCTGATATTTACCTGTTTTTTTTAATATGCTTATCAAATTTAGACAATTTCTTCCTAGTAGCTAGGTCATTAAGAATCCGCCTACAATGCAGAACACCCCTGTTCGATTCCTGGGTCAGGAAGATACGCTGGAGAAGGGTATAGGCTACCCACTCCAGTATTCTTGGGCTTTCCTGGTGGCTCAGACAGCAAAGAGTCTGCCAGCAATGTGAGAGACTGGGGCTCAATCTTTGAGTTGGGAAGATTCCCTGGAGGAGGGCATAGCAACCCACTCCAGTATTTGTGCCCAAAGAATCCCCATAGACAGGGGAGCCTGGTGGGCTACAGTCCACAGGGTCGCAAAGAGTTGGACATGACTGTAACTTCAAGGTACTCTTTCTGGACATTTTTAGTATAGTCTTCTATATCCTCAGTTTACTGAAATCATAATCAGTACCTATGATCTGTGTCTTTATGAAACTGCTTCAACTTTGCTTCCAATCTTTGTACTAATTTTTTTTGGGGGGGTATCATTTTTAATTTCCAAAAGTTATTTCTTATTTATTGAAAGAGTTTCAAAAGAATGTTCTCTTCTTTTGAAGATGCAACATTTCCTTTCTAACAGATTAATACCCCTTCCCCTCTGGCCCACTGTGTTTTTTTCCCTCTGGTCTCTACCTTGTCTCTTTCATTTGTTCACCCTCTCATCTTAGAGGCTCTCCTCAACTGTTAGGTTATCCTTGGCTGTCTACTTCTATTCATCGCATTAAGAAGCTATATGGAAGTTCACTGTTTGGCTCCATGTCCCTTCCTTTTCATGCATCTGATATACCTGGATCCAGAATATCAGCCTCCATTTTCTTGGAGAAAATATAATGCCCAGTTTCCTAGAAAGGCAAATAGTTTACGGAGGATTCAACCACTTCATTTAAGACATTCTACAGCTATTATCTACTTTTAATCTCCAGCCTCATCCTTGTATTTTCACTTTTTACTACCAAGTGTTGAGTCTTTTCAGAGGTTTTGTAAACCTGCTAGCTAGTCTCCGCAGACAACTCAGAGTGTACCTCCTTCCACTTGCCTAAATCATTTAATACTCTTCTACTAATTTTTTCTTATCTTCTAAAATTTTTTGGTCATTTTTGTTCCTGTGATGTTATACTTTTTATTCTTTTATTGTAATGTCAGTGTTATTTGAAAAGAAAGGCAATAATGTATTAAGTCAAACGCCCATGTTTAACCAAAATCCCCATGCAGCTGTATTAGATATCTTAAATAAAGTCATAAGTATATATAACAAAATTTCTGGATACCATGAAACTCATTGGGGTAAATAATAACCTTGGATAACAGAAAGAGGGTTCAACATGATTTCAAAAGGACAGTATCAAGAGGAAAGTAAACGGTAAATTTTAAAAAGTCTTAGATTGAGCAACTACTAGTTATATAAATATGAAACTAGAAAGCTAGCTTCACACACACACACAACAGGGAATTTTAATTTATCATGATTTATTTATGTGACTTACTGTAACAAATTTTAAAAGGAAAGAAGCTACAATCTTAGGATACATTAATGAAAGCAGAGGACCAGACCAGGAGACAAAACTACTGTATATTCTGAGTGCTTATCAATAATTTTAACATCATATTTAAGAAAGGAAGTCAACTAAATATCATTTATAAAAGGGATTCTGGGATATTGAGAGAGCCTAAAACTAAGTTTTGTGGAAAATGGCAAAGATTAGAGAAATATTCAAAATGCTGAATGGAAGAACATTATAGCTGCTATCGAATACCTGAAGAATTGTCCTTTAAGATCAAATAGCTCTATATTGTTCAAGATAACCAACCTAGGAGAAATGGAGATAGTGTGGTTAAGACAGATTTGGCTTAATAAATGTGTAAAGCTGTGATACTCTCCCCATTACTGTTCAGCCAGCCTGAACAGTATCAAGGATGTCATACAGCAGATTCTTTCATTGAGAAGGAGTTTAACTAGATGACATTAAAGTTGGTACTAAAGGCAGATAACCACAATGGTGGGATCACTCACCTAGAGCCAGACATCCTGGAATTCGAAGTCAAGTGGGGCTTAGGAAGCATCACTATGAACAAAGCTAGTGGAGGTGATGGAATTTCAGTTGAGCTCTTTCAAATCCTATAAGATAATGCTGTTAAAGTGCTGTATAGATTATCTACATCTGGATGTGAACAAATGCTAAATTCAGTCTGAGAAGCCTCACTGAGTCTCAAACACGTTATAGTTAAGTTTTAGGGCAAAGAGTTCCATCCTTATTTGCAAAGTGAGCTCGTTCCTCTGGGTGGATAGGTCACTGGATCATTCAGATTGGAGGGACTCGGCAGGTTGGGAGAGGGAGGGAAGGGTGGAGTGTGGGGAGGTAATTCCTGCTCTGGAATATTTTGGGCAGAGGCTTAGGATCCTAGGCCTCCCTATCACACTTGGGGGGGGGTCACTGAAAAGTGAGTGTTAGTCCCTAAGTCACATCAAGATTGCCGTGAGAAATACCAATAACCTCAGATATGCAGATAACACCACACTTACAGCAGAAAGCAAAGAAGAACTAAAGAGCCTCTTGATGAAAGTTAAAGAGGAGGGTGAAAAAGGTGGCTTAAAACTCAGCATTCAGAAAACTAAGATCATGGCATCTGGTCCCATCACTTCATGGGAAATAGATGGGGAAACAGTGGAAACAGTGTCAGACTTTATTTTTTGGGGGCTCTGAAATCACTGCAGATGGTGATTGCAGCCATGATATTAAAAGACACTTACACCTTGGAAGGACGGAAGGAAAGTTATGACCAACCTAGATAGCATATTGAAAAGCAGAGACATTATTTTGTCAACAAAGGTCTGTCTAGTCAAGGCTATGGTTTTTCCAGTGGTGGTGTATGGCTTTGAGAGTTGGACCATAAAGAAAGCTGAGGGCCAAAGAATTGATGCTTTTGAACTGTGGTGTTGGAGAAGACTCTTGAGAGTCCCTTGGACTGAAAGAAGATCAAACCAGTCCATCCTAAAGGAAATCAGTCCCGAATATTCACTGAGGACTAATGATGAAGTTGAAGCTCCAATACTCTGGCCACCTGATGCAAAGAACTGACTCATTGGAAAAGACCTTGATGCTGAGAAAGACTGAAGGCAGGGGGAGAAGGGGGCGACAGAGGATGAGATAGTTGGATGGCATCACTGACTCGATGGACATGAGTTTGAGTAAGCTCCGGGAGTTGGTGAAGGACAGGGAAGCCTGGCGTGCTGCAGTCCATGGGGTTGTCTGGTAAACATACACAGAACAGTCCATCCATTAACAGCAAAATACACATTCTTCTCAAACATACACAGAACATTCTCCAGGACAGAAAATATGTTAGGCCAGAAAACAAATTTTGACAAAACCAGTTAAGAGAGAAACTATATCAAGTATCTTTCCTGATCATAATGGCATTCAGACGTGTATTTTCCAATACCCAAGCAATATCCCATTTCTCAGCAGACACAGAATGGGTGGCCTACAAATTTAACTCAATTCTGACATGATCTACCAAGAAATAGCATCAGATCCCACAGGTTAAGGGCTTAGTCCTACACGACTGCCCCCACTGCAGACACCAATTGCAAGCCCAGGGACGTTACCTGTGTTTCTGACCAACTGGCTATATATTGAAGGTTCCTGCAATTCATTTCTCAGGTTTAAGTAACTTGCTAGAACTGGGTCACAGAACTTAGAGAAACATTAACTCATGTTTATGCCAGTTTATAGAATTCTATAAAAAATTCAGATGAACAGTTAGATGAAGAGGTACATAAGGTGGATGGGTCCTAAGGGCAGGAGCTTGTGTCCCCATAAGCACTGGGGTGGACCACCCTCCTGACATATGGATCCCACCAACATGGTAGATCTCTGAACATCATTCTTTTGGGTTTTTCAAATGGAGGCTCCATACGTCATAATACACAGATATAATTGACTAAATCAATGGTGGCTGGTGACTGGTTCAATTTTAGTTTCTCTCTCCTCCCGAGAGGATAAAGTTCCAATCCTCTTATCATGGTTGGCTCCCCTAGTCACTGGCCTGCAACATTCGGTTACCTAGGGGCTTTCAAAAATTCACCTGATTAACATAAATTCAGGTGTGACTGAAAAGGGCCTGTTGTAACAAAAAGACACCCATTTCACTTTTATGGCTCTTAACTAAGGACAAAAGGCCACATACAGGACAGAAGATGTTTCCCCTGCTCTTATCACTTAGGAAATTACAAAGGTTTGGGGAGTCAAGAATCAAGAACGAAGACCAAATCATACAAATGTTATAAATCACAATATCACAGGCATGAAACTAGAAGTCAGTAACAGAAGGAAAATCAGAAAATTCACAAATACATGGAAATTGATCAATTCACTAATCAACAACCAAAAGATCAAAAAAGAAATCAAAAGAGAATCAAACAATACCTTGAGACAGACAAAAATGGAAACACAACAAACCAAAATTTATGGGATGGAGTCTTAAGAGGCATGTTTATAGTTATAAATGTCAACATTAAAAAAAGAAAAAAAGATCACCCATCCCAAAAAGAAAACATTTCACCTCAAGGAACTAGAAAAAGAACAGAGCCCAGAGTTAGTAGAAAATAAAGATTAGAGCAGAAACAAAATAGAGATAGGAAATCAATATAAAAAGTGAACACTTGGTTCATTAAAAAGATAATCAAAATGACAAACCTATAGGTAGACTAATCAGAGGAAGGGAGTGGACTCAAACAAAATTGTAAAAAAGAGAACAAAAAAAAAACTAAATTAAAGAGGAGACTTCACAGCTAATACCATAAAAATAAAAAGGGTCAGTTCAGCTGCTCAGTCATGTCCAACTCTTTGGAACCCCATGGACTGCAGCACGCCAGGCTTCCCTGTCCATCACCAACTCCTGGAGCTTACTTAAACTCACGCCCATCAAGTCAGTGAAGCCATCCAACCATCTCATCCTCTGTCATCCCCTTCTCCTCCCACCCTCAATCCTTCCCAGCATCAGGTTTTTTTTTTTTTCAATGAGTCAGTTCCTCACATCAGGTGGCCAGAGTACTGGAGCTTCAACTTCATCATCAGTCCTTCCAATGACTATTCAGGACTAATTTCCTTTAGGAGGGACTGGTTTGATATCCCTGCAGTCCAAGGGACTCTCAAGAGTCTTCTTCAACACCACAGTTCAAAAGCATCAATTCTTTGGTGCTCAGCTTTCTTTATGGTCCAACTCTCACAGCCATACACGACCACTGGAAAAACCATAGCCTTGACTAGACGGACCTTTGTCGACCAAGTAATGTCTCTGCTTTTTAATGTGCTGTCTAGGTTTGTCATAGCTTTTCTTCCAAGGAGCAAGCCTCTTTTGATTTCATGGCTGTAATCACCATCTACAGTGATTTTGGAGCAGTGGTTTTGGAGTCATGCAACTATGAGCAATTATACTATAACAATTACAGGAAATGGGTAATTCCTAGAAACATGACCACTTACTATTATTAAAAATAACCAAGCAATTAGACTGAGGTGGCTCCAATGTCTTGGTAGCTAACATAGCAACAAAAACCTAAGCCAGTGTATGTGTACTGGAATATAAGAAAATGAAACTTAAGAACAATCCCAAATAAGGCAAATGCTTAAGAAACAACTGATCACTTTGCTTCAGAGTGTTATTTATAAAAATCTTGCCCATAGCTCCTGGGCATGGAGCACTTCTAAAATCACTTCTGGATTGGTGCTCGCAATTCAAACCAATGTTTGCTCAAATAAACTCTTCAAAATTTTAATGTGCACCAGTTTGTTTTTCAACACTTCCAAGAATGAATCATAAAGACGTAAAAAATTTAAATAGACAAAAATTACTCCCAAACTCATTTTATGAAGCCAGCATTACCCAAAGCCAGAGAAGGAAACTACAAGAAAACTATAGGCCTATATTCCTGATGAATTTAGATGCAAAAATTCTCAGTAAAATAACAGCAAACCACATTCGACATCATCATACAGCATGATTAAATGGGATTTATCCCTATGATACAAGGATGGTTCAAGGCACACAAATTAATCAATGTGATGTACCACATTAACAAAATGAAAGACCAAAATAATATGACCATCTAAATAGATGCAGAAAAAAATTGACAAAACCCAACATTGTTTCATGAAAAAACTGGATACTAAAGGAATGTTCCTCAACATATTAAAGGCCATATACAACAAGCCTACAGCTGACACCACAATGGTGAAAGGCTAAAAGCTTTCCCCCAGGATCAAAAACAAAAGGAAAGTACTTTAATCACTCCTAGTCAACACAGTACTAGAAGTCCTAAGCAGAGCAATTAGGTATGAAAGAAATAAAAGACATTCACATCAGAAGAAAGAAGTACAAATATCTCTGTTTATAGATAACATGACCTTATACAGAAAAATTTTAGATATAACATAAAACCATCAAACCTAATAAGTCCATTAAAGCTGCAGGTTACAAAATCAACATACAAACATCAGTTGTGCTTCTATACACTAAGAACAAACTAGATGAATATTAAACAATCCCACTTAAAATAATATTAAAAAAAATACCTAATAACTCTCCCAGACTTCAGACAATCCTATAAAGCTACAGTGAGCAAAACTGTGTGAAAGTCAAAGTGTTAGTCACTCAGCTCCTCTCCAACTCTTTGTGACCCCATGGATTATAGTACGCTAGGCTCTTCTGTCCATGAAATTCTCCAGGCAAGAACACTGGAGTGGGTAGCCATTCTCTTCTCCATGACCTGGATCAAACCTGGGTCTCCTGAATTGCAGACAGGTTTTTTATTGTCTTAGCCACCAGGGAAGCCCATCAAAACAGTGTGGTCAGTTCAGTTCAGTCGCTCAGTCGTGTCCAACTCTTTGCGACCCCATGAATCGCAGCACGCCAGGCCTCCCTGTCCATCACCAACTCCCGGAGTTCACTCAGACTCAAGTCCATCGAGTCAGTGATGCCATCCAGCCATCTCATCCTCTGTCGTCCCCTTCTCCTGCCCCCAATCCCTCCCAGCATCAGTCTTTCCCAATGAGTCAACCCTTAGCATGAGGTGGCCAAAGTACTGGAGTTTCAGCTTTAGCATCATTCCTTCCAAAGAAATCCCTGGGCTGATCTCCTTCAGAATGGACTGGTTGGATCTCCTTACAATCCAAGGGACTCTCAAGAGTCGTCTCCAACACTACAGTTCAAAAGCATCAATTCTTCGGTGCTCAGCTTTCTTCACAGCCCAACTCTCACATCCATACACGACCACTGGAAAAACCATAGCCTTGACTAGATGGACCTTTGTTGGCAAAGTAATGTCTCTGCTTTTCAATATGCTATCTAGTGTGGTACTGGTACAAAAACAAACATATAGATCAATGGAACAGAATAGAGAGCCCATAAATAAATTCACACACCTATGGTCAACAATCTTTAACAAAAGAGGTAAGAATATAAAATGGGGAAAGGCCCCTATAATAAGTGCTGCTGGTAAGTTGGACAGGTGCATCTAAATTAATGAAGTTAGAACACACCCTCACACTATGCATTTAAAAAAGACTCGAAATGGCTTAAAGACATAAAAGTAAGACATGAAATCATAAAACTTCTAGAAGGAAAAATAGGCAAAACATTATGTGAGTCTCCCAAGGCAATAGAAATAAAAACAAAAACAAATGGGACCTAATCAAACTTATAAGCTTTTGCACAGCAAAGGAAACCATTTATATATATATACATACACACACACACACACACACACACACACATACACACATATATAAAAGACAGCCTATGGAATGGGAGAAAATATTTGCAAATGATGCAATAAACGGAGGCTTAATCTCCAGAATAAACAAACAGCTCATACAACTCAACAGTGCAAAAAAAAAAAAAAAAATCCAATTGAAAAATGGGCAGAATACCTTAATGTACATTTCTCCAAAAAAGACATAAAGATGACCAGTATACACATGCAAAGATGCTCAACATCACTAATAACTTTAGAAAAATGCAAATCAAAAATATAATGAGGGGACTTCCTTGGTGGTCCAGTGGCTAAGACTCCATACTCACCAAAGTTTAGTCAATGCTGGGGGCTCGGGTTCAATCCCTGGTCAGGGAACTAGATCCCACATGCCAAAACTAAAGATCTCACATGCTGCAATGAAGATCGAAAATCCAGCATGCTGCAACTAAAACCCAGTGCAGTCAAATAAATAATTAAAAAAAAAAAATACAATGAGGTATAGCCTCATAGGAGTTAGAATGACCATCATTAAAAAAGTCAACAAATGCTGGAGAGGGTGTGAGGAAAAAGGAACTCTCCCACACTGATAGTAGGAATCTAAGTTGGTGCGGCCACTATGGAAAAAAGTATGGAGGTTCCTCAGAAAACTATAATTTAATTATCATATGACCCAGCAATCCCACTCCTGTGCATATAATCAAATATATGCTATAATTTATATATTTATATATATATAATTTATATATATAAATTATATAAACTATAATTCAAAAAGATAAACGCACCCCTTTGTTCATAGCACTACTATTCAGAATAGCTCAAGCATGGAAACAACTGAAATGTCCATCAACAGATGAAAAGAGAAAGAAGATATGGTACAATACAATGGGATACTACTCACCCATTAAAAAAACCCACAAATAATGCTATTTGCAGAAACATGGATGTAACTAGAGGTTATTATACTAGAGCTTATTATACTAAGTGAAGTAAACCAGAAAGAGAAAGACAAATACCACATAGATATTACTCATATGTGGAATCTAAAATATGGCACAAATGAACCTATCTGTAAAACACAGAGATCAGAACTTGTGGTTGCCAAATGGACTGGAAATTTGGGAGTTGATAAATGCAAACTATTACATTTAGAAAGGATAAATAACAGGTCCTACTCTGTAGCACAGGGAACTGTATCCAATCTGTTGGGATAAACCATAACAGAAAAAAATATTAAAAAAAGAATGTATATATTTTTAAAACTGAGTCCCTTCGCTCTATAGCAGAGAATGGCACAACATTATAAATCAATTATACTTCCATTTAAAAATTTTAAAAATACAAAGCAATAAATTTAACCACAGAGGTGAAAGATCTATACATAAAAACTGCAAGACACTGATTAGAAAAATTAAGGACATTAATAAATAGAAACATTTCCATGTTTATGGACTGGAACAATTACTACTGAAATGCCCATAACCACCCAAAGTGATCTACATAGGCAATGCAATCCCTATCAAAATTCCAGTGACATTTTTCACAGAAATAGAAAATAAAGCTTAAAATTTAATATGGAACCACAAAAGACCTTTAATAGCGAAAGCAATTGTAAGGGAGCATAACAAAGCTGGATGGATCACACTTCCTGATCTGAAACTACATTAAGAAGCATTAGTACTCAAAACATTAGGTATTGGCATAAAAACAGACAAATAGACCAATGGAACAGAACCAAGAGCCCAGAAATAAACCCATAAATATATGATCAACAGATATTTGAAGAGAGTCAAGAATACTCAACGGGGAAAAGAGAGTCTCTTCAATAGATGGTACTGGGAAAAGTGGATATTTACATGTAAAAGAATAAAATTAGACCTCTATATTATATGACTCACAAAAATTAACTCAAAGTGAATTAAAGGCTTATATAAGGCCTAAAACTCCTAGAAGAAAATATAGCAAAAACACTCTTTAATACTGGTCTTGGCAATGACACCAAAAATACAAGAAAAAAAGGCAAAAAAAAAGTGGGACTAAATCAAACTAAAAAACATCTGCATAGCAAAAGAAACAATGAACAAAGTGAAAAGGAAACCTATAAAATGGGAGAAAAATGTTCACAAACTATGTCTGATAAGGGATTATTACACAAAATATACAAGGAATTCATACAACAATAGCAAGCAAAAACAAAAACAAAAAAAACGGGTGATGGATCTGAACAGAGATTTTTTTCCAAAGAAAAGGTGTTCAACATCATCAGGGAAACATAAAACTACAATGAGATATTATCTCAACATTTGTTAGAACTGCTATAGACAAAGAACTGAGAGGGACTTCCCTGGGAGTTCACTGGTTAAGACTCTGCTCTTCAAATGCAAGGGGCATAGGTTCAATCCCTGGTCAGGGAACTAAGATCTCACATGCCATTTGGCACGGTTAAAAAAAGACATGAGATTAAAAGTACTGGTGAAAAGGTGGACACTTGTGAAGTGTTAGTAGGAATGTAAACAGGTACAGCCACCACAGAAAACAACATGGAGGCTCCTCATAAAATTTAAAACATAACTGCCATATAATCCAGTCACCCCACTCTAGGTGTATAATCCAAAGGAAATGAAATTACTATTTCAAACACATATCTGCAACTCCACATTCATTGCAGCTATTCACAGTAGCCAAGATACGGAAACAACCTAGATGTCTATCACTTAGATTAACAGATAAAGAAAACACACACACACATATACATGTATACACACACACATATATAAACATTAACACACACATATACATACCCACAATGGACTATTATTCAGTCACAAAAAAGAAGGAACTTTTTCTTGCCTTTTACAACATGGATGAACCTTGAAGGCATCATGCAAGGTCAAATCAGAGAACGACAAACACTGTATGATCTCACGTATATGTGGTGGCTGCCAGGGGTCTATGAAGTAGGGGAAATTGGAGAGGGAGGGCAAAGGGTACACATACCAGTTACAAAATGAATAAATTCTGCAAATCTAGTCTATAGCGTAATGACTACAGTTAACATTACTGTATGTTACTGTATTGAACATTACTATACGTAAGTACTGTATACTTGAAAGTACTAAGAGATCTTAAATGTTCTCCCACAAAACAAACATCACTGGGATTTTCCTGGCAGCCCAGTGGTTTCCACTTCAGGGGACACAGGTTTGATCCCTGGTCACAATCCCTGCCTCGTGCCGTGTGGCAGGGCCAAAATAATAAAATAAAAATACACTCAAAACAATATAATGAACCATGTGAGATGATGGTTGTGTTAACTAACCTTACTGTGGAAACTGTTTTGCAAAATACACATATATCAAATCACCATATTGTAAACCTTAAACTCACATAGTGTTAAAGTATGTCAACTATATCTCAATAAAGCTGGATACAAAAAAAAGGCAGGAGGAGACCAAAGAGGGAACCAACACAAATAAATAAATGCAATTTATATAGAAGTATAGAATATACTGGGCTTCCCAGGTGGCACTAGTGGTAAAGAACCAGCTTGCCAATGCAGAAGACCTAAGAGATGCGGGTTCAATCCCTGGATCGGGAAGATCCCCTGGAGAAGGAAACACTCCAGTACTCTTGCCTGGAGAATTCCATGGAAAGAGGAGCCTGGCAGGCTACAGTCCACAGAGTAGCAAAGAGTCAGACATGACTGAAGCAACTTAGCACGTATGCACATAGACTATAATAAACAAGGTTTACATTTAGTTATTTTTCTTTTTTTTTTAATATTATTTTATTTATTTGGCAGCTCCAGGTCTTAGTTACACACAGGGTCTTTTAGTTGCAGCGTGTGAACTCTTAGTTGTGGCATGTGCAATCTAGTTCCCTGACCAGGGATCAAACCAACGCCCCCTGCATTAGGAGCACAGAGTCTTAGCCACTGGACCACCAGGCAAGTCCCAGTTATTTTTCTTAAACATTCAAGGAAAATCAAAATTAAAATCAATGAAGACTGAGGAAAAAGCAGGCCAGTGTCATTACTAGATGTATGAACAAATTAGCTAGCACACAAGCTTGGTAACTGTTCTTTGGCAGTATGCTTCATCTCATCTTCCCAAACCAGTGGTGACTCAAGACTAAACAAAACAATTAGGACAATGATATTTTTCATAAATCTACATGGATTCCATTTTTAAATGCTAGAATTACACCCTTCAGATTTGGTATAAATTAATCTGTATTCATTTTAAAATATCAATGATATATGAAACATTTAAAAAATGTTGGCAACATTTTGTTAGCCCCCTCCCTTCTATTCTCCCCATCTTACTAATCCAAGACTTCTGGAAACATCCTAGAATGTATGTTTTATGGACAGTTCTTTGAAGACTTTGGTCGTGAATGTCGTGCCCACCAACAGCCATAAAAAATAAACAAAAACATGTTTATAGATTAAAAAAAAAAAACACTGATAGGCACAAGAATGTTGATATACAAGCAGAATTTTAAATTCAGCTCTCTCTTCTTTGGGGCGTTCTCCTACTAGAAGGGAGACTCTAATCTCTCACCTGCTTGACGGAATTCTGGAACTAGGTGAGGGAAGGAAACTAGGAACTCTCACTGCTCGATGTGGCACCTTAGCTTCATTTTCCTCTGGGTTTAGGTTTCAAGGTCCTGATCTTCTCACCTTGTATCTTCAAAGAATAATCTCCTGACTTCTGTAAGGTTGATGGCAGTTGTTCAACTGATTAGGATAAAAGGGATGCGTGTGGAGGTGGTGGCACCATGAGCTCAGCAGCAGCTCAGGTCCATCTCCCATTACCGATTTCCAATGCCCCCTGTTCTCAGCTTTCATCTGTAATATACAATACTTTTATGTTCTGAGTTTTTCAGGGGTCCTGCAGACAAACCATGATCGGTCTCCTGTCAGTATTCTCCTCTATAGGGTTTGACCTTCCTCTCCTCTGTTAGGTCACTTACTTTTAAACTAATTTTCCTTGCTTTCCTTCTTCCTATAGAAGGAAGATTACAGATGTCTCATCCTTTAAAACATGGGAGCTTATACTCCTGTCTTCAGATGATTTTCAAAAAAGCCTGAAAGTAATTTTACTTTGCTGTCTTAAAAGAGATGGGTTTTGTAATCTTTTAAGTCAAATAACTTTGAAATAGAGCCAACTACTCTTCAAAGGCTAAATGTTTATGTTTGATAATAACTCCCAAAGGATAACACAATTGAAACCAAAAACTCAAATGCTCTGTTAAATTAGACTCTTCTAAATTACTACCTCTTTTTCAAACAGAGCCTACACTTTCTCATCTCTATGGCTTTGTATCTTCTACCTAGAAATTGATTCATATTTAAAACGTTCTCCAATTTCATATCCTTCAGGAAAGCTTCACTGAGTCTCTCTCCCAGAGGGGAATGCCTTTTTCCCACTTGAGGTTTTCCAGAGGAAGAATTTTCTACAAACTTACTCCTGACTTCTCTGTACTTCTTTACTTATAGACACAGGGTAAATTATCTGAACCTATGTGACTACTTAATCTCACAAAAATGAAGAGAAAACTTGGTTCATCTCTGTGCTTCTACTTTTTCAAGCTGTGGAGCAAGGATTCACCACTTACTTAGGGCCAGACTCTCCCTTGCATAGAGAAGCTTGAGTCAATATAGCACTGCTTTGAAGCAAGTGGGGGTCTCCCTAAAGGACTTCAGTTAAAAGGCACAATTTAGCTCATATACTGAAAGCTGTATCCTTCAATCTGGTCTCTGTTAGTAAGAAAAGTGGTATAAGTGGTATTTTGAACCTACGCGCCACCCTTGTTTTCTCCATTTGTTCAGAACTTCAGCAAAGATAAAGGATGCTTTACTTGAAATCTCTTCAGAAATTCCAACAAGCTCTAGGTATTTCATACTTGCCTATTCTCCAGCATTCTGTTTATAATTCTATTATAGATCTTAAATTTCGCCTTACTATGTTGATGGTCTTCTAATCTATAAAACTGTAAGCTTTTAGAAAGTGGATTAACCAGTGCCATACACGTAACAAATCTTAACATAAATATTTGTTGCACTGACTAACTGAAAGGCTAAATGTTTCTCTAAACTAAAAGTAAAGAGAATTTATGGTTCCTTGCTATTTCAGGTTCTACTCATTCTAAAGTCACAGCAACCACATCAAGACTGCCCGATTATAATTAACCTTATAACTAAGATGTTATTTTTCCTTGTCAAATTTCCTCTACAATACGTTGGGTCATTATCACCAGTCCTGTTTTTTGCCTGCATTCTCTAGGATTTTTAAAAGCTAGTTATACATCTTATAAATGTAAAATTGAAAATAATTTGGCTTACACTGAGGAGAAAAATTCATATGAAATGGATAGAATTTAAGCTAATATCTCAAGATATCTTTCTATATGACAAAGACAATAACCACTCAAATTCACTGTATTAATATATCATCATAAGTGATAGTAGCTGTTAAAAATTAGTACATAAAAAATGATGGACACAATATGGCCAAACTAGTGGTTGTGGTCACTCTTCTACAGAATAAAGATTAGAAATTGACAAAGTACATTTTTAGTATAATTGAAGTATTTCAAAATTAGGAAGCCAGAATCAGGTCTTTTATAAAACTTCAAATCAAAAGTGTACTCAGAGTGACATCAGCAAAAATGATGGAATAAGAAATTTTGAAATCCCACCTTTCTATGTGCTGTGTTTAGACGCTCAGTCATGTCCGACTCTTTGTGACCCCATGGACTGTAGCCGGCCAGGCTCCTCCGACCATGGGGATTCTCCAGGCAAGAATATGGGAGTGGGTTGCCATGCCCTCCTCCAGAGGATCTTCCCAACCCAGGTCTCCCACATTGCAGGCCGATTCTTTACCATATGAGCCACCAGGGAGCCCCCACCTCTCCATAAAATTAACCAAAACCTGGCAAAATCAAATGTTCTTGAACTTCAGAAACTAACCGAAGGCTTGCAACAATCCAAGGAGTGTATACTCAAGCATAAAGCCTGAATTTCACTAAGAACAGAGAGCTTTGTGGCATTTAAGTTACTCCAAGCCCCAGAACTGCAGTAGCAGTATCCTGAAAAGAAGAGCCTGCATTGCTGGTAAACGAGGAACCAGAATAGATCTCATTTTCAAAGTGTTATAATTATTTGTCTTGACTGTTTGGTTGCTCCCTGTAAGACCAGCTCAAAAGGTCTGTCTTTATTTTGCTGGACTAAAAGGGTTGTTTTTTGATATTACCCACTAAGTCATGTCTGACTCTTTATGACCGCACAGACTAAACGGGGCCTAATGCTAAAAAAATTACTCTACTTTGTTCAAACCATTTACAGGCAAATGTTTTAGTCACTGCTGCCTAAGGAACAGATAACAACTGGAAAAGACAACAGACTAACCAAAGAGCTTAAGGGGAAAGGGCTAGAGAATGAGATACCCATAAGGGTATTCAAAGTTCCAATATATTCCTGGGAATCTAGAAGACCACATGCACATCCAGGGTTGCACACACACTCAGGAAAGACCTGAAAAGACCCTAAGCTGTCACTTCTGGCTGATTTTGAGGCATTGCAGAAACAGGAAGTGAAGGCTAAGGCATAACTGTAAACTGCCTAGATGAGTACTGAAGGCATGCTCTAACATGTACAAAGAGCCCCTCAGCAAAGACTGGTTCCAAGTGTTTAAAACTCTGCATAATCATGAGCCGACTACTAAGCTAATTGAACAGATTTCAGTGGCCACATGCAACAAAGAATACAGAGTTTACAGGACTAGTTCAGAAAAAGACACTCAACAAAACAAACAATACTACTACAATAAGCAGCAGCATCAAAACCAGGAGGGGAAAGAATGGCATTTCCAGAGTTGCCACATTTTAACATTCAAAATGTTTAGCTTTCAACAAAAAATTACAAAGCATGCAAAGAAATAATTTGCAAATCATCTATATGATAAAGGTCTAGTATTCAAAATAAAGAACTCTCACAATTCAACAGTAAAAATAGAAAAAACCCAATTAAAAACTGTACAAAGAATATGAATAAATTCTTCTTCAAAGAAGACATACAAATGGCCAACAAGGACATGAAAAGATGCTCAACATCATTCATTAGAGAAATATAATACAAAGCTAAACCAGCCCATATGAGATAACACCCCATATACGCTAAGACGTCATAATTTGAGAAAAAGGCGAGGGGGGAATGAAAAGAGTAACGGTAAGAATATGGAGAAAGCTAAACCATAGCACACTGCTGGTGGGAACGTAAAATGGGCAGCTGCTGTGGAAAATAGCTTGGCAGTTCCTCAAAATGTTAAATATAGAATTACAGCATGACCCAGCAATTCCACTCCTAAGCACATGCCCGAAAGAACTGAAAAAAGG
Source organism: Bubalus bubalis (assembly GCF_019923935.1). Taxonomy (NCBI): domain Eukaryota; kingdom Metazoa; phylum Chordata; class Mammalia; order Artiodactyla; family Bovidae; genus Bubalus; species Bubalus bubalis. Next base: position 23,259,659 of record NC_059159.1, on the reverse strand, counting down.
TTTCAAACACATACTTACATCTGTTAATAAGTGAATGGAGAAATAAAATGTGGTATTTTCATACAATGCATTCACTATATAGTCATAAAAAGGCAAACATGCTGAAACATGGATGAACCTTGGAAACATGCAGAGAAGGCTGTCAAAAAAGGTCACACACTGTATGATTCCATTCCTATGAAAGTCTGGGCAAGAGAAATCTAAAGAGACTAAAAGCAGATAAATGGGTGCTTAGAACAAGGGAGTGACAGGAGATAGGGAGTAATGTGTAAAAGTTGTAAAGTTCTTTCTGAGGTGCAGAAAATTTCCCAGAAAGGACTGCGGCGATAGTCAACAAATATCTGTGACTGAATTATATACTACAAAAGGAAGAACATTCTTGTCACGTAAATTATCTCAATATAAAATATAATTTAAAACTGTGTACTCAACAAGGTCTTTGAAGAAAGGTAAAATAAATTCACAGTAAACTTCTCCTCAGTGAAAACAGAAGTCAAGAGACATGGGAGAAAAATCTTTCAAGTGCTCAGAGAAAATAACTGCAACTTTGTATCTAGTCCACCCTAGATGACCCAGGCAATAAGGAAGGAAAAAAGATGTTTCCACACATAATTAGGTAAGTTCATCATCCACAGGTCCATAGTAAAAGGACTTTTTAAAAGGATCTACTTTCAGAAGAAAAGTTAAACAGGTACTTCTGCTTATAGGAGTAATAAACCAGATTATTTTCATCAACTTTGTAAAGATCACTAAAAATTTGATGAAATACTACTACTACTACTACTACTAATAGTAGATTTTCTTAAAGCATGGAAGAGCAAAAAAATAGCATAAAGAACTATCAGTCCTTGGACTTCCCTGGTGGTGCAGTGGTTGAGAATTCACCTGCCAATGCAGGAACACCAGCTCAATCCCTGATCTGGGAAGATCCTACATGCCACAGAGCAACTAAGCCCGTGGGACTACTCAGCCTGTGCTCTGAAGCCTGTGCGCCTCAACTACTGAAGCCTACTCGCAGAGCCTGTGCCCCCCGAGAGAAGCCACTGCAATGAGCAGCCCACACACTGCAACTAGAGTAGCCCACACAGCAACAAAGATCCAGAATAACCAAAAGTAGTTAAACAAATCAATAAAATTATTTAAAATATAAACATATATATGGAGCAGAAACTACACTATAAGAAGAAATCAACACATATACAGATGGCCGGAGAACTTTAATACTCTTCCAATGAAACCAAGAGACAAAATAGACAGAACGTTAATAAAAACCTAGAGGATCTGAATATCAAAGCTTGATCTGAGATATGTGTAATGAACAGTCAAATAATAACAGTAACTTAAATTTAATGAATGCATATTGTATACTTGGCAGCCTTATAAACACTTTTCATACATCAATTAACTCTTACAACAACCCTGGATAGATTCTACTGTCTCCATTTTCTTATTAAAAAACTGAGATGCAGAGATGACATGTATTCCAATGTCTCACCACTGTAAATAGCGATCTCAGTCAAAATGCACTGATAAAATGTTACCTTTGCCATAATTTGACAGTACTGTACGTCATAATTAGGAATCATTAAGACCCTAAGAAAATAATAGATTCTTAATGTTTTATTGAATAAACACTATGATCCCTTTCAAAAATGTCATCAGCCCTTTTGAAATTACCATCACCCCTTTTGAAGTTTTCCAAGTTTAAATCCACTTTTAAAATTTTCTCAGTCATAAATATGAGGTCCCCTGTGTACTTCGGGTTCATCATTAGGTGTTTCCCTCATCTACCTAAGAGTCTTCTTTTCTTTACTTAAGAGTTCTGAGGCCTTACTGTTCTGTTGATCCATCACAATTTTATATTTTGATATAAACAGAAAAACTATAATTTTAAGAAATGTTAAAAAAGTGGAGTATTCTGGTCTCCAGTGTCTGATGGGTAAGCACTTCTTCCTTCCTGCAATGGGCCCTTTAAAAGGCAGTCTCATTTAAAAATTTTGTGTCTGATTTTTTTCCCCTATGTCAAACCTAACCAAGCATTTAATAAACAAAATTTTACTTTGTTCCAACACAGAATATTTACAAAAACTGATGATGTACTTGGCCACAAAGAAACTTTCAAAAATCTATTAACATATAAGTCACTAATACACTTACATATAATGCAATAAAGTTAGAAATGAACAACAAAATAGCCCCTCGAGATCAATATACCTGAGATTTTAAAATACAGATAGGAAATAGCAGAGCTGAGATTTGAACCCAGTTGATCCGGTTCCACTGTCTTGCTCAAACCCGAAAGTCCTAATTTATCAGGCTCCAAGACTGTGTTACCCAGTGTGGTGAAAGTGAAGTGTTAGTCGCTCAGTCATATCCGATTCTTTGCAACTGTAGCCTGCAAAGCTCCTCTGTGCATGGAATTCTCCAGGCAAGAATACTGGAGTAGGTAGCTATTCCTTCTCCAGGGGATCTTTCTGACCCAGGGACCAAACCCAGATCTCCCGCAAAGACGACGTTCTTGACTGTCTGAGTCACCAGGGAAGTCTGTGGTACTCAGAAAAGCAAATTCACGGGCCCAGGTAATTTGCCAGTTTTCCAGGTGACTGTTAAGCAAATTGAAGTTTGAAAAACCACCTCTCTAAACCAAGGCTCTTAATCCTGGGGAAAAGCTTTGCTTTGGACTCATAATTTGAGATAATTCTTTAAGCCACTAAAAGGGTTTTCTACTGTGCAGCTCAAAGCATGCTAACTGGACACAAAAATGAATATACAAAAATCAACAACAATTATAGTTCCCTAATGGCAACAAATTCTGTTGAAAAAAATCATTTCTACCTTTAAAATATATCCAGGATTCAATTACTTCTTACATCTCCATCACAACCAACTTCATACAAGGTACCACTACTACTTTTCTCAATTACTCAAAGAACCTTTAATACCAGTTATATACTACTTCTCTACAAAGCAAGAGCTATCCTTTCAAAGCTTGAGTATTTTTCTGCTCAAAAATCCCTATGACTTCCCTTGTTAGAATAGAAACTAAAGGACAAAATGGTCAATAAGTCCGTTCTGCTCTGCTCTGCTCACCCATCCTCCCAACCCTCACCTCTACTCCTAACTCACAGCTCTCTGATCTCTTCCCTACCAGTTAACCAACCTCTCCACGATCTGGCCACAGAGACCGATCTGTTCATTCCGTTCCTAGAATATATCAAGAACACTCCCATCTTCCTTTCTGCATTCCTTTGCCTGTATGAGTTTTCTCCATTGTTCCCTTCAGTTCAGTTCAGTTCAGTTGCTCAGTCGTGTCCGACTCTTTGCGACCCCATGAACTGCAGCACGTCAGGCCTCCCTGTCCATCACCAACTCCCGGAGTTCACTCAGACTCACGTCCATCGAGTCGGTGATGCCATCCAGCCATCTCATCCTCTGTCGTCCCCTTGTCCTCCTGCCCTCAATCCCTCCCAGCATCAGAGTCTTTTCCAATGAGTCAACTCTTCGCATGAGGTGGCCAAAGTACTGGAGTGTCAGCCTCAGCATCATTCCTTCCAAAGAACACCCAGGGCTGATCTCCTTTAGAATGGACTGGTTGGATCTCCTTGCAGTCCAAGGGACTCTCAAGAGTCTTCTCCAACACCACAGTTCAAAAGCATCAATTCTTTGGCACTCAGCTTTCTTCACAGTCCAACTCTCACATCCCTTAAGTCTGCTCAAATATTAACCACCAGCAAGCTCTTCCTTAACCATTCTATATAAAATATGAACCATGCCCAGCTCCCTTCCTTCCTCTTTTTCTTATCCCTCATTTCTGTCCATAACATTTATCAGCATCAGACACGTTATGCATTTACTTTTTTATGTTTCATGTCAATTTCCCTTCACTAAATTTTAAACTCTCTTTAGGCAGGATTTTGTGTTCTGTTCACTTTTATAGTCTCAGCATCTCTAACAATATCAAACACATAGAAAGTGCTCAAATATTTGTTGACTGAATTAATGATCAAATAATGTTTAAAAAAAAAAGAAAAAAAATGAAATGTAACAAAAAAAGCCCATTTGTAGTAACATCAAAAACAAGTATGCAAAAATAAAAAGAACAAAAACCATGTAAGATCTTAAAGGAAGAACTCCCTATCATATTCACGAATGAGAAGGAAAAAAGATATAAATTCCCTCAAATTAATATGTAAAGCCCATTAATTAAAACTGTGGTACTGGCAATAAAAAATAGATGAAAGAACACAGTTCCAAAAAGGCCTTTGAATTCATTTACTTAGTTTTATGATAAAAATGGCATTTCAAAACTAGTGGGGGGGGGGGGGGGAGTGAAAGTGAAAGTGAAGTCGCTCAGTCATGTCTGACTCTTAGCGACCCCATGGACTGCAGCCCACCAGGCTCCTCCATCCATGGGATTTTCCAGGCAAGAGTGCTGGAGTGGGGTGCCATTTCCTTCTCAAAGGGCTCCTCCTGACCAAGGGAGTGAACCGGTGACTCCTGCATTGCAGGTGAATTCTTCAGCACTGGGCCACCTGGGAAGCCCAATCTTGAGATAAGGGACACTTTTTTAAAATAAACACCAAGAGGAAACTGAGAAGACTATTCAATGAAAACCTTTGCAAATACATGGGTACATAAAGGGTCAGTATCCAATACAAAGAATATCTAGAAAAAAAAGACACAATCTAATTTTCAAAATTTAACAGAATAAAATAAGCAAGAAGAAAGAAAAATTTCTTTCTTATAGAAAAAATACAAGAGATCAATAAAACATGAAGAGTAAAACATGAAGATACTGAACTTCAGCAGTAATGAGGGAAATACAAAATACAATAAAACACAACTTTCCTTCTATCACTGAAAAAGTTGAGAAATATCACATGCTGGTGAAGATGTGGAGAAACAAGGTCACTTACACACTAGTGGCCAAAACATAAATTAAGAAGTCAGTCTGACAGTATCTAATAAATATAATAATCACATATTCCCTATATGATTCTTCCCTATAAAACTCTCTTCCTGATACTTCACATAAAGGAACATATAAAAGAACATTCACTGTATTTGCGTTTGTAATGCAAAGGACAAAACCTAAAGGTCCATTAATAGCTAGCTAAACAAACTAGAATATCCATATAATGGATTATTATGTTGCTGTGAAAAGAAGTATATCTAACAGACTCAAAGACATATCGTAGTTAAATTTTCCCAAAGTCAAACACAGTATGAGGCTACTTACATAATCATAAACACAGAAAACTAAGGCGGTAAAAACACAGGGAAAAAAAAAAGTACAGAAAAAGGCTTTACAAGGACACTCATCAAGTTCAAAACTGGTCCTTATCTCTCTTTTTGCTTCTCCTCTTTAAATGAATTTTTATTGAAGTATAGTTGATTTATTAATACAACATTGTGTTAGTCACTGCTATACACTGTAAAATGATTCAGTTATACATATACATGCATTCTTTTTTTTTTTTAATTCTTTTCCATTATGGTTTACCTCAGGATACTGAATATAGTTCTCTGTGCTATAAGGAATACTTGGTTGCTTATCTGCTCCTTATCTATAGAGGTGAAGAGGATCAGAATTAGGGGCAGTATAAGAAGGAATTACCATACTCGAAATGTCTTAGCTTTTAAATAAAAATTTAAGCATGTATTTATATAAATTAAAACATTATAATTTTTTTTAACTTATTATAATTTGTTAAAAGAAAAAGCAAGGTTCTAAACCTTATGTCCAACAATTTTGTTCATTCATAAAATGTGAACATGTCCATACATAATAATAATAAGATACATACATTTATAAAATTATTGAACCCATGTCTCTTGTATCTCCTGCACTGGCATATGGGTTCATTACCACTGAGCTACTAGGGCTTCCCTTTATAGTGAACAGTTAACTTAACTTCTCTTCCAAGAACAAATACTAAAGCAAAGATGGCGCAGTGGTCAAGAATCTGCCTGCTCATGCTGGGACACAAGAGACAAGGGTTGGGAAGGGTCGATCCTTGCCGAAATTAAACCAAAGGCCTATAAAAACAGAAGTGGGCAGAAGAAAGACCCATCCCTGAAACACATTAAACTAAGAAACCTGAGACTACTTTAGGACAGCCAAAGCAGATAATGCTCAAGCTGACTTTGTCTAAAATAATGGTACACTTCAGAGACTGCCAGTCATTTAATCAGCCACAGTCCAACTTCAGCTGTAGTAAATAAAAGCTACAAGAAGGTTTACAGAGCTTATTTTTGGTTGTTTTTTTGTTAGTCGCTCAGTGGTGAACAACTCTTTGTGACGCTATGGACTGCAGCCCACCAGGCTCCTCTGTCCATGGGATTTCCCAGGCAAGAATACTGGGGTGGGCTGCCATTTCCTCCTCCAGGGGAATCTTCCTAACCCAGGGATTGAACCTGTGTCTCTTGAATCTCCTGCACTGGCAGATGGGTTCTTTGCCACTAGCGCCACCAGGGAATTTTTGGTTAAATTATACATAAGATTTAAATTTGATCATTTCCTTTCTAGTACCAATGGCATTAAGCAAAACAACTACTTACAAAAACTATTTGGCTGGCTATGCACCTTCAACCTGAATGTGTATCCAGGCCTAATTTCACAAAAGAAAAACATTATTTCCAGTTAAGATAATGTGAAGCATATATATTTTCCCCTGGCTCCCAGCCTAATGCTAAACTGAATCCTGTCATTTTCATTTTGTTAATTCATCTCTGAAATAATATTGTTACTAGAAACACTGACAAGTCACTTGACAAGTCAGAATATGTAAAACCTAGAAAAATAAAGCTGGATCCTAGGTAGGTGTGTAGTACTGTCAAGACTAGAAAGGTAATGTTATGAATTATCACACATTTCATATGAACATGTATTTGATAGATGTTAGAAGGGTCAGAGGGGCTTTCCTGGTAGCTCAGCTGCAATGCAGGCGACACCGGTTCGATTCCTGGGTCGGGAAGATCCCCTGGAGAAGGGATAGGCTACCCACTCCAGTATTCTTGGGCTTCCCTGGTGGCTCAGCTGATAAAGAATCCCCCTGCAGTGTAGAACTAGGTTCGATCCCTGGGTTGGGAAGCTCCCCTGGAGAAGGGTCAGAAAGATCTTGGCCATAACTCCAGAACACCTTGCACTTTATGGATGGGATTATTTTTAATGCAAATTTCAAATTATTGAAATAAATAATTTAAACACTCTTCTTGTTTCTCAGTATTCTTCCTGATATCAATCTTTTATTCTATTAAGCCTTGTTGATCTTTGACCTAGAAATGTATGTTTATTCATAAAATACTGTATCCTGAATTTTTATTATTTTTCACTCAACAGCGGTATATTGTTTATTACATAGGTATCTAAAAGGAATTTATGACTTGGTAGGGTTTATACAGAATCTTTGTTCACAGTTGTTTAAGAGTTACTTAAGTTGGCTAGTAAACCAAAGAACAGGTTCAATGTCCACGCTTTCCAGTTCACATGAAATTAACTCTGCTCAATTCTTTGGCCACAAATTTAGTGTTAATCAATCCTAACCAAACATCTTATAAATACCTGCTATGGATCAAAAGAGTAACCAACAGTGGGTAAATTTTTCAAAACAACCCATTCTCAGTTGGCATACCCTACAGGCACATATAGGAGACTTCAAGTCAACTGGATTAAAGTTCTGGCTTTTAAATACTTAGCTATTTAATGTGGGAAATGACAGCCTTTCAGAGCATCTGCTTTCTAATGGATAAAACAGCAGAAAAATATCCTCTACCTACTACATGAGACTTTTTTCTAAGTTCAAATGAAATCATAAATGGGAACATGTTCTTTAATGTGTAAAACACTGTATTAAGCTGTTACTTAAGATACTTCTTAAGTAACATAGGGCTTTCCTGGTGGCTCAGAGGTTAAAAGCGTCTGCCTCCAATGCGGGAGACCCGGGTTCGATCCCTGGGTCGGGAAGATCCCCTGGAGAAGGAAATGATAACCCACTCCAGTATTCTTGCCTGGAGAATCCCATGGACGGAGAAGCCTGATAGGCTACAGTCCACGGGGTCACAAAGAGTCAGTCAGACACGACTGAGCAACTTCACCTTCACCTTTAAGATAGTTCAAAATTTCTGTCCTGGTGAAAGCAAGTTAGCAGGATGCTCTCCATATACAAGGGTCAGCATTTTTCAATCCTTTATAAATTCCTTAAAAATATTTATTATTTGCCTTAAAAACAAATGGAACAGTATGTATATAACTACTTACTATATAGTGAATTCCTGGAACTACTGGTGGAAGTGTTATTTTCCTGTTACTAGTTTTCTATTTTTTAATATGTATTAAATTTTTAATTGAAGGATAACTGCTTTACAGAATTTTGTTATTTTCTGTCAAACATCAACATGAATCAGCCATAGGTATACATATGTCCCCTCCCTCTTGAACCTCTCTCCCATTTCCCTCCCCATCCCACTCCTCTAGGTTGATACAGAGCCCCAGTCTGAGCTGCCTGAGACAAAGAGTAAACTCCCTATCTATTTTACATATGGTAATGGAAGTTTCCAGGTTACTTTCTCCATACAATCTCACCCTCTCCTCCCCTCTCCCCATATCCACTCTTCTAACCTTGATTAATTTCTGCTTAAACTTTGGAGAAATGTCCAGCTTTAGAGAAAAACAGTTACTCTGACTAGCTCTCTCTTTAGTAATCCTACTACTTTGTTTCCCAAGAAATAAAATTGTTTCTTCTAACTCTCCCACATAGCTAACACTGCCAGAACCCACTAAATTATTTTTCTCATGCAGTTTTCTTCCTATGTGGATTACAAACTCCCTGAGGAAGAGACGTTGCTTTGGAGCAGCTTTGCATTTCTAACACCTATCAGTATTTAACACGTACTCAGTTCAGTTCAGTTCAGTTCAATCACTCAGTCGTGTCCGACTCTTTGTGACCCCATGGACTGCAGCACGCCAGGCCTCCCTGTCCACCACCAACTCCCGGAGTTCACTCAGACTCACGTCCATCGAGTCAGTGATGCCATCCAGCCATCTCATCCTCTGTCGTCCCCTTCTCCTCCTGCCCTCAATCCCTCCCAGCATCAGTCTTTTCCAATGAGTCAACTCTTCGCATAAGGTGGCCAAAGTACTGGAGTTTCAGCTTCAGCATCATTCCCTCCAAAGAAATCCCAGGGCTGATTTCTTTCAGAATGGACTGGTTGGATCTCCTTGCAGTCCAAGGGACTCTCACGAGTCTTCTCCAACATCACAGTTCAAAAGCATCAATTCTTCAGCACTCAGCCTTCTTCACAGTCCAACTCTCACATCCATACATGACTACAAGGAAAACCATAGCCTTGACTAGACGGACCTTTGTTGGCAAAGTAATGTCTCTGCTTTTGAATATGCTATCTAGGTTGGTCATAACTTTCCTTCCAAGGAGTAAGCGTCTTTTAATTTCATGGCTGCAGTCAACATCTGCAGTGATTTTGGAGCCCAGAAAAATAAAGTCTGACACTGTTTCCACTATTTCCCCATCTATTTCCCATGAAGTGATGGGACCAGATGCCATGATCTTCGTTTTCTGAATGTTGAGCTTTAAGCCAACTTTTTCACTCTCCACTTTCACTTTCATCAAGAGGCTTTTAGCTCCTCTTCACTTTCTGCCATAAGGGTGGTGTCATCTGCTTATCTGACGTTATTGATATTTCTCCCGGCAATCTTGATTCCAGCTTGTGTTTCTTCCAGTCCAGCGTTTCTCATGATGTACTCCGCATATAAGTTAAATAAGCAGGGTGATAATAAACAGCCTGACGTACTCCTTTTCCTATGTGGAACCAATCTGTTGTTCCATGTCCAGTTCTAACTGTTGCTTCCTGACCTGCATATAGGTTTCTCAAGAGGCAGGTCAGGTGGTCTGGTATTCCCATCTCTTTCAGAATTTTCCACAGTTTATTGTGATCCACACAGTCAAAGGCTTTGGCATAGTCAATAAAGCAGAAATAGATGTTTTTCTGGAACTCTCTTGCTTTTTCCATGATCCAGTGGATGTTGGCAATTTGATCTCTGGTTCCTCTGCCTTTTCTAAAACCAGCTTGAACATCAGGAAGTTCACGGTTCACGTATTGCTGAAGCCTGGCTTGGAGGATTTTGAGCATTACTTTACTAGCGTGTGAGATGAGTGCAATTGTGCGGTAGTTTGAGCATTCTTTGGCATTGCCTTTCTTTGGGATTGGAATGAAAACTGACCTGTTCCAGTCCTGTGGCCACTGCTGAGTTTTCCAGATTTGCTGGCATGTTGAGTGCAGCACTTTCACAGCATCATCTTTCAGGATTTGAAATAGCTCACCTGGAATTCCATCACCTCCACTAGCTTTGATCGTAGTGATGCTTTCTAACGCCCACTTGACTTCACATTCCAGGATGTCTGGCTCTAAATGAGTGTTCACACCATCGTGATTATCTGGGTCGTGAAGATCTTTTTTGTACAGTTCTTCTGTGTATTCTTGCCACCTCTTCTTAATATCTTCTGCTTCTGTTAGGTCTATACCATTTTGAGCCCATCTTTGCATGAAATGTTCCCTTGGTATCTCTAATTTTCTTCAAGAGATCTCTAGTCTTTCCCATTCTGTTGTTTTCCTCTATTTCTTTGCATTGATTGCTGAGGAAGGCTTTCTTATCTTTTCTTGCTATTCTTTGGAACTCTGCATTCAGATGCTTATATCTTTCCTTTTCTCCTTTGCTTTTCGCTTCTCTTCTTTTCACAGCTATTTGTAAGCCCTCCCCAGACAGCCATTTTGCTTTTTTGCATTTCTTTTCCATGGGGATGGTCTTGATCCCTGTCTCCTGTACAATATCACGAACCTCAGTCCATAGTTCATCAGGCACTCTATCAGATCTAGGCCCTTAAATCTATTTCTCACTTGCACTGTTTAATCATAAGGGATTTGATTTAGGTCATACCTGAATGGTCTAGTGGTTTTCCCTACTTTCTTCAATTTAGTCTGAATTTGGTAATAAGGAGTTCATGATCTGAGCCACAGTCAGCTCCTGGTCTTGTTTTTGCTGACTGTATAGAGCTTCTCCATCTTTGGCTGCAAAGAATAGAATCAATCTGATTTCGGTGTTGACCATCTGCTGATGTCCATGTGTAGAGTCTTCTCTTGTGTTGTTGGAAGAGGGTGTTTGCTATGACCAGTGCATTTTCTTGGCAAAACTCTATTACTAATGCTAAATAAAATTTAAACAGAACTGAACTCCTACCAACAGCATGCCCTGGTTTTCTAGACTGAGAATTTCTGTGCCCCAGACAAGGTCAGATTAGCTTTGTTGAGTTCCCAGATATATTTGTTCTTGGTAGTTTGAGAGGCTGTAGCGTGGTATGATGGTTTCATTAGTATAACTGAATGTGTTTCAGTTGTAAAATGTGCAAGTTGTAAAATAACCGTATTTTAGGTGCTATACATTAGCTATTGCTCTTGCTTCTAGGGCTAAAACATCTAGGACAGGACAGAAACCTGAAAAGAGCTATTGGTTTTATGATGGCAAATCCGTGATATGTAAACTGATTTCCCTATGGAGTTCAAGTTGTAAATACAAATTAACTTAGTATTCTTTCAACGGATTAGTATTGTATAAAAAACTTCACTGGTGAGTCTAAACGTCTAATTCAGATCGCTACTTATTTATCTCTACTGTGCAATTCGGTTGCCATAAATTAAATCCAGTTTCATTTATTCCTCCTTAACGCTGCCCATTTAAGTCACAGAGTATTATTTTAGGGCCTTCCCTGGTGGCTCAGTGGTAAAAAATCCCTCTGCAAATGAAGGAGACATGGGTTCAATGCCTGGTCCAGGAAGATCCTACAGGCCGAGGAGCAACTAAGCCCGTGTGCCACAACTATGCAGCCTGTGCTCTAGAGCCCAGGAACCACAATTGTTGAGCCACATCTACTGAAGCCTGCACAGCACAACTGGAGAGTTGCCCCTGCCCGCTGCCACCAGAGAAAAGCCTGTGCAGCACGGAAGACCCAGCACAGCCAAAAATAAATAAATTTTTTTTTAAAGTTAAGAGTTTTAGGTTTAATATTTTTTGTTTCAACAGAGGTATAATGGGCATAAAACACTGTATTAATCCAGTTTGTAATAAGGTAGGGAAATAGATACTGGAAACCTTATTTAAGAGTTGTAAAGACAGAGAAGAAGTTTTCCCCAGTGTGCAGTGTGGGTTTACAGTAGTGCAAAGAGAAGGTCCCTTGAGTTCTTGACTCCTATATTTAGGCCAGATTTTTCTGTCTGGACCAGAAACTGATGTGCTCAGATGAAATTTATGTCATTTAGGGCCTTTAATCCACCTTTTGAGGCAAATAATCTAAATACAATTATTCTTTCTTAAGGAATGTGTTGACCTCGGTAAAACTGCATTTTTTGTTGTTGTGTAGATCTAGATTTGGGAAGCTGCTTTTGTATAACTCCAGTCAGCTGTGACTAAGAATACTGAATATTAAGTCCCTTTTCTTCCTGAAGTTACCATTCATGATAATGTGTTAGGAATGTTACATTATTAAATAAATGCTTCAACTTATGCAAGGACACTTCCAAAATATATCAGGTTTCCTTCCTACAAATGGGCTGCAGAAACAAGCTATGATGTGGTTTTTGCAACGGAAGTGTCTTTATATGAAGGTATGTAAATAACTTTCAAAAAAACTGATAAGGATGAGTGTGGGGAAAGGGTATTAGCAATGCAATACTCTTAAAAATAAATAAATAAATGCATCTCTACGTACTTGTCCATGTTCAGTCATGCCATAGCTTTATTTTCTACAAACCAGAAAAGGAAGAATGACCAGTTTCTTGGGTAAAAGCTGACTGTTTTAAATGTCAACTTACAATCTGGTTCCAGATTCTCATCTTAGGAGACATTTACCCACATCTGCCTAACAGTGAACACAATAATGGTTACAGTATAAACTCCATATAAACATCATCAAATTATTACTGATTAAACTTCACAGGTTCAACTACACTGATTAAAATTCATAGGTGTTCCTGTCCAATAAACCCAACGTATAAAATTGAATCAGATGAAAAGAAATCATTAGTTACATTCTTTCCGTTATAATACTTTTTCCTTTAAATAGTATATTCCTTTAAAGCATTTACAACAATGATTTATGAAGTCTACTCAAAACCACTTTCACTCCAGAAAGTAATACAATAATAGGCATCATTTAGTGAGCCTTTATCATACAATAGATCATGTACAATGTTTGCTGAATGTTATAAAAACATCAAAGAATTTAATCTTTATTATCCAGTGTAGTAGGTTTTATACCCATTTTTTAGATATTGAAAATTTGAGACTTTGAGAGATTAAATGACTTGTCTTAGGTCATACAGGGCTTCTTCCCACATGGCTCAGTGGTAAAGAATGCGCCTGCCAATGCAGGAGACCCAGGTTTGATCTCTGCTTCGAGAAGATCCCCTGGAGGAGAAAACAGCAACCCACTCCAATAATCTTGCCTGGAGAATCCCGTGGACAGAAGAGCCTGGTGAGACACAGTTCACGGGGTCACAAAGAGTCAGACACAACTGAGCAACCAAGCACACATGCACACTAAGGTCATACAGATGGTAAATGGCAAAGCCAGGGTACAAACTCAGACTTTAAAGCTAATGCTTTTAAATAGGTTCTCTTTATACAAGTACATAAATTCCAAAAATATTAAAAACTGAATCATAACACATTAAACTCCAGGATATCACACAATCATACCTATTCTTCACTCCTTGGCAAAAATCATTCAGACAAATATAACGTATCTGATGCTATTAAAGTGCTGCACTCAATATGTCAGCAAATTTGGAAAACTCAGCAATGGCCACATGACTGGAAAAGGTCAATCCTCATTCCAATTCCCAAGAAGGGCAGTACTAAAGAATGTTCAAACCACTGGACAATTACACTCATTTCCTATGCTAATAAGGCTATGCTCAAAATCCTGCAAGGTAGGCTTCAGCATTATGTGAACTGAGAACTTTCAGATGTTCAAGCTGGGTTTAGAAAAGGCACAGGAACCAGAGATCAAATTGCCAACATTCGCTGAATCATACAGAAAGCAAGAGAATTCCAGAAAAACATCTACCTCTGTTTCACTGACTACACTAAAGCCTTTGACTGTGTGGATCATAACAAACTGTGAAAGTGAAAGTGAAGTTGCTCAGTCGTGTCCGACTCTTTGCGACCCCATGGACTATAGCCTACCAGGCTTCTCCATCCATGGGATTCTCCAGGCAAGAATACTGGAGTGGGTTACCATTTCCTTCTCCAGGGGATCTTCCCAACCCAGGGATCGAACCCGGGTGTCCCGCACTGGAGGCAGACGCTTTAACCTCTGAGCCACCAGGGAAGCCCCTATAACAAACTGTGGAAAACTCTTAAAGAGATGGGAATACCAGACCATCTTACCTGTCTCCTGAGAAACCTGTATGCGGGTCAAGAAGCAACAGTTAGAACCCTGTATGGAACAACTAACTGGTTCAGGATTGAGAAAGGAGTACAACAAGGCTGTTTATTGTCATCCTGTTTATTTAACTTACATGCAGAGCATATCATGCAAAATGCTGGGCTGGATGAAGCACAAACAAGCTGGAATCAAGACTGCCGGGAGAAACATCAACCTCAGATATGCAGATGATACCACTCTAATGGCAGAGAGCAAAAAGGAACTAGAGTCTCTTGATGAGGGTAAAGGAGGAGAGTAAAAAAATCAGCTTAAAACTGAATATTCAAAAAACTAAGATCATGGCATCTGGTCCCATCACTTTATGGTAAATAGAAGGGGAAGAGGTGGAAGCAGCAACAGATTTCCTCTTCTTAGGCTATAAAATCGCTGTGGATGATGACTGCATTAGAAGATGATTGCTTCTTGGCAGGAAAGCTATGACAAACCCAGACAGTGTGTTAAAAAGCAAAGGCATCACTTTGCCAACAAAGGTCCATATAGTCAAGGCTATGATCTTTCCAGTAGTCATGTACGGATGTGAAAGCTGGACAATAAAGAAAGCAGAGCGACAAAGAGCTGATGCTTTCGAACTGTGGTGCTAGAGAACTCTTGAGAGTTCCTTGGAAAACAAGGAGATCAAACCAGTCAATCTTAAAGGAAATCAATCCTGAACACTCTTTGGAAGGACTACTGCTAAAGCTGAAGCTTCAATACTTTGGCCACCTGATCCACACAGCTGATTCATTGGAAAAGACCCTGAAAATAGGAAAGATTGAAGGCAAAAGGAGAAGAGGGCAACAGAGGATGAGATGGTTGGATGGTATACCAATTCACTGGACATGAACTTGGACAAACTCTGGGAAATAGAGTAAGACAAGACTTGGTGACTGAACAACAACCATATCTGTAAACAGATATACACGTATAGGTTCAGAAGGGCTTCCCTGGTGACTCAGTGGTAAAGAATCCACCTGCCAATGCAGGAGGCACACATTTGATCCCTGATCTGAGAAGACCCCACATGCTGCAGAGCAACCAAGCTCCAGTAACACAACTATTAAGCCTGTGCTCTAGAGTCTCAGTTCAGTTTAGTGACTCAGTCATGTCCAACTCTTTGCAACCCCATGAATCGCAGCACGCCAGGCCTCCCTGTCCATCACCAACTCCCAGAGTTCACCCAAACTCATGTGCATCGAGTTGATGATGCCATCCAGTCATCTCATCCTCTGTCGTCCCCTCCTCCTCCTAGAGTCTAGGAGCCGCAACTACTGAGCCCATGTGCTGAGACTGCTAAAGCCCATGCCCTAAAGTCCATGCTCTTTCCATGCCAGAGAAGCCACTGCAATGAGAAGCCCACACTACAACCAGAGAGTAGCCCCTGCTGGCTGCAACTAGAGAAAAGCCCACGTAGCACAAAGACTCAGCACAGCCAAAAATGAAATAAAGTGTATATAAAATAAAGAATATTTATATATAATAGTATTTAATAAATAAATATAGGGTCAGGTCACAAAGGCTGTTTTGTGTTTACTATAATAGAAACAAATACACGAACACTGGCAATAAATTGAATATCTAATCTCCAACTCACAGCAACCTGGGGGATTTATTTAGAGAGAATCATACAATCTCCATGCTGGAAGGAACCTTAGAGTTGAGACAATGGAGGTATAGAGAGACAATCTACCCTCATATACACATGTGTATGTGTATGTGTATATAAAACACTTATGGCATGTGTTTCCTAGTTAAGAAATTATTCCTTTCTATAAAACCCTAAAGATGTCATCTTAATGTTTTCATTCTCTCCTTACTCAAATTAATTTCAAAATTAGAACATTAAAATATGTAGATGATCTGGCTCAAAAAATAAGATGACAAAAAAAGGATAACATATTCCAACAGAGAACTGTAGCTAACTAACATTTATACTTAACATTACATTGTTAATTTTCAAGGAACTGTAAATCTCTTCTCTTTTTCTTCACCCCACCCATCTGAACAAAGCAAAAAAGACAAAAAATAAAACAAACCTGGCTCTTTGTTGGTAACTGCAATTCAGAATAAAAGCAGTTGGCAATGAACTTCCCTAGAGGGAAGCAATATTCTACATTTAAAAGCCTGCTCTAATCTAGAAATTTTACTGCTTTCTTTTTGCCTGTCCCTCCTGTCACATAAATTCTCTCATTCTGCATACAGTAAAACAAACTCAAAGCCACTCAGAATAGCCATGCTGCTGCTAGGTCACTTCAGTCGTGTCCGACTCTGTGCAAACCCATAGACAGCAGCCCACCAGGCTCCTCTGTCCCTGGGATTCTCCAGGCAAGAACACTGGAGTGGGCTGCCATTTCCTTCTCCAAGAACAGCCATAGACTTCCCTGGTGGCTCAGACAGTAAAGTGTCCGGCTGCAATGCGGGAGACCTAGGTTCAATCCCTGGGTCGGGAAGATCCCCTGGAGAAGGAAATGGCAACCGACTCCAGTACTCTTGCCTGGAAAATCCCGCGGATGGAAGAGCCTGGTAGGCTACAGTCCGTGGGGTTGCAGAGAGTCGGACACAAC
This sequence comes from Bubalus bubalis, assembly GCF_019923935.1. NCBI lineage: Eukaryota > Metazoa > Chordata > Mammalia > Artiodactyla > Bovidae > Bubalus > Bubalus bubalis. The sequence continues at coordinate 23,242,600 of NC_059159.1, read as the reverse complement.
TGAGTGACTTCACCTTACCTTACCTCATGGCGTATTCTCACTATTGCAAATTACAAGTAAGAAACCGAGAATGCTTTTCCGTTTTTTACTTTTAAATGATTGTGAAATTATATCTGCCTGCATACTTCGGTTGATCAGAAAGTTTCGCTCACCAGCAAATATCATAACAGGTGGTATATCTGATAATATAAAATTGGGCAGGCATTTGATATATTGCCTATCTTCACCTCCTTGTTATTAGATATGACTTGTGTCTTAGCACCAAAGTAATGCATAAGATCAATATACTATTTACTTTCACAGTATTCTATTTCCCTTTTTTAGTTTTTACTAGAAATTCCTGGGATCAAGGACAAAAATGACAGAAGACACAGCCAATATCTGTTTTATAACTGACAATCCTTGTCTACCATATAGGTAGGTCTACCATATAAATAGGTGATTTTTACTTCATAGAAACTTAAAAGACAGCAAAATGGATTAAATTAATTATATTTCCACCTGATTACAACTGTCGAATATGAGGCTTAATAAAGACAACAAAATATCATAAAATCAAACTAGAGGAAATATGATTAGGGAATAAAGAGATTACTTACCTATAGCTTTAAATCACATGCCTGCTAAATAGTTATTTGATATGTGCTGAAAATAACTAGCCAGCAGTGCCACTCTTTTAACAGAAATAGTCTTCAAGAGCTAATGCAAATCTGTTTTGGATTTATTGCATTTAAATACATATATTTGTTAACGTTATATAATTAAGCCACATGAATCAAGCACAAATACTACTGCACAGTTCAATACTACCACCTACTGTTAGTGGCTATTATTAAGTTAAAATCTTTTTATCAAATGGGTCCCAGTGCATTAAGATATAAAACCACCAGTTCGAAAAAAACAAACCACAGTTGGATGCCTTCATTTTTCTGAGGCGATTTTTGGGTGGGGGTCTGATCTAAGAATTTATGAAGTCTGGGATATTAACTAGGATAACAGTGTAAAGGCAACTATGCACAAGCAGCTAAATTTGGTCAGTTTAAGGGCATTCTTTCTTCTTCCTCCCTCCCTTGGATTTTCCTAGTGTAACGGAATATTTTATTTTGGACATCTAAAAATACCCTTGCAAAACCACAGTACTAGTTAGATTACTGAAATTTTTAATTTAGTTTCCAATCTGTCACCAGTTGAGAAACAGTACTCTAAGGGCTAGGAATAAAAAAAGTATTCATTAATCTGCAAGAAAAATGATACCAAAATTTGAAAAGATACAACTCTGAAGATGAAAATAGAAGGATTTTAAAAATTAAGATTAAAAAACAACACCAACAGCTAAAAACTGACAAATGGCCTAGAACATGAAGACATGACTTTAAAAGTGTGGATACTTCTAACAGAAATACTGCTTTAATAAATGAAAATCTTCAATGTAGAAATAGATTACATCTTATAACGTAGGACTTAAATATCAACCATACATTTTGTAAAGTCTCTGCCAAGTTAAAAAAACTTAATGACTTAATGGATTAAGCACAATTTCCAGTACCTAGCTGTTTATCGTATGTATACTGTAGCAAGATACAAACATGTTTATTTTTAAGTAACGAGTGAACACAATGTACTGTGCTTCAAAAGCACCTATGATTGTAAAATAAAGAAACATCAGTAACACTATTCGAAAAAGAACAGATTGTCTGAATGAGCCTAAAAAGCACACTTCTGATTTCGATTTTCTATAGTAATGTTGGTGCCGCTGCTGCTGCTAAGTCGCTTCAACCGTGTCTGACTCTGTGCGACCCCACAGACAGAAGCCCACCAGGCTCCACTGTCCCTGGGATTCTCCAGGCAAGAACACTGGAGTGGGTTGCCATTTAGTAATGTTAGGTAATAGGTAATTGCTTTCAAACTAATCTCTAAAGTGTTAAAAACAAAATTCCTTATTTTTGCTAGTTCTCTTCCCATTCATTGCAAAGCCTTTCAAATAGAGTGAAACAAATGACTCTCACCCACTGGAAAATACATATAACATTTTCCACATGTACCAACTTGGAAAATACAGTTATTTACTATGCAGAATGTTCTTTATATTAGAAGATAAAACCTTAAGGGAAAAAAGGGTCATTACTGCAGTCTTAACTAAACTGTGTGACTGAGCCTACAAACTTTAACAAATACTGAAATGGCTATTTCAGAAGAAATGACCAAGGTCAGCTTTTAATAAAAAATTAGATTCCAAAAAAAAAAAAATTAGATTCATAGGATCTGGAATAAAAGGAACCTCAGTAATTGATTTTAACTTCTTTTTCTTAGAGGAGGTAAATGACCAAACCTGAGAAGTGAAAAAGAGATGACCAACACTATAGTCAGTTGGTTGACAAAAATCAATATTAACTAAATCAAGTTCTGGTAACTCCCAATGCAGTATGTTCTTTCTACCACAAAACAGTTTATGATTTTTCTTATTTTGGACAAACTGAAGAAGTAAAATGAAGCAGGTAAACAAATATTACAACCTAATCAAGCAAACTTCAGTATTATAGATTCATCAGAGCAACAGCGATGTGTAATGAAAAAAAAAAAAAAAAAAAATAATGCCCAGCGTTTCAAAATACCCAAACTGGAACTTATCACTTCCTAACTATGTGAGTCTTAACTTCTCTAGGCACTGATTAAACTGTAAAATAGTATGAGAATGTCAGTGAATGTTACTACTATACTTTTCTTAGGTTATACTTTTTAATAAATCCAAATAAGATAGAATTTTTCTCCAACAGTACTACATTCTTACAATGGAGCTAACTAAGAGTATGACAAAGTGGAGAGGCTTAACTGAAAAAAATCTAAACTTGGATTCAAGGGCTAGCCAGACACGTGTCTGTCATTAATGTCACTATGTTAAGATAGTACTAGTTACAGTACTTAAAATGAAGGACAGCTATATTGTCTCAATAGCAAAAGCAAAATAAAACATGCTGGATAAAGAACTTTAGAAAAGCTCTTTTTCACATTTTATGAGCTTGTATGCTATGTAACGCTAAAAACAGACCAGAATGATAGAGTGGAGTAAAAAAAAAATGCAGATTGGAATCTTGGCTTCCCAATGTACTAGCTGTGCAACTTGAATACTTGTCAGGCCCTAGCTTTCCTCAAAATAGAATTGTGAAAATTAGAAGTAACAGAGGTAAAAACATCTAGCCCAGTGCACCTGACATACAGGACACACTGAATAACCATTTTTAAATTTGAAAGGTAATTATCAAAAGTTGCCACAAAACAAAATGTACTACAAGTAACATACAAATACTTGAATGAGTTTCAATTAATAGACTAAAACAATTTAGTATACATTATTTTAACCTATAAGGGTTATTAGTGTGTAATCTAATGCCAAAGTGACACAACAAAAACAATTTTCACATCTGCGTATCTTTTTTAAACTCTTTTATCCAACAGTCATCTACTTGGCTATTTCACAGGATGCTATATAGCTGCCTAATAGGTACTCTTCTCCTCTGATTTAACTTAAAAAAATATTTTGTTTTGCTTTTTACCGTTCTGAGTGTGAGATTTAAAGTGTGTGGCCAGCACTTACAACATCCAAAAGCATAATACACAAGAATATTCCCTATAAAAAGACTTTAAATAATTAAACAAAAAAGTTTTAGTTATCCCCCCAAAAAAGTGGCCAAGCAAAAGAAAATAATCTTTCACGTTTTGTATTAACCAGAGCTAACTTGAAATTAGTTGTTATATATTTGCTACAGAAATTTCCTACACTCAGAAAAATCCTCAAAGCTACATACTTACAATTGTAAAATTATCAGTCTTTTAAAAACCTTCTGAGATTTTGAGAATTAAAAAAATGTGATGTAAATTTTTAGATACTGAAAGCCTGTTTATCTTATCTACATCTTTTATCCACTGAAAGTAAATATTTTAAATGTTTTCAATGAATTAGCAATAAGTGTATTATTTCATGAGAGACCAAATAGTTTATTGTTTTATTATTTGTGAATTAGGTCATTAAGGGGTACATGATTTTAAAAAATACTCAGATAATGAAACTCATTAACAGGTATCATTTGCAGTTCCTTCTCATTTGTATTCCAGCATGAACACTTCCATGGGGTCATGAAGAGTCAGATACTGACTTGGAGAATGAACAACAAGAAAAATTAACACTTCACATCATAGTAAAAGTAGCTTTTTGTTTACAAATAAACATTTTAATCACAAACACTGTAGAAGGAGTGGTGTTCCCTCCCTCTTTCTTATTGTTCTTCTCAGACATTTTCAGAAAACTTTGGTTCCCAGTTAATACCAATCAACACAAACAGATATGCTTAATAAAGCAATACATTTTCTTATTATTTTAGAACCACCAGTACAGATAAACTACAAATTAAAATATAAGTATAAAAACAGGATATAGTGATACAATTTTAAAGCACAAACTACAAAAGAACTCTTTCCAACAATTACTCACACAACCTAAAAGTGAATAGCAAAATGATAAAGAGCTGACTGCAATGGCAAAAGGCTATCCTCCACTCAATTCTTCAGTATTTGGGTTTCCCTTTGAAGATTTCTGTTAACTGTTAAATGTCTATTTGGTAATTCTAACGACAGTCTGGCCTTTTACAGTAGTACTGAATATGAAACCATCATAAATTAAGCTTTCTGGGTCTCTACATCAGGGCAACATAAAGTTCTATTAAAGTAAACACAAATATAAACTACCTGATTTTCTCCACTCCTGGCGCTGTAGTAACGTTGTAACTCTGAACTTAAACTCTCCCCAAACACTTCCTGTCTTGACCTTTGTGGTTAAATTAAAATATTTTCTCCATAAGCATAAAAAGAAATCAAGGAAAAGATTAAACTGAAGACCCTTAGGTAACGATTTCATCCTCTACGCTTCGTTGACAAGTTTCCTGAAACTTTTGTCTGTCTTACAATTTCATCCTTCAAATGAAAATGAAGAAAAACATCAAGTGAGAGCTACACTGAATGTGAGTGATGCCAGGTCAACCTGATTCTCTGTCCAAAAAGGCCAGGTAACATTTACTCTTCTTGCTGTTGTTTCTCTTTCTTGTCCACTCAACAAACCTCCCCGTATATTACTATACTACAGTAATTCACCTGTAGTTACAATACTTCACTTCCCAAAGGAATCATTTCCCAACACTGCCTACTCCCTAAAGACGCTTTCAGATGTTTTATTTCTTCATCCATTCCATAATTCCATTACTATAAACCTCTGTCGTCAGAGGAAAAGTTCTCCGAGACCAAGGGACTTGAAAGGATTTTCTTAAGTCTCTCAGACCTTCGTCCCAATCTCAAAGCCTGTACACATCTAAGAGTTCCCAGAAACAATGAGCTACAGAAGTACGGACCACACGGGAAAGAAGAGGAAGTACCAGAACAATACCCAGACCACACAGCACCGAAAACCCGTGGACGTTTCTATCATCTCAGTCTACCACCCCTACTCCCCTAGTTTAACCAGTCTCTCAAAGTCAGAGAAAAAGTCCCGGGCCCATAATTTCCCCCTCGCTTCAAGAATAAAGTGGCAGAAAGAAAAGAAACGAGGTCCCTCCGGTCGATCGCAGCTGTGATGCTTTTTCTGCCGGGTGAAGGGAGGCAAGCCAAGGGTTGTGTAAAGAATGGAAAGCTGAATGATATTGGGGGGAGGGAGAATTAGGGCGCCAGAGCTAATCCCCCGCCGGGGCCCGCGAGTGGAAGACGCAGGAGGCGACCAGCCGGGAGGACAAGGGAAGCCAGGCTGCACTGAGCCTCTGGGTGGCGAGAAAAGGGAGAGAAGTGTGGCAGCCCGAGGCCAGTGGGTGACGGCGCCAGGCGAAAGAGGAGATTCGGTGCGGAGCGAATTTTCCGGGGCATGAGAGCGGAAATAGTCTTCCTCACGGGACCCTAGCACCCGCCCCCGCCCCCACCCCCCTACCGGCCCCCCCTCCTCGCCCCAAGCGCACACCTCAAACCTGCTCTTGGTCACTCCGTTCACGTCCCTCCTCATGGGGCCGGCGGGTGCGGCCGGGGCCGGGCGCTGCGGCGTGCAAAGACTGGGGGCCCCGGGCAGGCCCCGGAGTTCCGGTACCGAGACGAGGCAGAGGACCAGCGGGATGGGGCCGTCGGCGGGGAGGAGAGACCTCTCGACTCCAGCAAGGCCTCCTCCTCCTCCCGCTGTGGTGGCGACGACTGCTCGTCGCTAGCTCTTCTCTCTTCTCAGCCTCAACTTCAACCCAAAACAAAAACACTCCCCACCTGCCAGCAACGCCGCTCCTCATTGGGCAGAGCCGCCCGGGCCTCGGAACAGCGTGGGGAGGGGGAGGAGGAGGAGCGCGCAGCGGCGCAGGACCACCCCTCCCCCATCCCCGGGCAGAGCCCGCGGCCGTCAGCCCAAGAGCTACGGGAGCGCGGTGGCGGCGGCGCGAGCCCGCTCTCGCCTCCAAGGCAGACAAGCCCACCGCGAGAAGGAGAGGCAGGGAAGTGCCTATGTGTCTGTGTGTATTTGTCTATGGGAGGGGCTGTGGGGCGGGTGCGAGTGCGCGCGTGCTCGCCGACCGGTGAGAGAGAAGAAAGCAGGACAACTGCACACAGCACCCGAGCCCCCACCTCTCCCCTCCGCGACAGACAGCACGCACCAACCCACCAAGCACTTGAGCTGCCTGTCTTGTCCTCCCAGCCCCTTAAGTCTTGTCGCTTCCCAGTAGCCCGTGTTGGCACACATGTCCTTCCCAGCCACCCAGCTCCCTTCCCCTATATCACTCACTGTCGCCTTGAACCCAAAGTGCAGCAGGCGGTCCCTGCTCGGAGCCATTTTCTCCTTTCTGGTAGTCTCTAGATTGGGGCAGTGCTGCTGCTGCTTTCGCCGCCGCCGCTGTTGCCGCCGCTGCTGCCGCCTCCCCCGCCTCCGTGGATTGCATTACCGGGTGTTGCAGTGAGGCTTGGGGGGCCGCTGTGGGGCGTGGATCTCCCTGTGCATGGATTCGGGGGGACAGTTGCGTTGCCGTCTGCTCTGGGGACGAGCAGCGAGGCCGCACCTCGTGCCTTGTGGTCAGGGGGTGCAGTGCAGAAGCTGGGCGACCATTTCTTTAGCTGGGGGAGGGGCGCGCTTTGGTGGAGGTGGGGGCGGGTGAGACAGAAAGGCCTTGGCTTCCCCCGCCCCTCCGCCGCCAGACCGCCGCTGGCACCCAATGGGCTCTAGCGCTTACCCGCCCTCCAATCAGCGCTCTGGTTGGTGAGAGCCTGATCCTGACGCCACTTTGGCGGGAGAAACAAGCGTGTCTGAACGAGTAGGCGGTGCGGCGCGGGGGTGGGGGGGAACCTTGCCCAATGGTTAACATTCTCTCTTTTTCCATAGAAGCTGGATTGTGTCATGGTATGTCATAGTATACTTTAGCAATTCCAGGTCTCGAAACTTATGATCTGATTTCTATGAAATAAGGAATGTTTACCTTTAGAGCGGAAAACCACAGAATTATATCTCAAAGATAAAATATTAGAAACTGTATCACAAATTCTAGCAGTCCTGGCTGGACCACTTCTAATTGTATTCCGAAGTAGATGATTTTGTTTTCCTACCACTTTTCCTTTGCACTTTCAGTGACTGGCTTACTATGAATGTCTGATTTAAGAGATGAGCTTACTTTAAGAGCAGCAAGTGCAGAGATCTTTTAAACGGGCACATTTTACCCTAAAGGCTTATCCTTCCAAGCACTTTTTTAACTTTTTTTTTTAATCTTAGAAAGGACTTCCTAAGCAAGGAAGCCAGCTTCAGAAACCTGTTCTCAGGCCCACACACCCAGGTCTAGATGTTACAGCTCCTCCTGTCCCAGACACTGTTAATGTTACTGCTTCACGTCCGTCAAATAGAAACAACCTTTTAGTTGCATCTCATCTCAGAGCAGTTTTCTCTCAGCAAGAACTACTGATGAATTTGGTAACAGAGGCCTGCAAAAGATAGTAAAAGTGGCTTGAGCAAGATAAATCAGATGAAAACTTCCACAGGGTTTTCTCTAATTTCAATTATCCTTTCCAGTTAACCCATTATCAAGTACTACTCAGGAGATTTTTTTACTTTGTTAAAATTTTTTTGGATTTTTTAAAAGCTGAATAAACAAAAGTATTCAAAAGTTAAAAATGTATTACACATACACATGGTGCTTTTTATCAAAGAAATTTATTTGCATGTAAATAAACACATTTTTGTAATGTTCTGGGAAAAAAATCCCACAGATTTTTGTCTACTTTCAAAAAAATGAAAAACCCCAAAGTATTTACAGAACGGCCATATGCACAGAAAATCAAATTTGAAAGTTTTTTTAGAAAAGACCCTCCCCAACTGCTCCTGATGTACATTTTTAAAACACAAAATTTAAAGCTCAGTTTTTCTACAACTGAGCATGTTTCCCAACCTAGCTTCTGAGATGTTAGGTACTTCCTACCCCTCAAAAAAACTTAAGGGTAGAAATAAAGAGGGAGGGAGACTTAGGGATAAAAGGTTAAAAAAATGAGACTGCCAAGGGATTGTGAATGAGTTTCCTATACTGGAATCTGCTTTAAGTGACTCAACTGGATACTATGACTCACTGGCTCCCTGGAAGGCTTCTTTTCAGAATTCATGATAGTGCTGCCCTGTAGTTTCAGACCTAGGCCTTAAGGAAAATCCTTCCAAGAGCCACCAACCTCAAGCCTAGTTTTGGCAATTATATCATTTCATTTCACACCTCCCCCCATACTTTTTAAAATAAACTGATTTTTTGAACCTGTAATCTTCATGTACATCAGAGCAGGTTTTGACCAAGAACCCCTAACATGAAGCCAAAAGACAGAAGAGGAATCAGGTCAAACTAAGAATACATAAGACACCAGCAGCAGAAGATAGGTAGAAGTTGACTTCATGTCCTTGTCGTCTTTTGAAACAGAAGAATGAGTACACCTAGACAGGAGGGAGGTGTCCCAGGCTTGGTTTATTCTGCCTCTTCTCCTCCACCCTGTGGAGAAATGCAGTGCTCCCTGGTTCTCAGGCAGGGTGAAGCAGTTTAGCCCCGGCTCCCTGTTAAGCAAGTTCAGATGCTGGGTCAGTGTGTGGGGTGTGCCCATCGACAATTCAGGGGCTTATCCTTCATCCAGATCCTAACTCGGAATTCTTTGATCTGGGATGAAGACAGAAAGAGAGAAAAAGCTTCCCAGTTTACTCATTTTGGTATTTGTTGGCTCTACTTGGGGGAGCTGAGCCCCTGATATTATGCAGTACATTCCCCATACTTTCCCCACCCAAACTTAAAAACCATTTTAACTTTTTTTTTTTTTCCTGCAGAAACCAATGGGATAAGATTCAAAACTAGGTGAGAAACTTGTGAGAAATCCAACCTGGTTGTATGTCTGAGAGGCTGCTACTGTATCAGCATCACAAGATAAAGCACTCTGGTATCACCTTGCCCATGTCCTCCTTAGTGTCACCCAAGACATTTGACTCTGATACGGTAACCGATAACTTTTCTTGCTCCACTTTGCAATGTTTCGTTTCCTACTTCTTATTACCTTGGGACACAAAAGTGGCAGAGTTGTTGAGAGCTGATGACCAGAAAAGGGAGAACACTAAAGGAAATCAGAGACAGTCAGGAAAGAAAGCCAAAGCTGATTTTCCAACTCTATGCTAACTCCAACCTGCAGAAAGAGCTGAATATAGAAATCTTCTTCAGTATCTGATGAAGTCACTCCATTTATGACACACACACACACACAAATGAATCACCTGGCTTTTTTTTTTTTTTTTTAATCCAGAAGAGTTGTGCTGGGGATCGTGCCCCATCCTGCTGATACAGATCCTGAATGGAATCATCAGGAATGGCACAGTGCAGGTGTCAAAATCAAAGTAAGGCCGCAGAATTTTGAGAGGACCCTCCAAATACTGAGAACTTGTGTTGCACTCAAATGGTCTCCTGGATTTCTATATGTATGAGAAGGGCTTCTTATTGATGTCCCCCAGAATCCAGACTCAGACCTGTTCTTCCAAAAAGGTCCAATTGTGTTGCTACATAGTAGCAAGGGTTTATCTTCATGCCCACCTAGCATTCCAGGCCCCCATTACTTCAAGTGAGCTTGAAAACTGTTTTAAGTGAACTATGGCTGCAAATTTTTTACTGTTTTATCTAAGGGAGCATACAGTGGAGTGATTAAAGTCTGGACTCCTTATCCTTGTGATGAAGGGAAACAAGGAGCCCAGTTCTCAGGAATGGCATCAGTTCTCCTACAAACAAAATGCTGGGATGTGGACTTTTGGCACATTGTAGAAATAGGAGAACTATGAATTCTGTAATGGTTTTCATGCCACTGGGTCAGGGAGGCTATCCCACTTTTAAACTTTACTGCATCTGAAAACATGTTTACATTCCAAAAAGCCAGCCAAGCTTTCTTTAAAGGAAAAAACTATAAATCAATACCTCCACAGAAAGATAACTCCTAATAACTCCTAATATTCCTATGATGTCTGAACCCTATGAAAAACCTCCTATAACAAAAACACCGTTTTGGTTTTCTACTTGACTCCAAAGGTGGGCTCTGACTGATCTGCTTCAGCTTGATACTACATTACCAGCATAAGCCACAAGCTCCCTACCACCAAATAAGCCTCCTCCTTGCCTCCCATCATTTTGAACCCTGAACCTCATAGAATTAGAAAAAAACACTGTATAAAAGCAAACAGATAAAGGGTTAAAATATTATAAATAAATAGCTAAAATCATCTTCCCTCCCCAATCACTCCTCTAAGAAACAGACACCAAACATTACTTAAGTGTCCAAAATGACCCAAGTCCTTCATTTGCCCCTGCCTCAAATGGACAACTACCCAAAGGTGAACAACCTTCATGCAAATGCATCAAGGAATGTATTGCTTTTTCATTTTCTGCCCAGCCCTTCAAATACATGCACTAAAATGAGTTTAAAACATGGCCTAAAAATGGAAAAAGGGAGAAAAAATATATATGAATATTTCCCACAAAACTGTTTCCCACCCTTCCCTCTCCCTAAGCCCTTCCCACCCCCTCCCTTTCATAAGCAAATATTTTAAAACTTTTTTTTTTTTTCTGGCAAAGGAACAAGTGATTTGTGGTAACCAGAATCAAACCCTATGGTCTCTTTAGTAGGGTCCGGCTATGCCTTTCAAAATTCATCCCACTTGGTGTCAAAGCCATGCCATTTAAGATTCTTAAAACACAAAATCAGACCTGTCTGACTCACTCCTTATGATGATTTGCCTATACACTTAGTTCTTCTCTGGCCATATTTTTGCTTTAAATAGGTTCCTAGTTGCCAATCAGGGCCACATCCATAAGATCGTCATCTTCCTCCCCAATCATAAAGTCAGGGCTGAGCCTTGAGGGCCTGTCTGTAGATAAGATTGTGTTACTTGTCATAGACAAGGACTGGTCTGAAGAGATGGGTGATTTAGACCAACTCTCTGGCTTGATGCTATGAGATTTTTTCTTGTCTCGGTCTTTGTCCCGGTCCCTATCTTTGTCCTTTACTTTCTTCTTTTCTTTTTTGTGCTTCTTATGCTTCTCTGTGCTGTATTCTGGAAGAGGTCGGATGCCATCATCTGAGCTAGGACTGTTCTGATAAGATTTCTCTGCTATGGAGGAGCCTGACTCACTTTCACTGTCCAGATTCTGGGGGGTATATGCTGGTGACTTACTATGGCTGGGAGAGCCACGCTCATGCTTTGGAGTGGAACCACTGATGAGTGGAGAGCCATAGTTTTTGGAAGAGGCCATCTGAGGCCTGAGCCCTTCTCCACCACCTTCCCCAGGTTTCTGCAAAGTCACTTTGGCTTTAATGCTGGGGGATCCCCCATCATGCTTGCTGATGATAATTTTTGCCACACCTGTGCTCCCCACATTTTTAGACTCTGAGGTCTTCTTAGATGAATCCACTGAGCCCCCCGAGGTGGAAACCTTTGATTTGTCTTTATCACTTTTCTCACGCTTGCCCTGGAACTCTCCTCCAGACATGTTATGTTTGGAGGACACAGGATGGCTAGAATTTGTGCTCACCCCCATTTGGCCGTCCATTGGGTCTTCACCCCCAGGGCCACTGGTGACAACCCCATGCTTCAGTTTATCTATGACAGCTGTTAAAGACGGCTTCTTATTTCTGCTGGGAGATTTCCCTTTGGAACTCCCATGCTGGTTCTGAGAGGATGACATGGAAGAGCCACTTGAGGAAAAGGAAGAGGAAGATGCTGTACAAGAGTTAGATGACGGGGGAGTTTTCTGAGACAATGAGCCTGAGGATCCTAACCCTGAAGATGACTTCATGCCAGTGCTTGAACTAGTTCCAGACATGTGAGAACCACCAGAACCTGAACTGATAGGGGACTTGGCTTTAGAGGATGGGGGAGTCCCAGGAACAGGCTTCATTGGAGAGGCAAGCTTATCAGAGCCTCCAGGTGGCCTCGAATGGGAAGGGGATATGTTTGGTTTACTTAAAGAAGGATTCATAAGTGATGATGGCTTCCCTTGAGGTTTCATCTTGGTGCTGCTGGAGCCACTGCTCAGTCCATGCTTGGTAATAGGAGAGGAGCCTGGCTTTCCCCCAGACTGGGATGAATTTTTGGACTGGCTAGATCCAGAAGACCCCTGGCTAGAATATATACTGCTACTTAATTTAGAACTTGATGAACCTTCTGATTTACTGCTTTTCATCTTGCCTGAGTTGGAAGCAGAAGATAAGGAAGAATGGCTATGGTGGCTTTTACTTCCTGAGGAAGACACAGAACCACTGCTGGTATACTGACTGTGAGAAGAGGGCTTGCCCACCATCACAGTTCCCTTAGGAATCTGAATAGTAATTTTGGGAATGGGTGGTGTGGCAACACCTGGGGGAGTCTGAGACCTTCCTGAACTGCCTGGAGATTTGGATCCACCTGTACTAGTAGGTGGGGTGAAAGGTCGGTTAGAAGAACTGTGAGATGGAGACTTTCCCTCAGTGTCTGCCTTCTTCCGCTTTGGAGGCTTATCTTTGCTTTTGCCATCATTAGAAGGGGTTCGACTGCGCTTCCCTGGTTTGCTGTCTAATCCTGTCCCTGACAGACTACTATTACTGGCACCATTGCCTTCCTTTACTCTCTTTTGAGTCTTTTCTTTCCCTAAGTCCCCAGTGGTCAATAAAGGACTCTGGCTACCACTGTGATGCTCCATAAGATCTGTAGGCCCCAAAGCCTTACCAGCCACTGCTATAATACTGAAATCAACCGTGTCAGCTTGGCTATTGCCTTTAAACTTAGTCTCCCCATTATCACCTCCAAGCATTGGCACCCCCAAAGTATTTAGTGCCTGAGATGCAAATCCTTTGAAATCATCATTATCTCCACTTTGGCTGCTTTCATCAAAATATTCTTCTCCAAAACCACTTTGGCTCTGGCTGTTCAACAAATCAGGATTGAAATCTACTCCATCAGGAAAAAAATGATTGGTAGGTGAGTCACTACTGGGGCTGCCAGCAGCATCTGCAATAAGGTCAGCTGGATCAGTGTATGGATTTTCATTATTATTGGCTTGAAAGACATCAGGGTCAAAGAGGGCACTCTGAGAATGCCCAGAGCTTGAAGAATCTCGAACAGGGGTGCCAATGGGTGGACAATCGTCACTAGTGCTGGGAAGCTTAGAAGCTTCTTCTGCAATGTCTGAAAGGATATCAGTTACATCTGGGCCAATGCTGTCTGAACTGGATAGTCGGACCATCCTTTGAATACTGGGTTGGGGGTGAGGTACTGGTTGCGGGTAAGTTGTTGGGGGAGTACTACACTGGCTTGGAGCTGGAGTGATGTGTGGCGTATCCAGCGTGTCAGCTGTCATGTTGACATCAAAGATAGGGTTTTGTGAGTCAACATCCATTGAAAATAGCTCCCTCTGAAAGTCATCTTCAGTCTGGTGCTTTGGTTTGTCAGGTGGTAATCTTGATGACTTCTTCTTCTTTGTCTTGTTGCTTCCCGAGCACATTTCCATCCGGGGTGAGCCGGAAGAGGAGTTCTGCCTTTCTAAAGGACTGCTTCCATAAAGGGTTGAGAAATCCTGGGCAGGATTATCTTTAAGAAGGTTCATGAGCATCGGGTGGTTCTTGGTGTTGCCGGCCATCGAAGAGACAGGTGGCGGCGTGTGATGAGGAGGGGTCGGACTCGAGCCAATGGTAGACCCCCCGTTCCCTGTGATTTGCAACAAACTGGTAAGAATTGGGTTCTGAGATACCTTGCTGAAGTCCTCCCCATGGCCCACCGACTCATGCCGATCTTTGATGCTCATGCTCATATTAAACAAGGTGGTAATGGGACCCCCCGGAAAGGTGTTGGTTGGTGTAGTGGTACCACTCATTGGGTTGTTGCCTGTGGTCATGCCATACCCTGGGCTGCTAGCCGGGGGCAGGTTCTTTTTCACCATGTCTTCAACTGTCTCTGCAATGAGGGACAGTGCTGGGGTGTCGGCCTGAATGGTTTCAGCTTTCCTCCGAATAGCCCTCATCGTCACAGGAATCGACATACATCTGTAAAATAAGATGGAAAAAACAAAATGAACAATGCACTAGCTGCTACTTAAACCAATTTTTCATTTGAGATAAAGGCTTTACTTTTGCCTTAAGTAAAGATGTGCAATAAACAGTTTTCATGTAAGGCAGATAACCTGTAAGGCAGGAGCAGTTCTGTAAAATGCCAGAGCTTTGGATATACCCATTCTAAAAAGAATCTGGAGGAAGACTTCCCTGATGGGAAGTGATGGAGTGGCTAAGACTCCATACTCCCAATGCAGGATGCCTGATTTTGATTCCTGGTAAGGAACTAGATCCCACATGCCACACAAAAAAGATTCGCATGCCACAACTAAGAGCTGGCACAGCCAAATAAATATTTTATATGAATGAATGAATAAAAAGAATCTGGAAGGAATTCCCTGGTAGTCTAGTGGTTAGGACTCCAAGCTTTCACTGCTGAGGGCCCAGGTTCAATCCTTGGATGGGGAACTGATATCCTGCAAGCCACACAGAGGAGCCAAAAAAAAAAAAAAATCTGGACCAGGAGGCAATCATCAACCTCCTTTGACATGCCTCCCAAAACAAACCAATCCTAAACAGATGTCCAAATAATTAGATACCATACTGAACTAAAATAAAACTGGTAATAATGACCTCAGTAAGAAAATGCCCTCCTTTGGGGACTTCACATGTGATTAATGGTGTAATTGTATATACAATTTATCTTAATTGATGAACCACTAGAAAAATCTCTTGACCCATCAAATTCTATACTTAAATAGCTTAAATCACCCCAAAGCTATCTGTGAAAAGTACTACCACTGGCAGGAAATCCTTTTTATTTTAAAGCAAAGCACTTTTTATGTTACAGATAAATTTATGTTTATAAACATATTTGAAAACAATTTGCTCTAGACTATGTCAACAACCTTTCTTAAAAGACCAGATAGTAATATATTGACTTTTTAAGAGTATATGGTTTCTGCCCAGCTACTCTGCCATCTTAGCTCAAAAGCTACCATAAACAATATGTAAAGGAACAGGCATGTGTTCATTTACAGGCATGTCTTATGTGTCAATAAAATTTATTTTTATTTACTAAACAGACCACTCGTACCTGCTCTAAAAACTCTTGAAATTACATATTAATGCTTCCAGGAAGCTGAATGGCTAAAGTATCTTCCCACATACTGCTGTTTGACATATTACATGTGTTTTTTACAAAAATGACACAGAGGAAAAGTGAAAAAAAGATCTACATCTTTTTTCAGCTCTCTCCCTCATAAAAGAGCCCTAATACTGGGTCTGAAGTTACCTACTTTACTTCCTATTACTCTTATGAGATTTATAAAATCAAAAACTCATATTGCTTCTAGATCCAAAAGCAGAGAAGTGTGAATTCAAAGCAGTGACTAAATGCCTTCCTCCTAAATTTCTAATTCATTTATTACTGAAAACAGCATTCTTTATACACCTCTTAATGGTACTCTGATGAAAAAGGGCCAGTGCTACCTTTGAACAACTTTGGCAATGAAGTCATCTGTGCAGATGAGTGCATCTGACAGCCCCTTGTAGAGTTTACAGCTCACATGTGTTGAGTCCTGCACATCCATTACCACTGAAAAATAAAACATATAGGAGGTGTTTAGGATGGATTTGGCTTCAGTTTCTGACTTTTCAAGAAGAGATAAAAGGACCAAACTGCTACCCTGAGAGAGGTGCTAGCCACCCACATAACTCACCACACACCAGGGAGTCATTCACAGGGTGCTGAAAAGACACGCTGAAACGAGACTCTGAGAGGGGACACACTTCAAATTGGAGAAGCCCTGGAGAATCTAAAAGGCAAAGAAAAGGATCATAAAATAATCAACCAGATAAAAAGACTTGAGATGTGTAAATAGTAATCATTAATTATGAAATCCTTTCTCTCCCTCACTGGAAACTAAATCCCATATATTTTTTTAAAAACATGAAACCCACTGGCACTCACAGGTGATTGAAGAAATCAGATTCCCAAGAATCTACCAGTTTATGTTATAAATACTCTAAAACAAAGTAAACTTCAGTTTTTTTAAATGAAGATATTTAATCCCTAAATTGATAAAGTCCTTGGCAGATATAAACATCCTGCCTTGAAAATCAATTCTGAAAATAAATGTGGCCAAGAGGAGTTTCTCATTCTATTTGATAAGCAGACATCAGAATCACTGTCATAAACTCTGCTTTCTACTAGTATACAGCTGTTAGCTATACATTCCATAGTTTGGTAAACATGGACGTAGGGAATACAATCTAAAATGATATATTTATGCCAAATACACTTACATATAACTATCATCATTGGTTTCTTAGCCAAACATGCTGAAAGCCCAGAGACAAGAATTATATACTTTCTTGGGGAAAAGTATGCATCTCTGTAGGACTAACTTCATAACTATCTCACAAAAACTCATTTTTAAATGCTCTAAAGCTATGTGGGTAATCTCCTAGGATTGAGATACATGAAACAGAAGGGTCATAAGGATACTTGCACATGTTCTGTGTCATTACTTCAACTTTCTAAAATTTTTCGTTTCTGGAACAATTCTTATTCCCATAAAATATATGTCCTGATTTACCTTCTGGGTTTCTCCTTGCCTACCATTTGAATGGCACCGTTCTATCACTGAAATGTTTACAACTCATGTAAAGTAAAAAATTAACTATGATTAACTAGAGCAGCCAAAATTCATATCAAGATTTCTAAGAGCAAACTGTGTGAAAAACATCAGCATTCCAGAATCCTGGGAGAGAAGAAAAGGGCACAGGTCTCATCTGTTTTTAAGCTATATGATAAAATTCTCCAAAGAAGGTGGAGAAAATATACTCAGGATTAAAACGTGAGAAGCACTGCCTAACAACCTAAAATTTAGGTGTCAAGAACTCTCTTCCTACAAAATCTCCAATTATACCTTATATATATCTTCTGCAAGATTCAGGGCCCTAGGTACCCAATTACACCACTGCATGCAGAAAAACAGTAAGTCCATTGCAAAAAAACTCAGTAGTTTCCATATGCCAATATACAGATTGCTTCCATCAAAATTATCCACAGAGCTTAAACTAGATTCCCAACTCCTCCCACAGAGATTCTAATTAAGTTCATTTGGTATGGAAACCAAATATTTGTAGTTTTAGAAGCTCCACAGGTGATATGATGAGCCACCAAATTAGAGAACTACTAGAGTAATCAGGTGGAGAAGGCAATGGCACCCCACTCCAGTACTCTTGCTTGGAAAATCCCATGGGCAGAGGAGCCTGGTAGGCTGCAGTCCATGGGGTCACTAAGAGTCGGACACGACTGAGCGACTTCACTTTCACGCATTGGAGAAGAAAATGGCAACCCACTCCAGTGTTCTCGCCTGGAGAATCCCAGGGACGGGGGAGCCTGGTGAGCTGCCGTCTATGGGGTCACACAGGGTCGGACACGACTGAAGTGACTTAGCAGTAGCAGAGTAATCAGTACCATTTACCGGTAAATACAGCAAAAGGAAAGGCAGTACCTTCCTTCAGAATAGTTCTTTTGACACAGCTTCCTATTAGGGTGTTATAGGCCACTTGGTGTCTGATCAGATTCAGGATAAGAGGAACCCGGCCAGGGTGCTGAAAGGTGATTTTGCTAACAAGGGTTCCCTGTAGACTTCTACCATCTGGAAGAGGAGCATCCTTGTTGAGGAAATAGCAGTGCTGTTGACCTGGAAGAGCCTGGGCAAAAAGAACAAAGGGAACAAATGCTATTTACTCAGCCACTGTACTCCAACCACAAACTATCCTGAAAAAACAAAACAAAACAAAACACCCTACTCCTCAAAAATCAGCAATTTCTTGCCAATCACTCACTTGGCTGAAAACACCCCTTTTTTCTAAATGTTCTGCCAGTGGTTTCCTAACCTAGTTAACATAAAAATTACCTCAGAAATCTGTATAAAAGGGGTCCCTGAACAGTAAGTGCAAAATTTTTATTTTTAATAACACCCTATGGGACGGGGGAGCCTGGTGGGCTGCCGTCTATGGGGTCACACAGGGTTGGACACAACTGAAGTGACTTAGCAGTAGCAGTATACAGTTATAATGGAGCCAGAATTGAGGAACTGTTACTTTAGACTATTGTCAAACATTCAAATAAATTCAAGTTCAGATGTGGTTTAAAAACCGTCCTTAATTCACTCATTCCAGTACTTTCTTCTCTGTAAGTACTCTGTAGATCAGAAGTTCACAGCACTTGAAAGGATTAAACAGCAAGAATTCTTAATACCTACTTATAAGCTTATAAAAGTTTAGAATACCATTAAGAGACTTTCATTGGAAATTTCAACAATTCAATGTACATTGTTTCCTAACTTGGAAGTTATGTTCTTTTTCAGTACATTTCAAAGATATCTGTAATTTCCTGCCTGACTGAGAAAACAGGACATGATCCGGTAAGCCAAAAGAATGTCTTCTGATTTCAGGTATCCTGTAAAAGGAAGATTCTGATCTTGGGTCCAACCATAATCTACAACAATCCATAACACCTTACTTACAGCATAAAATCGCATGTTGTGATTCAAAGGTAAGGGGTCAGGATCCTTTGACAGTTCAAATTGAGTGATCAGTTCATAGAGGGGTACGTAAGTTGGCTGAGTTTCAAACAATGGAATTCCTGGAACAGCAAAGATCAATATAATCACAGTAAGATGAAAATGTTGACAGCTCAGTTTTCCCTTCATTCACCCATTTATTCAAAAAGTACTTACTAATAAGCATTGACTAGTTCAAAACACCATGATATCTATACCTATCACTAGTTTTTTGAGGTCAAGACTGAAAGAGGGCTAAGATAATGTGAATTTGAAGTTTGCTTTCACTTTTATAACAATTATTAGCTTCTGATGCTTCTTAAAACTCACCTGTGCAGTTCTGAATTTTCTGAACAAATGCTCTAGATACTGGAAGTGGCTGGGGAAATTTCAAGAAGAAACAAGCAGGAAGATCAACACTGTTGGCACTGGTAACTAAGGAGAAGGAGGGAGTCCTTCAAAAAAAAAAAGTGGAGGATTGGGATTCTGAATTGATGTAAAAATGAAAAATCTCAACACTCAGACATGTTTGTATCAGATAAACACATACAAAGGCTATCGAACTTCACTCTTTGAACTTCCTTCCCCCAATTCCAAAATATCCTATTTGTTAACCCTAAAGTATCTTATCGAACATCTATCCTGAAACACATTCTCTAGTTATTAATATTACTCCAACATAGCTCCAGATCAACATAAAGTCCCATAAGAAAATCCCATAGAGCAATCACTAAACCACTAAGCCAGTGGAAGTAGCACGGTTCTCTTCTTTCTCTCTCACAAAAAAACTGTGTTCTATGAGCAGACTTCAAAGAGGAGCATGCAAATACCGAAAAGAGAAATCAAATGGATAAAACAAAAAGCCCACCCCTAGAAAGTCAAGTGTGGGAAGAGCCAAGTAAAAGTAATACTTGTTTCTTATTGGGCTTAAAGTTGAAAAAAATGGACTTTGCTACCCTAGAATTATATTTCACTTACCATTTGTTGTCAACTGGATGTGATCCCATAATTAATGGTGCAATTGGGAGTTTATACATAGCAGATGTTCCTTCGATTGTCACTGATGCATTCATGCCCAAAGATCGAGGAACTGGGAAAAAGAAAAAAAATGGTATTCTCCAGAGTAACACAAATTATAAGGATCTTAACATTAAAAAAAAAAAGCTAGCTTCTGTGTAATTTGTCAGCCCTAATTATCAGATTCTATACCTATATACCTTAGAAATGCTACAAGTACCTTTCTAACAAACCAATAATTCTGTTAGTAAATAATACAAAATATAGGAAACAATGCAGTCTAAGGAAAACAATTTTAAAGACCAATTACCAATATTAACTTATTTTTTCCAACTTCAGAATGCATTTAAATAGAATTATGACTATAGTAAGTCAATGATTGAAGTTAAAAAGGGGAGCAAAATGAGGTATTAGGCCATTTTTCATTAGGTTTTAGTCTATTAAAGTGCAAATACAGGAATTCCCTGGCAGTCCGTGGTTAGAACCCTGTGCCTTCACTCCCAAGGGCATGGGGTTCCATCTCTGGTCAAAGAACTAAGAACCAGCAAGCCATGTAGTACACCCAAAAAAAGTGCAAATACAAAGTAAGATCCATTATTTTAGTTCTTTAGTAAGTTGGTTAACTTCTTTACCATTAAAGTAATGATTAAAGCAAATTTCAAGTCAGATCATTTACATTTTCTCATTCACTCATTTACTCATTCAAAACGACCAATTAAGCCTTTATTATTATGTATGTATATCCTATGGACAAGGAGCCTGGCAGGCTACAGTCCATCGGGTCGCAAAAGAGCCGAGCATGACTGAGCAACTAGATGACATATATACATATGTATATATGTATGAATGCGTATGCATATATCAGAAGCAAACTCTGGTAGAAATGGAAAACTTTGATACGGATGGCATATTTACTTGGGAATAGCAAACCAGAAAGTAGAGGCAGGTCTGGGCATTCAAATTTTTTTAAATATTTTTTAAACACTGAGCAAAACCTTTAGTTACTTTATACTGAAAGTCTTACCATTATTCTCATGCAAAATGATAGGGGATGTTGTCTTATCATCCAGCAGGTCAGAAGGAGAGGCATAATACTTCAAGTTCATTAAATGACCTATGAAAAATAAAACTTATCACCACTTTATCAGGTAACTTACAAATAAAGAAAAATATTCCCTTCCTATAAACCTATATACAAGAAATTAGTTTAAAATATGAGAACTCATGATCCAAAGCAGCTTGTGAAATATGTCAGAAGCATAAGTATTATTTCTAGCAGCAACAATTTATTTCACAATTAAAAAATATGAAAACTAGGGGAGGGCAAGTATTGACACCTTAGAAACCATTAAAAAATACACAAATGAGAAATGGGTAAATTTGGAGTCTGGGATTGGCAAAGACAAACTATTACACAACAGTGTCCTACTGTATAGCACAGGGAACTACGTTCAGTATCTTGTAATAAACTATTATGGAAAAGAATAGGAAAAAGAATAAAAGTATGTACAACTGAATCAGTTTACCATATACCAGAAACTAACACAACATTGAAAATCAACTACATTTCAATTAAACAAAAAGAAAACCATCACAAATGACTAGTAATTTTCACCTTCTGCTTATAAAACCAAGAGGAAATTTTAAGTAGTAATCTTTCAACTAAAAATTAGGTTTTTTTCTAAACAAGCAAAATAGCATCACATACCCCCACTTCTTGGAGTGAGATAGCCAACACTTCCATGAAGAATCTTGTCCAAGGGACCAGCATTGGTTGCTTTCCTGCAAGACAAATGATCTATGTTTATTTACATTTAAGCCCTGAAGGTATTAGTATACAATGTCATAATGAGTTCAGCCCTTACACATCTTTTAATTCTATCCTAATGACTCTATCTTGGGCATTTAACAATTATAGTTCACCCTCAAGGTGAAGGGATTATTTATAAGAATATACCAGTGTGTAATATGGTGAACAAAAATTACAACTATAATATTATTTATCAGAAGGGAGGCCAGGTTTCACAAGTCTTCTCATAAAACCTATGGAATACCAACCAACAACTTAGGGATACTGATATTCAGAAAATGGAATGCAATCATTTGGGAAGTGAAAGGATATGGACAAGATGTACAGTACAGGTAAAATACAGATGCATAGTAACATACATCTATAATACATATTTTTTAAATAACAGAAGCCTAGCAACCTATAGACAAAAAACTTTAAGAACAAGGTCAAAGAGAATTGATACTTGAGCCAGTCTTACCAATACATAACTGCCATTTTAGATAGATCCTGTTCTAAGGATTGGAGAGCCAAGTACATTTTAGTCTTCAGTTTGCTGGAAAGTAAACAGAACAAGAATTAGTTAACAAATATACATATACACAAACACTGAAAGCCTAGAGAGCAAATCTACCTTGGAAGCAACTTAGATATTTATTTAAAAAAAAAAAAAATTAAAAAACAAAATCATTAGTGATCTACCAAAGCTAATTTTTATCTCTACTTAAAAGACCAAGCCAAGTAAGCAGAATCCCAATTAGGTTAAAAATATAAAACCAGTCCCATGACAATTTCTTTCAGCCTAGAAATCAATATGCTGAAGATACCTCAAGGATTATAATCTACCTTTTAGCACTATAATCATTAATGCAGATACTGTTTATTTAAAATACCTTTAAAAGACATTAATTTAGAAGCTGAGTTATAGACTGTCAGAATGAATAGAAATTACAAATGAGCTAGGGCAGAAGACTTGGCAAATTTCTAAGTACAAAATGATTTATAGATTTATACTAATTTTTCAAACAAAAGCAAAAAATACTTACTTGTCCCCTGGAAGGTTATAAAGATTAACAAGACCCTTAAGGTGCTTAGAAAATTCATCAAAATTTTTTTCCCTGTAAGATGTTCAGGGAAGAGGAGAGAGGGAAGAGAATAAAACATATAATTACTACTTAATCTTATCAGCAAAGTCCCAAAAATCAAGGCTATATAAAACTAATCTTAATAATTTGCTTTTATTTTTTCCCCCCAGAGTTTTCTAGAATCAATCAAAAGTTGCAAAAGAAAATACAATGTTCTCCTTTCTCTGCTCCATTTTTTGGGAGAAGGTGCTAATAAACAGTATAAAAGATAGTCAAAAAGACCTGTTACCTCATATACTAATTTGTTCTTAAGTAATGAGACTTAGTTTAAATAAAGCACTTCTCCTCTTAATTTGTAACTGAGATGACTGGATGTCATGAGGAAAAAAAATCTTTTAGAGAGAAAAAGGAAGTAAATAAATTAGGAAGATAGGACACTTTCATGTATACATTAAGAGCAGAGAAAAGAAATGAACAGTGGGAGAGAGATGGGAGACCTAAGTAAAGGCAGAATAGGTAGTGTGGAGGCAAACGATATATTTTAAAATGTTCCTGTAACAATCCTATAACAAGATTTACCCCAGGAACAAGAAACTACTACCAGGAATCCTGGCATCCTAAAACCTAACATTCAGAGATGGATTCTTAGTCAAATAAGCTTTTATAGGCAGGAATCCAACACAACTCAACAATTCTAAGTCTCTATATCCTTTTTCAAACTTTAAAAAAAAAATGTCTGTTGAAAACTGTACTGCTCTGACAATGTCAGATACCTGATCAGGCATTTTATTGAATACTTACTGCCCAAAGTGCCATGAAGACACTAAAAAGAAACAAGAGCAACAGCAAAATATATTCCTTACCTTAAAATCATCATCTATATAGAGTGATTAAAAATACCTGGTAAAGACTAATATTCTTTCTAAGGTTCCCACTTCCAAACATGCTTACAAATTAACTTTAGAACACCATCAGTCCATAAACTGGTACAGTCTCCTATTCTACATTAGAACCAGAAATACTGATTTCCTGGACTATTCTGATAATACATCTTTGCTAGACTTATTGAGTAAATGAACTCATAAAAGGTTATTTTTTTATGTTGCATTGCAATTTTTCAAAGCTCATTCAAATCTGGTATATTTGGTTGTAAGGACATTAAAATGATCACTGGAAGGCTGAGTGTAAAACTTATTTCTCAATGTTAAACCTGTAAGATTCCTCCCTGTGATATCTGATAACTTCACTATATTTAAAACATAAAATTGATGTAACAACTTTCTCAAATTCCCAGAGAGTTAATTCTGGGTTTAAATTTAAGCATGGAAATCTCCACTCAATTAAAGGAGAAAAGATAAGCCAATGACAAAAGACATCAATTACTAAAAGAGACTGTCTTCAAGCCTAGCACTTTACTATGATTTGGGACCCATAAACCTGAAATATAAAACAATTTTTCTCAAAGTGAAAAAAAGTTCTTTCCATAGTATAGACTCAATTTTCTCAAGCTTTCTCTAATTCAATAATTAGGTTCTATTTATTTTTGTTCCACAGAGAATTTCTAAGGTTAACTCAGTAGTTCTCAACCAGGAGTGATTTTGTCCTCCAGAGGACGTCTGACAATATCTGGAGATATTTTTGATTATCACAGATCAGGAGGTTATCATAGATCCTAACTAGTTGGGAGAAACCAGGGATGCTATTTAACATTCAAGAATGAACTGGGCCCAACCCAAAATGGCAATACTGTCAAGGTTGGGAAACCCTAGGATAGATGGAATAGAGTGTAAAAAAAAAAAAAAGCTAAGTCAATTCTGAAAGTGATCAAGTATAGACTCTGAAAAATCTTGACCCAAGAAAATAAAGTTGTTCCTTAGAAAAGTAAATTCTGACCATTCTCAAAATGTAACTATAAAGAACAGCACTGTCTGCCACTAAAAGGGAATGTAAATGTCAGCTGCTCACCTTAGCTGCTGTACAAGCTCTGGACAGCTCTGAAATTAAAGAAATTATGTTAAAACTCTAAACTACTTTAAGATGCTTGAAGACATCAAAAGTTTTTTTCTTTTTTATTAATAACACATGCTTTATAACAAAAACATTAAAACTATTAAAGGTCCTTATATTAAGATATCAAAGACATCTTCTTCCTACTTGGTAAACCATGGGGTTGGGTCAGGAAATTAAAAATCAAATATATGAAATACTTTATAAAGGAATCAACTTTCAGTTGCTTGTTTAAAACATTAGGACCTCTCTTTAAAGCCATCCTTGGAATTCATATCCAACTGTCTGGTTATACACCTGTTACATTCGTCTCTATTACAGGGCTTTTCAGAGACATTAGCTACATACAAGATTATCTGTCCTTCTTGATTATAAGTTCTTTGAGGATAGGAATTTAAATTGTTTGTATCCCCAGCACCTATTGTTCAACTGCGGCTCATGTTTGTTGATATGAATTGGAAAAAGTTCCTCTGGTGTTTCTTCTTGTCAAAGCCTTTGGATGATGTCAGAGATGGACCCAGAGTATTCTAAATTCCACTCTACAGCTACTGATGTTGTAGCCCATCACATCATCTCTACAGTGGCTCGTGAAAAAACCTAAACCCAAGCTATTTCAAACCCCAACAATATCTTTAAAAATTAATGTCCCTAAGTAAACCCCACAGATTCCAGTGAAATATCAACACATACCACAGGATTCTCCCCATGGTGAGCCACTTTTACATCACAAAGCTGTCCTGCAGGATCTAACTGCACTTCCACATAGAACATATCTGACGTGATGTAACATTCAGTGCCACTGGCACTGAGATGAGAGCCCAGTCTAGCAGGAACAAATCAAAACAAAAATTAATAGAAGACACATAAATAAAGCCACCCAAAGTCAACACTAAGTTAAATATTTCTGCCTACAGATATACTACTTACCCATTCTGTCTTGCTATAGACTCCAAACGGTCAGTCATTGCTGGTAAAGATGTTACTACAAAAGGGTGAAAAAAAGGAAATCACAAAGCATGCTCCAAATAACTTAAATAGTATTCTTCAAAGACAGAAACATCCTGAGGAGTATATCTGTCCTTCCAAAGCCATAAACACATTCAATAGTCCAAATACTTGTAATCTGCACAAAGCTTATCTATAGTTCAAATGCTTATAATTTGCACAAAGCTCACTGATAAGGCTTAGCTGCAGCCTAAGCAATAAGGGTCAAAAAAAAAAAAAAGATCTATTTGAAAAAAACTGGACCTTTCTCCTTTCACTTTTTCTTTACTCATTTGGGACAGGTTATCTTTAAAGACGGAGAAGGCAATGGCACCCCACTCCAGTACTCTTGCCTGGAAAATCCCATGGATGGAGGAGCCTGGTAGGCTGCAGTCCATGGGGTCACTAGGAGTTGGACACGACTGAGCGACTTCACTTTCACTTTTCACTTTCATGCACTGGAGAAGGAAATGGCAACCCACTCCAGTGTTCTTGCCTGGAGAATCCCAGGGACTGGGGAGCCTGGTGGGCTGCTGTCTATGGGGTCACACAGAGTCGGACACAACTGAAGTGACTTAGCATAGCATGTATCTTTAAAGAAGACATACTTAGGGACTTGCTGGTCATCTAGTGGTAAAGCGGGTATGGATCCAATCCCGACTCATTTATGATAATCAGTGTAAAACCTGTTTGTCTGTTTTTACTCTCATTTTTCCTTCAAAACCAGACAGGAGTAGTAATTATAAGCTTGAATAATCAAGCTCATGACTTAAATTTCATGTTTGCTTTCCTGAAAACATTTTTTTCTTTCCTCTTTTCATTTTCTTATGAAAACATTCTCAATAAATACTGTAAAAGTCTTAGAGTCAAAAAGTCCATCTTCTTATTGAGTTAATTAGGAGAGAACATGTGAAGGAAAAAAATTTCCCCCTCCTATATGCTACCTTAGTTATCCTTCATCAATTATTTTTTGAGTCTCTACCAGCCTTCAAAATAGAATAAAAAATAAATGTTTCAAAAGTTCAGGTAAAAGTTCATCTCAACTTCATAATGAAATCAAGAGTGAGACCTACCTATCTCAATTTACATTTCTAGTATAAAAGTCTTTCCTAAACTGGAGCGTTTTTAAGAAGTTAGCATATTTCAACAATGTTTACAAACCTTTGAGAGCTTTCTGCAATGTCTCCAAACAGCTGACCAAATGTTGGTGCCCTCCAGAACTCATTACAACCCTCTTCTCCTATATTAAAATAGGAAAACATTTGAGGTAAAAAATTAACCAAGCCAATAGTTTTTGGTAAACACATATATTATTCTAGAAATAATATTTCAGGAGTCTACAGATTATGAAGTAGTCTATATACTCTATATTTCTTATATATTCTAGATAATCTATAAATTTTTAATTGTTATTTTGTCCATCTGTCCAAAAGAGGAAAGGTTAATCTACTGAATACATGGATACACCATATCTATATCCATGAAAGGAGAAAAAGGTATTTTCACATCTAGGACTTCTCTGGTGGTCCAGTGGTTAAGATTTCATGCTTCCAAAGCAGGGGATGTGGGTTCAATCCCTGGCTGTGAGACTAAGATCCCACATGACACAGTGCAACCAAAAAAAAAAAAGTCTACAACAAAGGTATTTCCAGATCTAAAATAATTAGAAGAATCAAAATGTAATAAATGAAATCAGCCTCCTGCAGAAGATGACTATATCCTAAGACTCACGATGGGGTGGCTCAAATTTGACAATTCCCAAACCTAATAAGGTGATATGCATGTAATCTAAGAAATACAACCAAACCTTAGTCAGACTACTGGGCCAGCTAAAAAGTTCATTTGGATTTTTCCATGTTACGGAAAAAACAGAATGAAATTTTTGGCCCACCCAACAGACTGACTCTAGGAAACAAGATCCATAATCCAAAAATCCAAAGAGCAAAAATTTAGCATAATTTTTCTAAACCTATTCAAGGAAGCAGTTTCTCTCTGTACAACATTCTAGTCCCCAGAAGTATGAGCAGTTTTATGATACAAGGATAGGTTTTGAGGCTTTTCCACACCCTAAATCCATCTCTCTTGGCTCTAATTCCATGCTCCCAAACATCTGCTTAATTAATAATCCAGATTCCTTTATACCTTAAATAGACAAGGACTGTGTCCATTGCTCTAGACAATGGATACCAGTATTTTGTTAACTGGAAAGACAAACCCTCATTAATAAACAGGCATTCTGACTTTCATGTTAATCTACTGAGATTTTGTTAGTATGTCAGTTTTAAAAGGGCTTCCCCAGTGGATCAGCAGTAAAGAATCTGCCAGCAGTGCAAGAGCCACAGGAGACATGGGTTTAATCCCTGGGTTTAGAAGATCCCCTGGAGGAGGACATGGCAATCCACTCCAGTATTCTTGCCTGGAGAATCCCATGGACAGAGGAGCCTAGCAGGCTACAGTCCATAGGGTCGTAAAGAGTTGGACATGACTGAAGAGACTTAGGATGCACACACACAGTTGTTGAAAATTCTTCAAAATCTTTTACACACCAATAAAAGTACGTTTCTGAATCTGCAAAAGTGACAAGTAGACAATGGAAGGTATAGTGACCTAACCAAGAACTGGTAACCCAAGAGAGGGTCTTAGTAGCCACCTGGAGTCCTCTAGCTCATGATGTTTCTCTAATGACAATATCATTTAGAGGTGGTATCTCAAACTAGAATATGGCTGCCTTCTAGTAAAAAAAATGACAACCTCTGAATACCCAGCCTGGAAAAATTGTCATTAAGACTTAAAAAAAAAACTACAGATCTTTTTTATGTATAAAATCCTGAGCCAGAAGATGTCTGTAGAACTTAGTTACAGAAATCTCTAAGCAACATGACATTTTGGTGTCCATTATCTCATTTGATCTTTACAGCAAAACTGTGTGAAAAAGCAAACTGGTGTTGCTCATCTTACTCAAACTGGTGTCTCTACCTTCTAGATGAGGAAATTGAGGGTAGGAAAAAACAAGTAATTTGTCCAAGGTTATACAGGTAGTAGTGGAGTCAAGATTAAAATAAAGGTTTTTTTGACAGCAAATTCAGTTCTCTTACTAGTGCTGTGCTATACACTCACCCCACTCCCTGTATTCCACTTAACTAAGGGCTTCCCATACTGATGAATGCCTCAGGAAGGAGAAAGTACTGTAGAGAAAATCAGAGTAAACAAGTGAAGTTAATTAAAAATGACTGCAAACTCTACTACCAGTATAGATACAATGAAAGTATTAACACATTAGAATCAAGGAGCTTGACAGGAAGTAAAAAGTAAATGTTTCTCTATATCAGGCTATCACGTGTATCTTTTTTTTTTGGCAGCGCTGTGGGACTCGTGGGATCTTAGTTCCTCAACCAGGGATTGAACCCAAGGTTACAGTAATGAAAGCTGGGAATCCTAAACACTACGTCACTAGGAAACTCATTATGCTTTATAAGTGTGTTTCTTACAACTTTTGCCTAAAATATCCCAGCTTACTATAACTCATGGTTAACAAAATTCTATTAACATATCTTCTTCTTAGGTAGACTCTTAAAAGTTGAAAGCCATCCTGTTCGTATGATGTTATGAGAAATACAACTGAAGACACACCATAATAACTAGCTAGAAAAAGTCTACATAGGCAACTCAGCTTATCAAATAATTTTCTAAGCACAACGCTTTATCCAGTTCACCATAATCCTCACCATGACTTGACGCACAAGCTTAATGGTTTCACTCCAAGGTCTATTTTGGTTAAATTTTGCATGGAGCCGTTCCAAGAGAGAACTCATCTTACTCAGCTTTTCCGACTCTAAGATATAAATCAGAAAACATCATTAGCAACTCTTCGTTCAAGACCTTCCACAGTTTTTCTTGCAAACAAAACTCCCATACTTCATCCTGGTACGAACTCAGTTAAAATCTTTTCCAATATCATTTACTTCAAAATACACAAAGAATTCATTTCTAATAACAAGTAGACAGAAATTATGGGCCTAATCTAACAAACACTGTAGAAGGGGACTGCTTTCTCTTCAGACTTAATGAGAAGCAAAAAAAGAACCACCTCCAGTCCTGAGGATCAAGACTACTGTTTAACGACAAAATAATTTCATGATATGCATGAAATCCTTTGCATGACATATGCAGAGCATACATTTGAACATGGCCTTACTATGGTTAGTTGGTTTTCAATGTGAAAATACAACTTTCTTAATTTTATCACATAATTTTAATAGATCAATTTGTAAGTATTATCAAGAAAACAAGCTTCATTTGCCATTCAGCTATTTCCTGTGTGAATTCAAACTGTATGAACAAGGAACATGTCAGGTGACTAATGGATGAGTTTCAGGCAAAGGTAAAAGAAAGGTAGAAAAGAATGGATCCCAGATACTGTTTGAAGGAAACTCCTACAACCTCCAACACTCTTGTAATTCTTTTAACTGCTTAACATGAGCAAGGACTGTGCTGGAGACCAGCAGTGCAAAAATACAATATGCCTGAGATGACATCTGTGAGGGGGTGTGGATAAGTTAATGTGAAAATAACCATCACACAAAGCAAAATGAGATATGCTCTTAAAAATAGACACATTACTATCAAAATTCAAAGGAGGAAAAGTGTGTAATTAGTTTAGGGATGTTACAGAAAAGATGTCTTGAAAGATGAATAGAATGTCAGCAATCGAAGTAGTGACATCTTCAAATAGAGATTCAACTCCTCCTTCCAAGGCCTTCATCTGGAAAACTGTTCTTGGGGCTGTTTCATCCAGTTTATGATTCTGGAGTAATGTTTGGCAATTCCCACATTTAAGACATTCACTCAGGCACTATTTTACATCTCAGAGACACAGCAGTGAGCAAACTAGACAAAATTCCTGCCTCACTAAGATTCCACTTACACTTGTCATTCCTCTGCACCCTTTTTCCTTTCTCCTTCAAACACACCTCCCTTCTCTCCGTTGAGAAGGCCGATGATAAATATCTTTACAAAAATGCTTCAATGAAACTTTTTTTTGAGCAACTATTATGCGCCCAGAGAAGGAAACGGCAACCCACTTCAGTGTTCTTGCCTGGAGAATTCCATAGGCGAAGGAGCCTGGTAGACTCCGTGGGGTCACAGAGTCGGAAACGACTGAGTGACTAACACAACACAACATTACGTGCCCAGGACGATACAATGATGAGTAAAGCAAGCTCCTGCTCTACTAAGCTCAGAGTACATTGGAGAAGACAAGAAAATAATCGTGTATCAATAGAACTATGTCCGAAATGCTAAGGGAGCATCTAAGCTGAAGTGTGGAACTTTAGAGAATATAAAGTTACACAGAAAAGTGTTTTACAGCAGTTCTTAGTTCAGATATTTAAAGACTGAAATTAAAAGCATTTTTAAAATATACAATACCACAAGATATGAACACTGCGACATTTTTTAAAACTACTGGCTTTTACTACCGTAAGGCCCTAATCATTTCATTCACGCCAAAACATCTTACAGTACTTTGATATACAGCGTTCTATTACTGTTTTATATCATCATTCAGATTTCTCTTCTGAAGAAGCAAGTTTTACATTAACTTGCCCGGTCTCCCATCTTTTTAGGCTAAAAAATGCCCTGAGGTCCAAATGTTGCCCCCTGCCAAATAGGAAACCTTCACACTCAAGTTGGGAGCCCCCATCTCGCCAAAGTCGAAGCTCTCCATCACCAAGGAAGGCAGTCAGACTAAAACTCAGACATATCCCGCCTCCTAAATCCTGAGCCCTCGGGAGAGTGGCCCCCGCGGAGGCATTGGCTCCCCCAGCTGTGTCCCGCCCCCTGATTTCCCCCTCAGTCACTCACCCTCGGTCTCCCCCTGAGCCTTCATCCTGACGGCGGGGAGGGCCTAAATCCTACACAAGAGGATATGCCCTTCCCCACCAGTAATGGAGGAACCAAGTTGGTTCGGGCTCCCGGGACGCAGGGCACCTGCAGTCCCACTCTTCCAGGGAAGACTCAGTCTGAAGTCCCCGGCGGCAAGAAGAGAAGGGTGCTCGCGGCCGCCGCCATCTTCCCCAACGGAACTTCCAAAAGATCGCGAGATTAACCGTGATCCTGCGAGAGAGAGACAGAGAGAGAGGAAAGGGGCTGGGCACCAAATATCGCGAAAAATGATTTATACGTTGCTTCTCGCGAGATTATCCCCACCCTGCCTGCTCTCTGGGTTGTCTCGGATTTCTCGGAGCTAGGCGTGGAGCTTGTGTAGTGGTAGTGTTCAACACCTCTGCGGAAGTTGGCACTTTCGATTTGGCTTTCAAGCAGTTTGCAAAGTAAAAGCCCCAGCTGTCTTTACTGAAATACTAGCTTTTCGAAGAATATTGCTGTTAGGAATATTTTATTAAAACTTCCCCTTTATTGAGATACTAGACTTTGGGTCTTTGTAACACGACGTCCCAAGGTAGCCCAGTACACTTAATTTCCATTACTGAATTTCCTTTTTAATTTCAGAAATATTTTTGTTGAGCATTTTCAATATATCTGAGGACGTGGAAGATTTTGAATTAAGAAAAACTTGTTTGCAGCAGTCATCAGTTCAGGTGAGTCGCTCAGTCGTGTCCGACTCTTTAAGACCCCATGAACTGCAGCAGGCCAGGCTTCCCTGTCCATCACCAACTTCCAGAACTTGCTCAAACTCATGTCCATCCAGTTGGTGATGCCATCCAGCCCTCTCATCCTCTGTCGTCCCCTTCTCCTCCTGCCCTCAACCCTTCCTAGCATCAGGGTCTTTTTCAGTGAGTGGAGTCTTCGCGTCAACCAGGGGGCCAAAATATTGGAGCTTCAGCTTCAGCATCAGCCCTTCCAAAGAATATTCAGCAGTCATCAGATACTGCTAATTATGTTTAGGATCCCAAAGGTGTTCACAATGGATTGTATTTTTTTTTTTTTTTTTTTTTTGTAGTCAGTAAAAGCAAGCAGGTTAGCTCACGCTCTACACTACAAATCACAAAGAATGTGTGGTCCTGTCTCTTGTATCAGTAAATTTTCACGAAGAGAAATCTGGATTAATACCGAGAAGTTAGTAGTTCCTGCCCATTGGAACAAGAGCCAGGCTAAAATACAATTCTACTAGCACTGGGTGGAAGTTCTTAAAATAGTTAAGGTTACTCTTTTTTTTTTTTTTTTAAATACATCCTTGAGAATAACTGCTGAAAAGTCGGATTTTACCTAATTTGCTGTAAGGATATTTAGCAGTGGATTTCCACTGGCTCTTTAGTCTCAGACTTTTCCCCGTATTTCAAAAATGATATGCAAACATCCTCCAAAACAATTCCTGCTGGTAACTACAGTTCAGATGAACAGACAGATAAGAACAAATCTTTATTTGTAACAGGCTTATTTCGACAAAGATATGTGTAACCATGCTCCTTGAAAGTAGAATTAAAATTTACTTCTTGTCTATTCCTCTTACCCTCATTCCTTTCAGTCACTACACAGAGAGTTTCTTGAGGCAGTAATTGCCCCTCATTTCGAAATCCCCACTACCTAGCATTGTACTTGGGCTTAGTAGGCAAATCTTTTACTGGTGCTAAAATTCCTCTCTAAATCTAGCCCTTCTCCCCTTGCCAAACCCCAACCACACTGACCTTCCACCTGCAGACAATTCCTTCACTCCTTCCTCTCCCAAGGTCCTTGAACAGGCCTTTTTAACTGCAGGAAGGCTTTCCCCTTCTCCATTCCCCCTCATGTCACTGAGGCCCTCTTATATAGTTCTCAAAGTAAATGTCTCTTGATGTGGACTAGAGATGCAAACTTTCTCTAAACCCTGACTTAATAAGGTCCTCTGTTATACTATTTCAGTACTTGATTAAGTACATGATGATGTATTCAATGTCTGTCTTCCCTGCTAAACTATCAAATCTAGGAGGGCAGCTGCACTGGGTCTATTTCTTTCACTGCTGTCTAGTCTAGTGATACTGCCTAGCCTAGTTCCTGACACATGTCAGAGAGTCAATGCATATGTAGATACAAATTGACAGGGTTGTCAGATTTTTTAAAAACAGAACACTCAGTTAAATTTTAATTTTAAACAATTACATTTTTTAGTACAAAAGTATGTTCCAAATATTATAGAATATAAATCTAGCAATATTAACATTGAAGAAGTACAGAGAGAATTTATCCAACTGAGAATTTCCAAAGATAGTTCATATTTAAAATACTGTGGGAATTCCCTGGTGGGCCAGTGGTTAAGAGTCCATGCTTTCACTGCCAAGGGCCCAGGTTTAATCCCTGGTTCAGGAACTAAGATCCCACAAACTGCCCAGTGCAGCCAAAAAATAAACTAAAATGCTGTTTCAACAAGCATCTGTGGAGTCCTAATAACCTGTGTATTAGAAGCTGGTAATATACACTTGACAACACAGCCCTAGCCCTTGATGGGTTCACCTGATTTAGAGTTCTGAAAATATGAACAGTCACTGAAACTGTAGGCACTCAAAAATATTTTGTTAATTTACTCATGTCCAAAGCATGACTGTTGAATACATAGCCACAGTTTCTCATGCAAGCTCTTTATACAAATGAACAATAAATACTGTACTAGAGTAGCTAGGAATTGTTAAACCATATAAAACTTGAAAACAATAAACTTTACCAAATTTTAGTCACAAAATAGAATGAGAAGTTACTATTTCTCATCTGAAAATGCAGATGAAATGACATTGTCGAAAATTTGTATTCTAAAATAAATATCCCTGGTGGCCCAGTGATTAAGAATTTGCCCATCAAGGCAGGAGACATGGGTTTGATCCCCCAGTGGGTGAGGGAACTAAGATCTCACATGCCGCAGGGCAACTCAGCCTGAGCACTGCAACAAAGATCACCCATGCTGCAACTAAGACCCAATACAGTAAAAAAACAAACAAACAGACTTTTTAAAAAGACATCAATTTTTATAAAACAAAAAGTCAAAATACAGGACAGCTGCTGCTGCTGCTGCTACGTCGCTTCAGTCGTGTCCAACTCTGTGCGACCCCATAGATGGCAGCCCACCAGGCTCCGCCATCCCTGGGATTCTCCAGGCAAGAACCCTGGTGTGGGTTGCCATTTCCTTCTCCAATGCATGAAAGAGAAAAGTGAAACTGAAGTCACTCAGTCATGTCCGACTCTTAGCGACCCCATGGACTGCAGCCTATCAGGCTCCTCCATCCATGAATTTTCCAGGCAAGAGTACTGGAGTGGGGTGCCATTGCCTTCTCCGATATAGGACAGACATGTCATTAAATAAGAAAAGTAATTCAAGGTATACACACACCAAGAAGAGGACCATGGACAGATTTTAAATGAGTAAGCTTTGAGGGAGACTTCAAAGGCTCTTAAAACCAAAATCTAAACTAACAAATTGGACTTGGGGTGAGGGGAAATTATTATAACTTTAGCTAAATATTTCCTCTTGTGTAGCGCCTAAAGAGAAGCTTTCTGACTTGCTTTGGGGGACTTACAGGGAAACTACAGTCATCACCTGACTGGCCACTTGGGCTTCCCAGAGTTACCCTGACTCCCTGCCCTGGGAGATCATGAAACAAACAAATCATGCAGCCCTGGAATTTCTGAGTTCAAAGTTTTCCTGTAGAGTGAAGCAATCCTTATTCTACAAAGGCATAGTCCTCACCATTTGTTGGACCAATACCAGCAGTTTTTAGTATGTTTTGTATTTAAAAATCTAGAGAGTCAAAATGGCTTAAAGGCTTAAGGATCTAACACCATAAAACTCCTAGAATAGAACATAGGCAAAACATTCTCTGACATAAATTGTACCAATGTTTTCTTGGGTCGGTCTCCCAAGGCAATAGAAATAAAAACAAAAAAATTTTTTTAAAGAGGACCTAATCAAACTTGCAAACTTTTGTACAACAAAGGAAACCATAAAATAAAAAGACAACCTATAGACTGGGAGGAAAGCATTTGAGAATGAGGAGACTGAGAAGGGCTTACTTTCCAAAATATATAAATGGCTCATACAACTCAATAACGAAAAGACAACCCAAGCAAAAATGGGCAGAAGACTAAAGAGACATTTCTCCGAAGAAAACACACAGATGGCCAACAGGCAGGCACAGAAAGATATGTTCAACATGGCTAATTATTAAAGAAACGTGCAAGTCAAAACTACAATGGTTTTGATTTGTAGTCAAAGCCATTTGACTGAACCTAATGGTTCAGCAGTTAAGAATCCACCTTGTAGTGCAAAGGGACACTAGTTCAATCCTTGGTCCAGGAAGATCCCACATGCTGTGGAGCAACTGAGCCCATGCACCACAACTACTGAGCCTGCTCTCTAGAGCCCAAGAACCACAATGACTGAAACCCAAATACAGACTGCACAGAGCCTGTGCTCTGTAGCAAGAGAGCCGCTGCAATGAGAAGTCCTCACACTAAAACAAGAGTAGTCCCCACTCACCACAACTAAAGAAAGCCCACATGCAACAACAAAGACCCACCACAGTCAAATAATAAGATAAATAATAAATAAATACATAGATCTTAAAAAACCCACCTACAATGAGGTACCACCTCACACTGCTCAAAATGGGCATCATTAAAAAGGTGACAAATAACAAATCCTGTAGAGACGTGAAGAAAAGGGAATCCTCCTACTCTGTTGGTGGGAAAGTAAATTGGTGCAGCCACTGTAGAAGACAGTAAGGAGGCTCCTCAAAAAACTAGAGTTGCCATATGATCCAGCAATCCCACTCCTGGACATGTATCTGGACATAGCAGCACTATTCACAGTAGCCAAAATATGGAAACAACCTAAATGTCCATTGACAGATGAATGGATAACGAGATGTGGGGTGTGTGTGTGTGTGTGTGTGTGTGTGTGTGTGTGTGTATGTGTGTGATGGAATGATGCCATTTTATTTTCTTGGGCTCCAAAATCACTGTGGATGGTGACAACAGCTATGAAATTAAAAGACACTTGCTCCTTGGAAGAAAAGCTATGACAAACTTTTCTTGTTCAGTAGCTCAGTCATGTCTGACATTTGGTGACCCCATCAAGTGCAGGACGCCAGGCTTCCCAGTCCTTCAATATCTTCGGGAGCTTGCTCAAATTCATGTCCATTGATGATGCCAATTGGTGACACCATCCAACCATCTAATCCCTCTGTCATCCCCTTCTCCTCCTGCCTTCAATCTTTCCCAGCATCAGGGTCTTTTCCAATGAGCTGGCTCTTGGCAGCAGGTAGCGAAAGTATTGGAGCTTCAGCTTCATCATCAGTCCTCCCAATGAATATTCAGGGTTGATTTCCTTTAGGATTGACTGGTTTGATCTCCTTGTAGTCCGAGGGACTCTCAAGAGTCTTCTCCAACACCACAGTTCAAAACCATCAATTCTTTGGTGCTCAGCCTTCTTTATGGTCCAGCTCTCACATCCATACATGACTACTGGAAAAATTATAGCTTTGACTATACAGACCTTCGTTGGCAAAGTAATATCTCTGTTTTGTAATATACTAAGTTGTCATAGCTTTTCTTCCAAGGAGTAAGTGTCTTTTTAATTTCATGGCTGCAGTCACCATCTGCAGTGATTTTGGAGCCCAAGAAAATAAAGTCTGTCACTGTTTCCATTGTTTCCCCATCTATTTGCCATGAAGCAATGGGACTGGATGCCATGATCTTAGTTTTTTAATGTTGAGTTTTAAGCCAACTTTTTCATTTTCCTCTTTCACCTTCATCAAGAGGCTCTTTAGTTCTTCTTCGCTTTCTGCCATAAGGGTGGTATCATCTGCATATCTGAGGTTATTGATATTTCTTTTGGAAATCTTGATTCCAGCTTGGGATTCATCCGGCCCAGCTTTTCACATGATGTACTCTGCATAGAAGTTAAATAAGCAGGGTGACAATGTACAGCCTTGACATATTCCTCTCCTGATTTGGAACCAGTCTGTTGTTCCATGTTCAGTTCTAATTGTTACTTCTTGACCTACATACAGATTTCTCCCTGGAGAAGGAAATGGCAACCCACTCCAGTATTCTTGTCTGAAAAATCCCATGGACAGAGGAGCCTGGCAGGCTATAGTCCATGGGGTCACAAAGAGTCGGACACAACTGAGCAACTACACCACCACCACCACAGATTTCTCAGGAGGCAGGTAAGTTGGTCTGGTATTCCCATCTCTTTCAGAATTTTCCACAGTTTGTTGTGATCCACACAGTCAAAGGTTTTAGCATGGTCAATGAAGCAGATGTTTTTCTGGAATTCTCTTGCTTTTTCTATGATCCATCAGATGTTGGCAAGTTGATCTCTGGTTCCTCTGCCTTTTCTGAATCCAGCTTATACATCTGGAAGATCTTGGTTCACACACTATTAAAGCCTAGCTTGGAGGATTTTGATCACGACCTTGCTAGCATGTGAAATGAGTGCAATTGTATGGTAGTTTGAACATTCTTTGGCATTGCCCTTCTTTGGGAATGGAACAAAAACTGATCTTTTCCAGTCCTGTGGCCATTGCTGAGTTTTCGAATCTGAGTTACAAACCTAGACAGTGTATAAAGAGCAAAGACATCAGTTTGCCGACAAAGGTCCGTATAGTCAAAGCTATGGTTTTTCCAGAAAGATTACAGATTACAGAAAGAGCTGTCCCTTCTCCTGTCATTTACTACTAGTGTAAATGTGCTCCAACTCCTTCTGAGTCTCAATTTCAGCCTATAGGAATTGCATATAATAATACTCATCCTGGTCACCTCATCAGGTTATTTATTTGTTTAATTGATATTTATTGACAGGTTTAAAAGACTTCTGTGGAAAATTGAAAAGTGCTGTAGAAATAGAAGGTATTATAAAAACTCAATAACAAGCTTCATTTATTATTCGTTCATTAGGGGTTTCTAGTCTGCTTCAACAGGAAATAGATAATTAAGAAAGGATTTGGGACTTCCCTGGTGTTCCAGTGGTTAAGAACCCACCTTACAATGCAGGGGGCGAGGGTTTGACCCTGGTCTGGGAACTAAAATCCCACATGCCATAGAGAAACTAAGCCCACTGTGGTGCAACTAGAGTCTGACTGCCTCCACAAAAGATCCTGCATGATGCAATGAAGACCCCAAGTGCCGCAACTAAGACCTGAGGCAGCCAAATACATAAATAAATAAAATATTTTAGGAAGTTTCTGTAAAGCAACTACATACCAATAAAATTAATTTAAAATAAAATGGAAGCAACTTAACATCCTTTCACAGAGGAATGGACTAAGATGTGGTACATAGACAATGAAATATCACTCAGACATAAAAAGGAATGAAATAATGCCATTTGCAGAACCATGGATGGGCCTAGAGATTGTCATACAGAGTGAAATAAGTCAGAAAGAGAAAAGCAAATATTGTATAACATTGTTTATATGTGGATTCAAGAAAATTGGTACAGATGAACTTATTGGCAAAACAGAAATAGAGTCACAGATGTAGAGAACAGACTTACGATTACCAAGGGGGAAAGGGTGCATGAGACAGACTGGGAGATTGGGATCGATATTCTGATAGACAGAATGCCTGAAGAGCTATGTAGAGAGGTTTGTAATATTGTACAGGAGGTGGTGATCAAAACCACTTCCAAGAAGAAGAAATGCAAAAAGGCAAAATGGTTGTCTGATGAAGCCTTACAAATATATGAGAAAAGAAGAGAAGTGAAAGGCAAGGAAAAAAATAAAGATATACCCATCTGAATGCAGAGTTCCAAAGAAGAGCAAGGAGAGAAAAGAAAGCCTTCCTAAGTGACCAATTCAAAGAAATAGAGGAAAACAATAGAATGGGAAAGACAGATCTCTTCAAGAAAATTAGAGATACCAAGGGAACATTTCATGCAAAGATGGGTACAATAAAAGACAGAAATGGTATGGACCTAACAGAAGCAGAAGATATCAAGAGGAAGTGGCAAGAATATACAGAAGAACGATACAAATAAGATCTTCATGACCCAGATAACCACGAAGGTGTGGTCACTCACCTAGAGCCAGACATCCTGGAGTGTGAAGTCAAGTGGGCCTAGGAAGCATCACTATGAACCAAGCTAGTGGAAGTGATGGAATTTCAGCTGAGCTATTTCAAATCCTAAAAGATGATGCTGTGAATGTGCTGCAGTCAATATGCCAACAAGTTTGGAAAATTCAGCAGTGGCCACAGGACTGGAAAATGTCAGTTTTCATCCCAAACTCAAAGAAAGACAATGCCAAAGAATGTTCAAACTACCACAGAACTGTGCTCATTTCACACACTAGCAAGGTAGTATTCAAGTTAGGCTTCAGCAATATGTGAACCAAGAACTTCCAGATGTTCCAGTTGGATTTAGAAAAGGCAGAGGAACCAGAGATCAACTTGCCAACATCTGATGGATCACAGGAAAAAGCAAGAGAATTCCAGAAAAACATCTGCTTCATTGACTATGCTAAAGCCTTTGACTGTGCGGATCAAAACAAATTGTGGAAAATTCTGAAAGAGATGGGAATACCAGACCAACTTACCTGCTCCTGAGAAACCAGAATGCAGGTCAAGAAGCAACAGTTAGAACTGAACATGGAACAACAGACTGGTTCCAGATTGGGAAAGGAGTACATCAAGGCTATATGTTGTAACCCTGCTTATTTAACTTCTATGCAGAGTACTCATGTGAAATGCTGGGCTGGATGAATCCCAGGCTGGAATCAAGATTGCCAAAAGAAATATCAGTAACCTCAGATATGCAGATGACACCACCCTTACGGCAGAAAGCAAAGAGGAAGTAAAGAGCCTCTTGATGAAGGTGAAAGGACAATGAAAAAGCTTGCTTAAAACTCAACATTCAAAAAACTAAGATCATTGCATCTGGTCCCATCACTTCATGGCAAATAGATGGGGAAACAATGGAAACAGTGACAGACTTTATTTTCTTGGGCTCCAAAATCACTGCAGATGGTGACTGCAGCCATGAAATTAAAAAGACACTTGCTCCTTGGAAGAAAAGTTATGACCAACCTAGACAGCGTATTAAGAAGCAGAGACATCAGTTTGCCAAAAAAGGTCCGTATAATTAAAGCTATGGTTTTTCCAGTAGTCATGTATGGATGTGAGAGCTGGATCATAAAGAAGGCTGAGTGCCAAAGAATCGATGCTTTTGAGCTGTGGTGTTGGAGAAGACTCTTGAGAGTCCCTCAGACTACAAGGAGATCAAACCAGTCAATCCTAAAGGAAATCAACCCTGAATATTCATTGGAAGGACAAATGATGAAGCTGAAGCTTCGATACTTTGGCCACCTGATGTGAAGAGCAGACTAATTGGAAAAGACCCTGATGCTGGGAAAGATTGAAGGTAGGAGGAGAAGGGGACGACAGAGGATGAAATGGTTTGATGGCATCACTGACTTGATGGACATGAGTTTGAGCAAGCTCTGTGAGATGATGGACAGGGAAGCTTGGCATGCTGTAGTCCACAGGGTCGCAAAGAGTCAGATACGACTGAGTGACTGAACAACAATATATACACTGTGGTGGTAGTGGTTTAGTTGCTAAGTCATGTCCAACTCTTTGCAACCTTGTGAACTGTAGCCTACCAGGCTACTCTGTCCGTGGAATTCTCCAAGCAAGAATACTGGAATGGGTTGCCATTTTCTTCTCCAATACATACATTCCTATGTATAAAATAGATAACTAATGAGAACCTGCCATGTAGCACTGCTGCTGCTGCTGCTAAATCATTTCAGTTGTGTCTGACTCTGTCAGACCCCAGAGACAGCAGCCCACCAGGCTCCCCTGTCCCTGGGATTCTCCAGGCAAGAACACTGGAGTGGGTTGCCATTTCCGTCTCCAATGCATGACAGTGAAAAGTGAAAGTGAAGTCGCTCATTCATGTCTGACTCCTAGCGACCCCATGGACTGCAGCCTACCAGGCTCCTCCGTCTGTGGGATTTGCCAGGCAAGAGTACTGGAGTGGGTTGCTGTTGCCTTCTCTGACCATATAGCACAGGGAACCCTATTGAGTGATCAGTGGTCGCTGGTAGCCTAAGTGGGAAGGAAATCTAAAAAAGTACATATATGTAAACGTGGACTTCCCGGTAGCTCAAACGGTAAAGAATCTGCCCGCAGTTCAGGAGACCAGGGTTCGATCCCTGGTTCAGAAAGATCCTCTGGAGAAGGGAATGGCAATCAATTCCATTATTCTTGCCTGGAGAATCCCCATGGACAGGGGAGCCTGGCAGGCTACAGTCACGGGGTCACAAAGAGTCAGACATGACTGAGCGACTAACACACACACACACAGATATATAAATGTATAACTGATTCACTTTGCTGTACAGCAGAAACTAACATAACATTGTAAGCCAACTATACTGTAATAAAAATTAATTTCAAAAAATAAAGTTTCTACTGCTGGAATGATAAGCGGTGGGACAGGTTGGAAGGTGAGAGAGAGGTTCAAGATGGAGGAGACTATGTATACCTATGGCTGACTCATATTGATGTATGGCAGAAACCAACACAATAATCCTCCAAATAAAAATAATTAAAAACAAAGGATTTACTTGACCAAAAAAAAATAAAATAAAATTCAGCTCCATCACTCAAAAATAAAGTTTCTACTGCTGATATGATGGTGGATTAATTTGGATGATGAATTTTATTCTTCAAGGTTTTATTTGACACATCATCACAATTACTTCTGCCATCTCCACGTTTCCATTTTGTTGTGGGTGCATCCTAGGTCAAATACTTGATCTCATTTAAAAGAGTAAAAAAAAATCAAAGTAATTTTGCTGAACTCATGACAATGTTTAATAAGGCTGACCCGTCACTTTGTCTAATTGACTCATTAAATTTCCTGCCATCTGCCATCATGTTAGACACTGGTGGAGACCTTCACATCCAGGCTCTTTTGCAGCAATGAGTAAGTCACCACACCTGCGTTCAAGTACTAAATTCTATACTCTTTTTATTTCCTTTCTTTTTTCTTGACAGTATTAATTTTACTTGCACAGATGATTAAAAAGTTCTTAGGTCTTCCTTTTTCTTTGGCCTAGATGCATGGCTTGTGGGATCCTAGTTCCCCCACCACTGATAGAACTGGGGGTCCTAGCAGTGAGAGCATCTGAGTCTGGTTTCCTTATCTTTAAAACAGGGATGAGGCAAATCGTGTTTTGCAGGGCACACACACACACACACACACACACGCAAATCGTGTTTTGCAGGGTACAAACACACACACACACGAAAATTAGTTTGCGCCGAAGCGGAATATGTATTTGTTCAATGAGTTATCAGTGAAGTTTCAAATTAAAAAATTCTCCCTGGTGTTCGTTTTAATAAAGTTTTGCTCAAATGGCGAGCCCGATTCTTATCGCGAGAATCTGGCGGAATGCTCCTCTGCTGGAGACCTGCTCTCGCGTTGTTTGAGCTAGCAGCGGCGAGAGGTGAAAGGGAAGCACGAAATACCGCGAGATTACTGAAGATTCTCGCGGTATTTCTCGGGATTACCCCCTCCCCCCGCCTTCCTCCTAGTGCCGTTTCGGTTTAACCTAGTGTGTGACTGTGAGTCTGTGTGAGGGGCCGAGTGTGTGAGGTACTTAGGTGAGGCGGAAGCTAGAAAAGGGGCTCCCTCAAGAGTGAGGGACAAAGGGGGCGTGAGGCACCTAGGCCGCGGGACCCCAGCGACAGGAAGCCGCCCCGAGCCGGGCTACCGGGTAGGGGAAGGGCCCGCGCAGTCCTCACAGGGCCCCAGAGCCAGAGTCGGCCACACAGCACCGGGCCGTCGGCTTCCTACTTCTTCGACCTCCCCGGCGTCTGGGCCTGAGGATTGGCTCGGCGTGGGGAGGAGGAGAAACAGATTCGAGCAGCTACTCGTTGTCTCGCAACTCCACTGCTGAGGAACTCTCATTTCTTCCCTGGCTCCTTCACCCCCACCTCATGTAGGAGGGTGCTGAGGAGACGGGAGGGAGGAGGAGCCTGGACTACCGTCCCTTCCCTCCCCACCCCCTTGTAGGGGCTCTTTGGTAGGCGTGGGGCTGGGGGGGGAGGGTGGGGGTTACTTTTTGGAGTGCTGGGGAACTTTTTCCCCTTTTTGAGGCCAGGGGAAAGGGAATGCCCAATCCAGAGAGACATGGGGGCAAGAAGGACGGGAGTGGGGGAGCTTCTGGAACTTTGCAGCCGTCATCGGGAGGTGGCAGCTCCAACAGCAGAGAGCGTCACCGCTTGGGGTCGAAGCACAAGCGGCATAAGTCCAAGCACTCCAAAGACATGGGATTGGTGACACCCGAAGCAGCACCTTTGGGCACAGTTATCAAACCTTTGGTGGAATATGATGACATTAGCTCTGATTCCGATACCTTCTCTGACGACCTGGCTTTCAAACTGGACCGGAGGGAAAATGATGAACGTCGCGGGACTGATCGCAGCGACCGCCTGCATAAACACCGTCACCACCAGCACAGACGTACTCGCGACTTACTAAAAACTAAACAGTCAGAGAAAGAAAAAAACCTGGAAGCCTCCAGCAAGTCGGGCTCGACGAAGGACCGGATATCAG
The DNA here is from genome assembly GCF_019923935.1 of Bubalus bubalis. Classification (NCBI taxonomy): domain Eukaryota; kingdom Metazoa; phylum Chordata; class Mammalia; order Artiodactyla; family Bovidae; genus Bubalus; species Bubalus bubalis. Next base: position 23,198,020 of record NC_059159.1, on the reverse strand, counting down.
GAAGTTCAAAGCGTTCAAATGAGGAGAATGATGACCACGGGAAGGCTCAGATCTCGAAAAGCAGCAACAAGGAATCCAGGTCATCCAAACTCCATAAGGAGAAGACCCGGAAAGAACGTGAGTTGAAGTCGGGACACAAAGACCGAAGTAAAAGTCATCGGAAGAGGGAAACACCCAAAAGTTACAAAACCGTGGACAGCCCTAAACGGAGATCCAGGAGTCCCCACCGGAAGTGGTCCGACAGTCCCAAGCAAGATGATAGCCCCTCCGGAGCTTCTTACGGCCAAGATTATGACCTTAGTCCCCCGAGATCTCACACCTCTAGCAATTACGACTCCTACAAGAAGAGTCCGGGAAGTACCTCTAGAAGGCAGTCAATCAGCCCGCCTTACAAGGAGCCTTCTGCCTACCAGTCCAGCACTCGGTCACCCAGTCCCTACAGTAGACGACAGAGGTCTGTGAGTCCCTATAGCCGGCGACGTTCTTCCAGCTATGAAAGGAGTGGCTCTTACAGTGGGAGATCACCCAGTCCCTACGGTCGAAGGCGGTCCAGCAGCCCTTTTCTGAGCAAGCGCTCTCTGAGCCGGAGTCCACTTCCCAGGTGAGCTATTTGTCTAACAGTCCGTTCTTTCCTACAGTGGCTTATGAGGAACTGGGGATTAGACCTGTTAACATTTTGTGGAAGCCCCCAGTGTTTGGCATTGTCTAGAACACTTTGCTGTTGGCTAGTCATAATGTAGGTGAGACTGCTCTTCCCCTTAACCCAGAATTGAAGAGGAGAGTTCACATGCCTAAAGCTGCTAAAGGTAGGTACTTCCAGTGCTGGGACCTTCAGCTGAAAGCTCCTATGTGAGAAAAAATCATAGGCTTCTGCTTACCAAATACATGGAGTTGATACTGGTTCCCAGAGTTTATCCAGTTATTTCGGTTGCTTTGTCTTAACTTTATGAAATTCACTTTGGAATTAGTGCTTTAGGCTTCATTGGACCTGATTGGATTTCATTTGTGTTATTTGAGGCTGTTTTCCTAGGTCATCTACCATTTGCGTTGTCCACTGTGTCTCCAGACCTGTAAGTTTATTTCCTTATAGACAACTTATTTCTTTATAGATAACTTACAAAAGACTCCCATCTTTGATGTTTCTAGTGGGAATTAAACTGATTAGCTCTTCCCTTTTATGGTATAACCTGGCAGAAATTGGTTCCAAGGATACTTTTATTTTCTTTACAAGCATCACCACTGACTATCTTGTGTCTACAGCAGTTTTCAAAATCTTTCTTTAAAAAAATGCTAATAGTATCTTCACTGTGATATTTTTGGTGATAAAGTCATGTTAGTTTGAAATTTAATTGTTGGAGTGAATTGTATACAGAAAACTGTTCTTGTTCCTAAGTGATGAGGTGTATGTACCTCCCTCTTTATAGTCTTACCATTTTCCACAAAAGGAGAACTTGAGCTTAGGAGTCACATCTGAGTGGAATCCTAATCTTGTTTTGTAACCTTTGGCATATAATTTAACTTCTCTGTGTGTGAAATGAGAGTAATAACTACCTAGTTCTAGAGTTGCGAGGTTTAATTAGTAAATATGAGTGCATAACCAGGTACAGTGCCTGGTCAGTAAGTTTTATCAGTGACTGAGAAAAATGTTGAAAACTAGTAGAGAAATTAGAAAAAAATCCATGCCATGTCTTTTATATGTCAATGTGAGTAATTTTTGCTGACCTAAAGCTATAATTATTCATAAACTAGTTTGAATTCATCAAGTTAAAAGAGTTCCTAGCTGTCCGAGTATGAAGTTCCTTAGGCTTTCCCCCTCCATTTTATTATTGTAGTCAGGACTCAAATATGTACCACCTAGATTCTACAATTAATACTTGATATACATTTTATCATTTCTATCCATCTTTTCATCAAGCCATCTTCATTTGTTTTGATTCATCTCAAAGTAAGTTGCATATATCAGTATACTTCACTATAAACACTTTAGCATGTACACCATTAGCTAGAGTTCACTTTTTTTTCCTGGAGGAATGAGAAGTAAATTTATATACAGTGAAGTAGATGTCTTAAGTGTACTATTTGTAAAATTGCTTAGCTTTTTTTAAGGATGCCTAAGAAATAGTCTCAGAATATTTGTTTTCTTGAGGGAGTAGTTTCATTAAGGCTGTTCTGAGAATTTTGATTGTTAGGGGGTTTGAGAATACAGAATTGCATTGAGGCTAAAACAAGTTTCAGTAAAAACAAGCTGCTTTTGCAATAATTCCTTTTGGGTTCAAAGCTCAAGTTCTCTCTTCCTATACTCACTTAGTTGAAATTAGTGCAGTAATGGTAAAAATAAATCAAGAAAGAATTGAAAACACAACATGATCCTATAGGACACAAATATAAACACTAATAATCCTGGAGTCACACGCACATTTTTAGTTGGCTAGTAAAGAGCATTACATGTTTGTAGGTGTGTGATATGTGCATACGTACATATTTTTCCTCATTCAGTTTCTTAGGGTAGGGAACATATAGATCCCTTTTATGGTCTTCTTGGTTATTATTATTATTATTTTTTGCCTTGAGAGAGACAGGCAGAATTAAACAAGCGATATCATTTTTAAAGACTGAAAATGCTTTGAGAGAAACTCTGAAGATCTTTGCATCCACCATATTAGTAGTGATTAATAGTAGCAATTTCATTTCAAATGGGTGGAATCTAACTTAATTCAGGGAAAAAATACATTTGTTATTGAAGACAGTTTTGTTCACTGTTTGAAGACAATTTACCCATTTGTTGTCCCCTTTTTACCCCCTTTTTTCCTCAAAGAGTGGATCTGGACCTCAACTTTAACATTTATGTAACTTATAGCCATCCAAATGTCCTATTACAGTAAGCTTCTGTTCAGAAGTTGAAGGATTTGTAGCAGAGTTCTTTAGGAAGATTTAGTCATGCTGAAAGATTAAAGAAACAGTTGCTTGTAGATCATGTTTCTGACATTACTTAGTGTTTTCCTGAGATAATGTTAGTTTCAACCCAGTCTGTAATTTAGAGAAAGCCTCTTGTTTTAGCCACTTTATTTACAGAGGTATTAGTTTTCTTAAGAGTAACTGGGTATTTAGTAAATCCATTTAACTAGTTTCATTGTCTTGTATCCTCATGTTCATATAAATGTTGTTGTTTGATTCCAGTGATTATTTTATATTAACTTTTGGAAGAAAATTTCCAAAAGGCATTATGGGTATAAGAAAATCATGACTAACATCATGTGAGTTGTTTACCCTACCATGTATATGCTATTTGTTTTAAAACATTTTGAATCACATCAGTCTTACCAATGATCAACCATAAAAGGGAGATATTGAAGATCTGAAATGGGAACAATTTTTTTTAGACTATTGGGCAAATTATGTTTTGTCCAGTCATACTTGACACATTGTGTACCTGCTGAGTTCCTTCAGTTGTGTCCGACTCTTTGTGACCGCATGGATTTTAGCCTGCCAGGCTCCTCTGTCCATGGGGATTCTCCTGGCAAGAATACTGGAGTGGGTTGCCATGCCCTCCTCCAGGGCATCTTCCTGACCCAAGGGTCGAACCTGTGTCTCTTATGTCTCCTGCATTGGCAGGCAAGTTCTTTACCACTAGCACTACCTGAGAAGGCCGGTAATACATTTGACTTTATTAAAAAGCAAAAAGAATTAAGAGGGGGTTGGATTTTAATTTAGAATAATCTGCCTTTTAGATTCCCAGATTTTACTTCCCAATCCTTTCTTAATAATGGAGAAAATAAGTTGAACATGCAGTAATACCTTGCTTTATGAATTTCTAAAATGTTTATTGGAAATCATTTTATATTTGAAAGTACTAGAAGCCATCATAGTTTCAAGAACATCTAATAAATTATTTTGGCAAGACAGTTTCTCCAGTTTACGTAGTTTGTAAATCCTAAGTCTTGTATCTTGAGAGTTTGTTTAGTATAGGCACAACCTAATTATAAACCGGGGATTCAGGAACAAAATCTTTTCCTGGGATTTCTCAATTAGATAGCTCTCTAGTTTAAAATTTTAGGTTTTGGTGAAGTGTGCTAGTTACTACGTTTAGCATTAAGTATGACTTGTAAAAATCATGTTTTCACTTTATCAGATATTTAAACCAAAATTCTAAAAGTAATCATGAATATGGATATTTTCTAACATGGGAAAAAATATCCATCCATCTTCTTTCAGTTGAATAAGTAGTGGATAATTTTTAGATTATATGACTGAAATATGTTACCATGAAGGATTATTTCCTTCTAATCCATTTTTTAGAGTAAAGAACATTTTTAAATTTATAGAAAAATTCTGAAGCTAGTACAAAGAATTCTTTCATATCCTCAAACTCAGTTTCCCCTATTATTAATATCTTATATTTGTTATAATTAGTGAACCAATATTGATACATTATTATTATTATTATTTGATGGTACCATCCAGTCCCATCACTTCATGGCAAATAGAAGGGGAAAAAAATGGAAGCAGTGACAGATTTTATTTTCTTGGGCTTCAAAATCACTTCGGAAACGGTGACTGCAGCCGTGAAATTAAAAGACACTTGCTCCTTGGAAGGAAAGCTATGACAAACTTAGACAACATATTAAAAAGCAAAGACGTCACTTTGCCGACAAAGGTCTGTATAGTCGAAGGTATGGTTTTCCCATTAGTCATGTATGGATGTGAGAGTTGGACCATAAAGAAGGCTGAGAGCCAAAGAATTGATGCTTTCAAATTGTGGTGCTGGAGAAGACTCTTGAGAGTGGGTGCCATGGACTGCAAGGCGATTAAACCAGTCAATCCTAAAAGAAATCAACCCTGAATATTCATAGGAAGGACTGATGCTAAAGCTGAAATTCTAATACTTTGGCCACCTAATGTGAAGAGCCAGTCATTGGAAAAGGCTCTGATGCTGGGGAAGATTGAGGGCAGGAGGAGAAGAGGGTGGCAGAGGATGAGATGATTAGATAGCATCACCGACTCAATGAACATGAATTTGAGCAAGCTCCCGGAGATAGTGAAGGACAAGGAAGCCTGGTGTGCTGCAGTCCATGGGGTCGCAAAGAGTCAGACAGGACTGAGCGACTGAACAACAACAACAATATTTTTAAGATTGCTAAGTACTCAAACTGGGTTTTTTTAGTTACAGTTCTTCATAGTTTAACTAATCTGTTTTCTTCCGTATTGCTGTAGTGTATCCACTTAATTTTTTTTTCTTTTTCCAGTAGAAAATCAATGAAGTCTAGAAGTAGAAGTCCTGCATATTCAAGACACTCATCTTCTCATAGTAAAAAGAAGAGATCCGGGTCACGCAGTCGACATTCCAGTATCTCACCTGTCAGGCTTCCATTGAACTCCAGCTTGGGAGCTGAACTCAGTAGGAAAAAGAAGGAAAGAGCAGCAGCTGCTGCAGCAGCAAAAATGGATGGGAAGGAATCCAAGGGTTCACCTATATTTTTGCCTAGAAAAGAGAACAGTTCAGTGGAGGCTAAGGATTCAGGCTTGGAGCCTAAAAAATTACCCAGAGGTGTAAAATTGGAAAAATCTGCCCCAGATACTGAACTGGTGAATGTAACACATCTAAACACAGAGGTCAAAAATTCTTTAGATACAGGGAAAGTGAAGTTGGATGAGAACTCTGAGAAGCATCCTGTTCTTAAAGATACAAAAGTACAGGGAACAAGAGACTCTAAACCTGTAGCACTGAAAGAGGAGATTGTTACTCCAAAAGAGACAGAGACATCTGAAAAGGAGACCCTTCCTCCTCTTCCCACAGTTACTTCTCCACCTCCTTTACCAACTACTACCCCTCCACCACAGACACCCCCCTTGCCACCTTTGCCTCCACTGCCAGCTATTCCACAGCAGCCACCTCTGCCTCCTCCTCAGCCAACATTTAGTCAGGTTCTTTCTTCAAGTACTTCAACTTTGCCCCCCTCTGTTCATCCAAGGACATCTACTCTGTCCTCTCAGGCAAATTCTCAGCCCCCTGTACAGGTTTCTGTGAAGACTCAAGTATCTGTAACAGCTGCTATTCCACACCTAAAAACTTCAACGTTGCCTCCTCTGCCCCTCCCACCCTTATTACTGGGAGATGATGACATGGATAGGTAAGTACTGTAGTTAACTGGGAAATTTTAACCCTCTTGATCTAAGTGTAATGTAGTTTTTGTTCTCAAGGCTTTGTCAAAATTGTTCTGATGCGTGTCTGTTTAGAATGCTTTCATGAATAGGAAATGCCTGTGATGTTAGGTTTTCAGTGGAAAAAGTCCTTATGTATGACATGATTAGAAAAGATAATTACAGTTTGAGGTCTAGTAATCCTTTTTCTCACGAGTATTTATCAATAATTTTGACTTAAAGTTTTAAAAATCATGTGTTTTTCTCCTTAAATTTTTACGTTGAAAATTTCAGTATTACATAGCTGCAGAAAAATTAACACCTGTATGCCCTTCAGCTAAATTGACCAGTTAATTTTTTACCATATTTTTTAAACTATAGATATTATGACTTTTTTGAATAGTTTAGCATGTCTCTTCTAACAAGAACACTTTCCTATATAATCACAATACCTTTATCACCCTAAAAAACATTCATTTATTGAATAATATCAGTAGCATATCAATAATAATAATATTAAGATCCTAAGTGGTCCCAAAAAGGTCTTTTATATCGACTTTTTTCCATCTTGATGCTTTAAAAAAATTATCCTTAAGAAGCAAAAAAACAATATGTAGAGTCTTTGCTAATTAGAATATAAATTCACAGTGTGGTGATAAGAAGAGCTCTCATTTTAATGAATCCTCTTGACTATTGAGACCTGAAATGATTTGAAGCATGAGTCTGATTTCATGGAAGACATTAGGAAATATATTTGTTTAATTTCTTGGCAGACTTAGCTAGGCAAGTACAACCAAACAAACTTGATTTAGCAGTGACATATACCATGGCAGTCTTCGGGTTATTGTTTTTCTATGGAGATTCTGCCCTCTTGTTATAGAGAATATGAGTTTCACTTAATACAACAAGTTTTCGTTGTAAGCACAGAAATAAATATTATCAGTCGTGCATCCCAGATCAATTCGCAAGCTTCCATTACTTTCCAGGTGACAGCAGTAGTTTAAATAGTGATACATTTCAGCCCTTTAGGTCTATAGTTTTTCAAACTACTCTCTGTGCTTTTTTATAAGGTGCAAGTGCAATAAATGATGGGAAAAGAGACTATTTAAATGAATGGCTCCATTACTATATATAGTGGTAAATATGATTTTAAAGAAAAATTCCACATGCTCTTTCTAATATTGATAGGTATTAATGAATCTGCCACATCCTGAGAACTACAAAGGAGAAGAAAAGAACCTGAAATTTATGTAGGAAAATTTGTTTGAGGTACACAATATACTTATCATAGATACAAAATATATATTTTTGTAGTTTTGTTGAAAAAGAAGTCATCCAGAGGGAACCTAGGCCACTATCTTTCCATGGGAACCTTGTTTAAATATTAGTTGACATAGTGGCTAGAATCATATCAGTGTGGCTAGGAACCTTCCTTTTGAAATGTTTACTTGGCTAACCAAGTAGACATTGAACCTATCTACCATGAGTCAGGGTAGAGTGCAGATTTGCAGATGTGGAACAATTTTGATAGAAGGCACATAGAGATTTCTATCTTTCAGATTGTAAATGAAGGGTAAAGTAAGATCATTCAGTGCTTATTTGAGTATGTGTAGCTGTCTTTAAGAACGCTCGCAAGACAGAAGTGAGAAAAATTATTTTTGTTACATATTCTGATTCCAAAAGTGTAACTGTTTCATTTAATAGTCCTTATTAAAGGTAGAAAAATGGAAGTGAAGATTTCTTCCAATATCAATTTTATTTTTTCACTATGTACTAACTTAAAATTCAAGATGGCTTTTCTGTTTTTGTCTTCATTTACTTATTTGGTGCCATGTACTAGCTGCACCTTTCACATGAAAAACATTTGTTTATTAATTTAAAAAAAGTTTTTTTTGGCCGTGTGGCATTTGGGACCCTAGTTACTCAACCAGGGATCAAACTTGTGCCCTCTGCATAGGAAGCGCTGAATCTTAACCATTGAACTGCCAGGGAAGTCCTGAAAAAATAATTTTATGTAAGAAGACTTTTTAGGAAGAAATCTGAACATTGTGAATGGAACTTCTGTTCCTCTGTACTTTATCTCATAGGAGGCTGAAGGAGCTTAAATGTTGAGAATGTGACTTATACATCTTTTTATTGTCTATAGTATTTTAAACATGAGACATAGAATGTAGTCATTAAATACTGATTATTTGAATAAGTAAAACTGCTGAAGGAACCAAGGCCAGGGCTTGTGTGAAATGAAATTGGGCATGTAGTTAAGAAATTATTTGTCACATGGATGATATAAAGCTTGTATTAGAGGATTTGTCCTTTTGGGAAAAGAATTAATCTCTCTTTCAAACGTGTGTGTGTGTGTGTGTATAGTATGTATATTGAACAGAAATATATAAACCCAGGTATTAAATAGAAGAGTGAATTTAATTAATGGTATTTGCAAAAACCTTTCTGATTCACAGTCTACAATTCTTATTTCTAGAAGCAAAGGCTTCCAAACATCCACTTTGATATAATGCATTCTTCACAGACATAGCTGGTCATGGGGATATGCTTCTTTTAAGGAAATCATGCATATATGCAGCTAAATTGCTTCAGTTGTGTCCGACTCTGTGCAACCCTATGGACTGTAACTGCCCCCCCCACCGCCCAGGCTCTGTCCGTGGCTCTGTCCATGGGATTCTCCAGGCAAGAATACTGGAGTGAGTTGCCATGCCCTCCTCCAGGGGATCTTCCTGACCCAGTGATCAAACCTGCATCTCTTATGTCTCTTGCATTGGCAGGCAGGTTCTTTACCACTGAGCCACCTGGGAAGTCCAATCATCTGTATACTCTTCTTTAAATTTTCAGTTAACCATATAGGGTTTTTAAAATGTTGTTTTCTTCTCTATTTTTATGGATAGCCTGGTTCATCTGGAGTTTTGTCAGACTTGGGTAGAGTCTACAGGATTCTTAAAGGCTGTATTTTTAAAGTACTGAACTCTTGTATAAAAGACCTATTAAACATTCAGGTTTGAATTTAGGATTTTGCTAATAGAATGCTTGTTTTCTATTTTTATTCTATTAGAATGCTAATAGAATGTTTTTAATGTGTTCATTCAAATTTTAATAGAAGTTTATAAAAATAAATCACTTTTTAAACAACCTTCTTTAAGAGGAATGAGATAAATGGCCACATTTAAAGTGCATGTTTAGTCACCCAGTCTCCTCTATCCATGGGATTTCCCAAGCAAGAATACTAGAGTGTGTTGCCATTTCTTCCTCCAGGGGATCTTCCCAACCCAGGGATCGAACCCATATCTCCTATGTCTGCTGCCTTGCCGGCAGATTCTTTATGCAGTGAGCCATCAGGGATGGGGATATTGAAAGTAGTTTATTTTAAATTTTGAAAATTACAAAAATTAATTTTGGGGAATTCCCTGACTTTCAGTGGTTAGGACTCCAAGCTTCCACTGCTGTGGGCCCAAGTTCCATCCCTGGTCAGGGAATTGAGAACCTACAAGCTGTGTGACATGGCCCAAAATAAAGCTAATTTTCTTTTTGTGTAGTTCATATGTAAATTCGTATTTTTTTTATTAACAGTAAAGACGTCTCAGAGGTGTTTACGTTGTACCTACAGAATAAATTCCAGCATCATAAATTCCAAGAGACTATCCATATTCTAAAATTTGAGCACTCTGGGATTTGACAACTTTTTTTTTTTTTTTTTTTTTTAAATTATACACAGGCATTAATGCAACCTTGTCTCCATGAGTGAACCCATCTGCTGGTATAAATGGAGAAGCAGGAAATACTGATATTGATAGGGTCAATCTGTTCTTTCTGGTACTGAATCTTCAAGTAATGACTTGCTGCTGCTTTTGCTAAGCTGCTTCAGTCATGTCCGACTCTGTGCCACCCCAGAGACGGCAGCCCACCAGGCTCCCCTGTCCCTGGGATTCTCCAGGCAAGAACACTGGAGTGGGTTGCTATTTTCTTCTCCAATGCATGAAAGTGAAAAGTGAAAGTGAAGTCGCTCAGTTGTGTCAGACTCTTAGCGACCCCATGGACTGCAGCCTACCAGGCTCCTCTGTCCATGGGATTTTCCAGGCAAGAGTACTGGAGTGGGGTGCCGTTGCCTTCTCCGACAATATTTCTTCCACTATGTTAGACCCTTTCTGCATCTACCATATGTTCTCAGAACTATATAGAGCTTTATTTTAGTGAGTACCCTACACTAAAGGCTAAAGACCATAATATTTCTAAGCATTGCAATTTTATCATTTTTATCTTATGCATTGTTATTGCAAGGTTTTTGGTACATGTGGAATTTGTTGAAACAAAATTTAACCTCTTTAACTTGAGTGCTCTAAACTGGTAGTACATATCCCATCAAACACGCATTCTTTCTTGAAATAACAGACTGAAATACAATGTTTTAGAAGCAATGTACATTTTCACAATAGCAAATAATATTTGAACTCATAAATTTTGGAGAAAATAAGATGTAAATGTAAAATATAGACTGAACTTACATGAAATGATGGTGAAAGAATTCAGTTAATTTAATTCTAGTGACACAGAACCAAGCTAGACTTTATTTTTGAATCATGAATTGAATTTTATAAAAAGTATTTTGACATAGTAGTTGAAAAATTAGGAATTTTCTTTTCTGAATGTCTTAAAAATTGGGGAAATTTAAAAAATCTATATGACATCCTGACCCAAGAGTTTTCTTGTAACAGACTTTGTTTCAGGGTAGAAAAATCTTATTGCAGGTTGGTGTGTGTTCATCACTATCAGTAATTTAACAGAAAATTTTAGATGATCGTTTTGCTCTACCTTGACTACCCCAGTTCTGGTTAATATGGTACAAACTAGATTCTGTTATTTTGTATGATTTTTGAGATTAAAATGATGAAAAATAATAGGAAGTAGTAGCTTTTGAGATTGTGTTTCACACACTGAAGGTAGCAGTATGCTTTAAAAAGATAGGTTGCAAGGGATAGCTGTATTATCCCTTAGATGTGTTTATGGTTCTATGTAAGTATTTATGAAAGTTTTCTCTTAATAACCACTTGCTGAAAAAGTAGAAGAGGTTTCTACTATGGTTAGGATTCTCAGATGCATTTTAATCTTCTGATACTGTGATGGAATACAAAAGACTATCATGGTTTTATCTCTAGACATGAATTAGTATGCTGCCTATTTTTCCTGAGGACATGCATGGCACAAAATCCTTTTTTTACTCATAAGTAGAGGTGGTTAAAAAATTATATCTGAAAATTGAATTTTCTAATCTATTCCAGAAAAGCCATCCCTTTTGTTCCCCCACGGACTATTATAATTTGCTGGAGAGGCTTTCTGCTGCCAGTACTTTGTTGTTGTTGTTTAGTCATTGTCGTGTCTGACTCTTGTGACCCCATGAACTGTAGCCCACTAGGCTCCTTTTTCCAGGAAATTTCCCAGGCAAGAATACTGGCATGGGTTGCCATTTCCTTCTCCAGGGGGTCTTCCCAACCCAGGGATTGAACCTGTGTCTTCGGCATTGGCAGGAAGGTTCTTTACCATTACCATTTGAGCCACCAGTGCTTTAATGATTCTGAAATAGTCTCTTGGACTCGTTCTCCTTAGATTCTTAGTTTGAGAGTTATTTATCCATTTTGGGTGGTTGAATGTGATTGCCTTTTCTTCCCAACCAGTAGAATAAATCAGTGAATTTTTCATTTATTTTGATCTCCAGCTTAGCTGTATTTCTTACAAAACACTCTAAAATACTCTTTGCTTTTTCAGCAAAGTTTCTCTCCACATCTTTAGTAACATAGTAGTATTACACTGTTGGACTTTCCATCATTATTGAAATCTTTAGAGGAGGTTTGCCATGGTGCTTTGCAAATTTAAGATTATAACTTCCTGTATCTTATTTCATCTCAATAAAAATCCAGATAGCCTCTTCGGGAGGACATTAAAGAGTTTATTAAAGTTTCTACAAATAATATCCAAGTTTTTTTTTTTTTTTTAATATACTATAGATTTCTTTTTGCAAAATCCAAGTCTCTTGAACTGTGACTAAACTCCGTTTCTTTATGTTATATTACAGGGGCTTTTCCCTTAAAAGTAAAATCTTTGTAACCTTTTAATAACCAGACATTACAATCTTTGAGTTTTATTTGCACATTCTTTAAGTAATTGTGATCTTTTTCTTTTTTTCCTCTCTGTTGTTTAGTCCGAAAGAAACTCTACCTTCAAAACCTGTGAAGAAAGAGAAGGAACAAAGACCACGTCACCTACTCACAGACCTCCCTCTCCCTCCAGAGCTCCCTGGTGGGGATCCATCTCCCCCAGACTCTCCAGAACCAAAGGCAATCACACCACCTCAGCAACCATACAAAAAGAGACCAAAGTGAGTTTTTGGCAGGATCCATCCCTACCTTTGGACCACAACCTACACCATTAGGATCATAGAGGATTGGGCCTAATGTAGATCTTGCTTTATTTTCACAGATAAAATTCGTTCATCTACATCCCCAGATACTTTGTCATGTTTTTTAGAAAAGTAATAATTTCCCAAGTTCAAGTTTACCATGAACATTGATCCCACGGTATCTTTTGAGTTCATACTACTTAGAGTATTAAAGAAGAAAGAAATCGTTGTATTCAGAGGATGTCAACCATGTACATATTAATGAGGAATTAATAGATGTGGGTTTTTTTTCCCCTGAACTACATGAGTTGCAATGTCATAATGTAGTAGAATCTGAGTTTGATCTTCTGATTGTTAGCCTTCTTCTCTTAGTAAGAAAAACAGTTGCCGTTTATTGAGCATATATTATTGCCAAAGTTTTATATTTTACTTTTATAGTAACCCTATGATGTAGGGATTATTTTCCCATTCTATAGTTGAGGAAGCCAGTAAGAAGTTAGAAAGTAAGTAGCAATTCTATTATTTGATCTTATGTCTTCCTGAGGCAAAAAAAAGAAAAATCTCAGCCACTGTGAGAGACTGTTTACTATTTATTTTATATTATTTGAATCCTGCCTTTTTAATAAAGAAACTGATAAAAGACCCAGGAATCAGAGAAATCATCATAAAAGAATTCTGTTTTGTTCTTTTTGAATACACTTAGGGAATTCCTTGGCATGGTTAGTACTCTTGAGCTTCCACTGAAGGTCATGGGTTTGATCCCTGGTTGGGAAACAAGATTCCACAAACTGTGTGATGCAGAAAAAAAACAAAACAAAACACTTAAATTTTTAGAGCAACTTTTTTGTTTGTTTTATTTTTTTGTTTTGCCTTTTTTAGAATTTGTTGTCCGCGTTACGGAGAAAGAAGACAAACAGAAAGTGACTGGGGGAAACGCTGTGTGGACAAGTTTGACATTATTGGGATTATTGGAGAGGGAACTTATGGCCAGGTATATAAAGCCAAGGACAAAGACACAGGTAAATAATGCCAAAAAATTCTAGACATCAGAAGGTTAAAAATTTAGCGGTACTACTGCTTTAAGTGGATTTAGCAAAAGTAAACTTTGAGTTCTAATTTGGTCTCCAAAAGTTACAAAATAGACCAAAATTTTCCAAAAGCATAATATAATTATTACCCTCTAAAAACCTTCCTTCTGGTTGTCCACTGAAAATGTTTTGGGGGATTTAAGAAAAGGTAAAAATAAAATTTGTAAGTTGCTCTTTGTTTGGTAAGGAGTTAGTCCTTGAAAATAAAAGGAAGTAGTTGAATTTTTGGTATATTTTAATAATCCAAAATTTTTAGGCCTAATCAAATATTGAATTAAAATTTTAAAGTCATTTAAAAATCAAAGATAAGACAGGGGACCTGGGGATTTTTAAAAAAAAACAATATAAAATATCTTGCATGTAGCATTAAAGTAGGCATTAAGTTTATCAGAGCAAGAGCATATATTGGTTGATTCATGATGGTGGCCAGAAAATGCTAATTATGATAAAACTGTTTGAATTTGCTGTAACAGGAGAGCTAGTGGCCCTGAAGAAGGTGAGACTGGACAATGAAAAAGAGGGCTTCCCAATCACAGCCATTCGTGAGATCAAAATCCTTCGTCAGCTGATCCACCGAAGCGTTGTTAACATGAAGGAAATTGTCACAGATAAACAGGATGCACTGGATTTCAAGAAGGACAAAGGTACTAGCAAAGAATCATGTTTCTGTATGGTAGATTGGTACATTTTATTTCCCTTTCTTAGCTTGTTTGCATGTTTGTGTTTTTTAATAGGTTGTACTAAACAAATCCAGCTTCTTTAATTCATATCAAAATTAAGATGTTAATACATTGCTCTTATGCTGAACAGTGCGTATTTTATAAAATGTCCGTCCATCCTCATCAGTGTGCTCTTACACTTTTGAAATGATTGTTAATCATTACAGTTAGAGTTCTGTAACACCTAATAAGGCGAGCACATAAAAAAATGTAGGATTCTCCTTCAAAATGGAGCAACATTTTGAAGTGTTCTTTTTGGGTTTTTTGTTTTTCACAAATTACAATAATAGTAATGAAAGTTAAAACCCAGATTAGACAATTATTCTCATGTTTTCATCCTTCTTTCATTTATGCTGTGCTTAGTCACTCATTCATATCCAACTCTTTGCCACCCCATGGACTGTAGCCCGCCAGGTTACTGTATCCATGGGGATTCTCCAGGCAAGAATACTGGAGTGGATTGCCATGCCCTCCTCCAGGGGATTTTCCCAATCCAGGGTTTAAACCCAGGTCTCCCACATTGCAGGCAGATTCTTTACCATCTGAAGCCACCAGGGAAGCCCAAGAATACTGGAGTGGGTCGCCTAGCCCTTCTTCAGGGGATCTTCCCCACCCAGAACCAGAACCGGGGTCTCTTGCATTACAGTCAGATTCATTACCAGCTGAGCTACTGGGAAGCCCTCCTTCATTTATATGCATCTTTTTTTTTTTAAACGTAGCTTTGTGCTCATACAGTTTAGAATCCAAAGCAGGTATTTCTAAACCAATTTTCTTCAGGTCACATTGTGGTTTTCCTGGATTTGTAACTTGTCTTTGGGGAATAAAATTGTTGTAGTCTATCTATGACATCCAGCCAACTTCTGTTAAAATAAATCTGAAGGTTTAGAAATGGGCAGCTGTAAAGAGATGGCATATGTGAATATAGCCTGGGATATTAAGAGAAAATATGATTGAAATACTTAAAATTAGGAGGGTATTGGTTAAAGTTAAGTTGGACTTCTTTACAGAGCCTCAGAGGTATTAGCATTAAGGGAGTAGTATCTCTTAAGTTTGGCAGAAGTAGTTTTAAAGAAAAGGAAATTCTGCTTAGATAAATTTATGAAAGTTAGATTGGAATAGAATTAAGTATACTAGGTATATTTCTGGGTGCGTTTTTTAACCTTTTCTGATTATAAAAATAATACAGAGTTAAGATGCATAAGAAAATGTTAATTGGTTGCTTTTGGACAGGTGCTTGCTTTTATCCATATCATTCTGTACTGTGTAAGTAATTTACTATATACTGTTCAAATTCTTTTTCTTAAAAAAAAATCATAAAATAATCGAGGACTTCCTTGAGACTCCATGCTTTCAGTGAAGTGGGCACAGGTTCAATCCATGGTCAGGGAAACTAACATGCTGTGCGGAATGGCCAAATAATAAATTTTTTTTTTTTTATCACAAAAAAATAATGAATGGATGTGATGCATACCTATTGTGGAAGAAGTGAAAATGTAGATGAATAAGAAAAGGAAAATGGCAATCACTTCTCTCCCACTCCCTTCCAGTATACTACCATCCATAGATAATCACTATATAATATTAATATTTTGGCATATTTCTTTCTAGTACTTCATAGATATTGTAT
Organism: Bubalus bubalis; assembly: GCF_019923935.1. Lineage (NCBI taxonomy): Eukaryota > Metazoa > Chordata > Mammalia > Artiodactyla > Bovidae > Bubalus > Bubalus bubalis. The sequence continues at coordinate 23,182,048 of NC_059159.1, read as the reverse complement.
TTATTTTAACATAACTGAGATCAAGGTATATTTAGTGTTTTATAACTTGCTGTAAGCTATTTCCTGTATCATTAACATGTTTTAATGACTGTGCATGAAGATAAATGAATCCAAATTTAATTTCACCAGTCCTTGTTGAGCAATTAGTTGTCAGTTTAAAAAAATATTATAATAGCACTGCATTGAGCATCTTTGCATAAATCTTTGCATTTTGATTTATTTCTTAATATAGTTTTCTAGAAATAGAATTATTTGGTGAAAGGAATTTTCATATTTAATTGTAGATTGCATAATAATTTATGTCCCACCAGTGAGTCCCATCTCACTTAATCCTCCATAATGTTGAATTTATCTTTTTAAAAAACTGTCATCTGATAGGTGAAGTATGAGTGATACCATTATTTTGGATTGGTATTTTTCCCTTAGACAAGACAAGACAAGTTTTTTCCCTTGTCTATGAATTTTACTTATTTTTCTCTTTCTTGAGTTGTCCCTTTGTATCCTTTATCCACTTTTTTGCAATTTTAGTGTTTTCTTTTTTGTAGGAGGGCTTAACTAAAGCTAAGGTATTCCTTTAATCCAATGGTTGTTAACTTTTTGACAGTCATGGACCTTTTAAAGTATCTCATGGATTCATTCTTCAAAAAAAACATTTAAAATGTTATATGCTATTTCAGAGTCCTTGAAGCCTACCCTCTAGACTAAGAATCCATACCTTTATGTTACTGAGAGAAGAATTTTAGACTGGATAGATTATAGTATAACTAGATCTAGTGTTTCTTACGTTACAGAATTTGCCTCTATCATGCACCATGCTGAAAGTGTAAAGATAATGTGGATTTCAAATCTTTTACAATTCTCTTAGCCTTTTACCTACTTTTAAATGTAGGATGTTGAATGATTCATTTTTCTTTCAGTTCTTAAATACTATAAATTTCATTAATAGTCTGTACTAAATGCACCCCTGGCATATTATGTGAGTGCTGTGAGCACTTCTGTAAAGACTTCTACAAAAGTTGTCTCAGAGAGTGTGTAACAAATGGGCATGGTTGTATGTTACAAATAAAACTTTATTTACAGCAGTAGACAGAAGGGATTTGCCCCAAGCAGTCTGTAATTTGCCAACTGATTTAGATCATAAAAGACTAGTTATACAGCCTAATTGGGGGAGTTGTCCCCTTCAAGACGTAAGTAGTCCAAAAAGCACCAGACTGTGGGTCAGAAGATTAATTCAAATAGTAGTTCTGTTATTTATTATTAAAATGGGCAAGTTACTCCATTGCTGGAGTTTTAGTTTTTTCATATATAAAGTTAAACATCTTTTTCTAGAGAGCTTATGGTCAACTCCAAAATTATATAAAAATTAAGGCATCATTATTTCAGCATCCTTTTTCTCTTTTCTAAATTTTTTCTTTCATCTTGCGTAGGAGCCTTTTACCTTGTATTTGAATATATGGACCATGACTTAATGGGACTTCTGGAATCTGGTTTGGTGCACTTTTCTGAGGACCATATCAAGTCATTCATGAAACAGCTAATGGAAGGATTGGATTACTGTCACAAAAAGAATTTCCTGCATCGGGATATTAAGTGTTCTAACATTTTGCTGAACAACAGGTAACATAGTAACCATATGAGGTTAAGCATTTTCTCCCTCTCTTCTGACACCCTTAGTTTCAGCTAATTAATTAAAGAGTTATAGATAGACCCAATAATGCAGTGTTTGTGTTTATGTACATCTGATGTCTGTACCTTAGGAACAACTTGTGATCGGATATTTTTATCAGCAGTCTCAGACTCAGTCTTGGTAAGGAGCTAAAGGAGATAGGATTGTAAAGGTATTTTTTATTTTATTTGTAAAGGTTTTTTTAAATGCAAACATTTTAGAGAATCACTCACATCCTACAGGAATATTCAGAGAGCTTTTGCCATAGTAATACTTTTGTGGTCTTAGGCAAATTCCTACACACATTGAGTTAAGGAAATTCTCCTTTGTTTCATTGAGAGAAACCTGCTCTTATAGCTGCTTTTGAGACTTTTTTAGTTAACGAATTTCAGAGTAAACACAGTTGTAGTTGGGGACTGACCTTTCTGCCAACACTTCAGTTTAGTTCAGTTCAGTTGCTCAGTCGTGTCTGACTCTGCGACCCCATGAATTGCAGCATGCCAGGCCTCCCTGTCCATCACCAACTCCCGGAGTTCACCCAAACTCATGTCCATCGAGTTGGTGATGCCATCCAGCCATCTCATCCTCTGTCGTCCCCTTCTCCTCCACTGCCAGCACTTACTCCTGGGTTTTAATAGCATAGACAGACAGGAATTTGGTAAAGAACAGTGTTAATCTTTCAGAAGTTTTTATCATCTGCTTCTTTCCTCTTTGGCTATTTGCTTAAAGTGAATTGGTGATATCATTTGTTACTCACAGTAGCCTTGAGTAATAGCCCTACATATTGAGGAATAAAAAGCAAGTCTGGGACCGTTGAAATAAGGCCAGTGTTGGTTCTGTAGGTAATTAGGCTTTTTATAGCCATCTTTGATGCAAGGAGTTCCAACCAGTCCATCCTAAAGGAGATCAGTCCTGGGTGTTCATTAGAAGGATTGATGTTGAAGCTGAAACTCCAATACTTTGGCCACCTGATGCAAAGAGCTGACTCATTTGAAAAGACCCTGATGCTGGGAAAGATTGAGGGCAGGAGGAGAAGGGGATGACAGAGGATTAGATGGTTGGATGGCATCACCGACTCAATGGACATGAGTTTGGGTAAACTCTGGGAGTTGGTGATGGACAGGGAGGCCTGGCGTGCTGCAGTTCATGGGGTCGCAAAGAGTCGGACACAACTGAATGACTGAACTGAACTGAACTTGTCTCATGCACCCTTTGTATTAAATATTTCTGTTCAGTTCTGTTTAACAAACATTATCTATTAATAGATGGGAATATAGAATGACTATGACATGTTTCCTATCTTTGTGGAGTTGGGTGACCCAACTCTTCAGGGTTGCCCAGGACTGTCCTGGTTTTAGCACCTAAAGTCCCATGTTGGATGGTTGGTCCCTGGAGAGTTGCATTTAGTAGGGAAGCTAAACAAATAAATTGCTTATTTCTGTAAACATTTATTAAACTCCCCCCCACCCCCAGATTTGGGAGCATCTGGGAAGATGGATTTAAAGGAATGAATAGGAATTTACCAGAAAGAATGACAACAGAGGGTCACATTTCTAGGCAAAAGAGATTGAATTTACAAATTCACATTTACAAATTCACAAAATTTACAAAAGCACATAAATGTGAAAATAACATAGCATGTTTGAAAAACTGGAAAAGGAGTCAGTATTGCTAGGGCAAGAAGAGTGAAACACACAATGGCGAGATGAAGCTGGGCAGTTGCGAGGAGCCGATTTAAATTTTATTTATAAGAGACAGCCATTAAGAGGTGCTGGTTAATTTTTTGTTTTCATATTATATAATTAATGCATTTCATTAATTGTCCAAATTACTGTAGAATTATTATTTATACTTAAATACCTTTATGAGATAAAACGTGATATTAAAAGATTCCTTTCTGTCACTATATCTGTGACCCACCACAATTCTTATTGAAGCTGCACTTGGTTAAAACCATCTGTATATACAGTAATAATGCATCAAAAACTTTAATGATGATGGCTATCATCTTGCAGTTTTCTGGACTATAGTTTTAATATACTTTCTTCTGTTCCTTTTGCTCTTCTGTTGGGGGATGTGTCACGCCAGGAAATAATTGCAGTCTTGTTTGGTGTCCATTCTGGTGGGTCTAGCCCCTCTCTGTCCCTAACTTCCTGAGTTCAGGAAGCTGGTGAGCTTCTAGACTAAAGTGAATTTTCTTTTCAGTTTTCTAAGCAGGTTGCAGGAGTCTCATAGTCTAGTCTGATCCAACCAGCCTCTACTCTTGCCGATTTAGTGTCTACACAGAGACTTTTGAGTGAGATAGCCCAGAGAGGAGTCCTCAGCTGGATGAAGGAGGGAAAACAGTCGATAAGAGAGGGAGGAGACCGGGGTTGGGCTTCGTGATATTTATCTTAATTACACAACTATAAATAAAACCAAATTATTTTAGATATAGGAGAGACCAATTAGTCTTCTGCTTTAGAAAAGTCACTGAATGGTCACTATATAGGGTATGGACTGGGGGCACACAGACTTACTAAAAATGTCATAAGAAATGGTCTGAACTTAAACTAACCAAGGCATTGCTAGTAGAGGATGGACAGCATGGACTTGGTAGATTAGTAGACTTGATGAGAGAGTAAATGGTGGGGAATCAATCAATGTACTCACAGATTTCTCACTTGAGAAACTAGATGGGTGGTACAGTGGTCAATATAGGGAATACAGGAAGAATAGGATGCATGAGACAAAAGAGGAAACCCCATACTGTAATATATTCAGGGTACTGTAATATATCCAGGGTAGTGATACCAAGTAAGGCATATGATCACATGCGAGTTTCAAACTAGCAGTGTAGATTCAGGAGTTAGCAAGCATAGAAAAGATATGAGAAGATGAAACCTGAGAAACTGGTCAGATAGATCAGAAGAAAATAAGGAAATATCATGAATGCAAAATTAGCAGGTTTAAGGAATGCATGGCTATAGATGTCAGGTGATGTAAATAGGTTTTAAGACCCAAGAAGAGAATCTGAAAACAAAAAAGGTCAGTGGTGAAAGTGTGGGGTAAGTGGGTAGGTAGCATAATTAATGGGAAGGTGATTGTAGTTGTGACTTTGTTTGTTTTTATTAATTTTTTATTAAGGATGCAGAGCTTTGAGCATATTTAAATGCTAAGGAAAAAGAAAATAAACGGGAAAGTTGACGATTCAGGAAAGAACCAAAGTAATTTAAAGGAATGAGGTTCTAGAGGAGATGGCATCAAAGCCAGAAGTGGTAGTATGGATTATCCTTGAACAGGAAAAGAGATTGACACATTTTTTCTGTAATTGAAGGAAAAGGAGAAAGCAAGGTTAGAGGTGTAAATAAGTATAGGTAAAACAATGTTAAATAGCTCCCACCTAACAGATGACATCTGTTTCCAGCGAAGAAGGTTATCTACTGAGAGTAAGAGGGTACGGGGATGGATTAGGAAATAAACTAGGTTCTGGTGATACTTAGGTCTAGCCTGATTTTCCATAACCATATATCTATTGCTATTTTTTTTTTAATACATTTTATCATTTCCACCATCTTTTAAAAATTTTTATTTATTTAATTAATTAATTGCTAATTTTATTCATTTATTTAGCTGTACTGGGTCTTTGTTGCTACACCTGGACTCTCTCTAGTTGCAGTGTGCAATGGCTACTGTCTAGCTGCGGAGTGCAGGCTTCTTCTCACTGCTGTGGCTTCTCTGGTTGCGGAGTTTGGGCTTAATAGTTGTGGTGCACAGGCTTAGTTGCTTTGCTGCAAATGGAATCATCCCAGAGCAAGTATTAAACCCGTGTTCCCTGCATTGGCAGGCTGATTCTTAAACCACTGGATCACCAAGAAAGTGCCTCTATTGCCATTTTAACTTTTAAGTCGTACCATAGTAGAACTTACATTGAGTCTTGGGATCAAAGTAAGGATGCCAAGGAATTTGAGGAACCCTTTTTGTCTCAATATAGGACTCAAGACAGCTATTTCTTTCCTTTTGCTTTTCTCAGAAATTGCTTATAAATTGAACTTAAAATGTCATGAGGTATGGGACAAGTGGGTAAGGTGCCCATAATCTTTACTAGGAATGTTGAGTTGATTTAATGTAAAATTTTGTTACTAGTAGTTACCTGGTTTTAATATTTTGTCCTATTGCTCAGATTTTGAGGAGCACCTCATAGAAGAGCCTTTTTTCCCTCTCTTCTATCTCATTTTTCTGCTAGATCTGAGCTATCAAACACCTGAGATATCCCCAGTCCTTTAAAAAAAGTCAACTGGCTTTTCATTCCCCAAGAGGTAACATAAACTATACACAAAAATTGAGATAGGTATGATTAATCCAATAGTTAATTATGGGTTTTAAATAGTTTCCCAGCATTTTGTGTTGCATTTTATTAAAATATTACTTCATTCAATGTCAAAGGAAGGATATTTAGCAGAGTGAAACATGGATGTGGTCTTTTAACATCAACATTATGTAACAATTAACATTTTGCTGTATTTGCTCCCTTATTTTTCTGCCTTTATTTTAAAGTAAATTACATCAGTATGTTTGACTCTAAATACTCTGACAGAATTATTATATATTATTTTCTAACAGTCCATATTTTGTTTTTTCAGTTATGTCAAAAATATCTTTTGTAGGGAGTTCCTGGAAGTCCAGTGGTTAGGCCTTGGCACTTTTACTGTTGTTGCCCAGATTCAATCCCTGGTCGGGGAACTAAGATCCAGCAAGCCCCATGGCGTGGCCGGAATAAAAAAACAGTCTTTTGTGGAGCTAATTTGTTCAAACCAGACTCAGTCAGGGATTATGAATTGGATTTAGTTGTTAGGCCTCTTAAATCTCCCTTAATCTAAAATAGCCCATTCAGTTTTTTCCCAACCATAAGTATTTAATCTAGCAGGTTCTAGTCACTTTTGTTTGCCAAGAAATAAATGTTTAGTTAAGGAATCATATCCAAAAACATAATAGTAGTCTAAAAAAAACTCCCTTAGGCTTTGTGGAATGGTGTGGTCAAAGAAACTTAATCTGGGAGAGTTACCGTTAAGAGCAGAACTAAAAGGTTAAAATTCATTTTTGTAATTCCTTTAACTCCTAAATTAGCACTTGACTTTTTTTTTTTGGTCTCATCTTGTTGCATGTGGGATCTTAGTTCCCCGATCAGGAATTGAACCTGTGCCCCCTGAAGCAGAAACTCCAAGTCTTAACCACTGTACTGTCGGGGAAGTCCCAGCAACTTGACTTTTTAAGTGTAATTTGGAAGCTCCTGTTGTTACTTATGAAAATAATTATTTTTGTTTTACAGTGGGCAGATCAAACTAGCAGATTTTGGACTTGCTCGGCTCTATAATTCTGAAGAGAGGTGAGTCATTCATCAAAATTACATATGGAAAATAGGAAAAAGTCCTTTTTATTCTTGGATATGCTAGTATTCTGTAAATTGCCGTAACCAAAGAGTTCCATAATTTTCTAAATGTGTTACCACCTAGATTTTAGACACTTAATTCTTTCTGATTTCTTGAACCTGCTTTAGACTGAAATAAATCAACCCAAATTGGAATGGAAGTTATTTCTTCATCATCTTCTGTCAAGTTTACTTTTGAACTGTTAGGTTGCTATGGAGCTGTTTTGATGATCCCATCTCCAATTGACAGCTGTTTTAATTTACATTTAATTATACAAGTATTTTTCATCAGAAGCCATTGTAAATTTATGTCATGGTTGTATTTTATTTTTCAGCCGTCCTTATACAAACAAAGTTATTACTCTGTGGTACCGACCTCCAGAACTTCTGCTGGGAGAGGAGCGTTATACACCAGCAATAGATGTTTGGAGCTGTGGGTAAGATTCCTTTCATCTTTTTTTTGTTTGTAACTCACATACTGATGAACTTGTATCATGTTTTATGTCTCCATTTGTTTTTTTGCAGCTCTTCTTTAAGTTCAAAAGAATAGGGATCAACTTTTAGCCAGAGTTCAAAGAAATCTGTTAAATATTTCTTAATATCAGATACATAGTTTCAAATAAGATTCATAGATTGCAATTGATATCTCATCTTTTAATTATAGATTCCCCCTCCATCTCTCTTAGGTCCCCCCTCTTTATAATTTTTTTTTTTAGAAGAAATTGGTTTATTTGTCCTATAGAGTTTCTCACCATCTAGACTTTGCTGATTGCATCTTCGTGGTGATTTTTTAAGCATAGTTCTCTATTTTTATTTCCTATAAATTGTAGGTGAATTCAGGTCTGATTCCCAATACCCACTGACCCTGAAACTATTTTACAGATGGTTTTGTGTACTTCTGACAGATCACATAGTCACTTGTATATCCTAGTTGGGGGTAGGAAGTGGTGGGAGCCTCTTGTCCAGAGTACAGGCAATAACTGGGTGCATTATCTGTAGAAAATTTAAAAACAATTTAAAAAATCCATTACAAATTAGTCAACTTTTTATTATCCTCTTACACAGGCAGTTCTAAACAATGTCTAATAAAATATTCACCCCTATTGGAGTTACATATACACACACCACTTTATGTAATAATATGTAATTGTCTTGTTTGGAAGTGTTGTTAGCTATTAGTGGTCTGTATCCATCAATTCATTTGAGTTTTTTTGTGGTATGATATTCTAATCATTTTATTCTTTCTTGGAATAAAGAAAGGTTATCTATTTGGCTAACCTTGGGTACAAATGATATTGAAAAGGCTTAATTAGGAAGTTACCTGGCAGTCTGGTGACTAAGACTCCACATTTTCACTGGTGAGAGCATGGGTTCAGCCCCTAGTTGGGGAGCTGAAATTCCACAAGCCACCTGGGTGGGGCCAAAAAAAAGTTTTTTAAAGGGTTTTATTAACGGTTTAAATCTTTCATTTTATTTACCAGTTTTCAAAATAATAAGGTGGCTTACTGTTATCCTCCAAAGATGACCAGAGAGAGGTTGTTTAGGGTTTGGTTTTTAGTGTCATTATGAACTCATGGATTTAAACATATTGGACATGTTTTAATTCATTAGAGTTATCATCCTTATTCCTCTTCAAACTGTCCAGACGTCAGTCATTGGGAGTTTATTCAGGTTAATTCTTGGGACCTTTTGACTCAACCATAGTTGAATTGATAGCCTCTATTGTTTTCTGGTTCTAGTCTCATCTAGTTCATTTCCTGCCACAGACCTAGAATTGGCCATTTCTCTTAAGGTGTCCTTTTAGTAGAAAATTATATTTAGAGACCACAGTTTGTATGTTAGGGGCATAGACATTTTATATAGGTCATGTTAGTTAATTGTTTCTTAAGCTGTATTATTTATGCACACTGACCTTGACCTCCATACTTTAGGATTCTGACACATATACTTCACAGGGAGCAATATCACTTTTTTCCATCCTTTCTCTCCTCTATTAATGTCATTCTTTCAAAGGAGAACTACGGGGCTTTTATTTCAAAATTAAAAAGGGTGATGGAGAAAGAGCTTAATTTCTGTAGTAGCCTACCCAACTCAAATGAAGCTTTAGTTAAATTTTAGACTCAAGCTGGTATGTTTGTGTTCTGGACTATTTGCTTTAACAGTATTAGCTTTTAAATTGTCACAGCTAGGCTCTGAAGTTAACGCCCCATTAAGATGCACAGGGAAAGTTCATAGCTCTGTTGGTATTATTTCTGTGCAATCTACCACCTCAATGCAGTAGCCAAGTGTTGATTACATAATGATATCTTCCTCACTGAAGGACTAGAAACTGAAAACACAAAAACACAGTTGAAAATTAAAATTGTAGAAAATTATGCTTTCTTTAAAAGCTCAGTGACTTATTGAATTGAGATTTTGCTTGACTTTTGATGTGCACTTAATACTTTGGTGATTCGTGGTAGTCTCTCTGAAGATGTTTTTGTGGGATGTTCTTGGCAGAATTAATCGATGGAGCAGAGCAGTTCAGTGTGAAAATCAAGAGAGAAGCCACACAGACAAATACAACACATTGTACCTAGAGTCTGTAAACTCAGCAGGGTTGTTCTTTCTGTGTTTTATTTTACCTGTTGTGATAACACTGTATTTGGAATTTGATTTGGCAGTTAATATTAGAAACAAATTTTGCTTACACTTTTCTTTCTCTGAATAAGGTTTGAGAGACTGTTGGAAGTAAGAATTTGAGGTTAACAAATGCTAAAAGAAAGTTGCTGATAACTTTAAAAGCTACGTTTGTTTGCTTTCTCAAATTTTGTCAAGCTAAAGAATTTCAAAGTTAAACTGTATTATAGTCGTCCCTCCATGCCTACAGCAGGGTTGGTTCTAGGACCCCTTGCACGCAAAATCCTGGGATGCTCAAGTGTGTTATATTAAATAGTGTAGTGTTTACAAAATGCTCAAGTGTGTTATATTAAATAGTATAGTGTTTACATATAGCCTACACACACCCTCCCACATATCCTCCACTATATTTTCAATAATCTCTGATTACTTATAATACCTAAACACTGTAAATGTTCCAGTAGTTGCCAGCGTGGCAAATTTAAGTTTTGATTTTTTTGAAACTTTCTGGAATTTATTTTCTGAATATTTTCAGTTCATGGTTGGTTGAATCTGTGGATATGGTACCTACAAATATGGAGGGCTGACTGTAAACACTGGTTTCAGGAGTATTTGTAAATAAATCTCATTTCAGAACACAGGCCGGAAAAGAGATTTGTTGTCCTTTTTTTTTTCTTTCCTCACATTTTGAAAAAAATATTTCAGGTATAAAAAAGTATAGAGTATTGATGTAATTTTTTTCATGTTTTAAATTTATTTTGAAATAATTAGAAAAGATACTAGGATAGTACAAAGAATGTTAGTATAGTCTTTATTCAGATTTACTAATTTTTTGAACCTTTCAATTGATATTTATAATAAACTGCATATATTTAACGTGTATAATTTGTTTTGACATTGGTGAAACCATCACCACAACCAAAGTAATGTGCTGCAAAATTATCCATGTGTTCCTTTGTAGTCCCTCTTTACTGTCCACATCATCCCATTCCCCACACCCACCTGCTCGCTCTTTAGATTGATTTATATTTCTAGAATTTTGTGGTAAATAGAATCATAATGTACATGTTCTTTTTTCACATTGGCAGCTTTTACTCAACATAATTATTTTAAGATCATTTATGTTAGTTTTACTGATTTTTAACTTGCCACATTTCCTTCTTTAAATAATTTTATTTATTTATATTTGGCTGTGCTTGGTCTTGTTGCTGCATGGGCTTTTCTCTGGTTGTGACTAACGGGGGCTAGTCTCTAGTTGCAGTGCTCAGGCTTCTCACTGTGGTGGTTTCTCTTGTCGCAGGCAGAGCATGGTCTCTAGATGCATGGGCTTCAGTAGTTGCGGCTCCCAGACTCTAGAGCGCAGTGTCAGTGATTGCGGTGCAAGGGTTTAGTTGCTCTGTAGCATGTGGGATTTTCCCAGATCAGAAATTGAACCCGTGTCTCCTGCGTTGATCGGCAGGCAGATTTTTTTGCCACTGAGCCACCAGGGAAGCCCTACATTTCTTTTATATTCATATATTTTATATCTATATATATACACATATATAAATATGTTGCATGTATATATATGTACAAATATAACATACAGTATATTCATAGAATAAAATGTATGTTTGTGTATATATATACACATATAAATATATGTGTGTGTGTGTATGTTGTATGTATATATAATATATATATGTACTTACATATATTATAACATACAGTATATTCATAGAATAAAATGTATGTTTGTATATGTGTACTATATATATATCTTTTTTCCAGAACCATTTGAAAGTAATTTTATATGGTAGTGGTGGTCGTGTAGTTGCTAAATCATGTCTAACTCTTGTGACCCCATGGACTGTAGCCCGCCAGGCTCCTCTGTCCGTGGGATTTCCCAGGGAAGAACACTGGAGTGGGTTGCCATTTCCTTCTCCAGTAGTTCCATATATTCACACACTAATTTTGTCAGTACGCTCATAATGTCCTGGCAACAATACCTCATGTAATAGAGGATCCAGTTTAGTAGCACATATTACATTTAGTTTTCATTCTTAATCTGGAACAGTTACTTGGCTTTTTTTCGGTTTTGATTTTGGCTGAAATTTGAAGTTTAGTTAATTTAAAATATTAGTTTCAGGTATACAACATAATAATTCAAAATTTTTGTAGATTATATTCCATTTCAAGTTACTGTAAAATATTGACTGTATTCCTGTCCTTGTAGCTTATTTATTTTATACATAATCCCCTACCTCTATATTGCTCTTTTCCAGTTCCTTCTCCCCACTGGTAATCATTAGTTTTTTCCCTATATCTGTGAGTTTGTTTTTGTTTTGTTACATTCTTTCATTCATTTTATTTTTTAGATTATACATATAAATGGTAATATACTATATTTGTCTGACTTATTTCACTTAAGCACAATACCCTCTAGGTCCATCCATGTTGCAGATGGCAGAATTTCATTCTTTTATATTTCAGAAGTGTTCTTTTTAAGGTATTACATTTGTACTCACATGAACCCTGCTTGCCTTTTTCTGGGGATGTTACTTTGGTCACTTAGCTAAGGTGGTGTTTTTTTCACTACTAAATAGTTACTAGTTTTCCTTTTATAATTAATAAATAATTTATGGAGAGATACTTGGAGACTGTGTAAATATATCAATATAGTTTTGAAAGGCCTTTTCAAAATGGTGAAAGAATTTAAGCATAATATATTTGAAAGTCTTGTTGAAACTGATTCTGACTGATGACAATGAACTTTAGAAATATAATGTCAAGAGGGCTGTATATAGTGCCCATTCTGCAGGGCAGATGAAGAAAAAGGCTAATATTATTCTTACTGGAATTGCTCAGCATCTTTGTAAAATTGAAGTGAGGAGTTTTTTAGTGTTTAGCTATTTCCTTAAATTTACAGTGGAATTGGTAGAAAAGGACTCTTGACTCCTTTTTTCTTTATTTTTTTGCCACACTATGTGACATGTAGGATCTTAGTTCTCCCATCAGGGATTAAGCACATGCCCCCTGCATTGGAAGCACAGAGTCTTAACCACTGGACTACCAGGAAAGTCCCTTGACTTCTTGTTTCTGCTTATAGACTGTCCTTTATAGGTGGCAAAAATTTGATCTACCAGCAAATCTTAATCCTTAATGTTATTTTCACCATAAGAAGTATTTTCTTTTATGAAAGTCAGGCCCTTAGTTTTGGGCTTTTTTAGTATATTAGATGTAACCTGATACACTATAAAAGTTTATTGAAATACATTTTAAATAAGCTCCAGGGATTTCTCTTCTGACCTCTCAATTTTATTATTTCTAGATGCATTCTTGGGGAACTATTCACAAAGAAGCCTATTTTTCAAGCCAATCTGGAACTGGCTCAGCTAGAACTGATCAGGTACAGCTGTGTATGTGCTCTGAGTGCCCAAGGTTGATCAGTAATCTCATCCTTTAATTTCTAATACTTTTCATTCATTCTACTAAATGATTTTATGCTCCTTAGGTCCAAGTAAGTTTCTCTTCAGTCAGGTTTACCATATATTTTGTCATGGGCTGTACATACTTATATATGTAAGTAAGTGTATTTCACTTACTTAATTTGCATAGTTTTTATTAGTTCTTCATGTAAAAGCATACTGTTTTCAGAATAGTTGTTTATTCTTATTTAGGTTAGATTAAGATCAACTTTATTCAGTAAACATTCATTGAGCCTATTCTCTAACAAATTCCTATCACTGTTAAACTTTAGGATTCAGAACTAGGTCCCTGCCTTCAAAGAACTCAGAGTTTAGTAAGTGATGCATTATGTAAACAGATAGTTATAAAAGAGAGCCTTTAATAGAGGGTTTGGGTAAGGTCTGGGATTGGGATGGAATTTGAATTTTGTTTTTTTGTTTTGTTTTGCAATAAGATTAAAGGGAAGAATATGACAAGCTAATATACACTTTTTTAAAAAGATGGTGTATAACCCATTATGTGTTATGCAGTAAACTCAGTTTTCCATCAGAATTCCAGTCTTAAGCTCTCTTCTGCTAGTTCAACAAGGACATTATAGGACCAGTTCAGCTCTTTGAAATTAGTGCTAACTGAACAGAACAAAACTGGTAATGAAAATCTATGTGGGACATTAAGAACATGTTTTACAAAGCCAAATATGTGAATCATTTTGGACTATTGTGCCAGTATTTTCTCATTACTATTTTTTAGCCAACTCCTCTGTCCTTAAAGCAGTAAGGTCAGGTTTTACCTCTCTGCATGCCTTTTAGTTTAATAAGCCAAAAGCCCCCATACTTGAGGAGGTAATCATTTCTGCTTCTAGAATCGCTAAAATTTATAATGCTCACTCACTTCCTTGTTCTTGCTTTTTGCTTTGTTTTCAGTCGACTCTGTGGTAGCCCTTGTCCAGCTGTGTGGCCTGATGTTATCAAGCTGCCCTACTTCAATACAATGAAACCGAAGAAGCAATATAGAAGGCGCCTACGAGAAGAATTCTCTTTGTGAGTTTGACAAATATGTACATCTATTTGTTTATGTGTTTGGCTGTTGTTTGGACTTAGCTTTTTCCTGCCCTGGGGAATTAGTGCTATCCCAGTTTATTATGCCAACACACTGTAGGAAAACATTTTATTTTTGAGCATTATGAGTTTCATCATAGTCTTGCATTCAAGGCTTCATGTTTTCTACCTGTGGTACTATTGCATTTCTTGAATCCTGTGTGGAAGCAAATCTGCTTTCTTGTTTAGCCAGGTTCCAACTCCCTTCTCATGGTTTTTACATGGAGTTGGAAATTCAGAGATACATGGAGTTGGAAATTCAGAGACCTTTGGCATAAGGTTACAGGCTTAAGAACTGTGGAGTAATTGTGAACTTATTCTTTTGCTCTTCCTTTCCACAGCATTCCTTCAGCAGCACTTGATTTACTGGACCACATGCTGACGTTAGATCCTAGCAAACGTTGTACAGCTGAACAGACTCTACAGAGTGATTTCCTTAAAGATGTTGAGCTCAGCAAAATGGATCCTCCAGAGTAAGTGCTGGTGGCCTTGTAGTGACTCTAAACCTGAGAAACTAAAAATAATACGTTTTTTAAAAAAAGAAGCTGCAGTGGCCAACCAAATAAAGAGGTTTTTAAACATTTCATCTTTTTTAATTCCTTATATCTGCAATGATCATGTTATCCCATACGTGCAAGAACAGTCCTAATTTTATGTATTTATTTTTTAAAATATTTATTTGTTTGGCTGCACCAGGTCTTAGTTATGGCATGTGGGATCTTTAGTTGTGGCATGAGAACTCCTGGTTGTGGCATGTGAGATCTAGTTTTCTGACCAGGGATCGAACCAGTAGTTTGTCTATCTATCAGGCCATATGTCCTGAATTTTTATGTAGAAAACATGGTCTCTGAATGTGTCTTTCTTCTATCAGAATCTTATTAATTTTCTCTATTATGTGGGATCCTCAGAGGTTCTACACTCCCCATCTCACATTCTGATAGAAACCTTTGACTTTCGCTGACAGCATTATAACTTTCACGTCAGAGTTTATGGGCATTTCTTTCTTATAGGAACACTGTATCTTAAATGTATGAGATGTTAGTATATGAACAGGTAATAACTACAAATCTGATAATCCAAAGAAATGTCCTAATTCATTTATTATGCTTGAATTTTGATGCATTGAATGTGACTGAAGTATGTAAGCTTTTTAGCAAAAATTGGAAATTTTGGCTGTGGTAATCTGTGTTGTGGTAAGATTTAACTTACTGGAATTTATTGAGTATTGGAAAGTCCAGAAATGTATTAAACCTCACAAATGAAAATATTCAGTCATGGAAATTCAATGGGCAGAAAGAAAAAATGAACCAGTTTTTGGTCCTTAGAGACCAAGTAACACATTGATTTTACACAGAGATCGTTTAATTACAATGTGCTCATGTGGTTCCAAGATTTAAATTACTACCTTGCCTGGGCTTTTTGTAAATATTAAGAAGGCAGTCACCTTTGGTCTGTTTATTCCCTATTAAAATTTGACCAAGAAAAAAAAGTCTCCTTAATTTTTGTTATGCTAAGCACAAACAATTATAAAACTTAACCATTTTGACTGGAATTATGGACATTTTTATAGAGCAGGTGTGTGTGTCTCTGTTATTAGCAAGATCTTCATTTCTCACTGTAGAAAGAAATCCTTTGGGCATTTGGATCTTTAGTTCCTCAGACTACCATATGCCATGATTCTATTTACGCTGCTGCTGTTTACTAACTTTTCTGGTTATTTTTATATTTTCTTTATCCTTTCCATTTCCCCTTGCTCTTTGCCTTCCCATTTTAATCTCTTGTTCCTCCATTCACTCAGTAGTGCACATTCCCACACACATTTCCCCTTTTGTCTTTTTCCAGCCTCCCCCACTGGCAGGATTGCCATGAATTATGGAGTAAGAAACGGCGACGGCAGCGACAAAGTGGTGTTTTGGTAGAAGAGCCACCTCCACCCAAAGCCTCTCGAAAAGAAACTATCTCAGGGACAAGTGCTGAGCCTGTAAAGAACAGCAGCCCAGCACCACCTCAGCCTGCTCCTGGCAAGGTGGAACCTGGGGCTGGGGATGCAATAGGTCAGTGCTGGGAAGGAGCCTTTGTGCTTTTATTAAGCACTTGGCAGATTTTGAAGGTCAAGTGTAAGGATTTGTGTCTGTGTGTGTGTTTTAATTTTTAGCCACTGAAGAATTAAAGAGTTGATATCCTCATTATGTAAGGGGAAAAGGAGATAAGCCCAGTTTTATACATGTGGTCTAGAAAACTTAAAATAGATTATTTCCCTATCCTGAAAACTAATATCTCAATTCAGTGTGTGGCATAAATTAGTGAATTAGGTAAGCTGAATTTAAAGATTAGTTTACCCATGGCTCGGTAACGTATAATCAGAGCCCTGTCTGTGTTAGATCTGATAAGACCTTAGAATTTAATCATGTTAAATCATAGTCACTAAATGTAGTTAGTCCTGTGGACTGTTATTTGATCTAAATATATCCAAAACTGTGTAATAGTGAATTTTTATAAACAACAAAGTAGCTCTCCTGTGGTACAACCGTTTTTTCTGAATTACAACTTCCTTCCTTCGCTCACTTTTCCTTCATTATCTATTTAAAACAGTGGCTTTCAACACTGGCTGCACATTATAATCGTCTAAAAAGCTTTAAACATAAACACCTCCGAACAATTGCCAGATTTCTAGGGATAGGACCTAAGGCTTCTGAATTTTAAATCTCTCCTGATGTACAGTAAGGGCTGAAAATCACTGATCTTGAAGAATATAGATAAAGTCACTTTTACTTACAATACAGAGATATTTTAATTAGTCCCTGTATTTTTAAGTGAAAATATAAAGAATAACAAATGTGTCACAATTGGAGGCATGAAAAATGAGACATTCAAAATGAAACTTCATTCATTGGATATTGTAAGTTGCTATTGTCAGTTGAAGACGGCAAAGGTCCTTGCCTTGCCTCACCTCATCCTCTTATATTGGTTCCACTGTCTCTCCACAGGCCTCGGTGATATCACACAGCAGTTGAATCAAAGTGAATTGGCAGTGTTACTGAACCTGCTGCAGAGCCAAACAGACCTGAGCATTCCTCAGATGGCACAGCTGCTTAACATCCACTCCAACCCAGAGATGCAGCAGCAGCTGGAGGCCCTGAACCAGTCCATCAGTGCCCTAACGGCTGCCACTTCCCAACAGCAGGACTCAGAGCCCACAGCCCCAGAGGAATCTTTGAAGGAGATAGCCCCTGCCCCAGCGGTCCAACCTTCAGCAGAACAGACAACCCCTGAAGCTTCAAGCACACCAGCTGACATGCAGAATATGTTGGCAGTTCTTTTGAGTCAACTGATGAAAACCCAGGAGCCAGCAGGCAACCTGGAGGAAAACAACAGTGACAAGAACAGTGGGCCACAGGGGCCCCGAAGAACTCCCACAATGCCACAGGAGGAGGCAGCAGGTAAACAGACCGGTCATGAATCTCATTGAGCTCAGGTGCTGTTGATCCTCTTAAAAATCTCTAATGTTTTCTTTTTCACATCAGTGGCCTCAGTTTCAGTTTTTCTGTAACTTAGTCTACAGAAGACCATAGCACCAAGTGATGTATTTCTTGCCCAGCTTCTTTTATTTAAGTCTCAAAGCTTCTTAAAACACCTTTCGTGTACTGATTGTTTTTCCATTTTTCCATTTCCTAGGAAGTAGGTAAGTAAAGTCCCTATGTTCTCACACAAGAAAACCACAGCCGTAGCTAGTGATGCATCTTGAACCACTGTGTGCGTGGTGGTCAACTAGTACTAGCACTTGAAAATCTGCCTTCCAAGCAAACCATTATCAGATTGTACAAATAGCCACTTGTACTCTAGAACAGTGAATGCTAGGTACTGAGTTCCTGGAAACATACAGTCAAGAAAGCCCTAATAAAATATCATTGTTAATCTCCCAAAGAATGATTTGAGAAGATTTCTAAGCAGGTAATTAACACCGTACATTTCCTTTCCAAAAAAATAGCATATAAAAATGATTTCTTTAAATCTGTATTCCTGAAGGATAAGTGAATGGACCCCAGATTAGGAACTGAACATTATTATTTTTTAAAAATTGAAAAAAGGAAATTGTATACCTTGATCTTACATAAGCACAGCATGCAATTTATTAGAGGGAAAAGAAGTTTAAATTTTCTAGTCAATTCTGATTCACAGTCTTTATTTCTAAAATCTTTACTTATCTGTGTTTTCAACTCCTTGGAAATTTTTGCTGTCCATGAAGACCCCATGAATTGGGGAAATGAGAAGATGTACAAGGGCTGTTGGAGTACACTAACCTTCAATTTTTAGGGTGTTGCATTCACATTTCAAATCGGTTGGTGCAGAGTATATGCCTTATTTCCACTGGTACAGGATCAAATAAGTTATTGTATGTAAAGTTTTACAAAAAAGATAACAAATAAATTACCCTCTTGACTTTGTGGATAAGGAAACTGCAATCTAGGGAATTTAAATAAGCCTATCTGTGGTCCCACTACTGGAACCATATTATTGGCAGAGGCAGAACTAGAATTCCTGTACTTTCTTAATGAATGTGTTTCTTAACTCGCTTTGCTATTTTGTCATAACAATTCCAATAGTTTTTAAGAGACTCTGGGATGTGGAATAACAGAGAAAGCAAATCTAGAATTAAAGCAGGTCTCTTTGTCTCATCTCTCATACTCTCTTCCCTCGTACCACCACCCACCCCCTCACCAACCAAAACAAAATTATAATCAGTAACTGAAAGAAGTTATTCAAGTTAAATGGCATAGTGATTGAAAGAAATTCACCCAATAATTAAGTCAACAAGCTATCAGCCAAATGGTGAAAATGAACTAAAATTTAGGCCTGGCTCATGGCCAGAAATTACTGGATTTATTTTTCAGAGGAGAGTAAAAATGCCATCACTAATTATTTCAGTCACTTCTGGATTATCCAGTTGGTGACTCTCTTCCACTATCTTGCTCCTGCTACCTCTCATGTGGCTGTTTTGCTGTTCATCAGCACTTCCACCAGAGGGCAGACTGAGTTAGCCAGAGAAAGTGAAAATCTATCCCTTTGGCTACTATTTAGCTATTCTGTGGAGAAGGAAATGGTAACCCACTCCAGTATTCTTGCCTGGAAAATCCCACGGACAGAGGAGAGCCTGGTGGGCTACAGTCCATGGGGTCACAGAGAGTCGGACACAACTGAGCGACTTCACTTCACTTAGCTATTCTGTACTTGTTGAGAAATGGTTATGGTTGAATCTAATTAGTAAAATGAAATTTTCAGTTATTTGTATATTTCATTGATCCCTCTCACCACTGGTACAGACTGTTAAGGGTTGGCAATATTGTTAACACTTTAAATCTTATAACTATGTTTTTTTTAATGTGATCTTTATTTTTAATTCTTAAGATGTTTTATTAGCCTTTAATAGTTCTTTACAACCAGTCTGCCTTTGCTATTTTGAAATAGTTTTCGTCCTCTCATAAATGTGAAAGAATGTGAGCTCAAGAATTAGTTCTATTGAAATACAACTAAACTATTTGTATAAAAGGCAAAGTTTAAATATGAAATGTAGTATAGATGGAAGAAAATAAGCTTAGCTTTGTCCATTTTTGCAGTTAGGCATTTTTAAAGTTGTTTGCCCTTTAGTATTAAAAAAAAAACAAAAACAAAACTGGTGTTCCATTTCATGTATAGACCAAAAATACTTTTTTAAATAACTGGTACTGTGATGTTCTTATGTAGTGAGATGTGTAGTGTTGATAGTGAAAAACTCTGAAATCTAGAGATATTTGTAGTCCAGTTAGCTTTCCTGTTTTTGGATGTCTACTTTTCAAGTTGTGAGTTTTCTATAGCTAATTTTTCATCCTTTAATTTAGCTTTCTCTACCATCTAGTCAGCCAGCCAGTCTGTTAACAAAATATTGAGTGGGTACTGTATATAGGATGATCAACTTGTCCTTGTACTGTCCTGGTTTTAAAACCAAAAGTTTTAAACCTGGGAACCTCCTTCAGTCTCAGGCAATTGGGACTCTTGGTCACCCTAATTGTATTTACGTATAGCACCTGACCTTATCCTCCCACTGCGCAACAATTTTGTAGTATTTTCAGAATACTTTCATCTGCCCACTAAGGGTATGCTTACTTTACTGATTGTTTTTGCAAAATATAATTGTGGTATATATGCTACCAAAATACCTAATTGTTATAATTATAAAAACTACTTTTGGCTTGCCTGAGTAATGACTTTATATCACTGTCTCATAATAAAGAATTGATTATATGGACATTTAAAACTATGCTTCATTAGGGAACAGAAAAATCAGTCATTTGAAAGATATCCCAAAACAGTCTTTTCTTCAGCAAGGTGACTCCCAACTCTCTATAGGCATGGTTCTGACTACTTGGTTTTGTGTGTCCTCAAACTCACACCATTTTACATTTCTAGTCTCTTGCCTTGGCAGGAGTTCATTATCAGACAATGATTGCCATGGTTAGGCAAATTAATCCAGTTGTGGGTAACAAAATGTCTAGGGAGTGGTTCTAGTAAGACCTTTGGAAAGACAGAGTATAGTATTAGTTCAATACATTTCTAAATACTCTTCTCACTGTCTCCAAGATAAACAAATGTTTATCAACAGCCCATTCTGCATGACATTGCTGTAGTGACTTTTTATAATTACTGTAACATAGGAAGCTGAATGACAGTACGGTGGTTTTCTTCAGACTGTGATTATGGGGAGAAGGAGCTCAAACTGGGAGAAGCAAGTGTATGTGTATACATGATGGTAATGAAAGGTTTTTACTAATTACATCTCACCTGTATATTCTTCTAGCTTTATTTTACGTGTTAACCTGATATCATCAAACATTCTGTAAAATGTGTTAGCTAAGTCCATACAAAGTTTCCTGTTGTACAGCAAGATTATGTCCTAGATATGTGACCACAGCATATGTATTGTTCCCTCTCATCTTCCTTCTTTCTACTTATTTTCATTAATGTTTTGATCCAACAGCAAAAAGGGGTGGGGAGGCTACCAACAGCCTACATATTAGAACAGTTCCTTAAGGAAGGAAATGGAGGAGATCTCAGACAAAAATCAGGACAATCATTTGAAATACATGATTTTAACACCAGCTGTTAGATCCAGAATGCAACTGTTTTACTTTTAATCACTTGATTTTATTTATAAATTGCGATTTCCTGATCCCAAGGTTTTTTGCTTTATATATATTTGGTTACTTATATTGATATTTGTTTATGTTGGGCAGTGTGTGTGTGTGTGTTTGTGTTTATAATCACATGTGATTTTTAAGATGGTGTTTAAAAGAAGTAACCCTTCCACAGCATGTCCTCCTCACATTCTTCCACCAGAGAAGAGGCCCCCTGAGCCCCCCGGACCTCCACCGCCGCCACCTCCACCCCCTCTGGTTGAAGGCGATCTTTCCAGCGCCCCGCAGGAGTTGAACCCAGCCGTGACAGCCGCCTTGCTGCAACTTTTATCCCAGCCTGAAGCAGAGCCTCCTGGCCACCTGCCACATGAGCACCAGGCCTTGAGATCAATGGATTACTCCACCCGACCCCATCCTAACAGGACTTACGGAAACACTGATGGGCCTGAAACAGGGTTCAGTGCCACTGACACTGATGAACGCAACTCTGGTCCAGCCTTGACAGAATCTTTGGCCCAGACCCTGGTGAAGAACAGGACCTTCTCGGGCTCTGTGAGCCACCTTGGGGAGTCCAGCAGTTACCAGGGCACAGGGTCAGTGCAGTTCCCAGGGGACCAGGACCTCCGTTTTGCCAGGGTCCCCTTAGCATTACACTCAGTGGTTGGGCAACCATTCCTGAAGGCTGAGGGGAGCAGCAACTCTGTGGTACATGCAGAGACCAAATTGCAAAACTATGGGGAGCTGGGGCCAGGAACCACTGGGACCAGCAGCTCAGGAGCAAGCCTTAACTGGGGGGCCTCAGCTCAGTCTTCTGCTTATGGCAAAGTGTATCGGGGGCCTACGAGAGTCCCTCCAAGAGGGGGAAGAGGGAGAGGAGTTCCTTACTAACCTAGAGACTTCAGAGTCCTGAAAGATTCCTTCCCTATCCATTCTTCCATCCAGTCCTCTGAGCCTTTAATGAAATAATTTGCCAGAGCGAGGTAATCATCTGCATTTGGCTATTGCAAAGCTATCTGTTGTATTCCTTGCTCACTTGCTCCTAGCAAGCGACTTATAAAATAGTGATATTGGCACCAGTTCCTCCTGGATGGGATATAGTCAGAATATTTACTTCAACTCTACCTAGTAAATACAAGTAGAGAATATGGAGAGGGTCATTAAATTGAAAAGTAAATGTTTAATTAGTTCATTTCCTGCACTTCTTGAGCAGAAGAAGGAAACAGTTTCAATTTTGAGATGGCTCAGGAGAGGTTCTTAAAGTTTGTTTTTTTTTTTAATGGTTTCTTTTGAATTTAGGTTTTTTGGTTTCTTTCGTTTTTGGTTTGTTTTTTTTTTAAGAGAATAGTGTTCACAGAATTTGAGCTGCTCTTAGGCTTTTGCTTTAAGGGAAACAGAGTGACTGGCTGGTTTAAATAAATGTTTCCTTCCTCTCCACCATCTCACATTTTTGCTTTCAAGTGAACTCTTTTTTTAACCCATTGAGCATCTTGAACATACCTTTTTTCCAAATAAATTGCTCATTCTTAAAGTTTGCTCCACTTTGAGAAAAGACATGCCCCCCCTCTCCCTGCACGTGAAGCAGGTTGTAGAAAGTGGCATTCTTGGGCAAGTAGGTAGACTTTATCCCATCTCTTTACCTTTTTTATCCCATCTTTATAGACTCTCTCTCTCTCTCTCTCTGTCTCTCTCTTTTTGAGGCATTTGTTTGGAAAAAAAATTAATTGTTGAGATGCCCAAGAACCTGGGATAATTCTTTACTTTTTGAAATAAAGGAAAGGAAATTCAAACTCCTATATTGTTCTCTGTAAATCTTCAATTCTGAATTTTTTTTTTTTTAACCATGTTCTGATGGTGAAGTTGATTTGTAGATGCAAACAGCCTAGGACATTGCTGCTAAGGTAGGGTTAGAGATGATCCCTCCATACCTGGAGGGTTAGTAACATCAGTTAGCATACTGTTTACACATATTTTTTTATGTAAAAAAAAAAAAACCTTTGAAACAGAGCATTGTAATATTGTCAAAGAGGAAAAAAAAATACATCCTGAAAATACATGGAAATGTAACTTAGTTTAGGGTGAATATTTTTCTGAAGATATATCACTACCTGAGACCTTTTTTAAAAAAAGTAATTTTAAAAGAGTATCCCATAAGAAGGAACAGTATTGACATACACACATATCAGCATGAATATCCTGCCAATTCTTTTAAAGATTTTCCTCCAGAGAGATTTGGTTTTGGTAAAAGGAGTTAAATTACGACTTCGTGGCAAGAATTTTGCTTTATTATCAGAAAATGAAAGAGGGGAAGACTTTCAGGATGGGATAACCTGGGAGGTTTCTCATTCTGGCTTCCAGTTCTGTGTGAGTACCAGCATATAATGTGTTTTTAAAACATACACATTTATAGAAATTATCTGCACAGACCTAGATGCTTGTGAAAGCCCCCCTTTACAAAGAAAAGGCAAAATGTGTTTCAGTATCTTGGAGAATAGTTTACAGAACTCAAGTAAAGTTTTATGTTTCAATGCCAAGTTCATATATTAAAAAATAAACACTACTTGTGAGAGAGAGATGCGTTAATAAAAAAAAAAAAATGTAAAGAAATTAAAGAAGAATCCTCTTCTGATACTTACATGAAGACTATCTTCCCCTGTTACTGAAATAGGCAGATACCTGGTGTGTGTATTTCTTTATTATTCTCTGGGTTTTGGTCTGGCCTTGCCCTCAGGGCCAATCATTGATTTAAAAAGAGAAACTTCTAGCCATTTTGGCATTGATGGCTTTTTATACCAGTGAGTCCAGTTAGATTTGCTAGGCTCACTGACATACTGTTGGTAAATTGCATTAAAGTTCATCTGAACCTTTTGTCTGTTGACTTCTTAGTCCTCAGACATGGGCCTTTGTATTTTAGAATATTTGAATTAAAGACATTGGACCCAACTCTCCCATTTTTGACTAGAGAACTTAAGCCTGGATCCTTTCAAAAGTATCCAGTGAGAAAAATTGGTTTTCCATCAAATATGAATAAAATCTCTATATATTTTAATTGTATTTTGGTTATCAGCAGTCATCAATAATGTTTTTCCCTCCCCAACTCTTAATTTTAATTATGCCAAATACTCTAAATAATGTACTTAAGTCTCCATTCCCCTATCCCTTCTATTAGGGAAGGGGGTGAGTGTGTGTGTGTGGTGTGTGTTTGTGTGTGTGTGTGATCCCATTTCAACCCCCATCCCCAATTTGGGAGTCTAACCTTTCAATAGAAAAGATTTGGCAATTTTGACTATTTCTAAAGGCAAAGGGACAAAGGAACTCAAATATCCTGGAATATCTGTGTGGAGGAAGAAAAGGTATTTGGTAATTTTTCAGCTATGTTATCTATAAATGTGATGAAAGCAAAGGTTTGGCAGAATTTCTACTTGGGTATTAGAAAATTACAAACCAAATTAATTATATTCAGAAGTGGTTTTGGTTTTAATTATTGAACCATGGGAGATATTAAGTCCATTAAACACATTATTTTGAACAGATGAGAAATCTGATTCTGTTCACAAGTGAGAGGCAAAACTGGTTTGACCATGATCATTTTTGTGGTTTTGAAAACAAATTTGCTTGACTTGACCCGGTTTCTTTAGTTTCTTCTTCAACTGTCCATTGGAATGATAAGAATTTGAAGAAAACATCAAATCTATACGCTTAAAAGCAGGGCAGTTAGCACAAACTTGTAAGTAGGACTTCTTTTAGCTTATGCCATAGACATCACCCAAACCACTTGTGTGTGTGTGTGCGTGTGTGTGTAATATGCATATATAGTTACAGTACTAAAATGGTTACCAGCAGGTTTTGAGAGAGAATGCTGCATCAGAAAAGTGTCAGTTGAGACCTCATTCTCCCTGATGAGGTTACTGACACTATTCCTTTCTCTCTCTTTGTTTTGCCTCCCATTGGGTTTACTTTGTTTATGTACAGATATTTTGTAATATATTAAATTTTTTCTTTCAGTTTATAAAAATGGAAAGTGGAGATTGGAAAATTAAATATTTCCTGTTACTATACCACTTTTGCTCCATTGCATTTACTTCTTAATTTGTACCCTTTGAGCAGATCTAATTATATATATAAAGGGCATTTTTCCTCCACTTTATCCTAGGGGTGCTTTGTCTCAGAATCTCTGTAGACTCATAGACTACCAGAAAAAGAAGTTCTTAGGGTTTGAAGAGGTGCTTCAAAACATTATACTGGGAACTAGAAAATAAGAATTGGGGGGGAACCATAAGATGTGATTTTCTAAAGTAGAAAACCATTGTACAAAAGTAATGATGGTGCCAGGCCGCCAAAAGAGTTGAGCTTCATGTACCCTGACTCCTTCTGAAAGGAGAGGTAAGTGGGTTTGAGCTCAACCATCATCAAAAGAAGTTGGTATGAGGCTGTTTAGGCCAAAAAATAATCTCTTCAATCAGAGACCCTCATCCCCACACCAGATCCTGTGTTACCATAAGTAAGGTCAGCATGGGGATGGATTAGTGTTCCCAGCTCTGTTGAGATTTCCTGATACATTGCCAATCCAGGAAGTAAGTCAAAATTGTTGATAGGGGTAAAATTCCTGTTATTTCCAAAACTTTTCCTGTCTCTAACGGAGGAGAAAATTGCTTTCCCTTCTCTTTCATGGTTTAAGACACAGAAGACTAAACTTTCCCTTGTAATGTCTGTTGCAGTCCTGCTAGTTAGGACATAAGTAGACAGGACAGGAAAAGTATCAGGAGACAAGAAGAGGGGACATAGGTATCAGGAAGTTGTGTGTGGAATAAGCAATCATACAAGATTAAGGAGTACAGCAGAACAAGGAAATTAGGAAGAAATCTAATTCAAAAACTGGTGATGAGGATTGCCAGTGTATTTTTGAATCCCCACAGTTTAAGTATGATGTTCCCTTGCCTGTGGACTGTCATATCTTTACCCAAGGAGAATGGAGAGCTCAAGATTGTTCCAGTTCCTGGAGTCTTGTGTTTCTTGTTAGTCTCCAGAGAAAAGGAATTCATTTTCAGTCTTGATACTGCAAGTTCATGACTAGGAGTGTGAACTTCAACCTAATAGAGAATATTATTTCCGCTTCATAGCAATGACAGTCTTCAATTCTTGGCCTGAAAGCTGAGAACCTATCTAACCTAGACTTTTTTCTCCATCACACTCAAGGCTGTTTCTAAGTAGGAACCATACTGTTCAGTACCTAAATTTCTTAGGCACTATCTTTTCCAAGATAGGCATCCTTAACTGTGTAGTATGGTTAATGCCTTAAATAAGTTAACAGTTCTTTGTGCTGAACTGGGATTTTCATTATTATTAAAGATTGCCCCATAGCTTGACTTTTTTTTTTTTTTTTTTTAAGGTTTTGAATTACTTCTCTGTTCACAACTTAGTCATCCTGAAGGACTAGGGGAAATGGATGTGGGGAGTTCCTCAAGCAAGTAAATAGTCAAACATTCCAAAGGAGAAATGAACTGCTAAGTCTCCTGGTTGTCCTGAGAGGAAGAGCATTCCTGGACACTTTGGTTAATTTTTCTGTCCAGGTTTGGCATTTCTAGTGTTCCTATATAGCCTTAGGAGTACTCAAGTGAGAGTTTACTCCAAGCCAGTTGGGGGAGGTTTGATACCTAAAGGAATCACTGGTGGTACTCTGCCACACCTCTCACCATGTGCAGCTAGCTCTCCATCTGTCCGTCCACTTCATTTCCTATCTTTCTTTTCTCCACTCACTTCCCAGTTCTCATGCTTTAGTCCTGCCAGAGATATTGATTGCTTAATCCTGCAAGGAATTTAGAATTACTGCTGCTTTGTAGTTTTGAAGGGTAGTGAGAAGCAATTCAGGAGACAAACTTAATGGGGTGAAAGGTGAAAGAAAAAGCAAAATAACTTTCTTATTGCTAAGAGCTATGAAAGGAGCTTTTAATTATTGCAGTACTTTATGTTGTGGAGTACAAGAGATTCTTTAACTGGTCAACCTTCACTTCATTCTCTTCCCTTATATGCTGAAACTTGCTTTTGTTAATAGCTCAGTTGCAGATAGTGTCTCTAGGAAGTAAAGCTTGGTGAGAAGAGAAGAGAGCGAGCACGTGAGGGTTGCTCTCATGCCCTGATGATTAATCACTAGGTTGCCAAAACACTTGACCGCTGGATTGCTCTCATATCTCTGTCTCAAGAATTAGTAGTCCAAGGCTGAAAGAAAGAGGTTGATACACAGTTAGTCTTTAATACTTTCTAAGTGGGTAGTTGTTAATAAAGCTGTATGCAGCCCTCAGCCACCTCATAGTTCTCATTCATCATAGAATGAGAAGGTATAACCATGAAATAAACTCATTTAGACGTAAGTTCCTTCAGACCTGAAAACAGTTGAATATGGGGATGTTGTGCTCTGGTATGGTTGTAACTTGAAGATCATGTTGATAGTTCCAAAAGAGTGAAGGACATTTTATCCAAGTCCAAAATCACCCCTGAGGGAGGCAGCATGGAGAGACCTTTAGAAGGCTACAGTGTAGAAGAGCAAAGTGAAGAGCTGAGCTAAATGTCTTTTAGGAGCCTTTCTGATGGATTGTCTCAGGGAGAGGATCCCTCTTGTGTTTGATGAGGGACACCCTTGGTTAGGATCAGCTTGTGGATGGATAACCCTCTCCGCCAAGGCTTATGCAATTTTGAATGC
Source organism: Bubalus bubalis (assembly GCF_019923935.1). Taxonomy (NCBI): domain Eukaryota; kingdom Metazoa; phylum Chordata; class Mammalia; order Artiodactyla; family Bovidae; genus Bubalus; species Bubalus bubalis. Next base: position 23,153,949 of record NC_059159.1, on the reverse strand, counting down.
TTTTGGCACTGGAGAAAAGAGGCTGAATTCAGAGAGCTAGAGAAAACTTAGGAGCCTGATCCCTTTTATAAATTCAGGAGCTTCTAGGTTTGGCCTTGAATTAGTATTTGCAATTTCTGTTAGGGGACCAAAGTTCTCATATAAAATGAAGCAATATGAGAAGGAAATGGAAATAAAGGAAAGAAGGGAGAACTGGAGAAGTCTGGTAGTGGGGCTGCAGAAAGAAACAGTGTATAATTGCTTTTAAAGAAGAGATAAGATAGAGTGGTAGGCAAAATTGTGGTTGGGGTAGTGAAAGGGAATAATTGCATTAAAGATTCACAGTTTATTTCAAGGAGGCCCCATTAAAGAGTAAAGCGTCCCCTTGATTACAGTAGTGTTACCTTTATGGTTGGAGGATCGGCCTGAAACCCTTAAACTGAGGGATGCTGTGCAGACAGTTTCACTCGGGAAACTAGATTACATTAAGCAAATAATTTATATCTAGGACATTTTGCTTAGCACTGCTATCTACGTAGTTCAAGAGAGTATTCCAGGATTAAGGAGGAAATGATATGGATATACCAAGCTAAAAATTATTTGTATTTTTAGAGTACTAACATTCCCCTGCAGGTGGTTTTATATGTTTTAGGTCAACCTGGAAACTATAATGTTATTCCTCTCCCCTTCATTTTACATACAAGTGAGGATGATGCATAGAAGAGCAAACAAACCAGAATATATGAATCTGAGTCAGAGAATGCTAGAGCTACAAAAGGGCATTAATTTGTCTAGTTTAATGCCATCGTTAGGCAGTGAAAAAACAGACCCAGAAAGGTTGAGAAAGTGTTGGGAGTAAGAAGGGAGAAAATGGTGACTAATGTTGTCTGGAACCTACTATATGTTAGGTATCCCAGTACCTTTGCTTTTATTATCTAGACTATTAAGCACCTTGAGGCTAAAGAATGGAAAGGATAAAAGGCAAGTCCTTATTGTTCTGAGCAATATGTAGGAGATAAAAGGAGGTGGCAGGTCACTTTTTCCTGTCAAATCACACAGGACAGGGGAGCCTGGTATGCTATAGTCCATGGAGTTGCAAAGAGTCAGATATGACTTAGCGACACACAACAACAAAATCACACAGGGCTAAACCAGAGGAAGTGGTGTCAGTATTTGGAAGTGAGGTTACTCTCAGGAAGTACTTTCTAAGTAGTTGAGAGCGACTCATGAATAACTTCTCTATTCCAAGGCACCTTCTAAAAATACGATGGTCAGAGACCAGCTACAGGCAAGGCTGGTAGGAAGCAACCTTACTGTTGCCTCTGGGATTGATTTGCATTCTAGAAAATCAGGTCATGATCTGAGAATATAGGATTAATCTTAGGGAACAAAATGGGACTTCTCATCCTAAGGGGGCTTCAAAGAAAGCAGTATATATACTATGCATTAAGAAGATAAAGTCCTATGGTTACTGTACTTGTTTTTTTTTCTTCAATATTTTTGTTTTGTTTTGCAACACACTTTGAAGTCATGAAACAATTTGTAATTTTGGAAAGACTCAGTACCAAGCTCAGTGTTGGTAATGGCACGTGGCAGCCTGAGAGTTGACATTGTACAAAAATAAGTTTGTATTTGATGTAGTTGTTTGATATGATATTCCAAGAGTTATACCTTGAGGGTTGCTTCTATGGGGAGCAGTAATATCATTAGCTGGATCACGTCCTGAGTACAGGGGAAGATTATGGGAGGGTCCCATCTTTGGAAGTTTCTGGATCTAGTGAGAGATGACTCTTAAACTTGAGTGGGAAGTGGAGAGGTTGGTGTTTATAAGTGAACACACTGATGCAGGTTATAAAATAAAACAATAACCTAGTACAGAGGGAAGCAAAGCAAAGAAATAATGGGAAAAACCAGAGTTAACCAGAAAAGATTCTTTGAAGGTAGTGAAGATACAGGACATGAAACAGAAGGGAGGAAGGTGATTGGAGAGAGAAAACTTACAGAAAGTTTCTTTGTGTTTTGTGCAGAGGGCTATGAATGGAGTAGTCAGGATAATAAAGGAAAAAATATTAGGAAATGAAGGAACAATCTTGGTGGCCTGAATGAGGAATTTGAATTTGATTTGGTAAGCAGCAACAGAATAGAGCATGATGAGATGAACACAATGTTCAGGACTTTTGCAGCTATACTAGGTCATGGAGGCAGAAAAACTTGCTAGGATATTACTGTTCTTGTCCAGATGTAAGGCCCTAAGAGCTGCAACTAGAGTAAGACAAGGGGAAGGAGAAGAAAGGGAGGGGTCAGTAGAATTAGCAAGGCTTGATGATAGTTTGGATGTGAGGGGAGAAATACAAGATAGGCTAAGGATGATAACCTCAGGACATATTTATACTGTTCATGGTGATGAGATTTTGGAAGGAGGTAGCTGCTTTGTTTTTAAGAAGTAGAAAATGTTTATTAACCAAATAATTGATGGGATATGTCTGTGTTTAGTATTGCAGAGTTTAGTAGGAGGGATAGCCCCTGGAAAATAGTTGAGTGTGTGCTATGTGCCCAGATGGTCACCTGCACTCTGCCTTTTTCAGATTGGAGAACCAGGTGAAAGAGAGTTGATTCCTGGGGTGTACCCTCAGACTTCAGGAATGCTATCCCACTCTGGATCTGGGAAAGAAAATACAGGGTTTTTTTTGCCAGTTTCTTCCCCGTTAATGCTTTGAAAATGGGATATGACTAGCCTGTGGCAGCATGTGCCTGTGGATGCACAATTCTCTGGCTTGATTCTTGGAAGGCCTTTTTCTCTCCCTCCCTGGGGGTCATTTGTATCTCTGGTTCCTTCTCCCAGAGCCATAAAGTGGGAGCCCCCATTTATTAATTGGGTTGGGACTGGGGAGGGGGTCGGCGGGGGACTCTTTAGTGCAGCAGGCGGGGGTCTTCCCGAATGAGCCCATTAGCCAGCCCCAATGGCAGCTGAAACGGGGCTGCAGCCAAGTCCTCTCGGTTTCAAAAACCCTCCATCGCCTGCAGCAGATCAGAACAAGGCCTGCGGGAGCCCTTAGCTTCTGATTGCAGCTGTGAGGAAGGACAAAACAATTTATAGGAAGCCAAGTAGCTCCTGCCTCACTGTCTCTTCCTTTCTGACTTTGGGGAGGGGAAAGACCTGGGTGCGGTGTCCCCTCCCACGATAGCTTCTCAGACAGCACATATAGGCCTAAAGTAAGAGATAACAGGATGAGTGTATGTGTATTGACAACATCTACACCTATGCTCTGGAAGTATTTACTCATGTCTGTGCTTTCTTCCATCCACACACAGTTGTATTGGCTTAAGCAGTCACTGGTTATACAGAGTTCCCTAGGGCAAGGCCAAATGTGTGCTCAGACTCTTAAACAGTCTTAAGTTGTGTGTTGAGGGCAGGGAGGGGGGTGTCATGCTTTTTTGTGCCCCATACCCGCCTTGTCTCATCTGCTTTGTCAAGATTCAGGGTTAGAATTAGATTACCTTTTTAACATCATTTCTTCATAATGAAAGGAGTTTGGCCTCCTACTGGAACTCACTTGTTCATCCCTTAATTTAAGCCAGCTTGAGAAGACAGGCATCTACAGAGGAGCTTCTCTATGCTGTAGCCCTGAGAGAAAAGTACGAAGGGCAGGAATACTTCACTTCCTGATGGAAGGACAGTATGTCTTCTTCCTCATAGAATCATAGATGACCAGCGCTGGAAAGGAAACTAGAGACCATCTAATTCAACTTCCCAATTTATGGAGAAAGAAACTGAGGCTTAGGGAAGGGAAATGCCTTGTCCACAGTCTCACAGTGAGTTAGCGGCCGCCAGCCAAGACTAGAAGCCAAGAGTCTAGGATCTTAACCTATAGAGTATAGAGCCTCCAATTTTAAGAGCATCAGTTCCTGACAGTCCTGTGCTTCCTCAAGAAAGAAAGTAAGGCTGTGAGATTTGGGGGGCAGGTCAGGAGGGGAAGGACAGATTGAGGGGGAAAGTTAGGTTAAAAACTTAGTAGAAAAATTGAGAAGCTTTATATGTTTTTATCTCAAAGACCCAATGACATGCAAATTGCACAACTAATTTTTATTTAGAGTCAAGAACTCTGGCTCGTTGGGAAGCAAGTGGCAAGTCATAACCAAAGATCCTGATGCCTCAGAGTTACCCCAAATTCAGGGAGCTTGTTCCCAGCCATCATCCAGGGGTTGGATAGTAGGAAAAGATCCTCAGAGATTTTGTGAAGAATTTACCCTAAATTTCAACTTGGGCTCCTTTGCATTATAATACAGCTATATTGAAAATAATCAGAAGGAAAAGAGAAAGAAAACATCTCAGTTGCTGGGAAACTAAGGGGAGCTGTTGAATGAGAGAAGGGATTATAGAACTCAGTAAAATAAGATACTCTGAGATTACAGGCAAATTGGGGGCGAGGGGAGCTCTACTCCTCTCCCTTATTTTTTTAGTTTTGAATTGTTGGTTTTCTTCTTTGGTGGAGCGGAAGGAAGGTGGTGTGCTCCACAGTGACCTGAGTCCTGAATAGTGTGCTCAGCGGGCTGACAGGCATGGCAGTTTCTAAAGTCATCTCACTCGGGTGCTGAGACTCCCTTCCTCTCTTTGGACCTCTCCCAGATGTCCCTTCCAATGCTTATTTTCTGGGCATATGAGTCTGGGAGCCGCTGAGCCGGGAGGGGAATGCTAACTAGTTCCTAAACTGGAAGCAAAATCTTGGGAGAAAGGCAGCTTAGAGATAGATCTAGGTCTAGGTTATAGGTATAGGTCAGAGAGGCAGGGGCTTTGCAAAATGAGTTTTGATTGCTGATGACAAATAGATCCCAGTACATATCTTTACATTTTCTCCATCACACCGTGGTTCATAGCACAGGAGAAATGTGAAGTTGGTCCCCATGCAGATTCATCCCTACATAGGGAATATACAAACCTACCTGCCCAAACTGTGTCAAATCTGCTGTCCCACAAACCTCCTTTCTGTCTCATAGAAAGTTCTGAGCCTTTCTTCAAGAAGATGTTTTGGATAAGAGAGCCTTCAGAACAATCTGATTATCTAATCTAAAATTAGTTATCCTCTTTTGAGTCACTTTCTTGCATTAACTTTGCATTCACATCGAACCTTCATTGCCCTTTATAATTCTGGGTTTCAGAGCTTCCTTTTATGTTGAATTCCCAATTTCTCTCTCAAGTAAAGGAAGCATAGTTTTTACTTTACTAGACTGGGAGCTACTTGCCTGGACTTAGGAATCTTAGAAAACTTAAAACTGGCTTTGAGCGTGTACTTCAGGTTCATCTGAATCTTTCTCAGCTCTGTGAAGTAGAAGAGTGGTGATCATCGTCATCATTTTACCTTCTACGGCCCGTGCTCCTTGAGTGAAAGAGCATATACCCTTTTTGGTGTCTGGTCCCTTATCTCATGTCTAATGTTACATGTCATTTTCTTTTACAGGTGACAGCAGCAGGAGGAGGAATGGCCCCTGAGGAATTTGGTAATGTCCATTAGTTACCTGACATCCGGAGCCCTGGCAAATTCACTCTCTTTCACAGAGTTTCGAGCCAGGTAGGGATCTTAATCAGAGGCCACTGGGCTGCTTTTATAAGGGATTAACACTTATACACACACACACACAGTCTCAGGGAAGTTCCTAGTCCCAAAGATCTCCAGGGGAGTTACCTTAGCTTTTTTAAAAAATTATTATCCATTATGGTTTATTATAGGATATTAAATATAGTTCCCTGTACTGTGCAATAGGATCTTGTTTAATCCTTCTGTATTTAACAATTTGTATCTGCTAGTCCCAAACTCTTAATCCATCTCTCTCCCTTCCCCTTGGGCAATGACAAGTCTGTACTCTATATCTTTAGATTCCACATATAAGTGATATCATACAGTGTTTGACTTCTTTCTGACTTACTTCGCTTAGTGTGATAATCTCTAGGTCCATCCATATTGCTGCAAGTGGCATTGTTTTATTCTTTTTATGGGTGAGTAGTATTCCATTGTATATATGTCCCACATCCTCTTTATCCACTCATATATTGATGGACATTTAGGTTGTTTCCGTGTGTTGGCTATTGTAAATAGTGCTACTATGAACTTATAGGGGTGTATGCATCTTTTCAGATCATAGTTTTGTCTCTTATATGCCCAAGAATGGGACTGCTGGATCAAATGGAAACTCTGGTTTTAGTTTTTAAAGGAACCTCCATACTGTTTTCCATCTTGGCGGCACCCATTTACATTTCTACCAACAGTGTTGGGAGGGTCCCCTTTTCTCTACACCCTCCAGAATTTGTTATTTGTAGACTTTTTAATGATGGTCATTCTGACCAGTGTGAGGTGGTACCTCATTGTAGGTTTTTTTAATTAATTGATTTTTTTTGGCTGCCCTGGATCTTTGTTGTGGCTCACTGGCTTCCTCTAGTTGTGGCAAGCGGGAGTTTCTCTTAGTTGCAGTGCACAGACTTCCCATTTCAGTGGCTTCTCTTGTTGCAGAGCACAGGCTCTAGAGCATAAAGACTTAAGTAGCTGTGACACATTAATTAATTGCCCCATGGTATGTGGAATCTTCCCAGACCAGGGATCGAACCCATGACCCCTGCATTGGCAGGCAGATTCTTAACTACTGGACCACCAGGGAAGTCTCTCATTGTAGTTTTGATTTGCATTTCTCTAATAATTAGTGATGTTGAACATCTTTTCATTTATCGATAGAGACATGTCAGTAGACCATCTATATGTCTTCTTTGGAGAAATGGTTATTTAGGTCTTCTGCCCAATTTTGGACTGAGTTTTTTTTTTGTCACTGAGTTGTATGAGCTGTTTGTATATTTTGGAAATTAAGCCTTTGTTGGTCACATCATTTGCAAATATTTTCTCCCAGTCTGTAGGTTGTCTTTTTGTTTATTGTTTCCTTTGTTGTGCAAAAGGTTATAAGTTTGATTAGGTCCCATTTGTTAATTTTTGCTTTTATTTCTATTGCCTTAGGAGAGCTTTAATTTTTTTTTGACTCTATTTTGGTGTCCTACCTTCTTTTTAAAATAAAATTTTATTTATTTATTGCTGTGCTGGGTCTTTGTTGCTGTGCATCAGACTTCTCTAGATGGGGGTCTCCCCTCTAGTTGGGAGCGCAGGCTCTAGGGCACAGGCTCAGCAGTTGTGGCGCACAGGCTTAGTTGCCCATGGTATGCGGAATCCTCCCAGACCAAGGTTCAGACTCACGTGCCCTGCACTGGCAGGCAGATTCTTAACCACTGGACCACCAGGGAAGGCCAGTGTCCTACCTTCTGATTAGCAGTTCCTCCCTCCTGGCTAGAATGGGCAACCCCCTTTATTGACATTAGTGGTCATTTCATCCCTGTTCTTATCTCTTGGTCAGCTGTTACTCAATAATGTGATGCTAATATCGGTTACTCTCAGCCTCTCTACAACACCTGCCTCACTCACCCACTACGTCATTCACACATAGCCCTGCCTTCTTTTTCCCCAAGAAGCTATTTTCTCTTTCTTCTGAGGATAGGACATTGATGTCCCTTTTTTACTACTTCTCATCAGTTTCTCCACATCCTTCCCAGGTTTGATGGGAGATCCCCCCGTCCACACACTGTGCAGGACACCGGAAGTAGAAGTCTGCCAGCCTGCTTATTCCCATCCTCAGTGCCCAGAACTGAGCAGGTCACCAACCTACAGTGCCTACCCCTACCCTTCTTCCGACGAGGTAGGTGCTCTCCTCTCCCTACCCTCAAACCCCAAACAGGATCATATTGCTCTCTGGGAATATTTCTGTCTATTGTTAAATATCTCCAAACAAGTCGGGAAGGCCATGTTTACTCAGCTCTCTGGCTTGGTGACTTCCAGCCCTAATTTTTAGAGCGACGTTCCTAATGTTAGATACCGTCCTCTTTTCGGTAATTCAAAACCGTTTCTCCCATTTAGTGGGTGAGGGAAGAAAGGAGCAGTAAATGGATAGTGTTAGGGTCTAATGACAGGCAGCCCGTCTCTTAGGGTTGGAAGCCTGAAGTCCCAGATGTGCATTCTACCCTATGGCCTGGAACCTTGGGGAATAACTTGAATCTTTTGAGGGAAAGGTTTTTATCTTGTGTCCATTCCTGAGGACAAGGATCTCAGACTCTTAAGAGTCTGTCCCTATTCATTCCAAGACACATCCAGGGAGTAGCAAATGGATCACTGTAGGGCAGAACTCATCAGTAGGTAATATTCAGTCTCCAGCTTAGGAGGCAGCTCTTGTCTGGCACCTGTAGGGAGATGGCAAGGTTTCCAGAGCCTCTCCTGCCGTTGTAGTTGATATCAGCTTACCCTTTTGACCTTAGATCTCCTCTGTCAGCAATCGCTCTTCACGCGTGCAATCCAGACAGTGTAAGCAGTAGGCCTAAGCAAATGCCAGCTCTGGGTAAGGTGCCCCCTCCCCTGGTAGGCACATACCTTGAATTGGAGGTGAGGCAGTTAGGATGGGATGGATGGAGACTTAGGTGTTAGAAAGTAGGAAATGTCTCCGGAAGTATTGGATACCTGGAGTACCGTGCCTGCTGCTAAATCGCTTCAGCCATGTCCAACTCTGTGCGACCCCAGAGACGGCAGCCCACCAGACTCCCCCGTCCCTGGGATTCTCCAGGCAAGAACACTGGAGTGGGTTGCCATTTCCTTCTCCAATGCATGAAAGTGAAAGGTGAAAGTGAAGTCGCTCAGTCGTGTCCAACTCTTAGCGACCCCATGGACTGCAGCCCACCAGGCTCCTCCGTCCATAGGATTTTCCAGGCAAGAGTACTGGAGTGGGGTGCCATTGCCTTCTCCGTGCCTACCCCTCTGTCAATCTGGATGTCTGATCCCTCAAAGCTTCTGGGCCACTTGGGCTGCTACAGCCTTGGTTTTTGCCACACGAGGGCGCTGCTGACCAATTAAAACTCCTGCCCCTTAGCGGACAGCATTTGGGTGAAGGGAGAGGCGGGGCACCACACTCTTTCCCTGAGACAGGGGTGAGAAACATCCTCAGAGAGCCTGAGTCCAGAAGCCCAAGGAGCCAGAAGAATAGTTAATTGTTCTTGCACTTGATCTTCCTTAAAAAATGGCCTGAGACCCTGAATGTTCTTCCCTAGTGGACTGATATGTCAATAGATTCCCAGTCAAACCTGGGAAGCCTCCTAGTTTTAGGCACCAAACACCTTGTACAGGTGTTTCTTTCTTTAGGGGTGTAACAGGCTCCACCTGTCCTCAGCCTCTAGACAGTCACTTTCCAGCCCAGAGTTTGGAGGTATCTGGGTTTTCAGAGAGAGAGAGAAAAAAAATCTCTTATGATAATTGTTTCAAGAGAAGTAGCTCTTAAAGAGTTAACTCTCTTAAGAGGAAGGGAGAGGACTGAGAAGACTGAGAGAGTAGCAAAGTTCAGCCTTCTATGCCCCCATCACTTCTCCCAGCACAAACCTGCAGAGCTCAGATGATCTGAAAGATATTTACAGCCTGAGTGTCTAAAGGACACCCAGGACACTCTGGGACTCTGTGCCAAAAAAGGTGCCAGAAAGCAGGATGGGATGGGAACTGCTTTGGCCCTTAAGCCTCATGGTGCTCCCATATGTGTATTGGCTCCACTAAGGATCCAAGGGCCATGGAGCCCTTGTGGGGATAAGGTCTCCCACATTTGGTCCTCAGTCTCCAGGAAGCCCTTCTAGGCTGAACAGGCTAAGGGAGATGACAGAGGTTCTCCTCCTCCCTCCTACCCCCATGCCCGAGGGTCCCTCCCCAGGAGGACAGCTTGATTAAACAGTCGGTGCTGCTGGAATTGCTGCACAGCTGGCGCTCCCCCCAGCACCCCGAGCAGAGCAGCAGCACAGATTAAAATCTCCAATTAGCGTTAAAGTGAAGTGAAGAGGTACTGAGACTGCCAGGGAGGCCAGGCGGGGGCCCTCAGTTGGCAGATACCCCCAGTACTGCCTGGATTCTGAGTACCACTTTTAGTTACTCCTTTTTTCATAGCTCCTCACCCAGCAGCTCTCAGTGCCTATTAACTTTGCCTTGCTTGGGGCCAGAAGGCTTTAGAGGGGTGGAGGACAGGACAGATGCCTTACAAAATGCTGGGGACACCATAAATGTGAAGGAGAAAAGATGCCCTACTCACAGCCTGCCAGATTGAGGTGACTTTGTATTACTTCTGCTGCTTTTTGCACAGAGAAAGAACAAATAGGTCCCTCCAGAGCCTCTTACTTATAAGGTGCTGCCCACGCAAATGTCCATGCTGGTATATTTTATCCTATTTGACTCATCTGCTCCTACCCAAATCATGGCTCCTTCCTCCCTCCATTTTTTTCTCAGCTTTCCTGTGGGCAGGGGTAGGTACAGCCTGGCTTGGGAGCCATGCCATGCCCTGCCACCTGGGTCTCACCATGCTTCTCGTTATCTTCTTTGCAGTTTGGGGAAGAGCAGGAGTATACCAAGAATAGAAGCTTCAGCCTCTTGCAACCCCTGAACATCACACCCTGTCTTAAGGGCCCTCTACCATTTACATGTCTACCTTTCACTCACCGAACCCAGAAGGAGGGCAGTACAGCTAGCCGCCACCTTTGACTTCCCTCTGCCCCTTTAAGGGAAATGGAAGTGGGTACCCAGCTGACTGAACCTACTCACACCTCCAGAAATTAGACACCAGGGCACAGTGCCACCCTCCCAGGCTGGCACATGCTACCCTGGCAGAGGTTCAAATAGCTTTCCCCCATACCCCCACCTCTATGTCTTCCTCTTCCCTCTCCCTCTTTCTTCCTCTCTCTCTCTTTTTTTTCTCAGCTCAAAGCACAGCTGAGCCTTAAAAGGGGGGTGGGGGGGACCAAGCTGGGGCAGGGGGGTGGAGAGCTCCAATAGCACGTTTTCACCTGCCATTTAATTGGATGTATTTTTAATTAATGGGACCTCAGGGACCAACATGAGACAATCTGATCTCTGAATAGGGACAGGGGAGAGATTGGGTAGGGGAGGAGGATTGGGCCACTGGGTGCGGTTACCGGGAACCCAGGCCCATCAATCACTGGCCACTTTGCGTTCTGGCATGGAGAATAGAGAGGTGGAGGAGGAGAAGAGGCACTGGGATTTCCCCCCAACTTCCAGGACCTTCAAAAAGGGTAGAACCTCACCAGTTGACTCAGTTCTGAGCCCCCAAATTGCAGCCAGAAATATTAGGTAAGGCTGTTTTCTTGTTCCCCAGTTTTGTGCAATTGAGCTTGTCCCAGTGAGTGCTGTAAAATTGTGAAAGGAAGGTGAGGACAGAGCTTTGAGGTCCTTGAAGGGTGAGGATAAGAGCTAGGGACCAACGAACCAGAGACTCTGGTGAGAGGGAGGAGAGGGGCAGGGTTCAGAGATACTTCTGTGTGTTTAGACATAAAATAAGTGCCATGGAGATTACATGCAAATGAGGGCTGATGCCTTGGGGTGAATCATAGACCCTTACTGTTGTAAGGAAGAGAACTTGGAGCTCATCTTTTCAAACCATTCGTTTTACAGATGTGAAAACGGAGACCCAGAGAAGGGAAACATTTGAATCTTGTCCTGGAGTTACTTTTGTTCCTGGATTTGGGGAATTCCTGGGAACACCAGAAAATGTAGGTAGGTAGGGTATTGGGAGGAAAGTCAAGGGGAAAGGTTTGGCAGAGTATTATTTTCCGTTTCTTGGAGTCTCCTGTCTCTGACCTCTGAGTTTTGAAAGCAACTTAAGGGAGTAAGGTGGGTGCATTACTGGGGGAACATTTCCCTCATACAGTCTGTTCCAGAGGGCATCTCCATTCCCTTGCTTTCATGTAGACAGATCCTCCAGAAGTACCCACTCCCATGAGATTTTACTGTATTCTAAAAGGCACAGGGAAGGAAATACATCAGCTTCCCCAGTTCCTTAACCAAGGTATAGATTCCCCAATGGCGACTAAATATTGAGCTTTTTCTGAGATCTTATCACAAATTTTTCTGCTGCAGTGAAAACTGCTAGAGAAAATTATGCCCCAAAATGTAGCAAGGCATGGTCTTATCCTATGTCTAGGCCAAGAAGAGAGATAGAATTAAAACTCAAGGCTCTGAAAGCTGAGTCGGAAATGCCTCTGTATTTGTGCAGCACCATGGCCCAAAGCTCTTAGTGAAGCCCTGTCCGATTCTATAAGGTATTGATGAACACTTGAGAGAGGGGCGTGTTTCCAGCTGTCCCCACCCCCACCTCCTTCACTGTTCAGATGCTAGAGTTAAGAAAGACTTATGGAGAGAAGTGACTTGCCCACCAAGTTGCCAAAGATGGCATTTCCTGGCGTCTCCTTCCTTCCTCAAAAAAGTCAACATTAAAAAAAAATTCAACATTGTTTGTTCTGTGCTTCATGAGACTAAGTTGAGGTCTGGACAAGGATGGGCAGAGAGCTTGGAAAGCTGTGTGAGTTTTAGAAACTTTGTCACACTCTCCAAGCCCCCAACAGTTATCCCCTACTCCCAGAAATACGTTCTCATCTCAGTACACTCACCATTTAATATCCCCAAAGTCCCTAGGAAAGACCCAGATGTGCCTTTCTAAGTGCCCCCAGGCTCATTCTGCCCTTTTCTTAGACCCTCAGGGCCATCTCCTTGGCTGTCTTGATTCTCTGCCCTTTCTACTACCAACAAGATGAGAAGGCCCCCTTGCATTTCCCCTGCTTCCAAGGACCTGCAGGAAGAGGTGTGGCGGAGGTCAGGGAGAAACCAGAAAGAGGGAAGATAGAGAGGGGGATTGGAAACTGAGGCCTGTAGTCCCACCTTTGGGCGGGGGGTTGCTACCTAACTCAAAGTAGGCTATTCATTCTGAGTGTTGTTGAGGGGATTTATTAGATGGCTCTTGTTTAGAGAAACGGAGCAACGGAAGAGCATTCGGTGGAGAAAGATAAGAGGCGTCAGGCTTTCTGAAGGCCCTCTTTCTCACCCCTTGTCTACCCCTACTCCAGGATTAGAGGTATGCTGGAGGAGCTAAAAGGCCCTTAAACCATTCAATTATTGATAGATTCTTTATGTTTCTCTCAGGAACAAGACTTCCCTGCCCTCAATCTCCACTAGCTCTGCCTCACACTCTCAAGATTTAACCAAGGGTATGACATCTGCAGCCTTGGAGTCAGAGCCTGGAGCCTGCTCTGGAATCCAGAAGTAACCCTGAGCTTTTGCAGGGAAAGAGGGATAGACTTGAAGTAAGTGAAGGCAGAGGTAGCAGTACCCAGTATCCCCTGCACTCTAGAGAAGAGGGGTTGCTGAGGGACTCTGTGTTGGCCCAGGTTTAACTTTTACTCTGATGGAGCTCCTTTCCTCCTTCTCCCTCAGTGTGTCCCACTGGTTGGTAAGAGAGCTGGATGTCTGAACCTCCCACCTTGACACCTCGAAGGTTATCATGCAGACCATTCTCTAACTCCCAAAGCCATGGAGGAGGTGAAGGAAGACATTTCAGAGGTGTCAGTGCCATGATGTCCATCAATACCTGGGGAGAGAAGCCAAGGAGAAGAGACAGTGACCAGAGAGGGAGCCAGGAGGAGATGCCTGCTCCTGAAAAAGCCTTCTTACCCCATCCTGTCTCACGCATCCTCTCACATGCTGACAAGGCTCTGTGCCCAGGTTGTGCTGGGTTTCCTGGCTGGTGATCCTGCTCTGCCGTACAGGCAGCTGGCTCTCTGCTACAGCACAGAGCACATGCTGGGGTCTCTCACACTTCTTTCTAACTCTTCTCAGTGTGTCTGTGGTGCAGATTCCTAGGGATGAAGAAGAGGACTGTGGCCCTGGAAGTAGGAAGATGGTGGGCTCTTGGGTCCTGTAGGTGCCTGTCTACCTGGCTGGAGTGGCTGTAGGGAGGGCAGCTCAGCTGAGCTCAAGGTTCTGGTGACTCATAACAATAGAGGGTGGCTCATGATAACGACAGAGGAGAAGGCATCTGGGCCTGTTAGAGCTCCCTTTTGCCCCATTTCTCCCCAACTCTGCGCTCTGTGGATAGAGGTCTCTCATCTGGATTGTGGGGCAAGGAGAGACCCCAGCTAAGAAGAGAGGGAAATGGGAGAGAAGATGGCAGGGAATGCTGAGCATTCCCAGGGAGAGGCTTCTCAGTGAGGAAAGGATAGGAGAGGCTAGTTATTCTTACTCTACTGTGTCCATGGGCTACACACAGGGTAATGTGCTGGGCAGCTCAGCACTCCTGGGCAGACACAGCTACTGCTCCCTGCCCTCTCTTGCCTGCCACAGCTCTGGGCACCCAGCTGACACCCAGAACATTTTTTTTTAAGTAGGGGGGCACTATTTTAAGACCAGAACCTGGAAGGATTACCACTTGGTCTTATACATTCTTTGTTGGAAACAGAAACTGTGGTCTTCAAAGGTGCCGATTTTCTCTTCCCTTACAGGCCAAGTAGGCGATGTGCATCTTCTCCAGACTTTCTGAATCAGGGGGATGATAAAATACTATGTTTAAGGTCACACCAGCAGCACAGGGCCAGAAAAAGGACCAGGAGAACTAGCCATGCCCCTGACCACAGTCCCAGGGTCCTCCCTGTTTCAGCAAAAGGAAATAGGGATCTTGGATACCAGCGTATCTAGACACTTAATAAATATCCTCTTCCTAACCTCAGAGAAGAATTGGAGGAGAGTTCTCTGAGAGACCCTAAGTTTTCATTTGCCTATTTCTGTTCTTTTCACTGATGGCAGCTCTGCTGTCCAGCAGGGATGAGGGGCCCCTCTGCTGGGATGCTCCTGGGGATCCAGAGACAGTTTTGGTTGGACAAAGGGACAGGCCAGCTGCTCTTTATGTAGGGAGATGTGACCAGTTCCACACCCCCAGCTCTTCCTGGCAGCATCAGGAACCCAGGGACCCCTGCTGGAACACCCATAATAAAGCTCAACCCTGAACTGAACTGATGTATCACCTGGCTCTGCTGTAAAAGTGGTGCTGTGAGGGGGAGGCTTGGGGCACCAGGCGGGGTGCAGGCCAGTGTGGGGAGTTCAGCTTCAGGAGATACAAGGATCACTCCACAATACCACCTCTTAAACCTTCTCTTCAACCCTCCTTTAACTTCCACCTCCATTTAGCTGACTCCACTTCTGGCTACCTCATGCCCTCCAATCTGAGAAGACATGGTAAGTAGTTGTCTGTTCGCTACACTTTTTTCTCTCTCATTCTCCTCTGCTCCTCCCAACTCCCAGCCAAGAGTTACCCCATTTGACCTCTTCCCATCGGTGAAAGCCCTCCGGTTCTGAACCCAGAATCCCCAGCCTCTGAAACCCTCCTTCTTTTGAGAATGCCACTCTGGCTCTGAGACTGACTCACCAGTCCTCATCCTCCACATAAGTATAGCGAGGCCAAGACAAGTATGTCCACTGGCACCAAGGGCCCTGACCTGAAGCAAAGGGCAGCTCTAGGGGTACAGCAGAACTTGGCCCTGAATGTGTATATGCCTGTGCATTGGGCACACTGGTTTATTAGTGTTATTTCAGCATTGTGATGCAGAGAGAGTAAGTGTAACAGCTGCTCCTTGCTTGCAGTGTTTATTGTTACCTAGAGACAACCTCCTGGCTTTTTCCCAGCTCCCCCCCCCACCCCACCCAGCTTACCCCCCTCCCTGCCAACAGTCCTCCCCTCCCCACACTGATGGGAAATTTATGGCTTGCCCATACCATCTCTTTAACCCTCTCCTGTCCATAAGAGAGGTGGGCCAAGGGAAGCCAAAGTGGGCGTGCCTAGGTCCCAGCAGAGTAGAATAGTACATGGAGGAGGGAAGGAAAGACAGAGGGACGGAAGACACCTCTTCTTCCCAATCTATGTCTGGACTGAGGCCCCAGTTTCCTTCCTGACTGTCATGTTGAGAGAAAAGTCTTAGGATCCCAGGCTTCTCCTCACAAGATTATTCTCTTCCCTGGGTATCTCTAAGCGCCCCCCTCCCCAGTGGACTGGCTGCTCCTGAGCAAGTACAGCAAGGTAGTATTGAGGCAGGAGGAATAAATGCAGAATGGCAGAATCCCCCAGGCCCCTCCTTTCTACAGCGATGTCATATTGAGACAAACAAGAGGCTCTGGCATGAACGATGCTGGCTGGACCTCCACAGCTGAGTAGATGTCAAACATGAAGCTGGCTGCTGAGCCTGGTGGGGAAAACAGCCCACCTTACCTTCACCCTGAGCCCAGCACTAAGGTCCTGAGAGAGTCCCAGGCCACCCTCCAAGCTGATCTCCTTGTTCTAGTTTGCTAATCCATTTTCTCCTGCTCATTGTTTGGTTTGATACATTGGGGAAGATCCAAGAGACCAAGGGAACTGAGGCCTCAGCAGTCCTGGGGAAAGAGAAACTCCTCTATCCCCTCTGGTCCCAGGACCTTTCATGGAGGGGCATCATGTCATGTATTCACCATCCCCACTGGAAACAAGAGAGGTAACGGGATAGGATTTTAGCAGAAACGATAGAGGTTAGATATATGGAAAAACTTACTCATGGAATATAAGACTTCAGAATGGATCTACTTCTCTTTAGAGACTTTTCTTTTACCTTGGATGGTTTTAAGTCTGTGTTTACCCAAGGGGCATTGGAAGAACAGGGTAATTTTCTGGGGCTCCTCCAGACGTGTACCTCAGTGCAGTTTCCTCCTCAGTTCTAAACCTAGCGTGTGTGGTTAGATTGCAAGTTTATGGGCTGACAGCCTTGAGTTCCAATGCCAGTGCTGCTGTTTACTAGCTGTGCTACCTTGGTAAATCCCTTAACCTCTTTTAGGCCTGGTTTCCTTGTCTGTGAAATGCAGATAACCTTTTAAGATGGTGAAGAGAATTTAGTGAAATAATATGTGTAAAGTACCTCGGGAAGTGCCTGATACGTAGTAGGTGCTCAGTCACTGGTGGTTGATACAGTAGAGTCTACTACTTTTTCAGAGTCATCAGGGCTGACATTTCTTCAAAGACTCTTATGAATCCCCTGGAATTATAGCCAAATGTGAGTTTGTGCAAATGCTGGGGGTAATGTCCATAGTTTTATTGATGATTTGAAACAGGGTGGCAGTCTCCTGGAAAGGAAGTAGCCCCAGTCCTTTGAGTCACACTCCAGAAGAAGTCAGTTTCCCCATACCCATGACTTCAGCTAGGAGTTCCTCAGGTAGTGTCCTGCCTGGAAGTACAACTTCATCTAGAATGGAGCTAGGAGAGACAGCCAGTAAGATAACACAGAGGAATGGAAATCCCTGGTGGTCCAGTGGTTAGGACCCCGTGCTTCCACTGCAGGGGGCATGTGTGTTCCAGCCCTGGTCAGGGAACTAAGATCCTACATGCTGTGCAGCACAGCCAAAATAAAAGGATAGCAGCACGGAGCACTTGCCAAGCACTTTACAGTTTGTAAGTGCGTTTACCTATATTAGCTCTTTTAAATACCCAGAACATCTCAGTAAAATGAAGAACTACCTGGCATTGTTCTTGGTGTATTATATTTTTAAGTATGTTTAAAGTCTATAGACTATTTCATCACCTAGATATGTCATGATTTATAAAGCTCATCCACTATTTTAATCATTTAGATATGTTTACTGTTACAGATAATACCATGATGAACATCCTACCACATAAAACTTTGTGGTTTTTTTTTCATGTTTTATTGAGGTAGAATTGATATATAACATTTTATTAGTTTCAGGTTACAACATAATGGTTCAATATTTGTATATATTGCAAAATTATCACACAGTGAGTCTAGTTAACATTCATCACCATAATACTTAGAGAGTTCTTTTTTCTTGTGAAAAACTTCCTGTAATTTTTAAAGTAAATTCAAGGGAGTGGAATTACTGGTACATCAGATACAAATACCCCACTCCCCATAGTTATAATGATTTTATTAATGCAATGAGAATAATATTTTTTAATCTTCCTCTTTGGAATTCTGCAGTGGGAACACAAGGGCAGGCCCTTCTCTCTCCTATACCCAGCAGAAACATTAATAATCTATCATATCCTTTTTAAAAATTAAGGTAATTGTAGTTGTAAAAATAATAGAGAGTTCCCTTATACATTTTGCCCACATTCACCCAGTAGTAAGTAACGTTTTGTAAAACTGTAGCATAACATCACAGCCAGAATATTGCCATTATTTCAATCCACCAGTCTTCGTCATATTTCCCTGGTTTTACCTGTGTGTTAAGTTCTATGCAATTTTATAACCTCTGTAAATTCTTAAATCTGCTACCACAGTTCCAGCACCACAAGGATTCTTCATGTTACCCTTTTAATGATCACGCCTCTACGTCACCCCCTTCTTAACCCTTGACAACCACTAATATATCCTCCGCTTCTAAAATTTTGTCATTTGAAAATAGAATCATACACTGTGTAACTTTTGGGGATTGAATTTTTTTCATTCAGCGTAATCCTCTGGAGATCCATCCAAGTTTTTTAATGTATCAGTAGTTTATTTTATTTATTTCAAGATATGGATGTACCACAGATGTACCATGTTTAACCATTAATCTATTAAAGAATACTGAATACAACATTGTAAATCAGCTATACTCCAATAAAATTAAAAGTTTTTTGAAAAAAGGAATGCTTTGTGCTCTGACTTTGTACTCACTTAGCAACTAATGAAAAAGCCTATTCTTGGTGACCTGAGTGTTGTTTCATATTCACGATTATTAAGTTTCTTAACCCTTCAGTCATGGCACCCACTATTACTTCCATCTCATAGACAGGGAAAATTGAGGCTCATAAATGATTTTCCCACAGTCACATGCTGTTAAATGGCAAAGAAGAGCTTGGGACTCAAGACAATAGGGCTCTTTCTACTACAGCAGGCTTTCTCAGACCTTGACTAAGGTTGCTGGGAAGACGATGTGGAAAAGAGAGATGTCAGAGGCAGGAAGAGCACTGATGCAGCTTGAGTCAGTTCAGGTCTTCACTGCTAACTTTGCCTCATAGGTTACAAGAGCAGTGTCATGAAGGTAAAGAATCTGCCTGCCAGTGTAGGAAATGCAAGAGATGCAGGTTCAGTCCCTGGGTTGGGAAGATTTCCTAAAGCAGGGAATGGCAACCCAACCCAGTATTCTTGTCTAGAAAATCCCATGGGTAGAAGAACCTGGCAGGCTACACTCCACGAATCGCAAAGACTGGGACACAAGTGAGCATGCCAAGTGCCCATATCCTGAAGCAGGGGGCAACACAGCCTTTGCATTTGAAATCATTTCCCCTTTGACACCTCAAGGCTGAAGTGGATGAACCCTGTGAGCAGTCTTCCCACAGACCTGGGACCTGGAATGGGAAAGGGAAAACTCAGCCTTTGGGTATGTATCAGAGGACGAATAGCCAAGGCTGTCCTTGGAAATGTGAAGTTGAGTGTCTCTGATGAGGTCTGAGGAAACTGAGTCCCATGACAAGTGAGCTTTCTATTCTGGGGTGACAGGTGGATGGCAGAAATAGCATTTTAATAGTAAGGGAGAAGTAGCATTTTAATTTTTTTTTTTTTTTTAGTGTGGTGGGGAACTATAGGTCATTTACACACAGCACATACACCTTGGGCGGGCTCAGTGTCTGGGACACGGTACGAGGGAAGCAGAGTGGAGTAAAAAAATGCCAGTTCACCATTTGCCTCTGCAGCTGCAACCAAAAGTATGCTCGGGCTTCAGAAAAGGCTTGCCTTCGGCATCCTCCGCTGTAACAAAAAGAAGGTCTGGTTAGGCCCCAATAAGACTAATGAAATCACCGATGCCGCCTCACATCAGCAGCTCTAGAAGCTGATCAAAGGTGGGCTGATGATCTGGAAGACTATGATGTTCCATTCCCAGGCTCAATGCTAGAAAGACACCTTGACCCACTGGAACGAGATGCACATAGGCACAGGTAAGGGAAAGGGTACTGCCAGTGCTCCGATGAGAAGGTAACCTGGATGAGGAGGCTGAGAATTCTGTGCCGGCTTCTCAGAAGATACTGTGAGCCTAAGAAGACTGACCACTTCATGTATCACAGCCTATACATTAAAGTGAAGGGTAATATGTTTAAAAACAAGCAGATTCTTGTGGAACATATCCGCAAGCTGAAGGCAGACTAGGCTTGCAAGAAGCTTCTGGCAGACCAGGCTGAGGCCCACAGGTTGAAGACCAAGGAAGCCCACAAGCACCATGAAGAGCGGCTCAAGGCCAAGAAGGAGGAAATCATAAGGACTCTGTCCAAGAAGGAAGAAACCAAGAAATAAAGTTCTCCCTCTCCTCTCTGTACATAGTGGCCTTGGCAACTACAAGCATCACTCATTCAATTAAAAAAACAAGTCTTTATCTGCCTAAAATAAAAGCCAGTTCACACTTAGTCCTCCCTTTACCACTGCTGTTTCTTTCCAAATCATGGACAGCTAAGTCGGAAGGAGCTAGAGAAATCATTTGGTCTATCCCTAAGCCTCTGGGCACTGGCGGAAGCTGACAGGTGGAAAACTAGAGTCAGCCTAAACGTGATGAATGGAAGAGATGCCAGCTTGCAGGAGAGAAAGTTTGGCTTTCCTCCTGGGAGCTATGTCTGGCCAAAGGCTGCCTCCTCCCACCTCCTGCTGGGACCAGATTTTTTTTTTTTTACAGTTGCTGTTACCATTGCTCCCCTGGCCTATTCCAGTAGCTGTGGTGGACTTGTAACAACTTTCCCTGTCTACTTACAGCTCAGGAACCAAGCTGAGAGTACATAGCATTCTTCTCCATCTCCCTTGGCCCATCAGAAATGGCGAATCTTCTTCCAATGCACCCTCCATCCTTATCCAGCAATTCCAGCCATGGGGGATAAACACTGAGGGCTTCAGAATTTATAAGGAGTACTTTGCATTCTTGAAATTATCAGAGATATCCATTCTAAACCTTTTTTTGGGGTGGAATTCGGTGGTTTTTTTTTTTTTTTTTTAATTTGTTTGTTTTTGTCTTTTTGCCCCGCAGTGAGGCTTACAGGAACTTTAGTTCCCCCACCAGGGATTGAACCTGGGCCCTTGGCTATGAAAGCGCAGAGTCCTAACCACTGGACAGTCAGGAAATTCCCTGGGTAGAAGTTCTTAGACAAAAGGAGGCCACTTTTACTGGCTCTTATTCCCAGTGAGATTCCTGACTGTCAGAGGCCTGAAATGTGGAGACAGCTACCTGCCCTTCAAGCCAAGATGGCACCTAACCAGGAAACCCCAAGACCTTTGCTTCTTCCCTTCCCTTGGCTGCCCCTCCACTCCAGGTACCCTCCTCTCCTGCCACCACTCCCTTCCCATTCCTCTTTTCTCTCTCTCAGCAAGTTTTTTATGTGATTACAGGCACTGCATGGTAATTAGTGCTAAACTCATTTGCACAACTACAGTTAATTGGCTACAACAATTAATTAATGTGTTGGAAATTTGGCACTGGAAAAAAAAAGTTTGTCATCAAAAAAAAGGGCAAAAATTTTAGAGTGAGATACCCATAAAAATCGAGCGCAGGCTTCAAAAGCCCAGCTGGGCCTCAAACTTAAGGCTGGCCTCAGATGCCTTCCGACTCTAAACTTCAACACATTTTCCTCTTTCCTCTTTCATTTTTTCCCTCTTCCTTTCTCTATTTCTCTTCTTGCTCTCTCTCTCTTTTTTTTTTTTTTACAACTTAAGCAAACTCATTTCCCTGATAAAATATAGCATGACTAATGGCTAGAGCATGTAAAAATCATTGGGAAAATGTCCTTGGAAGACGAATGCATTTTCAGCAGAATAATTAACTTAATTAACAAATTCACATGCATATTCATCAGGCTATTAATGTCTTCTCGGCTCAGCTTGATGAACATTGCGGTAATAACCATCTCATTTACATACTGCATTCTACTGCGATCCAAAACAGAGACAACATACAGGCGTACACACACGCACACACACACACACACGCTTGCACCACTACACACAACATGCCTAGGCCGCTTTGACTTCCAGGTTGGCTGGCGGGAAGAGAGAGAGAGAGGTGTGGGAAGCCCGACTAGGTGGTATGATTTGTAGAGGGTCATGAGTGAGGTGGGCCAAGGACGCCCACTTGTGAATGAGAGAACTTTAATATTCTCTTCCTCTGCCTCTTTTTCCTTATTTCCTTTTCTCTGTGTCATTTTCTTCCTTCTTCTCCACCGCACCCCGCCTCCCCCCCCCCCAACCATGTCTCTCGAGGGAAAAACTTGGTATCCGTGCCAACTCCCCCCCACCTTCCTTTCCTCCCTCTCTCTCCTCCTTCCCCTCTCCCAACTGCTGCCAGCCGGCATCAGCGCCGAATTGCCATCTCCTTGAGCTCTCTGTGGAGCAATCTCAGAGAGCAGTAAGGTGTGACGCGGAGCTCTGCCGGCTTCGCAGCACCGCCTGCGGAAAGAGCGCAGGATGGCGGAGGAAGATTAAGAGAAATCGCGAGCAGGGCTCGGCTGCCATTGGTGTGTGCAAACGCCGAGGAGGAAGGGAGAGGGAGCGCGAGGAGCGGGGGTAGGAAGGGAGGGGGAAAACCAGCAGCTGTCGGCCTAATTCTTCTAACACTCTGCTTGTGGTCATATTAGAAAAACAGATTATGCCCCTCGGTGCCACTCACTTATACTTGACATACGTTAATGTTCTGTATCTCCATTCTCCCGGCTTGACGACAGTGGACTTCAGGTCTAGGAGAATGGGGGCCTGGGGGGCCAAGGGGCAAAAAAAAAAAAAAAAAACCCTGCCTCTTCTTTCTTCCTGACCTCCAATCCCAGTCTGTACTTGCCCTTTAGAAAGGAAAGCTGGGCCCAGAATTTGCATCGGATGCCACCATTTGGCCGTGCTTTTTTCAGCCCCTTCGGGGGTGCAGAGGTCAAAGGACACCTGGAGGTCCTTTCTCCTAAAAGTCACTCCCCCTTTAGAGTCTTAATAAGTCACTTAATAAACCAAGTGTGACCAGCTTTGTGGCATCCCCAGCCATAACGTTCCTATGTGCCCTCCCCTCTCAAATCAGAAGCTGGGGGTCAGAGAAAGGGGTGTATGAAAGGTGCTGCTCCGTGAGGGGGTTATAGAGAAGGCATAAGCAAAGTAAGGCCAGGATTGTTTCTGTGTTGCTATGGAAACCAGGTTCCCTCCTCCTGGCAGGAAGGGAGGAGTGCCTGAGGCCTTCCTCCTTCCACCAATCCTGAAGGCTATACAGGCGGAGTTTGCTAAGGCCTGGGGACTAGGGCTGATCTTGGAGGATAGACCCACGGTTCCCCAGAAACCCTGCCTGCCAGGCTATAGCCCTTTAACCCCACCTTCCCTACCCTTTCACCCCAATATTCCGTCAGAGGAGGCTTTTTCCTCTAGGTGACTTTTTCCTCTAGGTGCCTTGTCCTCTATGGAGACCTGTTGCTTAGCAACCACTGGTGCCTTCTTCCTAATAACTCACAGGGACTGAGAGATATAATATCTGTCTCTATATTCAGTTTCCCTCCCTTGTCTATTTATATTTAATAGCTGAAGCCCTGTCTTGGGTTCCCTTGGCATCTGTTTTAGAAGGAATAAGCTGCAGCCTTATAAAGTTACACCTGAGGAAGAACTTCCAAACAAGGAAGAGTAGGAGAATAGAGGGGAGTAGGTAGGAAAGCTGTGAAATCGTATTAAGTATAGAGAGAGGAAAAAATATAGTATTTAGGACTTGGAATGTGGGGAGGGGGTGTCCAAAGGGACTCCCAAGGGTCCACTGAGGACCTGGAATGGATGTTTCCTGACCTGGCACACCCTGCCCTGCCCCTCCACCCTCACCATATCCAGTCTAGAGCACTCTCGTATTTCCATATATGGCAGGGTCATCCCTCTGGGGATGTCCAGTTTTCTAACGTCTGGATTTTGGTGTCCAGGGGGCGGGTGCCATGTGGGTGTGTGTCCAGTGAGACCTGGGTTTTTCAGGGAAGATCTTCTGAGCTCTCCACTAGAAAACCTGGCAGACTTGTCCTGCCAGGGGAAACAGTACAATAATGGACAAAAATGAAGAGCACGGAACGTGTAGCGTCAGGAAACCTTCGTGTAGGTCCCCTCTCCTTATTGTCCTTGTTGCTTTATGTGTAGATCAAAAATAACTTTTACCTCTCTGGACTTGAGCAGGATCAGTTAAAGTCGTAATGTGAAAGGAAACACCTTGGAAGCTATCAAATTTAACCAAAATATTATTTTAAAGTTTGGCAAAGGTCTGACTGCTGGGAAGAGGGAAGCATCATGAGTCCAGCCTGGCCCTGGGCTTAGGAACACCTTTAGTTTGTTGGCCAGAAAAGTGTGATTCTTTGCCCTCTCCTCGGTGGGGTAGGGAGCTTTAAATCAAAATCAAAGCTATCTAAGGAGAGTAGCACATGGTGTCCTTACCCCCACCTCCATTCCCAACCTCTGACCTTTAGTTCTTCTTGTTAGTGCCCCACTGTGACCCTCCACCCTTATCCCCAGTCAGCATTTCCCCTGCCATTGTGCTCGCTTACAGACTGTACAATTTCATCCTCTATACCCCCCTTCTCGGCACCTCCTCCAAACCGAGCCTTCTGTGGGAGACAGATGGGGTGTCTGCAATGGAAAAGGCTCTGGGCTCTACGCCGCCTTGGGTGGGCAGCCCCCCTCCTCATCTCCCCACTACTCCCTCTCCCTACCTAAGACACTCAGATTCACCCCGGGCAGCTTTGAGAGCTGCTGAGGATTCCAACTCTCTTCTCAGTCTCAGCCCCAGAAGCACAGGGCCAGAATGCCATCTTTCTCAGAGACCTAGACCCCAGCCCCTCTTCATGGAAGACCAGGGCAAAGGAAGAAGGGTTGGGGGATGGGAGAGCTCTATGTAAGGCGGCTAATGTGGAAAGGCAGGGAGAGACCCAGAGTCCTTCACTGAGGACTGGATGGCCGGAGTTTGGGGCCTGAGTTGACAGAGGAGCTAAGCCTAGGCAGTTCCTTTGTTCCAGAAGTCGGGGGTCCCTGGAGGGAGGCTCAGCTTAGGGAGGGGGGAAAGGGAGCTAATATTACAGAGCGCCAACTGTGAGCCAGGCACCATGCCAGTGCCTTTCCATACCTGTACTCACAGTTAGCAGGTGAAGAGTCAGGGCAAATAGGTGTCTTGCAAGCTCACAGCGTCTCTCAGCACAGTTGACCACCTCCTCCTCTGAGTCTGTGATGTCAGTGCCAATTATCCTACCACTCTGGCTGCTCTTTCTCTGTCTCCTTTGCAAGCTCATCCTCAACTCCTCAGACGCAGCCAAGTCCCCCGATTATATACTTTCATGTACTATATATCCTTCTTTCATTGCATTTAGCACAGTTATTTCATACTTATTGGTGCAGTCATTTGAATAATGATCCTATTTCCATCTCCAGATGGAAAGTTCTACAAGGACGGTGACTATCTGTGTCCATGCTCACCAGTGGCTCCCAGTGCCCAGCACAGTGCTTAGCATAAAGCAGCTCTTTAGTAAATATTTGTTGAATGAATGGAAAAAAAAAAAAAAGACAAAAAGCTTTCTGGCCTAAACTCAGCTTCCTAGCTACTCCCCCACCCAGAGCTGACTCTTCTGCAATGGGTAGAACAGGCAACAAGGTGCCTGGGAGGCCAGGTACCTCATTCTCCCTGGAAAAAGCTATCAGGACAGGCCAAGTCCTGGATATGGGGCCCTTGCCCTGCCGGAAACTGGCCCTGCCTATATGCTCTCCAGCTTCTCTAGACACTGAAAGAATTCAGTCCTAACAATGTCTCTGCATATTGGGGCCAGAAGTCACTCATGACCGAAGGGAGGAGTTCCACCAGGGAAGGGTGCTCTGCATAAAACCCCTCTTTTCTGCCTTAGCTGAGACTGTCAGACCATCAGCTCCCACCCCTGTCTTCTTCCCCTGGGCTTCAGGGAAGCGGATGGTTTGACCAAGTGGCAGGGATAAATGGTAAGAGCAGGACAGTCTGCTTGTTCTTGCAATGTCGGGGGTCAGGGCGGAGCTAGTGACGAGCCTCAGCCAGGTGATTGGAACAGAGGAGCACAGGATCCAGCAGCCTCAAGTCCTCTGGAGTTGAACTCCCTAGACCCTGGGAAGCAGGAGTGGCCAAAATGGCCTCTAGGAGTGGCCAGCTTTCAGTCCAGGGCTTTATCTGACCTCTGTGCTGCCCCTGCCATCTGACCTCAAATAATATTCCTGAGTCTGCAGAAAGTTAGAGTTACCAAGCCCAGCAACCCTTTGTTCTCCCACGCCACTCCTCATTCTAGCCAATCACCTAGCCCAGAGCATCTCTCCCACCCAACTCAGGACCAATACCCAGTCCCCATGGCAGCCTCTCACCCAGCCCCCTTATCCTGACCTGCCCCTCAGCACCGGGCACCCGGGGTCATGGATCTGGAAGCCATTCTAGGCAGTGCTGCTCTCTGACCCTACCTGTTCTCTGGGCTCTTAATGAAGTAGGACAACTCAGGCTATGGGCCAAGTCCTTGTGTCCTCATCAAAAGCAACATCTGTCCCCTCCAAGAAGATAATCCTGTGGACGGGGTGGGGGGGGCGGTGAGACAGGCACAGGGTAGGAACCCCCATCCTGCCTGGGCCCTCACCCCAGATTCCACCGCAGGCACAGATTGAGAATGAGGGCCAACACAGCTGCAGAGGCCTACACTCATGCTTACTCTGCCCGGGCCTTCATGCCTTTGAGCCTCTGAACGCAAGAGCCCCTCCTTGACTCACCCAGCTACCTGGGCTGCTGCTGCTGCCAAGCCAGCCTTCTTTTATTCATGCGTTGTTTTATTGCTGGCAAATGCTGCTGCTTGCCGCTGTTGGAGGCGTTCCTGCCAAATCCATCCCAACATCTTGGCCTGGCATCAGGGCGGCATGCTAATGTGGAAATTTAAAGAGCCGCTCAGCTTTAAATCGGAATTTTAAATGAGCAGCAGTGCTCCAGAGGGACCCAGGCAAAATCGAACAGTATCTGATCCACCCTTCCTACCCCCACTCCCATAGCATCACCTCACTTCCTCCCACCTCTCCCCTTCACCTGGACTCTAGATTAGAGAGTGTCACTGGACACACGAGTGGAAGAAGGAATCGGTATGAGGTGGAGTCATCTAGGCCAGTAAGGAGCTGGAAACTTCCCTCCCCCTGACCAGGACTGGGAAGGGATTCACTACTTGCTGTCATGGGCAAATGGAAGCAGAGAACCTCTACACAAGGGAACAGGGCTCGGGACGGTGAGACTGACATTCCTACCTCATGTCCCATTTTACCCAAAACCAAGAAGTGAAGCCCTAGAGCAGAGCAGAGAGAAGGTGGCATTCCATGAAGACACTCACATGCCATGTACACTTGTGCACCCTGGGATATGTACGCACAGCTAGGCATGCAGGTCGGAATGCTTCCTGAGTCTCCCTGTGGCACCTGTACACACACCTTGTATATCACCTAGCACCTACACACGTACCTTGTACATTATGCATCTGAGGAGAAAAATTATTCACATGCGCAAGGAGTCCTTCTTCCCATATCCAGTCCATTGTTCTAACCAGGGCAAGCTGGCTTTTGCAAGTTGCTAGCCAGAGCTGCGGCTCAGGTTTTTCCAAGAATCCCAGGGCACTAACATTCCCCTGGCAGCTACCTTGAGTCTGCTGTAGCGGTGGCACTGGTGACGCAGCCCCACAGCAACTCTGCCAGGACGGGGTGGGGGCACCTGAGCCCATCCGCTGTATCTGTCATGGCTGCAACGTGGCGCCTGCTCTGGTCACCACCGGGTGACAGACTCGGAGATCTCACCTCTCTCAGAGATCTGAGAGAGGTTCTAGGCATAGCCTTGGTTTCAGAGGGAAGAGGGGACAGATGGGAAGTGAGGGGACAGAATCTGCGCCTCTCTGTGGCTCCCTTTCCTGCTGACCTGTCTCCCGCCATTATCAGAAAGCCTTTATGAGTGCCTACCCTCAGGGAGACACTGCTTAGTTCACACAGTGCCTCGTGATATTCTGCACTGGGTTGATGACAGCCCCAGAATCTGGATGTGCTGTCTCCACTGGAGGATCCACAGGAACTCACACAGTAACCTCAACCTTATCCACGTTAGGCCGCCAGGCCAAGGGATGCTCCCTGACCTTCTCCAAGATCCCCCTCCCTCAAAGACGGAGCCAGCTCCTCTGTGGGCTGGTGTGGCTGCCAGCCAAGAGGCTTGGGGCAGGCCTGGGGCATGCAGCTGGCACCTGCCTACCAGATCCCCAAGGAGCACCTTCTTCCTCACTCCACAGCTCCAGTTAGATGGCCCCTGGGCTACAGGGAGTCAAAGCTCACCATTCCCCATTCTCAGAGAAAAACTCAAGCTGAAAAAACCCATCACCTCCCTTTCTACTGCAACATGCTCCAAGATCCTCCACCCAGGCCGAAGATACTAAAGACACACCAGGTCCTGCCTTTTTCCAGGCAGGACCAAGCACTTAATACAGGGGGACTTGAGGGCCTGGACTGGAATTATGGGAGAAATTACTAAGGTTCAAGAGATGGTTGAGGATGAAGAACTCAATAGGAGTGAGATGGGACAGGGGGACATGAAGCGAAGGGGCTGAGTGAATCTGCATCTCTCATCTAATTAGCAACATGTAAATAACATGCAAATAACCCCCTCTTTGTTTAGAGACCAGAGTCTGCTTTTTCGGAAGTGGCTATAGAGGGACCACCAGAAAGTGTCTCTGAGGCCCTCAGACAGGGGACACCCAGGCTCAACAGAGGCCAGAGTGGGACTTCCCTGGTGGTCCAGTGGTTCGGACTCTGCTCTTCTACTACAGGGGGCATGGGTTCAATCCCTGTTTGGGGAAGTAGGATCCTGCATGCCATTAGGAGAGAGAGAGGCCAGAGTGTGGCCATCTTGTTCTAGATTATTTCCTGGATGGACTCACTCTTTGGGCTTCAGTTTCCTTACATATGAAATGGCAGGGCTGCACTGGATAATCTCTAAGGCTTCTGTCCACTACCGACAGTCTGGGGTCCTCTGATTGCTGCCCAGTGCCAGTCCAGGGCAGAGGGGCTGATTCCATTCAGGGGTAGAAGCTACTTGGCTCTCTTGCCCCTGCCGCCCATCTCAGCAATTCTGTCATGCCACCCCCACATCCCCACATGCCAGCCACTCCATGCGCGGGCAGTCTCCTGACGGCAATGTTTTCTCTTACTCCATGCCTTTACCCACCCCGCTTCCTCTATCTGTATGCCTTCCTGCTTTAGCCCTTCACCTGGGTAACTTCTCCCGCTGCAACAGGCTTGCCTACCTGACTCTTCCACCCTCTGGGCATCCCTATGCACTGTGTACTTCTCCCATTTCCCGATAGACTGTGACTCCTAGAGGGCAGGTACTGGGTTTTGTTCAAGAAGGAATCTCCAATGCAAGTGTATTGGTTTCCCCAGACTACTGTAACAAATTCCCACAACCTTGGTGACTTAAAAGAGAAATGCATTTGCTTACATTTCTGGAGGCCAGTGGTTCAACACCAGTTCCACTGGGCCAAAATCAAGGTGGGAGCTGGACTGAGCTCTCTCTGTAGGCTCTCAGGGAGATTCTGTTCTTTCAGCTTCCAGAGGCTGCTGGCCTTCCTTTAGTTGTGGGTGCATCACTCCAATTTCTGCCTCTGTCTCACATCGTCTTCTGTTCTTCTCTGTGTGTGTCATCTCCCCTGCCTCTCTCTTATAATGACACTGTGGCATTAGTGCCCACCCACATGATCCAGGATACTCTATTTCAAGTTTCTTAGCTTAATCACAGTTGCAAAAGACCCTTTTTCCAGATAAGGTAAGGTTCACAGTCACAGGTTTGAGGGATTAGGATGTGGACACATCTTTAGACTACCAAAATAAGCAAAGATGGCTTTAAATGTGCCATTTGATGAGCACTTGCCATGTGCCAGACACCAGATAGACATTTTTCTCACTGCATTTAAGTCTCATGGTGAAGGTACTGTGACAGGTAGATAGTAATGCCTCTACTCCACAGATAAGGAAACTGTATAAGGCTCAGACAGAGGGAGTCCTCTGGCCAAACTCACATAGCTGATGACTGGACAGAGCAGGATCTAAAACCACAGGGCCTTGGACTTCTTCCCTGGTGGCCCAGTGGTTAAGAATCAGCCTGCCAGTGCAGGGGACGTAAGTTCGATCCCTGGTGTTGCCGCTGCACCACAACTACTGAGCCTGCGCTCTAGACCCCATGTGGCATAACTACTGAAGCGTGTGCATCTGGAGCCCATGCTCCGCAACAAGAGAAGCCACCACAGTGAGCAGCCTGGGCACCACAACCAGAGAAAGTCCACATGCAGCAACAAAAACCCAGCACAGCCAAAAAGAAAATAAATTATTAATAGTTAATAATTTTTAAAAAACAGATGAGCTTGGCTCCAAAGACAGCATGATTTTTGCCTCACCAACAGCTTTAGAGCCTACCTCCAGCCTGGCACAAACTTCTTACCTGAATGGATGTGCAGAAAGAGAAAGATAGGTGGGCAAGAGACAGGAAGATGAGGCCCAGCCTTCCTAATGATATTGACTCAGGTTTTCTTTTGCCAAAGATCCTTTACCTCCTCTTTAATCCTCCCCCATCACCCTTGACCCCTTGTTTCAGAAGCCTGGAATCTCCCCCAATTTGTAGCCCCCTGCCAACTACTGCTGCCCAGAGGGGTGGCACAATGCCTGGACTTCAGGCAGGAGATATCAAATCACAGAACCAGAGGGACATCTGGAGGTCACTGCTTCTAGCCCTCTGCCCACACACGGTCTACCCATGAGGACAGGGTGGTCAGGGTAGTGGGAAGCAGAAGGGAGAAGTAGCCATCTGTTATTTCAGGTACCCATTCTCCTCGCTTCTTACACGACTTGTGTGGGGAAGTCCTCACTCAAGCTAACTTGATGTAAAGAAAACTGGCCAGGGTAAGATGTCCTGTAAATCAGTCCTACTGCTTGTCCAAAACATAAAATGAGATTTTTACTAAGTCCCTTCACCTCTCTGAGCCTCTAATTCTTCATCTTTAAAATGGGATCGATAAGGATAATCATACTATCTCACAGAGCTGGTAGGGGTGGGAAATAACAGGAAAGCACTAACCCATAGCTTGGAGCAAGGCAGGTGCTGTGAGAATATATTGTAACAGCCCCTCAGCCCTCCAGCGAAGCCCTTCATCCTGGGTAACACAAGGCTTTGCTCTCCTCAGCCAGTCTGGTCTGCCTTGCGCGCTAGACTGTGAACTCCTCTTGGCAGAACCTCGTTCAATTTTTAATCACTGCCCATTCCCCTCCCCAGTGTCTAGCCCGTGCTTGGGCGCATAGGCTCGATTTAAATTTAAAAAACAAACGAGTGAGGGTATGAGTCGGACCCCCAAATTCCGAGAGGCACAGAGCTTGACTTCCATCAGCAAGGGCACGACCCTTTCCCCTGGGATCCAGAAGGCGGAGGCGGAGGCGGCGGCGGCGGCGAGGAAAGAGGCACTGCAGCTTTAAGATTTCTCTTGGGCGTCCCGGTTGCCAAGGCGCGGTTGCCAGGGGCCTGCGCAGGGCTGCGTCCGGCCTCCGCGCGCCGACTCCCGGCTTTCGTCTTCTTCGCCGCCACCGCCGCGGCTGCCGCCGCCGCCGCCGCCGGGCCGCGCAGGACTCGGCTCCTCCGAACCGTCTGGCGGACTTGGCACCGGCCCCGGCTCTTCAGTGCCCCCGCGGTGCGTGGCAGGCTGCGGCTTCATTATCCTGATTGATTCCTCCTGCTCTCCGACACCGTGGGGGCCCCGGCCAAGGAAGGGGGGCCGAGGCGGCATCTGCGGGCCCCTTCCCCGGCCTTTGCCCCCAGACGCTCCTCGGGCTGCCGGTTCCTCGGTGCTCTGCTGCGACAGGCCAGGCAGGGCGGGGAGGGAGAGCCGGCCGGCCTTTACCCCCTGGTGCGCGGGGAGGGCGAGGAGCGGAGCTGAGTCCGGCTCTGTACTCCCGCCCAAGGATCCAAGATGCCCTCTTTGGGCAACGAACAACGCCGAGCCGGCCTCCCGGCCTACCCTCAGCAAAGGTTTTGCCCCTTCCCCAGGAGGGTACAGATGGTTTGGGTGGGGAGGGAGCACAGTGATGGACTGGGAGATTCGGTAGAACAAACCTTGGCAAAATGGCAAAGGTGACATCTTCGAGGAGCACTGATCCATGGGCCAAGACAGGGTGGCCCATGCCTTATCAGATATTTCCCTGGGTGCCTTACCTACTGTTCTTAGGGGAAGTGGGAACAGGGTCCGCACAAACCACACGGGACACTCAAGGATCTGAGCTCAAAGGAAGGCCAGGGGCCTCTAGAGAACCTGTTTCCACATCTAGCAGGGGGTGGTCTGGCTGTGAAATCTTCGCCCCCAGGAAACCGAGTGCTGAGGTGAGGCCTCAGTGGAAAGAGCATCTGGGGGCCAGACTTGAGACTAGAGGGTCTTCTTCGTTCAGCTACTTGGTTTGTGACTTGGGCAAGTCGCTTTACCTTTCTTAGCCTTTGTTTATTCATCTGTCCAGTGGGGTTAAGACTTCCCTGACAGTAGTCGATGGCTGAATGGGATAATATGTTGATGGCCAGACCGTACTTAAATTCTCTGGCAAGAAAGAGAAAAGGAGATGAAGGACTGGTTTCCCATCCCTGCTGCTGTGTTGGGTGGATACCTGCTCTCTCCTTGAAGGAGGTAAGTTTCCCTTGAACCCGTGTCTCTTACATCCCCTGCATTGGCAGGCAGGTTCTTTACCACTAGCACCACCTCATATGCTTAAATCCCTTTTTAATTGCAAGAATACCTGGAACATGCCAACCAGAGCTACTTCCTTGTCAGGGTAGAGGGGCAAAACTTCTCTCCACCTCACTGGCATGGCATGGACTTAATTTCTTTCTCTCTCTTTACATTTACCAGTCTGTTAAAAAGAATGGCAGAAAGCAAATGAAGAGGTACACAGGGCAAGGTCCAGAAGGGTCCCTGTGGAACTAGGGGGCACCACCTTCCCAGCACATGGATGCATTCATCAGCCCAGAAGCTTGTCAGATCTTACTGCTGAGGAGCTTAAACCAGTGTAGACTTAATTTCTAAATTCACACCAGGCTCGCCACGCTTCTCTGAGTGGGGCCTCTTTCCTGCAAACCATGACAGTCTCCCTCTAGTGCCTGGGCCCTGTCCTATCCAAGGGCCCAAACTGGAATATCTCTTACGCAAGAACTTATACTCCAACCTTTAGCTTTCCTCAGCCCTGGGAAAGAGGAAGCTGGTGAAGGATTGGAGGCCAGTTTTTCCAGACCTGTGGCAGTCTCATTTGTGAACCTGACCTGAGCCACTCTAGCAAGGCAGTGTCTATCTCTGGGGGTGTTTTCTTATCGGTGAGTTCATTAATTTATTCTTCCAGTTCATATGTCTTGGGTGACCACACTGCGGCACCCAGCAGGTGGGAGTGTGGGAGTAACACAGACTGGGTGGGAAGAGCTCTACTCTGAAGCCACTGATCTGGGGGGAAGACAGACAGACACACACGTCAGCCTCTCCAGTACAAAGGTAGTTACTTCAAGTTTATAGAACAGTCCACAGTGTCATGATGCTTCCCCCATCCTTCCCAAACACAGCCGATTCTTGCCCTGGACTCTTCAGCCAAAGGCTGTTTTCCTTCCTTCAAAGGAAAAGTCAGATCCTGAAATTTGAGCCTGGGGCTTTTATTTATTTTGTTTTATTGGAATAATCCTATTTCTATAACAATCATGTATTACTTTCATATTCAAGGTAAAAACACAGTCAAAAACATTCCCAGTTTGGGGGAAAAAAAAGATGTCAGGGAGGATTTTTTTCCCCTCTGGTGACCAGAGGCAGGTCAGCACATGTATTAAGGCATGCCAGGCTGCCCAGGGCCTTGATCAGTGTGGCCCTGTGAGCTGCTGCCTCAGTCTACCTACTGACTGGCTGCCCACCTGCCCCTGGCTGGCCCGCTCCATCCTCGGTGCTTATAGGCCTGGGCTTCACTTTCTATTAATACAAACCACGTGGGACCCTTGCTGTGGCGTCCTCGTCGTCGTCTCTAGGCAGAAGAGGGAGCCACAGCCGCCTAGTGGCTGCCAGGGAGGCTGGCAGGAAGGGGCATCTCCACCAGGCGTCTCCTGGGAAACAGCAAGTTCCCCAGAGAAGGGACATTTGGAAATAAAATTCTGCCTCTGTGTGTTTATGTGTGTTGGGGTGGGAGAGGGAGTTAAGGAACCCCCCACCCAGCCTCCTCTGCCCTCCAGTCTTCAGGGAAAGCCTCCCTCAGCCCCTGTCCTCACTAACTCCCAAAGCCCCAACCCACTCCCCAGAAACAGTGTAGGTTCTGCTGGACAAGTGACCCAGAAAATGTCCCTTCAGACTTGTGATGTGGGTGGGGAAGAGCGGTGGACTGAGAGCCAGAGGCCCGCATCCTCAGCTGCCTGCCTCACCCTGTGGCCCTGGCCAGTTGTACCCCTTTCTGATTCCTGGGTTCCTCCTCTGTAGAATGAGGGCACTGGATGAGATTTCCGGTCCTTCTTGGTCCCTACCTTGGAGCTCCTCCACAGAGCCCAAGAACACGTGCGGGCATTCTAGGCCATTCCTTCCTGTCTTTGGAGCAGGTACCTGACAGGAGCTAATGAGTCCTTGTGTGACCTTCACTGTCACGGCATCCTGTGCCCTTATCTGCACATTTATTTATTCTGATATTTGTGGGTGTGTAACAGGAGTGAAGTCTACACTGAGAGGGTCTAGCAACAGCCCAGATTCCACAAGAGAGGCATCTCAGCACCCCCAGGCTGTCCTGCACCAGGGAGCATCAGCATGCTGTGTTCCTTCCATGATTACCCCTTGACATGGAGGGGCCTGGAAGCTTCTCTTCCCACAGTGCCCCAAGTCAGCCAAAGGGAGAAGCCATGTACCCCTTGGGGAACAGAGGTGGTGGCATATCCTGCCCCCCTCCCCTCTCTCGCACCCACCTGGCTCCCTTTGCCTTCCCTTGCTCTTGAGGGACCAAGCCCCCCTCCTGACCCAATCTACCCCCGCCCCAATAAATATGGGGTGTCCAGATCAGGGACATCCTTGGAGGAGCCCTTGGGAGTCCACAGGCAGAGGTCAGAAATGCCTTAGCAGAAGCAAGTGGCTCTCTCCCAGCTGAGGAGTGCCCCCCCTCCTGGTCTCACTTCCCAGAGAGCCCCTTCCTCAAGAGACCTTACCTTCCTGGCAGGGAGGGGATGGCTAAGAGAGCTCTCCGTGCAAGCCTCAACCCCAGCAACTTTTGGAGGAGACAAAGGAGCTCAGGAAGGAAGAGGGCTAGGAGTCCTGCAGAGACCTGGGGGCCCATTTGGGTGTCCTCTTAGGAGGAGATACTGACTGGCCCTCATGACCTGACCTGACATCGTGTCTTCCCAGC
The DNA here is from genome assembly GCF_019923935.1 of Bubalus bubalis. Taxonomy (NCBI): domain Eukaryota; kingdom Metazoa; phylum Chordata; class Mammalia; order Artiodactyla; family Bovidae; genus Bubalus; species Bubalus bubalis. Next base: position 23,118,659 of record NC_059159.1, on the reverse strand, counting down.
CCCGTGTCTGCCTGAAGGAGGGGCCAGGGAGCTGGAGGTGGGAGAGAAGGATGGGGCTGGGGATGGGGAAGGGAGGAGGGGAAGCAGAAGTGAACTGAATTCTGACTTTCGGCTTTATTGGGAACCTACTGTGTGCCAGGCGATGGGCTCTGTCCCTGTTTTACCTGGATTGTCTCATCCAGTCCCCACCCAAGCCCTGTGTCAGTGTTATTATCCTGCTCTGACAGAGAAGGAAACTGAGACTCAGAGGCATTATGTAACTTGCCCAAGGTCACACAGCTCATCAGCAGTGAAGCCAGGATCCTAGCCCAGGTCTGTCGGCCTCCAGTGGGTTCTCCCTGCTGCCAGAAAGTCCTCCTCCTGGAAAAGCAGGTCTGGGGTTGGGGTTTTCAGTCACAGCATATCAGGATCCCCAGAGGCAAATCTATTGTCATCTGCCTCCTCCTCCTCACCCATCTGCCAGGCAAGTCGCAGGTGAGCCCCCTGCCACGGCCCCTGCCCCAGCCCCAGGTGCTTGCTCAGCTCTGCCTGGCTCCCTGCCTCTCCCTGGTGCCCCCAAGGTGGCTCTGAGGTCACCCCACACCCCAGTGCTTTCCATTCCGTGTTTCCAGATCTCAGGACACACAGGAAAATGCAGGCAGATAGAGGAGGTCACTTGAAGGTTAGAAGCTGGGGTTCTGGTCTTGGGCAAAAGATTGGGGGCCTGCTTATCTCCTTTGATTCAAATGAACCCTTTCCCCAACTCCCACCCTTCACCCCCAGAGACACCCAGAGCTTTGCTTAGTTAATGAAATACAAAGGAAGGAATCGGGGGTGGGGGCGGCTGGAGAGCACTGGAAAGCGAGGGAGAGAGGAAAAGTTGGGTCTTTTCCAAAGAGTTAATGTTCCACAGTATGATCGATTAGGTGTCAGATGTAATTTCAAACCAATACAAGATGAATGGCATAATTTTCCCTCTCTCATTTTAGACAGAATTAAGAATCCATTAGCTAACACAAATTTTTGGCAAGTTTAATAGGAGCTCAAATCTACATTCGGAGGAAACGCTCCCCAAAGCCTATTTCAAGCTTTAGCTCCTGAGGCCCATGGCCTCCCATGTCCTCCGACCCTCACAGACCCTCTGTTGTCTGTCCCCACGAGCAGTCCCCCTCTCCCTTCTCCCTGTCCCCACTACGGGCCCTCCCCAGCCCAGCCCACGATTAACTGGCCTGACCCCTCTCACAAAGGCTGGGCCTGCCCACCATTGTCTTCCGGTGGCAGTGGGTTGGGGGGAAGGGGTGGAGGGGCTGGCAGTGGGCCCAGGTTGTTGAATTGGCCCCAGGCTTCAGACAGACCCTAGGGAGAGAGGTGAAATGGGGCTTTGGGGCCTTTTGACTCAGCTACTCCTCAGTTTCACCCCTAGAAAAGTTCTTGTTTTTATCCTAGACAAAGCATTATCCCATTCCTAACGGGGATTCCAACCTATTCTTCCTCAAGATCTCTCACATTTACTTATGTTGACCCACACTGTAAACCCGAGAGATGGGAAGAATAGCTATCACCCCATTTTAGAGATGAGGAAATTAAGGCTCAGAGGTGGGAGAAGGAGGGGTTGATTGGAGTCTGCTGGGTACAAGAGTAGATCTTGACTCTGCTGCTTTCTCACTTACTTGGGCCCCAAGGCATTTACCTCCGGGTCTCAATTTCCTCATCTGTAAAATGGGAAGAATATTAGTACCCAGCTCAGAATTACCCTAAGGGACAAACGAGAAAGTTCTCGATGAAGGAGAACCTTCGTGACTGTCCATCCAGGTGGAGGTGCCAAATGTCTGCTCTGTACCAGCCTATGATTCATTTCTTCCCTTTATCCTGTGAGCTCACAGTCTAGTGAGGGAGACCCACATGTAGACCAAGCCTTGCCCCGAAAAGCAAGAGAGGCTAGAATGATAATTATGACAACTTACCCCTACTGGGCACTTACTCTTTGGCACATGTGGAAGCAAATTCTTTATACATAGTAACTCCTTTGCTCCTCTCATCACCCCACTTTTCAGATCAGGAAACTGAGGCCCAGACAGGTAAAGTAAGTTGCCTGAGGTCTCCCAGCTGAGAAGTGACAGAACTAGAATTCCAACCCCAGGCAACCTGCTCCTGGAGTATGTGATTCTAAACCTTTTGCTGAGCAGAGGTCAGGCCTCAGATGGTGAAGCACCAGAATATGACTCAGCCTGCTCAGCGGCCTGGATAGCCTTCGCAGAGGGCAGTAGGCTTGAATGAGGTCTTATCTGATGACTAGGAGTTTACCAGGAAGGTGAGAAGAGAAAGAGCATTCAAGACAGCATGAACATCATGGACAAAGGCGCTGAAAGAAGCCTCCGCCTGGGGGATGGTAGCGCAATTGCCAACCAAAACGTGGGGTTCATGGGGAGGATGGGGAGAAGCAAGGCTGGACAGGCAGACCAGCTGCTTCATCATGACAATCCTGCTTTATAAACTGGAAGTCTTTCCTATTGTCTAACTGGTTTAGACAGCCTTGTGTGCCATTCTTAGGAGTTACGACTTTTTCACATTGTTATAATAGGTCAAGTTAGCATCGTCCATGAGTCAAACACTTTATACCTATTGCCTTGTTTCTTCATTCAAGCCGGTCCTGTTATTTTATGTTTAAGATGAGTAGACTGAGGCTCAGGGTTATTAAAAATAACTTGCCCAAGAGACACAGATAGAAAGCAACAGAGCTGAGCAGCAAACCTAGTTCTGGACTTCCCTGGTGATCTAGCAGTTAGGACTCCACGCTTCCTATACAGGGGATGTGGGTTTGATCCCTGGTCAGAGAGGTAAGATCCCACCTGCCACAGGGCAACTGAGCCTGCACACTGTAGCTAGAGGAAGCCTGCATGCCACAAGGAAGACCTAGCATAGCCAAAAACGAACAAATAAACAACCCCCAGCCCCTAGGTCTGGCCCCAGAGATCACGCTCTTAATCCACTATGCTTCCTGTGTGCTGGTAGGCAGTGGGGAACTTGAGAGGAATTTTCAGAAGGGATTGATGGGTTTGGATTGAGTTTTAGAAAAAGGATTCTGGCAGGGTGTAGAGACTGGATTAGAACAGAGTGAGACTAGAGGCAGAGAAGCCAGTAAGGAAATCATTGCTCTGGTCTAAATGGACAACGAAGTTGGGAAAGGGAAGGCCTTCCCTCATCGATGAGGAGAAGATAAGGGCCTCTTGGAGCCTAAGTAATAATTATAATAATTAAGTGCCTACTCTGTGCCAGGAACTTCCCATGAGCCATCTCCAACTCATATAATGCTGTGGCTGTGGAGCAAATACTGTTAGTCCCATTTTACAGATGAGAAAGCTGAGGCTCAGGGAGGTTGACCAACTTCTCTGGACAATACAGCTATGATCTGGAAGAGCTAGGACTGGCCTGAAGCCCTAGCCTTTCGCCCCACCTCACTCCCAGAAGGTGGTTGGGCCACATGTCAGAAGTCATCTCTTCCCTTTTGACGTGTCTTACTGTTCCCTGGGATACATAGGGGGCTGGCCCTCTGTTTTATTTCAGCAAGTGGCCTGGAGCTGAGGGATGTGGAAAAGGGGATGAGGAGGAGTAGAAAAGAGACACTGGAGAGGGATGAGCCCTGGCACTCTGAGGGGAGAGCTGGCAGCCATTCTTACCTGTAACTGGCCATTCAGGAAGATGTACAAGAAGGTGTACTGGGAGATGAGTGCATTTAATTCTCTTAGGCCTTAAGTGGGAAAGAGGCTTCATGCCTTTACTTCATTTCCTAACTTTTGGGAAGTCCTTTCTGCTGTCTAACTCCCATCTCTCCTAATGGGGTCACTGTTGTTCTTCAGTCACTCAGTCATGTCTGAGTCTTTGCGACCCCATGGACTGCAGCACGCCAGGCTTCTCTGTCCTTCACTCTCTCCCAGAGAGTGCTCATGTCCACTGAGTCAATGATGCCATCCAACCATCTCATCCTCTGTCACCCCCTTCTCCTCCTGCTGTCAGTCTTTCCCAGCAGCAGGGTCGTTTCCAATGAGTCAGAGTAGAGTGGGCCTCTTGAATAACCCGTTGCCAGTTTCAGAGAAGAGGCCCTGCACCCAGCCATGAGAACATACCTCATCATCTCCTCTTGGGGTGGGAGTCAGGGGATGGAGGGGGTTCTACCTATGTACATTCACGTCACTGCATCCCCAGAGGCGGGGTGGAAGTGACTAGGCTCCCAGGGTATCCCACTGAAAGGAAGAAATGACCAGGCCACCTGGTGCAGTCCCTCCTCCTCAAAGAGGAGGAGTAGCAATGTCTGATGAGGGAGAATTAAAAAAGAAGGAGAGACCTGCTGGGGCAACAGCCTAAAAAACAGACCCAGGGCTCCTGCCTTGAAGGGAGGAGGATCTCTGCATTTGGGTAAAAATTTAGCAAAATTCATGGGCATCATAGCCAAGTGCATATAAAAGAAGCCATATCTCTGCCTGGGCTAGAAATCACAGGAGCAGGGAACTCCTGGGTCAGCCCAGGGTCACCCTAAGGAAGAGAACTTTGGGAGGGAGCTGGAGAGAATACTTAAGAGAAAATGGCAGGACTTCCCTGGTGGTCCAGTGTGTAAGACCACACTCCCAATGCAGGGGGACCAGGTTCCATCGCTGCTCAGGGAACTAGATCCCCCAAGCATGGTGCAACTAAGAGGCCATCATGCTACAACGAAGCTCCCGTGAGCTGCAACGAAGACCAGTGTGGCTGAATAAATAATAATAATAGAGAGAGAATGACTTCAAGGGGGAGAACTCTGACTTTGGAAGCAAACGGGCTCCAGTTAGAAACCAGTCCTACACCTTCAGAGGCAGAAGTACCTGGAGCGGGTGCGCTCATTTATCCAATAGATTTCACTCATATCCTGCCACAGGTGAGATACTTTCTGGAGCTCTGGGATATTTCAGACAAAGATCCGTGGCTTCAGGGAACTTACATTCTGGCTAAGGAGACAGGCATAATATATTAGTAAATATTTATGTTAATATTGCTGTTGTTCAGTCCCTAAGTCATGTCTGACTCTTTGCGACTCCATGGACTGCAGCATGCCAGGCTTCCCTGTCCTTCACCATCTCCTGTAATTTGCTCAAACTCATGTCTATTGAGTCAATGATGCCATCCAACCATCTCATCCTGTGTCGCCCCCTTTTTCTCCTGCCCTCAGTCTTTGCCAACATCAGGGTCTTTTCCAATGAGTCAGCTCTTTGCATCTGGTAGCCAAAGTATTGGAGCCTCAGCTTCAGTATCAGTCCTTCCAATGAATATTAAGAATTTATTTCCTTTAGGATTGACTGATGTGATCTCCTTGCTGTCCAAGGGAGTCTCAAGAGTCTTCTCTAGCATCACAATTTGAAAGCATCAGTTCTTCGGCACTCAGCCTTGTTTATGGTCCAACTCTCACATCCATACATGACTACAGGAAAAATCATAGCTTTGACTATACAGACCTTTGTAGGCAATGTGATGTCTCTGCTTTTTAATACACTAAGTTTGGCATAGTTTTCTGCCAAGGAGCAAGTGTCTTTTAATTTCATGGCTGCAGTCACCATCCACAGTGATTTTGGATCCTAAGAAAATAAAATCTGTCACTGTTTCCACTTTTTCCTCATCTTTGCCATGAAGTTATGGGACTGGATGCCATGATCTTCATTTTTTTTAATGTTGAGTTTTAAGCCAGCTTTTTTACTCTCCTCTTTCACCCTCATCAAGAGGCTCTTTAGTTCCTCCTTCCTTTCAGCCATTAGAGTGGTATCATCTGCATATCTGTGGTTGTTGATATTTCTCCTGGCAATCTTGATTGCAGTTTGGGATTCATCCAGCCCGGCATTTTGCATGATGTACTCTGCATAGAAGTTAAATAATCAGGGTAACAATATACAGCCTTGATGTACTCCTTTCCCAATTTCGAACTAGTCTGTTGTTCAAAATCCATGTCCGGTTCTAACTATTGCTTCTTGACCTGCATACCGGTTTCTCAGGAGACAGGTAAGGTGGTCTGGTATTCTGATCTCTTCAAGAATTTTCCACAGTTTGTTGTGATCCACACAGTCAAAGGCTTTAACGTAGTCAAGGAAGCAGAAGTAGATGTTTTCCTGGAATTTCCCTGCTTTGTCTATAATCCAACGGGGTTTGGCAATTTCATCTCTGGTTCCTCTGCATTTTCTAAATCCAGCTTGTACATCTGGAAGTTCTTGGTTCACATAACTGCTGAAGCCTACCTTGAAGGATTTTGATCATTACCTTGCCACATGTGAAATGAGTGCAGTTGTACAGTAGTTTGAACATTCTTTGGCATTGCCTTTCTTTAGGATCAGAATAAAAACTGACATTTTCCAGTCCTGTGGCCAGTTCTGAGTTTTCCAAATTTGCTGACATATTGAGTGCAGGACTTTAACAGCATCATCTTGTAGATTTGAAATAGCTCAGCTGGAGTTCCATCACCTCCACTGGCTTTGTTCATAGTAATGCTTCCTAAGATCCAGTTGACTTCACACTCCAGGATGTCTGGCTCTAAGTGAGTGACTACCCCATCATGATTATCCAGGTCATTAAGCCCTTTTTAGTATAGTTCTATGTATTCTTGCCATCTCTTCTTAATGTCTTCTGCTTCTGTTAGGTTCTTGCCATTTCTGTCCTTTATTGTGCCCATCTTTGCATGAAATGTTCCACTGGTATCTCCTATTTTCTTGAAGAGATCTCTAGACTTTCCCATTCTATTGTTTTTCTCTATTTCTTTGCATCGTTCACTTGTCTTTCTTTTCTTTCCTTGGTTTCTCTGGAACTCTGCATTCAGTTGGGTATATCTTTTCCTTTCTCCTTTGCCTTTTGCTCCTCTTCTTTTCTCAGCTATTTGTAAGGCCTCCTAAGAAAACCACTTGCCTTCTTGCATTTCTTTTTCTTTGGGATGGTTTTGGTCACTGCCTCCTGAACAATGTCACAAAACTCCATCCATAGTTCTTCAGGCACTCTACCAGATCTAATCCCTTGAATCTATTTGTCACCTCCACTGCATAATCATAAAGGATTTGATTTAGGTCATACATGAAAGGGCTAATGGTTTTCATTACTTTCTTCAATTTAAGCCTGAATTTTGCATTAAGGAGCTCATGATCTGAGCCACAGTCAGCTCCTGGTCTTGTTTTTGCTGACTGTATATAGCTTCTCCATCTTCAGCTGCAAAGAATGTAATCAATCTGATTTTGGTAAAGACCATCTGATGATATCCATGTGTAGAGTCATCTCTTGTGTTGTTGGAAGAGAGTGTTTTTGCTATGACCAGTGTGTTCTCTTGGCAATATTCTGTTAGCCTTTGCCCTGCTTCATTTTGTACTCCAAGGCCAAAGTTGCCTGTTATTCCATGTATCTCTTGACTTCCTACTTTTGCATTCCAATCCCCTATGATGAAAAGGACATCTTTTTTGTGTGTTAGTTCTATAAGGTCTTGTAGGTCTGATTCATAGAACCATTCAGCTTCAGCTTCTTTGGCATTAGTGGTTGGGGCATAGACTTGAATTACTGTGATGCTGAATGGTTTGTCTTGGAAAAGAACCAAGATCATTCTATCATTTTTGAGATTGCACCCAAGTACTGCATTTTGGACTCTTGTTGACTATGAGGGCTACTTCTTTTCTTCTAAGGGATTCTTGCCCCAGCAGTAGATAAAATGGTCATCTGAATTAAATCTGCCCATTTCCATCCATTTTAGTTCACTGATTCCTAAGATGTCGATGTTCACTCTTGCCATCTTCTTCTTGACCACGTGCAATTTACCTTGATTCGTGGACCTCACATTCCAGGTTCCTATGCAATATTGTTCTTTACTGCATCAGACTTTATTTTCACCACCAGACATATCCGCAACTGAGCATCATTTCTACTTTGGCTCCGCCTCTTCTTTCTGGAGCTATTTCTCCACTCTTCCTCAGTAGCATATTGGTTACCCACCACCCGGGGCAGGAGGGCCTCATCTTCTGGTGTCATATCTTTTTGCCTTTGCATACTGTTGATGAGGTTCTCGAGGCAAGAATATTGGAGTGATTTGCCATTCTAATATTAATATTGCTGCTAAGCTGCTGCTAAGTTGCTTCAGTCATGTCCGACTCTGTGCAACCCCATAGATGGCAGCCCACCAGGCTCCCCTGTCCCTGGGATTCTCAAGGCAGGAACACTGGAGTGGGTTGCCATTTCCTTCTCCAATGCATGAAAGTGAAAAGTGAAAGTGAAGTCGCTCAGTCGTGTCTGACTCTTTGCGACCCCATGGACTGTAGCCTACCAGGCTCCTCTGTCCATGGGATTTTCCAGGCAAGAGTACTGGAGTGGGGTGCCATTGCCTTCTCCAATATTAATATTAGAAGATAGTAAATGCTATGGTTGGGGGTGAGGTCATGAAAAGGGGGTCTAGATTGAAGGGTAGGTCCCCCCAATGTGGGACTTCCCTTGTAGCTCACTTGATAAAGAATCTGCATGCAATGCAGGAGACCCAGGTTTGATCCCTGGGTTGGGAAGATGCCCTGGAGAAGGAAATGGCACCCCACTCCAGTATTCTTGCCTAGAGAATCCTATGGACAGAGGAGCCTGGTGGCTACAGTCCATGGGGTTGCAGTAGCTGGACACGACTGAGTGACTAAACCACCACCACCACCACCACCCATTTTTAGCTGCTCTTCATCTGTAAAATTGAGACGTCCATACCTATTCCTCAAGATAATTGTAAAGATTAAATAAAATAACATGCTTAATCCCAACTGGAAGCCACTAGCCACATGTGACTATTTAAACTTCAATGAATTAAAATTAAATAAAATTGATGGGACTTTCCTAGTGGTCCTGTGGTTAAGACTTCACCTCCCAGTGCAGGGGATGGGGGGTTCGATCCCTGGTCAGGGAGCTAAGATCCTACATGCCTCATGGGTAAAAAAACAAAACATAAAACCAAAGCAATATTGTAACACATTCAATAAAGACTTTAAAAAAATGGACCATAAAAAAATCTTTTAAAAAATTAGAAAAAAAAAGGTCTTTAGGTTTTTTTAAAAAATAAATAAATAAAATTAAATAAAATTTAATTCCTCAGTCACATTTAGCCACATTTAAAGTGGTTAACAATCTCATATAGCCTGGTGACTACCATATTGAACAGAACAAAGAGCGTTTCCTAACAAATGCTGGAGAGGGTTAGAGAAAAGGGTGTTGGTGGGAATGTAAATTGCTGTAACCACTATGGAAAACAGTATGGAGATTCCTTTAAAAACTAAAAATAGAGTTACCATTTGATCCAGCAATCCCACTCCTGGCCATAAATCCAGACTAAACAAAATTTGACAAGATACACGCACCCCTAGATTCATAGCGGCACCATTTACAATAGCCAACACATGGGGAAAAGCCTAAATATCCATCAGCAGATGAATGGATAAAGATGATGTGATACATGTATACAATGGAATACTACTCACCCATAAGAAAAAAAAAATGCCATTTGCAGCAACATGGATGGACCTAGAGATTATCATACTAAATGAGGTATAAGTCATAAAGAGAAAGACAAATATCATATGATGTCACTTATATGGGGAATCTAAAATATTATACAAATGAGGTATCTACAAAATGGATTCATAGACACTGAGAGCAGATTTGGTTGCCAACGGGGAAAGGGTTAGGGGCTGGCACCGGAGCTCGGGATTAGCAGGTGCAAACTATTATACATTGAATAGATAACCACCAAGGTCCTACCATATAGCACACGGAACTCTATTCAATATCCTGTGATAAACCATAACTGAGCAATCACTTTGCTATACAGAGAAATTAACACATAAGTATAAATCAACTATGCTTGAAATAAATTTTAAGAAAAAGAAATAGAGCATTTCCATCATTGCAGAAAGTTCTATCTGAAAGCACTTGTCCAAAGTTCTCAACTCAGGGCCTGTCCCAAGTTGTGTGCACTAACTGGAAGATTCATCCCTCTTGAGAGACTCAAGCAATGAAACTGACTATTCTCCCAATAGCCTGCCAAAGACCGTCCATTTGATGTTCTCCAGGATTGAGTCTGAAAACTGAGATGGGGAAGAGCCAGGGATTGGTCAGACAGAAAGAGAGGAGGAAGTTCCAATCTACAGTTTAGGGAGTTTGTGTTAATTGCCCAGAGGGTGGAGGTAACGGGAATACGTGTCTGAGGCAGGAAAGAAAAGGAGGCAAGGAAGAGGGAGGAGAAAGAGAAATCCAGGCACCAAGAGCTGGCCCCAGTGAGTCTTTTTTTTTTTGGATGAGCCTTCACTGCCAGCCCCTGAGAGAATGGATGACACTTTTGAAATCCCTGATCTCAACACCTGAATCATTGAGTTCATTCACTCATGCAACATTTGTTTACTGAGTGCTATGTACCTGGTCCTAGGTGCTGGGAGTGCTACTATAAATAAGGCCCCCACCCACTGGGACCTTGTGCATGGTGTGGAGTGGGGAAACTAGACAATGAACATAATAAATGTGGAACATATGTGGTACTTTAGGTGGCAATGCATCCTCAAGGAAAAGCAAAGCAAAGAAGGAAGAAAGGGAAAGGAAGTGTGATTCTGGATGTGCGGAGCTAGGAAAACTTTCTTAGAGAGGGTGATGTTTTATTTTGGTTGCCTAGGTGGGAAATAGGGAGTGACTGCTAATGGGTATAGGTTTCTTTAGGGAGTGGTGAAAATGTTCAAAATTGATTGTGGTCATGGTCACATAGCTCTGTTAATATACTAAAAAACTATTGACTTGCATACTTTTAAGTAAGTGAATCATACCTTCATAAAGCTGTTATTTTGTTTGTTCAGGATCTTAATTCTCAGACCAGACCAGCAGTGGAACTGGGGCACCCTCCAGTGAAAGCATGGAGTCCTAACCACAGGACCAACAGATTCCCTAAAGCTTCTTTTTTTGTTGTTGTTATTCTTTGAAACTATTGTAATATTGTACACAACTGTATTTCAATTAAAAAAAAATCACTCTGGCTGCTACACCAAAAATAGACTGAAGGAGACCAAGGACAGAAGCTGTACACATCCAGGACAGAGGGGATGGCAGCTTGGCCCAGGCTGGTAGCAGAGGGGAGATGAGAGGCGCTCAGATTCTGGATTTATTTTGAAGGCAGAGCAGACAGATTTGCTGTTGAATCAGATGGGGGTGTAAAAGGGCGTTGTCAAGGATGACTCCAGAGTTTGGGGTTTAGGAAACCAGAACAGGTGAGGAACTAGAGTCCGGGAAGGGAGAGGGGCTAGACCAAAGGCAGTACCAGGACTCTGAAAGGAGGCAATATTATGATCAGGTTCTAAGAACCTGGCCTTTTAATTTGGACAGTATCCCTACCGTGTTGCAGAGCCTCTCGCAGCATCAGTTTTCTCAGCCTGTCTTCAGGGAGCTGCAAAGATGGATTGGGACCTGACTCATTTAAGGTACTGAGAGAGCATTTGTTCCTTCTCTTTCCCTTTCCTTCTTCACCTGATACAGCGCTGAGCCAGGAGCACAGGAGAGAATGAGGAGGGGGAGCACTGCAGACCTCAGGGCCCCTGAAACTAAACTGAGGACAGTGTGTGTCCTGCGCTTCCACCTTCTCTGGGGGCAGGAGGGCTGATGCTGACACATTTGGGATTGGCAGAGGATGCTCTCTGAGCCAGTTCTTCCCAAGCCAGTGGGAGATCCTCGGAAGCCTTTAATTACTGCCTCAGAGTGGATGCTAGGTTAATGTGATGATTCGAAAGGTGTATTTTTCAATTACATTTAACGAAAAGATTTATAGTCAAGTAAAATATAATTAGGAGCCTGCCAGCAGACAGGTCCCCTGAGAGAAAGAAAGAGAAATGAGACAGACCCCTAATGGAGCAGGCCCCTAATAGGGCAGGCTGGAGCTCAGGCTATAGGACCTGCTTACCCTCCCTGCCCACTTTGAAGATGTCAAAGCCCTCATCAGTTCAACCATTCAAACTCATTGGCTAAGTACCTATTCCATGCGCTGCCCAGAGTTTCCCATGGGATCAGAACAGATACTTCAGTCCAGCCTGCCCTCAGAGAGTTTACAGGCCAACAGGAGAGACAGGCAGAAACCAAGTCAAGAGTTAAGTGCTGCAAAGGAAATAACAGGATGCTGAACTAGAGAACAACCAGGGCACCATTTTGGATAAAGTCATCCAAACAGGTTTTTCTTGGGAGTGAGGGGACAGATTGAGGCTTGAAGGGTGAAAAGGAGCCGGTCCAAAAAAGAGTGGAAAGGAGGCAAGGAGATGGATGAGGCCAAGAAAGCAGCCCAGTCCCTAGGGTGGGAAAGTGACCTTTCCAGTGCTTGCAGAGTGAAAAGAAAGGCCAATGAGGCTGGAGCATGAAGAGGGAGAGGCAGAAAACAACACTGGGGAGGGGAGCAGGGACCAGACCCAGCATGTAAGGAGTCTGGATTTTATTCTATGTGCTAAGAAAGTTGGTGGTGGTGATTTACTCGTGTCTGACTCTTGTGACCCCATGGACTATATAGCCTACCAGGCTCCTCTGCCCATGGGATTCTCCAGGCAGGAATACTGGGGTGGGGTACCATTTCCTTCTCCAGGGAATCTTCCCAACCCGGGGATCAAACCCAGATCTCCTGCATTGCAGGCAGATTCTTTACCCTCTGAGCTATGAAGCTACTGCAGAATTTAAGACAAGGAGGAGAAGGCCCAGCTTATGTTTTTAAAAGATTACCCGAGCTGCTCTGGGAGATTGGAGTGCAGTGGGGCAGGGTGGGAGACAAGAGTAGAGACTCAGATGAGAAGTGATGTGACCTGGCTTAGCGGGGAAGCACTGAAGAAGAAGACAAGAATCTGGACTCTGGGTCCATCAGTGGTTCTTGGTGAGAGTCTATATGGAGATTGAGAGGTAGGGAGAATTTGAGGATTCCTTCAGGATTCTGGCTTGAGCAACTAACTGGGTGGGGCCGTCAATTGACGGTGAAGCTAAGAGAAGAAACAAGAGGGAAGGCTCATGGACAATGGATTCAGACTTGGAACGGAGACCCTCTGGAGGCTTCTGAAAATCTATGAAGAGCAGAGATCTGGATGCCCCACAACAAAGGCATTCCCTCTCACTACCCTGCTCCTTTGCTTCCTAGCTTGTCCTTCAACCTCTCTGCAGGTCTAACTTCCATTCCTCTGGCTGTGCTTTGGGAGTCCATGCCTCTCAAGTTTGGAGAGAGAATACTGTCATTCTCAATTCCCTTTAACTACCTAAATTCCTCAAATTCTGCCACTAAATCCATACTATATTTGTATTCATTGAACACCCACTAAGGGTCAGACACTGTGCTGGAAGCTTTAGCTACATTATTTCAACCAATCTGGCTTAACCATAGTATTAATATAATAATACTGACAGTGACCACTTAGTGGCAGCTCTCTTGAGCTAAGCCTTTTACATAAACTGTCATATTTAAATCTCACTAAGAAATAACCTGCCCAGGGTCACACAGCCAGTTAGTATTGAAATCAAGATGAGTCATCAAGGACTGTCTCCAATGCACCAGCCTCTCAGAGGGGGATGAGGACTGAATGACTGATGGGAAGGAGTTGCCATTTGGATGTCTTTCGCCTCCCTTTCACTCATTCTGTCCCAGCTGAAGCACAGAAGCAGCATTATCCTCCCAGACTTACCTGGGTGCAGAGGGCAGGTGCCCTTGATGACAACTCCAGGGCACCATTTATTGGGGAAGGAGCAGTTGCTATAGGAGCTCCCAGACACTAAAAGTGACTGCCTGGTGTCGCTGGAAGGAAGTGTCCACCTACATGATTAGGGGTCCGGTTCTTGACACAAAGGGGTGGTTCTTGCCTCCCCCTGCCGAGAATGGCTAAGGAGTTTGTGTCTGTGTGTGTGCCTTTGTACAGAACCTGGTACTAAAAGGGCCAGGGGATATGCACACGTGTGCAAGCAAGAAAAGCTCTGCCTCCTGTGTGTTTGCTTCAGAATATGTGTGTGAGACGGTTATCTGGCTCTTCAGGCACTCAAAGGCAAATAATTTGTACATTTCTTCATTCTTGTAACTGTGAGTGGAGCTCATGCAGGATGGAAAGGGCCTGGCCCCAGAGTTGAGTTCTGAGCTCAGTTCCCCATCTCTTCTTGCTTGTCTCCAGCTCCCTGCTTCCCCCTCCACCTCCCCCCATTGCCGGGCAGAATGCCCTCAGCCTGTGCCGGCTGGCATACATGCCACATGGTGCCTGGCGCACGTCTGGGCAAGGATGACGCCCCCAGGCCCGGCTGGGATACCAAGCCACCCGCTGCCTCCCCCACCTCCAGAACGGAGCGTCCCCATCCCGTCCCCTTTCTCAGCCAGGGACACAGGGAGCAGGCGGGGACACAGCACAGACAGATACAAACACACAGATGCACCCGGAGACGCCCACAAGCGTGTGCCCCAGAGAGGCACAGACACAGGCATTCACACAGGCTTGGGTACACTCACACTCACACACACACACACACACACACACGCACGCACGCGTGCGCACTCCGAAAGAAACTCGTGGGCAGTCGCCACTTGCACAGATCCCAGCAGGCAGAAGTAGACCCGCTGGGCTCTTGCCCGGGTCAGGCAAACCCACCCTGGGCCTCTGTCCATGGTGCTGAAACCAGACTGACCTCCTTACAGAAAGAAGAGATGGAAATGGACCAGAAGAAAGAATGGAGGAGAGAGAAAGGAAGGGAGAGAGAAATCCATAGATAAGGAGAAAGGGAGAAAGAGAAAGGGATAGAGGTAGTTTAGAAGATACCAGGGGAATCAAAGTATTGTGAACGCTGGGATTAGGAGAGGGAGATGATAAACATAAGGTGATCTCAGCCTCCCCATTCCTGCCCAAGTGCAGTATCAGGCTCAAGCATTTATCTATCTTTGCCTTTCAGGGCCAAGAATGAGAAGAGTTTGGTAGAGGTGCAATGGCATGTGAGGGATCCAGGATGTGTGGTTTCTGCTGACCTCAACTTGTCCTTTTCAGGGTGCCTTCTTGCCCTGGAGGATCATAAAATAGTAGAGGAAGGAGAAAGACACCAGGGAAACCCAATAATGACCCGCATATAGCTCCCTACATAATTCCTTATCCCAATTTCTGTTGGGCAAGTGGACAACAATGTTGATCTGGATTTGTTCTGGGGATTGCAGGGATTTAGTGACTGCTTAATGCTTATCCACAAGATTGGCTTATGGGTTCCTATCTCCCTCTCCAGAGATAAAAACTTCCCTCTAGTGGGATTGTCTAGTAAGAATGGATCTCCCACCAGCAACATCTTAGTCATGAAATTTATGACACATGAATAATGTCGATGTTCCCGATTGGAAGGGAAGGATTTCAAGGGCCAAAATGTTTACCATATAATCTAGGCAAGAGAGAATGAAGGAGAAGATGAGAGAGAGAAAACAGAGGGGAAGAGAAAGAATTGTGAATATGGACAGAAGGATGAAGGAAGGAAGGAAAAAGGATAGAGATTGGAGAAAGAGGAAGGGGGAGAGTGGAGATGCTGATGGCAGAAATGAAAGAGGGAATGAATGACCCAGACAGACTCCAGTGTGCAGGGAAAGGTCAGGGGAAGTGTGTCAGGTGGAGCAAATTGCTTCCCTCAAGCTTCCCAGGAGCCCAGATTAGACTGGAAGTCCAGCCTGGTCCTGCAGCTGTTCACAATGGCGTCCTTCACCCAGGGCTTCAAGCAGAAATACCCCATGGACCAGGACTATGGTTGTGAGGAGCAGCTGCCCTAGCAAAGAGGGTGGGTGGAGTCAGAGACAATCAAATCTGCCTCTGTGGTTTCCCCGTGGGTGGGATGGGAAGAGCGGGTGCCTCCCTGGGAGTATTTCCACCTATTTGCACTAGTGGCAGGAAGAGAAAGCCACATGTGTGGATATTCACTGGAGAGTGGATACTTAACTGAGGGTGAGGAGCAAACAGAAGAAGAAGACAGGCAGAAGGAGAGGAGTAAGTGGGAAAGAAAGGATACTGTATTCCTAAAATTTTTGGATTCCTTAATTATTGTTTCTTTTTTCCTATCAAAGTAAAAGAAGCAGAGGCTAGGACAAAATCTGGGCCTATGTGCCCCAGTGTCCTTTTTGTAGTATGAGTATAACAAGAGTCCCAACCTCATAGGGTGATTGAGATGATCATCAGCTCATGTATAATGCTTGTCAGTTACTGATACATAATAGACTCCAAATATATGTTAGTTTCCGTGTTGTTGTTGTATGTTGGTTTCATACTAGGATCAGTTGAGAAATCTTTCATATTTGACTAGAACTTCTTGCTACAGTCTCAGGTCCAAACTTTAGGCATTGTGGAAGACTGTGATATTTCCAGCTATTCAACTTTACTCCTGAAGAGAAGGAGCCAGGATTTTTTTCTGGGGTACAGGGGAGAACCTCATGGTCTTGGGAACAGGGTGCTCATTGGTGGCCATTGAGGATGTTTTCCTGGATCCCTGAAAAATCTGGACCCGGGACCTACATCAGTGCTTCTCTGCCCAGGTTGGAGTCTCAGCACTGCACCCACCTCAGCGCTGGTGCCCCAGCCTTGCTTAAGCCTGTTTGAATGTGGACATGTGGAGCATTTCCTCCAGACTGCTCTTCCAACCCTGATCCCTTTGCCTTTTTTCTACCTACCCTTCTGCTTCTTTCTTGTCTCCCTCTTTCTTCTCAGGAATCTAGTGGGGGGAAAAGGGATTCCCTCACTACCGAGAGGGGCAGGATTTCCCCACCCTTCACAGGCTAAATGGATGGTCTCATTCTGGAGGTCAAGGAAGTTTGTGGGGGCTGGCACAAGGAGGGGTGAGGGGTGGCAGACAGCCTCCATGTCCTCCCATTCCCCCCAGCTCCTGTCTCATCACTGTCACCATTCAATCATAGCAGATGGGCTGCAGCTGTGAGCGCCAGCCCGGCACACAGGCTGGTCCGTGCCACTTGGGAGAGAAGGAAGAGAAAGGGAGGGAGGGAGGGAAGGAGGAGGGATGAAGGGAGGAGGGAGAGAGGGAAGGGAAGAAGAGGAAGAGGAGGAGGAAAAGGAAGAGAGTGGAGGAGGAGAGAGATGACTTGAAAAGAGAAAAGGCTTGGTATCTTTCATGCTTTTCCCTTCTCAGCAGGAGAGCAGAGGCCAGGGCTGGGCTCACAAGCTGGGCAGTGCCAGGCGAGATGGGCATATGCCCTTGATTACTACCAGGACTGCAGGCCAAGCCTCCACCGCCGCCACGGCCTCATAAATCAGTTTTTAAGTAGCAACCGCATGGACATTTCCCAGCTGAGAGGCCTGGCCTCTGTCGGCCCAGTGAGGGCAGCCCTGGAGGAGGGGCAGGTGCCAGGCCAAGGCAGGAAAAGAGAGAGGTGGTCCTCAAGATTTGATGGGAAATGGGGTTGGAGCTGACTCAGGGAAAATTTGGGCGCAGGTACTCCTGCCAATAAAGAGTAGGTAAGAAGATGACAAGTGCCTGTCATCAGTGAGTCTGGAACCCCCAAGCCCACCCAGCTTTGGGGCTCCTAGACCCTGTCCTGGCTTCCCCTGGGAAAGCTGCTTATGAGGAGGAGGATGGTGCTGCCCCGGAACCTCCTCCCTCCAGGTGCCCCTCCCCCTAAGAAGCTGTGTGAATGTCAGAGCAGCACGTGGGCCTGTGCACTTGAGTATCTGAATGTGCTCACAGCTTCCGGTGGGTAAGAAGGTATATCCCTAGTATCTAGCCAAGCCCCAGCACAGACCAAATATCTGTAAAACTGCTTGAATGCGTAAGTGAATGATTGAGTGTGAAGGGGGCCAGTTTTGTGTTTTTTCAGAAATGGGAGCATCCATATCCGAGAGTGTTTGTGGGGGGGGGGCGGGGGGGGTGGGTATCTGTGGGTGCTCTGGGGAGATCTATTCTGACAGACGCGCCTCCTTTTAAGGATCTCCCTCCTACTCAGCCCTCCCCTGGTCCCTGACTCTCCCCTTCTGGGGACCCCCCAGTAGGACAGCAGCTCCTGAATTCCACAGCCCCAGTCTGATCCCAAGCTTGGCGCCCCCTCCTCCCCGCTCTGCAGGCCAGCTTTGATAGCTGGGGGTAGGGGGCTTGGCTGAGGTTGGTGGGGAGTGAGGTGAGGACGGGAGTCCCGCCCTTGCCCCTGGAACCGCGGGCAGAGCGGCGGGGTGGGGGCGCCCAGCCTTCTTGCGCCCGGTGTCTCCTCCGTGGGTGAACAGATGTCTCGGAATTTTCGATGTGCTCTCCGCCTCTCCTCGCAATACCCCCCCTCCCCAAGCTGGCACCGGCTGTGGCGCCCTCCCTTCCCCCACCTCCGACAGCAGAACCGGCTGATGGATCAGGGAGCGCGGCCGGAGGCCTGGGCCCGGGGGCGGCGGAGGCCCGCAGGGTCGCAGCCGCGGGCTGGGCGGAGTCTCGGAGGCTCCCGGCTCCGAGGGAACCTGGTTGGCGCTGCCGGCCTCTCCGTTCCTTCCCTCCTGCCGCATCTCCTCAGCCCTGTCTCTCCGCGGTCCTCCGTCCTCGATCTGCGGTCTCTCTACCCCACCCCACCGCCCAGCCGCGTCTATGCAAACCCCCTCCACACACAACCTCACACTTCGCGACGGAAACTCCTCCTGGCAACTTCGGCGGAATTCTTCCCTCCAGAGACCCCTTTCTCTGCATTCCGTGAGCCACCCCATCCCCAGCTGGCCGCCTGCCTGCCCTCAGTGGAAACCCGAAGTTTATCCGGAGAACGTGGAGGAAGAGCAGGAGGGGAGCGGGGTTCGAGGTTAGGGAGGCCGAGGAGGCCGGCCGGCCAGGGCTGAGAGACACCCAAATTTTCTAATCACTGCTAATTAATGAGCAATCCAATTCCGTGGACCCTCAATTCAGGGAAGGGGGCGGGGCCCGCTGAGGGCAGGAGGGGGCCTTGGCAGGGCTTGGCAGCCGGGTGGTGCCAGGCGCCCTCCCCCACCCCACCCCCACCCGCCAGCATTCCGAGGTAACAGGCATTTGTTACCCAGCTCGTGCCAGGAGCGATTGGCAGGTTCGAGTAGGCACAGTCATTCTGCACACAGATGTCCCTGCGCTCACTCTTCTGATATGAATTCTGTCAGCTCCAAATCTGAGGGAGATGAGCAGACAGCCACACAGACAGTTACAGACGGACACAGACACAGACAGCACAATTGTCTGGAGGACAGAACTCCACGGGTATTTATTTTTCTTCCCTGAAAAAAAAATTGAATGAAAGAGAAATAAGAAAGACTCCCACTAATTTGGGGGGACCTGTCTGAACTCCGGGGAGTGGTCCTCATTCCTCCCATCCTCCTCTGGTTTTCCTCCCCTCCTTACACTTTTCCGGTCTCCCCCAGAGCCCCCACAACAGCATATCCGAACTTCAGATCACTGCAGCTAGACTCAGTGCAACCAGAGCCAACCGAGTCTGGGAGGTCTGGGTCCTAACCCAGGACTCAGAATTTCTAAATCCCTGCAAGTTCTAGAATATCACCAAGGTGTAGGTTCCAGACTTCTAGAAATGCTGAAATTCAAAATTCCAGTGCTCCCACTCCAGGGCAATTTGTGTCCAGTGCCCAATCCCTGGATCACCTTCTCCATTAGAGAGGGGAGACCTGGGCTCTGTCTGGTGCCCTGGAATGGAGGACCCCACATGTCTGGTACTCACCAAAGCCCAACCTTGGCAACCAGCCCCAAATGCAGCCTGCCCTTTGAATGAGGAAGGTGGAAAGGTCAGATCAACTGACTCCTCCCCTTTCTGGCACTCTTTCCCAGCGACAGTTCCCATCCTGACCCTCCACATCGGACATGGCTAGCCCACCTCTGCCCGTCCTCCCTCCACCCTTACCCCGGCGGCTGTGGGAGCAAGCTGGTTGGTCACTGGGCATCTGTGAGCAGGATGGGCATGAAGAGCCGCTGGGGTTTGGTTCTCCCGGGGCAGCTCATGCTGGTGGAAGAAGAGAAGGGAGGCAAAGGGGGCAAAGAAACTCCACGATGTTGGAGGAGAGGGCACAGGTTTGGGTTGTGGTTTGTTGGGTTGTGTTTTTTAATGTTTCTTTCTTTTTTAAAGAAAAAGCCCCCATCCTGTGTCATCATTTTTATGGGATCTGCAATTCTGGCAAAAATCTGTCTTTAATTTAGCTGTCCATATAAAAATCCTCACTGTATAATAATGAACAGATGCCATGGAATTTAAGCTGGAGCCTCGACTCCTCCCCGCTTTCCCCCCCGCGCCTGGCACCGGGCACCGGGCACCGGCTGAGTGACACAGACTGGCACCAACACTCGGGCGAAGGGTGGGCAGGGGGCGACCTGGGCTCGTCGCCAGGGCGCTGGGGTAGTAAAGAGGTGTCCAGGCGCCGGGCTTGGCCAGTCGGGAATTTTTCTCGTGGAAGCATCAAGGGAGAAGTGTCTGAGGAATTTTTCTGTCTTTTTTTATAAAATGATCAGTAGTTAAGGATTTTGTTTGGTTTTGCTTAGGGGCTGTGTGGTTCTCAGATTTTTTAAAAAAGCACATCCCTCCCCCGAGTATAAATCCAAATGTTTCCGATGTTTTAATTGTTTTTAACCCACCCCCGCGCCGCGCCCCGGCCTCTGCCTTAGAGCCCAGCCGAGCTCTAGTTCGCTGCAAGCGGGATCCGTTCCGCACCGGGCCGGCCGGTGGTATCCTGGGCGCCAGCGCCTCCGGGGACTCCCGGGCAACTCCCGCGAGGCCGGAGTGCCCTGTTGCCCTCCAGGAGTGAGGCCAGATGTGGCATCTGATTAGGAAGCAGGAGAGATGAAGGAAAAGAGAAATCCGCACTTGCCCCTCACGATTCGCTCGCTTTTCCCAAGGGGAAAGAAAAAAACTCTGTGAGTCCAGTGTCCCCTGCTGCCGCGGCCTGCGGTCGAGAAAGCAGGTATCGACTCGGGATTGAGGGGTTGGTTCTGAGCCCCCACCACCCCCACCTCTCGCCTTTAATGCGACTCTGGCGAGAACAGATGTCCCAAGCCGGGCGGACTGCCCAGACCCCGCCCAGCTGTGCCCTTGGCGAAGACTTGGCTGAGGGTAGGAACTGGCACGCGGGTCCCCAAAGGGGCTCGGGGGCTCTCTCGGCCCTGGCGGGACCTGACCTCTCAGCCTTGGCCTCCTGGCTAGCTGCAGCCTCGGGCGGGAAGCGGAAGCGCCCCAGAAAGACCCGTTCCTAATTCAATTAATTTCGAAAAGAGGAGTGGGACGCAGACAGAGGTGGAGAGAAGCCCAGAAAGGTTCGAATAACGGAACAACAGGCATACACTCGGCCGTGGAACCCTGAAGCCTTAGTCAACCCTGGGAGACTGTGCCGGGTTCCAGCGCTCGAGCGGGCAGGAGAGCTGGCGGCGCCAGAGCCACACCCAGGTGCGCATCTGGGCAGCGTCTCCACCCAACGCAGTGTCCCAGCTCCCTTGGCACAGCCAACATCTCTGGGGTTCCCTGGCTCTCTCCCCCTCTGAGCACCCCAGCTTCCTGTCCCTGCACTAAGGGGCTGAATTTCCCATCCCCTGGCATCTGCCCACAGGAAACAGTTGCCTTCCTGCTTGTGAGCCCAGACTTGGTTAGGGCCTTCTCAGGCTGGCACTCCGGAGCAGGTGAGGAGCTCCTACCCTAGTGCTGTAGGGTGGAGAAAACTTCAGAGAGCAAAATGACCCTCCCAAGGTGTCTGCACCTTTTCTTACTGTTTCTCAAACAGGAAAAATCGGTCCAGAATTTTAAATGAATGTGGAATAGAAAGGCAGAAGCCACTTTAGGATCTGGAAAAGCAGCAGTGTTTTAGGTTTTTTTTCACACCCCAGGTTGTCACAGGCCTGTGTGGCCAGTGCCTGGGCACCCAGTACTAAAGAAACAAAAGTGACCGTGTCTTGGGCTGTGAGCTGAGAAGTCTGCTGTGATGGCTGAGCCCATTTGCCCCCTCCCACATCTCAGCAAAAGAAAAAGCTTTCTCCTTTGAGCACATAGGGGCAGGAAGACTGGGCTGACCCCTGTTGTCACGGGTGAATCGGAGAGTGGGGGTCAAGACCAAGGCTGGTCTGGCCCGGCCTCCATTGTCTCTTTCTTCCCACCTTCCTTGGGAATTAAACTGTGGAATCTAGAACTATCCCTCAGTCCCAATGTTCCCTCGAATCAACAGATTTCTCCAAGGAGCAGGTAACTTCAGGTTAAAGATTCTGGGGAAGAGGAGGAAGCAAAGTTGCCCAAGAGGGAATGAAATCTCTGACTTCTGTGGGAGATCCTTGCATCCCCCAGCTTGTGGACTTCCCATGAAAGGGAAGAAGAGAAAAGTAAACACAAGCCAATGGAATCCAGGGAGAGTCAGGACTTCCCTGTCTCTGACGCCAGTGGGGCTCAGTTTCCCTGGACTGTACTCAGTGATTTCTTGAGCTGTCCCTTTGGGTGATAAAACCAGAGCTAGGGGTTCACTAGGAGTTCACTGGGTGGGGGGGTCAGTGTTCAGATCCTGGGTGAAATAGGGTTAAACAGAGAGGAGACAATCAGCAGTGCTTTCCTCTCTTTTTCCCCTGATATACAAATGACCTGGACACAGAGACACTTCTATTTCCCGGTAGCTTCCAAACTCTGAACTTTGAACGGGGGTGAGAAAACCAAGGGGAGGACACCCTCCAGATTGATCTCAGCTCCAGCTTCCGGGTTGGCTGCCCAGGAGCTGAGCTGAGCCGACTAGTTCCTGCTTGGAGATTCCTTTGCTCAGGTTAAGGCGCGAGGAGGGTGTCCTCTTGGCAACTTTTCCCCTTGCCCTCTCCCTCCCACCGCTCCAGCCCCTTTCACCCCCCTGCCCCAGCACACACATCTCCTTCTGTTCCTGGAGCTTCACTGTCTGTGCGTGCACAAGCGGGAGAGGAAAAGACCTATGAGGGGGAGTTTGGGGCCGCGTGTCGGCGTGCATCTTCTTCTCCTGCTCACCTCGCCATCTCACCAGGGAAGTTGAGTGTTGGGGAGGGGGGCGATGGGAGGACAAATCGCAGCTAGAGAGCAGAGTGTGGGGGAAGGGTCAGTAATTGGGAAAGGGGCAGCTTGTGTGGACGCTGGATTTGCAGGAAGCGGAGGCACTAGGGATCTCCTCCCCAAAATTGACCCCTCCCCAAAAGTGACCACAGACACAGTGGCCCTAGAGTCATCAGCATCCTTGGAAGTGGGCTGGAATCCAGCTTCAAAAACAGAATCAAGCTGCTTGGAGGAGCCAGAAGAGCGAAGCACTCTGGAGCCTGTGGTCTGCCCAGGGGAGCCAAGTAGAGGGATCTTTTGCCTCTTGTCCCAAGCCACTTGAATCCTGCCTGGACTGGGACTTCAGAGCAGGCTCTGGAAAACCAGCTTTGGGAGAGAAACCAATTAACCTTGTTCTTAGAGCAGGATAAGACTCAGGCCTCGGGATGTGTACTGAGTTCCTTTTCTCTCCCATTTCCTGCCAGGCCAAGCCCCATGCCATGAACAGATCTGACTCCTTCAGATTCGAGTCTGAGATGATCACTTTGGTCCATACTTCATGTAAAAAATAAGGGAGGTTGAAAGTGAACCTATTTCTTTCTCTCCCAAAGTAGGGGTGATTTTGAGGTCTATAAGACACCCACCCTTAGACCACTGATAGGGGTGAATCCTCAGAAAGAAAGGCCCAGTTCTAAATCTCACGCTAGAGAAGTAATCCTATGAGAATTCCAGAGAAGGAGGTGAAATTTTAAAAGGATTCCAATGAAATTCTCCAAAAACTGTGGGAGAATTCTGGAAAGAATTCCAGCAGACTGGGTGTTGGGAAGGGGCCTCACGCTGTGCGGCGCTCCCCGGGGCCAGGGAAGCTCGGCCTCCCTCTGGGGCAGGACAGGCGAGAGGCTGGACGGGAGTCAGCACCCGGGAGTGGACAGCTCCCGGCCCGGTCCCAGCTCCACCTCCAGCCTTCTCGGGGTGGAGGAAGGAGGACAAGGTCTCTACTGGGTTGGTCTTTTAGGGGAGCCGCGGAGCTCAAGGTCAGAGAGTATAATCCGATGGACCCTTTCGCGCCTACTGAGTCCTTCAAGCGCCTTCCCTTTCCTCCTTTGTCAGGGTGCTTTTATTTTGGGGTCTTGGGGCCAACCTTTAAAAGCCTCAGTGTGCCTGACTTCAAGCCCCAAACTCAACACTACAACCTCCATTTCAGCTCTAAAACGAGAAGTGTTTTTGAAAAAATAACTTAAATAAGCAGAGTCAGAAACAGTCCCGTTGTGGCACTCCTAAGTGTGTTCAGGCTTTGGGATGGCCGGTGTTTGGGACTTAGACCCCTCTCTAAATAGTCCAGTGAGCACTGGTGTCTGGATTGGAGTGGGGGATGCTGTTCTTTGCGGAGGAAGTCAGTTCAGAGCAGCCTCTGCTCCTAAGGCTCAGAGAAAGAGAACCCTGAGGTTACCTTGCCTGAGAAGAGGAAGTGGCTTGGGCCGTCTGCCTGAGGGCTTCCTTCTACCCGGAGCAGCACCAGGCAGGAAGGGGGTTGTCCCCCTGTGGATCAGAAGGCTTCTTGCTGTCTGGTCAGGGGAAGCTAGTGGCTATGTCAAGCTCCACTCTATCTACCTGGTGGGCTCCTAGACTCAGGCCCCCTCACAGAACTCTGGGGGTGTTCCATCAACTTCATCAACACCTCTACAAATTTCAATATTCTTGAGGCTGAAAATGGCTGATTCCCTGGAGTCCACTGAAGTTTTAAATTTAAGACTGGAAAGACTTCTTCCATTAATATTTCATCCTCATAACCTGATACTTTTTCTATTTAAAAGCATCCCTATCTGGCTCAAATGGTTGTCTCTTGATTTCTACACACTCGTGTTTTTGTTTTTGTTTTTTTTTTTTGCAACAGTGGGCAAAGGATTGTAAAATGACTGACTGCTCTCATCTTAGTTATTTTTCAGTGATGAAAAGATATTTTGTTTTCAAAAGAGGTGCGTGTGCATGTTGGGGAACTGAAGGAGTGTAATGAGATTAGCGCAATGCTTTGTGCTGGGGGCGTGTGTGAGTCTGTGTAAGGTCTGTGAGGGGCAGCAAGTGCAGCTGTTTCAGTGCCCAGTGGGTGGGTGTGAGGGGGTTTGTAGTGTGGGAATCCTACCCAGGAATTTCCAGGGTTCCTCTACCTGGCCACCACACAGTCATTGACTCTGTTTTTTTCATCACGCTGAATCCCAGCTCAATGCCCGGAATGAAACGAGGCCACCGTGAAAAACCGGTCCGGCTTTGCATCTCATTTACATAAATATTTATTAATCGTCATTAAACTGAACAGAAACACGCAATGCACTTCGGGTGTCCGACGGGAGTTTCATCTTCGCTACAGGAGGAAGGTAAAATTCCGTGTGAGTGTGTGGGTGTTTCGCCTGTGGGTTTGCATTTTTGCATCGTGTGTTTGGATGTCTGATCTCCTGCCTCCGGAGGGGAGAGGTTCTCCTTTTGCCCCTTTTATTTTGGGAAACCTCCAGAAGGAGTCCTCAGCCCTCTCCCTGCCCACCTGTCAGCCAGAGCCAAGAGGATGCCTAGGACAAAAACTCCCTCTCCAGCCACCGGAAATCGCCGGGCGCCTGAGGCCCAAAGAGGCAAGGTCGGGCAGAGGCGGGGCTGCCTTCAGGTCTGGGTCTCCACCCTTGTCCCGGGAAGGGATGGAGTTGCTGAGCGGGGCTCGGGGGCGGCGAGCTCTCCTCCCTCTGCCCCCCGACGCCAGCTCTGGGCCTGCGTGTGCGTGCGGTGTGGTGTGCGTGTGTGTCTTTCATGCAAACCCTCCCTCCCCAAACCGACCCCCCAACAATTTGCCATTCCATACAAATTTGGAAACAGATTTTTAAAAAACAGCATGACGCACAACGGGGACGGGGCGGGGGAGGGCAGTGGCACTGGGGCCCCAAATCTCGGAGTCTCTGATTGTAAGAACCTGGGGAGGGGAGGGGGCAGCGCCGGCCCCCACTTCACCAAAGTGCACAGATCCGCGCTTGGGCGGCGCGGCCCGCGGGCCCGGAGGGGCATCCCGGGGCCGGGCCGGGCCGCTAGGCTCAGTCAGAACCTCCTTGCATAGATATTTGTGTCTTTTTATTATTGGTAGTAGTATTTTTTGCCTTTTATTGCTTCTAAAAGTTCTTACTGCGTTTTTTTCTAATCCGGACTCTGCGTTCGGCCTCCGTCGCCTCAGATTTTTTTTTTTTTTTGTATGTATGTTTGTTTAAAAAAGGAAAAAGGGGGGAATGGACTCTAGTTACAAATTATCTTGGCCTCTCTCTTTCCTCTCAATCCACGTTCCCTCCCGCCAAAATTAAAACCACAAAACGCTGAGACTAGGGGTTGGGGATGAGGGCTTCCAGGTCCAGGCTTGGAGCCCAGGCTTATGCCCTTTTCAAGAAAGAGGGGGCACCCGGCTCCTCAGCAGCTCGGTGACTGTTTCAATAATAATAATAATAGGAGGAAAACAGTATACCACAACTCAGCTGCCCCCCTTACCAAAGCCTTTGGGCCTGCAGGGGGAAAGGGGCAGAGGAGACAGTGCAGGAATTGGGAATGGGGGAGGGGTCTCCAGAGAGTGCCCGAAGAGGGTCCCTGTAGAAGTACTCCCTGGGAAAGAGGAGGAGAGAACCCCTTGGGGAGAGAGAAGCCGAGTCCCCTGGGGGAAGCGAGGCCCCTAGGACGGGCACCCACAGATAAGAGGACCGCGCTGCCCAGGAGAGCGGCAGAACCGACTGCCCGCTCCCCGCACCCCGCGCCGGGGTAGGTGGGGGTGCCCCTGCGCTGGGTGGGTGGAGAGGTTGGGAGCAGGGATGCGGGCAAAGGCAAAAAAAAAAAAAAAAAAAAAGGAAGGGGCAGGCGCGAGGTCTCAGTTATGGAAAAACGCATTGAGCTCCTCGTACATGGGGCCCCGGTCGTGGTGAAGGTGCATATCGTATGATAAGAGATTCTCCGAGTGGACGCCCCCGCGCACAGCCGACGAACCAAAGACCAGCCCGTGGCCCGTGGGCCGCGAGCCGGGCAGCGCCGAGTAGTGCATAGAGTAATGGTAGCTCTTCTCGTGGTCGGGCGACGAGTCCTGCTTGAGCGAGAAGTTGCCATTGAGGCAGAGCGGGGGGCTGAGCGGGCCCTCGTACTCGGAGCTGTTGTAGTCCGGGCTCGCGCCGCCGCCGCCCGCCGCCGCGTACAGCGTCTCATAGGCGGCGCAGTAGCCGTGGGTCCGCAGGGCGTGCGCCGCGCCGCTGCCCAGGCCGCCCGCCGCCTGGCACTGTGCGCCCGCCAGGCGCGAGCACGGGTACGGGTAGGGGTGCATGGCGAACGGACCGCCCGAGCCGTGGAAGCGGCCCGTGCCGTCGGCGCCCTGCTCGGTGAGGAAGTTGCGCGAGTTGAGCTGCAGGCAGCCGGCCACCAGGTTGGTGGTGGGCTGCGACAGGCCCTTGCACAGCGTCTGCACGTAGGACACCAGATCGGGCCGTTTGCCCGAGCGCAGGATCTCCGAGAGCGCCCAGATGTAGTTCTTGGCGAGGCGCAGCGTCTCGATCTTGGACAACTTCTGGGTCTTGGAGTAGCAGGGCACCACCTTCCGCAGGTTGTCCAGCGCCGCGTTCAGGTCGTGCATGCGGTTGCGCTCCCGCGCGTTCGCCTTCTGCCGCCGCAGCTTGGAGCGCTCCAGGCGCGCCTTGGTCATCTTGCGCTTCTTGGGCCCGCGCTTCTTGGGCCGCTCGCCCTCGGCCTCGTCCAGCCCTTCCTCTTCCTCCTCTTCCTCCTCCTCCTCGCCCCCCAGCTCGCCTTCCTCCTTGACCTCGGCCAGCGCGGCCTCCGGCACTTCGTCGGAACGGAGAGGGACGGGCTTGCCGGCCCGGGCGGGCCCCGGAGCCCCGGGCCCCGGCTGAGGCGGAGGTGGCGGTGGTGCGTCGCCCTTGTCGCTCCTCGGCTCGTCGTCGTCGCCGTCGCCCCAGCTGGCGAACTTGGGCACGTCCGAGAGGAGACCGGGCTCGCTGAACAGGCGGGTCAGCATGGTGCCTGAGGACGCCCGGCGGGCGGGAAGGGGAGACAGAGAACACAGAGTTAGGGGCGCGCTGGGTTCATGCCGCGCCCCCTCCATCCGCCTCCACCCCCGAGTCCAGTGCGGGTTCCTGCCCGGGGGGCCCTGGATGCCCACTTCCTCCGCCTGCCCCACCCCGAGCCTGCCCAGCCCTTCCCCGGCCCCGCGCCCGGGATCTCGGCCCAGGCCCTTTCCCCAGCGCTGGGCCCCGGCTCCACCCCTCGCCTGAACGAGGGGCCGCTCCCCGCGCCGGGTCATCTCCGGGTGTGGTTGGGGACGGAGCTGAGGCTTTAGGGAGCAGATCTCTTCGCCGGGGGAGGCGGCACGATCGCCCGGAAAGCCTGTTCTCTCCCGGCATTGGAGGAAGGCTGGGCGGCCGCCGGTGGGGACAGCTGCCCCGCTCGGCGGCTCCGGCGGCCCGGGCCCCTCCGCCCTGCTCCCTCACCCTCCCGTGGCTCTCACCCCCACGCTCCCTAATCCAATTTGCAACTTGGCCGCGCGCCGCCCTCGGCTCGGCCCCCACCCCCGCAGCCCCAATTCCAGAGGCGGGAGGATCGTTTCCTCTAGCCCGGCGTCCCCAGCTCCCAGAGCCGGCTCGGGGCGGCGAGGACTGAGAAACCCGGGCGTGGGGAGGAGACGGAGAGAAGCGAGCCCCGTCCGTCTCCCCTGCGGTCGGGGACCCCCTTCCCCCCTTTAAACTGCCTCCCTCCCACACGTCTCTTCAGATCTCGTTGTATTTCGGGATTGATAGGAAAAAAAAAATCCAAATTTGTTTGTTTGCTTCTCTCTTTCTCTTTTTCCGGTGGTAGGGAAAGGTCGAAGGTTCCTCCGGGACAACCATGGGGGGTTCCCATCTCAGGCTCTTCACGCCCCCCATGACCCTGCTTCCCCCTCCTCCCCAAGCCCAAGGCGGGCAGAGACGCCTCCCTCCGCAGCCCCCTGAGCTGCAGCCCCTTAAGCGAGAGGAAACCCGGGGCTCCTCCGATGCCCACCCCATGAGGGGGCATCATCCCAGGAAGGGGGGATTTGGGGACCGTCCTGTCGGCCGAAGAAGCTGCCCACCCCCCCAACCAGCGGGTCAGATCTAGCTCCCTTTCGGACAACTTACCTCGGAGAGGAGTCAAGGGGAGAGGGGAGGGGAGGGGGGGGAGGGGGGCAAGAGAGAGAGGGGGGAGAAGAGGAATCTTCTCGCTTATTTCATTGTTCCCCCATCTTCAGGGAGCGGGGGCAGCGGCTCCTCAAGGCGGCAGGCGCCGGCGTCTTCAGAGCGCCATGCGAACCGCGGAGCGAGTGTGGCATCTCTACCAGGCGGGGTACCAGCCTCTATGCCAGGCCATATGGGCTTGGCACGTCACGGGCAGCAGCTATCACATGAGAGACGGTGATTGGCATGCGTCTGCATTGGGGGAGAGCCGGCTCCCCCGGGACCCGCCGCCATCTGTCACTCTCTACTCCAAAAAAAAAAAAAAAAATTAAATAAATAAAGGAAATAAATAAATATCTCTGCCGCCCTCCCGTCCCCGCCCAACGCAGGGAAAGCAGGGACTGAGAGGGAGGTAGGAGGAGTTGCCCCCCTAGGATATAGAGTCCCCCACATGGGAACAATGGGGTGGCAAGGTTGGAAATTGGGGGGTTTTGATGTTCCCAATTCTATGCTCCCTCCAGGGCCCTGCTCTGTCCATTTCTTTCCTTGCAGGCCCCCAAAGGTGGGTCAGGAACCAGAACCTAGGGTCTGGAGAGAGGACCTCTATGCTTGCCCCCACACCCCCCCAGGAGGATCCCCTTGACCACAAAGGGACAGCTGAGGCCTCTTCCCGGGGTGGGTGTGGGGGGCGTCCCTGGCCTAAGCCCCATAGGTAGATGTTGGCACCGTGCCATCCCTCATCCCTGTCTGCCCCTCCCCCACCCACCCTCATGCACACACAACATATGTGGCTGAACGAAATTCAAACCAAGGGAAAGACAGAGAAAAGGAAAGACTTGCCTGGATGTCTGTGCCTCTGCATGGGCGTGTGTGTGTGTGTGTGTGTGTCTGTGGGGACATGTGTGTGTATCTGTGGAGTCAGCCGATGGGAAAGATTTTCTTGGGTGTTTGGGAGCACATGTAGGTTGGGATCTGGATGGAAAGCAGCCTCTGGGATAAGACTATGTACCCACCGTCTGGGGGTGGGGGAGAGGGTTGGGTCTGGATTCCTAACCCAGAAACCTCTCCCTCCTCGCCCCCCAATTCCCAGCCCCACCTACCCTCCCCATGCGAGACAAGTAGCCTGTCCCACCAGTCTCTCTCTCTCCTGGCCTCTGACTTGGTTGTTTGAGGGAGGAGGGGGCTGGGCTGAGAATTGCCTCAAGTTCCTGGAGGAGATGCAAGCATTCCCCTCCCCCTTCAAAAAATCCTGAAAGTAGAGAAGTGAACTCCAGCAGTCCCCCAGTGACCAGGGGGAGGTAGGTCAGACAGGTGCCTTGGTGAGGAAAGTAGGAAATTGCTGTTTTATCTTAAAGCTCACCCTTCAACCCTCTCCCTGGGCCAGACACAGATGCATGGATTGAGGGAGGAAGCTTTTCTCACACACACACACGTACACACACACGTACACACACACGTACACACACACACACATGCACACACACACCTGTTCCTCACTCTGTGTACAAAAAATGGATGCACACCCCTACTCAGATAGAGTCATGTGTGTAAGCAGGCAGTCACAATCAGGTGTTGAGAGACCCTCTCTACACCTTTATTCAGGCTTTCCTAGTGTGTTTCAGACCCACATTTCCTATCCTTCCCCATCCTCCAGCTTCCATATGCTAAGACAACTTCAATTATACTTGACCACACTCACTTTGATGGCAACCAAGCACTGGGTGGTGCAAAGGCAGGGGTCTTGTTCTCAGTCTGCACAGGAACACTTTTCTCCTTCTAGGACTTCAAGAAGGGGTCTTGGGCTGGGAAGACACTGATTCGGTGTCTGGTAGAATGAATTAGGTTCTAAACAGAGGCGTACGCGGTGGCTGAGGAGGCCTTGGGAGAAAGGGGCTGCCGCTGTGTGAGGCTCAGAGGCTTGACCAGGTACCAGAAGCACCTCAAAGCATCCTTCTGTGAAAGTGAAAGTGTTAGTCACTCAGTTGAGTCCGACTCTTTGGATTGCTGGACTGTAGCCTGCCGGGCTCCTCTGTCCATGGGATTTCCCAGGCAAGAATACTGGAGTGGGTTGCAATTCCCTCCTCCAGGCGATCTTCCTGACCCAGGGACTGAACTCAGATCTCCTGCATTGCAGGCGGATTCTTTACTGTCTGAGCCACCAGGGAATCCAAGTGTCCTTATACTGAGGCCCATACTGGGGGACTGACTTGCCCAGGACCATGCAGTGGAGCACAGAACTTGATCTAGAACCCAGGGACTTGACTCCCAACCCAGTGCTCCTTCCATAGTCCCACAGTCTGCCTCAGGGAGCCCCAAGGATGAGAAGCCAATGTTAAGTCTTCCTCCGTTCATACATCCTGGTCCTGGGAAGGCACATGATCTGGGGGCACTCTGGACATGGCAGAGGGGGGCCAAAGGATAGACCTCAGGTGGGGCAGAGATTTGGCAGTGCTGGCCAGGCCCCTGTCCACTTCTGGGCACAGCCTCAAAGGCTTTCCTGTCTCTTCACTGAGGCTGGGGGTCTTCAATCCAGACACATGGCCCTTCTTGAGTCCCCCAGTCATATGGTATTTTGATTCCATGCATATGCTTTGGGCTCTGATTCCTGGCCAGCCCTACTTACCATCCCTAAAGAATACTGAATGCCTTGAACAAGTTATGTAACAGCTCTCAGTCTTGATTTCCCCATCTGTAAAATGGGGACAATTATGCTACACTTCATAGGGCTGTTGTTAGCACGAAATGGGATAACGGGTGTATTGAGTTGAGCACGGGGCTAGCAATAGAGTGCACCTTCAGTAAATGCCAGCTCTCCTTTTCCTTCAAGCACTTTGTAAACGGTAATATGCTTTGCACTAATAATTTCTTGTACATACCCCCTGATACATACATATTCAGAATGCTTTGTCTACATGGGAACTGAGTTTTCGTTGAATTAATGGGTGAATGAATGGATGAGTGCGTGAATTAGTGCTTCCTTGGGGTTGAAAGATACCCCCTGCCCTCTCCTTTGGACACTGAGGCCTGGGTTAAGCCTCACAGGCCCCTACCAGCTCTGCTTTCTACTGCAGCGGAGCCCTTTGGAGGGCTTCCATCCCTCCCCTATCTCCTTTCAGGAATGGCCTCAGCCCACCCCAGGAGAATGAGGCCTGAGGGGTTGGGGGCCGTGCCTGGGGGTGGGAAACTTCATGCCTCTCAGTCTGTTTGCTGCCCCTGTCTTTTCTTCCTTCAGAAAAATGGAACAAGTTTTTCTCACTCGACACATTTCAACTTTTTTTTTAGAAGATACAATAAAAAACAGGGGAAAATTGGAACAGAGGGAGGTGTGGGATGGGCCCGCCTTAGACATGAGCTTGAAAGAGGTATAAAACACACGTGTCCACATACACAGGAACAAGCATGAACAGACAGGGACGCCCGTGCTCCTCTCTGTGCACCCAGAGACGCAGAGATGCGGTGATAGAGAGACAGAAAGAGCCAGAAATGGAAGGAAGGAGATGGAAGAAGAAGGACACCCAGAGATGCCATCTGTTCCTCCCCCTGGCATTGGGGGAAGGGAGTTGGTGAGGGGCCTGGTCCCCTCTGGGTCTCTGAGAGGGAAAGCGGAAGGGTAGGCATCTCAGGCAGGCCTGGAAGATTCCCATTTCTGCTACCCACCCCCATCCAGGGAGCCGGGAGCTGAGGGTCTGAGGTTCCCATGGAGACATAGCCCCATCCCAGGGGAGGCCACTGTCTGGGCACCTAAAATGGCTGCCTCAGAGGGGTGGCGGCCATTTTGTGCAGGCGTAGGTCCTGGGTTGAGGGTGGGTGGGGCCTTGGGGGTGTAGAGGGGAGAGAGCCGGAGGGGATAGGTCATTCCTGAGCAGTCTAGGGATTCTTGCTCAGAGGACTGGAGAATGTTTTATAAAGCTGCTCTCATTACGCCCCCTGCTACACCAAAAAAAAAAAAAAAAAACACACATAAATCTGTAAACCTCCATTCCATTCAGACAGCCAGAAGGACACCTAGCCAGACACTTGCCACCAACATCACCATGCCCCAAATAAGACTGGTGGGGGCAAGTGTGCTGGGGAAGGGGACTTGATTTCCCACCGAAGGGCCAAACCGTGGGGAGCAAGTGGGTTAGCGTCCAGGTGTCCATTCCCCTCGGCCATTTCACTCCATCTCCGGGGGCCTCCCAGGCGGAGGTGGTCTGGCAGGTGAAGAGTGAGGGCCGGAGCAGCACGAGGAGGGGCAGTCTGCTCTTCTCCCCCTGGCTCTGATTTGAGGTGAAGGGCAGGAATGCGGGGATCCTCGGAGGGCCCGTGCTCCTGGCACTGAGTGTGCTGTGGGGAAGGCGGCAGGGGAGGGGGCAGGCTGGCACTGCCCACGCGATGACTCTCCCCTTGGTCCTGAGGCCCGCAGAGCCTGCCGCCCCCTCCCAGCCCCCTGTCCACCTCCAGTCTGACAGGACGTGGGGGAGGGGAACCTGCCGCTTCTTCCTGGCTCTGGGGTGGGCACCTGCCCCCTCCCCCCACCCGCCGCAGTGTTCTGGGGAGCGGCGGGCACGCCAGATGGCGTGGCTGAGAATGCGGCGACGTTGCCGGGAGGTGAGGGCTGGCACGGGCGATATGCGGCTGCGTGCCTTGTGGTGCCACCGGGGAGGGGGCGGGGGAGGACCAGTGAGGTGGAGCCCCCATCCTCCGTGCTGACCTCCTGTGCTGACCTCCAGCTCACCACTAGGATTTTCTCTGACTTCCTTTGCCTGCACCCTGGGCTCCCGCGCTGGGCCCAGGCCCCACCCAAAGATAGGTGGGCACCTGCCTACAGCCCCAGCCCTGATCTGAAAGTCCTGAGTCGGACCCCTGCTGCACACCTCCCTAATCTGGGACAGAGGGCCCTGAGGAGACCCACTAGCCCTCCTGCAAAGCCAGCCCCCGCAGGATTGTTCCCTTGCTCCAAAAGTACAGTGACTTGTGCCCCATAACTTTTGCCTTCTGGCTTCTGGGCCCTGTTTTGTTTTGAAAAGAGCTCCTTCCCTAATGGGCTCTAGTCTCTGAGTCTCTTTTTTCTTCAAATTCATTCTCATTCCTCACCAAGAGTGGGCCTGCTTGGACACCTCTTCCTGGATGTCTTCCTGGATCTCTTCCTGGCAACTTCAGTATTTACCACTCACTGTTAGGACAAACCATTCACCCATGTCTCCCTGACTTGACTGTGGTGGCTACTTACCTTATATCTCAGTAGTCTGGGGCTTCACACAGGTTGTATAGAGTTGGTGTTCAATAAATGCTCCTTGTATTAATGCCTAACTGACTTAGAGGGTTTGGGGGTACTGAAGCCTTTCTCCAGAGAATCTCCTAAAGCAGTAAGTTCTAAGGTCGCAGGTCAAGCCTGGAGCCCACAGACTCCTCCTCCTGCCTTCTGCACAAATTTCAGTCTGGGGAGGAGGACTTGGGATGGGGGTTTGGGTCACAGGTTTTCCTTTGAGTGGTTCTCAGAGAGGGGCTCTGTGTACGGAGGCTGAGTCTGGGGGTGCTGGCCCCCCATTCCCTGGGCATGAAGCTCAGACTCAGGCCACATGAGGTCCCTCACTGCCTCCACCTCCTGGGGGATTCCTGCCCAGCAGCAGCCCCCCTTCTTGGGCCTCATATCTCTCAGCAAGCTCAGAGCCCCTCTCCTACCCCTTGTCCTACCCCACACCTTCCTTGCATGGGGTAAAGGCAACTTGCCACAGGAACAGGAGCTGAGGTCCCAGGACACCACTGAGTTGTCCCACTCCCACTGCCGTTTCTTCTTTGCTGATGCTGCTCCCCAAAGCCACCCCTACTACCTCAACCCTCTTTTGTGGGTCTGGCTCAGCCTCTCCTCCCTGGAAAGTTCTGACTTCCCACAGGCCCTTGCTCCTCTGGCTTCCTCAGAAGGACTGGGGGTGTTCATCCTGCCCATTCTATGGAAAAGTCAAATCTGAATGTGGTATTCCCCTCGTCGGGCACCTTCAGTGGCTCCCATCACCCCTAGGATCAGGCCTTGTTCCTTAGGGACAACTGGATCTGGTTGCTGTGCAGTTCTCTCTGTATGTTTGTCCCTGCCTTGAACTCTGCTCCTCAGCCACTCTAAGCTCCTCCAGCTTTCACCAG
The DNA here is from genome assembly GCF_019923935.1 of Bubalus bubalis. NCBI lineage: Eukaryota > Metazoa > Chordata > Mammalia > Artiodactyla > Bovidae > Bubalus > Bubalus bubalis. Next base: position 23,083,385 of record NC_059159.1, on the reverse strand, counting down.
CCTCCTACCTGTGAGCTTGCTCAGGCTGTCCCCTCTGCCTGGAGCACCCTCCACTTTCTTCACCTTTTAAGCCTAAGCATCACCTCCTCCAGGAAGCCTCTCTGGGTTAGATGACCTCCTCTGACTCCACTAATGCCTTTTGCACACCTCTAGGGAGGCACGGGCTTCCCTGGTGGCTCAGCGGTTAAGAATATGCCTGCCAATGCAGGAGACACCGGTTCGATCCCTGGGTCAGGAAGATCCACTGGAGAAGGAAATGGAAACCCACTCCAGTATTCTTTCCTGGAGAATCCCATGGACAGAGGAGCCTGGTGGGCTACAGTCCTTGGGATGGTAAAGAGTCAGACACAACTCAGCAACTAAATGATGATGACAGGGAAGTGCAGGCCATGACCTTTGCCACACAGGTCTCTCTCACCTGGTAGGCAGTAACTAGTAAAGGGCCTAACACCCATGATATCCTCAATAAGTGTTTGTGGCAACAAAGGCCTGTCCCCTCATTGCCCAGAAACTGAATGCTGGAGCCAGGGCAGGACACCGGCCCATGGGAAGCTCCTCTTCCTTTCCCCTCAGTCTCCCCCCAACCCCAGCACGGACATAGAACTTCAGCCTTCCCCTCTGTAAAATGGGCGTGATCATTACAATAAGATGCCTGCTGAGCATCAAATGAACAAACAGGTGTGGAAGTGCTGCCTCGGCAACTGCCCCATCCAGGTATGGCTGGTTTGGCCTCAAGCCCCTGATCAACTGTATTTAAGAAAAAAAAAAAAAAACTTTGTTCCTGAAGTTCTGTTCATCAGCACATCTTTGCTCTGCTTTTCTTGTCACTTTTCCACGTGAGCAGTTGTGATGTCCTGCCCCCCTGCCCCTGCCCCTCTATGGGTCCGGCCTGCAGAGAAAGGCAGTCAGACGAAGAGGGAGCTCAAGGTAGTCAAAAGAGCGCCAGACTTAGCAGGGTCTCAGCCTTGATCAAATCATGTAACTTCTGCTTCCTCATCTGTAAAATGGGAATCGTGCCACGTGCCCACCTGCTGCCTCTCTCTGCACTGATGGGGGGTGGTTAAGTCCTGACTGACAGCGGATGGAGGGCACCCAATGGGGCAGTGCAGGGCAGCGGGAAGAGCACAGGACAGTGTGCGTCCCAGGCTCTCTTTCCTCCAGGCGGGCTCTGCTATGAACTTGCCCATGACTTGGGCATGTCCTGATTTCCTCCCCTGGACATCAGAACCACCAGGGAGCTGGGTTGGGGATGCCTGGGAGCCGGGCACTGGAAAGTTCTCAGATGCCTGAGCCCAGCGTTGGTGCATGGTGGCACCTGAGGCTGCCAGTGGGCACAGATGACCCACAGCTGCAGTGGTGCTGTGCTCCCAGGAGGGCAGCCTCAAAAAGCCATGCATGGAGGGTGCACATAGAGAGCAGGGCCAGCAGGGCAGGAGGTCATAATTTAACCTCCTGGTTTAGTCCCTGGGAAACTGGAGCCCAGGACAGTGTGAATGCGACTTAGCTGTTACTTCCTTAGTTCAGTACCCTGAAGAGTCAGGGGGCATGGGGAAGGAAGGGAACAGTTGAGGGGTAGGAGCCTTGTGGCCCAATGCCCCACCTTACAGATAAAAAAAAACCCCACATCCCAAAGAGGGGATGCAACCTGCCTGGTGTCACACAAGTGGGGACAGAGCTGAGACTAGAAATGAGGACCTGATTACCTCTTGCGGGTCCTGCTGTCCCTCGGGCTTCAGAGCTCTCTGTAATAATGAAATATTTCATAATCCATAATAATGAGATGACAGCGGTAGAGTTACCGGTGCTGGGCCCTGGCTTCACTCACACACAATCTTATTTCATTCTCACCATGACCTCAGATGTGGGATGACTGTTAACTCCACTTGAAGATAAGACGCTGAAGCACAGAGAGGTTAAGGCTACTGTGCCAAAGTCACATAGCTAGTAAGTGGCAGAGCCCGGATTGGAACCAAGCTCTGTCTGACTGAGTCCAGCCGCTTACTCACTTTTACATACAGTCTTCCTTTCTCTGAAACCCAGGTTATCTCTACACTGTGGGACCAGTGGGCTTTCCAGGTGGCACTAGTGGTAAAGAAGCTGCCTGCCGCTGCAGGAGACATGAGACGAGATCCCCTGGAGGAGGCCATGGAAACCCACTCCAGTATCCTTGCCTGGAGAATCCCATGGGCAGAGGAGCCTGGAGGGGTACCGTTCACAGGGTCGCCACAAAGTCAGGCACGACTGAAGTGACTTAGCACATGGAACCAGTAGACTCTACAGCAGAGAGGGAAAGGAGGGTGCCCTTGGAAGATACAGTGCCAAGGGTGTGCCTTTTGTCCAGGCCCCCACATAATGGGAGCCAGTGTCCCTGCCTGGGTCTCTGCAGTTCTATTCATGGGTAGGTGGTGGTGGTGGTTGGGGGTGAGGGGGCTCCCTCTGAACACTGAAAGGTGCAGTCACATCAAACATGGGGTTTATCCATCCAGTATCCCTGTTTCTTCAGCTCCTTTAGGAGGTGCCCTCCTCACCTTTGCAGGTTTGGTGAGATGGTTCCTTCACCAGGAAGCCCTCCCTGATGCCCCCTGGGGAAATGTCAGTTCTTTCCTCTGGCCTTAGCTCCAACTTGAGCACTTGGGATGGACAGACCAGCTGGAACCCCAGGTTTACAGCTTGATCACTAGCCACCTGCCAGGTCATTCTTTTTCCCTCTGTAAAATGGGAATAAGGAGCCCTGCAGCACAGAATCTTTGTGAGGACTGGAAGCGAAGCGGTGTCTTAGGAGGAAGCTCCTGGCACTCCTCCTTGTCCTTCTCACTCCAGCTTTCTCCCGGATCTCTCCTCATCACCCGCGCCGCGTGCCCAGCAGAGGATCTGGAGCGCCCCGGCTGCCGGTTCCCGGCTCACAGCCTGCCCTACCGCCGCCGGGCTCCCTCGGCACGCGCCCCGAACCCCGTGGGGCCGCGTCACCTCCTGGGAGGTCTCGGCACGCGCCCTCTCGCCTCGAGCCCGGCTCCGGCCGCCAGTCGTCTCCGGGAAAGGGGTCAGACGGGCAGCTGGGAGGTGGGGTGGGCGGAGGCGGCAGCGGGCGGCTGCGGGAAGAGGACTCTGCCCCTTTAAGGTGCCACCGCCGCGTGGCAGGGAAACAGCTTGTGCCAGCCCCATTCCGCCCGGCTCCGCTCGCAACAAGAAACACAATGCATAACAATCAGGCGCGCGCTTGGAGCCATGCCACGCGGCGGGGGCGGGGCGGGGCCGCGGGCGGGGCGGGGGGCGCCCAGGTCGCGACCCTCGACCGGCGTCCGGTGGCCGCGGGCGGGCCGGGACCCCGCGCTGCCCCGCGCGGCCGTTCCGCGCCCCGAGAGGTGGCCCAGCGCCCCGGCGTCCCCCCGCCTCGCCCGGCTCGCCTCCCTCTCCCTCCCCGCCTTCGCGCTCCCTACAAAGTTCATTCCCACTAACTCTTTTCCAGGCCACTTCCCCCTCACATCTGACAATCCGGGGCCCCTCATTCTCCCAGTAATCACTCCACTGCACTAATTGCACATGCAAATATGCAAATGCGTATTAATTAATTACTATACTAATTAGTTCTGTGGTATTTGCGAGTAATAAATCATTGGATGGGAGCGAGGAAGCTGGAGACCTGGCCCATTTTCATTCTGCATAAAATTTTAATGGTCTCTCTGGCTGATCCGGGACGGCAGCGCGCGGAGAGGCTCTTAAAGGGCCAGTGGCGGCGAGAAGGGGCACGGGGCACGGAGCGCGGGGCGACCCCGGCCCTGGGCAGTTCCGCAGGTGCAGCCCTGCACCCTGCGGAGGCGGTCCCCGGCACCGGGGTGGCTTTTCTCCTCCCCTCCCGGCTAAGGGTACTCCTGGGTGCTTTCTAAGGAGAGAATCCGGGCAAGAAGGAGGAGGAGGAGGAGGCTGAGCTTGGCTGCTTTAAGAAAGGAAAGAGGGCAAAGAGCTGTGAGAGGCCAATGCCAAGGCCTTTGGGGCCCCAGGAAAACAGAAATGAAGACTCCATCTCCAGGATGGCCGAGTAAACTAAGGCACGGGCAGGCCAAGCCAAGCTGTCACCCCAGTGGATCCCCAGGGGGAGAAAGCCTCTAGGATGTCTTGGGTGCCCTAATCTTGTTTCGTCCTCTGATGGGGGCCACCAAGGCTGGGGGTACCTCCAACTTTTCCTTTCCACGATCAAGCTGCTGCCCCACCCCCATGGGCACCAGCTGGCACCCTGGCAGAGCAGTCCTAGGCTTGAGTGGGCCCCTGGGACCCTTCTTTTTTTCTGGGAGGTAGTCAGGACCTCAGCACAGGGAGGGGGCTGGCGGCTTCATAGGACCATTGACTCAGGGAGGCAGACGGTTGTGCCTCCTGATTGAGCCCAAGCCAGGGTCTAGGGGGAGGTCAGAGGTGGGAACATTGAGGAAGTGGAGGCTTCGGGCCTGTCCTGAGCCAGGATCCCCAATACCAGAGTCTCTAGTCCAGTTCTACTCACCCTCCAACCCTCTGCATTGGCAAGCCCCTGGTGGGGCAAGGCTAAAAGAATCAGTGCTCTAGTGGGACCCGTAACAGTGACAGCACCTCACCATACTGTTAATCTGGGGGCACATTTATTCAGCTGGAGACCTGTTCTGAGAATTCGAGGTGGCCCACAACGCCCTAGTGATGTAGTTTCTACCACACGCCCTTTCATGGATGGAGAAACACAAACCCAGGCACGAGACAGTTAAGCAATCTGCCAAGGTCACTCAGCTGCGAGGAGTGGAGTGGGGCTTGACAGTCCAGTTCTGACACCCAGGTTCTTTCTGCCACCCTTTGCCACCTCTCTCTCCACCATCATGTCCTCAGCACCTGCAGAGAGCCAGGCCCCATGGTAAGGATAAGAACTTCATGGGTGGTGTCTCATGCAACCTAAGAGGGAGGGACTGGGATTCTCCCCAGTCTAGAGCTGGGGAACCCAAGGCTCAGAGAGGGTGACTAAGTTGCTCTGGATGCACAGGGAGGATGTAGTCAGCCAGGCTCACACCAGCCTCGAGCCGCAGAGGCCAGCACGTCTCTGGGGGTGGGGCAGGAAAGGGCCTGACAGGTACTAGAACAAGAGAAGAAATGGAAGAGATTTCAGCTAGACAGACTGTGGGGAAAACTTGCTCTTTTTAAAATATAAATGTATTTATTTTACTTAGAGGCTAATTACTTTACAATATTGTATTGGTTTTGCCATACATCAATATGAATCTGCCACGGGTGTACACAGGTTCCCCATCCTGAACTCCCCTCCCACCTCCCTCCCCATCCCAACCCTCTGGATCATCCCAGTGCACCAGCCCCGAGCATCCTATATCATGCATCGAAACTGGACTGGCAATTCGTTTCAACAACTTGCTTTTTGAGAGGTGGGGGCTCCAGGAGTAGGGTGGGGTGGAAGCTCTTGCTTCTTTCCCAAGAAGCAGACTGGGGAAAGGCCATGGCTACCTGAGTCAGGAGGAGGTGGGGATAGAAGAATGTGAGGGAACAGAAGGGCCCAGAATGAGAGAGTGCAGTCAGAACCATAGAACTCAGAAATCCTGGTTAGTTTTCTTAATTTTGTCCCCAGACTGCCTATCTGCCCCCACCCCTGGAAATCCCCTGAGCACCCCCACCCCCAAGATTTGCTATTTGTGGGCAGCTGGGAGATCCAGTCTCTGCTCTCATCTCAGCAGAAGGATGAGAAAGTTAACACTGTTACATGACTGTAAGCACCTACTATGTGCCAGGAACTTTGTATGCCTCTAATTTTCACAACAGTTGTGTAATTATTATCCCTATTTTATAAATGGAGACACCGAGGAAGGAAGGAGAAGCTCTCTGCCCAAAGTCACACAGCTAGTAAGTGGGAGACAGGGATTTGAACTCCCAATCTGATGTGCTTTACTACACAATTCCCCATTTCCACCTGAGCTCCTTGTATCTACAGGGATGGCTGGATTGACCCTTTTGCCTGGCAGAGTCAGTAGCAGAATACAGTAGCAGCAGGCATTTCACCTGGAACTTGCAGATAAAAATAACATGTCTCCTGTCTGCCATTCACAGGATCCCCCACCCCACCCCGTGTGGATTTTCATGGTGCCTTTTATTTGCTAGTGGAAATTGGGCAAAGTGTAAATTCTAAAGGCCCAGATCCCTCCCCTCATTATCCTGGGACTGAGTGTGTGTGGGCATCTCCCCAGAACAGGGAGCTCTCCCAGCATTCCTTGCCCCCCCCCCCATTTCCCCCCTTGAGAGAACAGCAGGGTCAGTGAGTCTGTTAGCATCTGTCAGGGAGACCACCCTGATTTGGGAACTGAGATTCCAGTGCACTCAGGGATGAGTCCAGGGTCCCTTCACCTCCCAGGTGCTCAGGGAACTTCTCTAGGGAATAGGGACCTGCATCTCCCCAAGAACTAAGAAACTTTGGACACCTACCATCTAGAACAGGCAGTCGTGGGCTGGGGGTTAGAGGGTGTTGGAATGGCCTTTGGGCTGCAGAAAAATCCTCCTCCCCTCTCCCTTCCACTGAAGCCCAGAGAAGCTGGGGTTTCATCGGGGTTTTCCCCACACATGCCCAGTTCCTGGGAGATTGGGGGCAAGTTAGGGAGTTGGGGGAAGGAGGCAGGAGGGGCAGGCTGGCGGCTCTGAGCTTCTCCATGCAGCCCTCGGGGCCGGGTGCCTGGGCAGGAGGGGGGGCAGAGCAGCTGCTGGCGATTTATTAAGCAGTCACGGAAAAATTGGTTTATAAATTAACAGCTGTTTTAACTTTAGGGCCTCTTCTTCAGGGAATGGAAGCAGCCGACTGGACCGGGATTGGAGTGTGTGTGAGGCTGGTGGAGGGGGTGGGAGGCGGCAGGCTCCGGCAGCTGGCGTTCTTTGGGGGCAGCCTCAGCTGGCACCTGGGGGGGCACCAGGCAGTGGCCAGAGCAGGGGGTCTCCAGGTGCCCGGGCCGAGGCTGCCCCCGCTGTGGGCTGTCGGCTTGCTCATTCTTCTCATCAGCATCCCACCTGGGGGCGCCAGAGGGCATAGATACCGCTGTACTCATATCTGCCACCAGAGGGCAGCCTCCACACATTGATTTTTGCTTCCCACCCAGATCTGTCCAACCAGGGCTGAGAGAGAGAAAAACTGGGACCAATGTTGAGCAAGAGAGAAGCCCAGTTCAGTGCATGCAAGAGTTCTACTCGCCCATCCTGAATGTATTAAAGACAGCAGTTAAGAGTGGGAATTCTGGAGTCAGATGGTCTGCCTTTGAACCCAGGCTGTGGGCAGAAGTTCTGAGCCTCATTTCCCTCATCTGTAAAATGGAGTGAATCTACTGAGGATTAAATGAGCTAATGCATATAAAAGGTCTAGCCCAGTGGCCACTACAGAGTAATGCTCTCTATATGCCATGCGTTGCCAATTTCTATGACTTATATATTTATCTATTGATTCATTCCTCAAGCCATTGCCTCTACAGCATTTAGTGCTACTGTGTTCTGGGCATTATAGCAGGAAGGTGATGATGCAAAGACAGATAGTGGGTAGGACATGTCTCAAAATAGTGTGCTAACAATTAAGATACACCCAGTGAGGGGGGAGGGGAGATTGACTTGGATAGGGCAAAAGAGAACATTTGAGAGTGATGAAAATATTCTATATCTGTGTTGGTAGTGGTCATGTGTTGAATAACATTTTCAAAAACTCATAGAAATGTATATTTTAATTTACATTTACTGATACATTTTATAGTATATAAACTGTAATTCAATAGAGTTTTTTAAAAAAGCACTCAATGTGAATTTATTGAATGGGCCAAGGGTTGGATGATGGATGAATGAATGAATGTGTGTCAGGGAATGCTCAGATGATTGCCACCTGTCTAGGTGTTACCAGTGTCCCTACTGCGAGTGCCCTTGCTCTCTCCTCTCGGTGTCCAGGGGTTTTCTCAGAGGCGGGTCTTGGAGTCCCCAACATCCTCTTTCCCCTCCCCATTGCCCCCCTCCTCACCACCAGCAGTGTGCCCTGCTAATGCTCCCTGGCTTCTCTAAGATTGCTTCCCAGGACTTCGGGGGACCTCCTTTCCAGCTGCACATGTCAACCCAGCCAGCTAAACTCAACTCCGTGGTGCCAAGGTCAGGAGTGTGATGCCCAGCCACCGATCCGCAATGCCAGCAGCTCGGCAGCCCAAACCCTGGTCAACTCTGCCACCTGCTGGCCATTTCCGGAACTGCATCCATAGCGCTCTTGAGAAAGTGTTAGTCGCTCAGTCGTGTCCGACTCTTTGCGACCCCACGGATTGTACCCGGCCAGGCTCCTCTGTCCATGAGGATTCTCCAAGCAAGAAGATCTCCCTTCTGCAGGGGATCTTCCCGACCCAGAGATTGAACCCGGGTCTCCTGCGTTGCAGGCAGACTCTCTACCATCTGAGCCACCAGAGAAACCCTCTAGAGAAGCTGGAACCTTTACTGACCAGGAGCCCTGCATTGGGCTGGGGACTTTATTAATTTTATCTTTTTGAATCGTCACAGGTACCATGTGAGGTGGGTTTGGGGGCAGGAGGAAACAGGCACAGTGAGGCTAAGACATTTATTGTCTAAAATCACACAGTATCCAGGTCTGTCCAATTCCACAGTTTATGTTCTGTCCATGAGACTGTATCTTGCCTGGGAGAAGGGAGGGAATATTCACGATTGGCCACTCTCCCTACCTCCCCCAAAGAGAGCAAAGGCTTCACGCTTCCAGAGAAGGTGAATATAGTACCTCCTGTATGCCGGGCGCTGTGGCAGGCAGCAGGCAATGATGTGAGAGAAATGGTGTGCTCAAAATGTGTGATCAGACCTGCTCTGTACATTAACAGACACCCTATGACAAACTTTTTTGGTTAGTCCAAGCAGAAAGACCCATTGGTTAATTGGAGTTAAGTCAAGCAAGGTCTTGAATTTGTTCCTTGGACCCAACCGCCAGTGCTTCTAACTCAAGAATAATAACCAAGGAGTGGCACATTATTTTTACATCTCATTTGCATATGATTAATTCTAAGAGAGAATGGAGGTCACCCTGGCCCCTAGCTTCTCAGCTGCTCTAGGATATGCCTGACCCTGGCCACCTCTCCCAGCCCCAGCTGGACTCCCCCATCCTCGCCACACCCTCCCCACTCCTTGCCCCTGCCCACACTTCCCCCAGCCTCCAGAAGTCCCTGTCCCTTCCTCCTCTGTCACCCACGCAGCCCCAGCCACCTGGCCGCCCACCTGAAAAACTTTTCCCCAAGTTCTTGAGAAGTCGCGTAGGATCCAGGAGAGAAAAATCAAAGTAATAAAACCTCATTTAATTCCTAACGGAGGGCAGAGCTGTGAGCTGCAATTATCTTAATGCGGAGCTATTTTTACTCTCTCTCCATCTCTGTCTCCTGCCTCTCTCTGTTGTGAGGCTTCCTCTCTCTCCCTTTGTCTCTCCATCTCTCACATGTGTTTTCTCGCTCTTTCTTTTCCACATTTCCTACCTCCCCCTCCTCTCTCTCTCTCACCTCCTGCCTCTGCCATCCTTCCTTCTCCTTCCTGTCTGTTCCTTGTGCCTATACCCCTGTGAGCCAAGTTCCCCCATCCCGCTTGACCCCAGGGTTTAGCAGCCAGAGCTGCAGGTGCCAGGGTAAAAGTTGGAAGAAACAGCAAAGACCCTTCTCTCTATGCCCGAAGACCCCCTCTTCCAGGGTTACCCAGGAGAGGAGAGTCTCCCTTCCAGCTGCCCCAGCCCGGGTCTAGGGAATTTTCCTGATTCAGGGCCACCCAGAACTCCAATCCTTTCCGCAGAACCTCTGTGAACAGGCCCTCCGTGGCCAAAGGAGCTTCATCAACTGTGGTCCCAAAGGCCCTCTCAGCTCCAGTGGGTCCTGAGGTTTCCCTGGGAGTGATGACTGTCTCTCCTTGTCCCCTCATTATCTGTCCAGCTGTCTTCTGTCCCCTTCACCCCATGCAGGACCTTCCTACCTGCCTAGCACTGGAAGCCACAGACCTCTCAGCCTCCTCTTGGCCCAGTGGCCACACAGCTTACTGCCTGGGCTGTGCCTTTCCTGTGCCCCTTCTGACCCTTGTGACCTCCTCATTTGCCTCCCAGGGCACTGCCAAATTGGTGTTTGCCACCTCCCATCACAACCCATCTGACAGAGGGGTCTGGGCCAAACCAGGGGCTACCAGAGAGGCCCACACCCCAGGCCCAGGGACCTGGCATCTGGCTGTTTCCCCACAAGCATAAAAGTCAACAAACACAGCGGGACTTGAGCCAGGCCTGAGGGTGGGGGAGCAGTGCCGCCCAGCGGCCAGGCCTTCCAGCACCCATGGGCAAAGCTCTGTGCTCCTGTTCCCTCTCCTCATCCCCAGAGTAGGCGCTGACTCTGGGGCACTGCGCTGTGCCCCTGACCCCACTTTCACAAGACTCCACTGGCCTTTTGCTTCCTTCTCGCTCTGCCAAGGGCCCAGCATGCTTGGCCTGGGAGTGGAAAAGTTGCTGGCTGGGGGAGGGGGCCTCCTGATTGTTCCAGGCCTGACCGTGACCAGGAGAGGAGAGAGCCAAGGCAAACAGAGCCCCAGGAAGACACACACACCTGCTCAGAGTGGCATTCAGACCCTCGCCCCCAGGCCCGAAGAGGGAAACACCAGTTCCTGCAAAGGCACCCAGCACCACATGATAAATAAACAGGGACCCGGCAAACCACAGGGCCATCTCCTCCCCTTTCCCCCCTTCAGAGACACATGCAAACACCTCTGCAGAGAGAGAGGCTCACACCTCCGAAATGAGCACACACACACCTCTCCCCCTTGCTCTATTCCTGCACCAAACTCACACGTGATGGCACGTGTACACCCCAACTCCCCCAACTCTATCCCCCTGAGCTGGCTCTGTCTCCCCCACATCATATCTGGGGAGAACAGGCAGGAGACACGTGGATCCAGGGTACCTCACAGCATGGACACATTCCCCCGCCCCCAAGAGAGCCCTCCCAGGATCACAACCTTATCCTCCTCTACTCTTCAGGCTGGACCTATGCAGAGGGTTCTCCCACCCCCCTGTGAGCTGGCACAGCCTGCCCATCACCTTGACAGCCTCTGACATCCTCCCCCACCCTGCCCCCTCCCCCGTGCACACACGGTCTTCCCACACCCTGCCACTCACACCTGCATCCTTGACACTCTGACACACTTACTCACATAGACTCTCTCACCACACGGACCCCCCCCCCCCAACACACACACACACACTCCCCAGCTTTAGGCACCACAGGGCCCCTGGCACTCACTTTCACACACTCCCTGCCATGATGACTGACATGTGTCCTCCCACGCACACCCCGCTCCTTCACGCTCACTCGCTTTCTAGGACACCCCCATTCACAGCGTGACACGCTGGTGCTATTCTCTCCACGACCTCACAGCCTCCCCGTGAAACTCCAAGCACCTAGGCCATGAAGAGGTTAAAGTCAGAGTCCCAGGTCCCCGCGGCCCCTCTCCCCTCGGCCTCCCCCCATTATCCTCCCTGCTGGACTCCATCAATAATGCAGCTTCAAGTTCTGGGGAGTCGGCAGGGGGCCCCCAGGCCGCTCCCGCGGCCCTGGCTCACACTGCCCCCCCCTCCTCCTCCCGGCCCGGGAGAACACGCTCCTCGGCGCTCATTGGCCACTGTCTCCTGAGCCCTCCCACCAAGCGCCCGGGCGCCAGTCCCAGGCCGAGGGGACGGGCTGGGGACCCTAAGGCTGGGGCCGGAGGGCGAGACCCGGAGAGACGGAGCGAAACAGAGACAGAGGGAGACTCGCGGAGAGGGAGCAAGGGAGATAGAGGAAGGTTGGAGAGATACAGAGAGAGCGAGGGAAGGAGGGGCAGAGACCAGCCCCGCGAGCCCGAGGTGCGGGCGCCAGGGGACCGCGGCACCCAGGAGCCCCAGAGCCGCAAGCCGGCGGCCGCCCCCCACCCCCGCGCGCCCTCCCCTCGCCGGCGCGGTATTTTTATCTGTGCGTGAACAGCCCTCCAGCTCCTCTCTGCCACACTCAACCCGCTGCCGCCGCGGCGCCCGGAGCAGCGCGGGGGAGCGGAGCCGGGATCGCAGCCCGAGACCCCACGACGCGCGCCCCGCCCGCCATGGACCCCAAAGACCGCAAGAAGATCCAGTTCTCCGTGCCCGCGCCCCCCAGCCAGCTCGACCCCCGCCAGGTGGAGATGGTAAGGGGGCTGCGCCCCACCCCTGGCAGCGCCCCCCTACCCTAACCCCCACTCCCCGACTCCTCTGCGCTCCGGGATCGGAGCCGGCCTGGGAGACGCTGGCGCCCGGCCCGCCTCGGACGCAGCGGGGGCGCGGGGCAGCGCGTGAAGTTCGCCGGAGACTCCTGTAACTTTTTCCCGGGGCCTCTCACCTGATCCCGGGGCGGGAGAATCCCGGGCGGCCCCAGAGTGGGAGGACTGTCCTCTGGACCCTGCAGTGTCCTCCTTCTCTGGGGTCCCCCGGGGACCGCTGGTGTGACAACATGGTCCCCTGACCCGTTACACTGAGCGGGCCTGCGCCCGCCTGCCGCACGCTCTGGCCATCTCTCTAGTCCCACCCTGCATACCTGGGCTGGGGTCACCCGAGCTTTGTCCTAACCGCTAGATAAAGCCACAACATGGGCGGGTGGAGAGGGAAATGATGACCAGTCATCCCAGAAGCCAGAAGTCCTCACACAGACATCTGAGTCCTCTGGACAGCCTTCCTGGGCACTGGGTACCGGAGGCCTCCAAAGGTGGGGTTGAGATGTGGGGCGGGATGGCGAAAGAGACATGAGTTTTGTGCAGGCGCCTCCCCCCTCCACTTAGCCATTCACTTGTTGCTGTTGTTAAGAAGCAGCTGGTACCCAACAGAGCAGTGAGAGGGGGGCCAAGTCATTTTGCAGAGAGACGGCATTGTTGAGGGGGGGGTGGCCTGGGGGACCGGTTTGATCCCCAGCCCAAGCAGCTTTTGATCTGGAGGGCAGTGTTGGGAGATTGGCAGGGGGAGGTGGCAGTTTCAGCTTAATTCACCTGGTTCTCTTTGTGCATTTCCCTGGAGCTCAAAGAGGACCTAATTAACTGACAGTTGATCTGATTGCCAAGCTAGGGGGAAGGGTGGGAGAGTTACTGGGAGTACTCAGTGGCCCCCACCCCCACCCCTCACTGTTCAGCTTGGCTCATGTTCCAAGGAGGGCGACTTTGGAGGTTTTATGAGGACTGGGTGAAGAGTTCCACAGCCTGAGTGATACTGCCAAAGGGGCCCAGACCCAGGTCCTGGGTGGTCCGGGGCTCAGGCGCACACCTGAGCCTCAGGGTGAGGTTGGAGGTGCCTGCTGTTCAGGCTCAGCCTCCTTCTGCAGCTGGGTCTGGTTTCTTTGGAGCCCTTGAGCTGACCTTAGGTGGGCAGGGCCACGTGAATGCCACCTTCCACACTCAGCGTCGGGTCCTGAGGTCTGATGTCTTCATAAAGGGCAGAGGGAGGGCCATGGCAGGGGAAGATATGAAGGGAGGTGGTGGTTCTGGAGTAGCCATGGAGAGAGATGGGCATTGGCTGGCAGCCAGTGGTGGACTTTTCTTGCCCTTCTCTGCCTTGGCATGCTGTGTGGCTTTGAGCTCTTTGCTGAAAGTCTCTGAGCCTTGGGTTTTCACCTCGGTAAAATGAGGGGGTTCGGTGAGCTCTGGAGTCCCTTTCAGCTCTGACAGTCTTTGATTCAAAGGTTCCCTGGGGACTCCAAAGCACAGTTTGTTCCCTGCTGCCTGGGGGGGGGGGGGGGGGGATGGGGCTGCAAGGGTCTGTCCTGCCCTGCCTCCTCCCCGTCTCTGTCTCCTCAGATCCGGCGCAGGAGACCAACCCCTGCCATGCTGTTCCGGCTCTCAGAGCACTCCTCACCAGGTGGGCCCCTTCCCTGCCCCCTAGTCCTGGCCCCACCCTAACTGTGATGCCTTCTGGGGGCCCCTGCCAAAGTCCCTTGAGTAGGAGACTGAATGGAGAATGGGGGGTTAAGGTCCAGGAGCCCAACTCCACTGGGCTCATTTATTGACCAGGCGCCTCCCAACACCGGGAAGGAAAGGGCCCAGAGACTGACTGAATTTTGGGGGAAAGTACCAATAATTCGGATTCTTTCTCTCTTCTTTTTCCTGGCTTGGTCACCGGTGGCCTCCCCAGAGGAGGAGGCCTCACCCCACCAGGTGAGTTTCCAGGGGCAGCTGGAAGGAGGGACGCCAGGCCCTTGGTGATGGGATGGAGGGGATTACTTCCCAGCTAGCTCAGGGTGCCACCCAGGAGTACATTAGCATATCAATTGGCACCTTGGTGAGAATGCCTGGTGCCAGGATACAGATCCTCCTCTACCCTTGTCTTTGCTCTGCTCAGACTCAGGCTGGGCCTCCAGAATCCAGGGTCCCTGCCCTGAGCCAGGCCGTGGCTATGGTGCCCCTCCCAAAGCCACCAGGTGGCCTCAGCCTGGTGGGAGCAACTCCGGACCTAAAGCTGAGGCTGGACTAGCCAACGCAGCTGCCCTGGGTGGCTTGCAGGGTCGGGGGAATGGAGTGGAGGGAGGGTTACAGGAAGGTCTCTGTGAGTCCATTTAACCTGGCACTTCCCCAGCAGAGAGCCTCAGGAGAGGGGCACCACCTCAAGTCGAAGAGATCCAATCCCTGTGCCTACACACCCCCCTCGCTGAAAGGTACTCTCCCAACCCGTGGTCTGCCTGTCCCCTTGACCCCTGGAACTGGGCTGACACTGGGTGTGCGGGGTGGGGTGGGGGGAGCATTGAGCTTTCGTTGATGGGGAGGGATTGTCTTGTGCACCCATCCCAACCCCCACTTAGAGACCAATTCTTTCTTAATGTGGCCTTGGAAAAACAAGGCACCCCGAGGCTGAAAAGGGTGGTGTGGGTCTGAAAATCAGGTTTCGGGGTTGAAAGAAAAGAGGTACGTAACAAGTAGGCCTCGACATAAAGAGACTCAGCCCTCTGCCGCCTCTCCAAGCATGCGCTGAACCACCTCCACTGCCTCCCCACTCCCAGGGCACCTTCTTTGGGTCGCACCCCTTGCACTCCCCTCCCGTTGCCAGGCCTTTCGCACAGGTCTGCACACTGATGCTGCTTCTGTTCCTGCTTTTCCTTTCAATCCCCAAAGGCAGGTCATTCCTATAGCACTGTCTTATGGAGTGCCCAGTGTATGCCAGGCCCCCCGGGTAGGGGTGGAATAAGGGTAAGATCTAGTCTCAGCTCTCCTGGGGGCCTTCACCTCAAAGCATCTGGGACAGCTACAGAGGAGACGGGATTTGAAGGATGGATAGGAATTCAACAGGCGAGCCAGGCAGAGGGGTATTCCAGGAAGAGGGAGGAGCAGGTGTGAGATCACAGGGGGTCTTCAGGGCTGCCTGGAGACTTGGCTTCCATCGGGGGAGCTGAGGCAGAGACACCTGGTGGAACAGGTGGGCCAGGTGGGGGTGTGGGGAGGGTCCCTTCCTCACTAAGCCTTAGGACGCCTTCCTACCCCCAGCTCAGCTCCAGCTCTTCTGGCCTGGCCAGCCCCCTCCTCCCGTGGAGGGAGAGACGGAGGCCTGAAGGATGTGTTGAGAGCTCCGTCCCTGGGTTTAGTGAGTCCCAACCACCGGCCGAGGCCAGCAGGTGCAGCTGTCAGCCCGCCTGCCTCCGTTGGGAGCAGAGGGACTGAGGAGAGGAGAGGAGAGGGGATGAGGAGACGCCAAGCAGGCGCTGGGTGTCGCTTTTGGAAGGCCTTCCGACCTGTAGGGATGTGGGGGAGGCCAGCCCCTGAAGCAGGCGTGAGGGAGGAGGTGCCGTCTTCTGAGGAGAGAACATGAGAAGTCTCTCTCCTCCGCACCCTGGGCTGAGTAGGGGGCAAGTGGACATGAGAGGGAAGAACCACGCTTGGACTCTTGGTTGTGAGCAAGGGGTGGGGGGAGTGAAGAGAACAGACCAGGGTGCTTCCCAGGCAGCCTGCCTTGGCCAGAAATGTGCACCTCCACGCCCCTGGCCCCTTTGGGCCGCGACCTGGGAGGGTCGGAGTAGGGAGAGGCAGGGCCCTGGGAGGGGGCCAGGAGAGGTGCTGTGCTGGGGACCTTGGAGCTTCCAAAAGGGAGACTTGAGTTGGGGGGAGTTCAGGGTCCCAGAGCTGGAGACAGAGCGAGAAGGAGGCAGTCGGTGGGGGGGGGGGGGAGAGCCCTGAGAGGCACGAGGCAGGCGAGGCACGCGGAGGCTCTCACGGGGCCCTGCACAGGCCTGCACGAACCTATTGTTGTCGCTGCAGCTCACGAACTGAAGAACTGAACTCTCCTCCCCCGGCTGCTTGAGCTGCCACCTCCTCTCCTCCTTCCTCCTTTCCCCAACCCTCAGAGGACCCTTCTGAACTTCTAGGGCACTGTATGTTGTGGGTTTCGCCCCTTTCTGGGCAAAGGAAAGCCCCTGGCAGGGTTGGGGGATTGGTTGGGGGAGAAGCCTAGAGTCCGCAAGGAAGGGCGGACACCGAGTCTTGGCTTGAAGAGGGCTCTCCAAGGCCGAGCTCTTGCACTTGGCTCAAGGTGAAGCTTTGCTGAGTCCCCAAGGACAGGGCAGGGCAATTTATTGTGCTTTTATTGCCTGGGTAGTTTGCCCAGAGTTAGCAGGAAGCACCGGGTGGAGCTTGGGGCCAGACGGGGCAGCAGGCAGGCACAATACACCCTCTGTGCCTGTCCCCGAGTTGGCAGGAGCACCAGGCCCTGCACCCTGTACAGGAGGTTTCCAGCCTGGATCTACCCCCTTGGGCTTTCTGAGGGGAGGGGCTGCCTGCGGATTAGGAAGCAGCTGTAGCAACCCCAGCCCCTAGTCCGCGAGCATCTGGTCTCTGGGCCTCGAGTAACCCGAATGCTCTAAAATCCCACCAGCTCCCGGCCCCCTGCTGCCTCTGCCCTGGCCACGCCTCCCAGGGTCCCCTTCGCTCCTCCCTTTCCCCCAGAGTCCTCCAGCCCTGGCCTTTTTCTCTGAACCCCCTCGTCCTTTCCATCTTTTGGAAACTTCTCTCCAGCTACCCACACTGTTCCCTTCCTAGGTCCTATCCCAGCAGGCCTTGGTGGTGTTGGGGGGGTGGGTGGTGGTTGCCGCTTTCTAGGTCACTGCACAGGGAGCTGAAGCTTGGGGATGTGGGTCAAGATTGTGGGGGCCGTGTCTGAGCAGGCTGCATCCCCAGGCAAGGACGTCACTGGCTGCAGACTGTTGTGTCCTCAGTCTCACAGCGGTTCCTGTCTCTTAGAGCCTGGGGCAGGGGTGTGTGGAGTAGCATCTGTGATGGAGCAGTGCCAGGGAGTGGGGACCAAGCCCAGTATGGGGTGGCAGGCAGGATCCGGGTGAGCGGTGAGCAGGCTGGGCACTCCCCTAGAAACTGAAAGGGACAAATGCCCTGGGGCCGGCCCACCAGTCCAGTACATTCTCCAAGGGCTGTAGCTGGTAGACAAGCTCCCCCAGCCAAGGAATGTTAAGCTGTTGCTGTACCAGCCTGGTCTTGTCCAGCTTGGCACCCTATGGCGTGGGGAGATGCCTGGGGCCGGCCTCTGGGGCCCAGCATCGTTGGACAGCTTAAGAGCCAAACATGATCAAGAGTCTACCCCCTGCTGCTTCTGCCCTGGTCTGGCCCCCAGCAGGCTGACCAGCAGCCTGTATTGTTTGAACTAGACCCCTGCAGGGGTGAGCTCTGCCCCAGGCCCCCAGGAAGGAGGCTGAGGGTTGGGCCATGTGCCTCTCCTGTGCCGTGGGCTGCTTCTCGGGCCTGGCTGACCCGTGCCTTCCTGGTCCCCCTGTGCTAGCCGTCCAGCGCATTGCTGAGTCTCACCTGCAGTCCATCAGCAACCTGGGTGAGAACCAGGCTTCGGAGGAGGAGGATGAGCTGGGGGAGCTGCGGGAACTGGGCTACCCAAGAGAGGAAGAGGAGGAGGAAGAGGAGGAGGATGAAGAGGAGGAGGAGGAGGACAGCCAGGCGGAAGTCCTGAAGGGCAGCAGGGGGTCTGGTAAGTGGAAGGGGCTGTGAAGCCTGAGTTTCACCAATCATGGGCTTGGGTGGGGTCCTCCTTGAGTGTCCTGGGACACCCCCTCCCACTTTACAATTTCTCCCACATGTAAAGGGCCTTCTCACTCTCTCACCCCACAGGATGCCTCACACTCAGCCTTACCTGACACCTGGGCTGTTCCCATCCTTGACTCCGTTGCTCTCCCTATCAGGTTTTCCCTAGTAATTCCTCTCTTCCCTAAAAATTAAGGCAAGGCTACATGAGGTTTGAGGCTAGACCCAAGAAAGGACTTCCCATCCATGGCCGTTGGGAGGTGTAAAGAGATGAAGGATAGAAGACTAAGAGTGTCCAGGGCCCCCATTGCCTGCATTTCTGGATACAGGATGTGGTCTCTGCTGGGAGACACAGGACTGGTTGATACCTTCTCTCCAGGAACCTGTGGTTCTCTCCCTCTTTTCTAGTTTCCTAGGCTGGAGGTGAGAGGGTGCCCTCTAGTGTCTGGACGGAGAATCTAGGATTCAAGAACCAACTCACTTGTCTGCACCTCCAACCCCAACTGCCTGGGAAGAGAGAGGCCAGTGAGGGGCCTAAGACCGACACAGAAGGCCTCAGAGCTAGAGACCCCAGATCCCAAAATCTACACAGCCGGGTCCCAAGACCCAAAGAATTCCTAGGCAGGAAGATCTCAGCCCCTCCCAGGGCTATTTTTTCCTGGCCACTTCTCACCCTCTGAATGTACATTTAAATGTTTTGGTCCCATTATTTATGGGGATGAAAAATAACCAACCATCCCTGCTTACAGTGTCCATTCTTTGCACCCCGCCTCAAAATAGCGTAGGCCTCTGCTCTGTATTGGCAGAGGGGGCATCAGATGTGGGAGCAAAAGCTTCAGCTGGAAGAGCTGAATTGATTCCCACTGACACCCCCAGAACAGGTGAAGAGGTGAGAGGATACTGCTGTCTCAGGAGAGCGGCAAGGCAGTGGGTCAAATGGCAAGATGACCAAGGAACAAATATCAGTTGCCACCAAGCCTGGAGTGGCTCCTAGGTGCTGGCACTGGGTGTTAACTATTATCTTATTTAAGGCAGTCTACAGAACTTCCCTCCTACCAGCCCCTTCAGAGAGGTAACAATGACTTATCTAAGACATGTGGTTAGTCGCTGGAGGCACTGTCTTAGTCCAGTGCTCACTCCACTCCACTGTGACACCCTCAGAAAGCTTGGTCTCAGCCAGCGGCTGGACTTGGCTATGTTCTAGGACAGCCAGCTGGATACTCAGAGCTCGTGTTTTTATCCCTTCTTTCCTGTCCCCAGCTGGGCAGAAGACAACTTATGGCCAAGGTCTGGAGGGTCCCTGGGAGCGCCCGCCTCCTCTGGATGGGCCCCAGAGAGACGGAAGCTCTGAGGACCAAGTGGAAGACCCAGCATTGAATGGTGAGACTTGGGAGTGGGGGGCTGAGGAGGCAGGGCTGGGATCTTGGTGGGCATGGCCAGGCCCTAAGTCCCTCTGCTTGCTTTGCAGAACCCGGGGAGGAGCCACAGCGCCCTGCCCACCCTGAGCCTGGCACATAGGCACCCAGCCCTGCATCTCCTGGAAGGAAGTGGAAGGAGGCATTGATTTCTCCAGAAACCCATTCTATTCACACCCTATTTTGTACCCTGCTCCTCACTTGCTAGGGCTGCGGCTTCTGACTTTTAGAAGACTAAGGCTGGTCTGTGTTTGCTTGTCTGCCCAACTTCGGCTGATGCCCAGAGTCCCTGGGCACTTGCTGCCTGATGCCTACCCCTGCCAGTCATTCCCCCATACACCCAGCAGGAGGTGGGATGGGAGAGCTTGCATTGGGAAATCCAGTAAATGGGGGACAAAGATTTATCCTTCACAATTCTACTCCCTAGACCCTCTCCCCTGGGTGTAGGAAACCACAGGGCAGGACCCTAAGATCTGGGGAAAAGGGATACTGAGAACTTGTAAGTGCCCATAGATCTTTCTCCATCCCCTGGGCAATTCCAAGTCATCACCCCTTCACTGCCTTCTACCAGGGCCCAGAATTCAGGCATCTTTTCCACGACCTCAGCTTTTGGTAAATCTTCCCCTTATCACCTGCTCCCCAGCCTGGGTGCCTGGAAGATGGACTGGCAGAGACTGCTTTGCTGCATTTTTTGTGTGCTTTGATGCCAGGAATGCCGCCTAGTATAGTAAGTCCTTAGGGGGGCACATGGTGGGGGAGCCAAGCTCTCCTTGTCCTCCAGATGCTCTGTCCCCTTCCCCTCTTCCCTGACTCCCGGCCTGAACCTGTAATAAATCTTTGTAAATAACTGTGCTGAGACTTCTCTTTCAGGGGAAAGGAGAGGGAGGAGGTAACACGTTTCCCTGTGTGGTGGTCATCCAAGAGTCAGGTCCTCGACCCTAGTGTCCAGTCCTCTAACTTGGAGCCTTGACTGCAGACAAGCTCCAAACCCTTTTGGGAAAGACCTTAGGAGTTCTAGATCCCGCTAAGGATGGCTGAAAGTGGGTGGGGGAGAGGAGTCCTTCAAGAGTAATTGAAATCCTTGAAAGGACCCGTCCCCACCCCTCTCCCCACAGGCCTCCCCTGGGGAAGATCCTTTTTTCTCCATAGTGCCAGGCTTTCGTGGCCCAACAAGGATGATGTCTCTGGGCTTCTTTCCAATCCCCCCTACCGTTAGGAAGCTCTTTTCAAGCCTAACTTTGGCTTCAGTCCCCACTTCCGGACTTCGGGGGGTGGGGCCCGAGGGCTTGGGGGCGGGGCTGAGGGGAAGGGGCGGGGCTGCAGTCCTACGCACGTCCCGGATCGCTCTCGGGGGCGGACTCAGTGGCGGAAGTGGCGTCGGGAGATCTCTTTCCGTTCGGAGGCGTTGCTGGGGCGGCGGAGTCAGATTGCGGTTGCGGGTAGGAAGAGCTGAGGTCGTGGCTGACATGGAGCAGGTGGGTCCGCAAGAGGTCACTGGGACCAGGTGGTGGTACAAGGGCTACGTCTTGCCAGCGGATCCCGTCTCCCTAGCGGGTGTCCGTTCGTGGTTCCGTCCGACCCCTCCCACACCCCCTGCGCCCCACGTTCCGCCCCCTTCCTCAGCTCCGCCCCCTTCCTCAGCTCCACCCCGCGCGAGGTTAAGGGGTCTCCGGCGCTGACAGTCCGCGGCCCCCCCACTCGAAAGAGTCCGGGAAGGGCGTCCCGGATCGCCCTCCATAGCTTTTCTTTTCACTGTGAGGGGGTGGTGTCTGGGTATTAAGAGCAAGAACTGGATATGGGGAGGTGTCAGGGTTAAGAAGGCAATGGCACCCCACTCCAGTACTCTTGCCTGGAAAATCCCATGGATGGAGGAGCCTGGTAGGCTGCAGTTCATGGGGTCGCTAAGAGTCGGACACGACTGAGCGACTTCACTTTCACTTTTCACTTTCATGCATTGGAGAAGGAAATGGCAACCCACTCCAGTGTTCTTGCCTGGAGAATCCCAGGGACGGGGGAGCCTGGTGGGCTGCCGTCTATGGGGTCGCACAGAGTCGGACACGACTGAAGTGACTTAGCAGTAGCAGTAGCAGGGTTAAAAATGAGCAGGAAACTATCTGCAAGATCCTGTAGGTCTCCGTCTCACTGTCATCTGGGCTCCCTCAAGTTCCTTGGGAAATGGCAGTGAATGACTTCTTAATGGACATCAGAAGGGCTCTTTGATATCTTTCTTGAGTTCTTAAAGGTGCATAACACCAGTGACACTAACTCGTAATTGAAATAGTGGATATGTGCCCCTTCCCCCCATTTTGGCTTCCTCCGCGTTAGCATCCCCTTATTTTCTTCCTACTACTCTGACTGCAGAAGTACCGTTTCACAGTCTCCTCTTGCCCAGCCCCTTATTCTGTACACTTAATCTGGATGGTCTCATCTACTCTCATGGTTTCAGCTTTGTGTCTGTGTGTGTTCAGTGGCTCAGTCGTGTGTAACTGTGACCTCTTGGACTGTAGTTCTCCAGGCTGCTCTGTCAGTGGGGTTATCCCAGCAAGAATACTGAGGTGGGTTGCCATTTCCTCCTCCAAGGACCGAACCTGAGTGTCCTGCGGCTCCTGTATTGGCAGGCGGATTCTTCTTTACCACGGAGCCACCTGGGAAACCTGGCTTCGACTTTAGGATACCAGAAAGGCACCCAGATCTCCAGCTTCAGCCAAGCCCCTCCCTGGAGCCTCAGGCTTGGCCATCCAGCTACCAGTTGGATGGCTCTGCTTCGGCTGCCACTCAGTCTGTCTGAACGCGAACTTATCTTGTCCCCTGCAGATTCATTTGTTCTCAACTACCCCATCCTAGCCAGAAACCTGAGAATTATTTTATACTTCGTCTTCTTTCTCAATTCTCATATCTAAGAGGTGACCTAGTCCAGTAACTTCCTAACATGCTTCGCACCTGGTCCCATGCCTCTGACTCTGTTGTCGGCACCTTGTTGATGTGCTTCTCACCAGGATGATTGCGGTGACTGAACTTCCAGTTCACGGCCGCCTGCAACCCAGTGTCCCAACTGTAACTCTTGTGGTCCTTGAAAAAGATGTCTCATAATGTCACTTCCTTGCTTAAAACCCTTGAATGGTTTCCCAGTGCCTATGGGAAAGGCTGAATCTTTAGCACAGATTACACGGCTCTGTCTCCTACCCTATGTGTACCCTGAGGTCCAATAATATGACATTGCAGGATGTGCTTGCCCACACCTTGCCATTTTGTGTCTCCATGGCTTTGCATGCACCAGCCCCACTGCCTAGAAAGTCCCTTTTCCTCTTATCTGCTGCCTACCTTCTACTTGACCTTTAGTGCTCTGCTCAGGCAGCCTCACCTCTGGATCACCGCCCCTGCCCAAGGCTAAATATTGTCCCATCTGAGTCCCTGCAGCACCCTGTCCATAATAGCCTGATGATGAAGGATACAGACTCCTGAACTGGACTTCCTGGGTCCCAGGACTATCTTATGATATTGATGAAGGCAGTGCTTCAGTTTCGTTTGGCAAATGGAGATAGTTCTGTGCCTATTTGGTACAGTTATCGTGGATTAAATGAAATAGTGTGTTTAGGGCTTAAAACGATGAGCACAGGCATGCTCAGTAAATCAGTGTTAACTATTATTACTGTTTACATAAGAAGGATAAAGAACAGTGATTCTGACTTTTAATTTTATCAACTGCTTGAGAATAGTTGATGTGGCTTCTCATTCTGCCTCAGAGCTCCAAAGCCTGACTCTTTGTCAGTAAATAAAATGCTGGGGTAGAGGGCATTAGGGGCAGGATCTGGGTGAGGATTCAAAACAGTAGAAGACCTAGATCCCATATCATTCTGCTCAGGAAATGAATCTGGAAATGGATAAATGTTAGAGGCCAGGCTGGTGGCTCAGAGGTTAAAGCGTCTGCCTCCAATGCGGGAGACCCGAGTTTGATCCCTGGGTTGGGAAGATCCCCTGGAGAAGGAAATGGCAACCCACTCCAGTACTCTTGCCTGGAGAATCCCATGGACGGAGGAGCCTGGTAGGCTACAGTCCACGGGGTTGCAAAGAGTTAGATAGGACTGAACGACTTCACTTTCACTTTCAAGCATGAGTTCTAGAGAAATGTACACAGAACTCTGGGAACCCAAGGAAGAAAAAGGCCAAGAGTAACTTCCCAGAGAAGCTGACAGTTAGGGGCCCTCGGTGAGAGAATGAGTACCAGCGGGAGGCAGAGACCAGGGTGGGCTCAGAGAAAGGAAAGCTATATCCTCCAGTTGGAGAGCTCCTTCAGGGGAGGGGGCTGAGGTGGGCATGAGGGCAGATTCCTTTCTTCACCTGGCTGCGAAGAAGTATCCCCTCGGGTTAGGAGCCTGCAGAGACCATGCCCTGGGGAGGTCTGGAGGCTTGGTACCCATATTTGGGGGCAGGGCCCTAGGGGTAAGGTCAGCACGCATGCCTGTGGGCTGGGCCTGTGTTTTAAACCAGATTCTGGGCTTCTGTTCAAGCCCGGAGTGCCCATCTTCCTTGCCTCTGGCTGATGGATGCAGAGGCCTGGGTCAGATGGCTCCTCCTCCCTGTGGCTTTCCTGACCTCCCCCACTCTAGCCTGGGTCAGATGCTCCTTTCTCTGGGAGCCCACAGTCCTTTGTTCACCCCTCCCTGAAAGTGCTGATCACAGCGTGGCACTGTGCCTGTATCTGTCAGCCTCCCTTCCCAGATGTGGACCCCCTGAGTGAATATCCCCAGGGACCAACACAGTGGCTGGCATGCTGTAGGCTCTCAGTTTACCTGCTGTGGTGAACCGAGCTCTCCGACACTCGGACTTGTTTGGGGGAAAGGGTGTGGGTGAGACCAAAAATTGTGTACATTTGACAGTTCACACTTGTTGCATTCAACGACAGAGATTGTTGGCCCCATTCTCAGACAGAGAAGCTGAGATTTGGGAGGTGAGGTCAGGTTCACTCAGCAGGAACTGTCTTCTGACTCCAGATCTACAACCATGTCCCAGAAACTGCCCTGGGCTCCCAGTCCCCAAAGGGACAGCTGCCACACCAGTGGGACAAGGGACAAGGGAGGTATACCATCCTGCCTGTTGTATGTTCCTCTGAGCTTTTTCTGCCTGGGAAGGGGCTGGCCAGTGCTGGGAGGAGTCTGTTCTGAACCACCCCCACCCCTGCAGGGCCCTTCTGTCCCCTAGGCTCATAGGACTGAGATTGCCCTGGAAGATGGACCAGCCCTTTCCAAACTGACCTTGAGAACTCAACCTCATTAGTCCTGTTTTATCCAACAGCACCGATGGGCCTGACTCACCAGCCCTTGAGTGGGCTGGGGTCGTAGAGTCACAGAGCTGGGGACATCTCTGACATTTAATAGGGCCTGGCATGTGGAGGGAGCTGAAGGGCTGAGTAGATCTCAGTTTGATAGGATTTTCCAGTAAGTGAAAGTGAAAGAAAGAAAGTGAAAGTGAAGTCGCTCAGTCGTGTCTGACTCTTTGCGACCCCATGGACTGTAGCCCACCAGGCTCCTCTGTCCATGGGATTTTCCAGGCAAGAGTACTGGAGTAGGTAGCCTTTCCCTTCTCCAGGGGATCTTCCCAACCCAGGGATCAAACCTAGGTCTCCCGCATTGTAGGTGGATTCTTTACCAACTGAGTCACAAGCAAAGCCTGTAAACTGTACTTCAGAACCTCCTGGGGCTGGGCAGTATGGGAGTGCTCCGTGATGAATACGGTTTCTGTTTCGGCTTGACTAGGCCCTGTTCACTTCCTCAGAAGGAAAAGGGAAGTAGCCTGGCTTGGCCTCTGAGATCTTACTTGTCACTGCTGCTGTGTCCTGGGCTCTTTAGGGGCATAGTTGCCTGCTTCTCCAGGGAACTTCCCAAGCCGTCTGGGTGGGGCAGAGTAGGGACTAGGAAGCCAACTGTGCTGAGGCTGATGGCATAGGTCACCGATCCCTGAACTACAGGAGAGCCTAATATGTACCATCCTGGGTCAGCTCCCTGAGATCAGGGCCCATCCTACCATCCAGCAGTACTGATGGACCCTCAGTTTGGGCAGAGTGCCGTGCTGCACGTGCCTGACCCAGGGCCCTGCCTCTAACACTGTTCCCATCGCCGCTGATAGTAGTCATAGCTGCTGTTAATTAAGCACAGGCACATTGCAGCTGTTGTTTCTAATTCTTTCAATAGCTCTGTGATGTGGGCACTCTACCATCCCTGTTTTACAGATGAGAAGACTGAGTTTCAGAGAGACTCAAAGGCCCACAGAGTAATAAAGAATGACCTTTGGCTTTTGACTCCAGGTCTCCTGACCAACCCTCAAATCTATGCACTTTCCCTTATTCCAGGGTGATCCATAGGCCAGTGAACCTACTTGACATGTGCGTGGCCAAACACTGTGACCTGAGCCTCAAGGGCTCGAGGAGAGATGAGTTTGAGGCTAAAGTCTAGGGGTGTGGGGATTGAAGTGCTGAGCCAAGGTCCCGAGATCTGGGCTTGGGGAAGCCTGAGCTGAGAGTGAGGTTTGTCCAGGAGGCAACTTTTGAACTGGTCTCTAAAGACTTAAGAGTTCCTCCCAGGGGAACTAGAGGTATGAAGGGAGACCCAACTGGCCATGGTGTATCCTGGGAACAGCCAGTGGCTCGAGAGTATTGGGGGAGGGGTGTCAATCCCATCACAAGAGAGGAGTGGTGGGGACCCTCGCTATCCTAGGGGTTTAAACCTACCCCCAGGCCTTTCCCTGTGAGTCTGGGCTCAGAGAAGAGGAGGGGAGCAGCCACCCTGCTTGAGGCTGCCTGGGAAACCAGTCCTCCTCCTTGCCTGCTGGTGGAGGAAGGGCCTGGGCTCTGGGTAACACGAGACTCCAACTGAGGGTGGAGTCCAGTCCAGCAGAGGCTGGTCTGGTGGGGCCGCTCCTCCAGGATTGGGTGTGAGTGTGTGCAGGAGCACCTGTACATGTGATGTTGCAGTTGTTCAGCACACTTCCTCAATATTTGCTGTGAGACTGCTGCCGGAACCAGACATGCAGCCGTGAGCAGGCAGGGTGTCCCTGATCCAGTGGGAGAAGACAGGCAGGAAGCAGACCAGTAAACATATAATGTCTGCAGTGATGGGTGCCATGAAGAAGGAAGCAGGGTGAGGGAATGCAGGCTGGGGCTGAATAGAGGGTTCAGGGAAGGCCTCTCCAGAGAGCAGGAACATTGCAGAGACCAAGGGGAGGAAATCCAGACACGACAGCAGGAGCAAGGGTCCTGGGGTAGGAGCGTGCTGGATGTGTCCACAGGGCAGTGTGGCTGGAGCAGAAGGCACCAGGGGAAGAGGAGGCTTGTAGGCCAGGATGGGGACTTTGGCCTTTAGTGTGGGGGAGCTGAGGCTGTTGGAAGTTTGGGATGTCGAGGAGGTGCAGCCTGACGTTTACTGTGGTCCCTCTGTCTGCCGTGTTGAGAACGACTTGGGACCAGGGCAAGGAGGCAGTCAGGAAGCTGTAGCAAATGTGAGATTGTGGCTCAGGCAGGGTGCTGTTAGTGGTGAGCAGTGGCAGATACTGGCTGGACTTGGAAGGATTTGTTCATGGTTTGGATGTGGAGGGGAAGGTGCTGAGCTGTCTACAGGCTCTGGCTGTTAAACTCTTAAGGGTCTTTTGACACCTCGCTCCCCACAGGGCCTGAAGGTGGCCACATTTAGGTTTGCCCAGCACTAGGGGAAGCCCACGTGCCCCTGGGGTCAGCTCCGCCCTGTCCAGGCTGTGGGCAGGCCTCTCCAAGCTTCAGTCTCGTCACCTCTACAGCTCCCGGCAACGGATGCCAGGAGTGAAGGAGAGGATGTCTGCAGGGGGCCAGCCGGGGCCACTGCCATCCCGGATTGCTTTCTTCTGGCCCGTCTGGATCGTGCGCAGGCCTGTTTGGTCTGCTGTCCTCCTTCCCTGAGCCAGCTTCCTCCCAGGCTGGCCAGTGGCAGAACACAACCCGAGACCAGCCTCTTCTGCACACAGAGCCTCTGTCTGCTGCCCGTCTGTGGATTCTCCATTAACCTGGGCATCAGCAGAGTCTCAATCCAGAGCAACCCCAGCCCTGGCCTGAAGCCATCCCACAGAGGCTGTCAGAACTCGAGACTGTTTCCACCTAAGATGAGACAGGGGTCATGTTAGCTAACCCTTCCATAGCAGTCACTCTTTGTTGGGGACTGTTCTGGGTCCTTATGTGTAAAAAGTTGCCTAAACCTTGTAATACCTCTAAGAAGCAGATACTACCATTACCCCGTTTTATAGAGAGGAAAATCGAGGCACAGAGAGGTTCAGTGACTAGTAAGGTGGGAATCCAGGCTTCCCCGGTGGCTCAGTGGTAAAGAACCCGCCTGCAATGCAGGAGTCGCAGGAGACCCAGGTTCAGTTCCTCGGTGGGGACGATCCCCTGGAGGAGGATGTGACAACCTACTCCGGTATTCTTGCCTGGAGAATCCCACGGACAGGGGAGCGTGGCATGCTGTAGTCTGCAGGGTTGCAAAGAGTTGGACATGACTGAAGCGATAGCATGCTCGTGCATACAAGTGGGGCACGTGTTTGGAGCCCACGTCTACTGCCCCCTTGGCCTGGGGAGAGGGTTTGGAGATGCCGCACTGCTCTGAGGTGAGAATCATTTCTGGACATAGATGAGGTGTTCGTCTGCTCGGGGTCACAGAGCCTAGCTGGTGGAGGGAGCTCTATCTGGAACCTGTGTAAGTTGGCCTGACATTCCATGGGAAGCTGGGCAGAGGAGAAGGGGAGAGGCCCGCAGAGGCGGCAGCGGCAGCCGTGGCTCCTGTCTATGCAGCCCTTACTCTGTGGCATCGGGCTGTTCTCCGTGCTCTCCATGCACCGCTGTCTCCTCTGATCCACCAGGCTCCCCAGGGTCAATACAGGTATCCCCCAGTCCCCATTTCCAGGTGCAGCCTCGGAGTCTTGCCAAGTGAGTGACAGACATAGGCGCATTGCAGACTTGCTTTGGTCAGGAAATGTCAGCCAGAGACTGGCAGAGAGGTGGTTGGAGCTTCCAGCCCAGGGTGTGACTGAGGCCTGGGAAGAGCCCTGTCTGTGCCCCAGCCACCTAAGAACTGGAAATCGAGCCCTGGGGGAGGTTGGGGGATCAGGCACCAGTGGGAAGGGGTAGCATCAGAGGTCAGTCCGGGCTTCCCCCCAGAGCCTGTGCAGGGAGCCAGGACACCCCCCGCCCACCTCCCCAGGAGCACACGCTTGCCTGGAGCCTCTGTAACTTGGCCCATAGCTCACACAAAGGAGGAAGCCTGGGCTGAAGCCTTGGACAGCTTGCTCTGGGTCATCTGGCACATGAACTGTGGAGCTCAGATTTGAACTCAGGCCTTTGGGGGCAGTTTATTACACATCACTGTCGTGTGTAAGCCCCCACCCCCCCACACCGCACACCTCTCACCTGAACGGCCTTGCCCACCCGCTTGCTCCATCTCCACCCCCACCGGCCAAACACCAGCCATCCTTCCCCTAACACTTCCCTAAATGCCTGTGGGGCAGCAATCATTGGTAGTAATCACAGATGGGAGATGCTGCCTTTTATTGTGGGAAAGCATGCACAGCATAACATTTGCCATTTTAGCCACTTTTAAGTGGACAGTTCTGTGGCACTAAGTATATTATCATTCCCCTTATTTAATGCAACTAAAGAAGCTGATTCTCAGAATGTTCTGTTTGCCCCAGTCGCAAGACTGGTGAGGGCAGACCAAGGGTCAAACCCCGGCCTCAGAGGTACCAGCTGCCTGCTGTCGTCTGCTGAGTGGGGACCCACCCAAAAGCTCTTGCTGCCCCCTGGCTAGCGTTTCCTGGGGCCAGTCAGAGAAGGCCTGGAAGTGGGCATGAGGGGCCCCCAGAGCTTTCCCTGCGCCCAGAGACCTGCCTGGCCTCCTCCTCCCGACCCCTCTTACCCTTCTGACCCAGGATGAGAAAAACCAACAGTTCCCCCCCACCACCACCCCACTCGCTCCAAGCAGCTGAGCTTCCACAAGCACGTCAGGTGTCACGTCTGCAGCCAGCCCAGGCCGACTTCTTCACGCCACACGTGCTGCTCCCCTCCTGACACCTCTGAAGGTGCTGGGGAGGGGCTGGTGACGGCAGGTGGTGGGCTTGGCAGGGGGGTGCTGCTCCCAGGGGGCTGGGTGGCAGCCCTGCCGCCCCCAGCCTCCTGCGCTCGTTCGTGCCTCTGCCTCCCCTGTCGGGAGGGTGGAGGCCAGCCTGCCCTGCCGGCAGCCTCCTCCATCCTCCCGGGCCAGTGTTCTGGGGACTGTTGAGAGCAGTTCTAGGCCAAGGTGGTTTTCATATCTGGAGCTGGCAGGTGGTCTCAGGGAACTCAAAACTTTTTGACGTCATCTGAGTGAGTTTTTCAAACCACACCCATGGAGGTTCCTCAGGGTGACCCCGGATGGAGTTTGAGGGAAGGCTGACTTGTGGGGCTCTCTGTGGCCACATCCTATGGCAGGACCTATACAGTCCTGTTTTTATTCATTTTATTTATTTACTGTCTGGACTGCGAAGCTTGCAGCATCTTAGTTCCCCAGCCAGGGACTGAACGTGTGCCCTTGGCCGTGAAGGTCTTAACCCCTGAACCCTCAGGTAATTCCCAGTTTTTTTCTGTTTTCTTTTTTTTTTAATTAACTTATTTTTTAATTGAAGGATAATTGCTTTACAGAATTGTGTTGGTTTCTGCCAAACATCAACATTTATGTTTTTTTTAATTAAAAAATCATTTTATTTTAAATTGGAGGATAATTACTTTACAATATTTTGGTGGTTCCTACTATACATCAGTATGGACCAGACGTATAAACGTGTCCCCTGCCTCTTAAACCTCCCTCCTGCCTCCCTCCCCACCCCACCCCTCTGGGATGTCAGGAGCACCAGCCCTCGCTGCATTGCACAGCAAGCTCCCACTGGCTGGCTGTTTTGCATGTGGTCCTGGGTACTACTGCTCTCTTTCAGCACTGCTCTCTCAAGTCATCGCAGCCTCTTCCTCCCCTGCTGTGATCATGAGTCTGTTCTTTATGTTTGCATCTCCTTTGCTGCCCTGCAAATATATCTGTTTTATATATTGAGACCCTAGGTAAGGTTTTTTGGTTGATGTTAAGTTTCTCTTAAAAGGGTTTTTTTTTTTTTTTTTTTTAACGGACCTTTTTCCTGGAGGTTCAAGAGGGAAGGGACATATGTATACCTATGGCTGATTCATGTTGATGTTTGACAGAAAACAGCATAATTCTATAAAGCAATTATCCTTCAATTAAAAAATAAATACATTAAAAAAAAAAAAAAAATGGACCATTCTCCCAGATAGGGAAATGGAGGCTTGCTAAGAAGGACTTGCCCAAAGTTTTTCAGGTCTAATGGCTGCCCCTGAACTCATTCACCTCTTCCAGCTCTTGCTTATTTGGATGCTGAGTTTCTTTCACGGAGGAGGGTGACGCAGAACCCTGCTCTCTCCGACTGTTGGCTGGAAGCCCTCAGCCCTGCTGCAGAGCCCCCTGTGCTTGGCTCCCTCACCCCCTGCACCCCCGCGTCGGCAGCTCTCTCGGACTCCCCAGCACCTCTGCTCTCGGCCCCCCTCTGTGTCTCTCACTTCCACGTGGTCGTCTGGGTGTGTGAGTATCAGTGCTGCTGTATGCCAAGTGTGTCTCACACCCAAGCTGCTGCCACCCAGGTCCTGTCCCCAGAGAGGGAGGGAGAAAGCCAGGGGGCAAGACTAGACAGACCCGGGAGCAGACAGGGAGTGGGGAAGCCACAGCACCCTGCAGTGAGCCAGGGAAGGGGGAGAAGGTGAAGGCAGGTAGGAAAGGAGAGAGAGACACATAAGAAAACCAGAGAGAGAGTAATCTGATGGGGGTGGAGAGACACTCGCAGATGGGAGAGAAGTGGAGAGGAGGACCCAGAGAGGGGGCGGAATAAAGACAGACGTGGGAGGGGGTACAGAGACACTTCCAAAGAATGGTGAAGAGGTAGCTTGTGAGAGAGACAGGAGAGGAGAGATGGAGACAGGTCTGGCAGAAGACGAGCGGGCTATTAGAGACAAGGAAATGTCACCCGCCCTGGGGCTGCGGCTGTGTCACAGTGAGGGATGCTGAGCGTGGAGTCTGACACCAGATCCGGCTGATAGATGTTGGGGGGGTCCCATTGGCAGCAGCCTCTTCTGGCCCCCTCTTCTGGCTGCCACCTTCCAGAGCTGGTCCAGCTTTCCTTCAGTGTCCCCCAGATGAGCTTAGCATGGGCACTCCGAAAGAGTAGTAGAGGCTGGTGCTTCTGCTGAGAACAGTCAGTCCTGACTGTTGGGTTGGCACAGAGGTAGAGGGATGGGTGAGCCGGCTTGCTCAGAAACCCTTCTGGCCACAGAATAGGGGCTTGTTTTCGACTTAGTAGCAGAAGCATGGAAGAGACCAGACAGCAAATGTGTGGAGGGGACGGACGGCTATGGTGGGGGGACCGGTTAGATCTTGGCCTTCCCAGGATCAAGCACAAAGATCCAGGGCTCCCCTTCCAGTGGCCCCCAGACCTGCCCCCTGGTTCTGCATGTGAGAAGACTCAGGGTGACTCTTCATGGGGTCCCAGAGACTCAGGCCCCACCATGCTGCTTCAGCTCCCCTCTGCTCTAGCCTAAATTTTTCCTTCCCTCGCCTGGGGAACAGGGCCTCTGAGGGTCCCTGCCAGCAGATTGGTAGAGCAAGGACCATAGGCCTGGGGGCTTCTCAGCAGGGAGGGAGTGCCCCACTGCCCACTTTGTCTCTCGGGTTTATGAGGGTTTCAACCTCATGGTCACATGGGCAGGTAAGGCATGGATGGTCATATCCATTCACCTCCTGGAGCCTCTGCTGTCCTGTGTGAGGAATAGGAGGAACCATTCTGCCCTGTGTGGACATGGAATGCAGTGAGATTACTGGAGAAGGTGAAGCCCGGTAAATTCACTGGGACTGGGGAAGGAGGGTGCGAGGCTGTGAGGAGAGGGCCTTGGAGCTGCCAGTTGAAGGACTGGGGAGATCTGGGTGTAAGGCCCCCAAGGCAGGACCAGGCTGCCGCTTAAAGGGACCTAGAAGGCCAGGGTGGCCGTCATAGTGAGATGATGGGGCCCCATCTTGCAAGGGCCACCATGAGGAGGATGTATTATCCTCAGACCAGCGGGGAGCCCTTGGAGGGTTGTGAAGAGGGAATGGCAGGATCTGATTCATGTTCTGAAAAGCTTTTTCTGGCTGTCTAGAGGTGGTTGCTGTGGGTGGGGGGAGAGAAAGCCTGGAGACGCGCCCACCCATTAGGAGCAGGAGAGAGCTGGTTGGGCCTGAGGCGGGGGTGAGAGAAGGGACCAAGATTTCATCCCACCATCCCTCCGGGGCTGGCCTGCGCAGAGACACTTCTCTAGGAAGTCCCTCCCAGTTGCCATGGATCAGGGGGTGGGAGGGTAGGGCTGGCTGCTGGGAGGGAATGTGGCTTTGTGCTTGGAAAACAAAGAACAGAGCTTGGGGCTGACTTCTCCTGGGGGTGGGACCGACCCAGAGGCTGCTGACAGGCCCAGAGGCTGAACTACAGGGCAGGGCTTGGCAGGAACAGGCTGTGGCCCCAGGGAGGACCCAGGAGGCCCCCAAGGGTGACCATGGGGCTGCAGGATTTTGCCTGGGGTTGGGATGGGGGGGTGAAGAAGCAGGACAGAGGGAGAAGGATGCTCAGACCCCTCCAGCCTGGAAGTCAGGCCACAGAGGGAAATGAGGCAGAGAGGGCCCTGGGCCATAGAGTTAGGCGGAGGGTGGGGGGCAGATGTGTTTGAAAACAAATCGGGGTCCTGGGGCTGCGTTTGAAGGGACGAAGGAGGTTCCTGAGTGTTCCTGGACCCTGACCCCAGGACCTGACCAGCCACCCTGCCTCCCTGCAGCCGTGCTGCTGAGGCCCAGCCCAACCCGGCTGGAGGTGGGGGCCCGCCAGGATGAGCAAGCTGTCCGGGGACCTGCTGGCCCGCGACCTGGAGCGCAGCCTGCCGGCCGTGGCCTCCCTGGGCTCGTCGCTATCCCACAGCCAGAGCCTCTCCTCGCACCTCCTCCCACCGCCGCTGTCGGAGAAGCGCCGGGCCATCTCCGACGTCCGCCGCACCTTCTGTCTGTTCGTCACCTTCGACCTGCTCTTCATCTCCCTGCTCTGGATCATTGAGCTGAACGTGAGTGGGAGGAGGCTCGGGGCACAGGTCAGATTGGGGGAGGGGTATTGCCCGGGCCTCGGAGGGTTGCATCTGGGGGTGTGTTGATTTCCGGGTAAAATGAAGAATGAGACTAGAAGAATAGCTGTTCTCATCTTCCAGAGAGAGAAACACAGAGACGTTAAGTTGCTTATCCAAGGTCTCTCAGCAAGTGTGTGAAGAAGGCAGGGCTGGAACCCAGACTCGCGCCCCAGGGTCTGAACCCAGAACTCACACCTTTGCACCACACTGGCCCCTAGTGGACACTCTTGAGAAAGGAGGCGGGATCCCAGAAGGCTCTGGTGGAGCTATCAGAGCCTTTGTCTTCTATCTGCTCTACATTGCTCTCTGGCTTAGTTCATTCATTCATTCATTCAGCAAACATTTCTGAGTCCCGGCTGTGTCCCAGGCGCTGTGCCGAAAGCGGAGGGAACAGTGGATGGCAATCCGTAAAGACTCCCAGTGACGCCCAGCTTTCCTTCCCCACCTTGGGCATTCTTCCAGTGTCCCCAGTTTTGGCCTCTTGGTTTTGGTGAGATTCCACCTAATGGTTTGGAGACAGAGCTGCCTGTCAGGGTGGAGTCTGCCCACCCCCTACCCCTGCCATGCAGCGCTTGGCCAGCTGGCAGTGGGACCTAATCTCTGGGTGCTGACAGGGCCTGATGCAGAGGCAGGAGCATGGAAC
The DNA here is from genome assembly GCF_019923935.1 of Bubalus bubalis. Lineage (NCBI taxonomy): Eukaryota > Metazoa > Chordata > Mammalia > Artiodactyla > Bovidae > Bubalus > Bubalus bubalis. Next base: position 23,049,034 of record NC_059159.1, on the reverse strand, counting down.
CAGGGCATCCTGGGCTTGGTCCCATGTCCCAGCTTCTGCTCTATAGCAACTGTGTGAGCTCAGTGAGGGACTCAGCCTCTCTGAGCCTCCCCTTGTTCTCCTTGTGCAAAGTGGGTCAGAGTTCTGGATGGCAAGTGTCCTTCCTCCAGGTCTCGGGCTCAGTCAGTTCAGTCACTCAGTTGTGTTCGACTCTTTGTGACCCCATGGACTGCAGCACGCCAGGCTTCCCTGTCCATCACCAACTCCCGGAGCTTACTCAAACTCATGTCCATAGAGTCGGTGATGCCATCCAATCACCTTATCCTCTGTCGTCCCCTTCTCCTCCTGCCTTCAGTCTTTCCCAGCATCAGGGTCTTTTCCAATCAGTCAGTTCTTCACATCAGATGGCCAAAGTATTGGACTTTCAGCTTCAGCATCAGTCCTTCCAATGACTATTCCGGACTGATTTCCTTTAGGATGGACTGGTTGGATCTCCTTGCAGTCCAAGGGACTCTCAAGAGTCTTCTCCAACACCACAGTTCAAAAGCATCAATTCTTTGGTGCTTAGCTTTCTTTATAGTCCAACTCTCACATCCATACATGACCACTGGAAAAACCATAGCCTTGACTAGACGGACCTTTGTCGACAAAGTAATGTCTCTGCTTCTTAATATGCTGTCTAGGTTGGTCATAGCTTTTCTTCCAAGGAGCAAGCGTCTTTTAATTTCATGGCTGCAGTCACCATCTGCAGTGACTTTGAAGCTCAAAAAAATAATGTCTCCAACTGTTCCCATTGTTTCCCCATCTGTTTGCCATGAAGTGATGGGACCGGACGCCATGATCTTAGTTTTCTGAATGTTGAGTTTTAAGCCAACTTTTTCACTCTCCTCTTTCGGTTTCATCAAGAGACTCTTTAGTTCTTCGCTTTCTGCCATAAGGGTGGTATCATCTGCATATCTGAGGTTATTGATATTTCTCCCAGCAATCTTGATTCCAGCTTGTGCTTCATCCAGCCCAGCATTTCTCATGATGTATTCTGCATATAAGTTAAATAAGCAGGGTGACAATATATAGCCTCGACGTACTCCTTTCCCTATTTGGAACCAGTCTGTTGTTCCATGTCCGGTTCTAACTGTTGCTTCTTGACCTGCATACAGATTTCTCAAGAGGTAGGTAAGGTGGTCTGGTATTCCCATCTCTTTAAGAATTTTCCACAGTTTGTTGTGATCTACACAGTCAAAGGCTTTGGCATAGTCAATAAAGCAGATGTTTTTCTGGAGCTCTCTTGCTTTTTCGATGGATGCCGACAGATGTTGGCAATTTGATCTCTGGTTCCTCTGCCTTTTCTAAATCCAGGTTGAGCAACTGGAATTTCACAGTGGAAGCCTGGCTTGGAGAATTTTGAGCATTACTTTGCTAGCATGTGAGATGAGTGCAATTGTGTGGTAGTTTGAGCATTCTTTGGCATTGCCTTTCTTTGAGATTGGAATAAAAACTGACCTTTTCCAGTCCTGTGGCCACTGCTGAGTTTTCCAAATTTGCTGGCATATTGAGTGCAGCACTTTCACAGCATCATCTTTCAGGATTTGAAATAGCTCAATTGGAATCCCATCACCTCCACTAGCTTTGTTCATAGTGATGCTACCTAAGACCCTTAGGCCTTTGCATGCCAGGATTCCTGGCTGTAGGTGAGTGATCACACCATTGTGATTATCTGGGTCATGAAGATCTTTTTTATGTAGTTCTGTGTATTCTTGCCACCTCTTCTTAATATCTTCTGCTTCTGTTAGGTCCATACTGTTTCTGTCTTTTACTGTGCCCATCTTTGCATGAAGTATTTCCTTGGTATCTCTAGTTTTCTGGAAGAGATCTCTAGTTTTCTTGAAGAGATCTCTAGTCTTTCCCACTCTTGTTTTCCTCTATTTCTTTGCATTGATCACTGAGGAGGGCTTTCTTATCTCTCCTTGCTGTTCTTTGGAACTCTGCATTCAAATGGGTGTATCTTTCTTTTTCTCCTTTGCCTTTTGCGTCTTTTCTTTTCACAGCTATTTGTAAGGCCTCCTCAGACAACCATTTTGCCTTTTTGCATTTCTTTTTCTTGGGGATGGTCTTGATCACTGCCTCCTGTCACAAACCTGTCACAAACCGTCTCAAGCTCAGGGGTCAGGAAAACAATGACTGTTGTTACAAAGGAGGAGCTTAGAGAAGGAGCTGGTTTAGGGGTGAAGTTTGATTCTGGGCATGTTGAGCTGGAAGGCAAGGCAAGGCTTTGAGGGTGATGCTCCTCTGTGCACAGAGGTGAGCTGGCACCTTCAGCAAGAAGGAGTCACAGCCATGGGGGACCTTACAGACCATCTTACTGATGAGAGGGCTGAAGCTCAGCGAGGTTCATGGTCATTTGAAGAGTTCCTGAGGTCTTAAACTTTATTCCTTTGGACAATCCCCTTGGGCTTCCCTGGTGGCTCAGGCGGTAAAGGATCTGTCTGCAGTGGAGGAGACCCAGGTTTGATCCCTGGGTTGGGAAGATCCCCTGAAGAATGGAATGGCAACACACTCCAGTATTCTTGTTTGGAGAATCCCATGGACAGAGGAGCCTAGCGGGATACAGTCCATGGGGTCGCAAAGAATCGGACACGACTGAGCAACTAACACTTTCACTTTCCAGCGTCAAAGCAGGCACTAAAATTCACCCACATCCTTCATTAAATGTATGTATAATATTTTCTTGACAGAAAAGAGCTGAAAAAATGTTTGGCAATTTTACTTTGGAATCTGTATGGCTATACTGGCTGTAATAGCTCAACAGTCGTCATGCAGACTTGAAAATGCTTGTGGAGTGAGAAAATCTAACCTCCAAATTATTTTCAAATTTGACAAAAAGTTTCAGAACGCTGAATTTAACAGTTTAGAGAATTAACATCATGTTTCTCTTGGTGGACAATTAAAATTTTATTAGTTTTTCAATTTTGCCATTTTCATACTTTGAAACATATGTATTTTTCGTTTTTTTTAATATTTATTTACTTAGTTTGACTTATTATTTACTTACTTGGGGAAGGAAATGGAAACCCACTCCAGTATTCTTGCCTGGAGAATTCCATGGACAGAGGAGCCTGGTGGGCTATGATCCATGGGGTCGCAAAGAGTCGGACACGACTGTGCACACAGCACTTATTTGACTGGGTCTTAGTTGTGGCACATGGGATCTAGTTTCTTGACCAGGGATTGAACCTAGGCCCCCTGCATTAGGAGCACAGAGTCTTAGCCACTGGTCCTTAAGGATCACCTTACTGATGAGAGAGCTGAGGATCAGTGAGGTTCAGGGTCATTTGAAGAGTTCCAGAGGTCTTAAACCTTCTTTGGATGATCCCCTTGGGCTTCCCTGGTGGCTTCACCAGGTGGACCACCAGGGAAGTCCCTATTTTTAGTTTTCTAACAGACTGTGTGTTGCCCAGTGTATGCAAGGACCCTGACCAGGCTGTAAGACCGGCGCCAAGGTCTTGCAGCCAGAGCTGGCAAAACAAGGGCAGGAACTCTACTGTCCTGAGTCCTGATGCAGTGGGCTGGCCAGTGGGTATGCAGGCAAGGGAGAGTTCTCTGTAAAGAGAAAAACCGTGGAAGAGAGAGCTCTGTGGACAGAGCTGGAGCTCTGCTGGCACCCCACCTGCAGCTCTGACTCTGGATCCCAAGAGGGCGTAGTCTGAGGAGTAAGAGGAGGATCAGGCTGGGGTGGGTTGTGATGTCAGCAAGGCGTTTGACTCCATGGGGTGCAGAGTGGTCTTGAGGCTGAGGCATTTGATGGGGATGCACCAGGGCTTGAGACTCAATGAGGGGCTGTCCAGATGGCTGGCTTTTGCCCTGAGCATCAGAATCACTCAGGAGCTTTACAGCCATTCCAGATGCTCGGCTCACCCCGAGATTCAGACCCAGCATCTCAACATCTGTATCTTTAACATCTCACCCCCCTCCACCACCCCAATTCAGATCATCTTCCAGAAATCAGAAGCCCTAATCTAGGTAATCGTGAAGGGTCTTCCCCTTCAGGGCTCCCAAACTCCATCCCCCAGAGTCCCCTTGTGCCCCTCTTCTCTGGGAGCTGGCACCCCACCTGCAGAGGCACAAGCCTGCCACCCCATTCCACCTGAGGCATCAGGCTGCAGTCTAGCTCTCAGTGGGCATCCGGACTCCTTACTCCCCAGCCAGGCTCTCAGGGATCCCATTGAAAATGTGTGGGTGGCTAGGGCAAGGGCAGAGGCAAGGACCAGTCTGCTTACTCTGCATGCCATCCTCTCTAGCAGCTTGATGGATTTTGCCCATTAAGTACAAACCTAATCAATCGATTTGCCACCTGGGGCTCTGTCTGACACCACTGCCCACCCTTGGTCCCCATCACCCCAGATGGATGCTTGGCTGGGAAGATGGAGCACCGCAGTGGTGGGAGGGAGAGGAAATCATGGGAGAGGCCAGCTCCCAGCTCGCTGTCTGCCAGCATAGCGCCTGCATAGGGCCCATCACCTCCCAAGGCCCTCCAGGCTTGCCCCTTCCTAGGTAGTGTGCTCACGAGTGTCAGGAGGCTCAGCTCTGCCTATCTGGACTGCCTGGATCCTTAGAGGAACAGTCTCAGCGCTGGGGTCTCAGGCCCCTGGCTGAGCTTTCCTGGTGCCTCGGGGCTCCTCAGGTGGTAGCTGAGCATTTACAGCCTCTCCTCCAGGTTCCACCTGCCCTCTCTGGGAGGACAAAGGGCAGCCCTGGGGACTTGGTCCTACCCATCTCTCTCTCTTCCAGACCAAGACAGGCATCCAGAAGAACCTGGAGCAGGAGATCATCAACTACAGCTTTAAAACTTCCTTCTTTGACATCTTTGTGAGTGGCCTTGGAGATCCTGCGGGCAGAGAGGGAGCAGGGACAGGGTTCTTTGGCTGGATTTTCTTCTTCCTGCAGCATGCATCCTAATCTGATCAGGGAGCCCTCTGTATTCAAGCCTGTTCCCAAATGAGGCCCCACTTTCAGAGAGCCCCAAGTGGGAGGGGAAGACAAGACCCCCATCCGAGGACGTCACATGTAATCCCCAAAAAAGCACTGACCTGGCCTCGGCCATTCCCTGCCAGGGCGTGCACACTACATGGGAATCCTGGGGGAGCAGGTTGGAGGGGCGGCCAGCCTTCGGCCAGGGTGGGGCCCATGGCTGCCTTTGACAGCTCCCCCACTTCCCTGCCAGGTCCTGGCCTTCTTCCGCTTCTCCGGACTGCTCCTGGGCTATGCAGTGCTGAGGCTCCGGCATTGGTGGGTGATTGCGGTAAGATGCCACTTTCCTGGCAGCTCTCGGGCCCTGGTTGGGCTGGCTCATGGGATGGGATGGAGGAGAACTTACTCCCCAGGCTCCGTCTTCGCTCTGTCTGTCTCTCTCTCCCTCCCCTGGACAGGTCACCACGCTGGTGTCCAGTGCATTCCTCATCGTCAAGGTCATCCTCTCTGAGGTCAGTGGCTTGGGGTCTGGCTGGTCTGGTGGGCATCTGGCCTGCGGGATGGGCTCGTCCCAAGAAGGGACTGCTTCTCTGACTTTGGGTTTCTGTCCCTGTTGTCAGGGTGGGATGAGGAGGATTCCTGTCCTTGGCTTTTTCTAAGGGGTCAGCTTCACTGGCTTTGCCCACTTGCCCTGCTGAAACCCTAAGAACAGAAAGTTCTTCCTCCAGCCTGACCTTAGTGTATCATGCTGTAGAATTCATTAATCCCTCCATCTCAGAGGCATGTGCCACAGGGGGGGCCCAAGCAGCTGGTACCAGGAGTGGGGTGTAGGCCAGAGTCAGCAGCCCCGGGGTGGGGCTCTGGGTCTGGGGTGGCCCCCGGCTGTGGAGCTCAGCCCCCTCCCTCCGCAGCTGCTCAGCAAAGGGGCCTTCGGCTACTTGCTCCCCATCGTCTCCTTTGTCCTCGCCTGGCTGGAGACCTGGTTCCTTGACTTCAAAGTCCTACCTCAGGAGGCTGAGGAGGAGCGATGTGAGTGCTGGGGGGTGAGGGGATGCAGCGAGGGTCACCCCCACCCAAGAGAGGAGAGTTTCTGGCATGAGGGCCAGTTCTGAGCTCTCTTGCCAACTCTGCCTTCAAGAGCCTTAAAAAGAGCCTGGGCCAGGGGACCCTAGGCTGCCAAGGCATAGATTGTCCTTGGTCTGGGACAATGGCTGCCCACGTCTGCCCCCCAGGGTACCTTGCCGCCCAGGCTGCTGTCGCCCGAGGACCCCTGCTCTTCTCCGGCGCTCTATCTGAAGGCCAGTTCTATTCACCCCCAGAATCCTTTGCAGGTGAGGGTTGGTGGGTGGGGGAACTACCTCCAGGGAGGGGCTTTATGAGGAGCAGGATGGCTGGGTCTGTCCTTTCTCGTCCTCTGTCAGCTCCTTGGGGAAAGCGAGCAGCCCTCTCCCACACACAATCTTATCCCCCCACACACCATTGCACTTGTACCCCAATCCCTCACCCCCCACCCCTTCTCCCCACCTCTTCCCGTTGTCCCCCATGCTTGTTTTTCTGCAGGGTCTGACAATGAATCCGATGACGAAATTGTTGGGAAGAAAAGCTTCTCTGCCCAGGTATTTGGCTGCCTACCCCTACCCGGGGTGGGCACCCCAGAGAGGAGCCAGCACTGGGCTCGGCCAGCTGGGCAGGGGCTTCCCAGAGGAGGGCAGACCTTATGCAGCCTGAAGGCCTGTCAGTGTCCATCTGAGTGTCTGGCTCACTGTCAGTCAGGCCCAGTGGTCCCCTTCCTGCCTGGGCCCTGGGGTAACAACCACAGCACCTGGTCCCCGGGAGCTCACCGGGCACAGGAGACCAGCCCAAACCCTGCATCTGGACATCCAGCTGAATCACGCCTTTGAAAGAGATGTGTGGAGTGTCTAGAGAAAGACCCAGAGGGGTGCAGCTCCCAGGCTGACCACTTCCTGCCTCCCCTCCCTGGCCAGGAACGGGAGTACATCCTTCAGGGGAAGGAGGCCATGGCGGTGGTGGACCAGATCTTAGCCCAAGAAGAGAACTGGAAGTTTGAGAAGAATAACGTAAGAAACTTTTCTCCCACGGGACCCTGAGAGTTGGCTTGTAGGGAGTTTTCCCTCCCTTTTCTGAGGCCTGAGAAAGAAGCCCAAAGATTGCACGGGTTGGAACCCTATTTCTGCCCAGGGGAGGGGGCTGGGCCCTGGGGTCAGCCCCTTGGCCTGGATTGGACATTTCTAGCGCCCCTCCCCTGCTCACCCCCCCCCCCACGACCCCGCCCCTGCTGCTCTGCTGCCTCAGCTCCAGTTTGAAGGGGAAGCCAGGCTTCTGTGCTGTGTCCGGTGTTTTGTTTCATGACCAAAACAATATTATCTAGAAAGATGGCAGAGAGCTTGGAAAACAGGGGGAAAACATCCCCGTCCCTTTCTCTGGCCAGTTCCCCTGGCAGCCTCGGCGGCCTGGAGAGACAGGCCTTTGTGGTTGCAGCCACAGCTGTGCTCCTGCCTTTTAACTTGATATCAAAAGCCTTTCTCTCCTCATGGCAGGACATTTGTCATAACCACTGTTTTTTAATGGTTGCTCAGATATCCCCCAAACTCCTAAAGTTTTCTCCTCTGAGCTGTTAAAATCCTGCCCTGCCCCTCACCCATTCCTGCCCTCAACCCGGCCCTCTTCTACCTCCACTCACCTCCTGGTGCCCTTCTGTCCCTGCCATAGGAATATGGGGACACTGTGTACACCATCGAGATTCCCTTTCACGGCAAGACCTTCATTCTGAAGGTGGGTGATGGAAAGAGTGCTCTGGAGCTTCTTGCTCTGCCTGGGACTCCATCCAGGAAGGGCCTGGTGGTGTGGGGACCCTCCGGCAGGTTTCTCCCACCCAACAGGAAAGGGCTGGTGTGCCCAAGTACATCTGGCACCATCCAGCCCTCTGCCCGCCCTGCCCCAGACCTTCCTGCCCTGCCCCGCGGAGCTGGTGTACCAGGAGGTAATCCTACAGCCTGAGAGGATGGTGCTATGGAACAAGACAGTGACCGCCTGCCAGGTGAGCTGAGCCGGCGGTCCAAGCCTGGCACCCCTCGGGGAAGAGCCACCAGGCAGGTGAGGGCTTGGTCCAGTGTGAACAGTGAACCCCCTGGGGACCCGGGTCGCAATACTGAACTACTCTGGGCCTCAGCTTTCCCATCTGTAAAATGGGGATGGTGGTAATAGGTTCCTCCAAGAGAGGGTCTGGAAGATGGAAGAATGAAATGCTCAGAGTGCTGGGCCCAGTGCCCATGAATGGAAGTGGCTCCTAATTACGGGGCCTGAGCAGAGAGCCGGCTGACCTGGGGGCTTTCCTGAGATGCTGGGTCCTTCCCCGGGGTTTTCCTGGGGTGGCTGCACCTTACGTCTGCCCTGACGCCCGCAGATCCTACAACGAGTAGAGGACAACACCCTCATCTCCTATGATGTGTCTTCAGGGGCCGCGGGTGGCGTGGTTTCCCCCAGGTGAGCCCCCCTACCCGCCCCCTCAGGCAGGCCTCCTGCCCTTGGACCTTCTACGCACCCCCCTCATCTAATCATCCCCCTCCAGGGACTTTGTGAATGTCCGACGCATCGAGCGGCGCCGAGACCGATACCTGTCCTCGGGCATCGCCACCACACACTGCGCCAAGCCCCCGACGCACAAATACGTCAGGTGAGCTGAACCTTGCCTGGAGCCATGCGCACTGGCTCCTCCCCTCGTGGCCGTGAGAACAGGGCAGGACTGGTGTGTACAGCTGGGCACTTTCTCCTGCTGAGGTCGCCTTCCTGTCCCCGGTCCCACTGTCCCTAATCCTGCTTATCTGGAACCACCACCAGGCTCGGGGGAGCTCCAGGGTAGACCGAGGATGGCGATTAATAGGGGCCAGCCGGGAAGGGGGCTGGGAGCCATGAGGTGGCTGGTCTAGGGGACCAGCACAGCAGGAGGCTCTGTGTTCTGAAGCATCACCTTCCTGCCTTTCATCCCCTTCTCCCTGTCCCTTGGCCTTGCATTACCCTCATGGTGCTTGGAGGTACCCAAAGGAAGAAGCTTGAGTCCTCTGCCGACTGTTCCACGGCCTCCTCCAGCCCCCCTGCTCTCTAGTCCTAGCGCTGTGGGTGGCCTCCTCCCAGATACCCGACACTTCCCCTTCTGTCTTGGGGTTCTGCAGAGACCGCTGTTCTTTGCGTGTCAGCCCGGGGCTCTGGTCTCGCCACCACCACAGTGTTTGCTGGGTGATGGGCAAGCTCGTTTCCCCTCCTGACGCCAGCTCCTTTATCTATGGAGGCAGGGGAGCTGATGGGATGGGAATCCTACCGCTCAGGCCTGAGGCCTCCCAAGAGGGCGCCCCCTCGTGGAGCCCCGCGGCTCTGCACTGCTCCCAGAGCTGGGCCCCGTGAGAAGTGCTCACCCCCACACTACCGGAGTCCCTGGACAGACTAGATGAGAGCTGGAAGGTGGTACACGCCCTGCCCCTGGGGCTGTGCAAACATCGACCTGCTGTTGAAGGAGGATTTGAGCACCCCATGGCAGGTGGGGTGGGGGGCTGTATCCTGTGGCCTCTGGGACACCTGTTCTGGCCCTGCTCAGACCAGCAGCTCCCTTCCCCCTTCCACCCTAGTCCAAGGTGGGTCAGGGCAGAGCGGAAATCAGGGGTTTCGCCTGGCTCCAAGGTCCCCTACCAGTGCATCTCTCCTCAGGGGAGAGAATGGTCCTGGGGGCTTCGTCGTGCTCAAGTCGGCCAGTAACCCCCGAGTCTGCACCTTCATCTGGATCCTTAATACAGATCTCAAGGTGGGCATGCTGGGGCTCCGAGGCAGGCTCTGCGGAGTGGAGGGGACTGTGCTGTGTGACCTTGGGCGTCCCTGCTCCCGGCTTCCCTGCTCTCCGCCTCCTTTCTTTCTCTGAAACTGGGGGTAGGGTCCAGATGGTCTTCTCGCCCTGAGGCCCTGTGCCTCCCCTCTTTACCTCTGACTCCTGAGGCCTGAGGAAGGGTGGCTGGCTGCCAGCCCACCCCCTCCCAGGTCTATTTGTGTGACTCATGCCAAGACCTGGGTACAGCATGTTCTTCCTACCAGGGGTGGGGGAGAGGGCAGTCTCGGCTGCATGCCAGAGTTGCACCTGCATTCGGGCACCAGTTGTTGAGGGGGAGCCCCTGCTGAGGGCCGGCCTTCCTGGAACTTCTCGCCTCCCCCAGGGCCGCCTGCCCCGGTACCTCATCCACCAGAGCCTCGCAGCCACCATGTTTGAATTTGCCTTCCACCTGCGGCAGCGCATCGGAGAGCTGGGTGCCCGGGCATAAAGGTGCCTCCTCGCCACCCTGCGGGCCAGGGTCCTGTTGCCACGGCCTCCAGAGCCAGAGAGGGGCACCGCTTGGGCTTCCTGCTGCCCACTGAGGACCTGGCCTCAGCAGTGGGGAGGGGGGAGCTTCCTCCACAGCAGCGCTGTGACCTGAGCTCCCGCCCTACACCGAGCTTCACTGCGCCTGGGGGTGGCCATGGCCGGCTGAGGGCTCAAGCGCTGGGACTCTGCTGCTGGGCCGAATGGGTCTTTCCTGCCAACTGTTACATGGCCTCCCTGCCTCTGGGAGGAGGAGACCCGCTGTCCCCTACCTGGCCTGGGGCGGGGTCTGGAACAGGAGCCACGGACTCAGCGGGAGAGGACCCTGGCCAGGACCAAAGTTAGGGCAGCTCATCACCAGTGTGAAGGTGTGGGAGCTCCTCTCTCATCATGGTTTTTTAGGATTATTTAAAGGGTCTGGGACCTTTCTCCACTTGCACTTCCACTTGTAGGGGTGTGGGTGGCAGGTGGGGGTGGTGGGCACTGGCAGGGAGCCTGCCCCTCCCAGGCTCTCTCCAGGTTGCTGCCCTCCACCCCCACCTCCCAGTGCCTCCTTGGGGACCTTTGTAATTTGAGCCAATTAAAAACAGGAACTCAAAAAAAAAAAAACCAGCCCCTGCAGCCTGGCCTCTTGAGAGTGAAAAAAAAAGGGCAGCACGCAGGGCCTAGGGGAAGGAGCCCTGCTACAGCCTACACAAGACCTGCCCTCCCAGAGCCAGAATAGAGCCAGCTGGGACTCAGTTCTCGAACCGCCTCCCTGCCCCCCGCCCCATTCAGCTGGTCAGATAAGTGGTCAGAGAAAAATTCCCTGTCTACGGGCAAGGTCTCCTGCCAAGGAAGGTTAGGTTAAGGTCTCCAGCCCAGGATGGGGAGGTGGGAGGTAGGGGGAGACCTGGAAGGACCCCAAGTAGGCCTCAGCTGATCCTGGGGTCTGCAGGTTTGGCCGGGAGGAGCCTGGAGGCGAGGCCTGGGCTTCTGGGTCACTGAGGCACCTCTGGGCTCTGCTCACCTCCTCTCTCTGCCCATCACATTTGGGACCACTGGGAAATGGCCCTCCTTTCCTCCCTGCAGGCTTCCTGAGGGGCTGACTTGCTTAGACTCAGGGGTGGGGGTGTTGCCTCCTGGGCCCGGCTAGGCATGTGACCCCGGGCAGGTCTGCCTGCCTGAGCCTCCATTTCCTACTTTGCTAGAGCTGTGTAAGATGAAAGGCGCCAAGGATCGGGTGTAGTGCTCAGTAATCAAGAGGGCACCCACGGGCCTGCCTGCTAGGGTCTCATCACAGCCGCCTCTGTCCCTGGCTTTCCTGGTGCCCTTTGCTTTGTCCACTCAGTGACACCCCTGCTGTCCTCCCCCGTGCCCTCCCCGTGTGCCAGCTTCCTGTCGCACGCGCTGCTGCTCTGGGGGCGGGGCTGTCCCCACAAGCCCTTCGACTGGCTTGCTCCCTGGGGACCAGAGCCAGGCCCCGCCCGATGGCACCTTGGAGCTGGCAGCCCCCAGAGCTCTTCTGGTAAGGCCACTGTGAACAGAAAGTGAGGAAAATGAGGCCCAGAGCGGGTGGACACCGCCCCCTACTCACACAGCCTCATTATGGCTGATTTGGGGGCTGGAGCCAGAACTGGCTGCCACCCACTGGAACCGCTGGAGTCCCATCTCACCCCAGCTGAGTTGGGGGTAGAGTCGGGGGCTGCCTCCCCGCTCGTTCGTGTCCAGGATCCCAGGGGTGGAATCAACTTCCAGTGCCCCTGCTGGGGAGGTGGTTGGGAGCCAGGCCTTTGGGGACAGACGCCTGAGGAATGGCACTGTCCCTTTTGGTGGAGGGGCACGGTCGGGGGTGTGACGTGCCCTTGAGCCCAGGCAGAGGAGAGCAGCGGGGACAGGACCTGACGGCCTGGTACAGCGCCCAGAGGAGGCCTTGGTTCCTACTGTTTCCCGCTCTGTTTACAGACAAGCCGCTGTCCTCCCTGGGCGAGGGGAAGGGGTGGGGCAGATGGCAAGTGCCAAGGTGGCACGAGGCTGGGCATGTGCCTAGTCACGGGTAGTGTCTGAGGAGTGTCAGACACCTGAAGGTGTCACTCTGGGGACCCCTGCCCCCACGGGAGCATCTTGATCTCTTCAGAAGCTGACCTCTGACCTGGGGGCAGCCAGAATCCGGGTACCCCCCCCCCAGCCCTGCCCTGGGCTCAGAGTCCCCCATCAGTGAGTCTTGGCTCTGCTTATAGCATCTGACGCCAGAGGGGCTGAAAATAGCCCCTGAAAGAGGGGGAGGAGGGGGCTATTTAAAGGGCCTGGGAGGAAGAGAGCCCAGAGGGAGTGAGCAGTCATCATGGCCACTTCAGAGCTGAGCTGCCTGGTGTCAGAGGAGAACTGTGAGCAGCGAGAGGCCTTCTGGGCTGAGTGGAAGGATCTGACGCTGTCCACAAGGCCTGAGGAGGGGTGAGTGCTGGCCAGTCAGGCGTCCCCCATCCTCTCAGAGCACCCTTCCTGAGACTCATGAGACCAGAGCACAAAGCCTGGGAGAGGTTTTGGGGGTGGGGGTCAGGAGAGTGCCTGCTGGGGAAAGTGGAGTTGCTCCTCCAGCAGCCCCAGGGAGCTCTGCTGCCCCGCTGGTGAGTGGCGGGCAGCAGCTCTCGGGTTCAGTGTCCCTTCACTTCTCCTTCCCAGTTGCTCCCTGCATGAGGAGGATACCCAGCGGCATGAGACCTACCACCGACAGGGGCAGTGCCAGGCGCTGGTGCAGCGTTCCCCCTGGCTGGTGATGCGGATGGGCATCCTCGGCCGTGGGCTGCAGGAGTACCAGCTGCCCTACCAGCGGGTGCTGCCTCTGCCCATCTTCACCCCCGCCAAGGTGGGCGCCAAGGAGGAGCGCGAGGAGACCCCCATCCAGCTGCAGGAGCTGCTGGCACTGGAAACAGCCCTGGGAGGCCAGTGCGTGGACCGCCAGGATGTGGCCGAGATCACCAAGCAGCTGCCTCCCGTGGTGCCTGTCAGCAAGCCCGGCACCCTTCGTCGCTCCCTGTCTCGCTCCATGTCTCAGGAAGCACAGAGAGGCTGAAAGGGACCGTGACTCGGGCTCCACTGTGCCTGCCCTGGGCTGGGCCCTTCCTGGCTAGGACCATGGAGGGGAGCTGCTGGTCACGGATGCTTCGTAGTTTGCCCAGAGTTGGGGGCTAGGGGAGGAGGGAGCCAGAGGCCAGGATGCCTGGATCTCCTGAGTTCCCAGAGGGAGGGGAGCGGACGATGGGCACAAAAGGTGAAGAGCTGGGGGCCAGCACAGCCAAGTACCCCCAGTCCCAGGAGGAAGGGCAGAAGAAGCTGATGAGGGCAAGAGGTCCCTTAGAGGAGTGACCCCAGCCCAGATTTCAGCTTCAGAGAAGGATGAAGAAAAACTGTAAGAGAATCTGAAGTGCTCTGGGAAGGAGACTGGAGGGAGGGGGACGTGAAGAGGCAGAGGCAGGGTGGAGCCCCCAGCGCCCTCTGTTAGTGCTGCAATAAACGCTCAATCACGTGCCAGAGTTTCGTCTCTTTCCTTGTGGTTGAGGGGCCCACCCGTTGGTGTCCCCACCAATGCTCACTTCTGGGAACAGGCCCTGCATCTCAGCTAAATATGGCAGAATTGGTGGGTCACCCCATGCTTGAGGGGGGGGGCTGTAGGGACAGAGCTGTAAACAGGGTGGCTATCTGCCTAGTCCCCCTGACTGCTGTGAGCCCTGGCCTCTGCCTCTAGTTCTCTGGCACTGTGCAGTGCCCAGGAGGCCAGTTGGCATCTAGGGTTTGTTGAAATGATCTCATGGAGAATAAGGAGGGGGTTGGCACCAGGACTGTCAGCTGTGCCAGGGTGGGGATGGGGTCAGTGACCCCAGGGCTGACCTCTCTCTTGATTCTGAATCCAGACAGAATCAATCCTTGGTTGGGGTCAGGTGTTCCACCCTCCCTGGCCTGGGAGCCCAAGGTGGGTTGTTGGGGGTAGGGTGTGTGTAGGGGGTCAGGTTCCTGTCTGATTCTGCAGCTGTTGCAGTAACTCATGCCCCAACCTGGCTGCCTGGCCTAACTAGAAGACACTTTCTCTTGGACAAGGTGTGGGGGGCAGGTGGCATGGAGGAGGCCTGGGCTCCATCTTGGCAGGGACTGGTAGCCTACCCAGGGTGGAGAGGCACTAGACTTGGTCAGAGGTGGGTCCCGCTCCAGGAAGACCATGGAGATGGCCTCCGCAGAATCTACTTCCTATTTGGGGGGATAGGAGGGGAGAACCTGGCATCTTGACAGTCTGGTACTTGGAGTGCCAAGCAGGCCTGGCCTGGTTCTGCTCCCCCAGATCGGCCTGGAGTGTGGGCTGTGAGATGAGAGGGGTCAGACTCCAGACCAGTCGACACACCTAATCCCTTGGCGTCCGAGGCTGGGCTCGTGTCCCCTGGGAGCCCTGGCAGCCTGGAGAATGCACCCTGCGCCCTTCCGTCCTCACCTGGGCCCCTCGCCCTAGACGTGACGGGAACATCCTGAGCCTTCCACGAGATACGCGGCTGGAAGCCCGCAGGGCCTGCAGGGGAGGCCGGGCTGTTCCCTCCGCTGCACGCATTAGCCCCACTCGCCTCCCCTATCGTCACTGCCATCTGACGGGCGGGGTTGGAGTTCTGCTGTGCAGCTCCTGGGCTACCGAGACCGTGGGGGAGGCCAGAACGGACTGTCCATTCCGGAGTCAGGGTGGGGAGCGGGGCGGGGGGGTGGGGCTGTGGGATGGGAATGCTAGAGAATGCTGGGACGGAAGAGAGGCCTGGAGGAGGGAAGCTGGGCGGGGGCCTTACTAAGAAATGGGGAGGATGTTGGACAGGGTGTCCTGGAGATGGGGAGCCTGGCGAGGGACTGGGCCCTTGGTGGAGAGCGCTGGGAGCTGGGAACTGGGGAGAGCGCTAACTTGAACTCTGGCAAAAGAGAAGGGAAGGGATGCCAGGCAAAAGGGGTGAATGCGGGACTGGAGAGGGGCGACGTGGAGGTGCTGGGACTGGTGGCTGCGGGGGTCTAAGGAGTCTGGGGGTAGGAAGCTGAGGGTCAGGGCGCGGGAGCTGGTCTTGGAGGGCAGATGAGGCAAAGAGTGGAGGGCAGCCGGGAGCAATGGTGGAGCAGGGGCGGGGACGGATGCTCCCCCCCATACCACCCCCGTGTGTCTGCTATTGGGACATTAAAGGAGATGGATGGCATAGGGAAGACGCAGCGCGTGGCCCCAGGCAGCTCATCGCTCAGCCGCCGCCCCCGCACCGGAGGGGCTAGGGCTGGCGGGCGGGGGTCGTGCCTCAGATAAAGGCGAGCGGGCGCAAGGGTGGCCGCGGCAGCAGCATGAGCGGGACAGACCGGAGTCAGGCGGCGGGCGCGGTGCCCGACTCAGACCCGGGCCTGGCGGCGGTCGCCTCGGCCTACCAGCGCTTTGAGCCCCGCGCCTACCTCCGCAACAACTACGCGCCCCCGAGGGGGGACCTGAGCTGCCCCGACGGCGTCGGGCCTTGGAAGCTGCGCTGCTTGGCTCAGACCTTCGCCACCGGTGAGCGCGGGGGAAACGTGACAAAAAGTCATCAGGGAACCAGAGGGGCAGCACGCGAGAGCCCAAGGTCAAATTAAGAGGTGAAATAGAAGAGGAAGAGGAGCAGGAACCCTCATGTGAGAGGAGAGAGATGAGGAGAGGGGTTCCGAGTGGAGAACACTCAGAACTGAGAGGAGAGGTGGGGAAGGCAGAATGCTGGGGGCAGGCAGAGGAGAGGGGCTGCCAGGCATCTGAGTTTCCCCCAACTTAATCCTCACTGGTAGGCATAGTTAATGGTTGTGGAACCTGAGTCTCAGAAAGGTTAAGTTCATTTCCCAAGGTAAGTCAGCCGATGCTGGAGCCAGGACTCAGCTCCTGGTCCGTCTAACTCCAGAGCTAATGGTTTTTCCAGACAGAGACTCACTTAACACCAGGAGAAGAAATAGAGAGAAGCGGGGAAGAAGCAGAAAAGGGAGGCAGTGACTGAGGCTGGGGGGCTGCAGGCCTAGCACCAGGGCCCGCTTCCTTTGCCCACCCAGGTGAGGTGTCTGGCCGCACCCTCATTGACATCGGTTCAGGCCCCACTATATACCAGCTGCTCAGCGCCTGTGCCCACTTTGAGGACATCACCATGACAGATTTCCTGGAGGTGAACCGCCAGGAGCTGAGGCTCTGGCTGCGAGAAGAGCCTGGGGCTTTCGACTGGAGCGTGTACAGCCAGCATGTCTGCCTCATCGAGGGCAAGGGGTAAGGACTGGGGGGGGTGAGGGTTGGGTAGGGGGTTTCCTGGAAGTGGCTGGTGGGATCCAACAGAGAACTGAGTGTGGGGGGCCGGAACCCTGGTCCTGACCCTGCCTTCTGCCCCCAAACAGGGAATCCTGGCAGGAGAAGGAGTGCCAGCTGCGAGCCAGGGTGAAGAGGATCCTGCCCATTGATGTGCACCAGCCCCAGCCCCTGGGCGCTGGAGGCCTGGCACCCCTGCCTGCCGACGCCCTGGTCTCTGCCTTCTGCCTGGAGGCTGTGAGTCCAGACCTGGCCAGCTTCCAGCGGGCCCTGGACCACATCACCACACTGCTGAGGCCTGGGGGGCACCTCCTCCTCATCGGGGCCCTGGAGGAGTCATGGTACCTGGCTGGGGAGGCCAGGCTGGCGGTGGTGCCCGTGTGTGAGGAGGAGGTGAGGGAGGCCCTGGTGCGGAGCGGCTATGAGGTGCGGGATCTGCGCACCTACACCATGCCTGCCCACCTTCAGACAGGTGTAGACGATGTCAAGGGCATCTTCTTCACCTGGGCCCAGAAGAAGGTGGGGGTGTGAGGCCCCTGTGCACGCAGGGCCAATGGCTCTCACCCGCCTAGACTCCCTGTTGTCTGAGGTGGCCTCTAATAAAGAAATAAGTCCGTCAGTTGGTTTAAGTGCCGTCTGTGGCTCTCCAGGGAAGGGTTCTGACTTGTGTTGTGGGGGTATGGGAGGCATCGGCCCTGGCCTTTTCCCCCCAGAAGCTTCCAGAAAGGTCAGTTTCTGTACACTCATTCTTCCCAAACTTAGGAAGGCCAGGGTCACAGGGAGCTCCTTCGGCATCTGCTGCGTGCCCCGCACCTGCTAGGTCCCTTCCATCCCCACACTCAGCAGTACCCTACTTGCAGGTGAAGCTCAGAAAGGTTAAGAACCAATAAATAGAAGTGGAGCTTAGTGGAACCCAGAAGGGAGGGACATGTAAGTGGAACTTGCGGCCAGTGGAGCTACCATCCAGTCACAAAGACCCAGAGATGGCAGGGAAAAAACAGGCACCAGCTCCCTCCAGCCCCCGCGGTAAGTGGGACAGGAGCTCCATCCATATCTGCTGTTGCCCTGAATCTAGTTCCTGCCATCTCCACTCCCATGTTCCTAGCTAGAGACTCCTCTGCCCCTCTGCTGCCTCCAGCCAGCTCTGTCTTCTTCCCTCCAGCCCATCCTACTCACACAAATGAGATCAAAAACAGTAGGTGAGGCTGAGAATTGGTTTATTAAGAATGTCCCTGGCCACCCTCCTCACCTTAAAATAGTTCTTAGTATCAAAAGAAGTTAACACAGGCCACCCAAGTCCCTGAGGTTGGAGTCCTAGCTCAGCGCCCTTACCCCCAGGGAGGGGAAGAGGAGCAGACTCCCCGCCTCAATCAGACACGGCCGTGGGATGGAAAGTTTCTGGAGCTCCACGTGTTCTATCCGTGTGGAGCAGGAATGTGCTATGGCTGCTGGCAACTGGCAGGGGTCACCTTTACACAGCGTAGGCACAGCACTGCCCCTGCCTGCTTCTGGGAAGACCAGAGACTAGACCCAGCCAAAGTCTTCTCCCCTCTTCCCCCAGATTGCTCCTTATCCCCCTGCCCTGGGTCAGGAAGTGGCAAAGGGGCTTAGCAGGCAGAGCACTGGGGTGTTAAGTCACTTCAGTCGTGTCCGACTCTGCGCGACCCCATAGACGGCAGTCCACTAGCACTGGGGTAGGGGATGGCAAACCATGTCTAGGCAAGGAGGGTCCCCATTTTCCTTCCTCCCTCTGCCTCCCAAGGGGCTGATTCTGGGGGTGATCTTGAGTTGTGTGGGAGCCCTATGAGGTTTGTAAAGAGAGGGGAGTGCAAAAGAAAGGAACACGTAAACACACATGCAACCTGGACACCCTTACCCCTGCCAGATCTTGAGGACATCCTGGCTCTCTGCCTGGCCTGGGCTGTGTGCAGAGCTGGTGTTCAGTCAGTGGTTGTCCACATGATTTGGACACTCCCCACTCACACTCCCTTGCACTCATGTTCAGTCTCTGCACATTCCCCTAACCCACACTAACCTGCCTGCCCCCCAACAAACACACTTCAAAACACTCACACACATCCGCACTGCAACAAGGCCAATGCTCACCACCCCACCCAGCATCCCACACACCCCAGATCTGCACCCACCACCCCATCAACCTACACACTTGGTCTCCCTCATACACTCATGTGTGGGCTCCCAATCAGAACAGCAGCTCAGGGGCCAGAGGGATTCCTGTCCTATGCTCTCTGGGGTCCTGGCTCCAAAGAGGGAGTGCGGTGAGGCCTCCCGGGGGTCTGACTGGGGTAAGTCTTAGTGAGACTGCTCCCCAATCCCAACAGCTTACTTCCTTTAGATCCCATGAGAAGATCTGCTGGGAAACTTGGGCAGCCCAAGAGCAAACATCTAGTGCCACCTAGCGGTGCCCCGAGGAGGGCACAGGGGTAACAGAAGGGACTTCACTATCCCCAAAGGCTGTGGTACCTGGTCTCCCAGCTAGACAGAGGGTTCTGGGAACCACCCCGGCAGTGAGGGGATGTGAGGAGGAGGCTGACAGGGAGGGAGAGACAGCCTCCTCTCGGTGGAGCTAAGAACACAGTTCCAGTCCAGTTCAGCTCCAGGGACCAAAGGGGTTGCCCATTTTCTAGCCCCCGATGTTATGAGGCCAGGTCTGCCAAGACCTGTGGGGGTCATGTGGGGGTGAGCAAGGGGTGGGCAGGTTACATGATTCTGGGCCCACACCCTTCATGTCCAAGTTCAAGATGCTGAAAGGAAAACAAATCATCTCAAGGACTTCGGGGGAGAAGGGGAGCCAGCAGGGATAGACAGGATTCTCAAGAGGGCAGATCTGCTTCCAGTGCCTTCAGTCCAGCTTGACCTTGGCCTCTGACTCCTTCAGCAGGTAGAGGCTGTCATCTTCCAGAAAGCTGTGGGTGGAGGGGGGAGCCCACTGAGGCAAGGCACAGCTCTGAGAGCGTCCCCTGGGGGTGGGGGCGGGTGGTGCAGGCAAGCTGGCCGGGTGGGTGGGTGGCAGGTGCACAGAGGCTTCTGAGAAGCCGGCACAGAGGTGAGTGCTGGGCAGGGAGAGGCACCCACCTGAAGAAGAGGACGTGAACAGGGATGGTGCTGATGTGCCAGATGGCATGCGCATCCAGGACCCAGAAGAGAGGCGGGAAGTCCAGCAGCTCGAGCAGGGACAGCCCCTGCAGCAGCAGGACCACCGCCACGCACTTGTGCACATGTGGCAGCCGCTGGTTCCACAGGCACCAGGCCAGCCACCATGCCGCGTTCAGCAGGCCTGGGCGCGGGCGGGGGTGGGGAGAGGCTCACTCCCTGGACTCCTTCTCTCCTCCCCAAGTCTCCCCTCTGTGACCCCAGAGCCACCCTCAGGAGCCTCCCCCACAACCGCCCCTCTCTCCCACCCCCAAATTCTTTCCTCTTCCTTCACCCTAAGGGTCTCTCTAGAACCTCCTTCTCTGGGGACAGCACCAATGCCCACCTCCACCCCGAGCCGGCAGTTCCGCAGACGGCCCCGCCCTCCCAGAGCCCTTCCCGCCTCACCGATCGCCACGTTGGCGGCCATGTTGTAGCCGTAGTCGAAGTGGATGAGACTCAGGTAGGAGACGTGCGCCGTCAGCAAGAGCAGCAGGAGGGCCCGGAAGGCACTGGCCACGGCCGGGTGCTGCAGCCCCACGGTCCTGCCCGCCACCCAGAGCTGCTCAGACTGAGAGTGACCGGTCCCCACGGCAGCATGCCCTGAAGTACCCCCCTCACCCCAGCAGCCATGCAGGGGAGCCAGGCCAGCAGGGCAGGCTTCCAATCCCCGAAGGGCAGCCTGTGACCATATGCTATATAGCTCCTTGGAAAGAGCCAGGGCCCCCCATCCCATCACGGAGTCCCCTCCAGATCCGTCTAGATGCTGTGTGCATGCGTGATGAAAGCCCTGGAACAGCACCCCCAGGCAGGGAGATTGGTGACCACTTTCCGCCCCCAGGACCCGATTTTGCCCCCATAGCAGCCAAGACGGGCTCACCTGACACAGCACAGATAGATTGAGTGCAGGATGACAGTGGAGGCACAGAAGTAATCCATTTTCTGAGGGCAAGGAGAGCTGGATGAGGGACCAGTGTGAGGGGAGTAGGCCGTGGACAAGGCTTCATGGAAGGTAGGGCCCGGAGAAGACCCAACAGGGATGGGGGTGACGAGAGCCAGGCAGAGTCTAATGTGGGAGTCCCAGGCCTATAGCCAGTGGGGACGTCTCATGTTCCTTTCCTCTATCGCTGTTCTATGTCTGAGTTCAATAGACTGACCCTTGTATTCACATTATACAATTAAAAAAAAAAAAAAGTACTCAGCAGCAAGGGTTTAGAGGTGTGCCGGCCAAGACTCCAGAATGGAAGAGCGTGCGCAGACTTCAGAGTGCAGTCTGGGTTCAACAGCTGAGGGCTCGAGTCTGGACTGGCCCCCTTCACTGGCTGAGGGATCCTGGGCAAGTGAGCTCACCTGTCAAAGGCTCAGCTGCTGCATCAGTTTAGAAGAGCCAGTAATCACACCTGCCTCCCAAGGGTCAAGTGAGGCTCAAGTGCACTAACAGGCTGAAAAGGCTCTGCACAAAGCAAGTGTCCTGTGAACCCAGTCAGGAGAGAACTAAGAGCCAGGGCTGCCCCACCGCTGTCCCTGGTCCTCCGGGACTGTCCCCAGCAGAAGATGGAGTGGGAGGGCGCTCACCTCTGTGAGGTCAGTGTCTCTGGTGTGGAAGACTGTGGACCAGAACCAAGCATTGAGGGAGACCTGAGGAGAGAGGCGGCTGGTGAGTGTGGCACCCAGAGGTGGGGAAGACCCCCCCAGAGGGTCCACCTCCATCTCACTTTGGGGAAGGCGAGCTGAGAAACATGCTTCCCTGGGTCCTGAACAAACCCATGCCCCTCCACCCAACCCAGTCTGGGTCTCTCACACTCCAGCTTCCCACCCCTGAACCCCCCCCAAGGCTGCGACGCTGCAGCCTCCACAGGTTCCGGCCTGGCCTGGGAACCAGTTCCGGCAGTCAAGTTCCCTGGTTACTCAATGGCTAAGACAACAGCCCCCGGGGAACCTCACCTCCTCCCCCAACTGGCAGGTGATGACAGCCCCACCCGGGCCAGGGGAGCCAGTGACCTCAGCCTCTGGGGGCGGGAATGAAGTGGGTGGAGTGGAGGGGCTTGAGCCAGCTTGGGGTGTGTCTGGAGCAAGCAAGCAAGGGAGGGAGATCAAGCAGATCCCACTGGGGCCAAGTCTCTGAGGAGGAAGCCCAGCCTTCCCCTGGCTGGGCCGGCCCAACCCGCCAGGCCAGTGGCTGCTGCTTGGATCTGGGAGGAGCAAAGGAGCAGGGCTGGAGGGGCTGTGGTGGGCAAGGGCCCAAGGGACTGCTGGAGGCTTTTCTCCTGGAAATTAACTGCAAGGAGAGAGTACAAATCATCTTGCAAATAAGCCCTCACTCTCGTGGGAGTTGGTGGTGGCATTTTTTTCAGGGACTGCTGAAACCCAAATTACTGAAAGAAGGGTGGGCTGGGTTGGAGGCACACAACACTGGGCTGGATGGGAGGGCTGGGAAACCAGTCAAGGAAGAAGCGGCCAAGGTCTGGCCTGGAAGGCCCTGGGGGTGGGGAGGGGTGCACTAGGGTGGTACAGGCCTGCCAGAGATGGGTGAAGGCCAGGAGCTGCTCACTTGGTCCAGTGTACCAGGAAAACTGACCAGGCAGGGGACAGAGGGAGCAGGGTAAAAAACCACTCTCCCCCTGGTATGCAGCAGGAAGGTCAGGTGGTAGGATGAGTTCCCTAACACAGGCTCGAGGGGGCTTGTGAGGAAATGGAGAGAGCAATGGGGTGGAGGCCTAAGCTCTGCTGCAAAGCTGCTCAAGCCTGGAAGTCTCTGGAGGCTCAGGGAGCCTGGTGAGGCCGTCTGGCTTGGGTTCAGGGCTGACTTTTGCTGCTTCTGCTCCTCATGACCTGGGCACAGGCCCTGCCCTTCTGGGCCCAAGCTCCCCTCTGGGACAAATCAGGGGGCACCCAAAGTGATCCTTTGTCCCCTTTCCAGCCCTGATGTCAGGTGGTTAATCCAGGTCTTTTGAGGACAGCCATCCTGTCCCATCCCTGGAGACTGGACCCCTCCCCCAGAGATGGTAATGGGCGCCGGTCTGGAGGCTGGAAAATGGAACAGGACGAAGACCTTCCTCAGACTCTGCTTCTGTGAAGTCTGTGATGCTCGGGTCAGAGTAGGGAGAGAAGCAGGCTCAGTGCTGGAGATGGGGCCCAGGTGATCACGTGGGCCAGGTCTCCTGGGCAGGCCAGGCACAGGGACATCCTTGGGGAGGGAAGTGGCCCTGAAAGCCAACGTGACGGGGAGGCAGAGGGGAAGGCAGCAGGCAATGGCAGCCAGCCAGGTCTCCTTGTCACCCATGGCAGGAAGGGGGAGGTGACAGGCGGACTAAGTGGCAGCTGGAGGCTTGTGGGGGAATGCACAGGGCTAGGGCTTCGCTCTATGGGACAGGGACTGGGGTTGTTTGGTCCCCTGTCCAACTGCCTCCCCGGGGTGCCTTCCACTTACAGAGACCCACCTGAAGACTGGACTCTGCACCCTGAAAAGTCCCCTTTCCCCTGGGGAGTGTCTCATTATGGGGGGCTCCTCTTCTGACCCTCTCCTCAGACTTGGGAGACAGTGTCATTAAGAGTGCAGGCCCTAGGGCCAGACTGCCAGGGTTCAAATCCTGCCTCTGCATTTCCTGTGTGTCCTTGGGCAAGTTAGTTAGCCTCGTTGGGCCTCAGTTTTCTCATCTGTAAAATGGGAATAATCATAGTATTGATAAGGATTTAACCAACAAAACAAGTACAGTGTACAGCACAGTGCTCAGGACAGGGTTCGACATTAGCACTTACTTCTCCCTACCTTGCTGACCAGCGTAGGATCCTCACACCCCTTCACAGAACCAGGGCCAAAGAGCCCAAGTCTGTCTCCCACTCTCCTTGGGGGCTAGGGAAGTCTAGTCTGAGAAAGGGTGGTCTCTCCAAATCTGCCTTGGCCCAGCCACAGTTCCAGGCTGGGGGGAGGATGTCTGGAGCCTCCATCATGAGATGGACTCTGGGTTCAAGTTCTGTCTCAACCCCTAAACAGCTGTGTGATCTTGAGCAAATAATAGCTTCCCTGAGCCTTAGTTGCCTCACATACAAAACAGGGTTCAGAACAGCACCCGCTGCACAAGAGGGTCCTGAGGACGATGTCTGCAAGATATCAGACACAACGAAACCACTCAGTAAGTGGTGGCTATTCCTGGGCCTGGCACACCGTAGGTAGCCCAGAAATATCTGTTTCCTTCTTCATGTCCAGGGACTGACCCCCACCACTGCCCTTCCTCAAAGGTCACAATGTTCCAGGGAAAACCACGGAGCCCCAGGGTCTCTTGGTCCCAGATCACAGATGCCGCAGCTGTAGGAAGAGCCCCCTCTGAGCCCCTTCCTTCCTGCTCCTGAGCGACCCCACCAGGATGCACCGAAAAGAGGTTACTTCTCTTCACTCAGAGTTTGTCATTAAGGCTCAAGTTTAGGAACAGAAGGATGTGAAGGACAGGAGGGCCCAAGTGTATGGCTGCTCCCAGGCTCCTCGGCCAAGCCTGAGTAGAATGGGGGAGCCGGGGGTGGGGGGTGGTAACTGGCCAATCAGACAGGCCAGGAGGGCCATGGGCGCCAAGAACTTTGCATGAACACTGAAGGAAGGGGGAGGCCAGGGGCAGGGTGCCAAGGAGGGTGGAACTGGAGGGGGACACGGCGGTCTGAGTGGAGGAGAGCAGGAGGCTGTTTCAGTCTGTTGGAAAATAAGAAAATTGAGACAAAAATATCACAGCCGTGAAACTGGTTGGATGCCAAGTGAGCCAGATCTGTCAAGAATTCGACCCCAGTGCTAAGCCCCAGTGCTCGGGGCTGTCATTGACACCGCCGCAGTGGGGACAAGTGGGTCTTTAAATAGCTCGCTGTCTCAGAAGTGGGGGAGGCAGAATGTTAAATATGATGCCTGCTGCCATCCTGCCCCCCTCTCCCAGAGGCCTCAGGCAGGGCAAGCCAGCCCCAGTTCACTCCTGAGAGAGAAGTGGGCAAGAAGTGGACGGAGATGAGAGGAAGGGGTCTTTTTCCACCATCAAAAAGGATTCCTGGATTTCCTGCCATTGCCTGTTCCACTGGCGCTTGTCTGACCGTAGGGACGTCCTTCCAGAAGTCTAGCCACCATTCTGCTGTCTCTTCTCCCAGTTTCCTCAGCACAGGTCAGGTACAGTTAGTCCCCACCACCATAAACCATCCTGAAGGGACAGTCTGGCCTTTCCTGGCACCCCATCCTCACTCTACCCCAAGGACCTTTCTTTGTTGGATGAAGGGACAGAGAACCGGTTTAGCCTCATAGCTTTGGCAGAGAGCAGGGGCCCCTGGTTCCATGAAGCCAAAGGTCTGCGGTGGGCTCCTCCAAAGCCTGGCCGCTGCCCAGCCCAAGTTCAGGTCTAAATGTCAAGGCAAGGGTTGACTTCTTATGCCAAAGCTTCGTCAGCGCTGCTAAGTGCTGGAGAAAAAGCTGCAGAGGCCCCTTCCCCTCCCCAAGACCTCACCTGGAGCAGGTGGGGGGCCTTTCCACCCCAACTCACTAAAAATCAGGAGCCCCAGTCACTCCAGAAAACCCAGCCTACAACAAAATCCACAGTCACAACCTCCATACAGCTTGGGATTTTTCCCTCTTGCAAATACACAAGATCGAGTGTAAAAGCCACACTGGATCATCAGAGAGTGTGGGCACTGAGGCTCTGTTCCTCGAGGGCCTCCTGGTGGCACGAAGAGGGGGGGCCCCATGTCCTCAGGGTGTCCTAAGACACAGGCCAAAGGTATCTGTCCTCTCCCAACCTGGCATCACCTGCTGTGTCCCTAAGGGCCCTGTCATGCTGGACGGCAGGACATGCCTGGGAGGTATGATCCTCACCAAGACGGAAGCTGAGTGGCAGATGCCAGTGAGACGAAAGACCCCAGAATCAGGCGGGATCAAAGTGAGAGCTGTGAAGCGACCACCAGCCTCTGGCACGTGTTATGAAGACGAAGGCAGGAACTCTTTGAGGTGCTCTCAGACCAGCGTGTCTACCCAAGGAGGCTCTGAGTTCAGTTCAGATAGTTCAGGCAGGACTGTCCTGTGATAACAGGGGCAGGGATGAGGGGGCAGTAAGGGCAGGCATCAGTGTCCCTGGAAGAATGCCAAGGGAAAGGGGACAAGAGAACTCTCCTCAGTTTCCCCACCTTTCCTGTTTGCATTCAGTTCAGTTCAGCCACTCAGTCGTGTCTGACACTTTGCGACCCCATGAAGTGCAGCATGCCAGGCCTCCCTCTCCATCACCAACTCCTGGAGTCCACTCAAACCCATGTCCATTGAGTCGGTGATGCCATCCAACCATCTCATCCTCTGTCGTCCCCTTCTCCTCCTGCCCTCAATCTTTCCCAGCATCAGGGTCTTTTCAAATGAGTCAGCTCTTTGCATCAGGTATTGGAGTTTCAGCTTCAACATCAGTCCTTCCAATGAACACCCTGGGCTGATCTCCTTTAGGATGGACTGGTTGGATCTCCTTGAAGTCCAAGGGACTCTCAAGAGTCTTCTTCAACACCACAGTTCAAAAGCATCAATTCTTCGGTGCTCAGCTTTCTTTATAGTCCAACTCTCACATCCATACATGACCACTGGAAAAACCATAGCCTTGACTAGACGGACCTTTGTTGACAAAGTAATGTCTCTGCTTTTGAATATACTATCTAGGTTGGTCATAACTTTCCTTCCAAGGAGTCAGCGTCTAGCCAGGACCAAATTCGCTTCTCTGCATGAGGGCAAAAACAGGGAGTGGTGGCTCTGTCCCACCAGTGACAGGCTGGGATGATGCCAGGCCCCAGTCTACACAATTCTGGCCCCTCAGTCTGGCACTCAGAGCCCTCTCTGCTCCCTCTTAACTCCCTCGTCTGCCCTTCAGCCAGTCACAGCAGTCAGGCTGACCTTCCCAAGGATGCTGGTCTGTGCCCCACACTGACCAGCTTCTGCACCTTCACTCCTGCTGGGCCCCCAGCTCAGGAGGTGGGAATCCAACGTCCTCTCCTGTCTGGGCACATGTCTAAGCCTGACGAGGCCTACGGATCCTGTAGAAGGAGATGCAGGCTCCCCTCCTCCCCGTGCTTCCCTGAGAGACTCCTCCACCCAGACGATGTGGTCTCCACCTCATAGCTCGCCAGGCTTGCTCCCTGAGTCCTCTTCGCCTCGGCCTCTATCCTGCCTCCCAGACTGGCCAGACCTGCACCTCGCACTCAGCTTAGCTCCTTGGGATGGGAGCTTCAGCCACCACAAGCACGAACCCGTCTCTACCCACAGCAGATACCCACACACAGGCAGCAGCACACGTGGAGACAGCCCAGAGGGGGCTAGGTGCTCAGGCCCTGGAGTCAGACAGCCCTGGGGGCCACCCTGTTCCACTAGTCACCACCTTGTGAGCCGATAACTTTGGGTATGTTTTCCCGCTCTGAGCCTTCCACCGGGCTTGCAGTGGTATGAGGATTAAACGAGAAAATGTACGTATAGAACTTAGGACCATGCCCATCCTGTGATCTGAGTTCTATAACTGATAAAGATTATGAATATTATTGAATGCAAAGTATTAGGGAGGAGCACCATTTCCCAGAGGTTCCACAGCCTCCTTCTGGCCCTCCTTCCAGTCCCCATCTCTGAAGTCCGAGGTTTGGCCTAGACTTCCAGCCTTTGACACGATCAGCTTCTCCAAGGTCCGCAGAAACCTTCAGTCTCATCCTATTTGACTGAAGTAGAATTCAGGAGAATGGCCGACTCCTTCTTATCCTTGTCCCAGGGCTCCCCCGACCACACGATGGCCCTGTGGTTTTCCACCTGCCCCTCTGGCCACTCCTTCTGTCTGCATTGCTGGCTCCTCCTCCCCTATTCAGCCGTTAAGTTTTGGGGTTTCCTGGGCCTCCATCCCAGATCCCTTCTCTTCTCACCGAGCTCCCCCCTGGTGATGACATCCACACTCACAGTTTCTATCACTGTCTTCTAAGCAGAAGCACAGGGCTTGTCCTTGATCCCTCACTTCTCATCTTAGGTCACCTCACAGCCAAGATGGGGTAAGAGTGTAAACTCTGGAGCCAGATGCCAGGCCAAACCCTGGCTCCTGGGGCAGGTAACTTAAACTTTCCAGTCCTTGGTTTCCTTGATGTAAACTGAGGACAATAATACTGCCTACCTCATAAGCTTTTTACGGGATTAACAAGGTTAATATTTATAAAATGCTTAGAATGATACCTGGCACAGAGTAAGAGCTGTTGTATGGGTTTGTTAAAGAAACACATTAAAAAATTTTAATGTTACCTCCAAAACACAGCTCAAACACACTTCTCTTTAATGCCCCTCCTTCCCCAGACCTGTGCCACCTCTCTAGCCTAGCTACTGTGCCCTACACGAAAATTATGAAATAGGCCCTGCATCCACTCCTGCCTCCTCCAACCTGGCCTCTACACAGAGGCCAGAATGGCAAATGTATTCATGAAGCCCCTTCTCTGAAACCCTCATTGCTTCCTGAGGTTTTGGGAGTCAAGATCTAAAGTGTTACTATGAGGTTTTGGGAGTCAAGATCTAAAGTGTTACTATGAGGTTTTGGGAGACAAGATCTAAAGTGTTACTATGAGGTTTTGAGAGTCAAGATCTAAAGTGTTACTATGAGGTTTTGAGAGTCAAGATCTAAAGTGTTATGATGCCTGCAGGCTCTCCACCTCTGTCCATCTCCAGGCTCCACCTGCTGCCCACCCGCTCACCTGCCACACACCCCCTCCCAGCTTTCTGCCCGGTCGGCTTCCTGGCGTTCATGTCCTCATATAACCTACACTCTGTCCTGCCAGTGCACATTCACCCATCATTCTGGTTTGACCTCAATACCCCTTCCTCACGGAAGCCTTCTTGGATTGCCCCGTGCAGGTCTAGACCCCACCACACCCCCCACAGCACTGATCTAGCCTTCACTGCACTTGTTCATAGCTGACCTTTTACATTCAGTTGTGTACTTATGTGACTGGCACCAGAGGGTGGGGACCCATGTGTTTTTATATGTTTTTGGATCTCTTGCACATAGTAGGCACTCAGCACCTGAACAAATGGCTGCTTTGATGGAAGCAAGGTGAGTGAGTGGGGGCTGTTTCCCTAAGGTTTACCATGGTAGTTCTGATCCAGAGACATCCATTGCAACCTCTCATGCCCTCCCCAAGGTGCTTGTGGTTCGTATCTGTACCACAGTCCCTGTTGCTCACACAGCTCCAGGCCCCAGATGCTGGCTCTTCTGACCAGCCCCTCTGTGAAGCTCAGAGACCTCTCTGGATACTCAGATGGAACACACTTCAGCTTCTCCAGGGATGGTCTAAGCTCTAGACAGAGCGCTGTTGCTGCCACTGCCTCTAGGGCTCGGCTGGGGTTGACAGGGCTTTGAAGCCTCCACAGGGGTCCTGGAAAAGACCTGTGGTCCCAGCATGCTCCTACCACCCGTCTCCCTTCTGTGTCTGTAAACTGTCCTACTGGTGTTTGAGCATCTCTCTGCTTCGGGACGAGATCAAGGTCTCTTTCCTCTCTCCCTTCCTCTCAGACAGACTGACTCAGGATCTTTTAGAAGGCAAAGGCCTGATTCAGCACCTTCCCTGCTCTCCCCAGGCTGGACCACCCCACAGCTGCAGGTTTAACCCTGGAAAATTGAGGGGAAGCTAGGTGGGTGAGAATGGGGATCTAAGGCTTCCTCGTTCTCAGATGAGGGTGTAGAACAGGAATCCTGCCAGGTTACCTACCCAAGCGAAGGCCACGCAGGTGGGGTACATAGGGGAGGAGGCTGGCACGGAGGTGCGGTAGCGACAGAGCATCACCAGGCTGGCTAGGCCATTGAGGAAAGAGGCCACAGCAGAAGCTGGCTCTTGGAAGCACAGGAACCGGGAGAAGGGCCACTGAAAAAGGAGCACATGGAGGGGGCCTGAGGGGCAGGCGATGCCCAGCTGGCCCCACTGACCTCTGCTTGACCTGCTGCATCCCCAGGTCCCCAGCCAGCTCCTCAGCTCTGGACCTGGGCCAAAGCCTCAGATGCAGTCCCTCTTCAGGTCAACGAGTTCCCCTGCGCTCCCTGGCTGAGAGTCATCCCTCTATCCTGGCCAGCATTCACAGCACTGGGAAGACCAGGCGGGCCAGTGCTGATGGCTCAGTATGGTTGGTGGAAGCAGCACAGACCTGTCATCTAGAAGACACAAGAACTAATCCATCTTCTACCACTGACCACAGCCCTCTGAGCCTCACCTTACTCTGTGACAAGCTGGGGAGAATAATTCTTACCAGCCGCAACAGCCTAGAATAAGATCTTATTGGATCAAAGGGTATCAGCAAGCTGAGCCTCTGTGCCTCACTGGGGAATCTGAGGGGGTATTTTTATTTTAAATCCAGACCCCTACTGAAGAAGCAACAGAGACAATACCAAGGGGACACTCTGGGAATTTGTCCTTGTAGCAAGGTGGGCATCTCAACCACTCTAAGCAGCCCAGCACCACTCCCTGAGGAGACCCCAAAACCTCCCAGATCTTGTTACCTCAAATCCAGAGGCAAGACACATTTTTCCCATCTGATGATACGAAAACCAGTATGTTTTGAGGACAGGAAACACACACTCATCACCCCACACTTTGGCTTGCTTCAACAGCGCGATCCAACTAGAGGCATCTTACTCCCACCATATACTTAACCTGACCCTCCAGCTCACCTTGCCATGGAACTGAGGCACTTTGTGACCTTCCTGGAGGTAGAGGTCAACGGTGACCCACATACACTCATACTTACAGTCGTCCCGACAGGTCCAACCTGAAACAGATAAATATGGCCTGGTGGATTCCCCAGCACAGGGAGGCACAGAGATAGCCCTAAAGGGGCTCAAACCCAAACACAAGCCAAGAGGGCCTGCAGGCTGGAGAAAACCAGAAGAAATCTGAAAATCCTAACTTTCTGCTTGGATGGATGAGTGATTGTGCAACATACACACGAGGGAAAGGTGTGTGTGTGTGTGTGTGTGTGTGTTAGAGTGTACAGTGAGCAAATAGAGATGTCTCTTCTCCTTTCACCCAAGACGGAGATTTCGACATCTGATGGACCCATCTGTGGACATCTGGGTTCACGTTTGCTCTTCCTGAATACAGGATTTTCTCTCACTCCCCAGGAAGAAATCCTTGTCATCTTAACCCCCGCCTATGAAAATGAAGCTCAGGTTCTTCACTCTGACTTTGGAGGCCCCACACTGCCTTTTAAACTTTATTTCCCACGACTCCTTTTCAGGCACCCTGCTCCCTGAGTAAACCAAGCTGCAGGATGTGTCCATATCTACCCAGGGCCTCCACTCTCTGTTCTTTCTGTCTGGTAAACAAAGGCAGTAAAGAGAACAAACTGGTAGTCAAACAGGCCAGAACTGAAAACTCTACTAGTTACTGGCTGTGTGACTTTGAACAGGACACCTAACCTCTCTGAGTCTCCTCATTTGTAAAAATCAGGTTAAGAGAATCAATCTCTAAGGGTTGTTGTGAAAAATAACTATTTTGACACCTGTCACACTGTAAGTGCCCACTATGGCCACAGGCCTAAATTTAATGCATCTATCGGGAAGACCTTCCTCTCAGGAATGTCCAAGCTAATCAGTGCCCCTAGCTCTTCAAAGTCAGAAACGATTCCTTCCTCCCCTACATGCTACTTAATCTAAGAATCCTTGGGGGCTCGAAATACCGTCTCCTTGCATTATGAGCCCCCAGTGGCAAGACCCTGGTCTGATTTCAGTGTCATTCCAGTACTTTGTACCCAGGCGGTAGTAAATGCCCATTTGACTGAATAAATAAAAAGTAAACGAAGCTCCTGGCTGACAGGCTATCATCACTCTGGGGCTCCACTCATTCACACCCATAATGGACCCGAGGGAGGAACTAAGGTACATCATTACAGAGTGGTATTAGGGGGCGGGGCCAAGATCATTGGGCGGGGCCTACCGCGGGGTGTGGCTTACCTGCTAGACTCATGTAGATTGGCTGGCGGGAGCGGAAGCGCTTCAGTGCACCCCCCGAGCAGTTCCGCTCTTCGCACCGGAGCACGCAGTCGCGGTACACTGGCTCGCGGTCGCCCTGGGAGCCGCTTGCTAGCGCGGCTGCTCCTGCCAGCAGTACCAGCCGCGCAGTCCGCCCGGCCATCCTTCCACCCTGGCTCTCCGCCTGCGGAGGAACTTACGAGCTTTCACTTCCGGAGTAAGCGGAAGTGCCTTGTGTTCTTTTATCTGTTCTCCGCTGACGTCCGCCCCAGTTTAAATACAAGTTCCCGGGTTTTTGCCGGCGCCTGCCCCGCCCCTCGCCTAAATGTTATCTGCTTATAACAAGGCGACAGGGTTAGGGTAAGGGAGACACCGGGTAGGTTAAGAAGCAAAATAAAGTGGTATTTTATCAACATCTGTCTTCTTTCTTCTTCAGGGCCTCTTTGTTTGAGCTAGGGCTGTTTTTCTGTTCCCAGTTTAATCGGATTTCCTCACTCTAATGTACCTAGAAGTGTCCATTTATCTTCCAACTCCACTGGCACCACCACTGTAGTTAAATAAATCATCTGTCATCCAGGCATTCAAAGTATCCTCTTAACACACCCCCCTACTTCTACTTACACCCCTCCAGCCCATGCTCCATTTCCAAATATTGAAATTTGACCATATCATTCTCCTTAAAATTCCTTACTGGCTCCTACTTGCCTCAAGATAAAATCATAATTCCACAAGCCCTGCATAATCTGACTCCTGCCTACTGATCTCCCTCACTTCTCTGCTCCGGACTTCCCCCAAGAGGCCATGGCCCTTGGCTTTCCCTAGTCCCCTCGTCCATATCATTCTTACTCCTGCTGATTCTTTTAGTCTCAACTGAAACACTGCTTCTAGGAGTAATAACACGTGGAGGGAATATAACACATGGTGGTCTCTGTTCCCGGCAAGATTGTGGAGGGACTTTGCTGTCCTGTTTACTCCTCTACTGCCAGCACTAGTAAAGAATTTGCCTCAGGGTAGGCCCAGCAGGAGCTCACATCTATCATCAACAAACTGCTAAAAAAAGAAAAATGACATTTGAATGGAAAGAAGCCATACTAAGACTTGCAGTTGACTTTCAGTAGAAATAAAATTCAGAAGACATTGGAGCCAATATTTAAAACACAGAAGGAAAATTAACTGTTAAAACCTAGGATTTGATATATAAAAATATATATGACTCAAAAATGAAGACGAATTATGTTTTCTAACAGAAACAAAGAGAATTTGTCACTGCAGACCTTCAGTGAAAGGGATATACTAAAAGGTAGTTTTCAAATAGAAGGAACACGTCCCCAATGGGAAGCATACAAAGGAAGGACGTGATAGAGTCAAGGTAGATATGTGCATAATCTAGATGACTATGGACCACACAAAGTGATAATGAGAAACCTTTTGGGGTCATTTCTTTTGAATTTTATTAAAACTGGTTTATGGTTTCCCAGGTGGCTCAGTGGTAAAGAATTGGCATGCCAATGCAGGAGACAGGGGTTTGATCCCTGGATTGGGACGACCCCCTGGAGAAGGGATTGCAACCCACTCCAGCATTTGTGCCTGAAAAATTCCATAGACAGAGAAGCCTGGTGGACTACAGTCCATGGGGTTGCAAAGAGTTGGACACGCCTGAGTACACACACACACACACACACACACACACACACACAAAGGCACTTGCTAAGACTGAAAATGGAGTTTTTTGGTGTTTTTGTTTGTTTAAGTGAATGAACAATGTAATTCATCATAAGAATTTGGGTGCCAAAGCTGGGCTATCAAATCACCAGCATGATTCAAACTACGCTGAGATAAGAGAGATATCCTATTTAAAGAAAAATTAAGAGGAGGATCTTTGGGAATAGGAAGTGAAAGTGAAAGTGTTAGTTGCTCAGTCCTGTCTGACTCTTTCCAACCCCATGGATTGTATAGCCCACTAGTCTCCTCTGTTCATGGAACTGTCCATGCAAGAATACTGTAGTGGGTAGCCATTCCCTTCTCCAGGGGATCTTCCCAACCCAGGGATTGAAGCATAATTAGTGTGTGTGTGTGTGTGTGATGATTGTCTTTTCCTCCACCACTCTCTGGATTCTATTCTTTTTTTTTTTTTTAATTAATTAATTTATTTGACTGAACCAGGTCTTAGTTTTGGCATGTGGGATCTAGTGCTCTGACCAGGGATTGAACCTATGGCCCCTGCACTGGGAGCTCGGAGTCTTAGCCACTGGACCACCAGGGAAGTCCCTGGATTCTACTCTTTCACTCTGTCAGCAAACATTTCCTGAGCCCCTAGCCCTAGCACCAAGGTAAGGCCCAGCTCCAGGAGGCACCATTCATATTTTATGTTCTGTGAATGGTGCTCAGGGGTGCCCCATTCACATTATATTTTCTGCAAATGGTACCTTTTTCAGTTCAATATGACATGAATAGTGTCCCCTGGAGTTGGGCACCCAGTTTGATACTGATTGGGAAACTGAAATGAACAAAACAACCACTCAGCCCTCCAGGAGCTGACTGAAAATAATCGCGTGCTAACACTATTTTGCATCTGATGGATCAGTTCTTTCTTTTTTCTCGCTCTCTTTAAAAGTTAAAAATAGTTGAAGTATGTGTGATAGACTAGTTCTTTTATAATACAATATTTTATTTTGTCCTTACTATAATGCTTGGATGAATATTTTTACTAAGATTCTCACTTAAAAATGAGGAAATTTAGGATTAAAGAAGATGAAATACTGACAGAGTACGGATTCTCCTTTTGAGAAACAGAGCTCTTAAAACTTTCAAGGTTCCAATTTAGGAAGCCTCATCCTATATTATATCAAACATCCTAAAATGTGGCAGCATGCACATTAAATAAAATTTATAAATAACTATATATAAATTGAATTGAGTTTATGTAAATAGTTGATATATTGCTATATTTTGAACATCTTTAATAAAATATTAATTGTTTTTATGCAGTTTTCTTATCGTATTTTGGAGCTAGCATTGAAAATTTTTTCATGCCTCAAACATTTTTTAGGTCCTTGAAAATTCATGGCTATCCAATGGAGAAAACAATCCTAGATTAAAAGTGGAGAGGTCTGTCATGTTGTCCCGATGGGAGATGAGGTGTTGTTTCTTTGGGACATCTCTTGAGAACTTTTCCTGCCAGAAGAAACAATTACCAGGCTTCTCCATTTCCCTACTTTTCAGCCCAGTGATCCTCTTTTCCTTGCTCAAGAGCTCCCTCATCTTAATCTGTTTCCTAACTTGGATTTGGTTTTTTATGTGAGTCACAGCCTGCAAAGTCATTGATTCATTCCTTCAACTCAGCCTTATTGAGCCCTACTGGGTGTTAGCAATTGCACTAGGAAAAATATAGATGAATCAGAAATCCTTCCAAGTCTAGGGAGGAGAAAGACAAAAGCACACAGTACAGTGTGCTGAGGGCTCATAGGCACACTGACCATATTTTTAGAATAAAAAATTGAGGGATAGTCTACAGTGAGGATTCCTCCTAATTATCAAATAGGTATTGCAGTTTACCATGTGCAAGTCTCTGGGGACAGAGCAATGACCAAGGTGTCATCTTTCTCATGGTCAGAGGAGGAAGACAGGCAATAAATGAATACTAAACAAAAGACGAGGATAATTTAACTGCTAATACCGAGAGCACATTGGTATGATCGCTACGTAGGACTGTTTCAGTTCAGTTCAGTTGCTCAGTCGTGTCCGACTCTTTGTGACCCCATGAATCGCAGCACGCCAGGCCTCCCTGTCCATCACCATCTCCTGGAGTTCACTCAAACTCACGTCCATCGAGTCAGTGATGCCATCTAACCATCTCATCTTCTGTTGTCCCCTTTTCCTCCTGCCCCCAATCCCTCCCAGCATCAGAGTCTTTTCCAATGAGTCAACTCTTCGCATGAGGTGGCCAAAGTACTGGAGTTTCAGCTTTAGCATCATTCCTTCCAAAGTACACCCAGGGCTGATCTCCTTCAGAATGGACTGGTTGGATCTCCTTGTAGGACTGTTTAGCACTGTGTAAAATATACATACCTTTTAATCCAATAATTTCCATAGACTCTCTAACCAGCAATTTCTCTCATAGGTATATCTACATCTACACAGTCTCTAGGTATACCTGCACAAGTGCAAAAAGGGGTAAAGTACAAAGCTAGTCAAGGCAGCATTATTCATTATTTTCAATAGCAGAAAAAAAAAAAGAGAAAAAACTAAATGTCTAGCTATAGGGAATGAATTACATAAATTGAGGGAGATCCAGATAATTATCATAGAACACAAAACAGAAATTAATAAGAACGGGGCAGATTTATAATATCCTGACATGGAAAAACCGTCATGATATTTTTGGTAAGTATAAAAAAGCAAGATACAGAACAATATGTGTGTGTCTACACATTAACTCGTGTGAGGAAAAACAAGAGTATATATATTATGTTTGTTATTTTTAGAGACTATACTTAGAAAGTGGAAATAGTTGTTGCCTCTGGGGAGAGGTGGAACTGTGTATCTGGGTGACAAGGAAGTGAGAGATGTTTTTTATTCTTGTACTTTGAAAACTTTTGCCATTTGTATGTCATCAGTTAGAAAACAGGTATAACGTAAAAACTCAGTTTCACATAGTCACAAACACTGAGTAACATAATTGGAAAACAACCTGAATGAGGGAAGGAGGCAAAGGAGGGAGGAGGAGGAGGCCACTTTGGATTAGGTGGTCAGAGACCTTTCTGAGAAAGTGACATTTGAGCTGAAACCTGCTTGACCAGAAGAAACCAGCCATGCTAACACCTGGGGGCAGATTGTTCTAGGCTGAGGGAACAGCCGGTGCAAAGGCCCTAAGGCAGGAACAAGCTTGGCATCTTTGAAAAACAGAAAAGAAAGCTGCATGACTGGAAGGCTCTGAGACGAAAGTGAAGGCCAGAGACCAGGTTCTGGCAGGTCTCAGGTCAAGGTGAAGAGTTTAGGCAACAGGAAGCCATTAGTAGGTGTTTTAGCACCGGAGCTAATGAAATGATCTGATTTATGTCGAAAACATTTACTTTGGTATTGTGTGGGAGAAAGGAAGGATTGAAAGGGAGCAAGATCCAAGATCAAAGACCCATGCTTTTGCCTATGGAACTGATGGAAGCTTAGACCAGCTGGTGCTGGCATTGGGAAAAAGATTAGATGAACTGGAAGAGGAATTGATGGATTTTAAAAGATGATTGTATGGGAAGTGCAAGGAAAGAGAGGCATGGGTTCAGTC
Source organism: Bubalus bubalis (assembly GCF_019923935.1). Classification (NCBI taxonomy): domain Eukaryota; kingdom Metazoa; phylum Chordata; class Mammalia; order Artiodactyla; family Bovidae; genus Bubalus; species Bubalus bubalis. The sequence goes on along the minus strand of NC_059159.1, from coordinate 23,012,039 downwards.
AATGAAATCATCTGGAACTGGAGTTATCCCCCCCATATCAAGACTTCATGATTGCCATGGCTTTATGCTTCTGAAAGCTTCCTAGTCTCTTCTTCCACAAACCGAAAGCCAGAGGCAAGAATGTCCTCATTCACACCTCATCTGTATCTACAGCAGCAAGTGGGGTGAGCATGGGGTCCTCAGGCTTGAACAGAGCAGGAAGACCCAGTGCTTGTGAAACAAGGAATCTGGAATCTGCCAAAAAGATGACTCAATGGTGCTTTCAAGGGACAAGTGTAGGGGTTGAAAGGGTCACTACTCCCACACCAAACCCTAAAACGCTGTGACCAGGAACCATTCAGTGCAACTCTCATATTTCAGATGGCAAAGTGAAGCCTTATTCAAGGCCACACAGCCCAGTTACCACGTGAGGACAGCCCCTCAGATGCACTTAAGGCACATAGAAGCAGTCAGCACAAACACACTGACAGCACAGGACACGGGATCACAAGCCGTGACAGCTGTGCGTGCCCAGGCCAAGACGGAAGCCACGGCTGCTCCATGCACCTGCATCAAAGCCAGATGAGAGCCCAGGCAGCCTAGAGAGGGAGGGAGGCCAACTCCCCAGGCCTTGGCCTGCATTCCTGAGAGGGGCTGAGGGGCTGAGGGAGGCGATCAGCACGCCCAGGGTCTCACGTGTCTGGTGTGTCCCTCTAGGCTCCGCCCCTTTGCTAACCTGGGGGCTGGGGTTAACAGACTGGCCTCCCAGAGGTTAGGTTGCAAGTTAAGGATAGGTTTTCTGACCAGAAACTTCCAAATTACTCTCCTGTGGCCCCAGAGAGGCCTTGTGCCTACTTTTGGGGGACTCCTTCCGACCAACCAATTCATACAGACACTTCCTGAGCAAACCTTGCCCCAGACTAGAGGCCTTGTGGGGCAGGCCCCAGTCTGTGACCTGGACCTCGGACTATGGCCTGCGTCTCCTCCCTTTTTCTGTTTATTTTCAGTCCTCTGACCCCTGGCTGGCTGTTGAGGTAGCCAGAGAGGAGGAGCCTCTGGTGCCAACACACACACACACGCACACACACACACAAGGCCTCCTGTGCCCCCAGTGTCAGCGGCTGGTCAATGATTGACTGGTATTTCACAGGCTGCTGGTTCCAGCCCCCAGCCTGTTGACCCTTCGAGGTCACCTCCCTGAGCCAGAGCCCCTTCCTGCCTCTTCAGTGCTGGTGGTCACCTCCACTGCCCGTGGACCCAGTACCTGCAGCCAAAGACCCGCTCAGGCAGATCTGACGCGCTGCCCTCTGTTCTTCAGTCACCCTCTTCCTCTGCAATTCTCTCCCCAGGCCCCTCACCAGACCCTTCTGGCAAACTCTCAGGTTCCTCCAGCAACCCCAGCAGTCCCCAGCCCCCCTGCTCCCCCTGAGGCCCCCCCTCTGTCTTTGTCCCTCAGACATCCCCTTTCCTTGGCTGTCCTGCCAGGCCCTGCTGGAGGGGCAGTTGAGGGGAGAAGCGAATCAGCAGCGCCCACCCCTGCCCCCCTTCCTCCCTTCTTGTCAAACACCAGACAAGGTTTTCTCCCCTTCCTTCCTGGCTCTGAATGGGCTCTTTCTCTTTGGGAAACTCAGCCCCTCTGGAGCCTCCTCCCGGGGCGTGAAGTTCTGACCCCCGCTCCTCCCCCGTCCCCACTCTGGCTTCCCCCACCCCCCCACCCCCGGTAGCTCCGCCCTCCCCCAGCAGCCCTCCAGGACCGGGCATTGTCTCCAGCCCGTTTCCCCCTGAGATCTGAGATGCAGAGAGGGTGGGCTTGTGCGGCCAGAGCAGGAGTAGGGGGTGGGGAGGCGAATTTTTGTGGAGGGAGGGACCAGTTGTTCCCCGGATTTCTTGGAGGATCCTCCTTTGACTCCTTGGTGGGGACCCGCAGGGAGAGTGGGTTCAAGCACCCTTGATTCCAGGCTCTGGAGCTGAATGGATAAAGCCAAAGTCTCAGGGCTCCTCTTCTACAAAATGGGGAAGGACATCCCCTCTCCTGGTGCCCGAGGACTCAGAGAGATGAGGAGTGTGGCTCTGAGACAGAGGGTGGCACACAATGGGGGTCGCTTGAAGGTGGCACCACAGCAATTTTGCTGGCAGGACGAACCCTCCCCCGTGGCAGGGTGCACGGGGCCCGGGGGCCAGGGGGTGTCTTCAACCCTGACTCTAACACCCTGATGCTCTTGAAGCCACAAGCTTGGGTGCCTGGCGCAGGTGCAAGCCCTCCTGCGTGTGGCCAGCAAATGACTCTTGGAGCCAGAGCAGCGCCTCCTCTCTCTGAAGGGCTGAGAGGCCGCAGGTCTGAGAAGCTCCTTGACTAGGGCCTGGGCTGGGTCATGGGGTGAGAATGAGGGGCTGGTTGTGCTGGCTGTTCCACTTTTCCCTTGTTAGCCCTGACAATGTCTTGGGCAAATTTGTTAACGTTTTTGAGCCACCGTTTCCTCACCCCTAGAGAAAATAGGGATATTATTGATGCCCATTCTGAAGGGTCACCGTGTCCCCCCACACAGCAGTATTTCTTGAACATATATGACTGTATTCCAAAGAATAAATCCATTGTACCTCATCACCCAGGACACACATGACTTACCCCACTTACCTGTAGTGAAACTTTTCGATTGCATTCTATTTCTCAACAACAAAAAAGTTTTGTCCTGATTACTGAAATTAGTTTCACAATCAACCCAGTGTTTACTGATCTACAGTTTGAACATTACTGGTTAGGGCCAGAGGTGGACTTACTATGGTCTTAAAGAGGAGTAAGGGGATTTTCCTGGTGGTCCAGTGGCTAAAACTCCTTGAGTCCACTGCAGGGAGCGTGGGTTCCATCCCTGTTTGCTACAGGGAATGGCCAAAAAATAAATAAAATAAAGTGGGGTAAGTTTCAGGCTCCTCATTTGCATATATGTGTCTGATTTCGTACTCATAACTTTGTTTTCCTTTTCTTAAAGAGCTGCTGCTACTGCTAAGTCACTTCAGTCGTGTCCGACTCTGTGTGACCCCATAGACGGCAGCCCACTAGGCCCTTCTGTCCCTGGGATTCTCCAGGCAAGAGAGTTCCTCAAATTTCATAACTTCAGGCCCCACAGAACCTAGATGTGCCCAATATAACTAAATCTGAGACCACTTATTGGGCAGTTTTGTTGTTGTTGTTCAGTCACTAAGTCGTGTCTGACTCTTTGCCACTCCATGAACTGCAGCATGCCAGGTTTGCCTGTTCTTCATGATCTCCTGGAGTTTGCTCAAACTCATGTCCATTGAGTCCGTGATGCCATCCAACCATCTCATCTTCTGTCGCCCTCTTCTCCTCCTGCCCTCAATCTTTCCCAATATCACAGTCTTTCCCAATGAGTTGACTCTTTGCATCAAGTGGCCAAAATATTGGAACTTCAGCATCAGTCCTTCCAATGAATATTTAGGGTTGATTTCCTTTTACTACGTGCCAGGAGTATTATCTCTTTTAACCCCTAGTAAAGGCAACGGCACTCATCTCACATGCTAGTAAAGTAATGTTCAAAATTCTCCAAGCCAGGCTTCAGCAATACGTGAACCGTGAACTTCCTGATGTTCAAGCTGGTTTTAGAAAAGGCAGAGGAACCAGAGATCAAATTGCCAACATCCACTGGATCATGGAAAAAGCAAGAGAGTTCCAGAAAAACATCTATTTCTGCTTTATTGACTATGCCAAAGCCTTTGACTGTGTGGATCACAATAAACTGTGGAAAATTCTGAAAGACATGGGAATACCAGACCACCTGACCTGCCTCTTGAGAAATCTGTATGCAGGTCAGGAAGCAACAGTTAGAACTGGACATGAAACAACAGACTGGTTCCAAATAGGAAAAGGAGTTCGTCAAGGCTGTGTATTGTCACCCTGCTTATTTAACTTATATGCAGAGTACATCATGAGAAACGCTGGACTGGAAGAAACACAAGCTGGAATCAAGATTGCCGGGAGAAATCTCAATAACCTCAGATATGCAGATGACACCACCCTTATGGCAGAAAGTGAAGAGGAGCTAAAAAGCCTCTTGATGAAAGTGAAAGAGGAGAGTGAAAAAGTTGGCTTAAAGCTCAACATTCAGAAAACTAATATCATGGCATCCGGTCCCATCACTTCATGGGAAATAGATGGGGAAACAGTGGAAACAGTGTCAGACTTTATTTTTTGGGGCTCCAAAATCACTGCAGATGGTGACTGCAGCCATGAAATTAAAAGACGCTTGCTCCTTGGAAGAAAAGTTATGACCAACCTAGATAGCATATTCAAAAGCAGAGACATTACTTTGCCAACAAAGGTCCGTCTAGTCAAGGCTATGGTTTTCCCTGTGGTCATGTATGGATGTGAGAGTTGGACTGTGAAGGCTGAGCGCTGAAGAATTGATGCTTTTGAACTGTGGTGTTGGAGAAGACTCTTGAGAGTCCCTTGGACTGCAAGGAGATCCAACCAGTCCATTCTGAAGGAGATCAGCCCTGGGATTTCTTTGGAGGGAATGATGCTAAAGCTGAAATTCCAGTACTTTGGCCACCTCATGGGAAGAGCTGACTCATTGGAAAAGACTCTGATGCTGGGAGGGATTGGGGGCAGGAGGAGAAGGGGACGACAGAGGATAAGATGGCTGGATGGCATCACTGACTTGATGGACGTGAGTCTGAATGAACTCCAGGAGTTGGTGATGGACAGGGAGACCTGGCGGGCTGCGATTCAGGGGGTCGCAAAGAGTTGGACACGACTGAGTGACTGAACTGAACTGAACTGAACTGAAAGGCAATGGCATGCCACCCAGTACTCTTGCCTGGAAAATTCCACGGACAGAGGAACCTGGTAGGCTGCAGTCCATGGGGTCACTAAGAGTCAGGCACGACTAAGCGACTTCCCTTTCACGTTCATGCATTGGAGAAGGAAATGGCAACCCACTCCAGTATTCTTGCCTGGAGAATCCCAGGGACAGAGGAGCCTAGTGGGCTGCCGTCTATGGGGTCGCACAGAGTTGGACACGACTGAAGCGACTTAGCAGCAGCAGCAGCAGCAGCAGTCTGTCAGATACTATTTTACAAGTGAGCCAGCTGAGACACAGAGAGGTTCAGTCACTTGCCCAAGGTCACACAGCTAACACATGGTGGAGTTGAGATTTGAACTGAGGTCATCCTGATCCCAGACTGCCCTGTTCTCTGGACCTTACCATGAAAGTGCTGGCCTAGAACCACGCTAGGAATAAGGAAGCAGTTTAAGAGATGCTAATGTCCTTCTTTCTCCACCCCCAGTAGGTGCCTCTGATCCCCTCTGAGCAGCACAGTCCTGTTCTAGGCTGAACATTTCAGCATTCCAACTAGAGTTGCCAGTTTTAGCAAATAAAAATAAGAATTTCCAGTTAAATTTGAATTTCAGATAAACAACAAGTCATTTGTTAGGGCAGGTATATCTCATGCAATATTTTGTTGGCATTCCCAACAAAAACCTAGCTTTCCTTCCATCCCCACCCGCACTCCACCCCCCACCGGATCTTAGCAACTGAGTCAGGGGCTCCAGGTGGAATGCCCGGTGGGGAGGTCGAATGGAGGAGCAGGCTAATAAAAGACAAAGGACAGAGAAGGAATCTTAGATGAATTGGGTGCTGAGTGCCCCATAAAGTAACAAGGATGCTCTTTGAAGGATTGAGATGTAGGTTTCTCCAATTTGACTCTTTCTCCAAACTTGTGCGGCTGCTGCTGCTAATTGCTTCAGTGGTGTCCGACTCTGTGTGACCCCATAGACGGCAGCCCACCAGGCTCCCCCATTGCCCTCTCCGTCTCCAAACTTGTAGACTCCCTTAAAACCATGCTTTTCAAACTGGAAAAGATACCTAAAAGATTCCAGAAAGGTATGCCAGTGAGTCCTGGATGCCACAGATTAAAGGCAAAACATCCCCCTCCTTGACTAACATTTTCACTTGAGGATGTGCTAGGAAAACGATTATTTGGTATTAAAACAAATAGGCATCTGATGGAGTAGGATACAAACGGCCAGGAATGTTTTAAGATAAGCCTGCGATTTAAAATAAAGTTCAGGATGGCAAGCTAAAGTGTTTGCCCCAGACTCTAGGGGAAGGGAGGCGCGATCACCCTCCTCTCCTTTGAGGGGGGGGTTCTTCTTGGGGGGTGGGGTGGGGTTCCTCCATGGAAACGGGCGAACATTGCTGCCGGCGTCCGGGAGCTGGGAGCGACGCACCCAGGCCTGCGCGGAGAGAGGGAGAAAGTGAAGCTGGGAGTTGCCACTCCCAGGGACTTGCTGGAATGCGGTTGGAGGGGGTGGGGGTTGGGGGGGGGGCGAGCTGAGAGCGCGCTTGCTCCCAATCACAGGAGGAGGAGGAGGAGGAGGAGGAGGAGGAGGAGGAGGAGGAGAGGAGGAGGGCTGCCTTGAGGAAGTACAAGAATGAAGTTGTGGAGCTGAGATTCCCCTCCGTCGTGCCCACGGAGCCGAGACGAGCCCCTGAGGCCGCCGACCGCTCCAGCGCCCGGTGCCCTTTCCGGCGCTAGCGCCCGGCCCCCTCCCCTTGCCCGCCCGGCGCCCTCCCCGCCGGGTCCAGCCGGAGCCATGGGGCCGGAGCGGCAGTGAGCACCATGGAGCTGGCGGCCTGGTGCCGCTGGGGGCTCCTCCTCGCCCTCCTGCCCCCCGGAGCCGCGGGCACCCAAGGTGGGTCTGGGATGGGGAGGGCAGGGAGCGGCGACAGGACCCTGCCGCCTGGGACCCCTGTCGATGTCCCCGGGCAGGCGCGGGTAGCGGGGTGCATCGGAGCTCCCTGATCCCAGGTTTCAGATAGTGGGGGCGCTAGGAGCCGCAGGCCCTCGGCTCGGAGGGGCCAGAGAAAGTGGGGTAAGAGGGCGATTACGCCGGAGCGGCTCTAGATGGGACCGGCGCTTTGCAGGCTCCGCGAACTTGTCATAAAAGTTCTCTGAAGTTATTCAGAAAGTTTCCCTCAAAGGGTGAATTGCATGGTATGTGTGTGTTTTCCCCTTTCTTGAGCCCCTCAAGCTCCTCTCTCAAAGCCTTTCCAGTTGGCAACCTCCGCCTCCAGACTGGACTGGGCTGGATTCCTGGGGGTCCCTTCTGCCCGGCCCCCTCCCCTCCCCCTTTCGGCCAAGTGGGTTGAGTTACTCCGGCTTCGGGCAGGATCGGGGTGCGGAAGGGGGAGGTGGGGAAAGGAACCTGCCCAGTCGGAGCCGGGGAGCCGAGGGTGGCCAGTCCGACTGCAGCGTTGCCTCACCGGAGCCGGGGGTGGGGGAAGGGGGAGAAGTTTGTTTTGAACAAGTTTCCTTAGGGCCGACTTAGGGACTGTGTGCTTTGTCACTTGGAAAGCGTGGGCCACGGGGGAGGGGGTGGCCGTGTGTTTTCTGGTCTGGGGCATTAAAGCGGGAGGGTTCTGAGGGAGGGACTCCTGGGCAGTGGGAGGGAGAGGGGGTAGCTAAGGAACAGGGAGAGACGCAGGTGTGCTGGGCGCCAGGCTCGTCTGCTTTTCCTTTATGCTGTGTGTGGGGAAGAGGGGGGGACTATGTGTCTTCCCCATCTGTCCACCTAGATGCATAATGATTAAAGCTAACACGTATGGGAAATGCACCCTCTGTTAGGTGCTGTGCATGTTTGCCTAGGTTCCCTTCTTTTAGCCTCAGAACAACCCTATAAGAGAAGTCCTACCAGTGTTCCCATTTTCCAGGCAAAGACCTGGGCTTCAAGAGGTGAAGTGGCAGCATGTAATTGGTGGGTCCTGGATTGGATTCCAGCTTCCCCACCAGCTCAGCGGTAAAGAATCTACCTGCCAATGCAGGAGATGCAGGTTCGATCCCTGGGACAGGAAGACTGGCAACCCACTCCAGTATTCTTGCCTGGAAAATCCATGGACAGAGGAGCGTCCATAGGGTCGCAAAAGAGTCGGACATGACTTAGTGACTGAACAACAACCACAGATGGGATCCAGGCAGTTCGACCCCCAGCCACCCCTTGGAAAGCACTGTGTCCATCTACCGTGAGCTCTGGGGGACACTGGGCCCTGCATCGCCGGGTTGTGGGGAAGCCAGAATGAGCATGTTCTAGGAGTGGTGGCTGGTCTCTACGGATCAGGGAGTCTGGAGAAGGGGCGGGTGTTGGCCTGTTTGTGTGTGCCCGAGGGCCCCTCTGTCAGAGCTTTGCTGTGTTGTCTGAGGGGCTGCTGTGTCAGGGTGTTCTTGAGTTGTGTGGTCTCTGTGTTTGTGTATCTGGGCTTTGTGTGGCCTCACGGCGGTCACCCTGCTGAACTCTGCCCTCTCAAGGAACTCCCTCTAGAGCTGCTGTAAACAGCGGGAGGTGGCCCCACGCCGCCTTCTCTCTGAGCAAGGAGCCTCCCCATCCCTTCCCTGTTTGCCAGGCGGGCTTTTGGCTGAGAAGAGTGAGGCAAGTCTGGGCTGCCAGGCCGAGCCGCTGCCCTCCTCACCTGGGCCTGGGAGTTGAGCAGGTGAAGCGCAGCTAGGTTGCTGCAGTATTGGGTACTGGGGGCTCCTCGAGGCTTCCTGACGCCTCGGCCCACAGTGCTGGGTGCTGTGAGAGGCATGCTGGGCAGGGGAATGGCTAAAATGGCAGAGACCCACCCAGCTGCCTCTAGCACTCCCAGTATATGCCAGGGCTGAGGGGGAAAGGGAGATGGGGGAAAAGCCCAGGGGGTTGGGATTTTCTTTTCTTACAGTCAAGGTTTTATAAAGTGCAGTAAACACGTCTTGGACAGACCATAGTTTAATTCCTGAAGGATTCTCCCCCACAGCCTCCTTCCTTGTTTTTGCTATGCTTAGAAAAGGAACCTCATTCTACTATTCAATAAAAAATAATAATTGAAAGCTAGGCTCAAATGCCAAAAGAGAAAATACATTGTATTACAAAGTCAAATACAAAGCGCTTTTCATTTTCTCTTGGTTTGGAATTACCCAGACTCCTGCTTTATGGACTTAACTTTAGAAAAGTGCGGCACGCTTTTTATTTGCTAAGTTCTCATCCATTACAGTTTCATTGCTTCTCTGCAACAATCCTATGAAGCAGGAGCACAGATGAGAAACTTCTCTGAAGTTCAGAGGAACAAAGTGACTTAGCCAAAGGCTTCTCAGCAACCCAGTAATGTCCAGGGCATTTTTGGACTCTGATGAGGAGTCATCAAGAGTTGATCAGAGGGACTTCTCTGGTATTTCAGTGGTTAAGAATCTGCCTTCCAATGCTGGGAACACACCTCAGATCTCTGGTTGGGGAACTAAGATTCCCACATGTCTCAGGGCAACTAGTGAGCCCAAGAGCCCCTGCAGTCTGAAGCCCCAGCACGCCACAACTAGAGAGAAGCCCGCACACCACAAGGAAAGATTCCGCATACTTCAACTAAGACCAGACAGAGCAAAAAAAAAAAAAAAAAACAACACACCACAAGGAAAGATCCCGCATGCTGCAACTAAGGCCAGACAGAGCCAAAAAAAAAAAAAAAAAATTGTTGATCAAAGTGTTACGCAAAGCCTCAGGGGCAGTCAGGTGGCCAGACTAGGGCAGAGGTGCTGTTTGTTATTGTGGTGAAAATAAGGGTGAGCTGCGCCCCCAGCCCCAGTTTCCCTCTTGGCTTTGGGATTCTTCCCTTCCATGTCCAGGCCGTGTCTGCCCTCCTCTTGTGCCCTCTAGGCTTGGCAGGGGATGGAAGGCCGGAGTGGGGCAGAGGCCCAGTGGGACGGACAGGGCTGCAGGCGAGGGAGGGACCAGTGTGGGGCTGGCGCTGGGGCTGGTATAGGGCCAGGCTGGGTGTTCCTGCCCCTGGTGCTAGCATGATCGGCAAAGAGATTCCCCCCCGCCCCCCGCCCCCGTCTGTACTGTGGGAAGCCCCTCCATGTTGACACCTCCATCGTTCAGTAGGCCACCTTTTCTCCCCACCCCTGGGATGAGAGGCGAGGTAGAGAGAGGGGTGTGCGCTCTCTTAAGGAGTGGGAGAATTATAGCCAATGGTTGTGTTGCCCCAGCTCTGTTGACAAAGGCTTGTCATGTTTGCACACTGTTTCTTGATTCATTATCTCATTTAATTTTCATGTAATTTCTCTGCAGAGAGTAAGAGTTGTTATTGTTTATCATCTGCGCCTTACAGCCAGTCAGGTCAGCAAATATTCACTGAGCGCCTGCTATGTCACAGGTACTGCTGGGCATACAGGTGGATCTGATTTGACCTCTGCCCTGGAAATCCAGGGACTTGATCAGGGTTACACTGTGAGCAGCCCCTCCAGGGTTCTGGCCTAATGAGCTGAGCCCAGGCCCCGGTCTGATCCACCAGGTGTGTGTGCTAGGTGAACCTTGGTGTCACTGGAATGGGCTCTGGCCCTGTGGGGCTGAGGCAGGTGAGCTTTGGGGACGCAGGCAGTGTTCATGGAAAAAAAGAAGTGTTGGCTTTTGTGCTGGTGAGCAAGAGAGGCAGGTGAGGCTGAAGGCTGGTGAAAAGGAGAGAACCCACTTGAGAGCCCCCTAGAGCTGGGACCTGACCACTGATATTCAGTTAGAGAAACTTGGGGACTGTGACCAGCCTCTGGGCAGAGGGCTGAGCACAGAGACCTCAGCTGGTCCCTGTTGGTTTGGAGACTCTTTTTTTTTTTTAAACTAATTTTTGGCTGTGTCGGGTCTTGGTTGTCGCGTGTAGCCTTTCTCTAGTTGCAGCGAGCAGTGGGCTACTCTCTAGTTGCAGAGCTCAGGCTTCTCATTGCAGTAGCGTCTCATTGTGGAGCATGGGCTCTAGAGTACATGGACTTCAGTAGTTGTGGCTCACAGGCTCTAGCCTGCGGACTCAGTAGTTGTGGCACAGGGGCTTAGTTGCCCCGTGGCATGTGGGATCGTCCTGGAGCAGGGATTGAACCTATGTCCCCAGCATTGACAGGTGGATTCTTAACCACCAGACCACCAGGAAAGCGCTGGTGTGGAGACTCTTGCTTGGAGTTCATTCATTCTGCCATCCCACAAACACTTATCCAGGGCTCATTGTGTCCTTGGCTCTGGTCTGGTCCTGCCTCACGCTGTCTTTGCTCCAGAGATCTGGCTCCTGAAGGGCAGGTGCTCTGGAGACAAAGCTCTCCTGTGTGGGACATGGCCTCCTCCTCTGGAGGAAATCACTGAGGTAGAGTGGATATGGGGACCACGGTGAGGACTGAGGAGAGGGATATGAGTGAGAAGATGGGGGTGTAGAAGTGCTTCTTGGTTTCATGTCAGGTTGGGGGTCATTAGTCCCCAGGCCTCCAGGGAGTAGGTCTCAGAGTCCCAACTTTACCACCTGTTGCAAACAATTAGTCTTTATTTTTTGACCGCATGTGGGATCTTCATTCCCCAACTGGGGATCGAACCCGCACCCCCTGTATTGGAAGCTCAGTCTTATCACTAGACCTCCAGGGAAGTTCCCACAAGCACTTAGTCTTAATCAGATTCTAAACGGCCACAAACAAACCCGTGGGGCGGGGCTCCCTCTCTTTCTGGCCCTCCCACCCAGCTCAGCCACTCAGGCCTGGAGCCTGTTGTAATCAGTAGCATCAACAGAGCTGGTGTGTATTTACCTTTGCACAGGGTGTGGGGTGGGGCGTGTGTGCAGTTAGGCCTAGTGGAAGGAATGTGGGATCTAAAGTCGGACAGACTCCAATTCAAATTGTGCCTCTATTGCTCACAGCTTTATGATCGTGGAAGCATAATTCCTGGCAGCCTCAGTTTCCTTCTTTGCAAAATCGGGGTTGTAGATCCCAGCCTCTGGGGGCTGAGGCTCCACCCAGAGTGCCTGCTCCACACACAGTAGATGCTCAGTTGACCCTGTTGCCCCCAGGGTTCCTGTTGTTGTTTTCCCATTGCCCGGCTACAGCAGCTGGTGTGTCCCTTCCAGGCGGCAGAGGCCGCAGGGGGTGGAGACGGCCCCTGCCCCAGCTCTGCCGGTCCCTGTCCCTGGCCTGGGCTAGGGCCTTGGGGTCCAGACCTGGAGACAGCTGTGCCTACAAAGCAGCTGAAGCTGCCGAGGCCGGGGAGGTCCTGGCAGCGGGCGTTATTTTGGGCCTGGCCTGCCACCCCCGGATCCTGTTTCTCTTGGGAGTCTGGGGGGAGGGACCCTTGAGTTCTATTTCTGGGCCCTCCCCTTCCTCCCTCTTTGCTTTCTTCCCTCCCTGGCCAGAGGGGTGGGAAGAGAGACCGCTCTGGGTATTCCTGCTGCCCACTTGTGGCTGTTGACCCAGGCTAGACCCCTGGGGCTTGTTCCCCCAGTCTTTCCTCTAATTTCTGGGGGCAGAGGGTGTCTCTTATTACCTCTTAGGATTTGACCTTAGGCTCCAAGTTGTGGGGAAAGCAGAAGCCCTGGTGTCAGACCCCATAGTTAGCCATTGTGCTGTCTCCCTGAATCTGCACGTAGTCCATGGGAGGTGGAGTGGAGACCAACAGGAATTCCAGACAGCTCAGGCACCTGTGGATCTGTGGATCTGGGGGTGCCCTCCACCCACCTCCTCCGGCACACCCTCCTGGGCAAGACGCGCCAGGTGATTCATCTTCTCACCAGAGCAGAAAAACGAGTTCCACTGGGCCCTTTAATCTCCCCCCTGCTGGTAGGCATGGTGCCAGCTTCTGCCAGAGCACCCCCTTACCAGGGGTAGTTCACTCTTTCTAGTGCCCCTGGACTTAGTGGGTACTTCTGGCCTCAGGGACACTGGACTGGGGTCCAGGTGGGCTGGGTAGCAGTTCGTCTTGATGCCACTTGGCTGGTGGTTGACAGTGGGAGGTACACAGGGCTGACGTAGTGCCCTTGTGGCAGGAGTTTCGTGGCACAGATTCTGCCAGCTGGTTCTGGAGTCTTGCCCTGAAGAGGTGGCAAGGGTGAGGTACCAGCAGAGGAGGCTTTGGAGCAGGCAGCACTCTGGCTCAGTGTCTGCAGCTTGGGTCCAGATACCCAGAGTTGGGATCTGACGCTCCTTTTCTCTGCCTGGGGAAATCCCAGAAGTCTCTGCAGTGACCAGGCCATTGGTGGTCCCCAGGCCCCAGCTATGACTCGAGCTGACTCTCCTTCCCCACTTTCTGGGTGGCATTGCGGGGGTGGGTAAGCCTTGCCAGGAGGTTGGGATGTGGGTGGCATTGTTTGCTTGGGAAAGGGGCAGGGGGTATCCAGAGGATTCATGATTCATCATCGCCTCTCTTGGGGGATTTTTACCCATTGGCCCTGAGTCGTGCCTTTGGGACAAAAGAAGGCTTTCTTTGCCAGCCAACACCCTGGATTGAATGGGCAAGCTCCCTAAGGCTGGCCCAGTGGGACCCCCTCTGGATGCTCAGGACGGGCCAAGTTGGCAGGGGGGAACCTCTTCCCTGATTTCCCCGCTTTTCCCAAATTTGCACACTTTGTTTTGCTGTTGCACGTGGCCGGTTGGAGAAGCTCACTGCGCAGGCCCTTTGACCATCTTCTCGGTTCCGCAGTGTGCACCGGCACAGACATGAAGCTGCGGCTGCCGGCCAGTCCCGAGACCCACCTGGACATGCTGCGCCACCTCTACCAAGGCTGTCAGGTGGTGCAGGGTAACCTGGAGCTCACCTACCTGCCTGCTGATGCCAGCCTCTCCTTCCTGCAGGTGAGGCCCATGGGCAAGACCCAGCCAGGCCCTGCTTCCTGCTGGGCTGAGCCCTCTGCCTGCGGATGGGTGGTAGAAGGTTCCCCGCCTAACATTTTCTCTTTCGTTGTGGCTCCTGAACCAGGAAGTCACTTCTGATGTCTCACCCCATCCATCCTACACTAAGACCAGTTGACTCTCTGTCTACAGTGTGGCTGACTGTGGACATCTCTGGGTGGAATGCATCTATTCCTGGGCTATATTTTTTGCTCTCTCACCAGAATGATCACCTTCTGGTGATCATTCTTTCCAACTGTCCCAACCACTGTCCCCTTCCTACCTGGAGTAATGAAAGGCTTGGCAAGTTCTGAGTCCAGTTCTGCCACTGACAAGCCCTGTGAATGTGGTCCAGCCCCTGGTTTCACTGGATCTCAGTTTCCCTATCTGTATATTGGGAGCCATGAGTTCTTCTCTGGTGGCTCAGATGGTAAAGAATCCACCCGCAATACAGGAAACCTGGATACAATCTCTGGGTCAGAAAAATCCCCTCGAGAAGGAATTGGCTACCCACTCCAGTGAAGAGTGGCCTAACCCTAATCCTATGGACAGAGGAGCCTGGTGGGCTACAGTCGATGGGGTCACAAAGTACTGGACACGACTGAGTGACTAACACTACATTGGGAGCCATAGGAGTACTTGGACTCCTCCTGGAGAGCCCATTAAGATATCATGTTGGAAATATATGTGAAAGGGTCAGGAACAGGAGAGCGAGTGGAAGCCAGCCTCTGGGTTGTGTCCCAGAGCAGGGCCAGGTGTGTGATGCTTAGTCCGTTGAATCCCAGACATCACCTTGTCCAGGCATTTCCTTTACAGATGAAGGAGCTGAGGTGTAGAGAGGGTGGGGTACCTGCTCACAATTTACAGAGTGCTGCCCCCACCCCCTCATTTTCTTTCTTAATCATACTAGAATTTGGTCCTAGAACCTGGTTTGGGGAGGTGGTAGGCAGACTTCTTGGCAGCTGGGCCCTTGCCCAAGATCCCCAAGCACAGGGGACCTTGAGAAGGTCTTAGGGGTTGCGTAGTAGTGGTCCAGGGCCCGACCTGCCTCAGCCCTCTCCTCCTCTGTCCCTTCCCAGGAAATCCAGGAGGTGCAGGGCTATGTGCTCATCGCTCACAATCGAGTGAGTCAGGTCCCACTGCAGAGACTGCGAATTGTGCGAGGCACCCAGCTTTTTGAGGAACGCTACGCCCTGGCCGTGCTGGACAATGGAGACTTTCTGGAAAGTGCTGCCCCTGCTGCAGGCACAGCCCCAGGAGGGCTGCAGGAGCTGCAGCTGCGAAGCCTCACAGGTGGCCATCTTTCTCATTGAAACTTTCTGCTGGTTGTTGAGAGCTGGCCAGGGGTCCCTACTAGCCAAGGGGTGACTGTGTGAGTCAGAACTGGGGTCCCTTGCGGATGGATGCAGGTGGAGCTAGGAAAGGCGTCCTTGTGAAGATTCAAAAAGATTTCCCCTCTTCCCAGGAAGTCACAGCTTGCACCAGCCCGCATAGTTTGATGATTAGGATGCAGGCTGGATTTTTGCCCACTTCTTGGCTGAGTGCACATGTACAGTGAACAACCTGTGTAACTGTACGTGGCAGCCCTGAAGCAGACAGAGTTTCAGACTCTGAGTGCCCGGTACTTTGCATGCATAATCCCATCAGTCCTGCCATAATCCTGCAAGGGAAACATCAATGTTCTCATTTTACAAATGAGAAAACAGGTTTACGGAGGATAAGTCACACAGCTAGTTAGTGGTGGTGAGGCTGGGTTTCACATTCTTTTAATTGCTAAGCCATGTGCACACAGCAGAGGTGGAGGAGAGGAGGCGGTGGCATGGACAAGCCACTCCTCCCTGGATCTTTGTGGGTGGTATTGATAAGGCTCAAAGATGCTGAAGGGGTGTTCTCTGCTCCCCGAGGAACCCGGGGTGTGTTTCAGAGGCCTTCTCTACTTTTAGAAGGCAGGCAGGCCCCAGGGGAGATAAGAAGATGCAAGATGGGGGAAGAAGCCCCTGATTATTGCCCACCCCACAGAGATCCTCAAGGGAGGGGTCTTGATCCAGCGGAACCCCCAGCTCTGCCACCAGGACACGATTTTGTGGGAGGATATCTTCCACAAGAACAACCAGCTGCCCCTCAAGCAGATAGACACCAACCGCTCACGGGCCTGTAAGCCTCGTTCCCCACTGCCTGCAGCCGCCACCCTTTCTCATGCAGCCCAGCGACCCCAAACTCCTGGCTTACTCCTTGCCCCACTCTGCTGCCACACTAACAGCACCCATCTCCCCTTTCTCTGCGTCTCTTCATCTCCGTGGTTCTCTGTCCTGTTTTTCTCTGCTTCTAGATTGTGCCTCTGGCTTTGATGTCCTCTTTTCCTGCCTGGGTCTGTCCCTCACTGTGCATTGCATGTCCTGGTTTTGGTCTCTCTCACTACCTCTCTGTTTCTTCCTCCAGGCGCACCCTGTTCTCCAGTTTGTAAAGCTCCCAACTGCTGGGGAGAAAGTTCTGAGGACTGTCAGAGCTGTGAGTTACAGGGCGGCACAGGGTCTGGAGGGCGGGGGCTGAGTGACATGGGAGGGGCTGTGCCAGCCCTCGGCCTCTTCCCTGGGGCAGGAAGTCTCCCCAGAAGGTGGGGCTGGTGCCTAGACTGCCACCCAGCCCGCATCCTGCCTCCACCTAACAGTGACGCGGACCGTCTGTGCCAGTGGCTGTGCCCGCTGTAAGGGCCCACAGCCCACCGACTGCTGCCATGAGCAGTGCGCTGCTGGCTGTACTGGCCCCAAGCACTCTGACTGCCTGGTATGTGCCCTCTGGGCCCCAGCCCTCAGGCTGCAAGGGGAGGGGCATCCCATCCAGTGTTGTCCTATGGCTCTTTGCACGCCAGGGCCAAACAGCCCAGTGCCTACCCGCTGCCTGTCCCCCAGGCCTGCCTCCACTTCAACCACAGCGGCATCTGCGAGCTGCACTGCCCAGCTCTGGTCACCTACAACACGGACACCTTCGAGTCCATGCCCAACCCCGAGGGGCGTTATACCTTCGGTGCCAGCTGTGTGACGGCCTGTCCTTGTAAGTGCTGGGGAGAAACACAGTCTTAGTAATTTTGCTGGGGAGTTTGGTTTATATAAATGGGAGCATGTTGTGAGTATTGTCTGCCACTGACTTTGGAGAGCTCATCATGGCAGTTTGTGTCAAGCTGCCCAGTTCTTTAAACAGCAGCGGAGCAGGTGGTGGCAAATAGTAGCAGCTAAGAGCCCATGGTCAGGAGGCTTGCATTCAAGACCTGGCTCTAAAAAAAAAAAAAAAAAGGCCTGGCTCTGCCACTTACTAGTCATGTGAGCTTCTTGCTGCATCTCGGTATCCTCATCTGTTAAATGCGGGCAAAAATAGTCCTGCCTTCGTAAGATGGTTATAAAGTTTAAATGAATTAATATTTGTGAAGCTCTTACAACTGTGCCTGGCCAGTACTCAGCACTCCTAAATGTTAACTTTTACTCTATGGTCAGATGGATCTGAGTTTGATTTATTAGCTCCCCTGTTTACTGATAAGCATTCAGAGACTGGCCTTGGATCTGGGGACTTCTTTCCTCCTCTTGTGGGAGACAGCAGTGGGCTCTTGGGTGCTGGTCATATCTTCCCTATGGTGGGCTCGAGTACAAACTGTAGGGTCAGGCCATTTGGGTTCATATCCTGGCTCCTCCACTTTCTAGCACAATGACCTTGAGTAATTTACAGAAAACTCTGTGCTTTGATTTCCCTTTTGGCAAAATGGTAATCTAACTGTGCCTATCACATAAGGCTTTCATGAGGAAAGGACGAGTGTCCAGGGCTCAGGCATGTTGTAAGGGCATTTCAGTCTCAGTTGATATAATTCTTATTGTACTGCCTGGGCATGGTGACACGGCTCATGGTGGGTGTGGGGGTGAAAGGCCAGGATACATGGACACACGATCTTGACCTCCTCAGACAACTACCTGTCTACGGATGTGGGATCCTGCACCCTGGTTTGTCCCCTGAACAACCAAGAGGTGACAGCTGAGGATGGAACCCAGAGGTGTGAGAAATGCAGCAAGCCCTGTGCCCCAGGTACCCAGTGGTTGCCCCCCGAAACAGCCAGCCTGGCCTAGCCCACTGCGCCACCCTTCCTCAGACTGTCCTGGGACCCAGTCCTTTTCTCCCACTGACTCTGCCCCTGGCCCACAAGTTCCCCTGTGTCTCCTGTCAATGTGGGGAGGGGGCATGTGGACCCAGGAGGGGACTGTGGACAGGATCCGGGAGGTTGAGTTCCTGGCGCTGCATGTGGAGGCTGAATGCCCCTGCCCCCTCCCCACAGTGTGCTATGGTCTGGGCATGGAACACCTGCGGGAGGTGAGGGCGGTCACCAGTGCCAACATCCAGGAGTTTGCCGGCTGCAAGAAGATTTTTGGGAGCCTGGCGTTTCTGCCAGAGAGCTTTGCAGGGTAAGGATACTCGAAGTTAAGGGTGGACACACAGCCTGAGACAGCATTAGGGCAGTCACTGAATCCTGAGGTGGCAGTGTTTCTAGGGGGTGGTGGGAGACAGAAGAGGGAGACCCAGGATACAAAGGAAGCTGGTGGAAGACCAGCTTGGCTGGGGTGGGGTGGGGGTGGGGGGAAGGGGGGGTGGGTGGGGGCAGGGGAAGGTTCTTCTCGTTGTTTTTGGTTTTTGGTTGTTTGTTGTTTTTGGCCACATCATGTGACTGGCTGGATCTTAGTTCCCGGACCAGGGATTGAATCTGGGCCCTTGGCAATGAAAGGGAGGAGTCCTAACTGGACCACCGGGAAATACCTGGAATTTTTCTCATAAATGACATGTTATCTATAAACATGCACTTACTTGTATGGAGGTCACGCCATCCAGATAAAGTAAAATTCTCTGTGAGTTCACAGTAGCTTTATTCATAATGGCCGCAAACTGAAAATAAGGCAAATGTCTATCAATAGCTGGACTTCCCTGGTGGCTCAGTGGTAAAGAATCCACCTGCCAATGCAGGAGATGCCAGTTTGATCCCTGGGTTGGGAAGATCCCCTGGAGGAGGAAATGGCAACCCACTCCAGTATTCTTGCTTGGGAAATCCTATGGACAGAGGAGCCTAGAGGCTACAGTTCACGGTGTAGCAAAAGAGTTGGGCATAACTTAGTGACTAAACAACAACAACATCAATAGCTGAATGAATAAACCCAGCTTACCCTTGGGCCTCATGGGTTTGAACTGCTTGTGTGTATGCTAAGTCACTTCAGTCATGTCTGCCTCTGAGACACTACGGACTATAGCCCGCCAGGCTCCTCTGTCCATTAGATTCTCCAGGCAAGAATACTGGAGTGGGTTGCCATGCCCTCCTCCAGGGGATCTTCCCAACCCTGGGATCGAACCCATGTATCTTATACCTCCTGCATTGGCAGGTGTGTTCTTTACCACTAGCACCACCTGGGAAGCCTTTGAACTGCTTGGGTCCATTTAAATATGAACTTTCCCCAGTAAATCCATACTGCAGTACTGCACAATTTGGGGTTGCTTGAATCTGAAACTGTGGATGCAGAGGGCTGACTATATAGTTATACTGGGGTTTTCAACTTCATAGAGGGGTTTGGTGCCCCTAACCCAGGCATTGTTCAAGGGTTAACTGTAAAAAACGGTATATCCATACAGTGAAATTCTCAGCAATAAAAGAAACAGCCTATGGATACACAGAACAACATTATGCTGGGACTTTCCTGGTGGTCCAGTGGTTAAGACTTCACTTTCCAATGCAGGGGGGTGCGGGTTCCATCTCTGGGGAGCTAAGAGTCCCCTATGACTTTTGGCCAAAAAAAAGGAACATAAACAACAATAAACACTGTTGTAACAAATTCAATAAAGACTTTAAAAGTAGTCCACATCAAAAAAATCTTAAAAATATTATGAAAAGTGAAATAAGTCAGATGAGAGGTCCACGCTGTGTGACTCCCTTTGTTCCAACATAGGCAAAACCACTGTGTGGTAACAAGTCAGAACAGCGATTGTGCCGGGGTGAGGCCCTGGAAAGGAACACAAAGGACATGTCTAGGGTGATGGACAGGTTCTGTATATCCCTGGTGGACGTGGATATGTGAATGGATGCATTTGACAAAACTCATCAAACTGCACACTAAAAATCTGTGTGGTTTCTTGTATGTGAATTATACTTCAGTAGAAGTATGTATTACAAAAAGGAGAAAATTCTCTTCACTTCCTCCACCTCTACTCCCCTTTCCAGAGGAGACCACTGGTAACAGTTTGTGTGTGTTCGTCTAGACCATTCATACGTATATAGACCTACATGCACAGAGAAATGTAGTTCTAATAATTCGGGGGGGCAGGTTGATTTAAAATGTGAGCCTGCTGTGAATATTGTCTGCCCGTGGCTTTGGAGAGCTGGGTATGACAGTTAGTTCATGTTCAGCTGCCTTGTTCTTTCAACAGCAATGAAGCAGGTGGCAGCAAACAGTAGCAGCTAAGAGCCCAGGCTGCCAGGGTTTGAGACCTGGCTTCTACCACTTATTAGTCATGTGGTCTTTCTTGCTGTGTCTCAGCTTCCTCATCTGTTAAATGGAGGTGGAAATAGTCCGCCCTCATAAGGTTGTTATAAAGTTTAAATGAGTTAATATTTGCAAAGCTCTTATAACTGTGCCCAGAAAATACTATTTGTTTGGCCAAAAAGTTCATTCAAGTTTTTTCCATAACATCTATGGGAAATCTCAAACAAACTTGCTGGCTAATCCAATACATGCTCCTAAATGTTGTTTTTCATCAATAGTCTGAATAGATCAGGGTTACATTTAACAGCTCCTCATTTACTGATGGAATATTTAGGTATTTAATTTAAAACATTAAAAAATTTTTAACTTCCTTAGGTGTTTTATTTTCCCTCTAACAAACAGTTCTCCCTTGTACATGCCTCTGGAAACAGGGGCCAGTGTCTCTCTAGGGCACATTCCTAGAAGTAGAATTTCTAGATCAAAGGATATACATATTATTTTGATAGATCCTGCCAAACTAGGGCCTGGGCTTTGAAGCTCAGGATGAGAACAGCCAGCCTTGATGGGCAAAGGGTTTAAGTGGAGGGGACGTGGGGGAGGGTGACAGGGCCAGCTTGTGGAGCAGATTGTACCCCCGCCCCCTTCCTGGCCCTGCTGCTGCTGCTGCTAAGTCGCTTCAGTTGTGTCCGACTCTGTGCGACCCCATAGACGGCAGCCCACCAGGCTCCCCTGTCCCTGGGATTCTCCAGGCAAGAACACTGGAGTGGGTTGCAATATCCTTCTCCAATGCATGACAGTGAAAAGTGAAAGTGAAGTCGCTTAGTCGTGTTCAACTCTCATCAACCCCATGGACTGCAGCCTACGAGGCTCCTCTGTCCATGGGATTTTCCAGGCAAGAGTACTGGAGTGGGGTGCCATTGCCTTCTCTGCCTGGCCCTGCTGACTCCTCCCCTAACCCTTCTTCTAGGGACCCAGACTCTAACATCGCCCCGCTGCAGGCTGAGCAGCTCAAAGTGTTTGAGTCTCTGGAGGAGATCACAGGTGGGCCCTGTCTCTTTGAAGCCTGCTCTCATGGGGCTGGGGGTTCTCATCCTGGCCCCATACCCTAGCCTCACCCTGTGCCTGCAGGTTACCTGTACATCTCAGCGTGGCCAGACAGCCTGCCTGACCTCAGCGTCTTCCAGAACCTGCGAGTAATCCGGGGACGAGTTCTGCATGAGTGAGCACCAGGGGAGGGGGTCCCTGCAGAGAGGGGAGCTGCCCAGGGAGGTCTTGGAGAAGTTTTGGGTGTATGTATAGTGAAGAGAAGGGGGTTCCTGTTCTCCGGGGACTCCAGCAGGAACCTTTCCATGGGAGTTTGCAGCGTGTGCTGGGGACAGGAGGAAGGCGAGGGCAGTTCTGGCTGATGGGGGTGGTCAGCGGTGCGCTGCCCCCCTGCATTTGAGCACCCATCCTCCCCCCCGCCCCACAGTGGTGCCTACTCGCTGACCCTGCAAGGGCTGGGCATCAGCTGGCTGGGGCTGCGCTCGCTGCGGGAACTGGGCAGCGGGCTGGCTCTCATCCACCGCAACGCCCGCCTCTGCTTCGTACACACGGTGCCCTGGGACCAGCTCTTCCAGAACCCCCACCAGGCTCTGCTCCACAGCGCCAACAGGCCAGAGGATGAGTGCGGTAAGACAGAGAGCCCGGTGCTGCATGCTCCGCGTCTGCCAGCGCGCTGGCGCGCCCAGGGGCCTCTGGCGGCAGCAATCTGGGACTTCCCTGTGCGTGCGCACTGCCCGTCCCAGGTGCACCATTGCTGACCCAGCTCTGGCTGGCCTGGCCTCTTGGCGTGGCTTCTAGCTGGGTCCGGCCACGCTGCCTTGGCATACCTCCCTTCCCTTTCCTCTGTTCTTGGAACCTCAGAACTTTCTCCCTGCTGTGCTCGGGCAGCTATCCCGCCTCTCTAGCCCAGAGCCACGCCCAACAAACTCAGTCCCGTGCCCCCACCCCCCACCCCCGGCCCCACCTCCATGGGACCTGGAATCTCCCATAAGAGTCCCCTCTGACCCCTTCCTTCTCACTGCAGTGGGCGAGGGCCTGGCGTGCTACCCACTGTGCGCCCAAGGGCACTGCTGGGGTCCCGGGCCCACCCAGTGCGTCAACTGCAGCCAGTTCCTTCGGGGCCAGGAATGCGTGGAGGAATGCCGAGTACTGCAGGGGTACGCGCTGGGCGGAGGAGGGGGCGGCCAGGAGGTGGCGGGAGGTGCACAGGGGCTCCTTCCAGACCCCTTCACTGGCTGTGCTCCCCTCAGGCTCCCCCGGGAGTACGTGAAGGACAGGTACTGTCTGCCGTGCCACCCCGAGTGTCATCCCCAGAATGGCTCAGTGACCTGCTTTGGCTCGGTGAGGTGCTTGTGGGCTCAGAGCTGAGTGGTGGGAAACGGCGCGGTTGGTGGGGGGAGCTGCCAGGGACCTGGCCAAGTCCAGTAAAATATCCCTGGGGAGGGCTCCAAGCCCTGAACAGTAGGAGAGTGGAAGGAGGCTGGGATGCTGGGAACGGCAAGAACTGTGGACCCTGAGACCCTTCTGACCATGCAGAAGGCCCAGGGAAGCCTGTGTGCTTGGCTGTGGCTGTGTCGAGGTGGTTAGACCTGGGCGCTCAGGCATCAGATTACCTGGTTTCAAATCCAGGTGTCACTTCCAATCTAAGTTGGCTCATTTGTGAAATCAATGTTATGCTAGTACCCACCGCATTGGGATACAGTAAGAATTAACTTAAAATAGGGTTTGGCACTGTGCCTGAGCACTGGGGAGCTGGGTGCAGAACAGGGGTAGCAGACATAGCAGGTCTGGAGCTGTTCTAAAAGCAAGGTGAAAAGTGCTGCCGAGTGGCCATGGGAAGCACCAAGGGGACCCAGGGGCCTGATCTTGCTGCCCCAGGGGTATCAGTGCCAGCCCCCCACAAACCCTTTCTTCCCTCCCAGGAGGCTGACCAATGTGTGGCTTGTGCCCACTACAAGGATCTTCCTTTCTGCGTGGCTCGCTGCCCCAGTGGTGTGAAGCCTGACCTCTCCTTCATGCCCATCTGGAAGTTTCCAGATGAGGAGGGCATATGCCAGCCATGCCCCATCAACTGCACCCACTCGTGAGTCTGAGGGCCTTCCCCATATAAAGAAGGGCTTGTTCCAGGAGCCTCTCTGAGGCTCTTATTGTAAAAAGTGGGACATCTCTGCCTTTGCTTACCCCAAGGCCCTTAACTTTTTTATCTTGATCACAAAAGTAATACATATTGTTAAAAATTTTTTAATTAAAGCATGAAGCATAAATTAATAGTATTAACAGTTCTATTCCACTGTTAATAACTTGCCATATTTTCCCTCCAGTTTATATGTGCACATGCTAACATATGTATTATTATATAATATAGAAAATATGTTTATATATTATTTTTATTCTCCAATTCTTATCTGTGCACATTCTAGTCTATATTTCTTTTTACAAAAATAGGAGCATAGACCATACCTATTGTTTGCAAATTGCTTTTTCTCACGTAACATTGCAGTTTTTCTTGCAATGCTTTTTCATGTCCTAATACAGTGATCCACCCTGTTCTTTTTATTTTTTTACTTGGTTGTTTTTGATAACACGCGGAACACGTGCATACATTCTTGTAAGACACATTTTCAGCAGTATCAAAGTAAACAGTGTAAAGCAGAAGTGCCCTTTCTCCCACTGCCCCACCCACCCAGCCCCTCCCCTCCCTGGGGAGAACTACCAGGTCACTCTGGTATGTGCATTCCTCCAGGCTTTTCTGCACATGTTTACATAAATGCATTTTACGTATATGTTAGGTTGAGTCATATAAGATTGCTGTTTTTGGAAATCAAAAATGATCAAGAAACAACAGTTTCATCTAAGCTCATCTGTTTCTCAGCAATTTCATTTGACTCATATACACTTTGCTCCCCCGCACCTTCCCCCCTTTATGTATCTTGGAGGCCCTTTCCTGTGAATGCATATCAATCTACCTCCTTTTTTTTAAACTACTCAGTCTGCAGTATGGAGTTATTTAGTTGTGTCCCTGACTGAGAGTATGACTGAACGTGTTTCCTTTTTTTTCTTTTTGGCAGTTTATTGCACTTGAGCTCCATGTATAAGTGAGCATCTTGTACATGCCCCCTAGTGTACAGGTGTTGGCATTTTTAGGGTTTATCCCCAGAGGTGGAACCGCTAGGAGGACAGCAGGAGTTTGCCCAACTACAGTAGTAGTTTACACTGGCATCCTCTACAGAGGAGATGGCCAAGCTCTTGGACTCGATGCTCCTTTGGGTGCCGCCACTTCCTACCCACCACAGGGAGGTACAAAGGATATGGGTTTACAGACTGGAGGACTCCCCCATGGGATGGTGGAAAGAGCCCTGGTGACCTCGAACCCAGTTTCTGCCTTTGTCAAGTGGGGATCATAACCCAGTCACACCCCCCTCCTGGGCTCCTGTGAGGCTGGAGTGAGTGTAGGAGGTGGTTCCCAGCCTTGTTGACGGGACTCTCTCTCTCCTGCAGCTGTGTGGACTTGGATGACAAGGGCTGCCCCGCCGAGCAGAGAGCCAGGTCAGCCTGGTCCCCAGAATGCATCCCACATTGCCCTCAGTCCCCCACTGACCCCTGGGTGGTCACTGCTGCTAGGTGTCATGTCCTGACATGACACATGTCCTCCCCAGCCCACTCTTCCACTGTGGATGCTCCTTTCAGTTAGCTTCAACTAGTGGATGGAGGGGCTTCCCAGGTGGTGCAGGGGTCAAGAATTGGCCTGCTAGTGCAAGACACACAAGAGACCAGGGTTCAATCCCTGGGTTGGGAACATCCCCTGGAGTAAGAAATGGCAACCTACTCCAGTATTCTTGCCTGGGAAATCCCATGGACAGAGAAGCCTGGCTGGCTACAATCAATGGGGTGGCAAAGAGTTGGACATGACTGAGTGACTGAGCACGTATGTGCACACACACATGCAGTGGATGGAAGGCCTGCTCAGCTTGCTTGGGGGTCAGGGAATAGGAAGACACCCAGCACCTCCCCACCCTGTATAGCTAGGTGTCTCATAAGGGACACAGGCAGCCTTCAACTCCCTGGGACTTGAGGCACGTCGAGAAGAGAGCATAGCTGCAGCACTGAGGGAGGGACAGTGAATACTTCCCTGGGATCAGTGGGAGGCTTCAGGCACATGAGCTAGGTTTTGAAAGAGGGGCGGGAATTTCACTTGTGTTAGGAGGAAAGCAACCAGGCAGCATGGTGAGGGGTGTCCAGAAAGTCTAGGATGTGTTTGCTGAAGATTCTGCTGTGGTGGGTAACTGACTAAGCACAGAGGAAGGAGTAGGGGGTGAAGCCTGAGTCAGGGCTGGATCTGGAGGGCATAGGCTCTCCCCTACCAGGAGGCCACAGGCCCTGTGATGTCTATCACTGCCATCGTTGGACTTGATTTCTAGGCAGAGGGGTGTTTTGGGAAGGGTTTTAGGGAGAAAAAGATTGGAGTGTATCCTAAGTAAGCATTTGTCCATGAAATAAGGGTCCATTTGAGGTCTGTGATAAGCCAGCCCTTGGCTAAGCAAGGGAGGGGAACAAGGGTGACAAGGATGTAGGGTCAGTGCCCAGGAGAGCCTTCTATCCCAGGATAAGCAGAGTCTTGAAAGATGACCTCATGCAGAAATGGTGATCCAGGCAGAAGTATTATAACAAAGGCTGGGAGATGTGGAAATCGTGACCTATGGGTGAAAATTTTGGCTAGAACATCAGAATCACTGTGTGCACATTCCTGGGCCCCACCTCATACCACAGTCAAAATCTCTGGAGGGTGGGGCTCCATACTCTCACAGGTTGACCAGCTCCCTGGTGAGTTTTGTCAGGAAGTTTGAGAATCCTGGGCTAGAGCCATGGGCAAGAGCATAGGCAACTTGGAGACGTAGGTGTAGAGGGTTTTGAATCCTAGCAAGGAGTCTGGACTTTATTTCCCAGACGGTAAGGAGCCAAGGTAGGTTTTAGAGTAGGTCAGACAGGACGGGAGCCTGTGGGTCACCCTTCTGACTTCCCTTTCCAAATGCCAGTGACAGTCAGCCCCCTCTCCCTCCTCTCCAACCACCGCGCCCCGCCGTGGGACCCCTTCATCCCCCCTGCCCCAGACCGGTCCCCAATCCATGATCCTGGCTCGTGCCCCCAGCCCTGTGACATCCATCATTGCCGCTGTGGTGGGCGTTCTGCTGGTTGTCCTTGTGGGGCTGGTGTTCGGCATCCTCATTAAGCGAAGGCGGCAGAAGATCCGGAAGTACACGATGCGGAGGCTGCTGCAGGAGACGGAGGTGAGGCGAACTGAGGGCCTCTCGCGCGGCCTGGGGTCTGCGGCCCAACCCGCAGCACTGACCCACTACCCCCTCACCCCAGCTGGTGGAGCCCCTGACGCCCAGCGGAGCGATGCCCAATCAGGCTCAGATGCGGATCTTAAAAGAGACAGAGCTGAGGAAGGTGAAGGTGCTAGGATCT
Source organism: Bubalus bubalis (assembly GCF_019923935.1). NCBI lineage: Eukaryota > Metazoa > Chordata > Mammalia > Artiodactyla > Bovidae > Bubalus > Bubalus bubalis. The sequence continues at coordinate 22,985,388 of NC_059159.1, read as the reverse complement.
GGAGCTTTTGGCACCGTCTACAAGGTCAGGGGTGGGGCCAAAGTCCCCGGGTGGGCGGTCCTAGAGGATGCTGCAGGGTGTGGCGGAGGGTGTGTTGGGACCACAGCCGGGAGCCGGGGGGTGGCGCAGTTGAGTACCGCAGTTAAGGATAAGGGATTGGGAATGGCCAGTGGGTCTAAATGGTGAGGTTGTTGCTAAATAATGGGGCTGGCCCAAGGGTGGGGGAGGGAATTGGGAGCACAAGTAGTGGCCCCAAGAAGGACGGCTGCAGGTTGGATCTGGCCGGTCCTTCTCCTGCTCACATCCTCCTCTCTGCCCAGGGCATCTGGATCCCCGATGGGGAAAATGTGAAAATCCCCGTGGCCATCAAGGTGTTGAGGGAAAACACATCTCCCAAAGCCAACAAGGAAATCTTGGACGTAAGCCCTTCCACCCTCTCCAGCTGGGGGCACGGGGGACTGGGCTCTCTCTCTTTTCACTGGGGTTTTGGGGGACACCCTGTGATTCCCCCAAATCTCTACTCTTACCCTCCCTAGTCTGTGGGCCATGGTTCTGGTTTGTGATGAATGGGATTGGATTGGCTGAGGGTCCTGTTATCATGGCTCAGCCCTTGGGAGTGGTGTGTGGTGTGTGGTGGTTGGGGGTTAGTGGTTTCCCATACCCTCTCAGTGCGTGCCCTTGTTTCCAGGAAGCATATGTGATGGCTGGTGTAGGCTCCCCATATGTGTCCCGCCTCCTGGGCATCTGCCTGACATCCACAGTGCAGCTGGTGACACAGCTTATGCCCTATGGCTGCCTCCTAGACCACGTTCGAGAACACCGTGGGCGCCTGGGCTCCCAGGACCTGCTGAACTGGTGTGTGCAGATTGCCAAGGTATGCACTTTGGGGGCCAGGGCTCTGCAGGTGCCCTTGGGGAGCAAGCCTCTGAATAGGGAGGTTTCCTGGGAGAGTTTTGGCAGAGCAAGGTCCACACTGGTGCCTCTGACCCCAGGGGATGAGCTACTTGGAGGATGTGCGGCTCGTGCATAGGGACCTGGCCGCCCGGAACGTGCTGGTCAAGAGTCCCAACCATGTGAAGATTACAGACTTCGGGCTAGCTCGGCTGCTAGACATTGACGAGACAGAGTACCACGCGGATGGGGGCAAGGTTAGACGAGCGAACCGAGTGAGACAAGGGGGAGTGGGGTCTGGCCCCTGAGAGAACTCAGACCTGGTTGGAGGACTTCCTTCTCTGCTCTACCAGGTGCCCATCAAGTGGATGGCATTGGAGTCCATCCTCCGGCGGCGGTTCACCCACCAGAGTGACGTGTGGAGCTATGGTATGTGATGGGGTGGGTAGGGAGGGTGGACAAGGAGCCATGGCCCTGGGGAGAATGTGGGTGGAAGGATGGGGTGAACTAATGGACACCTTTAGTATGAATATGAGAAGGAAGTGGCAGCCAGTGCCTCAGGCTGCCAGAGTCTGTGCACTTCCCAGGGATTGGGGGAAGACCAAGTTATCTCCTGCCCTTTGGCACTGCATCTTTCCTCCTTCCCCCATGGTGCCAGGCTCTTGGGCAGAGCCTCTGAGGCTCTATACACTAAAGCTGCCTCTGGTCCTCCCACCGCTTTACCCCATCTCTGCCCCAGGTGTGACTGTGTGGGAGCTGATGACTTTTGGGGCCAAACCTTATGATGGGATCCCAGCCCGGGAGATTCCTGACCTGCTGGAGAAGGGAGAACGGCTGCCCCAGCCCCCCATCTGCACCATTGATGTCTACATGATCATGGTCAAATGTGCGTTCTTGAGCTGTGTTGGCTGCTTGGACGAGGGGTGGGTGGTTCTGGGCGGATGGGCCTACAAGGGGCATGGGAGGGGGCCAAGAGCATGGTGATATGGTTAATGGAGTCTCAGAAGGCTCTCCCTGCCCTTGTACAGTACCAGTCCAGAGGAGCTAGCGAGGGCCAGCTAGGAAAAAAGACTGATGCAAAATAAAAAGGGGAAACTAGTAGATTCTCTATCATCAGAGGGCTTTGGACTCTAGTGTTGTCTAGACTGGGGGTGAGGGTGAGGGGTGCTGCATGCAGGCTGCAGCCAGAACTGAGATGCCAGGCTCTTGCCCACCCCAGGTTGGATGATTGACTCTGAATGTCGGCCGAGGTTCCGGGAGTTAGTGGCTGAATTCTCCCGCATGGCCAGGGACCCCCAGCGCTTTGTGGTCATCCAGGTACTGAACATTTCACCCCATCCCTGCCTATGGCTAAGAGCACTCTCCCTTAGAAGGGAGGAAAGGGAGAATGATTCCTGGGTCCCAGGCCTCTAAGCTCCTGCCTGACTCATCAGACTTCTAGCCCTCCCTGAGCCACCCTCAGGAGGCTGCGTACTGGGCTGGGGAGAGGCTGCCATGCTGTCTCCCTCCTCCCCAGAATGAAGACATGGGCCCTGCTAGCCCCCTGGATAGCACCTTCTACCGCTCGCTGCTGGAGGATGACGACATGGGCGACCTGGTGGATGCGGAGGAGTACCTGGTGCCCCAGCAGGGCTTCTTCTGCCCAGACCCTGCCCCGGGTGCTGCAGGCACGGCCCATCGCAGGCACCGCAGCACATCCACCAGGGTCAGTGCTCCCATCACATGGTGGTGGGTGTCATTGGATACCTCCCCTGACTCCAGTGGACTAGGGTTCCTTCCTCCGATGTCTTCCAGCCATTACCTCTCATGAAGGAGGCCCCATTTTCCCTAAGGATTCTTACTGCTTTCCAACTGTGATCCCATTCTTTCTGCCATGCCTCTGTCATACATCAGAGATGATTTATCTCCTGGGACCCTGTCACTTCCCATGGAGCCTCCATCTCAGATCCATGAATGACCTCCATTTTGACCTTCTCTTGTCCTCAGAGTGGCGGTGGTGAGCTGACACTGGGGCTGGAGCCCTCTGAGGAGGAGCCTCCCAGATCTCCGCTGGCACCTTCCGAAGGGGCAGGCTCTGATGTGTTTGATGGCGACTTGGGAATGGGGGCAGCCAAGGGGCTGCAGCCCCTCCCCCAACATGACTCTAGTCCTCTACAGCGGTACAGCGAGGACCCCACAGTACCCCTTTCTCCCGAGGCTGATGGCTACGTTGCCCCCTTGACCTGCAGCCCCCAGCCGGGTATGAAGTCAGGCTCGAGCTGAGAGATTGGGAGGTGGGGGTTGGGGGTGCTCTGCCCAGGGCCTGCTGCAGGGCAGTTGTAGCAGCTGGGACACACAGATTCCACCCCCTCACAAGATTCCTTCTCTTGTGCTTTCAGAATATGTGAACCAGCCAGAGGTTCACCCACAGCCCCCCTCACCCCTAGAGGGTCCTCTGCCACCTCCTCGACCTGCCGGTTCCACTCTGGAAAGGCCCAAGACGCTCTCCCCTGGGAAGAATGGGGTTGTCAAAGACGTTTTTGCCTTTGGGGCTGCCGTGGAGAACCCTGAGTACTTGGCACCCCGGGGCAGGGCTGCCCCTCAGTCCCACTCTTCTCCAGCCTTCAGCCCAGCCTTTGACAACCTCTATTATTGGGACCAGGACCCATCAGAGCGGGGCACTCCACCCAGCACCTTTGAAGAGACCCCTACGGCAGAGAACCCTGAGTACCTGGGTCTGGACATGCCAGTATGAGCCAAAAGCCCAGGGCCACTGAGGCCCTACTGAACCCTCAGGGCGTGTGGAAGGCCTGACTTCTGGCCCACATCGGCACCAGGCAGGGAGCAGGCCCTTGGATCATGTCCAGGGGAGCCTGCCATGCCAGGAATCTCCTTTCCTACTTCAACTCCTAGATGGCTGAGAATGGCCCAGCCTGACTTCTTCCAGATCCTTGGCACTGAACGACTTAGGGAGGCTGGGCCGAGTGTGAGGGAGGCTGGGCCGAGTGTGAGGGAGGCTGGGCCGAGCGTGAAGAAGGCCCCAAGGGGGTGTCTAGGAACTACAGCAACCCATTCAGAGACTGTCCCTGAGACCCAGCTCTGTCCCTGGGAAGAAGGGAGCAGCAGCAGCACCCAGATCCAGTCCTTGTACAGACTGCTTTTTTGGTTTTGTTTTTACTTATGTTTTTTTGTTTATTTGTTTTTTTAAAAATGAAATAAGGACTCGGTGGAGAGTGGGTAATGGGGGGGGACAGTCCCTGGGGTTGGGGGAGGGATGTCCTCCACACTCACTTTCTCCATTTGCAAATATATTTTGGAAAACAGCTGGACACCAGCCTATGTCTAGGGGTGGCTTGGAGCCGTCCCTTTACTGCTTACCTCCTAACTTACATTCAGTTCATCTTTCCTGGAGGGACTGGCTAGGAATCTTGGGAAAGCTTGAATTAGGAGCCTACTTCCAGTTTTCTGGCTCTTGGGTTGGGGGGAAACTGGGAGTTGGGATTCTGATCTGAAAGCCCTTTGAAAAGATCATTCTTAGGGAAAAAAAAAGAACTCTTAAGGCCACCCACCCACCAGAATGGGGTAATTTCCTCTCTCTAGGTAGGGGGAGTCAGGGAAGGACAGAGGAAACAAGAGGCACTGTCTACTGTGTGACTCATTTTTCTTGCCTTGGCAAGGAAATCACTGAATTAAGAGTAGCTAGGGACAGGAATGGAGAAGGCAATGGCACCCCACTCCAGTTCTCTTGCCTGGAAAATCCCATGGACGGAGGAGCCTGGTAGGCTGCAGACCATGGGGTCGCGAAGAGTCGGACACAACTGAGTGACTTCACTTTCACTTTTCCCTTTCATGCATTGGAGAAGGAAATGGCAACCCACTCCAGTGTTCTTGCCTGGAGAATCCCAGGGACGGGGGAGCCTGCTGGGCCGCCATCTATGGGGTCGCAAAGAGTCGGACACGACTGAAGCGACTTAGCAGCAGCAGGGACAGGGAATCCTGCAGTCCATGGGGTTGCAAAGAGTCGGACATGACTTAGTGACGAACAACAAATCCAGGAAAAACCCACCCAGCCAGCACAGTCATGTTGGTGGAACAAAGTTGGGCTGGCCTCTGTCCCACTTTCCTACCTCCCCACAGTCCCAAACGACATAAAAACACACGCTAGTGGGCACAGGTGTTTGCAGTGCCACTTTATTGCCAATAGCTCACACTGCCTGGGGCTAGTGGAAAATAAATTAGAACTATGGTAACATCTGATAGGTATGGCTAAGCTGGAGAGGGGAGCAGGTTTTTGTGGGCACTGAGCAACTGAACTGAATTGATCTTAGGGAAGGGGTGTAAGGTGGCTGTGGAAATGTCCATGGAGAGCATCTCTCTTCCACCCCTAAGACCACAGAACCATCTACTCCCTCCTGGTGCCCACCAAAGGGGCAAAGTGGAGGCCAGGGTCTCTTAGCTGCCAGGAGCTAAGTGAGGTGAGACAGGCAGCGGGCAGCCCTCAGCAGGATCAAAGCGGGGCAACCAAGGCTTGGATCCCAGAAGAGAGCAGGAACCGAGAATCACATCCAGTCACAGGATGACACAAGGAGGGCGGCTGTTGGTGATCTTTTCGAGGGGTTCTCCGTTACTGGCTCTTCGGATGGCCTCAATGAGCTAGAGGGCAGAGATGTGGAATGGGATGCTGTGTCCCCTGGAAGGGCAAGCTGAACTGGGGTTATTCCCGGTATTGCAAGTACTCACATCTTTCTCATAAGGAAAGCCCCCATTCTCCAGCTTGGAGAACACCAGCTGTCCATTGATTTCAATCTCAAAGGCCCCTAGTATTAAATAAACATGAATGAACTGTATGCTGAGCACAGGCAAAAGGCGGGAAGTTCCATAAAAGGGGGCCTTCCACACTCCTTAGACTTCACACAAGCTCCCTCATCAGCCACATTAGAGATTCTTGAAGCCATTTCCTAGCCCTGGGTCAAGCCAAGGAAACAAGGGAGGCATCACCTATGTGCCCTTCCTTTGAACTCCTGGTAACTCAGTGAAAGTTTCCCTTCCCTCCAACACTTCGGTCTCACCCGTTTCTCCCAGTAGGCTTCAAATATGACTCCCCTCACCTATGGAAGGGGACTCAAGCTGGCTGGACATTTTACTATGTGCCAGGTACTGCTGGACACGATAAAGCAGCCAATGCCAGAGCTAGAAAGTGATGGAGCTGGGATTTAGAACACTGACTCAGCAGGTGTTCTGCAGCCTCACCTGTGCCCCCCAGGCGCGACTCGATCTCGATGCCTGGATACTGCTCCTTCACGGCACTCGCCAGCTCCAGGTAGGTCGCCTCGAAGCCGCAGGGTTCGCTAGGGAGAAGATACCGGAGGTCCGGTTGGATATCGGAAAAGGTACCTCCGGTGCACCCACCCTCGTCCGGCCAGGATCCCCGTCACTGGCAGGGGCCGCTCACCAGTACTCAACCACAATGCGGACCCCATGGCCCGGTTCGGTCTCCCCGGGAGGGGGCGCTACGGACGTCGTCCCTGTATCCCCGCTCATTGCTGCCAGCTCCCTACAGCCGCTGCTTCCGGGTGTGACGCGACGCCGCGGGCACGTGATGGGGCGGGGCCGCGCGTGACGTCGGGTCGCCCCCTGCAGGCGGTGGCTACTGCGTTATGACCGTGTTACCAGCTGGAGGGCTTGGGCTGGGCGGATCGGCCTAGACCACCTTTCCTGGCCCGAGTTCTCGGAGCGCCGGTCTTGCTCCACATCTAGTGTCCGCTAGACTTCACGGTCTTATTTAATCTACTGACATATCTTAGACTGCAGAGGGCCTGGGGTTGACTGATGGTATGGAATAGTTGCCGTTTGTCCTGTCTTGCTGATGGCATTATAAACCATTCCACAGTTACACACTCAGGTACTAATTACTCTTAAGCTCTGAACTGCAGGCACAGTCTGGGTAGTTAATGTCTGTCTCATGCCTTCGGAAACCTTAGGCTTTACGGCTTCTTTTCCGCAGGCTCTGTGCTGCGATCACGTGCACCCAGTTCCTCCACCTCCCCGTCTCATCCTACCCCGCTACCGAGCTGGCTTCTTTATTCCCATTTTGCAGCTCTAGAAATGGAGACTTTCTCCTTGCCTCTTCTTTCCCTGGAGCCCCACCAAAGGATACTCTCAGGTTACCCACTCTAGCATCCCTTTAAAACATTCATTTTAAAACAATTCAGTGACTTACGGAGTTGTGCAGCCATCTCCACACATTTCCATCGACTTAAAAAAAGTCCCACCTGCGTATTTTCAATCTTTCCAGCTATCGGCTCCAGCCCTAAGCAACCACTGATGTGCTTTCTATCCATTTGCCTTTCCTGGATATTTCATATAAATGAAATACTATGTAGTCTTTTGCTTCTGACTTCTTGCACTCCTTTTAAAGTTTTTGAGGTTCATCCATGTTATAGCATGTACTAGTGGCTCCTTTTTGTTGCTGAGAAATATCCCAGTATATGGATGAAATGTTTTGTTTATTCAATACCAGTTGATGGATATTTGAGTTTCCAGTTTTGGGGTATTTTGAATAATGCTGCTATGAATGTTTGTGTGTCTTTGTATGTACATGTGTTTTTACTTCTTGTGGGTAGGTTCCTACCGGTAGAATTGCTAGGTTGTGTGGAAAGTTTTTGTTTAACTTAAGAAATGGCCAAACTTTTTCAAAGTGGCTGTAGCATTTTACATTCCTACTAGCAATATATGATGATTTGTTTCCCTATATCCTTCTCAACACTTGTCTGTCTCTTTCATTATAGCCATCCTGATGGGAGTGAGGAGGTTTTAATTTGCATTTCTCTAATGGTCTTGAGCACCTTTTCATGTGCTTATGAGCCATTCATATATCTTAATTTGGAAAAGCACTTTTAATTGGGTTGTTTGTCTCTTTAGTGCTGATTTTAGGAGTTCCTTATATACAATTGACCCTTGAACAACACAGGTTTGAACTGCGTGGGTCTACTTACATGTGGATTTTTTCCAGTAAATACATAGTACTACCCAACAGGCTCCTCCATCCATGGGATTTTCCAGGCAAGAGTACTGGAGTGGGGTGCCATTGCCTTCTCCGACACAAGTTTTGTGTCAATCTGAAGATGAAAACCAGATGGGGGGGCTGACTGTAAAGTTATATTCAGATTTTCAACTACTCTGGGTCATTGGTACCTCTAAGCCCTGCATTGTTCAAGGATCAACTGTATTCTGGATACAAAGTTCCTAATATATGGCTTGTAATTATTTTTCTCCAGTCTTCCACAAGTATTTTTTTAAATTTAATTTTCAAAGTGCAAAATTTTAAAATTTTGGCTAAGTGTAGTTTATCAACTTTTTATTTTGTCATTTATGCTTTGCTGTCTCATTTGTATCTGAGATCTCTGCCTAACCCAAGGTAGAAAGATTTTCTCTCATAATTTCTTCTGGAAGATTTATTGTTTTAGCTCTTACTTTTAAATCCATGATCTATTTTGAGTTAATATTTGTAAATTGTGTAAGGGAGGATCTAAATTCATCTTTTGCCATGTGGCTATTCAATTTGTCCCAGAACCATTTATCAAAAAGACTATTCTTTCCCTCACTGAATTGTCTTGGCACCTTTGTCAAAAATCAATTAACCAGTAGGTCCAGTGGTTAAGACTTTGCCTTCCAGCGTAGAGGGTGCAGGTTCGCTCCCTGGTTGGGGAACTAAGATCCCACATGCCTCACAAACGAAAAACCAAAACAGAAAACAGAAGCAATATTGTAACAAATTCAATAAAGACTTTAAAAATGATCCACATCAAAAAAAAAAAGTTTAAAAAAAAAATCAATTGACCAGAAATGTAAGGATTTTTACTTAGACTCTTGAAGCTGTCCTATTGATTTATAAATCTATTCTTTTTCATTGTCATTTCCTTTTTTATTTAAGAAATTTAGATATAACTTATACACAGTAATACACATCCTCTGGAGTGTACCTTTCTGTCAGTCCTGACACACACCGTTGTACATCTTACCACCAGGACCAAGATACACAACAACTCCATTACCTCCTCACAAGACTTCTCTGCTGTCAACTCCTCTCCCTCCTCCTCAACTCCAGATCTGTTTTCTGTCCTTAGCATTCTGCCCCCTCTAGAAAGTCATATAAATGGAATCCTATAGCACTGTGCCCTCTGAGTCTGGTTTCTCTTTCCAACTTATCCTATCCTTCAACATCCAGAGTGATTTTTCCAAAATATAAATCTGCCTGCTCCTTTGGGCCTCTACTTAAGCTCAGATGGACCCTGTAGGGTCTGGCCTCTGCCCATAGTTCCTGCTGGTCTGGACAGACAGGATGGATGGCTCTTAAACCTGGTTTACAGAACAACCACCTGAGGGCTTGTCAATACCATACATTCCTGGGTCTTGTCCCCAAAGACCAAGTTTCAGTAGTTGGGGAGGGGCCCAGGGATCTGTTTCTTTGTTGTTGTTGTTTGCTTGGTTTTTTAAAGTTGTATTTTATTTATTTATGTTTGGTTGTGCTGGGTCTTTGGTTGTGCTTGGGCTTTTCTCCACTTGCGAGTCCCAGGCTTCTCATTGCCATGGCTTCTCCTGCTGTGGATCATGGGCTCTAGGCACGCTGGCTCAGTAGTTGTGGCACATGGGCTTAGTTGCCCAATGGCATGTGGAATCTTCCTGGACCAGGGATCGAAGCTGTGTCCCCTGCACTGGCAGGAGGAGTCTTACCCACTGGACCACCAGGGAAACCCAGGGATGTGTGTTTTTACACAAGCCCAGGCAGATTTGACTTTGAGGGACACAGTTGAGTACAAAGCCTTTCCCCACAACTTTCACACGTGCTCAGCCACACCTGTGTGGACTCCTCTCCTTCCTTCTCCATCCTGCTCTGCCTCTGCATGCTCTGTCCCCTTTTGTCAAGGGTTTTGGCACTTGTTTCATCATCATGAAAGGTGCTCCCCCTTCCCATCCACCGATCCAAATCCTCCAATCCAGACAACTTCCCCTCTGCTCAACTGTCACTTCTCTGGAGAAGTCTTCCCTAACTCCCTGTGTGTTTTCCCAGTATAGTTGTCTCCTGTCATCTCTTATTATTTGTGTGATCCTTTGATTTCTTTTTATTTTGGCTGCCGCTGGGCCTTCGTTGCTTTGCTTGGGCTTTTCTCTAGTTGCAGCAAGCTGGGGTACTCTCTAGTGTGGTAGCTTCTCTTGTTGTGGAGCACCGGCTCTAGGCATGCGGGCTTCAGTAGTTGTGCACGGCTTAGTTGCTCCATGGCACGTGGGATCTTCCCAGACCAGGGATTGAATTGGTGTCCCCTGCATTGTAAGGTGCATTCTTAATGACTGGACCACCAGGGAAGTCCTGGTTCTTTGATTAACATCAGTCTCCCTGATTGGGCTGCATGAAGATAACGGTGGGATCTGTTTTGTTGCTCACTGTATCCCCAGTGCCAAGCATGTGGTTGGCATATAGTAGGTACTTAGCAAATATTAGTTGAGTGAATGAAGGATTGATTGAATGAATTGTCTACCATGTTTTTCACAAGATATCCAGTGGCCCAGTTGACCTTGCCTCTTTCCCCACTTCTTCACTTAGTCCACTCTGGTTTTTTCAAGGAAAACTGAGTTTGGAGAAAGTTGAGCATCCAGTCACTCCTCCAGGTCCCCCAGGGCAGATCTTTTATCACCCCTATGAATTATTTGTTTACTGAACTGTCACCCACTTGGGCTGGGCTGGAAGGCGGCTGCTGCCTTTGATCTCAGTCTCCCAGGCCCTCTCTCCAACCTTGTGTTTGCCTACTGCTGAAGGCCAGTGCTAAGGGGAGTCCCCTGGCACCTGACCAAAGCTTTCCCCAAACCACTTCTGCTACTGGGAGACCTTGCCTAACCCCTTCGATTTCAGAAGGAAAACCTGAGACCATGGACTTTGCTTAGAAGGGAGGATATATGCTGGGTGCCCCTGAGGGGCCAGGGTGCAGCCTGGGTGGTCAGACTGTGGCTGGAGGTCAAGGGGCAGGCCGTGTTGCTGGACATCCTTCTGGCTGGCTTCCCTCTTTCATAGAGTGCCCTTTGCCCCAAGGGGTAAGACCCTAAGCAGCAGACAGGCCCCCTAAATTGGCCAATGAACAGACCAGGTTTGGGAAGGGGCGTGGGGAAGAGCAGGTGAGTCCCTTTTCTCTGATCTTCCAGGTCCCTGCTCCTCCATCTCAGGTCATGAGGACTCTAGATCTTTGCTTTCGGTGCTGTACAGTTGGACTGTTTCTCCCCTGGCACCTGCTACAGAAGAACAAAAACAATCCCAGCCAGGTTAGAGTGTCAGGGAGTCCCCGCCCCTCCTCTGGTGCTTCCTCCTCCCATGCCCCTCCCTCAGGCCCCGCCCCCACCTGCCCAAGATAATTTGTTTCCTTGGGTCAGAAGCCTGGACAACAGAGCTCAACCTCCCCCGACTCCTACGTTCAAAGTTGGGACACTCTCCTACCACCTGTAGAGAAGAGGGAGGGGGTTTGAGATCAAGCCCAGGTACCTGAGGTTCCTAGACAGCGCCGGACTTCGGACCCTGTGTCCTGCTACTCCAGCTGGGGCTCCTCTAGGTAAGGCGACCGACATCGGTCGCAGACGACAATCTGCTCCCACTCCCAGCCGCACCAGGGCCCCAGGCTGTGCCAGTCTCAGGGCCAGGAGCTGACTGGATGGCTGCCCAGGTGGGCAAGACAGGAGGCCGCCCGGCTCCCCCTCCTTCCCCCCTTCAGTGATGTCAGGCCAAGGGCGGGGATGGGGGTTTGGGGTGGGAGAGGACAGGTAGTTAAGAGCTTGGCATCTCCCTTCCTAAATCGGTGGCCCCAGCCAGGTGTGCCAACACCCAGGGTCCAGGTAAGGACCAGAGCGCGGCACTTAGTCTTGGGGGCGGGGAGCACCAGTAGATCCGGGAGAAAGATGTGGAGATCTTTGGAGAACATGGAGAAAGATGTGGCCTCCTGCTGTGTTTCTCTGGCGGCCTCACTTTCTCTTTTCCTCCAGCCTCCTATCCTGCCCCCTCCTCACTATCTGCCCTCAGTCTTTCCGTGTTCTCATTCCCTGTTCTCCCCATTCCTTCGTCCCTCTCCACCCCACCCCCAGCAGCCCCAAACACACACTCTAACCTGCTGATGGGATCAGGGAAGCAGGAATCCAGATTCTCTCCTCCCCAAGAGGCGGCGGATTTCCCGCTGAAACTAGCCCCTCCCCACATCCCCAGAAAGAGAGCTGGGAGGGGTGTCCCAATGCCGAGGGGGCAGCCCTAGGTGTCTCCCAGGCTCCGTCTGCTTTGACCCCAGTTTGAGTTCCCCCAAGTCTTTATTAAAGACAGATGTCTCTGTGGGGGCAGCGGGGCACCCTCCAACTTGGAGGGCAGTAAAGGAGACAGACTCTCTGAATTGCTAGAGCTTCGTCTCTCTGGATTGCATCCTCTCAGCAATACAGGCTTGCCTGGTAGATCAGCTGGTAAAGAATCTGTCTGCAATGCAGGAGACCCCAGTTCGATTCCATTCCTGGGTTGGGAAGATCCCCTGGAGGAGGGCATGGCAATCCACTCCAGTATTCTTGCCTGGAGGATCCCCATGGACAGAGGAGCTTGGCGAGCTACATACAGTCCTTGGGGTCGCAGAGTCGGACACAACTGAGCAACTGAACTGAACTGAACTGAGCTACTCAGCACAGCCCTCCGGTGGGAAGGTGGGGGTGGGACAGGCCCCGGAGGGGGGTGGTCCCTTCCGGCTTCAGAAAGAAGTGGTCTAGGTAGGCTGAAGGGCTAGATGCTGGGGGTCTGCAGTGCAGTAGGGCCTGGGGAGAGTGGGTGCGCAGTGCGGGAGGGGGTCAGAATGCCTTGTCCGTCTGAATAGTCTTGGGGAAGACTTGGATCCCAGTCGGGGTCTTCCTGGCACGCTGGGGATGGAGAACGCACCTGCCTGCCCTTGCCAGGCCTTCCAACCCCACTGCGCCTCGAGAATGCCCCCTCTTGGTCCGCCTGTCCTGGACTCTGCTCTCCCCTCTGCACCCGCCCCCCCCCATCCTGCTGGGGTGGGGGTGGGGGGCCCGTGAAGGCAAGCAGGCTGTAATGATTAACTCCACAGACACTCTAACATTCTTCCCGAATTAAACTTTAAAAGAGCTGCCCCCCTCATTCCCATTGGATGTTTTTCCCCTAGTACGGGAGGGGGCGGGGCCGCAGGGTCCGGGGGCCCTCCCCCCAACTCCAGGTCAGCTAGGGGTTTCCCGCCTCCTCACCTGAGCCCTCACCCTAAGCGCTCCCCCGCAGGTAAAGCCTTCCTCCTAACTAAATCCCGATGCGGGCAGGGCGTGGGGTTCCTGGGCCTGGCGGGGGCCTTCCCGCCACCTCTAGGCCCCAGCTCCAGCCCCTCCCCACCCCACCCCGCCCGGTACCGAAGGTGGCCTTGTTTTCTACCGGCCCTCTACCCTGAGCCCTGCCACCCGCCCTCGGGGCCAGCCAGGTGGGGCAAGATTCAGGAAGTAAACAAGGAGGCTGGAGGCGGGAGGGCGGGAAGGAGGGTGGGGCCCGAGCCACGGGGGCGGGGAAGTCGCAGAAGGGAGTCGCAATACTAAGGGAACAGATTGATGTGGGGGTCGATTTCTTCAATATAACCTTCCCAGGGCCTCAGGTTGAAAGTTTTAGGTCTCTCGGGGTGGTGGAGGGGGCTGCCCAGGGGAGACAGTGAGGACCGGTTTCTCCCACCTCTCCTCTCTTTGGTCCTGACTCCCCAGTCCTGTCCTGCCTTAGAAGGTTCTGGAGAGCTGGGTGATGGGATAGGAAGGCTAAACTCATCCAGAGTCAGCCTTCCCGCCCCCCACAGAGGCCAGACTCTAGTCTGATTCAAATCTACCCTCTTCCCTTCCAAACGCTGCCCAGATTCCCCTTCCCTCTGGGATGGGAGAGGATCCAGTCCTCCTGGTTTCAGACCACGCCACTGTTGGTCTCTGGCTTCCTGGAGCGGGTGATTCCTGCAGCCCTTCCCCTAGTCTCCCTGGAATGAAGTGAGCAGGGCTGTTTGTCAGAGGTTAGGGGGTGGGAGTGGGGGCCTTGTGTTTTGGTGTTGATGTGCTGGTGTCTCTTTGGTGTTCTACCGTGGGTGGATCTTTTCCTTCCTGGCAGGACCCCCAGCCCCATGGCTGGCTCACCCTCCTGGCCTTCCCCTGTCTGCCTGTCTGTGTCTGTCTTCCTCTGTGTCTTGACTTTCCACTCCTGCTCCTGAGTACGCCTTTGATCAGAATGCCCAGGAGAGTATATGAATTCAAAGGACCCTCATCTCCCAGGGATGATGAGGATGAGACCCTCCCGGGCCAGCTGAGTCCTGGGTGCTAAGGGTGGGCAGCAGCAGCAGCAGAGTGGAAGTCTGGGGGGCCCCGGACAGGAGAAGGAGCACTGCACGTTTCTTTGGGTTACTTTAGGTACCCCAGGGGCACCCCTGTGAGGTCAGCTCCACTCCAGATGGGCTTCTGAATCCCGGTCAGGCTTTTCTTCTCTCCTTCCTTGTGAGGGGGCTCCTGGGCTGGGTGGTGGCTACCAAGGGCCCTTTGCAGGTTGCACCTGGACCTGGTCTGGAGGTAGGCCAAAGGTGGGGAGGAGGAGATGATATCAGAGGAGCCTCAGCCTCCCCCCCACCACCCACATCTTCCTCCTCCCCATTCCTGTTCTGGGGGAAGCTGGGGGAGTGGAGGGGATGGGTAGAGGCAGGGTTGTTTGTGTTTCTCCTAAGCCAGGAAGTAGTGGAGATGAGTCAAGGATGAATGGAGAGCTCCAGGCAGTGTGTCCTGCCCCACCCTGACTCACCTGTCCCCCAAATCTCCTTATGTCCTCACTTAAAGGTTGGGGACCTGCCTCATCCTGGGTGCGGGGAGAGGGGGCAGATCTTGGGCGCCTTAGGCAAGCTAACAGTGCTGGCCCAGTATCTGGAGCACAGGCAGGGGACAGAACGGCAGGTCCTCCCAGGTCCCTCCCAGGTCTCAGCCCAGCCTAAAGGGTCTTGGTTCCTGGGGAGGAGGGGCTTGCGATGCCTCCACCTGCTGGTGGCCATCCCCATCTCCTGGATGCCATGTAGTGCCTATGGGCAATAAAACATGGGTAAGACCCTGGCCTTGCCTGGGATGGCTGGGCATCTTCAGACCACTGGGTGGATAAGACAGGTGCACAGTCATTGGTGCGGAGGCCCCAGCACAGGGCTGAGAGGGAGCCCTTCAATCTGAGTGTGGAAAATCCAGGAAGGCTTCTCAGGCTTGAGGCGTTGAGGCCTCAAGAAAGTTGGGGAGAGGGAGGGGTCTAAGGAAGGCACACAAGGTTTGGGGGCCGCTGGGGCGCGGGCCCCAGGCTTGCCTTCTCCCTCCCACTGCAGCTGAGCCCGCCTCCTGCCCTCCTGGTTCCTGTCCTTCCCCACCTCCTTCTCTCCTTCTGTGCATCACTCAGCACTTGAGCAGGCGTTGCCACAACAGGCTCTGGCAACAAAGCCCTGGGAAAACCTGGGGCAGAGCCCAGAGGAGTGAGTGCCCCACGCTGGGAAGTGCAAGGGTGACACTGAGCCCGGCTGTGTGGGTCAGGGAGTCGGTCGCTGCTGCCTGGCCTGTGGTGAGGGGACCCTCACAGCTCTTCCCCTGGGCAACCTGGGGTAAGGAAGAGCACTGGACTGGGAGTCCAAACGCTGAGTTCTGCTCCCTGTCTCACCTGTGATGAGGCAGGAATGCTTCTTTCTCAGGACTCAGAGTCCCTTTTTGTAACAGGGGCTCATTCTGCCCTTCGCCAGAGGCTCCAGGGAACCCCAGTTAGGGGGGATCAAGGAGGGGCCGGATAAACTCTGAGGGGCACCCGACTGAAGGGTGAAGGAGGTCTGGGTCCCCTTGGCTCCTATCCCCAGGACCAGGGCACAAGAACAGCTGTTCCTCTTCTTCCTCAGAGGTCATGGAGCTGGGTCTGTCTCCGCTCCATCTCAGCAGCTCTCCAGAAGACCTGTACCTGGCCTCTGGGACACCTCCTGGGACTCCCCCGCCTCTCGATGCCCCTCTGTCTGGGGAGGTGAAGAGGTCCCAGCCTCTGCCCATTCCAACCAGCAGGTAAAATGGGGCGTCCGCCGACGGAGGGAGGCTGGGGGGAGCGGTCAGCACTGGAGTAATGCACAGAAGCTTACCGTCAACTCCTCCCCTCCATCTCCCGCCCCAGGAAACTTCTTCGAGAGGAGGAGCTGCAGTCAACCTCTCTGCCCTCCATCCCCAACCCCTTTCCTGAGCTCTGCAGTCCTTCTTCACAGAGCCCCATTCTTGGGGGGTCCTCCAGTGCAAGGGGGCTGCTCCCTCGAGACACGAGCTGCCCCCATGTGAGTTGCCCTGGGAAAGAGAAGGCAGGGAGCATGGGGTGCTAGGGGATGGGGCAGATACAGAGCCGCCTTGGCTGGGTGGAGGGGATTTGGTCAAGGATCCCAGAGGGTAGAGCAGAGGGGGATGGGAGAGAACCACCCTTTGCCCTTCCCTGCGTCACCTGCCATTCCTGGCGTGCAGGTCATAAAGGTGTACAGCGAAGACGGGACCTGCCGCTCGGTGGAGGTGGCGACAGGTGCCACGGCTCGCTATGTGTGCGAGATGCTGGTGCAGCGATCTCACGCCCTGAGTGACGAGAACTGGGGGCTGGTGGAGTGCCACCCCTACCTAGCACTGGGTAAGTTGGGGCGCAGGGGGCTGCCTGGCCTGGGAGGCACTGCTTCACACTTGACTGGCCTCCACTGACCCCTGCTTTTTGCCCTTGACCCCAGAGCGGGCCTTGGAGGACCATGAGTCAGTGGCGGAAGTGCAGGCTGCCTGGCCCATTGGTGGAGACAGCCGCATCGTCTTCCGGAAGAACTTTGCCAAATACGAGCTGTTCAAGAGCACTCCAGTGAGTGTGTGTAAGAGGGGGGTCTGGGCCCAGAAACCTCAACCCCGACCCGGATCCTCAGTCCCTGACTCCTGCCTCCTTTTGCCCCCAGCACTCCCTATTCCCAGAAAAGATGGTCTCTAGCTGTCTGGATGCACACACGGGCATGTCCCATGAGGACGTCATCCAGGTGAGGGCCGACTCCCATTTCATAGCCTTGACTCCCCAGGATCGCCCAGGGCTTCTTGGCCCTGAAGCTCGTGCCGTCCCTCTATGGGGTGGAAAGCCCAGCACCGCCCTAAGCATCAGTTTCTTCCTCTGTTACATGACAGTAAATGTAAACCCCTGCCACCAAGGCAGGTGCTAGGAAGGCGCGTGTGTGTGTGTGTGTGGCCACCTCTAGGCTCTCACCTTGCTCTCCTGTCCTCAGAACTTCCTGAATGCAGGCAGCTTCCCAGAGATCCAGGGCTTCCTGCAGCTCCGGGGGTCAGGGCGCAAGCTTTGGAAACGGTTTTTTTGCTTCCTGCGCCGCTCTGGCCTGTATTACTCCACCAAGGGCACTTCCAAGGTGAGGTCTTAAAGGTGACAGCCCCGGCCCCTGGGAGACCCCATCCCTGGTGCTTCTGGGAGCTGCCCCTTCTCTGTGGGAACTCCTAGACCTTTCACCCTCCAGGCCCTGAGACCCTCAGCTACCTCTCTTCCCCTCCCAGCTCACCTGCCCCAGAAGGTAGCAGTGGGAGAGGCAGGCGAACTGAGTTCAAGTCCTGGCTCTGCTTCTATGTGCTGTGTGACCTGGGGCACTTCTCTGCTCCTCTCTGGGCCTGGACTCTCCCCAGCTGGTTGAGAGGGGATGGTGAGAGGGGCATAGGGTCTGCCTGTACGAAGTCTTGCTCACTCGTGCTGCGCAGGATCCGAGGCACCTGCAGTACGTAGCAGATGTGAACGAGTCCAATGTGTACGTGGTGACCCAGGGGCGCAAGCTCTACGGGATGCCCACAGACTTCGGCTTCTGTATCAAGGTGAGGATCCTACGTGGGGCTTCTGAGCTGCTTCTGGGACCCCCAGCCTCCTCTCCTTGCACCCTGCCCTGCCCCACGGAGACGGGAGACAGCATCTGGTTCTAAAGGCAGATGTGGGACCAGGCAGTTTCCTCTCCCCGCAGCCAAACAAGCTTCGAAATGGCCACAAGGGGCTTCGCCTCTTCTGCACTGAGGATGAGCAGAGCCGCTCCTGCTGGTTAGCCGCCTTCCGCCTCTTCAAGGTGAGGTCCTGGCACTAGCTGGGGGGCTGACCCAGCTCTCGGGATCCCTGGCGTGAGGAGGAGTTATAGTTCTGCCCCCAGGAAGTCTCTGGAAAGAGAGGGCATCATCATAGCCCTGCTGTCTCAGAATCCTTGGTCTAAGACTGGAGTTGCAGCTCTGGCTTCAGGAAGCCCCTCAGCCAGAGGCAGGGATGTTGTCTGATTCTTGGGGAGTCCTGGTCTGGACGGGGCACCACAGCGGAGCCCCCAGCATCTGTGTGACCTCTGGCCTCT
Source organism: Bubalus bubalis (assembly GCF_019923935.1). Taxonomy (NCBI): domain Eukaryota; kingdom Metazoa; phylum Chordata; class Mammalia; order Artiodactyla; family Bovidae; genus Bubalus; species Bubalus bubalis. Next base: position 22,967,092 of record NC_059159.1, on the reverse strand, counting down.
TTCTCTCTCCACCTCGCAGTTTGGGGTACAGCTGTATAAGAATTACCAGCACACACTGTGCCGCCACCTGTGCCCCCCCTGTGGGGGTTCCCCACCTTCGGTGAGTGTTCATAGGGTGTTGTGGGAGGGGGAGGGGAGGCACCCAGGCCCCATGCCAGGGATACTGAGGTCCCATCTGACCCCTCTCCCGTCCTGTCCAACCTGCAGAGGAGTGTCTCAGACAACACCCTGGTGGCCATGGACTTCTCCGGCCATGCCGGGCGTGTCATTGAGAACCCCCGGGAAGCTCTGAGCGCCACCCTGGAGGAGGCCCAGGCCTGGCGGGTGAGGGGGCTACACTCAGCTGCGTGTCTGTACTGCTCTCCATCTGGGCTTCCATGGAGCGGGAAGAGGAGAGCGAGGGGCGAGGGGAGGCACCCAGCTGCAGAAAGAGGCTCTATATTCTTGAGGGGCTGGTAATGCTCCAGCCGTGCCCTGATCCCCCATGTCCCCCACTGTTCTGCAGAAAAAAACGAACCACCGTCTCAGCCTGCCCACCCCCAGCTCGGGCACGAGCCTCAGTGCAGGTGGGTAAGGGCCCGGTGTCCTCAAGGGCAGGGGCTGGTATGGCTTCTCTGAGCATTCCTGTTGCGGGTGGTGAGAAGGACGGTCCCCGCCCCGGAGTGACCATCCATCTGCCTCCTTTCACCCCAGCCATCCACCGCACACAACCCTGGTTCCATGGACGCATTTCTCGCGAGGAGAGCCAGCGGCTCATCGGGCAGCAGGGCCTGGTTGATGGGTAAGGGACTGGGTTGGGCAGGGCAGCAGACCAGGGAGGAAACAGATCTGGGTCTAGGTGGTGGCCTCGTGTCCTCCGGTCACGTTGCCTTGTCTCCTGGCAGCCTGTTCCTGGTCCGAGAGAGTCAGCGGAACCCACAGGGCTTTGTGCTTTCTCTGTGCCACGTGCAGAAAGTCAAACATTACCTTATCCTGCCGGTGAGTATCCCTGCTTCCTGCCGCAGAAACGCCCAGCAGCCCATCCTCCCCACCCTGCCCCCAGGGTGCCTGGGGTCTCCCCTCTTTCCTTGCTGCTGCACAAGCAATGGGGACCTCAGCCTTGGCCCAGGAGGGCGCTCCTCCAGGCCCTCACCCCTCCCTGACTTCCCACCCGCTGTGGCCACACCCCAGAGCGAGGAGGAGGGGCGCCTGTACTTCAGCATGGACGACGGCCAGACTCGCTTCACCGACCTGCTGCAGCTCGTGGAGTTCCACCAGCTGAACCGCGGCATCCTGCCCTGCCTGCTGCGCTACTGCTGCACCCGCGTGGCCCTCTGACCACTGCATGGGCCGGTCACATCTCGGCCCACCCCAGGCTGCCCCCCTCCTCCGGAGCGGCCCGCCCCGGAGTGGGCTCAGAGTGGGCAGAAGGTGAGGCCAGGATCATCATGAATGGCTGGGAGCTCCCCTACTCCAGTTTTCTCCTCTGCTCCTTGCCTCCTTCAAGCAGAAGGTGCTCCCCACCCAGTCCACCCTCAACTTTTCCTTCAGGGAAGGCACTTGTGTGGCCCTCTCCCCTTCACGGAGCTCCTGGGTGCTGCTCTGGGACAGGACACTATGGGAGAAATGGAGGCAGCCCAGGTGGTCTTTACACCCACATTTTGTACAGACTGAGAGGCCAGTTGATCTCTGTTTTATACTAGTGACAATAAAGATTATTTTTTGGTACACCTGTGAGTTCTGTCTGGCAAGGCCCAGCTAGCTGGGGCTGGGGGGTGATCAGGAGAGGTGAAAGTGGAAGTTGCTAGTCGTGTTTGACTCTTTGCGACCCCATGGACTATACAGTCCATGGAATTCTCCAGGCCAGAATACTGGAGTGGGTAGCCTTTCCCTTGTCCAGGGGATCTTCCCAACCCAGGGATCGAACCCAACTCTCCCGCTTTGCAGGAGGATTCTTTACCAGCTGAGCCAGAAGGGAAGCCCAAGAATAAGCCTATCGCTTCTCCAGCGGATATTCCTGACCCAGGGACTGAACTGGGATCTCCTGCTTTGCAGGCGGATGCTTTACCAACTGAGTTATCAGGGAAGCCCACCAGGAGAGATGGGCACCAGTCAAAGTCTTGAAAATGTGTCAGATGGATCCAGGCCATATGAAGCCAAACCTGGATGTTTCTTTCTTTCTTTAAAAAATTTATTTGGCTGCACCAGGTCTTAGTTGCTGCATGTGACCGCTTTAGTTATAATATGTGGGATCTAGTTCCCTGACCAGGGATCGAACCTGGGCCCCCTACATTAGCCACTGGACCACTAGGGAAGTCCCCAAGCCTGATGTTTCTTGAGGAGCTCTTGGTCATCAGAGAGTCTCGGTACCCAGTAGAGTCTCGGTACCACCTACTGGCTCATAGTAGGTGCCCAAGGATGGCTTGTTAAATGAATGAACAAACAGGGGACTATCATCCAGGTGAGGCTTCCTGATGGGACCTAAAGCCACGGAGGTCACTCTAACAGGGGCTGGGAGCCGGAGATGGGTCAGACAGCATCCGTGTCCTCGGCAAGTCCTGGGCTACCTGGTAGGGTAATGAGTCCTGACAAACACACAGTCCATCACCACCAAGTCACATAATGGCTCCATTGCCTTACCTCCAGTGGGTCCCTGTGTTCAACTCCTCCCTCTGCAACCGAAGATCTGCTTTCTGTCCTTATAGTTGGTTCCACTGTTCTCTGTACTGTTTGTTGTTCTGTTTTCTCCAGAAAGCCATGGTGGAATCCCACAGCACTCAGCCCCGAGTCTGGCTTCCTCTCCAATCTGTCCTTCAACATCCAGAGTGGTATTTCCAAATAGCACTCTGCTTGCTCCCTGCCCCTCCCCACACCATGCCTCCACTTCAGCCCAGATAGACCCTGCAGGGTCTGGCCTCTGCCCATGCCAGTCTATCTTTTTGTCTAAGAGCTTTATAGTTTCAGCTCCTACATGATGGGAAAACTTTATAAGAAAGGTATCAGATTGGCAACCCCTGAAATGCTGCTCAATCTTCAGATCACAAAGAGAGAGAACCTCCCTCCAGACACATGAAACTCACTGAGGCATTATTTTTGCCAAGAAATCAAGCTCCCTGCATCCAATGACGAGTTTTATAAAAAATCAGAGGAACATGTGAAATGACACATGGGGATACGATGACCAAAATCCAGACTGGGAAACTACAGAACAGATAACCCGGTTTCTTCAACAACAAAAAATTACAAGAAAAGAAAAGATGGGAAATCTCTAGGTTTCAAGAAATTTAGACACTTATCAAGCAGATGTAATGTGTTGACCTATTTGATTCAAATCCAAACTAGTGAACTATAAGAAGCATTTATGAGCAATTGGGGAAACTTTGAACTCTGATGAGATATTTGATAATATTAAGGAATTATGGTTAACTTTTTAAAGAGTGATAGTGGTATTGTGGTTATGGGTTTTTTTTTTAAGTCTTTACGTTTAAGAGATTCATTCTGAAGTACTTATGAGTGAAACGATGTCTCAGCTTTTTTAAAAAGTTTTAAAAAATGTCTTATTTATTTTTAGTTTTGGCTGCACTGGGTCTTCATCGCTGTGCACGGGCTTTCCCTAGTTGCAGAGAGTGGGGGCTGCTCTAGTTTGGCGCGTGGACTTCTACTGTGATGGCTTCTCTGCTTGCAGAGCACAGGCTCCAGGGTTCGTGGGCTTCAGTAGTTATGGCGCCCAGGCTCAATTACCCCATGGCAGGTAGGACCTTTCTGAACCAGGGGTCAAACTCGAGACTCCTGCATTGGCAGGCAGATTCTTAAACATTGGACTACCAAGGAGGTCCTCAGCTTTGTTTTGGGGGGCTTAAAAAATTATTTCTCATGATTTTCTGGCTTAACTGGATAGTTCTGCTTTGTATGATCTTGACTGGACCACTGGAAAAGACTGGGAGACCCAAAACAGTCTCATTTACTATGGCTGGTAGTTGGTACTCATGCTGCTTAGAAATGCAGCTGAGGCTTTTCACCAAAGGTCTTTGATGCTCCTTCATTTGAATCTTGGAGAAGGCAATGGCACCCCACTCCAATACTCCTGCCTGGAAAATCCCACGGACAGAGGAGCCTGGTAGGCTGCAGTCCATGGGGTCGCAAAGAGTCAGACATGACTGAGCGACTTCACTTTCACTTTTCACTTTCATGCATTGGAGAAGGAAATGGCAACCCACTCCAGTGTTCTTGCCTAGAGAATCCCAGGGACGGGGAAGCCTGGTGGGCTGCCATCTATGGGGTCGCACAGTCAGACACGACTAAAGTGACTTAGCAGCAGCAGCAGCAGCATTTGAATCTCCTCCTAGGGTCTTTGAGCTCCTCATATTATAGCTTTCGGATTCTAAGAAAGTGCATTCTACTAGTGTTGGAGGGTCTCCTGTGGAGGTGTGGGTCGGCACTGGCAGCAGCAATCCTGGAAGGGACCCCTTGGCCTAAGTCCTCTTCTCAACTTTGTTTTTAAAATAACCTAGAGGTTAGGGGAGAGAGTGTGAGCATAGTCATGACTATGCGTTGACACTGTTTGAAGCTGGGTAATCGGTACTTGGTGATGGGCTTCCCTCAGCTCAGTTGGTAAAGAATCCACCTGCAATGCAGGAGACCCCGGTTCAATTTCTGGGTTGGGAAGATCCACTGGAGAAGGGATAGGCTACCCACTCCAGTATTCTTGGGCTTCCCTTGTGGCTCAGCTGGTAAAGAATCCGCCTGCAATGTGGAAGACCCCAGTTCGATTCCTGGGTTGGGAAGATCCCCTGGAGAAAGCAAAGGCTACCTACTCCAGTAGCCTGGCATGGAGAATTCCATGGACTGTATAGTCCATGGGGTCGCTTCCCTGGTGGCTTAGAGGGTAAAGTGTCTGCCTGCAATGCGGTAGACCCGGGTTTGATCCCTGGGTCAGGAAGAACCCCTGGAGAAGGAAATAGCAAGTACTCTAGTACTCTTGCCTGGAAAATCCCATGGACAGAGAAGCCTGTTAGGCTACAGTCCATGGGGTCGAAAAGAGTCAGACATGACTGAGCATACGTGTGATTCGGTACATGAATGAATTGGTACAATGAATCAGTACATGCGATTCATTCTTTAATTTTGTATAAGCTTTGTCTTTTCAATTGGTTGGGCACGATGTGGTATCCCATTTTGCAGGTGAGGAAACGGACTCCTCAGAATGGCCCCAAATCACAGTGGGAGAGCCAGGTCCTGGCTGTTCCAAGCTGGCCTGACTGCCAGGTGGAATTCCTAAACCACCGGTAGGGGATCCTCCCCTGGAGAGCCCCTCCTTCTCTGCAGCCCTCCTGCTGGCAAGTGGTATTTTCCTAGGGGGACTTTGAGAAGGACCAGCCACCACAGCCAGCCATCAGACCGGACTTGGCAAGCCCAGCGGCCACTTGTGACTGAAGCACCCCAACCTCGGCTAATCCTGAGGAGAGGAGAGGCCGGGGAGTCAGGCCTTTCGGACAGAGATGGGCAGACAGGTTTCATCCATCTATGCTCAGCCTGGAACCTGCTGGGGATTTACCCTGAAGAAAGTACTGCAAGTCCAGAAATGAGAGGGGTGAAGATTTTGTTTCTTTTTAGCAAGATTTGAGGAGCCAGGGACCAGTGCAACCTGCCACCTGCCATGGTTCCCAGAACCATCTCATCAGTGGCTGCTCCTTGGGCTCGAGCTGGCTGGTACTGGCTTATGTGCTGGCCATGGATGCCCAGCACCAACTTCCAAAGTATGGGTGCAAGGGGTCCAGGCTGGGATGAGAGTTAAAGGGTTAGAATGAGTCACTTTTTTTTTTTAATTTATTTATTTGGCTGGGTTGGGTCTTGGTTGCAGCACGCAAGATCTTTCCTTGTGGTGCATGGACTTTCCAGTTGTGGTGTGCAGGCTTAGTTGCTTCACAGCACGTGGGATCTTAGTTCCCCAACCAGGGATCAAACCTGTGTCCCCTCCATTGCAAGGTGGATCCTTAACCCCTGGACCACCAGAGAAGTCCCCAAGTCACCTCTTAAGCATGTCCAGGTATTTAGGCTGCATAAAGATAGGACACAGTGACCTCTCATCGCCTGAGGCACAGGGCAGGAGACCAAGCCTTTCTATGTCAATCAGCTAATTGGAATATGTGAGGTAGATATCATTCCCATTTTACAAATGGGAAACTGAGGTTCAAGGAGAGTCCCCCCGCCCCCAGAGGTCATAGATACAATTAGGGACAGAGGTCAGGCTCAGCCCATCTCATGAGTGGTGAACACAGTCCTTCCCTGCCTTGTCCTTTGTTCTCTGTCCCTATTCTTCTCAGTACTGGCCACTCTGACGGACCTGGGCTGCTGGGGGCCTTTAGAGGTAGCTGGCTCAGCCTTGAGCTGGATACTGGAAATCAGCAGCTGGACGTCCTTGGTGACTGGCTGAGATCGCTGGCTTCCTGGAAGAGAGCCAGCAATTGACAGTGTGGGGGACGAGGGACCCTCAGCTCACAGAGGGACTCGGGGCAAGATTCCCCAGCTCCAAGGATGCAGCATGACCTGCAGAGGCCAGACAGCAGAAGGGACTGCCAAGGAGGGCTGCCGTGCCGGATAGCGGAGGCCTGTGGTTATAAGGAAATCTGGGCTGGTGGAAGAAGGTGGAGGAAGTACAGGCTAGAGCCTCAGATAATGTCTTTTCAATATTAAGTTATTGGTTTGATTATCTTTAAAAACATGCTTATTAAAGAACATTTCAGAAATCAGAAAAAAGCTTTGGGAAAGGAAAGGAAATTCCCCATATTTCCCCCTGCTGAAGAGGACGCAGGCACTGAGAGAGGGTGATGTGGGGCCTATGCAGGGGGCTGGCCCTGAAAGGCCTGCTGCACATCATGGACGCATCATAGACACCAGCTCCTGGGGCTAGTGTGGCTGCTGTGAGCTGGGCACCAAGGTCTAGAGCTGTCCTGGCTACACCTGGACCTGTGGGAGGGTGTGGCCACAGGGTGGGCCTCCCTGCCTGCTCACGTATGGAGGTCAGAGAGGGCTGGTGCCAACTTTCTGGACTCTGGGAACAGATGTCCAGGATTCTAGGGGAGCCCACCTCTCTTAGGATGTTCTGGGAGGGTCGTCCAGACAGACAAAGCTCTGGCCAGTTCATTCTCTCCCTGCTCCCCAGACACCCTGGTCAATGAAATGTAGGCAGCCTCCAAGTTCATGGGTGGAGGACCTCCCTGTGCAGGCCTAAGGGGTCAGCTTCGACTCAGTGGCCCTGCCTGGCTCCTTCCTCTTGCTCCAGTGTCAGGCACATTGAGGAGGGAGGGAGGGAGGAAAAGAGACAGGCCGGGGAGTCCAAGGCCACTGGGAAGGATCCTTTCTTCTGAACCAGCTACATGAGCACTTTTCTAACAAGTGTCTGGGAGTCCAAGGGTTCCAGTAGGGGTTTTAGGGCAGGCTGGGGAGCTTTGGGGGGAGCACTGTCTTTCTATCTGGGAGTTTGACGTCATGGTGTATTTAGAAAAAGTTTTCAAGACTGAACCATTGATCTGGTCTGGCAGGCAGAAAAGATGACCCAGAGGTCAGGGATTGGTCCAACTTGCCCAGCAGTGGGGTGGGGTAAGGGGTGGGATGAGGGGTCAGTGGGAGAACCTCAGCTTTGGGGCTGGGGTATGAGGTGTGCAGTAGTCTCTTCCCACAGAGCTTCCAGCTGGGGTGGGGAGTTGGTGGGGGGAGAAGGAGGAACTGGATCTTAGGGAAGTTGGGTGTTGAAGACTGGAATCTAGGGCCTCAGGGGAGTGGGTGATCCTGGGGGCTGAGGCTGGCCCCCAGGGGTCCCCCATGATCTTTATACAGAAAGGGGTGTTGGGAAGTGGGGGTACCACTTGGGCTGAGAAGTGTTGTGCTGTACCAGGCCCTAATGAGGCCTGAAATTCAACTGCATATGGGTTGAGCTGTGATGGCCTCTAGCGTCCTCTTACAAGCCCAGGTCTGTCCCACTGAAGGGGCCAGTTTTTCTTTGCTGGGCACCCGGAGGGCCGTTTATCAAAAACTGTGTTTTCATGGTAAGCAGTTTGTTTTTACTTGGATTGGGTTTACCGCGAGGTGGTTTGGGGGAGACTGAGGAAGAGTGGGAGGTCAATGCTACTCCTTCCATCCCATGGATCCCTCTAGGGTCCCTGCAGTGGAGCTGGGCCCTGTGACCTTTGAGTTTGAGGGGAAGCTGTAGGCAGGAACAGAATGGGCCACCTGCACCCCACAAACCTGCAGCCAATGGGCATGTTCCTCTGCATCTAGTGCCCAGCTGGTGCCCTGAGTTAGATCCACAGCAGAGTAGACGTGGGCATTCCTATCTCAAGTTTTCCAAAAGATTCCAGCGTCTCTCTTCTCTCCCAGCCTTGGCCCACCTACAGCCCTCTTACACGGATCAGATCAGTCCCATACAGGTTCCCACCTTTTGGTTACCTTCTCCCAAGCTGGTCTGTCCCAAACATCCAAGGGATGAGCTAGGGGTGGGAAGGGGCGGCTGGGTGAGTAGGAGTCATCCGGGGACCCATCCAGCAGTAGCTCTGGCTCCGCAACACGTGATCTGCACCTACCGCCCGCCCTTCCTTCTCCCCTCTCCCCTGCCTCCTCTGGATCTCTGGCGCCTGACGGGCCGAACCCTCGCGGTTTCGGAGAACTCCAGAGAGCCACCTCCGCCTCTGCGGCGGAAAGGCCGGCCCGCCTTGCCAGGGGGCGCGCTGGGTTGGGGAGGGCTGACTTTCAGCTCACCGGGCCCCGCCGAAGCCATCGAAGATGCGCCTTTTATCCCGGGTCCAGCAGCAGGAGGCTCGCGCGGCGCCCCAGCAATGAACCCATCCGTCGCGGAGCAAGGGGATTATTAATTTGCTCTTCATGGAGAGTCGGTGGGCTGGGTGAAGGCCTTGAGAGATCGGGTGGGTGGAGGGAGGTCTGAACACCGCATCCAAGCACCACGGGGCCTCTAGGGGCGAAGGCCAGGCAGGACCCCGCGGGCGCGGCAGGCTCGGATCTGCCGGGTCCTCCCGACGGCTCCGAGCCGGCTCAGCCGCGCGGCTGCAGTGACACCCAGTGGCGGTGGCGGGAAGTGCAGGCGCCTGTCCTTCGGCTGCAGTTGTTAAGGTCCGCGCCTCTCGAGGTTCCCACTCGTGGTTACGAGCGGGCACCCCCAGGAGAGAAGGCCTCGCTTTGCAGACTGCCCCACGGGGCACTTCCCTTTCCCCTCCCCCAGTTTCCTCCCCTGCAGTCGCCGAGCACTGGGAGATCCTGCAAGGCTGCAGTGCCCGGAAGGGCGGGGCGGGGCGCAGCGGCGGCGCTGGGCTGTGACCCTGAGCAGTTTCACTTCTGGATCCTGCTTGGGGTGTGATGGGAGAGTACCTGGGCTGGGGGAGGAGGCGGGGGACACACGGGTCGCCGAGGTCCAGCGCTCAGGACCCCGAGTAAAGGATGGGTTTTTACTTCTGGGGTGTCACGCGACCCACGCCTTCCTCCATTTTCCACCCCGCCCCACGGGTTCCACTCCGCTGTCCCCGGAGCTACGGCTCCTCCCCAGCAGCCGCCGCCTCCGCGGGGGCTGCCGACCCCCGGAGAGGCCCCGAGCGGCGTGGGCGGCAGGAGGAGCGAGCTGTGAAGCCGCAGGCAGGGGGTTAGGCTGCGGGCGGCTGAGACGCCGAGCTGTTTCTCAGAAGTGCAGTTGCCCCTCCCCTCACACCCCCCTCAGCTCCCACCTCGCACCGCACCCCTTCTCCCTGCCCCCACCCCGGCCTTCGCTGTCCTCTCCCAGGAAACACCAACCCGGGAATCTGGTGTCTGGGTCCACGAAGATTTAAGAGAAGGTCCTGAGAGAGGACGGCGCGGGCAGGGCCGAGGTTCAGACCCAACCTCTCTGCTCATATTCCGAGCCTCCCACCATGCCACTGCCCTGTCCCCACCACACCCCCAGCTTGTGGGCCAGGGTTGGAATTTTATAGAACGGGTTCCTGTGACCACTTGGGAAAATCTTAGGCCTCCAGTCTCCTGGCTCCAGCGCCCCACCTCCCTCCCAGTGCCTGAGTTTTGGGGGAGAGACGGAAGAGCGGACAAAACCCTCTTTCTCTCCTATTCTTGTTTCTGCTCAATGGGAAGGCCCTGGCTAGAGCAGTGGGGTTGAGGCCAGGCTGAGTCTGTTGGAAAGAACTTCAGAAACCCCTGACTCCGGGCGGGGTAGGGTCGGGGTGGAATCTAGGTGCAGAGAGAGAAACCCAAGTGCCCAGGGTGACCCAGAGAGCGGCAGGGCTGAGGTTGGAACCCAGGAGTCTGGACACTCAGCCGGAGTCAGTGAGGCCGGCATTTGTTTTTTGGAGACTTCAGGTCTCTGCTGGATTCAGTGACTCGGCCTGCTTTCTCCCGCTTTCCCCCATCGTGGGCGCACACACTGTGTTAGGAGAGGGAGGTGGAGGTGCTGAGGATGTGATTCCAGTGGGGGTGGCATGGGGATGGAACCCCTGGAAGGATGAGCCTGGGGGAGGAGGCAGCATCTGCCCCCCTACTTCCCATCCACCAGCCGCCCCCAGGGCTGTGGTTTATTTGACTAGGCAGCCCTTCTGGGCCCGGGGGTGGGGGGCACTGGGGGGTTGAGGGGAAAGGCGAGGTGATGGGAAAAGGCTGCTCTGGGGCTCCCTGCCCCCTTAGTCCTGGGGAAGGGGGATGCTTGACATCACCCGCAGGCCCTCTAACCCCATTCTTTCCACTGCAGGCTCTTTCCTTGGGTATGTTCAGTTATTCTGGGGGAAGGTCTGTTATTTGGGGGGAAGGGAGGCAGCTGCCTACTTCACAGGTCAAGACAGAGTTAAAAACAAAACCGCAGCAAATTCAACACCCCGTGTCCTTCAGGGACTTTCCATGACACCTTCCTTCCCCCTCTCCCCTCAAGCCAGGGAGTACCTCCCCAGAGGGCCTCCCCACCCCAGGTGCAGTGGCTTTTGGCTTTTATGCAAACAACCGTCTGACTGGGAATGCTCTGCAGCCTGACCTTGTGTGTCCTGCCGCAGGAGCTCCTCTGCCAGCCCTCAGCCGGCCTGGCCTTCCCAGGACTCTCACCCTTCGCCCCCAACTCTCCCTCAGACTCTGGATTCCAGGGGATGGGAGGGAGGCCAGGAGGCCAGGTCCTCGGCCCTCTGCCTGCCCTGGGGTGACAGTTGCCTGCAGGTGGAGGTTTGCACCGCAGCAGCCGGCAGCCAGGGTGAATGGCCTGGTTGTGTGGAGAGATGGGGGAGGGGGAGGGTGCAGGTGTGGGGTGGCCTCCAAGGCCAGGCCCACCCCACCGCCTCTAAAGCATCCACTCAGTTCCTAAGAATTAGTAAAGGGAGCTATCCGCAGGCTGGAAGAAAGTCCATTCAGCCCCAACCCCAGCACCAGTCAGCTGCCCAGCTGGCTCCTCAGCCAAAGGGGAGTCTCCCTGCCTCCCTCTCCTCCTTTTCTCTCTGAGCTGCTTCGGCTTTGGGAAGGGAGTGAGGATGGGGAAGGCCACAGACCATCCTCTCCAAGGCTACCGAGTGGCCATTTTTAAATGTATTCAATGCTCCCAAACACGGGGAGGCTGCAAAGCTGTTCTTCCCTCCCTGGCCTTAGTGTTGAGATTGGAAAACCAGCTGGAGAGCCTCAGGACAGTCTGGTGATGCTGAAGGGAGGGAGATGGTGCTGAACACAGAGCCATGAAAGCTGCCACCAACCTGGCCCCAAGTTAGCTAGTTCTGACCTTCAGCAGCGTCTTCCTCCCACCTCTTCCCCAGAGGAAGGGAACAGTGCTCTGGGTGAGGCTGAGCAGAAGGCCAGACCAGCTCTCAGACTCTTTTCTGAGACAGAATAGAGGATATCAAGACAGGAAGAGAGCCACATGATCCTGGCACCATTCTCCTAGGAGTTAGCCCCACCGGCACCCAGCTTGGGCCTCCAAGTATCTACAGACTACATCTCAATGTGGTGGCTGAGTTCAACTGCAAGTTGAGTTTCCCAAAGTGGATGTGTCTGAGACCCCAGAGATGGAAAAATCAGGAGTTGCCTATCCTTTAGGAAGGATCCCTGCTGGGAAGGGAGGGCGGGGTTGTGTCTTGGAACTGGGAGACACCATGCCCAGTGTGTCTGTTTGCCATGTCCAGGCCCCCAACCTCCTCAGATCCCCTTAGTGAACTAAGGGCCAGTGGACCCAGAGTCCCACCATGGGCACACGGGGCCAGCGGCAGGACACCAGCGGCAGGTTGAGCAAGACATCAGGCAAGATGTTTTAGTTCAAAGATAATTCTGCTTATCTAAGTATCTGAACTTTAAGAAAGAGCCAGAGGGGCTAAATTAAGAAAATATACCTAGGGGCAGAAGGAATTCCATTTTCCGACAACAGCAACAACAAGTGACAGGCATGCTCGAGGATTAAACACACCAGTATTTTTTATTTCATTTTTCAATGTAAAAATCAAACATAAGAAAGAAACTTTGAAAACTATCAGCAGGGTTGTTTTCAATGCGGGAATGCACTCATTAGGGTTCTGGCAAGGTGAGCATTGCTACATTTCAGAAGCTGAACCTGTACAGTCTTTACAGAGGAGTAGGGCGCTACAGTGCTCCAAGGGGTCAGACTCCAGGTCAAGAGGGAAGGTCACTGCTGGGCAGGGAGGGCATTTCTGAGAAACCCAGACGAGAGTGCTGTGAGCACAGGCTGTGTCAAAACTGCTCGGCAAGGTCTCCCTCCCTCACTCCTGGTGGGAAGGCAACCCTGAGCCCCAAACCACGTTCCCTTCTCCGCCCCCTCCCCCACCCCGTCATTCTGCAGACAAGGGTCATCCACAGACCACACGTGTGGTGGCTTTGGCAGCAAGAAATTAAAAATAAGCTACGGTTTTTCCAGTAGCCAAAATGATCCCTCACCAAAGCTTACAGACTGAGAACTTGAGCATGCAAAACCACAGTCTGGGTAAAGGGATGTCTGCTTTTCAAATGACCTGCTAATTCTTTGCAACCCACAGTAATTTGGTTTCTGTGAACCCACAGAAGCAGGCCCACTGAAAAGGGCCTTGTCTGCTAACCTGGAAAAGTCCTTGTGTAAATGAGTCACTGGCAATGGGATCAGTCATTTTTAAGGCTGCCCCATTTTCCTAACATGTCAAAAGGTCTATTCTCAGTCTTCTTAGGAGAGGAAGAAGCAAAGCTGCCCCCACATACAGAAAATGAAGTAGGCCCCACAGATGTGTGACTTGGGCTTGGGAGAAGGTGGGTGACATCATGGGACTGCTCTTGGGCTTTCTAGAGTGGGATTGATGGAAAGATGGATGGTGAGGACCACTTGAGGGAACTAAATCGCTGGGAGAATTAATGGTGGAGGGCTCATAAGATGGTGAGGGAGCAAAGCCAGTCTACTTATCTGACAGCAAAATCATGAAGTTTCTGTACCGTGTGGTTCATACCCATTGGTTCTAAGGTTCAGCATATTCTTTACTCTTAGGCATTAAAACAATATGAAGCAAACTGTGTGTTCGGGATCAATTGCCTCTAACAGCAAGTGAATTTCTATCATGGTCTTAGTATGATTTTTGAATATTTTCCATGTCTTTAAATCCAGATACAGAAATATGTGGAAAATCTACAGCCACCCAACATAATCCACCCCCTTCCCCCCAAAAAACAAAGTAATGTTACCTAATAGACAAAATTACATAAAACCTCACAACATCCTTGGGAGGTAGATATGGTTATGTCCTTACATTTTTAAAAATCAAAACATTAACATTCCAGTTTCAAATAACAATTCAATATCAGCATATGACAGTTCACTATTGTAATATTCAGAGGAAACTTGCATCCAGCTTCTTCAAAGTGCAAAGACCTGCTTCTCATGTTGATGACATGGTGTGGGACAGGCTATATACAGCTTGGGTCAACAAAGGTACAGTCTTGTGCTAGGAGCTACACAAGTCGAAAGTCTAGACCTCTCTTCTAGGCTCTTCCAGGTCCACAGTCTCCAACCCTGGGTTCACTGATCATTCTCAGACCTTTTCAGTCGGTTAGGCTTAGAGACGAGTCCTTTCCCTGGGATGGCCCAGGTTTGGCTTTTGGTTTCAGGTCAAAATTGTCCTTTTCACAGGCACTTAAATCCCCAATCATTCTGCTTCCTGAACTCTGCCTATAGAGAGTCTCTGAACTGTACTTTCTGTCTGAGCACAAAAATAGCTTTAAAATTCTTTAAAAGATGAGGAAGATCATTGCATATCTCTTATCTTCTGCACAGCCTGAGTCCATTTTCTAGGGCAAACTTTTCATCACTCCCCTTTCTTTTCTCTTCTTGAGCTCAAACTTCTAATTCTCTTTGTCAAAGAGCCTGGACCCTCCGAGGACTCAAATCTTGAGTGTTTCCAAATCTCCACTAGAGACCAACATACCTATTCATAGTGGCATACACTTTAAAGTCAGGACTTCAAACACTAAACATTTAACATTTACACTGCAGTCTTACTGCTGGTCCTAGGATATATATCAGAAGTATTGCTTTTTCCCCCTAAGAACATTCTAAACCTCACATTTAGCTGAGGGAAAAAAGCAGAGGAGGGGAATAAAACAGTGATACAGAAGCTCCTTGGAAAAAGCATTATGCTGATGTTAGATTTGTTACTAACACAGTGTTTCAACTGAATAAAATGTTGTGTTTTTAAACATCTCTCTTTGCAAAAGAAATCTGAGGTCATTTTACTTCTGGGTCTGGCAAAATGTTAAATAAACCTTGCCTTTAAAAGGTGAGACATTTTGTCACTGATAAAGTTGGAAGCTGAGTCAGGAACAGCTTAGAATGGATAACAAAGCATAACATTAGCTAGCTTATCTGTGTCAAGGTTAATATCTTCTTGGAAGAATGACTTAAGGAATCTAAAGACTGGTGGATTTATTAACATTTTTTCCTGGTGCTGGTGTGGAGTGTAATGGGGGAGACACTTCTACCAGGGAACTGAAGGAGGGAACACAGGCAACACTTCCAATAACAATCAAGAACGTTTGGGGAACAGCTCTCTTCCTTTTCCACTCTTACCACCTTGGCTGTAAGGGAATTTTTCACAGGTTTGGTTGCTCCTCAGATTTCAGCCTCCTGGGTGTGCGGTGGGGACCTGGCTAACAAGAGGATTGGGGAAAGTGAAGGAGAGAGAAAACCTACACAGCTCACAGTCACAGGGACTCTGGCTGTGAAAAGAACTGTGTTGTCAGAAGCTGACGAAGACCTCATTGTAAGGCAGGGTCAGATGTACATCTTAACCTGCCCTCCTCTCTAGGCATCTTGCTAAGGCTCTTCTTCACCTTCTTCCCCACCCCAAGCGAGGGAGAGGGTTAAGCAGGATAAGGAGTGTCTGCAGAAGTGTTTACCTGTGTTGTGGCAACTGCTACATTCCACCCAGTTCCATTTCAAGATTTAAGAATGTGGAGTTTCCACATACACATTTTCTCTGGACTTGACATGTCCCAATCCAAGGCTCAAAATGCAACAATGAATGTGCAGCCTGTGTGAGGGGTCACCTCACTCATAAAACTGACCTCAGAACGATGGAAATCATTCAGAAAATCCATTAGTCACAGAGAAAACCAGGGTCATAGCTACAGAGTCCCCATCTTGGTGGGAAGGGCTTTAGTTTCACTATCTTAAGGTGCAGAAGACGATGTCTTCTCTAAAGACTCTCCCACTAATCTGGTGGAAATACTCGCCTTCCCTAGCTTTCTCTTCTGCTAATCCTTGCTTCCGAATTCTCTTCCTTTTGTCCCCTAAAGAGTCAACAGGATGTGTGGTATTTCAAAAATATAACAAGCAGGTCCTCTTTCACAATGGGTGTAAGCAACCTGGTATGGCTTGGGGTCTAGGATCACAGAGACACAGGGATGTTCAGAATCCCGCACACTGAAATCCAGCTAATCTTCTGGCTGAAATCTCAAACATGTTGGGACTGCTGCCATGGAATTTCACAAAATCTTTTTTTCCCGAGACAGACGCCATGCTACAAAGAAGGATAAGCCATTTGTGCAGTCTGAGGTTGGACATTTAAATTACCGGCAGCACACAGATGCACTGAGTTTGAGCCTAATGCACAAAGCCCTTTCGAAATATCAAGGCAGACACATAAAACACTGTTCTACCAGGAACTGGGGATTCTTGCCTCTGCTAGAAATGTTCACACAACTGACTCTCAATTTGTAAAGAGGCTCCATGAAGTGGTCCCCGGAAGCAGCGTTTATTTTTCCTAACACGGTTACTTTCAAAGGAGAGAAAAAATAAGGCTCTGTAAGCAGCTGCAGGCGCCAGTCTGTGCGCACACTCGGGGGCAAGATCAAGATGCCTTCCTGTTTTTTGTTCCTCCCCTTCACACTCACAACTCAGTGGTTACAGGAAAAACTTAACAACACTACCATTTTCACACCAAAGAAATGTGGAACATATATTCACATACACTTACTCTTCTGCTCAATACCCATACATCAAGAGGTTCAAAAAGAAATAATTGTGGTTACTACACAATCACATAAATTTAAAGCTGGAAAAGACCTTCAGAGAACATCAAAATCCAATCCAACCCTTAACTCTATGGTTGAGGAAACTTAGTTTTAAGAGTTAAGTGATTTGCCCAAAGTCATTCCGCTAATTAGTGGCAAACATGGAATTCAGCTAACAGATTGTGTGACCCCTATTCCACTGCTAATTTTACAATTATCACAACACTTTTCCTTGACAGCATGTCTCCCATAATTAATGAGAAAGATGGCCAACACATCTGCAGAACCAAGAGCAAATTTTTAGGAAACTGTGGAATAAAACAGCTCCATTTAAAATGTGTGTGGGGGGCTGGAGCCCCCAGCCTGCCTGATGGAGCACAGCCGCCAGCAGAGCTGCTCTCTCCTCACCCATTCTGAAGCTCAGCTCTGATCATGTCTAGCCTTGATTCCTTCCTGTGGGGTGGGGGAGACTAAGTCATACTTTTGGTATGATTCTTTGGTTTTTGTTTTTTTGTGTTTTTGTTTTTTTTTTTTTTTTCAAAAGTCATTGGCAAGTTTGCTTTGGGTTTGTACACCAATACTCCACGAACGAGATGAAAAACTTCCGGGTGGGTTGTTCCTCCCTCCCTCCATCCCTGGTGATGCTGCTGAATCACTCCCCCTTCAGAACCACGCCTGCCAATCTCCATCGTAGGAAAAGGATGCCATCATCCGAGCAGACAACCTCCTGGAGTTCCAATGACAGTCTATGTTTAAACCACCGGTTCTTCTGATACAGAGTTTCTTCTGCGCATGGTTTAACCCAAAGCAGCTTTAATGGGACAGGGGAGGATAAAAAGTAGAAGTGGAAGTATCACTGGATAACTTGGGTTTTTTCGCTTGTGTGATAAGAGGTGGATCTGATGCTTGGAGAGTAGGGGCTTTTGGTAACTTATTTCATGGCTGTTCTTTTCCTTACTGTTAGACTGTAATTTGGGATGGAGAGTTCACATTCTAACCCTTCAAACTTGTGTGAAGTGCACATGGGCCAGGTTTCCCAGCAAGGTTAGCTGGTCAATAGTTCTTCTCTGTGGACCCGAGCATAGGACTATGAGGCTTTTCCACAAATGGCCAATGTATTCAGAAAACAATGTCTCACACAGCACAACCAGGGGACTCTTCTGATTGGCAACAGACTCCAAAGAATGCCTGTCTATTGCTACAAAAGATTATGACCAAATATTTCATTGGCTTTTAAATATAAAATTCATTGGCTTTTAAATTTCCCTGATGGGAAAACACAGGTTTCACAAAAGTAGTAACATGATATACCTGCAAACGATTTCTGAATGGGGACAGCATTTCTCTGCTGCCCACGTGAACGTGATCCTTTGGACACTAAAATGTTGTGGAAAGGGGTTTGGAACTGAGTTTGAGAGTGATTTGTTAGGCATTATCAGTTTTTAAAAATGATATGGAATGATCAGGTGACACTCATCTCTGGGCCTGGGTGTTCACTTCAGCATGGCTCTGTGTTCTCCTCTGGCTATATGAGACGAGAACTCATAACGATCATGGCTTCGATATCCACACATGTTACACTCAAAAGGGTCACGAAAGCCATGGCAACCCATGTGAATAGTGAACATCACGTAATCCAGGAAGAGGACTCGGCAGTGGTCACACCGGTACACATCCGTCACCTCCCCTTCTTTGTTGATCACTTTGATGGAGTCTCTTGGGCAGATGGGTGGGGGCTTGAGGAGTTCATAAGAGCGGGGGCCCTCCTTCAGAAGTGGCATCCCATTGCGGGCCCGAGGAGGGACCATGGGGTTTTGCTGGTAGATGTGATTCTGGCGTTCCTCGTGGTTGCTGTCAGTGTCCGTGGAGTCGTGGCCACTGTTGGTGGGGGACAGACCTCTTTCAGAAGGCAGGCTCTTCTCTGGCAGGTGGATGTTCTTCTTTTCCAGCTCCTGGGGGGCACCATTTGGCATCTCAGCACGGGTGAGGGCTATGGGGTACATGCTGCTGATAACCGGGACCATTTCTGAGGTGGGAGCAGGTGGCGTCTGGACCAAGGGGCGCAGGGCTTCGGCCCCGAGATAGCTGATGGCGTTATTGATGGCCTGGTCCATCATTCGGGTCTGGATCATCTCGCTCTCCTTCTCATACATGTAGCTAGGATTATAGCTGACATCAAAGCAGTGGCGCTTCTCACCTACAACAAGGGAAAGAAACAGTGACAAAAGGAACAACACAAAGGCACAGAGTTTTTAAAATGATTTTCTGGAGTCCTTGAGAAATGAGGAAGGACAAGTTGCCTGCTTAAGAACACTCAGCCCAGGCAAAATGGTCCTGCACGGTGCTGAAGTCTCAAGGGACAGTGGTTGACAGCACATGTTTGGACAGTCAAAATAACTGAAACCAGCAGGCAAGAGGGAGTCAGAGATGTCGCTAAGTTGAGGCTACAATGTGAGTTGTTTCCACTGCTCATGTCAGAGGGGAACCCTGGAGAAAAGAAGCAAGAGAACATCAGGAGGGGGCTTAGGAGCGGGTGGGGAGTTGCCAGTGTCAGGAGCGTGGGGGCTTCTGCCTCTCTACTGTTCGTGAACTCTGAAGATGCAGTCCATTCCTGAACTCTTAGTTTGCTTGTTCTTTTCTGCTTGTAATACTAGGGAGCCAGGGGGCCGGATGTGCTGCAAAAAGTGGGGATGCTCTGACTTCGGCAGTTTTTTAAATAGCTGCAGAGGCAGAAAAAATAGCCCCCAAAACTCCAACTTACCACTCCTGAAACACATCGATTATTGGATGGACTGAGATTTAAATAAAAGCACTTCAAAGGCAGGGAGTTTTAGAAAGGCTCTCTTGATGAAAGATCATGATGTTTGTCCTCATAAAGTGTGTTATTCTTCTTTTGTTTGAAAAGATGTGTCATTGATACATATGTGATCATTAGGACTTATCTCACACTTAACTGAAAAATTTATTTGTGGTCACCCTCTCCTACTTCTCATGTCAAACTGCTGAGAAATTTTGAAAACAGAGTTTAGCCACCTTCAGGGCGTGTGGGTGTTCTGTTAGAAAACAGGCTCTTTGGCCACAGGGAAGGCAGAAGCTGGGTCTGCAGTGATGGCAGGCGTGCTCGATGGTGAGTGGCTGGTGGAGGCACGAGAAAGTGGCGAAGACGTGTCAGGGGCTGGGGGTGAGGTCACTCCTGTTGCTTTTTCATTCTGTAGACACTGGATTCTGAGAGATTTGGCAAACGAAAACCTCTCTTCCCTAACATTTCCGAAGCATGTTATGCTTGTTCCAAAACTTGTCACTGCCACACAGTAAGGGCTTCAGGGAGGAAAAAACACAAAAACACAAAAAGGATTGAAAGAACCAGTTTCTGTTCTTGAGGACTCTCCAACCTAGACAGAGAGAATAGTTGGAACTGGGGAAAAATAAATGCTAAAAGTTTAGAAAGGGTTGCCTTGCTCTACAGAAGCTTCTATTCTAAATGCCATGTTTGAGGCATTTAAGCGGGGGTGGGGGATCATGTCTTCTGTATAAAGGATTATAAGGCAAAGGCAGGGCAGTCTGGTACAAACTATCTATTTAAATGTTAAGGGAATACAAAAACTTCAGGAGTACTTTCGGAAGGGAAAGTATTCTTGGAAAATCTAAATTTTGAGAAGGGTCTTAATGAACTGGTTGGATTTAGATGTTCAGAGACGCAGAAGAGAAATCCTAATTGAGACATGAGCATGAATCAAGACAGACACGAGGGACCATCCAAGCTATGAGCAGGGAGGAATGAGAGTCTGGATACAGCAGTATCAGGGAGCATGGAATAAAGGATTTCTCAGACTCCACTTATCCCTCCACACTGTGCAGCGGCAACACCCCCAGGCAGTGCAGAGGCTGCGAGCAAGAGCTCTGGAGTCAGATGGCATGGATTTGATGTTGCCTCCTCATTACTAGTGGTGTGAGCTTGGGTTAGTTCCTTAACCTGTCTATGGCTCCATGTCCTCATGTAAAATGGGGATAATAATTGTATCTACTTTAACTAATAAGGGCTTAGAACAGTACCTGGCACACTGAAAGCACTTGGTAGACATTAGGGGTTTTTTTGGTTTGAATCGGCTTGTATTTTCTTTCTTTCCTTTTTTGCTAAAAGAAATTTGTTTTTTTAAGGAAACTTTATATCACCAACATAAATGGAAAACCAGAGTCACTTGCCACAAATAGAAGGTAACTATGAAAAATAAAGACAACGAAACACAGCAATTTATTACAGTTTGATCAGATACTGTAAGTACCTGTAGACAAAGATCCCCTCTTTCTTTGCTAAAAATAGAGTTTACGAGTATGCGATTAGTGCTGAAGACAACTAACATAAAGTCAAAATCTTTCTCCTTGGTATAATCAGGAAGATTCAAAGAGAACTAAAAAGAAAATCATTTTCTAGCCATGTAGATCAAGGTTTTCAAATGCCCTGTGAGCCTCCCAGCCTTTTGCTGCCAACATTTTGGGGAACGTTGAAAAAAGGTAACACATGGTGGGACCAAACGATACCCACCCTGAACAATCAACAGTCGGGCTTAGATCTGGACAACGGCAAACCTCTAATGCTTTGGAACAAGAGAGGCTTGCGGTCAGAATGTTATTTTAAGGCTATTAATGTAACAGCAATGTGTAAGGTGGACCAGAACAGTGAGAAGTTGGAGACAGAAAGACTTGCTAAAAGACCTAATCAGACTGATTTGTCCTGCATCCCCACTACCTTAAGGCCAACTTGACAGCTTCCAGACAAATACCTCAGAGAAAAAAATATGTTAAGAAAATCACCATGCCTTAACTACTCAATAAGTAGTAGGAAGACCTTTGCCAAAGTAATCAGTAGTTCTTCTTTCAAGTGCCAGACTGGCTGTGTCTCTGATCAGAGCTGTTTGGAAGAATAAGACTGGAATACAAAAGCTGGCTTAAGTCACAAATATTCATTCCCCTGAAAGTGACACAGAAATGATGAACTTTGGTTTCCTGGCCTTTTCAACGTTACTGATGATTTTTCAGTGGAGCTAACTCTACTCAGTTCCTCCAAATACCAGGAATCTCTGGAAGTCTTTTTATCTTTTTGCCTATCAGAGAGGCTCCAAAAAGTTTCCGAGATGGGGCAGGCACATCCCAAACTCTGCTTTTATTCTTTCTCCCAAGAGTTTGTTTCGCCTACTTAGGCCAACGATTTCACAGTCTCTACCACCTGCAGCACATGTCAGAAAACAGCTGAGTGCTAAGGTTGTAAAAGGCAAAACAGCAAGAGGAAAATCAGCTCTGGATGTGGAAATATGTGACTGAGTTCTGTGGTTAACGCAGACCATTGTTCATTTTTAAGAAGATGGGAGAGCCTCAGATCTTCACGTGCACGCAACCTGCCCTCATCAGATCCCCTCATCTCCGAGTTACGGTAACTTGAATAGTGCAGATGATTATCAGTCACCTGTAGACACGATGACTCAATGTGTATGAAACTCAGGAGGGGTAAGCTACAGTAATTGAAAAGCCAGCAGCTCACGTTTCTTTAGTAACACACTCATAAAAAAGGTTAGTCAAACCACAAGAGTGTAACTGCTCCCAAACCTGCTCAGAGCCTCCAGTCCAGCTTCTAGTCAAAATCAAACCACACCTCTGCGTGATTAATGAGAGCAGCTTCGGGCTGAAGTGGAGGTTTTCTTCCAATGAGAATACAAATGGCAACAAGTGCTAAGTTTAGAAACCCAGGCTGCCTCATGGGGCTGTTCTCTACCTGTGATTCCTTTTAAAGGTGTCAATCCCTACTGCCTAGGCTTTTGGTAACCCTGAACTGAGCATCTGCCCATCCTGAGTTGTGGCAATGTGGTGAGGGCACATGGTTTTTGGCTGCTAAGTGCCAACCTGAAAGTACAGAATCACAGCCTAGAGCTAAAAGGGACCTTAGCTGGGCACGTGGGTTCAGACTTCTGCCCTGGGCATCCAGGGACAAGATCCACCCCTCTAACCTGTTTACTTCTCTACTTCACAGTACCAAGCACTGGGCCTTATGTGTAAATACTAAGAAGAATAGCTACTATTTATTGAGTCCTACTATATACCCAGTGCCGTCCCAGGTACTTAGCATATTGTCTCATTTAACCTAAGATGAATTATCATCTCTTAGTCAGATGAAGGACCTAAGGCACAAACAAGTTGACTAATTCGCACAGGTTGCTCAGCTGGTAAATGGAGATGTGATCCAAGGGCCCATGTATTTCAGTAAGTGTTTGAGCATTAACTGTTTCCTGGCTGCTACCTTACCCGTGTCTCAATCTCACCACCAGCAATGACTCTGGATTCTCTGCTGGGATGGTTCCCATAAGCATAGAAAAGCAACTATGCTTTGTTCTATATGGACCAGTACCATGCATTCAATAAAGATCTAGATGCATAGAGTTGTCATGATGTCCATAAGTGCTTAACAGAGTACTGGCACATGTGAGCACTCAATAAGTAGTAGATCTATTATTATTATTGTTGTTAGCTTCATACCATGTTAGGTGCTTTGAAGAATACAAACTTAGTTGCAATCCAACAGGAGATGTAGCATGTACACAACTTCATTACACATTAGTATCCTTAATACTATGTGGTGGAACAAAGTTTAGAGTAGCCAAGATAGCAGAGAGAGGAAAAAACGTACCACACCTCAAATATACCAAATAACATGGGGCAAATATTAATTTATTCTTCGTCTAAAGTCTGCTTGAAATCTGAGGTGGTGGAAGTGATGGTGGTAGAGACAGTTACATATATCACGAAAAGCAGACTGTTAAACCCACCTGGACTGCAGGGGGAGGAGAGAGAGAGGACTCAGGACAGTATGGGAATGTAGACCACGTGGAGGTTTAGGGCAGATGGGAGGGAGGGCATTCCAGACAGTGAGCATGGAAAGAATGATAACACAGAAGTGGGAGTAGTTCATTATGGCTGAATTAAAAGATTAGTTGGCTGAAATGATACATTTAGAAAAGACAACTTAGAGACAGATTGTGAAAGGCTCAGAACGCCTGGGTGGTTTAGATTTTATTCTGATGAGAAGCCATTGAAAGATTTTTTTTTGACGAGGAGGAGAAATGATTTTGACATTAGAAAAATAACAATTCCGATGTGATAGTCATCACAACAGGGTAATGTGAAACACCAGGGTTTTCATTAAGTCTTTAAGCTTCTTCAAATCACTTAACTGTATCTGCTGATACTTCATACCATTTCCCACGTGTATCATCACTTACTCTTACTCCAAGCACATACCCTCCCCCTAAAAAAGGGCAGGTAAGTAGGGTAAATGGAATATCTGATGATGGTGATGGCTCTGATCTCACTCTAAGTGAGACTGAAGTGGCTAACACCTCTTCCAGGAGGAGGAGAACAGAGGGTAGGAAGCCACAGAACAAGAAGCAGGAAGGAGGAGAGAGAAAAGAGAGAGTTGTGGGGGTGGCGGTGAGGAAAACTGAGCTGGAGACCACGTTCGGTTGCTGCAGAAGCCTTTGTCCCCTGTGAGTCACCATGAAGTGCTATTTGGTTGTCATCTGCCCTGATGGAGTCACCACAGCTCTTTTCTCAAGAAAACACACCCTTAAGAGAGAATGACTGGCCTTCAAGAATTTTTCTTCCACCAGCTTTCAGTGACTAGGTCCTCCCCTTTTCAAAGCCCCCATGTAGCGCACACGACATGTACGGCTCTGGGTGACTTTCTGCGGAAGGAAGGCCTTGGACTGCAGCACATTCTAGACCCAGGCTCTGGCCCTGCTCTGTCACCCACGAGCTGCGTCTCTCCATCTTTCCCATCCCCCTTCCTCCCTTAATGAACAAACTTCACCTACTGGTTCCTAATATTCCTTCAAGTTCAAAAAGGCTATGACTTTGGAGGCTTATAGGATTAGGGATTTCGGCCCTTTGGGAAGGGACAGGAGAAGATACTTTTTGCTTTTAGAAATAGGCATTAAAACTGCTTCCTGTCACCCTGTTAACCAAAGCAGACAATTTCTCATTAGTTACTTCACAGGGAGAACCGATAGTGTTTGCTGAAGTGTCAAAACCTCACGACATGTTTACCGGGGGTGAGTGAGATCTTTTTTCATGTTCTTTTCAACGTGAAAACTTCCTTTAATAAAGTAATACATGAAATTAAAAAAAATAGGGAGATGCTATGGTAACCACTTTGGTCTGAATAACACATCTGTTTTTGGAGAAAGAATGAATATCAGAAAAAGAAATATGCAGAAATGTAGTCATTTTCCTCCTCCCTCCAGGAGAGAAATCTGGCCTCTATTTTGAGCCAAGTATTTGAAGATGGCCTAGTTAGAAGTATAGTCAAGCAAGTCTTGAATAAGATTCAGAGAAAAGACACTCCTTAAGGGGGTTAGGTGCTAAAAGCAAGGTCTCTTGTCCTTTGGAAAGAACAACTAAGAAGAATTATTTTGATGACGTAAAGATGCTGATTTCTAATGAATGTGTGTCAATTTATTTCCCATTTTATAGAAAGTGATACAACATTTCTTGGAGAATTAAAAAAAAGGTGATTCATTTTTCTCTTCGTTGGGTGATTTTCTCGTCCTTACTCTTCAACAGAGGCATGTTTTTGTGTTTCTAAATGCATTTAGACAATACAATCCATCCTGCTTCCTCTGTTCATCTCTGATGGGTGAAAATGTTTTCTATGGGTAATTATCTCAAGCCTGTTAGGAAAGTAACAGGCTGACCTGATGGTATAATCTTCACCTTTACCCTCACAGTTCAAGAGGTCAGAGAAGCCAAGGCTGGTCTGGGAGCTGTGCAACCATCAGCCAGGATTAAAGGGAGTAACTCATTCTTCCTTCACATTTTACCCATTGCCATTTCCCTGGCAGTTGAATCCTTTCAGAAAATGGTGCCTTGGAGAGGAAATGGAGGAGAGAAAAGAGGGAGGGAAGATATTAGCTCCACTAGTCTTACATCACTACATCCTGAATACTGCATGGTGTCATAATGTTCCTTTAGTTCCCCTTTGAAATTATTCTTTTCTATCAAAAAAGCTGATTAAGTTAAGTGATTCAGAGAGTTTTATTAAAAAAAAAAATCTCTTAAGGTTCAGGGTATAAGCTAATGCTAGAAGATGAGAACAGTGCTAGGAACCAGACTATCACACACATGGCAGGAACTCTACAGACATTTGCATGATAAATGAATGGACAAAAAGAGTGGATGAATCGGTAGTAATATACTAAGTAAAATATGTAAATGTTGGACTAGTGTAGATGTCTTATAGATACTCAGGTTAAATGACACCTTTCTGAAAAAAACACCCTAAATTATATGATATGGTTTATAACATACAACAAATATATAATAACATATCATATCTATACAATCTTGAGAAAAAAAGTTATCCGAAGTTATACATATTGACTTAAAGTGGTGCTCATAATTGCTGGCTTTTATACTTCATCTTACAGACTTACAGAATGATGGAGCTGAGAGGGACCTTCTGGATCACTTCATCACCTGTTCAGTCTATTCATTTCACAGATGAGTAAACAGAGGCCCAGAAAGATTATGTGATTTGTCTAAACACACACAATTAAGAAATGACTGAACTGGAATCAGAACCTGGTCTTCTGGCTCCTAATCCAGTGCTCTTCCTACTGCACATTACCACCATTTACAAAAAGAAACAAAAAAATTCCCCCAGCTATTCAGGGCCCCCAAGTCCTGAAGTTGCTACCTCAGCTCAAATCAAGAGCTAACTAGACTGGGTTTCCTGATGCCATCAGAGAGAACATGATGGCTCAGAAGATGAGAGAAATCAGTACCTACCAGATCAGCATCCCTCCTAAGTCTGGAAATGGAAGAGTGAAAACCCTCTGGTCATAATGGTCTTAAACAAATGGAATGGATCCCTGATGCAATAAGCAAAATGGCATGGACTTGGACATATGAAACATGTGTTTTTAAACCCATGAAAATACCAAAGCAACTTATTAAGTAGGGGTTTAGTTCAAGGACAGGTTTAAGGAAATTATATGAACTAAGTACCTTCTCTCATATTTTAATTCTCTTAGACCAACATGCATTGACCATAAGTGGATTGAAATTAAGTCATTTTACATTTTTTTCTTGCCCATTTGTCCCCCAAATTACATTATATTCATGGCACAGAATAATAATTTGAGCTTCCTTTTGTACTCCAGCCAGAACCTCTTTACATAAGTACAGCTCAAAAGATGTATGAGCAATATTTTAATATAATATCTTGGTGTCATGATTGGTCCACTGTGCCTAAACTCCATATGGAAGTCACTGCATGTCCCCTGACACTTCCCTCCAGGAGAGGGAAGTTGGTAATGAGGAAAGAGTCTCTCTAAACTGAAATGCACCAACTTTAGTCTGACACGATTTATTCTTACAGTAACTAAAAGGATACAAAAACTTCTCAGCCAATCAACATAAAATAAATAAGCATAAAGACCAAACTGGATAGCTTTGGAATATATGGATTCCTTCAATATATCTCTATAATTCACATAAAATTAAAAATCTAATTAGACCGGAATTTAGAAATTATCTAGACCAGAATAAAATTTAATCAGATTAAAAAACCAGGCAGGCGCTTGATACCTGTAAAAGCTATTGAAAAGAATAAACACAAAAGAACTGAAGTAAAAAATCAATAGTAGCAACAGCTTTAGAAAAACAAACTGACAGGTTTCTAAAATATTACTGGTGTTGAAGAAGGTCTATTTTTGTGTGATAACTATTTTTGTTCAATATCACCGACTTTCAATTTATAGCAAAACCGATACATTCAATTCAGCTGCCTACTCCACAAATACAAATCTATTTTAAATATCATAGTCACATTTATGTAAACATCTGGGAGAGTTCAACAAAATATTTCTGCCATTTGGCAGTCCTAACACTTTAACGGACATAATTATTTCTTAGCCATCTCATTCTTGCTGTGTTTTTTGACAATGTGAAAACCAATGGTATAAAAATTAACTCCAGTAAGACAAGTGACTAAATCAAACCTTGTTATTTAAATCTATGCATTCTCAACCACATTCTTTTAAAACCAATTCTCAATCAAATTCAAGAAAATATAGCAATATATTTTAGAGCCTGAAAAAAGTTTGAGCATGATAAGGGAACCAACTTGTAAAATATAATTACAAAAGATTACAAAAATGCTATCTTGAACATCTTACTGGTGTAAATTGCACAAACTCTCTCATGCAACATATGTCATTCAAAATAAAGAGGAAGGAACAGCATTTCTAACACCAACTTCATTTAAGATACTGGATACCAAATACTCCTCTCTTTAGTATTTAAGATTTTTTAGTTAAAAATATTTTATTTTATTTGCTCTAGTTATCAAAGTGAATCCCAAAGAATAAAACTTGTAAATGGAAAAATCAATTATCTTAACAGAGATTAAACTAGGAAAGGCCTGGGTAGTAAGCATCCTATGTTATCTCATTCAAACTATCTGCTAACAACAGCAGGAAAAAGGGTTGTATTCTTACCAATGAATTTCTGAGGCATTGAGCTTTTTCGCTTTGCCACATTGCTTGCTAATCTGTCCAGAACGAGAGCTCTTTCACTTCCCATCTCTGCTTTGATGTGTCTTGCCTCCACACTTGCTGGTTTGGAAAAATGAAAAAAGAAGAGGGAAAAGAACACGATGATAAATGGAGAGAAAAAGAAATACACTGGAAGGAAAACTGTCAGAGGTCTGATGCTGTTGTTACCTGTTATTACTGCTCAGTTTCTTGCTTGGGGTACCTGCTGTGGTCAGTGAAGCCAACACCAGGGCACATTCAAATCTTGCAGTCTTATGCTGACATGGGAAAGCCCGACCCATCCCCAACCAGTACCTTCATTAGCAAGAGGAAGTATTAAATAAACAGCCTGGACGTGGTTGGTTGCAAAAAGATAGATAGATGGAGATCTTCTAACCCCCGATCAGCCTTCTTTCTGATTCTGAGTAACTGCGTGTGACACCTGCAGACTGATATAATTCTTCTTAACAACTTTGAAAAAAAAAAAAAAAAAAAAGGATGGTGCCCCAGATTTACTGCTCTGTTTATGTTAATAGCACTTTTGAAAATAGATACACTTACCCAGACAGCAAGAAATCTACTCAGTGATTTGTGTATTGAAATTCTGAGTGGTTTTTTCTTTTTCTTTTTCTTTTTTTTCCAGCATGCTCCTTTCAGTTCCTATCTTTTAAATTCTATTTTTCTGGTCGCAGCATTGTCTGTTTCTTATGCTCTTCACATTTCAAAACTGTCTCGGTTAAAATTTCCCTGAGCAACACTTCTGTCTTGAAATTATAGAGCAATTTGTATAATGGATCTTTATTATATTTCTAATGAAAAATGTGAATAAAAACTGACTAACAATATGGTCTGATTGTCAATCCACAAACAGACCTTTAAGTGGTATAGGTCTGTAGTTCTCAGACCTGCCTGAATATTAGAATCACCTGAAGAGCATATAAGACACACTTATGACCAGTCCCCTTTCAGATCAGTTAAATCAGGACCTCTGGTGTAGGGGCCTAGGCAACAGTATTTTTAAAGCTCCAGATGATTTTTAAGATGCAGCAAGAATTGAGAAGCACTGAAATAATATATAAATAGTGCCAACATAGAATCAAACTGGAATAAATGTAGTATAATTTAGTCTGGTACAGCACACACTACCCAATAAGAGTTTACATCTGAAGTTCAAAGAGACGCCAGCTGCTCTAAACACAAGGCTTTACATTTTAACACATGATGCTAGTCCAAGGTAGGGGTCAGTAAACTTTTTCTATAAAGGGTCAGAGAGTATTTTAAACTTTGTGGGACACATACAGTCTCTGTTCCATACTCTTTGGTTCTCCCTTACACTTTACAAATGTTTAGCCCTAAAGTGCACAAGTAGGTTGCTGGCTGCATTGGGCCTGAGGGTCATAGTTATGCACACCCCTGCCCTAAGCAAACACGATGTGATGCTACAAACATTTCTCTCTGTTTTATCATAAGCATTTCTGGAGGTCCAAACTAAATGAAGTATCCATACATTCCCAATGTCTCTAAGAAGAAGAAACTGAAATCAGTTTAAGGGACCAGAGTAAAAAGCAAGTGATGAGTGCACAATGGAATTTCCCACCCCCACAAATATATACACAGATTTAGGAATTGTCAGTACTCATTCTGCAGTTAAAAGAGTTTATTGTATGAAGAGATTCTAGGGAGATGGTGAAGGACAGGGAAGTCTGGTGTGCTGGGGTCACAGAGTCAGACATGACTGAGCGACTGAACAACGACAATATACAGAAATAATGTTCCAAGTTTCATGGTCTCTGGGACATTCAGAACCACAAATGGACACACCCAGAGAGAAGAAAACTGGTCATCTCTGCAGTAAATGAAAGACAAAGAAAGACCTCAAGGGCAAGACTGTCAAGAATGGCCAGGGTGAGAGTTCAGAGCCAAATCAGAAAAAAAGAATTCAAAGTATTAAATAGTTTTCATTTTATTATTAGCACCTTTTTGGTTTTGCTTTTTAAAAACTCCTTGCCAGTCATTACACAATAAATTATAAAACTCAATTCAAGAATAAAGCTCAAGAATAAAATGAAATCTGGCTCCAAAAATGAATAAGAGATTGATGACAATGACTATATTTGCTAGACTTTGTTTCTTATCAAAAATAATTCTGTCCTCTAAAGAAATAAATCCAAGTCTCCAGTTTAAGCTATAATAACACTGTTTGTATAAATGAAGATAAGGATAAAAATAAGGGGGCTGGGCAGCTCTGGGGCTAGTGGTAAAGCACTGTGACTTCAGCTGACAGATCACTGTAAATAACGGGTACTTTAGTGACAGGACGCTGCTACTGAGCGAAGTGGGTCAAATTCTGTCCAGCACAAGGATAGGTTTAAATGACCAAACAGGAAACTATTATACATATTATTTCCTTTCACACAAACCACCACCAGATGTGGCACTACCCAGAGCCCCAAGAGCAGAGAGATGAAAGACAAAGGCCTGGGATTTGAAGTAAGCTCCTGAGGCTGTTATAAGGAGGCTTTTCTTAGGAGTGTGGAAGAGGCAGCTCAGTTTGTGCTTTGACTTGGTTCCAGCAACCTTGAGGGGATTAAATCTAGGTAAGATCCTCCCCCACCCCACCCCTGCCCCATGTATTAATTATCAAAAAGATTCATAGTAAAATAAGAATGAAAAACAGTACTTCGGGAATTTTAAACTTTCTCCCCATCTTAGCACTTTCAGGCTTTCAGACACTCCGCTAACGGCCCCTTATCACCCAGAGGTCTGTCAGCCCCAGGGCTCCCTGCAAGCATTATGCTGTCAGTTTGGTTTTCCCGTTTGGCTCTCAGGAGGCCCTGTCTACATTTTACCAAAGTCACCACCAATCACCACAAGCATCTTTCTGAAGACACATATTCTATATATTCTACATCTGGGAGGATGCAAAAGCGGGTATACAATGACCTGAATAACGTAATTGGGGCCTGTCACTAAATGGCAACCTTTAGAGATAACATCTTCTTTTATCCCTGGTTACTCACCAAGCTTGTCTTGACAGTCATTTCCAGGTAAATCATACTCTGGAAATCAGTGACCAAATGCCTGACATTTAAAAAGATAAAATTCTGGAGTGTTGATGGATACACAGATAATTTGAGGCAAACAGGGAGACTTCCCCATACTCTACAACACTGATTCGATTGAAAGGAGTCCTCTGAAACTACTAATCTTCTTTTCTTTTGCCATACCGAGAGGCCTGTGGGATCTTAGCTCCTCAACCAGGGACTGAACCCCCACCCCCTGCATTAGAAGGCAGAGTCTTAACCACTGGACCACCAGGGAAGTCCCTGAAACTCCTAATCCACAGGGCTGCCATCTACCAACACCCTCCTGCAGGGCCATTCACTCAAAATATCAGCTTCATGATGCCAATCCTCAGTGTATATGTGCATATACTCTAGAGATTAAGTTAATCTTTACTAAATTAACTGTGTTTTCCAATTGGCAAGTTAGGTAAAGGCTACAGTTTCAATTGATTATGGCTTGGAAGGAAAGTTATGACCAACCTAGATAGCATATTCAAAAGCAGAGACATTACTTTGCCAACAAAGGCCCGTCTAGTCAAGGCTATGGTTTTTCCTGTGGTCATGTATGGATGTGAGAGTTGGACTGTGAAGAAGGCTGAGCACCGAAGAATTAACGCTTTTGAACTGTGGTGTTGGAGAAGACTCTTGAGAGTCCCTTGGACTGCAAGGAGATCCAACCTGTCCATTCTAAAGGAGATCAGTCCTGGGTATACTTTGGAAGGAATGATGCTGAAGCTGAAACTCCAGTACTTTTCCACCTCATGCGAAGAGTTGACTCACTGGAAAAGACTCTGATGCTGGGAGGGATTGGGGGCAGGAGGAAAAGGGGATGACAGATGAGGATGAAATGGCTGGATGGCATCACCAACTCGATGGACGTGAGTTTGAGTGAACTCCGGGAGTTGGTGATGGACAGGGAGGCCTGGTGTGCTGCGATTCATGGGGTCACAAAGAGTCGTACACGACTGAGCGACTGATCTGATACTCTCATTTTCTTCCCCCAAACTTTCAGTCTACTGCCTTGCAGTTATTGGACAACTGCTGTACTAAATGATGCACCCTGTAAAACACAAAGAACTGCTTTGGAGTCAAGACAATCTCTTTGGGATTACAAGGAGTCCAAGCAGTAGACTGAAAAGGGAAAAAAAAGGACTTGAAGTTTGGTCCTCTGCTTCAACTTTAAGACCCAACTGTCTATTTATACAAACAGTCTAGACGTGTTATCTTGCCACATCATGTCTCAGAATTTAAGTAGAGGGAAACCAGTTTGGCAAGATAGTGAGGGAACAAGATAATGGGTTTAAATGACGAAATAGGAAATCCGTTCCTGGGTGGTGTTTGGCAGTTTAATGTTGCAAGGGGTGGGTGTGGGGAATATGGGATGGTGGCAAGGAACAATTTGCACACTTGGTTCATGAGTGAGCATAGTAGGAGTAGGACTAATTCTGGGTCAGTTCCCCTTCATGTTACTTGCCTACTAGTATACAGGGGAGATAACCATTTTCATGAGCAAAATGGTTTTAATGACATATTGGAAAAATAAATAATCAAATTCATCCTAAATCAAAATTATAGAATAAGTTACTGTCTTTAATCTCTGTACAAGTGTTAATAGTTCGTCTGTTTTTTAGTTAACTGGTTGCATGATGTCATTTCTATTTCAGTGATTGTAGATTTAACTATATAATTTGTTGTGTTTTTGTTCAAAATCCATCATTAGATGTTGAAGTGTTAAATGGAGCTCAAATAAGAGACATTGCTTCCTGTCTCTTCTATACTGTGGTCAGCCAGTAGCTGATGGAGAGTACAAAGGGGTGATATTATGCAATAAGAATTGTCTAACAAGAGATTGCTATCAAAGAGCAAGCCAGGTTCTAACAAAAAAGTTGCATAAAACCGTTGCCTTTTTGAGCATGTACAATGAATACTACTTGTGAGTTAGTATTGACTTTCTAAAAAGAATAATCTGTTGGGAAAATAGACATTTAAAACATTTTAAGCTCTTTCTTTGGACTGCTATTTGGTAAAAGTACGGATTTTTTCCTGAAATTCTCATGCTTGTATTATCTCAACCACAACAATGAGGATGAAGATAAAAGGTTTTGACTTCTAGATTCATAAATAAATATAATTACTCAATTACTTTAAAAATCTTGTTATTGCTAGAACTCATTGTCATACAAAAATATGTCCCGCTCCAAGTATTCATAATTTGTGTGAAATGAGGCTAAATGAATCTCTATACCAGCTGTTAGTCCCTTTCTGGAATAAGGATCAAGCTAATGAGAAAATGAAATCTGTGGTCGTCTATATTCATTCTTCTTTTCATATATACTCCATTAAGACAGCAGAATTGGGAGTATCTTGATGATGTCTGGTATAGAAACTTGAGCTGAAGTAATACCATTACATGTGTCTCTGTTAGACCTTTATATTATATTAATAGATCCAGTGCTCAGTCCCTTGTTGGACTGATTTCTTTGAGGGTAGGGGCTTAACCTCCACTCATCTTTACAAATAGCTCTGACACAGAGCCTGGTCCAGGAGAATGCAATGAATGCTATCAGAACAAATGAAAAAGATCAGCAAGGGCAGGAGTCTTGTTGTTCAACACGATCTTCTTTTGCAGACTGGTCTCCAATCCAAGGTCTTTTCATTTGTCCTGCTTCCATAAAGGCCTGATTCCTGACTGGGGCAGGTTTGTCCCAAGGCTCAGCTCTCACAGTAGGCTACACTTCAACTTACTTGATGAATGGTTGGATAGCATCACTGATTCAATGGATAAGAACTTGGGAGAACTCCAGGAGATGGTGAGGGACAAGGAGGCCTGATGTGCTGCAGTCCATGGGGTCGCAAAGAGTTGAACATGAGTGAGCAAGTGAACCTCTTGCCTGGAAAATCCCATGGATGGAGGAGCCTGGTGGGCTACAGTCCATGGGGTCGCTAAGAGTCGGACACGACTGAGCGACTTCACTTTCACTCTTCGCTTTCATGCATTGGAGAAGGAAATGGCAACCCACTCCAGTGTTCTTACCTTGAGAATCCCAGGGACAGGGAAACCTGGTGGGCTGCTGTCTATGGGGTCGCACAGAGTCGGACACGACTGAAGCGACTTAGCAGCAGCAGCAGCAGCAGAGCAACTGAACAACAACACTTGATGAATAAGTGCCACATCCACAGTAGAGCATCATCCCTTTAAAAGCTAGTAGTAGGGTTTCCTCAATGGTACAGTGGATGAGAACCCACCTGGCAAGGCAGGGGACACAGGTTCGATCTCTGGTCAGGGAAGATTTCACATGCTGCAGAGCAACTAAAGCCTGTGCACTACAACTGCTGAGCCAGCACTCTAGACCCACAAGCCATAACTACTGAGCCCATGAGCTGCAGCTACGAAGCCTGCACACCCTAGAGCCTGTGCTCCACAACAAGAGAAGCCACCACAATGAGAAGCCTGTGCATTGCAATGAAGAGTAGCCCCAGCTCACTGCAACTAGAGAAAGCCCAAGTGTGGCAATGAAAACTCAATGCAACCAAAAAGAAAAGAAAAGAAACAGGAAAAAAACCTAGAGATGAAGGGATAAGAGGTACCACTGGTGATACTATATTGGTCAGGTTCAAAATGGAACACTATGTCCAGACCTGGACTCCCAATTCTAAGAAGGAAACAATAGAAACCATGTAGGGAGCTGTGACAATAATCAAAGGATTGGCTTATGTTCGATTAAAGATTCTTTATATTTTGGATTTTAGGAAAAATCATAAGAACTATTTGAAATATCAAAGATAGACATGACATGCAGTGTTTACCATTCTTGATTAAGCTGTGACTTTATACATTTTCTAACCTGAAACCACCATAACAATATATTTGTTTTTTTTTTAAATCAAAACTTGCTGACTTAGTTAGCCTTTTATTTTTTTGCTGAGACTTTAAGTGTTTTGCATGCATTCATCAAACCAACCTATGAAATGCAAATTAACTCAACCTCTGTATTTCAGTATTTCCTGAATCACTTTATACCACTGAAGATAACAAAAAAAGATTCTTTGAACACATTTCTTTTTAAAATTTAATTTAATTTATTTATGTTTGGCTGTGTTGGGTCTTCACTGCTGCTTGGGCTTTTCTCTAGTTATGGCGAGCAGGGACTAGTCCTTAGTTGTGTGTGGGCTTCTCGTTGCAGTGACTTCTCTTGAGCACAGGCTCTAGGATGTGCAGGCTTTAGCAGTCGTGGCACATGGGCTCAGTAGTTGTGGCTCCCAGGCTCTAGAGCACAGGCTCAATAGTTGTGGCAGACGGGGTTAGTTGCTCTGAGGCATGTGGGAGCTTCCCAGATCAGGGTTTGAACCCGTGTCTCCTGCATTGGCAGGCAGATTCTTTACCACTGAGCCACCAGGGAAGCCCCTCTACTGCCACTTTTCTAATTTGAAATTCCTAAAAAGGTCATGGGGATAGGAAGTAAGGTGGTAACCTTGCTTCAAAATCACTAATTTTGAACATATTGTTCATAGAAGATATTTTACTCATGTTTTCCCCTACTTCCAGGACAATCGAGACATACATACATACGAAAATGTCTATTAATTAGTATGTGTGCTATTCTACTTTTGCTAACTAAATAATATATAACCTTCAAAAATACATAACTAATTAAGCCATTTTTCCAAAAGTAGAAAAAAACTAAATCCCATTAACTAATAAATGAATGGATAAAATGCAGTGAATCCATATAATAGAATATTATTCAGCTATAAAAAGGAATGAAGTGCTACCACATGGATGAACCCTGAAAACATTATGCTGAGTGAAAGAAGGCAGATATAAAAGGCCACACATTTTATGATTCTCTTCATGTGACATGTTCAGAATAGGCAAATTCTTAGAGACAGAAAGTAAATTAATGGTTGATGGGGGCTGAAGAGGGGGAACAGGAGTGACTGATAAGGGGTACAGAGTTTCTTTCGAAGTGACAAAAATGTTATGAAATTAGAGTGGTGATGGTTGTATAACTTTGTGAATACATTAAAAACCACTGAATTGTACACTTTAAAAGGGTGAATTTAATGGTATGTGAATTATGTCCCAATATGTCTTTGAAAATAAAAAAATAGCTAATCATGAAAACAACAAAAGTTCTATTGATTTTTAAGCAAGTCATTGAATTTTTGATGAGTTTCAGTATTCTCAACTCTAAAATGAAGAGGTGGGATCAGATGCTCTCTTTAATTTGTCTTGCTTTAAATATTAATGATTCTACTTGGAATATAAGAGTTTCATAACTTGAGAATTTCTCATAGTAAGAGCTTTGTCTATCGTCTGAAATATGGAACTTCAAGTAACGATGCCCAGGTATTGCCTGACTAAGCTTAAGCATGTTGCTTAAAGACGTCAAAATCCAAGTTTTAGGTTTTTAAGGGTAAACATTTCTCTTTAGAAATAAGGAGGAAATCCAACTCCTTGATAAAACTGAACACGCCATCAGGATAAAAAGCAGAAGCAGTGCACACCAACGGAATTCAGTTGGCCAGCTCCTAACATCATAACATAGGCTTTATCTAAAACAAAAGTTTCCTTTCACTCAAAACGGATACAGTTAAACTACTCAAGATTTCCACTCCATTTTTCCTGAGTTTCACATTATTTCTGTCACATTTTTGTAATGTTTCTGTTTTAGAATTTTCAAACTATTCAATTGTAACCACTACCATCAAACACCAAATCCCATGAAGATTTATACCTACTCTAAGCAACTGGTTCAAGTAACCAAATAAAAATAGCAGGCAATCCAAGCTGCAGAACCAGTGACATGAAAGTCGCTCAGTCATATCCAGCAACCCTATGGACTATACAGTCCATGGAATTCTCCACTGGACTGGGTTGCCATGCCCTCCTCCAAGGGATCTTCCCAACCCAGGGATCGAACCCAGGTCTCCCACATTGCAGACAGATTCTTTACTGTATGAACCACTAGGAAAGCCTAAGAATACTGGAGTGGGTAGCCTATCCCTTCTCCGAGGGATCTTCCTGACTCAGGAATTGAACCGGGGTCTTCTGCATTGCAGGCAGATTCTTTACCAACTGAGCTATCAGTGAGGAAGCCCAACCAGGTTGATGGTCAACTATATGGGTCAAAGGACAACTGCAGGGATGTTACACAAAAAGGTTTCAGGTTGTTTCAACTCAAGAATGAAAGGAAATAAAACCACAACTGATACACGGAAAGACATCTGGTGTTTCAACCAATTGCTACCAGGCATATAATTCAAAACATGGAATAAAATATGAAATTCCCAGAGCCAAATATAAACATCACAATAAATCATATGAGCGAACAAGTACATGATTTGGGGGCCCTGTGCAAAGAAAATCCTTGTGGTTTTAATGAACTCTGCCCTAGCCAACCCTCAAGCTGCCTCTAGCCTTAATCTTTGCCTTTTTCAGTCAATGGCAACTGCGTTCTTCATCACATTGCACATCAATCTGTTAACAAATCCTGCTGGTTCTATCTTTATACTATATAGAGTTAGAACACTTTGCACCACCTCTACAATTACCAAGACAATTTTCTTTTGCTTGAATTATTGCAATGGCCTCCTAACTGGACTCCCCAGTTTCTAATCTTGCCCCCAATACAACCTATTCTCAGTAGCAAGTAGAGTGATTTTTTTTTTTAATGAGAAGTCCAATCATGTCACCTCTCTGTTCAAAACCTTCTGAAGATTTTTAATTTCATGCAGAGTAAAAGCCAACATCTTTACAATGGCCTACAAGGCCTGATAAGATCTGGCTTCCTATTTCCTCTCTGGCCTCATGTCCCATTACTCACTTTCTTCCAGCCATACAGGACTACTTACACTTCTTTGAATTCAAGCCCCAGGGCCTTTGCACTTGCTTTTTCCTAGTGATCTGTAGGGCTCTCCCCTCATGCTTTTAAGTCTGTTAAAAGGTCAGCTGGCTGATGTTTCTCCTAACTCACCTTCAGCCCCCAGTACCTGCTTTATTTTTCTCAATAGCAATTACTACCTTACAAAACATCAGACAAAACTGCATGTTACTTTTTCATTTTGTTTCTAGTCTGTTTTTCCCAATGAGAATATAAACTCCATGCGGGCAGGGTTTTTTGTATTTTGTTTACTATTGCAACCTACCACCTAGAACAGCAGGTGCTCACTAAATATGTCCAGAACAGGTGTTGCATGAACTCACCAGTCTCACCCAGGTCAGTGCTCTGAAGAAATGTACGGCAGCGCTCCTTGTGCTCCTCAAGGGAACTTCTCTGCTTGTAACTCCTTCCGCAAAACTCACATTTATAAGGTTTCTCAACTATAAGGAGAGCACAAGGGGCACTCAGTGACCCTCAGGGGTTATAGAACAAACGGTGTATTGGGGCCCTGTGAAAACTGTCCCCTAGGAAGGAGACTGCTGAGAGAAGCCAGAGTACTTGGATACTTGTGCATCTACTTTACTTTTAAATTCAGTAAACTGAAACAAGGTTATGGCCTATGATCGATTCTCATGTACCCTTTGAAAGGATAGGTTCCTTCCACAAATGAAAGGATTTAGACTTAATCACTATCCTGGAGCACAGTGTTTTGGCTCCAGATCCAATCTTGCTTTTTCAGGAAAAAAATACAAAAAGGAACATTTTCTTTTTCAAGGAGATTCGTGTGGTTTAAGAATGAAGTAGGGAGAGATCCTGTATTCTGTGACATTCAGCTGCCTGTAAGTAAAGAATGCTGCAGTTTGTGGGTATTAGCCACTAAAAGTCTTTTTAGAGCATTGACCTATTTCAATAAATGTAGCTTGTCTTTGCCCAGTGGCTATAGCAAAGTCTGGGCTCAATTAATAAAAACTGACCTAACCAACTGAGGATCGTTTTGAATAATAGAAATAAGAAGAAATTTCAAAAAATGACTTCATCTTAATTTCTAAGATAAAGCAAAAATTTCCTCAAAAGTTCAACCATACACTACAGGCCACCTTTAATCTCCTAACTCTT
Organism: Bubalus bubalis; assembly: GCF_019923935.1. Classification (NCBI taxonomy): domain Eukaryota; kingdom Metazoa; phylum Chordata; class Mammalia; order Artiodactyla; family Bovidae; genus Bubalus; species Bubalus bubalis. Next base: position 22,927,975 of record NC_059159.1, on the reverse strand, counting down.
CCAAATGCCTTACTGTTATAAACAATAACTTCAACTCTGTGTGCAGGGCTCACCTTTCTGACTTGTCAATAAAATGTACACCAGAAATTTTTCAGAATTTTAGGGACTGAGATTTTTTTTCTTTTTCAAGTCCTCTTGCTCTGTTTAAAATAGAGCCTTTGGGGCTTAAAGCACTGAAAGATCCTTATGGAATCACAAATTAAAATAAATGCAGGTTTTCTGGGGCTAGGAATGTTAAGTTTCTACATAAATTGAGGTCCTCTAGAATCTTAAAAATGACTGCTATTGTTGGATCTTACCTGGAAAAAGCAATAGAAAAGAACTACTCTAATTTTTTGGACCAAACTCACCCTTAGCTCATTACTTTGAACAATGAGCTGTAAAAGAAACCCTTCTTTTACCCTTTACCATCTCTCACAGTGGGTTTTCTTGGGGCTGATTTGTTTAATCCTTAGTCTCTGAATTGTGACCAGTTGCGGGTTTAGGGCTGGGTTTTAGTCAAAGCAGAATGTGGATTAACATAAAAACAAGCCCTTTTTTTCCCCCTTCAATTAAAATTTTGTCAGATAACATCAAGAACATGAGGTCCCAAATTTGAAAATAAACCCAGTTTTATTTTTCTAGGAGGGAAATTCTAAATGTTAGTTTAATGTGGTTAAAATAAGGAGTGAAAACATCAAGAGAGAACATAGCTTTTTATGAATTCTTATTGCTGCTCATCTTTTAGAGATTAAAAATAAATTGGGTGATCAAGAAGAAAGTTAGGTTTAAGAAATTTAGCTCATATACACCTAAAACTAATATAATGTTGTATTTTTATCTATTAAAAAAAAGAAAATCTAGACCAGAATGGCCCAAACTCCCCAAATTAGCCCAGATTAGCCAAAATTTACCCTCAACAGAGATTCATACCCAGTTTACAGTTTTATACAACTTATAAACTGTACATCATTTACTTTATCCAGACTTTTGAATGAATAGTATGTGTGTATATTTTTAGGAAAATAATCTTTATTTTAATAAAGTTTGCCATAAAAAAACTGATGGCTATAATGTTTTTGCAAAAATTAAAAAAGCATTTTTACAGTGTAGGCTTCTCCTGTCTGACTGTGTTGTTCTCTAGGGGTGCAAAGATGGTAAGGAGATGTTCATCCCCATTGAGCCAGACGGAGAGCAATTAATGTCTTAATGGAAGTGTAATTAGCCCTAGAGGTCTCTGCTGTTGTAACCCTTCAGAACTGGAGTGACAGATTAAAACCTCCATACTTAACTCTTTCTAGTTTCCTCAATGGGCACGGAGAAAGACATATTTACTAGATATGGAATGCTCATTGCTCTCACTTACCAGAATGTGTCCTAAGATGACCTGTGAGTGCATCTCTTCTCTGGCATGCGTAGTTGCAGAGGTGACACTTAAAAGGTTTTTCCCCTGTGTGCAGTTTAATGTGGCGGAGGAGGTTACCTTTCTGAGTAAAAGATGCCCCACACTGATTACACTGGAATGGGCGTTCACCTTTAAAAAGGACAAAAAGGAGAGTTCTGATCACCGGGCAATTGGCGAAGCATATGCACAGATTCGATGCCTATGGCAAAAGCTCATTTTTTAGATAGTTTCTGTTCATATTGGGATCAGATGGGAGCTGTATTTCAAGGGAAGCCTAGGACTGACTTAAGGAATCTTCCTTCTAGAAGAGAAAAAACTGGCAAGGCTAGGGATCACCTTGCCTTGGATCAGAGCATAAAAAATGAGTAGCTTTAGAAGTGCTTTCTAGACTTAAGTTTTTGCATTACTTAGCATTCCTTTTAAATAATCTCAATCTATAAAAAGAGTCACAGACTGAAGTCCTAATAAGGTATAGAGAGCCAGAAATGCTTTTTTTTTTAATTGAAGAAATGCTTTTTAAAGTTTCCATACCCTATGTTAGATGAAATCTATAGGGCTTGGTGGGAGTGTTAAGTTTGCATGCATCTCTATAGACTGCCTTTTGTTGTCTGAAAATAAATTTTTTAAACTGTTAATAAAAATTGAATCCTTTGATCTACCAAATTTGAACCCAATACAATAAGGAGATCTGCTGTTCTAAATGGGTTGCCATTTCCTTCTCCAGAATTCTTGCCTGGAGAATCTGAGGGACGGAGGAGCCTGGGGGGCTGCCGTCTATGGTGTCGCAGAGTCGGACACAACTGAAGTGACTTAGCAGCTTAGCAGCAGCTGTTTTAAAAGTTACACAAAATATATGCAAGATGCTTAAAAAGCATATCACACAATTTAACTCCCACTTGTTACTGAAGAAAAATATTTGGCTGACCTAGAACACTGTGATCTCTACAGTCTTATTCATAGCATTTGTGATATGCTTGATAAATGCATGGTGAAGCAGGAATAAAAATCGCTAGGTAAATGGAAATGCAGAGAGGGAGAGAGATATCAGAATCATATAAAAAATCAATGAAAAGTAATCAAAAGTAAGTTCTAAATTACACCACTCCTTTTCTTATGTGGTTGAATTAGGACAGTTTTCAGAACAATGGATAGACTATTTACCAGTATGGCTCCGCTTATGAACCATTAAGACATTGAAGCTAATGCAGGATAATCCACACACATCACAGTTCATCTTGCCACTGGTTGGCCTGCTACTATCATATGAGACAACGTGTCTCTCCAACTTAATGTTTTCATATTCATTATATTCTCTTGAATAGCTGTAAGGAATTTCAGGCTCTTCTGCATTTCCCATGGGCTCTGGCTTTAAAACATTCTCATCCCTTTCACTGTATTCATCTTTCACTTTCATTGAATCATCTGCAGGGAGGAAAATGCAAGAAATGAACAATGATTGTTTTTGCAGCTATCAAAGCAGCTCAAAGAACAGAGACCCACAACTGACAATTAAATACCAAATGAAGCTAAAAATATTGTACATCTACAAAACAAGAAAACACCATTAGGATGATCACTGATTATTTGAATTCAGAGCCATAGTCAGGGGAAAACACAGACACACGTGCACACACACACAAACACACACAAAATAGATGACAGCATTTTAGGCCATTCAGAAAATTAGAGATAACAGATTTTAGCTATGACTGCTCAGAGCAACTATGAAAAAAACATTTTGAGCAATTTTTCTCCAGTACTGGGGGAGAAGAAAGGTTCTCAGATTTAGTACCTTTTTTGGAGGCTGCAGTTGCAAGGCAAGGTGATGTGCTCTTTGGTTTCAAGAAGAAAATACTATTTTAATTCTTCAATTGCACTCAATTTAAGCCACTAAGACTGAGAGTTAACAAGTTGTTTTTTTTTTCCTGATTTTAAGCCATGCCTTGCCTCTTCCTCTTCCATGTATACAAACTGCTAAAATGAGTCTTATCTCTCTCTTGGAACTGATAAAGAGACAACGCTGAACATAGAGGAAGCTGGCAGTACTAGTGAAATACTGTTGAGAAAGATAAAAGGAGAAGTAATCCTTTAACATAACCTTCTAAGGAGTCACTTTCATTGACGCAGGTAAATGAAGCTCAACCTAAACAAGGGGAACAGCACCAATAACCAATACCCAAGTTAGGGAGGGCTAAACTCAAAGCCCTAGAATAAAATGCTGGATAGGAGAGGTGTGGCTGGCCCAAGTGAGTTGGCTAATCAGGTACTATTTCAATAAGAGCTGCAACACTCTTAAGCTGAAGAACATAAGAAATGAAGAAGGCAAATTTATGTACTGATACTAAGAAAACCTAAAATATTTGTATATTTATAAGTATAAATACTTATAAATAAGTATTTATAAGGGATTTTTCATATATAAAACATGCTGCATAAATGCTCACTTTTACAAAAATTCATTCTTAAAAACTGGAAATTGTAATGCTCCATGGGAATCACAAGTCAATAGGAGTTCAGGGCTGGAAGAGAATTTAGAGATCATCTGATCCAACCCTTGTTTTTCAGATGAGGAAATCCGGGAACAGAGATGTTTTTGGGACTAGCCCACAGTTACACAGCCAGTTAATAGCTGATGAACTGGAATTAGAACACTGAACTTGGATTTGCCCTTGCACTCTGACACATAGAGTCTAATTTGCTCTTTATATCATATTGCACACTCCCTCTTTAGTGGTGTAGATGTTAAAGACCAAAACACCCTGAAGAAAAGATATTTAAAAAAATGACATCCCTTCCAAACAACAGCAGTAAGTGCCGCTCCTGTTGCCACACAGGAGGAAGTATAACTGCAGCTGTGCCTGGCTTGCTACCTTCTACTCAAGTTTCAATTTTCACTTCTATCAAGGTTACCTTTCATCTATATTAACTGTGTTTGCTTAATAGAGCAAGACAGGGCCTAACCACCAGCAGAGGAGCCATTGCCGCAGCACTGTTCCACTGCTTCTCACCACGGTTCATGGTTCATAACCTTTTACTCTTTGATTAGAAGAGATGGAGGGCTGCAGGAAACATCCAGTGTGTTTCAAAGTGGCCCATCCTATGCATCTGGGTTATATACGAATTGATATCTATTTCCTACATGGAGAGAGAGTCCTCCTCTTCCTTGGACACATCTTGCCTGCTTTTAGATGGAATGAGTTTCCTTAAGTGGTTTTTGCTTTTCAAATTTTTTTAAAGAGAAGGATGCACCTGAAGCTTGTACCCTCCTCCTCCTCCATCACTCCAGCTGCGGGTGATATCCCACCAAAGCTTGAGTGCTCTTCAGTTTGCATGTAGGCGTTTAAAACAACCTCAACGGAAAACTTCAGCTACTGAAAACCAAAAACAGCATATAGAAAAGGCCAGTAGAAATGGATCCTTTTCATTTGGGTTATAAAATGTTAATATGAACAGACTCAGGCTGTTCTGTGGTCCATGATAATTAAAATCTGGTAAGATCAATGTTTTGAGTCTTTCTGAAAACACAAGACATAAGGTTGCTCCTTCTCTCAGGATTTTGGTTTTAATGGGCTTGACCTAGAACTCAGTACTACACCGACCTAGCTCAAAACAAGTCCTTGGCTTTTGTTCTTGAGGACTTAGCTGTAGAACAAGGAAGACAGTATTTGAGACTCAGGACTCTAAGGGAACAAATCCAAGCACATGAACAGGAAATTGAGGCAGTCCCTTGGACTTACTGGACCAAGAGAGTTCCTGATTTGCTCTTGGGGTCTTACCAGTTTTAGATAAAAGATCTGGATGGCCTCTCTGCATGGTTACTGAGGATCAACAATTCATTATCATTTACCATGTGAAGATAAACAAAGCTGAATACTAATTCAGATTAGTATATAAGACACAAAATGGATTACTGAGAGATTATTGGGCTTAGCACCTAGTCTCCAAATATAGTCCACCAAAACTACCAGAAAAGAAACTAGTCTGCTCTAAGGACTAAGAGGTTCATTCCAACCCTTGGGAGGAAAATTTGTAGGAGCAGAGGAAAGGGAGTGGGAGGGACATTCTACTTAGTGTCCCTTGAAAACATTAATAAATATATCTAGTGGTAAATAACCCACCTGCCAACGCAGGAGACATAAGAGATGCAGGTTCAATCCCTGGATTGGGAAGATGCCCTGGAGGAGGGCATGGCAACCCACTCCAGTATTCTTGCCTGGAGAATCCCATGGATAGAGGAGCCTGGTAGGCCCCAGTCCATAGGGTTGCAAGGAGTCAAACACAACTGAAGCGACTTAACACATGCACACACTAAAATCAAACTTACCATTTTGAACCCCAAACTGCTTCTAATGCTTGATGTCTTTTTTTTCCCATCTGTACCTGCAGCATTCAGGATCTTAGTTCCCCAACCAGGGATTGAACCTGGGCATCCTGCATTTATTGGGAGCTCGGAGTCTTAACCACTGGACCACCAGTGTAGTCCCTATGACGTCTTTAGAGTCACACACGGCATCTTACTTTTTCCATTCTCCAAATCTTGAAACTGGACGACTTTTCCATCCAATCTCCACATCAAGTCAGTCTCCAAGACCTATAGAGTCTATGTTCTCAAGATCTCTAGATGCCAACACCTCTTTTCTATTCTCTCTGAAATTTAGTTTAGCCTCTCATCCCATCACACCCAAACTCTCTCAACATTCCCTTTCTAGATAGATTTAATACAAAAGTAACCTGTGCTTACTGTCTCTACAATCTCAAAACTGATATAAAATTGCCTGTAATCTGGATTCTGTCTTCTTAATTCACTGAATCTGCTCCCCTAAAGATCTTCAATAAACTCATGATTCTTAAATCCAGTGGTTTTTTGTGTGCCATTCTCCCCAACTTCTCTGCAGCCCTTGATACTGTTGACCACCACTCCTTCTTCTTCTGTATTCCTACTTCGTCTGTGAAACTGAAACTTCTTTCCTCACCTTCTGTGAGTGAGTGTGAAAGTCGCTCAGTCGGGTCTGACTCTTTGCGATCCCATGGACCATACAGTCCAGATTCTGTATGGCCAGAATACTCCAGGCCAGAATACTGGAGTGGGTAGCCTTTCCCTTCTCCAGGGGAATCTTCCCAACCCAGGGATCGAACCCAGGTCTCCCGTATTGTGGGCAGATTCTTTACCAGCTGAGCCACAAAGGAAGCCCAAGAACACTGGAGTGGGTAGCCTATCTCTTCTCCAGCTGATCTTCCCAATCCAGGAACTGAACTGGGGTCTCCTGCATTGCAGGTGGATTCTTTACCAACTGAGCTATCAGGGAAGCCTACCTTCTGATTACTTTCTTTTAGCTCCTTTCCCCGTTTTGCCTCCTAAATGCTGTCCCTATCCTTCTTTCTTCTTCCCCGCTAGACCTCCTTCCCTATGGCAATTTTCTCCACTTTTAAGACTTCAACTAGCACCCCGAGTATATATATCGAGGTATAGTTTCTCTCCCCTCCTTTTGTCCTTTTCCCAAAGGCCTCCTCGATATCTCCACAGTTACTCAGGTCAGAATCTTTACAGCCATCTTTCCTCCCGTTCTTTTGCATCCCCACGTTTAATCACTCATTGGTTCTATTTCTGCACCCTCTCTCCAATCTGCTTCTCCTCCCCACTATTTTGCATGCTCATTATCCCAAATCTCAAACGCTGATGCTCTCCTTATGATCTATTGTGGTAGCCTCCACATGGTGCTCTCTGCCTTCTTTCTCTCTCCTTTCCAGCACATCCTATGCTCTGCCACCAGATGGTTCATGTAAACGATAGCTCTGGTCACATCATGAGCCTGTCCAAATTCTCCAATAGTCTCTGCTGCCAACAACATGAAATGCAAACTCAGAAACAAAGAATTTAAAAGACCTTTCAATATGTGGCCCCAGCTATCTTTGTAATGTTGATTTGGAATACTCAGGTATCTTTAATGAAACTAAACAACTTCTGAATATTCTTCCTCTTATTATTTGCACTGCCAAAAAGATCTTTCTCCCAAACTGCCAAAGGTCCAAATCCAACACATCTTTTAAGGCTAAATTAATTTGCCATTTTCCTCTATTCTGCCTTCCCTGTTCCCCCAGCTGCAAAATAATCCGTTCCTTCTTTCTCTGAGTTACTTATAAAGTCACTTCACCTCCCATATGGACATATAAGCTATCTGAGGTCAGAAGTTACACAGGTTTGGTGTTTTTTTTTTTTAAACTCAGTATTCCCTATGACACTGCTTGAAGGTTGTGGGGTTTTAAAATACAAATTTTAGGGGTCCCAAAATTTCAGGGTGTGAGGACTGGAAACGTGCATTAAAAATATGCTTTCCAGGCAAATCTTATGCACAATGGAGTTTGAGAACCGCTGCTCTAGAATATGACAGAGCGCTCTGTGTAAAGTACATACAAAGTAAATACTTAGAACATGGATCTACTACTATGTTAGCCTCCTAACTGGTCTACAGCGGATACGACCTCTCTTTTAGACTATATCCTATTATCGAATTAATCAGCCTGTAGTATACTAAAACCCTTGTTCAGAAACTTTCAAGGATTTCATTTTGTTTACAGGATCCAAACTCCTTAGTGAGACATTCAGGGGCCTGTCCAGAAGCTGCTCTGAGCTGATCTGACTATCTCATATCTCACTAGATTCCCTGAATCACCCTTCTCTCTAGACTAGAATCTTGCCTATTCAAAGTGAGGTCCTTGGATCCACAGTTCCAGCATGCCTCCCAGGAGCTTATTAGGAATGCAGACTCTTAGGCCTCACCCCAGACCTACTGGATCCAGTTGTGCATTTCAACAAATCCTCAAGGATTCTTATACACATCAAAGTTTGAGAAGCACAGTAGTCATCTTACTAAATGCAGCCTTCCAAGCCTCTTCTCCAGTCTTTTCTTTACCTAAAATGCCCTTCCCCACATCAACATTCTATTCAAACTTGCAGATGCTGTTTAAATGCCATTTCTTCTGTGAAGTTTTCCTTGATACTTTAAACTAGCAAAAAATCCTCCTGTTTCTGTTTTCATACAGCACTACACATAAAATCAATAATACTGTTCCACAGATTTATATTATACATTCAGAGATGTTTATCTTCATTTTTCCTTGATTTTTCAATTGTCAGTGACTGGCAACACCTGAACTGTTAATAAAGGCAGAAAATCTTAAAGATCTGGCAAGAAATACTTGAATATACGTGAGGAATAGCCCCACAGTAACCCAAGGTCTTTTGTACAGTGAACAGACCTTTCGTAATATGAATAATCTGCCATTTCAATTTTGTAAATTCTAGTCTCTTATTATATGTATCAGGTTTCTTAGACACATGACTTCGATTGCCACTTAAAAGACTATCAAGAATCTTCTTAGGTACTAGCAATATTTTATTTCTTAAGCCAGGTGGTGGGTCCATGGATGCTTGTTGTTATTCTTTATACATGTAAATATATTTGCCTTTTTGTATGTATCATATACTTCACAATAAAAAATGTTAAAGGCTCCTCAGTAAATTTTTTATAATCGAGCTTGTGGAGAAAAGAACACACCAAACCACAAATTGCTGATAAAGGTAATTGCTAAACATTCCCAGAGGGGGGAAAAAGATGTCTAAATTGAATCTAACCCATAGAAAATTAGATTAGGTTGCACTTCTTTCTAAAGGAGCTACTCTGGGGTGCAATTGCTCCCATCTTTGTCTATGTTCTGGAGGCCACTTAGGAAGATGACACACACTCACACACACACACACACCCCAGAGAGAATTTTGTAGGCTGAGGAGAACAAAGGCTTGGCTCACTGGGGCTGATGCACATGGTTTCATTTCCTGGGGTGATGGTTATCACATGAAAGGCTTGCACTCCAGAGTAGACATTTTTGGTTTCACCTGAGACACTGCAAAAACAATGGGTCTTGGAAAGGATCCAACATCTCAATCCTTCAGGGGCAATAGCTGTCTCAGCCAACTGTGCCTCAGTTTGTTTTTACAGGCACATAAAATGCTCAGTTGGAGAGAAGAACCTATCAAAGATGGCAAACAGAAGAGGCAACTTGGATGTCTTGGATAGTATGTTTTTAGTATGAACTTCCCAGTGTAAAAAGCAGGTTCTGAATTTCCACTCTGAACTATGAGATCTCAGAATCCAACTCAAAGAACAAAGTTTGGAGTAAACAGCCTCTAGTTTGCCAGAGATGTTGTGAGAAGGGACAAAACCAGATAGCAGCTTTAGACAGGGAAGACACAAAAGGGGATGTTGTTTAAGTGTTTTACAAGGATTGGGGGTCATAACCATGAAATCCTCGGCACATGCAAAAGTCAACTGGATAACAAAGAAGCTTAATCATCTTAATGTGGCATTTTAATGATGCCACTGATTTGCTATGCCAATTCAGAGATAATGAGGCCCTAATGCTACAGATGTTCAGCCAGGCTAAAAGAAAAGGGGGGTGGGCTTTTCTAGCATGCCATTTTCTAACTATCCAATTAAACAAATTGTGAAAGCATCTAAATAGTTTACCAGGTTTTGACAGCTGTTAATAGGATTTAGAAGCTTGAAGCACTAAAGAGCAAAATGGGAAATACATGTACTGCAGGTATTTAGTCTATAGAGTTTGTTGCTATCACCCAATATAGCAAAAATAGATTAACTAGAACAGTTTTCCTTATAAAATTAATGTCTGTACTCCTTTCCCACAATGGCTTCTTTGTAGTACAAACAAGAACACTGAAATTATGGGTCATTTTCATTTTCTAATTTACATTTTTATGTGAAAAGTGAGGAGGGAGAAAAACCAATGATATTTTGAGAAGTAGAGAATATGAGAATTTTCTAACCAGTAAAATAAAATTTCAATGAAAATAAAACTTTTGGTCACTGATATATAGTATCCATTATGTTTTTATTCTTCTCTTCCTTTAAAATTTAAAATGATAGGCATCTTGTGACTTTAAAACACCTATTTTAAAATTAGGAAAAAATTGGTAAATATGAATCAGACTAAGAAGAGATAAAATATTGATATCAATAGTGATGAGATAAGAGGTAGCAGTTTGGATAATATTTGATTTAAGTTCTCATTAAAACATATTCTTATCAGACTTTAAATTTGCCCTTAAAGAATCTAAACTGGTAATTAGTAAATCATGTCACTTCAAATTCAAGAGCATTAGCATGAAAACATGAAGAAAGTTTCAGTTGCAAGGAACCACCCTTGATTTTACTAGAGACATTAATCTTTGTCTAATTATCTGACTATCAAATAGCTCATTCATTGCCATAATAGTAAAAATAATTTTGCTTAATAATTTCAGTGCGACTCTTGCTTCTCCATTAGAACAAGAGGAGATTTATTACTTTTAACAAGAATACACTACATATCAGCAGTAGATATCACCCAAACTGCTACCTCTTATCTCAACACTATTGATATCAGTATTTTATCTCTTATTAGCCTGATTCACATTTTCCAATTTTTTTCCTAATTTTAAAATAGGTGTTTTACAGCCGATCAGCTGGGCTAAGTTCTTCAGCTACCATCAAGCCAGGTGAATTTTTTATCTTGAATTGTTGTGAGGGCTGAAAAACATGATGTGTGGGAGTTCCTTCTAAACTATAAAAAAAGTATACAAGTACATTTTTTCATGTCTGTCCATTATAGCTATGAACTTTCTCTACTGTGTGTTTATTATTTTGTATTTATATTTCTGAGAAAGAACTGCCATCCACTGAAAAATAATGATTGAAAAAAAATATATTTAAAGAGGTTAAGGTTTTAGATGTTGCCTAAACATACTAGAGATAGACTAAAGTATGGACCTGGTAGATATTTCATTTATAAATCCAGAAGAAAAAGCTTTCTTTTCATTCACAATTTTCTTGTGTATAGAATATTCACTTTATCTTTCTATCTTTTTAAAAACTGAACAGAGCTTAATCCTAAAAATTTAAAGTATATTAAAACATAATTCTTAGGGACTTCCCTGGTGGTCCAGTGGTTAAGAATCTGCCTTCCAATGTAAGGGACACAGGTTTGATCCCTGGTTGGGGAACTAAGGATATGCCTCAGGGCTACTAAGCCTGTGTGCTGCAACTAGTGAGCCAAATAAATAAATAAATATTAAAAAGAAACATAATTCTTAGAAAAATTAAAAAATTGCTGTCCAAATACAATTAAATTGGTTAAAAACATCCTGTCATAACACCAAACTCAGGATCCCGGGTGAGAGAAGGAATGAAAATGTCTTCTAAATATATTCAGAGTATAAGTAGTTCTTGTTATACATAGTACATATGTGTGTTATGTTAACTGTACAACAGTTAACATGTTTATTTATTATTTATTTCCCATACAGATTAGAAGTATCATCAAGGCAGAAGCCAGGTTTCAGTAATATTCGTGTCCCTAGAACCTTTCAGAGGACTCACTTATTGAATGAAAAAATGAATGAATGAACGAACTCCTTGGGCAGCCTGAACCAATTTAATGATAATAAAAAGGCCAGCCAAGGAAGAAGTCATAAGAGAAGAGGGTTCCATCCCTGGATCAGGAAGATCCCCTGGAGAAGGAAATGGCAACTCGCTCCGGTATTCTTGCCTGGAGAATCCCACAGACAGAGGAGCCTGGCGGGCTATGGTCCACAGTGTCGCTAAGAGTTGGACACGACTGAATGACTACACACAACGTGAAAAGGAAGGAGTCAGTCCATTTGCTGTACCACCCCCTAGCTTGTCTACAACAGTCTGCAAATGAGCTGTGCTATGAAGTTTCTCCTCATGATACATTAGGAAAACCCCCAAGCCCCACAGTGATAATAAGTTTTCTAGCTGATTTCTTTGCCAAGTGTGGTCTGGCTTCAGGCACTCCTATTCCGCTTCTTTGGAGCAGGCTGCCACTGACCAGCCCCAGCTCCTTGAACCTCTTCCCTGAACTCTATTCATTCCTTCTTCTCTTTCTACCTCGTTTATTTTCCATGTTTACTTGTCTTTCTCTGTCTCCTAGGTGTGAGCGATCTCCAGGGGTCTGTTTCTTGAACTTTTTGGTTTTTTCACTTCACATATTCTCCTGACCCAACTTTTTTTGCTAATGACTCCCAAATCTGTATTTTCAGCCAATCCTGCCTGCTGAAACCAACAGATACTGCCAACCACCTCTTGGATTTTTTATGTTTGTTTCATACTCAGTCTAATGCACTGTTCCTTTCTTCTGTACTTTCTTTCCACATCTGCTCCCCTATGTTAGTTCCCATTTTCTTCTCTGTGTAGTAGCTCCTTGATGTCAATGTCTACACCCTCAACATTTAGCACTCTGCTGGGTACAAAGTTTAGCAACCATTTACCAAATGAACAGAAGGACGGAAAGAAAGAAGGCAAGAAGGAAGGAAGGAGCAAAAATCATTTGTTATTTGCTTAGAGTACAAAATTAAGGCTGGATATGTTTCCAAAATACTGCACAGATTGTAATTTTGCTTAAGGCTAGTATCTTAGGCCATGGCAGAAGAAAACAATAAATTGTATTTCTAACTTAAGGTATACTAACCAGACACAAAGGTTATAGAGGATTCTTGGAAGAGAGAAAAATGAATATAAGGATTAAGAATGAGAAGATTCTTGCCTTTTTAAACATTAAATTAAAACAAAATATATACAAATTAATATAAAATTTACCACCCGCTACACATTATTTGGACTTTTCTTCCTCTCTGCTTCATCCATTCCCCTCTCTCTGTTTTCCAAATGATGAAATTAGAGCACTAAGAAACATTGGAAGGAACTCAGTACTGATTTGTCCTAGGTAAATCTACATTACAAGCACATAAGGGAATGAGCTATTTTGTCACTGGAACATGTTAGTCCCTGAGGGTAAAGTATAACTGCTTAACAGCTGCCCAGTGACACACTTCAAGACTGCAAGCAAGAAATGCATCCTAGCTCCACCAGAAACTGTGGAGGGAATACTGCCTGGCAGAATAAAACCAGGACGGAATCCAGCCAACAAACTGGAGTACAAGCCCCTTTCTATTTCAAAAGGCAACTTCCAATGATCACAAATAGAGGTTTCTAATAAAAGTATTCAAATAGCACCAGAATGGGTACTAATAATCATAAAGAAAGGACAATATCATATTTCACTCTCATTCTGCCCACTGAAAATAGATTTGAATGTCTTTTTTTTTTTTCAAAGTTCTGATGAAAGAGCATGAACTTCAGAGTAACACAGAATCTAGGTTCAAGTTGTACTAACTAGCCATGTGATCTCAGCAAGTCACTTGACTTCTGTGAATTTTCTTATTTGTGCAATGAAGATAACATCTACACCTAACAAGATAGTTACGGTAATTAAATTAGGCAAAATAATGTATATAAAGACCAAGCATATTAGATGACATATAATATCTTTGTGACCTTGGAATCGATTTCTTATATTTGATACCAAAAGCATGATTCATAAATGGAAATATCTTACGACTCAATAATGAGACAAATAACGCAATTTGAAAATGTAGAAAAGATCTGAATTGACATTTCACCAAGGAAATTACACAAATAAACAATAGGCAAATGAAAAGATGTTCAACATCATTAGTTATTAGGGAAATGTAAATGAAAACCACAATAAGATACCTCTTCACACTCACAAGAATGGCTAGCATCAAAAAGACAGATAATAATGAGTGTTGGCAAACGCATGGAGAAAATGGAACCCTACCTAGTACACTGTTGGTGGAAATGAAAAATGGTACAGTCATTCGGGGAAAAAAAAAGTTTGTCAGTATAATAGGCAACCTTCTGAAACTGCTCCCAATAATCCCTGACTGCTAGTAGGCATATCTTGTGTAATCTTGCCTTGCACGTGGGTTGGATGTAGGTGACGTGCTTCTAATTAATAAAACACAGCAAAAGTGATGGGAAATCACTTCTGTTTATTTTAGATTTTTTTGATGTGGACCATTTTTTAAAGTCTTTATTGAATTTACAACATGCCTTCTGTTTTATGTTTTAGTTTTTTGGCTGCAAGGCAGGTGAGATCTTAGCTTCCTGACCAGGAATCGAACCTGCACCCTCTGCACTGGAAGGCAGTCCAACTAGTGGGCCACCAAGGAAGCCCCCACGCCCTTTATTATACTGTAAAAGAACATGACTTCCATCTTGTACTCGTTCTCTTACTCTCTCTTTCTCTCTCTGGTGCTTCTCACGAGCTTCTCTAATGAAGTAAGCCAGACAGCTCACATGGCAAGGAACTGAGGGTAGTTTCTGGCCAAACGACAGTGAGGAAAAGGAGGCTCTCAGTCCAAAAACCTTCAAGGAACTGAATTCTGACAAGCACACGAGTGAATCTGGAAGTTGATCCTTCCTTACTCAAGCCTTCAGATGAGACTGCAGTCCAGGTCGACACTTTAATTGCTGCCTCTGAGATTATGAAGCAGAGGAACAAGATAAGCTGTGCCTCTGTTCCTGAGATAATAAATCTGTACTGTTAAGCTTCCAAGGTTTGGGATAATTTGTTATATTGCAACCAATAACTAATACAGACTGTTTCTTACAAAATTAAACATAAATTTACCACATAATCCAGCAACCCCACTCTTAGGTATCTACCCAAAAGAAACGAAAACCTATGTCTACACAAAGACTTTCACACAAATGTTCATAGCAAGATTATTCATAAAAGCCAAAACAAAAATGGAAACAATCAGAGTATCCATCAAATGGTGAACTAATAAACAAAATGTACTTTATCAATACAATAGAATACTATTCAGAAATAAACAGAAACAAAGTAATGGTACATGCAACAACATACATAAACTTAAAAACATTATGTTAAGTAAAAGCAGCAGAGCAGAAGAGTACATATTGTATTATTCCTGTTATATGAGAGGTCTACAAATGCTAAGTCTATAGAGACAAAAATCAAATTAGCTGTTGCCTAGGGCTAGGAGTAAGAATGGGAATTGACTGCCAACAGGTACAAGGAATTTTCTTAGGGTGACAGAAATGTTCTAAAACATGGTTGCCCAACTCTGTAAATTTACTAAAAAGCACTGAATTGGACAGTTAAAGGTATGGAAATTATAACCACACTATAGCTGTTTTTTTTTTTTTTAAAGAAAATTATAAGAATTTTTTACAAAATCAACAACTAATAGCTAACAACACTGATAAATACTCTCTCAAGAGGGAAGAGTTTAGCAGCTCATTCACCAATTATTATAAGAAACATCGTGACAAGTGTAGCTTTTGAGCAATGATTAAGCTAATATGAGAAGTCCTCATGAGACTATCATTAACTCCTTTTATTCTTGTGCAACAATTTCATGCCCTTTTCAAAGAATTTAATAAATTCTGTAATTATTCTTGTGTATAAAAACACAAGATGTATCTAATTGGTAGTAGGAAAGAGGCTAAAACAAGCAACTGTAAGAGTTGGCCTCATAGGACATTTCTACAGTACTTAATTATTTTATTATCTACTACTTCAGATAATACCTAAGTAACTACTGATTTTTGCTTTCTAAATTGTACTAAAATCCATAAAAATCCAGACTTTCTAACTATATTAGTTCTTTGTCACATTTTGTGTTTTTATGTCTTTTTATGTGGTTTTATGTCTCACTTTCTATTCTGTTAATGGTTGAGTATGCTTTACTAGGCTATGACTATTACTTGATTAATGAGTGCTATCTCTGACCTACAAGTTAGCAGTGGTATAAAGCAAATGGGGAAGCTCTCTGAGGATTCACTCAGGAATGTGAGAGTTTAGTTCTCCCATTAGAAAAGAAGAAAATAAAGAACTATCTTTTCTATATAGTCTTAAGAGAGAGAACTAGTACAACCTGAAGGACAAGAACCGGAAAATCAAGTTCACGGTGAGTAAGAGTTCATATAAAAATGCCAGAAACAGTTCTGGACTGCAAGTAACGAAGAAAGATAATAAAGGTACATTAAAGTGGATGAGTATTATGGCCAGAAGCCTAGGCTGACTTAAGAGACGCTAATAAAGAGCCTTTTCTATATTTTCCAGGGCTGCTATGAACTTCCTTGAGGAGTAACAAAGGCATGACTGGGATTTCTGCTTCTGCAGACGCAGGTGCAGAAAAGCCTGGTCCTAACAAATCTTGTCAACGTTTTTAATGCCACCAGACTGACTAATATAGTGAAACATCTACCTCCATCCTGTTTTTACTTATTCAGTTGACATAATTAACAAATCTATTAAGGGTAAGGCCACAAATTATTTTTAATTATTAAACCCTGGAGTTCCACATGTAATGTTTCGACAGCATCATTCACTGCAGAATACAGTTTTCAAGACTGTCATTTCTGCAGCCTCAAATCTAGATCCAACTGCAGTCGGTTAAAAAGCAGATTTCAACCAGGCAGCTGAATGAGAAAACATCTGGACCTACCAGTCAGAATGAGAAAGGTCGCATGTTAAATCCAGATAATCTTGTTTATTGGTGTTTGAAGGTTATACACCAAGGGCTGGATTACCAAGGTCCTCCTTTAGGCCTGGCTCTGACATCTTCATTCATCTGCTCTGTGTGTGACACTTGAAAATTCAAAGCTTTAAAACTACTGTGTTGCCAGTCACTTCCAAAAGTAATTTTCCTAACTCTAAGCCTGAATACTATGTCAACCTACTGCTAGACTGCTGAATATTAAGTGCTAGGAGAAAGCACATAACAGAATTGTCAGGGGCAGATGATGTCTATTCTTCTAAAAACCTGTTTTCCAAGTTGCCACTCGGCATTTTTTGTGGATGAAGCATTTCCAACATTCTCTATCAAAACTTAAAAAAAAAAAAAAGGAAAGGCTTTTGAAACAGCAAGGAATATAATCAAAAGGTTGCCCTAGGATAGGGTTCAAATTGGTGATGAAGAAAGAAAGAGGATTGTGCCTATTTCATGATTTTCATAATTAGTATATATCAGTATTATTTTATACACACAGGAATGAACCAAAATTGTTTATGTTGAAAGCATAGAGACCATTACATATAAACGATTAAAAATTAGCAAAGTTAAGAAGCCTTAAGACCTTACACATGTTGGTCAGGGATTTTTCATCTTTTCTAGGTTGTGGATCTACCTGTGAGAACTATATTGTACATAGAAAAATGTACACATATCAATAAACAAAATTTCACATAGTTTTGAAGAGGTTTTCAAACCTTGAGGTATCAAGTCTATATTAGGCTTTTAATCAGGTCCAGTCTTAAACTGATGGCTCCTTATATTACATTGTATATGTTTTACATGATAGCAGTTGGTCTTCAATTTTTTGCTTGCATAGTCTCAAAGAATTTTGAAAAATTATATTTAACCCTGATATATAGTGGACATTAAGTGGATATTAAGTTGACATCTATAACTTATCATAATTTAAAAGTTTTTAGAACAAAAACACAGTTTTGTTTATTGTAAATAATGATGGTTAAAACTCACTGCACCCTTTCAAATGGGCGTAATGGAATATAAATATTAGTGATTTGATTTACTCCCTTATAAACTTAAAAATAGATAAATAATCTTTAAAAAATCAGAAAATTTCTCCTTGAACTTCTATTTCCATTTTCCTTTTCCATAGAGTTTTATCTTTATGCTATTCATTTATGCTTGAGTCTTCTATTGCTCATTCTATCATATGTTTCTATAACAAAAACAACTATAAAAAGAAAAGAAAAAACAACTATATACAAAAATAAAATATTTTTATTACCATGAAGTGTTATGTGTTAATAAAATTTCTTTGAGACTGAGTTATTATTAAAGTTATTAGCATAAAATTGATGAAAATAATATAGGTATGTTAAAAATCTTGATCAATAATTATTAAACATAAAAAGTAAAATGTTGGGGATGCATCTCTAAATGAAATGAAGGGGGCATGCATTTATGAAAGTTTGAGGAGAGGAATTATCTCTTGACCCTATGTTTGATATCTTGGAAATATATATATACACATACATATATATATATATTTTTTATTGGAGTATAGTTGCTTTACAATGTTGTGCTAGTTTCTGCTGTACAGCAAAGTGAATCGATCACATGTATACATATATCCCCTCTTCCTTGGATTTTCTTCCCGTTTAGGTCACTGAGTATAGCTCCCTCAGCTATACAGTCTGCTTTCATTAGTTATCTATTTTATACTTAGTAATGTAAATATGTCAATCCCAATCTCCCAATCCATCCCACCACATCCTCCCCCCTTCTTGGAAATATTTACACTTGAGGGCAAAGAATTAAGATTTGGGATGGGTGAGGGATGTGCCTTTCTTCTATAAAGTGAGGAAGGATCACTGTGAAAGGGGAGGTGGGAAAGAAGAACCTCAATGACAGCAGCCTAGTAGGGGAGATCAGTTCCAGGAAAGAGAACATGATGAAGATGAAGACATAGAAACTGATTCTCTTAAAATTATCCATGTAACCCTTGGAATGTCTCCCCATATCCTGGTTTGGGGAACACTGCTGAAAAAGACCTCAAGGCCAAAATGTACTCACATGCTCTTCTTCACTTAATCAACTGACAATTATTTAGTGAGCACTGGCAAGGCAATGGCACCTTACTCCAGTACTCTTGCCTGGAAAATCCCATGGATGGAGGAGCCTGGTGGGCTGCAGTCCATGGGGTCGCTGGGAGTCGGACACGACTGAGCGACTTCACTTTCACTTTTCATTTTCATGCATTGGAGAAGGAAATGGCAACCCACTCCAGTACTCTTGCCTGGAGAATCCTAGGGACAGGGGAGCTTGGTGGGCTGCCGTCTCTGGGGTTGCACAGAGTCGGACACGACTAAAGCGACTTAGCAGCAGCAGCAGGGGACAGTGCAGATGATGAATGGATAAATGAATAGTTGGGTGGAAAGGCAAAAAGAAAAATGGATAAATATTGACCATTTACTGTCAATAAATATTGACCACTTGGCATAAAAGGAGAGAGAGACTAAAAAGACTGTCCTTGACATGTCATCAACCCTTTGAGGTCAACAAAGTACAGTAAGTTCCCGCCACAATGCATCAATTTGAATATAAGAGGACTAGTGATTGCCTGCAGCTGTCCACTCTTCCTTTTTCTGACAGGAGCAAGCTAAAATTCTTATGTTATGAGATTAGGTAGGGAAGCAACTGCTTCATGATTACGTGAGACTTTTAAAGTTTAATATATGGCCAGTAGTGTCTAGTCTAAACTTCACTCTTGTTGCTTTGTGCTTTTTGTAATATTAATACTATCTACCAAAAATCTCCTATTATTTCATTAACTCTGTAAAAATGTGACCCCCATATCTTAAAGACAAAATTTCTGGATCCTGCCTACTATGCTGTGGAGATATTTCACATACTCTTCTCCAACACTATTCGCCTTTGTGCAAATTACAAAAAAAAAAAAAAGCCCCTTTGACAAGTTATGAAAAATGATGACCTAGTGAGCCAGCACAGGGTTTCATTCGGTCCTCAGTCCAGTGGTGTGCTGGGAAATGCTTAAAAACCCACTCAGGGCGGGCCAGAGCTTCTTCATAGCATTTGCTGATGTCAGTGGTATAAATATCATAGCCTATTTCAAGCCATCAACATGAAGTCAGCGGCTCACTGAAAACTTAACAAGCGGTTATGAGCTGCCTCTGGCACATCACTGGGACTCCTCTTACCCCTCAGCAGGGTGCATTCATGTGGTTACCACAATGTACCAGGGCACAGAATGGCCCGGTCACCACGCCTGGTGCCAAACTCAGTTTGAGCAGCTGAACTCCCTTGGCAAGAGCAGACGCTGGGTGAGTTACTGGGCACAAATGGGTGTTTCATGCATACTGCTAACCAACTGAACTGGAATCTACATTTCATTTCACTCCTCTTGCCTCCACTCCAAGGAGCGCCAGTATTATTGTTCCACAGTTAAAGGGAAGTCAAAGGAGGGGGAAAGAGTCTTGGAGAATCCACTAAAGACAGTGGGCAGACTATTTTTCTGTCCATTATTACAACTGTACATTTCTGTGAATGACAAATATCTTCCTATAATTTCCTTTTGGTTCACTGTGCCACAGAGGTTGGTGAGAAAAAAAAAAAAAGAATCCTGGGGTGTTTTTTGTTTTAAAAAAAGTCAGGGAGGGGTGTCTGGGTTTTATCACCAACAGAACTTACCCGTTTGACACAGTACGAGCCGTGAAGCCTCTCTGCCCATTGTGAGCACTTACAGAAATCCCCTGTGAGTGAACTTCTGCAGCAAAGCACTGCTGATTTTGTAAGATAACCCCTGCATCCCATGAGCGGTAGGTCTTGATCTGGGCTTGAGAGATGTAATATTTTGATAAAAAACGGCACTTCCTTTTGAAGCATGTACTTGCGTGTGCTGAGCAGTACCGCTGGAACCTCAGTGAGCGCCTAGGCGAGGCTGACTCGGTCTCTCCCAGCTCCCTCCAGCCATAGACCCCTCCTTCACACATCTAAATGTAGCAGTAATTAGCATCCATAAACCACAAATGCGGCTTGTCTTTTTTTTTTCCCCCTTTCAGAAGCATCAAAATAGTTTGTATTTCTCATGAGTGCAAAAAAGTTGTACATCTCAAAAGATATTGAGACTCTGACATGGAAAACTACTGAGGACGGGAAAACTACTGAGGACGGGAGCTCTAGCTCCTAAGGGGAGGAGAATGATTTGTTTTCAGCAAACTTTCTAACTTAAGTTCTTATCTTTGACCTAAGCATAGCATCACCACAGAGAAAATTTAAGGCCTTTCAAAAAATGATCAGATTCAAGTTTTCTCATGGAATCAGTCACGATCCTAACTCTTACATAAAGGAATAATTAAATAAATACACTACTTGATCATTGCTGCTGCTGCTGCTGCTAAGTCGCATCAGTCGTGTCCTACTCTGTGTGACCCCAGAGACGGCAGCCCACAGGCTCCCCAGTCTCTGGGATTCTCCAGGCAAGAACACTGGAGTGGGTTGCCATATCATTACTGTATAATTATTTTAAAAGAAATCTATTTCACAACGAGAACCAGGTATATCCAATATTTGGTCCTAAAGATTCTGAAGATGAAGAGTGTACCCCCAAAGTTCATGTCTGTCAGAAATGTCAGAATGTGACTTTATTAGAAATTGGGTCATTATAGGTGTAATTAGTTAAGAGGAGGTCACACTGGATGGGCCTTTAACCCAATGACTAGTGTTCTTGTAAGTGGAAGGGAAGACACACACCAATACACTCAGAGAAGGCCCTGTGATGATTAAATTGGAGTTGTGCTGGTACGAGCCAAGGAACACCCAGGATTGCTAGGAGTCACCAGAAGCTAGAAAGAGGCATGGAAGGATTCTTTTCTAGAGCCTTTTAGAGGGACCATGGTGGTACTAACACTTTCGTTTGGAACATCTAGCTTCCAGAACTATTAGAGAGTAAATTTCTGCTCTTTAAGCCACCCGGTTTGTGGTAATTTGTTATAGAAGCCCTAGGAAACTAACACGAAGGGTAAATGTGCCACTTAAGCAGAGTAAACAGCCGAAGCTGATGGATATTGAGATATATTGTGTACTTTTTGCCCAGTAGCAGCTCAAGAACAAACTGCTAGCCTCAGTAGAAAGAGATGGTGGTTGTTAGGGGAATGCTGAAAAATGGAGGCCAGTAGTATATTAAATGCAGGGTATTGGTAGCCAAATTTATATTCCCTAATTATTCAAAGAAGAAAAGCAATGCCATCCACATATTCAAAAACTCAAAACATACAGATGATGGAATTTTCCCTTCCCTATTCTAAGTGGGAAATGGCAAGGGATAGGGATTCAATTTCAGAGGAAGAAGGACTAAAACAAAAAGCTATGAGGTTCTATGTCAGACATTCTTCCTTTAACTGCATTTCTTTTTCAAAGGGCCCTGCTGGGATGACATCCCACCATCTGATGTGTCGTCTCTACCTAGTTATATCCTAGGTACACCACCATTAAAACACATTTTACCTCTAACCCTGATCTCCAGAGGCTTTATTTTATTCTTCTGTGATCACAGGCCAGATACAAACAATAAGAATATTTTCTCTGGAACCTATTATACAGAGTGAAGTAAGCCAGAAAGAAAAACACCAATACAGTATACTAACACATATATATGGAATTTAGAAAGATGGTAACAATAACCCTGTGTACGAGACAGCGAAAGAGACACTGATGTATA
Organism: Bubalus bubalis; assembly: GCF_019923935.1. NCBI lineage: Eukaryota > Metazoa > Chordata > Mammalia > Artiodactyla > Bovidae > Bubalus > Bubalus bubalis. The sequence goes on along the minus strand of NC_059159.1, from coordinate 22,905,412 downwards.
GATCAGTCTTATGGACTCTGTGGGAGAGGGATAGGGTGGGGAGATTTGGGAGAATGGCATTGAAACATGTACAATATCATGTATGAAACGAGTCGCCAGTCCAGGTTCGATGCAGGATACTGGATGCTTGGGGCTGGTGCACTGGGACGACCCAGAGGGAGGGTATGGGGAGGGAGGAGGGAGGAGGCTTCAGGATGGGGAGCACAGAGATACCTGTGGCGGATTCATTTCAATGTTTGGCAAAACTAATATTGTAAAGTTTAAAAATAAAACAAAATTTAAAAAAAAAAGAATATTTTCTCTTGTGATATATTATGATTGCTTTAATTTCTACTTTTGACATTATATTATCTCAATGACATTTTCGATCCAATAGGAAAGTCCCAATATCCTCTGTATTCAGTGAAGTTCCTATGATACTCCCAGCAGTCATTCGATGCTAAACAAAAATAAAGACCTGGGGAACCCTTGGTTATTTCTTACTGCTCAAGATCAGTTTGACTTAGGGGAGTTCAGGGGAGAATGGATACATGTATAAATATAGCTGAGTCCCCTCACTGTTCACCTGAAACTATCACAACCATTATTTGTTACTCAGCTATACCCCAAAATAAAATAAAAAGTAAAAAAAAAAAAAAAATCAGTCTGACAACAGTTGGAGTTGGTCACTACTAAGAAGAGAAATAATTGTTCACAGGAGTCAATGACTAGGCTGGAAAACTCTTAATCTCTTCAAAAATCCAGGTGGATTATATTACTTCCTGCTGCTGCTGCTAAGTCACTTCAGTCGTGTCCGACTCTGCGCAACCCCATAGATGGCAGCCCACCAGGCTCCCCCATCCCTGGGATTCTCCAGGCAAGAATACTGGAGTGGGTTGCCATTTCCTTCTCCAATGCATCAAAGTGAAATGTGAAAGTGAAGTTGCTCAATCGCGTCCGACTCTCAGCAACCCCATGGACTGCAGCCTTCCAGGCTCCTCCGTCCATGGGATTTTCCAGGCAAGAGTACTGGAGTGGGGTGCCATTGCCTTCTCCGATATCACTTCCTAGATGAGTATGTTTGAAAAGATGTAAATGTGGGCCACAAGGGTTGTTTTTTTTCTCAAAAATTTTATAATGTAATGGGGTGAAAATTTGTCATGCACAAACAAATCCAGATAGAGTACAATAAGGCTTAAATAAACAGTAATTAAACACACACCCAAACGTCAACTCTAAGACATACTTGAGGAGGTGGGGCTTGGCATAGTACAAGAAGGCCTCATGGATGAAATAAACTTGAATTGATTTAAATATCTCTAGTGCTTCAGTCTACTAGATTTACATTTTCAGGAAGAAAGGAGGAACCAACTGAGTGGTAGACACAACACTGAATCCACAAATGGTTTTATTTGTGACCAACTGGCTTATATAAACCATAGTGGCATAAAGCTATACCCACAGTACATGTGTGTGATAAACAGAGCTGTTAGTGATGTATATTTTTCAAATTTAAAAAATAATCCTGTTAGATCCCCACTGATGCCTTTTTGGTATGGTTACATGAACCCTGTTCCTTTCAAGAACAATAGCTTTCTTAAGCTATCACACAGTACATGCATACTCTAGGTCAAGAGTCAAGAAACTATGGCCTGCAGGCCAAATCTGACCCACTCAGTGCCTGACTTTATAAGTAAAGTTCTTGAAGGCCATGCACATTCAATTCTGCACCTGCTACAGTTGCTTTACATTACAACAGCAGAGTTGAGAAACTGCAACAGAAATTGTGTTGCCCACAAAGTCTGAGATATTTACTACCTGGCCCTTTACAGAAAAAAAAATTGCCTAGGGAAACAAGTATGGGAAACAAGTAAACATAAGTTAAATGTTTACACTTTTTAAAAGTTTTTTTTCCCAAATATTTTATTTTGTTTCTCAAACAACAATACTAGTTGGGTAAAGCCTTTTCCCTCTAAAAATTTAGTCGGTCTTTCCACAAGAGAAAAATAAAGTAAGTGTTTCTAATTTTTCTATAAAATAACTTTCTAAGAGTTGGAAAATTAGAAAGAGGCACATGACACATTTAAATATGTACATTAAACATGATCACAATTATTCTGAATTTAAAACATTCCAAGATTGGTCTCGTCTCAGTGTCTAAAACTTTCTAGAGGACATTAAAATACACTTCCACAAACTTAAATAAATTAAGATCCTCTAAAGCATACTTTTAAAATAATCATTATTACCATGCAGGATCTTAGTTCCTTGATTGAACCCATGCTTCCTGCAATGGAAGTCTGGAGTCTTAACTACTGGGCCATCAGGGAGGTCCTCCTAATTCCCTTTAAAAATATAATCCTAACTCTAGTCTTAATGTTTCTTGACGCTAAATATGGGGCTTCCCTGGTTGCTCAGACAGTAAAGAATCTGCCCGCAATATGGGACACTTGGGTTCAATCCCTGGGTCAGGAAGATCCCCTGGAGGAGGGCGTATTCAACCCATGGTGAATATGGCAGAAGTGCCTTAATATATCGATATATTAAGATTCATTACTATATATCTTTTCTCAGGCAATGCTACTTTTCAATTCTGTTATTTCATATTTTAGCATGTATAATTTGTATATACTGATCATATGGTATCTTTTTAAAAAGCAGACACTGGTAACAATCTTTCCCAAGGTATATGACCCCGATCAAGTGCCGGCATTATGTTACATTACAGTACATTAGTCGGCTTAATCAATGAAATGATGAATTAATCTTTCAATGCTAAAAGTAGCCTATTCACTTCTAAATTGGACTTAACTGTTTCTTCTCTTTCTCAAATTATTTAGAATGATTGATAATATCTTCTAGTCTCTACCAAGAACTACATGACACACTCCCAGGCCCCTAACAAGTGAGAAAAATAGACAGATATTCCAGTAATCCACTGACATGTAGCTGGAGATGACAGCAGTTGGAGATGACCCTTAGAAGCACTTCTTGATCAGGGTCATAATAGTGTTGCATGGACTCCTCGAGAAGCGCTACACCACATGGCTTTTAATAATATTTGTTTTAAATTCCTATAGTTGAACAGAGTTATTTGGTTTCTTCTTTACATTTCAATATTTAATCTTTTCCCCTCAACTATCTGAAAACATAAAACTCAAAGGCTACTTCTGAACCCAGAGCAAATTCTAACATAAATTGTAAATTCCCACACTGAAAGTAGTATAGGGATCGCCATTTCAACCTTAGACTTCATGGTGTTATCCACAGACCTCAGAAACCCTAACTTGGAAAAATGCAAGCCAATGACATGGTTATCATTTGCCTCATTCTGAATGTGACTCCATGGTTGTCACCTTCAGAAAGTTGCACAAAGTTGGTAGAACACCATATGCCTTTCCTCAGCACAAATGACCACATCCTGTGCCAGGCAGCAATTTTCAGTCTCTGTGGTTAAGAACTGGTACAAATTAATGTATAGTTAGGCAGAGCTGGAATGTTAGTTGAAGCTGTGATTTGAGTCTCAGAAGTTTTAGATATAGACCTTCATTTCTCAGGCCTTAAGAATCTAAGACAAAAGAAGATGATTCAGAGAAACAATTTTTGTCTTTTTCTTTTCTTCCTTTAAGGAAAAAGTGTGTGTGTGTGCATGTGTGTATTTTTAACTGAACAAATATTTACTGCACATCTACTGCCAAGTACTATTCTAGGTACTGCAAATACCTAGAGCAAAAAAGAAAACTCAAGATCCTAGTTCATGAAGGGTGGAAAAAGAGACACAATAAACAAATAAAACTCCAAAATTATCCATTGCAAAGTGCCACGCAGAGAATTAAAATAGGCTACTGTGTTAAAATAACTGGGTTGTCAAGGAAAGTCTCTCTGAAGAAATGTCATTAAGATGAGATCTGAGTGATATTCACAAAGAGTACTGATAATATTTATCAACATAAATATTAATACAAAATGCTTACAATGCTAACATAAATATAGTGCTCAAAAGTCACAAAAACAGTCTGGAAGTATTTCATATGCTAATACAGACTATATCTGAGTGGTAGATCAGAAGTCAATTTTTCTTTTTTCTATTTCTATGAACTTTCCCAACTGTGGTAAAACACAAAAATACATTTAGTTTTTGTCCCCAATTCCTTACACAGAGTTCCTAAAACCCTTGAAATTTCCTGAGTGATAGGAGCATCTTTTGCTATTCATAACAAGCTCCTTTCAATCATACCTGAACTTGTGCTACTGAGGTAACTTGGGGTACAGCCCCCAGATAGCCTCAGGATGGGTTGGTCACCAGAAACACCAAGTGATTAGAGCACTGGAATTTTCAGTGCCACCAACCAACCTCCAGAAAGGGAACTGGAGATTGAGCTCTATAAATACTTTTGAACTGTAAGATTCAGAGAGCATCTGGTGAGGACACCAAACTGCTGAGAAGGTGGTATGCCCAGGGAGGGCATGGAAGCTTTGCACCCCACCCCACCCCCCATCCCATAGCTTGTCCTATGCACCTCTTCCATTTGATTGTTCCTGAGTTGTGTCCTTTATGATAAACCAGTAATAATATGTAAACTGCTTTCCTAAATTCTGAGTCATCCTAGCAAATTATCAAACCTGGGAGTGGGGTGGGGGGAGTTGTGGGAAATCCTAAATCTGTAGTCAAATTGGACAAAAGTGCAGGTAACCTGGGGACCTGGTACTTTAAACTGGTGTTTGAAGTGAGGGTAGTCTTGTGGGACTGAGCCCTTAACCTGTGGGTTCTGTGCTAACTCCAGAAGTTAGTATCAGAATTGAATTGATGTCTGGAGAATCAGTTGTTGGTGTTGGAAAACATCCCAGAATAGGTGTCAGGAGTGGGATTTGCTAGAATAGTCCTTGCTCATAGAACATATAGTTTGGGAAGAAAAAGAGGGGAATGAAGAACCTCTGATTCTTGGCCACATGGTCACCCATGTTACAGAGCAGCAGTTATGCTAGGATCAGTTACTATAAAGTAAAATTGCTGCTACTGCTAAGTCGCTTCAGTCGTGTCCGATGCTGTGCGACCCCATAGATGGCAGCCCACCAGGCTCCCCCATCCCTGGGATTCTCCAGGCAAGAACACTGGAGTGGGTTGCCATTTCCTTCTCCAATGCATGAAAGTGAAAAGTGAAAGTGAAGTCGCTCAGTCGTGTCCGACTCTAGCAACCCCATGGACTGCAGCCTACCAGGCTCCTCTGTCCATGGGATTTTCTAGGCAAAAGTACTGGAGTGGGGTGCCATTGCCTTCTCCGATGGCAATGGAGAAGTAAAATTACCCAGAGTATTCAGAGATGGATCCAACTCTTGGGAAGCTGATTCACTGGATATGTGCAGAAATGCAAACTGATAAGAAAAAAGTGAAATGCATAATTCCTTGGTCACTGTTATTGGCAAGAGCTGAAATGAAGAGAGTTCTGGGTCAGACCTTGATGACTGATCAAGCTCAGATTTCAGTTGGATTCTGCTTCAGATACGAGGCTCAAAGTTTCCCCTAAAGAGAAAAACTATGCAGAAATGGCAGAGAGTACCTCTAAGAAGGTACTTCATGTGGTAGGAAGGCAAAACCAAGAAACTACTGAAACCAGGGGGTAGAATGTGAAAGAGTTGTCTTATTTTGTGAATCAGTACCATCAGTTTCCTGGAGAACTTTTAGTAAAACAGATTGTGAGAGTGACTAATTTAGGGGCACTGTCTTTAGTTCTGAATGCTATAGAGTGGAAGAGCATGTCTGGGTTGATAAAGGACCCACTGCTCACTATGAAACAACTGCAGATGGTTAAGACCCAGCCAGACACACAGCATGTTTTCCATGAGGAAATGGTCAGCCTGATGGACTAGATAAAAGCCACCATAAGGTCTGCTTACGCTGAGAAAGAGGACCATCCAACTCCCTCTGTAAGTGCCAAGTAGAACAACCCAGATGAAGCAGCTGATATGTTTCATATGTAAGCCAGATGACACTGACTTTATGACAACCAAGATAGTCACTCACTGAATATGCCTATTACCCAGGTCATAGTAAATGCTGTGGATTAAGGGGGTGTTCTGATTGATTTCAAACATATACAGCAGTAAGTGGCAGCTTGCAGCAAGTAGCAGTAAGCAGCAGCTAGAAGCAAGGTCTTAGTTTCCCAGACTGGGAGTCCTAACCACTGGACCACAGGGGTCAGCAGTTAGGGTCTGAGTCCCTAGTCTTTGTCTGCCTAGTCAAGAACAAATTCAGCTGAGGAGGTAGAAGGTGAAGAGTAAAGTAATAAGTTTATTAAAAAGGAAAGTACATGCAGAAAGGCACATAGGTGAACTCAGAGAGAGAATCGCACCTTTGGGAAGTTTAAATTCTTTATAAGGGGGCAGTTTTTCAGGTCTTTATCTTCCCTTAGGCCAATCATCTTTTTTTGTCCCCTCCCACCAGCCCACCAGTTAATTTGTCTCAGGACTCTCCCCTGAGAAGCACCCTTAGCCAAGAAGAATCTTGAAGTGAAGGCTTCTTTGAAAAGCAAGACTCATTATGGCTTGGCATTAACCCCTGATTTTTTACCCCAAGGAGCCTTTCTGCGCATGTATAATGTCTTCGTTGTCCCAAAGTGTGGGGGCGGGGTGGGGGTCTGAGATCCTTTACTCTTTCACCCAAACAGGGTTTTGCCCCTCTTTGTCCTTGCCATGACTATTATCTTAAGGTTTTTACAAGAGACAAAGACTGGCTATTTACCCTGTTTCTTCTGTTACTTGCATTTTGGAGGGCAAACAGGAGGCTGATTGTAAATGCCTTAACAATTTAAATGCCCACCTATCTCTTGTCTCAGGAAATGCAAACAGGAGGCTAATTGTAAGTATCCAGCCTGAAGCCCACTTCTTCCTGCCCCATGAAATGCAAACAGGACACCAGTTGTAAATGTCTAACCTGGAGCCCATCTATCTCCTAACTCATAAGCACGCACATGTTGTATATAGCATGGTAAAGTTACTGCAGCCACAGAAGGAGATGAGAATGAGGCCTGGAAGGAAGAAGTTTATTACATTCATATGATCCATAGAAGGGGTCACCACATAACAAACAGGACCACAGGGGAAAGCGCCAGTGCCAGTCAGAATACAGAAAAGAGCAAGGAAAATCCTAGGCTAAGAGCCTTCATTGGACTTTCAGAGAAAAGGCAAGGCAGGCAGGATAAACAGTTAAGGACTGGTTGGTTTGAATAATTACAGCAGGCTTTGTGACAAGTGGTCTCTAGTTGTCTGGTTCTTGGCCCTGGATTGATTTCAGGCAAGGGAAATATTAGTTGAGTTCATGAGATTTAGATAAGAAGATAGTAGTTGGGGGGTACAGACTCAGGATTTGGTTGGTTTGTATAAGAAAAACATGCTCCTGGCCAAGTCCTTTGCTATCACTAACAGAAACAGAAGAGATTAAGAAGAGGTGGCAAGAATATACAGAAAAGTTATACAGAAAGTGTCTTAATGACTTGGATAACCACAATGGTGTGATCACTCACCTAGACCCAGACATTTTGGAGTGTGAAGTCAAGTGGGCCTTAGGAACTCCAACTGAGCTATTTCAAATCCTAAAAGATGATGCTCTTAAAGTGCTACACTCAATATGTCAGCAAATTTGGAAAACTCAGCAGTGGCCACAGGACTGGGAAAGGTCAATTTTCATTCCAGTCCCAACGAAGAACAATGCTAAAAAGTGTTCAAACTACCATACAGTTGCACTCATTTCATATGCTAGCAAAGTTATTCTCAAAATCCTTCAAGCTAGGCTTCATGAACCAAGAAATTCCAGATGTACAAGCTGGATTTAGAAAAGGCAGAGGAACCAGAGATCAAATTGCCAAGGTCTGTTGGATCATAGAAAAAGCAAAAGAATTACAGAAAAACATCTACTTCTGCTTCATTGACTACCCTAAAGCCCCTGACAGTGTGGATCACAACAAACTGTGGAAAATTCTTAAGAGATGGGAATACCAGACCACCTCACCTGTCTCCTGAGAAACCTGTATGTGAGTCATGAAGCAATAGTCAGAATCAGATATGGAAGAACTGACTGGTTCAAAACTGGGAAAGGAGTATGACAAGGCTGTATATTGTCACCTTGCTTATTTAACTTATATGCAGAGTACATAATGTGAAATGCCAGGCTGGATGAAGCACAAGTTGGAATCAAGATTGCTGAGAGAACTATCAACAACCTCAGATATGTAGATGATACCACTCCAATGGCCAAAAGTGAAGAGGAACTAGAGAGCCTCTCAATGAGGGTGAAAGAGGAGAGCGGAAAAAGTTGGCTTAAAACTCAACATTCAAAAAACTAGGATGAAGGCATCTTGTCCCATCACTTCATGGCAAATAGAAGGGGAAAAAGTGGAAGCAGTGACAGATTTTATTTTCTTGGGCTCCAAAATCATTGTAGATGGTGATTGCAGCCATGAAATTAAAAGACGCTTGCTCCTTGGAAGGAAAGCTATGACAAACCTAGACAGCATACTAGAAAGTACAGACATCTCTTTGCTGACAAAGATCCACTAATTATTAGAGAAATGCAAATCAAAATTATAATGAGGTTCCACTTCACACTGATCAGAATGGCCTTAATGAAAAAGTCTACAAATATATGTGTTCCCCATGTATACCTGTGGCGGATTCATTTTGATATTTGGCAAAACGAATACAATTATGTAAAGTTTAAAAATAAAATTAAAAAAAATAAAATTAAAAAAAAAAAAAGAAAAAGTCTACAAATAATAAATGCTGGGGAGGATGTGGAGAAAAGAGAACCCTCCAACACTGTTGGTGGGAACATAAACTGGTGCAGTTACTATGGAAAACAGCAAGGAGGTTCCTCAAAAAACTAAAAATAGAGTTGTCATATAATCCAGCAATCCCACTCCTGGGCATATATCCAGACAAAACTATAGTTCAAAAAGATACGTGTGGCCCAGTGTTCACTGCAGCACTATCTACAACACCCAAGATACTGAAGCAACCTAAATATCCTTCTCCAAGGAATCCTCCCCACCCAGGAATCAAAGGGCAGGCAGATTCTTTACCACTGAGTCACCTGCCTCAGACGTAAAACAGAATGAAATAATGCCATTTGAGGTAACAGGGATAGACCTAGAGACTGTCATACTAAGTGAAGTAAGTCAGACAGGAAAAGACAAATATCATATGATATCACTTATATGTGGAATCTAACATATGACACAATGAACTTATTTATGAAATGGAAACAGACTCATAGGCTTAGAAAACAAACTTATAGGTCACCAAAGGGGAAAGAAGCTGGGGGAGAAATAAATTAGGAATTTGGGATTAGCAGATACAAATTACTATATATAAAATAGATAAACAACAAAGTCATAGAGAACTATATTCAATATCTTGTATAAATCATAATGGAAAAGAACATGAAAAATAGTATGTATGTGTGTATATATATATATGCAAAACTGAATACCAGTCCATCTTATCTGTCTCCTGAGAAACCTGTATGTGGGTCAAGAAGCAACAGTTAGAACCCTGTATGGAATAACTGATTGGTTCAAGATTGAGAAAGGAGTTCAACAGGGCTGTCTGCTGTCACCCGTTTGTTTAATCTATACGCTGAGCACATCATGACAAATGCCAGGCTAGATGAGTTAAAAGCTGGAATCAAGATGGGTGGGAGTAACATCAACAACCTCAGATATGCAGATGATACCACTCTAATGGCAGAAAGTGAAGAAGAACTAAAGAGCCTCTTGATGAGGGTGAAGGAGGAGTGTGAAAGAGCCAGCTTAAAACTAAATATTAAGAAAACTAAAATCATGGTATCCAGCCCCATTACTTCATGCAAATAGAGGGGGAAAAGATGAAAGTAGTGACAAATGTCCTCTTCTTAGGCTTTAAATCACTAAGGATGGTGACTGCAGCCATGAAATCAGAAGACATTAGCTTCTTGACAAGAAAGCTATGACAAACCTAGACAGTCATTACTCTGTTGACAAATGTCCATATTGTCAAGGCTATGGTCTTCCCAGTGGTCATGTACGGTTGTGAGAGCTGGACCATAAAGAAGGTGGAGTACCAAAGAATTGATGCCTTCAAACCGTGGTGCTGGAGAAGACTCCTGAGAGTCCCATGGACAGCAAGATCAAACCAGTTAATCTTAAGGGAAATCAACCCTGAATACGTATTGGAAGGACTGATGCTGAAGCTGAAACTCCAGTATTTTGGTCATCTGATGCGATTTACAGCGGACTCATTGGAAAAGTCCCTGATGCCGGGAAAGATTCAGGGCAGAAGGAGAAGAGGGCGTCAGAGGATGAGATGGCTGGATGGCATCACCAATGCAATGCACATAAACTTAGGCAAACTTCGGGAGGTGGTGAGGGACAGAGAGGCCTAACGTGCTGCAGTCCATGGAGTTGCAAAGAGTCGGACATGACTGGGCAACTGAACAACAACATGTACACCTGAATCACTCTGCTGTATACCAGCAACTAACAGAACACTGTAAATCAACTATACTTCAATTAAAAAAAAAAAAAAACAACGAATATAAAGGTTAATGCATTCAGGTGAAAGTTTGGAGGAAAACTGGTATGTCCTAGGTGATTGCAACTCTTTTACCTGGATGTATTATGGGAATGGTTGCTGTGTCTGACCAGGGAACTCTTTTGTAGAACAGGAGGCATGAAAATCTATCCTTCAAGTAATATTAATTGGACATGCTAAATGAGGATGAATAAGATTGCCCAAGTCCACACAGGGTAGAAGAGAAGCTGGAGCACTGGCGTGGACAAATTCTATGCAATAGTCTATGTGGAGCACAGATTGGGGCTTATGGCAAAAACCTGGGAGTGCTTTCTAGTGACAGCTATGGCGACGACAGAATAGAGAATTTCTACTTGAGAGGAAAGTAGTGGGCTTGTATCAGACATTAATTGAAACTGCCCCAGTGATTGCAGGACAAACAATAATCTCAATATCTGAAATACCCATGGTATCTTAGATGGTATCAGAAAAATGTTCTAATGAGGAGGGCAATGCCCAGAAGAGTGCCACAAGAAAATGGAAATGGCTTACATAGGATTATGCTACAAGAGAATGCAAGCTGCAGATATAAGCAGGGAGCCTCTTTTCCATTAGGACTGACTTTCGAACTGTGTAAGGAGCTGCCAGATTCTATCATCACTTGGACAGTGCCCTATAAACTGCTCTTTTTTTTTTTTAAGCTTTTTATTTTTTATTGGAGTATAGCCAATTAACAATGTTGTGATAGGTGGACAGTGAAGGGACTCAGTCATACATATACATGTATCCATTCTCCCCCAAACTCCCCTTCCATCCAACCTGCCCCGTAACATTGAGCAGAGTTCCATGTGCTATACAGTAGGTCCCTGTTGGTTATCCATTTTAAATATAGCAGAGTATACATGTCCATCCCAAACTATCCCTTCCCAGCATCCTCTCCCTGCCCCAACCCCAGCAACCATTAATTTGTTCTCTATGTCTGTGAGTCTCTTTCCCCTATAAACAGTTCTTGTGTTCAGTCGCTCAGTTGTGTCTGACTCTTTGCGGCCCCCGCCAGGCTCTTCTGTTCAAGGAATTTTCCAGGCAAGAATACTGGAGTGGGTTGCCAATACCTACTCCAGGAGATGTTCCAGACCCAGGGATTGAACCCAAGTCTCTTATGTCTCCTGTATCATAAGATTCTTTACCACTGGCACCACTTGGGAAGCCCAAACAGCTCCTGACTGACCAAGAAAGGTCTGCTTGATGTATGGATGGCTGCTGCTGCTAAGTCACTTCAGTAGTGTCCGACTCTGTGTGACCCCATAGACGGCAGCCACCAGGCTCCCCCATCCCTGGGACTCTCCAGGCAAGAACACTGGAGTGGGTTGCCATTTCCTTCTCCAGTGCCTGACTCTTCATGACCCCATGGACTGCAGCCTACCAGGCTCCTCCATCCATGGGATTTTCCAGGCAAGAGTACTGGAGTGGGGTGCCATTGCCTTCTCCGGTATGGATGGCAGTCTAAGGTAAATGGCCAAAGAAGGTAAAAACAAATCAGTTTGGTGGGATGAATTACACGCTGCTTTCCTAGCAGTGATGGAAGAACTGAACAATAATGAAAGCCTCTATGTTTTAGTTTTTACCTGACTAATGTGTGATGGTCAATGACCTAGCCATATTGATAGGCAGAAGGCAATAGAAATCTGGCCTATTAAAGGGATGCCCACATGGAGTAGAACCCTGCAGAAATCACTATGGAAACTGGAGAGTACATTAAAGCAGGACAGGTTGATGTTCAACAGTAGAATCTCCTTCCAGACTAGATGATGATCAGTCATCCAGTATATATACTGGTATATTAGCTTGAGATGGCAACCTGGGTCCATGAAATGAGTAGACATTTGGGGACCAAAGTAGTGCAGAGGGCTGAATCTGGACATATTCCTTTTGCACTCTTTGAGGCTCAAAATGCCAACAAGAACTGTTCAGTATGCCAACAAGAGAAACAGAGGCTGTAGATGGCTATGGGGGGATTCCTCAGGGGGAAGACCCCACACATAGCTGGTAGGTGGATTACACTGAACCAATGTCAGTAGCCTCAGCAGGGCTACAAATGGGTTTTGACAGACTCGACATTGACTCTCTACTGAGTTTTGCTTACCTGGTGATAGAAGCAGAGTCCAAGTACTATAAAAGAATCGGAATAGAAGATATTGAACACATTTGGATCATCAAATCACATTTTATCAGAGAAAGGAACGCACTTTACAGCTCATAATGCCAAATAATGAATAGTCAGAGAGATTCTTCTTGGAATAAGTTTCATAGAAAATTAGAACAAGCATTTGAAATACTCCTTGTTTAAAACAGGGGGAGATGGAGGCATGAAGGTTTGGTTAATGTGTTTTCAAGAGTAAAAAAAAAACAAAAAGAAGATAAAATCTGTTTGTAGGATATATATTAAATTTTAAGTTGACCTTAAAATGCATTCCAATATACATCAGGTGCAGACAAATACTGTTTGACTCCATCTACACAAGACACCTAGAACAGTCAAATTCATGGAGTCAGAAATTACACTGGGAGACAGAAGGGGCTGGGGGTAGAGGGTGGGGATGGGGAACGGGGAGTTAGTATTTAATGGGGACAGAGTCTCAATTTAGGAAGGTAAAATATTCAGGAGATGGATGATGGTGAGAGTTGCACAACAATGTGAATGCACTTGGTGCAACTAAACTGTATAATTAAATATGGTTAAAATAGTATGTTTTATATTATGTGACTTTTACCACAACAAAAAAATTTTAATAAATTAAAACATTAAAAAAAAAAAGACACAACATAATAGGAGCTAAGGCAGCGTTGTTCCCACTAGATGGATTCCTCTGTTTTTCTGGGGAAGAGAGGGTGGTGAGAGGCTGCTGGTATGATTATGCAATTTTTTTCGTGAGAGGAAAATGATAGTCTGACTACATGATTCTTTCCAAGGAGAGAGGACACTGGTATGATAAATGTACTTTTTGTTTTCTTCTCCATATACCTCAACTTTCCCTTTCCAATCTGATGCCCTGTGGTCACAGGACCAGGGATGCAACTACAAGTGCCAGAAACAGGCAAGAAATTGTAACTATAGTTTTACACCTTTATGTCAGGATTCCTAAAGGCCTGGCAGGGCAGGTAGTGCCTTCATTCTAGTTGGCAAAATCAAGGTTAACACTTGAAAGTAGCTATTGCCTGGTGGTAAAAAAAAATAGCCCAGTGGTTATGTAGCCAAGTAATTCTACCCTATATGACTAGAAAGGAACTGAAGGGGAAGCACTTACTACACTAGTGTGTTGCCTGAAATCTAGAACAGCACAGTTGCTAAATCTAAAGTTCCTTCCAAATGTGGACAAGTTTAGGTATAAATAAATGGAGAGAAGGAGGAACAGTAGTTCAGGGTAAAGGAATGAATCAATGGGCTATGCAAATGAAGGAAATCTAATATCATATTACAATCTCAACAGAGGCTCAGAGCAAGGGAATAATACTGTCTTTTAGATCAATTATGGGCTTCCCTGGTGGCTCAGAAGGTAAAGAATCCACCTGCAATGAGGGAGAGCAGGGTTCAGCCCTGGTTTGGGAAGATCCCCTGGAGAAGGTAACTCCAGTATTCTAGCCTGGAGAATTCCATGGACAGAGGAGCCTGGCAGGCTACAGACCGTGGGGTCATAAAGAGTCAGACGCAACTGAGCAACCTTCACTTTAGCTCAATTACACCAGATGCTTGAAAAGATGAAACCATGTATTGCTGAGACTACTTGTGGCTTTGGAACTTGACAAGATCAAACGGAAGCACACAAATCCGAGTGGTCTCACCCTTGAAGACATTTTCATATGATATGATGATGGACTAGAGTAATTAATGACTGAATGTGACTCTAGTGATGTACCAGTATCTTTTGACTTATATGATGCTTTTGCTATAAGAGATTAGTGGTCAGAGACAAAATATACATTTGGTCTTTGTCCCAGGTTTCTGGTATGAAGTTCCTAGTTCAGTAAGTCACTCAGTCGTGTCTGTCTCTTTGCGACCCCTGGACTGCAGCATACCGGGCCTCCCTGTCCATCACCAACTCCCAGAGTTTACTCAAACTCATGTCCATTGAGTCAGTGATGCCATCCAACCATCTTATCCTCTGTCATCCCCTTCTCCTCCCGGCTTCAATCTTTCCCAGCATCAGGGTCTTTTCAAATGAGTCAGTTCTTCCCATCAGGTGGCCTAAGTATTGGAATTTCAGCTTCAGCATCAGTCCTTCTAATAAATATTCAGGACTGATTTCCTTTAGGATGTGTTGGTTGGATCTCCTAGCTGTCCAAGGGACTCTCAAGAGTCTTCTCCAGCACCACAGTTCAAAAGCATCAATTCTTCGGTGCTCAACTTTCTTTATAGTACAACTCTCACATCTGTACATGACTACTGGAAAACCATAGCTTTGACTAGATGGACCTTTGTTGGCAAAGTAATGTCTCTGCTTTTTAATAGGCAGTCTAGGTTGGTCATAACTTTTCTTTCAAGGAGCAAGCGTCTTTTAATTTCATGGCTGCAATCACCATCTGTAGTGATTTTGGAGCCCCCGAAAATAAATTCTCTCTCACTGTTTCCATTGTTTCCCCATCTATTTGAAGTTCCTAAAACCCTTGGAATTCCCTGAGTGATAAGAATGTCTTTTGTTATTCATAACAGGCCCCTTTCAATAACACCTGAGTTTATGCTACTGAAGTAACTTAGGGTTGCTATTTAGGTTGCAGCCCCTAAATAGCCTAGGTCACCTGAAACACCAAGTGATTAGAGGACTGGAACTTTCAGCGTCACCCACCAACCTCCAGGAAGGGAACTGGAGCTTGAGCTCTACAATACTTTTGAACTGTAAGATTCAGAGTGTCTGGTGATGACATCAAGCTGCTGAGAGGGTGGTTTGCCCAGAGAGGGTATGGAAGTTTTGCATTCCCCACCCCAGAGCTTGCCCTATGTATCTCTTCCATTTGGCTATTTCTGAGTTGCGTTCTTTATGATAAACCAGTAATAGTATGTAAAGGGTTTTCCTAAGTTCTGTGAGTCATTCTAGCAAACGATCAAACCTGAAGGCAGGGTGGTGTGGTAAATCCTAAATTTGTAGTAAAGTTGGACAGAAGGGCAAGTAACCTGGGGACCTGGAACTTTCAACTGAAGTCTGAGTGAGGGCAGTCTTGTGGCTGAGTTCCATGAGTTCTGCAATAATTCTAGAAATTAGCATAAGAATTGAATTGAATTGTTGGATGCCCAGTTGGTATCTAGAGAACTGGTGGAAAACATCCTAAACAAACTTTCTATCATGAATATGTATTACTTTAATAACAGAAAAGAGTAAAATAAACATGTTATTTTAAAAAATGAAATATGAAAAGACAACCAACAGAATGGGAAAAAATATTTGCAAAGTGACCAACAAGAGATTGATCTCCAAAATATACAAATAGCTCATGCAGCTCAATATCAAAAAAGCAATCAATTGAATCAAAATAAGAGCTAAAGATCTAAATAGACATTTCTCCAAAGAAGACATACAGATGACCAAAAAAGCACATGAAGAGATATTCAACATCACTGATTATTAGAGAACTGCAAATCAAAACTACAATAAGGTACCACCTCACACTGGTCAGAATGGCCATCATCAAAAAACTTACGAACAATAAATGCTATAGAGAGTGTGGAAAAAAGGAATACCTCTTACGCTATTGGTGGGAATATAAATTGGTACAGTCACTATGGAAAAGAGTATGGAAGTTCCTCAAAAAAACAAAAAATATAGCTACCATATGATATAGCAATCTCATCCCTGGGCATATACTCAGAGAAAACCATAAATCATAAAGATACACGAAACCCAATGTTCATTGCAGCACTATTTACAATAGTCAGGACATGGAAGCAAGCTAAATGACCATCACAGATGAATGAATAAAGAAGATATGGTGCATATATACAATGGAATATTACTCAGCCATAAAAAGGAATGAAATAATGCCATTTGCAACAACATGGAAGGACCTAGAGACTGTCATACTGAGTGAAATAAGTCAGATACAAAGACAAATATCATATGATATCACTTATTGTAGAATCTTTAAAAATGTTACAAATGAATTTATTTACAAATCAGAAGTAGAGTCACAAACATAGAAAACAAACTTATGGTTACTGAGGGGGAAGGAGGGGAGGGATAAACTGGGAGATTGAGATTTACATATGCATACTACTATATATATAAAATAGATGACTAATAAGAACCTATTGTTAGCACAGGGAACTCTACTAAATACTCTGTAATGACTTATATGGGAAAAGAATCTAAAAGAGTAGATATATATTTGTATTTAACTGATTCACTTTTCTGTACAGTAGAAACTAACACTTGGCACCCCACTCCAGTACTCTTGCCTGGAAAATCCCATGGACGGAGGAGCCTGGTAGGCTGCAGTCCATGGGGTCACTAAGAGTTGGACATGACTGAGCGACTTCACTTTCACTTTTCACTTTCATGCACTGGAGAAGGAAATGGCAACCCACTCCAGTGTTCTTGCCTGGAGAATCCCAGAGGCAGGGGAGCCTGGTGGGCTGCCGTCTCCAGGGTAGCACAGAGTCGGACACGACTGCAGAGACTTAGCAGCAGTAGCAGCAGAAACTAACACAGCATTGTAAATTAACTATACCCCAATAAAAGTATTTTTTCTTTTTTTTAAATTTATTTTAATTGGAGGCTAATACTTTACAATATTGTGGTGGTTTTTGCCATACATTCACATGAGTCAGCCATGGGTGTATATGTGTTCCCCATCCTGACCCTCCCTCCCACCTCCTTCCCCATCCCATCCCTCAGGGTCATCCCAGTGCACCAGCCCTGAGCACCCTGTCTCATTCATCAAACCTAGACTGGCAATCTATTTCACATATGATAATATACATGTTTCAATGCTATTCTCTCAAATCATCCCACCCTCGCCTTCTTTCACAGAGTCCAAAAGTCTGTTCTTTACATCTGTGTCTCTTTGGCTGTTATACCCCAATAAAAGTAATTAAAAAAATTTTTTAAATGAAGTTATTGTAGCTTGAACACTTAAATTCTCAAAATCTGCTGATATCCTATAGCAAATTATTAAATGCAAATATTTGTAAAGTGAATAAAACTGAATTCCTCCCAACTCAATCCACATATATAAGTTTTCCTGATTTCTTCTCCATACTGAGCCTCAACTGTCTCTTTAGTTCTGGTCTGTATACTATGGCTCACCTCCTATGTCTTCATCCTCATTGGCTGGGCCTTCTGCACCATCCACATTTTCTGTTTCATGAGCTTTGGTTAAATCGTAGTCATTCAAAAGCTCTGAACCTTCTAGGAGATAAAAAGAATTTTAACTATGAAGTAATTTGAAAGGATTTTTATAAACCTGTTTCAGCTTTATCCAATCCCTAAGTGATAGACAATATCCTTTCACATACACCCAAGCAAGATATATGTGAAATTTTAGAAATATGCCCAAGGTTTATTTGCCTTTCAATTAGACATCATTTTCTTGAATAGTTCTTTCACCTTAAATTCCACTCAAGTTCCTTCTGGATAGAAATTCTCTCTCCTTTGGTGTATTTCAGGATATGCAGTAAGATGTTAAGACCAAGAATATTAACATATAGTGATGAGAAATATTGAGCCTGAGACTACTGGCAAAATTCAATTTGGGAAAGATGCTTTCCCGAGAGGAAGCCTATAAGCTTCTGAACACCAAATTCTATTTTCCCTTTCTGTTCACATTATAAATATGATTTTGTGGAAAGCATATTGGCCCCCAAATTCTTTTATTTCTTCAAACATTTACTAAATGTTGACAAGGCTACAGATATGAATAGGTCATAATTCCTGTATTCAAAGAGCTGATAATTTACAGATGTAGATAAAACAAACCCACAAATACAATGCAAGATTCAGACAAGAGATAAGTCTAAAATGTAGACTCGGACAAGAGATTAAGGGAAATACAAAGTGCTATGGGAGTTCCTAAGTAAAAGGCAGTAGATATGATAAAAAGCATGGTTAAATAAACAACAAACTTGCTAATAATTAAGTTTAACAAAGACACAATTTTTTACAATAAATATCGAAAATAATAGAAGTAAGGAAGAAGGCATGACATAGCTAGAATTTTTTCACATATAAGCATGGTAGCTTAATAAAAAAATGATAACAAAAGAAATGAACAGAAAAGACCCACTTGCCATCAAACTCCTTCCCAATAGTCAATAAAATATTTGCTGAGAACCTATTACATGCAACAAATAGTCAAAAACACTGAATCCTGCAACACTAAGGAGCTGAAACAGGAGAGGTGACGGAAACTCTGCAGTGGCTTCCTTTCTGCCGCAAGCATGACTGAGCACGGGGAACAGGACATTCTACTGGAGTATAGGAGTAAGATGGAACGCATCACATAAGATACATGACTCAGAGGTCCTGAAAACGCAGTCGTCATGGATTCAGGTGAAGTTTCTCATTTCTGCATATCATATACTCTTAGACACTAAGACACTGCTCTAAACAATAGTTTTCTTTTCTCAAGCCTGAAATGATACACACACAGTGCCCTGTATATGAACAACTGATATGAGGTACATGTTCAATTAAAACATAAGGTCACAACTCAGAGTAAAATAAAGACATCTGTGTGGTAAGTTTTGTAATATAGCAAAAGCTTTGAATCAAACAAAGTGAGTATATCAATAGAGAAAACACCGAATTTGTTTTTAGGAAATAGATTATTTTAAGTGTATATAGTTTATTCTGGAGCAAGGGTCAGCAAACCATGGCCTAAGGCCAAATCTAGCCATGGCCTATTTTTATTAATATATAGACCCAGGAAGTAGGAATGGTTTTACAGTTTTAAAGACTGTAAAAAATATAAAGAAGAATATACAACAGAGACCATATACGGCCCACAAAGTCTAAAATATTTACTCTCTGGCCCTTTACAAATAAAGTTTACTGACCACTGTTCCTGAGTGAAAAGCACAAGTTTTATAAGCTATGATATTGTTCAACAAAAGCTGTCTTAATTCAAATGAGTCAGCTGAAAATTTTTTTTAAGAAAAAAAAAAAAAACAGTGAAAAAATAAAAAAACATTGGGTGGGGTGGTTTGGCTCTGTGATGTCAGATAACTTATATGATCTAAACGGATGCATTATTTTTGTATCAGGAAGACACAACTTCGTTTTTTCCACAACCCATTTCTATAGCATTTTTATTGCAATCAGAATATTCCTCTTCATTTGAACTATTCAGTAAAGGTATATTTTTAGAGAGGAAAGATATGATGTTGTTACCTGTGGGCACAGACTGCTCTTGAGTGCTTTTCAGTTCCACATTTGGTTTTATATCTGAAACGAAAAGGATTATAAATATTAGCTTTTTAGAGTAAATTTTTTTCAGATATGAGCGTTCTAAATTTAATAAGGATACCACTTTGGAAGATTTAGTTGCTGATTTCCTCTCCAGAGCAGGACTATTCTCTACATCCTTCCTAAAAAGTGTCTCAAGGAGAATAAAAAGAATCCATGCAGAAATTATATTTTAAAGTGATTAAGAGGGAAAAATTACTATTCTGCATTTATTCTGGTATTTTAATTTTTTCATAAAGACCCGAGTTCCTATCTGGTATTGTCTTGTTTCAGTCTAAAGATCTTTCTTCAGCATATCTACTAGAGCAACTGTATGAATGACAACTTTTCTCAGCTTTCCATTTATTTGGAAATATCTTTATTTTGCCTTAAAATTTAAAGGATATTTTTACTTGACATAGAATTATGGGCTAACAGTTTTCTTCTGTCACTTTAAAGATGGCATTCCACTATCTTCTTATCCTCTATTGTTTCTGATGAGAAGAATATTTTCTATCACTGTTTTCCTTTATATATTCTTTTTCTCTGAATGCTTTCAAGATTTTCTCCTTAGTTTTTAGCAGTTTAACTACTATATGCCTAGGTGTGATTTTATCTGCATTTATCTCACATGGGTCCACCTAACTCCTTATCTGTAAAATTGTGTTTTTCACTAAACCTGGTAATTTTTCAGCTATTATTTCTTCAAATTCTTTTTCTCCTCCATTCTTTTGCCCTTTTTCTTCAAGGACTTCATCTACATGCATGTTAGATTTTTTCATATTCCTACATTTTCCTGAGGGCCTGTTCTTTTCCCCTTAAAGTTCTTTTCTCTGTTGCTCAGATTGAATACTTTCATTAATCAATCTTCAAGTTCATTATCCTTTCTTCTGTCATCTTAATGTGCTATCAAGCCTATTCAGTTAGTTTTCTATTTCAGATACTGTAATTTTTAGTTCTAGAAATTCTATTTTCATCTTTTTTATAGTCTCTCTCTGGGGTAGGAAATGGCAACCCACTCCAGTATTCTTGCCTGGAGAATCCCATGGACAGAGAAGCCTGGTGGGCTACGGTCCATGGGGTCACAAAAAGTCGGACATGATTGCGTGATTGAGCACACTACACAGTCTCTCTGCTAGATTTCCTATTTTTTAATTCATTACAAGCATCTGAGTATAATTATTACACTTGTTTAAGAGCCTTGTCCTCCAATTCTAATATCTATATCATTTTGGGATTAGTCACCTATGATTTCCTTTTCTCTTGAGTATGGGTCACATTTTCCTGCTTATTCAAATAACCTAATAATTCTGGATTGTACCCTGAAAATTATAAAGATATGTTACAGAATTTCTGGAGTTTGTTATGTTCCTTTGAAGGATATAGGAGATTTTCTTTGTTTATTTTACTTTTTAAAGCATGTAGTTAAACTCATATTCTGTTTCATTTGTGGTGGGAAGCATCTAGGGTAATCAATTGTCCCAGTATACCTGGGACTGAAGGTTTTCCAAGACAACAGCACTTTCACAGCCTCAGGAAAACTGGCACAAACTGGTCACTCTTGCAGAAGCGTAAATCTCTGTTCAGTTACTTTCACCTCAGATGGACTGCTCAGGGTGTGACCCATACAAGTATAGTTCAAGGATTAGCTAAAGATTTGGTCCAGCTAGAACATTTATACACAAAAGGCCCTCTCTACCCTCTCCACTCTAGGATTTCCCCCTTTGCTTCCTATGATTGCTTGTGATTGCTATGGTTTTTTAAGCCAGTAAAACTGTGGATTATCTATTCAAGTTTTGGTCACCCAGATGCTAAAACTGGGACCTGCCTTTGAGCAAAACAGCCTTAAAAACAGGTTGGTTTTGGTTATTTTCCAATGCCTGCAGGAAATAGATTTTTCATATTTTGTCCAGAATTATAATTGTTATCTGTTGGAAGGTTGGTTCAATGGGACCAACCTCCTCTACTACTAGAAATTGAAACTCTCCATTTGTTCTTTATTTCAATGGTGATCATATACCCATAACTGCTCCAGATACCACTAATTTCAAATAATCTATATTTCAGATGTATTTCAATTTTTGTTTTGAAAAATACAGTCACTGCATTTACATTCTATCCTAATATTAAAAGTTTAACACACCACCCATTAGATGTTAGCAGCAAAGCCTAAGTGCAGGAAAAATACAAATATTTTTAAAATAAGCAAGCATTAGTCAGTCAGTCAGTCATGGCTGACTCTTTACGACCCCATGGACTGTAGCTCACTAGGCTCCTGTGTCCATGGAATTCTTCAGGCAAGAATACTGGAGTGGGTTGCCATTTCCTACTCCAGGGGATCTTTCTAGCCAGGGATTGAACCTGGGTTTCTTGCACTGCAGACAGATTCTTTACCATCTGAGCCACCAGGGAAGCCTTTTGTAAAATAAGCAAAGGGGCAGCCTAATATGCAGTGTTAAAACCCAAGATGGGTGAAAGAAACATCCATACAAGGAATAGGGACAGGCCAGGGTAGGCTGTTGGAGACCAACCAATATGAAAAGTGTGCCTGTGTGGGGTGCACATTTAGCATGAGATGAGGAGGGATTCTACATGAAGGGCAGACAGATTGGCAAGTCAGAGCCTAAGCAGGATGAGAAGGGCAGGAGAATCACCTGGGCTGGAGTGATGAAGGACGTATCCAAGTAAGGGATGAACTAGCATGAGGAGTCAGAGCCTGAGCACAGAGAAGACGCCATTTATGCCTGGGGGTGCTCTCATTTCAGGGAGTAGACAGGGTTAGCAAGGCACCCACACAGGGACAGTGGGGGCACCAAAGAGCCCAAATGGAGTGAGTAGAGTTTCTATGTTTGGGAGTATCCAAGGCAAAGTGTCAGATTGGGTTGAAGGCAAACTTGATTGGGTTGAAGAGGGCATCCACATTAAGGGCAGCTTTGCACTGGGATCTGTGCTGTGCATAGTTGCTCAGTTGTCTGACTCTTTGCGACCCCATGGACTGTAGCCCACCAGGCTCTTCTGTCCATGGGGATTCTCCAGGCAAGAATACTGGAATGGATTGCCATGCCCTCCTCTAGGGGATCTTTCCAACCCAGGTCTCCTGCATTGTAGGCAGATTCTTTACCATCTGAGCCATCAGAGAAGCCCAAGAATACTGGAATGGTTAGCCTATCCCTTCGTCAGGGGATCTTCCTGACCCAGGAATTGAACTGGGTTTCCTGCATTGCAGGTAGATTTTTTACCAGTTGAGCTATCTGGGAAGCCCATCAGACCCCAATAGAAAAGGGTATCTACGTAGATGAGTGCCTGCAGTACAGGATGTCAGAAACCAAATGAGGCAAGGTAAGAATCTTCACTGAAGAGGAAATGGCAGTGGCAGTGGATGACTGTTTATACAAAGGAGGATTGATTAAGTAAGAAAAATATAATAAGGATAATGAGACCCAGGTTTTTCTCTGTCAGAGAAGGGAGTTATAAATATGAAAACCTGTGGTCCTATATTGGAAATGGAAGTACTGGCAGAAAGCGATCTTGAGAAAGAAGAATGGAACTGGAGGAATCAACCTACCTGACTTCAGGCTCTACTACAAAGCCACAGTTATCAAGACAGTATGGTACTGGCACAAAGACAGAAATATAGATCAATGGAACAAAATAGAAAGCCCAGAGATAAATCCACGCACATATGGACACCTTATCTTTGACAAAGGAGGCAAGAATATACAATGGATTAAAGACAATCTCTTTAACAAGTGGTGCTGGGAAATCTGGTCAACCTCTTGTAAAAGAATGAAACTAGAACACTTTCTTACACCATACACAAAAATAAACTCAAAATGAATTAAATATCTAAACGTAAGACCAGAAACTATAAAACTCCTAGAGGAGAACATAGGCAAAACACTCTCCGACACACATCACAGCAGGATCCTCTATGACCCACCTCCCAGAATATTGGAAATAAAAGCAAAAATAAACAAATGGGACCTAATTAACCTTAAAAGCTTCTGCACATCAAAGGAAACTATTAGCAAGGTGAAAAGACAGCCTTCAGAATGGGAGAAGATAATAGCAAATGAAGCAACTGACAAACAACTAATCTCGAGAATATACAAGCAACTCCTACAGCTCAACTCCAGAAAAATAAATGACCCAATCAAAAAATGGGCCAAAGAACTAAATAGACATTTCTCCAAAGAAGACATACAGATGGCTAACAAACACATGAAAAGATGCTCAACATCACTCATTATCAGAGAAATGCAAATCAAAACCACTATGAGGTACCATTTCACACCAGTCAGAATGGCTGCAATCCAAAAGTCTACAAGTAATAAATGCTGGAGAGGGTGTGAAGAAAAGGGAACCCTCTTACACTGTTGGTGGGAATGCAAACTAGTACAGCCACTATGGAGAACAGTGTGGAGATTCCTTAAAAAACTGGAAATAGAACTGCCTTATGATCCAGCAATCCCACTGCTGGGCATACACACTGAGGAAACCAGATGGGAAAGAGACACGTGTACCCCAATGTTCATCACAGCACTGTTTATAATAGCCAGGACATGGAAGCAACCTAGATGTCCATCAGCAGATGAATGGATAAGAAAGCTGAGGTACATATACACAATGGAGTATTACTCAACCATTAAAAAGAATACATTTGAATCAGTTCTAATGAGGTGGATGAAACTGGAGCCTATTATACAGAGTGAAGTAAGCCAGAAAGAAAAACACCAATACAGTATACTAACGCATATATATGGAATTTAGAAAGATGGTAACAATAACCCTGTGTACGAGACAGCAAAAGAGACACTGATGTATAGAACAGTCTTATGGACTCTGTGGGAGAGGGAGAGGGTGGGAAGATTTGGGAGAATGGCATTGAAACATGTAAAATATCATGTATGAAACGAGTTGCCAGTCCAGGTTCGATGCACGATACTGGATGCTTGGGGCTGGTGCACTGGGACAACCCAGAGGGATGGAATGGGGAGGGAGGAGGGAGGAGGTTCAGGATGGGGAACACATGTATACCTGTGGCGGATTCATTTTGATATTTGGCAAAACTAATACAATTATGTAAAGTTTAAAAATAAAATTAAATTAAAAAAAAAAGAAAAAAAAAAAGAAGTACTGGCAGGAACACATGGCTTCGACTATATATAAATTGATACAAAACATAGATGGAAATGTGTGTATATGTATGGTATAACACACCTGGTCTCTAGCTCTGTTCACTGAGAGCCCCTGGGAGCAGTGACACCACAACAGCTTTCAGGATACGGATATTAACTTCTAAGTATCATTCTCAACTTATAGAAACCATATTCCTTAGAGAAATGGCTGACTCCAGCACTGGGGGAGGGAAAGTACAGATGAGTCTGGAACATTTTGTTGTGCCAGAAAGCAAGGAAGTGCTCACAGAAACAAGAGCATATATTAAAAGGATATGGAAATTATTCTGAAGGGGTTCCCACTGGCCAAATCTGAGACAAGGGAGCATCAAAGTTATAATGATAGTATTGGATTACAACCTATTAAAAAGCATAAATTCATGAGTCCATATTGACATTAATAAGTAGTTGATAAATGTAAAGTCCAGTAACAAATGGAAAATTTACATAGTTGCAAAATGCTTCTTCTCAAAATATTATTACAAAGATGAAAAGAGAAACTACATAGTGAAGAACGTTGTAGACACCACTGTACTGAGTAAAGTGATCATTATTGGTAATGGGACAAATGAAAATTATGTGTCCACTGATAATGAAAAGAACACAGCTTCACTTCTGTGATATACCTGCCAGACATGCACAATCTAAACCTAACCATGAGAAAACTAACTCTAATTGAGGGATAATTTACAAAATAACTGGCTTGTAATTCTCAAAAGTTTCACAGTCATGACCAACTGGGGAACTATTCCAGACTGAAGGACGGGGAAGAGACGTGACAACTAAATGCATATGTGATTCTGAGCCGAATTCTCCTGCGGTAAAGGGCATTATAGAAGCTACTGGAGAAATCTGAGTGGGGCCTGAGGATTAAATTGTAGTAATGTCTCAGTGTTAATTTCCTGGTTTTGATAGTTGTTTCCTGGTTATGTAGGAGAAGGTAGAACACACACTAAAGTAGTCAAGGGTGGATAGGGCTTTATGTCAGCAACTTACTCTCAAAATTTCCGGAAAAAAAAAAAAAATAGTTTTTTGTACTGTATTGCAACTTTTCTGTAAGTTTGATAGTGGGAGTTTTTTAAAAGCTTTTTTTTTTTTTTTTCAGCTAACTGTGAAACTTTTAACTGCACACTAAAGGGATTCTGAACAAAAAACAAAAAGAAAGAAAAGTAGCTCAAAAGTTTCAAATGAACGATCTTCATGTGAAAACACGTTTTAGTTATTACAGAGCAAGATGGCTTTTGATTTGGTGACCTAAAGAAAAAAGGTCCTAGTCCCCTGAGCCTCTTAAACTCTCTGACAGTGACATTTAAATAGCTCTCAGTATTTTTTCAAGCAGCCTTTGTGTGGTGTAAATAACACCAGAAGGAACTGAGTACAGTTTCCAAGAAAAAAAGGAGATCTGACTATCTGAGTATTCAAAATTTGAAGGAGGCATTTAAACCATCTATGACTTCCCTGGAAGTCCAGTGGTTAAGACTCACGTTTCCACTGCAGGGGACACAGGTTCACTCCCTGGTCAGGGAACTAAGATCCCATATGCTGTGGCACAGCCAAAAAGAAAAGCAAACCATCTATAATCAGGCTATATGGATGCTATTCTTAGGTGCTAAAAAATACTTAAAATACAAGAACAAAGGAGACTGAAGTGTATTTTCCCCTCTTGAATGTAAACATCTTTATAAAAATGTGAAGTCTAGTAGTGAATAGATGATAAAGGAATTCCCACCTGAAGACCAGAAACCTATTAAATATTTATAAGTGCAGCAAAAGTTTTACAGTTTTTAATGGATAATTTTGTCATTCCTTCATACTTCAGTTCAAAAAAGACTTTCAAAAATTTCCATGGTGGGGTCCATTTGGGTATTTTTAATGTGTTGGCAGTCAACATAGTTTTAAACTATTTCCCGCCCCCCCCCAAAAAAAAGAAAGCTAAGAAGGAAAGGTCCCTATACTTCTTTTGACAAAAATATTAATTCCCTTTACTGATATTAATATATATGGTGCAAATGATGGAAGAATTCCAAAGTGGATTAATTCTGTTGAGATAGCATTCCTGTCAATTTTCTACCTCTCCTATTACTTGAATTGGGTAAAGCATGTTCCTGCCTTAGGACTTTTGCTTTTACTCGTCCCTCTGACCAAAATGCTCTTCCCTCAGATGGCCACCTGCCCTACCTCCTTTCTTCATTCAGGTGTGTGCTCAAAAGTAACCTTATAAAACCAGCTTTACCTAACTACTCTATAATAAGATGTCATCCTTCATTGTCACTTTTTTCTCTTTATAAACTTTTCTTCATACAATTTCTTCATTTTCACCACCTGATGTATATTTATTCATTTTTTAAAAAGTATTTATTGATTTGGCTGCACCAGCTCTTAGCTGTGACATGCAGAACCTTTGATCTTCATTGCAGCATGCAGGCTCTTTAGTTATGACATGTGAACTCGCAGTTGTGGCAGGTGGGATCTCGTTCCCTGACCAGGGATTGAACCCAGGCCCCTTGCATTGGGAGCACAGAGTCTTAGCCACTGGACCACCAGGGAAGTCCCTATTTGTTCACTTTTAAAATGTCTCCTCCCCACCCCACCAGAATGTAAACTTAATGAAAACATGGATGTTGGCTGTAATTTTTATTGCTTTTTGCTATATTTTCAGCTCTCAAAATAGTACCCATTGTGACAGCCACTCAATAAATATTTGTTGAATTAATACATGAACTTTTACATCTCTATCTTTGCTACTTATAAATACTCTAAGTCAAGGTTCTACAAACTACAGCTTTCACCTGTTCTTGTATGATTTGTGAACTAAGAATGAGTTTACATTTTTTAATGGTTGAAAAAAATCAGAAAGATTCATTTCATGCAACTTGAAAATTGTGTGGAATTCTAACATCAGTGTTCACAAATAAAGTTTTATTGGACCACAGCTAAATCCATGTTGTCTACAGCTGCTTCTGTATTCCAAGAGCAGAGTTGAGTACTTGCAAGAGACTATATGACTTGCAAAGCCAAAAACATTCACTATCTGGTGACCTTTTAGAAAAAGTTTGTCAAGACCTGGTCAAATCTACTATTAATACTAACACTAATACTGCACTGGCCAATACAATAGCCACTAGCCACATGTGCCAATTTGAGTTTAAATTTAAGTTAATTAAAGTTAAAAATTTAGTTTCTCAGTTACCCAACCACATTTCAAGTATTCAACAGAACATGTAGCTAAGGGTCTTTCATATTGGAGAATATAGATAAAGAGTATTTCCATCCCTGTAGAAAGTTCTACCAAAGAGCACAGCTCTAGATTTTAGAATATCTTCTTGCCGCTTGGGATACTGCTAAGTGCAGTTATTTAAAGCAAACATTAAAACTTTGGGTCAGGAAAGAAACCATGTATAAAAGTTAAATCAATGAAAATTCTAAGGAAATATACTAGGAAACAGCTTAACAATGATCATCTTCTATCAGTGTTTTCTAAACTCCTGCAATTGGAATTTCAGGGGAAAGCACTTTCTATTAATGCAGTCATCAAAAAGGTAAAGGATATAGACAGCATCTTCATACAAAGAACTTTATAAATTTCACTGATTAAAAAATAAACGTGACTCTTTGAAGGGTTAAAAAAGAAAACCCACATGATGCCAAACATCCAGATAAAATATTTCTAAATGTACCTATATGGGGCTTCCCAGGTGGCACAGTGGAAAAACAATCTGCCTGTCAATTAAGAGGACATGGGTTAAATCCTGGTCTGGGAAGATTCCACATCATGCAGAGCAACTAAGTCCACGTGGCACAACTACTGAACCCACACTCTAGGGCCCACGAGCCACAACTACTGAGCTTGTGCTCCGCAACAAGAGAAGCCACCACAATGAGAAGCCCACGCACCACAACCAAGAGTAGTCCCCCACTCACCATAAGCAGAGATAGCTGAGCAAAAGCAATGGAGACCCAGTGCAACCAAAAATAAAATACTTATATATGTGTATACAAAATAAACTCAGCATGTACATTAGAATTTTTGTATCATTAGATAAAATCATTTTTCTTACCTCGTTTAAAAGCCAAAATTACAATCCTTACTTAACACTCTTATATATATCAATTTCCCTCCTGCTCTTGCCATAACTAAATAATCTCCTGATATATTTTTAAATTAAATAATTACTGTTTTCCATTGACACTGGTGTTGTACTATGTTTTCCAATGACATTTTACCTCTTAAACAATAAATCTTATGGACAGATTCTTAGAAAAGTTCAATCTTCCAAGACTGGACCAAGAATAAATAGAAATTATGAACAACCCAATTGCAAGCACTGAAATTGAAGCTGTGATAAAAAATCTCCCCAAAAGCAAAAGCCCAGGACCAGATGGCTTCGTAGCAGAATTCTATCAAACATTTAGAGAAGAGCTAATGCCTATCCTTCTAAAACTCTTCTAAGAAATTGCAGAGAAAGGAACACTTCCAAACTCATTGTACAAGGCCACCATCACCCTGATACCAAAACCAGACAAAGACAACATAAACAATAAATCTTATAAAAAATACATAGCTTCTGTAACTGATACAGTTCACAAATATATTAGACGGTTAAAGTTAAAGGTTATTTCTTTTGTAGTTTTCCAAGCACTCTACATATTCAAAGCTTTATTAGCAATCTCAAATTGTTTTCTGCTGCTGCTGCTACTAAGTCGCTTCAGTCGTGTCCGACTCTGTGCGACCCCATAGACGGCAGCCCACCAGGCTGCGCCATCCCTGGGATCCTCCAGGCAAGAACACTGGAGTGGGTTGCTACCAGAAGTGAAAACAAGCCTCATCATATGCTTACTGAGAGATGACAATTTCAAATTTTTACTCCTTCAGATTCTCTCTTTGACAAAGATGCTGTTTAAAAAATTTCATGAGTTAGAATTTTTGTTAAATATACCAAGATTTTTCTCTGAGATTCTAGCATTTTATGTGCTACAAAATGAAAAGAGGTAGATTACAAATAAAATTTAAAGCTGAAAATGCTAAGGATCTGGTTAATTGAGATTTCATAAAAAATCACACGTGAATAATATGCTATCTATGAACAAAATCAAATATTTACATTAGCAACAAAACATGCAACCATATTTTTAATTCGAATGATTACAAACTTGTTTTCATTTTGTTACTTTAAGTAATTATCATTCAGTAAAGGATATCCGCTAATAAACATGGAACTCTGCTCAATGTTATGTGGCAACCTGGTGGGGAGGGGACTTTGCGGGAGAATGGATACAAGTACATGTATGGCTGAGTCCCTCCAATGCTCACTTGAAACTATCACAACACTGTTAATTGGCTATGCTCCAATACAAAACAGAAGTTAAAAAAAAGAATACCAGCTAATATAATTCTACTCTTAATTTCAGAGATGAGATTTCCACTTGCTGGTCTGTCTTTCCAGCATAGCGTAGAAGCTAAAGGAGAGCAAAATGTCAGTCTCAGAAGAGCCCTGCACTGAGTTTGCAGCTGTCCTCAGCACTGGTGCCTGACAGCAGCCAGAAAGTTGTCTTTGAACGTCAGCATTTCCCTTTACCTTCATAACAATAAACTGATTTCTCTATCCCCATACCTCGTTCTTAAATTTAAAATGTCCATTTTTACTTTTTAACCAAAAGCTTTGGAAACTGAGTAACTGACTACAAAACGATCCTTATAATCAATGAAATTAGAAACGTTGGAATTGAAGTAGATATCTTACCTAATCTCTTCTTTCCCTGCCACTTGATATTTGAATTTTCTCCAATATCCAACTATTTGGATTATGAAGTCTCTGCTTAGATACTTCCAAGAATACAGAAGTTATACTTTTCTTTTTCAGAAAAATTCTAATGGTTTAAAAAGTTCCTCCTTAAATACAGTGGAACTCAAAATTTCCTGAATTGTCCATTTCAGGTCCTAGTTCAGCTTTCTGGGAACATCCAGAATAAATTATTACACAAATGCTACCACTCAGGTCCCTAACCATGGTGAGAGCTTTCTTCTGAGCCTGGTTTGTTTGCCTATGGTCCTCCAAAAATGTGGCATCAAGCACTTAGCCCAGGAGTGCACATGAGACTTCATATTATCTCATAGCATCTCTGGAAAATAAACAGGTGCAATGGCATTTATTATTCTTCCCATTTTACAAAAAAATTTTAAGACAAAAGAATGACAAAATATATAAAGTCATGTAATTGTTCAAAGGTACAATGTCAGTGGCACATTATGAAGAGAAGCAGGATTCCTCTCTTGAGTTTCAACCTTTGTTTCAAAGAATTTAAATAACGTTTTAAGGTGCTTTCCTACATAGATTATAAATCTTGGAAGAAGGTCAGAACTAGAAGACATTTTATTTTATTTTTTTTAGAAGACATTTTAGACCCAATTAATTTCAAATACCTCAAGTGAGAGGAAAGGAAGATATTAAAAAGGAGGGGGCATGCCTTAAAATGAGAATAGTCTCTCCAACCATGAAATCCTTCCTTTCCTTCCTCTTTGGACCAAAGTAAAGGTTAAGAGACATCAAGAATACTTCTCTAAGAACATCAGGTCAATATAGCCCACGTTACCCTCTTTTTTTTTAAACAAAATACTCCATTTTCCCTAGGTTAAATGTGAAGAAATTATAGACTGCAGGGCACAGATCTTAAAGAGCAAATTCAATATCTAGTGTTTTTTCCCCTGAAAGGTCAGTTACTATAAAGTTGTAGAAAAATATACTTATATTTTACCATGGGTATCACGTGCCAACAAACATGCAGAGAGAAAAGGAAGAATGAGCATTTCATGCCACTGGTACTTTTAAAAATTGTCTGTGCTAAAATGATTGAATCCAACATATTACAAGTAAGATTTTCATTTTGTACCTGTAAAATGCCTAGTTGGTTATAAAGTAACTGAAGTTAAAAACAAAATATCAATTGAAGATGGGTGACAGACTTAAACGTGACAGCTAAAACAATCAAATTTCTAGAGGAAACGATAGGAGAATATTTTTATGGCCTTGGATAGGCAAAGACTTAATCCCAAAAGGAAAAAAAAAGATAACTTTGTCTTCATTAAAATTAAGAATTCTGTTTATCAAATAGATTAAGAAAATAAATAAGCAAGTTACAGATCCAGAGAAAATATTTGCAATACACATCTGATGAAGTTCATGCTTCTAAATTTTAAATGCCTACAAAATCAATAAGAAACATATAAACAATCCAATTTTTTTAAAATGTACAGAAGACTTATAGCACTTTAAGAAGAAGAATATGTAAATAGCCAATAAACATACAAAAAGGTACTCAACATCATTATTCATCAGGAAAATACAAATTAAAACCACAATGAAATACCACTACACACCCACCAGAATAGCTAAAATTTAAAAGACTGACAACAGTAAGTGTTGACAAGATGTGGAACAACTGGGGATCACCAGTGAGAGGGTAAAAGTCCAACCACTTCAGAAACTGTTTGGCAGTATGCATCAGACCTAAGAACACACCCACACTATGACCTAGAAACACTAGTCCTGGATATATATCCAAGAGAAATTAATGTATATGTCCATCAAAAGACACATACAAGAATATTCATCATATAGATAAACAATGGAAACAAATCAAATGTCCATCAACAGTACAATGAATAAACAAGTTGTATATTCATACTACTCAGTAATAAAAAAGAATGAACTATTAATAAATGTAACAATGTGGATGAATCTCAAAAGTATGTTGAGTAAAAGAAACCAGACGCCTAAAAAGTACCTACTGTATGATTTATGCAGAATTCAAGAACAAGAAAACTGACCTATGGTTACAGAGGTCTGAATAGTGATTTACTTGGTGTGCATGCTCCGTCACTTCAGTCATGTCTGATTTTTTGCAATCCTACGGACTGTAGCCCATGAGGCTCCTCTGTCCATGGGGATTCTCCAGGCAAGAATACTGAACTGGGTTGCCATGCCCTCCTTCCGGGGATCTTTCTGACCCAGAGATTAAACCCATCTCACTTATGTCTCCTGCATTGGCAGGAGGGTTCTTTACCACTAGTGCCACCTGAGAAACACTTTTTACTTGGTGTAAAGGGAGGTTTTATAAATGCGCACAAAGGGAATCTTCTGGAGTGATGCAAATGTCCCGTATCTTTTTCTAAATTTTATTTTACTGAAGTATAATTGATTTAAATGCTACGTTTCTGGTATAAAATGTTTCCTATCTTGACTTTGAAGGAATGCATATAGATAAAAATTAATCAACCTGTATATGTAAGAAACATATACCTCATTGTATAAACTATTCCTTAATTAAAAATAAATCTATTGAACATTGCTGCTGCTAAGTTGCTTCAGTCGTGTCCGACTCTGCGCGACCCCATAGACGGCAGCCCACCAGGCGCCTCCATCCAAGGGATTCTCCAGGCAAGAATACTGGAGTGGGGTGCCATTTCCTTCTCCAATGCATGAAAGTGAAAAGTGAAAGTGAAGTCGCTCAGTCGTGCCCAATTCTTAGCGGCCCCATGGACTGCAGCCGACCAGGCTCCTCCGTCCATGGGCTCTTCCAGGCGAGAATACTAGAGTGGGGTGCCATTAATATCTAAAACACCAAAGGAGTTCCTGGAGGTCCAGTGGTTAGGGCTTGGCACTGTCACTGTTGAGGTTCTGGGTTCAATCCCTGGTCAGAGAACTAAGATCTTGCAAGCCACACAGTTCAGCCAAAAAAAAAAAGCCCAAACCTTAAAAACGCAATTATAGCAGTATCTTCTCTCTTTTAAAAAAACATTTGAATTTTGGGGGATTTTCATAAGTTTTCTATAGTCTTTATGGACTATATCTATACCAACCATCCTCTGAATGGGCACCATGTAAAAATTCTTACGGTGAGGAAATTTATTTACATGTTATGTACCACCTAAATACAAAGATATTTTCAGTGATAGCTAATTCTCCAATCAAATTTTCCTGAGGATTGAGATTTCAAGATTTGTTTCAATTTTTGATCCTTGATTTTTTTTCTTTTTTCACTAAGCTTAGGCTACAGATAATTTGTGTCATTCATCTTTGGAAAACAAAAACAAACAAAATCTCTTGATCCACATCTATGCTTCTCTCCAGCAACAGCTCCACTTATTTCTCTGCTTCACTTCCCAGCTAAACTTCTGGAGAATATGACGTGTACCCAGTGATTCTACTTCTATTCCCCTTCCTGCTTTAATCATTTCAGTCTGGTTTCCATCCCCACTCCACAAAAACCACTTTTGTTAAGGTCACTAGCAAGTTTTACGTTGCCCAAAACCAGCCCACACTATTTGTCCTCACTTTACTTGACTTTCCAGCAACAGTGAACATAGCTGTTCACTCTCTCCCCTGAATTCCGTTACACCACATTCTGTTGTTTTTTTCACTTGTCTCGCCATGCTGTTTCTCTTATGTGAGCCCCTCCCCCTCTACATGACCACCTAAATAGGACGCTTCTCAGGGCTTGATCCCGAGCCCTCTTCTCACAATAGGTGGCCCCAATCATTCTCATGGCGCCAAGGATCATCTACGTGCTGAGGATGACCAAATTTCTATCTCTAGCCAGACTTTTTATTCAGAGGAGAGGTGCACCAACCCTGCCCTGACCATTATTCTTCCTTTTAGCACTGTTCTTTTATAACACTTCAAATAACTCAAATCTTTTCAATGGGGATTTACTGTTTGGGAGCCTACCTTCCTCAGATCAGTTCAGTTGCTCAGTCGTGTCCAACTCTTTGCAACCCCATGAATCGCAGCACGCCAGGCCTCCCTGTCCATCACTAACTCCCGAAGTTCACTCAAACTCATGTCCATCGAGTCGGTGATGCCTTCCAGCCATCTCATCCTCTGTCGTCCCCCTCTCCTCCTGCCCCCAATCCCTCCCAGCATCAGAGTCTTTTCCAATGAGTCAACACGTGAGGTGGCCAAAGTATTCGAGTTTCAGCTTTAGCCATCAGTCCTTCCAAAGAACACCCAGGACTGTAAATTCCAAGCGGGCAAAAGCACTGTTGTCTTCTTCACCATTGCATTGCCAATACTTTGCATACAAGACACATAACAGTCAGTGAACAGTTTCTGAATGAAGAATGAATGAATAAAGATTTCTGACTTTTGAATTACACTGCTATTAATATAAATGTTATATTACAAGGTAAGTCAAAATCAAATGTTATAAAAACTTTCATTGCTCAGCTCTCTTTTAAAACCAGCATATAAACAATAAAAATATATTCTAAAACAATGGGAATACCAGACCACCTGACCTGCCTCTTGAGAAACCTATATGCAGGTCAGGAAGCAACAGTTAGAACTGAACATGGAACAACAGACCGGTTCCAAATAGGAAAAGGAGTACGTCAGGGCTGTATATTGTTATCCTGCTTATTTAACTTATACGCAGAGTACATCGTGAGAAATGCTGGGCTGGAGGAAGCACAAGCTGGAATCAAGATTGCCGGGAGAAATATCAATAACCTCAGATATGCAGATGACACCACCCTTATGGCAGAAAGTGAAGAGGAACTAAAGAGTCTCTTGAATGAAAGTGAAAGAGCAGAGTGAAAAAGTTGGCTTAAAGCTCAACATTCAGAAAACTAAGATCATGGCATCTGGTCCCATCACTTCATGGGAAATAGATGGGGAAAGAGTGGCTGACTTTATTTTGGGGGGCTCCAAAGTCACTGCAGATGGTGTCTGCAGTCATGAAATTAAGACACTTACTCCTTGGAACAAAAATTATGACCAACCTAGACAGGATATTAAAAAGCAGAGACATTACTTTGTCAACAAAGGTCCGTCTAGTCAAGGCTACGGTTTTTCCAGTGGTCATGTATGGATATGAGAGTTGGACTATAAAGAAAGCTGAGTGCAGAAGAATTGATGCTTTTGAACTGTGGTGTTGGAGAAGACTCTTGAGAGTCCCTTGGACTGCAAGGAGATCCAACCAGTCCATCCTAAAGCAGATCAGTCCTGGGTGTTCATCCGAAGGCCTGATGTTGAAGCTGAAACTCCAATACTTTGGCCACCTGATGTGAAGAGCTGACTCATTTGAAAAGACCCTGATGTTGGGAAAGATTGAGGGCAGGAGGAAAAGTGGATGACAGAGGATGAGATGGTTAGATGGTATCACCGACTCAATGGACATGAGTTTGGGTAAACTCCGGGAGTTGGCGATGGACAGGGAGGCCTGGGGTGCTGCGGTTCATGGGGTTGCAAAGAGTCGGACACGACTGAGCGACTGAACTGAACTGAACTGAAAGATATAAAGATGATCTACTACTAACCCAGTATGTGCTATGAAAGTGATGTTTCACTAATACTTTTCAAACTGTGGACCATGTTTATCACATTTTAGTGTGCACAAGAATGCCCTAGAAATCTCATTAAAATGCAAATTTTGATTCAGCATGTCTGGCCTGAGATTCTGCATCTGTAACATGTCCCAGATGTTGCTAGTGGTACTGGTCCACACACCATTCTTAGATTAACAGGTGTCTAAAGGATCTTTGTAAATGAATTATGAATTAAACTGAACATGTGCTGGATCCTAACTTTACTTCTAGTAGAATGCAAGGTGGTTTTTGTACACACCATCTTATTCAGATTTGCTGGTCTCTTGCAGTATTATAAACTTAGAGGAGTTCTCAACCTTATCAAGACCAAGTGCCCCCCTCTTTTAGAAAAAGTATTTTATAATACCTCTTTACCCCAGGTCGACCCCTGGGTTGGGAAGATCCCCTGGAGAAGGGAATGACAACCCACTCCAGTATTCTTGCCTAGAGAATTCCATGGACACAGCAGTCTGGCAGGCTACAGTCCATGGGGTAACAAAGTGTCGGACACAACTGAATGACTAACATACACACACACCATCATAAATTAAATATAACCTATCCACACATTGAAGTTTTCTAAAAATAAAAACCTAACTGTAACATAAATGTGAAATAAATTTAAAAAATTTGTTTTAATATGTAAATGTACTAGTAAATTATTATATAAGACATAATAAGAAGGTAGTCAGATATGTTTATAGAATCATCATGAATGCAAGAGACAAAATATGCAAGATATAACTTGCATCAATAATGGCGAAAGTCTTGGCTCCAAACTAAAGAAAGAATCATCTTCCTTTGATTTATTGGGTTGGTCAAAAGGAACCCAGACAAACTTTTTGGCCAACCCAGTAGACAGCAGTTTCATTCTTAAACAATTTAGATTGCATTAAAACCATGCAAGAATACTTTATGCATAAAAATACAGTTAGGTTCTAGCAGTCATTAGAGGACATAAAATATTACTAAGTTTCAGAAAAGCAAGAGATTCCAACCTAGAATAGGGAACAGCTTCCTAAAAGACTGCCAGTTGCTGATCTGTGGTAGAGGCAAAGGGTCAATAGCTAAGTGGATCTAGCAGTGGTCCCTATAGTGATATCCTTACCTAAATAACTTTACATGAGCACATATGCATAGGAAAAAAATATTCTGTGGATAAAAAATGAGCATGCTCAATAATCAACTTTTTATGAATGTGGAGTTATATCATAGCTGATGTAAAATATAATAGCTCCACTCTGAAAAAACGGTTTTTGTAATATTTAACAACTAATCATTTTTGCCATCATCTGCCTTTATCTCTGCAATTGAAGATCATTTGTTATACACTTGTGCACAGTGTAGACAGTAGCACAAATGTATATCAGGGGCTCAATTTGACTTTCATGTGTATCATTTACCAAATATTAATGCATTGAAGATTATCCCTATAAAATTTATATTCAGACCTCAAAATAAAACTTTTTAACCAGCTCTTTGAAAATATTAAAAATTTATAAATGTGATATGAGTAAGATCGTGGTTGTGCACTGGCATTTTTTTCCTGTGCATATTTGCTCATATAAAATTGCTCTGATGTTCTAAATATTCTGCTATGTTAACAGTCTCTAAAACAGATAATACTTTGCAAATAAATTGATCGTGGTGTGATAGAGAATTCAAATGAAGTAAAATATGGTATTCTCAACTTTAAAAAGCAAAACATTTGTTGTGAAGAAATAGTTTATTGTGGCTTGCTGAAACACTGCAAAACAATGTAGCAAAGTCAAGGATTAGATTTCACTATGTTATTTTGCCCAAAGTTAAGCCAGTATTGGATAAGAAAAAAATAACAGTATTCATCCTGTTGAATTCAGCCAACATTCGAAGCTCTTCTATCAAACCTTTAATAGCACCTCTGACAAATTAACCAGCAAAATTAACTAGCTTTCATGTCACTATTTTCTTTACTATCTTTACCATACAAGTTGAACAAATAAATAGTCAAATGACCAAACGCAGGCAATTTATTAGTTGATTTATTCAATAAATGACTGCAGTCCTACTATGTGCTAGGGACAGGCTGGGTACTAGTTATCACTGGTGATAAAAAGATCCCTACACTTTGGAATCTGACAGTTTAGACGGGGCAACAGGTGTACTACTGACCAAAATATGCAAGAAATCTAGTTAAATAATCTTTAAATAATTAAGAGTTAAGAGTAAAAAATACAGTTTTGCACTGCTTCATCAGTGATGCTATTGAAATGTTTTCCATTTCTCTTATTTTAAAAGTTTTCTTTATAAACCCACAAATAACCTGATGTGCCAAAAATGTTATCTCTAAGAACAGTTGCTAACAAATGCAATTTGTGATATGTTGCCAATTCCATTGATATAAGTCAGGAGGTAAGCCTCTTTTGAATTTTTGATGTGTAAAAAGCACTGCTTAATAAATGCTTTTATTCTGTTGCATATCTATTATTAAACATTTAGTTTTTTCTGTCTTCTAGATGGGCTACATGTCCAATATAATATGGTATTGACTCCAAATTATATTGATTTACTCTATATCACTTTGTACTCTAAGAACTTTAATTCTGGATGCAAAAGCAGATTTCAATTAAGGCTGAAAAAATTATCTCATTCAGGATCATTAGGGATTATTTTGACAGATTTTACAGCAATAATAATTAATAGTTATATATATATACACCACTTTTCAAATAATCCCCCTATAATAGAAATATAATCAATTTAATTATATCATCTTTTTTAAAAAAGTGATTCAAAGGCCTTAGAGTCATCCTTATGATTTCTAATTATTATGAATGTGCCAGTTAATGGGAGAGTTGTATTTTCAAAAGGCTTAACAGCAGCCTACTCCATGTTCTTGTGATGTTTAGAATCTTTTTCCGCAATAACTAATGTATGTTTAACACATTCAAAAAGCATTTATTGGGTACATACTGCAGGCAGCTTCTGTGTTAATCACTCCTTTTTCACACATGGTCTAGAACCACAGCTTGAGTTAGGAGCCAATTCATACTGGTTATCTGATAAAAGACCTACCGATAATCTTTTAGTCGTAAGTGTAAATACATACACTGATGACAAACTTTTAACAACGTATTAAAAAGGTATCACCAGGAAAATGTATGATAATTTTATGATACCATTCATGTATCTTACTGACTGAGAAAGTAAATTTCCCCTCATATTTGATCCATGTTTTAATGGACTAATATGTGATCCTGAAATCTGCTCATGTAATGTTAAAAAGGTAAGGTTTAGCATTAAGTAATATGCTAGTCAAAAAATCAATACCATTTTTGTTTTCTAAGTTTTCCTTTCTGTTATACCATTTTAAATATTTAAAAATTTTTCTGAGTTCTAACAAGGAATTGCTAGCACCAATCCCTTATTCACAAAAAGTAATTAATAAAAGGCATCATAATAAAGATAATGAAAATGACTTTCAGCACCATTTTTTCAAAGTTTTTTTATGAGGACCATTTTCTTAAATTCTTTATTAGATTTGTTACAATAATGCTTCTGTTTCATGTTTTGGTTTTTTGACTGTGAGGCATATGGGATGTTAGCTCCCTGACCAGGGATCGAACCCGCACCCCTGCACTGAAAGGCAAAGTCTTAATCACTGGACTATCACCAGGGAAGTCCTTTTTGGGCACCATTTTGAAACTTTAATGCAACAAACTCGGAGGATCTTTTATGAACCAGGAACTGCTCTTTGCACTGAGTATACAAAAATAATACAGAGTTTCTGCCTTCAGAAGCTTAAAGACCAGTGGGGGAATAAACACTTAAATCGGTAAATAATTTCAATATAATTGGGAGAAGTAAGGAAAGGCCCTTAGCCCAGGTGGATGGAGGTGAGGGACTGAATAGAATGACCACCAGAAAGCACCAGGAAAAGTCATGAGAAGGAGGTCCTTCATGGTGATAATGCATGAAAAGATGAGTAGGCATAACAAGGTAAAGAATGGGATGAAAATTTTAGCAAAGACATGGAAGTATGAAACAGCATATTAGATTGCAGGAAACACAACCAGAAATTTTCTAAAATTATGTTCTACCAGGACCCCATGACCTTTCTGTGGCTTTTGTTCCTTTGAATTTTATCAGTTCAACCTTCACATGTTCATAACGGAGGGCTAGTAAACCACCATCTGGAGGCTGTATCTATGTAAATACCATCCATCCAGAACAGAGAAAGGAAGCTAGAAATGAAAAAAAAAAATGGCTACCACAAAAGCCATGTGGTGGGAAGCTGACATCAAGAAGGAGACAAAAATTACACAATAACCTGGGAATATTTAGTGTAGGGGCATTCAGCTTTGCACAGTTCAAAACCCCATGAGAATATACTACAGAACAATATATTACCTGATGGTCAGAATACTGAGTCTGGGTCCCTAAGATAAAGTTTTCTCTTGTGGACCTCACTTATAAGGGGTCTGTGTAACAAATACTCTTAGAAAGATTTCTTCCCAATAATGTTGAAATAAAAAAGGTTTTTAAAAATATTTATTTATTTAGCTGCACTGGGTCTCAGTTGTGGCACATGAGCTTTTCTCATGGCATGTGGGATCTTCATTCCCAGACCTGGGATCAGACCTGCATCACCTGCATTGGAAGTGGGATTCTTAACCACCAGACCACCAGGGAAATCCCAAAGGTTTTTGTTTTTTTTTTCCAAAGGTTTTATATTAAATAAGAAATATGCCAATACCTGTAAAATTTGTGAACTACCCATTTCTCAACCATCAGACAGAAGGGATATTATTACAGCATAAATAACAAAATTCAGTAACATAAAGAATCTCTGTGTAGAAAGTATTCAGGATCACAAATTGGGAGAAAAGAAAACAATTCTAGTTCTCAATTTATTACATGCATTAACTCTTCATCTTTATATGACAAACTTTCTATTTCAAAAGCTTATTTCATCTGACATCTTCACACACAGAAATTCTCAATAAATGTCTGGTGATGAATGAAAAATGAATAACTTTTTTAAAAGATTTTTTATGTTGAAGAAATATCGACTATATAGTTTCACATTTCACAATAAACCATAGCATATTAATCTGGCCCCCAAATTAGGCAGAAAATAAAAGTACTTCATCAAGTATGCTTACAGTGCCAAGACATGACAGGTATACACTATAGGTCAAATTCTAAACTGGGACCAAAATATCAAAATAGTATAAAAGTACTTTATTTAAATATCAAACACATGGGCCAGATTAGCCAATCTTGAGTGACTATAATAAACCAGATATTTTATTATACCAAATACTCTGATCCTCAAGGATGTGATGTTAGAATAGCCAAATTCACATCACTAACCTTTCTGTTAATCTTAGTTCTTGATTTAAGTGTGAAATCTTTGCATCAAGCATACCATATAACATCCATCTCCACGGATTATGAATATAATCTACTCA
The DNA here is from genome assembly GCF_019923935.1 of Bubalus bubalis. NCBI lineage: Eukaryota > Metazoa > Chordata > Mammalia > Artiodactyla > Bovidae > Bubalus > Bubalus bubalis. The sequence continues at coordinate 22,863,468 of NC_059159.1, read as the reverse complement.
TCTAAACTCACCTAGTGATTCAATTCTGTATTCTCTTTCCATTTATAGCCTGTACATTCCAAATAAAATTCTACACAAGTTTTCATTCCCTTTTTATTCAGCTTATCAAAAAGTCACTGTTAGGGCTTTAATAATTATTCTATTTAGTTAATAATTTCTTTATTTCACATTAAATAAATGAATTCTGGAGTATTAACATTTATAGAGAAACATCCCAGTTTCCACTGTCTTACATTCATTCATATGTTATTCTTGAGAATGAAATGATAATGATTAAGACTAGGAAAAAACAGTGTTGGAGTATTGATCTATCACATCACAAAAATAAACTCAGGAATTCATTTGAAATAATTAAAACCTGAGTGTTTTTTAAATTATTTTTTCTAGTGTACAACAACCTAATTTCTTCCTGTTCTTGGCCAATGAAATCTTTACATGATAAAAATTACACATCATAAACCATTTTTAAAATATTCAAAGTGTAAATTTTTAGATTTACTTTTAAACCTTGATTTAAAGCAAAAAGTTGTTCATAAGAGAAAAACCCTTAAAATATTTTTCAATAATGATCATTAAATTTTTTTTTTACAGAATACTAAATATGTACTGTGCACTGACTTATCATTTGGCGCTCTACTTAGAGGGAAAAAAACACGTATAAGTGCCAAGTCAGTTTAAAATTATAAACATACCCATGTGTAAATTAAAGATTTACAATCACAGTATGGTGCTCAATTATACATGAAACAAAATTTATTTTGTGTCCTGACATATTCAATTAAGTTTTAATAACTTCATAGACCCTAGACCTAAAGCGGCCAAAGATCAAGGTATACTGGCAATAAGAGAGCCTTCAATCGTTATGAAGAAAATATCCAGGCTATTGATAATTATTTATCAAGTTAACATTTTAATTAGGTGTCAGTGTCTCATTTACTAATAGAATGAATACATTTCTCACAAATTCTGATTTTCTATTTTCTGATTTTCTCCAACTTGAGATGCACCTGCCATTTTCAAGGTTTTAGAAACACTTGTTGAGAACTGTTGAAAAGTTTAAAATAATACTGTGAAACTTTAGTTATCCCAAGGAAGTATATATATCCCAATAATACTGAAAATTTGGGGGGAAGTGAGGATAGGTTAATGACTTTAAAAATTAATTCAAATGAAACTTTTCATGTGAGCTTGATTTTTTGCTTTGAGTAAATAAGTTATCATTAGAAGATTGAGTACCAAGGGAAGCACAAATGCCATCACTTAAAAATTTACCTTCCCATATGACAGCATTTACCCTTAGAGGGTAAAAAAAGTCACCTTTCATCCTAAAGAAGTCACTCAGGTTAGCCCAATTCCAATGGACATTGAAGCCATGGACGAAAAAATCATGCAAAAGGATTAGTTATTCCACCTTAGGTTTGCTGCCATTTCAGGGACACCCCATAAGTACTCCTCCTCTGCAGAATCAGAGTTGACCCCTGACAAACCCTAAGAGGTAAAACTGCGGAGAAATTATCACTGTCCAAAGTTAGGTTGGGGGTGGGGGGGAGGTAGCAAATGAGAGATGTACGAAAACCGACACGCTTTGCCCTCTGAAATTTACTTTTTTCAAATTTACTTTTGACAAAAGAAATAAATAGAAGCAAAACCGAGATTCAGAAGGAACTCTCTCTGCTGCGTGCACCGGTTGAGCATTTCAAAGACCCCTTAGAAAAGAAGCAGGCTGGAGGCTCACCTTCCATCTCGCTGCCGGGCTGGGCTGGAGCTGCCGCACTGGCTACCCAGCCGCTCCACGTGCTCCTGCCGTCGCCGGGACTCAGCGCGCAGCTGGCGGGAGATTCCCAGCGCGGGGAGTCCCCGGGATCCGGCCGCCGCGTCGGCGCAGATTGAAAGGGGCAGGAGCCGGCGACCGGACTGTGCGCGGGGTTACAGCGGCGCTGGCTGGCGGCGGCTTTAAAGGACGCTCCTCGCCGAGGTATCTACCGCGCCTCCAGCCGCCTTTTGAATGTCAAAGCCGAGAACCCCAATAGGAAGGAAATGGCAAGGCAGTAAATTGTCTCCAAATGTCTATTTTAGAAGGATAATGGATAAGACAGTAATATCACATGGAGGGAGGGAGGATCTGGATTGCTTTCTTGCAAGTCTAAGTTCAAAGAGGTTTGTCTTGAGCAAAATCTGGAACTTTTGGTCTAGATTCAGGGATGATAGCCATGAATGCCATCAATGAGCACTCTATTAAATGTAATATGTTTTTCTTCCTCAACCTTTCATCTCACATAATAAAAGTTCTTGGTTCAAGTTTTCAGGAAGTGCTAAGACAGTTCCAAAGAGTGTTGGCACTTTCATCAACTCAACTTTTTCAATTTTGGAAGCAATATTCTCACTTTATTTTCCCTTTTGGAAACTGCTTGGTTTATTTCCCACCACTCACAAAACACTACACACTGTATTTATGTGTGTTTATTTTCTACTACCTTACCTTCTTCCAAATAGGATCTGAGACAGCTTACAAAAATACATATATTTTTATCATTATCATATCATATCTGATATCATATATCAGTGCTAAGAGATTGGGGTGGTAAGGGGAAGATACACTAAAGACAGTAAAATTGACTCAAAGATGTTAGTTGTACACAGAGTGAACATCTTTTCCCAACATCCTTCCCACATTATAGAGATCAAGCACACATTTGACTATAGGGAGAGGGAAGGGGAGGTGAACACATAATTTTTAAAAAATAGAATTTTTCTTCACACTAAGGTTGAAGGGACATTGTTCAGGTGAGTCCTCTTAAAGTTACCCAGTATATTAAACATGTAAATGATTCTCAAAAAGACCATTTTGCCTTTGTTAGAAGTGGTTGGTATATACAAGTATATTTGAGACTTAAGGTTGGGCGTTCATGCATCAGAAGGCCATACCAGAGTAAACCCATTCTTATCCAGTTAAAGAATACATATGGTAATTTTATGAATTTTAGTTTATTTTAAATATGCCTTGGTATAGGAGACATATATATAGATATAGGTATATAATTTTTAAATGAGTTAATTACTTGTAGTGGCTTTGTTTTACGATTATGGCACCATGACAGCATCTCTATAACTTGTATGGGATGGAGTTCTACAGGATAATAACAATTTCAGAGAAATACTCTAAACACTAGGTCTAATTTTAGTATCGAAAGGGGAAATTTGTTGTTTGTTAGTTTCTAAAGGCAAAAATAGCACATCAAAAGTAGCAGAAGAGGAACTGTAAAATTTCACAGGGATGGTGTAAGGATGAATAGTTATTTGGTTATTAAAAGTTTTAGAAGGTGTTTAGCTTCCATTACAATGTTCTTTATACTTATCAATGGAATGTGTTACTACTCTGTGAATAATTAGCTCAGTATTGAGTATTTCAGACTCAAAAACGTGATACTTAAGGGGATAGATAAAAAGTAAGTGGGTAAAATAATTCATGCAGCTATTTCACCCTCAAGGAGGTAGAGCATAAATCCCCACTCCTTAAGTGTGCAATTCACTTATGGGTGTTTCTAGTGGCCTAGTGATTAGGATTCTGGGCTTTTACTGCCATGGCCTGGGTTCAATCCCTGGTCAGGGAACTGAGATCCCACAAGCCACACAAAGCACCCCACCCCCCCAAAAAGGTGTTTTGTTTTGTTTTGTTTTAAAAGAATGCTATTCACATAGTGACATCCTTCCAAAGATTACAGTATGAAAAGGTACAGGAAAGAGAGTAACGTTATATGACAGAAACCAGACAAATACTACCTCAGGCAGGTGATCAAGTTAACAACAACAGTGATATAAGGCATGTGACAGTATGTGCCCTTGATATATACTTGAAAATGGTACTTCACCTCCATAGCCTTCCATCCATTAACCCTAACCTAGAGGGTTAACCTAGACTGGTTAAGCTCCAGTCTAACCTAGAGGCATTCTGCAAAGAGCCTGACCAGTTCAGATCAAGTCAATGTCATCTCAAAACCCATTAACTGTCAAGGTCATCAAAACCAAGAAATGTCTGAGAAACTGTCACCACTAAGGAGACTTGATGACTAAAGTAACAAGGGATCCTGAGTGGGATCCTGGAGCAGAAAAAGGCCAATAGGTAAAAACTAAGGAAATCTGAATCAAGTATGGACTTTATTTAATAAGGTATCAATATTGGTCATTACTTGTGAGAAAAGTATCATAACAAATGTAAGATGTTAATTATAAGGAAATAGGTGGGCATACATGAGAACTCGGTACTATCTTCACAATTTTTCTGTAAATGTAAAACTATTCTAAAATTAAAAGTTTGTTCTAAAACAGTAGATGGATTCTTTGAACAAATCACTACTCATTTGGTTAAGTCTCTTCTTACAGTATTCAAAGTTGATCACCCAGGGTTTACAAGGATCAATTACTTATAACTGGGAAGCTAATAAAACGCTGTGGGTTTAATGATAAACTCCCAGGGAATCAGAGATAATGCCTAAATTTGTCTTCATTATCATTACTTTAAGAAGGGAACAGTTGAGACTAAACCATGAATCTAGACACGGTAACTGACAAGGGTGGATCTGACTCACCGAATCACATTTCATGGCTTATGCTATGTAGTAAAATTAACAGTGACTAAAATTGAAATCACTGACAAAGGCTGCTCCTGGACCATCTGAGATAGTCCAAGTACTGACTCGGCTCAAAGGAAATAAAACTGAAAACTCTTGATCTCACCCCAAATAATCATTCTGCACCCTGTCTGAACCTTAGGCTCTCTACCCACCAGCCTACTCAAAACCACGACTGAGGGTGTCCCGCTGCTAAGAAACAGACAATACACAGGGCTTTCCAGGCCACTAAATGAGTAGCCAAGAAGGAACCATGAAAGACACTGGCCTGGTCTCTTTTGGAGCTCGCTGATCTTGACTGAGATCCACCCTGCAAAAAAAGCATTTGGAGACCTTGCCTTTCAACTGGGCTCGTGTTTTTGTTTTTGTTAAAGCAGGCTTACTTCACAACCCCGGATACATTTGCAAGTGGAGTCTCTCAACATGGTATGATGCTGGAAGTTGACAATGAAGGTTAAACGTTCCTCTAGAGTGCAAAGCCCTGGAGACGCCTTGTTGGTGCACTAGTTCTTCAGATTCTTCATTCTGTGGGTTAGAACACAGGTGGGTGAAAACTGGGAGTTAGGAATTTGAAAAAGATTGTGCACACAGTTCCAGACAATTCATAAGAAAGGCATAGGGAATTCGCACGCGGGGCTCTCTGCTTCCTGTGAAGTGGAAGCTTCTCCTTCCTCAGATCCTAATGTAATCTCATCCCCTAATCGCCCTATCCCATGGCGCCCACCGTGTTCCTCTCATCGATTTCTTCAGCTCCTAGACTAAGGAAATGACTAAAACGCCAAGGCTTTTCTTCTCTCACCGACTGCCCAGAGAACTAAGCGAACAAGAGCGCGGGAAAATGGCGCCAGGTTGAAGGCGCGAAGCACCGGAAGCATACGCATGACAGCGACCGCATGCGCGTGAGGGGCGGGGCGCTTGTCTCCTGTGCACCTGCCAGGGCCCTGCCCTCTACACACGCCCCGCCCCCAGCCCCACCCACGCGCGACAGGCCGCGGAGCACTCGCGCGCTCTCCTGCGTGTCCGCTCCCTTTGTAGCTACGCACGGTAGGGGAGCGGACCCTGGCGGTTTGCTCCGCTCAGTGGAGGCGAGATGGGGAGGCGTGGCGCTGGGGCTGAGGTAGGAAGGAGCCCGCCCCTCGACGCCTAACCCTTCCTCGACGCTAGCCGCTGAGTCGTGATGCGAGCGTGGGTCCTACTCTCCGCGGTGCTCTGGTACCTCACAGGAGGTGGGGCTCCTCCCGCCCGGCCCCCGGGCTTCCCGCAGCTTCCCGATCCAGCCTCCCAGCTTCGCCCCGCCCCGCCCCAGTCTGAGCTCCGGCTCCGCTTCCACTTGGTCAGTGGGGTTTTTTTTCCTCCGCAGTTGGATGGCAGCGTAATTCCGAACGCACTGAGAAAGGCTTCATTTATGGCAAGCCGGGACACCCAGGTAATGAAGACTTCTTCACTCGCAGAGTCCATCCGAAGAGCCGGGGGCCCCGTGGCTCTGCTGAGGTTTTTCCCGAGCAAGGAATGGAGCAAAAATGTATAGAACGTCTACTGTGTGCTCTGCACTTCCTGGAGGTTGTTTCATCCTTACAGCAACGCCACTGCGCCTCAGTTGCGTAAAGAAGAATCTCGCCTAAAGAAGCACGGCTCGTGAGGAGCTAAGATTCAATTTATAGCTCTTTCTCTGATACCCCATCTCTTCAGAATGTCCCTGCTGCTTTGCAACCTGCGAGACCAGCTCAGAGGAGTGATTTCCGGGGCTGGAAGTCCCTCTGTTTGGAATGTCCTTATCCCTTCATTAACTAGAACTCCTACACATCATTTCCGGCTCAGCTTAAATGTCATTTGTCACTGTGATAAAACTTTCACAAACTGCCCAAGGAAAATTAGTCACACAGCTAACTTTAGATGACTTTGGGCAGGTTCGTAGCACTGGTTAGATTTGGAATCGCTCCGTTTTTGGAGCCCCTCCCCCGCCGTGCCACCGCCGAATTGTGGTACAGTATCTTCTTTACAGGTTCAGAGCCCGTTGTTCAGCAGGCTTTATAATTAGTATCTTGTGGGACAGTATTGTTCAAAGCACATTGTTGCTGCTTCCATCAAATCCGAGATAGAGTAGGAATTGCAGAAAATCTTCCTTATGTGTCCCACATAGACTGAATTATTGTTCCTTGTTAGGAGCTAAATATCACATTTGCCTTGGGGATGATAATGATCATCTTTAAAATAGTTTTACAAGCAAAAAGATTCTTTTCCCATCTTTAAGATTCTACCAACGCTTCAAAATTTTTTGATTCTAGTTCTTCTGAATCTGTACATTAAAATGTATTATGTACACTTTTATAAACACTATACTATCACACAAAAAATGACTCTCTGGCAGTCTAGAGTTTTAAAAGTCTATGAGAAGTAAAAAGGACTTTAGTTTTCCACGTGTTATAATGATATGCTGATTTTTAAAACCGTGAAATCCAAAGAGAACTCATCAAAGTAACTTTGGGACAAAATGGTAGGAAGTGTGTTTATTAATTTAAATTTTGCTATATAATGTAGTTATATACTGTTTTATTTGTCATAGTGAAAGTATATGTAAAATTACATCACAACAGCCCAGTCCTTGTCTGTATGGACTTTAAACGTGCTGAAAAAGAAACAGTGGACCCCACATATTTATGGGTTGGTCCTAATGAAAAGCAATTATCAGGTAAGTTATTTGATTTTAATATCTTCTTTTTTTAATGATGCAAACCTTTTTTTAGAAAAGCACAATTATTTATGAGAATGAAAAAGTTGTAACAAAATACTGAAGTTTCACTTACTCAGTATTTAGACAGTCATAACCTGGTCTGTGCCTTATTTTCTCCTTATTCATAAAACCGAAGCAATAATTTTTGTACCTTTCCTCCCAAAGCCTTATTCAGAAGTTTTTATAGAACCTAAAATTTATCTTTGCAGCATCTGTGATAGGAAATGAGGTAACTAATTTGTAATTTTTCATGATGTTAGAAGGGTGTCTTAGAATGTAAGGATTATTAATTTCTATCTTATGTGAAGAAATTGCATCATACTATAAGGTACTATAATCTCATTTACTGAATTACTGGTATAAATCCATTGAAATTAGATGCCAAGAATTGAATTAAAGAAAACCAAAATATATTTCAAAAGTGTACTTATCATGTGGTTTTCCATTGAGTAATACAGCAGAATTAAGACTGTTGAATTCTTGAAGTTAAAATTGTCCATTTATTTATAAATTTTCATATGTATTAGTAACCCCAAGTTTACTAAATAGTGTTTGAATTGTTACATGTTAGATAACAAACTCATTTACTCTTTCTGTTTAGGAAGTGATAGAATAAATATAACTAATACAGGAAAGCTGACGGTGAAAGACTTTCTGGAGCCTTTGTCTGGACTTTATACATGCAGTTTTTCTTATAAGACTATCAAAGCAGAAACCCAAGAAGAAAAGATAGTAAAACAGAGATATGACTTTATGATCTTTGGTAAGAGTATAAGCACATTTTAACTTACACATTTAGTTTGGATCAGAATTAAGTATATGGTTTCTTCATTTAGTGTAAATGAGTCTGTTATATATAATCGGTATGGCTTATAGAGTATTTTAAATGTGGCTGGTTCCAAATAGGAAAAGGAGTATGTTAAGGCTGTATATTGTTACCCTGCTTATTAAACTTACATGCAGAGTACATCATGAGAAACGCTGGGCTGGAGGAAGCACAAGCTGGAATCAAGGTTGCCAGGAGAAATATCAATAACCTCAGATATGCAGATGACACCACCCTTATGGCAGAAAGTGAAGAAGAACTGAAGAGTCTCTTGATGAAAGAGGAGAGTGAAAAAGTTGGCTAAAGCCCAACATTCAGAAAACTAAGATCATGGCATCCAGTCCCATCACTTCATGGCAAATAGATGGGGAAACAATGGCTGACTTTATTTTGGGGGGCTCCAAAGTCACTGCAGTTGGTGATTGCAGCCATGAAATTAAAGGACACTTACTCCTTGGAAGGAAAGTTATGACCCACCTAGACAGCATATTATAAAGCAGAGACATTACTTAGTCAACAAAGGTCCGTCTAGTCAAGGCTATGGTTTTCCCATTGGTCATGTATGGATGTGAGAGTTGGACTATAAAGAAGGCTAAGCACTGAAGAATTGATGCTTTTGAACTGTGGTGTTGGAGAAGACTCTTGAGAGTCCCTTGGACTGCAAGGAGATCCAACCAGTCCATCCTAAAGGCAATCAGTCCTGGGTGGTCATTGGAAGGACTGATTTTGAAGCTGAAACTCCAATACTTTGGCCACCTCATGTGAAGAGCTGACTCATTTGAAAAGATCCTGATGCTGGGAAAGATTGAGGGCAGGAGAAGGGGACGACAGAGGATGAGATGGTTGGATGGTATCACCGCCTCAATGGACATGGGTTTGGGTAGAAACCAGGAGTTAGTGATGGAAAAAGAGGCCTGGTGTGCTGTGGTTCATAGGGTCGCAAAGAGTCGGACACAACTGAGTGACTAAACTGAACTGAAATGTGTCTGACCAAGGAACCTCAAATTGACATCAAAATAGTGTGTCCTAAATAATCCTCTTTCAGCCTCCCACTTCTCACCGTCTAGGTATGCAGGCACAATCAGCATTATCACAGTTTTGCTAGGTAATTTAAAAATTGATGTTTAATTCCATAAAAGCAAATTAATGATCCTTTTCCCTGGATAGTGCTGACACCAATGATACTTCTGTAAACTAAGACTCTCCCCACCAAAATCTTATTTTTTCCTTGATACTTTTAACTTACATATATAGGGCACCCACAGAAGCTATATCTTCTCTTGTACTGAGTAGATAATGTATCAGACAAAATAACCTTTTTCATTAAAGTCATTAGTTTTGCATCTCTTCATGAGGACAAATTGTTAAAACATTTTGTGCTCAGTTGCTCAGTCATGTCTGACTCTTGGAGATCCCATCGACTGTAGCCTCCCAGGCTCCTCTGTCCATGGGATTCTCCAGGCAAGAATACTGGAGTGGGTTGCTATTTCCTTCTTCAGGGGAATCTTCCTTACCCAGGGATCAAACCTGCATCTACTTGTGTCTCCCACGTTGGCCACTCCTGCACTGTGCCACCTGAGAAGCCCTTAAAACATTTTATTAGATAAATTAAGCTTCTTTGGTGGTTTGTAAGATTGATGGTATTTAATATTACATGTTACTTGGAAATTGATGCTAGGCACAATTGTTTTATTCTCATCTTTTTTTTTTTTAAAGCCTATCGGGAACCTGACTATTCATATCAGATGGCTGTACGTTTTACCACAAAATCTTGTGTAGGAAAATATAATGATCTGCTTTTTCGAGTCCTGAAGAAAATCTTGGATAATTTAATCTTTGATTTGTCATGCCATATCATAGAACCATCATATAAATGCCATTTTGTTAAAGTTCCAAAACATGGCCTCATTCATGAGCTATTTATAGCCTTTCAAGGTAAAAAATTTTAATATTTCTTTAAATTCATGAGTTTAATCTTATTACAGAATTAATTACCATATTAATATGAGAAATAAGTAGTAGGCTTTAAATGCTTGTTAAGCACTAAAATCTACTGTTGTTCTTAGCCTGATTGTGGTTTTAAAAATTAACACATTAATTATTTGCCTTCAACTATGATATATTAGGAAAAGCCAGTGGCACCCCACTCCAGTACTCTTGCCTGGAAAAATCCCATGGACGGAGGAGTCTGGTAGGCTGTAGTCCATGGGGTCGCTAAGAGTCAGACACAACTAAGTGACTTCACTTTCACTTTTCACTTTCCTGCATTGGAGAAGGAAATGGCAACCCACTCCAGTGTTCTTGCCTGGAGAATCCCAGGGACGGGGAGCCTGTTGGGCTGCCGTCTATGGGGTCGCACAGAGTCGGACACGACTGCAGTGACTTAGCAGCATGATATATTGTTGCCTATTTTTGAGAAGTCAATAGCATTTTATAAATATGGCCTTTAACTATGCAGCTAATATTTAAGTTATAATTTCTTATAGAATTTTAAATTGTATTTTTGAGAACTTGACAAAAGGGGGAAACCAAACCAAATTTATTTCTATTCATTTTAAAGCCTTGTAGTTACCTCCATTAGCCCCCAGATGGAGTGAAATCATAATGTATAAAGTATTCAAATTGTGCACCTTTCTAGGATTACATAGATTAAACACATGCACACATGTATACTGAATTCAGCATTTGGAACGTTCTTGGAATGTTTGGAACTTTTTGGAATTGTTTTGTGAAGATGTCATTTTCCCCCCCTCCAGTTAATCCTTTTGCACCAGGGTGGAAAGGTACATGCAATGAGTCTACTGACTGTGAAGATACCACTAATCATAATATCCTCCAGGTGAGAATTTCAGTGTAGGGGGAAAGTATTTGAATAGTAAACAAAGCTGTTTAAAAACTTAAGCATGAAATATTACTGATATTGGTTTCAGTTTTATAAACTGAGATTGTGAGAGTCTTAGCTATTTTAAAATGTTTTGTCTTGGAATAGTATGTTTGGAATATTATATAACTCCCCAGGTTAATATTATGTATTTTTCCTATGATAGAAGAAGGATGGATCACTGGTCTTTGTTCTCCAAATGTAACCAAGCAGCAGCTTGAAAAACAGCTTTACAGGGCTTCCTTGGTGGCTCAGTGGTAAAGAATTCACCTGCCAATACAGGAGACACAGGTTTGATCCCTGATCCAGGAAGACTCCACATGCTATGGATTCTGAAAGAGATGGGCATACCAGACCACCTGACCTGCCTCTTGAGAAACCTATATGCAGGTCAGGAAGCAACAGTTAGAACTGGACATGGAACAACAGACTGGTTCCAAATAAGAAAAGGAGTACGTCAAGGCTGTGTATTGTCACCCTGTTTATTTAACTTATATGCAGAGTACCTCATGAGAAACGCTGGGCTGGAAGAAGCACAAGCTGGAATCAAGATTGCCAGGGAAAATATCAATAACCTCAGATATGCAGATGACACCACTCTTACGGCAGAAAGCAAAGAAGAACTAAAGAGCCTCTTGATGAAAGTGAAAGAGGAGAGTGAAAAAGTTGGCTTAAAACTTAACATTCAGAAAACTAAGATCATGGCATCTGGTCCCATCACTTCATAGCAAGTAAATGGGAAACAATTGAAACAGAGACTTTATTTTTTGGGGCTCCAAAATCACTGCAGATAGTGACTGCAGCCATGAAATTAAAAGACGCTTACTCCTTGGAAGGAAAGTTATGACCAACCTAAATAGCATATTGAAAAGTAGAGACATTACTTTGCCAACAAAGGTTCGTCTAGTCAAGGCTGTGGTTTTTCCTGTGGTCATGTATGGATGTGAGAGTTGGACTGTGAAGAAAGCTGAGCGCTGGAGAATTGATGCTTTTGAACTGTGGTATTGGAGAAGACTCTTGAGAGTCCCATGGACTGCAAGGAGACCCAACCAGTCCATTCTAAAGGAGATCAGTCCTGGGTGTTCTTTGGAAGGAATGATGCTAAAGCTGAAACTCCAGTACTTTGGCCATCTCATGCAAAGAGTTAACTCATTGGAAAAGCCTCTGATGCTGGGAGAGATTGAGGGCAGGAGGAGAAGGGGACGACAGAGGATGAGATGGCTGGATGGCATCAGCGACTCGATGGACGTGAGTTTGAGTGAACTCCGGGAGTTGGTGATGGACAGGGAGGCCTGGCATGCTGCGATTCATGGGGTCGCAAAGAGTCGGACATGACTGACTGAACTGAACTGAACTGAACTGAGGCCTCTGCAGCACAATTACTGAGCCTGTGCTCTAGACCTTAGGAGCTGCAACTACTTAGCTCACGTGCTGCAACTACTGAAGGCCCTGCACCCTTGAGCCCAAGCACCGCAACAAGACAAGCCACCACAATGAGAAACCCATACACTGCAACTAGAGAGTGGCCCCCACTCTCTGCAGCTGGAGAAAAGACTGCCCAGCAATGAGGACCCAGCACAGCCAAAAATAAATCATTTCAAAAAAATGAACAGCCTTATAAAAATAAATAATGAACAGCCTTGTAATCATGTCATTCTAGGTTAAAACATTGGTTTTTCCAAAACTGTGTCTTTATTGATCATGATAGTTGCTCTCTCCTCTGCCTTATTTGAGGCTCAGGACATAGTCTAAAAAAATACCTTCATTCTCCTCCTCTAGTCCTTAAGCCCATACCCTTAACATTGTGCATGGTTTATGGGTTATTATTAGTTACTATTTAAGCCCTGTGCTCAAAAAATAAAATTTACACCATTAGTCTGTAATGCTAATTAAAGTTTTGGTTTCCATCTTGTTTGGCTCTTTGGAGTTAGAAACAATCAACTCCCAGTTATCTACGTATGGGATAGACATGCTGCAAATAATTCAAAACAAGTGCTTTTTAACCTCATTTTAATTCTTCTTAACTGTTGTACATAAAAATTGACAATAATTGATAAGTTCAGGCTAAACTAATTTTGGTATTTACATGCAACTTTTCAAGAATTCATCTGTTGTGTAAAGCAGTGCCATGCTTGTATTGCGTTTCATTGCCTCTGATATAGGAGAAGAAATTTGGTTCACAGTTTAGTAATTGTACTTCTCTCTGGTGTTAATCTTAGGCAAGAAATCGAATAGAAGAATTTTTCCGGAGCCAAGCATATATTTTCAACCATGATCTAAATAAAACTCTACCAGCCATGCATTTTGTGGATCACAGTTTTCAAATAGTACGTATGGATAGCTGTCGTCCAGGCTTTGGAAAAAATGAAGGTCTACACAGCAATTGCGCTACCTGTTGTGGTAATTATAAAATACACATATCTAGTTATTTAAGTTATATAGTCAGAATTCTCTTAGCATAATTGAATTGAATATATATAGTGATTTTCTTACCAAAGAAAGGTATTTAGTTAAAGGGAAGTAAAAATTCGAACCCCAAATTTCTAAACATAGTTATCTTCACGGATATTAATTCTGCCTAGTATAATCTTTTGTATTACAAAATATCTCTATAGCATTCTGACTTGAGATACTGTACTATGAAAGGAAACAAAATGGTCCTGCCGAGAAATTAGAAATAGGAACTAGAAAACAAGAAATAGGAACTCATAAATGGAGCAATGCACAAGTTATTGGAAGATGCTACTAAAGGAAAAAGTAGCTAAGATTCTAACTTTCTTTTACAGTGTTACCTAAGATCACCAGATAACAATATTTTAAACTCATAAATGGGGAGTTCCCTGACAGTCCAGTGGTTAGGACTCCACTTTCACTGCCAAGGCTCCGAGTTTAATCCGTGGTTGGAGAACTAAGATCCTACAACCTGCTCAGCAGAGCCAAGAAAACAAACAACTCATAAATAATCTTTCACAGTTTAATTGGTTGAACATTACTGGTAGTAGAACATAGGTATAGAATGTCAATGGTGTGACATTGATGGCAATTTGTATTATTGGTATAAAATACCTTTAACTGAAATTATAATATCTGCTCCATTGTATTTTCCTCGGCAGTGGTTTGTAGTCCTGGGACTTTTAGTCCTGATGTTGATGTTACATGTCAGACCTGCATTTCCGTCCAAATCTACGGAGCTAAATCATGCCAGTAAATTTCAACATGAAGACTAGGAGTGAAAGCATCATTACTTGCTTGTGGAGGTGGAAGACATAAGATGATTTGTTCACATCCCAAAGTGTCATAGATATTTTCATTAAGGAAGATCAGTAAGACCAAAACATTGGAAAACGTACATTGTAAAAACCGTAAAAAGATAGTCAACATGGTATTTCTAAGAAGGCATTTAATCTCAGTGGATGATTTTTAATGAAATATGTTTTGTTGCTTACAAACAATCTTGTTTCTTTGTACCTAAAACTATGTTAAGGTCAAGAAGAGTAGGCAAGTATAATATAATAAAATTTTGTACTTTCCATATATTATTTTGTTTGATATCACTCATATGATATAAAGGCATATGTATTACCTTTATAATTAGAACCAAAAAAGTTATTTCTTTTAGTCTCTTTGCTTTTAGTCTATTTATTTTAGAATAATAGACTATTTTTTAGTATAGAGTTAGGGTTACAGAAAAATTGAGCAGATATTACACAGAGTTCCATATGCCTGCTTCAGCCCACACCCTCACCCCTCCCAGTTTCCCCTATTAGTAGCATCTGGCATTAGCGTGATACATTTGTTACGATTAATGAACCAATGTCAATACATTATTATCAACTATAGTTAATAGTTTATATTAAGGTTCACTCTGCGTGTTGTACAGTCCTGTGGGTTTTGACAAGTACATACTGACATGTGTCCACCCCTACAGTTTCACACAGAATGGTTCCACCACCCTTAAAATGCCCTCTGTTTAATCTAGTCTTCTCTCTCTCTTACCCCACAGCCCTTGCCAACCACCAATCTTGTTACTGTCTCTACAGTTTTGCCTTTCCCAAAGTAGATTAAACTTAGAGCCGCACAGTGTGTAGACTTCCCAGACTGGCTTCTTTCACTTACCAATATTCATTTAAGATTCCTCCATGTCACTGTATGGCTTTGATAGATCATTTTTTATTGCTGACTAATATTTCATATCATGGGTGTATAAAGGACATCGTGATTGCTTCAAGTTTTTGATGATTATGAATAAAATTGCTATAAATATCTGTGTACAGGTTTTTGTATGGACATGAGTGTTCAAATCAATTGCGTAAATGCCTAGGAGCATGATTGCTGGGTTGTATGGTAAGATAATGTCTAGTTTTGTAAGAAATTTCCAGACTGTGTCTCAAATTGGTTTACCATTTTACATTCCCACCGCAATGGATGTGTTTCTTGTTGTTCCTCATCTTCACCAGCTTTTGGTATTTTAAGTTTTTTTATTTTGGCTATTCTATTAGGTATACAGTGATAGTTCATTATTGTTTTAATTTTAAATCCCCTAATGACATCTGGTCTCTGCATTATTTCATGTGTTTATTTGTCATCTGTGTATCATTTAAATCTTTCTCCTTGTTTTTATTGAATTTTTCATTCATATTGTTAAGTTCCAAGAGTTCTTTGTATATTTTAGATACAGATTCTTATCAGATATGTGTTTCTCCAATTTTGTGGTTTGTCTCTTCTTCTCACAATGTCTTTTACTGAGCAGAAGTTTTTAATTTTAATAAAATCCAGTTTACCAATTTTGGGCTTCCCTGGTAGCTCACTGGTAAAGAATCCCCCTGCCAAAGCAGGAGACACTGGTTCAGTCCCTGGTCTGGGAAGATCCTACATGTTGTGGAGCAACTAAGCCCACGCACCCCAACTATTGAGCCTGTGCTGTGGAGCCCAGGGACCCGCAACTGCCGAGCCCTCACGCTGCACCTACGGAAGCCTGTGTGCCCTGGAGCCCACGTTCAGCAACAGGAGAGGCCACTGCAACGAGAAGCCTACACACTGCAACTGGAGAGCAGCCCCCGCTCGCCCCAACTAGAGAAAAGCCTGGGCAACAGGGAAGACCCAGTGTAGCCAAAAATAAATAAAAGTATAGTTTACCAATATATTTCCATAGATCATGCTTTTTATGTTATATCTACAAACTCATCACCAAGCCCAAAGTCATGTAGTTTGCTCCTGTTGTATTTAAGAAGTTATTTAGTTTCGTGATTTACATTTAGTCTAATATGAATTAGTTTTTGTGAAAAATATAAGTTGTATGTTTAGATTCTTTTTTTTTTTTTTTTTTTTGCCTATGGATGGTTCCAGCACCATTTGTTGAAAAGACTGTCCTTCCTCCATTGAATTGCCCTTGCTCCTTTGCCAAAGGTCAGTTGACTACATTTGTGTGGGTCTGTGTCTGGGTTCCCTATTTATTAATTTATGTAATCTTTCCTCAGTATGGTTCAGTTCAGTTCAGTCGCTCAGTCATGTCCGACTCTTTGCAACCCCATGAATCGCAGCACGCTAGGCCTCACTGTCCATCACCAACTCCCGGAGTTCACTCAAACTCATGTCCATCAAGTCAGTAATGCCATCCAGCCATCTCATCCTCTGTCATCCCCTTCTCCTCCTGCCCTCAATCCCTCCCAGCATCAGAGTCTTTTCCAATGAGTCAACTCTTCGCATGAGGTGGCCAAAGTACTGGAGTTTCAGCTTCAGCGTCATTCCTTCCAAAGAACACCCAGGACTGATCTACCTTGATTACTGTATAGTAAGGCTTACATTTGGTTGGTATCAGTCCCCTGGCTTAGTTCTTCCTCAGTATGGTGTTAGTTATCATCTTTTGCCTTTTTATACAAACTTTTAAAAAAATTTTTATTTATTATTTGGCTCTGCTGGATCTTCATTGCTTCACACAGGTTTTCTCTAGTTGCAGTGAGTGGGGGCTACTCGCCAGTCGTGATGCTTGGGCTTCTCACTGCAGTGGCTTCTCTTGCTGCAAAGCATAGGCTCCAGGCACTCAGGCTTCAGTAGTTGTGGCACACAGGCATAGTTGCTCTGTGGCTTGTGGGATCTTCTTGGACCAGGGATTGAACCCATGTATCCTGCCTGGGCAGGTGGATTCATAACCACTGGACCACCAGGGAAGTCTATGGTCTTGTATTTTTAATTTCAAATTCCAAGTGTTTATTGCTGGTATTTAGGAAGGCAATTAACGTTTGTATACCTTACATCCTATGATCTTTCTCTAATTGCTATTAATTCCAGGAGGTTTTTTGTAGTTTCTTTGAGATTTTCTACTTAGACAACCATGTCACCTGCAAACAAAACAGTTTTATTTCTTCCTTCCAATCTGTATATCTATTACTTCCTTATCTAGTCTTACTGCATTAGCTAGCACTTCCAGTATGACATTGAATAGTAACAGTGAGTGGGCACATCCTTGTCTTGTTTCTAATCTTTGAGAGACAGAGAGAAAGCATTCCAGTTTCTCACTATTACATGTGATGTTAGGTATAGTTTGTTTGTTTTTTAATAGATGTTCTTTGTTGAGGACGTTTTCTAGTCCTCTGATTGATTGATATATGATATTTCCATCTTTAGACTGTTGATATTGATAGATAAATTGATTTTCAAATGTTGGAACTATTCTTCTGTATTCAGAATAAATCGTTTTTAGTCATCGCTTCAGTTCAACTTTCAGTCGTGTCTGACTCTTTGCGAACCCATGGACTGCAGCACACCAGGCCTCCCTGCCCATCACCAACTCCCGGAGTTTACTCAAACTCATGTCCATTGAGTCAGTGATGCCATCCGACCATCTCATCCTCTGTTATCCCTTCTCCTCCTGCCTTCAGTCTTTCCCAGCATCAGGATGTTTTCCACTGAGTCAGTTCTTCGCATCAGGTGGCCAAAGTATTGGACTTTCAGCTTCAACATCAGTCCTTTCAGTGAATATTCAGGACTGATTTCCTTTAGGATGGACTGGTTTGATCTCCTGCAGTCCAAGGACTCTCAAGAGTCTTCTCCAACACCACAGTTCAAAAGCATCAATTTTTAGTCATAATGTACAGTTATTTTATACATTGTTGGATTTGATTTGCTAATATTCTGTTGAGGATTTTTGCATTTATTTAATGAGACATATTAGTCTGAAGTTTTCCTTATGATACCATTATCTGTGTTTTAGTATTAGGGTTATTTTTTGTTAGTGTTAACATTGTAGGTATGTGTGTCAGTCAGGTCCAATCAGGAGACAGAAAACATGAAGCAATTTGAACAGGGAAATTTTAATATAAAGAACTGTTAACCATAACGGGATTGGAATAACAAGGACTTGGATAGTAAGATGTAGAAAACCCTAAAGACTCTGCTACAAAACCACACAAGGAAGAAGGGTCGGTGAAGCTGCTGGCCACCGTGCACCGCAGGATGTGGCCGGTGGAGACACTGCACGTGCTGCAGGGGCCTGTCAAGGGAACAACCTGCTGCTTTTCGATGTCAGCTCAGTTTGGCTTTCCCTTCCTCTCCTTAGAAAATCCTGCAGCGTGTAGGCACTGCTCTTGAGTTGGAGAATTTCTTTTTTTTTCCTAAGCCAGAAAGCAATTTTCTCTTTTATATTTTGTTTTACATCCTCCAGGGCCCCTGTACTCTTTAGGTTGCTGCTATATTTGCTTCTTAACTTTGTTCACCGTTAGCAGGCTTCCCTTACCGCATAGTTCATGCATCTGATAAATGTTTCTCAGGCACCTCTTGATTTCCTCCTTCAGTTTCAGAAGCTTCTTCATTCCCTTGAAAGGAAGAACATAGATAAACTGACAGATTAGTATGATTACCTCTATGAGTAGAAATAGTGTAATAGTCAAAAGCAAAACCTGATCTCAAGAAACATTAAGTTACAATAATGGGGGAAAACATATCACTACCAGGTTTGTGCAGGTGTCAGTGGCCTAGAGTGGAAGTTATTTTCTATCACAGCAGGCTTATTATTTCACCAATAACCCATACCTCAGAACTGAAAATTAAGTAGCCAAGGAAAGAATTTTTGTATTTCTCACTGGGCCAGAGATTGTAACTATCACAAAGTAATATAACTGCCGCAGCTCTTGCACAGTAATGAATTATGTAGGTCTGAAGGACCCTAAGGTTGCAGAAACATGATTGGTGCCAAAGTATGGTTGCTGAGTGGCAGTGCTTATTTTGAAGACTGCTAGATATGTGAGTTGAAGTTTGGATAAACAGATACAGTACTATCACTTTGGGTCATCCCAGGGTAACACATTGATACCTAGTATCAGAATCTGTAAACAAATAGACCACAGTGAAGGTATTTGGAAAACAAAGATGATAAGGAAATCGGGAAGCAAAAAGAAAAGAAAGTGGCTTTAAGCACAAAACTTGGGCTGGAGAGCTCTAATTTAGGCTCCTGGACCCTACCTCATTTCTGTGGAAGTTATCTGGAATGTGACTCAAGCAGAAGAAAGTCAACCAAATTTTTAAATGCAGAGGAAAGACTAAACTGAGGATGGAGGTATGTGTGTCTGCCTCCCTCTTCTTTCTTATGGCCCAGCTGATGAAGTCTAATGTCCAGTGTCCAAAGCATCTTGCAAACTATGTCTCCCTTGAGTGACAGAAAGCAAGTGAGAAAGATGTCTGCAGTCTACAATTTGAAAGACCCTGGCTTTCTGATTCTAGTCCTGACTCGATCATTTTCTATCTTGGCAAAGACCATTTTCTCATCCCTGCTGTAGGGAAAGTAATTAATACCAGGCTCAACCCCTCTTAAAATATAACTTTATGTAATCTTATCATTTATATGAAAGAGCTATGTAGACCATAAAACACCAACAGTTTTAAGGCTCTGTATTAGCTTTGTGGTGGTGGTTGTTGCTCAGTCACTCCTCCTTTGTGGGCCTGTGATAAACAATGAAGTAATTCTACACAGCTAGGAATCTAGAGCTTTCACCATAATTTGCATTATTGTTGTTCAGTCACTCAGTTGTGTCCGATTCTTTGTGACACCATGGACTGCAGCATGCCAGGCTTCCCTGTCCTTCACCATCTCCCAGAGTTTGCTCAAACTCATGTCCATAGAGTCGGTGATGCCATCCAACCAGCTCATCCTCTGTCATCCCCTTCTCCTGCCTTCAATCTTTCCCAGCATCAGGGTCTTTTCCAGTGAGTCAGCTTTTTGTATCAG
The DNA here is from genome assembly GCF_019923935.1 of Bubalus bubalis. Classification (NCBI taxonomy): domain Eukaryota; kingdom Metazoa; phylum Chordata; class Mammalia; order Artiodactyla; family Bovidae; genus Bubalus; species Bubalus bubalis. The sequence goes on along the minus strand of NC_059159.1, from coordinate 22,843,182 downwards.
GTGGCCAAAGTATTGAAGCTTCAGCTTCAGCATCAGTCCTTCCAATGAATATTCAGGGTTGATTTCCTTTAGTGTTGACTGGTAATTTGCATACATTCTGTCAATAAGCTTTTATTTACTATAGGTCCAGTGTTCAGTAGTTTCGGTCTCTGTCGCCAGGAAGGGCCCAGACTAGTGTCTGAGACAAATAAAGCACTGCAATTAAGGCCGTTGTGACTTAGTAGCTCTGTCCTTTGGATCTTTAGTTGGTAGATTTGAGGGAAGATTTCAGAAGACAGGCAGAGGAAGGATTATACTGCCTCAATACACAAAAAGCTTAAAATGAAATGATAAGCATCACCATTCTCTTTTTTTTTCACCACTGTTATTGTGAAATACAACATGCATACAGAAAAGTGCATTAAACACTAATTTACTGTTTAACATAATTATCAAATAAACATCTGAAATACCCACCACCCAGCGAATAAATAAAATATTTCTACATCCTCAAAACCCACCCCTTTCCCATGTGCCTGTCCCTGATCTTATAATAGAGGAGGAATGATAGTAATTATTTCCTGCCTTTTCTTAGAGTTTTACCACCAAAGTTGGATCCCTAAACCATAAAGTTTCTGTTTTTGAATATAATGGAATCATAATGGATATACTCTTTTTATGCCTTGATTCTTTCTAAAGATTACTCTCACGTAGAGTTAGTTCATTTATACTCATTGCTGTATAGTATCATTTCAGTTCAGTCGCTCAGTCATGTCCAACTCTTTGCGACCCCATGAATCACAGCACACCAGGCCTCCCTGTCCATCACCAACTCCCGGAGTTCACTCAAACTCATGTCCATTGAGTCCGTGATGCCATCCAGCCATCTCATCCTCTGTCGTCCCCTTCTCCCGCCCCCAATCCCTCCCAGCATCAGAGTCTTTTCCAATGAGTCAACTCTTCGCGTGAGGTGGCCAAAGTATTGGAGTTTCAGCTTCAGCATCAGTCCTTCCAATGAACACCCAGGACCGATCTCCTTTAGAATGGACTGGTTGGGTCTCCTTGCAGTCCATGGGACTCAAGAGTCTTCTCCAACACCACAGTTCAAAAGCATCAATTCTTTGGCACTCAGCTTTCTTCACAGTCCAACTCTCACATCCATACATGACCACTGGAAAAACCATAGCCTTGACTAGACGGACCTTTGTTGACAAAATAATGTGTCTGCTTTTCAATATACTATCTAGGTTGGTCATAACGTTCCTTCCAAGGGGTAAGTGTCTTTTAATTTCATGGCTGCAATCACCATCTGCAGTGATTTTGGAGCCCCAAAAGATAAAGTCTGACACTGTTTCCACTGTTTCCCCGTCTATTTCCCATGAAGTGATGGGACCAGATGCCATGATCTTAGTTTTCTGAATGTTGAGCTTTAAGCCAACTTTTTCACTCTCCTCTTTCACTTTAATCAAGAGGCTTTTTAGTTCCTCTTCACTTTCTGCCATAAAGGTGGTGTCATCTGCATATCTGAGGTTATTGATATTTCTCCCGGCAATCTTGATTCCAGCTTGTGCTTCTTCCAACCCTGTGTTTCTCATGATGTACTCTGCCATTATATAAATATACCACAGTTTTTTTATCCATTCTGTTGTTGGGGAACACTAAAGTTGTTTCTGTTTTGACTGTTACAACATCCTTCTAAGTAAAATTCTTTATATACCATGTAATGCATATGTTCACAAGTTTTTCTAGAGTTTATAGATGGCAGTCAAATTTTGGGGTTATAGGGTATGTCAATGTTCCATTTGTAATGATGAACTGCTATTCAAAGAGTTTGTACTGATTTATCTTCCCAGTGGTAGTATATGGAAGTTCTCATTGTTTCAGATACTCACCAACATTTGGTACTGTGAGACCTTTAATCCTTTTCCAGACTGGTAATTGAGTAATAGTATCTCCTGGAGGTTTTAATTTAAGTTTTCTGATTACTAATCAGGTTAATCATCATTTCATGTTTGTTAGCCATTAGGATTCTTTTTCCAAATATTCTTTAGAACACTTTTGACTCTCTTTGTATTGAGTCGTCTTTTTTATTGATTGGTACAAGCTCCTTATACTGGATCTTATTATTTTGTAAGTTACATGTTTTAAATATCTTCTCCATGCTATAGTTTGTCTTTTCACCTCTTTATGATATCTTTTGATATACAAATGTTTTTGTTTTGTTTGTTTGGGGTTTTTAAAAATTTATTTATGTATTTTTGGCTGTGCTGCACAGCTCAACCTGTGGGATCTTAATTCCCTGACCAGGGATTGAATCTGCGCCACTGGCAGTCAAAGTGCAGAGTCCTAACCATTGGACAGCCAGGGAATGACCTTGAACAAGCGTTTTTAATGTTAATATAGACTTGCCTTAGATCTAAACTCTATTTAGATCTATTTATCTAAATTCACATTTAGATCTAAATTCTAACTGGAATTAATTTTATATATGATGTGTGCTAGGCATTGTTTATAATTTTTTATCTATGTGGTTACTCAATTGTACTGATACCACTTACTGAAAAATCTAGCTGTTTCCCAGCGCTCTGCAATGATACCTCTCTCATATAGCACGTGTCCGTTTATGCATGAGAATCTATGTCTGAGATGTATCTTCTATTTTTCTATTTGTCTCTCCCTGCTCTAATGCTCGGAGAAGGCGATGGCACCCCACTCCAGTATTCTTGCCTGGAAAATCCCATGGACAGAGGAGCCTGGTAGGCTGCAGTCCATGGGGTCGCAAGGAGTCGGACATGACTGAGCAACTTCACTTTCACTTTTCACTTTCATGCATTGGAGAAGGAAAGGGCAACCCACTCCAGTGTTCTTGCCTGGAGAATCCCAGGGACGGGGGAGCCTGTTGGGCTGCCGTCTATGGGGTCGCACAGAGTCGGACACGACTGAACGGACTTAGCAGCAGCAGCAGCAGCTCTAATGCTACACCAAAATATTACAGTTTTATCTGGTAGAGCAAGTTTTTCCATCTTGTTCTTCAAGAGTATCATGGCTATTTGTGCCTCTTTGCACTTCCATATAAGTGGAAGTGGATAACTTATTAAGTTATATGCACAGAAATGTTGGGATTTTTGTTGACATTGCATTGAATCCATAAATTATTTGGGAAGATTTCACATTTTTGCAATATAGTGGCTTCTAACTCTTCAACATAGTATTCCTTCTTTAAGTCTCCTAGGTCTCTCAATAAGAGTTTATAACTTAATGTGTCTTTCAGGCTTTTTGTTAGATATATTCCTAGGTATTTCACATTTTTGGTGCTATTATAATTGGTATTTTTAAATTTCATGTCTTCTGTTGCTGATATATATAAAAATACAATTGGTTTATATATGTTTTAGCAAATTACTAAATTATCTTACTCTTTTTAATAATCTCTAGACTCTTTTTGGGGAGAAGGCAAAGGCACCCCACTCCAGTACTGTTGCTCAGAAAATCCCATGGATGGCGGAGCCTGGTCGGCTGCAGTCCATGGGGTCGCACAGAGTCTGACACGACTGAAGTGACTTAGCAGCAGCAGCAGCCACAGACTCTTTTGGACTTACTATATACAAATTAGATCATCTGCAAGTAATACAGTTTTCTTTTTAAAACAGTAACCTTACCTATTTTGTTTCTCTTTTGGCTTCCTATACTTGCTAGACCATCTACGTAATGTCAAATTGATAAAGGCAGTGGCTGTAGGCATCCTTGTCTTGCTTCTGATTGAGAGAGAAAACTTATAACATTTCACTCCATTAAATATGATATTTACTGTAGGTATTTTATAATATGTGTATCAGATTAAAGACATCTCTTTTATTCTTGTTTTTCTAGTAGGAATTTTTAATGCACTTTTTTCCTCCAAAACAAACAACTTTTAAAAAATTTTATTCAAGTATAGTTGACTTACAGTGTTGTATTAGTTTCTGGTGTACAGCAAAGTGATTCAGTTATATATATATATATATATTATACACACATATGTACATCATTTTTCATATGCTTTCCTATTATGGTTTATCACAGGATATTGAACATATTGAATTGAATATATTAAAATCAATATATTGAATATATTGATATTGAATATAGTTCCCTATGCTATATAGTAGGACCTGGTCGTTCATCCATTCTCTATATAACAGTTTGCATCTGCTAATCCCAAACTCCCAATCCATCCCTCTCCTATCCCTTCCTCCCCCTTGGCAACCACCAAGTCCGTCCTCTGTGTCCATGAATGTTTCGTGGATAAGTTCACTTGTGTCATATTTCAAAGTCCACATATAAGTGATAGTATATGGTGTTAAAGCAAACAGCCCTTTATTGAAGTCTAGTTGATATGCAGTATTGTATTAGTTTCAGATATACAGGAAAGTGATTCAGTTATATACATTCCAGAAATATATATCTACTCTTTACAGATTCTTTCCCACTATAGGTTATTACAAAACATTGACTGTAGTTCCCTGTGCTATATAGTAGGTCCTTGTTGTTTATTTGTTTTATATATAGTAGTATGTAGCTACTCCTAATCCCAAACTCCTGATTTATCCTCCCCCACTCTTTCCTCCTTTGGTAACCATAAATTTATTTCCTATGTGTGTGAGTGTATTGTAAATTATTTCATTTGTATCATTTTTTTAGAATCCATATGTAAGTGGTAGTATATGATATTTGTCTTTGTCTGACTTCACTTTGTATGATAATCTCTAGGTGCATTTTAGGCATTTTTATCAAGAATGAAAATTTAATTTTATCCAGTGCTTTTTCTGTATCTATTGAGGTGGTCATGTCATCTTTCTTCCTAAACTTTTAATGTGATGAATTACATAAATTGATTTCTTACTGTTAAGCTAACCTTGAAGTCCTAGACACACCTAACTTAGTCTTAATGTAGTCTTATTTTTTTTATTTCTTTATTTGGTTTGCTATTCATTTTCTATTTTTGCATCTAAGTTTATGTGTGAGACTGGCCTGCATTTTTCTTTCTCTTGTTCTTGTTAGATTTTGCTAGCATTGTAAACAATTTGGAAAGTGTTGCCTCTCTTTTAATTCTCTGGAAGAGTGTGTATAATGTTGGAATTCTTTATTCTTGAATACTTCATTGAATTTACTGGAGAAACCATCTGGACTTAGAATTTTTTGTGAGAAGATATTTTACTGTTGACATAATGTCCTTTGTAGTTATAGGATTTTTCATATTTTCTATTTCTTCTTGGGTTAGTTTTAGCAGTTATACCTTTCTAGGATAGTTATTTAATCTAAAATCTTAAATTTATTGGCACAATGTTGTTCTAATATCCTTTTATCTGTTTAATGCCTGTAGCATCTATAGTGGGCTTCCCTGGTGGCTCAGATGGTAAAGAATCTGCTGCAATGCAGGAGACCCAAGTTCGATCCCTGGGTTGGGAAGATCCCCTGGAGAAGGGAACGGCAACTCACTCCAGTATTCTTGCCTGGAGAATTCCATGGGCAGAGGAGCCTGTTGGACAGGGACGGGGTCGCAAAGAGTCAGACATGATTGAGCGACTGACACACACATAGCATCTATAGTACTGTCTCCTTTTCATTTTTGAAATTGATTATAGGTGCTCTTTCTCCCTTTTTCTTTTTATCACTCTTCTCAGAGGTTTGTCTATTTTATTACTGATTTCAAAGATCCAATATCTGTCTTTATTGAACCTCTTTATTATTTATTTACTACTTTATATTTGGTGTGCCCTTTATTTTCTTTCCTTCCATTTATTTGGATTTATTTTGCTAATATATTTTTTTTAGCTCCTTGACATAGATACTTAACTCTTTTTTTCTTTTAAGCTTTTCTTCTTTCACATAAACAATTAAGGTTATACATACATATTCTGTTCTCTAAAATATCACCTTTAGCTAATCGTACAAGTTTGGGGGGTTTTTTTAGCTGCCCTGGGTCTTTATTGCTGTACTTGGGCCTTCTCTAGTTGTGGTGCTTGGGCTTCTCATTGTGGTGACTTCTCTGGTTGCAGGGCACAGGCTGTCGGGCACGTGGACTGCAGCAGTTGTGGCCTGCAAGCTCAGTGGTTGCGGTGTGAGGGCTCTAGAGCGCCAGCTTAATAGTTGTGGCGCACAGGCTTAGTTGCCCCAGAGCATGCAGGATCTTAGTTCCTGGACTGGGGATCCAGTTGATGTCCCTTGCACTTGCGGGGGGACTCTCAACCCCTGGGCCACCAGGGAAGTCACCTTACAAGTTTGATATGTATACTTTTATTGCTAAAAGTTTTATTCTTCAGTTATTGTTGGGTATAGCTTTCTGAATATGTCCATCAGATCAAGTTTGTTAATTATGTTGTTCAAATCATCTGTATTACTGACATTTTAGCTGCTTATTCTATCAATTACTAAGAGGAGTGTTAAAATCTTCACAGTAGGTTTGTACTTGACTATTTTGTTGTCTGTCAATGTTTGTTTTCTATATTTTGAGATTATATTATTATGTACATAGCAATTCAAAATTGTTGTATCTTCTTGGTAAATTGAAATTTTTATCATTGTGAAGTGGCCTTCTTTGACACTAATAATGCTTAATGCGTCAAGTTTATTTTGCCTAATATTAATGTAACTATACCAGTTTCTTCTTGGCTAGTGTTTACAAAGCTAATGTTTTCCCAGCACTTTATTTTCAATATTATATATCTGTATGTTATTTAGATGTCTTACAAACTGTAAATAGATAAATTTATCCATTCTGACAATACTACATTGTCGCTGCATCGTTTAGCCCTGTATACATGTAATTTCTAATACATTTGGATTTCATTCCACCATTTTCTTTTGGGTTTTTTGTTTCACCTGTTTAAGGTTTCATTTTCTCTTGTTTCATGTATTCTTTTTGTTGATAATCTTTTTATCACTCTGCTTTTTTCCCTCCACTCATCTGTTCCCTAGTCTTTTGATGGTTACCTTAAAAATTATAGAATACATACAATATCATCAAAGTCTAAAAGTAAACAATATCTTTTCTCTTTTCCCAAATAAGATAAAACCCTTTAGAACACTTTAAATTTATTATATTATATTATTTTATTATTATTATCCTGTATTTAACATTAAAAGATGCTATTAATAGTTTTATTATTTCTGTATATAATTACTGCTCATTTAGATGTAACCATATTTTTACCAGGATAATAAATAACCTAGCTTGCCACTACCAGAAACAAGATTGGTATCACCATTCTTGAGTGTTTTTCACCTATTCCACATCAAGAAGTTTTTATTATTTCATCTAGTCTCAGTCTCTCTCTGCCTTTCTTGTGCTTCTCCTTAGCTCCCTTCTCTCCTTTCAGTGTTCCCCTCCTCCATTTTAGGAGCAAAATCAATAAATTCCTCAATTTGTTACCTGCAAGGTAGTTTTCCCTCTTCTCCAAGACCTGTTGACATCCAACTCTATCTATCCCAAGGTGGCTAAACTTGCATTTTTCCAAAATGGTTTCCTTCCCAACAGGGTCTCTAGCTCAGATTGGAGAGATGTTGAAACTGTCAGAAGTAGATACTGCTTGAGCTAAGAGTTCAGAAGAATGAGTAAGAGTTAGTGGAATCTCTCACATCCCTCCAAGCTCAAATAATGACTATTCTAACTGTCCGCATTTCAAAACCATCCCCTTCCCCAGTTTCAGCTTCTGGAGCAGGAAATTCCTTACAGACTTAGCAATTAATGTATTGAGTTTCATTCTGGAATCAGAAATGTGAGATGAAAAGGAGAGAAATCAGCAGATCAAATATGAACCTCAGATTTCTGGGTTAGTTTAATCTCCCTTAGACAAGTAGTCCCTTGCTTGCACTCTAAGAGGACGGAAAAAAAAAATCTTAATGACAACTGGTTGAGACAGCCTCATGAAATTGTGAATGTGTCTCCCAAACTTCCCCCAACTCAAAGGCACTTTTGAAAAGGGCCCTAGTAAAGTGGCTCAGCTGGTAAAGAACCCACCTGCGATGCAGGAGACCCCAGGTTGATTCCTGGGTTGGAAAGATCCCCTGGAGAAGGGATAGGCTACCCACTCCAATATTCTTGGGATTCCTTGGTGGCTTAGCTGTTAAAGACCTGGGTTCAATCCCTGGGTTGGGAAGATCCCCTGGAGAAGGAAAGAGCTACCAACTCCAGTATTCTGGCCTGGAGAACTCCATGGACTGTATAGTCCATGAGGTCACAAAGAGTCGGACACGACTGAGTGACTTTCACTTTTCACTTTTTCAGTAAAGAAAAGTAAAATTTAAAGCCTATTCTCCAGAAGCTTTCACATCAGTGGAACAGACATATGTGTTAATAATTTCAGTATGGTATAATGAGGCCTTAATAGAAATGTATTCAACATGCTCTGGGTCAATCAGAGGAAGAAGTAACCAAATTCTTTGGGAAACTGGGATAAATACGGAAAAAGAGATATTTAAGCCTTAGCTTAAGAGGTGGATATGGTAGGGGAAGGTAATCCAGGCAGAGGAAGAATGCAACCTGTATTAAAAAAATCACAGCATTGTAAAAGTGCGTGTCATATTCAAATTGAAGACCAATAGTTTAGCATGGCTAGAATCAGCATTTAAGGAAAAGGGAAAAAGACTGTCAGAGGTAAGATGGGACCACCCTGTTACCTTTTATTAAACACTCTCATAGGACCCTGTATTTTTTATAACACTTTCCTACTTTGAACTTCTTGTTCAGTGTCTGTTTTTTCACAACATTCATCCTTAATCCTGGGCAATCAATAGATACTACCCATGGCTCAGATGATAAACAATCTGCCTGCAATGCAGGAGATGTGGGTTTGATCCGTGGGTCAGGAAGATCTCTTGGAGAAGGGAATGGCAACTCACTCCAGTTTTCTTGCCTGGAGAATTCCATAGACAGAGGAGCCTGGCAGACTACATACAGTCCATGGGGTCTCAAAGAGTCAGACACAACTGAGCAACTAACATTTTCACTTTCTTTCAAAATTAATAAATCAAGAATAAATAAAAGAATATCATTTTTAGTTGTAATAAACACTAAAATTGTTAATATGGCTATCACAAGGAAGTGGGACCAGGTGATAGGGTTAAGGGGTTTGAGAGGAAACTTTTACTTCATTTGTTTATATTCCTCTGTACTGCTCAAATCTCTTCTCATGTGTTCTCATTATATTTTTAAAGTTTTTATTGAGATAAAAATTCACAGTACAGTGTGCAGATCTTGTGTTTAGCTTAATAAACGTTTACACATGTAAACGTGGTTATACATCCATGTAACCACTATCCAGATCAAGATATAAAATATGTCCAGTGCTCCAGAAGAGCCTCTCAGTACTCCCCCTTCCCAGACATACTGCACCCCCCGAGACCACCACTGTGGTGACTTCTTCCACCACCGTGTAGTTTTGGTTGTTTTCACCTCATTTACATGGAGCTATATAATATGTACTTTTTCAAGCCTTTCTTATTGATGTGTAATACACTTCCATTAACATATCCTGATCTTAAATGTTGGCTCAGTGAATCTGGATATATTTCCAGCACTCCAGAAGATTCCCTCATGCCTCTTCCCAGGCAATAATGTCCCCACTAAGATAATCACTATTTTGACTTCTACCACCATTGTTTTGTCTGTTCTTGAGCATCATATAAATGGAATCATACAGTCTCACAGAGGGCACCACCCGGATTTTCTTTAGGAGAACCTGCTGTAGGAAGCAGCTTGATGAAGGACCTCTAACCCACCCTACTATAGATCTGCCTCCTGAGCCTCTCCTGAGCAGCTCTCTGCCGAAGGCTGAGCATGGGGTCCCAGCGCCTGGCCCTCCTGCCTGATGGGGAGCCCTCTGGCAGACCGCTTTTGCTCTGGTTGGCTTGGCAGAGACCCTCAGACTGTGCTGTCATCTGAGACTCTTCCTACTCAGTCTCTGCCTCCTCCTCTCCTTTCACAGGTTTTAGATCATGTGATCTGAAGTTTTGCCGTATCTATTCCTGTTCCCTCTCCCTTTATTCTTCACGAGTTTTTCCCCTAATAAGTCTCTTGCATATCTGCTTCCACCTACTTCTCAGAGGACCCAAACACAAATGTGCATTTTTGTGCTGACTTCATTTGCTCAGCATTCTGTCTGTGAGAGCCATCCACGTTGTTACATGTAGCAGTAATTTGTTCTCTTCTATTGCATGAGTATAGCGCAATATATGTATCCATCCTAATGGCACTGGGCATTTGAATAGTTTGCAGCTTAGTGCCCTTATTTTGATGTTTTTATACATGCAAGTATTTTGGTGAACACGGGCACTCATTTCTCTTGGGTATATGCCAAGGAAGTGGAGCTGCTGAGTCATAGGCATATGTTTAGCTTTAGTAGATATTGTTAAAGTTTTCCAAATTAGTGGACCAAGCTACACTCCAACAGCACTTATAAGAGTTCCTGTTGCATGTAATATTTTTACAAATGTAAATGTAAAAATAAATAGTTCAAAAGATATATTCAAACCAGATGTATGCCATCTCATCCTAGTTTGTTTAAGTTACCATTTTTAAAACTGCCCAACAGAAAAAAATGTTCACATACCCTAAAATGTGCATAGTGGTTATATTAAAGGGAGAAGGGAGATCACGGGGTACATTTACCTTTGACTTTGAGCAATATCTGAAATGCTTTACAACAAGTACATATTTCTTTTAATTATTGTCTTGAAAAATATTAACTAGAACTAAAAGGCTTATGATGAAAACCAGCAGGCTCCTCCTATACTCCTCTACACTACTCAGTTGCGAGGCTCCTAGCTTACCACTCCTTTAATTGCTTCCAAAGATGTGTTGAAATCCCTTATCAGCTGCCTAATTCTCTTTATTCCTTGTGGGTTTCTATCATTTCCATCACTTTATTGTCATTTAGTGAAATTTGAAGAGAGAGAGGTAATTAATATGATCAATCTCCCACTTTTAATCAGAAGTTCATGCCTACAATCTAGCTGATTTTTGGACAGTATCGTAGTGAATGGGATGTATCAAAGAATAGCAGCTCGTTTTAAAGACATCATTCTGGTGATTGAGATTAGCGATGATGAGGACGGACTGGGGAGGAGAACACTCAGAGGCTGGTGGGGAGAATGCTTAGGAAGACACAGAGGTGGGCTTCTCACCAAGCTGCAGCAGGATGGAGACAACAACATAGAGGGCACAGAGAGTCCATGCCTCAGGATCACAGCTCACATCTAGGGGCCCCTCACCCCAGTTCTCCTCCAGGATGGACTCCACCTGAAAGGAAACCCACCAGACTGTAAAAGCTGAGAACAAGGAAATATACCAAAAATGGCAACTATGTGGCCATACCCCTTAGTCCTGAGTCCATAGCAGAGGTTGTAATCCACCATGGCACACTTTCCTGCAGAGCCTGGGGAGCCTCATACTCCCAAATGGTAATAGACACTGCTGATGCATCAACATGGGGCCAGTTGCCCTCCTGTATCTAGTAGCTTCCCACCCCCTCTCTTGCCCACAGGCAAACAACAGAGCCTAAAGACCCCATCCTGAATTGTCCTGAAAACTACATGTCCAGGGAATTGCCACAAACCAGCTGCATAGACGTGAGCTGGCAGTGGACTATGAAATAGGAAGGGACTGGTCATTGAGGTTTCTGGGTCCCTTGAGGGCATGGGCAGTCACTTCCACTAGGACCTGGGCGCTCAGCTGTCTTACCTCATACTTCACGGGGCGCAGTTCCCCCTTATCTAGGACCTCAGCAACAAACTGCCGGTACTCAGACAGCTCTGGAGACAAGAGAGGGGGTGGTCAGCAGAGAGGCAGGGCACACAGTGGGACCGGGCTTCGCTGTCTGATCAGACCTGGGACAAGCATCACAGGAGGTTCCAGAGAACCCCAGCATGGCTAGACGGGGGTTATTCCCACTGGGTTTCTGCTTTCCTTTTAGCCTGTAGGAGGTCGGAGACTGCACCATGGGGAAAGAGGAGGCAGTCCCTCCATCCCTGGCCTGGGGAAGATGGCTGGTTTGTGAAGTGTGAAGTCTGTGCCCCAAAAAATGTAAAAGGCAGTGATACCCCCTTCCTCCCAAGAGTTGACTCCCCACAGGTCCCTCTGCTTATATCCACGCCAGCTTATATCCAAGCCCCTCCTCACCCATCAGGGCATCCAGGACATCCCAAATGGTTTCTGCGCGTGCCTCTATCAAGACCCCAGCAGCGTTGAAAAGACTGCTTATGAGAGAATTCGCTGGGCTGTTCATCTGTAGCTCCCCGGAGCACTGGACCTCAGACACCTAGGACCAGGAGATGGAAGAGAGGAGCCCAGTCCCATCAGAGTAGATTGTCTCCCCACTCGTCCCTCCCTCTCTCTGCCCTCTTCTTCCTTAGGCCTCTTACTCTGCTCTAGATCCTGCAGCTCTTCTTCACTGCTGAGGCACTTAGTGAAGCAGTTTAGCGCCTCTTTTTGCTCCTCCGGAGTGAGATCCTGGAGGACTCGCACCATGTCCTGAACTCTCTCTTTTATGCTTCAGAAATTCTCCAAACTCAAGGACTTCCCTGTAGAGGCAGAAATTAAGAACCCAATCCCTCCAGCCTAGCAAGCTCCATTACCAAGGCCCCCAAGACCCCATTCTTGATCTATCTTTCTTCTGGAGACCACCTCTCTATAACTTCCCTTCTTCTAGTCTTTTTCTGTTAACATGAAGCAGATAGACACCCGCCATCACTGCCTTCTGCTGACCCCACTTCCACCTCCCAGCTCACTTCAGTCTAGTACCAACCCCCAGTTCTTCTCCACCGCCAGGAAATCAAAGCTTATGTAGTTCTTGCCATTCAAAGTGCAAGCTTTGGACCACAGTAGGAGTAATGAGGATTTAGAGGAAGTTAGAACAGTGGTTCTCAGTCTTCACTGTGCATGAGAATCCCCTGCAGAGTAATTAAAACTCCCAGTGCCCAGACCAGGCCCCAGCCCCAGATCAGCTAAATCAGAATTTCCAGAGGTGGAACTCAGTTATCACTACTTTCAACATTTCCCTCAGGTGATATCTGTGTACCAGTGAGAATCACTGTGTTCAGAGGAGACAGATGCAACCTCTAAAGTGGAAACCTACTTTTGGCACTGCCCTACCCTTCTCCAGGGCATGGCAACCTACTCCAGTATTCTTGCCTGGAGAATCCCATGGACAGAGGAGACTGGCGGGCTACAGTCGCACAGAGTCGGACATGACTGAAGCGACTGAGCACGCACTACCCTTCTCCTCCCAACATTCTCCGCTACTACTGCCACACACACGCGCACGCACACACACTCAGCTGCCCCACTTGAGCTGCATTCCTTGGGACCAGAGGGCTCAAAGGTGAGGAGTGCAGCTACCCTGAACATAGCTGGCCTCCCCATCCTTACCCAACCAAAATGAACCGCCATCTTTCTCTGCAAAGAGAGGAAGAATAATCTCAGCAAGTCCTCAGGTCACCTCCACCCCAGCCCACCCCATGGACATTCTTGTCCCAGTGGTGGGGGTTCTCAATTCTAGACTCTGAGCCCTCACTGCCTATGCTGGGGAGCCTGCGTCCTCATCATGGTGTATAAATGACAAAGTACTATATTTACAGACCCCTTCCTACACTCAGAGATAGGCAGCCATAGGCATATGCCTAAGATGATTGAAGGAGAAAGGGAAGTCCAGAGAGAAGCACCATGCCCTTAGCCACTCAGAAAATGTGGGTGACGGCAGGAACTGGACTCTTCTGTGATGGAGAATCTCACTTGAGCTAGTAAGACCTTGCCAGAACTGAACGTGCAGCTTCTACAATTTTCAGTAATTTCTCTCGAGTGTTCTACTCCACCTAGACCTCGCTCCACTCCTTCACAAGGGATCTTAGGCAGTACAACCCTTATGGGATTCAGGGAAAGACTGAAAGGCCAGAGGAAGCCACACACAGAATCATACAGGTCTCCTGGTCTAGTCCTAGTTCATTTTAAGGTTAGTACAACCATGAGTCTGGGGGCTGTAGGCCTAGTGAGCGGCAGAGCCAGGACAAGACCCTGAGACTGTCTGACTCCTAGTCCAGTGCTCATGCTGTTGTGTGAGAACTGGCCAGGCAATTCAACTGTGCTCTGTAAGCCAACAGGCCTTCAGTAAGGGCTGTGAACCCAGGATCCAGCGCACTGGCCTACACAGAGCAGGTCAGAGTTGGCGGAGCCTGGAAACCCTAGGCCAGCATGCAATCCAACCTACTTCTCCAACAGGCAGATTTTCCTCCTGCCCTCACCTTGGCTCAAACTTGAGTGCATCCTGTTACATTCTCAGCACTGATGACTCTATAATTCCAGGTCATTTGTTATCCTCTTTTTAAAACCAGTATCCTTGCCCATTCTAGAATGATGAACAGGAGGCCCACTCACTCACCTTCTGGAAAGGATCTGGTTTTGTCCAAGAAACAAATATCTAAACCAGTTTTTAGATAGAAAGAGAGATCAGTTGTTAGAAAGCCCAGTTCTAAGTTCCTCTCTCTAATATCTCCCCCGTCTTCCCACCCCACCCAACAGGAAAAATAAATTCTGGGAGAGAGACAGGAGCTAACACCTCTAGGGAAGAATTGGGTTTCCCAGGTGGCTCAGCAGTAAAGAATCTGCTTGCCAATGCAGGAAACACAGGTTCGATCCCTGTTGGGAAGATCCCTGGAGAAGGAAATGGCAAGCCACTCCAGTATTCCTGCCTGGGAAATCCCATGGACAGAGGAGCCTGGCAGGCTACAATCCATGGGGTTGTAAAAAAGCTGGACATGACTTAGTGATTAAGCAACAACAACTTCCATCCTTCTTCCCAGTCCCTGAAACTTCCTCCCACCGTCCAGGCCACCAGGACCCCTACAGACTGACACAAACCCCAGTTGAACTGACCCCCACCTTCTTCATGTGTTCAGCTCCCCTACCTCACCCCCCCACCCTACCAGGCCTAGCTTACCCATCCTCTCCGCGCTGGGGAAGACAAGCTGCTTTACCCGATAGGCCAGGACCTTCTCAGGGGTGATGGTCACTTCCTTTTGGTGCCAGGAAAAAGGAGCGATGTAGATTGACCCCTCAGTTCCTGACATAATTACCGTGCCTGATCTCCCAAACAATCCTGGGAGGTAGACATTATTACCCTCAATTTACAGATGAGAGAACCAAGGCTCTGAGAGGGTCAGCAGATGAGCCCATTTCACAACAGCAGAGTTGATATTTGAATCCACGTCTGACTTCATTTCCATTTCACTCAACAAATATTTATGGGGAATTCCCTGGCTGTCCAGTGGCTAGGACCCAACACTTTCACTGCCAGGGGCCTGGGATCGACCCTTGCCTGGGGAACTAAATTTCCACAAGCCACATGGTGTGGCCAAAAAAAAAATTTATGGAGGACAAAACATGCCTGTTTTGTTCCAGGCATCATGGCTCCTGTTGTCCTGCCTCCTAAAATGGGTGGAAGACAAAGAACAAGCAAGAAATACCTGTGTAATTATGAGCCATGGGAAGCGCTATGAAGCAAATGAAAACAGAGCATTGCCAGAGAGTCAAAGGGGAGACTGTGTGATGCTATATACCCTTCTGGGGCAAGAAGAGAAGTTGTAAGAAGGCCAAGGAGCAGGCAAGACTGCTCAGAAAAGTCTAGAGGAAGAGATGAGGAGCCTGGTGTCTGGGCTGGCAGCCCCTGACCGGAGTGTGAGCCAAGCTGGCTCGCCCACAGTCCCTGTCTCCAGAGATCCTAACCTCGTGTTCACGTTGGAAACCAAACATTTTCAACAGGATCTGAACATCAAATTGTGTTTCATATTTCAGGGTTTCAGTCCTTTTTGTCTTCAGAGTTTCTGTCACTATATACAGGTCTTCTCTCTTCGCCTGGATTGATTGGAATGAAGGAGGCAGTTCCTTCTTCAGCTTCCTGGAGGGAGTAAAGGGGAAATGAGTGGGGCCCCACCTCCTAGGCACATTTCTCCCTCCCCACCAGTTACTCTCTATTTGAGAGTAAGTGCTCCCGAGGCCGGAAAACCAAGGAACGTGGAACCCCTGTCAAAGTTCACTTAACCCACCATGGAGGGGGAAGGGGGTGCAAAGTGGGAAGGGAACCCACTAGCATCTCTGGAAGATTAGAGTATGGCAGCACAGTGAAATACTTCACAAGTCATTTCACTTAATCCTCTCCACACCCCTATGATATCGGCAGGCTTGCATCTGTTTTTCATATGAAACTGAGGCTTAGAGACAGGTCACGAATGGTCCAAGGTCACACAGCAAATAAGCACAGAGCTGGGATTCAAGCCCTGGTCTGTGTAAGTCCCAAGCTTGTGTCCTTCTCACGGCACTGAGATGGGCATGTGCCCAGTCCACAGCAGCCCCTTCTCTCAGGAGCGGTCCCAGCTCCCTACACGGGTCTCTGGGACCTGGTTGTGCATTGTCCACCTTTGGGGTCCATGGGCCATTTCTGATTCCATAAGGGAATTCGTGGGCTTTCCTAGTAGCTCAGAGGGTAAAGCATCCACCTGCAATGCACAAGACCTGGGTTCAAACCCTGGGTCGGGAAGATCCTCTGGAGAAGGAAATGGCAACCCACTCCAGTATTCTTCCCTGGGAAATCCCATGGACAGAGCAGCCTGGCAGGCTACAATCCATGGAGTCGCAGAGTCAGACACGACTGAGCTACCAACACACAAGGAAATTCATTTTGTGACTTAAAACAGTCTGATGGAACTTCTGGTATTGCAGCCAAAAGACCTACCTACATCCTTGTCTCTGGTGACCTTCCTTTACCTACCTGCCCCCACACAACTCTATTTATACACTCAACATAGCCTCACCCTAGAAACAATGCATTCTAGAAAAAAAAGAGTTCCCTCGGCAAAGGCCCCTCCCCAGCAAGACTGTGGTGGTAGGAGCAGCTCAAAGGACCAGTACAATTTCACTGTAAGCCTTTCAGTTCTTAATTAAAAAGGGGAAACAAAAGGCATCCACCCTGCTGGGGGAGGGCTAGCCCAGGAAAACAGAGGGGCCCCTTTCCCTGAACCATCCACACTTTCCAACAATTCCAGCTAAGGGAGAAGACACCAATACCAGCCACAACATAACTGCTGAGGGGGAAGGCTGGTGGAGTCCCTTGGAAGGACCATGCCCTCAGCTATTAGAATGTCTGTAGCACTTGATGGGTGCCACCCTGGTGGGGTGGGGTGATGGCACTTCCTGTGCAGGAAATGTTCAACCGGGGTGCTTTGATTTCCCTGTGCTTCACCTCATCTCGCTTCTTGAGTACTTACCATGTGCTGGGGATAAACAGAGAGGTTAGTAAAGACGGTCCCTGGCCACAAGTTGTTCTTAGTGCAGTGAGGGACAGGTACATGGAAACCACTGACTTGCCACAAGGCGAAGTGAAACAAGCACAAAATGAAGATTTGGGTAACACGATTTAAGAAAACAGAGGAGAGTGGTCTCGAAACCAGCCAGTTTGTGCCAAGTCAGAGTCATCAGTTACCCTGGAGAACAGCAGGAAAGTAAGTGAATTGGGGACCTCAGAAGAAGGGCTCCTGGAGGCTGGTTCTGGACGAATGAGAAGGCTTGCAAAGGCTGGAGAAGAGGAGGGCATGCTTGAGTAAGGACTGGGTTGCAGGGGCGACAGGTACTGGGAGTAGGGAGTGGGAGGCAGCACCAGCCAGGGCTCCCCACCTCCGATGGCCTAGGTGCCCCAAAATATGGGCTTCTCCCTCCCTCCTTCCCCCTTACCACCCACCTCCAGCCTCACTTGTTCTTAAGGGAATCCAGGAATTCCTGGGGTATCTCGCTCTTTTCTAACTTGATATTCTTCTCCTGGAAAATGTGGAATGCTATTTTAAATGTTATTTGGGGGTGAAATTTCACTGCCAAACTTCCCTTTGAGTCTACGATGTCCAGAATTTCAAAGTTATCACCTTGACCTGGAAAGAGAAAGAGAGGTCTCAATGTCGTTATCACTGAGGCTGACCCAAAAGCTCTCTCTCTAGAAGATCCTTGCTGATGCACCCCATCCTGGGCTCCCCTCATGATCCTCTTCTCTTCCGAGCAAGTCTTCCAGCCATGGTTCTCCAGCCAATGCTGTTCACCCCGGAAGTTATCATGGTTGGAGCCCACTCTGCCACAGTCTTACCAAATGACCTTGGGTAAGTCACTTTACCTCTGAATCTGTTTCCTCATCTATACAAGGAGAATATTCATAGTACCTACTTCCAGTGCTTGAGGAGATTAAATCATGCAGCTAAGCACTTAACACATTGCTAAATGCTCAATAAATGTGAATTAGTCCTATTAAACCATTTGAGAGGCTGAAATGAAACAAAGAAAAGTAAAGTGAAAGAATCAGGAGCCCCTGACCACCTGGCTTCCCAGCTGGCACTAGTGGTAAAGAACCCGCCTGCCAATAGAGGAGACAATAAGAGACTCGGGTTCGATCCCTGGGTCAGGAAGATCCCCTGGAGTAGGAAATGGCAACTCACTCCAGTGTTCTTCCCTGGAGAATAATGGACAGAGGAGCCAGGAGGGCTATAGACCATGGGGTCACAAAGAGTTGGACACGACTGAGGGAATGAACACAACCTTTGGGAAATAAAAATTAAGCAGAGTTCACTCTCTGTGTTTGTGTGACCTGAGCAGGTGTAAAGTAAGGCAACTCTGGAAAGTTGCCCAGGGGCATGGACTCTGCCCGGCCTTGCATAAGGCCTTGCGTAAGGGCCTGGAGTCCGAGTCCATTGCTGCCCCGGAGTTAGTGGCGAGTGTGTGGAGATGCTGCTAAGCTGAGTGCCTTTCTCTCAGACCTCCCAGTTCTGAGCCTACAGAGGCAGGAGAGCATCTACTGCTGCATTTTAGGGGTGGGCCTGGATTTCTAGAGAAAAAAATGCATTTTGAAACTGGTGGAAACATGCCAGACCTAGAAACAATGCCTGAAATCAGTCCTGTGTGTGTGATGCTAATGTCTCAGGGCCCATTTGTTTCTTGAGTAATGTAAAATTTGGCGTACTTTATCAGAAAGAAAGAAAAATCAAACCTCATGCACACAAAGGCTACAGTATGGGAGGATTCCCTGGTCCAATAGTTAGGACTCCATACTTCCACTGCAGAGAGCATGGGTTTGATCCCTGGCTGGGGAACTAGATCCCACAAGCCATGCAACAGAGCCCACACAGTATGGAGAGGGGCAGCACAGAAGAATAACGTGACAATGGAGAGACCTGACAGGTACTACCTCAGCCAGGTGACCAAGGTCAATATCAATAGTGATAAGTCTTGTTGACAATATGTACCCTTGATATGAGGGTTTCCCAGGTGGCTCAGTGGCAAAGAATCCTCCGGCAATGCAGCAGATGCAGGTTTGATCCCAGAATCAGGACGGTCCCCTAGAAAAGGAAATGGCAATCTACTCCAGTATTCTTACCTGGAAATCCCATGGATGGAGGAGCCCAGTGGGCTAAGCAACAACAGCAGCAAACCCTTGACATGATGTGGTGAGAATAGTACTTTACCTTTGTAATCTTTCCCCGGCCCCCAAACTCATTTCCTAGGTCTAAGAGACAAAAAAATTCAGACAAATCTCAGTAGAGAGGCATCCTATAATATGCCTGACTAGTACTCCTCAAAACCGTCAAGGCTGTTAAAAACAAGGAAAGTCTGAGGCACCGTCACAGCCAAGAGGAGCCTAAGGAGACACGACAGCAAAACGTAACACGATGTCCTGGATGGGATCCTGGAACAGCAAAAGGGCACTGGATGAAAACAAAGATCTCTGAATAAAACTAAAGAAATCTGGGTATAACTTTGTTGCTGTTCAGTCACTCAGTCCTGTCTGACTCTTTGCGGCCCCATGGACCACAGCACGTCAGGCTTCCCTGTCCTTCACTCTCTCCCGGAGCTTGCTCAAACTCATGTCCATCGAGTCGGTGATGCCTTCCAACCATCTCATCCTGTGTCACCCTCTTCTCCTCCTGCCTTCAGTCTTTCCCAGTATCAGGGCCTTTTCCCACGAGTTGGCTTTTCACATCAGGTAATGGACTTTAATTTTTAAAAAACCTATGTACACCATCCACACCAAATAGTTTAAAATAATAATGTTTCAAAAAGAAGCAGGTCAAATTGCTAAAAATCAATTTAAATGATCAGCTCACCTCATTCTTAAGAATTTTTTTAAAGTTTGGTTTCACCTCTGTCTTTGAATTTTTTATGAAAACAGATAGAATTTCCCTTAAAGGAAGTTAACCTCATCAATTTTCCATAATTAAACTTGCCCCTGCCCCTGGAGAATAATACGATCATTGCAAAACATCCTAGTCCTGCTTTAAAGTTGTGTTGTTGTTTTTTTTCAAAGAACTTGTCTGATTTTTTTTTGGCGGGGTTGGCCACACTGAGCAGCATGAAGGCCCTTCGTTCCCCTACAAGGGCTCGAACCTGTGCCCCCTGCAGTGGAAGTTCAGAGTCCTATCTACTGGACCACTAGAGAAGTCCCTGATTTTTATTTTTTTGAGAACTAGCTTTTAGTAAATTGACTCTTGGCAATTCAATTTTCAGAAAGTCGACTCAGAGTCTTTGGAAAATGCTAATCTGAAATTTTCCTAAAGCTGCTTGCTTGCTGAATTAAACTCCACTTGCAGAAAAGCCCACCACCTCTGAGCAATCTGGGTACTGTTCTTGATCACATAACAGTCATACGTGGCAGGTGCTCTAGAACTATACAGTGGTGGTGTTAGAATTCTTTTCCATCTCTTGGGGAAAACCAAAAGGATTTTGGTAGAGATGTCTGAGTTGCAAAACTCCTCACCATGAGGCGTGAGATGCCGTAATAAAGTCTCCAAGAGAAGGTTCATCTACACCTCTCCTGGGGCTTCTGAAACCCAAGAAACCCCAGGAATTGGGAACCGCTGAGCTTGGAAGCAGGGGAATGGGACAGACTTCTCTCCTAAGGCCTCTGAACCCTTACGGAGTTCTGCTGACCGGAAACTTCCCATTCAACTGTCATCCCCAGGGAACAGGAAGGGCTAATAATAACTGCCACCAGTTGAAAGTCTGGGGTGAACTTTGATTGAACGCTCCTTTTTGCAGGCACAGTGGTAAATGATTTATGTAATTTACCTCATTTGATTCTTGCAACAGTCTTCTCAAGTTGACAGATGAGGAAACAAGCATAGAGAAGGCAACTTGTCCAGAGGTTACCCAGCTGCTAAGTGTGGCGGAGCCAGGTTTTGAAGTCAGATGCCCTCTTCTCTAGTTGACAGATGAGGAAACAAGCATAGAGAAGGCAACTTGTCCAGAGGTTACCCAGCTGCTAAGTGTGGCGGAGCCAGGTTTTGAAGTCAGATGCCCCCCAGTTCTAAAGCCTGAGTCCTTTCTTAACCAGCAAGCAAATTGTTTCTATTTATTTATACATTTAAATGATTAATTTTATAAACACATGAGAAGACCTTAGCTAATTTAAAAGCGAATTATTTACAAAGGGAAAAAATAGGAAAAAAGACAAATTCCACGGTTTCTTTGTTAACTGGCTGACCTGGTTGATAGCAATGGGGCCTTGAGAGACAGGTAGAGTAGGAGTGGGCAAAGTCTCTCACCATCTCATACTGACCTTGGAACTCAGGAACCACCATATCAAATGGTACTTCACGCTCCAGGATGTCCTTCAGGGTGAGGTTTGTCTTGTCATACTGGTATCCAAAGAAACGTCTCCTCTTCTTCACCAAATAGAAGCGGTGGAATCTGTCAGCATCGCTGAGGCTTCTGACGGCAATCGTCTTTCCACTGGCGTCTATCTCTTTAACCACAGCTCTTGAGATTGACTCAAATACCGTGGGCATTGTGCCTGGACCAACTGGGGAAAGGAAGCCAATTGAAGTTTGGGGGCAGGGGGATATTGGTTCAGGTTTTTTGATCTTGTACTTTTGGCCGATCCAAAAGTTCTAGGCCAATCAGCACTTGGAATGATTTGGCTTCCCTGTTTCTAGAAGGTGTGGCATTTACTACACAGATGGAATGACCATCACAAATGCCAGACTCTCCTCACGGCTGGTAGAACCCTTCTGGAGGAAAGCTGGAATGGCGATTGCCCCAAAAGGAAAGTAAGACCTGTTTTCTGAGTCTCCCACAGCAGAGTTGCCCCTTGCTCAAAGGGACCCGATGGGTGGGAAGGCAGGCCCACCATCCCCAAACCTTACCAGTGCTGATGAACAGAGGAACCAGGAAGAGATGAAGGGCTTGGCTGCAGACCTCACATTACCAACCCCAACAGACGACTTCTTCCCTTGGCTCTGACTCCTGGGCCTCCCTCCCTTCCTGTTCTGAAGGCAGTTGGATGGGTGCCCCTACCCACCATTTCCCAGTAAGATGGTGATAAACTGATCGCAGAAGGAAACCCTACCTTTATACTTAAACAGTGGCTTGCAGCTGGATATCCTGGACAGCCCCCCACCCGCAAGTCCTATCTCCTCCGTTTCTGGTCACCTTCTGAAGGATCCCCTCATACTTGGTAAAAGCAAATGAATCCCAAAACCTTACCTGGGACATCTCCCACCACCCACTCTCTGCTTCACCCTCTCCCTGGCCTACTTTTGGCCCCTGTGCCTCCCCACTCGCCGGCCCTGCGGGACCTTCCATAGGCCCACCACCAGTCCAGCCTGACACGGCTGCCCCTCCTCATTTCTTGTCAGCAGCAGCTCTTTGATCCCCACCACGTTGCAGCCCTTAGGCTCTCTTCCCTCCAAATCCTTCCTACTCTCTCCTCTTCCATCAGTCACTCTGCCTCTCCTTCCTTTTCAGATCTTTCCCCCTTTCTTCAGGCTCCTCTGCCACCCTCCTGAGGCCAGACCACACCCCACAGGCTTCCTGGCCACCTTCCCCTAATTCCCTTCTGGCTGACCCTGGCACCTGCTCACCCCTCACCCATGTTCCCTTCTCTGCCCCTGCCCCCGTAATGGTGATCCTCTCAACTCATTCTCCACCTAGGAATCCTTCTGGGATTATGGAAAGGGTGTACCCAGGGCCTACGGATCCATCTCAGGGGCCACACACCTCGTTTTTGTCCTCAGCTACTCACCAAAAATGGAGGTTGTAAGAATCCCCTCTGTGTAAGGTCTCTGCACAGTTTCTGGCCACTGTGTCTTGGGACTATATAATATGGGAACTGAAATTAAAAAAAAAAAGAACTGGAGAGCTAGGTACCCCACCTCTCAGAGTTTTAGATAAGACACATTATGGCTGGACAACAGGTCAAAGGTAAGAAACCGACTCTTCCCTCCTCAAGGACCCAGGGAGCAGGAAGGTGGGAGATTGACAGACAGACACAGATGATACTGCACAGAACAGGCTGTAAAGGCCCCTCCCTGGCAGGTGAGCCTCACGTCCTCTTCCCTCCCACTCATGCTTGTGGAGGGAGGAGGAAGCAGGAAGCTTCCTCTGAGGACAGAGAGGCCAAGGGGGAGAAGCCGCCCTCCAAGGCAGGGGAAGTGACAGGAATTCAGGGGGAGGAATTCAGAGGAAAGGACTGGGCACCCCTTGGGACTCTGGCTTCTTTATGAAGCTGTGGCTGAACTGACACCCTCCCTGGTTGTGGCACAAACTCTCCCTCTGCCAGCCCGGCCTGGCTCAGCCAACCAAGCCCAGAGGTGTAAGTTCTGTCTGAGGACCAGCCAGGCGAAGTCCCAGAGCAGAGTGCTGCACTCTGGCCAGCTTGCTGCCTCAGCTAGCTCGCCACCAGCCCCTTCACCCTGTTCTGCTGGTCCCAGGGGCCCTCCCACCATCCAGGCAGAGGGTCGGACCCATGCGCCACACTGCCCTCCCCCCGCCCCTCCTCCAGAGCCCTCCACGAAGCAGAGGCCAGACTCCGGGGAAATAGGAACACATTGTCCTTTATTTGCATTTCTCAGAATACTGTACAAAGGGAGTAAAAATCCTATTCACACTTTGCTTAGAAAGATTTTGAGGTGAAAGTTCCCTATGATACATGGGGTGGGGCTTGGGGGGACGAAGAGGCAGAAAACAGGGCCAGTGACCCCCCCCTCAACCCCCACTGCTCCCTCAAGGCCCTGGTACCCACACCTCAGAAGTAACACAGACCCCAGTCAGATGGCGGGGGTGGGGAGAAGGCAGCTCCCCTCTGGTCCCGCCCCACCTCGCCTCCTCAGCCTGAGTGGACAGCCCCCACAGGTCACTCCCTGCTCCCTCCACTGTCCTGCTTAGGCGGGGACCATGCAGGACTCTCTAGCCTACCAAACCCATTTGGCGGTGACCTGATGACCCCACAGGTGCATGCCACATGGGAGGCCCCGGCCCAGGCCCTGTCTGTGTGAGCAGGTCTGTGGAAGGGCTGCAGCACTGCTGTGCAGCATCCCCACGCCACCCCCACCACCGCCGCAGAGACGTGTCACACTGGACCTGGGCGTACGATGACTCACGGGCCTCTCCCCCCACTCCACCCCGCCACGCCACCCGGAGCTGCAGAGCCGCAGCAGCCTCCTTACCGATGCACCGCCCCACCACACGGGGGGTAGATGATCCCTCCGAGTCTGCCCCTCCTCCCAGACCACTTCTGAAAGACTGAGGTTGGGTCTGTCCCCACCACCCACCCCCCTCACACCAATCCCAGCTGCTACGTGGCCCCGTTCTTCTAAGACTCAACTCAGTATCCCACCCCTGCCCCCAACTCCCTCCCCCAGGGCCAGGATGGCTGCAGCCCTGGCCCCTCAGCCCTGGGACCAGGCCACCCACATCCAGCCCGCCATCCTGCTCCTTACCCTCCCCACTCCTACCCAGTACCCCAGGTGGGTCGTGCGAGAGCCATCTGACTTGATTAGACAATTCTCTACACAGAGCGATGAGGTGCCGCCACACGGTTGCTTTGAGAGATACAAGCACACACGAAGTGTCATTCTAAAGACTTAAGAATTAAAGTGAAACAAACTAGAAGCTGTACCGTCCCCTCTGCCCCGCTCACAGGGGTTAAAGTGCTTTAGCAGTCTGAGGATGAGCAAGTGAGCAGGGGGCTTCTCTTGCCCCAACCTCACAGGTCTGTGTTCAGCCCAGAAGCCCAGCCCATTTCATGAACACCCCCACAGAGTCTCTATCCAAAAGGCAAAAGGAAAAGATAAAAAAAGAATCAGAAGGGGTCAGAGCCCCAGGGGGCCCCACCCCAACCCACTACAAGCTACTTCAAGTCTGCTACTGGGGGAAGTGAGGGGAAAACTAGGGCCCAGAGGCTCAACCCTCATCTCTGGCGGCTACCAGAGGCTCCTTCTGTCTTCAGCATCGCAGCCCAGGCTTCTACCCCTCCCCCGCCATCCCGGGCAGGGGAAGGGGCTGCACTCTCAGTACTTATTGATTCCAAAAATCCGGACTCCGTGGAGCTGGGGCAGCTTGGGGATGAGCACGCTCATCAAAGACACAGTGTTGAGAATGAAATGGATCTGGTCGTACTTGGTATAGAAGCTGGTGAGGAAGTACCTGTAGGGGGAGGTTGGGAGGAGGTATAAAACTCTGTTTGAAAGGTCCCTTTCTTCCCCTCTCCATGGTTGAGGGAGACATTTCTGACAGTGAGAGGTTATGGGAAAGACCCCCTAGAACTGAAGTAGGGTGGTAAGATCCCCCCAGTTACAGAAGCCCCCTGCTGACCCAGGCCCCGAGTTCTACCCCAGACCTGAGGACCAAACTCAGTGGCAGGAAGGAAGCTTCAACGGAGGACAGACAGGACCAGGGAGTCACAACCTGAGCCCAGCATGAGACCCAGGGGCACCCCAGCCTTTCTGCCTCTGGTCATTCCTATGCCAAGGGCCACAGTTGGCGAGGGGTTTAAGCCTCGCAGGGCCCCAGGGTTCCCCAGGCCTTGGCCTTTCCACTGGCATCCTCCTCTGCCCAAGGCACTCACAGCACAATGGGTGTGATGGTCAGGAATTTCCGAGATGCGGTGAACTGGACCCCATAGTCCATCTGCTCCCAGTGGGTGAGCAGCCTCGCCTTGCCCTGGTCCGGGGTCTCAAAGGGTGTCCCCTTCACTGTGTGCAGGAAGATGTACATGCCCTGGAGAGAGGGGCCTTCATTAGAGGACACAGAAGGCCAAAGGCCCTCCAGCTCAGCTCCTCTGCCCCAGTCACAGACATGGGCTCCCAGTGATTCGGAGCCCCATCTACTGGGCAGGGGGATGCGGGCCGGAGGTCAGGCTGGAGCAGCTGGGAGACTGGCCAGAGAATAAGGAGACCCACTGGGTGAGAGGGCAGGCCTGGCATGAGGAGAATTCCCGGGGAGGAGTCAAATATAGAACCAGCAAGGAGACGCCGTCTCTCCAGCCCGGGGCTAGGCTTCCTGCGCCAGCTGCAGGGAGGCCAGCTGATGGAAAGGAACCAGGTCTTGCTTGCCCACCAAGAGTACCAGGGAGCAAGCAGGTAGTGAAAGAGCACAGAGGGGCAAGAGAGAAGGACACTCAGATCCTGATTGGGGAAAGAGGCATTTTTGCCCCAGGCTAGGCATCCAAGTGCTGCAGACTCTTTGGGGTCCTTAGCTCAGCTCTTGATGACCCTCTCTTCCAATCCATAAGCCACCCCGTCCAAGAGGTGTGGCCATACCTGCAGATTTTATTCCAGTAACGGGGGGTGGGGCAGAAAGAAGAGAACTCTGGTGACTGAAGTCAGCATGTCACCCTGACATCTGGCCCACGTCTCGGGGGAGGGTCCCCTACCCCCACCCCACCAAAGGCAGGCAGCGGGCAGGCCCTCACCATGTTGTGGATGAGGTTGGTGAGGGTCCAGACGACGGGGACGCTCACAAAGGGGATGCTGAGCAGCACGACGTGGAGAAGCCCGATGGCCAGCACGTACGAGAGCCAGATGCCGCGGCTGTTCATCACCCGCGTGTTGGGGTTCACCTCGCTGTGTGCTGTTCCCACGTTCATCCTGCTGCCCCTCTCCTGCCACTGTCCTACAAACAAGCAGCACAGGCAAGACAGGTCACACCACCTTCCCTGCTCCCTCACACCTTCCAATTCCTGCAGGGAGGCAGACTTTATCCATTTCCCGGTGCTGGTGCTGGGCTGAGCACCAGGCTGCTCTGTACATCATCCAATCAGGACAGTGCCCTTCCAGGCACTGGAACTGCCTGGGTGGACAGGCCATCAACAGGCATCCAGCCCCAGGGCAAAGAAACCACTGCCTGTCTTGCAATCTCACCCTCTGGGGAGCCTTCTGCCCAAGAAGCCCAGGGTAGGGGAGAAGAGGCCTGTGCCCTAACAATCACTCAGCAATACCCCCTGCTGTACTCCGTCTCACTGAGGGTCTGATATAACACATCTCCACCCCTGAACCCACTTCTCCCTATGAGAAGGAACAGGCAGTAGTGGATGAAGTATCCTGGGTCTCCCTGCACCCTAACTCAGTAGGATTGGCGGGGGTAGAAAGAGAGAGAAAAGGAAGAAAAGAAAAAACAGACAAGAGACAACCTTTGCCCAGACCTGGAAGCTGCCTTCTTGGGGACACAAAACCACCCATCCAGATGTTTTATCCATTTAGCAGCCACTCAGGCTAGCCCTCCTGGTGCCACCCGTTTTCCTGCCAAACCACCTCAGCCCTTTTCCCTACCAGAGGAGGGGTGAGGACAGCGAACATGACCAATGTCTACAGTGCCCATGGGCGCCTGGAGCCCACATCAACAGACTTCTCCCAGGGACACACCTACAGCCGCTCTCCTGCCCTCTTCCCTCTCTGCCTACCCATCCTCACCTGGGCCTCTTTTCCCAGTATCTGTTTCCAAGTGTAAGTTATTAGCACCATGCCTTCCTATGCCCAGTTCCAAGGGCAGAGGCCCTTTAGCAAGGGGAACCCGGAGGGCTTCCCTGGCTGCCCATGAAACCATGCAGCCCAGCCCATTCTTGGATGCAGGTAAGGAGGGAAACGAGCAGCCCCTTGTCCAGAGCTCAGCTGTCCCCAGATCTCTGAGGGCCTTCTGACCGGCAGGAGGTGGGAACAGATGACATCTTTGTACTGGCTCACCTCCTAAGCTAAGGGGAGATCCTGTCCAATAAAGACCCTAAGGTCATCACCATGGTAACAGCCCCATCTTTCCTGGGGATACAGAAAGGGGTTCCAGATGAGGGTATCCTGGAAGTGCTCAGAAGGTCATCCCCCAACTCTGCTGCGATGATCCCACCCCCACCCCCCAACTTGGTTCCCTCTATCTCTGGGTGGGATCACAGAGACTGCATAGGAGCTGGAATTCTCAAGGATCAGTTCCCTACTTCCAGGACAATGGGAACAAGTTTCCTCCTCTTGGATGGCTCCAAGCTTAGAGACCTCAGGGGAAATGAGACCCACAACACACCTTCCCAACATACAAACATACATGCGAAGGCTCCAAAGCAGTCATGCTCCTGGGGCCCATGAGCTCAACCCATTAGGTTGGATAATTGGGCCTAAGAGAAACCCAGGGAACTAGAAAACCAGGACTGGCTCGGTTGTTTACCTTCCCAGGGCCTTAGGGCTTCAGTTACCTAAACACAGCTCCTGGGAAACCTACTGCACAAAAGCCTCCACCTGGTGGAAAGGGAGCGGAGGGTGGAGAGATCGTCAGTAGACGGCCTGAAGGGCTTAACTACTGAGGAAGAAGAGGGAGAGAGTTCCCCAAGTAGGACCAGAAACTTCTTCCCTTCCCCACGTCTCCCTAACCTAGACCTACAAGGATAAAGGAGTAGCAAGACCTCTAGCCCTCCAGAGTTGTTTTGTCCGGGAGGGCCAAGAGCCTGGCTGAGTCCCAGATGATTCGACACTCCTTTCTGGCTGTAACAGGGCACCCAGCAAAGTCTGAGGCGTCTCGGGGGGGCTCAGACTTATGGCTTCAACTGACACCCTTTCTGAAGGGAAGCTTCTTTCTGCAGCCTGAACACCAGGTGCTCTGAGAGCAGAAATTCCCAGGAGACTCCCCCTCCCCCAAAAAAGATAGAAAAGTCAATAAACTAAGGGAAAGACTGGCAGCAATAAACTAAGAAAAGCTCTCTTGAGACTTTTGTGTGACTAAGGGTACACACCACTTCCATTAGTGAAGTAACCTAACTGCCCCTGGCCCAGAAGGGGAGAAATGGGAAGAAGAAGCTCACAGACACAAAGTAAGCTCACAGCAGCTGAGGCTGAAAAGTTCTGCCGCTAAACTAGCAGGTGGCTGCCCGCGTCAGTCCCCGAGGTGGTTTCATAACCTGACTCAAACCAAAGCCTGCAGCAACTCTGTTCTGTTAACTACTTTCTTGCTGGCAGCTCTTTCCCACTCCTTCCCTCCCTTTTCCTACTGGCTCCTACACAAATATCTTTGCCCAGTCTGTCAGACACCTAAGCCAACACCACAGTGCCAACGGCCAGGTGAGCTGCTTCCTAATCTCTCCCCCAACTAAGGGCAGCAAATCTTTCGCCATCTGGGTGAGGAGCACAAAGCATAGGAGCCTGCAACCTGGACCCCAGCGGAGAGTCCCTGACACAGAGCCACTTTATGCCCACCCCCACAACCGGCAGGGCCACCACCGTCGCTCACCACTTAGCTTCAGCTCTTCCTCCCGGACTCGGGAGGGCGGTGGGGATGGAAAGAAGGCGAGAAGAGGAGCGAACCCCTACTAGCACGGGGAGAGGGTGACGCGAGGAGGCGGAGTCCGCACTATTGTTGGGGTTTACAGAGTGGGACTTCGAGACGAAGTGGGGGTCTCCGCTCCACCCCCCAGCCTGGGACCTCGCACTCGGAGCCTGGCTTCGTCCGGAGCCCCACCCCCACACGTTCACCCAGCTGGAAGCGGCCAAACCTTTATCCCCGAAGCCCAGCCTCTTCCCCGCCCCCATCCCCAGCCCAAGGGCTTCTCCTCTACGCCCCATCCCCTGCCTCCTGCCCCCACTTTCCCCTTTGGGCATCACTTCGACTGATGCACCTCCACCCCGCGGCTGATGCACCCCCGCCACCTCCACTCGCCGTGTCCCGATCCCCTCCAACCCCGGGCGCCTCCCCAACAAGCCCCCACCTCCTTTCCCGTCTCTCCTGTAGCCCCAGGATACTCCCGGTTTGGCCACTCCAAGGCCGCCCGACTGGACTCACCGTGTGGGGCCGGAGGTCGAGGCCCGGGAAGGGTGCCTGGGGGCGGGGGCCGCTGCTGCTCCAGCAGCTGTAATGAGCCGCGGCGGCAGCCACCCCGCTGGCAGCTCGGGCCGAATCAGCGCCCCGCGCCAGCCCCCATTACGTCACCGCCCAGCGCCGGGCCGCCCGCAGCCTCCTGGGAGTTGTAGTATTTACCCCTGCTCCAGCCCAGGGCTCTCTGGGCCCGCCCGCAGGTTTCAACAGTGCGCGACACAAAGGTCAGCTGGTATTGCTTTGACGCACAACAATGCCTGTTTTGGCGTCAGCGTGCTTCTTGTGGAGTTTACTATTGCCCGGTTTTGCATATGAGGAAACTTTAAGTTTTAAGTAACTTGCCATAGGTCCCCGCTGGGTTCCAGCCTGGACTGAAACCCAGAAATTCTGACCCCAAGTCAGAGTTTTTCAACTACACCTCGCTGCCTCTGGCCCTCCAGACAACTACTGGCTCAGCCCGTGTCGGGCCCTCCTGGAAGTGGGTTTTTCGCGATATTGATTAGTATGAGAGTCTGGAGGTCAGAGAACTAAGTCCACAGCCTGTCTGCTGCTCAGTTACACCTGACCCAGGCGGGCCTGGGCCAGGTCTCATCTTTGGCCTTCCCACATGAGACGTGGGAAGAAGACATGTGACTTGGGAAACCACCCTGGTGAATAACCAGGTCCCTGAGTCCCAGTCCCAGGTCAGCGGTGTGGGTTTGGGGTGGCTCTGGGGTCTGCAGTTTTCTGCTCAGAACTCTGCGGCCAGGGCACAGATTTTCCTGCCAGGTAGACTAAGCAGGCACTGCTTCACCAGCAGCGTAACCCTCAGCAAATAAGTTGTCTTAATCTCCAATTCCATACCTGTGAAAACCTACCTCTAAGGTTGTGGGAATTCAAAAGAATGTTTGTAAAGCGACTGTTATATTGTAGGAAGTTGTTTCTGTAGGAGGCTGAACTAAAGGACTCTTGAGGTCTCCTGGGTCACTCCCACTCTCCATGTCACCAAGAGGGCCTTGTTTGAATAGTTTCTACTTCCCCTGCCCCAGCTTCTAAGTCCACTCTATGCCCGGTGGGGCTGGAATAGCAGGATCAGGTGATGTCACGACTGGCCAACCTGCCTGGCTGTGAACACACACTGGAATGAAGGTGAGGGAACAGAAAGGAGAATGCTGGTCCAGGGAACCTGGGCAGCACTCCCCTGTGACCTCACCCACCCTCTCACCAGGCGGCTGCCAGGAAACAGCTGTCATAAAGCTGGAGTGGGCCCCTGAGGGACCTATTGGACACCCAACAGGTAGATATCTGAACCACTCAGGGCAGAAGAACAGGCAGCTTCTGAAATATTTCCAGGGCCAGTAGCTCAAGAGCACTTAGCCCAAGACTTGAATAGTCACCCCAGAGTCTTAAACAATTGTGCCTGGGCCTTACAGAAGTTCCTGCTGGTTGGTGGAGGCCCCTTCTGAAGAAATAAGCAAAAACTGCGTGTTGTCCTTCCATAGAGGCCTCCCCAGTACTGAGGGGGGGGGAAATCTCTTATTTTTCCCAAAATGCGCCTACTGGACTCCTTCCACTTTTCTCTGGGAGTCTTTCATGCTCCCCATAGTTGATCAAGCTCTCTGATCTTTGCCAATTTCCTGTCTGAAGTTCAGTGACCCAGACTGGTTCCAAGCCTCAAACAAGAGTCTGACTAAATGCATAGTCTAACAGAAAGATTACTGGACATGCCATGCCCTATTAATAGCTCCTGTTATCAGGGGTGGTTTTTTTTTTTCTACAATGAGAATGAACAGAGTCCTGACTCACTCTAGGTTTGTGGTGAATTGTGGATCGCTTTCTGCTTAATTTAGCCTGAGTCCCTGTCATCACCCTTCTCCTCTGGCCCTCTGCCCTTGTAATTACCATGTCTTAACCAGACATCCTTCAGCCTTGAATAGCCCTAAGCACAGTTCAGAATGAGTGACAGCACTCTTATGTGGCGCTGGCCAGTGTGTAACCCCTCAGACAAATAATTGCTGATATATGCTAAGAGATTAAAAAATTGTTCAGGCCTCGGAGCCATGATTACACTTCTGGTAGCATATTCTGAGGAAGTACAGCCCATGTACTATGTGTGAGGGTGTTCATTCCAGCATTATCTATAATAATAGAAAACTGAAAGCAACCCAGTTCAGTTCAGTTCAGTCGCTCAGTCGTGTCTGACTCTTTGTGACCCCATGAATAGCAGCACGCCAGGCCTCCCTGTCCATCACCAACTACCAGAGTTCACCCAAACCCATGTCCATTGAGTCGGTGATGCCATCCAATCAACCATCTCATCCTCTGTTGTCCCCTTCTCCTTCTGTCCTCAATCTTTCCCAGCATCAGGATCTTTTCAAATGAGTCAGCTCTTCACATCAGGTGGCCAAAGTACTGGAGTTTCAGCTTCAACATCAGTCTTTCCAATGAACACCCAGGACTGATCTCCTTTAGGAAGGACTGGTTGGATCTCCTTGCAGTCCAAGGGACTCTCAAGAGTCTTCTCCAACACCACAGTTCAAAAGCATCAATTCTTCAGCACTCAGCTTTCTTTATAGTCCAACTCTCACATCCATACATGACCACTGGAAAAACCACAGCCTTGACTAGACGGACCTTTGTTGACAAAGTAATGTCTCTGCTTTTTAATATGCTCTCTAGGTTGGTCCTAACTTTCCTTCCAAGGAGTAAGCGTCTTTTAATTTCATGGCTGCAATCACCATCTGCAGTGATTTTGGAGCCCAGAAAAATAAAGTCAGCCACTGTTTCCACTGTTTCCCCATCCCAAGTGCCCAAGAAAAAAGTTATAGTACCATATCCACTGAGTGCCATAGAAGGAAGCCATATAGTAAATGACGGTGACTAAGAAGATGTTAAATGAAAAGACCAGGATACAAAATAGCCTGTGCTGGGAGTTCCCTAGCGGTCCAGTGGTTAGGCACAGGGCTTTCAGTGTTGTAGGCCTGGGTTCAATCCCTGGTCAGGGAACTAAGATCCCAAAAGTCATGCAGCCTGGCAAGAAAAAAAAAAAGTCTGAGCACACCCCAGGGATGCAGTCAGCAAAACTAACACCCAACTCCATCAACAAATAAATTGGAAGAAAAAAGGGAGAGGGGGAGGCTTAAAATGAAAGGAAATTAAGAAATCTATCAATCAAAAGCCTTATTGGGGTCCTCATTAAAGTACACCAACTTAAAAAAATATTTAAATTATTGAGGAAATTTGAATGCTAACTATTCGAATTGATGATTTTAATGAAATATACATTTTAAGGCATGGTATGGTACTGTAATTTCTTCAATAAAAAAGTCCTTCTTATCTTCTGGACATATATGCTAAAATATGTGGATGAAATTATATGATGACTGGATTTGCTTCAAAATAATCTGGGCTAGGGGTGGGGGAGAGGAAGAAAAGAAGCAAGTTGGGCCATGAGGTGATAATTATTGAAACCGGGAGATGGGGACATGAGATTACTTCTATTATTTTCTATGCTTTTTTTTGTTTGAAATTGTCCATAATAAAAAGTTTTTATAAACCTGCAAATGCATTAACGATTATGATGTGACAAGACAGAGCAACACTGGTAAGATCCTGGCACCAGACTGCCAGGGTTCAACTCCCAGCTCCTGTGGTTGCCAGCTGTGTGACCTTAGGCAAGTCACTGGACCTCTCTGTTCTGTGGTTCCTAGAAATGAAGAATGTTATCTTCATGGTGATACCTGCCACATGCTGTTGAGAGAATTAAATGGGTCACTACATGTGAAGCACTTGGAACAAGTCCAGACACACAGGAATCGTTATCGACTTTTATTAATCCATTCCACATTTGAGTGATATTTGATCATCTACTTCACTAGGCTGTGGAAATCCAATAAAATAAAAACAGATTTTGTGTTAGGATGGAGAGGTTGGGGGTGATTTTTTCATTCCCTAGTTTTAAACTTTGTGTAATGTGAGATTATTCGCTTTTAAATTTTTTATGAAAAGTGTTTATGTTTTTAAAACAGAGTGAGTCATCTTCACTGACTCTCCCTGCCCTCTGGGAGCTCCTTAGTCTGCTCAAGTAGACATGTTCCCAGCCTTGGGGTGTTTCCATCTGGCGGGGTGGTGTGGCTTCTGCTTGCCACAGATACACCGTGTGGGCCGAGATAGCAAACAGGGGCGGGGTAACAAGCTGGGAACACATTCCTGGGGTGCTGGCAGTGGTGGGAAGTGAGGAGGTGGGATGTCAAGAAACAGAACCCCTTCTTCCGGACCCCGGGGGGAATGACTGAGCCCTCCACTCTTATCACCTCCTACTCCCCTCCAATTCATTCCTGCTGCTCTCCAGCTCCCCCCACCTCACCTCCCTCCTTCCAGAAGGGGAGGTGTTGAGGTCACACCCAGAGCAAGTGCAAGGAAGCAAAGAGCTGTTTATGTCCGCAGCTGTTTTTGTTTGGGTGGGGGGACACCCCGGGCATGTGGTGGCAGCAGAAGGGAGGGGGCAGTGATGCTGAGCCATCAGAGACCTGAGTGAGTTTACCAAGTTGATGAGAAACAGGAGGAGGTGCCAGGACAGGCCGAGTTGCCAGTGGGCACTCTGCTCTCCTCCCCTCGCCCAGCCCTGTGGTTGGCTATTTTGGGCTGCAGAGGGAAAGGGCAGAGCCTGCCAGGGCCTCCTGGGCCAGAATCAAGGCTAGGGAACCAGAACCTCCCTCTGGGAACCAAGAGCAGGCTGCTCATTAGGAACCCCTCCATCTGCATATTCTCTGATACAAACAACTGAGACTTTCCCCTATGCGGGGAGGAAAAAAAAAAAAAAAAACAATTTAGAAAACAGTAAATATTACCAGATCAAAAAGGCAATGGATATAAAAACAGTAGCTTTAAGAAAAACCCCCCTAGGTTCTTTCCAGTCTCATGACTACCCCTGGCAGGCCCCACCTCTTTAGGAATTCTGGGCCACACTGCCCCAGATGAGCTTCTGCCTTCCCCTCCTAATACAGCTCCTCCTTCAGGGGTAATCACAGCCACTATTATTAGCGCTTGCTCTGTTCCAGGCACTGGGCCAAAGGTCTTACCTACATCAACTCTCTTCATCGTTCAAACAACTCTGTGAGATAGGTATATGGGTAGATAGATAGGGCTTTGTTTTGGGGGTTTTTTAGCTGTTCTGGGTCTTCGTTGCTCCTCAGACTTTTCTGTAGTTGCAGTCAGCAGGCTACTCTCTAGTTGTGATGATGCACGGGCTTCTCATTGCTGTAGCTTCTGTCGGGGAGCGCGGGCTCTAGGGCATGTGGGCTTCAGTAGTTGCGTCTCCTCAGCTCTAGAGCACGGGCTCAATAGTTCCGGAGCATGGGCTTAGTTACTCCACGATGGCATCGGCATCATGGCATCTTCCCCTGACCAGCAATCGGAACTGTGTCCCCTGCATCGGCAGGCAGATTCTTTACCACTGAGCCACCAGGGAAGCCCCAGTAGGTATTATTATCTCCACTTTGCAAATGAGATAACTGCCATAGGAAGAGTTTAAATATTCTGCCGAAAGTCATACCGCTAGGAAATGGCATTTCTCCCAAAATTCAATCCTGGCCACACACACTCTTGCAACCATGTGTCCCTCATGTTTGCATCAGTGCCTTATAAAGACTTCTCTCCTGCCCTGGGAGTGCTGTATTTATCTGTTACACATCCACTGCCCCTGGAGGCTGCTTGCTCCATACTTCTTACTCATATTTGCATTTCCTGTATATAATAGGTTCTCAGGAAATGTTAGCTGAGATGCACACCTCCCAAACTACTGCTGCATCAAGCCCCTAACCACTCTCGCCTAACCACACCTGGCTCTCTCTTGCTCTTGTCTCAGCCTACAGTGCCTTTGTGCCACTGGTAGACTCCTATTTGTCCCAGAAAGCCACCCCTCACCTGTCTCCTTCTCTGTGAAGGAGACTATCCAAACAGAACCCGCTGCTTCTCTGACGCCTGCAGATGCCTCAGCTACAGCCCACCCCTAGGCCATCAAGAGGCCAAATTTGCGCACACACCCATCTTCCTCTATTGTCTGAAGGCTGTTCTTCTTCTCTCTGCATCCCCAATGCCTAAGATGCCCAGCAGGTATGTGTTGAACTAAGGAGAGAGTACATCTGAGGATGGGAGCGTGAGGTATGTACACCCTTGTCAGTTTCCACAAAAGAGCAGAGGACTTTGTTGCCCCCAAAGCCCAAACTGCCCAAGAGACTGGTGTTAGATGGGTCCCTGGTTGACTTGCTGGGTCAAGGAGACAGCTCTCCTCCTTTCCTTTCAGCTGTCCCTCTCTACCCAGGCTGAGCCTGAGGGGCGCTTTCAATATCAGGCAGGGAGGGCCCTAGAGGACTGCTCAACTTCCTTCCTCCGAAGTCACATCTCTGGGGCGTGGAGTTACTGTCGTTGGAGGGAAGAGTTGTGACTCAGGCCATGGAGGGTGGGGGCCTTCGGGGCCTACTTTCCAGGGCCCTGAACTTGGGAGCCAAGCCCTGCCGTGCCGCAGCCTCTTCCCTGCCACATCATCATAGATACATCAGGCTGGAAGTGTTCGGAGGCCAAGATTCCAGAGAACCAAAGCCCCAGGGGAATCGGGAAGGACGTGCCCACTGGCACGAATGTCTGATGGCCTTGAGCTCCTCCAGTCATAGCTCCTTCAGTCGCCCATCCCTAATCACTTCCCGCCCGGACTGGTGTAGTAGCTGGTCTCACATTCACCAATACATCTTCCACACGGCCAGCGGCATGATCCACATTCAAAGCTAATTTTAATACCTTCCATCCATCAGCCATGGAAACAAGTCCTAATTCTTGCCTTGTATACAAGGCCCCAGGATCTAGACCTTTTCCACTTTAACTGCAGCCTTTGCCACCACCCCTTCAACTCTACATCTAGGAGAAGCCAAGCCTTCTGATGCTCCCTTGTTCCTGCATATACTCTGCTGCTCCACCTGATGAACTCAGCCTTAAAACCCAACTCAAATGTCCCTCCCTGGTATAGCCTTCCCTGAGATCTTGGAAAAGTTATCAGGTAGGAATGCTCTCAGTTAAAAGCAACAGAAAACCCAAGCAAAGGAATGATTCTGACCCTGGTTTGCCATCAGAATCACCTCAAGAGGAACTTCCCTGGTGGTCCAATGGTTAAGACTCTGCGCTTCCAGTGCAGTGAATGCAGGTTTGATCCCTGGAACTAAGATCTTTTGTGCCATGAGGCATGGCCAAAAATATTTTTAAATGAAAAATATTTAAAAGAGTCACCTAAGGAGCTTTAAAAAGTCCCCATCACTGTACACATGCCAGACCAATTTAATTAGAATCTTTGAGGTGGACCCAGGC
Organism: Bubalus bubalis; assembly: GCF_019923935.1. Lineage (NCBI taxonomy): Eukaryota > Metazoa > Chordata > Mammalia > Artiodactyla > Bovidae > Bubalus > Bubalus bubalis. The sequence continues at coordinate 22,805,747 of NC_059159.1, read as the reverse complement.
ATCTGTAATTCTCAAAACCTCCCATGTTCTAATGTGCAGCTAAGTTAAGAAGCACTGAGGCAGGAGTTATCTTTCTCATATAATGAGTCCAGAAGTAGGCAGTTGCTGGTGTTGGCTGAGCGGCTTAGCCATATCCAGGCCAGGTCTCAGTGATACTCTTGACCTTTCTTTTCTGCTTTGCTGCCTCAAGATCAAAATATGGCTGTAGTTGACTCTTCATGTCCAATGCCTGAAGAAAGCTGTAGAGAGAAGGGGAGGGTTCAGTCCATCCTCTTTGTATGAGCAAATCAAAGACTGTCCTAGAAACCCCTCAGTCAACTTCAGATTAGATGTCATTGGTCATAGTGAGCCACACCCAGCTGCCAAGATTGCTCCTCCCAAATCAGTGTGTGTTATCAAGGAAGGAGCTCAGGAACAGACACTGAAGGGTGGCAGAATACACCACCCCAAAATATGTCACTTGGGCCTAAGGATTATTTTGAGCAGATGCAAGAAGGGGATTCTAACCTCCTCTTTTCTTCCAGAAAAGAAAGTCAAAGTGTTCATCGCTCAGTAGTGTCCAACCATTTGTGACCCCATGGACTATAGCCCACCAAGCTCCTCTGTCCATGGAATTCTCCAGGTGAGAATACTGGAGTAAGTTGCCATTCCCTTCTCCAGGGGATCTTTCCAACCCAGGGGTCGAACCTGGGTCTCCTGCATTGCAGGCAGATTCTTTACCATCTGAGTCACCAGAGAAGCTCTTCTTCCAGAAAACAGGAGAGCAAACTCCCCACATGAAAGAAAGATGCTCTCCCTATATCAGGAGAAAAGAAAATTCTTCAATGGGGAGTTAAGGCCAAGAGAATGCTGCACAAACAGACTTTGTTAAAATAATTTATATCTTCCTCTAGGCTTCCCATATATTTTAGTCACTTCTCCACAATTGCTTCTTTTTATTCAACCCAGAATAAAAGTATTAATGTTTTGCCACTTTTCTGGGTCTTCATTTCCTTGTGAAGGTTCACATGTCATTAATATAAATTTGTTTTTAACTTTTTTTTAATTGAGGTATAGTTGGGGTTTTTCTTTTTGGCTGTACTACATGCCTTCCAAGATCTTAGTTCCCTGACCAGGGGTCAAACCCATGCACCCTGCAGTGGAAGTGTGGAGTCCTAACCACTGGACTGCCAGGGAATTCCCACTGAAGTCTAGTTGATTTATAATGTTTCAGTTGCACAGCAAAGTGAATCAGTTACACACACACACACACCCATATATGTATGTATTTTTTTCAGATTCATTGCAATATATTGAATATAGCTCCCTATGCTGTACAGTAGGACCTTGTCATTTATCTTTTTTATATATAGTGGTATGTATCTGTTAATCCCAAATTCCAAGTTTACCCCTCCTCATCCATATAAATGTGTATGCTTTTCTCCTGTTAATCTGCTTATGTCACTTCAATTCTCAGGCCCAGCTGAAAAGCCCTAATTGGGCAGGGGGAAACTGTTGCCTCCCCTAGAGCACCAGCAGATTCTGCCACGGTGACTTAACCTCTCTCTTGGCTTCACACATCATCTGGCAGACATCACATTAAAGGCATTGTGCAGACGTGTGTTAACATGTCCGTGTCTCCCTCCAGACCGGCAGTTCTTAACTCAGACTGAACATTAGAAATACCTGGAGAGCATTTTGAAAAATACCAGTGCATACACCCCATCCACAGAGATTTTAATTGGTCCAGGTACACCCAAGCATAACTAATTTTAGAAATTCCCCAGAGTGATTCTAATGGGCAGACTGGGTGAACCACTGGGCTAACCACTGCTATCTAAGACCTTCAAAACAGGGGCTGGGGACTTCCCTGGCAGTTCAGCGATTAAGACTTCACCTTCCAATGCAGGGGGGAGTGAGTTTGCTCCCTGGTCGGGGAGTAAAGATCCCACATGCCTCACAGCCAAAAACTAAAACATAAGAAAAAAATTAACTAGAAGCAATATTGTAACAAATTCAATAAAGACTTTAAAAATGGTCCTCATCAACAACAACAAAAAAAACTTAAAAGAACAGGGGCTGAATCTTGAGCACAGCACTACTTATAACATGGGACTCACAGGATATCTTTCCTGAATGAACAAATGAATAAATGAAAGAATGGTGGAGAAGAACTTCTGCTTCAGCCTCGTTCACCCTCAGACTGTACTGTGCACCATTCTGAGTGTTGTTCCTCCTTCCTCTCTGTTTTCTCATCTCTACTGAGCACCACATTCAATCACCCTCAGTGAATGACGTCGTGAGCCAGCGGGTGCACAGACTTCCTGCTTCTCTGACAGCTGCCATGCCAGACACCCCAGTCCCACTCTTACTTGGCAGCTGCCCTAGTTGAAGTAGATAACTCTCTCCATCCACATCCAGGCTCCCCTCTTGTGCCTTAGCTAAAGCCCCCACCCGGTGTGACAAGACAGCACTGGGTGGCGGCGGGGTGGGGGGTGGGTAGGGTTCCATGTGCTTCCTCTTCCACACTCATCCCCAATCCCAAAGTTAACCCCCAAGTATTCAGTAGCAGAGTGTCTGGCCTAACGAACAAGCAACCCACAGACAAAATGTCCACTTCTTCTGCCCCAGTGTAGAAAATGTGTCTTATTGGATTCAGTGGACAATGCAGTCTGAGAAATGACCCTGTTAATGTCACCGGAATGAGTCAGTGGCAAGCACATCTTCAGTGATAACATCATCCCATATCCTAGCCTCTGATTCGGACTTCCATTACCCATCTGAAAATGCTCGTTCAAGGTCACCTACAGGGTCAGGCTCAGGGAGTGGCAACCTGTGCAGGGCCCCATGCCCTCCATTCAGAAGGGCCCTGCACTTGGTTTTACAACCTACTGCTGTTGCCACCTTGAAATTCCCAAGTTTTGAACAAAGGAACCCACGTCTTCATTTTGCACTGAAGCCTGCAGTTCTGTGTCCAATGCTGTTCATCCGTAGTCTCTTAGAAAATCCAACAAGGTTCTCCTTCCCAGAAAGGTCTCCACAGCATATGACCTCAGCTCTCTGTGACACCCACTCTTCTATTCCCTTCCCTTACATTAGGAGAGGGTGGCGTGATGGGGCCGTGTGGCTGTAAATGATGGTCGGGATCAAGAGACCCTGGGGAATAAGTCATCCAAGCTCTCCCCAGCTCCTGGGCATGAGGGAGAGTTAAAGGTACCAACTTGGGAGCTCAAGGCCCCAGCAAACTAAGAGAACGTGAGTCAGCTCCAATCCAGAACAGAAAACCAGTGAAAAAACTTCTAGATGACCGTATGGAACTTCAGAAACCTTGAAGAACCCCCTCCTGCTCCTTAAGGGGCCATCTGCCAACAGTGCAGAGAACTAACACAGTGCCCCCTGCCTGGCAAGGAGGCTGGACAACCTTCAGGGAGCCAGAAGATGAGGTCCTCCTAAGAGAGACAAGTTTTCCAAGAAAAAGGGTGAAGGAAGCTTATTTACCATGGAAGAAGGTGTGCACAGTAGGAGGGGAGATGGGTTGCTGAAGGCAGTGGTGTGAGATGAGGCCCCCTCTCCAGGCCTGCCAAGCAGGGATCCTCCTACTGAGCCAAGCTCTGGGCAGAAGGCAGAGGTTCTAGGAGGCAGAGTCTGAGCCCCGGCAGAGAGAGGAAGGATGCAGGCTGGCAATGTCAAGGCTTTGGAAAGGGAGCCTGAGGCAGGGAATGGAATTGGGGCCTGGCCTTCCCACGACAGGGCTCATCAGGGTCCAGGATCTACCCTCTCTGGGCATCGCCTGGCCAGACCAGGGCTCAGGTATCCGACACCTGGGGCCCGGAGTCACATGCCAGGAAACCCAACACTCCTGGGCCCCAGCCCCCAGCTTCCAGCAGCTACGGGAGCAGGGCTCCGGAGGAGGAAGTGGGTCTCCAGAGTCGCACCGCAGGGAGGCTACTTCCGGGAAGAGGGCAGCACAGGAGAAGGCTCTCCCAGCAACAGGGTGAGAGGCTGGGAAGACGAGGAGGGAGAGAACAGGGAGGAAGAGTGGGGCGGAGAGGACAGAGCTGGGATGGGCCGAGGGGTGGACGCTCCAGGAAAGGGGGTGAACGGGCACAGAAGTTGGGGGCCTGAGTCACTCAGCCTGGCTGGACACCATAAAGTCCTATTACTGATCCGTCCTCCTTGTCTCCTTCACACGAGTGCTCTCTGGTGCCTACCTGGCCCATCTGGCAGCCACCCAGGTCCTTTATTCCAGTGGAAGGAGAACAGTACATGAGCAGAAGCAGACGCTTAGGAGCCCCCAGACCCAGAATGACCAACAGAGCATCGGGCAGAAAGACTTCCTAGATTAGCCCTCCAGAATCAAAGAGAACTTAGAAGAGTCTCAGGCCCAGGGGACCGTCTACCCCAAGGGCCCAGTAAGGAGTCTTAGACTCCAAGGAAGCAAAAGAGCCACCCAGCCACCCACCCCTCTCTGAGAGGGAGAAGGAAATGGCAACCCACTCCAGTATTCTTGCCTGGAGAATCCCATGGACAGAGGAGCCTGGCAGGCTGCAGTCCATGGGGTCGCAGAAGTCGGATACGACTTAGCGGCTAAAGAGAGAGAGAGGCCTGAGGGAACTCCCAAAGGAGAGGTCCTAGCCCAAAGAGAATCCAGAGGCGGACTTCAGGAAGAGAACACTGGCCGCAGGGAACAGAATTCTCTCGACTCACTCTTCCTTTGTGGAACTTTTCCTTCTCCAGATTCTACTCCAGTCCAGGACTATGCCAATCTGTGGCCATGTTCCCACCAGCCAGTCATCTCCTGTCCCTGCTGCTGGTGATAGACGCAGGGGGGGCCGTGCCCAGCCCCCAGGGGGTTCCCCAGGGCTGCTATGCAGCAGAGGAAGCTGGGGAGCGGACCTTCCGCTGCAGCCAGGCGGGTCTGAGCGCCGTGCCCACCAGCATCCCCAACGACACCCGCAAACTCTACCTGGATGCCAACCGGCTGGTGTCGGTGCCAGCTGGTGCCTTCCAGCACCTGCCTGTCCTGGAGGAGCTGGATCTGTCCCATAACGTCCTTGCCCACCTCTCAGGGGCTGCTTTCCAGGGCCTGGCGGGCACACTGCGCCACCTCGACCTCTCTGCCAACCAGCTGGCCTCGGTGCCCGTGGAGGCTTTCATGGGGCTAAAGATCCAAGTGAACCTGTCTGCCAACCCGTGGCGCTGTGACTGTGCCCTCCAGGAGGTGCTCCGTCGGGTGAAGCTGGCCCCGGGCACCGGGACAGGCATCGTGTGTGGCCCAGGAGCCCGACCAGACCTCGTGGGGCAGGAGTTTCTGCCACTGGTCAGGGAGGAAGAGTTGTGTGGGACAGGGCGGGGCGGGGCCCGGCGCAGCACCGACGTGGCCCTGCTGGTCACCATGGGGGGCTGGCTGGTGCTGGTGGTGGCTTATCTGGCCCACTACGTGTGGCAGAACCGGGACGAGACCCGACGTCCCCTCAAGCGGGCCCCTGTGCTGCCTGTGCGCTCTGAGGACTCCTCCACCCTCAGCACAATGGTCTGACGACCAGGGACACTTCTCCGGGTCTGCACCCGGCTCCCCTCTCCATACCCTCTCCTCTCTTCTGATCCCCTCTGCCTCCTCTGCAGCCCCTTCCCATCCCCCAATTCCATCCCCTTCCTCCTCTGTCTCTCTGAAACACCTGATATCTCTCAGTCCACCAACACCATCTTCAGTGCCGGGGGGTTTGATCGCCTAGTTTTCGTACCTACTCTGCTGGTCTCTCATAAAAAGAGCGAGGGAGAGAGACTGTGTAACAGTTATTGTTATAGATTCACTGCATGGAAAAATATTTTCCAGAATTATGAATTAATTAACAGTCTAGAATTCTTTTTTTCATACTTATGAACTATATAATGAAGGACTGTGATGCATTTTGCATAGCACTCATTTCTTTAAAATTGCTACTTTCTAAAATTCTCTTGTTTTCACATTTTGTTGGGGAACCCAACAACTCTACTGAGAAACCCAACTCAGTAGAGTTTCACCCAAGAAATAGCAATAGTTGGACATTCCTGAATTTTTCCATATTGCTTTTTCCCTTGTTATATTTATACTTGATTTTGAAGGGCTGCTTATGCTTGTGTCACTGCAAGCAATCAGTACCCAGTCATTGCGTAACACATAATGATACTTATTGTACAACAAAGCCTGAGTTTCTACCAACTGTAAGCCCCTACAGTTGGGTGTCTCCCTCCTAATCCATTCATCTATACCATGGCCTTTTCTCTTCACACTCAGCAGGTTCATAAGGTTATTTGCCTTTAGTGATTTCACTTTCTTACAATATGAAATGATGACAGTTGATAAAAGGAGAGATTACATTTTTTTTTAATAATAAAGAACAGGAAAGCAAAGCTAAAAGAAACAGCAGCTCTAATTTATTTCTCTATGAGAGTCTCAGGTCTCCTAAAGTGTTTTCATGTTTTGGCTCTTCAAATCCAGCCTAAGCTAAAATGAAGAGGTATGGTAGATGCTGGTATTACACATATGCACAGTTCCCAAAGACCCCAGTAGGGTAAAGACCAAAAGGAAGCAAAACTAAAAGAAGATAAAACAGGAGAGCTAGGTTCGATCCCTGGTTTGGTAATATCCCCTGGAGAAGGGAATGGCAACCCACTCCAGTATTCTTGCCTGGAGAATCCCACGGACAGAGGAGAGCCTGGTGGGCTACAGTCCATGGGGTTGCAAAGAGTCAGACACGACTGAGCAACTTTCACTCACTCACTCACTGCTGATAAAGAATCTGCCTGAAATGCAGAAAACCTCGGTTCAATTCCTGGGTCGGGAAGATCCCCTGGAGAAGGGATAGGCTACCCACTTCAGTATTCTGGCCTGGAAAATTCCATGGACTGTACAGTCCATGGGGTCACCAAGAGTCGGACACGACTGAGCGACTTTCGCTTTCACTGGGCCTGGACTGTGCTAGACTCAGAGACCCAGAGCTTCCGAGTCCACAGTGATGCAGGAGTGACAGACCAGAGAACGGTGGCAAATGGTCTCGTGTGCCACCTCGGAGGTGGGAGCAGGCAGCTGTGGAGCGTGGCGGAGGTGGTCTCAAAGGCGGCACTGAGTGGATGTTTGAACTGACTCTTCAAGAATGAGGAGGGCTTTGCAGAAAGTGGAAGGTCCCCAGCTGAAAGGTGGCGGACCAGGGCAAAGAAGATACAAAACAACTTGGAATGTCTGGGCAGTGGCAAGACTTACCTGGGGGCTGGAGAAGAGGGTATATAGGAGGGTGAGGAGACAGAGGGACCCAGCTGGCAGTGAGGCCAGGAGGGACCTTGCAGGCTCCTCCTGTCTTCTCCCTCTGCCTCTGCTGAAAAGCTGCACCCGCCTCTCTCTCTCTCTCTTTCTCTCTCTCTCTCTCTCTCTCAGACCCAGGCTCCTCTCCCTCTACCCTCTACTGTGGATCCCCTGGCTTAGGGTCCTCTGCTTCCTGTTTCGGAGATTCCCTTGCTCTCTGCTCTCTCCTTTATACACAGAAGGGCTTCCTGAACCCTTTCCCTTGGGAGAAAAGTGGTTTCTGCTCCACCTGAACTGGGGATGGATCACTAGAGAGCTAGAGGGATGGGGAGGTTTCTGATCCCCACCACAGAACATCACTGGACAATTCAATAAAGTCCCTTTATTAATGTCCCTGATCTTTTTCTTATTTCACTGAACATGTGTGGCCCTGCACTGAGGAGTGGGAGGGTGTTTAGACCTTCACCTCCACCCCCAGCACTCCTTTGATGAGGGTGCTCCTGCTGAGCTGGTGCCAGCTCCTCTCTCCTCTCCTACCTCCCAGCTCCTGACACCAGAGTCCATCTGCCACGGATGCCAGGGCCTATGCATTAATGATGATGGAATGAAAGGATAGGTGATGGGAGGGGACAGGGAGGGAGAACAAGGAGGGAAGGAGGGCAAAGCCCAGACTAAGGGAGCACGGGAAGAGGAAGTCAGTACTCTCTTAGCAATCTGTCTCTTCTCTCAGCAGGAGTCTGGGTAGAGGGTAGGGAGAAACTAGATGTCCCCACAGTTAATTAAAGAATGCCTGGACAGAGTGGGAGGGGAGAAACGAAGCTGGTTGAAGGAAGGGGCCGTATGAGACATCCCCATCACAAAATAGGCTTTTCACGGGACCCAAAGGTGCCAACACACCCTGTCCCTTGTCCTTATGAGGATGATTCACCCATGTGGCCTCCGTGGAGGAAACAGCCACTTTGGGAAAGCTCCTGGGAGCCCCAATAAAAACTGAAGATAAGAAACACTGAACCAGGGTTCCACCTAACTTATGGCAGAGCCTGGGGCAGAATAGGAGGCCACTCAATGAACAGCAAAGAGGAAGCCATCACCTCCCTTCGTCCCTCTGACCCATCCTGACTTCCCTGTCTCCTTTCCAGTCCTGCCCAATCCTCTCTCAATCCCTGAGGCTCCCCACCACTCCAAGGTTGAGCTTCCTTACCTCCTCCCAGGAAACCTCCATTCGACTCACGTCACAAGAACCTGGGACAGGCCCCCATCTTCTTTACTCAGGAGACATGGCCTCCGTCTCCACTTCCAGAGATGCTCGGGGATGGGGGAAAGAACTTGAATGTGGGGAGTTTCAGGCTGTGGCTTTGACCATCCACCCCAGCCACATCCTGGCCTGGGCCTTAGGATCCTGCCCCATCCCTACCAAACCCTCCGTCAGTCCCTCCCCTACCACTCTCAGAATCTGCCCCCTCTCTGCTCACCCATCCCCTTCCGGAATCAGCTGGGACTCATCTCACTGGGTTCTGGGAAATACAGTGTGGAGACCTGTGGGAGTGGGAGGGTAGGGGACGGGTGGGGCCCCGGGTCCCAGTCATTGGTGCCTATTTCTGGAGGTTCATTCAAATCCCTGTTGTCCTGAGCAGCAGAGACAGCATCTTTAAGGTCTTCAGAGAGTGTGTTCCCCTACCCTGACCCCTAACTCCAGCTCTCAGAGATAAGCTCAGGATGGGAAAGGATCCAAGGAGGGAAGCCCAGATCAGAAGCGGTCCTGGAGCTCTGGATAGTAAACATCCTACCAGTTATCGCCATGGCTCCCCTCTGGCTCAAATTCCTTTCCCTCTGGAACTAGGACAGGAGGGAAGGGAGGACAACCGGGGCAGAAGACGGGGGGCAGGCTGGGGAGGTCACAGGGGTGGGGAGGTGGGGGGCTGCTGTGGCTCTCTTCCCCAGAGAGCGACCCCATCACCCAGGCCAGTTAGGGTCTCGGAGGCAGAACTTGGTGCAAGGGGAACATCAAATGCTGTAACTTTGGACTTCCCTGGTTGTCCAGTGGCTGAGTCTACGAGCTCCTAATGCAGGGGCCCTGGGTTCGATCCCTGGTTGAGGAACTAGATCCTGCATGCCACAACTAAGAGATTTCTCATGCTGCAACGAACTAAGACCCAGCGCAGCCAAAAAAGAACCTGCCTGCCAATGCAGGGGACATGGGTTTGATCCTTGGTCTGGGAAGATTCCATATCTTGTGGGGCAACTAAACCCACGCACCACAGCCACTGAGCCCATGTCCTAGAGCTGGTGGTCCACAACTAGAGAAGTCACTGCACTGAGAAGCCTGCACACAGCGACTGGAGAAAGCCCACACACAGCAGTGAAGACCCAGTGAAACCAAAAACTAATAAATAAATGAATAATTTTTTAAAACACTGTAGCTTCGACTGAACAAAGTTGGGCACCCACAGACTGCAAGAAACACCCGCTGGGACAACAGTCACTGAATCCCTAAGCCCTTTCCTCAGCACCTTGGCCTCTGGGTATCCTCTGAGCAGGCAGGAAGTGGTGGCACACCTGGTTTCACCCCCATCCTCACCTCTACCAGGGACCAGAGGTCATAGAGCCAGAGTTCCAAAATGCCACGGGGGCCCTGGCATGGCAGCCGGATTTTTGTTCCCTGCTTCTGGCCCTTCTGCCTGGTACAGAGATAAGGGAGACATGCTCTGTTGAAACCAAACTCTCCTCCAAGGGGTGCTGGAGCTAGGAATAAAACTGCCAGGTACTGAGAGATCCCAGCCACATGCCTAGTCCAGCTTTGATGCGAGAACCCAGGAAGGCAGGTCCTGGCTTGTCATCCACAATCAGCATCCTGGAGCCTGTGGGCGGTGGGTGGGGGTGGGAGCACAGGAGAGTCCCTCACTCAGCCTTTCCATCAGCAGCTTCTTCCTGCCTACAGAGCAAAACCTGGAGCGGCAGAGAAAGCAGACGCTACCCTCAGGGAGTCCCCATCTGAGGAGGAAAGCTATGACCCTAACTCTCAGGGAACCCCTAGGCTAATGGAAGAAATAGGGTCCTTTCTCTTTGCAGAGCTTAGATGCTGGTGAGGCCAAGACATCCCCCAGACGAAGCCCACACAACGCCTGGTTAGCTACCAAAGGAAGTGGAGAGAGAACAAACTGAGTTCACGGGAACTGAGGGAGACAGTTAAGAAGCAGCAGGTGGGGCACAGCCCCACCCTTCCTGTCCTGGTCTCCCGTGCAGACCTACCAAATGCAACCCTGAATGAGCAGCTGCTGCTGCTGCTAAGTCGCTCAGTCGTGTCCAACTCTTTGCAGCCCTATGGACCGTAGCCTGCCAAGTTCCTCTGTCCATGGGATTCTCCAGGCAAAAATACTGGAGTGGGTTGCCATGCCCTCCTCCAGGGGATCTTCCCTAACCAGGGATTAAACCCGCATCTCTTATGTCTCCTGCATTGGCAAACGTGTTTTTTACCACTAGCGCCAGCTGAGAAGCCAGGTGATGAGAGAGTGTCGGTATCAAAACCAGGAGGGAGAACCAGGCACCTTCTTCCAAGTCCCTCCCCCATTAGACTAAGGGGAGTTCCAACTTAGACACGGTTTCCCCTCATCTCTCTGAGGCTCTGTTATCAGCACCCTCAGCGTCCTGTGAGGAATGATTTCGCAAACCAGGAAGGCAGAAAATCACGCAGACAGTGCAAAGTATCTGAGCTGCCACAGACAATGCCACAAGTCCACTTGCTCATTTCATAAACATTTATTGATGCAGGTACAAAGAGAAGGGAGTCGTGGTGCCCATCCATGGGGACCTGACTATGTATCAGTGATGACAATTAGCATATCAGTTAGTGATGACAAGGGGGCTTCCCTTGTGGCTCAGCTGGTAAAGAATCCGCCTGCAATGTGGGATTCAATCCCTGGATTGGGAAGATCACCTTTAGAACAGAAAGGCTACCCACTCCAGTGTTCTGGCCTGGAGAATTCCATGGACTGTGTGGTCCGTGGGGTCGCAAAGAGTCGGATATGACTGAGCGACTTTCCCTTCCCTTGGTGATGACAGAGGCATGAACAGGGGTCATGAGAGCCCAGAAGGGACATCTAAAGCAAATACTCACTCTGGCTCAGGCACTTTGTTCACAGGAGCACTCACAGAGAACCCATTTATTTTGCCTATTTTTGAAAATCTTTTTTTACATAGAGTTCTAATAATATTGCAACTATGGCTTCCTGCATACAATAGGTTCCCGCATACAAACATTCCTATTTGAAATAGGAAAAAAGCTCATCACAGATAGAACAACAGCGGGGAAAATCAACAGCCTGACAGCAGGGAGAGACATTACTGAAGTATTATTTTTAATTAATTTATTTATGGCTGCACTGGGTCTTTGTTGCTTGCCTGGGCTCTGTCTATAATAAATAACGCAGAATGACTATTGGAAAATGCTCATTCTACCAGCGCTGTATCCTCATACCGTCCTCCCAAGGGACCAAGACCTGCCCTGGGGCTGTGCAGAGAGCCCAGTCGCTCCTGGAACAGCTCTTCAGGTGAGTGAAGATGCCTCTCCAGCACCTGAGTCAGAACATCATGATTCTTCTCTGCCCCCGTTTAATGTCCCATGGTCAACATCACACCGACGCACCTGCTTCAGTTCCCTGGAATCCAGTTCATCTCCTACCGGTCTCTACTCTCTTCTGCACTTATGACGATCACTATCTTCCTCTTTTAGAATGTTAAAAACAGCAACTCAAGTCCCCATACTAAAACTAACGTCAGAGGTCAGCCCTCAATTTTCATTCATTTTATTCTTTCATTTTAGGGGTTAAGGACCCCTATCATGCAAAGTCAAGCCATCAGGAAAGGTTCTCTCAAAGAATGTGTGGGGGAAATCACAGAGGCATAGTGTCTGTCTTGGAGAATCAAGAAAAGACTCTGAGATCAACAAAGCTGCAGTCGTAGGGCTCCCAGTGAATATCTCTGTCACAGGCAGCAACAAATGTCAAAATTCCCTCGACACCCAAAACCTCAGCATTAAGAATGATCTGGAAAACCTAAGAAGGGATGAATTTGCAATTTGCAGGCCAGCCAAAGAGTTTGGCACCAAGGGACATGCCCTTGCCCCAAGCAGTGCAGGCTATCAGAGCGGGCAGAGATCTTCATTTCATTAATAATTCTGCCCCGATGGGAGGGAAACTTTCTCAAATGCATCATCTGCTGCCTATCCCTGGGAGTGAACGCTCCAAGATTTAACCTTTTTTGCAAGTAACTCAAAGTCAAGGAGATTGATATTACACATTTTTGCCATTTTGAGGTGGGAAGAAGCTTTTGTCCACACAGGGCCATTTAGAAGACATTACATGTAAAGTATTGGAGAAGGAAATGGCTGGGTTTCCCTGGTAGCTCAGCTGGTAAAGAATCTGCCTGCAATGAAGGAGACGCCGGTTGGATCCCTGGGTTAGGAAGATCCCCTGGAGAAGGGAAAGGCTACCCACTCCAATATTCTGGCCTGCAGAATGCCATGGACTGTCTAGTTCATGGGGTCGCAAAGAGTTGGACATGACTGAGTGACTTTCACTTTCATTTTCTTTCTTCACATGTAAATTGGTGCAGTCACTATGGAGAACAGTACAGAGGTTCCTCAGAAAACTAAAAATAGAATTGCCATATGATTCGGCAATCCCATTCCTGGGCATATATCTGAAAAAAAAAAATGTAATTTGCACCCCAATGCTTATTGCAGCACTATTTACAATAAACAAGACATAGAAACTTCAACGTCCATCGACAGAAGAGTGGATAAAGAAGATGTGGTACATAGATGCAATGGAATACTACTCGGCCATAAAAAAGAACTAAATGAAATAATGCCATTTGCAGAAACATTGGTGGACCTAGAGATTATCATACTAAATAAAATCAGAAAGAAAAATAAATACCATATGATATCACTTATGCATGGAATCTAAAATATGACACAAATGAACTTATCTATGAAACAAAAACAGACTTAGAGACATAGAGATCAGACTTGTGGTTGCCAAGGAAGAGAAGGGTAGGGGAGAGATGGATTGGGAATTTGGGATTAGCAGATGCAAACTATTATATATAAAACAGATAAATAGCAAGGTCTTACTGTATAGTACAAGGACTATATTCAACATCCTGTAATAAATCATAATGGAAAAGGATATGAAAAAGAATATATATATACGCCTACACATATATATGTGTGTTATACATTGTATATGTATATATATATGAATCATTGATGTACACTAGAAGCTAACATAACATTGTAAATCAACTGTACTTCAATATATTTTTTTAAGAAAAGATGACACTACAGGGCCCTACTGCGTTGCTTTTTGAGTTCTTAAAAATACTTTCAGTAGGACTTCTTTATTGGTCCGGTGGTTAAGAATTCACCTGCCAATGCAAGGGACATGGGTTCCATGCCTGATTTGGGAAGATTACTCATGCCACAGAGCAACTAGCCCACGCACCACCACTGCTGAGCCTGCATGCTGTGACTGCTGAAGCCTGCAAACGCTAGAGCCCACGCTCCGCAACAAGAGAAGCCGCCACAGTGAGAAGCCCATGCACCACAGCCATCAATACACACAGCCCAGAAAAGGGTGGTGGGTTGTCCAAGGTCACATAGAGAGTGAGGTGTCCTGGTTCTTCCAGGACTAGAATCCACAGGCCTCCTGTCCCGGATGATACACACACTCCCTGCCCAGGGAATGGGTTGAGGGAAGGGTGGACCCAGGGGTGCCACTGAGAGAGCTGGACGTGGACAGGAAGAGAGCTCCACCCGCTCAGAGCCAGCTCCACTCCACCCAGCTCAAGAAGCTGAAGAAGCTTCAGGAGCATGGGGAGAACCTATCTGTACATGGTGACCGAGGCTGTGAGATGCTGAAGGGAGCCAGACAGGAGGGCTAGCTCCATCCCCCTCCTCACTGCTGCTGGGCATCTTTTATAATACCACATCTTTTATAATATGTATTTATTTGGCTGCATTGGATCTTAGTTGCAGCACATAGGCTCTAGAGTGCAGGGCTCAGTAGTTGCAGCGCTTGGGCTTTGTTGTTCTGCAGCAGGTAGGATCTTAGTTCCCCAACCAAGGATGCAACCGGAGTCACCTCCATTTCAAGGCAGATTCTTAACCACTGGGCCACCAGGAAGTTTCCCCTGCTCTTTTCTCCTCTTTTCTAAGGACTTTTCCATCTATTATCTCACAGGAATCCTGTGAGGTTAGGCTACATTGCTGCTGCAGTCCCCACTTCATGTGTTTAAGAAACTACCTGGGAAAAATCCAGTGGGTCACCAGCTTCTTGGTGGGGAATCTGTGAGCAAAACCCAGGCTTTGAGACGCCAACCGCCAACCGGTGCTTTCCCCTCACAGCTCCACCTCCTGCCAGAGTTCTCACCCCATCTGCCAGGTTCCCCTGTCTTCATTTCTCTCCCATGTTCCCCCCTGCACCACCTGCCCCTTGATGGCCTGTCTTTCCCCAGGGCTCTCTCGGTCCCATCACCACCCTCAGCGTGCCCCAAGCAGTAGTCATTAGGGGGAAGGGGGTGGGGGGTGTGCCAGGTGGAAGCTGGGTGAACACGAAGGAGAAGAGGGGAGGCATGCAGCCAGGGCTGGTCCCCCAGCCTCAGGGCTGAAATCTGGGAGGTGGAGGTCTTCCATTCCTCTTTAAATTCTGCTCCCCAAACTAACTGATGACCTTAGACCCCCTTCTCAGCCCCTTCCAACTCTTTCTGTGCAGCTCCCTAAAGCATACACCTCACACCACTCCTCCCCTCTCCGAGACCACACTATGTGGGTATATGTGGCGAGGAGAGTGGGACAGAGAAGATGGAGGCAGGGAGTCAGTGCCCCATTTCTGATCCCTACAGACATGTTCCTATTCAAGGACCAGAACCTGATGTTGTTCCCATCTGAAGGTGAGAGAAATTGAAGGACTTTTCTTCCCTCCCACCCCATAATATGATGGAGGCTTGGAAAAGGTGGGCAAAGTCTTAGAAGGCGAGAGGGACACAAAGACCCCCCTTTTCCAGCAAAGGAAAGAAACTGCTCAAGTGAGGACCTCATTCCCAGAGTCCCTTGGGGTGATGGTGGCTGGGATGCAGAGGGGTCCCGCAGATTTGACAGGATGTAGTGACGTCAGGAATCCCAGCCATGGGTTTCTTGGGCCTTTAAGTGCATCCTCTCCCTGCGCCCAGCCTCCACCACCACTGGGCCAGGCAGGATGAGGCTGGGTTGCACCTCGGGGCAGGAGGACGCTTCTACCCTTAGGGCTCTCAGTCCTTCTGCTTCTGTTGCAGTTGCCTGTAATGTCCTTTCCCCTGAGCAGGATCCTCAACACCCATCGAAAAATACTGTAAGGAGTTGAGCTCCTCCGTCACCCCACAAGAGGCCCTGATTTGATCCTCTTTCCCTGGGGAGGGCTTCTTGAGGGAGGACCAGAACACCAAACCCCACACTCAAGTGCCTGTGAGCGGCAGGCCTTTCGGGTGAAGTTTCATGGAAGTAGACACAGGGTAGGGTTCTGGTCACTGCTGTCCTGTACTCAAAGCTCTATCTGGGCCTGAGCCGTTCCCCGGAGGGCCCACGGGGTTTCGGGAGCCACAGGCTGAGGTGGAGGAGTTGCTGCTGGCGCCGCTGGGCCAGGTGCACAGGCTACCGGAGCCCTGGGCCTCGCGGGGGCGGGGCCGGGGCTCTCGGGGGCGGGGCCGGGGCTCTCGGGGACGGGGCCGAGGCGGAGTGGGCAGGATTGCGGGAGGCTGGGGGTGGGGCGCGGAGAAGGCGATGGCACCCCACTCCAGTACTCTTGCCGGGAAAACCCCATGGACGGAGGAGCCTGGTAGGCTGCAGACCATGGGGTCGCGAAGAGTCGGACACGACTGAGCGACTTCACTTTCACTTTTCACTTTCATGCATTGGAGAAGGAAATGGCAACCCACTCCAGTGTTCTTGCCTGGAGAATCCCAGGGATGGCGGAGCCTGGCGGGCTTCCGTCTGTGGGGTCGCACAGAGTCGGACACGACTGAAGCGACTTAGTAGTAGTAGTAGGGGATGGGGCGACACGGGAGTTCCGGAGCACGCTGCAGTGGTGACTGCAGGACGGCGGGGCTTAGAACGGCTGGGGGCCAGGTTTGGGTCTCTGAGGGCGGAGTTGGGGTGCTGGTGATGGCTAGACCTTCGGTGCTGAGGGCGGGGCCAGGTGGTGGGGGCGGGACAACGCAATGAGGGCGGGGCTTAACTCAGCTTGAGGCGGGTGTGGGCGGCCTGGGTTGGGGCTAGGGACGCAGGGGCCAGACGCAGGTCGGATTGGGCGGGACTGGCCTCCTCTGGGAGATCTCGGCAAGCACATCCAATTTAAGGGAGGCTTCTTTATGCAAAGGTGGAGATTAGACTCCTGCCCCGAGGGAGCCCTCACTCTCAGTGGGGAGACCTGTTTCTCCCTCACAGAACTCCCTGTCTCTCTTAACTACGGGAATATCTAGCTGACCAGTTCTCACCTCTCTACCATATGGATGAGGGGGGCCTGGATCTTAACAAGCCAGAAGTTCTGGGAGTCCGAGTGGCAGGCCCGGGGACTCAGTCCTCAAATGACTGTAGGAGACTTCTGGCAAACTCAGCCCCATACTGGCTGAATACATCCTCTCCCTGTGGAGGCTCTGGGCTGTAAGGGTCGGGAGTGGGAGTGGGGTGAGTTACTGATGTGGTTGACGGTCCTACGGGACTAGGCCCAGTGGTACCAAGATGGAGGACCTGAAGCATAATTTACGAGTCCCAGTGCAAAATGAGAAATATGTTAAAAATTTATTGGGTTATTATTTAAGATGACAACTGTTGTCCTTTTAGTCACTAAGTCGTATCCAACTCTTTGGGACTCCATGGACTGTAGCCCACCAGGCTCTTCTGTCCATGGGACTTCCCAGGCAAGAATACTGGAATAAGTTGCCATTTCCTTCTCCAGGGGATCTCCCCAGCTCAGGGATCAAAGCCATGTTTCCTGCATTGGCAGGCAGATTCTTTACCGTGGAGCCAACAGGGAAGCCCTAACTTAACAACAGCAGAGTTTAACTAAGCATGGGACCCGTGCACAGCTTGCATGCCCATCAAGCCAGCTGTGGTACCAAGCAACAAAGCAGAATGACTCAGGGTCCAAGCTCCAGTTGTCCCCTCCAAAGAAAAATAAGAGGTGCACGTCTTCCTACCCCACCCCAACTCCCACTCATTTTTCCCAATGGAGAGGGGAATATATTCTTTTAAGAATCTCCTCTTATCCTCTCCTGGAGGGGAGTGAATCTGCGGCACCCCCAACAAACAAACACACACATCACACACACACACATGCAAGCCCCAACTCCCAGAGCTGCCTTACAATCCCCTGCCCACCAGAGAGGGAGAGAGCATGCCCCTGTCCCTCATGCCATCACCACTCCTGTACCCTCTGCAGAGCTGAACCAAGAGCAGCAGCAGCTGCTGGCCATGTCCATGGCAAAAGTCTTCCTTCAACAGGCAGAGTTGGTGAGGATCTGAGGATTGCACAGTGGATGTCAGGGATGACAACAAAGGTAAACTTGAACACTAGAAAGGATGTGGGAGCACCCAGTTCCTCCCCCTCTCTCAGGATGAGCACTCTGGACCAGAGAGCAGAGGGTACTTCTCCCAGGCCACACAGCAGGCCCTTGGCAGAGCTCTCTACAGATCGCAGATCCCTAGATTCTTAACACATGCCCATTTCTTCTCACAAAGGGGTAGAAGGGGTCAAGGAAGGGGCAGGGACTGAAATTTAAAATTTTACTGCAGACTATCTCTGAAGTTGGTAGGTCCCCAGATGCAAAGCACCCTGTGATGTTTATTCTCTACCATGCAGGTGGTGACCATGCTGGAACAAATTCTTCCAGTAGGAGGCAGTGCTCTTCTGTCTTCACTTCAAGCTGCCCAGGGGCTTTTAGGGTGAGGAGCTGAAGGTCACCCAGCCCTGGTTGAACTCTGCAACCTTGACATACAAAGGGATGGACCCCACCCCACTATACCCAGGAGCCCAGGGCCTCGTCACCGCTCTGTGTCTTCCGTGCCATCCTTGCTATCTTTCAGGTGTGGCCAACAACACCTGGCTTTTCCCAGTTGGAACAGGGGAAAACAGAGTAGGGCTTGGCACAGATCTGAGGAAGCTGGAGAAATGGAGAGGAGCTTCGTCTCCAAGTTTTCCTGGAGGCAGAGTTTCAAAGGCTCCACCTGGGACTCAGTCTCTTTAACCAGGCTCTGGAGACTCTGTCCCGTCTGGAGAGCCTTGGAATCACAACTGAGGAGGAAAGTTTCTCTTTCATCAGCCAAGGAATGGATGGAGTTCCAGCCCTTGATGCAGCTGCATCTTCAGCCTGACAGTTAGGGAACCTGGCAGCAGAGGGCTGGGGGCAGCGAGGGCTGCGAGGGCACCTTAAAGTTGGACATTGAGTTTGATGCGTTTCTTCAGTTCTTCAGCATAACTTTGATTTGAGTAAGTATCACAGGCCATTGACCAATGTCTGCTCAGCCAGAATTTGGGAGATGTTTTGGGCTCCAAAGCTGATTTGGGAATTTGGGAAGAAAACTTAAAGGTTTTTAAGGGATAAGAAAAGAGTCTGGGGTTTTATTTCATTCATCTCACAATCTGAAATCTGCACCCCAAAACTTCCAACCTCCCAGGAGAAATATAAAACACGATGCCTTAGGGGCACATTTTTTTCTGTTCCTCCATCACTCTGGCCTGCCTTCATCCCTAGCTAGTCCACCTCCTTTTACTCAGCAAAGGTCTAGAAGCATGTCTGGGCAGGGGGTCACTTCCCCTAAATGCTCCAGCCTTCCCAAATCCTCCTCCTTTTGCCTTCAATTTGGAGAAGGGGGTAGCAGAGGATAAGATGGTTAGATAGCATCACAGACTTAATGGATATCAATTTGAGCAGACTCTGGGAATAATGGAGGACAGAGGATCCTGGCAAGCTATACAATACATGGGCTCTGGCCTACATATGTGTGCTAAGTGGCTTCAGTCATGTGCAACTCTTTGCAACCCTATGGACTGTAGCTCACCAGGCTCCTCTGTCCATGGAATTCTCCACGCAAGAATACTGTAGTGGGTTGCCATTTCT
This sequence comes from Bubalus bubalis, assembly GCF_019923935.1. Lineage (NCBI taxonomy): Eukaryota > Metazoa > Chordata > Mammalia > Artiodactyla > Bovidae > Bubalus > Bubalus bubalis. The sequence continues at coordinate 22,786,336 of NC_059159.1, read as the reverse complement.
TCCTCCAGGGGATCTTCCCAGGAACCTGTGTCTCATATCTCCTGCATTGGCAGATATATTCTTTATCACTAGCGCCACCTGGGAAGTCATCTGGTCTACCTACACATTGCATAAATGAAGAAAGTGGATAAGGAAGTAATGCCCTGTCCCAATGTCTGTATCTGTCTGCAGGGTTTGCAGTGCACTCTGTGGCTCAGGTTTTCAGAGAACAGGTGGCTGGGGCTTCCTCCCCTAAGTGGATTCCCTTTCCTGATCCCCTTGGCTGATCCTCCATCTCCTAGCAGAAACACACAAATCACAAGCGTGGCGCAAAGCTCAGGGGTGATTATCACCCATTACCTTCCCTAATTTACCACCAGAGGGAGATAGAGAGCAAAGCCTGTTTCTTGCATCAGCACAGCTGCCCCACCCTGGCTCCTGTTTCAACAAATCTCTGTTAATTGACCTAAAGCGTTCTTACACATTAGTACAGTTTAAGTTTCCTCCAGGACAATTGTGTCCCAGATTCCCCTGAACATAAACAAGGACTCTAAGGAAAAGAAGTCTCTGAACCCTAAAGGGATTCTGTGTGTGTGTGTTGTACTTTTTGCAGCTCATGCTCCACCAGGCTTCTCTGTCCATGGAATTTTCCAGGCAAAAATACTGGAGTAGATTGCCATTTCCTTCTGCAGGAGATCTTCCTGACCCAGGGATGGAACCCAGGTCTCTTGCGTCACATCTCCTGCATTGGCAGGCTGATTCCTTACCACTGCGCCACCTGAGAAGCCCCAGAGGAATTCTGTGGTCTCTTCCTAATGCTTTTACCAGAGGTTTTCTTGAGGAACTGGTAGTGATGGGGGCGGGGTAGAGGGGGAGGTTGACAGAAAGACAGGATACCTGGGGTGGATGAGAGGAGCAGCACGGGGACGAGCTGACAGAGATGTTTTTATGCCAAAAGCACAAGACATTCAACCGGTTAGCCTCACAAACCCTTATTTCTTCTCTGTGCCTTGAACCCTCAAAGACTCCTGCTTGCAACACCATCAGGCAGTGTGGGGAATGGAGCAATAGGATGGAGGTCGGTGGGAGCAAGCCTGGTAGAGTTCAGAATGAAAGAAGGATGGCATGAGAAATAAAGGAGCAATACTGCTAGGCCCGAGGAGAGAAAGCTGGCTAGATGGATTTTGGGGGTCCTCAGGAAGAGCAGATACAGGTGTGACTTTTTTTTTTTTTTTTGGCCACGCTGCACAGCATGTGGGATCTTAGTTCCCCAACCAGGAATTGAACCTGTGCCCCCTGCAGTAGACGTGTGAGATTCTTGACCATTGGACCTCCACGGAAGTCCCCAGGCATGACTTCCTGAAACCACTATTCTCCAAATCTCTGGAGAACGAGCTGAACCTTGACTTGCAGTCAGTGGGAGGAAGATAGACACCAGGAAGAAACTCCCCAAAGTCTGGCCAAGACAGTGGTGGGCTGAGAAGGTGGGGAGGGGGGCCACCTACTCTGGAACTTATTAAGGGATGGGAGACTGCACAGCCCAGGACCACATGCTGGTTGCTATAGAATCACATCCATGTGCTGAATAAGAGCTATAGAGAGGAAAAGATGAAAATCCAGGAAGAACCAGGAAACGAAACGTGGAGAGGATATTACACAGACACACATTTCTGCATACACGTGCACTCATGATGGGAACTGCATGACTAATGACAGCCCTCCCACACACTCCAGCTCCCACCTTTTCTTCTCCTAAGGAAAGGGATGTTTGCTTAAGGTGATGATGGTTAGAGCTGTTGAAGGAGGAGGTATTAGATAGCTACACAAGATGAGAGTGGGTAGGTAGAAAAAGAGGTAAACCAAAAGACAGAGGCAGGGGACATCCCTGATGGTCCAGTGGTTAAGACACACCCTCCAACACAGGGGGTGTGGGTTGGATCCCTGGTCAGGGAACTAAGATTCCCACGTGCTGCAGGTTGCGGCCAAAAAGTTTTTTAAAAACAAGGTTGGGAGCTTCCTTTGTGGTCCAGTGGTTAAGAATCCACCTGCAAAAACAGAGGACACAGGTTAGATCCCTGGGCCAGAAAGACCCCTCATGTTGGGGGCCAACTAAGCCTGTGTGCAGCAACTCCTGAGCCCCACACCCCTGAGAGCCAGCACACCACAACAAGAGAAACCACCACCATGAGAGGCCCATGCATCACAACTTGAGAAAGCCTGCATGCAGCAGCAAAGACCCAGTACAGCCCAAAAATCTTTTAAGTAATAATTAAAAAAAACAAAAACAAAAACGAAGTTGTATTCATATAAAGTCAATACACAAAAATCAATTTAAAAAAGAAAGATAGGAGGCAGGAACCAGAGGCCTAGCAAGGGCAAGGTCTTATCTTGTTTCAGGACCCAGAGGAGAGAGATTTGGGAGCAGCTGACATACTAACTGAGACTCTCGGGATAAAGGTGAAGTAGTTAAGTTTTTAAAACCTTGGCTGAGGGTGATGTGATCTCATCTCTCCCATTCACCACCAACCCCTCAAGAAAACCTCCAGTAAAGACCTAACTTACTCTTCATGGCCTTCAAGGTCACATTTCAGTTTTGGTGGGTGATATTGAGGAGAGCCAAGAGGTGAGAGCATGAAGGCTCAGTGGTGTTCAGATTTACGTGCGGATGGACAGTCACAGATCCCAACAACATAGGAGCTTTGCTTGTGAGTGTCTTGATTTGTCATCTAGGGACCTGTGATGTGTGTAAAGTCTCCTTCACAATTCCTTCCAGGCAGAGATTTAAGATAAGAGCAAGACTTTGATGGGGAGGGATAAATTGGGAGTTTGGGGTTAGCAGATACAAACTACTACATATAAAACAGACAACCAGGTCCTACTGTACAGCACAGGGAGCTATATTCAGGATCCTACAGTACACTATAATGGGAAAGAATACGAAAAAGAATATGTGCATATATGTATAACTGAGTCACTTTGCTGTATACCTGAAACCAGCACAGCATTGTCAATCCACTATACAATAACATTTTCAAAAACTACACTTCACTTAAAAGAAGATGAGAGCAAGACCTGAGTAACCAATGGTGAGGAGTCTGAATTCCCACAGCAAATACACATTGTGGGCTCTTCCATTAACTCCACTGGGCCTCTGTCTATGCGTATGTGTATGTACAATACTACGTGAGGTACAGAGATGCTGAACAGGAAGCAACGCAGAGAAACGTTTGGTGTATCTCCGTCTCCCCCTACACAGACATAAGCTTCTAGCAGTGCCATAGTTAGGTCCCTGTTTGACAAACAAGGCAGAGGACAGTTTTTCTAGCTGCTCTGCTTGTTGTTGGAATCTGAAGACACACAGGATTTCTTATCCCCTCATCACACCCACAAGGCCTCATCATGAATCCTAGATGCTTCCTGATGACCATGATGATAAAACAGACATGCCTGTCCCACATCACACACACGCATGTGAACACACACACACACACACCCCTGCCTGTCCCCACTGCCTCTTTCTGCAGCCCCCTCCAAGGTGCCTTCCTTCCACTGTTCTCAGCCTGTCAAGCCAAACTTCAGTCGCCACCTCTCCCCCACCCACGCTGGCACCTGCCTGGCAGCACCTCACCCACCCCCTCAGCCCTCAGGAGGCCAGGGCCCGGGGCAGGGCGCACGTGGAACAGGTTGATGCTGTTCTCCTGGAAGTGGAGCAGCTGAGGGGTGGGGTCACTGGGGCAGGCGGGGTCCCTGGAAGCCTACATCCTTGCCTCCACAGAGGCATAAAGCCACAGCCTGACCTGGTGAGGGACAGTCATTCTCTCAGCCCACAGACCCAGAGGGCTCCTGACCTTTACCCAAGACCCAGCTGCCAGACAGGACCCAGCACTGCTCCCTGGTAAGAACTTGATGACACCAGGGGTAGAGGGCAGTGGGGGTTCTAGGGGTGGGACAGGAAGGGCCTAGGAGTCCCATAGGGCCCAATGGGGTAGAAATGCTTTTTTTTTTTTTTAGTACTTATTTATTTATTTGGCTGCACTGGGGCTTGCTACATCTTTTAGTTGCAGCATGTGGGATCTAGTTCCCTGACCAGGGGTCGAACCTGGGGCCCCCTGCATTGATTGGGAGCATGGAGTCTTAGCCACTGGACCACCAGGGAAGTCCATGGGGTAGGAATCTTGACTGGCCTTGGGGAGGGAAGGGAAAGGTGGCCCCGTGAGCACTTCTCTGGTGAGAAGGAGACAGCAGTCACCCAAGACTTTCCTGGCTGGCCAGGTTGCCTGTCCCACCTGAGCCCTCCAAGGAATGAGGGATTAAAAAAGCACATTGGAGCATGGTTGTATGGTTGGCAGAATGGCCCCATGTACCTGTGAGTGTGCCCCCGGCCTCCCTGACTCTGTGAGGTTCCCACAGCGGGTATGAGGTGGTTTCCATCCAGCTGGTATGTCCTGTTCCACCCCTGGGGATAATTCAGCTGGGCCAGCTGGCTGACCAGCTAAAACACCTGGACTTGAACCTCAAAGGCAGAGACCAGAGGCCATGAACCTCTGGAGGCCATGAACCTAATGCAGGCCCCGCACTTTCCAGGGCCCTCTGATCCTAGCTTATGTCTCCCAGCATTAGTTGCTTCAGTCATGTCTGACTCTGCAACTCTTTGGACTGTAGCCCACCAGGCTCCTCTGTCCATGGGATTTTCCCAGCAAGAATCCTGCAGTGGGTTGCCAGGCCCTCCTCCAGAGGATCTTCCCGACCCAGGGATCAAACCCGTGTCTCCTGCATTGCAGGCAGATTCTTTACCATCTGAGCCACAGGGCTGCATTTCTTCATTCATTCTTTCCACACACACTTGTCAAGCTCCGTGTCTGCACTGGGCACTGTGCTTGGAGCTGAGGCCACAGAGATGACTAAGACCCACTTCCTGGCCTCGGGGAGGTCATGGTCAAATAGGTGAGGGTCAAGTAAACAGATCACAGCCACATGAGGTGGCAGGTGTTTCAGAAGGGCATGTACACAGTGCTTTGGGGACATGGGATAGAGTCACTGGCTGCTGGAAGCAGGGAAGGAAGGGGTCACAGAGGAATGACCCAAAGTAACCCAAAGTGAGTCTTAAAGGACAAACAGGGATTCCAGATGGAAGAGGAGGTATTACAAGTAGATGGGGCAAGAGCAAAGAGCAGCAAGATGTCTGGATCTGTTGAGTGGTGCCAGGAGGGAAGTGGGTCTACCCACAGCTGTGAGCCAGGAGCAGGGCAACATTAAGATACAGGGAAGTGACTCCCACCCAAAGAAAGAGCAACGGGGTGAGCAGCACTGTCCCCTGGGTCCTCCTAGGCCCCAGGGGTGGCTGCGTCCCTCCCCCAGGTTCCCCAGGTGGTGGTTTTCACGGTTCACTGGTGGGGAGACAAGGTGGGCGTGGCTGACTGAAAGGAGCTTTACTTCCACATTAATGAGATGTGCCAGTCAGGCTCCAGGTCCATGAAGACAGTGAGCAGGGACTGAGCAAAGAGCCCTTCACAACGAGAGGGGAGGGCTGCCTCCTCTAGCCAGCCTTGTAGCCGGGCAAGTTGTTTCAGCTCTCAGGGCCTCATTTCCTCACCATAAACGAAGACTCCTCTGGTCCCTTTCAGCTCTGACATCCTGAGGATTCAGGCGTCTTTAAGGGCATACCCTACCCCAGAGCCCATGGACCTGTCTTGGTGGAAGATGTCACCCTTCCTCCCAACTTGTCACTTTCCCTCCCCATACAGAGACAATGACCATGTTTGAAAATGTCACCCGGGCCCTGACCAGACAACTAAACCCTCGAGGGGACCTGACACCCCTGGACAGCCTCATAGACTTCAAGCGCTTCCATCCCTTCTGCCTGGTCCTGAGGAAGCGGAAGAGCACCCTCTTCTGGGGTGCCCGGTATATCCGCACCGACTACACCTTCCTGGACATTCTCGAACCTGGCAGCTCTCCTTCAGGTCAGCCTTGGCCACGGACTTGGGGACCGAGGGACGGGCTGGAGCCGGCCAACCAGGAGGACCTGAAGCTGTCTCTGCCCAGCGGACAGGGGTGGGAATCCTCTAGCCAGAAAGTTCTCGAAGGAGGCAGGGAGGAGGAAGCGCCTCTCAGCCCAGCCCCCTTCATCTTCTCCCTCCTGCAGACCCAACAGATTCCGGGAACTTTGGCTTTAAGAATATGTTGGACGCCCGAGTGGAGGGAGAGGTGGACGTGCCAAAGACAGTCAAGGTGAAGGGGACAGCTGGCCTGTCCCAGAACAGCACCCTGGAGGTCCAGACCCTCAGTGTGGCACCCAAGGCTCTAGAGACCTTGCACCAGGAGCGGTGAGACTTGGGGCAAAGCTGTGCGGTGGAAGGGTGCTCTGGGCCTTGAGTCCACGGGCAGGGCCCTCACACTGAACTTTCACCCATGGTCACCCCAGAGGAGCTCTTGAAGACGACCCTTCAGCCTGTGGGTGCTTCCGGGCCATTTCCTAACCACTCCCCTCAACCCCACCCCCATCCTTCCACCACCTCCCCACTCTCACGAGAACACCCGAGGATGAGTGTTTTCACACTTAAGAATTGTGTGGCCTTGGAAAAGTCACTTCGCTTCAGCTTTCTCTCCTGAAAAATGATAAGTGTTCGATGAAATTCTTTAGGGTTTTTTTCCCTTCCATAAGATTCTATGAAAATACACTAAAAATGGAAGAAACCTTAAATGCTCCCTACTGAGACTTGAGCACACCATTCTCCTTGAGTAAACAAAGCCCCCTACCCAGCCCCAACCCGAAGGGAGCAGTGCTCAGGAACGCTGCCCCAGCAGCACAAGGGGTGTGGCAGTTGCTGTGTCTGCTGGGTTTCCTCAGATGTTTGACTTGACAAGGGAACTGACTTTTTAAGTAGTTAAGTGGTGGTTGAAAGGAGGTGAGTGCTGGGGAGGCAAAAAGAAAGGGCTGAGGTGCTTGGGGAATCATGCACTAAACTCAGCCTGCCTGAGTACAAAGCACTCTATTAGGTGCTGGACTGCACGAGAACACCTTTGCCTTGTGATTTCAGAGTGGGGGGACATGTACAACAGTAACTCTAATCCAAGGCTAGAAATGTAAGTGCCAGAGGAGGGCTTTGCCTGAGTTTTGTGTGCTGGGGAAATGGGAACAGACTTCACGGAGGAGGCAGCCCACAACCTAGGCCTTGAAAGTGTGAAAGTGTTAGTCACTCAATCGTATCCACCAGGCTCTTCTTCCATGGAATTCTCCAGGCAAAAATACTGGAGTGGGTAGCCATTCCCTTCTCCATTCCCTTCTCCAGGGGATTTTCCCAACTCAGGGATGGAACCCGGGTCTCCTGCATTGCAGGTGGATTATTTACTATCTGAGCCAGCAGGGAAGCCCTAGGGAAGGCCTTGAAAGATTATCAGAAATTGGACTTGCAGGGCTGGGAGAATGCCATTACAAAGGCACACAGGTGAGAAATCTCAAAACCTATAGCGACAGGACTTCCCTGATAGTCCAATGGTTAAGACTCCAAGCTTCCAATGCAGGGGGTGTGGGTTCCATCCATAGTCAGGGAACTAAGATCCCACATGCTACACAGCGTGGCCAAAATAAATAAATAAATGCAATCCATCCATTAAAAAAAATTGTTTTAACCTATAGGGGCCATGAATAGCCAGTTTGGCAGAAGCAGGTAAGAGTAAAACAAGGGAGAAATGTAGGGAGAGCCAAGACCATGGAGGACCCAGGCCAAGGACACATCTATGCTGTACCATGTACAAGGAGACTTGACGATGCTCTGATGTGCCATGATTAATCTGGCCAGACGGAGGAAGTGTGTCAGAGGATAAAGAACAGGGAAGGCAGGCAGACCAGGCAAGACTCTGTTCCACTGCCTATCAGAGAGATAAACTCAGTAGGGAGGAGCAGACAGAAAGAAAAGGGCTGAATGGACTCAAAGTCTTGAGGACAACAGAGTGGATGGACTTGGCAGGGTGAGGGGGAGGATTTTGTCAAAATGCACCTGGGAGAGATCTAATGTGCCGTCTGGCCGTGTTAATACTTCTATATTGCAGGGAATTCCCTGGTGGTCCTGTGGTTAGGACTCCGAGCTTTCATTGGAGGGAACCTAGGTTCAATCCCTGGTCAGGGAACTAAGATTGCACAAGCTAAAAAATAAAAGTGGAGAGAAAGAAAGGACCCCCCAGGAGAGATGCACAGAACTAAGAACAGGGAGGAAAAGGAGGGGAATCCAAAGGAGAAAGAAACAACCACGAGACCCCATTCTTGGCCAGGCGCTGTGCCCGAGGATTCCCCAGTCTCTCTCTCTCTCTCTCTCTCTCTCTCTCTCCCCGGACGTAGGTGTCATCATCCTCATTTTATAGATGAGGCAACCCAGACTCAGAGCAGCTGCCCTGCCAGGAGGCGGGAGAGCTGGGTTCCAGCCTGTCTTGCTCCAGAGTCCTCACGCTTCCCGACACCCCCGTGCCTCACTGCTGGGAATGACAGAGGAAAAGAGAAGGGCAGGGCCCCGATGGGGAAAAGCTCTGGACGGGTCCCTTCCGTTTCTCCTGTCACAGGAAGCTGATGGCAGAGCACCCGTTCCTGGAGGAGATGCGAAGGCGAGGAGAGAACCTGTTCGTGGTGATGGAAGTAGTGGAGGCCGTGCAGGAGGTGACCCTGGAGAGAGCTGGCAGGGCCGAAGGCTGCTTCTCCCTCCCGTTCTTTGCCCCGTTGGGGTTACAGGTTTGCTTCACGCACACACACTTACATTGAGTTTACCCTCAGAGGCTGCATTGCTTTGCCCAGTCAGTACCCCTCACCCCAGGATACTGAAAAGGACCCACTCCCTCCCCTTGCTCTTCAACATCCAGACACCAGTTGGCCAGGAACCAATCATCTCTATGGTCAAGGTGCCCGGTTGGGTAGATTCCTGTGCCAGCTACCACAGGGAGCTACAAGAGAAGGGGAAACTCACGGTCACCAGTTTTCCCTTACAGTGCTCCCAGTCTTAAGAAAGACGTCCTTGATGCCAGAAAGGTCTCAGTCTCATGAAGGAGACACAGAGGTGAAAGGCCAGAGAATACAGGCTTGGAAAATTCAATGTAAATAAGTAGTCTTTACTTACGTATATCTATGCTGTGTAAGTATAGATCCAAAAAAAAGCAAGGAGATGAAACCAGTCAATCCTAAAGTAAATCAACCCTGAGTATTCATTGGAAGGACTGATGCTAAAGCTGAAGCTCCAATACTTTGGCCACCTGATACAAAGAGCTGACTCATTGGAAAAGACTCTGATGCTGGGAAAGATTGAAGGCTTTTGAAGGAGGTGGTAGAGGATGAGATGGTTAGATAGCATCACCGACTCAATGGACATGAATTTGAACGAATTCTGGGCGATAGTAGAGGAGAGAGGAGCCTGGCATGTTACAGTCCATGGGATCACAAAGAGACAGTCATGATTTAGCAACTGAATAACAACATACTGTGTAAATATTCAAGGGCTGAGTTGGCACCAGGAGTAAGGATTAATCATGGAAGGCTTCCTAAAGGAGGTGATCATGGGACAGATGGCCAAGAGGAAGAAGGAACCAGGGCCTAGATGGACGCTCTAAAGTGGGACAGGGACGCGCAGGCAGGTGATGAACAGGTCTGCCCAGTTCCTTCATGTGTCTGAACCCGGAAGACAGAAAGAGGTCATTAAAGGGGTGACCCGCAGAAATGAGCAGAAGAGCTCTGAAGCTCATTCCACACTGGATGGAAAGGTGATCAGGGACAGCACTGAAGGGTTCCTAACTTCTTATCTCCCCAAAGGCTTTTGGGCCTGGCCTTCCACTTGCCCTTTACCCCCTCACTTCCAACATCTTACATGTAGGATCTCTGCTGACTCACAAATCCTCATTGTCTACTCCTAGGGATCCGTAAACCACAAGGAGGCTGTTACCATCCCCAAGGGCTGCATCCTGGCATTTCGAGTGAGACAGCTGATGGTCAAAGGCAAAGATGAGTGGGGTGAGCATGTTTTCCCCTGCAGACAAGAGTTACCCACACACTCCTAAGGCATCCTGCTCCCCTCTTGTGGCAACACTGGGGAAGGAGTAAAGGGGTTGTATTGTATTGTGGTCCAACGTCCACAGACAGAACTGTAGGGGCTGCTCTGGGAGTGAGGAATCCTGGATTCTGAGCATCTCCTGAATGCTAGCTAGGCACCTTTGTTAGTAGGGAGAAGGGAGTACAGAGATGAACAAGCACAGCCTCTGCTCTCAAGAATTCTGGGGCCAGCAGTTTCCTGGTGGTCCAGCGGTTAACTCTCTGAACCTCCATTGCAGAGGCCTTGGGTTTGATCCCTGGACAGGGTACTCAGATCTGGCATGCCACGTGGCCAAAAAAATAGAAGTCTGGTTCTGATGGAGGAAACAGACACAGATACCAGTACTAGAATGCAAAGTAGAAAATAGTGATATCATACGGAAAGATTTACAGAGGAAGAAAAGATTACTTCCAGCCGTAGAGACAGATCGGGGATAATGTTGAGGTATTCAAAGACAGGTTCTTAGCCTTTAGCAGAGTTCATAGGCTTGAGGCCAGAGAAAGAAAGTTGGGGCAGCTGTTAAAAGTCCTTCTGCCCTCCCCGCTCTTGTTCCTTACAGATATCCCACACATCTACAATGATAACATGCACACCTTCCCTCCCGGAGGTAAGCAAAAATTGCTTCCTGGTTCCCCACGTGTTCCTCCCTACCCCTGACATTATCTGCTGACATCCTGCACCCTCTAACAGGGTATACCAGAAGCCCCCAAGGAGCCCCCTGGTTTTGTTTCCCAAGGCTCTAAAAATATCCATCTTCAGCTTTAGGAAAGGCAGAAAGAGGCATAGAAATGTGCCCAAGAGAGACCGAGAAACAGAAAGAGACCGGAAGGCACCATCAGAAGCAGCAATACTGGAGACAGTGTGTGTTCCCAAAATTGCAGAGGCGGATGAGCTCTGTTTTTATAATGATCACTGATAAAGCTGCCTTGACAACTGCTCTAGATAAAAAGGCACAAAGAGGTTTTATGCTGACATATGTGTGTTGTTTCTGTCTTCAGAAAAGCCAGAAGACGAGAAGTTCACCAGTGTTTCCTGTCATTTCACGGCAACTTTCTTGATAGGATTTTAAAACTCTAATGTTTTTCTTCCCTTCTCTCTGGGACTGAAAAGGAATATGGCAGAGCAGATCTCAGAAAGACTATTGTCTCTGAAACATGGCAGGGATTCCAATAGCTTAGGAAAAAGCAGTGGAAGGGGGAAAGTCTTTGGACAAGACTCCCAGGTGGTCAGATGCCTCCGACCTCTGTCCTCAAGGCCTTAGTAATAACAACCTGTCACATGCACGTCTGCGTCTCTGCTGCCCAGAGCCTGGGGTGGGAGCCACTGAGCCACAGTGATGCCAACTCAATCCAAGTGCCCCTTTTCACAATGCCTTAGCTTCTCTGCTGCCCCATTTCTGCCTCCCACAAATGGAACAAGAGTATCTTTAAGTCAGCTGGGACATCCCAGGAGACAGGATGTATTTCCTAACCTCCATTCATGTCCCACTCCCTGGGTATGGCTACTGTTTGGGAGGATTGCCTTCTAATTGGATTTTTTTTTTCCTTCAGTTATCCAGGCATCTGATGTTGGTAAGGAAATTTGTGTTTCTCCCTACATGTTGGCAGGAAGGCAGTGGAAGTAGCCTTGGGGTGAAGGGAGAGGAAGACAAGTGCTGAGTCCCTGGTGGTGGGGCTTGGAGCCACTTCCAGGAAGCCCACTCTTTCCAAAGCAGGCTGGATGTTCCTAGGATGCCAGGCCCCTAGAGGGGCAGGCCAAGGTTCGAGCTATCCCTAGCTGACCCATGTCCCTGGATTTAGACCCACTACTCTTGGGGCTTCCCAGGTGCTGCTAGTGCTAAAGAATCTGCTTGCCAGCGTAGGACACATAAGACACGCAAGTCCAATCCCTGGGTTGGGAAGATCCCCTGGAGGAGGGCATGGTAACCCACTCCGGTATTCTTGCCTGGAGAATCCATGGACAGAGGAGCCTGGTGGGCTACAGTCCATAGGGTCACGAAGAGTTGGACATGGCTGAAGCGACTTGGCATGCAGCATGCACACACTTCTGAGCAGTCCCCTCCCGGTCTTCACCCAGTCACCAAAATCACTTTGTCAACTGACTCTTAAGAAGGGAAAATAGACCTTCCTTCTCAACTCTTAGGGGGTGGTCCTAGAGAAAGGGAAGTCAGTTGTCTACTGATCTGGGACGGAGCCTAGAATCTCAGGGGGAATGAACGCCTGGTTTAGATGATACTGTGGGTCCTGGCCCACCCCTCGATTCCCCATCTCCCCACTCAACACCTTAAGTCAAGTCTAGGGAATAACTTTATAACTGTGTAACTTGGTCAAGCAAAAAAAGAAGCCAGGCTCTAGCTGAGAGCAGAGCTCAGGGGGAGCAGAGCCTGGGGGCCTGAGCAGGGCTGAGTGAAGGAGATCCGCCAGGAGCGCACATACTGAAGTGGTGAAGAGGATGCCACATCTGCTGTTGCCACAGGGGCGGTACACGAGGACTTCAGGACCCTAAAAGAAGAGGTTCAAAGGGAGACCCAGGAAGTGGAGAAACTGAGCCTGGAAGGGAAGAGCTCCCTGCTCAGCTCCCTCAGCAAACTCCTAGGGAAGAAAAAGGAGCTACAAGACCTGGAGCTGACGGTGAGGACCCAAGGGAATGGCAGGAGATGCAGGGAACATGGAGGTGGGGGAGCTGTTGGGGGATCCCACAGACCTGGCAGAAGATGGCCAGTGGCCAGAGGAGTCGGCAGTGGATGCCTTCTCCAAGGCTGGTCAAGTGCCCCCCTCCCAGGTTGCCAGGGTCGCCACTGTGCCCTGTGCCCCTTTGGAGATGGGCAAACAGTGCAGATTCCCAGGCTTCCCCCTGATCGACAGAGGTGGGCAGCAGGCCAGCAGAACCTTCTTTTGGAAGGGGGCTGGACCTTTCCTTTCCAGAGTCCAAGCCTCAGGGACCAAGGAACCCAAGAGTCTAATACTTTTCAGGACTTGATATCTTGAAAAAGAAACAAGGAAATGGAGAGAGTTAATACACCTCAAGGGACTGTCATGCGCCAGGCACTGGGAGCTCTACCCATGTTCTCCTAAGTCACCCAGCTTTCCCCACAGCTTGAAGAAGCTTTAGGCAAAGGACATGAAGAGACCCTGGAGGCACTCCCAAAGAATGTCCTGCTATCAAAGGGGGCTATGGACGCCATCCTCTATTTCCTTGGAGCCCTAGCAGGTAAGTGGGGAATGAGGTCTTCATTTATACACCTATTCAGTAGTAGGAATGAGTCACTAAATGAATTCTTGAATGAATGAATGAGTAAATAAATGCCAGGCAAATTATACTGCAGTTAAGTAGTTTATATTTCATTCTAAAAAATTGGTTTCATTCCTTAGGATTCACATGGTCGCCATACCCTAGTCTTGCTAACAGAGGTTGGGAAATAATCCTAGTTTTATCAGCCATATATTTAAAACTTCTGCATATCTCTAAGCTCATCACTTTAATTTCAATATCTGATAGCTTTAATCTGAGGATAACATCTTCTGATCTTACCCCTGAATTCTTTTTCCCTCTGCAAGAAACATTGTCCCACTTTGAAAAACACTCTGATCCTTCACATGTAAGCTGAGATGTTTGTTCCTTCAAGAAGGCTGCCCTAGGAGCTTCCCTGGTGGTGGCTAAGACCCCATGCTCCCAATTCAGGGGGTCCAGGTTTGATCCCTGGTCGGGGAACTAGATTCCACATGCCTCGACTAAGACCCAGCACAGACAGATTAATTAATTAATTTTAAAAAAAAGAAGACACCTGCCCTCAAACACCAAGACCAAAGTAGATCCTCAGCTATGGCTCCTGTCACAGCCTACATTGTAATTGCACGTTATTTTGTCTTCTCCACTAGAATGCGGAGAAATTCCTTGAGTGAGCATGATTTTTTCTGGGCCAACAAAGGTGCCTGGCCCAGAACAGGCATTCCACCGTGGGTGAACATATAAATCAGTGAATGCTGAAATTCTGGAAGTACACCCACTTGGAACTTGTAGTTCCCTTTGCACCAACACACATCTCTTCCTCTGCTTTTTTTCTCCAGAGCTAAGTGAAGCCCAACAGAAGCTGCTGGTAAAATCCATGGAGAAAAAGATCCTACCAGTGCAGCTAAAGCTGGTAAGAAAAAAATGGCAGCTGTTAGGGAGACTTTGGAAGGGAGTCAGCTATAACTGGCGGAAAGATACAATCTAACCTAATGACAGAACCCTCCTACAGGGCCTCTGTCTTATTCTAGGAGATCATGCCTGCTTCTCATTTCTCTCCATGTTTCTTCCTATTTGCTATTTCGCAACTAGAGGTAGAGGAGTGCATTTCTGGGCAACTATCTGCGTTTTTCAGTCTGGTCCTGGGAGAAGAGACAGAAAACTCTAGCTTGGTTTATTCCTAGCCAAGTGATGTGAGTCAATCTTAATGTCTCTGAGTCTCAATTCACTCCTCTGTAAAAGGGGCCTAAAAATAAATGTACTGCCCTTCCTACAAGGCTGTTAAAAAGCCCAGGCAGAGTTGTCATGTAATGTAACCTAAGGGGTTATAGTGAGAGAAAGTTAGCCCTCTTTGTGGATTTTGTGAGATGGGAGAAAGGAATAGAGGTTTCCAGTTCTTTCTTCTCATGCTACTTTGCTTCCTTCCAGGTGGAGAGCACAATGGAACAGAATTTCCTCCAGGATAAAGAGGGTGTATTCCCTCTGCGACCTGAGCTGCTTTCCTCCCTTGGGGAAGAGGAACTGACCCTCACAGAGGCCCTAGTGGGGCTGAGTGGCCTGGAAGTGCAGAGATCCGGCCCCCAGTACACATGGGACCCAGACACCCTCCCCCGCCTCTGTGCCCTGTACGCTGGCCTCTCCCTCCTGCAGCTACTGACCAAGGCCTCCTAACTTGCCTTTTCCACTCAACTCCTGCTTCCTTAATGCCTTCCCTACCTCACTGTACCCTGTGTGAACACCCAAGGGCATTTCAGAACCACCAGGCTAAGGATAATGGAAACTGTAGCTGATCACTCAATTCCCACTTGTCCAACTCTGTACATCCCCCATCCCTATTGCTCCACAGCCCATCCACAGATGCTTAAATTCTCTAATAGAGTAAACACTCAAAGTTGAAAAACTATGAACCATTTCAGCAAATCCCAAATTAATTAATTAATTTCCTATCCCAACCCCTCCCACTTATGATTCCCAAAATCAAACTTTACTGGAATTGATGAAAAAAACATTATTTTACTTTGAGTGAAACGTCTTTTGGTGTTTTTCCTTAAAGAATCTATCCTAAGGAAATTCTTAATTTGTGCCAGAAAAAAACAAAGACATTATCATACTCTATACAGATTATATGTACATGAATACTATTATGATGTCCTCAGACCAGCTAGAAAATGCTCAGAGAACTATGAAGGTGTAGAATTTGGACTCTAGACTCTAGAATCAGAAGATCATCAAAGCAATTTGTCTTCCAAGAGGAGATTTGAGATTCTCTGGACTTGGGTTGAGGGACTGGAAAAGGTGAATATCTAGAGATATGTGGTACAAACACAAGAGTAAGACAACTTCCAAGTTTATTGAATAGAAAATGCAGGGGAATTCCCTGGCTCTCCAGTTGTTAGGACTCTTAAGTTTCCAATGCCAGGGGGCCAGGTTTTATCCTCAGTCTTGGAACTAAGATACCACAATCCATGCAGCCAGAAATATATATATATATATTTATATATAATATATATATAAATATATATATTTATATATACATATATTCCCTGGCTCTCCAGTTGTTAGGACTCTTAAGTTTCCAATGCCAGGGGGCCAGGTTTTATCCTCAGTCTGGGAACTAAGATACCACAATCCATGCAGCCAAAAAAATATATATATATATATTTATATATTATATATATATATATTTTTTTTTAATGCAGATAAGTCAAAAATAAATGGTACCCCAAGAATACTGGGTGGCTTCCCAGGTGGTACTAGTGGTAAAGAATCCACCTGCTAATGCAGGAGATGCAAGAGACTTGGGTTTCATCCCTGGGTCAGGAAGATCCCCTGGAGTAGGAAATGGCATTCCACCCCAGTAGTCTTGCCTGGAAAATACCACAGGCAGAGGAGCCTGGTGGGGTACAGTCCATGGGGCCGCAAAGAGTCAGACAGGACGGAGCATACACAAGAATAAGACTGATCCAAAATTTTAAAAAAGAAAATATAATATTATCTTCTCATTCCACCTTTCCTTCTTCTGCCCTCAATTAGGGTGGTTGCAGGAGAAAGTGAGGTGGATAGAATTGGCATGTGGACGGGTTAACATACACATTCAGTCTCATAAAACTGCTAGGTTTATACCAGCCTCCTCTGCCTAAAGCTGGGTTTTAACATCTTTCACTGATCTCTTTTAACATAGTTTTATGGGTGGAATAATTTCTCCAAGGTTTTTGGCCCCAGGAGTCAGACTCTTCTTCTTAGCCACCCTTCTCCAGGCTGGTTCCCTCACTCACCAAGAATTCAAGACCAACTGCCAAAAACTTTGTGTTAAGCCATCCTCCCCCATGCTGGGGCGTCTCCAAGGCCTTGCTCAAGGACATACTAGGCAGTTATCTGCTAACTTGATTGTTTTTCCCTTGTGATGTAAACTTAATAATGAAGTGAGCTAACATTCTAACTATCCAGAAAGGTAACCTCATAAAGATGAACAGCAAAGCCCATCTGTATTCTTCCTTTGCCATTCTCATCTACCTACAGTTACAGATATGGTGTTATAAAGAACATGCTTTAGGGGCTTCCCTGGTGGTCCAATGGCTAGCACTCCAAGCTCCCAATGCTGGGGGCCCCGGTTTCAGCCCTGGTCAGGGAACTAGATCCAGCATGCTTCAACTAAGACTCAGCATGGCCAAATAAATAGATATTAAAAAAAAAAAAAAAGAAGAAGAAGAACACATTTTAATGAGTTTACTCCAATGATGATTCAAAAGTCCTGTTATCCAATCTCCCAGCCCTAGAGCGCAAGGGTACAGTTCGGGAAGAATTGATCATTTTTCACTAAAACTGGAGAACACAATTTTCCATTTAGGAAATCACTACTTAGTACAAGGAGCTAGCTCTTCACTCCAATAGTATAAAAGGAGGGATACAAAGAATATCCTCTCTTTGTAAAAATATAAAGGAGAATATGGTCAAAACATTCTCTGCCCTCTAGGACCTTACAGCAGGGCTAGGTTGCCTTGCAGGGTCTGACCTGGTCTAAACGCAAAGCTTCCATTTACAGAAGAGATAAAAGTTCCAAGATAGGAGAGGAGTTTTTTGCTTTTTGTGTCTTAGGAAGTTGGAATCTGTATACTCCTGCAGAATCACCGGAGGAGTCCTTTGAAAGAGTGGACGGGGTTTCAGATCCAGTTTCTTTTCCCTAGGGGACTCAGGTGCTCCTTAAGCGCACTAGTATTCTGTTCCCCATTTCACTACAGTGTCTGTCTGGATGCACATCATCTCCCCAAAGGACCCCTGAAGCCTCTCTGTTTCCTCCAGCCTCACAATACACCACAGCCCAGAGCAGAGCTTCCAGCATGCCACATTCTGAAGCTGATTTTTTTTACCACCCCGCCCCCTAAATATGCTATCCCTGGGTCTCATAGAGACCAGAATCCTAAATTTTATTACATTGAAGTAATTACACCCAAATACACTCTCCCCGAAAAAAAGTCTGAGATGAAATGCAGTACTTGGATGCAATCTCAAAAATGACAGAATGATCTCTGTTCATTTCCAAGGCAGACCATTCAATATCACAGTAATCCAAGTCTATGCCCTGACCAGTAATGCTGAAGAAGCTGAAGTTGAACAGTTCTATGAAGACCTACAAGACCTTCTAGAACTAACACCCAAAAAGATGTCCTTTCCATTATAGGGGAATGGAATGCAAAAGTAGGAAGTCAAGAAATACCTGGAGTAACAGGCAAATTTGGCCTTGGAGTACAGAATGAAGCAGGGCAAAGGCTAACAGAGTTTTGCCAAGAGAACAAACTGGTCATAGCAAACACCCTCTTCCAACAACACAAGAGAAGACTCTACACATGGACGTCATCAGATGGTCAATACCAAAATCAGATTGATTATATTCTTTGCAGCCAAAGATGGAGAAGCTCTATACAGTCAGCAAAAACAAGACTGGGAGCTGACTGTGGCTCAGATCATGAACTCCTTATTGCCAAATTCAGACTTAAATTTTAAAAAGTAGGGAAAACCACTAGACCACTCAGGTATGACCTAAATCAAATCCCTTAAAATTATACAGTAGAAGTGAGAAATAGATTCAAGGGATTAGATCTGATAGGCAGAGTGCCTAAAGAACTATGGATGGATGTTCATGACATTGTACAGGAGGCAGTGACCAAGGCCATCCCCAAGAAAAAGAAATGCAGAAAGGCAAAATGGTTGTCTGAGGAGACCTTACAAATAGCTGTGAAAAGAAGAGGAGCAAAAGGCAAAGGAGAAAAGGAAAGATATACCCATTTGAATGCAGAGTTCCAAAAAATAACAAGGAGAGATAAGAAAGCCTTCCTCAGTGATCAATGCAAAGAAATAGAGGAAAACAATAGAATGGGAAAGACTAGACTTCTCTTCAAGAAAATTAGAGATACCAAGGGAACACTTCATGCAAAGATGTGCACATTAAAGGACAGAAATGGTATGGACCTAACAGAAGCAGAAGATATTAAGAAGTGGCAAGAATACACAGAAGAACTATACAAAAGAGATCTTCACGACCCAGATAATCACGATGGTGTGATCACTCACCACTCTTGTCGAGCCAGACATCCTGGAATGTGAAGTCAAGTGGGGCTTAGGAAGCATCACTACAAACAAAGCTAGTGGAGGTGATGGAATTCCAGTTGAGCTAGTTCAAATCCTAAAAGATGATGCTGTGAAAGTGCTGCATTCAATATGCCGGAAAAATTGGAAAACTCACCAGTGGCCACAGGACTGGAAAAGGTCAGTTTCTATTCTAATCCCAAAGAAAAGCAATGCCAAAGAATGCTCAAACTACCACACAATTGCACTCATCTCACACGCTAACAAAGTAATGCTCAAAATTCTCCAAGCCAGGCTTCAACAGTAGGTGTACCTTGAATTTCCAGATGGTCAAGCTGGATTTAGAAAAGGTAGAGGAACCAGAGATCAAATTGCCAACATCCGTTGGATCATCAAAAAATCAAGAGAGGTCCAGAAAAACATCTTCCTCTGTTTTATTGACTACACCAAAGCCTTTGACTGTGTGGATCACAACAAACTGTGGAAAATTCTTAAAGAGATGGGAATACCAGACCATGTGACCTGCCTCCTGAGAAACCTATATGCAGGTCAAGACGCAACAGTTAAAACTGGACATGGAACAACAGACTGGTTCTAAATCGGGAAAGGAGTATGTCAAGGCTGTATATTGTCACCCTGCTTATTTAATTTATATGCAGAGTATACCATGAGAAACGCTGGGCTGGAGGAAGCACAAGCTGGAATCAAGATTGCCGGGAGAAATATCAATAACCTCAGATATGCAGATGACACCACCCTTATGGCAGAAAATGAAGAAGAACTAAAGAGCCTCTTGATAAAAGTGAAAGAGGAGAGTGAAAAAGTTGGCTTAAAACTAAACATTCAGAAAACTAAGATCATGGCATCTGGTCCCATCACTTAATGGCAAATAGATGGGGAATCAATGGAAACAATGAGAGACTTTATTTTGGGGGGCTCCAAAATCACTGCAGATGGTGACTGCAGCCATGAAATTAAAAGACGCTTGCTCCTTGGAAGAAAAGTTATGACCAACCTGGACAGCATATTAAAAATCAGAGACATTACTTTGCCAGCAAAGGTCTGTCTAGTCAAAGCTATGGTTTTTCCAGTAGTCATGTATGAATGTGGGAGTTGGACTATAAAGAAAGCTGAGAGCGGAAGAATTGATGCTTTTGAACTGTGGTGTTGGAGAAGACTCTTGAGAGTCCCTTGGACTGCAAGGAGATCCAACCAGTCCATCCTAAAGCAAATCAGTCCTGTATATTCATTGGAAACTCCAATGCTTTGGCCCCTGATGTGACGAAGCGACTCATTTGAAAAGACCCTAATGTTGGGAAAGATTGAAGCGGGAGAAGGGGACGCGACAGAGGATGAGATGGTTGGATGACATCACCAACTCAATGGACATGAGTTTGAGTAAATTCCGGGAGTTGGTGATGGACAGGGAGGCCTGGTGTGCTGTAGTCCATGCTGTCGCAAGGAGTCGGAAACGACTGAGCGACTGAACTGATAGACACTCTCCCCATCCGCATTCCTCCGCTGCGGATTTTATGCTTTATTTTCAGCCCTAGCTAAACACAGATGCACTTGCCTTGTGGCTCAGCTGGTAAAGAATCCGCCTGCAATGCGGGAGACATGGGTTCGATCCCTGGGTTGGGAAGATCCTCTGGAGAAGGGGAAGGCTACCAATCCAGTGACTTTCACTTTTATTTTTCAAACTCGGACAAAGTCTGAATCCCATAGGGTTTTCTGTCGTCTCCAGTTCGGTTTTATTTCAAATCCAACAGAGCTGATACTTTCCAATTGTGGTCCTGGAGGAGACTCTTGAGAGTCCCTTGTACAGCAAGGAAATCAAACCAGTCAATTCTAAAGGAAATCAACCCTGAATATTCATTGGAAGGGCTGATGCTGAAGCTGAAGCGCCAATACTTTGGCCACCTGATGCCAGGAGCCGAATAACACGAAAAGACCCTGATGCTGGGAAAGACTGAGGGCACGATAAGGAAGCGACAGAGGATAAGATGTTTGGGTGTCATCACCGACTCAATGAACATTTGTTGTTGCTCAGTTGCTCAGTCGTGTCCGAGTCTTTTTTCGACCCCATGGATAGCAGTACGCCAGGCAAACTCCAGTAGACAGCGATTAACAGGGAAGCCTGGCTTGCTGCAGTTCATGCGGTCGCAAAGAATCGGACACGACCGAGCGACTGAACAACAGCCTAGCTCCACAACCCTCCTCAGATTATTTTCTTCTCTCGTGCCCGATTAACCGGGCTACGGTTGAGGACCAGCCTCGTGGATCTCGAAAGTGAATCCTGCCGGGGGCAAACTGAGCGAGTTTAAGCATGAAACCCGCCCAGCAACTGATGGCGTCAAAACGCCCTGCATTCCGGTAGGTCCTACTCACTCCTCGCGGGGTGGGGTGCTCCGCAGTAACCCAGTTGGAGCCTGAGGTGACCGCTTGTGGACCTCTCGTGGACATTCACGGAAGTGCACTCGAGAGAAGCAAGCAAGAAAATCAACACAGTGGAGCACGCCAAAACAAGCCTTACAGACGCAAAGAAGCTCCTCCCCGCTCCTTCCGTGGAGATCCGCCTCCATCATGCGTCTCGGTGGTTGACTTTTTCCCCCTTTGATGACTCGGCCATCGACCAGTCCGGCCTGTAGTTTCCCAGAAGGCCCAGCGCCGGGAAGGGGTTTGCAGCTGCTCCGTCATCGTGCGGCCCGACGCGAGCCCGCGCTCGTGTGCAGGCCCGGCTCGGTTCCTGGTCTCCGGTGCGAGGGTTTACGCGAGGCCCCGGCCTCGGTCCCCGGACTAGGCCGCGACCCCGGGCGCCATGAAGCAGGAGGGCTCGGCGCGGCGCCGCGGCGCGGACAAGGCGAAGCCGCCGCCCGGCGGAGGGGAACAAGAACCACCGCCGCCCCCGGCCCCCCAGGATGTGGAGATGAAAGAGGAGGCGGCGGCAGGTGGCGGATCAACCGGGGAGACCGCTGGCAAGACGGCGGCTGCGGCGGCTGAGCACTCCCAGCGAGAGCTGGACACCGTCACCTTGGAGGGTACGAGAGCTTGGGCCGGGGACGTGCCCTGATCACGGGTGACAGCACCCGATGATGTAGCCTCTCCTTGGGACCCCAGCGTAGCCTCCACCACCGTGACTTGGGGGTTCCTTGGGATCACCCCCAGTGCCTGCTCCCGCTACCCTGACACTCCCGACCGTGGCCCGGATAACTGAACAGTTTCTCTAGACTCTGGCCTTCTCCCTTCTCACACACCCTCCCTCCACGGGGAATTGCATCTAGAACTAGGTCTCACCGGGCCCGTAGACTCCCTCTTCTAAGTTCTCTCCTCTTACCTTATTATTCCACTTATATCTCATCAGACTGATTCTAGTGACCCCAATGCATGACTGATTTCTACAAAAACCAGTGTCTGTATTTATCTTTGAAGGGGGATAAGGATAACACAGAATACTGACCCCTGTGTTTTAAGAATGATTGCTGTTGTCTTAACTACCTTTAGAAAACTCCGCTAAGAGAGCCCTTTCTGCTTAGTATCTTGCTTCCTCGTTGCTCTAATTGAACTGCCCAAACGATCCTATCTTGTTTTTCTCTCCCTTCAAACCCTTACTCCTGCTCTGTTTCTAAAGAGTTTAAACACATGATACACTTTCAACTTTTTAGTTGTCATTTGTTAAGTTCCTGATACTCACCTCCCATCTAAACTATATACCAATTCCCCCATTTCTCTTCTCCTTGGTGCCTGTTCTCAGTTTCCACCTCCTCTTGTTTCTCCAAGTTTATATTTCACTTTTCCAACTTAGAGCATCCTATCCATATTTGGAGTGGGTAGAGTGAAGACTCCCCACTGTGACCCTGGTGCTATTGCCCACTTCTGGGTCAAGTAGGAGAGGACTATTTATTGGATTTTCTCTCTGCTTAACTGCATGAGATACTAGCTCAAAAACATTGAAATAAGCAAAGTTATGCTCCTAGGTGGTGGTTTGAGGATGTGATAGTGTTGACTGCATCAGCTCCTATTCTAATACAAAGGAATATGAATACAAGGGAAACTGAGAAGCTACCAATTGATGGTGCTTCCTTATTTCTGGACATTTGTTTCCATTTTCCTCCATTATAAATAGCTTTGCAGCCATCATCTCTGCCCACGTATTTGATCTATTTCTATAATTACTTATTCAGTATAGATCCCTGAGTTGAGAGGGTAAATATTGTTAAGGTCTTTGTTAGATATGTCCAGGAAAACTGTACTGATTTACATTATGCAAACAGAAATGTCCTGGTCACCCCTGTACTCTGTATGTTATCATTTTTCAAATACTGTTAGAATGGTTATTGAAAAATGTTTTCATTTGTGGTTATTTGAATACTAATGAAACCTTTTTCGTGTCTATTTGTCATTCCTCTTTCATATTAACCATTCATACTGATTTGTATTTATTTTAATCCTTTATACAAGCTCTTTATTGAATATGCATCTCTGGCCACATTTGTTGCAGATATTTTTCTTTTGCTACAGTTATTAGAAGGATTTTGTTTATTTGTTTGCTTTTTCTTTTTTTTTTTCTATTTTTAAAAATTTTATTGGCATATAGTTGACTTACAGTGTTGCATTAGATTCAGGTGTACAGCAAAGTGATTATTCACACACATGTATTCCTTCTTTTTTAGATTCTTTCTCATGTAGGTTATCACAGGATTCTGAGCACAGTTCCCTGTGCTGTATACAGTAGTTCCTTGTCGGATATCTGTGTTATATACGCGTTAGTCACTCAGTCGTGTCCGACTGTCTGTGACCCCATGGACTGCAGCCCACCAGGCTCCTCTGTCCATGGAATTCTCCAGGCAAGAATACTGGAGTGGGTTGCCATTTCCTTCCCCATATTTGTTTGCTTTTTCTATGAAGTTCTTTAAGTCTTTTGTGTGTGTATGTGCGTGATTTCTCCCATTGTTTGCATTTGGAAAGTATTTTCCTATTTGAAGATCTGCTAAATTCCCACGTGTTTTTGTTTTTCATTGTTTTGTTTTGTTTTTTTCCTTTTTATGTCACCCTCTACTTCTTCTCCAACCCAGCTTTATTTTTCTGTGTCTCTTGGTTATGTCTTAAAATCAGCATATGGCATCCATAAGTATTGCTCAATCCTGTTAGAATAAAAGAGGGGACTGGCCACATCCTGACATTTGTAAGCAGCTTCCTAAGACTGCTTGGCTGGAGTGGCGGAGGGGAAGGAGGAGTTGCAATTCACGTTTTTCCTCCCCTGGTCCTCCTCAGACATCAAGGAGCACGTGAAACAGCTGGAGAAGGCAGTGTCGGGCAAGGAGCCTCGGTTTGTGCTGCGGGCCCTACGGATGCTGCCTTCCACATCCCGCCGCCTCAACCACTACGTTCTGTACAAGGCCGTGCACGGCTTCTTCACTTCCAACAATGCCACTCGAGACTTCTTGCTACCCTTCCTGGAAGAGGTGAGTGGAGTCAGGCCAGCGCAGGAGTGTGGGCTTGGCTTGAGACACACAGGGACACACATTCCACCCTGGGTAGCTGTGTGCCATCCTGGAGACCTGTCTTATTACCTGCCACAGCAGAGACACGAAGCAAAGC
This sequence comes from Bubalus bubalis, assembly GCF_019923935.1. NCBI lineage: Eukaryota > Metazoa > Chordata > Mammalia > Artiodactyla > Bovidae > Bubalus > Bubalus bubalis. The sequence goes on along the minus strand of NC_059159.1, from coordinate 22,761,881 downwards.
AGCCCCCTCATTTGCCCTCTAACAGGGGGACCATCCTTCTGCCCAGTAGGGTCAGTATTCTGAGTCAGGAAAAGGATCTGAGAATCAGGACCCTTCCAACTACATTCATTTCCCACCACTCCCAACACAGGGCCTAGGAGAAGGTTCTACCATCTCTTTGCCTCTGAAGCTTCACCATGGAGGATGTAGAGAACAGTGGTTAAGGGACTTCCCCGGTGGCCCAGTGGTTAAGACTCCTGCTTCCACAGCAGGGGTTGTAGTTGGATCCTTGGACAGGGGACTAAGATTCCACATGCCCTGCAGTGTGGCCCCGCCCAAAAGAGAACAGTGGTTAAGAGCCCAGGTTTGGGAGAAGGTTGAGTTTTTAACCCCAGCTTTACCATTTGATGTTGGGCCTAACTTCCCTGTGCTCTAGGGGGATTCTAGGTTTCACTGCTGTGGCCTGGGTTTAATGCCTGGTCGGGGAATTGAGTTACACAAACTGTGTGGCTTGGCCAAAAAAGAATAATGAGACAAAAAAAATTTTTTTGGTGGTAATAAAGAAATTTGGGGGGAAATTGACATATATATAGTATTTATTTTCAGATCTAGTCACTAAAACTGGAATAATGTGTAACATCAAAAAACAATCGTGGTGGGGGACTTGATTTGATGTATGTGATGAACAGCTCTGGGGGCACGTTGTAGGGCAGTTGCTGAGGAAGACGGGGAAGCTCTTAGAACAGTGTGCGGCAGAGTGCATGTCGATGACGTTAGTTTGCTGGTGGTAGTTGTCTCCATGCCAGGAGAAACCTCTCCTTTTCCTTTCTGACTGTAAAACTTCTCTTATCATCCATGGTACAGTTCAAGTCCTGCCCCTTCTTAAACTTCATTGGCCCTTCAGCTACCTTCATCTCCCCAAAATTCTGTATGCTTACAATCTGTTTCATAGATGAAAAACTCAGGGAATCCCCTGAGGTGGACAGTAAGACTTTACTGTCTGGGAAAGGGGAAAAGCACCCTCCCCCAGCCCTGCCTGGAATATTTTTTAACCTGTACATCTCTGAAGTTCCCCCACCACGATTGTTTTTTGATCTGTTACACATTATTCCAGTTTTAGTGACTAGATCTGAAAATAAATACTATATATATGTCAATTTCCCCCCAAATTTCTTTATTACCACCAAAAAAAATTTTTTTTGTCTCATTATTCTTTTTTGGCCAAGCCACACAGCTTGCATAACTCAATTCCCCGACCAGGCAGTAAACCCAGGCCACAGCAGTGAAACCGAGACTCCCAGCCACTAGACCACCACGGCACTCCCTTCTCATTATTCGTGATCTCATCTCTAGAACTATATCACTTTATTAAACAGAATTTGCAGTGGTTCCAGGTATGGTGGTTTAATCTCTAGTTATATTGTAGGCCCTCTGAGGGGTCCTTACATCGTCCTTTCTGTCCCCGTTCTATTCTATAAGGATGCTATACTTCTGCAACCCTTTTCTGTATTGATTTTATCGCCAGCCTTTTTGACTCCCTTCAGTATTTTTGTATCCCCAGCACCCAGAAAAATCTTGGCACACAGTGGGCACTTAGTAAATCTCTTGAAATAATAGTGAGTGCCTAAGAAATTCCTGGTTGATTGATCTGACTGAGCTCTTCCACAATAACTCATGTCCTCTCCTAGCCCATGGACACAGAAGCCGATTTACAGTTCCGTCCCCGAACAGGAAAAGCTGCGTCGGCTCCCCTCCTGCCTGAAGTGGAAGCCTACCTCCAGCTTCTCATGGTCATATTCCTGATGAACAGCAAGCGCTACAAAGAGGTATCCAAGACCAGAGCGTGTGACTCACGCGCCCCAGGCAGTGCGTGGGGTCAGTGGGGGAGATGGCCTCTTGTGAAGAAATAGATCATCATTGGTCATTCACTGCCCCCCAGACTCTTCCCCAACGTGAGAATGCGCCCAGCCCCACATCCGAGGAAGACCCCTCAACTCCTGCTCGGGCCCTAGGAAAGGCCTGCCATGGTCACTCTGTACCTCTCTGTGGCACAGTCCCCAGCTAGTGGATGCTTTGGAAAGAGTAGATTTGGAGGCAGAAAGACCTGGCTTCAAATCCCATTTGTACCTTAGGCAAATTGATTTCTCCCAGCTATGTGTAAGATAAGACGAACTGCCATTCTCACAAGTTTATCATTAGTATTAAAAAAATAATACATTTAAAAAATACTTGGCACAGTGACCCGCACAAAGTCAGCATTCCCAACATGTTAATAAATGGTAGCTCTCACTGTGGATCTGAAAGGCTCCATTGTGGATACGACTCTTCCAACACAGCCTCCAGCTGGGGCAGCTGCCCTGGCAGGCTCAGCTTCTCTCCCAGGGGCACACCCAGGAGGTGACAGGTCTTAGGCCTCAGTCTGCTGTTTTATTTTTTCCTCGCTTTGCCACTGGTTGGTTTTTGTTTAATTGGTTGCTCTTTAGCTATAATTCACCCACTTGATTGGGTTTTTTTGTATATTCACAAGGTTGTACAACTGCCCTCCTGTCTAATTCCAGACAAGCTTAATCACTACCCCACCAACCCTCACCGCCCCCCACAAAGAAAAACACCATACCTGTTAGTAATCACACCTTGTTCTCCCCTCCCCCCAGCCCAGTAATCTGTTATTACTTTGTGTCCCATGGATACTATGTGCCTTTTGTGTCTGACTTCTTTCCGTAGCTTAGTGTTTTCTAGGTTTATCCACGGTGTAGCGTGTATCTGTACTCTATTCGTTTTTATGGAGGAGTAATATTTCATCATATGGATATACCACATTTTGTTTAACCATTGATTAGATGATAAGCACTTGGGCCAGTTCCCCTTACTGGTTATTGTGAAAAATGCTGATACAAACATTGGTGTGCAAGCTTTCGTGTGAACATGTTTCCAGTTCTCTTGGACCTCTGCCTAGGAGGGGACTTGCTGGCTCACGTGGTATCTCCATGTTTAAATTTTGAAGCACTGCCGCTTGACTCTCTTTTGGCTGCCTCCCCAGGCACAGAAGATTTCTGATGATCTGATGCAGAAGATCAGCACTCAGAACCGCCGGGCCTTGGACCTTGTGGCTGCCAAGTGTTACTATTATCACGCCCGGGTCTATGAGTTCCTGGATAAGCTGGATGTGGTGCGCAGGTACCAGTGGCCAAGGGTCTCGCTTGCGGCCCTTGGGGTCAGCAGCACGGTCAGAGCTGTGGACTTGCAGAGGGCTGAGGCCTGGGGGATGTCAAGGGCCCAGCAGGAAGTAGGGGTGACGGTTAACACGCCCTGAGCTGGGGGAGGGCTCTAGAGGCCGAGACAGAGATGACCACTGGCCCGCTAAGTCCTGTCCCCTGGGCTCCTCCTCTCACCGCACGTCAGGGAGGACTGTTCAGCGGGTCCGAGGTACGAGGGCGGCGTGGCCGAGGCCCTTTGTTTTGCACCTGAAACTACCACAGCATTGTTAATTGGCTGTGCTCCAATATTAAATAAATAAAAGATTGTTTTTAAAAAGTACAAGGACAGGCTAGAAAGCCTTTCACTCCTCTGCCTGGAACCCGTGGTGGCTCCCCATTCCCCTTGGGGAAAAGCCAGAGCCCTCCTGATGAAAGCTTTTGAGGCCTCCTAGGGTCTGGGCCCCCGCTCCCCGACGCCTCGCTCTTCCACGGGCGCACACCTCCCTTGGCCGAGAGTGCCCTCCTCCCTGCGTCCTTCAAGCCTGTGCTTAACTGTAGCCTTCTCAGTGAGTCCTGCCCTGACCGGGCTGTTGAAAGCCACAACTCCCTCCTGTCCTGCTCGCCCCTGTCGCACTTACCCTGATTTCTGCGTCACCCCCCACCCCCACCCTTTGTCATCCTCACGGTACACTTATTCATCATGAGAGTTGTCTGTCTCCCCCTTCTGAGTGCAGGTTCTCTAAGCAGAGCTCCATCCTCTGTGCACCCAGACTGGTGCTCTACTAGTTGACTATTCAGAGTTGTTATTTGAGGCCTTGACCTCATTTCTCTCCTTGCAGCTTCTTGCACGCTCGGCTCCGGACCGCCACCCTGCGGCACGACACGGACGGGCAGGCCACGCTGCTGAACCTCCTGCTGCGGAACTACCTGCACTACAGCCTGTACGACCAGGCCGAGAAGCTGGTGTCCAAGTCCGTGTTCCCCGAGCAGGCCAACAACAACGAGTGGGCAAGGTACCTCTACTACACAGGTGAGCAGGGCCCGCGCCAGCCGGGAGGTGTCTCAGGCTCACTCGGCACAAATTTGCTAAGAATGTGGTGCCCGTGGTGCCTAAGAGGCGCTCTGGTTTGTGGGGGACCAAGGTTTGGATAATGCTCTTCTTGTCTTGATCAGCTCTCCTCTTCTCACACCCAGGGCGCATCAAAGCCATCCAGCTGGAATACTCAGAGGCCCGAAGAACAATGACCAACGCCCTTCGGAAGGCCCCTCAGCACACAGCTGTCGGCTTCAAACAGACGGTGAGCAGCAGCTCTCTCTCCCCTTTGACCCCCTTACTCATCTGATACCATGTTAGTGCCGTTTCCCCATCTGAGGAGCCAGGAAGGCATCCTTACTTTGTCTTCGCACCCTAAAGGTGGCATCGCGTGTCTGTTTCCACATAACGTTGTTCAGGGCACCGTAGGCAGACACTGCCTGCACCTCTGGCAGTATATATCCCCAGTCTTCTCCCTGGTAGGTAGGTTTAAAATATTCCTGACTCCGCAGAAGATCCTATAGTTTTTTAATGCAAGGGTCTTGTTTGTGTTGATAAGCTCTGGACTCCTTATCTAGTCCCCCAGGTGCCCCTTTGGGAGCAGTGGTGTCTGGCCAGGGAACCCAGGGCCCTCCTTAAGGTGGCCGGCTCAGGTGGAGGTCAACCTTGGCCATGTCAGAGCTGTCAGTCCCCAGGTATATTTCTTGAGTGCTGACCTTGATACCGGGCACTGTGAGGGATAGAAAAGAAGGATTAGAAATGGTATTTGCACTCAGAGAGATGGATGCAGAACACCTGAAGCAGAATGGCTTGAAGGCTGTGTAAAATCACAGAGCCGAGCAGCCAGAATTAGGACCCAGCTTTCCCGGCCACAGATGACTGCTCCCACACACAGATACCTCCTAGCCCTTGAAAGAGAGCAGGATGAGCATGTACACCGACGAGCTCAGTGTGGTAGGAGCTCTGGTGTGTTTCATTTCAGCAGTTCAGAGAAAGGCGAATTCAGTTGTGGTAAAATAAAGAAATCTTTAAACAGTTATATTTGATCTGGTTTTTGAAAGATGGGTTGAATTTTCATAGAAAGGGGTGGTTTTTCAGACACATAAGGTATATTGCAGAATGTGAGATTGCTTACAATGTAGGACACACACTAAACCTTCTAAAAATCAGTAAAAATGCACGTAATTGACATATAGGCTGTGTTGCACACCAGGGAGAGGTGTCACGGGGTAAAGCAGTGTTTTCAAACCAGATTTAGCTGTGGATGGATAAGGTTTCAGAGTTTTCTGTGGTAGACCCAGGTTGCAAGAAGGAGCAGAGGGAGCTGGAGTGAGGTCTTGCCCATGGACTGTTCGTGAAGGGGCCAGGAAAGAGGTGGAAGGGCTGCTCGAGAGGTGAAGAAGCAGAGGTAGGGGAACTTCCCACCCAGAGAGGCTGAAGCAGAGAGGTGACGAGCCAAGGCCTGGGGAGAGGTAGGCGGGATGGGCTAGAGAGCCCCAGTGGAGAGCCGGCTTTAAGTAAAAACGGGGAGCGTGAGAATGGTTTGAGACAGACCTGGACTTTAACGTGGCATCTAAAGCAGAGCAGGCTGAAGGTGTACTGTCCATAACTGTTCCACGTTCTCGTCTTGGGGGATCTCATTTGCTTTCACAGCTTAGCTCTCACCTCCACAATGCGTCACCAAAGTCCATTAATCTGTCTTAATCTGCCTGGTTGCTGTAGCAAGACTGGCTGGCTTAAGCAGCAGAAATTTATTTTGTTCTATTTCTGGAGGTGAGAAGTCCAAATTCAGGATGTTAGTGTGGCTGAGTTGTTCTGGGGGCTTCTCTTTTGCTTGGAGTTGTCCATCTTCTGCTGTCTCCAAATGGTCTTCCTTCTATGCATATCTGTATCTCTAATCCTTCTTGTAAGGACCCCAATCATAACTGGATAAGGGCCCACTCACATGACTTCATATTCCCTTCATAATTCTCTTTAAAGATTCTAGCTCCAAATCCAGTCACATTCTGGGGTAGTCAGGGGTTAGGGCTTCACCATAAAAATCTGGGGTTCACAGTTCAGCTCATAATACAAGTTTTGAGCCCTCTCACGAACCCAGACCTGCAAATTCCACTTCTCAACAAACATCTCCATTAAGATACTTGCTGGCTCCTCACGCTTACCTTGTCCAGACCCGCTTGTGTGCCCTTTACAGTCCTTCTTGCTCTCCTGATCTGCATAGAAGCCTTGGGTCATCTTGGACTTGTCCCCACCTTCCCCATCACTGAGTCGCCTGTTGACTTCCCTGACGGCTTTGGTAGTCATCTCCTCTCTGATGTTGCCCGTGCCCTTGTTCGAGCCACCAACACTGCTGGTCACCATCCTCCCCTCCGCCAGCCCAGCTTCCCCTGCCTGACTCGGTGGAGGTCCTGGCCAGTCTGCCTGGTCCAGGAAGCTCACATTTTTCCCATTTCTTACCCAGTAAAGTACTGTGGGTCTTGTGGATCAGGTAGTTCAGGTAGTATTACTGTTATTACACCCGTTCTAGGGAGGAGGAATCCAGAGACTCGACATTTCTAGCTGGCAAGTAAAGACTAGCATTCTGTCTCCGAGCTCAGAACTCAGCCTGGCACTCAGAACTGGGTGTCCCGAGACATGCCCCAGGCATCTCACCTGACAGCCCTCCCACTCCCTCAAGTACACTGGCCTCTTCTCCAACCTGTCCCCTTAGCTGAGGCATTCTCCCTCCTTTTTCTGCTTCATCAGAATCCTCAAGGCTTGGGACTTCCCTCATGATCCAGTGGTTAAGACTCCGTGCTCCCAGTGCAGGGGGCACCGGTTCTGTCCCTGGTCAGGGAATTCAGATCCTGCATGCTGTAAGGTGTGGCCAAAAAAGTACCAGTCTGCCATTGCTTAAAAGAATCCTCAGAGCTCATGCTAATTTCTGCCATCACCATGGCTTTCCCCTCACTCATGGAGTACGCAGAGGGACAGGGCAGTGGTGAGCGAGGGGACCACCCCGGAAGGCAGGACCCTCCTTGCCCAGGTGTGGGCACCATCACCCACCCCATTTTTAACCGCTGGCCTCCTTTGTGACACTTGCTTGCCCACGGTTTAGCTCTCTGTGCTCCTGTCCCTCCTGCTTGTGGGGGAAGTTGTCCCCTCCTCCCAGTCTCCCTTGCAGGGTGCTGCATCAGGAGGAGGGGCCCGGTTTCCCAGGCAACCCTGTCCTTCATACCCAGCTCATTCACCAAGGCTCTGCAGGCCCTTTGCTGGGCTTCTTCCTCTACCCATGTGACTAGTTTACATATGGTTCACCTCCGTAACCAGCATCTTAGGCTGACTTGCATCCCATCCCCGAGGCCTCTGGGCCCTGCTTCCTCACTGGTTCTGAGCCATAGAACCTGCCCATCCAGCCTGTAATTTGGAGCTTTGCCATTTTGGAGCTTTGTGCACTGACTGGCCAAGTGAAATGAAGCTGAGGCCCGGTGTAGTCAAAGGGTCAGACCCCAAGGCAGAGCTTTGGTTCCACATGCAGCACAGCTTGAGGGTTTTTTCCCCTCCATGGGCCCAGTCCAGTGCCGCTGTCCTTCTTGTCCAGTGTGTCTGGCTGAGTTGAAGCCCCCTTGGTTCTCTCCTCCCACCCTGTGGGGCTCCCTGCCCACTGCCTTCCAGGTGCACAAGCTTCTGATTGTGGTGGAGTTGCTGCTGGGGGAGATCCCAGACCGGCTGCAGTTCCGTCAACCATCCCTCAAGCGCTCACTCATGCCCTACTTCCTTCTGACCCAGGGTAAGGCCGGTCCCCTCCCAGGGTGTGCCGCCCCCTGGCACTGTGTCCCCTCTGGTGTATGTGCCACGGGCAGCATCTGACCCACTCCTCTCCCCACCGCAGCTGTCAGGACAGGAAACCTAGCCAAGTTCAACCAGGTCCTGGATCAGTTTGGGGAGAAGTTCCAAGCAGATGGGACCTACACCCTCATCATCCGACTGCGGCACAACGTCATCAAGACAGGTGTGGGTTGGGCTTCAGAATCTACCTTCCAGGGTAGGGGACGCGGGTTCAGTTCCTGGTCAGGGAACAAAGGTCCCACGTGCTGCGGGGCAGCTAAGCCCACACGCCACAGTGAGAAGCCCTTGTGCTGTAACGAAGACCCAGTGCAGCCAAACTAGAAAAAAGAAAAGGTAACCTGATCACTTAAAAAAAAAAGACGAGTGTGGATCAGGGTCTGAGGGAGCCCTGGAAGCAGGACTAGGACTTGGCTTCTTTGGGGCTGGGACAGCGCTGTGGCTGCCTGGGCGGGTGAAGGGTCTGTGCCCAGCCTCTCCTCCCCACGGCCCTCCTCCCAGGTGTGCGCATGATCAGCCTCTCCTATTCCCGCATCTCCTTGGCGGACATCGCCCAGAAGCTGCAGCTTGATAGCCCAGAGGATGCAGAGTTCATTGTTGCCAAGGTGGGCCTGGTTTGGGGGCCACAGATGCGGTGTTTTGGGCGCGGGGCAGGAGGGGGTTGACAGCTAAAGCGGTGGCATGCCCAGCTTACAGTGAAGCCAGGAAGCCAGTGAAGCCAGAGGGAGTGTCTGTGTGTGCACGAATGGATGTAGGAGAGATCAGGGAGGACAAAGAGATGAGACGGGATGTTCTCAGACTTAGAAGATGGACTTTGTGGTGACTTCTCCTCCCTTTGGGGCCTGCAGGCCATTCGAGATGGCGTCATTGAGGCCAGCATCAACCACGAGAAGGGCTACGTCCAGTCCAAGGAGATGATTGACATCTATTCCACCCGCGAGCCCCAGTTAGCCTTCCACCAGCGCATTTCCTTCTGCCTGGATATTCACAACATGTCTGTCAAGGTGAGGGGCCCTGAGCTGCAGAGCCAGCTGGGCAGCAGCACGCTGCCACACCCCCAGGCTCCTAGAGAAGACTGGCTTGGTTTGGGGCCCAGCTCCCAGTCTCTAAAACACTGGCGGTCCAGAAGGGGCAAAGGACTTGGCTTGTGGGACCACAACGCCTCTGTGGACTTAAAGGGTCTGGTTGCCAGGAAGGATCAGACTGGGGTTTAGAGTGCACGGTTCTGGATTTGGTGCCAAATTTGAGTCATTTACCTTCTCTGAGTCTCTATGTCTCCATCTGTGAGATTGATAGTGAGGTATTACCTGCCCTGCCTGCTTCACAGAGTTGTAGAGATTGGATGAAATCACTGTCTTGGGGCACTTAGCAAAGTCTGAATTGTGTAAAGGGTAGGACCACCATCTTGGTCCACAAAAGGCTCCTAAGCCCTTGTGGGTCAGGTGCTGGTACTGTCGGGCACCGTTTTTCCTGGTCTCTCCCCCCAGGAGACCAGGGATATCACTTTGTCTGAAATCAGGCCAATGCTGTGCATGAAAGGCCCTTTGTGACTGGCCCCCTGTGTCTCTAGCCTCACTCCCCAGGACCGCTCCCGTCAGCCCCTCCCCCGCTTCTCCCCGCCTCCCAGCTGGCCCCACTGAGCTCCAGCCTAACCTCTCACACCTTGAATGGCTCTGCCTAGAATGCCCTTCCTTCCACTCCTGTAGGCCATCCGTTCTTCCTCCTTCTCACTGCCAGTTCGCCTCCCTGCCTGACTGGGAGGGTTGGTCGTCTGTCCCTCTGGATTTTCTTTTTTAGTCAGTCACCATGCCTAGCTCCCCCAGCAGACTAAACTGGGGAGTGTCACCTGTCTGGTACATTTCCTGGCGCCCAGATGCCTGCCTCCTCTTCACTCACTCCTCTCTCCATTGTGCTTCAGGCCATGAGGTTTCCTCCCAAATCCTACAACAAGGACTTGGAGTCTGCAGAGGTAAGCTGCTTTCTGCTTTGGGTGGAAGGGGAAGTTTCTGGAAAGCCTGGATGGGTCGGGCTGGGTGCAGACCACGAGCCCCCGGCTGGTCCTCAGCCCCTGCCCCCCTGCCCTCTTCCCCAGGAGCGGCGAGAGCGGGAGCAGCAGGACTTGGAGTTTGCCAAGGAGATGGCAGAAGATGACGACGACAGCTTCCCTTGAGCTGGGGGGCTGGGGAGGGGTGGGGTGAGTGGGGACTGGCTCTGTCTTTCCCCCACGGGGGTCCCCTGCCCGGGGAACTGGCTCCTCTTCCCACGTGGGGCACACAGACTGCTATGTGCAGGGGGTGAGGGGTGCAGGGAGCCGGTCACCCCACCTCATCCCAGGGCCCCTCCTCAGCCGGTGACTTAGCACACGGGGGCAGGCGGGTGGGCGGGCAGCCTCCCAGGGCAGGGTCCTGGCTAGTGGTGTGGGCAGCACGATGGGGGAGCGCTCTCCTCCAGGGGCACCAGAACTGGGACATGTGTTAGGTTGTATGTTTTTTGAAGCCTCAATTATGATTTTTAAACAATAAAAATTTCCCCAAAGCTCCTTGTGTATCAGTTACTCTATTTTGCCCTCACAGGTACAGTGTTAACAGGCCCAGATTTTTCTCCTGACCTGGGAGTGCCAGCCCCAGGCATGATCTGAGGACCTGATGCTGCTGTAGATGAGGTGGCGGCCAGGGGCTGGGTGAAGAGACTCTGATCTGGGGTCAGAAGGGCCTGGGTTTACCCTTACGCATCTAACTGGCTCTCAAATAATTGGGCAACTCTCTAAACCTCTCAGGCCCCTTTGCCAGATCTGTCAAATAAATGATTATACTCAGTGACCTCCTGGCTCTAAAACTAGGAATCTAGGCTTCCAATGGATCAAACAAAATGTGAGAGTCTGGCCCTCAGGTGAGATTCAGTGAGGAGAGAAGGGTCTCCAGCAAGGCTGCACCGTGTTGGGAGCAGGGTCCTGCCCAGCTGGCCCTTGAGGAGGAGGATGGGCTCCTCCCTGAGAGCAGGGAGGAGTGGTCGGGCTCGAGGGGGCTCTCTGGCCCCCAGCCCACCTGCTCCAGCAGCATATGGTGAGACAGTGGGCCTGCCTGGCTCTCCAAGTCTTCAGCCACGGCCAGTGGCGCTCCCCTCGGGTCATTTGCGACATTCGTGTTCTCGGGCTGGCACCTGGGGCGTACGTGTGCCATACCTTCCTGCCAGCTCTGTTATCTGAACGATGCCTCATGGGTTTCTCCCTCGGCTGCAATCCCTCTCTTGCTCTCCACCTTGCTGATTTCTTTAATTTTCTTTTTTTATATATATTTATTTGGCTGTACTGGGCTTCCCAGGTGGCGCTAGTGGTAAAGAACCCATCTGCTAATGCAGGTTAGACCTAAGACATACCAGTTCAATCCCTGGGTCTGGAAGATCTGGAGAAGGGAATGGCAATCTGCTCCGGTGTTCTTGCCTGGAGAATCCCATGGACAGAGGAACCTGGCAGGCCACATACAGTTCCTGGGGTTGCACAGAGTCAGACACGACTGAAGCAACTTAGCACAGCACGGGTCTCAGTTGCTGCACACAGGATCTTCGCTCTTCACTGCAGCTGTAGGATCTGTCTTTTTAGTTGCAACACGCGGGATCTTTAGTCTCAGCATGCCAACTCTTAGTGGCGGCGTGTGGGATCTAGTTCCCCGACCAGAGATTGAACCCAGGCCCCCTGTATTGGGAGTGGGAAGTCTTAGCCACTGGACCACCAAGGAAGTCCCTCCACCTTGCTGATCTCTACACGTCTTCCAGACATCCTGCCTCTTAGTGATTCAGCTTCCCAGCTTCTGAACCACTCACTTACTGATAATGGAATTCTTCTCTTAGGAGGTCGTTTGTATGAAAGCCTTATCTTTCCAACTAGATTGCAGACTCTTAGAGAACTTGAGGCATATCTGTGCCTCCAGGACTGCCCAGTGCTTAGCACACTGAGTTGAACAAAGTCTTGTTCGTTAGGCAAGGTCCGCTGTATATTCCCAGGTGGTGGTAGTGGTAAAGAACCTGTCGGCCAATGCAGGAGACAAAAGAAATGCAGGTTCAAGCCCTAGGTCAGAAAGATCCCCTGGAGAAGGGCATGGCAACCCACTCCAGTATTCTTGCCTGGACAGAGGAACCTGGCGGGCTACAGTCCATACAATAGGGTTGCAGAGAGTTGGACGTGACTGAAGCGACTTGGCATGCACGCACTGCATTTTCATCTGGGGATAGCCCTAATCCCATCAAAGGCATGTTTTAGACTGGCCTTGCTTTAGTTCCTTGCATCCAAATTTTATTTTCTAAGGATTCAATCTTTTCCCCATTTTATAGGCCAATTCAAAAATCTAATAGATCTTTAGTTCCCTTCCAGGAAGGATGAGGACTGACAGTGAGCATCGCCCCCATGCCCTTCCAGGGTGTGAGGACAGGCTTAGGTGGGCTGTGAACCCTGGCCTGTGTGATGCCAAGTGAGGGTCCCGTTCTGTGGGGTGTGTGCAGCCTTCCAGTCTCAGCCTGTGGCTCTGTTTTCTTGCTGGTTGGTTGGTTTTTGTCCTCCCATTGCTGTCCTTCTGGCCCTTGACCACTTTGTCTGACCTTTAAAATGACTTTCTGGGGCTCCCCTGGTGGCTCAGTGGTAAAGAATCTGCCTACCAATGCAGGAGACACGGGTTCTATCCCTCACCTGGAACGATCCCACATGCTGCAGAGCAACTAAGCCCATGTGTCACAACTATTGAGGCTTTGCCCAGGGCTCAGAGCCCCAACTACTGAAGCCCACGCGCCCTGGAGCCCACGCTTCACAAGAGAAGCCACCACAATAAGAAGCGCTTGCAACGCAGCTAGAGAGCAGCCGCAGCTCACCACAACTGGAGAAAAGCCCACACAGCAACGAAGATGCAGCACGGCCAAAAATAAATAAATAAAATGACTCTGAGTGTGTGATAATTAGTTGTAATTATTATTATTCAAAATGACAAGTCTTGAAGTCACCACCAGCCCAAAGTGCCCCAGACCCTTTCCTGGCTGGTAATGCATCAGAGTGTATCAATCCTGTTCACAGAGTTGGGGTTATTTGTCATGATTTCCTGGTTCTCACCCACCTTGAGTCTATGGGCCATTTTTCTGTCTGCTCAGTATATGGAAGTTTCTTGTAATTCATCCTCATTGGCTTGGCTTTCTTTTCCTGGAGAAATTCAGTGTTATTTTTATGCTTGGAGAGTTCACTGTGTTCTCTACCTCCCAGTTTTGTTTTTTAGTTAGAAAACTACAGAGAAGTACAAAGAATAACATGACATAATTTTGAAGCCCATCTTTAGAGATAAGTTTAAAGCCCATCTTTAAATATAAGTTTAAAGCCCATCTTTCCCTCAAGACAGCCACTCTGCTAAATTCAATGGGTAGCCTTCCGGTTTACACTTTTCTACTTTTACTACAACATATAGTATTGTCTTGAGTTTTTAAATCTTTGTAAATGATGTATCACCTGAAAGTAAGTTCCTTTCACTCAATATGGGTTTTGAAGTCTAATCATGTTTAAACCCACACCCAGCACCGTTCCAAGGACTAAGAATACAACTGAATAAAACAAACCCCTTTCCTCGTGGGTTTTTATTCTGGAAGGGTGGGGAGGCACACGTGGTGTGAATGGGCCACAATTTATTAATTTACTGGTGGCCATTGGCTTCCTGTTACAAACAACATTCCAGAGCACATTTCTGTGTGTCCCTTTGTACATGTGTCCTGTGTACACAGCTTGCAAACTTTTCTTAAAGGGCCTGACAGTACGTTTTTTAGACTTGTGAGCCATATCCGCAGTCACAACTATTCACTTCTGCCCTTCTTGAAAGGGGACCTACGTAAACAATATGTAAACAAATTATTTATTTTGGGCTGTGCTGGGTCTTCACTGCTGTGAGGGGGCATTCTCTAGTTGCAGCGAGCAGGGGCTGCTCTCCAGGTGCAGTGCAGAGGCTTCTCGCTGCGGTGGCTACTCTGGCCTTGGAGTGCAAGCCCTGGGTGTATAGGCTGCAGTACTTGCGCTGTGTGGGCTCAGCAGTTGTGGCCTGTGGGCTCTAGAGCACAGACTCAGTAGTCGTGGCACCCGGGCTTAGTCGCCCTGCGACCTGTGGGATCTTCCCAGACCAGTGATTGAATCCGTGTTCCCTGCATTGGCAAGCAGATTCTTAATCACTGGGCCACCAGGGAAGTCCTGAACAAATTATTTATGAACACTGGCTTTTCGTGATTTTTACATGTGATAAAATATTCTTTTGATTTTTTTCCAGCCATTTAAAAAAATGTAACACTCATTCTCAACTTGGGGTGTACATATCTCGGCCCACAGGCCAAGTCTGCAGCAAAGGCATTACTCCAGAGCCTGTATAAAGACTCTCTGGGGCTTCCCTGGCAGTCCAGTGGTTAGGACTCAGTGCATCCACTGGGGCACAGGTTTGATCCCTAGTTGGGGAACTAAGATCCCCATGTGGTGCGTGTTGTGGCCAAAAATAAAGGGGGGTGGGTGGGTGGGAAGTGCTCCAAGCCCAGTTCCAGATGAAAACAGGAAGTGTGAGTGGAAGCTATCACCCGCTCTGGCTATTGAGAAATAACTGGGAAAGCCCTGAGGAAGCTGGAAGGGTGAATAACAGCTGGGGGTCTCTGGGGCCAGGCCCTTTGAGAGATCGTTTCAGTCTGGCTCAGCCCACATGTATCAGAACCAGTAACTATCTCTCTGGCTGCTCTTTACTCTCTCACGGGTGGGGCTGAAACCTGGGCTGAGCTGTCATCCAAAAAGTACATCTCTCTGAATAGGAAGGCCGTGTAGTAAGAATGACGGGGGCTCAGGAAGGGTGGCCACAAATCCTGCCCCCAATTTGTTCTGTGATCTTGGGCCTTTCCCTTCTCTGAAGCCAACCCTTGTCTGTAATGGAGACTATGCACACTCGGTTGACGGGATGAAAGACGAACGTGTCATGGAAGGTGCCTGGCATGTAAGAGGTGCCCTGTAACTGTCAGCCAGCATTCACTCAGATTCTCTCTGTGTGGGATGGAGGCCAGAACACCTCCCTGGCCAGACAGTCCCACTTTCTCTGGAAGCAGCTCACCCCATCCTTCAACACCTCCGGTAGTTAGAACACTCTCTTCTTGAGCTGAAAATTGACTGGCCATTGCGTCCACTCCCTATCCCACTTCTGGTCTCTGAAACCATGCAACAACCCTCTCCTCTTTGCCAGACAAAACTGCCAGTTTGCGGACATTCCTGGTGGTCCGGTGGTTAAGACTCTGTGTTTCAGGTTCAATCCCTGGTCTGGGAACTAAGATGCCGCATGGCACAGCCCCTTTACCAAAAAACTTTTTTTTTTTTTTTAAGAAAACTCTGTTTTTTTTTCAAATCAACATCTTGAATCCTTTCACCATTCTGGCCACCCTTGTTAGAATTAGCATTTTCTGAGCCCAACATCTGAAACACCTGCACTGTAAGTGAAAATTAAAGTTTGGGTCCAGAGCTGGCCTGGTCACAGGTGAGGAAGGCAGAACGCAGAGATTCAATAGTTAAGAGCTGAAGACTCTGGCACAGGGCAGACCTTGGCTCTGCTATTTGGGGGCAAGTCATTTAACCTCTTCAAGATCAGATTCATCTTCTGTAAAGGGGGAGATATTTCTGGTAACTTTGTCATAAGGCTTATTAAAAGAGTGCATTTGCCAATGTGCAGGAAGTGCTCCTTGGACTGCAAAGAAATCAAACCAGTCAATCCTAAAGGAAATCAACCCTGAATATTCATTGGAAGGACTGATGCTGATGCTCCAATACTTTGGCCACCTGATGCAAAGAGCTGCCTTACTGGAAAAGACCCTGATGCTGAAAACACTGGGGGCAGGGGAAGAGGGTGCCAGAGGATGAGATGGTTGGATGGCATCACGGACTCAATGCACGAGAATTTAAGCAAACTCCGGGAGACTGCAGAGGACAGGGAAGCCCGCTGTGCAGCAGTCCATGGGGTTACAAAGAGTCTGACCTGATTTAGCGACAACAACGGGGACTGACCAACACATTATCTGTGGTGGGCTGTGTACTCTGGAGGTTCTTAAGGCGAGGGAGAGGAGGCATGACTGTGAGAACTCTTGCCCTGCCTCTCAACAGTTCTGCTAAATTCACCCCTCTCTTCCCATGAAGGTGGGCATAGAACTGGGCTTAATCAGTTACCTGGCCTAAGGTAGAGTCGGGGCCAGGGCTGTTCGGCATGGCCAGGACCAGAGGCAGGACGTGAATTGATTCACAGTTGTTGGCCCTACCAGGTGTGACCACCAGGGGGCACCTCCACCCCAGAGATGGCCTGGACCAGTCAGACACACCCACTCCTCTTCCCAAGACTGTTCTGGCACCTGGGGGGGTTAACTGGGAGGGAAAGGGACAGTCTCAGATGCAGTTGGCCACACTGCCCCAGGCAGGCCCCATGGCCTGTGGAAAACGCTCAGACCCGACGCAGAAGTCTGGGTTATAACTCTGACTCTGCTATCCATGACCTTGGGCGAGCCTCTTCACTCACTGACCCAGTTCACCGTGTTGGAACAGACGCCCAAGTTCTCCCAGCCTGGACAGTGTGTGGTTCTTGGGTTTGAGGCCAGGTGGTTTCTTCTTTCTCACCCCAGCCCTTCTCCCCTCTGGGCAGCACACACTCGCCCGCTGGCAGTGAACCCCGCCAGGGAAGCCACCTGTCCCAGACCCTCAACTCCAAAGCGCTGAGGCACTAGCAGGGGGTGGGGGTGGGGGGCGGTCAGTGCAAGAGGAGGAGCGGGGACAAGGTCAGGTGGCCCAAGAGCCTCGAAGGGTCTTGCTTCATCTGGGACAGACATCCGGTTTCCTCTGGTCCCTGCCAGGATTCCGGGGGCAAAGGGATGAGTCATGGGGGGATTGGGGAGTTCCCAGCTAATCAGTTCAGGATGGAGTCCAGGAGGATGCCCATCAGAGTGTGGTGTGGGGACAGGCAGCCAGATCCCAACGTCCCTACTTCAGGCCTCTGGCCCCTCAAGAGGGCAGAGAGGCAATTTCTATCGCCTGGGACTTGGGGGGATAGAAATGAGGCAACTAGCTTCTTCCTTCTCCAAATTGGGGGCCTGGGGAGCAGGTGGCTTAAGGATCCCAAGAGAGAGTGGCTTAATGGGGCTGACCGAGGAGATATGCCAGGGGAGGGAGGGACGGAGGAGGGCCCCAGGCCTGCCTCTTCCTTGAGGTTCAACCAGACTCCAGCCTCCCGGGCTTTTATCATTAGCTCAGTTTGGTTCAGAGGTTCAGTTCAAACACTCTGGGGCAATTCAGACCTGGGTGGGGCTGAGGGGAGGAAGGGAGTTTGAGGGGCAAGACGTCAAAGAAGAATCAGAGATTCCACAATTTCACAAAACTTTCGCAAACACTTTTTTTTGGTCCCAACCCCCCTGCATTGTCCTGGACAACCAATTTGCATAAAACTTGGGAAGCTATTACTAAGCGTTAGTCGCAGCACCAGGTAATTTCCTCCCAGACCTCCATGGGCTTGAGTATAAAGGCCCCAGGAGCTGGTCCCTGACAGAACCCAGAACCTACAGCCCCACCCAAACCTTTGGCTGAGCCTTCTGCCCAGAGCCCCATGAAGCTGATGGGTGAGTGTCTGGGTCCTGGGAGGGGAGAGCTGCGGCAGCGGGCAGGGGTGCCTGGGCTTCCAGAAAGGTCTGCACTTCTCCTGAGCCCCGCCTGCTCTCAGCCCTGCAGCTGCTCCTCTGGCACAGTGCGCTCTGGACGGTGCAAGAAGCCGCCCCCCTTGGCCCTGCCCGCTCCCTGCCCCAGAGCTTCCTGCTCAAGTGCTTAGAGCAAGTGAGGAAAATCCAGGCTGATGGCGCCGAGCTGCAGGAGAGGCTGGTGAGTGAGGGAGGCCAGCTCGGGGACGGGGAGGGGACAGATGCTCCAGCAGGGCAGGGAGGGAAGGAGGCACACGGGGGAGCTGAGGAAGAGAGCGGGGCTGAAGGCAGCGTGGGAAAGGGCAGCAGGAAGGAACGCGCGGTGACAAAGGACACTGGGGGAAAAGGACAATCAGGAGAGGCCCAGCCCGGAGGGCAGCTGGTGAAGAACTGGGGGAAGAGCCTCTAGGCGACAGTGCTGGGAAGGGTTGGCTGGGAGCTTGGATGGAAAAAGGGGGCTGAGAAGCCTGGCAGGAGGGGTGGGGAGGCAGAGATGTGGAGGTGGAGAGGTGGGGGCGCTCGGGGAGGAGGAGCTGGCCCCTCACCCTGCATCCTTCCCACCGCAGTGTGCCGCCCACAAGCTGTGCCACCCGGAGGAGCTGATGCTGCTCAGGCACTCTCTGGGCATCCCCCAGGCTCCCCTAAGCAGCTGCTCCAGCCAGTCCCTGCAGCTGGTGAGTGTCCCAAGGGGAGAAGGGAGATTGGGGGGCGGGAGGGCAGACTGACCTGGAAGACTCCCCAGTTCTCTAGGCTCCACGCGGGGACCCTGAGGGGAGCACCCCAGGCAGCGTACCCTGACTCTCCCACCTGACCCCCCAGACGAGCTGCCTGAACCAACTACACGGCGGCCTCTTTCTCTACCAGGGCCTCCTGCAGGCCCTGGTGGGCATCTCCCCAGAGCTGGCCCCCACCTTGGACACACTGCAGCTGGACGTCACCGACTTTGCCACCAACATCTGGCTGCAGGTGAGTCTCCTTGGGAGCAGCAGGCTTTAAGGGCCAGAACCGAGCTGGTCCCCAAAGGTGGTGCTGCAAGCCTGGGGCCCTGGAGTTCTCTAGGGCTGAACCAAGTCCCTGGACCTGGTTCTTGTCCTGGCTCCACCGTGAACCCTGAACCTTCCACAGCCCATCAGCCCCTGGCCTTCCCTTCCTGTGCCAACACGCCCTGACTGCTGACCTCATCCTCCCCCACAGATGGAGGACCTGGGGGTGGCCCCCGCTGTGCAGCCCACCCAGGGCGCCATGCTGACCTTCACTTCAGCCTTCCAACGCAGAGCAGGAGGGGTCCTGGTTGCTTCCCAGCTGCAGCGTTTCCTGGAGCTGGCATACCGTGGCCTGCGCTACCTTGCTGAGCCCTGAGCACAGCGCTTCCCCTCTCGTGTATTTATCTCTGTATTTAATATTTATGCTTATTTAAACCTAATATTTAAAGACAGGGAAGCACAGAAAGGAGCCCCAGGCTCCTGGGTCCTTCCTTCCACCTCCATGTGGGGAAAACTCCCCGTCTTGCATACTGGGACTGGGAGGGAGTTGGTAAATACCAAGTATTACTTCTTGTGGCTGCTCCAGGCTTGGCTCTGTGGTGGGTTCTGGGGAGAGCCGCAGTGAACCCCTAACCTGAGGATGCCCACCTCGGGGCCCTTGGAAGCATCGGGAAGTCTCCCAAGTGGGAGATGAGACAGCTCTGTTTAATATTTAAACAGCAGTGTTCCCCAACTGGGTCCTTGCCCCCTGGCTCTGGCCCTGCATTTGGGCATGAAGCCCAGCAGAGGCAGCTGGAGTGGGATGCTTGACTCTGGGGTCCCACAGATTTGCTGGGGAAACTTCAGGACTTTTTTCAAGCACATTTTGCCTCCTCGTGTGGGGAGCCCAGGCATCAGTGACGCCTCTTGTTTTTCTGGATGCACTAGAGACGCCATGAGGGTCATGACCTTGCTCCACCCTACTGGGGTTAGGGGCAGGATTCTGACTCTCTTTCGGGCTGGGCAGATGGTCGTGTGTCTCTGCCTTGCTGGGTGAGACTGGGAAAGTGGAAAGGAAAGATGAGGGAGCTTGTGTGACGGGGTGTGAGAGAACACTCAACTGTTCACTTTCCACCAGGCCCCCACTTTCTCCCTGTAGCCAAACTTCACGATAATAAAGTGTTTGTCTCCAGTAAATGGCCTTCCTCCTTCTTGAGTCCAGCTGGTGCCTGGCCAGGGGTTGCGGGTGGGGAGTTGAATGGCGGGCGAGGCCCGAGGGAGGGAAGAGGAGGTGCGGTCATTCCTTGGCACCCACTTGGTATAGACGCCAGGCCGGGTGCTGGGGCATAGCGGTAATGAGGCAGGCGTGGTCCCTGCCCTCGTGGAGCCACGGCCTAGCGGGTGAACAGGAAGCAGATAGGTCAGCGGTACCGGGAGAGGAGAGTGGGCTGGGGGCGCTCAACAGTCCAGACACAGATGGACGTGGGCCTGATGCAAGGGAAGATTTAGTATTCGCTTCAGTCTACCACCTTCCATAAACCTTCACCCTCCTGTGCTCACAGCTGCCCGTAAAGATAGGATTATGAACGGCCTTTTACAGACCAGGGTCAGGGCGACAGCTTGGATCCAACCCCAAATTCCAGGCTCTGCACTTCTCTCCCTCGTTGAGCTCTGCTTCTGACCTGGCAGGGAGCCCACAGCCTGAACTCACATCTGGGGAGAATGGAGGGGCCGCTTCACAGCACAGGTCCGAGGCAAACCTCTCGGCCAAGGACGCACATGTGCTTCTGGGCTGCTGCCAGCAGACCCAGAACACCCAGACAGCCAACCAGTCCCCGGGCCCCCTCCCAAGATTCCCATCCTTGGCTCGAGTCACCTCCCACTCCCCTTCCCCACTGGCTCCTCAGAAGCAGGGTCGGGCTGAGAGGGCTAGAATCCCCAGCTGTGCAGCTCAGGGTGCCCCCCTACCCCTTGGTTGGTCCTGAAGAAGCCAGGGCTTGGAGATGTGTGACACAGGCAAGGAAGGGTTAAACAGAGCTCCTGCCCTCACCCCCGTGGTCCCTCAGCCCGCCTCACCCCTCATCCCCCAAGTCAGTCCTCCTCCGGAGAGGAAGCTCCGGGCCAGTGAGACTCTGGGTGGGGCTTCGAAGGGCTGGGAAACATCAGAACGAACAAGACACCCTACCCCAGCACCAGCGGGGCCTCAGCCAAAACCTCTCCCTTTGCAGAGTAAATCAGACTCTGCGAGCAGGCGGAGGCAGCTGGCAGGTATGAGGAAGGGAAGCTGCTCCTGTGCCCTGCCCTGCCCCTACCGAGTGGACAAACACGGGAAGCTGAGCCCAGCCCTCCCCTGAACTCCTCGCCTGCCTCCTCTACCACCAGACTGCACGGGGCCAAGGAGAAGACAGCGCTCTCCACCCGCGCCAGACACGGGCACCAATGACTATAAAGGGATCCACGAAGCCTTTATTTACAACTGAGAGGAGGCAAACACACCTCATGTAAAAAAATATATATACATATATACACAAACACACACCCCCCCCCCACACCCGTAAAGCTCCTCGGAGGCAAATCCACTCTTGGAAGGCGACAAGCAGGCGGGTGGGGGTGAGGTGGGGGGTGTTGAAGCGAGCCTGCTCTGAGTGAAGGAAGCCGGCTGCTCATGCACAGAAGGTACTGGCAGCGGGGACAGGAAATTATGAAAGAAACTGGGAGCCGTCTTAGAGATCAGAAGTCAGGACCAGGGGAAGATCTGGAAACTGACCAGGGGAGGCTACGTCATGTGCATGTGAGCAACGATGGCTCATCATTCTGCGCGTTCCCTTCAGAGGAGCGCGGGGCTGGAACCCTCCCGCCAGCCCCCGTGGCCACGCCAAGCCCCTCAGAGGGCGGCGATGGCTTTGGCGGCTACCTGGCGGCCCAGGGGCAGGCTGAGGTCCGTGATGGCCAGAACTACCTTGGGGCTGGACATGGCCGACACCTTCACCAGTTCCGATACCTGTCAGACAGACAGCTGCTGAGCCAGGCGGTGGTGGGCACGATGCCTGGGGGAACAAGCCCTTCCCACTGGCCACTGGACCCTGAGCTCTCCTGAGACTTGCTGACCCGCTCTGAGCTAGACGGGGCCTGGCTGGGCCGGGGGCGGGGGGCACTCACGGTGGTGAAGGGCATGAACTGCAGGATGCTGCCTCGGCTGCCCTGCTCCAGGCAGTCCACACACTCTTCCATGAACCACTGCACGAACTGCGTGTGGGGGCCGGCGGTCCGAGAGCCCAGGATGGAGGAAATGAGCAGGAACAGGTTGGCTATGTGGCAAAGAGGGGGGAAGGAGAAGAATCCCATGAGAAGGGCTTGGGAAGCAGTCAGATTCTGGAAGAAGAAAGAAGTGCCAAGGGTGTCCCCAAAATGGGGACATCAAAGAGAAAAAGTACTTATGAAAGCTGAGGGCGAGCCAGAGGACTCGATGGGGGCCTGGGGGAGACAGGAGAGCTGGCACTCAGGGGAGATGGGCCAGAGGTGAGGAAGGGAATGAGGCAGAGGAGACGAGGTTCAGGAACCGGGGTGGGAGGCCTCACCCAGAACTCGGTTCAGTGGATCTCTCATGTTGACTGTGTGGAGCTGGGAGGCCGACAAGGAGCTGCTCATGGACCGGTCGGCTGTGGGGACAAATGAGGGAGCATAGAGGAAATGGCCTCTTGTAATCAAAACCACTGTCCCAGGGGAAGCTCTCACCCCTCAGGAGTGGAGGGCCCACCCAGAGAAGGTCCTTGGGTCCAGTTACATGGGCCCCAAATACAGACACCGGCACAAGCAGATAAGAGAGAAGAACTAATGTTAGGTCAGCACCACCAGGCACCAAGCTGCAGGCTGTACACAGGTGAAACCGATAAATCCTCACATCTCCATTTTACAGACAAAGAAGCAGAGGCTAAGATTTGCTAATTAACTAGCCAAGAGTCACTAGCCAACTAACTAGCCAAGGGGTCTGTGCGTGGCAGACCCTTCACCTTTCCTCTCCTTAAGCACACTGGTCCCCTAATCCCTCAAGGCCCCAGATAACCCCCAGCCTCAGGAGAAACCTCTGGAAACAGGAAAAACTAAATGCCACAGGAGACCCCTTGGCAGGGAGGCGTGAGGACATCTAGGAAAGCAGGTGGGGGAGGGCTGTTCTCCTGACAGGAAGAGTGGGGAGCAGTCCAGCCCCAGCCCAGGCTGCTCCAGGCCTCAGGGCCCATTTCAGGGGAAGGAAGGTCAGGGCTGAGTCAAGGGCACAGTCTGTGCCTGAGGCAGTGAACTCACTGGGGCCGAGGGGTGGGGAGGGGTCAGCTGTGCACCCTGGGCTGGGCTGGGATCTGGGTAGGAGAGTGCCAACCCTGAGGGAGAGATCACAGCAGCCTCCAGTGTCTCCAGGGTGGGAAACTGAGCAGCCGGAGGGGGCAGAGTGGGGAAAACGCCCACCATGCCCCTTTGGGCCAGCCAGAGGGAGCAGAGAGCCTCTCTGCAGGCGTGAGCTCCCGGAAAGGAAGCGGCCACCTGGCCCTGTCCACACACTCACTGGGACTCGAAAGGATATTTGCATCTTCCTCATTGGAGCTCAGCAGGCGCATCAGCTTCGAGGGCTGCATGTCATCCAAGGGGAAGAGGCTGATGTAATCCTGGGGGGCAGAGGAGTCACGTCACCACCTCTGCACCCTGACATCTCCCAGGATGAGGAAGGTGGCTGGAACTCAGCTGGGAGTCAAGTCCCTACAGGCCACAGGCAGTATCTCCGGAGGGGGACCTTCCCTCTCGCCACCCTCCCACCACCCTAGGGAGAAACCCTCCCACACAGTCACCCAACACAGTGGCCCAGGGGCAGGGGCCATGCCTGGCTGCCTGTGCCCAGGAAGGCGCCTCTTTCAAAGAAAGGCTCAGCATACATATGTGGGCAAGGGAATGGGAAGGGGTGCCCTCATACCTCAATGTCTTCCCGATGTCTCTTCTTTTGGCGGGAGGATGCCTGCCCCTTGTGGGAGGAGTAGGAACTCAGGGCACACCAGACGGCCAGCCTGGTAAAGGGGTCCAGGAGATGGGGGGGAAATCAAAGGGGGCTTCTGTGCCCGCTGACCAGGCCCCACCCGACAGGGCTTCCCCACAGTCCAGCTTCCGGGGTGGGGCCCAGGTGGGGCGCCCAACACCGGGCTGGGGGACTGGAGGCTCCACACGGAACCCTACTTGGCGAGAGCGGTGCCAGGGGGGTCCATGAGGCTGTGCCACTTGGAAGAGTCAGTGAGCAGGCCTGGCAGGATGTGGCCCAGCAGGACCAGGGTCACCTG
Organism: Bubalus bubalis; assembly: GCF_019923935.1. Taxonomy (NCBI): domain Eukaryota; kingdom Metazoa; phylum Chordata; class Mammalia; order Artiodactyla; family Bovidae; genus Bubalus; species Bubalus bubalis. Next base: position 22,737,862 of record NC_059159.1, on the reverse strand, counting down.
CTGCATGTCCAGACAGAAGATGGAGTACAGCAACTCCACTGCCCGCAGTGTGTGCTCCTTCCGTGTCTCCTTCAACAGCTCCTGGGGGGCAGGGGAGGGGGACCCAGGAGCTGAGGGCCCACAACACAGGGTAATGACATCCCACAGCTCCCCTCAGAGCCCAGGAGTGCCCCAGGCGAGGACTGGCCTCTGGAGCCCAAGGAACCTTCTCGAGCTGGGATTCGCCAGGCTGGGGGTTGGGGAGCCAGACAACCAGACCTAGCTCAGTCCCATCAGGCCTGTCTCTGGCAGTCTGAGGATGCCTGCTCCCACAGCCCACCCCCAGCACTCCCGTACCTTAATCAGATTGTTGCAGAACCAGTAGACACCACCCATGTGCAGCAGGGTGTCAAAGATGTGGATGGAGCGGCTGTCCACCCATCCCTTCTCCAGCACCTTAGCAAATATGTCCGTCAGCACCTCCTTGATGGGCCGCTTGGGGGGCAGCAGGTTCCAGTAGGGCATGGTGTCCATGCCCGTGGAGGGGAACTTAATCTGCGTGGCGGTCTGCTGCAGCACGTCCGCACACATGTGCTCCAGGATGGAGCTCATGATCACCACCCTGCGGGGGAGGGAGAGAGGGCCAGCGGTGCAGGTTCAACAGCCAGGGTGAGAGTCGGGGCGGAAACATCCAGGCCCCACTCCTCCCAGGATAGGGTTACGGAACCACGAACCGGGGAATCAGCCCCATTCTGTGCTGAGGGAGGGAGGGGACAAGAGGAAGTTGCAAACCCCGAGCAGATGTGACCCCACCAGCCCTGTGCCAGCACCGAGCCTATGGGGGGTCGGTGGGGCACTTGCCTCTCAGGTCATTTCAGCAACATATTCATCCTTTTTCTCTCTCAGTCTCTCCCTCCAATTTCCCCCACCCTCCAGGCCCAGGCCTGCCAATCCTCTGGCGTCAATATTGATAAATACAATCACTTCCCTCGGCTGAGTGCTTGAGGGGGGTTCCCCACCCGGCCTTGGCTTCCTCCCAGAGTAAACTGTTACTTCCAGGACAGGGGCCCAAGGGCTGCCCCACAAGACTCTTCCCGGCCCTTGGTAGCCGGGCAAATATAAGTACATCCAGGAATTTCCTCATGACAGGAGTCCCTGATGGTGAATGCAGGCCTGGGCCTGAGAGCTAACTGTTCAGGGAACACTGCGTGGCTCTGGGAAAGTCACCATGACTTTCATGGCCACTTTTCCCACCTGCAGGATGGAGCCACAGATTTCCCAGACAGCAGTGAGGGTGCTTAGAATTAATTATATCAAAGAAAACAGCCCCTGATTTGTGGGAGGAGGATGAGGAAGGAGGGGAGGAACAGAGAAGGAGGCAGGGGAAAAGACCCTCCAGATCTCATGTCAGCTGTGTTTCCATTTTTTCCCCTAAAAGACATTCTGATGGCTACCTTGTGGGTCATCACTCATAACTTAAGGTTTGGTGTAAGCCCACATTCGTAGCAGCACTAGTCACAACAGCCAAGAAGTGGAAGAAACCCACGTGTTCATCAGATGAGGAACAGATAAGCAAAATACAACATATACATACAATGGAATGTCATCCAGCCTTAAAAAAGCAAGCAAGTCCTGACACGTGCCATGATGTGGCTGAACTTTGAGGAACATTACACAAAGTGAGATATGCCCGCCACCAAAAGGTAAACATGATATGATTCCACTTACATGGGGGATCTAAAGTAGTCAAATGCACAGAAACAGAAGCTAGGATGGTGGCTGCCAGGTGCTTGGGGAAGGACAGGAAGGGGTGGTGTGTAATGGGTCCAGGTGCTTGGGGAAGGACAGGAAGGGGTGGTGTGTAATGGGTCCAGGGGCTGGGGGAAGGACAGGAAGGGGTGTTGTTGGTCCAGGCTCAGAGTTACAAGATGAAAGCATTCTAGAGATGTTTCTCAACAATGTGAATATACTTAACACACTACTGAACCGTACCGCTGGACCTGGTGGTACAGTGGAGAATCCACCCACCAGTACAGGGGACACAGGTTCGATCCTTGGGCTGGGAAGATTCCACATGTCTCAGCGTAAGAAAGCCTGTGCGCCACAGCTACTGAAGCCTTACAGACTCTAGGGCCTGAGAGTCACAACTGAGCCCACGCGCCCTTCATAGTCCGCACTCCACAACGAGTGGCCACCACGATGAGAAGTCCATGCACTACAATGAAGAGTAGTCCCAGCTCACCACAACTAGAGAAAGCCCATGTGCAGCAACAAAGGCTCAGCAGAGTCACAAAAAAATAAAAATGAGCTGTTATCTTAAAAATGGCTAAGGTGGTAAATTTTAGATTATGTATTTTTTTACCACAATGTTTTAAAAAAGCTTACTGGATGAGTAAACAAACACACACCCCTTGAACTCAACATAGCTGAAGTTGCTAGTGAGGTCTTTCAAGTCTCTGAAAAGTCCAGGGAAGAAAAAGTCACAGAAGATGGGGGTGGGGGCAGGGTAGGGAGGCGGTGGACAGGCCCACAGCCTGTACACTATAGAGGGGCTCTACAGCTCCTAGAGAGGGACAGAGCTAAGACAAGCCCTGTTCCCACCAGCGAGTCCCCTGGCACTCAAGCTCGCTGAGGGCAGGAATCCTGGCCGTTTGGGGTTTGGAGTTCGGCACACAAACAGCAGATGCTGGATTATAAACACAGATGCTGGATTATAAACACGCCCAGCATGAAGACACACACGAGCACTGCTGAGTCAGTGAGTGAAGATGTGATTGAGAACGTGAGTGAGCAGGCGAGTGGAATGTCTGGGGAGGTATGAGCAGAGGCGGAACTTCCCTGCTGGTGCAGTGGTTAAGAATCCACCCGCCAGTGCAGGGGACACGGGTTTGATCCCTAGTGTAGGGAGATTCCACATGTCATGAGAGACTAAGCCCGTGCGTGCCACAAGAGAAGCTACTGAGGTGAGAAGCCCTCAAACCACAACTAGAGAGTGGCGCCTGCTCGCCGCCACTAGAGAAAGCCTGTGCACCTCAACGAAGACCCAATTTATCTAGTGTAGCCTAAATCAATAAAAAAATGATTTTTCAAAAGAGGGAGAGAGAAGAGGAGGAAGAGTGGTTACTGGAGGGGCTGACTTCTCACAACAGACCTGCAGAGTTCAAGAAGGGAGGGGACAGGCCACTGACCTCTCGTTGTAGAACTGCAGGGTGTTCTCGCTGTACAGTGGCCCTGCCAGCTGGCGGATCATCTGCAGCGACTTCTCACGCTCGTCCAGTCCCAGCATCCGCACGTGGGCCACGAGCCAAGCCACAGCGCACACTGCCAGACTGCATACCTTCCCCTTGATATTATCTGTGATTTTCTGGGCGAGGGAAAAAGAGTGACTGGGGCCTCTCGCCCCCTCCCTGGCCATCACTTGCCCCGGCCTCCGTGAACAACTCAGCAGAGCAGTGGGGTCTGGGGCCACGTCCACGCCTCTTTTCACCACAAGTTTGATTTCCCTAAAGTCACCTGGTGAGAGGGGGTAGCTAAGACTATGACTACAGGGGAGGTCAATGCCCACACACAGGCTCCTGGAGGAAGGGTCGTTTTGTTTTTATGAGATGTAGCAAACTATTAAAGACTGGCTGTGCCTTAGGGAAGAGGGAAGGCTGCTGAAAAGGGGGGCTACCTGGATGGACTCGAAGGCTAGCACCCCATTCTCCCAGGCGTTGAGGATTTCCAGGATGGCTGCTGAAATGTTGAGACAAGCTTCGTGCCACTTCATCTGCCTACATGGGGGTGGGGGCAGGAGAAAACATCACCATGGGGCAGGGGGTGGGTGTGAGCTGGGCTGAGGGAGAGGGTCCAAGCCTGCCCCCACCAGCACCCAGGGAGCAGGCGCCCAGCCACTGACACGAGCTTTATCTCTGAGGAGTTGTTGAGCAGAGCCACCAGGGACTCCACTTTGGTGGAGTCAGGCCGGAAGCAAGGGTGATCGGGGTTCAGGATTTTGCCCTCCTCGGGCATGCACGTCTGCATCCAGGTCTCAAAGAAGAACACCTCCCCTCCTGTGTTCGACTCGGACAGGATCACCTGAGAAAGGAGGGGTGGGGGCGCAGCAGCGCCTCGTGGACCTCGTGTCCTGCCCACTGGCCTCCCCTTTCCCAGCCTAAGGAACCGGGGACTAACTGGTCTAAGGGAGGAAGACAGGGGCTCTGCTGCCACCTGGTGGTGCATGTGGCACTCAGGCCATGACAAGGGAGCATCTACTGACTCGGGGCGCTGGCACCTGATTTCTGCCACCAGAACTAACTGGCCTGGGACACAGACAGGGGGCAGGGGTGAGGTGGGAAAAGCTATTGGTTGTTTATGTTTCCTTTGTATCCACTTGGTGCCCCAATCCTGACCGCTCCCCCTCACTCACCTCTGAGCCATAGGTCTGGGCCACGTGGCACAGCATGAGGAAGGAGATGTCAAAGAGCAAGGCTCGAACCGAGGCCGCCTTGGCTGTGAAGGATGAGAAGGCTGACCCCGTGGCCTCAGGCACGGGCCCGAAGGCCTTGGCTGGGTTGCCAGGGGCTCAGGAACTACTTCAAGGAAGGTCAGGGAACGAGTGGCTCCTTCAAAGCTCTGAGGCTCAGAATCCTTTTCTTGAGTTTCAATTGGAACATCATCCCTTCCTTGGAACCAAAGACTCCTAAACCCTCCTTCCCCCACAACACCTGACCAAATCATTATGCTGATGGAGAGAGATAGACGGTGGTCTGGGAAGAATGTTTTTCCCAGCATGACCCTCTTTTGAGGCTCCCCAAAAGCTCCAGCCATCCCCAGGGGAGCACACAGCCTCCCCAGGATGAGCAAAGGCTTCCTCTTCCTCCCCTGTTCTCTCCCCCTGCACCCCTCCTTCGGCGCCCCCGGGTCTGCAGTGTGCAGAGCTGACTTACTGCTCTCTTCGCTGCGGTGTGTCGTGAATTCGTTCAAACTGTGGAAGGAATGGAGACAGGTGGCATCAACCAGGGTGAGGGCTGAGCAGAGGCTGGGGTCGGGGGCTCTGCCCACTCAGAGGCGATCACTGGAGTCTGAATTGTGGGTTCAACTTAAAAGGAACACCACTGCTACAGAGACAAGAACTCTTTCTATTTTTAAAAGATTCCAAGCCCTAGAGAACTGCTTGCTGAATGGAGCCATGTTCTATACATCAAATTCCAGGTCAATCCAAAAGGTCAGCAGAATGTGAGAGCTCCTTATTATTAAGTGGGTATGAAAGCCATCTCTCCCCATCACTGTTCAACACCTCGACGCCTCACGAAACACCTCCTCTGCACCAGCCTTGGCTGAAAAGCAAAACACTCTTCACTTCAGAAAACCAGCCCTTCCCCAGTCTCCGGCTAGGATGCTCTCTGCCCTGGCATCTCTGGGGAGACCTTGCCCTTCTTCTGCCCTCTCCTCCTTCGGACATGCCTCCCAGACCCTGGTCAGGGGCTCGACCTTCCTTACTTGATGAATTTCCGGGCGAAAGACTTCAGCTTTCCAGTGGCAGCGGCAGCAGCCAGCAATAAGTCCAGGCTCTTCCCAGACAGCATGTGGCCCAGGACACCCAGCAGCCCCTCCGGGGACTTGGAGTGGTCTGCATCCATCGTCTGGGGACGAGACAGGACACTGGTCCTGGAGAACACTGAACTTCCCAGATGCAGCCTAGCCACAGTTTCTTTCTCTGCCTGTCTCCATTCTATGGGAGACCACGACCTGCAATTTACCCTACAACTGACTCCAAGCTGGAAATCTGTTCCTTGAATCCTCTGCTCTCAGATCCACCCTTCTCAACTAGACTGGGGTGAGGGCAGTGGGGTCAGTGTGAGCCAGACTGGGGTCTCTCTGCTGGGAGACTCGGCACTGTTTCCACATAAGCAAGCAAAGCACCCACCACAGCGCCAGGCTGACTGGCGATGCTCAACACACACTCGTTTCCAGGACACTTCCCTCACCTTCCTCCTTTCTCAGCTTCCAAAGAAAATAGAAGAGAGAGAGGTCTGGGGCCTGCTTATTCATCTGGCAGTAGAGGGAACCTGGAAAGAGGGAAGGGCTGACCCTGGTGGCCAGGGATGGGCGAGCTCACTTTCAGGATGTTGGTGACTGTGGGCTCCGCGCGGAGGATCAGCCCGGGGTTGGGCTGGATGTTGGCATTTTCGTCTGACTTCAGCTGAGGGGCGTGCTCCCGATCTGCTTTGCTGTAGCCAGGACCAGTTGGTCCAGAGAAGGTAAGAGGAACAGAGATAATTCCTGACACATACCCTAGTCCAGTTCAGAAGCAAAGGAGGATGAGAGTTAAAACCCTAACAGTGCAAAACCCTGGTCTGCAGAAATCAGTGTCTCTTGTCCCTGGCAACCCTTGGCATGGTTCCTGTCACCCACACTCAAACTCTAGACAGGAAAGAAAAGGCACCCAGTGGCCCAGGCTGGACACTAGGCGGGTGGTCAAGGGGCCCTTGGGCCAGCCCAGGGAGTTCCCACTTACCGCTTGGCCATGAGGTTGTTCATACTGGCCTCAGACAGAAGGCCCTGCTTGCTACATTCTTGCAGTAGGAAATTTGTACAGTCACAGCTGTGAGGGAAAAAGACCATGGGGGATGGGATACAACATCCCTGGGGCATGCTGCAGGGATTACTGGGCAGCGGGGGTGGGAAATGAGGCCCTGCCAGACATCCTCCTTTGTTTAGGAGGACGAACACTGTGAGCGCCTGAGGGAAGGCAGAGGGGCTCGGGCACTCAGCAACCACGGAGTGGCTGCCTCCTGCCCCTGCCAAGGGCAGCAAACAAGCAGACGGTCCCCTGGCACTGACGGGCACAAAGGGCAGGGGGAGAGCCAGAACTCCTTCCAGTAGAGCCAGGTGAGCGGGGGCCTCGTACTTGCAGCGCTGGTCGGCTTTGTCCAGCAACGGTGTGAGCTTCAGCAGGAACTCGAAAGCTGTATTGACATCCTCAGTAAAGTCCTGCCAGAGTAAAGTAAAGCCAGAGATCGCCACCTGGCTTCCAGGCCCTCCGTTCCACCCACGGCCTGCACTGTAGGCTCACAAGGACACACTGCTGGGTACAGTAGCCAATAAGTCGGCTGTGGCCACCACTGGCTTCCAGTGACCGAACGGGAATAGTATGGGGCGTCAGTGTCCTGCGCCCTGGCCCTGGGACTCCGGCCCCAGGCATTTCGGGCACCCTCGCCTCCAGCGCGGCCTGGCTGCCTTCTGTGTGTGGATGCACAGAAGCTCAGGGAAGGCCCCGCCTCCAGCCTGCCTCCTCACAAGAATGCACTGCTGCCCAGCTCGGGCCCTGCGACCCTTCCCTGGCCCTTTTCTCAGAGCTGAACCAAGGATTCACCTGTTCCCATGCCCACTCCCCATTTCTTTTTTTTTCTTATTTGATTGCGCCAGGTCTTACATGCAGCACATGGGATCTTTAGTGGTGCATGCAAACTCTTAGTTACAGCACATGGATTTAGTTCCCTGACCGGGGACTGAACCTGGGTCCCCTGCATTGGAAGTGTGGAATCTCACCTGCTGGACAACCAGGGAAGTTCCACCATCTCATTTCTTTAACTCACCTTGTCCCCATGGGAGTATTTCTTCAACTTCACCAAAACCTGTGGAATCTGGAGGGTGAGGCGGGAGAAAAACAGGAAGCTCAATCTCCTCTCTCTCTCACCCAGAACGAAAGGCACACTCCCTCAGTCCCCCTGCTCTGGGTGGAGACAGGGCCGCTCCTGCCCTGGGAGTGACAGCATTCTAAGAGCCAGATCAGACATGCCAGCGCTCAGCCTCAGAACCTGGGAGCCTCGCTTCCACGGCTCAATGAGGAAGTACCCTTTGTTAGAGTGGGCTCCCAGAGCTGCCCCATGCTAACCTGAGGACTGCTCTCATGGCACCTGTGTGCCAAGACACAGAAGAGGCCTGCCAAGCGGGCAGAAGAGCCTTGGGGCTTTTGGACAATGGGGACCTGGCAAGCTAGGGATGAAGCTGGAGGGGAGAAACCTGGGGCAAAGGTCCAGGGGGTTGCCGACCCTCCTGAGAACCATCCCAACACTGGCTCTATGGCTTCCATAGCCCAGGTACCTTGAGGAAGGTGAAAGCTGTCCACTTGAGCTCCCCTGTGCCCTCAGGAGACTCAATGAGCCCCACAAAGCAGGCTTTCCAGATCTCCAGAACGAAGAGCGGGGTGGGGATATGCTGTGGGAAGACCCAAGGGTGAGGAAGAAGAGGGTGCCCATCCCACTCCAGTCTCCTGACCCTTGGGGATCCGGCAGGTCAGAGCCAGGCAGCATAGGCACCTCCCTGACTCCTGAGTGAGAGCCAGGGACAGCAGGTGAGATGGCAGAGCCATTCCACCGGACAGAACCACCACGATGGGGATCCATGATCTGCCACAAAGCAGGAGAAACCCTGTATCTCCCAGAGAAGACCAGAAGACTCCTTCCTCCTGCCCGCCATGGCCAGCCCGCTGTGGGGACAGAGAACCCACCCCGGCCTCCCACCTGCATGCGTTTCACCATCATCAGCTGCTCCACCAGGGGCTGCGTCTCGCCAGTCAAGTTCATGGTGCCCTCGAGCAGGACCACCGCGTGGACTGTGGGGAAGCCAGTCTTGTGCAGCTGCTCAGAGTGCACGGACAGCATGGTGGGGATGCTGAGGGGACAGAGTGCAGGGGGCGCGGTGAGGGCAGAGGGGTGGGGGCCAGGGGCCACATCTGCCCTCCCACCCCGAAGGCCTTCCCTCCCTCCCTTCCCCAGGGTCACCCCAAGCACGGGTACCTCCTAATGAGCGTGCCACACTGCTCAGCCTGGCCCCGGAGCTGGGGGTTGCTGAGATTGGCCAGGATCTCTCCAAGCTTCAAGAGACAATGCTCGATGGCCGTCCAGGAGGCTGGCAGAGAGAAGGAAATGCGGAGGAGGATGGGAACCCGAGGAGAGGGAGAGACTGGCCCCAAACCCCAGGGCCCACAGAACCACGTGGGGAGGCTTCCCCTAAGGATGGCATGGAGGCTGGGAACCTGAGGGCAGCATGCACTGTTTCCAGAAGGGGGGTGAGCACTAATGATGAAATCACTAGAAATGATTCCCAGAGGCCCGACTTCTAGGGGTCACCCGCAGCTGACTTCAGAGACTAGGCACGACAGAACACAGGCAGTGACGGAGAGAGGCCCAGTGGGCTTGGAGTCCAGTGGCCGGAACAAGAAGGTGACCCTGAGTCATTTCAAGAGTGGGCCAGCCTTGCAAGTGGCTACTGCTCTCCACCCCAGTCAAGCTGGATTCCTAAACAGCCTCTGTGTTCAGCCGCTCCCTATCTGGGCCTTTGCTCTCGCTGGGCCCCTCCGAAAAGCCCCTCCACTCACCTCTGCCTCTCACACTCTCACTACCCTTTAAGTCACTGTTCAAGCCCCAGCTCCTTTAACAACTTACCCAACTGGTCCAACCCACTGATCTCCTACTCCTAAATGCCTGAACTCATGGTCTACACTGTATAGTTTAGCTCTTAATTGTAAGTCATTTATCCTAGTTAACACTTCCAGAGGGTCAAATGATGAATAATGGCACCAACTAGCCCATTAACCTCCATGTAGCATAGCGGGGAAAAAAAGAAGAAAAAGATAAGACCTGAGAGCCAATAAAATTAAGTCAAAAATTCATTCATTTTTCAGCCAGTAAACATTCATCAAGTGCTCAAGATAGATAAGAAACCGTCCACAGAGCCCATTTTTTCATAGTGATCATCTTTCTGGACTTCTCACAGGCAGTAAACCGTATTTTCAGAAGTGATAAATACACGAATCCTAGAACTCGTTCTACAACCAGGTCCTAAAGATCTATCTGGGTGTAAACCATTCCAGCACTCTTATTACAAAGAACAAGAGTTCCTTCCGTGATCCCAAGCCTCATCAGCAAGACTGTGGTCTCTGGGCCCCATGTCCAGCAATACCCGTCTTCCCTCCCACCAGGTGATCTGTCTGATCCCCAAGCTCTGGAGGGTTCCAGGATTTAATATCTGCACTTGAGTTGAGAGGCAAATGGCACAACAGGCCCGACAGCAGACTGGTACTGCATTTAAAGGGATCTTTTAGGCAACACTCAAACACAAACGTCATTTGCTTTCAGAGGATGAGTACAAACACATGGAGACAAACACAAGGATGGATGGTGTGCTTGTCTTGTCTGCTCATTTTTTCCCATGTATACTAGACACTAGCCTTGCTCCCCACTAGCAGGTAGGCTCGTCGAGGGCAGGGACCCTGCCACATGCTCCTTTGGTAGCCCCCCACCCCCCACCCCCAGCACCTGGCACAGTGCTGGGCATACAATAATGCTCAGTAAATACCTGTTGGTTGATTGGCTCGGGTGCCACCCTGCCCAAGTCCCTGGGATGTATGCAATGCTTATGGGGAGAAAAAAAAGGAAGTGGGATGATTTCAGATCCTCCTGGAAAAAAGTGGGATGGCATCCTGCCTCTCCCCTCTCAATTAAAGACCCGGCTATGGGAGTGATGGCGGGTGGGGCTCAAGGAACCAGGGACATACAGGCCTCCTCCAGTTTGGCGATATGGAGCAGGGCCCGGTTCTTGGTGCTGCTGAGAGTCTTCTCCAAGCGTTGCAGGCACATAGCAAGCTGCTTCTCTCCGGCCGCTGGGGTGCCAGCCTCCAGCCCCTCCCGGAGCCGCTCTGCAGAGGCTGCAGTACAGCGAAGCAGCCAGTGGAGGGCGCTGAGCAGGGCCCGGCACAGCCCGATGCACTCCTCCGCTTTGCCGTGACAGCTACCAGGAAAGGATGCAAAATCTGTCTCCGCTCCAAAGGCTGAAATCCGACCCACACCCATGTTCCCCAGAGTGCCTGACCCTCCCTTACTAGGGAAGAGACTTGGGAAGCTAGCAAAGTCCTGGGGAAGACTGCCCTGTCGGCCTCCACCGGATAAGATTTCAAATGAGCTACTCCAAATAGAGCAGAGGCATTAGCCCTAAGAGAGTAAGTAGAAAAAGATGGGGATGGGTGGGTGCAGAAGAGCAAGCGGGGGACAAGTGTGGGAACCCACAGAGATGGTTTGAGCCTGCATGCCAGGAGCTTCTCCTTTACACTCAGATAATGCTGGAAGGTTGCAAGCCCCTCGCTCCTGCCATTACCTCAGTCGGTCACAAAACATGTCCATGATATCCAACAAAGCCTGGACACACAGGTCCCGGGAAAAGTCATCGAACTGTGGAGAGAACAGAGGCGATGCGATAAGAGTGTCCTGGCCACCCCACCTCCCTGTCTCCCACGAGGCAACTGGCACCTTCAGGAGCCCCACTCATCTTTCCTCCAACCCCAAGATTCACACTCGACATCCTTTCAGTGTTGGAAATTGGCTCCTAGTTGCCAGCCCCCACTTGCCATGATCCCCCACTCTCTAATGGGAGGCGGCCATGCCAGCCAGAGGTACGCATGCTCATGGTCCAGGCCCAGAGGTCATGTGATCAGAGCAGTCAAGGAGGTGGGGCCCCATATACCACCACCATATCTCTGTCCCCTGCCCCCCACCCAGGCTGTGAGCGGCTGTGGTCGTACCTTACTGATAGCTGTGAGAACGGAGGAGTAGGACACCATCTGGAGGGAAAGAAGAAAGATAAAGTTCAAACAACTGGTGTGTGCGATCGAGAGGAACAAACATTGACACTTAAAGTTGCTGCAGCTATCTGAAAATCTCAACCCCTTCAAGAGGCCTTCCACAAGCCCCAAAGACAGGCAGTAACACCAGGCACTGTGCCCATCCCTGCTTCTGTCAAACTCACTGTGACTGACAGCACCAGCATAAATGGGGGGATCGTTTGGGGGAGTCAAAGGGGCCGTGTTTCATGCCCACCTGCCACTCACTGTTCACCACTCAGTTCAAGGTCTGATTGCTGGTGGGCAGAAGAATGGAAACACGTGAGGTCATGATACTGCTATAACTCCTACCAAGAGTGATTTTATTTGGACAAGAACTGGAGACATACAAACTGGTCCCTCAATGAACAGGTAGCATTTACACTTTGAAATTGGTAGTGAATTTCATTATACACACTCATTCTCTAGGACGCCTCTGGGACATCAGAGCTGAAACCCTCCCTTCAGTGCTCTAAGCAATCCCCTTAGACCCGTCATGACACCGTGGACACCTGCTGCCCCACCAAACTAGAAGCTCCTTGAAGACAGTCTACATGTCTTCATTCTACAATGTCTGCAGAATGAATAAGTAAAGATACACTCTCAGAGCAGTATTTCCCAAAGTAGCTTCCAAAGCCACACTGTCCAATAGGGAAGCTACCAGCCAGCCACACATGGCTGTTTAAATTAGTTAAATAACATTACAGATGCAATTCCTTAGTCATACTAGCCTCATTTCAGGTGCTCATCAGCCACATGGGGCTAGTGGCTACTGTACTGGACAGTGCAGATATAGAACATTTTTTTAGTATTTTTATTTATTTATTTGGCTGCACTCGGTAGAATATTTTTATCATTGTAGAAAGTTCTACTGGGAGATGTTGCTCCAAAGGGTCCTCAAGATGTTAAGAAATTTTATACATCTACACACAGAGCTTGTGTGTAATATGAGTTTGAGAAACTCTGAAATAAACACACACAGAGCTATCTTTAAATAAAGTAAAGGGTTCTTTCAGTAAAGAGCTTTCTTTAGGACTCCTCTTACCCATTAGTGTAACTTGTACACAATGAAAATCTCTAAGATCACTGGAGGTGAGGCAAGCAATACTTTTCCAACTTATTTGACCAAGGAATCTCATTTAACATAACTGCAAGGCATGTTTTGCAAAATGCCACCTGAACAGTGAGCTCCCTGAGAATAGAAACAGTGTTAAAATTTATGTTTCCCCAGAACTTAGCCCAAGGACTATCACATAGTAGGTCCTCAGGAAGTTTTTACTTCTTTCAATTGACGAATTCTAGTAACTAGCATTCTAAAAAAACTTTCACCTTAACACAATTTTCTATTAGTAAAACCTACTTATCACCATTATAAGATCGGAGACGTAGTTCAAAAGAAATAATCTGGCCTGAATGAAACCAAATTTTACCGACAGCTTTTAAGTTGTCGTATTTTTAAAAAAATAATTATAGCATGCTAATCAAATATGAATAAGACTACAGAAAATAGTTCCAACTCTACACTCAAAATCAGTAGCAAAATATATCAAAATAAAAAGCAGAATACAATGATAGAAACTGTCAGGCTAATCACCTGCCTCATAGAAGAAGAGAAATTTCCAAAGATTTAAAAGAAAGCTAAGTCACCCTCAGTGACTCAGTATGGTGAATTTTACATGCTTGGCAATGCCTTCCATGTATAATTTCTCCATCACGTGAACAGGCTGCTCCCCGTTCAGACATTTTTTAACCAGTGTCCTTGGATAAAGAGGAGCAAAACACACAGAAGACTTAAGCACACAAATGGGTGTTTAGTGCCACTCTCAGCGGGTCATGCCGTGAAGCCACAGTTGGTGTCTGACGGTGGCCAGAGAGTTGGGAGCCTGCCTGGGCAGGATGACTGTAACGTTCCAGGCGAGCGTGTGTTTATTTATAACTGATGTCCCCATAGCAAGAGCTTGGCAGTGAGCTGAACCTTGCTGGATACCGACCTGAAGGGGGAGCTGGACATTCCCACTGGAAACTGACCCCAAACTACAAGAGGAAACTCCCAAATCTGTACGTTTAAGGGATGCCATCAGTTACTATGAATTTATGGTCTCCAAATTGAGAATTCTGTTCGGTCAATTTCTGCTAACAGTATCAAGACAGCCCTGCTACTTCAGAGACCTAAAAATACTTTCCACATGGTGAACTGTTTTTCACAGCAGGACTTATAACCTATCCCAGTCCTAATATATCTATCAACACAGAAGCTCTAACCTACCACCAGCCCCCGAGGCTGGAGCCCATCTACAAGGCCCAGAGCACACCTGGCCAGCCCAGAGGGACCCTGCAGCTGCTCTCTAATCCCCTCTCTCTTCTTCATATTCAACGCCCTCAACTGCTCCTAAGTGCCCTCTACATGCATAGATAGCACTGGACCAAAGAGCCTCTTGACTCTGAGGGGAGAAAAATTACTAATTTTGCACTGCACTTTGTAAGTCAGGGAGGTCTTTCAAATATATTTATTTCTCGCTCACTGGCACTTCAGCCTCCACCCTCTCTTGCCTTTCCCATCAGTTTACATATCTCAAGATTCTTCTATTTTTACAAGAACCTCCCGCAGACCATATACTTCCAATTAACCACCACGTTCTCTTCAGTCATAAGGGTTCTCTACCCTTCCCCTCCCCAGCTTCCGTTCTCAACGTGACCCACTCCAATCACTTCTGTCCTCACCACCACTGCGTGAATCTCTCATTAAGCTCATCAACAAACTTGTTGTCAAACCCCATAGATACTTCTCAGTTCTGATCTCACTGACCTCTCAGCAGCATCTCACACCAGGAAACACCTCCTCATCCTTCCACCCTCCCTTCCCTGGGCTTTTCTTTTCCTCTTTTTTCTTGGCCACGTTGCACAGCATGTGGGATCTCAGTTCTCCGACTAGGGATCGAACCTGTGCCCCCTGGAATGGAAGCTCAGAATCTTAACCACTGGACCACCAGAGAAGTCCCCCTGGGCTTTTCTTAATATCACACCTTCTTGCTTTCCTTCTTTCCTCACTGGTCCCTTCTTTGCAGATGCCTATGAGGAATTATTTTCCTATGTATGTTCCTGAAATGTGACTAGTTCCTTAGAAATATGGCTTGGGTCACTTCTTTGTTCCCTCTGCACGCTCTTTCTGGGTAAATCTCATCCATGCCCATAGCTTCCATTGTCACCTGTGGCTGACAACTCCTAAACTGCCACTCCAGCATCCACCTCTCCTTTTGCGTCTCCAACATTGATGCTCAACTGCGTACTGAGTGTCTACTCTTGGACAACCCACACAGGCACCTTCCATGAAATGAGGCCAGAATCAAATAAGGCATCTCCACCCTCACCTGCAACCAAACCCTGACAATGGTCCTGCTCTTCTCCCACTGTCTCCTGAGATCCCATCAGCCATCTGATATCTGAATCAGAAACTGAGACACTAGCCTTCAATTCTTCCTCTCCTGCACACCCTTCATCCAATTAATCACCAAATCCTCTTAGTACCATTTTCTAAATTGTTCCTGAATTCATCTGTTTTTTTTTTTTTTTTTTTCTGCTGCCACTTCTCAAGTTTAAGCCAGTATCATCTTTTACCTAAATCACTGCAACAGCAGAAATCAGGGGCTAGAAAATGACAGCTTGCAAGCTAAATCCGGTTCATCACCTTTTTTTGGTAAATAAAGTTATGTCAGGGCACAGCCTCATCCATTTATTTATATGTCACCAGTATGTGCTTCTGAGCAATAAGGATAGAACAGTGGTAACAGAGACCATACGGCCAGCTAAGCTGAAAGTATTTACTATCTGGTCCTTTACAGAAAAAAAAAAAAAAAAAGCCACACTAAACTGTCTTGCTGCCTTCTTCTGTCTTACCTCTCTCCAACTCATTCTTCAAACTACAACTGGAGTGATCTTTCCAAAATTACCCTACGAATTCCCCAAATTCACGAAGTCGAGGAAACTCCAATCAAAATGCAATAGGCTTTTCTAAGAATTTAACTTGATTCTAAAATCTGACTGGAAAAGAAAAATGCCTGAAAACAGCCAAGAAATTTCTGAAAAATAAAACAACTAAGGGAACACTTGCCTAACAAGCATCAAAAATGCTTCAAAGGTATAGTAATTAAAATAGTAAAGCAACAGTCCAAGAAAAGACAAATATGTTAATGAAATATACTAGAATGTCAAGAGATAGACTCTCGTCTATCAGAGAATTTAAGATATAAAAAAGAATGTGTTATTCAATTAAGGCAGTTAAGCTAATTGTCTATCTATTCAGAAAAATAAATAAATTTGGATCTCTTTCTCATATCAGAATAAATTCTAAATGGGTTAAACAAAGTGAAGTCGTGGCAGAAATTAAAGATTATATTTTGATCCTTGGAGTAGGGAAGCCCTTATGAAAGACAAAAGTCATATAGAGAAAAAAAGGCAATTAAATCTGAAAACAAATACATTTTTAAAATTCTAGGGAACTCCCTGGTGGTCCAGGGGTTAGGACTCTCCACTTTCACTGCCAAGGGCCTGGGTTTAACTCCTGTTTGGGGAACTAAGATCCTGCAAGCCACGTGGCACTGCACTCCCGCAAAAAATATGATAAAATTCTGCATGCTAAGAAAGGAAAACAAGTTTAAAAACCGATAGAAAGAAAATTTAAAACATAAATAACAGACAATAATTACAAGATACAACATATTAAAAGACACAAAAATCAGTAAGTAAGAATCCTTCTTGGGGTGATAAAATGGTCTGAGTTGACAGCAGTAACGGTTGCACAATTCTAAATTCACTAAAAATCAGTGAACTGTACACTTTAAATGCATAACATGTATGGTATGTGATTTATGGGCTTCCCAGGTTTCTCAGTGGTAAAGAATTTGCCTGCTAAACAGGAGATGCAGGTTTGAACCCTGGGTCAGGAAGGTTCCCTGGAGAAGGAAATGGCAACCCACTCTAGTCTTCTTGCCCGTGAAATCCCATGGACCGAGGAGCCTGGTGGGCTACAGTTCATGGGGTTGTCAAGAGTCAAATACGACTAAAGCGACTTACCACTTACGTACACACACAAAATTGTTACTTAAAAAATACAGAAAACAAACTAATGATAAAAAACTGGGCAAATGAAATTCATAACTAATTCACAGAATATATACAAAGAGCCAGTAAGCATTTGAAAAAATACACTCATCATCACAATCGTGGAAATACATCTTATAATATGTTGTAATTTTTTGTTTCTCTGGAAAAAAAAAATGTTAAAAGATTCAACACTGGAAAAGGTGTGGAGAAATACTCTCAAGCACTAGGGAGCAGGTGTAAACTGAGAGAATCATCTTTTGAGGGCAATTTGCAGGATCTATTATAATTTAACACATGCGCACTCTTCAAACCAGCAATTCCATTTCTGTTTATCTATTCTAGGGAAACAGTGACAGATATGCAGAGAGGTTAAGTATAAGAACATACAATGAAAAAAAAGAACATACAATGAAATGCTGATTACAATGGTAAAAAATTTAAAACCACCACCACCTGACCTGCCTCTTGAGAAACCTATATGCAGGTCAGGAAGCAACAGTTAGAACTGGACATGGAACAACAGACTGGTTCCAAATAGGAAAAGGAGTACGTCAAGGCTGTATATTGTCACCCAGCTTATTTAACTTATATGCAGAGTACATCATGAGAAATGCTGGGCTGGAAGAAGCACAAGCTGGAATCAAGACTGCCGGGAGAATTATCAATGACCTCAGATATACAGATGACACCACCCTTACGGCAGAAAGTGAAGAGCAACTAAAAAGCCTCTTGATGAAAGTGAAAGAGGAGAGTGAAAAAGTTGGCTTAAAGCTCAACATTCAGAAAACGAAGATCATGGCATCTGGTCCCATCACTTCATGGCAAATAGATGGGGAATCAGTGGAAACAGTGTCAGACTTTATTTTTCGGGGCTCCAAAATCACTGCAGATGATGACTGCAGCTATGAAATTAAAGGACGCTTACTCCTTGGAAGGAAAGTTATGACCAACCTAGATAGCATATTCAAAAGCAGAGATTACTTTGCCAACAAAGGTCCGTCTAGTCAAGGCTATGGTTTTTCCAGTGGTCATGTATGGATGTGAGAGTTGGACTGTGAAGAAAGCTGAGCGTGGAAGAATTGATGTTTGAACTGTGGTGTTGGAGAAGACTTTTGAGAGTCCCTTGGACTGCAAGGAGATCCAACCAGTCCATCCTAAAGGAGATCAGTCCTGGGTGTTCATTGGAAGCACTGATGCTAAAGCTGAAACTTCAATACTTTGGCCACCTCATGCGAAGAGTTGACTCACTGGAAAAGACCCTGATGCTGGGAGGGACTGGGGGCAGGAGGAGAAGGGGACGACAGAGGATGAGATGGCTGGATGGCATCACTGACTCAATGGACGTGAGTTTGAGTGAACTCCGGGAGTTGGTGATGGACAGGGAGGCCTGGCGTGCTTCGATTCATGGGGTTGCAAAGAGTCAGACACGACTGAGTGACTGAACTGAACTGAAATTAAGTATATATGGAACAGTACACAGCAGTTAAAAAGAACAAGGTAGGGACTTCCGTGGTGGTCCAGTGGTCAAGAGTCTGCCTTCCAGTGAAGGAGACACAGGTTTGATCCCTGGCTGGGGAACTAAGATCCCACATGCCAAGGGGCAACTAAGCCTGTGAACCACAACTAGAGAGCCTGCAACTGCTGAGTCACGGTGCTCAAGAGCCTGTGCTCTGCAGTTAGAGAAGCCTGAGAGCCAAAACTAGAGAAAGTCAGCATGCCACAATGAAGACCCAGCGCAGCCAGAAAAAACCAAAGTAGATGAATATGTGCTAACATGGAAATGAGACTTGATGCCAAGAGGAAAGAGGAAGCATAAGAACTACGTGCCAACTGAGGAATACTACTCAGCAAATTTAAAAAAGGATGAACTACTGACATATACAATAACATAAAGCTCAACAACATTTATGTTAAAAGAAGACAGAGCATTAAGAGTTAATACTAAATACGAGTTCATTTCTATGAAATCCAAATACAGGCAATATTAATCTATGGGTATAGAAAAAGGTGCTGAAGCTGAAACTCCAATACTTTGGCCACCTGATGCGAAGAACTGACTGATCTGAAAAGACCCTGATGCTGGGAAAGATTAAAGGTGAGAGAAGAAGGGGACGACACAGGATGAGATGGTTGGATGGCATCACCAACTCAATGAACATGAGTTTGAGTAAACTTGGGGAGTTGATGATGGACAGGGAGGCCTGGTGTGCTGCAGTCCATGGGGTCGGAAAGAGTCGGACACGACTGAGTGACTGAACTAAACTGAACTGAATAGAAAACATTTAGTGGTTATAGGAAGATGGACTAGAAAGGGCACAAAGAAACTTTCTGGGAGAATGGAAATGGTCTATCTTATTTTGGATGTTAGTGACACAGGTATACAAAGTTACTAAAACTCAAGGTTAATTAAAAGGGAAGAATATTTTAATAAACCTTTCAGAATATCCACATTTATCTGAAAGAATTATTAAAATATTCTTCCTTTTTCAAACTAAATATCTGATGTGCAAGGCCAGATTTTCTTCAGCTGAAACAGCCTACTGTAACAACTGAATGCAGAAGCAGCTATGAGAATTCAGCTGTAATCTATTAAGCCAGAATTAAAGAGATCTGCAAACATGTAAAACAATGCCACTTTCCTCACTCATTTTGTTTTGGAAAATATGGTTACTTTTTCATTAAAACGTTATGTATACTAATATACAATGGGTTTACTTTTTTGTTACTTTTAAATACATAAGTATTTTTTTAATTTTTTAATTTCTAAAGTGGTAAATACGAATAGATATAATACATATAAACAAAAGCTCTGCAGGAGTCTCAATTTTTAAGAGTATAAAATGTTCTAAGGCCAAAACTGCTATTTTAGCCATTGTTATTGTTTAGTTGCTAGGTGGTGTTCCAACTCTTTTGAGACCCCATAGACTGTAGCCCGCCAGGCTCCTCTGTCCATGGGATTTCCCAGGCAACAATGTTGTAGTGGGTTGCCATTTCCTTCTCCAGAAGATCTTCCTGACCCAGGGTTCGAACCGGTGTCTCTTGCTTTGGCAGGCAGATTATTTACCACTGAGCCACCAGGGAAGCCTACCCTACTCTAGCCATATCACATTATTTTCAATTCCTAAATATCATGTGATGTTTGTCTCCCAACCATTGCATATTCTTCTCTCTCTGCTTTGTGCACTCTCATCAATCTCCTTGGCTAATTCCCACTCAACACTCCAGTCTTGGTTTAAACATCACTTCCTCCCTGGTTGCTCAACCTGGGATTAGGTATCCCTCCCATGTACTCCCATAGTACTCTGTCCTATATCATAATCCCATCTTGTGATTGACTGCTTATTCACATACCTATATTACTCACAATACCTGTGCGCTGGAATTAGACCTTGTTCACAGCTAAATCCCCAGGGCATATGTGAGTATTTATTGATAGAGAAATTAATGTAATATTCATCATAACCAATGGAGTATTATTATTTTCACAAGAAAACTGAGGCTCAGGGAAATGATGTGTTCAAATAAATTCACCTGAAAATTTGAGCTGACAACTGTATTCCAAGCCTTTCACCTTCAAACCCTGTCTGGAATAGATAGAAGAGTTTACCTGGGAACTAATGGCATACTTCAGGTAAGACAGGATGAGAGGATTGGGGGAAGGTCCAATCATGGCCTGCTCCAGGAGTGCTTCTGCAAGGAGAATAACAAAGGAAGACTCAGTGTTACAACATTTCTGGGTTTAGCCCTCCCATCCTTCCTTCCTACTTCACTTAAGACCTGCTAGGTTGAGAATGTCCCAGGTGGCTCCTTTGGGAAAGAATTTCTTCATGTTGACTGCCCACTGGTAGTCACTCCATCGCTCCTTCCAAGCTTGCAAAATGGCTTGCTTCAGGTTCACCACCTTCATGATTTCACTCTGAGGAGACCGGGCCGGTAGCAGTCAGCCTTGAGGTTGGAGAAATCAAGCTAGAGAAAGGGAAAGGGATTCTGAGGAAAAGAACCAGGCGCGGGGATGGGGGATGGAGCGCAGACTTAGATGGAATGGAGTCGATATAGGAAGATTCAAGGGAAGTATAACTAGAAAGGAAAAAAAGGGGAAAGGGGCAAAACAGGGATCCTATTAGGTTATTCCCACCTGAACCATTCTTCTTTAAACAAGCGCAATAAGAAGAGAGTGTCAAAGGTGCTTAATACAAAGAATAAATGGGCAGTAAGGGGTTAAGCCAGTTCCGGTTGCCTAAATATGCCCTTAGCTCTGGCTGCGTCCCTCAGCCACTACTACCCCAAATCCAAATTTCTCCCCCCCACTTCCTCCACCCTCCCCAACCCTGAAACTATAATTCCCTATTTCCTTTCCATCCATCACCTCCCCAAATTTAAGCCTACCGGACAATCTAGTTCTAGATCCTAGGTGTCGCCATTTTGGCACTTATAAAAGAGCTAGCTTTCTATTGGCTGACAGTAACAAACATGAACCAATAGGAAGGCAGCGAGACACCGGTCACACCACTATGTCTTCTGGGAATTGCAGTTCCTTGGACTCAGCTAGCTCGGAAGCTACGAGAAGCTAGTCAGCCCGCATTGTTTCTCTCCTTGAGGGAAAGCCGAGTAGGAGCTGAGGATCTCGGAGACTCAGGAAGCTTAGGGGGAAAGGCTCTCAAAAGGCCTACCGCAATTAAGTTTCTTCCAGTGACATCACTGTGGACCTAGCATTTAAATCAAATTCTGACACCCTTTCATTGCCCGCTAGTTAGTAGGCACAACACGGGTGTGGCATAATTCATCCATAGGTTTTCTCTTTCCTGGCTTTTTTTTTCCTCCGAAACCCCGGATTTCCCAGAGTTCTTCTCCTTTCCACAACTATATTCCAAAGCGACACTGCGTCTCTGTCAGTTGAACACACCTCACCCACCCCTTCACCCTAAAATCTGGCAGTTCTCTCGGAATCTCCTGGCCCAGCCAACTGCTTGACTAAGGGAGACGTAAGGAGGAAACTGAGGTTTAGGAAATCGAAGATAAGAAAAGTCTAGGAACCTGTCACAATCAAGAGGGCCTAAGGAGACATGATGACTAAATGTAACTTGGTATCCTGGATGTGATCCTTAAACAGAAGAACCTTAGACGAAAACTAAACAATCTGAATAAAGCAGGGACTTCAGCTAATAATAATGTATCAATGTCAGTCATTAATTCAGAGAAGGCAATGGCACCCCACTCCAGTACCTCTGGCTTGGAAAATCCCATGGACAGAGAAGCCTGTTAGGCTGCAATCCATGGGGTCGCTAAGAGTCCAACACGACTGAGCTACTTCACTTTCACTTTTCACTTTCATGCATTGGAGAAGGAAATGGCAACCCACTCCAGTGTTCTTGCCTGGAGAATCCCAGGGACGGGGGAGCCTGGTGGGCTGCCGTCTATGGGGTCGCACAGAGTCGCACACGACTGAAGTGACTTATCATAGCATAGTAGTCATTAATTGTAACACCTACCATACTAAGTAAAAGGTTAAAGGGGTAGGGATTGACAGTGAGGTATATAGGAATCCTCTCTATCTTCAATTTTTTTCCTATAAATCTAAAACTAAAATTCTTTTTTAAAAAAATGTTTATTAAAAGCAGTATGATTAGACTTCCCTGGTGGTCCAGTGGTTAAGAATCTGCCTGCCAATGCAGAGGGCACGGTTCTAGCCCTGATCTGGAAAGATTCCACCTGCCAAGGAGCAACTAAGCCCATGGGTCACAAATGCTGAGCCCAGGCTCTAGAGACCAAGAGCCAAAACCATTCAAGCCCACAGGCCCTAGAGCCCACACTCTGCAACAAGAGAAGCCACCGAAGAGAGAAGCCCACAGACCACAACTAGAGAGTAACCCTCCAGTCATCTGAACTAGAGAACACCTATGCTCAGAAACCAAGATCCAGCACAGCCAAACATAAATTAATTACTTTAAAAACATGATGTCTTGCTTTAACCTATTGAACCACATTATAAATAATTATGTCCAGTGTTTGGAATATTAGCCTTTCTCCAACCCCCCCTTCCCCAGTGAGAAGCCAAAAGTAAATGCTACCCACCTCTGACTCCAGCAGCTGGGCCTCTCCACACACAGCCCTCATCCCTGTCCTGCCCTGTGGACAGATTGCCACTAACATTTACAACCAGAACTACATTTACAACCAGAACAAGACAGTGTCCTGCCAGCCCTATTTTCAGCCCTGCATCCCATATCACAAGGAGCCTCAGATCCCCATCCATGAATCCAAGCTCCATCCATATTTCCCAATCACCATTCTTTGGTCACCCTTTAAGTGTCAGACTCAGTTCTCAGAGGGATGAATCTGGAAGAGCAGACTCCTCAGGCTCTGGAAGCAAACCTGCAGCTCTTGGGGCAAAGAATGACAGAATCCTGGGTGTCTGGAGCATAGTCTAAACAGGGAGACCAGAACTCCTGTTCTGAAGAGGAGAGTGCAGCTGGAGGAGACCCAGATCACATCCCTCTAAGGTCATGACTGCCTTCAGCTTCTTCCTTCCCCATAACCCACCCACAACCCCCTCCATTCTGCTCCCTTTAGTGCCTGCCCAAGCGACACCACTGGGGAATAATGTTTATACAAAACAGCTGCCAAATATGTGTAGCCAAAGCTTCCAAAGCAGGAAGGAGGGAGAACCCAGACTTCTCACACTTGACCTCCAAAATCCCCTCAGCCACACACATTGAAGCCGGCTACAGACCTTGTTTCTCAGCAGTCTCTCATGTACCTGGCTTCACTGCTTCTCCCAGGCCCCCAACTCTACCTTCGCCTGCCTCCCTCCTCTTATTCTTTGCTGTCACTGCAGCTTAGGGCTTCCCACCTAGACACATCCATGCATCCTGCAGCTCCACTCCCATCCCACAGAGCCCAAACTGTCCTCTCAGAGAAAAGCTGTCAACCTTGTGACTGCTTCTGACTTGGTCCACATGGGAGTGGAGAATGTTTGGGCCCTGAGGAGAGTGGCATTCTGAACTCAGACCATCCCCTTCTGGGAGGAAGCTAGCAGACCTCTGGGGAGGGGTGCCTCCTCCCCCACTTTACAGTGGCAGAGAGGCGGCTTTTGTCATGAGACCGTCTGCCTTCGCTGTCCCCCACCTCTCACCAGTAGCTCTTTCTCTTGGTTTGGCAGGGTTTCCCCAAG
Source organism: Bubalus bubalis (assembly GCF_019923935.1). Classification (NCBI taxonomy): domain Eukaryota; kingdom Metazoa; phylum Chordata; class Mammalia; order Artiodactyla; family Bovidae; genus Bubalus; species Bubalus bubalis. Next base: position 22,713,971 of record NC_059159.1, on the reverse strand, counting down.
GACTGGACTTCTAAGGGTTTAAAAGGACACCCTTTTATTTTTTAATTTTTTTATTTTGGCTGTGCCGCACAGTTTGCAAGATCTTAATTCCTTGACTAGGGATTGAACCTGGGCCCTCAGCAATGAAAACAGGGAGTCCTAACCACCGGACTGCCAAAGAATTTACTACAAGGATTCCCTTAGTTCTGGGTAAGGGCTATTTGCAGTTTTGCTACTTTGTCCTCTCTAGCGTGTCAGTTTCAGAGACTGCCTTTCCATACCCCACCTCTTTCCTCCAAACCAGAAGAGCTTCTAGGGCCCTGCAGGCTCTCTGACTTGCCCTCCACAAGACCGGGATTCTGTGATAATCCTCCAGTGGGTGAGAGAAGAGATGCCAGCATCCTCTTTGGGAGTAGAAGGAAACCCTCCCCACCCACAGTCCCTCTCAAATATCCCTCTTCCTTACTCCACTTTCCTGGGCTGTCTGTTTCTTCTCTCTCAGCACCGATAGAAGCTGAGCTCTCACTTCCACCCTCTTAGCCCCAAGGTCCAAGCTCTTCATTTTGCTGGCTGGGGAAGGGGACTGGCTGGAGAAGAGGGGCAGGTAAAAGCCAGCCAGCCAGGTAGAACTTCCCTGGTGGTCCAGTGGCTAAGACTTTGTGCTCCCAATGCAGGGAGCCTGGATTTGACCCCTAATCAGGAAACTAGATCCCACGTGCCACAACTAAGAGTTTGCATGCCCCAGCTAAAGATCCCACACGCTGCAAGTAAAGATCCCATGTGCTGAAACTAAGACCCGGCACCTCAAATTAAAAATGAATACAAACAAACAAACAAACAAAGCCAGCCAGGCAGAGTGACATGGCAACACTGAAGGAGTAGCTGAAAAGGGTTGGAGTGGGGACTTGCAGTGGTGTAAAATGCTATGAGGAATTGGGGTTTGGGTACCCAAGGGGATGGGAACACTCCTCATCTAGCCTGGAAAGAAGTGTAGAGAAAAGTGGCAAGTCTAAACCGAGAAACTCTGAAATACTTGGTAAGCACGCAAGGCACAAAGGGTGTCATCATCCCTTCTCTCTATAGGGAAGAACATTTTCCTTTGGACGCTTGCCTGGGTCCCCCCACTATGGGGAGTTAATTGGCAGCAGGTGGATGGGAAAGAAAGCAAGTCGTTCCCACACACTCCACACTCTGTACACAGCTGGCTCCAAACCAGTTCCCTCCCCTTACCCGTCCCCACATTCAGCTCTCCACTCTCTGTCTATCTGGGGAAGGGGAGGATGGAGAAGACTGCAAGGTGGTCCCCCCCTCAGGGACAGCTCCTGGATCCCCCCCAGTTCCGCCTCTATCTTCCCACTGGCCCCAGGAGAGGTCCAGAAAGAGGCCAGCCAGGACAGCGAAAGGCAGAATCTGAACCTTTGAACCACTCTGAATCTGAACCACTCTGAACCTCAGAATGGTTTCCTCTCTAACACCTGAAGGATGCCTTCTCTCTCCACACCCTCCAGCAAGGAGGAGGAGAGTGCCATGATCCTGAACCCTAGACAGGCCACTGCTCCTCCCTTCTGGCTCTGAGAGCCACTCTGTCCTCTTGACCTCCACAGCTGCCTGTGCCATCTCTCCTTTAACTGGAGGGGGAGGGCTGTGGTGTGGCAGGTAAAGGAGACTGCCCCCCACCTCTTCTCCTGGCAAAGCAGGATGAAAGGGTTCCAGGTGGGAACCTTCTGAGACCAGAAGCTGGAAACGTTTAGGGGATCTGATACCTGAGATGTATTAAATGTTCAAAAAGAAAGTGTCAAATGAATGAACAAAAGTAGAAGAAGCTCTGAAAGATAACCTGGAGAAGGTGTCAGCTTCTTTTTCTACTTTTACCCTCAGATCCCAAAGCAAGGCTTAGCCAGGCCCGAGTCCCCTCCCTGGCTCTCTTTTTTGTGACCCATAAACAGGGCATCTGATGGGACAAAGGTGATTGATAGGGAGCAATAAGTGGTCACTTTACTCTTAGTTGGGCAACTGTTTGCTAATTTCTCAGTCTCTCATCTCTGCCAGCCGCTGATCCCCAAATTGCATAAACTGACCTCCTTTTGTCTCCTCCTTTTCCACTATCTTTTCTTGATTAAAAAATCAGTAAGAGAAAGAAATACCTAGGTTTTATGTTCTCTTAGTTGGTGATACCTCAGTTTATTCTTTCCAGAAGCCCCCAATAAGTGGGGCTGTATCTGCGGAGTCAGGGGGTGTCTGTTGGACACCTCATCACTTGCTGACATCACCCAGGACCCAGGAGGTCAAAGGGAGATGGGAAGGGGAATTACTTATGCCCAGGCCACTGAGGGGCTCGTTCATTCCAGGGCAGGCTGACAGAGGCCTTGTCCCCGTTCCCCCAAACTGTTTGTGGATTCTTGGTAGGGGTGGAGAATGCTGGGTGGGGTCTTGGCTTCCAGGATTTGGGAGAAGCTCTTTAGAAAGCTATCTGGATCCCCAGGTTTCTAGGGGTAAGACCCTTGATCAGTCCTGGGGTGCTTCCTAGCAACAGTCTGGGAGGGAGAGAAGAAATGGAAGAAAGAGAGGGAGAGGCCTGGGCATAGCTGTTCCAATGGGAGCCCAGAGAACAGGCTGTTCTTGCTGCCTCCTTGGCAACCAAAGTCTAAGTGGGAGGGGGCCGTCAGACACATCCCTGCAGGGTCTCTATCCATTCTCACTTGAGCCCCACCCTTCTGCTCTCCCCTTGGACTCAGCACTGAAGAGGTGGCAGGGATGGGAGAAGCAGCCTGGATAAGGATTTCGTGACAAGGAGGGAACGTGCTGGGGACGAAATGACTCTGAGATGAGCTAGAAGCCTTGAGAAATGGGGGTAGGCAGGGTGAGTGGGGTGGGAAGGGGAATGACGTGACCCAGGGCCAGGGTCTGTGAGCTTAGACTTGGGCTGGATCCTGGCATCTGGCAGGATGCCTGCTTTGGAGGCAGTGTGCCCTTCACTTTGCCCTTGTCCAGGTCTGTTACCAGCCCGTGTCGGGAGTGAAGGAAAGTGAGAGAGGTAAGAAGAAGGTAGGACGGGTGGACTTTCCTCTTTGAATTCAAAGTGCCTGCTCAGGCCCTGGGGAAAAACAGATAGATCAGGAGGCACTTCATTATCTATGGCTCTGGGTTTAGGATTTCATAAAGTCTCCCTCATCCAATAACTTTAGGACCTTTCATTAGAGAGATGTGGTGGGGAAGCCGGAATGGAGGGAAGAGGAAAACCATAGTGCTTGCACCTTCCCGCTCTGGACTCCATCACCCTGCCCTAATCCTGACTGTCGTTAGACCTCTTCACCGCCTCTGGTTCTGGCTGATGGAGGCAGAAGATACAGTAGCTCATCTCATAAATGTGTCTTATGCATTGAGATTATCTCCCAGCTCCCTGGGCAACCCAGTCCCAAAGGACTGTTTCCACACATGGCACAGCCTGCACCCTGGGCACTGCACAGCACAGCCCTGCCCCCTGCCCCAGCATATCAGCCAAATCCCATCACTGAGGAGGTGGCATCGATTGGCAGACAGCCACCCTCGGTGCTCCTCCCACTGCACGCTGCCTTGACCCTGCACGATCAGCTTCCTGCCCCACACTGCAGCTGTTGCATGTCCACCATGAGCCCAGGCAGAACCCACAGGTTCACTGACTGCATGCTGACTCTGCAGGCTGCAGCTCTAGCTCCCCGCTGCCATTTCCCTTCCCCCATCTGCAAAGCCCTCATCACCAGCACTCCACTCTGCATCCCAAGGGTTTCTCCCTAACTGCCCTTCTCATCCCTGTGATTCCAGGGAGGTCCCAAGAGAATTATCCTCCCCTCATCCATGCATTGCAAATGCCAGGACCCCCTGTAAAAGAAGTGGCTGCAACAGAGCCAGGATGCAGGTGGCTGAGACTAAGAAAAGCGAGGGCAGCCCAACTCCCATAGGCTGTTGGTCAGAACCCCACATTTGGCAAGTGATTCTGCCTAGTACAAACTGGGCTCTGGTAGAATAGCTCTCCACACACACACACACACCAGCTCTCCACACACACACACCTATCCAAGAGCAGACGGTGGAGACAGGGCCCCGCCCTGGGAGCCGTGGGAAGGCTAGGGCCCCCGCTGGTAAAACTGGGCTAATGACAGCAGGGGAACCGGCGGGGCCGGAGGGGGTGCTGGGGTAATTAGAGTCCTGCCTGCTGCTGGGAGATCTCGAGATGAAAGGGGCTCTGGCGTCACCGGGTTGGTTTTATGTCCACGAATGCAGGTGTGTGTGTGTGTGTGTGTGCGTGCACGCGTATGAGAGGTGGGGCTGGCATGATGGAGACCTCTCCTTTGGGGAAGGGGGATCTATTTTTTCGCAGCCCACCCTTCTCTCTGGACTGGCCCTGTACATTTGGATGGGGAGGGGCAAAAGTGGAAGGAAAACCCACTGTCCTGAAGCTGACAGTTAAGGGGGGTAGGGCAAGCCTCGCCCCCTCCCCAGCTCAGAAAGAGCACCAGATTGTCGAGGAAATGACTGGTGGCAGTGAATAGAAAAAGCCTACATTGGAGGAGGGTGACATTTGAAAGGGGAGGCAGTGGATCAGGCAGGTAATGATGTTAAAAATGAGCCTGCAAGGGAGATAATGGGGAAGCATACCCCCAAAAGGATTAAAAACACAGGATGGTTTAATTTAAGAGGACCCCAGGGGTCACGTGCTCAATCCTCGAATTGTAAGGTTGAGGAAGCTTGTTACCTAGAGAGGTGGTGATTTGCTCAAGGTCATACAGTGAGTTACTGGCAGAAAAGGGACCCGAACTCAAAACAAACTCTAAACCGTCTGCGGTTTGGTGTTTAGACTTTCTCCCGGACTTCTAAAGTGCAGGCGGCTCGGCTCGCCGATGTGCCCTTCTCCATCCTCGTGGTGCCACCCCCCAACCCCCCAATTCTTGCAGCAAGCGAAGGCTATGTTTTAAATGACATCTCTTCCAAAATATGTCACCAAGCACCACTCCTGCCGGAGCCGCCTGGAGTGGGGCGGGCGAATGCGGGTCGGGAGGGGGCAGAGGCGGCCGAGGGGCGGCCGGGCGGCTGGCCGGGGTCCCAGGGCGCGGCGGGGGGCGGGGGGCGGGGGCCGGCGGCGGCGAGGCGGCCTGCAGGGAGCAGCCGCGAGCCGGCTGGGCGCGCCGAGCCCGAGCCCCTGCCAGAGCGGGGCGGGGGAGGGAGGAGCCAAGAGCGGCCGCCGCCTCTGCCGGAGGAGCCGCGGGGCCGCCACACTCGCCCCCCGCCCCCCCGCGCTCACTCGCACTCACACCCGGGCGCAGGAGGCGGGCGGCCCGGGCCCCACCGGCCCCCCATGGACGCCCCCGCCACGGGGCGCTGAGACCCCCGCGTCGCTGCCCAGCCCGGTCCAGCGCGCCACGCCGAGGTAAGGGGGAGGGAGCGAGGGGGCATTAATATGCAAATGCCTCGCGATTGATTATGCAAAGCCGCGGGGCTCTCTGGCCAGCTCCCAGGCGGGCTGGGGGCGTCCGGGGGGTACCCGCGGCCAGCCTCAGCCTTCCCGGGCGCCCCAGTGACCCTGTCACTGGCCGGGAGCTTGCAGCTTCAACGCCATGGGGAAGGGAGGCGTTGCTGGGAGGTCGGTGGGCCCCGGGGTTCGCCGGCGGAGATGGCGTCCGGGCCTCCCCCTCGAGGGCCCGCCCGGCCTCTGTCCGGCCCGTCCGCTGCGCATTCCCGGGCCCGGCCCCGCTGCCGGCCGCCGGAGCTCCCCCGCCCGCCGCGCCGCGGTTTGTTTACGGTGCGCTGGAGGCCTGCCCCCCCAGCTCCCACCCCCAGCCTCCCAGGCCGAGGCCGAGTGGCGTTTGCAAGGCTACCTCCAGCAGCGGAGGGCGGTAGGAGTGGGGTGGGAGGTGGGCTTGCCCGGGCCCCAGGAGAAGAAAGTCCCCCCCCCCCCACTTCACTCGCCTCCCCAATTGAACATGGCTCTCTGGTTGCAACACAACTAATTGCAAAAACGCGGCTGGGGGTGTGTGTGTGTGTGTGTGTGTGTGTGTGTGTGTGTGTGTGTGTGTTGGGGGGTGTATCTGAGGGTCCCTGGATAATTAGGGGAGTTGCAAGCCAGGGTGGTTGGGGAAGAGAGGGAGGAATAGGCCCGTGTTGTGTGCCACCCGCTTCCCTCCCCTTGCAACGTGTCTCTGGTGCCCCTTCTCTGCCTGGGGCCCTCCCTTGTCCAGTGTGAAGGTAAAGCCTGCGGGATGGGGGTTATAGAGGCAATGGAGAGAGCCTCCCGTTTTCCGGGGGAGGGGGGTTTGGCGGGGGTGGAGGTCTGGAGGTCGCAGAAGGAAAACCAGTGGGATGGGAGCCCACCCCTCAATGCTGGCTCAGGCCCCAGGAAGGGGAGGGATATAGGGGGCTGTGGTCCAAGATGAGGGGGAAGCAAATGTGCCATGCAGACACAGAGATATGCCCACACACACGGCCACATGCACACCCAGGGACACCCAGGCAGACTCAAGGACAGGAACTGCTGGACACACCCACATGGGGACAAGGGAAGAGGCACGCTGCCACTGCACAGGGGAGCTCAGAAGGGTGGGACACACCCACGGGAGACCAACCCTTGCACAGGCATAGGGTCACGGGGAGATGCTCTCATACACAACAAGGAGGAGTCGCTGTCACCCACACAGAAAAAGTCACTATCGCCTGCATGCATGAACGCAGAGCAATTGCACACAGCCACACATTACAAAAGACCCTGTCACTCACAGGCACACACGAGCTCGCATGAGCCCAGTCACACAGGCATCATCGCCTTGCCGTGACAGTCGCTGTCACTCGGTCAAACGCAAACGCAGTTGCACATCAACACACATATACACAACTCAGCAACAAGTATTTTCCTGGACTCTTACTGTGGCTTTCTGAGGTGCTGTGTACCACACAAAAAAGACCCTGCTCCCATAATGGTGGAAGGCACGCAGTCACTATAGATAACATTCTCTGTCTCTTTCCCTTGTCATCCCACCCCCTAGATGGTGAGCTCCTTGAGACCCAGGAGAATCACTGGAATTGCTCTGGATCCCACCCAGAGCTGAGCATAGGAAGTGCTCCGTAATCCTTTTTAATTCATTGACTGTGGGAACTCTGGACACAGGTGCAGGCATCTGCACACAGTCCCAGGGGCTCAGGTGCAGGAGGCACTCAGAAGGTTCAGGACCACGCAGTCACAGGCCTACAACCCCCATGCACACACTAGCTGTGCGGCCAGGCACACCCCTAGATGTACACGCAGTCGTAGACTTTTCCCCTCAAGCTTCCTCCTGCCTTCTTTTTCCAGGCTTTTTTTATTTTTTTGAGGGACAGGAAAATCAGAGCAAAGAGTAAGGGGGAGGGGGTTCTAGAGGGCTGAGTCACGCACGTGAAGCAATGTTAGGTGACTTCAGGAGCTGGGATGACCCTGGCTGCTGGGGGGGAGGGAGTCTTGGGGAGACCTGCCTCCTAGGGAGCAGCCCCCACCCCCACCCCAAAAGCAGATAACCTCAGCCCCTGCTGGGCTCGTTGGTCTGGGCCATTACTGGGGATGCTCACCGGCCTCCCCCCACTAACTCCCACCGAGTTCTTGCCTCCCACCCGGAGTCTGGCCCCTTTTCTCAGCTCTGCCCTCCTGTCTAAACTTGGAAGCCTCCCTTAGGAGGCCGTAAGCTGGTGAGTGTCTGGGTGAGTGCTGTGTATTTTTGACTTGGAATTTTGCTCCACCACCGTCTCCAGTGCTCTGTCTCGCTTGTGTCTCTTCTCTCTCCCCTTGTTTCTCCACCAGTCTGTAACTCCCTCTCACCCTGTCCCTATCCACCCCCCTCGTTGACCCCTGTTCTGGTGTCCGTTTCTGCCACAGCCTCCATGCTCGGAGCTGGGAACCGGCAGTGATGTTCTCCATTCTTCTCCAGTTGCTAGTACTCAGACCCCGCCCCTCGGCCTGCCTGCCCTGCCTCTGGGGTCAGCGAGAGGTTGGGGTGGGGGGCGGGGGGCTCAGCTGGCTGCTCAGGACATCCTGCACTTCCTCAGCCCTGCAGCTGCGGCCAGCAAGTTTGGGGGGCTGAGCATAGGGGGAGAAGAGAAGGGGTCAACCACTGCCCACGCTCATTTCTCAGGCTGGTGGGCTCAGCCTGGGTGGAAGGTCTGGGTGGGCAAGCCACGGAAGGTTAGCAGAAGCTCTTTCCACACCGACCCACTGGAAAATAATCGCCGCCCCCCCCCTCCCCGCCCAGGGGCAGTGGCGGGAGTTGGCAGGACCCAGCCGAGCAGGACTCACAATGGCCTTTCTCCACATCCCTGGCAGCTGAGACCCACCTCAGAGATGCCCAACAGCTGTGTCCGCTTTGCCCAGCCTCTGAGCCTGGTTCTGAGGGTACAGCTGCCCAGACTTTGTGTGGGGCTGTGTGAGGCCCTCTCCCATGGGTTGGCCCTTCACTTTGGGCTGGCAGGGTGGGTAGTTCTTCCAGAGAGGAAATCTGAGCAGGGGGCACTTACCATTTCTGGCCATGCTCCCCTCTAACTGTGGTCTGGACAATGGATGAGGAGGTACTGGCACGGATTCCACCCTGGAGAGTCCATGGCTGCTACAAAAAGGGAAACTGAGGCTGGGTCACAGGGAACACATAGCTGGATGAAAGAACAAGGTATTGTTCCTCTGACAGGTGGTATGCTGTAATGGTTAAAAACAGGGATATACATGTGCATATATATATGTATACATATACACACACATGTGTATATATATGTAGGAGCTAGAGTGCCTGGGTTTGAATCCCAGCTCTGCCCCTGGCAGTCGTGTAATCCTGGACAAGCAATTTAACCTCTCCTTTGCCTTATCTGTAAATTGAGGATGGTAATACCGACCTCATTTGGTTTTTTGAGGATTACAGCCGTCAGAATATATAAAATGCTTTTAAAAAGTGCCTGGTGCGCAAGCACTGCATGTGTTAGCTGTTACAGCAAGGAAATCTGTGGGTCTGGGGTCCCCTGGATTTCTTGGAGAAGCTTGGTGGAGAATTGGATCTCCTGGACATTACAGGCATGAGGTGGGGTTGGTAGGGATAGTGGGTCCCTAATCTCCAGCCTCCTTGTCACCTCTGCACGACACCTCTCTCTCTCCCACCAGGAGTTTGGGCAGCCTGGAGCCCCTCTGCCACCACTGTGCTTTCCTCCGATCCTCACCTTATTTAGCTGCTTCTTAAAGGAGCCCTAGGTATCGCAGCCTGGGACACACCTCCCCAGTTAGGGACAAATGCACGAATATTTGGGCATCGCTGCATCTCTGTTGGGACAAGTCTGAGCACTGGGAGTGTGGGAGAGGAAAAACAAGGAAAGCAGGCTCCTCTCCACAACCCCTCTCACTTCTTATGTGTGGAGTAAGTCACCCTTCCTCTCTCCTGGGGACCCAAAATCTCAGCTACCTACCATCGATCTATCATTCAGGACCCACCCTTGGCTGACAGATTCCCCACCCCTGCACAGAGGGGACATTAGTGTGGAGGGTGGGGGCAGAGCATAAGAAGGGTGTTGGGTGCAGCCCCTGGGGGTCCAGTGTGTAACTTGGGTTGCCTCTTATCCTCTGTGAATCTGGTGATGAAACTCTTCTCTCCGCCCTCCATCCCTTTTATGCAGCTCCCCCAAGACAATATGCGATATGCCCTGTGGTGGGCCACTGGGGAGCCTCTGGAGTGGGGGCGCCAATCTCAACCCTAGTTCTCATGGCTGCAAAGGTGCTTGGGGGACTTTTTGCCTCGTGGGGAAGGGAGGCACGCATGACCATGGTGGGAAGACCACTGCCTGGGAGTTGGAGGCTGGGTTTTCACCACTTGCCAGTTGCTGACTTTGGGTTTAGGTTTTCGTAATCTGGAGACAGGGATGCCCACCTTGTGCGGAGTGAGGGCAAATAACACAGCGTGAGATGGCACCTGTAGTCAGCCCCTGTTGCGAGCTGTCACGGCCAACAAGGCCTGTGGAGTCTCGTCTCTTCCCAGGGTCTGGGACGCTGCAGGGTGGGTGGGGGACACAGAGGCCGCTTGGAACCAGAGACCGTTCTCAGGCTCTCACAGAGGCGGCTGGGGCTGGTGGAGAGAGGACCGTGTGGTTCTCAGGCATGTGGTGTTGCTTGCCCTCCTCCCTGGCAGGCCACGGCTGGGGCACCAAAGGGGGGCCACCCTGTGGCATGCCGGGCTGTGAGGTGGTCCACAGGGAGGTGTCAGGAGTTCTCTGGGCAGACAAGGGGAGCAAGATGGAACTCACCGGTGCCCAGAAAATGCTATCTTTGCTCCCCTGCTTTGGAGGCAGGCACCCAGTCTGGGCACGGGGACTGGGGTTAAAGGTTAGGGCCAAGAGCACGCCTCTAGCACTGGCACAGAGCGGCGGGACTGGACCCAGCCCCCAAGCCTCTTCTTCCTCCTCGCTTCCTCTTGTAGGGAGGAGATGAGCTCTTGGCTTCCAGAGCCGCCTGTTTCATTTTCTCTTTTACCCAGGCGCATGGGGCGTGGGCGAGGGAAGGGGAGTGCGTGGACCCCAGGCTTTAGTGGCTATCGGGCGTCTTGGTACACATCAGTGAGTGGGTGTGTTGTGCGCGCATCCATGTGCGCGCATTTTGTGCATGTGTGGGCCGGGGAGGGCTCTGACTCTCCGCTGGAATGGGGTACCGGAGCCGCGGCTCTGCGCATGCGGGGTGAGTGTGTGTGTCTGCACGTGTCCGTGTGTGTGCGGGCAGACTCGGCTGCATTTACTTGCTCGCTCTCGCCTGCTCTCTCTCTCTCCCTCCCCTCTCCCCCTCTCTCCCTTTCCCTCTCTCCCGCTCTCACACACACACACACACACAATTTTCAGTCTCTCCTCCCTTTCCTCATTCCCTCCCTCTTCTCCCAGCTCCTCTCTCCCCGCTTCCCTCTCAGTCCCTCCCCCACCAACCCTGCCTGTGCCTGTTCGTCTTGGCTGGGGGCTATCTCTGCCTCTCTGGGGGTGCCTGGGAGAACATCCCCGCTTTTCGTTTCCCCTCGATCATTCCCTTCCCTCCTGGGTAGAGCTCTCCAGGGCTCGCAGACTCCTCTGTGCCACCTCCTCCCTGGAAGAGGGGAGTGGGGAAAGGAGGACCCCAGCCCTGTGCCCATGATGCCATCTGCAGTGAGCGCCTTGGCCCCGTGACATTCATGCCTCCAGCCTTCAGCTGCCCCAGCTCCCAGCTCCGATTACCCACTGGCTGCTGGGGGGGTGGGGGCAGGGAGAGTGTGCTCAGCCTGGGGGTGCTCCTAACTCTGCCTTCTTGGCTATTTGGATCTCCCTCTCCATTCCTTGTGGGGAGTGGGGGTGGTATGGAGATCTGTGGGTTGGCAGGGAAGGGGCTGAGCTCTTGAGCAGGAGCTGTGGGCCCCACCATCATCAGTAGGCGTGGCAGGGGGTGTGGAGGTGAGCCCCACACCTGGGTGCCCACCTTGCTGCCTGACAGGAGCTGGCCTGGGGTGGGAGGAGGTGCAGGAGAGCAGCAGGTGGGTGAGGTTATGGTGGGGGTGGGCGGAAGCCCAACAGTCTTTGATGTTCCTACTGGGCATCTGGCCCAAGTCAAGGCTACTGTTTATGTCTTTCTGTCTCTGACCTGCAGGGGGGAATTTCCTGTTATATTCTTTTGGGGTAGAGGATCCTTTTGTTTAAGTAACCAATCTCCCCCTTATATCCCCCACCCCCATCTCCCATTAGCCTCCAAGGCCCCAGAGTGGCTCAGGAGATCCGACGTCAGGGGTCACTGCCCTTGAGCTCCAGAATCCCTTCTCATGGGGGCCCTGTGAGAGTCCACGGAAGGCTGCTGCCTTCCCCTGGCCCCTCCTGCTTGCCAAGCTGGTGCCTGCATCTGTGTACTCCTCTGCCATCACACACCTGCCAAATAGCACCTCCCTTCCCGCCTTCACCCCTCCTCTCCCTCCCAGCACTGGGATAACAGGGAGTTGGGTGGGGCAGCCCCCCCCGCCCCCCCCCCAAGTCCATACCTGAGAGTAGCAGAGTGGGGGATCTGGGAAAGGAGATAAAGATCCCAGCCCTGAGAGGCACCCAGCCCTCAACCTGGGGGCCGGTGTTGCTTCTGCAACCTCCGCCGTCGCCAGAACCCCCGGGGGCTGTTGGTGTCTGTGGCTGCCCATGGGAGCCCACGTTGGCACAGGCGGTCATGTCTGCACACAGATGCCTGTGTTTGCCTGTGCATGCCCGCGCGTGTGTCTGGTGTGTGTGTGTTTGTGTGTGGGCTGCAGTGGCCACCTGGGCCTCTTAGCATCACCCTTGTTGGCCCCCATGGTGTGCAGTCAGGGCATCAGTGCCAGATAATTGGGAGTGGGGGTGAAGAATCTACCCCCCACCCTAGCAGCAGGCAAAGGGGAAGGGGAGAGGGAGGTGCGAACCTCCCCACAGCACTATTAATAGCCCACATGCCAGGCCACCAAGAACCAGCTGTCACCGTGGAAACCATTTCTGCTCTGCCCTCCCCCCAGCCTGCGTGAGGTGGGAATTGGGCGGGGCACCGAGCACCCCCCACCCATCTTCCTTTGTTACCTTTCTCTCTGTGTCTCCTCCCCTCCTCTGTCCTTCTGTCTCCCCCACCCTTCTCTCCCCACCCCCACCTCCCTGCCGCCTTTCTTCTTCTCCATCTACTTCATTGTCAGCCCTGCCTCTACCCCAGTCTCGGCCCATCTCTTTGTCCTTGTCCCTCCTCATCTTCCCTCTCCTCTCCCCCTTCGTCCCTTTCACCCTTCTCCTCCTCCTCTTTCTCCCCTTTTCTCAGCCCCCCTCTCTCTATGTCCTTCCCTCTGCTTGGCAAGGAGGAGGGCTGGGCTTCCCTTAGTGCATTAAGGACAAAGTTCAGGGGCCCTGACAGGTAGGGCCAAAGCCAAGAGTAGACCCAGAGGAGACTGGTGTGGAGACCTGGGGGCTCGATCTGGGGGCAGAGAGTCCCCCCTCTGGCAGCCTTAGGCATCCTTCCAGGGATTCCCTTGGGTCCACAGGACTGCAGAGTGGGACAGTCCCTGCAGTGGGGACCTGGCATGGTGCCTGTGGATGCTGCATTGGCCTCTTGTCTCTGTCCCCCCATCCCAGAAGCACTTAAGCTTAATGAAATGTTTCCCCCTCCACGGGCGCCTTGCCCACACTGCCACCAGGCAGCTCTTATCTGACAAAGAGGAAGTGGGTGGCCAGGCCTCCGACAGGTGGGCCTTGCCTCCCGGCTGTCCAGCCTCCTCTGCAGCATGGCTCCAGCCCCCCGGCTGTCCAGCCTGCTCTGCAGCATGGCTCCAGGGGCCTGAGCCTCTTCCTCTGCAGGTCTGTGCCCGGCAGGCACTTGGGGAACTGACAGGATTCCAGGAGGAGGGGCGAGAGGCTGCCCTTCAGGGTGGGTGTCCCCGCCTCACTTCCCCGTGGACTTTCATCTGCCCACGGCCAACGCAGGCCTGGCCCACGTGCCGTGTGCCTCCCTGCATGCTGGGCTCTCTGCCCGCTCTGTCGCCTCAGAGGCCCAGGTATGTCCTCAGAGAGACGACAAGGAGCCCTCAGGGGCTCCAGCCTCTAGCTAAGTGCCAGGCGAGGGTGCCCTGAGCGGCAAGGGCAGGACCTTGCTCCACTGCCCGCTGCCAGGGGCTCCGGGGAGCCTGGGTGGTACCAACAGGCAGCAGGCACTGGTCTGCTCAACGCCGCTCCCAGCAGGCACGTGCAAGCCCTTGGCAGTGCCCAGACACATTTGGAGTTAAGACTGGGCCTGGGAGGGGGAAGGGAAGATAAACATGGTGGCTTAGGTTGGCGCTGCCCCAGGTGTGCCCTGTAGGGGCAGGGGCAGGGGTGAGCGGGGAGGGGGTTCCTCCAGCTCTATGGCCTGGGAGGGAGCTGCCCACGCCATGCGCTGCCACCGGGATTCCCCGCCTTGCCTGGCCCACAGCTGTCGGTACCCATTCCTGCACACCCTGGCTGCCTTCACCTGCCCCCAGGGCCTGCTCCCCGGGGCTGCCCGTCTCTCCCTGTGCCCACTCCTGTGTCTGCCTCCTCCCCTGCCCGGGGGCGCCCAGGCCTCAGGCTGGCGAGTGGATTTTTCCAGCTTCTGTAAACAAGTGGTGGCGGCATGCCAGGTGGGCAGGAGCCAGGCTGTGCCAGCGCCGAGGCACAGTCTCGGGGGGAGGGGGACACAGGGAGACGCCCCACCCCTGGGGGGAGAGAGAGAGACATTCTGATGCAGACAGACAGACAGACCAAAGGAAGCTACATTGAGCAGAGAGACGTGGAAACAGAGGCAACAGAAAATAGCCCGCTATTGTCAGCCCCACCCCCACGGCTACCCTGGCCCCCCTACCCCTCAGCGCTCTGGCTGGAGCGGCAGGCCCCTGTGCCCAGGCTCTGGGCAACCCCACCCACTCCTTTTCTCCCCCACCTCCACCCCTTAGGGCTGGCTACGCCATTATAAATTTATAACAGGAATTTCTCCGCAAGCCAAGAAAAACTTGACCTACTTTCTTGACGGCTCCCTGGGCTAAGGCTCCCCGCTCTCACCCGCCCCCCCCCACCAGTGTCTCCTGTCCAGCCCCCAGTGCCCAGCTCTGGTCTATGGGGGTATCAAAGGCAGAATGGGCCACCCTTCTGTCCTCCTGCCCTGCTCCCCAGGATGGGGACTCACCCCAGTGCCCTGTCCCATGGCCCGGCCCTGCCCTGCCCAATGGCCTGACTTATCTCTCCCTTCCCCTCCCACCCTGACTCCTTATCAGTTCTTGGAGGTGGGGCTGAGGGGCAAAGCCTCTGCTGCAGCAGTTGCACTATGGAGGGATGAAGGGGTGTGTGCAGGGAGCTGCACCTTTTGTCCCCTTTCCTGTGCCCACACCTGCCTGTGTGGGCAGACACGGAGCGTCAGGTCTGCAGCCTGGGGTCAGCAGTGTGGCGTGGAGGGAATGGTTGGCCCAGGATGGCACTGCCCTAGACCCCAGGTAGCAGAACAAGGCCAGCGTTGGAGGCTGGCTGCTGACTAGCTGCGCCCACTTGAGTGAATGTTCAAGCTTTCTGAGGCTTCGTTTACTCACCTGCGAAGTTCTGATACCAGAGGGCACATACTCTCTGTGCCATTAACGGGGGTTATTTTCCATTCCCTGTTCCCTTGCCTTCCTGGTGGGTGGCAGCTCAGCTAAACCAATGGGGAAGGGGAAGCCTGGTCCTCAGACTGGGAAGTGTGATGTGGGACCTTGTATGGGAATCTCCTTGTGGGGCCAGGGTTGGGGAGTCATAACTGGGCCAGCAGCTGGGGGAGGGGGGCAGCTCTCTACTGTTTTCAGCGTCCTTCTTTATTGAGGCACTCAGGTGGGTGTTCAGGATTCCTGCATGCCACCTCTACAAATCACACTTCCTTGCCCAGTACACGCCGCCCCCCCCCCCCCCCGCCCCCTGGCGCCCTGTGCCTGGGCTCAAAGCTGCCCGTCTCTGGTGGCCTCTTGCCCTACAGTACTGATGAGTTTTAGGAAAACTTGGTGAGGGGGTTGGTAATAGCAGCTGATGTTTAATAGATGCATATTAAGGGCCAGGAACTTCCCAGGTGGTGCTAGTGGTAAAGAACTTGCCAATGCAGGAGACACAAGAGAGGCGAGTTCAATCTCTGGGTCAGGAAGATTCCCCTGGAGAGGGAAATGGCAACCCACTCCGGTATTCTTGCCTGGAGAATCCCATGGACAGAGGAGCCTGGCGGGCTACAGTCCATGGGGTCGCAAAGGGTCAGACACGAGTGCAAGGACTTAACACACACACAAGGGCCTCACTTGATTGTGAGGATTGAGACAAGGTACATGGATGACCTCATTCTTTCCCTCCATCCTTGTTCATGTCTGGAAATCAGGCTGTGGATCTCCAGTCTTGCCTGCTGTGTGGTGGTTATTTATTTTTTTGCCTGCTCTCTGTTGATTTGAATGGTTATCCTGGTCCTCTCCCTGTGCCTGCCCTCTGTGACTACCACCATCTCAGTATTTTCTTTTTCATGGTATTTATCTATTTGGCGTGCTCCAGCTCTTAGTGGTGGCGCACTGGGTCTCAGGTCTTCCTTGCGGTGTGCAGCAACTTCAGTTGTGGCTTGCGAACTCTTAGTTGCGGCCTGTGGGGTCCAGCTCCCTGACCAGGTATTGAACCTGGGCCCCCTGAATTGGGGGCGTGGAGTCTTAGCCACTGGAGCACCAGGGAAGCCCCCCCATCATCTCAATATGAGCCCCAAAATGTTGGTACCAAAGGAATCCTATTCGCCTAGCCCCACCATGGCACCGCCTTATCCCTGCCTCTCTCCTCTCTCTGCAGGGACCTCTGGACAGGACAAGATTCAGAAGTTACTCTTCCCACCCAGGACCCCTTTACAGACCCGGCTTGCTCCCCCACCCAGCCCTACCACCTGCCATTCCCTGGCCCCTTTCACCGCCTGCCCCCCTTGGGGCTCAGGGCATGGTGTGAAAGGCCAAGTGCTGAGGCGGGCACCATGGGTGCTGTGCCCTAGGGCCTGGGTGGCAGGGGGTGGGTGGCCTGTGGGTGTGCCGGGGGGGCCAGTGTGCCCACCCCAGTCTCTCGGCGTGCTGGAGGGCATCCTGGATGGAATTGAAGTGAATGGAACAGAAGCCAAGCAAGGTGGAGTGTGGGTCAGACCCAGAGGAGAGCAGGTAATGCATTCGGCAGCTACGTCGTGCCAACTCCTAGGCAGCAAGCAGGGTCACCTGGCTGGGCCCAAGAGAGCTGAGCTTGGGTCTTTTAAGTACCTCTGTGGCGGGGGCCAGGGTGGGGGCATGAGGCCAGCCAGCCTGCTGCCTACCTTTGCCCAGGAGATGAGGTCATGTTCCCATGTGGCAGGGAATTAGGCACCTGGATGGAGAGATGCCCATTCTAAAAGGGCGAGGTGATGTAGAGTAATTACAGGCGGCAGGCACATGGCCCCTCCCTGGATGGTGCTGGGCATCTCAAATCCTGCCCCCTCCCTGGTCCCCTGGGCCAGCCTTACCTGCATCTGTGGAATCCAAACAGCCTTGCCATTTGCAATCTTTCCTCCTCTCCCTACCAGCTCATTTACTTCTGACTGCCAGTGTGCGGTCCAGAAGCCATGGTGCCTGTTACATGACATTTCAGGGCACATGGTCCAGTAGCTGTTGGTCACAGCTCACGCTTATATTTGGAACCTATTGGGAGCCTCACAAGCTCTTCCTTGTTCATGGGCAAGGGCGGGCACTGCCATGGGGCTCCTCCCAGGAAGTGGAAGTGAATACCAGCTATGAAGATTTTGCTCCCACGTGGAGCAGACATCAGCCTTGCACACACAGCTAGGGATGGCTTACCTACCATCTGCAGTGCCTTTCAGGAGCCCAGAGGGTCTCTGCCTCTCCCATCGGCTCCAAGTAGCACAGAGCTCCGTCTCTGTTGGCATGGTGCCCTGGGAGCTGGGTACAGCCTGTGCCTATGGCCAGGGGAGGGTGG
The DNA here is from genome assembly GCF_019923935.1 of Bubalus bubalis. NCBI lineage: Eukaryota > Metazoa > Chordata > Mammalia > Artiodactyla > Bovidae > Bubalus > Bubalus bubalis. The sequence continues at coordinate 22,696,523 of NC_059159.1, read as the reverse complement.
GGGATGGGTGCTCTGGGGAGCAGTGTGGCCGTTGCCTAGGAGACCAGATCCTGAGCCAGGAGGCTGGAGTCCTGGCCCAGCAAAGCCCTGGGGCCCAAGACTGGGTCCCTGGAAGGGTGGAGGAAGTGGATGGGGCTGGTGGTTGGGTAAGGGCAGTGGGGTATCCCCCTACCCAGTCCCCACCCCAGGGAACTCTGAAAAAGGTTTAGCCTGTCATTGCATAGCTTTCACTTACAGCCTCTGTACCTCGCTGCCCAGACTTCTTCTGTGGGTCTGGGAGAGTCTGCTCCTAACGCAGAGAAAGGCGGGAATGCCAGTTCCTGGTCCCCCCCAGGACTGCAGCCCCTCCCCGTAGCGTCCCCTCCCCCATGTCCTTGCGCCACCTTGTGGCTAGCCCTGGTACTGCACCCAGAGGCTGTAAGTCTGATTAATTGCAGAAGACCGCCAGCTCAGCTGGGGCCTCGGTAGCTAGGCGTTCCCCCATACCCACCCGTCCGGAGACAGGAAGCAGATCTGACCCTCGAACCGTTCTAGAAATTAGACAGGGGTAATCCCCAGGGTGTGTGGGACACAGCTATCTGTGACTGTGACCCTGGCCAAGGTCACTGTGTCAGTGTGTATCGGGCTCTGGAGGGAGGGTTCTGCAACATGCCACACACGGGGTGTGTGTGAGAGGTTATACAATCCGTGCATGCATGTAGAAGGCTTATGTAACCTGTGTGTGCCGAGGTTATGTAACACGTATGTGGAGAGGCTGGCCACATGCATGTGCAGTGGCTGAGGGCTGCTATAATACCTTATGTGGAGGGGCCCTGGGTCTTTGTTCTGGCTCTGACCCCGGCCCACTGTGTCAGCTGGCACCGGTGGGGCCTCAGTTTGCTGTTCTGTTAAACGGGGGCCGTGGACAGGGAGGCTTTGGGAGTCGCATCCTTTTCTCATGTCCTTGAGTCTAGGTTCTGGTGGTCCACTGTGGTTATCTAACGTGTGTGCATGAGCTGAAAATCAAGTGACATGCTCGCTGCTGGGAGGGGCGTGGTATTATTAGGTGCCTGTCTAGAGGGTTGTGAAACACGTGGGCATATCCTTGAGGTCGTATAACATTTGAGAAAGCCCTGAAAGTCATATCCACATAGATAATAGAGACTGCTGCTTACATACCATGCTTGGGTTTATACTGAAGGCAGCATAGTTGTTCATATGTGCTGGTATTATGCTGCATATATTTGTGTGTATTCTAAAGCTTATATAGTTTTAAGCATGTCCTAAAGATTCATGTCCTGAGATTCTTTCTGCATATGTGTCAAGTACTGAAGGCTTAAATATGTGGATGTTTTATAGATGATAGATGTTTACGGTTCTCTAATGTGTGTGTCAGTGTGTGTTGGGACCCTTGAACATGCTTGTGCCCCAGCCAAGCCCCTTATCTCTTGCTCAGATAGCTGGACCCTTCTCAGTTTTGTCAGCTGACCTGAAGGTGGGAGGTAGATGGAGGGAGTCAGGCCTGAGGCATGACCTCAGCCTGTTGGATGCAAAGAGGGGCTGCCCAAGGTCTGCTCTCTGATTCTACCCACTTTGCCCCTGTCCAGTACCAGGTCACCAGATGGAAAGCGAAAAAGAAAGAACGGCCAATGTTCCCTGAAAACCAGCATGTCAGGTGAGCCTGGCTGCGTGTGCCCTTCCTCCCCACCCTCAACCCCACCGAACCAGCAAAGGGCTCTTCTGGGGCCTGGGCTTGTACCGGCAGTTCCTGTGTCCTGTGGGAAGAGCCTCCTGGAGAGCTTGGGATGGACTTGTCTGGGTGAGAGGTGTGACGTGGAGCATGCCCCAGCCACTGAGGATGGAGTAGGTCAGAAAGGGCCTCTTCCCTCTCTTCTCCCATCACGCCCTTACCTGAGGTCCCCGAGATGAGCTGCTGCCGAGATTTGCTTCTCCTTCTCCTGTGTCCCCCTGCCCCTGGGATGCAGCAAGAGAGAAAAGCCCTAAAGGGGCAGTCAGAAGAACTGAATTCTCCATATTCTTAGGGAAGGGGATGAGCAAGATGACCTCTGATATGTCTCCAGGACTCTGCCTGGAGACAGAGAACCCTTCAGGGAGGCTGGGCAAGGGAGGAAAAGTTGGGGGATGGAGAGTCTCGAAGCCTCTCTGCTGGGGCCCCAAGCCATGCCTGCCTGCCTGCCTCCCTTCCTCCCTCCCAGGGTATATCCCTAGTTACCTGGACAAAGACGAGCAGTGTGTCGTATGTGGGGACAAGGCAACCGGTTATCACTACCGCTGCATCACTTGCGAGGGCTGCAAGGTATGGACCAGCCAGCTCCTGCCCCTCCCCCACCACCTGAGCCCCCCGTCTCGTTCCCTGTAAGTTAAGTCCCTCAGCACCTGGCCCGACAGACAGCTCTATAAACGTGTAACCTAAAGCCCACCTGTTTCATCGTCATTTCCCTTATTAATTCATTCATTCATTTGTTCATTCATAATCCCTGCTCTCCCACTCCTAGGCAAGAGGCCTCATCTCTCTGAGCCTCAGTTTCTTCATCTGTAAAATGGGTTAGGATAATGATAATACCTACCACATAGCATTGTTGGGAGAATTAAATGAGATAATGCACATCAAGTATTTAAAACAGTGCCAAACAGAAAAGAAGCACTCAACAAATGTCTGCTTCCATCCATCCACTCAGTGTATTAAGCGTCAGATGTGTAGTATCTGCCTTGACCTCAAGCTGCTCACAGCCTACCAGGGAAAGACTGAAAGCAATATCAGTGTTTTTGAAATCTGGTTCCTGGACCGCCTGTATTACTTGTTAAGTGCAGGTCCCCAGGCCTCATCCCAGCCCTACTCTACCAGAACATTTTGTGGTGGCTGCCAGGCATCTGCCTTGCAACAGGCTCCCCAGTTGCTTCCACTGCCCCCGAAAGGTTGAGAACCATTGCTCGGGAGGGGCACGGTGGAGCCCAGAGGAGAGGATGGCAGAGTCTCCCTGGGCAGAGGGGACAAGGCCGTAGACTTGGGGAGACTTAATTAGATCTCACTTTGGGCATTTCAACCTACGTGGTTTGTCTAGAGTCATCACCTCCTGAAAATATAAGACCTTTCAAGAAACAGAAAGATGAAGAATACATCAAGCCTTCAAGATCCTCTTTTCTTGGTGCCAGTCAAGCCAAGACCACCAGGAGTGGAGAGTCCCCCTGGCAGCATCACCAGCAGTATAGTGTAGAACAGGGAGTCTCACCCTCAAGGCCCTCTGAGTCCCAGTGGGTCATCCCCAAAGGATAGAGATGTCCTCCCACTCCTAGAGAGTCCAATGGTAGAGGTTTAGAGTGAGGCCCAGGAATCTGTATTTTTGATCGGTACTCTAGGTAGATTTTAATTGCACCCCAGAATCTGAGAGCTCAGACCTTGCGTCTCATACCTCAGGTCCAGTTCTGACCGTTTAGCCATATGACTTTGGGCAAATGGCTTAATCTCTCCAAGCTTCAGTTTCTTAGTTGGCAACATGGAGCTAGTAACAGTTCCTACCTCATGGGGTTGACACCAGCATTAAAGGTGATGATACATGAAAGAAAAGGTTTAGAAGCTCCTGGCTCAGAGTAAGTATGCAGCAGACATTAGCCCTTCATATTATTACTGCCATCTTGAGTCTTGAGGTTTTTTTCCTTTAAAGCAAAGATTAAACCCTGTATATAAAATTGAAAATTTTCTTTTCATACAAGTTCACACCCAATGCCTTTTCTTGATTTTTTTGACATTCTCCCCGCCCTCCACCATTTCATGAATTCCACCTGCATAGGTAACAGGCAGCGTGTATGAGAATGGTTTGGGGCCAGTGTTGTTTTTAGAGTTGTTTAGCAAGATGGAAACTCAGGTATTAATTGGATGTCCAAAGTGGCTGTTCCTTCAGGCCTCGTCATATTTCACACCCTCCCAGGCTCAAATCTCCTCTCCATGGTCACCATCCTTACCTCTGCCACCACCACCACTCCCCAGGTACCCCATAGGCAGTTGGGGGCTGCAGATGTGTGTTTCTAAGTCCTGGCAGAGCCCAGGTGATGCTGGGCTTGCTCTGTCCAGAGGATGCCAGGTCCCCTCACTAATTCCCCTAGCCCCCCACCGCCTGCCAGAGAGCTGCATGGTTGGTTCAGGAAGAGAAGATGGTGATCACACCATGCTCTGTCTCTCCCCTCCACGCCCCCACCCCAGGGCTTCTTTCGCCGCACAATCCAGAAGAACCTCCATCCCACCTACTCGTGCAAATACGACAGCTGCTGTGTCATTGACAAGATCACCCGCAATCAGTGCCAGCTGTGCCGTTTCAAGAAGTGCATCGCTGTGGGCATGGCCATGGACTGTAAGGGGATGGGTGGGGGAACCGGGCCAGGCAGCTGTAGGTGGGGGTGTGTGCAGATGGGGCAGCTCCCTTCCAGGGTACCCACAGGGCAGAGTGACCATCTGGGTCAGGCTGGTGACGGAATGAGTATTCAGAATCTTCAGGGAATTCAGCAGTCCATGCTGCCCTCATCTCAGAAGAAAAGGAAACAGAGGATTCCTCTATTGGCCCTGAGCACGGGCCCTGGTGCCTACCTGCCTTTCACCAGTCAAGGGTCTTCAGAGAGTTGTTGGGTAGAAATAAGTCCTGAGTACCCCACCATAACGCAGTATTTTTGACTACCAGGGAAGGCACTCCACTTCTCTGTGGGGTGAGAGAGGGCATCTTGTTAGCTAGGGACTGGATGGCTCAGTCTTCTGGTAACCACTGTCTCCCTTAGACCAGAACATGGTATCCTCTGGGTCAGCCCAGATCGGAGTTGATGTGGTCCCAGTGATTATCATGATCCAGGCTGTGCCACCTGACTACTAGGGAAGTCCTTTAGCCTCTCTTGGCCCTTCCCCTGAGTTTCTCCAACCTAAACACCAGGAAGAGTAGTTTCTGAGCAGGTGACAGAGTGTGCCATGCAAAGGGCATCGTGTCTGTTGTTGACAGTGGTTCTAGATGATTCGAAGCGGGTGGCCAAGCGCAAGCTGATTGAGCAGAACCGAGAGCGGCGACGGAAGGAGGAGATGATCCGATCACTGCAGCAGCGACCAGAGCCCACTCCTGAAGAGTGGGACCTGATCCATGTTGCCACGGAGGCCCATCGCAGCACGAATGCCCAGGGCAGCCATTGGAAGCAGAGGCGGAAATTCCTGGTAAGGAGAGAAGGGGCATGAGTGAGAGTGGCAGCCTGGTGGCCAGGAGAGGAGAGTGAATTCAGAGTCTTGCCTCCTCCAGGAAGCCTTCTTAGACTAATCCACCCCAAAGCTGCTAGTCTGCACAACTTGGCATTCTGATTTGTACACCTGTGTATGTGTCACTGCCTTTTCCATCTGATTGGGAGTTCCATGAGGGCAGGGCCTTGCCTCATCAAATTTCCAGTGAAGGGGGGAGGATCTCTCCTCTTTTTCTTGTCCACAGTGACTGGGAGGCAGGGGCAAGAACACAGTCATGGAACAGTATTTTGGGGAGCCTCCTGGGGGCCACGTGTTGTCTTGGGCCTTGGCAAAACTGAATGCCAAGGAAATGGTCAGCGTGGGAGGAGATGGACAGTTGGTTGTGTATGGTGGGGGAAGGCAGAGAACTCCTGATGGATGGAGTGCGTCAGCGGGTGAAACAGGACTCTGTAAGGAGCACCAGCTCTAAAACCAAGCACGTGTGTGTGTGTGTGTAACAGGGATCAAACTGCCTGGGTTCAAATCCTGTTTCCACCGCTTACTAGTCCCTCGACCTTGGGCTTATTACTTAGCTTCACTCTGTCTCAGTTTCCTCACCTGTGAAATGCGGTAAGTATAACATCAACTAATGGTGATAAATCATGGTGAGGATTAAATGAGATAATACGTGTAAAACACATGGCCTAATTCCTAGCTACGTATTAGTCAAATGTAGCTTCTGTTGTCATGACATTATGGTTACTGGTGCTACGATCCTTGTTCTTATTAGCCGTCTCGAAGCTCTGGTGCTAGTCTGTTCTCTGCTGCGAGGTGGGAGAAGCCCTAGGCCTGGGACACAGAGTCCCTAGGTGCAGTGGCCCCGCTTCCCCAAGCTGCCTTGGAGCTCCCCCTGGTGGGCAGGGAGCCTCAGTGAGTAGTTGAAAGGGGTCTGCAGCCCCAACTGACCCCCATCTCTCCCTCTAGCCGGATGACATCGGCCAGTCACCCATCGTCTCCATGCCAGACGGAGACAAGGTGGACCTTGAGGCCTTCAGCGAGTTTACCAAGATCATCACCCCGGCCATCACCCGTGTGGTGGACTTTGCCAAAAAACTGCCCATGTTCTCCGAGGTGAGTGATGGATGGGAGGAGAGACCTGGTGTCACACTGGAGGGAAGCCTTGGGCTGCTCCCCGGGTCACCCAGTCCCAGCTCATCCTTATCTGAAGCTCTCTGGACAGGGAGCAATTCCTATAGGTCAACACACCCAACACACACACATGCATGCACACTCGCATACACAGGGTGAGCTGATTCCTAAAGAACTAACAGGCTCTATGGGCCCGGCCCTGCACCCCCAGCCTCTCCCTGCCCAACTCCCCGCAAGTCTACGTGACCATCCTGACTTGAGATTCTTATTTTAAAGAGCACTAACTCTGTGGACCGGCTGCCCTACTGGCTTGAGACCTTGGCCACGTGGCCTAATTCTTTAAACCTCCCTTTGCTCATCTGCAGTGGGCATGGGGGTAATGACAGGACCTAACTCAGAGACCTAGTTGTGAGGCTTAGTGAGGCAAGGTAGGTCTGCCTCCCAGTGCAAGGGTAGCTGTCCAGAGCACGCGTTCCCAGTTGGTGGTGGCTTCGAAGTTCCCAGGGGCACCTTCAGGGGACACTCATGGGGAGGATCATGCTGAGCGTTCCTGTGACTCTGCAGCTGCCTTGCGAAGACCAGATCATCCTCCTGAAGGGGTGCTGCATGGAGATCATGTCCCTGCGGGCGGCTGTCCGCTATGACCCCGAGAGCGACACCCTGACGCTGAGCGGGGAGATGGCCGTCAAGCGGGAGCAGCTCAAGAATGGCGGCCTGGGTGTCGTCTCTGACGCCATCTTTGAACTGGGCAAGTCACTCTCTGCCTTTAACCTGGATGACACGGAAGTGGCTCTGCTGCAGGCTGTGCTGCTAATGTCAACAGGTACCTCGCCTGGCTGGGGGGCTCCAGAGCTTCCAGGGACCGAGAGCTTGGCTGGGCCCCAGGCTTGTCCTTCTTTAACCCCTCAGTCTCTCTGCTCCCCAAGCCCACCTCTCTGTCCCCCAAGCTTATCCCTGTCCCCAGGTCCATCCTCTGTCCACTGTCCCCTGCTTTGTCACCCATCCCCCTCTGTTCTTCTCTCCAGGCCCATCTCTAGCTTCCCACGCCCTCCTCTCCTATCCTGGCTTCATTTTTCACCTCTGCCCCACATCTGCTCTGTCTCTCATAGTCTCCTTTGTTCCCCACTCCTGACTTTGTTCCCATCCACCTTGCCTTCCCCTCCCTCCTCTGTTCTCAGAACCCCCGTCCCTGCCCCCAACCTCCTCCTACTCCTCCGCCCAACCCACCTCTCCACCCACTAGGCCTGCCTCATCTCCTCCTCTCCTCTCTTCCCAGGCCCACCTCTGACTCCTCTGTCTGCTTTACCTGCCCCCTCCACCGGCTTTGCCCTGCGGTTGCCCCCCACTTGCCCCCTGCCCCCGCAGAATGCATGTTTTTCTCCATTCTCCCCTAGCCTCTCAGCCTCTGCCCCGCCCCCACCCTCTCAGCCTCCTGCCCCTCCTTCCCTGCAGACCGCTCGGGCCTGCTGTGTGTGGACAAGATTGAGAAGAGTCAGGAGGCGTACCTGCTGGCGTTCGAGCACTACGTCAACCACCGCAAACACAACATTCCGCACTTCTGGCCCAAGCTGCTGATGAAGGTGACTGACCTCCGCATGATCGGGGCCTGCCACGCCAGCCGCTTCCTCCACATGAAAGTCGAGTGCCCCACCGAACTCTTCCCCCCACTCTTCCTCGAGGTCTTTGAGGATCAGGAAGTCTAAAGCCTCAGGCGGCCAGAGGGTGTGCGGAGCTGGTGGGGAGGAGCCTGGAGAGAAGGGGCAGAGCTGGGGGCTGAGGGAGACCCCCACACCTCTTCTCTCCTCCGTCTCATCCTTGGATAGATTCAGCTCCCCACACACCCCCCCACACTGCCCTGTCCCTCCTCAGAACCTCCAGCCCTGGGACAGGGCAAACAAATGAACTTGCCATGAAAAGGACAGTGTGGGAGGCGGGCGGGGGGACCGTGTCCTGCAGTTCCCAGGACCCTGTCCTCGGAGAAGGTAGGAGAAGGGAGGGAGAACTAAGAGCGGACAAGCCATCTTGACCGTAGGGGATAGAGGAATGTGGAGTGGGGGCAAAGGCCCTCACTCACCCCCTACACACACACAAGAGAGAGCCCCCTCGCCCAGTCTCTTGGCCTAGGTCCCCCCTCCAGGCTGAGGGCCTCTCTGCTTCCCCAGATGCCTGGTGCAAAGAAAGGCTTGGCTTGGCTCCTCCCCTGGAGGTTAAAAATTACAGTCATTCTAACTGCACTTTGGAAACCAGGCAAGGGGAGAAGATAAATGAAGAAATACTAGACAGAGGAAAAAAGAGCGAGCGACTGATAGAGAGATGATATTAAGTTATTAACTGAGGCTGGCCAGAGGGGAGGACCCCCCCTCCCACCCCCGAGCACTTTGAGAGCTGCCCCTCCTCCCCCCAAATCAGAGAGAACTGCCCCCCCATCCACGTCAGGTCCCCAAGGGTAGGGCTGCCATCAGAGCTGTGAGTTAATACAGCAGGGTCCTGGCCATGCCCCCTTGCCTTGCCCCTCCCTCTGTGCCCTTTGGCACCCCCCGCCCCAGTACTCCCTCTGCTCTCTGCCACTCGTGCCCGCTGAGTTCCATCTACCTCTCACTCTGGATGCCAGCTGGCCCCTCACCAGCCTGCCCTGCTGCCCGCACAGCTCCCCTTTCAAGTGCCCAGCCCCGGGGGCCTCTCCCTGTCACCCCCCTCCTCTTCTGCACCTTGGCACCCACACAGGAAAAACTGTGGCTCAAGCTCCCGCCCTCCTCACATCCTGCAGTATTAGCTACGATCCAGATGCTGCTGCCCCGGGGCGGGGGTGGGGGGGCAGCATGGGGGAGGCGAAAGGGGTGTGTGTGAGCTTCTCCCAGAACCTGCACACCCGCGGGCCCCTGTTCCCATCCGTCTGCTGGGTTCTCTCTAACCCTTGCCCTCCTTCTTTCCCACTCCCACTAGCACTACCCCAGAATCTGGGCGGGTGGGCCCCGGAATGGGGTGCTTAGATCAGTGGCACTTAGTCAAGGCCCTGGGGGAGAGCGAGGTTGGTGCTCCGCCTTTTTCCTTTGAAGCTCTTCAGGCCAGCCACCCCTGTGCCCCTGGGACCCCTTCCCCCTCTTCTTTTCTCTAATTCAGGGACTTTGGCTTGAGCCACCTCCCACCCTCCTGGTGAGGAGTGCTCTGTTGGTCTGCACTTGGGTGAGCTGCCCTCCTCCTCCCTTCTTTGCCAGTGCCCACTCCGCAGGGAAGAGAGGGAGGGAGGAGGTAGCCCTCTGAGGGTGGGGGAGGGGAGGGCGGGGAGGGACAGAGCAGACCGGAGGGCCCTGGGCTCAGGGCTGCATGTCGGCAGGGATGGATGGGTGGACATAGATGCCCCCGGAAGCCATGGGGAATGGGGCAGGGGGCGGGGGGAGGGGTGCCAGGGCTTCCTGCGCTTTGCACTATTGGGGCAAAATGTCTTAAGCAGTGGGGAACCTGCCACCCCACCCTGACCCTCAGCCTGCCACAGCCCCCTATACACATGCGCACACATGCGTGGACACACACACACACACACATGCACACGCACACGCACGGGAGGGCAGTGCTACGCTGCCCGCGGGCCATGTCCTTTCCCCCTGTTCAGGCGCTCCGCTGGGGCTGGAGGCCTGAAAGGCAGTGCACCTGTGCTTGCGCCTGCCCCGCCCCTCGGGCTCCTGGGCTGCCCGTGCCGTCTTTGTCTGTCTCAATCCCCATCTCTCTTCTGGGGTCCTGATTCCTGTATTATTCCAGTCCCATGGATAAGCCCTCTCATACCCTCCCCCCACCCCTGGGGGCCCAGTGGAATTCCTGACCTGTCTGCTGTCTCCCCGTCCCTGCATCCCCACCGCCACGTCTCCATTCCCATTCTCAGCCATGCACATGGTGGAGAAAAGGCCTCCAAAAGGCTTGGCCTCTTGCAGGCACTTGGGAAACCCTCCCTACCCACCCACCCCCGCCCAGTCATATGAGCTGTGATCCCCCACTCCTCTCCGTAACCCCTGACCCCTCCCCCCACTCTCAGTGAGGTGGGGTGTGTGTGTGTGTGTGTGTTTTTCTCTGTGTGAATGTGTGAGCAAGTACACGTGGTGGGGGAGGAGCTGGGGGACTCAGGAGTGCCACGCACCTGCTCTAGACGGGCAGCCAGCCGTCCCAGTCCCTGCTTTGGAAGTGGGGGACAGGGCCCTCTTCTGGGGGCCATTGGTGCTAATGAGGGGGATGGCCTTGATGTGGGTGCTCAGCCTGCCTTCCCCAGTATTGGCCCGGGGCGCTAGGGCAGGCAGAGTGGGGGCAGCAGGTGCAGTATTTGTGGGAGGAGGGGCTGCTGGGACAAGGAGGAGGGGGCCAGGCCAGGACAAGGGGGTGCCAGAGCCATGACCACTACCCCGCCCCCACCACCCGCCTCTCCATCTCAGTATTCCCCCTCCCATCACTCATAACACACATACCTCATCCAGCCTCCTCCCTGCTCAGACCTGGGGAGGGTGGGGGTGGAGGAGCCCCTACCCCTTCCTCTGGCGGCGGGTCTACAGGGCTGGGAGAGGGCGGGGCGTGTGACACAGACACCGTCCAGAAGGGGGACAGCAACTCCTGCCCTGGGAGCTCCTGGGTGGGAGGAGGGGGACACTTCCCTGCAGGCGCTACTGAATGTATGAGAAGCTGGTGCTGGGGTGGGGGGAGGGGGGCTGTGGCCAGAAACAGGGAAGGCGGTAGGTCCCTTCCCCAGGGAGGGGTTGGGGCCAGTAGGGGTGACCTGGGGGCTCCTACTCCTGCCCCACGTTGACAATCAGTGTGTCTGTTATGTGCGATTTTTCACCCCGTTGTGTTTTGGGTCAGGATTTTAAAGAAAGATATTTTTATGGTAATTGTTGCTCGTCTATTTTACTATATATTTATGTAATAAATATATGATGAAAATAACCCCCTTGGGCACCCCCCCCCCTTAGACTTGCGTGCTGTTTCCCTGTATCCTCCCATCTGCTGGCAGAGTACCCACCCCCAAACTGACCAGATGGAGAGGTGTGCCCCCAGCCTTGGCCATATTTCCACCACCCCCTCCCCCTCCCCACAGAACGAGCACACACCACAGAAGCCAGCTCAGCTGTGAACTATTGGATTTGAGACAGGAATAGAACAGATCGGGGGGCTAGAGAGAAAGAGCGGGGTGGGGGGAGAGTGGTTTAAATAGGGGAGGCTGGGGAGGTGCAGTGATGGGGGAGGGAGGCAGGTATTTACAAGAAGGCTCGGGGGGGCCAGAGGCTCATCTTGGAATATTTTATAACAATATAAATAAGATTCTGGTTTGCTTTTCCTTTTCGTCTCGTAAAGGAGAGAGAAGTGCAGAGTTCGATTCTGTACAAGGGGGCAGCGGCGGAAGGCCGGCCGGGCGGGTCACTGGGCGTCCACCCGGAAGGACAGCAGCTTCTCGGAGTGCATGTTGTTCAGGGTCCGCAGGTCCGGCAGCTTGAGCAGCAGCTTGGTGAAGCGGGAAGTCTCCGAGGGCCGGTTCTTCAGCACCAGAGCCCGAAGAGCCCGCAGCAGCGTCTCCTGGAGCTGCTCCACCGAAGCGGAATTCTCCATTCCCGAGCGGTCTGTGGGGAAGACGACAGCAGTGAGGCAGACTCCCTGAGCTCCTCCGACTCTGACGAGGAGGAGGAGGACGCGGAGGTCTGCGAGGATGCAGCGGTGGCCACGCAGCCTCCCCCTGAAGCCCCTCAGAGGGCCGACGGGGAAGGGGCGGGAGGGGGAACATAACGCCCTCTCCCAGGCCCTGACCCGAAAGCAGGAGATGCCTGCAAACCAGGAGCCCAGGCTCAGCAAGGCCGGCCCCCCTCCCGCCCCACCAGGCCACTCTCCTTCCCTGAACAGGCCCAACAGGGCCCTGGCTCCCCCGCTGCTCTGTGGTTCCTTCTGCCTGGGACGCCCTTCCCCCCTCCTCTGCCTGGCAGTATCTCTGCTTGTCCTTTGAGGCCCCACCCGAGTGTCACCTCCTTCCCCAGCTCCCCAGGCAGAAATAGTTGTGTGTGCTCCCAAAGCCCTTGGTTCATGCTTCTACTGTGACACTTATCTCACTGTTTTATAATTAGTCGGGCATGAGTCTGTCTCCTGAGCTAGACTGTGTCTGAATCATGTCTGTATCTCCAGTGCCCAGTGCAGGGCCTGGCCTAGAGTAGGTACTCCATAAAAGGTGTGTTGAATCGAACTGCGTCCGCCTCCTCCCCGGTCAGGCTCAGGCGAGAGCCTGACCTACCTGCAGAGACGAGCACCACCGCGGTGAAGAGGCCCAGCTCCTCCTCGGTAAGCGCCAGGGAGTTGAGCTTCTCGCTGAAGTCGAACATGGCATTGAGCAGGTCCCCCATGCCCATGGCGCCGAGCTCCTGCAGGCTGTAGGTGGTGCGGCTCAGGAACATCACCGTCTGGTCCTTCACGTTGAACAGCGACGCAAAGCGCACCATCAGCACCTGAAGCGGGGACAGTCGTCCTGGGTGGGGCGGAAGACTTGCCAAATCACCCCTACCCTTTTCTGAAGGGGTTACAGGTGCTGCCTTGGATTTCTCAGTCAAGACCAGGGCTAGTTTCTGAGTGGTCAGTGAGGCGGAGCGGGTGGAAGGATGGGGAACATCCCACTGGCATTGGAATCCAGCGGGCCTGAATCTGAGTCTCAGCCTTGTCACTCCCTGTGACCCTGGGCAAGGCCCTTCGCCAAAGTGAATCCGCTCATGCCTAGAACGGGGGGTAGCGCTGTACTCTGAAGTGTTATTTTACGGTAGCAGGATGTGATTAGACCCCGTTTGAGATGACATAAGTTCCGGCCATCCACAGGCAGGACTGGGTGGGATTCTGCCCCTTCCTAATCACTCAAGAGTAAGGTGGCCCCTGCCCACCCCAGACCCCCATTCTGCTGGCTCCTTCCCAAGGTCGAGAGCAGGGAGCCCAAATGGTCACTCACCTCAAAGGTGCCAGCCTTAAGCAGGGTGACCTGGTCGTGCTGAGAAAGATCACGGAAGCCGGGGATGTGCTTGGCAAACTCTACCACCTCCCGCACAGCGGGCGTGAAGCTCATGGAGAAGTCCTCCCAGATCTCCTGCACAGTTCGCCCACTGCGTCCATGCGGGTACATGTTCATGGGACATGCCTGGAAAAGGGAAGGATTTGGGGAGGGGAGTATGAGCCAGGCCAGCTCAGATGGGCTTCCCTAGCAGGGCTGGGCCCCAGATTCTGCCTGGGTTAGCATTGTGGCCTTGGAGCATGGGTCTTTCAGGTAAAGCAGCAATCAAATGCCAGGTGGAGATCAGGGTTTCCCAGGCAGAGCCCCTCCTGCAGGACTGAACATCCTCTCTGCACTTAGCCTCCATACACACCCAGCGACCCTGTGCTCAATCCGTTCTCCCCAGCCCCCTGCCCACCTCACCCCCAGTGCCCTCACCAGCAGAATGTTCTTGGAGTTGCCCTGCCGCGGACTGTTGACAGGGGCTTCGCCTTCGGGGGCTGGGTACACGTGGGTGGGGCACAGACGGTGCCCATTGCTGTTGGGCTGGTGGCAGCTGTGGTGGGCAGCGCCGGGGGGCCAAGGGGGAGGGTAGGAGGAGGAAGCCTGGCGTAAACTGTTCAGGGCCTCATTGTGACGCTGGGCGGCCATGATGTTGTCATTGGCAGGCGGGCAGCCCTGACTTTCCCAGCGATGTGGGGTGGTGGCCGGACGGTTGCCCGAGGCATGGTTGGCATTGAAGTTGCCAGGTGAGGTGCCCAGTTTGTCATGGGCATAGGTGAAGATCTCACGGTGGGCCCGGGCTACCTGGGATATCACATCCTCCACTGTGGGCTCAGGACTTGGGGATCGAGGAGGCGTCAGCTGCTGTGGGAACTGGGAGAAGCCCACCAGGGGTGAGGGGGCAGGGGCTGGGGGCGGTGAGGGGCCCATGGGGCCCGGGTTGGGGTGCTGGGTGGGTGGGGTCTCCAGTGGGCACTGGCTGCTCAGCTGGTTGTTGGCCAGGTTCATGGCACTCTGCATCTCGGCCAGCATCCGCTGCTTCTCCCGTTTGGGGATGCGCCCAAAACGCACAGCTGTGACAGGATGAGAGCAGTGTCAGGAAGTTCTCACGCACACTCACATGTTTCTCTTCCTTCCTCCTGAAAGGGCAAGCCCCCAAGGACTTGGGGTTCCATATCAAAACTAAAACCCAGAAGGCCACACCCATGAAGGGGGTTTTCTAAGCAGGGCTTGTGGTAGGAGGGGACCAGAGGAACTAACTGGGAAAGAAGTGTGTGTTTACCCAAGCCCTGATGAAATATGGCCACCCCCTCTGCAAATGAGACACACAGTCTTGGGACTTTTTAAGGGAGGGACTAATTCAGAAACCTCGAGTGGAAGAAAGGGGGAAGGTGCGGGGAAGCTGGCGGGGCCATGGTGCTGCCTCACCATCTCGAGACATGCCCACGGAGAGACACTTCTTGAAGCGGCATTGCTGGCAGCGGTTACGATTGATGCGGACGATGGAGCAGTTCTCATTTTTCAGACACCTTTTGTACTGGATGTTCTGCTGGATGCTCCGACGGAAAAAGCCCTGTGGAGCAGGGCAGCGAGTGAGCATCTTGGTCCAGGCCAAGATGTGTCCTGTGTGAGAGGGTCACCTGCCCCTGCCCTTCCCTCCTCCTTGCCTCACCTTGCAGCCCTCGCAGGCATGCACGCCATAGTGGAAGCCCGAAGCCACGTCCCCACACACCTTACACAGCAACACCATGCCATTCAGCTCTGAATGGAAGAGAGGGGAGGCAGGTAAACGGGGGTTTCTGAGTGGCCAGAGAGCTGGAGGTTTTCTGGGCTGGAGACTGGGTGGGGTGAAGAGCTGAGGAGGAACTTCAGTATCTAGGGGGCATTTGGATGACCAGACGGGGCCAACAGCAGCTGGTGCAACTCTAGGAGAAATCCCCGAGGCCTGAGTAGGCCCTGGAATAACTGCCACATGAAGATCAACTCCCCACCTAGACCTGGACACCTTCCCTTCCCCCAAATCAGCTGGAAACTGACTCACTGGTGATGTTGCTGGTGCTCTTGCTGGGAGACACTCGGTTACTGTCTTCCAGGGCCACCTGTAGACCCCCTGGGGGGCTCCCATTATAGAAGGAAGAAGACGACGATGACGACGAGGAAGATGAAGAAGAAGGAGAACCATCATCACCCAAGCTGGGCGGAATGCTCCCAAAAGAGCGAGCTGGGTCCTGGGTGAGGGAGCCAGTGGGTGATGGTGGGAAGTAGGTGGGGCAACCTTGGGTCAGGGACTGGAAGCTGCCATTCGAGCTGTCACTGTATAGGGATTCAGGGCTGGTGCGGTTTGGGGAGGAGCCACTGGAGCCAATATAGGTGATGACGCCACCTGGCAGGAGAACACAAGGGAAAGGGGTGTCAACTGTTGGGCACTCAGAAGTTAACCATGTGGCACCCCTACTCTTGGAGTCCCCAGAAGAGCCACAATAAGCAATTCCCCAACATAAACCAGACATGGCCATCCAACCCCTGCAACTCTTGGCAGGTACATTCTGCGTCTGCCTTGCGTGTGAGGTACCTCCCTAGAGGCATGACCTCTGTGATGCTCTGTGGCCATCTCACATATGTACTGCTCCCCCCCCCCCCGCCCTGGATGCCTTCCTTTAGAGTATCAAACGCAGCTAATGACTTAATTGTCAGCAGCTGACCTGGGGATGGAAGAGCAGCTGAAAACCATTCATAATGCACAAGCTTCAAGAAAAACAGCCCAGCTGCCAATTTTAATACCAACACCATTCCAGGGATGAGACCATGGAGGGGCAGCTAGCCAACAGTGAGGAGAACAGAGGTCTTACAAGAATAAAACAATTACATTCTCTCAAAACTGAAAGACATCATCTCCAAAGGTACTGTTCCCCTGGCCTCCAAAATCAAGAGTCAGAATAGGCTCTATCTCTGAATCCAGGAAGGGCTTAACAGTATGAGCTGCAGGAGGTGGAAGTGAAGAACAAACTGTCCAGCCTAAAGCTTTGGAATTCCCCCTTCTAGATCTCTCCGCCTGGTGACAATGACCTTGGCTCTCTAAACCATTCAGGGACTTTGACCCTCTAGTTATATTGCCAACCAGATGGCCGAGTTCCCATTGCATTAGCAGGATAAAAAAGCGACCTGTCTGCCACACCTTTGGCCAAGTACCTCGCTTGGCTTGCCATCGGTGGGGTGGGAGAAGGGAGGATCCCAGGACACGTGTGAGCCGACACAGGCCATGCCACCGTGTCTACAGAGGCATGTCTTGCTCACCCACTGACACACACTAAGTTGGGCAGGGCCACCCTAAAATAGCTCAAGGTTGGTCAGGGTGAACCCAGTTCCCTGTAAAACAGTTGCACAACAGATCAGCTCCTACAGTTTCAGGGTTGAGGTGGGGGGATGGGATATTTATCTGGTGGTAAATGAACCTGACCTAGTTCAGCCATCCCCCAAAAGGAAGTAAGACTTTCATCCAAAGAGACTTCCAACCTGGAAGGAGGGGCACATTCAAGAGAGTCTGGTTTTAGATCTAGATCTACCACCAACAACTTGATTTGTGATCTAGAGGAAATCAACTCCCTTCTCAGAGCCCCAGTTTTACTTTCAGTGGGGAAGAGAAAAGAAAGATGAAAAGAGACTTTATATCCTTTCAGCTATGTTTCTGATATCTAGTTGTTTTCGTGGTGGTGGTTTATTCCCTAAGTCGTGTGATCCCATGGACTGAAGTCCCCCACCACGCTCCTCTGTCCATGGGATTTCCCAGGCAAGAATACTGGAGTAGTTGCCATTTCCTTCTCCAGGGTATCTTCACCACCCAGGGATTGAACCCTGGTCTCCTGCATTGCAGGGAGATTTTTTACCCACTGGGGAAGTCCTTAGGAGGCAAGCTGCGTCTTGTTTCGTGGGGGAAGGGGTAAGAGTGTTGGCAGGACTAAGAAAAGAGATGCTGGGGAACAGAAGGAATTTGTATTGTGGAGAAGCTGACTCTAAAGGCGGTAAGGTGAAGTAGGTGCAAGGACAATAAATTGAAAAGGAGTGAGGAGAAAGCTAGATGTGAGGTCTCTTTGAGGAGTGTAAACATGAGGCCACGAGAGGTCAGGGATGACTCCGTCTTACTCTGCATCGGTTATGGCGAAGGGGGGCCCCCCTCCGACAAGCGGACAGGAAAAGGAGGCAGGCGGGGGCGGTGAGTCAGCCCAGCTTCACCCAGATCTCGGCGGGGCGGGGCAGGAGCCGGGCCCTCAGCCGGCCTCACGTCCCAGCTCCACGTGTGACTCTTGCACGTGGCTCCCCAACGAGGAACCCCAGTACCCGAGGCTCCGCCCCCTCCACTTCCGTCAATCGGGAGCAGTAGCCCCGCCCCCGTTCCGCCCCTCCTAGGAGTCCCGGGTCGGGGTCTTGGGCTGAGCTTCTAACACCGGCTGGGTCGGGACTACAAAGGGAGGAGAAGAGGCGGAGGGGGGAAAATCACGCGTTGCCGGGGCAACCGGGGGGCGGAGCTCATTATGTAACGGGGCCGGGAGGCACCCACCAATGGGGTGGCGGCCACGGCTTCTGCTGAATGAAAACAAACGCAGCACGTGGGCCCGGCTCTGCAGCCATGTGAGCGCTCCCGGCTGCCTGGGCGCTCTGGGTGTCCTCCCTGGGGCACAGCACCACTCTTGGGGCTCCTCAAGTGCCACTCCCTACTGTCACTGAGGGTTCCCCAATGAGATCCGACCCATTTCCCCAGTCCCTCCTGCCTGGAACCCGAGTCGCCCCTCTGCTTCTCAAGTTCCTGCGGACTCTGAGGAAGAGGAAGATTGTAAAGAGGGGGTCCTCTTTCCGAAAAGTCCAGGCATGCCACAACTGCAGCGGGAGGATAGATGGGGGCGTTTCAGGGCACTGCTCCAAAACTCCTAGTTACTCTAAACTGTTCATCTCACCACACGTACCCACTCTCTCCATTCCCTCCTTCCCCGGGATCTGAGTCCTAGCTAAAGGGAGCTTTGGGAGTCTGAAGGGTGACGGTGGGGCGTTTCCGGGCGCATTCCCAGGCCGAACAACCCGCTGTGGAAATCCCAGCCCCATGTCCATCACTAGCAAATCCCCTGACCAAGGGAGTCCCCAGTCCCTTTCAAAGTTCCTCTTGTTCCAAGGCATAGAGGAGAGGAGACAGTGACATAGAAAGAATGATGGTAGCAAAGGAATCTTAGTACCTGTGTTGTTGTTCGAGTCCAGGGTCGTCATGTCTTCACTGGCTGACAGCGGTCATTCAAACTGGACCTTGACACAACTGGAGGTTACAGTTGCAGCTGTCGCCCCCTGGGCACTGGCCGAGGGCGGGGAGTGGACCCCCGCGGCTCACGATCAGGATCCGAGGCACTCTGCAGCAAGGTCTTGGCGGGGCAGGACTGCAGCCCTGAAGAAGGGTAGAACGCTGAGGCACCGAGGTCTGTTTTGCATGGGAAGAGCAGAGAGTGTGGGGGAAGGGGACGGAGGGAATCAGCCTGCAGTACTCCTGGCTAGAATGTAGCAAGGAGGGTCGGGTCTCTGCAGTGCACGGGGTGCCACTGCCTGACGACTCCGCAGCGCTGCAGGGTATCGAATCTGGAGCTCCTTGTGCAAAAGTCCCACAGGGAGAGAGGCTGCAGTCAGGAAGTAAGTAGGTGATGGGGAGAAACAGGGCACCCAGGCGCAAAGAAGCGAGACGTGTGCCCTGCTACGTTCCCTCGGCAGCAATATTTCACTCTGCCAATCTCAGCCGCCTTTTGCCCCAGCCTTTTTCCCTGGGACAGAGGGCTCTGCGCAGGCGCCAGCAACCCAGGGTTCCCGGGCCGCACGCGGCACTGGAGCAGGTACCATGTGATCCCAGGGAGCGCCTCGTGCCCCAGTGACACACTTTTCCAGCAGCAGGCACGTTGAGCTCGGTGCGCCTGCGTAAAGCCGAGGATGTCGGGATATGTAGTCCGTTGGCAAAGTGGGCGGACTGCGTTTATTTCCCCATTTCTGCCTTGCATAAGCTCTTGCTGGAACCGGGGAGGAGCTGCGAGCCTTGTGGGGTGGAGTGCGTTGAAGAGTCAGGGTGGCGTGTTTGGAAAGCTTGTATGGCAGAGGCATGTGAATTCCTGGGGAGGGACTGACAAGCTTGGCGGCTCCCTGGGAGATCAAAGCTAACAGCCCCTTTCTGCAAATCTTGCAAACGTGAGGGCTTCACGTGATTGTGGGACTGACCCTGCCTTGAGGTTAGTGGCCACACTAGAGAGAGAGAGATGATAGGGGAGGGAGATAGCCCCACCGTCAGGAGCTTAAGCTCCTGCAGAGCCAAGTCCTGAGAGGGAAAGAAAATGTGACCCCTTTTGCGTTCTACTCCCCTTTGGGAAAGGAGTTGCCATAGGGGTTGAGGATGTCCCTGGGGACTCCCTGGTTGCTTATATGACACCATCCCACCCACTCAAGGAGACTTTGGGGTGAGTCATTTCCCTTTGTCTAGGAAATAAAAAGGACAAGGGAAGGAAACTGTGGTGAAAGTGTTTTGAGGTCCTAAAGTAAAAGGACCAGAGGTAAGGCAGGACTTGGGGGCACCCCCCCCAGCTCCACCCCAGTGCTTCAGGGTAGTATGGGTTTCATATGGGAACACAGAGATCATCTTAACCCCTATCCTTTACTGATGAGAAAGGCTTAGAAGGAGTGACTGGCCCAAGGTCAGACAGCCATTGCTGGTTTCATTTGCCTACCATCAGGCAGTGAGCTGACATGAAAGTGAAACATTGAACAGGGGTTAAAAACAGCCAGCATCTCCCTTCAGAGGAGCAACTCTACCCCACTGGTGAAAGCGGGTCTCCAGTGGAGGTCTATCATGGTTTTTTTTGTTGTTTTGTTTTGGGTTTTTTTGGCCTCACCATGCAGCTTGTGGGATCCCTGACCAAGGATTGAGCCCAGATCCCTGGCAGAGAGCTCGCAGTCCTAACTGGACTGCCAGGGAATTCCCGGGTCTATCCTGTTTGAGGACTTGGGTGTGGGGAGAGCTGAGAACCTCTTCTTGAAGCAGCCCAGTGAACCCGCGCCACCTGCTGCTTCCTGCTAATCCCTCTTCAGTCCCACTGCTCCTAGGGAGGGTTTTGTTTGTTTTTTTGCACACAGGAAGCCCTTCCCCACTTGTTCACAGACCACTCCTGGGACAGCATTGATGGATGCCTGGACACAGCCATCAAAGAGGTAGAGAAAAGGAGGCGTGTGGACCCCGGGGAAGGAGTAGGCTGGGTGGTGAGGAAGTGAGTAAGCAGAGAGGACTGTGATGGTGACTGAAGGGGAGGCAGCTGGGCAGCTGGCCTGACCACTCGCTGACCCTCTGCTTCCCTGGGGAAGACAGATGGACTCCCTACAACGGCCTGGGATTTAGCTTTGTTCCCTTGCCCCCAAGAACAGTGGGAGAGAGAAGGCAGTGGGCTCTTCCCTGGGCTGCCCGAGCCCCTTGGCCCAGAGCTGGGAAGCTTCAGCACAGCGTGGGAGGGCCTGGGAGGGGCTAGGACAAACAAGGAAAGAGGCTTTTCAGGAAAATTTGGTTCTGAACTTGGCCTCCACCCCCTCTCCCTCCTCCCTCAGGGCTCTGGAGGGAGCCCTGGGAGGTGAGCTGCCTTGTGCAGCACTGCACGCTCTCTGTGCCCTTTCTGAGTTTCCATCAGAGCCAGGACCCGAGCCCAGGGACCTGCCACCGCTGGATTCAAAATCAGGGACCTTGGCGTGACCTCCAGCTCCCCACCAGCCTCAGCATTCCCTTTCGTTGCCCTGTTTAGCACCTACAGCTCTGTTTGCTGCTGTGGTGACCCTGCCCACCCCTTGTTCTGCTTGCTGGTGTTTATTCCCATGGGGGGAGGGCCAGGGGTCAAGATTCCCTCCCTGAGTTTACAGCCAGTGAGAGGGAGGAGGAGGCAGAGACTGCATGAGCTGAAATGCAGTCAGCCTAACTCTTGGCAAGAAGCTGGGTTGTTTTGCAGTCTGTGTGAGGTATGAAAGCGGAGGCTGGGAAGGAGGAGGCAAAGGAGGGGGGTTCCTTCTGGGTCCTCCTTCCTCTGAACCTCTTACAGGGCCCCTCCTTTTCTCCCTGACAAGTAACTTTGGGATCTTCCTTCTAAAACTGGAGAGAAGGAAACAGAATAATGAAGAGGCAGGATTCTCCCTTTGTTCCAGAAGCTTCTATCTATCCACCCTGTTCCTCTCTCTGTCAACAGCTGCTGGGAAAAGGACAGAGACTATGGGACTCAGAGCCACCAAAGGGAGGGAGAAAAGGCTGGGTTGTCTGGCCTTTGGGGACCTGTAATAGAATCTAGCTTTGGCCTCTCTTTCACTTCAGCCTTGACCTAAGACAACAGGTGTATATCAACATGGCCTCCGACCCTCTCCTGCCAGCTGGACATTCCAGTTCTCTTTTACACACACACACACACACACACACATGTGCACTCATGCACCATATCTCCCATAGCCAAATTCAGCCCAAGAATTTGGACCCTTAATAAATAGTGCTCAGATAGAATCCAAGACCTGGCACAGCAAAGCACATCTAGCTCCATATTGCCCACACTTCTGCACAGATTCCTCAGAGTCTGAGATTCCAGACTGACCTCACCATTTAGGGACAGGGTGGGATCCTGTATGTGAGTGTGTTTCCAACTATGTCTTAAATTCTCTTGGATTTCTTTGATTTGGGGAAGACAGCAGAGATAGGGTAGAGGAAAGGAAAAGAGTGAGAGCTCTAAGCTCTGGCCCGAGTGTGTGTGTATGCGATCGTAGAGACTGCATGTCCGAGTGTATAAGCGTGAATGGCAGGAGTGTGCATGGATGTGTGTGTTTGATCCAAGACCTTTTCTTCTCATCAGTAGGATACTGTGGGTAACAGGACAACACCTTGTGCAAATCCTGGGTGGCCTAAATCTTGACTGAATGACTGACTGACTGACTGACTGAGGAGGGTGGGTCCTTGCTGGAAACCAGGTCAGGCTTCAGTAGGTGTCTTCCTCCCCCACCCCTCTCTCACCGAGAGAACCATTGCCCCTGGGAAATAACCTACCTGCCCAGGTGATGCAAACCCCAAGACAGAAACTCTGGGAATGCCCTACACTCAGGCAGCAAGCCCTGCGCTGGGAGATACTCATTCCCAGCCCTCCTAGATCTTTTTTTCCTGCTCTCTGAAAGGCCAGCCAGCTTTCCCTAACCCACCCAGAGCTTTGATGTCTTGGGGAGAATTTCAAGAGAATGAAGTAGGAGGGTTAAAGTCTGAGTTAATTTGTTCTTTGAGGGAGATGGAAAAAGGGAGGGTGAAGTATGATCCAGAGCTGGGTTACATGGATGTGTTTTGCCTCAGATTCTATCTTTACCTCAATACTCCTTTTTCCAAGGAAAGGGAATAATAAATATGTACTGAGTACCAACTGTAGGCTTCCCCAGTGGCGCTAGTAGTAAAGAATCCACCTGCCAATGCAGAAGACCTGGGAGACATGGGTTCGATCCCTGGGTCGGGAAGATCTCCTTCAGAGAGCATGGCAACCCACTCCAATATTCTTGCCTGGAGAATCCCATGGACAGAGGAGCCTGGTGGGCTACAGTTCATGGAGTCACAAAGAGTCGGACACAACTGAAGCGACTTAGCATGCACACCAACTATATGCCAGGCACTGGGCTAAGTGTATTACATAAATTATTTCACTGAATATCCACAACTACCCTGTGCAGTAGGTCTCATTCTGAGTTTAGAGGTGGGCAGTCTGAGACCTAGAGACATTTATTCACTTGCCCAGGATGCTTCAGAGACTAGGCGATTTGCCTTGAAGCTGTATTTGAAGTGAAGTGTGTAAAACTGAGATGTCACGTTAAATAATGGTGGGAAAAAATAACAGTGGAGTTAATGGAGGTTTTGGAGGTGCTTAAAACTCCCCCAGCTGTCTCTTGGAACTACCAAGAGACACAATGAAAATGGGGATGTTAGAAATTCAACCCCGAGCCTGTGGATCAAACTCTTTCCACTAGCAAGCTGCCCATCCTGGAGAGAAGGATTACACCGAGTGGAATGTCTGAGCTGCAAGCTCATCCTGGTGCTACAAGTGAGGTGTGTCACCACGGAGGGGAAGCCTGAGCACCCCTTGCTCCTGACCCCACAAGTACCTTAGCCATCTAGAACCTCTAACTCACTCCAATCACTCTTCTTCTTCCCTTAAACTCCTGCCTTCCTCCCTCCTCCAGTCTCCTCTTCTGGTGAGGTAGAAGGGGGCCAGAATAAGGTGCAAACAAACAAACATACAATAAGACGAACTTCCTCCCACGTGCTACAAC
Source organism: Bubalus bubalis (assembly GCF_019923935.1). Taxonomy (NCBI): domain Eukaryota; kingdom Metazoa; phylum Chordata; class Mammalia; order Artiodactyla; family Bovidae; genus Bubalus; species Bubalus bubalis. The sequence goes on along the minus strand of NC_059159.1, from coordinate 22,672,863 downwards.
TAAAGATCAACTAAGATGTGGTGCAGCCAAATAAATAAAAGACAGAGTTCCATGTTATCTGCTACAGAGGTGATAACTGAAGCAGGCATTGAGCTTTTTTAGTTGGTGATGATGGGAGAGGGACACTGACATGTAGGTCTGGGCCCCTTAAAGGGCCATGGCACTTCCTTCCAAACTGTTACTCACTCAGTCGTGTCTGACTCTTTGGGACCCCATGGACTGTAGCCTGCCAGCCTCATCTGTCCATGGGATTCTCCAGGCAAGAATACTAGAGTGGGTTGCCATGTCCTTCTCCCGGGGATCTTCCTGACTCAGGGATCAAACCTGGGTCTCCTGCATTGCAGGCAGATTCTTTACCATCTGAGCCACCAAAGAAACCCGCTTCCTTCTAAGGGGTATATCAAGAATGGATTGGTTAGGGGGGAAATGGGAATCGTTTGGCGGTCCAGTGGTTAGGACTACGCAATTTCACTACCAGGTCCCTAGTCAGGGAATTAAGATCCCACCAGCCACATGTGGGATGCCACCCGCCCACAAAAAAAAGGATTTTTTGGGAGGTCATGCTGAAAGGCACCCTCGGCAGGGGCTCCATGAATGAAGACTGCATGGATGCCCTCCTCCCTTAGGAGCCTTGTACGCGCAGACCCTTTGGTGGTAACCATATCTACATGGATCCCTTGGTAGAAACCAATTGATATGGATCTATTGCCAGAAATGACTTGTTACATATTTGGTTACCTTTATAATTCACTGAGTTGATTGACTTTTCCAGTGAAACAAAGTTCTCTTTCCTTGCTAACAGTTCAAATATAAGCTTCAGTTAAAAAAAAAAAAGAATGGATTGGTTAAAGGAGTATGGAAGGCCACCAAGGACAGACAGAAGTTGTATAAAATGCCATAAGGAAATGACAGCTTGCTTCCCCATTTACCTGCTTGAGAGACGAGTACTTCTAAAAACAGTCCTCTGAGAGCCACTCATCATCCTGGGTCAGTGCTTCTTCAGCAGATGATTTGGGGAACTCAAAGGAGGATTCCCCTCTCTGAACCCAGGATCCCACCAAAACCACAGGATCAGGGAGGTGACATGGACCGCCTTTGGCAGTAGAAAACTAAGCCCCTGAATGCCCTCCTTCTGGCATGGAGTTCCCCCTGCCACGTTGAAGGGCGGTGGCATCCAGCACAGGTTATGCCAAGGCCATCCTGTCCGACCTTTGTATGCTCTGCTGGAGCCCAGGGCTGGTGTCATCTTCCAGGTTCCTGCACCTGCCCACTGGCTGTCCTTGAGCCTCTGTAGGACACACACACAGGGGAATGTGCAGGGGGAGTGGTGGGGGCGGGGATGCCCGTGTGCCTGCCCCTATTTCGATCGTTTACCCCGAGTTCTGTCTCAAACCTCCGTGTCCAGTGTCTCTCCTCATTCCTTGGGTCTCTGCAGATCTCCTCAGAGCTGCCTGGGGGAGGCCAGAGGCTCATGACAGTCCTCGTGAGCAGGATGGACCTTGGAGGAGCTGCAGCCTGGGCATACATTAGGGGCCAAGTGTAGCTTCTGGGAGGCTTACATAAACACTGGCTGGGATGAGGAGGGAAAGAGGGATGCAATGGGCAGCCCAGGGAAGAAAAGCAACCCCGGACAGCCAGCTCAATCTGAGTGGAAAGAAGGAACAAGGCTGGTTTTCCCTCCTCCCATCTCTCTCCCCTGGTTTGCAGCTGTTAGTTGGTCTGGAAAGACTGCAGTATCTTGGGGGAGGGGGCAGGCGAAGGCGAGGGGGAGGATGCGACTTCACAAATTTGGGATCCCTCCCCTTTTTCTAAATTGGGGGTCGGGGTGGGAAGAAGCAATTTGCCAAAGAGATTTTTCAATGCCACAGGAAGGAGCTTTGGCTCATTAGAATGCGCAGTTTGCACCCTGAAAAAAAAATCTGTGCTGGTTGCAAAAATGCAGACGTGTGTAGGGGCCCAGCAGAGAATTAAAAAAAAAAAAAAGCGCTAGCTCTGCAATGCAGGATCTGCGAAGTTTTGATGCGGTGAGGAAATGTGGGTCGTGCTCAGTTCGTTTGCTTGTTCCTGCTAACCTACTGTCCGCCTGACTCCAGCATCGTCTCACATCCCAGCTAGAGGCACTGCAGTTCAGAAACAGGGTCACGGGCGGGGACCAGAGCCCAGGGCTGGGACCAGGGGTCTGGGGTTAGAGTGCTGAGACAAGATACTATGGGGCTGGGAGGACTGGGCAGAAGGGAGGCTGGAGGGATGGAGGGATGGAGGCTGAACTTGTCTCTCGCATCCTAAGGAAGAGTTTGTTCTCCAGCTGGACGGGGTTAGTGTTCTTCCAGATCTCACCCCCACCCCCATCCCATCCCTCAGTTCCTCCCGATCCCCAGTTGGCAGAGGGATTTTCCTTTTCCTGTCTGCTCACCCTGCAGATCACTGCTGCAGAAAGAATCCTTGCTTCCAGTCCCCAGCCCCACAAATTCCTGAGCTCTCCAGGTTCTAATCCTGGACGGAGCACTCACTGTATCTTTGGGTGGCATCCTCCTTCCTAGAAACAGGGGACCCTGCAGCCTGACTGGGGGAGCCCAGACTGCAGGGAAACCAAGTCTTGGCTCTGGGCTGCCATTAGCACATCAATTGGAGGGCTGAGGCTGGCATTCTGTGTTCTTGGCTTGGGGAGGCTTTTTGTTCGTTTGGGGCCTAGGGCTCTAGGTTGTGTAAATGCCAAGGGGCTGCCTTGGAGGAGAACCTGCCCCAGGGGAAACCATGTTGCTTTCCTGGGTGTTTTCTCCCCTGGTGGCTAGCGAGAGGCAGAAGGAGACGCAAGCAGGGTAAAGAGCCAGGAGACGGGGAAAGGGAGCCCAATGCCTTTTCACTTCTTCCCCATCTTTCCTCCTGCTTCTCCGGTCGGTGGAGGACCGGGCCGAGTGTGTCTGTGCCGGCCCGAGGCTCACGCGGGCTGCCGGGGGTCACATGGCCCGGGCATGTGCAGCCTGCTCCATTTCTACCACAACAACTCGCTCATAAACAGCCCGGCTGCCGCGGCGGTGGCGGCGCAGACATGTGCGAGCGAGGGGGTGGGGCACGTGGCCCTGCCCGAGCCAAGGGAAGGCGCTCGCTCAGCACGGCCTCTCCCCTCCCCGGGCTGGCGCTGCCTCGCCACAGGAAATTCCTAGTGCTCCGCTGCTGCTGCAAAACATGTTTTTGGGAAGTGACTTTCAATAAGGACGGAGTCGATGGACTATTTAAATAGAGACAGAACGGATAATCAGTCGGAGACCCGCTTCTGCCCTCCCTTGCCCTCTCTGGGATCCCTGGAGGGCTGAGCAGGAGTCACGTGTTCCTAATTCTCACCTGTTCCTTCCTACTAAACTGTATGAAATTAGAACCAACCAGGTCCCCGTGGTGAGTGAGCACTGAGGTGAGGGGCTGTGGTTGCCTAAGCCAGGTGTGCTCAGGATCCACTGGTGGTCCCAGGATTAGTGGTGGGGTCAGCATCACCTGGGCACCTGTTAGAAGAAATGCAGGTTCTCATGTCCCATCCCAGGCTCATGAATCAGAAACTCTGGTGGTGGAGCCCAGCAGTCTGAGTTCCACCCAGCCCTACAGGCGAGTCTGATGCTGGAGAACCACGGCTCTGGGTCTCTTTTCTCTAGCAAACAGTCCGGTAGGAGATTCTATCCCAGAATCTGGGGAAGGTCTTCCTTCTTCCTTTGTGCTTCTTTATCTTAAAGTATAGCCAGAGAGCGTAACTTGATTCATTTTGACTCAGTGTGAAAAGCATTTACTGAGTGCCTACTGTCTGCAAGGATTCTGGAAATGAGAGCAAATGAGTAGTGAGAGGATAAGGAGCTGAGACATGATAGGGTAAGGTTTGCGGGGAAGAATGAGGGAAAGAGAAGGCCAAGACTGTTTATCCTTTCTCCATCTTCCCTACATTTCTTCCTGAGGCTCCTACAGAACAATCCATTGTGGTTTAAACTGTTTTGAGTCTAGAGGTAGAAACTGGTCCCTTGTCTATTTTTGCTGGCCTTGGGGACCCCAAACTTGTTACAACCATAGGTCCTTTGACTCCCCATGCAAAACCAATAGTATGAGCACCATCATACTCTTCAGTTCAGTTGCTCAGTCATATCTGACTCTTTGGGACCCCATGGACTGCGCCATCAGTTCAGTTCAGTTCAGTCGCTCAGTCGTGTCCGACTCTTCGCAACCCCATGAATCGCAGCACGCCAGGCCTCCCTGTCCATCACCAACTCCTGGAGTTCACCCACACCCAAGTCCATTGAGTCAGTGATGCCATCCAGCCATCTCATCCTCTGTCATCCCCTTCTCCTCCTGCCCCCAATCCCTCCCAGCATCAGAGTCTTTTCCAATGAGTCAACTCTTTGCATGAGGTGGCCAAAGTACTGGAGTTTCAGCTTCAGCATCATTCCTTCCAAAGAAATCCCAGGGCTGATCTCCTTCAGAATGGACTGGTTGGATTTCCTTGCAGTCCAAGGGACTCTCAAGAGTCTTCTCCAACACCACAGTTCAAAAGCATCAATTCTTCAGTGCTCAGCCTTCTTCACAGTCCAACTCTCACATCCATACATGACCACAGGAAAAACCATAGCCTTGACTAGACGGACCTTTGTTGGCAAAGTAATGTCTCTGCTTTTGAATATGCTATCTAGGTTGGTCATAGCTTTCCTTCCAAGGAGTAAGCGTCTTTTAATTTCATGGCTGCAGTCACCATCTGCAGTGATTTTGGAGCCCAGAAAAATAAAGTCTGACACTGTTTCCACTGTTTCCCCCTCTATTTCCCATGAAGTGATGGGACCGGATGCCATAGAGGCACACAAAGACACACATTCCTCAGGGTGGGGTGGGGGTGGGGTGGCAGGGGTAGGGAGAGTCAAGAAATGGAATGAGGTCCCAAAGGGTTGGAAGTACCCTCAGGCAAAATGAGTTTAACAGATAAAAAGCAGGAAGAGCCTTTCAATGGGGGAGGGTGGGGACAACCCTGGCCTACTCTAGCTTCCTGAGACCCAAAAACTGACCAGAGGAAGCAGAAGGTCTCTGAGGGCAAGTCACAAAGGCTTCTGAGAATGAAACCTGAGCCTTGAAAGCAAGGTGACTGGAGAATGGGGGATGGACACAAGAAGGGTTCCCTCACACAGGCAAGCAGAGAAAAAATGGAGCATGGGAGGGAAAGCCAGGGATGGGGCCTTGCTCAGCCTCGCCTCTCTCCACTCCCCTCCTCCATCACAGGTAGCGCCTCTCAGGAGCAGAACTCCCATGACTTGTCTCAGATGTGACCAGTTGACTTATAGCCTCTCCATGCTTCATTTTTTGAGGAATATGCTTTCCTCCGGTTCTCACAGAGCCCTTTCTCTCACTTCTCTGCAAGGTTTCCTCTCCGTCTGAAAGGCACTGGGCTCAAGGAGCAGACAGCCCTGCAGGCTCAGCTGCAATGACCTACATCGGCTCTCCCCTAGGCCCTGGGTGTGGGGGGGCTGAGGTTTCAAGACAGGAACTTAGGAATCTAGCACAGATCTGCAGATGATGACTTCAGGGAGACAGGCTGCAAAATCTGCACTGGTGGACTGTGAGGTAGGGTTGAGTTCTCACTTTTGTCATTTGTGGACAATATCAGAAGACTTTCCTATCCCCTCCAACGCAAAAACATTTCTGAGCAGTGACCCACTGGATAGGAGCCAGAGGTCTCTGACAGGCCTGGTCTCTATATTCATTAGATTTGGGAGTAGTTTTTGCCCATTACCCATTCTCACTGAACCCATTCCAGTCGGCTGGAAAGATCTCCTTGGCCCTGAGGTAAACCAACAAGTTTAGATTTCAACTGATTTATTTCAGGAACATGGAGGTTTGGTAGAAGTAGTCAGATAAGCAGAAATCCACTCCCAAGCTTTACTATTAAGAGATGTACTTCCTTAGACCCAATGGCTCTGAGAAGGATCCACAAGGAGCCCCAGGGCTCAGGACCCTGGCAGCTGAACCTCTGCTTCCAGCTACAGGCTTTCTGGAACAGGCAAGACAGGTTCTAAAATAGTTTTCCCCCACCCCCACTTCTCACTACGAACCAGTGTTTAGGATGCCCACCACCTCCAGATTGTGGATGTTTTGCTCTGGCAAGGAAATCCTATTATGGGGATAGGAAATTAGGTGATGGTGACAGAGAATGATAGATGAGCCTTTTGCTTAGCAGAGAGAGAGAGAGCGCGCGAGAGCGAGCGAGCGAGCGAGCAGGCTAAAAAGGATTGGGTGGCTCTCCTGTCCAAAGGGCTTCCCCTTGGCCAAGCCCCACCCCAAAGCCCAGGAAGTCCAGAGCTTGGCACCCAGCCAGGGTGAGAGCATTCCTCCGGACTCTGACAGGCCGTGGGGGATGGTGGTAGTGCTCCTACCGCGAGGATGGGGGAGGGGAAGGAAACGCGCAGGGGAGGAAATGACTTCGGAGGGTAAGAGGTGGGGAACTATTATAGTTCTTGGTCCCACGAGTCCCTTTTAGAAAGAAAGGCTGAGGCTGAATGTCTTCCCAACAGCCATGCGAAGGGTCTGCAGCTTCAGAGCAAATGACCCCTAAGTCACCTCTCTGCTCAGGGTCACCACTGAAGTCCTGAACAGTCCTCTGGAGGCTCTCTGTCTCCGCGTCCCTAACTCTGGGGCTGTGGTTGAGCTCGGGAGACCCCGAGTGGCGAAAATCTGGAATTGCAGCTGGGCTGGGGGAGGAGTCCATCGGGTCTCCCTCAGCCTCTCCACCAGGGCCCCTCCCTTTTCCTGCACTAGGCCCAGAACTCTGGAAATAGCACCTGGTAACGGGAGCGCTGACAGATGCTGAGTTATAGGAGGGCAAGTGTCCTTTACGTTCTAGCTTCATTGCCTTGGAGCTGTTTCGCTTGAAAATAAGTGCCTTAGGACTCCTCCCATTCCCTTCCACACATCTCTCTTTAGTATGCCCCTGGGTAGTGTACCTCTTGGCTACAATGGAAGTCCCCCTGTTTGTGTCCCAAGAGACTTTTAGCCTTTGGGTTATCTACTATTCATGACCTCTATGACTCTGGAGGGACAAATGGCACCCGACTATTCTGATTTTAAATTTACCCTTCCTTTTCTGAGCACTGCTTAATGTACAACCCTTTCTCCTAGTCAGCCTTCAGTCACATACCTTCCATTACCCCAATTCCTACCCAAACCCTCAGTCTCACATCTTACCTGGGGAAAAGGAGTGGAGAAGAAAATGGACAAAGTCTTTGTGAGAATTTTTCCCAAGGAAAACGGTTCCCTCTGTTTAGCTTCACTTGAAGAATTGATGCTTTTGAACTGTGGTGCTGGAGAAGACTCTTGAGAATCCCTTGGACTGCAAGGAGATCAAACCAGTCAATCCTAAAGGAAATCAGTCTTGAATATTCATTGGAGGGACTGATGCTGAAGCCGAAGCTCCAATACTTTGGCTACCTGATGTGCAGAACTGACTCATTGGAAAAGACCCTGATGCTGGGAAAGACTGAAAGCAGGAGGAGAAGGGGACAAGAGAGGATGAGATGGTGGATGGCATCACCGACTTGATGGACATGAGCAAGCTCCGGGAGTTGGTGCTGGACAGGGAAGCCTGGCATGCTGCAGTCCAAGGAGTTGCAAAGAGTGGGACACGCCTGAGCGACTGAACTGGCTAGCTTTTCCTGGTTAGTCCCCTTGCTCTGCATCAAACCTTCCCACTGGACTGATTTTTACTGTCCTGCCCTCCCCTTTCCTCCAACATGATCTTCCAGAACATGATCTTCCAGGGCTCTACCCATCCTGGGCAAATGTTCTCAACACTGGGAGAGGATTCTGCATTCTGGAAATAATTTTCAGCTTGAGGAAACAGCCCATAGAGGAAGAACTGTTTTCAGTGTTGTTGGGGAAAGGGAGGTGATGGAGGAGGCCACAAACTGAAGGCTCACTCTAGGAGAGGTCACGTTCCCGTTATCCGGCACATAATTAAAGAACTCAGCTGGTATTCGGGGATCTCCGAGAGCTCTGCCAACATCGTGAAGAACTCTAGGGGAAATCAAGCACAGGTAGTCAAGTTTGCAGCTAGGGATTAAAACTCTACCTAACTCCTCCTCCAAAACAATTTCCTTTCACGACATCCCTCCTCTTGAATTTGCCTCATCTTTTAGTTGTATGATCCTTAAAGCTATCAGCCAGGGAGTTACGTGGGTTTGAAATAATCTTAAGTAGAGGCAGCAACAGCCCCCTTTTGCACTCCAGCCCTCAGTCAGCTTTCCTCTCCTCCCCATGCTGCTGCTCCACATTCTCCCTGAAGGGGGCACTTTTGTTCAGTCGTTAAAAGTCCTTTTGCCAGCGAAAAAGGAGCCGAAGAAGGAAATGTTACAATTGGTCACGTGTTGGGGGGGGGGGGGTGTCCTCGCAGAGGTTTCTGGGAAGGGAAGGGAGGTCCACGTGGAGTGGGCGGGACTCGCTGAAAGTTTTGGCGGGGCTGGCAAAGGGAGAAAAATACCCGAATTTGAGTTGTGATTTTATTTGGGAAAAAAAAAAAAAAAAAAAAAAGGCAGCAGAGAGGGTGGAGGGTGTGTCCTGCGGAGAGGCCCCCGCGGAGGGGAGAACGGGAGCGGCACGCAAGCATCCTGCTCGCGGAAGCCTGGAGCGCAGGGCAGGGTTTTTGCCAGAAAGAGCTCTGGGCCGGTGCCGAGCTTCAGAGCCGGAAACTTCTGTGGCTCCATGCTGGTTCCCCATCCCCCAATACTCAAGAAGGGAAAGGTAGCCTCTCCACCCGTGGTCTCATTTCGGTGCCCTGTGGAGCTGGGCTATTGCCAGCTACGCAGCCCCAGTCTTTATTTACCTTTCCGAGAGCCTCAGGAAGCTGCAGAGATGAATCTTCTCTTTCTGGGAAGAAGCCAAAGCAAGTCTCTTTTTACTACTTAGTTCTACCCCACTATTAGTAGGGAAAGGCAACTTCATGCAGTCTTAAAGGTGATCTATTTCTTTTCTTTTTTTTTTTTTTTGGTCTGGGGAAACCAGGACCCAGACTGGTAAAAGGGCTTGCTACATGGTCTTTCCACACTATAGGCTTTCCAGTCAAAGAATGTAGGTCATGGAAATGGGATTCCGTCATTCCAAAAGTCTTAAGAATAATGGTTGAAGTGTTGGCTTTATCTCCATCCATACACTTAGCCAGAGGGCAAATGGAAATGGTCACTATCCCATTAGGGATTAAATAGGCAGAGAACTGTTTAGGGACTTGATTTATGGGTCCTATGGTTTACCTCAGGCTCCTTCTCAAGCCAGCAGGTCTACTCTCTCCCTCTTGGTCTTTAGTCTTTGGTATCTTATGTCCTTATATGTCCTAGTTTAGGGATTATCACAGTTTAAAACCTAATGATAGGGCTTCCCTGGTGGTTCAGTGATAAAGAATCCGCATGCCAATGCAGAAGACACAGGATCCATCCCTGATCTGGGAAGACCCCACATGCCTCAGAACAACTAAGCTAACGGGCCACATCTGTTGAGCCTTGCCACAGTCGGAGAGCCACAACTACTGAAGCCCAGGAGCCCTAGAGCCTATGCGCAGTAACAAGAGAAGCTTTCATAATGAGGAACCTGTGCACTGTGACTAGAATAGCCCCCACTCTCTCCAACTAAAGACCCAGTACAGCCAAAATAAATAAATACGATTAGTTAAAAAAAAAACTAATGGTTTCGAAGCAAAAATTCTCTTCCTTTTTAGAGAGCTTCTCTTCCCAAGTTTCAGTTTTCTGGTAGTTTATTCACCTCATCCTATGAATTGAGATGAAGGAGATCAGACATCAAATTCAAAATTCCAGCCTTTTGGGGGAGAAAAGCATGTTTACTTAGTCTGAAGCAGTGAAATCCTAGATTTTGGATTTCAGTGCTGTAAAGTTTTCAGGGAAAAAAAAAATGTAGGGAACTGATGTAGGATTGCCAGCTTTTTATTTTGCCAAGTAAGGACATTAAAAAAACTACCACTACCAATTGCTGTGTACTATCATCATCATTTTAGAAAGGTACATTTAAACATTTGCAAAATAGGAAGTATGTGATCTCTGAGTAAGTGACACTATTAAGCCACCCTGCCTTAAATTTTGGTTTCGCTGGTGGCTCAGACAGTAAAAATCAGCCTGCAATGTGGGAGACCTGGGTTTGATACCTGGGTTGGGAAGATCCCCTGGAGGAGGGCATGGCAACCCACTCGAGTATTCTTTCCTGGAAAATCCACATGGAGAGAGGAGCCTGGCATTAAATTTACATGGGTGCATTTGTTATTTGTAGAAGTATTTATTTATCTTTGTTTGCACTGGGTCTTCATTGCTGTGTACAGGCTTTCTCTAGTTGTGACAAGTGGGGGCTACTCTTTCTTGAGACGCTCAGGCTTCTTTTTGCAATGGCTTCTCTTGTGGTGCACACCCTCAGTTGCTTTGAGGCATGTGGAATTTTCCTGGACCAGGGATCGAACCTGAGTCCCCTGCATTGGCAGCTGGTTTCTCATCCACTGTACCACCAGGGAAGTCCTATTTGTAAACTTTCAAATAATGGCCATTCTGACTGGTTTGAGGTGGTGCTCCATTATAATTTGATTTGCATTTCTCTAATAATTCAGCTAAGTATTTTTGAATATTGAAAATCTAAAGTAGTATTTCACATAACATGAAAATGTATGAAATTCGAACTTCAGTGTCCATAAATAAAATTTTGTAACATGGTAGGAATGTGATCACTGCTTGCGGTATTCACACCAGAGCCTTTGCTTTCAAACAGTGAATCTGCAACCTGTCATTCCCTCTAAATCCCCATACCAGTGGTACCTTAACCATCAGCCACCATTTGTTCATTTACAGTCTTTTGTGCTGCAACAGCAGAGTTGAATAGTGCAAGAAATTCCACTGCTGTCAAAGCCTAAAATATTTACTATCTGGTTCTTGAATAATAGGTCCTGATATAGACACCAATGTAGTGTTTTTCAGACTTAAGGTGAATCAGAATCATCTGGTGCACTTGTTAAAACACATACTGCTTAATCCCACCCAGAGTTTCTGATTCACTATGTCTAGGGTGGGACCCACGGAGAAGGCAATGGCGCCCCACTCCAGCACTCTTGCTTGGAAAATCCCATGGATGGAGGAGCCTGGTAGGCCGCAGTCCATGGGGTCGCTGAGTTGGACACGACTGAGCAACTTCACTTTCACTTTTCACTTTCATGCACTGGAGAAGGAAATGGCAACCCACTCCAGTGTTCTTGCCTGGAGAATCCCAGGGACGGGGGAGCCTGGTGGGCTGCCATCTATGGGGTCGAACAGAGTTGGACATGACTGAAGTGACTTAGCAGCAGCAGCAGCAGATTGGGACCCAAGAATTTGCATTTCGAACAAGTTCCCAGGTAATGCCAGTCCAGGAGATTTGGTCTTGTTCAGTCACTCAGTTGTGTCACTCTTTGCAACCCTATGGACTGCAGCACGCCAGGCTTCCCTGTCCTTCACTATCTCTGTTTGCTTGAACTCACATTCATTGAGTCAATGATGCCATCCAACCATCTCATCCTGTCACCCCCTTATCCTCCTGCCCACCCCATCTTTCCCAGCATCAGGGTCTTTTCCATTGAGTCAGTTCTTTCAATCAGGTGGCCGGCATATTGGAGCTTCAGCATCAGTCCTTCCAGTGAATAGTCAAAGTTGATTTCCTTTAGGATTGACTGGTTTGATCTTCTTGCTGTCGAAGGAACTCTCAAGAGTCTTCTCCAGCACCACAGTTCAAAAGCATCAATTGTTTGGTGCTCAGCCTTCTTTATGGCCCACCTCTCACATCTGTACACAACTACTGGCAAAAAGCATAGCTTTGACTAATAATGGGAGTTTGTTGGATAATTCCATGGACAGAGGAGCCTAGTGGGCTGAAGTCCATTGGTCACAAAGAGTTGGACGTGACTGAGCGACTAACATTTGGTCTAGTGAGGAACAGAACAGGGAATTTGTTCATGGAACAAATCCTGGTCTTAGAAGTCGACCACAAAGTCCTCCTTCTCCCTCATGCCCTCCTCACTGTTTCTATTGATTACAAAGAAAGTGAAAATTTAGTCGTGCAGTCTTGTCTGACTCTTTCTGACTCCATGGACTGTAGCCCACCAGGCTCCTCCGTCCACAGGATTTTCCAGGCAAGAGTACTGGAGTGGGTTGCCATTTCCTTCTCCACTTGATTACAAAGTTCTTTAAAATAATAATGCGAAAACTAGATTCTCAAGCCTTATATTAACCATTTATCATCTCTCACTTGAACTAATAGCCTGCAAGTTGGTCTCCTGCCTTCAGTACAAACATATATTAGTTTTCAAAAACACAAATCTGATTATTCCTCACTTTGCTGGAAATCTTTCAGTGTTTCACCTTGGCTGATAAATCAGTTGTCTCAAGTCCCTCAGAGAGGGATTGGTTCCAAAATCCTGCTCAGGACACCAAAATCCTCGAATGCTCAAGTCTCTTATATAAAATGGTGTATATTTGCATATAGCCTATGCATATCCTCTAAGTCATCTCTAGTTACTTACAATACCTAACACAATGCAAATGATATGTAAATCATTGTTGGGCTTGTAGCAAATTCAAGTTTTGCTTCTTGGAACTTTCTGGAATTTTTGTTCCTGAATATTTTCAACTTGCAGTTGGTTGAACCTGTAGGTGTGGAACCTGTGCATGTGGAGGGTTGACTGTATCCATTTCTTAACTGGGCCTTCAGACCTCAATAATCTGGTCTCAATATACCTCGCCTGTTTTATCGCCTATACTCCCCACTATCCAAGCTAAAGTCCAGTCGACTTCTCCATTTACTCCAATACATCCTTTTATCCCAGGTATCTGCAATGTTCTCAACTCTGAAATGTCCTCCTATGGCCTCAACCTTTAACACCCACTTCAGTTGTCACTTCCTCAGTTCCCTCCAAATAGTATGTTCTATCTTCTCTGTGCTTCTAGACAACTTTTTTCTTCCCTAGGTTTCACTATTTACACCCTATTAATAAGGCTGTCACTGTCAACCAAGCTAAAGGTCAAGGGTAGAGGCTTTCTCTTAAATATCTAAACACTTCATTTACTCAGTGAATATTTATTAACTGCCTACTTTAGGCCAGATATATTTCTACGGGCTAAGGAGACAGCAGAGAAAGAAAACATAAAGCTCACATTCTAGTGGAAGAGGACAATAAACACAATAAATTACATGTTAGATAGTAATATCTAACATTATCTATTAGGGGCTTCCCTGGTGGCTCAAAGGTTAAAGCATCTGCCTGCAATGTGGGACACCTGGGTTCGATCCCTGGGTCAGGAAGATCCCCTGGAGAAGGAAATGGCAACCCACTCCAGTATTCTTGCCTGGAGAATCCCATGGACGGAGGAGCCTGGTGGGCTACAGTCCACAGGGTCGCAAAGAGTTGGACACGACTGAGCGACTTCACTTCACTTCAGATAGTAATAAGTTTATGAAAAAACTAAAGCAGGAAAGGCCCAGGAAGGAATTTAGAAGAGGTTGTGGGTTTACATAAGATAGCCAGAAAAGAAGGCTTGATGAAAAGACATTTAGTAGAACACGGAAGCAATGAATAGGAAGGTACGTGAATATCTGAAGAAACAGTGACAGGTGGAGAGAATAGCAAGTGAAAGGACCTGAGCAGACCCATGCTGGGTGTGTGTGGACAGCAAAGAGGTGAGTGTGGCAGGAGGGGACTGAGTAAGGGGGAGAGTAGTAGGAATCACCAGATTCTAAAAACCAAAAGGATAATTTTGTTTTTACTCCAAGTCAGATGGGAAGTCATGAGAAAGAACATGTTCTCATATCAGGTTCACTGTGGCTGCTGTGTTGAGAACAGACCTCAGTGGGGGAAGGCAAAGGTTGAAACTGAGGGGCTAATTACAATGTTATTGCAATAAAAAAAAGGTGAGATACGATTATGGCTCAAGGTGGAAGTTGTGGAAACGTTGCAAAGGTGTATGTTTCTGGATATACATATTGAAGAGTAATGGTATTGAAGACTGACTGGATATGAAGTGAGAGAGAGAGGAAGGCTATAGAAGAAACAGGATTTAGATGAGGCAAATTCAGGAGTGTGCTTTTAGACACAAATTTGAAATGCCTATTAGAAGTCCAAGTGGATATGTTTCCTAGGCATCTGAATATATCATTTTGGAGTGAGGGAATGAGCCTAGAAAGAAGATCTAAATTTAGGAGTTGCCAGTATAGAGACTTGGGTTTGATTCCTGGGTCGGGAAGATCCCCTGAAGTAGGAAATGGCAACCCACTCCAGTATTCTTGCCTGAAAAATGGACAGAGGAGCCTAGCAGGTTATATAGTCCTTGCGGTCGCAGAGTCGGACATGAGTGAGCATGTGAGCAGTGTAGAGATGGTACTGAAGGTCTTGACACTGAAAAAGATCACCATATTCTATATGCCTCCTGCCACACATGGCCCCCACTTCACTGGTATCCCTAACTCCAAATACTCCCTTTGCAGATCTGAGGCCATACAGTCTGGCAGAAGAGGGCTGTGGCTCCCTTGGCTTCTTAGCACATTCCCATCCATTCGTTTAAAGTTTGCAGTGCTTCATGCTCTGAGCTCACAGGGCAGAGACACAGTTTCAATTAGAGGTTTTCACATGAGGCCAACTAATGATAGTCATGTCCATACAGACTGGAAAAAAAAAAAATCCCACCTAAACAGAAAAGAAAAATCAATAAAAACTATTTAAAAGTTTTCAAGGAGAAATTCTGTAAGGACTTGTTGGCTAAAGCTGCCTGAAAGTTTAGACAGACACAAAATGAACACAGAGAGGACAAAGTGCTCAGCATACGTTAATACCCTAAAGTATTTCTATTGTCGGTAAAGGTAAAGATCCTTTATTAGACTTCCTTTGCCTCAGTCCTTCATGAACACTCCCAGAAGACGCTAGAAGTGACTTAAGAAGTCTAGGGAGGTGGCCGTTGGGAAAGAACTGTTGGTAGTTGGCAATACTTCATTCTAGGGAGATGGCAACAACTCCCTAGGCAGCAGACATCATGGATTTTCCTCCCTCGGGGTACCAGAGGTCCCCTCCGTTTCTGGTCTGGGTCCCTTAGAGACAAAGAACTTCATTCTCTCCCATACAAGTGTGGGGTTGCTGGGGAGCACAGGGATAGAGGGGTTAGAATTCTATGCCCAGGAAACACCCACAAGCTCAAACAGGAACCTGTATCCTAACTCTGGTCCAGGCGGCGCGCGGGGCCGCGGGGCCCCTCCAGTGAGGGCCAGGCCTGTTGCCAACGTGCCCGGGAAAGGGTTCGCCCAGCGCAGGCCGGGTACATGGAGCACTCGATACACTTCCACGGAGGGCGCATCTGCCTCCCAAAGCCCCCTTCCTTCCTCTCAACTCCACTCTCTCGCGCTTCTCTCTCTCCCGGACCCTCAGCATTCGCCTGCAGCCCGTCGCCGCCCTCGCCCTTTCTTCCCTCCTCCGGACCCTCCCCCGGCTCGCCCCTCCTCCGGCAGCCCACCTTCACCCCGCCGCTCCGCGGGTTCCTCGGTCCTCGCCCCTTATTCCCGGCCTCCCCTCGCCGGCCCCCCGCGCCCGGGGCCCCCGCGGCCCCCTGCCCGCCCTCCTCCAGGCGACAGCGGCCCCTTTCACAATAGCGCGGCCCGCCTCCCTCTTCTCCGCTCCCGGTTCACTCCCGCCTGCTTCTCTCCCGGCGCATGCGCCCTCCGGTCGGCGGCGGCTGCGGCTGTGGCGGCTCCGAGCGGCTCCGTTTTTTTAAAGGGAAACGCTGAGGCGTCGGGGGTGACTGTGGGGGAGGGGGACCCCGAGTCCGGAGACCCCCGGGTGAGGCGACAGACCCTCTCCCGTAGTAGGAGGGCTTTGGGCGGACCCATCCCTCCCACCCCCTCCTGAGGAGGAGGGGGGGGAAAATGGAGGCTCGGGGCGGCTGAGGCGAGCTCCGGGGCGGGGGGCCGGGGCGGGGAAGGGGGGTGTGGGGTGGGGAGACGAGGCGGGCCCGGCCGGGCCAGGGGGGGCTGAAGCGAGCTCCGGGGATGAGCTCGGGGGCGGCTGGGTGCGAGCTTCTGCCTCTGAGGCGAAGGCGGCGGCGGCGGCAGCAGAGGCGGCGGCGAGGCCCCCATGGGCCGGCGGCGGGCCTCAGCCGCGGCCTCCACTTCTCCGCACGCCGGCGGGATGGCGCCCGGGCCCCGGAGGAGCCGCGCTAGCCGAGGCCTGCTGCCGCGCTGCTGAGGCGAGCCCGCCAAACTCCCCTCCCCCTCCTCCGTCCTCGACCCCCCGCACCTCACCCCTTCCCCACCCCCTCCTCCGTCTCGGTCCCCGACGCTGCTCCGGACCACTATGACCATGAGATCCGCAGTGTTCAAGGCGGCCGCGGCCCCTGCCGGCGGCAACCCTGAGCAGCGACTGGACTACGAGCGGGCTGCGGCGCTGGGCGGGCCCGAGGACGAACCTGGGGCGGCCGAAGCCCACTTCCTCCCCCGGCACCGTAAGCTCAAGGAGCCGGGGCCCCCGCTGGCCTCCTCCCAGGGCGGGAGCCCCGCGCCCTCACCGGCCGGCTGCGGCGGCAAGGGCCGGGGCTTGTTACTCCCGGCCGGGGCGGCCCCCGGGCAGCAGGAAGAGAGCTGGGGCGGCTCGGTGCCCTTGCCCTGTCCACCCCCGGCCACCAAACAAGCTGGCATTGGGGGGGAGCCAGCGGCAGCCGGAGCCGGCTGCAGTCCCCGACCCAAGTATCAGGCGGTGCTGCCCATTCAGACGGGCTCTCTCGTGGCGGCGGCCAAAGAGCCTACGCCCTGGGCTGGGGACAAGGGTGGGGCGGCTCCCCCAGCTGCCACCGCCTCGGACCCGGCGGGACCCCCACCACTACCTCTGCCCGGGCCGCCACCCCTCGCGCCCACCGCCGCCGCCGGGACCCTGGCGGCCAGCGAGGGCCGATGGAAGAGTATGAGGAAGAGCCCTCTCGGAGGTGGCGGCGGCTCTGGAGCTTCCAGTCAGGCCGCCTGCCTCAAACAGATCCTTCTGCTGCAATTGGACCTCATCGAACAGCAGCAGCAGCAGCTGCAGGCCAAGGAAAAGGAGATCGAGGAGCTGAAGTCAGAGAGAGACACGGTACGGGAAGGGTTAATCTGCTTTCGGGACGAGGAGCGAGTTGTGCGCATGCTCGGGGGAAGGGGGCTGTAGGAGGTTAAGGTATCCCTGAGTTAGGGGTAAGGAGGTCGGCCACCAGCAAAGGAGTCTTCTCAGTTGCTGGGTCCTTGGGAGCCAGGCTCACAGACACGTTGGGTTTGAGGGAAGGGTTAAAGGGCAACCTCCCAGGAGGAGGGGGAGGGGAGGTTTCAGGTGCCAAAGGGTTAATTTAAAATGACAGCCCCAGACTTGTGGGAAAGACGTTGAGTGGGAAAGACGTTGAGTGGGAAAGACCTGATTTGTGAGGGGTTGAAAAATGAAAAGGTGGGATGCATATGTGGTTGCTTTATGGAAGGAGTTAAAGAGCTTTGCGTTAGAAATGCATTCTGGAGGAGAGGGCCATAGCAGCTGTTGCTCTAAGCACTGCTGTAGCATCTTTATCTAGATAGAGTAGTAGACCTTTTCATTGGCAGAGGGGTTGGGGTGACTCACAGTGGAATCCTGTTTTAGCTTTTTAAAATGATATTAGGAGAATCATCACCTTTGATTTCAGACAGTTTTTCTTTTGTTTTAATAGGAATCTGAGTTATAAAACATGACCTACTGACCAGCTCCCTTGTATAAGCATGGTGTTTAGAAACTGGAAGGGTTTTAAGGCATAAGGGGAAATTAAGCTTATTAAATGCATTAAGTAGACCAAAATTTTTCCCCCTACATTAGAATCTTAAGATGTAGGGAAGTCATTTATTATTTCTTTGTACTTCTGAGGAGCATGACTATATAGGCTTGTTTTATTTTATTTTATTACCCTTGTAGCAGTAGTTAAGGGCACCTGATGTGTTAAAACATACTCCAGATATCAGGAAAGCTGTGGTGGTGGGATATTATAGTGCTAGCATACCTTACAGCTGCCTAAAAATAAACATGGTTTCTACAATTGTTGTGTTCAGGCTGCAGCAGTCTCTGTCTCTCCTCTCTCTCCCTCCCTCTCTCTCTCTGGCGTTGTGTGCGCCAAGGGCTGAGCAAGGGAGCAGAGGGCTATTCATTTTGTTTGCTTTCCAAATGAATCTCTTCAGGCAGCAACTGTTTTATTAGAGAATGCATTCTGCAAGGTGGGATGGGAGCTGGGGCCGGTCTCATTAAAATATTTCATGGTGTTGATTTGTGGAAGTTACTCAATATGGAGGTGGCACTGCTCAGCTACTGTACTGCAGTCTAGGGGTGTGATGGTACTGTAATTACAACACATCATGTCCTGACTTGGGGGGGGGAGTCGGGAGAGGACGACCAGTGAAGGAGAAGAAATCAAGGAAATGTCATCCACAAACAAACGTGTTTAAGTAACGTTAAAGCTGTGAATCAAAACAGAAGGAGATGAAATGAGAGTGTGGCTGACAGGGGCTCTCTGCTGATTGTGGTTTCTGCTCAGTTCCTGAGGTAATGGCCCTTTTGCAGATTTTCCTAGGCAGGAAAAGTGGGGTGAGTTAAGGATAGAGTGTCAGTCTGAACTTGGCATTCACTGCCTCTGTTGTGTATTGCAGTCTTAGTGTTGCTTAAGCTTGTTTCTCTTATTCCAGTTGTTATTTGGCCTCATGAGATCTGTGCAGCTAAGTGGATGTAATGAAGTCAACATTAATATCACTGTCTAACCCAAATAAAATTCTTGTTATAGAGTATAGGTAGCACAGTTGGCATCTTTTCTCAGAACATTTTAATGTGAAATTTTCAATGATAATAGACTTCCATTTTGTGTTTGATCATGTGGTCCTCCCTTTAATTATTAGAGTCAAAACACTTTTCAATATTTAAATAAATAGGTGTAAGTTTTTCTGTTATCTCAAATGCAAAGCAATATGTGTATTTGATGATTGATGGGACTTATGGGTACTGGTTCTTTTTATAAGTTTTCCAAATTGAGTGTTCACATTTTAGGTGGCACCTCCCCACCCTACCGTACCCCCTTTCAAATAACATTGCAATCCCTAGCGGCACTGTGATTGTGTGAGCTTTTAATTCTGTCTCAATGCACTGTCTGCACTTTGCCCTCGTGTGGAGCATTTTTGAGTGGAAGTAGAGAGGATAGTGTTTGGAGAACTTCAGGGCCTCCTAAAAGAACATTAAGGTTAATTCTGGAAACTCCCAAACTGACTTGGAGCCACATGTTAGCAGTAGCAGAGACCATGCCATTTAAAAGGCATGTTGTGGCCTCTCCCGGTGAAGAGGATTTTTTTTCAGAAGAATGAACTACAGATTCCCCATGTCCCTCCCCAACTACATTAGCTCCTAAAATTAACCAGTGTACCTTGTCTTCTCTATTGTGATTAAGAAAATCTATTCAGATTATGTCTGCCTGTTAAAAATAAGTTGAATTGTTGTGGTTCATGAAAAGAGGCAGAAGACCAGACTGATTCCAGAATGGGGATAAGTACCTGTGTTTAATTTTTCTGTTTTTTAAGTCTGCATTTTGCCACTCTCTTTTTTAGCTCCTTGCTCGGATTGAACGTATGGAAAGGCGGATGCAGCTGGTAAAGAAGGATAACGAGAAAGAAAGGCACAAGCTGTTTCAGGGCTATGAAACTGAAGAAAGAGAGGAAACGGAGCTATCGGAGAAAATTAAACTGGAGTGCCAGCCGGAGCTTTCTGAGACACCCCAGACTCTGCCTCCCAAGCCTTTCTCCTGTGGGCGGAGTGGAAAGGGACACAAAAGGTGTGCTGATAACTTTGTTACACTGTCTGGACTTGAGGTCACTTGTTTGCAGTGACTGAGAGTAAGGGATGAGGACTTATGAATTAGTTTTAATACAACTGTATCTTGAATCACGAGGTCTTCTGCACTGAGAAACTGAAACATCCTTGTGTGGGCTATAAAAGTGTGTTAGGAACATTTTGGCCACAGTAATAATTATAGAATGCAGTATACATCATAAAGAGAATGGGCAGCAAATGTGACAGCTGAATTTCTTAAAACTATAGCCCTTCACTTCAAGTTAGGAAGTATTAAATTACTTCATTGCGTTAGACACTGGTAGATGTTAAAAATGTAAGCTCTAAAAAAAAAAAGTAAGCTCTAACTGTCCTTGGACTCGAAGAGATTAGTCTAGCTATAAGATAGCATACATTTTGAAAACTCAGAATTCAATATGCAGATGGACAACAGTGATATAGACTATTAAGAGATTAATTATCGTGTGTTAGAATAGTGAAAGTTTAAGGAGGAAATGGATCTTGAAAAAGTATAGAACTTAGGTTGGTAAAAAAGGAAAGGAGATGACATTCTTGAAGTGTGCGTGTGTGTGTGCGTGTGTGTGTGTGTGTGTAGACTGGTGGGAGAAAGAGAATCAGAAGATAGCAAGAAAAAAATGGTTGTAATTAACATGGTATAGGAATAGGGGGGTGGGATAAGACTGGCATCTGGTTGACAGGAGTGAAATAGACCACAGAGTAGAGGCATCTGATGTTAGCTAAAGGATCTTGAATAAAATAGGAACCTTTTTACATTTAGTAGTAAATAGAATAGTAGTAGAGGTGCTTAAGCATGGAAACTCACTTGTTCAACAAACGTTTACTAAAGGCTTATTATACATACGGTTAAGCATGAGGCTGTTCCTGCTCATGACAGCCAAGTGAACCCAGATATTTAGATACTTGAATACTGGTCATTTTGGTGCAAGCTAGTTCTCTTGCCCGAAAATGTAATCAAATCAGATTTTATTCAAGAGTCAATAAAATTCTATAATGTTTTCTTCCCTATCTAATAGGAAATCCCCATTTGGAAGTACAGAAAGAAAGATTCCTGTTAAAAAGCTGGCTCCTGAATTTTCAAAAGTCAAAACAAAAACTCCTAAGCACTCTCCTGTTAAAGAGGAACCCTGTGGTTCCTTATCTGAAACTGTTTGTAAACGTGAATTGAGGAGCCAAGAAACTCCAGAAAAGCCCCGGTCTTCAGTGGACACCCCGCCAAGACTCTCAACTCCCCAGAAGGGACCCAGCATCCATCCCAAGGAGAAAGCCTTCTCAAGTGAGATAGAAGATTTGCCGTACCTTTCCACCACAGAAATGTATTTGTGTCGTTGGCACCAGCCTCCCCCATCACCGTTACCATTACGGGAATCCTCTCCAAAGAAGGAGGAGACTGTAGCAAGTAAGGCATAGAGAACACTTGCTCTTATACCCTAGTGGTGGCGGTCAAGCTAACAAGTGTGAAAATGCCTTTGGCATTTTTAAAAAAGTGCAATCAATAAAGCAGAGTTCTGTCAAGAATGAGTAAGTTAACAGCCAGAGACAGACACTGTGCAGGCATTGCAAATAGATGGAATTACAGCAAAATGTGCTCAATGTATTTGCCTGCTTACAACACTGGGAGATGTGTTTGCCAGTAAGTTGCTCATCACAAGAGCACCAGACTTGGGGGTGTAATCTCCGGCAACTTGCATGCCCTCTGAAAGAAGGGTTTTCTGTGCTGTGAAATGCATAGAACTTATACTTTGCCATGCACGACTGTTCCTGCAATTGATACTGTGTGAAACCTGGGAGGGTGGTCTTTGGGTGTTCTCAGGGGCCAATGGTAATTTTTGGGCTGGGGAGCCAGCTTGGGGTGGGGAATTTCACCTGGGCCTCCGCTCTTTAACTATATAAACATTTATCTGTATCTCTGTGTCCCGGTCTGGGGGGCAGGAGGAATCTGCCAAAGACCAACAGTCTTACTATATCTCACTATACTTCACAAAGGTTCTAAATGTGAAGAGTTTACTTGGATTGCAGTAGCCCATTGGTTGTTCATATATTTAAATAAAATGGTCTACAAACTATTTTTCAAACAATAAGGACTATCTTGGGATATCTGAGCTGCTTGGGATGGGTGTGGGGTATGGGACCTTGGTCTTCATTCCCTTTTTGTTCTTCATGGCTTCCATACAGAGATGCTTCCCTATCTCCTACATCAACCAGTAACTGGAATGTGCCTTCAATCGTGTAATGTTAGTCTATGACAGTCACTGTGGGTGCTCCGGGGTGATGGTGGGGAAGCCTTCTTGGATAGAGTCACAGTCCTGAGTTTCTACTGATGTGTCTTGCCCTCGTAGGGCTGGGTATGGGAATCCATTCCAATAAGACAAGAGCATTCTCCAGGCTTTTGTTTGGCTGTTCTGGTGACAAAATCAAGTGGGGAAGATAGATTACTCTTCTTCATTATCTAAAATTCATTAGGCCTTACATTTGAGTACATAGATAGACCAGGACCCTGATCTAGGTTCAGGTTTTTGTTGGTTCAGTCAGTTGAACAGGTTCATCCTTAATGGTTAACCTTCTTGCTGCCATGGCAATGCTGTGTAACAAGAGAAACCGTGAAGCAATTTCCCATCCGGGATTGAGAAATGGCTTGGTCCGGAGCTGTTCTGTGTGACTGGCTGTTTTTGAAAACCCTTTCTGCCGTAGTACAGAAAATTCCAAACACCTCTGATATTGTGGGTCTAGTAGTACAGACAGAGTCTGATTGGGGGGATCCCAGTCCTTTGAGGAGCCTGAGTTGTGAATAAATGTGTGAATCCTTATTCTGGATGCCCCTATTTCAAGAGGAAGTCTCAATGGCTTGTTCTAAGGAAGCCAAAGTCTTTGTGCATGTTGTTCAGGCTGGACCAGCAAGGTAGTTTGTTTGGAGGGAGGAGGGAGCTGTTTAAGAAGACTACATGTGTAAGTTTTGAGAACACTGATCTTTTATTTGAAAAATAGGGTCAACTTTTACTCACCTGCCATGTTCTGAGTTTAAGGTTTGATATCCTTGGCCATCAACTGTTGCAGGGAAACCACCCTAAATAATGAAGAAAAGAAGTCGTCTCAGTGTAAAAAAAAAAAAAGTGGTGGGCTTATTTTCTTTTCTTTTGTCTGTTGTTCCCTCTTCCCCTCCCCCGAGAGAAATTCTCAAAAGAGCAACTCAAAAAAAACAAAATGGCTTCCTAGTGAGAGCATCAGTGATGATCCTTTCCTCCATTTTGGGTATGGGCTTTTTTTCTTTTTACACTGAGATGATTCTTCTTTCCTGCATTATTTAGGGTGTCTGATGCCATCAAGTGTTGCAGGAGAAACTTCAGTCTTGGCTGGTGAGTAGAATAGGAATTATATTGACTGGGCCTGGGGTGGGGGCTGGTGGGATGGTGGATGGTTGGGAGTTGCATCCCCCATCAGTTGGATGGGGGAGAGTGAGATTTCTTGGTATGTGATTACACTATAGACTTCAAAATGACTACAAATTTCAGTTGTTTTTCAGGAACTGCAATAGCATCCATTATATGAATTGTCAGGTATTGGTTTAGGGTTTTTTGTGATCCTGTGTTTGGCAGACTGCAATGGCATTTTAGGTTCTTTCAATACCATAGCGAGGACACTGAATATGGCTTCAGGTGAGGCCATAGAATGGATTCCTATCACTTGGTAACTTTGTCTTATCTGGGGAGAGACTTCTTGTCCTAGTGAATAGTAGGTTGTGTGACCTTGGATTTAAGGGTGGTTCCACCCCTCCTCCCTTTCTTTTTCTTTTTTTTTTTCTTTCCAGTTCCTTCTTGGAGGGACCACTCAGTAGAGCCTCTAAGGGACCCAAATCCTTCAGACCTTTTGGAGGTAGGTACCCAACACCTGTCAGTAGAAGGGAGTGAGAGATAGATAGAAATGGGGGTATAACTTGAATATGTCATCATAACTGTATGGATGGGTTAAATAGAATTCTGAAGCCAGAAGGTAACTTGAGAGATTATCAAGTCCAACTCCTTTGTTGTATAGATGAAAAAACTGAGATCTAAAATGGCTAAGTGATTTATTAAAAAATAAGTAGCTAGTGAATATTCAAAACAGAGCTAGGTTTCATGCTAAGTAGAAAAGTTAGGCATGTACCACTCAGAAACAGAATTATATATTCCAAGCTCATTTGCCTTTTGAAAGCTTGATACTTACTTTAAACTCATACCCTTATAAAGTATAGCGGTAGGGAGGGTTTGTGGCAGTCTGAAGGGTTGTTTCAGTTTTATGTGACTTTCACTTTGGAAAGTTATAGAAATGATTTTGAAATATGGAGATTCTGCAAGGGTAGGAGTGGGGATAGGAATATGTGTTTTGTTGATTTTTGTTACCAGGAGTTTCCCATGATACCCATAGAACTCACAGACTTAGGTGAAAGAGTTTTTATTCCTGGAAACTGGAAATGAGAATACATGTCACACAGTGATAAATAACTTATCAGCTGCTATTCTTTACACAGAACCTGGATGACAGTGTGTTTTCAAAGAGGCATGCAAAACTGGAGCTGGATGAGAAGAGAAGGAAAAGGTGAGGCTAGAGATGTTCACTGTGGGAACAGTTGAGCCTATAGGACTGTGACATCTCTCATCCATGCTGAGGGGAGCCCAGGAGCTCTTAATACTTTTAAATTACTGACTTCCTAATTGATTGAGTATCACAGTTTTGAAGTGGTTATTGTTAAAGATGTTTGGCCTCTTTTTCTTGTGGGGAACACTAACACATGATCCAGACTGCTATACCTAAACAGCTCTTCCCTAATCAAGCAGACAGTTTTCTTTACCCCCTACTTCCCCCCCCCCCCATCCCCTCATCTAGAAGTCTCAGCCAGGATCTCCCTAGCATCTGGATTATATAAGTTGCCTTTATAGAGCAGGTTTTCAGTAATATTGGGTTTGTTTGTTTTCTTTGTCTGGTTTGTTTTTCCCAGATGGGATATTCAGAGGATCAGGGAACAAAGAATTTTACAGCGACTGCAGCTCAGAATGTATAAAAAGAAAGGAATTCAGGAATCTGAGCCCGAGGTTACCTCATTTTTCCCTGAGCCAGATGATGGTAAGTTTTGTTTATCTAAGAGAGTAAGTTTCTCGGAGAAGAAAAAGGGTACAAGGCTCCAGGATACAGCTTGCTCTGAATGAATGTGGTATTTTGGAAGAGGTATAGTTGCTAGATATCTTCCATCTATGTCACTAACAAGGTCCCATCTGGCTTTCTTCCATAGTTGAAAGTTTGATGATTACCCCCTTCTTGCCTGTTGTAGCATTTGGACGACCATTACCAAAACTAACTCCACAGTAAGTATAAAGTTTTTTTCCCTCTTCTCAGGTGGCTTGCACTTCACTTCCCTTTCAGTCTTCATGAAAGCTTCAGTATAAGGTGGAATAGTTGGCTTAGGGATAGCCATGGCTCTTTGACAAGTGAGGCTGCCTGGGCCACTAGCTTTTGCAATGATCAGATTCCCAAGCCAGGAATTAGGAGGATTGCTTTTCGATTTAGAAATAGATTATTCAATCACTTTAATAGCACACCGTTGCTCTGACTTTGAGGCAAGAAAGACACTCCAAACATGGGACTTGGGAGTCAGGGCTAGGAATGGTGAAGGATATACCATCTCTTTGACAGTCTCATGTCCATACCAAATTTCTTCTAGTCTTGCAGGTTGATTTCCTTATTCTTTTTTTGCCAGGAATTTTGAGCTGCCCTGGTTGGATGAGCGTAGCCGATGCAGGTTGGAGATCCAGAAGAAGCAAACACCTCATCGGACGTGTAGGAAATAGCTGTGCTGGCAAGAACCTTCTGTCTTCAGATAGTTGTAGCATGCCATTCCCAGGGAGTGGCAGAGACCTGTATATGTGACCTATGTCCTTATGTATGTTACCATTTGCTGAAAATGCCCTTCCATACTCCCCTGATCTTGGTTTTGTTTTCATCACTCTGATTTCACAAAAACTCTTTCATTGGGCTAATTGTGAATTGTGGAGGGTGATTGGGATTTCTTTTCCCTTTTTGGGGAAATGAGTTCTCAACTTAAATCTATAGGATGGCAGACTTGGAAGCTTCAGGGGTCTGCTTCTTTACATTTGCCTATGTTAAAGGGGTAAAAGGGCTCTCTTCATTAGACTTATGGAAGATGAAGCAACCCCTGCCTTTAGAGTTGTGCCTGCATGGCACTCTTCTCGCCCCGTATACCCTTCCTTATAGTATGGGTATAGTGGTTTTTACCCTAAAACAAAACAAAATTTCACCAGGAGCTTAAGGACCAATGAGGAATAACAAGTGACATGATGAAGCAAGTCATCTTCACAGGGTAGAAAAGATAATGGAGAGTTGGTTGATAAATATCTGAAAACACAGTTGTTGTCTTAAAACTGTTTTGTGATACAGCCATGTGGGAAGGGATGTTTGGCTGTGATTATTTTCTTAAGTTAATGGGTAACTGAATTTCTTTCCCCACCCCTCAAGAATAAAATCTTCTGAAGAGAGAAAGAGGATGGTTAGTCTGGGGCCAGTTATGGCTCTAAACAAAAGCAGTTGGTGTTTGGGAATGGCATGCCAGATCCTGTACAGATGTCTTTGTGTCACATCACCTCTTGAGTATTCCTTAGTTGGGTTTTATCCTTTTAGCTGAGCTCTTGGTGGTGGGTTAGAGATTTAGTGAGGGTGGGGATGTATGTGGAAATATGTGCTTCCTCTGGCTGGCAAATGTCTACATTTTGAAACAAACAGATGTACCTAATGAGCTTCTCCAGTTCATTTTGTAAAAATAGATTTGTATGTGTACCATCTTGGTTCCCCCCTCCCAACCCTCACCTCCCCCATTTTGTTAAAAAATTTCAGGACAGCACTCCAGGCCACTTTGGTCTCAGTGTAAGATCCCTGTAACTATCTGGAAGGAAAATAGAGCCAAGACCTCTGGTCTTAAATATATAGGAATTGCCTTTCTTTAGTCTTCAGGACTATTGTATGAAAACAAGTAGGGGTCTAATCTCCTAGAAGGTAGGGGCTTTTATCCTTGAAGAGAATATGTCCCCAGATTATTAGCACTTTTAGAGGAGAAGCCAAGGTATGTAGGGTGTGTGGCCGGCCCGTCAGTGGAGCATGAGAGAATGGGATACCATTGTGGGAAGGGAAGAAAAAAGTTCCTCAGGGGCCTCCCACTGCTAAAGCTTTTTGTGAGATGTTGGTCTGTGCTCCCTGAGTTTGACTTTTAAAGGAATTACTCGGGCAGCACATGTAGTATTCTTGGATGATCTTGCTGCTCTTATTTCTCCTTTGTGTGTGTGTGTGGCTATGGGTTTTCATTTGTAACTCCATCTGCTTAGGAGAGTGGGCTCTCCACAAGGGAACCTGCTGTGAACTTCTTTGCAGCAAGAATGTAGAGAGAAATAGGACTTATTCCACTAGGGGCTCTCATCTCACACCTTAAGGAGAGGAAGGAGATTTCTAGAAAAACTAGGCCAGATTTTCTTTGTTCTCCATCCTTTTAATGTGGCAAACTGTTTGGCTTTCCTACTCTGACCTATGTTAAAATGTGCCCAAGAAGAAAAAAGACCAGTCAGTCTCTCTTTATTTTATTCCTTGATTCCTCTCAGTTTCTTAATTTTCAGCATTTGTTGGATTCCTTTGGATATGGGTTAGCAGATTTCACCTTTGTTTGTTGCTACCCAAGGGACTTCCCAGATTCTGAACTCAAGTTAGATGAAGAGGAATCCATGAGGTGCTATTTGCCCAGATTTATGTGGATTCTAATTTTCTTGGTTTTCCCTCTACCTAGTATCTCTTTATTTTATTGCCCCCTCTTCTAGATCAATTCTCCTTTGATTTGGATATGTTGAAGTTTTTTTGAGAAGGAGGTTGGAGAGTAGATGAGCTAAGTTCCAAGAGCAAAAAGACAGTGTGTCAGAGTGTGGGGGGAAATTAGTCTTATTTTTTCCCTACATGGGATACAACACTGTGAAATTCAATCTTCAAGTGAAGGCCCTGCCGTTCTCCTAAAACATAGTTCTTTGTTTCTTTCTTTAACAAAGTTTAAGCTAGTGTTAATAAATTAAAAAAAAGAAATTGCTTGTCTGTCTACTTCAGCTTTGTTTTATGCCCATTTCATATTGTTGTCTGTGTTGTAATTCATACTTTTGATACCATTTCTGATGTGTAAAATTGGTTGTCTTGTAAATATCTTATAAAGAGTTCAACTGTAAATAAACTATTGTGGCTGTTAATTTTTGAACTTCTGCTTCAATTTATTAGATTTATTGGGAAGCATTAAACAATTTTGCTTGGATATTTTAAAGGACTAGAAAAAGAAATCCACTTTCACAAAATAGAAAAACACCATTTTCCCTTTTATATGAGATACTAACTTCCATTTGTGTATGTACACAATGTATGTTCCATCTCTCTTTGTCCTGGGTTCTTCCTTACAGATAATGGGCAATTAAAAAAAAAAAAAGAGATGATAGGATGCTTGGTGCCTGGTGTCTAATTAATAAAACCTCAGTTGGAAGGACCTTATAGGTCATGTAGTGTGACCCAAGTACATGATTTCCCTCTGACAACATTCCAGACAAATGAAATCCAGCTTCTTCTCTAACACTTTTTCTCCTGTCCAGTTTTTCCTAAATGTTAGAGAATTCTTCTTGTTGACAAAATCTAACTTCTTGTAACTTGAGCCCACTGGTTCTTGCTTTGCTTTCCAGGGTGACCAAAAAAAAAAAAAAATCAATTCCTCCTTTCCTCATCAGATCAGATCAGATCAGTCGCTCAGTCGTGTCCGACTCTTTGCGACCCCATGAATCGCAGCACGCCAGGCCTCCCTGTCCATCACCAACTCCCGGAGTTCACTCAGACTCATGTCCATCGAGTCAGTGATGCCATCCAGCCATCTCATCCTCTGTCGTCCCCTTCTCCTCTTGCCCCCAATCCCTCCCAGCATCAGAGTCTTTTCCAATGAGTCAACTCTTTGCATGAGGTGGCCAAAGTACTGGAGTTTCAGCTTTAGCATCAGTCCTTCCAAAGAAATCCCAGGGCTGATCTCCTTTAGAATGGACTGGTTGGATCTCGTTGCAGTCCAAGGGACTCTCAAGAGTCTTCTCCAACACCACAGTTCAAAAGCATCAATTCTTCGGCGCTCAGCCTTCTTCACAGTCCAACTCTCACATCCATACATGACACTGGAAAAACCATAGTCTTGACTAGATGAACCTTTGTTGGCAAAGTAATCTCTGCTTTTGAATATGCTATCTAAGTTGGTCATAAGTTTCCTTCCAAGGAGTAAGCGTCTTTTAATTTCATGGCTGCAGTCACCATCTGCAGTGATTTTGGAGCCCAGAAAAATAAAGTCTGACACTGTTTCCACTGTGTCTGGAAGTGGACTCTATTTCCCATGAAGTGATGGGACCGGATGCCATGATCTTCGTTTTCTGAATGTTGAGCTTGAAGACAACTTTTTCACTCTCCACTTTCACTTTCATCAAGAGGCTCTTTAGTTCCTCTTCACTTTCTGCCATAAGGGTGGTGTCATCTGCATATCTGAGGTTATTGAGATTTCTCCTGGCAATCTTGATTCCAGCTTGTGTTTCTTCCAGTCCAGCGTTTCTCATGATGTACTCTGCATATAAGTTAAATAAACAGGGTGACAACATACAGCCTTGACGTACTCCTCAAGTCTGTTGTTTCATGTCCAGTTCTAACTGTTGCTTCCTGACCTGCATACAGATTTCTCAAGAGGCAGATCAGGTGGTCTGGTATTCCCATCTCTTGAAGAATTTTCCAGTTTATTGTGATCCACACAGTCAAAGGCTTTGACATAGTCAATAAAGCAGAAATACATGTTTTTCTGGAGCTCTCTTGCTTTTTCCATGATCCAGCGGATGTTGGCAATTTGATCTCTGGTTCCTCTGCCTTTTCTAAAACCAGCTTGAACATCAGGAAGTTCATGGTTCACATAGTCCCTCAAATACTTTGCTGTGGCAGTTCCAATCTTCATGGTTCACATTCAGAGCTCTTACAATTGTTCCTCAAAAGAATCTTGAATGTTTCAGTTCTCTGGATGAGTGAACAATTTGCTCATGTCCATTTAAAAATTGAATGCAGACCAAACAACTGAAAGGCAAAGTGGCAGACTATCACTTTACTTAGACACTAAATTTGGCAGCCTTACTATATCAATTTACTTTGTGATTGATAGGATCCTCTAGGTTTTTTTTTTTTAACACTTTTTAAATCATATATCCTACATTTTGAGCCCAAGCATTTGGTTTCTGGACCTGTATTTACAAGTTGTCGCATTTGACCACTTGTTTATAACCAGTTGAGCTCTGTTTGGATCCTGACTATCTCTGAAGGCATTCATAATACCGTCTAGTTTCATAATGTCTATAAATTTGGTAAGCATCAGTAGCCCTGACCATATTATTTGTAAAAGCATTACAGGGGGCAGAGTCCTGTGCTATGATAGTGACCTCCCTCGGGTGTATATTATTGTGTACTCCTTTAGGTACACGGTTAGCTCACGCTTCTTGTATGTTTTTTATTATGGTTCAGAGAAAATATACCAATTTTTTTCCTTGCTGAAAAATGTTGCTAAAATCACAGCATTCCGTCATCTACCTGTTTGGCAAGGAAGTCATTTTGGGATATTAAACCAATGCCCGTTCCTATGATTATCTCTTTTTCACTCTCCACTTTCACCTTCATCAAGAGGCTTTTTAGTTCCTCTTCACTTTCTGCCATAAGGGTGGTGTCATCTGCATATCTGAGGTTATTGAGATTTCTCCTGGCAATCTTGATTCCAGCTTGTGTTTCTTCCAGTCCAGCGTTTCTCATGATGTACTCTGCATATAAGTTAAATAAACAGGGTGACAATATACAGCCTTGATGTACTCCTTTTTCTATTTGGAACCAGTGTGTTGTTCCATGTCCAGTTCTAACTGTTACTTCCTGACCTGCATACAAATTTCTCAAGAGGCAGATCAGGTGGTCTGGTATTCCCATCTCTTGAAGAATTCTCCACAGTTTATTGTGATCCACACAGTCAAAGGCTTTGGCATAGTCAATAAAGCAGAAATAGATGTTTTTCTGGAATTCTCTTGCTTTTTCCATGATCCAGCGGATGTTGGCAATTTGATCTCTGGTTCCTCTGCCTTTTCTAAAACCAGCTTGAACATCAGGAAGTTCATGGGAAATAGATGGGGAAACAGTGGAAACAGTGTCAGACTTTATTTTTCTGGGCTCCAAAATCACTGCAGATGGTGACTGCAGCCATGAAATTAAAAGACGCTTACTCCTTGGAAGGAAAGTTATGACCAACCTAGATAGCATATTCAAAAGCAGAGTGCCAACAAAGGTTTATCTAGTCAAGACTATGGTTTTTCCAGTGGTCATGTATGGATGTGAGAGTTGGACTGTGAAGAAGGCTGAGCGCCGAAGAATTGATGCTTCTGAACTGTGGTGTTGGAGAAGACTCTTGAGAGTCCCTTGGACTGCAACGAGATCCAACCAGTCCATTCTGAAGGAGATCAGCCCTGGGATTTCTTTGGAAGGACTGATGCTGAAGCGGAAACTCCAGTACTTTGGCCACCTCATGCAAAGAGTTGACTCATTGGAAAAGACTCTGATGCTGGGAGGGATTGGGGGCAAGAGGAGAAGGGGACGACAGAGGATGAGATGGCTGGATGGCATCACCGACTTGATGGACATGAGTCTGAGTGAACCCCAGGAGTTGGTGATGGACAGGGAGGCCTGGCGTGCTGCGATTCATGGGGTCGCAAAGAGTCGGACACGACTGAGCAACTGATCTGATCTGATCTGATGATTATCTCTAAGTCGGTTCTAAAATTTTAGTAAGATTACCATCTGGCTCAGACAGTAAAGAATCCGCCTGCAATGTGGGAGACCTGGGTTCGATTCCTGGGTTGGGAAGATACCCTGGAGGAGGGCATGGCAACCCGTTCGCGTATTCTTGCTTACAGAATCCCCATGGACACAGGAGCCATATTGGCTACAGTCCATGGGGCCGCCAAGAATAGGACATGGCTGAGCGACTAAGCACATCGTATTAGCCTGCACTTTGAGGGAGGTGATGGCTGGGGTGGGAAGACACATGAAGGGGGAAGAAATGAGAATACAGCGGAAACACTGTAGTGCTGCAACACTAAATCCTCGGGCTTCCCTACAGACAACTGGTTTCTCCTCCGCCCTTTAGCTTAAAATGGACTGATATAACAAATCTGAAGCAGCACAACGGCTTCAGAGGTTTCCCTTGATTCGTGATTTTTACTAAGCAAACGAATACAGTCAAACGATCTGCTTCAAACGTAGGTAGAAATGAGAGATGGAAAAGAAAATCATGAAACAACTCTAACGCCGCAGTGAAGCTGTGACAGGTCACCGCTATCCACTCAAGCCCAAGATGGCCGGGCAAGGACCGTAGCCGACTGCCCGCCCAAGAGCAACTCTCCTCGCCCGGGGCCCAGCGGCGGGGAAGTCAGGGGCCTCGCCACGCCCCCTCACGTCACCGAATACGCTATCCCGCGCACCCGCAAACGTGCCGCAGCGTGCCAGCTCCTCCCCCAGCCCCTCCCCCCGAAAAGCGGGGCGACCAGCGCCGCAAGTGAAGCATGCTGGGACCAGCTCTCAAGCCTCCCGGCAGCCCCTGCGACGGGCGCGGTACGTCAGGATCTGGCCAGCGGCGGCCGTTCTCCGTAAGATGGCGGACCGGCGGCGGCAGCGCGCTTCGCAGGACACCGAGGACGAAGAATCTGGTGCCTCCGGCTCAGACAGCGGCGGTTCCCCGGCGCGGGGCGGCGGGAGCTGCAGCGGTAGTGTTGGAGGCGGCGGCAGCGGCTCTCTGCCTTCCCAGCGCGGAGGCCGAGCTGGGGCCCTTCATCTGCGGCGGGTGGAGAGCGGGGGCGCTAAGAGCGCTGAGGAGTCGGAGTGTGTGAGTGCGCGCGGGCGGGGCGGACCGGGGGCGGGGTGTAGGTGGTGATGGGAGGCTGGGAGTTGACGGTAGATGCTGAGGCGTAGTGTGTTGAAGAGGAGAGCGGTCCCGGTGCGGTTTGCATCCGGAGCTCCAAGGGAAGAGAAGGGATTGAGGCTTTGTTGGGGGAC
Source organism: Bubalus bubalis (assembly GCF_019923935.1). Taxonomy (NCBI): domain Eukaryota; kingdom Metazoa; phylum Chordata; class Mammalia; order Artiodactyla; family Bovidae; genus Bubalus; species Bubalus bubalis. The sequence goes on along the minus strand of NC_059159.1, from coordinate 22,639,829 downwards.
AGGCGGAGCTGCTGCGGATGGAAAGCGGATATTTACTCAGAAATTGGGACTGGAGGTGGATAGACGGGACCTCCCTCAGATCCTGCCTGTTAAAGATATTCCTTCCTTCGTCTGCCTTTTCAACCATTTTGTGTTCAGTCTTCGTTTCTCCACCCCCTGAAAATAGTAGAACTAACCCATGTCTTCTTTCCTTCAGGAGAGTGAAGATGGCATCGAGGGCGATGGTGAGTAGCATCATGATAGAGATCTTTAAACTCAGGTCACCTGTCTGCAGCAGTTGACATCTTCTCAGACTGTTAAGTGGAGAAGGAAATGGCAACCCACTCCAGTATTCTTGCCTGGAGAATCCCAGGGACGGAGGAGCCTTGTGGGCTGCCGTCTGTGGGGTCGCACGGAATCGGACACGACTGAAGCGACTTAGCAGCAGCAGCAGACTGTTAAGGGTTTGGGGGAGGGTGCCACAAAGGGGCTCTTTGTAGTTTAATGTTCAAGAGCTTAAGTTCTAGCTGTATGATCTTGGGAAAGTCAAAGTCACTCTTTGAACCTGTTTTCCATCTGTATATGGGGACTATAATTTCATCTACCTCATAGGTTGATGTCAGAATTAAATGAGAGTTTTAGCTTGACCCACAACAAGCACTGGAAGATGTAATTATAAAATTTCTGTTGCATTTTTTTTTTCTTTATATGTTTCTGTTTTCTTTCAGCTGTTCTCTCGGATTATGAAAGTGCAGAAGACTCAGAAGTGAGTGTGATAGATTTTTTTTCCTATGATGTAGGTTGGAAAATGTGTTTTAAAAATTGTACCCGCCTGTGGTTTGAAAGCATCTGACCTGTTTGTTACTCCGCCTGTGCATTCTTCATTTATGCTTCTGAAAAGCTATTATACGAAGTGTTCAGATATAGAGAGGGAAACTTTGTATAAACCTCTTCAGGCCACATGTGTTACACTGTTTATAGTTGACCTGTCACCCTATCTAAAGAAAATAAGATGCTAAATAAGAGAAGGAGAACATTCTTTGGCCCTTCACAGGATGTTTGACACTCCATTTTATGATGCCTAGGTGGTGAAACCAGTCAGTTGGGTATTTTTTGAGTATGTCTGAAGACCTCAGAAGGGTAGGATTCTTAGTGGTTTGTGTCAGAAACATTTCTCAGTTTACGGATGAGGTTTTCTGTCTTTAGCAGAAAGTTTCCCTAAGCCAAATGTTTGTGAACTTAGTTTGCTTTGATTGGATAAACTACTAGAGATGTTATCAGAATGGCTACTTGTTTCCTGGAACTGTTGAATAGAGCTCTGATTGATACAGAAAGAATTGGATTGTGGATCAAAGGTTCATTCTGTAAATCTTATAGAACTGTTGCTACATATTAGATTTACCATTAAGCCCTGGAGATGCAGAAGTGAACACTATAACAAAGTTCCTATCTTTTGGAATCTTACAGCTTAGTAAAGAAGTCAGACAAACATTGAGGAAATCATAGGACTTGGTGACAACTGCTGGGGGATAGGGTTAAATAGGGTGTTAATGACTGGGTACTGATTCCATATTAGGCAGTCAGAGAAGAATAAATTGGAGTTAGCCAGGCAAATCATGTTCTAGGCAGAGGGAACAACAGTTGCAAAAGCTCAGAGATAGGAGAGAAGATTGACTATCTGGAAACTTGAAAGTAGTTTGGTGTGGCTGGAACATCGTTGGGACAGGATGGATACCAGAAATAAAGGCAAATTATAGAGTAGGGGTCAGATCATGCAGGGATTACTTCTTTTTTTTTTTTTTTTTATTAAATGCCTCTTAGCGCCAGGAGCTGTGCTAGGCCCTGGAATAAAAGATGCATGGTTCTGCCCTCATGGAATTTACATTCCAGATCAGAGAGGGAAAATATAGACAGTTAAGTAATTACAATAACTCTTTGTTAAATGCCATGGTATGGGAAGCATAGGGTGCTTTGGGAGCACATGGCAGGGGCAGCTAACTGAGTGTAGGGTGTTTGGAAGTATTTACAGGAGGGACTCTTCAAATAGAGACCTGAATGATGAGTAGGAGTTAGCTAGCTAGAATTTTCCTAGCAGAGGAAACAGTCCGAGAAGAAAGTCCAGAAGTGGTGGGATTGGAGGATAGTGAGTTGGAGGACATGGAAGATTTAGTATAACTGGTGGTAAGGATGAATCTCAGTCCAAAGCTTAAGTACTTTATAAGCCTGGTTGAAAAAGTATTTGGATTTTATTCTAAGTAAGTAAAGTATAACAGGGTTTTAAACCAGAGTATGATATGGAGTATGGATTAGACTTAAATTTTAAAGCAGTGTTTGTTAGATCCAAGGAACGTCTACATGAAAGAAAATCCTATTGAAACAGACTCTTGCAGAGGGAGGGAAGACTCAGAGGTTTATATGTTAACAAAATCCCAGGTTGATTCACAGTAATATTTTAGAATTGTTATCTTTAACAATTGTTTTGTGTGCAGTGGGGAGAATTATCTGAAGGGAGCAAGATTAGAGGCAGAAAAACTAGTTAAGAAAGCTACTGTGGAAGACTAGGCAAGCAGAAAATGTGGCGTGGAGTGGAGTGGAGTGGTGGCAGCGACAATAGAGGTGGGCGGCACTGGCAGTTATTTGGGCTGTGGGAATGACAGAATGTGGTGATTGGTGAGATGACTTATTTTCTGTGAAGTCAGTGGTAAAGTTATCCACGAAGAATTAAAGGAAGATGAGAGGTTTTGGAGTGAGTAATGTTTGCAGTAGTCATTAAAGAAAGGAAACATCGGAAAGACTGCCAGGCAGTGTGGAGTATTCAGTGAGGTTTTGTGGCTGTGACTTTATAGCAGTTTACCATTATGTATATAATGAATTTGGATGTTACTCTAACAGCAAAGAAAGAAAGACTGTTGGAGGCTTAAGTGGAGGAGGATCTGAGGATGAGGCAAGACTGAAGACAGAGCTGTTAAGAGAATAGTCCAAGGAGCGTGATAGTGCCCTAAAGAAGGGACGATGGCAGTGGCACTGCAAGACATACATTTGAGAGAGATTTAGGTATTATTATTAATAACAGAATTTCTTGATTGATTGAACGTGGAGCCTGAATTAAGGAGGAGTCAGAGAGAATTCTGCTGAAACTCGAAAGACCGCTGTTTTGGTTCCTATAAGCTTTAGATGCCCAGCAGTGTTTGACCTCTCCTGATGACAGGATGATGTTGATCCAGGTGAGGTCTGGGACCTGGCCAGATGCCTGTGATAGAGCCAGAAAGTTTACTGACAAGAACAGCAACAGCGTGCTGAGGGAAGGGACTGGGATGAGGGAGCTTGGTGATCCGGGTTTCTCTAGCTTCATTCCAAAGCCCTAGAATAATACTGAGCGTTTTGACTCTTGCTCGTGAGTGTCCTCTGTTGTTTTGTCCTAAGACTTACCTCTGCCTCAAATGACCTGTCTGCAGTCTAACCTTCAGATTTTAATATCCATTCCCTTCAGCTCTGAGCAGAATGCAAGCTCCTAGAGGGCTGAGACTGTCTTTGTCACTGTTCTATCCTGGGAACTTATAAGAGTATCTGTAATAGGCCCTCAGTAAACTTTTCTTGGATTAGTAAATGAAATAGAACTGCAAGGACTTTTCTTCTCAATACACTTTATTTTGGAATAATTCTGCATTTACAAAAAAAATCACAGAGAGAATACAGATGTTCCATAGGCTTTTCACCTAGTTCTTCTAATGTTAACATCTAGAATGACTTATTTAAATTAATTTTGTTCTTTTGACACACATTCCTGTGTTAACACCCTAGTTCTACTTTACCCTTTACATTTGAGCAATTATCATTTGGAGAAACCTTTTTTCATAAGTCAAGTATCATAAAACAATTCCATTATGTGTAAGATACAGCTCCTGTTGTAAAAACTAGTAATTATAAGGAAAAAAAAAGTGTTGTTACCTTAAGAAAAAAAGATAAAAGATTGTGCTACTAATGTTGAAGTTCAATACATTTGTAATATCAAAAAAAGAAAAAGGAGTCCAAGTAATGCCCAGGTTGGAGAATGGTGTTGGTCACTAAGAAAGGGACCACAGAAGGAAGAGATTCCAGGAAGGACAGTGTTGGGTTAAGTTTTGGATGTTTTGAGATTGAGGAACATGTGCAGCTTTGATGTGGCAATATCTGGTATGTATTTCCTAAAATTTAAGAGAGGAGTGTAGTTCTGTTGTGTCAAATAGGATAGTCACCAGCCATACGTGGCTATTTGAGTTAATAAAAAAGTTCAGCTCCTCATGTGCATAGGTAAAAACATTTCCCTCATTCCAGCAAGTTTTGTTGGACAGCACTGATCTAGATTAAAGAGTTTGACTTGATATCTTGCTTTACGTAGTTATCTGTTACTTGATTGCATTTCTTCTTAATTACTAACTGTGTATACCTAGATGCTATGCTTAGTTTTGCCTGTTGTCTTAAATTTTGATCTGTCTCTTAATCTGACAGGTTAGTTTTTCATCCTTTTTTTTAATAGTGTGTCTGTTAAAAAGATTTTGATGGCCACTCACTCATTGTACAACTCACCATGCTATCTGTATCCATTGTATTTCTTGCAAATTGTCTTTCCATGGTAGCCATGGAAAATAGCAGTATGACCCAAAGCTTTTATCTTGCACAGAACTAGCTGATCACCTAATTTTCTTTCCCTTGTAAGTCACTTACTGTTTTTGTCTGGATATTCCTAGTATATTTTCCTTTAAGGTCCAATAGTTGTATTAAAATTTTTCTTAGACTTGGTCATTCTGGATCAATATTCATAGGTATGAGAGGTGCTGTACAGTATGTCATGGAACTTCATCCAAATACTCTCTTCCTGTCTTCAGTAAACGACCCTTTCTCTTTAATCCTTTGTAGTATCTCTATTTTCTTTTGATTACTGTGTTTATTCACTCTTGTTTGTGTTCCTTCTAGTTCTAGACTTTGTATTTTAAATGATTTTTTAAATTTCTAATATCTTCTTGAGTTCATCTCTGGATTTTTAAAATTCTGATTGATGTTCTTTCATGCCTTATATAATATTTTTAATGTCTTTTTTTTGCTCATTTTGAAATAGAAGTTGCAATTTTGGTACGATATGCATATGTCTTTCTGGCATGCTTTCATTGTAGGAGTGCTATTCTACTTATTTTTTTTTTTCTTTTAGTAAGTTTCTGTGGGATTTGATCTCTATATTTTTCTTTTGTTGATTTCTATTTAGTCTTCCTGATCTTTTCAAAGGAAGTATGGCTCAAAGTAGCTTTTTCTAACTTTGTAGAACTCCCTTCTCAGATATTTTCCTGTAGTGTTAAAACACACACACATACATATATATATGCCTTTCTGAGATTTCCTGGTTTTGTTCCCTTCTCCAATTTGCTTTGGACCTTCTTCCTTCCTTCATTCCTTTTGTCCCTCTTCTGCTGAACTGATTCTCTTCTCAATAATTTTATCTTCAGTGTGGTGCTCTATCCTCGAGGGAACCCCTGGCAGCCAGGTTGATTTTAAGATTTCAGAAGGCTTGGATTGCTCCAGCCCTTTTGGACCTTCTTACTGCACGATCCTTAAACTCACATTCTATTAGAGACAGCAAAACCCCTTCTGGTTTCAATTGTTTTCAGTTTTACTTTCTGTTGACTACCTGTTGACTAGTTCAAGGTTCTCCTGTTTTCAGGTCCATTTACTGCTCTCTGCTTTTTCTAGCCCTGATACCAATCTGATGCAGGTCTTGTGGCAGTTGTTGCTTTGCTCATGTGCTTGTATTTTGGGGTGTGGGGGATACCTTGTAACCTAGTTTTGTTGTAAATATTGTCCAGAGGGTTTTGATTTTGCTGTCAGAAGCCCCCATTTGATGTGGAGATTTGAAGAGATCAAAAACTATGCTGCTGCCATTTTTTCCAGAATCCTCTGAGGAAACATTTTTAAAGAAATTAGACTGTGAAAGGGAGGCTAGAGAGATGGTAGCTGGAAAGAAGGCTCTAAGGTCAAGAGAGGGTTTGGTGTTATTTTTTGAGTTGGAGAATCAAGTATGCCTAAAAGTTGAAGAAATGATTAAAAGGGAAAGTAAAGGGAGAGGATAGGTAATAAGTGTGTGATGTCCTTAATTGAGTATATGAGAAGAAATAGGAACCAGATGAGAAAAACATTTTCCACTGTAATTATAGAGAGGTGGGAAGGAAGCTGGTGTTCCCTTTGTTTTGTTTTCCTTGTGAAATATAATAGAAGGAAAAACATAAAAGAATGGTTGTTGATGAAGGGACAGTATAGGAATTTTGAGATAAAGAAAGTTTGAATAGTTGAGGCTGGAGGTGGCACTGATATGTAAAGTTGTATGATTTTTTTTTTAATCCCCCTAGTGATGATCAGTAGTCTAGTTGCAAGCTTAGGAAAAGCAGACAGTTTGGTTGATCCAGTCCTGAGTGCATAGGAATAGGGGATTGGCGGGAGCTACCGATAATGCTGAAATGATCGGGCCAGAGAGTCTAGAAAGAGAAGAAAGCGAATGTGGGAGAGGACTGATAGGCAGAGAAAAGGTGGGAATTTCAATGGAGCGGATGTCTTGAGAAATGAGAGAGGGAAGGATAAATAACTGGGGACGGACAGGAATAACAGGCAGGATTTGGGGGGGAAACAGCTTTATTGAGATACAATTTATGTGCCATTCAACTTACCAGTTTAAAATGTCCAGTTCTGTAGTTTTTAGTACATACAAGTATGTGCAACCATTACCATAGTTAGTTTCAAAATATTTTCATTACTTCAAAAAGAAATTTTGTACCCTTTAACTGTCACTCATCCTCCCACAGCTCCTGCATTCTCATTCCCTCCAGCCCTTAGCAACCACATATTTCCTTTCTGTGTCTAGAGATTTCCTTATTCTGGCCTTCTTTATGAACAGAATCATATATGATAACATATGACTGGCTTCTTTCACTTAGCATATTATTTCTGAAGTTTTCACCCAAGTTGTAGCATATATCAGTACTTCATTCCTTGTTATGGCTGAATAATATTCCATTGTGGGATTTACCTGGCTCAGACAGTAAAGAATCCACCTGGAGATTCTGGAGAATCCCATGGACAAAGAAACCTGGTGGGCTGCAGTCCATGGGGTCACAGAGTCAGACGTGACCGAGTGACTAAGCACACAGTATTCCATTGTATGGTATACTATATTTTATTTATCCATTCATCCACTGATGGATACTTGGGTTTCTATTTTTTTATGAATAACACTGCTAAAAATATCTATGTTCAGGTTTTTGTGTGGATGTGTGTTTGCATTTCTCTTGGGTATGTACCTAGGAATGGAGTTGCTAAGTCATATGGTAACTGTTCAGTTGTTTGAGGAATTGTCAGACTGTTTTCCAAAGCAGCTGCACCATTTTACATTCTCAGCAGCAATGTGTGGGGATTACAGTTTCTCCACATACCAATGGCACTTATTATTGTCTTGATTTTTTGATTCTGGTCATCCTAGTAAAATGTGTAAAATGGTATCTTGATATGTATTTACCTGATGTTGAGCATTTTGTCTTGTGCTTATTGGCCATTTGTGTATCTTCCTAGGAGAAGTGGCTATTCAGATACCGTGTCCATTTTTAAATTTTTTATGTATTTATTTTTGGCTGGGCTGGGTCCTCATTGTAGCAGCAAGCAGAGGCTGCTCTTCAGTTGCAGTGGCACAGACTTCTCATTGTGGTGGTTTTTCACTGCAGAGCATGGGCACTAGGGTGCACAGGCCTCAGTAGTTGTTGCTCATGGGCCCTAGAGCACAGGCTTGATAGGGCTGAGTAGTTACGGTGCACGGGCTTAGTTGCCCTGTGGCATGTGGAATCTTCCTGGACCAGGGATCGAACCTGTGTCCCCTACATTGACAGGTGGATTCTTAACCACTGGACCACCAGGGAAGTCCCACTTTGTCTTTTTTTTTTTTTTAATCATTGAGTTGTAAGAGTTCTTTATATGTTCTAGATTTATTTCTTATCATCTACATGATTTGCAAGTGTGTTTTCCCATTCTTTGGGTTGTCTTTATTCTTCTTAATGGTGTTAAGTTTTCAGTTTTGATGAAGTCCAGTATATATGTTTTTTCTTTAGTTGCCTGTGTCTGTTGGTGTCATGCATGCCAAAGAAGCTTTTGCTGAATCCGTGCCAAATCCAAAGGCTTGTTTTCTTTTAAGACTTTTATAGCTTTAGCTCTTAGTTTTAGGTCTTTGATCCATTTTGAGTTAATCTTTGTATGAGGAGTCAGGTAAGAATGTAACTTCATTCTTTTTTATGTGGCAGTGCTGATGAAAACCTGGGGTATTTAAATTTAAGATGTTTAAAAGTAGATCAAATTTACTTAAAATGTATAGCAGTTCCAGGTAAGACTGGTCTGAAATGTATACATGAAAGTGGATGACTGAAGTGGAGGTGAAAAGTGTGAGCGTATTTCCATAATCTTCAGATCAGTGACGGGATAGACCCAAGCAAAGACAGAGGTGGAGGTTTTCCCGTTGAATTTATAGAGTGTCCCTGTGAAACCTTTCGTAAGTTGAAGTGACTTAAAGCAAAGAAGCAATTACCTTAGGACGCTTCTCACCAAGTGATGCACAAAATAAATTGAGGTAAAGCACCGATGCTCACAGACACAGTTCAAAGCTGTGGCAGCTTGATGCTAAGAGGCTGAGTGTAGTTCCCAGGGCAGGAGCTTGGTGGTTCCACTCCTTCCGCTTAGGGTATAGAGCTGCTTGTATGACAACTCACTGCAAAGCCAACACTGAGTGCAGTTTTCACTTTTGCCTTTTTTTTTTTTTTATCTTTTTCAAATTTCTTTCAGTTTGTGAAAACAAATACTACTGTAGGTCTTTTGTCAAAAAAAAAAAGCAAAATGGTGTAATCCGAACTTTCGAGTAGTAAGATATAGCTAGATGATAGAAGCCTCAGAGAAGTAGGAATTTAAAATGAAGTGGAGTTGGGATTAGCTGATGGAAACTGGTATATATAGAATGGATAAGCAACAAAGTCCTACTATACAGTATAAGGAACTATATTTAATATCCTGTGATAAACTATAATGGAAAAGAATATGAAAAATAATGTATAGGGACTTCTCTGATCCAGTAGTTAAGACTTTGTGCCTGTAATGCAGAGGGTGCGGTTTCGATCCCTGTTTGGGGAACTAAGATCCCACATGCCATGTGGTGAGGCCAAAAAAAAAGTGTGTGTGTGTATATACACACACACATACATACAGACACACACACCCTATATATACATATGCTGCTACCGCTGCTGCTAAGTCGCTTCAGTCGTGTCCGACTCTGTGCGACCCCATAGACAGCAGCCCACCAGGCTCCCCCGTCCCTGGGATTCTCCAGGCAAGAACACTGGAGTGGGTTGCCATTTCCTTCTCCAATGCGTGAAAGTGAAAAGTGAAAGTGAAGTCTCTCAGTCGTGTCCGACTCTTAGTGACCCCATGGACCACAGCCTACCAGGCTCCTCCATCCATGGGATTTTCCAGGCAAGAGTACTGGAGTGGGGTGCCATTGCCTTCTCCGATACACACACACACACACATATACATATAGTTATATTACATGTATATGCCATATATATATATTAACTATGCCACTTTGCTGTACAGCAATAATTAAAATTATTATAATTCAACTATACCTCAGTAAAAGATAAAAGGCGACAGAGATCTGGAAGAGACATTGAGAATGAGAAAGATAGACTCCCCTTTTACTCTGAAATATGTGGGAAATAGAAAAATGAGCTAAAACATCTGCATGAAAATTCTGCCAGGGAAGCAGTTGCTTAAGTGGAGGGCTAGGCTTTAGAGTTGGGAGGGTGTTCACTAAATGGGAAAGTTAGCAGTAGGGAAAATGGTTTTGATGTCAGCCTTTAGGCAAAGATGGTAAAGAATCTGCCTGCAGTTCAATCCCTCGATCGGGAACATCCCCTGGAGAAGGGCATGGCAGTCCATTGGGTCACAAAGAGTTGGAAATGACTAAGTCACTAACACTTCCACTTCTGTAGCCAAAGAAGCTTGACCCTAGGGTAACACCTTGGCTTCAGTTACACCAGATTTTGACTCTAATTTGGAGTCTTCTCAGCACTATGCTATTTGTATCTTCTGTCCTGCCCTGGAAACAAAATTAGTTTCTCCTTTGGAATTTGCTTCATTTGACCTTCCACCACAGACTAAGAAGGATAGAGCATGAAACAAAGTTCTCTCATTAATCATGCTGATACTATTTTAAGATGTTTGAATTCAGTCAATGTGTGTGGGGGCAGGTTTGGGGTTGAAGGGGGGAGAAGTAGTGATTTAAGGTCACATACACACCAAGCACGATAATTGCAGATTCTTGCAACACAACCTGCAAGGAATCTAGGACCAAGGAAAGAACTGAATGATTACCACCCTCCCATTCCCAACTCAAGAGGAGAGAAAATTTCTTGTGATTGAGGGAAAATGGGAAGAATCTAGGGTACTTGGTTGTTAAAAAGCTGTAAATAAAGGCTTGGTTCTCATAGTGTGGATGTGGTCTATGAGCTTCATAACAGTATCATCTTTCTGGGAATCCTAACTCAAAACAGGCCGAAATACTTACGGTGGACAGGGAATAAAGGGGAAGGATAATTAATTGGTTTATCTGGGCCAATCTGGCAGTCTAGGTCCTATTTGAAAAAAAGATCAGAAACAGAGCTTGAGAGCTTCTTGTTTCATCAGGAATCTCAGTGAGTATCTTTGATCATATTCCTAGGCCATCCTGGGCCTGGAGTTAGTCACAGATCGAGTGTCAGATCCAATAGAAGAATAAGAGAACAGTGTACGTGTCTGCCGGGGGGCAGAGGTGTTTTGGCACCGACTTGTTAGCCCAGCATGGGGACTAGACCACCTTCCTTTGAACCCATTTCTTTGTGTCCTTCTAGGTCTCTAGACCTACCTCCTTAGCCTTTATCTCTGCTTCCCTAGGTCCAAATCTTGGAAGGACCAGGATATGAGAGAGTAACTTGTAGTCTGAAGCCAGCTCCCTTAGCATGAATCTTAGCTGCTTTTTTTCCCTACCTGAAACAAGCCACACCTCTCTTGCCTAACCCTTTCTAGTTGCCCCTATTTAAAGGATGGCCTCAGGACCCTTCTTTGAATGGATAGATTTTCTATGTCACAAGCAGGATTATTCAGTTTTTTAAAAAATTGAAGTGTAATTGATTGGGTTATTCAATCTTGCTGTGCCAAGGAAAGGAAAGGGAAGGGAGCACTTGGGTGTTAATTTTTTTTTTTTTTTCATTTCTAAGATGCAGTGGTTATGCAAGTTCTAAAGTTTTAAAAGTCAAAATTTTATAATTATATCATTCTAGACAGAGTTACTGGCTAAAGAGCTCTCATGTTACAGAAAATTTAGTGTTCATATCACAGACATAAAAAAATGTAAGCCACTATTTCCCAACTTGAGAGTAATAGTGCCGTGGGAAAGTGTACAGAGTTATGATAAGGGATTGCACATTCACTAACTCTGTTCTCATTATCTATAGACCAAATCAACATCTATCTGTATGTACTACTATTTTTTAATATATATAAATTAATGAAAATATATTAATGTATTTTAAAGTATTATTGAACATATAGCAGTTGTTTGTCATTATGTGTTTTCTCAGTTCATGGGTACTATACTGTGCTATTTCTCATGGGATTCCATGAAAATTTTAGGTCCTAAAAGGGGATTCACGTAATCTAAAAGGTTGGGAATCTCTGCTGTAAGACATTTTGAGATGAGAGAATTAACAGCTTCAGTTAGAGTGTAGTTATTAGGCACTGCATGTTTAAGAGACAATTTATTGAGAGAAATTATCAAAAAGAAAGCTGCTTCTGTATGGTTTAGACACCTAAAAGCCTCTGATCCATAGGCCCTGGGCTTCTTCCCCAGAGGCTGCAGCTATTTGTTTTGTTGGTTTTTTTTCCTTTCAGTTTTATTGAGGTAAAATTGTGCTGTATAAGTTTAAGGTGTAACAACAGCATAATTGTTTGACTTACATGGTGAAATGATTATTACAATAAGCTTAGTGAAAGAGGCTGCTGCTCCTGACAGTTCCATGCATATCTTACTGGAAACTTAACAGAGATCTATATAAGCTTGTTTATGTGTGCATATATATATTGTTTAGTTGCTAAGTTGTTTCCAGCTCTTTTGTGACCCCATGGACTGTAGCCCACCTCCATCCACGGGATTTTCCAGGCAAGAATACTGGAGTGGGTTGCTATTTCCTTCTCTAGGGAATCTTCCTGTCCCAGAGATTAAACCCACGTTTCTTGTGTTGGCATATTCTTTGTCACTGAGCCACCTGGGAAGCTGTGTATGTGTATACACACACATATATGTATGCATGTGTGTTTTGTCTGAGCCGTGGAGCTTGTGGATGAATCTTCATTCTTCTCCCAGGAGTTGAACCTGGGCCCTTGGCATTGAAGGTGTAGAGTCCTAACCACTGGACTGCTGGGGAATTCCCTGTATAGGTTTTTTTAATGTGGCTTTAATTTTTTTTTTTAACAATGCTTCTATTCAGTAGAAATTTTAGTAAACATATTGAAGTGTTTGCTTTTAGTCCTTGCATTATAGTAAAATTTGTTAGAAAATGTTTTCCTAAAGAATGAAAAATTTTAGAATGCACTATTTAGATCTTATCTCCATAGCTAACAGGGAAACTTAAAAGGGAAATTATTTATTTATTTGCACCAGGTCTTAGTTGCGGCATGTGGGATCTTTAGTTGGGCATGCAAACTCTTTAGTTGCCAATATGTGGGATCTAGTTCCCTGACCCAAGGGTTGAACCTGGGATCCCTGCATTGGGAGCACGGAATCTTATCCATGGGACCACCAAGGAAGTACCAGGAAACTTTTTTCAGGGCGATGACGGGGAGTACAGTGAAGAGGAAAACTCCAAAGTGGAGCTGAAATCAGAAGCCAATGATGCTGCTAATTCTTCAGCAAAAGATGAGAAGGGAGAAGAAAAGCCTGACACCAAAGGCACTGTGACTGGAGAGAGGCAAAGTGGGGATGGACAGGTTAGTACCCACCAAAGGCCTCCATTTCCATTCGAGTTCTGGAACAGGGGCTTTTACGCTTGGAGTGAGTAAAGAGCTCTTTATCTGTCCGACAGGAAAGCACAGAGCCTGTGGAGAACAAAGTTGGTAAAAAGGGCCCTAAGCATTTGGACGATGATGAAGATCGGAAGAACCCAGCATACATACCCCGGAAAGGGCTCTTTTTTGAGCATGATCTTCGAGGGCAGACTCAGGAGGAAGAAGTCAGGTAACAGCCCCTTGCTACTGCTCTGTAGTATGTTAGTATTATATGTATTCCATGCTTACTATATGCCAGGCACTTTACTAAGTGCTTTACCTGTATTGTCTTATTTACTGATCACAACATTTTAAGGTAAGTATTGTGATTATCCCCTTTGTACAAATGAGGAAAGTAAGACTTAGAATATTTAGTAACTCTTGGTGGAGGAGCTGGGATCCAGACCTGTATGTCCACTACCTTCATTAATCTGAGGCGCAAGGCCTCTAAATACTTGCATAGGTGGCCTTATAGGAGAGAGATGTTTCCAGAGTGCTGGGTAGTTTGAATTAAAGGCTTTCCTTATTTTTATACCTGTTACATTCATGCCCAGCAGGCCCTGAGGTGCTGTGATTCACCCTTGCTTTTTGGAAGGCCTGTTTTGTATAACCTGTCTGGGAAGATGGAGAGATTACCTGAGTTCCTAATGTTTCTCTGCCAACCCTATTTATTTCATGAACATCTTTACATGGCAGAATCTGCCAACTTAAGACACTTTTCCCTGGTTCCAACCAGACCCAAGGGACGTCAGCGAAAGCTGTGGAAGGATGAGGGTCGCTGGGAGCATGACAAGTTTCGGGAAGATGAACAGGCTCCAAAGTCCCGACAGGAGCTCATTGCTCTTTATGGCTATGACATCCGCTCAGCTCACAATCCTGATGATATCAAACCCCGAAGAATCCGGAAACCTAGGTGAGGACATTTTGGAGCCTATATTATTGATATTTGCAAGGAAAAAAAAAAAACTCTGCTTTTTAAAATGCCATTCCGGCCCGTAATTGAATGGGTGAGGAATATGGGAAGTCTGCCTGACCCACAGTTTATATTTCTAGTGGCCCCTTTTAATATTTCTCTGTTCCCTTTGTTCAGGTTTGGGAGTCCTCCACAAAGAGATCCAAACTGGATTGGTGAGCGGCCAAGTAAGTCTCATCGCCACCAGGGTCCTGGGGGCACCCTACCACCCAGGACATTTATCAACAGGAATGCTGCGGGTACTGGCCGCATGTCGGCTCCCAGGAATTACTCTCGATCTGGAGGCTTTAAGGAAGGTCGTACTGGTTTTAGGCCTGTGGAAGCTGGTGGACAGCATGCTGGCCGGTCTGGTGAGACTGTTAAACATGAGACTAGTTACCGGTCTCGGCACTTGGAACAGACTCCTGTAAGGGATCCATCTCCAGAAGCAGATGCTCAAGTGCTTGGCAGTCCTGAGAAGGAAGAGGTAGCCCCCGAGATACCAAATCCTGCTCCTGATACTGCACCACCAGTTCCTGACAGGCCTGTTGAAAAAAAATCCTATTCCCGGGCAAGAAGAACCAGAATCAAAGCTGGAGATGCAGGCAAGGTTGCAGAGGAGGTGCCCCCGCCACCTGAAGGGCTGACCCCAGCACCTCCAGTCCCAGAAGCTACACCTCCTACGCCTGCTAAGACTGGAAACTGGGAGGCTCCGGTGGATTCTACTACAGCGGGTCTTGAACAAGATGTGGCACAACTAAATATAACAGAACAGAACTGGAGTCCAGGGCAGCCTGCCTTCCTGCAATCACGGGAGCTTCGGGGTAGGTACCTAGGGTTAATGACTAGCTTTTATCCCTTTGCATCATTGGACTCAGGGGCATGGAACTAATATCTCTCAGAGATGTGGTGTCTGACAATATCTTCATTTTCATTAATTGCAAGAAACAAATGGATCCATAGGCATATTCATCCAAAGAGCTCAGAGCAGCTTTATCTGTTACGTAAGACTAGCCCACTACTTTGCTTACTGTTTACTATTAACTGATCAGTCACCACCATTGAGCTTCTGAGTGCAGAATCCTTTACCACTCTCTGTAGAAAAAGTGGAAGAAGGCAGTGTTCTTTATTATTTTAGCTAATGGTTAAATGTTTCAAGGCAGAAACTGCATTTGAATTTGGATAAGCATCTCCTAATCTCTTTGAAAGGAAAGCCTCTAATTTCCTTAGTCTTCTAGAGCCAGGCTGCCCAGTAGAACTTTCTGTAATGATGGTGCTTTTGAATACTTGTAATGTGGCCAGAGTGACTGAAAAACTGAACTTTTCATTTTTAATTAATTGAAATTTAAGTAACCATATATGGCTAGTGGATATCATGTTGGGACAGCATAGTGCTCATGACTAGGAACTACCTACCACCCCTTTGACCCATCCTTTTTTTTTCTTCCTCCAGTCAGATAGATCAGAGGATCTTTTCCATTGTTTCTGAAATCTAGTTCAAACTTAGATTGGAAAACCTCACTTGGACTGGCAGTTTTAGCGTCCTTCTCTGGTGTGTGTTAATTTTGGAATATCAAAAACTAGGGTAGCCTAAACTGGACCTGGAGTTGATCTTTGGATAGAGAAGTACATTCTCTCCTGCCAATGCCTTATTACTATTGGAAGACAGTCTCTAGAACATCCTTTTTTGTCCTGAGTCATCTTCAACCAGAGGGGAATCTCTTCCCATACTTTTAGCCTAGACCTCTGTGGCCAGAAATAATCAGAGGTAGATTTAGAGCATCCTTCTCTGCCTAGTTGTTGCTCAGAAACATTAGGGTTGAGATTTTCCAATATGTTTGATAATATAATATGCTAATTATAACCTCCCAGGGATTCTGTATGGTAAATATTTGATGGGAAAATTTTGAACTTGGATTTTCTGAGTTGCATTACTGAAGTAATTTTTTTTTCATGTTCAAAGGCTTTACTGCTATATTAAGGTGGCAGGCAGTGAGGGCAAATTTCCAAATGCTGGTGTTGACAGGAAGCAGAGATAGTTTAAAAGGAATTTTGTTAGTTTAAAAGATGAGAGCCATTCCCCATGTTGGATTCTTTACCCTGTCATTTTCTTGATGTATCTTTAGTTCTGTTCACATCTATCTGCTCTGCAGCAGTGACTTTTTTGGTATATTACAGGTATGCCCAACCACATACACATGGGAGCAGGACCTCCACCTCAGTTCAACCGGATGGAAGAAATGGTACAGAGGCGGAAAGGGGCGCATGTAGAGGGTTGCATGTCACAGTTGGGTCACTGTTTAAGCCAAGTCAGTTTTCCCATGTTTCCCTTTTAGGGTCTCTGGAAATGTACGGTTTAGGTTTGGGTTTAGAGCTTAATGTTTTTCATCAGTTTTTCAATTCATTTTGTAATTTTTTTTTTTTGGTATGTACATACTGCTGTATTTATTTGGTTGCTCTGGGTCTTCGTTGGTACAGTGGGTTTTCTCTAGTTGTGAAGAGTGGGGGCTGCTGTCTACTTGCAGTGCACAGTCTTCTCATTGTGGTGGCTTCTCTTGTTTCGGAGCACAGGCTCTAGGCACATGGGCAGCAGTAATTGTAGGACATGGGCTCAGTAGTTGCGACTTCCTGGCTCTAGGACACACAGGCTTCAGTAAATGTAGTTCCCGGGCTCTGGAGCGCAAGGACTTCCGTGGTGGCACATGGGCTTAGTTGCTCTGAGGCATGTGAAATCTTCCCAGACCTGGGATCAAACCCATGTCCCCTGCATTAGCAAGCGGATTCTTATCAACTGTGCCACCAGAGAAGTCCTGCAAATACTTCTTTAATACTGCCATGTACCCAGTAAATGTTTTGCAGTTCTACAGGACATTAGGACTTAATAGGAGAGTCAGCCTTTTGGAAGTCTTCTTGCTCTGACCTCTTTCTTTCTTTCAGGGTGTCCAGGGTGGGCGAGCCAAACGCTATTCATCACAACGGCAAAGACCTGTGCCGGAGCCCCCTGCCCCTCCTGTGCATATCAGCATCATGGAAGGACATTACTATGATCCACGTGAGTTTATTTTTATAGCTGGGATATATTTCTTGGTAGGATGAAGTGAACTAAAAGACCAGCCTTTTGAACTTCCCTTGTGACCTCTCATGGTGGTTAACAAACATTCTCTGGTTGCTGTTTTCTTCATATGGAAAATTGAGAACATCTTTTCAGCGGCTTGGGGGACAAGGAAACTTGTCCATTTGATGGAAAGAGTGAGGATTTATGAGAGTCCCAATGTGATATCTTACAGTGCAGTTCCAGGGACCAATCTATACCCATGGTGACAGCCCTGCCCCACTGCCTCCTCAGGGCATGATTGTACAGCCAGAAATGCACCTTCCCCACCCAGGTAAGCTTTGCACCTCTGTATGCTTCCAGTACATAAGGATGTGTGTTGGGGGCATCACAAACCCCAACTTTCTCAGCTCTATGCTGCTTGCTTATGAGGCTGGCCACTTTGGCTACATGGGCAACAAACTCCTCTTGGGTCCATCCTGAGGACTTGAAGTCTGAGCCTGTTTGTGCTGAGCAGTCTAGCCAGGCCATCCCATGGAAAAGGTGTTACCTCTTGTTTTAATTGTTGTTTCTTCTCCTTGTCCAGGTTTACATCCCCACCAGGCACCGGCACCTCTGCCCAATCCAGGCCTCTATCCCCCACCAGTATCCATGTCTCCAGGGCAACCACCACCTCAGCAGTTGCTTGCTCCTACTTACTTTTCTGCTCCAGGCGTCATGAACTTTGGCAATCCCAGTTACCCTTATGCTCCAGGGGCATTGCCTCCCCCACCACCTCCTCATCTGTATCCTAATACACAGGTGAGATGGCTGATGAGATTTTCTTAAGTATACATCCTTTAAATCAGACAAGAATATAGGATGAGGAGAATACTCAAGGAATTCTAGAGAGCATTTCAGTGCCACTGATTTGCGTGTGATGGTAGAAGCTGGAAATGCTACTTAGGTGATGCCTATCATATGTGCATTCTCTTCCATTTTTTTAGTGGTGTTTCATTCAAGTGTTTTAGTATGTCTTAGGTGGGCACATCTGCAATTTATTTAACTGCATAATAAAGCCATATTCTACCTACCAGCCCTACTCTTCCCTATAGTGTTTAACTCCCAACAGGTTAACACCTTCTGGTATCTGGAGTCTTACCACTGAGCTCAGTGTCTTCCGTTTGTCAGCTGATGATAGGAATTAGAGAAAGTTGGGCAGTACTTTGAAGAAGTAGGAACTATATTAGGACATACTAAGGCAGAAAAGAATAATTATTTTAAAGGGGGGCAGCTTAGAAATTCCCCTATACTCTTACAGATTCTCCTTATAAATTATAAAAAAATTCCCCTATATTCTCATTTTTGTGCCTGAATAATATTTCCTGTTTAGCATAGTTTGGATGAATTAATTCCTTTTTCTTTTCCTTGCTTATTGGGCTCCCAGGCCCCATCACAGGTATATGGAGGAGTGACCTACTATAACCCCGCCCAGCAGCAGGTGCAGCCAAAGCCCTCCCCACCCCGGAGGACTCCCCAGCCAGTCACCATCAAGCCCCCACCGCCTGAGGTATGAGAGCTTCTAGGAAAGGAGCTCTGAATAAAGGATGTTGGGGCACATCTGACATCAGTGGGCTTTCCTTTTCTTCAGATTTCCTTCCTTTTCTTGTTGTGTTTCTATGGAAAATGGTCTTTTTTCTTTTTCCTTTTTTTAAAAATAATGACCTGATAACAAATTCCAACTTTATGATTTCAGGTTGTAAGCAGGGGTTCCAGCTAATAGGAATTTCTGAATATTTTAAATCTAACATCAAATAAAAGTAAGTGTAAAACTTATTGTGATTTAGAATGTTCTTAAAACTAATTTTCATGCTTACTTGCTCAACAATCACCTAATTAATGCTCTTAAGTTGTAATCATGGGATATATCAGGGGGAGGCTTAGAGGAGTCCCAAAATTTGCCAATTTCTTCATTTTATGAATGCATTGAGTAGGGTTGAGTGGAAACCATTGTCAGTGTGGCAGCATTTTATTTGGGAAGATGGAAGGAAAAACTGCAAGAGGGCATTCTTTATTAAAGGAAAGGGAAAATCTGAATTTGAGGTGTTATAGCAGAGCCAATTCTAAAGGTTGTGGAGGAGGGACTTCCCTGGTGGTCCAGGGGTTAAGACTTTGAGCTGCCAGTGCAGAGGGTATGGATCCTGTCCCTGGTCGGGAAACTAAGATCCCATATGCCATGCAGCACAGTCAAAAGATTTTAAAAAATAATAATAATAAATAAGTTTTAAAAACCACTCTTTAAAAAACAAAGGCTGTGGAGGACAAAAACCAGGAGGTTTTGTTGTGTTGTTTTAGGGATATTTCTTTAGTGTACATTCTTTAGGAATGTGGCTTTTTGAAAATAGCTTGTAAATGCCTAAAAGGTCCAGTAACATTTTGGTGGTTCTTCCCTTTTTCTCACTCCTGTCAGGACAGCAGAAGTGAAAACCTAGGAGAGGAGAGAAAACAACTGGCTGTCTGCGCCAGGAGAGCGTTGAAGACCCAAGGTGGCGCCTACCAGCGAGCAGCTGAATGAAGGGGACTCCTGCCTTCCTCTGAGGATAGGCTCTGTTGGATAAACGAAAAACAAGTGGACTCCCTCCCGTTTTCAGTTTGTGTTGTGTCAACTGTGCTCAGAGGAGCAGAGATCAGACAGCCCAGGCTTCGGAGTCTAGGAGCCCACGTCTTTTGCTCTTCTTCACTTTCTCCTGGGAAATTCGTGTCTTCTCCTCCCAGGGAAGCTTGGAAGCTCCTTCCTGTTTCGTTTTGTTTTCTAAGATGTTCATTTTTAAAGCCTAGCTTGTTATTCTTAAATTAATATTCTTTTAGTCCATCACCCTACCCCTTCTTCTGCCCCTCTTTTTCACTCTCTCTGCCTTTAAATTAAACAAGTTCATTCTTTGGTTTGCTAGCTCCTCTGGGTTCCCTTTTGGCTTTTCCCTACATCCCAGATAATTGAGAACTTACCAGCCAGTCTACCCCCACCAAGTCTACAAAGAGCTGACCTTTCATTTTTTTCTTGGCATTTTTTATTGTGTACTTGGAGCTTGTTAACTCTTCTAATACTATGGAAGCATTGCTGTCTGCACAGAATGTCCCATTGTGGAGAAAATCTCAACTGTGGTAGGAGCCCTTTTTCTTGCCTTGGGTTTTTAGAATTTTGAGCCTCCATCAGTCTCTGTACTCTGATAATCTTTAGTTCTCTACTGAAGGCAGAATGTCAACAGTGGGGAGAGATAGCAAACCAGAAGCTTTAGTGAGAAAGGGAGAGTAGAGTGAGAGCCTTTGCACCTTAGGGGTGTGTATTCACAGTCCTCAGGGCTCAGTCTTTGAGGTGAGTGGAGTTAGAGGGCTCTGCTCTTTTTTCCATCCTTTCTACCACACCCTTTTCCAGTTGCTATGGACCAATGCATCTCTAGAGGTAAATATTACCTAGCCAGCAATCGTCCCTGTCCATTGCAATTGCCCTTCTCCTCGTCTTTCCTGCTGTAAGTGTTTTAGGTATTACTATCTTATTTTCCCAAGGACAGTTTTACTCCTGTCCTTGCAAACAGGATACCACACCTGGGCCTAAAAGCAGTCACTTTTCAGGGCAAGGGCTTCTCCCTCCTTTCCTCCCTATCTACGGCACTGAACCATTCCCCAGCTGCCTCTGCAGAAGAGATTCCTGTTACTACGGCACTTGCGTCTGCCAGGGGTCACTTGGCCACTGTCTCTGTCCTACAGAACCTGAGGGAGAAGGTGGCAGCTGTGTCTCTCCCCAAGTAATGTCACTAATTCTGTCCCTTCTCTTCAGCAGTTGGCTTAACCACTTTGAGTCACAGGTGTGGGGTAGGAGGGGAGAGAGGCACTCAAGCTGGAACCCCCAAGGAGGAAATAACTAAGAGATTCTTCCAAGGGTAGCGCATGGTTGTGCCTTTTGTAGGCTGTTCCCTTTGCCTTAAACCCGAAGATGTCTCCTCAAGCCAGTGGGCCGCATGCCCAAATTCCCAGACCTTAAGACACTGTGACAGTTGTCTCTGTTGGTCCACTGTGTTTTGTTGCAAGAATTTCTCCATGTGTATTGTTGCTGTTTGTAACTGTTTTAAAGAGCGCACATATGTGATTGGCATTGTGACTTGAAGATAATAAAATTTAGACATGTAAACTTGGCTCCTTTGCCAGTGTTTTGCATGAGTCTTGATTTGGGAGGGAGGGAAGAGGACTCCCTGACTCCGTAGAGTCACAGTCACAACTCTGGCCAGCTCACACTTGAGAAATGGAAGCCCAAAGAGGTGAGAAGCCCCTGTGGGGCCACAAGTGACTCCCCATTGATTAACTTTCTTAACCACATTGCCGTGTAGACACCAGGAATATGCAGTCCCTTAGACTGGAAGTGCAGGGGCCAGAAAAACGAATAGATGCTGTGTACCCATGTGACATCTGGTATCCCTCATGCCTGCCTTTGTGTTTGGCAAGCAAGTTTCCCAGGGCGGTGCCCCACATGTCAATATAACTACCAGGTCCTGGATAAGGGGGAGGTGTAGAGAAGTAGCTGTCCTCTTGAAATTTGCACTGGCATGAAACCTCAAGCACCACAGTCTAAGAGGCTCGTATCAGTCTTAGTGCAGTTGAAGAGGTGACACTCCAGTGTTCTTGCCTGAGAAACGTCATGGACAGAGGAGTCTGGTGGGCTATGGTCCATGGCATCGCAGAGTCAGACACAACTTAGAACAACAACGCACAATCTGGCAGATTGTGATTTGGGGAAATAGTTCTTGATGGAAATGTGGCATAAAATGAGAAGTGACCTAGCAATATGGAATACAGAGTTTTATAAGAAATTAAAATTTATGTATAGAATAATTAATAGTTGCATATATTCAAAGTCTGGCTAAAGGAAAAAAAAGAGAGATCGAAAGACCAGCTCTGGTTATGCTGCCAGTTAGCTAGGCCACTGGGTAGCTAGCTTTGAGTTTACCTATTTCCTCCTCCAGATCCCAGGTGGTGTGGAAGTTTACTACAAAGGCTGTCCCTGGTGTGGGGCAGCAATTGAATTCAGTGTGGAGCTGGCAGCAGCTGTCTGAGTCCCACAAATCTTTGTGGTACATCTTCAAATGACAGTTGGGACTCCCTCATATGCCCCTTGCTGCTGCTGCCACAGCCAGAAAACCATTGACTCTTCTGACCCTCACCCCAGATTTCTCTTTGAATCATGTCAGTTAACTTCCCTTCTCCTCCCCTGCAGAGTGATGGGTAACTATGGGCCTGATCTCGTGGGGTCATACAAAGAATGCCAGCCAGCCTTGGGGGTGGATCGCTGGCTGGAGGAATAAGCGTGTTTAGATACTTCCCCCTCACCCCTGCCTCTTGATTCTCCAGTCCTGCAGTTAGATCCCATTGCTCTCCCTGTTGCCCTGGTAACCAGCTCAGCAAGAAGAAACTCAAGCTCAGCAAAGCCCCCAGGTTCTCTGCCCTCCCAGCCTGCCTCTCAGTGGGCAGAAAGAAGGCAGCTGTTAGGGGCAGACAGATCAGCCTTAGGTAGTCCTGCTCTATCCCCTTCCAGAAGTCCATGGACTGGGTGCTTAAACTTTTTGGCCCCCTTCTCACAGGTGTTAATCACACCGCCCTCTCTCCCCGTTTCTTCCATCATAGAGTGTAGATGCCTTGACAACCATCTTCCCCACGAGGTCAGTATGGGAGACTCAGAACAGCAAAGGACTTAGAATCCCAAAGTTGTCTCCCAGCATCAGTAGCCCACTTAAGTTGGGTTGTCCCTCTAGGGCAGTAATTCTCAATCCTGGCTACGCAAATCACTTGGAGATCCTTTAAAAAAAAAGTACCATAAACCTTGGCCCTATCTCAGAGATCTGATTTAATTAATTTGAGGTGTGGCCAGGGCAACAGTATTTTTGAAAAGTTCCTTGGATTACAATGTGCAATTGGGGCGAGAACCACTGCTGTTCTAGGAGCGCCATAACTTGATGCTGGTTTTCCTCTCTGATTCAAGGTCTTGAACTTAGTCTATGCCTGATATCCTTGAGTAGTTGGAGGGTGCTGGGGTCCTGTTCCCCAATTCCAAATTCCAGGAGTCTCTTTGACCCTTGTATTTGCAGCCCCCACATGCTCCACACTCCCCAATCCTTCCCCCTTCCTAAATGACAATCCCAAATCCTGCCCAGAGAGGACGTTACCAAGGCAACCAGCTTAATCTGGTAACTGTGGCATGTGCTGGGAGTGGAGCCCTCCTCTCTTCTTACTCAGTTCATGAAATACCTGGGGAGCTCCAAGCCACTCCAGCCAGTTTCCCCTCTTGACCCCAGGGATATCAGGGTATCCAATGAAGAAAGTATCAGGAAACTGATACTTGGATCTCTAGCTTCTCAGGCAAAATTGTGCTCTCTCCTTTTTTACTGTTCCTTTTTGCAAATCCACAAACAGATGGGTGTGCAAAGCCTTAATTCTGCGAACACATGCTCTTGTACACATTGGACCAGATAAGCACACATGGTGACACGTGTAGTACACACCCTGTTCAGTTCTACCACCACTCCCAGGCTTTCGCATTCCTGTCTCTGCCTGGCCCATGCACAGTAAACAGAGGTGGGGCATTGTCCAAGGAGCCTCAACCCACATGTTGCCTGGTGCCACTCCCCCACCTTGTTACTTTAACCTTGACGTGCTTACCCTGAGCGTGTCTCCATACCCGCCTCTACCTGGGACAGTCTATCCTTAGCGACAGAATGCTTTGGGCATAGGCATCAGAAATAAGGATTATCTGGAGTGCATATTTGGTACCACTTTCCCCACTCCATGGCTATGTCACCTCTGGAGGGTCTCTCTATGTCTGATGGTGTTGGTTGGCAGTTCTAGAGCTTGTCACCCATCTCCAGGGCTCTGCTTCCTCCTGCTGCCAGTAGGTGAAGGTGCCCTTGTGCTCCTGATCTCGCTCTCCCTCTGCCTACCATCTCTTCTCCTCACCCTAATTAGACTTGCCACAACCTGCTGCTCTCTGCTTGGCTCCTACCTGCCTGCCAGTACCTGCCTCTCACAGGCCAGGCCCTCACCATCTATTGTGCCCTACCAGAAAGGGCAGATGGGTGGTGCCCTCCCGTCCCCCTCCCCCCTTCCAATGCCAGTTCACTCGAGGCCTACCCAGCCCTTTTTACAGAAGGAAGATAAAGACCACATACTCCACTGAGTATGGCAACAGAGGGCACAATCGAGATCGAGAGTGATGGACACCCAATCAGCAATTTTTGTAGGCCTCCCTCACTTGAATACAGGCAGGTCCATCAAGGTGTGCAGCCTGATTTTTTGCAGTGATACCAAGAGTCCTCGTAAGCCTCGAGCCAGGAAGCTCCCTCTCCACTGGTAAATGACTCCCTCACCCTTGCCTTTAATGTCTGCGTCTACTCCGAACCCAATCCATTCAGCCCCTTACTGTTTCCCTCACGGTCAGCCCCAGCGCCCAAGTTCAAGCCTCGCGCGGCCCAAGTGGGCGGGCCGCTGAAGGGTAGGGGCGGGGACTGGGCGGGGACTGGAGGAGGGGGTGTGGTCTCAGTTCTGCCACCTTCCCCCCGGCCAGGAGCGCAGCCGCCGCCGCCGCCGCCGCGTCCTCACAGCCTTGCGCTCCGCCCGCTGTCTCTGCCGCCGCAGCCCGGCCCAGGAGCGCAGAGCCTTTGGGCACCGGCCCCGCAGCCTGCCCACTTTTCGGGCCGCGTGCTCTGCAGCCGGCATGGGGGGCCACTGAGAGCCGGCACTCCTTCCCTCTGGCACCTCCCCCGGCCACTGGCCACTGGACTCCGGCCAGCGAGCCTCGGGCACCTCTGGCCCCTAGTCCGGAGCCTGGCACGGCCCTCAGCTCTGCCCCTCCGGCTCTGAGCATCGTGTCCCCGCCCCCCTCCCCGCCCGTGCCTGGGACACCTGGGTCCCCCGGCGGCCCTGAGGAGAGGGGCGGGGGGGGGGGGCGGGGTATGAAGCCGCTGGAGAAATTTCTAAAGAAGCAGACGTCGCAGCTGGCGGGGCGAACGGTGGCGGGAGGTCCCGGCGGGGGTCCGGGGAGCTGCGGCGGGCCTGGAGGGGGTGGGGGACCTGGCGGGGGCGGCGGTCCAGCCGGGGGACCGCGGCCGCTGCAGCGGCGTCAGAGTGTGTCTCGCCTGCTGCTCCCAGCTTTCCTCCGGGAGCCCCCCGCCGAGCCGGGGCTGGAGCCGCCCCCAGAGGAGGACGGAGGAGAGCCGGCGGGGGTCGCGGAAGAGCTCGGCAGCGGGGGCCCCTGTTGGCTGCAGCTGGAGGAGGTCCCAGGGCCCGGGCCGCTCGGGGGAGGGGGACCCCTGCGCTCCCCTTCCTCTTACTCCTCAGACGAGCTGTCCCCCGGCGAGCCTCTGACTCCTCCACCCTGGGCCCCTCTGGGCGCCCCCGAGCGGCCGGAGCATCTTCTGAACTGGGTTCTGGAGCGGCTGGCTGGAGGGGCCACCAGGGACAGCGCCGCTTCAGGTAAGGAGTGGGCTGGCTCATCTATCCCGGAGTAGGGTTTGCCCCATCCCCCACCCGGGTCCTCTTGCTTGCCCTTGGACAGTGATGGTGGCGCCTTGCGGAAGCCTTGGTGTGGGGTTGAGTGGTCAGTTGAAGTGGGGTAGGGGCCTATGGGAAGGACAGAGCTTTCTGCAGCAGAGAAGTGGCAGTGCCACCTTCCTCTGCATAGCAGCCTCAACCACGCCTGGAGAAGAAGCTGAACCCCTTTTCCTCATTGAGCCTCCCTTCGTCTCCCCTGGACATTTCATCCTGACCCTGTGGGTCCCTGGTGTTGACTACCTCCTTCTGTGGCTGAGAATTACAGCTTGACACACTAAGATGGAAGCTACCCAGACCAGTCAGTGCAGCCCTCTAGAGGTTGCCAAGCCCCAAAAGACCTTCTAGGAGTCCCGGGTTCTCTTTAGAAGGCCCAGAGCAGAGGGCTGACCCACTCGGAGGGGCAGCGCCAGACAGGCACACAGTGGCCCAAGCTGCCTTTAGGCTCTGGCAAAGGGATGCATTGTCCCTAGCAGCTTGGAAGGGGGGAGGGGCACGTATGGAGGGAGGCATTCTAGTTTGGGGTGGATTCAAAGGTGTCTGGTGGCTGGGCAGACCTCAGGCCCTGCAGCATCCAGGGGGGTCCAAACCTCTCCAGCTCCCGCCCTTCCGGTGGCAGGCCTCAGCACAGGGCCTCTTTAAAAATAACCACACCCTGAGAGGCTTATTCCCTAAATGATGAAGCTATTTTGCCACTCCCCACCAGCACCCCTGCTAAGGAGATTTTGAGGAAACTGAGGCCCCAGATTGCTGGTTAGCGGCTGAAGTAAAAGATCCAAGGGTCTTCAGGGCTAGTTGTCAGCATTTCACTAACACCCAGTGGGATCTGAGGATTGGGAGCCCAGGCTGAGGGCTTACAGATGGGGGTTTCACGCATTGCTCCCAGACCTTTGCAGGGAGCCCCAACCCAGGTGTGCAGAATGGGGCTCCACTCCCCTAGATTTTTCTCAAGACCCAGGTACTCTCCTTGGCTCAGGTTGCAGTTGCCCTGGGGAGCTGACACCTTTTGGATTTAATTAGAAAAATATCAGACACACACAGCTCTCTTAACCATAACTTCCCGCCTACACCACACACGCTGTGTCTCTATGACACATTCCCTGGGGAGGCTGTGCATTGGACCAGAGCCTGCCTAGGAAGAGACAGGCACCAAGCTGTAGCCCCTATGGCACCATTTCCCCCACTCTGCCCCATGGTCCTCTTTCTTTGCTCTGTTTATCTTTCCTGTGAGATAAAGAGTAGAGGGAAGGTTTGGGGACATCCCTAGTCCTCGTCCCCATCCCTGGGGCTGAGGATCAGGGCTGGAGGGGCTCTCTGACTCACTTGAAAGGCTGGGCAGAGAGAAAAAGGGAGAAACTGTCTTTCTCCTTTTGCCAGGGCCTGGTGCCACAGATGCTGCTCAGTGTCCCCTGAGGAAGGACTCTTGAACTGACTGTCACTGTATTAGCTGGACTGGCAGGCTGGATCTCCAGAGTAACTGGTTTGGGGAAACCCCAAAGCAGTCCCAGAATAGATGAGAATCAAGCTTAACCTGCCACTCTGATATTCTCCAATATATTCTTAAGCTATCTCAGTTCCCTCCCAGGGTGTGTGGGCAGAGGAGACTTGCACAAGCTACCCCAAACAAGCCAAAGCAGCCCCCCGCTGCCCACTGTACTTCACTCTGACACTCTGCTTGCCTCAAGCACAGTGAGAAAAGAACTGAAACGCAGGAGTCAGGGTTCTTACTCTAGCTCCAGGCAAGTTCCTCTCAGCTCTGGGCCTTGGTTTCTCATTTGTGAAATGAAATCATTGAAGTTGAGGATCTCATGTTGATTCACCCGCTCCACTTTCATGGCTAGAATTGGAGGCCAGGGGATGGTGACCCAAGGGCCATCAGAAGCCTTGGGGCAGTACCTGGGGACCTGGCCCTAACCTGTTCTGATGAGGACACCTGGCTCCCTCCCCATGCCCTGCCTGTCTGTGTGTGCCAGGCTGCCCTGCCCCACCCCAGGGCTGGCTGCAAGTCAGGGCGACCTTGTACCTGGCTGACTGGCTGAGCCAGGCCCAGATGGGGGTGTGGAGGGGGAAAGGGTGGTGTGAGGAGCCACTCCCCTCCACCCTTGCATCATTAACTCTTCCATCCCTGGGCAGCTGGAGGACACAAGCTTTCTATTTAAAGGCTTTGGGATCAAAGAGATGGCAGTCGTCCCTCTCCCTTTTAATGGGGCTGGTTCTCACCTGCCTAGCTGGAACTCAAAACTCTTAGGTAGGGAGTGGGGAGGGGAGGAGGGACATACACACACACACAAACACACGCTGCCGCTGACCCTACCTGTGCTTAGTTCTCTTGGCCTAGAGACACTTGTAGAG
This sequence comes from Bubalus bubalis, assembly GCF_019923935.1. Taxonomy (NCBI): domain Eukaryota; kingdom Metazoa; phylum Chordata; class Mammalia; order Artiodactyla; family Bovidae; genus Bubalus; species Bubalus bubalis. Next base: position 22,611,792 of record NC_059159.1, on the reverse strand, counting down.
ACTACCTCTCTTCCCCGCCCGCCCCCCCACACACACAGATGTCAAGCTTGGCGTATTAAATGACCCGCTACCCACGCACACTGGCGAGAAGTGGGCGTGGCAATCGGAGGGCGCCCCCTCCTTCCCTCCAGCTGCCTCGGCAGCTGCCAACCCCACCCCCGCAGCGGCTGCCCAGAACCTTCACGTGTGTGTGTGTGTGTGTGTGTGTGTGTATGTATGGTGGGGCATGTGCAGAGCATGACTGGGCAGGTGGCTGAGGCTCCAGCCCAGCTAAAGAGAATTTGCCCTCGAGGCAAGAGAGGGGGAGTGGTGAGCGTCCAACCAGGTCCTGGAAGTGCCCTCCTGACATCAGTGGTGGTGACTGCTCTTACAGATACCCTGCTGGATGACATCGTCCTCACTCATTCGCTCTTCCTTCCCACGGAGAAATTTCTGCAGGAGCTGCACCAGTAATATCCTTTTGTGAAGCTTGCGAAAGGGAAGGTCAGGAGGGAGCCACTCCCTGCATCCCACATGCCATGGGATGTGAGGGGCTAAGCTCTTCCCAAGAAAACACACCTGGGTTTCAATCCCATTTCTTCACTCACCAACTGTGTGACCTCGGGAAGATCACCTGACCTCCTGGGGCCTCAGTTTCCCCTTCTGTAAAACGGGGCTAAACAGTACCTGCCCCTGGGGCTGTTGTGGAGACCATTCTAGCAGCAGAGGTAGGAGTGCTTGGAGACTGCAGAGCCCTGTATGGATGTAAGGTGTTATTATTCTATTAAGAGCGCCTGTCTCCCCACTGAATTATTGCTCTAAACATCTGGTTGCCCAGCGAGTTATTACAGGGTCTGATGTAAACATCAGGTCATGGCTGTGCTTTCATAGGGTCACTAGAGACAAGTCACTGACTGGGCTATTCATAGGGCCTCTCACTGAGTTATTCTAGGACCTAATTGTAAATGGCAGGCCAATGAGTAGAATATCATAGGTTCTCTTTGAAACACCAGGGCTTACACGGAGAGATGGTCAGGTTTGTGGTTAGCACCATTGGCCTTTATCAGCCTGCTGTGAGCTCTGGGCTGTGGGCTGATCAGGGGTTGGGTGGGTCCAGGCAGAGTAGCTTCTAGTGAATTTCTTCAAGTGAAAGTCAAACAGGCAAGAGCTGCATGTGGTCAAGTGGGTGCCATCCCTACCTATTCTGGCAAAAACCTGGGCTGGGGCATGAGGGGTCCTGGTTCCAGGGAACTTCAGAGCCCCTTTCTCTCTGGCCCCAAACCTAGAGAATTTTTAGGGGTGGCCTTGGCTCCCATTGCAAAGCCTTGCCTTCCATACCCCTTCTCAGTGTCCTCAAGTCTGCCTGCCAGGGCTTTTTCTTAACTTAGGGGTCAGCTTTGTTTGGGCAGGAGGCATGGAAGGCCCCGAGGGGCTGGGCCGGAAGCAGGCCTGTCTAGCCATGCTCCTTCATTTCTTGGACACCTACCAGGGGCTGCTGCAGGAGGAAGAGGGGGCTGGCCGCATCATCAAGGTGGGCCTGGGATGAGAAGGTGGGTGACCAGGCTGTTTGCTCTGGAAGGGGCCCTTTTGAAGGAACCATACTTCTCAAGCTGGGTGCCTGGAAGAAAAGAGGCCAGCAAGTCCTAGCTTATAGGATTCTTCTGTGCTTGAAGGCATGGAGGCCCTGCCCTGCCTTTGCAGAGAGTGATGCTGGGATGAGACCCTTGCCCTCACCTTCTTTCTCCTTGTCTCTGCAGGACCTGTACCTGCTGATTATGAAGGATGAGTCCCTTTACCAGGACCTCCGAGAGGACACACTGAGGCTGCACCAGCTTGTGGAAACAGTGGAGCTAAAGTGAGGGGAATGGGCTTGGAGAGGGGCCAGGAACAAAGTCCTCCTTGTTCCTCAATTAGAGGGCTGGGTGCCTCTGGCCTTTGGACTCCAAGATGTCTTGATTTCAGTCCCTTTCTCTCACTGGAGAGGAGCACAAAGCATCATCTCCAGACATTTTGGGGGTCCATTCTCCCATCCACTTATTTGTCAGTCCAGTGGTGTACTGATAAATATTGAACAGCCAGCACTTCAGGAAAAAGAGCCCTGACTTGTAGCTTTTGCTGATTCCCATGGTGTAAATTCGGAGAAGGCAATGGCACCCCACTCCAGTACTTTTGCCTGGAAAATCCCACGGACGGAAGAGCCTGGTAGGCTGCAGTCCATGGGGTAGTCCATGGGGTCGCTACAGTCGGACACAACTGAGTGACTTCACTTTCACTTTCATGCATTGGAGAAGGAAATGGCAACCCACTCCAGTGTTCTTGCCTGAAGAATCCCAGGGATGGGGAAGCCTGGTGGGCTGCCGTCTATGGGGTCGCACAGAGTCGGACACGACTGAAGCGACTTAGCAGCAGTAGCAGCAGCATGGTGTAAATTCTTTCACCATGGTTTATTTCAAGCTCCCAATGTGACGTCATTGAATGTGAAGTTGGGAGGAGATGTGCGGTAGCAGGTCATTATGTAGTATCTTCACCATACAAATCCAACAGACGCAAATAACCTGAAGAGCACAGAGAATAACACGGTGAAACAATTAGGAAATGACTTTTTTGTATTATAATAATTTGGCTATAAGTTTATAAAACATATATATGTTTATATACAATTATCTATTATAATTAAATTTTTAATGGCTGTGTTTAAAACCAGTTGGCAAAATTTTCCAAAATTTAACAGTCTGCCTTCACAAGCCATTGTGAGCTGACTTCAAGACACCACTGTGTCCATCTGTCCATCTTTTCAGCCCTTTCAGTTTCTCCATTCCACTGTCATAACCCTCATTTAGGCTTCAGTATCTCTCACTTGGATTATGGCTGCAGCCTCTGATCCAGGGCTTTAGCTTATGGTTTTGTGTCTTTCTTATGCTGATGCCAGAGAGACCTTTCAAACTTGACAACCTTGTGCTTCTGTTCCCAAAATATCCATGCCCCTCCCCCAACAGCATCCTGGCCCCTCTCTGTCTGCCTTCTGCTGATCCTTCCCTCCACATCTCCCACATCCCCCCTTACGCATGACACTCCCTATACACCCACCAATTCCATGAACACCTGTGTGTTCTCAACTTCCTGCTATCACTTATATGGTCCACCCCAGAGTGCCCTCCTCCCACCCCCTTCTCTTCCTGTTGCCCTTCAAGGTCCAGGTCAAATGCCATCTTCTCAGTGAAAGCATCTTTTGGTGGTAGCTGTCCCCCCCTCCCTCCCTGTACCAACAAAACTCTTCTTGTGCCTTTATTATATCATCTAACACCTGTCTGGTGTGAGAAGTAGCTGTACGCAAGTCTGTCTCCCTCCCAGACTGTGGAGTTTTTGTCAGTAAAATTCAGCAAACAGCTGATGATCTACACCTGCCATGTACCAGGCAGGGTGCTAGGCCTGGAGGTTGAAAATAAAATTCAGTCAGCTCTCAATCTTGTAGAAGAGATAAGACACGAAGGTAAACACATATTAGCCCAATGTCCTACAGCCACTGAGACAAAAAGGTGACCTCTGCTGGTGGGTGGGGTGGATAGAGAAGAATTCAGGGAGGAGGTGGCATTTGATTCGGTCATTCGGACAGCCATCCCAATGCTGGCCATGGTCCTGTCTTCTGACCTCCTTCACCACTCTCTGAACCTGATGCTGGGGCATCCTTGACCCGGTTCTGATATCCCTGCTTGATGCCACCTGCCTGGCATGCAAGATGCCTGGCCGGGCTCTCTGATGCCCAGCGGTGTCCACACCAGGATCCCGGAGGAGAGCCAGCCACCCAGCAAGCAGGTGAAGCCACTCTTCCGCCACTTCCGTCGGATAGACTCCTGTCTGCAGACCCGCGTGGCTTTCCGGGGTTCCGATGAGAGTGAGTGTTCTGGGGGCTTGAGGGGTCTCCGGATCACCGGCGACCTCTATGGGGTTTCCTTCTGTCTCAGAACCAGTTTTTGCAACATCTTTTTCAGAGGCCAGCCCATTTAAGATTGCAGTGGGGTGGGGAACAGAGGTGCTCAGGAGGGGGCTGTGCTGATGCTGCCATTCTGCCCACTGGTGAAAAGCCACCTTCCGGTCTCTGTCTAGTCTTCTGCCGGGTCTACATGCCTGATCACTCTTACGTGACCATACGCAGCCGCCTCTCAGCATCTGTGCAGGACATCCTGGGCTCTGTGACGGAGAAGTTGCAGTACTCAGAGGAGCCTGCGGGGCGTGAGGATTCCCTCATCCTGGTTGCTGTGGCCTCCTCAGGAGGTGAGGGTCGGAAGGAGCTGGGCTGGTCTGGGGGCGGCGGGGCGGTGGGGGAGTGGTGGGACAAGGAGAGAAACTCACAAGCCCAATGCCCCGGGGCAGAAGTAACAGCTGAATTCTAGGCCCTGGCTGCTACTCTAAGTGTGGTCCTGGGACCAGCCACAGGAGCATCACCTGGGAGCTTGCTAAAAAGTGTCTCAGCCCCCACCCCAGACCTGCAGAGTCAGAATGTGTGTTTTAATAAGATCCCCAGGTGATATCTGTGCACATTAAAGTTGGGGGCACACTGGTCCAGGACACTTGGATGCTGCTCTGGGTGCTTGCCTCTTACTCACCTAGGGATCTGGTCCTCTAACCTCCTCAAGCATCTACGGATGCTACATTTTTGAGACCAAAGACACAGGATGGGCCTCCAATCCCAGTGCTGCTGCTGCTAAGGTCGCTTCAGTCATGTCCAACTCTGTGCGACCCCATGAACGGCAGCCCACCAGGCCCTGCCGTCCCTGGGATTCTCCAGGCAAGAACACTGGAGTGGGTTGCCATTTCCTTCTCCAATGCATGAAAGTGAAAAGGGAAAGTGAAGTCGCTCAGTCGTATCCAACTCCCAGCGACCCCATGGACTGCAGCCCACCAGGCTCCTCCGTCCATGGGATTTTCCAGGCAAGAGTACTGGAGTGGGGTGCCATTGCCTTCTCCGCCAATCCCAGTAGGAAGGCAAAAATCCCTGCAGTGTAGTTATAGCCTTATTTTTCCTCTAAGACAGAAAAAAAAAAATCCTGTTTTCTCAGTGTCACTGGGATGATAAAATAAGAGAAGAGCTAAAAAGAATGTTGGGAGTCAAAAGGAGGTTGTAAATGCAAGACAACCCATTTTTTGAAAACTGTCGTTTAAATACAGCATAGGCCAGTGATGACAAGTCCCGTTAGTCTAGAGTACATCTGTGCAGGGTTGGGAGCGTCGGGATGGGGCAGTGGCTGGGGGATGCGAGGGTGCAGGGGTCGATACTAAGGCAAAGCAGCTCATTCTCCTGCAGAGAAGGTCCTTCTCCAGCCGACTGAAGACTGTGTCTTCACCACACTGGGCATCAACAGCCACCTGTTTGCTTGCACCCGAGACAGCTTTGAGGCCCTGGTAAGAACTCCCTCATAAGCCTTGGCTGGTAGTGGAGGCTGAGAGGGGCTGGGGCAGAAATTCACAAGCCTAGCCCCTGTGCCGCTGCCTGCCCCACCAGGTGCCCCTTCCTGAGGAAATCCAGGTGTCCCCTGGAGACACGGAGATCCATCGCGGGGAGCCTGAGGACGTGGCCAACCACCTTACCGCCTTCCACTGGGAGCTGTTCCGCTGTGTGCACGAGGTGGGGACTGAGGCTGCAGCTGGGTTGGGGGCCTGCAGAGAGGCAGCGCTCTGGGCTGAAAGTTCTGGTTAGGACGCTCCGCGCCCTTGCAGCATGCCCTGGGGCAATATGCCGCCAGAACCTCTCTAAGCCTTTGTCCCCGTATCTGGGGAGAAAAGAAGAAAAAGAGGACCATCCCCCGCCCCCCATCAGGGTAGTTCAGGATCCAAGTGGCGCTTATACAGAACCTGACCCACAGTTAGTATTTGTAAAATATTCACTATTAAAGAAAAGGCAGCGACAGTAATGTCGATCAGATGGTTCAAGCGCCTGGCAGCGTGTGAGCTTTCGGTAGATGGTAGAGTATTATTAATGTTGGTTGTTTCCCCTCCCCCTCGTTGCATCCTGTCCTGTCCCCGCTTTTTCTATTTTCCACCCCTCCCGCCCCCGCCCTCCTGCCTGTCCTGGCTCCCCGCCTCCCACTGTCATCTCCCCGCCCCCCGCCCCCATCCCACGCCCTGGCGGCCCCTCCGCCGCTGCGGCTTCAGCTGGAGTTCGTGGACTACGTGTTCCACGGGGAGCGCGGCCGCCGGGAGACGGCCAACCTCGAGCTGCTGCTGCAGCGCTGCAGCGAGGTTACCCACTGGGTGGCCACCGAGGTGCTGCTCTGCGAGGCCCCGGGCAAGCGCGCGCAGCTGCTCAAGAAATTCATCAAGATCGCGGCCATGTGAGTGCGGCCGGCAGCGGAGGGGGAAGCCCTGGCCTCCCGCCCGCCGCTCACTGACCCCGCCTCCCCGCCCGCTCACCCCGCCTCCCGCCCCCGCTCACCCCGCCTCCCGCCGGCTGATCCCGGCCTCTCGCCCCCGCAGCTGCAAGCAGAACCAGGATCTGCTGTCCTTCTACGCCGTGGTCATGGGGCTGGACAACGCCGCCGTCAGCCGCCTGAGGCTCACCTGGGAGGTGAGGTGACCGCCTCCTCGCCTCCCACCTGGGCCGGCCCACCTCGGGGATCTTGGCCTCCACACACAGTCTTGACATTCCTGGGCTCACCCCAGAGATCTTTCCCGGGACGGCTGCTCGCCTCTGGGGAGCTTTTGTGAGGATTGGAAGGAGGTGCCCTCTTCTGGCGAACACAGCTAAGGGGCACCGGGCAGGGCTGAAGGGCCGGGTACCTGTGCAAATCAGTGAAGGCGAATCCGCGCCTGACCGCGGGGTGGTGGGTGGGGGGCAGGCAGCCCGGCCCAGGTCTCAGAATGGGCTCTGGGATTTCAGCCCGCACCCAGGGAAGCTTTGTGCGTGGCTCAGGCATCAGCAGTGGCCTCCATTTCGCCAGAAGAGATCATTCCTCTGGGCTGCTGCCAGCGCCCCAGACCTAGCCCAAGGCTGGGTCTACTTTCCCACCCCGTAGGCTTCCCAGCCTCTTGCCGGCACTCCGGCCCTTTCCCACTCGAACACCTGGGGATTAGTTAGGGGGGCCCATGAAACCCAAGGAGCTCCAGAATCTGACATCTCCTTCCTTCAACCTGCAGAAGCTGCCAGGGAAATTCAAGAACTTGTTCCGCAAATTTGAGAACCTGACGGTGAGTGGCTTTGGCTCTTTTATCTGCCACTGGACTGGCTCCCCAGAGACTCAGTGCCCGCAAACCTTTCACCTCCAGCTTCCCTTTCAAGGTTTTCGGTGTCTGGGAGCCCCCTTTCCCACCCCTCTCCTCCAGCCCACCACGCTGGGAGGGAAGCTGGGAGGGTTGTGGCTTTGTTTTCCACAGAGAAGAGGATACAGCAGTGAAGTCCCCACTTAGACACCCAAGCACACCCCTGTCTGTTTGGAGATATTTGTAGGGAAGGGGCTGGGGGAGGGGGAGGGGGACAACTTTGGGGTACACTGGGCCTATTTGTCACTTTTTCCCTCTACTGTGGAACCCTAGGACCCCTGCAGGAACCACAAAAGCTACCGGGAAGTGATCTCCAAGATGAAACCCCCTGTGATTCCTTTCGTGCCTCTGATCCTCAAAGGTGAGAGTCGCTTCCAAGCTATGTTCCTCTCCACACGTTCCATGCCCCTTTCAGACCCTCAGTTCCCTCTCAGTTCAGCTCTGTGTGTGGCCACATAGAGAGAAGCCCCCAGGTTGAATGTGGTTTAGGGGAAGGGAAGGGCCCTTTGGACCTCCTCTCCCTTTTTTTTTAACTTTTATTTGCATTTGTGTGTGTGTGATCTATTCTCCAGCCATACGTTTTTATTTCTTCAGTTTCTTCTGGGATGTCTTTTTCTTCTGTGCAGCCTCCTCTCTGGTTCTGGGGTCAAGTTCTTTTTCAATAAGGATCATCTCCATGTGGCAGGGAGGGCTCACATATGGGTTGATCTGACCATGAGCTCTGTAAGACCCGCCAGCATCTTGGGGGCTTTGTTCATTGGGGTGTGCTCAGTGACCAGGGAATCTACCTCTCCGCCCTCAAGTTTAGCATTACTCTCTGCATTTTTGAGCATGTGCAGTAAAAATTCAGCACTCTTTGCACCACCAACCCTGAGTCCAGCCCCACTGTTTGGTTACCAGTTCCACCACTGTAACGACTGGATGGCACGCGTTGCTTCTGTAAAGGGACATCCTTCAGATACTTGGTGACTTTTGGGATATGCAGTCCCCTTAGGGGCCTGGGCAGTTTCACGAGTGTTCTTAAAGTGAACACAAAGATTTGAACCTCTTGATTTGCATGATTTTCTGGGGTCAAGTGAACAGCGAACCGTTTTTACAAGTCTCCTCGGGTTGCTTCCAGGAAAAGTGGATCTCCCCCTCTTACTCCTTTGCTTCTCCCCCCATCCCTAGACCTGACTTTCCTGCACGAGGGAAGTAAGACCCTGGTAGATGGCTTGGTGAACATTGAGAAGCTGGTGAGTGACACTGCCAACCCTAGTCCCATGAGTGGGGCGCCTGGTACCCTCCTTTGCTCTTGGCACACACACCCCTGAAGACAGCACCTTTCCTCATGGTGCCCAGCTTGCCTGGCAGACTCTTGACTGTCTCTCTGGTGGTGTCACTGTGGCAACCTGCCCATGGGTGGCAAAACTGACAGGCAGCTTGGGGCGGGGGCAGCTCTGCCTCTCCCTAACCTGGGCCTCTGTCACACCCCTTCTTTGGTCCAGTGGAGGAGAGGGAGCCTTGGGAGGGGAGCACCTTTCTGGGCCCTTTTCGGGACTCAGTTCTTGTCATCTCCCAGCATTCAGTGGCTGAAAAAGTGAGGACAGTCCGCAAATACCGGAGCCGGCCCCTTTGTGAGTAGTCGGGGTTTTGAGGGCGTTACAGGTGGAGGTTTGACAGAGCAGGAGGGTTTCTGGGAGACTCCCACACTCCAGTGTTATTTCCTTAAACGTCTCGTTTCTCCATTCTCTCCCGGCCTTCCTGGGGGCCCTCCTGCCCACCAACCACCCCAGTCCACACCCTTCCTTCTCTCGGGCTGGTTGTGTGCAGGGGAAAAAGGGCACCCTGACTGCCTGCCTCCCTGTCCTCGCATCCCCAGGCCTTGATATGGAGGCCTCCCCACATCACCTGCAGACCAAGGCCTACGTGCGCCAGTTCCAGGTCATTGACAACCAGAACCTCCTCTTCGAGCTCTCCTACAAGCTGGAGGCCAACAGTCAGTGAGAACTGAGGTTCTGGACGGCCCCTCACCAGGGTCCTTGGGCACCTGGCACTCAAGCACTTTGCACGACTCCCTGCCCACATCTGACAGCTTTCTTCTGGAGCTGCTTCCTGCCCCACGGGAAGGAGTTGGGTGGACTGAGCCCTGGACTCATAAGCCTGTTCTTCCTGCTGAAGTCCTTTCCCCCATGCTCCTTCAAGCCCAAGCCACCCTCTGCTGGTTCCTGCCCTCCCAGGGGAAGCAGTGGGCAGAGAGCTCCTTCCCCGGCCCCTCCCATCCAGGTCTGTTCCGGAGATGGAGTTTCCCATCTCCTCTACCCAAGCAGGCAGGAAGGCTTTGCCCACCCCCCACCCCATCTCATCTCACAGAGCAGAGCTGTGGGAAGGGTTGGCAGCCTTCCTCTCCACCACCTGCCTGGCTTCTGCCTGGCTTCTCCCTGACTTCTTCCTGGTGAGGGCTGGGACCCTTAGAGGCACCCCCAGATATTATATTGCCCTTGTGTCTGTGTGCGTGCATGCATGTGTGTGTGTGTGTGTGTGTTTGCACATGCGCGTGTGGCCCCTTTGAAGGAGTAGCACTGCATCTGGCATTTGAGGGAAGGTGCTGTGTGTCCTGGGGAGGGGGTCCTTCTGTTTGGTGCTACCCTTGTCTGCTCCTGGGATAGTACGGGGTGCTTTCCCCACCCCCACCACTCCCTGCCCAGCTCCTCCGCTGCCCTGCACACCCCAGGCTTGTGGCTGAAGCCGCTCCAGAGGGCAGGGAGCAGCAGCAGACAGGAGGGTTACCATCAGCCTTTACAGATCTCCCACTCAGGCCTCCTAAAGTTCCCTGGGTGGGCTCTGATGAGAGGGTAAAAGATGCTCAGGGAAACACAGGCCTAAGCTGCCTACAGGACCCTCCCTCCACATTGCAGTGGGGTGAGACATGGTAGCAGGAGTCAGGGTTGATTTCTGCCCATCCTCCTGATTTTAGGGTGTCTCACTGCTAAGAAGGGTGTTATCATCTCCCTTTGGCCCTTCTGCAAGGATGCCAGCACATGGTCTCATCCTCCTCCCTGTCTTGACTACCCCCTTGGTCCTTCCCATCGGAGCTGGATGGGGTGGACCCCTGTACTTGGGTCAGGCAGCCGCTCCCCCCTCCCCGACATGGGGCAGGGAACGGCAGAGACTGGAAAAGCGAAACTGGGCCCTGGCGATGCCTCTGTTACCTCTCAGTCTCCCCTCCCTCTCCCATCAGGGGCCTCCAGGGCTGAGGGTGCAAGACTCCCGGCAGCTACAGGGTGAGGTTTCCTGGCACAGCCTCACCCTCCTTTCTGGCACCACCTCTTTCCCTTCTGAAGAGGCAGCAGCAACCCCAGCCAAAGAAGCTGCTGCTCCTGTTCTGAGAGTGTATATATTTTTTACCAAAAGCTCGGGAATTGTAAATTTATTTTTTAAAAACACAAGGAGGGAAAGAGCCTTGTATCATATGTAAACAGTGTATCATAGGTTACGTTGTACAGTCCCTTTTATACTGCGGTCTGTCTTGTTCCTGCCGCAAAAATATGTCTATAGACTCCCCACCCCACCACATCCACAGGCGCTGTGTCCCACCCCCTCCACCCCTAGAGACAGTGACCTCTGTCTGTCCACTCTTCCCTGCTACTGCTGATGTGCGCTTCTGTCCCTGCAGCCACCCTTCCTCCCAACACCTCTCAGCAGCCTTGTCACTCCAGCGCTCACAGTCCTCACCAAACCCCCTGGTCCAGTCTCGGCTGCTGCCCACCTCTGGCCTTGACCCCTGCCCTGCTGCCTCCCACGGGCCTCCCAGACCCCTTCCCATGCCCCACAGCTCTACCAGAGTGAAGCGTGTGTGCTGTACAGGCTCGGTTGTCATTGCAGAAACCTGCTGGAGTCAAAGCCGATAAAAGTCTATGAATCCACCCTCCTGCGGTTCTCCATTCTGTTTCTTTGAGGCTGGGGAAGGGCCAAAAGGGGAGAGAGGGAATCCATCTATCAGGACTCTGGGCTGGGCTGTCCTGGAGTGACTTTGAAAAACGTGGGTGAGAGGGAAAGATGCTAGCCTCGGGAGCCACGCCGCCTAGTGCCTGGGACTTGCAAGAATGAATGTTTTAGCTCTTTCGTGTTCCAGGCGTGCCATGGATATGCGATCTTGGTTAATTCTAACACTGTGAGGTGGAGGATGGAAGCTGACAGTCCCAGCAAAGTGTCTAAGTTACAGGGTGAGTGAGGTGGCAGAACAGGGCCCCTAATCCAAATCTGTCCATTGCAGACAGCGTGCACATTCTCTGCTGCTACCCAGATGCATGCACTCTGCACGCAACCAGTATCTACCAGTTATACTAAGATGTGGGGCAACTAGAGCTTAGGGTTTGGCTCTAATGGGAGCCTGACCTCCCGGAAACATTGCGTACTCAGTCACATGTGAGCCGTTGACCTTCCCTCCTGCATCAGTTTTTCCCTCAGTCTCCTGTATCTCAGAAAATAGTCTTCCCATCCACCCAAGTTTTTGAGGCAAGAATCTAGGGCTCCACTCTTGATGATGCCCCTTTCTCTTATCCCTCACTCCTCATCTGCCTGGTCCAGCAGCTTCAATTGCAAAACACATCCTGGGACTTCCCTCGTGGTCCAGTGGTTAAGACTCTGCACTTCCAATGCAGGGGACATAGGTTTAGTGTCTGGTCAGGCAACTGAGATCCCACATGCTTGCCAAAAACAAAAAACAGCAAAACAACCAAAACCAAATCCTGATCGGTCCACTTTTCCATTACCACCAGTCCAAACCACTTTCATGTCCTCCCTGGATGCTTGCGCTAGCCTCCTACCTGGGCTCTCAGCTGCTTCTCTCCAACCCGCTTCTAACCCCACCAGTTAGTTCCCCATACTGCAACCAGGGTGCTTTTTTACAAACCTAAATCAGATAATGTATGGCTAAACTTAAAGAAGGGCTTCCCAGGTTGCACTAGTGGTAAAGAAACTGCCTGTGAATGCAGGAGACAAATGAGATGTGGGTCCGATCCCTGGGTCAGGAAGATGCCCTGGAGGAGGGCATGGCAACCCACTCCAGTACTCTTGCCTGGAGAATCCCGTGAACAGAGGAGCCTGGCGGGCTACAGTCCATAGGGTCATCACTGAGTCCACAACTGAAGCAACTTAGCACACACACATAGAAGCTTAAAGAAAGTGGCGATACCAAGTATCAGCGAGGATACAGAGAAACCAGGACTTTTATAAATTGTTGGTGGGAGTGTGAGTTGGTACACTCAGTTTGGAAAATTGTCTGGTCATATCTACTAAGACTAAATGTACTCTGTACCTGTCACCTAGCATTTCCACTCCTGCTGCTGCTAAGTCGCTTCAGTCATGTCTGACTCTGTGCGACCCCATAGACGGCAGCCCACGAGGCTCCCCCGCCCCTGGGATTCTCCAGGCAAGAACACTGGAGTGGGTTGCCATTTCCTTCTCTAATGCATGAAAGTGAAAAGTGGAAGTGAAGTCGCTCAGTCGTGTCCGACTCTTCGTGACCCCATGGACTACAGCCCACCAGGCTCCTCCGTCCATGGGATTTTCCAGGCAAGAGTACTGGAGTGGGGTGCCATTTCCACTCCTAGGTGTATATATACCCAAGAGAATTTAGTGCCTGTGTCCACCAAAGAATATATACAATAATGATCATATCATTTTGTTCATGATAAAGAAATTGGAAAAAATCCAAGCTTCCTTCAACAGGTAAATGAACAAATTGATTGTATATTCTTATAATGGAATATTACATAGCAAAAGAAAGGAACAAATGACTACTCCCCTCATGGGCTTCCCTTGTGGCTCAGCTGATAAAGAATCCACCCACAATGCGGGAGACCTGGGTTTGATCCCTAGGTTGGGAAGATCCCCTGGAGAAGGGAACGGCTACCTACTCCAGTATTCTGGCCTGGAGAACTCCATGGACTCTATAGTCCATGGGGTTGCAAAGAGTTGGACACAACTGAGCGACTCTCACTCACCTGTGTAAATGAATCTCATAGATATAACATTGAGTGAACAAAGCCAGATGTATGGACTACACACATACAATTCTGTTTAGAGAAGTTATAAAACAGGCAAAATTATGGAGAGAGAAGTGAACACAGTGGTTGCTCGTGGGATGGGAGAGAGTACTGAAGTGGTGTGAAGAAACCCTCTGTGGTGATAATAATGTTCTACATCTTTTTTTTTTAATTGAAGTACAGTTCATTTACAATGTTGTGTTTTAGGTGCAAAACAATGATTCAGTCTTATATATATATACATGTATATAACACACATATACACATGCATATTTTCTTTTTCAGCTTATCTTCCTTTATAGGTTATTAAAGATATTGAATATAGGGGCCTTCCCTGGTGGTCCAGTGGTTAGGATTCCGCCCTTCCATTTCAGGAGGCATAAGTTCCATCCTGGACGACAGGAAACCAAGATCTCCCACGTGGCACGATGTGGCCCAAAAATTGAAATTAAAAAAAAAATAGAAAGCCATTGAATATAGTTCCTTGTGCTATACAGTATACACTTATTTATCTATTTTATATATAGTAGTGTGTGTCTGTTAATCCAAAACTCCTTCTTTTTTCTGCCCCCCTTCCCCATTGGTAACCATAAGAATGTTTTCTACGTCTGTGAGCCCATTTCTGTTCCATAAATAAGTTCATCTGTGCCATTTGTTTTAGATTCCACAGATAAGTGATATCATGTGATGTTTGTCTTTGGCTTACTTTACTATGATAATCTCAGGTCCATCCATGTTGCTACAGATAGCATTTTTTTTCATTCTTTTCTATGACTGAGTACTATTCCATTGTGTATATGATATGTACACCTCTTCTTTATCCACTCATCTGTTGGGCCTTTAGGTTGCTTTCATGTCTTGGCTTTTGTAAATAGTGCTGCCATAAACACAATATTCTATATCTTGACCTGAATGTGGCTACAGTGTGAGTATGTGTTCACTGAGATTTATATTAATACACTTTACTGTAATGTTATATTTCAATGAAAACAATCCTGATTGTAACACTCCTCTGTTTTTGATAACACAGATTAAAAACAAAAATCTCCCCTCTCTGACCTCACTTTCTCTCTCTTCTCTCCCTCACCCTCTCCAGCCACACTGACTGCCTTGCCATTCCTTTTTTTTTTTTTTAAAGGCTTAAAATGTATTTTAATAAGTTCATGTTGCATTATTCATTTCTCAGAAAAACTTCAAAGGTATTAGGGACAAAATCAAACATGGTACACCAATAAAAAATGCATAGCATAACTACCTAAGATAGGCAAAGCTAAGAGCTACCGTCTGACATTCAGCATACAGCAACCCTGTTCTCAAGATTGTACTAGGCCTATCAAGAAAGCTGTGAATGGCAACATGACAGACACAAAAGGGCCATTTCTGGGTTGTCCTTACCCAAGAAAAAGATGGAGGCAAGTTTAACACAAGATTTTTTAAAGATACACTAAATGAAAATCTCTAAGAGAAAATGTCTTCCTTGGGACATGAAAGGGTAATATATGGGACATAACAGAACCGTTTGTATGTTGTCTGTGACCTCTGTGGACATGTGCCTGAATTCCCACCTGGGAGTGATTGGAACAGTGGGGCCAAGGTCACTGGGGGATGTTTGGTTTTTGTGGTATATGTGGCAGGATCTCTGGGGTGAGATAGTGCACTAAGTCGTGTCCGACTCTTGCGACCACATGGACTGTAGCCTACCAGGCTCCTCTGTCTATGGGATTCTCCAGGCAAGAATACTGGAGTGGGTTGCCATTTCCTTCTCCATGCCTTGCCATTCCTAAAACACATTCTTGTCTCAGGGATTTTACCTTTGCTCTTTCCTGAGTCTTTCCTGAGTGCCCTGACCACCCCCTACTTTGTCTCCCCTAATTCTCCTGCATGTTCTTCAAGGCTTTCATTGCTACCTGACATCATCTATACTTCCTCATGTATTTGATTTTCCTGCCCCCGGAATGTTAGCTCCGGGAGTCTGTCATGTTCCTTTTCAGTACCAAGAGCAGTACTTGGCCCTGAGAAGACACTCGATACATATTTGCTGAATGAATAAATTAGGTTATTTGAAATAGGAGTCGAAAGAGGAGGACAAGACACAAGAGGATAAGTGCTCTAGGAAACAAGGCAAAGAGATTCACTTATGGTCTGTGGGTTCAGCGTGGTTACAATCAAACTTCTTAAAAGAGATGATCCAGGACTTGCAGGCACGGAGTTGGATGGCCTATCTGTGGATGCGGGAAGTCGGGGATGACGCCCTGGGGCTCTGTGGGCTGTGTAGGAGCGGGTGAACTTACTTAGTAATGCTGCACCTCCAGAGGTTGGCTTAGCAATGAACAAAAAGGTGGAAATAATTTGAAGCAGTCAGACCAATGTATTAATAGAGGCTCTCTGGATCTGGGATTTGGAGTGAAGAATTTAAGCAGTGCCTTTTGAATCCACTAGGTGTCGCCACCAAGATTACGTCTCACCGTGGCAGAGGCCTGGGACTGGTACAGTTGAGTCTATCACAAGGGACTATTCCCAGGCATGAGAAATTTGACTGGAATATCCCAAATCTTTCATTCTCTGCCTTTCTACTGGGTCTTTCCCATTACACATTTAAACCTTCTCAATTCTTGCCAACCACCCCCGCCCCGCCTTTTTTTAATTTGGCTGGGCCATGTGGCATGTGAGATCTTAGTTCCCCTACCAGGCACTCATTTCACATGCTAACAAAGTAATGCTCAAAATTCTCCAAGCCAGGCTTCAGCAGTATGTGAACCAAGAAATTCCAGATGTTCATGCCAGATTTATAAAAGGCAGAGGAACCAGAGATCAAATTGCCAACATCCACTGGATCATAGAAAAAGCAAGAGAATTCCAGAAAAACATCTCCTTCATTGACTACACTAAGGCCTTTGACTGTGTGGATCATAACAAACTGTGAGAAATTTTTAAAGATATGGGAATACCAGACCACCTGACCTGCCTCCTGAGAAATCTGTATGCAGGTCCAGAAGCAACAGTTAGAACCGGACATGGAACAACGGACTGGTTCAAAACTGGGAAAGGAGTGTGTCAAGGCTGTATATTGTCACCCTGCTTATTTAAGTTATATGCAGAGTACATCATGGGAAATTCCGGGCTGGTTGAAGCACAATCTGGAATCAAGATTGCCAAGAGAAATATCAATATCCTCAGATATGCAGATGACACCCCCTTATGGCAGAAAGTGAAGAGGAACTAAAGAGCCTCTTGATGAAAGTGAAAGGGGAGAGTGAAAAAGCTGACTTAAAATTCAACATTCAGGAAACTAAGATCATGGCATCCAGTTCCATCACTTCATGGCAAATAGAGGGGAAACAATGGAAACAGTGACAGACTTTATTTTCTTGGGTGCCAAGATCACTGCAAAGGGTGACTGCAGCCATGAAATTAAAAGACCCTGGCTCCTTGGAAGAAAAGCTATGCCAAACCTAGGTAGCATATTAAAAACAGAAATGTCACTTTGCCAGCAAAGGTCCACGTAGTCAAAACTATAGTTTTTCCAGTAGTCATGTATGGATGTGAGAGTTGGACCATAAAGAAAGCTGAGTGCCAAAGAACTGATGCTTTTGAACTGTGGTGTTGGAAAAGACTCTTGAGAGTCTTGTGCTGCAAGGAGAACAACCAGTCCATCCTAAAGAAAATCAGTCCTGAATATTCATCGGAAGGACTGATGCTGAAGCTGAAGCTCCAATACTTTGGCCACCTGACACAAAGAGCCAACTCATTAGAAGAGACCCTGATGCGAGGAAAGATTGAATGCAGGAGAAGGGGGCAACAGAGGACAAGATGGTTGGATGGCGTTGCCGATTCGATGGACATGAGTTTGAGCAAGCTCCAGGAGATGGTGGAGGACAGGGAAGCCTGGCGTGCTGGAGTCCATGGGGTTGCAAAGAGTCGGACACGACTGAGTGACTGAACAACAACAATAACCAGGGACTGAACCCCCGCCGCCTACATTGGAAGAGTGGAGTCTTAACTGCTGGACCACCAGGGAGGTCCTTCAACTCTCCATTTTTATAAACACTTTCCTTGAGCTGACATGTCCATTCTAGCTACTTTCCCCCTTCACTTCTTGTTTCTTGTTCTAGGCAAAACTTCCTGAAGAGATTGTCTCTACCTCCTCGTGTCCCATTTTTTTTTTTTTAAAGAAAAACTTATTTACTTATTTAATTCATTTGGCTACATTGGGTCTTATTTGTGGTACTTGAGATCTTTGTTGCATCATGGGGGATCTTTCATTGCGACAGGAAGTCTCTCTAGTTGTGGAGCGTGGGTTCATTTGTGGCGTGCAATTTTAGTTGCCTCGAAGCATGTCGTATCTTAGTTCCCTGACAAGAGATAGAACCTGAGTCCCCTGCATTGCAAGGAGGATTCTTTTTTTTTTAATAATTTTTATTTTATTTATTTTTATTTGTGGCTGTGATAGGTCTTCATTACTGTGCAGGCTTTTTCTCTAGTTGCAGTGTGAGGGCTTCTCATTTCAGTGGCTTCTCTTGTGGAGCATGGGCTTTAGAAGTTACAGCACGTGGGCTCAGTTCCCAGGCCCTAGAGCACAGGGTCTGGAGAAGGCAATGGCACCCCACTCCAGTACTCTCGCGTGGAAAATCCCATGGATGGAGGAGCCTGGTAGGCTGCAGACCATGGGGTCGTGAAGAGTTGGACACAACTGAGCGGCTTCACTTTCACTTTTCCCTTTCATGCATTGGAGAAGGAAATGGCAACCCACTCCAGTGTTCTTGCCTGGAGAATCCCAGGGACGGGGGAGCCTGGTGGGCCGCCGTCTATAGGGTCGCGCAGAGTCGGACACGACTGAAGCGACTTAGCCGCAGAGCACAGGGTCAACAGTTGTGGCGCATGGGCTTAGTTGCTCTGAGGCATGTGGGATCTTCCCGGACCAGGGACTGAACCCATGTCTCCTGCATTAGCAGCTGGATTCTTTACCACTGAGCCACCAGGGAAGCATGCAAGGAGGATTCTTAACCAATGAACCACCAGGGAAGTCCCCCCATTCATTCCTATTTTATTTTGTCTTGTTTCTTCAACTTTTCATCAAGAAAGATTTCAGACATAGAAAAGTTGAATGATTAGTACAATGAATACTTAGAACTTTCTAGACTCTATAATTAACATTTTGTTAAATTTGCTTTTGTTCTCTCTCTATGCACACGTGCACACACACACACTTTTTCTTTTGCCAAGCTACTTGAAAGTAAGTTGCAAATGTTAATATCACTTCATTCTTAAAAGCCTTAGTAAGAATCTTCTAAGAATAAGGACATTGCCTTACATGTCCACCACACCATTATCTCACCTAAGAAAATCAACAGTAGTTCCATGATATCAGCTAATATTCAGTCTATATTTTTTCCCAGGTTGTGTCAAAAATATCTTTAAGGGACTTCCGTGGTGGTCCAGTGGTTGAGTCCACCTGCCAATGCAGGGGACATGAGTTTGATCCCTGGTCTGGGAAGATTCCACTTGCTGCAAGGCAACTAAGCCTGCAAGCTGCAAATACTGAGTTCTTGTGCCGAAACTGCTGAGCCTGTGGGCCTAGAGTCTGTGCTCCCCAACAAGAGACGCTACTGAAATGAGAAGCCCGTGCACAGCAATGAAGAGTAGCCCCGCTCACCACAACTAGTGAAAACCTGCAGGCAGCAACGAAGACCCGGCACAGCCAAACATAAATAAATAAATACATAAAAATTTATAAAAATAAATCTTTAAAAAAGTTTAGGGGAAAAAATCCTGATGTAATCAAGGTCCATGCATTGCATCTGGCTGTTAGGTCTCATTAGCCTCTTAATCTAGAATAGCTTCTTTTTTAGATGACATTGACTTTTCAGTCTAGACAGATATCTTGTAAATGCATGAATTGTCTGATTGTTTCCCCAAGGCTCTTGTTTACTTTTACCTTCATCCCCTCCGTAGAGTCTAAGCTACTGGTTCTGTCTAGAGAGGAGTGTCCAATACAAATATAATGTGAGCCATGTTGGTAATTAAAATTTTTCTAGTACTCACATTAAAGAAGTAAGAAGAAACAGATAAGTTAATTGTAATATTTTATTTAACTCACTGCATCCAAAATAATGTCATTTCAGCTTGTAATCAATATAAACATATTAATGAGACATTTTACTTTCCTTTTTTTGTATTAAGTCTTTGAAACTTGGTGTGCAGGTTTACTTGCAGCATATGTGGATTCAGACTAATCACTTTAAAATTTATTTTTAAGTGAAGTATAGTTGATTTACAATGTTGTGTCAATTTCTGCTGTACACCAAAGTGACTCAGTTATACGTATATATATACATTTTAAAAATATTCTTTTCCATTATGGTTTATCCCAGAAGAGTGAATATAGTTCCCTGTGCTATATAGTAGGACTTTATTGCTTATCCATTCTCAATACAATAGTCTACTAACCCCAAACTCCCAGTCCATCCCTCCCTGACCCTAACCTCCCCTGGCAACCACAAGCCTGTTTTCTACGTCTGTGCAGACTAAATCACAATTTAATTGATCAACAGCTACCAGTGACTATTGGTTCCTAGATTGGACCGTATAGTTCTAGTGGTTTTCTGGAGCTTAAATATTCTAGGGAAGAATACTTTATAGGTGATGTTGTTAATAGCATTACACCAGGAGGCAAATAGTGTCCATCTGGCCCCTGTTAGTGGTGGCTGAGGTTGACTCTGTGGTTAAAGAGGCGCTACCAGATTTCTCCATTAAAAAGATACCCTTCCCCGCCCTGCCCCCGCTTTGCAGTTAGTATGCAGTGATTTTTGCATCTGGCAAATATCCTGTGTATCCCAACCATTCACTCTTGTTCAAAAGTTATTTTTAAATGTATTGTGTAACATTTCAATCATACAAAAAGTTTAAAGACAAATATAATGAACACCGGTCTCCACTCAGTTTAAGAAATGAAATCTTACCCTACACCTGAGATCCCTGGTACCCTACCCCAGTCACATCCTTTTCCTTTCTCCCCAGAGGCCACTACTTTTCTGAGCATGGTATCATTTTCATGCATTTCTGTAAACTTTCATTACATATGTATACATCTCAAAACAGCATAGTGTTTTGCATTTAGGAGGAAGTAGCAGTTTTATTGAGATGTAATTCACAGCCACTATTTAAAATATGTAGTTGTGCAACCATCACCACAATCAATTTTAGAACATTTTATTTTATAAGTTTTTTAAATTTCATTTTGTATGGGAGTATAGTTAAAACATTTTCATCACCCCCAAAAGAAAGTCTTTATATAAGAATGTTCATAGCAGCATTATTAGCAATAGTCAAAAAGTAGAAGCAACACAATTCCATCAGCAGATGAACGGGTAAACTAAAATGTGGTATATTCATAAAATGAAATGTTACTTGGCCATAAAAAAGGAATGACATGCTAACACATGCTGCAACATGGGTACCTTGAAAATGTGCTAAGTGAAAGAAGCCAGACACAAAAGGTCACATTCTGTGTGGTTCCATTGATATGAAATTTCCAGCATAGGCAGTTTCATAGAGACAGAGAGTGGATGAGTGGTTGCCAGGGGCTGGGAAGAGGGTGGAAGTGGGAGAGACTGCTAACGTGTAGAGTTCCTTTTGGGGTGATGAAAATGTTCTGCAATTAGATGTTAGTGATGGGTGTACAACATTGTGATTACACTAAGCCCCACTCAAATGTACACTTTGAATAGGTGACAATGGCTTCATGTTGTGGGAACCTTATTTGCTTGATTTGTAGACACATCACCCAAACTCTGTTTCCATCTTCATATGGTATTCTCCCTGTGAGTGTCTCTGAACACTCTTTTCTTATAAGGACACCCGTCATTAGTTTTAGGGCCCACCCTAATCCAGGATGACTTAAATTAAAAAAATTTTTTTTAAGTATTTATTTTGACTTCATCTTAGTTGTGGCACATGGGCTTAGTTGCAGTGTGTCAGATCTTAGTTCCCCAACCAGGAATTGAACCTGGCTCCCTGCACTGGGAGCTTGGAGTCTTATCCACTGGACCACTAAGGATGTCCCTGGGATGACTTCATCTTAATCTAGCATGGCCTCAACTAATTCCATCTTCAAAGACTTTATTTCCAAAAAAGGTCAAATTCTGGGTAGTCGTGGATTGTGGCGGAATGCTAGTCATCAGCCAACTGCCAGGCCCTTTGCCCATTTTTTTTTTAAGATTTTTGTTTTGATGAGGACAATTTTTAAAGTCTTTATTGAATTTGTTACAATATTGCTTCTGCTTTATGTTTTGATTTTTTGGCTTCCAATCATGTGGGATCTTAGCTCTCTGACCAGGGATAGAACTTGCACCCCCTGCATTGGAAGGTGAAGTATTAACCACTGGATCACCAGGGAAGTCCCTCCTTTGCCCATTTAAAAGTTGGGTTATTTGTCCTTTTATTAGTGAGTTTAAGAGTTTTTATATTGACATATTTTCAAACTTGATTTAAATACTGTCCTACCAGATACAATGTTCAGCAACTTTCTCCCCTCAGTGTTAAGCTTGTGAGATTCTCAGGTCAATGTGTGTGTAAATTCTAGTTTGGTTTTGTGCTCTATGTATCCTGGGCTTCCCTGGTGGCACAGTGGTAAAGAAGCTTCCTGCCAGTGCAGGAAACACAAGAGATGTGGGTTTGATCCCTGGGTGGGGAAGATCCCCTGGAGTATGAGATGGCAATCCACTCCAGTATTCTCACCTGGAAAATTCCACGGGCAGAGGAGCCTGGTGGACTATATAGTCCATGGGGCTAGATACGACTCAGTGACTAAGCAACAATGTCCTTTTCTTCTTCAAAATGTGTCATTCTTCTACCCAGTACATCTGACTTCTGCCCTCATTACTTACTGAAACTGTTCTTGTTAAGGTCACTGACTCCCATTTTACCAAATCCAAGCGATGCTTATACTTACCATCCTCTCCTGGCGTTCAGTGTGTCTGATGGTCCTTCCCTCCTGAACACTCATTGCTACTTCTGGCCACTACACTCTCAGGATTTCCCTCTGTCCTATCCTTCTCAGCCTCCCTTGTTGGCTTTCTCCCTCAGCTGGGCCCTTGCATGAGGAGTTCCTTGGTTCTGTCCTAAGCCCTCTTCTCTCCCTTCCATACATCTGGGCTTAGACTTCATCAGTCTATCTCTGTTTGAGCATCTGCTGCTGCATAACACACTATTCCAAACTTAGTGGCTTATGAGACTTCCCTGGTGGTCCAGCGGCTAAGATTCTGAGCTCCCAATGCAGGAGGTTAGGTTCAATTCCTTGTTGAGCAACGAGATTCCACATGCTGCAACTAAAGATTTCACATGCTGGGGCTCCCCTGGTGGCTCACTAATCCAACTGCCAACGCAGGGGACATGGGTTCGGTCCCTGGTCTGGGAAGATCCCTTAAGCCACAGAGCAACTAAGCCCATGCACCACAACTACTGAGCCTGTGCTCTAGGGCCTGGGAGCCACAACTACTGAAGCCCGTGTGCCCTAGAGCTCATGCTCTGCAACAAGAGAAGCCACC
The DNA here is from genome assembly GCF_019923935.1 of Bubalus bubalis. Taxonomy (NCBI): domain Eukaryota; kingdom Metazoa; phylum Chordata; class Mammalia; order Artiodactyla; family Bovidae; genus Bubalus; species Bubalus bubalis. The sequence goes on along the minus strand of NC_059159.1, from coordinate 22,588,985 downwards.
ACAATGAGAAGTAGGCGCACCACAACTAGAAACAGCCTCTGCTCACTGCATAGAGAAAACTCCAAGCAGCAGTGAAGACCCAGCACGGCCAAAAACAAACAAATAAATAAAGTTTATTTAAAGAAAAGCTCCCTCATGCCACAGTGAAGATCAAAGATACTAAGTGCCATGACTAAAACCTGGCACAGCCAAATAAATAAATAAATGTTTTTTAAAAAACAAAAACTTAATGACTTAAAAGCCATTTTAAACTTATGACCCTCCAGTTAATGGAGACTCAGCTGGGTAGTTCTGCTGTCCCCCTTGGGGTGTCTCAGTCAGCTGCAGTCAGAAGGTGACTGGAGCTGGAATGTCCAAGATGGCTGGCTTACGCATCTCATACGCAGTGGGTACAGGTGGAAGGCTAGGATGGCTAGTCTTCTCTCTCCATGTGGAGGCCGCCCCCTCCGGGTGGTCTCTACAACAGGATAACTGATTTCTCACATGGGAGTTTAGGGTGGATGCACAAGATTGGAGGCTGCCAGGTCTTTCTAAAGCTTAATTATGGGCCTGGTACAGCATTCCTTCTTCTGTATTAAAGGCAGTCACAGGCCAGCCCTGATTCAGTGAACACGTGGAGTCCTGGGTCATTAGGGGCTGTCTTGGAGACTAGCTAAACCAGTTTGTGAGTCCCAGATTGCTAGGATTGGTCTTCTAAATTCCAGACACAAACATCCCGTGGCCTAAAGAACCTCTTTTCCCTCCCTCACCCACCTAGTCTCCCTAATCTTTTTTCCTTGCCCCAACCCCTCTTCTTTCTCCTCGACTCTCTGGCTAAGTATTGGCATCACTTGCACAAAAGAGCTCAAGCCAGAAACTTGGGAATCATCTTTGAGTTCTCCCCTTCTTCAACCATCACATTCCACTTCATAAATATCTCTAGAATGACATCTCACTATCTCTACCACTGATACCCTCATAGTGATCACGTTTACAGTTAGTGAGTGTTTCCAAGTGCAGACATGGTTCAGGAGCATTCCATTTAGTCTCACTCTCCACCATCACCACCCCCCCACCCCCCCAATCCCCGGTTTTTGTTGCAGCACACAGGAACTTCTTTTGTTGTGGAACATGGGCTCTAGAGCCCGAAGATTCAGTACTTGCAGCACGTAGGATCTCTAGTTGTGGTGAATTGGCTTACTTGCCCCATGGCATGTTCCCTAACCAGGGATCTAACCTGTGTCCCCTGCATTGGAAGGCAGATTCTTAACCATTGAACCACCAGGGAAGTCCCTTCATTTAGCCTTATCTCACTTTGTAGATGGGAAGCCTAAGGCTGGTAGAAGTTGAGTAACTTGCCCAAAGCCTCACCCTATTCAGTAGTGGGGAGACCTAAGATTCGAGGCCTTGAGCTCTGCAGATAAGCAGCCCTGTCTTCAAGGTCTTTGTGCCCAATTGTGTCCAGCTGCCACTCAATGCAGGCATCCATCATCTCTCACTGAGACGTCTACAACATTCTTGCTTTTAGCCCGGCCCCCTCTAATTCATCCTCTATGCTGCAGTTCTCCAAAGCGTCCCTGGTGGCTCAGATGGTAAAGAATCTGCCTGCAATGTGGAAGACCTGGGTTTGAGCCTTGGGTCGGGAAGATCCCCTGGAGGAGGGCATGGCAACCCACTCCAGTATTCTTGCCTTGAGAATCCCATGGACAGAGGAGCCTGGAGGGCTGCAGTCCGTGGGGTCGTAAAGAGTCAGACACGACTGAGCGACTAAGCACAGCACATGCTGCAGTTAGACAGAGGGCTCTTTCTAGAAGGCAAAGTGGGTCATGGCACTGCTCAACTCAAACCTTGTCATGGTTTTCCTCTTGCCCTTGGGATAAAATCTAACTTTTCATGAGAGATAATAAAGTCCTTCACAAACTGGTCCCTGGCAACTTGACAGTGTAGCATAGAGCAGTGGTTCTCTATAGCAGCATCTTGGAAATCTTGGGTGGCTAATTTTTTGTTTGTTTTTGTTTGTTTGTTTTTTGCTGCACCACATAACTTATGGGATCTTAGTTCCCTGACTGGGGATAGATCTGTGGCCCTGAACAGTGAGAACACAGAGTCCTAACCACTGAATCTCCAAGGAATTCCCTATGATGACTTTTTTTATCACAGTGTTTGTGCTATGGTATTCGGTGAACAGGGTTAGGGATGCTAGATTTTGGCAATACAAGGAACCATTCTGCACAACCAAAAATTATCCATGTGATTTTCAATGTCCTACTGAACCTTCTATGTGAGAAATCTATTAATTATCATCTGAGCCTGGAATCTATCTTCATTAACCCTACACCAAGGGAGGAAGTGTGTGCTAAGTGGCTTCAGTTGTGTCTGACTCTTTGTGACCCCACAGACCGTAGCCCATCAGGCTTCTCTGTTCATTGAATTCTCCAAGCAAGAATAGTGAAGTGGAATACTGAAGAATACTTGCCATACCCTTCTCCAGGGGCTCTTGCCCACCCAGGGATCAAACCCGGGTCTCCTGCATTGCAGGCAGATTCTTTACCGTCTGAGCCTCCAGGGAAGCCCCTCAAGGGAGGAAGGGACAGGTTTATTTCTGGTTCACCTTAACTATGAGGATGTAGTCCTTTGGCATCCCATCTATATGAAGGATTGAAAGTGAAAGTGGCTCAGTCACGTCCGACTCTTTGTGACACCATGGACTATACAGTCCATGGAATTCTCCAGGCCAGAATACTGGAGTGGGTAGCCTATCCTTCTCCAGTGAATCTTCCTGACCCAGGAATTGAACCGGGATCTCCCGCCTTGCAGGTGGATTCTTTACCAACTGAGCTATCAGGGAGAATCTACTGTTAAAATCCCTGCTGAAGAGTTCCTGGGATGCTCTCTTTCCCCAGAAGACACTGACAAAAGCTCAAGCTCATGTAGTTAGGCAAGTGTCCTCTGAGCAAGAACCTGCTTCAGTATTCCTCTTACCTCTTTTCATGTCCCCTGCCTTCACTTCGGAGAAGGCAATGGCACCCCACTCCAGTACTCTTGCCTGGAAAATCCCATGGACAGAGGAGCCTGGTAGGCTGCAGTCCATGGGGTCGCTAGGAGTCGGACACGACTGAGCGACTTCACTTTCACTTTTCACTTTCATGCACTGGAGAAGGAAATGGCAACCCACTCCAGTGTTCTTGCCTGGAGAATCCCAGGGACGGGGGAGCCTAGTGGGCTGCCGTCTATGGGGTCGCACAGAGTCGGACACGACTGAAGTGACTTAGCTTAGTTTAGCTTAGCCTTCACTTAGTTTGCTCCCCACATTCCTCAGTTTTTCATCAAAGCATTTAAGAGTTAAAAAATTTTTTATCTAGGATTTTTAGTTGTTTTTAGGGAGAAGGTCTTCAAGGTACTCAGTCTGTCATATTGTCAGAACAGGACCTCCCAGGTGGCTCAGTGGTAAAGAATCCGCCTGCCAATGCACTAATGCAGAAGCTGAAGGAGACTAGAGTTCAGTTCCTGGGTGGGGAAGATCCCCCAGAGGAGGAAATGGCAACCCCCTTAAGTATTCTTGCCTGGGAAATCTCACAGACAGTGGAGCCTGGCAGGCTGCAGTCCACGGGGTCTCAAAGAGTTGGACATGACTGAAGTGAAGATTCCACATGCCGCAACTAAGAAATCTTACATGCCGCAATGAAAATCGAAGATACCACGTGCCACAACTGAGACCCGTCAAAGCTTAAGTAAGTAAACATAAAAGAATGTAACTACTCTGTTGTTTTGTGTTGTTCAGAACTTTAACAAGAGTTGTTCACTATTTGGGAAAATCACCTTGTAAATGGCAGCACTGCCCAACACACACCCTTAGGTCCATCTGCATTTGTTGCTGTCGCATTCTCAGTGATTCTAAATATCAGTGCAAGCGTCTAACTACTTCACTATGCATCTTCCAGTGTCGTGATACCTGAGTGTTAACAGACTGAAATGCCTTCCTCTTATTTCTTTTTTATAGTCAGGGCTTTATATTGATTTTTAAAAAAGATTTATTTATTTTATTTTTGGTCTGTGCTGGGTCTTCATTGCAGTACTCGGGCTTTTCACTGCAGTGGCTTTTCTTGTGAGCACAGGTTCTAGGCGTGCGAGCTTCAGCAGTTGCGGCTTGTGGGCTCCGTAATTGAAGCTCTCAGGTTCTAGAATGTGGGTTCAGTAGTTGTGGTACACAGGGTTAGTTGCCCAATGGCATGTAGAATCTTTCCGAATCCATGTGCCCTGCATTGGCAGGCAGATTCTTAACCACTGGATCACCTGGGAAGCCCTGATTTGTTTTTTGAAATCATGTTGTTGTTTTTTTTAAATCAGGTTAAATTGTCTGTTAATTTCACTTGGGGATAGTAAAGTTGAATTATATTTGTTATAATAAAAGGACACTGGGATCTGGGAGTGTGCGGGGTCATTTGGTATGCAGAGACTCTGGAGATACTTCTACTACTTTATGGGTATGTGTCTTCAGGCAAGATGGTTAACTTTCCTGTGTCTCAGTTTCTTTATCTGTAAAATGGAGGTAATAATACCTACCTCAGAAAGTTATCCTGAGGAAAAATGAGTTACGACATGTGATGTTATAATTGACAGTGCCTGGCACATGGCAAGTATTGATAAATTCAGATGTTATGACTACTTTTTGGATCAAATTCCTTGCCTCTCCTATAAGTTCTAGCTCTAACTACCTGGAAATGCTTTCAGTTTTTTGAATGAGCCGTGCTTCTTGTTTTGTATATATTCTTCCTGCGCCCTGAATGCTGTTCCCTTCTGTCTGCACCTGGCCAATTCCTACTTACCCATCGGGCATTACTTAGGTAAAAATTACTTTCTTTATGAAGCCTACACCTATTTCTCCAAGCCTAGTTGAGATGTTCCTGCATTGCACCCCAGTGGCTGCTCTTATCATGGAGTGATGTAATAGAGAATGGTGGCCTTACATTAGCTGTGGTATTTGGGCAAAGCCTGAAAAATGCAGAAAAGAGCAGAGATGAACAGAGCCTTGAAGAAGCACCTGGTGCACCGCAGTAGAAAGCAGGTCTGCACAGTGTATAGTGAGCGGGGGAGGGGACAGAGTAGAGATGAGGCTGAAGAGCCGGGAGTTTAAATCTACCATGTATCTTGCCCAATCACTCCACCTTCAGGCATACAGGATTACAAACCTTATGTAATCTTTATCTTTGCACCTACTGATCCCTATGCCTGGAATGTGTTCCCTGCCTTCTCTGATTAGTAATAAAACTCTGCTCCTCCTTCAAGGCTGAATTCAAAACCATTTATGAAACCTTCTCCCATTCTCTAGCAGCGAGTAATCACTCCCTTGTCTGAGGTCCCTCTGCCCATATGTCCCCATGGCACTAATCATATGCCTACTTGTATCTCAGCCAGCTGTTTACACACCAGTCTGCCCACCATCCAGTGAGTGCCCTGAGGGCAGAGGCTCTGTCTTAGTCACCTCTGTAGCCATCTTCTGCTGCGCGGCCCAGTGCCTGGCCCACATCAGGTACTCAATGAATGTTGTGACATTTACTTGACTAGTGGGTGGTGCCCAGCACTTCTCATGGCAGAACAGAAGGAAAACAAAAATAACAACAACCTACAGTTTATCACGTGCTTTCCCATTCATCTCATTAGCTTTCCAATAACCCTATGAAACAGTTGTTGGTGGTTTAGTCGCTAAGCTGTGTCCAACTCTTGCGACCCATGGACAGTAGCCTGCCAGGCTCCTGTGTCCATGGGATTCTCCAGCCAAGAATACTGGAATGGGTTGCCATTTCCTTCTCCAGGGGCTCTTCCCGACCCAGGGATCCAACCTGGGTCTCCTGCATTGCAGGCAGATTCTTTACCAACAGAGCTACGAGGGAAGTCCCTATGAAACAGTCGAGACAGGGACTATTAGAGCCATTTTACAGATAGCGTAGTTGAGGCCCAAGGGCACACGGTAAGAAATGAGAACTAAGTCCCAATTCTGTCTCCTTACTTCCGATTCAGCGTAAATAAAGGTGATGGAGAGACCCAAAGAACATTTTGAGGCAATGAGTTTGCAGTGGAAAAGCATTTTTGTGGGTGGACTAGGGAGGAATACTTAGCTGAGACAGAGCTAACAGCAGGCGCACCAGGGAGGGCACGGGATTCCTTTCCCCAACTCCCCCGGAACCCCCCCGCCCCCGACCCAAACAGCAGGAAGTCTGCAGCACCAACCCCCAGCCATGGAAACTGGGGAAGCCCAGGCCCGGGAAAGTGAAGATGGATGTTCACAGGTGTTCGGGTCAAGCAGCTAAGATGACGGTAACGGGTGACTAGTTAGCAGGGCCTGCCTCCCCGTTGCCATGACAACCGGAGCTTGATTGCTGAGCCCTAGCAAGGTTTGCCTGGGGCGGGTTCTTCGTTAACTCGAAATTAGGAAAGGACATTTATGGTGTGTGTGTGCGCGTGAGCACGCGGAAAAAAGATGAAAAAGATATTATGCGAAACTCTGTTCAGCTCAGTAATTCTTCACTTCAGCAACATGTTAGAATCACTGCGCAGTTTTAAAAGTTCCGATGCCTGGCCACACACAAGATCAATTAAATCAGAATCTCTGGGTGTGGAATTCAGGTATCACTATTTAGTCAACTCTTGCCAGGTTATTCCAATTGCAACCAAAGTGGCAAACCCTGCTTTTCAGCGGCTAAGCAACATTCTTGCGACCTTCCCAAGATGGCGGCCACCGACAGCTTCCGCCTTTACGTAAACCGGCAAGGGGCGGGCTCTCCAGGTGCGCATGCGTGTAGCGTCTCTTCGCCCTCTGCTCCCTCCTCCTTTCTCCCCCTCCTCCATTTTGTTCGCGGACGCTGGGGACGGTGGGAGCAGATCCATTTCCGGGTTGGCAAAAGGGGCGGCGGCGGCGAGAAGGGGAGCTTGCCGCGGGGCAAGCAGGACTGGACGGAGCCAGAGCCGAGGTGGCGGAGGAGTCGCTCCCGGAGCCGCTGCGGCCAGGTCGGGAAGAGTGGGTCCAGGGAGGGTGGGTCCGTCGCTGAAATGACCTGCGGATCTGAATGGGAGGGCGAGCCGGGGGAGGGGGGACTGGGGCGGGGCTGTAAGGGAGAGAGGGGACTTTGGAGGAGGGGCCTGTGGGGGAGAGGGGTCCTGGGGGCGGGACCTAAGGGGAGGGGGATTGGAGGCTGGGTCTAAAGAACCTGGAGAAGGGGGGCGTGAGGAATCGAAGTAGGGAGGAGTGGTCGGGAATCGGTGTGGGGCGAGCGCTAACTGTGAGATGGGAAGGAAGGTTGTTGAGAGACAGGAAATAAGGGATCCTGAAGGGTTGGGTGAGGTGAGTAAGACGGCTACTGGGGTGAGGAACGAGGTAACCGTGCGCAAAAAGGCAGATGGGGAGGGAGGACCTGTTGGGAACAGGTAATTAACAGGATGTTCCGGATGAGGAGGCCGCTGTAATATTTAGGGATTGATGAGTGAAAACCACTGGTTACTGAGGAAATCGCTTACATTAGAGGGAATCTGAGAACGTTAGTTGGGAAGAAAGCAGAATTGAGTTTAAGGTTGGATGGATAAATGTTGAAGTTCGCGAGGGAGCGCGATCTGCAGTTGAGGGCTCAGGTTGGAATGATGTGAAGTCTTAATTCTGGCCTCCGCCATCTCCCTAGGATCCACCTTCCTTTTCACTCTGTTATCTTTGCCCTGTGTTTGTTTCTGAATGACTTACTGCATGTTTTGGGTGACTTTTTCTTTCCTCTACACATCAGAAGAGAACCTCAGGGAATAAGGACGGTTCTAGCCCTCCTTTGGATTTAGTAAGTAACTTCGAGGCAGATCAGTTTTTGTCTCCCCCCACCCCCCCCACCACATTGGAGATGTTGGTTTGATCCCTTTCTGCATCTAAAAGATTGTGTTAAGCAAATGGGATCTTTAAAGTGGTTGCAAAGAAGTGGATCCTGAAAATAAGACTGAGATACTGATGTTTAGAAGATACGTCGCTCCCAGTTTCTTCCTCTCAACCTTGTCCATTTTTTTGTGCCTCGTGCCTGGGAAGAGTTTGTTTGGATTTGATACATGTCCAATTTTTAAACTTTTCTTATTGTCAACTTTTAGTAGCCAGAAATTTCATACTGTTGTGTTACGCTGTATTGGCTGCCGTCAAGACGGGGATGGGGAAGTTAGAATTGGAAATGAAAGAGGTTGGTTGATGGAGAGAACTGATGGAGAATGTGGGAGAATGCACTATTTTATTTTCTAGCTACAGAGTATTTTACTCCTGACAAACACTTGCTTCGTGAACTCTTTGAGAATTCACTAAAAAATAGTTGGAGGTCGTTGAGCCTTTTGCTTTTGTTCAGTCACTTAGGCCCTTTTTGCCAGTTGCTGGGGACCAGTGTGCTCATGGACAATTTTGGCTTCTTCTTAATCCTTTAACATCTTGACTGTTCTAGGTTTTCCTTTGGGTGTAATACTCTAAACACTTGGTGCATAGGTGAACTTGTTTAGCTTAAACGTGTTCCTGAAAGTCTTGGCATTTCTGAAGTCTGACGTGGATTTGCTTAAGAGGGGGCAGTTTCTAACTCGGCTTCACACTTGGTATCAGAGTAGTGTTTATCTTAGTTGGTACTGATTAGTTAGGTGATGTTAGCACAGAGATGAAATGCAGGGGAAAGTGGAAGGTGTTGAAAACTGTGGGGTTTTCAGGTTTTACTGATGGCTTTTAAGAGGGAAGAGACGAGTTCTATTCCTTATGGTGGATGTTCTTTCTTGATTTCTTAGGCTCTTTGATATATATATATTTTTTTAATTGTGTATTTATTATTTTATTTTTGGCTGCACATGGGCTTTCTGTAGGTGCTGCGAGCAGGGGCTGCTTTCGGTTGCAGAGCGAGGGCCTCTCGCTCTGGAGGCTCTTTCGGCGGGCTTTAAGGTCGTGTGGGCTTCGGTGGTTTAAGCTCTCCGGCTTAGTTTGGCACGGGGTCTTAGTTGCCCTGTGGCATGTGAAATCTTCCCAGACCAGGGATTGAACCTGTGTTTCCTGCATTGCATGGTGGATTCTTTACCACTGTACCGCCAGGGAAGTGTGTCTTGGGCTCTGCGGGAGAGTAACCTGGTGTACTTGAATCTTTGCTCCTTTTGCTCTGAATTAATTCTGAAAATCATGGGCTGCTGGTTCAGGTTGTTTCAGCAACTCAACCCCAGGAAGGACTGCAGGTATGAAGTACATAGAGATGGTCCCTGACTAAGTATGGTTCGACTTAGAGTTTTCAACTTCACAGTGGTGTGTAAGGGATATGCATTCAGTAGAAGCTGTGCTTTGAATGTTTAATTTTGATCTTTTCCTGAGCTATCAATATTTGGCTCTCATGATGCTGAGCAGAGGCAAACAGCCGCAGCTCGCAGTCAGCCGATATACACTTTATAATCATCCTGTGCCCATATAACTTTTCCGTTTTTCACTTTTAGTACAGTGTTCAGTAAATGACATGAACTATTCAGTCAGTTCAGTTCAGGCTTCCAGGTCCATCACCAACTCCCGGAACTTGCTCAAACTCATGTCCATCCAGTCAGTGATGCCATCCAATCATCTCATCTTCTGTCGTCCCCTTCTCCTCCTGCCCTCAGTCTTTCCCAGCATCAGGGTCTTTTCTAATGAGTCAGTTCTTCCCATCAGGCGGCCAAAGTATTGGCGCTTCAGCATCAGTCCTTCCAATGAATATTCAGAATTGATTTCCTTTAGGATTGACTGTTTTGATCTCCTTGCAGTCCAAGGGACTCTCAAGAGTCTTCTCCAACACCACAATTCAAAAGCATCAGTTCTTCGGCGCTCAGCTTTCTTTATGGTCCAACTCTCACATCCATACGTGATTACTGGAAAAACCAGGGCTATTTTGTACTTTATTGTAAAATAGGCTTTGTGTTAGATGATTTTGCCCAACTGTAGGCTAATGTACGTGTTCTGAGCATGTGTGAAGTAGGCTAGGCTAAGCTAAGCTATGATGTCCTGTAGGTTAGGTGTATTAAATGTATTTTCGACTTAATGGTATTTTCAGTTTATGATGGGCTTATCAGGATGTAACCCGTCTGTACACTTACTTGAGGGTTAAAAACTTGCTTAATATTTTGCTGTCATTTAAGCCTACAGTGTGTTTTTTTGGTTTGTTTTTAGGAAGGTTTGGAAATAAGCTGTGGAGGCTCTGGGTGGACTTTTAGTGTAACCTGCTTCTTCCACATAATGGTTTTCCGTTTTTCCTATCCTGCCATGTGTTTCTGTTGCTCTGCTGGAACCAGTCCCAAGTGGAAAACAGCAAATTGCACATTTTTTCCCCCTCCTTTTTAGTCTCTGGTGGATGTCTTGTTTGTGTCACAGTTTGATACCACCAAATTGAAAGAATTCTTTACTGCTTCAGAGGGAGAGGGTGACAGAAGCTGAGCTGGGTTTCCTGGGCTAGAGAATGGACTCTGTCAAAGCAGAGAATAGTTGCAGAAACACAAACCGGGACCTTGAAGCTGTGACTAACATTTTGGCAACATGCTTCCCTGTGCCAAATAACTTCTTTTCTTCCTGAGTGTGATTGTTGATCTCCTTCTCAAAGTAGGCTCTTGTTGCTACTGTTCTGCACACAGCTCCCGAGCAGAAGTTGGCAGAGTTCCGGTTGACTGTCTCTTGGGGGATGTGGCCTGGATTAGAGTAGATGGGGTGTTCCATGTCAAAGTGAGGTTCATTGGCAGATCCTGAGAGCCTCTCTGCAAGGAAATGGAGGCGGTACTCTTTACTGAATGTTCTTACACTCCTTTATGTTTCTTCTAAATTCAAATCTGTTTCTTATTCATCTGGTGATTAAATGCAGAATCATTGCCTTTGCCTAGCTTTGAAAGTCCAAGGCGTTGAGGGGAAGAGAGTGTTTCTGACTTTTTTTCACCTCACTCTCATTCCCAGGCCTTTGAGCCTAGGGAGCCACAGACTAAACTTATGAGCATTTTTCGGTATTAATATCAAAGGGTATTTAAAAATACTGGATAGAGCTTTATGGAGAAAAGCAATGTTAGTAGGGAAAGAAGGCATTTGCTAATATCTGTGTCAGTCTTAGCTCTCTTAAGATTTTGGCTGATGCCTGTGGAGGCAAATACGTTATCAAATAGGGAAGCCAGGAATTAGCTTCTCGCTTGCCATTTAGGCTTGGCAAAGTTGTAACAATTTAGTATGACCATCCTAAATACTTAATTTTACTTAGTAAATGCTCTTTTCAGTGTGTTCTGCTTAGTGGATGCACTTTTGTTTTTCAGGAGATGATTATTTGAAGATAACTGTGTTTCCATTAGGTCTTGGAATGGATTATGAAGATCATTTCTCGCAGTATATGGCAGTGGCCCTGTAACATTGCAGAGAACCTCAAAACAAATTTTGGCGGCCCTGGATTCACCTTTCTTCTCCCTTCATTAGCCCAGAGGATTCTGTTCTGATATGCAGGTTCAGATCCAGAGGTTTTGACCCTGGTCCAGGGCTTTGATTGTGGTAACAAATATGATTATTGGAGTTGTGTTTAATCTAGTCTCGGGTCTTTCTTTCCTGAAGAGTGTCTTGAAGTGTGGCAAATCTGTATAAACAAGGAACATGTGTAGATTTCCTCACCATTAAAAAAAATTTTGCGGGGGGTCTGTGCTGGGTGTTTGTTGCTGCGCGCGGGCTTTCTCGACTTGCCGCAAGCAGGGGCTGCTCTTTGTTGGGGGCACAGGCTTCTCATTGCGGTGGCTTCGCTTGTGGCGTGGGCTCTAGAGCGTGGGCTCAGCAGTTGCGGCTCCTAGGGGGCTCTAGAGCACAGGCCCTATGGTTGTGGTGCACGGGCTGGTTCTGCAGCGTGGAATCTTCCCAGACCAGGGAGTTAATCCTTGTCCCCTCTATTGGTAGGCAGATTCCTATCCACTGTACCACCAGGGATGTCCTCCTCCCCATTTAATAATTAGTTTTCAAAAATTTTTTAGCTTCTCAAACTTCATGGATTTATATTAAGCTCCATTTAGATTGAGGCCCCTGAGTGAAAGTAATGTGTTTTTAGTTGGTATTTATGATAATATTTCCATACGAATTCATCAGCCTGCTCTCTGTGCTCATAGAAAGCCTGAATCAAGTAGTCGCTTTCTTTTTCCCTCCCAATAAACCCTCTGACTGTGGAACAGTCTCCATATGTCCATATTGGAACATTTGGTATTTTTTAAAAAAGGAATTTTCTAAAGGGGTACAATGTATTATGGGACATGCTGTCTGAGACGTGTGGAGAGTGAGTTTTCCTTCTTTCCACTTCCACCTTCCCAGTGTTCAGATGTAGGCAGGATGTTTGTCATTAAAGATTCAGATATGAGATTAATTTAAACTCGTGCTGCCACTGTCTTACAAGGACAGGACTTTTAAGAAAATAATAATAAATATCTATTTAAGAAAATAATAATAAAAAGATTATTTTCTTAAATAGATAATATACTCACATGGCCCAGAATTTGAAAGGTAAAAAGACGGTATGCATTGAGCAGTCTGCCTTCTACCCTTGTCTACTCTTCGTTCTGGTTTGTCTTCCCAGAGTCAGCTAATAGTATCAGTTTCTTGAGATCCTTTTTTTCTTTTTTTAGTCTTATTTATTTATTTTTGGCTGCGTAGGGTCTATGCTGCACGTGGGCTTTTTCTTAGTTGCAGTGCTTGGGATTCATGTTCCAGTGGTTTCTTTTATTGGGGAGAATGGCCTCTAGGATGCTCAGGCTTCAGTAGTTGTGGCGCATGGGCTTAGTTGTCCAGAGACATGTGGGATCTTCCCAGACCAGGGATGGAACTCATATCCCTTGCATTGGCAGGCAGATTCTTAACCCACTGGACCACCAGGTAAGTCCTCTTGACATCCTTTCCAGAGATAATGTGTACAAAGTAAATATATATGTGTCTTGCATTTTTTAAAATGAGTGTCACACACTAATTCTATGTATGGTTTTTAAAAAACTTATTTTGGCAATCAGTCATTCTATATGAACAGTAAAGAGAGTAACACCTGCTCTATCTGGTAGATATTTAATGTTTCCTGTCTTTTGCTGTTACAAACTATGCTCCAGAGAAAAACTATGTATATCTGGCCTTTTGCATGTGTGATTATATCTGTAGGGTAAATTAGAATTGCTGAGGCTGCTTTTTTGGGGGCCCTGTTATTCATTTCCTTGACAATTTTTGAGTTCCTACTGTGTGCCAAGCACTATGGTAGGTATTGGTGATGCAACAGTGAAAACAAAACTGATTCAGCCTTTGCACTCATGTGGTTATGGTCTAGTGGGGAAAACATCCATTAAACGGGTAATTAATTACGGTTGCCAACAGTACAGTGAAGAGTGCAAATGGGAAGCTTGACCCTAGTTCATTGAGAAGGCGGCCGGTTAGGGAAGGTCCCTGAGGAATTGACTTTTAAGGCTGAAACCTGAAGGATGAGGGGAGGAAATGGCAAAGGTGAAGGTCCTGAGGAGGGAAAGAACGTGGCTATGTGGAGAGCTGAAGGGAGTCCCGGTGTGTCTGGACCTTAGGGAGTGAGAAGCAGAGAGATGGGAGGCAAGACTTCAGAGAGTGTGAGTTCTTAAAAAATACAGGTAAATGGCGTAGTTCATTTTAAGTTCAACCTTTCCAATAGAGATTTCTTCCTGTCAGTTCTCTCCATGGGAGTAGTTTACCACTGTTGATGCTGAATCATCAGTATCATAAAGAACAGGAATTCTGTACAGCAGAACATGTTTCCAGAAAAATTTCCTGGATAAAGCCTGTTCTTTTAGTCTTGATTTCTTTTAGATCCTGCCCATTAAACTCTTGTGGCTGGATTAGAACTTAAAATGTGGGGCTCTTGAGAACTGGTTTGGAGATTGTTGGGGTGCTGTTCTTAGATCATGGGGGATGATGGGCTTGTTAGTTTACCAGACCTGGTTATTTAAGAAACAAAAACCTCTTCACCTCTGGGGATTATTGACTGTTTTTTTGGTAAGCCTCATGGGCTGGAGAGAGAACACAGATGTTCTTCTTGTGAACTACTGAAAGTAATTTGTCATCTAGGCCATATGTCTTAACATGGTGCATACATCTTACTGGACATGCAGATGGATCAGTAGCTCAGGGCCATTATAACTCTGAATATATGAAGCCATTTTTATCTGCTGTATCTGCAGTATATTTTATATTGACTTTTGTTCAGGAATCACAGTACTCTTCCTCAAAGCCCAGATGGTCCTGTTTTGATTTAGTACTTACTTGTGTAATTGGATCAGCTTGCCCTGTTTTCATACTTCAAAGTAGACTCCTGATTTTGCAGACCATCACTAGTGATCTCAATGAAAATGTGCAGATTTTTCTAGCATTTCAGCAAGGAGCATCTGTGTATCTGATGGCTTAAGGGTATTAGAGTGAGAGAAGAAACTCTTCTGCAGTGAAAGTCACAGCTTTGTTAATAGACTTTCTGTGGTGAGTTGGGACTTAATATATTATCTTTGAAATGAGGCATGACACTTCTCTCCATGTGAAGTCTGGATCAACGTTTTATGGAGCATCTGCTTAAATTTTCTTTCAGGCCTTTTCTTAATAGAGACTGTCATCACTGATTTTCCTTCCTCTGACTGTTCTCTGTATGTTTTCTACTTTTATATTTGTGCTGTGCAAATGATGGAATGCACATAGAAGCCAAGTGCTAGTCCTGTGAGATGGCCAGCCTCGAGTGAGAAGAGCTGGTTTTTGTCATCCGTGACTAGATTTCAGCCTACCTGCTAAGTCTTTTAATTTCATTAACAGTTTCTTAGAACTTGTAAAGATATTTTGATAGCAGATGTTGGTTATTTTTGTTTTTCAGTTAGTTGTATTAAATGGAGAACAAGACCTGAAAAGGGGGCTAAGTAATTGGTTTTAAGATTTATCCCTCTATTTTTGTGCTTACCTTTGCAATTAAATTTTGCTTATTCGTTCTTACAGTGGCCTGGAAGTTCCGCACTATTTGACTTGTGATGGTGTGAGCACTGGGTGGTGAACCTTGTTTGGTTACACCCAGGCGGTGGCACAGATTCAGGTCACATTAGGCAGCCTGCTTCATTGCATTTGAGCCTGAGACATGAGTTATTTTGGTTTGTTTGGGGTTTTCTATTTTCTTTAACTGCATTGGTAGCAGATCCAATGTTGACCTTTCTTGGGAAATTTTGGTAGTCTGAAGCTTGGTTTTGTTGTACAGTGTTAGATTTTTTGGTTTTAGTAGTTAAATTTAAAATGAAAATAGTAAGAATATATAAAGAGTCAAATAGTACTGTAAGTCTCATAGTACTTAAGAGCTGCTCCATTTCTCCTTACTTATACTCGGAATGCTTTTAATATTTTTAATAATTTAATAATACTTGTAATATTTTTTGTGATGTATATTCATGTTTCTACATAGTATTCTTACACTGTTATGTCTTGATTTTTCCATTCGTAGATATTATCTATTGAGTTTCTGCTGTGGACACTTGAGTTTTGCATTCTTATGCTGCTATTCATGCACAACCCTTCCTGCTCTCTGCATTATATATATATATATATATCTCACTATCTTGATTAAATCAATATTCTATATGTTTTGGTATTATATATCATGATTATATATCACTGTAGCCTATCAGGCTCTTCCGTCCCTGGGATTTTCCAGGCAAGAGTGCTGGAGTGGATTGCCATTTCCTTTTCCAGGAGATCTTCCCCACCCAGGAATCGAACCCAGGTCTCCCGCATTGCAGGCAGACGCTTTACCGTCTGAGCCACCAGGGAAGCATTATATATCATGATTCAAGTAGAAAAACCAACCATTCTTGGTATTTCACAGATTATCAAATCATGAAAGGCCAGGGGAGCATAGGTCAGGGAAAGCCACTTGCAGGGCTTGAAAGAAACTGCAGTCATTAATAATCCTGATTGCCTTAAACACCAAAGCAGCCAATTTACAGAATATTGAAAACTGCTGCAAACCACATGTCTGTCATCTGTCAGAGGCTACACACCTGCTCATTGTTCCTGGAAGATCAATAATGGCATCTACCTTCCTTCTATCTTCTAGATCTTGAGTGAATGCTATGTGTTGGTGGGATTTAAACCACAACCCAGTGACAGGGGATTCTAGGAAAAGTAGTTCCCAGACCTCCAGCCTCCCCACTCTCCTGTGAGTCCAGAAGGGAGTAGAGGTGAGTGTTATCAAAAGAAGAGAAAAAAGTAGCATCCAATATAATGATTGTGTACTATATTTCCTTCTTTATATATATATATATATTTTTTCCCTTAAGTATTATATTTGCCTTTTTTTCCTGTCTTATTTCCTTTTTTTCCTTGATTTACTAAGTATCAGTCGTTAATTCATCCCTAACCTTGGATGGAAGTATCTCTTCTCAGCACATTTAAACACGTCAGTGGAGTCTCTTCCAGAGACTTTATGAGAAAGATCTATAGGATGGGTGCACTTTTTGAGGGTTTGCCTGTCTGAATCATCTCTTTTCTACCTTCATGCTGGTTGATAGTTTGACTAGATATAAAATACTTTGTTGGGGATCATATTTCTTTGGAAATTTTAAACCTTGCTTTGTGGTTTTCTAACTTTCAGTAATAATATTATGGAATTTGATGCTATTCAATTCTAGATTCTTTGTATAGGATCTGTTTTTTCCTCTGAAAGATTCTAGGGTCTTGTCTTTACCTGCCTCCTGCATTGGAGGGTGGATTCTTAACCTCTGGACCACCAGACTAGTCCCATTTAGGGTCTTGTCCTTATCCTTGGTATTCTGAAATGCAGTGATGTGCCTTGGGGTGGATATTAGAATTCATCATGCTTGGTGGTCCAGTGGTTAGGACTCCATGTTTCTGCTAGTGGGGGCCCAGGTTTGATGCCTGGTTGGGGAACTAATAAGATCCCACAAGCTGTACAGTATGGCCAGGGGGAAAAAAAATTCATCATGCTTGAAATTCAGTGGGCCATTTCAGTCTGCAGCTTATTTCCATTTACTTCCCTGGTGGCTCAGATGGTAAAGAATCTACTTGCAGTGTGGGAAACCTGGGTTCGATCCCTGGAGTCTCTGGGATGATCCCCTGGAGAAGGGAATGGCAACCGACTCCAGCATTCTTATCTGGAGAATTGCATGGACAGAGGAGCCTGGCAGGCCATAGTCTGTGGGTCGCAGAGTCAGACCTGACTGAGCGACTTAACACTTACACCCTTTCCATCTGTCAAGTTTTCCTGTATTATCATCTCTTATAATGTATTCTCTCTCTGATAATTATTTCTCTCCTCCCTATTTCTCAGAACCCATGTTATCCAGATGGTGAAACTCCTAGACTAGCCCTCAATTTTTTTCCCTTGTGAATGTTTTTCCCTCATTCAGTTTTCAGACAGCCTTAGTTTTTTCTTCCAGCTCTTGTATTTTAAATATTTACCATCAATTTTTTTTAGTTTCCAAGAAATTTTCTCCAAATTTTTAAAACTTTATTTTTAATTGGAGGATGATTGCTTTACAATGTTGTGTTGGTGTCTGCCATACATCAACATGAGTCAGCCAGAGGTATACATATCTCAGAATTCTATGTATAAATATTTTTGCCTGTTGTCAGGAATTCTGTTTTGCTTATTTACTTTGCTTCCTGTCTTTCATGTGAGAGGTTTTCTTGAAACGTCTAATAATTCTTGGCTATCTGTTCATTTTTAAGGATGAGGCACTAAAAAGCTGAGTGCAGATCCCTGGCTCATCAAGTGGCGGGCACCATTTTAGGGTGAATTGGCATTGGTCACTTTGCTCAGAGAGGACCGCTCCGGTCTTCTGCCTGGAGAGTATTAGCCCAGCAGCAGGTGTTTTGGGAACGGAGTGGGAGGAGAGAGCCGGGGATGGGGAGAGGTCTCATTATTGAGGACAAGTTAGGCTTGCTTGATCCCGTTTGTTCTCAGTATGGCTCAGCTGCCCTTAGCTATCACTGGTCCCTTGGTTCAGAGACCCTTTGGTTCAGCTTCTCTCATCTCCTGCCAGGCAGTGTAGGGGCGGGGACAGAGGGGATAAAAGAATCTTATTTCTTACACAGACTTTTTGTCTTTGCTTTCTTTTTCTTTTTTTTTAATTGGAGGACAGCTGCTCTACAATATTGTGTTGGCCCCTCCACACATCAGCATGAGTTAGCCACAGGTACGTTACACAGACTTGCAGCCCGTTCTCTTTCAGCCCCTCCTACACCCCTTTCTCCAGACATACTGGATGCCTCCAGTTTCTGAGCCTTTTCTGAGATTCTGTGGTAGAAATCTGCTTGCTTCTTTCCACTGCAGGCATTTGGTTTTTTCCTTTCTGTGAAGTTATTTATCACTAGTGCATCTGCTGTCCAGCTTCCAAAATTTTGTTGATACCTCTCTTTATGTTGTTGTCTCGTTTCCCATTTTCTCTTTTTTTAAAAATTTATGCCTTAAAATTTTTTTTCCTGATTTTAGTAGGTCTGGATTAGGGCCCAGAAATCTTTGTGTGTGTGTTTATTAAACATGCCCTAGGATGTGTTTTTTCTTCAGGCAAGTTTGGAAGCTCTGTTTTAGAAGGACCTTCTGAACCATTTATTGCTATCCTGAGTTGCTTTTGTATTCTGGCTGTGTTTTAGTCTGTCTAGCTTTGGTCTGGATTTCTAAATTAGAATGTGTCCTTCATCTGATTAACTCCTCTCTTCTGTAAGTTAAATACTGGCAAATGGTAATAACTTTGGCCTTGTGTGACTGCATTTTTTTTAGCCACCATTTCTAAACCCTCCGGTTCCTGGGATGTGTGGGTGGGGAGGAAACATTAGTTATGAGCATTGAGCTGCTCTGCATCATTTCACTGTCCAAATCCAGGAATCCGGTTTTTGTTGTTGTTGTTGTTTGAAATGGAAAATTGACTCAGGCTTTAAAAACAAATTTAGTAGTTATCTGCCTTAGATTTATTTATGCAGTGTCATTTTCAGAGATGTTAAAGTACTGTGATTTGAAGTTTGTTTTTAATTTTGACAGTATGAGAGGGCACATTCTCTTCTTTTTGTGTTCTAGATCGTTAGGCCTTACAATGGAGAAGGAAATGGCAACCCACTCCAGTGTTCTTGCCTGGAGAATCCCAGGGACAGAGGAGCCTAGTGAGCTGCCATCTATGGGGTCGCACAGAGTCGGACACGACTGAAGCGACTTAGCAGCAGCCATCTTTTTAATGAAGCCATTCTTCACAACTGGTTATTTAATTGAACACAAGAGTAGACTTCTCATTGATTTGTGGTCCTTTTAGATGAGAGGGCTTGGTTGCCGTGTTGCCCTGTATTTGGGGATCATATATAACCTTTGGAACCTGGTATTTGCCACATCAAGTAGTCTATGCATATGTAGGCTTCTGAGTTTATGTTTTTCAGGCTTTTGAAAAATAACTTGGGACAAGAGGAAAGAGTCTTACTAGGGGGAAAAGCTGAATTCTGGGATATATAATTTTATTCTTATTAGAAAAATTATATTTGAAAGATTATCATCATAAAGTTATGTATTTTTCTTCTGCCTTCCTGGTGGCTCAGTGGGTGAAGAATCTGTCCAAAATGCAGGAGACACAGGAGACACGGGTTTGATCCCTGAGTTGGAAAGATCCCCTGGATGAGAAAATGGCAACCCATCCAGTATTCTTGCCTGAAAAATCCTGTGGACAGAGGAGCCTGGCAGGCTATAGCCCATGGAGTCGCAAAGACTTGGACACGACTAGGTGACTAAACACACGCGCGCGTGCACGCACACTTCTGCCGCCATCCTTTTTTCTTCCAGGATTGTGTGCTGCTTGTAACAGTGAAAAATCATGGAAGTAAAGAGGTTTTTTTTTTTAATTACTTGTTGTATCAATCAGGTTTGCTGCATAGTTAAATTTCCTCGATGGAAAATGCCTGTCATTGGAAAGATGATTTTTTTTATCCTTCATGGAGTAACTTTGGAATTTTAATTACTTCCATGGCCATACATGATAGAAATCTGTTTCACCAGAGGTTTGACTGAATTGAATTTCCAGGGAGAGGGAGCACCTTTTTCCCTGAGAGAAGAGGGCTGTAGATTACTTTTAGATTATATAAAGCTTTCGGAGGAGGGGAGGGTGGTAAAAGACGTAGAACAAGAAAGTTACTCTAGTCTGTTTCCTTGTGCTTTAGAGAAACCAAAATTGCTTTAGTGGAAACTCTACGGTATTCTGTCATAGAACACATGGAGGCATGTTCATAGTTTTCTGCTGATGTCAGTTCTTGCGTAATTAGAGGAACCTGTTTGACTCCTGCTGTTAGTCTCTGGCAGTGGTATGTGAATCCTCTCAGAGAGCTCCTGGCTCTTCTCCCATGTGGGGTTCTGTGGCTTGGGAACTGGATGCCTTTGTGCCACTGTGGTGATGAGCTCACGCTTCCCTAGACTGCTGCTTTTCAGGTGCAAGGTTGAAGGGTAGGTGGACGGGTAAGCAAATTCCCAGCAGGGAACTTTTAACCCTGCAAGGCTTCTGGTTAGTACCTAGGTCCCTAGCTGTGCTCAGGCCAAAGAGAGGTGAGGTACAGTCTGTGGGGATAATGCATGAGATAACTGGTGGAACTTGTTTACTTTGGATATGAAGCTATTGGTTTGTTTAGACTTCTTTGGTATAATAGGCATATTGGATGGAGGAGGATACTACTTTTTATTTGTTTTGGTTGAGCTAGGTCTTCATTGCTTTCTCTGGTTGCGGTGAGCAGAAGTTACTCTCTAGTTGTGGTGTGTGAGCTTTTCCTTGCGGTGGCTTCTCTTGTTGTGGAGCACAGGCTCGAGGTGCGTGGGCTTGGTAGTTGTGGCTCATGGGCTTAGTTGCCCCGTGGCATGTGGGATCTTCCCAGATCAGGGATTGAACTTGTGTCCCTCGCATTGGCAGGTAGAGTCCCATCCATTGTACACTAGGGAAGTCCAGAGAAGGATACTACTATTGGACTGGGAGGATGGCTTCTTATTTATTTATTTTTAATTGGAGGCTATGGAGCATGGCTTATAAAAACCTCAGGTTTCATCTCTTTCCATTCTTTTCACCCTGTTCTAGTTACCTTGGCGTTCAGTTCTCTTAACACATCAAACTTACTTCCATCTCCTTGATGTTTGTTAATTCTTTTCGGAAGATGCTTTCCCCAGATGTTCCTAGGGCTTGGCTGCTCATGGAGAGGCTTCTGAGAGCCAGGCCCCCAGCCCCTGCCCCTCCACATCTAACAACACTGTCCCCTGCTCCTACACTCCCCTTTATGATTCTCATTTTTCCATTCTTTTTATCACTGATATATGAGATTGTATTTGTTTCCTTGTTTTCTTCCTCTAGAATGTAAAGTCCAAGATTGTAAAAAATTGTCTTGTTAAGCCACTGAAACAGAGTGTATCAGTCTCAGCATTTTTCACATTTCTAGACTGGATAATTCTTTGTTGTGGGTGGCTTAGTTGCTCCATGGCACATGGGATCTTCCTGGACCAGAGATCGAACCTGTGTCCCCTGCATTGGCAGGCAGATTCTTTACCACAGAGCCAGCAGGGGAGCCCTTAATAGGATATTAAAGAATCAAACACGTGTTTAAGAAGGGTGAGACAGGGACTTCCCCATGATCCAGTGCTTAAGACTTTGTGCTTCCAGTGAAGAGGGCACAGTGTCAGTCCCTGGTCAGGGAGTGAAGATTCTACATGCTGTGCAGTGTGGCCAAAAAAAATAATAATAATAATTTTTCTTGTTAACATCTTAAATTCCTATCCATATGACTGAGTCTTGTAAGGTGAAACTAAGGCCCTTGAGTCTTTCCTGAGGGAGATAGCCTACTTAAAAAATGTTCAGGGTCATTTTTTTCTCCCCCTGTGGAATTTTTTTCGGTACTTTGGTACAAAAACTGTAATATACTGTGTAATCAAAGTTGAGATCAAAGGAAAGTACTGTTACTTGAGGTCTCTCAGCATGAAAGTGGATGGCATTAAGATTTAGATTTTTAAAAATTATTTTTTCTTTTTAAAATAACTTGTAAACGAAACCTCAGTTTTAGAACAGTAGAATACCATTTGAATAAAGGCCTCAAATTATAGTGGTAACTACAATATCCTTAGATCATTTTAAATATATGAAAAAAGCAGCTAAATTGGATTCTTCATTTATCAAATTAAAAGGCAGCATCATTGTCTTTGTCCTCAGGAGGGTTCCTGCTCCTAAAATGTATGAATATTTGAAAATTGGATAGAAAAATAAGTTTTGTCTTTTGAGGAGTAGAAGAAAGCACTTTTTAAAAAGTGCATTGCTTGAGTTTTATAGAGACTTAACTCTGAATTCTGAGATAAAGTTGACATTAAGAAGACTTAAAATAATGCTCTCTGCTCTTTATTTCAAAGAAACTGACTCCTGAGGATGTATAAAGCTTATTTTATCATGGTTTTTAAGATGAAAGGGATTAAGAAAGGAATGAGAATTTTTCTGAAAATCAAGGACTCTGAAAAACAGAGATGGTGAGGTTTGTAGTTTGAATTTAATAGATCAGAAAGGAAAGACTTAATTCTGTGATGAACTTTTTTTCTTTTTTGTTTAACTTCACGAGTGTTAGATTCTTAAAAATGCAATAGGCAGTGATTCCAGAAGGCCTGGATTTGTCCTCTGATTAAACGTTAATCACTAAAGTTTGTCTTTCTGTTATAAAGCTTTATGAATTGTTTTTGCTTCATTTGTTCTTAACTGAAAGCACTTCTCAAAGCAGACCCTCTGCATTGGGTTCGTGCTTGTAGTATCCATCTTGAATTGGTTTGAATAACACTTCTTTAGGGAATCTTCAGGGAAAGGAAAGTTGGGTTAATTTAAATTTGTATAAATTGGTCTGGTCTGGGAAAATGTAGAGATCGGGTTGTATTCTATCACTAAGATAGGAATTTCGAGTGAGTTAAATTTTTATTTAGGAAAAATAATGGAAAATTGCTAAACCCAGCCAGCTTGCAGTCAAGATTTGTTTCATAGTGATGAGTGAGGTAGAAAGGGACGAGGAGACCTGAGTTTGAGTCCTTACTCTGCAGTTTCCTCCTGAGTGATCATGGGGGTTGCCCCTAGCTCAGTTGGTCTGCCTCTTACCGTAGTGTGTAGACAGACTCCTGCTCCTCGAACTTCCGAGTTCTCACCTGTAAAATGGGAGTGAGAATACTTTACTGTACAGGGCATCACTGTGTACTCCGTGTCCCTGACAGGAGAGTGACATGCTTGCAGTCTTTGTGAAGGCAGCAGGGAGGCTGAGCGCCACTGCTGGTAGTCAGCACTAAAGACAATCACTTGATCAAAGTGTGTGCGCACACACACACACTCCACGCCTTGCAGGACCTCAGTTTCCTGACCAGAGATCGAACCCGGGTCATGGCAGTGAAAGCCCAGAATCCTAACCACTAGGCCATCAGGGAACTCCCAAAAGTGATTTTTTTGAGGGATCTATTTTGAAATTGGAGTTTGAATTGAGCCTATTTTAAAAAGGTATCTTTAACTGTGTAATGTATTAGTGGTCTTTTGCAGTGGGTGACTTTAAAAAAAGGTTTGCCTTGCTAGAGAATTACTGCTTTGCCTAATAAGTGACACTCACTATCAGATTTAAGGTTCCCTTCAGGTTATTTCTTATTTCGTAGCACGTAGGTTGGATCAGCTTGTGGGTCTGGGAAGAATTAGGGACTTGTCTGAACCTCTTTTCCAGGTCATTCTAGAAGACAGTTTCAGCCGTGGCAATGGCCAAAGTAGGTAAAACGGGAACCCCAGAAAAGGCAGAAACTGAGGTGACTGGAATTAGTTGACAATGTTTGTTTCTGAATGGACTATAATTTTCCCTATTGTTAGGCTGTTGGCTATATGCCAGCTATGGAGACCTGAGTGGAATGGTCATAGTGATCCCAGAGAATTGAATAGAAGAAAGTTTATTTCTTCTTCTCCATATGTTTCTTTCATTTTAACACCCCCCACACTCTGTGATAGATGTTCTGCTTATGAGCATTTACTATTTTGACCAGTTTCTCAAGCCTAGTGTGTTAGATTCCTGGGAAAGGAAAACTAGACTTAGTTTTGAAACCAGAAATGAGAAGGTAGTTCCCTTAGAGGAGAGTCAGCTGCTTGTTCTTTGAAGTGAATTCAGACACTACTCCCCGTGGGAGCCACCCAGCCAGAGTAGTGTCCAGGTTTTTGTGGTTGGAGCAAAAAGTTCTGTTGGGCAGACAACCTTTAGAGGCATTACACTGGGAGGAGTTGGGATTTTGAAGACATTCACAGTAATGTTTTTAATCAAATTTTACTTACCTACAAATGTTCTTGGTTTTATAGAAACTGAAATATTTGCTGTTTTATCATTCTCCGGGCATTGAGAGAAGTTTTTAAGTGATCTTTATTCACAGAAAGATTTTGTTCACTCCTATAAAGAGTTTAGAACGAAACCTCTGCAGTTACTTGACTTTTGACTTTTAGGGGTTCAAGAAGTGGGATTTCCTTGGGGTGACTTTTTGGAGGTATTGTTCTTGAGTTTTGGTTTTGGCTTTGCCCCCTACTTCAGTGTCTTAGGGTAAGAGTCCCCTGGCTTTAGTCTCATTTGTGAAATGAGGAACACTTACAAACTCTTAACAGGGAGACAGCCATATAGTTTCTGAGTTTTAAGTGTTCAGCCACTGATGATGGGTTAAATTTGTACATAGTATTTATGCCCTTATCAGATTCCAGTCATATGACTATATCAGGGGTCAGTAAACTTTGACCCATGAGTCAGATCTGGTCCATGATCTGTTTTGTATGGCACAATGACTAAGAACATTTTTTTACATTTTCAAAATGCAAAGATCAAGAGAATGAAAAAAGCCATGGAATAAGAGAATATATTTGCAAAAAGTACAGCTGATAAAAGACCATTAGCTAAAATGTATAAAGAACTCTTAAAACTCAACAATAAGAAAACAACCCAATTAAAAAGTGGGCAAAAGACCTGAACAGGCATGTCATCAAAGAAGAAATATAGATGGCAAGTCAGCATTTGAGAAGATTCCAACATCACGTGTCACTTGGGAATTGCAAATTAGAACAACAGGACTGCACACCTATTAGAATGACCAAAATTCAGAATTCTCGCAAGGATATGGAACAGTAGGAACTCTTACCGTTGCTTGTGAGAATTGCACATTGATACAGCCACTGCGGAAGATATTTTGGCAGTTTATTACAAAACATACTCTTACCATATGATCCATCAGTCATACTCCTTGATATTTACCCAAATGAGTCAAAAACTTAAGTCCTCACAAAAGCCTGCACAAGGATGTTTATATCAGCATTATTCATAATTGCTCTAAGACTTGGAAGCAACTCAGATGTCCTTTAGGAGATGAATGGATAAAACAAACTGTGGTACATCTGGATAGTGGAATGTTACCCAGCGCTAAAAAGAAATGAGTTATTAAGCCATGAAAAGACATGGAGGAAACTGAAATGCATATTATCAAGTGAAAGAAGCCAATCTGAGAAAGGTACATGCTGTATGATTCCAACAGTGTGACAGTTCTGGAAAAGGCAAAACTATGGAGACATTAAAAAGCTCAGTGGTTGCCAGGGGTTCAAAGGACGGGGGCAGGGAGGGATGAATAGGCAGAGCATAAAAGAATTTTTAGCAAACTTCAGGTTCATCAGTTATAACAAATGTAGCACAGCAGGATGCAGATAGTGGGGTACTGTGTGTTTGGTTGGGGGGACAGAGGTTTTAAGGGAACTCAATACTTTCTGCTCTTTTGCTGTGAACCTAAAACCGCAGTTAAAAATGAAGTTTAGTAATGTAAAAGGCTGTCAAAGCAAAATAAAAGAATAATGTGCAACAGAGACCATAGACAGTTTACAGAGCCTAAAGTATTGTTTTTAACTGGCCTTTTACGGAGAAGATTTACCGAGCCCAGGACTGGATCATGGTGCGCCTAGGAGATGAGTGCCTAGTTTCTCTGGTGTCGTGCCCGGGCCTCTGGTTCTTCTGGTACTCACTGTCTCTCAGGGCAGAGTTGTTCTCTTGAATTTATTTCTGCTTCACTTGCAGGTATATGAGTGACCTAAAGCTGCAGATTAAAACGGAGAGAGAGCAGTGCCAACTGCACGCAGGGCAAGGATGCCAATTCCTCCTCCTCCTCCACCACCCCCCGGTCCTCCTCCTCCTCCCACTTTTCATCAGGTAGGTCGTCCTTCTACTCGGCTATCTCGAAACCTGAATGCATACTTAGGGCTTCCTGGTGTAAGACATACGGTGTGGGAAGATGGAGACTGAATAAATAAAGTCTGTCTTCCTCAATTAGTTCTGATTCCTGAGAAGTCCTCTTAGGACCATAATGGCTTGTCTTGGCTTTCCTATCCTGGTTCAGTCTAAGTGGAGCTTTGAGTAGGTGGCACCAGTGTCTCTTCCCTGTTAAACTATTTGTGACATAAAGGTTGGTGTGTCCTTTCTCTGTGCCCCAAAAGAGACTTACCTAGCTAGTTTGTTTCAGTACTAGGACTAGAACTCGGGCCTGCCAACTTGTGTTTTTTTTTTCTTCTAAGTTTTGGGTTTTAGACATTTTGTTTGAGAATATGTATGAATCCCCTTTTAAAACCTTATTTATTTTTGGCTGTGCTGGCTCTTCATTGCTGTGGGGGCTTTTCTCTAGTTGTGGTGAGCAGGGTCTCTCTAATTGCGGTGCTTGGGCTTCTCATTGAGGTGGCTTCTCTGGGGGAGCATGGTCTCTAGGCGTGAGGGCTCAGTAGTTGCTGCACGTGAGCTCAGTGGTTGTGACTCTTGGGCTCTAGAGCACTGGCACGATGATTATGGCGCCCAGGCTTCGTTGCTTAGAGGCATGTGGGATCTCCCTGGATCAGGGATTGAACCCATGTCTCCTGCCTTGGCAGGCAGATTCTTTGCTACTGAGCCACCAGGGAAGCCCTGGATTCCCTTTTCAGTTGAAATTTTATGTGGAAGACCAATAAGTAAAGTAGGTAAAAGCAGAACTGCTCTTGATAGAGTAGAGTTCAAAGATCCACAGTTAATCCTTGTATCCTTGTAGCCTTTAGGTTACTGCGCTGCATTGTTCTTAGTCATTCCCTCATAGCCTTTTCACTGGGGGCTTACTATGTGTCAGAGACTTGGCTGACTACAATTTCAAAAAGCCACATAATTTTACTCTATACTTTAATTTTCTCTATACTTTTTAATTTTCATTTTTTAAAAACATTTTTTATTGTTTTTGGCTGTACCACTTGACTTGTGGGATCTTAGTTCCTTGCTCAGGGATTGAACCTGTGCCCTCAGTGAAAAGTGCAAGAGTCCTAACCATGGGACTGCCAGGGAATTCCCATATAAGAGCTTATATATTGCTTGACTCTCCACACGAATTTATTTAAAAATTAAAAGGGGAAATATGCAGATAAGCAAAAAGAAGCAGATAAAAATCATCTGTGATCTGACAACCTGCAATGAAGCAGATTCTGCTTTTAAGGGCCCCCAGTATAATGAGTGAAACAGGTAAGTCAACAGTCAAAATCCATGCTATGCAGAGATATATGGGGCCATAAGAAGGGCACATCACCAGTGGTCGAAGGAGAGGAGGCAGCCATAAGAGAAGCTTCTGGCAGGAGATGATGCTGAGCTGAATCTTGAAAGATGAGTAGAGTTTAGCCAGAAAAGGGTGAAGGTAGGCACTTGAAGTTGCTTAACTGGCATCCTCCTCGTTGTTCTTTTTGGTTGAACTTTTAGATTACTTTCAGCTTCATGCTATTATAAACTGTTTTTTCCTGTTATTATCTTTGTGCACTGCTCCAATTATTTTCTTCAAGTTAATTTCTGGAAGTAGAACTCTTGTGCTAGACTTTTATGCTATTTTTTGGCTGTGCCTCATGGCATGTAGGCTTCCTAGGTGGCTCAGTGGGTAAAGAATCCACCTGCAGTGCAGGGGACGCAGGAGGTTCGATCCCTGGGTCGAGAAGATCCCCTGGAGGAGGGTGTGGCAACCCACTCCAGTGCTCTTGCCGGGAAAAATCCCATCGACAGAGGAGCCTGGAGGGCTACAGTGCATGGGGTCACAAAGAGTTGGACATGACTGAAGCGACTGAGCATGCACGCAGGCTCGCACACTTGGCATGCAGGATCTTAGTTCCATGACCAGGGATCAGACCTGTGTCGCCTGAAGTGAAGGCACAGGGTCTTCACTGCTGGACCACCAGGGCAGTCCTGTGCTAGACTTGCCTGAACAGGGCAGGTTTTTGTTCTGTACGCTTTTTACATCTTCAGTGTGCCAGGCACTATGCAGGCAGTGCCTTGACAAAGCTAACAAGCTCTTTTTGTAATTTTAACCTTAACCAATATCATAGGTAGATAATAATACTGTTTCACACTATATTTTTTTTTTTATTGTTGAAGGTTTTTTTTTTCTTTTCATATTTGCTGGCTCTTTTGACTTTCTTCAGCCTGTATTGTTCATGTGTGTGCACTAAGTCGCTTCAGTCGTCTGACTCTTTGTGATCCTATCTATGGACTGTAGCCTGCCAGGCTCCTCTGTCCATGGGATTCTCCAGGCTAGCATACTGGAGTGGGTTGCCATTTCCTTCTCCAGGGGATCTTCCTGACCCAGGGATCAAACTCAAGTCTCCTGCATTTCCTGCTTTGCAGGCAGATTCTTTACCTGCTGAGCCACCTGGGAAACCTCAGTACTGTTCATAATCTTTCTTGCTTATTATCCTATTGATTTCTGAGTCATCTTGTTTGTTAATGCTGTATAGATTTAGAGCACTACGTTTGTTTCTATCATATGTTACATTTGTCACTGATAATTTCTCCTTCCAGTGTGTTATCTGCATATTATATTCCTAAGTGAATAATCTATAATAAAGAGATCTGTTGGTCTTTTCCTGTATTTTGGTTGTCTTGATAAGAAGTCCTTCCCCTTACCTATTTTTTTCCATATAGTACTTCTGTGGGTTTTTTTTTTTACACTTGAAATTTTTAATTCAGCCAGAGTAAAGCCCTAAGGTAGGTATTTAACTTTATTATTTTTTTCTGAAAATTAACCACTTGTTGGACTTCCTTGGCATTCCAGTGGTTAGGACTCTGAGCTTTCACTCCAGGGGGCTCAGGTTTGAGCCCTAGCCAGGGAACTAAGATTCTACATGCCCCATGGTGCATCCCCCAGAAAATTAACCACTAGTTTTTAACACCTGGTATTTAATAACCTATCCTTTCTGCACTGATGAACTGTACTTTTATTTTTTCTTCTGTAGATCTGGGCCTGCTTATGGAGTGTCTGTTTGTTCCATTAATCTAGGTGTCTGTCCTTGTGTTCTTACTATAGTTGGTCATAGGACTGTTTCAAGATTTGAATGAGATAATGAAAGTAATGTGCTTATTATTATTAGTACAATGCTTCTGGTATAGTAGGGACTCCATAAGTGTTTGCATTGATGATGATGATACAATACAGATAAAGTGTCTGACACAAGCCTAGCACATAGGTACTCTGTTAGTATTGGTGCAGGCCTCCTATCAGAAGCCTCTAAATAGGAGGGAGAGCTATCCCTTCACCGAAGGGACAGCATGAGAAAAGGGTGTGAGAAGGGTGTCGTTTGGCACATGTACCTTATCAGGCTAGACAAGCATTGCATGGAATCCAGTTTGCCGAAGACATTTATCCTGAACTTGTGATGAAGAGGATATTGAGGGTGAACTTTTGTTTCCCTCTTCCTTCAGGCAAACACCGAGCCGCCCAAGCTGAGTAGAGATGAGCAGCGGGGTCGAGGCGCCCTCTTACAGGACATCTGCAAGGGCACTAAGCTGAAGAAGGTGACCAACGTTAACGATCGGAGCGCTCCCATCCTCGAGAGTGAGTCTGAGCTGCATCGCCTTGCGAACCGCCAGGACCCCAGGGTTGACCTGGAGACTCAGCCTGGCTGTCATTTTTTCTGTTGGATCTTGGGTGGGAGTTTTGTGTTAGGGTGTTCTGTGACTGTCTTCTCATCTGTACTTTTGAATGCCTTAGAAATTTCTTTTTGACCTTTGAGAAACATTCTTGGGGTCTTAAGCCTCCCGTCTCCTCCTATGCCTCGTGCTTGTTAGGGCACATCCTTGGCTTTTTTCTGAGAGAACCACCACAGTCCTGAAAACTGATAAGCTGAAGCCAGTAATGATTTTATAATTGCTGCAAGTGTTCTTGCTGGAGGGCCTCTGGGGAGCTGGCTCACACCTGGTTCCCAGAGCCATCAGCCCCTGATCATCTGGGACTTGGAGAGGAGAGTTTAGAGAACTCTCTTCATCCTGGTTACCCCTGTGCCCTAAATAAAGGAAGATTGGCTTCTCGTTCCTTTCGTTCTCTCTCATCACAGCCCAAAGTTTCATCCCCATGCCCACTTGAAGCTGTGGAGCAGAGAGGCTCACTTTCTATTTCAGTGGAAGGACAAAAGCAGTGGCGGTTTGCAAATTAAAGCCCAGGGAGAAGGACGGGTTTCTCCTCAGGATTGACTTGGTCACCAGCTCAGAGCACGCATGAAATGACAATCCTAATGGTGTGCTTTCCAGAGCCCAAAGGGAGCTGTGGTGGTTACGGTTCTGGAGCAGCTGCCCTGCAGGCCAAGGGAGGCCTCTTCCAAGGAGGAGTGCCAAAGCTGCGCCCTGTGGGAGCCAAGGACAGTTCAGGTATGTGGTAAGGACTTCCTTAGGGTATTTCCCAAATGTGTTCATTTTGGACTGATCCCAAGCGGGACCTCTGGAGATCAGGAGCACGGTAGAGGTGCGAGAAAGAGGGGTGGGAGCAGGGGAGGAGTGACAGAGCAGAATAAAGTGGGAGCTGAGGCATTCGATGAAAGTGCGTTCGACTTGCAGCAGTAGTATTTGCTAATGGACCCTGAGCCTGAAACCAGGTTAAAACCCAGAACCGTTCCTGCTGCCATGCAGGTTGCACAGAGGAGGCGGGGTGACACGGAGATAACTCACCACCATGCGCCTGGCTCTGTTGACCTGGTGCTGTCTGCTGTATTTGTAGAGAACCTGGCTGGTAAGCCAGCGCTCCAAGTCCCCAGTTCCCGAGCTGCTGCCCCGAGGCCTCCAGGGACCACAGCCAGCGGGCGTCCTCAAGATGACACAGACAGCAGCCGGGCCTCACTCCCAGAGCTGCCCCGGACGCAGAGACCCTCGTTACCGGACCTCTCTCGGCCCAATCCCACCAGCAGTACCGGGATGAAGCACAGCTCCTCCGCCCCTCCTCCACCTCCCCCGGGGAGGCGTGCCAACGCCCCCCCCACGCCCCTGCCTATGCACAGCAACAAAGCCACGGCCTATAACAGAGAGAAACCCCTGCCGCCCACGCCTGGACAGAGGCTTCACCCGGGTCGAGAGGGACCTTCTGCTCCACCCCCAGTCAAGCCGCCTCCTTCCCCTGTGAATGTCAGATCGGGACCAAGTGGCCAGTCTCTGGCTCCTCCTCCACCGCCTTACCGCCAGCCTCCTGGGGTCCCCAACGGACCCTCCAGCCCCACGAATGAGTCAGCCCCCGAGCTGCCACAGAGACACAATTCTTTGCATAGGAAGACTCCAGGGCCTGCCAGAGGCCTGGCGCCTCCTCCGCCCACCTCAGCCTCCCCCTCTTCACAGAGTAATAGGCCACCTCCCCCAACCCGTGACCCTCCCAGCCGGGGAGCAGGTAAGTGCCTGGAAGTACCTTGTGTTTCCCCTCATACTCAGACTGAGTCTGTCTTCCTTTTCACCCTTCTCACCAAAGCTCTTCAGTGACTGAAGTGAATACTCATTGGACAGGTTTATTAGTGCCTTTTTACATGTCAGATTCTGTTGTTAGGGAAACAGCAATAAATAAAAGGCAAAAAATCCTGTTCTGAACACTGAGGAAAATAAGTTAATAGAAAAAATATATATGTGTGTGTGTATGTATAAAGAAAACAAGCAAAAAATATATATAAACACATAATATATAGATGCTTTAGAGAAATACGAAGCAGAGAAAGGGGATGGGGTGTACTGGAGTGGGGATGAGGAAATACTTAAATTGCAGGGATGAGGGTAAAAGTAGGGTCAGGGAAGGCCTTACTGATAAAGCCACAGTTTGGCAAAGACCTGAAGAAACTGAGGGAATGCACTAAGCAGGCATTGAGAGCAGCAGATGCTAAGGCCCTGAGACTGGGGACAGCAGGGAGACCGCTGTGGCAAGACCAGGATATGCGAGGGGACAAGCGACAGGATGTGGAGGTCAGAAAGCTAGATTCCATGAAAGAGTAGCC
Source organism: Bubalus bubalis (assembly GCF_019923935.1). NCBI lineage: Eukaryota > Metazoa > Chordata > Mammalia > Artiodactyla > Bovidae > Bubalus > Bubalus bubalis. Next base: position 22,556,717 of record NC_059159.1, on the reverse strand, counting down.
GAGGACTTTGTGAAGGCTTCAGGTTTTAGTCCATGTGAGATGGGGAGCCACTGGGTCGGGGGGAGGATGGGAACATGGAAGTAGCATTGATCTACCTTTTGAAAAGGTCACTGGACCCTGTGTTGAGAAAGACCACAGGAAGACAGAGGGGCCAAGGGAGAGCACTTGGGAGGCTAGGGCAGTGAACTGGGTGTATGGTGTATGGGTGGATCGCAGCAGCTTTGGGGAAAGATCGGTGTTCCATTGATCTTGTTTTTTTGTTTTGCTTTTAAATATCTATTCGGCTGCCTCCGGTCTTGGTTGCAGTGCGTGGGCTTCACTCTAGCTGTAGCTCAAGGGCTTTCTTGCCCCACACCATGTGGGATCTTAGTTCCCTGAACAGGGATCGAGTCCCCTACATTGGAAGGTGGATTCTTAACCACTGAACCACAAGGGAAGTCGTAGGTGTTCAGTTTTGAATGTCAAGTTTGAGACCTGAGGGGAAATCATGGATTGGCAATTGGCTCTGAGACTCTGCAGTTCAGGGGGATGGTGTGGGCTAGAGAGGGGAATTTGAAGAATTTTGAGAACTACATGCTGGGGTGAGACCACCTGGGGAGTGAGTTCATTGAAGCAGAGGAGAAGTCTGGGGCGTGAGTCCTTCCTATAGCAGAGGCCAGAGCATTGAGAGTACTAAGAGAGAGGAAGCTGAGAAAAGGCCTGGAGTGAGGGAAAAAGGAGGAATGCCGAGAGAGTAATGGGAAAAGTCCGAGATAGTCAGTGAGCACCCGGGGCCTGTGCTGCAGGTGGGTCAGCTAAGCTGAAGGCTGAGAATGACACTGGTCTCAGCAACACGAAGAGTCATTTTGAGGATCCACAAACTATCCTTGTGAGTAGTTTTAGTGGAGTGCGGAGGAGAGGGTGACGCAAAAGTCTGATTGGATTGGGTTCAAGCATGCAGGAATAGGAGAGGCCTTGATGAAGACAGCAGTAGACATCTAAGGAGTTTGCTGTAAGGGGAGAGGGCTGCAGCTATGTGGAATGGTTGCTGGAGGAGGATATGAGATTGAGGGCTGATCCCCCTGCCCCATGCTCCAAGATGGGAGAGATTTCAACATCTGTTTGTATGCTGATGGAATGATCCTGTAGAGAAGGGGAGATTGCCTGGATAATCCTCAGGGAGGCAAAAAGGAATGAAATCTGATCCACAGGTCAAGGGTTGATCTTAGGTAAGAATTCAGATAGTTCTTCTGGGTAGCAAGAGGGATGACTGAGTATATAGGCAAAGAAGCAAGTGAGTAGGTGGGTGTAGTGGTGGGAGCATGTGGAAAGTTTCTTCTGTTTTTTTTTTGTTGTAGTTCTATTTACTTGGTGAGTTTGAAAGCAAGGACATCTGCTGTGAATGTGGGTAAGGAGTTAGAGGGAGATTTGAGGACAGAAAAGAGGGCATGAATTGGCCATCTGGGCGCACGGGTGAGTGAGTGAAAGAGGGAAGTGTGCTGCGATGACCAGTGACACAGAAGGCTCACTGCAGCTTAGGGGCCACATGTTTCAAGTGAGATTCATCAGTTCGACGTGTGTTCAGCTGTGTCTCTGCCAGTCCTAAGTCGGGGCAGAGTTGTAATTAACCAGGTTAGCATTTTGTAGGCATGTGTGACCATGAGGGAGAGTTGGGCAAGGGAGGTAAGGGGGTGTGTAAGGGAGTGGTTGTCACAAGGGACCATGCTGCTAAACTGGGTGAGGAGAAGATTCAGGAACCTTTGAAAAGGTGGAAGAGAGGAGTTCTATGGTGTGACGGTGAGCTCTCTGGACTCTGAATCAAGCGAAGAAGTTGTGTCATCTTTCAAAATAGGTGAAAGAGAGTGAATGAGACTCTTGACAGCTCTCTGGGGCCTTCTTAGTGTTCTATAGTGTTAGTCGCATCCAACTGTTTGCAATTCCATGGACCGTAACCTGCTAGAATCCTCTGTCCATGGAATTCTCCAGGCAAGAATATTGGCGTGGTTTGCCGTTCTCTTCTCCAGGGGATCTTCCCGACCCAGGGATTGAACCTGGGTCTCCTGTACTGAAGGCAGATTCTTTACCATCTGAGCCACCAGGGAAGCCCTTCTTAGGCCCAGGAATTTTGGCTCCCATATTCTGTTGTATCAGCTCTCCTGGTGGCTCAGTGGTAAGCAGTCTGTATGTCAGACATCCAGGTCCCAATCCCAGGGTTGGGAAGATCCCCTGGAGGAGGAAATGGCAACCCACTCTAGTATTCTTGCCTGGGAAATCTGATGGACAGAGGTGCTTGGCAGGCTACAGTCCATGGGGTCACAGAAGAGTCAGACACGAATTAGAGATTAAATAGCAACAATTCTTTTGTATCACTGGGCTTTGAGCGGCACCCTCCACAAATGGCTTTTGAACTTTGGCTTTAGACACCCCACGTGTGTAGGTGAAATCATCGAATAGGGAGGTTTGTCACCAGGAAGCATGTATTAAAGGCCCATTAACCTGCACGCTGCTTGACTAAGTACAGAGATGTCAGTTTTAGGAGCTGGCCATGGCATCAGGTGGTCACATAGGAGCCTAGTACATGGCCAACCCTGTATCTCCTTGGCTTTAGCTGGAAGGATATAGTCCCAACATGACCTTTGATTTTACAAAGTTTTGGTTAAAAAAATTTTTTTTAACTAAAGAATGTTTTTTAAATGACCCTTTAACTGAGCCAGAGCGCATATCTTTCTAAACCCAACCAGGAATAGAAGCAGGGGAAAATGTAATTTCCCTGGGTTGAATTGAGTCGTTTTAAATGTCTGTAGACTTCTTGCTTCCCACTTCTCAGTTCTTTCTTTGTGATTTCTTTAGAATATTGTGAAGTTACGAGTCTTATTCTTCTATTAGTCATCACCAACTTTGAAGCCTGCCATAGGCCTCGGCCTACTTTCTGCATCAGTAACCAGAGCTGCTGCTGCTGCTACTGCTAAGTCGCTTCAGTCGTGTCTGACTCTGTGCGACCCCATAGACGGCAGCCCACGAGGCTCCCCCGTCCCTGGGATTCTCCAGGCAAGAACACTGGAGTGGGTTGCCATTTCCTTCTCCAATGCAGGAAAGTGAAAAGTGAAAGGGAAGTCGCTCAGTCGTGTCTGACTCTTAGCGACCCCATGGACTGCAGCCCACCAGGCTCCTCCATCCATGGGATTTTCCAGGCAAGAGTACTGGAGTAGGGTGCCATTGCCTTCTCCGTTAGTAACCAGAGCAACAGTTCTTAAAAATGGTACTCTGAAAAAAAAAAAAATTGAGATATTTTAGTCAGAGATCTTGTGAGTATTGGCTCCATTTGTTTATGAGATTGGGCCTATCGCTCTGATTTCTGAGTTTGTTTCCTGATCTGTAAAATGATATTCATAGTACTTTCAGAGGTGGTTGTAAATAAAAGAATGCATAGAAGTGCTTTTTCAACTGTGGTGTGCTGGTGAGCTTAGTGGGTTTATGCAAAGGGCTTCTGGGTAGTTTTTGTGGACTTATTTCTATTAATTAATCATACTGTGATAATGATAACATGTTATAATGTACTTTTGTTTCTTTATGAATGATTTACATTTGAAAGAATATGTAAAAAGGCAAAAGAATATGTAAAAAAGGCAAAAGGAGTCTTTTGCTGTGCCCAGGGTGCTTAGAGACCAAAAATATCCCTTCTTATTGGTCCATAAAGTTTCTTTTTGAATTTTTTCTCTGTAGAGTAAAACACTATTTTGAAGGGCATTTTTTTCTTTTGAAAAGAATCAAGGATGGAATGGGAGGTTGGGTTTAGTAGATGTAAGTGCAACATTGTAAATCAGCTATGTCTGTGTGCTCAGTCCTGTCCAGCTCTTTGCCACCCCATGGAGTATAGTTTGCCAGGCTCTTATGTCCATGGAATTGTCCAGGCAAGAATATTGGAGCAGGTTCCATTCCCTACGCCAGGGGATCTTCCCAACTCATGGTTCGAACCTGGGTCTCTCACAGTGTAAGCAGATTCTTTGCCATCTGAGCCACCAGGGAAGCCCTGCTTCAGTTTAAAACAAAAGAATCAATAACATCATGCTTTACTCAAAATTGGGTTTATCTTGGATTACAAAAGTTGATCTTCCCACCCTGAGGTTTCTTTTATACACTGCTTGTCTCTTGGGGTTATTCGATTCCAGCTCTGTCACTTGAAGTAGTCTTAAAACTGGATGTGACAAACAGCAGAACCTGGTCAGGATTTCCATCCCTGAGCTAAGGAAGCCAAGCAGGTGGTTCTTCGTCCTGCTCCATTTTGCCTGTCCAGGTTGGCTCTCATCACTGCCACCTACTCACAGCCTCACTGGTGTCCTTTTGAGCCTGGCTGATGCTGTCTTCTTTAATTGCCCTATCCCCACCAGGGAGTCTGGGTAGACACAGATTTCCAGGACCCTAAGAAATCTTGACTGTGAAGAAGGCTGAATGCCGAATAATTGATGCTTTTGAACTGTGGTGTTGGAGAACACTCTTGAGAGTCCCTTGGACTGCAAGGAGATCCAACCAGTCCATTCTGAAGATCAGCCCTGGGATTTCTTTGGAAGGAATGATGCTGAAGCTGAAACTCCAGTACTTTGGCCACCTCATGCGAAGAGTTGACTCATTGGAAAAGACTCTGATGCTGGGAGGGAGTGGGGGCAGGAGGAGAAGGGGACGACAGAGGATGAGATGGCTGGATGGCATCACTGACTCAATAGATATGAGTCTGAGTGAACTCCGGGAGTTTGTGATGGACAGGGAGGCCTGGCGTGCTGTGATTCATGGGGTTGCAAAGAGTCGGACACGACTGAGTGAACTGAACTGAAGAAATCTGACCATGAGGGAAATATTTTGAGGATGACCTGAAAGAGCTTTGGTTTGAGCAGATTTGGTACGAAAACAGGGTTCAAAGATCTGCTGGGAGGTGTTAAGGAGGTTTCTCTTTAATTATTACTTCTAATGGACACTGTCCATGCTTACACAGACCTTGGAGATTGAGGGAGAGTTTACGTTCTGAGTGTGTTTTGTGGGAAGCTAAAACTGACATTTACTGGGCCTACAGTGCCAGACTCCTTGTCTATAAGCATCAACCCATTACTGTTTCATTCTTAACTACGGTTACTCTATAGAAATTCTGACAGTAATTCAGGAGGAATAATATATACTCTTATTATTAAGACAGTGTTGTTTGTTAAGCACAGTAGTATCTCTGTGTACTGTGTAAGGAACAACTTCTTATTGGGCATAGCCTAGGTACCAAAAGACATACCTCCATCTCACTGGGTTATACATTTGTTGGGGAGGTAATTAATACTTGTGGTGATTATGAAAAGCAGTATGTAGCAGTTTTCTTACTGTGAAAGAGTAGGCGTGTTCTGGGTCTGTTAGATCTGTGACCTTAGATAAATAGCCAGAGTCCCCGTTTCCTCATTTATGCAATGCAATGGGGATAGTGCCACATACTTGTATGGGGCTGGCTACAAGAAGTTTTAAAGATTTAGTACACCGGCTCAGTAGTTGTGGTGTGTGGGCTTAGTTGCTCTGCAGCATGTGGGATCTTCCTGGACCAGGGATCGAACCTGTGTTCCCTGCACTGGCAGACACATCTTAACCACTGGACCACCAGGGAAGTCCAATGTCCAGCATGCTTTTGATATTATCTAATACTTGATGGCAGATTTTTGTCTTTTAAGGGTGAATTTGATATTTGGAAATGGCCAAAAGTCAGAGTCAGACATAGTTAAAATATAGTTAAGAATATTTTTGTTGGTGGTGCAACCTCAGAAAATGGGAAATGACCATGATATAATAATAATTAGGGATCTGTCTGACTGGGTTTGGAGACAATTCTTAAGAGGCTTTTCTGGTTTTTTTTGAGCAGTGAGCCTGTCACTGGAAATATGTAACTTCTGTCAATGAAACTATTATACGTAATTTGAAAGGCACACATTTTAGTCTGTGCTGCTGAGTGCTGGAATAAGTGACATAGTCTCTAAATGCTGCCAGGGAACAAAGGAGGGAATCAGAATAGAGTGGATTGCTTTGAGAAAGCCTTGAGAAGATGGGAATTGAGTTAAACCTTCAAGGATAGGTAGGATTTGATAGTAAGGACTGGTCACAGGAGGAAAGCATAGGTAATTCAGGTTATTTAGCAAATATTGATTAAATACCTACCATTTGCTATACATCTGGCTGAGCTTGGGAACTCAGATGAATGGACACTGCTCTGACTTTAAGGAACGTACAGTATACTGGGAAAGAAGCACATATAATGAATAATTATAGCATAGTAGAGTAGTAGAGAGAGACAGAGGTAACAGTGGGAGTGTGGATGGAATGGTGCCACTTCGACCTAGGAGGCAGGCAAGGACGGAAAGAACGAAGGCAAGATCAGGTTACCTACGTGGTAGATTACTGTGTAAGCGAGGAATATCGTGGGGTGATACTTGTGGAAGCTAAGGATTTGAAACTTGATGAGGTAGAAAATGCAAAGCGCTTGGAAAAGTTTGAGCTAGTATTTGAGGGAGATTAATGAGTTGGTATGCAGAATGGATGGGAAGGCTAAAAGATCAGAAGCAAGGAAAACAATGGCGAGGCTTTTTGCAGTAGAACCAGCTAAAAGTGAGAAAGCCCTGACTTTGAATTGTGGAGGCAGGCATGGAAAAGCCAAGAAGGAATCATCACGAATAAGTAGAGTTCTTGCCTGACTTGTCATGGGAAATGAAAAAGGGTCATCTATTCATTCTGAACTTTGTCTCTGGAAGACTGTGATGTTGCTAAAGAAACAGGAGGACTTCTGGCGATCTGAGCGGTTGGGACTCTGCTTCCAGTGCAGGGGGCACGAGTTCGACCCCTAATCAGGGAAACTTAAGATCTCACATACTGCATCAGCGCAGCCAAATAAATAACGTAAAATAAAGAAAGTAAAAATTTTGAAAAAGAAACAGGGATGAGAGGAGGGGGTGTGACATCAACATGCTGCCCAGAGGCTCCCAGAGGCTGGCTCTTCGGGAAGGTGCCGAGGTGCTGTTTTGGCCCGTGCCTCTCACATCCCTCTGCCCATCACTGTCTCTGCATCCAAGCCTAACTGCTTTTGATTCTAATTTCAGCTCCTCCACCCCCACCACCAATGATCCGAAATGGTGCCAGGGATGCCCCCCCTCCCCCACCACCATACCGAGTGCACGGGTCAGAACCCCTGAGCCGAGGAAAGCCCCCACCTCCGCCCTCAAGAACGCCAGCCGGGCCTCCTCCACCACCGCCGCCCCTGAGGAATGGCCACAGAGATTCCATCACCACTGTCCGATCTTTCTTGGGTGAGTAGCTAGCTGTATTAGTCTCATAGCTCCTAAGGGACTTCACTGACTCCAGTGGCCACTGCACAGTGGGCATGGCCAGTTGGTACCCTCTTCACTGCAGTTCCTCTCCTGACTTCCCTTCAGACTTCTGTTCCTGTCCACGTACATTGCTTTCCTTAGGTGAATTCTCAGCTCGATTGCTTTGGAAGAGATTAAAAGTAAAATGAGCAAGTGTTTTGTTAACTCTGATAGGAAGTGTTTTGCTAACTCTCTTGCTCCTCAAGGCTCATTATGTGTGGTTAGCTTTTAGGTCCGAGACTGTATCCTCTTCAGGATTATTGAGATAGGAATTTCATATTCTCTGAGGAAGAAAGGCTCCTTTCTGGACCTTTGAAAACAGAACATTCTATGCACAGCATTTATCTGATAATCCAAAGCCACTGACTAGCTCTGTTACTTTGAAGAAGTCACTTCATTTTTCTGGACCTCACTTCCCTTATCTGTGAAACAAGGAGATTGACTAAGTGGACCAGAGTTATCAGATCCACTTTTCCAAGGTTATAAATGAATCTTGGGCTCCACCTGAGGGAGTCTGGTTCATTAGGTCTGTGATGAAGCACCAAGTAAAGACTGTCCAGCAGGTATTGTTAGACCCTCTGTTGAGGGACAGGGAGGCCTGGTGTGCATCAGTCCATGAGGTTGTGAAGTGTTGGACACGACTGGGCAACGGAACAACAACTGTTGAGGAAGTCTGGAAAGATCTGCATGGTCCGTTTTAGCCTGCGCACTGTCGACTCTTTAGTGATTACCTCTTCTCTGCCCCTGCTCTGGTTTCTTCCTATTAAGTGGACTAGGGTTTTTGCTTAAAAGATATGCCTTGTGGAATGGTAATCAAGTCACACCCATAGGAAACTTGAGCTTTCATGTAGAGGAGCCATGGGAGATAGGAGCAGAGGCCATGCCATGGCTCTCCCAGCTGTGTTACAGAATTCCCTGAGGGGAGCCCGGACTGAGAAGGAATTAACCTGGTCAAAATCTCTCAGTAGCTGGTGACAGATATTCCCAGGTTAGCTTAATTTCTACCAGTTTGTGGATTCAGTTCAGTTGGTTTCCCATGGTGATAGTCTTTAAGATGACTATGTTACTAAAACAGAATTATATTTCTTTCCCCTCCCAGGCAAACAGCTGGGCTCCTTTACTGGGATGTGCCTTGTTTGGAAACATCCAAACCAAAAGTTGTAAAGAGCCAGTTTGTGGAAAGAAGTAAAGAACCATTTCAAGGACTCATTCCTTAGTGTAAAGAGCCTTTGAACACACTCTGCATACCAGGCACGGAGAGTAATGCTGTTGCCGTCCTCATGGGTTTACTGAGCAAGGCAGGCCCTCACAGTGCGTCAGGAAGGGTTAGGAGTAGCGGCGAGGTGTGTGGGAGCCAAGGCAGACTTAGGGATTAATTAGGCGGTGATAGGAATTAATGCTCCATTCCTTTTGCAGATGATTTTGAGTCAAAGTATTCTTTCCATCCAGTCGAAGACTTTCCTGCTCCGGAAGAGTATAAACACTTTCAGAGGATATATCCCAGCAAAACAAACCGAGGTAAGAAGAGAATGAAAGTTCTTCCATAATTATGTAGGCTATAGAATTGATGTGTGTTTTTCTTAGGTTAACATTTGCTTCTTCTTGTCTGCATTTTCTTAAAAAGACAAAACCTCATCCCAGGTTTTAAAGGATAGCTCAAAGAGCCTGTCTGTCTCTTGTTTTAGGAATGTTTGGGTGATTCTGGGTCTGGTGAGTGACCTTATGTATGTGGTTTTTATTTATCTTTTTTCAGCTGCCCGTGGAGCCCCACCTCAGCCCCCCATTCTCAGGTGAAGCCTGGCTTGGTCCTGCTCCTCAGGAAAAGGATGGACCCTCTCCTCTTCTCAGATGGTCCCTTCCATTCCCCTGAAATCTGCATGACAGCTCCTGATGTGTTTCTCCAGTGCAACCAACCTCTAGACTCCAAGCGTCCTCCCAACTCACCTCCATCTGTGTATGCATCTCATCTCTGGACTTGGTGACGGACTGTCTGTATTGACAGTAGGGCCTCAAACCCTGCATCCATCCCTCTAGCAAGCCCTGCTGGCCAGATGAGGAAGCAGCTTCCATGTCTCCTGCTTTCCTCTGGGGAAAGGTGCCTTGTTGTGATGAATGAACTCATTGTCGGGTTAGGGTGGGAATGGTCCTCCCACCTTCTCCTACCCACTGTAGGGGGGTGGGGAGAGAGGAACTTGATGGCTACATTATATTTCTTCATTTTAGGAAGCTGGTATGGCCAGGACTTCCAGGAGTGGGCATTTTTAGTGAAACGGGAAAGGAGTTTGCAGAGAAATGATCTGTTTTAAAGGTCAGGTTTGGAGCATAGGCAAGGAAATGGATCTGCTCTATTTTTAGGGGTATTCTGGTTTTGCTGTAACCCCACCCCACACTCATACCCAGAAATAGGCTGGATATAAACACTAAATACTAACCAGTTGAACTAAACATCAGTGAAAAGAGAAGGTGAAATAAACTGGGCATCCTTTCAGAGCTAGTCAGTTCCTCTGCAGCACAGGGACCGGGGGCCATGGTGGGAGCACTCTGGAACTCCCTGCTCCACTTCCGCAGGTGCTGAGGCTGAGGGATGTTGTCGTTCTCTCACCACCTTATCCCCTCAAGAGAAAAGTCCCTTTCATTCATTCATTATGGATTCTCAAATCCCTAAAACCTCTAGTGAGAGATAGGAAAATAGGACCTTGGCCTTGGCCTTAACCTTGACCTTGAGGCTGCCTCAGTCTTTTACTGCCTGGCTCCAGAAGCCCCTGGCCCTTTCAGTCCTGTTCAGAAACTGCAGCCCCCAGGATGACAAAGGAGGGAAGGGTGAAGCACCTTGTGGAAAGGTCCAGCTCTGTGGGCTGTGAAGACTTTTAACTAAGGCCCACCGGCTCTGAAATTCATAGCCCAGCTGACTGAGCAGGCTCTTCCCATTCCCTTCCCCATTTAGCCACAAGCCTGCATAGGTTAACATTTCTGAGTAGAGACAGGTGAGGAAGCTTCTGGGGGAGTCAAAGATTCCTCTGTGCCAAGAAGCACCATGACTTTGGTGAGGTGTGCTTCGATCCAGTTGATCTTCTGTGGCAGCCAGCAGCGTTGTTTCATCTTCCAAGTCCAGTTGAAGAGCCCAGAGAAAATGGAGGTTCCCAATCTAGGTAGGACCTGAGCTTGGATCATGGTACAGGGACTTGCCCTTCTCCGACAGCAGAATGGAGCTCCACATCCAGCTGGTGTGGTTTGCTTAAGCCCTTGAGTGCAGAGGCTGCTCAGAGCTTAGAGTGAGAGCAGAGGAACCATGTTATTGTTTGGAACGAATGGGGAAAAGTCCACGAAGACTTTTCACCAGGTACGTCACAGGCTTAAACTGTCCTAGGGACTTTCCAATCTATTGGATCACAAACTAAGGGTCTTTTCATGGTGCCCAGTGAAACCCAGGTCTTCCCACTGCTAGATGAGAGAGCTCGTAACTTGGGTTACTTGTCTGGGGTCTGCTATCCTTTGCCATCCCCTGGACCATACTGACTGTTGAGGCAAACCGCAACACACTTTTTCTAATCGTTCTTTTATTTATAATTCTTATTTTCACATCTGTTAGCAGTTACCTCTCAGCAGTATCCCTGGCATCCTGAAGCCAGAGGAGCTGAGAGAGGGGATGCTAGTGGAGGGCAAAGGAGAAAGTGCAAGACTTGACACTGCAGCAGAGTTCCAGGGTAGACACTGACCGGTTACTGAACTTGGACTGTGAAGTCTTCCCATTTGTTTTTGAAATGGGAGTTGATGCCTTTTGTACAATGTTATCAAAGTGTTACCTTCCCCCACTACCCCCTGCTACTCAAACACAGAGCATTGAAATAAGCGTTACACGTAAAAGCCAAACCCCAGGTTTTCATTGGGGCTTCTTCGTCCTCCCCTGTGACCTGCTGCCCCCCATATTCCCCAGAATTTGGACTGTGTCATGTGGGTATGGATTGTACTTTCAGTTTCTTGGCCTCATGGGAAAAGGCCTGGGACTAGATCTAGTCAGCTGGATTTTCTTCCGCAGAGCATGTTGATGACACAGTACCTATTTAAATGTCTTTGCCTTATACCTTATTTGGTTCCTTTGTTAATAACAGATTTATTATCATGTATATTTACTATTGAAGAATGGGAATGTGAGCCTCATAGTTACTGATCTATTTTGTACGCTGTAAAAAGCTTGTAATATAGGTTTGAGGTGGGCTGGCTATAAGAGCACTAAAACTTCTCACCTTTTAAACTGCTCTTTTTATCTGCTTGTGGGAATGTCGTCTCTTCAGTGGAAGATTGGGTGGTCTCATGTTGAGGCTGTTGCCCAGTCCCATTAACTCCCTTATTCCTTCCTGGAAAGAAGAGACATTGCCCAGCTAAGCATCAGGAAGCTGTGCTAAAAGCCCTCATGTGGGTTTGGTTTTATGCTGTTTTTCTCAAGTGGGAAAAACTTAATAGTTGTTTCTTACCGCCCTTTCTGGGAAACAGGCCAGTGGCCTCCAGGTTTTTCAATGAGCTCGATGTCCCCGTGTCCCTCATCTCTGGTCCCCAGACCTGGATCACAGCACTTTAATATTCCAGGTTTTCTTTCTGGTGGGGCTTTCCTCCAGCCACAGCGCCCCCAGTAGTTTCACCGCCTGGGTCCGCTGAGCGAGAGCATTTCAGGTTTTCCCACCAACAGATGGAAGGCTCCGGCCTCCAGAAAGTATACCAGCTCTCTCAGCTGGTGGAGGCGAGGAGACTGGCCACTGCACTGGGGGCATCCCCTCACCCCATACCTTCCCAGCTTGAAACCCAGACTCACCTCCAGGGAGAGGTGAGAGAAAATTGTAAATAGACTTGCTACAGAGCAACTCAGGGTTGGGGTGTGTTTTAATTCTCCTGATCACTTGAAATAATCTGTAGGCTGCGTGCTTATGGGAGTGGGGGAGGAGTGTGACTCCAGGGTCCTTCCCTTCTGCAAAGCTCTGGGGGTGGAGTAAAGGGCGGCTGAGGCTCTTTGATGGCACTACACTGAGCTGTCTGTTCTTCTGGAAACCCAAGCTACAATGAACTACAGATCAGATTCCTGACATTCCAGTTGTAGGCTTTCTTTCCCTGTTGAATCTCAGTCCCCAGCTCCACGTGGTCATGGTGGTTCTCTGGGCACCACCCTAACTTAGGGAATGGGAGGCATTACAACTCTGCCTTCAGGACTCATCTCTTAAAAGCAGAATAAAGCAAAACGACAACCACCTTCAAAACACTTACAAAAACAAAATAAAGGATAACTAACCGAAGGAAGGGTTTGGTTCCATTCAACTCCACATTCATTGTGCCTTTACTTGTGTTAGATTTCTGTGCTTTCTTCCTCTGTCCCTCTTTGAAGCAATTAAATCTTCCTTGATAAACTGCTGTTTCCTTCTTTCTACTCTTGTTTCTGACAAGTGAGTGGGTTCCCTCTCTTAACTGTCGTGAACCTCATTCCACTGGTGGCAGAGGGGCTGAGCCTTCTCTTCTCATGTCTAACCTTTGTCTTTTCCCATGGCAACCAGCACGGGAGCCCTCATCAACACTGAATACAAGACTAGAGCAACGTGTGTGAAGAGTGTGTGTATGTATGTGCGTGTCCATCTTTGCATGTTGATCAGTTTCTCTCTTTTTAAAAAATAATTTATTGTATGATTTATTTTGGCGTTTCTGATTACAGTACTCCCTCCCCAACTTAGCATTGATTCCACTCCCCCCCCAAATGTGTAATCTGGTCTCAGGTTGGATTCTTTGGTACATTTCTTTCTTCTGGATGCCGTGCAGTTTAATTAAACCTTGCTTAAAAACAAACACAAAAACCCTGCAAACTGTGTACTCGTGTCTGGGATACTTACTGCCGCAAGTGGTGGCAGAGAGTGGGAAGAAGTCTGCTGTCTCGGGGGTGTCATGGTTTGACTCCAGGTCCCCTTGAAACAGTAGAAACACTCACTTGGACATAAGCATCTGCAGCTTCCTGAGAATTTTCTCTCCTCCCCTCCTGCTGTGTTTGGAAACTCACAGTTCCACTTCGCCAAGCTTACCGGGTGATTCTGAGAGTTGGTCATTATTTGTATTTGCCACCTAACTCCCCTTGGCCCATGGTTTCAGGGAGCCCAAGGAGATCCCCCAGGCCTTGTCTCTGTCCCTGATGGTTCTCTCCGCCTGTACGCATGGTAGATTCTCACAGTGAGGTGTGAAGAAAAGGTGAGGACAGAATACAGACTGTGTGTGTCGGTTTTTTATGTGGATGTTGGCGTTTCTCCTTCAGTCCTTTTCAAGTTGAAATCTTAGCTGACTTCCTTGAACTTTGACTTCAGGTGTCGAAATTGAACCAGTCTCGGCTTACTGTGGTCAGCTGACATAATCACCACAGATTTAATGAGCTTAACCTGTACTTTAATCACTAGCAGAGGTCTTGGAATTATTTCCTGGACTGATTCATAACGGGTGTGTGGATGAGTCACTCGCAGAGTTTTGATATAAAAACCTATGGGGGGAGGGAGTGAGGGGGGAAAAAGGGCCTCCTTTCATTTTCATCCATATTTGCCAGATAGGCCGAATTCTTGATTCTTTGATTCATCATTGTTATTAATATGATTAATAAACTACCTATTTATTGATGTAATTGTTCCTCCTGTGCCTTTGCATAGCTCTCAAATGGAGGTTGCCTAAATGACCCTTAACTTCCTAACTTCCTATCAGCTTTCTCTGTCCTTTTGGGATGGTATTGCTAGTCACACCCACCAGTGCACACAAAGACATGGCACAGACTTACAAAAGGATGCCAGACAGGTTCTTCCTGTGTGATTTCATTCCTTCCCCCATGATACTGTGTGTGGATTAGCAGGTGATAAGGACACTAGTCTGTCCCACATTAATTATTACTGAGGCATAGCCGCTTATGGCAAAAGTGTCGCTTCAGTGTTTGCTGACCCAGCCCAGCCACAAACTGCAAGTTACTTTAAGGAAGCTGCCTGCCTCTGACTCCCTATTACTCTGCAGACCGAGTTAAAAGGACTAAAATGTCAACCTCAGGATCCTCATCACCCTGGAGGATAACGATGGAGAGATGCTTTGTCTCTGACATCGCTGGAGCCCAGTCTGGATCATTTTACACATAATTCATTCTCCACTCCTAGGTTTAGGGGGGTGTGAGATTTAAAGGACTGTATGCTGTCTGACCACAAAAAAATGTTCACGCAAAAGATGGATAGCCGCTTGGCAGGAATGTCTTTCCTATTCATTCAGCAAGCACTGATTGCATATTTTAGCTCTGTGCCAGACAGCGACAGTATGAAGATGAATAGGACATGGTCTTTGCCTCCAAGGAGCTCACAGTCTAGCAGGAGAGCAGGACAGCCACCAGGAGAAACCTATGAGGGATATACTAAGTCTTTATGGTAATTAGCCAGGGAAGGATGGTGAGCAGCATTCCAGACATAGGAAACAGCACAGAAGAGGCACAGAAGCAAGAAACATTATGATGGTATCTCATCATAACTACTGGAGTACTGGAAAGGGAAAGCATCAAGTAGGTATCCTTTCAGAGACCTTTCAGTCTGGACATTCTGCAGTTCTCTGCCTGCTTCCCCATAGTCCCTGACTCTTGTAGGCTTTTCTTGGACCTGTGCTGTATTTCCTGGTGGATGCTTCCATAGGCTCCAGTATGCACATTAAGTACTCATGGCTGCTTCTGCTCCCTCTGTAATTAAGATAGGTAGGTTGTTCACCACCATCCCTTAAAAGCTCGCTGGGCACTTGTTACCATTGGTTATGAAGGACAATTTTTAGGTGCCCAGGTTATAGAAATAAATATCAACAGTGGAAGTTGCTTCCTAGGTTCTATTGCCCTATTAAGAGATCAGAAATACCAGCTGGTAAAAAAGGCTCAATCCTATGGTAACACTTCCTCCATTTGTGGCAGCCTATGCCCTTCATTCGTGGCAGTTTTCATCTCCTAGAAAGCCTTCCTCAAATGTGTTCCCTTGCCCTCTCTCTGCTATAGAACCTGCATCTGTCTATTGGGCTTCCCTGGTGGCTCAGCTGGTAAAGAATCTGCCTGCAATGTGGGAGACCTGAGTTTGATTCCTTGGTGGGAAAGAGTCCCTGGAGAAAACGTCTACCCACTCCAGTATTCTGGGCTGGAGAATTCTATGGACTGTTTTGTCCATGAGGTCTCAAAGAGTTGGCCATGACTGAGCGACTTTGACTTTCTATTACTCCTTGGATGTTTTAAGTGGTTAGGAGTTTGGTCTTTCAGACTTCCTGGGTTCAAATTCCAATTCTTCCACTCACTAGTTGTGTGATCTTGGGCACATCTCCTCAACCTCTCTATTTCTGTCTCCATATTAGTGAAATGGAGATAATTCCAACTTCATGGGGTTCCTGTGAGAATTAATAGGGTGATATAGGTAAAATAACAGAGCTCAAAGCCTGGCGTACACATAAGTATTGGCTTTTATACCCTATATGAATCAACTACAACTAACTTGATTGTAATATTGTTGTTTTCCTATTACTTGGTTTTATTGCTGTATTTCATTTGATATAGAAGGATGAGAGATAAATGCTTACCATCACCTAGAATTGGGTTCTGGTTTTTAATGGCACCTGAGGCTTAACTGGGTTATTAGCTTTGGAAGCTGGCCTGTAAATTACTGCTCTAATTTATATTTTTTCATTAAAAGCTCAGCTTGCCTCTTCTATAGAGGTCTCTGGTCCTGAAACCCTTGTGTTTAGCCATTAAAAAATATTTTTAAATTAAGGGGCCATAATTCTCTCCACTCCCCACATTGTGTGGATCAATGGGACTAGTGATGGAACGGTACACAGAATATCATATTCTTATCTGTAACAAAATAAAAGCAAAGGCCTGGCCCTATTTCTCATCTTTGAAACACAAATAAGGGGGCTAATGTGATGAAGTGCAGTGTTATTTATGCAGAACTTTACAAAGAAACTGACTTTGGTATCAAATAATGATCCTAGGCCCTTCAAGGCCACCAAAAATTTTGTGACCTCTAACCCTCAGCGGATTGATTTGCTTTGTGCCTTGCAGTGTTGAGCATTAGTAAAGCGCTTGGCATCAAACCTGGCACCCAGAATTGCCCAAATAATGTTAGGTATTGAGACATTACTTTGCCGACAAAGGTCTAGCTGGTCGAAGCTGTGGTTTTTCCAAGTAGTCATGTATGGATGTGATAGTTGGCCCATAAAGAAAGCTGAGTGCTGAAGAATTGATGCTTTTGAACTGTGGTGTTGGAGAAGACTCTTGCGAATCCCTTTGGACTGCAGTTAGATCAAACCTGTCAATCTTAAATCAATCTTGAATATTCACTGGAAGGATTGATGCTGAAGCTCCAATACTTTGGCCACCTGATGCGAACAGATTCATTGGAAAAGACCCTAATGCTGGGAAAGATTGAAGGCAGGAGGAGAAGGGGATGACAGAGGATCAGATGATTGAACGGCATCACCTACTCAATGGACATGAGTTTGAGCAAACTCCGGGAGTTGGTGATGGACAGGGAAGCCTGGAGTGCAGCAGTCCACGGGGTTGCAAAGAGTCGGACACGACTGAGCGACTGAACTGATTAACTGATTATGTAGTATCTCTCTGAAAATCTAGCCCATTCAGTTCAGTTCAGTTCAGTCGCTCAGTCGTGGCTGACTCTGCGACCTCATGAATCACAGCACGCCAGGCCTCTCTGTCCATCACCAACTCCCGGAGTTCACTCAAACTCATGTCCATCAAGTCGGTGATGCCATCCAGCCATCTCATCCTCTGTCGTCCCCTTCTCCTCCTGCCCTCAATCCCTCCCAGCATCAGGGTCTAGCCCATTAGGATAATGAAAAGGGGTACGTGCAACATTGAGAAAGGGCATCGAGAACCAAAAAAGGGCTTGGGAATACAGTCGCGAGCTGCAAAGACTACATCTCCCGCCGGGCTTTGCGGGGGCGGGGGGGGGGGCCGCGGGGAGGCGGCCAGCCGGACTCACACGGCCCCGGCGCAACCGTGCGTCTTTCCGGAGAGGCCCCGGATGTAAACTGGTCTGTGGGCGTGGCCTCACGGTGGCGCTAAGACCTGGGGCTCTCTTATTGGTTGTATACCTTCCGGCTTGATTGGCTGTGAAGGAGGGGGCTGGCTCCAAGGCGCGCGCGGCGCTCTGGCGACACCCAATCAGAAGCGTGGCCGGGCTTTGGCGGGAGTCGGGAAAGCTGCGGCTGTGCAAATTTGGCGCGAGCGTGGCTGGGTTTTGCTCCTGTCGGTGTGGGGTTTATCCAGCAGCTTGTCGTGGACAGTTCCTAAAGTTGTCTGCCGGAGACGTGAGGAACAGCCGGCACTGAGGTGACGCAGCCCTGTATGGTGGAAAGGCGAGGAGGCCCGGGTCCTTGGGGGCGGCGGAGTTTGTGAGAGCCTGGGGCAAGGACCGCGGGAGGAGAGCTCAGATAGCCAGAAGGTGATGAGGTCGGGGTCGGGTAGCGAAGAATGCACCCTCGGAATGGTGTGACAGTTGTGCTGAGTGCGATAGGAGGGCGATGTTCCCCGAGCATCTGGGATTATGTGGGGCCGAGGTTGGGCGGAGTAGGAACTGAGGGCTTGGGGGAAGCCTGTAAGTATGGGAGGCTGCTGCGCTAAGGTGGTGATAATGGTCTACTCCGGGCCTGGAGCTAGAGAATTAGAAGTGCTATAGGCGCCAATTAAGATCAACTTCTTATTGCATGGCTTGAGTGGTTAAAAATTTGGGTTTTGGAGCCAGAATACCTGGTCTTATATCTTACTTTGCTATGATGTTGGACCTCACTGCCTCTCAGTTTTCTTATCAGTAAGAAAAGGATAATAGTACCTACCTCTAAAATGGTTGTAAAACTTAAATGAAAGTAAAAGTCGCTCAATCGTGTCCGACTTTTTGCGACCCCATGGACTATACAGTCCCTGGAATTCTCCAGACCAGAATACCTGAGTGGGTAGCCTTTCCCTTGTGCAGGGGATCTTCCCAACCCAGGGATCAAATGCAGGTCTCCCGCATAGCAGGTGGATTCTTTACTAGCTGAACCACAAGGGACGCTGAGTAAATACCTAAAAAACTTATGGCAGCCTGTTATGTGTAGTAGGTAGACAAGGTATTTCTTGTTGCATAGATTTGGATATGAAGCCGAATTAAATGCTAAAATATTGTCACAACATAATCTGATTATGAAATGAGTGTTGATCATTGGTTTAAGTTCCATGTTAATTATTTTTCCTTCACTTTTACATATTGACTGGATGTCCTGTTCCTTTTTTTGTACCCAGCTGTGCTGCCATCATGCCTCAAACCCGCTCCCAGTCACAGGCTACAATCAGTTTTCCAAAAAAGAAACCGTCTCGGACAGTGGACAAAGCTAAAAGCTCCAGTGACACCAAACTAGAATTGACAAATGCCCAGGCTATCCTGCGTTCTCCTTGCGCAAAAATTCTGCCTCTTAGCCCCAGAAAACGTCTGGGTAAGATAGCCATTGTTTGAGTACTTTTTAACCGGTAGCTCTCAACCTCTTTCTTAATAATAGGATGACTTTGAAACAGCTTTCTGAGTACAAGTAAGACGATTCTATTCCCTTTGGTTATTTTCAGAATGGTTGCTTACTGAACTTCAGAGTTAAGCTGCTTTTGAAATCGCTTTCTGAACTACTCGATAGGGCCGACCTTCAGTTCCTAATATTGAACTTGATTCTGTCAGCGTCACTGTTCGTTATATAGTATTTTGAAACTTGCCTCAGTGGTTGTGAAATTATGAGAAACAGGTGACAATTCTTGTGGTTGATAATCCTTTCTTGTTTCTTTAAGTTTTGTTTTCTTTTTTCCCTTTCTTGTTTTAGCGCATCTATTTTTAATGAGGGGTGATCTGGTAGTACCTGGAGACATTTTTAGTTGTCATAACTGAGGGGATGGATGCCACTGGCGGTGGATGCTGCTCACTGTGATGCAGTGCATAGGACAGTCCCCCACCATGAAAAATTATTTGGTCCAAGATATCAATGATGCCAAGGTTGGAAAGCCCTGTTTTAGAGCAATCCTAGAATTTCCTCCCATTAAAACCGCCACCAACTAGGAAGACTCAGTGGTGCCATCTGGTGGCCGATGTTTGCTTCTGGCTAAGAGGCATTTTATTTTGGTGATTCTGACCCCAGTAGAAATTCATCCCCCTTTTGAAGGGTGGATGCAGAGATCTTTCCAAGTCCTTTTACTGTCCACTGCTATGAGTGACCCATTCTGATTTTAATATGTTTCAGGTGACGACAACCTGTGCAACACTCCCCGTTTATCTCCCTGTTCTCCACCAAAGCAAGGCAAGAAAGAGAATGGTCCCCCTCGCTCACAGAAGTCAAAGGGACGCAGATTGGTATTTGACAATCAGCTGACAACTAAGTCTCCTAGCAAAAGAGAACGCACCAGAGTTCACCAAAACAAAATACATTCCTCAGTTCCGAAAGGTCAGGACATCACAACCAATTCTGAGCAGAGATGTCTGCCGGAGAAAGAATCTGCATGTCTGAGACTGTTCAAGCAAGAAGGTTGGTTCTTTCACGGCAGCTGTTAGTGCAGCCTCGTAACCAAGGCTGGTGATTCCAAATGAAAGCCGGTGGGTCTTCTCAGTCCCCTCTGTTGTGTCTAATTGTCCTTTCATGTCTGGCACAGGCACTTGCTACCAGCAAGCGAAACAGGTCCTGACTACAGCTGTCCCGGATCAGCTGCCTGCCAGGGAAAAGGAGATGGATATCATCAGGAATTTCCTAAGGGAGCACATCTGTGGGAAAAAAGCTGGAAGTCTTTATCTTTCTGGTGCTCCTGGAACTGGAAAAACTGCCTGCTTAAGCCGAATTCTGCAAGACCTCAAGGTACATTGAGAGTCTGAATTATGATGCTCTTACTAAAATGACATCTGGTTATTAAGGGTTAAGAAAAAGTGGAAGTACTTCAGGGATTGCAGTTTTCCCCCAAATAAGACATTTTTAATTTCATTGTCAAAATCTTTCCAAATGAAAGTGGAGCTTATTTTCTTATGCTGTTAACCCCTCAAAGACACTTAATGTTCCATCAGAAGTTTATCTGAGGCCAAACTAATTTGCCTGTTTGCATTTTTTCTAGAAGGAACTAAAAGGCTTTCAAACTATCGTGCTGAATTGCATGTCCTTGAGGAGTGCCCAGGCTGTATTCCCAGCCATTGCTCAGGAGATTTGTCAGGAAGAAGTATCCAGGCCAGCTGGGAAGGACATGATGAGGAGACTGGAAAACCATATGACTACAGAGAAGGGCCCCATGATGTAAGCGTTGCTCTGTTGCATGTTGCTTTGTGAAAGTCTCCGAGATCTGTTGCCCACAAACTCACAGTCTTGTCTCTTGAATTTATCAGTTTACTCCTCAAAAGAACATTTCCTATATTTTCTCTCTGAGAGGTAGTTACATAAGCTTAAAGGGAAAGAAGAAAAGAAAAAAAAAAAAAAACCCTTCTAATTTCAAATTGGGGGAAAATGTTTTTAAGCTCATTGCTGTATGTTACCAAATGGGGTAGATGACTACCTTCAAACTAGTTTGAGCTGTAGGAATGTGACCTAGAGTCAGCCCACATCAAACAGATTGGAGAGTTAAGAAGGTGAACATGGATCCTCATTGTTTCTTTGTAGTGTGTTGGTGCTGGACGAGATGGATCAGCTGGACAGCAGAGGGCAGGATGTCTTGTACACACTCTTTGAATGGCCGTGGCTAAGCAATTCTCGGTTGGTGCTGATTGGTTAGTGCTCTGTTGTTCATGTTACATGGTGGTTCTAAAGACTTCTTTTTAAGATCTCTTCGGCTTATCAGTTTTGTTTTGTAAAAACAAATTTTTTTGAAAAGAAATTTCACTGTGCCACATAGCTTGTGGGATCTTAGTTCCCCAAACCAAGGATTGAACCTTGGTTATGAAAGCGAGTAGTCCTAACCACCAGACTGCTAGGAAATTATCACATATTACTTTATCTTACACGAGCTTTCTGCTTTCTTACTATAATAAGAAAGTTACTATAGGGACTTCCCTGGTGGTCCAGTGGTTCCGCACTTCCACGGTAGGGGCATGAGTTGGTCAGGGAACTGAGATCCCGCATACTGTGCAGCTCAGTCAAAAAAAAAATAAAAATAAATAAAAGAAGAATTTTTTTGTAAAGGAAAGTTATTATAAAATAATAGGGAACTTAATCAAATCAGGGCTTCCCTTGTGGCTCAGCCAGTAAAGAATCTGCCTGCAATGCAGGAGATCTGGGTTGGGAAGATCCCCTGGAAAAGGGAACGGCTACCTACTCCAGTGTTCTGGCCTGGAGAATTTCATGGACTATATAGTCCATGGGGTTGCAAAGAGTCGGACACACGACTGAGCGACTTTAACTTTCACTAATCAAATCATTTTTGTTAACTCTGAATAGAAATGACATAATACTGCATTTCAGCAACAGTCAATTTTGGGAGTGTCTGGTCCTGCTTGTTAGTCAGAATTTTAAACCTAATTTGAATACAGCATTCTTCCCACATGCCGCAACGAAGGCCCAGCACAGCCAAGAAATAAAGAACACTTAAAAAAAAAAGCATTCTTCAATGATTGTGTACATCCTACCTAATGAGTACTGAGAGTGGGGGACGAGTGGGAAGCAACAATTGGAATGCTGGATTATGACTAGAAATTTTATTCTGCTTTCAGAAGGTTTATTTTTCCTTTTAGGATGATTTGACCACTGATGATAAGTGTTACATATCTTCTCTTCAGGTATTGCTAATACTCTGGATCTCACAGACAGAATTCTGCCGAGGCTTCAAGCTAGAGAAAAATGCAAGCCACAGCTGTTGAACTTCCCACCTTATACCAAAAATCAGATAGCCACCATCTTGCAGGATCGACTGCATCAGGTGAGTGCCACGCACTGTACCAAGGTGTCTGTTCCTCGTATCACCTGTGAAAGGGAAGCCTAACAATGGTTCTAAAATATTTTGCTTTGACTGCATTGCTAAACAAGGCATTCCTTTGGGCCATAGTGAGAACATTTTGTGTGAATTTCTACCCATGGCTCCATTTATTGGGTACTTCAGTATTGGAATAAACATAAGAGAGGAGTCACTCAAATGCTTCTCTAATAGTCTCATGGAGCAGGAAATGGCAACCCACTCCAGTATTCTTGCCTGGAGAATTTCATGGACAGAGGAGCCTGGCAGGCTGCAGTCTATGGGGTTGCAAACAGTCGGACATGACTGAGCGACGAGCACACACACAATAGTCTTAAAATAGGACCTGAGGGGGCTTCCCTGGAGGTTCAGTGGTAAAGAATCTGCCTGCCAGTGCAGGAGACACGGGTTCCATCCCTGATCCGGGAGGATCCCACAAGCCTTGGAGCAATTGAGCCTGGCAACCGCAGCTACTGGAGTCTGTGCTTCACAACAGGAGAAGCCACCTCAGTGAGAAGCCCGTGCACCACAACTAGAGCGTAGCTTCTGCTTGCCACAACCACAGAAAAGCCCACGCAGCAGTGAAGACCCAGCACAGCCGAAAAGAAATAGAGAGGAAAAAAAAATAGGACCTGGGACTTCCCTGGCGGTCCAGTGGCTAAGACTTTGAGCTTCAATAAGACTTTGCACTTCAATGCAGGAGGGGCACAGCTCCTATCCCTGGTCGGGGAACTAAGATCCCATATGTCTCATGGTCTGGCCAAAAAATTTTCTAAAAAAATAGGACCAAGAAAACACTTTCTCTTGACCAAGTAGATTTTAGTATAGTGTAGTTTTGCTAATTTAAGTTTCAGTTGTTTTTTTCCCCTTTGTGAACCTCTACCACATTCCTACAAAATGCTTCAATGTATGAAATTCCCATTCCTAAGCAGAAAAGGCATCTTTTAGACCCTAAAGTTTGGTCAATCAAGTTTAGAATTAAGCGTGAAAGTACTCATGTCTGAGACCTAAATTGCAGAAGAGGAGCTGTGTACTTTCAACTGTAAACTTCTGTGTCTTGTCCAAAGGCATCTAATGACCAGGTCCTAGACAATGCTGCCATTCAGTTCTGCGCCCGCAAAGTCTCTGCTGTTTCGGGAGATGTTCGCAAAGCGCTTGATATTTGCAGGTGAGTTATGGCACTGTTGGCCGCTTTTATTAAAAAAGAAGAAATGCTGTTAATTGTCTCGTGTAACTCAAATGAATGTGGCTTAAGAGGCTCCGTTCCACTTTTTACGTTCAGAAAGGAGGACTTGTTTCTCAGTGGGGAGCTCTGCATTTCCACCGTGTTAATGTCTGAAACATTATCAGTCCATTACCTACAGAGGGAGAAACAAATGAGATGTTGCTGGCACTCCCTGTGGTGATTATAGATTGGTTAATTACATTTGTATTAAAAAAGACTCCAGTTTACTTTTCCATTAGCTGGTCTCAAGCAGGTTTATTTATGGACCTGAACCATCCTTGCCTTGAGACTTCTTTTGCCCCTTCCTTTGCTTTTGTGAGCACCCCTTCCTCCAGCTGGTGGTCCCCCATAGTTATGTTCCAGACCGCTCTCTCTCCCCTTTCCCATCCCCGGGCCCCTCCTGCTGGGGAAAGCCTCTGTGCTGACTGATGAAATTTCTTCTTTCCCAGTAGGACACTGGGGCCATTAAAATGACACTTGCTGTGTTGGCCCGCTGGTCCAACCTCCCCCTGCTGCCATGCAGAAGGTCCAGGTCTGGCTCATGGCTTCCTGTGGGCAAAGTACTTTGGAGAGTGCAGTGGGAGAGTAAGCTCTTCCTCTTGCTAGATGGTGTGATCCTGGATTTGAAAGTTCTTCCTAGTCAGCAAACTACTTGGATAAAGACTGCAGCTATGAGCAAGAGTCACGTAGGCCGGTGTGGTTTTAGCCTACATATAGCCTATGTATAGATAACTGCGGGCTCCTCTTTTAGGGCTGGTGTGTATGGGTGGTGCTGTCTCTCTTTAGTCAGTCACCCACACTGCATGTCCTCTCTTCTATCCACGACATGTTTTCCTTGTCCAAAATATTATCATTGGCTCAATGTATGATGACTTACTCGGCCTCTATAAGAGGAAATTGAGTAGTGCTGAAGTTTCTCGGATTCCCTGGTCCATGATTTATTTCGAGGCAATTAAGTCCCCTGGAGTTGAGGCATAATCCAATTTTCTTGGGTTTTAAAATTATAAAACATGTTGCTTTGTGTTAATGTGCCTGTTTTTGGGCTTGGTGGTTTGGTGTGGTGTTGGGTTTGGCTCAGCCTAAATTAACTCTAGAAATTTTTTTTTTTTTTTTTTTTTTTACAGGAGGGCTATTGAAGTTGTCGAGTCAGATGTCAAAAGTCAGACTATCCTCAAACCACTCTCTGAATGTGAGTAGTTTATCTCTGTTCCCTCTTCCTTTATAATTAGAAGCTTTACTTTTCTGAAAGAGATAGAAAGATGAGGTGAGCATAGTTAAATCCTGTTACCCATTTGTGTGTGGGTGTCTGTGTTTTTCATCAGTTTCATCTACTTTATTTCAGTCTTGCCTGCCAGTGCTGTAAGCCACGCAGTACTGGAAGTGGGTTCTCCAGGGTGTTACATGAATAGTTGGGACAGAGTCGGTTTTCTTTCCAAGTCCTAGGAATGAAAACTAGACACTAAGATTGGATCAGCGTCTCTCTGGGTACTTATATCGAGTGCACTTTAGGTCTTGATATAGGTGAAAGCAAAGCCCAGGAAATAAGAGTCAGACAGGGAAAGAATTAGTTCAGCTTGGGATATCGCTAGACTTGCAACAAGCCTCAGAGGGTGGCGATACAAAGATAGCATCGCTACAGTAAACGGCACGCTTTCACAGAAACGACAAAATTAGTTTTCCTTTCCCTCAGCCTTGTCCTCTTAGCTATAGAGGATGTAAAATGGCCATGAACTGCATATCTTGTGGTTAATATCCAGTGTTAATCTTTAGAAACACAACAGTCTGATTTGATTGTTTCTTCCTTATCATCAACTTGTTGAAAGAAGATTAATAAAAATATTTCAGAAGTAGCTGAACAGTGCTTTGACTGATAGTAGGTAATATTTGCCAGTGCACAGATTAGATGCTGGTTTCTCTTCAGTTTTTCACATCACTCCCTTTTCCCTACCAGGAACATTTAGGCTTGTCAGTGGGCCCGGTGAGCACCACTCACACACACACAGAACTAAAAGAATTTGTGACTTCTTGTCATAAATTATTAAACTAATCTAATTCCTGTATTTTAACCTCTGGTAGATGTGGTTAGCTTTAATGGCTTTAGAAGGCCACAGGGAGACTGACTTTAAATATGAGAAGACACTTGCCTGGACTTCCCTGGTGGGTTCAGGGAAGTGGTTAAGACTCCGCACTTCCAGCACAGGCGGTGTGGGTTTGATCCTTGGTTGGGGAACTAAAACCCCACATGCCTCGTGGTGCAGCCAAAAAAAAAAGAAGGCACTTTCCAGCAATGAGCACTAACTGGTCTTCTTTTGACACAGTGGGGGTGTCCCAGTATTGAAGAGACTAAGACACAAGCTGGGTAGGTGACCTCTTCTTGGAACTGTTATCAAGAGACTCAGCCATTGGATAGGGAGTAAGACTAGACCTGAATTCTTCTCAGCTTTGTGAGATTCTGCTTCTTGACCACTGAACTCCAGTTTCTCCAGTATGCTTAGTCCTCGGTAGCATCCTGTCTGTGATCATGGAATTGAAGCAGTGAAGGACAGGGAAGCCTGGCGTGCTTCAGTCCACGGGGTGGCAAAGAGTCGTGCACGACTTAGCGGCTGAACAACAACAATCGAAGCAAACTCTCCTGGGACAACTGACTTGGTCTCCGGAAGTAACATGAGGCAACATGAGGCAAAGTTTGTTACAGAGCAGATCCTCCTCCGTCTTGCCATTCCTGCATCCAGACAATGAGGCCACAGTCCTCTGTGGCTCCTTGGCAGTTTCCCAACCTCCGGCCTCTGAGATGGTGCTATCTGCTGAACTATCCGATGACATTTTCTCAAGTGTTGCTCTCCTGGAGATTGGCTTGGGCAAATGAGCCAAACCTCAAAGGTCATTTGGGGAGGCTATCAAGAGGACTTAGGACTGTCCACGTTTAGCCACTCACTTGATTTGAAATATTAGGTAATTTTTCCAGCCTTTATCAATGACCAGGCCCAGTCATCTTTGATTCAAGGTTCTGTCCTTCTTTGCCTTTGAGATATCAGGAACCTTACATTAGTTCTCTGTCTAGTCCTTATTCTTTCGTGAGGTAGATTTCATCTTTTTGACATTAAATTGCATCATACAGGATGAAACAGCTCACCGTTCTGCCCAGAAAGAGGATAACCTTACTTTCCAAGTCGTGTCACATTTTGGCATCTTCCTGAGGATCGTGCTGTGTCTCATCCTTTGACTTCTCGTTACAGAACTGGAACCTCTCCTTCCACTAAAACTTAGTATCATCTGTCTCGATTCATATTTAATTGTAAAAATACAATATTTAAAAAATCGAATTAATCCTGGTTTATTTACTTGATAGGTAAATCACCCTCTGAGTCACTGGTTCCCAAGCGGGTTGGTGTTATTCACATATCACAAGTCATCTCGGAAGTTGATGGAAACAGAATGACTTTGAGCCAAGAAGGAGCACAAGATTCCTTCCCCCTCCAGCAGAAGATCTTGGTCTGCTCTTTGCTGCTCTTGACCAGGCGGTTGAAAATCAAAGAGGTC
This sequence comes from Bubalus bubalis, assembly GCF_019923935.1. NCBI lineage: Eukaryota > Metazoa > Chordata > Mammalia > Artiodactyla > Bovidae > Bubalus > Bubalus bubalis. The sequence goes on along the minus strand of NC_059159.1, from coordinate 22,529,632 downwards.
ACCCTGGGGAAGGTTAGTCAGGAATCTCAGCAGATGGAGCTGGGGTGGAGAGGAGAATTTGCTTTGCAGAGCAGATATTTTCCTAAAGGCCTATGATGCTGCAGCTGATGTGAATTAAAAATGGATTTTAACGGTGAGAATAAGTACTGGTATCATGTAAAAGGCAGCTGACTTTTATTTCCCTTGGGCTGTGGTTGAGCCTTTACCATTAATCTTCTCCCCTTTATTTCTGCCTCTCCCTATGAAACACAATGAAGCCCCCTCCTTGCATTACAGTGTAGGTTTTTGGCGGTACCTCCAGAAAGCATTTTCAAGGATTTTATTGAAAATGGAGAGCATTAGGGTATTCAGATAACTCTTTTGCAAACCCAGATTTACGTTATTTTAAAAGATTACAAAGTTAGAAGAGAGAGGGCTGTTAAACGACATTTGTTGCCCCTTGTTTCCTTCCAGTTATACGAAGCCTACAGTAACGTCTGTCGCAAACAGCAGGTGGCAGCTGTGGACCAGTCGGAGTGTTTGTCACTTTCCGGTCTCTTGGAGGCCAGAGGCATTTTTGGGTTAAAGAAAAACAAGGAAACCCGCTTCACAAAGGTACAACAAACTGCTTCTTTGTGACATTGCTTTTAATTGTCCTACTTTGAAGAGCTTATATTTTTGCTAAAGTAAAGATTTAAAAATGATCACAATTAGATAAACACTTTTTTTTTGTTTGTTAGGTAGGATTTAAGGTGTGTGAAGATACGGCTATAGAATGAATCAGATTTTTTTCCCCCCATGTTATTGGAAAAGCAGTGTTTAACTTGCTTGACTCTTGTGAGAAAAGTTTAACATAGTAAAGGTTTCTGTAAAAAAAACTTGGCTTTTGTGAGTTCTCCACCACAAAAAGTCCTTTTCTCTTCCTTGCAGGTGTCTCTGAAGATTGAAGAGAAGGAAATAGAGCATGCTCTGAAAGACAAAGCTTTAGTTGGAAATATCTTAGCTACTGGATTGCCTTAAATTCTTTTCTACTAATACCCCACCCGAAAGTATCCAGCTGGCATTTAGAGACCGATGGAGTCTTCATTTTAGTACTTTATACACTCAGGTCTGAAAGCAGGTGACCTTTTTTTACTTAAAACTGATAAAAAATAATCTATGGATTTGTGACTATTAGCACAGAATTATATCTTTGAGTTTTATTATATTTATGCATTACAAACTACCAAGGAGACCCTTTTTAATTACACTCATTGCCTCTACCCTGAGTGTGACCCTAACCAACATGCTTACAGGTATACAGATGGGTGCTGCAGAAAGTTCATATATTGATTTCTTAGTCTCCTCAAACATTGGTATATTTTCAAGAACGTTTGAATCAGAGGAAGCAGAACGAAAAAGGAGACACCAGACAAATAAGCCAGCTGACGTGGAGATCGGAGGACACTTTGATCAAAGGATATCTTTTTTTTGGAGTGTGCTGTGTTCGTGTTATGTTGCAGAGACTTCCGCACTGCGACATTTTAAAGACTCGTTGAATTTCCTGGGCACTCCCAAGGTTGTGGGGGTGGTCAAGAGAATGTGACTACAGATTGTGAATATATTTATTTTCAAGTTGCAGTCTTTGTTTTCTTCAGCTATCATATTTCAAGAGAGCTCAAACTTTTCAGAAGGCAATGTGAAAATTCCTCCCCAAACCGTCCCACGGTCCTCAGCTGAAGCCACTTGTTTCAAGATGCCCTCGTTTGGGTTTGGATTGTCATTGGAACCTCATTTTCCCAGTCTCCTTAGATAAATTAATCCACATGGTTACTCAAGTCCCTGCTTTTCTGGGTTTGGCTTCCAGTGGCATTAAATGGCAATTTGTGATGGGGACACCAGAGGGCACCATGATAACACTGACTGCCTTAGGAGTGCAGGTGTGGGACTGGGGTAGTTGAGGGAAGGGGGGAAAAAAACTGAAGATTCCTCTGGGAGACTGCTGTACTTTTATAACTCAAGCATATGCTTGGAATGCAAACCATGTGTGATAGGAATGGTCTGACAGCCAGTGACCAAGTCTGTGCTGCTCCCTGAGTTCTGCCTCCTGCCTTCCTGACATGGCTTGGGTTTGAGAACTTGATATGTGGACAAATGATCAGTTGGCCACTGTTTCATTCATGCTGCCCACTGTCTCCTTGCAACATGATCTGGGCTGCGGCAGGTGGTACAGGATAGAAGGAGGGCACACAGAGAGAGCCCTCTGAAATGAACACTACCTGCTAGTGTGTGTAGCAGAGCGTGGTCTGTAGACAGGAGTCTGACTGTCTCACACTCCTTCACTAGAGCATTTGTTTCCTCTGAGGTCAGTTTGCGAGGGGAGAGCACAGGTCTATACCTCGCAGCTTGGAAAGTGTCCGGGGCTATAAGGGTTAACGAGCATAATTGCAGAGATTGTCCGAAGGCTGATGGAAAGCAGAGACTGAATGGGATTGAGAACAGATGCGAGGCTTGATTTAAATTACGTTTTATTGGATGCTGCAGCCTTAAGAGACGTGACTGCTTTACAGTCTGTTTCCACACTGTGGGCAGCTGCTGTCTGTTCTGTGTCCACAGTAGGATCCTGCCCAAAGAGGAGCGACCTGCCCACCTCCCTGTGTTTGAGGCTTGGCGCCTTCCTCTTAACTGTCGGGCTGGAGTCAGGAACATGGCTTGACTCGCACTGGGGCTGCTGTGTATCCTCTATGGCACTGAGCCAAGGTCGCATTTGCAGATTCAAAGAGGCCAAATTTCTTCCCCCATCTACCTCCTCTCTCTCCCTTTCCCCTGGAATTAGGAAATCGGGTTTTCTGTGTACTGGTTAGTTTTCCTTCCCTTTGGTTCTCCCCCCACTGTCAATTTCTAGGTCATTGCTGCTCTTAAGACTTCAGCAATTGGAACAGGGTTGGTTCCGTCAACGATGCGTGAAGCTGACTTCGAGTCCCTGCTTGGCTTCCGCTGCCCTTGTGGGAGCACAGGCTGATGTATGTTTGTCAGCGGAGTCTTAAATGTAATTCAGACAGCTGGGGAGCAGACTGAGAGCAGGAAGAAAGTCCTTTTCTCGCTGAAGCTGAGAGCTCTGGGAAGGCGGTGGGATTTTTAGGGGGCTGGGCTGGGCTTGTGGTTACTGGTTTCTGCCAGGAGCATAGGCCGTTTCACATGGAGTAGTGGCAGAGATGCTGACCTACATTCTTCCCCTCGAAGGTGGTGGGGTGTGTGTGTCTGTCTCCTGGTTTATTTATTTCTTCACAGAGGGAGAGGAAGCTGCCATAGAGTGTTGGTGGGTATTGCCATGGAACGCACTCAGACACAATAAAACTGGTTTGAGTTTCAACCCTGGAGCTGCAACTGACAATTCTGGCTCAGTGAAGACCTGCCTGTGTCTGGATGACTGGCAAGAGGGTGTGAGGTCCAAGCTGCCCAGAGATCCAAAGTTGGCAGAGCTCTTTCCTTCTTCCCCCTCATTGCGCCCTTTTAAGATACACCAATAAAAACTGAGAAGTAGGAAGGAGATACGACTTGGGGCTTTTTAAAAATATCTGTGGAGAGGTTACCTTGACTACTGAGAGAGAGGCCAAAACAGAGCCGAGGTGGAGAGCTTTTTTAACATTTGTATCTGTCCCCAGCACCTAGTTCAGTGCCTGAGACCTGCGGGGGCCAGGGGCGTATTCCATTAACAGTTGTTGAGTGAACAGATCCATGATGGAGTAAGACGCCTCCTCCCCTTCATCTTGAGGACAGTTCTGATTTGGAGGCAGCCGGGGCTGGTGCTTCTGCACGGAGGTGGAGCAGGGAGAGGGGGCGCTCCATCCTGCGGCATGTGTCATGAGGCTTCTCAGCCTCACGGATGCGTTCCAATGGCTCCCTCTGATGTGATATTTTGCTTGAGGCAACTTCCATGTTGCTCCCAGGAGCCCCTGGCTTTGAGGGAGAGAGTCCCACCCACTGGCTGGGAGGAGGGGGTGTCTGTCTGGATGTTACCTAGTGTCCCCAGAGATGGGCCAGAAGCTGCGCAGCCTCTAGTTGGCAAGGGGTTAGGGAGGAGCCCACCTTTGGAGTCCTGCTGTTTTAACTTTTGAGGAAAAGGTGTGATCTCAGGTTCCTCCTGAAAAGATCAGGTGCCCTCAGAGACCTTTTAAGTTATGCACAGCAGTAGGTCTCCACCTTCTCAGAAGGCGTGGGTCTGCAGGGAGAGAAGCTGTGCCCTTTGGCCTCCCCTTGGTTTTCAACCCCGGCCCCAGGGTGCTGGCAGTAGAAGCTAATTGGGTGCGAGGGGCCTGGGTAAAGGCTGTCTGAAGCCTGGCAAAAGGAGGGAGCCAGCTCCTTTTTTTAAAAAGCTCTAATTGAGTTCTGAATCAGCCTCGCTGCCTTTGATCCCGCCTCTGTTTCCCACACTGCCTGAAAGAGCTTCATCAGCACTTTACAACAAGGGTGCGCCTGCTCCCCACACCCGCCCCCCTTCTCCTGACGCTCTCTGCCGCCGCCATCCACTGCTTGTCTCCTTCAGTTAAGATAATGAAGATGCTGAGAGATAAAATGTGTATTTAATAAGGGTGGGGGTAGGGAGGCGGAAAGGGGCAGCCAGGGCCTTCCCTAGTTTGGGGCCCAGCCAAGACTGGGCTGAAAGCAGAGCTAGAGTAAGACTTGGCCCCAGGGTGTGGGGGTTTCTGGGCCTAGATCCAGTTGACTTCACTGCCTGCTGTTTGCCCTAAATTCCCCCACCTCCACCCTCTCACCCCCACACTCCTTTCTTTCCTCTCTGCTCTCTCCCAGTGGGAAAAGCGAGTCTTGCTTCGACCTTATTTTCAGCTGGTAGCTTGGCCTACAGTACAGTCCCCTACCCCAGAGTCAGCAGCGAGGTCGGGCTAGGGCAGCCCCTCCAGCCTGGGCCTGTAGAAGCTGTGGGTTCACAGTGGGGGGTGAAAAAGAGCTGGAGTTAATGAAGACCAGCTGTAGTCTGGGTTCTGCCCACACTTAGCTGCGGGCCAGCCTTTGGTGGTGGTAAGAAGGATGAGGGTACGTGACCTCCATCCCTGGGCACAAGGATATCCTGTGGCAGCTGAGGCTGGCTCTGCTCTCTGAGCGTGGCTTGATCCTTAGGTTGTAAGAGAGTCTGTTTCCCTCTTCTGCTCCTTCCCCTCCCCAATGACACTCAGCCCTTATTGAGCTTTATAACTGTAGTGGTGGCCCAGCTGAGATCTGAAGATCTCCAAGCTCCTGTAAACACTCATTAACTGCCTGGGAAGAACCCAGAGCCCTGGTTAACAGCTGGGAGAGAACTGAGGCACATCAGGGTGAAAGGCTTGACCTGAGCTCACCCCATCGGCTCCACCCTGGGGCCCTCGCAACCCGCCATCCAGCTCGTCTCCCCAGTTCCTGCCAGACTGACACGGGTGAGGCGGTGCTGCCACCCTCGCCCCCTTCTAGGAAGAGGCCGTGCCCTCTCCCTTCCATGACTCTGTCCCTGACTTCCCCTGGCCCTTCACCCTGTGACGTTTCCCCTGCTTTGCTGCTGGAGGTGTGTGCAACTCCCCTTGCAAAATGTTTACCAGGCCCTCTGCAGCCTTCCCTCCACATTCCCTGGCCCACCTTGGCCCCCAACCCTGAGTTCTCCCTTTGAGAAATTGGGCTGTCCTAAACTGGGTCTGTAACCTTGAAGTTACGGGCTTCCCTGGTGGCTCAGCGGTAAAGAATCCACCTGCCAAAATACAGGATTTGATCCCTGGGTCAGGAAGATTCCCTGGAGAAGGAAATGGCAACCCACTCCAGTGCTCTTGCCTGGAGAAGCCCAGGGACAGAGGAGCCTGGTGGGCTACAGTCCATGGGGTCACAAAGAGTCGGACATGACTGAGCAACTAGACAACAAAAACCTTGAAGTTGATCTAATGCTGAGGCCCTCCTGCCCCCTATTTATCCTAAATAGTACCTGGGAAAATACTCTCCTTTAACATATTCATTCTGGTAAAGCTTCAGGATCCAGTTGAGGGCCGGGTAGGGAGCCCGAGTCGACCCCTAGGTTCTGCATCCCCTTCCTTCACTGACAGTTGCCATTTCTGCCAAAGGATGTAACCCAAAGACTCCCAGCCCCACCGGCTTATCCTCTCACCTGGCTACGTGTATCTGCACAGCCCAACACACTTCCAGACACACAGGCCTCATTCTAAGGGTATAAAAATGCCAATTTCCAATTGCTACCTAAGTCATACTGCCCTTTCCACTTGCTAGAAATCAGTGCCTTCTTTCCCCTTGGCATGACCTCCTTCTCCTAGGCATTTAGGAATAATTTAGGGGAGACTGTGCTCTGTCTAGGAGGGGGAGGGTATAAGTGAGCTCCTGTCCAAAGTGAACACCCCCCTTCCCCAGATCCCAGGCTAGTTGGGAAAGGTGAGAAAAGCCATCTTAACCCCACCTTCAGTCCCAAAGCTCAAATCCATCCGTTCAGGCCAGGCAGAAGCAATGTTTTCTTTAACTCTGTCCCATAATATCCTCAACTAAAATCTCCCATGTGCTGTGTATTTGACACCGGGGACTGTGGCTGTCCCCAGCCCATGACTCAGACCTCCTCTTTCACCAGTGAGTTCTTTCTGCCCCATCGGTTCAGCTCTGCACCCGCTGACCCAGTCACGGCTGGTGGAAGAGGGCGGGGAGAGTTTGGAGAGTGGGCTTTAGGACCCAACGGGAACCTGTGCCTCTTGCAGCAGCCTAACCCAGAAGCAGGGGGGAATCCTGAATCGAGCCGAGAGGGCTTCCCCGGTTCTCCTGGGAACCCCATCGCCCCCCGCCGGCACGCACCTGAACAGGTAGGACCTCGAACACCCCTTCCCAATTCTGCCTCGGCTGCCTTCCGCCTGGCCTCTCCGCTTCTCATCCGGCCGTTTCCCTCTCGGCAGTTCAGGCTTTCCCCGTCTCTCCTCCCCCACGGCTCGCTGTAGTCCAGGGAGGTGGGGGCCTGGGAACACAGGGGTGCTTGGGAGCTCGGAGCCCCTGCGCCCACCGGCGCCCTTGCTGCACGCCCCTCAGGCATTCCCGTTCTCCAGCTAAGAATGGAAAGTGGGGGTAAGGTCTGCCCGGGCGCCAGACCCCGCTCCCTCCTTTGCAGTGTTTCCTAATCCCCCTTCCCCCACCTCACCTCGAGGGGAGAACTGGCACGCTAAGGTGACCGGGAGCCGGACCGGGAGACCGCTGAGGAAGCCAAGACTCCCTGGGGATTTCTCTCTTGCTTCCTCTCTGCCCTCCCTCCCCGCCCCTCCAGCCCTAAGAGCCCAGGACTTTGCCCCCGAATCCCTACTCTCCTTGTAGACCCAGTGCCCGCTTCCAGGCTCATGGCACGTTGGAGTGGCCAAAGGCTGTGCGGGAGGGTAGTGGAGATTGTGAGCTTTTTTAGGGGTGTGGGGGTGACCTTTCCCTGGGGTGGGGGGACGTTCTTTCAGGTTAGAGCCCTTCCCATCCTTGCCAACACCTCAACACCTATGGAAAAGCGCCCCCCCCCACACACACACCCACTCTGTGTGTGTGTGTGTGTGTGTGTGTGTGTGTGTGTGTGTGTATAGACCATATGGTTGTAAGATCTATAAGCTTGGGATAGAGGTGGCTATATGCATGGAAGGGGAGAGATACCAGAGTGTGGCCCAGGCCAGAATAGAATCAGCCCAGATGGCTGGGGAAGGGGGTGTGGACCAAATCAGGGAGGCCACCCAGCCATGCCAGCTCCCTGGGCTCCTTGGCTTTCAGAGCTCGAGCTCCTGGCGTTGCCCTGAGGCTTCTGCCCTCCTGCAGGCTCTCTGGGAGAGGGGTGGATGATACCTAGTGTTTGGGGTGACTTGTTTGTCCCTCTTCTGGGGGGCTGACAGGCCTTGTTCTCTGAAGATCTAGGGCATCTCGTTCTGGTTTGGTGGGTTGGCAGGAGGGGTGTATGACTTGCCTGAGTAACCGTGTGTATAAGTGTGTGTATTGCCTCTGGGTGTAGCAGGCTTCCATGGCTGGGGAGCCATGGAAGAGACAGGTCACGCTTTGAGGGAACCCCTCTAGCTCTCTGTGTGGTGGGTGGGTGGCGCACCTCTATCTGGTCACTCTATCTAGGTGTAGGGTATGTTCTGTATTCCTCCATGATCCCCCAGATCCCCTACGGGGTGGTTTTGGAGGAAAATGTAGATAATGGAGTGACTTCAGACTCAGTTCTGCTCTTGACCCAGGAAGGAAAGTAAATTCTGCTTGTGAGCAGTAGACTGAGAATCAGGCCTGAATTTGAGACTCAGCTCGCTCATTTGACTACGTGCATTTATACAGGTCTCTAAGCCTCTAGTTTCTTAATTTATAAAAATGGCTATTAGTAACAAGCCCGGCTTGCCTGATAGGGATGCAGCCATAAAGACCTCATTAGACGATGTATCCTACAGCCCACTGCAAATGGTAGTGGGTGGGGGTGTGGTAGGGTGGGGGAGCAGGGATAGAGTTCCAGGATGGGATTCTTTTTCTAATCTAGGTCATCTCTCTGCCTTCAGTTTCCTTCCCCCATCCTTGCCCATCTCTGGGATGGAGGAACCAGCTTGTTGCCCTAGGGGTTGCAGAGTTCCCCTAATGCGGGTCATAGCTGGCTACCAGCTCTCTGGTCCTCTGGGGCTCCACACCTTCTCCCCTGAGCCCCGTCTCCACCTTCCTCCTAACGTTCCTGCTCAGCGTCCTTGTCCCTGTCTCTCCCCTGCCCAGTGGCCTCCTTGTTCGGCTCACTGGGCAGGAGCCCTAATCGGATTCGACAGCTGAGATATGTGTGGCGGCCGAGAGCAGGCGGGAGGGAAGCCAGTGGGAGGATGGTATGAGGGCTGCCCCTGGCACTGCCCAGGCCTCCCAGGCACCACCTTGGGCCTGCTGACTCCTGACTTGGCTGGGCCCCAGGGGAGGGGTGCTAGGGGAAGCTCAGGAACAAACAGGCTGGGGTCTGGAGATGAGGGGGGAACACACGTAGGCCCCTAGGACCTCCCTGATATTTCATGCCCTTAATAAGCACTTTAGACTCTGACAGGCTTTGATGGGAGGAGAGGAGAGCAGGTGAGAGCCTGGCTGGCCTGCCCTGCTTCCTGCATCCCTGGGGCTCTGCCTTCTTCTCCCTTCTTGTTCAGAAATGTGTTCACTTTCCCCCTGCAGCCCCTCTGGCCAGTTTCTCCTGGAGGGTCACCTCTGGGAGCTGCTGGGGGCACTTGTGTGCGCCTTTCTCCAGGCTGTTTCCTCCCCTCCGAGGTATTTCTCTCACTCCCTCCCTGGGCCAGGAGCCAAGACTCCTGGGTTTCCCGCCTGCCTCCTGGTGCAGAGCTGCCCTGCAGGCCTCCAGAGAGTCGCTAAGCTGGTTTCCTTCCTCCTGCGCAGGGAGGGCCTTCTCCCAGGGCTTGGAGGTGTCAGGAGTCCCAGGTGGGATAGGGGTGGAGGCTCTGTAGTCCCTGGCACCCAGCGTCCGGCTCCTCCCTCCCAGCCTCTGACTCAGCTTGGGGGCAGCATATGCCCAGCCTGGCAGGCATGACCTGTTCTTGCCTCCAGGCTTCCATCTTTATGTGTGGGAGCCAAGACCTCTCCTCTAAAGCTTTTTACCCCATGGCATCTGGGGGTGGCTACCGAAACCCCTCTGTCTGCACCCACACATTTAGGGGAATGGGGGATTAGCATAATTGAGGCTGGGGCACTATTTTGTCTTCCAGCTGGGCCAGGATGAAGAGAACCAGCCCAGACTTCCCCACACCGATTCCCTCTGCCCTCAAAAGACCAGTCCGTGGAGCCAGGCCCTGCCCTCTCGGTGCCCACAGTGTGGTTGGCACTGATTTGTCAGAAATTGGGAAGGTTTCCCTCCAGACCGCTGGCCTCCTCTCCCCCTCCTGTGGGGTGAGGACAGCTCTCAGATTGTAGGCACTTATGGGCAGGCCTCCCTCTAGGGAAGGGGTGTGGGGTGCCCCCGAGATGGCCAAGTTGGCACACATCCCAGGCTGGAGGGCTGGACCTGATTTGGGGCTGGGAGTTTGTGGGGGAGAGCAGGACATGGGCCTCCCTGCCCCCCTCATTTCCTGCTCTTTGGGCAGCTGTGGGCGAGAAAGGCTGCAGGGACTATTTTTAGTTGGTCTGTCCCCTGGCAGGAGGGACGTGCAGAAAAGCACGGGGCAGGCAGAGGGGCTTGGCCAAGGTGAGGGCAAGCCGGCAGGCGGAGGAGTGAGGAAGGGCCAGGGGGGCAGTAGACAGAGCAAGGAGGAGGCGTGGCGGGCAGGGGTAGGGCCTTGAGAAGAGCGTCCTGACCAGAGGATGGGATGGACTGGGCGGGGAGTCCTGGGGACCCCCAGGGCTCTCTCTATTCCAATAGAACCAGAAGGGGCTTTGGAGGCACCTGGCCCATCCGTTTGCCCTACAGAGAGGGAAAGAGGGGATGTGATTTGCCCGTGGACATACAGCCCGTCACTGGCTGCTTTGGAACCCCAATCCAGGCCCCTTGCGCCCTTTGTTTTTCTCGTCACAGCCCCTCCCCCAACTGGGCTGTGCTACCTCATCTGTCTGTCTGTCCGGCAGCAAGTAGGGCCTGGCCAGGCTCCTGGTCTCTTTCCCTCTCTGCTTGTTTATGCAGGGTCTTCGGTAAACCCCAGCTTGGTTTGTTTATAAGTCTCCGCCGTGTGTGGAGAGAGTCTGTGTCCAGGCTGGAAGGAGGTCAGGGTTGGGGTTTGTTTAGGTGGCCTGTGGCCACTGGTGTGAATCAAGGTGCTGGCTGGTTCCAACAGTCTCACAGGCTGGCTCGCCGGGAGCTTGGAGACACCTTCGAAAAGGGGCATCCGGCCTAACCCCATTTTAGGGACCCAGCGAGGGTGGGGGATCGTGCCCACAGTCCCAGGAGGAGTTGGGGACCGACCAAGGACTAGGATACAGAGCCCTTTGTGAGCCCCCGTCCTGCCACGCCTAGGTCACAGGGGTTGTTTGCCAATCCACCCAACAAAGGAAGGGGGTGGGAGCAGGGAGATTGCCACTGGCTTCTGATCACAGTCAGAAGTGAGCCCTCTGAGGCCCAGAGGTGGGGGAGAAAGTTCAGCGGAGAAACGTGGTCCCTGAGTTGAGCCTCATCCCAGGGGCCAGCATGTTGCATAGCTGCAGGGGGTGCTATTCCATAGACCAGAGGGTGAAGGGCACCCTCTGGGGTTGTTCAGAGCCCTGCTTGGGGAGCTAAAGGTGCTTCTGTCCATCACCTTCTTTCTTCCAATCAGCTTCAGATCCAGCTGGAAGGAGGTGTCCCAGACAGGCTTTAATCCAACACCCACTCCCCACCCTGCCTCCTGCCACTCAGCCCGCCTCCTCCCCACCAAGCAGGTCTCAGTGGGCCTCCAACTGTGGTGCGGGGGCCCCTCCCCCTCTCTCCACTCAGTTTCTATGTCTCTGGGGGGCTGATTTATCATCCCCCCTCATCAGGCCGGCTGCAGTGTATGAGAAATCAATAGTGCAAATGGATTGAGGTTGTTCAGCCTGTCGGCTCCCCTTGGGCCCCATCAGCTCTCCCAAGACTTGGGGAGTTACTCAGTCCCTTTCTGGCTCAACATACACAGAGATCCACACACCTAGTGCCTGTAGCCTGGGCACAGGAATGATTCTGTCTGTCTGTCTCGGTCTTCTCTCTTGTTCTGTCTCTCTCATATCCTGGGCTGGTCTTCGCATGACAAATACCCTTGAACATTTATTTTCTAGCTTGGGTGGAGTGGGGGTAGAGGGGCTTAAAGGGCAGTAGGCTGCCAGCCAGAGGTGGGAGGGGAGCAGGTGGGTGAGGGAGGCTGTATCCAGGGGGGAGGATGAGCTGGGGAAGGGATTGGGTGACAGCCCACCCCATCAGCCTCTGGTAACTCAATCCCTGCACCCCGATTCCCCTCCCGCTGAACAACTTCAGCAGCTGCTGGCAGAAGCAGGGCTGGCAGAAATGTGTATGAGTGTATGTGTGTATGGCGAGGGGAAGAGGGGCTGTGGGGGCAGGAGGTGCTGCCAAGACACGTTAAAGGAGACTCACAGCCTGGGTACAACTTGGGTGGCAGGAGGAGGTGGGGCCGGGGGGAGAGTGGGTGGTGAGTGATGGGCAAGGGGCAGGCTTCATTCAGGGGAGGGGCAGGGCAGCCCAGGGGTCTCAGAAAACTTGTCTGCACAGAAGCAGGGCCTGTCATGGTGGGTGTGAGCAGTAGTAAGGGTTCAGGGGTGGGTAGCGCCATGGCTTGCCCCAGGATGCCTGTTCTTCATCAGGGATGCAGATAACCATGGAGGACATGGCCTGCCCCTGTCCCCAATCCCTGGGCTGTGCCTGCTGGGTATCACAGTCTCGGTGACTAAGTCACTTCTGTCCTGGGGCTGGCAAGGTGCCAGGCTCAGCTCTTCTCGGTAGGTGAGTCACTGCCCTGGCATCTCCCCCGGATGCAGCTGAGTCACTGGCCGTGCCTGCTGGGCAGGTGGGCACTGAGCTTGGGGGTGAGGTTGGGGGGCTATGTATGTAGCCCCCAGCATCTTCTGTGATCTCTCTCTAGCGTGTCCTGTCCCCACCCACAAATCTGCAGAGCCAGGCAAGGCTGGTGTTTCTGCCCTGTGCTCTGTTGGGGGATGAAGGAAGAGGGAGCAGGGTGCTGCATGGAAATATATTCAGGATAAATGGGGGGTTGAGGAGGGGTTGTGAGTTTGAATCTCAGCTCTTAGCTCTGCCACTGACAAGCTCTATGACCTTGAGCAGGGCCATTCCCATTCTGAGCCTCAGTTTCCTCATCTGTACAATGCAAGCAGGAGCCTTGCCCTGGATGACTCTCCAGGACTGTGAAAGTGAGATGGGTGGGGCCATGAGGGGCGTTGCGGGGGATAAGCTGAGCAGCTAGTGAGGGGGAGAGGAGTCTGGTGGGGTCCGTTCAGGTTCCAGCAGACATCTCCACCCCACCTGCATCCAGGTGGTCTTGCGGGGGCAGTATTTCCCATCCTCTGTTCAGATTACCAGTGATGATATTCTTCACGAGTTCCCCACAGGCAGAGAAAGGGAGGCCTTGTTTTGCTGGAAGTGTAGGCTCTCCCAGGGTGTTTCACAGCTATTTTGTATCTCCTTTGTCTGACTGAGGCTGTCACTGGCCCCACACCTATCTGGATTTTCTCAGATTTCCTCTAGTTGGGAGAGGGATGCCTGTCTTGGGAAATCAGCTGCTCAGGCTCCTCCTGCAGCCCATTTCCTCTGCCTGCCAGAGGGGAAGGCTAGGCCCCAAGAAGGGACGTCTTTTTTAGAGTGAGGAGTCCCTGGGACTGTGGCTTGTCTCCCTCCTTTGGCCCCGGAGCGCTTCTCCTTCTTGCGTGAGAGTCCCTGGAGGGTGGGGGTGGGGACCCTAGAGTGGGTCCTGCAGAGCTGGAGTTCAACTCAGCAATGAGGTAGTGCCCTAAAGTGTGCGGCTGTGTGCTTGTACACATGGATGTCAATTTTCTGTGCGTGAGTGTCTGCCCTCTGTGGGGAGCAGGTTTGTGGGTGCATGAATTTCTACCCTCATCTGCATGTGGGTCTCCTGTTCTGTCTTTTCAGGAGTGTGCCTCCCCTCTGCTTCATGACCTTGTGGGTGCATAAATGCCTGTCTTGTATGTGCAAATTCTGTGTGTATACATATGTGTGCATATGTGTGTGTGCTAACGTGCACATGCTTGTGCATATTTGGATGTCCTGAGTGTGCATTTGCACACCTGCATCCCCATGTGCGCGAGTGAACCTGACCCCATGTGCTGGCAGGTGTACTTTATGTACACCCCCCTTCTTGGGAGGCAGTATGCCTGTGCGCGAAGTGCACGATGCATTTTAGTGTCCGCGATCTTTCCCCTCTGGCCTCCGTGGGAAGGAAACCTGGCAGAATCTAGACTGGTGGAATCTAGGAGGAGACTGTGCGAGCTGGGGGGGCTGCTGGGACTGAGTCCCCTCCCTGAGCGGCGCCCCCTGCTGCTGGCTGGACTCTAGCTAGAAGGCCTTTTTTTGAGGGGGGGAGTTGGGGGACAAGGGGTTAAGCGTCGGCGAGCACATCTGGGAGCCATTGGCGCATTCCTGCCCGCTGAGCGCATGTTTGCGGATGGATCTGGCCGGGACAGGGCGGGAGGGGCTGGTTCGCACCGGCGGACGGAAATCCAGACGGGAGCGGGAGACAGCCCGGCCCAGCGGGCGGGAAGGGGCCTGGGGAAGCGTCACCCGGACGCTCTCTCCCCGCGCCACCGGACCTCAGGGCACAGTGTCCTGCCGACCCTGCTTGTCCTACCTCAAACAGGCTGGGGGCCCAAAACTGGAGAGAGACAATGAGATCCCTCAGTCCTAGACCCATCTGGCTACCTGTGCTGGGCGATCGGGGATTAAACCTAGTGTCCACTCATCGCAGACTGGGGTTCCTCGTCTAAAAAGCGGGGACTGTCGGGCCGGTGGGTTTGAGAGCTCTGCCAGCCGGGTCATGCTGTCTCCTCACAGGAGGCCTAGGAGTGGGCACTTCCCCTTACAGTGGGAAGTCCTGTGGGGGCACTTGTGGCCACTTCTCTGACCGAGGACCTGGAGGGAGGTGTTCACTTACTGATTCCTCTTTCTGTCCGCCCCCCGCCCCTCCCTCCCGCCGTAGACGGCTAGAGTGGGCAGATGGTCCTCTCAAACGGAGCAGCAGGCTAGGAGGGGGCTTGTGGCTGTGTCGGGGACTGGGGTCTCTGCAGAGGGAGAGTGACTCAGATTCTGCCCCAATAATGCGAGTTTTCCTGTCTCCTCCAGCCTGGACCAGGAGAGAGAAGCTTGAGTCTGAGAATGTAGGGGTGCTCCTGGGCGCCCCCAGCTCGGGTCTTGGAATACCCCTGAGAATCGCTGTTCTTTTGGGGGAAGGGTTCTGGGGGTTGCTGAAAGGTTGGGTTGGGCCAGAGTTCCTCCGATCCACTCAAGTTGGAAAGGTGTTTAGGGAAGAGGAGGGGGCCGTGCTTGGAGGTGGTCTACATGCCTTTGCACTCCTTTTTTGCCAGTGAGAAAATTGAGATTTAGAGAAAGGAAGCGACTCGCTCAAGATCACACAGCTCTCATTTTCAGAGGGCTCCAGGAGAAAGATTATAATGAAAGGGGTCAGAGCCTTGACCGCTAGGGCCAGAATCTCTGTATGTGTTTCCAAATTACGTCGCCGCCTGTCTAACCCAGGTATAGGTGTGAAGGGTGTGTGCTCGTGATCCTCGCCCCTGAGTGTGGGTGTGTGTGGTTGGGGGGAAGGGAGTGTGATACCGCACACGGCAGTCCTTTCTCCACTGAATCCTCATTGCATTCTTTGCGCAGAACTCCACTTCTGGCTCTCAATCTCTTCTTTTGGGGCAGAGGGAGGGATTCTCCCAGATTCCCACGGTCGAGCTTTCTGCTAGGCGCGGCTCCTTTAAGACTCGCCCTTTCCCTGGGTCTATGGGGGGGAGGGGGGTGCGTGATCCTGTGTGCCCGCCCCTAGCTAGTGATTGGTCGGTGGGCGGGCGGGGGCGGGCCCGAGGGTGAGGGCCTCCCCGCTGCTCGGTACCCTCTGCCCCCCCCAGTCTGGGGCTCCGGGTAAAGTTTCAGCCTCCGCACGTGACTCGCCATGGCCGCTGCTTTAGCCCCGCGCCCCTGAGCCATGGTCCCCCAAACCGCTCCTCTCCCTGGACCCCGCAACCCCTGACGCCGCGTGACTCCAAGGCTCAGGGTCAGGGCATACGCTGTGCCCGCGGGTGACCCGGACGGATTGCTTCCCCCTACTGCGAGGTAACCTCTCCCCTGGGGATTTTGGAGAGCCTCCGGCTCGCGCAGACATCGGGGCCCCTTGGCCTGTTCCTGATAGAACCCGCGGGCGGGGACCCGGTGCCGGGCGAGTTCCGACGGGAACCTGGGGTTTCCTGGGCTTCCCAACCCGCCGCCGTGCTCAGGGTGGGGGAGCCCCGTCTGTGCGTCTGTCTGCTCCGGTGTCTTCGCGCGCAGCCGGGAGATGTCTGGGGCCGTCTGCCGCGCGTGTCTCCGGCGGCCGAGCTGTGGCAGAACCCACGCTGGGAACTCCTGCCTTCTCTCGCTTTTCTTTTCACAAACAAGTAAAACAAAAAGACTCTGAAACCTGTTTGGGGAGAGATCGGATGCCCAACGGACTAGCCCCCTCCTTTTTCTCCTGTTATCTGAGCCGCCCTGTGGTTTGGGGAGAATCAGCCCTGGGGCCCACCCCCACCAGAGGCAGCCGGTTGGGGGGCGGGGCCCATTCAGCTGGTGTCCCCCGTGGAGTGCGGGGAGCCGTCAGAACTGGGGACAGGAGCCAGTGCAGCCAAGGGAGGGATGTCTCTGAATCTGGTGGCACTGTGGGGTTGTGGAAGCATTTGAGGGCGTAGGGAGGAAGGCACAGATTGGTCGTCTTTGCTCTACTGAGGGTGTCTGGGACCTGGTGCCACCCAGAAAGCGAGGAAGCTGCGAGCCAGATGTGTATGTGGGAGGGGGGGCGCTGGAAAGTCTGCTTGGCAGTGCCCCTTCTCCTCTCCGGGCATTGCCTTATTGTCAGGCTACTCCCTGAGAAGGGGGCCATGCCTCCATTGTGCCAGGCTGGGGATGGGGACTAACTCATGTGAAAATCAGATAAGAAAATCCCCCCAGTCTTGGAGTCACGTCTCTACCGTTCATCCTACCTTGGATAGGTTGTACATATGCTGGCATGGAGGGGGGTACCCTTGGCCCCCACCTAATGCCAGCTCCCTTTTCTGTAACCAGATTGTCTTCTACTTGCAAGATGTGTGCACATGTATGTGTGTGTATGTTCTCAGATGGAGACTCCCCCCCACCTCCACCCACTGCGGGCTCACCCCCAACCCTCACTTCTACTCCTGACTGCCATCCCTCCTCCAGTTGCCCAGTTAGGAGATTCAGAGATGTCTCTCATTCCCTTCACTGGTCACAGGGCAGGGTTGTTCTGGGGAAGTGGTTCAGTAAGGTCGTCAGGTCTTGCTAGGAAATGGGCTCAAGCCCCAAACTCTCCTCCGAGGCCTTGTGCTTGATGAGGAGGCTGGGCAGGGGAAGCCCCAGGTTGCAGTGGGGGTGGCTTGGAGCCTTGGGGCTTCCCCTGTGAGGGGTGGAGATGAGTCTGGGGGAGGGGATAAAAGAGTCTTTGGAGCTGGAGGGGGCGGGGGGGGGTGGTTGTGGAGTCAGGGAGTTTGTGACTATGAAAGATGTTGGTGCACTGGGAGGGACTCGGACATCAGTTCTGCCTGGAGTCTGGGCCATGCCGGTCCTGAGACAGAGGGGTCACTGGTATCAGACTTGAGTAGGTCTGTGGGAGTGGAGGATCTTGGATTTGGAGTGTGTGAATGAGTGTACATGAGGTGGGCACCTCAGGACTTTCCTCGCCAGACTGGTAAGGGCAGTGCAGATGCAGGGGCAGTTCTGAGAAGACCCTGGGCTTGGAGCAACTTGATCCTGGCTGCCTCCTTTTATAGCCCCCATATCTCCGCCCTTCAGGTTGGCCCTAAATGCCCCTATTACCACTCCGGGAAACCTCCCTGGTCCCCCTCCTACTCCTAACCATGTGGCCGCCTGGCAGGAAGCTAGCTGTGGGCAGCCCCATCCTAATCACCCCCATGCCTCCCCCGCTGGGCACAGTCACCCACATGTGCCATGACGTGGTTCCTGCCACCCTGTCTATTGTGGGGGGAAAGGGCATCGTCTGAGTGGCCCTTGGGATCTGTTTTGGGGGTATTGACCCAGACCCCAGTTAATTAAGCTCCCCTTCCTCTAAATCATTTGGTCCTTGGAACCTGGCTCTGTCTGCCCTCAGGGAGCACCCCCCCCCCCAACCCTCTCCCCTCTCCTTGATCAGACTAGAGGGTCTTAGGTGGGTGGTCCTCAGAATTCTGTGACAGGGTGGGGCCTGCCCCCAGATAAAACCTTAGTGCCCTGTTCCCTATTCTCTGGGTGGCATGGACAGGGCAGGACCCTGACTGGGCTGTATGAGCGGGTGAGTTTGGGACTCTGGCTTCCATTTAGGAGCACTGTCTGGGTTCAGGGGTGATGGGCGTCTGGGGAAGGTAATCCTATCCTCCCCCCCACCCCAATGCGATGAGTAAATCTCCTCTCGCCCAGCACCCCACACCCTTCCCAGTGGTGGTGGTTTGGGGAGTGTGGGAAGCTGGCAGGGTCCCTGGCAAGATGGCCAGAGTTGTCTTGACTTACTGGGTTTTGGGAACGGAGTGTGGCAACTGATACCCCAATTCCCAGGGTTTTGGCCACACGTCCTCTCTGACGCCTGCTGTCTTTCCTCCCTCTGTTCCCCTCTCCACCCTCTGGCTGCTGTGTGGAGCCCACAGAGTCTGTGGGGGGATGTGGGGTGGGGGCGAAGTCCCGGATCTCTGTGTGTGTCCAGGGAGTGTTCTGGAGATTGGCAGGACTGGCTGCGGGAGTCTGGGTGTCCCTGCGCAGTGGGCGGCACACGAGGAGTGGGCCCAGAGTGTGAGAACGTGTCAGTGTCGGTGTGCCTGTCCCGTCTGGCTTGGGTGTGGGTGTCTCTTGCTTCGTCTGGATCTTGCCTCCCGCTCCAGTCCCAGCCCCTCCTCCCTCTCAGCTGGGACCGCCTGCTCGCTCGCTCTCTCCGCAACTGGAGCCTCCCTTGCCTGTTCCTGGAATTTGGAGAGGAGGAGGAGGAAGAGGCAGGCAGACAGACCTCCCACACTCTAGCCCGCCCGCCTGGCATCTTGGGGAAATGAAATAGGTGCTATGGAACTAAGGTTTCCTTGCCTTCGCCAGACCTTCCAGCACGCAGAGTCCAGGAGTCCAGGTCTTACAGGAGGGGTCTGGGCTCCCCCCACCCCGCCCCCAGGCAGCAATGCCTCCTTCTTCTACCCAGCATCCTGCCGGCCAGGGCCCCTGCCTGGACCTCCAGGCACCACTGTCAGCCTGGGGAGCGAGTGGGGATTAGTCTGCTGCCAGCCTGGCCAGCACCTGTTGCCAACCCCCAGCCCTGTAACTGGAGCTGGCTGGGGAGGGGGGCTGCAAAATGACAGGTGGAATTTCTGCAGCCAGGCAACCCCCCCACCCACTGGGTAGCCTTTCCGTTCCGGCCCCAGCCCCGGAACCAGGAAAGCCTCCCCTCCCCTCCCAAGTGTCAACCTGATCTCATGGATGATGTGCCTGTCCTGCATGTGGGGGTAGGGCCTGGGAGATGGGCAAGGGGATGAATTTATTGCTATTTGCCCGATGACCCCCACCCCCTTCCCTGGCTGCAGAGCTGGGCTGCCCATGTTCAAATTTTCTGAGCTCTGCTGCTCTGGCTGGACTCGGGGGGTGGTGGTGGGGTATGTGGATGGGGGTGGTTCTCTGTTAATGTTTTAATTGCATAAAAACTGGGAGCTCAGCTCCGGGCCAGTGGGGAGTCTGGGTCTGGCTGGCCGCCCGGTTTGGGCTAAATATAGTCTGGGACATCTGCAGAGAAGGGGAGGGGGGTGGCGGGAGGTTCCATTCCCCCCACCTCCGGCCAAGGTGCCCTCGTCTGGGCGGGCACCTTGGAGCTGGGAGGGGGATTCCTCAGCACAGAAGGCAGGGGAGAGGTGGTGTGGGCTGGGCACCATTGGGACCTTGCCTGCCTGGAGGCCAGTAGACGCCTGAGATGAACCTGGAGGCTCAGGACCAGGGTGGAGTGGGGTGTGCCAGATCCAGTGGCTCTGCTCCCCTCCACCCAGAGCTGCCTGAGGTCAGGCAGTCTGTGTCACTGCGCCTGGTGGTATGTCACGGTGACCCACTCTTGGTGCGCCTGTGTGTACACACCTCCCTTGGAGTAGCTCCCTCCCAGCCCCTCCCCTGGAGCTCCTGTCCCCCGGGTCCTGCCGCAGGTCCCCAGCCCTCCTTCCTTGTGTCCCTCACCCCACAGTGAAACCTTCAGCCCAGGAATCGAGACTTGAGAAGGGGAAGCTGTGGTGGGGAGTTCTCTGATCTCCAGTCACGGCAGGAAGTGGAAGGGAGGGGGACCCAGCGGGGAGAACCATGAGTGGCAGGCGGGGAGGGAGGGCCCATCAGCCCTGCGACCAACTGCGCACACTGCAGTGTGGGGGTGCACCTTCCCAGCTGCCCCTCTTCCCTCCAGTTCCAAGTGGGGTAAACTTAGGGGACCGCTGATTCCCCTGGGGCGGGGGGCTGCTAACAAGCTTCATCACCCCCCCACTGGGAAAAAAAAAAATGTCTTCCCGTCACGTGACTGTCACTTCCTGTCCCACTGTGGTTCCCGGGATGTTTGTTGTTGGTTGCCATGGAGATGGCCGCCTTGGGCACTACCCTGGCTCCTGTGGGGAGCGAACTGCCCCTCCCTCTAGGCCCACACTTGGGGTGGGGGATGGAGGGGGCCTGCCCAGGGGGCTGTTTCAGGCTGAGTGTGTGTGGTCTCTGATGCCCCAGATCCCCCAGGGCCCCCCAGACTTCTGTCTGTGGGAAGGAGTCGCAGCCACCCAGTCAGACTGAGTGTCGAGGAGACTGACCACGTCTGGCTGCGCTTGGCTGTGGCTGACTGAGTCTGACTAGTGGTGCAGACCTCCACCTGGGGGTCCCACTGGCCTAGAAAGACTCCCGTTCTAGGAACGTCTGCTCCTGTCCCCTTTCCCTTCGGAACCTTCTCCCATCCTGTGTTCTCATGGAAACTGCTTTCCCCAGGGAGTTCCTGCGGCTTCTTGGGGTCCAGGCTGGAGTAGGGAGGGGCCTGGCAGGATCCCCGGTTTTGTGTGATTTGGGGGTGGGGAGGTGGTGCTCTGCAGTGCCTCCTCTCGCCTCTGCACACAGCCTGCATCCACTTCTCCCTGATCCCACGGGCCCTCAGCTGAAGGGGCAGGTCGTGGGACTTTGTGACCATCTGCCCCACCCCCTGGTGGGCTTCTCTGTTCGGCGGGGGCTAAAGTGGGGGAAGAGATTCCCTCTAGTTCCAACCCCAACCGAGTAGGCGAGTGTGGAGTAGGAAGTTCCTGGGGGGTTGCTGGATAGAGGGGTATGGGGCGGGGCACAGTCTGACTCAGGCCTGGTCTGGGGTCAGAGCCAAAAGGATATCCTGAGGCAGGAGTGGGGGCGTTCCCGGCTTCCCTGCAGTGCGGTCCCTAGGGAGGGACGCTGAGAGGGGGGCTCGTAGCGCTGTGTGCTGCTGACAGTCTGTCTGCCCTCAGATTCAGAATTGGCACTCCCAGGGCTGGGGCAGGGCTGAGGAGTTAGCAGGGTAGATTGCTTTAGCCTTACACCTACACAACACCTATACCTGCACACACGCACGCACACACCCACACACACACCTTCTGCTCTCTGTGTTCACCCCTACCTCCCCCTGCCCCCCACATTGTGATGGTTGTACTTCCTGCCCTGCGGAGAGGGGAGACAGTGGTGAGGGGGCAGCTGCCAAGGTGGGGGTGGGGAAAGCCCCATGCCAGGCTGGTTGTGAAGACAAGGCGGTGGTTTCCAAGCTGGGGGGGTCCCCTTTTGCCTGTGCCCCTTTGGTCCTCCACCGGGACAGAGCTGCCTCTGTGTGGTCCACACACTCCTGTGGTCTGGCTGTGGCCTCAGCAGCCTCATCTCTTCCTCTTCCTGTTTTCTTCCTTCCCTGTAGGCCAGTCCCTCTCCTTGAGGCCTCAGCTGCCCCCTGCCCTTTCACCTGATCTCTGCTCCGAGAGAAGACTGGGTGGGAGGCTTCAGCTCTGATTCTGAATGGGTCTCCCAGTCACCCTGGGCTTTGGAGGCCCCGGTCACATCTCCTAGGGGCCTCTGGGGTGCGGTCCCTAGGGGTGCAAGAGTTGGGACACTGCCCTGACCGGCAGAGACGCCCCCCCACTTCCTCCTTGCAGACCTGGCCTGTCCTGGGCTTGAGTTATCCAATTGCCTTCTGCCTGGGATTCAGTCACATGGGGAGCATGGCCTGTGGACATCAGGCAGCCCAGTGGGGCTGGGGCAGAAGCTTGGGCCGGGGGGTACAAGTTGGGGAGACATGAGACCCACTTTTTGGGAGTAAGTGCTGCAACTTGAGACAGGGGTCGGGTGGGGCAGTGGTAGCATCCTGAGGTCAGCCTCTGGACTTCAGGTCTCCCCTGACTGTCTCCAGTGATGTGCCTTGCAAGCGCTTGGGGCAGGTTTTCAAACAATTCCTAGCTCTGGCGAGGCAAGCCTGGGCTTCTGAGGACTGGTGGGGGAAGAGATGCCCTCCACCTGTCCCAGCCTCACCCAGCCGATCCTCCTCTGCCCTGCCTGGGGTGGTCTCTTTCATAATGAGGCTGGTCTTGCCGGCTTCCTGCAGCCTAGAGCCGGGTGAGCAAAAGGTAAACAGAGGACGCGCATGGCCGGGAAGAGAGAGGGGCCCCTGGAAAAGGGCGAAAAAGGAGTAATGTTCATTACTTTGCTGATCTGAGAAGTATGGGGGAGGGGGAGAAGTTGTGGCTTTGTGTGTGTATGTGTGTGTGTGTGTTTTCCTGGAAAGTTTATAAATAGTTCCAGCCCACTGTTCTGCTTTGAAATCTGCCCTTTCCCGCCCTGCCCTGCCCTGCCAGCTCCTGGCAGGGGAAGGGGGTCCAGAGAGGCTGGGTCTTTGCTTCTGCCAGGGCTGGACTCCCTGCCCCC
This sequence comes from Bubalus bubalis, assembly GCF_019923935.1. Classification (NCBI taxonomy): domain Eukaryota; kingdom Metazoa; phylum Chordata; class Mammalia; order Artiodactyla; family Bovidae; genus Bubalus; species Bubalus bubalis. The sequence goes on along the minus strand of NC_059159.1, from coordinate 22,507,065 downwards.
CACCCCCAAGTTGAGCTTGAGCTTTGGGTGTCATTTGCATATGATTCATTGACTGTCTAGAATGCTTAGGAAAGCCCCTGTCCCCCCTTCTTTTAAGCTCCTCAATCCTTATCCCCTTCTCTCTCAGCCCATCCAGAACTGCCTGGCCTCTATTCCTTAGGAGCCTTAGTTGTGGGGGAACTTGGGAACAGAGAGGAGAAGTAGATGAAAAGGAGGGCAAGGCCGGCTGGGTTTGGGGACCCCTGGCTCCTCTTCCCTGAGGGCAGGGGAATAAATCGACTATTTCTCTTCCCCTCCTCCGCTCCCCAAATCCAAAGGTTTCCCTTTTTTGGTTTATGAAACGAAAGAAGGGAATTTGGGAAAGGGTTGTGGTCAGGCCTCCACCCACACCCCGAGTATTCCTCTCCCTACATTCCGCTCCTTGGTCTAGGGGGGAAACAGACCCTGGAAAATGGGTAATTTTCCCGCCCAGCCCCGTCAGCAGATACTAGCCCTGGCTGGGGAGAAGGAGGGGAGCGCAGACACATGGGCCAGGGAGGCGCTGAGGAGGCGCTGGCAGACGGGGAAGCGGGGGACCCCGTTGCCCAGCACCTCCTGTGTGCCAGGCACCGTGCTAGGTACTTTCCAGGACTTTTATCTCTGAAATCACACAGCCAGTTGTTGAGGTAGGCAGTTCACAGGCGAGTAAACAGATGCTTAGAGAGGTTAAGTGACTTGTCTAAGGTCACCCAGAGTGGCAGAGCTGAGATTTGACCCTTCAAAACCTTTGGTTCTTTCTGCTGTCTTCACAGCTTGGCCAACTTTTGTCTCTCTCTAGATGTGAGACTCTGGGGACCTAAGGAATGGGTGGCTGGGACTCCTGACGCTGGGGAAGGGATCCTGGCACCTTTGAGGGCGGGGGAGTCCCCAGCGGTCAGGGGTGCCTGGCTGGTGGTCAGTGCTCCAGCCCTCCCCCCACCCCTTTGTGCCGTGCTGAGGCTGAGCTAGGTGTATGGGAGGTGAGGGCCTGTGGTTTTTCCCTCCCTCGAGGGAGGGTGCCCGTGGGCAGTGGAGGTGGCAGGCACAGGGTGGAGGTTGGATGTGGGTAATTTGTTTTCCCTTTCTTTGGTGCTGGTTTCAATTCTCTGACAGTGTCTTCTCCACCCCTGGGTGCCTGGGGCCAGGGCCCAGGCATCTCCCCGAGGGTGGTCATGGTTCCAGAGAAACCTATTGAGGCCAGGCCTGTGCTCTTTGGCCCCACCCCGCCTCATCCCTGCCCTTGCCCATCCCTGTTCTCTGGCCAGCCTGGCCCTTGGCCCATTTCTGTGACCTTTACCCCCTCCCTTGACTCAAGGCCTTCCCCAGGGAGTTGAGTAACTTTGCATTGAAGTTTGCAGGCTGAGCTCCTTTGGTGAAGCTCTGATGGGGGTGGGGGACGCCTTCCAGCCTCTCCCTGGGGTGTGTATCTGTGAGTGAGGTTTGAAGTATGGTCCAGTTTCAAACTTCTCAGGGGCAGAGTTGAGGCATATTAAGGTGGCTGTTAGTCTCTTTTGGGGTTAAGGGTGGGCTCCAGAGGGTCCAGACTGAATCCGCCCCCACCCTCCAAAAGCTGGGTCAGGAGGCCTGGAGTCTGGAGTGAATGGCTTCCTGGGCTTCACCTCGGGAGGTAGGCCCCCCTGTGGACCTGAATCCACTGGAGTGTTTCTCTGTGTTTGTGGACCCTGCTGCTGTTGGGGGGCTGGCCCACAGGGAGGCAGGTGCAGAGGCCAGCCTGGCTGGGTGAGGACCAGGGAAAGTACAGTTTGGGAAACCGTGAGGCTATGGTTGTGTGTCTGTGAGGAGCTGTGTCCTGGGCCATGCATGCAGACCTGGAGCCAGCTTCATTGTGTGTGGAGCCTAGGTGTGGGGGATCGTGTATCTGGGTTCCCCCTCCTTATGTGCCACGTGTGTGTCTGCACGCACACAGGCTGGGTGTGCAAACGTGCCCTTGCCCACTGGAAGCTTTCCCTAGAACTCTGCGTGTAAGTGCCTGCGTGTGTGTGTGTGTGTGTGTGTGTGTGTGTGTGTGTGTGAGGGTCTGACTATCAACACTACTGAGGCTCAGCCAGCCCCTCCTTCTCGTGCTGGCTCGAGTTCCCCTTGTGTGGGGCCCCTCAGGGGTGTGTAGGGGGGCCAGGGCGGCAGCTGGCCCAATGGGTGGGGCCCCTGTTCCTCTGACGTCAGCCTCTCTGCCTGGGAGGGAATCGGCGGGGGCCTGGGGAAGGAAGGAGGCACCTCATTCAGGAGTAAGAGAGGCCCTAAGGAGGTCATAATTAGTGACAGTAAAAATCATGGTCATTAACAAGGTCCAGATTTCACTCCTGGGGAGCTGCCCCCTCCCTTGCAAGTACCTGTCCCCACCTCCCCCCTCAGCCCCACACAGTCACAGGCTGGGTGGCTCGCCCAGCTGGGCCCAGAAGTCCTGGCCTCGTCCACAGTGGCCTTGGCAGAACTCCTCCATCTCAGGCATCGTTCTTGGCCAAATGCTGGCCATGTGCGTGTCCCCTGGACTCCAGGTCTGAGCCTGGAGCCTGGAGCTTGGAACATGGTATTATGGCCTGAGCTTGGAGAGGAAGGGGTTGGAGGCCATCCTTATTTTGAGTCTCTGTGGCCCTGTTTTCTTTTCTTCTCTTTTCTCTTCCCTTCCTCCCCTTAACAGCTTTATGGAGATGTAATTCGTACACCATGAAATTCACCTATAAAGTGTACAATTGAGTGGCTTTACTAGAGTCACAGAGTTGTGCAACCATCACCACATTCACTTGTAGAAATTTTTCATCACTCCAGAAAGAGCCCCCATACCATTCAGCAGTCACTTCCCATTTCCCTCAAACCCACACCCACACCCCTCCCCACACCCCGTAACTAACCACAAGCTACTTTCTGCCTTTTTAGATTTGCCTGTTTTGGACATTTCATATAAAGGGAATCATACAACAGGTGGTCTTTTACAACTAGTAGGATGTTTTCACGGTTTACCCATGATGTACTATATATCAGGACTTTGTCCCTTTTTAAAAAATATTCATTTATTTATTTGGCTGTGCCAGGTCTCGGTGGCAGCACTCGAGATCCTTAATCTTCATTGCCTTGTGTGGGATCTTCAGCTGCGGCCTGGGAGCTCTTAGTTGCAGCATGTGGGATCTAGTTCCCTGACCAGGGATCAAGCCCAGGCTGCCTGCATTGGGAGCACGGACCACAAGGGAAGTCGCAGTGTCTTGTTCCTTTTATGGCAGAATACTATTCCATTGTATGGATGTACAGCATTTTATTTATCTGTTCATCTGTTGATGGACGTTTGGGTGGGTTCTACTCTTTTGGCTAAGAGGAGTGTTGGTATGAAGGTTCGTATCCATGTACAGGTTTTTGTGTGGACTTAATGTTTTACCTTCTCTTGGGTAGATACCTAGAAGTGGAATTGCTGGGTCATATTACTCTGTTTAACCTCCTAAAGAACTGCCAGCCTGTTTTCCAAAGCAGCTGTACCATTTTACATTCCTGCCAACTATGTATGAAGGTTCAATTTCTCCACATCCTCACCTGCTTGTTAATATCAGTCTTTTTGATTATAGCCATCTTGGTGGATGCAAAATGGTATCTCATTGTGGCTTTGATTAGCCATGTTTCTCTTTTCTTTTTCATATGTGTCACAGGTATGTGTATGTGTGTGTACACACACACACACACACACACTCATATATAAATACATGCATGGTTATTGATACTGTTTATACATATCCTCCTAGCCCTCTCGTGGATGCTTCCCTTCCTCTCTGTCTCTTTCTTTGCTCTTGTTGCTGCCTGTCTGTCTCACTGTGTTGTGGAATTTCTGGGTTCACCTCTGTCTCTTGCTACCTGTGGTGTTATCTTTGTGTATCCTCAGGCCCCAGCTGTTCAAACAGGGTGTGGATCTGTGTATACACTGATGGTGGTGGGGGCATCTGGGCTCTCATCTTCTGCTCACCTCCCACTCCCTCCAGGGAGCTTGCTTCCGCAGGCAGAGCATGTGGGTGAAGTCTGAGCTCAGTTTCCCTTGCTCCTTCATGGTGGGCGAGGGGAGTTGGGGGCTTCCATGCTAGGCAGTCCCCTGGCACACTCTTCACCCCCAGCCCATCATGCTGTTAGGCAATGGAGGTGACACTCAGGAGTCTCAGCTCCCATTTCCCTATTTGTAGGTATGTAAACGGGCCTCCTCCCTGGGTCTGTGGGACAAACCCATCTGGGGTGCTTGGGCTTGGATTTGGGGGGGAAGTGGTGTAAGCAAGGCCCCCTGGCTTAGGAGTCATTTTTCTGAGAAGTGCCAATGCTTTAGGGAAGCGGCTTTTCCTCCCCCTCCCTCCTCCTCTCAAGCACACGTTCTCTGTGTCTTGACCTCAGGTAACCTGCTTTGGGGGAAGGAGGGCCAGCTGCCTTTCTCTGCTGCAGGAATCCTCCGGGGTGGCATGGCAGCGTGGACGCTTTGCTCTCAGGACTGTGGGTGAGAGGCCCTCCTCGCTCTGGGCTCTGTCCCCATCTCCCCAGCCTGGCTGTGCTGTCCTGCCACCCCCAGCAGTGTCTGGGCCCTACTCCCAGGCTGTCTCTGCCAGCCAGGCATGGTGCCAGCTGTCTGCTCAGCCGGGTGCCACGGGAAAATCTCCGGCCGCCCAGGTTGGGGAGCTCCACGGGGAATGCCCGTGAGCCCGCTCCTTGGTGCCCACTCACCTGTCTTTTCTCTCTCTGCAGCATCACGGGACATGGCCCCCACAGCCGCCTAGCCGGGGCCCACCCAGGAGAGGCTTCCTTTTCGGCATCCTGAAGGCCCGCTCTGGACCTTCCCGGGAAAGTGCCAGCTCGCAGAACCGCTTGACCAAAGGACTGGCTCTTAGGACGTCCCCCAGCCCACCGGCCCCCCCTAGAGTGGGGGTGCCAGGAGCCTGAGATTAGCCTGCTGGCCTTGGACTGCAGCTCCGGGACGGAAGGGGGGGTGGGCTGACCGCCCGAGCCCCCTCTGGGCCCAGGCCCCATGCCCCGAGGAGAGGCGGCCTGAAGCCCGCCAGACTGTCTGCCTGCGCTTCTGACTGTGGCCGCCTGGCATGGCCAGCAACAGCAGCTCCTGCCCAACACCTGGGGGAGGGCACCTCAATGGGTACCCGGTGCCCCCCTACGCCTTCTTCTTCCCCCCCATGCTGGGTGGACTCTCCCCGCCAGGCGCTCTGACCACTCTCCAGCACCAGCTTCCAGTGAGCGGCTATAGCACGCCATCCCCAGCCAGTAAGTGGGGTCAGGGAGCACTGTGGGAGGGGGCCGTGGAGGGTGGCAGGCCCGAGGCTGGGCCTCTGGGCACATCTCTTCCTCAGCAGCCAGGTCTCCTCCAGACAAGGGGGACCTGCTGGATAAGGGGGCTTGAGGATGAAAGGCCAGTAGGCTAGTCACCGTGGTTGTGTTTGGTTGTTGGGGGGTGGCCTGGAGTGTGGAGAGCTGAGACAGTGCTGTCCTCTGGCCCCTCACGCCCCCTCCTGTGCTCTGCCTTTGAGGGCCTTATAAATAGCTCCAAGCACTGGACAAGGAGGCTGGAGGCGGGTAAACAAACCTCTCGACATTTGGTGGGGATGGCTGGTCTACTGAGAACAGCACCCCACCTCCAGCCCACCCCATCCAGTGCCTCTGAGAGAAGGGACTGGGAGGAGCACCCCCTCCCCTCACCGCTGGCCAGGCTGCATGGTCCTTCCCTTTGTGGGGAGGGGCCGGGGCAGGGGAGGGCCCCACAGGCAGCCTGGTGATGGGGGGAGAGTCCGGGGAGGGGACACAGGCCTGGACTCTGGCTCTGGGCACAGGCCTGCTCTTGGCAGGGCCTGTGTTTTCTCTCCGCCTCCGCCGTCTGCCACGGGGGGTCGCCTGTTGGCTGGGTGGGGGTCTCGGTACCCTTCCCTGGCTGGCCGAGCCAGGTAGTGGGAGGTGGCGGCACTGAGGCCAGCTGGCAGAGTCCAGGCCTCGGTCCTGCCAGGCCGCTTACAGTAACTCTGGCCCCCAGGGCCCAGCTGGGCGCCAGGCCAGGGTTTGGGGGAGGAGGGAGCCGGGGCCTGGCCTGGGGCGGGAGGGGGTGGAAGCCGTAGAAGGGGGCCATGGACGGCAGGCTGGCCTGGCCGGTCAGCTGTTGACCTGGGAAACGTGTCCCACCTCTCCTGGCGGGCAGGGACTGAACACCCTGCCCCGGGCACCCACCGCCTCTCCCACGCCACTGGCAAGCTGCCTGGCACCGCTGCCCTGTGCGCCTGGCTGGGCTGGGTCAGTGCCCCCTTCCCAGCGTGGGGGCAGCACACTCTCCCCAGAGCCAGGGAGTCTCTTCGTCCCTGGGGCAGGCCCTGGCTGGGCGCCTCGCTGCCCGCACTGGCCGGCTGCCCACCGCCACCACTGCTTCCTGGCTCGCCTCCTCTGGCTTGCACGGTGGCCCCCTCCCTCTCCAGCCCCACCAGCCGCTGAGAGCAGGGGCTGTAAGTCTGTGCTCCTTTAGGTCCCTACTCTCTGGGCCCCGGGGCAGGGGGCAGGCGGATGCTGCCTCCTCAAACCTCCACCTTCTGTTTCCTCCCATGGAGGGGGCACAGCGTGCAGCATTGTGACCTGGGAGTCAGAACGATTCTGGCCTGGTCTTTAGTCTGTGTTTGGTGATGGGAGAGGCCAGTCTCTGAGTTTGGAGATGCTGGGCCAGTCTCTGAGTTAGGGGATGCTGGAGAAGGGGCGGGTGGGTCTGTGGTACCTGGGATCTGTGTGGGAACTGGAGTTCACATCCCAGTTCCAGGAACTGGAGTGTTTGCTTCCCGCCAGGGTGGGGTTTTAGGGAGGGAGAAACTGAGGGCGCTCAGCCTGGTGCTGGTGGACCACTTGCTCTTCCCCAGGTGATTGGGAACAGGGCCCTGGACACTGTCCCCCTGGGGCCTGGCTCACGGTGGGCTGGCCTGACCCCTATCTTGTGCCGGACAAGCAAGTGTTTTGCTCTCCTTTTTGAATGTTGCAAGCTTCTTCCTCTTTCTTCGAGGTGGGTGGGGAGGGTTTCCGGGTACCCCACCTCCCACCCTGGTAACCTTCTTCCCCCAGGGTGGGGTGCCCACATTTCTAGTTAAGCAATGCCCCTTCCTGCCCCCCTCCCTCTGTGAGCCAGTGGGTTTCCCTGCCTCTTCCTAGTAAACAACAACACCTCTGCTTACCCAGACCCCCAGCTTCTGAGCTTCTCCCTGACCTTCCTTCCCCTTAGGTCAGAAACCTCTCCATCCACCCCGAGGGAGCCAGGCATCTCCCTCTTTCTCGTGGAAGGCTGCGGGACCTGGTAACCCTGGCTTTCAGCTCTGGGTAGTGCAGCATGACAGATCAAAGTTCAGACCTGGAGGCAGCCTCGCTCCCTGCACCTGAGAGCTGGTGCTGGGGGCCAGGCATTTCCCAGGAGGGTGGACAGCTGTGGCCCCCATCCCCACCAGGAGTGATTATATGCTGTGGTCCCCTGCCACCCTTTCTGCAGGCAGCCTGGCACAGGAGGCCCCCTTCTCCCATTTGCCACCAACAAAGGTGTTTGGATAATGCCCCCTCCACCCTTCCATCCCTCTCACCAAGTTAGGGCGGGGGGAGGCTGGACCCTGGGTGTGCTTCAGAGACTCAGTGGCCTGTGGAAGGACAGAACTGTTCTCTAGGTCAGTGGCTAGGGGTGAGTATTTGTCCTGCTGTCCTCTCCCTCTCCCGGGAAGCCAGAGTGGGAAGTTCCAGGGATGGTATAAGATCTCCTCCTCCAAACCAGCCCTGGGGGCTTGGTCTCTTGAGGACTGGTATTTACTGTGGAGGCTTGGGATTCTGTGTGCCTTGTGGGGAGGGTCGGGGTTGTGTGTGCTTGGGGAGGGAGGTGAGGGTTGGGTGTGTTTTAGGGGTGGGGAGGTCAAGGTTGGGTTTGCTGGGGAGGGGGTCAATGGCTTAAAAGTACTGGGTGAGAGGGTCAGAGTGTGTTTGAGGAAAATCAGATCCAGACCCGGGAGGGGTGTCAATGTGTTTGTGTGCTGGAGGGGGAGGTGACTTAGGGCACCGAATGGGTAAGGGGGAGGGGTCTGTGATTGTGTTGTGTGTTTGGAGGGGGAAGCGTCTCTATTTCTTATCGCTAGTCTAGGCTGGAGAGGAAACGCACCTGCCTTTTTTTATTGCTTGCCCTGGGAATTCCATGGGGTGGGAGGGGTTGCTGTGGAGTAGGCTGTGTAGCTTGAGTTCTGGCTTTGCCATTTACTAAGTGTGACAACCTCTCCGAGCGTGTTTCCTCGTCTGTAAAACAGGGATCTAAGCAGAACCTCCCTCAGACGGCTGAGGTTAGGCAAGATCGCCGAGGTAATGCACTCTGCTCCTCGCCTTGCATGCGCTCATCGCTGTCTCGTGGCCGTGGTACCTGGGTGTTATGACAGGGGAAAGGGATCGTGACCCTTTTCTGGGTGGGAGCTGGAGAGAATGGAATGCTAACATCTGTGGAGCACCTACTGTGTGCCTGGGACCTTATCTCTGTTTTACAAATCTTAATCCCGACAATCCGGGAGAGGATATTATCTCCATTTACACATGTGGAAACAGCGCTGGTGGTTATGTGGCTGAGCTGAGTGACCCTACAGCTGGGCTGTTGTCTGCCATCCAGATAGGCAGCCCCGGGAGGGTATGGTGGGGCGCCCTGGGTATGAGGAGTCTAGGCGGCGGATCAGGGCCATGGTGAAACCCCCTTTTCCCTGGCTGAAGGTAGGAAGAAGCCCCGCTTCTGCTTCTAGTCCTCCTGCCTTTACCCAGCAGGGGGCGTAGGGAAGGCCTCCCCCTAGCCACGCCCCCTCTTCTGTTTTTTGATCCTGAAGGCTGGAGGGAAAGAGCGATAAGAGGCCCGGGCCAGACCTCCATCCTGTCCTGGAAGCTGCGGATACAATCTGTTCACACCCATCCCCGCCCCCAATCAGCCCACTGCAGCCCCGGGAGTTTGCAGAGCTCAGCGGGCACCCTCCCCCCACCTCCAGACAGACTCTGGAGGAACACAGTGTAAAAGCCACATTCTTATTCTTATTTTGTTTCCATTTGTGGAGTGGGGGCAGGGAAGTTGGAAGCCACCGGGAGGGGAGCTGGGGATGGGAGCCCCGAAAGACCGGGTCCAGACTTTTCGTTTCCATCCACACATTTGCTATGTATGCCTAGAAACGGGGGAGTGGCTCTAGGGTCTGGGGGAGCCTGGGGAGACTTCCTCTCCTCTGCCACTCCCTCTTCTGCCCACTCTTTCCCTGGACAATAGGAGAGACAGCCCAGGGGGCGGGGGAACTGCTAGCAGTGCCCTTCCTGGGGTCCAAAATGCAGAATCAGCTGAAAGACTGTTGGATGGGGTTTTGAATTAAAATGGGGCCCCCCTCACCTCAGTGCACAGACCCCCTCAGGGCCGGATCCCAGCATGGGCTGGGGGAGGGGACTCCAGGAAGGAAGCCTGACCTCTAGGCTGGCCCAGACCTGAGACATAGTGTGTGCCCATGCCAAGGGCCCTGTGCCCATGGGGATGTGCCAGTGCAGGCCTGACCACCCTTTGAGGGGTAGTGTCTGTGGAAAGAGGAAATGTTTCCCTTCTCCAAATCACTTTGGGGTGGTGCCCACAACGCCTTCTTCCTCCTCTCCCTTTTCAAAGGTGGGGCATAGCCCATGGAGCCGGACCTCCCAGGGTAGACCAGAGGCCCTCAGCCCTGGCTAGATCAGAAATAGAGGTCCTCTCCTCCCCATTCTTACTTCTGAGTTGCAGAGAACCTCAGCCCATGGACCAAGGCCCCTTTGGCAGAAGTCTTAAAGGACAGCTCTTCCTGTGCGGCCGGGGGCAGGTCACTCAACCTCTCTTGAGTCTGTTTCCTCTTTAAATCAAGACTCCTAATCCGTTCCTTGCTGGGCAGGCTGCTAGGAGGCCATGGTGACCTGCTTGCTGGTGAGGGCCTGGGCGAGCTTCAAGTACCCTGTAAGATGAGTGATGACAGGGTCAGGGGGTAGAGCTGGTATTGTCTTGGGGGATGGCACCCTGTACTGGGACCTGATGTCTGTCCGGCCCCTGGGCCTCATTATTTCCTGTTTGTTATCCCCTCTAGATGGGGTTGGGGACCAGAGGGAGCCGTGCCTGGGGGGTAATTGGGGGCCAGTTCATTTCAGCCCACACCTGATGAGGGCCTGCTAAGCACAGTGCTGGAGGAGTTATGGGGGATGTGGCAGAGGACAGAGGCCCCAGACCTGCCACTAGGCCCTCCTACCTTCCCTACTACCCCCAGCGGCCAGCCAGAACCTGCCGGAACTTTCCTTTTTCCCTCTTCTCCCATTGCCCCAGGACACTGTGTTCTACTCTGACCTGCCCCATGACCTTGCTGTTGCCCAGAACAGGCATCTCACCCCGACTTCTCCCTTTCTCCAGCTCCAGAAATCCTATCCATCCTTCAAGGAACATCTTGAATACCTCCTCTTCCCAGAAACCTTCACAGATGTTCCCTCTTCCTCGCCGACTCTCCACCCAACCCCCCCACCTCCTTTGAATGCCCGCAGGTCCTTATTTTTTCTTCTGTAAAACTCATCTCTCTTCCACAAAGGGACTCCTCTCCACCTGATACCCACCATGAGCTGTAATCATCTGGGAGATCTCTTCCCGATCACCAGGTCTTTGGTGGCAGGGACAGTCCCTGATCCTTGAGCACCTCAAAGCTGAGAACGCAAGGCCTGGCACATAACTGGTGCCATGGATCTGTCACTGGGAGGAAAGATACCAAGGGCCTTGGAAGCAATCTGCCCTCTTCCCCAGCAGTCTCATCCCCAGCCAAGGCTTGCATCTGTGCTCTAGGTCCCAGCATTCCTTCTGCAGCCCAGACACCTCACTTAGGTGAGACCTCACTTTGGAGCCCCATACCCACCTGTCCCCTAGCCCAGTAGACTTTGCTACTTTGCAGTCCTGGAACTTTGCTGTAGCACAAGCCACACACTGATTAGTTTCCTTTATTACCACTGGCGGGCGACCTGGGTTTGATCCCTGGGTTGGGAAGATACCCTGGAGAAGGGAAAGGCGACCCGCTCCAGTATTCTGGGCCGAACTGTATAGTCCATGGGGTCGCACAGAGTCAGACACGACTGGGCAACTTTCACTCACTTATCACCACTGGCAGTTTCCTGAAGATGAAGGTGAAGTCGTTCAGTCGTGTCCAACTCTTTGCGACCCCGTGGACTGTAGCCTACCAGGCTTCTCCGTCCATGGGATTCTCCAGGCAAGAATACTGTACCATTTCCTTCTCCAGGGGATCTTCCCGACCCAGGGATCGAAACTTGGTCTCCCACATTGGAGGCAGACGCTTTAACCTCTGAGCCACCAGGGAGTTTCCTGGGCTGTGCTAACCACTGTGTGCTTCCTGGACTGTTCTAACTGGTCTCTCTTGCCCTCCTACCATCCATTCTCCACACAGCTTCACAAGGTTAAAGCTGATTTGTAACACTAAATCAGATCTTGCCTCTCCTCTGCTTGGAACCTTTCAGTGGTCTCTCCCTGCATTTGAGATAAAATTCATCAAGCCCACCTGGTCTGGTCTCAGCCCACCTCTACAGCCTGGTCTTGTGCTCCTTTTCCTCTTGAGTTGTATATGCCACCTACTTTAGTCCTCTGATAGTTCCTTGAGTAAACTCTCTGACTTTTATAACCCCAGGAGCCTTGCATAGGCTCTTACTGGAACTCCACTCCTTCCTGCTCTTTGCCTAACTAATTTTTAAACTTCTACTTTTTCTTTAGGTCTCTGCTTTGACCCTCCAACCTAAATTAGGTGCCTACATTAATTCTCCCTCAAGCTTATTTGTTTTTTATGTGCTTACTTGTGTCATAATACCAGTTAGCTTGCAATTATATATATATATGCAATAACAAACATATATGTGTGATTATTTGCTAAATGGCTGTTTCACCTTAAGGTCTAAAAAGGCAGGCTCCCCATGGTATCCACCTAGGAGGTGATCAGAAAATAGTTTTCCTTGCATTGGCTTGGCATGGTGGGAATATGGGCTTTGATGGCAGAAAGTTCAAATACTCTATATTAGCAGTGTGATCTTGGACAACCCATCTAAGCTTGCTGAGAGCTTAGTTTCTTTATTTGTATAACAGGAATAATAGTGTTTATCTCTTGGAGTGGCTGTGAGGATTACCTGACCACATAATTTAGAAACCTGGCTTTTGGAACAATATCCTTGGGAAGCACGTAAATTCTATCCCTTTTTAAAATGAGGAACTCGGCTGCAGGGCCAGAGGGGGCAATAAGATGTCCTCCTCTCCCAGGGCATCCCCCCACTTCCCTGGACCTACCCAACCTAGGCCTTTCTTCCAGTGAAACAGGCCTCCCGAGGGCTTCCGGGAGGAAGTGGTCAGCTGGAAGGCATCAGCCCCTCCTTTTCTCACTCCAGGGCTGGGCGGTGCGGTGGGGGGCCCAGGGTGGTTCCGCCTCTGGGAGACACCCTGGGCGGGGCTTTGCTCGACCTAAGCACGCAGAGCGTGGAGGGAGAGCCCCCCTCAGCACAAGCATTTCTGCCAAAGCGCCGGAGCTGCAGCCTCGGGTTCCGTCGGGCGGGTGGCCGGAGTCACACATGATGTCACAGACAATGACACAAGCCGGGTGTCTCATTCTCACACGGTGCCGCACAATGTCACACCCGGGACACCCTGCAAGGCGCTCACACTTGGCCACAAGCACCCTGGCCCTTCGTCTCCGGCCGCCACTCCCGGCGTCTCCCGGGGAGCGGCCCAACAGGGCAGGGGGCTGGTGGGCGAGCCCCGCGGGCAGGCTGGCGAGCGGGTGATGTCACGGGCAGCGGTGGGTGGGTCACCCGGAGGTGAGGCGCCGCCAGGCGAGTTCAGAGAGAGTTCAGCCGCATTGCATTAGGCAAATGAGGCCCGGGCTGGGTGGGGGGGTGTGTTGGGGGAGGACACCGGGACCACCCCCCTCCTCCTGCCTACCACCTCCCTCGCCGTAGCTTCACCGGGCCGGGGACTGACCCAACCACGGGGGAGGCTGGGAGCCGGAACTGGGATGGGGGAGACGCCCGTCCCTCTTCCGTCCTGGTGGAGCCCCCTCCTCTCCCGGTACACAGTCTCTGTCCGTACTCCGCGCACTCCTGCTCTTGAGCCTTTTCCCCCTTCCGTCTGCTCTTCTCTCCTCCCCCTGCCCGGGCTCCCCGCAATATCCTTCCACACCCCGCCTCTCCCTCTCAGTTCCCGGCTTGGCGTCTGCTGCAACCGGACCCGCTGGGAAAGGGTTAAGGCAGGGGCGGCGCCTGGACGGGACGGGGCGGAGGAAAGGGGGTGGGACCGCAGGGGACGGGGCGCGCAGGCCGGGGTGGGGGGACCTCGGCGCGCACTGCGGGAGACCGAGTGCCGGGCGCCCGCCCCGGGCCTGGTGGAGGCGGAGCCGCGCGGTCCCCACCTCACCCGAATCCTCGCCCGGGAGAAGCCCGGGAGCCCCGGGGTGGGGAGGAGGAAGTGCTCGGTCACCCCCCGCCCCGCGCCGATCCCGCCCCCGGCCGGCGCGCTTGGGGAGCCGCGGGACGCTGCCTCGGACACCATGAGACTCGCGACGGGAGCCCCCTCGAGGTGAAGCTGCGGAGTTCCCGGGCCTCGGCCGGGCGTTCCCGAGGGCAGTCGGCGGACTCCCCTCCTCCCCCAGTACACACAACTTGCCTGCTTTCACCTGGGACTCGCAGGGCGGCCGGCTGATTTGGACGCGGGACTTCGGGCAGAAGGTGGCCCCCGGCCCGGGTCACCAGTCGGGGCGAGGGGGACGTGCCCCTCGCCCCCAGCAGCTCTTGGATGGCGCCGCCGACTGAGTGAGGGAGGCGGCGCGCAGGACTTCCCCGCCCGGACCTCTTGTATTCGCGGGGAAGATGTACGAGAGTGTGGACGTGGGGGGGCTCACCCCCACCCCCAATCCCTTCCTGGTGGTGGATTTTTATAACCAGAACCGGGCCTGTTTGCTTCCGGAGAAGGGGCTCCCTGCTCCCGGCCCCTACTCCACTCCGCTCCGGACTCCGCTTTGGAATGGCTCAAACCACTGTAGGTATCGGCCTTCCCCTCCTATTGTGGGAGCTGGGGGTGGGGGCGGACTGTGGGGCTTCCGCTGCTAGTAGGGGGTGCGGACTGGGGACGTGGTGAGGTGATCTTGTCTCTGACCCTTAACTTTCCCTTGACTCTCTTGCTGAAAGTCGGGTGCCCTTGTTGGACAATTGGACTCCCCCCAAGTAATCCTGGGCGCTTATTTCTGTTGTGTTCCGACAGAGGAACTTTGGGGGCTCCTCTTTTCAGGAAACGTTTGTTCATCTCTCCTTCCACTTCTTGCAGGGGAAGTGAAGTCCCTTGTCCCCAGTTTATATCGCCTTGCTTGGAATCCAGTAGCTTCACAGCTGAGTGGTTCTTTCTGCCATCCAGGAGGGTGGGGTGAAGGTCGTAAAGTGGGCTTGTCTGCTTCTCGGAGGAGGGGCCGCCTCCTCTGATCCCACCCCTGCCAAAGCCTGGGGGACAGTCCCTCCTGGGCAGCAGCTGATGACCCCAGCTCTTGCCCTTGTGCCGTCTGGGTGGGTGTCAGGGGAGCGCTCTGTGTCTTTGGTGTTGGCAGTGGGATGCTGAAAGAAGGGGCAACTCCATCAGATACCCGTCGGCCACCCTACCCGACCCTTAGACCTTGGGGCAGGCCACCTGTCCATCTGAGGGTAGCCTTGGTCCTGGATACTTGGCTGTACCAGGAGTGGAGAGGGGAAGTTAATCTGGTGGGAAGGGTTCCCTCTCCCCGTAATCCTAACACGGTTTGTCCTCTGGAGGCTGAGCTTGATTTTTTGTGGGTCTGGAGCTGCTCTGGAAGTGAGGAATGTGTCCCCTCCCAACCCAGCGTGTCCTTTTGTTTCCCTGTTTTCACCTGGGGATGGGGGCAGGCTCTGGGCTGTCCCTACTAGGGCCGCCCACGAGAATCCTGGAGTCCTGGCACCTCCTCTGCTGGCTGTCCCCTGTCTGGGTTCAGGCTTCTCTGGAAGGGAGGGGCTCTGTGCTTTGGCGGGAGCCATGAGTGCCAGGGGTGCACACCTGGACGTGTTTATACCCAGCAGTGAGGTAGTGTACCTGAGGGCGAGAATGGCGCTCAGGGGGTTATTGTTACTTGGCTCTGGTTTTGTCCTCTCTGGGCTCAGCTCTTCCCTGGGGCTTCTCCCCCCACTCCAGGACTGGCTGCCTCCCTCCAGCCTGCCAGGGAGGAGGGGTGGAGTGGGTCTCTGGGGGCCTGGCGGGCTGCAGGAGGTTGAAGGGCAGCCCCCAACACCTTTGCCGTAGGAAGAGTGACCTGAGGTGGGGCGACGCCCATCTCTGCCCCTCTTAGAACCACCTCACCCCCAGCTTCTATCGTCCTGCCCCCTGACCTTTGCCTCTGGGGCAGATTGCCTGGTAGGCTGCAGATGGTGGGAGGGAGGGAGGGGTGTTCATGGGTGGACTTTAGGGAGAAGGGGACATGCAAGAAGTGTGACATATACCAGGACCCTTCTTCCTGACCTCGCAGAACCGGAGGACGGTGTCCCCCCTCCAGAGTGGGGTCACTAGGGGTATGGCTGCCCTGGTCCCTCCCTCCACAGTCTCGGCCGCCTTTGCCAGAGGTCTGGGGAGGAGCGAGGATCTGAGACCTTGGGCTCCAGCCCTTGGGGGCAGCTCAGCTCTTCCTGACCCCAAACTGGCCAGACAAGGTCCCAGGGAGCCTGGAGTCCAGCAGGCAACAGGGAGGTGGAGGACATGGGGCGGTGTGGAGCCAGAGGCCTGAGCTGCCCTGTCCCAGTGGTCGGAGTGTGGGTGTGTGGCAGTGGGCTCAGCCCCCAAGGCTGTGTAGGCTGGGAGGGGGGCTTTGGGGGTGGTTGTGGGGCACAGGAAGGACCTGGAGGCTGGGGGTGGTGACCTGAGCGAGTCTAGAGCACATGGGGTCATTACCCAACCCACCAGTGTGGCCTTTGATGACAGGAGCCTTCGGGGCCCTCTCCACCAAATTCTCCATTCCCTCCTGCCACCTCCACCAGCGGTGGGAAGAGACAGCAGGTGGGCTGTGGGAAGAGACCTTCCGATCCTGCAGGACCCTGGGGACCTTGCCTTCCTCGCCACAGCCCCCGATTTGGGGCGCCAGAGGATAAGGGGTACAGAGGAAGTGGCTCTCCATCTGTCCCCCACCAATCTCGCGGCTCTTGCCTCCGCCCGCTCCCAGACGTCCAAGAATGTGAAGCACGTGGATGCCCTTAGTGGGGGGAGGGGGAGAGATGGTTATCGGCGGCCGCTGGGTAGGGGCCTTCTTCCGCCCCGGCCCCGGCACTGCACCCAGAGCCACCCCCACCCTTCTCCGGGGTGGAGGCAGGGCGGGACCCGGCGCCCCCTCCTCTGCCCTCCCCGGGGGCTGCGAGGGGAGCTGCAGAGGACCGGGCGCCAGCTGGATTGGGAGGGGAGCCGCTGGCCGGGGGCCCGGCTGATTTCCTGCTGATCTCCTCCAGGAAACCGGCCCCTTGTGCGCCTGCGAGCGGCTCTGGGGCGCTGGGGACTCCGGAGCGCTCTGCGCCTCCTGCCCGCCGGGGGCGGGGCAGCGCGGGAGGGAGGGGACGCCTGGCTTCCTGGGCCGGTGCCAGCCCTCCACCACGCGCTGGAACTTTGAGCCCGAGAAGGTGTGGTGCTTCTCCCGTGCCGTCTTTCTGTAGGAAGAGGAGAGATTTTGTGCTGGGGCCTCTGGGGAGGGGCCAGGTCGTGGCAGTCCTTACTCCCCCAGGTGTGCAGAGTTCAAGCTAACTCTTGCAGAGGGTGGGAGGGTCCCAGAGTGTCCCCTGTTCCTCTGAGGCTGCTGGCTGCACTCCTGGGAGGTGGGGACTGGGCTGGGGCTCTGGGTTCAAAGGGCACAGTGGGAAACCTCCAAGCTGTTACCTGGGTGACAGGTGGGGGTGTGCTGGGGGTAGAGGGTGCAGAGCAGAGTTCGGCCCCAGAGGCAGCCCGCTGCTATGGGGTGGGCCGAAAGGAGGCCTCACTGAAACCAAACTGTACCCCCACCTTGGGTCATCTTGCCCCCACCCCCCATCCTGCCAAAAAGCACAGTTTAAAAAAGCACATTCTTCCAGTTTCATAAACAGCCTCTGGACTTTGCCTTAGCTCCAAATTTCTACAAGCCTTTGGCCCTCCAGGCAGTCCCTGGCCTCGGAGCTGTCTGTCCTTCACCCGGGCACCCCCTGTGCGTCCGTGCACCTCCCCTTTCTCCAGCCCACTCTGAACCCAGAGCTCCCTCTGTCCTTTCTCCCCCTGCCTTCTGGTCCATTGGAGAGCTTTGAGACTTGGGGGAGGGTGGGCCCAGGGCAAAGACTGGATAGGAGCGGATGGGAGGGGGGTAGGTCAGTGCCTCCAGTCCCTGCTTATTGGGTTCCCTGTTTGTTGGAACGCTGACTGGGATTCTAGGCCACGGTCCCCCCCACATCCCCTTGTCCTTGACAACACCCCCCCCCACTAGTCTGGATTGTCTATTGTTACTCCTTTTACGTCTTGGAAAAAGTTAGCACAACAAAGGGCTCCTTTGTCACTTACCCCTCTGCCTCCTGGCCTCACCCAGGCCCCCCAACCCTGCTCCCCCCCCCAGCAGCTGTTCTCAGGCCTCTCGCCTGTCTGATTTGCTTGTCTGGCCTCCGGGAGAGTGAGGTGGGGGAAAACCAGGCCAGGACAGTTCGATTTGGGGTGAGGAGCAGAGTAGTGGGGGAGGGTCAGCAGAGTCTGGATCTCTGGGGGTGTGGTGTGAGCATCCACTGATCCTTTGCTGCAGGCTGCTCTCTGGGCAGGGACAGGGATGTGGGGCCATAGCAGTGCTGGTCAGCTGGCTGACCAGGAAAGTGATGCCCGGGCCCAACTAAGAGCCAGGAAAGCCTTGCCAAGGTTGTTGGCCTGGTTCCCTGTCATCCGCCGCCTGGCAGTCTCTGGTTGTGTCTGCAGGTAAGGGGGGAGGGTGGTAGCCTGCAGCTTGCCAGCCCCCCATCTGAGTGCTTCTTTTCTCTGTGCTTGGATTTTGGGGCCACATGAGCCGCTATGAGGTGCTTGGACAGGAACTCTGGGCCCCGCTGAATTCCAGAACCTTGTGTGCTGGGGTTTGGGGTGAGGCTAGGTAGGAGTCTGGGGTGTGGGAGGAGGCAGGGATCTATCTGCTCAGGGAGGCATCCTTGGCCTTGGACCAGTGGACTTGGCGAAGGCCTCAGGAGGCTGCCACTGGCCCCTTGGGAATCTGGGGGTGACCGGGTCACAGTTCCCATCTAGTACAGTGCACCCACAGCTGCCCTTGCTTGGGGCACAGACAGCCCCCACCTAGCCCTGCCCTGTTCTGCCTGGGTGATGGGCATGGGGCCAGGCACTGGGGAGGATTCCACTAGCGGGGGCTGCCCCTGCTGGCGGGGTCACCCTCCTGGCTGCCCTCTTGGAGCTGAATAACAGGAGGGGAGGGGGACAGTAACCCGGACATACTATGGACTCTATGGCCAGACAGACAGAGCATTGATGGGAACAGACCCCCTTTGTCATGCTTTTCCCCCCAGCCAGGGTGCACTCAGAGCCATGGGCTTCCGGGGCCCACAGGGACTCTTCCCTCTGTCTCTACAGGGTCCCCCTGCTTCTCTGAGGGAGTCCCTGCCTGTTGTACCCCAGCATTTGTGACTGCACCCAGCCTTGGATCCCTGGCCTGGGGATTGCTTGGGCGGAGGAGGGGCTGTCGCTGCTGGTAGTGGGGGTGGAGAGGGGAGCGGAAGCAGAAGGGGTGGGGGAGTGGCCAACTTTGAATATCCTGTTGACCCCAGTTTCCTCTGCCCCCAGCTTG
Organism: Bubalus bubalis; assembly: GCF_019923935.1. Lineage (NCBI taxonomy): Eukaryota > Metazoa > Chordata > Mammalia > Artiodactyla > Bovidae > Bubalus > Bubalus bubalis. The sequence continues at coordinate 22,488,190 of NC_059159.1, read as the reverse complement.
TGTCCTGGCCCCTCCCTCCTTCAGGCCTTAACCCCTTCCTCACTTGGGGGAGGTGGGACCCGGCGCCCAGGGTCCAGGGCTGTGGACCCGTGCTGATACCTACACCTGGCACCCGCCCAGTATAGCCACATCAGATGGTTTATTATGTGATGTTTCTGGTTTTGAAGGTGGGGTCCTGGGGAAGTAGGCAGGACTGATGGGGTGCTGGAGGCATCATTGGCAGTCTGGCTGTGGGAAGTGCCAGCTTTCCCAAGACTGCCCCTGCCCCAGAGTTTGACATCTGGCAGCCCTGGGGCAGCTGGGAGAGGTTCCTGGGCGAGACCTGGAGGCCAGGTGGGCACTGTGCTGAGGGTGGTGGCCTGGGTCTCTAATGGTCCTTCTCCTTTCTCTAGCCATTGAGACCCAGAGCAGCAGTTCTGAAGAGATCGTGCCCAGCCCCCCCTCACCACCTCCCCTCCCCCGCATCTACAAGCCTTGCTTTGTCTGTCAAGACAAATCCTCCGGCTACCACTATGGGGTCAGCGCCTGTGAAGGCTGCAAGGTGAGTCCAGGGGGTCGTGGGGAAGGACAGTCCTGATTAGCTAAAGTGGGATGTTCCCACCGCCGGGTCTGGGGACTGTACCGGCAGTGGGGGTGTCCCTAAAGCTGCTGCTCTAACTTCTGTGTGGAAGGTGGCAGTAGCCTTGGAGGAGAGGAAGCCTTCAGCAGAACCTCCTTACCATAGATGAGCAGGGGTCCCCCAAACCGGAGGTCTTCCTCCAGCCCTGACTCTTTCCCCCAGCATCTCCATCCTCCAGCTGGCAGGGCTCACACCCGCTCTGCTCCCGCTGCCCGTGTTGCCATGGTGAACTGGCTACCGACTGGCTCTTGGCTGGGGACCCAGGAGGCCTGCCCCTGGTGGCCTGCCCGCACCTCGCCATGGCAGCCTGGCAGGAGGCCGTCAGGAGCAGGCGCCTTGCCTTGGCCTCTCCTTCAGGTGCCTGGGCTGGGGCTCCCCAGCTTCTGGCTGGATTTCCACATGCCCACGTTAGGCTCCAGGGTGCAGGAGGGACTGCCACCTTTCCGGAAGCTGTGGGCATGGCCTTCCCGCTTCCTCTCCCCAGGGCTTGAGTCTGTCTGTACCTGTTTTTTCTCCAGGGATTGGGGATCAGAAGCTGCACAGCTTCGGGGCTTGGGGCCCTACGCTCCCCCTCAGTGTGGAGTGGCCATCAGGTGTGGGGCAGAGGTCAAGGGCAAAAATTACAAGGCCTTGGACTCTCTGTGTCTTGCCTGTCCTGTCCAGACCAGCTGTTTGTGGTCTGCCCTGGTCAGGCGTCTGTCCGTCTCGCTGTTAGCCCACATGGGCAGCCTCTGCCCAACCTAGTCACCCTGTGATCTGTGCTCATCTGCCTGGTTAGTGAACGTGTGTCTTGCTGCCTTGCCTGTGAGCACTCATGTCTCCACCTGTCAGGCCAGGCCAGCCTGTGTGTGTATCTCTCTGGCCCCTCCTGCTTGTCTCCTTTTCTTGCACTCTGAGTCCGGGGCTGTGGGTTCTAGAGCTCTGTCTCGCTCCCATCTAGCCCCGTCTGCTGCTTTTCCTGACCCACCTGCAGCCTGCGGTCCCCTTCCCCAGGAGCAGGGAACCCAGGTCTATGTGTGCAGGGTGGGGGAAGCCCTTTCTCCACCCCAGTGTGGAGGCAGATACTCAGATTCTTCCGGGGGATACTTGTAGGCGTACCCTTCTCTCCGTCTTCTTTGGCCTTCTCGGGTAGGGGGTGGCTAAAGGCTTGGGGACAGCAGTCGCCTGACCCTCGGCCCTCGAACTGCGGCTACAGGCCAGCACTGCTCGACTGTGGGTGTGGCTGACCTGACTCCCTGCTCTCTGTACCCAGGGCTTCTTCCGCCGCAGCATCCAGAAGAACATGGTGTACACGTGTCACCGGGACAAGAACTGCATCATCAACAAGGTGACCCGGAACCGTTGCCAGTACTGCCGGCTGCAGAAGTGCTTCGAAGTGGGCATGTCCAAGGAGTGTGAGTGCCACCGACGGGGCCGCCCCATGCACGGGCAGGGTGTGAGCTCCTGGCCCCTAAAGCCAGAGGAGCAGGGGCATGTGGGTGAACGTGTGGGTGCAAATGGACCTTGCCGTGATGCTGTGCCCTGGTTCATGGTTGAGGACAGTTCACGTATAGCTGCACGGACCTGTCTGTCTCACCATCTGTGTGTCCATGGGCGGACAGCCCTTCCTGTTCGTGTGAGGCAGGCTGTGTGTGCTTGCTCACGTGTATGCACGTGTCTGCCCCTGCCAGCTTGCTTCCAGGCTCTGACTGGCTCTGGGGCGGGGCTCAGAAGCATCCCTGAGTCCCCCACCCGATCATGCATCTGAGGACAGGGGTGCTGCTGGGTATTTGTGTGCATGTGTTGAGGGTTGCTCCAGGCACCGGGATCTAAGAGCCTTTGTCTGGTGGAGCCTGGGACCTGGAGTTGGAAGAGCGAATTGGGACTTCTCCAGTCCCAGAGGAATGGGGGTTTCCAGTTTGGGCTCAGCTGAGGCCCGATGGAGGGAAAGAAGGAGGGCTGGACAGGGAGACCCTCTTGTGTTGAATCATGGGTGTTGCCTTGGTGACCGGTGATTGATGATGTCAGAGATAAATGACGCTGACAGACGCCTCCTTGTCTGCGTGGCCGTTGCCATGGAGCCCGAGCCTTGGGGGATGGGGTGGGGGAGGGGGCTGCCGGACCCTCTAGCCCTTTGTGGGCAGGGCAGTGGAAGAAGGAAGTGGGGAGGGGACATGGTGGGGCGACAGGAGTAGAGGAACCCTGAAGTACCCAGCCACCTCCTGCCTCAGGAGGAAGGGCTGTGTTGTTCTGTAGTGTAGGAAGTGGTGGCTCCACGCTGCAGAGCAGGTGACAACTTGGGACCTGCAGGCCTGGGACCCTTCCCCGCAGGGCCCAACACCTCCTCCTCTGCTTCTGCCACCTTCCGATCCCAGAGCTTTTCATGGCAGGGGGACCAGGGTGGGGCCCCCTCTCCCTCCCACTGCCAACTCCCCCTTCCCCTCCCTCCTTCTCCTCTCTGGCTGCTCTGTGCCCCGGAGCTGAGCAGCTGCCATTTCAATAGAATTAAAGCTTCCGAATGATAAACGTCTTGTCACAGCTGCAATTTTCTCTTCCCAAATTATCCCCCCTCTCTCCCTCTCCCTCTCCCTTCTCTCCCTTGCACTTTATTGAATTTGCAGAATCGACATGAGTGATCTCCAAATTATGCCAGCTCCCCCCCCCACCCTGCTACCCCCTCCCTGGGTCCCCCACCCCCCACCCTCTCTTCCTCCAGCGTCAGCAGCCGCCACCACTGGCCCTGTGAATGATTGTGTGTCTGGGATAATCGGCTGGTAACGACCCCATCGCTTCTTTAAAGCCGAGTGGTGTGTGCGGCTCAGCGCCCCCGGTGATTTGTCAGCTCCCCCGGCTAATGGGCCGAGAGATTCTGCCACCCGGCCCCCCACTCTCGGGCTGGGGAGCCCTCCTCCGTGTCTGCCCGCCCAGGGAGCTGCTCTGAGCCCATCCCAAACACTGCCGGGAGGGCTGGGTCGGTTCTCCCTGCAGGCCGGAGTAGCAGGGGGCGGGGAGGCTGAGAACACAGACCTGGGACACCCTGCGCACAGGCTTTCACCCTGGAGAGTGAGCTGGAGTAGACGCCGGGAGAGCGAGCTGGTCTGGGGCATGCATGCTGTGGTCACAGGCCCTGGGGCAGGCCTCGGCGTGTGGGCCGGGTGGGCACCGCAGAGGGGGGCCGAGGGACCGGCTGTGTGTGGATGTCCCGCCTGTCTGTGCACTCACGTGCGTGTGCACTTTTGCGTGCGTGCCTGACCACACCCGGTGGCCTCCGCAGCTCTCAGTCTGGTGGGAGGAGCTTGGGCTGGGGTTGGACGGCTTGGGGGATGGACCGCTGACCCCACCTGCCCTCTCACTGTGAGGCCTGGGCCCTCCACAGCCGTGAGAAATGACCGGAACAAGAAGAAGAAGGAGGTGCCCAAGCCCGAGTGCTCCGAGAGCTACACGTTGACGCCGGAGGTGGGGGAGCTCATCGAGAAGGTGCGCAAAGCGCATCAGGAGACCTTCCCTGCTCTCTGCCAACTGGGCAAATACACTACGGTATGGCCCGCTCCCCCGCAACCTCATACCCCTTCAGCTGTCAGGCCTGCCCCTCCCCTCCCCCCAGCTGGGCAAATACACTTCGGTACAGCCCCCCAGGGGCACCCCTGCTTCTTCAGGCCTGCCCCTCCACAACCCTGCTTGGGCTGCCTGTTCCACCCCTTCCCCGCCTCTCAGGAAGTGAAGGCCGGTAGAGGGCAGGCCTGCGGGTGGGGGCAGGTAGAGCCAGGCCCAGAAGGGTGCCACCAGGGGAAGGCCCTCACTCTCCTCCCACTCCCCCCCTCCCCCATCCTCCCAGAACAACAGCTCAGAACAGCGTGTCTCTCTGGACATTGACCTCTGGGACAAGTTCAGTGAACTCTCCACCAAATGCATCATTAAGACTGTGGAGTTCGCCAAGCAACTGCCCGGCTTCACCACCCTCACCATTGCGGACCAGATCACCCTCCTCAAGGCTGCCTGCCTGGATATCCTGGTGAGGGTCTGCACCTTTGTGTTCTTGGAGGATGTCTTGCCGCTTCAATAACCACTTTCCTAAAAATCCCTCTGGAGTCGACCTGTCCAAATGCCCGCCCACCCACCCGAACAGCCACCCTTCCTCTCCCCCGAGTGTCTACCTGTCTGCTTAGCCACCCAGCACCCGGGTGTGCACCCATTCACCTCTACTCTCATTCATCCACCCTCAGCCCATCTTTGATTCAGTGCTTCCGTCCACCCACCCATCTTCCCATCTATTCAGTCTAATAAAGGTTCACCTGGGACCCTGTGTGGCCAGGCCTTGAACTGGGTGTCAGAACAGAGGTGAACACACCACTGTCCCCTCTCGAGAATCTTCCATTGGTGGAGGCAACAGATAGGTAAACAGAGGTTGCAAAACTGTGATAAGTGCTGGCTGCAGATGGGGGAGGGCTGTCCCCTCCCTGCAGGACAGAGAGCCACACTGCTGGGCCCTAGGGAAGAGCCCCAGAGGAGGTGTCCTCTAGAGGTGTGTAGAACGGTCTGTGAAAGGCCTGCTGGCGTGGGACCAGTGGGATTCAGGGGACTGCAGGGCATTTGGTGGGGCCAGAGGGTGGGCTGGACTTGAGGCAGGATGGGGGCAGATGAGATTGTCAACTCCAAGGCTGGAGGGAGGCTTGTCCTCCCTGTCTTCCTCAGCCCTCCTGTTCCTTCTCGGGCACCTCCAAGGTCGGGAACCTGGGGTGTGACCAAGCTGCTCTTCCTGGTGGAAGGGAGATGCAAGAGGCAGGGTCAGGGTTTGAGAGAGCTGAAGATGAGGTATATTTACTGAGCTCTTGTTCTGTCCCCAGTCCTGGGAACCATAGACTGAAATCCACTTTGGTTTTGGCCTTCCTGGAAATGTTTTGTTTCCCTCTTAATTCTCTGTGTGGAGGCAGGATGCTGTAGATCTGCACTGTCTAATACAGTAGCCGCTGGCCATGTATGGCTGTTTTAAATTGAAATTAATTAAAATTAAATTCAGTTTCTCAGTTGCACTCAGCATGTTTCAAGTGCCCAGCGGTCACCAGTGTGACTGGTGGCTACTGTGTCGCACAGAAGGTTCTGTAGAACAGCAGTGGTCTGGCTGCCGGCCAGGTGGTCCTGGGGGGGGATGCTGGTGCCGGAAGTGCTGGTGGATGTGAGTTCCTGAACTTGAGAACCCTCTGCACCCAGATCCTGAGGATCTGCACGAGGTACACGCCCGAGCAGGACACAATGACTTTCTCGGACGGGCTGACCCTGAACCGGACCCAGATGCACAACGCCGGCTTTGGCCCACTCACGGACCTGGTCTTCGCCTTCGCCAACCAGCTGCTGCCCCTGGAGATGGATGACGCTGAGACTGGGTTGCTCAGCGCCATCTGCCTCATCTGTGGAGGTGGGCTGTGGGCCTGGGTCTGGGGGCCAGGCCCAGGGGTGGTGGTGTGGCTTGCGGAGCCTCTCCCAGGGAGAAGCTGGGGGATCATTTGATCAGAAAGGCCCCTGTCAGACAGGAAAATGAAGTCCCAGTGGAGCAGGGTCTGGTCTGTGGCCACAGGGCAAGGGAACAGTGATGGAGACCTGAGCTCTGGTTCCCTATTTCCAGGCAGTGCTCCTTCCAGGGGGCTTAAGAGTGAGGACTTGGAGGTCAGACCACCCAGGTTCAAATCCTGGACAACATGTGACCTTCAGCAGGCCGCTGAACTTCTCTGAGCCTCCATTTCTGTAAAATGGGGGCAGTAATATCTCCACCTCATAAAGTTGATGGGAGGATTAGGAGGTAATAAATAAGGCACAGTGTGCCCAGAGTAAGACCCAGTATAAATGCTGGCTGCTGTTATTATTTTATTGTCATGAGTTCTGCCATATTGGGCTGGTGTCCAGAATAACCAGCTCGAGTGGGAGACCTGGCTCTGCTTAAGATGGCACTGCCTGTGTTCAGGGGTGTGACCTCCATGAACTGGGCTCTCAGGGCGAGCTTTCGGACACCCTTGTGCCCCAGCCCTTCTTTGCTCACATTTGAGAGCCTCTAAGGCAATGGCAGCCCACTCCAGTACTCTTGCCGGGAAAATCCCATGGACGGAGGAGCCTGGTAGGCTGCAGACCATGGGGTCGCTAAGAGTCGGACACAACTGAGCGACTTCACTTTGACTTTTCACTTTCATGCATTGGAGAAGGAAATGGCAACCCATTCCACTATTCTTGCCTGGAGAATCCCAGGGACGGGGGAGCCTGTTGGGCTGCCGTCTATGGGGTCGCACAGAGTCGGACACGACTGAAGCGACTTAGCAGCAGCAGCAGTAGGGCCAGGTGGGGAGGCCTGAGGAGCAAAGATCCTCTGCCCAAGGCCTGGACAGGTGCGCCCCCTGGTGGTCACGATGGGGCCCGCAGCTGTGTTCCTCACCAGACAGAGGGCTTCTCTGCTGCTTCAGACCGGCAGGACCTGGAGCAGCCAGACAGGGTGGACATGCTGCAGGAGCCGCTGCTTGAGGCACTGAAGGTCTATGTGCGGAAACGGAGGCCCAGCCGCCCACACATGTTCCCCAAGATGCTGATGAAGATCACAGACCTGCGGAGCATCAGTGCTAAGGGTGAGGCTCTCTCCCTGTGTGTCTGCCATCCATGTCCAGAGTCAGGCCTCCTGTGTCTGAGCCAGTACCCCACATCTTTGTGTCCTTGTGATGCCCCACTCACCTGGACCTCACCGTGCCCAGGTGACCTCCCTGCCTGTGAGCCCCAAGATGGCAGTGTCATCTTGGCATGCTAGTTCAGGGCATGGCTCTGGAACCAGACTGTCGTGTGTCCTTGAGCGGGTCACACAACGGCTCTGAGCCTCAGTTACCCATCTGCAGAGCAGGGATAACGTTTACAGAGCTGTCTTGAGATGTCAGTAGGAGAGTCAGCAGCACGTAGGAAGGGCCTGGCATCAAGCCCAGTGACCCCAGAGCCAGAGTTGGGAGGCACTTTGCCCTGCTGCCCTTCAGCTGTGGGGGCTTAGGAGAGCTGGCTTATGTCAGGAAACTGAGCGCAGGGTTCGGTGTGTGGTGGGAGCTGATACTGGTACTGTGGATCCTCCTACCCCTTACACACTCCCTCCTGGGGCCACGCTTGCATGCAGGGCTAGAGGAGCAAGGTGGCCACACTTCTGACCTCTGTCCCTCCTTTCCTGCAGGGGCTGAGCGGGTGATCACGCTGAAGATGGAGATCCCGGGCTCTATGCCACCTCTCATCCAGGAAATGCTGGAGAACTCAGAGGGCCTGGACACTCTGAGCGGACAAGCGGGGAGTGGGGGTCGGGACGGGGGTGGCCTGGCTCCCCCGCCCGGCAGCTGTAGCCCCAGCCTCAGCCCCAGCTCAAACAGAAGCAGCCCGGCCACCCACTCCCCGTGACTGCCCTTGCCCCATGGACACAGCCCTCACCCCGTGCCCTGGCTTTTCTCTGCCTTTCTACCAACCATGCAACCCCCACCAGCCCTGCGCCCCACCTGCCCTCCCTTGCCCGGGGGGCTGGAGGGAGGAGGTGGCGGCGACTCTTCGGACAGAGGCCCGGGCCTGCGATGGACTGCCCGCTCTTGGAGCCTGGGCTGACGTCAGGGCTGTGGCCATGGACTGAGTGAGGACCCCTGGTCCCGGGCCTCAGGATGGGGCCTGGGGGCTTTGTGTTCATCAAGACACCCTTCTGCCCACCTCGCCACATCTTCATCACCAGCAAACGCCAGGACCTGGCTCCCCCATCCTCAGAACTTGCAAGCCATTGCCCCCCGGTTGGGGAACCCCCCCTGCCTCGGTTGGTGACAGAGGGGGTGGGCCGGGGTGGGGGGATCCCCTGTACATACTCTGCCATACCAACCCCCAGGTATTAATTCTCGCTGGTTTTGTTTTTATTTTAATTTTTTTTTTCTGGTTTTGATTTTTTTAAATAAGAATTTTCATTTTAAGCACATTTATACTGAAGTGTGCTGTGTATTGGGGGGAGCTGGATTCAGAGCTGGAGGGGGGGATGGGCCCTGGGGGAGGGGAGTGGCTTGAAAGGGGCTTCCCCTGTCTCTCCAAGTCCCTGTGCCCCCCAAGGCCCCCTCCCCAGCCATTTCCTCCTCAGTTTTCTCTTTAAAACTGTGAAGTACTAACTTTCCAAGGCCTGCCCTCTCCTCTCTCTCTCTGCCTAACCACTGGGCAAGGACAGTTTCCTGGCAACCCCTGGGAGGAGTGGCTCACCCCCGGGATGGGCCTGGGGGCAGAGCACCGGGGCCTCAGGACCTCCAGGCGTGTGTCTATCCGCCCTGTGTCCTCTGCTTCCCCATCAGAGCCCACGTCATCGAAGCCCTCCAGCGCTCCCCTTCCCATGAAGGGGCTGGCCAGGGCGTCTGAGCTCCCCTGCCCTCCAGCCTCATGGCCACCAGCACTGCCCACAGGGCCCCCGGACACACACAGACACACCCACACACACACACAGTGGACAGACAGGCCGACAGACACATGGCCTGAGTTCCTCCATTTCCCTGACCTGCCACCTCACCCCACACCCGTGCCCCCTCCTTGCCCCGCAGGACGGGCCTACAGGGGGTCCCCTCACGTCACCCCTGCTCCCCTGGGGCTGGGGGAGCTGGCTCTGCCCTGCCCTCCTTGCCCTGGGGTTGGGGGTCTCATCCCCCTCAGAGCCCGCTGGTGCACCTGTTACTGTTGGACTTGCCACTGAGATCTACTGGATAAAGAATAAAGTTATATTTATTCTACACGCGCCTCAGAGCCTCGCTGCCTTGCCGCCTTCTCTTGGTGTCCGGGCAGGGACTGGGGCCCAAGCTGCCTTCGGGACCTGCCTTGCTGTGCTCAGAGCTTTGGAGACACTGGGAGGAGACAGGCCTGCCCTTAGGAAGCTCTTGGTCTAGGGGTCTCACAGCCTGTCAGGGACCCATGTAGAGAGGTGGGAGGGAGAGACCGCCTCAGCCTTCAGGGAGTCCCCAGCCCGAAAGAGAAAGCCACCTCAGCTCTCTGAGAGTCCCTAGCCCTTGGAAAGCTAGAGCTTGAGTCAGAGCCAAATCATTTAGTGGCAGAGTTCTATCTTTAGTGACCATTGATGACCTTCACAGCAAGAGTGGCAGTTGGCCTGGGGGACTTGGGCCAGGGGCTCGCTCACTGCAATCTAAGAAGAACTCAGGATTGGGATGGAACCTGGGAGGCTGGACCACTTGTTCTTCCACCTCCAGGAAGAACTGTCCCTGTCCCACCCCTAACGTCACCTCTGTGGACAGGAGGCACAGGGGACAGGCAGGTGACAGGGCACCTGGATGCTCCTGATTGAGAGAGTGGAGTGTGATAGGCCTTGAGGGTCCTTAGAAACCAGTTTTAACCCCCTCACACTAGACATCAAGGTCCAGAGAGGGCAGTGCCCTTGCCCAGGGTCACCCAACAAATAAGTGGCAGATCAGGGAACAGTAGTAAAGGCTCCTATCACTTCATGGCAAATAGATGGGGAAAAAAATGGAAACTGACAGGTTTTATTTTCTTGGGCTCCAAAATCACTGTGGACAGTGACTGCAGCCATGAAATTAAAAGACGCTTGCTCCTTGGAAGAAAAGTATGATAAACCTACACAGTGTATTGAAAAGCAGAGACATCACTTTGTGGACAAAGGTCTGTGTAGTCAAAGCTATGGTTTTTCCAGGAGTCATGCACAGATGTGAGACAGGCTGTAAAGAAGGCTGAATACCAAAGAACTGATACTGTAGTGCTGGAGAAGATTCTTTTTTTTTTTTGGAGAAGATTCTTGAGAGTTCCTTGGACTCGGAGATCAAACCAATCAATCCTAAAGAAAATCAATCCTGAATATTCATTGGAAGGACTGATGCTGAAGCTGAAGCTCCACTACTTTGGCCACCTGATGCAAAGAGCCAACTCAGTGGAAAAAACCCTGATGCTGGGAAAGATTGAAGACAGGAGGAGAAGGGGGCAACAGAGGATGAGATGGTTGGATGGCATCGCCAACTCAATGGACATGAATCTGAGCAAACTCGGAGACAGTGAAGGACAGGGAAGCCTGGCATGCTGTTGGACACGACTTACAGCTGAGCAACAGTAGGGCTCCCACCTCTCAGCCAGAGCTCTTTCCTGGATCTCTGAAGCCCTTGACGCGTCAAGCACCGAGGCCTGGGGGAGGTCTAGGGAATTGGCAGGAGAGGCTGTGTTTGGGGAAGGTTAGCAGGCGCCCCTGCAGGATGAGATTCCTGTGTGGGAAGTCTCTTCTGTGGGGGACCATCTGCCATTTCTACCTCAGCCATCAGGTGGCGCCAGCTTCTCACTTATGTCACAGTCTGGCCTAGGTTGGAGTGGGACAGAGGTTCTCTTCCTCTAGCAAATATTTTCTAACACTTCCCATCAGGTTTCTTTATGAACTAGACAGAAATTTAATATAACATACCAAACACATGCTTTAAAAAAATCACCATGCTGTCACACCGTCCGGTAAAGGAAAGCTCCTGTAGTTGGTGATGGATAGGGAAGCCTGGTGTGCTGCAGTCCATGGGGTGGCAGAGTTGGACATGACTGAGCAACCCAAGTAAGACAGGTGTTGCAAGAGGGCATCAGAGGGCAAACACACTGAAACCATACTCACAGAAAACTAGTCAATCTAATCACACTAGGACCACAGCCTTGTCTAACTCAATGAAACTAAGCCATGCCCGTGGGGCAACCCAGGACGGGCGGGTCATGGTGGAGAGATTTGGCGGAATGTGGTCCACTGGAGAAGGGAATGGCAAGCCACTTCAGTATTCTTGCCTTGAGAACCCCAGGAACAGTATGAAAAGGCAAAATGATAGGATACTGAAAGAGAAACTCCCCCAGGTCAATAGGTGCCCAATATGCTACTGGAGATCAGTGGAGAAATAACTCCAGAAAGAATGAAGGGATGGAGCCAAAGCAAAAATAATACCCAGCTGTGGATGTGACTGGTGATAGAAGTAAGGTCCGATGCTGTAAAGAGCAATATTGCATAGGAACCTGGAATGTCAGGTCCATGAATCAAGGCAAATTGGAAGTGGTCAAACAAGAGACGGCAAGAGTGAATGTCGACATTCTAGGAATCAGCGAACTAAAATGGACTGGAATGGGTGAATTTAACTCAGATGACCATTATATCTACTACTGCGGGCAGGAATCCCTCAGAAGAAATGGAGTGGCCATCATGGTCAACAAAAGAGTCCGAAATGCAGTACTTGGATGCAATCTCAAAAATGACAGAATGATCTGTGTTACTTTCCAAGGCAAACCATTCAATATCATAGTAATCCAAGTCTATGCCCCAAACAGTAACGCTGAAGAAGCTGACGTTGAACGGTTCTATGAAGACCTTCAAGACCTTTTAGAACTAACACCCAAAAAAGATGTCCTTTTCATTATAGGGGACTGGAATGCAAAAGTAGGAAGTCAAGAAACACCTGGAGTAACAGGCAAATTTGGCCTTGGAATACAGAATGAAGCAGGGCAAAGACTAATTGAGTTTTGCCAAGAAAATGCACTGGTCATAACAAACACCCTCTTCCAACAACACTAGAGAAGACTCTATACATGGACATCACCAGATGGTCAACACCAAAATCAGATTGATTATATTCTTTGCAGCCAAAGATGGAGAAGCTCTATACAGTCAGCAAAAACAAGACCAGGAGCTGACTGTGGCTCAGACCATGAACTCCTTATTGCCAAATTCAGACTTAAATTGAAGAAAGTAGGGAAAACCACTAGACCATTCAGGTATGACCTAAATCAAATCCCTTATGATTATACAGTGGAAGTGAGAAATAGATTTAAGGACCTAGATCTGATAGATAGAGTGCCTGATGAACTATGGAATGAGGTTCGTGACATTGTACAGGAGACAGGGAGCAAGACCATCCCCATGGAAAAGAAATGCAAAAAAGCAAAATGTCTGTCTGGGGAGGCCTTACAAATAGCTGTGAAAAGAAGAGAAGCGAAAAGCAAAGGAGAAAAGGAAAGATATAAACATCTGAATGCAGAGTTCCGAAGAATAGCAAGAAGAGATAAGAAAGCCTTCTTCAGCAATCAATGCAAAGAAATAGAGGAAAACAACAGAATGGGAAAGACTAGGGATCTCTTCAAGAAAATCAGAGATACCAAAGGAACATTTCATGCAAAGATGAGCTCGATAAAGGACAGAAATGGTATGGACCTAACAGAAGCAGAAGATATTAAGAAGAGGTTGCAAGAATACACAGAAGAACTGTACAAAAAAGATCTTCACGACCCAGATAATCACGATGGTGTGATCACTGACCTAGAGCCAGACATCCTGGAATGTGAAGTCAAGTGGGCCTTAGAAAGCATCACTACGAGCAAAGCTAGTGGAGGTGATGGAATTCCAGTTGAGTTATTCCAAATCCTGAAAGATGATGCTGTGAAAGTGCTGCACTCAATGTGCCAGCAAATTTGGAAAACTCAGCAGTGGCTACAGGACTGGAAAAGGTCAGTTTTCATTCCAATCCCAAAGAAAGGCAATGCCAAAGAATGCTCAAACTACCGCACAATTGCACTCCTCTCACACGCTAGTAAAGTAATGCTCAAAATGCTCCAATCCAGGCTTCAGCAATATGTGGACCGTGAACTTCCTGATGTTCAAGCTGGTTTTAGAAAAGGCAGAGGAACCAGAAATCAAATTGCCAACATCCGCTGGATCATAGAAAAAGCAAGAGAGTTCCAGAAAAACATCTATTTCTGCTTTATTGACTATGCCAAAGCCTTTGACTGTGTGGATCACAATAAACTGGAAAATTCTGAAAGAGATGGGAATACTAGAACACCTGATCTGCCTCTTGAGAAATCTGTATGCAGGTCAGGAAGCAACAGTTAGAATTGGACATGGAACAACAGCCTGGTTCCAAATAGGAAAAGGAGTTCGTCAAGGCTGTATATTGTCACCCTGTTTATTTAACTTATATGCAGAGTACATCATGAGAAACGCTGGACTGGAAGAAACACAAACTGGAATCAAGATTGCCGGGAGAAATCTCAATAACCTCAGATATGCAGATGACACCACCCTTATGGCAGAAAGTGAAGAGGAACTCAAAAGCCTCTTGATGAAAGTGAAAGTGGAGAGTGAAAAAGTTGGCTTAAAGCTCAACATTCAGAAAATGAAGATCATGGCATCCAATCCCACCATTTTATGGGAAATAGATGGGGAAACAGTGGAAACAGTGTCAGACTTTATTTTTTGGGGGTCCAAAATCACTGCAGATGGTGACTGCAGCCATGAAATTAAAAGACACTTACTCCTTGGAAGGAAAGTTATGACCAACCTAGACAGCATATTCAAAAGCAGAGACATTACTTTGCCAACAAAGGTCCGTCTAGTCAAGGCTATGGTTTTTCCTGTGGTCATGTATGGATGTGAGAGTTGGACTGTGAAGAAGGCTGAGCGCCGAAGAATTGATGCTTTAGAACTGTGGTGTTGGAGAAGACTCTTGAGAGTCCCTAGGACTGCAAGGAGATCCAACCAGTCTATTCTGAAGGACATCAGCCCTGGGATTTCTTTGGAAGGAATGATGCTAAAGCTGAAACTCCAGTACTTTGGCCACCTCATGCGAAGAGTTGACTCATTGGAAAAGACTCTGATGCTGGGAGGGATTGGGGGCAGGAGGAGAAGGGGACGACAGAGGATGAGATGGCTGGATGGCATCACTGACTCGATGGACATGAGACTCATTGAACTCCGGGAGTTGGTGATGGACAGGGAGGCCTGGCGTGCTGCGATTCATGGGGTTGCAAAGAGTCGGACACGACTGAGCGACTGATCTGATCTGATCTGATCTGAGCAACTGAACTGAACTGAACTGAACTGTGAATTTCAATATGTCAATGCATGGGCACAATCACCAGACAATAGGACACAGTTCTGTGTTTGCTTCTATTTTTAACAAATATTTGGATCTAAAAGAAGAAGGTCAGAAGTTATTCTGTATAGGAAGCCCAGGAAAGTTAAAGAATATGGGTGTATGTTGAAATAAAAACAGATAATGAATAATACAACCATGTGAAAAAACAAACAAACAAACTAAACCCTCAATATTTTGTATGTAAAACAGAGTCAAGTTTCCGGCTCAGGTAATTATAAAGAGGTTTTTCACTATGTAAATGTCAGTGGGACATTCTAAAGGGGTGTGTGACAATTCTTTATTGTGGGGGGACACTGGTATTCCTAGCCCCTGCTCACCAAATGCCAGCAGGATCCCCCTCCTTGTGATGACTAAGTCAGTGACCCCCAAACATACAGAGCGCCCACCCTGGGATAGTGACTTTGCTGCTGAGAACCTTTGGGGTCTGAGGAAGCTCTGGATGGTTCGCAGTGCATCACCATAGAGCGGTTTTCATCCATGGTACAAGGGACATTTTGCACTGGGAATTATTTGTCGTGAGGGGCCATCAATGTCTCCAGACATTGCCGAATGTCCCCTAGGGGGCAAAATCGCCCCAAGTTGAGAACCACTGCTGTGGAGTTTGGTCATCAATGGCTGACATGTGCTTTGCCTACGGGAACCCAAGACTCAGACATTTAACCAGACCTGGAGCAGGGCTGAGACAGCTTCCTGAAAGAGGTACCCCCGCTGCCCACCTAAATCTGTAAGGGGACGAGTTAGCTAGGTGGGATGCAGAGGTAATAAAAGCTTCTGGGCTCAGCCATTATCCCCAGCTCTGTGTTTTAACCATTTTGGGCTTTGGTTGAAGTGGTAAAAGAGGTGAGGCTGATAAAAAGGAATGCATTTGAATCAGTTCTAATGAGGTGGATGAACCTAGAGCCTATTATACACAGTGAAGAGAAAAACAAATATCATGTATTAACGCATATATATGGAATCTAGGAGGGTGGTACCAATGAAATTATTTACAGGGCAGCAATGGAAACGCAGAGGACAGACTTGCAGACACAACTGGGGGGAAGAGGAAGGAGAGCGCGGGATGCATGGAGAGAGTGACATGGAAACAATTACCATATGTAAACTAGAGAGCCAATGGGAGTTTGCTATATGACTCAGGGAACTCAGACCGGGCTCTGAAACAACCTAGAGGGGTGGGATGGGGACGAAGGTGGGAAGGAGGTTCAGGAGGGAGAGGACACATGTATACCTATGGCTGATTCATGTTGACGTTTGGCAGAAACCAATGCCATTCTGTAAAGCGATTATCCTTCCATTAAAAAAATAAATTTAAAGAGATGAGGGTGTAGAGGCTGGGACAGAATCAGGACAAAGCTAGTTCAGGAGTGGGACTGGATCCTGAGGGCCCCGGCAGTGAAGGGTTTGAAGCTGGTGAGTGAAGTGTTCAGGTTAGAATCACAGGGGCCGGAGCAGAGGCTGAGGGAGGGCATACACCAGGCCATCGGTGACGGCTGCTCCTGGGCAGCTTCTAAACAGGTGACGAAGGGAGGAAATGCTTAGGTGGAGAAACGAGAGGATCAGATGCTTGACAGGATGCGGAAGGCGGGCAGAAGACAGGCTATGGCAACAGCAGATGGAGATGGCCGGGGTGCCTGGGCCCCAGCAACTGAAGTGAGAGCTAAGGAAGCTGAGATGCCATCTCAGTTACTGGTGACCCCCTCTGCCCCCTCATTCCACTCCTGCCACACCAGTCTCTTCTCGGGGCTCCAACACTTTCAGCTTATTCCTGCCTCAGGACCTTTGCTCTTGCCATTTCCTCCAACGTGAATGCTCTTCCTGGAGAGACGTCCAGCTAGACTGTTGCTAGTTCTTCTCCCCGACACTCCCCAGGGGCCGCGCTCTCTCCTTGACTCTTACCCTGGCTGGTAGCACAGTCTGTGTTCATTGTCTGCCTTCTCCACCAGAATGTGAGCTTTGAGAGGGCAAGTTTCACACGAGGATCTGCTAATACAGCAGCCACTTGTCACAGATGACAGCCGAACCTGAGCTATGTGGGTGGTCCAAATTGAGAAGGGTTTCAAGCACAGAACACACACCAGACTTTGCACAAAATGAAACATGTAAAGCATCTCTGTGATTTTTTTTTGACACTGATGTTTGAAATGATATTTTAGATGTATTGGGTTAAACAAAATACATTACGAAAATGAATTTCACCTGTTTCCTTTCATTTTGTAATGTGACTAATGGAAAACTTGGAATGACATAGGTGGCTCGCGTCCTCTTTCTGCAGAACAGTGCCTGGCATATAGTATGTGCTCAAAAGTATTTGTTGAATGAATATACATGGGAAACAGTTGGACACTCATGTCTGAGTCTGTGCGGAAGGGTCTGGGAGGCAGACACAGAACTCACCCTGGGCAGAGAGACGGCGGCACACTCTGTGAGCGTGGATAAGTGTTCGGGCCTGGAGAACACGTCCAACAAAAGTTTGTGTGTGTGCGTGCTAAGTCACGTCAGTCGTGTCCGACTCTGTGCAACATTTTGGACTGTAGCCCACCAGGCTCCTCTTTACATGAGATTTTCCAGGCAAGAATACTGAAGTAGGTTGCCATGCCCTCCTCCAGGGTATCTTCCCGATCCAGGGATTGATCCCATGTCTCTTATGTCTCCTGCATTGGCGGGCCGGTTCTTTACCATTAGCGCCACCTGGGAAGCCCCCCAGCGCGAGTTTACCAAGCACCTACTATGGGCCTGCAAGGAGGACAGAGCTATGCGTCCAACAGAAGTGCTGCCTTGGGGCCTTAGCTCTGGTTTTGTGGGGTTGGTCTGTCTGTCCAGGAAGGCATCCATTTTCTTCCCAAATGAGACCAAAAGGCAGGGAAGAGTTAACTAGAGGAAGGGGGTCGGCAGAGAGGGAGGCTGCTCTAGGCAAAGGAACAGCCAGTTGAAACATTTAGAAGCAAATCTGGTACAGCTTGGTAGGAACAGAAAGTTTAGATCAGTTTGGAGCATGGAAACTTTGGAGGAGCTGAGGTGAAGGGGCTGGAGAAGACCTGATGCAACAGGGCCAGACGTGGGGGATTCAGAAGCCTCGCTCAGATGCTTGACTTACCTGAGGACAGGGGAGCCCCAAAGAGTAAGCAGGGGTACCTGTTTGGAAAGACTCTTCCCTCTGCTTATGTGCAGTCCAGGCAGGAAAGCTGAGGAAGAGGCATGAAGGAATGGAGGATAGGGAATGACCAGAGGCATAGAAGACAATCGTGCAGAGTGGGGCCCTGGCAGCCTGCTCAGCAGAGTCTGGTGATGGTCCAGAGGTGTGGTTAGATGGTGACCCCTGGATTTTTCACTTAGGGGTGTGTGTGTGTTCATTGCTCAGTAGTGTCCGACTCTTTGCAACCCCGTGGACTGTAGCCCACGGGGCTCTTCTGTCCATGGGATTTGCCAGGAGTGGGTTGCCATTTTCTTCTCCAGGGGATCTTCCTGGTCCAGGGATCGAACCCAGGTATCCTGCATTCCAGGCAGATTCTTCACTGTACGAGCCACCAGAGAAGCCCTTCACTTAGGTGCTGGCTGCTTATGGACAGCATCCCCATGGGTGTGGTGAAGGAGGAAGCTGATAGGGGCAGAGGAGAGGCAGGAATGAATAGGAGGCAGCCCTGTAGACAGTTCCTTGTATTTCCAGAGGGTTGGAGTGAGGGAAGAAGTGAAGGAAGAAAATGCAGGGCCAGGAGGATGTTTATGGGCTGGGGTAACAGCGGCAGGGTGAGGAGGAGGAAGCTAGAAAAGAGTCCTGCCCTCTGACCCCAGCCCCAGCCCCACTCTGTCTTCATGAAAGAAGGGCCCAGCCACCATGCCCAGGCCACAAAGTTGAGAGTGCAGATGGTACCTGGACTGAGGCCTGCCCAGGGTGAAGGACTGCCTCCCCTCCAGCGCCCCTCCTGCGCGGGCTCGATCAGGAGGGGAGATCTTCCTGAGAATGGGAGGACCCACCATGGCTGCTGCTTGCCCTGGATCCTGGCCACCCACACCGGGCATGTCACAGATCACACACACAACTCACACAGGACACACCGTCACACGCACAGATGCAGAATGCACACAGGGGTAGGTACACGTGTGTGCAGAAAGCCTGCACAAGATGGACATGTGCATATGCACACGTGTGCACATCCAGAGCTCACACAGGATATATATGCATGCATACACACACACAAAGTGCTTACACAGGTTTTACACATGCGAGGGCACCTATGCTCACACCAAATGTGTGTACCCGTGTTTGTGCATGTACACAGAGAGCCTTAGCAGAGGCTACACCTCAATCTGAACAAGGAGAGGGCCCGGGGGATGCTGGTATCACAGCTGTGTTTTCCTTTCCAGTAAAACACCCAGGGCTCCTCCAGAACATCCACTCTCCACTGACTCTGCCCTCCTCTGGTCCACCTTCTCTCAGCCTCCCTGGCCTCCTTCCTTTCCGCCTGGAGTAGGGCACCAAGGACAGGCCTTAGTTGATTCAATGTCCCTAGCTCCGCTGGGAAGTGTGGGTGCTGCCTGGAGGGCCATGCGCCCTGCGTGTCATCTGCTGGGGCAGGAAACCCTGCCAACAGTGGGTGAGGAGACATTTCTTGCTCCGGGATGGTGGGGTCCGGCCTCTGGCCTCACCTCCTGCCCCAGGCAGTTCTAGATGGCCAGGTCCTGACGGATGGTGGCCAGCGACGCCTTGCTGCGGCCGCTGCCGCCCTCGCTGTCACCGGCAGGCGCCCCGTGCGCATAAGCCGGTGGGGCGTAGGGGTCGGTGCCCGGTCGCCGCGTGGGCAGGGCCGGCAGCGGCTGGAGCAGCTGCTGCGCCTTCTCGTGCGCGCGGTTGCAGCGGTTGTCGCGCTCGGCGGCCTGGCGACAGCGGCCGGCACGCGAGCGGTCCTTCCAGAGCAGGTGGCCCAGCTCGGCCACGCTGAGCAGCGCCGAGAGCAGCCCCACCGCGAAGTAGAAGACCACGAAGACAGTCTTCTCGGTGGGCCGGCTCACGAAGCAGTCCACGGTGTGCGGGCACGGGGGACCTGCGCACACGAAGTGCGGGGCCACGCGGAAGCCGTAGAGCAGCGCCTGGCCCGCTAGGAAGGCCAGCTCAGCCAGCAGGCGCAGCGCCACGCTCAGCAGGTAGCAGCGGCGCGCGCGGCGGTCCCCCGGGCGCCCCGGGGCCCCCGCCCCGCCGTCCGCGCCGCCCGGCTCCTTGCTGGCCCGGTGCACCGAGTAGATGACGAAGAGCACCGGGGGCGCCGACAGCAGCAGGATGTGGAAGAGCCAGAAGCGGTAGTGGGAGACGGGGAAGGCACGGTCGTAGCAGGTCTGGCGACAGCCAGGCTGCAGCGTGTTACACACAAACTCCTCCTGCTCGTCCTCGAACACGGCGCCGCCCACCGTGGCCAGCACCAGGATGCGGAAGATCAGCATGACCACCAGCCACAGGCGGCCCAAGAGCGGCGACTGCAGCTGCACGGCGTCCAGCAGCGAGCCGAGGAACGCCCACTCCCCCATGGCGCTGGAGATAGACGCGGGGCGGGCAGTTAAAAGGCCGAAGGATCAGGGTCCCAACCCTCCGCGCCCGCCCATCGGGGTGGAATCAGCTGGACCGCCTCTAACTTCGAGGTGAGCCAGGGGCTCAGCCAGACCTGGCTTTAGCAGGGACTTTGAGGGAACAAAGGGCTTAGCTTAGGGGGACTCAGATGAGTCTCAACTTCGGGCGCTGGGGAGGAGCTCCGCCCCGGTGCTCTGGTCAGACACCCATGGAACTGCTGGGTTGGATCCTGCGCTCCTGCTCCTCCGAGTCCAGGTTGGAGGGAAAAGACGTCGGACATGAGCCCTGCCGGCCCCTGACTACATGTGTGGAACCAGAAACCCAGCAGTGCCCTCGTGTGCTCCAGGATGCTTTCTGTGGGCAAGAGTGGTGCCCTGAACCCAAGGCTCTGACCCAATTTGGTACTTCTGGGTGAAATGGAGCCAGCAGACCCAGAAGGATTCACCTTCTTCTTTCTCCGCCCACCATTTCTCTTGCCTCCCTCCTTTTTTTTTTTTTTTTTTTTTACTGCAGTGAACTCCTCTCAGAATTGGGGAGTGGACACAAAGGGAAGGATCCCCACTTCCATCAGGATCCATTGTCCTAGGTGTCCCCTACCATCTGTGCGGTGGGAATGCTGGCCCACTCTTCCCATCTCCTCCCTGGTGTCCCTCTGCTTCCAGCTTCCCCAATACCCCCCTCACAGCTCCCACAGGCCCCCAGACCCTCACCCGTAACCACTCACGCTGCAGCTGGCGCTGGGATGTCAAAGCCGAGTGAAGAACCTTGGGAGATGGTTGGGACCTGTTCCTCCTGGTCCCTCTTTCATTTTCCCTTTTGGATTTGGCCAGGATGGATGACAAGACAGGATGGCTGAGAGGGGCCAGTGCTCCCCCTTCTCTTAAAGGGACAGGGTGACCCTGTTGACTGGCTCCACCCCTGGGAACAGACCCAGGGCCACGCCCCTTGCTGGACTCTGCCAGCCTTCCCTTCACATCCCCTCATCCCCCCACCCCCACCCCCTTCCCAGGGCTGAGTCCCCCACTGGAAATGAGGAAAGGGGTTACCCAGAGCTACATCCCTGCTGAAGGAAGCCCATCTCCAACAGACTCTCCTAACTGGAAGGCTTAGATCCACTATCAAGGGACTATCCCCCCTGAAGGTGGTCTTCAGGGCTGGCGTGGGGTTTGATGCTGATATTGGTGGCACTGGTATTTTAAGCAGCAGCAGACACTTGCTAACTCTTCTTCAAGCTCTGATATTACAAGTCCCTTAGTTCTTCTGGGCCAGAGTCTCCTGGCTTGTCAGCTGAGGAGCCTGGGCCAGCTGATCCCCAAGTTCCCTTCCAGCTCTGCATCTTAATGCTGAGGTCCCAACCATGTCACAGAAAACAAAAAACCCAAGCCCAGAAAAATTTCTCTTTTGGAAAAACATTAGGGTTTCAAGGGTGTTCTGGCCTTGGGACTTAAATAAAAGCTTTTGCTTCCTTCCTGCTTTTCTGTAACTTCCAGATTTACTGTAATGAGCGTGTCATTTTATAATGTGAAAAGTAAAAGAAAGGTTTCTTTTCCCTCACAAGGCTTTGAACTGAGCCACCTTCTACTGCTCTAGGTTGCCGGAGAAGCTGTCCCATAGAGAAGGGCAGTTAGGATGACCAAGGGTGACCTGAGCAGCCATGGAGGGGACACTCCCAGCTTAAGTGCTCATTTGTCTTCTCTGCCTTTCCAGGAGCCTGGGCCCACACCATTCTCCTCCTTCGCCTATGCAGTTGCTCTGGGTCGGGCCCCAGGCCCCACTCATCGTAAGAATTAGCTCATTTCATCCTCCTGACAAGGATGGGAAGCTGAGACTCAGAGGGTCTAAGGCACAGTCACGCAGTAAGAAAGAGAGGGTCCTGGCCTCACTGGTTTGGAGCCCACGTTCTGAAGCTCATGGTAGATGTGTTCCGGTTCCAGCCTGCCTGGATTTCCCAGGGCCTGACAGTCCCTAGGGCTTTGTGTGGGGCTGGCGGCAGCTATGCCAGGACTCACCTCTTTGGTGACACTTTCTCTCCTCTCCAGCCATGGGGCCTGTCTGGTTTTCCATGTGCTGATGGGGACCCCTGGTCCGATTTCAAGAAGGGGTGGGAAATGTGGCCTTCACCCACAGTGGCTCCGGCCCAGCCCTGCCTGGAAAAACCCTAGGTTAATGCTCCGGAGTGCTGGGGTTCCCTAGGGCCTGGGCCTGGGTGGGGAGACACCAGCCTGGATCAAGTCCAAAGGAAAGCATATGCTGGGGCCCATTCCAAAAACAGGATGTGGGCTGGGAGCACTGGTGACCTCCCCATTCCCTACCTCCATCTGCTCCTGGCAAAGCTGCTCCCTGACCCATGACTCCTGCCCCCAGCCATGGGGGCCCAGGGACACACCTCATCGCCCCTGGAATAGTCCCTGCCCTGACCTCATGGCCACTGCCGGGTCAGCCCACCAGCCCAGCCTGGAAAAATCCTCATCAGAGCAGATGCATCTGCCTGTGGAGAGTGGAAAATGGCAGAGGTGGCAGGGGGAGCCATGGAGCCGTGGTTCCCCTGCACTGTGCCCAGCCCTTGATATTGCAGGGCCAGACACAGGAGACTCAGCAATCTCTGGGGCCCATCCTCCTTCTCAGATAGTGCCAGCCTGGGAGGAGGTGTCACTGATGCTGCCCAGAGCTGGTGGCACTTGGCCCCATTCTTGGCCCAACTTGCGGTCTGGGGCTGGGCTCAGACTGGCTCACACTTGGTCTCCATCCCAGACACCTCACCCTGGTCCGCTGGACTGTGGAACAACTTCCCATGTCCATCACACATGATGTCCATCACACATGATGTCCCTCACACATGAACACACATAGGCAGGCACACTCATGTTGGTAAATTAATACCCATGACATCGGCAACCCACAACTATATTTTCTCTCCACTGTGTCCCTCTAACATTTAAAAAAATCTTTACATAAATGCTGCCTTTTAGTAAGGCCTTTCCTAGCTGCCCTAACTGGAATTTAACCCCTGACTTCCTATCTCCTTTCTGAGCTTTATTTCCTTTGCACTGACCACTTCATAACATACTTTATATTTTTCTTATTTATTCTGTGTGGCATCTGTCTCCTTTATTAGCATGGAAGCTCCAGGAGGGCAGAAACTTTTGGTGCTTTATATACTGTCCTGCCCTCAATGCCTAGACAGTTCCTGGCACTTTAGTAGATCTGTGTGGTGGCTGAATAAGTGAATTGGGGTGGAAGCGTTGTAGAGGGTGCAGATCTTCTCTGCCTCAAGAGGATGACGCTGCTGGGTCCCACGGCTCCGTTGTTCCCTCTGATCTCCTCCAGGGCTTGTGATCACTTAAGTGAATATCCAGTCTGAGATCGGCAATCAGATTGTTCAGTCTTGGGTAGAAAAGAAAACTCCAAAATCGGTTAATGGTGAAAATCTGCCCCAGCTCAAACAGAGCAGGAAGGAAGAGTGGGTGAGAGGCAGGGGGCACGGCCGCTTCTCCTTGATTACTCCCTTCAAATCCGCTGCAGCCCCTCCCCCGCAGAGCTGTGCCGTTTCTGAGCCGGTCCCCAGGCTGGTCTGAAAAGCCTCCAGACCAGATGATCTTCTGGTCACTGGTCGCCCCAGCTCTCTGCCTCCTCTCCTCTGTCCTCAGCCTTTGGTTCACCATAGACCCCTCAGGCTCTGTGATTTATCACCAGCTGGGACCTGCTTCCCTGTCCAGCCTTACTTCTTCCCTTAGCTCTATAATTACTTAAGATGAGATTTGGCTCTAAGAGCAAAGATACTAAACAATGGCTCAAACCAGAGGGAACCTTGTTTCTCACATAAAAGGACGGTGGGGGCTATTCAGCACTGGCAGAGCAGCTCTGCACCCCAAAGTCCTAAGTAGGGGGCAGTCGGCTCCTTCCAAACCCCTCCTGGGGTGTAGCCCCCTCCTGCAGGATTCACAGAATCTATCAATCATATTCCAGGCAGCGGAAGGATAAAGCGATGAGGTGGCAGCAACAGGCGCAAGAACATGTAAAAAGTCCCGAGAGGCTGCCACGTGACCCACCTGCTCGCATATCATTGGCCTTCCCTCCACAAGGAAGCCTGGGAATGGAATCTTTATTCTCAGTGGCCTTGCGTGGAAGAAGTGAGAATGTAGCCCTCACTGTCAGAAGTCCACTTCTGGTATTCACCTTCCGCCCTGAGATGGAGAGTCAGGCAGATAAGGTTTGCCCCAGGTCTGCCCCCACCAGCTGCTCCCTGAGGAAGGAGGAGGCCGCCTCAGTCTACCTTGTCACCTTGTCACCTCAGGTCCTACCAAACCAGTGCACCTTCATTCACGTGCCTGTGCCAGGCCCTTGTTCACGTCCTTGGGCAGAAGAGTCACTCTTACCAACCGGAGGCCCCAGCTGGTCTCTTTGCCCATGCCGCGCTTTTCTAGGTTGTACGTGGGGCAGCTTTGTTCAGTAAGGACGATAACTGGGCCTGAGGGTGGTTGGGCTCTGCAGGCAGCCTCATCTGAGAGACAAAGAGGCTTGGCAGTTCCTCTTTCTCTCCTCGAAAGCCTAGAGTGAAAGACAGAGGGGAGAAACTACTTTGGGACTGAGGTGGGGAAGGGGACAGGTTTGTTATCAAGAGGCGTCTTTCCAAGTCCCCTTTTCCTCCCCGGAGCTCTGAATAGCTGGTATTTATAACTGCCAAGATCCGTAAACTGCTACAATCGCTGCTGGTGGACCTGTGACCTTCTCTCCATCACCCCGGGGGCAAAAGTGGGATCAGGTTGACTCCAGATCAGTTGATGGGCAGACCAAAGTAACTCCCTCCCTGAAAGAGATACTCCTGGGTTCAAAGGAGTGCTGCCCACCAGGCCCTGGAAAATTACAGAAAGACTAAATGCAGAAGACAAAGTCACTTATGGATTTGGTTTCCTTTCCTCCAGTTAAAACATCTTTTGCATTCACCGGGATGTACTGGGGCCACCTTGAGGCCATTGAAGATACTGTCTTACTCAAAAGAAACAAATCTGATTCCAGAAATTACCGAGGAAAAATATAAGGGGGAGGGTAAAATGATACAACTGCTTTGAAAAGTTCGGCAGGTTCTTAGAAAGGCAAAGATTTATTAAACAAACGCCCACTTCTAGGTATCTACCCAAGAGACATGAAAAAATATGCTTATAAACAAGGTTTGTATTCTCACGTTCATAACAGTTTTATTTACAATGGGTGCAAACAGGAACAACCCAAATGTCTGTCAACAGGTGACTGGACAAACAGATCCATACAATGGAATGTGTGTGTGTGCGTGTGCGTGTGTGTGTGCGTGTGTGTTAGGCGCTCAGTTCTTTGACTTTTTCCGACCCCATGGACTATATAGCCCACCAGGCTCCTCTGTCCATGGAATTCCCCAGGCAAGAATACTGGAGTGGGTTGCCATTCCCTTCTCCAGGGGATTGTCCAGATCCAGGGATAGAACCTGGGTCTCCTGCATTGCAGGCAGATTCCTTACCATTTGAGTCACCAGAGAAGTCCTACAATGGAATAATATTCAGCAATTAAAAAAAAGAATGACTACTTGATACCTAAATATGGTTAAATTAAAAAACATGATGTTAAAGGTCAGACACAAAAGCATACATACATATATATTAATATATGTATATGAAGTTAAAAGCATACACACACACACACACACATATATATATATATGAAGTTCTAGAATAGGTAAAATTAACCTATAATGGTAGAATCAGATCCATGTTGGGGGTCAGGGTTGAAGAGACACTAAAGAATTTTGGGGAGTGATGGAAAAGTTTTATATCTTGATAGTGATGGTGGATATGCAGGAGTATACATTTGTCAAAAGTCATCGATATGTATACTTATGCTGCTGCTGCTAAGTCGCTTCAGTCGTGTCTGACTCTAGGCAACCCCATACAGCAGCCCACTAGGCTCCTCTGTCCCTGGGATTCTCCAGGCAAGAATACTGGAGTGGGTTGCCATTTCCTTCTCCAGTGCATGAAAGTGAAAAGTGAAAGTGAAAGTGAAGTCAGTCGTGCCTGACTCTTAGTGACCCCATGGACTGCAGCCCACCAGGCTCCTCCGTCCATGGGATTTTCCAGGCAAGAGTACTGGAGCGGGGCACCATCGCCTTCTCCATGTATACTTATAGTGAGTGCATTTTATGTATGTAAATTATACCTCAATAAAGTTGATTTAAAAAGAAAAAAGTAATGTTAGTTTGTGTTAGTTTGCAGGAGTGATGAGAGCGATTAAGACTTTTTAAAAGTCATTTTTACACCTCTCTCCAACTCTTTTGGCAACTCTTTTTCCTCTTCCTCTCCCTTCACCCTCTTGTCCCTCCACAGTCCACTCTGGTCATCCTTCCCCCCTTAACAACTGCCTCTTTCCCATTCTTTATGAAATAGAGCAAATTGGCTTGTTTCTACTAATCTGAGTTTGATGTCTGAAGGATGCTTTTGTGCACAAAATCAATATCCTTGGGTTTGAATTTATTCAATTAAAACAAAAAATTCTAACTTTTTCCTTAACTTATACACTTTGCTGTTTTAGTTATACAGGTAATATAATTTGAGTATAAAAATAAGAATAATCATTTTCACTTGCTGTTTCATATTCAATTATAATTTTTAAGTTAAATTTGCATAATGGACACTAATTACAAACCTTTTTAATTAAATTTCCAAACACTTCCAATGCCTGATGGGACTGAAAACTCTAACAGATAATTATCTTCTGATGCATTAAAATAACTTCTGTAAACCTAACAAACCAAATGTACAAATGTACAAATTCAAGTTCTTTTCAATTTTATGGTAGTGTTTACAAATTTAATCAAATCTGTTAAACTTTGAGAATTCCCTGGCAGTCCAGGGGTTAGGACTCTGCACTTTGATCGCCAAGGGTGCAGGTTCAGTCCCTGGTGGGGAAATTAAGATCCTGCAAGTTGTGCGGCACACCTCCCCCAAAGTTAGAATCAAAATATCATCTAAAAATATGCGAGACAGCAAAAGAGACACAGATGTATAGAACAGTCTTTAGGACTCTGTGGGAGAAGGAGAGGGTGGGATTATTTGGGAGAATGGCATTGAAACATGTATAATATCATATAAGAAACGAATCGCCAGTCCAAGTTCGATGCAGGTGATACACGATGCTTGGGGATGGTGCACTGGGATGACCCAGAGGGATGGTACGGGGAGGGAGGTGGGAGGGGGGTTCAGGATAGGGAGCACGTGTACATCCGTGGTAGATTCATGTTGATGTATGGCAAAACCAATACAATATTGTAATTAGCCTCCAATTAAAATAAATAAATTTAAAAAATAAATAAAAATGTTACATATTTAAATTGAAATTACAGGGCTAATCTATCAGATTTCTTTACTTAAATTCTTTTAAACATTAGGAACATTAAAAATATGTAATACAGGGACTTCCCTGGTGGTTCAGTGGTTGGGACTCTGCTTCCAGTGCGGGAGGGGCACGTTTTGATCCTGGGTTGGGGGGATCCCACATGCCACATGTGGTGCAGCCTAAAAATAAATGAATGAATAAATAAGTCTTTAAAAAAATATGTAACACAAACACGTTCTGAATGTTCCTAAATTTAACACAAAATCATAAATACTGTGAGTTGGATTGCTTCATCATTTCTATAGTTCTATCTTTACCTTCCAGTTTGTATGTAGAGTCATTTACCCAACTCAAAACGGTTTAATCATGTAAGGTGGACTGAAATTTTTTTAAAAAAATTGAAGTATAGTTCTTTTTTATAATGTTTTGTTAATTTCTGCTGTACAGCAAAGTGATTCAGTTATACATGCATATGCATTTTTTTATATTCTTTTCCATTTATCCCAGGATATTGAATGTAGCTGCCCGTGCTACACAGCAGGACCTTGTTGTTTATCTGATCTATATATAATAGCTTACATTTGCTGACCCCAATCTCCTCCTCTGTCTCTCCTCCAGCCCCTTCCCCCTTGGCAATCATAAGTCTGTTCTCTATGTCTGTGAGTCTATTTCTGTTTCTATTTTGTGGATAGGTTGTTTTTAGATTCCACATATAAGTGATATCATACGATATTTGTCTTACTTCAATATCTACTCTTGAAGATGATATTGACTTACATGCCTTTTCATGTTCATTGCTTCATGTTTTTTGTTTAGCAAAGACCATTACAAAGCACATAATTTGAATATGTGCCCCGGAATTCTGTAACCATACAGGTGGTAATGCAATTATTTCTCTATCCAATTCAGACTGGTCTGTCCCATCCGGCAAGAGTGGTAGTAAGTCAATATGATATTGACTTAACTTCACTGACTTACTGATAGTCTTTAGCTGCATCCATGGTGCTGCAAATGGCATTATTTTGTCCTTTTATGGCTGAGTAGTATTCCATTGTGTATATGTACCACATCTTCTGCATCCATTCATCTGTCAATGGACATTGAGTTTTTTCCATGTCTCGGTTATTGTGAATACTGCTGCTATGAATATAGGGGTGCATGTATCTTTTTGGATTAGAGTTTTGTCTAGATATATGTCTAGGAGTGGGATTGCTGGATCATATAGTAGCTCTATTTTTAGTTTTCTGAGTAATCTCCATACTGTTCTCCATAGTGGCTGCACCAACTTACATCCCACCAACAGTGTAGGAGGGTTCCTGCACTGATTTCTTAGTTAATGTGGCATCTGCCAGAGCTCTTCTCCACCATGTAGCTCTCCAAACTTTTTGCTTTGGAATTTATTAAAGGTGTGTGTTTATGTTCCCATTTTTAGCCTTTTCATGTTCATTGCTTCATGTTTTTTGTTTAGCAAGACCATTACAAAGCACATAATTTGAATATGTGCCCTGGAATTCTGTAACCATACAGATGGTAATGCAATTATTTCTCCATCCAATTCAGACTTGTCTGTTCCATCTAGCAAGAGAAGATACAATTGTGGTTTCCATGGAGATTCTTGAAGGCGGGATCGATAGTTTCCCCATCAAGCTAGTGCTTAGTCTCTCAGTTGTGTCTGATTCTTTGAAACCCCATGAACTGTAGCCCTCCAGGCTCCTCTGTCCACGGGGTTTCCCAGGCAGGAATACTGGAGTAGGTTGCCATTTCCCCATGGTGCATTGCAAATCTCTCCCCAATATCTGCAATGTATATTCTGGAATGGGCTTCTCTGATAGTTCAGTTGGTAAAGAATCCACCTGCAATACAGGAGACCATGATTCTATTCCTGGGTCGGGAAGACCTGCTGGAGAAGGGATAGGCTACCCACTCCAGTATACTTGGGTTTCCCTTGTGGCTTAGCGAGTAAAGAATCTGCCTGCAATGCAGGAGACCTGGATTTGAACCATGGGTTGGAAAGATCCCCTGGAGAAGGAAAAGGCTACCCACTCCAGTATTCTGGCCTAGAGAAGTCCATGGACTGTATAGTCCATGAGGTCACAAAAAGTTGGACATGACTGAGCGATTTTCACTTTCACATGTTCTGGAATGCAAAAGTAGAAAGTTGAGAGATACTTGGAGTAACAGGCAAGTTTGGCCTTGGAGTACAGAATGAAGCAGGGCAAAGGCTAACAGAGTTATGTCAAGAAAACACACTGGTCACAGCAAACATCCTCTTCCAACAACACAAGAGACGACTCTACACAAGGACATCACCAGATGGTCAATACTGAAATCAGATTGATTATATTCTTTGCAGCCAAAGATGGAGAAGCTCTATACAGTCAGCAAAAACAAGACAGGAAACTGACTATGGCTCAGACCATGAACTCAGTGCAAAATTCAGGCGTAAATTGAAGTAAGGAAAACCCCTAGACCATTCAGGTATGACCTAAATCAAATCCCTTATGATTATACAGTGGAAGTGACAAATAGATTAAAGGAATTCGATCTGATAGAGTGCCTGAAGAACTATGGATGGAGGTTCATGACATTGTACAAGAGGTGGTGATCAAGACCATCCCCAAGAAAAAGAAATGCAAAAAGGTAAAATGGTTGTCTGAGGAGGCCTTACAAATAGCTGAGAAAAGAAGAGAGGCTAAAGACAAAGGAGAAAAGGAAAGATATATCCATCTGAATGCAGAGTTCCAAAGAATAGTAAGGAGAGATAAGAAAGCCTTCCTCAGTGATCAATACAAAGAAATATAGGAAAACAATAGAATGGGAAAGACTAGAGATGTCTTCAAGAAAATTAGAGATACGAAGGGAATATTTCATGCAAAGATGGGCACAATAAAGGACAGAAGCAGAAGATAGTAAGAAGAGGTGGCAAGAATACACAGAACTATACAAAAAAAGATCTTCATGACGCAGATAACCACAATGGTGTGATCACTCACCTAGAGCCAGACATCCTGGAATGTGAAGTCAAGTGTAGCTTAGGAAGCATCACTATGAACAAAGCTAGCAGAAGTGATGTAATTCCAGTTGAGCTATTTCAAATCCTAAAAGATGATGCTGTGAAAGTGCTGCACTCAATATCTTAGCAAATTTGGAACAGTTAGAAGTGGCCACGGCACTGGAAAAGGTCAGTTTTCATTCCAATCCCAAAGAAAGGTGATGCCAAAGAATGCTCAAACTACCACATAATTCCACCCATCTCACATGCTAGCAAAGTAATGCTCAAAATTCTCCAAGCCAGGTTTCACACTATGTGAACCCAGAACTTCCAGATGTTCAAGCTGGATTTAGAAAAGGCAGAGGAACCAGAGATCAAATTGCTAACATTCATTGGATCATAGAGAAGGCAAGAGGGTTCCAGAAAACCATCTATTTTTGCTTTATTGACTATGCTAAAGCCTTTGACTGTGTGGATCACAACAAACTCGAAAAGTCTGAAAGAGATGGGAATGCCAGACCACCTTACCTGCCTCCTCAGAAATCTGTATGTGCAGGTCAAGAAGCAACAGTTAGAACCAGCCATGAAACAACAGACTGGTTCCAAATTGGGAAAGGAGTACGTCAAGGAGGTATATTGTCACTCTGCTTATTTAACTTATATGCAGAGTATATCAAGTGAAATGCTGGGCTGGATGAAGCACAAGCTGGAATCAAGATTGCTGGGAGAAATATCAATAACTTCAGATATGCAGATGACACCACCCTTATGGCAGAAAGTGAAGAACTAAAGAGCCTCTTAAAAGTGAAAGAGGAGAGTGAAAAAGTTGGCTTAAAACTTAACATTCAAAAAGCTAAGATCATGGCATCCGGTCCCATCACTTCATGGCAAATAGAAGGGTAAACAATGGAAACAGTGACAGACTTTATTTTCTTGGGTGCCAAAGTCACTGCAGATGGTGACTGCAGCCAAGAAATTAAAAGATGCTTGCTCCTTGGAAGAAAAACTATGACCAATCTAGACAGCATATTAAAAAGCAGAGATATTACTTTGCCAACAAAGGTCCATCTAGTCAAAGCTATGGCTTTTCCAGTAGTCGTGCATGGATGTGAGAGTTGGACCATAAAGATAAAGAAAGCTGAGCACCGAAGAATTGATGCTTTTGAACTGTGGTGTTGGAGAAGACTCTTGAGAGTCCCTTGGACTTCAAGGAGATCATACCACTCAATCCTAAAGGAAATCAATCATGAATATTCATTGGAGGAATTGATGCTGAAGCTGAAGTTTCAATACTTTGGCCACCCGATGCAAAGAACTGACTCCTTAGAAAATACCCTGATGCTTGCAAAGATTGAAGGCAGGAGGAGAAGGGGACGACAGAGGATAAGATAGTTGGATGGCATCATCGACTTGATGGACATGTGTTTGAGCCAGCTCCGGGAGTTGGTGATGGACAGGGAAGTCTGGCATGCTGCAGTCTACGGGGTCACAAAGAGTTGGACATGACTGAGCGACTGAACTGAACTTCCATGGTTACACAGAGCATGTATTGAAAGCGGGGAATTCCTCCCATTCACTTTTAAAATTAACACTGTGATTTTCCACAATTATGAAAAACCTGTCTACTCTGTCAGAATGGAGTTTTGTGCACTATACAAAATGTTATTCCCAAAAGCTGCAGCCCAGGCAAAGGATGTGCTCGTCTGTCTTGTGGCCACTCTTTCAGACCTTGGGAAGCTACTCTATAAGAGGTTCAGTGTTATCACACAATTACAGTGTGGACCCTGACTGCTGAGCATGAGACAGTGGGCTCACCCTCGCCTGCTCATCCTCCTGCGTCATACCTTTCAGCGGGTCTCTAAGTTCTCTGTCCATACACTCTCCTCCAGTTTATAGTTGTAACCATCACAGCAATGCAAAGATGAATATATATGGACAAAGAATTTCAGGGTCTTTGGAAATCTTGCTGTGTATTGCACCAGTAAAAGTAATTCCAGTTCCCCACTACTTTGGTAACTTTGTTTCCTACATCCATGACTCTACTTATGTTTTGCAAATAAGTTCATTTTCTCTCTTTCTCTCTTTTTTTGAAGACTCCATATATAAGTGATATCATATGGTATTTGTCTTTCTCTTTGGACTTACTTCACTTACTATGATAATCTTTGCTTCTTCTGCTGCTAAGTCACTTCAGTCGTGTCCGACTCTGTGCGAACCCATAGACGGCAGCCCACCAGGCTCCCCCGTCCCTCGGATTCTCCAGGCAAGAACACTGGAGTGGGTTGCCATTTCCTTCTCCAATGCATGAAAGTGAAAAGTGAAAGTGAAGTTGCTCAGTCGTGTCTGACTCCCAGCGACCCCATGGACTGCAGCCTACCAGGCTCCTCCATCCATGGGATTTTCCAGGCAAGAGTACTGGAGTGGGGTGCCATTGCCTTCTCCATATGATAATCTTTAGGTCCATCCATATTGCTGCAAATGGCATTATTTTGCTCTTTTCTTACTACTGAGTAATATTCCAATGTATATATGTACATCTTCTTAATCCATCCCTCTGTTGATGGACATTTAGGTTGCTTCCATGTCCTGGCTATTGTAAATAGTGCTGCAGCGATGCATGTATCTTTCTGAATTATTATTTTCTCCAGATACATGCCCAGGGGTGGGATAGCTGGGTCATATGGCAGCTCTATTTTTAGTTTTTTAAGAAACTTTTATTCTGTTCTCTTTAGTGGCTGCACCAATTTACATTTTCACTGACAGTGTAGGAGGGCTTCCCTTTTCTTCATACTCTCTCCAGAGTTTATTATTTGTAGATCTTCTTTTTTTTTTTTTAAA
Source organism: Bubalus bubalis (assembly GCF_019923935.1). Classification (NCBI taxonomy): domain Eukaryota; kingdom Metazoa; phylum Chordata; class Mammalia; order Artiodactyla; family Bovidae; genus Bubalus; species Bubalus bubalis. The sequence continues at coordinate 22,454,924 of NC_059159.1, read as the reverse complement.
GCAGTTGTTAACATTTAATGCATCTCCTACCACGTGGCTTCAAGCTACTAGGGCACATGCCCTACTCAAATCCTTAACCTTCCCAGCTCTGCTGCTGAAGAATTTGACCTTCACCATGACAGGCTGCTTTGGGATCTTTTCCTTGCTCAGAAGTTTGTATTTAGTAGCCCGAATGCCCTGCATGACGATAGGAGCACCTCCTCTTGTTCTTGGCAGCGTTTATACCCATGTCTGTTCACTGACTAAAGTTCACAATTTATCAAGGTTGACATCTGGGCAGAAGTTCTGTTTCCTCTTTTTTTTTTTGGCTGCACAGTATGTGGGGTCTCAGTTCCCCAACCAGGGATCCAACCCATACTCCCTGCACTGGATGCTCAGAGTCCCAACCACTGGATCACCCTCAACTCCAGGGAAGTTCTGCTCTAGTTCCCCTTTAAGCGGTAATGCCTCATACCAGCTTGCCCAAAGTATCCTGGGTGATATTTGTTGAAGTTGAGCCTGTGGTGATGAACGCCACCTGCATTGTCCCAGCCTCCCGGGTGCTCCCGGTGTTTGCTGATGCAGCTGAGGCTGTAGCTCATGGGGCCCCTACGTTTCCAGGCCTTCCTTAGTCTGATGGCTGTAGATTTTTTAAAAATTTATTTATTCGGTTGCACTTGGTCTTAGCTGTGGCATGTGGGATCTAGATCCCCAACCAGGGATCAAACTTGGGTCCCCTGCAATGGGAGTATGCCTGCCGAGTCTTAGCCACTGGCCCACCAGGGAAGTCCTGGCTGTAGATTTTTTGATGATGACTATTCTGACCAGCGGATGTTGGCAATTTGATCTCTGGTTCCTCTGCCTTTTCTAAAACCAGCTTGAACATCAGGAAGTTCACGGTTCACATATTGCTGAAGCCCAGCTTAGAGAATTTTGAGCATTACTTTACTAGCGTGTGAGAGGAGTGCAATTGTGCGGTAGTCTGAGCATTCTTTGGCATTGCCTTTCTTTGGGATTGGAATGAAAACTGACCTTTTCCAGTTCTGTAGCCACTGCTGAGTTTTCCAAATTTGCTGGCATATTGAGTGCAGCACTTCCACAGCATCATCTTTCAGGATTTGGAATAGCTCAACTGGAATTCCATCACCTCCACTAGCTTTGTTCGTAGTGATGCTTTCTAAGGCCCACTTGGCTTCACATTCCAGGATGTCTGGCTCTAGGTCAGTGATCACACCATCGTGATTATCTGGGTTGTGAAGATCTTTTTTGTACAGTTCTTCTGTGTATTCTTGCCATCTCTTCTTAATATCTTCTGCTTCTGTTAGGTCCATACCATTTCTGTCCTTCATCGAGCTCATCTTTGCATGAAATATTCCTTTGGTATCTCTGATTTCCTTGAAGAGATCCCTAGTCTTTCCCATTCTGTTGTTTTCCTCTATTTCTTTGCATTGATCGCTGAAGAAGGCTTTCTTATCTCTTCTTGCTATTCTTTGGAACTCAGCATTCAGATGTTTATATCTTTCCTTTTCTCCTTTGCTTTTCGCTTCTCTTCTTTTCACAGCTATTTGTAAGGCCTCCCCAGACAGCCATTTTGCTTTTTTGCATTTCTTTTCTATGGGAATGGTCTTGCTCCCTGTCTCCTGTACAATGTCACGAACCTCATTCCATAGTTCATCAGGCACTCTATCTATCAGAGCTAGGTCCTTAAATCTATTTCTCACTTCCACTGTATAATCATAAGGGATTTGATTTAGGTCATACCTGAATGGTCTAGTGGTTTTCCCTACTTTCTTCAATTTCAGTCTGAATTTGGCAATAAGGAGTTCATGGTCTGAGCCACAGTCAGCTCCTGGTCTTATTTTTGCTGACTGTATAGAGCTTCTATGTAGAGATCAAATTGCCAACATCCGCTGGATCATAGAAAAAGCAAGAGAGTTCCAGAAAAACATCTATTTCTGCTTTATTGACTGTGCCAAAGCCTTTGACTGTGTGGATCACAATAAACTGTGGAAATTTCTTCAAGAGATGGGAATACCAGACCACCTGATCTGCCTCTTGAGAAATTTGTATGCAGGTCAGGAAGCAACAGTTAGAACTGGACATGGAACAACAGACTGGTTCCAAATAGGAAAAGGAGTATGTCAAGGCTGTATATTGTCACCCTGCTTATTTAACTTATATGCAGAGTTCATCATGAGAAATGCTGGACTGGAAGAAACACAAGCTGGAATCAAGATTGCGGGGAGAAATATGAATAACCTCAGATATGCAGATGACACCACCCTTATGGCAGAAAGTGAAGAGGAACTCAAAAGCCTCTTAATGAAAGTGAAAGTGGAGAGTGAAAAAGTTGGCTTAAAGCTCAACATTCAGAAAACGAAGATCATGGCATCCGGTCCCACCATTTCATGGGAAATAGATGGGCAAACAGTGGAAACAGTGTCAGACTTTATTTTTTGGGGCTCCAAAATCACTGCAGATGGTGACTGCAGCCATGAAATTAAAAGACACTTACTCCTTGGAAGGAAAGTTATGACCAACCTAGACAGCATATTCAAAAGCAGAGACATTACTTTGCCAACAAAGGTCCATCTAGTCAAGGCTATGGTTTTTCCAGTGGTCATGTATGGATGTGAGAGTTGGACTGTGAAGAAGGCTGAGTGCCGAAGAATTGATGCTTTTGAACTGTGGTGTTGGAGAAGACTCTTGGGAGTCCCTTGGACTGCAAGGAGATCCAACCAGTCCATTCTGAAGGAGATCAGCCCTGGGATTTCTTTGGAAGGAATGATGCTAAAGCTGAAACTCCAGTACTTTGGCCACCTCATGCAAAGAGTTGACTCATTGGAAAGACTCTGATGCTGGGAGGGATTGGGGACAGGAGGAGAAGGGGACGACAGAAGATGAGATGACTGGATGGCATCACTGACTCGATGGACGTGAGTCTGAGTGAACTCCGGGAGTTGGTGATGGACAGGGAGGCCTGGCGTGCTGCGATTCATGGGGTTGCAAAGAGTCGGACACGACTGAGCAACTGATCTGATCTGGTTCTGACCAGTGTGATACCTCATTGTAACTTTTGTTTTAATTTGGCTGTGCCCAGTCTTCACTGTGGCATGCAGGATCTTTAGTCTTGGCATAATGGGCTCTTAGGGCATGCGGACTCTAATTCCCTGACCAAGGATGGATATCAGGTCCCTTGCATTGGGAGCATGGAGATGTAACCACTGGACCATGAGGGAAGTCCCCTGCATTGTAGATTAAAAAAAAAAAATTGCCTTAAAAAAATTTTTTTAACTAATTTATTTTTGGCTGTGCTGGGTCTTGGTTGCTGTGATCAGATTTTCTGTAGTTGTGGAGAGTGGGGGCTACTCTCTAGGTATGGTCTGTGGGCTTCTCATTGAGGTAGCTTCTCTTGTTGCAGAGCATGGGCTCCAGAGCACTCGGACTTCAGTAGTTGTGGCACTTGGGTTCAGTAGTCATGGCTCCCGGGCTCTGGAGCACAGGCTCAGTGGTTGTAGCACATGGGCTGAGTTGCTCCTCGGCATGCGGCGGGATCTTCCTAGATCAGGGGCGGAAACTGTGTCTTCTGCATTAGCAGATGTACTCTTCACTGCTGAGCCACCAGGGAAGCCCCTCATTGTATTTTTTTTTTAAGTTTCAGACTACTTATTAATCAGTGTAAACGCCAACACAATACACTAACATGGTTTTGTGCATTTAGAGGGCAAGTATTTCCTGGTTAGGTGGAATTGTGTGAATGGCTTCTGGAAGACCTTCCTTCTAAGCAATTTTATAGTGAAATGCTTCATTTAGAAGTCTGGACCTTCCTTCTTCATTCTCCTGTAATCTACACTCACAGAGTTGAACTTGTACTGATGATTAGGTCCCAGCTGTTTCCAGAGGTCTGGGTTATTCTTTCTGTCCCAGCTGACAACAGGATTGAACAATGCCAGGCACATGACATACGATGCTGTTCTAGTACATCCTGGTCCAATAAATATGAAGAGGGGGATCAAGCTAGAATACTTCTTGGCCTGACCAATGATCTGGTGGAGCATGGTTTCAACAGAAGCCTTGGGTCCAAACCTGGAAAAAACTAACCTGCAAGGCCTGGGATTAAGCAGTCACCCCTCGCTGTAGTTTTTATTTGCATTTCTTTTCATGTCCATGTGATCTTCTCTGCAGCATTCAGAACCAAGGCTGCCACATCCACTATCCTAGGTCATCTTCGGTTCTTTCAGTACCAAATGGACTTTGGAGCTTGTATAGGCAGGATTCTCCAGAAAAACAGAACCAATAGGATGTATATATATTTATGTAAGAGGAGATTTATTATAGGAACTGGCTCACATAATTATGGAGTCTAAGTCCCACAATCTGCCATTTGCACACTGGGGAATTGGGAAAGCTGGGGTGTAATTCAGTTTGAGTCCCATGGGTGGAGAACCAGGAGTATGGAGGTCCGAGGGCAGAAAACAGACACCTCAGCTCAGAGAGAGCAGATTCACCACACCCCCGACATTTTTGTTCTTTTCAGTGGAGTGGTTAACCCCACCTGCATTGGTGGGAATCATCTTAACTCAGCCTACTGATTCAGATGCTAATCTTTTCCAGAGACACCCTCACAGAACACATTCAGAAGTTCTCTTTTACTAGCTATCTGGGCATGCCTTAACCCCGTCAAGTTGACACACACAGTTAACCATCACAGTTTTCAATACACCCTGCAGACATCCTGCTGAGATTTGCAAGGGTGCAGCCCCTGAGTGAAAGAGAAAAAGCCCTGAGGGCAATTCCTGGAGCGCTAACAGTTCAGCATCATATTAGAACCAGAACCCATACATTACTTGTGCATGTGTGCTCAGTCACTCAGTCGCAGCCAACCCCATGGACTGTACCCCTCAGGCTCCTCTGTCCATGAAATTTCCCAGGTATCTTTCTGACCTAGGGATGGAACCTACATCTCTTACATCTGCATTCGCAGGCAGATGCTTTACCACTGAGCAACCTGGGAGTTCACATTATTTTCAGAAGCAGAAAAATATATATAAAGTTACTTTCATTTTGAAAGAGAACATGTAATATTTACTATTTTTGTCAACCATAGGAAGATACAAAGAAGAAAACAAAAATCACCCAAATCTCATTATCCAGAGAAAAGCAACTGACATTTTGCTGCAACTTACAATAAAGCCTTTCAATGCACATTGCATTGGTTCTCCATCATGATTAGGTAGAGTGCTTGTTAAAACAAGTGCTTTTAAAAAGTCAGTAGTTCTGGGGTGGACCTGGTAAGAAATTGTTTTTTTAAATAATTTTCTTTAAATATATTTTATTTTCCTGGGTCAGGAAGATCCCTGGAGGAGGGCATAGGCAACCCACTCCAGTATTCTTGCCTGGCAAATCCCATGAACAAAGGAGCCTGGTGGGCTAGTCCATAGGGTTGCAGAGTTAGACACGACTGAATTAACTTGGCACACGTGCGCTTATGTATCTAAGCAATGTTTCATATGTGTAGGAAATCACTATATTCTCTAAAGGGTTTAAGTGTATATAAACACTAAGTTTATTAGAACTAGAATTTTCATCTCTTAGAATGTCAGCAGCTTAAGGAATGAGGAGTCAAGGACTGAATTCATTTGGAGTCTTTTTAGTTAGCAAGTGCATTAATGATCAGGAGAGAAGTTTTGGTTTCTGAAGGGAAACATTTCTGATTTTTTTTCTTTCCAAAGGTTTATATGCTTTTCTCCCACTTTCCCACGATTCATTTTGTAAGCAAATGCATACAAATCAGACAGGGATTTCACCTTTGATTTGCAACTTGCTTTCTTCACTTAGCAATGTCCTAAACATCTTTTCAAGTCAAATAATCTAAATGACCTTTTTTTAAAAAATCTTTTGGTTGTGTGCCAAGTGGGATCTTCGTTCCTTGACCAGGGATTGAACCTACGCCTCCTGCACTGGAATGAGTTTTTTTTTTTTGTTTTTGTTTTTTAATTGCCCTGGGTCTTTTCTCTGTTGGGGCTTTCTCTAATTGCAGTGAGTGGGGGTTATTCTTCACTGCACGGGCTTCTCATTCCAGGGGCTTCTGCTATTGCAGAGCATGAGCTCTAGGTACTCAGGCTTTAGTAGTTGCTGCACGTGGGCCTTGGAGCAAAGGGCTTCTTCAGCAGTTGCAGCGTGTGGGCTCGTTAGTTGGAGTTCGAGGGCACTAGAGCTCAGGCTCAGTAGTTCTGGCACTTGGGCTTTGTTACTCCATGGCATGTGGAATCTTCCCAGACCAGGGATGGAACCCAAATCCCCTGCACTGGCAGGCGGATTCTCATCCACTATGCCACCAGGTTAAGTCCTCAGAGTCTTAACCACTGGACTTCCAGGGAAGTCCCTGCATGGTCGTTCTTAGTGAGCACTTGGTATTTCTCTTTGTACCATAATTTGCTTTACCAGATGTCTCTTGTTGGACATTTAGGTTACTTTCAGTTTATTATTATAGAAACTTTAATAGGCAGCTTTGCATGTAACTTTTTTTGATATTACAGATTTACATGTAGTTGTGAAAAATAAAGAGCGATTGCATACTTTGCCTCCGTGTGTGCATGTGCTCAGTGGTGTCTGCCTCTTTGCTGTCCCACACAGACTATAGCTTGTCAGGCTCCTCTGTCCATGGAATTTTCTAGACAAGAATACTGGTATGGGTTGCCATTTCCTACTCCAGGGGATCTTCCTGACCCAGGGATTGAACACTTTGCCTACTTTCCCCCATTGAAGCATTTTGTAAAATTATGTTGTAACCAAGACATTGATATTTCTTGTGTTACTTGAACTCTCCTTTGTATTTACATCGATTTCCACACGTCCCCTTCTCCTAAATTTCTTAAGGTGAGAACTCCGACAAAAAGAGCTTGACCTTTTTTTTACCAGGTTCTGATAAAAGGGCTCATTTTCCATTCTTTGGACAACGCCACCCTTGGGGATGTGTTTAGGATGGCTATTCTTCTGTAACTCGACTTTCCTTCTAGTACTTCTTTAATTTAAAAAAAAAAAAAAACTATGGCTGTACTGGGTCTTCATTGCTACTCTTGGGTTTTCTCTAGTTGAGGCAAGTAGGAGCTACTCACTGCAGTGGCTTCTCTTGTGGAGCACAGGCTCTAAGTGGGTGGGCTTCATAGCTGTGGTGCCCGGGCTTAAGTTGCTCCATGGCTTGTGGGATCTTCCTGGACCAGGGATCGAACTCAGGTCCCCTGCACTGGCAGGTAAGTTTTTAACCACTGGACCACCAGGAAGTCCCTTCAGTTTTGTTTTTGATACTTAATAGTCTATGTGAAGGATTTCCCTGGTGGTCCAGTGGGGAACTCTCAGTTCCCAATGCAGGAAGCAGGGGTTTGATCCCTGGTTAGGGAACTGGGATCCTGCATAATGTGTGCCATGGGGGTGGGGGAGGGGGAAAAAGGTCTGAGTTTAACTTTCCTGTAAGATGAGAAGGGGTTGGGCCTTTCTAACATTTTTTCCCCCCATAAATGATTAGCCAATTGCCCCAATATAATTTACTGATATCATCAAGCAGTTGACTGGATTATCAAAATATTATTAAAGTAGGGAGTCGAAATTTATATTTAAAGCTATTTATTGATGGAGGGTCAACACCTTTTGAGTGTGGAAGAGATGAATTTAGCACCCATGTTTAAAAGCTCAGGGAAAAATCTGCTTGGCTGTTAGTCATGGTGCCTTTCTCTTAGAACTATCACTGTGGCCAGGAGTTAGGAGGGACATCAGAAAATGATGAGAATAGCTCTCAAAGCTATTTTATAGTGAAAAGTGAAGAGGATATATTTCAGACTAAGGAAAAGAGTGTAGTGTAGGGTGAAATAAGGACAACAATCAAGGGTTGCAATGTTTACAACATTTTATTAAAGTACAAAATAGTTGGAATTAAGCTAAATAGAAAAACATAGTAAATATTTACAAAAACATTAACATCACTCAAGTCACACAACACATGTAATGAATGCAGGAAGGTCTTGAAAAGTTTATAAATTGAAAATTATGGAGATTTCCCAAAATGGATATAAAAGCTCACTGCTGAGTATAGCATCAATATTCTTTGAGAATATTGTTCCTGACTCCTTTGCAATCTGAGGGGACAAGTGTTGAGATAATCACAACTTAGGATCTAATTTTCTTCATTTTATCGACTGTTAAAAAGACACATCCACGGTGTTTTTCTTCAGCTTCTGCTATTATTCAAAAGGATACGAAGAATATGAACAATTTTTCACTGCTTAAAAATTCAGCATATAAAAGGCTGAGTGAGTATTTGGAACTGGAACTACATAGAGTTCTATCTGATGGAAAATTACTTATAAAACTAAGATAAAACAGAGAACTAATCATGCTCTATCTCATATTTACTGAAAGTAGGCAGAGTAGAAACTTTTATGTCAAAGGGCTCCAATTTTAGCTTAATGAACTGTCAAACTACATTATGCTAAAGTTACCACACAACTATCCCGAGAGGCCAGGAGAACCTAAAATCATACTTTAAAAGACAAGAAAACAGACTAAATACATATACAAAGCAGAGAAGAAAACAAAACACTGTCCACGAGATGGTCACAGTATTATACAGTATTACAGAGAGATAAAGGACACTTGGGCTCTACATACTTCACTTTAATGGTCCTGAACTAAAACTGCCTTCCCCAAACTAAATTCAGAGGGGAGGAAATTGAGACATTTACCTAACTTTAAGATCATTACTTAAAATAGTCACCTCACATTTTAAAAGAAATCATCTTCATCTGATTCTTCAAGGTACTTTATAGGTTTCTTTGTTCTTCCAGATTTTGCCCGAGAACCCACAGCTGAGTCCAAGTCCAGATGGAAATCATCACTTTCCTCCTTGGGTTTCTAAAAAAGAACAGCACAAATAATTTCCAGTATCAACCGGACAGTAGAATTATATACCAACAGACTACAACTCAAGAATTTTCCACCTTCTAACAATAAGAAACAGACCAAAGGCAAATCTCTCATTGACTAATTAGTGACATTTAGCTGTTTTACAGCTAAACTACATAGAGTACAAGGGTAATGGATTTACATTTATTTTCTTAAAAATGAGCCAAATTATTAGCAGCAAAGCCCGATTACGTGTTTCACAGTAACTTTTTTCAGTGGGAAAAAAAACCTACAGTGTAAGGACTGACTAGAATAAGTACCTTGCTCGTGACTGCTTTGGAGATCAGTTTCTCAAAATTAGAGTCCGAATCATCAGAGGAGGATGCCTTCCTTTTGCGGCGAGTCTTGGTTTTGGGGGCATTCAGCTTTTTAGAGACATCAGAATCCAAGTCTGGATCCTTTTTGGTTTTTTTTGGTGCAGCCCTTTTTTTGGCGCCTGTAGTGGAGGTGGAAGACTGACCTGTAACACAGGCGTTCATCATGGTCACTCTTAGCGGGATTGTTTCCACAGTGAACTTTCTTTAGCAACTTGTTTTCCACTTATATTTAACATAGGAAAAGACAACATAATCGAGACGAAAATGCATAAGAGAACTGAAATATTCTTAAGTATCCAATTTTTTTTGTAGTTATAGGCTTCATGTTAAGCGTTTGTAACTGTTTCTAAGTCCCATCCCTGTCATAGGTATGAGTTAGGATAATACCTGGCATTTTGAGAAACACTTTTTAAAAATCTTCTGACTAGCAATATTGATTATAAAGATCTAAGGATTTGTTTTCATTTAGACAAGGTCTTTATTTTAGTATCTATAGTAAATTTGGAGAATAAAAATTTGAAGTTGACTTGTAGAAGCCAGTTATTTAATCCCAATATTAACCCAATTCAAAGACTGAGGCTCACTTTTTGCTGCTGTCTTCTTTGCTGTCACATTCTTTTTAGGAACAGGGTTTATGGTTTCAGTTACAGCTGGGAAATCTGCAGCAGGAGAGCTTGGAGGAGGTGGTGCATTATCCTCAGCATCATCAGCATCAAGCTCTGTTACTTCAAATGGAAAGGAAAGTAGTACATATAAGCAATACAGAAAAATCTGTGCTTTGTCCCTGCTCTGAATTCCTATTCAAACACCATGTTTGTGACTTTTCTGGACTATTTCAAACACACTTTTATACCTTTGTTCTAATTTCTGGGTTCTTCATCAGCAAAGTTATTTTTTGTATCTCTAGCACAGTACCTGGCAAGCACATGGTTACTTTTAATATATTAAATGGAGAACTTATTCATGTGCAAAACTAAATCTAATGACCAACATCAATGTAATACTAACAAGAACCCACATTTATTTTCAAAGACAGGACTTGGATAATATAGTCTGGGTTAGAAGCCAGGTGGACCTGAGTGTCCAGTAAAGCAGACATCTCACAATTTTTACTTAAATACATACCTGATGAGGCACTCTTTAGTGGCTTCAGTTCTTTGTTACTATGTCTAGAATAAAATAAAACAAAACATCCTGACGACCAGTTCTAAATGTGTCAAACAACAAAGAATATATCATCAACTATTAAAAACAATCATGCTAAAATCCCTATTAGAGAGGATACTTACTTCGGGGAAGTTTGGATCTTAGGTGGACTAGCATTTGATGGGACAAAATCATCTTGAGTGTCTTCATCAAAATCTGAAAAATCTTCATCTGAATCCAAATCCATTGTGAATTTGGTTTTTGCTGTTAAAAATATACATATGCAAAGAATCAAAGAGGACAACAGGAGAAATATTTAATCCACAGATTAATGTAATATGTCCTGAAGATATAAGCTTCAGTTTAATCTTTGAAAAGATGTCTTAATTTCTCAAAAATTTAATTACTGCTCTAAGATAACCATTTCTGGGATTATGTACCTCGAAATACACAGGTCATTTGAATTTTTCAGAATATACAGCATGTTCTTCACTTTTCCTTACCTGCTGCTCTCCGTGACTCTTTTTCTCGTGGAGGGACATCAAAATTACTTTCGTTACTGCTCATATCTGATTCTGAATCAGACCAGGGGTTTCTTTTCTTTGCTTTCTTGATTGGTTTAAATGGCAATGTAGTTTGTTTCTTTGTCTTGGTAACTGGAAAGGAGATAGGAATTAACCATCTTTACATATTTTGTGACTCACTTTTCTCCATCTATTATCCATCTATCCTTCAAATATTAGGTTGCCCAAAAACTTCATTTGGCTTAAAGTGTAAAAATAAAAAATATATTTTTCATATTTACCAAGGACTTTATTCAACAAAGCAGTCACTAACTGAATGAACTTTTTGGCCAACCTAATACTTAACTCTGCTAGTACTGGGAATACAATGGTGACCAGAAATAGAAATAGTCCCCCTTGCTAAGGAGCTTATAGCTTGGTCATCTAATCCCATAGTAGTAGTAATCCCACAGTATATGTGTTTACATAGGACATGCATCAATAGTATGCATGTGCTGCTGCTGCTGCTGCTAAGTCGCTTCAGTCGTGTCCGACTCTGTGCGACCCCAGAGACGGCAGCCCATCAGGCTCCGCCGTCCCCAGGATTCTCCAGGCAGGAACACTGAAGTGGGTTGCCATTTCCTTCTCCAATGCATGAAAGTGAAAAGTGAAAGTGAAGTCCCTCAGTCGTGTCCAACTCTTCATGACCCCATGGACTGCAGCCTACCAGGCTCCTCTCATGGGATTTTCCATGGATGCATGTGTATGTATATAAATATGAGGCTTTTGCAAGAAAGAGGTGTTTGAGCTGAGATCTGAAGTTTAAACAAGAGTTAACTAGCTGAAGGGAAATGTATGACAAACATTCTAGTTCAGGATATAACACGCACAAAGTTCTGTGAGAAAATACAGTGCATTTAGGAAGCTGAAAGAAATCCATTATGGCTGGAAAACAGAAGTCAGGAGGAGAATGACTGGTCTTGTTAAGAATTTTGTTTTAAACAGGGAACTTACATGACCAGATTTGCATTTTTAAAGAGTTTTGTAGGCTACAGTGTGGAGATGGGAAAGGCACAAGAACAGCTGCAAGATCAATAAGTTATACAAGTCAAGGCAAGGGAGACAATGCAAAGGGAAGAATGGCTTGGCCCAAACCTTAAGGGGCATTTAATGGCTGAGTTGAAGAGGTTTAAAGTCACTAAGTCTTGTTAATTCTTAACCCCAACTGTCTCTCATACCCACCCTTCGCTATTTATTTCCCTCATTTAGGCCCATAGATAAGGACAGTCTCCCTACTGGTCTACTTAGTTCTTTCTTCATATACCTAGTTGAATCCAACATATCCACCCTCCCCAACAACCTGGTTTCCTAACTCTCCACAATTCGATATAACTATTTACTACTATTTTTCAAAATAAACCCTCCCATTCTGCGAAGGGGGCCTTCTCATTGTCCCATGCACATTGCATAATACTTATTTGATTCATTGGTTTTATATGCTAATTCATTGCTTTGTGTTGTTAAGTTGCTAATTTGTGACCGACTCTTTGTGACCTCATGAACTGCAGCCAGGCTTTCCCATCCTTCAGTATCTCCTGGAGTTTGCTCAAATTCGTGTTCATTGAATTGGTGATGCTATCTAACCATCTCATCCTCTGCCACCCGCTTCTCCTTTGCCTTCAATCTTTCCCAGCATCACGGTCTTTTCTAATGAGTTGGCCACTAGCATCAAGTGGCCAAAGTACTGATTGCTAGGTAGTTTAAACAGCATAGTACATACGGCATATTTTTATTACTTTTTTGGAGGATAATTGCTGTGCAACATTGTTGGTTTCTGCCATACAACAATGTGAATCAGCCATAACTATATATATATATATCCCTTCCCTCTTGAGCCCCCCTCCCATCTTCTTATTACTTCTTTTTCAACACTAAGATCTTTAGGGGACAACAGACATGGTTGGATGGCACCTGGACATGAGTTTGAGCAAACTCTGGGAGACAGTGAAGGACAGGGAAGCCTGCAGTGCTGTAGTCCAGGGAGTTTCAAAGACTCGGACGCGACTGGTCAACTGAACAACAACAAAAGATGTTTCTATTTGTTTTATTCATCTTTGTACTCCCCACAGAACTGAGTACACATTACCTATCAAAAGTAGGTACTCAAGGATAGATATATACATCAATCAATGGAATAGAGTTGAGAATCCATAAAGAAACCTTAGATTTTTGGCAAAAGTGAAAACAATTCAATAGGGAAAGTTTTTTCAATATATGATGCTGGGTCACCTGGATATCCACATGCAAAACAATGAAGTTGGACCCCTTGCTTATACCATATACAACTTACTTCAAAAGTACCTAAATGTAAAAGCTAAAACTAAAAACTCTTAGAGGAAAATAAGGGGTAAATCTTTTCTTCTTTTTTTGGCTACACCACAGGGCTTGCAGGATCTTAGTTCCCCAACTAGGGATCAAACCTGGGCCCTCAGCAGTGAAAGCATGGAGTCCTAATCACAGGACTGACAGGGAATTCCTTAGGCAAAAGATTAGATATGACACCAAAAATATGAGCAACAGAAGAAAAAGATAAATTAGACTTCATCAAAATTAAAAATTGTGCTTCAAAGGACACCATCAAGAAAATGAAAAGATATTTCACAGGCTGGCAGAAAATATTTGAGAATCATATATCTGATAAAGATCTGGCATCTAGAATATAAAGAACTCTTGCAACTAACTCAACGATAAAAAGACAAATAACCCAATGTAAAAAATGGGCAAAGGATCTGAACAGACACTTCTCCAAAGAAAGTGGAAACAATCCAAATATCAGCTGATGACCAAATAAATATAATGTGGTATATTCATACAATGAAAAACTATTTGGCAACAAAACAGAATGAAGTATTGATACATGTTACTACATGGCTGACCCTTGAAAACATTATGTTAAGTGAAGAAGTCAGCCACAAAGGAAAATATTACATGATTCCATTCATATAAAATGTCCAGAATAGACAAATCTAGACACAGAAAGTAGATTGGTGGTTGCCTGGGGGGAGGGGGAGTTGGGAGAAAATGGCGTGTGACCATTAATGGGTACAGTGTTCTTTGCAGGGCAAGAAACTGTTCTAAAACTGAGTATACTAAAATCACCAAATGGTACACTTTAAATGAGTGAATCTTGCACATGAGTATGTTAAAACATCTCAATGAAGATGTTAAAAATAAGTAGATATTCAGTAAAGGCATAAACAAATGGTTAGAGTTGTTATTTCTATTTAATTTACTGAGTGAGTGTTAAGTATATCCCAGGTACAGTGCTGAACTCTGGGGATAAAACAACATGACTAAGATGTGGTGACTGTCTTCAAGAAACTTATATATGAATATGGTTCCAAATAGGAAAAGGAGTACGTCAAGGCTGTATATTGTCACCCTGCTTATTTAACTTCTGTGCAGAGTACATCATGAGAAACGCTGGGCTCGAAGAAGCACAAGCTGGAATTAAGATTGCCGGGAGAAATATCAATAACCTCAGATATGCAGATGACACCACCCTTATGGCAGAAAGTGACGAGGAAATCAAAAGCCTCTTGATGAAAGTGAAAGAGGAGAGTGAAAACGTTGGCTTAAAGCTCAACATTCAGAAAACGAAGATCATGGCATCTGGTCCCATCACTTCATGGGAAATAGATGGGGAAACAGTGTCAGACTTTATTTTTTTGGGGTCCAAAATCACTGCAGATGGTGACTGCAGCCATGAAATTAAAAGACGCTTACTCCTTGGAAGGAAAGTTATGACCAACCTAGACAGCATATTCAAAAGCAGACATTACTTTGCCAACAAAGGCCTGTCTAGTCAAGGCTATGGTTTTTCCAGTGGTTGTGTACGGATGGGAGAGTTGGACTGTGAAGAAAGCTGAGCACCGAAGAATTGATGCTTTTGAACTGTGGTGTTGGAGAAGACTCTTGGGAGTCCCTTGGACTGCAAGGAGATCCAACCAGTCCATTCTAAAGGAAATCAGTCCTGGGTGTTCACTGGAAGGACTGATGCTAAAGCTGAAACTACAATACTTTGGCCACCTCATGCGAAGAGTTGACTCATTGGAAAAGACTCATTCTGATGCTGGGAGGGATTGGGGGCAGGAGGAGAAGGGGACGACAGAGGATGAGATGGCTGGATGGCATCACTGACTCGATGGACCTAAGTCTGAGTGAACTCCGGGGGTTGGTGATGGACAGGGAGGCCTGGCGTGCTGCAATTCATGGGGTCGCAAAGAGTCGGACACGACTGAGCGACTGAACTGATGTTATATATATTAAAACCTTATAACCAGCTAGAAAGTGAAACTTAACAAACTGAGCATTTTCTTCAGAGCCCAATAAAGTATTTCATTACAAAAACCAAATACCAAGGAAAAAGATAGGGAATTTCAGATATAGTCCTTCATGGACCTCAAGAAGAACTTCTGAATATCTATGTGGAACATACTAGGTAACAAACAGAACTTAATCTCAACTCTACATCATTTTTCTTAAGATGTTTCAATACCTGGCTCTCTTTTCTGTTTCTTTTCCAGTCTCAGTTTTAGGCTTTCCATTTCCATTCCATCCTCTTGAGGGCTTCCTTCAGTATTTTCACTCTAAAAGACAGCATGACAAAAATGGTCAAATTCTGCCAACTTATTATTCAGCATAATATAGGGTCAAATATACAAATATATATTTGGTCAAAGAGTGATTTTTTTTTTTTCTATTTTGGCTAAGAGCTCTGAATAATGGTATGGGTACGACTTTTTCAAGATACTTAAACACTGAAAATAAATCAGGCTCATAAGAAAGGGAAGTTATGATGAGTTGATAAATTTCCAAACTATGCGATTAGTTCTATGATTAGTTCAGTTCTAAGTGGAAAAATGCTTAAAGTGTTTTATGTATAAGCTTTCAAGAGTATTACCTTAATTTTCTTTTTAATTTTCTTTTCTGCCTCTGCTTTCATTTCTTCAGTCACTCGGGGGATGACTCTTTTTCCACTTGGAGAAGGCAAAATTTCTACCATTTGTGTTTTTTTCCCCTTTGCTTTCCCACCTTTCCCAGGAAGTCCTATTTGTTCATCTTGTTTCTCCTTTGCTTCAACAACCTAGAAAAGGTGGATATAAGAAAGCAAGTCTATGGGGAGGAAGATGGGAGGGAAGTTCAAAACAGAGGGAATATATGTATACCTATGGCTGATTCATGTTGAGGTTTGACAGAAAACAACAAAATTCTGTAAAGCAATTATCCTTCAATAAAAAAAAATATATATAAAATGGGGTCACACCAAAAAAAAAAAAAGCAAGTCTATAAGCTAACAAGGACATTACAGCATAGATGTCACTTTATCCCTAGGGATAGAATAAAAGGCAATGATTAAACTGATTTCAGTTTGTTACATCTCAAAGGTAAATTTGTGATAAGCTGTTCAAACATTAAGGCACACTTTGAAAAGTGGAGATAAAAGACTGAGTTCTACGTTTGATTCTACAACTTAACCTTTTGAGGATAAAATGGGGAATCAGAATTAAGGATAAAATACATATACATACATATAAATGTATACGTTTATAAACTCAAATAAGCAGAAAGGATGTGATTCCAGTAATGTATCCAATCACCGATTACAAGCTAGATATCCAAACTGAAGTGCAATAATATAAATCTTCACATTAAAGATTTTAGCTTAATTTATGGAATTAAGATACTTTTTATGTTAAAGATAATGCTGCAAAACAATATTACTGATTTGGAAACAAAGGATCTTCTTAAACTACTGATTAGTCAGCCGTCTGTCCTTTCAGGTTTACTTGGGGGGCTGGGTTGGTGTTCTTCTACATTTAAATTCTCACTCCCAATAGGTCAAAAATCAACTTTTGTCCTTTCCCCTCTTCCTGTGAAAACTTCTAGGTAGTGTGTTTCCTGGTACCATTTACTTTATAACTTGTTTCTAACAATCTGTCACTTTATGTGTTATCTTGAAGTGTTTCTTCATGCCCCCTATATTCTTTCTATTGTCAACTATGAAATTTCCTGACAAAGAGGTACATTGCTAGAATAGCTTATTTCCTTAATACAAATTCTAACATGGGCATTACAAACTACATACCTCCAGCTCTTCAACAAAAGCAGCCAAGTCTTCTTTCCACAAATCTGATGGACTCTTTCTCTTCAATGTTTCTAGCTCTTGCTCCTTCATAAGACAGTCAGAAAATTAAGAGTTAATTTATGTGCATAAACTGCATTTTCCCAAAGCCCACAATTTTCTTTCACCATTAGAATACAACCAAGCAACATGTACTATCCAGCAACAACTCACTTTTTCATTTCTTAGTCTGCACAGTTCATCTTTCTTTTCCTTGGTTAGATACCAAAGAGGCATGTCAAGAAGGTAGTTGAAGGTAGGTCCAGAATCTGTTGCAGAGTCACTCTTTTCAGTTTCCTTTTCATTGTCACTCTCTTCATTTTCTTCTTCATCCGGAACCTAAACAAGAAATTAAAATGTATCTTTAATAGGAAATGTGTAATATAGACATTAGACTGTACACAATCTCTAATAACATAGAAAATGCTAACCAAGAAATTACCTTTTGCTGGGCTTCTTTCCAAGCTTTCACAGGATCCGAATCATATCCTCTCTGAATCAGAACTTTAATTAACTCTTTCTTAGGCTTATTTTCTATTTAAACAAATGTGAACATAGAGACAGTAGTTTTCAGCAATATTTTAGGAAAGGATAAAGTTTTTACCATATTAAGTCAAAAGATTAAAACTGGAAATTATAAGGTCTTTCTGCATAAATTTGTACATCCTGGTGGACACCAAGTCTTCTCCCTAAACCACTGATAAATATAAATTACCACAAGGGGGCAGTCAAATCATATATGAGGTTGTGATCTAATCATAACAGAAGACAATCAAAACCTTTATTTCTGATAAATATCAACCTCAATTATACTCTGTTCTTTTAATTTCAACACTTTAATTTCAGCAGGTAAGTTCTTAGTGCCATCATCCAAACATTGATTTCTCTTGATTATGGCCCCTTATAATGCATTTGTCCCCTTTTTTCTACAGTACCCCCTTCTCAATGACTACTATAGTCAATTTATTAGACTTTGAGGGATACTGAATGTTAGTAGTTGTGATATAGTGAGGTTCTAAGTGCCAATTAACTTGACATAAGTCACACCTTTAGGCCTTTTATATTAACTCTTCAAGAAGCCTGGGCAGTCTCTAGTATTTCCTAAATTCTAGTCAACTAAATAAAATCTTTACTTTTTATTTTTGAGTCATACCCAATATTATTTATTTAGCTTTGTCTTAAGTGGTAGAATCTGTGAAATTAGGGGACTGAGATGCCACTGTTATAGTATTTTAAAAGACCCATGAATATGTAACTACTAAGCTAAACATTTTTGTGTACCATTAGAAAATTATCCTGTGATCACTATGTAACTTGTGTTGTCGTGTTTTGGGACTTGCTACTACAACCCATAGTTAACCTGGCTTTTCTAGTTAATCCTGGCCAGAGCTGAGGCTTCTAACTTTAGTCAAAACTGTTTTATTCCTGGTTAATACTTAAACTTTGATTTTGTTGCTTCTGGAATGTCTTAAAATTCCTTTAGACATGACTTTCAGTCTTGGGTATACAATTTACTTATAATCGATTTAAAATCCTCCTTCCTTTTTGGTTTTTCTATCAGACTTCCCTCTGCTGTTATCAATCAGTTTACACAGGGACTTCTACTAGCTCTCCATTCTCTTCCGTCTAAAGTGAAAGTGAAGTCGCTCAGTTCTGTCAGACTCTTTGTGACCCCATGGACTGTAGCCCACCAGGCCCCTCCATCCATGGAGTTTTCTAGGCAAGAGTACTGGAGTGGGTTGCCATTTCCTTCTCCAGGAGATCTTCCCGACCCGGGGATCGAACCTGGGTCTCCTGCATTGTGGGCAGACACTTTACCGTCTGAGCCACCAGGGAATGTTAACTAATTTCTGATTTCTCAAGATGCTCAGTCTAGGAAAAGCTATCTCTTTTAAACCATAAATGCTTATTTAGATATATGAAAGACACACATGGAGAAATAAATGGATTTTGTCTTCCCTCCCTATCATTCCTCTCACCAAAAATGTTTAAAGAAGTGAGGCAAGATTGTAATTTTAGTACAGGCAGTTATTGGTCCAGAAACATACCAATGATTATTTTGCCATCTATTTTCTCTAAGATAAAGCGAGCCTGATTATTCAGTTTAGCAGATTCAGCACCAAGCATTCCTAGAAGCCATTCTTTTCTTAATCCATAATACTTAAGCCTGAGTTCAAAGAAGTCTCTTAGAATATCCAAAACTGTGTCGTATTTCTTTAAACAGCCTACATGGTCAAAGAGGACCTAGAAAAGAAAAAACAAGATTAGAGTCAACGGTAGATAAATTGGCTAAACTTTAATGGTTTTAGAGGAATGACCTCATTCTTTGAAAATGTAAAAGTAGCCTAAGACATCCTTTAAAAATTTATATTAACCTGTAATATACATGGAAACGTGTTTATCATAAAACAGGACATACCATGGAGTTGCATGTGAGACTAGTCTGGAGTTTGAAGACTTTGTGTAGTCCAGCTCTCTCTGCCTCCGCCAGCTTTTCTTCAGTCATCTTCACAACAAACTTCACAGTGGTGTCTGTGTGGTATTCCCTATAATCTGTTATGAGAGGCGGTGTCTTCTCAGTGCCATTCAACATGGGCTCAAGAACCTGTTCCTTATACGTCTAAAAGAAAGAATCCTTTTGTAAGTTTCTAAAACTTAGGCTCCTGTATATTCAACATACGTTAGTATAAAAAATGTTTCCCCATCACAGAAATCAAAAAAGAAATCCTTACTTACCTGGGTCCACGTTCTGATGGGAAGCTCTGAGATTTCAATGGTTGTAGAATTAAGAATAGCCACTTCACCACTAATCACATATTGATTTGGAGCCAGCTCCTCAACAGTACCCTTGAAGTTCTTGTAACTTGGAAGCTAAATTGGTATTTAAAAAAAGAATGTTTTCGAAATGTGATACTAAAATCCCAACAGCATTAAACAGTAAATCTAACATTAAGCAATAAATAAATTTTTATGCTCTTTAACTACACCATCTGCTGAATTGAAACCAGAGGAAAACTAAGGTTCTTAGTCCACAGAATAGTTACCATTGGCAAAGGTTCTTCTCCATCCATCAAACGTCTGATGTTATTCACAACTTCACGAACATCAAAGTTGGGGATTTTGCAGGACCACCCAGTACCAATTCCTTCAGCGCCATTTATCAACACCATGGGTATAATAGGAATATACCATTCAGGCTCAACACGCTGGTTGTCATCATATAAAAACTTTAATGTATGGTCATCTTTTGCTGGAAATAACAACCGAGCCAAAGGGCTAAAGAGAAAACAAAGAATGTTGTTTTAGAAAAATATTGGCTTTGACACAACTTTCATGGAAAGAACATGTGTTATTTCAGATATATACATAAAAATTACCTTGGCTTTACCTGTTAATATTTATTTACCAATATTATTTACTGAGTATTTTCTACATATATGTTAAGCACTGCAGATATTAAGTCTCAGTCTTTAAGGAGCTCAGTACAGGTAGATACTCTAGTAGTACAGCCAATGAATGTACATTTGGTCAGGTGGTATGGTAAATATTAAATAGATAAAGTAGCTAAAATTGGTTGAGGGGCTGCTAAGGAATGGTAAGCCCTTTCTGATAGGATAATATTTGAATACAGAAGAAACTGAGAGAAAGTGTACAGCAAACAGAGGTACCAGTAAGTCAGAGGCACTGAGGGAGTGTGCTTGGCCTCTTTGATTATAGGCAAAGAGGCCAGGTGTGTTTGAAGAAGAGATAGTAATGAGATGGAATCAAGACATGGGGAGGGGGAGCACAGATCATATAGGGTCTAGCTTGCTAAAATAAAGCTCTAATTTTTCTCTGAATGAAGAAGTTATTCCAGTGGCTAAGAATCCACCTGGTCGGGGAACTAAGATCCCATATGCTGTGAGGCAGCTAATGAGCCCGTACACTCTAGAGTCCATGCACAACTAAAGAGAAGCTCATGTGCTGCAAAGAAGATTCTGCATGTGACAACTAAGACCTGATACAGCCAAATAAATAAATATTTTTTAAAAAGTTGGAAGGTTTTGAACTCGAGTAACCTATTTAAAAAAATCAATCGACTGCCAACAGAAAGAAGGGTGGTAGACTATACTAGTCTATATAATGAATGGGGTGACTAAGTATTTTTCCAGTTCAGAGTCCCCAGGACTTGCTGATGAACTGGATGCAAGTGTAAAGAAAACAAGTCAAAGGTAACTCCAAATTTTTAGCCTGAGAATTAGGAGGATGGTATTTCATTTACTGAGACAGGGACTAAGAGTGTAGTTTTGAACTTATGTTTGAGATATTTATTAGACATCCAAGTAGTAAAAGCTGAGAGGGACATGAAATTTAGAGGCCAGGGCTGGAGCTGAGACTGGATGCATGAGATATCATCCCTGGATGGGAAGGCAGTATATTTAGTAGAAAGAGATCAGATGAAGAAGCCCCAGGGCAGGCCATAATTTGGAGGTTGGGAAGATGAGAAGGACCCAGTGAAGAAGACTAATAAGGAGGAGAACCAACAGCCTAGTGTCCTGGAGGACAAATAGAGAAAAAAAGAGGTTCAGGGATGGAATTATTAATTATGCCTTATGCTATTGAAAGAATGAATAAGATGACAGTTGAAAATTGACCAATCATAATGTACTTTCCACAGACTTGTAAAGGAAGTAGTATTTCCGCTTTGGTATTTAAGAAGAATTAAGTTCTTATCTTGACTCTGGCTTAAACTCTATTATCGGAGTTTCTTAATCTTGGCACTACTGGGTCAGATAGTTCTGTGCTGTGCAAGTGCTGTCCTGTGCATTATAGAGCGTTTAGCAACACCCCTGGCCTCACTAGATGCCAGCAGCATGGCTCCCCTAGTCATGACAATCAAAAATGTCTCCAGACATTGCCATATGTCCCCTCAAGGGTGAAATCTACCCTGGTTGATAACCACAGCTCTAGATGGAAGAAAAGAGAAGAAAATAAAAAGAAACAAGAGTAAAACATTTATAGTTTGGCAAGCAAACATTTTAAGGGATATAAAGGCTAAGCTATCAAACTGAAATAGAATTTTGATTTTCTACTCATTGCAAAGAGTAGACTAATTAAACTTTAATGAGCTAGTTTAAAACAATTAAGAATGCAAACATTTGCATCAAAAATCCATTTTCTGATTAACTGAATTTTTCTGTTTTTGGTCAACTAACTCACAAGACTTCAAAATTGGAAATGGCAATTTACTAAAAATCGGAAGCATACCCACCTGAGCATTGTGAAGATGTATCGAGGACTAGCAGAGTCCTTGCCACCATGCAACCTGGTACCAAACTGACCAATGGGCTGCAAAAGGTTCAGATTATTGCTGCCCACAAAGTTCTGAGCCAAATTGATAATGGTCATCATTAGTGACATCTGGGGGAAAAAAGATTCATTAGTCTCATCCATAGCCTCAATAATAACATGTCTATTGTTATGACTAAATTTCACTATAATCCTGTAAGGTTTTATGAAGTGTAGATGTTTACTGGCTTTTCCAAGATAAATACATGGCAGACGTAGTACGTAAACCTAAGACTTCTGGCTCCTAGTTCAGGGTGCTTGCCTTCCAGCAATTTCTATCAAGTCTTAACCCTGAAGGCACAGCTCCTCTATTCACCCTCTGCAGAATGAAGTATTTCCTCCTTTGTGTTAAACACTTTACTCCTTTCTACTCTTGCATGTTTCACTCTATAGTTACGTGAGTGTATGTGCACATGTGTGGTAGCCCTCTGGCTTAACTGTGATTATATGTTAAAGGTAGAGAATATATATATGATTTAATTTTGTATACTCTGTACATGGTAAGCATTAAACAAATATTTACTAGGTGAACATCTACAAAGTACCTACTATATTTTGATTTGAAGCAACAAGCAAGGCAATCATCTCTTTAAAAATCTAGAAACTTACAGGAAATCTTATTCTTTAAAAATGTTTTATATAATAAATGCAAAAAACCAATTTCAAAATAAAAAACTCATAGATGTATGTTTGTATAAAGGCAATCAATTCAGACATATATGAAAAATTAGAAAACTGCCCTTTCCCATTCCCAGGGATAACCAAAGATAACAGTTTGGAGTATATTATTATTCTGGTCTTCTTTTCTTTTCCTTCACTTGATAATAGATCATGGATGTTCTTCAGTGTTAGTACCTAGAGATATGTTGTTGTTGCTAAGTCATGTCTGACTCTTTTGTGACTCCATGGACTCTATCCTGCCAGGCTCCTCCTCTGTCCACGGGATTTCCCAGGCAAGAATACTGGAGTGGGTTGAAGAATACCGTTTCCTTCTCCAGGGGATATTCCTGACCCAAGGATCGAATGTGTGTCTCCAGCATTAGCAGGCAGATTCTTTACCTCTAAGCCACCAGGGAAGCCCCACCTATCACTTATATCACAGATTCCATGTACAGATGTCATAATTTATAATAATTTTCCATTTGATGGACACTTTCCATGTCTAAATTTTGGCATAACAAAGTTATAGCAAACATTACTAAATATTAATATCTTTGAATGTAGATCCTTGCATATCTTTTGATTATAGTAGCCTTGTTTTAGACATTCCCTTCTCCAGGGGATCTTCCCAAACCAGGGATCGAATGTGGGTTTCCTGCATTGCAGACATATTCCTTAGCCTCTGAGCCATCAGGGAAGCCCATTATAGGAACATTATTTTTATAATCAGATTGTTAGGTTACAAAATAAACAATTTTATAGTTTGATATATTTCACCAAATTGTTCTCTACTATGGATGTACCAGCTTATACTTTCACCAACTGTTTGGAGAATGACTTTGCAGGTATTTCTGCTATAATGCTTTCCAGAAACATTATAGATTATGTGTTTACCTCACCATGATGATAAGAGGACATCTCAGCTACTGACCCAGCTAACTGGGCAACCTTCACCTCTCGCTTGTCATTCCGTTTGAAACATGTAAACAAAACCTTTCTCTGACCTGGTTTCAAACCTTCAAAATGAAAGAAGTGCAAATATTAATATCATTAATTTAATCATTTCTAGGCATCGATATCCATCTTATGGTAAAAATAGAACTCACCATCCACCATAGATGGGATAGATCTTTCATTATCAGAATTTGAGAACAGGATAAGTTCCTTGTTTATGAAGTCATTGTATGTCAGATATGTGGTAGCTTGCCCATACAAATAATCCTGAGGAACCAAAGAGATTATTACATGATCTAGTTTAAGATAAAAAAAATGACTAGTCTTAACAATGCTTAGTGCAAAAATAAAACAAAGCATTATCATTTCTATGCTAATTCTTAAAGTCTTTCAAAAAGAAAGAATTATAAAGTATTTTATGTTTTAAAGACAAAGCAAATTTATTTGCTGCACAATTAGGAAAAAAGTTTATTGACTTTGTAGTTTCTTTCAGGTCCAATACATCTATGCAGCAATCATTAAATAAGGATATTTACAAGTAGTTATCTATTAACTTTTTTACTGAAACTTTTATTTAGTAGCCTTAATTTGCTATACTATCAATTCTAAAAGGTCAGTAAATAGTACATTTTGTGGGATATATTTAAAATTTTCTTACATCAGGAAGGCCAAGTAACTTTCGTTGTCTTCTATCTTCCATGAAATGAGTTAACCATTCCTTTCGATCATCTGTCTGCTTTTTGCTAAAGGCCTACAAATTAGAAGATAAAAAAGATGTTACTGGCACTAACAGATACCAAAATATTTTTTCTAGAAAAAACTAACAAACCATAATAACTCAGTTTCTAAAACATCTGATTCCTTTCTTTGGAATATGTGTACTGAAAATCATCTATTTTATAAAACATTTTATTATATGAAAAATTAAATGTTTCAGTTGACTAGTTAAAACACTGATTTCTAAAACCAATGTGTGTATGTGCTCAGTTGTGTCTGACTCTGCAACCCAATGGACTGTATGTAGCCCACCAGGCTCCCTTGTCCATGGGATTTTTCTAGTCAACTATTACTGGAGTGGGCTGCCATTTCTTTCTCTAGGGGATCTTCCCAACCCAGGGATGGAACCCATGTCTCTTGCATCTCCTGCACTGGCAGGCAATTTTTTTTTTTACTACTGCTCCACCTGGGAAGCCCCTCTAAAACCAGAATGTATTTGTGAAATACACTCAAAACTCACCAGGCTGATTGCAGCATCATCTTCAGGACCGGAATATTTGAATTGGATACGATGTCTTTTCATATCTGCAAAGTATTCTTTAGCTTCCTTTGATGTGCTGGTACCCAAACCTACAAAAGCAAGAACACCCACCAAGTTACTCCATATAAACCTGTACAATGGTATATAACAAAATGAGAAGTTCTGTGTGAGTTTCAGTACAAACCTTTGTAATACTTGACTTTCCATTTTTTATGATTTGGTGTAGAACTCTTCCATTCTTCAAACTCAGGAAGGCTATAGAATGCCATTTCTTGTTTGTTTTTAGACACCTGAGGTAAAAAAACACATTGCTATGGCTTTCCACACTGCTGGGTTCCCTGCATACCATCACACATCACTGAGGCTATATGTGTATCCAGCGTTGAGGAGTAGAGCCTTCAAATATCCATTATGGTATCTTAGAAATCAGTATACCTTTACAATGGGAGTGATAAATTCCTCCAGAAAACGATGTCGCAGAAGAGAGGGCCAGTTGTGATGGATAAAATTAATCAGCAAGCCTTTGATATGGGAACCGTCTTGGTCCTAGAAATATTTGGAAAGCCAAAACACAAAAGATTTGCTTAGAAACTAAAAAAAATTGTGACTGACATACCGGAAATTTCTCAAAAGTTTTTCTGTGGGGATTAAAGAAAAAAAAAAAAGCTATTCAAATTTAGACTCACTTAACCTGTATTATATAATATGCATAAAATAGAAACATATCTTATTAGATGTGGACTAAAGATAAATAATATCCTTTCATGGCAGGAAAGCAATGCAACAATAAGACATGTTTAATTCTGACCTGATCTGTCATAATCATTATCTTTCCATAACGTAGAGTCTTCAGTGAATCTTCATCTTCATAGTTTTTCTTGTACTGAAGACCCACAATCTTAATTATATTGTTAATTTCAGCATTTTCCATTATCTGAAATGGACATATAGACAAAAAGGTAAGATTTTATTTACAAACTTTAAAGGAACAAAGAATTATAACAGTATATGCTGCTTGGGTTTTTTTGAATTCCAGTATTTTTTAGTTATTAGCAGCAGCAGCAGCCTATACTTTAGTAAGTCAGAAAGATCTGTTAAGATATGCTACATTATACACAATTTTCTAAAATAACGACAAACTAAGATATATTTTAAAATCTTATATATATCTTATATCCTCCCAATAAGGGGGTGAAATATAAGCTTAGATTCTGAAGATAGTTTTTATATACTCTACCTGTTTATGAGAAGCTTCTCGAACATTGAGTATTTTTCCTCTAAGAGGAAAAACCCCATACTTGTCTCTCCCAACCACACCAAGGCCTGAAACAGCTAAAGTTTTAGCTGAGTCTCCCTCTGTCAGGATAAGTGTACACTCAGTAGAGTTTCGTCCTCCTAAAATAAATGAATATTAGCATATTTAGTTCAACCTCAAATATACTAACTCAGACATGTGATAAAACACAAATAACTTATAATTCATAACAAGCTGGCTTGAGAGTCAAATAGAGTTAAGTAATTGGACTTATAGTTTAACTAAAGTTTGTAAGTTAATAAAGTCTTAGTTTCCTAGACTAATCTTTCATGATGATTATACAGTTGCCAAACATTTGCTTGATCATATTACATTTAACATATTTTGTGGGTAATGAGGTTTAGGACATGACTCTAAAATATGGCACCTTGACACATTATCTTATTAAGCTCAGGGAGTTTTGAGAAAAGAAAACTTGAGTAGAAGCAAGAATATCTCTCTGATCTCTCCCCTAAACTTCTCTCCTGAAGCAGGTCATAAGATCCTCATGCAGGAGGTGCTCGCCTTAAACCCAGAAGAAAAGAACATTTTAATCTAAGATTAAAGGTCACCAAGAAGAATCTGAATGAAAAGGCCATGCTAAGTGTCCCCAGGTTTACTATAATCAGCTAATAATCACTGTCCTATCATATCTTTCCAGAACTTTGCATTCTTCATCAAAGCTAGCATAAAATCACTTAGGTTTAACCATTTTTTTGGGTTTTCACTTCCTTACAAATTTTCTGGTCACATGAAACTATATTAAATAAATACACTTGCTTTTTTCCTGTTAATGTCTGTCATTTTATTTTTCAGAGATAGCCAGGGACTTAAGAAGGTTGAGAAGACTTTTTCCTCCTCTACATTAGGTAATAGATTACTGTATAAACATTCTTGTTTTATACACCAAAATAATCATTTCAAAACTATTTTTAACAGTTAAAAACAGAAATGACCCAAGTGTTCAATAACAGGGAACTGGTTGATTTTTAACAAAGTACAAATATTCTGTTGAATATTAAGTGTCAAGGGAAAAATATCCACAGTATGCTGTCAATGAATCAAATCAAATAAGTATAAGATTTAAACTTTGGAAACATTAAATGTGTACCTGCATCATTGGCATCATCAAGTTTGGGAATTCCTTTGATTCTGTTATGTTTTACAGCAGAACACTTCTTGTTTAACTGGATTTGGGCCTTAAATCTCACCCAGTTTAGTATACTTTCTACAATACCACACCCAATTGCCTGAAAATGAGAAGATTCATGTTAGGGAAAAAGAGTTCTGTCAGAAATACGGAATACAAATGAACTCCCACAAAAATGGGCAGAATGTGGCACATTTTCCTGTCTCAGGTTATCACTACTGAGGCAGCTGGTTCCTTTGGGTTTTCATTCAATATTTACTGACTACATACTTATACGGTGCCAGGCACTGAGCTCCATGTGGAGATCTAGAGGTTAAAACAAGTTAGCCGTAGTCCTTGTCCTAAAGGAGTTTGGTACAACAAGGAAGACAGAAATAAAATGAGCGATTACAGTGTGAAGAGATAAGTGGAAAGCATATCATGTATAATAATATATGGCCAGTGTCTTATGGGAACAAATTTTTAGGGAAATGAATAGAAAGTAAAGGTTTTCCTAAAGAAATAACATTTAAGACCTAAAGTAGTCAGCCAAGTGAAAAGCGTTTCAGGCAGGGTAATCCCTCTGTCTGAAATGTGAAAAAGCTCTAAAGAGGGAAAGAGTACTCTGTTTTTGAGTAATTTAAAGCCAGTAGGAGTGAGACTTAGGTAATGTGGGAAAAGTGGTACTGAGATAAGGTTGGAAATGGCAGGGTCTTGTAGGCTGAATTAAGGAATTTAGGTTTATGCAACCTAATAGTTGGTTGGAGGCTTTGACTAAAACAGGACATAGTTTTGTTTTTTGGGGGTGGAGAAGTTCCATGAATGGCGATTAGTGAGTATGGAGAGAACTGATTCAGTTCTGGATGTGTCCGCTGAGAGCAACTTAAGGCATTCAATGCTTGGTAAGTAGTTAGATGAGATAAATTCAGAAGTGATCTGAACTGGTGACATGTAATGGCCAAATAAATAGAGATGGCATATAGATGATAATTAAGGGCTTGGTAAGAGTTGGTAAGCGGTAAGGGTTGTTTTTTTAATTTCCTTTTCAGAGAGAGAAGACGTGGGAGGAATTTTGGTTTCTGCAGAGTTGAGAAGGGCAATGGAAAATAAAGGAAGATGCTTCTATCTTTTATTTCCTTCTAAGTACTCACAGCTTTGATGAATTTTTCACTCAGCTGGCATGTTGATCCAAAGCTCTTGACTTGTAAAGTCATGTTCTCTTTTGTCTGGGAGTCGAAGGTTGGGTTTTCAATTAAGGCATTCACAAAAATCCACATGTGATTTTTTACCTGCGTAAAAATTGACAGTAAATTACTGAAAATTTACTCATGCTTTATTTATAGACTTTTGCTTCTTCCTTGACTTTCAAAAAGAACAGTGTTAAAGTATCGTACCTGATGTGCTTTTACTGCAACACCACCCTTGTTCTTTTTCTTCACAACATCAACAAGTTTGGTCACAATCTGATCAGCTACATAATCAACATGTCTGCCACCCTAATGAGGAAAAATACCAAACTGTAAATCCATTACCCTCAAAATTGTAATAATAATCAAACATTTTAAAAAAGCTAATTTAGTTCCCTTGATGCCAAGGTAGCCAAATATTCAAGTTCATTTTATATATTTAAAACAAGAATACTTATATGAAATATGTAAAGATAAATCATGATTGATAATTCAAAAATAAAATTACCTTGGAAGTAGCAATGCTGTTGACAAAGCTAATTTGCTGAAAGCCTTTTTCACTCATTGTTAAACATACTTCCCACCTGTGGTTTACTTGTTCATGGATAATTTTCAATGGATTGCCAGTTTCATCTACCTTATCCTTCAGATACAGATCTACATAGCTACGGAATCCTTTCACCTAAAAAATAATAGTATTAATTTTTTTTAAGTAAATGAAAAAGTAGGTTGTAAAGATTTTTCAAAACTAATGAAACGGTGTTCACTGATATGTATAAGAGGATGGTCATTAAAGGACACAAAAGGATTTAGTTAGAAGATTCTTTGAGAAAGACTTCAGTGAACTTAAAATAAGTTAACTGATTTTTTTAAAATGTGGCATTATGTTTTCTTTACAGGAACATATCTGAGAAGCGCTAAGAAAAACAAATGGGAGAAAAAAAAAATCAACTTTGCTTTTGACGATGGTCACAAAGTACCTCATTGCCTACATTCAGTAAAATACTTACTGGAAGCCTATTTCCATTGAGATAGACCTTGACATCTTTAGTGGATCCAGCAATATCATATGCTCTTCTAACCATCAGTGCAACAATATCTTTGTCTAGGCTTTGCATTTTAAACTTAGACAAATCAGGGTGGAAGGTAATACATGTATAATCTTCTCCA
Organism: Bubalus bubalis; assembly: GCF_019923935.1. NCBI lineage: Eukaryota > Metazoa > Chordata > Mammalia > Artiodactyla > Bovidae > Bubalus > Bubalus bubalis. The sequence goes on along the minus strand of NC_059159.1, from coordinate 22,424,857 downwards.
CTAAAGGGCTTGAGTTCCATCTCACCAGCTTTCCCCATGTTATCCATCCATGTCTATGGAAATAAAGAGTAGAGGAGAGAAAAAAACTCAAGTTATCTCACAAACTAGAATTAAATAACACAAATTTACAAGTCCTAAAAAAAGAAAAACACACACTCAACCAAACCAACCCCCACCCCTCAACTCCCCTAATATACGTTTATGAGTAACTTTCTATGAGCTTCCCTAGTGGCTCAGAGGGTAAAGCGTCTACCTGCAACGCAGGAGGCCCGGGTTTGATCCCTGGGTGGGGAAGATCCCCTCAAGAAGGAAATGGCAACCCACTCCAGTACTCTTGCCTGGAAAATCCCATGGACAGAGAAGCCTGGTAGACTACAGTCTGTGGTGTCACAAAGAGTCGGACACGGCGGAGTGACTTCACTTTCCCTTTCCCATGATTTAATAGATTATAAATTGCTATAGCATAATTTATAATCAAGGCACGAGATGCTCATTTACTTACCTGTTTGAACATTTTCTTGTATTCTTTGCTTGCTGTTTCCACAGTAAATTTGGTACTGAATATGTTACACAGTTTGGCTCCATAGCCATTTCGACCACCTGGGCAAATAAATGTAAAATGTGATTTAATTGTTCTTATCTCATTTACAGCTTTATTTCTTAATCACTGGCAATGCTATTTAATTATAGAGATTTACTCCCATATTTTTAACCTTTAGGCCACAATCTTTGAAAAGATGTATTTTTTCAGCAACAAATGTGTTTTTTATTTTCCTCAATATTCTACCTGTTACTTTCTTTTCTTCATCATCATAGTTGCTAGAAGTTAGGAGCTGTCCAAAGATGAGAGCTGGGACATACATCTTCTCAACTTTGTGTTCGACAACAGGAATACCTTTTCCATTATTCCATATACTAATTAAATTGTTTTCCCTAAGAAAAGAAGATTGAATTCTTTTTTTGTAAAACAGATGTTAAGCTGGTGCTTAATTCTTTTCATATTTAAATACCATTGTCTCTAAAACACACATGTCTCAATTTCTTTATGACTCTTTATATATATACCTTCTGAAATTCAGCACACTTAGTTCCAAACACTCATGAAATAGGAGCCAAAAGGGAAAAAAAAAAAAATCAATCCTTTTCCAACACCTGGGCAGACACTGATAATACTGAAAAAATATGAAGCTTTAAAATGTTAGGATAAACAAAGGGAAATGACTTATGCCCAATGGAAAGAAAAGGACAAAATTTGGAAACAATATTATTATACCGCTTTTAAGAGGATCATCTGCACTGTCCCAGCTCCCTTAGCTTTCCCACCTGACAAAGCACACTGGCAAAACAAATATGAAAGAGCATTATCAACTGTAAACGTCCCTGCTCACCAATAAAATGTTCAAAATTTATTCGGACTTATATTTTAGTTCTAACGACACACACTATGGTTCTTATTACACGTAGCTTGCTGCTGCTACTGCTAAGTCGCTTCAGTCGTGTCCAACTCTGTGCGACCCCATAGACGGCAGCCCACCAGGCTCCGCCATCCCTGGGATTCTCCAGGCAAGAACACTGGAGTGGGTTGCCATTTCCTTCTCCAATGCATGGAAGAGAAAAGTGAAGGTGAAGTCGCTCAGCCGTGTCCGACTCCTAGAGACGCCATGGACTGCAGCCTACCAGGCTCCTCCATCCATGGATTTTCCAGGCAAGAGTACTGGAGTGGGGTGCCATTGCCTTCTACGACACGTAGCTTAAAACTAGCTTAATATTTTTTAAAAGACTATGGTATCAAGTCCTTAGGAGCACTCAAGCACATCATTAACACATTTCCCAAAAAGAATCTAAAGTATAGTTTATGTTATAACTGAATAGGATAATAACAAAGGGAAGCAACACCCTGACTACCCACAAAAGGACATTTATAAGCAGAAATGTTAGATCAAATTATTCTTTATCACCATCTGCTGGTTTACTGTTTGAATAGCATCATGAGAACAAGTTATAGCTATAGACTCTGGAATACTTAGAGAACTTATTGGAGATGTTTATTGAAATATTTAGAGATAAAGTGTTATAATGTCTATAATTTATTTTGAAATGACTAAAAAATATAGATGGTACACAATATGGCAAAGTGTTGACAACTGTTGGATCTAGATGGTAGCTATCTAGATTGTTCATTTTAGCACTCTACCTTTCTGCACTTCTGCAAAATTCCATTAAAAAAAAGCTCAACTTTACTATAAATCAAGTAAATGCAATTAACAGCAACAGGGTGCTACAAAAAACAAAAGACTAAGCAGGAGACTTACGGGTCAATTGTGATTCTAATACAAGACATTTTTGGGTCCCTTTGTTTGTTGTCTGCAGCATTGACTGAAAGAAAATACACATTTGTAAAAACTTAAAGTATTTTAGAAAACACTCTTTACCTCTAAGATATAAAAAGAAAAAAAAATCTCAAGCAGTGCAGAAGTAACATTGATGAGGTATTCATTCAGCAATTTTTATTCATAGGACTGTTTCTAAGAACTCAACTTCCTAGATTCCAGCAGACTAACCTTTGCCAACTGTTTTTTGCTAGGAATAATACTTCTCACATCTGACCAGTAGATCTTTGTATTAAGAATATACTTACCTAGAATCTCATCAAAGATTTTGTACAAACCAGGAACATAAGTGACTTCCCTATAGTTAATGCCAGTATCTTCATCATAAACCCACATTTGCTGGAAATAAGAAAAAGAAATACGGTTACTCTACTTTGTTTTATTATCATGGTTACTGTAAAGTCTTCTGAATTAGTATGACAATGTAGATGATAGCTTAGGCCAGTTCCAGAAGACAAAGTACATGAAATATAGAAAATTAACCTGGAAAAGTATTCATCTTAACTACATTTAATTAGCCTGATTTTACCTGGGTCACTGATTCCACAGAGCCAATGTAGGTGTCTGGGCGAAGCAGGATATGTTCCAGTTGTGTTTTCTTTTGATAGATTCTTTCAATAGACAATCTTTTCTTAGCATCTTCATTTTTCTTTGTTTTGCTGACTTGCATATTTTCATTTACAGGCTAGCAATTTTTTAAAAAATTGAAGAAAAGGGATTTTGAATCATAGGTTTATCAGAAACCAGAAACAAAATACCTATCGTAGTGGTCTGCTTACACACACCGAAACAAATCACACAGCCTTTTGGTAGGTATCAATGGAGCTGACATAGTTTTGTACAAACATGGCAATATAAGTTAACTGCAGCAGGTTCCCCCAAGCGTCAGTTTAAACAGACATATTATTTTGCCATGTGTATCTGACATGGAAATACTTACATGCGTTAGATGCCATCAACAGCACACACCCCCTTCTTTCAGATACTCCACACGTATCTACTGAGTGCCTACCAGGTCTCAGGCACTTAACAGATTCTACAGTAGCAGTATGGAAGAATAGGGATTCCATCCTTTGGACATGTTAACGTTTTAAACACAGGAGGGACGTATTTTGAGCATCTCGGACCTGCCGGCTCCATAGTGGGAACCCTGTTCCTTGCTCTGCACTGTCCAAGGTCAGGGTCGTCCAATCCCATTTTCAGCCCCAGGTAGGAGTGGAAAGCATCTCTCAGTGCCGCGTAAAGCTACATGCGGACCACGATGCCATCGACCTACACCGGGATCAAATGAATCTCTAGAAACTGAAACACAACGCCGCACCCTAGAAGCCAGTACAGCCGACAATACTTCACTACTTGCACCAGAAAAAGGTTTCAGTCTCTTCGCGATCACGCCGAGCCCAGGGGACTCGAGTAGACGCGGAAAACCCACGCCCAGCCCTAGGCGGCCGGACCACGACCCAGACGCCTCTCTCTCACGGGCAGCCGGAGAGATGCCGGGACGCGCTGAGGCTCCGCGACGCGCCCCTCCCGCGAGCTGTACCTGTAGTGGCGACACCTCCATGGTGACGGTCGTGAAGAGGCTCGAGAACCCTGCAAGTGACTAAACCGGTGGGACCCTCGAGACAATCACGGAGCAAGCCTCTTCTCCACAGACGCACGTCGGTTAGGAGAGAGCTTCCACTCCGGTTTGAACCTTCCGCTAGCCCGCCCAAACCAGATAGGCCAATCGTTGACGCGCTCTCATCAGTTCCGTCCAGAGAAACCAATCAGAGCTGGTTTTTTATATTCACCAATAAACAGCTGAGCTGGCCCTTTCGAATGAACCAATTAGACGAGGGAGGCGGGACTAGACGGTTTTAAAAGACACCACTCGGATTCGTAGCTGAGGGACGGACAGGGAATCTAGCCAATGAGGAGGGCTAGTTTGTTCTCTCTGTGTAACTCTGGAAAAATGCGCTGCGGAAGTGGGATCCAGGTTGGGGTGAAAAAAAAAAGGAGAGGTTATGTATGCCCCGGAGCTGCTATCTTCTTTCAGATTCCAAAAATCTGAAGAGTGTCCTCCATCCTGATTTTTTTTTTTTTTTAATTTGAAAGAAACGGGAGTCCTAGCTCCGTTTCCTGGGAAAACTGAGCGCCAGCTTTCTGGACAAGCAGCCGGGGCATTCGGTTCAGTTCAGCAAACTGGGCGTCTGCTTCAAAGCCGGCCCTCCCACCCCTAGAATTTATCTTTGAAGAAACAAAAGCCATACTTGGCCGTACGTGAACGTAGCTTGGGTTTTCGTATAATGGCAGGGCATAGAGAGGCCACATAAAAGAGAGAGACCAGCGTTCAAAACCCCCGAAAGAGCGGCTTGAGGCAGCGACTTGTCAATCAGAGGGGATAATTTATAGTCACCGCCTCAGGAGTTGAGGATGGTTTAGGTGCCATTCTAAGACAGTAGCTTTTTCCTCAGACGACCAGCAGAATGTCCTCGTAGTTGTTACTTTTATTCTTCTCTGTGTTGTTCCCTGAACCCTGTAGTCCATATTTGACTGCTGCTGCTGCTAAGTCGCTTCAGTCGTGTCCGACTCTGTGCGACCCCAGAGACGGGAGCCCACCAGGCTCCCCTGTCCCTGGGATTCTCCAGGCAAGAACACTGGAGTGGGTTGCCATTTTCTTCTCCAATGCATTAAAGTGAAAGTGAAGTCGCTCAGTAGTGTCCGACTCCTAGCGACCCCAGGGACTGCAGCCTACCAGGCTCCTCCGTCCATGGGATTTTTCAGGCAAGAGTACTGGAGTGGGGTGCCATTGCCTTCTCCCCATATTTGACTAGGAAATGCCAAAGACCGAAATGTTTACTACTCTGAAGTTTAAATGTTCAAATGTGTGGTGTTTTTTTTTTCTGTCCTCAACCCACAATGTTAAAATGACAAAAAAGAAAAGTCATTGGCCTCACAAGATGCTAGAAAAAATAACTGCACAATTTGAGTGACTGCGAATTCCATCAGAAATATTAATACCTCCTTCCAATCATTATTCCCTGAGTTTCAACCCTGACTAGGCATTTTGCCAGTTGTGTGGTCTTGATGAAGGCAGCTTCTCAGTTGCTTTATTTTCCTCTGCTTAAAAAAGGGAATAAAAATAACAGCATTACCTCAGGGTAGTGTGAGGATTACAGGATGTAAAGATAAGGTGTTTAGAACAGTAGACTCACAGTATCAGAATCAGGAAGCAGGGGTTTTCTTTACGTTTGTGGGCTTAATCCTTTTTTTCCTTCTAAAACCAAGTCAACCACTGCAGGGTATCCAATGCCCACTCTGCTGGCAAAGCCCCAGGGAAGGCCAGTGAGGACAGAGTATGTTGTGACAGGAAGTCAAGGATGGAAGTGACCCATGTGCTTTGTGCCAAGTCACTTCAGTAGTGTCTGACTCTTTGTAACCCTATAGACTGTAGCCTGCCAGGCTAGGGTAATTGGAAAAGCCAAAGGAATAGGGTTTTGGCATTGCTCTGGTCCCTATCCTCTTGGTTTCCTGGTCTCCAGTGTTTTCAGCTCCACTCTGCTCAACCAGGTGCATTGATACAGAAAGGCAACCTTAATGCACCAGACCACCAGGGTCTCAGAGCAGTTGTAGGGAAGCCTGTTCAGTAGCTTCTGTCCATCTAGAAGGCTGACCAGGCCCTGGGCTTAAGGGCAAGCCTGTCATTCCCTATAGCTTCCCCAAGACAGAGGATTACCTTGAAAGTCAGAGACCAGCCATGCTGCCTTCTATCTCTTGGAACACAAAGGCCCCATGTATTAAAGGAGGGTGGGCATCCTTCCTTAAAATGGCAATGCAGCCTCTGCTTCATGGCCTCCACTTTGCCCAATCTGCAATTCCCTGCAAGACCCATCTGAGGATGAGGCAATAGGAATTTAATAAGCTGCTCCAGTTCTATTTTCTGGTATCCAGTTTTAAATCCCCCTTGCATTTTAGCCTGATCCTGACTGTGTGGGTCTTTGTTCCAATGGCCCTGAAGCAGAGCTGGGGAGTCAAAAGGACTGTGAAGTCACACATGCCTGAATCAGATATCTCCCTGAGCCTCAGTTTCCCATGCCATTATCTTTTATCAAAGGTGCGTGCGTATGTGCTAAGTTGCTTCAGTTGCATCCAACTCTTTGTGACCCTATGGCCTGTGGCCCACCAGGCTCCTCTGTCCATGGGATTCTCCAGGCAAGAATATTGGAGTAGGTTGCCATGCCTTCCTCCAGGGGATCTTCCTGACCCAGGGATCAAACCCACATCTCTTATGTCTCCTGCATTGGCAGGAGGGTTCTTTACCATTAGTGTCACCTGGAAAGCCCTTTATCTAAGGTGAAGTGAAGTGAAGTCGCTCAGTAGTGTCCAACTCTTTGCGACCCCATGGACAGTAGCCCACCAGGCTCCGCCATCCATGGGATTTTCCAGGCAAGAATACTGGAGTGGGCTGCCATTTCCTTCTCCAGGGGATCTTCCCGACCCAGGGATCGAACCCGGGTCTTCTGCATTGCAGACAGACGCTTTTACCATCTGAGCCACCAGGGAAGCCCACTAACTAAGGTACACAGGGCTAAATGAGATATGGAAGCACCTAAGACAGCCTTCTAGTCCTCTAGTACAGGGTGATCTTGGGGTGGGGTGGGGTGGGGTGGTAGGGAGTGGGTTTCTCTTCTGGACAAAAACTGTTTCTCTTTTAGCCCCTCCTCCTTTCCAGAGACTATCACAGAGGATCCTGCAGGACTTGAGTGGGGAGAAGGGGAGGAAGGAAGTCTGGATGAATGTCCTGGCAGGTATTGTCCACAAACAGGGAGTTCTGGGAGCCTGACAGCCTTTAGTCCTGGGAGGCAGGAAGGGATTGGGAGTCAGTTCCAAGGAGAGAGGGGGCTGCTATCATTCTCATGGTCCTCCCCCACTCCCACCTTCCCCCAACTCTGCAGGGGCCCAAACTACATACTCTGACCTTGTTCCCATCTCTACCCTGACCTATAGGGGTGAAGTTGAGTACCTGAGTCAGACTGCTGATTTGTTGGGTATATGACCTTGGGCGAGTCACTCAGGCTCACTGTACTTCCATTTCTTCATCTAAAGTGGGGATGATGTGGGATGTCCCTGGTGGTCCAGTGGTTAAGACTTTGCCTTCCAATGCAGGGGGTGTGGGTTTGATCCCTGTTCGGGAAGATAAGACCTCACATGCCTTGAAGCCAAAAAAACCCAAAACATAAAACAGAAGCAGTATTGTAACAAATTTTTATGTGGATTTTAAAAGAATGGTCCACGAAAAAAAAAAAAAAAAATTAAGGATAATGAGAGTACCTTCACAGAGGGTGAGACAATACATGCAAAGCACTTAGTGCTGCTGCTGCTGCTGCTAAGTTGCTTCAGTCGTGTCCGACTCTGTGCGACCCCGTGGACTGCAGCCCACCAGGCTCCTCTGTCCACAATCCTTGCCAAATAGTAAGTGCTCAAAACACATTAGCAGATATTACCTCTACTCCTTGTGAAGATCCCCCTCCCTTGTCCTGGCCAGTTTTCCCAAGTCCGCTCTTCTGTTGACTTAAAAAAAAAGCACAACATGAGAATTGCGAGTTAAGTTTTATTTGGGGCAAAATAAGGACTGGTGCCTGGGAGACAACACCTCAGATAGCTCTGAGAAACTGTTCCAAAGAGGCAGAGGGGGAGGGAAATAAATGCATTCAACCACATATTTTACCAACAGTTTTCTGCTAGTCTCATGAAGCTTTCTGCTAGTCACGAGGAACAGACATCACCATGAAGGATTTTAGTGCTTTTCTAAGTATAAAGGGATACAAGAATTGGGCTCATAGATTGACTCCTGAAACTGTCTGAAGACCTGTTCTGCAAGCTTCCCCCCAACTCCCCACCTGCCAGTACAGAGTGCCTCATTTCTGCTGTCCGCCCTGGGTTCCTTTCAGGGAGTGCCGAAGGTCAGCAGTTGCAGCAGCACTTGATTTAATCCTGTAGACGTAGATGGCAAGCACCCATGGCAAGTGCCAATTTGTAGTTAATGCTTGCAAAACCAATTCAAAATTTCCCTTTCCAGGCAGTCTCCAGGGACTCTTCTCAGGCCAGCTTATAAAACTGAGGCTCTTTCAAGACCTTTGGAGTATATTTTCATACATGGATGAGATCCTTTCATAAGCATTTCTGCTAGATGTGCATTTCCTGTCTCTCTGCTCAGAAGCAGGAGGAGGGGCTCCACCCTCCAGCTGGACACCCCCCTTGAAAGGACAGTATTTCTTTCATATAGAATGAAGTTGATCCAGGTGTACTGACATAGAAATATCATGAAGATATATTGTTAAGTTTAAAAAAGTAAGGTAAAGAATAGTATGTAGGGCATAAGCCCATTTGGGTAAATGTTCATGCTTTGAAAACATCTAAAGGAATTGTAAATACATGGAGGCAGAGAAAACTTTTCATATTTTCCCTTCTATCCTATTTGAGAAATTGTAAGTTATGAACCATTATTTTTTAATGCAGAAAGTTAGCTTAAATTAGGAGAATTTAAAAGATGTCCCTCAATAATTGTACGTCTGGGCAATTCTCTGTTTCATTACTTTTTGCCATGTGATTTTCCAAGTGTTTTCATCCATGTTCTACACCCTTCTTACTCTCATCCCTTTTCTCCACTTCACTGAAGGTGAGGGATACCTGACTCTGCATGTTTGTGTGAGAATGTAAGTCCCACTAGGGAAGTCCCTCTGAGGTGTCTTCTGACATTAATCTGTCTGACTTCAACCTGACAGCTATCCCTCCTGAGTCCTCCACAGGGTTAGGTCTGCAGGGCCCAAATCACAGATGATCTGAGAGACCAGGCAAGTTTGAAGGGGATGGAGTGGAGTTAGGAGCAAGTTATTCATCTGAAGAGAACAGAAAACTATACCCTTTTGTTAGGAGAATTGAAGAAAATCACGGTCTTTTCCAAAGCCCTACAGCTAAATACTGCTTCCTGTTTCTCTCTCTTCCCTCTCGATCATGAAAGGAAAGAAGTGACACAGGCAGAAGGCAGGCATTTTACAAAGTACAGAGAAGGCTCTGAGTTAGAGCTGGATATTAGTCTTAAAAAAACAAAAACAAAATTAGAGGAACCAGAGGCTCCAACAGGAGAAAACCTCCATGGGTTTTTGAAATCAAGCTGTTTGGAGCCCTCTGAATGTATAAGAAGTTTTGACCTGATAGATAAACATTTAGGGCAAGTGTAAGGAAGTATTCTATTTGAGTTTGGGGAAAATCCAGGATATGATTAGCTTTAATAGGTTGTTCTAAGTCGCTTCAGTTGTATCCAACTCTTAGCGACTCTGTGGACTGTAGCCCGCCAGGCTCCTCTGTCCATGGGATTCTCCAGGCAAGAATACTAGAGTGGGTTGCCTTGCCCTCCTCCAGGGGATGTTCCTGACCCAGGGATGGAACCCACATTTCTTATTTCTCCTGCATTGGCAGGTGGGTTCTTAACCACTAGCACCACCTGGGAAGCCCTTGGATGGGTTAAAAGGAATAATTAATAAGACAGATACTGATGTAAGAAAGTACCATGTAAAGAAAAAATTTCCAATTAGAGCTGTCCAAGAATGGACAGTCTTAGGAGAGAGGGACTTCTCCCACCACTGGAATGTTTAAGAAGAGTTTAGATGACCATTTCCAGGTATTATTGCAGGAAGGATCTCTCCAGGGTGAGTTAGACTCAAAGGGCTACGAGATCACTTCTAACTTTAAGGTATTATGATGATTTTACCTAGAAGTTTACATTTCTATAAATCCTGCTATAATTTATTTATCAGGTCTAAACCTAGTCCCATGTAACACTGGCATTTTACTAGTTTAACAGTGATTTTTCAAAAAGCCTAATCAAATGGAGAAAGGTAATATAGCTCCTGTCTGGAGTAGCTTCTGCTTGGAATGTCTGTAGCAGTTAATTTTCTGTGTCAGCTTGGTGAGGCTCTGGTGTCTGGTTGTTTGGTTGAACTCTAGTCTAGATATTGCTGTGAAGGTATTTTGTAGATGTTGTTCAGTAGCTAAGTTGTGTCTGACTGTTTGCGACCCTAGGGATTGCAGCATGCCAGGCTTCTCTGTTCTTTACTATCTCCCTGAGCTTGGCCAAACTCATGTTCATTGAGTCGGTGATGCCATCCAACCAACTCATCCTCTGTCATCCTCTTCTCCTCCTGCCCTCAATCTTTCCCAGAATCAGGGTCTCTTCTAGTGAGTTGGCTCTTCGCATCAGGTGGCCAATTATTGGAGTTTCAGCTTCAGCGTCAGCCCTTCCAATGAATATTCAGGGTTGATTTCCTGTAGGATTGACTGGTTTGATCTCCTTCCTGTATATGTAATTAGCATCATTTACAATCAGTCTATTTTAAGTAAAAAGATTACCCTCTCTAATGTCAGTGGGCCTCATCTGATTGGTTGAAGGCCTGAAAAGCAGAAAACTGAGATTTCCCAGAAAGAATTCTGTCTCAGGTCTGTGACATAGAAATCCTGCCATAGTCTCCAGCCTGCTGCAGATTGCAGACTAGTCAGCCCCCATAATCGGAGCCTGTTCCTCAAAATAAATCATACATATATGTAAATTTCTGAGTGCCAGTTATGTACCAGACACCATAATAAGCACTTTACATAATTTTCCCCCTGATCTTTACAACAACCCTTTAAACTGAGAAAACTGAGGCTTGGAGGGGTTAGGTGATTTTCTCAAGACTGAATTTCTACTTATCTTTCAAGACTCAGATCCAGCGTCTCCTCCCTTGAAGTTCTTCCTAACCACTCTGGGTCCTCTCTGTTTTCTTGGCATCTGACTGCATTTCTCTCTCTTACACAGCACTGACTGTGGGGTGTTTGCCTGCAGGTCTCCCTCTTCAGGGGTTTCCCAGGTGGCGCTAGTGGTAAAGAACCTGCCAATGCAGGAGACTTGGGTTCAATCCCTGGGTCGGGAAGATCCTCCACCACAAGCCCTTCTGGAGTCAGAGGTTGCCTATGCCTTGGAACCTTCAGAACCTTGTCTGGGCCCATGATTCCCAAGGAGGCTCTCCGTGAACGGTACTGACAGTACTATCATTGTCCACTTGGGGGCAACATACTCAGCGGCAAAACCCCTGGTGCAGGAGGGCAGGACTCTGCAGGAAGGATGGCTGGGCAAAATCAAACACTAACGTGCAGGGAAATGCCTCTGCTTGCACCCGCCACTGGAAGCTCAGTTCAGTCGCTCAGTCGTGTCTGACTCTGCGACCCCACGGCAGGCCTCCCTGTCCATCACCAACTCCCGGAGTTTGCTCAGACTCATGTCCATTGAGTTGGTGATGCCATCCAACCATCTCATCCTCTGTCGCCCCTTCTCCTCCTGCCTTCAGTCTTTCCCAGCACTGGAAGCTAGGGCCCACTGTTTCAACAGTTGGCCCCATCCTCTGGGAATTTAGTGGAAAGCTCAGCACTCATTGCTGATACTAGCTGAGGAGGCCTCGAGGGCACTGGGGCTGTCCTGGAGCATCTGTGCTTTGGACTCAAGGATCCAGTGAGGGAGCTGCAGGAAAGAAAACCCAGAGGGACAGAAGGGATCAGCTGCAAGAGCCTCAGGAGAGAATTTCCTGAGTAAGGCTGCACCGTTATGAGGTAAAAGGGGGGAGGAGAAGGAATTCTCCACCAAGGCAGATGAATCCTGCTAACTGGAAAGTGGATAGAGTCGGCAGCCCTAGCAACCACATGCACAAACTCCCGTCCTCCGCCTCTCCTGCTCTCAGATATTCTGTTCCTTCCAGACCATTTCTAGGGATGGGGTGAGGTGGGGGTGCAGATAAGTGTGGTGCCTCTCATGTGCTCAGCAGAGAAGTGGGAATCAGGTTCAGTCTATCCTCTGGAAGCAGAGATAGGGCAGTCCCAGGGTGTCTCTGTGGACACCCTGCCACTTCTTTTCCAGGGCTACCTGGATGCAGAAAGGTGTGTGCTGGGGGATGGTGATGGGGGTACTGGAGGCAGTGGGGAGGAGAGGTGGCAAGTTCAGCCACTGATGCCAGAGCACACAGAGGTGGAACTGATGAAAGAATGAGGGGGATGGCAGGGCACTGCAAATAACTTAAATTTTGGGCAAACAAATGCAAGAAGACGGAAGGAAGCATCTGGAATCGTTTATTTAGAGAAAAGAAAGATACTCGCACAGACTTCTAAATACAAAGTGACATGTCCAAGGTCACACCATTCCCAAACTATTGATGTTCTGCTACACACTGCCTCCTCAAAACCCATTAGTCTTTAACAGTGGGTAGTGAGATCTGAGAGGCCGAACTGAGAACGTTGCTTCAGGGAGGAAAAGGAGGAAGAAGAGAAAGAGGAGACAGTAGCTATGAAGGAGGGGTTCTCTGTCCTGTCCTCTCAGGAAGATCCATAGATGACATTTCCAGATGGGCCTGGGACTCCAGGAGGCCCCTCCAAGCCTATGGAACAAACCAAGGACATCCATGGAACTTCCCTCTCCTTTCTGGCCCTGTATTTAAAAGGGGCCACTTCATGGATCACAGTCTTGTCATGGCAAAGGGGCTTGAGTAACTTAATGAAACTATGAGCCGTGCTGTGCAGGGCCACCCATAGTGGAAAGTCCTGATAAAATGTGCTCCACTGGAGGAGGGAATGGCAAACCACTCCAGTCTTCTTGCCTCGGGCTTCCCTGGTAGCTCAGTTGATAAACTGCCTGCAGTGCAGAAGACCCGGGTTCAATCACTGGGTCAGGAAGATCTCCTGGAGAAGGAAATGGCAACCCACTCCAATATTCTTGCCTGGAAAATCCTGTGGACAGAGCTTGATGGGCTACAGTCCATGGGGTTGCAAGAGTTGGACCAACTTAGCGACTAAACCACCATTCTTGCCTTGAGAACAAAGTTTGTATAGTCAAACCTATGGTTTTTCCAGTAGTCATGTGTGGATGTGACAGTTGGGCTGTAAAGAAGGTTGAGCACTGAAGAACTGATGCCTTCAAATGGTGGTGCTGGAGAAGACTCTTGAGAGTCCCTTGGATGGCAAGGATATCAAACCAGTCAATTCTAAAGGAAATCAATCCTGAATATTCATTGGAAAGACCGATGCTGAAGCTCCAATCTTTTGGCCATCTGATGTGAAAAGCCAACTCACTGGAAAAGCCCCTGATGCTAAGAAAGATTGAAGGCAAAAGGAGAAGAGGGCGGCAGAGGATGAGATGGTTAGATAGCATCAGTGACTCAGTGGGCATGACTTTGAGCAAACTCTGGGAGATAGTGAAGGACAGGGGAGTCTGGCGTGCTGCAGCCCGTGGGGTCGCAAAGAGCTAGATACAATTTAGCGACTGAAGAACGACAACAACTGGGAAGTAGGGTATGACACTGGATGTGATGAGCTCCCCAGTCCTGGGGAAGTCCCCCAAGGGGAGAGCGACATCAGCAGAGGTGGGACAAAGGATCAGTGAACCAACAGTAGATATTCCTGAGCATCTATTATGTGCTGGTCTAAGACCACGGAGGGGGTGCGTGGGACACAGTGTCTTACACGTGAATAGCATTTGTTGTGGGAAAGAGTGTAAGGAAAGGATGGATATGGGTTGCTAAAGAGGAGGGTGGAATAGAGAGGAAAAAACAGAGGGAAGAGGAGGGGAGAAAGGCCTAGTTGTTGATGTCCAGTAACTCACATTCTAGTTGTGGCAATAGGACAACTAGAAAAAGGATGGCTAAAAAGCTCAGCGATAAGTGAGCAGGCCCCAGAGGAAGTTTAAAAGGGTGCTGAGGGAGGTTTCAGGAGGGCATGGGATAGAGGAGATTGAGGACTTGGCTGGCTTGTCTGGCCTGGACGGAACTCTTCCCCAGAGGGCCCTTACTGGTTCCTGAACTCCACACAAGCCCATGTGGGCCCGGCAAACTTGGACAGCCATGAAGGCCCAGTGTCCCCAGGGTTCCTGGAAACCCAGCAGTCCCAGTTCCTAGATATCCAGGTGGTCTTGGGAGCCTTCATAGCCAAGGTATCCCTGAGGTTCTGGAAACCATTGGCAGCCAGGGGATCAGGAGGTCTAATTCATCCTATATATGGATGGAGAGGCAGGAAGGGCAAAGGCGAACCCCTGAAGGGAAGTGTGTGTATTTGGAGTAAGGGACTTTTGTAGGGAACAGCAGCAGGGCGTAGTCAGGAGCCCTGATGGGAGTAGAAAGTTACGAGAGGGTTAGAACCTCTGGCTGACTTCCAGGGAGGAGAGAATGGCCAGAGATTGAGTTCAATCACCAATGGCCAATGATTTAATCAACCATGTCCATGTAATGAAGCCTTCATAAAAACCCAAAGAGATGGGGTTTGGTGAGCTCGTGTATCAGTGGACACGTGGAGCTGCTGGGAGAGGTAGTGGAAGCTCCATTACCTTTCCCCAAATCTTGCCCTATGTCTCTCTTCCATCTGACTGTTCTTGAGTTATATCCTTTTATAATAAATGGGTAATCTAGTAGGTAAGGAACTTCCCTGGTGGCTCAGGTGGTAAAGAATCTGCCTGCAATGCAGAGACCTGGGTTGGATCCTTGGGTTGGGAAGATCCCCTGGAGAAAGGAATGGCAAGCCACTCCAGTATTCTTGCCTGGAGAATCCCATGGACAGAGGAACCTGGCGGGCTACATTGCATGGGGTGGCAGAGTCAGACATAACTGAACGACTGATACTTTCACTTTCTTTTTTTCTAATACGGAAAATGTTTGAGTTCTGTGAGCTGTCCTAGCAAACCAATTAAACCCAAGGAAGGGGTCATTGGAATCTCTTATATATAGCTGGAGCTGATCAGTCAGAAGTCCAGGCGACAACCTGAACTTGCAATTGGTATCTGAAGGTGAGGGGTGGCAGTCTTGTAGGACTGAGTCTTTAACCTGGGGCTCTGATATGTCTCCAGGTAGACAGTCAGAATTGGGTTAAATTGTAGGGCATCCAGCTAGTGTTGGAGAATTGCTTGATGGTGTTGGAAAACCCACACATCGGAATAGGTGTCAGAATTGCAAGAGGCATCGAGGTGGGAGCATGAAAAGAAGGAGCAGGCTGGGGTGCGGGCCTGTGCACTTCTACCCCATCCATCTGTTTCCCTGGTCATCTCATCTCTTTGGGCTCTTCCCTCCCTCCCCCATCCATTCATGTTCTCCTGGTTGGTGCTGAGGGGAGCCTGAGTAGAGGAGGAGTGTTGATGTGATTTGACAGAGCACGAAGTCACTAGTTGTAGCCTGTTCTCTGGGAAATATGTCCTTTCACTTACACAGATAGCCTTGTTTGAGCTTCTGGTTAGTCCTACAGAGTGAAGTAGGGACTGGTGTACCCAATTTACAGATGCGGAAACTGAGGACGGCCATGGTGAAGAGACAAACCCACAATGCACGGTTAATCAGGGCACAGCTGGGATTTGAATCCTTGGTTTCGACAATAGGAGCTCTCTGCTTTACAGCCTGTGCACCCCAACCTGAGGGCAAAGCTCTTCTCCATTACGGGCTGCCTGGTTTTCCCCTGGTTTCGGGCCCAGCTTGTGCTGTGCTTTAGATCATCATGACTGGGTGGGGGTGAGGAACAAACTGCACAGATCTTGAGGATTCCTGGCTCCAAATATCGAGCCTCTGGGAATGGGGAGGGCCGAGAGTGGGAGGAATACAGGCTCAGGAGAGAAGAGGATGGTGGTTATGTGGATGGGAAATGTGGTGGGGGTGCCAGTTGGAACTCTGTCATCCCCCAAATGGGTTTAAATCACATTTAATTGCATGTGACCTTAAGCCAACCTTTTGACTACCTGGGCCCCCATCTATAAAATGGGTTTATAGGATTACCATGGTGCTCAATAATCATCATGGCTAATGTTAATCTGCGGGGCACTGTGCTGAGTTCTTTACATGGATAGTTTCTGTAGGTTCTCGCACAGCTCTGTCAAGCTGGGCTGGCACTATTCCTCTTTTACAACAGAGGGCATTTAAGGATAAGACGGAGGATGTCATTTGGCTAAAGTCACAGGGCTAGTAAATGGCAAATCCAGAATTCAGTGTAGGCATTTTTGGCTTCAGGCTCTTCATCTCACGCACTGGGCTGATTATGGCTAATAACTAATACTCAAGGGGTGCGTAACAAGGAGCAGACATCACTGTGAGCATATTACACAGATTTATTCGTTTAATCACTATAACCACCCTCTCTAATAGTCACTCTCGATGAAAGACGAGGACACTTAGGCACAGAGGTGAGCTAACTTATCCTAAATCTACTGCCAGGAATTGAGTTCAGGCAGGCCGACTTGAAAGCCTGTTGCTCTTTAAAAAAATAAAAGTGTTTTTTCTTAAAATGAAAGCGTAACATATATACAGAAAAGTGCAGAAATAAGAAATGTTTAGTTTAATGAATTCACCTAGTTAATACACTATGTGGCTAAATAGTAAACATTACCTGTACCACGTAAGACCCCTTCCAGTGATTATTCCCACCCTTCTCCCCAAAAGTAACCTCTATCCTGATTTCTAAAACCATAAATTCGTTTTGCCTGCTTTTGAATAATAGAATCATACTGTAGTAATCTGTTCAATATGCGATTCATCTATGTTGTTGGGAGTAGTGATAGTTTATTCAACTGTAGGCTTACCTATTTTACTATTGATTCCAATGTTTGGCTGAATAATTCCACTGTGAATACTCTTACACATGTGTTTTGGAACACACACACACACACACACACAGCCATTTCTTTTAAAAATTTAATTAATTATTTATTTACTTTTGGCTGTGCTGGATCTTCCCTGATGTGCACGGGTTTTCTCTAGTTGCAGCGAGTGGGGTCTGTTCCCTAATTGCCATGTGTGGGCTTCCCAGTGTGGTGCCTTCTCTCGTTGCGGGGCATGGGCTCTAGGCACATGGGCTTCAGTGGTGGCAGCGTGCAGGCTCAGCAGTTGTGATTCCCAGGCTCTGGAGCACAGGCTTAGTGGTTGCAATGTCTGGGCTTAGTTGCTGCACAGCATGTGGGATCTCTCTGGACCAGGGATCGAACCCATGTCTCCTGCATTGGCAGGTAGATTCTTATCTATTGTACCATATTGGAAGTCCCCAGACATTTCTATTGGGTATATTCTTGGGGTGGGACTGTTGGCTGCTTCCATATGGTTGTACAAATTTGTTTTCTTGCCAACTTGGTTTAAGAGTCCCCTTACTCCACATTCAGGTATTGCATTTAAAATTGTTAGCAAATCTGGTGGATGTGTAGTATCCCATTATGTTTTCCACACGTATTTATTAAATGAGGTATAATCAGAAGCAACACTCTGCACAGCTTTTCATAACAATCCTATGAGGCTGGTGTTGTTATCATCCCTATTTTGCAGATGAAGAAATGGAGGCCATAGTTACTCCCTTTACTCTCTTGCAATCCACTCATTTTCCCTGGGGGGGTCTTCCCTACTGTTCCCCAGTGGTGTTGGGATGTCAGCTTGGGAAACTCCTCGGGCCAGGATGCTCTACTGGGTGGGGAGAAGAGGAAGGCTGAGATGAAGAGGGCAGGGGTGGGGAGGAGCGAAAGAGTGACACATCAAGCCTGATGTGAGGGACCACAGATCCTGGCTCAGGGCATGGGGTGATGGGGCCAGACGAGAGGTATGGGACTCAGCAGAAGGCACGATTGGGGTATTTGTGAATTCTCGGTGCTGGCAGGAATGGGCGTGCTGGGGAATCTCTCTGGAACCCTCTCTCCAGGATTTTACTGAATCTGAGGACCCCTGTCTGAAGTCTCTAATCCCAGAGCCCTTTTGGGGTCATCTCTCTGGGTTCTGTGGTGCTTTGTTATATCTCTTTGGGATTTTCTAAGGGGTAGGTAGCACTCTGTTCTCTGAGGCCAGGGGGGTAGGAGGCAGGGCTTGGAGGTCTTCCAGGGAGTGTGGGGGAAGGACTTGGGGTCTGCTCCAATTCTGGGCTTCTAAGCCATCAGGACAAAAGGCACCTGGCAAGCAGACACCTTGCTCTTTGACTTCGTAGGTGTCAGGACAGGCAGGGAGAAATGATTTCCCCACCTAGCAGCTGTCTCTCTCTGCCCAGAGTCTCTTCTGTGTCTCTACTTCTGCAAGTGTCCTCTGCTAGATTCTCCTGGGTAGCACCTGCTTTTGCTCCCCCCATCTCTGCCTCCCTTGAGTCCTGAGCCCATGGCTTACCAGAGATGCTCTGGCAGCAGAAGCAACATGGCGCAGGGGGGTAAGTCTGCAGCAAGCAGTCATGATATCTGGCTTAAGTCTTGGCTGGATTACTTCCTAGCTGTGTGCCCTTGGGTGAGCCTCCTCACCTTTCAGGGTGGTGACCGCGCTCTCTTAAAGCCCAACATCACTCACTTGGCTCCTCTGCTGGGCAGGCTTCTTGAGCCACGAGAAAGAGACTCTGCTAGTGCCAGTTGGCCTGGAAACAGTGTGCACTCTGTTTGGAGGGTTGGAAGCCATGCCAGCTTTGAGCCTAGGACCACATAAAAGCACTCCAGAGGTTCTGGATTCCTAGATGACTCCAGTTTGGAAGGGGCTTCACAATTCCATGAGTTCCCCTCCCCTATTTTACAGATGGTAAAGCTGAAGCTGAGGAAGGGGAAGTGCCACAGAGCTGGCAGGTGGTAGAGCTGGATGAACTGGAGACATGAAACCAGATCCTGGGCAGCCCAGGGCCACATGGGTTCTCCTTTCCCTCCCGCTCCCTGCCTGGGTGTTCACTTCTGGAGCCGCACGTCCTGTGGGAAGAACCCAGGCTCTGTCCTCTGGACTAGACCTCCCTCTTCACTGTCATGTCTTTTTGGAGATCCTCGCTCTCCTGATCTGGTCTGTCCAAGTGTGGGGCCCTGGTCACGGAGGCAGCTGCACTCGGGTGCCATTGCTCAGCCCACACCTGGGGTGACCACAGAGGATGTCGTATCTGGGACCCAGACATCAGCCGATATGGAGGGAGACTGAGCTCCCTATTCGGTGTGTGCACAGTGGACAGTCTGGGGCAGCCAGGGAGGGGCTAGGAAGCCAGAGTTATGGGTCAGTCTCCTTCCCATGGCAATGCCAACTCTGCTCTGATCCCGTGCACCTAGCTTGCACTCTGTACCATAGCCTTTTGCCCTTGGAATTTGCTTAGAATGCTTCTGACAGCTGTTTTGGAAGGCTGTAAAACATAGGGATTAATCATACAGACTCTGGAGCCAGACTGCTTGGGTTCACGACTCTGAACTTCCACTTACTTGCTGTGTGACCTTGAGTAAGTCATATGCCTCTCTGTACTTCACTTTCCCCATTTTAAAAAGGAATCATGATAGGGACTACTTCATGAGGTTGTCATGAAAGGGACATAGTAAAGCACTTAGAACATGTCCAGCATATGGTCTATGCTCATTAAATGTTAACTTTCATTTTCATTTTTATGTATATTCCATCCTATATATAGGATGTGTATGTATGTATGTATGTGTGCCTATATATATATATATATGGATGTATATTCTACCCTATTCCTATGAGCTGCTCCCAAGGGCAAGCCAGCAGAGTGGGTGTTCCCTGAGGGCAGGACTGTTTCTTTCCCCTGGGAACAGAGCTCTCTTTCTTACTGATTCTCTAAGAAGCCTAGCTGGAGCCGTACAATAGAAATTTGAAACTAAGCTAACAAGGGAGTTGTGAAAGTGTTAGTTGCTCAGCCACATCCAACTCTTTTTGACCCCATAGACTGTAGCCCACCAGGCTCCTCCGTCCGTGGAATTCTTCAGGCAAGAATACTGGAGTGGGTTGCTATTCCCTTCTCCAGGGGATCTTCCTGACCCAGGGATAGAACTTGGGTCTCCCGTATTACAGGCAGATTCTTTACCATTTGAGCCACCAGGGAAGCCCAAGAAGCAGGGGCTCATCCTGGATTTGACCCCGGGACCTCTTGTACCCTAAGTGAGAATCACACCCCTAGACCAATGAGCTACACAGTGAGATTCTTTCTAAGCAACAAGCTGGTGAAGGGATGGGATGGAAGAGGCTGAAGAGAGTGAGGCTTTCCACCTGTCCACTAGGAGTCTCTTCCTGGCCCCCACCCCCCAGCTCCCAGGAGGTGAGGGACGGACAGGGATGCTGAGGGGAAGAGGAGTTTTCTTTTTTCTGGTAGAGCTCTGGGCTGGGAAAGACTGCAGGGAAGGAGAACTGGGTTTCTGTCTCTGGGGGGCTTCCAGTCCTCAGAGGCAGCAGTGAGGTGGAGGAAACCCACACACAGCATCTGCTTTTCATTCCTCAAAGCCCTTTCTTGTCCATGATCTCACTTTTTCTTGCAACCTTGCTTTAGGGTGGCTCAGCGGTAAAGAATCCTTCTGCCCATGCAGGAGATGCAGTTTCCATCCCTGGGTCAGTAAGATTTCCTAGAGAAGGAAATGGTAACCCGTTCCAGCTTTTTGCCTGAGAAATCCCATGGACAGAGGAGCCTGGCAGGCTACAGTCCATGGGATCGCAGAGTCAGACATGACTTAGTGATTAAACAACAACAACAATACCGTGGGGATGCCCAACTATTATCTCTCTCTCCTTTTTTTTTTTAAACAGAGGATGAAAATAACCCTTCAAGACATTAAGTGTATGTCCAAGGTCACAAAACTCTTTTTGTAAAAACTGAAGTATAGTTAATTTACAATATTATGTTAGTTTCAAGTATAACAAAGCTCTTTGTTGGCTGTGCTGCAACTCAAACCCAGGTCTGGTAACTCCAAATCCTATGCCTTTTACATACAGCCTCTCCTGGATACCAGCAGGCTAGAGGGGAAGGGGACACCCAAGCCAGTCCTCTGGGAACTTCTAATCTGGGGGAGGAGAACCAGTTCCTGCCACCAGGGCATGTCCAGCCAGGTGGAGAAGTTAGTTTCTAGCAGGGGAGGTTAGGAGCATATGTGTGCTGGGCCACTTTTCAATCTCTTCCCTCCCTACCCTTCTTTCTGTGAAACTGTGAAACGCAGAGAGTATCTTGTTTCAGTTACTGGTGACAAAACCAGGATAGAATCCAGGTCAGCCTGATGCTAATGTGTGTGTGCTCAGTTGTGTCTGACTCTGAGACCCCGAGGGCTGTAGCCCACCAGGCTCCTTTGTCCATGGGATTTTTCCAGGCAAGAATAATGGCGTAGGTTGCCATTTTCCCTCCAGGGGCTCTTACCAACCCAGGGATCAAATCTGTGTCTCCTGCATTGGTAGGTGGATTCTTTACCACTAGCGCCACCTGGAAAGTCCCCCTGATGCTAATACCTGTGTTTATCCCTCTAGCATGGATGGAAGACCGTTAGTTCAAGGGTCACTTCCTCCATGAAGTCTTTCCTTGCCCTGGATGTAGAACTGACCATTAGTGCATCTGGGTCCCCACCATGCCCCATACAGACACTCCCAGGGCACTTGCCCTTATTTTATTCATATGTCTGTCTCCCCTCACTAGGCAGTGAGCTCCCTGAGGGTGGACAGTGGTCTCAGCCATGTCTGGATACCCTGTATTAGCACAAAGCCTGCACACAGTAGGTGTTCAGTAAAGGTGGGTTGCATGTATGATGGAGAGGTGCTTGGAAGAGCTCTCATATCTGTTTTCCTGCCTCCTAGGAATTATCCCAGATAGCGATGGGGGTAAGGCTGAGGATGGACTCGGGGTGGGGGGAGCTGCTGGGGTAGAGGTGTGGACATGTCTCACCTGGAAAACTGTCCAGATTTCCGACACTCACCTGCACTCATGCTTCATCCCCTGGCACTTCTCTTGGCTTCAGCTCAGCCTCTTCCGCCCTCCTTCCTTCTGTCCCAGCACCTTTATCCCTCCCAGGTTTGCTATCCAGGAGACAGGTCCAGCATTGCAATAAGAACTATTCTTCCTGGTCCCGGTTTATTCTCACAGGAGCTTTAAGAGGTAGGCGAGGTGGAGATGACCTACCTCCACTCTAGTTAGGGACGTTCGAGCTCTAAGGGGTGGTGTCCAAGTTCATACAGTGAGTTGGTGGCAGAACTGGGTCCCATGATGATGAAGGAGTTGGGAGAGCTGGGGGAAGTTTTCTGAATTGGGGACAGGCTGGGCTTCCCCCAGGAATGGAGGAGCCTGGCCCTCTTTGGGCCAAGACAGATGGGGCAGAAGAGACCCCAGTCGTCTGTGAGATGTCCATGGAGCATCCCGAAATTGTGTCCCCAGCAGTGACTCTCCAGTCCTTCTGCAGTCTTGCCAGTAGGTGCCGTCAGTTTGCAACTTTTGGTTCTGTCCCTGCGCGGGGTCAGCTGCTAGCCCCTCTGCCTCCCTCCTCTCACCTGGACAGTCTGCACTTGCAGAAGGTAGAAGATGGCCCAATCCCTGTGAAACTGAAGGACCTCTGCCCTGGAGGAGGAAGCAGGAAGAGAGTCTCTGATCTACACTTCAGCTTGGCTACCCTGCAGCTTTCTAGGCCAAGCCAGAAAAATCCACAGCGGGTCACCAATTATGCCTGGACAGGAGCCCTTACCCTGAAATCAGGTCCAGGATAGCAGAAACTTTGGGGGAGGGTGGGGAGGGAGGACCCGAGAGACCATCTAGGATAGGAGTCCCTGCTCCAAATACTACTCTAGAACCCCTCCTAACCCTGCAGGATTGAGGCAAGGTGCATACAGGCACCAACAGGATCTCACAGAGGCCCAGCCAACCCTGACACTAGCCCAAATAGCACTGCTGGGTGAATTAGAAAAGGCACCCCTGTTCTCAAAACCATTGAGTGCCATCTGCTGGAAGACAGTCACAACAGCTATACCAGTCTACAATGACTACAAGAGAAATGGTGCCCCCTGGAGTTGTGCAATGCATACTTTGCCTTTGAGAGTGGCAATCTCCTCAGCCAATTTGGGGCAGTAGAAGCAAACATCCAGGAAGGAGCAAGCGTCTGGGCACCTCCCTCTCCAGGTGGGAGTTCTGTTGACTTCATCCTGGGTAAATCAGAGGGGACAGGGTCTCCAATGAGCCGCCGAGGAGGCTGGGGGCGGGAGCAGGTTGGAAGAGGCAAGTGAGGAGAGAGCCCATTAACTTCTTAGGGCCATCAGAACCTTCTGGGCCCCTTTTCCCCTCCTCCCCGGACCAGTTCTCCAGCGGCTGAGACGCGAAGCCCTTGAGTGGGGTGGAAAGGACTCTCTCCGGCCAGGGAGACTGAATCTCGGACTCGGGAGTTGGGGCCAGGAGGTCGCCGCGCTCTCAGCGTGTGGGACCGCGGGCCATCTCAGGGGTCCAGGGGAGAATCCTCCAAGGTCGGGGGTGGGGGAACCGAGGAGCAGCGCCTTCGTTTTTCCTCACCCTTCGCTGCCCCCCGGGGCCCCAGTTCGGAAGCGCTCTCGGCCCCTGCCGTGGCTTCCAAACTGCGCCGCTTCCTCCTGCGGCAGAAAAGGACTTTCAGATGTTGCAGCGGCGGCGGCGACTTAGGACAGCGCCCCCTCCCCCTAACAGCCGCCTCTCCGTCTCCCTCTCCCCTGCCCCTCCCCCACCACTGGGACGGCGCTGGGGGTGTGGCCAGGGCCCCGTATAAAGTCCGGGGGAGCCGGTCCCGGGCAGCCGCTCAGCCCCCTGCCCCCCCACCGCCCGCCGCCTGGGCCGGGCCGAGGATGCGGCGCAGCGCCTCGGCGGCCAGGCTCTCTCCCCTCCGGCCAGCTTGCTAACTTCCTCGGCTCCGTCCTTGTCCGCCAGCGGGGGCCACCGCGTGTCCCCGCGTCCTCCGAGTCGGGTCCTCCAGGCGCGCCGGGCGCTGCCCCTGTGTGTCTCCGGCTGCCAGCCCGCGCCCCGTCCCCGTCCGGTCATGCTGTCCCTCTGCCTCGTGGCCGCGCTGCTGCTGGCCGCCGGGCCCGGGCCGAGCCTGGGCGACGAAGCCATCCACTGCCCGCCCTGCTCCGAGGAGAAGCTGGCGCGCTGCCGCCCCCCCGTGGGCTGCGAGGAGCTGGTGCGAGAGCCCGGCTGCGGCTGTTGCGCCACTTGCGCCCTGGGCAAAGGGATGCCCTGTGGGGTGTACACCCCCCGCTGCGGCTCCGGCCTGCGCTGCTACCCGCCCCGGGGCGTGGAGAAGCCCCTGCACACGCTGGTGCACGGACAAGGCGTGTGCATGGAGCTGGCAGAGATCGAGGCCATCCAGGAAAGCCTGCAGCCCTCTGGTAAGGTGCCCCTGCCCTTGCATGCCCTCCCTGGGGTCCTGCCCTCCCAGAAGCCCCCTTTCCCATTCGGGTTGGCCCGGAAGGCTCTTGAAAATCCTCTGTGAGTTGAGCAGAAGACAGGTACGTGGCAGGGCCCGACTGGCATGGGACAGGGTCAGCCAAGGAAACTGCTATCAAGTCCTCGGGCAGCCTGTTGCCACCATCACAGAGGAGGATTCTGTGCCATTTCTCCATCTGAAGGGTACCTATTTGGGAAGAGAGTCTCAATGGTAGTCCTGGCTGCTGCTATAAGGGTGGAAAGTTAGGTGACCTGGTCCAGCCAGCAGCTGCTGCCTGCAAGTGAGGGGCCAGATACCTGGGGGATGGGGATGGTGGCCTGGAGACTTTCTGTTCCTGATCCAGTGACCTTCCCTCACTCTGGACTCAGCTGAAGCCCCAGGAGTCTGAGAACCCTGGGCTTGGACTTTTGACATTGACGTGGGATGGAGCGGGACATGCAAATTAGAGAGGTTTTGGTGGTGAGGGGGCATCAGAGTAGCCCTTCCCCAAAGTCCCAGGCCAGCTCGCCTAGCTTTTTGAGAGGTATTGGGAAGACAGGGGTCTCCTCCTGCCCTAGTACACAGGCACCCTGCTTCTTGCTCCTGGCAGGTGCCATCTGAGGTGGCAGAAGAGACGCAAGTCTTGGTTCTCAGCCCAGAGCTGCAGAAACCTAACGGGATAGGGAGCAGGGATGGAAGGTCAGGGTGGGGGGGCGGGCGTGGGGAGAGCGAGATCAAGATAGAGAGAGGTTTAGAAGGCCCTCTCCAGAGAGGTTTAGAAGGCCCTCATTCTTACACTTTCTCTTTTTCTATATCTCGGTGAGACTTTCAGTTTCTTCTAATAACCTTTCTCAGTCTCTCTCCTTCTTCCTCTTATTCTTTTGTTCTTTCCTGATGCGTCTCTCAACCTCTAGTTTCACTAACAATATTCTCAAATTCTCCTTTCATCACTATCTCCTGTCTGTTATCAGCGTCTTTCTCCTTATCTTATTCCTTTTCCTGTTTTTGTTGCTCTGCTTCGCTCACTTTCATCTCAGTCTCTTTCTGTTGCCCTTTCTCTTGTCTCTGTCACCGTTTCTCTCTCTGTCTCTGTTCCTGTCTTTCTCTGTTACTTTTGGAACCTCTGTCTGCCATTCTCTCCCTCCGCCTCTGTTTCTTGTTCCCTCTCTGACTTTGTTTTGCTCTCCCGGTGCCTCTGTCAGTGTCTGTCTCTTTTCCTGGTACTTGAAGCTTCCATTGTTGCAGTCCGGATGCTGGGACTGCGGCCCCAAGCTTCCTGCCCTGGGTCCCAGGCCGCTCCACTTCCTCAATCCTCTGCAGCTTGTTAGCCAGAGGAGAGCAGGATGCAGGGAAAACAGGAAGGAGGTGGACCCCAGGGGTCTGGGCCTCGGGCCTCTCTGCCCTTCCTGCTCTTGGGCAGTGAGAGATAGGTCAGCAGAAAACATTCTAGGAGAAATGCCAGCCTGGCACCCAGCACATCTGGGAAGCCGTGGGGGGGAGTCTTGGGGTGTAAGTCGCTGATCCTGGGGTACAGATGCCAGTGCCAGTGGGGAGGAGGGGTTCTGGTGCCAGACCATACTGGGAGTGAGGGCTGAGCTCTTGGGCTCCCTGGGTACAACAGGTCCACTTTCCCTTTGCATCTTCATCCTCCACCCGCCAGCGGGTGTCTGGCCGCAGATTAGGCTGGTGAGCCCCTCCTCTCTCACCAACTTGAACCTGAGGCTGAAGAGAAGAGCCCTCAGCCCCTTCTTTCCTGGCTAGGTAGGAACAGCCCATCCCGTAGTGCAGAAAACTGTTCCCCTAGGAGATTTGGGGAGGCATGGCGTGAACAGATTGTGAGTGCCCTGTGGACATCATATCCACCAGCCTCGACAGGCAGCTTTAGGTCCTCTTTAGATTATAGGGCCCGGGTCTCTCAACCCCTCTCCTGCTTCTCTCCTTGCCTTGGCCTCCATCCTTGCAGGGCAGGCAGAAATCAGGAGAGGGAAAGGGGAGGTGAGGGGACCCTGGGGCACTAGGTCCCCACTCAGTAAGCTGTGTCCTTGACTTTTTACCTCCCAGTCATCCCAGAAGTACCCCTGCCCCAGCCCAGGCCATACCACACCATGTGAAAGGCGCCCCCTAGGGTTGTGTGGCAACCCTGCAGGGTGTCTGGTGAGATCTGGAGGCCCGAGCTTGGTCCCTCTCCCTGCTGTCCTCCTGAGCCTTCCACTGTCAATAGGCCACTGTCCCTGTTATGTCCCAAGGCTTTGACTTTCTTGCCTGGGTTTTGGCAGAGGTATCAGTTGAACTTTTCTTCCTGCCTGTTCCTCTTGGGGCTGAGCTTCAGCAGGTGACTGGGGGAGGGCAGCCTCCTCCCTTGGTCTGCTGTGGTCCGGAGGCTGACTCTTTGCTCAGGGGGGCAGGTCTCCCCACATCCCTCTCCATGCTCCCCTGCCTCCATCCTGTGCCATGACCCCCTGTCCCAGCTTTTTGAGCCAGGCCACTAGCGGTGAGGGCGGAGTGGGGACACCTGCCTCAGAAATTCATGATCCTGATTCAGAGTACTGACCCTTGACTTGTGGAGTCTAGGGGAGGGGATGGTGGGAAGATTAGTGTTTGGACTGGGGTGATCCGAAGCTGTGCCCTGGGTCCCTCTGGGACAGCGTTAGGGAACATGCAGGCTGGGTTAATTTTTAGTCGACACAGCAAATATTGTCCCCCCTACTTCAATACTGGGAATCCAGTCACGTCATGGGAACAGGGCCTTCCCAGAAATTCTATGCCTTGGGGGAGGGGAGAAGGAGGAGCATGGCTGCTTAACATTTTTTCTTCAGTTTTGGCAAAGTCAGAATTATTGGTGCTTTGGGTATCAGGAGCCTTTCCATTTAAAGACATAGGAGCTACAGAGATATGTTCTTCTCCTTTCCTCCAGCCATTCTGCTTCATTTCCTCATGTGTAAAAAGTGGGGACAACAGGACCCAACTTGTAGGCTTGGGGCATCTGGCATGGAGTAAGAGCTCAATGTTGGAGCAATGAGAGCTTGGTGATGAACAGGAAACCAAATGGATTTAAGTTGAAGCTTAGCTTCTCACATGATGCTAGGGCTTTAGGGGACAATGGGGCAAGTGAGCAAAGCTGAGGGACATGCAGAGGAGTGGAGGGAGCGGGTAGGGTGGAGGGGCCAGCTGTCCTTATCTGACACTTTGAGGCCAGCAGCCATGGCACAAGGGTGAGGGGGGGCCCCAACTTGAACCAGACCTCAGAGAAAGGCCTGGTACCTGGCAGGGGGATCTTGGCTTCTCCAGTGAGAGTCCAGGCCTTTCTTGCAGGGCAGGTGGGTGACCCTCCAGCTCATGTCTAGGTGGCTGGGCCCACCTACGTCAGAGCCTCGCCCTAGGCATCTTGAGCTGGGTGTGGGCTGGAGTGGAGGAGAAATCATGGGGATGAAATTGGGCAGCAAGAAAGAGGAAATCCTCTAGCTTTGACCATGAACTTTGCAGTCACTGGTGCCAAAGCTGTGGAGCCTCTTCTTTCTCTGGGTGCCTGCCCTTCCTCTGTGGCTGGAGCAGAGACCATGTTTACCCTGTGGTGGGATGTCATTGGCCTACTTCAGCAGGGCCGGATGAGGTGACCCAGCCTACCTGGGAAGCCCCACCTCCCAAACAGACCTTTCAGACGTAGGGAGTCTGACCTTTGTTGGGGAAGTGAGGGGGAAGGTCTGACTCTGGCTCCTGCTCAGAGGGAAACCCACCAGGATCATGGTTTTTCCAGAAGCACCACCTAGGTGAGCAGCATGATGTGGCTGACCTCCTGGGTGAGCAGGGAAGTAAGTAGCAAGCATTTAGCAGGTTGTAGAGGTGGGAAGATGAGTTTTTTTATTTTAGAGACTCAAGGCTACGAACTTTGCCCTCCTAAACCTAGTGCCTGGGGTGGATCCTGGGGTGGGGACTCAGTCTGCCAGTGAAACAAGGCTGGACAATGAAAAGTTACAGATTAAGTGGAAAGTCAACTGCCAGGATAGTCAATGTGCTCTGCCCAGGGGCAGGGTCAGGGCGCCAGGGCGCATGTGGGTGTGCACGTGTGGACCAGTGTGTGTCTGGACACGTGATTGTTTGTGTGTGTTTGTAATCCTTGAATCCCAGCCTCTGTCTGCTGGCAGATAGGGACATGCTGTGTACCCATGTCCCTGCGAGAGGCAGTATGGAGCCACTCTCCCCGTCTGCTGGGTTCTACTCTAAACGGCTAAGTGAGCTGGGCAGTGGGGAACCAAGAAGGGGGAGGCCAGGCAGGCAGCCTGCTCAGCTTTCCCCAGATAACGTCCCCCTCCCTGCCATGTGATGGGGGCCTGCCAACACAAAACAAGAGCTATGTTCCAGGCTCACCCTATGCCTCACGCAGCCCCAGGGTTCAGTGAGCGGACCCAGTTGTTCTCCTTAATGGTGCTTCTTAAGTTAGGGGATAAACATTCCAAATATCCTTTAATAATCCCCTGAGTGTTTGTGTGAACTTCAACTTATGGGAACACAATGTTGGAAAGTAGTCAGACCTCTACTGCAGATCTTTCCGGGTCCTTGAGGCCTTTGCCACCCTTACTCGCCCCACCTCCAGGTCAGAGAGCTCTCTACCTCCTGAGGCAGCCCCCTGCATTAGAAAAACTCTTCCTAGGGAACCTAAAAAACATCTGGCCACTTATCAAGAGGCACAAGTGTCACTGTGCACAACTGTGCTTTCTTTTATGGTCATGAAAAGAAAGCAAACTCAAAGGAAAGACAGCGAAATGTCTCCAGGTCAAACGGGGCCGTCGAGGTACTCTTGGGCTGTGGCAAATGACCCCTGGGATTCTTCCAGCCTTTCCAGGTAGAGCGGTGGCCCCTTTGTTCCCACCTCAGCTTAGCCCCTGTGGTTCCAAGATTTGGTTTCAATTTTTTCCAGTCTTCTATTTCCTTTCTTTCTGATCGTCAGCTCCAGCCTAAACCCCCGCGAAGCTGAGTCCATCCACAAGTCTTGTGGCTTTGTGCAAGATGAGCGTGGTGTGTGTGTGGGGGGTCACTGGCCAACCTGGGCCTTCTTGGCCAGAAAGTTCCTTGGGAGGGTCTTCAGGGAGGAGCCTGGATCTCAGATCTTCTCTCTGGTTCCTGGCTGAGGGCTTGGAGTCTGACTTCTTATGGGCCCCTTTGCACAATCCTGGTCTTCTGAAATTGACCAGCCCCTTCTTCTGCTGCCCACACCGGCTGGGAAGTCTTTGTTGGTCTTTGTCTTCAAGGTTTCTCCTTGGTTGACCTTTGGAAACTTGTTGTCATCTTTTGGGATAGAAGTCCCCAACAGACTGTCCTTCTTGAGATGTTAAATACGTAGAAGGAAGGATTATATCTCTCTGCTCCATTTATTCCTTCCCTCTGGTTCTTTTCTCTAAGCCAGCCCTGCACCCGTGACAAAACCTTTTCCCATCCTTGGTGACTCAACTTTATAAATAACCTTTGGTGTGGAATCTTGACACAGACTTTTTGGGGGTCTAGATTCCTCCGTGTCTGGCTTCTCTTTATCTATGTGCTTCATCCCCCACACCCCCAGAACTAGGAGAATAAGAAGAGAACTAACCCCCGCCCCCTCCAACTAACTTTGGCTCAGCAGAAAAATACAATTTGACCCCAAGGCAGCTCTGGGACTGCTGCCATGCATGGAGGAACCTGCTAACTCCTCAGGAAAAAAAAAATCCTGACGCAAACCAGATGTAACCTTCTGTCCGGCTGCCAACATCTGGAATGCTGGCAGGGGCTTTGCACTCGGGCCGGCAGCAAGCTGCCAAGCCTGAGCATTTCAGAGGTGGCCCTGATGCGCAGAGAGATCTTGAGACCTCTTCCTCCAGCTCAGCTCTGCGTTCTGGTTTTGGCTGCCAGGATGGAGTAGCAGAGGTTACAGTTCTGGGACTTCTGGATGGGTTTTTTTCTTGAGTTCAGATAGAGCCTTTAAGAGATCCCAAGGAGAGGGTGGTGGTCCAGCCCACCCCCATCTCCAGGTCCCCAGTGCCCTGGCTCTAGGCAGCTGATACGCACTTTGGATGAGGTCTGAAATCTAAGGATGGGAGACTTTGGAGTGGTGGGGTGGGGAGCTGCAGGAATGTGCAAGGGTGTTCTTTTGGTCCTAGGGGGCCACACAGTGTCTTTCGCACACACACACGCACACACTTTTCACATGCAAGCACACACACCCACTCCCACTTCTCCTCTCCAGCCAATGGAGAGAGCTTTTGGGCCACGTTTCTCATCACTCATGGAAACTTTGATTCTGGCCATTTGGAAGAGGGTCAGCAGAACTGACAGCCCTGGGGAACCCCTGGCTGGCTCAGCCAGATGCTGAAAGGAGCAGGAAAGGAGACAGGAAGAAAGAGCAGACGGAGAAGGGGGATGGTAGGGAGAGCTGAATGGAAGGGGACATGAATGTGGGGCCCTTGGCCTGCCTCAGACCTCCCTGCAAGGCCCAGGGGACCCTCCTGCTGTTTGGGCCGCTGCAGCTGGTGACTCATCTGAGGACTGGACTGGGTGGAGTGAAGGAAAAATCAAGGACTCCAAGAGGAATATTATCCTGAGAAGATCCAGGGGAGCGGGGAGGAAACCAAGGTGCTGCTTTCATTTCTTCCTACCCCCAGACCCCCTGCTCCTCCCCTGGTTCTTCCAGCACCAGGCTGGAGACTTCCCAAGGAGGAGAATGCAGATGGGAAGTCGGGTTGCTCTGCTGTCTTGCCCTTTATAAGCACTGACCTCTCCCCGTCTTGGCCTGACTGCAGACAAGGACGAGGGCGACCACCCCAACAACAGCTTCAGCCCCTGCAGCGCCCACGACCGCAAGTGCCTGCAGAAGCACTTGGCCAAAATTCGAGACCGGAGCACCAGTGGGGGCAAGATGAAGGTCATCGGGGCACCCCGAGAGGAAGCCCGGCCTGTGGTGAGGACCACTGATCAAATGTGCACGTGCATAGGCACACACCACCACCCTCACCACCGCCACCACCAGGTCCCGACAGTGTCCGTTCAGCAAGCATTCTTTGGCTGTCTTCTCTGTGTACCCTGTGCGCATCATCAGGACCCAGAAAAAAGTCCTCCCTCCTGCTGAAATTCCTTTCCGGCTCAGCAGTTCTAGACACTGGGGACAGTTGAAGTTACTGTTAAATACTGAGACACACCACACTGGTTGGTGAATAGCAGTTGCCCCAAGCCCCCTGATGTTGCTTGGCTCTTCCCCTGGATTCCTTACCCCAGAGCTTCTCAGTAACTCGAGAGTTCAGGCTGGCCATAGTAGGGAGCCTTGGGACCTTGATCCAGGATCTGGCTAATGTCTTTTCTGATGGGTGGTTCTGATGGATCCGTGCCTGGGTCTTACAAGTTGTTAATTATATGATTTCATCCTTCCGTCTTGTTTAGACATCATCCCCTTCCTGTCCTTCTCCATAGATTTCCTTTCCCCACTAGGTCCCTTCACGTCACACCCCTCCTTTTTAGAAGCTTTTTGGCTCGAGATCCTCTCCTAAATGTCCCCCTGTCCTGCCCGCCAGGATCCCCTGAACCCGAGCCCCTCCTTTCATCTCACTGGAGGCCTGCTTGGCCACCAGGCCTGAACCCTCCTTTCAGAGCCTGCAGTCCTGATCCGACCCTCAGCCCTGGTCCCCCTGCCTCTTCCGCTCCTGCTAAACAGTCTCATCTTCCCCTCCTCCAGCCCCAGGGCTCCTGCCAGAGTGAGCTGCACCGGGCGCTGGAGCGGCTGGCCGCCTCACAGAGCCGCACCCACGAAGACCTTTACATCATTCCCATCCCCAACTGCGACCGCAACGGCAACTTCCACCCCAAGCAGGTGCGTCTCCATCTCCACCGGCTCGGCCCGGCCTCAGCTCTGGGATGTCTGGGATGGCAGTCTCAGGAAGGGGGAGGCTCCCCGGCCCCAAGCTCACCCCTTAGGCCCTTGCCAAATCACCCCCACCCTCAGACTCAGGATCTCAGTTCATTTTACCTATTCCCCCCTCAGATGAGTAGACTGAGGCCCAGGGAGGGGCAGAGGGCAGCCCGGAGTCACAGGGCAAGTTAAAGGCAGGCCAGTCATCCTGCCTCCCCATCCAGGGCTCTTTCCATGGCCTCTGTGGCCACCATCTGTGAGGCAGACCTAGCACCCTGTCAGCCTCTGCCTCCCAACCCCTCCCCCTCTCCACCTTCATTCCTGTGAGTAGTTTTCCTTTGTCCCTGGATGTCTGAGGTGTCATCTGGGAATGGAGGGGCTAGGTCTTGAGGAGTTGTAGAGAAAACTCAACATGCCTCTTCCCCCAAGCTGAGTTAGCAAAGGACCTAGGGGTCAGCCAAGCTGGGGGGAAGGCAGACCTGACAGCTGGGAAGGACTTCAGGTGGAGCAGAGGAAGGAGAGGGCAGGAGAGGAGACAG
Source organism: Bubalus bubalis (assembly GCF_019923935.1). Taxonomy (NCBI): domain Eukaryota; kingdom Metazoa; phylum Chordata; class Mammalia; order Artiodactyla; family Bovidae; genus Bubalus; species Bubalus bubalis. Next base: position 22,391,914 of record NC_059159.1, on the reverse strand, counting down.
GGATGTAGAAACCTCTAGGCCTCCTCACACCCTTGGAACATGGGTTCCTCTGACAAGCCCCCAGGAAACTGGGATGGTCAGTGAGGCGGACCTGCTCCAGCTCCATGTCTGGCCTGTCAGAGTTGGGCTCCCCTGGGGCGGTGGCATATCTAGGCAGGGCAGTGGGTGGCCTCGTGCTGGATGAAGCCTAGATCTCCTCCAGCCCTCGTGGGCATGGGCACACACATTCCCCCACTTCATGCTCTACAGGCGAATCCACAAAGTGGACCGCCATTGGGCCAGAAGAGGCTTAGCTAGGAGGGGAAAGGCTGCCCCCGAGTCTGCACACCCCAGGATGGCATGAGGAGGTTATGAGGTGGGGTGCAATGGTGGAGAACCGGAAAGGTCCCCCGCCCCAAATCAGTGCCAAACCTTTCTCCAGCCTTTGTTCCAATACCAATTTTATCCTTGTCTCGATTTTTCTTTTTCCTTTTGTTTTTTTTGGCCAAGCCACATGGCTTTCGGGATCTTAGTTTGCTGACCTAGGATTGAATCTGGACCCCTGGCAGGGAACGTGCCGAGTCCTAACCACTGGATCGCCAGGGAACTAAAATTGATTATTAGTTATTAACCAGAGTCCATAGTTTACATTAGGGCTCACCCTGTGTGTTATACAGTTCTGTGTGTTTCCTTCCCATTTTTATTTGCTGAAAATTCTGACGCTTGATCCTTTATCATCTGGCCAGTTCTGACCCTTGAGACAACCTTCACTTCAACTCTAATCCTGATTCTGAAATACACCTTTACTCCTCCCCTCCCCCCTCCCCTGTCTAAGCCTGACCCAAAGTTTAGCCCGGCTGCTTTATTTGTTCTGACCTTGACCTCTATCTCTGTCCCAATTCCATTTCTGACGTGGGCTGTCAGCCTCACCCCACTCAAACTGTAGTCATAATTCCCAATTCGACCGCAACTCTTATCCTAATGCTACCCTAACTTCAGTGTGGATAATCACAGTCTTAACCATAATCCTATTCTCGAAGCCTCAACACAGTCAGAACTCAAGCGAAAGCACAATCAGAACCCAAACCCAAAACTTGAGACTGGGCCCTAGCCTTTCACATTCAGCTTTTCCTTTCAGCTCTGTGGATCCCGTCTCCCCTCCAGGGTGTCTACAGAACTTCCTCAAGGCTCTGCCTTCCCAAACTCTTTGGGCCTTTCCTTCTTGGCCACCTTCGCTCCACTCCAGGGAGCTCAGAGGACTCATGCCCAAGGGAGCCTCCACCCTCAGAGACCAGTTGGGAACCACTGTCTGATCTGGGGGCTGGGCTGGGATTGGGGGTGGCTGCCTGGGAACCTGACCTCTCGTACCCTTGTCTTGGCAGTGCCACCCGGCCCTGGACGGGCAGCGCGGCAAGTGCTGGTGTGTGGACCGGAAGACGGGAGTGAAGCTTCCGGGGGGCCTGGAGCCGAAGGGGGAGCTGGACTGCCACCAGTTGGCTGACAGCTTCCGAGAGTGAGCCTGTCAGCAGGCAGGGGGCTCAGTGCCCCCTGCTGCCCCCTTCCCTGGAGGCTGCAGAGCTGACCTGGAGCCTAGGTCTGAGTCCTGGCTTTGCCTCTGGCCCAGAAGTTTCCCTCGGGGTGTGTCTGTGTGTATGTGTGTGTGCGTGTGTGTTGATGAGCCTGGGTATGCGCTTGGGGTGAGCCAAACCCTAGGGGTGTCCTCAATGGGCTTAGATAGCCCAAGAGAGCCCTGGTATGTTTCCATATTGATCCTGGATTCATTCATCCATTCAGCCCTTCAGCCATCTATAAACACTTCTTGACCACATACTACATGCCAGCTCTAGTTTGCAGCCCTGGGGACTCATCTTGACTCCCTCTGATGTAGATATGTGGGGCCACCTCCTGCAAGGTGAGCCCAAGTCTGTGGGAGAAGAGAAGTCCCAGTTCCATAATCGGGGAGGAAAATAGACATGTACCTTGACCATTGTCCTCAGTCTAGACAGAAGGTCTAGTCCCTACCATAGGGAAGGTGAGGGGTAGCAGGAGACCCACTGAGACCCAATCCCAAAACTGAAACCTGCCAGGCTCCCCTTTACTCCTCCCCAGGTCCTTCCAGCGGGAAGGACCTGCAAGGGCAAGCCCACCTTGGCTTGATTGCCTGGCAACTGAGACCCTGCTCTGGGGAAGGGAAGAGGTCAGAGGAAGCCCTGCAGAGGGCTGGGGAGGTGGGGCCCATCTCTGAGCAATCAGAGTAGGAGGAAAGAATGTATGTGCCTGATGGAGAAAGGGATCGGCATGCTGGGAGGTGAGGGACTTATCCGGGGTGCTCCTTCCTCCTCCGTTTGTGGTCACAGACAGGAAGTCACAGGATGGCGCCATCCTTCAGTGGCTCACTGTCTGTGGCTCTGCCTTCCTCCCCATGTCTCCTTCCCTGGATTTTCCTCCCCTATATTTCCCTACCCCTGGGCATTTTCTGGCTCAACTGGATGGACAGAGACTTAGGAACCTACCAGTTGGCCATGATGTCTTGTCTTTTTTTTTTTTTTTTAACAAAACAGAACAAAACCAAAAAAACCCTAGACAATGGTGTTTGGTTGATTTATTTACAACTAAGAGACGGAATTACTAGGGATGGGAGAGCTGTCTTAGATGGTAAAAGGACTGCAAAGGGTCAGCCAGTTCACCCTCCGCTTCCCTGCAGCCTCTTCCTGGGAGGCCGCTGTGTCCCCAAAGTTTGTGCTGTCTGTGTACAGACTCCTGGTGGGTCAGTAATGGCGTCGGAAGGGAGGGAGCGAGCAGGGACAGCCTTGCTGGGCCAGAGCTATTTCTGAGATCAGTTGGTGAGTGAAGCGGGGGCATTTTCTAGGGCATCAGGCAGATCGGGTTTGTGTCTGGATTTGATTTATCAATTTAGTGGGGGGAGGGACTGCCCTGAAGCTGGGGAAAGGGGATAAGCTCTCCAATTCATTCCACAGCTCTGACTGCCTGGATTCTTGACTGGGGGCTGCACTGAGGTTTGATTCTGAGGGTTTGGGAGTGCGGTTGGTTATCTTTAATCTCACTGTCCTGGGCTCACCGGGCTGTGGGCTCTCAGTGCCAGCCCTAGAATGTGTGTCCACGAGGTACCGCTGGATTCCTGGTCGTGTCCCAGAAGAGGTCGTCACCCCTCACTTCTGTGGAGTGTGTGTGTGTACATGTGTTTGACCTCTTGAGGTGCTCCCAGGCTTCTCAGTTTCCCTGGCCCCGATGCACTGGCACCTGTGCTGTCTGAATCTCAGGGCTGGGGCTGCGATCCTCATCTCTCTGGCTCTGCCTTGGTGGCGGCATCCCACAGCCATCTAGATTTCCCGAGGCACCGCAAGCTGCTGCCTGCCGCAGGAGATAAAGAACAAAGCAACGCTCCTTCAGCCAGGGGGCTGCTCTTCATAGAGCCCCCTACTTCTGGGGCCGAGGCCAAGGCATACAGAGGGAGGAGGCAAGTGTGGGCTGACAGTGAAGTTTTATGTCCCTAAGCCAAATGGAGGGAGAGTATCTCTTTCCTTAAGGCATCTCTTTAAATTCCCCCTTGTCTGCAATCCCTCTTCCCAGTGCTCTACCCTTGCGTCCTTGGAGTGGGAGGTAAGAGGTCCTTTTCCTTTCATGGGCCTCCCAAGAAAGTGCTGGGTCTGCTTGGGAGGTGGCTGCCCGTGTGGCCTGGGATGTACCTTTGTGATATAAGTGTATTTATAATGTGTGTGTGTGTGCATATGGCAAAGTGATATCCGAAGTGTGAGTGAGAGTGTAGGCTTTTACAGGATACGTGTATCCAGGCACCGTGTGTATAGACGTGGTGCACACTTGTGTGGTGTGTCTGTGCGGGCTCTGTGAGTCTCAGTATGGACGTGTGTGATGCCAAGAGACAGAGTGAAATTCACAGCGTATGCGTGTACTTCCCTCCCCCACTCGTTAGTGGTCATCAATGCAGGGCTTGTGGTGGTGGGGTGGGGGCGGGGGCCGCTGTCTAGCTCCAGAGAACAGAGGATGTGTACTTCGGGAGCAGGACTCCCACAGCTCGCAGCAGATTCCCCACCCCCACCCCCGGTTCCTGCCCCCACGATCTGGGAGCCAGGTGCTAGTTGTCAAAAAAGAAGGAAATAAAAGCAACTGCGTGTCAATGTGAACACCCTCTACCACTACCAGGCCAGAGGAAGTGAACTGCCCTGGGCAGTGTCACAGTGGGGAGAACCGGGCTCCAGAGAGGAACTGCTGGTCTGTTTGCACCCAGGCCCTCCCACTGTGACCTGTAAATCCCCTTGAATGCTCAGTCAGTCTAGTTGCCACAGGAGCATCAGCATCCTGGCAGAGGTGGGAAGGGAGGGAGTGCTGAGGACCTCAGTGGGGCCACTATACCTAGAATAACTTCAAAGTCCTTGAGTTCTCTGTCCTGCCTCCCTAAGAAATGTCATTCCCGGCACTGTGGTCTGGAGCAGAGGGGTGGAGGACCTGTGAGCCCATTGATGCCGATTGGTATCAGGCATTTGGTTTCCATTTCCTAGCTCCTTGGGCTTCCCTGGTGGCTCAGGCAGTAAAGAATCCGCCCACGATGCCAGAGACCTGGGTTTGATCCCAGGGTGGGGAAGATCTCCTGGAGAAGGGCATGGCAACCCACTCCAGTATTCTTGCCTGGAGAATTCCATGTACCGAGGAGCCTGGCAGGCTCCCGGCAGTCCACGGGGTCTCGAAGAGACATGACTGAGTGACTTTCACTTCACTCCTGGCTCCTTAGTGGAAATCAAGACCCGACGTCTGGCTGTAGGTTGGGGGCTGGGTTTTCCGTTGCCAAGAAGGCAAGGTGGGAGTAGAGAACCAAAAAAAAATGGAGAAGTGGATTGACTCCAGTATTGGATTCAGGTGGGGGAATCTCTGGAAAGCTGGCCAAGACCCCTGGCCCCTTCTCTTATCAGGGTTCTGAGGTTCCAGACACAGCCATTTCTTCAACTCCTTCCAGGAAAACGCTGCTTGTCCCAACCCCTTTGCCCTCTGGGCCAGATTCCACCTTCAAGTTACTCCAGGAATGTTATGAGGCATGCAGGACTTGGGGCTCCAGCTCAGGGGCCCCCCTTCCTGGGCGGCGGGGCGGGGGGTGGTTATGGCTGTGTGGCAAATGACCCTGAAACATTCCTGGCCAGAGAAACTCCTTCTGCATTCCAGACCCCTATGGCAATATGACCTCTGACCTCGGAAGAGAAAGTCAAGATGATGTGGTTGAATGGATCTGGGAGGCAGGCTGGTAGCTGGGATACTGCGTTGTTCCAGGGAAGGGCAGAGGAAAGGGGGTGCTTTGTGAGTTGGGGGAGAGGGTCAATGGGAAGAAAGCATGTTCAAGGGGGTGAGGAAACAATGAGTGGAGGAGGGGCAATGGAGGCACACGGGTACACACACGCACGCGCACACACACACACACACACATTCATGCACGGGGAAGCAGCCATCATACCAGCCACCGTGGTGTCTAATTAGATGCTCACTGTGGAGTAACCTGTCCCCCTTTTGTCTGAGGTCTCAGAGGCTGGGGAGGCTTGAGGTCAGGGAGTAGAAGTGGGGTGTTGTAGATAATTAGAAACATACTCTAATAGAGTGAGCAGGCGCCACCAGGACCACCTCTCCCCTCACCATCCCCCTCCCTTCTCCAGGCCCCCAGCCCCCTTCTTCTGACCTGAACTGTTCCAGCTAGGCGAGGGGAGGGGCCGGTGGAGCCGGGGAGTGGAAACCCAGTGGGATTGGCTTCCTGGACCCTTACACAGTCTCCAAAGTGCAAACAACATATTTTTGCCATGCAGTGGTATTTAATTACACATAAAAACAGAGCCATTAAACTGAAATTAAACCCTTGTTGGAATCACTTAATTCAGGGCATGACAAATTGCTTTCAGTGGAGGCAGCAGTGAAGTCCCCTCAGGGAGAGATGGAGATTAGCAGCTTCCATGGCTGGCTGGGTCCCCTCATTGTCTTGGCCCCCTTGCTGGCTCTAAATTCTGAAATTGGGGTCAGAACCGTCTAAAGACCACCCAAGCCAAGGGGGAAGCCTCTCGGTTTGTTCTGGATGACAGGAATGGAGGCTGGGGAATCAGTATCACTGTCCAACCCAGTTTCAGATAACTCAGTCCATATTGTTGATGGGGAAGTTGAGGCCCAGGTGCCAGGGTCATCCAGAGCCAGTATGAGAACTCTGGCACCAAGCCATGACCAGGGAGGCTGCTTTATTCTTTCATCCTGGGCCTGGAGACAAAGGTTGGAGCTGGGTGGTTAAAGGTTCAGAAACCAGAGCAGGCCCTGGGTGGGGAGGACAGATTTCTCCAGAACTGAGCTCCTACCTGGTCCAAGCCTGGAGACAGCAGGGAAGGAAAAATGGGATTCTGGGACTTGGGCTAATGAGGCAGCCTTGGCTCTGTGGAGGGTAGCCTGGTACTCAGACTCTGGCTCAGACAGACTTGGTCACTGATCCACCTGGTGAGATTGGGCAGGTAAGACATTGCTGTGAGCCTCAGTTTTCCCATCTGTCAAATGGGGATGGTGATTCCTATCTATAGAGTTCCTGTGAGGACCTGTGGGCAGAATGCCTGAATAGGGCTTAGAGCCAAGTCCAGTTAGTGGTTCTATTGGCCTTCCTTCTCAGGACCTCTGGTCTGCATTTGTAATAAGATCCAGCTGGGACCTGGTGGTTTCCAGGGCTCCCTTGCTTGGTGTTTGCAGCCCTTTCTCCTCCCTCCAAACCCCTTCTTGCAGTTTTCCTTCTCTCCTCTGTGGTCTAGTTGCCTAATTATGGTAGGTTTGGGGTGTATGGTTAGACTACTGGGTAAGAAAAGGCAGGCTCGGGAACTTTCCTGGTGATCCAGTGGTTAAGAATCTGCCTTTCAATGCGGGGACGCAGCTTTGATCCCTGGTCGGGGAACTAAGATCCCGCAGGCTGCATGCAGCTACTACTGAACCTGAGCCCCACAACTAAGTCAAATTAAGAGTATTTAAAAAAAGACAAAAGAAAAGGTAGGCCCAGGCCCCCTAACCCCTGCCTCACCTAGTCTTCCAGTGGCTGTGTGTGAGGGTCCCCTGGGAGGTGAGGTGGGGCTGCACTTTGTGGGGGGTGCCGGGGTGCACAGTTATGAGGCTGTGGTCTCCCTCCCCTGTGTGCCCTTGACGATCCGGGAACCAACTTTCCTGATTGGAACCAGATGGGTCTGCTGTAGCCGGAGGCCTGTGCCAGCAGTCCACTCACTCAGCGTCCTTCCCCAGGAGGGAGAGGGGGCATGGGCGAAGGGGACAGGGAGGTGAGGAGGGCCCTTCTCCCTGAGGCTGGGAGACAGTCCTTTCCTTCTCTCTCCTCTCCAAGCCAGTGGCCTGGGAACTTTTCTGTTACCCACAGGGGATGGTGTGGGGTGGTGGCCTGCTGAGGACAAGTCTCTCACTGAGGCATAGGGTCAGTCCTAGAACTTATGAAGCCCCTCCATCCCCACCCCCAAAGCTTGGCTCAGCTGCAGGTGGCCAAATAGGGGCCAACTATGTCTGTTCCCTGACTCCTGGAGTGGCCCCAAGTGGCCCTCACCTTTGGCCTCCTTGGCATTGATAGACGGTGAGGTTCCTGCTCTGGGGGTTGGGAGGGGGAAGGGCTGGGGCTCAGGGTTCCCGTCATTGCAGGCCTGGCAGCTACCCTACGGGCTGCAGATGGCTCCCCTGCCAGCCTGGCGGCCAGCGCAAATGCTTTACAGCTGTACCTCTATGGACTTGCCTTGAGAGCCTGGAGACGGAGGGAGCTGGGGACACGGAGCTGCAGTGGGTGGGGGACAGGCCAAGACAGCAGTCCAGGGTGCTAAGATAGTGAGGACAAGGAAACTTGAGATCCAGGAAAGGCTTCCCCGACGTGCAGGGCTTGGAGTGGAAGCTTCCCGAGGAAAGATCAAGTTTTGGGTTGTGAGTGCTGCCGTCTGGAAGGTCCAGGGCTCAAGGTCCCTGTCTTCCTTCTGGGTCCTGGTCTCTAAGCAGAGCCAGAAGCTTCTAAGTTGAAGCAGCAGGGAGGGGAGCCCGTCCTCGTCCCCACCCAGGGGAAATTGGACCAGACTGCTCAGGAAACAAATTCAATTTTCCAGCATCATGGAAGGTTAGTCGGACAATAGAGGTTTTTTCCCCCTAAAAACATAAGAAAAAAAAAAAGTCCAATTGCTTTTGGCTGAACTGTTTCCCAACTTCATTTCTCAGCCTCAGTTCAAGGCTTCTCATTCAAAGTGACATGTGACTGTTCGGTGACCCTGGCCTGATCGCTGGCCTTGTGAGGGGTCAGGCCAGGCCAGCCTGGAACTCCTGCTCCCGGGGTCTGTGACCACCCCCACTTATAAAAGCCCTGGGCGGCCCAGTCCTAAGGGAGGGACTGTGGTAAAAGCAAAAAGCTTCTCCTGAAGAGATTTTGAATTTAGGGCTGAGTGCTAAATCCCAGGCAACAGGCCCAGACGGGTTTATATTAAAATGTAAACGGACCTGAAAAGTTTTGGAAAGTTTTCTTTTTGAGGGGTGGGGTGGGGTGGGGGAAGTCGCCTTTAAAATGCAAACAGACCTTGTAAACCCCTGCTTGGGAGATTTCATGGGGCTGGAATGAGGGGAGCTGGCCTTGCAGGCTGGGGAAGGGCCAGCCTCCAGTCGTGTTCGCTGATGATGGTGGCCTTGTTGGGGACCCTGGGCACTGGCAGTGGAAGAGAGGTCAGCACAACCTAAAGTAGAGAGACGGCCTGCTAGGAGCTGGGAGAGAACAGGGGTTCCCAAGAGGTAGATTCGGAAGTTCTAGGATGGGAGGTAGGGGATGGGGAAGACCACACAGGAAGCCTCAAGGAGAGCTGGGCAGTATCTCCTGGCTGGAGAAGGGTGGGCTTGTGGGGTTGTGGGGGGGTGGGGGTGGAGAAGGGTACATGTGGAGGTATGGGTAGGGGGGTGAGGTGTGTGGCTGGGGGTAGAGAGGTGTGAGTATGTGTGTGGGTGGGGGGATAGGGGTATGGGTTGGGAAGGGGTGTGGGTAGGGAGTGAGGGGTACATATGGGCATGTGGGTGAAGGGAGAGGGGTGTGTGTGGGGATGTGGGTGAGAGGAGAGGGGATGGCTCCAGCCTGATGGCTGAGAAAGGCCCTTCCCAAGAAGACCAGAGCTGGGAGCGGCCTTCCAGCTCTTCTCCAGTTCACCCATTACATAGATGGGAAACCAAGGCCTAGATGGGTCTATGGCTTGCTCGCCTGAAGGCCCAAATGAACTGGTAGCTGACAGATTAGAACCCAGGGCAGTGTTCTTTTCACACCATCTTCCAGTGGGGGCAGGCGAGACTTCAGGCTCCAGAAAGGGGAAGGGCTATCAATACAGAGGAAGGAAGGAGATCCTGGTAGAAGATTCTGGGAGGAAGATTACAGGGAAATATGCCACCTTTCAAGCCGGAAGAGGGACAGGTGACTTTTGCAACATCCTGAGCAGCGTGGGACAGGGACTAGGGTGGAATGAGGAGAAGGGGGGTTTGGCAGAGACCTGGTGTAGGTGGAGGCAAGGGATTGGACTTGATGACCTCTGGTTCAATAAACTCCAGATGTCATCATTCTCATCATCACTATGGGTTTGGGTCAAAATTGCTTGGGCTTAAATCACATTCTGCCATTTATTATATTGGTGGTTTAGTCACTCAGTCGCATCTGACTCTTGTGACCCCATGGGGTGTGGCCTGCCAGGCTCCTCTGTCCCTGGGGATTCTCCAGGCAAGAATCCTGGAGTGGGTTGCCATTTCCTTCTCCAGTGGATCCTCCTGACTTAGGAACTGAACCTGGGTCTCCTGCATTGCAGGCAGATTCTTTACCAACTGAGCTATAAGGGAAGCCCTCGTAGGAGGAAATGTATTACATTGGACCCTGGGATGGACTTTATCTCCTAATCCACAGTTCTGTATCCATCAAGAGGGTCCATAATGGTACTCATAAGTGTTACTGTCAAGACTAAATGAGGTGATGGATGGCAAAGCTTCTAACAAATATTGCAGGCCTGATGTATGCCAGGCACTATTTTAGGTACTGGGGATCATGGTGAACAAGTGAGTTTCTTTCTTCTTGGACCTCCTGTTCTAGCAGCCTGGTCCTTAGAACATATTAGGTGCTCAATGAGAGGCTGATAGGAGTATTAGCTTATAAAGGACATTGGTACTTCACAGGCTACAAAGTGTATTCATGTCCAGCGTGTCTCTAATTTTGTGAGTGGGGTATTTTGTTGTTCAGTCTCTAAGTCGTGTCTGACTCTTTGCAACCCCATGGACTGTAGCACGCCAGGCTCCCCTGTCCTTCACTATCTCTTGGAGTTTGCTCAAATTCATGTCCACTGAGTCGGTGATGCCATCTCATCATCTCATCCTCAGTCGCCCTCTTCTCTTCCTGCCCTCAATCTGTCCCAGCATCCAGGTCTTTTCCAATGAGTCAGCTCTTCGCATCAGGTGGCCAAAGTATTGGAACTTCAACTTCAGCCTCAGTCCTTCCAATGAATATTCAGGATTGATTTCCTTTCGGATTGACTGGTTTAATCTCCTTGCAGTCCAAAGGACTTTTAAGAGTCTTCTCCAGCACTACCATTTGAAAGTAACAATTTTTTGGTGCTTAGCCTTCTTTATGGTCCAACACCTTACACCTCTCTGGAAAAACCATAGCTTTGACTATACAGATGGGCCTTTGTGGGCAAGTGATGTCTCTGCTTTTTAATACACTAAGTTTGTCATGGCTTTCCTTCCAAGGTGCAAGCGTCTTTTAATTTCATGGCTGAAGTCACTGTCCACAGTGATTTTGGAGTCCAAGAAGATAAAATCTATCAATTTTTCCACTTTCCCCCCTTCTACTTGCCATGAAGTGATGGGACTGGATGTCATGATCTTAGGTTTTTGAATGTTGAGTTTTAAACCAGCTTTTCCTTTCTCCTCTTTCACCCCCATCAAGAAACTCTCTAGTTCCTTTTCACTTTCTGCCATTAGAGTGGTATCATCTGCACATCTCAGGTTGTTGATATTTCTCCTGGCAATCTTGAGGGGCATATTACAATTGAGGAAACCAAGGATCGATGCCCAGAGAAATGACTTGCCCTAAATCATGCAGCTAATTAGTGGCAGAAGGGACCTGCCACCCAGATCTGCCTGACCACCAGGCTTCTATTTCTTGATGCAGAAGAGAGAAGTGGTGTGTGTGCATTTGTGCGCAGGTAGGAGTGGGGTGAACTAGGGAAAGGCTACGTCCGATCTCGGTATTCATGGGTCATCCAATCTGAATGCTATGGAGGAGGGGACCTCTCTCCTGGGGCATATGCAGGCCTCCCCCCACCTCCTAGTCAACCTGGGGTCCCCTATTTCTGCATGGCTCCTGTAGGCACTCAGCACAGTATCTGGTGATCCAGTGAATGAATGAGTGCGTGTCATTCTCCCTTTCCCGCCCCCTCCTCTTTCTCTATTTCTGCTTCCCTCCTCCTGGCGGTCTCCCTGCATCCTCAACCTGCTCCAAGCCAAGCTCAGCTTGCTCCTTGGCAAGACTCGACTGGGGAGAGGTGAAGGCTGAGACGCCTTCCAGGAAATGGAGTTATGAAAATGAGCCCCTGGCTGGCTCCAGGGTCACAGACTCAGGAAGAAGAGGGTCTGCTTTGCTGGGGCTCAGAGCCCCAGTCTGGCCAGGACTAGGGGATTATGCAGATGGGGAACATGGCTGGGGCAGGGCCCTGTATGGACGAGTGCTATGGATTAAATTATGTCCCCACAGTTGAAGCCCTGACACCAATGTGACTATATTTGGAGACAGGACTCTTAGGAGGTAATTGAGGAAATTAACTGAGGCCAAAGGGTGGGCTCCTAATCTGACAGGATGGGTAGTCTTATAAGAAGAGGAAAATGCACTAAGGCTATATGTGCATACAGCAGGAAGGTGGCTGTCTGCAAGCCAAGAAGAGAGCCCTCACCAGAACCCGACCATGCTGGAACCCTGATCTCACACTTCCAGGCTCCAGAACTGTGCGAGAATAAATGTCTTTTGCTCAAACTACCCAGTCTATGGTATTTTCTTATGATAGTCTGGGCAGACTAACACTGCAGGGAAGCCCTCCCCTCCCACCTCAGCCCTCTTTCCCACGCAGTCCTTTCAAGCTCAGAGAGAACCCAGGCCCCAGGCCCAGATCAAGTAGGCGCCTGTCCCAGCCTGTCTCAGGCATGACAGCCCCATTCCCTTTCCTGGCCTGAACTCCAAGTCTTCACAGCTTCCTCTTCCCAACGCATTCCTGCCCAACCCTCAGATCCTTTTTCCTTTTCCTACAAATCTGGTCAGTTACTCCCTGGCTGAAAAGCCTCTGCTGTCTTCCCATTACCTACAGGAGGAAGTCCAAGCAGGTTGCTGTGTGCAGTTGTGCATCATGCAACTTACACAGCTGTAAGTGGTCCTGAGTTCAAACTCATTCATTCATTCAAGAAGTATTCATTCCTCGGTATTTTCATCTTAGCACCCAAGGCTTTTAATAATCTGGGTCCTGCCTTTTTCCTTTGCTTCCTCTCTCACCTACTACCTTGGGTACCGTATATTTTAGCCACATTAAACATGATATTTTCATACCTATGTGCTTCATTAAACATGGTACTTTTTATACCCATGTGCTTCATGCAAAATTCATCCATCTGCTTGTCTGAGAGTGCACAGTAAGTGGAATGGGCACAGGTTTGGAATCTTGTTTCTCTGCCATTTACTACCTGGGTGTATGTGGGCAAGTTAACCTTCTGAGCCTCAGTTTTCTAATCTGTAAAATGGGATTAAACATATATAATGTGCTTCACATTGCACTTAGCACATAGAACACCCCCCCACCCCAGAAAAAGTTGGGTTCCCCTCTTCTTTGCTGTTAAGCTACTTATCCTTGAAGACCTAACTCAATTGTTACCACCTTGGTAACATTGCCCTCATTCTCCCCAGAGGGAAAGTTTATCTTTCCTATTTGTACCCTTCCTGCCAGCCTTGTGTGACACGTATAAGCTCCATTATAACAGTATTATATTTATCTGCTTTCCTGGATCACATGAGCAAAGCATGCAGCCAGGAGACATTGCTGCATGAGTTCAAGGTACTGACTTCTAGGCTGGGGGCCTTTAGCAACCCCCACCCCCACCCCAAGCCCTGCTCTGGTTCTAAGCTCTCAGCCTATTGGATGGCATGAGAGTTAAGAACAGGAGTAGAAGGTGGCAGATAGTGGGGTGGGAGTAGGGTGGTTGAGGATGAAGATAAAAGAGCAGAGGGAGCTGCTTGAGCCTCCTGGGAGAGATGAGTATGGGGGAGGTGGCTGGTCAGATAAGATAGGGCTGAGGGTGTTTCAGCCCTCTGGGGAGTTTGCTCAGTAGTCAGAGTGGAGGCACGGGTCAGGGGACTTGGGAATCTGGGTTTTGAGAAATGGTCAGTGGCATGGGGTGAGGCTGCCATCCTCCTTTCCCATCAACTCCAGCAGCAGCTGGGCTTTGCTGTGGGTCCAGCCATGTGAGACAGAGTGGAGTGGGGATTGAATGGGACAAAAGTAAGAGGGAGGGCTTATTCTGTAAAGAGGGAGAGGACAGGTTTGGGTGTGGGTGGGTGGAGAAGGCATTGAAATGGAGCAGGACCCTGGGGCCGTCCCAGAACAGGCCTTCTTCCCTAATCTCTGCTTTAGCTCTTCTCTGAAGTACCTAGATAACAGTATTTGATGTACCCTTCCTAAGTTTACAGATGTGGGAGCCCCCCACCAGACGGAAGATGTTAACTACTTGATGACTATGAGCACACAGTGCCAGACCTCCTGGAGCCTAAAGACTGATAAAGTTAACCTTTGTGACATCACCCTGTTCCCTCACCATCAGCCAATCGGAGACTTGTGCATGAACTGATTACATACCCTGACCCCCTTGGCTCAAACAGCTTTTAAAAATGCTTTGCCGAGACCCTTCAGGGCTCTCTGGGCTTTTTAGGGCATGAGGCACCCATCTCCTTGCACGGCCCTGCAGTAAATCCTTCTTTGCTCCAAACTCTAATGTTTTGATTTGTTTGGCCTCACTGGGCATCTGGCACAGGAACCTCTGCTGACAGTATGAGGAGGAGAAAGGTGAGGATGGAGAGAGACACTGGGAAGGGGCCATTAGGGATGGTGTATGTGTGTAGAGAGAACAAGGAGAAAGTGATGGCGTGGGATGGAACATTGAGAGATATGACACTGGGGGAGGCTTAAGACCCAGGACTGCAAGGCCTGGAACCTGCTGCAGAGGAAACTCCTGGATATCCTCGCCTGGGTATAAAGACCCCTCCCTTCCCGATTCCTGCCTTGGTGGTTGTCCCTCCTCCTTTCTGCTCTTGCTGGGCTGGCGGCTCTGCCCATCAGCAAAAGTCAAGTGCTCTATTAAATCCTCCTGGAGGAAAGATAAGCTACATAAATGCAGTAGAGGTCGTTACCTCCCGTAGACTCAGTCTGTGGCCAGGGAAGGGGCTGAGAGGAGGCCTTCTGGAACCGCAGTTGGGCAGTGGAAGGGGCGGCAGGGGATCCTCAATGGTGGGTGGTTCAAGTGCATTGGGAGGTCTCTTCACTTCCTCCAGGCAGCTTTTGCCACTGGTCACATAGCCTGAGCAGAACCAGCAGCTCGCCCCTTTCCAAGGCTCTGCAGGAAAGGGGTGCCCCTGCAGCCCCTCTTATACCACTTGCTATGGCCTGCCCATCTTGAATCCCTAGCTGCAGCAGGCCTGGAGAGGGCTGGGAGTGGGGCGTTACCCCAGGACTGGAGGCAGAACCAGGATGAATGATGGGCCATTGTTCAGGTCGCCAGGGTTGGGCTGGCAGCTTGGGGCTCATCTGGATTCATGGATTCTTCCAGACTTGAGCTGTCCCTGTTTCACCTGCCTCTCCCCACCCTTTGGGAGCCCGAGTGAGACCCTGGAAGCTGGCAGGGATGTCACACGTACTCACCTCAGGCCCTGGCATGCACAAGAGAGCCCGGGCCTCCTATCTTCCTGCCACAGTGGCAGGAAAGAGGTTGGGAAGAAGGAAAACGGGTGTGTCGGACACATGGGGGACACAAAAGAGTTTAAGCAAAGGTTTATGAAGTGGGAGCTGGTGGAGACTGTGCTGCCACGGGCAGGGGCTGTGGCGTGGCACACGTGGCTATCTCTCAGACCAGCTGCCACCGGCCCAGCCAGGTCCCCTTTTTTGTTCAGGTTTCCATCTCTGAGTGGACAGCCCTGAATATCTCAGACCAATTCTTGTGCAAAGACAGACCCTTTATTTTCCATGAGGGGAGCTACAAGGCATCCACAGATATATGGGGGAGAGGGGCTCTCTGTGACCTTGAAATCTTGGGCACTGTGACCTTGAGAACCTTGTCCAGATTTTGTAGTCTCCAGGGTGGGGCAGTGCCTGACCACAGGCTGGGTGGGCTAGTCTCAGCCAGTCCTGCCAGCCCAGGACCGCTTCAGTCTGGTTTGGTTTCCTGGGTTGAAATAATAACCCTTCAGGCCCAACTTTGGCCAAAGATAATGATTCTCTGGCAGGGTCCCCAGCTGGGTGGGGTCAGGCACTGGTCTTTCATAGAGCAAAAGTGGGCTTCTTCCTTGAGCCTCGTCTTGCATTCTCATAGTGTGGTTTCCTTAGGTCCCCAGGTCTGCCAGACAAACAGTTCCAACTTCTTGGGGGTCTTGGTGGAGGTGGGGCAGGAAAGACCGCCCACTTCCCCAAGCCTCTTGGGGGGGGGTAGCTGCCCGTTTGCATTCTTGACTCTCTGCTGCCCTCATGTGGCTATGAGGCTAGTTGCCGCCCCAGCGCTGTACAGGGCAGTGTGTGCGTGTGTGTGTGTGTGTGTGTAGGACTAGCAAGGCTGGGGCTGAGGCAGAACCAGAGAGCTGGCCCTTGTGTCTATTCTAGTGAGCAGGGGTGCTCACTGTCCCCACCTCCGGGTCTGGGTGACTCAAGTGGCTCTAGGGCAGCCCTGACACACTTGCTTATGAGAAGTTGAAAGAAGAGATGGGACTGATGCTCATTTTCAATGGAGGGGACTAGACATCAAGATCTTAAGGACAGCTGGATCATCTGTTTTGGCCATGAAGGCAAGTTCCCACGTGCTTACCTGCCGAACAACCACGGCCACGTTGGCCTGTAGAATCCAGGACAGGCGGATCTAGCTCTGTCCTGGGAACAGCAGCTCAAGAAGCTGTCAAGGAAATGGGGAAAGGAACAGATGAGGGAAAGAGAGTCAGTCCATCCCTCCTTTGGTCCTTGTGTGTGCGTGCTTGTGTGCTAACTCGCTTCAGTCGTGTCTGATTCTTTGCGACCCTATGGACTGTAGCCCACCAGGCTCTTCTGTCCATGGGATTCTCCAGGCAAGAATACTGGAGTGGATTGCCATGCCTTCCTTCAGGGGGTCTTCCTGAACCAGGAATCGAACCTGCGTCTCCTGCATCTCCTGCATTGTAGGTGGATTCTTTCCTGTTGAACCACCGGGGAGGCCCCCTTTGGTCCTCAATCCTTCAGGCCAGCCTCTGGCCATGGCCCCTGGGTCCCTACCCAGCACTTACTGTTTGCCATGAAACGAGGGTCACAGGTCTGTAGCTCAAGCTGCTGTGTTGGTAATGTCCAGACTGACAGAGTCAGGAGTCTTCAGAGGTAATTTTCATGTGGGGGTCTCAGATGTGGGTCTGCTTCAGAATCACAGGGAACTTGTTAAGATACCCACAGATGTCCGAGACAGCTGATCCTGTCCGTTGCCTCCTTTTTTTTTTTTTTTTTACGTATCCTTCTAAAACATTTATTTATTTGTCTTTGGCTGCACTGGATCTTCATTGCTGTGCACGGGCTTTCTCTAGTTGTGGCGAGCAGGGGTTACTCTCTACTTTCAGTGTGTGGGCTTCTCACTGTGCTGGCCTCTTGTTGTAGAGCACAGGCTCTAAAGTGTGGGCTCAGTGGGTGTGGAGCACTGGTTTAGTTTCTCCATGGCATATGAAATCTTCTCCGACCAGGGGTTGAAACCCCTGTCCCCTGCATTGGATTCTTAACCACTGGACCACCAGGGAAGTCCTGCTCCTTTAAGGCTGAAGAGACTGAACCCCGGGAGGGAAGGGGGTCTGGCTGAAGGTCATAGTGAGTTCAAGGGTTTCAACCTGGTACCGTTCTCCTCCATTCCAGTGGATTGGTCCATCAGTGTGGTAAGAGGCTTCTTGCTCAGGGCAGAGGGGGGATCCTGAGCAAGCCCCTTGGGATGTCTGGGAAGGCACACAGGAAGCTCCCTCCCCTACATCCTTTCTGGGTCCTGCAGCAGAGCACCCACCAGATTGATGACCTGTGAGGCCGGCTGTAGCGTGTCATACTCCGCAAAGAGGTGGCACACATTTTCCTGGGACTCAGTCTGGCTCTTGGCCACAAACCCAAAGATCCTGATGGGAGAGGAGAGCTGGGGTGAGGAGAGCCCAGGGAGGCACGAGACTGGGAGCTGGGGAACTCAGCCCTTCCCCAGCCCAGCACCTCCTTCCCACCCTTCGCCAACCCAGCACCTTGTCATGATGGGAGCTCTCCTAGTGGGAGGATGTGCCTCCTCCGTCAGACTGGGAGATCCCTGAGTTTAAGATCTGGGTTTCTCTCCTTTGGAATGAGGGCCCTGAGGACAGGACCTGTGTATTCCCCGGCAGACTGGAGGGTCCCTCCAGACTAAAGCCTGTGCCTCCCCGAGAAGACAGGGCTCCCAGGCTCCTGTTTGCCCCATTCAGACTGGTGGCTCCCAGAGGGCCAGGGCCTGTGCCCTCAGCAAACCCATGGGCTCTTAAGGTCAGCATGGGGCCTCCCTCCTTCCCTGACTTCCTCCCTGTGTTGGGTCCGGGCCCTGCCCCAGGGAGACCTCTCATGGTGACTGACTGAGTGGACAGGGAGGCCTTACCGAGAGGGCTTGCAGTATTTCTGCCACCTGTGGGAGAGGAACAAAGATAGTCCTGGGTACCGATTCTCCGCTCCATTTCACAGAACTCTGGCTGAGCCCCGCGGGGTGGGAGGAGCCGATAATGGCCAGCTGTGTTTCCTCTATCCCCACCATGCTCCCTCCCTTCATTCTGTTGCTCCTCACCCCTTGAGGTTCAGAGGCTCTGTCTGGGACCCCAGCCCCAGAGTCAGCGGGCAGCTAGACCCTGGCTGGCCTTTTCAGTCTGGCCCAGACTTGAACTTACTTCCGTTGCTCGGGATCCATGCCACAGAATCGGAGGGTGGCAAGGGGGTAATGGCGCCGGAAAAATACCCTGGGAGGAGGCGGGGAGGGAAGGGGAGCTGGTGAGAGCCCGTCCCAGTGTCCTGGCCCACCTCCATCATCTCCAGCTTCCTGTCCTCCAAGAGCCTCATAGTTCCATGACCCCTGACAGCCTGCTGTGACCTTTTTACTGCTGGCCTCGGACATGTGTTTGTATTTCTCTCCTTTCATGAAGGTCATCTGCCTTGTGTCCTATGTATTGGGGTTTTCTACCAACCCACCCAATCGCCCACTGTGTCATTTAATGATTTGAGGGTAGAAATTGCTGGAGGAGGGCATGGCAACCCACTCCAGTACTCTTGTCTGGAGAACACCACAGGAAGAAGAGCCTGGTGGGCTATAGTCCATGGGGTCACAAAGAGTCGGACATAACTGAAGCGACTAAGCACGCAATTACGGCTGGTCATCTCTTATTCCTCCAGCCCAGGGCCAGGATCTTGCTGGGCTGAATCCCTGAGCCTGGGATGGAGCGATCTCACTGGTCCCCCAGAGTCTGGCCTACAGGAGATGCTCCATCAATGGATACAGATTTAACTGTTGTTAATTCCAAATCCATCAGTCACGATGAAGTGGGGCTTCAGAAGGTAGTCATTGCACTGAGGCCCAGAGAAGGCAGAGAACTTGTCTGGAGTCACTCAGCACATGACTGACCTCACTGGGTCCAGGAGCCTGAACTCCAGCTCTACCACTGCTCCACAGCCATCTCAGCCATCCCCTCCAGCTCACCCTGCCCAGCCCCGCAGCCCCAGGACAAGGGAAGTCCCTTACTTCCTCTGGACGTCAGTCAGGGTGATGCCCTGCTCGGTGACTTTGAAGTGGACCACGGTGGGCGTGGGGAGAACATCCCTCTCCAAGGTGGCTGAGATAGCCTTCTCCACGGCCAGGGCTCCGCTCAGGGTCTCCACGCTCACAGAGCTCAGGTACAGGGCATGGCAACCTGAGGGGAGGGGGGCGGGTGCAGATACTGCTTTGGGGCCCTGCCAGAATCCGCTGGGTGAGTGGAGGTCACCCAGGCCCTGCTGTCCATCTGCCCAGAACTGGGGAATAGGGGTGCCATCCTGTTTGGGGAATCTAGCAGGCTTCCTCTTTGAGCCATCAGGCGGGTGGGTAGGGACTGTGTGGGTGACTGAAATTTGGGGCTAACCCCAGAGGACTTTGAGGTCGTCTGTTGTTTGCATTGCTCTGGCCTCTGGCCCTCCAGCAGGAGGCAAGGATGGCATGTTGCCCTGTGTGTATAGGGGCGTCCAGGCAAACCTTCCTTCTGTCCCATGGCTGGTGCTGCCCCCACCCCTACCCTCGACCCCCAACCGCAGGGCCCTGGCCCCTTGCTGAGAGAAGAGGGAGGAGACAGGAATGGGGAGGGGGCCTTTGTGCTTGGGGCACGGAATACGAGCTGTCAGTCACCCAGGTGCTGACCCGTGCCTGGCCCTTGGATGTGATGAAAAGTGACCCTTCCCATATAGACCGCCCCCAGGACTCAGACCTGACACTCCACGGAGGATGCCCTCTCCAGGGCCAGGCCCTTCAGACCCAGAGAGAACCTAGTTTATCCATGTGTGCTCCCTGTATGTGGGATGGGCTCTAAGCCTCACCACGCCCGCCCCTCCTCTCCTGCCCCTCTTCCTCCTGGCCTGCTGCCCTCAGCCTCTCATCTCCTGGTTTACAGGCAGAGGGAAGAATGTGGCACCTTGTTAAAGATGGAGAAATAAAGCTGCAATGGGAAACACGTGTGGACCTGCATGTGCCTGCACAGGGCTGGGAGGTGCCCTGGGGCGGGGCACAGCCAAGCCTTCCCCCCACCCTGCCCCCCACTCACCGGCAGATTTCTTCAGACAGGAGGCCTGGCCATCTGCAGAGGGGTCGGAGGCCCCGTCTCCACCTCCCAATTCTGAGCCAAAGCAAAGGAACAGGCCCCCAGGGGTGGGGTGCAGTCAGTGGACCCCCTTCCTAGGAACAGGCGTCATTCAGCCCTTCAAACGGGTCCCACCTCCGCCCCCACCTTCAGGAGGTGACTTGGCTGAGAAACCAGGTGTGATTCCTGTAATTAGGCAATCGGAGCTGCCCTGAGCTCCCCCAAAGCCTAGCTGGCAAGCTTTTTGATCCCTCCTTCCCCCTCCCGCCTCCGGCCCCTGGACTGCAGCGGTGACCTGGCCTCAGAGGCCCCTGACCTCCTGCTTCTTTCGGACCCTGTCCCAAACCTAGGCTTTTTTTTTTTTTGCAGAAAGCAGGGAGGCTCTCGCCATCACCACACCCGCGGCTCCCTTGGCCTTGACTCCTCTCCCTGGACCCCCCCCCAGCTCTCCTGCACACCCTGAGATGTGGGGGCACCTGGTGTTGTGCTGGGCTGTAAGCTCTGGAGAGGGCTCCCTGACTTGGGCTGGAGGTTTGACTCTGTGCCTTTGAGGAAGTTACTTAATGCCTCGAATCTTCCTTTTCTTTCTTTCTTTCTCCCCAAATTTCACCCATTAATCATTTCTTTGTTCTCATAATTCTCTTCCTTGGGGTTCATAAAACAGCTGTCTGTACCTTTGTGCTCTGTTAGCTCCCTGAACACTTTGGAACAAGACAGTAAGGGAGACTTGGGTTCAGATTCGACCCTTCCTTTTCTTATCTGTGAAATGGGGACAGCAACAGCGGTGAGTGCTTCACAGGGTTGGAGTGAGGTGTGAATGGAGGAGGGGATGCCCAGTAAATGGTGGAAAGTGAAGTCGCTCAGTCGTGTCCGACTCTTTGCGACCCCATGGACTATAGCCTACCAGTAAATGTTGGACCTGGAAGTAAAAACCAAACCTGGCCGAATGGGCAGATTTATGCTTCTTTTCTCCTCTCCGAAACAGAGCTGCTATTTCTCAAACATCAACTCAGCACCAGGCGTTGTGCCAAAAGCCTTGCCCGAGCTTTTTCATTTCACCCCCCACTCAGCCTAGAAGTAGGTGTGATGCTAAGTGTGCCCATTTCATAGATGAGGAAACAGAGGCTCAGTGAGGTTGACCTTCTCAGATGCTCATAGCTAGGAGGTGGAGATGTGGACAGACTCCAGAGCACGCACTTTTCACTGGGACACTAACATGATCCCTAAGTAAGGTGAGAGGTGACCCCTGAGAATGAACAGGCGTGGAGCCCCAGCCCACCTTTCTGCGGGACGACGAGTTTGCAGGGCAGGGCCAGGGCCATGATGGAGTGCTGGCACACGAAGGCAGAGAGGCTCCCTGTGAGGAAACAGAAGCCGTGCATCAGGAGCCTTCCCCAGGCCACCTACCCTGCCTGGAAGGGGCCTGAGGGCTGGAGAGGCTCAGCTCACCGAAGTAGGGCTCCTCGTCTGCTCCTTTGAGATGCACCCCTTTGGCGGAAGACTCGATGAGGAAGTGGCGGACGAGGTCACTGCTGTCCTCGCCTGGTCAGAGAAAGTGTATGGATGGAGTGCAACCTGTTTCCTGACCCGCCTCTTCCAGTCCATCCAGAGGTTAACTTGTCCATCCCCCTGCCTCTGGGTGGGACTGCAGGTAGGTGTCCTATTCTCGAGGTCTCCCATGAAGGAGGTGCTGACAACGTTTTTGCTCAAAGCCTTGTGTCCAGTAGGACACAACTGAGTGACTTAGTATGCACACGTGCAATTCTTTTTTCAGGAGACCTTGCTTTTGGTTTCAATAACTCTTGGGCTGGGTTTCCTGCTCCCGCTTCTTACTCCCTCCCAGGTGCTATCATTCTCCATCATATGGTCCCTGCTGGCGCCAGGCTGGCCTTGGGAGGGGGCACCACGCCCCTGGCCTCTTCTCCACCAGCCCACAGCTTCCTGCTTTCTTTGGACTCCTTGGCAGGGCTTCCTTGATAACTAACACTGCCCAGAGGTCACTTTCTTATTTGAACAGAGAGGTGTGGTGTAGAGAATGTGGACTTGGGGTTTTTATCCTCTTTCTCTATTACTTGCTGGTTCAGGGGTCATTAACTCCCTCTGGGAGTTGTCAGTTCCCTTACCCATTCCTTGTGTAACAGCTACAATCCTGGGCCTTCGATGAAGGGCTGTGGCCCAGGAACCCTGTAATACAATGGTCTGTTCCTATCTCTGTCCTCAGTGGGGTTTCACTGGTGCCTTGCACAGTGTCTGGGGAAGGGTGGATGCTCCATCCACATGTGCTGTGTGCAAGACCACAGGGGCTATGCTAGCACACACGCCATGGTTGTTTAGTCCCTCAGTTGTTTCCAACTCTTTGCGACACCATGGACTGTAGCCCACTAGGCTCCTCTGTCCGTGGAATTTTTCAGGCAAGAATACTGGGAGTGGGTTGCCATTTCCTATTCCAGGGGATCTTCCCAACCCAGGGATTGAACACAGGTCTCCACGTCTCCTGCATTGCAGGTGGATTCTTTACCACTGAGCCACTGGGGAAGCTCATAAAGCCCAGTATTTACTTAATAAAAATAAATTGAATTCATGGAGGAAAAAAAATCAAACTTTATAAACTTGATATAAAATGTTACTAGTTACTTCTTATTTGAGAAAAACAGACCAAACCAAAAGGGTCTCGTTTTCACAAGTTATTACTACATTACATTCCTTTGTGAGAAAGCCGGTCTGCACAGAGGTGGATACCAGAAGAGCGCAGGCTGGAGGGGGTCTGGGACCCTCTTCTTCTTCCCACCGGAGGGTAGAGCAAGGAGTCTGGGGACTTGGGGAGCCTCAGTGCTGGGAGACCAAGGTCCATCTTCCCAGGAGTCATTATGGGAATGGCCCAAGGTCACCCTGCAAGTGAGCGGCAGAGCTGGGACTGGAACCCACCACACCCAGGTGCTTCTAAGAGGCCTTGATCGAATACACAGACAGCCTACCTGGTCGGCTCTGGGCAGATGTGGGGGCCTCCTGCACCTTCAGGGCAAGGCCGAAGGAGCCCCGGTATGAAGAACTGTCCCGCACGATGAAAGCCCCCGGCTCCTCCTTCCTCAGCAGCTCGATGGCTGGAACAATCCTTGAGTCAGAGAGAGTCACCACCCCACTGGGATACCCTCCCTGCCTCAGCCCAATTGGGTCCTCATAGAGCAGATGATACAGAATTGCCTTTGGTCCCCAGGAAGTCCTTTCTGTTGTCTAACCTCCACTGTTCCTGCTACAGTCATTATTTCCTTGGGTCATGGGGTTCGCAGCACACCCCCTTCCCTGGACTTGCAGTTTGCCATTCCGTTCCCTCCTCTACATGAACCCAGGGCCCCATCTGCCCGATGTGGGGTGCCGGGACCCAGACCTGATTCCTGGGTCACTCAGTCCCTGAATCAGGGCTTCATTTTACCTTGCTCTCGGGAGATGCTTGGCTTAAACCAGTATTTAGATGTGTCCATCACAAACTTCATGGTGGGCTGCATGTCCCTGGCAGGACCTGGAGACAGACAGGGAAGGAGAACCCTGTAGGCCGGATAGAAGGGAACTGAGAGACCCTCCCCTTTCTCTGTCCAGTGGTTCCATTCAACCCATCCTCCCGTATCCCTACTCCATTGTATCTCCAGCTCCCTAAAGGGGCAAAGTCCATCAGAAGAATCCCAGGGCTTTGTGCCATCTAGGAGTCTACCCTTGTATCCTTGGTAACGGATCACAAACAAATAGATTAAAAACTCAATTCAATGAGAAACAGTTTCTCAAATTGAATATTATGCAGTAGAGACAGAAACGGGATAAATAAAAGACTCTGAGATGCATCATTTGCTTCACTTCACATTTTTCTTCCCCTTTAATAATCCTATGAGTTTCTTGGTGGTGGTGGGGATATTCAGTTTGCAAAAGAAAATGAAGAAAAGGAGAAAGGAAAGGAAGACAGCAGATCTGGGCAGAAGAGCATCCAGGAGCCCGGAGATGGAGTCGGATTCTGATCTGAGACGGCTCTTTCCCTCCTGAAACCCAGAGGTAACTGAGTGAACCAGAAATCCTGTGAGGGTCTATAATGTTCCAACAACTTGGAAATGAAACTGAATCTTGTCTTGAGAATAGTTTGTGGAATTTGCTAAGATCCCAGGAATAATGTGTGATTATCCGGGAATCACCAACCCTGGATGGGGATATCACCAGGCCAAATAAATGTGCTCTTTGAGATGTGAAAATTCCACCCCCCCATTTCCCTGGGTCCCTGATGGTTGGATGACATCACCGACTCAATGGACATGAATTTGAGCAAACTCCAGGAGACAGTGAAGGACAAGGAAGCCTGGCTGCAATTCATGGGTTCACAAAGAGGTGGACTTGACATAGTGACTGAACAACAAAGGCAGAGAGCAGTGGTTCTCGGTTTTGGCATCTTGAAAAGGTGTGTTACTGCCAGTTGAGAGTAACTCATCATAAAAAATGTACTGATACATGCAAACGATTTGTCCTAAGAAAATGTTCAAAGGCATGCTTGTCACCTCATTTTCTCTTGTTCTCATTGACATGGCTTCGTGGGTGGGAGCGAGCAGCAGGCTAGAGTGAGCATTTCACACCCCCCAGGAGTACCTTGATGTCTGTGGCCATGTGAGGGCTGAGAGCCCGGGAAGGAGATGACTGAGCCACAGGCAAGCAGGCCTCCTGTCCTTGGGGCTCAGTGGGGGGCTCTGCTCCTGGGAGAGAGAGACCCCAGGGTGCTAAGGGTTAGCCTGTGTTTACTGCTTTGGGCTCTGGTTGGCTTTGTTCTTTTTGGATGCCTGTAGTTTCTGACTACAGGGAGGAGGGTGGTTGCTGTTTTGTGGTTTTTAGCTGTCTGAGTTGGAATGCATTGTCTCCGTTACCCTGTCCTGCCCCGTCTGTGTTCGTCATCCACCAACGTCAGAGCTAGGACTGACTCTCCCTCTCCTGGGTTAGTCACCCAGCCTGCTGCTTCCATATCCTGAGGGTCTCCTGGCTCTGTCCACTCTCCTCCACCCTCTGCCTCGCCCTGGACCACTTCGTGATGAAAACCCAAACAGAACCAAATAAAAACTCCTCTCCCTGCCAGGCCAGGCCCTGCAATTCATCTGCCGCGCAGCTGCCAGAGTGATGGATTGAGCATGCGCCTCTGAGTCCATCTGTCTCCGGTCTGAGAGTCTCTGAGGATAGATCAGTCCTGGGTGTTCTTTGGAAGGACTGATGCTAAAGCTGAAACTCCAATACTTTGGCCACCTCATGCGAAGAGTTGACTCATTGGAAAAGACTGATGCTGGGAGGGATTGGGGGCAGGAGGAGAAGGGGATGACAGAGGATGAGATGGCTGGATGGCATCACTGACTCAATGGACAAGAGTTTGAGTGAACCCCAGGAGTTGGTGATGGACAGGGAGGCCTGGCATGCTGCAATTCATGGGGGTGCAAAGGGTCGGACACGACTGAGTGACTGAACTGAACTGAGGGTCTCCTGGTCCCTAAAGGGTAAAGTTTACTCTTCAGCTTGGCATTCATGGTCTTTCCCAATCTGGCCCCAAATTACTCCCAATGACCTCGCCCTGCACATCCCAACATCCAAGTCATTTCCTAAACATGCCATGTGCTTCCACACCTTCGTACCTCTGGCCTGGCTGTTCCCTCTGCTGGGGCAGCCCTTCCTCTCCTGCTATGGCCATGAACTTTTGATCCACTTTTTGGCCTCCCCACTTCTCCAGGTAAAAAGGCTCACTCCTTCCTCTGTAGCCTCACAAGACTCAGAACATCTCTTTACTTCTGTGTTTATCCTACTCTGCAGTAACCCTTTGGGTTTTCCCCCTCTCTTTCTAGACTGTGTCCCTACTAAGTGGCACAGTGCTTGGCACACAGTAGGTACTTAATCAGTGTATTGACCCGCTCTTGAAGAAATGCATTGGTGCTTTGCCTGTTCTCCATTAGCCAAACCTTACAAAGCGTGAGGTATTGACTGGTTTACAACTTACCCTCCGGGGATGCGGTGGGAGGGGCTTCTGGCAGGGTCTGGCTGTGGCTCCTGGTGGCTGGACAGGGCGTGCTGGAAGAAGTAGCCCCAGGGCGGACAAAGTCCTGGGGTCCTGGGGTCCTCTGGGATGGGGGAGATCCTGGCTCTGGGAAACCGTTGATCAGCACAATGGGTATGTCCACCATGGAGTTAGTGATGGATGGTGGGCAGCTGCTGGCATGTTCCTTGGCCAGTGGTGGGGAGCGGGTTGCTCTGGGCTGGCCCATGCTTGGGGTGGCGTTGCTGGGAACCTGGAGGTCACTGGCTCTTGTATACAGGGACACTGGACCAAGGCTGTGGAGGCTGGAGGAAGAGCTGCTGGGGCTTTCCAAGGATCTAGAAGATGACTGATGGCTGGAGATGCTGGAGTGGAGGAGGGACTGGCTGCTGTGAGGGGAGAGAGCAGCAGGAAGGCAGAGTGTTAGGAGGTGGGAGTGGACTGTCTGGAGCCAGAGCTGGGCTCTGGAATTTAGTGATGTAGGTGCCCGTGGCTTTGGTCAGAGAACTGTATACTTCACCCATCCGCCCCCCACCCCGTCCCCAGAGCCCATCTGAGCCCTAAGGGATGCTGAAGGATATAGGAGTGTACCTGCAATGTAGGGTCTGTGGTCAATTAAAGTAGCCAATGGGCTGCCCCCTGCAAGGGACTCTGTTCCCTCTGCCTTCCAAGCCATCCAAGTGAGATGTCATACCAGCCATCCTCCCTACCCCCCAACCCCAAGCATTCCCAAGAGTCCGGCACACAGGCTGGACCTGGGCTGGACTATGTCCATGACTGATGCAGAGGGAATTCTCCAGCTGGAGGAAGAGAAAGAGGCCAGCTCTGCAGCCAGCCAGGCTTCTCCCTGAGCTCAGAGGCCCATGCCAACGCATGGCTATGGAATCCCAGTCTCCTTGCCAGGGACTGCCTGGGCACAGTGGCTTTGGAGCTGGTATGGGGGACAGAGGTCCTGTGGTTTGGTTTTCCAGGGCAAGATGGGTGAGTGTGTGACTCTACTCAGAAGCCTGCAGAGAACTGGGCTGGGGTGATTGTGAATAATGCCCTGCCAGATTTGCTTCCTTCCTGCTAGGTTTTGCCAGGAACAAAGATGAAGGAAGCTTTTCCCAGACCCTCGATTCTGTTTATATTCTGTGTTTTAGGGTTTTTTTTTTTTTTTTTTAAATCTTCCTACAGATGGGCTGTAGGAGGGCTGGACAGGATACAGGTGAGCCTCATTAATGCAGTAGTTCTTTTCCCAGGAGGTAAATAGAAGTCAAGATTTTCCTATATTGAATGATATTCTAAATGCTTGAGGAAAGCTTGAGAGCCAAATGGCATAAAAGAGAACATTCATTTTTATTTTTGGTACAGTCCCAGATTTTGCTCAGAAAGAGCGGGATGTCTGATTTAGGGTGTGTGTGTGTGTGTGTGTGTGTGTGTGATGAAGGCAACATCAGAAGCTGTAGTGGGAGTTACCTACCTTCCAAATACATAGCTGACATCAGACGCTGGGCTGCCTGACAGCATGGAGACTCTGCTGCTCAGCTGTGGGCCCTGGCCCCCCAGCCCCTTCTCCAAGCTTGGGGAAGCCACCAGTGGGGAGCCCAAGCTGTGGGGGCCTGAGGCCTTGCTCCCCATGCCAGGAATGGAGATGCTGGGAGATGTTGGGGGGTGAGAGGAGGGAGCTGCCAAGGGGGGAGCGGGGTGCTGGTGCCCCCTGCCCTGGCTCCCAGAGAAGATGAGGCTCTCGCTGCTGCTTCGAGTCTCTCGGGGGAGGTCTCTGGAAAGGAGGAGGCCGCCAGTGCGTGGGGAGCCGAAGGGTGGGGTGATAGATGGGCTGCAGCAGCTCCGTGGGCCATCGTGGCACCTTGACCTGGTGGAGGTCACCTCGATGTACTTTATATCTTTGGGGAGAGAAGCAGAGCATTGGTGAAACCAGGGAGCTTAGACTCGCAGAACAAGGATGCTGGAAGAGTCCTCAAGACCATCTGGTCTCTTCTTTCTTAGAGAGTGCTGTGCTGTGCTTAGTCATTCAGTCGTGTCTGACTCTTTGCGACCCCATGAACTGTAGCCTACCAGAGGAGCCTAGTGGGCTACAGTCCATGGGAACTTCTCCAGGCAAGAATACTGGAGTGGGTTGCTGTGTCCAGGTGTCCTGCATTGCAGGCAGATTCTTTACAGTCTGAGGTACCAGGGAAGCCCATATATATGTGGGCTTCCTAGATGGTGCATGTGGTAAAGAACCTTCCTGCCAATGCAGGAGACATTAAGAGACGTGGGTTCAATCCCTGGGTTGGGAAGATCCCCTGGAGGAGGGCACAGCAACCCACTCCAGTATTCTTGCCTGGGGAATCCAATGGACAGAGAAGGCTGGCAGGCTACAGTCCTTGGGGTCACAAAGAGTGGGACATGACTGAAGCAACTTAGCACGCATATATTTAAAAAATTGGGCTGTGCCCCAAGGCATGTAGGATCTTAGTGCCCCAACCAAGGATCAAGCCCATGTAACCTGCAGTGGAAGTGTGGAGTCTTAACCACTGGACCACCACCCTTTCTTATACAGATGAGGAAACTGAGGCCCAGGGAGATGTTTGTTGGAATCAGGATCAGCCTCCAGCTTCACCTTCAGGGACCAGTTTCAACATCACCCTCTCTGTGACAACTGCCCGTGGGTGGAGAGAGTGACACGAACACGGGCTTTGGAGTCAGACAGACCTGGGTTTCAAATCTGGCTCTGCCCCTTGCTCTCTGAGAGCTTGGAGAAGTGACTTGACCACCTAGAGCCTCAGTTTCCAGGCCTGTAGAATTGGGTGGCTATACCCAGCCTCTTGATGTTACAGTAAGGATGAACTGAGATGAAGGTAGGTGGCACAGCACAGCATCTGGCACATAGTAAGCCTTTTAAAGCTGAGAGATCCTCTCCTTTGTGTGTGTTCCACTCCCCAGCCGGAATGACTGCACCGGTCACATCTTGAGATGCCTCTATTACTCAGGCTGGTGAAAGTGGTTTCTATGTCTGTTCCTGCAACGGAGGCAGGGATTCTCAAGCTTGGTTGCATGCTAGAATTACCAGATGAGCTTCGAAAAGTCCTAAAACTCAGGCTCCATCTGGTGCCAATTAGATCAGAACCTCTAGGGGTGGGCCCAGGCCTCAGGGTGTTCACTTAGCTCCCTAGGTGTTTTCACCGTGCACTGGACTGCACCCCTGTGGTCCCTGGCCCTGCAGCACCCCTTCACCAGGGAGCTGGGAGATTGTGCGGAATCTCCGGCTCAACCCTAGGCCTACCGAATCAGAATCTGCATTTTAGCAAAATCCCAGGGGAGCTGGGTGCACCTTGGAGTTTGACAAGTCAGCGTGAGGGTTCACTTGCGCACGAGAACTCCCTGGGGGCAGGGCTTGCCTGCTTTACTGAGCTGTAGATTCTTAGCACCCGAGGCTGCTGACTCACTCTGATGCTCTTTCATTCCCTAGTGGGGGCACCTAGGACTCTTGTTCCTCCCTGGAGTGGGGCGCCCTCTGGTTCTGCCCATGGGGGGATGGGTACCTCTCCTCCTGACTTTGGGGAGGGGAGCTGTTCTTGGTGCTGTTCTGGGAAAGGAAGTGAACGAAGGGGGTCATTGAGCTGCTCCCTTCTAGAGGGTAGTGAGTCCTGCCTCTGGCTTCCCAGGATGAAGACTAGGGCAGAGTCATGGGAAACTGTACCCTTAACTCCCATCTGCCAGCCTCCCACCCCCCTGGGCTCTGGTGCATGCACTATCCCCCCTTACCACCCCTGAAGTCCCTGCCTGCCCCAGCCCGCTCTGGGCTAGGACCTTCTGGCCCTGCTCATGATTACTGCCTCTGTCTGAGCCTGCTTGGGCTGGGTAGGGGCGGAGGATTGCATCAGATGGAGGGGGGAGGCTGGCAGGTCGACCTGGGCATGCTGTCCCAGGGGGTGGAGGAACAGGCCTGGCTTTGTCGACAAACAAACCTAGGTGTGAGTCTAGGCTTTGCCACTTTCCCGCCAAGAATCATCAGGTAATTTTCCTAACTGCTCTGAGCCTCAGTTTCCTCATCTGTAAAGTGAGGATCTAAAACCAACCTCCCAAGATTCTGGTAAGGATGAGATACACTGATGAGTGGAGCCTGGAGCCTGGTCCATGGTGGGCTTCAAAGAGCGTCTCCTGCCTGCCTGCTTTTGGGGGACAGTATTGGCCAGTTGGCTAATACTCTGGCTAAGGTGAGGGTCCCACTGATGAGGACAAGAGAATATTTGGTACAATGTATTGTGGGCTCTGAGAGGGAAGTTTTGGACTGGGGTAGATTCTTCTGCAAGGTTGGCAAGCACGACTTTTTTTTTTTAAATAGGTCTTTATAGTATTTATGGGCTTCCCTGGTGGCTCAGATGGTAAAGAATCTGCCTGCAATGAAGGAGACCCGGGTTCGATCCCTGGGTTAGGAAGATCCCCTGGAGAAGGGAACGGGTACCCACTCCAATATTCTTGCCTGGAGAATTCCATGGACAGAGGAGCCTGGTGGGCTACAGTCCATGGGGTCACAAAGAGTTGGAGACGGCTGAGTGACTAACACTTTCACTTTCACAGTGTTTATGCTCATAATCCTTTCAAACCTCAAGACTGCCCTTATGCCCCGTGCCAGCAGGCCCTGCTTTTACGTGCAGGAAACTGAGGCTCAGAGAAATGTAAGGGTAGAGCTAAGATTTATTGCCCCTTTTAAAACAAAGGCTGGTATTTACTGAGCATTGTGGGATAGCACTGCCACGGGCATATTACCTGTGTTAGCTCATTTAACTCGCATGACAACTTGACTGAAGTAGGAAACATTCTTAATTCCATGTCAGATGAGAAGTCAAGGCTCACAAAAGTTGAGGAGGGACTCCCCTGGTGGTCCAGTAGCTAAGACTCCACGCTCACAATGCGGGGCCCTAGATCCCACAGGCCACAGTTAAAGATCCCATATGCCGCAGTGGAGATCGAAGGTCCGGCATGCTGCAACTAAGAGCAGCCAAACAAATACATGAATAATGTTACAGAAAGGGCTGAGGAAACTGATCCCTGCTCCTGCGCTCTGTCTGCAGGGAGCTCTTCCACGGAGACAGGCTCCTCGGGACCCTTTGCCAAAGGCCTTACCCGTAAGTAGGTGCTCAGTGGCTTTGGGGAGGGTCTCCCGGCCTGGTGAAGAGAGACCAAAGGCCTAGCTGAGGGACTGAGAAAGAGCAAGCAGACTTGGGCAGGAAGGGAGGGAGGAGTCCTGGAGCTGTGAGTCACTCCCGCTGCTGTAGCCTGGCCTCGAGGTGGATGTGGCTGGGGTGGCGGGGCCCCCACCCCATCACCTGCGTGCAGTTGCTGTTTACAGGCCCGTGGGGCAAGTCTGAGCAGTGCTGGGTGGATGCAGGCGCCGGCACCAGGCTGGATGGGTGGAGGGGGGCCTGTGTGGGTGGGGGGCGGACAGACGGTTATTAAACACCCTTCACTCAGGATTGGCAAACTGCCTTGCCTGGCAGAAATTCTGGAAAATAAAATGGAGGCCTGTTCCAAAGATGGGGAGGGGTGGCAGAGGAGGGGATATGGTGTTTGCTTCTAGAAGCTGTGTTCCCTGGGGGTGGTGGATACATGCCTGCTCCCCGCTACCATGCCGCCCCTGGCCCACCTCTGGTTAATCTGAAGGAAGGTCAGCAAGACGCAGAGGCAGAGAAACTGGAGGGGGTGGTGATGTAAACTCAGTGAAGCCCTGGAGGGCAGAAAACTTGCTCCGAGGAAGAAAGAAAAGTTAGAATATGGACTTTGGAGGCCAGAGGTCTGGGCTTTGAGCTGACCTACCACTCACTAGCTGTGTGACTGTGGCCATCATTTCCTCCCCCTGAGCCTCAGTGTTCTCATCTGTAAATGAGGTTTCCACTATTTTCTTCCCAGGGTAGACGCTGGGATCATGCTTACAAAAATCCCTCTATACATTTTTAAGGGAGGGATCGATATAGGATAGCCAATGGTTAACTTTTGATTCTGCCAAGTTGGGACAAAGAGAAGCTGTGAACGTCTGCTGGCATCACAATTGCAGACCATCTTCCACTCAACACGCCAAAAGTAGGACGAGTGAGAGTGCAAACAGAGGGGCCCTGCACACTGGGCACATTTGGCTGGGTGAAAACTCACCGAGGGGCTGTGGGCCGGGGAGAGCTTTGTCACCAGGAGCAGTGGTCTGAGGGGAGGGTTTGCAGTCACCACAGTGACGGGCAGGCTCTCACTATTCTTCTGATGGCAGAGAACTTTCAACAGGGAGCTGACCCTCTGGATACCCTAGGAGGTAGTGAGCTCCCAGGCATCGCTGGTGTTCAGGCAGAGCTAAGAGGAGAGGATTTTTAGAAATTCCATCAAGGGGAGCTAGGTGGCTTCATCAGGACCCTGGGACCACTGCTGCCCTCTGGCGCCCCCTGCTGCCAAGAGTCTGGTGGTCACATCCTCACAAGAGCAGGTTGTGCCTAGGGCATCTCAAAGGCCTGACTACTGCCCATCCGTCCCTTGGAGGAAGGGCCCTGTTGTCAACACCCCAACCCCATACATGTGCACGCTACCCAGAGACTGCTCTCACCCTAGTTGGCCTTGAGTGCATGGAAGCCCTGCCTTGGGGCATGAGCATTAAAGTCCCGGGCTTGCTCCTGCCAGTGATAATTAGGCCCAAGCTATCTTTTCTGCAGAGACATGCCCACGACTGGCCTTAAGAAGCAAAAGACTGTTGAGGGATGGAGGTGGTTCATTTAACAGGCCTGGCAGGCAATGCTCCGGGGGCAGGAGCAGAAGGCTGGCTAGAGCCCAGGAACCCAGGTGCCAGAGGACCTGGGTGCTGGGCTCACCTCCACCCCAGGGTCTGACACTCTCCTGGAGCTGGTCCTAAATGCAACTCCAATGTTGACTATAAACAGCCACCACCGATCATGACCTATAGTGTCCCAGGATTTGTGATAAACACCCATCAGATGTTATTCCTTTTAATCCTTGCAATACCCTTTGAGGTGAAAACTCATCTCTGTTTTACAGAAGAAGAATCTGAGACACAAAGAAGTGTAAGCAGCTTGTGTAAGGTTTGCCCGACTCCAGTGATTAGGCTACACTGGCTTCTCACTCAAGGCCATCAACCAAGTCTTTTCATTTGTAAAATGAGGATAAAATATTCGTCTCATGGAGGTGGATTGGACGGATCAAATTATTATCATCAAAGGTTCAATTATTAACTGCTCAACACACAAGTGCCTGGATAGGATGATAAACGCTCAATAAGCAGAAATTCTCCTGGATCCCATCTCTAATCTTCTCTGTATCCCCTAGCCCACACTGATTGTTTAAACCCCTGGAGGCCTCAGTCTTCCAGCCTGTTTAATGGGGCTGCTGCTCCATGATCCTCATCCTCAATGTATACTTGAAACTCTTTGGGAAACTAAAGCCAGATGCAGAGATTTCTGGACAATTGTGGAGGTGGTGGTATCTTGGAGTTGGCTTGAACTAGCTCAAAAAAGCTGATTGTTAAATTTTCAAGATTTTTTTCAGCTTGTTGCTAAATGATGTAAACATTGTAAGTTAATATAGTTTGATGCTTTAGGCATTACTAAAGAGTAAACTATATAAATTTACAATGTAATGGCATATTAAAAACAAAAGTAATAAATACTCAAAAATTCATCATGTTCTAATTATTTTACTATGTCTATACTTGAAGTTATTTACATCTATCGTTACTGGTGAGGTGAAAATACTATTCCTATAAAAATTTCAGGGGACCAAGTTAGAACCTAAAGAGAGACACCACAGAAGACTAAGATTCAGGGGCCACACATTTATCGAGCTCTTATTTATATGCATGGCATTGTATAGTATTCTTACCTGTATTAGCTTATTTTAGTTCTTTGAGAAATTACATAAAACAGGTATCCATCACTTTCCAAACTCAAGAACCAAATAGAATTGGACAGTGAGGACTACTTATATTTATCCCTTGTATAGAGCAGAGGAAACAGAGAGGTTAAGAAACTTGTTTAGAGATGCACAGCACTCCCCAACAGGACATTGTTCTGTGTTCCTCCGATTTGATAGAAAACTCCTTCCTCATAAGGATTGGTCCCCAAGTCCTCTTCCCAGCACTGTGCCCCAGTTCCTTACCCAAGGCTTCAGGCTCTTCTTTCTTCTTTCCCAAGGTAGTGCTCTGGGTGGGCTGGGCCTCGGGGCCACCAGGCCCAGGAGGGAGCAGCTGGAAGGTGGGGTCCAACTCCAGAATCATCTGGTTGAGGCTCTCCAGTGAGAAGTCAATGTAGGAGTCAAGGTCTTCCTGAGCCCCTGAGACCTGCTCCCCTGGGGCCTTCAGGAGGCAGCTGGCATTGGCTCCAGCCTGTGGGGCTGGCTGGAGCCTGCCAGGGGGCCCCTTGCAGGGCATGGGGGCCATCAGGGCCTGCGCTCCCCAGCCTTCCGTGGTGTAGTAGGGACACGGCGGCGGCAGGCTGGGGCTGGGGGCTGGGTGCAGGGCCCTCCTGGGTTCCTCGCAGGGAGCCAAGCCGACTGCGGGGCCTCCTGCCAGCAGGGGGCTGGACATCACCTGTGACATGTTGAGGGCAGTGACTTGGCAGTTTACCTCTGGCTTCCAGCCAGACTCACATCCCACAGTTGTCACTTGCCAACTGGGAGCTCCTGGGACCTGAAAGAAGCCGGGGGTGGGAACTGAGTAATTTCTGTGGATGAAACCTCTGCCTCCCCTCCCCATAAAGAAAGCCATATATATTCACTTATTTAAAAGCATGGCTGCTGGAGCCAGACTGCCTGGGGTTTGCATCCTGGCTCCACCAGTTACTAGCTGTGCGACGTTGGGGAAGTTAATTAACTTCTCTGTGCCTCGGTTTCCTCATCTATAGAATGAGTTAATATTTATAATATACTTAGAACTTGCCTAGTACATAATAAGCAGTATGCAAGTGATGGATAAATAAAATAACCTCAATAGATGTTTGATGGCTACCTATTATGTTCCAGCCTTACTTTTAAAATAAATAATAGCTAAAATTCCGGATTCCCAGGAGGCGCTAGTGGTAAAGAACCCACTTGCCAATGCTGGAGATGTAAAAGACTCAGATTAGATCCCTGTGTCGGTAAGATCACCCAGAGGAGGGCGTGGCAACCCACTCCAGTATTCTTGCCTGGGAAATCCCATGGACAGAGGAGCCTGGCAGGCTACAGTTCATGGGGTCGCAAAGAGTCAGACACAGCTGAAGTGACTTAGCACAGCACGGCACAGCTAATATTCATTGAGTAATTATATGTACCTAGGCTCTGGTGTATAAAACCTTTTAAAATCCTCATAACAACCCTATGAAGTAGAGGCTATTATTATCCCATTTTATAATGGGAGAACTGAGACACAAAGAGGTAGGCAACTTGCCCAAGGTCATCAGGCCAACAGGTGTCAGGGTAGGATTGGACCCCAGCTGTGTGGTGTCAGGGCCCCTGCATTTAGCTGCTACTCAGCCTGGGCCAGTTGGTGAAACAGACAGGCAAGCAGGTGAGCAATCACAACAGTGTCCTTGGGGAGGAGGGGAGTCAGAAGGGACTCAGTGGGCACAGGGAAGGGGAGAGGGGGAGGCCAGGGAGTGGGGGAGGCCAGGGAGGACTTCCTGGAGGAAGGGACATGTAAAGGGAGACAAGGACGAAAAACAGGAGCTGGCTGGGCACACCAGGTAGGGGTGAGGAGGCAGGTGTATTCAGAGGCCGGATGGACCGAGGAGATCACGAGACATTACTGAGCATCTGGGAAACAGAGAGAACCTAGGGTGAATGGAGGGGAGGTTGAGGTTGGGGAGGCAGGCTGGGCAGACCCTGCAGAGCCTTGCAGGCTGGGTTTGGTAGTGCTGACTCAACCCTGAGGGCAATGGAGAGCCACAGAATAGTTTAGAGTTTAGGAGTGACATCATCAGATGATATTCACTCCCTGGGGGCGCATCTGGGAAAGAGACGTCCCAGGCTTCCTGACTGTGGGAAGGTCTTCCCGTTGTTTAGCCTTAATGCTACATGATAGCAGTTTCTTCCAGGAGGTAAGAGGTTCCAAAACAGAGGCTGCCAAGAAAACTGTAAGGAGCTGGGACATGCCGGTTGTGCTACAACTGCCTGCCCTGAGCCTCACCTTCCCCCTGCTCCTAGCACTCCCCAACTCCACTTTTCTCCTTTTCCAAGATACCTCTATTACATTCTGCTTCCGAGTCAGACCTCAGTCTTGGAAAAGTCATTGAGACCAGTCTGGGGCAAACGAAATGAATGCAGACTTCAGAGTCTGGAGATTTGAATTCAAACCCCAGTTCAAACAGTTCCTTAAGGAGTCGCTCTGACCCTCAGTTTCCTCATCTGTGAGATGGGAATAAGAATTCCTGCTACATATCCTCCCAGAAGGTGGTGTGGAACCAGTCAGATACTGCTTGTGAAAGGTATCGGACAATTCTAAATACTACTTAGAAATCAGGGCTTATATAGAATATAATGCCTTCATAATAATAAATAATAATAGCTCCCATTTACTGAGAACTTACCATGTGTCAGGCACTGACTTTCCCTATGATAACTCTTCTAATCCTCTCATAACCCTAGAAAGTACTGCACCCCTATTACCAGTCCATTTTACAGATGAAGATACTGAGATTCAGAGAGGTTAAGAAATCTGTGTTGGCCACACATTCAGAAAAGTGGTAGAGCTGGGTTTTAAACCCAGGCCTGGACTTTAGACCTTTAACTCTTTATATCACATGGAGTTCAAATGCAGAGAAACACCTGAGGTCCAGAGAGGGACTGTGAGTTGCCCAAGGCTCCTGCTAGACCTGCTGCTAGACTTCTCTTTGGCCAGATCCTGGAGAGGGCAGGCACATGTTAGGCTCGGGAAGCATGTCTATAAATGGCAGTGAAAGGGAACGAGGAATGGGCCTTCAAGCTCCTTTCTAGGGGCAGCTAAGGACATCGAGCTTTGGCGCCAAGCGCCCTGGGTTTGTCGGGGCAGGATATCTGTACACCCTGAAGGTTTTCTGGCTGTGCCTCAAAGAGGACCTAGGGTTATGGTCTCTGGGGAATGCACTGGGTACCTGGTTCCTCCCCCAGGACTAGGATCCAGGATGTCTGCCTACTGATTTGGAATCTGCTTTTATACCACCCTGGGCAAGTGTCCTTTCCTCTCGGGGCTTCATTTGTCCCACCTGTATAATGGGAATGCAATTGTAACAGACACTTAAAATGTACTCATTTTGTTTTCTCAATGGTTCTTTGAAGAAAGTACTCTTACAGGGGGGCTGGAGAGGTTAAGGGACTTGCCTGAGGTCATACAACTCACAGCACCCATAGTGGAACTGGGATTTGAACTCAGGTGATCTTGGTTCCCAGTCCCATACTCCTTGCCACTGTTTCATAGATTTAAGATCCATTTCACCTTTCTCTGCCCCTTCTGGGATGATTCTAGAACCCAGTGGGACAGGCCTGAGATTGAGCAAAGTTTAGGCAGCCCCTTGGGATTTTCTTTAAGTCTTCTCACTTTTGACACTCCCCAAAGCACCACCAGACCTCCCAGGGCAGGGGCTGGCCTCACTCCTTTATTCCTGGACACTCTTTCTTCTGTCCCCACCGGCACACGTCTCTAGCTCTTTCCTTCCTGATCAAAAGTTGGGTGGGTGGAGACCCCTGGGCTCAGCACTCTGTGTGTGCATGTTGGGGGGCTGTAGTGGGTACGGAAGGCTCCAGCCAACTCAGTCTTATTTATAGGTCCTGCCCACCCATGGGACTCAAATCTCCTTTGTTCCCAAGGGCTCTGGAGGCAGGGAGATCCTGATTCCTGGGCAAATCCCCTTGTCAGTTTCATTGCCAGCTTCTTCTCCTGACTCACTCTTTCCCTCCTACAAGCCCAGGGCAGTGGAGGGAGAGGATGGCAGAGGGGAGGACAAGTGTCCCCCAGAGTGCCTCACCTCACTAGCCCGATCCCCTCCCCACCCCTCTGCTGGAAGAGTGGCTTCTGATCGTCCCCTGGTCCCCACTTAGACCTGGTAAAGCAGACCTGGGACAGGAGACAGGGACCCGCAGGGGCAGTGAAGGCCTTTCCCTACCCGTGCTCTGCCCACCCTCTCCCTCCCATCCCAGGATTCCTGCTGGCCTCTGAATTATCCAGAACGGGTTGCAGGGGTGGGGGCGGGGCTAATGGCCAGGCCCTGAGGGCTCTGGGCTGGTGGGCAGGAGGATCGGTTCTGGGTCTATTCCCTTCCCAAATCTCAGGACCCTGGGCAAACCCCTTCCCCTCCCCAGACCCTGGTTCTCTCATCTGTACACTGAGGGCTACAGATTTAGTCCCCTCAAAGTGCAGAACTTGAGTCTGTGGTCCTGGGACCATCTTGTCTGTCTCCACCTTCACTCTGAGCCCCAGGAGAGGAGAAAAACTGGGGACAAGGGCTTGCTGAAGGGGCTGAGCCTCCTCCTCTTTTCTCCTTGAAGAATAAAGGTGCCTACCTGTTGTCCAGGGTGAGCAAGACGCTTCTGCCTTCACTCTTGGCTCCTGGGACAGACGAAGTGAGGTGGTTGGTCAGAGCCCAGGTGAGGAGTAAAGGGAGGCGCCCTTCACCTCCAGCCCCGCCTTAAGAGCAGCCGGCCAAGCCCGCCCGCCCTCCTCCCCGCCAGCCCTACACGTGGCCTGACAGCCCACAGGCCCCACCCGCCTGTCTGGACCAGCTCAGGTGGGGCTGGCACAGGCAGGAAAGGGAAGCCTGGCCTTGGTGGGCACTGGAGCCCGGTGTGTGAGTGTGTGTGAGAGGCTCTTAAGTATCCTATTTCCTCCCTGGGTGCTGAGTGCTCAGGGGAACCTCTGCTTGGACAGGGGCTTCTTAGAACCAAGTGTGCTGTAGGCGTTCCCTTCACCTGAGTGCCAGCCAGGGAAGGGACACAGGGTTGGTTGGCAGAGCTAGCAGAGAGTGGGGAGCAGGATGCCAAGGGGCAGGAGACCCTTCCCACAGGCCCCTTCTGTGCTCTCTGAGCTGGGTCATACTGCGACAGGTACCGGCTAGGAGCCTGCTGGGACTCACGCTGGACACAGATCTTGTCTTTTTTTCTTAGTCTGGGAATAGGCTTCTAACTCAAGGAGAAGAGGCTCTGCGTGTCTGGAGGGCTTTGAGAAGGGGCTCAGCGCCACGATGGTCTTCATTCATTCACTCACAGACTATCCCTGTGCACATTCTGGTGGAAGTTCCATGTGGGAGTGCTGGCAGAAAGTCAAAAAGTCCAGACATCCCCTCTCCCTGGCTCCAGCTCCCTTCCTGTTCTGTGTCAGGGATCCCAGAATGTGGTGGGCATCCAGACTTTGTTGGGGAGGGGCACTGTGGTAAAGCCAAGTCCCCTCTGGGCAGGTTGGTTGGAAGCTAGGGAGCTGGCATACTCTCCAGCCCAGGGACTCAGGGTGATCCCAGCAGGGGCTTATCTTAGGGGTTGGTTGGGGGGAGGGCTGCCCAGAGCCCCCGTGATGCTCAGTAGAAGGGCTTCTGGCCTTAAAGTCTTTGATGTTCTGTGGCTTCACGGGGGCATCGTGGCCTGTGTCGAGGGAGGCCAGGAAGCACAGCTGAGCATGGCAGTGAAAGGTGATTACTGAAAGACTCTGAAAGGCGTCTCCGGATGTTCGCGCAGCCAGCAGCCCATGGCTTGGTGAGCAGTTGTGTCTTTGAATGAAGAAAATGATGCCCCTCCATTGGGGTGTGTGCAGCTGCAAGCCAACATGCACTGCCCGCAGCAGCCTTATTCACGGGCAGTCAGCTGCTGAGATTCTCGGGGGAAGGTACAGGTTATGGGGTGGGGGGCGGAGCATCAGGCCAGGATTGGAGTGGTCCTGACATTGGCCCTGGCTATGTTCCTGGGGGCTGGAACCAAGGGCAGTGTTAGCAGTGGTTCTTCAGGCCTGGGAGCCCTAGGCTTGTGACCCTGTGCCTGAGGGTTACAATCTTTCTTGGCAGATTTGACCTTCTTGGTTCACATTTGGCTGTTCCCTTTACCTTAAGCCAGTCTCAGGAACACTGATTCCAGCCTCAGCCTCCTCACAGACCTTGTGCACCATACCTTCCTGCCTCTGCCTAATCCCCCACCTCACTCTGCTACCACCACGCTCCTCTGACATCATCAGCCTTTCTGCATCTATGGATATGACCATGTGATTTTTTTCCCCCTCTCTAACTTGTTGATGTGATGGAGTACATTAACTGATTTTTGAATACCGAACCAACCTTGTATACCTGGGATACATCCCACTTGGTTGTGCTGTATAATTCTTTATACATTGTAGGACTCAGTGTGCTAGTATTTTATTGAGGATGTTTGCATCGATGCTTGTGAAAGATATTGATCTGTGGTTTTCTTGTAAAGTCTCGGTCTGGTTTTGGTATTCGGGTGATGTTGGCCTCCCAATTAGCTGGTATTCTCTTTGCTTCTAGCTTCTGAAGGAGACTGTAGAGAATTGGTATAATTTCTTCCTTAAATGTTTGGTAGAATTCACCAGTAAACCCATCTGGGCCTGATGCTTTCAATTTTGGAAGATTATTAGTAGACACAGGCCTATTCACAACATTTCTTTCCAACCTCAACATACAGCATCTTCCTGACTGCTGGGGGGAACTTGGTCTACATCTGCGCTTCTGAGACAAGGGATTCCAAGTATTTTGATGGATCCTGAACTCTGCTTACTAAAGAAGATGGAAAACCAATCAAACAAAAAATGTAGTTTCCTACAGGGTGTTTTTTTTTTTTTCTTGTCAAGAATCCATTCAAAATACACATTCATTCAAAATCCACTTATTGACTGCTTTGATGTTAGGCCCTAGGATACCAAGATGAATGGGACAAGATTCCTGTCCCCACGGAGCATACAGTCTATGCATGCTCTGTGGAAGCATGGAAGTTCAGTTCACTTGCTCAGTCATGTCTGATTCTTTGCGACCCCATGGACTGCTGCACACCAGGCCTCCCTGTCCATCACCAACTCCCGGAGCTTGCTCAAACTCATGTCCACAAATCGGTGATTCCATCCAACCATCTCATCCTCTGTCTTCCCCCTCTCCTCCTGCCCTCAATCTTTCCCAGCATCAGGGTCTTTTCCAATGAGTCAGTTCTTCGCATCAGGTGGCCCAAGTACTGGAGTTTCAGCTTCAGCATCAGTCCTTCCAGTGAACATTCAGCACTGATTTCCTTTAGGATGGACTGGTTGGATCTCCTTGCAGTCCAAGGAAAGGGAGACTCATAGGCAAATAAGGCCCCAGATTCCAGGCTGCTGCTTGCCTAGAGCCCTACAAAGGAGGGAAATGCACCATCCTCTATGGTAACCATTAGTCACGTGTGGATGAAGAATGTGCCTGGTCTATACTGAGACACACTGTGTCATCAGTGTGAAGAGCTTCCCAGGTGGTGCTAGTGGTAAAGAATTCACCTGCCACCAGGTTCGATGCACGATACTGGATGCTTGGGGCTGGTGCACTGGGACGACCCAGAGGGATGGTATGGGGAGGGAGGAGGGAGGAGGGTTCAGGATGGGGAACACATGTATACCTGTGGCAGATTCATTTTGATATACGGCAAAACCAATACAATATTGTAAAGTTAAATTAAAAAAAAAAAAAAAAGAATTCACCTGCCAATGCAGGCGATGCAAGAGATGTGGTTTTCCTGGGTTGGGAAGATCCCCTGGAGTAGGTAATGGCAACCCACTCCAGTATTCTTGCCTAGAAAAAATTCCATGGACAGAGGAGCCCTGGTGGGCTACAATCCATGGGGTCTCAAAGAGTCAGACATGACTGAACACACATACGTAGATGGGAAATACAATTTAGATTTCAAAGACTTAGTTTGACGAACGTAAATATCTCATTGGTGCTTTTTCTCTTGATAACATGATAATATTTTGTAGATGTTGGGGTAAATAAAATAAACCAGCAAAGTTAATTTGACCTGTTTCTTTTCACTTTTTGAGATGTACTTTATTAGCTTCCAGGGCTTCCTTTGCTCAGCTGGTAAAGAATCCGCTTGCAATGCGGGAGACCTGAGTTCGATCCCTAGGTTGAGAAGATCCCCTGGAAAAGGGAAAGGCTACCCATTCCAGTATTCTGGCCTAGAGAATTCTATGGATTGTATAGTCCACGGGGTCGCAAAGAGTCAGACATGACTGAGCGACTTTCACTTCACTTCACTTAGTAGTTTCCAAAGGCTGTTGTAACAAATTTCCACAAACCGAGTGGCTTAAAGCATCAAAATGGAGTCATTCACAGTCTGGAGACTAGAGGCTGGATTTTGGGTCGTTGGGAAGAACTGGTTCCTTGCCTCTTGCAACTTCTAGTGGCTGCCCTGGAATTCCTGGGCTATGGTCACGTTCTTCAATCTCTGCCTTGTCTTGTCTTTGCTTTCTTCTCTGGCTGTGTTATCTTTGGTGGGGGCTGCACTGGGTCTTCATTGCTGCACATGGGCTTTCTCTGGTTGCAGAGCAAGGGCTCTTCTTTAGTTGTGGTGCAGGGTTTCTCAGTGTGGTGGCTTCTTCTGTCTGTGCTGGCACCAGCCCTAGGGTGTGTGGGCTTCAGTAGTTGCGACTCGTGGGCCCTGGAGCGTACACGCGGTAGTTGTGGCTCATGGGCTTAGTTGCTCTGAGACATGTGGGATCTTCCTTGACTAGGCAGGTGGATTCTTAACCACTGGACCACCAGGGAAGTCTGTGTCTGTGTTCTCTTTTGCCTCTGTTTTATAAAGACCCTTACGATAGCATTTAGAGACCCCCCTAGATAATCCAGGCTAATCTGTCTGTGAAATCCTTAATTACATCGGCAAAGATCCTTTTTCCAAATAAGGTAACACTGGAAAGTTCCAGGAGTTAAGACTTGATATTTTGAGGGTGGCCATGATTCAATCTCTATGTGTGCCTACTAGAAAGTTTAGAGTTACATATGTGACTTGATTATATTTCTGACAGTTGCAGACTATAGTAACCCCTGACTCCTGGAGCCAGAAAAACATCAGACTCAAAAGGACATTCAAAGTGGAGGGGGATGGTGAGTAACCTGCGCGAGGTAGGAGAGGTGAGAAAGCCTGGGGTGCTCCTAGACCTTTGGGGTGTTCTCTGTAGCTGGGACTCAGGGTGAGGGTGTGAAGAACGCTGGGAGAAAAATCCAGAGAGACGATGTGTATACAGCATCACCTCTGCCCTCTCTTCTCCTAGTGAGCCTTGCTTAGCTGGAGAGGCTGGACACTGACCACTGTGTTCCTCAGACTCTGTTGCTGCTAGAGTTTTAGTTAGGAAACAGGCCTGTCAATCAAACGGACTTGGAAACATGACTCGTCGCTCAGCATGGTTATGGAGGCGCTGATTTAGGGAGCAGTTGCCTTCTAGTATCCAGTGTCCAGCTTTGTGGGTGCAGAGAAGTTGTTGTTCAAATGGCCTCCTGACCCCTGAATCAGTTAGGTGATGGTTCTTGAAACCAACAGACCTTCTTGGGTGGCTCCGGATTCCTTACCTTTTTGATGGTGTCAGAGGAGGTGCTTGCTTCTTAGGGTGGGTCCCAAGTTTGTCTTTGGAGTCATTCCTGCAGGTGCAGCCTGTTCCTCTAGCCCTTCTGATGAGTTTATCAGCATGGCATTACCTGCATGACATTCCTTTCTGCTTAATTGAGCTAGTGTGGTTTCTGTTTCTTGCTGCTGAGTGATGCAGGTGGGTTGGTCCAGGCGGTCAAGGGCATGGCAGTCGCCCTAAGCAATCTGACTTTTCTGTTGCGGACAGTGGAGACACAGGAAATGCTTTAAAGCAGAACAGGAGCAGAGAGGGAAAGCCGTGAACATCTTTGTGCCCGAGAAAGATCTCCTTGCTTCAGGGAGGTGCTGAACCCCTTGAGAGGGTAGCTGAGGAGCAGGCCTTACTTTTCTCTGGGACTGTCTCTTCTCTGGGGTCAAGACAGGTGCCAAAGATTTAAGAGGGCTGTTCTTTGCTACAGTGGGGACAGAAAAGTGACCTAGCCTCCAGAACATTCCAGGCTTTATTTGCAGCAGGCAAGACTGAAATGAATAGCAGGAAGGGCTTCTCAACAGAGACGATAGTGAGATTTTGGTAACTAAAGTAGCTAAACTAGGCTCTGTGTGAAGGGCCAGAAAGAGCAGAGCAAGAAAAAAGCCATACCTGGCACTCTGGATGCTCGAATTCACACTCAGTCTCTGTTGCCAATTAGCTGTGATGTCAGAGCTAGATGGGCCCCTTGGGTGCTGCCGACACCCTGAACTCAAACTTTATTATTTGTATGTCATCAGTAAAAAATGTTGAGCAGGCCTCCCTAATATCTATTTGTTTATAAATTATTTTCATGGAACTAAATAAATTATAAACATAAAGTATATGCATAAAATACATTAGCATATACATTATACAATATATATTATGAAATATGTACACTATACATATATGAATAAGCTAGACATTATGCATATTATTATATGCACATTATAAAGCCACAGAGGTAATAAATATAAACAGTTTTAAAATAATTTTTATGGCATTTCATTTCATAATGGCCTAAAATCCCTTTTTGCTCTCCATAATGAGAGCGACGCCATTGAATATCCTTCTTTATTTTTGAAAATCCTAGTTTCACACTCTGCGGGACAGTGACTTGAATGTCTGGTACTAAATTCAGTTTATTTCAATATTCAGTTTTAAAGGCTGTCACAGCTGAAAAGAAGGCTTCATGAAGATACCTAGATCCAGACGGACGAGGTGCATTGTGGGCTCTGCTCATTAAACCGTGACATTCATTT
This sequence comes from Bubalus bubalis, assembly GCF_019923935.1. Taxonomy (NCBI): domain Eukaryota; kingdom Metazoa; phylum Chordata; class Mammalia; order Artiodactyla; family Bovidae; genus Bubalus; species Bubalus bubalis. The sequence continues at coordinate 22,346,963 of NC_059159.1, read as the reverse complement.
TTCAGTTTTCAATGCCATCCATCAATTATGCAAAGGTTTTGTTCAAAATTGACTTTCAAATTTCCATCCTCTCTCATGTCAATCAGTTCTTCGTGCAAAGAAATTGGAATATGTTGCATTTTAATACTTTCACAAATGGATTTTAAACCCACTCAAACTCATTTTAAAGCAAGTTAAAAATTCCTTTTTTGTTTTCTTTGAAGGGTGGATGTGAAAGATCTTGGGAACACATGAGGTTTTCGGCAATAAAATCAAGGAACAATGGGAACACTTTCCAACTTTATTTCTAAATGTTCTCTCATACTATAGTCCTTCCAAAAAAAAATTACTTCCTTAACAACTGTTTAAACTTCACCTTTGTCCTCATGAAAAGAGATTTCACTTTTGGAAATCATCACTGGAGCACTCAGCGAACAACCCTTGTTTCTCCTTCCTGAAATGTCAAATGAAATCATGTCCTGGGATCAGCGGGAAGTGCTCCTGGTTTCTTGCTGTTTCTTCGCAGAAATCTTTTTAGGCCACTTGTCCTTTTTTTAAAAAAATTCTGTTTTAAAATTTTTATTTATTTGGCTACACCAGGTCTTATTTGCTGCACGTGGGATCTTCAGTCTTTGTTGCCTGCTGCAAGCAGTATTCTAGTTGCAGCTTGGGGGATCTAGTTCCATGACCAAGGACTGAACCTGTGCCCCCTGCAGTGGAAGTGAGAAGCCCTTCCACTGGACCGCCAGGGAAGTCCTAGTTTAGTTTGAATCAGACATTACAATCTGTGCATTCCTCTGAACTGAGCTTATGTGAATGGCAACATGTCACAATAGGTCAGAAGTTGAGCAATCGAGTGAGGGTGCCGTCCTCAAGCTCTCTGCCTGATGGACATGTCTCCTACCAGACATTGACTAATGTGGGGGACATGATCAGCCAAAATAGACTGAGTGGGGGTGCCTGGGCCAATTTTTACGTTAAATATTAGCCAAGCTGAATTCTTTTCTTTCTTTTTAGATAGAAATACATGTGGACGCATGTATGGTGAATTCCAAGATTTTCTTCCCACATACCTGTGGGTCAGTCTGTTACCCTGTGGGGTAGGTGGTCAGGTCAGCTGAGGCTTGGGCTGGGAGGGGGTAATAAGAGAGTCAGAGTGGCTAGTAAGACACTTAGGTCCTTGCTTTCCTGGGCCTCCTTCCAATGCCCACAGAAGCGGAGTGGTTTCTGCAGCCCCAGCCCCATTGCACCGGGTCCTGCGGTCTCAGGAATACCTGTCTTCCTGGGGCCTGGGGCTGGGACCTTGGCATCTGCTCTACATTGCTCTCTGGGAAGCACACTGGGTGGGCTCCAGAGTAGGTGTGAACAAGCTTCTGATCATAACACCCTTTTCCTTTCCTACCCTTTCCTCTCTTGCGACAGACAGAGTCTGCGTCAGTCTGACCAGAGCTAAGTCATGTGTCTTCTCTAGACCAAATATTTTGTCCTTGACTTTGGGACACAATTTGGTGATTCTTACACCTTAGGGTTAAAGCAGACGTGCATGCTTAGTCCCTCAGTTGTGTCCAACTCTTGGCAACCCCATGGACTACAGCCTGCCAGGCTCCTCTGTCCATGGGATTCTCCAGGCAAGAATACAGGAGTGGGTTGCCATGCTCTCCTCCACGGGATCTTCCTGAACCAGGGTTTGAACCCGCATCTCCTGTGTCTCCTACACTGCAAGTGTATTGTTTACCACTAGAGCCGTCAGTATCCAAACCCAGACAGTCCGGGGGCTCGCCAACCTCAGGCCTGCCCATCTTCCTGGGGAGGGGGGCAGAGCAGGGTTACTCCTGGGGACATCAGTGCCTGTGTCCCACTCCTGGCCAGGGTAGCAATGACCAAGCTTCTGGACCATCTGTCCAGGGCCTGGCCTGGAGAAGGGGGCCCTGGCCGGCTCGGGGAGGAGGGGGCTGCTGCTGGTGATCCTACATAGCCCTAGGCCCAAGGTGAGCTCATCAGATGAGCAAGGCCTCCTGCTGAGCCTAGCGGGTGACTAAGAGGACGCTCTGTGCTCTCCTAACCTGCCGGTTCCTACTGCGTGCCCACTCTGTCTTTACTTCTTGAGCTTAGCTCTGCTGTCACTGACAGCAGCAGGCAGACTTTGACATACAGCAGCTTTGGAGCCATGTGCGGCCAAAGGGCATGGCATTCAGGGCAACACCCCTGTGTCCTTCAAATTCAATTCCTTTCCTTCCTGGGCACATAGTGACACTACAGTTCCCAATCTCCCCTGCAGGCAGACAGAGCCACGGGAATGTGGCTGAAGAAATGTAAACCACGCCATGTCCTGGTCTGAGCTCACTCTCTTCCCTGTCCCGTGGCCGGGTGCGGAGGACCCAGGGGAGGATGGCAAGGCCCTCCCTACAGTGGGCTGGAAGGGGCTTGAGTCCCTGCAGAACTACAAGGAGCAGAGCCTACGCCCATTGCACCTGCGTGAGAAAGACAATCTTTATACGTGAAGCCACAGAAACACTGGAGTGGGTACTGCAGGTGGCAGCCCAATTAACAGTGTCTGATCCCAGATGAGAAGTCAGGGGGCTTGGTTTTTTTTTTTTTTTTTTCCAGCACTGCAAGGCTTGTGGGATTTTAGTTCCCCCATTAGGGTTTGAACATGGGCCCGCGGCAGTGAAAATGCAGAGTCATAACCACTTAAAGAATTCCCAAATTCATTAAGATTTTTTTTTTTAATTAAAAAAAGAAAAAAAATCTTTTGACTGTGTCATCTGGCATGTGGGAACTTCGTTCCCTGATTAGGAATCAAACCTGTACCCCTTGCATTGGCAGCATGGAATCTTAACCACTAGACCACCAGGGAGGTCCCTTGAATTCTTTAAGATTTTTTACTGTGGGAGTTACAAGTTTAGTCTCTGGAGGTGGGCCCCCAGTTTCTCCCATGGATGGGCCATGAGATTCTGGGAAAATTCATGGATGTCCCTGTGCCCCAGTTTCCTCACCTGTGAGCGTGTGCACACTGCAGGGTATTTGGGAGGTATGGACAGTGATGGACACACTAGGTTTGTTGGTCCTGCTGTGTTGTGAGGGTTGACATTTGATTCATCTCTCTGGGTCCCTGCTGGGCCTGGCACAGTGGCAATGTCTGATGGGCCCTACCCAGGTGACTCCTGGTCTTATGGGTGACTAGAGGACTAGAGCTCTCAGCTGAGAGCCCTAGGCAGACTGAGATGTGCCATAGAAGAGAGGTAATAGCAAAGTGCTCTCTGCATACATATTTAGTCGCTCAGTTGTGTCCGACTCTTTGTGTTCCTTTGGACTGTAGCCCACCAGATTCCTCTGTCTATGGGATTTTTCGGGCAAGAATACTGGAGTGGGTTGCCATTTCCTCTTCAAGAGGTCTTCCTGACTCCAGGATTGAACCTGTATCTCCTGCATTGCAGGTGGATTATGCGCTGAGCAATCAGGGAAGCCCTAAAGGGCTCTCTGGGGGACATTAATTCTGCCTGAGGCTCTAGTTGAAGATTTCATGGGGGAGGTAGCATTTCATCAAGCCCTTGAAGGAGAAAGGATCATATTCAGACCACAGATGTGGGCCATACTTGCTCTAGGTTAAGCAAAGTTTTGGTGAGTTAAATCCTGAGGTAGAAAGAGCTGGACATGTGTGGCTGGAATAGGCACCTCTAACATTTTCAAGGCCTGGGGGAAGATTTCAAATGGAGGCAGTGGTAGGCAGAATTCTGAACATGCCCCTATCCCAAGACCCCATCCCCTGGTTCGGTTCAGTTCAGTTCAGTCACTCAGTGGTGTCCGACTCTTTGTGATCCCATGGACTGCCACATGCCAGGCCTCTCTGTTTATCACCAACTCCTGGAGTTTGCCCAAACTCATGTCTATCGAGTCGGTGATGACATCCAACCATCTCATCCTCTGTCTTCCCCTTCTCCTCCTGCCTCACTCTTTCCCAGCATCAGGGTCTTTTCCAATGAGTCAGTTCTTCCCATCAGGTGGCCGAAGTATTGTAGTTTCAGCTTTAGCATCAGTCCTTCCAATGACTATTCAGGACTGATTTCCTTTAGGATTGACTTGTTTGATCTCCTTGCAGTCCAAGGGACTCTCCAGAGTCTTCTCCAACACCACAGTTCAAAAGAATCAATTCTTCGGCGCTCAGCTTTCTTTATAGACCAATTCTCACATCCATCCATGACTACTGGAAAAACCATAGCTTTGACTAGACAGACCTTTGCCGGCCAAGTAATGTCTCTGCTTTTTAATATCCCATGGTTACTCAGTCAAATACCAATCTAGGTCTCCCATGAAGGAATTGTGCAGATATAAATTCCCAAGTCAGTTAAAATACAGAGATTAATTAGATGGGTCTGACCAAGTTAGATGAGTCGTTTATAAAGAGAGTCTTTTTCCTTTCTGGTAGCAGATAGGAAGTTAGGGAGATTCAAAGCACATGAAGGATTTCACTCAACAGCATCTCTTGGCTGACAGCCAGCAGGGAAATGGGAACCTCAGTCCTACAACCATGGGACTGGATTCTGCCGACAATCGGAACAAGTCTGGGAGTGGATTCTTCCCCAGAACCTCCCGATAAGAGCTCATGATGATTTTGGCTTTGTGGAGGCAGAGAACCCAGTTGAACCCACACAGACTTCTGGCCGCTGAGCTGTGAGTTAATAAATGGGTGTTTTTGCCACTCGGTCTGCGGTCAATTGTTATACAGCAACAGAAGACAAATACAGACAATGAATTACCACAATCTAAATATTCCAAAGCCAAAAGTCAAACTTACAGACTGTTAATCAAATACTGTCTACCATCTGTCTTGACATATATACCTTCATAATGACCTTGAAGGCCAGGGTCAAACTTGTAATTCTCTGACGACTTGGAATTCTGTGCCAGCAGGTAGCTGTCCTCAGAGGGCTGGCCCCTGGGTTCCAGCCCCTGGTCTGTGGTCTGAGCCCTATTCTCTTGTCATTCCTGGCTCCATCCAGCACCAGGAGGGGTGGGGAGCCTTGGCTGGATGAGCTAAATTCCATTAACTCCCTTGCAAACAGCTGTCCCTTGCCTGTCCCTGGGGCCCAGGGTGTGGTTTGCCTTTGGGAAAGGGAACCTGGAGAAATCTCAGGGCAGTTTAGGCAGAAAATGCGATTGCCCTCGGTGTGCCAAGTGTGGTCTAGAAGGGAGGCCGTGGTTCTGGTGGGAACATCACTGGGACCTTCTGACTCCTCCTTCTCCCGGGGTGGCCAGAGCAGGCCTGCTCTATAGCTGGGGACCCAGGGCAAGGGCCTTTCTTGTCTCCTTTTAGTGTGTTAAAATACATATAAAGTACACCATGAGTGACATTTGATATATTCACAATGTTGTGCAGTCACACCCTCTATTTCCAGAACACTCTCATTACCCCAAATGGAAACTTCCAGACCGATTAAGCAGCCACTCCCTATTCCTCCCTCCCCCAGGGTCTGGCAACCACTAAACTGTCCTCTGTCGCTATGGATTTACCTATTTTGGATATTTGTTATAAATGGAATCATACACTACATGGTCTTTTGTGACTGGTTTCTTTCAATTAGCATAATGATTTCAAGGTTCATCCATGCGGTTGCAGGAGTCAGCACTTCACGCCTTTCTATGGCCGAATAATATCCCATTGCATGGATAGACCACATGCACAGGGGCCTTTCTGCCAGGATCCAAGATGGTAATGGGCTGGTGGTTGGGGCAAGTCAGCTGGTCGTTCTGCCTCTTTGTTTATTTCTCCTCTGTGACTCTTGGGGTCTGTCACTCTAGAATATGCTGTTGGGGCCTGGGGACCCAGGGAGACAGCCAGTCTCACCACCTCCCCTTGTCTTTGCAACCTGATCCCAAAATTCCGCCCCGTGGTGGTGCCGGCAGCAGACACAGCTGGTGTGGCCTTATCTGGGGAGGATGCTCCTGTTTCGGGGTTTCCAGTTGTTTCTGGTCAGGGGTCCCCAGCTGAACCCAGCAGAAGCCGGAGCCCTTCTCTGGTGACAGTTCTGAAGTCACACAGGGCGGGGCGGCTGCTGGTGGGGGTGGGGCACATGGCCTCTGGAGCTGGGGTTGCTCAACCCTGGGGCCTGGAAGGCAGTGGGAGTCCAGCCTGGCACCAGGCGAATTCGGCCCCATGCCCAAGGAGACGCTTAGATCTTCACTTGCGGGGCCTATTTTCCAGAGAAATTTAATTCCACGTTGTTTGTTCTCTGCTCCGCAGACGCCTCAGCTGAGGAAACCACGAGAATCTCATTTGGAAAAGAATTTGGCCCCTGGAGACCCCTCCCCATTTGCCGATGGGAGGGGGCCAAGACTTTGGTTGCCACCGCCAGCAAACCCCAAACCACAGGAATGTGCTGGGGTCACCTGGGGACAGAGGGAAGTTGGCTCGATAATGGGTGGGCAATGAGCCAGTGAGCCTGTGTCACGCAGGGGTCTGCTGTTCTGTGACAGGCATACTGGGCTTGGAGGCCCGGGACCTCGGTGTGGATCCAGGCCCTGCCACTCTGGTCTGGGCTCTTGGGTGGTCATGTCTGTGGCTGACCACGCTCACCTGGCCACTCAGGGCCTCTGCCAGCTGTGGGCAAGGAGCTGAGCTTGGCGGTGAGGGAAGCCACAGATGGGACGGGGGGCGAGGCAGGGAGGGAAGGAGGTGAGCTGGTCCTGGGCTCTGCAGGCTGAATTGGGAGATACCCGACACCCTCAGGCACCTTCTAGAACCAGAGGAAGGGAACCACATCTATTATGGCATCAGCTAGGGGTCTAGCGGTGCGGCAGACACTTTATATCCTTCATTTATCCTCTCAGCAACCTCGGGGAGTGTCCGCCTTTCCTCTCTTTTACAGATAAGGAAACTAGGGAAGGCAAAGAGACTCGCCTAGGGCCACAGGGACCAAGGGCAGAGGCTGGGCAGAGGGCAGCCTTCCCTAAACAATGTGTGCTTTCCATATCATGTCACTGGTCCCTTTCTTGGCCCTCAGACTTGTTTCTTGAGGGGATGATAGTCCAAATTATAGTATATATATTTTTTTTGAAAAATTTTTTTTTTTTGGCCGGACCACACAGCGTGTGAGGTCTTAGTTCTCTGACCAAGAATTGAACTTGTACCCTCGGCAGTTAAAGTGCAACATCCTAACCACTGGACCACCAGGGAATTCCCAAAATCACAGTGTTTTTGGGTTGGGATGGACCTGCCTCAGGCCTCCCACAGTGGCTCAGCGGTAAAGAACCCACCTGCACTGCAGGAGCCGCAGGAGACATGGGTTTGATCCCTGGGTCAGGAAGATCCCCTGGAGAAGGGCATGGCAACTCCCTCCAGTATTCCTGCCTGGAGAATACCGGGGACAGAGGAGCCTGGTGGGCTACAGTCCATGGGGTTGCAAAGAGTCAGCCACGACTTGAAGGGACTTGGTACATAGCACGTGTGGACCTGTTTCAAGCTGCCACTTTACAGATGGGCAAATTGAGGCCCAGGGAGGGGAGGTAACTTGTCCTGAGTCACCCACCAGAAGGCAGAGCTATCCCCCAATGCTTAGTGGCCATTTGGCCCATGTGGGTAGAGCTCAGAGGACCTGAAGCCAAGACTGTTTGTAGTGTCTGGTGGGACAGAAACTCCTTGCTCTGCCTAGGTTCAAAGCCTGTCTGTTGGTCTGATCCTGCCTCTGGTACTGAGAGAGTGTGGCTGGCTGAGTGCATCCTGTCCCCACTGTTGTTCAAGTCTGGGTCCTGCTGACAAGGTTCAGCCCTGTGTAGGGTGATGAAGGGCCACTTTGTGCTGTTTCATCTTAACAGGTCTGTGTCACCTGGATTGACACAAGGGCGGGAGAGAGTCCAGTTTCTGTTCAGCAATGTCACCTGAGCCTGGTCATTTCATTGGCTGACCAATATTTATGGGGGATTTTCTGAGAGCAATCTGCGTGCTAAGAGTTGGAGAAAACAAAGATGAAATTTTATTTCCCTGCCCTCAAGGAGCTCACGGGGGAAGCAGGTCTGCGGTTAATAATGATGATTTCACTGTTTCATGATGTTCTTGCTCTGAAGGAGGATGTGTAAGTTGCAGTGGGATTGTGGGGGAAACCAGGGTGGGCTTTCTGAAGGAGGCAGAGTTGAGCAGAGACTGAAAGGATTTGCCCAGATGGACAAAGCAAAGGATGTTGAGTTTAGAGAGTTGGTTTACTGAGTGCAAAGGAATGGATATGTGTCAAGGGAATTAGGAATAATTTAGAATAGTTGGAGCATATGAGTTGGGGTGGCAGTCATGGTGGTGTGGGACTTGAGACTGACTAGGAAGGATGTGAAAGCATTTATACCTCACAGAGGTGTTTGACTTTATCCTCAGGGCAGTGGGGGAGGCAGCAAGGATTTCCATCTGGGACAGACCCAGCCAGATCTGTGTTTTGGAAAGTTGGCCTGGGCTGCATTAAGGATGACCCAATGGGGTTGTGAAAGGTAGCCAGGGCGCCAATGTGGGGATCTGGGTGAAAGGGGTGAGGCATCCTCAGGCTGGGAGGGATGGAGAGGACCAAGAAATGATAGGATTGAGGGGCTGGTTGTGGGCAGTTGGTGGTGGGGGAGTTGGTTTCTGGCTTGGGTGACTGGGATTCCATTCATCTTAGTAGGGAAACTGGAGGTGCAGATTTGCAGGCGGGGATGGAGAATCATATGAATTAAGTTTAGGATCGGATGATTTGAGGGGCTTGTAGGACATCCAAAGGGAGACATCTGGGTGATGGTTGGTTGATATAAGGGTTTGGAGGCCAGAGGAAAAGTTAAAACTGGGGAGATTTTGAGGTCATCACTCTAAGTCAAAGGCAGATGAGTTAAGGGACCACAGAATCCTCTGGAAGTGGTACAGGTTGATTTTGGCAGAAACGGTCAGTGCCCTGTCCATATCCCCTTGCCACTGCAACCCTGTAGCTCTTCCAGATGGCTTTCTCTGCAGCAGAAGTGGGCCTGGCCTGTATGAGGGACAGGCCAGGAGTGTCCCCAGGAGCATCCTCAGCAGTGACAGATGAGACCTGGATGATTAAAACCATAGCTCTTCTCCCTTAGGAAGGTATGGTCCTTGTGGTCTCCCGAAGGGCACTGGTGGGAGGGGCTTGTCAACCCCCCTCTATTGGCTCCTCCCCTTCTCTGTGTCACTTTTCCATTTTCCTATCAGTCCTTCCTGGGGTCACCCCTCAAGAAAGTGATTGGCATGTCCTTTTTTTTTTTTTTAAATTGCAGTATAGTTGATTTACAATGTTGTGTTAGTTAAGGTGTACAGCAAAGTGATCCAGTTATACATATACATAATTCATTCTTCTTCAGATTCTTTTCCAATATAGGTTATTAGAGAATAGTGAGTAGAATTCCCTGTGCTATACAGTAGGTCCTTGTTGGTTATTTTATATATAATAGTGTGTGTATGTTAATCCCAAACTCCTAATTTTTCCCTCCCCCTCATGTTTCCCCTTTGGTAACCAGAAGTCTGTTTTCGAAATCTGTGTTGGTTTCTGTTTTATACATAAGTCCATTTGTATCATTTTTTAAAACTTAGATTCCAGATATGAGTGATATCATATGAAACTTGTCTTTCTCTGACTTACTTCACTAGGTATGATACCCTCTAGATCCGTCCATTTGTCCATTTGCAGCATTTGTTGCTGCAAATGGCATTATTTTGTTCTTTTTTTTAATGGCTGAGCAATATTTCATTATATATATGTACTATATATACATACATATATACATGTATATAAAGTACATATATATACATGTACCTTATATGTACATGTATATATATGTACTACGTCTTCTTTGGGTCTCTCTGGTGGCTCAGACTGTAAAGAATCTGCCTGCAATGTGGGAGTCCTGGGTTTGATCCCTGGGTTGGGAAGATTCCCTAGAGGAGGGCACGGCAACCAACTCCAGTATTCTTGCCTGGAGAATCCCCATGGACAGAGGAGCCTGGCAGGCTACAGTCCATGAGGCTGCTAAGAGTCGGACATGATTCAGCGACTAAGCACAGCACAGCACATCTACTTAATACATTTCTCTGTCGATGAACATTTAGGTTGCTTCCATGTCTTGACTATTGTAAATAGCGTTGCAATGAACACTAGGGTGCATGACGTGCACATTCTTTTATTTTGGCTGTGCCCAGAGGCACGCGGGATCTCAGTTCCCCGACCAGGGATCAAAGCCACTCCCCATGCAGTGGAAGCTTGGCATCTTAACCGTTGAACTACCCTGACATGCACATTCTTGTCATAGAATCTGCCATGGGGGAACCCAGCCCAAGATGTCAATTTGAATTTTCGATGAAAGTCTGCCTTGACCACTTCCTGCCTGTCTTGACTCCCACTGGCCTGGAAGTGGCTTGCAGGTGCCTTTGTGTCTGCAGCAGCAGGACAGCCAGGTCAAGGCATGACCTGGCAAGCTGCTGTTGAATACAGGAATGAATAAACCCATCAGTGACTTCGCATTGCATTTCAGAGGCCAAACTCTTCAACAAACCCCACAAGGCGCCTTCCTACTTCTCCACCCTTATGTAACACCACCCTCCCCTCTGCTCCCTTCTTTCCTTCCCTTAGATTTCCCACGCTCCTTCCTCCCAGATGGCCCAGGTGGTTCTCTCTGCCTGTCTCACCTCTGCCCTACACTGGGCTTCTCAGGATAAGCCTGTTTATCAGTTTCTCTCTCTCCCCCTTCCTCTACCCCTTCCTTCTCCTTCTCCTCTCTGTAGCATCTTCTTCCCCGGGAAATCTTCCTTGACCACCCCTCTCCAGCCTAGACTAGATCGGGTGGTACCATTCTATTTTCCATTGCACTCCGTCCTGCCTGCTCCCTATCACAGACTAGTGATGGGCTTACGGGATTATTTTAATAATGCTTATTTTAGACTGGCATTTCACAAACCTTTTTGATCATGACCCATGGTGAGAAAAACATTTTATGCTGGTACCCAGTTCATATAAATACGTATATAATTGAAACAGTGCTTTTCCTTACTATGTGGGTTACAGTGATATTTTCCATCCCATCCTATCCTATCCCATTCCATTCCATTCTGTATTTTTTTTTTAATGCTGACTATGATTCACTAAATGGACTGCAAGTTTGCCACTTAAAACCTGGTCTGGACACTAAACAGGATGCTTGTAAATTCAGGAGGATAGGGGTCCAATCCACTGTGATTCATCACTGTAGCCCCAGGGCCTGGCACAGAAAAAGGTGCTCCATCAATATTTGTTGAATGACCTACGATAATGAACGAATACATATGAATAAGTGAATGAATTGCCTACCCCACCCAGACAGGAAAGTGTGGCTTTGATCTGATTCTTCCGTTACTGAAAAAACCAGCCCACTTCCTGTCGCTTTGATCTGCAACGTTCTTTCTAAACTGCCCTGCCTCAAGCCAACAGCTCCCCGAAGCTCATTTCCTGCTTTTTGAGAACCTTATCTCCCTCTCTAAATATTCCTCAGCTTTCTCTTTCGGTGAATATGCATGCCTCCCCGCCTCCAGTTCCTCTTCTCCACACCTTTGGCATGGGGTGGGGCTGGCTGACCTCTTGGGACAGTTCAGTTCAGTTCAGTCACTCAGTCATGTCCAACTCTTTGCAACCCCATGAACTGCAGCACGCCAGGCCTCCCTGTCCATCACCAACTCCCGGAGTTCATTCAAACTCACGTCCATTGAGTCGGTGATGCCATCCAGCCATCTCATCCTCTGTCGTCCCCTTCTCCTCCTGCTCCCAATCCCTCCCAGCATCAGAGTCTTTTCCAATGAGTCAACTCTTTGCATGAGGTGGCCAAAGTACTGGAGTTTCAGCTTTAGCATCATTCCTTCCAAAGAACACCCAGGACTGATCTCCTTCAGTATGGACTGGTTGGATCTCCTTGCAGTCCAAGGGACTCTCAAGAGTCTTCTCCAATACCACAGTTCAAAAGCATCAATTCTTTGGCGCTCAGCTTTCTTCACAGTCCAACTCTCACATCCATACATGACCACTGGAAAAACCATAGCCTTGACTAGACCGACCTTTGTTGGCAAAGTAATGTCTCTGCTTGGGTGAAGTACTTCCCAAATCTCAGCCTCCAGGGGTGCAGAGCATTTCTAGGTCAGGTGTGTCCTTCAGTTGGGGCTGGAGAGTGGTGTACATCCTGCTGATGGACTTTGGGGCAGGAGGGGAATAGACATTGATCAAAGAACCTTGCATATGTATAATTACAAATGGTGAAAGATACTATGAAGGAAAAGCTGTGGTTTCCTTGAGAATATGTAATGCAGAAACTGCCTCTGGGAGATCAGGGAGGGCTTCTCCAAGAAGGAGACAATTAATCTGAGATCCAAAGACAATAGAAAATAGGCAGGGAAAGAGGGTGAAGCAGAGAGAAAGAGCTGGCAAATGGAAGGAACTATAAGTGCAAAGGTTCTGAGGTAGGAGCAATGGTACATAAAAAATGGGGCTTAAAATGATGAGGCTGGAGAGGTAGCCAGGGGCCAGCCCTTGCGGACTGGGTTAGATATTTCAGACTTATTCCAAGAGCAGTGGGAAGCAAGTGTTTAAAGACACATGATGACACAGTTTTGAAAGATCCTTTGGCTATGGTATGGCTGAAGGATGGGAGCAGTGGTCAAGAAAGAAAGCTGAAAGACTAGTTCTGAGGTTGTGGCAGGTCCAAGAGGGTACAAGATTCAGTGTGGTGGTGGTGGAAGTGTGGGCACGTGATCAGCCTTAAATACTGTACCAGGTAGGTCATTTGTCCAGTCAACACTTTTAAACACCCACCATGAGTCTGCTCTGCACAAAGCGCCCTGGGGAGCTAGAGTCAGGCTAGGCTCTGCCTTCAGGCAGTTCACGATCTGTCTGGGAGGACAGGCTGGCAGCAGACCAGCCAGCGTGAAGTGCCAGGTGCTCTGGGAGAGTCAGCTGGCATGTGTTCAAGGCACATGCCCAGAGGGAGAGTGGGCACATGCAGCGGGTGCTTTCCTGCAAATGCTGTTTGAGCTCGTTTGAGCTCCGGGCAGAAAGAAGTCAGGGCTCTGGGCAAGGAATTCATTAATTCTTCCTCTCCGACCCCACCAGCATTTGCAGGACTCCTGGCCCTGGGAATCTCCGCTGTGCCCCATGGGTGCCTGTCTTCAAAGGTGCTTTTTTTGGGAGTAGTGGCACCTGAGGGCGTGCTAAGGCACTGGGGTCTCCCAGGTGTCTGGCAGCTGAGCCCATGAGGCCAGGTGAGGGCTTCTCACTCCCCTCTTCCTGCCTCTGAGTCACTTTCCTTAGAAGGGCAGTCCTTGGTAACCTTCTTACTCAGGAGTCTCCACCCTTGGCCTCACCCTGCCCTGGGGGATGGAGTCATGGAGGAGCCCTGAGGTGTCTTAAAGAGCAAGACTGACCCCCCACCCATACCCCAAGTAGGGCCTGGGTCTCCCCCTTGGAGTGGGGGCTCCCTGAGAGCAGAGCTGTTTCTTTGTCTTTAACTGGGGCAAGGCCTTGAGGAGCTTCCTTCCCAGAGGCCTCTTGACAGTTAACTCCCCACAAAGCCTCTGAGGGACCCTCCCAATGTATGGAGTGGTGAGTGGTGGGGCGGGTTTGTGGGGCTGCAACTTCTTGCTCCCCATCTATCCTCCTTGTGCCAAGGACTGTCTGTGGTTCTAGCAGGGTTTGGACCCTGGGCTGTGGGGGTTGTTCACAGGCTTCAAGGTGTTTCTCCACTCATTCTGTTCATAAAGCCCCAGGGACCACTTCCTGCTGTGGCTGGTGTTGGGGTCTGGATTCATGGAGATGCTGGGGACACATGGAGCTCAGGTCTCTGATCTCGGCCTGGATTTCCCTCTGTCTCCTTTGCCTCAGGCTCCCTCCTCTGTCTCTTGCCTGGCCTCGGGGGTTGTTTCACATATCAGTCAACAGACCTGCACCAGAAAGGGAAGAAGTTTGGAGGGAAAAGAGACTGCTGATCAGCTCTTGGAGCAGCCCCACCACTGATTCTCAGGATGGAGGGCCCAGGATCATGAAGTCCACTCCCCTGCCTTCCTTCCAGGGAAAGATTTTCCAAAGTGAGCTGTGAGCTGAGCAGCCTCCAATCCTTGCTGGGATCTCACGACCTTTGGGGATCCACCCAAAACCCTCAGAACACAGGGTGGGGTTCTTGGGAGAATAGGACACCAGCTTCCCCCAGCACTCTTGGTCTTTGGATGAAGTATCATGGTGATGTGGGAGATAAACAGGCCCCGGGCTGAGCAGCTGCAACTGGTCTGCTGACACAAGTACCAGCAGGAGCCCTGGGCCCTGATTAGGTGAAAGTTAAGCCTGACATTTGCAGAAGAGGTCCTCAGTCTACGAGAGGGATCAAAGGAGGGAGGAGTCGCCAGCCCATAATATATCATACCAACCTCCCAGAAACCTTCATGCTGGAATTCACTTTGGTCAAGAGATGCATGCATATACCAAGAAGGACACTGAGTCAGAACAAATATGGGCACAGTTGAGATGACTGGCCAGAGAAAGAAAACTGCCCCTATATAAGCAACTTAAGCCCCCATTGTGAGCAACTCACTCCAAGTTTGTCCATACGCTCATCCACATGTACTTTGCTACTGAGAAATGCTGTCCCCTCATTTCACGATCTCGGTCTCTTTGCTGAATTCTTTTTTCAAAGAAAATAAGGACTGAAGTCTTGCTTCCAGGCATGCCACAGTGGAGCTAGAGGACTTAAAAAAAGGCAGTGGACTTTAACAGGTGTGCAGAGGTGACAAGAGAAGATGTGGGCAGTTAATCGCCAATAGGCATGTCCAGTGGCAGCTCTGTGACAACCTAGGGGGGTGGAATGGGGTGGGAGATGGGAGGGAGCTTCAAGAGGGAGGGACATATGTATATATGTGTGGCTGATCCATATACTTGTGGCTGATTCATGTTGATGTATGACAGAAACCAACACAATATTGTAAAGCAGTTATCCTGCAATTAAAAAAAAAAAAAAAGAACCAGGAGATGGATCCTTCTTAGGCTCCAGCGTGCAGGAGAAGCAACATCCTTTTGGAATCCAGGGAAGCTCAAGGGGCTGTAGGAAGGTCAGAGAGCACAGGGGAGGCCTGTTTCTTTGAGGACCTCAGAAATATCCCCCACAAAATCCCTTCTAGAAGGACTGAGGGGAAAACTCTTGGTAGTAGCATCTGAATCGGGCAGGGTCAAACCAAGGTAGGTAAATGAGAGAGGAGGCTGGAGAAAGTTCAGATACTAAGTGGAGAGAGGTGTCCAGGAGAGGTGGCCTCAAGGAGAAGCCACGATTCCTATACTACTGAGGTCAAGAGCAGCTGAACCTGAGCAGACACGTGAATAAACTCCCTTGGCCCATGCCCACCCCTCACCTAGGAACTTTCCGAATGGAGAGGGAAATTCTGATTTAAACACACAAGAGGAAAGTCTTGCAAACAAACCCTGTCCACAAGTATTCCTTAGAAAGCAGGTAGGGGTTTCCCTGGTGGTCTAGTGGTTACAAATCTGCCTGTCAATGCAGGGAGCACTCGTTCGATTCCTGGTCCAGGAAGATCCCACATGCTGTGGAGCAACTAAGCCCCTTCTCCACAACTACTGAAGCCCATGTGCCTAAAGCCCATGCTCCCTAACAAGAGGAGCCACCACATCGAAGAACAGCCTCCACACACTGAAACTAGAGAAAGCTCGAGTGTTATGATGAAGACTCAGCACAGCCAAAAATAAAATATAAATAAATAAATGCATTTATAAATAAATCAATGTGGTAATTATGTACAGATGTGAGAGCTGGACCGTAAAGAAGGCAGAGCACTGAAGAAATGATGCTTTTGAACTGTGGTGCTGGCAAAGACTCTTGAGAGTCCTTTGGACAACAAGGAGATCAAACTAGTCACTCTCAAAGGAAATCAACCCTGAATACTCATTGGAAGGACTGATGCCGAAGCTGAAGCTCCAATACTTTGGCCACCTGGTGCAAAGAGCCGACTCACTTGAAAAGACCCTGATGCTGGGAAAGATTGAGGGCAGAAGGGAATGACAGAGGATGAGATGGCTGGATGGCATCACTTATTCAAAGAACACGATCTTGGGCAAACTCTGGGAGATAGTGAAGGACAGGGAAGCCTGGCATGTTACAGTCCATGGGGTCACAAAGAGTTGGACACAACTTGGTGACTAAACAACAACAAATAAATCTTTAAAAAAAAGAAAAAAAAAAAAGAAAGAAGGTGGGATGTCAGACCCTTTCTTCAAATGGAAACTTGCCATCAGTGTAGACAAATAAGATGAAGTCAAAGGTAATCCAGCTGAAGGCAGTGGACATGGAGGAAAGGGGTGAGCTCTCCAACTGTTCAAGCCCTTCCATCCTCCTGCCCCGCCCCCTAGGGGTTCTGAGTGATATATTCCCACCTCCTCCCAGGCAGTGGAGGAATTCTGCCCTGGGTGTTGGCTTGTGGTGAAGCAGGAAGAGGTCCCTGATGTCCCCTTGCCCAGCGTTCATGCCCTCACGCGAGTGGGGTCATCACCCACATTCCTTCATTCGTGGAGCTTGGGAAACAGTTGGCAGGACAAGCTCCCTGGGTCCACCCCAAGGAGTCCATGTCTAGAGTCATTTGGTGGCCCCAGAAGGAGAAGAGGGAGAGGCCAAAGGCCTTCTGAGGCCCCGTTTCTGGGTGGGTTGGGGGATGTGGGGGGCTGGTGGCTCAGCTGGTAAAGAATCCGTCTGCAATGCAGGAGACCTGGGTTCGATCCCTGGGTTGGGAAGATCCCCTGAAGAAGAGAAAGGCTACCGATTCCAGAATTCTGGCCTGAAGAATTCCGTGGACTATATGACCCACACAACTGAGCAACTTTCACTTGGGGGACATGGGAGTGAGGTATATATGTGTCTGCCCCTCCCCAGCAGCTAGGCTGCAGGGCATTGTGGGAGTCAGGTCTGGACTCCCTGGTGGTGAAACTTCTTTGGGTCTCAGTTTTCTTGCCTGTGCTACACCAGCCTGATGTTGTCAAAGATGGAAACTTCACCTTCTGTAACAAGACGCCTGTGGGTGAATTATGCTCTTGGCCTGGCCCCCAAGAGCCCCTTGGCCCACTCTACACCTCTGTATCTTCCTCATAGTGTCCTCCCAGTTCTCCCTGAACCTCCGGGGTGAGCAGCTCCTTGTGGAATGTCCTCCCACACTGGGAGCTGTGGGCTGTGGACCACGGCTGAGGGGAACTCCCTGTGGTCACTTCACTGGCTCCTCAGATGCACAGACAAAAACACATACGTATCCTGAGGTACTGAAGAAAAGTTTGCCTCACCCTAGAGATTCCTTCCACGAAGCCATGAGTCACCTGGCTCCTTCCCTCTGGGCACCCCGTGGATTGATACTTGTCTTTTCAGCGACCACGTCTCCCTTGGCCCAGATGCCGGAAGGCGTGGTTTCAAGTCCCTATTCCCCCATGGATCCAGGGCCTGCTGTTGGGTGTGTGTTACTTGTAAACTCAGCTTTTTCATCTGTAGAGTAAGGACCATTCTGTCAATCAATATCCAGATGGCAGGATGGCAATTATTAGTGTATGAGTGTTCTTTCCCAGGGCTTCCCTGTTGGCTCAGCGGTAAAGAATCTACTTGCAATACAGGAGCTGCAGGAGACACAGGTTCGATCCCTGGGTTGGGAAGATCCCCTGGAGAAGGGCATGGCGACCCATTCCAGTATTCTTGCCTGGAAAATCCCATGGACAGAGGAGCCTATGGTATATGAGATCGCAAAGAGTCAGACACTACTGAAGCGACTTAGCACCCAAGCACACATTCTTTCCTGGGCATTCCCTTCCCCGTGCCCACTGGAGGGAAATTCTGGCTTGATCTTCTTGATTTCTTTGCCTCTCTCAGCCTCCAAGGAGGTGTCTGATTTGTCAGAATAATCCTTAGACAAATGTGGTGTAGAGTTGGGAAGACAGAGAGAGAAAGATATAGCAGGAGCAAGACTAAGAGAGGAGGGAGGTTTGGGAGCAGCTGCAATGTGTGAGGAGAAAGAGGGTGGGAGCAAGGAGACTGAAGAAGCATCGCTGTGATCTGTGAAGCCCTTTTGTTCAGGTTCAGGAATTCAAGTAAACAAACCTAGTTATTTCAAAATTGTCATTTTCCAGTTGCCACCCCTGATGATAACACAGTTTTGAGACCGCACCACTTGGATGATGACCATGTACACGTTGTTATTACTGTTTAGTCGCTAAGTCGTGTCTGACTCTTTGAGATCGCATGGACTGCAGCACGCCAGGCTTTCTTGTTCTTTGCTGTCTCCTCGAGATAGCAGTTTGAGTTGATAGCAGCTTGCTCAAACTTGTGTCCATTGAGTCAATGATACCACCCAGCCAGCTCATCCTCTGTCACCCCCTTGTCTTCCTGCCTTCAATCTTTCCCAGCATCAGGGTCTTTTCCAATGAATTGGCTCTTTGCATCAGGTGGCCGAAATATTAGAGCTTCAGCTTCAGCGTCAGTCCTTCCAATGAATATTCAGGATTGATTTTCTGGTTTCATCTCCTTGTTGTCCAAAGGACTTTCAAGAGTCTTCTCCAGCACCACAGTTTGAAAACATTGATACATATGTCGAATGCTTGGCACATAGTAGGTGCCATGACTGGGGCTGTATCTACTTAACTCTGGATGATGCTTGTGTACACCTGCACAGTCCCCCACTCTGGCCCGGATGTTTCCTGAGTGTGGCAGTGACCACGTTAGCTGGAGAGCGACTTGAAAGCTGAGACTGTGCTGTGTCTCCCTATCCTGTCTCCCATATGCCCGGGGGCTCCTGGAGGACAGGGACTTTATATTCATTGTTTGTGACACCAGTTGCCCCCAATATGGGCAGTCTATGTGAGGCCCCAGAACAGGGTCCTTCATACAGACTGTGTTATATCTCTGTTTCGCTTGATTCCTGGCCTGACCCTACCTGGGTCAGAGATGAAGACAGAGGGAGGAAGAGGGGAGAGGTCAGGGCCCCAAATGTTTTCTTCTGTCATCTACTGCCCAAGAAGGCAGAGGAGAATAACAGAGAAAGCATCCTGCCTCACCCAGCCCCGGAGCTAAATGTGTCATTCTGGAGGATGAAAAATCCTATCTCCACCCAGTGGGTTCCCGTAAATCCAGGTGAGCTCTGTCTGGTCCTCCTGACTCTGTCTCATGGGGTGGGGAAAGGGCTGAGCCAAACCAAAGTTCTGTCTCCCGGCGTTGAATGTGTTTACTTGTGTTTGGCAAAGTGGCAGGACTGGGGGTGGAGGTCCTGATGACAGCAGCTCAGAAACTTCTACAGGGAAGGAACAAGATATTTGCATTGCATACAAGTTAGAATCTGTCCATCTGGGTCATGGCTTGGTTTTTGTATCTCAGCCTGGCGGTTGTTACAGGCTGTCCCTAATTCAGGTTGGTTAGTTGCCATTCAATTAGATTCCAGCATTTACTGAGTGCCTACTGTGTGCCAGCTGCCACAGTTGGTGCCGAGGGGGCGGGAATCTTAGGAACAAGAGCAGGATGCTGCCTTTGGGGACTCTTTCCCCAGCAGAGGGACAGATGTGCACACAGCTCTCTTGGTTGCAGAGAGATTAGAGGTGTGAACAAGTGCTACGGTTGGGAGGGGCACAGAAGACAGAACAGTGAGCCTTCTGGAGGGTGGAAGACTTTGTGAACGTGGGATCACAAAGACTTTGTGAACGTCTGATCTGGACATTGAAGACTGAGCAGGTGCTCAAAGACATAGAGAAGGAGGGAGGTGAAAGTAGCGTAGAATGACGTGAAGCATGGTGAGAAGTTCAGTATGAAGTGGGGAAAAGAAACAGTCTTTAGCATTTAGTGAGCACCTACTAAACACCAGGTTCTGTGCCAGGTACTCTGCATGTATACCGTCTCATTTAATTCTCCCAGTAATCTAAGGAGGTAAGTACCATTGAGCAAAGTAATGTTTGCAGAGGACCAATGGTTGAGTCAGGACCAGTATCAAGTTTATCTGAATCCCAATTCCATGCTGCTTTTACTAGGCCAGTGGTTTCTTGAGTATTTTCTATGAAATGTTTAGGATTCTGGGAGGTGCTTTAGGGACAGGTCTGATTTTCATTTCACATTTAAAATATATTTTAATCAACACATGCTCAAATGTGTTATGTAATAAAAAAAAAGTTTTCCTTGCATCTCTGTGCATATTTTTGAATTTCTTGTAAATGTGTCATTGCTTAGAAAGACTTTGCATTCTTCTCAGTAAAATTGTAAAAATTTAAAATTGTAAAAGAGAACCCAGTCCCATGCCCATCATTTATGAGCCCAGATTACTAGGCAGGAGGGACTTTCAGTCTGTGATGGCCAACCAAATGCATATGGGCTTATCTCCTCCTCTTCCTCCAGAAATGTCTCAGAAATAAATAATACACATATAAATCTTCCCAAAGAAGAGAGTTGGGAGAAAGCTGTCTGTGGACAAGAGAAGTCTCCTCATATTTATGGAGGAGTGGTTTGATGGAAGAGTCGTGACTGAGGAGGCGGGATGGAAGATGCTATAGGCTGAATGCACATGGCAGGCTCTGCAGCCCATATGGGAGCTGACCCTTCTTCCATGGAAGACTGAAGAAGTTTGAGATGTGAACATGTGGGGTGCAGGGGAGGGTGAGAAGAGGATATACAGCTGAAAAATTGGGGGTCTAATTGAAAGTCTATAAATGAGACAGTAAACTTCTCTGACCCTTGTATGCAGAGTGCATAGCTCTGTCCTGCCCCTCCCCTATACTCCTTCTCCCTAGTAAAATAGAGGGTCTTCTTTAAAGAAATAAAACTGTCTGAGGAAGACTAGGATAGCTGGCTTTAAGATGGTATCCTAGAGTAAAGCACATTGCAGGCTGACATTTAGAAGTCCCCAGACATAAAGACCAACTCACTTTGAAACAAAGCCTGCCATTCAGCTCCTCTTATCTATGTACACAAAGCTTCCTGGAAACTTTTCTACTGCTTCATTCTTAACTATGAATGGGCAACCGTAAGCCAGAAGCTATTTGAGGAAACCTGAAATATGAAGTAGAAAGAACTAAGATAAACAAACTGAAAAAAGAGATCTCCAAGGAAACAGAAACAATTTATAGGTAGAAGAGAACTTAACAAGAGAATCCAAGAAGACATTATATCTATGAAACATGAGCAGTGCTATGAAAAAGGAACAATTAGAGAACAAAAAAAGTTCCTGGTATAAAAAATGTAACTTAAATTCAGTGGAAAGACAGAAAGTTAATGTCAAGATAATCTGTCAGAAAACAAAGCAGGAAGGAAAGAAATATAATTATTTTTAGAGAAAAGAGGCAAAAAATATGAGAAGTCCAGGTTTGATTAATAAGTATTTTAGGTAGAAGGGAGAAAGTAGGAGATAATATTCCAATAAATAATTGAATAGAATTTCCTAGACTAAAAAGACTCAGACCTTCCAGACTAAGAGAGCATAATGAACATGCAAGATTTTGACGTTTCAAAATACGTAGGAACATGGGAAGATGTTTACTAAAAGTTTTCAGAGAGAGAGAGAAAAAAAGACACCTACAAAGGTATGAAAATCAGAAAGGCATCTGATTTTTCATGAGCAGTGCTGGATGCTAAAACACAGTGGAACAGAATATTATCTTCAAAACTCAGAGGGAAAATGACTTTCAATTTAGAATTCAATATCCAGCTAAACTGTCCACTAGGTACCAGGGCAGATCAAAGACATTTGTAGACACAGAAAGACTAAAAGAGCTTACTTTTCATGTACTTTTTCTTAGGAAGTCATCTGAGGATGTGCCTCAATAAAACAAGGGAGAAACCTAGATGGGGGAAATATGAGGTTTTTGTCAGCTTGCAAATTAGCTTGGTATGCAGTTTTCGTTAATTAGTTAATGAATGTATTTATAGTGTGTGTTTTCTCTTTGTTAAGTTTAGGTATCAGGGTTATGCTAATTGCGTAAAACTGACTAAATTTTCTATCATTTTATGCTCTGAAAATATCTGCACAGGGACTAATCTCTTTCTTGAATGTTTGCCAAAAGCTAAAAGTGAAACACACACAAACACACACACACCCATTTAGATCTTATTAAAAAAGCAATTCTTTAACAATATTTTCTATGTTTTCTTTCATCATTATTTCATGACCTTTGTTCTGCCATCCAATATTCATTCTTACCCTTCCTTTATTTGAAAGAATGCAATTTTGTCAAGTTAGAAATTAAATGCAAATAAATTAATTAAAAAAAAAAGAAATTAAATGCAAAGGCCCCCCCCCCCCTTCCAGAGAAGTGGGGCAAGTGATACGGTTCTCACCAATAAAATTAAAACATACATGCTGTGAAAAGAGTTTCCAGAAAAGCCATTATTTTCCTGATTAAAGGGACAGATTAAGCTGTCTCTTTGCCTTTATCCCTTCTTCCCACCTAGAATGTGGATAGTATGCCTAGAGATGGATGGAGAAGAAATCCTGCGAGCATGAGGGCAAAAACTACTTGGTAAAGATGGTTCAGTGGAAACACAGAAGGAGCCCTGGTCCTGGATGGCATCCAGAGCTTCACACAGACCCAGGACTGCCTGTCTCCAATATCCTGTTGATTAAGAAAAATTCATCCTTTATTAGTTTAAGTTACCAATTGTTTAATTTCCTGTTTTGTTTGTTTATTCAGCAAATTCAAATCATACAAGCTTTAACCTCAGAGGTGCTTCCTGGAACACAGAAGTTTTTAGATTTTATGAAAAGGTATTGAGTAAATTGAAGGCTGTCGTGAAGGGGGACAATTTTCTCTTCTCCCCATTCTCCATCAGCCCATAAAACAGGAACTGACATCCTCTTGGAAGTACTGGGAAGATACTTTTAAATTTTCTTGGCAGCCCCTTCCTGTTCCTCACTGGGAGAGGAGGACTGACCTCTTGATTTGGTGGGGTTGGGAAAAGGTATCAAGTGTGCCTTGCTTAGCCCGTTCCTGGCTCTCTCTCTGGGACTGATCGAACTACAAGCAGCGTGTGCTCTCTGCTCTTGCCTTCTCCAGGCAATGAGTACCAGGGCAGTCCCAACCCTGCTTGAGAAGACTTCAATAGTCCAGCTGCTCTGCTGTGAGTGGGTGGGTAAGGTCACATCAGGAGAGAAGGAAAGGAAGCCCATTTGGGCCTTGGGTCTCAGCCACGTCCTCCAACCCATCTGGACCAGCAATAAAGCTGACATTTTAATCCCTACTTGTCTCCTGTGACTATTTCTCAATTGGATCAGAACTTGGAGAAGTGAGGGGTGTGATTTACTAGCACCCACAAACCTCAACATCTGTTGACTTTTTAGCCCTAGTGGGAACAGGCACAGTTTGATGAAAACAATGGTTCACAATTTTGGTTATTATTAGACAGTACTTCTGTATGCTTAATTGGTTACATGTCTTTTCATCTCACTATCAAATGTATGTGCATGCATGTTAAGTTGCTTTAGTCATGTCTGACTCTTTGCCACCCTATGGACTGTAGCCTGCCAAGCCCCTCTATCCATGGGATCTCCAGGCAAGGATACTGGAGTGGGTTGCCATGCCCTCCTCCAGCATAAAAATGTATATCATGCTATTATTGTTTTTTTAAGGTAAGAATCTGGATTGGGAGTGATAAGGCTCTTCTGGGCTTGGCTGTCCCTGAGCTTCCTTGGTAGCTCAGACGGTAAAGGATCCGCCTGCAGTGCGGGAGTCCTGGGTTCAATCCCTGGGTTGGGAAGATCCCTTGGAGGAGGGCATGGCAACCCCCTCCTGTATTCTTTCCTGGAGAATCCCCATGGACAGAGGAGCCTGGTGGGCTACAGTCCATGGGGTTGCAAAGAGTTGGACACAACTGAGTGAATAAGCAGAGCACAACTAGGTCTGTGGCTTGACTTTCTGGGCTTCAGTTTTATCAGTTATAAAATGAGTGGGTTAGACTGGATGATGGATAGAAGCCAGTTCAAGGTTTGGTATTCTTTCATGCATTCAACACACTTTTACTGAGTAGCTAGTATATGTTGACTGCTGATCTGAAGGCTGGTTATACAATGGTGGACAAAACAAATATGGCCTCACCATCTCCAAGTTCAGAATCCAATAGGAGAGACAGATGTTAAGTAAACACACGTAAATGTAAAATTACAGGTTCAATAAAATTTTAATAAATGAGTGATTGGATTGTGTACAACTTTCCTACTAGCTCACACTTACCCACACTCGGAAAGCCTGGCTGGTTGGCCCAACAGTCATCAGCTCGTGGTGGGACCAGCTGCGACAGGAGCCACAGTGCTCAGGAAGACGTGACAATGAAGCTTCCAACAAGGGCTGGTCTTTAGGATTAAAAGAAGTGAACATCTTTGAAAAGCTACAAATTAATAAGATGCTTGTTACAAAACTTCAAGCAATACAGAAGAAATAAAAAATATTTCCCTTTGTCCATCCAAGGTCACTTGGAAACAGAAACAAATGGACCTCTTTCTGATGAGCTACATACTTAATTGTAGGCTCTAGGAGGGCATGGATGGGACCTGCCTTAGTCACTGCTATATCTCTGGTGGGAGTTTATTTGTTGACTGAATAAATGAAAAGTAAAAACTATTCATAATGGCTTATACATACATTTTGTTTTTAAGATCAAAAAGGGGATCATGTTGTGTGTGTGTGTTTCTTACATCTTGCTTTTTAAAAAAAATCAAAGATCCATAATGGACATTCTTCCCTAATTCATTCTTAATTCATCCATTTCCCTAGATGTGTTGGAGCACTGATCCCTGATATCTGTGGGTGTGACCTTATTTGGAAATAGGATCTTTGCAATTAACGAGTTCAGATGAAGTCATACTTCATTAGGATGGGTCGTCATCCAATACAACTGGTGTTCTTACAAGAAGATAAGAGCAGAGACACAGGGAAGATGCCATGTGATGAAAGAGGCAGAGACTGTTGTGAGGCAGCCACAAGCCAAGGAACATCAAGGATTGATGGCCACCACAGGAAACATAAGAGATGCGGGTTAAATCCCTGGGGGGTCGGGAAGATCCCCTGGAGGAGGGCTTGGCAACCCACTCCAGTATTCTTGCCTGGAGCCTTCCATGGACAGAGAGCCCGATAGCTTGCAGTCCATAGATTCGCAAAGAATCAGACATGACTGAAGCGACTTAGCACGCACTGGAAACAGGAAGAGGCAAGGGAGGATTCTACTCAGATTCTCAGAGGAAGCCTGGCCTTGCTGACACCTTGACTTTGGACTTATAGCCTCCAGAATTGTGAGACAATGAATTTGTTATTTTAAGCCACCCAGTTTGTGGTATTTGTTACAGCAGCGCTAGGAGAATAATACAGTCACCTGGAAGGATATTTAGGTTGAGTCCAGAGTTGAACTCTTATAATAATGATTGACTGCTGCCATTTTCTGAGACCATGGCAGGGGCCTGGCCTGTTTGGAGCCCTAGGATTTGTTCTTTTCTCCAGAAATCCCTTGGAACAATCATGGACTCTAGTCTCAGCGCCTCAGACTCTCTTCACAACTTGGCAGAGTTGCCAGGTAGAATAGATGTGTCCCCCACAAATTATCGGTTGTTCACCTGATACTCAAATTTAATAGGCATCTACATGTTTATTTGCTAACTCTGGCAACCCTAAATCTTGTGCTCCCAGTTGTAATCCTAAACAGCGGGGCTGTGAGTAACCTACATGGCACCCTCAGGAGCTCCAAGATCCTGGATTTCTGCAGGAGCTCTGGAAGAAGTCTCCTGGTGCTGGAATGTGATTTTCCCCTAGCATCCTGATGTTCTCAGTGGAACTTAAATGTCTTGAAGTGTCTGCCTCCCCCAGAATCAGGCTGAGCCCCTCGCCTGCCCACATTAGAAGCAACTTGCTCATTCACTCCACGCCCCCGTCAGCTCCAACAAGACAGCTGTGTGCCTGATCTTGGGGGAACCCTCTAACTCTTTCCAGGTATGCTGAGTGAGACTGGAGGAGGAAAACTCTGTGAGAGCTCATGACAGGGGTGGGCAAGTTCCCCCAAAGTGCACTGTTTAAAAAATCCTGTGGGGCTTGTTGTATTGGGTTGGCCAAAAAGTTCATCCGGGTGTTTTTCAAACATATTACAAAAAACCCAAATGAACTTTTTGGCCAATCCAATAATGACTATCCCTGGTCTGAATCTGAAATCTGCAGGGAGGGGAAGTGGCCTAGTCTGGAGACTTAGGCAAGGCCCCGGCAAGGAGGTATGTCCAAGTTGAGGCTGAAGGCTCAGTAAAGAAAGAGTCAGGCTGGTGAAGTTTAGGGGGCAGGCTGGGAAGATTAGAGAGGAAAGAGCCCAAGCGAATACAGTGAGGAGGGAGAGAGTCTGGCCTAAAAGCAGAGACAAGGCCGGTGTGCTTGAAAAGAAAAGAGTGATTTGAGCCCAGGAGAGTAGATGAGCCACTTCTGGCCAAATCTTGTAGGGCTGGTTAAGAAAAAAAAAATGAGAATGAAAAAAAAGAAGGTCATGAGAATGAAAAATAAAAGCCCTGTGAATGCCCTCAGGGCAGGGACCATGTGCAACTTTTTCAAAGGTGGAGCCCTGGTGCTCACCCTCCTCTGACACTTGGCTTCCGGAAGTGCCTGGTTGCCCCTCTCCTCCTACAGCTGCCCCCACCCCACCAAGGTGGAAGTGTGGGCTGGGATGGAGGGCTTTCTGCTAGGTCTGAAGCCGTGAACGGGAGGACTGTGGCTGGTGAGAAATGGGTGTGGGAGTTTGCTGACAGATTTAGAAAATATTCAGATTAGACAAGGAATGTTTGAAAATACTGTTTTTGTTATTGAGAAGATTCTATAAATGTTCAAGTATGTGGTAGGCATACCACATGTCATATAGGGTCCCCTCCCTCTGAGTGTGGGCTGGACCCGTATACTTGCTACTAATGAATAGAATATGGCAAAAATGAGAGGATACTACTCTTTTTTAAAAAAACCTCTTTGGCACACCCCATGACATGTGGGATCTCAGTTCCCGAACCTGTGTCCTCTGCATTGGAAGCGTGGAATCTTAACCACTGGACCAGGCCCCTGAAGACTCTGACTTCCGTCTTGCTCGTGCTCACTCTCCATGTCTCTTCTCTCTCATTTGCTCTGACAAAGTCGGTTGCTACGATGGTGTTGCTCAGCGGAGAGACCCGTGTGCCAAGGAACTGAGGGCGGCTTCCAGCCACCAGGCAGCCAGGAAATTGAGGCCTTCGGTCCAACAGCCCACAAGGAACTGGATCCTGCCAACGGCCACGTGAGTGAGCTTGGAAATGGACCCTCCCCAGTGAAGCCTTGAGATGACTGCAACCCTAGACAACACCTTGATTGCCACCTGCGAGGGACCCCAAAATAAGGCTTCCGCTAAGCTATACCTGGATTCATGACCTTCAGCTTCATGATAATTTGCAGTGATAGGTAATGAGCACTGAGTTTAATTTGGAAAAGGCCAGCCATACCTGTCACCATCCTAATACATATATTCACATAAGTTGACATAGTGACAGGCACTTTAATTTTGAAGTTTCCTTTTTTTTTTTCATCAATGTCAGGGAGATATCTTTGAGTCCACGGACTGTATCTGTATCTGTTAGGGCTCAGTCAGAAAACAAAAACCCCGTCAGTTATCTTTACAGAAGTTAATATGAAGAATTGTATCACAGTACAGTGTGAAATGTGCAAGTCACAAATAACCAATCCTGAAAATTGCTCTCAGAAAATCCTGTAGATTGTCAGCAGCTGGGACCTTGGAAACTCCAAAGCCAAAGATTGTTTTGTTCGATGCTGTTATATTTCAGTTTCTCTTCCACGTCATTGGGGGCAGTGGAGGCTAAGAATCTATTTGTAACAGGAACAGGTCTCTCTCTCTCTCTCCCCGAGTCTGTTAAGCACGCTTCGTTGAGTTAGCTTGTCCGGGGGGAGCGTGATGGTGACGCATTGTATAGTAAAAGCATTTTCCCTGTTCCCGTCACAGTCTTAACAGCTGTGGTTTTCCAGCTTGATTGCCCATTGTGTGGACAACCCAGTTTACTAAACCACTTCCCCAGTCTGGTTCCCAGTTTTTGACCTTTAAAGAAAGACTTCAGTGCACGGATTTATGCAGATAATGCTTGGCTTCCGTTTGAATTATTTCCTTGGAATAAATTCCCAGGCATGAGATGATTGGGTTCCAGGGGGGGAAAAACGGCTTTATGAGTGTTGCTAGGAATTGCTTTATTGCTTTCCGAGGCGTTATGCCAATTCAACATCAACAATTTACAGCGTATGAGGGGGTAGCTTCAGGACCACAAGTTATGCTTGCCTATGAAATCAGCTTCCAGGCCCTTCAGAAACCTCCAGAAAGAGCTCAGAGACAGGAGCCCAGTGAGTAGTCCTGGGTTAGAAGTAGGGGGTCTGAAGGCCCAACTGACACCCAGGGAGCTGAGTGAGCAGTTGGCAGAGTCAGTGATGAACCATAGGTCCTGAGTTCAAATTCTGACTCTGTTGCTTAATCTTTCTGAGTCATTTGCTTGATCATCTATGAAACAAAAACTATAGTAATATTGCAGAGGTGTGATGCAGATGAAATGAGTTATTACGTGTTAATAATGTTTGCACGTGGGACAGTGCAAACACGGACCAGACAAACATTGAATACATATGAAGCGCAACCAGAATCAGCATTTCTGTTACTGAGCGACTGAGCCTCCATTTCCGTCTCTCTGTCCTGCTACTCCAGTGGTTGACCATCTCTTCCTCTGGGATCCTGCACAAGACCCCAGGCAGGCTCCTCAGTTTTTCCTGTGGATCTTGTGGTCTCTCTGAGGCCAATTAAGCAGTAACCCTGTCTCTGAGACGTGGAGTCAATGGTCTCTGGATGCCCCCTTGTGGACAGCCGGTTTTCTTTTGTTCTCCCCTATCCCACACGCACATAGTTCCACACGACTGGAGCGACTTAGCAGCAGCAGCAGCAGCCTAAAGGGAGGTTCTCCCAATGGTTCAAGTGGTCAAGAATCCTCCTGCAGTGCAGGAGACACAGGAGAAGTAGGTTTGATCCCTGGGTCAGGAAGATCCCCTGGTGGAGGAAATGGCAACCCACTCCAGCCAGTATTCTTGCCTGGAAAATCCCATGAACAGAGGAGCCTGGTGGGCCCCAGTCCACGTGGGTCATAAAAAGTTGGAAACCATTGAGCACACACTCATAGCCTAAAGAGAAAACTGGCCCTACACTTGTGAAGGGCCAGGGGTGTGTGTGTGTGTGTGTGTCTTGGGGTTGGGGAGGCCTCTGTCTCTGCAGATAAAGCAGGAAATGGCATGTCATGCACCCTCCTTGCTGCCTAGGAAGGGGATGGGATCTGTGTGTCTCTATACACCAACACACGTGCACGGGTTGGAGCTGCACATGCCAGTTTGGGTGTGTGTACGTGTGCATGTGTGTATACACTTGATGCCACTCTTCTTGTCACCGGGGTCTCACAGGGTTCCATTGAGACTATATGGTTTGAGAAATGAAAGCACTGAGGATATTATTATGTATAATAGCATGTATAATCAAGTGGTTTGTCCATACATTCATTTGGGCATTGAATTCCACAGACATTTATCGAGTGCCTACCATGTGCCAGGGCTCATGAGGTCTGGAGAGGCACCAGTGACAAAGGCAGAATTGTTTCTGCCCTCTCCCAGTCGAGTGGGTGAATAAACCCACTGCACCCACGGTGGTGCAGGGGAGTGGTAGAGATGCTAAGGAAGGCTGCCTGGAGGAGGTGATCCCTGCAACAGGAGGTGATCCCTGAGACCTGTAACAGTGGGTGCTCTAGCTCCTTCCTGCTTTGAGACAGAGAGCTTGGTCAAAGAGAACTGGTGGGGTTTTAGAAGTGCAGATTTTAATCTCAACTCCCTGAGGAAGTCTGCCCCTTTCCTCCTGGATGAAGCCAGCGGGTTAGCCATGACAGCTACAGTTTCTGTGGACTCTGATGTTTTCTGATCTTTTATTCCCTCAGCCTGAGGAATTCTCTTTCCTGCCACACTTCTGTCAGACTCCACCCCTCTTCCCGGCAGAAATGAAAACCAGACTGAGTGATGGAAGGCGGTGAAACGTTGGTGCACGCAGGACATGAGCATGCACACACCGCACGTGCTCCTCCACCCCCACCCCTCCCCTGACAGGGCAGAGGCGCGGAACAGGGGATGGAGGTGAGGGCTCAACAGACCTCGCTCTTTCCACATGGGGCTACTGGGGCAGGTCCCTTAGCTTCCCAGA
Organism: Bubalus bubalis; assembly: GCF_019923935.1. NCBI lineage: Eukaryota > Metazoa > Chordata > Mammalia > Artiodactyla > Bovidae > Bubalus > Bubalus bubalis. The sequence continues at coordinate 22,316,741 of NC_059159.1, read as the reverse complement.
GCCCAATTCCAGATCAACAGAATGCCCGCCTGGCAGGGCTTCTGAAATGATCTGACATCTGTGATGTGCCCTCCATTCTGTGTGGGACCTTGCACATTCAGAAGATGGGAGCTAAAAGGCAATCACATTTATTTTTATTTATTAAAAAAATTTTTTTTTACTTTACAATATTCTATCGGTTTTGCCATCAACATGCCCCCACCACGGGTGTAAGGCAATCACATTTAAAATCATCTGGTGTGTCTCTGCAGGGGGAAAGTGTGCTCAGAACTCCACTTGGACCTTCCCAGTGACAATGATCAAGGGCCCAATATCTGCTGTGTACCAAACTCACCATCGGTGGCTCTGAACTCTGGTTCTGGTTAGAATGCAGCTTATTAACTGGGGAACTATGACCAAGTTTCTTAACCTTTCTAAGCCTCAGTTTTCTTATCTATAAAATGGGGACTTAACTGTAGCTCCCTTGTAGAAGCGCTGTGAGGATTAACTGAGACAATGACTGGGAAAGTATTTATTGTTCCTGGCATATAGTAAGTTCTCAGTAAATTGGCAGTGACTTGCATTGGTCAAGATAGGTTAACTGGTGTAACAGATAGCCCAGAATATGTAGAGTTAGAGACAATAGAACTTTGTTTCTTGCTCCTGTAATAGTCGTAAGAAATGCCAGATTGGCAGAGGGCCTCATCCGGAAACCTTGCTGATAGCACTGCCCTTTTTAACATGTGGCTTCCAGGATCATTTTGGCCATTGGCATCCAGGCAGTGGATGGGGAAGAGACGTGGCTCCACTGAGAAGGTGCACCAACTTCTTAACAGTCTCTTCCTCTCACATTCTGTTCGTGAGAATTCCTTGTACTGCCTTATGTTAATGCCGTGAGGATTGGGAGAGAAATTCCCCCAGGAAGGAACCGCTCTCCAGGGTCAACTCTCTCCTATGGAAGGCGAAGAGGATTTGTGGATAAACAAAGACTTTTATTACTATTATTTTAATAATACTGTTTCTATCCAGGGCAGAGTGTAGTGAGCACTGGGTGGTTGGGAGCCTAGGGAAGAGGGCGATGTATTCTGACCTGGGAGCCAGGCAGTGCCATCCGAAGGGACCTTGGAGGAGAGGCAGGTCATGCACAGGGTGAGATGGAGAGCGTGGGGTGGGGTGGGGAAGGTCACTGTGGGCTGAGGGAATCACAGGAACACAGTCAAGAGGCGGGAAAGCTCAGGGAGGGGGAGAGCTGGAGGCGGGAAGGGGTGGAGAGGTGTTGGCAGACTGTTAGGAAGGCCTGGGATGGTGAGATAAGGGGCGGAAATTCAGAGTCATGCGTGGTCTTTCTGCAGTGGAGTCCAGGGGAATGGTGGTCATGGCAATAAAGGAGTGAGAGATGGGGGAGGTGGAGGTGGGGAAAGAGAGAAAAGGGGTGGAGGACAAAAGTCTGGGATTCACAGAGGAGAGGCTGGAAGGAGCAGAGAAGGGAGAAGGGGTCTCCAGGGCCCCTGATTGTCTCCTGGCAGCCTCCTTTCCCACCTGGAGCCCAGCTCTACACACACACACACACACACACACACACACACACACACACCCCTGTTGGGGGAGGTTGGATCTCCTCTTTCTCCTTTCTTCTCCTTCCAGGAAGGAAGTGGCTCCAGATGCTGTGGGTGGGACATTTCTTGGCCTCGCATGCTGTTCCCAGATCTCTCCTGATTCCTGGTGACAGAGCTGGCACCTCTAAGCAGCCCGGGAAGGGGGTGAGCCCTGTTTAAGAAAACCCTGCACCCCAGGAAGTCTGAGTCTCACTTTGAGCCACCCCAGGCCTCGGTAGGTGGGTGCCAGGCCTGCTTCCGAGAGAGGCTCTGGTGGTCAGTTCCACCAGGTCTGCTAGGCCCCTGCCCAGAGCCGGCACTGTGACAGATACAACGAGGCAGGACTCTGCACTCAGGAGTTCATACTAGCCTGGGGGAGTGAGATGTTCTTTAGAAATCCCTGTGAAGGGGACGAGTTCACATTAAAAGGGTACTTGGAGGAAGTGATGTCTGTAATGGGCCACGCAGGAGATATGGGATTCTGATAGGTGGCGATGATTGGGAGGGGGGCTTCAGGGGGAAGAAACAGCATGTGCAGAGGTGGAGGGAGAGGGAAATTCAGGTCTCCTGGGGGAAACACAAATCAATCCAGTTTTGGTGAAACAAGAGAACTGGCGGAAAGTCATGGGGGCACTGAGGCTGTGGAGGTAATTGAGGGGGGCTTGTGTGGGAAGTATGCATTCATTGAGCAGGTGCTAGACAGCTTTGGGAGGCTTTTGAGCAGGGGAAGGATAATAAGGTAGCTGCTGGCCTGTTCTTTATACCTTCCCAGCTGCCCCTGCCCTGTGGTGAGACCCTCCAGGCTTCAGGGCCGTGCACCAGTCAGGCCCAGGGCAGCACTGACCACAGGCAAGTGGCTGGAGAGCTTGGGAGCACAGAGACTCTGCTTCTGGTCTCCAAAATCAAGTCTCACTTTAATTAAAAAAATTTCTTTTTTTTTTTAGATTTTAAAAAATACATATTTTTCTTTTTTTGATGAGGGCCACTTTAAAGTCTATTAAATTTCTTACAATATTGCTGTTTTATGTTTTGACTTTTTGGCCACCAGGCACATGGAATCTTAGCTCCCTGACCCGAGGTCGAACGTGTACTTCCTGCATTTGAAGGTGAAACCTTAACTGCTGGCTCGCCCGGAAATCCTCAAGTCTCACTTTTAAAGGATGGAAGTCCTGGTATCAGGCCAGAGGGAGAGGGACCAGAGAGGTCTGGGCTTGCCTCTCAGCTTCAGTACCTTCACTGGCCGTGAGACTTTGTGTGCGTGGGTCAACCTCTCTGGGCCTCAGTTTCCTCAAAGAGATGTAGCATCATAGCAACTGCTGCTCATGGCAAAATGTGATGACATATTCAATAAGTATTTGTTTCCTAAATATGGGGTTGGCATAGCTCAGGGGAGGGGGGATCAGCTATTCCAGGGTGCTGACAACTCAGCTTGGAGAGGCTGCTGCTGTCCCTTCTCATCCTGTGCCCACCTGCCCTGGTTGGAGGGAGCCCTGGCTCCTTTCCAGGCCCAGCTGGATCCTCCCCCTGTCCCAGGTCTGTGCCTGCTGGAGCACCACAGGCAGGCAGGCCTTGGAAAGTGACAGTCCTAGCGGGAGTGACAGGCCAGGAATTAACATGAGGGGCCCAGGAAACCCTGGCCCCAGGCTAATGCTGGCTCAGTCACTGGATCCAGAAAAGGGGCAGGAATCCAGGTCCCCAGCCTGTGCTCCATGGGCTGGCTTGGCATCTTCCCTTTCCTTTTGTTAGCTTTCTTCAGGAGGAGAGAGAGGAGGAAGAGAGCCTTCAGGATAAAGAGGGAGGTGTTAGAGCCCCCACCTCCTTCAGCTGGTCTTGGAGGAAGAGCAAAACAATTCACAGCCTCACCTCTCTGGACCTGGCCAGTGATGGAACATCTTGATTCTAATTCTAGCTCAGCCACTTAATAGCTGGGTGCCCTTGGGCACATTATTAACCTCTTCCAGCCTCAGTTTCTTTGACTGTAAAATGGGAATAATAGCAGTACCAACTCACAGTGTTGTGAGACCTGAATGAGCTGCTGATTACACAGTTAGCATGTGACCAACCCATAATGAGTCCCTTAAATGTCAGTTTTCCTCCTCCCTCCCTCCCCTCCTCATGGGAAATACGATGACTGCCTTAAAAGCAGTGCTCTGAGATGGGAGACCCATGGGTAGATGGAGGCAACGCCCCTCCTCACTGAACCCTCAGAATCCCAGGCCAGGAGACTGCATAAAACAGGAACCTGGGAGTTTCACCCACAGGGGCAGATGTCTGTGGTGGGTGGAGACTTCCCCTGCATCCTTTGCCCTAGGATGGACCGGTGCCAGATGGAGCAGGGCGAGAGGGTTGGAAACTAACTGGACCAGTACTTTCTCCTTCCTGAGGCCGCTTCCTCTATCAAGACTCAGACGGTCCAGATGTCCCATCCCACTCTCTGCCAAGCAACTAAAGAAGAGCCAACAGCTAATTCTCACTAGGATGTTACAGCAATAAATGAATCAATGATATTCACACCCTAGGGGTGTTGATAGCTGTTAATGGCTTTCCGGTTCAGCCAAACTGCCTTCTTCCCAACACAGCTCCCCCTCCCTGAAGTCGGCTGGGGCTCAGCTGGAGTGCAGATTGCCTGCAGGGATCAGAGGCCCAAATGTGAACTCTAGTCTGGGGTCTGGAGGGCTTCCCTGGTGGCTCAGTTGGTTAAGAACCCACCTGCCAGTGCAGGAGACACAAGAGACATGGGTTCGATCCCTGTGTCAGGAACATCCCCTGGAGAAGGAAATGGCAACCTACTTCAGTATTCTTGTCTGGAGAATCCCATGGACAGTGGGCCCTAGTCCATGGGGTGGCAAAGAGTGGGGCACGACAGAGTGTACATATATGCACGCATGCAGTGTCTGGAATAGGGCTAACCAAGGGACATAAGCCAAGGGGCAGGCGAAACTGAAACCTTTCATTATCAGCTGCTAGAAAGCAGGTGAACCAAAAGTCCTTAAAAGTTTAGGTCAGGCCAGATGACAACATGCGTGTGGTCCACTGCCCACCACTGTCCCTCGATTGATTTATTTAAGTTTTTTGGCCACACCACGCAGCGTGCAGGATCTTAGTTCCCTGACCAAGGATTGAACCCATGCCCCATACATTGGAAGCATGGAGTGTTAACCACTGGGCCTCCCAGGAAGTCCAAAACATCCTTCTTTTTTTCTCCCTTTGGCTGCCCCTTGATTTAAGAAGGGCAAAGTCTGGAAGGTGGAAGAAGGTAGGGTGAGAGGCGGGAGAGAGCCTACAGGTTCTCCACGCCAAGGGTGGGGCTGTCATTTCCTGCCCATCTTCCACATGGACAGCTAGGACCCTCTGGAAGTTACAACTATGTCAACCTCATCTGACTCTCTTGGCTGGGAGAGGAAAGCAGTGGTGACTTGGGTGGGCTAGCTGTACCCTGTCCTGGGTTCTGCAGCTCTGTGGGCAGAATGTAACTCCTAGGAGTCCCACGCCTGGGCTGAGGGATCAACTAGGGATCTTGTCAAAAGGTGGATATTGATTTAAAGGTCTGGGGCCTGAGCATCTGCATTTCTTTTTTATTTTTTACCTGGCAGGTGTTACAAGTGTTAGCCGCTCAGTCATGTCTGACTCTTTGCGATCTCATGGACTATAGCCTGCCAGGCTTCTCTGTCCATGGAATTGTCCGGGCAAGAATACTGGAGTAGGTAGCCATGCCTTTCTCCAGGGGATCTTCCCCACCCAGGGATCCAACCAGAGTCCTTTGTATTGCAGATTCTTTATTGTCTGAGCCACTACAGAAGCCCTTTAAAGTTGCTTTTATTTCTAATGGTTATAAAGAGACATTATCAAACATAAAAGAAATCATGGAATGTAATTCTATGAGTCCTTGTTGGAATAAAAATATCTTGAAAACCAAAGCCAGCCAATTGAGAGACCAGTCAGACTAAGAATTCAGGAATGACAAAGCCAGTGAGGATAAAAGGTCCTGTGGGGAACATTAATTTCATTTAAATATAAATATAAAATCTTGTAGATACAGGAGAGTCATTTAATCAGTCTCCATTCTATCCTCCTTTGATAGGAGGCTTCTCTGGTGGCCCACATGGTAAAGAATCTGCCTGCAGTGAAGGACACCTGGGTTTGATCCTCAGGCTGGGACGATCCCCTGAAGAAGGGCATGGCAAGCCTCTCCAGCACTCTTGGCTAGAGAATTCCACGAACAGAGGAGCCTCGTGGGCTATAGTCCATGAGGTCGCAAAGAGTCGGACATGGCTGTGTGGCCAACACTTTCACTTCACTTTGATAGTATGTGAAAGTTGAGCCTTCCTTTCCCCGTGTCTGCTGATTTAGGTTGTGTTAACGTGCCTGAGTCCTGTGTTCTCTGCCTTCAGCCCTCCTTCTCCGCCTCCCCCAGAAGTCTGGAGTTTTCTGTTGAGATGCTGCTGTGAGTGCTCACGAGCTTGTGGTCTCAGGTTAGGGAGAAGGACGTCCCGTTTGTCTCCTCACCATTATGGATGTAGGATGTAGTGCGGGGCTATGAACCTGGCTGTGATCGCGGTGGTTTCTGGTGTCTGCCCCTGCCTGCAACAGACCATTCCAAGGAGCTGGGCCTCTGCATTTCTTATAAGCTGCCAGGCTCAGGACCAGCAGCTTGAGTAGTGAGGGTGGATAACTGGGAGTGAGGGCTAAGGCCCGAAGCTGCTGGCCGGTGACCTCTGGCGTCCCTTCTGCTCTGATGCCGTGCTTCTCTACGACCACATGTTGGTGGGTAACCAACCCGTCCACTCAGCAGCTCCTCTGCGTGCTGCCCCAGGCCCAGAGAAAGGCGGCCGCCTGTGAAGGTGATTGATAGATGATAAGGACAGTTACCCATCCTTGAGAACCTACCCTGAGAAGACCTCAATCCTTATGGATGGCAGGATCTGGCCCCAAGATACTTTTGAGGCCCATGGGACCCTGGGTGTAGAGAAGGTACAGAGATTAGAGATACTTGTTCATTTAGCAAACATGTCTACCCAGGACCTGAGAGATCCTTTGGGGAGGGGAGATGGAGCTCTTCTGAATCCCTCTGTGGGGGCCCAGCACAGAGCCAGAGCGGGGGTGGGGGAGGTGGTGGTCTGCAGGGGCCTGGTCCACGGCCCTACCCTGCTGGAACTTCTCTCCCCTCGGAGGCTTCACAGAGACTTAGATGGTGTTGAGGCACTGGCCCCTTGCCGAAGGGCTCCAGGAACTCAGGTCTCTGCCGCAGGTAAACACCTGGCTTTGGGACTGCAGGAAGCTCCTAGCACAGAAACTTCAGCCTCTCCCTCTCTCTCTCAGGGCTGGGTTCCTGTCAAGGAAACAGAGAAAGTTTCCATTGTGTGTGCCGCCCACGTGGAAGTACCCTATTATCTTTTCCCTTTTGCAGAAAATCAGGTCAGTGGTTTGAGTGCTGTCGCTCACCGCAAGGTGCAGCAGAGAGGTGGCATGAGCTGGCGTGGCCTTGACAAGCGCACACGGCGGAGGGCAGGAGGGTGAGGGCTGGGCTCCCCGCGCCACGGGGTCCCCGGAAAGCAGCTGTCAGCCTGAGGACAGGACATCTCCGGCCACATCCTGTTTCCCTCCGAGCATTCCTCTCCCTGCACTCCTGCCACCGAACGGGGCTGAGGCCTGCCTGGTGGACCCCATTGAGTAATCGGGGAATGAGGCCTGAGCGCCCTGGCCTGTGGCTGGGGGCTCTGCGGGAAGGGGTGGGCAGTGGGGTGGGAGCCTGGGGTGAAACCGGGTGGTGTGGGACTCTCCCCATAGGTGAAAACAACAATAATAACAAGGTCTCTGGGCGTCAAGCACTTTCACAGCAAGTTTCCTCACCTTGCCCACAACACAGCCCTGGAAGGGGAGAGAGTGGGCGTTATTATTATTATGCCCTGTTTGCTGACAAGGGTGTTCGGAGTGAGAGTGAGGTCAAGAGCCTAGTTCAAAGGCTTCTAGACTCCAGCCCTTGCTCATTCTCCTCTTCCGGGGCCCCCTGGGGCCCAGAGTGAACTTTCTCTGTTGCCCTTGCAGGTGGTAGGAGACAGAGCCACGGCCTCCAGGGACCAGGAGCCTGATTGGGCTCAGCTGAGTCCTTAGGCCCTGGGTGTCTCGGGGGTTGTGGCCAAGGTGCTGGCCTGGGCTGTGGTCTTCTCAGGGCTCAACAGGGAAAGGACCTGCCTCCTCAGGATCTGAGCCTGAGCGGAATGGGGGCCAGAGAGCAGAACATTTTATGAGAAAGGCGGCCTGTCCATCCTCTTCTCGTCCAGCTCCCTGCTGCCTCATCCACCTGTCACCCCCACCCTCTCAGCACCCCGAGTCCCCCTCTCCGCTCTGTTTTTGCCTCTGCGGCTGTTCCCTCAGAGGCTCAGACAATAGAGGCTGATGATCCAACTGCTGTGAGCACAACCTCCCCTCCCCCTGCAGCTAGAAATCATCTGTTACCCATCGCCGGGGCCCTGCCTGCCAGACTGAGACCTTTTTCTTCCCTCCCACTTCTTACTGGAAATGGGCCCCCGTTGGTGCCCCCCCTCCACCCCAGGCCTCCATCAGGAAGATCAAGGACTAGTCTCTGGCTTTGCCTGCTCTGTGGGCCTCTCTGCAGCGGGGCAGTGGGTGGGGGCTGGTGCCCACGACCACTGGAGGCCCTTCTTGTGTGTTGGGGTTGGCAGCGGGAACTTGTTGTGACCTCTTCGGGTCAGTTCAGTTGCCTGCTCTGGATACACCCTCGGAAGAGCAGCTTGCCACGAGGTTACGATACTGACGTTGCACAGGTCATGCTGGAAATTACAGAGTGTCTGAGAGGGAAAACAAACGGGGGTTTCAGTTCCCATGGAAACGGCATCTATTTGCAGAGGAGCCCACGCATCAGAGCCGGACAGCTCTGACCGGGTGCCTGGGTGGGGCGGGGGTGGACGTTGGCAGGCAGGGTCATCTATTTACTGCCTGGGACTCTCCCAGGCCAGCGAGTCTGAAAGGGCACCCTTACCCTTTCTCTTGACCAGCACTCTTCTCGTAGCAGGGCCCAGCGGCCCGGGCATATCTCTGCAGTGCAGGGGTTTTTGGGCAGAGTGAAAACTTATGAGTCAAAGGTGTGGGAAGACCCCAAATTCGCCATTGATTCCACCAACATTTTTTATCTATTCTGTGCCAGGCACTGGCTAGGCCAGCCAATCAGGGGTTGGTAAGAACCTTCGAAGTGTGGTTGAAACCTCCTTTCCTGGAAGGAACTGTGGTCAGAAGTGGGCTCAGCCTGTCAGGGAGCGGAGGCTACGGGAGCACACAGGTGTGGCAGAGTCGCTCCCCCGCCCTGCAGCCAAAGCAAGAGACTTCTGTTCTCATGTGTCAGGGGTGCTAAACTCCTACATCTCCGGGGGAAAAATTACCCTTAAAAGGTCAAAGCAGGCACCCACACCTTCAGCAGAGATTATTCCAGTGATTGTCGTGGGAAGTGTCTCTCTCTCCCCTCGCTAAAGACTGATGTCTATCTAGTAGCAACGTATGACATACAGAATTTTAAATATATTTGTGTAGGATATAAGCTTAATATAATTAATTAAAGTCTATTATATTTAAATTATTAATGGCATCATTCCAGATGCTCCTATTCTTACTTTTTCTGCACTTGATAAAATATTCTCAGAGAAATGTTAATATGTCTCACTATGATTATTTTTTTTCTTTTACCCTATATTTCTTCTGAATTTTTGATTTATATATCTTTGTTTCTTTGTGGTTAGGTGTCTAATGTTAGGTGTCTTTGTGGTTATGATGTCTATTCTTTGTGAATTGTACCTTCTCTCATTAAAATATTCATCTTTGTTTCATTTAAAATAAATAAACTAAAAAAAAAAGAAAAAGACTGATGTCTAAGCTGGAGGCTTTCATGTCTGGTGACCACCAAGATGAGGCCCCTGTTGTGTGTGAATTTCCCAGTTAGAGATCATTAAGTGAACCAATACAAAGAAAGTTTGTATTTTCTTATCACTTTGTGGTCACAGAGAGCTCCTCCATCCTCCTGATCTCATTGAGCGGAATTCGCCCAACAGCTCTAGGGAAGTTGTTAGGACAACACTGTGCCCATTTTCGCATGGGGCAAACTAAGACTTGGAAGGAGAGAGTACTTGTTGAGGTGACAGAGAAGGTAAAAGGTGAAGTTGGTATGGGAGTCTCAGGCCAAATGCTCTGCTTTGCTCCCTCCTCCCTGACCGGGGGACCTCTGATGACCAACCCCCCACCCTGGCTGGCCTGGGGAATAGGAGGCATCTGCCCACTGGAGAGACCGGGCAGTGGGGAAGGACCACACTATGTCTAGTCTCATAGGGGCTGCAGATCAGAAAGACCACAGACCACAACTCTGCTGCTTGCCCCCACCCTTTCATTCTTCAATGCCTTTGTTTCCTTCTTGTAAATCAAGGGAGTATGAGTGTGTGGGGGTCTGAGGGACCTATGGTCTTGGAAGAATTCCAGTGAAACCAAGCACTTGGGTGGCAGCAACTCTTTCCCCGAAGGTGATTGTAATGGGGACAGCCCAAGGGCACAGTGGACTCCCCTTAGAGCTGATTTGTTTCCTGGTGAACTCCTTGGTGTGTGGCACCACCTAACAGATTATTGGGATCTCAGGGCAGAGAGCCTGGAGCAGCTTTACATAAGGGAGGTCAGGCTGGGGGCAGAAAGTAGAAGAGGAAGAAAAAGTCCCAGGTCTTGGGGTCCTCCTGGCTTGTCGGGGGAAAGGTGCAGTGGGATCATAAAGAACATGGGGAGGCTGACGGTCACTGAAAGGATGCTGGGCTAGGTCCACAGCTGCATCTGGCTGGGAAGGAGGGAGTTTCTGAGCCCAGGATCAGATGGAAAGCCCTGACAAGGAGATGAGATGTCCAGTGCTGGGGAGAATCCAGGAGGTGAGAGCACAGTATTGATGCCCACCTGACCACCCTGCAATGAGGATGTGAGAAGGGGGCTGGGGCTGAAGAGTTAAGTGCTTTGCCCAAGGACTGGTGGCTAGTGAGAAGCAGAAGTGGGGAAGCTTAGAACTGCCTCTCTTCTGGAGTGAGGTGGGGTGTGCTGTACTTTTGGGAAGGTCAGAGTCATTGTTCTTACTTTCTGAGTCCAAGGCCTTCTTTTTTTTTTAAATTATTTATTTGGCTATTCCAAGTCTTAGTTGCAACATTCAGAATCTTTAGTTATGGCCTGGGTCCCCTGCATCGGAAGCACAGAGTCTTAGCCACCAGGGAAGTCCCTCCAAGAATGTCTAAACTCTGATGGGACCACTGATCAGACTCACTGCCTGGAGACTTCCCTCCTGCCCTGCTGTCCTCTCTCCCTCTCCATGCGTGCCCTGCCCCCTCCCCACTTGATTCCTTTACTTTCTTCTTTTTTTTCTGACCCCTCCACTTTCCACTTTCCAAAGCTCATCCTTTCTTTTGGTCCCAGGTCCTGGTCCCAGGCCAATGAGAGAAGCTGGCTATAGCTGCTGGGGATCTTGGGGACAGAGTAAACAAACCTGTTTCTCCACCCCACCCCCAGACCCGTTCCCCAGTGCTTTTCTCTGCTGTCCCCAGCGTTAAAAGTTGATCAAACTGTGCCAGTGGGCTGCAGGTCTCCGAGCATCAGCTCTGAGTGTCCACGGCCCTCTGGGTTGTGAGTGTGCACTACAGTGGGTGTGCACGAAGGATGACTGTTGTTTGATGTGGGGTGGGGTGTTTATGTATCTGTACTCGTGTGTGTGTACAGTGTATATATTGTCTGATCTAACTGTTTTGTGCTTCTTAACATTTGGTGAATGCACGTACTTAAGGATACATACCCAAAGAACCAGCTATAGAGCTTGTAGGGCCCTGTCCAAAATGAAAATGCTGGGCCTCTTGTTCAAAAATTATGAAGAATTTCAAGACAGAGACAGTTGAGCATTTAATCAGGTGTGGGCCCTTCTGAGTACAGGCTCTGTGTGATTGCATGGGTCTCAGACCTGTGAAACTGGTCGTGTATGTGAGTGAGTGTGCTGCTTGTGTGTGTGTGTGTGTGTGTATGTGTGTTGGGGGGCGGGGGGAGCTGTGCTGGGCATGAAATCTGAGCTCTTTCCTCACCACTCCCCTGGGGCCAGGCCCCTCCGCAGCTGCTAGGGTCTATCAAAGGAAAGGTGTGTGTTTTATTTTTGGCGCCTTGGCTGTCTGCGCCCACAGAGCTCCGGGAGGCTTTTGTTTTACTGCCTTTGTTGGATGAGTGACAAGCACTTCCCTCCACCTGCTGCCTCGGTGGCCCCACCAGAAACCACAGCTGGAGGTGTGGCAGCTTCCTCAGCCCCTCACCCACTCACTCTGCACGTCTTCAGGCATCAGTGTGCCCAGAGCTCTGCTGGCCGACCCCACCCATTTAGTCCGGTTCCCTCATCTCACAGCCCCGTGTTGCCCATCGAGCCCTTGGGAGAGCCAGGACACCCCTACCTCTTAGGCACACAGCCCCGCAGGGTGAGCCTGTGGAAGAAGCCTGTGTGGAAATCAGGGCCTGGAGGAGAGAAGGGGAGACAAAGCTCGAAGGGAGCAACAAAGACGGCTGCCACCCAGCTGTGGGGTTACATCCCCCTGGGCAGGTGGAGCTGTGTCTTTGGCACTTGATTCTCCCTCCTCCCAGGTCAGTGCTTTGCATCCAATGGGTTATGAGAAATGTTGGCTGTACTGAACACAATGGCTGACAAGAAGTAGGGGCTTTGTATGTATTTGACAATGAATAAACAGTTATTTAGTTGGCCCATGGGGTGGAGTGGCAGGAGCATGAGCTTGAGAAGCCAGCTGGAACTGGTTGAAATCTCTTAGTAGCTTTATCAAAGGGTAGCTGTGTGATTTTGACAAATCTCCTTAACTTCCCTGAGCCTCAGTTTCCTCTTCTGTAAAATGGGATTCAAGTAGAGTTGTTGTGAAAATGAAATGGGATAAGATGGGAAGCTTAGTACAGTGTGTAGCGCATGATAAAATCCTAATAAAGTTGTAGTTATTCTTTTTTTTTAATGATTTTTTGATGTGGTGTTAATCACTCAGTCGTGTTCGACTCTTTGCGACCCAAAGGACTGTAGCCCACCAGGCTCCTCTGTCCTTGGAATTCTCCCGGCAAGAAATACTGGAGCAGGTTGCCATTCCCTTCTCCAGGGGATCTTCCTGACCCAGGGATCGAACCCAGGTCTCCCACATTGTGGGCAGATTCTATTGTGCACCATTTTAAAAAGTCATTACTGAATTTGTTATAATATTGCTCCTGTTTTCTGCTTTGGTTTTTTGACTGTGAGGCATGTGAGATCTTACCTCCTTGGCCAGGGATTGAACCCACACCCCCTGTATTGGAAGGTGAAGTCTTAACCACAGGACCGCCAGGGAAGTCTCAGGCTGTAGTTATTTTTGCTGGCTGTGTTACCTCAGGTAAGTTATACAAGTTCTCTAAGCTTAGGTTTCCTCACCTGTTGTCGTAAGAATTCAGCAGGAGATGGAATACAGAGCACAGTCCTGGAGCATCATAGCCACTCAGCACTGTGAGCAACCAGGTTAGGACCCCTCCCCTTCTTCGAGGCTGCTTCCACCCTGAGGCTCCATGTTTCCTGAAGTCCCTTTCTTAACCCTCCCCTCCTCCACCCACTGTCTCCCAGCTCTGAGTCCTCCAGAAATGAAAGCTCACAAGTTCTAAGTAGTTCACGTCCAAGTGTTGCAGGAAGCGGACCCCTTCCAGGACCCGAAACTGGGCTCTTGTCTAACACTCGGGAATGAATTGTCCGAGGAGACACATGTGCTGACAAAGCAAGAGATTTTATTGGGAAAGGGCACCCGGGTGGAGAGCAGTAGGGTAAGGGAACCCAGGAGAACTGCTCTGCCGTGTGGCTCGCAGTCTCGGGTTTTATGGTGATGGGATTAGTTTCTGGGTGGTCTTTGGCCAATCATTCTAATTCAGAGTATTTCCTGGTGGCCCACGCATCGCTCAGCCAAGATGGATGCTAGCGAGAGGGATTCTGGGAAGTGGACAGACACGTGGTGTCTCCTTTGGACCTTTCCCGAACTCTTCCGGTTGGTGGTGGCTTATTAGTTCCGTATTCCTTATCAGGATCTCCTGTCATAAAACAACTCATGCAAGTGGTTACTATGGTGCCTGGCCGGGGTGGGCGGTTTCAATCAGTGTGCTTCCCCTAACACAAGTTTGGGGGTAAGGGGGATTGGGCAGGAGTTGGGTAACTGAAAGGGAGGCTGGGGTGGAGGAGGTATACAGTTCTTGGACCGAAATCCAAGTTCTGCCTTTGACGAGATTGGAGGATGCCAGGTGGGTCTGGGCCTGCCTCTTGTATGGAGGGGGCATGCAGAGGGTTGGGTCTGTGAACTGCCCAGGCCTTATCCTTCTCCATCCTCCCCTTTTCCTGAACTATTGAGTCCAGAGGTTGCCAGCAGCAGCAGCAGTGCCCTGAGCAGAGCAGCATCCCTGACAGAGGTGAGCAGAGCAGGTGTGTGGTGGAAAGGGGGGTTCACGCAGGCAAGCCTGGGGGGGTCAGCTGTCAGGGAGGGCGGGTAGGAGGAAGCCCTGGCGCCTCTGTGGGTGACTCCTGGCGCCTGGCTTGATCACATGCCTTTGGCCACGTCTGCCCCTCCCCAGCCTGCAAAGAACGCACCCTCCAGCCATTGCATGTGATCATGTTTCTTCTCAGCTCTGAGTGAAGTTTGCATAAACCATACAAGATAAATGTGCACGAGTTCCCAGGCCCCTTTGTAAACATTGGGAAAGAGTTTGGGGACGTTTCATCTGCGACATCTGTTGAACTTCACAATGTCAGATATTTACTTAGAGCAATGATCATCTCGTGTCCTAAGTGAGTTCTGACCCAGCCTTGGAGGACGCCAGGACCAGGCGTGTTTCCTCCCCTGCCGTCTGGCTCTCTTGCAGTCTGACCCTGGGACCTACTGCCATGAGAGGGAACTAAACGGACCCTCAGTACCAGGCAAAACCTGCCCCCTCCCTGTCCTGCAGGGAGATGTTTATTTCCCCAGAGATGAGAATCCAGAGGCATGCTGTGTAGTGGTCACTGTGAAGCACAGAACAGCCCAGCAAGTGAATACCCTGAGGCTGATGAACAATAGGCAAACATAAGGTTTTCTCCACCTTCAAAGTGGAGAATGTGGGAGGCAGAGAACTGACAGCCTCTGGGAAGTCTGAATTGAGCCACACACACATGCCCGCACACAGAGGAGCCCGAGGGAGAATGAGCTCAGTTTGATTCATGCCTTAGTCTAGAGCTACACTGGCTGCTGAGCGAGGGCTGTGAATCTTCTCTGCCGCAGGCCCCTTGTCTGGATCTCTTTCTGGGCCTGAGACAAGATAAATGACAAATGACAGGGAGGTTGGTGTTGGTGTGTGGTTTGTGTGTCCGTGTGTGTGTGTGTGTGTGGTTTGTGTGTCTGTGTGTGTGGTTTGTGTGGGATGTGTGTGTGTGTATGACAAGGCCTCTACTTCCTGCAGGGCCTCTTTCCTGGGGTGGGGGCTAGGAGGGCTGACAGGGTTGTTCTTTTGAGTTAAGGGAGAGATCCCCCTTCTTCTTCCTTGGGGGTTTTTTCTATGGGCTCAGACCGGGAAACTGGGCCATTTGTAACCCATTTCTGGCAAAGAAAGCCATGGGCCCATCTGTCTATAGGGCTAACATAGCCCCTTCCTCCCCACCTGAGACTGGGAGGCTCAGGGAAATGTGTGCATGCTGTGTGTGTTTGTGTGAGTGTAGTGGGGGTAGCTTTCTACCCACTGAGAACACTCTCCAAGTCTAGCTCCCAGCTCTGTCATCCTTAGAAATCACCCCTCCCCTTCCTCCCTGCTGCCTTCTGCTCACCTCTCAGAATTGCTCCCCACTCCCCATGTCATTTGCCTTAACCCCCCACCCTCAGAGGCCAGTTTCTTCTTCCTGGAACTGTTCACCCTCAACACAGAAATGAAACCGAGAACCTAACATCCAGAGCGGATTCTTTCTTAAAAAAATCAGTTGCCCGATTTCCTCTGGAACCACTGCCATATTTCTTTTGCACTTCATTCTCCCCAACCTAATGGCCAGGATGGCAACTATTGAAGAGGGAGAGGAGAGGGTCTTCTTAGGGATCTGCTGCAGGACAAGAGGGACAGTGCCTGCCTAAGAAGTGCTGGACAGTCTTGGATGAGGCTGGTGTGTGTGAGGGGGGATGGGTGCAAGCCAGTGTGGCGGACTGGGGGAAGAGCTCTGGATGGGAGCTCGAGAACCATCAAGTTCTACCATTGCCTAGAGCTCATGGGAGACCTCAGGAGAGTCATTTCCCTCTCCGAGCCTCAGTTGACTTACCCATACAATGGGTGAGAAGCAGAGACTAATTTAAAAGTTGTCTTCTAGCTTGATTTATAAATTATAGGCGGATGGAAATGAATTTGATTTCCTTGTGGTTAGTAACTTTTAAAAATCTATCATTTATTGAACATTTTAATGATTACCAACAATCCTTTTTAAGGATGTCCAAGCATTTTACATATAGGAATTCATTTACTGCTCAGAACCATCCTAAGAGGTAGGTTCTTTGGTCATCTACATTATGTGCATGCTAAGGCACATCAGTTGTGTCCGACTCTGTGCAACCCTATGAACTGTAGCCCACCAGGCTTCTCTGTCCATGGGATTCTCCAGGAAAGGATACTAGAGTGGGTTGCTGTGCCCTCCTCTAGAGGATCTTCCCGACCCAGGGATCGAACTTGCGTCTCTTACATCTCCAGCATTGGCAGGTGGGTTCTTAACCACTAGCGCCGCCTGGGGACCCCCATCCCCATTACACAGATTAGAAGACCGAGGCACAGAGAGACTAAGGATCCAGCCCACGTAGTGCAGCTGAGATTCAAACCAGGAGGTCTGGCTGCAGAGTCCGAGTTCCAGGCATTCCGGGCATTGTGCTACATGTTTGCCAAATCCTCTCCATTTTGCTGTTGAGAAATCTGAGACTCAGAGCAGTTGAGCAACAGCTGAAGGTCACACAGCTGGGAAGCAGCAGAGATGAGAGTCCAAGTCGGTTGGGCTCCAGCGTCTCCACTCTCCCTCACCCACCTCCTGCAGTCCTGCCAGATCCTCAAGTCCCCAAAGCAAGTTTACCTACTTCCCCATGTTGCAGTGCTCTTTAGGCAAATCAGTTCCTCCCCCGGACCTCAATTTTCCCAACTAGAGAATGATTAGAGGTTGGGCCAGCTGATCTTTGAGGTTCCTTGCAGCTCCATGAATCCATGGTTCAAGAGATGTGCAGCTTCAGGCTAAAAAATCAGATTTATAGCCTGGGGTTGTAGCTGAGAAGGAAGAGGGGGCAAAGCACTGGTGATGGAAATAAGGGGAGTTTCGGAGGGGTCGTGGGGCTGTGAACCATGAAGCAGATGAGAGAGAAAGAGAGAGGCCCTGGGTGTTCCCAGTGAGTCCCTTCCTTCATCCTAGGCCCCTGTCCCACCTCAGGGTAGAGGGCGTTGTGCAAGCGAGCAGCGACCAGGCCAGCACTGAGCTGAGGTCAGTGCTTCTGAGACACAGCACTGTGGGGAATGGACATTGCTGGGGGTTTTGCAAATACTTGGAGGTATTTTAGAAAAACGTATTTGAAGCCGAGGTGGCGTGTTTGTGCGGTTGGCCTGGCTTCCTGCTCATGACGGCTCTGTTGCATTCCTCCCTTTCAGGAATGGAGGCTATTTTCCCACGTGTAAGTTCACTAGGATGTACACACCAGCGTTCCCACCCTTACGTCCCGGCACGCTCCTCTCAAGGCCCGCAGTTGTTCTGGGGTCACCCCTCCCACCATGGCAGCTGCGCTGATTAATATTAATGTGGCTGCTGGTGCCACGGCACCATGTGCCAGCCTCATCCTTCTCAGGGTGCCGGTCCCGGCTCGAGCCCAGTGCAGCCGGTGGAGGAGGGTACCGCAATGTGCTTATGAGATGAGAGAACGGTTTTCATTTCCAGGCAGGCTCTTTTCCCAATGAGGCTCTTTTCACTTTGGAAAATTGATGGAATCACCTTTTCATGAGTGTTTCAGCTCCCTCCCACCTCCAGACCCTGAGCTATTATAGCACCAGGTCCTTCAGACACCTCCTCATACATCACAGGCTGGACTAACCTCTGTGGCTTGGAGAAGCCGGGGACTGGGCAGGCATCAGAACACCCAGTGACATGGATCCTGGGCCTGTGATGGGATCAGTGGCTGTTCCTTGATCCCTTCCCCTCCACAATGGGTGTCCACACAATGGAAGGCCATTGTTGCAATAGTGGCCAGGAAGGGTCAAGGGCAGACCTGACTCCCAAGCATCCAGTACAGGATGTATCACGTGGGTCCCATCTCAAGCCCCCTGGATCCAGGATGCCACGGCAGATGGGTGTCGGGGGGAGGTCCTCCCTCTAAATACCATTTGGGAGCCTGGGGAGACTGACTTAAGGGACAGGGGCTCCAGTTCCAGACTGAGCTGGGATAGATGAACAGGACAGTGTGGAAGTGCTGCTAAGGGTCAGAGAGGGTTCCCAGCCGTAGACGCTACAGAGATAACTTGGTTCTTTTCAGAGCTCGGCTCAGACTGTGTCTCTAGATCACTGCTGACTGCATAGGCTTGGGTCCCGTGAGCTCTGGAAGGTGTTTGCAAGCTGGACACCCTGTCCTGCTGCCCCTCCTCCCTTGTTCAGCCACTAAGGGCCTGTGTCATTGGAAGGGCTCAGAGCATAGCTCAAGCAGACCTTGTGGCTCTGAGCATCTCTGAACAATGAAGCCTGGGGGAGAAAAGGGCTGTGGGGGTGGTCAGGTGGGGTGTGGTGTTTGCAAAACAAGAACACACTCATTTGCCATTTACTGAAAAACACTTTTTTCCCTTTCTTTTAAAGTTGTTTCCTCCAGGGACAAGTTTTATTTCTAATGAGTAAAATGTGCTCTCTTAATGAACTGAAAGCAGAACAGGATGAGAGATGTTTTGTCCCTGTGGCAAAGAACAAAGCAGCAGCGCATTGGCTGGCGGCAGGCAGCACCGTCACCCACCCCCGGCCCCTAACCTTTCTCCTTGCCTGCTCCTCCCTTCAGAGCCGAGTTGAGACCTGAGATGGGCCGGCCATACTTCATCTCTGCCCTAGAATCCTGGCTGGGAATATGGCTTAGCGGCCTGGCCTGTGGGAAGCACCACACCCCTTCAGCGTGGAGAGCCCGAGGAGAGGTGGTGGGCGAGGGCTCAGTATGCTTTTAGGAGGCTTGGAGGCTGCCGATTCTTGCTGGCTCGGATGGCAGAGGAAAAAGAGAGATGGAGGCAGGGATTCAGAGAGTTAGTTTGACCCACTGGCATCCTTGTTCCCCTGCTCAGGCGAGAAATCTCCCCATGGTCTCTGGTCTTGGGGACAAAGTCTGGCTTTCTGGAAGACCTTGCCTTGAGTCTTGGGGAGGACTTCTTTTGAGAAGAACATTGATCTGGAATGCTCGCTGGGCCCCTTCCACCACCTAGATCTCACCAACACCTGCTCCCCTTCACTTTGCGAGGTGTGAGCTGTTTCTTGACTTTCCCCTCTGGTTTTGGGATTTAGAGGATAATGGTCTTGGTTTTGGAGTGTTGCAGGATCTGGGGTAGCTTATCAACCACGTCTCTTTGCAGCCTTGGTTGAGGTAGCTAGCGAGGGTTGGCATTCTGTCTTCTGCGGCTCAGGTTTTCATCATGAGATAAACCTTAATAGCCAGACTGGCCTTTCCCTCAGCAGCTGTTGGATCTCCTGCTCCATGTCCCTGATCCGAGGGGCCCTGGGTGAGGTCCCTCTAGTCCCGGTAGAGGTGCCTCCTACGGGGAGAAGGTGGTGGTGGTCTCAGCCTCCACGCTCATGGAGGACCGCCGGGTGTGCCGGCAGGAAGACCACTGCCGGAGCTGCTCCTGGCTGAGGCAGCCCAGGTCCTTGAAGAGCTTGAAGAGGTCGCTGCGGAACTTGACACCGATGAAGGCGTACAAGAAAGGGTTGACGCAGCAGCGGACGCAGGCCAGGCTGTAGGTGACATCGTAGGCGATGTTGAGTTGCTTGCTGAGCTCGCAGCTGGTGCCACTGGTGATGTTGAAGTTGGCCACTGTCTGGGCCAGAACCACACCGTTGTAGGGCAGCTGGAAGGCTACGAAGACCACGACCACGGCAATGATCACCTTGATGGCCTTGTTGCGCTCGAAGTTGCGTGCCTGGAGCAGGGTGCGGATGATGACGAGGTAGCAGAAGCTCATGGCCATCAGGGGGATCAGGAAGCCTACCACCATCTGGGCCACCTGGATGGTGATCAAGGCCTCCACGTGCTCGGTGACGAGGGAGCACCGCAGTGCCTGCTCGCTGCTGCTCTTCTGGATCCCGCTGTACATCACCTCTGGGGTGGAGAGCACTATGGCCAGCATCCAGATGCCCAGGCAGGAGAGCTTGCTGATGAGAAGGACGCGGGCACGGTGGCGGTGGGCCGAGACGGCCTGGACGATGGCGACGTAGCGGTCGATGCTGATGCATAGCAGCAGGAGCATGCCACTGAAGAAGCTTATCTTGTAGATGCCAAAGATGAGCTTGCAAACATGGACCCCAAAGACCCAGGACTTGGCTGCGCTGTATGCCCAGAAGGGGAGGGTCAGAAGGAAGAGAATGTCTGCCAGGGCTAGGTTGAGCAGGTACGTATCAGTCATGGTCTTGAGCCTCTTGAAATAGATGTAAGTCAGCATGACCAGCCCGTTGCCCAGAAGGCCCACGAAGCAAATGATGGAGTACATGATCGGGAGGAACCAGGCTTTGAAGTTCCGCACGTCCTTCTTGAAGCACACGGACTCGTACAGCGTGTAGTCCACCGTGGTGTTGTCTCCGATGTAATCGTCTGTGACCTCATCTTGGCAGAGGCACACCTGCAGGGAAGGAACGTGCTCCAGCTTAGCTGAGTGGCTTGAAATCTCACTGCTGTGCGACTGTCTGGAGCAGTGGTTTCAAACTGTGATCAGCATCATCTGCGAATTCTTAGACCCCCATCTGAGACCCACTGAACCCAAATGTCAGGAGCTGGGGCCCAGGAATCTATTTGTCTAAACTTTCTAGGTGATTCTTCAATTTGAAATTGGTGGCTTCTCAAATTTTAACATGCTCTTGAACTTGGGGATTTGGTTCATATGATGTAGTAGGATGGGGTGAAGCCTGGGATTCTGCATTTCTAGTAAGCAGCAAGTCTTCTGAGAGACTTGATCTTACAGGTGTTAATGGCAGACTGGAAATGGTCTAGGCTTGGGGGTCAAAAGAGCCTTGGCCTGGTTAAATATACTTCGTCTCTCCAAGCCTCAGTTTTCTATTCGTGAAATGGAGATGAATACTATCTCCTTCACATGGTTGTTGTGAGGTTCCTAACTCAGATTCTGGCATCCTTTTGTCTTCATGGAACTTTGATTTTGCCTGCTGGAAACTCCACAAGAATGGGATGGTAGGTCTTTCTTTTTGAGCCTCCTTTGGAATCTGGTAGAAAGAACTTTCCAAGGGAGGGGGCTTACAAAAATACCCCAGCTTTGGAGGGAAAATCCACTTGGGCTAAGGTTGAGGAAGGCCCAGAGTGAGAAGGTGGTGGTTATAGTCTCTAAGTTGGGTCCGACTCTTTGCGACCCCATGGACTGTGGCCCACCAGTTTCCTCTGTCCATGGGATTTCTCAGGCAAGAACACTGGAGTAGGTTGCCATTTCCTTCTCCAGGGGATCTTCCTAACTCAGGGATCGAACCTGTGTCTCCAGCATTGCAAGTGGATTCTTTACCCCTGAGCCACCAAGGAAGTGGAGTGAGAAGAGAGGAAGGGAAAACTCTGTTAAGAGGCCACAAAGCCCTGGGTTGGGGCAAGATGCTGTGATCATGGGTGGTGAGTGACTGGAAGGCTTATGGATCCCTGGGGCCCCAGGCACAGAGACCGGCAGGCAGCAGGAGCTCAGGCAACACGGGCCCAAGTGGATGGCGGGGCCACAGCCTCAGCTGTGAGTCCTCTTGGGCACGGGAAGGAAGCACAGCCATATCTCCACCTTCCCGCCATCTTCCACCCTCTCCCTGCACCTTACTCCTCTCTCTTCCTTGCTGTCTGTTCTGGCAAATTCCAAACAGTAGGGCTCACATGTTCAGGGCTTTTTTTTTTTTTTTTTTTTTCAGCCTATCTGCAGGGCAGGGTGAAAGTTCAGGCAGACGGCTGTGATTTGATCAATGAAGGAAACACAAGGGGTAGCTGAGCTGTGTGGGGCGGGGAGCTGGGCTGAAACTGCCTCAGCAAGCTCCTGGTCCGTCCTCTGGGAATGGGGCCCTGGGCAGCCCTGTATGATGGATTTACACAACTGGGGAACTGGAGGGACTGTAGAGGTGATGAAAGGAGGCTCTTGGAGAAACAGTGTGACTGGTTCAAGGTTACTGAGCCAGAACGGGAACCCAGTCTCCAGATTTGCCTGTATCCTGGCTCTTTCTCACTTCCAAATTCTGGATTAATCACTGTTCTGTGTGGGGACAGGGTGAGGACCAAATCATATCCTGGAGCCTTTTTTGGGGCATTGCTATCTTGAGAAGAGACGTCAGTGGCAACCCTTTTCTCTTTTCTGGGTATGACTGCAGCCCAGGAGGCCTGCGAGAGGCTGGCTGTCCTTGGCTGCCCAGGGTAACACCCGAGACCTCAGATCTGGACATAAGGGGGTTCTGGGCTTCAGCGGGCAATACACCCAGCCTCTATGACCTGTGCTTCCCACTGCCCCATTCTGCCTCCTTTTTCTCTTCTTCGTACCTGCCCTACCCCTCACCAGGGGCCACCAGGTTTGATGTCTCTGCAGCCCACAGCCCCACCACATCCTGCCCCATCTGAGCCACCCCCATCTCCCCAGGTAAAGAGGAGGATGAGCCCAGCTGTCCCTCACCCCCTCCCCAACCTTCCAGCCTCCATTGTTAGCACTCCAGCCCTCTGGAGTCCTGGGAAGAGGGGAAGACGGTGGGGAGGGAGGGCTGTTGGGGAAGGGGGCCAGGCTGTAGGCTACAACCCAAGCTCCAGGAGGCCTCTGGGATGGGGCTTTGGGAACAGTGCCCAGCTTGGGGCCTGCCTCAGGCCAGAGCTCCTGGAAAACTGCCTCTCTGGCCTCCAGACCTGGGGAGGAGCCAAGTTCTGAAGCACTGCCTCTCCAGCTCCGGCCTCAGCCACCTACTCCGGCTCCAAGAGAGCTCCCAACCCCAGCAAAGTTGGGGGAAGAGTGGATTTCTAACTCTGGCACTTGGTGGGCGTGGATTTTCTGTTTCCACATCTGGGACTGAGAAGCTGAGACCTGTAAGCTGGTGGCCTTTGCTCCTCCAGAGTTCTGGACCCCCCTGAAGGATGGGTTCCATCCACCCTCTGTCCCTCCAGGGTCCCCATCCTCCCCTCCCCTTCCGCCAGTGGGGCTCAGATCAGTCTATTTCAGAAAAGGGAACTGGGGCTTCGAAGGGAGCATTTAGCTGGAGGTCTTGGGAGGAAGACATGTTTGGGACGATAGGATAGTAAGCTGCCTACAGGTTCTTTTCTCATCTCACATATGAAGATTTACACTCATGGGTGTGGGCACATATGTTCCAGACCCAGTAACCTCACAGCCTTTGCTTTTTTGCAAAGCAAAGAACTCTTTCCAAGAACTCAGGAGTCTACTTTTCTGTCTCCTGGGTGGGGATATTGGAAGTGAAGTGGGGAAGGCAGGGTAACCTGCTTTCCCAAAAGTTTTAATTGAAATGGAGTAAAGGAATTCAGAGAACACCTGTGGCTTTCTAGGGTTACTCAGAAGATGGAGAGGGCGGCCATCTGCTTAAAGAAGACCAAATTTGTGCCTGGGTCTATTTTTTTCTCCAGTAAATGCCCAGTGATTCCACCAGAACCCCAGGGCCTGGGTTTAAGGGCTAGGTTTGCTGAGGGGCATTTGGGAGAGGGAATGGAGCTTCCCTTGGCAGGCAGGACACCTCACCTGGAAAATGACGAGAAGGGCCACCACCAACACGTTCTTCATTGGCTTCCCTGAAGGAGACAAGGTAGGAAAGTTATTGCTCGGCAGGGCTGGCTCTTTGTTATGAAAAAACCCCACAGAGCCAGGGAGAATGCGGGGAACTTTCATCACAAGCTCTGGACACTGCATCTGAGAACATGAGAGCTTGGGGCACCTGGCCAGCGGCCCAGTCTCACTGACATCACCTCTTCTTGCTCCTCAACTCCAGAACGGGTCCTGGAAAGGAGGGGGATCAGAATGCAGGGCAGGCAGTCCCCCCTCTTGGCTCTTCAGGGTCTCTTCTGGAATTGGAAAGTCCATCCTGGCCCAGATTATCCCTCAAGGCTGAGCTTCAGCTGACCTTGACTCCTGCATCTGGATGATCCCCTCCTACTCCATGCTGTGCAGGAAGCAAGGCCCTGAGGTGGTGGAGGTGGTGTGTGTGTGCCCTGCCCTGCTCTGGTGCCAGAAGCCAATGGGCAGCATTTTTCCTGCACCCAGTGGGTGGGCAGCCACCTATGAAGCCCTGACTGTTTCCTGGTGGAGGCTGGCTGAGGAGGTAGACTGCTTTCACAGGGCTGCATGAAGGAGTGTTCCTTACTGCCTCTCAATGGCAAATAGGAAAGTTCTTCTGGGACCCATGAGGCTTCCCCAAACAGCCCTCACCCGGCTGTTTGGGGGAGCTCAAACAGCTGGATGGATGGCTCATCCATCCAACACTCATTGGTGGTTCATCTGGCCCATTCCCCCAGCCTGCTTTTGGGCCAGGGACATCGTCCCTTTTACCTAGTTCAGGCCCATAATGAGGAGGTGCCCAGAGACTGTGTGCTGCTGAATGAATGAATGACTTGTTTGCCCTTCTCCCAAGCTGCCCTGTGGGGACCTTGCCGTGTGGCTGTGTGACAAGAGTGAGGCCATTCCCCGAGGTCACTTGACTTGCATGGATATGTTTTCTCTTCTTTAACTTGCTTCTAATCTAGGGCCTTGGTGAAAGAGAAAAGAGGCAGGTGAAAGAGAAAAATGGTGGGAAGGAGTCAGAGGCTGGGTACTTTATGGAAGCCAGGAGGCCCTCCTTAGTTCTGAACAGCAGGTTGAGAACCCAGGTTCTCTCAAGGCCTGATGTGAGCCCTGGTGGCTCAGTCCTGCTTGGTGGCTGAGTTGAGAGCTGGACTTGGAATTTATTTCTTCCAGGGGGTCAAGCAGGGGAGACCAAGCAAGTCGACAGGGTGATTTATACAGAAGTCTTATCTCACTTAAAGTCTGAGAGCTATGCCCTATTCATCTCTGTAAAACCCCTTCCTATAATTGGACCAGCCCATGGGAGACAGTAACTGTGATGCCAGGAATGAATACAAGGCAGGACTTGCTGACCCATCACACCTCTAGTTTCAGGAGGTTCAATAGACCAATGCTTGGGACCCTGCTTCTAGCACCTTCTGGAGGCTCAGGGAAGGAATTCCTTCAAGCAAGGAATCCTGCTTCCCCAGATGCAGCGGCACAGGCCCGTGACTCCGTGTGCTTGGCCACAGCACCACCTGCTGGAAATTTCATGACATGACATCCAAGTTGCCATTATCCAGGGAGTTTGCCTATGAAGGGAATTCTGGGGTTGGGGCGTCTTGGAGGAAGGAGGAAGGGCATGGAGCCACATAAATAAACAGGCATTTCTCCCGTTATACTGCACATTACTGCTAGGCACATCTTCCTCAATCATAGCTCTAATGCCAACCCCCATCGTGCCCTCCTGCTAAATCCTTAGGACCTCTCTACCAGTCCTAAGGATGGCAGCCTGATGCTGAGTGTGGCTGTCCAGCCCTCCACCATCTACTTGGACCTGCCTTCCTAGCTTCATCTTCTATTTCTGGGGGCAGGAGCTGTCGTCCCCAGCTTGCCCCTGAGTATTTGCAGTCCTGGGTGGGAATGGATTTTTGTGCAACATCACTTCTCCCCTCTCTCATCCCCCTTCCTTGCTGAATTATCCCGAGAGCCCCTGAGCTCGAGTCCACATCTCTACCCTTAAGCACACTCTCTTCGCGGTCCAACGAGCTGCTCAACCTCCACTGACTCATCTTGGTGTGAAGCGCTCGAGGTTTCTTTAAACATGTACCAGTCTTTCGGTTACTCTAGAGAAAGCCTGCTCTGACTTGTCAGTGAGAACACGAAACTTCAAGGTTTTGATGTCACAACGGGTGAAACACGAGGGGCAAGAGCTGTGTTTCTATTTCACTCCATCAGCCTCCTTTCCTGGGCCCTGTCTCAGTCCTTTGCCACTGGCTGGGGGAGGGCCCAGGACGGGGGCTAGAGGATGTGTGTAGGTGAGGTCTCCCTCCAGGTGTGTTGGAGACGGTTGTTGAGCAGGGATCTTCTAGGACCAGCATAGGTTGTTTTTCAAGAAAGGTGACCAAACAGGAACTTGGGGAAACTCTGGTATGAAGCAGAGGGGGCCTGGTCAACGGCCTTGACTCAAATGATTTTTGTCTGTTACAAAGTCATAAAGCAACTGGCCTTGGGCAGCCACCAGGGTGGGGCCAGAGAAGTTGGGAATCTCAGGGGCTGAGGAGTGGTTGAGTGATGCATTGGGTATTTTCTGAGTTCTTGCGTTTCTAGTAATGATCACAACGAAAAGGAAATTCCCTAGAACTCCAACCTTAGCTCCCAGTGAGAGAAACTAGAGATTAGTAACTTTCCCAAGGTCACACAGCTGGCTGGTAGTGTAGCTGGGCTTTGAATCCATTTAATTTCAGAAATCACACTCCCAATTCCTCTTCCGTGCTGCCTCTCAGACTTTATGTTCCTTTCTCTCCTAATATCCTGTGAGTTACCCCTTGTGAGTCTCATTCTGTACTTCAGAAAATAGAGGCTCAGAGAGGTTAATCCACTTGTTTGGGTCACACAGCTGCAAAGAGATGGGTCTGAGATTTTCAAATCGAAATCCTGCTACTTCATTTCTGTTGAGTCTGTTGTGTATTGGAGCCTCTGTGGAGCATCACGGGAATCCACACTCTCCTCCATCTATTGGTCACTTGTTCTGTTGCTTCTATCTCTGTAACATCCCAGAGCTGGCCCCACTTCTACCCTGACATAAGGCTTTGCCACCCCAGAGCTCCTCTGAAACACAGATCACGATATTTAACTCACCTAACTAAAACAAAAAAAAATCTTCACTGGTTTCTCATTGCTTTCAGTAAAAAAACCCAAAGTTTTTCAGCAGTGCCATACAGAATCTTAAAGATTGACCCTGCCTGTCCGTCCTACCTCCCTTCCTTCTCAGGACAGCCAGGTGCTATACATCCTCCTAAACTTGCCTCTTCTTGTCTCTATTAGCTTTTATTAGAGCTGACCAGCTGGGAGCCTGCAGGCTGAGTCCACAGGATATTCTGCTTTGTTACATGGAGTTTTAAAAAAATTGGATTTGGATGCCTTTAGGTGGGGCTAACCTCTGAATCACTCCACTGTCCTCCACTTACTATATCTTATGCCCATTCCCTCAGTTACATTACTGGCAATTGAGCCATTGAGATCGCTACTCCTGCTACCTCCTAGGCCCCTTACTTCTTCTTGTCTGCTTCGAGAACTCCTACACATCCTTCAAAACCCAGCTTAAATGCCCCGTGACTCATAGTCACTGTTCGTTTCTTTAGGTTTCACAGTTGCCCTCCTTTTACCCCATCGGCACTCTCTCCCCACATCTTGCAATGGCTCATTGACACATGTGTCTCTCCTCGCACCAGGCTGGTCCTGCCTGAATTCTTCCATCAATAGCAGTTGACTGAAAGTACCAAGCAAAGAGGAGAGATTTCCCAACAGCTCCCCCAGGCTGCAGGGTTTCCCTCTTCCCCAGTCAGGATCCCCCAAAGGCCAGAAGGGATCGGCCCCCTGAATTCCTTCAACATCTCCCTCTGCCACTATCTCTGGCTGAGCTGTGGGAAATGAGTATCTCATGGCTCATTTTTTTTCTTCTCTGCGTTGGAAAATTCTAACTGAAGTCTTAGGCCCCATTTCTTGAAGATGGACAAGGAAGGCACCTCGGGGCTGCCCATTCAAATCGTGAAAAAGGCCAGCTCAGCTCTGGTTCTGGCGTTTCTCACTTTGTGTAACAGAAACTCTACCCCTCACCCACCTCGGGCGCCCTGCTGGGCTGACAAAGAGAAAAAAACAGATCCTCTGTGGCTCATCCGTCCTACAAACGGCCCAGAGCCCTGGAGCCTGATCTGACCAAAGTGTCTCCGTGATGTCCCCCGCTACCAGTATTTGGGGCTCAGTCAGCCGTTGGGGCTCTCTCGAATTGAGTGAAGCAGTAACAACATCCTTTTATACTGGAGACATGTCTTGCATTAAAGGGACCTCCCTCCCCTGTTAATGCCTGTGAGTCTAGCACCCCAAACCTAGTCCTTGGGAGGAGGACCCTCCATGCTGCGCTGTGGCTGCTCTCGCGGGCTCATCGAATCGGTGATGTGCATCCCTCTCTGACTCTGCTCAGTCGTTTCATGGCTTGCAATCGGCTGACAGCTTGCAATCGGCTATGATGGGAAAATTTACACCGTGGAAATTGGCAAGCACTACATATCAGGGAGCCGGTTCTCTAGCCTTTACTAGTGCACCACGGGGACCTGCTTGGTTTCTTTCACAGAGGTCAAACAGAGGGGCAGGATCGGGGTCTCCAGGGGACAATGTCTGCATTGTGGTACCATGGTTAGCAGGGGTAGATGTCTGGGAAGTGGGATTAGTGGACAGGCTGCTGGAAGGAGGGGAAGTTGGAAGATATTTTTAATAACTAACATCAGAGTTCTTGATGCCATTCATTCATTCCACAAACCTTTTTCTGCTCACACCTCCAAAGCCCCTGGGAATCAGAGATGCAAGAAGCAAAGCCTGCCTTCCAGGAGTTCTGGGTCGGTGGGTACAATAGCCACTTTAGCCCTTTGACAGCTGTTTGCTAAGTCGACCCTAGGTTCCGAGTGGGCGGGAAAAGCCGACATGAAGGCAAGAGGCTGTGGTGTGATAGGGTGGGGTGTGAGGACAGCAGAGGATGAACAGGGCACCTTCACTTTTTAAAGCCAACCTCTTGTGGCTTTGAGGCTGCTGTGGTGTTTGTTTGCTGGTGAGAACAAGCCGTCCAGGAACCTGGCCTTTGTAGCCTCAGCCCAGTCTGACTTTTGCTGAGATTTGTAAATGGGGTGTCTGGAGCTGGGTGAACCCCTAAGAACCTGCTTGGGGCTTCCCTTGACTCCCTCTAGTTAAGACCAAGGTTAGACCAGAGGATGGATTTTGGAAAGGGAAGAGCCATCTCCCTGGGAAGAAAAAGTGAGTGAGACTGGGGGCTGAGCTGGAGGCCCTGGCTGTGACTTCAGCTGAAGGCCCCTTGTAGTCTCATTTTGTGTTGCCCATTCAACCTTTGACTGGCAAGAGGCAACAGCTTCCCCATGGGATGTGCAGCAGAGAGAAAATAAGCGCAGCTCGTGTTGCTCGTATAGTGTCATTTACACAATGCACTCACCTTGAATCTGCCTCTCATCATAACCCTAAGAGAGCAGACAAGCTCAGCCCTATTTAGCCTGGGAGAGAGGTGGGAATAGGCGGGCGAATGGAGGGTCCTGAACCCTCCAAGATTTCTCTGATGAAACGGGGCCCCCGAGAGCCTTCCCCATCACCCCCTGGCTAGCTAGAGCAGGTGCTGTCCAGATCTCTACCACCCCAGCCCTGGCACCTTCTGCAGAACCTACTATTCTTGGTAACAATGGTCACCCCCTTCCCCAGGTCCGAAAGAAGTACCTGGAGGAACAGGGAGGCACGTTCTCTGGGAGGAGCCACTGATTCCCACCAAAACCACCTGGTTCCTCTGGGAGACTCCCCCATGCCTTCCACCCCATCCTCCACCCCCATTCCACAAAGTCATTCTGGCCGTCCAAGTGACCCCGGTAACTGCTATCTCTTTCACTTGGGGGAGGCTCACTCACCCAGGTCCATGACTCTCTCGGCGGCTGAAACCACACAGGAAGGTTGTGCCGGGGCTCTGTCTGGGGAGGATGTGGTTCTAGCCCCTTTTAAGCTTTGAGAGGAGCCGCCCTCTCCCCTGCCCCTCCCACCCCCGCTCCTCCCACTAGTCCGGCCTCACTCAGGCTCTGGACTCAGGTGGCTTTTTGGGACCCGAGGGTGTGAGGGGTATGAGAAGGTGAAAGAGAGTGACAGCCCACTCAATGGTCATAGGATCATGAATCATTGGGTCATTTACATTCAGAAAGCCCCCCTTGCAGACTCAGGGCCCCGCCCAAGGCAGGGGAATGAAACTATTTATTGATTTGATAAATGTTTACAGCCTAGGTATCACATGCCAGGGAGCTGGAGATAAATGAAAGATCCATCCCCATCCTTCCCTTGCCCAACTCAGTGCCACAGGGGACTACATTTCCCAAACTGCTTTGCCCTCTGGCTTTTGGGTAGGTTTGGCCAGTGGGAGGCACTGACAGATGTTGGAAAGCAGAAGAGGAGGGATGTGCCAGGATATCTCTCTTTTTTTGGAAATTTATTTATTTTTAATTGGAGGATAATCACTTTACGATATTGTGTTGGTTTCTGCCGCACATCAACATGCATCAGCCATTGGACTAGGTTGTCTCTTTTCTCCTCTTTTTTCTTTTCTTTCATTTTCTTTACTCTTTCCTCTCCTCTCCTCTTTCTTTCCTTTCCTTTTAAGTACAATTTTATTGAGATACAATTCACAAATAAATTCACCCTTTTAAAGAGTACCAGTCAAAAAAAATTTTTTTTTTTGGTATATTCACAGAGCTGTGCAATCATCACCACAGTCTATTTTGGAATATTTAAAATGCTTCCTCCTGAAAAACCACCCCTCCTCAACCCCTACTCATTAGAAATGACTCTCCATATCCCCTCCATCCCCACCCCCAGCCACTGGTAACAACAAGTCTACTTTCGTCTTTTACAGACTTGCCTAAACTAGACATTTCACGTAAATAGAACTATTCGCTATGTGGCCTTTGTGTCTGGCTTCTTTCACTTAGCATAATGATTTCAAGGTTCACTCATGTTGTCATATATAACGATACTTCATTCCTTTTTATGTCTCAATAATATTCCATTGTATGCCTATACTCCATTTGGTTTATCCATGATGAGCTGGACGTTGGGGTTGTTTCCAGTTTTGGGCTATAATGAATAATGGTGCTAGGAACATTCATATACAAGTTTTTGTGTGGATGTATGCTTTTTCTCTAGAGAACATGCCTACGAGTGAAAATGTTGGGTAATATTGCAACTACATGTTTAACATTTTAAGGAACTGTCAAGCTTTTCCCAAAGTGGCCTCACCATTTTTCATTCTCATCAGTAATGTACAAAGGTTCTACATCCTCAACAAAACCTGTTCCCCTTTTTTTTTTTTTTTTTTGATTCTAGCCATCCTAGTGGGTGTGAAGTGGTTTTGCTTTGTGTTATCCTAATGACTAATGACGGTGAGTGCCTTTTCATGTGCATGTTGGCCATTTGTGGGTTTCCCTGATGGCTCAGTGGTAAAGAATCCGCTTGCCAATGCAGGAGACATGGGCTCAGTTCCTGGGTTGGGAAGATCCCCTGGGAAAGGAAATGGCAACCCACTCCAGTGTTCTTGCCTGAGAAATCCCATAGATAGATGAGCCTGGTGGGCTACAGCCCATGGGGTAGCCAAAGAATCAGATAAGACTTAGCGACTAAACAACAACAACACAATGTTGACCACTTATAAATTTTACTTGGAAAAATGTCTATTTAAATCCTTTGACCATTTTAAAATTGGATTGTTTGCTTTTTTACTGTTGAGTTACAGGTGTTCTTTATATAGTCTTGATACAAAACCTTTATCAGATACATGACCTGTAAATATTTTCCCCCAGCCTGTGGATTATCTTTACTTCCTTCATGGTATCCTTTGATGTACAAAACTTTAAAATTATGAGTCAAATTATTTTTCTTTATTCACATTCTTTTTGTGTCATATCTAAGAAAACAGTGCCTAATTCAAGTCCATGAAGATTTATTCTTATGCTTCTTTCTAAAAGTTTTATAGTTTTAGTTCTGACATTCATTTTGAGTTAGTTTTTGCATATCATGCATATTCCCTTCTATTCCAAGTTTGTTGAATTTTGTTAGATGACTTCTCTCTGTCCATTGAGATGATAATTTTTGTCCTTTGTTCTATTAAATATGGTGTATTATAGAGACAGACTTTTAAATGTCAAACCAATGTGAATTCCTGGGATAATTCACTTGGTCATGGTGTATAATCTTTTTTTTTTTCTTATGTATGTTGCTAGATTTGGTGAGGATTTTTGTTGAGGATTTTGGCATCTATAGGGGATATTGGTAAGTAGTTTTATTTTCTTGCAATATATTTTTGTAGTTTTGGTATTGGCTAAGTCTAGTTGAGGCTTTGTCAATTTTGCTGATCTTTTCAATGTACCAACTTTTGGTTTTGTTGACTTTCTCTATTTTTCCTATTCTCTATTTCATTTAAATAAATATTTCTAGTCTTTGTTACTTTCTTCCATTTTTTTGAATCAGGTTTAGTGTGTTCTTCTTGTTCTAATTTCTTAAGGTAAAAGCTTAGGTTCTTTATTTGAGATCTTTCTTCATTTTTCTAATATAGGCATTTACATTTAATAGGCATTATAAATTTCTCACTAAGTACATCTTCAGCTATATGCCATAGGTTTTAAAATCTTTAATTGGGGGTGAGGATAATTGTTTAACAATGTTGTGTTGGTTTCATCCCATAGTTTTTTATATGGTGTGTTTTCATTTTTATTCATCTCAAAGTATTTTCCAGTTTCTTTCCCTGTGAATTCTTCTTTGACCCATTGATTATCTAAGAGTGTATTGTTTAATTTCTGCATATCTATGAATTCTTCAAATTTCCTTCTGTTATTGACTGTGGTCAGAGAACATACTTTATATGATCTCAATTCTTTAAATTTATTGAGATTTGTTTTATGTCCTAACATATGGTCTATCTATGTTCCATGTGCACCTGAGAAGAATGTGTATCCTGCTGTTGTTGGGTAAAGAGTTCTATAGATATTTAATAGGCCCAACTGGTACATAATATTGTTCATGTCCTTTATTTCCTTATTGATCTACTGCCTCATTGTTGTATCCATTATTGAAAGTAGCATATTGAGGTCTCTGACTGTGATTGTTGAATTGTGTATTTCTCATATTTCTCCCTCCAATTCTGTCAATGTTTGTTTCATTTATTTTTGGTCTCTGTTGTTTAGGTGCATGTCTGTTTACTTGTTACGTTCTCTGGATGGATGACCCTTTTTATCATTATAACATATCCTTTGTCTCCGCAAACATTTTTTGTCTTAAAATCTATTTTGACTGATATCAGTATAGCCTTTCCAATATTTTGAGGGGTAAATATTTGCATATTTTTCCATTGCTAGGATATTTCCTTTCTCTCTCTGCTTCTAGCACCCGGTGGCATCCCCAGCCATGGCTGCATGTTTTTGAACCCAGAGTCCATCAGCCAACCCCTATCTCTGTGGTGCCAGCATCTGATGAGTAACCTGCACTTTAGTTCCAACTCCTGCCCTATTTTCTGGGCTCTGGTAGCACTACCTTTTCCTCTGTTTCTCCAATTCTAGGGATGGTGGCAACTTCCTGCTGTTTTTAATATCTGGGTGGCTTCACCATCCTCTGTTTGACTTATCAGCTCTTCTATCATCTGTGTAACTGACTCCCTATGTTAAATTCCTTTTGTCTGAAATACCTAGAGCAGGTCTTCTCTTTTTTGCTTCCACTCTGACTGATAGAAGATGATACCTATTCCTAAGGAGTTTAAGGCACAGTAATCCCTTCTTTCCATGGTTTTTCTTTCTGTGGTTACAATTATCTGTGGCCAACCATAGTCTGAAGATATCAAATGGAAAATTCCAGAAAAAAACAATTCCGAATTTTTAAATTGCATACTATTTTGAGTAATGTGATGAAATCTTGCACTGTCCTTCTCTGTCCCACCTGGGATCCCCATTGACATCACCATGGCTTGATGATCTAGGATCACTTGAAGCAGACAATACTGCTTCTGATGATACCTCAACAGTAGTATAATGCTATGTTACAGTGCCATGTCATTCACCTCACTTGACTGTATCAGGTAGGTATTTTATCATCTCACATCATTATAGGAAGGAGAGTGAGCACACTGCAATAAGACATTTTGAGAGAGAAAGAGAGAGATCACATTCACATAACTTTTGCTACAGTATATTGGTATACTTTTTCTATATTATTGTTAGCTATTTTTGTTGATCTCTTACCATGCCTAATTTATAAGTTAAATTTTATTATAGATACATATGTATAGAAAAAAATATAGTAAGTATGATATATAGAGTTTGGTAATATCCATAGTTTCAGGTATCCATTGGGGGTCTTGAAACATATCTCCTACAGATAAGGGGGGACTACTGTGTAGAAAAAGTTAAGGCTAGATTGCATCCCTGTTGCCTACAGTTATGACTGAGACCAAGCATGACATGATGCTTTACCTAAAATGAGGGAAGGAAATCCAAGGTTGAATAGGGCTGGAAGAAAGGTGGACAAATAGAATAGCTTTTCTTCGCCCCAAAGATATGAAGAACATTTAACTGGGATGCAGGGCATTAAGCCAAGCTTTTCACCAGTTCTTTGTATGATCTTGGGTAGGTTGCTTCCCCTCTCTGGGCCTCAGTTTTCTCAAGTACGAAGTGAGGATATGGATTGCCTAGGAGATACCTAAGCTTTGGCATCTGAGACTCTGAAGTGCAGAACTTTCTTGTGGCATCCTGTCCACTGCTTAACCAGTCTCTTTTATTCCAAATCCCCCAAATGGAGACCTGAGAAGCCCTCATGGAACTGGAACTTTCCTTCCATTCTAAAGATTCTGGCTGTTCCCATCACTGGTACTTGGAGGCTGCTTACTTTTAAAGATATAGACAATCTTTTGCACTAGGTGGAAAAGACTCTAGTGGGTTATATCTGGGTAGGGTGTTGGCAAGGAAGAGCAGAGCAACTTCAGTTTGGAACTATTCTAGAAGCTTCCTCCTGAGGTCTTTTTTCATGTGCCAGATGGTTCTAAGAAAAATTGAGCTTAGAGGCAGAAGACCTGTGTTCCAGTCTTCCTCTGCTGGAATGTTTTATGTGGCTTCAGACAAGTCAATTCCTCTCTCTGATTCTTGGATATCCACCTGAAAATAATGAGATTGGACCATATAATCTCCAGGCTCCTTTCTCAGGATAATCCTTATTGTCTTCAGGGATTTTCTTGGTTCTCCAGCCCCATATAGGCCCCAGAGAAGACCCCAGATCCCATCCACAGGATACAGGGCAGGAAAGAAGAGCTCTGTGGTAGATGTGCCATGTTCTGCAGGGATAAAGGAAGCATCCTGATTCTGATCTTCTCAGAAGACTCAGCTGGATGCTAAGCTGTGGTGCCCACCCCAGACCTCTGCTCACTGTCCTTACCAACCTCTCCTACTCTGGCTGTGTGGACATGGCACACTTTGGGCTGGAGGCCTTCAGTTTCAGTTTCTTAGCTGATCCCTGAGCAAGGCAATGGGGATTCTCTAGTATTTCCCAACACTCTGAGCTTCCCCTCCACATGCTAGCATTCAGTTAGTGACCATTCACTCTTTCTGAGAGGGACAATATAGGAGGAACCTATGACTTTCCAAATTGCATCCCCTACTTCGAGGTCCAGGCAGGCCCACCTTCTCTTTCTTTCCTCCTTTGAATACTCATAGCACTTAACTTCAAGGACACTCAAATTGCCATTTATAACAACAGCATGGGAACTGTTGTCTATTCAGGCAGAGACGTTATGCTTCTTGGAAGAAAGATTGTGCTGTGTACATTTTTGGCTGGTCTTTGTATTGTGCCAAACAATGCTGTGATTTTAAAAATATATTTTTAGGGCTTCTACGGTGGGTACAGTGGATAGGAATCCACCTGCCAATGTGGGGGACACGGGTTCGATCTCTGGTCTGGGAAGATTCCACATGCCTTGGAGCAACTAAGCCTATGTGCCGTGAGTACTGAGCCAGCGCTCTAAAGCCCCCAAGCCGCAACTACCGAGCCCACCTGCCGCAACTACTGAAGCCTGTGTGCCTAGAGCCTGTGCTCTACAACAAGAGAAGCCACTGCAATGAAAGTCTGTACATGGCAGCGAAGAGTAGCCCCCACTCACTGCAACTACAGAAAGCTGGCACACAGCAACAAAGAACCAGCACAACCAAAAATGAAAAATCAAGTAAATAAAACATGTATCTAATATCATTCACTTACGGGTGCCCTGGCTGTTATCCTCTGTCTCAGCCCACTTGTTAAGACCATGTGTTGCATACCTAGGAAAAGATTTAAAGCCAGTCCCTTGAGACTGCTGCTTCTTTCCCTCTGGGTAATCTTTTTTTAAAAAAATTATTAATTATTTTTTTAAATTGTCTGGAGAATCTTAAAAGTCAAAGCAGGGACTCTGGAAGTGAAACCCCTTACCAGTGCTTAGGTACTGGTTTCTGTACCAAGGACTTGTCCATAAGAGAAGCAAATGCATCGTGCTCACTTTTATCTTTGTACCACTTGGTCTATGGTTTTCCAAAGATTGATTGCCTTACAGAAATGGAGGCAGTTTGGGACTGAATACCTAATAAACAGATGCTTGATGAATATTTGATTGATTGATGAAATGATTTCAACCTTTTTCTTAGGTGACACCACTTCTTCCAGCTCTCTCTTGGGGGTTCCTTTCTTCTTTTTAAATATATATTAGGAGCTGACTGCAGATTCTAGTCTCAGCAGCAACTTGAATAAGACCTGTATCATGGCAGAGCAGAGAACACCTTGCTGCCAGGAATAGGCCCTAGGACATCCATATTTCCTCCTCAGTGTCTTCACTCACTCATTTATTCAACAAATATTTGATAAACACTTATATGCCAGGCACATTGCTGGACTCTACAGATACGAAGATGAATACCCGTGGTATGACCTTGCCAAGCTCATGTGGAACATGGTGGGTATATTAGCTTGGACTGCCACAACAAAATACCACAAACTGTGTAGCTTAAAGACTGGAAATTAATTTTCTCACAGTCAGTTGTGAGCCTGGAAGGCCCAGATCAAGGTCCAGGAGGAGCAACCTCTCTTCCTTGCTAGCAGGTGTGTACCTTCTCATTATATCCTTACGTGACCTTTTCTTAGAGTGTGCAAGGCAGCTTGGAGGGGAGAGACAGAGAAAGGAACAAAGAGACACAGAGACACAAATACAAGAGAAAGACACACACAGAGAAAGCTTTCTGGGTTCTCTTCCTTTTTAAATTAATTTTATTTTTGACTGCACTGGATCTTCGTTGCTTTGCGCAGCCTTACTTTAGTTATGGTGAATGGGGGCTACTCTGCATTGTGGTGGACAGGCTTCTCATTGCAGGGGCTTCTCCTGTTGCAGAGCATAGGCTCTAAGGCACAGAGGTTCAGTAGTTGTGGTGTTCTCCATGGCATGTGGGGTCTTCCCAGACCAAGGATCATGTCCCCTGTGTTGGCAGATGGATTCTTAACCACTGTGACACCAGGGAAGTCCTGATAGCTCTTCTTATGAGGACATTAATCCTGTTGGGTTATGGACTCACTTTTATGATTTTATTTAACCTTCCTTCCTTAGAGGTCCCATCTCCAAATACAGCCACGTTGGGTCTTAGAGCTTTAACGTATGAATTTGGAGGGATGCAAACATTCATTCCATAACAGTGGAGGAGATGGAAAAATAAAGAGGCAATTGCCCATAAGCATTAAATGTGTAAAAACAGGCATGGATACATACAGCTGATTCACGTTGTTGTACAGCAGAAACTAACATATATAGCAAGCAATTATACTCCAATTAAAAAAATAAAAATAGTCATGGAAAGGTAGATACTAAATTCAAGATGGGGGTGGAAAAGGGTGTCAATGGAGAGGGATTTTTAGGAGCTGACACTGTGTTGGTAAGGTTTGACTTGTGGTGGACAAAGATCTCAATGTAATATTCTTTATGCTTTTATGAATTCAGTATTTCATAATATTTTAAAAATAATGGAAGACAAAATTAAAGCCCAATGTAATAAGAGCTAACTAATGAGGGGAGGGGCAAGCCCAACATGCCATAGAAGCACACAGAAGGGAATCAGGAAGGTTATGGAAATAGTGCTATCTGAGGGGAGCAGGGGTGACCCAGGAGAAGAGAGGAAGGTGGTGTTAAGAGGTCAGCGGCAAGGGCCAAGGCCAGAAGTCTTGCCTGGCAGACCTTGAACAGCTTGCTCACTTTTCCCAAATCACTCAATTTGGGAGTTGGGGGAACAGGGAAAGCCGCACTGTTTAACCTGGCTTCCTTGCAGGGGAGATGCGTCTGGGGGCCAGATTTCTGGCCTTTGTTACTTGTACAATGATCTGGTTGTGTTTGACACATGAGATGTATTTTGCTTTGGCTGTGTGTTTGGAGTGAATCTCTCCCTGCTGTTGTGACATGTGAAACAGATGGTGTATAATGTTCGTCCCATAGTTGACTGTTCCCCACTACTCTTCATGTCCGTTTGTCCATCTGTCCATTCACTGGCCCATCATTTACCCAGTAACCATTTAGTGAGTATCTGCTCTGCCAGGTATCATGTCAAGAGCAAGGATCTGAACACACAATATACCATGGTCAACTAATAACTGAAGAACATATCAATTAATGGAAGGCAATATCTCCACATTTGTATGAGGCTTGCATATTTCCAAGCACATTCTTGAGTCTAATCGCATTAACCATCAGGGTTGCTCAGTTTGGTAGGTTTCAATTTTCTGACTAATGAAACTGAGACTTAGAAGTGTCTTGACTTTTGACTCCAAGCTAAGGGGCTTTTCCTACCATGCCAAGTTGATGTGAGGCATGACCTAAAGGGCTAAGGCCATTCCTGGGAAAGATGTTCTCAGATCAGGCTTTCTACCCGCTGCCCTGTTCTCTGAGAATGCGTGCACGGCATACTCATGGGGAAGTCCTGCCCATGAGCAAAGGTTTCTGAGAAGGAGTAGGGAGCAGGACGTGGAAGAGACTTTTATAGTCATTCAATCCAACCATGCACTGATAACCCAGTGACCTTAAGGATAAAGAAAAATTTAGCCTACCATAAACTCAGCCCCCCTATTAACATAAGAAAGAACAGGGTAAGTCTTGTACAAGGCAAGGAAGAACAGAGACCTTCTGTAGAAGGTCTGATCTGGAGAGACCCAAGAGAAGGCAGCAGACCCAGAGTCCCCTGGAGGGAGCCTTTGGTGCAGATGGAGCCCTGGTTGAAGTACCAATTTCTTGGCTCAACCCAGAGTCTCCTCCGGCTTCCGGTCCCTCTGGGTTTGTAATTCAATGGGTCAAGTCCCAAACCACGCCTCTAATACTCCCGTCTCCATCCCTGTTTTGTTTCACTTGGGAACAACCAACCCCACTTGAAGCCAAGGTGTGTGGGTCTCCACCAATGCAGGGTAACCCAACAGGCAGATTTAGGATAGATTGGGGGTCCCAGCCAGACAGGGACACCCCCCAAATTTGAGAGAATTTCTATTTTAAACTGACCTAGAAGTTTGCAATCAGAAAAATCTAAAAGAGAAGTTATTTTAATTTCAGTGTATGTGTACATTTTGTGTCGGCTGGTTGGTCTCAGGAATTATATCTGGGGAGAGACAACAATCTTACTAGGTTTGAGGGCATTTGAAGGTCATTATCAGGCCTCAGGCCATTAAGAGGGAAAGGAGCAGCAGGTGAGAGCTGAGGCGTTGTCAGGCTGCAGAGAGAAAGGAGGCCGCTCTCCAGGAGGAAGAAAAGGGAAGGAGGACTGGCGGGAAGCCTCAGGTTACCCTGACACCTGCTGCCACTGCTTGGTGGTGGCTTCCTGCCTCTTGTCGGGACGTGCCTGCCCAGAGAACACAATGACAAGAAGATGCTTCCTGTTTTGCTGCGTGGTTCATTGTGGGGCATCAAGAGGCAGGGTTTATAGGTCTGTGTTTTTCACGTTGCCAGGTTCCCTGAGGAAAGCGGTGGGGGCAGGTGAGGATGGGGGTCTGATGGCAGGTTAAGGGAAAGCAGGGGGCAGTTTATTCTTCCAGAATTGCTCAGTGGAACCTCACACCATTCTAATTTTGACCCCTAGAGATGGTGGGGCTGGCCACAGTGTCTGAATGTAGCCAACAGCTCTAGGCTGGAGCCCCTGTGTGTGGCTGCAGGTTGCCCAGAATCCCTCGTGGGCTCCTTTTGTTCCCTCAGTGAAACCCAGTGTTGCCATCTGTGGTGACCTTTGTCTTGGCAGGTGGCGAGGGTGATCAGGAACTTGGACTGAAATAGCCTCTGTGGTGAAAGCAGGAGGCAGGAAGTGATGTCTGGTCTCGTGACAATTGATGAGTAAGACATCCAGTGGGCCCACTCCCTACCCCCTCGGACAGGCCCGCCACTGGGCCGGTGTTGCACATGTCACAGCTGAGTCTGTACATTGTAGGTATTAGAAAGCCCAGGTGGCTTCATGCTTGCTTCACTTGAGACTGCTTGTTGTGGTAGAAATGAATAAGGGGTTCTGGTCTCGTTCAGCCAGCCATTTTCCAGGAGCACCTCATTGCTTGCTTCTTCACCTGGGAACTGAACCAGAGGACCTGAGATGTCCTCTCTGGTCATCCACATTCGAGGAGTCCATTGATCATCTCCTGGCGGGGCTGGGAAAGAGACTCTGTCTGCTTCATCCTTTTCTTGTGCTTTCTTCAGGGCATTCAAAGCCCTTCTCTAGCCTGAGGCTATCCATTTTGTATTGCCACCATTCTGGACCAACTTTGAGTGCCCTCAAGAGCGAACTCACTTTCCTTCTGGGCTTTTCCAGATGCTCTTCTCTCAGGCTAAGATGCCTCTGAATCCCTCCTCCCCTGTTAGACTCAAACTCATCATTTGAGACCCTGCTCAGAGAGCCCTCACCTCCTGGAGAATTTCTGATGCTCAAGCCCGCATCATTCTATTCACACTACTACTGTCCTAGCATCTCTCAGTCTAATTTGTATGACAGGCATCTATACATTTTTCTCTCTCCATCAGCTTGCAAGTAGTTGGCAATTTATTTATTTCTTGGATGCTTAACACAGCACTTGGCATATTCTTGGTGCTCAACCAGTAAACTGAAGCATCTTTTCATTGATTTGACCCCAAACAGGCTCTACCTTGAGCTCATGAAATCATGCTCACTCCTTGGTACAGCCAGAGAGGAGCTGGGCAGAGAAGGGCAGCTTAACGGGCATATAGCTCGGACTACCTGCTCCTGCTCCTCAAAGGTTAGTGTCAGCGTTGGCTTCTGAATAAAGCTCCTAGGGTCCCAGCTCTG
The DNA here is from genome assembly GCF_019923935.1 of Bubalus bubalis. Taxonomy (NCBI): domain Eukaryota; kingdom Metazoa; phylum Chordata; class Mammalia; order Artiodactyla; family Bovidae; genus Bubalus; species Bubalus bubalis. Next base: position 22,275,784 of record NC_059159.1, on the reverse strand, counting down.
GGGAGGCTCCCAAGCCATTAAGGCAAGTTCCCAGTTTCCAGGATCTTACCTATTGTTTGAGGGAGGACAGGAGCTAATACTTACTCAGCACCTACTGCATACCAGACCCTGAATCTAGTATGCTTCACTTAATTTCACAACAGTTCTGTCAGGAGAGCCCTGCAGATGAAGAGACTCAGAGAAATCAAGGTCTTTCCCCAAGAAGACGCAGAGCCAGTAGCAGAGAGCAGTGAACGGAGCTTCCCTATGCATCCCCACCCTACACAAATTTGAGCTGGTGACCAGGAACTCAACTTCACAACCACTAAAGGCCTCAAAGTCAAACGTCTCTGCTGTCACCACACCAGCAAAAGTGGAAGCCCCCTGCAGCCCCCACCATACTCCTGAATCAAAATCTTCATGAATGCTTCTGACTGGTGGAGAGTAGGTCACGTGTCCATGCCTAGCCGCAAGGGAGACTGGGAGTTTGAGTTCTTGACTTCTACTTGGGGAGGCAAGACCATAACAAGGGAATTTCTTCCAGAAAGAAAGGCTATTCATACATAAGATGATGGGCAGCTACAAACATGACAGATGTACTCTACACCGACTCATCGACTCAAAGTCTCACCAAATAAATTTGTTTTAGAGACCTGAACACATTCCTCTTTCAAATCTTGCTCCTTTCTTAAAATGTGGTTTGAAGAATTTTTATTATATAAGTTTTTGAGGTACAGTTTGCATGCAATAAAACCCACCTATTTTAGTGTACAGTTCTAGGGACTTTTGTGAATGCATACAGTTCTGTAACCACCACCACAAGCAAGGCACACCATGCAACGATTTCATCACACCCCTAAATCCTCTCATACATCTTTGTAGTCAACCCCTTCCTCCACCCGCAGCCTTTGGCAACTACAGATCTGGTTTCTGTCTATACTGTCTGGTTTTCTAGAGCAAAGACTTTTAAGAGCAAAGGACAAAAATAGAGCTGAAGAGATTCTATGTGTAAATATCAAAGGACAGGTGTTAGAGTCTCCCCTCCTTGGCCTCTGTCCCAGGGAGAGACAAAGATGATTGCAAATTGATTAAAATGGTCAAAAGTATAATTTTCTTTCAAATGTCGAGTTTAGGGGTTAATTCAGAAAGAAGGATGAGGCAACTGTTGTGGTCCCAGCTCGCTGCATGAATTCTCACTTGGAGTGACAGACAAATGGAAGCTCTGACCAATACAGTGCTGTCCGCAGTTCCTTCTAACTGCACCCCTCTTTGTCACATGAAGGATGGGCCCACAGTCAGTCAAGTGTCTCCACTTCTTCGTCACCCTCCAGGTCCCAATATCCAGAATCCCCCAGGCTCAAAGCTGGCCAAAGGCCAGCTGTGCATGGGGATGGTGGTGTAGACAGAGCTTACATGGCAGGCCGGGGAGTAGGAAGGAAAAGGGACTGAGTTGCAGGTCCTGGGCTGGAGGCTGGTAGGAAGCTCTCCAAGGAATCTGAGAATTCTAAATTTAAACATGGCCTTTGAGGTCATTATAAAATATACGTTACATGATGGAAACATACTTTCAAAATGGGATAGAACCTATTTTATTAATACTTGCCAGTTTATTGGCATACATATCTGGCATGTGGTATGCAGGTTTCTACGATACCCTTGGCTGGCCCCTGCAAATGTTGGAAGCTGGCCTAAGAAAACTCTTTAAAAAAATTGAAGTATAGCTTCCCAGGTGGTGCTTGTGGTAAAGAATCTGCTTGCCGATTCAGGAGTCATAAAAGATACCCATTCGATCTCTGGGTCAGGAAGATCGTCTGGAGGAGGGCATGGCAATCCAATCCAGTATTCTTGCTGAGAATTTCACAGACAGAGGAGCCTGAAGGGCTACAGTACATAGGGTCACGAAGAGTTGGACACAATTGAAGCTACTTAGCATGATTTATAATGTGTTAATTTCTGCTGTACAACAAAGTGATTCAGTTGTACATTTATACACATTCTTTTTTCCATGTTCTTTTCCATTATGGTTTATCATAGAATAAATGATCTGGCTATGGCTCTCTTAGTAGAATCTTGTTGCTTACTTAATAAAGGTCTTGAACCTTCTCAGAGATAGTTACCAGAGCTTCCTGTAGGCCAGGCTCCCTGGTCAAGTCCTGTGCTCCTCTCCGGAGGTGGTGAGAAGGGAAGGCAAGAGGGAAACATGTGCTGAATGGCCAGCTCTGGGTCTGGACCTGACTTGTGTCCTTTCCCTCACATGACCTCATTTGGGTCTCTCATCTCCACTGCCAAGTGGGTACCACATTGCCAATTTCTAGGTGAGGAAGCACAAGCTGAGTGACATTTGAGTGCCTTAAGTGTCCAAGCTGGGATTCCAACCCAGATCTGTGTCGCCCCAAACCAGCAGCCTCCTAGGTTGCTGTTAGAGGGTTCGAACTTGCCTCTGCTCTCCTCCGCACCAGGATTCGCAAGGGGCAAAGAGTCAGTCACTGAAACAGGTTGCAATGAAGCCTATGCACTGCTTTGGGGGTGGAGTAAACCGTAAGTTTCCAGAATCTTCTCTGGTGGACCTGATTTTTATTCCAAAGCAGAAAAGGTCAAAGCACAGGTGGCTAGAGCGGGGAGCGTGCAAACACTTAGGTAAAGAAGATACATGTGAATTTGCTGTGGAAGCAAGAGAAAGAAAGACAGAGAAGGGGAGGGTTTCAGCACAAAGAACTTTGGCTTTTTGAGTCAGTTCTGATTTCAAATCCAGGTCCTGGTCCTGACTAATTTAGTGTGACCGAGTTGCTTAACTACCCAGAACCTCAGTTTCAATATCTGCGAAAATAGATCAATACTAGATGGGTTTCTTCTACAAGTCTCTATGAGGCTGAAATGAAGCAGAATCAGTATAGCACAGGGTCGGGGCCGGGGAGCTGGGGGTGAGGAGGACACGTTCTCACAACTCACCCCCCACCCCCATCCCCCAGCCTCTCTCCTGTTGACTCAATCACATGAACCCATTTTGGCATTTTGCAGACTTCTACAGTTAAGAAATCTAAAAATAAATTTGAATTATGGTGGGTTTAGCGCCTGAGGAGCCCTGGCAGGCACTTCTGTGTAAATAGCAGAAGTGAAAAAAAAAAACAAAAAACAGCCCATCTCATTTCTAGTATTTGAAACCTGAGTTAAAGAATCCCTATCGTGTGGGCAACTCATAGTGGAGAGGTAGGTGGCTAGGGGGAAGGTTTGGTGTTTTTCTCTTTGTTGTTTTGTTTTTGTTCCGCGATGATGTGGGGGACTCTCCAGGGATGTGTGTCACAGAGCAGGGAGGGGATGGGGGAGTGAAGAAGGCAGGGCAGGTGGGAAATTTAATTCTGTCCCTGACGTAATAGAGCAGAGCTGGGGGAAGGGGGTGTGTCGGTCGATGGGTAGAAAAGGGGACCCACTCTTAAAGGTCCCGTGGCTGTCATGCCCTTCCAACCCCATGCTCCGAATCACAGTTGGGCAAATTCCTGAATTCATTTTCAGTGAGCTTCTGAAGAAAGGCCATCTCTGGGGATTTGCCTTGTTCCTGAAATGCTAGTACGTCAGAGACTTCGTTTAAAGGGTGTGAGTGAGTGTGTGTGTGTGTGTGTGTGTGTGTGTGTGTGAAACAGACTCATAAAAAAGGAAAGTAAGAAGCTGGCTAACTTGACCATGGTCCACATTGATGGGAGTCACAACTTATTCTTTTTAAAAATAATTCTATTTATTTATTTTTGGCTGTGCTGGATCTTTATTGCTGTGTGAGATTTCTCCAGTTGCAGTGAGCAGAGGCTACTAGGGTGCTTGAGCTTCTCATTGCAGTGGCTTTTCTTGTGGAGCACAGACTTTAGGCAAGTGGGCTTCAGTAGCTGCGGTTCCTGGCTTCTAGAGCACAGGCTCAGTAGTTGTGGCAGGCAGGCCGCTTAGCTGCTCTGCAGCACGTGGGATCTTCCAGGCCCAGGGACTGAACCCGTGTCTCCTGCATTGGCAGGCAGATTCTTTACCACTGAGCCACCAGGGGAGCCATCTTATTCTTATTCTTGTTGTTTTTAACAACACTCTTTTCCACCCTTCAAATCTAATTTTTCACTGCTCCTCCAATCCATGTTTTAGAGGCTCAGTGAGATGAAGTGAATTTCCCCACAAGTCCTAAGTGGGAGAGCCAGGGCCTGAACTGGCCGCCTCCTTCTCTGTACAATGCTGGCGCTCTGTGCAAGTTAGGCTTAGGTCCTGAGGCTTGGGGAATCCAGGTCTCCCAAAATTTCCCTTATGACCTTGACTTTTGCAACTCTTTTTTAATTTCAATGTTCATTTTAAAATTTTTATTTATTTTTAATTTATTTTTTGGCCATGCTCTGTGGCTTGCAGGCCAACGATTGAACCCTGGCCCCAGCAGTGAAGATGCTGAGTCCTAACCACTGGACCATCAGGGAATTCCAGGGAACTTTTAAAAAACGGACACACTGACCTTGTATGCCAGTGTCTTCTAGAAAAGGAGTGAATAAGCCAAATAAAACCATACCATACTATGTTTGGTTGGATGGCATCACCAACCTGATGGACATGAGTTTGAGCAAGCTCTGGGAGTTGGTGATGGATAGGGAAGTCTGGTGTACTGCAGTCCATGGGGTCACAAAGAGTCTGGCATGACTGAGTGACTGAACTGAACTGATACTATATTTGGTATTTACATCCATATAGTAGTCTCTGAGTGGGCTTCCCTCATAACTCAGTTGGTAAATAATCTGCCTGCAATGCAGGAGACCCTGGTTCAATTCCTGAGTTGGGACAATCCTCTGGAGAAGGGATAGGCTACCCACTCCAGTATTCTTGGGCTTTCCTTGTGGCTTAGCTGGTAAAGAATCTGCCTGCAATGTGGGAGACCTGGGTTTGATCCCTGAGTTGGGAAGATCCCCTGGAGAAGGGAAAGGCTACCCACTCCAGCATTCTGGCCTGGAGAATTCCATGGACTGTATAGTCCATGGGGTTGCAAAGAGTCAGACACAACTGAGCAACCTTCACTTTCACTTTCAGAAGTCTCTGAAGGTGACTTTGGAGAAGGAAACCAAGCTGTCTCCTGATTCCACCACAAATAAGGGAGTTAAGTGGCAAAAAGAGGCTGTGGGATAGATCTAAAGGTGGTCTTCCTGATTGCAAAGTGAAAGTGAAAGTGTTAGTCTCTCAGTCATGTTAGACTCTTTGCAACCCCATGGACGAAGCTCCTCTGTCCATGGGATTCCCCAGGCAAGAATACTGCAGTGGGTTGCCATTCCCTTTTCCAGGGGATCTTTCTGACCCAGAGATTGAACCTGGGTCTCCCCCACTGCAGGCAGATTCCTGACTGCAGGGGGTTGATAAATGCAGGAGCCTCTGGAAGATAGAAGTGACATCTTCTGGTCCCCTGAGCATCTAGTACCTTTCAATATTGGCCAAAACCACCACCTCCTGATGCTCGCCAGTGCCTGTATTCATCTTCTGGATCCAGCTCAAATGCACCTCCCCATCCCCTAGACTTCCTGGCATTGCCATGAAGCATCATGGGCTTTTCTTTCCCTCTCAGTACTGTGACTTTTGTACCTCTATTTAGCACCTATGTAGTTCTCCCTGACTTACAGCCAAGTCCTTGAGTTCCCCCCTGCCCTGAGCTCTCAGAGGGTAGGATCAGTTCTGGTCATCTTTTAAACTGTTAACATTTATTTATTTATATTTAGTTGCGCTGAGTCTTCATTGCTGCTTGGGCTTTCTCTAGTTGTGGTGAGCAGGGGTTACTCTCTAGTTGCAGCGTGCAGCCTTCTTATTGCAGGGGCTTCTCTTGTTGCAGAGCATAGGTTCTAGGGCCCTCGGACTCAGGAGTTGCAGCACTTGGGCTCTGGAGCACGTGGTCTTCAGTAATTGTGGTGCTCCAGTTTAGTTGTTCCACAGCATGTAGAATCTTCCTGAACCATTGATCAAACCCTGTCCCCTGCATTGGCAGGTAGACTCTTAACCACTGGATCACCAGGGAAGTTGGTTCTGTTCATCTTTACTATTCATATCTAAGATAGCACCTTGTACAGAGTTGATGCTTACTAAGGTATGCTGGATTTTACAACAATGAGTTGCTGCCTGTTGGTGGTGTTTTTTTTAAAACCTCATTAAATTTGACAAGCAAAATTGATAATATTAAATGCACTTTGTACAATGCCAGCATGCATAAAAATAGGTACTGTTACACTCTTTTGGTAGAAGTATAAACTGGTTCAACTTTTCTGGAGAGTAACTTGAATTACTTAGAATTTTTTGTGCCTTTTGGGCAAATTGTTTTCATTTTATTTTCTCTCTTCTTTCCCCTCCCCTCCCATCTCTCTTCTTTCCTATTCTCACAAGGGGTTATTGAATGGCTTTTCATCAAGTATTGCTACTATTATATTCATGGCAATGTTTTTAAAAATACTAGCAAAAATTTGGCCAATATTAATATGGATTTGAATAAACTATAGTTTACATTTATGATAAAATAACATGTAACCTTACAGTTAATGATATATGAATATTTGTTAACCACATAACCAAGTTTATGCAGATGGTGACTGTAGCCATGAAATTAAAAGACTCTTGCTCCTTTGAAGAAAAGCTATGACCAACCTAGACAGCATATTAAAAACAGAGACATTACTTTGCCAACAAAGGTCTGTCTAGTCAAGGCTATGGTTTTTCCAGTAGTCATGTATGGATGTGAGAGTTGGACTATAAAGAAAGCTGAGTTCCGAAGAATTGATGCTTTTGAACTGTGGTGTTGGAGAAGACTTTTGAGAGTCCTTTGGACTGCAAGGAGATCCAACCAGTCAACCCTAAAGGAAATTAGTCCTGAATACTCATTGGGAGGACTGATGCTGAAGCTGAAACTTCAATACTTTGGCCACCTGATGTGAAGAACTGACTCATTTGAAAAGACCCTGATGTTGGGAAAGAATGAAGGCAGGAGGAGAAGGGGACAAGAGAGGATGAGATGGTTGGATGGCATCACCGACTCAATGGATATGCGTTTGAACAAGCTTCGGCAGTTAGTGAAGGACAGGGAAGCCTGGCATGCTGCAGTCCATGGGGTCACAAAGAGTTGGACACAACTGAGCAACTGAACTGACTAAACAAAGTTATAAAGGCTAATTACAAAATAGGACTCATGGTATAATTCCAATTTTGAAGGAAACAGAAGGATATATCCATGGAAAAATATCTGGGAGGATTTACACTTAAATGTTTTAACCCTTTATTTGGGTGGTGGGATTCCAGGGCATTTTAACTTTCTTTTTATTTCTCTGAATTTTCTCAATTTTCTACCATGAATTTATATTATGTTTAGAACATGGAAAAATACCTTACATTGTTTTGAGTGGATTCTCTGAGTAAACTCCTTGGTCCTCAAATTCTACATATAATGACAGTTTTTACCTCTTCCCTACCATTTTGGTATCTTTTACTTCTTTTTCTTGTCTGATTGCTGTGGCTAGAACTTCCAATACTATGTTGAACAGAAGCAATGAAAGTGGGCATCTTTGTCTGATTCCAGATTTTAAGGGAAAGGCTTTCAGCTTTTCACCATTGAGTATTACATTGGGTGTGGGTTTGTTATTATGTTGAGATACAGTCCCTCTATACCCACTTAACTTGTTTTTAAATAATTTTATTTATTTACTTATTCTTTCTACTTCTTTCCCTTCCCCTCCCACCCCTCTTTTTCCCTCTCCTCTCAAGGGGTTATTGCATGGCTTTTCATCAAGTATTGCTGCTATTCGTGGCGATGTTTTTAAAAACTCTAGCAGGCTGTGCTGGGTCTTCATTGCCATGCGGGCTTTTCTCCAGTTGCAGCAAGTGGGGGCTTCTATCTAGCTGTAGTGCTCACGTTTCTCATTGCAGTGGCTTCTCTCTAGAGTGCATGGGCTTCAGTAGCTGCAGCTTGCAGACTCTAGAGTTCAGGCTTAATAGCTGTGACACATGGATTTAATTGCTGTGCAGCAGTTGGGATCTTCCCAGACCAGAGATCAAACTCATGTCTTCCACACTGGCAGGTGAATTCTTTCCCACTGAACCACCAGGAAAGCCCTAATTTTTTAAATTAATTAATTAATTAATTTTTAAGTCTTTATTGAATTTGTTACAATATTGCCTGTGTTTCATGTTTTAATTTTTTGGCCCCGAGGCACATGGGATCTTCCTGACCAGGGATTGAACCTTCATCCCTTGCATTGGAAGGTGAAGTTTTAATCATTGGACCATCAGGGAGGTCCCCTCCATGCCCACTTTTATAAGCATTTTTTTATCATGAATGGATGTTGAGTTTCACCAAATGCTTTTTCTTCCATCTATTGAGATGATTACATGGTTTTGTCTTTTCTTTCATTGATGTGGTGTATCACATTGATTTGTGGTCCTCAAATTCTGAAAACACCAGTAATCACATCAAAATGTAGAAATTGGGGTTAGAAGAGCTGTTGGGAGTTTTCTGGGCCAGAGGCTCTCAAACTTGGCTGGACACTGGAGTCACCCATTAAGCTTCCCAAACTCTGCAGCTCAGTCCGTGCCCCGTGTGGGTAAATCTGAATCACTGGGGTGTATGCGGGCATCCGAGGGTTATGTCTCCCCAGGTGATTCTGCTGTGCAGCCAGCTGTCAGAACCACTGGTGATGAGCTGCTCTCACACAGTAGTCACTAGCCACGTGTAGATATTTAAATTTCATTGAAATACAGTAAAATTTAAAATTGAGTTCCTTAGTCACACTAGCCATATTTTAAGCACTCACTAGCCACATATGATGAATGGCTACCATCTCAATGCTGTTCTAGATCTACTCAAATTTCAGCAGAAGAGACTGTGGAGGTTCCTGGCTGGGCTGTGTGTATGCATGCTCAGTCACTCAATCATGTCCGACTCTTTGAGACTCCATGGACTCTAGACCCCCAGGCTCTACTGTCCATGGGATTTTTCAGGCAAAAATACTGGAGTGGGTTGCCATTTCCTCCCCCAGGGGATCTTCCCGACCCAGGGACCGAATCTGAGTCTCTTGCATCTCCTGCATAGGCAGGCGGATTCTTTATTACTGAGCTGCCAGGGAAGCCTCTCCTGGCAGGTGGGCACCCTTCTTATAGCAACCCTGATATTTGTGAAAGAAGAGGTCCCTAACCCTGCTTTCTCCAGATCTGCCTAGGCTGTAGGTAATGGTGTGCCTAGAAAGTTCTTTCTGCTTTCTCAGGTCTCCTCCATCCTCTTCCTTGAGCACAGGGAGGTTTTCTGCTCCATGATTGTTCTCAAGGACTCCACAGGCCCAGGTCCTCCCGACCAGGCCAGCAGGCAAGCAGTTTACATGGAATCCAAGCGCTCAGTGGGGAGCAGAGCGAGGTAGGTCGAGTGTTTTCCGCAGCTGCTGAGGAAGGTGAGTGAGCCGAGGCAGAATAACAAAAAGCCACTTCAAAAACAGACCAGAAAAGTCAGAGAGCAGAGACAATCAGAGGTTTGAGACACACACACCTCCCTCAAAACCCTGGCAAGAGAGCAAAAACAAGTCAAGGGGGAGCCTCTAGACCTTCTAGTTTCGACACCGTCGCGGTTGCTGACTTTGAGAATGGGGCCTGTCCCAGCCAGTTCTGAGAGGAGCCAGGACCTGAGGCTGTGGGGGCTCAGAAACCTCACCTGAGTTCTGAGAACTGTATGGCCTGGTGGTGGGACAGTCCCTGAGTGTTCTGTGTCTCTGGGAAGACTGGGTGTGTGGGAATGGCAGACTCAGGCTGGCTGGGTGAGAGTTTGGGGGCTGTTTTAACCTAGAGACTAGCTGCCATTTAGAAGCAGAGCACCTCCTGGCCTGGGCTCTGGGACCTATCCCCGGGAGATGGGTGGGGGGAGATGGACACAGTCCATCAGGGAATTCCCATGCACAGGCCACCCTTGTCTAGGAAATTCCTCTTTCAAAACTCAACCCTGAAGACGCCAAGCCAGAAAGGGAAGCCTGGTGCTCCCTTCCCATCCCCAATTCTGCAGGGCAGTAAAGTACAGCACAGAGAGCCCTGGGAATGGAGGACTTGGCTCAATCCCCAAGCACTGTCACTCACTCGCTATGAGATTTTGGGCAGGTCAGTTTACCTCTGGACTGTAGTTTCTTGACCAGTAAATTGTAGGGTTGGTTTAGACCAATGGTTCTCAAGCTGGGCTACTTGGTGGTATAATCTGGTGAGCTACAAAAATAAACGAGATTCTGCTTGTTCTGGGAGACAGCCTAGACATCAGGATTTTTTAAAAAATCCTTCAATGATTCTGCTGTGTAGGCAAGATTGATAACCACTGGTCTATCCAGATTCACAAGTGCATCATGCTTGGGAGTCAAAATTGAGATTCAAATTCCGTATGACTGGCATAGAGCCTGAAAAACTGCCTTTCTCCCAAGCTCCCAGGTGATCCTCATGGATCACATCTTAAGTCATAGCAAGTCTATCTTTAACATCCAGGAAACTGAATTTCAGGCTCCAGCAACTGAGTCTGTTTTTGTTTGTTGTGTTGGTAGCTGACAGGAGTTGCAGATTTCTACCCATAGACATCATTGTTCTACATTCTTTCTTTTTCCTCCCTCTCACATAAGAATCATTTATGACTCAAATCTCACCATTTGAATTCTGACTATTCTCTCTGGATATGAATCAAACAGGGATCGTCTCTTCGAGGGCAGAAAATGAAAGGTAAAGCCAGACTGTGGTGTGAGTTCAGGGTGGACCATTTTTATTGGAAGAATGGGGAAAGACTCTGTGTAAGCAGATAATAACAGTTAACAAGTGTTCAGCCTCCACCTCCACTGGGCACTCTTCAAGCTTTACACAGTTGTCTCATTTAATCCTCACACCAGCAACATGGTAAGTACTGATCAGGTCCCCCGGTTTACACATGAGGAAGCTGAAGCTTAAAGAGAATCAGAGACTTTTCCAAACAAGGAGCAGATGTGGGACTTGGACTCATCTCTCTGTGTTGACTGCTAGTCCACAAGGTCATGGGCAGTATTTAAGTGCATCACCGACCAGACCGAACTCAATCTAAGCAGATGCAACCAGACTCAACCAGGTTCAATCAGACCCAATCAGACTCAACCAGACCCAGGTTCTTGGCACCAATTAGTTGTTGGTGAGGAGATGGGTGGGTTGGGGTTTACATGAGTTTAGTCTACTTAAGCAACCCCTATACTCACCTTCCCCAAACACCACCGCTCTCCCATCAGAAAAGGTAGTAGTTTTCCACCCTGGGCCCAGGCTTCAAGGCCTTTATCTGGCACCTGGGTTCATAGTAATACTTTTTCCTACTTGATTGCCTGTCTCAATATAAATCTCTGCCATGTGCATCTTTTTCTACTTATATCATTTTCTTTTCTCCATGGGAGCAGGCAGTATGTCCAGCTCTGTGACTGTTTTATCTTTTTTCTTTTTTGTAGGCTTGTCCCTCATGAGGACCCTAGAGTATTACCCCTCTCCCCCAAAGGATGCTGCATAGAAGACCATCTGAAGCTACCACGATTGCTGCCAATTCTCATCATCTCAGGTTCCACTGGGTTCTCCGCCAAAATGGTAGTCACCAGCCCAACCCAACAGTTTTTCCAACTTGACTCAAACCTTCTTTTCTCATTTCCTGACATCGGGGTTGGGCTGGAGTGGGGGTAGGGAGTGAGAAGGCAAGCATGGAAGCTTCCTTGTGCCTCCACTAAGTCTTGAGTTCCTGAAGACAGGGGCCTTGTCTTCTCCTTTTTATATCCCCAGAAGAGAATATGGTGCGGGGGAGACAGATGCACACTGATGTCTATCAGATGAGCGAATGAAGGTGACGCAGGGGCATTTCCTGACGCACTGAACAAATGGTTACACCGATAGTTTGTCCTGCTTGGCCCTCAGGCAGGAGTCACTTGGCACAGGTTTCAGCTTGTGAAGTCCCTGGAACCCTGTGGGCACAGTTACTGGGAAATCTTTCATTTCACCACATCTTCTAAGCTTCTACAGCAGCTCAGGAAGGGGGAGGTTTTCTTAGAGAGCCCAACCCCTTGATATGCTGGGTGGGTTGTTGAAAATTGACCTGGAGAGCAATCAGAAGAGACCCACTACTCTTAAGGGGGCCCTGGCATTGTAGAATGATGGGGACCCCTCTTTTTTATCTTCCAAAGAAGGGTTCATCTTACTGCAGTGGATATTTCTTAAAATGGGGATGAAAAAGATGAAGGGTTCAGTTCACACAGAAGAATTTTCCTCTGCAGATAGTTTTTCTCCTGTCATTAAAAAACAGAAAAGGAAGAAAATACAAAGGAAAGAAATCGTATATGTACCAAGATGCTAAGTGTGCTCAAGAATCTAAAGAAACTTAGAGAAAGACAAATATCATATGATACCACTCATACATGGTTATCAAATGTGGGTACTCGTATGTGGCTATCACTCATGTGTGACATCACTTGTAACTGGAATCTAAAAAAAGCGATGTAAACTAATTTACAAAACAGAAACAGACTCACAGATTTTGAAAACAAACTTATGTGGGGGAGGGGAAGGATAAATTCAGAGCTTGGAATTAACATACTACTAGATATAAAATAGCTTACCAACAAGGACCTGCTGTGTAGTACAGAGAACTCCACTCAATATTCTGTCTGAAAAAGAGTCTGAAAAAGAATGAATATACACATACACATAACTGAATTACTTTTCTGTACACCTGAAACTAACACAATATTGTAAATCAACTATACTCCAATAAAATTTACAAAAGGAATCTAAACAGACCGTGTTGGTCAACTGGTTCCAGGGGATTGTTTCTATTTATTCAACTTCTGTTCTTAAGTAAGAAAATACTGCCCATCCAATTCCTTAGGAATTCCTCTTATCTTTTGAATCTAACAAGAAATAAGCCAAGAGAAACCTATCCCCACTGCTACAGTGTCTGTTCCAGTGGGATAAGGTCCGGCACTAGGGGCAGAAAGAATTTAGGAGAGGCCCCCATGAGTTCTGGTGCTGGAGACAGGTGGGCGCTGCTCTAGGTATCACGTACTGTTGTCGACTCAAACTTCTTCGTCTGGCTTCCCTAGGAAATGGTTAATCCATTTACACTGTCTCTTCTGAAAGCATCTTTCATCCCAGCAGGATGTAAATGGCAATTGGTGCTATTTATATCTCCATCTTCAAGAAATAGCTGCCTTGCTTACATTTTATTGCCCAAGTTAGTGGTTTTGATTGTGTGGAACCATGAGGTGGGCCTAGCAGAATGGATTAATCAATCTTGTGTTTAACAAGCATCTTTCTTGAGTGTCTATTGGCTCCTGTGACTTTTATCTGTATGTTGTTGACTTTTAAACTTTTTTTTTTGTTTTGCTTTGACCTCTATCTTTAACATTAAATTCCTATTTTTAACAAAAAAGGAGAGGAAGAGAGAGAGAGAGAGGGAGAAGAAATAGGATGTAAATGATAGAGGGTAGCCTATAGAAATCATTCTCTAATATGTATTCAGTGATTCTGTTTCCAGGTGCAGAAGTTGAGGCCATGAGACGGGTTGCGATTTGCCTAAAGTCTCATAGAAAATCAGTGGCAGAATTCAGACCAGGGCTTTCCCCAAAGGTCCTGGATAGACCCTTGAAGTCACGGCATCATAACTGATTCACATCTTCTTGGGCCCTATTGTTCTACGCAGGAGACTGGTCTTCTCATGGGCAGGGATCTTCCACTTCATCCTCTGTGCGTCCCTGCACCTAGCAGCCTGGTGCTGGTAGGGCCTGGTGGTTCCAGAGGGATATGAGGAGTTAAACTGGGTGGTTAAATTTGACTTTTGAGACTCAGTGGTAAACAGCATGAAGCGAGGCAGGCGGGCCCCACCCCATCCTCTCCACTCAGCTATGTCTGCAAAGACTTGGCTCGAACCTCGCCTTATTTAAGAAGACTGTCTAGACCAACTCCGTCTCTGAATTTTGGAGCAATTCCTGTCTGCGCCTCTCATTTAGGACCCTCTTTATCTGGTGGCTTTCACTGGTGAAGAATCTGCCTGCAACGCAGGAGATGAGGGCAGGAGATAAGGATTGGATCCCTGAGTCGGGAAGATCCCTTGGAGAAAGGAAATGGCAACTCACCCCAGTATTCTTGCCTGGAAAATTCCAACCCATGGTGTCTCAAAAGAGTCGGACACCACTGGACGACTGAACAATAACAAAATATAAGGATTTATGTGAGGAGGAGGCGGCATTGGTTTTAAGTGTGGGTTATGGTTCTCAAGCCTGTGTTTAAGCTCTGCTCCATCATTTTTAGCCCTGTTATCTCAGGTGACTCCTCTGAGCCTCCATTTACCTGTAAGATGGCTCTAGTAACAATTCCTTCCTCTCAGACTCCTTGTAAGGATTAACTGGGACAAGGCACGAAAAGCATTCAGTGCCGCACCAGGCACTCAGCACATTTTAGCTATTATTGTAAACGTTCACAATGAAATGTTTTGTTTCTCTGCCTTCGTTGAGCATGGTTACCTTACCTGTGACCTGGAGGAAACAATGGGCGCTCGTGGTGGATTGTTATGACAACCAAACGAGAGGCTACATATGAAAATGCTTTGTTAACTCTTCAGGTTTGGGTGTGAAGTGTGACCGCCCCCAAGATCACACAGCTGGTAAGATGTAGCACCCTCCTGGAAAAACCACACCCACCCCCAACACACACACACACACACACACACACAACACCATCGCCAGAAAACATCTAGGTGGTCTGACCCCCCAATGCCATTCCTGTTCCTTGGTTATTTCAATGGCCATTCATTGAGAACTCCCAGGCCTTCTGAACCAGCAGCGGTGGGATAGAAAAAGGTGATTAACATGTGGACTTCACCCTCAGGAAGCTTACAGTGCAGCAGGGGGGTGTGTGAGCAAATGTATTCTAAACAAGGCCAGGTGACACAGAAATAGTAGCAACAGAAAGACAGAGGGAGGGGAAGTTTGGGGGTGAGAGGTGGTTTCATGGCAGGCTTGGCCTTGGGGCCAGTCTTTGGTGGATGAGGGGTGTATCGTTTGCTCTGGTTGCCAAAACAAACTGGGTCGCATACACAATGGATATTTATTTTCTCACAGTTCTAAAAGCTAGAAGTCCTAGATCAAGGATTTGGCAGGACTGGTTTCTTCTGAGACCTCCCTCCTTGGCTTGCAGATGGATGCCTTCTCACTGTGTATTCACATGCTCATTCCACGGTCTATATCCTAACACCATCTCCTTATAAAGATACTAGTCATATTGGATTAGAGCCTACCTAAATGACCTAACTTGACTTTAATTATCTTTTAAAGGCCCTAACTCCAAATACATTCTGAGGTATTGGAGGTTAGGACTTAACCACATTAACTGGGGTGGCAGGGGGCACACAGCTTATAACAAGTAGGATGTTTTCTATTTGCGTGCATCCATGCTAAGTTGCTTCAGTTGTGTCCGACTCTTTGCTTATGGGCTGTAGCCCTCCAGGCTCCTCTCTCCCTGGGGTTCTCCAGGCAAGAGTGCTGGAGTGGGTTGACACACCCTCCTCTATTTTCTATTTACATTTTTCCAATGATAAAAATATTCATAAAACGTAAACTGCTGAAAAGCCCAAGAAGGAAAATAAAACCACTAAGAGATGACCATATCTGTGCTATATATATATATTATATGCAATATATATTTAAAACCTTCTAAAGTGGGCTTATACCTTACGGCACCTGTTGTTTTCAAACCTACAATTTTCACTTGACAAGTATCTGATGAACTTTCCTCCTCATCATTAAATATTCTTCCACAACATCACTTCTAATGGTTGCGTGGTGGTCTATCAGAGTCAGCCAATGGATAGTGACATTTTGATTGACCAAGTTTGGGACAGAGATGTAGCCTTATGGGAGGAAATGGTATGAGATTCAAGGGCATAGTAATTGGTTACATACACTTGAGCAAACAGAGCCCAAAGAATTCTCAGAATCAGGTAGATTATACTTGTAAGAATGTATCTTTTTTTTTTTTTTGGTAGGGATACACTGTGGGTGAGAGGGCACTACTGCTTCTGAGAAGCCCCAAAGGGTCCTAAGAATGAGCCAGCTGTACAGTTTATGTCTGACTCATTAGAATCTCAGTTAGGCCTTACAGGGCAACTGAAATCCAATATTTGACTTTACACCACGAGACTGAGCTTGATGAGCACTTAATTGTTTTAATTGAGATGCTGCTTTTTTGGTGAGTGATTCTTAGTGATTGGTGATTACTTTCCCTATCCCTCACTCCCCTCTTTTTCTGCCTCACTGTCTGTTCCTGATGAGAAGTCTTTGGTAAAACAAAGCCAAGAGTCAGGGACTTAGTGATAGAGAGGTACTTTTCTTGTTTCATACTGAAGACTCTGAAGGATCTAGAAGGGAAGTTCAAGTTGGACCAGGAGGGCTTCTAGGGAGAGAGGAGGTGGGGAGACGATGCCATCCTTGTGGGTTTTAAATGATCCAAACGGTGCTTCAGTAGGGGAAACACATTTAGGTTTCATTTGCTCTTTCGTGCAGGTGGGAGAAGGGGAAAATTGAACGATCTTCTTGTGATTTGATAGAGAAAGCCCATAGGACAGTTGAGGGATGCAGAGATGTCAGCTCCAATGCGATGTCTAAGACAACTCATCCTCAGGTGAGGAAACCAGTCAGACTCGCAGATGTCTTTCAGGGCTAAATTTAGGGTTGTCTTTCAGGCAACCATTTCTAAAGCTTTAGGGATCTCACCAGACCCTTTTGTTGACCGAATGTGTCCAGGGACAGATTTATTCAAATCGAGTCCAGCCTGAAAGAGTAATGAAAAATCATGTGAGTCCACACATCACCCCGGAGAACAAGATTTATATTCTTGTGAAAATATTCAACCTGACACCTTATTAAATCTGATTCTTTGAAGTATTTTTTGGATATAGAGTGGCACCTCTCCCTCCCCAGCTTCGAGGCAGAAAAGCTATCGTCTGCAGTTCCTTCCTAGATACTGGTATTTTTGATGCTGCTGCACTGGGGAGGGGGGTGCGGGTAGGTTGGTGACTTTATCAGTTGGCATCACAAAGAAGAAAGCAGATCCGCTGAGCTCAGTTTTACTGGCAGAAATGGGAAAAGGATCAGGAGAATAGTACTTATTAATTGTGCCATGCTGAGTGTATATTGCTTTTTATTTGCCATCCTCTGAATTCCCTGTGATTGCAGAAATTGTAAGGCTTTCTTCTGGTGACGGATTGTATTGACACCCCTCCCTCGTGCCGTGGGCGTGAAAAGGGTTATGTAAATGATTGCTACTTTTAGGAGCGAGCAACCCTTCCACTTTAGCGAGGACACAGGAAAAGTGAATCTGGGAAGGATGTAATTCACGTCAAACATTTTTCAAATCCACATCATGCCAACCCAGTTAAGATAATCTGCTGTAAAAAAGGATTGATCAGTTTGCAACAATTCACCGCGTGATGACTTGAAACAGACAGTTCTTGCGCATTTTATGGTTTTTTTTTTCTTTTAACGTGAGTCTTTGTTGAGATGGTACTGCACACCTAGCTCTGTAAGAAAACCACATAGGACTGGTCTCAAAGGCGGACGCACGCCCCCTCATTTGGTGCAAGTGAGTTTTGGGTGTCTTTCAGCAACCATCTCCAGTGCCTAGCGAGAGAGTCGTGCCACCCAGGAAAGTAGGAAATGCTGCTGAGGAACAACACCCACATTCCAGCAGACACTAATCCTGGAGGCTGGCAACCCTTCTCCAAATGCCTGTAAAACAGCACTCTCTGCTAGGAACCAGGTAGCCAGGGAGGCAAGTCATGCACCCGAGGAGGAAGCCTAGGTCAGTGAAGCACCTAAGGCCTGATGCCAAGGTGCCCAGGGCAAACGTGGTCCTCAGGTCATTTCTGCATCATTCAATTATGAAAAGCTGACTCTATTTAATTCATTTTAATGAAGAGGGCTGGTTCCCGGCCTTGGCAGAAGACAGTCAGTGGATGCAGAGTGAGCTGGGGACCAGGAAGCAAAAGTGCCACCTCCCCTGCATCTGTCGCTGCAGACTGAAATGGCACCATGTCACTCCTCTCGTTACGCTTCATGAGTTGCAGTCTGAAGCACGACAGAGGCAGGGCATTACTGGCGCCTTCAAATGCTAAAGTCGAGGGGCCTGGGTGCGCAAGGAGGAGGTGTGAGGGGAACGGATGTGTTTACATGACACAAAGGACAGTTGGTCTCATTCCCTGTTGAATGTACATTTCTTGAGGGCGAAGGGTTTTGTGTCTTGTTCACCCAGAACCCAGCCTGGTACATCGTTGGAGCTCAGTGAATATTTGCCAAATGAGTGATTCTCAAATGTTGAGCTGAGCTAGTCCTTCCAATGAAGTGGTCGCTTCACTGTGAAACCCTGTGGAGAACAAAAGTGGTGTAAGGTTGGGTGCCTGTCCCAAGGTCATATGCTGCCCTATAACCCCTTGGTATTCATTCATTCACTTATTCATTCATTCATGGAACATCTATCTCTTCTGTAATATACTGTCTAATAGTCACTGGGGTACAAAGATGAATGTCAATCAGTATTGTTTAATACCCTCCCTGAGTGGGGCTCCAGGGATACCATGGTGACTCAGATTGGGACCACACCCTTGGGAGGAGACACCGACTGTGCAAACCAGAGATGGTAAGCATCTCACACCACCTGGAAATAGAGGTGCTGGGGAAAGCTTCTCAGAGGTGGGCACACGTGGGCTGCATCTTGATGGAAGGGTAGGCATTTGTGAGGCTGGGGCGAGACCAGGGGGAGTACTCAAGGTGTGAAGGTCTGGCATCTCCCAAAGGCAGGCTGAGGCTACCCTCCAGCCATACTTCCTCACTCCCAGCTTCCTCACCACCCAAACCCACTGACAGTATCTTTTCTTCTTACTAACTCCTTCATCATTCACTCCCAGCCAGGCTCACCCTAGAGCCTGACTCCATAGTAAATGTACAGCACAGATGCAGTTATTATTAGTAGTAACACAGTAATCCAAGTCTATGCCCCAACCAGTAACGCTGAAGAAGCTGAAGTTGAACGGTTCTATGAAGACCGACAAGACCTTTTAGAACTAACACCCCAAAAAAATGTCCTTTTCATTATACGGGACTGGAATGCAAAAGTAGGAAGTCAAGAAACACCTGGAGTAACAGGCAAATTTGGCCTTGGAATACGGAATGAAGCAGGGCAAAGACTAATAGAGTTTTGCCAAGAAAATGCACTGGTCATAACAAACACCCTCTTCCAACAACACTAGAGAAGACTCTATACATGGACATCACCAGATGGTCAACACCAAAATCAGATTGATTATATTCTTTGCAGCCAAAGATGGAGAAGCTCTATACAGTCAGCAAAAACAAGACCAGGAGCTGACTGTGGCTCAGACCATGAACTCCTTATTGCCAAATTGAGACTGAAATTGAAGAAAGTAGGGAAAACCACTAGACCTGTCAGGTATGACCTAAATCAAATCCCTTATGATTATACAGTGGAAGTGAGAAATAGATTTAAGGGCCTAGATCTGATAGATAGAGTGCCTGATGAACTATGGAATGAGGTTCGTGACATTGTACAGGAGACAGGGAGCAAGACCATTCCCATAGAAAAGAAATGCAAAAAAGCAAAATGGCTGTCTGGGGAGGCCTTACAAATAGCTGTGAAAAGAAGAGAAGCGAAAAGCAAAGGAGAAAAGGAAAGATATAAACATCTGAATGCAGAGTTCCAAAGAATAGCAAGAAGAGATAAGAAAGCCTTCTTCAGCGATCAATGCAAAGAAATAGAGGAAAACAACAGAATGGGAAAGACTAGGGATCTCTTCAAGAAAATCAGAGATACCATAGGGACATTTCATGCAAAGATGAGCTCGATAAAGGACAGAAATGGTATGGACCTAACAGAAGCAGAAGATATTAAGAAGAGATGGCAAGAATACACAGAAGAACTGTACAAAAAAGATCTTCACGACCCAGATAATCACGATGGTGTGATCACTGACCTAGAGCCAGACATCTTGGAATGTGAAGTCAAGTGGGCCTTAGAAAGCATCCCTATGAACAAAGCTAGTGGAGGTGATGGAATTCCAGTTGAGCTATTCCAAATCCTGAAAGATGATGCTGTGGAAGTGCTGCACTCAATATGCCAGCACATTTGGAAAACTCAGCAGTGGCCACAGGACTGGAAAAGGTCAGTTTTCATTCCAATCCCAAAGAATGCTCAAACTACCACACAATTGCACTCATCTCACACACTAGTAAAGTAATGCTCAAAATTGTCCAAGCCAGGCTTCAGTAATATGTGAACTGTGAACTTCCTGATGTTCAAGCTGGTTTTAGAAAAGGCAGAGGAACCAGAGATCAAATTGCCAACATCTGCTGGATCATGGAAAAAGCAAGAGAGTTCCAGAAAAGCATCTCTTTCTGCTTTATTGACTATGCCAAAGCCTTTGACTGTGTGGATCACAATAAACTGTGGAAAATTCTGAAAGAGATGGGAATACCAGAACACCTGATCTGCCTCTTGAGAAATTTGTATGCAGGTCAGGAAGCAACAGTTAGAACTGGACATGGAACAACAGACTGGTTCCAAATAGGAAAAGGAGTATGTCAAGGCTGTATATTGTCACCCTGTTTATTTAACTTATATGCAGAGTACATCATGAGAAATGCTGGACTGGAAGAAACACAAGCTGGAATCAAGATTGCCGGGAGAAATCTCAATAACCTCAGATATGCAGATGACACCACCCTTATGGCAGAAAGTGAAGAGGAACTCAAAAGCCTCTTGATGAAAGTGAAAGTGGAGAGTGAAAAAGTTGGCTTAAAGCTCAACATTCAGAAAATGAAGATCATGGCATCTGGTCCTATCACTTCATGGCAAATAGATGGGGAAACAGTGGAAACAGTGTCAGACTTTATTTTTCTGGGTTCCAAAATCACTGCAGATGGTGACTGCAGCCATGAAATTAAAAGACGCTTACTCCTTGGAAGGAAAGTTATGACCAACCTAGATAGCATGTTCAAAAGCAGAGACATTACTTTGCCAACAAAGGTTCGTCTAGTCGAGGCTATGGTTTTTCCTGTGGTCATGTATGGATGTGAGAGTTGGACTGCAAAGAAGGCTGAGCACCGAAGAATTGATGCTTTTGAAGTGTGGTGTTGGAGAAGACTCTTGAGAGTCCCTTGGACTGCAAGGAGATCCAACCAGTCCATTCTGAAGGAGATCAGCCCTGGGATTTCTTTGGAAGGAATGATGCTAAAGCTGAAACTCCAGTACTTTGGCCACCTGATGCGAAGAGTTGACTCATTGGAAAAGACTCTGATGCTGGGAGGGATTGGGGGCAGGAGGAGAAGGGGATGACAGAGGATGAGATGGCTGGATGGCATCACTGACTCGATGGACATGAGTCTGAGTGAACTCCGGGAGTTGGTGATGGACAGGGAGGCTTGGCGTGCTGCGATTCATGGGGTCCCAAAGAGTCGGACACGACTGAGTGACTGATCTGATCTGATCTGATTTAAAATTTTCCTTTATATTAGAGTTGATTGACAATGGTGTGCTAGTTTCAGATGTACAGTAAAGTGATTCAGTTATACATATACCTATATCTATTCTTTTTCAGATTCTTTCCCATATAGGTTATGATATGTGTTATTATTAACCCTAGTAAATGTAGGAACTGTCCCCAGATCTTGGTGACATTATTGGTGCTGGCATGGCTTGGGGACAGCAACTCCCATTGAGCTGTCCTTGGTTGGTCTGGCTTACTTGGGGACTTGTGTAAGGGAGAAAAGGCTGGCAGGGTTAGGGCATTCTTGGGCTCTCTGTACCCATGACTTCCCACCAGACTCCACCCAGGACCAGTGGATGGTGAGCCTGTCCACATTGTCTAGCATAATGCAGAGCTAATGTCAGTGGGGCTGCCTGGATACACTGACAACATCCACTCTTCATTTGGAGGCGTCCAAACTCAGGCTGGGGACCCTCTGAAAGAGCAGTAGAGTGGTACATTGGACCTACGGGCCCTTCCACCCCCACAGTTTATTCTGATCTAGCAAATCTTCAGGTCTTGAGTCTGAAACGTCAGAACCCAGTCACGTGGCTGTGACCAGAAGATGCTCTTAAAATGCCACTTGAAGAACGTTGTTTGGGTACTTTTACACATCAGCTGTTAATCTGTACAGGATTTTCCCCTTCCCAGGGTAAAGTGAAAGAAGAGGAAGTGAAAACAGGAGGGGGAGAATTTAGTACAGCATCTCTCGCCTTACAGACAACAACCGAAAACCCCCTAGGCGTTGAACAGAGTCTTGTACTTTCTATAGCTCACCTGCATCCATGGATTGCCTCATTTGGTTCTCAGAGCTCCCCCAGGTGGGAGGCAGCATTCTGAGCCACCTGATTTCACTCTCATTTGCAGAGAGTAGGTGCTCCTTAGGCAAGAGGCAGGGGCTGGGGACTGGCTATCCTGGTAGTAGTTCTTCAGAGCCATTCTAGAGAGATGCTTTGGGTTTCTGAGTTTCTTCAGGGAATCTGGATGAAGCTGATCTGTATCTGGTGGAGAAAGGTCTCTGTGACTAGGGATCTGAGCCAACAGTCCTTTGGCCAGAGCTCTTCAGCCAAACGGGACAGAAGCATTGGTCTTCCTAGTGCTGAGTCACCACCATCTGCTGACCTTTGCAGCCACGGGACTCTCCTGGGTGCTGGGGATTCCCTACCTCAAAGCCCAGGGCCTCTAAGAAATTTTGATTGCATTATCTCCTACTGAGAAAGGGGTGGTCTTACCAGAGTCCAGTAGGCATGTTTTAACCTGTCTCGTTGCTTTAATAGTCTCCCATAACAACTCATTCCTATACCTCCCAGCCAGGAGGACCAAGTGGAGGCTGAGATTCAGCCTGGGTTTGGAATCAGAACCCTCCAAAGAGTATCCCCCCTCCACTTAAACAACTGGCTTATTGTGTGATCAAACCCAACTTGAATCTGAAGCCAATCTACTGACCCCAGGTTGTGGTGAAGGAAAGTGCATCGTTTATTGCAGGGCACCAAGCAAGGAGTACAGGTGGCTAATGTGCAAAAACCCCAAACTCCACGATGGCTTTCAAGGAAAGATTTTTAAAGACAGGGTGAGGGAGAGGTTGCATGGTACATGATCAACTTGTGGGCATTCTTCTGATTGGTTGGTGGTGAGGTAATCAGGGATTAACATCATCAACCTTCTGGTTCCAACTAGTCTGGGGTTACGTGCTTGTGGTCAGCATGTAGTTAACATCTTCCATCTGGTGGGGGTTTCAGTTATCTGTGAAATAGCTCAAGGACATGGCTCAGAACATGATCTATAGCCCTTGAGGAGGGACTAAAGGTCCTTGACTTTGTTTAATTGCTAAGCTACTGTTATTTTGTCTTACTTGACTGTTTTCCTTGATTTTTGCATTTTCTCACTTCTCTAATTAAATTTGTTATCTGGGAAGGTCTAGGAGGCTGAAGTTTTTCGATAACTGAGAGGCAGGTAGAGGACATGTTGTGGGGGCGTGGTCTTCCCAGGAAGGCCCCACTGGGTCCTGCTTGGTTATAATCCCCCCCCCTTTTTTTTGATACTCCTCAATCTGGAAGGGTATGGCACCCCACTCCAGTACTCCTGCCTGGAAAATCCCATGAGCGGAGGAGCCTGGTAGGCTGCAGTCCATGGGGTCGCTAAGAGTCGGACACGACTGAGCGACTTCACTTTCACTTTTCACTTTCATGCATTGGAGAAGGAAATGGCAATCCACTCCAGTGTTTTTGCCTGGAGAATCCCAGGGATGGGGGAGCCTGGTGGGCTGCCTTCTCTGGGGTCTCACAGAGTCGGACACGACTGAAGCGACTTAGCAGCAACAGGTGTAGGACAAGAAAGGGAGTGAAGTTTTGTATAAAGAGGTTAACCATAAGCTTGGCAGAAGAATTCAGTCTTAGGGAAAGTCAGTTTTAGTTGCTGCTCCTTTCTGTCTCTGCCCCAAACTTTCCACAGGGCCTCCCTTGCCTCCCTTAGTGCCCTCTCTCCATCTCCCACTGCCCTTTCAGAACCAGCTCAGATACCACACTTCTGAAGCCTTCCCTAGTGTCTGCACACAGGAAAGTTTGTTTCCCTCCCCTGACTCATGGGACCACGCATGTGGCCTTTGGTAGAGACAGTCAGTGCCTTTCTCTCCTCTTTCTCCAAGGGCCAGGACCCCCTCATCTCTGAGTGTGCTCCATCACAGGACTCTCAAACCATCCGTAAGTGTTGAAGGAATGGGTGGAGATCTGTCACTGGCTCCTCCACCTCTGTCTACCATCTTTTCTGGAGGAAAGGCAGTTTGTTTGTGTATTTCTGAGTAAGAGGTCCAAGAGGGAGCCAGGAAGAAATGTTCAGGGCAAATCCTGCCCCTCCCCCATCCCACCCCAAGATCTAGGAGAGCTGGAATCTTATCAGGGTTAGGGTCAAGGGCACCCAGTCAGGGTGATTTGAAAATGATAGGGCGGTTCACTGATCTGGGCAGGAGGAAGGGGGCAGAAATCTTTGCCAGCAGGGTCTGGGCTCTGGAGAAATTTGCTGGCCTGGAGGCATGGGGGAGGGGAGAAGTCAGTTTCCAGATGAGGCTAGGGAGGCTCCGTCCAGGTGTATTCCAGCTTCTTCTGGCTTTCTAGGGCCAGAGATGGAGGTAAATACAAGGAGCCAAGGTGCTGGGCAACCTCCAAGGGGGCCCCCTTTGATCCCAGAACCATGTTTCCAAATGGATAAAGCTCAGGGACAGAGTCAGTCCAACCACTAGTCAAATGTCCTAGTTAATTACCTACTTCCTTCTCTTCAATCCAGGGGAAGCCTAGGGTCCTAGGGCGCTGGCTGGAGACAGTGTGGTGGGGATTCATTGGCATCCCTGGAGTCTTGAAACTGGACGAACAGGAAGCATCCTGTTTAAAATGGACTTAAACAATCTCACACCTTTTGTGAAGTACCAAGGAGGAGTGGGTGGAGCCTGTGGTATGTGGGAGGAGCTATGAGGTACTGGACCCACCTTCCCATCCCCCGAGCTGGGCCCTCACCCTGAGGACCCGTCCCTCCTTAGTCATCCGAACACCCGCCTCAGGGCTATAGCAAGTTATCACTCAGCTTAGCTCAGCCCAGCAGCTGAATCTGTCTCCATCTCTTCATTTTGATGGCAGCCTGGGATTGTTATCCTTCAAAGATCATCTCTTGGAAGGACACCAGCTCTTATTACATCTCCCAGCTTGCCTGGAGGCCAGCTCAGCTAATCCAGCATCTTCGGCCATTGGATTCGCTTCTGGCCTGGGTGTTACGACGCCACCTCTGGCACCAGTTGGGTGGGAAGACGGACAAAATAATTAAGCCCCATGAGTTGAAAGGAGAATTAATTCCCCTGTACAGGCTTTTGTTTCTTCTCTTCCTGGGTAACTTTAGATGTGTTAATCCAGGACTGTTCTTTTTTTTCTTTTGTAACAGGTTTAATTTATAGCAGCACTGTTTTTTTTTTTTTAACTGTAGTTTTTCACTAGAATGTAGTCCACGTGAACTTTATAACACTAAAGATATTTCCCTTGTTTATGGTGAAAATGACTTAACTATACAAAACCCAGTTTTGCCAAGAGGAATAAAAGATCACCCCTAATCTTACCACAAACACACTGGATCTGGTTTCTTTATTTTCCCTTCTAGTTCTTCTCTGGATGTGTATTTAATTGTACAGGAGTATGATCCCAACATACATTTACTTTTTGAAAGAAACTAGTCTGAGAGTGTTGGCTACCCAGGTGGCTCAGTGGTAAAGAACCCACCTGTCAATGCAGGAGACGTGGGTTCGATCTCTGGGTTGGGAAGGTCCCCTGGAGGAGGAAATGGCAACCCACTCCAATATTCTTGCCTGGGAAATCCCATGAACAGAGGGGCCCGGTGGGCTACAGTACATGGGGTCGCAAAAAGTCAGACACACAATTGAGTGACTGAGGCAGAGGAAGCAATCTGAGAATGTATGTATAGCCCCACCTTGTTACATATTCTTTCTTACCAGTTAACTCGGAAAATACTTTCAGTATCATAATTTACTTAGCCAATCTCCTCTGGCTAGAAATTTCCTGGGCTCTGTCAGTCCCTGGGGGTCAGGCAGAGAAGGTGGGCTAGCTTCAGAGCAGAGTTCAAAGGACTCCAGTGAGCCGTCTTATGCTCCTCTGCCCCCTGGCCCTGGGCCTGACTCCTGCCAGTCAGTTCCTGCCGTGCTCAAGTACCCACCAAAAGGAGTGCCTCACTCATTGCTCTGTAGGGAGAAGGCCTTTCCGGGGCACATTTTTGCAATGTCTTTGATTCACGCAGGTGTGCATCCGCTGGGCTCTGACCATTTGGGCAGACATCTCCTCTACCAGACAAAAGGCAAGGGGTCATGTCGTGTTGGACCTTTCTTAGTGGTGCCTAGGACTTAGCAGCGGCAGCAGGAGGGTTCTTGCAACATAATGGATTTCAGCAGCTGTTTGTCAAGTGAAGGAAAACCAAAAGAATGATTGACAGCTCATAAGGAAACATGTAAGTCTCCAGTCCCCCGTTCTTTCCCCAGCCTGGGCTGTAGAATCTGATACATGGCTCTGCTTTAGGGCTGAGAGCTTTGACTCAGGGCAAAGAGCCTCATTATTCAACAGCTTATTTCTCCTTGCTAGGTAACCTCTGTACCGCTTTCATCCCGGTCTGTTGTCCCTTCCCCATCCCGGACTTCAGCCATAAAATTATGACGACGATCATGCCCCTACAACCAGATTTAGGTCCCCATTTATTTAACGGGGTGGCCAGTGTATCTTAGCTTGCCCAGGACTTGCCCAGTTTTAGCCCTGAAATCCCTACTCAGTCCCAAGTAAAGGGGGCCGGTTTTGTCCTAGTTCCCAGCATCCAGTTCTTAACAATGTCCTGTAGAGGGGGCTGGAGGCACAGCACAGGTGTACGATGGATGGAACGTCTGTCTGCTCTCCCAGTTGGGAGGTAATATCACTAGGAAACCATCGGACAAAAGGGTTCTGCCTCCGGCCAGGGTGAGTCAGAAAACAGCCCATCCCTTCCCCTCCTGGGGGGGAGCGCCAAGTGTCAGGGAACCGACCCCTGTTGGAGAAGAGGGAGTTACGTTGTCCACTGGCAGGACACCCAGGTTGCATGGACCTAGAACACTTTCAGCCACAGCAGAACAAACCTGTCTGTCAACTTCCACCTGGTTTATAGACCTACCTTAGGAGGGCTTCCCTGGTGGCTCAGATGGTAAAGAATCTGCCTGCAATTGAGGAGACCCAGGTTCCATCCCTGGGTCAGGAAGATCCCCTGGAGGAGGGAACTGGCACCCCACTCCAGTATTCTTGCCTGGAGAATTTCATGGAGGGAGGAGCCTGGTGCGCTACTGTCCATAGGGTCACAAAGAGTCAGACACGACTGAGCGACTAACACTTTCAGTTTCACAGGAGCTTAAGTCAGAACTCATAAAATTTACCTTCAAAGTGGATGGTGACAGTAAAAAGAAAATCTTGCTACAATAATTCTAGTATCAATACAAGGGGAGGTCTTCCCTGGTGGCTCAGCGGTAAAGAATCCGCCTGCCAACAAGGGTTCAATCCCTGGTCCAGGAAGATCCCACATACCTTGGAGCAGTTGAGCCTGAGAGCCACAACTATCAAGCCTGCGTTCCGGAGCCCAGAAGCCGCAGCTACTGAAGCCCATGCATCCTGGAGCCTGTGCTCTGCAACAAGAGAACTCACTGCAATGCGAACCTGTGCATCACAGCTGGAGAGTAGCCCCTGCTCGCTGCAACCAGAGAAAACCCTCACAGCAGTGAAGACCCAGCAGGGCAAAAATAAAATAAATTATTAAAAAAAAAAAACACAAGGGGAGACCTGTTCAGATCCTTTTTGCATTAGCATGGCTGCAGCCAACTCAAAGCAGCTATTCTGATAAGCACGAGTTTCCTGGTGCCTCGTTTGCATCAGCCCCCTGCTTCCACATACAACGCCTATTGCTGATGTGTTGAGTTCAGCTGAGTCACAGAGTGTTTAGGACAGATACCATTCTGGTGGGATCTTTTACCAGTTATCTCACTTGCTCCCCGTTTGTTGTTAAGTTACGTACTTTGGACAATGATTACAGTTCATTAGGTATGCTGTGAGAACTGTTGTGTAAGGCTGAAAATGCCAACAAAATGATTTAAACACACAGAGCTGCTGTTTTGACCTGGAATGCCATATGTGTGGATGTTTCCATCTACACAAATATCTGGGAGATGACTAGATTATCAGTCTGTTTGTGCATGTGTGTGTGTGTGTGTTACTTGCTAAGTCATGTCTGACTCTTTGTGACCCCATGGACTGTAGCCCACCAGGCTCCCTCTCCATGGAATTCTCCAGGCAAGGATACTGGAGTAGGTTGCCAGTCCCTTCTCCAGGAGATCTTCCTGACCTGGAGATCGAACCCTGGTCTGCTGCTTGCAGGCAGATTCTTTACTGTCTGTGTTCTTTAAAGAGGAGTTATTTTCTTCTAATCCTTTCTCCTTAAAAAATCATTTTAAGGTTTAGGAGAAAAGCATTGGTGCTTAAAAAGAGCTGAAGAAGAGAGGAGGCCAGTTGGCAATGAGTCTGTATCTCACGGGTGGAATTTTACTCATCACCCATGGTAGTGGAGTCAGACAGATCTAGGTAGGAATCTTGTCTCCACCGTAAATTAACTGTGTGATCTTGGACAAGTTACTTAACTTCCCTGAACTTCAGAGTCTCCATCTTTAAAATAAGGATGATAAAATAGAATATCCTATAGTTAGGGAGTTTGGGATTGACATGTACAGACTGCTATATTTTAAGGGACCTGCTGCTGCTAAGTCGCTTCCGATTCTGTGCGACCCCATAGACGGCAGCCCACCAGGCTTCCCCATCCCTGGGATTCTCCAGGCAAGAACACCTACTGTATAGCAAAAAAAGAAAAAGATATCATATTATCGTCTCATAAGGCTGTGGTCAGGGATAAACGAGATGATGTGTCCAAAAGTCCTAGCTCTGAGCCTGGCATCTGGTAGGCATTCAACAGTTTGAGTGGCTCATTTTTTCTTCACTCCAAGCTGACTGTGTGGTCTGTTAACCTAGCATTGCTTCAGCTAGAATCCTATCACAGTTGATCAAGTTGTGAGTTTCTTTGGATTTAGATACACCTATCGAACAGGTTTAGATTTTTCCAAGTTTGCTCAGGTATTCTGTCTTGAATTATTACCATCATCAACACAGCAGCTTTTATTGAGTGTTTACTGCATACCAGGCATCAGGCAACATACTTGAACCCAAAACTGCGTGAAGGTCTGTGTTCTTAGCCACCCCTCCCCACTGCCTTTCAACATGGCTAATTCCATCCTTTATAGGATGGAATTTAGGAGTTTTCCTAGGTTAGATTTTCCAAGTTTTGCTTTTGGAGAGCGTATCAAACTCTAGGCTCCTGGTCGCTGGTTACAACTGGTTTTTGGATTTCTGATGACACTGGCAGTGATAAGACAAGTAATGGTTTAGCCACGTGAGGTCTACCAAGTCAAGTGGCATAAAGAGAAACATGAAAAAGTACCACGCGGTGGGGATGTCCAACTCTTGGCAGAGTTCAGTCCAACTGGACTGGGAGGGGTTTTTGACTATCCTGAGGATCTGTTTCGAGGAACAATTCTTGTCCTGATGCTGAGACAGCTGGATCTTAGGTGAGTCATTTACTTCTCTTGGGCCTCAATTTCCCCTTTTGGAAAATGAGGGGATTAAACCAAATTGCTGGTTCTCAAAACTTTGATGTGCTAGAGTCCTAGGCTCCACCCTGGTAGACTCAAATTCAGTAGGCTTGGGTGGGGCCTGGCAGCCTCCCTGGGGATAATCTAATCCCCATTAATCTGAGAAATGTCCACCTAGACTGTGACTGACAT
Source organism: Bubalus bubalis (assembly GCF_019923935.1). NCBI lineage: Eukaryota > Metazoa > Chordata > Mammalia > Artiodactyla > Bovidae > Bubalus > Bubalus bubalis. Next base: position 22,245,848 of record NC_059159.1, on the reverse strand, counting down.
TTGATTTTAAAGCTAATGTCTCAGGAAATGTGAAGTGTCTTTTGAGGAGGAGGAAGATCCATTCAAGGCACCCACACAGGAAGAGACAAGTGAAGTTCAGAGAGTCGTGTGTGTGTGTGGTTAGTTGTTGTGTCTGATTCTTTGCGATCCTTTGGACTGTAGCCCATCAGGCTCTTCTGTCCACGGGAATACTGGAGTGGGTTGCCATTTCCTTCTCCAGGGAATCTTCCTGACCCAGGGATTGAACCCTCATCTTCAGTGTTTGCAGGCTGATTCTTTACTCATTGAGCCATCAGTAACTCTGCGTAACAGACATCTGAGATTGGTGCTTGCTAAAATTCTGAGATTCAACCAAGAAGGTCTTCTAGAAGGTTCCCCAAGGCTCACAGATTGACAGGAAACCACAACAGGGGTAAAATGCAAACATAACACACCCTATCAGACTTGAGGGCAGTTCCGTATGTAGTACAATAACTCGTATCATGGAAAAGCTTATAAGTCATTTGTTTTAAATCTGTGTGTATCACTGCTATGTTAGGACCTACTGTATAGCACAGGGAACTCTGCTCAATATTCTGTAATAATCTTAAATGGGAAAAGAATTTGAAAAAGAACAGATACATGTGTATACATAACTGAATTACTTTACTATACATCTGAAACTAACACAACATTGCTAATCAACTGAACGCCAATATAAAGTAAAAATCAGAAAAAAAATGTGTGTATATGTATGTGTATTTTTTAATTTTGGGAGTATGGAGAATTCTGGAGGAAAAGGAGGTGCAGATTCAAACAAGGTTGCTTTTTATATCTACATCTCCTTTTATAAGAACACTGATCTCTGAGTAGATTCTCTTGAGTCTTTTTGATTACAAATCCACAGTGATGAAATCCCTAAGACAAATCTTCAATTTCCATAACATTTACTACATTGTGCTACAACTTGAGGCTAGGTTTTTTTTTTTTTCACAAGAAAAAATATTTGTAGGAGTTGATTGAGTCCAAGATTGTAAATATAGATTTCATTGGTAAAGTGATCAACTCTTATATTGACTTCAGGAATTAGATATAAGATTCAAAAGCATGAAAAGCACAAGGGCAATAGTAAGTGCTCAACAAATGTTGGCTTTATTATTATTCAGCATTAGGTGATCAAGGGATTGACTTTCACTAATTTGCTCTTGAGCTATAAACTGCTATTGACCCAGGGAGAGTTTCTAAGAAAACAAAGTTCTTGACATTCCAGGGATTATAAGGGAAATATAACTTCATCACTGACTCAATGGACATGAATCTGAGCAAACTTTGGGAGACAGTGAAGGACAGGGAAGCCTTGCATGCTGCAGTCCATGGGGTTGTAAAGAGTTGGACACGACCTAGGGAGTGCATGACAACAACAAAAATAACCTCCCTTTATCACACTTGAATCCAAAGAGCTTTATCCCACACTGCTATGTGGGATCCTTCAGGTGCTTTTATTTTTTTTTATTTGGCCTCTCCATGTGGAATCTTAGTTCCCTGACCAGGGATCGAATCCTCACACCCCCAAAGTGGAAGCATGGAGTCTTAACTACTGAACTGCCAGGGAAGTCCCTTTCAGGTTACTTTAGATGATGCTCTTAAATAATGTTCTTTAAAATACTTTATATTTAAGCATAAACATAATTGTGTTTATGCTTAAATAAATATGTGCTGAAATATATTTTTATGACAGGCAATGGTTTTGCATGTATGCTGATATAAAATTTTCTTGTAAAATAAATTATTCAAGTGGAATAAATAAGTTGATTCAAAGAAAGCTGTTAAGTAATCATAGTACAGGCAGTACCCGGAAATGATAAAAATTGTGGCAGTGGAATGCAAATGATCAAGTCTTGAGAAGTGTTGTGTGATGAACTGAATCTGCCTGTTCCCTGTTTTGCTACATATGAAAATATTGACCCTCATTTTATAGAGTTTGCATATGTTACACAGTTATAAAATTTTCATTCTGGACAACACTGTGAGATCATCACACAACAACCCTCCTTGCTTCAGATAGGTGGATTCTGAGGTCTAGAGATGCTGTGCCTTGATTAAGTGCAGTACACTGCAGAGGAACTGGGGTTTGATCCTGTTAGAGAAAACGTTCGTACTTTCTGGTGGTCTAGACCTCAAGAGTAGAAGAGGGATAGTCCTTTACCCCCACTTCATCAACAGAGACACTGGAAGAGAGAAATTGTGTTCTGTGGCAGGACCTCAAGGGGCATCAGTGTTGAAATATTCCAAGGTCTTTTGGTACACCTGAAACTAACATGATACTGTCAATCAACTATACTTCAATTTAAAAAAAAAAGGAAAATAAGAACAACAAAAATACATCATCCTATCAAGATGAAGATGCCCAAATGCCTAAAACAGTGTTATCATATGCATTCACTTCCTTTTTTTCTCGCTTTTCTTTTTTTGTAGATTTCTCTTCTCTTTGCTTTAGATTATTCATCGAAACCAGTGTGACTTCTCAATCACAACTGTCCACAGAAGTATTGCTAATCATTTGAGATGACTCAGGAAAAAAACAAAAAAACCCATAATCCATCTAGACTCAACTGTCTTAAGAAATCCATAGGATCATATGTCTATTCAGTTATTTAGGAAGAAAAAAAGAGAAATATTTAGAGATCTTTTATTTGGAAGAGGATTACATTTATTCTCTTTGACTCCATGGAAAGACAAGTTTTAGCTCAATGAGAGGAAATACTTTTAGTTAATTCAAGAAGTGAGTTGTCCTAAGAGAGGATGGACTCCCCTCCCTACACCCTCCCTCCCCTCCCCACTCCCCCCCCTCTGCCCCCACCACCAAGACTAGAGGTGTTCATTTTAGGTGACAATCCTAGAGGACTTGTGTAAGGGAATGGTCTTATCTAAGGGGCTGATGGGTGGGTGAGGTGGCTGACCCAAGGTCTTTGCCACTTCTGAAGGTCAAGTCTGAGGTGGCCTTCCTTGCCTTTCAAATGGCTCATATAGGGAGGTGGCCATGATCTGCAGTCACTGTCTCAGTTCTATGTAAAAAGCAATTAAATGATTTGGGAGCTTTCCCTCCCTATATGTCTTGAATACATGCAAAAAATTACATGTTTTTGTTGCTAAATGGGAAAACATGTGAACACAAGCCAGCTAATTTAACTATCTGTTATTGTGTTGTATTTTAAAAATCAGGCTGTTAAATACTTGATAGTTTAGGACTTGCATCTTAATCTGGATTTTAATAATAGGCAGTAATTTTTAGAGAAGTGTCAGCCTGGAAAGTCCAAAGTTTTATTTCACACTCAGAAAACTGCTATTAAGAGCTTATAATTTGGACTATAAAATGCAGAATTATTACGTTAGACCAGGTGAAATGGTCATCTTGTAGATTAAAAACTTAACATTGGTAATTTCATATGGTTTAACCAGTCCATCCTAAAGGAAATCAGTCCTGAATATTCATTGGAAGGACTGATGCTGAAGCTGAAACTCCAATCTTTGGCGACCTGATGTGAAGAACTGACTCATTTGAAAAGACCCTGATGCTGGGAATGACTGAAGGCAGGAGGAGAAGGGGACGACAGAGGATGAGATGGTTGATCACCAACTCAATGGACATGAGTTTGAGCAAGCTCCAGGAGTTGGTGATGGACAGGGAAGCCTGGCGTACTGCAGTCTATGGGGCTGCACAAAGTCGGACATGACTGACAGACTGAACTGAATATTAAGATGTTTATAAACAGTTTTATGATTACTAAGACCTGTATATATTTTTGACTATACTCAGAATTTCCCCTGCTGTGTTGATCAAAGAAACAACATTGTAAGCCAGATGATAATCCGGCATGATTTCTTCTAAAAAGGCTCAAGAGTTCCTTTCAGCTTGTTACACAGTGGGTTTTTTTTTTTTGTAAAGACACTGAGCCCTCTAATGTGCAAATCAGTAAGAAGGTAATTGTTCCAGCAAGTTTTGCCCAGCAATGAGAAGCAACAGGATGAAACTCCTGCCCTTGTTGAAGCCAGGCAGGGAGACTGTGTGTGGTAGTGCTTTGGGGTAGAAGGGAGTGATTGCTGAAGTGAGCATTTAACACAGTATAATCCCAGCATCATTGCCTGTTCACACGAGAAGCCACAGCTTCAATTTAATGGCAGGCAATAGGAATTTCACACTGTCAGCACCAATTGTTCAAAACCTAAACTAGTCTCTAAAAGGGAAGGATCAAAACTAAAAATTTGGAGGGATTTAAGCTCCAGTGTGCAGTGTCACTTCAGTTGTGTCCGACTCTGTGCGACCCCATAGACGGCAGCCCACCAGGCTCTGCCGTCCCTGGGATTCTCCAGGCAAGAACCAGATTCTCTTTCAAATATAGTGAATCAAGTATCTTATCTTTTCCATAGGATGTTTCTATGTTAAAACGAGCTTCCCTCCAGTTACTTTCCTGTAAGCTCTGCTTTACAGAGTATGTCATTTTCATGTACTGCAGGAGAGCTACTTAAAAGGTCATGCTTGTTGATGAATGGGGAGATATGACATTTGAAACTCCTATAAGAAAACTGGGAGACCGTTGGGGATTCCCCTCTGCCATTTGTTGTTAAAAATGAATAAAAATGTAAGCCCTCAAACTTTATGTGCATTTTAAAAATAATGGCTGTGGGACTTCCTTGGTTGTCCAGAGGCTCAATACAAGGGGCTCAGGTTTGATCCCTAGTCAGGGAACTAGATCCCACCTGCTGCAACTGAAGATCCTGCATCCTACAATTAAGAACCAGTGCAGCCAAAAAAAAAAAAAAAAAAAAAAAAAAAATCATGTCTATGTGGAGAAGGGGACTGAAAGTAGTTCAGTCTATTGTATGTTGAAAGAGGCTCCGAGTTTCGGTGACATGCCCAATGCCTACTGGGAATGGAAGACAAGGACCTTGCCCATATGCCACCTTCTTAAATAAACTAGGAAAACAACTCAAACATCAGTGTTTTCTGCATGATCACTCTGACAGGAAGGAATTTTAATTTGATTTTCCTGCCCTGTGGTTAAAAGCTGCCAGATCCCATCTTAGTTTCTACCTGTTGCTCTAGCATTGCATGGGCAGGCTCAGTCTAGATAGACTTGTTTTCCCTGTCATCTCCAGCTTAGCAAAGGAACCACTTCCATTTAAGAGACTTTAATACCAGAGCCATCTTGATCTAGCACTGTTTACCACCCACATTAACCACTCCTCTGCCCAGTTTTGACAATGTACTAAAAAAGGTACCAAGTTTGTCGGGGCTGAGCTGGTTGAAGTTCTTAGCCCTACAATAACCTACACCCAGAATACATTATTTAAAAAAAACTATTTTTGAAAATTTAGCTGTGCTGGGTCTTCACTGCAGTGCACAGGCTCTTCATTGCGGTGCTCAGGCTCTGGAGTGTGTGGGCTCAGTAGTTGTTGTGAGGGCTTGGTTGCCCCAGGGTATGTGGGACCTGTTTGCTGACCAGGGATTGAACTTGTGTCCCCTGCTTTGGAAGGTGGATTCTTAACCGCTGGACCACCACCACAAGTCCCTGATAAATTAGTTTTTGACTCAGAAAGAAACAGGAGAAAGATTTCATGTGTTTTAAAGAAAAAACAGGTACCAAGGGGGTGTTCCCAGCTTTGTTTCCTTTCCTCCTCACTCTCAGGAGGCTGGACAAAGTCCTAGTCACTGTGGGCTGTGAGCTCAGTCGCAGTGAATTCACTATAAATCAAGTCTTGTCCATATAGACAAGCTATCTACATGTAAGTAAAGGGTTTACCTTTATTTGGACATTTTTTTTTTTTCAGTGTAAAACTTTTTTCTCATATGTGAATGTAGAAATTTACTACCCTTGGGGTTGAAAACCATGTGACATGACTACAATATAAGGAAACGAATTTTCTCAAGTGTCTTGTACAAATGAACTTACAGTAGTTTACGTACTTTGGTGAAACAGGACCTTATCTGGATAAGCAAATTCATTAAGAGCTGTGAAAGGCCACTCCATATTGTCACCACATTATGATAACAAAATTACAAGCTTTCCTTGCATATTTAGTGCATTAAAAACACTGAGACTCTTTTTTCCATTTTTTTATTACATTTGGACCTTTAAGAAACATATACCATCAGTTATACCACTATTCAGTAAAAATCTATTCTAGTTTTTATAACGCATGTGTGTCACAAACTATCTTGCTTCTAGTCTCTAAGACTTTACTAAGAGTTTATCAAAAAGGTTGGCTCTGACCTATGGGATCCTGAGCCTTGAGGTTTTAAATGTTTTGATTATTGTAAAACAATTTCCAGTGGATGAACCTTAATTCCCAGCTGTTTTCTTTCTAGAATGGGCTAATCACTTTGAAGTTACATATTCCATTACAAGAATATTTACTTCCTTCAGTTTTGTGATCTATTCTGTCTTTGGAAAACTCAGGGAAAAAAAGTATTTTTCCCCCTGTACAATAAAGATGAGTTCTCACCAGAACATATCCAATATTAATGATAACAAAAGGCAGTATAGATAAGTGTATATGTGCCATGTTCACTTTAATGACTATTCATAAGCCAGTAACTAACTATGGAGACTATTTCTGGATCAATACAATCCAAGTGTGGCTGAAGGTACACTCAACACATTAACACAACTCTTGGTATCTGACACTGATGAAAAATAAAAAAGGGTAGGTGAACAAACACATACTCATACATGATTACGTTCTCCAGAAGCTGTTCTTTGTGGAAGGAAACAAGAAAGCGGACCTTCAGGAAGCTATTGATGGGGACTGGGAAGGCTTAAAGCTATGGCTTTGGTAAGCACCCAAGTGAGCTGTAGGAAGGCATTTGTACAAGTAGATTCTGCAGCATCAAAGGATAATTCTCTAAAAGAGGTGGGCATTTTCTCAGTTAATCTAAATTCTGAGGCTCTCAGGAATTGAGGGCTAGAAACAAGATCCAAAGAACCATCTTTGCAACCGCTTATGAAGGGTGACTGTGCCATTCAGCTCGTGATGCTCAATGGTCCAAAAGCCTTTGGTGGTGTGATAGGGACAAGAACAATATTAATACACAAACCACATAACACCATGAAAACTCAAAAAACATTTTTTCATTTAAAAAAGTTATTTCGAACACATAAAACAAGGCAACATCTATTCTTTTTTCTCGTCTTCTGGCACGGGGTCTGGCGGCGGCTCCTCCACGGTTGCGCTGTTGCTTTCCGAGCCAGTGTTGCTGTCACTGGTCCCCTCCTCTGCCAGACTGTCCACCCCTTCCTGCCCACTCTCCTTGTCCTCAGGAGTGGACGTGCCTTCTTCACCATTCTGTTGGCTTTCTGTCGTATCTTCAAGGTGTGTCTCCTCTGTAATCACACATTTGTCACTGTTAGTTCCCAGACAAAACTTTACTCTTCCGTGTTGACAGTCCAGAGCCACAGCATCCAATGATAAGGCAGCCGCTCACTACATATGAATACACATACCAAGCCCCTGAGACGGGCTAGTGTGACCAAGGAACTTTCAGCATGTTTAAAACAAATTGGAATTTGGAAAAAAAATCTACATTTTAACTGTAAATTTTCAATCTAAATACAGATCAAGTATTTCTGCTGAAAATTTAGCTTCCAAATTTCAATGTGCTTTAAGTCTAAAGTGCACACTGGTGTTTGAAGAGTTATTAAAATTAATTTCATTTAAATTTCATTAAAAAGAGTCGGTAGCAGAACATTTCTAATTACACAGGGACATATTTCTTTGGACAATGCTGTGTGAAGTACTTGGATTTAATGAGTGAGAAAGCAGGTAAGGAAATGGTATAAGACTGATAAAGTATTTTGTTATAAGTCATGGTAGGCTGTTTTCCGTTTTTGCTCCAATGGTCTGAAATCATTTTCTTCAGTTTTTTTTTTTTTCCTTCAGCTAGGAGGATAAAAATTTGAGTAAAGACCTACGGTGGTGGTGTTTTAGTCGCTAAGTTGTGTCTGACTCTCTGTGACCCCATGTACTGCAGTCTGCCAGTCTCTTCTGTCCATAGGACTTCTCAGGCAAGAATACTGGAATGGGTTGCCATTTCCTTCTCCAGGGGATCTTCCTGACCCAGCAATCGAACCCAGGTCTCCTGCTTGGCAGGATTCTTTACCACTGAGCCACCTGGTAAGCCCAAAGACCTACGGGCACCCTCTCCTTCAGGCGTACTCTGTTCACAGATGACAGAACAGCGGCAGGGGACTGAGCAGTGTCCCAGCTGCCGAGGGAGTGAAGGAACCATGCTGTCATTCTCATGCTCTCGCTTTAACCACAAAACTTGTTCATGCTCCAAATGTGTTAAGATAAAAAACACATTCACACAAAACAGAAAAAGATTCAGATAATTAAACTTAAAATCTGACTATCTGAAATGTTAATCTGCTGAATTACATTCTGTAGAAATATCTGGTAAAGATCGCTAGCATATTCCACTTGGTGTTTTCCAGATGTCAAATCAGAAGCTGTCAGCAGAGCACCCAGGGTGACTATGGTCCCTCTCAGCCCTTGTAATGACAGTCCAGGGAGCTTTTGGTTGTGTTTACCATACTTTCAGCTCAGTTCTGTTTACTACACAGCGCACTGGGCAGGGTCAAAACAGCACGCAGGGGGATCCCAAGATTTCAACCAATAATTGATTTAATCAGTACTTCACGTAAGCTTTACACGTTATTGTTTGCCTTTAGGCGTGCTTTTAGTCAGGAAAATCAGTAGAAGTGGAAGTATGAATTTTTCTAGGATGGAATCAATAAACAGTTTCTGTAAAGACTAGATAGAAAATTTTCAGGTTTTGTGAGTCAGGCTGTCTCAGTTGCAACTACTCAACTATACTGCTGGAACCCCAAGGCAGCCACAGATAAGTGTAAACAAATGGTTCCAATAAAACTTTATTTATAAAAATAGGTGGCAGGCAGGATTTGGCCAACTCTGTTCTAGGACACCAAAGAGGACTGATCTTAGGGCAAGGACCACATGCTGTTTAAACAATTTTAGCAATAAAGGTTAAAATACTGAGTGCCAATACCATGTCAAATCCAGTAATGATGATTTTATGTACATCTGCTTCTTTATCCTTGGGAACTCAATTTCAAGAGGTGGGTGCTAGAATATTTACAAAGGAGGAAACTGAAATTAACTTACCTAGACTGAAGGTCACAGTGTTAGTAGCATGGGGTGAAACAGTACCCAGATCTGTGGGCCCTACAGGCCAGTACCCTTAACCATTAAACCACTACATTCAATACTTTATATCCCAAGTCAGGGAATGATATGACTCAATCTGGGCCAATACCCAAGACCTCAAACAGGCAACACATCACTGCTATTTTGTACCAATACCAACACTTTAAGTGAATCTATTATAAGAGATTACGATTTGGGAAGTAAGAATGCATATGTCATATGGAGAGTAATTCAAGAGGCAAGATTAACAGAGTGACCTCCAGAAAGCACTGAGAAAGGAAAGTCAGCACACTGGAGAAGGAAATGGCAACCCACTCCAGTGTTCTTGCCTGGAGAATCCCAGGACGGGGGAGCCTGGTGGGCTGCCGTCTATAGGGTCGCACAGAGTCGGACACGACTGAAGCGACTTAACAGCAGCAGCAGCAGTAAAAGCCCTCAACATTTACTCTGCAGCCGACTGGCAGGCTACCTGTCTCCATTGGCATGCTCTCGTCCTCCTTCTTGTCTTCGGTCTTGCTCGCTGCTGGCTCCTCCTCAGGGACGATACTGCTCTGGCTGCGCTCGGCTTGCTCTGCTGCCTCTTTTTCCCTTTCCTCCTGCCTTTTTCGAGCCTGCTCCTCAGCTTGTGCAATTTCAGCGGCAATTTTTTCCATATCCACTTCTACTTTCAAACCACACAACTAGTAGAAAACAAAACACTCTCTTAGTCATGTTCTTTTCTTACAATCTCTGAATCAGAGAACTTATTTCACAAGTGGGTTTTCTTGGCTAAGAACTATATTCATATATACGGCAGGAAAAAAACCAAGCTCCTGTGTCTACAGGAAGGTTGCCCTAGCAGCCATGTAGTACCCAGTGTTACGAATAGTTGGTGAAGCAACGCTGAAAGCACTGGCTTATACTCAAAGCTTCTATTTTATATTTCAGGCTGCCAAACACTATGTTTACTTGTCTTCATGTGAAGTGCGAACTGTGAGCTACAGCTAATGAAGACATTTGATGAATAAGTTGCAATGAAAATAATTCACAAGTGTATGAGAGTTTAAAATATCATAGGGTTCTAGAGTCTCAGGCCTAGTTCACTGAACGTGTATACTATACAATGTTTCAAACCTATTGCAACGTTGCCAGAATATGGAAATTATTTTATAAAGTAAAGATCTTACCAGCTACAGCAAAGTTAATCCTGTTTCAAAGTGAATGACACTACATAAAAACACTATTTTGGAAAAAAGAATGAGAAAAAAAAGTAACAGACACAGTGATACAAGTATAGTTAACGCATTAAATCAATACCCTTTTAAGCTCATTGTTAAATGAGTCTGTGCTTTCCAGGAATTTCCTCTTCTTTTCTTGGTGTCGCTCCTCTATTTGAAGAAGTTCAGCTTCTAATTTTCGCTGTAAAAGATAAGATCAGGTTTTGTTATTTACTATTAAATTATCTTCTCTAAAGCTAATGTCAAACACAGAAAATATGTCTCTTTTTTTTAATGGTCCACACTTTTTCACAGTGTGATAAGTGTTTTGCTTTTTTAATTTAACTTTTTATATAATGTGCTAAAATTTAAAAAATGTAAAAAGGCAGCACAGAGAGAATGACTCATTAACAAGAGTAAATTAGACAATACTGTCAGCTCTCAGCAATGTTTTGGGAAGAAAAATATTTAGTATGCTAGTAAAAGTTGATAGGATGTCTCAAAATTCTTAACAAATACACTTTCTGTCAAAAGGTTCCCTGTTACAGTTTTAATGACAAACTTATTAAATCTCTGGGAAGGGTCTACTCCCTCCAGCCTCTTCCCTGAATCAGGAACAGGTTAGATTGGACATAAATATTTAACAGGCACACTCATGCATGGTATACAATCAGGGTACCGGGCACCTATGGCACAGGCCCATCTTACTGGAACAAATGTTTTCTGTCTTTACCTGATGAACCATTAAGGACTGGACCTGTCGTTTAAGAACCTGCATTCTAGCTGTTGTGACAACTGACCGAACATCTGGCACCACACTCTCGCTAAGGATTTCACTGATGAGGCGGTGGTTTCTCTGGAAACGGGCGGTGGCTGTATGCTTCATTGAAAAGCCATCATCATAATCTGGAATAAACAACATGATCTGGAAATCAGGCCGCCAATTACCATAATCAGGAGAGTGTAACAATGTTAACACTTAGTTACCATGGAGCCAAGGTCCTCACTGGTCTAATAAGTGGGTTTAAAGGGCATCAAAGGAGCACCAGGGCAGTCACTTGATAAAAACCATACAGAGGATACAATGTGTTCACCCGCCAAGATGCTGGTTTTTCTCACAAAATCTTTTAAGCGAGGATGTGCATCTGCTCTTTGGCTGGAACACAAATGAGATGTAACTAAGTGTCTCTGGCACGTGACAGCAGTACAGATCTTGCCAAATATCTCACTCGGACAGTAGCTCAAAGCTCTTACAACTGCGGACGCGCAGGAGCTTTCTGCTGTCCTTGTCACTACAGCACTTCCAAGTAAGGACAATGCCCCCTGCAGAAAAGACATTCCCTCTAGTAGGAGCAGTTTCCCAGGTGGGCATATATATTTTATCCGATTAAAATAACACCAAGGCCTTAAAAAATGTTTAGTTCTAAATTTCACTTTGAATTTTTATCAATTTATACATGTGTACATTTGTTATCAGTGTATAAAGGTATCACACATTATTTCTATTCACTCAAGTTTATATACATATAGTATAGGTCTAGTTTACAAGCTTATTTTTAGTAGCTATTACCTTTGCTCTTATACTATTACACTTTGCCTAAGTGGGTCTTAGGAAGCACCACTACGAACAAAGCTAGTGGAGGTGATGGCATTCCAGTTGAGCTATTTCAAATCCTGAAAGATGATGCTGTGAAAGTGCTGCACTCAATATGCCAGCAAATTTGGAAAACTCAGCAGTCGCCACAGGACTGGAAAAGGTCAGTTTTCATTCCAATCCCAAAGAAAGGCAATGCCAAAGAATGCTCAAACTACCGCACAATTGCACTCATCTCACACGCTAGTAAACTAATGCCCCAAATTCTCCAAGCCAGGCTTCAGCAATACGTGAACTGTGAACTTCCAGATGTTCAAGCTGGTTTTAGAAAAGGCAGAGGAACCAGAGATCAAATTGCCAACATCTGTTGGATCATCAAAAAAGCAAGAGAGTTCCAGAAAAACATCTATTTCTGCTTTATGGCTATGCCAAAGCCTTTGACTGTGTGGATCACAACAAACTGTGGAAAATTCTTAAAGACATGGGAATACCAGACCACCTGACCTGCCTCCTGAGAAATCTGTATGCAGGTCAGGAAGCAACAGTAAGAACTGGACATGGAACAACAAACTGGTTCCAAATAGGAAAAGGAGTATGTCAAGGCTGTATATTGTCACCCTGCTTATTTAACTTATATGCAGAGTACATCATGAGAAATGCTGGGCTAGATGAAGCACAAGCTGGAATCAAGATTGCCAGGAGAAATATCAATAACCTCAGATATGCAGATGACACAACCCTTATGGCAGAAAGCAAAGAAGAACTAAGAAGCCTCTTGATGAAAGTGAAAGAGGAGAGTGAAAAAGTTGGCTTAAAGCTCAACATTCAGAAAATGAAGATCATGGCATCTGGTCCCATCACTTCATGGGAAATAGATGGGGAAACACTGGAAACAGTGTCAGACTTTATTTTTTGGGGCTCCAAAATCACTGCAGATGGTGATTGCAGCCATGAAATTAAAGACACTTACTCCTTGGAAGAAAAGTTATGACCAATCTAGACAGCATATTCGGAGAAGGCAATGGCACCCCACTCCAGTACTCTTGCCTGGAAAATCCCATGGACGGAGAAGCCTGGTAGGCTGCAGTCCATGGGGTCGCTAAGAGTCAGACACAACTGAGTGACTTCACTTTCACTTTTCACTTTCATGCATTGGAGAAGGAAATGGCAACCGACTCCAGTGTTCTTGCCTGGAGAATCCTAGGGAAGGGGGAGCCTGCTGGGCTGCCATCCATGGGGTCACACAGAGTCGGACACGACTGAAGTGACTTAGCAGCAGCAGCAGCAGACAGCACATTAAAAAGCAAAGATGTTACTTTGCCAACAAAGGTCTGTCTAGTCAAGGCTATGGTTTTTCCAGTAGTCATGTATGGATGTGAGAGTTGGACTATAAAGAAAGCTGAGCAATGAAGAACTGATGCTTTTGAACTGTGGTGTTGGAGAAGACTCTTGAGAGTCTCTTGGACTCTCTTTGATCTCTCAAGGAGATCAAACCAGTCCATCCTAAAGGAAATCAGTCCTGAATATTCATTGGAAGGACTGATGTTGAAGCTGAAACTCCAATACTTTGGCCACCTGATGCAAAGAACTGACTCACTGGAAAAGACCCTGATGCTGGGCAAGATTGAAGGTGGGAGGAGAAGGGGACGACAGAAGATGAGATGGTTGGATGGGATCACCTACTCAATGGACATGAGTTTGAGTAAACTCCAGGATTTAGTGATGGACAGGGAGGCCTGGCATGCTGCAGTCCATGGGGTCACAAAGAGTTGGACACAACTGAGTGACTGAACTGAACCTTTGCTCTTATCACTACCAGTTTTTGACATATCTGCTAACAACATGTGCTATTATTTGTTAATATTTTTATTTAAATCAACTAACTTTTAAAATTACTGGAACAAAAGCTACCATTAAAAAATTGTGCAACTTTTTTTACTTAAGGGAAAGTTTTTCACATTCACACTTAGGATTAAGTACATCTGCGCTAGGTTATCCCTCTAGGTTTCCTTTTTATTACTGTTCTTCTTTCATATGTCCCCAGTGTTGATCACTGGTAAATAAAGTCTTAGCAATATGGGCTTGTCTTTCCTTTTTTAAAAAATGTATTATTTTTTGGCCATGCTGAACAGCACGTGGGATCTTAGTTCCCCGAACAGAGCTCGAACTCACACCCCTTGCATTGGGAGGGCACAAACTTAACCAAGGAAGTCTGTACCTGTCTTTCCTTGCACTTCAGTTGGCTGATTCATTTTTGGGTAAGGGGAGGGTAGGTTTGCTGCTGCTAAGTTGCTTCAGTCGTGTCCGACTCTGTGCGACCCCACAGACGGCAGCCCATCAGGCTCCCCCTTCCCTGGGATTCTCCAGGCAAGAACACTGGAGTGGGTTGCCATTTCCTTCTCCAATGCATGGAAGTGAAAAGTGAAAGTGATGTCGCTCAGTCCTGCCCAACTCTTAGTGACCCCATGGACTGCAGCCTACCAGGCTCCTCCGTCCATAGGATTTTCCAGGCAAGAGGACTGGAGTGGGGTGCCATTGCCTTCTCCGAGGGTAGGTTTATATTTCCTAATTCACCAAGTATTTACTTTATCTCATGAATATTCTCTTTCTAAAAAAAAAGCCTTCACTACCTTGTGAGGATAACTGCCTCTGTCCTGTAGGCTTGTAGGTCTTCTCTGTTAGAGTGAGCAGCTGCTGTACTTGTGGGCCTTCTGCCTTCCTCTTGGTTTTATGTACATTTCCACCCCTCAAGTCTTCCTCTTTCTACTCTGTTCTGAGGGATAAAGTCCAAAGTCTAAAGTCATCCTTATCCTGGCATCTTAATTGTTACTGTCCTTTCTTACTGCCAGCTCTAGTTCTAATATCCTATTTTCAACTTAAAAAACATAATGGGCAGAAGCTGAGAAACAGAGAAAGGGTTCTCTTTTCAAGACTATTCCTTGGTGAATCTCTTTCAGTCCCTCTCCATGTTCATGCTGTTTGTTGCTTCACCTAGTGAAAACTTCATCTGATTCCTACTTATGGCTTCTACGTTTCAAGTCTTTGTTCCCACTTAGTACTGACCTCCCATCCTTCCAATTATTTGTAAACTGGATCTTCGTCTATTTTTTTAGTTCTGTGCTTTTTTCTTGCATTAATCATTCAATCTGAGCAATTAAGAGTTTGTATGTGCTTGTGTGTCTGTAGCGCTGCTGACTCTGCTTAATATTCTTTATTGTCTCTATTCCCTATTCTAGTCTCTATGTTTATTAGATTTGTATTTATGAGGATATTTGTCAATATTCTCTATTCCCTATTCTAGTCTCTATGTTTATTAGATTTGTATTTATGAGGATATTTGTCAATATTCCAGTCCTTTCTTTTAAAAACTCATTTTTGCTTTTCTCTCCAAGTATTTCAGTTTATTCATGTCTTTAGGTGGTATTAGTGTTTCTTTTCCTAAAGGTCTCTTCTTTAAGGCCTTACAAGCTTCTTCTTCGTTATTACTACTTTAAAATGGGATCTTAAATTATTTTCCTAATGTTTCTGTTGCTTGCAGCTAGAGCTTCCAACCTCTTCCACATCACAGCAGCACATGAGGAAAATGGTTTGTATAGCATGCGTGCTATGTGGATGAGTATACTCATAGCTGGAGGTGGCTAGCTCTGAAGCTCCTTGCAGCCTCAGACCCCGCCTGGCTGCAGAGAAGCAGAAGTGCACAAGCACACCTGCAAACTCTTCATGGAAGGCCAATTAGGAAGCTCTGCTCCACGTGCGTGTGTGTGTGTATAACACTTGTAGGTGTGCACCCTCGTAGGGCTTCTTAGGTGGCTCAGTGGTAAAGAACCTGCCTGCCACGCAGAGACGTGGGTTTGATCCCTGGGTCAGGAAGATCCCCTGGAGGAAATGGCAACCCACTCCAGTATTCCTGCCTGGGAAATCCCACGGACAGAGTCTGGCGGGCCACAGTCCATGGGGTTGCAAAAGATCCATGTGACTTGGTGACTAAGCAGTAAAGCACCCTTGTAAGTTTGGCGACTGAGCAATAAAGCATCCTTGTAAGTATCATTATGAGTTGTACTTATAAATTCTAGTTGGATTTCTGAATTAACTAGAGCTCAAAATGTCTCTTCCCATTCATTAACTTTCTCACTTAAGAGCCTTTAACTCAGCTGATTTAAGGAACCAATAACAATAACCTGAAGGCATTTAACTTTTAAAAGCAGCTGAGGTAAAATTCTGATTATAACTAAAAAAACCTTTCATGCATTCTGAGTACAAAGATTTTGATAAACAATAGGTAGTTTTTGCTATTGTCTGCACTAAAAAGGGTATTTCTTTTTCTTTGGGAAATTTACACACAAATCTTAATCAAAATAATTATTTAAAATATTGAAATGGCACTTAAATTGTGCTTTGTTTTCCATTTCGGATAGGAAACAAAACTTCAACTTAAAGAGATTTCTCATATTTTAATTCTCAGAGAAAGCATAAACAAAGCCCCACTTTTTTTTTTTACCATCTGGGTCTTCAGCAGGCTGAATGCTCATGTAAGGTTCTCCTTTCTCCATGCGAGACTGTCTCTGTCGACTTTCTTCCTCTAAAGCAGCTTCTGCACGACTTTTCGCATTTATGTAAGCAAGGTACGCGGGGGAATTATGGTAGGCCTTCATAGATTCATTGTATTCTATCTGAAATTCAAATGTTTCTCTGTTTTAGAATTAATATTTTGCAGGTTATAATGAATACTTACATTATCTCACTTGAACATTAATAGACAGGATAACTATCTCCTTCTTACAGACAAGGAATCTGAGGTCTAGAGAAATTGAGTGACTTGACCCAGGCAGATGAAGCCTCAGCTGTCTGATTAGATTGTATGTTTCTTTTATAAGTAATAAGCAAGTGTTTACGAACTTTATCTTGTACCTGTCCCACGTAGTTCCCAGCCTACCTTTTCTGCTTCGTATTCGTTTAAATATTCTTGTTTTTCTTCATCAGTGAGATCTCGCCACATGCCACCAATAATCTTGCCAATCTCCCACAACTTTAGGTCAGGGTTGGAAGCCTTTACTTGGTCCCAGACCTTGAAAAGGAAACAGTTCAGATTTTAGTATTGATGCCTAAAAATACAGACTTTTACAAATACTTTTTAATATAGAAACCTTTACTTTAATCATCAACAAAAGCACAAGGAATAGTATCAAAACCCATGTTCCCATCAGCCTGCTGCAACAATTATCAAGGGTCCTTCGCTGGGTTACTTTAAGGCAGATTTCAGAGACCTCCAAACACTACAGACACTTATGATGAGATAACTCTACACAGTCTGTCTTTCTAAAAATTCATGAGTTTAGAAGGAATGAGGTTACTGTGCGTAATACAACATAACATATTATCAAATTACACATATAGTAATTATGACCAAAAATTTCAAAATTTCTAAGTAGTGGTGAAATAGGTAAATGCTCATCTTTAATAAAGATATCAGCTATACTTGTTATTTTGAGAGTAATGGAGGTTTATCATCTGTTCCACCCACCAAAAAAAAAAAAAAAAAAAAAAAATTCAAGAAAAGTATGAAGAAAATAAAAGTACCATAAGTTGATTGTTTAGAGATAACCATTGTCTTCTAGGCTTTTTTTAAAAAATTCAAACTAACATGTATTTCCTATTATTTTTATAAAAATAAGATACCAGTACTTGTAGTCTTGCATTCCTTTTTTTCACCTAACATGTTTCTCATGTCATTAAATATTCTCCAAAAGACTACACAATGTTGGCTACACAACTTTATCTTAAGTATTTAAACTGTTTATTATATACACATATATATTATTATTTTTTTTTTGGCTATGCTGGGTCTTCACTGCTGTGCAGGCTTTTTCTAGTTGCACTGAGAGGGGGATACTTTCTAGCTGCAGCGTGCGGGCTTCTCGTTGTGGTGGCTTCTTCTGTTGTGGAGCATAGGCTCCAGGCATGTGTGCTTCAGCAGTTGCTGCTCGGTGGCATGTGGGATCTTTCTGGACCAGGGCTCGAACCCTTGTCCCCTGCCCTGGTAGGCAGATTCTCAACCACTGGAACACAAGGGAAGCCCTTAACTGTTTACTGAATCATTTTCTTGTTGGATTTTAGTTCTGGAATTTTGAAATCAGAACTAATATCTTTAACAACTGCAATCCTGTATCCTCTCCTCTGACTATGCACAAAATGGCCGGCTAAGTCCATTGAACCTTGATGTAAAGCAAAGAGCAAAAACTGTAGTCCTCACTCCTTTCTGGCTCCAGGGCACCTACCTTTCTGCTGTACCTCATGTAGGGCATCAGCGGCTTATCTGGTGGCTTTGGGGGTTTTGGAATCGTGATACCAGAGGACGCCTAGAAAAGAGTTAAATACATTCATTACTCAATTGCTAGAAGTTCACCAGCAAACTGAAAAGAGAGTCCCTTTAAAAATTCTAATGCGCCTTTCTTCTACTCGTCCATGGATACAAGATTCTTATATTTTCTCCACTGAAAATAGCTATCACTGCAAATTCAGAAACGTTCACATCAAAAGAAAATAAAGAAAATGACTTTAAGCACAGAGCTTTTTAATATGTTACTTAGCAGTTTATTGCCACTGCTTTGACAACCTGGCTGTAAGAACAAATAAAATATTACACAATTATCCATACAGCAAAAATATATGGTTATACATCAGATGTCCCACATTTAGGACATTACCTGGCATCCTTTTATTTCGCTTAATTTACCATTACATATACAGTCAACACTTGATTATCTCACCAGAAGCTGAACCCGATCAGCACCTGCCACACCTCACACTGCCTACCGGGGACTATTTACCATTTGTATCATCCCAGGAACACATTGCCACATGAACACTGCCACCACCACAAAACGTACTCCCTAGATTCAAAAATGAAAAACAAACAAACAAAAAACCTTCTTACTTCTTTGTTATCACTAGAGATTTTATTTTTCTTAAGGTTCTATACCCATATCTAGTTTTTGTTTTAAATAAAGGAGATTAGGTAGTGTGCACTGAAGTCACATCTTTTTTGTACTCCTAGTCACAGCGGAGGAGTGAACAAGTTTACCAGGAACAGAGAAATGACAGAAACAGGGCCTGATTAAGTTATTTTGAGACCATATGTTAAGAAAGTCCACTTAATTTTTAAAAAATGCTGATTTTTTTGGGGGAAGACTGAGAAAAAAGAAGTGGGAAACAGAAGGTGAGGAGACTGAAAAATAGATTTTAAAAAGGTAAAGACGAAAGTGGGTGAGAGAAAGGCAAAAGGGAAAGAAATAGAGGAGATGAGCTCTTTCTAAAGGCTAAGTCCAGGCAGGAGACCAGGCAGCCCGTGGGCAACCCCCACACACCTCCAGTACAGGAGAGCTGCTTCTGAACCTACTCACATCTCTGCACACCCTGCTGCATTTGATCAAGGGCCCAGCATCAAATCATGGCTGAATTACATTTGTTTCCCCCACATTTCTGGAGGACGTCTGATATTGATTTTCCTGCCAGGCTGGGAAGGAAGAAGGCTTCCTTCTAATTATCAAAAGATAGGAACCAACAAATCTTTATAAGAAAATTAAGGTGACATTTTGCTCCCTTGCCCTTATGTGTTCTTGCGGTAAAAACAGAGGGAACCCCCCCCCACCCCAATTCTCAGCTGAGACCCCAAGTCTAACCTTATTTTTCATTCAAGGGCTCAGGGAAGAGTATGCCTGTACCCCTTCCACCACTTTCAAACAATGTTTCTTCTTCCTATGAGAAGGGTCTCCCTCCAGCCCTATATACTTGTCAGTAACTCTACTTCTTCATACATGAACTTATGAGAAGGCATTTCATCTCTGCAGCAGTATTCCTCTCTTTCCACATTGCCCATGTATTCTTACCACAGGATGCTGATGCCTGTGTAGACAAACCCTGCTTTTAGCCAGCAGTGGGCAGCAGGGTGAAGTGAGACATGGGGGATGGAACCTGTCAACAGTGGCGGTACGAACAGCCAACAGGAGATCTGTCTTAGGGCTGTAGGAGTTCTCTGGTGGGTGGGTGTGGATTTCTACAAAGCTAACCTTCTGTCATGAGTTCAGAGCAAGAAACACACAAAAGTCTGATTCTTCATACATAAAGTTACTAGAAAGCACTTCCAACTCGCAGCCAACACAAACCTTCAGAATTTCATGAAGTGGGTTCCAAATGAATTAAAACACTAAAAACAAATTACAATAATATTTGCTCCTTGATATTTTTCAAAGAGCTGCATTTTATAACAATGAATTTGCTTCTTTTTTTTCTCCCAAAGGAAGGTACCTGGATTATCTGCATGTTGAGGTCATATTTTCATTACATTGACCAGTCGGTTTACAAATACAAACAGAACCAAACCAAAACAATAACAACAAAGTTAAATTCTAGCTGGTTTTCAGGACATTAAAGGTTAATATAACTCAACAGTCTTAATTCATTAACCATCTCAAACAGACATCTTTCTAAAATGATTCAAACATTACTCTTCCCCCCACCAAAAAAAAAGCAGTTTGCACTGTATATAATTATAACCACTGCTTTGCTATAATCCCCTGGTTTGAGGTATGAAAAACTGTCGGTTCCTTTATTAAATGACCTGACAGTTATGATTTTGGAAGGCATGTCTCCTTTTTCAGCTGTTTCCTTCCTTGCTGCTGTCAGGAAACCTACCTCCAGCAGCAACTGTCCCCCTCTCCAAATGGCAATGAGTCGGGGGAAGACAACTAATTATGCTAGTTAAAACTGCTTACAACAGAGGAAGGTCCCCTATGAATAATAAAGTCTATGGTTTTGTGAAATTTTGGCTACTTGAGAGATTTGTGTTATTTCTTCCCAATTTTCAGCTGCTTCTCTGGTAAGACCTTATCCAAGGTTTTCTTCTGGGATGAAATTCCCATTAAAGCACAGAAATGAACTGTTCTTAACATTCTGTCTCAATGTGTTTTCACATAGGTACTTAAGAGAATGTTAATCAGCATCTGATGAAGAACTGACCAGAAGTGAATTCCACTTCATAGCTACCATAAGCACTCCAAAAGGTTTCAACATGCTTATATATATATAAAGTGTTTATTGTCTGAAAACTCTTCAAGTTTACTGGAGTCATCGGGAAAACCACATGTTCGTAGATCCTATGGGAAGCTACTCCACAGGGTGTCATCAAATCATTCCTTCAAATCAACGACTTAAGGTGATTTGCAGACAATAATACCAGAGAAGCTCCCCCACAAAGTAACACATAAATGGAGTCATATTAAAATAACACTTTTATAAAGGTCAAAATCAGATCTATTGAGTCCTAACAGAGCTTAAATTGGATATACAGACAAAAAGAAAAAGGTAGTTTAGAATTTTAGGCATAATTTTTGTAAAGAATGATTACCTGAGAGGTCACTAAAAGTTGAAGGATTAACACAGGCTAAAAGCCTCCACATTTCCTAGTCCCTTCAGTTCAAGTCTACATAGCACCTGGATTACACTTCAATATGGTGTTGAGAGGACAATAATACAAATAAAACAACTATAAAGAACCAGAACATCAACATTTCCATGTCCAACAGCCTTCCCATACTAATCTACCCTAAAGCTAGTGCTTACTCCAAATACTGGGTTCCAACGTCCCCAGGAAGGAATGGGGAGAAACAGGTAACTGCCCAAGGCCCTGAGACAGAGACTGTACTTTCCTATTCCTGGTACGTCTCCACTGAATGATACGGCTTTATTAACAAAGGATTCCCAGCTACAGCCTGGCTGAGAACAAAATGCTTACAGAAAATAAAATACAAATGATTCTAATATTACCGTTACCACCATTACTTTTCCATCAACATAGATAATCAAGAGCTGACTGTATAGAGCTATTAAAATGTAATCATTCTTTTGATTATTACCCATGAATAATTTTCTGTATTAACATAAACGATCCAAAATTGATTCTGCCCCTTAATTAAATTAAAATGTTCTTTATCATTTGATAACTTTGCCACCCTTTACACTTGTCAAACAACACATTCAGGCCAGGGAAAAACAAGTACCGATGCACAAAAAAACTGTATGCATTGTAAAATGCATACATACACACACTTTGTCAGAATTCTTTTCAGATACCATGAAATATGCATGGCACATACAACTTGATATGCTTATGAAGTACAAATTATGCAGAAACAATGAAGTATTTAGACAAACAAAACCTATCAAGCTAAGCAATATGCTTACCAAGATAGACATATAGTTTGGTAGTTACAAGCTTTCTGCTCTAGCTTGACTACAGGGTGAGAGGGCTTTTTTGAAGTCACACTAATTGAATTATTTTTGAATACAGCAAACCAAAATCAGGTATTAAAAAGTTTACAGCCATTCTGGGTTGTATAAATTCTTACCAATATCACATTCCAATGTATGTAGGCATTTGGCTTTTGGATTTATTTATCTATTTTTGGTAAATCATTTTTATAGTTATTTGTTTTTTGGGTACCTTAAATTTCCTTAAATGAAGTTAAAGATAATTTTAAAATAAAAAGTCTGAAGTTAAAAAAAAAAAGTTTGAAGTACATCATCCAATTTTGGTATCTCAGGCTGATTATTTAAGTGAAACATCTAAGTTTCAGAAATCATATCCTTTACCCTCTGAACTATAAATGTACTTCTGGTTGTAGATATGTATAGTCTGGTAACTCAAATTAATTTCCTTCAGCTTTCATTCTGCAATTCTTTGAATTGGCACAAGTATCTTTTTAACTAGAGAGAAACAAATCTCAGTTACGTCAACTGTTAAATCCAAAAGACAAATAATTGTGTGCAGCAGTTCAAACTGGTAGGATAGCCCAAAAAGGCCACATCTATAAGCCCAGTCTCTATTAAGAAAATAGTTATTGAGCCTAATGCCAAAAACCTTAAATGAAAGATACTCTTCGCCTCAAAAAGGGCATCTTAACCATCGGAAATCCTGGGTTTGTCTACATAGAGTACTAGCATTAAGTGCCCAAGGCTTTATCTCTACCAATCACCAAACAGAATGGATTCTCCTTCTCTTCTATATACATATCCAGATCTCACTATTTTTTTTTTGTTTGTTTTTCAGTATAAGATTGTACAATGAATATTTAAAATAATCTGAAAGCCAGGTTAAATTTTTTTTTTTAAATGGCTGTGCTGATGATTCAAAAGGACCTAAACCTGAAGGCATTTCTGGTCAATTCCAGTTGTTTGCTGGATGCTGTAATAGTTGATTCTCCTACCGTGACCCGGCTGTTGGTGCCCGGGTTCCCTCCCAGCCTGTAGTTGTTGTAGGCGAGATGACTGTATGGATTGTATCCCACAAACCCTGGTGTGCTGGGCATTTGCTGATGGAAACAAATGAGACAAAAACACGAATGAGAAATGAGCTCAAACGAGGAAAACACAGAAATGAAAAATGATCTGCATATGGCATGCAAAAGCAACCTGAATTTAAACAAGCAATGATGTGTTGTAATTGTTCTTTTTTTTTCCATTGAAAAACCAGTCTGCAAGTGGTTTTTTGTTTTTTTTTTTGTCTCTTTCTGTCTCTTTGCAGGGGCCAGTGGTGTTTGTATGTGTGAATGTGTGTTTGTCTTTCAGGAT
Organism: Bubalus bubalis; assembly: GCF_019923935.1. Classification (NCBI taxonomy): domain Eukaryota; kingdom Metazoa; phylum Chordata; class Mammalia; order Artiodactyla; family Bovidae; genus Bubalus; species Bubalus bubalis. The sequence goes on along the minus strand of NC_059159.1, from coordinate 22,222,229 downwards.
AAGCAATACACTGAAGTGTCTCGAACATTCAGGATCACTTTATGGTCAATATATGAAATAACAACTTAGCGATATATGTCTGAGATTGGAAAGCTTGAAATGTGATAAACTGGGAGGCTGAAAACACTTTACATGCAAAACAAAACATGATTTATTTGACAGTCATGTGAATGCCACCAATGCACTTATCTACCAAAAACAAAAACAAGAAATGGATTGCTTCCAAAGACAGCTTTAAATCATTTTATATAGTGTGAGAAATGAGAAGAGATTCAAATCAGGAAGCCAGAAGTCATCAATAGAAAAAAACATATGTGGGATTCAATGGATGTCACATACATGATTTCAAAACAAAGACTTGTAAGAAATGCATGGATTTCATTCTGGGGGTACTGTCTGATCTTTTTAACCCAGTCATTTTAAAGGCTTTCTCTTCCATCTCTTCTTTGATCCATCTTCCACAGGTCAATCACGAACAATTTCTGCATTTAGTTTTAATGTGAACTACTTCTCTAGTAGACAGACTTGAACTTTTTTTCCTCATCTGATTTCCTGATAGCCCTAGCTCTTTCCAACCACAATTGCTTGTTGGAGCAACAGAATTTTCAGCTTTTGTAAATTATGTGTTGATGTGATCACAAATGGGCTCTTATATAGCAGTGCCCTTCGTGGTTAATAAAATGACATCCAATGTTCATGAGAATCAGAGTATAGTGCATAAAAGGATGTAGCAAAGAGAGACCAAAAGTAAGGTATTCGACCTAATGAAATTCAATCAAAACAAGTGACAGTAATTTCATTTTAACATGCAATTAATACCAATGCTGAATTGTATAATGTAAAATAAACAACACATCCCAACTAAGCTGTAGCTATTATCAACACAATTTTCTAAAACATGCCACTGCACATATCCTTAGTGTCCAAAAAAAAGATATTCAAGCAGATCAATCATTTGATATTCTTTACAAGAGAACAAGTGATCAATTTCTAGTCTATGTAGTTATAGAAGACGCAAATCAAGCATATATAAGTAGGCAAAACACAGATGAAGTATCAAAGGCACAAAAGAAGTGTATATTACTTGGAGTGGTGGTACATTTGGGTGGTAGTGGTGGGTGGAGGTGGTGGTGGTGGTGATGGTGGTGGAAGAAGAAATGGAAATAAAATAAAGGAGGATAACTCATTTAATATCCATTCTGTTGGATGTACTAACCCCTAGTCTTCTGTATATTATGTGTAATGTAAAATTATAATGGTACAGAAGTATGATTAAAGAAAGGTAAAAATATCCCTTTCCACATTTAAGAAATCATAGGGTTGGTTTCTGAGCTATTTCTATTATCTCAAAAAAATTAATGTCTTCAAGATAATATACGCTGTTAGAGGCAGTACTTGCGTCAAAATGACACCTTCAAAGATTGCATACGCAATGATAATCACTGTTCAATATTATGAGGCAATAATGTAAGAAAATTAAGTAAGGGAACTTAAAAAAAAATTCAAACTAAAACACTGCAATTATACCATTTCCAAAAATGAAGTACATGGTTAGCTCTTTGAGGTCAGGAATCTCAATTGTTCAACTCCACCTGTATAGCCACTAGCAGAGTGCCAAGGAGATGGAAGTAAGAAATGTTCTTTAAGAAAGGAAATAAACCAAACACAGGACTTTAAGATCTACTGGAAGTAACTTTAGAAACTGTACGTTATATAAAGTTGAGATGTGATACAGTATCCCTTTTTAAAAGCATCTTACTAAGGAAAAACAAATTGTTGATAAACTGAAACATACAGCAGAAGGTTAGTAAATAAAAGTTTATCTAGTGGAGAAAGCAAAGTTACACAAGGCCCTAATTAGTAAGCTAGCCTGAAATTTAGGGGTAGGGAGTATGGAAGGAGGGCTAACAGCTTTAGTTAACTTCTTTTGTAGGATATGGTCAATGTTAACAGTGTTTTTTGTTTTTAAATAAAAAAATAACAAGGAATCCATTTCAGCAAGGCTTGAAGAGTTACTGTTAAATCTGTTTTGTGGACTGGGCAATTATTTTACATGCTGACCAAGCTGGGCCAGAGCTTGCTTGGTGAAAAAAACTAGTTCACTATTATTTATACACTTTGAAACATATCAAGTCTCAATCCAATAAAATATTGTTTATGGCATAAAACTCAATAGCAGGATCTGACCCACAGATAATGAAATCCTTACTTGAACAGCTTGAAAATAAAGATTTACAATAAGGTAGTATAGAACTGGAAGCTTTATTGTTTGATTTAATGTGAAAATTATACACAGATAGGAAGAGAAAAATGTAACCAATTGAAGGTTAGGTTTAAAAACAATAAATGCCAGAATGAGCATTTATTTCATATTAGCTTTCAAGAATCTTAATAGAGATGAACAAGAAAAGTGTTAAACTTGCCACTTATTTCTAATTAAAAGAAGAACTGAGCATAGGAGGTTGGCATTTCAGTAGTATGTTTCTTTAAATGTTGGGGTTGGTTCAAGGTAAGATGCAGAGTTATTTTATTTAGTAGGAAGTGCTGTTTTTTAGCTGAATTTTTCATCCTGTTGCTGTGATGATTGAGTGACTGTCACTGGAAGACATCTGGGTTTTTGTATCAAGGCCAGACTTGGCTATTACATTAACAAGAAAATTAAAACTTACTGTTGCAGGAGCTGGGGTGGGAGGTGGGGCATAAGATGGTCTTTCTGTTTGAAAGAAAATAAATAACTTCTTGTAAACAACTGAGATATAATACTATGCAACAAAACTACCAATGGTCCTGTTTTGAAGAAAAAAAAATGAGAGTATTTTGGAATTCCCATTTGCTAGGGCATTAGTCTCTTATTAATATAGATTGATAAATATAAAAAATGAAACTTACTTGACATTTTGGAAGATTAAGTTCTCAGTTCCTTAAGAATGAATCTGAGACACTAAAATAAAAAAAAGGAAAAAAAAAAGAAAAATAAAGATAATCAAAACTCAGCAAGCATAAGAGAATGTTTTTCTAAAGAAAAGGGTAGTTTGATATTTCTTTGTAAAATTACATTATCTTCTAGTAATCAAGCCTTTTAAATATTTTACTAGTTCTTTAGGTCACTTAGTTGATCAGAATTAAATGACTATGACAGGGGACATTAAAAAGTAAAATTAGACATGTACTTGCAAGCTTTTTTGTTTTGTTTTTTTTTGATACTGAGCCACCTCTTATATGGAAAACGTCTCGCTGATGCCATGTAAACGTTTAGTCAAATTGGTAAAAATAGTGACAAAAGAATATGATGTATTATTGGGGCCTACCTCAACAAGGCCTACCAGACACCGACAGCTCCCTGATCAGCCACAGCCCTGCCTTCCTTTTAGGATAACTTCTTTCTAGTAAAACAGCATTTTACTCCTGAAGGCAGTGGAAAAGGTAACTGGTGTGACAATAAACTTCACATTCTCTTATAGTGGTAAATGGAGCTTCCCTGGTGGCTCAGCGGTAAAAGAACCCGCCTGCCAATGCAGAAGACCTGAGTTCAGTCCCTGGGTTGGGAAGATCCCCTGGAGAAGGAAATGGGAACCCACTCCAGTATTCTCGCCTGGGGAATCCCATGGAGAGAGGAGCCTGGTAGCCTATAGTCCATGGGGTCGCAAAAGTCAGACACAACTGAGCGACTAAAAAACAACATAATGGTAAATAGCTTCATAACCGCTGGGAATAAATTTCCAGAGTCTACTGGAAAAAACTCTTATTGATCTTCCTTAGCTCAACTCAAAATACATCTCCTCAATGGAGATTTCTGGACATATCTGTACAAAATTAAATGTTTCCTCATTTGTACTCCAATTTACACAGATCAGTGATATCATATTACACCTGCTAATATGGGGGCTGAATGGAGACAGGGACCAGCTAATTCATTATTGCTGTCCCAGTACCTAGCTCAATTCTTACCAACTTCAGTCCTAGTAACACTAGCTCAGGACATGACCACACACACATGAACTTGTTCCTTACCTCACTATACACTACACACAGTGTGTACAAAGAGACGAACATTCATTTTCATAAAAAAGGCAAATAACTTCTATGACTACTAGAGTGTTTTCATCCAACATTATGAGAAACATGATTATTTTTTTTTTTTTTTTGCTCCTGTTTTGTATTTTAAGGGCATTTCTGGAGCATTATGAGTAAGAGGCCTGGTGTGGAAAGGAAGAAATCATTTATTTTCTCAATGGCCCAACCTGGGTCTCCATTCTCTCCTTAAGGTACAGGCAGGAAACCAGAGTCTGGTGTCTGGTGCAGATTTCCTTCCTGCTCAAGCTTGGGTGGGCTGTCAACATCCAGTAGGCCTTGCTGTGGGGGGCCCTGATAATAACTGCCACAAGCTCCCAGGTGTGTCACATTTTATTGTTAATACTTTAAAATTACTGATCTCTTTTGCTATACCATAATTTTCAAGAGTGATCTCGTACATTTGTCCACCACTGTATGCATCTCCGGTTCCTGGCATAAAATCCTGGAGAAGTTATTTGGTGAATACCTTATACGGGACAGGTTTACTACTTTAACACCATCTGATTTAACAGTCACACTACCAGCGAGATGTGTACTGCTACTGCCATTTTACAGAGGGAAAAAAGGAGTCTCGTTCAGTGTAAGTAACTTGACTCAAGACAGTCAGGAAGTGTCCGAGATGGGTTTCAAACCCAGGCCAAACTGTTGCCGAGCTTTCGCTTTTCACTCCAAGCCACACCTTGAGTCCTCAGATCGCTGCCTGGACAAGGGGAATCCACCTTCCTGGGGTTGAGGACCACGGGCTTAGCTTGCCCCAAGGGCTTCCTCTGAGATCGATTCGTTTAGGTTTGATGTGAAGGTGCACTTTACCAGCTACTCTACTGAAGAGGAGCATGCAGAAGCGCTTTGACCACTTCCGCGGGGTTAGTGGAAGGGGCACTTTTGGCCGCCCAAGAGCCCCAGATGGGACTCTCTCCCCACCCTCGCTCCGCTAGGCCTCAAAGAGGCCGCAACCGGCCCCCGGCCCTGGTCCCGCGGCCAAGTCTGAACCCCAGCAACCCTCAGCAACCCCAGCCAAGCCGGGACCCCACGCCTCTCCACCCTCCCGACCCAGTCGGGCCCAGTCGGAAACACTCACCCGCGGGCAGAAAAAGCGCCCGCAGCTCCGGCCTCGCTTCCCTTTGTCCCGCGCACGCCCCGCCCCTCGCGTCCCGAGCTTCCGCACTCGCACTTTCAACACTCTCCTTAATTCCTTTCCAGGCCCCAACCGACTCTCTTCAGAAAAATAAACGTTCTAGTGGGGACGCGGTGGTGTTTAGTACAGTCAAGGATTTTTTCCAGGCTCCATACGTTCCTCAAAACTCCCCGAATGTCAGTACTTTGCCAGCCGGGCGCCGATTCGTCACTCCGGAGAGGGAGGAGGGGGCCCGACCGAGTGTAGGCCCGGACCGCGCGGCCCCCAAGGAGCCAGAGCGGGGACGGGTGACGCGGCGGGAGGTGCGAGGCTGAGCCAAGGGGAGGTGGGAGCTCGGCCTCAGCTTCCCCGCGCGGGGCCGGAAGGCGGCGGGAAGCGCGCCCAGTCGCGAGTCCCGGAACCACTGTGGCTGCGCGGCCCGCGCACCACCCCGGCCGGACTCAGGCCGCGCACGCCCCGCGTCTCTGCCCCCGAGAGTTTCTGGTTTTTTTCCTTCCGGTCTTTTTCTTTCCTCTTTCTCTGGGAGCTGGAGTGTATATACTTCAGCAAGCCGAGGATGGAGGCGTGGAGAGCTGGGTTTACAGTTTCCGTCCTCCTGCGCGCCTCCCAGGGCTTCCTGCCTTAACCGCGGGCAAAAGCTTTGGCGAAAGCAGCACAGATCTTTCCAGTTGTTTCCAAGCGCAAGGCGGGTGTAATTGTCACAGGTTTCTGAGCCAAGGCCCGGAGATGTAAATCTCCTTGCCGCAGGTTATGTGTCCCTGGCAGCGCCGGGCAAGGGGTCTATGTCCCAAAGCGCCTTGGCTTATTCGGTTTCCTCTGCCAGGAACGACAGTTCTTCACTCTTGGGCTTAAACTCATCTGTCCTTCCGGATCCAGCTCAAATTCTGTCTCTGATGCCCTCCGGGAACTCCCCGCCTCACGCGCCCCTCCTCCCCTCCGAATTTCTTCTTCTGAACGCCCAAGGTTCTTTGATAACTATTATGGCCTTTACCTAATACGTTGTATCAGATTGTATTTGTTATTGTCAGTACTCTATGAGAGCCTTGAAAGCAAAAGTTCAGCCGTCTGCATTGGTCATCTTCCTGTAGCCAGTGTCCAGTAAGGCCTTGAACCATTGTAAGAAGCTCAGTAAATGTATATTGAGGCAGGCTACGGTCTAGTCCAGGACTCTTCTTCACTAAATCATGACTACGTTGATGTGCTAGATAGCAGCCTCTCCTTGAATATATAAACACTTGACCCTGTGGGCCACTGCAGAGGGGGAAGGATCTGAAACTACTTGAGAATGGTGTTGACATTGAGAATGATTGGATTCTGCAGCTACCCTTAGCCACCATCCTGGGTGTGCCAGCAGGGACTAGGGCATCTCCAGAAGACCGCAAAGCCAGGGACAAGTGACCCTCTGTCCGGTTCTTCCACCTCCAATATTTTCATGTTCATGATTAGAGATTAGTGAAACTAAAGAGCATATTAAAGGGAAAAGAGGTCATCAAAGGATAATGAGCAGCCTGAGTGGGGCTTGAGATAATGTACCTGAAATTGCTTTTTTAAAATATAAAAGCATCAGATACATGGATGAATGTAAGGTACACGAAGGCTTCAGCAGGGAATCCCAGTACCTTCTTCCACTGGCTTTTGTGGTGGAGGATAGGGCAGGCACTATGCTGGGGCAGGTGCTTGGTTATTCATCTCTAGGCAGTCTTCTGCAGAAAAAGTTCTGGGTGTGTGCAACAAAGTATAGGGTAGTGGGAAAGGGAGGACTCAAAAATAGTAGGAAAGCAAAGGAGTGGTGACTCTTGATACACTGTCTCATCTCCTGATCTTTACTCAAATGTCACCTTTTCAGTACGTTTTTCCTGATCTATATAAAACTGTAACTCATTCCCTAGCCTCCTATTCATGTTTTTTTTCTATACTATATATTACCACCTAACATACTCTATTTGTTATATTTTTATGTTGTTATCTTTTTCTTCCCATCAAGAATGAAAGCTCCGTGGGCCGGGGGATTCAACATCTGGAACAATGCCCATTCCCGTGCCCATTATCTGTGGAGTGAATAAATGATCAGCTATCTCATTTTCTTCCCTTTAGTTCTTTCTCTGCTCTGAATATTTGCAAAATTAAGAAAGGAAGAATATAGGCAAAATATAATAGAGAAAGTCCTAGAGATTAAGACTGAAGAGTGAAATAGCCAACAGGATGGACTCTACTTACACTGAGATGCTGTTGATTTTTTCCCCAAGCAGGCATTAGGACATGTGATCTTGCATGGGCAGGGATGTTTATGGGGCCTGCAGGACAGGTTATTTTGAATGGTGATTATTCCTGGAAGATGTGGGATGAACAGTTAATATGACTGTTCATACTACACGTAAAGATATTGGGAACCCTCACAGGCACCTGATGGTAAACCCCAGAGATAGGACCAAGCAGTTTAGTTTTCTTTCTGGCAGCAAGATCCAGGAACTTTACCTGCGTTGCTCTTTGACACTACTCATACTTCCTCGAGGTTCTTCTTCCTCCCCAAATTAGTAAGTGATTAAGCTGGGATTGAAGTCTCTTTGATTTCTTTCCCTCGTGCTGTGGGAAGATGCTGGGAAGGAAAAAACAGGGGTAGAACAAGAACCACGACTGGGAAGGAAGAAAGAGGAGAACATGGGAGAGAACAAGGAAACAACCACAGTCCTTGGACACCTACTAGTCTGTGATTTGGCTCCAGGAGGTTTATTCCTTTATAACCTTTTAAGATTATACACAATTTTCAGGTGCTTTCTCCCAACTCTCTTCCAGATAGAGGTTTTGACCTTTAACAGATTTTCAAAGAGGTTTGTGACTCAAAAAGATTTTGAATCCAACACTGAGCCATGCAGTTTGTCTAGAGTTTGTTCTAATGAAGCATTTTTAAATGGATTCCCCCCTCCCCCACCCCACCCCCCACTTAAAATAGGGAAAGGGAGGACAGAACTCTGTCTGAACCACTTATAAAAGTCTGGCTAATAAAAACAAAAGTGTGGCTATAAGAAACATGGTGAAATAAGCTAGTTTTCTCAGCCCTTTCTGTGAAAGCAGAAGTTATGGCTGTTCAATTGCTATTACTAGAAGTCATTGTGAAATATTGAAGTCTAGTAGATTTCCAGGTCTGAGGACAAAGTATGGTTTGCTTTTACAGTCTTCTGCCTTATCTTCAAAATATCTGGGGATTTGTGACAGGAACATGAATTCTTCTCTCCCAGTGACTGTTTTCATCCATATATTCTTATATATTTGAGTAGTGCTTTGCCAAATATTTTTACATGTGTATTATTTCAAACAGCTCTGTGAAGTAGGCAGGGCAGGAATGATGATCAAGTGCCACCTTTCTCTTTATTTTCAGGTGTGAAAACAGAGACCTAGAGAATTTAAGTGACTCCTTCCTGGTTGCATGGGTAATGAGTGACAGTCCCAGGGCTGGGATTGTGCAGTTGTTGGTAACTGAACTTATTATTTACTTTTTTCCCCCCCAAACTTTAAACTTTTGATTTTGTATTGGGTTGTAGCCAATTAACAATGTTGTGGTAGCTTTGGGTGAACAGTGAAGGGACTCATAGTGTTTACTTTTGTATTTTGTTATGGAAGCATGCATTTGAACCATTTCAGAGAGATTGAAGAATGTTAATTTCTATTCATCCATCAAATGAGGATGATACTGTTCATCTTGTAGGATTGCTGTGAGGATTAGAGATTGAGTTTGAGGACGCTGATTACAGGACCAGGAGCAGAGTGAGCCCTCTGCAAATTGTGGCTGCTGTTATTATACTTTTCCCAGGACTATGAGATTATTTTTATTTTTTAATTAGAGTATATCATATATTAGAATATACCATTCTTAATTTTTCTGTTATTAAATAAAAGTATAACAATTGTGCTTTTATGCACCTTGGTTGTAGTTTTCTCCATTCTGCAATGAAGCTAACAATATTGGAATAATTCTACTCAATACAATGTATCAAACTCAAATACAATACGGGTTTGCAAGTTCATGTTTCATTTTTTTTTTATTGTAATGGTATCATTTACTTTGGTAAACTCATATCCCAATTTAAAATGCAAATACTGAAGCAAATAAAGCTGTTATAAATTCAGGTACTGTATTTTAAAATGTACATGTTATACATACAAGAGCTGCATAGTGGAATTACTATCACGAGCAGTTACATTCATGATGCTGGGTACTGTTTTTAACACTGTGTATAGATGACATTAGATATATTCCTTTATTTATGATACTGTTGCTTAGTACAGTAACTTTTAGTACAATAGCTTATATGATTGCATTTCCAAAGCTTTAATAAAGTTAGCATTTAACTAATATTTAATGAGAACACTTTGATGTACAGGATGTATTTTAGGTCAGATGCTTATGCAAAAAGAAGTACTTCACATGCTGTTGTGTCCTTGACAAAACAAAATCATCCCTTTCACGAAATAGAATAAGCCAGGCTAAAATAAAGCTGAACTAACCGAAAGAACATTTAAATGTTATTCCCTGTATTATGTTAAAGCTTATTTAACATAATTTTCTTCTGGTTAAAATTATTTTTTTTTTGGTTGAAAGAAAGAAGAGAGAGAGAGTTCCAAAGGCTGTATTACTATGCTAATAGCTGTAGCCCTTTAGGTGATACTTTAGCTGGGAAAAAAAGTATGGAGAGTTGTACTCAATGTTTTTTCTGCTTAGAAAAAAATTGATAGCCTATAAATTTCTAATGTTTTAAAACAAGTATTTATTATTTAAGGTCTTTAAATATACCTGTATTAAACAAATTAGGCTGTTTAAAAAACTTTGCAACAATACTTGACTTATTCACAAATATATTTTCTTTCCATATTTATTAGGGTTTGAACAACTTACAAACATAAATCCTGCAAATACTCTTTGCTTAGATAACAATACTGTTATCTTAATTCACATGAATGTTTGCAAGAAATATTTATAATACTTTATATAGTATCTTTATCTAATGCTCACATCAGAGACTCAAATTAAAATCATATTTAACTCTATACAGATGGAAAAGTTGGAATGATGAGAGGTTGGATCCAGTTCCAGTAATTGTAGTAACTAGATTTCCTCTTTTGCTTGTGCAGCTGGCCCTCTGATTTTTGTGTGGGAGGATACAACCTTTACAGTTCTTCGAGTAAAGTTACTCTTCAGGAAATCAGATAATGATGACAGAAAACTTTCAGATGAAGATTAATTTAATCATCAGATGCGCCTGGGGGTGTCTTCTATTGTTTGCTCAAAACATCTGGTTTCTACCTGCATAAATTATTATCTCAAAAGGAAAGAATTCGGTTATGTGAATAGTGATTCCTCTTTAAAGGTTTGTTTATAATTGCTTTCTTTTTTAAGTAGAAAAATCCTTTTAGATGTAATTAGTCATGGAATAATGATGACTCAATGTGTTTCTTGACATAATACAATCATATTTAAACAGACCCTTCCCTTTTCCTTACAGTGTTCAGCCATTGAGTAAAATTTTAAAGACTTAACTAAACCATCTTAATGCTTACAATTTCTGACAAAAATTTAAGGGAAAAAGAAGACTATTTGGATAATAAATAAAGTAGAACCTGTACTTAATTTCTGATTTTAAGCTCCCTTTGTCAAAAAAAAAATACACCTACAATTATATTCAGAGGCATTTTGTCCCTCCCTCTTTTTTTTTCTGATGAGTCACACATTGGTCATAACATACATACTTAATAACTTACATTTTGGAACAGAAGGTGGCCAGCAGGCCTACCCTGGTCCATCTGAATGTCATTTTCACATCAAGTCAAATACTGTCTTTGGATTAATTAGTTGTTGATGGACGTTTGATAGAAGGGATACTGCATGATCTTCTCATGATAAGCCTGACTTCTATATCCGGTAGATTATCCTGCTTAGTCTGTGAACACCCTTCATCAGTGGCTGCTAAATGAAGATCAAATCGAAGAGAAACTGATTTTTTCCTTAATCGAGGGTTATCTTTAAAGAAAGAGCCTTCCCATTCTTTAATAACTTCATCCACTTTCTCTGTCCTGAAATGATAAAGTAAATCTTTCTATATGAAGAAGTACAGCTATAGTAAAAAAAACCATGTAATATGTATTGTATATGAAAAATAAATCAAGAAATGTATATAATTTATATTAAAATTTAAATTACAATTTATAATTTACATTGTGACAGTTAAATGTGTAGTCTTTAAAAATCATATGAATAAAATTTCTAAGGGGTTCTATGGAATTTTCATGTTTTGGCTATATTTTTTGGAAAAATGATGAATTAAGGATTGAATACTTCATCTGAGTTTTTATATATTTATTAATGTCTGATTAGAAATCACAATATGTAAAATTATGTTTAGACACATTCAAAGATTACTGAGATTATTCAATTGAAGTTAATTTTTTTTGCATGTGTTCATTATTATTTCTAAGTCAAAATTATTTTACTTACTGAATAGTGCCATGAGCTTCAGTGCTTTCTTTCACAATATTTCCATTTAATATTGCCTGTTTGGTTACTGTTTCCACTTTTTCATCCTCATACTTTTGTGGGACTTTTGTTGAAAAAGATATTTCATTTATAATGGCTGTGAAAATATTATTTATGAAATATTAAATTACAACATTCACAGTACTATTCAGTACTATTCACAGTACTATTATATACTAAGTACTAGTCACAGTCAATGTGTATGTCAAACTGTATTCAAATATTGCTGGTTTTGCTACTTTAGAATATTTATTTGTAATAAATTCTTATTATATGTTATATAATATATAATATATTATATATAATATATAATTTTATATTATTTTAAATAATATATTATATTATAATATAAAATTATATATTATATATTATTACTAAATAAATAATAATAATTAAATATAATAAAGTGAAGTGCCTATAAATGGCACTTCACTTTTCAGGTTAGTTACATCAGAAACTCACCTGAAGGTAAAACAAAACCGACTCTACTTGTGGTAGGTTTTTGTTCTTTTTTCCCACCTTGGATACTACCATAATATCTGAAATTGGAAACAAAATTATAGAAGCAACATTGTATTAGCATGTAATTGAAACAAATGCTCTCCAATAAGAGAATGGATAAATTGTAGTTTAGTCAGTAAAGAATCTGCCTGCAATGCAGGAGACCTGGGTTTGATCCTGGGTCAGGAAAATCCCCTGGAGAAGGAAATGGCAACCCACTCCAGTATTCTTGCCTGGAGAATCGCATGGACAGAGGAGCCTGCCAGGCTACAGTCCATGGGGTCACAAGAATCAGACAGGACTTGGAGACTAAACCATCACCAATACAAAGGAAGTGCTATCTAGCAGTGAAAATAAGTGAACTAAAGATACACTGTTTATCTGTAGGGAACAATCTCCCAAATATAACAATGAGTAGGGGGAAGAAAGATTGTAGCTAGCTAATTTTACAAAGATTAAAATATATGCAAAACAATTCCCCATTTTGCTTAGGGATATATATATATAATGAGACTTACAAGCATCAGACCTGGAAGCCACTTTAGACTGATGGAGGGGGATAAGATGGGTGGGGGTGTGGTTTAGGCGCTGGGGTGGGGATTAGGGGGACTTCAGTAACATTATAAATGTTTCACTTCTTAAACATAGGAGTTCATTATATTTTTCTTGATAACTTTTGTAACTTTATCTTAAATAAATTTAAATGAATGTCGTTCAGTCATGTCCAACTCTGCGACCCCATGGACTGTAGCTTGCCAGGCTCATATGTCCGTGGAATTCTCCAGGCCAGAATACTAGAGTGGTTAGCTGTTCCTTTCTTCAGGGGATCTTCCCAACCCAGGGATCGAACCAGGTCTCCCACATTGCAGGCGGATTCTTTACCAACTGAGCCACCAGGGAAGCCCAAATACCTGTGTATCTTAAATATAGGATAATAAAACTTTAAAAATTATGTTAAAAGAATGTTAAAGACCACTTTATCAACATCTTGAATGATTAGGCATTAAACCAAATCTATAACCATTTTATTTCATAAAAAATGAATTATATGTATACAGCTATATAATTTATTTACATAGCACTATTTTAAGCACTTTACAAACATTAATTCATTTAATCCTTAGCAATTCTGAGGTAAGCATTTTATAGATGAGAAACTGAGACAAAGAGATTCAATAATTTGCCCAGCATCACTTAGCTACTAAATGGCATTTTTAATTCAATTTGTGTTTTTCAAAGATTTGTTAAGTGTCAAGACCTATTATAGATGATAGTAGTTTCACCCAGTTTTATAGAGGACTCAGAATTCTGATGGAGAAGGCAATGGCACCCCACTCCAGTACTCTTGCCTGGAAAATCCCATGGACAGAGGAGCCTGGTGGGCTGCAGTCCATGGGGTCGCTAAGAGTCGACTGAGCGACTTTACTTTCACTTTTCACTTTCACGCATTGGAGATGGAAATGGCAACCCACTCCAGTGTTCTTGCCTGGATAATCCCAGGGAAGGGGGAGCTTGGTGGGCTGCTGTCTATGGGGTTGCACAGAGTCGGACACGACTGAAGCGACTTAGCAGCAGCAGCAGCAGAATTCTGAAGCAAGCACAAATAAGGCTTTATTTTTCTGGGAATATTGAAAATTGTAGGTTATGCTGTGCTCCAAGTCATATGACCTTACAAGTGGTTGCAGATTATGAAACTGTGTGTGAATTATTAAGAATCCCTCTTTTGATGCCTTTTGTTGTCAGAGTATCTGGAAGTCTTTCAAACCATGTACATAGAACAACATTGCTTTCCATGGTTGTAATATAATAATAATAGTAACAACAGTATTACTAATAGTATTATTATTATTTTGGAGTTTGAAGTGTGCCTGGAGTGGGCCCTTGTGGGAGGGGGAAAAGCAGTAATGTGTGAATTTTTCAAACTTTCTTCGTGGGTGGTCTATTGGAGGCACTAATTCTATAAGGGGTCAATGATAGGGAGAGTGAGAATGTTAAGGCAGGTCTTCTTTGTAGTGATGGAGGATCATTTCATTTTGTTCCAGGCTTGCTTGTACTCTTTCTTGTAGCTCAAGTCCCTGACTTTGGCTCATCTATTCATAATTTGGTATGTGCTTAGTTGCTCAGCCATGTTTGACTCTTTGCAACCCCACAGATTATAACTTGCCAGGCTTCTCTGTCCATGGGATTTTTCAGGCAAGAATACTAGAGTGAGTTGCCATTTTCCTCTCCAGGGGATCTTTCCACCCCAGGGATCAAACCCATGTCTCCTGCATTGCAGACAGATTCTTTCCCTGGCTGAGCCATCGAGAAAGTCCCTTATAATTTGAGAGGGCTGGAACTAGTTCTCCCACTTATTTTTTTGCAGTGTCGATTTTGTGGTAGGAACTCAGTGATCATGCCTTGGTAACGACAGGTTTTTAGATTTAATTTTTCCGACTACATCAGTGACCTAAGTGGCTCTGTATTTCTGGTCATTCACTGTATGGAAATTAGGTACCTGATTTCTTCCTTTTCTAGGAGGCGGCGATACGTTGCGATTTCCTGTTCCAGCCTCATCTTGGTGTTGAGGAGCATTTCATGCTCTCGAAGCTGCCTTTCAATGCCGCGCCTTACTTCCTGTAGCTCTTTTTCTAGTCCTTCAATCACTGCCTCTAGGTCTTGCAGCTGCATCTGGTAATGTTGCTCACTGGCATGTAGGGAGTTTTCAAGACCTCTTTCCTGTTTTATACAGATCTTCATCAGTGAATCAAGGAAACAAACTGTGTCTCTGAAATCTGATTTGCAATGTCTTCATTCAGTTGAGTTCTTTCTTTAAAAGGTTGCAATAATTGTATAGCACTTATGCAAGAGGTATTTCCTTACAGCTTTAGGTATAGCCCAACTTTTAAAAAGTTGTACTTTCTATCTACAGCTAGAGAGTTTTCTATTTCCAAGGAAACCTGTGATCATTCTTATGCCCTCCTCCAAAGGAATCTGCAGTATGATTAGTTTATTATCACCCTGATTTATTTGATTTCTTAAATATTGAAAAGTATAGAATATTGAATATTAAAGCCAGAGCAGACTCCTTATAAAAGGCATTTTTGGAAAGTGTTTTAATATTTTTCTATTAGAAGTCTTTGTAGCATGGATAAAAGAATCCTCCACTGTTAGGACTTTGGATAATGACAAAAGCTCTTTCCCCCCATTCTAACATTTAGAGAACCCCAGGGTTCTGGTGTAAGGATTATTTCATTATTGTAAATGTGAACTAAACCTTCAGTGAACTGATGATAGACATTGCCATGATGGAGGCAGGGCGCTAGCTGAACTAGGTCAAATGGATAGAATTCAGTGCCCTGATTTCTAGTTTGTCACTGTCCAGTGATGGATATTACTCCTTCCCTCTCCTAATCAGATAACAAAATCTGGGGACTCAACGGGCCAGCCGCCTTGAGGTCATTCTCACCACGGCATGGAGAGATTCAATTTCCACTTGCAGGTGGTGCCACTGGCGTCGGGCTTCCTTGAGCTCTGCTTGAGCTGCCTTTAAAGCCTCTTCATCTTTGTCCATTTTTTTGCTTAGATCTTCTTCCAACTAGAGGAAAGCCAACAACAACAACAACAATAGCAACAGCAACAACAAAAAGAGCACTTTTGAAAATGAGACCTTTAAGAGCAGTTATAGACAAATAGTATAGGAATCAAATCTTTTTTCTTTAAACTACAGATGTATGTTCTGGTTGGTGCTCAGTCACTGATTAAACACATGCGTGAGTTAATTGCACTCTTAGCCTCGGTTTTCTCAGATGTAAAATGAACCTCGAAAGTCCTTTCCTACCATACCAGTCTATGAAATGCAGAAAAATACATTTTAATGAGAAGTAAGTTTGCAAGGCCTAAGTTTGAGACCTCTGATTCTTAACTTTCCATTATTTATGGCATCATTAAGGAAGAAAGATAGAAAATTAGCTACTACTTCCCCCTTCCCCCACTTTTTTCTTATAAGCTGCTTTATGAATTGATTATTTCTGGGACTGGATATATGAACAGGAAGTAAATACTACTAGAAAATATATTATGAATAATTTAAAGAGTTAAGTTATCATAGGCATTAGGGATTCTAAAATAGACTTCTATATTAAAAGAATCCACTGTTGATTCACCTTTTTAAAAATGATCTTTTTAGAAGGCATGCTAACTTTGGATATCTAGGGTGGTAGCAAAATGACTTCTTTAAGAACTGCTCTCTAAATGTTCTCATATTAAATAATGAGTGAATTAGCTTATATTCAACTTTAAGTGTTCTTATGCTGATGCTAGGATTGAATGAAAGTATCTTTTGACAGAATTCTCAACATTTGGCCCCAGGAGCACTAGGAGCAATGCATGGAATTGATTGTACTATTTTGAGGCAAAAATTAGAACTTTTTAATGTTCATATAAAAATACATTTTAAAACACACAAAAAATTAATTTGGTGGTACAATAGATTTTTTTTAAAGGAAATGTTGGATTAAATGAAAGTCAATAAAGTATAGTTCAAGGAATTAGATGACAAAATTCATTTGTTGTGTCACTTATTCTTAGTTTTAGGTTGGCAAAACAAAGCAGCAACACATATTAGAGAAACCACAAAAGAGGAGGACAAGTATTTCAGAAATGGAAGAGCATAAAAATTCTGGTATCTACTGGGTTTGAGTGAGGAGCTGGCAGCTAGGCTTGTGTGGTAGCTAGATTCTGAAGATGGCTCTCAGTGAATCACTCCTCCCCAAATTCATGTCCTTGTTTGGTCCTGTTCCACACTGAATCTGGGATGACTCGTGTCTTGCCTTAGTCAGCAGAATATAGAAGATGTGCCAGTTGTAGGCCTAAGCCTTAGGAAGCCCTGACAACTTCCACTTCTGTGCTTTTGGGGCCCTGGTATACATTGGGAGCCTCAATGCATAAGAGGTCCAGATACCCTGTTGGAGAGATTGTGTAGAAGCCAGATGGAGAGAAACAGGCCCAGCTGTCTCAGCTGAGCCAGCATTCCAGAAATGTCCTGCCAAGGTGCCAGACACAGGAGTAAGCCATGTTGGCTGTCCCAACCTAGTTGTGCCCCAAGATGCCTGTGGTCCTGGCCAATGTCATGTGCAGTGGAAGAATCACCCGCGCTGAACCCAGTTAACCCATAGCAATATGAAAGACAATACAATTGTCTTTTTAATTCACCAAGTTCTAGCGTGGTTTGTTATATAGCTATAAATAACTAAAATAGCTTATATTTATTTTGTAATAATTAAGTAATCATGCTTTCTCAAATTTATTCTGGTTGATTTTCTGAATTCTTTGGGAAAAAAAGAAGTCCCCTAAAGTAGTTTTATGTTAAAAGGAAACAAAACTTACTGTAGTCTTGCTTTTTCACTTTAGTCTTTCAGCATTGTGACTTGTAAACTAAGTAACTTGTATTTTTATTATTGCAAAATAAAATGTTTATTTGGTTTATAATTTTCAGAAATTGTCATCTATTAATTGTTTTCTTCTCTTTGTAAAAGGTGAGTGAATTCTTGCAACACTTCAAATATCTCAGTGAACTTGCTTCATTTGAGATGCTGATCATTCTTTATTAAGACTGAAAATGTTACCTAGAGATTAAATTTATGATGTTACTAAAAATGAATTACTAATACGATAACATCCTATGATTTCCCAGCAATATTTTTTTCCCTTTTGGTGATGTTCTTAAGTAAACTCTTTGCTGTGTTTGGGTGCTTGGAATAGAATTTGATCTCAGATATGATAGGTAAACTAAAAAATAAATAAATAAATAAACAAACCCTGAATTTCTGAAGCTTTGTTTCTAAAATAGATGTTTTTCCATTTGTTTAGAGATGAGACCTTAACTAATTGCTAAGGGTTATTGTCATTTTAAAACAAAGTGTCCATGAAATGAGGATTTAGCCCTTATTTAACTT
This sequence comes from Bubalus bubalis, assembly GCF_019923935.1. NCBI lineage: Eukaryota > Metazoa > Chordata > Mammalia > Artiodactyla > Bovidae > Bubalus > Bubalus bubalis. The sequence continues at coordinate 22,204,057 of NC_059159.1, read as the reverse complement.
GGCTCTCTTTCTAAACAATACTTAAATATTACATGCTTAGTATTAGAGATGAACATTTCTCACCTTTTAGTATAAAAGCAAAAATAATCTACAGTCAAAGTGAAAAGTCCTTATTGATTTGGAGAATTTTGATTGTCCCAAATTACATCATTGTTTCTGAGTACCATGTTCACATACTCACATGATTTTTGTTTGTAACAGTCTGGTATAAAATCGAACTCATGAAAAAATGATAGAAACCTTTTAGAAATATTTTACTTAGTTTTATCTTGCAAAGTGTGCAAGATAATAAATTCACTATAAAGCTTGTCATTTTAAAGGTGTTATTTAAATTATTTCTATAAGTAAATCCGTGATATCTTCCAAGGGTATCTGAAATGCTTCCTTCCTATAAGATGTCTAAAAGAGATTATTGTGCATCATTTTATTGTATACTGATCCCATGTTTTGTTAATGACAGTAACCTCATGATTTATATAAAAATAAAATGCATCAATCAACATTCATTTAATGGTCATTTAACAGTAATAAATACAGCCTTTCCTCCTATAGTCCCTGTCACATTGCAGTAAAACCTAAATTCCTTCCCCAGTATATGCTGCATTGAAAAGGAAATACTGTACCTCAGAGAGGCCGGGACAGGAATTGGATAGACATGGATTGTCTCCTTATCCTGGAAGATGCCTGTCTGTATGAAATCATTACCTGGATCCTTGTTGAAAGCACGGTCTCTATCTGATTTCTGGTGAGGAGCTTTTCATAGTTTGCCCTGATCTCATTGAGTAGCTGGGACAGCTCCATTCTTTTCCCATCCTCCACCTTGGCTAACAGAACCTTATCGATAGGATGAGTCTCTGCGGCAGAACCTGCTCTGTCTGCATCGCGAGCAGAGAGAGCGCCATGGAGCCTTAAAGATACAGAGCTCCCTTTTTTCAGAAGCCGTGGAAACCCCTGGGTTTCTCATCAATTATGCAAATATTTGGTAAACCCTTTTCTCCTATTGTTGATCTGGTAGAAGTGTCAGTCTCTCCATAAAGGAACCAAAAAATGAACACAGTCTCAGTATTCCTGGATTGGGTCTCTGTAAAATTGAGCACATTTGGCAGAGTGAAGTTAATTTAGCTTGTGGAAAGAAAATGGGGCATAACATAAAGAAAATTGTGTTTTGTCTTCCCAAAATATTACATGGAAATAAACCTGGGCTTAAAACATGGTACCTAAGCTTTTCTTTTATGACTTTCCTCACCATTTGGATTATTTAAACAGAAATGCTATGGGAGGGCATTAGAATATGTTGTAAACCCATTCTGACAGTTACTGGAAAAAGTGACCATTGTATTCAGCTGACAGCTGTCATAAGCTGCAAGATTGACTGATTGTATTTCTCTTAAATACATACTGCTTGACTTGTGGTGGGCGGCTGGCCTGATGGCAGAGTTTGATATATTGAGGTGAATTCCTGAAGGCATATTACAGATGAAGCTATGGCTGGAGATAAGTGCTAATAGAGGATGAGAACTGACAGTTAACATTTCCAACGTTTCAACAAGGTTGAAGAAATACAACAAGACAGCCCCTGTGCTGGGTGTATTCACTGAGATAAGATGTATTGTCGGGTTACTCTTTCATGAGTAAGAGTAGAGTTGACGACAAGTCCTGCATACTTATATAACATTTGTGCAGCTCTTATAACTTTATAAAGCACCTTTACATCTGTCATTCTATTTAATTGTCACAATTCCTGTCATTTTGTAAACTGTAAAGATGATGAGTCTGTGCAGGAGGGGTTAAGGTGTCTTTCCCAAGGTCATATGGTGATTGGTGATGTAATGGCATCCTTGGGACTGGGCTTTGATCCCTTGGCTATATTCCAAATACTATCTAGTCTGCTTCCACGTTATGTCTCTCCCCACCTAAATTCCTTGTTTAGCCTGAAAAGCTGGCTGCTGGATATGTGAAATATTTTAAAGGCTAGATCTGTCACTGTTATTTGTAGAGTGGCTTGGCTGAAATTGTATCTGGAGTGTAGTTCAGGAAATAATCAATCTTTGGCTCTGGCGCTCACAGGGCCTTTGAATGTACATTATGCTCTTTTAATTTCTGAATTAACTCACCGTTGGCTAGTCCAGTCTGTGCCGGGCATTCTCACCGTCCCCTCCAAACAAAGCTGGGCACCCAGAACTCCTGCTGAGAGGTGAGGTTCCAGGTCATTCCTGTGCTCTGTTTAATTTGACCCTCGCCTCCTCCACCCTCCCCATTGGTCACAGTGGATTGGTCTAGGGGTGGACACTTTACCCAAGGAGAGTCAATCTGTAGGTCAGAGACCTGTGAGGTAGCCTGACCCAAAAGCTCTGACTAAAGAGCATTGCTTATGATTATTTAGGCCAAACTGATTCTCTTTTTTTGGTAATTGCAACTGAGAAATGGGAAGAGAAACAGGCATTGATGGTGGGAGGAGAATCAGGAAAGAATTACACTCTTATTACTTCATGTAGTTCCTGCGATAGTGAAGTGATAGTAAAGTCACTCAGTCGCGTCCGACTCTTTGCGACTCCATGGACTGTAGCACGCCAGGCTCCTCCATCCATTGAATTTTCTAGGCAAGAGTACTGGAGTGGGTTGCCTAATCTCTGCCTAAAATACAGAGAGCTGAACTAGATTCCAGGCCTGGCAATCTGCATTTGAAACAAACCTCTCAGGTATTTCTTCATTATAGCAGTGCTTTCCAATAAAGAAACAGAATGTGGGCCACAAATTTAAACTGCATATGTAATTTAATACTTTCTAGTCATCATATCAAAAGATAGAAACAAGTGAAATGAATTTTCAAATATTTTATTTGACCTTAAGTACCTAAGATACATCATGTAGTTGTTATTGTTGTTGTTCAGTCGCCAAGTCGTGTCCGACTCTTTGCAACCCCATGGACTGTAGCACGCCAGGCTTCCCTGTCCCTCACCATCTCCCAGAGTTTGCCCAAGTTCATGCCCATGGAATTGGTGATGTCATGCAACCATCTCATCCTCTGTCACCCTCTTCTCATTCTGCCTCCAATTTTTGCCAGCATCAGGGTCTTTTCCAATGAGTTGGCTCTTTGTGTCAGGTGCCCAAAGTGCTGGAGCTTCAGTTTCAGCATCAGCCCTTCCAATCAATATTCAGGGTTGATTTCCTTTATGATTGACTGGTTTGATCTCCTTGCTGTCCAAGGGATGCTCAAGAGTCTCCTCCAGCACCACAGTTTGAAAGCACCAATTCTTCGGCGCTCAGCCTTCTCATCAGGAAAGCTATGACAGACCTAGACAGTGTGTTAAAAAGCAAAGACATCACTTCGCCAACAAAGGTCTGTATAGTCAAGGCTATGGTCTTTCCAGTAGTCATGTATGGATGTGAGAGCTGGACCATATACCATATAATAAATATAAAGTATTAATGAGATACTTTACATTCTTTATTTGTGATACTGTCTTTGAAATCCAATGCGTATTTTTATGCACATTTCAATTTGGACAAGCTACTCTTAAAGTGCTTACAACCCACATGGCTAGTAGCTACTGTGTTAAACGCTGCAGCTTTAATATTTGGGCCCTGCTGGCCCACACAACTGGGAGTTCCATGTCTGGAACATTCCACGTACATGCTAGATTAAAATAAATAGTGCCAGATTTTTTTTTTTAATGAGAGAGGAGACGTATTTAAAAGTATTCTATAAGCATGTGAATCATGAAGTTATTTAATTCAAGATCTCAATCATCACTTTTCAAGGAAAATTTTGCTAATTTGCTTGTCAAAAATACTGTCTTTTATTAGAGAAATCAGTAATAATAGCTCATTAAAGACTGTGGCATATATAAAATTGCAGGATCCATGTAATTCTCAGTGCATTAGAGTTACATGCTATTCTTTATGTTTTAGAAATCATAACAGAGTGCAAATAAGCAAGGACATCCTTCCTTCTTATAGGGATCATCTTGAATCTACTCTAGTTATGAGAAAAAGAAAGCATTTGGAAATGTTGTGTTTTGTTACTAGAAAAAAATTAATTATAACATAACTCACAAGAACCAAAATGCTGTGGTTGAGAACACCAGTTGTAGGGACATTCACAAGAGTGAGCCCCCAGACCCTTCAGAATTAGAATTCAAGACTGAAGGTCATTCATTCATTCAGTTGGTTATTGGATGATTACTGTTTGCACAGAGGTGTGTTGGGTAAAGATAAAGTTCTAGAAGAGTTCTGAAGTGGAGAGGTGACCTTTTGGGCCATATTGTGGGGAGAAATGGTGGAGAAGGCATTGTAGAGGAAAGAGAAAAAAAAAAGAGGGAGGTTCAGGGTCAGATCATAGAAAAGGGAAGCTACAAAGCCTAGATTTTATTTGGTCGGAAATGGAGAATCATTCCCGGTTTATGAAATGGAGAGTCACACAGTCAGATTAATTGGGGAGGAGTGCAGAAGATTTCAGAGTAAGGACATCATTTTGAGAACCAGTGTTCATGAAGAAAGAAGTAAAGTTGTTTTCAAAGTTCTGGCTGGGCAATCATAAGAAACTGGATGTGAATAATGCCATGGGCATAGAGGAGGGGGAGCATGCATGCAATCAGTGAGTTTTAGCAAGTGGCAACTGATTTTGAAGGGAAGAGGAGGCAAGGGCAAAGATGATATAGATTTACACTCTCTGCAGCTAGAACATGAGTGCTTCTGTCCCAGGTTTCGAGTGAATCTCTGGGACTGGCCACCAATTGAGGGTCCTTGGCTTTGAGCAGGAAAGAATTCAAGAGCAAGCCACAGTTAAGTTGAAAAACAAAGTGAAAGTGTTAGATGCTCAGTCGTGTCTGACTCTTTGGACCCCATGGACTGTGGCCTACCAGGCTCCTCTGTCCATGGGATTTTCCAGGCAAGAGTACTGGAGTGGGTAGTCATTTCCTTTTTCAGGGGATCTTCCTGAGCCAGGAATTGAACCCAGGTCTCCCACGTTGAGGGCAGATTCTTTACTGTCTGAGCCACCAGGGACGCTCACAAAGTAAGATGAAAGCAGGTTTATTTAGAGAGATACACATTCCATAGACAGAAAGCAGTCTGTGTGAGAAAGTGAGAGGAGCTCTGAAATGTGGGATGTTTAGTTTTTATGTGTGTGTGTGTGTGTGTGTGTGTGTGTGTTAGTCGCTCAGTCATGTCTGACTCTTTGTGACCCTCATGCGGGGTCAGGCTCTTCTGTCCATGAGAATTTCCAGGCCAGAATACAGGAGTGGATTGCCATTTCCTTCTCCAGGGGATCTTCCCAACCCAGGGATCGAACTGGGATCTCCTGCATTGCAGGTGGATTCTTTACCATCTGAACCACCAGGGCTGAGTAATTTCATAGGCTAATGAGTGGGAGAATTATTCCAACTATTTTGGGGAAGCAGTGGAAATTTCTAAAAACTGAAGTCCAGTGAAGTGCAGAGCCAAGATCCAAAGCCAGGCAGTCTGACTCCAGAGTCTACCCTTTAGAACATAAGCTGGTAATGTCTTAGTAATCGATGTAAAACATTGGGCACATAAGGTGCATTCATGCTAAGTCACCTCAGTCGTGTCCCACTCTTTACGACCTCATGGACTATAGTTCACCAGGCTTCTCTGTCCATGGGGTTTTCCAGGCAAGAACACTGGAGTGGGTTGCCATGGCCTTCTCCCAACCCAGGAAATCTTCCCAACCCAGGGATCGAACCTGCATCTCTTATGTCTCCAGCATTGGCAGGCGAGTTCTTTACCACTAGCGCCACCAGGGAGAATAAGACTTCCTAGCTCTTCACCTTCTCCTGGAGTTTGCTCAAACTCGTGTCCATTGAGTCGGTGATGCCATCCAGCCATCTCATCTGTTGTCCCCCTCTTCTCCTTCTGCCTTCAATCTTTCCCAGCATCAAGGTCTTTTCCAGTGAGTTGGCTCTTTGCATCAGGGGCCAAAGTATTGGAACTTCAGCTTCAGTATCAGTCTTTCCAATGACTATTCAGGATTGATTTCCTTTAAGATTGACTGTGATTTCCTTGATGTCTAACATGCAGCAAAGTCTGACAATCACTTGAGAATCACTCCACTCTTTTCCCTCTATGCTTCACCCAGAAGAAATGGGTTGTTAGCACAAATGTCTGAAATAGGACTCCCAAAGTTAAACATTGGCAAGTCCCATTATTTGCTATAGTTGATATAAATCTGAGTCCATAGGCTAAGGTAGACAGGATGTATACGTTACTATATTTCTCTATAACAAATTAGTCTTTACCTTGAGCTTTGATTCTGCACAGGATGTGTAATTAAATTTCATCATATGGACTTCCCACCTTTTTCCCCCAAAATTTTGTGTCTAAGTTTTGGGGAACTTCGTAGTTGTGACTATAGGGCCCCTGAGTCAGAGCCCCTGCAAAGCAGCAGAACGGGAGGTAAGCTTGGGGACCTGATGGCTTAGGAGCACTACATCCTGCTTCTTGATGTCATCTGTCTAAGTCTGGGTTCCCTGTGTCAGTCTCTGTCTTTCCTACTGGTTCCATTTGTGTTGTTGGGGGTTGGGGAAAAAATTAACACAAAATCTCCCAACTCAGAAATCCTCTCCACAAAGATAGTAGAGAAAGAAAACATGTTGCTTTATCTTAGAATATGATGCACATCCCAGGAATCACTGAGTGCAAAGACAGAAGGAAATCTTCTCCTTCTAGAATCAAGCAGATACAATCTGTTACACCCCTGTTCTCAAGAGAAGCAGTAACTAGTCCTCCAGAAAGAGGACTTGACATCGCCATTTGTCACACACAGTTCATGTCGTAACTTTACCTGGTAATTGGGGTCACCATCTGTGTTCGCTAATGGGCTTCACATAAAGGAAAACTGCACTTCTTGTGACAGGAGGTAGTTTTGGAGAGAGGCTCCTACTTTCCCACAGGACCTGGGAGACTGGGGTGCTATTTTCCTTGGATGTTTACATTTCAAAGTCAAAGACAGGTTGCAAAGCTGGACAAAATCTTATCTAGCTTTTAAAAAGATTCACTTACATTTCAAAGACACAAGGAAAGAATTTACAATGACAAGGTTTCTAAAGTAAATGCTCTAGAAAACAGAGTGTGTGTGTGTATCTTACCTTATTTCAACAGGGATGATTAAGCCTCTTAGTTTGAATTTGTATTTGTGCTTCTAGCTGCTTGCTTCCTGCTTGAGGCCTTGAGAACCATTCTGCTACATTAGTGTGCCGCTGGCATGGAAATACCAGGTGGGTTGTTAGTAGCTCCAGCTGCCAGACACCTCGTTCAACCATAACCTATTTGGCTCTTGTCCATTTCCTGGGGCCACAGTCCAAGAAGCAGGATGTAGTGCTCCTAAGCCATCAGGTCCCCAAGATTACCTCCCGTTCTGCTGCTTTGCAGGGGCTCTGACTCAGCAGCAGGGTCTGGGGCTCCTCTCTTGGAGACTCACCACTACCCCTGTCTCTTCATTCCTCCTTTCTCCCCTCTCCCTTCAGTCCCAGGGAAGCTCTTCTATCCTAAGGTTCTGTTCTAGAATATAAGCCCCAAGACCTGTCTGTCCTGTTCACGGCTCTTTCATCACTTTCTAGCTTTGTGCCTGGCAGTGAGGAGACAATCAGTTCAGTTCAGTTCAGTTCAGTCACTCAGTCATGTCCAACTCTTTGCAACCCCATGAATTGCAGCACGCCAGGCCTCCCTGTCCATCACCATCTCCTGGAGTTCACTCAAACTCATGCCCATTGAGTCGGTGATGCCATCCAGCCATCTCATCCTCTGTCGTCCCCTTCTCCTCCTGCCCCCAAATCCCTCCCAGCATCAGAGTCTTTTCCAATGAGTCAACTCTTCACATGAGGTGGCCAAAGTACTGGAGTTTCAGCTTTAGCATCATTCCTTCCAAAGAACACCCAGGACTGATCTCTTTTGGAATGGACTGGTTGGATCTCCTTGCAGTCCAAGGGACTCTCAAGAGTCTTCTCCAACACCACACTTCAAAAGCATCAATTCTTCGGTGCTCAGCCTTCTTTGCAGTCCAACTCTCACATCCATACATGACCACAGGAAAAACCATAGCCTCGACTAGACGGACCTTTGTTGGCAAAGTAATGTCTCTGCTTTTGAATATGCTATCTAGGTTGGTCATAACTTTCCTTCCAAGGAGTAAACGTCTCTTAATTTCATGGCTGCAATCACCATCTGCAGTGATTTTGGAGTCTCAAAAAATAAAGTCTGACACTGTTTCCACTGTTTCCCCATCTATTTCCCATGAAGTTATGGGACCAGATGCCATGATCTTAGTTTTCTGAGCTTTAAGCCAACTTTTTCCTCTCCTCTTTGACTTTCATCAAGAGGCTTTTTAGTTCCTCTTCACTTTCTGCCATAAGGGTGGTGTCATCTGCATATCTGAGGTTATTGAGATTTCTCCCGGCAGTCTTGATTCCAGCTTGTGCTTCTTCCAGCCCAGCGTTTCTCATGATGTACTCTGCATATGATGCATGTAAAATAAATGGTGCTTCTTCTGTTGTTTGGACTCTGAATCCTCTTTATTCCAAGACCAAGGATTTTGCGTTCTGCTTCCCTGAGGCAATGAACAGAGTCACTTATTTGCTTGAAGGAGGTGGGAGTGGGGGGTGATGAACTACCAGCAGACGGATACATAGTTCAAAACCATTACATTCCCCACGTTTTTAGTGTTTATGAATCCAAGCAAGTCAGGCACATACCCATCCTCCATCTTGATGGATTTTTACTGAGTGATATGTTGGGATTTGGGCCTGAACCTTTGAAGGAAACAGTGTCTCTTCTAACCTGCTTGTACTTAAGACTGGATATTTGCTTTCAGGATGAAAAAAATATCGAAACGAAAATAATAGGTTCATTTATTTTCAAGTAATGTACTCGGGCGCATGTGTATGCGCTTTTAATGTGACGTACTTGGGCATCTGTTCAAGTGCCTAATTTTGTTGCCTGTGTGGGTCATGAATCTTAATCCACTTAGTATTTGCCTGTCCTACACATAAAAGTTGTGATCAGGTTTTATTCTAAAAACTGTATTGCATAGCACAGGGAACTCTGCTTAATGCACTTTGGTGACCGGGATGAGGAGGAAGCCCAAAGGGAGGGGTTGGCTGATTCACTTTTCTGTGCAGTGGAAACTAACACAACACAGTAAAGCAGCTGCACTGCAATAAAAATTAATTTGAAAAAAAGGTAAAAACCGTACCAGAGAGAACCGATGGCACACAAGTTTCTATCCAATGGATTTCTCCTCCAGGCAGTTATACATACGAATATCTTTTCTTTAAACAGTCTAACTGATCCTTTAATTAGGGGGCTAATCTCATAGAGCTTGGGTATTATTTTGCTTATTAAGAGTAATTTCTTTAGCCGCTTAAGATAGTGTGAGTTTCTTTTTTAATCAATCATGCCATTTGATAGATTATAGATACATAATTCATCAGCAAATAAAAATGTATTTTTTTGTACTTTAAAAAAATTGGCATGTGACAGACCTTCACTTTACTATTTTGCCCTCTTTCTGTTATATTGTTGATTTTTCTCACAGGAGCACGCCTCCACACGATCTGGTTTAATCTTGTGTTTCATGTATCAATTAAGAATATAATTAGACAGATTTGTGTTGGAACATGTTTGTCAGCATTTCCCAGCCTGTTTTAAGGTGTGTGAGTGATACTGGCATTCGTTTCTGTTTGTCCTGCACATGCATTTCACATGGAGTGATTTATCAGAGCATTGTACACACACCAGGGTGTTCTTGGTAAAATTCTTCACTGTTGTAATTCAAGAGTGAAACGCAGGGCTATTTTTCTAATCAAAGATTTGGCATTTGGGTCCTATTTTTTCTGGCATTTTCCATAAGTGCTTCCCCTTCCTGGCTTGTTCATTGTAGCCCAGTACATGGATGTTTCATACTCCCAAAATGAGCATTATTAGCGAGTGAGGCCAATTTAGGATACCAATTATGTAGAGTTTCAGTGTATTACCAATATAACTTGACTTCACATTCCAGGATGTCTGGCTCTAGGTCAGTGACCACACCATCATGATTATCTGGGTCATGAAGATCTTTTTTGTACAGTTCTTCTGTGTATTCTTGCCATCTCTTCTTAATATCTTCTGCTTCTGTTAGGTCCATACCATTTCTGTCCTTTATCAAGCTCATCTTTGCATGAAATGTTCCTTTGGTATCTCTGATTTTCTTGAAGAGATCCCTAGTCTTTCCCATTCTGTTGTTTTCCTCTATTTCTTTGCATTGATTGCTGAAGAAGGCTTTCTTATCTCTTCTTGCTATTCTTTGGAACTCTGCATTCAGATGTTTATATCTTTCCTTTTCTCCTTTGCTTTTCACTTCTCTTCTTTTCACAGCTATTTGTAAGGCCTTCCCAGACAGCCATTTTGCTTTTTTGCATTTCTTTTCTATGGGAATGGTCTTGCTCCCTGTCTCCTGTACAATGTCACGAACCTCATTCCATAGTTCATCAGGCACTCTATCTATCAGATCTAGGCCCTTAAATCTATTTCTCACTTCCACTGTATAATCATAAGGGATTTGATTTAGGTCATACCTGACTGGTCTAGTGGTTTTCCCTACTTTCTTCAATTTAAGCCTGAATTTGGCAATAAGGAGTTCATGATCTGAGCCACAGTCAGCTCCTGGTCTTGTTTTTGCTGACTGTATAGAGCTTCTCCATCTTTGGCTGCAAAGAATATAATCAATCTGATTTTGGTGTTGACCATCTGGTGATGTCCATGTATAGAGTCTTCTCTAGTGTTGTTGGAAGAGGGTGTTTGTTATGACCAGTGCATTTTCTTGGCAAAACTCTATTAGTCTTTGCCCTGCTTCATTCCGTATTCCAAGGCCAAATTTGCCTGTTACTCCAGGTGTTTCTTGACTTCTTACTTTTGCATTCCAGTCCCCTATAATGAAAAGGACATCTTTTTTGGGTGTTAGTTCTAAAAGGTCTTGTAGGTCTTCATAGAACCATTCAACTTCAGCTTCTTCAGCATTACTGGTTGGGGCATAGACTTGGATTACTGTGATATTGAATGGTTTGCCTTGGAAATGAACAGAGATCATTCTGTCGTTTTTGAGATTTCATCCAAGTACTGCATTTCAGACTCTTTTGTTGACCATGATGGCCACTCCATTTCTTCTGAGGGCTTCCTGCCCGCAGTAGTAGATATAATGGTCATCTGAGTTAAACTCACCCATTCCAGTCCATTTCAGTTTGCTGATTCCTAGAATGTCAACATTCACTCTTGCCATCTCTTGTTTGACCACTTCCAATTTGCCTTGATTCATGGACCTGACATTCCAGGTTCCTATGCAATATTGCTCTTTACAGCATCGGACCTTACTTCTATCACCAGTCACATCCACAGCTGGGTATTCTTTTTGCTTTGGCTCCATCCCTTCATTCTTTCTGGAGTTATTTCTCCACTGATCTCCAGTAGCATATTGGGCACCTACTGACCTGGGGAGTTTCTCTTTCAGTATCTTATCATTTTGCCTTTTCATACTGTTCATGGGGTTCTCAAGGCAAGAATACTGAAGTGGTTTGCCATTCCCTTCTCCAGTGGACCACATTCTGTCAAATCAAGTGGGCCTTAGAAAGCATCACTACGAACAAAGCTAGTGGAGGTGATGGAATTTCAGTTGAGCTATTCCAAATCCTGAAAGATGATGCTGTGGAAGTGCTGCACTCAACATGCCAGCACATTTGGAAAACTCAGCAGTGGCCACAGGACTGGAAAAGGTCAGTTTTCATTCCAATCCCAAAGAAAGGCAATGCCAAAGAATGCTCAAACTACTGCACAATTGCACTCATCTCACACGCTAGTAAAGTAATGCTCAAAATTCTCCAAGCCAGGCTTCAGCAATATATGAACCGTGAACTTCCTGATGTTCAAGCTGGTTTTAGAAAAGGCAGAGGAACCAGAGATCAAATTGCCAACATCCACTGGATCATCAAAAAAGCAAGAGAGTTCCAGAAAAACATCTATTTCTGCTTTATTGACTATGCCAAAGCCTTTGACTGTGTGGATCACAATAAACTGTGGAAAATTCTGAAAGAGATGGGAATACCAGAACACCTGATCTGCCTCTTGAGAAATTTGTATGCAGGTCAGGAAGCAACAGTTAGAACTGGACATGGAACAACAGACTGGTTCCAAATAGGAAAAGGAGTATGTCAAGGCTGTATATTGTCACCCTGTTTATTTAACTTATATGCAGAGTACATCATGAGAAATGCTGGACTGGAAGAAGCACAAGCTGGAATCAAGGTTGCCTGGAGAAATCTCAATAACCTCAGATATGCAGATGACCCCACCCTTATGGCAGAAAGTGAAGAGGAACTCAAAGGCCTTTTGATGAAAGTGAAAGTGGAGAGTGAAAAAGTTGGCTTAAAGCTCAACATTCAGAAAACGAAGATCATGGCATCCTGTTCCACCACTTCATGGGAAATAGATGGGGAAACAGTGGAAACAGTGTCAGACTTTATTTTTCTGGGCTCCAAAATCACTGCAGATGGTGACTGCAGCCATGAAATTAAAAGATGCTTACTCCTTGGAAGGAAAGTTATGACCAACCTGGATAGCATATTCAAAAGCAGAGACATTACTTTGCCAACAAAGGTTCGTCTAGTCAAGGCTATGGTTTTTCCTGTGGTCATGTATGGATGTGAGAGTTGGACTGTGAAGAAGGCTGAGGGCCAAAGAATTGATGCTTTAGAACTGTGGTGTTGAAGAAGAGTCTTGAGAGTCCCTTGGAGTACAAGGAGATCCAACCAGTCCATTCTGAAGGAGATCAACCTTGGGATTTCTTTGGAAGGAATGATGCTAAAGCTGAAACTCCAGTACTTTGGCCACCTCATGTGAAGAGTTGATTCATTGGAAAAGACTCTGATGCTGGGAGAGATTGGGGGAGGAGGAGAAGGGGACGACAGAGGATGAGATGGCTGGATGGCATCACTGACTTGATGGACGGGAGTCTGAGTGAACTCCGGGAGTTGGTGATGGACAGGGAGACCTGGCGTGCTGAGATTCATAGGATCGCAAAGAGTCGGACACGACTGAGCAACTGATCTGATCTGATCTGATCTGACCAATATAAGTCATGCTATATTGTTAGCATTGCAGACTGTAAGCACTAAACGAAACTCCACAAGAATTCGATTTCCTGTTCTCCACTCCCTTTTCATTAGGAGGTCCCAACCTCTGAAGTTATAATTCTTAAGCTAAAACTGTGCACCCATCCATTGGTCCCATTTGAGTCACAATATTAGACTTTCTTTGTTGGGTCCCAGTACATCTTCTTCACCAGTTTGACAGGAATTCTTTTAGCTTCTCTTCCTGCCTTTGAAGAACTGATTTTTCTAAACCTTCTTTCTCTAACTCACGACATTGACCCTGCTGTCTTCTAGTAAGTGTCCCAGGGAGTCTTGTCTTAGTTAACTTCCCTTTATCTTAGTTTATTAAAATAAATCCTGATGGCTCAGACGGTAAAGTGTCTGTCTACAATGTGGGAGACCTAGGTTTGATCCCTGGGTTGGGAAGATCCCCTGGACAAGGAAATGGCAATCCACTCCAGTACTATTGCCTGGAAAATCTCATGGACAGAGGAGGTTGGTAGGCTACAGTCCATGGGGTCGCAAAGAGTTGGACACGACTGAGCGACTTCACTTTCCTTTTCTTGGATATTATCTTCTTGCCTTCTTTTTGTCTCTCTTTAAGCATTAAATGGAGAAGGCAATGGCAACCCACTCCAGTACTCTTGCCTGAAAAATCCCATGGATGGAGGAGCCTGGTAGGCTGCAGTCCATGGGGTCGCTAAGAGTCGGACACGACTGAGCAACTTCACTTTCACTTTTCACTTTCATGCATTGGAGAAGGAAATGGCAACCCACTCCAGTGTTCTTGCCTGGAGAATCCCAGGGACGGGGGAGCCTGGTGGGCTGCCGTCTATGGGATCACACAGAGTCGGACATGACTGAAGCGACTTAGCAGCAGCAGCAGCAGCAAACATTAAATATATATATATATATATTCTTTTTCATAATGATTTATCACATGATATTGAATAGAATTCCCTGTGCTATACAGTAACACCTTATTGTTTATCCATTCAGTATATAATAGTTTGCCTCTGCTGTTCCCAAACTCACAATCCATTGCTCCCTCACCTCACCCCCTTGGCACCCACATGCTTAGTCTCTACGTCGGTGAGTATTTCTGTTTCATAGATAAGTTCATTTGTGTTATATTTTAGATCCCATATATAAGTGATAGAATACGGTATTTGTCTTTTTCTGACTTACTTCATATAGTATGATAATTTCTAGTTCATCCATGTTGCTAAACATTTTAATTTTGTTAACTTTTTTTTTTTGACCCAGTCCATTCTCAAGCGTTCTGCTCTGCACAGAAGTTTTTAGCAACCTGGTTGATAGTCCCCATAGTAACCTAAAGGCATCCCTTAATTCTGCTCAACTCTTCCTCTGAATGCACCTGTCAATTTTCTTCCCTTCAGTCTGGCTTGTATTTCTCTTTATAGTATTCTGTAACTGTATTTGATGGTAATTCACATGTGTTTATTCATTCAAGGACATTTAAAATTTTTAATTAAAGTTTTGAGGTAAGTGTAGATTTAGTTGTAAGAAATAGTACAGTGAAAACTCACATGTCCTTTATTAAAATCCCCCAATGGTAATATCTTTTTTTGCCTTTTCATACTGTTCATAGGGTTCTCAAGGCAAGAATACTGAAGTGGTTTGCCATTCCTTTCTCCAGTGGACCACGTTTTGTCAGAATTCTTCACCATGACTCGTCTGTCTTGGATGGCCATACACGGCATGGCTCATAGTTTCATTGAATTAGGCAAGGCTGTGGTCCATGTGATCCGTTTGATTAGTTTTCTGTAACTGTGGTTTTCATTCTGTTTGCCCTCTCGGATAAGGATAAGAGGCTTATGGAAGCTTCCTGGTGGGAGAGACTGACTGTGGGGGAAACTGGGTCTTGTTCTGATGGGTGGGGCCGTGTTCAGTTCAGTTCAGTCACTCAGTCATGTCTGACTCTTTGTGACCCCATGGACTGCAGCACACCAGGCTCCCTGTCCTTCACTGACTCCCAGAACTTGCTCAAACTCATGTCCATTGAGTCGATGATGCCATCCAACCATCTCATCCTCTGTCGTCCCCTTCTCCTCCTGCCTTCAATCTTTCCCAGCATCAGGGTCTTTTCAATGAGTCAGTTCTTCGCATCAGGTGGCCCAGGTATTGGAGTTTCAGCTTCAGCATGAGTCCTTCCAATGAATATTCAGGACTGATTTCCTTTAGGATTGACTGGTTTGATCTGTAATCCATTTTCTGTTGATGGGTGGGGCTGTGTTCCCTTCCTGTTGTTTGACCTGAGACCAAATGGAGGTAATGAAGATAATGGCGACCTCCTTCAAAAGGGCCTATGCACGCACTGCCGCACTCAGTGCCCCCGACACTGCGGCAGGCCACCGCCAACCCACGCCTCCACCAGAGACTCCTGCACACTCACAGGCAAGTCTGGGTCAGTCTCTTGTGGGGTCACTGCTCCCAGATTTCCGGGAGAAGTAACAATAACCTCAGATATGCAGATGGCACCATTCTTATGACAGAAAGCAAAGAAGAACGAAAGAGCCTCTTGATGAAAGTGAAAGAAGAGAGGGAAAAAGTTGGCTTAAAACTCAACATTCAGAAAACTAAGATCATGGCATCTGGTCCCATCACATCATGGCAAATAGAGGGGGAAACAATGGAAACAGTTACAGACTATTTTCTTGGGCTCCAAAATCACTGCAGATGGTGGCTTCAGCTATGAAATTAAAAGACACTTGCTTCTTGGAAGAAAAGCTATGACTAACTTAGCATATTAAAAAGCAGAGACATTACTTTGCTGATAAAGATTCGTCTAGTCAAAGCTATGGTTTTTCCAGTAGTCATGTATGGATGTGAGAGTTGGACTATAAAGAAAGCTGAGCACCGAAGAATTGATGCTTTTGAACTGCAGTGTTGGAGAAGACTCCTGAGAGTCTCTTGGACTACAAGGAGATCAAACCAGTCAATCCTGAAGGAAATCAGTCCTGAATATTCATTGGAAGGACTGATGGTGAAGCTGAAACTCCAGTACTTTGGCCACCTGATGCAAAGAACTGACTCATTGGAAAAGACCCTAATGTTGGGAAAGATTGAAGGCAGGAGGAGAAGGGGACGACAGAGGATGAGATTGTTGGATGGCATCACTGACTCAATGGACGTGAGTTTGAGCAAGCTCTGGGAGTTGATAATGCACAGGGAAGCCTGGTGTGCTGCAGTTCATGGGGTCACAAAGAGTCAGACACGACTGAGTGACTGAACTGAACTGATGGTAGTATCCTATGAGCAGTGGGACAAAATGGCAACCAGGATACTGACACTGATGCAGTCAAGGTGCAGGACATTTCCATCACCACAAGGTTCTCTCGTCATGCAGGGCCTTTTCTGAGTGTTGGCTCTGGGCAGAGTGCTGGGCACAAGGAGGGGTGCAGAAAGAAAACAGATACTGATCCTGTTGAAATTACTTCAGTTCAAAATACTAAGTGGGAAGTGCCACAGAAAGGTACCTTGGAAGAGGGAGTAATTACTTTTTGCTGAGATCAGAGAAAATAAACACAAATTAAAAATGAGAGATTTAATTCTCCTTCTTGAAAATAAGGAAAGAGATATCTCCCCTATCTCTCTTTTCTTGAAATAATTGCTTTAGAAATCTTGTAGATTCTTTCTCTTCAAAACATAAGTGCATATTTTAAAAAGGTCAATAAACCATTGGCCAGCTATATGACCCAGGAATGTTTTCCTCAGGGACCTGGGAACCATACTTTGGAATGTAAACATTCAAGGAAAACAGCACCCTGGTCTTCTAGTTCCTGAGGGAAGGAAGGAGCCTCTCTCCAAAACTACCTCCTATTACAAGATATGTACTTTTCCTCTATATGAAGCCTATTAGTGAACACAGATAGTAACCCCAATCACTAGGTAAAGTCACCCGAATTACTAGGTGAACTATGTGTGACAAATAATGACGTCAAGTCCTTTTATTTGAGGACGGGTTTATCTCGAAAACAAAGATGTAATGGGTTTTAACTGCTTGGCTGTAAAAGGGTAAAAGATCCTTCTGTCTGTGCTTTTCTTAGTGGATTGAATGAAATGTCCATCACATTCTGGTTTAATGCTTATTCAATGCAAAAATGTCTTCTTTCTCTACTACCTTTGTGGAGAGGCTTTCTGAATGAGGAGAATATTTTATTTTTAATTATATTTCCCCAACAAGTTCCAGTGAGTTTCCCTGGTAGCTCAGATGGTAAAGAATCTGCCTGCAGTGGAGACCTGGTTTGATCCCTGGGTTCGATCCCTGGGTCAGAAAGGTCCCCTGGAGAAGGGCTTGGCAACCCATTCCAATATTCTGGCCTGGAAAGTTCTATGGACAGAGGAGCCTGGTGGGCTATAGTCCATGAGGTGGCAAAGAATTGGACACTACTGAGTGACTAACACACACACACACTAAGCTTCAAAAAGCAGGTAGTGTCTGATCTTGGCTTTGAAAGACAACCTACATGTTACAGGCAATCTATTTTAAACTATCTAACATTTCCTCTTTGTAACTTAGCCCACACATAGGAGCCTGATTTAGGCAGGTGGCAATGGCGGCTTTGACTTGCACTTAAAAGAAATTAATTGAGGGGAAATTCACATAACATAAAATTAACCTTTAAAAAATGTACAGGACTTCCTGGTGGTGCAGTGGTTAAGAATCCTCCTGCCAATACAGGGGACATGGGTTGGATCCCATGTCCTGGTTCAGGGAGGTTACACATGCCGCAGAGCAACTAAGCCCTCGTGTGGCAACTTCTGAAGCCTGCACACCTTGGAGCCTTGCTCTGCCCAAATCAAGAGAAGCCATTGCAGTGAGAAGCTGCACACTGAAACTAGACCGAAACTAGAGAAAAGCCAGCGCAACAATTAAGACCCCATGCAGCCAAAAATAAGTAAATAATAAAACTGTACCTGTCATTTAGCACATTGACAATGTTGGGTAACCAACACATCTATCCAGTTCCAAAGCATTTTCAGAAGAAAAACTGTACCCATTAGGCAATCACTCCCCATTCCTCGATCCCCCAGCCTATGTAACCATCATTTGCTGTCTGTCTTTATGAAGAGCAGCACTAATCATAATACCCCCAAAATGGAAATAACTCAAGTTTTCATCAACAGATGAATGAACAAACTGTTGTATATCCATTCAATGGAATATTCAGCCACAGTAAGGAATGAAGTACTGATACATGATACAACATGGATGAGCCTTGAAAACATCATACAAAGTCAGAGGAGCCAGACCCACAAAAGGACACATACTGTCTGTATTAAACATCCAGAATTGGTTAAAAATTTTTTTTTTGGAAGGAACGTTTTAACACATATGGAAAGACAGTATTTGCTAGACTTGGAGCTCTTACCACGCATGATGTGGCCTTCATGTGAAGTGGTAAATGGTAGCAGTAAAGAGAGAGAGGTGGGAGGTAGAAAGATCAGAGGGTGGCTGATGGTAGGGGACACAAAGTTTACAGAAATTCCTCTCTTTGACATTGAACATCCGTCTTGCCTAAGCAAGCTGTGTCTCTGTATAAACCTTCTCTGACATTAGTGCTGATTGCTTCCTAGTTCTGGATATATGCCCTGCATCACTATTAGAGTTGTAATTGTCTAGTCCTCAGAACTGAGCATGTGTTTCAGACACCTTGAATGCAGGACTCAGCTTTAGTTTTCCTCTTTTGTTGTCTCTAGCAGCTTCCCCAGGACAGATTGTGTGGGCAGCAGGAAAAGTATGGATCATATTCAGAGGTACAACATAGTTCTTATTGGTAACCCAGATTTGTATATCTTTGGATATTATTTTGGCTTATTGGTCTTAACATAATAGCTTGAATTACTGAGCGCTGTTTTCAGGCTTAAATGCACTCACATTGCACAAACTGGCTAAATGAACACGCCTGCTCCAGAAGCAAGCTCTCCATGTCCTATGTCTCCCTCTGGCTTCTTACTTCCCCTTGGTGCTTATCACTTCCTCAGTTCTGTGCTGTCATGACAGACTTTTTCTGGGCTGGACTCTGCTCCCTGACAGCTGCTATCAGATGCATCTGTTTCTGTCCATACCTTCCTTTTCTTCTTCTCTTGCTTTCAATTTTCCAGTCAGTTTCTGAGTGTCTGAGCACTCTCGGCTTCTTGGCACTGTTGTATAGCTTTGAAGGATGCAGTGTGCATGGCTGGTAGTATGGCAGATCGTATTTATACGTGGATCCCTTTCTAAGTAAGTTTATATATAAAAACCTTAGTCTCAGGAGTGTTACATTTAGGCTGTTTATAAAAAGATATTTTACAAAAGAAATTTTTAGCTGTACAGTTTTTTTTTTTTTTTAATGATATTTCCCCATAGGCTTGGAAGAGGTAAACTCTGGCTATTAAATAAATGGAATGTTCATTGCAAGGCTCAGGTTTGTTTTGACTTTCTTATTGTATAACCAGGAGGGGAGTTGCTCCCTTAGGGATTACTGTTGTCTGTTTAGCACTGAATGATAATCTTTTCCTCTTGGGCGTGGGGCTGTGTTCTGATTCAAGACATTAATACAGCATACTGGCAATTTTTGGTATAATGCGACTTAATTACACCTCTAGATTGTATCATTTTACATGAATATAATTCTTCTACTTCTGTGAACAATTTTGAGTGTTTGGAGGAAATAGTGGAGTCTGTAGATTTTAACCTTGAAAAATCATTATCTTTGAAACCTCTTCAAGCAGCTACAAGACTAACTACCCATGTCTTGAAAGAGATGTTCATTGAACTCAGCACTGTTTTAAAATTATTTTCTATTCTCTTTGATAAATTCTCAGTGTTAATTTCAAAGATCGAGTAAAACAGAATCCACTCTGCTTTCAACTGTATACTCTTATATGATACTATTGACTGTTTAGCTGTGCTACCTTTTTACTTTTAACTATAACTTGGTATATAGTTAATAATAATTTCTGAGCTGTCTTTGAAAGATAATCTGGTATTAAGGTAAGAGTGTTCAAGAATCATTTTCTGATTTTGTGTGTAACACAATGGTTGATTTCTTTTTAAAGATTTATTTGTTTTTATCTTTGGCTGTGCTGGGTCTTCATTGCTGTACGAGGCTTTCTCTAGTTGCGGAGGGTGGGGCTGCTCTCTACCTGTGGTGTGTGGGCTTCTTGCTGAAGTGGCTTCTCTTGCTGCAGAGCTCAGGCTCTAGGCACATGGGCCCAGCAGCTGTGGCCCATGGGCTTAGTTGCCCTGTGGCATGTGGGGTCTTCCTGGACCAGGGATCAAAACCATGTCCTTGCATTGGCAAGAGGATTCTTAACCACTGGCCCACTATGGAAGCCCAGCTGTTGATTTCTGGAAGACTGTAGCCTACAATACTGTTTGTGGTATTTGTGAACATTTGAAGATTTCCTTTTCTTTTTTTTGGCTTCTCAATTTGACTTTTATTTCTCTTCTGGTTCTTACACCACTGGTGAATTCAGTAAAAAAAAATTTCAGTACATTTAAAGATATCTTTTCGCTTAAAATACAAACCATTACATTGGGAAATTAATATACTTTCTGAAAATTTGTCCAGCCTATATGAAAATAAAATTGTTGGTTGGGCAAGAATAGTTGCCTTTTAGTGATTCCATGTTCTGCTGCACCTCTTAGAAATATTTCCACACTGTTGCCCTCAGAAAATTCATTATACGAATCCATTAAGCTTTAACTCCTTTGGAATCACTTTTTTCAAACGTCTCATCTTCCCAGAAGCTCACTTCATCTATAATTTCTGACCCCAGAAATGAAATTGGGTGACATGTGGACCTACAAGTACCACAAGCTCAGTTACCCACAAAAATCATTATCTTTGAAACTTCTCCAGTTGTTGTTAGAAAACTGATGACTTTTGCCTTGAAAGAGATGTTCACTGAGGTCAGCACTGATTGAGAATTAGCAAATGCGTTCAGTTCTCTTTTGAGAATCCTATATGTTAATCTTTTAGGATTAACTTTGATCTTTTTTCAACTACCTTTAATAGTTTAGTTGTATTACCTTATTACTGTACTTGCCTATTCTGAACAATCAGTAACTGTTTTTTGAGTTGAGTCGAATACCTACAAGACAGACATGATTCCATTCTGAATGTGTGTTTGAATATGTGACTCACTTCCAGAAAGGACCTCTCTCTTCTGGTTCTTGAGTTGAGATATTTCATACCTCAAAATATATTTAGCTCTGAATTTCTAGAGTTGTGTGAATTGTAGAGTGATTCTTACTCTACAAATCTGACTATTTATCAGTTGGTTAGGATTTTTGCAGTACATAATAAATTTTGCATAACAATGAAAACACAATTGTTTTTCATGCTCTACGGATTTATCTCAGTGTAACTTGTAGGCAGTGTCCATTTGTATCTCTGGTTTTCTATTGGATATTTCCAGTTGGGTGTTCCATTGTTACATCAAATTCAATTTAAGTACAACTTGCTCTATTATCTCTTCTTGCTCTCCCTCTCAACTTTTCAATTTTTATTCTACCTAGAAAACTAAACATTTTTGCTTACCATATTTTAGCTCTTTAAAGTCTAATAACTGACTAAATCCCAACTTTCAGATTCTTTACTACTCCCAGGATCATCTCCATTCGGAAAAATTTCAATTTATCCTTGAGTTGCTATAGTAACATGCTCACTTTTTCTCTAGTTTCTGTCCCCACCACTCCAAACCATCTTGCATACAGAGGTCATATTACTTTCCTTCTTCAAACCTTGATAGGTTACTCCTAAGACTAAAGCTTCCAAGAGTTCCTTGTGAAATTTAAGATTAGTGTCTTCTCAGAGAAGATTTTAAGACTCTCCTGATTTGAACCTGTATGCTGTATTCTCCACTCCAGTACTCTTGCCTGGAAAATCCCATGGACGGAGGAGCCTGGTGGGCTGCAGTCCATGGGTCGCAAAGAGTAGGACACGACTGAGTGACTTCACTTTCACTTTTCCCTTTCCTGCATTGGAGAAGGAAATGGCAATCCACTCCAGTGTTCTTGCCTGGAGAATCCCAGGGACGGGGGAGCCTGGTGGGCTGCCGTCTATGGGGTCACACAGAGTCGGACATGACTGAAGTGACTTAGCAGCAGCAGCATGTACAAAGTATTGGGAAAAATAATGCAACAGGTACCCGTGAACCACACTCATGTTAGAAATGAGACATTGTCATTACCAGTGTCATTGAGCCTCTTGTGTGCCTCTTCTTCCTGCCCCTGAATTTTGCGTTTTTGTTTTATTTGCTATTCTTTTTAGTTTCACCTCTTTTGTTTGCATCACTAAACCATACATCATTTCATAGTGGTACATGTTTTTCAACTTTACATAATTGGAATAATTCCTACTTATGCAGCATTAATTAGGTAATGATTCTTTGAACATGAAGCATTCTTGTAAATAATGACCTTCTATAGTGTATTCAGCTAAAGTGATCTTTCATTTTTAGGATTTCATTTATTTCTAAACAGAAAAATACTCTTTACATAACTGGTGACTCCAGTATAAAAATGAGTATGGCTTCACATAGTGTTTCTCTCATTGGCTTGTGTTTTCCCTTGTGCCCGATAAAATAACCACGTCTTACTTTTGTCTGGAGCCCTTGGCTACTCGTTTTACATTGTCAGTCTGTAGCAGGAATATGGTGTTATTAACAGTTGCATCTGATATCTGGGGAAGCAGGACCCCCAGAAGTTGTGTTTGTTACACTCGCATTCTGAACTTCTGTGCGCTGGTATTTAGCAATGCCAATTTCAGGGCCTTCAAAAAATTGTATATATATATGATTCTCTAAACACAAATACATTAGATAACTGACTAAATATTTCTTTACAGCATTTATCTATTCTTTTGAGAAGGAAAAATTGTATGCAATTTGCTTAGTCTAATTTTATTGAAACATTTGGAAACATTTCTATAGCTCTTTCCATAAAATGAACTATTTAAAAGTGAACAAATTAGAAAAAAAAAAGCTAACATAGTTAAGAGGTAGATTTTGTTGCTTGTTGAATTCCTTAATCTGGTTAAATTGAGAAATGTATAGATTATGTGTAAGATGTTCCCAATCTTTTAATATTTTGGTTTTTTTTTAGTGCAGTTCTTTCGTCCAGCAGTAGCAAAATTTCTTACCTTGTTTTGAAATACCTCAATTATCTGATTAATACTTCTTGTAGAACTATTTTACTTCTTTTTCCCTTTTTTTGGCCATGTCATGTGTCTTGAGGGATCTTACTTCTCCAACCAGGGCCCAGAACCTTGGCAGTGAAAGTGTGGAGTCCTAGCCACTGAACTGCGAGGTAATTCCCATGTAGTCCTGTTTTTCTCTTGGACCATTAGCCCCAGATCCAAAATTTTGTATACAATGCTTTGATTTTATATTAAAGTGTACTGTTTGCCTGCTCCAGAGTCCCACCTGGTCTAGGTAAACTGTGAGATGGACATTTAGATTTCTCTAAATGTTGTTGTTCTCTCACTTACTCCCCAGTTGGCAATCCCAAAGTTGATGGAAAAAGCTCCCAAGAAGCCACTTAAGCCACATTTTCCCCTACAATTCTTCTTTTCCCTTGAAGAGAGTCTAATTGCCATACACTTGATTTTTGGGCAATGTGTGACATGAAGAAAGGCTTCAACACTGCAAAACCCAGTGTTTCAAAGGAGTGTTGAGAGAATTATCAATTAGTAACTCCTATTATAGTGGATAAAGTGGATGTTTCATCTCTGATGGAATTACCTTAAGGATTTTTAATGACATCTACAATATTAAATTATTGTTTTGATAATTATTTGTTAAACTCCATAGAATTTATTTGCCTAAAAGTACAGAAAATACCTTCAGATATCTATTTTCTAATATTGGAGAAGTGGAGCTGAGAATATTTACATGATATCAACCTAGTTAAACTTGTATTTTCCCTTATGAATTTCTGCTCTCATGCATTTTTTTATGACTGTGATTATTAGACTTTATTTTGCTTTGGAATTGTGTGATAAGTGCTATCTTTTCAGATGAAGTTATTTGAAATCAACTTTAGGGATTTCTGGTGAAGGAATAGAAAGTGGCCGATCCTTAGCTTATGCACCCTGTACAGTATGTAAAAATAAAACGTAGGAAGAGAAAAGGGTCTAAATCA
This sequence comes from Bubalus bubalis, assembly GCF_019923935.1. Classification (NCBI taxonomy): domain Eukaryota; kingdom Metazoa; phylum Chordata; class Mammalia; order Artiodactyla; family Bovidae; genus Bubalus; species Bubalus bubalis. Next base: position 22,179,766 of record NC_059159.1, on the reverse strand, counting down.
TTTTAATATTCTCTTGTTATGTTTTTCTTAAATTTTGTCAATTGTAGAAAAATAAAATGAAGTTTCGAAATTTTCTTGAAGCCTGCCTTGGACTTCTGAAGCGATTAGTGCTAATTTTGTGTTCTTATTTTATTAAAGTTTAAGACCCTCAAATAATTAAAGTGGAATAGATATAATATAGTGTACTGAGTTAGTATTAAACAGCAAGCTTATAAGTTTCTCCAGGTTCTTAAAAACCTCTGCAGTGGCTGCTTCTTATTTCTTTTGCAGTTAAATTGTTCTATGAAGATCCTGAATTGTAGCGGAAATACTCTACCTGGAGATAATAACCATGCCATGCTGCACTTCCAGCACCCCCCCACTCAATTTCTTACTAACATAGGGAAGCCCCTTCCTCCACTATCTCCATATTACAAAATGTATTGTTCACGTATCTATCATCTTTTTTTTTTCAGTTTTTTAGTTGATTTACAATGTTGTGTTAATTTCTGCTGTACAGCAAAGTGATTCAGTTATACATATATGCACATTCTTTTTTCATATTCTTCTCAATTATGGTTTATCATAGGATATTGAATAGAGTTCCCTGTGTGTACGGTAGGACCTTGCTGTTTATTTATTCTCTACACACTATCATTTGCATCTGCTAACCTCAAACTCCTAATCCATCCCTCTCCAACCTACCTCTCCCCCTTGGCAACCACAAGTCGATTCTCTACATCTGAGTCTCTTTCTGTTTTATACGTAGTCTATCTATCTTTAATGAAAGCTGTCCGACTAGAAAGAATATTTTTGGTCAATAACCTTGGTGTTACTTGATATTCTCTCTCTGCGTGGCCTTGGCTTCACTGTACTTAAGGTGGAATCTGAGCCTGTTCCTGTGTCTTCTAACACCCCGGTCATCAAGTAAACATCCCTTAAAACTTCTGTTAAAGTAGAAACAGTTGCACACAGAATAAAGTCCTCAAATGGCATATTTAGGAAACACAGATGTCAGGCTGATAGCTATAATTGGCCTGTGTGGGGCCATGATGTGATCATGTGGGGCCATGTGATCACCATCATGAGGGTGATGATATCTGCATTTTTAGGTTTCATGACTGTTACTTTTCTTTTAAATGATCCCAAATATATGTAATATGTTGAGTGAGAGACTTGAAAGTACACTACAAAATCTTTCAGGCTGAAAGGATGATGCCCAATAAATTAGATTTTGTAAAATAAGTGAAGTTTTAAAAGTGAAGTTCTATAAGTTAAAGACACAAAGAGAACAAAACATCAGGTGAAGGATAAAGTTTCTCTGCAGAAGTTCCCCAACAGACTAGTGCCTGCTGCTGAGACTACATACAGTAAAGGAGTCAGAGTCCAGGGGGCATTCTCCCTCTACTCTTGAACCAGGTGTTTAGTTCTGGGTGCTGTATTTTAGGATACTGTTTAACTGCAAATATGTCCATTATGTCAATAACACCTGATCCAGATAATGAAGAGTGAATGAATGAAACAATGTCAGATGAGGCTAAAGAAACTGGAATTTTTGTTTAGAAAAAAGAGAAGATACACAGTCTATAAAAAACTGCTCCCAAAGCCTGAGCCAGGATCCAATAATTGCTGGAAGTTACACAGGGAGACAAGTCTGGCTTAACATAAGGAAAACTTTTCTAACATTACATCTGTTCTTAAATTGGATGACCTGCTTTACCAGGTCAGGAACTTTCCAAGCTCTGGGCACCTTCAGCTGGAGGCTAGAGGCCTAGAATCATCTTTCAGGAAAAATTTCTGTTCTGGGTTTGAAGTTGAAATAAAAGTCACTATCCAGCTCTTTAAAATTGTGTGAGTTTTTTTTTTTAATTGAAACATAGTTAATTTACAATGTTGTGTGAGATTCTAGCGTACAGCAAAGTGGTTTGCGCTCAGTTGTTCAGTCATGTCTGACTGTTTGGGACCCCATGGACTGTAGTTTGCCTGGCTCCTCTGTCTATGGAATTTTCCAGGCAAGAATACTGGAGTGGGTTGCCATTTCCTCTTCCAGGGGATCTTCCTGACCCAGGGATTGAACCCGTGTGTCCTGCATTGGCAGGCAGATGCTTTACCACTGAGCCACCCGGGAAGCCCATGCTACGATTGTGATAGAAATCACAAGCATTAATGTTGGATCTTTACAGAAACTTTTAGATGTGGAACACCCTATGGGGAAAGCAAAATGACCTCATTTTGAAATGGTGCAATGGAGTTCTTGATAAAAACATGGAGATTTAACAATCTGACCTTTCGATCTTAGGCAAACTAAGAAAACATTATTTGAAGTAATTTATTTCACAGATAGCTGTCAGCAACAAGTGAAGCTAAAAAAGATATGTCTCTAAAGATGAAGATGCCAGGCTTAATTGACAGAGATTGTGAGAGTATGACAACCTCTTTCCACAAGGCCAGTGAATTCCAGGTACTAATAATCTCAGTTATGTATTGTACCTATAGATTGCTTTCAAGGATAAGAGGGAATGCTTAGACTATGATTACATCTCTCAAAACATGTATCAGATCTTTACAAAGTTCTTTGCAGAAGATCTCCTCACCATCTTATTATAAAATTTTTAGAATGGCTCTTGCTTATAATGCATATCATATATACTTTTTGTGCATAAAAATTTAGTTTTAATGAAAATATTTGCCTCCCCTGTTCCATCCTCCACCTTTGCAGCCAAGGTAAGATTTTGAAGCTCACTTCAAGATGCCACACTTGACTTTACCAGGAAACATCTCCTATCCTACTTTGAAAGCTGGTCTTCCCCTTGTTTTGCCCACTATCAGAAATCCAGCTTCAGTTTTAATGGCCAAAGGGGCATTTAGTATCCTGTCCTCTGTTCTGACGGAGAAGGCAATGACACCCCACTCCAGTACTTCTGCCTAGAAAATCCCATGGACGGAGGAGCCTGGTAGGCTGCAGTCCATGGGGTCACTAGGAGTCAGACACGACTGAGCGACTTCACTTTCACTTTTCACTTTCATGCATTGGAGAAAGAAATGGCAACCCACTCCAGTGTTCTTGCCTGGAGAATCCCAGGGATGGGGAAGCCTGTTGGGCTGCCGTCTATGGGGTCGCACAGAGTCAGACACGACTGAAGCGACTTAGCAGCAGCAGCTTCTGTTCTGAACTCAGGCTGAGGGCCACCTCTGTTAGCATTTCCTGTCTCCAGCTTTGAGGAGTTTCCCCCTGTTGAGACAGATGGAGGAGTGTTCTGGGAATTTTAAACCCTGCTTATTTACTTTAGTTGGGGGAAAGGTAGTTTTGGAAAAATGGAAATATACATAGTCATCTTTTGGGTACTTTTTACAGAATGAGGCTACATTGTGAGTTGAATATAGGAAATGGTAAACGTTCATTTACGTATGGATGTGAGAGTTGGACCATAAAGAAAGCTGAGCACTGAAGAATTGATGCTTTTGAACTGTGGTGTTGGAGGAGACTCTTGAGAGTCCCTTGGACTGAAAGGAGATCAAACCAGTCAATCCTAAAGGAAGTTAGATCTGAATATTCATTGAAAGGACTGATGCTGAAGCTGAAACTCCAATATTTTGGCCACCTGATGTGAAGAGCTGACTCAGTGGAAAAGATTGAAAGGCAAAGAAGAAGGTGGCAGCTGAGGATGAGACAGTTAGGTAGCATCACTTCCTCAGTGGACATGAATTTGAGCCAACTCCAGGATATAGTGAAGGACAGGCGAGCCTGGTGTGCTGTAGTCCATGGGGTTGCAAAGAATCAGACATGACTTAATGACTGAACAGCAACAACAAAGTATTTACATGTATAACAAGTGCTTAGGAAATGCAAATTCCTTTTCTTTTCTGAATTCATCTTCTTCCCCTTTTTTTGTTGGCTCAAAAAGTTGTTATGCCTTCACAACACTGTTAATCGGCCAAACCCCATTATTAAATAAAAAAAAAGTTGTTATGCTGCCATCACTTATAAAAACACCTAGCTTTTATAGTTATAGACTTATTAGTTCATTGTAATGCTTTTGCATCATGAGAGGAAGCACGTACAGTTGCACTTTTTCTAAGTTACTTTAAATACAAAAGCAATGTCTACTCCATAGACTCAGTAAAGCCATTAACAGATGTATTAAGAAAAATTGCACCTTCTTCTTCCCCTGCCCACCAGTTCCTCACCAGGCCCCACTAGGTAATCACAGCTAATCTTTTGGTGTAGGCATAGTTTTCTACACTCATACAAACATAAAAATACGTAAGGGTTACTCTTTCTTCTCTCTCTTCTATATATATTACACAAATGTATTATGTGTACTGACTGAGCATTTGTTTTTTATACTTAACAAAATATTGTAGATTACTCCAGGTTACCACATGGCTTCCTAGGTGGAAAAGTGAAAGTGAAAGTCACTCAGTGGTGTCCGACTACAGTCCATGGAATTTTCCAGGCCAGAATACTGGAGTGGGTAGCCTCTCCTTTCTCCAGGGGATCTGGTCAACCTGGGGACTGAACCCAGGTCTCCCACATTCCAGGCAGATTCTTTACCAGCTGAGCTATCAGGGAAGATCCCAGGTGGTACAGAGGTAAAGAACCTGCAAGCCATTGCAGGAGACATAAGAGACACAGGTTTAGTCCCTGGGTCGGGAAGATCTCCTGGAGAAGGGAATGGCAACCCACTCCAGTATTCTGGCCTGGAGAATCCAGTGAACAGAGGAGCCTGGTGGGCTACGTTTCACAGGGTCCCAAAGCATCAGACACGACTGAAGCAACTTAGTACTCACACACAGGTTAGTACACAGAAATTTAATGTATTTTTAAAATTTTATTTTTTATTGAAGTATAGTTGATTTACAGTACTGGTTAATTCCTGCTGTACAGCAAAGTGATTCAGTTGTATGTGTATATATATGTATTCTTTGCTATTATGATTTATCATAATAAATAGCATTTTTGCTATACAGTCAGCAAAAACAAGATCAGGAGCTGACTGTGGCTCAGATCATGAACTCCTTATTGCCAAATTCAGACTTAAATTGAAGAAAGTAGGGAAAACCACTGGACCACTCAGATATGACCTATATCAAATCCCTTACGATTACACAGTGGAAGTGATAAACAGATTCAAGGGATTAGACCTGATAGAATGCCTGAAGAACTATGGACGGAGGTTCATGACACTGTACAGGAGGCAGTGATCAAGACCATCCCCAAGAAAAAGAAAAGCGAAAAGGCAAAATGGTTGTCTGAGGAGGCCTTACAAATAGCTATGAAAAGAAGAGACGTGAAAGGCAAAGGAGAAAAGGAAAGATATACCCATTTGAATGGAGAGTTCCAAAGAACAGCAAGGAGAGATGAGAAAGCCTTCCTCGGTGATCAATGCAAAGAAATAGAAGAAAACAATAGAATGGGAAAGACTAAAGATCTCTTCCAGAAAATTAGAGATACCAAGGGAACTTTTCATGCAAAGATGGGCACAATAAAGGACAGAAATGGTATGGACCTAACAGAAGCAGAAGATATTAAGAAGAGGTAGCAAGAATACACAGAAGAGCTATACAACAAAGATCTTAATGACCCAGATAACCCTGATGGTGTGATCACTCACCTAGATCTAGATATGCTGGAGTCCGAAGTCAGGTGGGCCCTAGGAAGCATCACTACGAACAAAGATAGTGGAAGTGATGAAATTCCAGCAGAGCAATTTTAAGTCCTAAAAGTGCTGCACTCAATATGTCAGCCAATTTGGAAAACTCAGCAGTGGTCACAGGACTGCAAAAGGTCAGTTTTCATTCCAATCCCGAAGAAAGGCAATGCCAAAGAATGTTCAAACTACCACACAATTACACTCATCTCACACGCTAGCAAAGTAATGCTCAAAATTCTCCAAGCCAGGCTTCAACAGTACTTTTCCAGTCCTGTGGCCACTGCTGAGTTTTCCAAATTCGCTGGCATATCGAGTGCAGCACTTTCACAGTATCATCTTTCAGGATTTCAAATAGCTCAACTGGAATTCCATCATCTCTTTTCCAGTCCTGTGGCCACTGCTGAGTTTTCCAAATTCGCTGGCATATCGAGTGCAGCACTTTCACAGTATCATCTTTCAGGATTTCAAATAGCTCAACTGGAATTCCATCACCTCCACTAGCTTTTTTCGTAGTGATGCTTCCTAAGGTCCACTTGACTTCACATTCCAGGATGTCTGGCTCTACGTGAGTGATCACACCATTGTGATTATCTGGGTTGTGAAGATCTTTTTTGTACAGTTCTGTGTATTCTTGCCACTTCTTCTTAATATCTTCTGCTTCTGTTAGGTCCATACCATTTCTGTCCTTTATTGTGCCCATCTTTGTATGAAAAGTTCCCTTGGTATCTCTAATTTTCTGGAAGAGATCTCTAATCTTTCCCATTCCATTGTTTTCCTCTATTTCCTTGCATTGATCACTGAGGAAGGCTTTCTCATCTCTCCTTGCTGTTCTTTGGAACTCTCCATTCAAATGGGTATATCTTTCCTTTTCTCCTTTGCCTTTCACGTCTCTTCTTTTCATAGCTATTTGTAAGGCCTCCTCAGATAACCATTTTGCCTTTTCGATTTTCTTTTTCTTGGGGATGGTCTTGATCACTGCCTCCTGTACAGTGTCATGAACCTCCATCCATAGTTCTTCAGGCACTCTGTCTATCAGATCTAATCCCTTGAATCTATTTGTCATGTCCACTGTCATTTCCATAATCATAAGGGATTTGATTTAGGTCATACTTGAATGATCTAGTGGTTTTCCCTACTTTCTTCAATTTAAATCTGAATTTAGCAATAAGGAGTTCACCATCTGAGCCACAGTCAGTGCCCAGTCTTGTTTTTGCCGACTGGATAGAGCTTCTCCATCTTTGGCTGCAAAGAATATAATCAATCTGATTTTGGTGTTGACCATCTGGTGATGTCCATGTGTAGAGTCTTCTCTTGTGTTGTTGGAAGAGAGTGTTTGCTATGACCAGTGCATTCTCTTGGCAAAACTCTGTTAGCCTTTGCCCTGCTTCATTCTGTACTCCAAGGCCAAATTTGCCTGTTATTCCAGGTATTTCTTGATTTCCTACCTTTACATTCCAGTCCCCTATAATGAAAACGACATCTTTTTTGGGCTTCCGCAAGACTTCAACAGTACGTTAACCATGAACTTCCAGATGTTCAAGCTGGATTTAGAAAAGGCAGAGGAACCAGAGTCAAATTGCCAACATCCGTTGAATCATAGAAAAGTATGAGAGTTCCAGAAAAATATCTACATCTGCTTTATTGACTACATCAAAACTTTGACTGTGGATCACAACAAACTGTGGAAAATTCTTCAAGAGATGGGAATACCAGACCACCTTACCTGTCTCCTGAGAAATCTGCATGCAGGTCAAGCAGCTATAGTTAGAACCAGACATGGAACAATGAACTAGTTCCAAATTGGGAAACGAGTACTTCAAGGCTGGATATTATAGTCACCCTGCTTATTTACCTTATATGCAGAGTACATCATGCAAAATGCCAGGCTGGATGAAGCACAAGCTGGAATCAAGATTGCCAGGAGAAATATCAATAACCTCAGATATGCAAATGACAACATCCTTATGGCAGAAAGCAAAGGGGAACTGAAGAGCCTCTTGATGAAGGTGAAAGAGGAGAGGGAAAAAGTTGGCTTAAAAGCCAACATTCAAAAAACTAAGATCGTGGCATCTGGTCCCATCATTTCGTGGCAAATAGATGGGGAAGCAATGGAAATGGTGACAGACTTTCATTTCTTGGGCTCCAAAATCACTGCCGATGGTGGCTGCAGCCATGAAATTAAAAGATGCTTGCTCCTTGGAGGAAAAGCTACAACCAACCTAGACAGCATATTAGAAAGCAGAGACATTACTTTGTCAACAAAGATTCATCTAGTCAAAGCTACGGATTTTCCAGTAGTCATGCATGGATGTGACAGTTGGACCATAAAGAAAGCTGAGCACTGAAGAATTAATACCTTTGAACTGTGGTGTTGGAGAAGACGCTTGAGAGTCCCTTGGACTGCAAGGAGATCCAACCAGTCCATCCTAAAGGAAATCAGTCCTGAATACTCATTGAAAGCACTGATACTGAAGCTGAAGCTCCAATTCTTTGGCCACCTGATTCGAAGAACTGACTCATTGGAAAAGATCCTGATGCTGGGAAAGATTGAAGGCAGGAGGAGAAGGGGACAATAGAGGATGAAATGGTTGGATGGCATCACTGATTCAATGGACATGAGTTTAAGCAAATTCTGGGAGTTGGTGATGGACAGGAAGGCCTGGTGCGCAAAGAGTCGGACATGACTGAGTGGCTGAACTGAACTGAATTATGATTTCTCACAGGACATTGAATATAGTTCCCTGTGCTGTACTGTGGGACCTTGTTTATCCACTCTCTATATAAGAGTTTGCATCTACTAACCCCACACCCCACTCGACCCCTTTCCTCCCTTCCTCCTTGACAACCACAAGTCTGTTCTGTATGTCTGTGTGTTTATTTCTATTTAATGCATTCTTACTAATGTCTACATTATATTCCATTGTCTGTATGCACATAGTTTATTCTTTATTGATGGCCATTCAGGCTGTTTCCATGCTTTTACTTTGTTAGAAAATAATGTAACAAACATCCTTGCACATACCAGATCTCTGGGTCTAAGCATATTAAAGAATCTGACAGATCTTAATTGTCACATTGTGAGGAATGGTCGGTCTCTGAGAGAACTCTTCTCCCTATTATTCTGATGAATTAGCTTCCCAAAGGAAGTGGCCTTGTTCTCTTAATTTTTTAGGATATCCACATCATAACTCTTTATTATAATATATTATAACATTTTACACTTAACTGTTGCAGTTTCCTTAAAACAGTTTCTAGATCTTTGGATAAGTTTTGTGGTGGGTAGAGTGGAATCCATTGGAAAAGACCCTGGGGCTGAGAAAGATTAAGGGCAGGAGGAGAAAGGGACAACAGAGGATGAGATGGTTGGATGGCATCATCGATTCAGTGGATATTAACTTGGGAAAACTCTGGAAGATAGTGAGGGACAGGGAAGCCTGGTGTGCTGCAGTCCACAGGGTTTCAAAGAGTTGGACATGACTTGGAGACTGAATAACAACAGTCTGGAATAACAACAGTCTGAATAACAACTAGGCTGGAATCCAGTACCTGTCTTTGAAATGTCAAACAATAACATATGAACACCCTGTCCTTAGTATTTATTCAGCCCTCTAAATAAATTTTACAATCCAAAATGATTCAATAATTTCAATTTTTAAAATTGAATGAGCTCATAACACATTCTACTGCATCTCAGCAAGTTGGTGCTTATGAACTAGACCTTTCCGTATCTGTAAACCATCATTTAGTACAAATGCAGCATCTCCACACATGCCAAGGAAACCCAGAATGAGGGTTTCACCTAAAGATAATCTTCAGAGTAGCCACATACTTTTGCCCTGACATGAAGCTAATACTAGCCATAAACATAGGTCCCAGGTAGGACAGGACTGGAAGACAGGACCTGGGACGACTCATGGAGAGAGGCTTTCTTGATGTGACCATGATGGCCCAAAGGATGGGAGGTCACATATAAGCTGGCTTCCAAGTCTGTCCTTCTGTCTTTAATCAAAGCTGAATCAGCCAGTTTACATTTCTTAACTTTTCAGCAGAGAAGAAACATCCAAGTTTAACTTGCTGTAATGCTTTGATGGGAAACACATGTTTGACTTGAGACAATGTTGCTCATTTTCCGGGAATAGTGGTTAATGCTTAGGTACTAACTTCATTCTCTGGTTACAGGGTGCTTTTGGGTTCATTTTAATTTTTTATTCAATGTGCCTATAAGAAAAAAGCTACATTATTTGGTTGTTTTTATTATTAAGGTATGATACGCTCATACAGCTCTTATTGACTTTATATTTGAAGGTACAATTTACATGAATTACATTCAAGTTTACCCTTTTGTAATATTTAATTTGAGTTTTTGTGCCAAGCTCCATGTTCTTTTCTTGAGGACTGGCTTGTGGGATTGATGATCTAATTTGTGATCTGGCCCTGTTAAATTCCTTGAGTGGGAAAGTCCTTATAGAACCTGGCTTTGTCCTTTGTCTGTTTCTTCCTGAGACTGACCTATATCACCCTCTACCCTATTTTAACAGGCTTCATTTTCCCAGCAAGGCAAGACAGATCTCTGAGGACCACTGATGGGGTAAAAGACTTCAGCCATGGAGAACAGGGGAAAAGGAAATGCCAGCTTGGCTAGGTGACAATTTTTGGTTAGAGATGTGGCTAGATCTGACAAGGGAGCAAATGTCGGAGCATCTCCTCTTTGGGACTTTGAAAGTTTTCAGAAATTTGGCACCATATCACACATCCCGTCTTCTTTCCTAAGATTTTTATTCTGACCATTCTCCTAAGTGTCCTGCACACGTGGATTGTCAGATTCCCGTGGCACTTCTGGTGGATACTGTGGGGTCAAGCCCTTTGGTAGTAACACACTGTATTGTCTGCTGTCTTCTTTGTGCTTTTAGCTTTCCTTTCCATCTAAAATGTAAACTTTCTGAAGTAAGAGACATATTTTATGTTTCTTTTTATCTCATGAAATCCCCAGTTCAGTGATGGACAAAAAGAAACTATATATTAAGAATCTGAAAAAGAACAGATATATGGGTATGTATAACTGAATCACTTTGCTGTATACCTGAAACTAACACATCATTGTAAATCAACTGTAATATAAAAGAGCCCCAGGTGGCTCAGTGGTAAAGAATCCACCTGCCAAGCAGGAGACTTGGGCTCGATCCCTGGGTCGGGAAGATCTCCTGGAGGACAAAATGGCAGCCCACTCCAGTATCCTTGCCTGGAAAATCCCATGGACAGAGGAGCCTGGTGGGCTACAGTCCATGGGGTCACAAAAGAGTTGGAAGAGGCTTAGTGACTAAACAACAACATACTCTAATATAAAATAAAACTCAAAAATAAAAGCAGAAAAAAGATATTAGACATTAATTAATTATAGATTGATTATTCAAATAATCTCATCCTTCTTTGGGCTGAACTGTTAACTGCAGTCGTAGAGACCTGAGGTCTAATGTCAACTATCAGTGTGTTCTAATGTGATGTTAAAATTTCCCACATACAAAATGGCTATAATTTTGATTCTCATGAAGAAGATACTATATAAATAATGTATAATACATACATTATTATTCATAATGATAATGCAGCTAGGTCATAATTGGTAACTTCATTTCTAGGTTAAAGTATTGCATTTCTTAAAAAAAATTCAGGAATAATTTAGTTAATTTGCAAAAGTAAGTTTATTGAAGCACAGAAACAATTAGAGCAAAGCTGTCTTTCAACTTTTTCAAGAGCATTCTAATAAGAAAAGAAGAGGATGCAGGAAAATTGGTTAGTCTTCTATTTCTGGATAGATACTTTTCCCTGAAGTGATTCTGAAAGATGGCTAGATTGATGCAGTTTCTTCACTGGTGTCCTTTAGAGTTTTTTTTTCCTCTGAAAGACACTCTTGTTGCTCTGGAAATTGCTTATTTCAGTTTCACCTCAGAAACATTGCTGACTTGAGATGAGATGACTTTGCCATCCACCACCTCTTCGACGATGGTCTTAGTCACTCTACTCTTGCTTGGGTCTGAAAATCACAGAATCACAATGTCAGTCTGGAAACTCACAGAAACATAGATCAAGAGAAATCCGAATATATTCACTGAGTATGTTCTATCTAGGTAAGTATATAACAACAGTACATACTTTTTGTATGAAAAGCTAAGCATGTCTTTATGTTTTAATTATAAAATACTCAGAAACATGAAAAAAATATCTACCTCTGCCTTGGACAGAAGTTCCAGATCTTGAGCCATCAGACATGGATGAATCCCTGGATCCCATGTTTCTAGATCCTGAACATCTATAATCAGATCCTCCAAAACCAGAACCACTGGAGAAAAAAAGAATTGTTTGTTTTTTGCACTTTGCAAAGGCAGGAGAAACCCTCCACGCAGTGGACTCTTTCTCATGATGGCAGCAGCCTTTTCATGGGACCGTGTCACTCTTACATTAGAAATACAAGTCTGGTCCCCACGCCCCTTTTTGGTTGCATAACATAAATACACCAAGGTCTGCATTTAGCACGTTTCTGACTTTCATTTACCCTCCTTCTCCATCAAGCAGGCGGCGGTAGGTCTCAATCTCCATCTCCAGGCGGGTCTTGATGTCCAGCAGCTGCTCGTATTCTGCGTTCTGGCATTCGGTCTCACCCCGGATCTGGCAGATCTGCTCCTCCAGGCTGCTGATCTGCATCTGAATTTGTGACAGCTGAACCATGTAGTTGGCCTCTGTGTCTGCCAAGGTCCCTTCCAGGGAGCTTTTCTAAGAGAAAAAGCAAATAAAAAATTCACCATGAAAATAAATCATTGGGTGATTTTCTAAAAGTACATTTTATAAAATACTAGGAGAAACGCACTTTCCATGAGTTACAACCTCTATGGCTTTCTCTGCTTCCTTAATTTTTCTTGCCATTATTTTTTAAACACAATCTTTCGTGGAAATAGATACGTTATCTTTAACTGGAATGTCTTACGCTTTTGACAACCATAATACAGTCCTCCCTAATCCTGCTTTTATGACATGCCAAGTGGGACATCTTGGCAAAGAAAGGAAACCAACTGCTCAACTTCCCTGTTGGAGAACTGCGAGAAGTTCTTTGCACAAACCATGGCCAGTTGGGACTGCAGTTCAATTTCCAGGGCTTGCAGAGTGCGTTTCAGTTCTGTGATCTCATTCTTGGCGGAACTGGCTGCCCCGGCATCAGTAGAGATCTGTGCTTGCAGTGAGGCACTCTAAATACAAATAAAATGCAGTCATTGCGGGCTGGTGGATTGACAGGAAGTGGCTTACATGTGGCCATGGACTTAGAGGCTCAGGGTGATGATCTACCTGCTTGTTGAACTGCTCCTCGGCCTCGTGGCGGTTCTGCTCAGCCAGCTCCTCATACTGTGCCCTCATGTCATTCAGTAACTTAGTCAGGTCTGTGCCCGGGGCAGCATTCATTTCCACAGTCACGTCCCCTCCGGAGCTTCCTTGCATACTCTTCATTTCCTAGCCCGAAGCAAAAAAGACCATAGTGATGAAAAGCAACGACTTCCCAGACTACCCTGGTGGCCCAGTGGTTAAGAATCCACCTGCCAGTGCAGAGCATGGGTGCCACAACCACTCAAGCTGGTGTGCCCTGCAGCCGGTGCTCTGTAACAAGAGAAGCCACCGCAATAAAGAGCAGTCCCCGATCGCCACAAATAGAGAAATGAAGCACTGAAGACCCAGTGCAGCCAACAAAGAAAAGAGAAACTTAAAAGAAAAGCAATGATTTCCTAAGATGTGCATAAGCCAACAAAAAGTTGAAACTAGGACACTGAAAGGAAAAAAAAAAACAACCCACCAAATTCACATATAATTTTCTCAGGATTACTTTTTTTCCTCTGGGTTACAGAAGTTGAAAGTCCATCCAGATGGAATTTATTTTATTTTTATAGAATGGATGTGGGGGAACCTCTGTAGGCCAGCATTGTTGATTAATGTGGACCCCGTTCCTACCTCCTCGTGGTTCTTCTTCAGGTAGGCCAGCTCCTCAGTGAGGCTCTCAATCTGCATCTCCAGGTCAGAGCGAGTCATGGTCAGGTCATCCAGGACTTTCCGCAGGCCATTGATGTCAGCCTCCACGGTCTGCCGGAGATGCAGCTCGTTCTCATATCTGGAAGAGCACAGTACAGCCCATTTCAAAGAGTGCAGTGCATTCTCACATATGCAAAAAAATCTTTTCTCCCCTGAGCAATTTGATCAAGGAACGATAAGTTTTCTCTTAGGAGTTTTCCCCTTGTAACGCAAAACCTGAACCGTACATTAACTCTATTGATGGCCAACATTTTTGATAGCAAAAATTTCATCCTGAAATTGCCTTTGTTCTGTTCTTGTTTGTGGAATGAGGGTTTTGTAAAATGTACCCTTGTGAATTTAGGTCTTGATCCCATAAAAGATTTCTTTAAAATTTAGAATAAACTAAGCCAAGGGATTGGATTTTATTTTTCCTACAATGTTTGTTTTCAAGTCTTCACTTTTCTTACTTCAGTCTGAAGTCATCAGCAGCCAGTCGGGCATTGTCAATTTGCAGAACGATCCCAGCATTTTCAGTGGTGGCAGTAATGATCTAGACAAGACAATAATATGAATAAATCATGGTTGCTTTTTTTTTTTAAGCCTATGTCTACATGCCCATCTGTGAGAGTAGATGTCTCCTGAGTTAACCTTTAAAGGTGAGTTGCTTTGAAAGTTTGCTTAGTAATGACACCTGCGTTGATGACCCTAATGTACTTAGACCAACATCCTTCTGCAAAAATGAGCAGCCTGCACATTTGCTGGAATGAGCATGGAACATTGTTTCCCAGAACACAATCCTCTACATATTTTTGCTGTTTTGGAAGATCAGTTATTCTATGAGCTTTTTCAGAAAATAGTGTGAAACATGAGTTTCACTTCCAAAAGAGTCTTTAAAAATATATTCCCCATACAACTATGTCTAAGCATGTTAGACTCCATCACATTCTCATACAGTATTTGCACCAGGTTTTCTAGGAAGAAAAATATCTGTAAGGCTATTTAAATCTAGTAAGAGGCTAAAGGACAGCAATCTGCCAGAATTAATTGTAATGAAAAATTAGAGGAAGATAGTGTCGATTTATAGCCATCACTCTTAGGTTAATTAGCTGCCTGGCATTGTGTAAATTCTACTCTTATGTGGAAATACTCAAATGTGAGATGCAAACAAAATTAATATGTTTGGATGTCTTGTATACAGTGTTACAGTTAAAGCCCACCACATCCTGTTTTACACATACAACAAAACAAATATGTTTTCAAATAATTCTGTGACTTAAAGTCATCATTCATGATCTGAATAAATGGGGAAGATACAGAAATACTAGAAACTCAGCATGGCTAGTGTCTCACCTGATTCCTGACATCTTCAATGACTGGATAGTATTTGCTGTAATCTCTTCCAGCTCCACCATCCCCAGACCTGGGCCCAAATTTCTCATACCACTCCTTGATTTTGTTCTCTAGGTCAGCGTTGGCCTCTTCCAGGGCTCTGACTTTCTCCAGGTAATTGGCCAGCCGGTCATTGAGGTTCTGCATGGCTTGCTTTTCACCTCCAGAGAAAAGCCCCCCGTCACCAAGGCCGCCACCCACGCCACCACCCACACCGCCAGCATAGCTGTAGAAACCTCCACTAGCGCCTCCACCGTATCCCGTACTCCCGCCGAAGCCAGAACCCCCACCAAAGCTAGAGCCCCCACCCAAGATAGAGCCCCCGCCAAAGCCAATCCCAGAACCTGAAGCTCCTCCAAAACCGCCCCCTATTGAGCAGCTACCAAACCCCCCTCCAAAGCCTCCGCTTGCGCCCCCACTCAGGCCATAGCTGCCGGCCCCTCCTCGGAACCCCGGGGCAGAGCCTCCCCCGAGACCAATTCTGCTTCCGCTGCTGAAGCTGCTGCCACCAGCAGACACTCTGACCGAGCTGCTGCCTCCAGCCCTGGAGGAGGACATGCGAGATGAGCAAGACATAGTGTTCCTGCGAAGGTCTGGCTTGTCCAGGTGAGTAGGAGAGGTGATCGTGAAGAACCTATTTGCAGGCTGCCTTTTGGGCCCTTATATACACACTTTTAGGGTGTTCCTTTGCCGTGTCACTTCTTAATCCCTGTAACACCTTTGCTAATCTGCAACTGGATAATTTTTTTCCTTCTGAACCCACTCTACTGGCTCATTCTCTGAAGCTAGGTCAGAGCCTCCGGGCCTCTGCTAAATTAAGAAAAGAAATAAGGTGGAGCAAAGCAAAAAAAAATTATTTTTCAGAATTACAGTTTTAATCTTTCAGAGGTTTGGTGACTGATGACTCTTTTCTGAAAGAGTAATTGTGTTAAATTTGCTTCATGATTTCCCAATTGCAGGGCATATCCCCAGATTAACAGGTGTAATTAAAATAATACTTAATATGATGAGAATGGAAATTTCCCATCAAACTTGTGACTTTTTGTTCACATTGTTCTCTTTAAGGTGAAATGAGCTTTAGCATCAGCACTTCTTTCGGGTTTGCTTATCCTTCTCTGATGGTTTCAATTGCCTATTTCTAAGGTTTTTGGTTTGTGACTTTAGATGATTTTCTTTGTATAATATTTTGAGATCGAATTAGATATTTTTACTGTTACTAAGAAACTCTGAAATAATAGTATTCCACATTTATATGTATGCATTATTAGATCTTAATGACATTTATTTGCTCAGAGAAAGTCTAAGAAAGATTGAGAAAGTGTTGAGGCAGATTGTTTTAGTACCAGATCAGAGTTAGTGGTGTGATGCTGTGCTGCAAAGATGCTTTTCTTTCTGATTGAACTGGGTATGATATAATGATACTGGTGACTTAAAAAACAGTCACAACCTAGAAGCTGAGAGTTATGTTTTGTTCCCAGGCTTCAGGCCCTAAAATCCCCACCAACTAAAGCAGGACTCTCTACTTCTGCTGCTGCTGCTACTAAGTGGCTTCAGTCATGTCTGACTCTGTGCAACCCCATAGACGGCAGCCCACCAGGCTCCCCGGTCCCTGGAATTCTCCAGGCAAGAACACTGGAGTGGGTTGCCTTTTCTAGGTTGTGACTATTTTTTTAAGTCAACAACATCAACTTCCTTCTTTAGACTCAGATCTTCAGAAATGAAGAGATAATGTTGATTTTGTTGATACCTAGAGAAGAGGATCTGAATCACTTCTTTTAAAATTTATTCATTCTTTCATTCATTTATTTTTGTCTGCACCATGAGGCACTCAGTATCTTAGTTCCCCAACCAGAGAGCAAACTGTGTCCCTTGCAGTGGATGCGTAGAATCTTAACCACTGGACTGCCAGGAAATTCCCTAAATTTACTTTATTTTTTATTTTATTACAAAAAATTTTTTTGTGATTCACTTCTGAGTACCAGTGGAGTTGTTTTGCAGGTACCCAAATCGGGAGTTTTCCAGTCTACTCTCTGTTCAGGTTTTTTTCCTGTTTTTGTATGAAAGATATTTAGAAAAGAGGATCTTGATCCACTTCCGATAACTAACGTTATGGTTGAGATCATATTTCATAGATACTGAAATCGAGAATCCTCCCCCGTTGTTCACTTTCTGCTTCCTGTTTTTATGTGCCTTTGTTCTTTAGATATTTCCATTTGCCTCTGCTAGTAGTTTCTCTGGTTTGAAAGTGTTTTTTTTTTTTCTTTTTAGATAAATACTGCATGATTCTATTTATGAGGTACCTGGTGTAGTCAAATTCAGAGATCAAAAATAGAATGGTTGTTACCAGGGACTGGGGGAGGGGAAATTAGTTGTTTAATGGGTGCAGGGTTTTAGTTTTGCAAGAGAAAGGAGTTCTGGAGGTTGATCACATAACAATGTGAATGTACATAACATTCCTGAACTGTACACTGAAAAATCATTTAGATGGTAAATTTTACGTTATGGGCATTTTGCAGCAATTTTTAAAAAGTGGGGTTTTTTTGGAAGGTATAGATGCTTTCAAAAAATATTTCTTGGCTTGCTGAGCTTTAGGCCCAAGTTGCTGACTTTTATTTACAACTTTCTTGCTTATCTTGGCAGTCTCTGTTAAACTGTATGCATTCTTGAATCTTTATATTCAATTGTTTGTTGTTCAGGGTTTTGCTTGCTTTGAATTCTCCCTTAGACTGCCTTTGATGGGGACATATTAAACAGGTGATCGTTCCTTTTACTGAGTAACTCTTTGGGTCCCTAGCTTTTAGGTTCTACTGCTTTGTTTTTGCAGTAATGGTGTGTCATTGTTTTTACTTTAAGTGCACCAGTGCTTTGAGGATTCAAGGTGTTTCCTAAACTTTAAATCGTTAAACTGGGAGTAGTTCTCATTACACTGTTCTAAGGTAAGTTAAAAAATGCACCACCCATTAAAGTACTTTGGTCACCTTGCCTAACCTCTCCCCGAAGCTATGAAACCAAAGAAGTCTAAACACTAATGGGTAAATTACATGCAAATATTAGGGTTCTGGGAGGAACAGTCCCTTTCTTTTCCTTCCTTTTCAAATAGTGAAATGTAACCTTTCCACTTTCATAAAGGCTGGCATTTGGCTAAAAAGTATAAAGAAAGCCACAATACCTAAGTGAAATAAACTTGACGAAACTTAGAAATTTCAGATCCTGGGTAGAAAGAGCTTTAGGTGAGAAGAATGAGAAAAGACAAAGTTTAGCGGTACCTTTGCCTCTGAATTTGGCCTGCGGTTTGTGGAGTTTTTCTATAGTTGTCATCTGAGTTGTAGCAGTTTCGGTTTGGAAACTTTATGTACTGTATGTTTTGGGATATTTAGATATTTGAGTCTTAATTGAGGAAGCTTGAGATGACTCAGGTATTCTTGTTTCTTATTTTTAGCTTCTTCTTGATACAATTTTAAATGCTGACATCTCTCTCTTCTTTGTTTTTAAAATTCAGTTTAAAAATTCACTTATTCTGGAAATTCTCTGGCAGTCCAGTCATTAGAACTCAGAGCTGTCATTGCTGGGGCCTGGGTTCGATCCCTGGTCAGGGAACTAAGATCCTGCAGAGAAAAAAAATTAAGTGATTCTGAGATGCTTCTCTGATATTATTCTTTTATTCTTTATTCTATACTTTGGAGATGACTGCTGGGAAAGGCATTTAATAAGTAAAATGGCCATTGTGTGTGTGTGTGTGTGCTCAGTCATGTCTGACTCTGTGCAACCCCATGGCCTGTAGCCTGCCAGGATCCTCTGTCTATGGAATTTTCCAGGCAAGAATACTGGGTCAGGTTGTCATTTCCTACTCCAGGGGATCTTCCTGACCCAGGGATCAAACCCGTGTCTCCTGCATATCCTGTGTTGGCAGGTGGATTCTTTACCACGGAGCCACATGGGAAGCCCAGCCTCAAATTCTTTCCCTAATGAGGCAGTGGGTAAATAAATGTGGAGGTAAACCCATAGGAGTTCCCTCTGTTTGGATTTCCTTAAATGCATTTTTATGCTTTTTCTTTCTGTTTCTATGTGTCTTTTCTTTTAGTGACTCTATCCAACAGACTAATCTAGATTCCGTGAATTGCAAACTGTCTGGAATGTTGGCATTTCACGAATTAAAGAATTTTAATCATATATGTAAATAAAGTTTTTTTCTTGCTTGAAGTGTTAGAATTCTTTAATAAACCTTAGTTCCTGTTGTTCTCAGACATCCTTGAATTTAATACTTACTTTGTTTATTTAAATAATGATTTACCAAAGATTACACATTAGTTCTCAGCATTTCTTTCACCTGTAAAATGAAAGCTTTCAGAATCTGATAAGGTTCTAGTGAAACAGAACATTCAGGAATGCTGGCTTCAGTTTCTGGCATCCAGTAGCTTTTTAATATATAATTGTTTAAAAGCAATGGACTGAATCCCGGGTGTCCAGGCTCCCAGCTCAATGCTCTGCCTTCAGTTCCATGTATGTTTGATTACTTTGTGATTGGCAGTTTATTTATTTATGTATTTTTACCTGTGAAGAATCATATAAATGACACTTCACTGTAGCACCTGACTTTTATAATAAGTGCAGAATGATTTGCCAATAGTAACCATCAGCATTTTTTTTGTGAGATGGATTTGTATTTTAAAAGATTTCAGAGGAATAAGCTGCATGTTTTTAGCTTAGGAGGAAAACTAAAGAATATGGCATGTTGCTGCTGATTAATCTTTTGAGTTAATAATAGAATGATCTCAGGGTATCTACCTTCTGTTCATTCCAGAGAATATTGAGATAAAAGCACAAGATCAGATTAGCTAAGGGAAGGAAGTGGGCACCAGAGAATCTGTGGCGTGTTGGCAGAAATTTTGGTGGCAGACAGCCGGGGAAAGGGAAAAGCTCCAATCTGATGTGTGCACAGTCTCCCTGTAATACGTGCCGTACTGCAGAGAGTCACTAAGTGTTGCTTGAAATGAATGAAATACAGCCTGGCCTGACTTACTTTGTGAACATTTTGATCACTTTTGTTCTCTATTGTTTGTTCTGCCTTCTAAGTCTTTATTTCTCCATCTTCTGGGTTTGTGATTCTGTGTGTGTGTGTGTTGGAAGGGTTACTGGTGAGGAGAGGTGCTCTTTGTGGAGGGAACAGCAAGGACATGCCAGAATGAGCCGGGGCCTCCCCTGTAAGAATCATTGCTTAGGTTAGTGTCCTGGTGGCGGCCACTGTGAGCCCCATCAGGCTCAACTACTTGGAGGAAAAAAAATTTTTTTGCAACAAGAAGTGTTCTGAGAGGCAGTTCTAGTTGGATCTGGCATCATCCCTAAATCAATTTCAACCTAGTGCTCTTGTCAGACACCAAAGAAGTTACAGATAGAGCAGAAATCCACCAATGCTGTGAGTGCTTGTCTTCCTTCACACCTTCCTCCCCTTTCCTGAATTCCTTCCTTGCTATCTTTCCATTCTTCTCTTGGTAGCTTCAGTTAAGTGTGTCTGCTTAAGGCCCTCGCTTCCCCACCTGCATCTGTTCAGTGACATTTTGCCAAATTTTGTTCTGAAACAAAATGACTTAGCTTTGTACTTGAAGACTCTAGAATTCCTTTACACAACTTAGTTCTCTAATTTTCCTGAAGATAATTGAGTCAGTTTATGGAGAATCAGGAGAATAGACAAGTGACTTTGTGTGTGCTAAGTTGCTTCAGTTGTGTCCTATATGGACTGTAGCCCGCCAGGTTCCTCTGTTCATGGAATTCTCCAGGCATGAATACTGCAGAGGGTTGCCATTTCCTTCGCCAGGGGATCTTCCCCACCCAGGGAACGTGCCAGCTTCTCTTAGGTCTCCTGTATTGGTAGGTGTGGTCAATATCTCTAGCGCCACCTAGTGGCTTACTAGAGGTGGAGATTTAAGATGGGTTGAAGTAAGAATAGCGTGGAGAAGGAAATGGCAACCCACTCCAGTACTCTTGCCTGGAAAATCCCATGGACAGAGAATCATGGTGGGCTACAGTCCACTGGGTCGCAAAGAGTCGGATACGACTGAGCGACTTCACTTAAGAATAGCAAGGAGAGATAAGAAAGCCTTCCTTAGTGATCAATGCAAAGAAATAGAGGAAAACAATAGAAGAGGAAAAATTAGAGATCTCGTCAAGAAAATTAGAGATATCAAGGGAACGTTTCATGCAAAGATGGGCACAATACAGTGCTGGGAGCCAGCGTGAGGCACTCCGCCCATGGCAAAGGTCATGAGGAAGGAGGCTCGGCATACACAAAGGCGGGATCGAGCCTCAGGAGTCCCCCTGGAAATTCTCGAGCATCTGCCCCCAAAACCAGAGTCTGCCTACTTTCTGCTTTGTGCTCTCACCTACACCTCTGACTTTACGGGGGGCTGTCCCCCACTACCTCTCTCTGAAAAAAAAGAGTTAACTTACAGCTCCAGTTAATAATTCCTGGGTGTGATAGTGTTTCAACCTATAAACTCCTTTGGAAGTCCTCTAGCCTGCCTGAATAGGTTTTTCCGGCCACATGTGATTGCTCAGAGCCTCCCAACTGTGAGAGGCATGAGATGTTCTAAACTGTCTAAATACAGATTCCTTTGAGCAGTTAAAAGATTGATTAGAAATTGTATTGGTGAAGGGTTTTTCATTTGTTGGGCCAATGTTTGCTGCTAAGTTTCCATATCCCTTACCTGCTGTGTCCCTGGCAGTGTATTGATTAATATAATTGGTGTAAGTAGTAGCTTTAATATTTGTAACCTTGGACCCTTGAGTTAATTCTCTTTCTTGTTATAGCCCACCACACCTTTGCCCTGTAGGAATGCAACTTTATCTAATGCTTTTGGAGGGTGGCGCCTGACTAATCACCTTTAGAGAAAAATAAGTTTTCTGAAGAAAGGGTCTTAAAATGTTAACAGGCCTCTGGGCCAGAAGATGATGCAAATCACCTAAACTTTTGCATGTGATAAGTTTGCAGGAAGAAAGCCTGGCTTACTGCATGACTCTACCCCTTCCCCCATTATCCTCTATGCATAATTTAAGGTATAAAAACTACTTTGCAAAATAAAGTACAGGCCTTGTTCACTGAAACTTGGTCTCCCCATGTCGTTCTTTCTCTCACCTTCTGGCTGAATTATTCAGCCTCTTTTCTCCACTGAATTTCCTCACTGAGCTATCCTTATTTCAGCCTCTTTTCTCCACTGAATTGCCTCACTGAGCTATCCTTATTTAACCACTCTTTATATCCTTAATTAACATTTAATTAAGCAATTGTTTCCTGATCCTCGCCAACGCCATCCCCGCTTCAAATTCCCTGGATCCACCGGGGCTGGACTCCGGCAATAAAGGACAGAAATGGTATGGACCTAACAAGCAGACGATGTTAAGAAGAGGTGGCAAGAATACACAGAAGAACTATACAAAAAATATCTTCACAACCCAGACAATCACGATGGTGTGATCACTCACTTAGAGCCAGACAACCTGGAATGCAAAGTCAAGTGGGCTTTAGGAAGCATCACTAGGAACAAAGCTAGTGGAGATGATAGAATTCCAGCTGAGCTATTTCAAATCCTGAAAGATGATGCTGTGAAAGTGCTGCCCTCAATATGCCAGCATATTTGGAGAACTCAGCAGTGGCCACAGGACTGGGAAAGGTCAGTTTTCATTCCAATTCCAAAGGAAGGCAATGCCAAAGAATGCTTAAACTACCACCCAGTAGCACTCATCTCACACGCTAGCAAAGTGATGCTCAAAATTCTCCAAGCCAGGCTTCAACAGTACGTGAACTTCCAGATGTTCAAGCTGGTTTTAGAAAAGGCAGAGGAACCAGAGATCAAATTGCCAATATCAGTTGGATCATTGAAAAAGCAGAAACAAGAGAGTTCCAGAAAAACATCTATTTCTGCTTTATTGACTATGCCAAAGGCTTTGACTGTGTAGATCACAACAAACTGTGGAAAATTCTTCAAGAGATGGGAATACCAGACCACCTGACCTGCCTCCTGAGAAATCTGTATGCAGATCAAGAAACAATGGTTAGGACTGGACATGGAACAACAGACTGGTTCCAAATCAGGAAAGGAGTACGTCAAGCCTCTATATTGTGAAACACCCTGTTTATTTAACTTATATGCAGAGTACATCATGGGAAATGCTGGACTGGATGAAGCACAAGCTGGAATCAAGATTGCCAGGAGAAATATCAATAACCTCAGATATGCAGATGACACCACCCTTATGGCAGAAAATGAAGAAGAACTAAAGAGCCTCTTGATGAGAGTGAAAGAGGAGAGTGAAAAAGTTGGCTTAAAGTTCAACATTCAGAAAACTAAGATCATGGCATCTGGTCCCATCTCTTCATGGCAAATAGAGGGGGAAACAGTGGAAACAGTGGCTGACTTTATTTTTTTGGGCTCCAAAATCACTGCAGATGGTGATTGCAGCCATGAAATTAAAAGACTCTTACTTCTTGGAAGGAAAGTTATGACCAACCTAGACAACATATAAAAATCAGAGATATTACTTTGCCAACAAAGGTCCATCCAGTCAAAGCTATGGTTTTTCCAGTAGTCGTGTATGGATATGAGAGTTGGACTGTAAAGAAAGCTGAGCACCGAAGAATTGATGCTTTTGAACTGTGGTGTTGGAGAAGACTTTTGAGAGTCCCTTGGACTGCAAGGAGATCCAAGCAGTCCATCCTAAAGGAGATCAGTCCTGAATATTCCTTGGAAGGACTGAACTGAAGCTGAAACTCCAATATTTTAACTACCTGATTTGAAGAACTGACTCATTTGAAAAGACCCTGATGCTGGGAATGATTGAAGGTGGGAGGAGAAGGGGACGACAGAGGATGAGATGGCTGGATGGCATCACTCACTCAATGGACATGAGTTTGAGTGAGCTCTGGGAGTTGGTGATGGACAGGGAAGCCTGGTGTGCTGCAGTCCATGGGGTCACAAGAAGTTGGACATGACTGAGTGACTGAACTGAACTGAACTGAAATAAGCACAGTTTGACTGTTTTTGCTTGAAAGGTCCTCTTGGATTTTCCTTCATACAAGGTAGACTAGCTTCTACTTAGAGAACTCACAGACAGCTATAATCCAGATGGTGATATGAGCGGCAGGACCCAGGCTCCCATGTCTCTTGCCATTACTAACTCAATTTGCTGGGGAGTCTCGTTTCTGTCTCTCGGAGGCTGACCCCTCAGTTTCTTCTGACTTTTTTTTTTTGAGCAGGTCACTTTCCATGAGTCTCCAGAAGGTTGGGGACTGAACCTTCTGAGCTGTAAAGTGATCCCGCATGGTCATCCTTCCCCAAAATGGTCACAGTCACCTTTGCTAAGGGCTCTCAGGCCCTTAATCTCATGCCTTTTAAAGAAAAATTTATTTAGCTGGCTGCATTAGTTGTGAGATCTTTGCATCATGTGCATGGACTCTCTAGCTGTGGCACATGTGCCCTCAAGCTTGAGCAAGCACAAAAAAAGTGGAAATGCCCCCCTTCTAACTGCTCCTTGGAATCAGCTGACCTCAGGAGAAGCAGACTCTTTTCCTGTCAGATCCCAGAGGTCTTTCCTCCTTGCTTGTCCTGCTTCCTCTCCAAAAATTCTGTGTATCTCTGCCTGCCTCCTATTTTAATCTATATAAAAAAAAACCCTTTCTGCATGATTTTGACATGCTTATGGATGTCTGACATCAGAGCAATCTCCCTATTGCAAGAGTCTTTCTCATGAAAGTCATCTAAGTCCAGATTTGTTTTTATTTGACACAATTAGAATTCAGCAATAAAAAGACAAATGGAACAACCTTAATTTATAAATTCAGACACATTTTCCTAAATAACTCTTGGACCAAAGAAAATCAAACCTGATATGATGAGCCAACTAGAAAGTAATGAAAAGAAGAAAACTCCAGACCTAGACTTTGGGGTTATAGCTAAAATTGTAGAGGAAAGTGTATAACCTCAAATAGCTGCATTATTAAAGAGAAACTAACAATGAAGAACCTTACTACAAAAATTTTTTAAAAAGAACAACACAATAAAATAGATGAAAAATAAATGAATAACAAGAAGAGCTGACATAGAGATAGAAAATAACAAATACATGCTATGCTATGCTAAGTCACTTCAGTCGTGTCCGACTCTGTGCGACCCCATAGACGGCAGCCCACCAGGCTCCCCCGTCCCTGGGATTTTCCAGGCAAGAACACTGGAGTGGGTTGCCATTTCCTTCTCCAATGCATGAAAGTGAAAAGTGAAGGTGAAGTCACTCAGTCGTGCCCGACTCTTAGCGACCCCATGGACTGCAGCCTACGAGGCTCCTCCATCCATGGGATTTTCCAGGCAAGAGTACTGGAGTGGGGTGCCATCGCCTTCTCCGAACAAATACATACAGATACTTAAAAACTGATTCTTTATAAAGAGACCATTAAAATAGATGACATCTTTGTGATTCTGATTTAGGAAAAGAGAGAGAGATTAAAAAATACAAAATTAGAAATGGGAAAGGAGACATAACTGTGGGTACAGGAAAGGTGAAAATAATAACAAGAGAATGTCATATACAAGTTAATGGAACACACTTGGAGATCTTTCTAGTATTTAGCCAAGTTGTTTTTTGCCTGTGAGTGATCTCGGTGCTCTTCGGACCAGTCCCACCAATGTTCATCCCAGGCACTGGGGCAGGCTCAGGTAGACAGTTTACCCGCACCGGCGCCAGGGCTTGCTGGGAGAGAAGAGGCACAGGGCTGACCCTAGGAGAACACGGTTGTTGGGAAACCAATGCAGAGCTGTGGCCTCAGATGGGAAGGGCTCACAGGACAGGACAAGTCTGAATAGAGAGGCTGGAGATCTGAGCCAGGCTTGGGAGGGTTGAACCTGGGGGCCAGTCTATATGGTTATTATTGCATGAAGGGAACATGTGGGAATGCTGATTAAGAAGCCAGATCTTTTCAGGAACGGAGAAAAAGAACTAATGTGGGGCTTGGCTAGATGAATGAGAAACAGGTCCCAGCAAGCAATAGTTCTCTGATGCCTGTGTCCTGGAAGGAGACAGAGAAACCTGGTGTCTGCAAATCTTAGGTTGAAGGGTGCATGGTGGTAAGTCTAGTGTTCTTCCCACAGTGACGTTCAACAGCAAGTCCAGGGCCTACCATTGCCCTTCTAGGTGCAGAGTGGACACAAGTATTGATATTTCTTCTTTAAAAGTCTTTATTGAATTTGTCACAGCACTGCTTCTGTTTTATGTTTTGATTTTTTGGCCATGAGGCATGTGGAATCTTAGTTCCCCGGCCAGGGGTGGAATCCAGACCCTCTGCAATGGAAGGCGAAGTCTTTACCACTGGACGGCCAGGGAAGTCCCGGATACTTCTAAAAAGGGTAAATGGGTGATGTTCATACACTGACCTATCACCTCTTCATAGTAGGTGACTGGGCATTTCTAGAAGCACTTGGATATGATTCGTCCTGGAGACAGCCAAGGACCCAAACCATGCCTGCTTATCTTCTTTCCGTGTGTCCACATTTTGCCACCATTCAAACCCCACCACTTCTAGAACGCTTTTCTTACTCCAGTCACCAGCTCCTAATTTACCAGCTTCTCCTCCCCACACACTTCTTCCTTAATTGTTCTTAAAGTTTCTATGACATTACTTACCTCTTGACTACTCTTTTATTTTTCCTTAAAGATTAAAAATATGAATATATTCATTGTAAAAACATTTAAACAGATGGTTTTTCTTGGAAGATTCAAAAATTTTACTGATATTTATTTCAGAAAAAATTAGAAAATGTATATAAGCATGTAGCAGGAATAAACATCACCCATATTTTCCCTACCAGTGAATAATCACTGTTAACATTTATAGGTATGTTGTTTCCATGTTTTAATGAGCACGTATATAATTAGCATACAATTCTTTTTCTTTTAAAAGTAGATGATAGTGTATTTACTGTGTTGAAACTCTACTTTTTATTTAATTGATGACTGACATCTTTTCAGGTCAGTCCATGAACCTGAACATCCTTAATGGCTGATGATTCTCCTCTTATGGACTTTTGATGGTCTGTTGATTCTTCGTTGTCAGATATTTTATTATGTCTAGTTTTTCACTGTGATAAAACAGTGCTAGGAGGAATAGACATATAATGAATAACTGATTATTTAAGAATAAATTTCTAGAAATAGAGCTGTTGGCTCTTTAAGATATATTATTTTCTTAAATATCTGGTGCTGAAGTTTTTTGCCAATTTACAGTCCATCCAGTGATGTATTAGTGCCTTTTCCCTACACCATGAGTATAATCATAAAACAAACTGGATCTGTTTAATGCCTTTCTTGGATTACTACAGATGTTGGCCATTGGTCACTTTTTAATGCCAGTTGGCTATTCATACTTTATGAATTGCTTATATATATCATGTACCCATTTCTGATTGGTATGGTTAACTCATAGATATATACTCATGAATTTATATATTGGGGACATCAGTCCTTGAACAGCCATATATAATGCAATGAAAACACCCATGGGCTACTTTCTTGAAGTTAGCTGGTCCCAGAATTCTCTCTTGATTTTCGACATAGAAGACAGCTGCCAGAAGGTGGCGCCAAACTGCAGCTGGGACAAGATTAAATTGCGCAGTCAAAATTTGGAGTCACTTGGCTCAGGAGCTGCATGTATTCCCCTTGGTGTTGGGATGGATTTCTACTATATTCTATTAAGGTAGAAAAGATTTTTAAACTAAATTAAAACTGTACTTCGAATTGCTTTTGCTATTAATAAAATGAATCTTGAAGAAAATTATTGTTTTGAAAGTGAGGTAGACAAGCATGAGGCATGATTCTATTTTGTGATAAGTCTCTTCAATTTGGTTTTCATAGGCTAGCACTCATCAAAGTTTTCAAGACATCAAATGAGCATTTGACCTCCATTTTGTTCTGTAGATAAACCTTACTTTGATACCAGTGCTTTTGGAAACTGCTTAAAAATTGCTTCAAATAAGACTATTTCTAAAATATTTTCTATTAAATTATATGCATTTTCTGCTGTCTAGTCCAAAGACCCCCACTCCAGTACTTCTGCCTGGAAAATCCCATGGACGGAGGAGCCTGGTAGGCTACAGTCCATGGGGTCGCTCAGAGTCGGACAGGACTGAGTGGCTTCACTTTCACTTTTCACTTTCATGCGTTGGAGAAGGCAATGGCAACCCACTCCAGTGTTCTTGCCTGGAGAATCCTGGGGACGGCAGAGCCTGGTGGGCTGCCGTCTATGGGGTCGCACAGAGTCGGACACGACTGAAGCGACTTAGCAGCAGCAGCAGCAGTCCAAAGACAAGACTAGATAGGCAAGTTTTGAATAATTCTCTACCACTTAGAAAGGAATGAAGCATGCATAATGATTTAGACCAATTTATTTCTTTTAAAATAAAAAAAATTCAAAACTCAGAGAGATGATTTCTTTAAGATCTCAAAATAGTTAATGGTATTGCCTAAATAAAGCTCTAAGGCATCTGCATTTTGTTTATTTATTCATAAGATAAAGAATATTCTGCATTACATTGCTTTGTAGATTTTGCTGTTTTGTGCAAAGAGGAAGTTGGACCAAAATGTCTGCTTGAACAAACTGGAATCATGTCTTCCTGCTATGCCATAAGATTTTCAAAATTAGATTTGGGAATTTTGATAGTTTCAGAATAATTTGTTTTGGGGAAAGGTTAAATCTAATACCTGCTTTCTTTTTCAAAATTAATCAATTAAAAATACCTTGTTTAGTTCTTTATTTAAAATATTTTTGGCTGTGTTGGATCTTCGTTGCTGTGTGCAGACTTTTTTCTCTAGTTGTGGCAAGCAGGGGCTACCGTCTAGTTGGGTTGGGAGGGCTGCTCATTGCGATGGCATCTCTTGTTGTGGAGCACAAGCTCTAGGGTGCTCGGGCTTCAGCAGTTGCGACACCTGGGCTCAGTAGTTGCAGGTCCCAGGCTCTAGAGCACAGGCTCAGTAGTTGTGGCTCATGGGCTTAGTTGCTCCATGGCACGTGGGATCTTCCTGGCCCAGGGGTCAAACTCGTGTCTCTTGCATTGGCAGGTAGATTCCCTGAGCCACCAGGGAAGCCCTTAATTTATTTTTAATTGGAAGATAATTGCTTTACAATGTTGTGTTGGTTTCTGCCATACAACAATGTGTATCAGCTATAAGTTTACATGTATTCCCTCCCTCCTGAACCTCCTTCCCACCTCCCCCCATCCCACCCCTCTAGGTTGTCACAGAGCACCAGGTTGAGCTCCCTGTGTTGTGCGGCAACTCCCCACTAGCTGTCTGTTTTACATATGGTAATTAATGCCTGCTTTCTTAATTGCTCACAAGGTCATATGATTATTTCAAATTCATTGCATCATTTATGTTGAATGTAATAGTTAATAAGCTGGTTCTATTGCTTCATTCATTTACTATTCACCTATTACTCTATTCAGTTATGATTCTGTTCACTTATTAGTGTATTATTTATTATTCACTTGTTATATTTATTGATTATTCTGTTTATTCTATTACCTCTTTTTATAATTCTATAATTTTATTCTATTAATTTTGTTTTAGTATTATTCTACTTTATTATCATTCTATTATTATATTACTAGTTTATACTTTATACACAGTAATAAGTCAATTTTTATCAATTATTAATTGAGCATCTTGCAAAAAGCACTCAGATCTTGGAAAGTCACGGTCCCTAATTTTGAAGAATGCGCATAAAATTTTTGTTCCTTGTTATATGATCACATCAAGTCTTCTCTTATGTAATTTTCACAATGTTGAGGAAGTGTCAGAAAAACAACTTGCTTTTTTAAAAAAACCAAGTAACAATAGAGTTTATTTACTGTCTCGGTGGTTGACCTAGCTGTACACTCTTGGTTGCCGATGGTTTATTTATCATCTTCCCTTGCTTACAAACAGCTGCCCTCGTTAGAGACCCAGTTTCCCTGTAGCTTGGTCCTATCAACTCAACTTGCCATTGTGTTATATGTTTCACACCACCTTCTGTCACAGACTTGCAATCATATCCTCCTACTCAGCAGTAAAAACCCAGATTCTCTCCTTAGTTTTGTTACTGAAATTTTGAGCTGCTGTTAAAACCAAGACTCCCATATGTCAACTGTTGCCAAAGACTTGTTCCACCTCCATTGACCCGTTAGTCCAAATTCCTTTCCACTCTCAAACTGTTGGGACCAATGTGGGCGAGGCTGGGAAGGAGAACACCTATGTTCTGCTATTGGATGCTCCAAGTCCTTCTAGAGTGCTGATGTCAATAGTGGGGTGTCCTTTGTATATTAAACTCAAGAAACATTTATTGAGTGCTTGCTCTGACTGACACAGTGATGGGAACCAGGGATAGTACATCAACAGATGTACAGAATTTCAGCTCAGCTACCTGTGGTAAAATAAGCCAGTGAGAAATTTTATAACTATGTATAACATTGTTCATTTATAGTATGTTCAATGAATATGAACTTGGGCAAACTCTGGGAGATAGTGAGGGATGGGAAGGCCTGCAGTCCATGGGGTCACAAGAGTTGGACACAATTTAGTGACTGAACAACAAAAACAATAATAACTTTGTTCTAAGAAAATATATTCAAGTTCCCAAAGGTCAGCATTGGCATGGAGCCTAAAGAATCCTGGAACCACATTTTTGCACTTCCAGCTCTCTAATTATTATCAGGCTATTTACCAGCTGTGTGAGGTTGAGAAAATTACTTAACATCTCTGTACCTTGGTGTTTCCTCATCTGTAAAATGAAGACACCAGTTCCTATTTCATAGAGTTGTCATAAGGATTAAACAAATTATATTCCTAAAGGACTAGGAATAATATGTGACAAATAGTAAGTGTGAAATGTGTTTGTTACATAGAAAAATTTATAAACAACTCTTGGAATACAACCTTCTTTTGAACAGAAGACTGCTTTTTGTTTTTAATGACAAATCGAGGTAATCAATAACCCTTATGTCCTTGCCCATTTAAAAATAGTTCTGGAATTTTGATCACTAGCAGCAGTTACCTAAAAAATAGAAGCCTAGCTATGTATATGTTGCAATGTGTTATTTTTTATTTTAAAAATCTCACAAAACTATTACCTAAAAGAAAGAGGTTGAGGAGTGTAGGTTTCTTACTTGACTCATTAATTCTTCAGTTACTGAATACTTGCTGTAATATCTGCCTGGACTAAATCTCTGTTGATTTTGATTTTCAAATCAGCAGCCTGTTTGTACTGTCTTCTGATAACTGAGGTTCCAGATGGTATGTCTGTCACCTGGAAAAAGCCCACTGCTGTGGATCCCAGTTATTGCATCATGGCACTGCGTGCATGGTAGGAGTGTTTATTGCTACAGAAACCTATACTTATACCTACACCACTATCCTTAATTGGCATGCTGTCATTTTTCAAGTTTGTTCTAATGATTCCTCAGATTCAAGACTTTTTTCCCCTTTAAATAAGAAATTATTTTCTTGTCTAATCTCTTCTGCTATTTATGCTTGCATTTCTATATCACTTTTGCAGTTTTCAACCCTACCAGCCTATGTATCCAGCCAGTCCATCCTAAAGGAAATCAGTCCTGAATAGTCATTGGAAAGACTCATGCTGAAGCTGAAACTCCAATACTTTGGCCACCTGATGTGAAGAACTGACTCATTTGAAAAGACACTGATGCTGGGCAAGATTGAAGGCTGGAGGAGAAGGGGACGACAGAGGATGAGATGGTAGGATGGCATCCCCGACTCAACGGACATGAGTTTGAGTAAGCTCCGGGAATTGGTGATGGACAGGGAAGCCTGGCGTGCTGCAGTCCATGGGATTGCAAAGAGTTGGACACGACTGAGCAACTGAACTGAACTGAACTGAGCCTACATATTGGTATATAAGCAGATGCTTATGAATGGGCTTCCCAGGTGGCACAGTGGTAAAGAATTTGCCTGCAAGGCAGGAGACATACGAGATGCAGGAGACACAGGAGATCCCTGGGTCGGGAAGATCCCCTGAAGTAGGAAATGGCAACTCACTCCAATATTTTTGCCTGGAAAATTACATGGACAGAGGAGCCATGGGCTACAGTCCATGGGGTTGCAAAGAGTTGGATACAACTGGGCACACATGCAGAGTAAATTCTTATGAGCTGTGTGAGAAGTGGTCAGGAAATTTTACAGAGAAGGAAACTGAAGCTCAAAAGTTACGTTTTCCTTTATGTAATATAATTTGTTGGTGTAAGAACCAAAATCAGAAACTTGGGTCTCTTGACTCTGCCCAGCAATCGTTTCATTACATCTAAGTAAGCATATGGCTGACACCCTCTCCTCCAGACTGTCACCTGAGGGTGTCCCTGACCACCCACTTATCTGGGAGAGAGTCTTTGGCTGAGAGGTGTCACACCTGAAGAGATGAAGTTTATCAGTGAAGAGCATGGATCTTTTAGTTTTTAGGATTCCTTACACAGAAAATTCAGTATTTCCTTCTTAAATTCTGCCCCTTCAGAGCAATTTAAAAATTATCACAGGATATTTTATATTTTGTATTCGTTTACTTCTTTGCAAAAGAAAGAACTTCTTTGTGTGTGTGTGTTTGTATGTGTATGTGACAGGTAGATGTGGTAAAGCAATTTTTAAGATGAAATTGTGATCTTGGTAATTTAAAAATTAAAATCCATGTTCTCTCAGTACTGTATATAACTATACTCCTTTTTACATTAAGTAGGTAAAAGGCTT
Source organism: Bubalus bubalis (assembly GCF_019923935.1). Taxonomy (NCBI): domain Eukaryota; kingdom Metazoa; phylum Chordata; class Mammalia; order Artiodactyla; family Bovidae; genus Bubalus; species Bubalus bubalis. The sequence continues at coordinate 22,146,929 of NC_059159.1, read as the reverse complement.
TGATGAAGCACAGCAGTTACATCCCTCTTCCTTTTCTGGAGAGCTTTCAGCTACATCCTGCCTTAGAGACTAGTTCAAACATGTTAACCGCCTCGCCAGGTAGTACCTTCCCACTGAGCAGGGGCACCGTGGCCTTGCTGAGAACCACACTCCTGCAGGCGTGAGCATTGCAGGGAATAGGATCAGGAGCTGTGCCTTTTTCTCTGTTCTCTTTGTAGTCTTGCCATTTTGGCAACACATTCATTGGAATTAGGTCATTTTTTCCTCCTAAATGCTTCTGTTTTAGTTGGCTGATTTATTCAGTTCAGTTCCTGAGCCTTATCATAAAGTAGAGAGAGTTAGTATTCAGGTTTAAAGGGATTAATACGATTATTGCTCTCATTTTGAGAATCAAGGATGACTCTAAACCAGCCACTTCATCCTTTTGGGAAGCTTGACAGGGACTCCATAACCTCTAAGCTCTCCTATGTCTTTGAAGTTCTCTAATTTCATCATCCTATAGCTACATTTATTTTTAAAATATTTCACTTTTATTTATTCATTTACTTGGCTATGCTGGGCCTTGGTTTCAGCATGCAGGAATCTTCAGGTGTGGCATGTGGGATCCTTTAGTTGTAGCTTGTGTGATCTAGTTCCCTCACCAGGGATCAAATTCAGGCCTCCTATACTGAGAACGGAGAAGGCAATGGCACCCCACTCCAGTCCTCTTGCCTGGAAAATCCATGGACGGAGGAGCCTGGTAGGCTGCAGTCCATGGTGTCGCTAAGAGTCGGACACGACTGAGCGACTTCACTTTCACTTTTCACTTTCATGCACTGGAGAAGGAAATGGCAACCCACTCCAGTGTTCTTGCCTGGAGAATCCCAGGGATGGGGAGCCTGGTGGGCTGCCGTTTATGGGGTCTCACAGAGTCGGACTGAAGTGACTTAGCATAGCATAGCATACTGAGAGCATGGAGTCTTAGCCACTGGACCAACAGGGATGTTCCCTACATTTATTTTTTTTAAAACATTTTGTTTTCTCTTTCAGTTTTATTGAGGTGTAATTGACAGATAGCACTGTATAAGTTTAAGGTCTATAGCATAAGGATTTGACTTACATACATCATGAAATAATTATCATAAGAAGTTTAGTGGACATCCATTCATCTCATATAGATCTTTTTTTTATACAGAATTTGTTATTGTTCAGTGGCTAAGTCATATGCAACTCTTTGTGACCCCATGGATATAGGAATTTAAAAAATATTAATTTTTTTCTGATGAGAGTTCTTAGGATTTATTCTCTTAATGACTTTCATATATCACATAGAGTGGTGTTAATTATGTTTATCACTGTACATTATATCCCTAGTACTTATTTATCTGATAACTAGCAGTTTGTACCTTTTGATACAGCTACATTTATTAAGAGATTAATATGAACCAGGGACTTTTCAAAGTACATGGACTGGATACTGACTCTTCACTACAACCCTCTGAAGTAGATAGTATCATTTTTATCCCAGTATTACAGGTAATGTGAGCAACAGAGCAGTTAGATACTTTTCTCAAAGACACACAGCTAGAAAGAGGTAGAAATTATTTTGAATCCAGGCAGTTCAGGGCTTCCTGATTCCTTAACCAGGCTTCAGTGCTTTCCTTCTCCAACAAGTAAGTGAGAGAATTTTTATTTTTCCTTAGTTTGATAGGTTAGTTTGATTCATTAGTCAGTTCAGTCGCTCAGTTGTGTCTGATTCTTTGTGACCCCATTGCCTGCAGCATGCCAGTCTTCCTTGTCCATCACCAACTCCCAGAGCTTGCTCAAACTCATGTCCATTGAGTCAGTCATGCCATCCAACCATCTCATCCTCTGTTATCCCCTTCTCCTCTTGCCTTCAATCTTTACCAGCATCAGGGTCTTTTCCAATTCAGTTCTTTGCATCAGGTGGCCAAAATATTTGAGCTTCAGCTTTATTGAGATAAATTAAAGGAGAAGGTCTAAGTTAAGGTGGCCTGACCTGCCAGCTGAAGCCAGGACTACTTAACTACAGTCTGAATTGTCAAAGAGCTCTTGTTCTGGCCACTGTTTCTTGCCATGAAAACTGACCACTTGGAACATAGTTCTGTACACCGAGCCACTCACTACTGAGCCTGTGAATGGTTCTCTGAGGCTTTCCTAAGGACATGAGCAAGAAAGCAAACAAACAGACAAAAACCCAAAGAAATACAGATAAAACAAGGTGTGATATTCAAGATATTTAACAATCATATGGCAGGGGCGCTGATGAATCAGAACAAACACCAATGGCTGAGAAGTCTGGGGTGGGATTCTGGAGGCTCCTGCTGTGCCTCATGTGTGGGAAGGGGGTCATGGAGGAAGCCCTTGGACCATAATGAGGGCATTCAGGGAGTCTGTGGCTACTTATCAACTCCATGACATATTTTGGTATTTTATGATATGTACCAGCACTCCTATAGTCCTTCCTGAACCTTTGGGAACCTCAGTGCAGGGCATAATCCACCCAAAGCCTTCAAGATAACTTTTTGTAATAACAGTTCTCAGCCAGGATTGGAGCTATTGTTCATATCCAACTCTTTGTGACCCCATGGACTGCAGCACGCCAGGCTTCCCTGTCCTTCACCATCTCCCGGAGCTTGCTCAAACTCATGTCCTCGAGTTGGTGATACCATCCAATCATCTCGTCCTCTGTTGTCTACTCCTCCTGCCTTCTATCTTTCTCAGCATCAGGGAGAAGGGCAGGCATATCAGACTCTCTGGGGGGCTGGCATGTTGCTTTCATTTTTATCTCAAAGGGACAGACATGAAACAGGAGTTGAGATCACAGCTTTAGGACATCCTCACGGCACTCGTCGTTCCCTGCAGCTTGGCCATATTCCCATAGAATGGTTTCTTGCTACAGTACAGTTCAGAGGCAAAACTTTTGCCTAAATTATCTTAGGAAAACTATGGTATAACTTTCCCCACCCCTGTCCCCCAAATCGATGATCTGATTCTCTGCACTCATTCTCATAGATGCCTTTTGGATGCTTACTATGCCACATATGGTACAGAGTGGAGAGATCAAAGTTTATTTTGGCCCTAAACTGTTTCAGTGACTAATTATTTATGTTTCCTTTAGGCCGTAGGTGCAGCTTTGAGTTGTTTTGGTACAAGCCTGAGACACATCCTTCATTCACTCAGCTCTGAGTCTGGTCCTGTGCTAGGTGCTAAGGAATTGGAGATGAGAGAAATAGCTCCTGCTCTCAAGAGCTTCCAGTGGGCCAGATCATGAGCTAGAAAGGCAACAGGCAATTATAACACAGGGTGAGGATATGGACCTAGTGCTGTGGATGGGTGTTTTGGGAGGACTTCCAGCAGAATGGGGAGGAGTCTTCAAAGCCAGGCCACGTAGTCTCTTGTGTAGGTCACTGCAAGAGCCTTTCTGTTGCCACTCTTGCAGCAAAAACAGAAATGAGGCTTTTCTTAAATAAAAGTGAGACTTTTCTGATGTAAAAGAAAAAGGTAAATAAGAAAACAGTAAACAGGCTGGGGAGACAACATAAACAGGCCTGAAAGAATTCAGCAATCGTGATTATTCTTTAGCTGTTAGTCACAAATGGGCTTCCCTGGTGGCTCAGCAGTAAAGGCTCTGCCTGTAATGCAGGAGATGTGGGTTTGATCCCTGGGCTGGGAAGGTCTCCTGAAGAAGGAAATGGTAATCCACTCCAGTATTCTTGCCTGGAGGATTCCATGGACAGAGGAGCCTGGTGGGCTATAGTCCATGGGGTTGCAAACTCAGACATGACTTAGCGACTAAACAACAGCAGACACTTGGAGCTGGACTTATCCTTCACGAAGCTAATTACTCCCTGACTCCATGTGAATTATACTCTGCAGCTAGCGTTCTTCTCCTGCTGTACTCCCTTGAAGTATTCTTTGTTTCAGAAAGAAAGTCTTTGGCCTATATCTTCAGAAAAGAGCAACCTCAGTTACTGGGAGTTTTCTGATGCTAGCAGTGGCTGTTTTCTGAAATTTTGCACGAGAAAAACACACGCACAAGACCTTCATTAGAATATAAAACTGTGGTGACCCAAGGACGAAAGAGCAGATAAAACCAAGGAGGGTCTTGGAATGCAGGAACGGAAACACCAGACCCTTTCTGTCCTTCCCTCCCCCAGGTTGTAACTATGAACGGATTTCAGGTCCTCCTGAGCAGTATAACCTGTCTCCCCTCCTACCCCACACAGGGATGAAGGTATTTGCTTTACTCTTCCCCCACGCAGTACACATGCCTCATCCAATCAGCAAATGACCCGAAAGACCCTTATCCCGCTCCTTGTACCCTGGGTATAAAGGTGGACTAAAGACCCCTGTTCAACATCGATTATCCCTTGAGCTGGCCCGCTGTTCTAACAGCGTCTCCCACTCTAATAAACTTTATTTCCCTTTTATTCTGTCTCATGTCTGGAAATTCTTTTCCAACCCACACACGGACCATGACAAAAATGTCTCTCTATTTCCTCCCCGGGGAAGTGGGCATAGTTCTTGAGGCTCTAGCCCACTGTGTCCCCTCTTTGCCTGGCAAAGAATAAAGCTCCTCTTTCTCGTTCCTCCAAAACTCAGTCTCCGTATTTCTCTTCGGCATTGGTGTACAGAGAGTCAGTATTTTGGCATCACTGCTCCTGCCTTCCTACGATTCATTGTCCACACAGGCACCAAAGTGATTTTTCTAGGTTCATGGCACCCTCAGGTCTGGACCTCCCATGGCTCCTCATTGAATAAAGTCCAGCTTCTCCAAGGTGTCTTTTGAACCTCTTTCCCCGTTGCTCTCTCCTGCCACACCGGCCATTCTTCTACTTCTGTAACATGCCCACTTTCCTCCTGCCCGTGCTAGCTCTGCCCTCCCACAGAGCTTCCCAATATCGGCTGCTTCGTGTCCATTTGGGCCTCAGCTCAACACTGGCCCCTCTGAAAGGTCTCAAATAACTTTTCTATCTGAAGAAACCACCTTATCCCTGTATTCATCATACTTTTTATTTCTGTATTTCATGATGTTCAGACATCTTAAAACTCTCTGGCCCAGGACTAGCTAATTTTAGCAAAGGGCTCAGCTAGGAGCACCTCTTTTATATGCACACTAACCAATCCTGAATCGAAAGCACCAATCAACTTCTTATATGACTGTCTATCATCAAGCCCCTATTCCCCTGGCACTTATGTCATCACAGGGCCACATAGAGACCCTCCACAGCCCCAAACCCGAGGGAGTTACTCTAGTCAAACCTAAGCTGACCTGCCTTGATTTTAGTGCAGAAACCACATACAGGCTCTGGCCTTGGCCTTCTTCTTGCTCCTTTCTTCCTCTTGACCTACGCAGGTTCTCCCTGTGTGGCCCTGTGTGCTGAGATACGCCCCCCTCTCTCGGGAAGTATAGGTAATAAAAACTTCTTTCAGTGGTATTGGCTTCTCTGTGTTGTCACTCAGTCACACCTCTAAACTAAATACTGGGTATAATTTTAATACAGACCAAGGACTTCCAGTGGCAGTCCTTGGCAGTCCGGTGGTTAAGACTCCATGTTTCCAATGCAAGGAGCTTGGCTTCCATCCCTGATCAGGACACTAAGATCCCACATGCCATGCAGCCAAAACAAACAAACAAGAAGATATTTTACATGCATTAAATTGTCAAATGTTATAAAAAAGTTTTCAAAAATACAGTCCACAAGCTCCCACTCTATTTATCATATTTAAGGCACGTGGCAGCAATAATGTCTTCCTATTTGTCCACTGAATAACAGATATCTTCGCTCACACTGACCTATCTACATTGTTCTACAAAGATCAGAAGAGAAATGGCACCAGGTTGGAATTATTTCATGCTAAAAATAGGAAAGTATCAGTTATAATTTTCACTCATGTTTGTGAGTACTCTCCAAACAGCATGGTGATATTTGTTTTAAAAGAACAAATTAGAGACGTTTGCAGAAATAATGACTATTACTTGTCAGTGTTGATATTGCTCAGACGGTAAAGAATCTGCCTGTAATACAGGATACCCTGCCGGTGCCAGCCGGCAAAGTCGATCAGGTCCCGAGAACGTGCACGGCGGGGCTGAGAAAAGAAACTAAAGCAAGAGAAATCTATAACAAAGATGGGGTCGAGAGGTTCAGACACGTCTCCACGAAGGGACACAGTCTGACACCAACTTTATTCAGCATCTCATATTTATACAGAAGAGCGTGAGAAAGACAAGACAGTTAACATTTTCTTTGTTTGACCTACACATCTTACAGTCACAAGAAATCTTGAGAGCATGGGAATGGCACCGTTATTATTTCTTACACCAGATAACATTTCTCTGTGCGTGAGAAGTTTGCACAGAACTCCAGGTGCCTGCAGTAAATAAGCGCCTAATCTCTGGGGTGGCGGGACAGAGAGCTATGTTTGCAAGCAAACCCTCAAGGACTGAGGCAGCTCCCAGAGCTGTGTCCTTCGAACAAAGGACCCCGTTCTCACGGGCAGCTCCCCGCAATACCCGGGTTCGATCCCTGGGTCCGGAAGATCCTTTGGAGGAGGGCTTGGCAACCCACTTCAGTATTCTTGCCTGGAGAATCCCTTGGACAGGGGAGCCTGGAGGGCTATAGTCCATGGGGTCACAAAGAATCGGACATGACTGAGCGACTAACACACACACAGACACCTTTCTTCCTGTTAGATTATTACTGTAAATGAATATAAATCCATCAGTTCTTTGATGTTCTTTAAAAAATAAATATATTTTATGTATTTATTATTTGACTATACCAGGCCTTAGTTGCCGCATGTGGGATCTAGTTCCCTGACTAGGGATCAAACCTGGGCCCCTGAATTGGGAACACAGAGTCTTAGCCACTGAATCGTCAGGGAAGTGCCCTGACCTGCTTTCCTAATTAATCACTATCTGTGTCCTTCTCTCCTGCTCAGCGAGACCTCGGTTCTTCACCCTCTGGAGAGTTCTTTATTCTCATCTACCTTCAGGGCCTCAGTGATCACCTCCCTCCTGTGGTCTCTGAAACCCATCTCCTGCTCCTATTTGCTTTCTTCCTTTGGGAAACAATTCGCTTGTCCTGATCTCAAAGCTCACGTTCCAGACTCATCTCACCCTCTTCCATTCCACTGACACCCCCTGTCACTTTGCTACTTCTCCCAACAGTATTGTTATTTTCTAGTTATGTTTCCTTAAAACCTTGGCATCATTTTTGGCATCTGTTTAAAACATTTTTAATCATTAAGTGTCTTAAATTTTTAAAAATTTATTTATTTTGGCTGTACCATGTGGCATGTGGGCTCTTAGTTCCCCAACCAGGGATGGAGCCTGTGCTCCCTCCAGTGGAAGAGCAGAGTCACAACCATGAGACCGAGACCACCAGGGGAGTCCCTATTGTAAAATATCTTATATGGTAAGGATTTAAAAATTATCTGCATAGTTTAAATAATGATAATGAAACATACCTGTATCTGAGAGTTCCTCATTTCTTCTCATTCTTGCTCAGATGTCATCACTATCTAAAGTTTTCTTTTTGCCAGCTTTATTGAGGTAAATAAATAATACAAAATAATAAAATAATAAAAATTCTGTGCTTAAGGTGCGCAATGAATTGATTTGATACATGGATAAATTGCAAAATGATAACCACTGTAGTATAACTATGGCCCTCCATCTGTCAGATAGTTACTGTTTCTATACTTTTTTTGTGGTGAGAACATTTAGACTTATTCTCTTAGTGACATTCTAGTATATGATACAGTATTATTTGCTATCACCACAATGCTGTCTTGTTACATCCCAAACTTGTTAATCTTATAACCATAAGTTTGTACCTTTTGACCAACACATTATCTAAACTTTTTTCTTTTAAACAATTTTGTCATTGATGTTCTTCTAAACAATGCGTTATTTAGTTTTTCTGTTCTGAACATCATGCAAATGGAATTATACCTAATGTACCCTTCTGGGACTTGCTTCCTTCACATGCTTTATATTGCTGGAATTGCTCAGGGTTGGTGAGTGCGGCAGTTGTAGGTTGGGTTCCTTGAGAAGCAGAATTGAAGGTGAATTCTGTGTACAGGTGAAAGAAAGTGAAAGTGTCAGTCCCTTAGTCGTGGCCCAGAGACTGTAGCCCTCCAGGCTCCTCTGTCTGTGAAATTCTCCAGGCAAGAGTACTAGAGTGGGTTGCCATTCCCTTCTCCAGGGAATCTTCCTGACCCAGGGATCGAATCCTGGTCCCCAGCATTGCATGCAGATTCTTTACCATCTGAGCCACCAGGGAAGCCCCTGTACTTGTACAGGGTGTTCATTAACGATTGCCCTTGAAATTCTTACCTGTGAAAGGGAAGAAAGAAACAAGATTGGGTATAAGGAGAAGGTGAACTTCCATGAGGCACCCTGGAGCTTAGTATTGTCCTGAGATGGGGTGAGATGTCCATGCCTTTGTGCTCCTGAACCACTCAGCCATTGGATGTGGGTCACTCCAGGAGGGGGCATGATCTTGAGTGATTCCCTGTAGCCAACACTATCTCTGGGGGACCAATGACTGAAAAATGTCTGTTTCCAATACTCATAGCTGAGATAAGAAGTCTTTCTTTGAAGGAGGATCTGGGTGGTACACCACAGTGAAGGGGTTATACTTCATTATTTTTTACTAATGAGATACTATTCCTTGGTATGAATAAGCCTTGGTTATTACTCCATTTCCACTCTTGATGACTATCTGGGCTGTTTCTAGTTTTTTGCTATTATCAGCAGTGATGCTATGAATATTCTTGGACATGTCTCCTGGTGCACATGTTTGAGGGTTTCTAGAAGTTCTAAACCTAGGAGTAAAATGGCAGGGTTATAGAATATGCACATATCCAACTTGATTAGGTAAAACCAAACAGTTTTTCAAAGTGATTGTATTTTTAAAACCCCACAAGAATATGAGAATTTCTATTACAGCCTCATCTACACTTGATAGTGTGAGACTTTTGATATTTGTCAAGCTGGAGCATGTGTGAAATGAAATCTCGTGGTTTTAACTTGCATTTCCCTGATTACTAATGAGGGTGAATATATTTTCATATATTTATGGAATGTATGGGTTTCCTCTACAGTGAGGAGCTTGTTCAAATTTTCATGCCATTTTTATACTGCTGTCCTACTTTATCCTGTGTATCTTGATCTTCTAATATATTTGTTCACATATATGAACATTATGACTATATACATGCTAAACTATATACACTATTTCTGTGCTCAAGTCTGGATAATTCCTTTAGAATGCAATTTACTAATATTCTTTTCTACTGTGTCTTATCCACTCCTGAATCTAAACATTGAGGTTTTATATTTCATTTCTTGTCTTCTTTCTATTTAGACATGTACATTTGTCTTTTTCAAATCTGTTTAGTTTGTCTTTTCATATTTTAGGATTCTGCTCATATTTCAAGGTTTTAAAACATTTCCTTAAATATATTCATCATATTTTTAAATACTCTCTGTTTTAATCTTTGTTTTCATGGGTTTTTTTTCTCATTGCACCTTGTTTCCCTGGGTTGATTTTTGATCATGAAAAATACATGTTCCTTAAAATTTTATTTGGGAGAATCCTTTGAGGCCTGGGGTGATGGTGGCTTTATCCAGAGAAAATTTTTATTTGCTTCCATTAGGTCATCTGGAAGGATACCAGTAGATACAGGGATCCTCTTAAATGGAATTCTCAGCTTAAAGTTATTTTGAAACAGCCAGATAATGTGAATTTTGACTCCAAATCTGTCTGAAGTTTGACTTGTAACTGTATGTTCTAAAGGGTAATTTTTTCCTCTTTTTTATGCAAAGGGTTGAAACAGGAAACTTTCCGTGTAACCCTGGGAGGGAGTGAATTAATTTCTCAGTCATGCTTACACTGGATGCATGGCCCTTTGGGGCTCACACTTACAGAGGAGGCCCTCTGTTTATACTTCCCCCTGTAGGCAAGTGATGTGCTTTATCTCTTGACTTTCATACTCTGTGGGTTCATATAAACTGAAGTCCAAGTTCATAGCTTCAGCAGTGCTTCAAAGTTCAAGCCAGCTTCAGGTCTCTATTTACCTCTTAGGTTCCCTCCTTCATGTAGTGGTTGATCTGAATTTCTTTGTTAGTATCAGTTCATTAATGCTTTCAAAAAGATTTAAAAAGGATTTTATACAGAGTTTTTAGTTGTTTTCAATAGGAGAACCAATCAAAACAATTTCCCATACTGATTCTTTTTACCTCTTTGACTGTTCCTATTTATTGTTATTCATAGATTTTTGTTCCTCCAACTACTCCTTAAGGGTTGATATTCCCCAGTTTTAAAATACATACTCAGTTGCATCTGACTCTTTGTGACCCATGGACTATAGCCCACCAGGCTCCTCTTACCCATGGGATTTTCCAGGCAAGAATACTAGAGTGGGTTGCCATTTCCTCCACCAGAGGATATTCCTTATCCAGGGATGGAACACAAATCTCCTTTGTCTCCTGCATTGGCAGGCAGAAGCTTTACCACTGAGCCATCTGGGAAGCCCCCAGTTTTTTTTTTTTTTTTTGCTTGTCTTTTAAAATTTCTTTTATTTATTTAATTATTTTTTATTGAAGGATAACTGCTTTACAGAATTTTGTTGTTTTCTGTCAAACTTCAACATGAATCAGCCATAGGTATACATATATCCCCTCCCTTTTGAACTTCCCTTCCATCTCCCTCCCTATCCCACCCCTCTAGGTTGATACAGAGCCCCTGTTTGAGTTTCCTGAGCCATACAGCAAATTCCCATTGGCTCTCTATTTTACATATGGTAATGTAAGTTTCCATGTTACTCTTTCCATACATCTCACCCTCTCCTCCCCTCTCCCCATGTCCATAGGTTTATTCTCTATGTCTGTTTCTGTAAATAAATTATTCAGTACCATTTTTCTAGCTTCCGTATGTATGTGTTAGAATAAGATATTTATCTTTCTCTTTCTGACTTACTTCATTTTGTATAATACGTTCTAGGTTCATCCACCTCATTAGAAATGACTCAAATGCGCTCCTTTTTATGGCTGAGTAGTATTCCATTGTGTATATGTACCACAACTTCTTTATCCATTCATCTGTCGATGGACATTTAGGTTGCTTCCATGTTCTAGCTGTTGTAAATAGTGCTGTAATGAGCAATGGGATACATGTGTCTTTTTCAATTTTGGTTTTCTTAGGGTATATGCCTAGGAGTGGGTTTGCTGGGTCATATGATCTCCATACTGTCTTCCATAGTGGCTGTATCAATTTACATTCCCACCAACAGTGCAAGAGCGTTCCCTTTTCTCCACACACTTTCCAGACTTATTGTTTGTAGACTTTTTGATGATGGCCATTCTGACTGGTGTGAGGTGATAGCTCATTGTAGTTTTGATTTGCATTTCTCTAATAATGAGCAATGTTGAGCATCTTTTCATGTGTTTGTTAGTCATCTGTATGTCTTCTTTGGAGAAGTGTCTGTTTAGGTCTTTTTCCCACTTTTTGATTGGGTTGTTTGTTTTTTTGGTATTGAGCTGTATGAGCTGCTTGTTGGAAATTAATCCTTTGTCAGTAGTTCCACTTGCTATTATTTTCTCCCATTCTGAGGGTTGTCTTTTCACCTTGCTTATAGTTTCCTTTGCTGTGCAAAAGCTTTTAAGTTTAATCAGGTCCCACCTGTTTACTTTGGTTTTTATTTTCATTACTCTAGGAGGTGGGTCATAGAGAATCTTGCTTTGATTTATGTCATCGAGTGTTCTGCCTATGTTTCTTCTAAGAGTTTTATAGTTTCTGGTTTTACATTTAGGTCTTTAATCCATTTTGAGTTTATCTTTGTGTATGGTGTTAGGAAGTATTCTAATTTCATTCTTTTACATGTAGCTGTCCAGTTTTCCCAGCACCATTTATTGAAGAGGCTGTCTTTGCCCCATTGTATATTCTTTCCTCCTTTGTCAAAAATAAGTACCCATAGGTGCATGGGTTTATCTCTGGGCTTTCTATTTTTTTCCATTTGTCTATATTTCTGTTTTTGTGCTGGTATCATACTGTCTTGATGACTGTAGCTTTGTAGTATAATCTGAAGTCAGGAGGGTTGATTCCTCCAGCTCCAGTCTCCTTTCTCAAGACTGCTTTGGTTATTTGGGGTCTTTTGTGTTTCCATGTGAACTGTGAAATTTTTTGTTCTAGTTATGTGAAAAATGCCATTGGTAATTTGATAGGGATCGCATTGAATCTGTAGATTGCATTTGGTAGAATAGTCATTTTCATGATATTGATTCTTCCTACCCAGGAACATGGAATATCTCTCCATCTGTTTATGTTGTCTTTTATTTCTTTCATTAGTGTCTTAAAATTTTCTGTGTACAGTTTTTTTGTCTCTTTAGGTAAATTTATTCCTAGATATTTAATTCTTTTTGTTGCAATGGTGAATGGAATTGATTCCTTAATTTCTCCAATTTTTCATTGTTAGTATATAGAAATGCAAGTGATTTCTGGGCATTGCTTTTGTATCCTGCAACTTTGGTAAATTCACTGATTAGCGCTAATAATTTTCTGATACTATCTTTAGGGTTTTCTATGTACATTATCATGTCATCTGCAAACAGTGAGAGCTTTACTTCTTCTTTTCTGATCTGGATTCCTTTTATTTCTTTTTCTTCTCTGATTGCTGTAGCTAGAGTCCAAGAACTATGTTGAATACTAGTGGCAAAAGTGGACACCCTTGTCTTGTTCCTGATCTTAGGGGGAATACTTTCAGTTTTTCACCATTGAGAATAATGTTTGTTGTAGGCTTGTCATATATGGCCTTTACTATGTTGAGGTAGTTTCCTTCTATGTTCATTTTTTGAAGAATTTTGATCATAATGGGTGCTGAATTTTTTCAAAGGCTCTTTCTGCATCTATTGAGATTATCATAAAGTTTTTATCTTTCAGTTTGTTAATATGGTGTATCGCATTGATTGATTTGCATATATTGAAGAATCCTTGCATCCCTGGAATAAACCCAACTTGATCATGGTGTATGAGCTTTTTGATGCATTGCTGAATTCTGTTTGCTAAAATTTTGTTGAGGAGTTTTGCATCTATGTTCATCAGTGATATTGGCCTGTAGTTTTCTTTTTATGTGTTGTCTTTGTCTGGTTTTGGTATCAGGGTGATGATGGCCTCATAGAATGAGTTTGGAAGTGTTCCTTCCTCTGCAATTTTTGGAAAGAGTTTTAGAAGGATAGGCATTAGCTCTTCTCTAAATGTTGGATAGAATTCTCCTGTGAAGCCACTGGTCCTGGGCTTTTGTCTTTTGGGAGATTTTGGATTGCAGCTTCAATTTCAGTGCTTGTAATTGGGTTGTTCATAATTTCTATTTCTTCCTGGTTTAGTCTTGGAAGATTGAATTTTTCTAAGAATCTGTCCATTTCTTCCAGGTTACCCATTTTATTGCCATATAGTGGTTCATGATAGTCTCTTATAATCCTTTGTATTTCTGCATTGTCTGTTGTAACCTCTCCTTTTTCATTTCTAATTTTGTTGAATTGATTCTTCTCTCTTTTCTTCTTGATGAGTCTGGCTAAAGGCTGGTCGATTTTATCTTCTCAAAGAACCAGATTTTAGTTTTGTTAATCTTTACTATTTTTTCTTTCATTTATTTTTCATTTATTTCTGCTCAGATCTTTATGATTTATTTCCTTCTACTAATTTTGGGGGCTTTTGTTCTTCTTTTTCCAGTTGTTTTAAGTGTAAAGTTAGGTTGTCTATTTGATGTTTTTCTTGTTTCTTGAGGTAGGATTGTATTGCTATAAACTTCCCTTTTAGTACTGCTTTTGCTGCATCCCATAGGATTTGAGTTGTGTTTTCATTGTCATCTGTTTCTAGAAATTTTTTGACTTCCCTTTTGATTTCTTCAGTAATCTGTTGGTTATTTAGAAACATGTTGTTTAATCTCCATATGGTTGTGTTTTTTACAGTTTTTTTTTTCTTGTAATTGATATCTAGTCTCATAGCATTGTGGTCAGTGAATATGCTTGATATGATTCCAATTTTCTTAAATTTACTGAGATTTTTGATTTGTAACCCAAGATGTGGTCCGTCCTGCAGAATGTTCCATGTGCACTTGAGAAGAAGGTGTATTCTTCTGCATTTGGATGGAATGCCCTGAAGATATCAATGAACTCCATCTCATCTAATGTATCACTTAAGACTTGTGTTTCCTTATTAATTTTCTGTTTTGGTGATCTTTCCATTGGTGTGAGTAGGGTGTTGAAGTCTCCTACTATTATTGTATTACTGTCAATTTCTCCTTTTATGTGTGTTAGTGTTTGTCTTATGTATTGGGGTGCTCCTATGTTGGGTGCATAGATATTTACAATTGTTATGTCTTCCTCTTGGATTGATCCCTTGATCATTATGTAGTGTCCTTCCTTATCTCTTGTAATATTCTTTTTTTTAAAGGTCTATTTTGTCTGATAGGATTGCTACTCCAGCTTTCTTTTGTTTCCCATTTGCGTGGAATATATTTTTCCATCCTCTCACTTTCAGTCTATATGTGTCTTGAGGCCTGAAATGGGTTTCTTGTAGATAGCATATATATGGGCCTTGTTTTTGTATCCATTCAACCAGTCTGTGTCTTTTAGTTGGAGCATTTACATTTAAAGTAATTATTGATACATATGTTCCTATTGCCATTTTCTTAATATTTTGGGGTTGATTTTGTAGATCTTTTTTCTTATCTTGTATTTCTTGAGTATATAAGTCCCTTTAACATTTGTTGTAAAGCTGATTTGGTGGTACTGAATTCTCCTAACTTTTGCTTGTCTGAAAAGCTTTTTATTTCTTCCATCAATTTTGAATGAGATCCTGCTCAGTACAGTAACCTTGGTTGTAGATTTTCCCCTTTCAATACATTGACTATATCCTGCTATTCCCTTCTGGCCTGCAGAGTTTCTGCTGCAAGATCAGATGTTCAGTGTATGGGGTTTCCCTTGTATGTTACTTGTTGCTTCTCCCTTGCTGCTTTTAATATTCTTTCTTTGTGTTTAGTCTTTGTTAGTTTGATTAGTATGTGTCTTGGTGTGTTTCTCCCTTGGTTTATCCTGTATGGGATTCTTTGTGCCTCTTGGATTTGATTGACTATTTCCTTTTCCATGTTGGGGAGATTTTCAACTATAATCTCTTCAAAAATTTTCTTATTTACTTTCTTTTTCTTTTCTTCTTCTGGGACCCCTATAATTTGAATGTTGGTGAGTTTGATATTGCCCCTGAGGTCTGTGAGACTATCCTCAGATCTTTTCATTCTTTTTACTTTATTCTGCTCTTCAGAAGTTATTTCCACCACTTTATCTTCCAGCTCACTGATTTGTTCTTCTGCTTCAGATATTCTGCTATTGATTCCTTCTAGAGTATTTTTAATTTCAGTAATTGTGTTGTTTGTCTCTTTGTTTATTCTTTAATTCTTCCAGGTCTTTGTTAATTGATTCTTGCATTTTCTCCATTTTGTTGTCAAGGTTTTTGATCATCTTTACTATCATTATTCTGAATTCTTTTTCAGGTAGTTTGCTTATTTCCTCTTCATTTATTCAGACTTCTGTGTTTCTAGTTTGTTCCTTTATTTGTGTAGTATTTCTCTGCCTTTTCATTATTATTATTTATTAGCTTATGGTGTTTGAGGTCTCATTAATGGCACCCCACTCCAGTACTCTTGCCTGGAAAATCCCATGGATGGAGGAGCCTGGTAGACTGCAGTCCACAGGGTCGCTAAGAGTTGAACATGACTGAGCGATTTCACTTTCACTTTTCACTTTCATGCATTGGAGAAGGAAACGGCAACCCACTCCAGTGTTCTTGCCTTGAGAATCCCAGGGACTGGGGAGTCTCATGGGCTGCCGTCTATGGGGTCACACAGAGTCGGACACAACTGAAGAGACTTACCATTAGCATCTCCCAAGTTTCAAGGAAAGTTGAATTCTTTCCTTGAAAAAGGTTGAATTCTTTCTTCCTTTTGGTTTCTGCCCTCCTAAGGTGGCTTGTGTAAGTTTCATACTGGGTGAGATTTGTGCTGAGTTTTTGTCTGTTTGTTTGTTTTTCCTCTGAGAGGCAAGGCTGAGTGAGGTGGTAATCCTGTCTGCTGATATTTTTTTTTTTTTGTTTAGATGAGGCGTCCTGCACAGGGTGCTACTGGTGGTTGGGTGATGCTGGGTCTTGTATTCAAGTGGTTTCATTTGTGTGAGTTCTCACTATTTGATACTCCCTAGGGTTAGTTCTCTTGTAGTCTAGGGTCTTGGAATCAGTGGTCCCACTCCGAAGGCTCAGAGCTTGATCTCTGGTCAGGAGCAAAGATTCCACAAGTGGTTTGTTATAGCATTGAGTGAGATTAAAACAAATATCCAAAAATGAGAAACCAAAGATGAACCCTAGACAAATGGCAGGTACAAAATCAGGCAAATAATAATTAAAATAATGGAATATACACATATACATATACACCCATGAGCAAAGTCAAAACAGTCCAACAAAAATAAAGTACAGTAGATTGATCTGGTGAACAGAAGAAATAAAAAAAATTATATTTACCAGTTAAGAATAAAACTCACTAAAGCACAGACTGGAAAATAAAACTAAAGCAAGGTGCCAAGTGGAGAATAAAGCAATGAAAACAAAACTAACAAATATGTTGAGAGGAAAGGAAAGAAAGAAAAGAAAGAATAGATATGCAAAGTTAAATAGAGGTAGATGAAGAAGATTTATATACTTTAAAGATTAACTGCAAGGGGAAAAGAACAGTAGGAAAGGCAAACAAAGGAATAAATGTAGAAAAATATAATGGGTTTAAAAAATGAAAAATTTAAATTAAAAAAAAAAAAGAAAAAAAAAAAAAACCAGAAGAAAGAAAAAAGAAAACCAAAAAAAAGAAAACTCCTCAGAACTGCAAAAGCCCAGTGTAGAGGCAGAGGCTTATAACAACAAAATGTGTGACTGAATATACACATATACATATACACCCATAAGCAAAATCAAAACAGTCCAACAAAAATAAAATAGATCGACCCAGAGAACAAAGGAAACCAAAAATTATATCTATCAGAACAAAACTAACTAAAGCACAAACTGGAAAACAAGACTAAAGCAAGGTGCCAATTGGAAAACCCCAGTTTTAAAATAACCTCACTTCTTTTTTTTTTTTTTTTTGTACTTATAAGCATACATCCTAATCACTTTCATTCCCTTTAATATAATTTTTTTCTTCAGCAAAGCTTATCAGCTTGCAACATCTTATGTGGATAAATCTTGAACAAGGGCTTCCCAGGTGGTGCTAATGGTAAAGAACCTGCCTGCCAATGCAAGAGACTTAAGAGACGCAGGTTTGATCCCTGGGTTGGGAAGATTCCCTTGAGAAGTGGAAGGCAATTCACTCCAGTATTCTTGCCTGGAGAATCCCATGGACAGAGCAGCGACACAGGCTACAGTCCATGGGGTTGTAAAGAGTTGGACATAACTGAAGTGACTTAGCAGACACACATCTTGAACAGGGGTCTGGCTCTTGGAGAGACATTAAGACCCCTCAGTTCAGTTCAGTTCAGTTGCTCAGTTGTGTCTGACTCTTTACATCCCCATGGACTGCAGCATACCAGGCCTCCCTGTCCATCACCAACGCCCGGAGTTTACTCAAACTCATGTCCATTGAGTTAGTGATGCCATCCAACCATCTCATCCTCTGTTGTCCCCTTCTTCTCTTGCCTTCAATCTTTCCCAGCATCAGGGTCTTTTTAAAAGAGTTGGTTCTTCACATAAGGTGGCCAAAGTATTGGAGTTTCAGCTTCAGTTCAGTCCTTCCAAGGAATATTCAGGACTGATTTCCTTTAGGATGGACTGGTTGGATCTCCTCGCAGTCCAAGGGACTCTCAAGAGTCTTCTCCAACACCACAGTTCAAAAGAATCAATTATTCGGCACTCAGCTTTCCTTATAGTCCAATTCTCACATCCATACATGACTACTGGAAAAACCATAGCCTTGAATAGACGGACGTTTGCTGGCAAAGTAATGTCTCTGCTTTTTAATATGCTGTCTAGGTTTGTCATAACTTTCCTTCCTAGGAGCAAGCGTCTTTTAGTTTCATGGCTGCAGTCACCCTCTGCCATGATTTTTGAGCCCCACAAAATAAAGTCAGCCACTGTTTCCACTGTTTTCACTGTTTCCCCATCTATTTGCCATAAAGTGATGGGACCAGATGCCATGATCTTAGTTTTCTGAATGTTGAGTTTTAAGCCATCTTATTCCCTCTCCTCTTTCACTTTCATCAAGAGGCTTTTTAGTTCCTCCTCACTTTCTGCCATAAGGGTGGTGTCATCTGCATATCTGAGGTTATTGATATTTTCCCCAGAAATCTTGATTCCAGCTTGTGCTTCATCCAGCCCAGCATTTCTCATGATGTCCTCTGCATATAAGTTAAATAAGCAGGGTGACAATATACAGCCTTGATGTACTCCTTTCCCAATTTGGAACCAGTCTGTTGTTCCATGTCCAGTTCTTACTGTTGCTTCCTGACCTGCATACAGATTTCTCAGGACGCAGGTCAGGTGGTCTGGTATTCCCATTTTTTAAGAATTTTCCAGAGTTTATTGTGGTCCACACAGTCAAAGCCTTTGGCAAAGTCAATAAAGTTAGAAGTAAATATTTCTCTGGAACTCTCTTGCTTTTTCTATGATCCAATGGATGTTGGCAATTTAATCTCTGGTTACTCTGCGTTTTCTAAATCCAGCTTAGATGAACATCTAGAAGTTCATAGTTCATGTGCTATTGAAGCCTGACTTGGAGAATTTTGAGCATCATTTACTAGCGTGTGAGATGAGTGCAATTGTGTGGTAGTTTGAGCATTCTTTGGCATTGCCTTTTTTTGGGATTGGAATGAAAACTGACATTTTCCAGTCCTGTGGCCACTGCTGAGTTTTTTTATGCCAAATTTGCTGGCATACTGAGTGCAGCACTTTCACAGCATCATCTTTTAGGATTTGAAATAACTCAAGTGGAATTCCATCACCTCCACTAGCTTTGTTTGTAGCGATGCTTCTTAAGACCCACTTGACTTCACATTCCAGAATGTCTGGCTCTAGATTGGTGATCACACCATCGTGATTATCTGGGTAGGGAAGATCTTTTCTGTATAGTTCTTCTGTGTATTCTTGCCACCTCTTCTTATATCTTCTGCTTCTGTAAGACCCCTCACCTTGAGGGATATAGGGGCACAGAACCTTGGTCCATCTAGGGACCTATTACGCCCTCTTTCCTCCTTAGGTCGGAGAAGGCAATGGCAACCCACTCCAGTACTCTTGCCTGGAAAATTGCCTCCATGGATGGAGGGGCCTGGTAGGCTATACAGTCCATGGGGTCACTCAGAGTCAGACAGGACTGAGTGACTTCACTTTCACTTTTCACTTTCATGCATTGGAGAAGGAAATGGCAACCCACTCCAGTGTTCTTGCCTGGAGAATCCCAGGGACGGCAGAGCCTGGTGGGCTGCCGTCTATGGGGCTGCACAGGGCTGGACACAACTGATGCGACTTAGCAGCAGCAGTGGCCTCCTTAGGTACCCATTAATATCCTCTTTTTTTTGTCCTCTGCTATCAGAGAAGTATGGCTTAGGGGCCCAGAGTCCCCTGTTTCAGGTCAAGGCAAACACTTATTATTGAAACAGTTATTGGGCAGCAATGGTACAAGGCATGGGTTTGGCAGTGGTGGTAAAAATGTGTAAAGTAAGCTCTCCTCCTCTCAAATGCTTCCAAACTAGTTAATATTGTAATATTTGTATTTCTTATAATCTAATAGGGAACATAATTAGGCATTATGGCTCCAGTGTCCTCTGCCTAGGATTCATTAGAAGAATACAATAAAAATAATTCAAGGATAACTCTAGTGCTTATTATCTGCTTAATAATAATTATTATTATCTGCTTAACACTTTCAGATGGATCTTGAAATCAAATTTTTATGAATATATTACAACATGGGTATCTATAGAGTATTAAGAGCCAGCTGAATGTAATATTTGATCTGAGGAAATTATGTTTTCAGTTTATCTAATTTATTTCCCTTTCTTGGAGATATTGATCAAGAGAGTTACAAACATTAAGTGTACGTTGTAATACAAATGAAGTACTCCATTAAAAGAACTTAAATTCTAAGCCAGAATTTTTGATTAACCTCCTTTACATTTGAAATATTGTTTAAATATTTATTCAAAAAGGATCTGAAAATTAATCCCTATAAATATTGAGTATTAAAAAATGAGTTAACATTTATTGAGTGCTTACCCCTAAGTGTACTTTATGATAATTTATTTGTTTAATCTTTATAATAACCACTAGAGAGAAGTACTGTTATTGTTTTATAGATGAACCTGAAATGTACTACTGTGAAAAGGAATAGACTTGCTATATGTCAAAGGATGGCAGACGGGGGGTTCAGTGGAAGAATTTTTATTCCTTTTGAGTTTATCTCATATTGAGTTATTGGGAAAGCCTCATGAAAATCCAGGGAGAAATCTTAAATTATTTTTTAAAGTTTTCATGCAGATCAAGAGCTGTTAGATGTTCGCACATCTGTACCACAGACATGAACATTTTAAAGATAAGACAATACCACCAGTGATAACTTGCTAAAGGAAGAAGGTTTATTGACTAAAAAGAACTGACAACATTTTCTGTAGGGTAATCAAATGAGTCATCATATTTATATGTGATGTTCTTCCAGGTAAATAGGAAGATACTATTGATAATGCTAATGATTGCCCAGACAGAGATTATATTTCAGTAATAGGAAGATAAGAGGACAGACCTTTTTTTTAAGACTTGCTCATTTTCCAAGACAGATATATTATGCCTTCTCTTCTCAGAGAGTTTTTGGCATATGCTGTCTCTTGTGTATCGGATTAATTGCTTTGAGATTTCTCTTCCAGGGAGTGGAGCCTGGGGGTAAGTATTTTGCTGCGCTGGTCTACCTCCTCAAGGACTTTCTTAACCACAATGGCTTTGACCGGATCTAAAATTCAAAATTTAAAAGGAACTTTTTAGAGCGTTGAAACAAGATGAATAAAATCACAATAGCTAAAATGTGGATGAGTCTTGAGGATAGTATGCTAAGAGAAATAAATCAACCACAAAAAGACAAATATGGTATGATTCCACTTATATGAGGTACCTAGAGTAGTCAAATTCATAGCAAGAGAAAGTAGAATGGGAGTTGAAGAAACTGGAGGGAGGAGGAGGAAAGGGGAGTTTTGTTTTTTTTTTAAACAGGAATAGAGTTTCATTTTTTCAAGATGAAAAGAGATAGACGGTAATGGTGGCTGCACAAGAATATGAATGTACTTAATGCCACTGAACTATACACTTAAAATAGTTAAGATAGTAAATTTTATGTTCTGTGTATTTTACCACAGTAAAAAGTGGAAAAATAATAATAAGTTATATTAATTAAAGGAATAATAGAATTTTTATATAGAAAGGACTATGCAGGAAGCACAAATAATCAGACTCATTTTTGGGGAATTTTGATTTCTTGGTTAACTAAAAACGTGATGACAAAACACTTTGATTAAAATTAGCATACATCACTAAAGTTAGACATCCAGCACACACTGGTATCTACTACAGTCCTTTGTTACATCTGTTCTTGCTGAGGCCTGGAAATATGAAAACAGTCAAGCTGTGCACTGAAAATGAAGTAGAATAACACAAAACCAGAATTCCATTTTAATTACCTTTCATTTGGTTTCCCATATTTCCGACTCCATAGTCCTTAGTCTTGTAACCTCCAGATTTGCAAGCCCTGTGGACACAAATTGTTGAAAATGTCACATAGGAGAGTGACTTAGAAAGAAATACTTTCACTGTAGAGTCACTCTTTTGTTTTCTTATTAATAGTATCCTGACCAGAGAGCGACCTGCACCCCCTAAAGTGGAAGCATAGAGTCTTAACACTGGACTGCCAGGGAAGTCCCCCTCTTTTTTTTACTCTTGTTTTCTTTAGCTGTTTGGTGAGAAGAGTTTCAGTGGGTCACACAGTTGAAGCTACTTTGCTTTAGGTAGCTAAAAACCACACGAGGTGGTTTTTAAAATCTTCTCACCTTAAATAACAGGGCTTGTGGCACCTTGGTTTTGTAAGATGTGGCTAATTTGTATCTTGGCAGTCATGTATCATGCTTAATATTTTGCATTTATGATCATAAATATGGTCATTTCAATTTATGTTCACTTTCCAGGTATCTAAGTTCAAGCAGATTTTGGTATATTGCATTTTCTCTGTAAAGAATTCCACTTACCCATCATCTCCACCAATGAGGAGACAGTAGGTCTCGATTTCTTTTTCCAGGTGGACCTTGATGTCCAGGAGCTGTTCATACTCCAGTTTCTGGCCCTCGGTCTCGGTCCTGACCTGGTGCAGCTGCTCCTCCAGGGCTCCGATCTGAGCCTGGATCTGGGCCAGCTGGGCGCAGTAGTTGCCCTCCGTCTCCGTCAAGGAGCACTCCAGGGAGTGTTTCTGTTAGGAAACAGTAAAGAAGCTGGGATAGATATACAGATATGCAGACATTTGCTTTAATAGATGACTGTTTCCTTTTGTTACCTCTCCCTATAATTGTTTCAGATTTCACACTGACACATAGTTAAGAAGACACTCTTAAAAATCAGCAAATTTTTCTTTTTTGGTAGAATATGCCAAAAGATATCGATGATGCTGTTTCAGCTGTTACATAAAATACCATTCTTTTCTTATGTTCTAAGTTAACTACATAAAAATATATATTTTTTGATATATGGATATATTCTCAACACAGTTAAGGCTTTTAACATCAACTGGCACACATTTAAAATGGGAACATAGGAGCTTAATTCCCAAAATATATAAACAGCTCCTATAGCTCGATATAAAACAAAAAACCCAGTCAAAAAATGGACAGAAGACCCAAGTAAACGTTTGTCCAAATAAGAAATACAGATGGCCAATAGGCATATGAAAAGATGCTCAACATCACTAATTATTAGAGAAATGCAAATCAAAACTACAACGAAGTATCAGCTTGTACCGATCATAATGGCCATCCTCAAAAAGTCTACAAATAAACTGGAGAATGTGTGAAGAAAAAGGAACCCTCCTACACTGTTGGTCAGAATGTAAACTGGTATAGCCACTGTGGAAAAAGAGTATGGAGGTTCCTTAAAAAACTAAAAATAGAGTTACTATATGATCCAGCAATCCCATTCCTGGGCATATATTCAGAGAAAATATTAACTTGAAAAGATACGTGCACACAAATGTTCATAGCAATACTATTTACAGTAGCCAAGACATGGAAGGAACCTAAGTACCCATCAAGAGATGAATGGATAAAGAAAATGTGGTGTGTATATACACAATGGAATACTACTCAGCCATAAAAGAGAATGAAATAATGCCATTTGCAGCAACATGGACGCCACTAGAGATTATCATATATGTGAAGTAAGTCAGAGAAAGACAAATATATATTACTTATATGTAGAACCTAAAAAGTGATGCAAATGAACTTATTTACAAAACAGAAACAGACTCACAGGCATAGAAAACAAATTTATGGTTACCAAAGCGGGAAGGGGGAAGAGTGATAAATTAGGATCTTGGGCTTAACAGATATACACTGCTGCTGCTGCTGCTAAGTCACTTCAGTCGTGTCCGACTCTGTGCGACCCCATAGACGGCAGCCCACCAAGCTCCCCTGTCCCTGGGATTCTCCAGGCAAGAATACTTGAGTGGGTTGCCATTTCCTTCTCCAATGCATGAAAGTGAAAAGTGAAAGTGAAGTCGCTCAGTCGTGTCCGACTCCTAGTGACCCCATGGACTGCAGCCTACCAGGCTCCTCCGTCCATGGGATTTCCCAGGCAAGAGTACTGGAGTGGGTTGCCATTGCCTTCTCCGAGATATACACTACCTTATAGAAAATAGATAAACAACAAGTTCCTACTGTACAGCACAGGGAACTATATTCAATATTTTGTAATAATCTATAATGAAAAAGAATCAGGAAAAGATATATATATGTAATATTCACATATTAAATGTTAGTTATTATGATCATTATATCATCATAGAAGTTGGAATTAGTTTTGCAGCTAGTCTATGTATATATCTGAATCACTTTGCTCTATACCTCAAACTAACACAGCATGCATCAATTTAAAAAAAGAAGGAAAAAGATAACCTAGGAGATGATAAGAGATCAGCCTTTTCATACCGTGGCTAGGAGAGACTGAAGTTCAATTTCTAGTGTTTGGAGGTTGCGCTTCATCTCTGTCAGCTCATTCCTGGCTGAGGTGGTGGCTCCCACATCCTCAGTGATCTGCTGTTGCAGCGAAGCGCTCTATCAAGGTGTAAAGGAGGGAGCACATCTTAGTTTTGTGAACAGTACTCAAAAGCAGTGGGGGTGTTTTCCGGTTAAGGCTCACCTTTTCGTTGAACCAAGCCTCAGCGTCCCTGCGGTTCTGCTCGGCCAGGGCTTCGTACTCGGCTCGCATGTTGTTCAGCAGAACCGTGAGGTCCACGCCGGGCGCTGCGTTCATCTCCACGTTCACGTTGCCTCCGGCCGCGCACTGCAGAACCTGCATTTCCTGGAGGCGGAAGAGCGTTCAGCCCAGCTGTGTAGGGATGTCTAGAAAGTCTACAGGCTTCGATTTGGTAGGGCTCTTAAGAGTTTTCCTGGTCTACCTCCCAGGCTGTGCAGCTGCCTCTACATTTCGTATTTCCTGTCTCATGAAGTAATGTGTTTTATTCTTGTAAAGTTTTAATTGCTCCAAAGCTCTTCCTTCTGGTCAATTTAATTCCTGCTCCTATAACTCCAATTCATCGATTTTAGTTCTGCTGCACAGAAAAGAGTCTTTCTTCCTTTCCTAAATGAAAATCCCTAAGATATTTAAAGTTAGTTATTCTTATCTCTTATTCTATTTATTTATGGCTGAAATGTCTCCACCTTGATGCACTGGTCTGCATTTTACTTAAGAGACCAGCTTTGAAGTGTTCTCTAATCAGTTCTCTTGACCTAAGACAGTAGGAACATGATCCAAGAGCTGAGTCTAAAGAATTCTGAATAATTATAAACAAATATTTGTTATATATTTATATTTACAATTTAAACATATTTGTTTATTTGCAGTTAATAAAGGGAGAACCTACTCCTGTAAAGAATCCTAGCTGTTGGTTAGGCTATTAAGCTTACACAAAGACTAGTGTCATGATGGACTTGAGTGTCAGACAGATATTTGCATGAACTCTGGTTCTGCCCTATAGTGGTTAAGTGAACTTGGGAAAATCCTTAATTTTTTAGTCTTGATTTTCAGATAAAATAAGAATAAAAAAATATCCTTCTCTGGGTGGTTGAAAGATGTGACAGAATTATTAGTGATAAGACCTAGTAATACTATCTGGTGTATAAATGCTAAACAAATGCTAGTTATTATGATCATTGTCATCATCAAAGAAGCTGGAATCAATTTTGCAGCCAAAGTCTACTTATTATCCCATCCGAGGTGTGGGCTGTTGGGATGCACTCAGTTCTAAGGTTGTGGATAGCAGACATCCCTGCTAAGACTGTGTACATTGAAACAGTAGGGATCAGCTTAGGTCTCTACTGCAGAAACCGTCCTGCCTGCCCATGTCCGGGGCCCTGAATCGGACCTAATGACAATAATGAGGCTTTCTTTTTTCTTGGTGATCTGTATACCTTCTCTTTCTCCAGGTGGGGTTTTTACTTCTGAGGATTTAGTGAAAACTTCCTCAGTTCAAGCAGAAAAAGAAAAAGATAAAAAAAGATGCAGGTGGGTCTGTCTGTGAGTGAATCATTTAAAAAATCAATTGCATACATCAAAAATTTGTTATAGGGACTTCCCTGGTGGTCCAGTGGTTAAGACTCTGAGCTTCCACTGCAGGGGGCACGGGTTCAATCTCTGGTTGGGGAACTGAGATACCACATGCTGAGTGGTGCATGCAAAGATTAAAAAAAAAAAATTATTACGTAGCTACCATGGGCTATAAACATTCCTGAACCTGTATGTTCATATTAAGGTTCTTTAGATACTGTTTCAAGACAGCCTCATGGATAATCAAATTGCATTTTTAGCTTGATATCCTGCTTTGAGGTTTGGCATGACTCTTAGAACTTTCTTGACTATTTTAAAATAAATTCAATTTCAAAGAATAAAGATTTCTCAGAAAACAGTGGTTCTGAAAGCATTCCCCCAAATGTGTCCAGAGTTATGGCTATATGGTCTGATTTTTTAATCTAACTTCCAATAGTGACCACTTTGGAAATGTATGTTTATTTGGAAGTGTACATTTTTATATGTTTAGTTTCAGTTTTCTTATTTTTATATATGTTAAGTTTATATCTATTACATATATTAAGATTATACATTAAGGACATATGCTTAAATGTGTACAAAGTAAGTATTTATGTGTTTTAAATCTGCCACTGTTTTATAGAAATCTAAATCTGGTTTCCTTAAGATATCCTTAAAGTATATTTATTTTATCTAATTAGATGTAATCTCCTAAGTATGCTGTTTTAACTTAGCCATAATTGCCTAGCTGAAACATTGCTTTTGTAATTCTGATTGGTATGGAAAAGAAGATTCTTTCCCCCTCCCTGCCTTGGGAAATTTGATGCAAGATCAGAGGTGAATCTGGACTAATACTTCACCACTGCTACGAACCACTCAGGCCTCATGTCTGTCTGATCATGGATCTTTAGTGCCAGTTTCTTACTTAAGAAGTCAAGTCCATTATCTCCTGTTAGATGGATAGTGTCTGCAGAGGGATGGCAATATGTGGGCAGTCAGCTCTTACCTCTTTATGGTTCTTTTTGAGGTAAGTCAGCTCTTCACTCAGGGTTTCATACTGAATCTCCAGGTCTGTTCTGCAGAGGGTGATTTCATCCAGAACTCTGCGAAGCCCATTAACATCGCTCTCTACGCTCTGATGAAGAGCCAGCTCATTTTCATACCTTAAAGAGGGTTAATGATTTTCCAGTTTATTTCATGATTGGAGAAGTAGTCACTGATCAATGATCAAATGCTAGAATTCTGGAATTATGGAGTGACACATTTGGCCTAGATGGGAGGGGAGTTTGGAGGAGAATGGATACATGTATATATATGGCTGAGTCCCTTTGCTATTCACCTGAATCTATCACAGCATTGTTAATCGGCTATAACCCAATACAAAATAAAAGGTTAAAAAAATATAAAGTGACACATTTGGTCACAAGAGACATTTTCAAAATTTGTTGTATCATAATTATTTTGAGATATTTCCTTGGCAGAAAAAGAACTACGGTTTTGCACACTGCTTTGATAGCAGTTCATACTTTATATTTCATAGCCAAAGAATAAAAAAAGAATAACATTCTGTTTGTTTTAAGTCCAAGCGTTTTACAGTGTTGGAACCAGAGTTGGTAATATTTAATGAGGGATCAAAAAATAAATTTAATGAAATGCTTCTCATTGACCTTGTGATTTTTTTTTTTTTCACTCTGTGAGGCTACTTACTTGAGTCTGAAATCATCAGCAGTCAGCCTGGCGTTATCGATCTGCAGAACGGCATTGGCATTGCTGGTGGTGGAAGCAATGATCTGGAAGCAGGGAGTTTGACTTTTTAGAGGCAATTTATCATAACTGGTAAAAACCAAAAAGCGTGTGTGTGTTTAAGATTAGGAAATGGAAATAATCCAAGTTAAATATAGTTACTAGATAGTTAGTGACATTTTCATCATAACTACTGAATCTACTTAGTGCTTATTTCCAACGCTAAATTGAAATTCCCTTTAAGAAGTCACAAGTAGGAATGAGAAATGTTTTTAGTATTCAGTGAAGAAAGAAAAAGAACATTTGGAAATAAAAGTACATAAAAAGGATGGCAAAGTATAATTTCTTACCTGGTTTTTAAGATCCTCGATTATCGGGAAGTATCTACTATAGTCATGATCAAGACCACGGCAAGATCCGGGCCCAAATTTCTCATACCAGCCCTTGATCTTCTGCTCCAGGTCAGCATTGGCCTCCTCCAGGGCATGAACATTCTCCAGGTAGGATGCGAGGCGGTCATTGAGATTCTGCATGGTCACCTTCTCATTGCCAGAAAGGAGGCCCCCCTCATTCACAGTAAAGCCAGCACAGGGATTGCCCCCCAAGGCGTTTCCTCCTGACAAGCTGCCCCCAAAGGCACATGAGAAACTGCTTCCAATTCCAGGCATGCTGCAAGCGTTTCCAGCTCCAAAGCTGGCTCCCCCACCGGAGAGCCTGAGTGAGCCCGTGGTGGGACGGGGACTGGCCCTCCTGGATCCACTGGGAAGTCGAAGAGACATGGTATCAGAGATGTGCTTATGAAAGCCGGAGTGGAGAGACTGCCCATCCCAGCTCGTCTGTTGCCCTTTTTATAGACAATGCTCAAGTGTGTCTGGATGAAATTCTGCCTACATAGAGTTAAACACCGCTTGCCAGCCTCAGCAAGTCAGCTTAATTAGATGAATTTTCCTAATTAGTATCTAACTTTGCCTGGCTCATTTCTGTAGGAGGGCAGTTGCCCCCAGGTTGGTGGTTATCTGAGAAATGGGTCTGGGTGGAGCAATTTCAGGTTCCTTATTACATTTTAAAATTGTGAGTGAGTCATTCCTCACTTCCCTCCTTAGAAGATAAAAACTCACCAGTCCACCACTGAATAAAAGTTTGGTGTCATGGTTTTGGGCTGTTAGGCCAAGGTAGATTTTGATGTTTCTGAGACTTTTACTGCTTCTGTTTTTACAGTTCTTTCCACATAAATAGAGGACAGGACAGCAATCATTATTTCCGCAGCTTGGATCTTCAACCACTGACTTTTCTCCTCAACTGTTGCTGCTGTTTCTGGTGGGAAGTTAATTTCCATTTTGGCTGACATGCAGGGTGTTTTGCTGACATGTACTTATGTCTGGGTATAGTTGTCTTCTCACATCCATTTTGGTAATTAGGAACACACCCCTAATTGCTGTTATGGGTTGTGGGAGTTTGGAAGGACATTAACTTATTTCCTGACCTTGCAAAATTTGAAGCAAAAATCTGGAAAGAAATATTTCACCTGTTTCTACTTCGTGGTGGTTTCGCTTAGGTGGAAGTCATCAGTAAGCTACTTTCTAGATGTGGATTCCCACATATTCATTGAAAACTCTAAATATAATGGCAATTTGGGGGAAAAAAATCTGGAAATTGGCTTATGGACAAAATTTCCATGAATATTTATTATGTGAGGCTGTTGTGAAAATATGGGTTAATTCCTTCATTCATTTAGAACCTACTATGTGCCAGTTATTGTTCTGACATTGTGATAAGTAGAATCCTACATTATTTGTCCTTTTGTGACTGGCTTGTTTCACTTAGCAAAATGTCTTCAGAGTTCATCCACGTGGCAGCATATATCAGATTTTCCTCTCTTTCTAAGCCTGAATAATGTTCCATCGCATGTATTTTGTTTATGCATTCATCAGTCAGTGGCCACTTGGGTTGCATCCACTTTTTAGCTATTTTAAATAGTGTATAATGCAACTATGAACATGGATATATAAATATCTGTTCCAGTCTTTGTGTACCCTTTTCATGGAAACATACCCCAAAATAGAATTACTATATCATATGGAAATTTTATTTTTAATTTTTTGAAGAAATACTG
Source organism: Bubalus bubalis (assembly GCF_019923935.1). Lineage (NCBI taxonomy): Eukaryota > Metazoa > Chordata > Mammalia > Artiodactyla > Bovidae > Bubalus > Bubalus bubalis. Next base: position 22,117,205 of record NC_059159.1, on the reverse strand, counting down.
TACTATTTTCCATAGTGCTGCACTATTTTATATTCCCATACATAGTGCACAAGGATTTTAATTTCTCCACATCATCACAAACATTTGTTATTTCCTTTTTTTGATAGTAACCATATCAGGTGGTATCTTATTGTAATTTTGATTTGCATTTCCCTAATGATTAGTGATGTTGGGCAGCTTTTCATGTCCTTGTTGGCCATTTACATATCTTCTCTGGAGAAATGTCTACTTAAGTCCTTGCCCACTTAAAATACCATGTTGGATTTTTTTTTTTTGGTTAAGTTGTAGGAGTTTGTTTTATATTCTGGATATTGACTCATTATCATCTTATTTTTAAATAGGTTGAATTAAGAGTTGGACATGACCGAGTGACTAAGCACACACACACACACATCACTCTTCATTTTTCGATTGGGATTATTTTATCTAACTTAAGGAAGTGATTAACTCTACGATGTCCTAAAAGTGTCTTCCGGTAATATACTCGAAATATTTTGCCTTTCACATTTAAGGCTTTGGTAGTTTGGAATAATTTTTGTATATTCTGTGGTATGTAATCAAATTTCACTTTTCCAAGATGGATAATGATTTCAGCACTGTGTGCAGAATAGTGTCACCCTCTGCCTGCAACGCCATGCCATATTGTCATAAAGAGACTGTCCAGTGCCTCAGTAAGTCAGGAAATCAAAGTCCTCAATAAAGCTTCATTTAGGTGGGGATTGTTGACTTCCCTGGTGGCTCAGACGGTAAAGCGTCTGTGTACAATGCGGGAGACCCGGGTTCAGATCCCTGGGTTGGGAAGATCCCCTGGAGAAGGAAATGGCAATCCACTCCAGGACTATTGCCTGGAAAATCCCATGGACAGAGGAGCCTGGTAGGCAAAGAGTCAGACACGACTGAGCGACTTCACTTTCACTTAGGTGGGGATTCAACTGTTACTATTTTTTGGCCTGGTGCAGAAACATACCGTTTTGGTTACCATTGCTCCATAATATAACTTGGTATCTGGTAAGGCAAGTATTCCTTTGTTCTTATTTGCCATCAAGTCAAATATTCCTTCTGTATTGCTCTTTCATATAAAATTTAAAACCTGATTCTCAAATGCAATAATAGCCCAAATTTGCCTGAAATCCATAAAGCTATTTGAAGAAAATTGACATCTCTGTGATATTGTGTATGTCTATCCAAAAAGTTGAATATTCTTTCCATTTATTTAGGTCTTCCTTAATGTTCTTCAGTGAAAAGGTACAGATTTCTTCATAGTATGCTTTTGCATCCTTTTTAAAGAACTATTTCCAGATACTTATCTAATATTGCTAAAGATATCTTTTAGAAATCATACTTTCTGGACAAATTGTACTAAGAAATGCAATTGATATCTGTGTAGTGGGCTTGATCAACTTTACTACGGTCTGTTCCTCCCCACCCCAGTTTAAAAATTTTATTTTATTTATTTTTTTGGCTGTGCAGTAAGCAGGATCTTAGTTCCCTGACCAGGAATTGAACCTGGACCTTTGATCACGGAAGCATGGAGTCATAGCCATTGGATCTCCAGGAAATTCCCATCCCCCAGATCAGATCAGTTGCTCAGTCGTGTCTGACTCTTTGCAACCCCATGAATCACAGCATGCCAGGCCTCCCTGTCCCTCACCAACTCCCGGAGTTCACTCAGACTCATGTCCATCGAGTCAGTGATGCCATCCAGCCATCTCATCCTCTGGCGTCCCCTTCTCCTCCTGCCCCCAATCCCTCCCAGCATCAGAGTCTTTTCCAATGAGTCAACTCTTTGCATGAGGTGGCCAAAGTACTGGAGTTTCAGCTTTAGCATCATTCCTTCCAAAGAAATCCCAGGGCTGATCTCCTTCAGAATGGACTGGTTGGATCTCCTTGCAGTCCAAGGGACTCTCAAGAGTCTTCTCCAACACCACAGTTCAAAAGCATCAATTCTTTGGCGCTCAGCCTTCTTCACAGTCCAACTCTCACATCCATACATGACCACAGGAAAAACCATAGCCTTGACTAGACGAACCTTTGTTGGCAAAGTAATGTCTCTGCTTTTGAATATGCTATCTAGGTTGGTCATAACTTTCCTTCCAAGGAGTAAGCATCTTTTAATTTCATGGCTGCAGTCACCATCTGTAGTGATTTTGGAGCCCAGAAAAATAAAGTCTGACACTGTTTCCACTGTTTCCCCATCTATTTCCCATGAAGTGGTGGGACCAGATGCCATGATCTTCGTTTTCTGAATGTTGAGCTTTAAGCCAACTTTTTCACTCTCCACTTTCACTTTCACCAAGAGGCTTTTGAGTTCCTCTTCACTTTCTGCCATAAGGGTGATATCATCTGCATATCTGAGGTTATTGATATTTCTCCTGGCAGTCTTGATTCCAGTTTGTGTTTCTTCCAGTCCAGCGTTTCTCATGATGTACTTTGTATATAAGTTAAATAAGCAGGGTGACAATATACAGCCTTGACGAACTCCTTTTCCTATTTGGAACCAGTCTGTTGTTCCATGTCCAGTTCTAACTCTTGCTTCCTGACCTGCATACAGATTTCTCAAGAGGCAGATCAGGTGGTCTGGTATTCCCGTCTCTTTCAGAATTTTCCACAGTTTATTGTGATCCACACAGTCAAAGGCTTTGGCATAGTCAATAAAGCAGAAATAGATGTTTTTCTGGAACTCTCTTGCTTTTTTGATGATCCAGCGGATGTTGGCAATTTGATCTCTGGTTCCTCTGCCTTTTCTAAAACCAGCTTGACCATCAGGAAGTTCACGGTTCACATATTGCTGAAGCCTGGCTTGGAGAATTTTGAGCATTACTTTACTAGCATGTGAGATGAGTGCAATTGTGCGGTAGTTTGAGCATTCTTTGGCATTGCCTTTCTTTGGGATTGGAATGAAAACTGACCTTTCCCAGTCCTGTGGCCACTGCTGAGTTTTCCAAATTTGTTGGTATATTGAGTGCAGCACTTTCACAGCATCATCTTTCAGGATTTGGAATAGCTCAACTGGAATTCCATCACCTCCACTAGCTTTGTTCGTAGTGATGCTTTCTAAGGCCCACTTGACTTCACATTCCAGGATGTCTGGCTCTAGGTCAGTGATCACACCATCGTGATTATCTGGGTCGTGAAGATCTTTTTTGTACAGTGCTTCTGTGTATTCTTGCCATCTCTTCTTAATATCTTCTGCTTCTGTTAGGTCCATACCATTTCTGTCCTTTATCGAGCTCATCTTTGCATGAAATGTTCCTTTGGTATCTCTGATTTTCTTGAAGAGATCCCTAGTCTTTCCCATTCTGTTGTTTTCCTCTATTTCTTTGCATTGATCACTGAAGAAGGCTTTCTTATCTCTTCTTGCTATTCTTTGGAACTCTGCATTCAGATGTTTATATCTTTCCTTTTCTCCTTTGCTTTTCACTTCTCTTCTTTTCACAGCTATTTGTAAGGCGTCCCCAGACAGCCATTTTGCTTTTTTGCATTTTCCCAGTTTTATTGAGATCCAACTGACAAAATTGTAATGCATAAATTGCAATACAGTATTACAGAATTGTAATAAAATTGTGAGAAATTATTCTCACAATCAAGTTAGTAAATGCATTTATCACCTCATATGGTTACCTTTTTTTTCTTTTTGGTGAGAACATGTAATATCTGCTCTCTTGGCAAATTTCAAGTATTCAGTATAATTAACTTTAGTCATTATGCTACACATTAGATCCTCAGAATTAATTCATCTTTTAAGTAAAATTATGTACCCTTTTTCCTCCATTCTCCAGTCCCTGGCAACACCATTCTACTCTCTGCACAAATATATGATTTTTTTTTTAAATTGGAGGTTAATTGCTTTTCGACGTTGTGTTAGTTTCTGCCATAAAACAACAGGAAAATATTCTTGATAGAAACACACATAGCAATATCTATAGAATAAAATGTTAAAGTCCTTCTTTACTTTCCCCTCTCTTTTGTCTTCCCTGCTTTCTCAGGAAACTGCAGTTTACCCATTCAGATGTTTTCACCCTTCCAAATCGATTTCTATTCATTTGCACACATACACAGCATGTAAAAATACACACGCTATCTGTGAGTCTTATGTGTTAAATGTGTTGTTCTGTAACTTGTTTTGTTCACATTGCATAATACACTTTAGTGCACAGATGGGTGCCCAATGAGGATGAAACCGTTGGCTGACCCTCAATTTTAGCTGGGCAATAGCTCGCCACAAGAAAGACTACTATCTCTAGCTTTCTTTGCAGCCAGCTGTGGCAATGTAATTAAGTAGCTGATATGATGGACAGGGAGGCCTGGTGTGCTGCAATTCATGGGGTCTCAAAGAGTTGGACACGACTCAGCGACTGAACTGATGATGTAAGCAGTATATGTGGCAAGTTCTAGAAAACTTTATGAGAAAGCAGACACGCATCTTTTGTCCTGTCTTCTCCATTTCCTCCATCCTGGTTCAGGGTGTGATGGCTGCGTATGAGGGTTGGAGGGTCGTCTTGGACTATGAGCTGGCACCATATCCTGGGTATGGCAGAGTGGAAAACTGAAAGGAATGTGGGCCCCAGAGGATGCCCTGAGGCACGAAGCTACCATCCACAGCCCTGATTAGCCTACTTTTGCATTTTTATGTATGAGAGAAACAAACTTCTATCTGTGTAAAGTCATGTTATTTTGTTATTGTTACTCAGGGCCAAACCTAATATTAAGTAATTTGTTTAACCACTATCTTATTTAGGAACTTTCAGATTGTTTCCTACTTTTTGCTGTTATTAATAATGCCAGACATGTTTTCATTTTTCTTTAAGGTAGAATTCTTAAAGCTTTTTGTTAGTTCATTTTAGCCAGATTTGTTGAGGTTTAATGTATGTATAATAAAATTCATTCTTTAAGCATACTCTATGAGTTTTGACAAATTCATAGTCATGTAACACTCACTACAATCAAGATATAGAAAGTTCTGTTACTCATCCCCCAATTCCTTTGTACCCCTTTGTCATCAGCCTATCCCCACAGCCCCAGCTCCAGACAGACACTGATCAATTTTCTATGTCTATAGTTTTGCCTATTCCAGAATGTCATGTGAATGGAATCATACAGTATGTATCCCTAAGTCTGACTTCTTTCACTTTTAGCATAAGACAACTGAAATGCATTCACGTTTGAGTGCATCAGGGCAGTGGGATTCTGCTAGAAGCCTCCCATGGAAATGATGAAAACCTCATAAATATATCCCACCATGTGCAACTCAATTTTTTCTCCACTTACAGTGACTCTATATTCATATGCCTACAACAGATCAGTTCATGCCTACTAGTGCGCCTGATTAATAGTAGCTTTTGCTCCCTCTCAGATGTTACATTTGGATAATAACAATGGTCCCTTTATCTTAGAACGGCCCTCAGAATGCTTGTGGATATCCAAATACCACCAGATCTGAGGGAAACTGATGATGGAAGGGACGTTGGCATGGAAACAGACAGCAGATTTCACCAATTGGGGTAAATTATTTTAGTTTTGCAAATTTTACAAAAAGTGGCCATATGAACCTAATTCTAGGGCCCCCTTTGTGCCCTTGTGCTAATGAGGGCTCTTGAAGGGTATGTGTCATTATTATCATGGTACTTTCTCCTCTGTCAGTCACCGTGCCCTCAGCTTCATCCTTCAGCCCAGTCCTCCATCATAACCTGGTTCTTCTAAGCCTTGAATCTCTGTTGGATTTTATGATGTTGACTAGTTCCAGGAACATGCATTTTGTTGTTGTTATTGAGGCTTCTTCTGCCACTTTCTTTCTTTCTTTCTTCCAAATTAAAAAAAAAATCCATCTTTGTTTCTTCTCTTATTTTTTTTCTATCTTTTTGGTTTTATACATTTTTCATGTTTAAATGGGGTGTGGGAAGGAAGAAGAACCATACATGTTCAGTATGGTGTGTTTTCGGAAAGAAGATGGCAGTACTCTGGCTGTACCATGATTGGGTGTAGCCTCAAATTGGTCACATTCAAGACTATGACTCTTGCATCAGCCCTTGGGGCTCAGGGAACATCTGAAATATCTGAATTGGAGACAAAATAGGGCCTTTCAGATGTCCTTAGAAAGTTCTAATATAGCACAAAACTGTTTGTATCTTGCCTGTCTGTGTTTTTGCTGTCCTTGTAGGACTGAGGAGGGAGATTCTGCCTGGTTCCTCCATGCTGTGTTTTACTCCAGAGGCCATGAGCTCTTACTGGTCCTGATTTTTCAGGGCAGTACCTTTTCAGCCTGTTCTGTAAAATATTTGTCTCCAAGGGCCTGATGGTGAAATGTCTAGGACATATTCTGTTAGCCAAGGTCTGAATGATGGATGCTGGACAAGGTTTGGTAGTTAACAATTAAGAGTGCCCATTGACATTTTTAGAACTGGACATTGAATAACAGACTGGTTCCGAATTGGGAAAGGAGTACGTCAAGGCTGTATATTGTCACCCTGCTTATTTAACTTTTATGCAGAGTACATCATGAGAAACACTGGGCTGGATGAAGCACAAGCTGGAATCAAGATTGCTGGGATAAATATGATAACCTCAGATATGCAGATGATACAACCCTTATGGCAGAAAGTAAATAAGAACTAAAGAGCCTCTTGATGAAAGTGAAAGAGGAGAGGGAAAAAGTTGGCTTAAAACTCAACATTCAGAAAACTAAGATCATGGCATCCAGTCCCATCACTTCATGGCAAATAGATGGGAAAACAATGGAAACAGTGAGAGACTTTATTTTCTTGGGCTCCAAAATCACTGCAGTCGGTGACTGCAGCCATGAAATTAAAAGACGCTTGCTCCTTGAAAGAAAATTATGACAAACCTAGACAGCTTATTAAAAAGCAAGATGTTATTTTGCCAACAAAGGCCATCTGCTCAAAGCTCTGGTTTTTCCAGTGGTCATGTATGGATGTGAGAGATGGGCTATAAAGAAAGCTGAGCACTGAAGAACTGATGCTTTTGAACTGTGGTGTGGGAGAAGACTCTTGAGAGTCCCTTGGACTGCAAGGAGATCCAACCAGTCCATCCTGAAGGAAATCAGTCCTGAATATTCACTGGAAGGACTGATGCTGAAGCTGAAACTCCAATACTTTGGCCACCTGATGTAAAGAACTGACTCTTTTGAAAAGACCCTGATGCTGGGAAAGATTGAAGGCAGGAGGAGAAGGGGAAGGGCAGAGGATGAGATGGCTGCATGGCATCACCGACTCAATGGACGTGAGTTTGAGTTAGATTTTGTTTTTGGAAAGAATAAGAACACTCTTTGGAACAGGAGGGACTAGCACTGGTGGTCGCAGACAGAGAGGGCCCAGCATTGTGGTATTAAGATGGTGGATTAGCCAGGTGTCCTGAGAGAGCTGTAGTCATGGCTCTGGTCCTCCAGTTCCCAGGAGATGGAGCCTCTGGATGACCCTGCTAGTCAGAGTGAGATGGTAACAAGACATAATGAAGTAGCTTGCAGCCTAAGAGAGAGGATATCTAGTGACCAGGACTTAATACATATGGAGACAGAGAAGGTTGCTGCTGGAGAGGAGCTGGAGATGGGTGGTGAACAGAGAGGAAAAGAATACATCTATGCACACAAGAATCTGTTGATGATGGACATTCCTGGATGGCAATGGAAACTTAGGTGAAATAGAATGTGCTTGGGGGAAGTTATTGATTTTTTCCTGGTCAATTAAGACTCTGGTCAGCGAGGAAGAAAGGGAGATCTGAATTTGAATCTATCCCCCACCGCCCATCATCTGTGTAATTCTGGGGAAATCGCTTAATCTATTTGAATGTTTATGCCTTTTATGTAAATAAAAATAATAAAAACACTTACCTTATAAGCCTTTATGAAGATCAAAATGGTGAATTCACAGAAAGAAAGATTAAAGCACAGTCCGTAAATGTAAGACATTGGTATTCAGTTCAGTTCAGTTCAGTCGCTCAGTCGTGTCCGACTCTTTGCGACCCCATGAATCGCAGCATGCCAGGCTTCCCTGTCCATCACCAACTCCCTGAGTTCACCCAAACTCATGTGCATTGAGTCGGTGATGCCATCCAGCCATCTCATCCTCTGTCGTCCCCTTCTCCTCCTGCCCCCAATCCCTCCCAGCATCAGAGTCTTTTCCAGTCAACTCTTCACATGAGGTGGCCAAAGTATTGGAGTTTCAGCCTCAGCATCAGTCCTTCCAATGAATACCCAGGACTGGTCTCCTTTAGGATGGACTGGTTGGATCTCCTTTCAGTCCAAGGGACTCTCAAGAGTCTTCTCCAACACCACAGTTCAAAAGCATCAATTCTTCCACGCTCAGCTTTCTTCACAGTCCAACTCTCACATCCATACATGACCACTGGAAAAACCATAGCCTTGACTAGATGGACCTTTGTTGGCAAAGTAATATCTCTGCTATTTAATATGCTATCTAGGTTGGTCATAACTTTCCTTCCAAGGAGTAAGCAGTATTATGGTCCTGCAATTGAAAGTACTTTTATTTATTTATTTTTTAAATATAAATTTATTTATTTTAATTGGAGGCTAATTACTTTACAATATTGTATTGGTTTTGCCATACATCAACATGAATCCGCCACGGGTATACATGTGTTCCCCATCCTGAACCCCCCTCCCACCTCCTTTCCCGTACCATGAAAGTACTTTTAACCTAACCCAATCCACCACCATTGAACTTATGACTTCCATTACCAAAATTGGAGCCCTTTATCAGAAGAAGATCATGAAAAAGGTAACGTCTAGCTGTAGCTACAGTTCAAGAAACTATGCTGGGGCAGAGGTCAACTACTTATGTGGGAGTAGGAAACATAGCAATCAAAATGATCTTTGAGACCTGGAGATGCAACCTTAGTGTGGCTTAGCACCTAGATATGTTGCAGTTGAGAAATATCAATAACATCAAACATGCAGATGACACCACCCTTATGGCAGAAAGTGAAGAGGAACTAAAGAGCCTCTTGATGAAAGTGAAAGAGGAGAGTGAAAAAGTTGGCTTAAAGCTCAACACTCAGAAAACGAAGATCATGGCATCCAGTCCCATCACTTCATGGGAAATAGATGGGGAAACAGTGGAAACAGTGTCAGACTTTATTTTTTGGGCTCCAAAATCACTGCAGATGGTGACTGCAGCCATGAAATTAAAAGACGCTTACTCCTTGGAAGGAAAGTTATGACCAACCTAGATAGCATATTCAAAAGCAGAGACATTACTTTGCCAACAAAGGTCCGTCTAGTCAAGGCTATGGTTTTTCCTGTGGTCATGTATGGATGTGAGAGTTGGACTGTGAAGAAGGCTGAGCGCCGAAGAATTGATGCTTTTGAACTGTGGTGTTGGAGAAGACTCTTGAGAGTCCCTTGGACTGCAAAGAGACCCAACCAGTCCATTCTGAAGGAGATCAGCCCTGGGATTTCTTTGGAGGGAAGGATGCTGAAGCTGAAACTCCAGTACTTTGGCCACCTCATGCGAAGAGTTGACTCATTGGAAAAGACTCTGATGCTGGGAGGGATTGGGGGCAGGAGGAGAAGGGGACGACAGAGGATGAGATGGCTGGATGGCATCACTGACTCGATGGACATGAGTCTGAGTGAACTCCGGGAGTTGGTGATGACCAGGGAGGTCTGGTGTGCTGCGATTCATGGGGTCGCGAAGAGTCAGACACGACTGAGCGACTGAACTAAACTGAATGTGAGCCACTTTAAATTCCACATGGTGTATATACCAGTTGGTTAAAACCCTTTAGTGAGAGACTTCCCTGGTGATCCAGGGGCCAAGACTCTAAGCTCCCAGTGCAGGGGGCCTGGGTTTGATCCCTGATTGGGGAACTGGATCCCATGTGCTGCGACTAACACAGTGCAGTCAAACAAACCAATCCTCCCCCTCCCCCCTCAAAAAAAAGCCAAAACAGCCCTTTATTGATACTTTGTCATTCACATTGGAAATCTAGGTTATTGCAGAGCTCTCTGCCTCATCACTCGTATGAAATAAACTTTTATATCCTAGAACTTTGTTGCTGTCTACACCCAGCTGCACTGTCTGAAATAACTTGGTTAGTCTATCAGGCAGGATCTTGTGTGTAGGAGGATATGAGTAAGATTGAGAACCACCCCAGTCAATAAGTAACTAAGTGCAAAATGGAAAACAGCTATCGAGAGTAAAAAACTAACATTAGCCGATCACCCCTGCATTCTAAAGAAAAGACAGTGAAAGTAAAGTGGCTCAGTTGTGTCCGACTCTTTGAGACCCCATGGGCTGTAGCCTACCAGGCTCCTCTGTCCATGGGATTTTCCAGGCAATAGTCCTGGAGTGGATTGCCATTTCCTTCTCCAGGGGATCTTCCCAACCCAGGGATCTGAACCCGGGTCTCCCGCATTGTACGCAGACGCTTTACTGTCTAAAGCTCAATCAGTATCATTTTGTATTACATCCACAGCAGCTCAAACTCAAAGAGAACCAGTCATTTACAAAGTTAATGAGGGACAGATTTGGGACCAGAGATTAGGACTGGCATTCTTTGCAATTCATCCTGTCATGAACTGGAGTAAATACGACTACAAGTGAAGCACTTAGTTTTATTAGCATATCCTTAGTACTGTGACATTGAGACCAACTGTGGAAATTCAAAAGCACAGAATTTATCAAAAATAACTTGGGACAGAAAATTGTTAATGAAGAGGCGATAAAGATTCCACCAAATGTGAGCAAAAACCAGAGACAAAGCAAGATTTTTTTCCCTATTCCTGGGAAGGATGACATACAAAGAACCTGAGAAAGGGAAGAGAAGGAAAACATCTTCTAACCCTTTTATTTTGAAGAACAGAAATGAATGGTTTCCTTGGGGTTTTGGTCAATAGGATTTTACAAAAGCAGACTTTTTTTTTTTTTTTTTAAGAGCATTTCCCCTCATTGAGGGACTTTAGAAGGCAATCGTTGCTCCATTGTAATATTGCTTATTTTTGAGGATTTTTCTTCAACTGAGTGGACCCTTAGTGAGAGGACACTGCCAAGCTGATCAAGTTCCCCAACCACTGTTTTGATAACAGCTTCTTCTTTTGAGTCTAAAATAAAATAAATGCAAGCTTAGTACTCATTCTTAACAGGTGGAAAGGTATTTAGTCATAACGGGTATGCTCGTATAAAACAGTTTGCAGAACTTCCCTGGTGGTCAAATGGCTAAGACTGCTGCTCTCAGTGCAGGGGGCCTGGATTTGATCCCTGGTCAGGGAGCTACATCCCACATGCTGCAGTTAAGACCCAGCATGGCCAAGTAAATAAATGAATAAAAATATTAAAAAACCCAAACAAACAGTGTTTGCGAGTTTGCTGAAAATTGAGATGTAATACTCAATACCTGTGCTTAGCAAGGCCTGAGACAATCTTTCTTATCTTTTAGAACAATGGGTATTTGAAAACATAAGTGAAACATGCATTAAGAAGTATCAGGCAGGTAGAGGCCTGGAGCAAATAATGTCTTCTTTTAAACACCAACTTGCCCTGTTTTTGTGGTTTAAAATAAAGTTGCTTTTCTAGAAAAACATTGAAACTGGGAAAATAATAGGTTCTAAGTAAGAAAAATGTTGGGGGAATTGATTTCCCATTTCAGTAATTTCATAATTTGACCACATCTGTTCTACAGGAACATGAAATATGAATGTTAAACGCTGATACCTTATCCCTTCATTCACTAGAACTAAACTTATATACAGTTTTACTTAGTTTCCAAATAAGTGACTTATTTAATACGACTGCTGGAGTTTAAAAGAGTTATTCCAAGTTAAAAAAAAACAACCCTCTTGTACCTTTGACTTGATTTTCAGAATTTTTGGGCCCACGCCCTTCTGATTTGTAATATGTGGACTTGCTTTTTCTGTGAAGAGAAAAGAAAATTACTGCAGTTTTCTTTCATTAGGGAGCTCATAAATAACTATGAATGGGGAATAAAAGTTTTGGAGTGCTAGTTTCAACTGAAGTTCTAGTTTCAAATATGGCTTCAACATTAGTTGAAGGAAATGAGATCTACAAGATCTCCAAGATCTCCAAGATCCCCTGGAGAAGGAAATGGCAACCCACTCCAGTAGTCTTGCCTGGGAAATCCCATGGACAGAGGAGCCTGGCAGGTTATAGTTCATGGGGTCTCAGAGTCAGACATGACTTAGCGACTAAACAACAACACAACGGGGTGTTAACCAGTGAAGCCACAAGAGTGTGTTATTATAAGAAATATGCTTCAATGCTCAGTCTAAGAAAGCAGTTTTCCTCCTGGATTGGAGTCTAGGCATTGCTCAGTATTCCATATTTAAATGTTCTCTACATTACTAGGTATAGATACTTTACATACTAAGAGATTGAGTTTTGCTGCCTGTTTTCATGTTGTTTAGATGCAGTAACAAATTGCTAAGTGATGTTCTTCAGAGCAGGAAATTCTAGGATACAGTATTGGTTTACATGTACACTGAGAAAACCTAGCCTATGTGTGATTCATGTTTTTCACAAGTTGATATTTACCTTCCTTCCCCATCTATTAGTTTGCAATACATTTCAATTTCTTTTTCTAAAAATATTTTGACATCGAGAAGCCTTTCGTGCTCAAGCTTCTGGCCTTCTGTTTCCATCCGAATCTGCTGGAGTTGATCCTCCGTTGCACCAATCTGCTCTTGGATTTGCTGGAGCTGATGGCAGTAATTGCTTTCAGTCTCAGCCAAGGAGCATTCGTAGGAATGTTTCTGAAATAAGAACAAAGCACAGCTTGCACGTGTAACAGATAAACCACATGTTCATGCTTTAAAAACATTCTCAAGGTGGAAAGAAATATTTTGTACAAGGGCTAAATCTTTCCCCTTGAAAATCAACATTAGCCAAATTAAAAAAAATTTTTGCTCTCCATTGAAAAAGCTTCTTGTTTTTCCTTCTTCAAGTTTTGGGATTGGTGAATCAGAAGTAATATTTATAGAAAAAATGCTTGATATATAATATGTCCATGTCTATTTAATACATTTTAGTGAAATATAATTAGTTATGTATATTCAGATATATAATTAGTTATATATATTCAGTTATATGTTAATATATATACATATATATATATATATGGGTTCCCAGGTAGCTCAGTGGTAAAGCATCCACCTGTCAATGCAGGAGATGCTGGTTTGATCCCTGGGTTGGGAAGATCCCTTGGAGAAGGAAATGGCAGCCCACTTCAGTATCCTTGCCTGTAGAATCCCATGGACAGTTTGGCGGGCTACAGTCCATGGGGTTGCAAGAGTCAGACATGACTTAGCAACTAAACAACAACACACACACACACATATATATATATATGTATGTATTTACTTAATACACACACACATTCAAGTCAAGATGATGCCTACGAACCATGGCCATGAGGGACTGAAGTTCTATTTCCAAGGTTTGCAGGTTGCGCTTCAGTTCCATCAGCTCATTTCTGGCTGCCGTAGCAGCTCCTGCATCGTCAGAAATCTGCTGATGCAGCGATGTGCTCTGAAGCATAATTGTCAGATGGGTTAGTGACCCGCTTGGTGGTCTCCTGAACAAACACTTGGCCTGTGATTTGCTACATGTACCTTCTCATTAAACCAGGCCTCGGCATCTTCACGGTTTTGTTCCGCCAAGTCCTCGTACTCAGCCCTCATGTTGGACAACAGAGCAGTGAGGTCCACTCCTGGGGCTGCATTTATCTCCACAGTCACGTTCCCCCCAGCTGCACCCTGCATGACTTTCATTTCCTGGAAAAGCTATCTGTATTAATCATCAAGGTAGACTTAAAGAAAATTATCAGAGTATAGTTGATTTTGGGCTTCCCAGGTGGCGCTAGTGGTAAAGAACCTGTCTGCCAGTGCAGGAGATGTAAGAAACATGGGTTCGATCCCTGGCACAGGAGGATCCCTGGAGAGGGAAATGGCAATCGCCTTCAGTATTCTCGCCTGGAAAATTCCATGGACAGAGGAGCTTGGCAGGCTATAGTCCATGGGGTCGCAAAAAGTCAGGCATGACTGAGCTCACACACACATACACATGAGTTGATTTACAATGTTATGTTAATTTCTTCTATACAACAAAGTAACTCAGTTATACGTACATACCTACAGATTCTTTTTCATATTCTTTTCCATTATGGTTTATCACAAGGTATTGAATATTGTTGCCTGTGCTATACAGTAGGACTTTGCTGTTTATCTCTCCTATATATAATAGTTTGCCTCTGCTAATCTCAAACTCCCAGTCCATCCCTGCCTTCTCCCCCTTCCCTCCTGGCAATCACAAATCTGTTCAAGGTAGACTTTTGATTGAGATCCACAGTGGACTTGAGGAAGGGCATCAGATACCACAGGAAGCCAGGGTTCCTTACCTCCTGGTGATTTTTTTTGAGGCATGTCAGTTCCTCACTGAGTGCTTCACACTGTATCTCCAGGTCACTTGTACAAAGAGTCAGCTCCTCCATAACTCTGTGAAGACCGTTGATGTCAGCCTCAACACTCTGGTGCAGAGCAAGCTCATTTTCATACCTGGAAGGTTATTAAAATGTTTGATAACTATAATCATAGGTAGGTGCAAAGCATGACTTTTCTAGACGTTTCATATACTAAAAGATACCAATGTTCAGTACATACCCCTGAAGCAGATGATGATAGCAAAATGATGAAACACTTTGGAGCACCTATTGATTTATGAATATTATTTTGGAGCTGTTTCTTCAGAGTTGACTTTTGGCATCCCATGTGCTTAACAGTAGAAGAAAGCTACTCTTTAAAATTTATGCTAGCTTTAACCTCAATGTCCACAGCAAAGAAATAGATAAAGAAGATGTGGTACATATATATGATGGAATATTATACAGCCATTAAAAAGAATGAAATAATGCCATTTGTAGCAACATGGAAGGACCTAGAGATTATCATCTTGAGTAAAGTAAGTCAGGCAGAGAAGGAGAAATATTGTATGCCATCCTTCATATGTGGAATCTAAAAAGGAATGTTACAAATGAACTTATTTACAAAACAGAAACAGATTCACCTACTTAGAGAACAAACTTATGGTTGTCGGGGGGGAATGATGGGAGGAAGGGATAGTTAGGGAGTTTTGGATCGACATATACATACCACTATATTTAAAATGGATAACCAATAAGAACCTACTGTATAGCACAGGGAACTCTGCTCAGTGTTATGTGGCAGCATGGATAGGAGGGGGTTTGAGGGAGAGTGGATACATGTATATGTATGGCTGAGTCCATCTGATGTCCACCTGAAACTATCACAGCATTGTTAACTGGTTATACTCCAATATAAAATAAAAAAGTTTTTAAAAAGTTAAAAAAATAAAATTTATGCTAGCTTCATATCAGGGCACATTTAATCTCTTCAGTGATCTAGTCTGACTTTATAAAACCATGTTGCTTTTTAAAGCAAAAATTATGTTCTCTACTCCAGTGTAGTATTTTTACTTTTATTATAATTAATTACTTTATGTTTACCTACTTCAGCCTGAAGTCATCAGCAGTCAGTCTGGCATTTTCATTTTGTAGAGCAATGCTGGCATTACAGGTAGTCACAGAAATAATCTAAATAGGATAAATGGTGCAAAATGTTAGGTCCAAAAGTCAAGGGAGATTTCAGATCTCATTGTGATTCTTCTCTTCTTAATCCATAAAACATCTATTTTGTATCATTTTTTCCTATTTTAAAGAAATCTGGATTTTCTGCAGAGTTTAAGAGCCAAATGTAAACTTTTCCAATCACAGACAGTTTTATTACTCTTCATCAAAAAGTATGAGGTAATAAAAGATCAATGAAGCAATTCTATCTATTTGGAAACAATTTCTCTTTCATCAATTAATTCTGCAAATTCTTATTGCCAGGCAGTGTGCCAAGCATTGGGAATGTAGAGTTAGCAAATTCACACAAATTTGCTGAGCATGTTTTCTATTACATCTTTTTTTTTTTTTTTTAAGGTTCAGTTCAGTTCAGTTCAGTTGCTCAGTCGTGTCTGACTCTTTGCAACCCCATGAATCACAGCACGCCAGGCCTCCCTGTCCATCACCATCTCTCAGAGTTCACACAAACTCACGTCCATTGAGTCCATGATGCCATCCAGCCATCTCATCCTCTGTCATCCTTTTTACTCCTGCCCCCAATCCCTCCCAGCATCAGAGTCTTTTCCAATGAATCAATTCTTCGTTTTTAAGGTTATGCACACCCAAAGCCTGTAGTATGCATCTTTCTTACCTGCCTTTTGAGATCTTCAGTGACTGAGAAATATTTACTATAGTCATAAGCAAGTTGCCGGCCAGAACCAGGTCCATATCTCTCATACCAGCCCTTGATTTTCTGCTCGAGGTCAGCGTTGGCCTCCTCCAGAGTACGCACGTGGTCCAGATAGGATGCCAGGCGGTCATTGAGGTTCTGTAGCGTCACCTTTTCATTCCCAGGGAGGAGGCCATGCTCATTTTCAAGAAAACCAGTACAGACACCACTTCCCAACCCTCCACCACCATGAGAGAAACTTCCTCTAGAAGAAACGCTTCCAAGAGGGCCAGAGAAGCTGCTTCCTGCCCCCAACCCACCGCATGCATTTCCAGCCCTGAAGCCTGTCCTTCCACCAGTTAGCCGACCAGTGCCAGCTGGAGAGCAGAGCCGCCTGGATCCACTAGAAAGTCGAAAAGACATGGCGACAGCACCAAACGACCCTTTCTTAGAGAGGGGCAAAGTCAAAAGACACCATCCATGGAAGCTGGCTCTGCTGGCCTTTTATAGGATTCAGTAGGTCATTTCAGCCTTAACTATGCCGATCTGTAATGAAATATTACTTGCATGCTAATTGTTGTTTTTCATAATTGGGTGATTTTTTAACAGTGTCCAGTCTGTAGGTGGAAAGCTGGTCCAAGGATATCTTTGTATACAAAAAAGGTGCCAGATAGAGTAATACCAAATCATAGTTTTAAAAGTCAATATTATGTATGAGTCAATGTACATCTTTTTGACCTCTGACATATATTTTAGTTGTTTTTTCCCTCCAATATAACAAAAGATTCATAATTCAAATGGACAATGTCTAACGCTTTTGTTCTGTAAATACTTATGAAGTATTTTTATTATTCATGTGTTATTGAATGTTTTCTTTCTTATTCAAATCAGGCGCTCGCAATATATAGTGATCCTTTGGTAGTGGGAGCTCTCTAATTGATTTAAAAAAAAAAACAGAAATAAAAGTCCTGCAGAACTTTGCTTATCAATTTAACTAAAAATTAGTGAGTATGTGGCATTGACAGAAAAATTACTTGTATTGAGATTTCTCGGTTTAGTCCAGGAACAGAATGTCTATTCAAGTAACTTCTGAGCCTCCAAATTGCTCATTTTTCTAATTCAAAAATATTGTTTAATGTTTTATAGTTTAAATGTATGTATTTAAGACATTATGAATTTTTTTGAGAAATGAGCTTCATGTTGGTGCAGAGGGAGTAAAATATATGAAAAAGAGGGGGATTTTCATCACTACTTAGAAAACCAATAATCATGGTACTCGAGATAAAAGATTAGTTGTCATTGGTGAGCAGAGTCTTCCTCCTTCTGCTTTGATGCCCATGGGAAGTCATCCTGTCTGGTTGTTCTTCTTTTCCCTGTTGGGCAAATGAAAATAATAACGTTGAAAAGTCTCAAATGAATGTTGAGCAGCTCCAATAATTAATGATTACAACACAGTTGGATGGGCACAAACATTTTGTAAGTGTTAATTATTTAAATTATTATAATAAAGTAGACATGTCAGACAGGGTCAGCTGTCCATCACTTAAAATGGTGCAAATTGATTGGTTAACTGATTATGTGTCCAGATAATTTTGAAACAGTAGTTTTTCTGAATAAGAGTTGTCAATGTTGCGGATAGTGAATACCTTTGAAAAACATCCAACATTATTGTTTTTAAATGATATTTGGTATACCAGAATCCATAAAAATCCATATTTTTTGACCCAAAGTATTTAAAGATAATTAAGGTAAAACTAACTGAGACCATTGGGACACATTTAGAACAATGTGTGATAAGAGATTCAGCTCATATTTAGAAACTTGGTACGGATTTTGTAGTGACCTGGTCAAAATTTCAACCTTTTTGTCCATGTTTCCCATGAGTATCCAGAACAACTCAACAACTCAATTAAAAACATGTAAAGAAAAAAAAAAAAAGAAAAGAAAAACAGAGTATGTTGTCAGTGTAAGAGTTGATAAGTCTTGAGTTTCGTGGATAAGAGGTATTATGAGACTGCAAAGTGTTATTAGCATAATCTGCTTATCTCTAGATCTTTTATAAATACTAATTAAGTGATAATCTTTTGTGTAATAAGGTAAGCATATATTATTAAAATCATTTTGAAGACAAGTTGGCTGTGAAGCTAAGAGGCAACACAGATTATAAAGCATTTCTATATCAAAGCAGGACTGGAATGTATGATGCCAAACTCAGTGAAACATTGTTATCTATTTACTCACAAGGGCAAACCTCTTGAATTTTTTAATCATAGATTTTCTCCAAACTAACAATTACTACAAAAGTTTAGACATGCTTTAGTCCTTTCTAGAAGAGGGGGACAGAGTTAAATATTCTAGGCTAGTTCTATCTATATATTTCTCCCTGACAGTGGTTATTTTATTAACGATAAGAAACATGTATTCAGCTGCATATCATTATCATTTCTTGAGAATCTATTGGGTTATATAATACACATAGTGTAGGTAGAATCCAATGAACAGTATGAGATGGTTGGATAGCATCACCGATTCAATGGACATGAACTTGGTCAAACTTCGGGAGAGAGTGAAGGATTGGAAGGCTCAGCGTGCTGCAGTCCATTGGGTCATGAAGAGTTGAACACGACTTAGCAACTGAAGAACAACAGTGTAGGTACTCATAAATAATTGAACACACAAACTTTAAGTTAGGCAGTTTTAATGTCTGCTTATTTCAGGATAAAGTTATTCCTTACATTATCTTATTCTAATGATTGGATGCTAATTTTTTCCCTGATAAATTTAGCATTTAATTTCAAATATGCTTTGGCATCTTTTGCTGTTGTTTAAAATTAACATTCTACATTTCTCCTAGCCAAGTTTAGAAAAGTGTGTTTCTTGAACACAGATAAAGTTTGTTTTGTCACCAGATTCTTGTTTTTTTTTTCTGAGAATCAGACTCTGGTGTGCTAATTCCTCTCACAAAATGGCTTCCCTGATTTGTTTGGGAAGGAGATTCTGATGACTGCTTAATCTCAGACTGATTGGAGTTAGGATGATTTAGTAGTTTTTTTTTTTTTTTTTAATTCCTTTCCTTGCTGGAAGGTGGAAGCATGACGTTCTCACTAGCATGGTGTTATGTTGTAATTAAGCAAACAGACTCTGAGCTGGACTGCCTGGGTTAGCATTCCAGCAACTCCAGTTATTAGCTGTGTGACCTTGGGCAAATTATCTAACCACTCTCTGCTTCAGTGTTCTCATCTGTAAAAAGAGGGTGTTAATAGAATCTACCTCATAGTGTTGTTTTGAGAATTAAATGATGCTTAGAACAGACCATGGACTTCCCGGGTGGTGCCAGTGATGAAGAACCCACCTGCCAATGCAGGAGACATAGGAGGCTTGGGTTTGATCCTTGGGTTGGAAAGATTCCCTGGAGGAGGGCACAGCAACCCATTCTAGTATTCTTGCCTGGAGAATCCTATGGACAGTGGAGCCTGGTGGGCTATGGTCCATAGTGTCATAAAGAGTCAGACACGACTGAAGCGACTGAGCTTCATGCATGCGCAGAATAGACCCTAGCACATAGCAAGTGTTCATTATCATTATTTTGATTTTTTTTCCCCTGGAAGTTATGTTAAAAAGTCCTGGATATATGTTTGGTTTCATTGCCTGTTGCTTTTGGTATCAAATCTGAGAAACCATTGCCAAGACCGTGTCAAGAAGCTTTTCCTTATGTTTTCTTTGAAGAGTTTTATAGTTTCAGGTCTTGATATTTATGTCTTTAATCCATGTTGAGTTGATTTTGTGAATAGTGTATGATCAGTTTAGTTCATTCGCTCAGTCATGTCTGACTCTGTGATCCTATGGACTGCAACATGCCAGGCTTCCCTGTCCATCACCAACTCCCAGAGCTTGCTCAAACTCATGTCCATCGAGTCGGTGATGCCATCCAACCATCTCATCTTCTATGAACAGTATGAAAAGTGTACGATAGGGGTCCAATTTGATTCTTTTTACATGTGGACATTCAGTTTTCCCAATACCATTTGTTGAAAAAACTGTCCTTTCCTGATTATGTATCCTTGGCTCCCTTGTCAAAAATCAGTTGACTGTATACATGTGAGTTTAGTTCTGAGCTCTCTATTCTGTTTCAATGGTTTAAGTCTGTTTTCTCCCCTCCCACCATACTGCCCCCCCCGCCGCCCCTAATTGCAGTAAAATACACAAAACATAAAATTACCACTTAATCATTTTATGTGTATAGTTCAGTGATATTAAATACATTCATTCACAATGTTTGCAACCAACATCCATCTCCAAAACTGTTTTCGTATTATAAAACTGAAACTCATACCTATTAAACAATAACTCCCATTCCCTCCTCTTCCCAGCACCTGGCAACCACATCCTTACTAGCACTTGTTATTTTCTTTTTTTTTTTTGACAGTAGTCATTCACTTGCGTATGAGGTGGTATCTCCTTTCAGTTTTGATTTGCATTCCCTAATGATTAGTAAAGTTGAGCCTCCTTTTGTGTGTTTATTGGCTACTTATATATCTACCCTGGGAGAAGGCAATGGCACCCCACTCCAGTACTCTTGCCTGGAAAATCCCATGGACAGAGGAGCCTGGTGGGCTGTAGTCCATGGGGTCGCTAAGAGTCAGATATGACTGAGCAGCTTCACTTTCACTTTTCATTTTCATGCACTGGAGAAGGAAATGGCAACCCACTCCAGTGTTCTTGCCTGGAGAATCCCAGGGACAGGTGAGCCTGGTAGGCTGCCGTCTGTGGGGTCGCACAGAGTCGGACACAACTGAAGCGACTTAGCAGCAGCATATATCTACCCTAGTGTTTTTTTTTTTTTTTTTAATTTATTTTTATTTATTTATTTATTTTTTTAAAAATTTTATTTTATTTTTAAACTTTACATAACTGTATTAGTTTTGCCAAATATCAAAATGAATCCGCCACAGGTATACATGTGTTCCCCATCCTGAACCCTCCTCCCTCCTCCCTCCCCATTCCATCCCTCTGGGTCGTCCCAGTGCACCAGCCCCAAGCATCCAGTATCGTGCATCGAACCTGGACTAGTGTTTTAATTACAGTAACTTTGTAATATATTTTGAAATTAGGAAGTGTGATACCTTCAGCTTTGTTCTTTCCCAGAATTGCTTTGGTTATCAAGAGTCTTTTGTGTTTCTCTATGAATTTTAGCATTTTTTTCTATTTCTGTAAAAAAATAACAGTTGGGATTTTGATAGGGATTGTTTGAATTTATAGATCATGTTGGTAGTAGAAACATTTTAACAATATTAATTCTTCCAGTCTGTGAACTTGAATGTCTCTCCATTTATTTGCCTCTGCTATAATTACTTTCATCAGTGTTTTATAGTTTTCAGTGTACAAATATTTTAGCTCTTTGATTAAATTTATTGCTAGATATTTTATTCTTTTTTATAAGATTGTTTAATTTTTTTGGATAATTTGTATATAAAACTATAGCTGATTTTTAAAAAATGTTGAGTTGTATCCTGCAACTTTGCTGAATTTATTAGTTCTAATAGTTTTTTGAGGAAGTTTTTAGTGTTTTCTATATTTAAGATCATGTCATCTGCAAGCTGAGACAATTTTGCTTCTTCCTTTTGGATTTGGATGCCTTTTACTTCTTTTTCATACCTAATTGCTCTGGCTAGGACTTCCAGTACTGTATTGAATAAAAGTGGCAAGAGTGCACATGATCTTAGAAGAAAAGATTTTTGTTCCTGATCTTAGAGAAAAGCTTTAAGCTCTTCACCATTGAGTTTGATGTTAGCTGTGGGACTGTCATATATGGTCTTTGTTGTGTTGGAATACATCCTTATATATCAAATTTTTTGAGTATTTTTAACGTGAAAGTGTTTGAATTTTGTCATATGGTTTTTCGGCCTCTATTGAGATGATCATATGATTTTTATCCTTCTTTCTGTTAATGTGATGTATCATATTTATTGATTTTATGTATTGAACCATCTTGCATCCCAGGGATAAATCTCACTTGATCTTGGTTTATGATCTTCTTAATGCACTCTTGAATTTGTTTGCTAATATTTTGTTGAAGACTTTTGCACTTATGTTCATCAGAGATATTGATCTATAATTTTATTATCTTGTAGTGTTTTTGTCTTTGGTATCAGGGTAATGCTGGCCTTGTAAAATGAGTTTATAAAATTTTCCTCTTATTAAATTTTTTGGAAGAGTTTAAGAAAGATAGGCATTGATTCTTTAAGTGGTAGAATTCACCAGGAAACCACCTGGTCCTGGGCTTTTCTTTGCTGAGAGGTTATGATTACCAGTTCAATCTCTTTATTCATTATTGGTCTGTTCAAAGTTTCTATTTCTTCATGATTCAGTCTAGGTAAATTGTATGTTTCTAAGAATTTGTTTCTTCTAAATTATCCATTTTGTTGGTATATAAATATTCTAGTATTTTCTTTTTTTATATTTATTTTATTTGTCTGTACTGGGTCTTAGTTGCAGCATGGAAACTCTTAGTTGAAGCATGTGGGATCCTTGAGCAGGGATAGAACCTGGGCATTCTGCATTGGAAGCATGACGTATTAGCCACTGGACCACAAGGGAAGTCCCTCTAGTGTTTTCTTATGAGCCTTTGTATTTCAGGCATCTGTTGTAATGTCTCCTTTTTCACTGATACTTTTATTTATTTGAGTCCTCTCTCTTTTTTCCTGGTTAGTCTAGTTAAAGATTTGTCAATTTTATCTTTTCAAAAAAACCAACTCAGTTTTGTTGACCTTTTCTAATGTCATTCTAGTCTTTATGTCATTTATTTCTGATTGTTCAATTCCTTATATTTCTACTTCTATGAGCGTGTTGCACTCAGTGATTGGATTTTATTAACTGTTTTAGTCTTACTGTTGGTATATGGTTAACAAGTATTTACTGAAGGAAGGAAGGTTTAAAATTTGACAAAGATGTGAAAAAGACACCAACTAGTTTTTTGCCTATTAAACTGAACAACTAATTTGTGAAGACCATTGCCTTAAAGAGAAGAAATTAAAAACAAATTCAGTTTCTGTTGGAGGAGGGGTATATTTAAAATGCAAAGAATGACCAGAACCAGTGAAGATGACTTGCAACAGGAAGAACTTTTATTGAAACACCACCACAGAGAAAGTCAAAGAAATGTTACTATTCTAAAAATAATTTTTTTTTTAAAAGTTCATTGGAAGAAAAGCAGAGAAATGAGGGCTCTTATTTAGGAACCTAGCTTTGATTTGATATTTTGATTTAGGGGCATCCTTTTGGGCTCAGGAAGGCATCCTCTGTTCACTCTTCATGTTGTTGATTTTGGTGGACTTCTCTTCCACAGTGTGAACTCTAGAGGACAGAACTTTGCCACGAGGATCTATTTCTTCAACAATTGTTTTAACCACGGTGGCTTTAGATGGATCTAAAATGACATATATACTGCAGTAATATGGATGCAACAAGAGATTATCATACTAAGTGAAGTAAGTCAAAATAACAAGGACAATGCATATGATATCACTTATGTGTGGAATCTAAAAGATGACACAAATGAACCTCTCTGTGAAATAGAAACAGAATCAGGGATACAGAGAACAGACTGGTGGTCACCTAGGGGGAGGCGTTTGGATGGGTGGATTGGAAGGCTGGGCTTGGCATATGTAAACCTTTATATGGAGAATGGATAAACCAGTTCCTACTGTATAGCATGGAGAATTATATTCAATAATCTATGATAAACCATAGTGGAAAAGAATATTAAAAAAGAATATGTATATGTATATATATATAATTGAATCACTTTGCTGTACAGCAGAACTTAATACAACATTGGAAATCAACTATACTTCACTTTTAAAAAGGAAAAAAGTAAAATGAGATATAAATTGTTAGAACTTATCAAATTCATAAAGGGGAAATAACTCATTCCTTGAAACAAATACAAATGTTGAATGTTCAACCCAGCTTTTGTTTACCTTTTATCTGATTTCCTGGCCCACCATAGCCTTTTGATTTAGCACAAGAGCTGTAAAAATATAAAGTATTTTTATATAATATATAAATGTTATTTATATATTGTATAATATATATTATATAATGTATATAAATTGTATATAATGTATATATTATATAATATATATATTATATATAATATATATTATATAATGTATATAAATTGTATATAATGTATATAATGTATATAAAATGTAAATAAAAATATAATGTATTAAATATTTGACACTGTTTTGCAAGAAACTGATTTAAGATGAATGATTTAAGATGGGAGATAACTGAACTCTTAACACTAAGAGTTTATGTACACATGACCTAGATCATAGATACTTTGGATTTCAAAGAAGTCTTTAATAACCTTAAAATAGTTTTTTCAGTGTAAATAGTACTTACCCATCCTCTCCATCTATCAGGCGGCAGTAGGTCTCGATTTCTTTTTCCAGGTGGACCTTGATGTCCAGGAGCTGTTCATACTCCAGTTTCTGGCCCTCGGTCTCGGTCCTGACCTGGTGCAGCTGCTCTTCCAGGGCTCCGATCTGAGCCTGGATCTGGGCCAGCTGGGCACAGTAGTTGCCCTCTGTTTCCGTCAAGGAGCACTCCAGGGAGTGTTTCTGAGGATCAGTGAGACATAATTTAGTAGTTGATGTCACTGTTTTAGGATATGGCAAAGCACTTAAGAGATATTGAGAGAGTTATCCTTATATAATAACCGTATTCCTCTTGTTTAATACTAACTGTTGCCCTTATTAGATGTTATACTATTTTTAATCTATTGGAGAATAGTACAGTTGGTGGTAAATGCTATTCATATCCCCAAGAGTGTTAGAAAAATTGTTTTCTCCTAGGACACAGTCTAAAGATCTGTCCCCTCTCACTTACCCTGTGCTTTGGTACAGTTTGCCACTGTTTCCAGGAATTAAAGTCCCCCTACACTTTGTGAACTCATTTCTAATCATGTGGCAGCTTTGTGTCATGAGGATTATAGCTCTTACATTAAATAAGTAATCCTGGGATTTCCCTGGTGGTGCAGTGGTTAAGAATCTGCCTGACATGCAGGGGATGTGCCATAACTACAGAGCCTGCACTCTGGAGCCCATGCTCTGCAACAAGAGAAACCGCTGTAATGAGAAACCTGCACACTGCAGCCAGAAAGTGGCCCCTGCTCACCACAAATATAGAGAGCCCATGTGCAGCAATGCAGACTGAAGGCAGCTAAAAATATACTTTAAAAAAATAAAAAAAGGTAACCTCTGCATAAATTTTCTGAAAGTAGAATGATCCCAAGAAAAGAGTGGTCTTCCTAGGCTTTAAATAGTTTGATTCATTGGCTTTATGGGTGCTTGCTGTAATTTTACATGGGATGACAATGAGCGTGTCTTATTCTTGTACCTGCAAGAATTTTACATATATTTACAACCTCTTCTGGAAGTTTACTAGCCATAGTAGAAAAACAATAGACTTAGGAATTAGAAAATTAGGAGAGAAGTTCTGGTACCTTAGTATCTGACTGTGGGACTCTTGGAAGATTGCTTAACTTCTTTGAACCTCAGATTCTTCTCTTGGAAATAATAACATGAAATATAAAGTCTGGTCTGCCCAAGCCCCAGGGTTATTGTGGACTCACGTGGGTGAAAGTGCTGGGCAACCCTTAATGAAAACGGTTATTATTAATAATATTGTCATGCATGTTGAGCTTTATGGGCAGCCTTCATGCCTCTACTTTGCTTGTTTATGTCACTTAAAAGGGAACCTGTGAGTATTCCAATTAAAATTAAGTGGCCCAAAGGAATGCTAGATAAAGAAACTAGGATGGTTGCAAGTGTGTTTTTGCATTCCATGAACAGTGATTTTTGATCTTTTGACGTGGGAGAGAAGACTCAGGGTAAAAACTGTTTTCTTCTTTTTTTGCTATTTATTTTTATTTATTTATTTGGCTGTGCCAAGTCTTAGTTGTAACATGTGGGATCTTTAGGTGCAGCATGTGGGATCTAGTCCCTTGACCAGGGATGGAACCTGGGCTCCCTGCATTGGGAGTGCAGAGTCTTACTTAGCCCCTGTTTCTTTTTGAGTACCTAAAAAATCATTGTATTTTTTAATTCTAACATTTCACAATTATTAGCATCTTGGTATAATTTTCAGGCCAAAGATATTCCACTGTGAAAAATGCAAATGTATCTTATTTCAGGCAGAGTGATGACTGGATAGAAATGAAAATTAATAATAACAGGTGGCAGAAAAACTCTGATCTTTTCCCCTCAACTTCTAAAGCAACTCTTTGGCGTCATTTTTACTTACTGTTGCTAAAAGAGACTGAAGTTCAATCTCCAGGGTTTGAAGATTACGTTTCATCTCAGTCAGTTCATTCCGAGCTGAGGTGGTGGCGCCAGCATCATCAGAAATCTGCTGCTGCAGCGAAGCACTCTGAAACGTTATGAGCCTTGTTATGAGCGATGCTTGGATCAGCACCGGGTGCCAAGTCAGCGCATCCCTAGATTGCTTTTTACCTTTTCATTGAACCAGGCCTCCGCGTCCCTGCGGTTCTGCTCCGCCAGGGCTTCGTACTCGGCCCGCATGTTGTTCAGCAGAACCGTGAGGTCCACGCCGGGCGCCGCATTCATTTCCACGTTCACATTGCCTCCGGCCGCGCACTGCAGAGCCTTCATCTCCTAAAAGAAACCATGTTGGGATCGGAATATTTCTGAAGGAGCCAGACAGACAAGATCCATATGGTTAGAAACTTCTGTTAGGGTTTCTTTGGAGGGAGATGAACAGAAACATTTCAGACCATAAGCCATATGGAGAAATCAACAAATTCTTTCTTGAATTCAAGATATTATATTTGTCATCTGAAATGTATTTTTTTTTAAATTTTATTTTATTTTTAAGCTTTACAAATTGTATTAGTTTTGCCAAATATCAAAATGAATCCGCCACAGGTATACATGTGTTCCCCATCCTGAACCCTCCTCCCTCCTCCCTCCCCATACCTTCCCTCTGGGTCGTCCCAGTGCACTAGCCCCAAGCATCCAGTATCGTGCATCGAACCTGGACTGGCAACTCGTTTCATACATGATATTATACATGTTTCAATGCCATGAAATGTATTTTTAAACATTGGGAGGAAGGCAGGCTGTGAAATCAGGGGGGAGAGACCACCTACCTCCTCATGGTTCTTCTTGAGGTAAGCCAGTTCCTCACTGAGTGTCTCCAGCTGAATCTCTAAGTCCGTTCTGCACAGAGTCAGTTCGTCTAGGACCCTGCGCAAACTGCTGACATCCGCGTCCACGCTCTGATGGAGGGCCTGTTCATTTTCAAACCTTGGAAAAATATTTGAAAGCGTCATCACGTCAGTCATCACCTTTTGTGTTAAGTCGCTCAGTTGTGTCCCACTATTTGCCACCCCGTGGACTGTAACCCTCCAGGCTCCTCTGTCCGTGGAATTCCCCAGGCAAGAATACTAGAGTGGGTAGCCATTTCCTTCTTCAGGGGATCTTCCCAATCCAGGGATTGAACCTGGGGTCTCCTGCACTGCAGGCAGATTCTTTACCCTCTGAGCCACCAGGGAAGCCCCATCATCACCTTTTAGGTCATCATAAAACTCAAGCTAAGGGACTTCACTGCTGGTCTCCTGGTTAAGACTCTGCACTTGCACTGCAGAGGGTTCCATCTCTGGTGGAGGAACTAATTATCTTACATGCCACAAGGCATGGCAAATAAAATAAAATAGAATAAACTCAAAGTAGAAAGGATATTAATAAGGTTAAGGCAGAAACTGTATAAAACAAAACAAAACACCCTTCAAACTAAGCTTTTGAGTCCAACTGTTAAAATATACTCCAAACTTCAGGTAGATTATTCATAATCATAAAAATAAATAAATTTCTTTGACACAAGAGAATGAGAAAACTCAAAATTCCCTTTTGTATGACTTTGACATTCATTTGTGTCAGTCCTCCAATAAAATATATAATTCAGTGAGTCATTCGAACACGCATTTGGTTTAAAACAAATAAACTCAAAGAATGGAGGTGACCTCAAATAGCCTAAATAAAAGAGGGAAAGGCTTAGGCAACTGTTTTGGTTTCTTTTCAGCCCCACTTACTTTAGTCTGAAGTCATCAGCTGTGAGCCTTGCATTGTCATTTTGCAGGACAATATTGGCATTGCTTGTTGTTGCAGAAATTATCTGATAAATGGAGAATTAGTTAAGAACGAGGAAATATTTTTAAACATTCAGATTTCCTTGAAATAAAGTCAACTATAAAATTATAGCAATATTTTTGGCATCCTGTCTCTAATAAGAAGATGATTCTTGAAAATGGAAAATTTAAGTATAGCCTCTTTTACTCTCTATCTTACCCATTAAAAAAGAAAAAACTTTCTATGGAAAACTTTCTATGTAAATATATAACTGGAGACATTGGGCAGTTTTTGATATTTTAGTATTTCTGAAAGCATAAACATGTATACCACATACCAGATGATGAGTAAGCCAAGTTTGAAGACCAGAATTTTAATATAAGTTAGTTTTAATATTAATAAACTACCGAAAATTAGCAGCTGAGAGCAAAGCCTTGCTGTGATCACTTAGGCATCTGTGCCTGTGCGGCTAATTACCCTTACAGGTACTAAACCTCATGGCACTGTGTTTCTTACCTGGTTCCTAAGGTCGTCAATCACCGTAAAGTATCTGCTATAATCGTGATCGAGACCACGGCAGGAACCAGGCCCAAATTTCTCATACCAGCCCTTGATCTTCTGCTCCAAGTCGGAGTTGGCCTCCTCCAGGGCACGCACGTTGTCCAGGTAGGAGGCCAGGCGGTCGTTGAGGTTCTGCATGGTCACCTTCTCATTGCCAGAGAGGAGGCCATGTTCATTTCCAGTGAAGGCTGTGCAGGAAGCACTTCCTCCGCCCAGCCCCCCGCTGTAGCTTCCCGCAGAGGAGCTGCCTCCAAAGGCGCAGGTGAAGCCGCTTCCAAAGCCTGGCACACTGCTTGTGCTGCCGACCCCAAAGCCGGCTCCACCACCGGAGAGCCGCACAGAGCCAGGTCCTCTGCAGGAGCCAAGGCGTCTGGATGCAGAAGAAAAGCGCACGCTCATGGTGTCTAGACTGCCCTGCTTGTTCCTGGAGGTAAGCTCTGATGGCAAATGTCCTACTGAAACAGTTTCGTGTACCTTTATATACACATTATCAGGGTGTTTCTTGGTGAACTCTGCTACCCATAGCAAAATGGTGTTTGCCAGCTCATCTGAAGTATTCATAATTAGGTATTTTTTTCTTAAATGAATGCCTTTACCCTAATGTGTCCATTTCTGTAGGTGGATAGTTGCCTTGGGGTTATTTGTTATCTCCAAAATGAGAAAGGGAGGAGTATTATCAAGATTATTATAGGGATGCATTTCAAATTTAGCATGAGTAATCCTTCCTGTCTTCCAGGCCTTAGGACTATAAAGTTCCTATAGGAATAAAATAGTGTGACACACAAATTTCTTTTTCCCTTGCTCAAAGCAAGAACTTTGCCTTTTCTCTAGTAAGTGAGCCATCATAGTCATGGTTTTCTATAGATAATAATGATCCTTTTGGATAGATCAAAAATAATTTCAAGAACCAGTGGGTTCATGGTACCAGAGGAAGAAGGCCAGGTACAAAATGAAAATTAAGGAATTAAATGGGCTTTTCTTTGAAGACAGATAGTCTTCTCTTGATTCTTATCCCTCCTGAGTTACATCTTTATTGGTTTTCTGTCTAAGCTCTTTTCTAACCAGGTTAAATAACAGTATTGGCATTTTTAGGGCGGTGAAACTGTTCTATGTGGTATTATGTTGGTGGATACATGTCATCATATGTGCGTCAAAACCCATAGAATGTACAACACAAAGAATGAACCTTAATGAAATGGACTTCAGTTCAGTTCAGTCGCTCAGTCGTGTCCGACTCTTTGTGACCCCATGAATCACAGCACGCCAGGCCTCCCTGCCCATCACCAACTCCCGGAGTTCACTCAGACTCGTGTCCATCCAGTCAGTGATGCCATCCAGCGATCTCATCCTCTGTCGTCCCCTTCTCCTCCAGCCCCCAACCCCTCCCAGCATCAGAGTTTTTCCAATGAGTCAACTCTTTGCATGAGGTGGCCAAAGTACTGGAGTTTCAGCTTTAGCATCATTCCGTCCAAAGAAATTCCAGGGCTGATCTCCTTCAGAATGGACTGGTTGGATCTCCTTGCAGTCCAAGGGACTCTCAAGAGTCTTCTCCAACACCACAGTTCAAAAGCATCAATTCTTCGGCCCTCAGCCTTCTTCACAGTCCAACTCTCACATCCATACATGACCAAAGGAAAAACCATAGCCTTGACTAGACTGACCTTTGTTGGCAAAGTAATGTCTTTGCTTTTGAATATGCTATCTAGGTTGGACATAACTTTCCTTCCAAGGAGTAAGTGTCTTTTAATTTCATGGCTGCAGTCACCATCTGCAGTGATTTTGGAGCCCCCCAAAATAAAGTCTGACACTGTTTCCACTGTTTCCCCATCTATTTGCCATGAAGTGATGGGACCAGATGCCATGATCTTCATTTTCTGAGTGTTGAGCTTTAAGCCAACTTTTTCACTCTCCACTTTCATTTTCATCAAGAGGCTTTTGAGTTCCTCTTCACTTTCTGCCATAAGGGTGGTATCATCTGCATATCTGAGGTTATTGAGATTTCTCCCGGCAGTCTTGATTCCAGCTTGTGTTTCTTCCAGTCCAGCGTTTCTCATGATGTACTCTGCATATAAGTTAAATAAGCAGGGTGACAATATACAGCCTTGATGTACTCCTTTTCCTATTTGGAACCAGTCTGTTGTTCCATGTCCAGTTCTAACTGTTGCTTCTTGACCTGCATACAGATTTCTCAAGAGGCAGGTCAAGTGGTCTGGTATTCCCATCTCTTTCAGAATTTCCCACAGTTTATTGTGATCCACACAGTCAAAGGCTTTAGCATAGTTAATAATAATGGACTTAGTTAATAATCATATGTCAGTATTGGTCCATCAGTTGTTACCAGTGCTCCTCACTTAATGAAAGATGTTAATAATAGGGGAAGCTGTGGGGGAATGTGGGGGGAGAGATTGGGAGGAGTGGGTATGTGGAGACTATCTGTATTTTCTGTTCAATTTCCATGTAAACCTAAAATTGCTCTAAAAAATGAAGTCTATTTTTAAAGCTTAAAAAAAAAAACAAAAAAACCCCCCAAACAGTACTGGTTAACCTCTATGGGCCTCAGTTCCTTCATCTGTTAAATGAAGGGACTAGACTATGACCTGATATTCCTGTTCTATTTCTGGATTTCTTGTATTTTTATGTTTCTTCCTTTCATTATTTCTAGAAAAATTTTCTGCATTCATTTCCTCCACTTTTCACTTCCTACTCACCCCTAAATTTTAATCTCATCATTTTACTGAAACTTATCCCACAAAAATTACTTATTACCCTACATCTCAAATCCAGTCATCATGTTTCATATTTCTTCTCCTATACCCTCTTGGACACATTTGATACTGACCACCTGAGTCTTAACTGAGTCCTTAAACGATTGCTTTCAAGAATATAGCTACATCTCTGCTCCTTTTCTTTCTTCCACTCATAGATTCTGAAAGAATGGTCTAAAATGTGTCGTTCTTTACAGTTTTATACTCGTGCTTTTTTTTTCCTACCCTCTCTCCCTTAGTGATCTCATCCCTTCTTGTGGCTTTGGCTCTATGTGAATGGTTTCATATTCTCTAACAATGGCTTCTTCCCCACTCTGGACACATTCCTTACTATGCCCATCAGACATTCCTACTTGGACGTTCTGTCATGACATTCAACTCAGTCACCTTGTCATCACACTTTGTTCTTTGGCATCCTTCTCTGTTATTTGTTGGTAGAATTACCCTGAGTCATCTCATGATTATTAAGAAAAATTATAATTGCTCTCATTTTATACCAGCTGTCTCCAGTAATTCACTATGTACTATTGAATCTACTTCTGCAGTTTCTCTTGAAGAATTTTTCTTTTCCTTGTCTTTGTCACTGTCATTTTCTTTCAGCTCAGTTATTAGAACCTTAATTGGAATTTTGGTTTCAAGTCTTTTTTCTTTCCATCATGGTCAGGAGGCCAAAGTACCAGTCCTGAAGTACCACACCATTCATGTAATTGAAAGAACTTGGGCTGTTGAGTCAGATATGTCAGCATTCACATATCAGTTCTGCCATTTTTTCTAACTGTGGTACTAATGCAAAGTTCATTCTTTCTGAGCCTTGGTTTTTCATTACTAAGATGGAGCCATTACTTGTATTATTCAGAGACTACTGAATGGTAGCTAAATATGTTACGCAACTATGCTTGTCAATGATAGGTAGTCAATGAGTATTTATTTCCTTCCTCTACTCTCTTTCAGTTTAAATCCATCAACCATAGGCTAGCTGAAGCTTCTTCTCTTGACATTTCAGACTTTTCTTCTACCTGCCTGACTTGTCCATTCTTTTATTTTACTCCTCCTTTCCCTCTCCTCCATTTTGTTCTTTGCTCCATGCTGTCTTCTCCATTTGAGATTATTTAAGATCTTGAGAGATCTTGCATTTGCCAAGAATTACTGACATCCCTTTCAATTATATAGATTGAAAATGCAGTTGATA
The DNA here is from genome assembly GCF_019923935.1 of Bubalus bubalis. Taxonomy (NCBI): domain Eukaryota; kingdom Metazoa; phylum Chordata; class Mammalia; order Artiodactyla; family Bovidae; genus Bubalus; species Bubalus bubalis. The sequence goes on along the minus strand of NC_059159.1, from coordinate 22,084,259 downwards.
AAAATATACATTTTCATGAGCGAATAAGTGAATTTTCAGAAAAGCAAGCCACAAAAACATGCTGATCAATCAAGAAATCACTTTAATAAAGCATTAATTTATTGTATTACATAAAATTAGGACATCAAAAATGTTTTTTTGACTTGTAAGTTTCTGTCATTAAACATGTATCATTATTACCTCTACTATATAAGTAATGAAATGTTTTTAAAGAAAACTATTGATGCTTTAGTACTTCTAGCTGAACTTCTTCCTGAATTTGAGCAAGGAATATGACATTTTCATTTTGCATTAGGCCCTGCAAATTATGTAGCCAACTCTGGTTATTGGGGCCTTCTCTAGGGAAGCTGAAAAATCCTAGAGAAAAGAACTCAAGATACAGGTATTTGAGTGTTTCCCACAAAAGAAACTCACCTGACAACCGTCCTGGAATGAAATACACACACGTACACACAGAACTTTCAAATACTTAAGGCTTTCCTCTTGAAAATGAACAGAATTTCAAAGATTACTTTATACTGAAAAATACCACAATATGAAAGATAAAGATTCAAAGAAAGAAGCAAAAAATAGCACTCTTGAAACAGATAATCAAAGAAGCTGAAGAAAACTTTTAAAAAGAAAATAATTATAATTAATATCCTTAGAAGTAACAAAAATACTGCATATTTGAAATATGAATAGAATATCATCAAAGTTGAACTAGAGAGCAAAAGAAAGAGATCTTGGGATTAAAAGCTAACTCCCACAACCAAATGTCAACAGATTGGTTGGAAAATAAACTTTTAAAAATCTCCCCAACAGTAGAACAAAAAGATAAACGAAAAGATTAGAAAATTAAATGCTTGGTCTAAGAAGAACAGTCTTAAGGAGGCCTTCCTGAAACAGAGAAGGGAGAAAGAATGAAGAAACTATTTTATAAAGAACCAAGTTTCTAAATGGAAAGACACCACCAAGAACTATGAATAATAAATGAAAAAGAATCACGGCCAGGCACGTGCACAGACTATTTCAAAGAACCATGGAAGAAAAGACAACATGTATCCAAGGATGAGGAAATCAGAATGGTTCGGGACTTCTAAACGGTCCTGGAAGCCATGATTCCAGTGAAGAAAGCCTTCAAAATTCTAACTGAAAATGCTATTAAACCTAAAATTCTCTACTTTGACAATTAATCATGAGTGAGTATGGAATAAAAGTATTTTCAGACATAAAAATCTCAAAAAATTTACCTCTCTTGAACTTTGTCAGGAAGTCACTAGAGGGAAAAATGAACAAGAAACAGGAAAGCTTAGGATCCAGAGAATGGGGTTTCAATACAAGAATGCATTGAACAAATTTCCCTGATGGTGTGTACAAGGTAAGTATGATATATGTCTATAAGCAAGTAAGCAGGGTCTCTAACAACCCCAAGAGGCCAGGCTTCCCACTTAAATGGAACTTGCCTTAAATGTAGACAGAGGCAGTGGTGTTCTAAGATACGTGAATGATCAAGGAACCCTATCATGTACTTCTATTACATTCCTGTATTAGCCAACTACTTCCTGAAAACAGTGAAATAGAAAGATAAGGTGACCCTGTGTCCTTTTCTGTCTTGTCTTACTTATCAGAAAGCCAGTGGTGAAGAGTGTTGGTAGAATGTGAGCCTATAAAGTGAAATTTAAAAAATAGTTGAGTTTGTTTGATGCAGTGTTCCCACTGTTTTGATAAGAATAAAATGCATATGCATGTATGAGCTACAATATATGAGTTGTGGACTTCCCTGGTGGTCTTGAGGCTGAGACTTATGCTTCCACTGCAGTGGCCATGGGTTCCATCCCTGGTTAGGGAACTGAGATCCCCCATGTCCTGTGGGGGGGATCAGCAAAAAAAGAGAAAGAATTGTGTAATTTCATTGACTGAATGTTCTTGTATTTGGATTTAAAACTGGCGTTGCACAATATGAAACTGTAAAATTCATGCCAATAGCTTAAATTTTTAATTTTTATGTACTTAGGATGACATTGCTTCTCAGGTGGTGCTAGCGGTAAAGAACCTGCCTGCTAATGCAGGACACTTAAGAGATGCAGGTTCAATCCCTGGGTTGGGAAGATCCCCTGGAGGAGGGCATGCAATCCACTTCAGTATTCTTGCCTGGAAAATCCCATGGACAAGGGAGCCTGGCGGGCTACAGTCCATAGGGTCACAAAGAGCCGGACATGACTGAGTGACTTACCACACCTAATGACATTAAATGGCCAAAAAATCCTACTCCAAAATTATGATGTCAAGCATATGAATGCAGAAGGAAAAAACACTTATTTTAGTGCTTTTAGTGACACTTTTTCCGCTGATTTTTGAACATAGGACCCTACACTTTCATTTTGCACTGAGCCCTGCAAGTTATGCAGCTGGCCCTATACATTGTGCTGTGTGTGCTCAGTTGCTTAGTCATGTCGGACTCTTTGTGACCCCATGAACTGTTGCCCGCCAGTCTCCTTTGTCCATGGAATTTTCCAGACAAGAATACTGGAGCGAGTTGCCATTTCCTCCTCCAGAGGAGCTCCCCATCCAGGCATTGAACCTGCGTCTTCTGCATCTCCTGCATTGGCAGGCAGATTCTTTACTCCTGAGCCACCTGAGAAGCCCATACATTGTACCATTGGGGAATTATTTCCCCATCAATTTCTACTATTTGCTTCATTTAGTGACCTTTGGCTCAAGGTTTTATAAATATCCTTTTTGCCCCTTCTTTGAACTCCCATATAACTGTTGGGTTGTTTGGTAGAATTGCTGCCCTCATTAAAGCTTCTCATTAGAATCAATCACAAATTTGAGAAATATGAGAGCTGTTCTTCCTTTGCAGAGTTTAAAATTTGTTGGGAATCTCTATCATACACTTTGATCGAGAAAGATAGAAAAATGTATTCATCAACCTCATGAAATTTTAAGTTCTAGAAGAGCTGCATGTGGGTTAAATCTGGCCCACCATATGTTTCTGTACAGTCCATGAGCTAAGAATGGTTTTTTATGTTTAAATGGTTGAAAAAAATCAAAAGAAGGACAAATATTTTTTGACATGTCAAAATTATTGGCCATTCAAATTTCAGTGTCTATAACTAAAGTTTTATTGGAAGGTAGTCATGCTTATTTTCTTATCTATTGTTCATGGCTGCTTTCTACTTCAGTGAATGAGTTGAGTAGTCATTGAAAAAGAGAACTTATGGCCTGCAAAGCTTAAAATATTTACTATTTGGGCCAAATATTTTAAAGAAGAAGCTTGCCAACTTCTACTCTAGAAAAGAGTCATTGGCATGAGATTCTTTGCCGTAGATCTTTCGAGATTATCCTGATTATGGGGAATGGTATCCTGATAAGTATCCAGATCTCCAAATGAGTTTGAGATAGGCTCAGAAGGCAATGGCACCCCACTCCAGTACTCTTGCCTGGAAAATCCCGTGGACCAAGGAGCCTGGTAGGCTTTATAGTCCATGGGGTCGCAAAGAGTCGGACACGACTGAGTGACTCCACTTTCACTTTTCACTTTCATGCATTGGAGAAGGAAATGGCAACCCACTCCAGTGTTCTTGCTTGGAGAATCCCAGGGATGGCGGGGCCTGGTGGGCTGCCGTCTATGGGGTTGTACAGAGTCAGACACGACTGAAGCGACTTGGCAGCAGCAGCAGCATAGGTGAAACACCACGCATGCGCCATCTAGAGGTGGAAGTTTTCAATCACAGGAGAATTTCTAAAATTTTCCAGATTGCTTCAGTTCAGTTTCAGTTCAGTCGCTGGCTTAGTTGTGCTTGCCTCTTTGCGACCCCATGGACTGCAGCATACCAGGCCTCCCTGTCCATCACCAGCTCCTGGAATTTACTCAAACTCATGTCCATTGAGTCGGTGATGCCATCCATCTCATCTCATCCTCTGATGTCCCCTTCTCCCGCCTTCAATCTTTCCCAGCATCAGGGTCCTTTCCAATGAGTCATTTCTTTGCATCAGGTGGCCAAAGTATTGGAGTTTCAGCTTCAGCATCAGTCCTTCCAATGCATATTCAGGACTGATTTCCTTCCAGATTGCCTGCTTATGTAAAAATGATTTAACGACTATGCCTGCTTCCCTAGTACCTCAGCATTAAGAGTCGACCTGCAATGCAGGAGACGTGAGTTCTATCCCTGGATCAGGAAGATGCCCTGGAGAAGGAGATGGCAACCCACTCTGGTATTCTTTCCTGGAAAATCCCATGGGCAGAGGAGCCTGGCAGGTTATAGTCCAGTCCATGGGGTCGTAAGAGTTGGACGTGACTTAGTGACTCAGCAACAACAAAGATTATGCCTAGTGAATGTTTAATATTTAAATGCCATGTGGTATTGACTATTATATAAACCTAGGGTAAAAGGAAGTTAAAATATATTCCATAAATGTTTCCCTATGAATTAGACATGGAAAAAATAACTCTCAATTATTTATTTGTCATGAGTGAATGGACATAAGCACACATCTACTTTTTTATTTATTTGAAAACAAACACCCAACTTCCTATAAAAAGGTAACTAAGACAACAGGATTATTTTTTTCTTGGTAAGTAATCTTTAAGGGTAGAAAGTGTTTTTATTATCTCCTTGATATTTAGAATAATGAAGTTTTGCAGGATCTTTCCCCAAATGATTCTTTTCTCAAAAGTGACAACTAGAAAGGAACTCTTTGTTCTGTCTTGCCATTGGTCATTTTAGATGTCTTTTCTTCAATGGACTGAACCCTTGATGAAAGAACTTTACCACGTTGATCTATCTCTTCAACCACCGTCTTTACCAGCGTGGTTCTGGATAAATCTAGAAATAAAACATATGCAATACACATATTCAACTTAAAATATTACATGACAAAGAATTCCACTGTCATAATACAATATGTCTGTTTTTGTTGAGGGAATTAAGTATTGGTTTATAATAATTGTTTGGGATAGTTGTATCCACTCAACAGGATACTTTAAGCTCAGAGCACGTTAATTAAAATTACTTAAATATAGACAGGCTGTTGCCATAGTGTATGATTGTCATTAATGTAAAAATATGTGCTGAAATAGAAGGAAAACTAGATTTTATTACCTTTAGATGAATTTCCCGGGCTTCCTGATCCAAAGCCCTTTGATTTAGAGCATGAGCTGTTAAAAAAAATCCAATTTATTTTTTAATATTTGTTCATCACTTCATAAATATTCATTGAGTCAAGGGATGAAAATGAATGCAAGCAAACTTTGTAGGCCTAAAACAGATTTTCATTTTCTATAGAGGAAAATATTACAATTTTTAGTTATCTAAATCTAACATTTAGATAACTAAATGTTATCTAAAGAGAGGATATAAAACAATCTTGTTTACATTTGATTTTTGTTTTAAACCCAAGAATTTAAAACTTAAGGAAAAAGTATACATTTTACATATAGATCCTGGGGGGTTGTAAAGAGTACATTTATTTCAGGACAGCAGTGATGTTAGGAATGAACTGAAAGGTGGATAAAGCTTGAAACTCACAAGGATTAAAAGGATAACAAATGGAGACTTCTGCAGGGATGACTGGGATCACCCAGAGCAGATGAAGATGCGGCTGTGATGTACAAAGTATGGAAGAGGGGACAGTTGAGGCAACAGATGGCCATGCTTTTCTGCAATGGGAAGGAAGTGGGGAGGCTTGGAGGCATGGAAGGGAATGACTGTCTATGCTTGTGGCTTGAAATGGTAAAACTGAATTTTCTAATGGCATTACTTACTTTCTGTCTCCATCTATCAGGCGGCAGTAGGTCTCGATTTCTTTTTCCAGGTGGACCTTGATGTCCAGGAGCTGTTCATACTCCAGTTTCTGGCCCTCGGTCTCGGTCCTGACCTGGTGCAGCTGCTCCTCCAGGGCTCCGATCTGAGCCTGGATCTGGGCCAGCTGGGCGCAGTAGTTGCCCTCCGTCTCCGTCAAGGAGCACTCCAGGGAGTGTTTCTGAGAACGTAAAAGATGTCACAACGAGGGATGAAGGAGGACCACTTGGAGGACACGTGGACTAGTGTTTCTCAGCAAAGGGCAGTACTGCTTCCTAGGTGAGCTTTGGAAATCTGAGGCACTTGTCACAGTTAAACAGGAGGTGGAAAGAAAGGGGAAGTGAGTGGAGTTTACTGGGTTGGGGGGCCAGGCCCGATGGATGTCCTGGCATGAGATACCTGGCCCACGGATTTCTGATTGTTCCAGCAGACATTCACATATTTAGATATTATTTCATATAACAGTCAATCTTTATATGAAAACATGTTTGGGGGGGTACCATAATAAGAAATCAATCTTATTTTGAAATCTTTCAATTTTATTTTGAGATCGTATTGAGTTGCCTATTGTTTTTCAATCTTATTCTGCTACTGTCTCCAAAGATCTACCCCACCGCTGTTCCAGTGCTTTTTGTGCTGCTATTTCTTTTTGTAATTCATCCTTGATTTTCTGTCATCAGTCAAAGGCCTTTTAATAAGCACTTGAGATTGTATGAATGCCCTCACATGGGTGGGATTTCAAGCCAAGAGATATATTTCCTAACCCAGGACAGGTCATTATTTCAACTCTACTCTTGTGAATATTATACCTCCTCATTTCCACTTGCATAGTCTGTAATTTGTCTTGTCATGTAATCTCTACTTTAATTAATATAATTTTCCTCTTTCTATTATCGTATCACATCCGGGTGGTTATTACGTCTCTTGATATTAGTTATTACCTCAGTGTGCACTCCTATTTCCACTCTTTCATTTTCTCTGTATTCTTGTGTGGACCAACTCCCAATCTTATGTTGTTTAAAATGAAACTTATCCATGAAAAGAAGGTGTCAGCCTCAGTCTGTTTCATTACAGGGTAGTTGGGCCCAAGTGTTTACATATTAAATATATATTATTTTAAAACTTCTATTTTTCCTCTTGATTGCTGTTACGGCATGACACTGGTTTTAAAAGTCTTTTGTGTGTTGTTAAATACATTATCTCTTGACTCCATTTTTAGGATTATAAAGAGGGAGTTGTAAAAGATTCATTATTAAACAGGAGTCTCAGGGAGCTAAGAAGCACTGCCTTTGATAAACAGGCTGACCAGTACATCACATGGGTGGGGCTGGGCTTTCCAGGGAAAAGAAGTGGAAGGTGAACAGGATGGTAATAGGACACTGAGGCGACAAGTGGCAGATATCAGGGAGGTGTGTGCTCAGGTGTTCAAAACTTGAATTTCCCTGATAAAGTGTTCTCATATGATACTCCTTGTCAACATTGTTAACACTGTTGTAAATCAGACCAGACCATAAGCATCTCTATCTCACATCTTCCTACTGTAAAGGTTGGCTTGTAAATGAGGAGACAGGTAAGGATGAACTTAGAAGTTTGTACATTACAGGAAGCATGTGAAGCATTGAGATATTATATTTAGACAACTCCCAGCGTGTTCACAGTTTGTGTTCCAAACTATAGAAATCATCTGACCACAAAAGAATCTCAGGAATGGAAGATAGGTTCCATGCCACCCTTATTCTATTATTTGGTTATGTTGGAAGTTAAGATGGGCTTTTTTATGGATTATTTCATGAGCCCAAACTACAGGACTACTGGCTGCATGGAATCTAGCTACTTTCTAATATCATTACTTCTCTGTGAAAGTGCTTAAAGTTCTGCTCTGGGAACTCAGGAATTTATTTCCTTCAGCGCAGCTCCAAAACGAGAGGGAGGATTTGTGTTCAGGAGCACAGCAGCAAGATAGGTCCTCAGGTTCTAGTTGCAGGAAAGAAGGGAATGGGGAAGAGAGGAGGGTTCCAGGGGCCCAAAGTGGAAGGGAGGAGGGTCTTGGGGACCAGCCAGCAGTGGTGATGAAGGTGAAGGAGGAGAGGGGCACACTTGTTCAGATGGGGTTAGTGAGTGGTAAAGTTTCTAATCTAAATATGATATGGTAAGAAGGCCCTGGCCTTTTTTAGGGTGTCTATATCAAATCAGTCTTCCTATTGTTTTGAGAATCTTTTCCTTCTCTGCTTACTGTTCTCATTTGTATAATAGTGGCTCTTTGTGTCAACCTGGTGTCCTCAGGGGGCATGAAACCTCTGATGAGGACAGGAACCCCTAGACCACCACATGTGCCATAATTCTCAAAACCAAGCCTGTTGAATGCTGCCAGCAGACACTGGAGAAGAGAAGCCGTTTTCCTCCTGGGCTACGTCCATGGAAATATTTGAAATAATTGGCAGTAAGTGCCAGAGAAGGCTGAATGCCAAGCCTTTTGGGGTGTGTTGGGTTGGGATGTCTCCCCTGGATGCCCTGAGGCTGAAGAGGCTAACAGTCCTCACATGGAATCAGATGTGTCCCCTTCTTTGCCTGGTGGAAAGCACAGTGTGGCCTTTAACAGGATTTCAGCAATATTAGGAGATGCTGGTGATACCAGCTCTGCTTTGCCTGACAGCCTGACATAAGTTTGCCACTAGTCAGGCGGACCAATGCTGCTGCTGTTTGCTTTGCATCCAGCTGAAGAAAGGACCAATTTCGGGAAGTGGGCACTGAGCACGGGCGGGAAGGAAACTTCAGAGACCTCAGGGAGGAAGCAGTGCTGTCTGTCTCTCTGAGCGTCTAGGCGGGGTCTGTTCTCCTCTCTCCACTAAGTATTTGGAGGTGAAGTTGTAACCGGGAGACTGGAAAGAAGTTTAGTTAGACTTTTTAGAGTCGCCGACCTGCGCTGTCACCTACCGTTGCCAGGAGGGACTGCAGCTCTATGTCCAGGGTCTGCACCGTGCGCTTCATTTCTGTGAGCTCGCCCCGGGCGGAGGAGGCAGCGCCCGCGTCGTCAGAGATCTGCTGCTGCAGGCTGGCGCTCTGCAAGGCCGAAAGCCCGGGAGTTAGCGGGTCTGAGCTTGCCAGGGGGTGGGTGGGTGCGTAGCCGGGGTCGGGGGGTGTGTGGTCAGGGGGGTGAGGGGGTGGAGTGGAGGGATGCAGGCTGATGGGTGTGGGGGTAGGGTGTGGTGGGGGTGGGTACCGCCGGGCTGGGCTGGGCATCCCTCACCTTTTCGTTGAACCAGGCCTCGGCGTCCCTGCGGTTCTGCTCGGCCAGGGCTTCGTACTCGGCCCGCATGTTGTTCAGCAGAAGCGTGAGGTCCACGCCGGGCGCCGCGTTCATCTCCACGTTCACGTTGCCTCCGGCCACGCACTGCAGAGCCTTCATCTCCTGCGGGGAAACATTGACTGTGGCCTGAGGGCGGCGTGTGCTCACCTGCGCTCTTGTTCCTATTTTAGATGGTCTCAGTTTGTGACTTAAATTCGAGTTGTCTAAGTTAAGGCACGAATGATTTTTTTTTTAAGTTGACTTATTCGATCAGTAGTCATGCCAATCATCTATTTACTTCGTTATTTGTTAAGACAGCCACAACCAACACCACAACATACAGAGAGGTGTTTTATCCTTTTGAGTGAGAAGTGGATACAAAGATCAGAGAGTTCTTAAATTCTTTTTTCCTTTATTTAAAAAACTTTTTTTATTATACTTGATTTACAATGTCGTGTTAGTTTCACCTGTACAGCAAAATGATCCATGTATATCTATTCATTTTCAGATTCTTTTCCATTATGGATAATGTTATTACAAGATACTGAATGTAGGGAATTCCCTGGCAGTCCAGTGGTTAGGACCCAGCTTCCATTGCAGAAGGCATGAGTTGGATCCCCCTGGTTGGGAAACTAAGAGCCCACATACCATGGAGTGCAGCAAAAAAAAAAAAAAAAGATATTGAATATAGTTTCCAGTGCGGTGCAGTAGGATCTTGTTGTTTATGTTATGTATAGTAGTTTGCATCAAGCATATAATTCTCGATTAAATGTCAGTGAGAGTGCTTGTTGATGGGACTAGAGCAGTGGAAAACAAATAAAAGTCCCTGCCCTCTTGGAACTCTCACCTTAAGGACAGTAGCTCTCACTTGAGCACTTGTTATATGCCAGACATTGTTCTAAAGCAGTTTAGGGATATTAACGTCTCTAACCGGTAGGTACTATTACCAGACTTAATTTACAGATTGGGAAATGGAAGCACAGAGAGGTTAAACTATTTGCCCAAGATACTTAATACCTGAAAGGACTGAGATTTGAACATTCCTGGATTTGAACATGGTAGAGAAAAGTAATGTATTAATTTCCTAAGGTTAGGCTGTGACAGCCAGAAAATTGAAGGATACAGATCAAAGTGTTAACCCTGTATTATCTTGGGGGATGAGATTAGAAGGGCAGAGCGGGAGACATGGAATTCTTTGTTTTATATGCCTTGGCACTGTTTGAATTATTATAAGGAGCATGAGTTACTATTGTCATTTAATCTTCACCCCCAAGTATTTAAAATAACTAGAGCTAAATCTTCCCCTACCTCTTCATGATTCTTCTTGAGATAGGTCATCTCTTCACTCAGGGATTCATACTGCAGTTCCTGGTCAGTCCTGCAGAGCGTCAGTTCATCCAGGACTCGCCGTAACCCATTGATGTCAGCCTCTGTGTTTTGGTGAAGGGCGAGCTCATTTTCATACCTTGGGAGACATTCAGTGAATCTCAGCACCAAGTAGACTAGCTCAAGAGACCAAAAAGTAAAACCTGCTTTACTCAACTGCTTTTAAGTGAAAGTTAGAAATGAAATCAGGTCTCTAAATATTATAAATGTATACAAAGAAAGTCCTCCTCCACTCCTCTCACACAATTCTGTGCAGAATAATCAGCATGAATATCTGGTCATGCAAATTCCAATAGCATATCCCGATTAAGTAGAAATGGACCTTTTCAGAATTTTATTGACGTTAAAAGTAAAAATTGTAAATTGGTCAATTAAAACAAATATTTACATTTACTTTGTACTTGGCACTATTTTAGGCAGACCTAGAAATACAGTGATATTTTGGCTCAAGAATGTCATAAATATGTAAAAATGTGTCTAGCTGATTGTAATCTTAAAACATGCTTTGTATTGCATTTTGTTGTAGCATTGTCACATGTTACTTCCTTTAATCTCTTAGGTTATAGCTTGTTCTGTGTGTGCGTGCTAAGTCACTTCAGTTGTGTCCGACTCTATGCGACTCTATGGACTTTAGCCCACCAGGCTCCTCTGTCCAATGGGACTCTCCAGGCAAGAATACCAGAGTGGGTTGTCATGCCCTTCTCCAGTCGGGATCAAACCTGTGTCTCTCATGTCTTCTGCACTGGCGGGTGGGTTCTTTACCACTAGCACCACCTGGGAAGCCCATAGCTTGTTCTACTTGGGGTGAAATTGAAATTTTATGTAACACCTTAAGTGGACTAGAACCATGTTCTAGGTGTGATTATTTTATATATCCTACTTTAGCCGGAAATCGTCAGCAGCCAGTCTGGCATTATCAATCTGCAGAATGACATTAGCATTTGCCGTAGTGGAAGAGATGATCTGGAAGAAATCAGGAGAACACAACCAGTAAGTCTGCTCTAACAACCTATTATTTCAGGAAACAAACAAGCACACAAACAAAAAACATTGCACAATCAACCTTGGTATAAAAAATCTCACTTCCTTATGTAATAACCAAAAAGGTTTAAAATTTTATTTTTAAAAATTACAAATATGGTTTTACTTCTTTCCATATAACTTTTAGACTGTAGTACTTCTTTATCAATGAATATATCTCAAAATAAGCAGTAATGGAACTAGCAACATTTATGTTGCATAGACATTCATGAATCAAAGTGCTTATTTTTAGCTAATAGGAAGAATTATGTTTCAAAATAGATAATAAATATGATATAAATGATACATAACAGTTCTGAAGCATTTCCTGTTCTACTTCTATGTCATTTGCTAGATCATTCTTAGGTTTTTTTTTTTTTTTGAATTTTATTTTATTTTTAAACTTTACATAATTGTATTAGTTTTGCCAAATATCAAAATGAATCTGCCACAGGTATACATGTGTTCCCCATCCCCATTCTTAGTTTTAAATAAATTTTAAATTTCTTAAATTTCTTTAAATTAAACTAAAAATTCTTAGTTTTAAATTTGGAACTACTCAGTGAATTCTCACCTTATTCTTAAGATCTTCGATTGTTAAGTGATATCTGCTGTAGTCATGATCAAGTCCATGGCAAGATCCAGGACCATGTTTTTCATACCAACTCTTGATTTTTCTCTCGAGTTCAGCATTTGCCTCCTCCAGAGCTCGCACGTTATCCAGGTAGGATGCCAAGCGGTCATTAAGATTCTGCATGGTCACCTTCTCATTTCCAGAGAAGAGTCCCCCTTCACTTCCAGCAAAGCCAGCACAGGTACCACTTCCTGGGATACCACCAGCATGGTCCCCACCAGGAAGACCGCCCAAGCTGCCTGCCAAAGCATAGGAAAATCCACGTCCAGCACCAGAGCTGCCACAGGCATTGCTACCTGCAAAGCCTGTGCCTCCACTGGGTGGTCTGACAGATTCAGTTCCAGACCGTAGGCAAATATGCCTGGACCCGCTAGAAAATCGGAGAGACATGGCAGTGTGAGAAATGGTCACCTTGTCTGTGGATAGCCGTAACTTCAGAGGAGAACAGAATATTGTGTGCTGATGGCTTCTTTGGGCTTTTATACACATTGGGGGGGGCGTCTCTATTTGAGTTATACATGCCAAAAGGAAAAAAGGCATCATTCAAATTAGCATGAAATTATGTATAATTGGGTGATTTTGGGGGCTAAATTAATGTCTACCATCCTGGGTTGTTGCTTCAGGATATTTGTTATCTTACATATAATAGGGTTCATTCTATATTAAGTTCATTATTTTAACTTATAATTTTGGGTGAGTAATCCTTTACTTTCATCTAGACCCTAAGACTATACCATTATTATTTGACACAGGTTATTATAAAGTTTTAAAAGTTAAGATTGTGATAGGGTACCATCAGCTACAGTAGGGTCTTAATTACCAGAGAGATATATTGATATAAAGAACCATTAGCTACAGAAACACATATTTTATCCCACCACAGCAAGAAACATTGTGTTGTTTTTAAAAAATATATGATCCTACTAACTTCTCTTGTCTTACTGTGATTATTACATCTATTCGTTACCTTGAACAATAACCTAAATATTGACTGATTCCTTTATTTAAAATGTATAACTACTACATTTGTTAGTCAATACTAAGTGTAAAAATAAAGACTTGATGCTAAATAAATGCAGAGATTGAAAAATGCATAGTTACAATCTTTGAGAAATGTATGGTCAGGACCAGATAGGGGCTGGATCATGTTTAGCTGTCTGTATTAAAGACTTTGAAATGAGTCATAAGTAAAAAGCAGGGGGCAACACAATCAGGTTGAAATGAAAAATAAGGCCAGTTACAAGGCTAGGACAATGGTTCAGGTGGAAAGGATGAAGGTAGTAGGATGGAAAGCAGTTGAAAGGATATGGTCGTTGATTGAATTTGGAGAATAAGGAATAAGAATTAGGGATGGCTCTTAGGTAATTCCGAGAAGGCAATGGCAGCCCACTCCAGCACTCTTGCCTGGAAAATTCCATGGACGGAGGAGCCTGGTAGGCTGCAGTCCATGGGGTCGCTAGGAGTCAGACACGACTGAGCGTCTTCACTTTAGCATTTCACTTCCATGCATTGGAGAAGGAAATGGCAACCCACTCCAGTGTTCTTGCCTGGAGAATCCCAGGGACGGGGGAGCCTGGTGGGCTGCCGTTTATGGGGTTGCACAGAGTCGGACATGACTGAAGCGACTTAGCAGCATCAGTAGCAGCAGCAGCTTAGGTAATTGCTTTCAGATGCTGGGAATCCTATAATACTGACTGAGATAGGAAACATAGGAGGAGGAAGATACTGGGGTTAGCTTTGGTCCAGCTGAGTTTTAGGGGTTGGTGGAATGTCTCATATGAAGATAGGAAGTGTGAATGTTTAGAATAAGTACCTGGAATGGGGAAAAATGCCTGACTGAAGGATTGTCAGGAAGAAATGAAGGACCAGCTCTCATTTGTAATGACATTTAAATGCATATTTGGAAGTTATCTTCATGTAGGAGGAGAGAAGATGATCGGCTGATGTGCATTTGGGGTTTGAAGACAGGCTCAGAAGAAGGAAAAAAATAGCAAAGAAGTTTCTGGTGTTCTTGAGAAAACAGTTGAGGTGATTGACCACAGTTTGTGCATGCTCAGTTGTGTCCCAACTCTTTTATGACCCCATGGACCGTAGCCCACCAGGATCCTCTGTCCTTGGGATTTTCCGGGCAAGAATATTGGAGTGGGTTGCCATTTCTTCCTCCAGGGGAATCTTCCTGACCCAGGGATCAAACCCCCATCTCCTGCATCTCCTGCATTGGCAGGTAGATTCTTTACTACTCAGCCACCTGGGAAGCCCGTGATTGATCATGTGTAAAGAAGGAAGTAAGACTAGAGGAAGAGATACACTGAGCAAAGACAAAGATTGAGTCATTGGGCACTTTTTTGAGGATATACAGCAGGTGGAGTGGGCAGGAGATTGACAGAGATGAAGGATGGTGGGTTAAAGTTGGACACTGGAAGCCAGAGTTTAGAATTCTAATTGAGCTATAACCCCAGATCTTGATAAAGTTTAGTGAAGAGCCATGGGGCCTGGACCCAATGATCGCTGGAATAAGAGGTTAGAAATGGACTGACACTGAAGTCTTGGAGTAGGAATTCAACTGGAGTGTTAGATGAGCCATCTATATAGCCAGGAAGTCTCCCATGATGGCAGGAGATGAAGAGAAGTGGACTGTGAACCAGGTGCCGAAGGCCTTGGATGATGGAAGGGTGTGGTGGGGGGTAATTGGATAGCATCAGCCTCAAAAGAAGAATTTTAGCTTAAGAATAAAATGACAGGAAGCTGGATGTGGCATTGGGTATATAGAGAATATGGATTCTGCCTTGAAGTCTATATGTTAGATATGTGGAAGTGGAGTTGGGAGGGAATGAGGAGAGAGGTGGAAGGGAAATGGAGGAAAGGAGAGAGAAAAGAGAGGGTTGGGAGGTAGAGAGAGGAAATGAATGATCAGTTTCCAATAGAAAAAGTTTCTGGGCGAATTCGGGAGAAAGACACATGAAGTGCAATACAAAAAATCTTTTCAGTTGAACCCTTCTGCAAGGAAACCTGCAGAAAAGATTTAGGGAGTTGTCAAAATGTGGATAAAAAGACTTTCCATCTCTTTTTGTTGACATACTAAAGGAGACTTGGCTCAGTACAATGCCCGGTAAATGAAAAGCTGTCAATGAAGGATAGCTTTACTGTTGTGGTTGTGTTATAAGCTGGTGTGGACAGTCTGGGGAGGTCAAGCTGAGATGGAAGCAGAGGTGGGCAAGAAATGACCTGAGAAGCCTCCTCTTGAGGCTTTGGTGGGAGAGTGGGGTGAAGGAAGAAGAGAGGACGGGAGAAGGAGGGACTTGGTTGGGATTGACTGGGTCCAGTTCTGTGGCAGAGAGAGGAATGAAGTTGCTTTGCCACCAAGACAGTTATGGCATCTCCTGAAACTCTGTTGGTGCAAGCAGTCTGAAACCTAGTTAGCTGGTACCGAGGCTGGCATCAACATGGCCTTTAAATGCATTTTCTGGGCAAAGTTGTAGGATCTTTTTAGAGCTGCAGAGGGCTTGAGACATCACCAATTTCAGCCTTTTTATTTGACAGATGAGGCAAGTAAGGCCCAGAAATGTTAAACAATTTGCTCAGTGTCACCAGATACCTGCAAAGTGAAGATGTGGCATATTTTTAGGTGACCTTGAGAGTCTTGTATTGTGAGCATATTTCAGATATAAGTAATAACTCTACTGAATATCTGCTTTGTATGTTGCCATCAATAATCTTAAAATACTGTATGGGTTGTGAAATTAATCTTTTAATTAAGTTATTGAATGATTGAAATAACAAATTTTAGGATATTAAAATATATAAAGAATTGTGACTCTCTTCAATGCTTGCGTGATCATTGAATTTGAATTCATGTCTCTCAGTCGTGTCCAACTCTTTGCAACCTCATGAACTGTAGCCTACCAGGCTCCTCTGTCCATGGAATTCTCCAGAGTACTGGAGTGGGTAGCCATTCCCTTCTCCAGGGGATCTTCCTGACCCAGGGATCAAACATGGGTTTCTCACATTGCAGGCAGATTCTTTACCATCTGAGCCACCAGAGAACTGTAAGTAATAATAATTAGACAAATAATTGGTGTAACAGGCTTCCCTGATAGCTCAGTTGGTAAAGAATCCACCTGCAATGCGGGAGACCTAGGTTCAATCCCTGGGTTGGGAAGATCCCCTGGAGAAGGGAAAGGCTACCCACTCCATTAGTCTGGCCTGGAGAATTCCATGGACTGTATAGTCCATGGGGTCGCAAAGAGTCATGCACAACTGAGCAAATTTCACTTTCACTTTGGCATAACAGGTCCACATTCTGTATATGTAAAGAAAATATTTCCAAAGGAACATGTGTGACCAAAAAAGGGAAGATTTTGTTGTTGTTGTTAATGCATAAATTTAAATAAGCAGCTTCTCGGCATCGCCTCTGGTGCTCCCACGTCGTTAACTGCCCCTGCCCCTACCTTTGTATTTCCACCAGAGGGCAGTGCTCACCTGCAAATGTATGTTCTTGGGGCTGACTTCAACCTGGATCATACATGCCCTCCGCAGGAAATTATTAAACCCCTGAATCCGCCTGCTAATGCAGGAGACACAAGAGATGCAGGTTTGATCCCTGGGTTGGGAAGATACCCCTGGAGGAGGGCATAGCAACCCACTCCAGTATTCTTGCCTGGAAAATTCCATGGCCAGAGGAGCCTGCTGACCTATAGTCCATGGGGCCGCAAAGAGCTGGACACGACTGAGCACACACACAGCACAACGGCAAGAACCTACCTCAACACTTATGTTTTCAAAGTCTAGAGCATGATGAATATAACGACAAAATCCCCTTATGTTTATATCAAGCTTTACAAGTTCTGAAGGAATTTCCTGTAAATTATTGTATTTGAGCTTTACGATGAATTTGGGAATTAGGGAGAGAGGTGTCCTTCCTCTGATTTAAAGATGAGGAAACTGAATAAAAGGACTGTGTTCAAGGATACAAACTGAGTGAATCAAGCCAGGATGAGCCTTGTAAACAATGCTGCTTTGAACATGGCACGCACAAATAGCTCTTCAAGACCCTGATTTCAATTCTTTTAGCTGCATACACAGAAGTGAATTGCTGGTATTTTTAAAAAATATTTTGAGAAACCATCCTACTGGTTTCTGCAGCAGCTAATCTATCTTACATTTCCACCAACAGGGCACACGTATTCCAATTTCTCCACATTCTTGCCAACACTTGCTACTTTTTTTTTTTTTTTTTTTTGATAGTAGGTATCCTAATGCATGTGACCTGGTGTCTCACTATAGTTTTGGTTTGCGTTTCCCTAAATGATTTGGAGAAGGCAATGGCAACCCACTCCAGCACTCTTGCCTGGAAAATCCCATGGATGGAGGAGCCTGGAAGGCTGCAGTCCCTGGGGGTTGCTAGGTGTCAGACACAACTGAGCGACTTCACTTTCACTTTTCACTTTCATGCATTGGAGAAGGAAATGGCAACCCACTCCAGTATTCTTGCCTGGAGAATCCCAGGGACGGGGGAGCCTGGTGGGCTGCCGTCTATGGGGTCGCACAGAGTTGGCCACGACTGAAGCGACTTAGCATTAGCAGCAGCAAATGATTAGTGAGGCCAAACATCTTTTCATGTGTGTATTGGCCATATCCCACTTCTTTTTATCTTTACAACAAGTTATTCAATCTGTCAAAATGCATTTTAGTTCCATTCTTCTACTAATCTTTTTTTTTTTAATTAAAAAAATTTTTTTTTGGCTGTGCCACACAGCATGTGGGATCTTAGTTTGTGGGATCAAAAACTTAGGTTGTGGGATCAAAACCCACAACCCCTGCATTGAAAACGTGGAGTCTTAACCACCAGGGAAGTCCTCTGCTTTTAGTCTTCCCTTCAAATTTCTTACTTCACAAAACCTTACAGAGGCTTTATAGATTCACACAAAAAAATTTATGGAAACATAGTTGGTTTACAGTTCAGTTCAGTTCAGTTGCTCAGTTGTGTTCATCTCTTTGTGATCCCATGGACGCCAGGCTTCCCTGTCCATCACCAACTCCTGGAGCCTACTCAAACTCATGTCCATTGAGTCAGTAATGCCATCCAACCACCTCATCCTCTGTTGTCCCCCTCTCCTCCCACCTTCAGTCATTCCCAGCATCAGGGTCTTTTCAAATGAGTCAGTTCTTCACATCAGGTATTCTAAGTTGGTTTACAATGTTGTACAATTTCTGCTGTATAGCAAAGTGACTCACTTATACATATATATCCTTTTCATATTCTTTCCCATTGTGGTTTATCACAGGATATTGGATATCCTGTGCTATGTAATAGGGCTTCCCTGGTAGCTCAGATGGTAAAGCGTCTGCCTACAATGCGGGAGACCTGGGTTTGATCCCTGGGTTGGGAAGATCCCCTGGAGAAGGAAATGGCAACCCACTCAAGTACTCTTGCCTGGAAAATCCCATGGATGGAGAAGCCTGGTAGGCTACGGTCCATGGGGTCCCAGAGAGTTGGACACGACTGAGAGACTTCACTTGTAGCTCAGTGGGAGTCTCGCTGTGCTATGTAATATGACCTGCTTGCTTGTCCATCCTATGTAAATTAGTTTGTGTCTGCTAATCCCAAACTGCCAGTTTTCCACCCCCACTGCCTCTCCCCCTTGGCAGCCACATGTCTGTTCTCTATATCTATAAGCTTGTTTTTGTTTTGTAGGTATGTTCATTTTGTGTCATATTTTATATTCCACATATAAGTGATATCATATGGTATTTGTCTTTCTCTTTCTGACTCTACTTAGTTTGATAATCTGTAGGTCCATCTTTGTTGTTGCAAATGGCATTATTTTATTATTTTTAATGATTGACTATTATTCCATTGTGTGGAATAGTGCCATGAGCCACTGTGAACATAGGAGTGCATGTATCATTTTGAATTATAGTTTTGTCTAGGTATATGCCCAGGAGGGGGGTTGCTGGATCGTATGGCAACTCTATTTTTAGCTTTTTGAGGAACCTCCATACTGTTCTCCATAGTGGCTGCACCAGTTTGCATTCCAACACATAGTAATAGATCAAAACTTTTAGTGAGAATTCCTCTTCTAAAGGGGTCATTGGCTTGGTCATGGTTCAACTAACCTTCGAACCCATTTCTTTATACTTTTCTAGCATTTCTTCTTAGATAACTTATTCTGTATAGGAAAGATTAATTGAAAGCTTAAGTATGTGATTTTTTTTCTTTGCTAAAATCTTGGACAACACTATTTTCAGAATACTACCCAAATTGTTCTCTGAGGTAATATCCAATATTTATACCAATTCACAACAATTTCTTCTTTTCCAAACTGATGTTAGTCTGGAAAGACCTTTTAACTCAATGTTAGCATGTGGATGGTGTTTCTGGTTTTTTTAAAAAAATAACTAATTAGTTAGTTTTATTTTTGGCTGCACTGGGTGTTCATTGCTGTGCTTCGGCTTTCTCTAGTTGTGACAATTGGGGGCTATTCTTTGCTGTGTGCAAAGGATTCTTACTGCAGTGTCTTCTCTTGTTTCAGCACATGAACTCTAGGCACGAGGACTTCAGTAGTTGTGGCTCATAGGCTTTGTTGCTCTACGACATGTGGGATCTTCCCAGAACAGGGAATGAACCCAAGTCCTCTTCACTGGCAGGAGGATTCTCAACCACTGGACCACCAGAGAAGTCTCAGTGTTTGTGTTTTTATCTAGAAACTAAGGAGCAAGATGACAACTCAAAGAATCCTTCTTATTTTGGCATGTCTTTTTCTGTGGGACAACTGGTTCAAAAAGTATCCTTCAAAATAAAAATCCTTTGTACCTAGTTTCCAGACAGGTTTTATTTCTTTTGTGATTTGTTTCCCTGTGTCATCCAAGGACACAGCCTGGATAGTTTGCATCATGATCAGGCTGACCACAGCTGTAGCTTTCAGGGCTGGTCAACTATCTCACATCTTTGGGGTGATCATCTGGTCCTTCCCACTTACTTTCACAAACTTCTTGCTATATTTTATCAGACTTCACATTCCCAGAACTGGATTAATCATACCCTTTGTGACACTGAAATTTAGTTTTGCAGTCCTAGGACAGCAACCTGACCTGGTTCTCTACCTCTTGGTAGACGATATTAGTGATCACCTACTCTAATAACTTATTGTGATGCTCTTGTCCATCTTTGGAGAAACTCAGTTATTTAGCCAACAAGCATATTTCTTTGAAAATGACCATAATACTCTTTCTTCAGTACAGTGGGCAGTTTTTAAGGGCTTTATTAACTTCCCTGGTGACTCAGATGGTAAAGAATCAGCCTGCAATGCAGGAGACCTAGGTTCAATCCCCAGGTTGGGAAGATCCCCTGGAGGAGGGCATGGCAACCCACTCCACTATTCTTGCCTGGAGAATCCCCATAGACAGAGGAGCCTGGTGGGCTACAGTCCATGGTGTTGCAAAGAATCGGGCATGACTGAGTGACTAAGCACACATTTTTATTAACTCATATTATCCCCAAATGAGGAAACAATAATCTCATATGAGGTAATTATTATCCTTACTGTATAGATAAGAAAACTGAGACTTAGGATGGTTCAAGTAACTTGTCCAAAATTTACATAATTTGTAAATGCCAGTGCGATAATATGAAGTCCAGGAATCACTGACTTTGAAATGCATGCCTATAACTACAAATGAGCTCTTTCCCTAATTTCCACTCTTAAGATGCAGTCTAGATGGGAAATGCTGGATGAACCTTATTTAATTAAACTAACTCAAGCTGCTTCCCTATGCTGGCCATAACAAAGTTATTCTCCATGCCCCCCCCTAAAATATCAAGTCATCATGGACATCAATGTTAGTGTGCAAAGTTCCAAGGCTTTTAGCAGCATAAAGCAGAATCTTTGGAGATACAAGCTTTTGCTGTTTAGTGTGATTCCATGTGAGTCTCAAAATTGGCTGATAGTCTCAGTGGACACTTCCCTGCTTAAATAGCAGGACTCTGTAACAACTTTATAATCTGTAAGAATGTGTACAGGATTTTTGATTAATAGCTACATGATAAATCTTTGTAGTAAAAATAGTGATCTGCACAGCTAACAATAACTTTTTAAACTATAAAAACGAATGTCCTTGTTAAAATAAAATTGTTTGTTTAGATACACTGTCTTTATGAAACTAGAGTTTCAGAGTCCAGTCAAGAGAGTAGTTTTTTTGTTTGTTTGTTTGTTTTACTGGGATATCATATACAGTACTGTATAAGTTTAAGGTGTCCAGAGTAATGACTTGATGTATTAATACATGTGTCAAGAAATAATTACCACAATCAGATTAGTCAACACCCATCAAGAAAGTAGTTTTCCATCAGAGATAAGCTATTTTATAAAGAAAATTAAATATAAATGCTTTAAGGAGATATTAGAAGATGGAAAAAGTCAGAAGACAGGACCACCATGATTCAGACCTTTTAGGAATGAAGGTTTGGGTCACCACCCAGCCAGATAAATAACTGACCAGATGATATCCTGGCTTGGAGCACATAACTATTTCATAATAATGTATTTGCATTTGTCTCAAATCCATGTTATTGAATATGAAAACCCTTATTCAGAATAATGAGAATGGCCAACTCAGATTAAGAACAATAATCTAGGTCCCAGGGACTTGGTTAATTTTTCTAGATAATAATAAGAGAGTTTTTTTGAATAATAGTATATACACAGTGGTTGTTCAGTTGAAAAGTCATGTCCAACTCTTTGCGACCCCATGGACTACAGCACACCAGGCTTCCCTGTCCTTCACTATCTCCTGGAGTTTGCTCAAATTCATGTCCTTTGAGTCAATGATGCCATACAACTGTCTCATCCTCTGTTGCCCCCTTCTCCTCTCAAAGAATCCTTACCCATCCCTGTTTCAGGGCATTGCAAGGCGGCATCTTGGGACTTCAACAGACTGGCTCCCAAGAAGGGCGGCCAGTACACATAGAAAGTCATGTGCACTAAAGCAGTGTCTGTGGTAATGTTTGGTGCCAGGTAGGTCAAGGCGTGTTCACTATAACAAAGTCCATTCATAGTAAAACACAGCTTCAGTGATCAGCCTGGGATACAGAGTGTGGGGTTTACCCAGCAGAAGTCTCAATCAAGTGGCCAGTTTCAGGTCCTTAGAAGAACTGGAGCTCAAATCAGTAAGGATACTAAGAAAGGCTATTTGGTGGACAAGGATAACCTAGGAACCCACCAGGGAACACAAGGTAGTCTTAGGGTCACAGAGTAAATCCAACCCTTACCTACCCCATATACTCACAGAATAATAATGTCAGTTGGGTTCTTACTGACTTAAGGATGTGATTGCATTGACCTTTTAAGAACTAGGTCTTTAGTACTGGTCACTGTACTAATTGGTCAAAGTAGAGACATACAGGTGTCTTTTGGTTAAATTGGTATCACCATGTCTTGACAGTGCTTCTCCTGTTTGTCTGATAGACACCAAATAATTTTGTCAGGGTGATATGATTTTACTGGGCTAGTAAGTGTTGGAAGCTATCTCTTTGGCTGTGTAGCAATGGTGCAGAAGCAATATAGTAATGAGAAGAAAATGTTAATAAGAACAGGTAAATGTGAGAAGGCAAGTGATCAGAAAATGTGAAATGTCCAATTAATTTAATCTTTGGGGTATTGAGACTTTTCATAGTTTCTAGGACTTAATTCAAAGCCAGAGAACTGGGAGCTGTCAACATACTTTGTATCTTAAAGAAAGAGTAACTGGTGACTCATGGACTTTTTCCTCAGTGAGATTATTAACATTGGTCCAACATACCCATAAGATTAAAAAATGGATACAGAGAAATCCTAATGATAATCTGTCTTCAGAATTTCTGGATAAATCACTCTTCAAATGATACTTTACTAATCTTTAATGTTGAAAATTGTCTAATTCAAATAAAGACAATTCTGACCAAACTGGATAGTTTGCATCAGTAAGAAAGTTTATTGAAATTCATTAGTAAATGAGAATAGAAAGTTTTTCTTTTTTTTCCATTAAAGAATACTTTTTGGTAAAGTGAAAAGGAGAAATACAGAAACCACAAAACACCGTTTAGACACCTTATGATCAAGGAGTGGACCTATTTCCATAGGCCATTAAGACTGAAGTGTTTTCTTGGAGATTTTTTTTCATGCATCTATGCATAATGGCCTGTGTGAGGGGAGACTCTTTCCTCTTAATGCGGCTTAATAGTAGTGTTTCTTGGTTTCCGATTCAACCATAGATGAAAGGACTCTACCATCAGGTGCCAACTCCTCAATAATTGTCTTGATCACTCTGGTTTTGTTAGTATCTGTAAGATAATTATAATAAAAACAATAGAATTTAGACTACAATTTGTTGGGTCCTTACTAAATAATGAGCAAAATAGCTAAATGAAAGATATTTACTACCCAAAATATCTATATCAAAATATCTAAATGCAAAAAAAAAAAAAAAAAAATACACCAAAGTGAAAAAAGGAAAACTTCTTTACAGTTACTTTTAAAAACACCAAAGCTACAGCATTTTAGACAATATCGTTTTCCCCTCAAGACTGGAGTCAACAACTATAGTCGGTTAAAAAAAGCAAATAAAGATTTTATAAGATTTTAATTTTTAAAATAATTCTTAAAAAAACAAAAAACAAAAAAACCCCAACAGTTACAGAACCTAAAAAAGCAAAACCAAAAAACAGCAACCAAAAAACCCATCAAAAAGTTAAAACTAATTCTGATTACCCCAGCTAGTTTCTGCTGACCTTGGTCCCTTAGATGAGGGCTCTCCAACGGACCCTGAAGTGGTGGATTTGTGGCCTCCGCTGGAGCTTCCGCCACCGTGGCTGCCGCCGGAACTACCTCCGTGGCCGCCGCCGCTGGAGCTTCCGCCGCCGTAGCTGCCGCCGGAACTACCTCCGTGGCCGCCGCCGCTGGAGCTGCCGCCGCCGTAGCCGCCGCTGGAGCTGCCGCCGCCGTAGCCGCGCCCGCCGCCGTAGGAGCCGCCCCCGAAACTTGGAGAGTAAACGTTGTTTTCCGTTAGCTCTAACGTGTGAAGCTGTTAGTCTATTTCCAGGTTACTGTTACTTTATAACTTAGGCAAAACGTGTTTGGAGGAAAATCACCCCTGCCGATTAAGAACCCGTTCTTTTAAAACAATTATATATGCACCCAAGCCTAAGAATCTTTCTTGGGTCAAATTCGTTGGGACATTGAGGCTGGTTGCATACGCCTTCTTGTGTACTTGGCCTCCTCTCTTTCCACTTTCTCCCATCCTCTGACATCCTTGAGTTTTGGGAAAAGCCTTGCGGCTTGGAACACCGAATAAAAGCAACTGGGATGATTTAAACATTTTCTGTAATTTACCTTCCCTCTCCTTCTAGCAGGCTGCGGTAGGTTTGAATTTCATTCTCCAGTCGGATCTTAATATCCAGGAGTTGTTGGTACTCGGCATTCTGGCACTCGGTCTCAGCTCGAATCTGTTGCAGTTGTTCTTCCAGAGAGGAGATCTGGGACTGAATCTGAGAGAGCTGCACACAATAGCGACCTTCTGTCTCTGCCAAGGAGGCTTCCAGGGATTGTTTCTGAAGAGGAAAGAATATATTGTAACCTAACTACTTCATTGTTCACTTAAGTACAGTGAGGCTTAATAATTTCATGAGAAGAATAAAGAAAACGAACAGATTTGTGTTTAATGTTTAATAATATTTCAATTTCAGCATTTTTCAATCAATGCCAATAATACTTTTCTCCCATTAACAAAAATCTTCAATTTTATTTCTACTTTTTTACCCTCGACTCTGCGTTTTCTTTTATATTGCCTATTCTTATGTGAGGATGAAACGCATGATAAAGTGATGTTATTTCTCCAGGGAATTATTTACTTACTAGGGCTAGTTGGGACTGTAGCTCAATCTCCAGGCCTTGAATAGTGCGTCTCAACTCAGTAATCTCAGATTTATAGCTCGATACTTGTTCAAGGTTAGTGTTGATTTCCGTAGTGAGTTCCTTGCTCTAGAATATTAAAAACAGGGATCTGATGAGAAAAGTCTGAACTAATAACCAAACCACCATTGACTTTGCTGCAAAAGAAGATGAACTACCTTTTCGTTGAACCAGGCTTCGGCGTCTCTGCGATTTTTCTCGGCAAGTTGTTCATATTGGCTTCTCATGTTATTCAGAAGTTCAGTGAGATCAACACCTGGGGCAGCATTCATTTCCACATTCACATCACCAGTGGATACATTTTGAAGGTCTCTCATTTCCTGTTTGAGGAACAGAAATATTTAATGACTGCTTCATGACCCCGAGTCCCTTTTTGGCTGCGGGAAGTATAACTTCATGTCACCTCTTCGTGGTTCTTCTTCAGGTAGGCCAGCTCCTCGGTCAAGCTCTCAATCTGCATCTCCAGGTCGGTCTTGGTCAAGGTCAGCTCGTCCAGCACCCTGCGCAGGCCATTGATGTCGGCCTCCACGCTCTGGCGCAGGGTTACCTCATTTTCATACCTGAAACAAGCATGATACAAATACTGGGTATAACTTATATCAGGGAGGTATTCCTGGGTAGGGACTGTTTAGAAACCAAGTAAAGAGTTGACTTCATATCTTGGCAGCGTTTATCATACTCTGATTCCCATAGGGATATTAGTGGTTTAATGCAAAGAAACTTAGCATTTACTTTAAAGCGCATCTTCTTATAATATTGCCTGAAAGGTGATACTGAGGTTGAAAATTTCTCTTGACAGCTCCAGTATAGTTTAAATTTGAATGAATTCAGGAAAATGTAAATGCTCTTGTGGGCATACATTGTTAAAACCATCTCACATATTTAATGTGACAGTATTGTACCACATTTGCTTAGCTTACTTCAGCCTGAAGTCATCGGCTGCCAGCCTGGCATTATCAACCTGAATCAGGATATTGGCATTGTCTGTTGTCAGGTTGAAGATCTGGAAGGAGAGACAAAGAAATAAGATAGAGACACAGCTTTTACAGTGGCAGAGATGAACTACATTTCTGTGGTGTTCTATTACTAAGTCTTGGGGAATTTTTATTTTAAATCTGACATTGCAGTCTTACCTATATACTTAAGATTGAGTCGTTTGTTCTCTTGAAGTTTCCATACTTTTCTATTTCTATATCCTCCCTTTCTGAAAACTAACTGGAGTTATATAGCTGTGTTCCTGCATTCATGTCCTGCTCTTATACCTGTGTAATTTCCATGTATTTCAGCTAACTATTGACTGACTTGTACCTGTATTTGGTTTAACTTGTTTTAAATATATATTCTAAGTGAATATAAACTGCACACAATGCAATTCAAAAATTCCCTCAAGGCAAGCAATACTCCATTTTCATATTGGAAAATTCATGTTTCTTACAATGTCATTAGTGAGTATTTGTTGTTATCAATCTGAATATTTTCTGATTCCTTGAATAATTCTCTCAGTTCCTGTGTTTGTACATTTTCTAATGTATTTTAACTGTGGACTCTTACACTCATTAAAACATAAAAAATTCTCAATAATCCCCCCATCCTGTAAGATCCACAACACGCATGTTGCAATGACTGTACCCTCACAGCTGTTTACCTTTGAAGAGACTGGATTGCTCATGGAAGCCAGAAAGTGATGTAGTCAAACACAGTGAACATTGTAGTTGATTAAAATATTATCTATCAGAATTACATACACAAAAAGAGGCTTCAAGTTGCATTTAAAAAATGCCCCTTACCTGATTTTTAAGATCATCAATGGTTTGGTAGTATTTGCTGTAATCACAAGGCTCTCGCTGTCTTGAATTGCCATACTTTTCATACCACTCCTTAATTTTGACTTCTAGCTCATAGTTTGATTCTTCCAGAGCCCGAACTTTGTCCAAGTAGGAAGCCAGGCGATCATTCAGATTCTGCATGGTTATTTTTTCATTTCCAGAGATAAGGCCACCATCTCCAAATCCACCACCCAAACCACCTCCAAAGCTGCCGCCTCCAAAGCTGCCCCCTCCGAAGCTGCCCCCTCCGAAGCCACCTCCTCCATAGCCCCCTCCAAAGCTGCCTCCTCCATAGCTCCCACCGAAGCTACTTCCATAGCCCCCACCAAAGCCACTGCCTAATCCTCCTCCATAGATACTTGATGAGCCCCCAAAGCAGCCTCCAGCAGAGCTCCCACGGCTAAAAGAGCCACCACTGAACCCCCCTGAGCTATATCCTCCACCAAGAGAGCCTTTGCTGCTCGAAATTCTGAGGGATGATCCTCCTCTTCCTCCGCCTCCACTGCGGGAGGAAGAAGAGTATTGCTTGCTTGAGCTGTATTGAACAGACATGGTGATGCTGTTTAGCTCAGGGAGTGCCTGGTACCAAGGACAGTGACAGGCCTTTATATACTGAGAGGGTGTATCCCACATGTGTTCGAGTTTTGCTTACTTGCTTAGTTTTCTTTTTGCCAAATTTGCATCTTTGGCTTATGATTGCATAAATTATCTTAAGTAATCACCAGCCCCAATATGTTTGGTTTTGAATTAGCCTTAAGAACAAACAGGAGGTTTGCTATGTTGAAATTGAAAATGGGTGTTGGTCATATGAGCATTTGTTTCATTAAACTTTTTCACCTTTTTAGGAACCTTGAGCAACTTGAAATCCATTTTTCCTCAGCACTAATTTGGTTTGTACAGAATGTTTGCGAAGTTTAGAAAAAGAATTTTAAATCACAAAATCATAGTTAATACTTTTCAAATTCATGTTTTAAACAGTTTCAATTAATTAGAACAGCATAAATTCAGATAGAATCATGCCATGATAGGACTGTAGAGTAAACTGCAAGCAACCAAAATGAAAATAAAAAACATGTTAAACGATTTGTGTTCAAAAGTTACCACATATAAATAAAGACATAAAAACACAACTTAAGAAATGCATGTGTGTGTATGTTTATAGAAAATCTTTTCTTTGGAGAATGAAAGTACATTGATATTTTGTCTAGGAAATTGGAAATGTGTAATGATTTCGGAATCTTCTAATTTAATGGTGCTATTCTTTTTAACATTTAAAGAAATCTAACATCAGGAAGTTATCCTGGATTTTTTTTTAATTTTTAAATTCATTGTAATGAAGGCTTATATGAAGACCACATTGCAGAAATTCTTAGCACAAGATATGAACTAATCTCCAGTATTTTGTTTACTCTAAGTTTGGCCAATAGAAAAGGAAGCGATTATGAGTAAAAATTTTCTTACAAGAATATACCAGATTAGAAAATGATACTTGCTTCAAAATTATGAACTGGTCTGTGAACATGTGTTTGAAAGCTAGATTCTCTTTCTCAAAAAAATTTTTTCCCTTGGATTTACTGTGTGTAGAATTTTATATAATTATTTAATAAAGTATTTAATTGGGACTTTTAACACATGATAGCTCATGGGCTTCCCTGATAGTTGGTAAAGAATCTGCCTGCAATGCAGGAGAACCCGGTTTGATTCCTGGGTCGGGAAGATTCCCCTGGAGAAGGGATAGGCTACCCATCCCAGTATTCTTGGGCTTCCCTTGTGACTCAGCTGGTAAAGAATCCGCCTGCAATGCAGGAGACCTGGGTTCGATCCCTGGGTTGGGAAGATGCCCTGTAGAAAGGAACAGCTACCCACTCCAGTATTCTGGCCTGGAGAATTTAATGGACTGTATAGTCCTTGGGGTCACGAAGAGCTGGACACGACTGAGCGACTTGCACTTTCACTTTTCACTTTAACACATGATATAAAATTATTTTTTTATCTATAGGATATGGCATTGCTATTCAAAAATACATTCACATATATATTTCTGTATATATTCACACACAGTTTACAGTTATACAGTGCTATTTGTGATGCTGTCATTTTATTACTCCAACTGCTGAGATAGGGAGGGTATTGTCTCTATTTTATAGAAGAGGAAGTTGAAGCTGAGAGGGGTTATGATTTTGCTTAAAGAGATAAACTAGGTGGATAAATGAAGTTAGAAAATTGGTCTGATGCCTGGCTTTTGGCTCTTTCCTGCATTATCAATGTGTGTCTGTATTCTCTGTTCTGGTGGATTTGGTCAGAGAACTGAATGCCTCTTTTTCTTACCATAAACTTCTCTGCATGGGAAGCAACAAAACAAAACAAAAAGTACTTGGAAACATGAATATGTTGAAAGGGTAGGATGTTTGGCACACACTTCCATTACTAATTGCTTTCTCAAATTACACTTAAAGTTGCACATTCCAGTTTATGAAAACTATAGAATTAGCTTCTGCAGGGAAAGGCAATATGGCTGGGAGTGTGAATGAGGTGTTGACTGTGAGAGTGGAGGTTACTACCCAACAATTGCAGCTTCTCCAACTTGTTACCACATGCAAGTGGGGCAGAGTTAAAAGAAAAAATGAAACTCAACCGTGGGAATTGATTCTTGCTGAAGATAACATGTAGTAAAGGAAGGTTATGATAAGCCAGACTGGAAAAAAGACATTCCAACAAGTTCAGAGACGATGCTGAAGACCTGATATTAATGAAATTAATTTAGAATAAAGAGATTTTGCTAAATTTTACCTGTAATTATATTTTGGGAGTTGATCTTGCTAGTTTTGCTTTAGTATTAGCCTTTTTAAAAAAAAAACTGGTGGAAAAATATAAGCATCTCAATCTAATTTCAGTTAACAGGTAGTATGAAGAGCTCTGTTGCTATCACATTAAATCACAGAATTTGTAGAAGACTTCCTAAAAGTATATGGGAAAAAGTACAAATACAGAAACTCTTCTAATACTGACTGCAGCATTTAAGCCAACTTTAATGTTATTATCAAAGACTCCTTATTGACTTGTGTACTCTAGAAATTGGTTTCAACAAATGTGTGGTCATTTGTTGAAACCAGCTTTTGGCATGTGCAAAAATTACAGAGGTACCATGTGATAATCCTGCAGCTAAATTGGATGGAAAATGTACTATGGTCAGCTCTAGTGTTGGCCCTATTTACACCTGATTGCCATAATCCACTGTAATTGTAATTTCATTGTTCTCAATTTTTGTTGTATGTCTATGTAAGGCACATTGAGAGATGTTTAAATGATAGGAGCGTAAATGAGATTCATCTCCTACCCTTACAGATCTTACCAATTGTTACAATCTAGTCATGGAGACAAAAATGTGCACTGTAAGTCCTATGTAAATGGTAAATGAAGTGGGACGGAGGAGTTAATATTTCCTGAACATTTTCTGTGTTCTAGGTAGTTTATTCAAAGCTATGGTTTTTCCTGTGGTCATGTATGGATGGGAGAGTTGGACTGTGAATAAAGCTGAGTGCCAAAGAATTGATGCTTTTGAACTGTGGTGTTGGAGAAGACTCTTGAGAGTCCCTTGGACTGCAAGGAGATCCAACCAGTCCATTCTGAAGGAGATCAGCCCTGGGATTTCTTTGGACGGAATGATGCTAAAGCTGAAACTCCAGTACTTTGGCCACCTCATGCGAAGAGTTGACTCATTGGAAAAGACTCTGTTGCTGGGAGGGATTGGGGGCAGGAGGAGAAGGGGACGACAGAGGATGAGATGGCTGGATGGCATCACTAACTCAATGGACATAGAGTCTGAGTGAACTCCAGGAGTTGGTGATGGACAGTGAGGCCTAGCATGCTGCGATTCATGGGTCGCAAAGAGTTGGACACGACTGAGCAACTGAACTGAACTGAACTGAACTGAGGTAGTTTACGCTTCTTTAATCCTCCCCCAAATTCTCCAGATGGATATTATTTGTCTCATTTTATAGCTGAAGAAATGAAGCTTTAGAAAGCTTCAGGGATCTGCCAAGAGTAACACAGCTGGTTTCTGCTACAACTTGCCTAAGTGGCTTCAAAGATGATACTGGGTTCATGACACTGAACTGCCTGCCACCTTAAGACTGATGAGCAAAGAGTCTGGTTGAATGGGGTCACCTGACTAAGTGGAATTTAAGCTGAGTCTCCGGAAGGATGGGTAGGAGTTTTCCTTATGTGCAGCAGCAGAGAGGACTGTTCTGGGCTGGGGAGTGGGGACTGTGAAATGCCAAGCAGGTGGAGACCAGTTTGGCTGAAACAGATTTGTCCATAGTCATTCATTTCTCTTACAGATTTTATTCAGCATCTGCAGTATTATTCCCTGGGGCTACATAGGTGACTCAGACAGTTCCTGCCCCTCAATGAGTGTACTTGGAGAGGCAAACAAACATACCCATGAATCAGAATTAGGGTAATCTGGGCTACAGTTGAGGCATGGACAGGGTGTTGAGGGAGTTCAGAGAAGGGAGTCTGACAGTGGTGTGCGCGCGCGTGCACGTGTGTGTGTGTGTGTGTGTGTGTGTGTGTTATGTGTGAAGGCACAGTGAAAGAATAGATCAAGTTTTGAGGAGAAGACCAATTTAGATTAAAACTCGTGAATTTAAAATAATACTGTGAAAATGTCTTTTAACACTTAGAGTCATAGGACTACAGTTCAGGAGAGAGATTAGAGGAGCAGATTTCAGGATAGTGAGGACCCCAAGGGAAGGAATTTAGAGAAATGAGCAGAGGGTCCAAGTCTGAACTTTTTTGGAGACAACCACTTGAGGGGCTGGTGAAACGCTAGAGAATAGTATTGAGAAGAGTGATGCCTAGGATCTGGGAAAGCAGGGAGAAGGATCATGGAAGTCAAAGGGGGAAAGAACCCAGGTAAAGTGGAGCGGTCTCTAAAGGAGGATCAAGGAGAAAGGGAATTGAAGAAAGATCATTGGTCATTTAGAAGCTGTTGGCACCCTTTCAGAGGGCAGATTGATTAGAGTAGTGGTGGGACAGTCCACTGTGTATATTGGAGTTGATGGTTTTGCTTTTAGTATTTTATTTATCAGTTTCTTCTCAATTGCTTCTGAGTTTTGAGTCATGATTAGAATGATGTAGCTCTTATTCTCATTGGGTTAATTTATCTGTGGCTCTTGAAATGTGTTGTTGATTTAGCTTTGTTATCAGCTTGACTCATCTCACTGTTGCGGTTGGATCTCTTTTCTATTTCTTATTTTGCCTCCAGTAAAATTCTCTTTTGAAGAATTTTAAAAGAGAATTTTAACTGAAAATTCTATTTGCACATTTCTTTTATGATTAATTGAGATGTAATAAATCATTTAGTGGCAGAAAGACAAAACTGATAATGCAAGTTATGTCTCAAGATGGCAAGGTTGATAAGCTAAATGTTTAGAATTTTTAATTTATCATGTAAAGTTTGAGAATAATGCATTCTTTGCTTGAATGTTCTGTGACTGTGCAAACTACTGAAGTGTGCCTCTGTGATTATGACCTATGGAGTCAACACCAAGTGGAAAGCTGTACAAGTGTTTGATGGATTTGGTACTCTTCTCCCGGATAGCTGAATAATTAGGACAATCAAGATATTGGTAAAGCCCATGTCTTATCATTGGAAAACTTCTAATACTCAGGGCTCTGAAATCTGGAGAGACTCCCATATTACACAGTTTTTCTAAAACTTCCAAGGCTACACTATGATGGAGACTGTCAAAATATGGAAATAGCATGAAGGCTTTTCAGTGTAGTGTAGCAGCGTGGTTAGATGGGTGGGCTCTGGAATCAGACTGCTTGGGTAACAATGCATCCACTTGCTGTGTGACTTTATTTCAGTTTTCTCAGTTCTAATGTGGCATCATACTTTTGATTATCCTATAGAGGTGTAAGTGGGAATTAAATGAATTAATATAAAGCATTTAGAACAGTGCCTGGCGTTTCCTTCTGGAGAAAGAAATGGCAACCCACTCCAGTATTCTTGCTTGGAGACTCCCATGGACAGCGGGCGGGCTACAGTCCATAGGATCCCAAAGAGTTGGACAAGACCGAAGCGATTTAGCATGCGTGCATGCTGGCCTTTATAGAATAAGTGCTTTAAAAAGGTTTTTCTCTTGCTGTTATTACTGTTACTATGATTAGAACCTAATCCACAGTTGGTCAGTAAAATATGAGTGGATGAAAGCTGGATTAAAGGTTGAAATACAGCTAGTGAGGAGGAGAAAATGGCTTGGGTTGGGGGATGGTCCAGCAGGGGAAAGGTGTTCTATTTGTTCTGTTTGATAACTTTGTGACAAACCATGCTGTTTTTCCCTGAATAACACATGCTCTCATTTTTAACTTTATTCTTTTCTTTATCTCCGACATCCACCAAGTTACCAATTTTGTCACTTTTTCTTTTGTCCCATCTGATATATTTGTTTCTTTTTGTCTAGTCCCACCTCAGCTGTCCTAATCCAGAATTTCATCACTTCTGTCATCAATTACATCACCAGCTTCTGAAGTGGTTTTCTTGGCTCGGTGCATGTCACCTAAGATCTGTTCTAGTCATGGCTGCAAGATGACTGTTCTTGAAAAATACTGTCTTCATTTCATCCACATGCATAATAAGTACCTAAGGATTTCTCTTATTAGTAGATTATGTCTTTTTGGTAGCCTTGCCCTATTCTGTCTGTCCAACCTCATTCTTCCCTCAGTGAGTGAAGGTAGTAGAGTGGAAAAATTGTTGCATCTCCTTGTAAAGTAATTATTAAATATGTGGCCTTGGGCAAAACACTCAGCCTTTAAAAATGAGCCTGTGTGTTATTTTACTACCCTATAAAATATGGATAATAATAATAGTAAATACTAAAATATGTATATAGTACTACTAATAACAATAGGCCTTATTCAAATCAAGTCCTAACTCCTCTCCTTCATGAGGCTTCTCACCATTAGTCTAGCCATGGCTGTCTCTTTCTTTTCATTTCCTGTGTGTACAACCTAGTAGTTTATAGTATGATACAATTATTATTGTTCCCAATGAGATAAGACATGAAAGCTCCTTTAGTGAAGGGAGGGTGCCTTTTTCTCTTGCTGCACCTAGTAGATACTTAATGTTTTCTGAATGTTTTCCTATCATCTCGGAGCCTTTTCCCATTTTCTTTTCTTTGCCTTTATTTTGGTCTCAAAACTCTTCTCCCCTATGTTTTCGCAATATACAAGTTTAAAATTTAAATAAAGGCTAGTTGAAGACAACTAATTTGATTTTTCTTTAAAGCCAGTTGTAATAATTTTCAGATATGAGAATGTTGTATAAGAACAATAAGAAATCTAAGATTCTGCATAGGAATTTTTAGATATCTTAAAATATATGATGATATATACCTTAGATTATGTATGTGCCATGCTTAGTTGCTCAGTCGTGTCTGACTCTGAGGACTGTGGCCTGCCAGGCTCCTCTGTCCATGGGAATTTTCAGAC
Source organism: Bubalus bubalis (assembly GCF_019923935.1). NCBI lineage: Eukaryota > Metazoa > Chordata > Mammalia > Artiodactyla > Bovidae > Bubalus > Bubalus bubalis. Next base: position 22,049,880 of record NC_059159.1, on the reverse strand, counting down.
AAGAATACTGGAGTGGGTTGCCATTTCTTCCTCCAGGGGTTTATAGAATAAATAAGTATCATTCATATTTAAGTGGATACATGTAATGTGCCTAAATTGAAAAAAATCTTATGAAGTTAATCTCTTAATTTTATTGTTTAGAGATTTTTAAAATGCTGAACTGAAAAAAAGTCAAGAAACTTGTCAGTTTCATAACAAATTAAGAAAAGCTCTTGTCAGAGTCAACTCATTTTTGTGTGTGCAGTGGGAATGATAAGGAATAAATTTAAATAATTATTTAACTGTAACACAATAGCAGTAGAGAAAATTGACCATAACTGTTCAGTGACTTTCCTCCACAAGGCTGAAGATTGAAAACAACAGAAGAGTTTATAATGTCTTGGAGTAAATGCATTAATTAAATATGCAGCATTTGCAGTCAATCCTCAGATAGTTAAAGCTTATAGAGCTTATTAAAACTTTCCTATGTTCCAAGGGTCTGTGCTAAACACTTGACCTGAATGTTTCTGTCATTAAATCCTGACAGGAACTGAAAGGGGTACCTTTTATTTTAACTGAAAAATTAGCAGCTTGCCCAGAATTATTCAATAAAGGGATTTGAACACAGACCTATCTTCAGAGCTTTCGCTTTAATACAATGAGCAATGCTTACAGCTCTCCTGAAGTAATGTGGAATTGCATTTTCTAGTCTTGTAACTTAGAAATTAGCAAGAACATAAGGGATTTTACTTTCTCAGATTGGACAAGATCTTCTTTTAAAAAAAATAATTAAAAAATGTATGTCTTTTTGGCTGTGCTGGGTCTTCATTGCTGTGAGGACTTTTCTCTAGTTGCAGCAGCTGGGGGTGCTCTTCTTGCAGTGTGCTGGCTTCTCATTGTGCTGGCTTCTGTTGTGGAGCTCAGGCTCTAGGGTGCACAGGCTCCAGCAGCTGTGGCACATGGGCTCAATAGTTTTGATTCCTGGGCTCTCGAGCACAGTCTGAATAGTTGTGGTACATGGGCTTAGTTTCTCTGTGGCATGTAGAATCTTCTCAGGCCAAGGATCGAACCTGAGTCTCCTGCATTGACAGGTAGATTCTTTACCACTGAGCTACCAGGGAAGCCCAAACAAGCTGTTCTTATCATTGTTACATTTGTGATAAAAAGATGGACTAATATGAAAAGAAAGCTTTTGAAAAGAAAGAGCATTAATATGACAAGAATTCTTGCTTTTGAAGAGGTCAGACTTGAGGGTCTCATCTACTTAGGCTACACTCTTAACTTTTTGAAGGTGCCTCCTACTTGGTTTTCTAGGGGTTCCTAACTCTGTCAGGATTGTCGTAAGCTCCAGACTAGTCATTAAAGTAACAAACCAGAGCAATTAACCACCATGATTAATCACCATGATTAATAACAGTGTTAATCCTTTCTTAAATGCTGGTTTTTCCACTCAGAGCTAACACCCATTACAGAGATTAACTGCATTTTAAAAATCAGGTTTTTACTCTTTACATGTAAACATAAGGGGCATATCTGAACTAATTTTAATAGTTAACTGTGACAGAAAGGGGTTTCATTGCTTTGGGACTTTCCAGCTTCAAAAGCTATTAAACTCTTTGATGTCTCTCATAAATATTTTCCATATTGATCATTTTGGTTAAAATGTGGAGTTTAGATTAGAATTTTCTAACTCTAAAACTTAGGGCTTCTCTGGTAGCTTAGCTGGTAAAGAATCTGCTTGCAATGCATGAGACCCCAGTTTGATTCTTGGGTTGGGAAGATCCCCTGGAGAAGGGAACAGCTACCCACTCCAGTAGTCTGGCCCTGGAGAATTTCATGGACTGTTTAGTCCATGGGGTCACAAAGAGTCGGACATGACTGAGTGACTTTCACTTTTCACTTTCAATCCTAAAGCTTAGATAGAAATGATTGGATATTTATAGAACTGTAAGGTGTTGTATGTTATTTTTCCCCCCCTTGACATCTCAGATATAATTGCTACCATTTAAATAGGATTTTGGAGAAGGCAATGGCACTCCAGTCCAGTACTCTTCCCTGGAAAAGCTCGTGGATGAAGGAGGCTGGTAGGCTGCAGTCCATGGCGTCGCTAAGAGTCGGACACGACTGAGCGACTTCACTTTCACTTTTCACTTTCACGCATTGGAGAAGGAAATGGCAACCCACTCCAGTGTTCTTGCCTGGAGAATCCCAGGGGTGGGGGAGCCTGGTGGGCTGCCGTCTATGGGGTCACACAGAGTCGGACACGACTGAAGCGACTTAGCAGCAGCAGCAGCAAATAGGATGTAGTAGGATTACTTTTTTTTTTTTTTTTTTCAACTATCCAAGGATGAGGACTCCACAGCCCCTATCAGGATAGTTATCATTAGCAGTCTGTCACACTGATATCCAATAAGTTGCTCCAAGTGTAAGAATATTAAGAATAACAAGAACTGTCAGCACTTTCAACACTAACATTTGTTTAACATTTACTCAGTGCCAGGCACTCTATGGGCTTTATGTACATTTTCTCATCCAGCTCACTTAACAGCTCTATAAGGCAGATACTACTTTAGATCTTTTTTTCCCCCCAGAGGAGGAAACTGAAGGTTTGAGTGGTTATATATTGTACACAGGGGTAATACAGCTAATAAGTTCATAGTGGAACCAGAGTTGAAACCGCATCTGCCTCCTCTAGATCCCATACTCTTTAATCATGACCTTTTACTACCAAATGTCTAATTAAACTTTGCTTTGTGGTTTCAAAGACAGTCCCAAAAATATGAATTATAGTGGTAAAGATGGAACCTGTTCCAGCCTATAAATGAACTAAATGAAATTTTTAAGGTGAGCAGATTTGAAGAATGTTCCTTTTTGTCTAGCTGGTTTTAAAATATTATTTTAAAAGATGTTCTGCCAACACTATGATGTTGAGGGTATGGATTTGACTGATTTAGGTGTGGATCAGTCACAATGGTAAATTATTTTATGCCACATGCTATTTAGCCTGATAGTCTAGGTTTGATTAAGTATACCCAATAATTTAAGAACTGAGTATTTCATCAAATGGCTAGGGTTTTAGTGGATTATTTTTTGTATCACTTACCCAGATTTTCCATTCATTAGCTTATGCTACTTTTCAGTCTCATTTACCAGTCAAATATTCACACAGGAGTTGTTCTGTTCAACATTCAGGCTCTCTGCTTGAATCTGATTTGTTGAACTTGACCCCGCCCACCTTGCTAATCTTTTCTTGCGTTTATGAACGTTGACAACAGTAGTTACTGATACTTTTGGTTTCTATCAAACTAGAATCCAGGGATTGCTTCTGAAGGAATGGAAGTAAACATAAAAAAATGATTCATTAAAAATTTCAGAGTAGAAAAACAGAGCAGAACATAATCTAAACTACTACCAGACAAAACTTAAATTGTAATTTAAAATCAGCTGTTCTGAATTTATTTATTGTTTGAATTGTGTCTTTCTTTCTTCTTCTAATCTACTGTTCTTCTCTCGTTTAGCCCCTAAACAGAGTTGTATTTAATTTTTATAGTGCAGACATTGTTCTATGGAGACATTGTTTGAGAAATCTGTGACCTCTCAGTAACTGTCACATGTGGATAATGGACTTTGGAAACAACAACCTTCTTACCAGAGATCACTGGACCTGAAGCTCTAATTCCAGTGGCAGCAGGGTTTGCCGCAGCTTACCATCTTGCTCCTGTTGGTACTTGTCTTGTTAGCAGAAGATGGTACTTCCCCATTCAGTTCTTTACCCTAAAATATTAGAGGAGAATAAAAATATAAACGTTGTGCCAGGTTTCATGAGCTCTGCTTAATATTGGATGCTTTTTTTGGGTGATGATAGGTTTACTTTTTCATTAAACCAGACATCAGTTTTTTTGTGATTTGTTCTGCTGAGACCTCAGATTGCCCCCTCCTGTGGTTCAGCAGGGCAGTCAGGTCCATTCCTAGGCCATCTTGATTTCTACATTGACTTCAACATGAGGTAACATTGTCAACCCTCATTTCCTGATCCAAAATAAAATAATCAATACACCACAGGGGAAACAGTGGAAACAGTAGCAGATTTTAGAAATCATTTTTAAGGTTTTAAAAAATTTCTAGAAGATTATAAAATAGTGTTAGTCAGATCAGATCAGATCAGATCAGTCGCTCAGTGGTGTCTGACTCTTTTGCGACCCCATGAATCGAAGCACGCCAGGCCTCCCTGTCCATCACCAACTCCCGGAGTTCACCCAGACTCATGTCCATCGAGTCAGTGATGCCATCCAGCCATCTCATCCTCTGTCATCCCCTTCTCCTCCTGCCCCCAATCCCTCCCAGCATCAGGGTCTTTTCCAATGGGTCAACTCTCCGCATGAGGTGGCCAAAGTACTGGAGTTTCAGCTTTAGCATCATTCCTTCCAAAGAAATCCCAGGGCTGATCTCCTTCAGAATGGACTGGTTGGATCTCCTTGCTGTCCAAGGGACTCTCAAGAGTCTTCTCCAACACCACAGTTCAAAAGCATCAATTCTTTGGCACTCAGCCTTTTTCACAGTCCAACTCTAACATCCATACATGACCACAGGAAAAAGCCTTGACTAGACGAACCTTTGTTGGCAAAGTAATGTCTGCTTTTGAATATGCTATCAGGTTGGTCATAACTTTCCTTCCAAGGAGTAAGCGTCTTTTAATTTCATGGCTGCAGTCATCATCTGCAGTGATTTTGGAGCCCAGAAAAATAAAGTCTGACACTGTTTCCACTGTTTCCCCATCTATTTCCCATGAAGTGATGGGACCAGATGCCATGATCTTTGTTTTCTGAATGTTGAGCTTTAAGCCAACTTTTTCACTCTCCACTTTCACTTTCAGCAAGAGGCTTTTTAGTTCCTCTTCAGTTTCTGCCATAAGGGTGGTGTTCTGAATATCTGAGGTTATTGATATTTCTCCCGGCAATCTTGATTCCAGCTTGTGTTTCTTCCAGATTTAGCAAATAAAAATACAGGATGCCTGCTCAATTAAATTTGAATTTCAGATAAACAATGAATACTTTTTTTTTTTAGAATGTGCCCCAATTAATATTTGGAAATGTTTGTACTAAAACTTTATTCATTGTTTATCTGAAATTCCAGTTTAGCTGGGTTCCTTGTATTTTATCTGACAACTGTGTTGCAGAAATATTCAAAGGGATCCCCTGGTAGTCCGGTGGTTTGGACTTGACACTTGTACTGCTGCATTCCCTTGTCAGGGAACTAAGATCCCACAAGCCACATGGTGCAGCCAAAAAAATAAAATATTGAGGATCAATGTAATAAAATATAATATTTTTATATTTTAAAAGGATTTTGGTGTGATTCACTTGATCTTTACTGTCACCGCGAGGGGTAAGTTTTGCTGGGAGGAGTGGGAAGGGGCGTTATTATTCTTTAATTAGCAAATAGTTGAGACTCAGTAACAGTTCAACAAAGCCATGGATGAACATGGATGAAGCTGAATCCAAGTCTTTTGATTCTTAGTCCAGCACTGTTTTTAAAATTTTGAGACTTTTGCAAAATATGAAAAAGCACTAAGGATTAAGATTCAGAAGGATGCAGATATTAATAAATAAGAAATTCCACATTCCCACCACCCATCGTTGCTGACCCTGGTTTTTCATATTCGCTTCTAATTGAGTGTCCTTTCCAGCATGATGCATTACCATGCTGCTCTGAGAAAGCATTATATTTATCCATACCTTGTCATGACCCAGGTGCATGTGGGTCATTACTGAGGTCAGAGGGCTAGGTAGGGGGAGGGAGATGGGAAAAACCTAGTAGACATGTTAACTTTGTAGTCTGTGTTATATTACCTGTGCTTTATGAAATGAGTGTCTGGCAGTGACACCACAATTGTATCTTCATGTATGCTGCTGTACTGAGACTTTTGGTTACATTTCATGTAATTCCTGACTCCAGGAAAGGTGCTAGATTCTCTAATTACTGAGAACAGTCCTGGGGATGTTCTGCAACTTTGTAAAAATAGGTCTCTGATCTATGATTTGAGGGTCATATGCCATAGGTTACATTTCAAAGAGCTGGAAGTTTTCAGATAGCTACCCTATGGTTGCTATTTATTGTAATTTAAATGTTTTAAAACAGATGGTTATATGTTGGGATGTTTAATAATATGAAAGAATGATATTGTAAATTTGGTAGTAATTATTAAGTTACAGTGATTATGGGGAAAATATTTTCTTGATAATCAATCCTTTACATGTTTTCTGACTTAACTTGAGCTGGAAGTCATCCACAGTAAGCCTGGAACTGTTGATCTGAGGCAGAGTGTTGACGTTTTCCAAAGTCATGTTTGTGTTGACTTTTGAGAGAGAAAAAGGAACCATATCATTCAACAGAATTCATTGGGTGCTATTAGGTCCAGATTATATACCTCACTGATTTCAGTTATCATAACTATATGCCAATCATAAGTATATTTGTATAAACTAGATAAACATCTATGTAGTTTAAATTCATACCTTTCTGGGACTGTTATGGAACTTTTCAGCTAAATGTATTTTCTTTTATAACTTCTGAAATACACACACAAAAAGGCAAATATTCCTTTTCAAATGAGTGTCAAGCCATTTCATGTTAATTTTTAAGCACATTAGATATTTTTCTGTTTGTATTAAATGCATCAGTTTGTTTGATATGATGGATGTTGGCCAGGGAAAAAAGTGTTTTCTAGGTAAGACAACTTTCCTGAGTTTTAAGGTCCTCCATTAGTGATGTAATGTCCACTGTAGTCTTGAGATTGACCATTCATGCCTCAGTTTCCAAAATTCTCATACCATGGGATTCTCTAAGCAAGAACACTGGAGTGGGTTGCCATTTCCTTCTCCAATGCATGAAAGTGAAAAGCGAAAGGGAAGTCTCTCAGTCATGTCCAACTCTTCACAACCCCATGGACTGCAGCCTACCAGGCTCCTCCGTCCATGGGATTTTCCAGGCAAGAGTACTGGAGTGGGGTGCCATTGCCTTCTCTGACAGTGATCTCTAACACTCACTTATACCTAATTATATCACACCTTCATTCAAGAAATATTTATTGAATGCTTAGTGTGTTCCAGGGACTCTTTTTAGACAGTTACAGGCACTTGATTTTTGGAAATTATCATGCATGCATCTTGATCAAAGTTCCTTATAAGCTCAACATCTGAGCATGTGTTGATTCTAGATATTCATGCACATCTCCAACTTTGAGGAGTTGCCTTTAGACAAAATTGTGGAGTTGTTAAAGTTTGTTGTTGGCATTTCTACTCTTTTCTTTCTTTGCTCCATCTTCTTGAGGTCAGACTCTCTGCCTTTCATCTGAAGCCATGGGCTATCTTGTGTATTAACTTTTTTTTTCTGTCTAAAGAAAAGATACAATGCTGTTCATTTCAGTTCAGTCACTCAGTCATGTCTGACTCTTTGCAACCCCATGGATTGCAGCATGCCAGGCTTCCCTGTCCATCACCAACTCCCGGAGCTTGCTCAAACTCATGTCCATCGAGTTGGTAATGCCATCCAACCATCTCATCCTCTGTCACTTCCTTCTCCTTTTGCCTAGATTGAAGCAAAAGGGTCCCAGCATCAGGGTCTTTTCCAGTGAGTCAGTTCTTCGTATGAGGTGGCCAAAATATTGAACTTCAGCTTCAGCATCAGCCCTTCCAATGAATATTCAGGACTGATTTCCTTTAGGATTGACTGGTTTGATCTCCTTGCAGTCCAAGGAACTCTCAAAAGACTTCTCCAGCAGCACAGTCCAAAAAGCATCAATTCTTCAGCACTCAACTTTCTTTATGGTCCAACTGTCACACCCATACATGACTACTGGAAAAACCATAACTTTGACTAGACGGACCTTTCTTGGTAAAGTAATATCTCTGATTTTTAATATGCTGTCTAGGTTTGTCAAAGCTGTTCATTTACCATAATAGAAATATGGCTGTATTCACTGTGTGTTGTTCCAGGCACTCTAAGCATTTAGCATTTTGAACTTTTTATTCAGTTGTAAAATAAGAGATTGCTCCTTGTAATAGGAATTTCAGTTCTTGATGAGAAGATAGATTATTTTGGGCAGAAGTCTGTTGAAAAATCACAGTTGACCACTTAAAAGGGCAACTTTTAAGAATAAGCATTCTTTTAGAATGCATGTAGACCAAAAAGAAGGCACAAAATTTTTTATTCCTTATTCTTCCTGCTCTCATGCCCATTTCTCAGACTTCTGTCCCTGGAGCCTGCTCTGAATTTCAGGAAGTTGCCTCTTCTTCAAATTCTCTCTCTCTGACACTTCTTTTTCCTTTCTTATCTCCCAGTCTACCTAAGATTCCCAGATGCCCATATGTGGAAGCTCAATGCTATGCTGTTCCCTTGTGCCAGGATCTCCACTTCAGTCCACTGCATCCCATCCCCACAGCATGGAGATTGTTCAGCCTTTTCTATGTCAGTTTCCCATGGCCCTGAGAGCTCATAATTTTGTTACATTTAGGTTCACAGGATGGAGGGGATGAAAATGCATGGAAAGACATGAGTCTCAGCTTTCACCAGGGTTTCAAGAATAGACACTGATTATTGGGAATTTAGATTATGGACAGTTGTCTTTAAGCATGTATCTATTTCTGTAGCAGAGAGGAGGAACATGTGTTAGGAAAACTGTCAATGAAAACACTAACATAGCAATTTGAGAACCATAAAATGGGAAAAGAGAAACTAGACATTGTCTGGAGACAAGTAGTAATAGTAATCTAATCCGACAAACGGGTATTGAGTGCTGACCCTACAAAACCATTTGCCTTCCAGATCCACTTTCCTCCTTTCTCCAGCCTGCTCTCTCCTCCAGGAGATCAGCTGTCCTCTGGCCTTCATTAGGTTTGCCCAATGGGGACCAAATCAGGAAATTTTAGGAAGGTAAGAGAATGAATTTAGGGTGTTTATTCCCCTGGCATCTCCTCCATGTTGACTGTGACTGTCCATGAAAAGCACAGCTCCTCTCAAGGTGGCCCTCTTTATGACTTTCACTTTCTGACTCACTTGCCTTCATTCTTTGGACGTGGGGGTCAAAAATTACTACTTCCAGTGGTTTCCCTACATCATTTGCCACACTTTGGCAGATAATCCTTTTACTAAACTCTTCTAAAGTGAAGTCGCTCAGTGGTGTCCAACTCTTTGCAACCCCATGGACTGTAGCCTAACAGGCTCCTCTGTCCATGGGATTTTCCAGGCAATAGTACTGGAGTGGATTGCCATTTCCTTCTCCAGGGGATCTTCCCAAACCAGGGATTGAACCTGGGTCTCCCACATCATAGACACTTTACTGTCTGAGCCACCAGGGAAGTCCCTAGATTTCCCCTAATTCTAGTGCCCAAGTTGTTTCTGCTCAGGCTCTGCTATATGGTAGGACTTGTATGAAGTTTTTGTCCTACAGGAGGTTAATAGGAAAATGAACAGTTACAATGCCATGGTTAATACTTAGCAAAGTGTACACTCTTTGAAGGTAGAAACCAAATATTATGCCTGTCTCTTTCTTGACACTTGGTATTGTGCTAGGTGTAAGCAGGTGCTTGCCAGTGTGGAGGTGGAGGTAGGTATAATGGGTGGGAGAATGGGGACGGAATTGAGCAACTGTTCCAGGAGGCTCCAGGTAGGCTGCCCAGTGTAGCTACTCATTAGAGTCAGAAACAGACTGGTTGCATTAAACAAAGGAATTTACTAGAAGAATATCAATGGCTTCTAGAATCGAAGGAAGGCAGGAGAACAGGTTTGGAGGAACTGGGTGCTCTGTAGGGCTAATTTGCTGAAACCACAACAAAAGTCACACATTGAATACAGGTTGGGCATCATCATGGACAGCCCTTGGCTTTGGTTTCTTTAAGGTGGATTGACACAGGTCTCAGAGGAGAGAAAGCATTTTTGGATACATGTTATATTCACTCCATGGAAACTTTCTGGGCTTCTTCCTTCCAAGCTTCCTCATAGAAGGTAAGGTAGGAAGAAAGAAATAGGTTGAGATCTAATCCTTTGTGGCAACTTATGTCTTAGAACTAGAGAAAACAGCTCACTTCTCTCCCTGGCCTCCTCACTACCCAAAAGGCAGGGTGATGGGGGCAACAGGAGGCAATAGTTATGTTATGAGAGTCAGCAAGAATTAATTAACAATGGGAGATGAGTTTTGCCTGTGAAGAGCTAAGTGTATGTGCAGAGGTGGGGCCACTTTTGCTGAGTGTGAGAGAGGGTGTGTCCCCATCTTTAGGGAGGAGTAGAAGCAGCAGAACCTACCAAAGTTTCCATCATTGAATATGGACCTTTGTTTTGCTGCTTTCTTCCTCTCCCACGTCCTCCAGTAACCCTCTGCTATGCAGTTGCTCCCCGGTACCCTAGAGCCACATCCCAGTTGAGTTTGTCCTCCTCTATTTCCCTTACTTTTCCTTCTTCCTGAAGCTTTTCAGCCTGTGTGGGAACAGGTGTTGAGAGGATAACCATCTGGTTAGTTTAACTCAGTCTAAGGTGTTACTTACCAACACAGGTGGGTATGGTTGGAGAGACAGTCACCAAAACAACAGTCATAAAAAAATGTACCCTGGTGGGTCAGCCATAAAGAATCTGCATGCAATGCAGGAGATGCAGGAAATGCAGGTTTGATCCCTGGGTAGGGAAGATCCAGTAGAGGAGGAAATGGCAACCCACTCCACTATTCTTGCCTGGAGAGCCCAATGGACAGAGTGGACTGGCGGGCTATGGTTCATGGGGTTGCAAAGAGTCAGACGAGAGAGAAGCAACTAGAGAGAAGCCTGGGTGCTGTAACTAAGACCCAGCACAGCCAAATAAACAAACAAACAAAAATATTAAAAAAGCAAGTGGGGGCTTCCCTGGTGGTCCAGTGATTAAGAATCTACCAGCCAATGCAGAGGACACAAGTCCGATCCCTGGTCCAGAAAGATCTCACATGCCACAGGGCGACTAAGCACATGAGCCACAACTACTGAAACTTGCATGCCTAGAGTCCATGCTCCACAAGAGAAGCCACTGCACTGAGAGGCCCACAGACCACAACTAGAGAAAAGCCCATGTGCAGCAATGAAGATTCAGTGCAGCCAAAAATAAGTAAATAAAATAAAAAAAAAATGAGTGGGGAACATTTTTTCTAGGCAGAGAGACCAGCATACATAAAGAAGGTATAAACATACACGGCATATTTGAAGAACTGAAAAGTTTGATTTGGCTGGGGCATGAAGTTTGTGTGAATGAGTGCCAAGATAAAAGACTGGAAAAATAGGTTGGGGCCAGGTGGGGAAGGACCTTTTTTTTGGGCAAGGGTAGGGACCTTTACTATCATTCTAAGGAATTTGGACTTGGTCCCATAGTCAGGGGGTGTATCACTGAAGGTTGCTAAGCAGGGGATGAACATAATCTTAAGTTTTAGAAAGATAACGTTGGCAGTGTACTATATGAACTGGAGTTGAAGCTGGAGGCAAGGAGATGAGAAAGGAGAATTTTCAGGGGTCTGTGGAAGAGGGTAACAAACAATGACAACTTCCAAGAAAGTTGCAGTGGGTTGGTAGGAAAGGGAAGTTAGAAGATAGAAATGGTGGCATTTGACTATTAACTAGTTACAGGTTGATGAAAGAGAGGGCTGCTAAGTCGCTTCAGTTGTGTCTGACTCTGTGCGACCTCACAGATGGCAGCCCACCAGGCTCCTCCGTCCCTGAGATTCTCCAGGCAAGAACACTGGAGTGGGTTGCCATTTCCTTCTCCAATGCATGAAAGTGAAAAGTAAGGTGAAGTCGATCAGTCATGTCCGACTCTTAGCAACCCCATGGACTGCAGCCTACCAGGCTCCTCTGTCCATGGGATTTTCCAGGCAAGAGTACTGGAGTGGGGTGCCATTGCCTTTGGTCTCCAGTTTTGGACTTTGGGGAGTGCCATTAACTAATATGGAAATGTGAAGGAGAAGCAGATTTTGTAGGAAAGATAATGAATCCAAGATAACAAAGATTAGGGATGGAGCTTTGACCAAGAACTTTGATGAAGGACCAAGAATAAAAGGAACCTCAAGGAATTAACATTTAAGGACAAACAAGAGAGATTGAAAGATAAAGTGAAAAAGAGAAAACCAAGAGACAGAAGTTTCAAGAGGAAAGGAGAATTTCAAGAAGCGATGGTCAACAAAGTCAAAGAATTAGACAGTTCAGAGCTTCCAAGTAGGACAAGGACTTTCAATATGGCTGCTTTGGGTTCTGGAAAGACCATATAAATACTGGTCCTCAAACCTCTCTTTGAATCTGTGCTGTGCAGCAACTTTATGATTCCTAATTCATTCCACAAAGTATGCCATGAACATCTGAAAGAAATGTCCCTTATTGTTAAAATAAACTGGAATTCTAATCTGTACATTAGTGTTGTATAAATATAATCATTGTATAAATACTCTTAAATACTTAAGAGTTCTCTTAAGGGTGCTAACTAAAATACATACAGATGCTCATTCTTTATAGTTTGTGAATTATATTACATGACCATTTGCTCAGACTAAAGGAAATGTTTAATTTCCTTTAAAAGTAAATTGATAGAAAAATTTAGGAGAGAGTTTAAGGGATCATCCATACTGAGGTGATAGTCAAAGCCTTGAGAACAACTGCATTTTTAAGGTAGAGAAGAGTAGAAGGTTAAGACTGGAAGTTGAGGAAGTCCTCAAAATTAAGCTTAGCACAGAGCAAAAGTACCTGATAAAGGGAGTGAATAGGAGTAGTCTGAAAGGTTAGAAAAGCCTTAGGGAATCAGCATGGATTGAAGCTTGGGTGAGTCACCTGGTGGAGTTTACAGAACCTCCTGGAAGTTCTGCAGAAAGATCAAGGGGAATGAGGTCTAGGACAATGTTCATTATATTGGCCACAAGATCCTTGAAGATCTGAAAGCAAGAATTTTCGGGATAGGTCAGTCACTAGGAAGCCAAAACTCTTGTCACTAGGAAAGGAAAGGATGGTGATGGAATGAAGCCACCTTCATCTTGTGTTGCGACAGCATGCAGAGAGGGCATGAAAGACCAAAGGATGATGAGGAGGGAAGCAGGGGTGGAGCGAAGACAAGACTGTTGTGTGTAGAATGCACTTGAAAACAGAAGCAAGTAGAATTTTGGAGCTACTTGAGCTTCTGGGAAACAAAACAAGCAAAAACAAAAAAAAAACAAAAAAAACAGAACACTGAGGGAGTCAAGAAGTAAGATAACTCTTAGATACCTGGAAAAACGAGTAATCAAATAATAGTGATCCAAGACCAAGTGAAGCCTCAGTGATGCAGGAAACCACCTTTTGGATGGTTAAACTCTATCACAGGGAACTTTTCATAAAGAGAAGATGTGTGGTCAGATCAGATCAGATCAGTCGCTCAGTTGTGTCCGACTCTTTGTGACCCCATGAATCACAGCCCGCCAAGCCTCCCTGTCCATCACCAACTCCTGGAGTTCACTGAGACTCATGTTCATTGAGTCAGTGATGCCATCCAGCCATCTCATCCTCTGGCGTCCCCTTCTCCTCCTGCCCCCAATCCCTCCCAGCATCAGAGTCTTTTCCAATGAGTCAACTCTTCGCATGAGGTGGCCAAAGTACTGGAGTTTCAGCTTCAGCATCATTCCTTCCAAAGAAATCCCAGGGCTGATCTCCTTCAGAATGGACTGGTTGGATCTCCTTGCAGTCCAAGGGACTCTCAAGAGTCTTCTCCAACACCACAGTTCAAAAGCATCAATTCTTCAATGCTCAGCCTTCTTCACAGCCCAACTCTCACATCCATACATGACCACAGGAAAAACCATAGCCTTGACTAGATGAACCTTTGTTGGCAAAGTAATGTCTCTGCTTTTGAATATGCTATCTAGGTTGGTCATAACTTTCCTTCCAAGGAGTAAGTGTCTTTTAATTTCATGGCTGCAGTCACCATCTACAGTGATTTTGGAGCCCAGAAAAATAAAGTCTGACACTGTTTCCACATTTTTTTTAATGGTACCACACATCTTTCATGTGTGGTACCATTAAAAAAATGACTGAAAAAATTCTGTATTTTAGAAGAGTCATTGTGATGAATGGGCATTGAACCTGGAAGGTGCATATTGTTCTCCTTTGTATTTTTAAAATAATAGACTTTATTCTTATATGCCATGAACCTAGGGGCTGCCCTCTGATACTTGACAGAGGTGGCTACAGCTATAAATATGGATGTGATAGTGAAGTATCCCCATGAACTTGGGGAAAAAGGGAAATATAGTTGCCTTTGTAACTGAACTATTACAACCAAAACATAATCTATCTCTGAGAGTCAACACCTGGCTAAGGAGTGTGGTCATTAGGGAATATCAAGAGGAGAATTCAGAGAAAGTGCCTTTGGCTTCATCTTCGGCAGAGAGATGCTGAATTTGGGCACATAGACGATCCAGTTACTAAAGAGGAATTGCCGCATGTGGGGCAAAGATGTTTCACCCGGACTGAGTAGGATCTGAAGGAAGTGGTCCTCAAACCTCTCTTTGAATCTGTTCTTGTGTAGCAGCTTTATGATTCCTAATTCATCCTACAAAGTATGCCATGAACATCTGAAAGAAATGTCCCTTATTGTTAAAATAAACTGGAATTCTAATCTGTACATTAGTGTTGTATAAATATAATCATTGTCAGTCTGTCTTCAAATGCCAGGTCACCTTGGGTATACTAGTAAAGTCAAGTTTTTGGACATGAAAGCCTGAGAAAGACAGATTATAGGCTGTAGAAAGTTTTTCAAAGTCATTCTTATTTATATCACTTACAAACCTTCTTGATAATTAGTCTCATGGACAGCCTTCTGTCTACATTGTGTATTTCCATATCCTCCGCCACTAGTTTTAGGAATGCTATCAGTAGTCATCAGTTTCAACAGTTAGTTGGTAAAGAACATAGAGCTTGTATTCACTCAAGAACTGAATGAAAACATGTAGACTAGAGATGAGAAATACAAAGCATTCTTGTTACCACTCTTCTGTCCTGTATTTGTGCAAACTAATTGATAATGACATTCTTTCCTCATGAACCTAGACTGACCATAGAACTCTTCTTAATGACATTAACCCAGAAAATCACAACCAGCAGCCTAGATTGGATCCATGTGAGGTAAAACTCTGCCCTTTCTAGTTTAGATGGGTTGTCAGGGATTCTGGCCATCAAAATTACAGAATTCATCAGGAAAAGATGGAAAGAATGGTTAATCCTTTGAGTTTGATGTCATGGAGAAAGCAGATAGGCTCTTTGACCAAAAGTCCCTGAATATTTTGACAGACTAGATAAATTGACAGAAATTATCAGAATGAAATTATTTAGACAGTGAATGCATTCACTGCCATGGGGGTGTCAACCAGAAAAGAATTTGCAAGAGACCTTACAGGTCATCAGTTGTTCAGTTGCTCAGGTGTGTCCCAGTCTTTGCAGCTCCATGGACTATAGCATGCCAGACTCCTCTGTCCTTTACTAATACCCAAAGTTTGCTCAAACTCATGTGCATTGAGTGGGTGATACTATCTAACCATCTCATCCTCTGCTGCCCCCTTCTCCTTTTGCCTTCATTCTTTCCCAGTTTTAGTGTCTTTTCCAATGAGTTGGCTCTTTGAATCAAGTGGCCAAAGTATTGGAGTTTCAGCTTCAGCATCAGTCCTTCCAATGAATATTCAGGAATGATTTCCTTTAGGACTGACTGATTTGATCTCCATGCAGTCCAAGGGACTCTCCAGAGTCTTCACCAACACCACAGTTCAAAAGCATCAATTCTTCAAGGCTCAGCCTTCTTTATGGTCCAGCTCTCACATCCATACATGACTACTGGATAAGCCATAGCTTTGACTATAGAGATGGACCTTTGTTGACAAACTGATGTCTCTGCTTTTCAATATGCTGTCTAGGTTTGTCATCGCTTTCCTTCCAAGGAGCAAGTGTCTTTTAATTTCGTGGCTGCAGTCACTGTCCGTAGTGATTTTGGAACCCAAGAAAATGAAATCTGTCACTGCTTCCACTTTTCCACCTTCTATTTGCCATGAAGTGATGGGACCAGATGCCATGATTTTAAGTTTGTTTAATGTTGAGTTTCAAGTCTGCTTTTTCACTCTCTTCTTTCACCCTTATCAAGAGGCTACTTAGTTCCTCTTCACTTTCTGCCTTGAGTGGTATCATTTGCATATCTGAGGTTGTTGATATCTCTCCTAGCAATCTTGATTTCAGTTTGTGATCATCCAGCCTGGCATTTTGCATGATGTACTCTGCATATAGGACTTCCCAGTTAGTGCTAGTGGTAAAGAACCCTCCTACGAATCCAGAAGACATAAGAGACACTGGTTCGATCCCTGGGTCAGAAAGATTCCCCTCGAGGAGGGCATGGCAACCCACTCCAGTATTCTTGCCTGGAGTATCTCTTGGACAGAGAAGCGTGATGGGCTATAATCCGTAGGATTGCCAGGAGTCAGACATGATTGAAACGACTTAGCACGCACGTACTTTGCATGCAAGTTAAATAAGCAGAGTGACAATATACAGCCTTGTACTCCTTTCCCAGTTTGAATCAGTCAGATGTTCTGTGCCTTGTTCTAACTGTTGCTTCTTGACCTGCATACAGGTTTCTCAGGAAACAGATAAGGTGGTCTGGTACTCCCATCTTTTTAAGAGTTTTTCAGTTTGTTGTGATCCACACAGTCAAAGGCTTTAACATAGTCAATTAAGCAGAAGTAGATTTTTTTCCTGAAACTCCCTTGCGTTCTCCAGGATCCAACGAATGTTGGCAATTTGACCTCTGGTTCCTCTGCCTCTTCGAAGTCATCCCAGGTTTTAAATCCTAGCTCTTCCTCTTACTGGGAATGTAGTAAGTTAAGCCTTAGTGTCTTCATATGAGAAGTCATATCCATTTCATAAGTTTGAGACTGCCAATTCAGATAGCATATAAAAAGTGTTTGCAAAATGAGATCCTTGCAAATGTTGGCTCCCTTCTTGCTTCTCTTGTTTAAAATATTCAACAATGAGCTACCTTATCAGAACTACCTTATCAGATGTCTCCAGTCTCTACTTGAATATTTCTAGTGAAGGGAAGCTCATTGTTTCACAAGGTATTCAATTTTGATCTGCTGTAATTACTTAAAAGCTTGTCTTTCTATTGAATGGGAATCTGCCATACAATATAACTTGCTTTGCCACATAGAACTTAGCTTTGTAGTCTTTTTGATATTTGAAGAGGAATACTCAACTCTTTTAAAATATTTTCTTTTCTAAGCTATAGCGTCACCAGTCCATTCAATTCTTCCTAAATGACACTTCCATTATCTCTAGGTTGCCACAGCTTGGATCACTTCCAAATTTGCAGGATTTATCTGGCTTTTTTGTTTCTTTCTATCTCTAGCATTAGTTCCAGGAAAAAAAATATATGTATGTATGTATATATATATATATATATATATATACTGTGTTTTATTTCATTTCATCAATTCCCAGCATAATATTACTTCTGGAGCTAGAATACAGTGCAGAATTTCTTGCTTTAAATCTATAAATTTAGATTTCTATTAAACCTATAGAAATTATTTAAACTTAATAATTAATAACTAATCAGTAGTAACAAAATTCTCTTCCTTGTGGTTTCAGGGCTTTCAGAATGGCTCAAGTGCCTTGAACACATTTTAATGGAAGCTCGTTTTACTCACTTTTTGGGTTCACCACTTTTCTTGGGTGTGGGACCAAGGCTTGTCCCTTAGATATTTCTGATTGTGGTGTTGACTAACTAGTTGGTTCCTAAGCTGTAATTATCTTCCTCCTTCAATTAAAATTACATTTCTACATTACAACATGGGCTATTGCAAAATCTAACAATACACATTGGATTTTTATTTCCCTCTAAGCAACTTTTCCTGACAATACGTGTTTTTATCTTTGGGTTTTTCAATTGTTAAGTGCTGAGGAGGACACTCTTCCTAACAAAGATCAATCAGTGGGCACTTTGCAGTATTGTTATTTTTGGTTTTCCTGTGTCCTCACTTGCTGTTATGTAGTAATTCAAATACATGATTATTTCCAGCTTAGAGAATTTTGAAAGACTCATGAACTAGAGCTCATCACATACTGATGTGATAGCATAATTGGTGCCAATGAAACATTCAGTCAACATATGCTTTTATTTTAAAATGTGCTGAATGATGGACTTGATTAATAGTTTATGCAAGATATTAATTCCCCAACCAGAGATCAAACCCTGTGTCCTCTGCAGTAGGAGCAGAGTCCTAACCACTGGACCACCAGGGAATTTTCCCTTGATGAATAGTTTTAGTTGAATTTTATCCAATACTTTCCCCTAAATTTTTAAATTATTTTGACAGTGTGTAAACTGAGTATGATGTTTCTAAGCATCACTTCAACCAACATGTATTTGGCGTACCTACATTCCACCAGACCCTGCCTCAGTGCTGGGTATTTATTTCTAGATGATCAACAATACACGGTCCTGCCTTTGAAAAGGAATCAGACACACACAGTCAGTCAGTCAGTTCAGTTGCTCAGTCGTGTCTGACTCTTTGCAACCCCGTGAACTGCAGCACGCCAGGTCTCTCTGTCCATCACCAACTCCTGGAGTTTCCTCAAACTCATGTCCATTGAGTCGGTGATGCCGTCCAACGAGCTTATCTTTGGTCCTCCCCTTCTCCTCCAGCCTTCAATCTTTCCCAGCATCAGGGTGTTTTCAAATGAGTCAGTTCTTCGCATCAGGTGGCTAAAGTACTGGAGTTTCAGCTTCAACATCAGTCCTTCCAATGAATATTCAGGACTGATTTCCTTTAGGATGGACTGGTTGGATCTCCTTGCAGTCCAATAGACTCTCAACAGTCTCTCCAATCAGGAAGCTTCTGTAAGCCTCTTATCCTTCTCCATCAGAGGGCAGACAGACTGAAAACCACAATATGAAAATTGGTTAGAAAACTAACCAATCTGATCCCATGGACCACAGCCTTGTCTAACTCAATGAAACTATGAGCCATGCCATTTAGGGCTACCCAAGACGAACCGGTCATGGTGGAGAGTTCTGAAAAAATGTGGTCCATTGGAGAAGGGAATGGCAAACCACTTCATTATTCTTGCCTTGAGACACACACAACTCTTTTAAAAATAAAGAGATTGAGATTTTATATACTCATCTAGGCTCTGCTCAAATGCTTCTTTCACCAAAAGAGTGGCCCTAGTCCTCGTGCCCCAGCCTTGTGTATTCTCTCCCTCTTCCAAACTTCTCTGGCCCCTCGTCTGCACTTTCTCTCATAACCAAGTCTCCTTATACCTCAAGGTAAGGTTATTTGCATGTATGTCTATGTTTGCTCACAGCTATTTCCATAATGCCCAATAAATGTTGGTTTGATTGAGAGAAAAGTCTATTTTAGGTAGAACACCTTGATTAACTAAGGGAGAACAAGTTCTATTTTGGTTTTGATTGCCAGGAGTGTTAAAATTTTAGACTCAATGTTTTTTTTTTCATGAAAAACCAGTCTTCCATAAGTTTCTTCAAGATAATTGAGTTTCAGTTTGTATCCACAGTTTGTGAATTTCCTATGTACAGATCACACTCTCATGTTTACTAAGAGGTTTCTGAGGTTTTTTCTACAAATGAATGTTAATGGATACATATTTTTTTTTCTTATAAAGACTTTCTAGAAATCAAGTAACTATTTTGTGAAAACAACTCCTAGTACTCTTTAGACAGATGGGAAAAAGTCCTCAGATTAGTTTGCTTAAAAAGTCATAAATTAAAAGACTGCCCATTGAAACTGAAGGTAACTTTCTACTGAGTCATCAGAAGCAATGTATTGAGCAATATGATCTATATCAATATGTCTTATGAAATTGCCAAGTTAAGAGTTGTATATTTTAGATAAAAAATTTATGTCTCCACTGAGTGTCAAGTATCTTTAAAGTTTCCTGAAAATATTAATAGAATGCAATTAATTTCTCAGTAAAATGCAAACGACATTAAAAAAATTTTTTAAATGTGACTTTTTATTCTGAGACTTTACTTGGGTTCCCAGAGACTATGAGAAGAGCTTTTCTTGCTCTGATAATTATCACTTTAGCTCTGGAGTTTATGGTGGCTGGATTATGATTCCCTCTAGGGGACTGATGCAAACAATTTCTTAATGGTGTTTTGGTCCCTGACAGCATGATTCCTTTAAAGAGAGTGCAATAAGTGGGATTTATATCCATGTGACTCATGCATTTAAAGAAATAAAGTAGCCAAAATTAATAGATTCAAATTAAATATATTCAGAGCATCCTCTTAATGCCACCTATGTAATGGCAACCACTTATTCTCTGTGCATTGATGATTCTGTTTGCATTTTGTAAGTGTTGTATATTTATTCTGTATTTTGTAATCTGCTGCATGTGTGCAAAGCATTGCATTGACACAGGATTTTTCTAAAGGTTATTCTATGCTTGTCAAAAAAAAAAAAAAAAAAGAAAACAAACAACAAAACAAACAGATCCCTAAGATTATGAATGATAATCCCCAGGAGCCCTGAGGTTTTCCTCAGCCTGTTTTCTATGCTCTATATTTACTTGTTGAATGAATGAATAAATAAAGTGATGGATTCAGGAGACATGGAACTTGACCTAGTGGAAAAGCTGCAGTTGAAGGATTTTTAGACCAATGTTGATGATGGGATAACTTACTTGAATTATTTAGCTAAAGTTCCATTTGAGATGCAAAATTTTGTTGAAATAGTGCTTTCCTATTTGGTGATTTTTCTTACCAAAACAAACAAATTAAGTGACCCCAAACATCCTAAATGGAGATAAGTTATAATGATGCTGTAAGACGTCAGGATATATGTGTATCTAGCAAGTGTCTTGTGATGCACATTACCCATTTTTGGGATGAAATTTTGCATGATTTAAGTTTTCAGGGTCCCATTGGTTGGAAAGTGCAGCTAATCAAGAAATCATTGTTTAACCTGTTGCTCAAGCTTTGTATCATGGGAGTTAACAATATTATATCTTCCTTTAACTCCTCAGATCATCTCCTATTTGCTGTGTATCCTGGAGGTGACAGATAATGCTGATAATGATGATTAAATGTTCACTGGCTTCTCCCTACTGAGACCTACCTTCCCCTAGAGCTGTTCTGGTCTTCCCACTGGTTAACATTCAAGTATCCTTGCTCATTCCAACTCTACAAGCTGTAAAAACACCTGCCAGAGTCACATAGGAGTGGGAGAGATTCCACTGCAGGCTTCAGTGGGGAACTGAGTCAAATTCTCCCACCTTTATGTCACCCCTTGGAGGACTTTTCCTTCCCTTCAGCCTCTGACTCATAAAACAGTAAAGCCAAACTTTATTGTTTTGTTTTATCTCTAACACCACCATCCAATGAACTCTGAATTAGTATGGATCTAAATCTGTGCTTTTTGTTTCAGGATTATCTATTGATTAGATGCTGATTGTATATGTTTGTTTTTTTAAATAATGATGAAAATTTATCTTAAGCCTACTCAGTCATTTATTAGGTAAAATAGAGAAGTTAGATATCGAAATTGCTCTATTCAGAACCAGCACATAAGACTGTTTAAAATGAGTGTAGGATAAAAATAACTTAAAGTACATTGGAGTTAATTTTACATAATGAAACATGTAATATAAAATGTAATTAAATATTTAAGAGTATCATAGTTTTAAAATATGCCCTCAAAATATCGGTTTAACTTATCAAACCCATAAAATGCTTCTGCTGCTGCTAAGTCGCTTCAGTTGTGTCTGACTCTGTGCGGCCCCATAGATGGCAGCCCACCAGGCTCCCTCATCCCTGGGATTCTCCAGGCAAGAACACTGGAGTGGGTTGTCATTTCCTTCTCTAGTGCATGAAAGTGAAAAGTGAAAGTGAAGTCACTCAGTTGTGTCCGACTTTTAGCGACCCCATGGACTGCAGCCCACCAGGCTCCTCCATCCATGGGATTTTCCAGGCAAGAGTACTGGAGTGGGGTGGCATCGCCTTCTCCATAAAATGAATGAGGAGGTGTCATATCTTCTAGGAGGAATTGACCAAGTCTCTCACACTTTTTAAAAATAATCAGTATGTACCATATGTGGAGCAATGTCACTTCTGCCAATGAAAAATGGTGATGACTTACTTTATTCCATTTATGCCTATTCAGCAAAGAAAAATAATGTATGAAACCTTATCATGCATTTACCTTTAGTTCATAAAAACTGAGATTATTGTCACTAGATTATGTAAAGACTTACCTATAATTGGTGCTAAATAAATATTTATTGAATGAATGAATACACAAATAAATGAATACAGGATGCTTTATTTAAACATTTAGTTTAAATTTTTTAAAATTTAAATTTATTTATTTTAATTGGAGGCTAATTAATTTACAATATTGTATTGGTTTTGCCATACATCAACATGAATCTGCCACGGGTGTACATGTGTTCCCCATCTTGAACCCCCCTCCCTGTACCATCCCTCTGGGTCATCCCAGTGCACCTACTAAACATTAAAAAAAAATAAATATTATACTTCAACTGGTTGTGTGTGTGTGTGTGTGTTCAGTTGCTCAGTTGTGTCCGACCCTTTGCAACCCCATGGACTGTAGTCAGGCTCCTCCATCCATGGAATTTTCCAGTCAAGAATACTGGAGAGGGTTGCCTTTCCCTACTGCAAGACATCTTCTTGACCCAGGGATCCAACCTGCGTCTCTTGTGTCTCCTGCATTGCAGGCAGGTTCTTTACAGCCTTAAGCAATTTTTTTAAATTGCATGATATTTTTCAAGTAAATGAAATATTTCAAAATGGATACACTTTCCTCAGCAGAAACTTCATGTATATGTAATTTTAGGAAGTGGTTTACAAGAGGATAACTAAAATGAATATATTCTGACCAGCCAAGTTCACAATACCCTGTATTTACAGTGTTTTTCCTGAGAATTCCAAATGCTGGGCTAATGTGATTATACATGCTATTCTTTTGTCTTTTCCAGAAGGTGAATCATCTCAAGTTGAGTAACTTGTTTTGAGTAAAATAATGACTCACTGAATGAAGCCTGAAATACCATCTAGTTTCTGGTAGATCCCCCTACCTCTCTGTGGACTATTTTATTTATAAGTCTGCTTCTAAAGTCTATTTCCATGATTTTGAAAAAAATTGCATTTCTTTAAGAATATATGCATTGTTAAACATAAGCAATAGCATCTTTCAGCAACTGAAAATTCACAGGTAATTTAATTTGAAGGAAGATCAGAGTGTAGAAATGGTTTCTAAAAAGGCTGGTGGAAAGCAGGAATAGAAGGAACATACCTCAACATAATAAAAGCTATATATGACAAACCCACAGCAAACATTATCCTCAATGGTGAAAAATTGAAAGCATTTTCTCTAAAATCAGGAACAAGACAAGGGTGCCCACTTTCACCATTACTATTCGACATAGTTTTGGAAGTTTTGGCCACAGCAATCAGAGCAGAAAAAGAAATCAAAGGAATCCAAATTGGAAAAGAAGAAGTAAAACTCTCACTGTTTGCAGATGACATGATCCTCTACATAGAAAACCCTAAAGACTCCACCAGAAAATTACTAGAACTAATCAATGACTATAGTAAAGTTGCAGGATATAAAATCAACACACAGAAATCACTTGCATTCCTATACACTAATAATGAGAAAACAGAAAGAGAAATTAAGGAAACAATTCCATTCACCATTGCAATGGAAAGAATAAGATACTTAGGAATATATCTACCTAAAGAAATTAAAGACCTATATATAGAAAACTATTAAACACTGGTGAAAGAAATCAAAGAGGACACTAACAGATGGAGAAATATACCATGTTCATGGATTGGAAGAATCAATATAGTGAAAATGAGTATACTACCCAAAGCAATCTATAGATTCAATGCAATCCCTATCAAGCTACCAACAGCATTCTTCACAGAGCTAGAACAAATAATTTCACAATTTGTATGGAAATACAAAAAACCTCGAATAGCCAAAGCGATCTTGAGAAAGAAGAATGGAACTGGAGGAATCAACCTACCTGACTTCAGGCTCTACTACAAAGCCACAGTTATCAAGACAGTATGGTAGTGGCACAAAGACAGAAATATAGATCAATGGAACAAAATAGAAAGCCCAGAGATAAATCCACGCACATATGGACACCTTATCTTTGACAAAGGAGGCAAGAATATACAATGGATTAAAGACAATCTCTTTAACAAGTGGTGCTGGGAAATCTGGTCAACCTCTTATAAAAGAATGAAACTAGAACACTTTCTAACACCATACACAAAAATAAACTCAAAATGGATTAAAGATCTAAACATAAGACCAGAAACTATAAAACTCCTAGAGGAGAACATAGGCAAAACACTCTCTGACATACATCACAGCAGGATCCTCTATGACCCACCTCCCAGAATATTGGAAATAAAAGCAAAAATAAACAAATGGGACCTAATTAACCTTAAAAGCTTCTGCACATCAAAGGAAACTATTAGCAAGGTGAAAAGACAGCCTTCAGAATGGGAGAAGATAATAGCAAATGAAGCAACTGACAAACAACTAATCTCAAAAATATACAAGCAACTCCTACAGCTCAACTCCAGAAAAATAAATGACCCAATCAAAAAATGGGCCAAAGAACTAAATAGACATTTCTCCAAAGAAGACATCCAGATGGCTAACAAACACATGAAAAGATGCTCAACATCACTCATTATCAGAGAAATGCAAATCAAAACCACTATGAGGTACCATTTCACACCAGTCAGAATGGCTGCGATCCAAAAGTCTACAAGTAATAAATGCTGGAGAGGGTGTGGAGAAAAGGGAACCCTCTTACACTGTTAGTGGGAATGCAAACTAGTACAGCCACTATGGAGAACAGTGTGGAGATTCCTTAAAAAACTGGAAATAGAACTGCCTTATGACCCAGCAATCCCACTGCTGGGCATACACACTGAGGAAACCAGGAGGGAAAGAGACACGTGTACCCCAATGTTCATCGCAGCACTGTTTATAATAGCCAGGACATGGAAGCAACCTAGATGTCCATCAGCAGATGAATGGATAAGCAAGCTGTGGTACATATACACAATGGAGTATTACTCAGCCATTAAAAAGAATACATTTGAATCAGTTCTAATGAGGTGGATGAAACTGGAGCCTATTATACAGAGTGAAGTAAGCCAGAAAGAAAAACACCAATACAGTATACTAACGCATATATATGGAATTTAGAAAGATGGTAACAATAACCCTGTGTACGAGACAGCAGAAGAGACACTGATGTATAGAACAGTCTTATGGACTCTATGGGAGAGGGAGAGGGTGGGAAGATTTGGGAGAATGGCATTGAAACATGTAAAATATCATGTATGAAACGAGTTGCCAGTCCAGGTTCGATGCACGATACTGGATGCTTGGGGCTGGTGCACTGGGACGACCCAGAGGGAGGGAATGGCGAGGGAGGAGGGAGGAGGGTTCAGGATGGGGAACACATGTATACCTGTGGCGGATTCATTTTGATATTTGGCAAAACTAATACAATTATGTAAAGTTTAAAAATAAAATAAAATTAAAAAAAAAAGAAAAAAAAATAAAAAGGCTGGTGGCCCTATGTTTGCATTCTATAGAGTTTAAATATTTACTCTGAAATTTGCTATCTATGACATATATGTAAAGCATTGCATTTACTCAGAATTTTCTTAAAAGTTATACCATGCATGTTAAAGGAAAAAACAAAAACCCTGAAAATTGTGACAATCCCCTGGAGTCCTAAGGTTTTCCTCAGCCTCTTTTCTATGTCCTGTACATGTAGAACCCTTCCATTCAATCTGAGCAGTGGTGTTAAAATTAGTGTCTTACAATTCTGACATGATTTGCAGCTTACAATACTCTTTCACAGAAATTGGTCTTTTTGATGCTCACAACAGCTTGTGATGTAGGGAGGATAGATATTATTACACCAATATGTCCTGTTAGAAAATTTGACCTTTTTAGCAATCAGCTAAGGAGAAATACTTCAGGTGAAAAAGAAAATTGCACATTTCTTTTTTGAGATTGAAATTTTTTGGGAGTTAGCATGAAGAGAAGGGAAAGAATGAATAAGTCTAGTGGTCTGAAAGAAAATCTGCAAATTAATTTCTTTAGTTACAGAGTGACTTTGTTTCCTCTTTCTATAACAACAGTTACCTTTTAGTTAATGCTTATTCTGTGAAATGAGAATTAACTCACTGAAGCCTCATAGCCTTGATTTTTACAGACCAAAGAACTGAAGAACAGAAGGGTAAATAAAACCACTGAAAAGTAGCGGAGCTGGAACCCAAACCCAGGCGTCAGCTTCCGCATCTGTGTTCTTAATGACTGTGCTGTGGTGGGCGGGTTTAAGCCACCTCTCCAGCAGAACACATAAGCAGAGCCCAAAGCCCATAGTGCAGATATTCCCATTAAGGCCAATTTCAGGTTGTTGTTTAGTCGCTAATTCATGTCTGACTCTTTTTCGACCCCATGGACTGTAGCCTGCCAGGCTTCTCTGTTCATGGGATTTCCCAGGCAAGAATACTGAAATGGGTTGCCATTTCCTTATGCAGAGGATCTTCCTGACCTAGGAGTTGAATCCAATGGTTTAATAACCAGCTTGTGAAATTGCCGAGTATTTATTGATCAGCACTTAAGAGCAGGTACAACCCTGCCCTAGTACATTGTCGATTACCCTACATGGTGCTTTCAACACAGCACTGTCATGAAGACAGACTATTTAATTACTACTGTTGTTTAAAAATCAACTTTGAAATATGATTTACATACAATAAAATATACCCATTTTATGTGTATTGTTTGAAGATTTTTTGACAAATAGATATACCATCTTCATAATCAAGCTACAGAACATTTCCATTAGTCTTAAATGTTCTCTTGTGACCCTTCTTAGTTAACCAGTTAATCTTCACTCCACCACCCATTTCAGCCCTGGCAACCACTGATCTGTTTTTTTTCTTTTTGCCACACAGTATGAAGGATCTTACTTCCCTGACTGTCCAGGGATCGAAACTGTGCCCCCCTGCAGTGGAAACATGGAGACTTAACCAGTAAATCACCGCCACGGATCCATTCTATGTCACTGTAGATTAGTTATTTTCCCCCCTAGAATTTCATATAAATGGAATCATATGGTATGTATTGTGTCTAGCTTCTTTTGTTCAGTAGGACAGTCTTAAAATTCATCTATGGTGTTTTTGTGTCCATTCGTATCTACGGGTAAGTTGTATTCTATTGTATGTATGTACCATAATTTATGCATTCACCAGGCGATTATTTTTCAACTGTGAATTCTGATCATAAAAAGTCCTTTTATAAATATGTTGCTGAATGTTGCAGCCATAGCTTTTATTAAAAGTAGTGATGGAGAGACAGAGAAGGCAATGGCAACCCACTCCAGTGTCCCTGGAGAATCCCAGGGATGGGGGAGCCTGGTGGGCTGCCATCTATGGGGTCGCACAGAGTCGGACATGACTGAAGCGACTTAGAAGAAGCAGCAGTAGCAGCAGTGATGGAGAGAATATATTTAATAATGGTTTTTAGTTTGATGTTGAATTTATGATACTAATATTAAGCAATGGTACTTTAATCTTAGATCCAGTACCAAGATTTAAGAAACATTTACTACCTCATTAAAAAGTCTTTTACTTAAGTATATGAATATAGGTTTTTATTTGATGTTTGGATATATTTTTAAAAGACTCTTGAGAGTCCCTTGGACTGCAAGGAGATCCAACCAGTCCATCCTAAATCAGGATGGACTGAATCAGTCCTGAATATTCATTGGAGGGACTGATGCTGAAGCTGAAACTCCAATACATTGGCCACCTGATGCGAAAAATTGACTCATTGGAAATGACCCTGATGCTGGGAAAGACTGAAGGCAGGATGAGAAGGGGACAGAGGATGAGATAGTTGGATGGCACCACTGACTCAATAAACATGAGTTTGAGCAAGCTCCAGGAGTTGGTGATGGACAGGGAAGCCTGGCTGTTCAGACTGGGAATTTGCCTCCTTACCGGTGGACTTTTTGGAAACTAATACCACTTATTTAAATAAGAAAGCTTTAATTTATTAAGCTGATACTTTTAAACAGACTTGCTTTTTTCCTTCTCTTCTCTTTCTCTTTCTTAAGCAAACAAATTCCAAACCCATTTTGTAGTATTCAACATATCTCAGTTAGTCAGTTCAGTCACTCAGTCGTGTCCGACTCTTTGCAACCCCATGGACTGCAGCACAACAGGCTTCCCTGTCCATCACCAACTCCTGATGCTTGCTCAAACTCATGTTTATTAAGTCAGTGGTGCCATCCAACTATCTCATCCTCTGTCCCCTTCTCATCCTGCCTTCAGTCTTACCCAGCATCAGGGTCATTTCCAATGAGTCAATTTTTCGCATCAGGTGGCCAATGTATTGGAGTTTCAGCTTCAGCATCAGTCCCTCCAATGAATATTCAGGACTGATTTCCTTTAGGATGGACTGGTTGGATCTCCTTGCAGTCCAAGGGACTCTCAAGAGTCTTTTCCAACACCACAGTTCAAAAGCATCAATTCTTCGGCACTCTGCTTTCTTTATGGTCCAACTCTCACATCCATACATGACTACTGGAAAAACCATAGCTTTGACTAGATGGACCTTTGTCAGCAAAGTAATGTCTCTACTTTTTAATATGCTGTCTAGGTTGGTCATAGCTTTTCTTCCAAGGAGCGAGTGTCTTTTAATTTCAAGACTGCAGTCACCATCGGCAGTGATTTTGGAGCCCCAGAAAATAAAGTCTGTCACTGTTTTCCCATCTATTTGCTGTGAAGTGATGGGACTTGATGCCATGATCTTGGCTTTTTGAATGTTGAGTTTTAAGCCAACTTTTTCGCTTTCCTCTTTCACTCTCATCAAGAGGCTCTTCAGTTCCTCTTGCTTTCTGCTATAAGGATGGTATCATCTGCATATCTGAGGTTATTGATATTTCTCCCGGCAATCTTGATTCCAGCTTGTGCTTCATTTTGCATGATGTACTCTGCATGTAAGTTAAATAAGCAGGGTGACAATATACAGCCTTGATGTACTTCTTTCCAAATTTGAAACCAGTCCATTCATTGTTCCATGTCTGGTTCTAACTGTTGCTTCTTGACCTGCATACAGATTTCTCAGGAGGCAAGTAAGGTGGTCTGGTATTTCCATCTCTTTAAGAATTTTCCCCAGTTTGTTGTGATCCACACAGTCAAAGGCTTTGATGTAGTCAATAAAGTAGAAGTAGATGTTTTTCTGGAACTGTCTTGCTTTTTCAATGATCCAATGGATGTTGGCAATTTGATCTCTGGTTCCTCTGTCTTTTCTAAATCTAGATTGAACATCTGGAAGTTCTCGGTTCACATACTGTTGAAACCTTGCTTGGAGAATTTTGAGCATTACTTTGCTGCTGCTACTAAGTCATTTCAGTCGTGTCTGACTCTGTGCGACCCCATAGATGGCATTACTTTGCTAGTGTGTGACATATAAAGTGGCTTAAAAGGCAGGATTAATTTTTAAAATCTCATATCCTGAATTTCCAGTAGGTGGCACTCTTACAAAGCCTAAAGACTTCTGTTTTGGCAATCCATGGTTGCTTTCTAGATGATTCTCTTTCTACCCTCACCTGCTTGCAAACCCATTTGTTCTGGATAACTTAAATTCATTTCCCTCTAATTATCAGGGTTATGCATACTGTTTGTTAAGCATTTAAAAATGTTCAAAAGAAGAAATATTCTTCAAACCCCTTAATTTCCAAGAGATAACCACTGCAACAATATAGATGTACAATATTTTCCAGACCTTTCTCTAGCCCTCACACACAATAAGTGCATATAAAAGTTAAAATTTACATTAGTAAAAGTTTAGATTTTAAAATAATGATATGCTTGCCTTTGTTTTCCGATCCTGTACCTGGGCTTTTTCTTATGCGTAGTTTCCCTTTAAGAAAGACCTCTCATTTCTGCAATTCATTAATTGCTGAGTCCAAAAGGACCTTTCCTGTTGGTGCTGAACTAGGGCATGTGGTCCAGTGAATGATGCCTGGACTTTCATGATAAGAATTCTGTGCTAATTGCATTTCTTGGCAGTGAGAGTGGAGTAAGGAGAATTTAAATAAGAAACCTAAAGCTTCCTTTGCCAACTGAAGAGTATAGAATATTCTAAGATTTTATCTGAATAGGATTGTGATTTTTGAATTTGCTGGCTGTTCCAGGAGATGTTCACTGTTGGTGTATAGTAGGAAATTTTATGAAATCACTGATTTTTTTATTAAAGGTAGATTCCGCCCCCCACCCCCTCCCGACAGTATTACCTTGCTGCTGCTGCTGCTAAGTCGCTTCGGTCGTGTCCGACTCTGTGCGACCCCATAGACGGCCTCCTACCAGGCTCCCCCGTCCCTGGGATTCTCCAGGCAAGAACACTGGAATGGGTTGCCATTTCCGTCTCCAATGCATGAAAGTGAAAAGTGAAAGTGAAGTCTCTCAGTCATGTCTGACTATTCGCGACCCCATGGACTGCAGCCTACCAGCCTTCTCCGCCCATGGGATTTTCCAGGCAAGAGTACTGGAGTGGGGTGCCATTGCCTTCTCCAATAGTATTACCTTAAGGGCAGCTAATTTCCCCCAGAATGAGCAATCCAAGAGACCAAGTCAGACAAAAATGCTTTTGTGACCTAACCTTGGAAGGTATACACTGTCACTTCTTCAGCAAAGTGAAGTGAAGTGAAGTCCTCAGTCGTGTCTGACTCTTTGAGACCCCGTGGACTGTAGCCCACCAGGCTTCTCCGTCCATGGGATTCTCCAGGCAAGAATACTGGAGTGGGTTGCCATTTACTTCTCCAGGGGATCTTCCCGACCCAGGGATTGAACCCAGGTCTCCCACATTGCAGGCAGATGCTTTAACCTCTGAACCACCCTGCTGTATTCATTGTGGGAGAGGACAATGCTCAGGGGCTTATGTACTAGGAGGTAAGGCTCCCTGGGGCCATCTTGGAGGAACCACAAGGAGTAATCAACATAGGTGGTTACCTTATCTGTTTACTTCACTGAGGTATAATTGATACCTAACATTATATTAACAGTTTTAGGTATACAATGTAATGATTTAATATTTGTATATATATTGGGAAATGGTGACTGCAATGAGTCTAGTTAATATCCATCCACAGATGGTTACTTTAAAGCCATGAGATTAGATGAGATCACCTAGGGAGTAAGAGTAGAGAGAGAAGATAGCACAATTAAGTCAGCACTCAGAGGTCACAAAGAAGAGTCAGAGAAAGCCTCCAGGGAGGTGATGATGCCTTTGGGAGCCCAGTGGAGAAAGTATTTCCAAAAGAAGAGAAGGCAGAGAAACTAAGATAATAGCTAAGAAATGATCACCAGATTTATACCTATGCAATACCCATTTCTCCTTGGAAGTGAAGTGAAGTGAAGTCGCTCAGTCGTGTCCGACTCTTTGCGACCTCATGAACTGTAGCCTACCAGGCTCCATCCATGGAATTTTCCAGGCAAGAATACTGGAGTGGGTTGCCATTTCCTTCTCCAGAGGATCTTCCCGACCCAGGGATCAAACCCAGGTCTCCCGCATTGCAGGCAGACACTTTACCGTCTGAGCCACCAACAAAGGAGTCTCCTTGGAGTCTCACACAATTCAGATGTAGTTGTAAGGAAAACAGGTGTTGTTTAAAACAGTAACTATTTGCAGCCACTTTTGAGTACCAGAAAGTAGCCTCATGTATTATTTGTGGGTGATAGAGCTTGTGCAGGAAAGACCTTGATAATCTCTTTGGGTCTGAACAGTAAGGTTCTCCTAGAGTTAGTTCTGGAAGGTGAGGGCTGGAGAGTTGAGTTGCCATCCATAATAAAGGAAGAAGAATGGAGTATCTGAGACTGCTAATGAATTTAAAAGAAAGTGTGACTTCAGAAAGCTGCATATGAAGCATGTCAGCTGAGAATGACAAAATAACTAAGCTTCTGTGGGCTTTTGCACCCAGGACTGGAATTCCTCCAGGCCTCTACGACCCTCTTCTCTCCATTCTGCTCCTCTGACACTACTTGTTCCCCTGGTTTCTCCATAGGATTTTGGTTACACACAAAAAGCAATCATAGGACAAAAATACTGAGTACTTGCTAGGTTCCAGGGACTGTGCCTACTGTTTTATGTACACTACCTCATTAAATTTTCACAAAGCCACTCCACTGTAAGAATAGGAACCTGAGGCATACAAGAGGTTAAGTTACTTGCTGTTAAGTATTAAGGTCAGAATTTGAACTCAGTCTGGCTTCAGAGATTTGGTTCTTAATCAGTAAATTTTGCTCGTGTTCTCCTTTTAGGGTTTTGAATTTGGCAACTCAGACTGAACCAGTCTGAATCACCGTCTACTCAGGCTTAGACTTTGGCCATCTTCTGCCCTAGCCAAGAACTTGACATCTGTTATTGACCTGTGGGTCTGACCCACCCCAGTAGAAACCCCACCCTGGACCTTGCTGGTGCCAGATAGGAGAAAGGCCGCCAAAACAGTGTGTGTTCATGCCCCTATGTCCTTTCATACTTGCTTCCTCTGTTCCCTTTCTCCTTTCTCTGCCTGGTTGGTTTCTGCATGAAGTATTTGGTTGCCTCGTCACAAATTTTTCTTCCTCCTTCTAGTGCCCTTTGATCTTCTATCCACCCTGTCTCAGCATATCACCATTCCTGGTAGATGTCTATCTCTGCCCTCAATCTCAATTGTGAGCTTCTCCAGGCAAGGACTATACCTCTGAGTCTCCAGTCTGGCACACTATGAGGGTTCAATAAGAGTTTCTTGACTGAATGAAAGAAGGTGCTGGAAAATGAACAGGGCAAATGTTATACCCTGCAGTGAACAATACATTTTTCTTATTTTTTTGTAACCTTGATGGGCTCATGTAAAAAGGAAAGAACTATAAGAATCTTTTTTGTTGTTGTTAATTATTCTATATAAGTGCTTCTTTTATTTTTTTTGATGTGGACCATTTTTAAAGTCTATTGAATTTGTTACATTATTGCGTCTGTTGTTTATGTTCTGGATTTTTGGCCATGAGACATGAGGGATCTTAGCTCCTGACTGGGGATCAAGCCTGCACCCCATGCCTTGGAAGGTAAAGTCCCAACCCACTGGACTGCCAGGGAAGTCCCAAGAATCTTCTTAACTTAATCTCCAGCCTCAACATCTTTAGCTCAGTGTTTATCGACTTCATCAGTAGTATTTCACAAACCTCTCTCTACGCCCTTGACTGTATGGTTGGCGTCAAGAAGGTACACATTTCACATTATTACCTGGAGAAGGCACTGGCGACCCACTCCAGTATTCTTGCCTAGAAAATCCCATGGGCAGAGGAGCCTGGTGGGCTGCAGTCCATGGAGTCGCTAAGAGTGGCGTCAAGAAGGTACACATTTCACATTATTACCAGTCACCTTTTATTAAAATTAACTTTATTAAAACAATACTACTTGATTAAGGTCCTATGATTAAAAATATGTTCTAGGTCAATAGAAAAAAGTTTATTAAAGGACTACCTCAGGTCCAGAAAGATGTAAGGCAATTTTGATTTGTTATCAAGACCCACATTTCCACAATTATTTGTAATTAAATTTTGTTTGAAGACCAAGAAAAAAAAAAAAAACAGACTCAAAGTTAATCGGGAATCCAAAGAAAATGAAACAAACAGAAGCAGAGATTGAACTAATATATCATCTTACTCTAAAAGGAATAATTTCTACTTATAAATTTCTTGTTCCTAAGGAACTAATCATGGGGCAGATCTTGTGAAATTTTACATCAGTTCTTCAATTTCCTTAACTTGGGATGAGACCACCTCACCATTCACCACTTCCTGCACAATTGTCTTGATTTTCCGGGCTTTGTTAGGGTCTAAAGATTAAACATGGAACAAACGGAGCAAAAGTTAGTGCTTCAAATATTCATCTAACATTTGTTGTTTAACTTAGGCTTCTAAATTAGGTATTGACTGATACTCTAAACAAAATGCATTTTATTTAATAAAATGTATTCAGTGTTGTGTACAAATGAAAATGATTTTCTTTTTAAACACTTAAAAATTGTTTATGATTCTCATAATACCTCTTTGTAGAGTAGATTTTTTTTTCCTTCCTGAACTTACTGAAAGTTTTAACCCTGTGCAGACTACTCAGTTTATCTGCAGGAATGCATAAATATTTTTTCTTGGTTCTAAATACAAATATACTTCGAATATACATGCTATATTTAATGAGATCTTACAGTTTTGGTCATTAATAGATGTGATTCTGACTTGTTCTACATGATTCCTAGGGAATCTGCATACCTTTAGAGGAATCAGTTGATGGTGCTTGAGATGTGGAGGCTGTCACATATGAACTTTCCACCAGAGAGTCACTGTAAAGAAAACAAGGGAGTTGATATCACATGATGCTTTCTGGAATGAGAAGGAAGAACGAATTTGCTGTTTGGGCTTTTAAAATGGCCAATGAGAGAAGGTATTCTAAGTTTCTTGATTAAGAATGATGGAGCGATGCATCCTGAGAGTAATCAGTTGTGCAGCTACCTTTGTTTTCAAACCCTGCCTAAAAAGGGTTCTTGAAGTGAAGCCAACTGACAATTAATGGAAGATGTGGTTTCCCAATTTATGATCCTGAATTCTTCCCACCAGTCCAGGCTGCTGTTACTTTTGGAAAGTTCCCTACAGTAGTTTCAAGGTGGTTGCATGGCTGATATTTGATGTGTCATTCTTAGCATTAAAATCAGAACTCTACTGGCTGATTGTTCTAATACACGTCTGCAGTATGCCTCTGTCTGTGGTGCCATTTTTCATCCCAGCATTTTATGAACTTTTATCAAGGAAGATAATGGTGACAACCCTTTGCAAAGTGTAGAGGATTTAATAAAGCTAAGGCATATTAAACATGTCCGACTCATTCGCGCCGGACTCTGCGACCCCATGGACTGTAGCACACCAGGCTCCTCTGTCCATGGGATTTCCCAAGCAAGAATACTGGAGTAGGTTGCCATGCCCTCATCCAGGGGATCTTTCCCACTCAGGAATAGAACCTGCATTGAAGGTGATTCTTTACCGCAGGGCCACCTAGGAACCCCTATGTCTTTACCAGATGTGTTCTTTTCTGTCAACTAAAGACTCCTTCCCGATTCTGTTGCCCTTATACTGCATCTGGTGTCCACTGTCGGTCAGCCATTGAGGTTATTGTCAATCCGTTATCTGTTTACCCTTGGGCCTCGCCGTCCAGCAGGCGGCGGTAGGTCTCGATTTCCAGCTCCAGGCGGGCCTTGACGTTCAGCAGCCGCTGGTAGTCGGCGCTCTGGCGCTCGGCGTCGGCGCGCACTTGCAGCAGCTGCTCCTCCAGGCTGCCGATGAGCTGCTGCACCTGGGACAGCTGGCCGCAGTAGTCGCCCTCGGTTTCAGCCAGCGAGTCCTCCAGGGATTTCTTCTGCACGTGGGAGAGAAACGGCACAGACTTAACAATGAAGGGGACCGAAATTCGGAAGGCTGCCAATGGCCCGTCTTACTCATTTGGATGCATCTCTTGGCACGCGCCCTACCATGGCGAGCTGGGACTGGAGCTCGATCTCCAGGTTTTGAAGCGCGCGGCGCAGGTCGGTGACCTCGCTCTTGCTGGACTGAAGCTGCTCCGTGTTGCTGCTGATCTCCTTCCTGAGCTCCCCGCTCTGCCGCAACAAAGAGGGGTGAGGGGACGTGAGTCAGCTCAGCTCCCCTTTAATACAAGCGTATCCACGCCTCTTGTTTTTGTTAGCAGTACCTTTTCAATGAACCAGGCCTCCGCATCCTTCCGGTTTTGCTCAGCGATGGTTTCATACTGTGCCCGCATGTCGTTGAGGAGCCTGGTGAGGTCCACTCCGGGGGCAGCGTCCATTTCTACGCTGACCTGGCCTGGGCCGCCGGCCCGGCAGCTTTGGAGCTCCTGGGGACAGCGGGTGAGAGGGGCGAAGGGGCCCATTGTGACTTTCGTGGGCCTCTTCATCCACAAAAAATAGGAAACATTACCTTTTACAACTGCGTTGGCTTAAAGACAAACCAGTTAATAAAAACTATTCAAACATCTTTTATCTAAACATTAGTAGTTTTCTCCTGATTTTTGAAAGAGCTTGAGATGGGCCCCTAAACTCACTGCGGGTCCTTGGTGCTGTGCCTGATGGATGAGCTGGCCCTGCTTCTTGGGGCTCCATGGCCTTCACAAGATGGGAAGGCCTGGTGGAATTGGTGCCCCCTGGGCTTTCAACCGCAGCTGCTAAACCGAGGGCTGCAGACAGTCCCTGGGTTTGCTCACCGGTTGTACCATATTCATTGGTTTCCAGTAGAAAGCTCTTTAGGAGTCTTGTGCAAGGGTTATGCTTAATTACTGACATACATTGTGGTATATCAGAGTTCCATGTGTGTACTACACTGGGTATAAACAGTTTCTCTAGCATATTTAACAGTATGTATTATTGGTAGACTTTTATTTTTGAACTTTAAAAATACTGTATTTTTGGAACTTCCTTGGTGGTCCCGGGCTTCCAATGCCAGGGGCACAGGTTTGATCAAGGGACTGAAATCCCCACATGCCACTTGGTGTGACCATAAACCAACCAACCAAACAAAAACACCAAAACTATATTTTTAAAATCATGAAATCAGGACAATTAAAATTCTGATTGTCCAATGTATTATGCATATCTCTTCTAACTCCATATTTATACATTTGAAATGATAATTGTTGAATCTGGGAGAAAAAAGCTGCTTAGAGAGCTGTCCTTTCTGGCTCTCACCTCCTCGTGGTTCTTCTTTAGGTAGGCCAGCTCTTCATTCAGGGTCTCAATCTGTGTCTCCAGGTCAGCTCTGGCCAGGGTCAGCTCATCCAGCACCCTGCGCAGGCCGTTGATGTCAGCCTCCACATTCTGACACAGGGCCAGCTCGTTTTCATATCTGAAAATCAAGTGCAAAACAGTCTGGGAATCCACACACCCATTTGAATAAGGCCCCTGCCATTTCAGGGCTTCTTTGCAAATAAATCTGGCAGCAGTGTAATGAATGATCTAACTTTTTATTTTCTTTTTTTAAAAAAATGATAATTTACTTCTTAGTTGGAGAGAAGTGAAAAAATTATACTTTTCTATCAGCAGTGAACCCCAGCAGCACTGCATCCCAGGCTTACAACTTCACTTCTGGCTGGCTGCTCTGGCTATGAACAGTAGCAACCCCTCTCTAGGTGGAGTTCCTGACGGAAGCTTAGAAGTGGTTGAAAATAAAACAATCATTTAGTCATCTTGCTTAACTTTTATTCAAGATTTAATTTAAAACAGCGATATTCCTTTAGTAACTTGTAATAGGTTTCAGGATCATCACCAAAGCAATATCTTGTGTGGAAATTCTGTGGAGCAAACAGGACCTTAGGATTTTCCTCCTTATATCTGAGGGGAGGGGGTGGTGTAGAAAGGAGGAAGGGATATAAAAATAAGTACATGATTAATATTTTAGTTGTTTATGTGTCATCAGGAAAAAGATCATTTATTTAACTCCCAGGCACAAACATTATTAATTCATTTTGATGCATGGAAGACTGAGGTTTAGGATCCTGGTGGAATTATCTTGGCACTTCATGAGTCAACAGCAAATGTCAGATATGGTAATCCACAGCCCTGGGTTTAAGCAACTTATAATTAAGGACATGTAGTGTCACTCTATTGAATCTAGATACTTTCTAGAATGCCCAGTGTAAATTTACCAAAACATGTGTGGAACCTGTGAACTGAAGAAGGCTTGAAATATTTGCCATCAATGAAGGAAGGAAAATAGAAAGTAAGAAGAAATGCTGGGACATGTCAGGTATCATTAGTCATTTATCTTACTCACTTCATTCTGAAGTCATCGGCAGCCAGTCTTGCATTGTCGATCTGCAAGATGAGCTGGGCATTTGCGATGTTGGCAGAAATGATCTGGCGAAACAAGGGAAGACACACAAAATGATGTCACTAAATACTAGTGTTTTGCAAATTTATCTTTGGCAGGAAAATTTTAGGTAATGTTAAAGTGCTATTTTATGAAGAGTATAAAGCAGCTTAACTTTTTAAAAGAGAATATATGTGGAGAATCTTACTTAAAAATTAAGAAACATACCTATCCCACAGAAAAGGTAGTGGGAATACAGTTATTTTATGGTAAATGATAAAATGAAACTATAGGCTTCCCTGAAAGTTCAGTTGGTAAAGAATCCACCTGCAATGCTGGAGACCCCAGTTCGATTCCTGGGTTGGGAAGATCCCCTGGAGAAGGGATAGCCTACCGACTCCAGTACCCTTGAGCTTCCCTGGTGGCTCAGATGGTAAAGAATCCTCCTGCAGTGCAGGAGACCTGGGTTCAATCCCTGGGTTTGGAAGATCCCCTGGAGGAGGGCATGGCAACCCACTTGAGTATTCTTGGCTGGAGAATCCCCATGGACAGAGGAGCCTGGAGGACTCTATATAGTCCATGGGGTTGCAAAGAGTTGGACATGACTGAGTGACTAAGCACAGCCCAAATATCTTGAGATGAGAATTTACTCCAAATACAGTTGAACGGAAAAATATCTAAGTTTTAGGTGATTTATCACTGTAAAATCTTGAAATAGAAAAAAGGAAAGTAAAAAATAATTCCCAAAGCCCCCCTTGAAAGAAACCATTTTGTTACCTTATTCCTGAGGTCTTCAATCAATGGATAATATTTACTGTAATCATTCTGTGACCCGGGGTCTCCAGTCCCAGAGCCTCGTGTTTCATACCACTCTCGAATTTTGGTTTCTAGATCAGTGTTAGCCTCCTCTAGAGCTCGAACCTTATCCAGATAGGAAGCCAATCTGTCGTTAAGATTTTTCATGGTTTCCTTTTCTGACCCAGAAATAAGGCCTCCATCGATGCCAGGGAGAATCCCTAGAGAGCCCCCTCCTGAGCTTCCTCCGAATCCAATCCCCAGGCCTCCAAAGCCCCCTCCCCCAGCTCCTCCATAACCAGCACCCAGTCCTCCTGCAAAGGAACTTCCACAGGCACCACCGAAGCCAGAACTAGAACCAAAGCCAGAACTAGAACCAAACATGGAAGCAGCAGAAAATCCTCCCCCAGAGTTGCCTCCGAAGCCAAAGGCGCTGCCCCCGTAGCCGCTTCCAATGCTCGAGGCAGACATGCCCATGGCTCTGCCCAGCGTCCCACTCTGGGAGGACAGCCACTGAGGCAGCCCAGAGGTGCGCACAGAGAGGGACATGGTGCTGCTCGAGGGACCTATAGCTCAGGAGGGGGCAGTGTCAGCAAGGCAGGAAGGCTAACCTTTTATAGGTCTCTGAATGGGTGTTGCCTTGGAAAGTTCGCTCTCTCCATCCAAAGTATAGTGGCCCCCCTTTTTTGGCCAGCTTAACAAGAAAATGATTTATGCATATTGACAATTCACTGGTATAGATATAATTGAATTATTTTTCCCATTACATATTTGTGATAGAAAGAAGAAATCTGGGTGGAGTGCAGATAGGTTGTCATAAAGAATTTTTCTTCTCCAAATTATTCTGTTGCTCGCATTCTCTGCACTGCACAGTGTCTTATGCATAGTGGGGAAGCAGTGAGTGATTGTTGAGTGGGTAAATTAATGAATACTTCTTCCTAAACATTAAGCTTCTTAATGTTCTTCCCTCATATCTCCTATTTGTTTCCTTTTGAAAACTCAGTATGAACCATCTGATCATGATCTAGTCTATCTTCTAACAGAATATAGTTTCAGAAACAGTTGTAAAATTCACTGGGAGAAATAGGGAATAAATGCATTTTCCAGATTGATACTGGAGTTTGAGTTTCCAAGGATTTAAAAATCTTGTCATTAGGTTGTTGCATTTTTTTTTTTCTGATTCAATAAGAATACCTCTTAAACATTGAAAATACTCTTTTTTTTAAAAAAAATCTTTTTACTGCACTCCATTGGATCTTAGTTCCTCTTAGTTCCTTGACACTGGAAACATGAAGTCTTAACCACTGGACTGGACCAGTGGTTAAGGGAATTCCCACTGGACTAGGGAATTCCCTGAAAAATGCTATTTTTGAGTAGAATATGATACTAGTAATATTTCCAGCAGATCTTCCTTTACATAATATTTGACCTTAGCAAACTCTGTGAAATCAGAAGCCTTGTCCGACAGCTCACTACTGCCAACTTTGTTAGTACATATATATATGTGTGTGTGTGTGTGTGTGTGTATATATATATATATATATATAAAACCCAGTTGCTCTTTTTGTTATTGAAATTGTACCAATGCTCATACAGTCAACCCCTGGACCCCCAAATATCCAGATATTGTCTGAATATTATCTGGCTCTGACTCCAACCTCTCTGAAGGTAAGGTTCTTCAGTTCTGTGAGCACTCCTGTGAACAGCTGGATCTACCTGTGCCCACTAGTTGATTTGGGGGCAAATCAGAGGGGTTCCACTTGAAGTCCATGTCAGACCTCTAGAGGGAATGCCCAATGTCAATTCTCACAAATGGAAGGACCTTGTGACCCTCTTTATATTTTCCTAGGGACAGGGATTGATGAACTCAAAGTGAAATCCTACTACAACTTCCTTTTACCTTTTTATAGGAGACACATATGCCAAAGGACATATTTTCTCCCAACCTAGACACATCACAAAGAGCAAGCTAGTGGGACGCCTAAATAAAGGATTTTTTTAAGCAAGAAATTTGCAGAAATTGCATGTTCTTCTTCACAATAGATATAGAAAGGAAGCAGCAGTCTAAAGCAGACTCAGCTTGAAGAGAGGGGCCATCATACAGCCATTTGTTTCATTTCTTGAGAGAATGGAAACTTGTTAAGTTGAAATGTCAGGGGTCCCAGTTTCATATGGAGATTTTTACCAAGAATTCCATTCATCTATGTTACCAGCACTTTGTCTGAGCTTGTCTTTTTTGAATCATTAATAGTTATTGTATACTTACGATGTTCTAGACAGTGGGCAGGTGAACTACAGACATTATTTTTAACCTTTCATGGCAACCTCTTAAGATGGCAAATTTTACCCCATTTTATAGATGAGTAGTCTGAGGGTGAGGATGTTAAGTGGCTTATTTAAGGCCACATAGCCAGGAGATGACCAAGACAGGATCTGGGGCTGCAGATAGACAACACAACCCTGCCTCTAACAGAACAAAAAGGACAGAGGGTCACTCTGACCCCCAAATTGTGAAGCTAGGTTTCTGCCCTGCCCACCAACCAGGAGTTTCAGTGCTTTCCCTTTTCAAAATTGAACTTCATTTCTCAGTGTTTAGCATGAGACCCAGCAATTTACTCTTTAAGGTTTGCAAGAAATGGCATCACACATGAAATCCTGCAAACCTCTAGGCAAATGTGTTTTTACTTACACATTTTGAAATGTAACCACATCTCCAGAGATCTTATGAAGTACTAGTTAAGTGACAGCTCCCCAAGACAGAGTGATTCCATTTTTTGGCCCTGGAAATGA
Source organism: Bubalus bubalis (assembly GCF_019923935.1). NCBI lineage: Eukaryota > Metazoa > Chordata > Mammalia > Artiodactyla > Bovidae > Bubalus > Bubalus bubalis. The sequence continues at coordinate 22,008,300 of NC_059159.1, read as the reverse complement.
AAGCAAATATTACTTGCTTACAGAGTCAGAAGGAATGTGCCAAATTCTGAGCTATAACTTTGTGATATCAGATAATATGGAAATATGATTAACTTGAATTTTTGAACTTGGAAACAATTTTGTGCTGAAATGTATACTTTCTAAATCTCATGCCTACATGTAAAATTTAAATAATTTGGTTCAATGTATAACACTGTTTGCACATATACCTTTGTGTTTTTATACATATTATATATTATCCTAGACTGAAAGCTTTTCAGGCGAGGACTATAGCTAATTCATTTTGTATCCTGACTCTTAGCCCAGTGTTTGCTAAACTTCATTCTTGCATACTTAGAGTTATTGCACTTGAAAGAACTTAATCCTTAATATATTTGAATCTGTCATTTAAAATTTATTTCACTTGAAAAAGACTTTGCTCTAATTTACTGGTTTGCTTTGACCAAGATTTATTCTGAATCCAATTGTGAATGGGGAGCAACTTCAGAAGTGGAAAAGAGAAATATTTCTTCTTCAGTGGATTTTTTTTTTAATAGGGAGAGGGAGGGCTAAGTTAAATAATTAGGCCTCTATTTTAGAGATTTTTTTTTTCTTTGGCTACACAGCATAGCATGTGGGGTCAGGGTTTCTTGACCAGAGATCAAACCCACATCCCCTGCATTGGCAAGGCAGAGTCTCAACCACTACCTCAATTCCCATCAGGGAATTTCATATTTTAGAATTTTTAGAAGTGCAAGTAACTTTTCTGACAGCTGTAAAAATATAGGAAGGTGGAAATGTATAAAATGGGGTTGTTGGCAAAATGAGGCACAGGGGAAAATGACTACAACCAGGGTGAACTGTTCAAAAGAATTATATCTCCATTTTTTGGTAGAGTTTAGGGAATATTCAAAATAAGAACTATTATTGACACGGCATTTGTAAATCTTTAGACTTTATTAAGTAGAACGTGTGCTCATCTTATGTCAGATTGGTGAGTTTCCTGGTCTCTGACTGCAGAATCTCCTCCTGAGTTCTTTCTCTTAAAGACAGACCTTTCACTTTGTGCAATTCACTGATCAGCTTTTCTTTTTTTGGTCCGTAACAGCTTTTCTTTTTGCTTTGAATAACATTTTATCCTATCAGTGAGTGAAAGACTATTGAATTACTGATATAGAATGCTTTGCTTTTGAGATGAGGATGAACAAGAATCCTAGTGGTCATGATTGAGGTTGGTTTCTGGACTTCAGAGCTCAGTGGTTCTCAGAAGCAGGGGAGGATTGTACGTGGTAAGAAAGAGAAGCAGGAAGATAAAATAATACCCTGGTAAGGTGAAGTTGGAAGTGAGTCTAGGAGAGAAAAGGGAGATTAAAAAAATAGAGATCACTGAAAGTGAAAGTTACTTAGTCATGTCCAACACTTTGTGACCCCATGGACTATACTGTCCATGGAATTCTCTTGGCCAGAATACTGGAGTGGGTAGCAGTTCCCTTCTCCAGGGGATCTTCTCAACCCAGGGATAGAACCCAGGTCTCCCACATGGCAGGCAGATTCTTTACTGTCTGAGCCATGAGGGGAACCCAAGAATACTGGAGTGGGAAGCCTATCCCTTCTTCAGGGGATCTTCCCAATCCAGGAATCGATCTGGGGTCTCCTGCATTGCAGGAGGATTCTTTACCAGCTGAGATACCAGGGAAGCCCAATGCCTTAAGTTGGAATTGTTATTTGAGGGTGTAATCAGGTACCTAGAGTCGGACACGACTGAGCGACTTCACTTTCACTTTTCACTTTCATGCATTGGAGAAGGAAATGGCAACCCACTCCAGTGTTCTTGCCTGGAGAATCCCAGGGACGGGGAAGACTGGTGGGCTGCCGTCTATGGGGTCGCACAGAGTCAGACACGACTCAAGTGACTTAGCAGCAGCAGCAGCAGTAGCAGCAGCAATCAGGTACCTGAGATCACTCCCAAGTGAGAGTGAGAGCAGAGGGTATCCTCAGGTAAAGTTTTGATTTCATATCATTTCATTTTTTTTTCTTTTTATATGTTGTAACGACTCTGTGTGGAAATAATTCCCAAAGCCCAGGAAAAAAAATGTTCTCTCCACCCTAACTTCACCTCTAGGGATTCTCTCTGCATTGGGTAGCTCCATGTCTGCACTGATAATCTCATATTAAGTCACAAAACACATTGATGGTGATTCTAATGTATGATAAAGAAACCTGTATTTACTGACTATGAACCTACTCTGGATCTGTATGTCTGTCAGAAATTGGATTGTCCTGTTCTGGTTCTTAGCTCCTGTAAGAAGTATATAGATAGATACAGAGGTTAATGCTTAACTCTCACACAGTTGCTACTGGCAGAACTGGAGATAGAACCATCTGTTTCCACGAATATGTATGGTCTCATCTACTTTCTTTGAAAGATTACTTGGAAGAAACTAGAGTTAGACCAAAAGGCAAGGATTGATCTTCATTTTTTATGACAGGATTGAGTCAAAAATAATAGTCCCACCTCTTTTTTAACAAAGCATCATTATTGTCATATGACAATGGCCGTGTGTAGTGAATTTCAAAAGCATCTCCTGTAAGTTTTTTATTAGTTAGACTCCCAATGTCAGATATTTGTATGTTAGAGCTTCAGACTCTTCCGGAACGTGTCTCAGGATGTGAAAAAGAATTCACTTCTAAATATTCTTAGCATCTTTAAAAGCAATTTACTAGCTGAAGTGACTTGGAAGGAAATTAAGAAATGAGAAAGAAACCTCTTTACTACTTTGAAAAGTAATAGATTGAGAAGGGACGAGAATAATATCTTTTCTGACAAAGGCTGTGCTGAATTAAATCTTGTGTGTGATATAAGCTGGACATTTGTGATAATTGGATATTGTAAGTGCCTGGCTAGTGAAAAATGACAATTAGTAAATGACAAAACAACTAAGGATAGGCATTCATTTCAAGTGTGACTCAGTAAGTGTTTGACAACGTAATTAGTTGCTGAAAAAGATATGATTAATTTAGACAAACAGCTCTGAGTTCAAACTTGCTCTGTTACTTGGTAACTGTGACTTTGGGAAAGTACTTATTTAGTGTCTTCATATATAATTCTCCAGAGAAGGCAATGGCACCCCACTCCAGTACTCTTGCCTGGAAAATCCTGTGGACAGAGGAGCCTGGTAGGCTGCAGTCCATGGGGTCTCAAAGAGTTGGACACGACTGAGCGACTTCACTTTCACTTTTCACTTTCACACATTGCAGAAGGAAATGGGAATCCACTCCAGTGTTCTTGCCTGGAGAATCCCAGGGACGGGGAAGCCTGGTGGGCTGCCGTCTATGGGGTCGCACAGAGTCGGACACGACTGAAGCGACTTAGCAGCAGCAGCATATAATTCTCATTTGTCCTTACGTGTAAAATGGGAATAATATGGTAGGTCAAACCAGGTAAAATTGCTATTTCTGAAGGTCAAAGATGATCATATATTGGCAAGTTCATATGATTCAATCCAATTCCCTCTGCCTCACAGGCAGAAGACTTTCATTGTAAAGATTAAATGGGAAAGGCGTATAAAATGCTTGCACACTGTTTAGCTCATAGGAAGTGCTCAGTAAATGGTAGGTGTTACTATCTTAAGTGAATCACATTATTATTTTCAATATAATAATCACTCAAAATCCTATTTATTTATAAACGTGAATATTACAATTTAAATTTGAGCTATCCATTTACTAGAATACAATGATAGAGGGCAAATTAATTTTTTCCTGGAAACATTTGCAAGGCAGTTATTACAAAAATGCAAATTCAGTGAGATTTAGAATTTAGAAGTCTCACTAGAATACAATATGTGACCTTCCGTATCTGGTGTCTTTCACTTAGTACCATGTTTTTAAGGTTCGTCCCTGTTGTAGATGTGTCAGTGCTTCATTCCTTTTTATTGCAGAATACTGTTCTATTGTGGGGCTTCCTCAGAGGCTCAGCGGTAAAGTACCCTCCTGCCAATGCAAGAGACACAGGAGTCAGAGGATTTGATCCCTGGATCGGGAAGATACTCTGAAGGAAGGCATGGCAACCCACTTCAGTATTTTTGCCTGGAGAATCCCGTAGACAGAGGAGCCTGGTGGGCTACAATCCATAGGGTCACAAAGAGTCAGACATGACTGACGTGACTGAGCATGCAAGCGCTATTCTATTGCTGAGATATACCACATTTTGTGTATCTGTTCATCAGTTGATGGGAGGCATTTGAGTTGTTTCCATTTTGGGGCTGTTATAAATAATGCTGCTATGAACATTTGTATACAAAAGAACACATTGTATGATTCCGCTCATATGAAATGTCCGGATTAGGCAAATCCATAGAGGGAGGAAGTGGATTAGTTGGTTTTCAGAGGTTGAGGGGAAGAGGATTGGAGTGACTGCCAAAGGAGCTTCTTTTTGGAGTGATGAAAATGCTCTAAGATAAGATAGCGGTGATAGCGGCACAACTCTGTGAACATACTAAGAGACAGCTGAATTGCATACTTTAAAAGAAGTAATTTTATGGTGTGAATTATACTTCATTAAAACTATTATTAAAAAATAGTGAGAAACATTTAATAACATACAATTACTATGTAAAGAAAGAGAGCACCCGATGATGATTTATGCGGTTTATTATATCATAAGGAGAAGCATTCTGCCTTGAGAAAGGTTTTGCTAATTTTGTTTTTAGTCTATTCCCATTTCAAGCATAATGTACTTCATTCTTATTCTGCTCAGCGTTTATGATTGGAATTTGACTCTCAAATTATTCAGAGCCGACTTGAGTTTTAAAGACAGCCAAGACAATAAGGGGGGAAGCAAATATAATTTAAAGCTAGCAGAATTATACTGATATTAAAAATTCAGTGAAATTAATCAAGAAATTGACTCAAGAATCCAGGAAGCCCTGAAAGGAGATTTTTGCAGTTCAGAAATGGAAGGTGTTAGAGAGGTTCATTTGTAGTTTGCATAGCCTCCTCTGTTTTGTAAGGTTTAGTAATGATATTAGGTGGTCTATAGCTTGTGATTAATGCATTTTGTGTTAAAGGTGGCAGTAATGATATTTTAAATATCCCAGTGATCATTGGATTTCATTTTTGCAGGCAATTTGCAGCTTCTCTGAGTAAAACATATATATTCAATTACACAGACTGGTAAATGGACTCCCCTCTCCCCCCTCTAATCACCAAGAAACATTAATAGTGCTTTCTGATGCCACTTTCTTGAAGGGAGTGAAAGTTATAGCTACATGTCTTTCAAAACCTCAGCAGCATCACTTTCTGCCAGCCCTTCATATATTTTCTTCCATTTCTTTGACTTCAGATGACACAACCTTGCCATCCACTACTTCTTGCACGACTGTCTTAATCTTCCTGGTTTTCTTTATATCTGAATTGAGATTTAAATATAAAATGTTAATTCAGACCCAAGATGCTACTATTTTAGAATACTCAGCTTTAAATTATTATTTTGTATGTATTTCCTTCTTTTAGAAAGGCGTTGAACCCATTCTCTTTCTGAAATGATCTTAAGTCCATTTTCTAAATAAATGCAAAAAATTTTCTACTCTCCCCACTCCCCACAAAAGAAATATGTCATATTGAATTAAGTAAAATGCACATTTTCATCTTGTTTTTCTCTTATAGGATCTTAGGATGTCTCAGGACAGTAATAATAGCCTGGGCCAAGAAAATCACCCCGTCAATGGGAGTGTGAGAAATTTCCCACATGGAGGGTTTCTTTATATGATGTGCCCCATTTTCAGAATCCCTAAGATGATATCTGTTTATTTAAGAGCTGACTTTCCTTTACTTTTTACCAGTGGCAGGTAAGTGGTAAACTACTGAGTGAGAATTCAGTCTTATAGGAAGTGTGTAAGAATTTAGAATACTTACCTTTCTCATCCAGAGTGCTCAACTGATATTCTCTAGTTTTGTTTTTCGTTTTTTTAAGAAAAGAAAAAAAAAAAGAAAAACAGAAAAATGTGTTATTGCCATTTTGCAAATGAAATGCTCTCCTGCCTGTTCTGCTTAAAAATAAAGTCTGAGTGATGTGTGTTTTACTACTGTTTGTCTCCCCCACCTCCCTTTGCAGTGCTTGCTCCTTCAAGCTGGAGTGTCTTACTTTTTAACTTGAAAAATCCATAGCTTCAGAAATGACTGGTTTAACATACACTAGGGATCTTTAATTACTAGAAGTTTCTGTAATTAAAATAACAAAATTATGAAGGCAGTTTACATCTTGTGTTCTCTTGTTGCCTTTTGTGGGGGTGGTATTTGAAGACAGTTGCTGCTACCGCACTGATGATTCTCAGACTGGTTCCCACGGACCTCTGTGGCCTGTTTTTCAGTTCATGATCTTGCAATGAGAACTCTAAAAAGTTATAGTGCTTTCACATGGAACTCTGCTCAGCCTGGATGGGAGGGCAGATTGGGGGAGAATGGATACATGGATATATATGGCTGAGTCCCTTCACTGTTCACCTGAAGTGATGACAACATTGTTAATCGGTTATACTCCAATAAAAAATAAAAAGTTTAATAAAAAATTATAGTGCTTTCAATTATGTATTAATCATAAAAATTAACACCAGCATATCTGTATCAGATATGCTTAACCGTCTTCTATCTCAGCCCTACAGCATGACCTCAAGTACAAAGGATCAGTATTTTTTTGGGGGTGTGCATACTAGTATACTAGTTGGTAAAGTTTTGTTCTGTTGGTGTTGTTGGTGGGGGGGTGTGTAGTTGTTTTTCAGCTAGGGATTACATTGGTGCTGGGGAAAGAGTTACAGAGTTTAAGGTATGGACATTAAAATAGAATAGCAGATAGACATAGACGCCTATCCTTTGATTCTAAGAGCCTTACTTGACATCTTCTCCTTCCAGAAGATGACGGTAGGTAGCAATTTCCTGCTCAAGCCGGATCTTTATGTCAAGGAGGATATTATATTCATGGATCTGGCGTTCTGTGTCGGTCCGAACCTGCACCAGTTGGCCCTCAAGGAAGTTTAGCTGTGCCTGGATTTTGGCCAAGTGGCTACTATAACGAGCATTGGTCTCCTCTAGTGTACGCTCCAAAGCTTCTTTCTACGAGCACAAGAAAAAGTGGATGTTTCTTATTTGAGGACCTGATTTAAGAGGTGCCTTGATGTTAATTTCTCTTGAGAAGAATTCTTTTATCTAGTCATTGTGGGAATCATGCATATTTCTAGCTTTATCTCTCACTTTTTCCAACTAGGCAGCCTCAGCCAATCAACAGGGATAACTGGCTCTTCAGGTTTTTGTTTGTTTATTTGAGTTTGCAGTCTGTGGTTTATGTATTTTTGTTCTCTGTATTTGCTTCTCCTCACTGTGATTTGTAGTGCCTTTCCATTAGGAGGATTGGACTTGCTAAACCTGTTGATGGTAGGCTTGGTTATATGAGTTTCTTTGGCTAATGAAATGCAAGTGAAACTGACCAATGCATTTATGCAGAGACAGCTTTAAGAGCTATCACATGGTCTAGCTATTGCCCCTTTCCTTCTGGCACAACACTGGCATGTCCACTTACCCTGGGGTGGAAAAGTCATGGAGCAGAGCTGAAGCCAGCCCATGATGGATGTAGTGTTGTTACAGGGAAGAACAAAATCTGACCACATGTTGGATCTGTTTCTTTTACTTTAACCTTTGCTTCCTGTTGCTTTTGTTCACTGTCTTATATATAATGGCCTGCCTCAGGGAACCAGGCCTCTCTGCCTGAATGTTAAACCAAAGTGCCTTTGCTTAAGGAAACATCCTTATCCTGTCCACCTGTGGTGGTTTAGACACTAAGTAGTGTCCGACTCTTGCAACTCCATGGACTCTAGCCTGCCAGGCTCCTCTGTCCATGGGATTCTCCAGGCAAGAATACTGGAGTGGGTTGCCATTTCCTTCTCCAGAGGATCTTCCCAACCCAGGGATTAAACCCGGGTCTCCTGCATTACTGGAAGATTCTTTACTGATTTCCCTGGTGGCTCAGATGGTAAAGAGTCTGCCTGAAATGTGGGAGACCTGAGTTTGATCCCTGGGTTAGGAAGATCCCCTGGAGAAGGAAATGGTAACCCTCTCCAGTGTTCTTGCCTGGAGAATCCCATGGACAGAGGAGCCTAGCAGAATACAGTCTATGGGGTTGCAAAGAGTTGAACATGACTTAGCAACTTTACTTTCACTTCTTTACTGACTTAACTACAAGGGAAGCCCTGTCCACCCATATGTAAATGACTACAAGAAAGAAGAAATTAACAGCCTTCCCTAGGCTAAACATTCCAGGAGATATTTGTAAGACTTACGACCTTTTTACTTTGTTTCCTCACCTCCTCCCCATCTCTGTTCTATGAAAGAAACTGCCATCCAGACCCCGGATGAGATGGTTATTTTGAGACATTAGTCTGCCATCTTTCCAAATAAAGTCTTTATTCCTTGTCTCAACACCTGGACTCTGATTTATTGACTTGTGTGGTGAGTAGAGTGAGCTTGGATTGAGTAACAGTCATTGTAAGCCATTGTGATTTGAAGGTTGTTACCGCAACATAATTCATCATGAGCTGACTGATATCCTAGCCTGGAATGTCTTGACCCCTCTTCTCCTATTAAAAATTGCACCTTACTCTTTCCAGTCTACTTTAAATGCCACTTTTCCTGTGACATCCTCCAACTCTCTTTGGCCTCTGCATTCTTGTAGTGTCTTGTCCTTTACTTTGACTTCTTTCTGTCTTTTCATTATCATCAGTTGTTTGATGTGTTTCCCTGACTGCTCTGCAATGGGAGGGATTATTTCTTATAGGTATTTGCATTTCCAGAGTTCCTGACACAGGTGCTTAGTAAACACACACCCCGTGAGAGTTGAAAGTTAGATGTGCTTTACCATGTTGAGAAGGGACTGGAGCTCTAGTTCCAGGACCTGGTAGGTGTGTCTCTGCTCTTTTATTTGATCCTTGGTTCCTTTTAACTCTTCAGTGCTCACTGTGACTTGCTGTTGCAGATCATTAATCTAAAGTTCCAAAATGAAAAAAAAAAAGGAATGAAAGAAAGAAATTAAGGAATAAAGGGAGGAAAGAATGGAGGGAGGGGTGGAGGGAGAGGGGAAGGAAGGAAGGAAATGAGTTATCTGTTTTTGGAAGACAGCTTCCTCACGTTTGCTTACCCATTAGAATTATGCTATTACCTGTATCTCAAACTGTTCTTTGGCTTTCTGAAGGTTCTCCTGGGCCATGGCATCATATTTCTGCCTCATTTCATTCATGATGGCACCAAGGTTCAGGCTCGGAGCAGCATCCACCTCTACATTTACATTATTGCCCAGATGAGCGCGTAGGCTCCTCACTTCCTACAGGGGTGAAAATTCCAATTGATTATGGTCTGAAGTACATTCTCAGATGAGGCTATGCAGAAAAGACATAGTAAATCTTAAGGCTTCTTTCCTTGGGGATGAGTAATAGAGAAATAGAACAACTTAGCTAAGGCTTATTATGGTCCAGAGACTGCTCCAAGTCATTCAAACCTGGCAGCAGCCATATTGAAAAGATGTTAAGGCTCATGTCAATCTCGTTGTCATCTTTTTCACCACCACCACAATCACCAAATCTTCCTCTTTTTCCTCCTCCTCCTCATTATTATTAGAGCCATTCTGTCATTTCCAACACTGCTTCTGAATATTTTCTCACCTCCTCATGTTCTTTTTGGAGGAGATGCAGGTCTTTAGTCAGCTCTTCAATTTGAATCTCCAAGTCTGCCTTCGTTAGAGTTAACTCATCAAAGACCCTTTTCAGGCCATGAAGATCAGCCACTACTGTTTGGCAAATCCCCCGCTCAGCTTCATACCTGTGAATTAAGTAGTATGGAGAGATAATTGAGTTCTTCTTAAGCCATTATAGAAGAGATGAGCTTAAAATGATAATAAGATCAATCTTTATGTGGTATAAGAAGAGATCAGTTTCAATACATCATTGTGTCTCTATACATTTTAAAATGTTCTGGAGAACCTTGGGCTCAGATCACTTGCTTTATAGTGTCATCTCTGTGATTTGGAGCAACTGGTAAAATAACCACTCTGAAATTATTTTTAAAATTTCCTGAATTCTGGAATATATTGTTTTAAAAGTTAAAAAATTGCTCTAATTACTGTGCTAGCAAAAGATTCACATTATCGATATTAAATAATGGTTAGTAGAAACAGAGTCACAGACTTAGAGAATGAATTTATGGTTGCCAGGGGTGAAGATAGGGGGAAGGAATAGTTAGGGAGTTTGGAATTGACATGTACATTGCTGTATTTAAAATGGATATCCAACAAATTCCTACTTGTTGGTTAGCACAGAGAACTCTGCTGAATGTTATGTGGTAGCCTGGATGGGAGGGGAGTTTGGGGGAGAATGGTTATATGTATATGCATGGCTGAATCCCTTTGCTGTCCACCTGAAACCATCATAACATTGTTAATTGGCTACACTCCAATATAAAATAAAAAGTTAACTAAAAAATGGTTAGTTAGATTTACTTAATGAATGCACATGACCAGTTTATTTTTATGACTTTGTAAAAAGATGCATCTAAAGTGAATTATCTTAAAAATTCATGCATTCTCTTCTATGATCTTATATATTCCCATTTTTATTAAAATAGTAAACTTTAAGAGGTGATAATGCAATGAGACTCCCAGATGCTGAGTGGAATTAATGAACTTTTACTGCTTTAATTTCCAGATCTGCTTTCTCATTTCTTTCTTTTTGATCCCTTATAGCATTATAATGCTGTGCTTTTAAACCACCAAAGACTCTTCAGTGCCAATGTGTTGTACAAATTCAGGATGAGGAAGCCCTAGTGTGGAAGCAGTTAAGAGGAACAGCTCTGATAGCATGTAATGTGATGTGACTACAAGAGAGTGAACACAAATTGAACTGCTTTAATCCACCTGGTTCTTTGGTTGGTCAGACCTTACTGTAAAACACTGTCAAACTGGAAGGATTAAGAGCCACCCCTGGAACTTCGGTCATTTACTTGAAGGAACATGGATGACTCAGAGAATCACTAAGCGTAAATAAATGACTCGCTAGATAACAAAAGGGTACAGGCAGAAGGGAAGTTGTAAACTGCCTTTCTATTACTCCAAAGAGCAGAATTAGTTTCAGTAGGTGAAAAGGTAGAACTAAAAAAGAATGTTCTAGCAATCAGAACTGACTAAGGAGAACAGTAGTAATTACTAGAGGTGTTCATTTACACTCTGGGTGACCGTATCTTAGGACTACAGGAGGAGAAGTCCAGTCCTCATGCTAGATCAGAAAGCTTCTAACACCCTTTTAACTCCAAGGTTCTGATACTATTCAGTGGGAGCTCCTTTGCCAACAATGCTGTGGGGAGTCAAGTGTCATGAAGGACCACTGAAAGGCCCTCCTTTTCAGGAAGTGTCAGTATGGTATCAGAGAACCTACTTCAGCCTGAAGTCCTCCATAGCCAGTTTAGCATTATCGATTTGCAGGACACATCGAGCATTCTGCAGTTGAGCATCTTTAATCTGGAAAATACACCAGAAAGAGTGATATTTTCAACTGGGCAGAAGTCTAAAATGATTGAGTTGATCCTCAGATAGGGCCTCTCTTGAACTGAAGACGATGTTCATCCCAAGGATTGCCACATGAAAATAGAAAGGAGAAATATTGGGTTGGAGCTTTAACACAACAGATTCATAAAATGCAACTTGAGTCCTGAGGGTTTGGTCAGTTTCCTTATGACTCTACAAATGAAGAGCTTAGTTCAACTTGAGCCATCAGACCTTACTGAGAGCCTTGTCTTTGTTTCTGCTTAGAACCTTCCTCTTAGCCCCTTTCACTTGGTGAGCTCCTCCCTCCTCTCAGCCTCAACATCATTGCTTCAAGGAAGCCTTCACTGGTTTCCTCAAAACAGAGCTGGATGAACTGCCTGTGCTTTCACAGCCCTACATAGCCCTCCCTTTATCCTTCCATGTGGGACAATGTTGCCTTTGTCCATCTTTGTTTCCCTCTAAATCACATTAGGGCTTTCCTGGTGGCTCAGATGGTAAAGAATCTGCCTGCAATGTGAGAGACCTGGGTTTGATCCCTGGGTTGGGAAGATCCCCTGGAGGAGGGCATGGCAACTGACTTCAGTGTTCTTGGCTGGAGAATCAACATGGACAGAGGAGCCTGGTGGGCTACAGTCCATGGGGTCTCAAAGAGTTGGACATGATTGAGCGACTAAGCACAGCACACAAATCACATTATGTTCACCATCATATTCCCCAGTGCCTGCTGCTGCTGCTGCTAAGTCGCTTCAGTCATGTCCGACTCTGTGCGACCCCATAGATGGCAGCCCACCAGGCTTCCCCGTCCCTGGGATTCTCCAGGCAAGAACACTGGAGTGGGTTGCCATTGCCTTCTCCAATGCATGAAAGTAAAAAGTGAAAGTGAAGTCGCTCAGTCGTGTCTGACTCTTAGCGACCCCATGGACTGCAGCCTATCAGACTCCTCCGTCCATGGGATTTTCCAGGCAAGAGTACTGGAGTGGGTTGCCATCGCCTTCTCCGAGTGCCAGCACTTAGTGTCTATTAAATACTCACTGAACGAATGCACACTTGCTATGTGGTGTTAACTTGTGTAGGCACTGGGGCATCACTGATCTTAAGAAGTGGTTACCTAATGGATGAATCCTCTAAGATGCATATAGATCAGAAGTCTGCTTGTAAAAGATGCTACAAAGGCATGTCTCTTTCAGTAGATCTAGTGTAGATCTAGTCCTAGAGAGAGTGGTCTTCTTTCATATACTGGGCCTGCTCAGGTAAATGGAACATTTGGCTGTGCCTATGTGTTCAGGATGGCCTGAAATAGCTTCATAAACATGAATCATGCGATGGCTAGGGGAGAATGGTTGGCTGATTTTGAATATTTTAGTGAAAGCCTGAGAAAAATGAGCTGTTGGCAGAGGGGCAATTTAAACACCTTTGCCTTCACATCCCCACAATTCCAGAAATCCCAAAGTAACTTCCTGTAGAATTAGAATCAAATTGCACTGATGTTTAATATAATGCAAGAAAAGAGAGACTTGCTGGCAAGTAAGTGGCCTTTGCTCTAAAGAAAGAGGAATGTTAAGATAGAAATGAAAATGAAAGGAACAATTTTCTTGATTAGATAAGAATTTTAAAACAGAGTAAGTGTTCTGTGTCACATTTGACATCTTCAGTTAGGAGCAAAGTCTTCTTTTATTCCATGCTATTGATAAAATGGAGCACTCCACCTTTCTGGTATGACGTGGGAGCAGGTATGATTGCAATAAATTTGAATTGGGGCAATAAAACATTTTATGACTGTTGAAATGGTTTCTGAACTTCTTGGTGAATGAATGATGATCAGATTATTAAACATTTTAAAAGTATTAAAAAAACCCAGATATCATTAAGACCTATGCCCCATCCCCATTACCACCTTGAATCATTTCATCATTGAAATTTATGATCCAGTATTCTGACACTTGTGGAGCTTCCCTGGTGGCTCAGACAGTAAAGATTCTGCCTGTAATGCAGGACACTCAGGTTCAATCCCTGGGTTGGGAAGATCCCCTGGAGGAGGGCATATTCATTTGGAGGGCAACCCACTCTAGTATTCTTGCCTTGAGAATCCTATGGACCGAGGAGCCTTGCAGGCTACAGTCCATGGCGTTGCAGATTGGGACATAACTGTGCGACTAAGCATGCACACACACACACACACACACACACACATACACACACACAAAGTCATCCTATTATCTAGTCTGATTCTTCAGCAATAAGGGTAGATGGCATATAAAATATAGGATATAAAAATATGCCATTTTTATAGATGTGGCATTTAAGCCTAATTTGCTTTACAGTGCCCATTTGGACCACCCAACATATATGCCCTTCTTGACATGTGATACAGCTGGACAGTGGAGAAGAAAGCAGAAGCATCCTGCCTCACCTGGTCTCGCAGCGCTTTGATTTGTCCCATATATGCACTGTGGTCCCGACCTGTGCTAGGTGTATTGGTCTCATACCAGTGCTTGATCTGCTGTTCAAGGTGGGAGTTGGACTGCTCCAGTGACCGCACTCTTTCCAGGTAGCTTGCTAGGCGGTCATTTAGGTTCTGCATGGTCATCTTTTCATTGCCAGCAAGCAGGTTTCCTCCAGCAGGGTCGCTCCCATAGTTTGCCAAGTGTCTAGACGTCGAGATGCGGGTGCCGTGGCCTCCAGCCCCTCCATACACGCTGGGTGCGACCCCCCTCCTATATATGGAGCTGCTCATGCTGAGCGCAGGGCCCTGGGAGGAGGAACTCAGGCTTCGGTGGGAGCTTCTCTGACTGAAATCCATTGGGGGTTGTAGGAGGAAGCAGCTGTTGTAGCTTCAGGATGGATGGAGCAGAGTCCGTCTCTTGGTCGCATATGAGCTGACCTTTTATAGAACTCACAGGAGAAACGCCTCCTCCGCTGACATGTCACTTTACAATTGACACCACAATCCACCTTGCCTTGCCTCTTTTCTTTCCCCTTTGTACAGCAATCTGTTTAATACCATTCCAGAAATTACCACTAGAGGCCTTTCTCAGAGGCTTTTTTCAGGAGTGATTTCTTTTTTCAACAGAGGAAACAAAGGGAAACTGGAGAGTATTGTTTTAGCCCTTGCACCTGCCTTGGCACATTTTCTTTCATCCTAACGTACACATAAAGCATATTTGCAATCTCCATGAATAATTTATCTGAAAAGAAAGATGTGTGTACCTAATAGTAAGTCACAGTAGTGATAAAAAACAATGTTTAAAAATGAAAAAAATAATCTTTTCTTCTTTTTGCTGAGAGCATTTAAGTTCTACTTTTTAAAAAATAAATTTCAATTATACAGTATAGCATTATCCACTATAGTCACCACGTTTTAAATTAGGTCTTCAGAACTTACTCGTCTTACAAATGAAAGTTTGCATCCATTTACCAACCTCTTCCATTGACCTCATCCCTCCACTCTCCAGCCCCTGGCAACTACTTTTCTACTCTCTTTTCTATGAGTTTGACTTTTTTTTCTTTAAGGTTCCACATGTAAGTGATACCATGCAGCATTTGTCTTTCTTGGCTATTTCACTTAGCACAGTGCCCTCAAGGTCTATCCATGATGTTACATGTTCTTACATTCTTCATTATCCATTCATCCATTGATGGACACTTAGGTTTTTCCACATCTTGGCTATTGTGAATAATGCTTCAGTGAACATGAGAGGGCAGATATCCCTGAGACAGTGATTTCATTTCTTTTGAATATATACCCAGAAGTGAAACTGCTGGATCAGAGAGTAGTTCTATTTTTAAGTTTTTGAGGAAACTCCATATTGTTTTACACAGATGCTGTACAAATTTACATTCCCACCAATAGTGCACCAGTGTTCTCTTTTCTCCACATCCTCACCAGCACTTGTTATCCTGTCTTTTTGATGATAAATATTCTAATAAGTGTGAGATGATATCTCATTGTAGATTTGATTTGCATGAGAACAATGGTATTGATAAGTCACTCTTCAGAATCTCTGTTCTATGCTTTTTTGGGGGCTAAGTTTATCCTGTTAAGGGTCATATTTTAGAAGACAATTAAAATACTTCATACAACCACAAAATCTCAAATATTTAAAGCAGGAATAAGACACTTATACTTTTGGAGATATAATTTAGGGAAATGAATTAAATGAATGTAGGTGCATATATGCAGGTCAGGAAGCAATAGTTAGAACTGGACATGGAACAATAGACTGGTTCCAAATACGAAAAGGAGTATGCCAAGGCTGTATATTGTCACCTTGCTTATTTAACTTCTATGCAGAGTACATCATGAGAAACGCTGGGCTGGAAGAAGCACAAGCTGGAATCAAGATTGCTGGGAGAAATATCAATAACCTCAGATATGCTGATGACACCACCCTTATGGCAGAAAGTGAGGAGGAACTAAAAAGCCTCTTGATGAAAGTGAAAGTGGAGAGTGAAAAAGTTGGCTTAAAGCTCAACATTCAGAAAACGAAGATCATGGCATCTGGTCCCATCACTTCATGGGAAATAGATGGGGAAACAGTGGAAACAATGTCAGATTTTATTTTTTGGGGCTCCAAAGTCACTGCAGATGGTGACTGCAGTCATGAAATTAAAAGACGCTTACTCTTTGGAAGGAAAGTTATGACCAGCCTAGATAGCATATTGAAAAGCAGAGATATTACTTTGCCAACAAAGGTCTGTCTAGTCAAGGCTATGGTTTTTCCAGTGGTCATGTATGGATGTGAGAGTTGGACTGTGAAGAAAGCTGAGCGCCAAAGAATTGATGCTTTTGAACTGTGGTGTTGGAGAAGACTCTTGAGAGTCCTTTGGACTGCAAGGCAATCCAACCAATCCATCCTAAAGGAGACCAGTCCTGGGTGTTCATTGGAAGGACTGATGCTGAAGCTGAAACTCCAATACTTTGGCCACCTCATGTGAAGGGTTGACTCATTGGAAAAGACCCTCATGCTGGGAGGGATTGGGGGCAGGAGGAGAAGGGGATGACAGAGGATGAGATGGCTGGATGGCATCACAGAATCGATGAACGTGAGTTTGGGTGAACTCCGGGAGTTGGTGATGGACAGGGAGGCCTGGCATGCTGCGATTCATGGGGTAGTGGAGAGTCGGACGTGACTGAGCGACTGAACTGAACTGAGGTGGATAGATGATTTTGAAGTTCCCCCCGCCTCCAACTGTAATGTCCTATGGAGAGGGCAGTGGCACCCCATTCTAGTTCTCTTGCCTGGAAAATCCCATGGACGGAGGAGCCTGATAGGCTGCAGTCCATGGGGTCGCAAAGAGTTGGACATGACTGAGCGACTTCCCTTTCACTTTTCACTTTCATGCATTGGAGAAGGAAATGGCAACCCACTCCAGTGTTCTTGCCTGGAGAATCCCAGGGACAGGGGAGCCTGGTGGGCTTCTGTCTGTGGGGTCACACAGAGTCGGACACGACTGAAGTGACTTAGCAGCAGCAAGACTAAACAAAGAGTTTAGCTTTCTCAGTCATTGCCTGGCTTTAGGTCTTCTCTAGAAACTTAGATACTATTCTAAGTATCTATTTTGCACCTGACATGGTGAATGGGGAAATCTCTCTCCCTGGGTAAGGTCAGTGTGACACCGTGTGACAGACTCTGTTCCAGCCATCCTAAAGCTACAGCTGTTCCCTCCTAAAATCCTCAGTGGATTTCACCTGCAGAAGCTTCTGCAGAAGCCAAATCTTTCCCACACGTCTCCATACTGACAGCTTGAGCAGAACAATTCCATGCACAGGAGGGAGTGTGTGCAGTGCCTCGTGGCTACACTCTGCCTGCACAATTGGACTGGAAGCCACTGCAGATGTGTTGACCTCCATGCTCATTTGAGCTGGGGGTATGTTCTCCCCGGTGGGGATCCGAGGAACGGAATTTGTTTGCTCCACCTCATTCAAACTCCCTGACCAAAAAAATTCATACCTCCCCTGAAGCATTTAAATTGTTTCCTTCATCACATTAAATGGAAGTGACTGGGAAAATCACAGAAAAGTCTTCATTGATTCAATCCTGATCCTTGAGTTGAACTGAGATTTGCATATGATTAAAGCAAGCAAACAAATAAACAAACAAAAAAACCCGAAGAACAGGCACATACAAAGTCCCTGTACATTCTTTCTGAAGATTTTGGAATTTACTTGTATTGGTGGCTTGCTTTTGTTGTTGTTGCTTTTTTTTTTCTCTGAAACCAATAGTTTTTTTACTTTTGAAGTTGAATTTTTTTTTGCAAATATCTAAAATAAGATGATACAATGTTATTTCTCTCTTATAAACAGTATGCTGCATTTGTTTTTGTTGGAGTATAATTGCTTTACCATGTGGTGTTAGTTTCTGCTGTGCAGTGAAGTGAGTCAGCCATATGTGTGTATATATACAGATACATATATATATATACCCACCCCCCACCCCATCCCACCTGTTTAAGGTTATCACAGAGCACCAAGCTGAGCTTCCTATGCTTTATAGCAAGTTCCTACTTTACACATGGTAGTGTTTATACATCAAACATAATCTCTCGGTTTGTCCTGCCCCGCCCCCCATGTCCACATCATGTCATTCTCCTTGTCTGTATCTCTATTCCTGCCCTGTAAACACATTTATCTGTATCATTTCTAGAGTCCACATATATGTGTTAATATATATATTTTTTCCTCTGACTTACTTAACTCTGTTATGACAGACTCTAGGTGCAGCCACATCTCTACAAATAACCCATTTCCATTCCTTTTTATGACTGAACCCACTCCAGTGTTCTTGCCTGGAGAATCCCAGGGACGGGGAGCCTGGCGGGCTGCCGTCTATGGGGTCGCACAGAGTCGGACCCGACTGAAGCGACTTAGCAGCAGCAGCAGCAATGCTCCATTATATATATATATGTACCACATTTTAATCCATTCATCTGTCATTAGACATTTAGGTTCTTCCTGGAAATGATAAATAGTGCTACAGTGAACACTGGGGTACATGTATCACTTTGAATTTTGGTTTTCTCAGGGTATATGCCTAGTAGTGGGATTGCTGGGTCATATATTTTAAAATAATACTATGTATTAGACTTAACTTCAGTTATGAAAGTAATCATTACAAGACCAAGTTAGACCTATTTCATGCACTTTGTAGTATATGTATGGACAGTTCTTACTTATATTTTTATCCACTCAAATATGCATCAGTCAACACTCACTGAGAGTTCACCGAAAATGACTGTATACTGTATTTATCATAGAGCTGAAAATGACCCTGTGCACGGATGTCCCAGCTAAAATCTGCAACGAGGAACTTTCTATAAACTCATGAACTGGGTTCTTTATATATGTGTGTATTCACACAAATAATGTGGTTTTTTGTTGTTGTTTCATGAGGGAAAGGGTTGTTTGACTGCAGTCACTGGGACAGCATACTGTTTAAATTGTACAAGTTTTGCCCTGAGTTAGTTTCAGCTAAGAGTTTTATATACTAGCATATGTGGTAAAGGTAGACAGACACATTATTTAAATCGAGTTTTATAATTAGAAAGGAATATAAAGTGAAGTTGTTAAACATGAAAATTTTGTTCTCTTCCTTATGACTGGAACCAACTTAGTTTAAGTGAACGAGTTAAAATCTCATGAAAATTATTAAAATAATTTTTAATTTTTTGGAGAAATAACTTTGTCTATGTGTTATTCCACAGATTTTTGGCTAGTATTTATAAGTTTTTGAGGCTTTACCTTTAAATTAAAATATGATACAGTAGGGTTATTAATATGGGTTCAGTTACCCAACCTACTTGTTTGTTGCAGTAGAAAAATTCATATTTAGAAGATTTCCACATGTTTGTGTAAGGACAGGAGAATTTGCTGTCTCTATTACACCAAGTTTTATGCTTTATATTGGCAGATTATTATATCTTATAATGCAACCATAGGAAATCAGGCTAGTATTTCACAACAATTAATTTTTCTGAATTATACCTAAGGACTAGATGCAGATCCTATTAAGTCTTCTTAATATACAAATCATGAGTTTAGAGCCCTTGATATTCCAGTCTGTTGCATGACTGTATCTGTTAATAAATATTTTTAAGATCCCAACTTTCTCATAACTAATAGGAAGTAAAGTGCATTTTGCCCTCTGAGATAGACTTTGCTAAGGGCATTAATGATTAATATTTAATTATGGCTGGTAATTTGGCAAGCTGTCATAAGTACTATAGTTTCCAGAGGACTTTCAATTTTTTTCCCATTATGGAGAAGCTGATGGGAAACCCTGATGTGGTAAGTATAGAGTCTGCAATTTCGGAGAGGTGTGTTGGTGGAGGGGGGAAGATGGAGACGTTCCCAGACCTCTCAGCTGGGATGCCTGCTCTCACTGGTTGAGAAGGATGACATATAGGAACTGTGGGTATTTGTAGACATTGTGGTTCTAGACGCCAGACGGAGTTAAGTCAGGAAAAAACATGACCTTTGTGCTCAATGTACTTACTGAATTAGTTACAAGTCAAATGATATGATGTCTTCAATTTTCTTCAAAATAATGAGAGAGAGAAAGAGGTTGGGTGTATAGATGAAGGATGTTTAGGTATGACTTATTTGTTGAAGCTGGGAAATGGATATGTGGGGATTTATTACACTGTTCTAACTACTCTGGCATTTGTTTGAAAATTTCTCTAGTGAAACATTTTGAGATACTGATGTAATAAACTTATATTATTGTATTTTACACAGTTAATCACTCATATTCAAGTTTTTTTTTAAACAAGCCACAAACAGGCTTTTTGGTTTTGTTGTTAAAAAATCTTTTTATTTTATATTGGAGTATAGCTGATTAAAATGTTGTGATGGTTTCAGGTGGACAACAAAGGGACTGAGCCATACATATACATGTGTCCCTTCTCCCGCAAAGTGCTCTCCCATCCAGACTGCCGCATAACACTGAGCAGAGTTCCCTGGGCTATACAGTAGGACCTGGCTGATTATCTATTTTAAATATAGCAGTGTGTGCATGTCGATCCCAAACTCCCTAACTATCCTTTCCCCCCCCATCCTCCCCATCCTGGAAACCATAAGTTCATTCTCTAAGTCTATGAGTCTCTAAGTCTATTTGTATCATTTCTTTTTTGATTCCACACATAAGATATGTCATATGATAGTTTTTCTTCTCTGTATGACTTGCTTCACTCAGTATGACAATCTCTAAGTCCATCCATGTTGCTAAAAAATGGCATTATTTCATTCTTTTCAATGACTGAGTAATATTCCATTGCATATATGTACCATATCTTCTTTATCCATTCCTCTGTCTATGGACATTTAGGTGGCTTCCATGTCTTGGCTATTGTAAACAGTGCTGCAATGAACATTGGGGTGCATATATACTTTCGGATCATGTTTTTCTCTAGATATATGCCCAGAAGTGGGATTATTAGATCATGTGGTAGCTCTATTTTCAGTTTTTTAAGAAGCCTCCATACTGTTCTCCATAGAGGCTGTATCAATTTACATTTCCACCAACAATGTAGAAGGGTTCCCTCCCCATATTCGGGTTTTTTTGATTTGTACTTATTTGGTGATCCTGCCCTGCTGCGCTTCAATGAGTTATTGTCTCACAGTGGGTCAAACCTCATTGGCACTCGAATGAATAGAAGTGCTGATGCCCACCTTGGAGGAGAGGAGAAGCGTTTGCCAATATGGAGAGGCTCTTCTTGCATTGACTGCTGTTTCTGCTAGTCATGTTAAGAAAGTAAAAGTGTTGCTATCCAGGATTCATGTCATGGGGTACGGCAGACAGGATACATCTAATGCCCCTCTCCCAAATGTTTTCATGGAAAACTAAAGTGCGTTACACTGTTTCCTCCCTACCTTCATCCTTTCCCTCTCTCCTCTCTTTCCTCCTTCCCTCCCCTTTCCTTCTCTCCTCTCTACCTCCCTTCCCCCTCATTCTCTCCTTTCCTTTATTTATTTTTCCAAGCCTATTAAAGACATATTATGAAGGGAAAGATTTTTCAAAGATCAAACAGAAAATGAAAATAAGAACCTTAGGGGAGATGTAAGTGAGGAAGTTGTCTTGCATTCTGTGGGTTTCTGCTCAGTCATAGAGATACTGTTTCCTTTATGACATTTGTAAGAGCACAGGAGAGACAGAGTCCGACACCTGCCTAAAGTGGGAATACTAACAGGGAGCATCCATGTAAACCTAGTATCCTGAAGTGGGTACTTGTTTTGTATTGGCCCCAGAGAAATCCCAACAAAATTCCTCCCAAAACAGAGGAATAATTTGTTCCCAGGACAAATTCCAGCTTCTGTCCTTAGACTCACAGTTACATTATTGATGGTTTAAAAATAGCACCTTAGAACTTCCCTGGTGGCATGGTGGATAGGAAGCCACATGCCAATGCAGGGACACGGATTCGATCCCTGGTCTGGGAAGATTCCGCGTTCCTTGGAGCAACTAAGCCCTCAAGCCACAACCACTGAGCCTGCGTGCCACGACTTCTGAAACCTGCTCGCCTAGAGCCTGTGCTCTGCAACAAGAGAAGCTGCTGCAATGAGGAGCCTGTCCACTGCAGTGAAGAGTAGCCTCTGCTCGCTGCGACTAGAGAAAGCCCGTGCACAGCAAGAAGACCCAGTGCGACCAAATATAAATAAGTAAATAAAAACATAACAGCTTAGTTCCTGCTGCTTACATCAGTGGTTCATCATTGTTGAGGTCCACTCTCAAAACACCTATCCAGGAATGCACATCTGATTATTTCACTTCCCTGAACAACACTTGGCACTTATGTGGTCAAGTCCAATACACAGCTCTCCAAGACCCAGCCCTTTGACTACCTTTCTCGAGTCCCCTTTTCACCCCTCCATGCCTCAAACTCTACTCTTCAGTAACACTTGCCCCAATACTCCTCTCTTTGATCATTTTGCACACACTGTTCCCTTCCCTTTTTCTGGGTGTCCTTTCTTCCAGCTTTCTTTCTTCATCTCTGTGCTCCCCAATTCCTTTCTTTCCAGGACTGCCCCTGGTTTTAATACTGGAAGTCTCACATCCCAGAAAACCTCTCGCACTTAGGCAAACAAAGACAGCTGGTCACCTGATTCATCTCTCCTGTGCCCTTGTCTCGAGGACAGCCTGTGTACTCTCCTTGTTGAATGAATGGGTGTGTGGCATGGGCAACAGGGTAAGAATGATTCCCAGGATTCTGACTTGGTGACTGGGTAGTGATAGTGTTACTGAGTCCAAGCTCACTCTGGCTTCCTGCACGACAGGCCAATGAATCTGAGACAAGGTGTTGAGGCAAGGAATATGATTTTATTCAGAGAGCTGGCAGACCAAGAAGATCACAGACTAATCTCTCAAAATAACCATCTTATCTGGGTCTGGATGCCAGGTTGTTTTATAGATCAGAAGTGGTGGGGGGGAGGTGAGAAAACAAAGTAAAAAAGGCCATTAATCTCACAAATATCCCCTAGAATGGCAAGCCTCAGGTAGGGGTATGTGTTAGTTTCTTCCTTCCTGCCATCTATAGGAGGACAGGGTTCTGAACAAAGGCACCTTGGTTTAACAGTTAGAAAGTGAAAGTGTTAATTGCTCAGTCCTGTCACACTCTTTGAGACCCCTTGGACTTTAACCCTTCAGGCTCCTCTGTCCATGGAATTCTCCAGGCAAGAATACTTGAGTGGGTTGCCATTCCCTTCTCCAGGGAATCTTCCCAACCCAGGGATTGAATCTGGGTCTCCTGCCCTGCACACAGATTCTCTACCATCTGAGCCACTAGGGAACTTGAGCCAAGCCTCTGCGTTAACAGACCACAAGTGACTGGGAGAAGCTGCCTTGCAGAGACCTCATTGCTACCTTGAAGTTTTCTCTTTCTCTAGACTACTCTGCTGCATCACCACTTTAGTGAGCATTTCATTCATTGCAATAATGAAAAAAAAATGTAGTATTTATGGTGCTGGTATAATTTGTGATGGATCTAGGCTACCTTGCCTATATTTAGCTGAATGAATGGTAATAACCAATTAACATTGAACTTTTTGGACTATATTTTAAGGGAAAAAGTGATCAGTGATTCAGTCTTATGGGCATTATTTGAACAACCCAAACTTAGTGTATTTCAAAGACAAATAAGCACCATGTATTTTTACTACTCCTTGTGTTTATTTTTAAATACAAAGAACTATTAACTCACATCTCGAAGGGACCTTAAGCATAATGTCAGGCAGCCTCCTCATTTTACAAACAAGGAAAAGGTGTTCATAGATTAAATGACTTGCCTACAGCAACAATACAAATATACAAAGTTAAGATTAATCAATATAGTGTTTGAGCTCTAAATTGATTTTCAGTAAGTTTGCCTGACCCAGGAAAGCTGTCTTGTAAACACCATGCTGATGTATAAACAAAACTGTCACCAATTAAACTACTGATTAAAAAGCTAATGTAAGGTATATGCCCCACACATTCTAGTTTTCATCCTTGGTCTAAAGATCTAATCTTTCACTGTCTTCCTTCATTTGTTCCTAATAGCACAAAATTGAAACAAGTGCTCTAAAATATGCCTATGATCACTGGCTCCAGAATACTAGAGCAAGGCACAGTATATACAGATACATCAAACTAGATAAAGAGATATATTATTAATTAGTCTTTCAGAACACAAACAGTAGATGTGTTCTCATTTGGGTGTTATGTCATTAGCTTTTAAAGCGCACACAGTTAAACTAGGGGGAAAAAAGTGTACAAAGCAGGATATTGATTGAAAGAGAAGCTCTAGATGCTTGTATTGAAAATTTGTTGAGGATTCAGAATAGAACTTGAAACTGACACTGAGCAGGACCCTGTGGGGCTCCTGGGCACAAAAGTCTTTCTGGGTCTTCCATTTTTTCATTACAAGAAATAGGCTTCATTCAGCTTCCAAGAAGCAGGTTCAAACAATTGCTAATTAGGTAAGGGAGAGGATGCAAGACATGAGAAACAGATAATCGAGAGACATAGTAGTGCAGCCCTGAGGCAAGGTCCTGGTTCCCCATCAAGGGATACACACAACAGTATCTTTGAGCCGTTTGCAGGTATTGAACCCCCTCCAGGTGGGAGAAGTATGTTGCTTACAAGCCGGTAGACCCCAGACCAGTTGGAACCAGAAAGTTGATGATGCTAAGTCCCACTTACCTCACCATTATCCCATCAGAAGAATGTCCACAAGCTGATAGTGCCCTCTTTGAACCATGAATGGAAAACATCTCACTACCTCCTTCAGGCTGGGATACACAGTTTTAAGGGCATTTGCCCACTGTGACCCCCTTTGCCTGGCAAAGCAATAAACTTATTCTTGTCTATTTCACCCCAGACTGTGTCTCTGAGGTTTAATTTGGTGTCAGAGTACAGAGGCCAGGTTCAGCTTCAAAATGAGGGGTGTGGAAGGGAGACAGAAAGGGGGGTTGGAGAGAGAGAGAGAGAGATGTTGAGAGAGAATTATCTTTTCCTAATGTCTAATTTTGGAAGGAGGGGTTATAAATAGGTTTGAGGGAAACTTGCCTATAAAGATCAACATGTTCTGAACCAAGTAGTTGGAAAAGCATGAAATGACATTTTGAGAACTAGCTTCTGAAAGTAGAAAAATTAGTGTGTAAATGAGTTAGATCATTTATTCTTCAAGTATTTGTTGAATACTTACTTGGTGATCAGACTCTGCTCTCAAGGAGCTTATGGTCTAGCAGAGGAAATACATGGATTTCAACATTAATGTCAGTGGATAAGAAAGATGAGAAAATGTGGAATGTGACAGCGGAACAATGAGACCCAAGAGACCTTAAAGGTAAAGAATTGGATGAGTTTGGACAGTCTGCAGGCTCCAAAGTCCAGGTTTCAGATTAATTATAGACTTGGGTTGTCAGCATGGAATAAGGTAATAAATCCTCAGATAATCCTACTTGGTTATCAGTGAGTCAGGAGGAAGCAATCTCATTGTGAGGAACCCTGTTTAACTTGATATATAGAAATGAAGGTAGCAAGCCACCATTATCACAACAAGATTCAGTAGTGACAATAACCATTGCAGATAGCATAGCTTTCTGCAGTTTTGCACTTTGTTCCTGTGATATGTTTCCTACCCTTCTAACCAGGGGCTTGTGGAGACTTGTTTCATCAATATTTTTTTTTTTCCCAAGAATGATATGTTACTACTCAACTCTCCTGATGCAAGTAATATTTTTGACACCCTGTGTTCCACAATAGCCTCTTTGTTTGGTGTTTTCTACCTTTTTAAGCAATGAACAGGTAGAAAAAACCTGGAGCAATTTCTTATGTGTTTGACACATATGTTGAGCGATACTTTATAATTGCTACCCAGAGCAAAATATAACAGAATTTTATGACCTAGTCTTCTGCTGATAGAGTGGACTGACTGGTAGCTACACACAGTTTTTCAAAATAAATGCATCTCTGTGAAATGAGCTGTCAAGAGGACTCCCGGTTTTGAAAGCCTAGAGTAATTAAGGAGCAATGCGTTGCTTCTGAGGAACTGACATTAATGTTGACACATGATATTTCTGGGCAATTTGATCTGTACCAATAATTCACTTTGTTTCCAATAATTCACTTTGTTTCCTACTGCAGAACTCATTCTGTTCCTAAGTCATTTGAGGCTTTATTAAAAATTTACCCAGTAGCTTTTTAAAAGCACTGTATTTATTGTGGTGTGTGTTCACTTATCATTTATGCTTGTTGAACATAATAAGTATGACATTTGACTAGAGTTCAGTCAGATCTCTAACTCAGATCTTTTTCCACTCCTAGATTACACTGACCTAATGCCTTAACGTTGTCAAAATGGAAAACCGATATAGCAAAATCGATCCCAGAAGCAATGATCAACTAGTTGAAGAGTAAGCATGAGAATCGATTATTCTGGCCTGCCACACATGTTAAAACCATGATCCTTAATCTGTTTTGTCACAATGATTATGATCACTTTGTCTCCATCATTTTGCATCTTAGTATTCCAGGAATTTTATCCAAAATTTTTATGTGGAAACTTGAATGAAATATTATTTTGGCAGAACTATAAGAAAAATTTCAAATGACTTTGTCCTTTTTATAGTTCTGTCAAAGTGGATTTAACAAGTAGTTCGTATATTATTTCAAAGCTTTGATGTTTTACAATTTTACTGCAATATTTATAAACAGGCCATAATCCTCAAAGTATAACTGTCATCATTGAAATCTTCCTTTCTGGATAAACCAGCTTTTTTGATGAGGAAGGAATAAAGTCACTAGAAAAAAATGACTTCAAAACTGAAACCAACTCAAAAATATAGTCTGTTTTTCAAAGACCATTCCAGTAGAAGTGACTTTGCTGTAAAACAGTTGATTGGTGATTGATTTTGAATTATTCTTCCATTTTTTCCTTATAAGCCTATTTGTCCAACATATCACTCTGATATGATTCATATTAATAACTGAAATGCAGTATATGTACATACACACATATTTGTATAATACATATATATATATATGCATACACATGTTCACAAAATTCTGGTGTAAAGGAAATGTCAGATTTGCATGTTTCTTGGAGAAAAAAAGATTGATGACATTTCTCTATTTTCTTATTTACTGAGAAACATGTACATTTAAAAAAACAGACTCAGAAAAAGAATTAAAGTATCTTTGCTTTGGTATGGCTATGAAAAAGCACCATTCAAAACCATCCAACATCACTTTTGCCTCTTTGCTGCACAGGCCATCCTGAACACGCTGCCAGTATTATAGATACCAAGAGTTGAAAGTACAGACTTTGGAGGTCTGGATTTGAATCCTGTCTCTGCTTCTTGTTTGCCATGTGAGGTGAGCAAGGTTCTTAACCTCTCTGAGCCTCACTTTCTTCACAGGAAGGTGGAGGGTGGGGATGACACGCAGCACAGTATTGTCATGAGGCTTAAATGAAATGACCTTTTCCAAGTGCTCAGCCCAACACCTGACATGTGGGAGGCACTCAGTGAATTGTAGCGATCATAGTAGAAGGGCAATAATTATAAACTTGGTGACGGCGGCATGGAAAGGGCCACTCAGGCTTACCATTCAATAAATACTAGACTAATAGCATTGTGAAATTGATGTTGATTGATGTAGCTAATACTAGATAAGCTGAAGGACAGCCTTCTGGATGAAAATGTAATTGAGGAAGCATGTGCTATCTTTGAAATCTACACAGTGACCCAGAAGTACAATGTCACAAGTAGGGAGAGCTGTGAATGATTTACTAATGCATGGAGCATCAGTACATCAGATATTCATAGGTTACTTAGATAATAGGCTCTGTGCTGTGCTCTCAGTATAGATAAGGTCCTGTCCTTATGCATTCTCCACTCCCGTGTGTGTGTGTGTGTGTGTGTGTGTGTGTGTGCTGGCGTGGAGGGAACCAGAGAAGCAAGCTTGGTGTGGTGAGACCTTGAGAGATGAACTCAGCTATCAAGTTATTCCCTCCCTGTGGTTTCCAGGCTGGTCTCATGTTCTCATCCCAGGTATAGTTTATAACCAAATGCAGAGGATGGATAAGTGAAGTTCCAACTAAGCTCCCAGAATGATGCTGTCCAATAGTGAGCCACATAAGTCATTAAAAATTTTCTAGGAGTCACATTTAAAAATGTGAAAAAAGGTGACTTCACTGGCGGACTAGTGGCTGAGACTCCGTGCTCCTAATGCGGGGCATGTGAATTTGATTCCTGGTAACATGCCGCATGCAGCAACCAAAAAAAAAAAAAAAAAAAAGAGAGAGTTTAAAAAAAAACCAGGTGAAAGTCTTTTTATTATATATTATACTTAAGCCAATATATCTAAAACAGGCAATCAATATAAAAGTCTTAATGAGATATTTTACCTTTTTATTTTGTGGGGGCTGTCTTTAAAATGTGGTGCATACTTCACACAGCAGGTCTCTGTTTAGATGAGTCACAGGCCTGTGAGGTTAGCGGCTACCTTAGCGGATGGGACGATTCTAGAGCTCCCCTATTCAGAGTGTGGTCCTCAGTCTCATGCCATGGTGCCCCCTGGTCCCTTGAAGAAAAGTGAAAGTGTTAGTTGCTCAGTCATGCCTGACTCTTTGTGATCCCATGGAAACTGCCAGGCTCCTCTGTCCATGGGATTCTCCAGGCAAGAATACTGGAGTGGGTTGCCATTCCCTTCTCCAGCTGATCTTCCTGGCCCAGGGACTGAACCTGAGTCTCTCACACTGCAGGCGGATCCTTTATCGTCTGAGCCACCAGGGAAGCCTCTGGGTCCCCTAACCACCTCCTTAATTCAGGATCTGCATTTTAACAAGGTCTTTGTGAACCAATGAAATTTGAGATGTGCTGCTTGATGACTTGAAAAGTTTGTTACTGGAGATTACACATCTCCTCTAATTACATTTGTGCCGTACGTTCCCCTATCATAGATTAGGTAAATTAGCTTATCATAGTCAACCAAAGGTAGGGTTCAGTGTAACTCTGAATCAGTGCCATCCAGTTAGGGCTTGCCTGGTGGCTCCGATGGTAAAGAATTTGCCTGCAACGCGAGAGGCCCAGGTTCAATCCCTGGGTCGGGATGGTCCCCGGAGAAGGGAATGGCAACCCACTCCGGTATTCTTGCCTGGAGAATTCCACGGACAGAGGAGCTTGGCAGTTCCCACAGGGTCATAAAGAGTCAGACACCACTGAGCAACTTTCACTTGGTGATATTTCAGCAAAGATGGAAGGAAAGGGAGGCCAACGATAAGACAAGAATAATTTTTGATTCAATGATATAACGAACGACAACACTGTTCTCAGCAAACCTCTTCTTTTCTGGTACTTTTTGAGAGGGGGAAAGAAGGGAGGAGAGTGAGGGAGTCTGGTTAGTTTCTCAGTTCAAGAGTTTTTCATTCAGTCAGAGTCTCTTCATAGACAGATGGCCTTAGAAGGGCCTGGTGCTTGTTTTAAAGCTCAGCTCTTCCAGTGTTGAAATTCTTAATAATTTTGAACAACCACCCCACATTTTTATTTTGCGCTGAGCCCTGAAAATTATGTAGCATGCAATAATCTGCAGCAGTAAAAAGGGCAAGTGGATGAGGGAGGTTTTGGGAGGAGCTAATGTTCTCTTTCACTTTCCCATCACCCCAGTCTCTTTATAATCTCAGAAATAAAAAAGCGATATCCCAGGTCTTAGGGGGATTTGGATTCAATAGTGCATTAGATAATGGTGTTCTAAAGCTGGATGTCAGTGAAGGACTAAATGCTGTAAACATGTAACAAGACGCCATTCACCATGGAACAAAGAGTAAATTTCTGAATCAACATGTATAAGCAACCCCACCCTCCCAGCCATCGCCACCAGGGTTACTATCATCTACCCTGTTTGCACAGAGCTTGGGTACACCTGGGGAGCGCCAGTGAGTCAGCTGGGCCTATTCATATGGGAAGTTTTATATGGATGAGGGTTAAATGTTAACTTGCTTTGGTTTTGTCCAAAGTCTTAACAAAAGGCAAAAGTGTGTTAATAACTCTAGTGCTCAGACCCAAAATCAAATGCTCTGAACCAACTCAAAATTTTGGGATCTACGTTATTTAGTTTTATACTCTTCTACTTGGTACAGTTTGTGATGCCTTAACCTCAGTTTGCTTCCTGCTCTAACACACTGCTTTCTTCCTGGGCACTGGCTGGAAATGCAGATTTGGGGCTGTACCTCAGACCTATTGAATAATAACCTGCCTTTTCAAAAGATCCTTGGGTAATTTGTGTGCATATTAAAGTTTGAGAGGGGCTGCAGTCATGTACTCAAAGCTGGCTAGCTTGGTTGGGATTGGGGGCAGGATATCTAACCTTTCAGAGGTACGTGGACTCAGTGCCTGAGTCCTCTTGGAGGGTGATGGGGAAGCAGTGTTCTCAAAGTGTGGTCCCCAGATGGGCAGCATCAGCATCACCTGGGAACTTGTTACAAATAGAGATTCTCAGACCCTACCTGATCCTCTGAGTTAGAGACCCTGGGGCCGGGGTCCTAATCCTCTAGGTGATTCTTTTAGGATGACTGCTAGAAAGTTACGGTAGTAGTGACATAGGAAGATGTTTCAGTTGGTTGTACATTTCAAATTTGAATGCTTTTATTTTGCTTGCTATTTTGCTAAGTCACTTCAGTCGTGTCCGACTCTGTGTGACCCCATAGACGGCAGCCCACCAGGCTCCCCCGTCCCTGGGATTCTCCAGGCAAGAACACTGGAGTGGGTTCCCATTTCCTTCTCCAATGCATGAAAGTGAAAAGTGAAAGTGAAGTCGCTCAGTCGTGTCCGACCCTCCGCGACCCCATGGACTGCAGCCTTCCAGGCTCCTCCATCCATGGGATTTCCCAGGCAAGAGTATTGGAGTGGGGTGCCATTGCCTTCTAAGCAGAGCCTAATGTTGAATCAGACATTTCATAAAAGCAAAAATGTTAACTTCGAAAGAAGCTGTGATGCTTTAATTCTATTAGTTGAAATTTATTTTGTATTTTTGAGGGAGATTTGAACAAGATACAGAATAATGGTTGAAAAATAAATTGAAACAAATGACCTGGGATTAGTTAGCCCAGAGAAGTGAGTGGGTAGAGGAATAGCAGTTGTCCCCACTTTATTTCTGCAAATAGTGAGTGTCTTGTCCTAAGGGCTCCCCTGGAACAGGAAAAAGTCATTTCTCTCTTGCCTAAAAGCCACGAGCAGGCTGCGTGTCCTTCGTTCAGAATCCCTGGAGACTCTTTTACAATGGTAGGTCTGACGCTGTGATAGACAATGGGGCTCAGAGATGACCAAGACACTCCACGATGCCAAAGAGGCTGCAGACTAGTTGGAAAAGCTAATTAATAAGTCAGTAATTATAAATCAGTGTAAGTGTCAATGAAAAGTTTTGGGATATAGAAGAGAGATTCCCAAGAAAAACTGGCTGGAAAGGAATCACTGGATATTTCCTGGTGGTGGTCACATGCCAGTGCCGTGCCCAACCAGCCAGGAAACTGGAGAGGACATGGGGGAGGCCCAGTGCCTCCTGAAAATGCAGTAATGAATGACTCATGGGAAAGTCACACACTAGACATCTGAGAAATAATTCATTTATTCAGCAAGCAAAATAGACACAAATTTCTGTTTATGGAGCTTCTTTCTAGCTAGAATTGTATCTAGAGGGATTGTGTTGTAGCAATCAATTGTATTGATACATCCAATTATATCATTATATCTAGATAAGAACATAGAAATAAATTATAAGATAATGGTATATATTCTGCTAGGAAGGTAGAGAAGTGGGGACTGGGGGTGTCTGGTGATATAAGAACACAGTGTCATCTTCCACAATAGGAATTTGAGTCTTTAATATCTTAAGTTGCATAATCAAGAAATAGCAGTATAAGCATATTCCTTAGAAATATGCAGGTTAATACCAGAAATGGTTAAGCAATTTTGGAGAGGAAGATTCAGGAGTGGGGAGACCAAGGACTGCTATTGTTTAGCATAAGCCTTGTAGAATATTTGATGTTCCATTCATTCATTCATTCATTCACTTGTTCACAAAATTTATAAGTACTTTAAGTGTGTGTCAGACTGTATTGTAGGTACTGATAATACAGTAGTGAAAAAAGATCAAAATTTCTGCTCTTATGGAATTTAAATTCAGAGGAGGGAGCCAGAGGTGAAGAGAGCATGTTAGAGGGTGATCCATGCTATGAAGACAAATGAAGGGGTCTGGCCTGGGGCTGTTGGGGGGGGGTGCACTTGTAAACAGAGCAGTTAAGACTGGTTTCACGGGGAGTGATATCTGAATGGGGTGAGGGACCTTCAGGTGCAAAGATCTGGAGGTGTGAGTGGGTGGGATAGTGGGTGGCCTGGCCCAGAGCTGGTGCTGAAGAATGGAAGGGAGGGTGGTAAGAAAGAGGTCAGAAGTAAATGCTGATGTAGTGCAGATGACTCTGTCTTGCAAAGACTCTGGCTTTTACTCTGTGTAATATGGGAAGTCATTGAACTATGTAGAGTGATTCCCTGTAATGTTAAAAAGAGATT
The DNA here is from genome assembly GCF_019923935.1 of Bubalus bubalis. Classification (NCBI taxonomy): domain Eukaryota; kingdom Metazoa; phylum Chordata; class Mammalia; order Artiodactyla; family Bovidae; genus Bubalus; species Bubalus bubalis. The sequence continues at coordinate 21,975,706 of NC_059159.1, read as the reverse complement.
TATAGACCATACATTATAAATACTGATTTTTTAAGTTAACAGAATAGACAACATACCGCTTTTTCAAATGTGTATATATATTTTTATAATCATTATTTGAGTGGGGAAAGTAGTATCAGTGATAACACACACACAGACACATGCAGTTTTGAATGTAAAAAACTTAAAAGCGAAAGAACAAGGTAATAATGATTCAGAGTGAGACCCCTAACATCTCCCAAATGGGATAAGAATCTTAGGACTCTGGAAACCCAGGCAGAGTCTAAGCAATGAGAGTTTCTTTTCATTCATCCATCCACCAGTCCATCCATCCTTCTATCTCCCCCTTTGATCACTAGAAATTGTGAAAGCTTAGTGTCATCCAGGTACAAATATGATTAAGCCTGTTCTCTCCTCGAGCATTCACCGTCCAGGCAGAGAGGCTGGCTTAGGGCTTGCAGGTGGATGTACCTGGAAGCACCTGGTGAAAGTGGAAAATAGGTGGGGACTGGAACAGACAACAGAATATTGCCCAACAGATGCCATCTGGCAGACAAGGTATTCTCATCACAGCAGAGTGTTACTTAGTACTGAAGCAGTTTTGACATTCCTTAAAAAAATGCCTTTCAAGCCTATTCATAGCCTTTGCTTTTATTCCATGATCACTAAACAGTTTTCTGATATCTAATTTAGTTGGCACATTCATCATAAGACAAAGCTGCAATGGATAATGGAAAAGCACCAATACCACTTCCATTGTAAGTGAATAGGAAACATTACTGAACCAAACTTGGATCCGTTTGCCCATAGGCAGTAAAGACAATCTATGGACAGTGGGTTGTGGTGAAGGAAAATGACCCTAATTCCCTGATGGCTTTCAGGAAAAGGTTTTTCAAAGACAGAGTGAGGGAGAGGGTTGTGGGGTACATGATCAACTTGTCATTTTTCTGACTGGTTGGTGGTGGTTTCTGACTGGGAATCAAAATTATCAGTCTTCTGGTTCCAACCTGTCTGGGGTCTATTGTTTGTGGTTAATATGCTGTTAATTTCTTCCACTCTGTGGGGGTTTCATATCCACAAAATAGCTTAAGTATATGGCTCAGAATATGGCTCTATATTGCTGCTGCTGCTGCTAAGTCGCTTCAGTAGTGTCTGACTCTGTGCGACCCCATGGACTGCAGCCTACCAGGCTTCTCCGTCCATGGGATTCTCCAGGCAAGAACATTGGAGTGGGGTGCCATTTCCTTCTCCAATGCATGAAAGTGGAAAGTGAAAGTGAAGTCTCTCAGTCATGTCCGACTCTTAGCGACCCCATGGACTGCAGCCTACCAGTCTCCTCCATCCATGGGATTTTCCGGGCAACAGTACTGGAGTGGGGTGCTATTGCCTCCTCCCGGCTCTATATTAGGAGGAACTAAAAGTCCTAGACTTTAGTGGTTAAAGTATTGTTTTGTCTCGCTTGATTGTTTTCCTTTGTTCCTGTGTTTTTTCAGTCTCTAACTCAGGAAAGGCTGAGGGGGCTAAAGTTTTTCTACAAACAAGAAACAGACAGACATAGGGGAGTCTGTCCCAGGTAGGCCCCATAGGGTCCTGTTGGGTCACAGGATCTCTTGGTAATGGGATTTATATGAGTTCATCCCCTTAACACCTATCAACCTTGAGCAAACTGATAAAGTCAAATATCTGAACCTTGAAGTCTGAGGACTGGACCTTTGCCTACAAATGTGTGTTGAATGAGTAAGCCTATAAAGTGCAATGACTTTGGAAAGCTCAGTCGGCAATATTCTGTCCTTATCTGCTGTAAATAATACCTACAGCCACAAGTGTGTAACACTGACAGCCACATAAGGAAACACAGCACAGTAATAGCCTGCATTGTGTCCCATGAAATATGCTGTCTTAAGAAGGGGCTGCTGCTGCTGCTGCCAAGTCGCTTCAGTCGTGTCTGACTCTGTGCGACCCCATAGATGGCAGCCCACTAGGCTCCCCCGCCCCTGGGATTCTCCAGGCAAGAACACTGGAGTGGGGTGCCATTGCCTTCTCCAATGCATGGAAGTGAAAAGTGAAAGTGAAGTTGCTCAGTCGTGTCTGACTCTTCACGACCCCATGGACTGCAGCCTTCAGGCTCCTCTTTCCATGGGATTTTCCAGGCAAGAGTACTACTGGAGTGGGGTGCCATCGCCTTCTCCAATCTGGGAAGCCTACTGAAAGGTTGTTGTTGACCCATGAAAAGACTCTGGGATTCTTGGCCTCCGGCAGAGAACAATTCAATCCAGGGCCAAAGATGAGGCTTGATCGCTCAGAGCTTTTGTGTAATCAAGTTTTATTAAAGTATAAAGAAGATAGAGAAAGCTTCTGACATAGGCATCAGAAGGGGGCAGAAAGAGTACCCCCCTGCTAGTCTTCAGCTGGATGTTATATAGTCACTAGGAGTCTGTTAATGAAAGAAAGGAATGTCTTAAAACTCAGAATGGCACCAGGCCCCTCATCCATAAGATGTATTTTGGGATAATCTTGGCACCAGACGATTCATCCTGGGCCATAAAACGATTGACTTGAGTCTTGTAGAAGGGCAGATTACCATACAAATAGTTTCGTTTACATAGATTAGGGGAACAATGTCTGAGTATAACATACTGGTTTGTCAAGTAGGTTCTGAGCCATTAGGCAGAACCAACTTTAAGACAGAGTTTGGGGTAAATGCATAATACATTAACATAGCTTAGGACAAACATTTCCATAAGAAAAATGCATTGGTTAACTCAAGGTTTGAGAATAGTTAACTTCAGGTGAGACCAGGTGTCATTATGGCAACACAGTATTTTAAGAGAAACCTTCTTTTAAATTTGTATAGAGAAGGGAAAAAATATCGCTAGTTTGTTTCCTCCTGCCTCTTAAGAGAGATAAAAAGGTCTCACACTTGCAGCCTGTATTTCCTCTGTTTGGAGACCCCTGGCCTTCCTGCCTGTTACCCTCTCACTACTATCAATTAAAATGTATTTTGCTATGTTCTCTCTTCTACATAAAGAATTTGATTGCATGTTTCTGTAGGTAAATGAATATAGAAGAATCATTTCATGTCAACTTTGTCCTGGGAGAGAATACAAGACCTGGAGTCAAGAGATGGAAGGTCTTATTCTCTGTGTTACTGCGGCCAAGTTTCTTTACCTTTCAGGAAATAATATCACTGAAGAGAATATGAATCATCTGGACTCTAACGTCGTAAGATTCCATTTTATGACTTTGAAAGAAGTACTGAGTTTATTTACCTCTTGCTCCCTCTGCTGGATAATTGGCTTTCTGTTGTGTTCTTATAATGAACAGTGTAACAAACTGTAGGATTTTCTTTTCTCTTTTTGTACTTAGAAATCTCCAAGCTTATATTGAATTATACCTAGACTCAAGAGAAATCCTTCCACCCAGTGGTCCCCATCCTTAAGATGGACTTTGGAATCCCTTAGAGACTTGATGCTATAGGCCAAGGAAATCTTCAGGCTTTTACTGTATTCCGTATTGTGTCCTGGAGGCTGGCATTGGCCACAGTTTCTTCAAATCTAACAACTCCGGGGACTTCCCTGGGGGTCCAGTGGTTAGGGGAACTTCCCTGGTGACTCAGTGGTAAAGAATCCACCTGCAATGCAGGAGACACGGGTTCAATCCCTGGGTTGGGAAGATCCCCTGGAGAAGAAAATGGCAACCCACTCCAATATTCTTGCCTTGGAAATCCTATGGACAGAAGAACAGTCCATGGAGTCACAAAGAGTCGGACACAACTTAGCGACTAAACAACCATTGGTTAGGACTCCAAGTTTCCATTTCAGGAGCCCGGGTGTCCAGTCCTTGGCTGGGGAACTAAGATCCTGCAAACTGGGCAGCAAGGCCAACAAAACAAAACAAAACAAATCCAACAGCTCAGAGGCCGTGACTCTGTGTGTGTGTGTGTGTGTGTGTGTGTGTGTGTGTGTTTAACCTGGGGACCATTGCCCAGTGGACACTAAAGGAAGTATTGGATCAGCTCAGGATATGGGCACTCTACTTTCTCCAACTTGGTCCTTCAAATAAGTCTACTTGTATAACCGGGAAGGGTTAATTTTAAATTTACACTGGATCTGCTCCCATGACTTTAACCCTATTTTGTTATTATAAACATATATAACAGCCCGCCTCAGGGAGATAACCTGAGCCTCCCACCTGGGAAGGACTGTTACGGAAATAAAACTAGCATATTCCCCAGCCTGAGGCTTGCCATTCCAGGGGTTATTTGCAAAGACTGAACAGTCTTTTTACTCTGTTTACTCATCTTCCCCCAATCTCTGATCCATAAAAGAACCTGGCAACCAGGCCCTGACAAGATGGTTATTTTGAGGCACTAGCCTGTCATCTTCTCGGTCACCTGGCTCCTGAATAAAGTCTCTTCCTTGCCTCAACCCCTCACCTCTCAGATTTACTGGCCTGTCCTGTGGCAAGCATAGCGAGTTTGGATTTGGTAACACTTGGAATTTGCTTTTTAAGGTCCTGCCAAGTTCTAAGACTGCTGTCTGACAGAGAATCAGGCAATGTGAGAACATGATGTTAAAATCTCCTTTTCTCTGAAGCTCCTTTATTAGGATACTTGTGTTAAAAGGAAAAAAAAAAGCTAATTAAAAAAATGCTTATGTATCATGTGGAGCAGTTTTCTAAATTACCAAAAACACTTTAAAATTCTAGCCTCTACTTTTCATTGGTTAGAGGAATTCAGAGGATGCACTCGGGAAAACTGTGAGGCCAGTGGGTTTACATCCTGCACCCCCAGTCCCATCAAGAAGGGAAGCCTGCCCCCAGCTCCACACCTTCAGGCTTTCCTGTGTGTCTTTGTCAGTGGTTGATGAGCTCATCATGTTCATGCTGTTTGTGGGTAAACACTGGAATACCTGCAATTTCATAGGGTTTGACCTATTTTGAACAAAACCCTTGGCCAATATTTTATCTCAAATAAGGAAATAAGTTCTTTTGCTCATTGTTAATGGAATTGGTGTTCGATGAGCTGTTGAAGAAGGCTGTAGTTTAGTTTATATTTTTAGTGGGGAGACAGGCTTACAGGAACCTTAATTCCATTTTGGTAGTCGTCCTTTGCTACTGTGCCTGTCATACAAATTACTGAGATCTCAAGTTGCTAGGAGTACGTCAAGGCTGTATATTGTCACCCTGCTTATTTAACTTATATGCAGAATACGTGGTGAGAAACACTGGGCTGGAGGAAGCACAAGGTGGAATCAAGAATGCTGGGAGAAATATCAATAACCTCAGATATGCAGATGACACCACCCTTATGGCAGAAAGTGAAGAACTAAAAAGCCTCTTGATGAAAGAGAAAGAGGAGAGTAAAAAAGTTGGCTTAAAGCTCAACATTCAGAAAACTAAGATCATGGCATCTGTTCCCATCACTTCATGGCAAATAGATGGGGAAACAGTGGAAACAGTGGCTGACTTTATTTTTCTGGGTTCCAAAATCACTGCAGATGGGGATTGCAGTCACGAAATTAAAAGACACTTACTCCTTGGAAGGAAAGTTATGACCAACCTAGACAGCATATTCAAAAGCAGAGACATTACTTTGCCAACAAAGATCTGTCTAGTCAAGGCTATGGTTTTTCCAGTAGTCATGTATGGATGTGAGAGTTGGACTATAAAGAAAGCCGAAGTGAAGTGAAGTCGCTCAGTCGTGTCCGACTCTTTTCGACCCCATGGACTGTAGCCTACCACGCTCCTCTGTCCATGGGATTTTCCAGGCAAGAGTACTGGAGTGGGTTGCCATTTCCTTCTCCAGAGGATCTTCCCAACCTAGGGATTGAACCTGGGTCTCCTGCATTGTAGGCAGACACTTTACCATCTGAGCCACGCCGAAGAATTGATGCTTTTGAACTGTGGTGTTGGAGAAGACTCTTGAGAGTCCCTTGGACTGCAAGGACATCCAACCAGTCCATCCAAAAGGAGATCAGTCCTGGATGTTCATTGGAAGGACTGATGTTGAATCTGAAACTCCAATACTTTGGCCACCTGATGCGAAGAACTGACTCATTTAAAAAGACCCTGATGCTGGGAAAGATTGAGGGCAGGAGGAGAAGGGGAGGACAGAGGATAAGATGGTTGGATGGCATCACTGACTCAATGGACATGGGTTTGGGTGAACTCCGGGAGTTGGTGATGGACAGGAAGGCCTGGCGTGCTGCCGTTCATGGGGTCGCAAAGAGACGTACACGACTGAGGGACTGAACTGAACTGAACAAGTTTCTATCCGGCCTTGGGCATGAATTGAGAAGGAATTCATTTACCTCCTCAAGAAGTTGTATGGATACAGATTTCAGCTAAACCTGAGAGCCCTGATCACGTAAAAGAATACGGACTTCAGGCCTAAATTGCCTCTGTGGTCAGCAGGGGGCGCTCTTGCCCTTCATATCACATCACTGCTAAAGCAACTCGATTTCCAGTGCATCTAGGGAAACCTGTTTGTGAATCATCATTGCTGCTCTTCCTATTTGGTTCAAATCGGCATTTTGCAAAGAGCAGCATTACTTCTCGGTGGAGCAACAGTTGGTCAGTCATCTCGAAAAGCATTTGGCAAACGTGACAATTTTAAAAGCAAAAAGCAAACTATATCCTTTATCTTGTTTTTAATTTTTTTGCCACAAGCATGAAAGATCTACAGGAAAAGCAAATCCGTTTCCATGTTTTATTTTTTAATTATTTATTATTTTTGGTTTCCATGAGTCTTCGTTGCTGCGTGTGGGCTTTCTCTAGTTGCGGTGAGAAGGGTCTATCTTTTGTTGTGGTGTGTGGACTTGTCACTGGGGTGGCTTCTCTTGTTTCGGAGCACAGGCTCTGGGTGCACCGGCTTCAGTAGTCGCAGCATATAGGCTCAGTAGTTGTGGCCCGCGGGACTTGCTGCTCTACAGCAAGTGGAATCTTTCCAGACTAAGGATCTTGTCTCCTGCACTGGCAGGCGAGTTCTCATCCACTGTACCACCAGGGACGCCCCTGTTTCCATCTTTTAAATTATTACACTACACCAACTATCGGGTGTTCTTTAAATTGGCCGTGTTTGTGTGCAAAAGAGTCAAAGCCCCTCTCAGTTGTTTAATTGCTAAGTTGTGTCCAACTCTTTGCCACCCCATGGATTGTATAGCCTGCCAGGCTCTTCTTTCCATGGAATTTCCCAGGCAAGAATACTGGAGTGGGTTGCTATTTCCTTTTCCAGGGGATCTTCCCAACCCAGGGATTGAACCTGGGTCTCCTGCATTGCAGGCAGATTCTTTACCACTGAGTCATCAGGGAAGCCCCGTAGTTAACAAGAAAATAGTCAGATCAGAATATATATCTGGTTCCAGCCCTATTTGGAATTGAAATCTGGTTCCCCTTACAACATTCCTGCCAAACACAATTACTCTCTGCTTTGCTTTCCCTGTCTCAAAGCAGGGACCCCGAAAAGCAGAGAGGATGGTAAAAGTCCATGGAGCTTTTTAAGTAGATAGCACAGCAACTTAGAACCCAGTGCTGCTGGAATTGTGAACTTTTAATCTTTTCATTTATCATGTCATTTAATCCATATTTTAAAAGAAGCCACAGTATAAAATAACAGGCACTGACTGGCCTGAAATATCCCAGGAAAATCTGGTTTGAGATTTTTCTGGGAGTTGATCCAAAAACATTTTTCTTTCTGCCTTTTGATCTGTTCAAAGATACACAAGATACTTGGATGCCTTGAAGACATAGATGCCAGTATGGAAATAATCCCTGACAAGTTGTCTTGCAAAGGGATCCAGCACTTACAATAGGGGATAATTGTAAAGGCAGGAACTGGAAAAAAATATTTTTATGCTGCTTAACTTCAAACCCATTTTTGTACTTGTTTTGTAAATGGATTTTGTCTCCTACAAGCCTGAGGGGGTTTGAGGGGAAAAGAGGTACAACAGTTGCTGCCTGCTCTAATTCCTCTCCCCCTCCTCCTAACTCCCCACCCCCCCAACTCCACTTCTGCTAGCCGAAGGTTACTTTGCCCTGTCTATGCCCTCAAAGAAACATTTAGCTGAGCATGGGCGTGCGACCTAAGTCGCCTCATTCGTGTTCGTCTCTTTTCGACCCTATGGACAGTAGCCCACCAGGCTCCGCTGTCCGTGGGATTCTCCAGGCAAGGATACTGGAGTGGGTTGCCATGCCCTCCTCCAGGGAATCTTCCCAACCCAGAGACCAAACCTGCGTCTCTTGTGGCTCCTGCATTGTAGGCAAATTCTTTGCCACTGAGCTGACTGCAGAGGAGCGGAAATGAGAAGAGACCAAGAGAAGGAGAACCTCTGCAGGTGCTTTTTATATTGAGATGATTTTACATAAGTATATAAATGTCAGAGGTTACTTGCAGGCACCGAAACAAAGCTTGGGTGGGGGCAGGCAGGATGCAGATATCTGTGGGCCTCAAGTCTCCCCTGCTCTGGGAACCAGACAAGCACAGCAGTGCCTTCCAGATGTCATTTGGATCCTTTAAGTGTTGCACAGACCACCTAGAAGGGGTTTCTAAAGGGGTATGGGAATAGGCCCTGAATTCTCCCCCGTACATGTTCCTGGTGGGGGAGGTGAGGCAGAAGATTCCAAACACTACCAGGAAGATCCTGGAAGAGAGTATTTGTGCATCAAAGCCTTGAACTCCCAGCCCTGAACTCCACTGCTCCCCCACTTCTTGTGGTGTGTTTCCCTCTCACCCAGCCGTTGAGTGTCTCAATACCTAAAGTGTCACAAGCTGTGGTTTCTAACCCTATGCCTGCTGTAAAAATGACCCTGATGCTGGGGAAAATTGAAGGTAAAAGGAGAAGAGGGCGGCAGAGGATGAGATGGTCGGATAGCATCTCTGATTCAATAGATATGAATGCAGGCAAACTCCAGGAGATGGTGAGGGACAGGGAGACATGGAGTGCAGCAGTCCATGGGGTCGCAGAGTGAGACACAGCTCAGCAACTGAATAACAACAACAAATGCTGTAAAAGTAGTTAGCGGGCCTGTGCTTGTCCTTGGGGGGCTTATTTCTTCCTTCTGGTTCCTGTGATTGGGGGAGGGACATCTGCTATTAGAAGGTAGCCCCACTGTGGCCTCCCTCAGAACCTGATCCTGGTCACTCTACCCTCTGCTTGGCCCAGGGACAGTGTGGCTGGGGTGGACAGCAGACTTGAGCGCTGTCATCTCCTCCCTTGGGTCATATTGGCCTCAGGGGCATCTACATGAGAGGTGGGGGCAGAGGAGGAAGATAGATGATACCTTGTCTCCTGTAGAGAGGTCTCTTCTAGAACCTTCTAACCACCTAACGTGGTAGAGGGAAGAAGAAAGGACACAGTGAGAAATGGAATCACCCACATCCCCACAATAAGGTCTCTTACCAGTGTTCCAGCCCTTTGTACACGCGGGAATGGTTAATGATGCTACCTCCTTCCCCAGAGCTGCTCATCCAACCCTTAGCTCTGTAGCAAATGAAGTTCATAAGCTTTTAGCTGACTATTGTCTTCGTGTGTATGTTAGATCTTTCTTTGGAGAACAAAAAGGTCAATAAATTTAGATTTTCCATGGCTTCCCCAAATGCTTGGGTTAATGTTTTCTTGGAATGCCCTTATTGGGTCTGTCAGTTGATTATTATTTTCGGAGGACATTAATGACAACTCGGGTGTGATGTCTACAAAGCCCCACATTAAGGCAGCTTGCATGGCAAACCTGCCATTCAGGTAATGACGGCTGCCCTCTGGAAAAACAGGCTGGGGCCTGGTGGGGGAAAGTCACATGGAAATGCCTGGATGCTTGGGAAGGGTGTGAGGTCAATTGTAGGACTTGACTTGGTGGAACTGGGCAGAAGGGTCAGGGATGGCTTTATGAAGTTTTTGTTGAGTGTGGGAGAAAATTCCAAGAGGGTGGAAAAAGCTTTACTGAAGAGACTTGCTTTCTTTTTTGTCTCTTAGCCCAAATCAATTTCCTTATCATGAAACCAGCAAAGGTAGTAATTATAATGACTACCTACTATGATTATGGGTGCCAGGAATGGCAGTTGGGCAAAAGGACTGCTTTGTATATTTTAATTTCCTTCTCTGAAGTTCTGACTTTACTAACTTCCTTGTTTTGTCTTCCTAATAGTGACTGGCTCCATAGTAGTCACATGTTAGGAACGTTATAAATATTTCTTGATTGGTTCTTATTCCAATTCATGCGTGAGTTCTTGAAAACAGAGACAATAACATCAATAACAATGAAAGCAACCAATCCAAGCTGGGTTAGTTTAGTGTGGAACAGGACATCATTTCACAGAATTGTTGGTTTCCTTAAAACTTCAGACATCATTTAGTTCTCTGAATAAAAAAATGGTCCTTGAAGATTATTTAGGAAGAATTTTGTAAGCCGATATTCATATGTAAATAGTGGCATGCTTGTTATTGCCATGTTTGATAAAGCAATAGACAACGTTGACAAGGCATTTTGCATCCTCATCAATGACTCTGGATAGTGGTGAACCTTTCAGGTCTTGTGCTAATACATCGACGCCAGAAATAGTTTGGGACAAGGTGATGGATCTCCTTAAGTTTCCAGACTATTCTGTTTTCTACCCTTGACTAGAACCAAGAAACACCTTCTTTCAAGCCCTCACTTAGTGCTCCGATAAGCTTCACTCACTTTGAGAAAGACCGTGCTAATGGGATTCTAATGGTGCTACCTTTCCTGCCTGACATCTATTGAGACAGCTTAAAGATAAGACTTTCAGTCTAGGGGATAGACTGACATGGATTGAATGCATATCTATAATCTTATGCCTCCAGGTGCGGTTGATAAATCAGCAGCCTCAGCATCATCTGGGAGCTTGTAAAAATGCAGAATCTTAGGCCCCTAACCCAGATCTACTAGAAACCCAGATCTGCATTTGTAATGAGTCCCATGTTATAGGTATGAATATTAAGATTTAAGAGGCGCTGATATATATATAATATATCATTGTTATATATGTGTTATATATATATATATATATATATATATATATATATATAAACTTGGAATTAGATATTGACTCCCAAACTACTACTTCCTAGAGTGCTGGAAATCCTTAACAGCATATTTTTGTGATGGGACTCTGATTAAAATATTTCTAACAGATGACTCTTGAACATATTCTGACTATGGCCCAGCCATCATGACCATCTTCTCTTTATCCTTCTCTTTTTTTCTCATTCTCTGAAAATATGGGGAGAGATATTTTTGGTAGAAAGTAGGAGTGAGTATAAGGTCAGACTAAGGGGTGAGGTTCTCTGGTTTTGGAAGTTAGATAGCATATTCAAAATCAGAGACATTACTTTACCAACAAAGGTCCGTCTAGTCAAGGCTATGGTTTTTCCAGTGGTCATGTATGGATGTGAGAGTTGGACTGTGAAGAAGGCTGAGCACTGAAGAATTGATGCGTTTGAACTGTGGTGTTGGAGAAGACTCTTGAGAGTCCCTTGGACTGCAAGGAGACCCAACCAGTCCATTCTAAAGGAGATTGGTCCTGGGTATTCTTTGGAAGGAATGATGCTGAAGCTGAAACTCCAGTACTTTGGCCACCTCATGCGAAGAGTTGACTCATTGGAAAAGACTCTGATGCTGGGAGGGATTGAGGGCAGGAGGAGAAGGGGACGCCAGAGGATGAGATGGCTGGATGGCATCACTGACTCGATGGACGTGAGTTTGAGTGAACTCCGGGAGTTGGTGATGGACAGGGAGGCCTAGCGTGCTGCAATTCATGGGGTCGCAAAGAGTCGGACACGACTGAGTGACTGAACTGAACTGAACTGAAGCTCCTCTCTGGTATTGACTAGTAGGGTTTTAGGTAAGTTAAGAGAATACCTCTAGAGCACAGAGGAGTGAATGCTTCAAAATTTGGGCAATAGGAAGGGAGCTCTCAGGTCAAAGACTCTGTTCCTGCCTAGTCCTGGGTATTTCTAACTCCTGTGTATTATTTTAGTACCATGCCCATTCGGATTTCTTATCCCTGGACCTTCACCTTAGATAAAAACCATTAGCAAGAGTTCATCAGAGCATGTTGCCTCTGTCTAGGTTTTACATAGCTCTTTAACAACAATTTTTGACTTTGTGCAACACAGTAGAAAGAATCTTGGGTACAAATGATGGTGTCATCATTTTTAGCTATGTGACCACAGGTCAATTAGTTCACTCCATTTGAGTCCCAGTTTCCTCAACTCTAAAATGAGGATAATAAAACCTTACAGGGTTGTGATAAGAGTTAAATGAGGCTATGGGTGCAAAACTCAGTCAAGAAGAGTTGTTACTGTTAAAAATTTTCAAAAATATATGTGTGTATGTATATCACATATATGAGTGTTGGGCATGCATACTTTAAAAATTAGCATAAAGTGACTTGTAGTTTTTAATCTTGGCGGCTCAGTGGTAAAGAATCTGCCTGCCAGTGCAGGAGTTCAATCCCTGGGTCAGAAAGATCCCCTGGAGGAGGAAATGGCAACCCATTCCTGTATTTTTGCCTGGAAAATCCCATGGACAGAGGAACCTGGCAGGTACAGTCTATGGGGTCACAAAAGAGTTGGATACAACTTAGTGACTAAGTTTTTTAGATGGCTTCTAATTTAAATTTCAAAGAGACTTATGGTGAGCAGGATAGTCCATGTACTGGTGTGACTAACACATATGCACATACAAACTTCTTTAGTAAAAATTGTAAGTATGGTTAGGTCATCAGATTGTGAAGTATGTCAGAGACAGTCTTCTTTTCCTTTTTTGCATGACCTCACTGCAAATATATTTTAGAAACCCTTTAATCCTCTTCAGGAAGATGGTGACAAGTAGATGTTGTAATAGAATAAATGAGATGCAGAGTGAGTCACACACAGGAATGATCCCAGGCATCTAGGAAGTTGGAGAACCAATGTTGTTATGATACACAAATAACCAACAAAACACTTCAGGGTACCTATCTATCTATCCAACCATAAATCTTAAAAGTATTTATTGATTAAAGGCCATATACGAGTATAGTATTTAATTGTGAAAAAAACATGCCTAGAATGAATGGACAATATTCTAGGGTCTTAATGGCTTAAAAACTTAAACATTATAACAACTTGATGATTGTGATCATCTTAATCTGTACAGGCCTTAATAGTTTCTTGGTGAAGGAGGACTTTGCTTACCTACACTGAAAACAGATCGCCTTTCAGTGAAACTCTTAATCTGTGTCATACTTACTGTAATCATAAGTATTTAGAGAGAAGTTGTTAATGTCCCCGGAATGAGGAACGTAAACACAGAGTTGAAAGGAACTGAAACTCAAAGATACGATGGAAAAGAATTTACTTGGGCATCCTGACATGCTCCTTTCTGGGTTGGACTTACACTGCTTGGTCCCCCACTTGTGAAGAGACACAGAGGGAAGCTGTGAAGATACTTGAGCATTGGCTTTACTCTGTCGCATCTTTGAAGAGTGAAGACTTTGGCTTTTTTGGAAAGCTCTGGTGCTTCACCTGTGGTTATTGGACCAGGACTTCTGTAGAGATCCATTTCAATGTTAAAATGATTAAAAAGCTTGGTAGAAAGTTGGATGGGATGCTAATAGACTAGTTTCACTTATTTATTTGTATTAAACTTTTTGTTGTGTATTGAATTTCAGGTAGACAGAACACGGACTCAGCCATACATATGCATGTATCCATTCTTCCCCAAACTCCCCTTCCAGCCAGGCTGCCACATAATATTGTTAATGGACTAGCCTTAAGTCAGTTATTGTCACTGAGCAAATAATTGACTCTTCTATTTTAAAATACTTTGTTTTGTTTATCCACTGCTGCATGAAAAACTACCCCAACATATACTGGCTTTAAACAACAGCTGTTCTATCTTTTCATAGTTCTATGGGTCACAATTTCAGATTTAGCATACTAAAATGGCTTGTCTTTGCTGTATGGTATCTGGGACCTCAGCTGGGTTGGCGTGAATGGCTGAGAACTAGCTGGAATGGCTTGATCTGAGTTACAGGTCTGGAGCTTCAGTTATGGCTGTTGATTGGTTTCTTCAGTTTTCCTTCGTGTGGCCTTTCTAGGAGGCTAGCTTAGACTTATTCAGTGTGATAGTTTTAGGGTAAATGAGCTTCTTACATGGTAACTGGTTTCCTAGAAAGAGCAGTCCAAGGGGTAAGGCTGATGTGTAAGCATTCATCAAACCTCTGCTTCATCATGCTTGCTGATGTTCTGTTGGTGATATGAAGTCATGGCCCAGGACAAAGTAAATATGGGAGAAATTACAGAAAGGCATGAGTCCCGGGGCAGGGGGTGTGTGGGGTAGGGTGATGGTGGTGGTCGTATGGATTCATTGGGGCCACCAATATCTACTGCATAATCAGAAAAAAATACCATTTAGTATCCATTTTCTAAAGTGAAAGGCTAGATAGGTGCATATGTAACCATAATACAATATTGCTTGATGTCCATAAAATGTAATTTTGGAATTATATTACTTTTCCCCCTGGAGAAATGGTATGGTATATCATCTGGCACAATATAAGCTTTAAAAAATGTCCATGCTACATATAGTCTATGTAAAATAATTTATTTAAGACCATATGTAGAGAAAATAAAAATACTCAACCTCTAGTACCTATCTTAGGCTTACTTTTTTCTTGCAATTACTGGCATTTTTGCAAATTGTTTCAACTTAAGAGTTAATGCCCTAATTATCTTGACTTTTCAATAGTTCATGTTTAGAATTGTTGTTTTTAATTTGCTATGAGTTTGGGGTCACAAAGAGTCAGACACGACTTAGCAACTGAACAACAACAATGAGTATTAAAAATTATGTGATGCTGTCTTCAGTTCTGATATTTCCATATGTCAGAGGTGCTATATGTAGGTAGGAATGAGATTTGAATCTCAGGAGGGCTTGGCTAACCTTTCTACACTTTACCTGTCTCATTTCTTAAACAAGTGGATTCAATTAGTTGATTGCTGTGTTTTCTTCTAAAGCTACTATTTTTTAATTTGAGCTTATGCATGATGTCTAATTAACTGTTAGAGAAATAAAAAATGTACCTGTGGGAAATACTAAAACAATCTGATATTTCTTTAAGGAAAAATTTACTTAGGTATTCCCAATACTAAATCTTTTAGTTGCTTGGCTTAGAGATATTTTGCCTAAGGAGCCTCTTATCTGCATATGTTAATATTTTACTTTGCTCTGACGAAAATCTAAGCGGTAAAAGAAATGAAGAGGCTAAAATAACATGACAAATTTTCATCATAGAATTCATTATAGGAGCTTTGGGAAAATATTTGATTAGGTACCTGGAAAGGAGAGATATATCCATCTGAATGCAGATTTCCGAAGAAGAGCAAGAAGAGATAAGAAAGCCTTCCTAAGTGATCAGTGCAAAGAAATACAGGAAAACAATAGAATGGGAGAGACTAGAGATCTCTTCCAGAAAATTAGAGATACCAAGGGAACATTTCATGCAAAGATGGGCACAATAAAGGACAGAAATGGTATGGACCTAACAGAAGCAGAAGATATTAAGAAGAGGTGGCAGGAATACACAGAAGAACTATACAAAAAAGATCTTAATGACCCGGATAACCACGATGGTGTGATCACTCACCTAGAACCAGACATCCTGGAGTGTGAAGTCAAGTGGGCATCATTACAACAAAGCTAGTGGAGGTGATAGAATTTCAGCTGAGCTATTTCAAATCCTAAAAGATGACGCTGTGAAAGTGCTGCACTCAATATGCCAGCAAATTTGGAAAACTCAGCAGTGGCCACAGGATTGGAAAAGGTCAGTTTTCATACCAATCCCAAAGAAAGGGCAATGCCAAAGAATGTTCAAACTACTACACAATTGCACTCATCTCACATGCTAGCAAAGTAATGCTCAAAATTCTCCAAGCTAGGCTTCAACAGTAGGTGATCTGAGAACTTCCAAATGTTCAAGCTGGGTTTAGAAAAGGTAGAGGAATCAGAGATCAAATTGTCAACATCCATTGGATCATAGAAAAAGCAAGAGAATTCCAGAAAAATATCTACTTCTGATTCATTGACTATGCTAAAGCCTTTGACTATGTGGATCACAACAAAGTGTGGAAATTCTTAAAGAGATGGGAATACCAGACCACCTTACCCACCTCCTGAGAAATCTGTATGCAGGTCCGGAAGCAACAGTTAGGACTGGACATGGAACAATAGACTGGCTCCAAATTGGTAAAAGAGTACGTCAAGGATGTATATTGTCACCCTGCTTATTTAACTTATATGCAGAGTACATCATGAGAAATGCCAGGCTGAATGAAGCACAAGCTGGAATCAAGATTGCTGGGAGAAATATTAATAACCTCAGATATGCATATTATACCACCCTATGGCAGAAAGCAAAGAGGAACTAAAGAGCCTCTTGATGAAAGTAAAGGAGGAGGTTGAAAAGCTGGCTTAAAACTCAGCATTTAAAAAATGAAGATCATGGCATCCGGTCCCACCACTTCATGGCAAATAGATGGGGAAACAATGGAAACAGCGAGAGATTTTATTTTCTTGGGCTCCAAAATCACTGCAGATGGTGACTGCAGTGATTAATGAAATTAAAAGATGCTTGCTTCTTGGAAGAAAATCTATGACCAACCTAGACAGCATATTAACAAGCAGAGACATTACTTTGCCAACAAAGGTCCATCTAGTCAGAGCTATGGTTTTTCCAGTAGTCATGTACGGATGTGAGAGTTGTGCCATAAAGAAAGCTGAGCGCCGAATTGATGCTTTTGAACTGTGGTGTTGGAAAAGACTCTTGAGAGTCCCTTGGACTGCAAGGAGATCCAACCAGTCCATCCTAAAGGAAATCAGTCCTGAATATTCATTGGAAGGACTGATGCTGAAGTTGAAACTCCAATACTTTGGCCACCTGATGCGAAGAACTGACTCATTGGAAAAGACCCTGATGCTGGGAAGGATTGAAGGCAGGAGGAAAAGGGGACAACAGAGGGTGAGATGGTTGGATGGCATCACCGACTCGATGGACATGAATTTGAGCAAGTTCTGGGAGTTGGTGATGGCCAGGGAAGCCTTGTGTGCTGCAGTCGATGGGGTTGACTGAGCGACTGAACTGAACTGAACAAGTAATTAATTCTCATGAGAGTATTAAACAATTAGAAATATGGGAAACATACAAACAAATACAAAAGCACTTGATGCTACTAAAGCAACAAGTTCTCAAACTTGGTTGTACATTGTAATTACCTGGGAATCTTTAAAATATATGGATGTCTATATTTTAACCTTCAAAAAACTTGATTGAACTATCAACAATCAATTGAACTGATTGATCTATAAGTTGTCTGGGCATTAGACTTTTTTAATCTCCACAGTTGATCCTAAGGTGCAGCCAAGTTTGAGAACCTCTGTGCTAAAGTAACTTTTTCAGGTCCCTTTCTCTTACCTACCTTTCCCCACCATAATTTGTGATTCATCTTCTTGCTCTTATCTCAGCTCTATGACATTTCTACCAACATAAAATTGCTACATTCCTTAATAATGAATTTTTATGAAGTTTAGTTTCCAATTCCACACATCATTAACAGGGTAGGTATATAAAAACATTAATGGAAAAATGAGCTTTTAGTCAAGGCATGCATTTGACTGGACTGAAAAATATTAAATGGATCTATCTACTCAATTATGTTATTATGGTACTACTGAAAAATATGTTGACATAAATATTCCAAAGTAATACTTGATACATCTTATACATCTCTGGATTAGCCAAATATTTCTTTAATTGGATTTTGGGTAATGGAATAGCTGCTATTTACTTGAAGTGTTCCTGTAATGGAAACAATAGAATTTGTTACCAACTCTTTTATGTGGATTGGGTGTGCGTGGGTCAAAACCAAATACAAATGAAACCTTCTCAGTTGGCAACTTGCCTGAACCTACAGGCACTAATCAGTTTGTAATGGATATTTTGAAATATTTTTGGACTTACTCAGATGTGTGAGAGACGTTATTCTATGCTGCCTAGAGTCTAAACTTGTGCAACTGTCTCTTTACTCAGGAAAATGGTTTAATTCCTCTCTACTTGTCTGAAAAATTTATATGTTGAAATCTTACCCCCCAAAGGTGATGGTTTTAGAAGGTGAGGTCTTTGGGAGGTATTTAGTTCATGAGGGTGGAGGCTCTGTGAATGGGATTAATGCTGTTAGAAAAGAGACTGCACAGAGTTCCCAAGCCCCTTCCATCATGGGATGGCACAGGCTATGAACCAGGAAGTGAACCTTCCCCAGAATGTAACCCTGCTGGTGCCTTGACCTTGGACATTCCAGCATCCAGAGCTGTGAGGAATAAATTTCTGTTGTTTTTATAAGCCACTCAATCTGTGGTATTCTGTTACAGCAGCCTGAATAGAGTAAGGCAAGAGCAATTCCTTATCAATAGGCTGACCAAGAACTCCAGTTTGCTTGGGACTAAGGGGTTTCCTGAACAAACCAGGATAAGTTGGTTTACTTTAATTGGTACAGAGAAAATGAATACTTTGGGAGTATTTTAGCTGCTTGATTGAAATTATCCTTTTTTTAAAAATTAAAAAATATTCGTTTGGCTGAGTTGGATCTTAGTTGCAGCAGGTGGAATCTTTTTTGCATCCTGTGTGATCTTTTACTGGGGTGTGTGGCCTCTAGTGGTGGCTTGCAGGGTCAGCAGTTGCAGGGCATGGCTCCAGAGCACGCGGGCTTTAGTAGCTGTGCCATGCGGGCTTAGTTGCTCAGCAGCACATGGGATCTTAGTTCTCTGACAGGGATCGAACCTATGTCTCCTGCCTTGCAAGGAAGATTCTTAACTACTGGACCACCAGAGAAGTCCTGAAAAATTATTCTTATGTTTTGATTTATGACTACCAAATCCTATGTAAGTGATAACAGTAAATGTAAGGTTAGTTGATTATTTTCTGGGGCTAGTATTAAAACTTTACCTTCAGCTTGTCATGTTGGTCTTAAAATATTTCTTCAAAAGATTTTGCTAGCATTGCTAAATTTCATCTTGAGAAAATAAGTATATTTTATGTCTAATATCTAGATTTAAAAAAGAGATAATGTCTAAAATAGCAGAGTGAATTGATGCTAAAGTAGAGAAAAAAAATCACTTTAAGATATGCCTTGAGACTATAGTACCTTATTAACATGAAGAAGTTCTGGTAGAATGAAATAGAAAAAGAGGACTAATATAGTCTAATATGGATCTTTTCTTGCACCCCCCAAATCATCAAAATTTGCACAGAGAGGTATTGCACAAAAATTCATTGAAGATATTATAAATTGGTTATTTTTGAAATTCTTGGAAGTAATCACACAGTAAAGATAAATTTATAGTTTTACCCCAGGGAATTAAGGTATTTCATTTAAACCAATGATACATTTTTGCAATCATGTGATTATCCTGGATTCCTTTTGCCTAATTTCAGATTGTTAAGGGTTGATTTTCTATTCTTTGGGTATTGAGAATCAGAAAATACCAATTATTTCCTTAAAGGGAAGACTAATCCAGTTTTAACACATCCCAGGTCAGAAAAAAATCAAAAGCAATCCTTTCCAAGGGAGTATGCAAACATAGAGACAAAAAGTATTCAGGGTATTGCCAATGTGTTAGATGAACATGGAACTAAATGTACTTTTAGGTTAACAACTGGACATGGAGTCTAGAGGCTCAGATCTAGATCCAACTGCAATAATCCAGTGAGTGTTTGGGTCCATGCCTTTATTGTCTGGGTCTCAGTTTATTTGTCTGTAAAGTGGGAGAGTTTGACTAGCCCATGCCTGTATAGTGCTGTGCTTAGTCAGTCACATCTGACTCTTTGTGACCCTATGGACTGTAGCCCATCAGGCTCTTCTGTCCATGGGGATTCTCCAGGCAAGAATACTAGAGTAGGTTGCCATGCCCTCCTCCAGGGGATCTTCCCAACCCAGGGATCGAAGCCAGGTCTCCTCCATTGCAGGCTGATTCTTTACCAGCCGAGTTTCTAGGGAAGGCTTCCCGGGTAGCTCAAATGGTAAAGCTCATGCCTATGGTCCAGAAAGTGAAGAGGAACTAAAAAGCCTCTTGATGAAAGTGAAAGTGGAGAGTGAAAAGGTTGGCTTAAAGCTCAACATTCAGAAAATGAAGATCATGGCATCTGGCCCCATCACTTCATGGGAAATAGATGGGGAAACAGTGGAAACAGTGTCAGACTTTATCTTTTGGGGCTCCAAAATCACTGTAGATGGTGACTGCAGCCATGAAATTAAAAGACGCTTACTCCTTGGAAGGAAAGTTATGACCAACCTAGATAGCATATTGAAAAGCAGAGACATTACTTTGCCAACAAAGGTCCGTCTAGTCAAGGCTATAGTTTTTCCAGTGGTCATGTATGGATGTGAGAGTTGGACTGTGAAGAAAACTGAGTGCCAAAGAATTGATGCTTTTGAACTGTGGTGATGGAGAAGACTCTTGACAGTCCCTTGGACTTTAAGGAGGTCCAACCAGTCCATTCTAAAGGAAATCAGTCCTGGGTGTTCATTGGAAGGACTGATGCTGAAGCTGAAACTCCAACACTTTGGCCACCTCATGTGAAGAACTGACTCATTGGAAAAGACCCTGATGCTGGGAGGGATTGGGGGCAGGAGGAGAAGGGGATGACAGAGGATGAGATGGCTGGATGGCATCACTGACTCGATGGACATGAGTTTGGGTAAACTCCAGGAGTTGGTGATGGACAGAGAGGCTGGATGGCATCACTGACTCGATGGACATGAGTTTGGGTAAACTCCGGGAGTTGGTGATGGACAGGGAGGCCTGGCATGCTGGAATTCATGGGGTTGCAAAGAGTCGGACAGGACTGAGCGACTGAACTGATGGTCCATTGAATTGTTAATATCCTATTGTTTTCATGTATGGCCTTCTGATGATGTCTTAGTGAATATGTAGGTTTCTGTCTTCCTTTTCTCCAGTGTTGCTCCTCTGTACCAGCCTTGGACTAGCAGCTCACACAACTAAAATCTGAGAAAAAGACATCTTCTTCAGGGGCAGAGGTGCCTAGTCTGTCTTCTTTAGTCCTTACTACACCTCAACATAATATCCTGGATCCTAATGTTTGCAACTCAGATTTTGGATGAGTTGTTTCCCCTTTTAGGGTCTCAGTATCTATCTGTAATGAGGATTTTTCCCCCTGAATTTCCTTTTCTAGTTTTAACTCTCTTTTAGGCACTGAAGTTGTTCATTCATTCATCTGTGAGATAGAATAGTTTTTGGTCATCTCAGTGAGGCCTTTCTGGGCATTCCTTTCTCTATCCCTGCCCCACTCCCACTTTTCTGCTGGAAGAAGTCTAGAGATCTTGGAGAGCCTTGTGAACCGCATCTTGTCCCCAGTTGCATCGCTGCAGGTAATAATTCTGCCCAGTGTTTGCTGCAAACACCTTCAGAGCATTAAGGTCCCTGTCGCCCTTTCATGGACAATGCTCCGAGGATCCATTTTTAGGATAAAGAGGTCTTGTCAAGACAAGACTGACCTTATCTTGAGGTTTTGTCTTGCCTTATGATATTAAAAAAAAAAAAAAAAGAACACGATGCAGCTTGTGTGGAGTTTTATTGGCTATAAAACATGTACAATGATGGTAATCGGACAACTGTGGTAGTAAAGTAGAGCTTTAAGCTCATGAACTCATACTTTAATTGAAAAAGTGCAGCAATATATGAAGATCATTATGGTGGGATTGTTACAGAGAAAAAATTTTCTGAGTTTGTTAACTCCAAGGAAACCTCTTAGAATTCACCTGGGCAAGGACTTTCCATTGAGGGGAAATAGTTTTTACAACAGGCAGAAATTTTTATTGGCCTCACTTGTACTTTCAGATCTCATTCACTTGAGAAAGAATTATTCTTCCATTGACGCTCTCCTGTGTGATGGCCTTGATCTTTGGAGCTGCAAATTAAAAAAAAAAGCAACAAAGAGGTCACTGCCATGCTCTCCCCACCATCTGAACTGCACTCCTTTCCAGGCCCCTGTTCTCAGCACCCAAAGGCTCTCTAGAATGATCACTAAGCAATATGGTGGGCTCTGATGGAGTGAAAAAAGATCTTACCAAGGAAGATTTTCCTCCCACCTTCTAGGAAATGAGGGTATCTGAACAGTGTCACTTTCTAGAGGTCAAGACCTTCACCCCAAGTGTTCCTGATACAGAATCCAGTATTGGACCACAAGTGCTTGGAGGGGTCCTTTCTGCTTATATGGGCTTTTGAGCCCTTGCATCATAGATTCTATGAACGTACAGAGCCTTAAATGCCATTCTGGGGACCTCATTTTAAGATCTATAGAGTATGCCATATGAAAGATCATGAGAAGCCAGGAATGTTTATCATGGTCACTGTTTTCAAAGATAAGGTTTATTTGAATAAGTGCTTTGTTGATGCATCAATATACCAATTCTAGACCAGAGGGAAGAATTGAAACCAGTAATAGAGATCCAGGGAAAACTTTGTTAAAGTCAAGGTTCTCCAATAGTAGATTGTTCACCCTCTCCAGTAATGGGTTCCCCGACCCTGGACATGACCAAAGAGAGGCTGAAGAACCCTGTGTTGGGATCTTGCAGAGGGATGGCAATGAAGCCAGCTATTCTGTGATGGTTGCTTGGACTCTCAGTCCCTGAACCTTTAATGCCTTAGAACATTTTATCATAAACTAATCAGAAAGTGCCACCTGTCCCAGACTGTGACTTCTTAAACTTTTCTGTGAGATGTTAATTGTAATCTGAGAAAATAGGGTTCTCTAGTCAAAGGTATTTGGGAACACTGTGCTAAACAAAATAAATTTTGTTGTGGTTTCTTTCTCTTACTTTTTCTTCCTTGCAGCAGTATTTGTTCCATCTTCAATGCTGAAACATAGCCTGATTCTTCACCAAGAGGATAGTGGTACATAGTATTCCCAGCCATACCGGGCCACAGAACACATCTTTTATAATACACAGTTAAAATCTCATGGGATGCTAGTATTCAACAGAATGTAGTTTGGGAAATTATGGGACATAGTTTTTTCCTTAATTTCCTAGGAGTTTGGCCGGCAGACTCCATAACTTAATTGTTGTTCAGTCACTAAGTTGTGTCTGACTCTTTGCAATCCCATGGACTGCAGTGTGCCAGGCTCCCCTGTCCTTCATTATCTCCTAAAGTTTGTTCAGATTCATGTCCATTGAGCCCATAATTTAATAGAGATATAATAATATCAATGATTATTTTTATCTACTTTACTGCTGGCAAAGAGCTCATATATATATATATATATATATATATATTGTTTAGGACAAAATTGAGAGCTCACTTGGTTCAGCCATATCTAATTTAAGTTGATTCAATATTCCTGGCCATTTGGCAATAAAATAAAAACTGAACAAAGAACATTCAGTAGTACACCAGAGAGTATGGTTATTGAAGGATGGATAAATGTGCTGATTCAATAAAAAAAAAAGGTAGATTCAAACAATGAAAGAGTATTTTTTACCTTTGACGTTTGACTTAGATTCTTCCATTTTCCTATAAAAGTGATAAAGGCTCATTTTAGTATTAGCAACAACCATAAAAACGTCTCAAGATGAAATAACTTCCTTTGCCTGCTAGTACATTCATAGCTCTTTAATGAGGATAATTGTTTGAGTTCTGTAGTTTCAAGGTCATGAGTTCATGGGAGAACCCTCCTGGACCAAAAGGCAGGGAGTACTACCTCCCACTAACCCTGGGGGCGGGAGAAATCTGCTGAGTCACCTCCATCCTTTCAGCCAGCTGCAGGCTTTGCCTCCCTGGGATCCTTTCCAGGGTCTGCCTCTGAAGTGTGAAACCCCTGGGCTTTTCAGACTGTTTTGAATTTGGTCCAATAACATTTTATTTATGTACTAAAAACATTCTAACCCTTTCTCTTGGGTCATAGAACATATGTGCCCTTTTGTGGACAGTTATACCAAAAGTAGTCAGAGATTCCAGATAAAATATCTGGACATCTCAATCTCTTATGAGTCTTTTCCTGCTGTTAGATTCCTCAATCTTTTTTTTCTTTTTTGAGCAAAAATTGGGTGCATTCCCACTGGGAAACACTGTAGCCAAACTTTCTTCATTGTTTGTTTCTAGAGATATAAAATATTAAGTGAAACTGTTGACTTCAAATCTTAGTGTCCTGGGAATAACAGTTGATGAATTCAAACTTCCTACTTAACGGAATACAACCTGATCTAAGCAGCTACAGGAGAAATTCAGCATAAGCCTTTCTTTCTCTACATGGATGATGGCCAACGGGACCATAGGGTACATGAATGCACACAAGGCTGGGTACACTTTTCATTGTCCTCCCCTGCCAGTCTTTGCCTTACCCTCCATTCTCTCCCTCCAAGAGCTGGCGGTAGGTGGCGATTTCCTTCTCTAGGTGGGTTTTGATGCCCAGGAGGACCTTGTATTCGTTGTTCTGACGCTCCAGGTCATGGCGTAGCTGCGTCAGTTCCTCCTCATAGTGGGAGATGATCTGTTGCATGTCCTGGAGCTGGCAGGAGTACCGAGACTGGGTCTCTGATAACATGTTTTCTAAAGCAGATTTCTGAAAGAAGAATGAAATTTCTTTCATCTACTGGCTGATGGCTTGGTTTAATAGCCTGCTGAGTTGGGCTTCCCTGGTGGCACAGTGGTAAAGAATCCACTTGCCAATGCAGGAGACTCAAAAGATGTGGGTTTGGTCTCTGGGTGGAGAAGATCCCCTGGAAGACGAAATGGCAACCCACTCCAGTATTCTTGCCTGAAAAATTCCACAGACAGAGGAGCCTGGTGGGCTACAGTCCATGGGCTCACAAAGAGCTGGATACAACTGAGCACGCATGCTTGCTGAGTAGTGAGAATATACCAACCACTCTGCTGGGTGTCTTGGTGGAGCTGGGGATGAGTGAGGAGGAGCTGACTTTTAGGTTTGGAGCCAGGCAACGAGGAGTCAGGACTTTCTGAATCTCATTTTTCTAGGCATAAAGCCTTTGTGTCAGGGAGTTCTGTGCAACTTAGCTGCATTCCTGTAGTATTTATTGTTGATGTAGCTTGTTTGGGAGTGAGTATACCCCACCTTGCCCTGATCTGTTCCTTACCTACTTCTGCTTATATTTTGTCTCTGGCCAGACTGAAAGGTCCTAGAAGGAAATAGTAGCTAGGACTGCTATCTTTTTGTATTTTCAGAGAAGGGTCTCAAGTAAGGGTGCCAGATAAAATAGAGGGCACCTGATTAAGTATGAATTTCAGATGAGCAATCGGTAATTTTTTTTTTAGTATAAATGTGTTCCAAATGTTCCCCCAATATTGCACAAGAACTTATACTAAAATAACACTTGTTCATCTGAATTCAAATCTCACTGCGTGTCTTCCATTTTAATTTGGTGACTCTGGTAACAAACACATTGTCATTTTTGAGGAAATTCTGAAAGCTGCAAAATGAAGGAAGCAGAGAACCAAGTTCAAGTCCCTGTTCTGTTTGGATTTACCACCTACTTTTCTAGCGCACATAACTTTAATCTTAAAGAGACATTCATAGCTAATAAAGTGCCCTGCACTTCAGGGCTGCTAACGTCCAGGAGGCCCTTCATGCTGCCTGGCTATTACCCAACATGTCCCTGGTCTCGTCACTTTCTTGTTCTCCCAAAGGGATATTTTGTCCCTTCTTTTCTGTCTGCAAACCCCTCTTATCCCTGTCCTTTCTCTTAGCCCATGACCTTGCTTCTTCTGTTGCCAAGGATATGAAAGCCCTCAGGGGAGGGCTCCCACCAGCTCCACCAGCTTCCGCCCACAGACATGAGTCTGTGTCGACACTCATTCCCCTCCTGTTATGAGGGGAATAACCGTCCCTGTCTGTGCCACGATTATTTCAGCAATTACCTACCGTCTTGCAACATGAATGCTTTCCTCTCTCCTAGATTATTCCCACCAGCTTTCACATAGAATCTCTTCCACCTTAAAATTTGTTCTCTCAAGCCCATAACTACCTTCAGTGATCAGCCAATTTCTTTGCTCACCTTTGCTTACTGCAGAGCTCCTCAAAGAGTTGTCTATACCCTCTGTTTCAAATTTCCCTTGACTTCCCTCTAAGGGTCAAGGGGAATAACCCTAGGGCCTCCTCTTCTCTCCTTTCTTCTTCCTTCTGTTGACTCACTGCATCCATGTTGGCTTCCTGGCTGTTCCTCCAACCTGTCTGACGCACCCGTGCCTCATAGCTTGTGCATTTGCTATTCCCTCCACCTGGAACTCCCTCCCCATAGCCATGTAAAGCATCTTCGTATCACTTTGAGGGTTTTGCTCAACTCTTACCTTAACAGTAAAGCTTCTCCCAACTACCTGGTTTTAAAATGACAGCTCTTCTCCTGGCAAGCCTAACCTCTCCCTCATGTTTCATTTCTTTGCAGCATTTTCCTCCATCTGGCATATTATTTATTTTGATGATTTGTGCCTTTATTGTCTGTCGTCTACAGTAGTATACAAAGTCCTTTATTATCAAATCCTCAGTTACTTAGAATAGTGTCAGGTAGTAGAAAGCATGAAACTGGATGTAAATGTCAAGCTGACCTTGCAGGGTTGTTGTGAAATATCTAATGCTAAAATGTTCTGAAAGCTACAAAACTATTTAGGTAATTTTAAAATATAGTAATTTATTTGTATTTAAATAATATAAAATACTGTAATTATTTCTGTGTTCATTATCATCACCTTGACAGTGTGCATTTTAAATGGCTGTCCATCGTCACTGATTCTTAAAATGTGACAGTAATTTACCAGGTGCAACAAAATGAACTAATTATTTCTCCTCAAGACTGAGAGCAGAGTAGCACTGGGGAATGGTATTGATGAATGATTAGAAGATTCTGATAGGCTAAGAAGGAAATTCAACGATAGATTTTATTTAATGAATTTTAAGTGCTTATAACACTCCTAGAAGCATTTTTACTGAAAACCATGAAGATCAAAGAAATGACTTAGACACAAGAACTTACTGTTCCCTGGGTATAAGACTGTTCACTGTATAAGACACATACACAATAATAGAGCAGCACTTTGGAGTCAGCCAAGCCTGGATTTGCTACTTACTCATGTCAGCACCAGAATTTCTCTTTCTTGGAACTGGGAGGGGGCAGCATGGTTGTAAGGGGGAGAGCACTGATAGGGGTTTTAAGAGTGTAGAACTGCCCACCCCACCCCCACCCCCACCCCACACCACCGTGTGGCTTCACCACTGGCCACTTATTAACTGTGTGACCCTGGTCAATTCACTTAACTGTTTGGGGCTTTGGTGCCCTTATCTCCAAAATGGGGACACCAGACCTATCTGGAAAGGTTAATGTGAGGATTGATGACATTGAATGCAATGAATGTGGCACAGCATGGACACCTCAATAAATGATAGCTCTTATCATCCTCATTGTGGACAATTTGGATGGAAAGTGGGAGTTTGGATGGAGAAGTGCCCCAAGGGAGTTGGAGAGACAGGCCCCGGAGAGAAGAAGGTTTTGTGGAGGAGGTGGTACCTGACCTAAGATGTTTCCAGCTCAAACTCACCTTGCTGCACTGTGCCTGCAGGTCAATCTCCAGGGCCTGGAAAGTGCGCTTCAGTTCGTGAAGGTCACTTTGGCTGCTCTGCACACCTGTTGGACTGGCTGCTTCCTGGGTCACGGCTGCTGACTGTGAGACCACGAAAAGAAGAGAGGCATTGGCATTGGGACCACTTGTAAGTGGAAACTTTGGGAAGTTTGGGCATCTTTCTTTTACCTGCTCTTTATACCAAGTGTCCAAGTCTTGATGCTTCTTTTTAATTATAAACTCATATTTCTGCCTCATATCCTCTAGGACCTTAATCAGATCTTCTCCCGGGGTTGTATCCACCTTCACGTTGACCTTGAAGTCATTTGGCACACGGTGTTCCTCCACTTCCTGTTTAACCACAGAGAGAAAAAATGAATCAGTTCTGACAATCAGAAGGCCAGAAGTATGTTGATGGGCAGCAGTACACAGATCTTTTAAAAATTCAGCTTATGTGTTTGCCACTCCTCCATCGGCTTGGTTTGGTTTCTCAGTTATTATTTGTTGATGACAAAACATATATATGGGGAAAAAAGCATATTTTTAGCCACACCACACTGCATGTTGGATCTTAATTCCCTGAACAGGGATTGAACCCAGGGCCCCTGCAGTGGAAGAAGTGAGGAGTCTTAGTCAACGGACTTGCAGGGAAGCCCCTCTCTTATAATTTTATGAAGTAAAGAATAGCACTGGACAGGTAGTCAAATGGCCCCTGTGATTACTGACTTAATCCCTGGTTGAAAACATTTTACAAGGAATTTTGCTTACATAGAGTGTGAAGTACTCTTCAACAAGTGTTCATGAGTGAAATGATGACACAATGAAACACTTGAACATTTCAGGTTATAGGCCAAAGCTTTGGGGCAGCAGTTCAGTAACCCAAAGCCAAATGGTGTAGAGACTTTCCAAATCTTGTCAGTGTATTATGACTCTGTAGGGATGATGCCCACGAGGTATCATGAAACCAAGAAACTATAGGAAAGGTTTAATTTACAATCATGTCTAACCAGCTGTGCAGAAGGCAAGGTTCTTTGATAAGCAGTTTTGTTTGCCTAAAATGGGGATTTTTTTTTTTTTTTCTATCTTTTCATCAGAGTCTTGGGGATTTTAGATGGATGCTAACTTTTAAAGTCAGTTAAATGCTTTTGGCAATTGAGACTCAATTTTTGCCAATAGTTATATCAAATATATAGTAACTGTAACTACGAGTTACTATAGAATATAACTATATTGAATATAATCTGGATCCGTGGAAGTCTATTCTGTTGTTCTCCAACTTGCTGCACATTGGGTTAATGAAAGAAGTTTGATCCTACACATTTCTTTTTCTCTCATCATATTAATAAACAGGTCTAGATAAACGCTGTATATTAACAAAATTGTTGACTGATGTCATAGTTAATTGGAATTGTGTTTTAGCTGTTGTATTTGACACCAGGGTAAATAACTGTGAACACGGAAAAATTAGATATGTATGTGGTTCCTTATGATTATTTAGGTTGAAGACCATAGAGCTGGCATCCAGGTGGTGGTTTCTTCTGGAGCGACTGAGTCCCCTGAAATGCGTAGACTAAGAGCTGTACTGGTACCTGGAGATCCTGGGAGTCCTACCTGCTCATGACGCTTCTTCATGAGGATGAGCTCTTTCCTCATCCCCTCAACCTCCTGTTCTAGGTCTGTGGTGACAATGGTCAGATCATCCAAGGTCTTTCGGAGACCCTCAACTTCAATTTCTAAGTCTTTCTTGAAGGAGTGTTCATTTTCATACCTTTGGTTAGAAGGAAGAGAACAGAACACTTGTTATTGGAAGGATTCACCTTAGTTTTAGGCTGAACTTCTTACTTTTTACATTTCATGCAGGTTTTTCTATGATGGTGATCCAATATTATTTTTTTCATTAGAGAGAATGGCATAATAAACAGCCATATGTCCATCACTTAGATTTAGCAGCTATTAACATTTTGCTATATTAATTTCATCTATATTCTATCTTGTATTTTAAAGTAAATTATATACATTATGTCCTTTCAACCCCTAAATACTTCAGAATGTATCTTTTAAGAAAAGAGAGTTTTCTAAATAAGCATAGTAACATAAAAATCAATAGGTTTTTAATATCATCTAACAACAGACTGGTTCCAAATAGGAAAAGGAGCACGTCAAGGCTGTATATTGTTGCCCTCCTTATTTAACTTATATGCAGAGTACATCATGAGAAACACTGGGCTGGAAGAAGCACAAGCTGGAATCAAGATTGCCGGGAGAAATCTCAATAACCTCAGATATGCAGATGACACCACCCTTATGGCAGAAAGTGAAGAGGAACTAAAAAACGTCTTGATGAAGGTGAAGGAGGAGAGTGAAAAAGTTGGCTTAAAACTCAACATTCAGAAAATGAAGATCGTGGCATCTGGTCCCATCACTTCATGGGAAATAGATGGGGAAACAGTGGAAACAGTGTCAGACTTTATTTTTGGGGGCTCCAAAATCACTGCAGATGGTGACTGCAGCCGTGAAATTAAAAGACGCTTACTCTTTGGAAGAAAAGTTATGACCAACCTAGATAGCATATTGAAAAGCAGAGACATTACTTTGCCAACAAAGGTCCATCTAGTCAAGCCTATGGTTTTTCCTGTGGTCATGTATGGATGTGAGAGTTGGACTGTGAAGAAAGCTGAGCGCCGAAGAATTGATGCTTTTGAACTGTGGTGTTGGAGAAGACTCTTGAGAGTCCCTTGGACTGCAAGGAGACCCATTCTGAAGGAGATCAGCCCTGGGATTTCTTTGGAAGGAATGATGCTAAAGCTGAAACTCCAGTACTTTGGCTGCCTCATGCGAAGAGTTGACTCATTGGAAAAGACTCTGATGCTGGGAGGGATTGGGGGCAAGAGGAGAAGGGGACGCCAGAGGATGAGATGGCTGGATGGCATCACCGACTCGATGGACGTCTGAGTGAACTCCGGGAGTTGGTGATGGACAGGGACGCCTGGCGTGCTGCGATTCATGGGGTCGCAAAGAGTTGGACACGACTGAGCAACTGAACTGAACTGAACTGAAGGGTTTGTATTCAAATTTCCCCATACCAAAAAGTGTATTTTATATCTGATTTGTTTAAACTAGGGTCCAGACAGATCTGTCTGGACCCTAGTGACTGAAGCGACTTAGCAGCAGCAGCAGCAGCAGCAGCTGCATGCCTTTTTATTATAGCTTAGTAAGATTTTACACATGGGTAATGGTGAGATACGTATTCTTTCTGCAAAACAGAAACAGGAGCAAGAACAATTCCCAAAACCAAACCAACCCTTGTCCCCTCCCCCCACCCACCACAACACTGTGAAGAAGGAACTTACTTAAGGCTGAAGTCATCCACTGCCATCCTGGCGTTGTCAATGAGAAGGATGATCTGAGCGTTGTTCACCTTGCCATCTGCTATCTGTAAAGCACACACCAAGAGTCACTTCAGTCACATGCAAATCCACAGGACAGCTGCATTTCTGCCCAGTTCCTGAGAATCTGACTTAACAGCAGATAAGGCTTTATTTTCTAGCAGTGGAATAATGAGCAGTCAAGTCAATTAATATTTATTGAGCACTTACTAAATGCAAAGCACAAGAGTGGTTTTGTAGTAAGGGTATGGTCTGCAGTCACTTTCACTGTCTTTTTTTATATTGGCTTTTGATAGGATTGATGCAACTGCTCAAAGAATGATATAGGCGGGGGAAGGAGAGTAATTGTGGAAAATGCCTTTTAACTATATAGTAAGAGCCACACAAAGTGAAAGTGAAAGTCGCTCAGTCGTGTCTGACTCGGTTTTTACGACTTGTTTTTGTTTTGTCCGACTTGTTTTTTGACAAGGCTATGGTTTTTCCAGTAGTCATATATGGATGTGAGAGATGGACTATAAAGAAAGCTGAGCACCAAAGAATTGATGCTTTTGAACTGTGGTGTTGGAGAAGACTCTTGAGAGTCCCTTGGACTGCAAGGAGATCCAACCAGTCAATCCTAAAGGAAATCAGTCCTGGATATTCATTGGAAGGGCTGATGTTGAAGCTGAAACTCCAATAATTTGGCCACCTGATGTGAAGAGGTGGCTCATTTGAAATAAGACCCTGATGCTGGGAAAGACTGAAGGCAGGAGGAGAAGGGGACAACAGAGGAAGAGATGGTTGGATGGCATCACTGACTCAATGGACATGAGTTTGAGCAAGCTCTGGGAGTTGGTGATGACCAGGGAAGCCTGGTGTGCTGCAGTTCAAGGGGTCACAAAGAGTCAGACACAACTAAGTGAATGAACTGAATTAACCATAATTATTTTTTGCCTTAAATGACCATAGGCATATGCATAACTTATAGGTATGTATATGTGTTTGTAAATTATTCAATGATGAGAATGCCCCAGTTGTAGCTATTAAAATATTAACTGAAAGGGGAGAAGGATGAGTTGGGAATTTGGGATTAACAGATACACACTGCTGCTGCTGCTGCTAAGTCGCTTCAGTCATGTCCGACTCTGTGCGACCCCATAGACGGCAGCCCACCAGGCTTCCCCGTCCCTGGGATTCTCCAGGCAAGAACACTGGAGTGGGTTGCCATTTCCTTCTCCAATGCATGAAAGTGAAAAGTGAAAGTGAAGTTGCTCAGTCGTGTCTGACTCTAGCGACCCCATGGACTGCAGCCCACCAGGCTCCTCCGTCCATGGGACTTTCCAGGCAAAAGTACTGGAGTGGGGTGCCATTGCCTTCTCCGGAGATACACACTACTATATATTAAATAACTAACAAAGAGCAACTGTTTTGCATGGGCTTCCCTGGTGGGTCAGATGGTAAAGAATCTGCCTGCAATGCAGGAGACACAGGTTTGATTCTTGGGCCAGGAAGATCCTGTGGAGACAGGAGTGGCAACCCACTCCAATATTCTTGCCTAGAGAATTCTATGGACAGAGGAGTCTGGTGGGCTACAATCCATGGATCGCAAAGGTCAGACATGATTGAGCAACTATGTCACACACACCCACACACACCCACACACTGTATAGCATAGGGAACTATATTCAATTTCTTGTAATAACTTATAATGGAAAAGAATCTGAAAAAGGATATATATATATATAACTGAATCATTGTGCTGTACACTTGAAACATTGTATATCAGCTGCTGCTGCTAAGTTGCTTCAGTCAAAAACAAAAAATTAAAAATATTAACTGAAATAATTCTCTACCATAAATTAAGTAGATTAGTAAACTTCATGTTAAAACTTTAACTTTGTAACTGCCTCTAGTTAAAGACTTTCACTAGATGTGTATATATTTTTTATTTAAAAATAGAATTATTGTTGAAGTATCCACCTGAGAAATTGAGTATATAAATGTTTGATTTGTAAATACTTCTGCTGCTGCTAAGTCGCTTCAGTCATGTCCAACTCTGTGCGACCCCATAGACATAGACGGCAGCCCACCAGACTCCACTGTCCCTGGGATTCTCCAGGCAAGAACACTGGAGTGGGTTGCCATTTCCTTCTCCAATGCATGAAAGAGAAAAGTGAAAGGGAAGTCTCTCAGTAGTGTCCGACTCTTTGTGACCCCATGGACTGCAGCCCACCAGGCTCCTCTGTCCATGGGATTTGCCAGGCAAGAGTACTGGAGTGGGGTGCCATTGCCTGGGTAGTAGTAATCAGAGAAATACACATATCAGAGAAATAATATATGACACTCAATTTTAATGTATGTCATTGTCTTGGGGAAAATTGGATGGAAGATATCTCAATGTCAAAAGTATACTACTTTTGTACCAAGCATTGCACTGAACTGGGAACCAGCAGATTTTCCTTTTATTTCCTGTTACTGACCATTGGTGTGAACTTGGGTCAGTTACCCAACTCTGTGGATTTCAGTTCCATCAACACTGTTTACAAATAAGGAGCTTGTACTGAAAACAAGTGACCTTGGGGGTCCTAGCTCCAAACTTCTGTAACTTACTTGGAGCCAAAGAATCTGTGATATTCCCATCGTATTTATGCAGATAGTTGCTTTAATTAGAGAGGATTTTCTTAGGACAAACTTATGCTTTGACACAAAGACACCTTTCAAAAATCTGGCCCTGTTCAAAGTTCCACTGATTACTTGGAATTTTGTGTCATGAATACACAATAGCAGGATTCAGAGGTGTTCAGAACACTGGGTCTGGAACTCCCAGAGCAGGGCCTGGGGTCCTGCTCCAGCACCTACCTCCTGAGTGAGCTCTGCCAAGTCTTGGCTTCTTCATCCATAAAATGGAAATAATAACAACCACAGAGTTATGAGAATTAGATTAGAAGAGATTAAATAAAATAATGTAAAATAGCATTTCTGGGCACAGTCTAGACACTCTGAAAACAATCAGTTGAAGCTAAATTAGTTCAGAAAAATGTAAAGAAAATTTAATTTTCTTTTACAAAGGCTAGCACTTTTGTAATTAGAGCCAGTGTCTGCACTGGATAAATCCTAAGGTTTAAATGTTGAGATGCTGTTCATGGTGGGAGATAACCAGACTGGCTGCCCATGCCCAACTTCTTAATTCCCTTAGTGGATTCCAAATGGTATCATGACGACTTCCATGGGTCTGAAATGGGATTCTGTAGATATTTCCTTGTCTTTCCTCTACAGTGCTGCTTAGCGATTTCTTACCAATTTTTCCCCTCCATCTGTTTAGTCTTTGCATGATCTAAGCTCATGGGAGATGAAAAGTAACTCCATCCAAAATGGCCTGGGGATCCCTGCAGTTAGCCTCAGCTGTTCCCTGAGGTTTTGCTTGACATTCAGAGAATCCATGCCCTGTACACTCCATGAAATCAGAAAATAAAACATACGACCTGTGTTGGAAACACCACAGTTTTCCAATGAAGTACCTTATGTATAATATACTTTTAATTGGAAGACCATGGAGTAATCATTAAGAACATCACTTCCATATAGAATGGATAAACAATATTCTGTGTTATACAGAATGTATAGTGCATGGAACTATATCCAATATTATGTGATAAACCATAATGGAAAATAATATTAAAAAAAAAGTTGCCTCAGTCATGTCCAACTCTTGGTGACCCCATGGACAGTAGCCCACCAGGCTTCTCTGTATATGGGATTCTCCAAGCAAGAACACTGGAGTGGGTTGCCATGCCCTCCTCCAGAGTATCTTCCCAACCCAGGGATCAAACCCACGTCTCTTATGTCTCCTGCATTGGCAGTCGGGTTCTTACCACTAGTACCACCTGGGATATCTATACATCTACATATAAATATATATAAAACTGATCTACTTTGTTGCACAGCAGAAATTAACACAACATTGTAAATCAACTCTATTTCAATTAAAAAATAATGCCACTTTCTCTATACTGATATAGATATTAAGTTTGAGACAAAGGTGAATTTATTTCACAGAAGTATACTGATGTTGCTTCGTTAGTTGTGACAAATGTGCCATGGTGATGGAAGATTTTAATGATGAGGGGAGCTGAGTGATTTATGGAAAGTTTCTGTACCATGTAAATCTAAAAATACTCCACATGAAAAGTTTATTTCAAATAAGAAGGATGCAAAGCAGTGTGTATAGTTAAAAAAATCATCTGTGAACTTATTTGGTTTTTCTGAATTAAATTATAATTTATCCATGCCAAAACCCACATCAAAAGTCTGATTTCCCCAGGTAGCATTCTTATAGTGCATGAGTTGATATAGAAAAAATTTAAAAACCGAAACTATTTCTTCCTCATTGGGTTACCTGATACAATATTATGATACAACCACTATTTCTGAGCCATCCTTCACAGT
This sequence comes from Bubalus bubalis, assembly GCF_019923935.1. Classification (NCBI taxonomy): domain Eukaryota; kingdom Metazoa; phylum Chordata; class Mammalia; order Artiodactyla; family Bovidae; genus Bubalus; species Bubalus bubalis. The sequence goes on along the minus strand of NC_059159.1, from coordinate 21,940,280 downwards.
AATGAATGAACAAGAATGGGTTGAGAAATAATATATGAGGCATAGGTATTGCATTGTGTTGTAATTAATCACCTGGATTCTCCCCAAGGACCTGAGTTCATTCTTTTAGAATTATCTAGTTTGTGTATTAGTGTAGCCTCATTGCTTCAGGGTGTGTAATCTACTAGGGACAGGAGAACAGAACTTGTGACTGTAAACCAATGAGCCAAATATAGTACTATTGAGAGCCATTCTGCACCTTAGTATTTGTATGACGATGTCCAACTCTGTGTTTCAAAGGAATGGATTAATTTTTGAAATCATTTTCTTTTCTTTCTTTCTTTTTCTTTTTGGCCATTAGGTTTGTGAGATCTTAGTTTCCTGACCTGGGATTGAACCCAGGCCCACAGCAGTGAAAGCATCAAGTCCTAACCACTAGTACCAGGGAATTCCTGAAATGTTTTCTTACAGACTTTTGGAGGAACATTTAACATCCCTAAAGTGGGGGTGTTGTTCAATCACTAAGTCATACCTGACTCCTTGTGACCCCATGGACTGCAGCACGCCAGGCTCTCCTGTCCTTCACTATCTCCTGGAGTTTGCTCAGATTCGTGTCCATTGAGTTGGTGATTACAAAGTGGGGGGGGGAGAGAACTATATCTGCTCAGAACATTTCATGAGTCTTGAAAGGCCCAGGAAGGGGTAAGTCCTGGGCATGGTGGGACTTCTTTGGGCCTCTGTTTTGTCACCTATAAACAGGGGAGGTCTGATAGAGCATCTGAACTTCAAATAGCTGTTTTCTTCAAACACAGAGAAAAACAACTGAAGTAAGAAATCCAGAAATGAATATAATTTGAAGCTGAAGGAGCTTCCTATTTAGTGTCAGAACCAAGAACCTGGGGTTTCCTGGAGGGTGGGCCAGCCACCCACTCCTTGTAATTGTCCCCACTCGCTTTTCTCAATTCTGTTCCAAAGAATTTAGGCACCCACTTGGCCTCAGTCTCCTCACCCATAGACTGGGGATAAAAACACCTGCTTCACAGAATGAGATAATGGGTATGAAATACGTGTTGTATGATTAAGAGTACAAATGGAATGCACTATCTTTATTAACAAATAGCATCATTTTTGATGAGGCAGATTGGCCAGCACCACACTATGTGGAAATGATGAGGCCATTAGAAACAGACCTAGGTTAGAATCCCAGCCCTAGCTCTTCCTGGTGGCTTTGGATGGCTGCTTCACTTCTCTGAGCTTCAATTTCTTTCCAGGGTTGTGGTGAGAAATAAATCAGATGATACAGAATATTTCCATCATTGCAGAAAGCTCTTGGACCATGCTGATGAGTGTATTCGGTACCTGACATGATGCCTGGCATATAATAATTGCTCAGTAAATTTTTCCATCCCCTTTCCTCCCTCTTTCTGCTGTCGGCTGATGCATTATTTGACCAGGTCTAACCTCACGTTTCTTTTGGGAGTTATGTTCTTAGCTCCCCATTTGAAAAAACTTTTGTCCTCTCCATTCTAAAACCAAAGCAACTTTATTAATAAAAACAGTATGGTAAGGTTTGTTGAGTCACCTTGTTTTTTTTGGTAAAGACAACCATGTACTATATAGTTAAGACAATTACACAGTCAGCTGTTAGGTTGATTATTCAATAATTAGGGTTCATTATAAGGACAGATTTCTATTATCTTGATTCAAGCAGGGACAACTGAATGTTGAGAAATAGTATCATAGAAATGTTGGAAACCCTTGATGCTCTTTCTAGGATAGGTTCAATCATGATCTTACAGGAAATTTTCTGGTACTGCTTTACTTAGGAGAATTTACATAGCTTTAAAACATAACATAGATGACTGGATTCCCTGTACTTCTAGCCAATGTTATGAAACATCCCATAAGGTATAATGATGTAGGAAATGGAAGCCCACTCCTGTATTCTGGCCTGGAAAATCCCATGGGCAGAGGAGCCTGGTGGACTACAGTCATAGGGTCAAAAAGAGCTGGACACTACTGAGTGACTGAGTGGAAGGTATGTATAAAGTTAGGTTTTTAAATGTTTGGTTGAAAAGCTATTCATATTTTGAAGAAGTCTCCATAATCCATCCTAACTCTAAAATTCTAAAAATCAGACCCATTTTTATTATTTTTTTCCCTAGCAATATGCCATTTTTCAGAACTGTGAGTGGCTAGAATTCAGAACTTCTGGCAGTCCCCAAGAGGAAGCATCCAGGGAAATCACAAAGATGTATCTGCTAGTGGAGTGACAGCTTTTACGTGTGATCTCCAGAATAGTACAACTCAGCCTTTTTTTGAAGGGTAATCACACTGTTGTCAGGACTTTGAGGTGGAGCAGAACTGATGTAATGAGACGTAAATGCTCTTTTGTGCCTTGCGCACTGAGCGTGAGGAATGAAGACCAGCCCTGATCATTACAATTATGTTGTCAGATTGTAAGTGGTACCAGACAGCACCTGCTTTCCTTCCATTTTTTCTATATAATTCATGTACAGAAGATTAAATATACAAAACAGACTTTCTGACTCCATATTTAAGGTATGATAAGAAAATGTCCTTGGGCTTCCCAGGTGGCACTGGTGATAAAGAACCCGCCTGCCCATGCAAGAGACATAAGAGACAGGGATTTGATCCCTGGCTGGGAAGATGCCCTGGAGAAGGAAATGGCAAACCATTCCAGTACTTTTGCCTAGAGAATCTCAAGGACAGAGGAGTCCATTGGGCTACGGTCCACAGGGTTGCAATGAGTTGGACATGACTGAAGCAACTCAACATGCACAAGAAAATATCCTTGGGTTTCCCTGGTAGCTTAGTGATAAAGAATCTGCTTGCTAATGCAGGAGATGTGGGTTCGATCCCTGATCCAGGAAGATCCCACATGCCACCTAAGCCTGTCACAACTGTTGAGCCTGTGTTCTGGAGCCCGGGAGCTGCAATTACTGAAGCCTGCATGCCCTAGAGCTCATGCTCACCAACAAGAGAAGCCCCCGTACCACAGCTAGAGAGAAGCCCCCGCTCTCCACAACTAGAGAAAAGCTCAGGACTTCATCAACAAAGACCCAGCACAGCAATAAATAAGTAAAAGAAAAAACTCTTTACCATCTGAGCCACTAGGGAAAAGAAAGAAAATATCCTTGAATACTTTTGTTTGTGATTATTTTAAGCTCTTTTCATCATTTTCCAGGAAGTTATCTTTTCTACTGATTTCTCCTCTCATGGGTCTCCTGGAAATGCAGTCCCCTCTTGAGTTCCAGGGTTACCCAGGATCTTACCTGCTCCTGCAGGTGGCTGATGCTTTCCTCATATTGGGAGTAGTCTTGCTTATTGCCTGAATCTCTTTGCTGATGCCACTTTAGGATGCAGCTTTCTAGTTTCACGTTGGCCTCCTCCAGGGCACGCACCTTTTCCAGGTAGGTGGCCAGGCGGTCATTAAGGTTCTGCATCATCTCCTTCCCATTTCCGCCTAGGAGGGAGCTGCCTCTTCCAGACCTCCAAGACCCTTCAGGGAGTGGACAGCTCGGTGAGGAGAAGGAAAGCGAGATGCGAACACCCCCGGCACCACCATGGACACTGGGAGCCCGGGGGAAGCTCCCTGGCCGGCCCCAGCTGCCTCCTGTGGCATAGAGGGAACCTGAGCGCTTCTGGCTGAAGCTCTGGTTGGAATTCATGGTCCCATCTGTGTCTGGGGCAGGACTGGGCTCTGGTCCACTCCCTGGCACCACAAAACTGAGCCGCCCCAGACTGCCCCAGATGGCTTTATGCCCTTTGCTGTGGGAGTTCCCTCTTCTGACAGCTGTACCGACAAGATCCTATCATTGTGCAACACGTGTTTCCTCTTGGTCAATCCCGAAGTGCCCCCGGGCCTTCACACACGGGCTGTTGTTTAGAGTCGCATCGATATACCAGGTTGCTTCTCCCTTCCAGTGGTAACCTGGAGGTGTGGCCCATGGCCTTAGGTGGGTATTAGTCTCAGGTGTCTTTCCAGTCTGTCCGTGGGTTTTTTCCATTGTCCATTTATCTGGAAAAGCTCTGATTAAAGTCCACAGAAAGGTGATTTGGGGTGGCATAGATTTCCTTTGAAAAAGTAGACATTAAACACACAAACACACACCTGCCCCTACCCAACCTCCAAATAAACACACCCCAGCTCTAAAGCAAGGATCGGAGGGACTTGCGATGCAAGAGCCAGATTAGGACAGAATCTCAGGTCCTGGAATGAAAATACTTGTGCAGAGGAAAATGGAGACAGTTCTGAATATCTGATCCTCTGTCACAGCCGCTGTTGGATGGAAAGTAATTTCAAAGGAATCATTCTTAAGAACAAACCCACAATTATAATTAATGAATGAATGACCGAATTTTCCACTTCCAGGCTGCCTTTCATCCTAGCACACCTCAAAACCAAACAGCCCCAGCCTGTGCCCAGGACTTTCCTTGGCCCTTGGGAGGCAGATAGCCTTTGTTAAATGGCCAGCAGCTCTGATCCCGCTGAGCCCTGGAAAGGCTCAGTGCTGTGCATCTATGGCCTGCGGAGGGAACAGAGGGAAACAGGAAATGTGCCATGGGTTGTCGAACATGCTTGATGAATCTTATGCTTTGGCTGCCAAGGTAAATGTTAGGAATGAATAAAGAAATAGTCTGGGGGCGAAGAGCCACGTGCTGCTTACTGGCAACTAGATTTAAAGGAGACTTTAGAATAAATGGCAGCATCTTGAAGTTCCTTAGTCCAAGCCACTGATTTTACAGATGAGTAAAACTGAGGCTCTTGGAGTGGGGTGGGCAGGATGGCAGAGGACAGATTGTGGGTTAGTGGCAAAGCCAGGGTGTGGCTCCTTCTGCCACATAGCGTGGTTATCATTGAGTTGAATCTTGACGGAGCCCTGGATCACACTTCTCTTTCATAATGGTGATAATGGGACTTCCCAGTTTACACAGCCCTTTGATATTCTGTATTTAATCCACATAGCAACTCTTGATGTAGCCAGGGAAGAGTTATTGTTCCCGTTTTCCTCCTAGAGGTGAAAGATGGGGAGCTGATTTGCGTGTAATGTAAATCAACACGGGAATTTGCGGTTGTTTTGGCTGTGGTCTGTGCTGTTTCCTCTGCCTGGAAAACCACAGCTTGTGCTGCCTAGGCCTGCTCTCCTGCCTTCCAGATGTAGTTCGAGGCTTACTGCTTTCATTGCAATCGTTATCTGAATTTTCTTGCATGAGTTGGGTGCTCCTTCTTTGAGGAAAATGCCTTTTCTAGATCCCAAGATCTTCCAGAGGAGCAGACAGCGTGGTATCCCTACCCCAGAGCAGAAGGGTGGGAACTGGGAACCCCCCATCCTGAGCTGGGTCCAGCCTCCCTACCCCAGAGCAGAAGGGTGGGAACTGGGAACCCCCACCCTGAGCTGGGTCCAGCCACCACCCGGGGCTAAGTTCACCCCTAACCCTTCACTCACCACATTGTCTTGCATTTGTTACACTCCTTGGGGACTACAGGCTTCTTGAAAACAAGGATTATGTCTTTCATCTTTAAAGCATCAAAGTCTGGCTTCTTATAGGCGTTTCATAAACAGTGCGTGTGAACTCAATAGTGAAATTTTAGGAGTCAGGATTTTAACTCAGGTCCTCTGACACGGTCACCTCCTGCCTCTTTTAGGAGTGTGAGTTGTAAAATCAGAGAGTAAGAAAAAGCCTCTGCCAGCCGTCAATCAGCTAGCTACAAAAGCAAAATCATTCCTAATTAAAATAAAATCAACTAAAGCACACTGGCTCAGCTTGTCTGCCCTGGCAACAAAACCTTGCAAAAAGTGCTCTGGACTTTCCTCATCTCACTGTGTGCAAGATGGGAAAACTTTGTCAAGACTTACAGGGAGTGCCCTTTGCAGGAGTTCTACAGTCACTTACATCTCTAAACACGAGAGAAAGACAGAAGGGAGATGTGATGAACATAGAGCAAATGAGGGAAAAATAGACTTGTTCAGATATGGGGCAAGCTGTGTTCTGACGGATGTGGATGGTTCTGGATCATTTGTTGGGTTCAGGTTTGTGTTCTCATGGGCCCAGCTTCACATCCAGCTGTAGGATGCGCTAGGGCCAGGCTGCACTCTGTTTCCCTGAAGTCTGTCACAATCATCTACAGTGGAATTGATCGTTACCTGCTCATTTCAGGCGTGTATAACTGGCAATGACTTCTTAGCCACATGAATCTGGCACATTTTACAGCAGTATGTGGGGTTTGGATTTAAAAGAGTTAACCTCGAGCAAAGTATTTCTGGCATTGGAGCAGGACCAGAGGAGGGAAAATCTGATGGTGAAATTTGAGAGGACTTGGTCGAAGTCATTTCTTCTAGGAGCATCATATGATGATTTTCCTTGTAACTCTCAATGCGTGGAGTCCCAGTGGATTTTAGAAACTTTTCAGATCCTCTCCATCTGTGTATACCGCTAGACATATGGACGGCTAGAATAATTTTAGAAAAATGACTTCATATGGTTTATTTTAATTTAGAAGAATTAGGTTAATTAAAAAAATAGCTGACAAGAAACTAAGGTGAATTCACTTTGGTTACAAGTTTTCTATAGGGTTTTAAAACTTCATACTATTCTTTTAATTGACAACCTTCAGGGAGAGTGAAATGGCCTGTAAGTGCCAATAAGCAGCAGCACAGAGCTAAAAAAGGGCCAACAAGTAGTCATTTGGTGCAGATCTTTGCTTTTAGTAGGTCGACCTCAAATTTCTGAGCTTATTTTTAAACTATTTTTTAAAGAACTCAAGGGATAAAAGGCTCAGTTGTGTTCTCAATACATGTCCTGCATTTACTCATCCTTTCCCTTGTGGCTCGGACGGTAAAGCATTTGCCTACAATGCTGGAGACCCGGGTTTGATCTCTGGGTCGGGAAGATCCTTGGAGAAGGAAATGGCAATCCACTCCAGTACTCTTGCCTGGAAAATCCCATGGATGGAGCGTGGTAGGCTACAGTCCATGGGGTTGCAAAGAGACTGAGCTACTTTATGACTTCACGTGATCACTAAGCCTTTCACCTGTAAAAGGGTTTCATGAATTTTTGGGGGGAGGGGTATTTCTATGGAGTTCAAGTTGTTTAACATCTAAATTATTCTTCTTTGTATGACCTCCCAGATAAAAGCCTTGTAATTTTCACATTAGGTTCATCTTTCTGATAACCTGAAATGTTGTCTTAAAAGGGAGTGGTTGTTTTGCAGGACAGGTTGGTGGTGAGTGGATGAATGGGATTGCCGGGGGTGTATCAGGGATCAGAAGAGAGCCCTGTCAACAGTTCGTTGTCATTACCCGGGAGCAGTGTGTTCGTGCCTTTAAAAGATAGCCATTCATCACGGAAGCATTCCCTTGGCACCCTCTTCTTTATAGCGAAGAAGAATGGTCAAAACCATCCCCAAATAGATCTTTACTATGCATCACATTTCAGAACAGATGAGTAGTAGATCTTCAGGCAAAGTTGCTATGTCATTGTCCTATGATTTAGAGGGCTACATAAAAAAGATAAAACATTTATAGAAATAAAACATAGCTTCTACAGTGATGCCAGAGCAGGGATTCTGTAAGTGCCTAAGTTTGTCAAACTGTGGCCAAAAAATAAAATTTTCTCGTATTTTGATTTTTCCTGGAACAGGGACTGACAGCTAGAAGGTTTAATTAAGAAGCATTCAATGTTGTTTTCAGACTAGGAGAGGAAATCAAACCAACTTAAAGTTGCTTCCAAATATACCTGTTTAGACTGACTGACAAACCAGGAAAAATAATAAACACACACAGGCAAAAAGAGTTTTAAGATCATAGAAGGAAATTTTCTTGAATGGAAGATAATGAGACAACTATGTTGGAAACCTTTCTTTCTAAAATTTTTATTTTCTATTGGAGTATAGTTGATTAACAATGTTGTGTTACTTTCAGGTGTATTGCAAAGTGATTTGGCTGTGCATATGTTTAATACATATACCTATTCTTTTTCATTCTTTTCCCATTTAGGTCATTACAGAGTATTGAATAGAGTTTCCTGTACTCTACAGTAGGCTCTTGTTGCTTATCTATTTTAAATATGCCCTTCTTAATTTGATTTTTCAAAGCAGGAGAGAATTAGATAACGATGCAGAGGTGGATAGAGCCTTGTAAGTGACTACAAATGAATAGCATCAGGGACCTTAAGAGAAGAGTTAGGGGGACTTCCCTGGTGCTCCAGTGGTTAAGAATCCATCTTCTAATGCAGGGGTTGTGGGTTCAACTCCTGGTTGGGGAGCTAAGATCCCACATGCCTTGGGGCAATTAAGCCTGAGTGCCCCAACTAAGACTCGACACAGACAAAAATAAATAAATAAATATTAGAAAAAAGAGAGAAGAGTTAAGGAAAAAAAGGGAAGAGTTAGGAAATTTGAAGTAGATAAGATATTAGACTACAGAAATAGGAAGCAGATATTAATTCAATAAGATCTGTATTGACAGAAATCTAAGTAATTATTTATTTAAGTCCTAATCTGTATTAGCATATTTCTGAGCAATTGCAAACACATAAAAAGGTGAAAAACATGTTTACTGCGTGTACTCTATAGTAAAGAATCTGCCTTCAGTGCAGGAGACGTGGGTTTGATCCCTGGATTGGGAAGATTCCCTGGAGAAGGGAATGACTCCCCACTCCAGTGTTCTTGCCTGGAGAATTCCATGGACAGAGGAGCCTGGTGGGTTACAGTTCATGGAGTTGCAAAGAACTGGACATGATTAAGTGACTAATACACATACACACACTGAATGTCAAACAACTGTCTAGTTATCCCAGCTCTTAATTTCTTAATACTTCCAGTTTATAGAGGGCTGTGGCAGGCCCTCCATAAATGTTTCTCAACTTTGGTCTTGGGAAGAATAGAAAGCAATGGATTTTGTAGAATAGAGAGAGGGAGAAATGAGAGGAAAAGAAAAATGGCTGTGCAGGTGTAGTTAAAAAAATATAAGCTCTCCAACAGAATGAATACTTAAGGGACTCTCATGTTTGGAAAGGAGCAGAAGGTCCCAGGAAATAGAGTCAGAACAATTGAATGGAAGGGAAGATGAATCCTGTAGAATTTCCCAAAGGCTGGATTTTGCTGATTGCATTCCTGTGGTTTTTTTTTTAGGTTACTCTGCCCCCTGTTTTTCTTGTTAGGTGGTGGTTAAATCTAATGACTTTGTTAGATTCAAGTTTGGCATTTTTGGCATGAATAATACTTGATAGGGAGCGTTGCATATTTCTATCACTCCTAACGAAATATCTTATAGTGACCTTACTTGACCTTGGATGTTTAAGCTCTTGAAGCTTCTGTATCCATGGGGAAGATTTCCCAACTGAAAAACAAGACAATACTTCAATTTAAGCTGCGATTTTTAAATTCAGAATTCAGTGGGTAGACTTCAGGAAGTTAGTAAGATCTCTAAAGTGATATGCAAGATTTTTTTCCACGTGTTCTAATGCTTACTTTTTTAAGTGGAGATTATAACTTCCATGAAGTTTTCCAAGGAGTATATAAATAGAAAAAGTTAGGATCCAATGATGTAAAACTTTAAAAGCTCCTTCTTTCTATTGGCCTCTAGTTACCAAAAAAATGTTTAGGATTTTCATGTTTTATAGGAACATACTATTAGACTTTGAAATGAGCCATGTTTATCATCTGCCTCATGCCCATTATTTTATAGACAGGAAACAAAAGAAGGGAAGTACCTCTGGCAAGAGCCCATGGCTAGTTAAAAGGAGCAAGGACTGGCAGCAGTATTCCATTATATTCTTTTAGAGTTCCTTATTTTTTATGGTTTATTATTTACAAGTGGCTAGCTATGTTTAAGTGTTACCATTCAGTTCAGTTCAGTCACTCTGTCATGTCAGACTGTTTGCAACCCCATGGACTGTAGCACGCCAGGCTTCTCTGTCCGTCACCAACTCCCGAAGCTTGTTCAAACTCATGTCCATCGAGGTGGTGATGCCATCCAACCATCTCATCTTCTGTCATCCCCTTCTCCTCCTGCCTTCAATGTTTCCCAGCATCAGGGTCTTTTCCAATGAGTCAGTTCTTTGCATCAGGAGGCCAAAGTATTGGAGTTTTAGCTTTAGCATCAGTTCTTCCAATGAATATTCAGGATTGATTTCTTTTAGGATTGACTGGTTTGATCTCCTTGCCATCCAAGGGACTCTCAAGAGTCTTCCTCAACACCACAGTTCAAAAGCATCAAGGGAGAGGGTGGGAAGATTTGGGAGAATGGCATTGAAACATGTAAAATATCATGTATGAAACGAGTTGCCAGTCCAGGTTCGATGCACGATACTGGATGCTTGGGGCTGGTGCACTGCGACGACCCAGAGGGATGGAATGGGGAGGGAGGAGGGAGGAGGGTTCAGGATGCGGAACACATGTATACCTGTGGCGGATTCATTTTGATATTTGGCAAAACTAATACAATTATGTAAAGTTTAAAAATAAAATAAAAAAAAAACCAAAAAAACAAAAGCATCAATTCTTTGGTGCTCAGCTTTCTTCACAGTCCAACTCTCACATCCATACATGACTACTGGAAAAACCATAGCCTTGACTAGACAGACTTTTGTTGGCAAGGTAATATCTCTGCCTTTTAATATACTGTCTATTACTAAGCCTTTTAATTTAATTCACTTATTTAAAATTTTTTAATTTATTTTTTTCATTGTAATTGCTTTACAATGTTGTTTTGGTTTCTGTGGTACAGCAACATAAATCAGTCATAATTATATACATACCTCTTCCTCTTGAGCCTCCCACCTCCTACATCCCCTCCCTCTTGAGCCTCCCTCCCTCCTCCCATCCCATCCCATCCCTCTAGGGCCATCACAGAGTGCCAGGCTGGGCTCCCTGTAATTCACTTAATTATTTTATTGAAAATTTACTTTTAAACATTTATTTAAGCATTTTTTTATTATTTATTTGACTGTGTTGGGTCTTACTTGTAGCATGTGAGATGTTTCATTTATTCGTTGCAGCACTCAGGCTCTCTAGTTGCAGTACTCGGGCTCAGTTGCCCCATGGTATTTGGGACATGGTCCCATCACTTCAGGACTTCCCTAGTGGCTCAGACGGTAAAGTGTCTGTCTACAATGAGGGAGATCCGGGTTCGATCCCTGGGTCGGGAAGATACCCTGGAGAAGGAAACGGCAACCCACTCCAGTACTATTGCCTGGAAAATCCCATGGATGGAGGAGCCTGATAGACTACACTGGGGTCGCAAAGAGTTGGACATGACTGAGCGACTTCACTTTCCTCCTTTCCTTTCCCATCACTTCATGGCAAATAGATGAGGAAAGAATGGAAACAATGGTAGATTTTATTTTCTTGGGCTCCAAAATCACTGTGGACAGTGACTGGAATCACAAAATTAAAAGACGCTTGCTCCTTGTAAGAAAAGCTACGACAAACCTAGAAAGCATACTAAAGTGCAGAGACATCACTTTGCCGACAAAAGTCTGTACAGTCAACGCTGATTTTTCCAGTAGTCATGTACGGATGTGAGAGTTGCACCATAAAGAAGGCTGAGAGCTGAAGAATTGAAGTTTTTGAACTGTGTTGCTGGAGAAGGAAGTCCAGAAAGCTGACTTTAGAACTTCTCTGATTCTTTTGTTTGTTTGTTTTTGTTATTTAAATTTTATTTTATTTTTAAAATTTACAATATTGTATTGGTTTTGCCAAATATCGAAATGAATCCACCACAGGTATACATGTGTTCCCCATCCTGAACCCTCCTCCCTCCTCCCTCCCCATACCATCCCTCTGAGTCGTCCCAGTGCACCAGCCCCAAGCATCCAGTATCGTGCATCGAACCTGGACTGGTGACTCATTCCATATATGATATTATACATATTTCAATGCCATTCTCCCAAATCATCCCACCCTCTCCCTCTCCCACAGAGCCAAAAGACTGTTCTATACATCAGTGTCTCTTTTGCTGTCTCGTACACAGGGTTATTGTTACCATCTTTCTAAATTCCATATACATGCATTAGTATACTGTATTGGTGTTTTTCTTTCTGGCTTACTTCACTCTGTATGAGGTACCATCTCACGCCAGTCAGAATGGCTGCAATCCAAAAGTCTACAAGCAATAAATGCTGGAGAGGGTGTGGAGAAAAGGGAACCCTCTTACACTGTTGGTGGGAATGCAAACTAGTACAGCCACTATGGAGAACAGTGTGGAGATTCCTTAAAAAAACTGGAAATAGAACTGCCATACGACCCAGCAATCCCACTGCTGGGTATACACACTGAGGAAACCAGAATGGAAAGAGACACATGTACCCCAATGTTCACCGCAGCACTGTTTATAATAGCCAGGACATGGAAGCAACCTAGATGTCCATCAGCAGATGAATGGATAAGAAAGCTGTGGTACATATACACAATGGAGTATTACTCAGCCATTAAAAAGAATACGTTTGAATCAGTTCTAATGAGGTGGATGAAACTGCTCTGATTCTAAGGCACAGTCCCTGCCTTCAAGGATCCTTCAGCCTATGGATGTGGGGTTTGTTTTGTTTTTCACAAATTCAGTTCCTCTGCCAAATGACACAACCTGTTACATGAGGGTCTGTTCTGGGTGCTTAGGAGCAGCTAGTGATCTTTATCTATTTGTACCTTGGACTCAGAGTTTTAATTTTCAGGGAGAAAATTTAGCATTATCACCAACAGAGAAAATCTCATTTTCCTGTTTGTCAGGATCTTTCCCCCTTTTATCGATGAAGTCATCATCACTGGAGTGACATGTTTGTCGTTAAGTACCTTAGTGTGAAGGCTGGGAAGAACCAGTCAGCTTCTCCCACGATGCTGGGAGTTGAATCTCATTTTTCACCATCACCTTCAAAAAAGGAGGCCCATTTCTGCCCCTTTATTAGCTTCCTTTTCCAGTTGACATCAAACCTATCAGAGAAGGTAAATGATATGTCAGCCAGATAGCTTCTTTGAAGGGAGTGCTGGGACAATCTGGTTTAAACATGACCTTAGAAAGATCCTTCAGTCCTTTTGAAATCCCTTTGGCATGTCACCAGGCCTGTTGGGTGATTTTGTGCATTTAAGGCTACAGAAGAAAAACAGATCCTCAATGGTGGGTGGGGAGTGCTAGCACAAGACTACAATGGTTTCACTCTTCTTGTTTTCTCCTTATTATCACCTTAATTCAAAGAACATGATAGATAATCAAATAAATCCATTGTACAATGGCTGTTGTCACTGATAATCCTTGAATTAACCCACACATTAGCTTTGGTGCCATTAGGTGTGATTTTCTTTTGCCATTTAAGGAGGCATTTTGAGTAACTGTGGTGTTCGTTTGCTGAGACATCATCTCATGCAATTTGCTGAAATCTTTTTTTTTTTTTTTAATTGAGGTGTAGCTGACTTATAATATGATACTAGTTTCAGGTGTACAACATAGTGATTTGATATTTTTATAGATTATGCACCACATGAAGTTATTACAGCATTGACTGTATTCCCTGTGATCTACATTACATCTCCATGACTTGTTTATGCCCGGTAGTTTGTGTCTCTTATTCCCCTTCAGATATTTTGCCCATTCTCTGATTCCCCACCCCTCTGGTAACCACCAGTTTGTTCTCTGTATCTATGAGTTTGTTTCTGTTTTGTTATGCTTGTTTTTTAAGATTCTACATAGAAGTGAAAATATAGAGCATTTATCTTTCTCTAACTTCTCTCACTTTGCATAATATTCTCTGGGTCCATCCATGCTGTGGATTTGTAAAATAGTAATGTTTCATTTTTTATGGATGAGTAATAAAAGGCAGAGAAACCAGAGACCAAATTGCCAATATCTGCTGGATCATCAAAAAAGCAAGAGTTCCAGAAAAACATCTATTTCTGCTTTACTGACTATGCCAAAGCCTTTGACTGTGTGGATCACAATAAACTGTGGAAAATTCTGAAAGAGATGGGAATACCAGACCACCTGACCTGCCTCTTGATAAATCTGTATGCAGGTCAGGAAGCAACAGTTAGAACTGGACATGGAACAACAGACTGGTTCCAAATAGGAAAAGGACTAGGTCACGGCTGTATATTGTCACCCTGCTTACTTAACTTCTATGCAGAGTACATCATGAGAAACGCTGGGCTGGAAGAAGCACAGCTGGAATCAAGATTGCTGGGAGAAATATCAATAACCTCAGATATGCAGATGAAACCACCCTTATGGCAGAAAGTGAAGAGGAACTAAAAAGCCTCTTGATGAAGGTGAAAGAGGAGAGTGAAAAAGTTGACTTAAAACTCAACATTCAGAAAACAAAGATCATGGCATCTGGTCCCATCACTTCATGGGAAATAGATGGGGAAACAGTGGAAACAGTGTCAGACTTTATTTTTGGGGGCTCCAAAATCACTGCAGATGGTGACTGCAGTCATGAAATTAAAAGATGCTTACTCCTTGGAAGAAAAGTTATGACCAACCTAGATAGCATATTCAAAAGCAGAGACATTACTTTGCCAACAAAGGTCCGTCTTAGTCAAGGCTATGGTTTTTCCAGTGGTCATGTATGGATGTGAGAGTTGGACTGTGAAGAAAGCTGAGCACCGAAGAATTGATGCTTTTGAACTGTGGTGTTGGAGAAGACTCTTGAGAGTCCCTTGGACTGCAAGGAGACCCAACCAGTCCATTCTGAAGGAGATCAGCCCTGGGATTTCTTTGGAAGAAATGATGCTAAAGCTGAAACTCCAGTACTTTGTCCACCTCATGCGAAGAGTTGACTCATTGGAAAAGACTCTGATGCTGGGAGGGATTGGGGGCAGGAGGAGAAGGGGATGACAGAGGATGAGATGGCTGGATGGCATCACTGACTCGATTGACGTGAGTCTGAGTGAACTCAGGGAGTTGGTGAGGGACAGGGAGGCCTGGCATGCTGCAATTCATGGGAACGCAAAGAGTTGGACACGACTGAGCGACTGAACTGAACTGACCGAATATTCCATTGTATATTGGGTTGGCCAAAAAATTTGTTTGAATTTTTCTGTACTATCTTTTGGAAAAACTGAAATGAACTTTTTGGCCAACCCAGTATATACTATATGGCACATCTTATCCACTCACCTGTGATGGGTACTTCAGTTTCTTCCATATCTTGGATATTATAAATAATTCTGCAATAAATATTGGGTTCATATATCTTTTCAAATTAGTGTTTTCATTTTCTTTGGATAAATACCCAGGAGAAGAATTTGTAGATCATATGGTGACTCAATATTTAACTTTTTTGGGAAACTCCATACTCTTTTCTAGTGGCTGAACCAATTCACATTCCCACAAACAGTGCATGAAGATGCCCTTTTCTCTACATCCTCTCCGACACTTGTTATTTCTTGTCTTTTTGATAATAGCCATCTGAAAGGTCTCAGGTGATATTTCATTGTGGTTTTGATTTGTATTTCGTTGATGATTAGTGATGTTGAACATCTTTTCGTGTATCTATTGGTCATCTGTATGTCTTCTTTGGAGAAATGTCTATTCAGGTCCTCTGCTCATTTAATTGGATTGTTTGTTTTCTGATGTTGGGTTGTATGAGCTCTTTATATATTTTGGATATTAACCTCTTATCAGACATATCATTTGCAAATATCTTCTCCCATTCAGTAAGTTGACTTTTTGTTTTGTTGATTGTTTCCTTCATTGTGCAAAAGCTTTTCAGTTTAATGTAGTCTCTTTCTATATTTCTGCTTTTGTTGCCTCTTACCCAAGGAGACAGATCCAAAAAAAATATTTCTTAGACCAATGTTAAAGTGAGTACTGCGTATGTTTCCTTCCAAGAGTTTTCAGGTCTTACATTTAAATCTGTAGTCCATTTTGAGTTTATTTTTTATGTGGTGTGAGAAAATGTTCTAGTTTCATTGTTCTACATGTAACTGTCCAGTTTTCCCAGTACCACTTATTGAAGAGATTTCCCCTCCCCCCATGGCATATTTTTGCCTCCTTTGTTGTAGAATAACTAATCAGAAGTGCATAGGTATATTTCTGGGCTCTCTATCCTGGATCTATGTGTCTGTTTTTGTGCTAGAACCATGCTGTTTCGATTATTGTAGTTTTGTAGTAATAGTTTGAAATCAAGGAGTGTGATACCTCCTGCTTTGTTCTTTCTCAAGATTACTTTGGCTGTTTGGGGTCTTTTGTGTTTCCACACAAATTTTGAGGTTATTTATTAGACTCTTGTTTGGATAGCTTTTACTTTTAGTTCAGTGTGGTTCATGTTGTAGCAGAACCAGTGTATAGAAGACTATGGGAAAGTCCTTACACACCAGGATTCTTCCCCATTTGGCAGTTGTCAGTGCCTGAAATTCAACCATTTATTGTGTTTGGTTCACCAAAATATTTTTCTTATTAAAAAAAACTTAATGTATTGTTTGCTTTTTTATTCATTCATCTACTCATTGAACAAATATTTATTGAATCTAAATGACTGGAGCACAAAAAGCAAGGGAGAAAGTAGAATGAGATGAGCTGGCAGTACACACGGCTGCTGGGTTGTTCTGGGGTTTTTCAACTCTGCTAACTATTTTGATCTTCAGCATGAGAGTCGTGGAAAACCAGAGGCAAATTTTAATCAAGGGAGTGCCATGTAGTGGTCATATTTGTGTTTTAAAAAGATAACCCCTTCTTCCTTGTAGAGAATGAATGAGAAAAAAGAGTAAATTATGGGTATCAGCTGGTAGGCTATTACAATTGTGCAGAAGAGAGAAAATGGTAGGTTATTATTTATTTTTTGTGGAATAATTATTTAGAGCAGTAGCACAGCATTTATTAGTTTTCTACCCCGAAGAGCATATTGAATAAAATTCAGCTTATTACAGACTCTTATGGCATCTATTGTATGTGTAGGCTGCATTCATATATTCTATAGGATTATATAATAAGCAATGTTTATTGTGCTATCTTAAACTCTACATGCTTGATAATATTCTAATCAGTATTCTTTTAGATAGGAAGTAGTTATATATCCAAAGAGCTGACTCATTGGAAAAGACCCTGATGCTGGAAAAAATTGAAGGCAAAAGGAGAAGAGGGTGACAGAGGATGAGATGGCTAGGAAGAATCACTGACTCAGTGGACATGAACTTGAGTAAATTCTGGGCGATGGTGGAGGACAGGGAAGCCTGGCATGCTTCAGTCCATGGGGTTTCAAAGAGTTGGACATGATGTAGTGACGTAAGAGCAACAATCACCATCATATATTTCAGTGAAGTGTTTTTTATTCAAGGCTCTTGTTTCATTGCCAGATTACTATGATGGACTAAATGAAAGAATTAAAGCAGTGAAAGGAGAAAGACCTGCCTGAAGTTGTCCAGTGAGTTAGTGGCAGAGGCGCCATGGAGCCCAGCTCCCCACATAACCACTGGCTTCATATTTCAGCTGTGTTTACAGCCACTTCTTGTGTGTTTATAGTATCTTTGAAGATTTACTTCTAGGTAGCTCCTTGCTATCAGAGAAGGCAATGGCATCCCACTCCAGTACTCTTGCTTGGAAAATCCCATGGACGGAGGAGGCTGGTGGGCTGCCATCCATGGGGTCGCACAGAGTCGGACATGACTGAAGTGACTTAGCAGTAGCATCTCCTTTCTATGGCATCACCAACTCAATGGACATGGGTTTGGGTTGGACTCCGGGAGTTGGTGATGGACAGAGAGGCCTGGCGTGCTGTGGTTCATTGGGTCACAAAGAGTCGGACATGACTGTGCGACTGAACTGAACACAAGCTCCTTTCTACATTTGTGGATGATGTTCTCCTTATCTATTTTCCTGCCTATTAATATGCTCCATGATTTGACTTTTGACAAAATTAAACTTATTCTTTCCTCTTTCTTTCCTTTTTTTGGGTACAGAAGATTGCTTTTCCTATGCTTCCAGTTTCAAAGATCTCTCCATAGCCTTTGAAAAGTCTTGATGATACTGTACCTTTTCTATATCTTTGTGTGGATTAGTGGAAAAGGCTTTGGGCTGGGGGTTAAGTCTCTGCTTACTATTAGGTTAAAAGCACTGGGTGATCTTAACTTCTCTACTCCCAGCTTTTTCTTATCATTAAAATGGGATTGATAATTTCCCTTGTTATTAATAGGGCTGATATAAACAGTGAATGTATATGAGGTCTGTGATGGATGTATATACATGAGCCTTGTAATCTGTAAAGTGCAGTATGCAGATGAGGGCAGAAGATGGTGATAATTGTAACCTTTTGTCTGGCTGCAGCCATGACCCCACAGGTTTAGGGAGAGGGGTCAATAAAGTTGTCAGGCAGTCACAAGAGCTAGATAAAAACTCCAATATAAAAGGCATGGCTAATTCACTTTGCTGTATAGCAGAAACTAACACAACATTGTAAAGCAACTATATTCCAATTTATAAAAGGCCTACTTCTGTCTCCAGGTGAATTAAAAATTAAACATTAGTTGCAAGAGTTTATATTTTATCAATAAAGTTCATGTAAAGGTCAGCCTAAGTTTATGCTGATGAATGTTCTGGTTACCAGCTTTAAGTTTAAACTCTGACTTTGCTATTTGCTACCCAACCCCTTCAGACCTCAATATCCACAAATGTGAACTTAGGTTAATACTCACCTCTGATTGATGAGGTTATTGTGTGAGTTAATTTAGATAATCCATTGCATATAAAAATGCCTAGTGGTCTTGTTTTGTTATATCTGTTCATTTGTTTTGTTTTTTAGATTCCACATATAAGTGTAAACACAGAGTACTTGTCCTTCTTTGACTTATCTCATTAAGTAGAATTCTATCCATGTTGTGGCAAATGGCAAGATTTCATTCTTTTTTTATGGCTAAGTAATATTCCATGACATACCACATCTTCTTTAGCCGTTCATCAGTTGGTGGGCACTAAGAGATACAAATGGCTAGTTATAAAATGAATAAATTGCATGGATGTACAGCACAAAGAATATAATCAATAACTTCGTATAGAGTGTACTCTATAAAGTATTGAGTTACTATGTTGTACACCTGAAACTAATACAAGTCAACTATTCTTCAATTTAAAAAAAAGAAAAGAAAAATATGAACAGAGAAAAAAAAGCTCAGTTGGTTCTATTATTAAAACACATGTGTAGTGCATGTGTGTGTGTAACAGCATACTCTATTTTGCACAACTCAACAGCATAAAAGCAAACAACCTGATTAAAAAGAAAACAGAGGAACTGAATTGAAAGTTTTCCAAAGAAGACATACAGATGGCCAACAAACCCATGAAAAGATGCTCAACTTTACTAATTACAGGGAAATGTAAATCAAAAACACAATGAGATTATCACCTCCCCTCTGTTAGAATGGCAATTATCAAAATGATAAGAAATAGCAAGTGTTGAAGAGTATGCGGAGAAAAGGGAACCCTCATACATTGTGGGTGGGGATGTAAATTGATGCAGTCACTATGGAAAATTGAATGGGGATTCCTAAAAAAGAATACAGCTGCCATGTGCTCAGTTGCTCAGCTGTGGCCAACTCTTTGCGACCCCATCGGTTGTAGTCCACCAGGCTCTTCCGTCGATTAAATTTTCCAGGCAAGAATACTGGAGTGGGTCACCATTTTCTTCTCCAGGGGACAGCTGCCATATGATCCAGCTATTCTACTTGTGGGTATTTCTCTGAAGAAAATGATAATGCTAACTTGAAAAAGATATATAAACCCCAATATTCATTCATTACAGTATTGTTTACAGTAGTCAAGATGTGGAGACAACTTGTGTCTATCAGTGGATGAATCAGTAAAGATGATGTGATACACACACACACACACACACACACAAAACAGTAGAATACTGCTCAGCTGCATAAAAAAATTCTTGATGCGTGTGACAACATGGATGGACCTTGAGGGTATTATGCTAATTGAAATAAGTCAGGTGGAGAAAGACAAATATTGTATGATTTCATTTATTTGTGAAATCTAAAAAACAAAACAAAAAACGAAATGGAAACAAACTCATAGAGATTAGATTCATGGTTACTGGGGGGAGGCAAGTTGCAGGGAGGATGAAATGGGCGAAGAGGACCAATTGCATGATGAATGGTAAATAGACTTGCGGTGCTAATCACTTTGTAGTATATGCAAATATCCAAATTAATTATGATGTTGTACCCGTGAAATTTATATAATATTCTGTGTCAACTTTGCCTCCATAGAATATTAAACTACCAAGTGCCAATTTTATCCAAATTTTAGATACGGATTTGACAAACATGAATTTGAAGCATAAAAGTAATAATTTCACAATTTGAAGGCAATTGGGAGACTACTGCAGATATTGCTCACTATTTACCAAAATTCAATATTTATTCAGCCATAGAAATGGAATTTTGGCCAAGCACATGCCTGTCTAACTATACTAGTTTTCTTAGCTTTGTTTAAATTTAGTCATGGTGGTATATCTAAGTTCTTTCCAGTGAAGTACAGTACAAAAGCTGTGGCTTTGTTCCTGAGGGTGTGCCTCCTCCGTGTTCTCTTTCTTCTTCCCACCAGCTGAAATCCGAGAGAACATCTGTGATTTATGTGGACTACATCAATGCCTAGGGCTGGAGTTATGATATGGAGGGATAAACATGGGTCCTTCAATCAACAATATAGAGCAGATGTGTCTGCCAACCTGGGATACTCACCTTGGACTATTAAAAAGGGAGCAATAAACTTCTGTGATTTTGTCTCTTAAAGAGAGAATACTCTGTTTTGGTCAGGTAAAATGAGCCTAAATCACACTATGTTCTGGGTTTGGATCCAGTTTGCTGGGAAGTTATATTTTTTTAAACAGATTGCTCTAAATTTATGGACTTTATTTCAATATCCTGGGTGCCTTTTTTTTTGGCTGCATCTTGCGCCATGCAGGATGTTAGTTCCCCAACCAGAGACCAAACCCATGCTTCCTGCAGTAGAAGCACAAAATCTTGACCACTGGGCCACCAGGGAAGTCCCAGCCTGAGTGCATTTTAAAGTCTCACTTTTTTTTACATAGATTATATCCTAAATTTAATTCCCAATTTCTTTATTTGGTATATTTTATTCTTATTCTTACTATGTTATCTGTTTAAAGTTATTTATACTTTAGGGTGGATGCTATGTCCATTCTCAGGTTTCCAGAACATTCCATATGTTACAATGTGTTATAATAACTGAGGTTTAAAAGGTAGGGTGGAGCAGTGTGCCAGTCTTTGCTAGGGAGGCTTTGCCTGTGTCCTATTTCTTTGGAGCAGGTGAAAGTCATTCCCAAATGTCTCTTGTTATATCTCACTCCCATTCTTTCCCTACCCTCTCTCTGTCTTCCTCATTTCTTACACAAACTATGACTCCTTCCCTCCTGCTTTTTCTTTCATTTCTCTCCTAGAATTAGAGGAGACATCAGGGGAGAGTGGTCAAGTTGGTTGGAGGGACAGAATCATTCCAGCTAGTTGTCCTTTTTCTTTAATATTGAGATCATAACACGTCAGGCTTCCCTGGAAGCTCAGCTGGTAAACAATCTGCCTGCAATGCTGGAGACCCCAGTTTGATTCCTGGGTCAGGAAGATCCTCTGGAGAAGGGATAGGCTACCAACTCCAGTATTCTTGGGCTTCCCTGGTGGCTCAGCTGGTAAAGAATCGGCTTTCAACCTGGGAGACCTGGGTTTGATCCCCGAGTTGGGAAGATCCCCTGGAAAAGGGAAAGGCTACCCACTTCAGTACATGGGATCACAAAGAGTCAAACATGACTGAGCGACTTTCACTTTCTTTTCACAAGTCGATTAGGGAATAAATTCTTGCCAAGTGTATATTGCTTTAGAAAGGAAGAGGTGGTTTTGCATGGTAGTTTAAAGTGCAGGATCTGGAATCATGCAGTCCTGGGTTTGAATCCCAGTTCTGATACTAGCTATGCTAAATTTTGAATGATTCATGCCCCAGGCTCCTCATTTGTAAAATGAGCAATGTAGTAAAAGCACCAGGAGAACACTAAACACTTTGTCTCCAACATAGGAAGTACTCAGTAAATGTTACTTGTTATTATTGTTGCTATAAAAAGATGACCCATAGAAGGTTATGGAGCATGTTTACATCTTCAAATTATTAGTTAAGGTAGAAATCTAAATATATACTATCATTACATCAATTGTGTTCCCTGAGGCTCAAGTACAACAGGAAAACATGATTTCATGTTGAAATGATTTAAACACTCATGCCTTTATATGCACTAATCTCCTGTTTTGGCTTTTGGTATTCTATGGAGATAATACATGAGACTCCCCTCTCCAGGTTTACCTTTGATTCAATTGTTAGATAAGGGTGGCAGACAGTAATGCTCCTCTAAAGATGTCCATTAATACCTAGAAGCTGTGCACACGTATGCTACTTGGTAAAGTAGAATTGAGGATGCAGACGGAATTAAGGTTGCAAACAAGATGGTCTTAAAATAGGGAGGTTTTCTAGAATTATTCAGTTGGACTTGATGTAGCCTCATGTGTCTGTAAAAGTGGAAGAGGGAGGTAGAAGAGTGAGTCAGAGAAGGGTTCAGAGTGATGAGATAGCTGACTTTGAAGATGGAAGGGACACACAAGTCAAGGAATGTGGGAAACTGGAAAAGGCAAGGGAACAGATTCTCCTCTGGGACCTCCAGGAAGGAAAATGGTTCAGCCAACACCTTTTGTTTTAAGCCCAGTGAGATCCACGTCAGACATCAGACTTCTGAAATAGAGAACTGTGAGACAACAAGTGTATGTTGTTTTGAGCCATTAAGTTTGTGCTAATTTGTTACAGAGGCCATAGAAAGTTAATACAGCATGTATATATGTGTGTATAACATTGCAAATAGGAATTCTAGCAATTGATTTTGGCTGAAGATTAAATTAAGACCGATAGACTATTTTCCCATGTCACTTACAAAACATATATTTTCAATGCACATATATAATATGGAATTTTAAATTATTACCATGGCAGCAAAGACGATTGCAGTGACTACTTCATAAACTCTACATTATTCAAATTATAGGCAAATTTTTAAATTTACAAATTAATTTATGTATTATACCTCACAGAATTAGAATTTAAATCACGTTAACTTGAACATTTCACAAGTGAGTTTATTGAAAAGTGTAAAATTAATAAAAATCAAGGTTTTTCCTGAAGATGCAAGGTGTACATGGGTACCATGGTTAGGGTATGGATGCAAATATTTTTTTCTTTACACCCAAGTCCATCTCCCACCTGATCTCATTCTCTGTCCACATGTTTTTAACTCCCCTGTGGACTTTGCTCTCAGACAAACCTGAACTGTGGGTTTCTCTGTCACTAATTACTGTTTACTGCATAAGCTTCATATCATTAGTATGAAGAGATGGTGCACCAGATGAGACAGTGGACATAATACCTGCATTCTACTCCCATTGAATATTCAGTTCTATTTGGGTGAGCTCCAAATGATCCCTTGGATTATCTCACTCTGTGGCCACCAGACCATACATTTTTCTTCCTTATTTTTTTCTGTTTCTCCCAATTTCTCCCCTGAAGTCACAAACATACCATCTTCTACTTTTACTATCTAAACCTAATATTACACTTGATTTCTTTTCTTATAACTAATGCCCCCAAATTTGTGGCCTTCATTAAACATGGTTCTGGGGATGGATTTTCAATGTCCTATCCTATCCCCCCTTTCCCTGTTAATCTCAGGATGGATCAGAACCAGAAACCCCCTAGAGCTTTAGTGGCCCCTGAAGCTGATGAAGCCACAAGTCATCTGTTGGAAACATGAGTATCTTGTAGCCATTGTTTCAACGCTGTGTTTATCATGAATATGAAAATGATTAGAATGAGATTTAGTTTTGATATGCACTTCTCTGATAATTAGTGATGTTGAGCATCTTTTCATGTGCCTCTTGGCCATCTGTTTGTCTGATTTGGAAAAATGTCTATTTAGATCTTTGGCTCATTTTTTGATTGAGTTGTTTGTTTGTTTTCATGATATTGGGTTGCGTGAGCTGTTTGTATGTTTTGAGATTAATCCCTCGTCCATTGCAAATATTTTTCTCACCCTGGGATTTCTTTGGAAGGAATGATGCTAAAGCTGAGACTTCAGTACTTTGGCCACCTCATGCAAAGAGTTGACTCATTGGAAAAGACTCTGATGCTGGGAGGGATTGGGGGCAGGAGGAGAAGGGGACGCCAGAGGATGAGATGGCTGGATGGCATCATTGACTCGATGGATGTGAGTCTGGGTGAGCTCTGGGAGCTGGTGGTGGACAGGGAGGCCTGGCGTGCTGCGATTCATGGGGTCGCAAAGAGTTGGACATGACTGAGCGACTGAACTGAACTGAAGGGTTGTCTTTTCATCTTGTTTATGGTTGTCTTTGCTGTGCAAAAGCTTTTAAGTTTAATTAGGTCCCATTTGTTTATTTTTGTTTTATTTTCATTACTCTAGCAGGTGGGTCAAAAAAGATCTTGTAGCTTGGTGCTCTGTGGTGACCTAGATGGGTGGGATGGAGGAGGGTGGAGGGGGGTCCAAGAGGGAGGAGATATATGTATAATACAAATAGCTGATTCACTTTGTTGTACAGCTGAAACCAACACAACATTAAAGCAACTATACCCCAATTAAAAAGAAATGAGGTTTTCCTGATAGTTCTCCAATGAAGACCTCTTGATTTATGTCTGGTGGAGATGAACCACTGCATGCCAACCTTCAAACAATAAACTTTACATGAACCCAGCAAACATAACTGCTGTGGTTAGACTGAGATGAGGTGGAGATGCTCTTTAGAAAGGCTCTGTCTGATTACCAAGGCAAAGCATTTCCAGGGCGACACTCCTCTGAGCAGTCACAGTGGTCCATCTCTGTTCTCAAGCTGGTGGGTCCAGGAGCATCATTATTATTAGTGTACCAGAACCAGAGGAATGCTCAAGAGCTGATTCGTAGTAACCTAACTATTAAGTGACAGTTGAGTGAGCTAGAATGCAAATGTAATTAATTTAACATTGAGAGATGATCCATTCTGCAGCCAGAAAATTCCCGTCTACACCTTCTTTATTGTATCTGAGTACTGGAGAAACCAAATTGTGGTGTGGAGGTTGTTCAGCAAAATGGACCCAGATGAGAGATGTTGGGTTTTCATAATGAAGCCTCGGGAACCACCCGGACTCTCCACGTGCTGTGATTGTGTTCAGTGTTGGTCTTTCACGGATTAGGCTGGTTATGAACACCATTGATTTGTTTTTAGGGGTCCCCTTCTTCAGACTTCTATGACACACACGTTATTTCTTTAAACATTTATGCCTTGATTGGGCCACAGATACTGTATTGTCAAACTTGAGTGATTAAGCTCAGGTCTTTTGGCATATATTAATGGAAGACTTGAATTTATTCCAATTTTAACTTGAGTGATATATAACCGTATGACACTGAGCGAGTGGACTTCCGTAAGCCTTGGTTCCCTTATCAGTAAGGTGAGAATGATAATAATAATAGTAGTATTACCTGTTTGTTTTGAGATTGAGAGACAAAATTCATGTAAAGCTCTTAGCACAGTTATGCTAGGAGAATGGTCACCAGTCCTATCTGAACTGCTCTGTCATATCCATATTCCACAACAGTAATCCTATTTACAGGGCTGTCTTCAAACTATTTTCCATCCTCCTCCTGGGCCATCTTCTTCCTATTGATTGCCAAAGACTGTGAAGGTTGACATATTAAGAAGAGGTCATTTCCATCTGAGTTCCATA
Organism: Bubalus bubalis; assembly: GCF_019923935.1. Taxonomy (NCBI): domain Eukaryota; kingdom Metazoa; phylum Chordata; class Mammalia; order Artiodactyla; family Bovidae; genus Bubalus; species Bubalus bubalis. The sequence goes on along the minus strand of NC_059159.1, from coordinate 21,914,526 downwards.
ACATTCTGGAAAATAGAAGAGTTAGACCTATATGTGGCAATCATTCGCTATGTGTATGTAATACATCAAAACGACTTGAATGTAGGTAATGTTTATTAAAAAATAACATAAAGATTTCATCTTAAATCTACAGCTATCATTAGTTATCAGGATGGCTTTCCATGTCTGTACCATTGCCAGATCAACGGAAATACTTCATTAGCTCAAATGTGGGTATTTTGTCCATTGAATGTACACTTCTCAAAGCAACACGGTGAAGTCATAGTCACAGTGTTGCCAGGTACTAGGCATGCTTTCAGAGCTTTGCTTGCATTAATTAGTTTCATCATCTCAACCCTATGACATCGAAGCTATTAATAGGCAGTGGAGATAGAGAAGTTAGGTAAGTTGCCCAAGATCTCATGGTAGGTGGCAGGGAAGGGCTGGGAATCAGACCTAGCTAGTCTAACTTCAAGTATTTGTTCTTAATCAGCATGTGACTCTGCTTCTTAGCTAGAGATGGCCAATGTTCTCTTCTGGCTTTTTCTGATGCTTTGGTAGGGGTCATGGGTTCTGAATTTTCATTCTAGTCTCTTTTTCTTGATCAAGTTACAGAGTCTTCCTGAATGCTGTAATTTTTATTTGCCTTCTACTGTGAGACTTTTATCTGCACCCACAAAGCTATGCTAAGGGATGGGGAGGGATGGTCTCTTGGACTGTGGTGGTTAAGGAGGAAGGCATAGTTAGTTTTTTCAGATGGGTCAGTAGAAAATGAGTTGACAAACACTTATTCTCCACTGAGATGCAGAGAGAAGACCTCTCTATTGTTACATACAAGTGAGAGATAGGCGGTTCTCTATAACCAAATACATGGCTTTGGAGAAATTCAGTCCCAAGTGGGTCTTCTGGGCCTGTAGAGTTAAGTTGCTTCTCCAAGGGCAACACGTGTCAAGTTAGTAGGTACAATCCTCACCAGTGTGACTCACAAGCACCTGCTAGGCACACTGGGCCACCACAAGGAGGTGTAATACCAGAGATCTTTGCCCCTGGCTTAGAATAAAGGCCTTCTTATTTTTTTCAGGGTACCAGTAGTGTGTCCAAGTTGATTGTTAGCATTGTTCTAGGCAGAGAGGGAAGAGAGAGAGAGAAAAAGAGAAAGAAGGGGAAAGGAGAGAAGGAGGAAAAGACAGATGGAGAGGAAGAGAAGGGGCAAGAGAAGAAGGAAGAGGTAGAGGAACAGGAGGAGGAGGAGAATATGAAGAGAACAGTGGGAGGACCAAGAAAACACATTCAGAAACTTGGCTATTGGTGACATCACGTTAATTAGAATATTTAGAAACATTGGCATATTACGTATTTTCTTATGTGCATGTAAGTGGTGGTCTGCGTCTTAAATGTATCACCTAAGAAAGAACTGCATATATAATGTTCAACCCCAAATGATAATTCAATTAAATAAACCTTTTCAATGTTGCCAAATAAGGTTGTTCCCATTTGAACTGGGTGCGTGGGTTGTTCCCATGAAGCTTGTGAATCATGCATAAATACACAGGCCAGATATTTCTAGCCAGCCAAATAGCCAAAGGATTCATTTCCTATAAAGTCATTTGATCACAGTGTTGAAACAATGTATCCCAGACTTGCTTGACTGATACTAACCCATGGCACTGTCTCATGGACGCTGGTTGCCTTGGCCTAGGAACTCTTCCTAGCATGGATGGCATACCTCCTTTCTCTTTGGGGACACTTACCTTTTCTCCTGAATTTTAATCTCTTTCTCCCTTCCTCTCATTTGGAAGGGGAATTTGCTTTTAAAATACCGTTTATTATCAAAACTTGAATTTAATTTTTTCTTTATTTTATTTTTGTTTTTTTAAGCTCTTTATTTTGTATTCAGTTATAGCCAATTAACAACATTGTGATAGTTTTACGGGACCAGCGAAAGGACTTGGCCGTACACATACATGTATCCATTCTCCCCCAAACTCCCCTTCCATGCAGGCTGCCACGTAACATTGAGCAGAGTTTCATGTGCCAACCAGTAGGCCTTGTTGATTGTCCATTTTAAATATAGCAGTGTGTACATGTCCATCCCCAATTCCCTAACTACTCCTTCCCCTTATTGCTCCCCTGGGCAACCATAAGTTTGTTCTTTGAAAACTTCAATTTTAAATCAAAACAGACAGAATTAGGATAAACCTACTCAAGCAATGAGTAAGATATTTTTCTCCATTGTTTGAGAGATGGAAATTAAGGGAATTAATAATAATAACAACATACAATTATTAGCTTATAAAGAACTTAAAGAGCTTATTGATGGCATCAAATTGCTTTTGAAAGAAATCAGAGAGAGGAGTTGGAGGATGTTTTGTCAAGTGTCATTTCCTGTGTACGTATGCAGAGGACTAGACACAATGAGTGACATCAGGAATTGTAAGGGGAACTAATGATGTTAGATCAAGAAGATTCTGGGTGAGGATTCAGAGCACAGGGAAGTCAAAGGATGCTCCTGACGATTAGACCTGAATGGCACTGTCTTGTGGCCCAGGGTGGTTTCCATCAGACCCAGTTTCACCCCAACTACTACCGATGTGACAAAGAAGCAGAAGAGAGAGTACTAGATTCTCTTACTGACTGCGTAGTGATGGGCCAGTCACCTTTCTCTCTGAGTTGCAGTTTCTCCATCTCTGATATGAAAAAAATATATATATATTAGATGCCACAAAAATACTTTCCTAATTTTCAAAAAGACACAAGCACTTTCATGTTCGTTGTGGCACTATTCTCAATAGCCAAGAGAAAGAAACAACCGTCTCTGTTCATGATGGATGAATTAAAAAAAAAAAAATCACACACACACACACACACACACACAGACACTCACACACTGAGCCTTAAAAAAGGAAATCCTTCAGTATGTGGCAACATGTCTGAACATTACACTAAATGAAATAAGCCAAGCACAGAAGGACTAAAAATGCATAATTCTATTTATATGAATGATTTTAAATAAAGTCATTGCAACAAAGGATAGAAGTTGCCAGGGGCTTGGATGAGGGGGAAGGGGGAAGTTACTAATCAACAAGTATAAAATTTCAGGGGGGAAGGAGCTAAGATGGTGGAGGAGTAGGACAGGGAGAACACTTTCTCCCCCACAAATTCATCAAAAGAACATTTAAACGCTGAGTAAATTCCACAGAACAACTTCTGAATGCCGGCAGAGGACATCAGGCACCCAGAAAAGCAACCCAAGTCTTCGAAAGGAGGTAGGAAAAAATATAAAAGACAAAAAAAGAGACAAAAGAGGGAGGGATGGAGTTCCGTCCCGGGAAGGGAGTCTTAAAAAGAGAGAAGTTTCCAAACACCAGGAAACCTTCTCACTGCCGAATCTGTGCCAAGCCTTGGAAGCACAGAGGGCAACATAATAGGGAGGAAAAATAAATAAACAATTAAAACCCGCACATTGCGAGCCCTAAGGTAACTCCCCCAGCGGAGAAGCAGCGCAGACTCCTGCATCCGCCATTAGCAAGCGGGGGCTGGGCAGGGAGGCGTGGTGCAGGCTGCATCGCAAGGATCTGGCAGAATACCCTGAGCGCTATCTGAACGAAATAATTTGGGCTAGCAAACCAGACTGGGGGATATCTACCACTCGAAAAGCCAGCCCTAACCTAAGACACCGCCAGGCCCGCGCACGGAACAAAGGACTGAACAGAGATAGCCGGCGGCAGACCTTCCCCCTCCGGTGACAGGCAGCCAGAGCCGGAAGGGGACAATCGCAGCCCCAGAGAGACACTATCTATAAAACTGTAAGCAGGCTTCTTTGCTAACTAAAACTACTTGGGGGTCTGGACGGTCAACATCTGCCTGAGAAGGTGTGCCGGTTGCACACCTAGAGAACTGAGCGGCGGGGAGGCGATAAGTCACAGCAATTGCGCGCGCCAAACACCTCATCACCTGAGCTGCTCGGATCTGGGAAGGGCACAAAATGCAGGCCCAACTGAGAGTCTGCGCCTCTGAGGACTACCCGAGTGCCTGAACCTGAGCGGCTTGGACCTGGAAGTGCAGGCAGCCCAGGGCAGGCCACGGATGGTTCCCAGCGGAGCAACCTAGAGCCTGAGCAGCGTGGGCAGGGAGGCTACACACGCCGTGAACGGGGGGCAGACCCAGTGTGGTTGAGGCACTGCGAGCACACGCCAGTGTTATTTGTTTGCAGCATCCCTCCCTACCTCCCCACAGCGCGACTGAACAAGTGAGCCTAAAAAAAAAAAAAAAGTGTCCTCAACCGTCCCCTTTGTGTCAGGGCGGAAACCAGACACTGAAGAGACCAGCAAACAGAAGAAGCTATAACAGAGGGAACCGCCTTGGAAGCTACAGGCAACAGATTAAAACCCTGTGGTTAGTACCAACTACATAGGAAGGGGCCTATAGATCTTGAGAAATATAAGTCGGACCAAGGAACTAGCCAAAAATGAACTGAACCCACAATACTCACAACAAAACTGGAGAAAGTCCTAGATATATTTTTACTGTTTTTATGATCATTCTTTCTTTCTTTCTTTTTGTTATTTTTTTTAATTAAAAAAATTTTTTTTAAGTCCTCTATTATTCCCTTAATTTTCACTTTTATAACCGATTACTTTGCAAAAAAAAAAAAAAAAAGAAGACCCTATTTTTTTAAAGCAAACTTCATATATATATATTTTATAATTTTTTTGACCTTGTTTTTTTTTTTTTTTTTTCTTCTTCTTTTCTTTAACATTGTATTTTTGAAATTCCAAACTCTACTCTAGATTTTAAATTTTAGCTTTTTGGTATTTGTTATCAATTTTGTACCTATGGTTTTTTTTTTTTTTTTATAATTTCTGTGACCCTTTTTTATTTTTTCTTTTTCTTTTTCTCTGTTTCTTTCTCTTCTTCTTTTAAATAACATTGTATATCGGAAATTCCAAACTCTACTCTAGATTTTTAATTTATGCTTTTGGTATTTGTTATCAATTTTGTACCTGTATTTTCTTTATAATTTATGCAACTTTCTTTGTTCTTGTTTTTTTTTTTCTCTCTCTTTCTTTTTCTTCTTCTTTTTTTAACATTGTATTTTTGAAATTCCAAACTCTACTCTAGATTTTTAACTTTTGCTTTTTGGTATTAGTTATCAATTTTGTACCTATATTTTCCTTATAATTTTCGCGACCTTGTTTGTTTTTGTTTGTTCGTTTTTTCTCTCTTTCTTTTTCTTCTTCTTTTCTTTAACATCGTATTTTTGAAATTCCAAACTCTACTCTAGATTTTTAATTTTTGCTTTTATGTATTTGTTACCAATTTTGTACCTTTAAGAACCCAATCTTCAGTACCCACTTTTCACTAGGGAGCAAGATTACTGGCTTGACTGCTCTCTCTCCCTTTGGACTCTCCTTTTTCTCCACCAGGTCGCCTGTGTCTCCTCCCTAACCCCTCTCTACTCTACCCAACTCTGTGAATTTCTGTGTGTTCCAGACGGTGGAGAACACTTAGGGAACTAATTACTGGCTGGATCTGTCTCCTTCCTTTTCATTCCCCCCTTTTATCCTCCTGGCCACCTCTGTCAACTTCCTCCTTCTTCTCTTCTCTGTATAACTCTGTGAACAACTCTGAGCAGTCCAGTTGTGGAGTGCATATAAGGAAGAGATTACTGGCTAGCTCACTCTCTCCTCTATTGATTCCACCTCATCTCATTTGGGTCACCTCTAACTCCCTCCTCCCTCTTCTCTTCTCCATGTAACGCTGTGATCCTCTCTGGGTGACCCTCACGGTAGAGAAACTTTTCATCTTTAACATAGATGTTTTATCAATGGTGCTGTATAGAAGGAGAAGCTTTGAAACTACTGTAAAAATAAGACCGATACCTGGAAGCAGGAGGCTTAAGTCCAAACCCTGACTCCAGGGAGCTCCTGACTCCAGGGAACATTAATTGACAGGAGCTCATCAAATGCCTCCATACCTGCACTGAAACCAAGCACCACACAAGGGCCAACAAGTTTCAGGGCAAGACATACCAAGCAAATTCTCCAGCAACAAGGAACACAGCCCTGAGCTCCAAGATACAGGCAGCCCAAAGTCACCCCAAAACCATAGACATCCCATAACTCATTACTGGACATTTCATTGCACTCCAGAGAGAAGAAATACAGCTCTACCCACCAGAACACAGACACAAGCTCCCCTAACCAAGAAACCTTGACAAGCCACCTGTACAAACCCACATACAGCAAGGAAATGCCACAATAAAGAGAACTCCACAAACTGCCAGAATACAGAAAGGACACCCCCAACTCAGCAATTTAAACAAGATGAAGAGACAGAGGAATACCCAGCAGATAAAGGAACAGGATAAATGCCCACCAAACCAAACAAAAGAGGAAGAGATAGGGAATCTACCTGATAAAGAATTCCGAATAATGATAGTGAAATTGATCCAAAATCTTGAAATCAAAATGGAATCACAGATAAATAGCCTGGAGACAAAGATTGAGAAGATGCAAGAAAGGTTTAACAAGGACCTAGAAGAAATAAAAGAGAGTCAATATATAATGAATAATGCAATAAATGAAATTAAAAGCACTCTGGAGGCAACAAATAGTAGAATAACAGAGGCAGAAGATAGGATTAGTGAATTAGAAGATAGAATGGTAGAAATAAATGAATCAGAGAGGATAAAAGAAAAACTAATTAAAAGAAATGAGGACAATCTCAGAGACCTCCAGGACAATATTAAATGCTACAACATTCGAATCATAGGGGTCCCAGAAGAAGAAGACAAAAAGAAAGGCCATGAGAAAATACTTGAAGAGATAATAGTTGAAAACTTCCCTAAAATGGGGAAGGAAATAATCACCCAAGTCCAAGAAACCCAGAGAGTCCCAGACAGGATAAACCCAAGGTGAAACACCCCAAGACACATATTAATCAAATTAACAAAGATCAAACACAAAGAACACACAAGAGAATTCCCATAAGGATAACAGCTGATCTTTCAATAGAAACTCTTCAAGCCAGGAGGGAATGGCAAGACATACTTAGAGTGATGAAAGAAAATAACCTACAGCCCAGATTATTGTACCCAGCAAGGATCTCATTCAAATATGAAGGAGAAATCAAAAGCTTTTCAGACAAGCAAAAGCTGAGAGAATTCAGCACCACCAAACCAGCTCTCCAACAAATACTAAAGAATATTCTCTAGACAGGAAACACAAAAACAGTGTATAAAATCAAACCCAAAACAATAAAGTAAATGGCAACGGGATCATACTTATCAGTAATTACCTTAAACGTAAATGGGTTGAATGCCCCAACCAAAAGACAAAGACTGGCTGAATGGATACAAAAACAAGACCCCTACATATGTTGTCTACAAGATGCCCACCTCAAAACAGGGGACACATACGGACTGAAAGTGAAGGGCTGGAAAAAGATTTTCCATGCAAATAGGGACCAAAAGAAAGCAGGAGTAGCAATACTCATATCAGATAAAATAGACTTTAAAACAAAGGCTGTGAAAAGAGACAAAGATGGTCACTACATAATGATCAAAGGATCAATCCAAGAAGAAGATATAACAATTATAAATATATATGCACCCAACACGGGAGCGCCGCAATATGTAAGACAAATGCTAACAAGTATGAAAGGAGAAATTAACAATAACACAATAATAGTGGGAGACTTTAATACCCCACTCACACCTATGGATAGATCAACTAAACAGAAAATTAACAAGGAAACACAAACTTTAAACGATACAATAGACCAGTTAGACCTAATTGATATCTATAGGACATTTCATCCCAAAACAATGAATTTCACCTTTTTCTCAAGCGCACATGGAACCTTCTCCAGGATAGATCACATCCTGGGCCATAAACCTAGCCTTGATAAATTCAAAAAAATAGAAATCATTCCAAGCATCTTTTCTGACCACAATGCAGTAAGCTTAGATCTCAATTACAGGAGAAAAACTATTAAAAATTCCAACATATGGAGGCTGAACAACACGCTGCTGAATAACCAACAAATCACAGAAGAAATCAAAAAAGAAATCAAAATTTTCATAGAAACGAATGAAAATGAAAACACAACAACCCAAAACCTATGGGACACTTTAAAAGCAGTCCTAAGGGGAAAGTTCATAGCAATACAGGCATACCTCAAGAAACAAGAAAAAAGTCAAATAAATAACCTAACCCTACACCTAAAGCAACTAGAAAAGGAAGAAATGAAGAACCCCAGGGTTAGTAGAAGGAAAGAAATCTTAAAAATTAGGGCAGAAATAAATGCAAAAGAAACAAAAGAGACCATAGCAAAAATCAACAAAGCCAAAAGCTGGTTCTTTGAAAGGATAAATAAAATCAACAAACCATTAGCCAGACTCATCAAGAAACAAAGGGAGAAAAATCAAATCAATAAAATTAGAAATGAAAATGGAGAGATCACAACAGACAACACAGAAATACAAAGGATCATAAGAGACTACTATCAACAATTATATGCCAATAAAATGGACAACGTGGAAGAAATGGACAAATTCTTAGAAAAGTACAACTTTCCAAAACTCGACCAGGAAGAAATAGAAAATCTTAACAGACCCATCACAAGCACAGAAATTGAAACTGTAATCAAAAATCTTCCAGCAAACAAAAGCCCAGGTCCAGACGGCTTCACAGCTGAATTCTACCAAAAATTTAGAGAAGAGCTAACACCTATCCTGCTCAAACTCTTCCAGAAAACTGCAGAGGAAGGTAAACTTCCAAACTCATTCTATGAGGCCACCATCACCCTAATACCAAAACCTGACAAAGATGCCACAAAAAAGGAAAACTACAGGCCAATATCACTGATGAAGATAGAGGCAAAAATCCTTAACAAAATTCTAGCAATCAGAATGCAACAACACATTAAAAAGATCATACACCATGACCAAGTGGGCTTTATCCCAGGGATGCAAGGATTCTTCAATATCCGCAAATCAATCAATGTAATACACCACATTAACAAATTGAAAAATAAAAACCATATGATTATCTCAATAGATGCAGAGAAAGCCTTTGACAAAATTCAACATCCATTTATGATCAAAACTCTCCAGAAAGCAGGAATAGAAGGAACATACCTCAACATAATAAAAGCTATATATGACAAACCCACAGCAAACATTATCCTCAATGGTGAAAAATTGAAAGCATTTCCTCTAAAGTCAGGAACAAGACAAGGGTGCCCACTTTCACCATTACTATTCAACATAGTTTTGGAAGTTTTGGCCACAGCAATCAGAGCAGAAAAAGAAATCAAAGGAATCCAAATTGGAAAAGAAGAAGTAAAACTCTCACTGTTTGCAGATGACATGATCCTCTACATAGAAAACCCTAAAGACTCCACCAGAAAATTACTAGAACTAATCAATGATTATAGTACAGTTGCAGGATATAAAATCAACACACAGAAATCCCTTGCATTCCTATACACTAATAATGAGAAAACAGAAAGAGAAATTAAGGAAACAATTCCATTCACCGTTGCAACGGAAAGAATAAAATACTTAGGAATATATCTACCTAAAGAAACTAAAGACCTATATATAGAAAACTATAAAACACTGGTGAAAGAAATCAAAGAGGACACTAACAGATGGAGAAATATACCATGTTCATGGATTGGAAGAATCAATATAGTGAAAATGAGTATACTACCCAAAGCAATTTATAGATTCAATGCAATCCCTATCAAGCTACCAACAGTATTCTTCACAGAGCTAGAACAAATAATTTCACAATTTGTATGGAAATACAAAAAACCTCGAATAGCCAAAGCGATCTTGAGAAAGAAGAATGGAACTGGAGGAATCAACCTACCTGACTTCAGGCTCTACTACAAAGCCACAGTTATCAAGACAGTATGGTACTGGCACAAAGACAGAAATATAGATCAATGGAACAAAATAGAAAGCCCAGAGATAAATCCACGCACATATGGACACCTTATCTTTGACAAAGGAGGCAAGAATATACAATGGATTAAAGACAATCTCTTTAACAAGTGGTGCTGGGAAAACTGGTCAACCACTTGTAAAAGAATGAAACTAGAACACTTTCTAACACCATACACAAAAATAAACTCAAAATGCATTAAAGATCTCAATGTAAGACCAGAAACTATAAAACTCCTAGAGGAGAACATAGGCAAAACACTCTCTGACATACATCACAGCAGGATCCTCTATGACCCACCTCCCAGAATATTGGAAATAAAAGCAAAAATAAACAAATGGGACCTAATTAACCTTAAAAGCTTCTGCACATCAAAGGAAACTATTAGCAAGGTGAAAAGACAGCCTTCAGAATGGGAGAAGATAATAGCAAATGAAGCAACTGACAAACAACTAATCTCAAAAATATACAAGCAACTCCTACAGCTCAACTCCAGAAAAATAAATGACCCAATCAAAAAATGGGCCAAAGAACTAAATAGACATTTCTCCAAAGAAGACATACAGATGGATAACAAACACATGAAAAGATGCTCAACATCACTCATTATCAGAAAAATGCAAATCAAAACCACTATGAGGTACCATTTCACACCAGTCAGAATGGCTGCGATCCAAGTCTACAAGCAGTAAGTGCTGGAGAGGGTGTGGAGAAAAGGGAACCCTTTTATACTATTGGTGGGAATGCAAGCTAGTACAGTCACTATGGAGAACAGTGTGGAGATTCCTTAAAAAACTGGAAATAGAACAGCCTTATGATCCAGCAATCCCACTGCTGGGCATACACACTGAGGAAACCAGAAGGGAAAGAGACACGTGTACCCCAATGTTCATCGCAGCACTGTTTATAATAGCCAGGACATGGAAGCAACCTAGATGCCCATCAGCAGATGAATGGATAAGAAAGCTATGGTACACATACACAATGGAGTATTACTCAGGCATTAAAAAGAATACATTTGAATCAGTTCTAATGAGATGGATGAAACTGGAACCTATTATACAGAGTGAAGTAAGCCAGAAAGAAAAACACCAATACAGTATACTAATGCATATATATGGAATTTAGAAAGATGATAACAATAACCCTGTGTACGAGGCAGCAAAAGAGACACTGATATATAGATCAGTCTTATGGACTCTGTGGGAGAGGGAGAGGGTGGGGAGATTTGGGAGAGTGACATTGAAATATGTATAATATCATGTATGAAATGAGTCGCCAGTCCAGGTTCGATGCAGGATACAGGATGCTTGGGGCTGGTGCACTGGGACAACCCAGAGGGAGGGTTGGGGAGGGAGGAGGGAGGAGGGTTCAGGATGGGGAACACAGGTATACCTGTGGCGGATTCATTTTGATATTTGGCAAAACTAAATCAATATTGTAAAGTTTAAAAATAAAATAAAATTAAAAAAAATGAAATCATTCCAAAAATAAATAAATAAATAAAATTTCAGCTATATGAGATAAATACATTGTAGAAATCTACTGTATAGTATTGTGTCTAACAAAACTGTATTGTTCACTTAAAAAATCTGTTAAGAGGGTCGATCTCATGTTAAGTGTTCTTACCACAGTAAAGTAAAATTTAAAATAAACACACTTAGTCTGTGAATTTTTGGACAAAGAGAACTATCAGTGCTAATGACATAAAGACTCCTGGGATGGTTTCTAACTAGAAGCAATGACAAGCAAACTGGAGAAAGGTGCTTTGAAAAATAATCTGTTGCTGCTGTGAATTTTTTCTATTCTTAGACACTGATTATATAAAGTATCAGGTGCTATTTTGACTTTCCTAAGGAAATCAAAGTACTTAAAATTCAGTCTTATTATTGTGTGGTGGCATTGAGTGAGTCACTTAACTTCTCTATCTGTTGGTTTCTTTATTTTTTTGTATTTTATTTTTTATTTTCTATACAAGTTTGAAAGACTATTTTCCCATTGACAGTTATTAGAAAATAACTTTATTTTGTTGGTTTCTTTATCTTTTATATGGGAATATTAATAATAACTACTTTATGGTAGTGTTTTGAGGATTAAATTAGTTAATAACACTTATTAACAGATTTATTATTGATGAACCCCACTGTATAAACAGGTGGATGGATATGTGGAGAAGGAGCTGTCTGTAAGTGTGGTCATCTAGCAAGCTCATTTCAGAACCTAAAAGAAAGCCCCCGACAAAGGTATCACGTCATCCAGAACTTTAAATCAAAAGGCACTTGTCAGATAGAAAGCAGTGGCTTTTAGTTCAGTGTACATGCCTCGGCTGAGGATATTTGTTTAAATTTGCATTTCAGGGTCCCACACCTGGAGATGCTAATGCAGGAGGTCTGGGATAGGGCCCCCAAATTTGAATGTTACAAGCTCTCCAGGGTATCTAGACGTAGTTTCTGGGTCAACTGGAGAATTCCTGGTGGAAAGTAATGCAAGAGGTTGTCACTAACCCAGTTTTTGGGGAAATTATTTTAGGCTGCTTCTTCTAACTAGAAATTTCTGTTAGTAATGGCAGTATTGATAATAATACCAGCTAACAGTTACTGAATACATGCTGTTCATCAGCTATTCCTCTAAGCACTTTACATGCTCTAGTTCATTTAATGCTCAGAATGATCTGGTGGTAGGTACTGCTAATACCCCCATTTCACAGATGGGGAAAGTGAGTTCCAGGAAGGGTCAATAAACAGTCTGAGGGCTCACAGTGAGGAATCAGAGGTGAGATTTGAACCCAGACTCCAGAGAACATGCTGTTTCCTGATTTATGATTGACTTTTGAGTTGTGCTAAAGTTATACTTAGAATTTTTTTTTATTTTGTTGAAGTATATTTGGTTTAAAATGTTGTGTTTGTTTCAGGTGTACAACAAAGTGATTCAGTTATGCATAGATATATATCTATTTTTTTCAGATTCTGTTTCCTTACAGGTTATTACAAAATACTCACTTTAGTTCCTTGTGCTATATAGTAGGTCCTTGTTGGTTATTTTATATATAGTAGTAAAAATTCCTAATTTATCCCTCCTCCCTTCTCCTTTGGTAACCACAAGTTTTGTTTTTTTTTTAATCGAATCCCTCCTTTTCCTCTCCATTAGACCCTTATGTACTGTACTCTTGGCCTACACCTAACTAATAAAAAACCCTTTAACTCCCTCCTGTGGCTGTATAGGATATTAATTTAGCTTCCTGGGAAAAGTCCAGACCCGCTTATCACCTTTAAAAGGTTTGGCCACTCATATACAAAGTCCAGTAGATAGTTTTATCTTCCCTTATATAGAGAAACACTTAAGAAATCCATTAGCTGTTGAGTGGTCAGATCCCCTCATCACCATGCAGTTTCTAATGATTTACTTCGATCATGGAAGGCATGTGGGAGACTTTGCTCTGAGCAGAAGGAAGATGTCCTATTTCTAGAAAAAGTTGGCAATGGCATTGCCGTACCAGCCCAAGGTTTCTCTGAATCCAGCAAGGCTCCTAAACCCTGAGTCTTGTTGGACTTGAACCTCAGAGCAGACCGTGCAGCTCTGATCTTTCCTTAGTTGGTTTCCCAGTTAGTGTTGATGGTGTGTACAGGGTGGACTGGGGACTATCTCTGAACCGGACACAAAGGAAGAAGGTATGGAAGGAAATGACACATGCCTAGATTTCAATATAAGGAATAAAAACTCCCTTCTGCACAGCGTTTTACAGCTTACAAGACCCTTTCACCATCATTATCTCCTTTTTAAAAGTTTATGGTACATTTTATTGAATATCAATGTTGTCACTATTTGCTTAAGACATAAGTCCCCATCACCATGAGGTATTTAGTGAGGTCAGAGAGGAGGGAGCTTTCCCTGGAATCTTATAAGATTTCAGTTTAAATGAATTTTGGAAAAATCATTGATTTTAAGGGTCATAGACCACTGGCATGGACTAAAGTTATGTTGATCACAAGATTGTTAAGGTGATTTTCATTAAAAGGTGATTTTCATCATTATCTCCATTAATCCTTCCAGCTGTGCAATAGACAGGGCCCTAGTTATTATGTCCTTTTTGTTCAAGGGCACGCACACACACACAAGCTGATTTAAAAGTCTGTCTTGGAGTTTCTGGCTCTAAACTGCATGTTCTTCCCACATTTCCATCCTTCAGTTTGAGATAGAATGCAAGGAAGTGCTGATCAGAGGTAATTTGAGCATTCAGAGTTAAAAGAGATTATTGATAGAAAATAGATCCCTCTGGGAGTCCTGCAACCCATTTGCTTAGTGTAATTTGCTACTCGTCTGGAGGAAGTGTAGGGCTAAGCTGTGAGCTAACCAATGCTTTCATCTTTGATGTGGCCACAGCCATCAACTGATACTGATACGTGCTCTAAGACTTCAAAGATGTTTTATTGAGTAGAACTGTGGGCTTGATCACAGGAGATCTTATTCTATTCTTTTTATCTGTCAAAGCCAAACACTATTAAAACTCCAAAATCATGACTGGAGAACTAAATTCACAGAGAAAGAATTTTAACATGAGATAAGAATGATAAAATTAGTTCTAGGGCTTATATAAAAACATTTGTATAGTACTTTTCAGCATACAGAGCAGCTTCACATAGAAACTGCATCACATAGAAACTTCATCTGATCATCACAACAACCCTGTGAAGTAGGCATGAATCTCATTTAACAAATAAGGGAATTAAATTTGATGACGGCTCAAGATTTGCCAGAGTCATGGTTAGAAAGTGGCAAGTATAGGACTTCAGGACTTTTGGCTTCACATTCTGTGTATGGGTTGAAATTATTTACTGAAACTTCTGGAAAGGTAAAAAAAATTTTGTACAGACTGATTTAAACAGTCTGAGACCTTACTGTAAGAAGCTCTGATAATGGCTGGTACCTAAATGGTGCGTTCTCACATTGGGACTGCTTGCAAGCAGGAATTATTCTTGATTACTTCTCTGCAAGGTTTGTTGGTATTGAGTCCATTTCTCTATTCTGATAGATTGAAGCAGGCATCTAAGTTATTTTTTCATGGCACCTGTCACAGGGAGATAGAGGAGCAGGGTAATGTCTTGAGATTTCCAGCTACATGTCCTTTGTCAAACAATCAGAACTAAAGCCCATTCCCTAAAGAATAGAAGGAGAAATAGCAAACATTTAATGAAAGGATCCAAGATATTTCTTCAAAATGCTCTGGATTCATACCCCACAATGATTCCCGATTCTTGATGAAAATATTTGGAGAGCCTGATGATTTACAAAGTTTTGGAGAATGTGTACATCTTTAAAAATATTTTTGTGCATGGCGCTTCCCTGGAAGTCTGGTAGTGAAGACTTGGTGCTTTCAATGCAGAGGGTGCGGGTTCCATCCTTAGTCCAGGGACTAAGACGTTGCATGCCATGCAGGCAGATAAAATACATACAACAAAATACATTCACACAAACAAAAATAAAAACGAGGAAAAACTCCAGTCTTCATCTAGAAGGAGTGCAGAGAGAGAACAGAGAATGGGAGATGAAGGACTTGAATATCCTCAAACACATGAGTTGTAAAACTTAAAATTCAAGAAGCCCAAAACATCTTGAGCATAATAAATAAAATAAGTAAAAAATTAAAAAAAATATTTGAGAGCAGGCAGAGTGTGTACGTGTGGATAAACAGTCATTGAGACAACAGAGGTGAATAGGATTCAGACTCACGACTATTCAAGGAAACTAAGTATTAAAGACTTTTCTCTGTTCATGCCATCCCCACATTAGCTTCTTTCTATATACAAATAAGGAGTTTAGAAGGAAAGATTTTAACTTTTCACCTTCATGTTCTGTGGCCAAAAACAACCCTCAAACTTGTCTGACCGGCTCTAGAGAGGAACGTAAGTAAACAGGCCTGAATGAACACAAGAGAACCTGCCCATCACCTGTGGAGTCAGGTAATGTAGGTCACCTTGTCACACCTACATATCAGTGCCTGACCTTCAGATACATGGGAAATGTGCTTCCAGAGAAATGTCATTTATTGTCGTGTTGGTGGCAATGACTTAGGGAAGGAGCAGAATAAAAAATCTTATATCTAGCAAAGGGGACCCAATGTAGTAGCAAGAAACTAAGTACCTCAAGGGACTGGGGGGTTCTGGCAGAAACAAGGATTGGCCTCTCTTTCATGAATCAGAGTCATTTTTATCACCTTGGGACGTCAGGCTTTGGCAGTTCTGGTGATGAAGCAAGGCTGCACGTGCTTGTGAGAAGAAATGACTTTCCCATCCTTGATCTCCTCAGTGATGGTGCAGATTTTAACCAGAATTCTGGGCAGGATGCTGCAGGTGCTGTGGGACTCATGTATCCCACAGGGGCCTAAGGATGATGTGTGAACTGGGGCTGTGCATTCCATGGTCCTGGCCTTGCTGGATATGCAAGCAGAAGGCTCATGCTTGATGGCACACGAGTGACAGGGAAGCCTAGGAAAAAACAGAATTTTGCTTGTGATTGAGGGAAGGCAATGGTGGCTATGGAGAAACATGGCAGTGATTAATTTTTCAATATGTGTCACTTAAAACAAGTACTTCCTAATACTTGTTTATTCATTTTACACAAGCACCAGTGGAAGAAAAAGAATCAGACCAGACCCATGGGAAAGCAGCATCCTAGGTTTAGACGTGCTAGATTATGTAAGCTGCCATTACAGCCAATGCCGTAGCGTTGGATGAACAGGCCAGGCGTCCAAGACAGGAGTGGAGCCCAGGTCTGTCATTTGCCAGCTGGTGACCTCAGATAAGTCAGTTAACCCTCCTGAGCTTTAGTTTTTCATCTGTAGAATGGATATAGTGGGAACTCAACAGTGAGAAGGGACAAGTCAGAGGGCTTACTATATGAAGAAAGGAAGTTAATCTGGTATTTTCCCTAATGAGAATGTTAGTCACAGTTCTTTTGGTGACCGATCTCCATCTATGGAAGAGTCCTCAATGCTTCATCCAAGATCTCTGAAGTATCTTCTGGGTGTCTATAAGTGACTAATCTTTAGAGAATTAGAGTTGGGAGGAGTTACAAGTAAGAACTCTTTGAGGAAGCATCATGTTTCTTTGATGGATGATTCAAGGTACTTTGGTATGTTATAGCTCCTCAGAGTGATCACAGAGGTGAACATTGTGCTAATATAATGTGGACATGCCAGTGAAAAGATTGCTGTGAACAGAGTTCACTGATTGTTTCTGGGAAGGAAGTCTCCTTAGCAGTTGTAAACTAAGTCTGCATTTGGGGCATTAGTTTGGATGGAGTTGATTCAAAGAGCTCATACTCCTTATCAGTTCTTTATGAGTTGGTTAGCTTCTTATCATTAACAAAATCACAACTTCTGTAAAAGATGCTGATACACACATGTGTACATGCTGCTCTTGGCCATCAAGGGCAAGTGACTGGACAAGGCTAGGAGTTTCATCCTGAGCAGAACGTTTCTCCTAAGGGAACATGGTTGTCCTATTCGATCTCATGACAGTCAGATTTTCATCTCAGTAGGGGAAAAATCTCTAAATCACTAGGAATGTTCATCTTTGGGGAAACTATTTTTTTCCCCTAGTAATTTTTAAGACTTTAAGAAGCTAGCCAGCCAGTAGGGAATCAGTCTGGAGCACTGGCTCTTCAAAAACAATGCAGTTCAGCTCACCCCTCAAATTTGGACTAGGTTACGATTGTAGGCCTCCAAACCGCACAGCTCTAGAGAGAGTGGATGGACTGTTTCAGCCGAAGTGCCCCATCACCGACAAGAAGACCAAGGTGATTGTTCCCCGTTGCTGGTGGCAGCACACGTATGTGTGTGTTTGAGCCTTTTCTTGCAGAAACTGCTTTTATTTTACGTACTTGCCATCTGAGCTCTCCAGAAGGCTGTGGTATGTGGCAATCTCACACTCCAGCTGTGACTTGACATCTAGCAGAATCTCGTATTCTTGGTTCTGTCTTTCCAGGGCCCCCCGGATCTCTGCCAGCTGAGCCTCTAGGTTATCGATCAGACACTGGATCTGGGCCAGCAAGACTGCGTAGCGGGCTTCCGTTTCTGTCAGGGCACATTCCTGGGAGTCTCTCTATCACAGAGGAGGAAAGGAGAATTTCTAATGATGACTCCCTTAAACCCAAGTCATTTGTGATCAGCATCATTTTAAACAGTGTTTTTTTTTTTTTTTTTTTTAATGACAGGTACTAATGACTCTCCAAGCCCTCTTATTACTTCCTAACCAAACAAATCTAAAAATAAAATTATCAACTATGTTAAAACTTGCTTTTGTCTTTTTTCTTTGGGCATCTCTTTAAATAATTATCTTCCTCTTCCTTAATCACCTGACAATCTCCTACCACATTCTCCTACCTAAAACAGAAAAAAAATTCCAACGTATTTTACACTTAGGCATTAAAACCACATTACCATGGCACCTCGCTTTATGAGGATTTGTACCTTAAAAAGGAGAAAAAGGAAGTGAGCAGCAGTTAGCCATAAACAATTCCTTCACTGAAGCAATTCCTTTACATGTAAAATATGAGAGTTGAACCTTTGGTAATTGAAGTTCTTTCCTGATCTATCATTCTGTATGACTATATATAATGGGATTTTAGTTTTCAATAACATATGACTTGCATGATTATTCTAATTTTTACAGATGAGAAAACTGAGGCTCAGGAATTTAAATGAGTTGACCAGCTGGTGACAAAACCAGCTTTGGGGCAAGGTCTTCCTAATACCCTACATACCAGAGCATTTAAATAATTTCCTACTTCAGGGAGGTTGTAGAAAGAGGAAGAAGTGGTTCCAGCTTTGGAACCTGCATTCTGGCTCAGACTTGAATTTCTTTTGTGACTTTTGACAAGTTACTTAATGCCTCAGGAGCTCATATCTCCATCTACAAAATAAGTGAGATGAAACTTCTCTTGGCTTTGACTTGGTAAAGCCACCTTAGCTCTCTGAGCCTCGTCTGTAAAATTGGCTTAATAATTATGCCATGTCCTTCAAAAGATTATTTTAATAAATTTGATAGTTTGTAAAACTGTTTTGCATATAATAAAATGCTCTTATAGAGTTTCCCAAAGTATACTCCATGGATTATCATTGCTGTGAGATGCTCTTTTAAAAAAAAGGAGTCCATGGTCAAATGAGTTCTAAAATGCTGAATACTATATATCCCTTTCTTGTTGATTCATGGTGAACATCAGCTTATTGAAGGCCTGTAGGAAGGTACTCTGTTTCACCTTTGTTTAATCCAGGATTTCTCTGGCTTATTTGATCACAAGGTCTTTTTTTAGCACAGACCCTTTAGGAAACAGAGGAACTACTGTTCTAAGGGACACACGCTGGGAAACACAGCACCACAGATTCAGGGACTATTGCCATCACTGCTGTGCTGGGTCTGGTCAGTGTTTCAGTTACCATGCGGTGCTGGGCGTGCAGTTCAATCTCCAGAGCATTCATGGTGCGTCTCAGTTCAATGATCTCCTTCTGGTAGCACTGCTGTTGTTGAGTGCTGGTCACCACCTGCTGGTTCAGCTCCTCCATCTGAAACGCAGTCAAAGGCCATCAAAGGATATCATGAAGGGAAAGCTTGACTGTGTTTCAAGGGCCCCTGGAAGTAGGGTTAACTTTTTGTTTTTGCATTTTCTACCCTCCCTACCTGTGTGTTGAACCACTCTTCTACATCTTTGTGGTTTGTCTCCATGATCGACTCATACTGACATCTCATTTCTCGTAGAACCCGGTTTAGGTCAACAGACGGGGCACTGGTCACTTCAATGTTGAGTCTGTCCCCAAGCTGGCTCTGTAAGGAACTGATTTCCTATGGAAAGAAAAGAATGTGAAGTCATTTGATGAACAGATGACCCTCTTGTGCTCTTGTTTCAGTCTAACAGTGATAATTCAGCTTAATTGCATCTGAAAGAAAGCCCACAATAAAGGAATACATGATTTACAGGTGCTATTATATGGCAAAAACCACTACAATATTGTAAAGTAATTAGCCTCCAATTAAAATAAATAAATAAAAAAAACATGTTACGACTTAAGGCTATTTCAGATATGACTGTGTGTTCAAGTATGTGCAATATTACAAGGAATTAACTAGCAAGATCAGGATTTAAAAGAATTTAGATCATTTCCATAGGTAACGGGTGAAGTGACATTGAGGTGAAATTTATAATGAGAGATCATAGTCTTTATGATGCCAATATGTCCTTATGCCAATATTGGCTTATAGCAGTAGTGGCAGAAGTCTGTGCAGAGATGCCTATAAAAAGATGGGAAACCTGTGAGCACAGGAAAATTGGGTTGCTTCCTTCTCCTGGAAAAACTAGAGAGGACAGTGGAGGCTTCAGATATTGTGTTGTAGGCAACAGATTTGAAACACACTGAATCAATGAATGGTAGTAGTAGTAGATATAATCAAGGTAAAACAGAGTAGTGGCTAGTGGGGACAACTTTTGTCAAATTCAACTCAAAAAAATTGATGCTACTTTTAGAGGCTTAGTTTGTAATAACTCTCTTGGTCTATCTCTAACCTGTTCATGGTCGTTTTTGAGGCAAAGGAGCTCCTCTTTCAGAGACTGGACTTGTGCCTCCAGGTCAGCCTTGCCCAGCGTCAGTGCATTCAGGATCTGCTGTAGGCCATTGGCATCTGCCTCCACTAGCTGGCGTAGGGACACCTCAGCTTCATACCTATAAAAATGAGACATGAAAAGTAGGTATTAAAATGTAGATGGTGTAAATCAAGCCAAGAAGAACTTTCTTCTGCATTTTTCACTAGGCTTCTCATTTCTTATGTTTCCATCAGAGGTTTTATTCTCTTTAAAGGTAGAATCATTTGAAAACATCAAAATGGGTTTGCAAATTATACAGTTATGCAATTATGCAGTCCATGGGGTTGCAAAAAGTCACAAAGAGTTGGATACAACTGAGCGGCTGAACTGCACTGAATTATGATTCCTTGGTTTGTCAGTGGTGCTCTCTTGTGATTTAAGATGAATGAGTTTATCGTCCTTCTCCTTCCACTAGAGGCAGTGTAGTGTAAATGCAAAGAGCAAAATTAAGATTTAGCAAGCTTGGGTCCAAGTTTTCATCTTGCCTTGTACTAGTTGCATGCCTTGGAGCCTTTTAAACCTCAGTTTCTCACCTTAAATGGGATAGTAATACATTAGCTCTATCTATCTTATTGACTATTGTGCAGGTAATCAGATGTGTTCATATGTTATAAACTGCAGATACTGGATGCATGTGAGTGGTCGTGACTCTCAATCATTTATAGTGAGTTTGGTGGTCTTCTCTGGTCTGGTGCTGACATGGCATGGGCAGGAGAGTGAGTAGACTTGGAGATGGTCTTATTGGGACTGTGTAGCATCAGACGCAGGGTGAACTCTGTCATGAACGACAGAGCTGGGTGGGCTTACTTGGCTCTCAAGTCATCAGCAGTCAGTTTGGTGTTGTCAATTTGTGAAACCAGTCTGGAATTCTCAGCCTTGGTACACAAGATCTAGAATTAAGAAGTTGCACACACAAATGAGACAAACACCAAGATATCCTCCTTTAAGAGCCTCCAAGGGGCTTATGTGTGTTTCAGTTAACAGGGGGAGGCTAGTTAGGCTTTTCATAGCTATGCTTAGTATGCTGGGGAAGTTTGGGAAGTCAGAGTTTTTTGTTATTTTCCTTAAAGATCAGCAAAAAAATTACTTCAACAAAAACTTCTGTAGATGTTTTGCTGTTAAAATATAAAGTTCATCGCACATTTGCATAACATACCAGGGTCCACTGGAATGTTCGTGCTATGAGGGTGAGACATTTTAGTTCACCAATTTGTTCCCAGAGCCTAGAATAATGTCTGGTACATTGTTGCTGGTGCCCAATAAATATTTTTTGAAAAAAATGTAACAGAAAAAAAAATCCATGATGTGTAGCAGCAGCATATCATTCAGAATTTTAGGTTTGGCATGGGAAGAAACTATACAATTTGGAGACGATGAAATGAGCATAAAAGGAGAAAAGAGTGACGATGATTGAAAAAAATGGACACAAGTTAAATTGTTTAGGATCTTGTTTAAACAAAATTCATTTTCTTAGATCCCTGTTTTCTAATCTTTGTTAAAGAAATGGCAGCAGATATTAATATATCTTGGTCATGTGTTATCTGATAGCAGAGTGTAACTCTGGAAAATGAAAAGCTGTAAAACTCTAAATATTGCCTCAACAATTTCATTCAAGAAATTTTCTTACTCTACAAAATATTTTTCAGTATAAAATGAACTAAAATACTAAAGTTTAGCAAATGACTATTGCTTTGAGAACATCAACTCACAATGTAATTATACGCGTTCCTAAGAAGCGTACCTTTTGCTGGAGCTCCTCAATGGTTGCATAGTAGGACAGGTAGTCAGGACATATGACCGGGAGTTCTTTGTTACATTCTTCCTGGATTTTGCACTCCAGTGTGGCGTTCTCTCGTTCCAGCATTCGTACCTTTTCCAGGTAGTTAGTAAGGCGATTGTTCAAGATTTTCATGGTCTCTTTCTCATTACTGTTGATGCCACCATCACACCAGCCACAATCATCCAGAAAGGGACAGGTGTTGAAGTTGTTGATTAAGCAGAGGGGTGTGAGAGAAAAGCAAGGAGTGGGTTCGTAGTCCTGGGACTGGAGAGTTCTCAGAACATGGCCGGTTGGTTGACAGCTATTGGCTTTAAGACCACCATGCTGGCAGCTGGTGTTAGGAAGGATGGTTGTTAAATCTGTAATCCCAGAACAGCTTTGGCAAGGTGTTGTGGAAGACATAGTTGTTGTACAGCCCTTGGTATCCAGAGTGTGTGCCCAGATTTGGTTGATTTCAAAGTCTGTGGTCTCCGGGATCCAAAGCTCAAGGCAACCACGACTGGTTCTAAATTCCAAGCCTCTTGGCTTTTTCCTCTTTGAAGCACTTATATAGCCTCTGCTGTAGGTGGTGTCACAGTAGGCAGGAAGTTCTCCTTTCTAATGTTTATATATCAAACCCCACAGGAACATCTCATTAGTCTGCTTTTTACTTGCCTGAGAAGGGCTACTTGTCCCATAAAAATGTGTATTTAGGCTGTTACTAAGTTATTACCCATCACAACTACTACTTATCATTAGATTCAGAGCTTCACCTTATATCTTCAAAAGGATCTGTCATCATGATTCTAACTGCATCCATTATTAAGCAAGTGTGAGTATGTTAAGTTCATTAAGTCCTCGTTGACCTCTTCCCATGGCATTAAGCTCGATCAGGAATGAGTCCATCCTTCTTTTCCTTTCCTCTCTAAAAAGGGGAAACTACCGATATCTAATAACTATTGGTGAACTTAGAAATCAGTATTTTATTTTGGTATGTCCAACAGAATTTCCCATTTTCATTGTTCTGACATGTTGGTCTTAAGACGCTAAGTAATTGCTGGATTTCTGTTTTAGATTTCCAGGTTGGGTTTGATTGCTAATAAGAAATTCCTTGGAAAACAGGCTGGTCACCTTTCGAGTTTCCAAAACTCACACTTTTAGTACTCAGTGTTTGTTTGTTGTATTACATTAGCTAAAAATTTGCTATGGTGTTGGTTTATGTTTGCTGTTTAAACATAATCTGCTGCAAGATAAGTGTGCTCTTTTTCAGGAATACTTAGCATTATTCTTAAGAAATACTTTATTAGTATTTTGTTCTTGATCCTTTCTGGAGGACCTAGGAGACAATAATTTCCTTACCTTTTCCAGCTTCTAGAGCCTATCCATGTTCCCTGACTTGCTGGCTTTTCCATCCTAAAAGGCAACAATAGCCAGTCAAGTTTTTCTCACATCGCATCACTCTAACACTGACTCTTCTGCTTCCATCTTCCACATTTAAGGAAGAACCCTTGTGATTACATTGGACTGATGTCATCTAGGATAATCTTCCTATTTTAAGGTCAGCTAATTAGTAACCTTTCTTCTCCTTTGTCATGTAGCCTAATATATTTGAAGTTTCTGGGATTAGGACATGAACATCTTTAGGGACTCATTATTCTGCCTAACACACAATGGAAGGGGAAAAAAATGCAATTTACAGTAGTACCATAAAATGTAAAATATGCAAGAATAAATTTAGACAGGTATAAGATGATGCTGTTAAAGTGCTGCACTTATTATACCAGCAAATTTGGAAAACTCATCAGTGGCCACAGGACTGGAAAGGGTCAGTTTTCATTTTAATCCCAAAGAAAAGCAATGCCAAAGAATGTTAAAATTACCGTACAATTGCACTCATTTCACACGCCAGCAAGATTATGCTCAAAATCCTTCAAGCTAGGTTTCAGCAGTAAAAGAACCGAGAACTTCCAAATGTACAGCTGGATTTAGAAAAGGCAGAGGAGAAGCACATCTAGTGATAGAAGAGCTGTATGGGCTCCTGAGAGGTGGGTCAGAAGAGCGGAGGCTGTATCCCACAGACGCTGCTGCTGCTAAGTCGCTTCAGTCGTGTCCGACTCTGTGCGACCCCATAGACGGCCTCCTACCAGGCTCCGCCATCCCTGGGATTCTCCAGGCAAGAACACTGGAGTGGGTTGCCATTTCCTTCTCCAATGATTGAAAGTGAAAAGTGAAAGTGAAGTCGCTCAGTCGTGTCCGACTCTTAGCGACCTCATGGACTGCAGCCTACCAGGCTCCTCCGTCCATGGGATTTTCCAGGCAAGAGTACTGGTGTGGGGTGCCATTGCCTTCTCCTAGCATCATGCATATATTTGATTGGAAGATCAACTTTGATGCACTCTTTAAATTTTCCCACATAACCCCCTCTACACAGCAGCACCTGAAGAAGGTCTCCGCCAGTTTTGTCCTCTGTATGTTTGTGGTGGCTGCAGGGGCCTACGTCCATGTGGTCACCCATTTCATTCAGGCTGGCCTGCTCTCTGCCTTGGGCTCTCTGGGGTTGATGATTCAGCTGATGGCAACACCTCACAGCCATGAATATAAGCAAAAAAAGACTGGGACTTCTGGCTGGATTTGCTTTCCTTACAGGAGTTGGCCTGGGCCTTGCTCTGGACTTGTGCATTGCCATCAACCCCAGCTTCCTTCTCACTGCCTTCATGGTCCCAGCAATGATCTTCACTTGCTTCACCCTGAGTGCACTCTGTGCCAGGTGCCATAACTACTTCTTTCTAGGAGGTATCTTGATGTCAGCCATGAGCCTGATGCTCTTGTCTTTCCTGGGGAATCTATTCTTCGGATCTATTTGGCTTTTCCAGGCAAGCCTGTATGCGGGGCTGGTGGTCATGTGTGGCTTTGTCCTTTTTGATACTCAACTCATTATTGAAAAGGCTGAAAATGGAGATAAAGATTATATCTGGCATTGTGTTGACCTCTTCTTAGATTTTGTAACTCTCTTCAGAAAGCTCATGATGATCCTGGCTATGAATAGGAAGAAGTGAAGCAGTCATCCAGCCTTCCCCAATTTGACTTCCTTTCCCACCCCTCTTTACCTCTTTGCACACATTACAGTTGGCATGTTCTGTGATAATGAAAAGCATCAGAAAAAAAAAAGAGAAGAAAAGGCAGAGGAACCAAAGATCAAATTGCCAATATATGCTGGATCATAGAAAAAGCAAGGGAATTAAAAAAAAAAATCTACTTCTTCTTCATTGACTATGCTAAAGCCTTTGACTGTGTGGATCACAACAAACTGTGGAATATTCTTAATGAGATGGGAATACCAGACAACATGACCTACCTCCTGAGAAACCTATATGTAGGATAAGAAGCAGCATTTAAAACTGGACATGGAATAACAAACTCGTTCAATATTGGGAAAGGAGTACCTCAAGGCTATATATTTTCACCCTGCTTATCTATCTTATATGCAGAATACATCATGCAAAATGCTGGACTGGATGAAGCACAGCTGGAATCAAGATTGCCGGGAGAAAAATCAACAACCTGAAATATGCAGATGATACCACTTTAATGGCATAAACTGAAGAGGAACTAAAGAACCTCTTGATGAAGGTGAAAGAGGAGAGTGAAAAAGCTGGCTTAAAACTCAACAATCAAAAAATGAAGATTATGGCATTTAGTCCCATCACTTCATGGAAAATGGAAGGGGAAAATATAAACAGTGTTAGATTTCATTTTCTTGGGCTCCAAAATCAGTGCTGATGGTGATTGCTGCCATAAAATTAAAAGATGCTTGCTCCTTGGAAGAATAGCTATGACAAACCTATACAGTGTATTAAAAAGCAGAGACATCACTTTGATCACTCTGCCAACAAATGTCCGTATAGTCAAAGCTATGATTTTTCCCACAGTCATGTTTGAATGTGAGAGTTGGACCATAAAGAAGGCTGAGTGCTGAAGAATTGATACTTTTGAACTGTGGTGCTGGAGAAGACTCTTGAGAGTCCCTTGGACAGTGAGGAGATCAAACCAGTCAATCCTAAAGGAAATCAACACTTAATATTCATTGGAAGGGCTGGTGCTGAAGCTGAAGCTCCAATACTTTAGCCACCTGATGTGAAGAGGTGACTCATTGGAAAAGACCCTAATACTAGGAAAGATTGAGGGCAAGAGAAGGGAGGTTGAGATGGTTGGATGGCATCACAGACTCAATGGACATGAGTTTGAGCAAACTCAGGGAGACTATGAAGGACAGAGAAGCCTGGCATGCTGCAGTTCATGGGTTTGCAGAGTCAGACACGACTTAGTGACTGAACAACAACAAAGATTTTCAACTGATACCACATAAATACAAGGAATCATAAGTGATTACTATGAACAATAACAAACCAATAAAATGGACAACTTAGAAGAAATGGATATACTCCAAGAAATGTACAATCTGCCAATACTGAATCAGGAAGAAAGAGAAAATAGGAACAGATGATTACCAATAATGGAACTGAATCAATACTACAAAAAACTCCCAACAAACAAAAGTCCAGGACAAGATGACTTCATGGGTGAGTTTTACTATTCACCTTTTCAAACTATTTGAAAAATTTGCATAGAAAGGAATGCTTCTGAATTCATTCTACAAGGCCAGCATCACTGTGATACCAAAACTAGATAAGACACCACAAGAAAAGGGAAACGAAAGGGCAACATCACTGATGAACACAGATGTAAAAACTCTCAATGAAATATTAGCAAACTGAATTCAACAATGCCTGAAAAGTGTCGTATACTACAAACAAATGGGATCTATCTCAGGCATGCAATGGTTCAATATTTATGGGTCAATCAATGTGACACACCACATTACCAAACTGAAGAATAAAAACTATAGAATCACCCCAATAGACGGAGAAAAATGTTTTGAAAAAATTCAACATCCATTTATTAAAAAACTCTCAACAAAGTGTGTATAGAGGGAACATACCTCAGCAAAAACGGATCATATGTGACAAGCCCACAGTTAACATTATACTTAATGATGAACATTGAGAGTATTTCTTTTAAGATCAGGAATAAGATGAGGCCCATTCTCACTACTTTTATTCAACATAGTATTGGAAGTCTTAGCTACAACAATCAGAGAAGGAAAAGAAGCATAAGGAATCCAAACTGGAAAGGAAGAAGTAAAACTGTCACTGTTTGTAGATGACATGTTACTATATGTATATATAATATCCTAAAGAAGCACCCCAAACTATTAGAACTAATGAATTCAGTAAAGTTGCAGATACAAAAATAATATACAGATATCTGTAGTATTTCTATATACTAATAGCAAACTATCAGAAAGAGAAATTAAGAAAATAATCCCATTGAAATTACATCAGAAATAGAATACCTGGGAATAAATTTAATCAGAAGGTGAAAGACCTGTACTCTGAAAACTACAAAACACTGATGAAAGAACTGAAGACCATGCAAACAAATGGAAATATATACTGTGCTCATGGATTGGAAGACATAAAATTATTAAATTAACCATACTACCCAAGAAAAAATCACTGCAGATGGTGAGTGCAGCTATGAAATTAAAAGATGCTTACTCCTTGGAAGGAAAGTTATGAACAACCTAGAAAGCATATTGAAAAGCAGAGACATTGCTTTGTCAACAAAGGTCCGTCTAGTCAAGGCTGTGGTTTTTCCAGTGGTCATGTATGGATGTGAGAGTTGGACTATAAAGAAAGCTGAGTGCTGAAGAATTGATGCTTTTGAACTGTGGTGTTGGAGAAGACTCTTGAGAGACCCTTGGACTGCAAGGAGATCCAACTAGTCCATCCTAAAGGAGATCAGTCCTGGGTGTTCATTGGAAGGACTCATGTTGAAACTCCAATACTTTGGCCACCTGATGTGAAGAGCTGACTCATTTGAAAAGACCCTGATGCTGGGAAAGATTGAGGATAGGAGGAGAAGGGGACGACAGAGGAGGAGATGGTTGGATGGCATTACCAACTCAATGGACATGGCTTTGGGTGGACTCTGGGAGTTGGTGATGGACAGGGAGGCCTGGTGTGCTGCGGTTCATGGGGTTGCAAAGAGTCGGATACAACTGAGCAACTGAACTGAACTGAACTGAAGACAAAGTAGAGATTTGATGCATTTGCTATATAAATACCAAAGAAATTTTTCACAGAGCTGAGCAAGTAGTCATAAATTTTTTATGGAACCACAAAAGACCCCAAATACTGAATGCAACCTTGAGAAAGAAGAACAAAGCAGTATCACATTCCCTGATTTTAAACCATACTACAAAGCTACAGCAATCAAAACAGTACAGTATTGGCATAAAAACAGACAGATAGATCATGAGACAAAATATAGAGAGCTCAGAAATAAACCCACACAGATACAGTCAATTAATTTATTGCAAAGAATACAAGAATGAGGAAATGAATTCCTTCAATTAGTGGTGTTTGGATAACTGGATAGAGCTATGTAAAAGAATGAAAAGAGACCACTTTTCACACCATATACAAAAATCAACTCAAAATGGATTAAAGACTTAAATGTAAGATCCTAAATCATAAAATTTCTAGAAGAAAACATAGGTAGTATTCTTTCTTTGAAATTGGCCTTAGCAATATTATTTTTGGATGTATCTCCTCAGGCAAGGGAAACAAAAGCAAAAATAAGCAAATGAGAACACATCAAACTAAAACCTTTTGTGCAGCAAAGTAAACCATCAGCAAAATGTAAAGGCTGCCTAATGAGCTGGAGAAAAAATTAGCAAATGGTATATTTTTTAAGAGGTTAATATTCAAAATATAAAAATACTCAGACAAGTTGACATTAAAAAACACAATTAAAAATTGGCAGAGAACCTGAATTGACATTGTTCCAAAGAAGACATACAGATGATCAACAGACACATGAAAAAAATATTCAACAAAATTAATCATCAGGGAAATGCAAATCAAAGTCATAATCAGATACTACCTCAAACTTATCAGAATGCATATCATCAGAAAGACAACAAATAACAAGTTTTGGGGAGGATGTGGAGAAAAGGGATATGGACAAATATAAATTGGTGCAGCCACTATGGAAAACAGTAGGGAGGTTCCTAAAAAGCCTAAAAATAGAATGCCCTGTGATCCAGAAATTTGACTTCTGCATATTTACCTGAAGGAAATAAAAACACTAACTCAAAAAGATATAGGCACCCACATTTTCAGTGCAGCATTCTTTACAATAACCAAGATAATAGAAGCAACCTAAGTGTCCATTGATAGATGAATGGATAAAGAAGATGCAATATTACTCTGCCATAAAAAATGAAATTTGCCATTTGCAATGACAATTACAATGGATGTAATTCAGAAGACATTATGCTCAGTGAAATGTCTGAGAAAGACAAATACCATATGATCTCACTCTTATGGTGAATATAAAAAACAAACAGAGCAAAATGAAAATAGACTTACAGATTTAGTAAGTCTATTTAGAATGTAAGACTTACTAAATAGTCTTACTAAATAGACTTACTGAGTCTATTTAGAATGTAAGTCTTACTAAATAGATTTTAGTAAGTCTATTTAGAATGTCATGTAAATAGAGCAAAATGAAAATAGACTTACAGATTTAGAGAACAAATAAACTTCCCTTAGTTTATTTCGAGTATTTTCATTACTTTTTTGTTATTGTTAAATCAGGAGGATGCTATATAAAACATCTAGCATAAAATTTTAGGTCTCAAACTTGATTTTTCTTTCAACCTGTATTAACTATTATTATTATTACTGTTATGTGCTTTATTTCTGGGTTTTTAAAAAGGTAGAAATAGAAAATTGAGGAGAAGAATTCTCTCCAGTTTTCTGGTTTTTTTTCAAACTCTTAAATTTTGAAACAGTAATAGAGTCACAAGGATTTGCAAAGATAGTACAAGAGCGCCCATATACCCTGGTTTTCTGCAATGGTTATATGTCATTTAACTGTAGTACAGTTGCAAAATCAGGAAGCTGACATATTGATACAATGTTTGTGTTTCACTCTATATAATGTTTTTTCACACATGTAGTTTCAGGTAACCACCACTGCAATTAAGATGTGCAACAATTCAACTAACACAAAGATCTCCTTCATGCTACACCTATTTGTTCTCCACCTCTATAATTTTGTTATTTCAAGAATGTCATGTAAATAGACTCATACAGTATCTGACCCGTCAAGACTACCTTTTTTTCACTCAGCATAATGACCTTAAGATTTTGAGCACATTTTGGTTGTTTGTAGTTGTTAGCTATTATCAATAAAGCTTCTATGAACAATTGTGTGATTAGTTTTGTTTTCAATCCCTTTACTTACAATGTACCTATACCATTGTATGTGGTGATTGTATGAAGTGATCTTCTTGTTAAAAGCATAGAATTGTGTCATGCTTGTTCTAATCCATTCTTCCAATCTCTGTCCTTTAATTGATGTATTTATACCTTTTCTATTTATTGTAATTATTGATATGGTAGGGCTTAAGTCCACACTTCCTTTTTTGTTTTCTGTTTGTTCTCTCTGGGTTTTTTCATTTTTCTTTTTCCTGCCTTCCTTGAACACATTTTAGAATTCCACTTTGATTTGTCTATAATGTTTTTAAGTGTATTTCTTTGTATATCTTTGAAAGCAATTGCTCTAGGTATTACATTATATATGCATATCATGGTCTACTGGACTTGACATTTTGTCAGTTCAAGTGAAGTTTAGAAACCTTGCCTCCCTTTTCTTCCCTTTATTCTCCTCTTCTTGGAGCATTTTTTTTTTCTGTCTGTACCAGCTGGTGTTACTGGGTTCTTGGTTTCTCCAGCTCACAATTCCAGGGTATATGAGGCAAAACAAAACCCCAGGGAATTCACCACTCTGTTGTTCCCTGAATCTAGATGGTTTGGCTTCTTCCAACTTTTTAGAGTCTGCTTTTGTTTTATATATGACTTCCAGGGTTTCTAGCCATACTTAGGAAGGGAAATAGGGAAATACATGTCTACTTTAACTTTCTGGCAGTTCTCTACTTTGCCATTTAAATATGTGGAAATATTCATTCTTACACCCTACATGTCCAATAACAGACCAGTGTACCTTAAGGTATTTTATGAAACCACAAAATAATGATCATGAAACAATCTTATATTTTTATTAGGAAGGAAAATGCTTAGATAACATAGTGAAAAAATAGGTTAATACTATATGCATATGCAACTATGATTACTACCATTATAGGAAAGAAAACTGGAAGTTCCCCAAATACCAACAATGGATATTTGGGGTATGAAATCATGAGTGATTTTTCCCTTTCCTCTGCCAAATTGCGGAGAAGGTAATGGCACCCCACTCCAGTACTCTTGTCTGGAAAATCCCATGGATGGAGGAGCCTGGTAGGCTGCAGTCCAAGGGGTCGCTGGGAGTTGGACATGACTGAGTGACTTCCCTTTCACTTTTCACTTTCACGCATTGGAGAAGAAAATGGGAACCCACTCCAGTGTTCTTGCCTGGAGAATCCCAGGGATGGGGGAGCCTGGTGGGCTTCCGTCTATGGGGTCGCACAGAGTCGGACACGACTGAAGCGACTTAGCAGCAGCTGCCAAATTGAAAAAAAAGGAATCTAGTACTTTTATAATTAATATTCTCAAGTGTTTCTTCTCAGAATGATATATACACCTATCTTCCAGGATATATGACATTTTATATGAATTAGCTAATCTAGTTGTATTCAAGGAGTTAACAAATATTTTCCTTCTGGGTTTAGGCAAAACCAAACTACTGGCATGGGTTTAGACAATTACCTTGGCATCAAATGGTTATTATATTAACAGTAATGAGCTACAAGGCTGTATTTATCGTGCTAAAGGAATGAAAACATTTTATTGGAGAGCAGCAAGAAAGCTTTACAGACTCCTAGAATATCACAAATAAGCAAGCAGGAGAGGAAATGACAGAATAGAGATACTTCGTGCATGCTTAGAGGACAATTTTAGAATACAAAAGCCTTCTTAACTTGAATTTCAAGTTTGGATGTCCCTGATTGAAGCACCGTCTTCTTTCAAGGATTCTGCTGGCTTCCCTTCCTCCATCTGCTGTGTTGGGTGTTTAACCTTCAGGGACAGCTGTTTTCAACTGTGCAAATTATGTACGCCGAGCATGGCTCACAAGTGTCGTTTGACGTGCTTGTTGCAGAACATGGGTTACAGGGAAGCCTGTGAAAAATCCATTTTTAACTAATCTCAACATGGAGAAGCTGGATAAAATGTCAACTCAGAAAAAAATCATGCCAAAATTTGCCCTTCAAATTATATTTTGAACTCTATTTTCAGAACAACATTTGAATGAAGTCTGTTTTATCCCTGGACCCAGAATTGTCACTTCCTGTTCACTGTAGCAGAGACAGTTGGATAAACTTTTATGTATTTTCTTTAGTTGGCAAATGCCATCTTATGTGTGTTACTGACTTTCCTTTTTTTCTTCTTCCAGTTTTATTGAGATATACTTGACATACAGCACTGTATAAATTTAAGGTGTACAGCATAATAATTTGATTTATATACAGCATGAAATGATTAGCACAATAAATTTACTGAGCATCCATCAGCTCATACCGATATAAAGTAAAAGAAAAGGAAAAATATTTTTTCCTTGTGATGAGAACTCTTAGGATTTACTCTCTTAACAGCTTTCATGTTAATATATCACATACAGCAGTGTTATTAATTCCATTGCTTTCTAATGCCTATTTAGGTCCCATTAGCCAAAAGTTATGCATATTTTGTTATTTGTCTAGTAGTTAAATCATTCAGTACCCTGGAATATTTCTCCTGAGTTTCCTGAAGTCAGGAGCAAAGTGAAAGTCCCAGCTTGAAATGTTACATATTATATTTTTTTCTGCATTGGAAATTTTTAACATTTTGAACATTTCAATTGTCATGTGACTAGCCTTGCTGCTTTTCATCACTCTTTAAGAATATCCTTTAACACCTTTAAGGAGGTTTGAATATGGCCAGATCTTTGGGAAACAGGATGGTCCTTCAAGAGCCTCTTTGTGACTCTGGGGGATTTTAAGAGGGATTGTGTGGAACTTGCCTGCTGTCCTCGCTGTCCAGCAGCCCCTGGTATGTGTTGATCTCACACTCCAGCCGGGCCTTGGTGTCCAGCAGCACCTGATACTCCTGGTTCTGCCGCTCCAGGTCGCAGCGGATCTCAGCCAGCTGGTTCTCCACGTTATCGATCAGACATTGTATCTGGGCCAGCTCCGAGCTGTACTGGGCCTCAGTCTCTGCCACGGTGCATTCCAGAGATTCTGTCTGCAGAAGGAAAGAGAGTGTAAAGAATGTGGTTGTAGAACAATCTCTGGGGCCAGATTGCCTGTTTTCCAACCCTGTTCTACTTTTTATCTTTCCAGCTACGTGACTTTGGAAAATTACTTAGCTTCTCTGAGCCTCAGTTTTTGTTTTTTGTTTTTTGTTTTTTTTTCAGTTTGGGCATTATTTATTTAGTATAAATACATTTTAAAAGCCCCAAATCTCCTACTATTTTACCACCCTGGAAACACCATGGTGTCAAAAGTCCTGTTAAGATCAAAACTGAACTGAAAAGCCATCAGTCTGAACTCAGTTTTACTGTATAAAAAACGAAGAATGCAAAGTACCAACCTCATAGAATGGTTGGAGGGTTAAATGAGTAAATATACATAAAGTGTCTAAAACAGTGCCTGGAAAATTTTAAAGGTAGTAAGAGTTATCATTACCACTATGACCTCTGCGACCTATAACATACTCGTGTAGCCTAAGAAGGATCAAAAGCATTTGAGAGAAAATGTTGTAATGGGCTCCTGGCTCCTAGTGGGGTTAAGAGAAGAGGCTCTGAGATTGAACCACTTGGATTCAGCTTCCACTTTTGCCTCTTAAAACTTGTATGAACCCCTGTTACTTGATCTGAGCCTCAGTTTTCCTCATCTGTATAATGGGGTCAGTGGAGGGATTTACCCCATAAGGTTAGTGTGAGAATTAAGTTAGCACTGTGCCTCTCACAAGATGAATGCTCAGCTATTATTCATTTAGACATTCTCTATAGGACCTAATGTGGCTCTCACGGTAATGGAAATGCTTAGTGTAATCTTGAATGCTTTTCAAGATATTCTTGAAAATATCTTTTCAAGGTATTCTTGCTGCTTGGGTGAAGCGTGGTACAGAGAAGGGTCCAGCTGAGGTGTGCATCCTGGGAAAGTTTAGGATAGTTATAAAATGTAAAGTCTGAGTATCTTCATTTTAAATGTGATGGTGAGCTTGGAAAACTGGCCCAAATCACAAAAGAGTTAGTGGGAGAAAATATTTGTGAACCATGAAACCAACATCTCCAAAATTTGCAAGCAACTTATGTGGCTCAATTTTTAAAAAAACGAACAACCCATTCAAAAAATGGGCAGAGGGCCTAAACAGACATTTCTTCAAAGGAGAGCCTTTGGTTTGTCAGTTCCTCTCTCGTTCTGCTCCTTTCTGTCCCCCCTCTCTCTTTGTCTCTGGAGGATGCTGCAGGATCATGCCCAAGCCCAGAAAGGAAGGTCAGGACATCCTAGTGGTACATTACAAACTGTTGACCTATCACTTCTGCTTCCAGCTGGGTAAACAGCATCTTTGAAAAAGGGAAGGAAGTTCAGACCTTCTGCTGCATGAACTGTGGGTTTGTCCTTTAGGTTACAGAATAGGGGATAGTTAGTATCTTAAGCATGATTCTTCAGGGACAATGGTCTTGCCCTTACATACCAGGCTCTGCTGTGCTTGAAGCTCAATTTCCAGAGTGTTGGCTGTGCGCTTCAGTTCCAAGATCTCCGTCTGGCAGCCCTGCAGCTGCTCTGCACTGGATAGCTGCTGCTGATTCAGTTCCTCTGTCTGAAATACAGGCATGATTAGAATATGCAAATTAGGCAGAAGTCTGCATGCCTGTCATTTTATTGCTCTAAGTGCCAACCTGAGCAGCGAACCATTCTTCCACGTCTCTGCGGTTGTTGGCGAGCACAGTTTCATACTGACAACGCATCTCATCCAAGACCCTGTTGAGATCCGTAGTGGGGGCCGTGTCTAGCTCCACACTGAGTCGGTCACCCAGCTGTCCACGAAGCATGTTGACCTCCTGAGTTGGAAATGGAGTAAAGAATGTCAGACTGATGGGGAAAAAATTCAACATGATATACCAATAGCGCCCCATTTCTGTTTTTTGCAGTAGTGAGTAAAAGTGTGAGATTTAGATTCAGATTGCCTAGCTTGAGTCTCCTTTCATCACTCAGTTTTTTCATCTGTGAAATGGGTATGATTTTACCTTTACAAGAGAGTTATTGTGAGATATTTGAGAGTTCATATTCATAGAAAACACTTAAACAAGACCTAACTGCATCATAAGGTCTCAATGTTAGTTACTATTATCATAAACAAATGTTCAAAAGGAAAATATACTCTGTAACATCATTCAGCTTTTCATTTGTCAGCTTCATAAATATAGGATAATTATATAATTCACGTTGATGATTTCAAAAGTTTATAAATGCAGAATATTAAAAAAATCAGTCTAAATATTGCATGAATCTTTTCTCCTTTATGAAACAACCTTCACACTCTGCAATTATCTGCTTGATTTTCATACTTTGTGGGTTAGAGATAAGAGTGGTATAAAACACCCGGGAAAGCTATTTGTGGAGCTACCTTCTCCCCCAAAATAATGGCAGGTGAAGTTCCTCCATTTGGCACTGGCCAGTGGTCATTTTACATTTACATTCAGAGATATACCAGAATGATCAGGCTGAATAGTAACAGTGCCTAGAGTGACTTTCTTCCACATCAATCAACATCTACTCAAGTTCTATGTATATACACAACATGAGCTCTCCCAGCTTAACTTTGTCACTTTGAGAGTCCTTCAGTGATTTTGCCATTTTCCTCACCTCTTCATGGCTCTTCTTAAGGCAAAGGAGATCATCCTTCAGAGACTCCACATGGGCCTCCAGATCAGATCTGCACACAGTCAGCTCTCCCAGAATCCCACGCAGGCCACTAATGTCAGTCTCTACCAGCTGGCGAAGAGAGAGTTCAGACTCGTACCTTTTACAGCAAAAGAGATACAGCCAATGCTTACTCTGCTGGACACTGAGAAAAGTGCTGAGGCATACAGATGAGGGACACATGACATCAAGGAACCCACATGCCATAATTTCTTCTACACCCCAAATCATGAAAAATTCAAGATTTGTGAGCATTCTTAGCTTGAAAAAATATTATAAAGGGAATACTTGTGATGTGTGCATGTAGGTATGTGAGAGACGAAGCGAAACAGCCTACCATATATTAAGTTCAAATTCAGATCTGGTCTTACTCTAGCTTGGACTTGCTTCTAAGTCCACAATATAAGCAGCTCATACAGCTCAATATCAGAGAAATAAACAGTCCAGTCAGAAAATGGGCACACCTAAACAGACATTTTTCCAAATAAGACATACAAATGGCCAATAAACACATGAAGAGGTACTCTACATCTCTCATTATTAGAGAAATGTAAATCAAAACTACAATGAGGTATCACTTCACACCAATCAGAATGGCCATCATCAAAAAAACTACAAACATTAAATACTGGAGAGGATGTGGAGAAAAGGGAACCTATTGCACTGTTGGTGGGAATATAAATTGGTATGGCTGCTATGGAGAACAGTATGGAGATTCCTTAACAAACTAGGAATAAAACTACCATATGACCCAGCAATCCCACTACTGGGTATATACCCTGAGAAAACCATAGTTCCAAAAGACACATGCACTCCAGTGTTCATGGCAGGACACGGAAGCAACCTAAATTTCCATTGACAGATGAATGGATAAAGATATTTACATTCATACATACACACATAAAGATACATACATCTACATATATGTATGTAAAGATACATACATACATTGTGATAATACATATAATGGAATATTACCCAGCCATAAAAAGAAAAAAATTGAGTCAATTGTAGTGAGAAGGATAAACCAATAGCCTGTTATACAGAGGGAATCATTAATAAGTCGGAAAGAGAACAACAAATACTGTATATTAATGCATATATATGTATGGAATCTAAAAAAATAGTACTGATGAACCTATTTACAGAGAAGAAATGGAGATGCAGATGTAGAGAATGGTCTGGTGGACACGGCAAGGGTAGGACAAGTTGAGAAAGTGACATTGACATACACACACTATCGTGGGGAAAATAAATAGCTCATGGGAAGCTGCTGTATAACACAGGGAGCCCAGCCTTGTGCTCTGTGGTGACCTAGAGGGGTGGAATTGGGGCGGGAGAGGCTCAAGAGAAAGGGGATATACATATATATGTATATAATTATGATTGGTTCATGTTGATATATGGCAGAGACTACCACAACATTGTAAAGCAATTTCCGCCAAGAAAAAAAGTTCAAATTAAACTTACTTTGACCTAAAGTCATCAGCAGCCAGTTTGCAGTTGTCAAGCTGTACAGCAAGTCTGCAATTCTCAGCCTTCGTACACAAGATCTGGAAAGTAAGTTACTATGTCATGAATGATTCTTTGAAAGAAACCCACATATGCACTCATTTAATAACTATGCCAGTGTTTATCTTTTAAAAGTCTTTATAAGAAAATACAGAATAACTTTCAGCCTGCTTTTATTGACCACATCATTTCATGAAGGAAAAAGGAGGGCCAATTTATAAACAAAATAGAGAAATAAAAAGTTTTATTTTTTTTAATGACTTAAAACATTTTTGCAGTATTCCTTGGCCACTGAACTTAGGTAGATTTCTCTCTAGGAGTTTATATTATGACTACATCTCCACCCATGATAATAAAAATTTATCAGTAAGAAAAGGACATAATTACTAGGTAAAATTATATGATTAAAAATATGACATTTCCATATCTATGTTAAATAATGTACATGTACAGTGTTACACACAGAAATAATTTTAGATATAACACTGCTTTTCCTCATTCTCTAGCTGATAAAGGTAAATTTAGGGTTAAGCGAGTTTATTATGGTCACTTAGTAATTAGCGGCAGCATATAGGCTAGCGCTGACGTTTACTGACTTTTTCCCCCCTCTATTCTTTTTGGCCATGCCGCATGGCATGTGGGGTCTTAGTCCCCCACCAGGGATGCAACCTGAGCCCTCTGCTGTGGAAGCACAGTGTCTTAACCATTGGACCACCAGTCACCCTGTTTGCTGACTTTTTGTCCAGTACCCTTTCCTATACATCACGTTACCTCCGGGAAGTCCCTCCCCTTTCCCTGGTTTCCCTCCATTGAACAGACTCGTAGTAGTATAAACATAAAGCACATCACAGACTGGGAAGGTGGAACATTAGGGTGATGAGATACCAGACCTTTTGTTGGAGATCTTCAATGGTGTCGAAGTAACACTGATAATCAGGGCACACCAACGGGACATCCTCTTCACACTGTTCTCCGATCCTGCATTCCAACTCGGCATTCAACTCCTCCAGCCCGCGCACCTTCTCCAGATAGCTGGCGAGCCTGTCATTCAGGAACTGCATCGTCTCCTTCTCGTTACTGTTGAACACACCATCCTCACACCAGGCGCAGTTCCCCACCACGCACGGAATATTACAACTCCCAGCAAAGCAGGCGGGCGGGAGGCACCCAGTTGGCAGGCGAGACCCGGATAGAAAGCTGGGGGTCTGGCAGATGGATGTGGCACAGGCGCTGGGGAGACAAGTGGTTTCCATGGAACAGGTTGAAGCAAGCGCACAATCAGAAGCCCTGGCACTGGATTCAGAAGAGCAGCCCGTGGGGGAACAGTCAGAAGCCATTCTATCAGATGTAAAGGACAAAGACTAGCTGCAAAACTCCTACTGCCCGCCTCCAAAACTCTCATTCCCTCCCGAGACTTTTATATATACCCCACTTCAAATAGGTATTTACAGACTACACCGGATGTTTTCCGGTGCCAGTTTTCATATGAACATTCATTAGTCTTGTTTATTTGCTGAAGAAGAGTTTTATGCTTCATAAAAGAGGCATAACTTCAGGTTTCTAAATAAGGATACCATCTCCATGTGCCAGTAGGATAAAGCACTTGTTTCAGCAAATCTTCATAGGAAGCATTGTCCTTTTGACAGAATAAGGAAAGAAAGAGAAAATTTGGGCAATCAGTAATTATAGATACAACTGATTACACATAAGGGAAATAATATCCCTACAGATTTTGATCCTGTGCATTGAAAACTGCTCATGTCTTCTTTTGAAATTAATATTACAACTCATTTAAATGCCATTTATTTGCTTGTGCCACCACCATAGAAGTGTTCTGTGTAATTAGCCATCTTCAATGCTGTTTGTGGTCTTGCTGTGCTCACATGGTGGAGGAGTGAGTGTGTACTGAATTTGAAGTATGTGTGTGAGAACCATACATGCCCATGTGCAAACTGAAAAGTCACTTTATGTAACTGATGGGATCACTTTTGCCCTACATGCCAAAATATAAATTGGTTATCAAAACACGGAGTTGTAATCTTTGATTTCCTGAAACTTGCCTTCTCCACTTTTCCTATGCTTCACTTTTATATCAGAGATACTGATTTTTATCTGTATCTCTATAAGAATGAAATACAAATTCTGTTATAATTTTTTAGTCTCAGGAAGCTAAACCTTCGTTAACTACACTTCAGTATAGAAAGAAGAAAGTTACAAAAGGCATTTCTTCTGGGACATGGAAGCCATTTTCTCTTATTTACTTACTTATTTAATTTTGAAGGCCTCAGTTTCATGAAAACTGAATATGCTGAAACTTGGGAATAAAATTCTATTGTATGAGTTCCAGCAATTCCATTGGATGAACTCCCTGGGGCAGTACTGAATGGATAGGGATCTGAGATGTAAGTTTTCTGGGTTCTTTGTTAAGTTTTATCTCCAATTTTCAGTTTTCTTGCCTTTGATTGTGGTATTTATTTCATTTTAAAAAGTGTACACAGCAAATTGTCTGCAGAATGTTCAAGATCTTTATGGGGCAGGGGTAGCCCATTACTCTGACAAAGTTAAAATTTTCATGATTCAGAATAAACAATTTTTTTCTAACTCTGAGGACTTCTTCCTTAAATAGCTGATAATGGAAAAACAACCAACCAACCAAAACCAAACCTGGAGACTTAAGATAGAGGATTAAAATAGTCTCTTAGAATTTATTATTCATTGAGCAAAGTTGGTTTTGATTTTAGTAATTCTCCTTATATTTTAACACTACACTAAAAGTTCTTAACTGTATAGAAATTAGACATCATTTTACTCTTTGATACCCTCTTTTTAATGTGGGTTTCCCCCTCATTTAAAAAAATATATTCTATTGATCTTTGTTAATTCAGCAGTTTGACTG
Organism: Bubalus bubalis; assembly: GCF_019923935.1. Lineage (NCBI taxonomy): Eukaryota > Metazoa > Chordata > Mammalia > Artiodactyla > Bovidae > Bubalus > Bubalus bubalis. The sequence goes on along the minus strand of NC_059159.1, from coordinate 21,873,754 downwards.
TGATATACCTAGATGGTGTGTGTGTGTGTGCGTTTTAGGTTGTATTTATCCTGCTTGAGATTCCTGAATTTGTGAGTTACTGAAATGTATCACTAAATTTGGAAAATTTTCAACTTCCCTTCCCCCAGTTTTTCTGCCCCATTTTCACTCGCCTATCATTCTGGAACTCCGATTTCATGCATACTGGACTACTTGACACTGGCCCAGAAGATTTAGTTGGCGTTTTCTATTCTGGTATTAATGGCAACTATTGACTTTTTTTAATTACAATCTTTAGTTCTAGAATTTTCATTTGCTTCTCTCTTAATTTAAATAAATTTAATTTATTATTAATTTATCAAATAGAATTAAAAATTTTTACTTTTTCTGGTGAGATTCCTCCTCTTATCCATTCTTTTCCTTTTACCTTTTCTCCATCATTCCCTTTAAATCCATGAAAATATTGATAATACCTGTTTTAAGATATTGTCTGCTAATTCTAACATCTATATATCTATGGATCTATTTCTATTGGCAGCTTTTTCTCTTGTTTATAGGTGAGATTTTCTTGCTTCTTCACATGTCTGGAAATTTTAAATTATATGCTATCCATTTTAGAGAATACATTTTAGGAAATTTCAATTATGTTGCAGAGTTTTGAGTGTCGGGCTTTGTTCTGACAAGACGTCAAATCTCTGGAAGATCCTCTTGCTCCTCTCAGCCTAGGTTTTAGGTTTTTCCAGGGCAGGTATAATTTCATGTGTTCTCTTTCCAAGGTTGTGATCCTTACTCTTTTGGTGTGTTCTTCTGGAATATCAGTAGAATCTCCAAGGTACACAAAGAGCTTTGGCCCCTCTGGATAGGCTGGGAATTCAAAGTCCATTAGTACTGAATGACTTCTGGTATTTCCAGTCAGCTCTTTATCCCTCAAAAGCCATTCTATGTCAACCTCATAGAATTTCATTCAGTGCGCGTGCAAAACAGCTTTCTCTTGACTATCGTCTTTTACACAGACTTCCTCACCTTCCCTCATATATTTGCTTCCTTCTAGAACACAATCACAAATTCCAGTTGCCTAAACTTCATTTGTTTGCCTGGTGGCTCAGGTGATAAAGAATCCACCTGCAGTGCAGGAGACCTGGGTTCGATCCCTGAGTTGAAAAGATCCCCTGGAGGAGGGCATGACAACCCACTCCAACCCACTCTTGCCTGGAGAATCCCCATGGACAGAGGAGCCTGGTGGGAAGTCCATGGGGTCACAAAGAGTTGGACATGACTGAGCGACTAAGCACAGCACAGCAGAAACTTCATTTAGATATGTCACTTGCGTTTCGACATTTCTAGAGCAGAACACAGCATTCCTTTTTAAACTGGTGACCTTACACTGCTGCCTAGTATCTCTCGACATCTTTTTCATGTTCATTTGATCTCCAGCTTCGGTCAATTTGTCTTTGACTGTGTCTTTTCTCCTTTTATCACTTAAATCTTAATTTCTTAATTGTTCTCGATTTTTCCATACCACAACACTTCTCTAATGCACATTTTTGACTCACATTTTTTAAATTGAAGTATAGTTAGTTTACAATGTTGTGTTAATTTCAAGTTTATAGCAGTTATACATACGTATATGTGTGTGTGTGCTAAGTTGCTTCAGTTGTGTTCCTCTCTTTGTGACCCCAGGGACTGTAGCCTGTCAGGCTACAAGAGATTCTCCAGGCGAGAACACTGAAGTAGATTGCCATGCCCTTCTCCAGGGGATCTTTCTGACCCAGGAATTGAACCTGTGTCTCTTATGTCTCCTGCATTAGCAGGCAGGTTCTTTACCTCTAGCACCACCTGGGAAGCCCCTCTATATAAATACATTCTTTTTCAAATTCTCTTCCATTATACCTTATTACAAGATTTTGAGTATAGATCCCTGTGTTATACAGTATAATTCATATATTTTTATTATAATAGAATGCTAGCATTCAATAAATAATTGTTAATTGTATGAGGGAGTGAGTGGATATTGTATATATATCTGCCTTACTTTCCAGACAATCAGTTCATTTTTAGCAGGGATGGTAAAACAGGGTACATAATAGGTACTTAATATGTTTATTGAATGAATAATATTGCTATATATTTTTTGCACAAATAGGTCTGGCATCTAGATTAATTGATATATTAGGTCATATTTGGTCTTTGGATCATATTTGATGTTTCCCAATCTACCTTAAACCATTTTGGAGGAAGGACAAGTTAGGGAAATTATGCTGATATCCTGGACCATTTTATATGCAACGCCGTTCAGTTTTCTTAAAACAACAAGAACAACAAAAGCAAGAAGTATTTGTCTGTACTGCCACCCTTTTCAGTTTTGCAGATGTTCTGAGTTTCTTAAAATGCTGACCTTTGGAGTTAAGAAATACATTTGATGCGTTAACAAAAGTAAATGGAAGTAATTATAGACATTGTGTTATGCCAGAGATGTAAACTTTATTAGAATAATCATGAAGAAGAGCCTCAATTTCCAGAAAGATACCATTCAAGACTGGAAACAGAATTCCCCAAGCACAAAAGAAAGATACAATTTAACATGAAGGAACTGAAGAACGTTGGGAAGCCTATAGGCATCTACCTATTCCAGTTGTCCTTGTTCACTGACGTCCACTACACAGCCATCGAAAATCTCTTGGTTTCTTTTTTGTGAGGGTTGTCTGTGATAATGCCATCCTTGTTCCAACTTCGAAAGCGGAGCCACATTTAGTTGCAGGTACTGAGACAGGTGAGCACTAAAGCTTCTGGGTTGACTCTGTGTCAGGCTCTGGGTGAGGCAGCCATCGGTCAGCAGCAGCTTGGGATGCAGGGCTCACAGCTGGGCTGAGTGTAGGTTGTGAGGTTGATGGTTTCCAGGCCTGGGGTGGGCTGGGAAGAGTTGAGCAGGAAGCAGGTGGGCACACAGGGCTGAGGAATGTGGCAAGGTGGGGGGCAGTTGTCACAGCAGGTTGGCTCCAGTAACCAGACTGTGTGTGGGCAGGTGCTGGGCAGGCAGACTCCACACCTGCAGAATTTGTCAGAGGAGCAGATGGTGGTGGCGGGGCTGGTGCGGACGTTGCAGCAGAGGGGAGCACAGCAAGCCATGGTGTTGGGAAGCTGTGTTTTTTATTGATTTGGTTTAAAGAAGATGAGTCTCCTGAAGTGCGAATGTCTCTTTTTTGCTCTGGGGCTCTTATATACCCTCTCCAGTGGGTGTTGGTCCAACCGGAAGGCTTCTTTCCTGGTTCTTGTTTATGTTAGTGTACCCATTATACTTTGACTGGTTTGACATTTAGATGCTTGTAAATTTATTTTCCTAATTAAGCTTTGTTTGAGCTCACTGCTAAATCTGAACAGATTACTCCTGCGATTTGTCACTGGGACACAATCTTTACGAGGTGTCATCAGTGGCTTCTGCTATTATAATTCCAGCGCCAGCCCTGATGGGGAATATGCGTGAGAGCACAGCTGTAGGGCGTAGGGCTTTTCTCTCGTGCTGGTCAGTTTTTATTTTCTTTACCTTTATCTGTTATCAATTCGTTTGATGAACTATTCTTCTTTTAAAGATAACTTATTTTTAGTAACTCTTTTTTAGCTTTGGGGACTTTAATAAATTAACTGACTTTTAAATGACACATAATATACACGTAACATTGTATTAGTAGTATTGTAGTGCTGGGACTTTTGAAGATCTAACTTACATTAATATGGAGACATACACTATTATCCCATTTTTATTGTAAAATGTTGCATGTTCATTAAAAATGCAGACTATATAGAAATATATAAAGAAATTATCCACAACAGCTTATCATCAAGAGAAATTCTCTATCAGCATTTATATATATCCCTCTAGTCATTTTTCTATATACTTGTTTATCATTTTATGACACCACTGGAATCATATTGTATATACCATTCTATAACTTGAATTTTCACTTAAATATATGTTTTTTCATGATTTTATATTCTTAAGTATATTTGATAGTATCATTTTAAGTATTTCCTAATGTTCATCATATAATTGTACTTCTAAATTGCTTAGAAATCTCATATATTAATCATTTAAACTGTTTGCAACTTTTCTTCTAAGATAATCGTGGCAATAGTAACAACTGTGTACATAAATCTTTATGCACATGTCTGATCATTTCAGAAAGAGGACTAATTATTAGATAGAATTATTGGAGCAAATTTTATTTAATGATATTTTAAGACCTTTGATATTCATTGCCATACTGCTCTCCAGAATAATTTTATTTGGCTATTTTTTCCTATTTACATATTCCCAATTGCTATTTGAAAATTCCTGTTTCTGTATACTTTGATGGATATTTTATTTTAAAAGTGTTTGTCAATTTGTCAGGTGAAAATGAAATTCCATTGTTATAGTATTTGTATTTCTTTCATAACTGTTAGGTTAAAGCATTCTCTCATATACACATTGCTGCTAAGTCACTTCAGTCGTGTCCGACTCTGTGTGACCCCATAGACGGCAGCCCACCAGGCTCCCCCGTCCCTGGGATTCTCCAGGCAAGAACACTGGAGTGGGTTACACATTGGCCATGTATATTTCTATCGAAAACTGGCTTATTTTCTTTCTCTACCGAGTGTGGGAAAGTTGAATTTTTAGCTTATATGGGTTCGATTGCTGGGTCGGGAAGATCCCCCGGAGAAGGGAATGGCGACCCACTCCAGTATTCTTGCCTGGAGAATCCCATGGACAGAGGAGCCTGGTGGGCTGCAGTCCACGGGGTGGCAAAGAGTCGGACACAACTGAGCGACTTCACTTTCTTTCACTTTCAAACACTAAGTAGAAGAATAATTTCACTACCAATATTGCTACCAATGGAAAATGAAGTTAAAGACCTATGTTAATCTATCCACAATCAATTTTATTCATTGGTTTTTTTTTTCCCCCAAAGTAGTACATTTTCTCCCCAAGTGAAATGTAGCTGTGGTAAGGAAGACCTGTATTCTAGTTCCAGTAGACCTTTTAGGCTTCAAGCATGGTCCAGCATAAAGAGGGAGCACAGTGCAGACTCCTGTCCAGGGTCATCCAGACAACTCAGACCATTTCCTCTCAACTTGGATTCACTCATCCTTCAAGCCATGGTTCTCCTCTCTTCCGTTAAGTCTACCTGTATCTCAGTGCACAATGGTGGGAAAGTCTGTGCGTTTTTTCCTGGAGAAGGTGTGGATTCAAGAGCACCCCATTAAGAGTTACAATTGGTTGCTGCACAGCAGGCTACCTTTCTTGCTATGGCGGGCAATTAACTTTTTGGAAGCTCATTTTCTCCTCTGTAAAATAAGGATAATTATATCTACATTCTTCAACTCTGAAGATTATTGTGAGGCTCAAATGAGATAAAAATGGGTTAAAATCCATAGATGAAGTGCAATGCAAAGGTAAATTATTGTTATTATCTAAGCAAGTTACAGATCAAACTCAGGGGAAGAGGAAGGCAGAGAAACTAAGTTAAAGAGCAACCTTACAGGAAATAGCAAAATTTACCTAAAAGTTCACACCTACAATTAGAGAAAATGGCTGGCACAGAAATGAATACATTTCAAATTTTAAAAAGTTCTCTATGGCTCTGCTTGAAATAAAGTGTTCATGATCTTTACTGATGTCCCTGGATTTCCCCCAGATGAATCTTTGAGTGAATACCTGCCAAATTGATCATCCTTTTCCTCAGGACAGATTTATATTTTTTTCCAGTATTTAAAAAATAATTCAGTAGATATTTATTGAGCTGTACCATATACCAGAAACTGTGATTATACAACAGTGAACAAAATGGACATCATCCTTGCTTTCAGGAAGCTTAGGGTCTGGAGGAAGGTTTGTCATACATATATGTCTTATGTCATAATGTATTCTTATAAGTTACTGTTGTTATAATTTATGAAGGATAAGAAAAGACTGGGTTCCAAGGATAAAAAATAAGCTGAAGGAAAGTATTTTGACATTTTAAAGAAAAGTATTATAAAGGAGTTTTTAGACTCTTGCAGTTAGAATTTCATGGCAGAAAAACATCAGTCTCTTACTTAGAATGCATATTATTTTGAATCAACCTTATTAGGATAAAGGAATTGTTACTATTTTGTGTGGAATAGTATGTTTCTAGAACTAGAAATAAGACTTAGCATTACAGACTAGAAAGAGTCATAAAATACCAAGTTTATGAATAAACTCATATATTTTATTGAAAAGACTTGTACTTCATTAAAATTTATTTTCTCTGCAATTGTCTAAGAGACCTGGGAATAACTCTCCTTTGTTTTTAGATTAGGATCATGAATCCTAGACAGGTAAGATGACTTGCTTTAGGTAGCCTGATGACTGACTTGTTAAGAACTAAATATAGGACCTACTGGGACTGAGTTACCTTTTATGTGGTTTAAAATGTAAGTTTAAAGTATGTGTCAGAGATTTTAAACATATTTTATTTTTAGAAAGAAAAGGTACCCTTTTCCTTCAAGCAAGTACAGGAAAAACATGGTGATCCTTGATGAATTTCAACAGTTTGAAAACCTACACACACACATACATGCACACCCACTCATGAACTTGTCCGTTTTTTTTTTTTTGAAATATAGTTGGTTTACAGTGTTGTGTCAATCTCTGCTGTACAGCAAAGCGACTCAGTTATACACAGACATTCTTTTTTAATGTTGTTTTATATTATGGTTTATCATAGGATACTGAACATAGTTCCCTGTGCTATACAGTGGGAACTTTTTGCTCATCATCCTACAAAAAATAGTTTACATCTGCAAATCCCAACTCCCAGTCCTTCCCTCCCCACTCCCCTTCCCCTTGGTGACCACAAGTCTGTTCTATATGTCTGTGAGTCTAGAACTTGCCCAGTTTTAATTACACCTTTTTACAGTCAGTAGGGGTATATGTGACAGTAAAGACCATAGATTGATCATAAGAAGTAATAGAAATAATAAGTAAAATATGATTGTTAGTCTCTTGCTTCAAATCTCTCACTGCTTTGAGGGTTCAGCCTGAACCTCTCTGCTGGGGGTCCACTTCAGGGTCTCTGCATTTCTTCTTTCTCGTTGGCCCCGGCCTCTCCCATCTTCAATGTGTCCATGAGTTAGTAAGCTCCAGTTCTGCTCTTCACCTCTTCCACCTCATCATCTCTTTTCTTTTTTCATTCCGGCTCATCATCTTTTACTGCTTAGCTTGGATAGCTTGAAGCCTTTTCATAACTGCCCCTCACCCTGACACTGAATCATCAAATAAATCTGGGTTTTAGTTACTCTGTGTGCTTGCTTGGCATACTGCTCATAGCTCTGCCACAGCAGAGATTCCATGGCACTATAATTACATTCGTACAACATACATAGAACATGTATACTGTGGTTGTAATAACTTGTCTGTCTCCTTCACCAGATTTGAGAGAAATGTGAGGGAACTTTAGATAATAACGTTACTTTTATCTTTATACTCTTAGTATGGATTTGAAGCCTGGCACGTGGGAGGCATGCAAGAAATGTTGGCCAAGTGAATGAGAAAATGGACTAAATCCTTTGTTGACTGTGTCCTAGATTATGTTCCATCGACCCCATGGCTTCTAAGTTCTGTTCATTCAAAGTCGAGCTTCTAATAAACCTGTGGGATCCTCTGAGAAATTCTTCTCTTGAGAGAGTGTCAGGGACAATGAGGACATTTAAAAACATTTATTTAAAGGCATTTGTTTCTCCTCTTCCTTGTTCGTTTTCTTTTTCACATGTATGCTTTTGGTTCTAGCTCAATGCTTTATCAGAGTTTGACGTGTACCTTAAAGTATATATTAAATATTTATATATAAATATTTAATATATACTTATATATTATCTATTCTAATATATATATATATATGTAATCTAAGGCTGGGAAAAATAATCTGTGCAAGATAAAAAAAAGTAGGTTGGTAAAATGAAGTAGTAGATTAAATCATGTTTAATCAGACTTTAGCTCTAGCCCTCAGACAATCACCTGGAAAATATTGCTGTTCTGTTCATTACTGGGGTAGTGTTGTGGCGGGTAGAAGGGTATTCCTATTGCCTTACTACTAGAACTGACCACTGTAAGTTCTCTCCAAGGGAAGATGAAGTCAAAATGGTTGGCCCACTAAATGACCCAGCTCGTAGAACTGAATACCTGCCACTTTTAATCTATAAGCCAATATATCCTTGTCCATTACAGTTGGATTAGATGATTTTGTTAAAGATTTTTATACTTTTATTTCTTTTTCATATTTTATTTTTTTTTAATTTAATTTTATTTTTAAACTTTACATAACTGTATTCGTTTTGCCAAATATCAAAATGAATCCGCCACAGGTATACATGTGTTCCCCATCCTGAACCCTCCTCCCTCCTCCCTCCCCATTCCATCCCTCTGGGTCATATTTTAAGTTAATGTCATAACTGTGTTTATTAAGTTTCTGGCTCTGTTAGCACTGGGGGTTCTGTGATGTGATAGAAAGAATTGAGCTTGAAAGTCAAATAGATATACGAGGAGCTGAATCCTGGTATTTTTAATAACTTTGTGACTTTGAGAATGTTGAATCACTCTTAAAGCTTCGTTTTTCTTTTTATGCTGTTTTAAGGGTTACACGAGTTAATACATGTGATCTACCTGGCAAAGTGTAGGTAAGTAAATGTCTCACCCCCAAATTGTATTTGTCTGAGTAAGAGAAAAGAGGGTGAATTTAAAGATAAGCAATTTAAAGTTAGCAAGCCATGTTAGTAAGCTAGTTTTAGTCATTCCTCTGAGATTCTTTTTTTAAATATAGATCAATGGAACAAAATAGAAAGCCCAGAGATAAATCCACACACCTATGGACACCTTATCTTTGACAAAGGAGGCAAGAATATACAATGGATTAAAGACAATCTCTTTAACAAGTGGTGCTGGGAAAACTGGTCAACCACTTGTAAAAGAATGAAACTAGAATACTTTCTAACACCATGCACAAAAATAAACTCAAAATGGATTAAAGATCTAAATGTAAGACCAGAAACTATAAAACTCCTAGAGGAGAACATATGCAAAACACTCTCTGACACACATCACAGCATGATCCTCTATGACCCACAGAATGGGATCCTCTATGATCCCAGAATATTGGAAATAAAAACAAAAATAAACAAATGGGACCTAATTAAACTTAAAAGCTTCTGCACCACAAAGGAAACTATAAGCAAGGTGAAAAGACAGCCTTCAGAATGGGAGAAAATAATAGCAAATGAAGCAACTGACAAACAACTAATCTCAAAAATATACAAGCAACTCTTGCAGCTCAATTCCAGAAAAATAAATGACCCAATCAAAAAATGGGCCAAAGAACTAAATAGACATTTCTCCAAAGAAGACAGATGGCTAACAAACACATGAAAAGATGTTCAACATCACTCATTATCAGAGAAATGCAAATCAAAACCACAATGAGGTACCATTTCACACCAGTCAGAATGGCTGTGATCCAAAAGTCTACAAGCAATAAATACTGAAGAGGGTGTTGAGAAAAGGGAGCCCTCTCACACTGTTGGTGGGAATGCAAACTAGTACAGCCACTATGGAGAACAGTGTGGAGATTCCTTAAAAAACTGGAAATAGAACTGCCTTATGATCCAGCAATCCCACTGCTGGGCATACACACCGAGGAAACCAGAATTGAAAGAGACACATGTACCCCAATGTTCATCGCAGCACTGTTTATAATAGCCAGGACATGGAAGCAACCTAGATGTCCATCAGCAGATGAATGGATAAGAAAGCTGTGGTACATATACACAATGGAGTATTACTCAGCCATTAAAAAGAATACATTTGAATCAGTTCTAATGAGGTGGATGAAACTGGAGCCTATTATACAGAGTGAAGTAAGCCAGAAAGAAAAACACCAATACAGTATACTAACGTATATATATGGAATTTAGAAAGATGGTAATGATAACCCTGTATGTGAGACAGCAAAAGAGACATAGAGGTATAGAACAATCTTTTGGACTCTGTGGGAGAGGGAGGGGGTGGGATGATTTGGGGTAATGGCATTGAAATATGTATAATATCATATATGGAACAAGTCACCAGTCCAGGTTCGATGCAGGATACAGGATGCTTGGGGCTGGTGCACTGAGACGACCCAGAGGGATGGTACGGGGAGGGAGGAGGGAGGGGGGTTCAGGATGCGAAACACGTGCACAGCCGTGGCAGATTCATGTTGATGTATGGCAAAACCAATACAATACTCTAAAGTAATTAACCTCCAATTAAAATAAATAAATTTATATTTAAAAATAAAAAAAAATAAAATTATCTTCCCTTTATTTTTTTAAATGAGAGAAATATACCAAAAACTCTAACATAAATGAAAAACACAGCTTGCCACAGAAACAAAGTTTATTGGAAAACCATCAAAAGTTATTTTTCTTCTATGAAAATGCCCAATACAAGAAATGGGACCCAAGAAGCAACATGACCAAGAAAATAGAGTCTGAGGTCTTATAGATTTCACTACTATTTTGATAATAGATGATCTCTATCTATCCAAATGAACCAAAGGGTTACTCAGCCAAATAAGCATATTTTTAAACATTTTCTTTCCACGAAAATGAAAGTTAGGTTTTCCATATCTATGCCGTCTGATCTACATCATTATCTGATAAACTACTGAGGAAAGTAAATATCAAATAGATAGCTTCTGTGTTATTGCCAGGCACTGAGTGGGTTGGCCATCGGTCAGCAGCAGCTTGGGATGCAGGGCTCACAGCTGGGCTGAGTGTAGGTTGTGAGGTTGATGGTTTCCAGGCCTGGGGTGGGCTGGGAAGAGTTGAGCAGGAAGCAGGTGGGCACACAGGGCTGAGGAATGTGGCAAGGTGGGGGGCAGTTGTCACAGCAGGTTGGCTCCAGTAACCAGACTGTGTGTGGGCAGGTGCTGGGCAGGCAGACTCCACACCTGCAGAATTTGTCAGAGGAGCAGATGGTGGTGGCGGGGCTGGTGCGGACGTTGCAGCAGAGGGGAGCACAGCAAGCCATGGTGTTGGAAATCTGGTTTGCTTTTGGTTTCTAGAAAAGAAAGATGAGGTTTCTAGGATGAAATGTCTCTTCTCACTTTGGGACTCTTATATACTCCTCTCGTTGAGTGTTGGTCCAATCAGAAGACTTCCTCTTATTTGCATTTATGCCACCCTTTTCCACTAAGACTCTCTAATCAGTTTGGTATTTACTTGTCCATTAAGAGTTCCTGAGCTTATTAGGGTAATCATGTTTTTGACTCATTGACTTGTCATTAGATAATCACTTTTATCTTTACAGGGTTCTGGAATGCCAAATCTTGCATGAATTATGGATAATGAATCCAAGTGACAAATCAGCTATAGTTTCAGAGGCTAAATTCTTCTCTTCATCCCGCCCCCCCAATAATTTTAAATAATATGCTTAACATGATATGATTTTTAATGAATAATTTCAGAATATGCAACTTGATTAACTGGATCAAGACATAGCTACTTACAGATGAATGTTGCATGTGACTATATGCATATATACATCACAGATATATTTACCTTATTTATTGATGATATAATTCGGTTTCTATTGAGCAAGCAAGGTGACAGCCACAATAGACTAAGATGAAACCCTTTTCATTATTTTTAATAAATCTATAGTGAATTTCCAAAGATTGTATTACTCTATGGACTTTTTTTAAAAAACAGTTTCTATTCTCAAAGTTGTACCAGTGTTGTAGTGAGTCAGAGTGTGAATCCACCGGAAAAGATTCACCCAGGGCTGTTTTTTATTATTGTTAAATATACCACTATAAGAAAATCACCTCAGTCTTCACTCATTTTCACAGGAATTATATATTTTAAAATGAGATGCAAGAAAGAAGAAATCACAAGATTCATAAAATCACAGTGGGTTCTTGAAGGGAATTTGATCCAATGTGATTTAGCAAAATGGCATTCATAGAAATCATTTTTTTCACTGACTTACTTCCTACTTTGTATGTTTATTTGCTTTCCTATCTTAGGTCTTCAATTAGATTGTAAATTCCTTTGAGGAATACCTTACACACATTCTTTGCCTCAATTCACCTTGAATTGCCTTACTGTAAGTTGGCAGATAAGGAAGTTGAACCAAGTGATCTCCAATGTGTAATATACTATGATTCTAACATTTCTACATACATGCCCCATGATCAGCACAAAATTATTCAGAAAGTAGAATCTAAAGTACATAATTTGTTAAATAGCAAATGTACAGAATCTGTTGTCTAAATTACAGATTTGTTGAATAAACACAATGTATAGACTCTGTTGTCTCTGAGGAGACATTAGGGAAGACCAATTTAGTCTGCCTAAAAGAGAAAGAAGTTGGCTAAAATAAAATCAGTGAAAAATACTAAATGTCATTGGTTAGTAAACCTCATATATTTTGAGAAGAGGAACTTATTTGTGAAGTTGGTTTGATTTTGACTTAAATATTGATGTTTATCATAGAACACATCAAATGGAAATGAAAGTTGGAGACTCCTAGGTACTTTATAACAATATTTTTTCTTTTGTCCTTCCTCCATTTGCTACTTCTCAAATCCTACTTGTCCCTCAAACTCCAGCTTGAATATCCTTCATAAAGAAATTTTAGGTGGTTCTTCTAGATGTTTTCCTTCTTTTCTCTGCTCTCACATTTTATTCTACTATCTATTGTAGTTACTCATCTATATTTGTCTTCTTTCCTCCAAAGGTAACTCTTTGAAAGTGGGAATTGTGTCTTAATCTTCTTTGTCTCTGTCAAGCACTTAGGACAATGCCTGGAACACAGGCATTTAATAAGTGTCTACCGAATTGCATTAAATAACAGATTAGAATGAAAAATTTTATGTATCTATTTTTAGAATAGCCTCTAATAATAGTATAACATATTACATGATCAGAGTGACATTTCATTTGTGAACGGCTTTACAGTTGTCTGTTTTGATTTACATTCAAAAACTGTTCTGTTTTATATTCAAAGCTTCACCTAAACAAAACAATGGGGAAAATGTGGCTCAGCTCAGTGTTTGGGGTCTCTTCTGCAAGTTTGTTGATCTCTAATTGCCAATTCCTTAGCCTTTTTAGGGAAATAGGAAAAGGAGTACAGTCAAGGCTGTATATTGTCACCCTGTTTATTTAACTTATATACAGAGTACATCATGAGAAACGCTGGACTGGAAGAAACACAAGCTGGAATCAAGATTGCCAGGAGAAATATCAATAACCTCAGATATGCAGATGAAACCACCCTTATGGCAGAAAGTGAAGAGGAACTCAAAAGCCTCTTTTTTTTGTTTTTTTGTTTGTTTGCTTGTTTTTTTTTAATTTAATTTTATTTTTAAACTTTACAAAATTGTATTAGTTTTGCCAAATATTGATGAAGGTGAAAGTGGAGAGTGAAAAAGTTGGCTTAAAGCTCAACATTCAGAAAACAAAGATCATGGCATCCGGTCCTATCACTTCATGGGAAATAGATGGGGAAACAGTGGAAACAGTGTCAGACTTTATTTTTCTGGGCTCCAAAATCACTGCAGATGGTGACTGCAGCCATGAAATTAAAAGACGCTTACTCCTTGGAAGGAAAGTTATGACCAACCTAGATAGCATATTCAAAAGCAGAGACATTACTTTGCCAACAAAGGTCCGTCTAGTCAAGGCTATGGTTTTTCCTGTGATCATGTATGGCTGTGAGAGTTGGACTGTGAAGAAGGCTGAGCGCCGAAGAATTGATGCTTTTGAACTGTGGTGTTGGAGAAGACTCTTGAGAGTCCCTTGGACTGCAAGGAGATCCAACCAGTCCATTCTGAAGGAGATCAGCCCTGGGATTTCTTTGGAAGGAATGATGCTAAAGCTGAAGCTCCAGTACTTTGGCCACCTCATGCGAAGAGTTGACTCATTGGAAAAGACTCTGATGCTGGGAGGGATTGGGGGCAAGAGGAGAAAGGGACACCAGAGGATGAGATGGCTGGATGGCATCACTGACTCGATGGACATGAGTCTGAGTGAGCTCCGGGAGTTGGTGATGGACAGGGAGGCCTGGCGTGCTGTGATTCATGGGGTCGCAAAGAGTCGGACACGACTGAGCGACTGATCTGATGTGATCTGAAGTGAGTTACTTACAGAGGCAGGGGAAAAAATTAAAATTAAAAATAGATATGGACCTTGGAATTTAAAGTGATTCTAAACTTAGAGTTTAATATAATATCTTTTATTATCCAGGCAATTTTCTTCACATATTTACATATCCCTGTGTGACCTCTTTTTGGCTATAAGATTTATGTTGATGTCATCAGAAAGTGTAATTCTGCTGGACATATTTATGGGTTCATGATGCATACATGTGTCAAGAGTCAGGTAATTATGGCATTAGACACTGAGACAGTCCATGGTTTGGGAAAGAGAGGTGTTTATTTAAAGCAAGGAGGTCCATGATAGCATTTTTTCCACTTCTTATTTGAAATCATTGTTCAAAACATAGAACACTTCTGCAAAACTGAAGGCACAGAGTCAGAATGTTTTTTCTAGAGCTTCTTATTAAAGGCCATTTGCTGAGCAGCTCTTAATGACAATGGCAGCGCCTTAGGGCAATGCGGGCAAGCTCATTGAGGTATCTTTGGCTAGTAGGATTTTGCTTCACCCTCACAGGGCTGGACGCAGGGTGTGACAGAGATTCCGCTCAGGTTTGGAGTAGGGTGGCAGCTGTTGAGCAGCCAACAGGTTGGCACGTAGGAGTCGGGCACGCAGGAGTCAGGCACACAGCAGGGTGGGTGGCAGGTGTCACAGCAGGTGGGCTGAAGGAGCCTGATCTCGTGTGGGCAGGTGCTGGGCAGGCAGGCTCTGCATTGACAGCGTACATCAGAGGAGCAGGTGGTGGTGGGGGGGCCGGTGGGCACGCTGCAGCATCCCTGGAGACGAGACTCACAGCAAGACATAGAGACAAAGGATCAGGCAGATGTTTGTTGCAAAGGAAGCTGTTGTACATAGTTGTCCTCGGTGAGTCTTTTATAGCTATCCAGCTCAGGGAACGTGGCTCCCTTCCATCAGAATGCTTCCTGTTGTTGTTTGTATAATCCCCTACAAATAACTCACTAACTTATTTATCTGCCACAGGACTAGCACTCCTTCAGTTTTATTTGGTTGTTGCTACATTTGAACTTGTTTCCTATTGTAGTTTCAAAATGGTGTCGATACAGGTTCTCTACATACTTAACCACGGTAAATACATCAGTATTTACTCTGACTTTCCTCTTTTTTACCAACCAGAATGCGATCTTACAAATGAACACTACTGGGTGTGAAGAGTTAGAAGTGATTTCCCTTAGAAGTAAGAAATGATCCCTCTCAAAAGATATGCCCTGGGCTTCCCAGGTGGTGCTAGTGGTAAAGAACCCGCCTGCCAATGCAGGCAACATAAAGAGATGCAGTTTCAATCTCTAGGTTAGGAAGATCCCCTGGAGGAGGGCACAGCGCTCTTGCCTGTAGAATCCCATGGCCAGAGGAGCCTGGCATGCTATATTCAATGGGGTCGAAAAGATGAGACATGACTGAGTGACTTAGAATGCAGCACACAGCAGGGATATATTTGGGAAGTCAAAATCTGTGGGATTTTTTTTTTCCCCAGCAGATTCACCTTGCTATCTTTTCATGGATTTGAGAAAATATCAAATATATGCAACATGATCTTGATTAGAAAGTTCAGAGCCTGCTAGATGATTTTCTATGGTTTCACTGCATTATCTATAAATGCAATTATGCATAAAAATAAATAAACTCTCAATTTTAGAAAGGATGTCATTTTTTTAGCTGGAAGTCAGAACATATTAAAATACAGCTTCATGAGATTATATATGGCCTGAAAAATAAATTTGGCTTTCTTTGCAAAGTAGCATGAAAATTTCTTTTCTTTTTTTTTTTTTTTAAGGAAAACCAAACTGCGAACCTGTTCATTCCATTTTCCAAAACCACTGCTTAAGCTGATAATCACCATCTATCAGACAGGAACCTTTAAAAATTCCCTCCCATTTTACTTCAGTTACGATGTTAACAAGTCATAGCTAAAGCTAGTATGTAACTAGAATAAAGGAGACAGATCAGCAAAGCCATTTGTTTTAGGTCAAGTAGTTATTGATTCTCTAACATATTCTGAAGAGTCTGGTAGAGATTTGGCAAAACTAATACAATTATGTAAAGTTTAAAAATAAAATAAAATAAAAAAAAAAATAGAAGACATGGGGCCTGCCCACAAGGAGTATGTGGGTCTGATGGAAAAGGCTAGAAATTCCTTTGCAAATGGTTCAAACAACATAATTTAGTACATGACAGTGAAATGAAAGAGATTCAGAGGTACTTTTGAATCATGACTAGCACTTACATGCTGTGAGACCTAGATCAAGTTATTAGACTTTTTGGGCTTTAGTTTTCTCAACTACAAATTTGGGGAAAATATAATCACCTGTTATAGTCTTATTATTAGTATTAGTATTAAAGACCAAGTGAGAATTAATCAGGCAAATCATTCATCACTGTGCTTATTAGATAAATCTAATAAATAGCAGTTTCTCCTCCAGGGACTGTGAGAACTCCCACAAGACAAAATGTGATGAAAAAGGGCTGAAATGACCAGAAGTCTTCATGGAGGATTTGGAATAAGTTGTTTTGATGAGAAACACTTAGAAAAGAGGTAAGTGCTTTTGGGGCAAGGAAAACTGAGTTCTGTGATGCTGTTCTGCCCCTGCTCTCTGCATGGTCCCAGCAGAACTGGTCATGCCATCCTTTTTACCTCTATTGTATCCTATATCCACCCAAAAAACTTTGTCACATTTTTTTGTACACATGTTGGTTCTCTTTACTAGGGTGTAATCTCCTTTAAAGCAGGAACTATGTCTCATTTTTCCTGGTTTCTCTATTACCTAGCATAGAACCTGAATCACCAGATGGAATCTGGTGCCTGGAACACATGGAATAAATATTTAAGGAAGTTTGGAAAATAATCATAACCAGCATTTACGAAGGCTTCTGTATTAAGTGTGGTCAGGAAAATAAGCAAACAGGAACATCCTCATGCAGTAGGTACTTCAACAGAGAGAGCTTGAAGATAGGGAACTGGTTTACATAGGTATGGGAGGACTGAGAAAGAAAAAAAAAATACACAGGTAATGAACACAAGAAGCAGCTATCAGCTAGAGAGCTGGGAATGAAGAGAAGACGTTGAGGATGAGTGGACCTAGGAGCTTGGAAGAGTGGTCCTGCAGGGCTGGGCTCAGGCCCCAGGTGTTGCCCCGCTGGTGCTCTTAACTCAGAAGCTCAGAGGAGAGGTCCCGTGGGGCCAGGGCTTGGACCTCTGTGGAAAGGAGATGGTGGGGGGAGGTCACTCCCTTGCTGATTCTGTTTTTTCTGAAGAAGTTAAATTATATATATATATATATATATATATATATACATATATATATATATGAGTAAAGAAGCTAGAAAGGAGAACCCGCTGCTGCCGCCAAATGTAGGGCTTATGGCTGGGGCAATAAGACCTTTCTTTCCTCCTCTCATCTTGCAGTCTCCTTCTAGCACCCTCTATTGGTGGAGTCTAGTACGAAACCAATACTGAGGGGTTTCCCTCCTAGCTGAGTCGGTAAAGAGTCTGCCTGCAATGCAGGGGACTCGGGTTCAATTTCTGAGTCAGGAAGATCCCCTGGAGAAGGAAATGGCAACCCACTCCATTCTCCAGGCAAGTATTCCCATGGATAGAGGAGCCTGGCAGGCTACAGTCTTTGGGGTCGCAAGAGTGGGACACGACTGAATGACTAAGCACATAGCATGCAACAGAAACCAGCCAAAGGAGAACCCTTCTTCATTCCAGCATCAGAGAGTATTATTAGTAAAAGGTATTCTTAGAGGCTGACAGTCAGCACACAGTTTTCTAAGGGCTGGATGTGTTTTAATAAACTTAATTTTCACTACAGTTTTATGATTTATATACTTTTTTAAAACTAGCTTTTTATTTTTGAATAATTTTAGATTTGCAGAAAGGTTGCAAAGATAGTACTGCATTCCCATCTATTTCTCACTCAAGTTCCCTTTAATGATAACATCTTATGATAAAACTATTGTGTTTGTCAAAATTAAGGTACATCACTATTAATTAAACTCCAGACATCATTCACATGTTACTCGTTTTCCCACTAACGTCCTTTGTTCCTGAATCGAGTCTGAGACACCACATTGCATTTAGTCATTGCGTCTCCCTGGTTTCCTCTGGTCTGTGATAATTTCTCAGTCTTTTCTGGTTTTTCATGATCTGGGTAGTTTTGTGGTGTACTGGTCCGATAGTTTTCAGGGCACCTACTGGTTTTAATCTTAACATTTGAGAAACCAGAGGCATAGGGAAATTAAATGGCATGGCCAAGAACACGAAACTAGTAAGTGATAGAGTCTGTGCTGTGCTTAGTTGTGTCCCACTCTTTGTGACCCCATGGACTTGCCACCAGGCTCCTCTGTCCACGGGGATTCTCCAGGCAAGAATACTGGAGTGGGTTGCCGTGCCCTCCTCCAGGGGAATCTTCCCAACCCAGGGATCGAACCCAGGTCTCCTGCACTGCAGTCGGATTCTTTACCATCTGAGCCACCAGGGAAGCCCAAGAGACACCATTTAGAGCAAGACAGTCTGGTTTCAGAGACCTCTCTCTTGACCACTGAATAGGGAGAATTGCTCTGACTAGAGTACGGGATTCATGTTGCCCAAGACAAGTAACAAGTAGTGTTTGATGAAGATGGTTGTACCAGATTATTGAGGGTCTTAGAGTCACACTGAAGAATTTAGACTTGATTCATTAAAAAACAAAAATCTTGAGTCATCGAAGAGTTATGAGTAACTCAATTTAGCCAATATTTATAGAGAAATAGAAATCTATTCTGACAGAAGTATAGTTTGTGTGGAGGCAGAGGCATGGGATACTTGACTCAAGGTCAACGAGGAGACTGGCTGTGATCATAAGTGCGGTGATCAGAGTCTAAATTAGGCTAGAGTCCATCCATAAAGATAGAAAGGAAGACCTGGAGGCCAGATCTTTGAAAGAAAATGAAATGATTTGATTTTCTATTCTATTCTCAAGGGTAAACTATCTTTAAGGGCAGTTTGTTTTATCTTAAACTAAGTCACTGAAACTCACCAGAAAATTGAAAATCTGAGTTGCCAAACATTCTACATTTTAATGCAAGGTTAATGAACCAGTTAGTATTTTTCCTGTGCTGATGTTGCTCATCAGTATTTAAAGTCTGACTTAAAAAAACATGATTTGTTTTCACCTTAGAAACATAAACAGTTTTTCCTAGACTCATTGTGTATACTCATTTTGTCTTAAGCTATAACAACCACAGAGAAAACTGTTGCCATGTACAACCAACTAGACAATCTAGAAGCATGTGTTGTCAAGTAGCGTGTACTTTCTCCTGGATAAAGAGAGCTGTGTGTGATCGTGTTTCTCTTGGGCATGTTGCTGTCTGCAGAGGAGGCAGATGCTTTGGTATAGTGGAGGGCATGTTGCTGTCTGCAGAGGAGGCAGATGCTTTGGTATAGCGGAAAGAGGAAGGACTCTGAATTCAGATAGCTCCTCTGTCACTATTTATTGAAATTTTGCAAGTAATTTCTCCATCTCAGTTTTCTCACCTATATAGTGGGGAGAATAATGGTAGCTACCTGTTAGTTTTTTTTGTTAGGGATAAATGAAATAAAGCACATATTAGAGTGTGCAGGATATACTCACCGAACATGACTGAAAGAGGTAAAAGTAATACAGTAAGATAGGGTTGATTAGCAGCATGGAGTATTTGTTACTTAAAATGTTTCTAGATAATCTAGAATCACAGAATGTTCAAGCTGTAAGTAATTTTAGAGAGCACTTGGTCAACCAACCCATTTTACTGATGTAGGACCTGAGACCCAAAGAGTTCAAGTGACTTGATCAGGGTTACAGAAGCAGCCTGAGGCAGAGCCAGAACTGGAACACATATCACCCGATTTGGGGGCTTTTTAGCTAGCCAAGGGCCCTTGAATGCTTAAAGGCCCACAATGGTAATAAAAGGACTCTGAGAGTTATTTTTAATATTAAAAATAAAACCTAAATATTTATCCCTTATAAGCATGTATGAAAACATCAAACTCCTTTGATTTTGGCTGAGAAAGAGGTGGGTTGGCATAGTTATCTTGTTCAGTTCAGTCAGTTCAGTCACTCAGTCGTGTCCGATTCTTTGTGACCCCATGAATCACAGCATGCCAGGCCTCCCTGTCCATCACCAACTCCCGGAGTTCACTCAGACTCACGTCCATCGAGTCAGTGATGCCATCCAGCCATCTCATCCTCTGTCGTCCCCTTCTCCTCTTGCCCCCAATCCCTCCCAGCATCAGAGTCTTTTCCAATGAGTCAACTCTTCGCATGAGGTGGCCAAAGTACTGGAGTTTCAGCTTCAGCATCATTCCCTCCAAAGAAATCCCAGGGCTGATCTCCTTCAGAATGGACTGGTTGGATCTCCTTGCAGTCCAAGGTTTCTCAAGAGGCAGGTCAGGTACTCTGGTATTTCCATCTTTTTCAGAATTTTCTACAGTTTATTGTGATCCACACAGTCAAAGGCTTTGGCATAGTCAATAACGCAGAAATAGATGTTTTTCTGGAACTCTCTTGCTTTTTCCATGATCCAGCAGATGTTGGCAATTTGATCACATCCAAGATAAGAGAACCCAAGTAAGATGGTAGGTGTTGCAAGAGGGCATCAGAGGGCTGCTGCTGTTACTGCTGCTAAGTCACTTCAGTCGTGTCTGACTCTGTGTGACCCCATAGACGGCAGCCCACCAGGCTCCCCCGTCCCTGGGATTCTCCAGGTAAGAAAACTGGAGTGGGTTGCCATTTCCTTCTCCAATGGATGAAAGTGAAAAGTGAAAGGTAAGTTACTCAGTCGTGTCCAACTCTCAGCGAACCCATAGACTGCAGCCTACCAGGCTCCTCAGTCCATGGGATTTTCCAGGCAAGAGTACTGGAGTGGGGTGCCATTGCCTTCTCCCGCATCAGAGGGCAGACACACTGAAACCATAATCACAGAAAATTAGACAATCTAATCACACTAGTTATCTTGTAGTAAAGCCTAAAATTCAGAACATATTACAAAGCAACAGTAATCAAAACAGTATGGTACTGGTAGAAAGACAGGCACATAGGTCAGTGGAATAGAATAGAGAGCCCAGAAATAAATCCACACATTTATGGTCAATTAATCTACAACAAAGGAGGCAAGAATACACAGTGGAGAAAAGACAGTCTCTCCAATAAATGATGCAAAGAAAGCTGGACAGGTGATATTATTAATAGAACATTCTCCAACACTATGTTTAAAAAAATAAACTCAAAGTGGATTAGAGACCTAAATGAAAGACCAGAAAACATAAAAATTCTGGCAAAGATCTGCAGAAAAGGGAACACTTGTTCCATGTTGGTGGGAATATAAATTGATGCAGGCACTCAGGAAAACAATATGAAGGTTCCCCAAAAAACTAAAAATAGAACTGCCGTATAACCCACCAATTCTACCCCTGGATATATAGCCAAAGAAAACGAAAACATTAATTTGAAAAAAAAAATGCACCACAGTATTCATAGGGGCATTATTTACAATAGCCAAGGTATGGAAGAAACTTAGTGTCCATCGACAGATGAATGGATAAAGAAGATATGGTATATATGGAAACAATGAAATACTACTCAACCGTAAAAAAAGAATGAAAATTTTGCCATTTGCAACAGCACAGATGGACTAGGAGTGTAATATACTTAATGAAATAACTCAGAGAATGGCCATACTGTTTGCCAATGGATATACTGTTTGATATCACTTACATGTGGAATCTAAAAAATAAACTGGTGGATATAACAAAAAAAGAAACAGATTCACAGATAAGGAGAACAAGCTAGTGGTCACCAATGAGAGGGAAGTGGAAAGGAAAAAGATAGGGCAGGGGACTGAGGTACAAACTACTCTGTATAAAATAAATAAGCTTATTGTTGTTCATTTTGCTAAGTTGAGTTTGACTCTTTGGGACCTCATGGACTACAGCACACCAGGCTTGCCTGTCCTTCACTATCTCCCAGAGTTTGCTCAGATTCATGTCCATTAGGTCAGTAATGATATCTAACCATCTCATCCTCTGCCACCTCTTTCTCCTTTAGCTCTCCATCTTTCCCAGCATCAGGGTCTTTTCCAATGAGTCTGCTCTTCATATCAGGTGGCCAAAGTTTTGGAGATTCATTGCCTGTCTTTCCAATGACTATTCAGTGTTGATTTTCTTTAGGATTGACTGGTTTGATCTCCTTGCAGTCCAAGGGACTCTCAAGAGTCTTCTCCAGCACCATCATTTGAAAGCATCAATTCTTCAACACTCAGCCTTCTTTATGTTCAACTCTCAAATCTGTACATGACTATTGGAAAAACCATAGCTTTGACAATGCAAATCTTTGTCAGCAAAGTGATGTCTTTGCTTTTTAATATGCTGTCTGGTTTTATCATAGCTTTCTTTCCAAAAAGCAAGTGTCTTTGAATTTCATGACTATAGTTACGGTCAGAAGTGGTTTTGGAGCCCAAGAAAATAAAATCTGTCACTGCTGACACTTTTTCCCCTTCTATTTGACCTAAAGTGATGGGACTGGATGCTATGATCTTAGTTTCTTGAGTGTTGAGTTTTAAGCCAGTTTTTTTTCACTCCTCTCTACCCTCAACAAGAGGCTCTTTAGTTCCTCTTCACTTTCTGTCATTAGAGTGGTATCATCTGCATATCTGAGGTTGTTGATATTTCTCCAGGCAATTGATTCCAGCTTGTAATTCATCCAATCTGGCATTTCACATAATGTACTATGCATAGAAGTTAAATAAACAGGGCAACGAAATACAGCCTTGTCGTACTCCTTTCCCAATTTTAAACCAGTCAGTTGTTTCATGTAAGTTTCTAACTTTACTTCTTGGCCCATGTATAGGTTTTTCAGGAGATAGGTAAGGTGGTCTGGTATTCCCATCTCTTTAAGAATGTTCCACAGTTTGTTGTGATCCACATAGTCAAAGGCTTTTATGTAGTCAGTGAAGCAAAAGTAGATGTTTTTCTGGAATTCTCTTGCTTTCTCTGTGATCCAAAACATGTTGGCAATTTGATCTCTGGTTCCTCTGCCTTTTCTGAGCCAAACTTGTACATCTGGAAGTTCTTGGTTCAAATACTATTGAAGCTTAGCTTGAAGAATTTCGAGCATAACATTGCTAACATGCGAAATGAGCCTAATTGTATGATAGTTTGAATATTCGTTTGCTTTGCCGTTTTTTGGGATTGGAATGAAAACTGATTTTTTCCAGTCCTGTGACCACTGCTGAGTTTTCCAAATTTGCTGACATACTGAGTGCAGCATTTAAACAGCATCATCTTTTAGGATGTGAAATAGCTCAGCTGCAATTTCATTACTTCTACTAGCTTTGTTTGTAGTAATGCCTCCTAAGGCCCACTTGACTTCACACTCCAGGATGTCTGGCTCTAGCTGAGTGACCACACCTTTGTGTTTATCTGGGTCATTAAGACCTTTTTTTGTATAGTTCTGTGTACCAAGTACTATGTATAAAATAAATAAGCTACAAGACTATATTGTACAGCACAGGAAATATAGCCAATATTTTATCATAACTATAAGTGAAGCATAACTTATACAAATTGGGTCACTATGTGGCACACTTGAAACTCATATAATATTGCAAAGCAAGTATATCTCAGTTTTAAAAAAGGGTGGGAATCCAAAAAAATAACCTGCTGAATTTTTCACTTTTCAGCTCATCACAAAGAAGCAGTATCTAATTTTTCAATGATTCCACCATGAGAGCTCTCATTCTGCTGGGGTAAATCTTGGGCAGCATGATGAGCTGCTGTTCAAGTTTAGGTAGGCATTTCACTTTCCCTAAGAAGAAACACATGAACAAATAATCACAAAGCCGTACTTGCTAGGTAAGAATGAAGTTTATTGTTGAATAGTCAAAATGGTTCATTTCCAAAGAATAGTGATATAATCTAAAAGACAGAAAGAAGGTCTCCAATTCTATCCAAAAGAAGAAAGAATCAAGAAGTTGGGCAAATGCATGAAAACACTGCCCAGGCTATTGGGATTGATTTAATTTGATGTAGGTAGTAGTGGGTGTTGAAGGCCAGACGATGCATTTGGACTTGAGCAGCACATCACTGAACCTGTGCAAAGATGTGGCTGCTTAACAGCAGGGCTCGCAGACATTGTCACAGCCAGGCTGAACGAAGGTCGTCAGGTTGATCCCACTCAGTCCGGGAGTGGGGTGGGAAGAGTTGAGCAGCCAGCAAGTTGGCACATAGGTATCAGGCACACAGCAGGGTGGGGGGCAGTTGTCACAGCAAGTGGGCTGGAGGAGGCTGATCTCGTGTGGGCAGGTGCTGGGCAGGCAGACTCCACACCGACAGAATTTGTCCGAGGAGCAGATGGTGGTGGCGGGACCAGTGGGGACGCTGCAGCAGTAGGGGGCACAGCAAGCCATGGTGTCAGGAGCTGGGTTTTTGTTGGGTTGATGAGAGAAGTCTCTTGGTGTCTCGATGCTTCTGTCTTCTCCGCTGGCTCTTATATACCCACCTCCCAGGGCGTCAGCCTATTACCGAGATTTTTCCCCCATGTTTCAGTTTATAGTTATCTCCATAAAAGCATCTAATTACTTAAGTGTTTATTACTTAAGGCATACTCCTCACCTCACAAAAGGAGTTTAGATTGTTTTGTTGTCAAATCAGGGCTCTTAACATTGGCTGTTTGCCACTGCATGGACATTTCATTTCAGTCTTCAAAGGTACTGAGTTATTATCTTCTAATTATTATACATCACTAATAATGACCTGGCATGCTAGGTATCTGCAGATTGTTTTCACATTTTCTTGTCTACTTTTCAGATGGAGAGAGAGCTAAGCTTTTCAACTGCTGTTCTACCAGAAACCAAAGATTCTTTATGATGATTAAGCCTTCTGGCTGAAAAAGTGATACTATTTTAAGATTTCACATGGCTCCAAGAGACTGCGTGAACAGATGGAATCAACAGGGAAAGAGATTCTGGTTCTGTGTTAATGATCACTTTTTTTTTTAACAGAGCTGTAACAAATTATTTGCTCTCCATTCCCTTCATTTGTGCTTTGAATGAAAACTTGTCAGGGGCATGTAGGTGAGAGTTCAGATCTCCACGGGTGACAGTGATGGAGGCCCTTTAAAATTCTATCCAAACATGTTATGAATTAATATTATTTATGGGGATTTCTTTGGAAGGAATGATGCTAAAGCTGAAACTCCAGTACTTTGGCCACCTCATGCGAAGAGTTGACTCATTGGAAAAGACTCTGATGCTGGGAGGGATTGGGGGCAGGAGGAGAAGGGGACGACAGAGGATGAGATGGCTGGATGGCATCACTGACTCGATGGACGTGAGTCTGAGTGAACTCCGGGAGTTGGTGATGGACAGGGAGGCCTGGTGTGCTGCGATTCATGGGGTCGCAAAGAGTCGGACACGACTGAGCGACTGATCTGATCTGATGGCACCCAAACTAATCATATTAGGCCATTTAGAGGCTAAGTGGTGCAGTAGTTCCTAAAATGAGTTTCATGAACACTTATTTCAAAGAACACTAAAGGGTTCTCTGGTAAATAAGTTTGGGAAATACTGAATTCTTTGCTGTCTTGACCTTTCAGAGCCTTTAATATGCTAAAGTGCTTTTCGACTTTTCTTTCCTTCTTTTATTTAAATTTATTTGGCTGTGCCAGGTTTTAGTTGTGGCATGTGGGATCTAGTTTCCTGACTAGAGATGGAGCCAAGGCCCCCTGCATTGGAGGGCAGAGTCTTTACCACTGGACCACCAGGGAAGTCCCATGACTTTTCAATAAAGAGATATAGCATGTATTTTTTTCCCAACTTATTTGATCATAGAATCATTTTTATTTGTTAGTTTTCATAGATTAGTGTTCTATGGAGTACACATGGGGAGATCTCCCAGTTACATTTAAATCACTAGAATCTTAAAAATAAAATTATTTAAATAAGTAAAAGCATGAAACTTAGAATGATATTTTAGCATTCCTTTAAAGGAGGAAAAATATTAAAGTGGTAAATCTTTAGAAATATTTTCCTTTGAAATCTTTTTAAAAATATTTTTTCTTGACTGATCTTCAAGCAAAATGACTCAGCCTCTAAAATGAAGTAGAAAATTGTACAACACAGAGGAGTCAGAAGCTTAAAGAGATGCAGATTAATACAATGAAGGATCCAAAAGCTACTCAACACGAAAACTGCTTTTATTTTAGCCATCTTCTTACTAGAATGATTTTATGATTTTGGATCACTCTGCTAGAATTGTTTGCCGTCCACATGACTTCAGTAGGTATCACTCAAACACTCATTGCTTGAGCACCTGCTGTAAGTCAGGGATTATGCAAAAAAGATGCAAATATTTTCCTGCCATTGAGGAGGCCATAGAAGAGGTCACAGAGAAGTAAACTGACGAAGGACAGACAACACACGTTGTGCATCCGGGTTTTCTAGATAAGATGTGGGAGTTTAGAGGTTGGAGCCCCTGCCTTTCCCTGGAAGATCTGGGGAGCCTTTGGTGAAAATGGAACATTTATGTGGGTCTTGAAGAATGAACAGGAACTTTACAAGTAAAAGGGAATAGGAAGGGAATTTCAGCAAGTAAAGTAGAGAAACAAAATGCCATGGTGTTTTCTTGGGATGGCAAAAAGTGTCAGCTGGTTAAAGCACAGATTTTGAATCTCCTGTAGGGAGGCACTGGAGGGGAATCACGAGATATAAAGCTGCAAAGGTGGCTTCTCACCACAGTAGGAAGAATTTGCACTGTGCTTAAGTGTCCTAAACTTAGGATTCTTAATTTCATCTTGTTGACAATGGACATTAAAAGTTTTTGAACATGTATATGGCATGATTGGATTTGTGTTTTAGAAAGGTGAGTAGTTTCTGGTGTAGGCTTAATATCATCATCATCATCATTGCTAAGTGTCAAGCTTTGTGGTTTACACATACTCTATGATTCTCACCAAAGCTTATGACATATGCAGTATTACTCTCCTTGCCATTTGCAGATGAGGAATCCAGGGCATGGAGAGGTTAAGTAACTAGTAAGTGAGTAAGTGAAGGAGCTGGCATTTGAAGCCAAGCAGTCGGGCTCTAATTGCCGTGCTCTTAATCACTATGCCATATTCCCTCTCACTGTGGGCGTGTTCTAATGAGAGTGAAGAATGCCCTTAAGGTTAGTTGTGCATAAGAACAGCGGGAGGATGGGACCAGGTTATTGAAGTTCTTGAGACCGTAAGATTTTAGAACCTATTTTCTTAACCAACATACTATACTGTAGAAAGGAGACAATTTGAAGATAGGAACAATGGTTGGGAGCTACTTGAATACCCTGAAGGAGTGATGAGGAGGGCATGATTTCTGTCCTTAGTATCATAATTGGTGGGAACAGAGAAAAGGGGATATATCTGGGATTCCTCCTCACATCAGTTTTCTAAGGTCCACTATTTGGTGGGGGGGGGGAGGTATACCAGTTTCCACGATAAAGCAAATATTCTTTTTAAAATTAACTAGAACATTCTAATCTTACCCTCCACTAATAGTTAGCATTTATTGAATACATACCATGTGCCAAGCATAGTGCTAAGTATTTTATGCACATCTTCTTCCTTATTTCTTACACCCTGATGAGGTCAAAACAATTACTACACCCATTTTTCAGATGTTAAAACTGAGAGCTAGCAAATGATGGCTCATCTAACAGCATACTTCACACTTATTAATAAAATTAGTATTCCGTGGAATTAACTTTTATATAATTATAAATTATAGTCATTCTTTTTTTTTTTTTCATTTAATAATTCATTCAGCAAAACATCTAGCACCATGTTAGGTGCTAAGCACATTGACATAAACAGGTCAGCTAAGGTTCTTCTCGTCATGGTGCTCATTCTAGTGGAGGATACAGATAACACAAATGTAAACAGACGAATAAATAAGAACTGCAGACAGTGACAAATGCCTGAAGGAAGTAAACCAGAGTAATGTGACAGAGTGATTGGGAGATAGTTCAGGGAGTGTACCTGCTGTGATTAGGTGGTCAGGGATGGTCTTTGCCAGGTGGCTGGAGTATAGAGAAAGGGAAAGGTTGAGATCCACAATAATGAGGTAGGTAGGCACAGGCCAGGAAGGACTCCAGTATCCTTGCCTGGAAAATCTCATGGACAGAGGAGCCTGGTGGGCTGCAGTCCATGGGGTCGCAAAGAGTCGGGCACGACTGAGTGACTAACACTTAACACTGCAGAGTTTAGATCTTATTCTAAGGGCATTGAGAATCTACTGGATAATTTTCAGCAGGGAGAGATCAGATGAGAGTTGTGTTCTGTAGAAAAGGAACTGCAGCAGGGCCACAGTGGGAACGGGTGGAAGAAGTGCGTGGTCCAGGGGAGAGGATGAACGGGGATGCCAGTGCTTGATGAACTAGTGAGAGGTGGTAGAGTCTGGGAGGTAATTTTGAAAGTAGGGATGGTAGGTCAAACTGATCAAGGATCACGTTTAGGTCTCAGGTTTTTCTCCTAGGTGAGAGGCCACCTGAACCAGAAAGCTGCTGTCTGGAGTAATAGGGGAGAGGGTCTGTGATGAACTCAGAGTGGGAACTGCAGAAAGGGAGCAGGGCTGAAGTTTGGAAGCTCCAATACAGAGATGAAATACGTGCTTGCCACCAACTTCCTGGACTGTGATAAAAGATCAGTATTATGTGTGTTAGTCACAGTTTGTTGTGAGTCTGTGTGTACCTTACTAGCATCCGCCTCCCAACAACTCGGTGCATTTCTGGGTTGCTGTCGGGAAACCCCTCCCAAGACAGTACCTCCTGTAGGCAGGGATGTCAGTGGTAGGAGGGTTCACACTTCATGGCAACCCAATTTTCTTGACGCCCAATGAAGTGCTTCATCCCTTCACAAAAGCAAGATATAGATATCTTTCCAATTTGTCATCCTAATAAAAATGCTTGCAAGTAAAAACACTTGGTCTTTACTTCCTGAATTGCAAAATCTTTAAAATTTCTGGAAACTCCTTTATGACATGGGTTGGAAGAAAGAATGACTGGCATCAGGACTGCCATTGATGTCAATCTTTTAAAACATTGCAGAAAGTGTGCTGTAGGAAAAAAGCAGATTAGCCAAGATGGCACGGTCAGGCTCTCATGCCCCATGGCCTCTTGCTCTTGCCCCACATTTGGTAAATAATGATTGTGTAGGAGCTGAGCTCACTTGGCAGCGCTGCGCATGCGCGTCATGAGGCTTATGTAACAGCTGAGCTCACTTATAGGACTGCGCATGTACACCAGGTACTCGTTTCGACTTGGGTTACTTCGTGTGGGACACCTGGAGCCCTGGCTGCTGCTACACTGGGGCTACATTGAGTGACACCATGATTATGTTAGATGAGGTTGTGTTAGAGCTCCACTATGGCTGTGCTTAGTTGTTCAGTCGTGTCCAACTCTTGCGACCCCATAGACTGTAGCCTGCCAGGTTCCTCTGTCCATGGGATTCTCTAGGCAAGAATACTGGAGTGGGTTGCCATTTTCTTTGCCAGGAGATCTTCCCAACCCAGAAATCGAACCCGGGTCTCCTGTATCGCAGGCAGATTCTTTACTGATTGAGCTACAGGGGAAGCCCCTTAGCCGTTATGGCTATGTTATGGTTATATTCTGGCTACTGCTATGGCTGCTGCATCAGCCAGGAGAGAGACTGTGTTATGGCTGCTTTGTCAGCCAGGGGAGATTAAACTGTGTCTGCAGTTCCTACGGTTCCTTGAGTCTCCTTCCAGCCTCTGAGCTGGCGCCTTGCCTACCCTGGATTCAGTGAACAATAGTGCAGACAGTGTGAACAGCAAGACAATTGGCATAGTTGGCAGCATACCCAGCAGGCAGGGGAGCCTGAGGCTCCACCGGATGGAGGAAGCCAGTGGCTATGAGATAGCATGTGGTCCCATGTGGCTGCGATCCTCTCCATGTGGGCTCCAGTGTAAGACTGGGAGGTGGTAGACAAGTCACCAGATAGCAGTGAAAAATCATTAGAGGCAGTGAGTTCCCATTTGCCGAACAAGGTGACATGGACTGCTGCTGCACCCATGGGGTGGATTTCCCTGGCTGCCCTGAAGGTGAATATGCCTCTCCATGATGCCATGCCGGTGCTCAATGTGTGGAGATGCTTGGAAGAACTAGAGCAACATATATTTGCATCAGAGCAGAACCCCGTGGCCCTGAAGAACCCAGCATCTCTGACAGTGAGGCAGTAACTGAAGGTGACAATGGACATTATGAGACTGTGGGTCCCTGCTTGGCAGTGAGGCCTGTTGTGCAGCAGAGAGTGAAGGATGAGCAGTCTATGGCCCAGGGGAGACATCCTCAAGAAACCCCCAATGTGACCGAGCATGACATATCACCCATATACTCTGGCGGAGTTGGTAGACTTGGGTATGCAATTTTGTCAAAAGCAGGGTGAACCCTTGGCAGCATGGCTCTTGAAACTTTAGGACACAGAGGTGGACAGTATCATATGTGTTGGGGATGAAATAGAACGGTTGGCATCTATAACCACTCACTCCTCATTGAGACAAAAGTTTCAGAATGCTAGGTGGCTCATGCAGGGTGTGCCTAAACCAAATGTACATCCTCATGGAATGAATCCCCTGGTGGCTCAAATGGTAAAGAATCCGCCTGAAATGTGGGAGGCCTGGGTTTCATCGCTGGGGTGGGAAAATATCCTGGAGGAGGGCAAGGCAACCCATTCCAGTATTCTTGCCTAGAGAATCCCTATGGACAGAGGATCCTGACAGGCTACAATCCATAGCATTGCAAAGAGTCAGACATGACTGAGAGACCGAGAACAGCAGATGGAATGGATTAACGCTGCCATCCATATCGTGTGGTCGAACACAGGAGAGCTCCCGGATATACTGTGAGTACATGGCATACCTATGCCAAGTTGACCCAAGTGGTGAGAGAACTGGGCATGAAGCAGTAAATATTTAACCCAAATACCCGAGGCCCATATGACAAATGTTTTACTGGTGGCATTCGAGGCACTAGTTTGAACAATACCCTGTCTACCATTTTCAGATCCCTGACTGCTATTCTTGTGCCCTTTGTGGGGCACCCTATCTATAAGGTGACCTCGATGGTGGCTAGCCTTGGAGAAATAGAGGGATGGCAGTGGGCAAAGGGGATTAGGTGTGTGAAGACCCCAAAGGGGGCCTGGACTGGTAGGGGCCCAAACTGGGTAATGAGAATGCAAACGGGGGCTGATTTGCTGGCAGCAGAAGTTGACAGAAATAAAATGGGTAGATAGCCCAATGCTCTGCTTCTGGAGCTGTGGGGGCAACTGAGACCAGAGCAGCAGTTTGCTAAGTTTGAGAGGCACCCACAGTGGGAGATGCGGGTGGTTCAGCTGGAGGATTGAATGGCACCCGAGGGTGTTCCTTTGGATGACACCCTTTTCTGCTTTGAGTGGAGCTTGGACCAGGGTGCCTTTCTCGGGGGCCCGAGCAGGGACCAGAGGCCCCATGTGGAGCTTTCAGTTCACTGGTTGCTGGGTAGTGTGTGGAGAGTGGTGGCCTGGTTTACACCGGGGCTGAATGAAGCCTTGTTTGTGGCAGGCCGGAGCAGTTTCCTGATCCTAGTGCATGCACTGATGGCTATGATGGCCAAATGGTTAAGATAAAGGCTGTGTCCTACGATACAGGTTTGGAGCAGGGTGCTGTGAGGACTGTGTCCTGTGATGTGGGTTTTCAGTGGAGCAGGGTGCTGTGAAGCCTGTGTCCTGTGGTGTGCTGCCGATTCCTGGTTCTCTTGCAGATTTGGAGCAGTGTGAAGGCATTTGGAGTCTTGTGGGTAGGCTGTGAATGCCACAGGAACCCCCTTTTTTTGGGCATGGGCCCAGAACCTATGGGGGTGTTTTGGGGGTCCTTGGTGGAAACCCGCAGGAACAGAGTTGTCCCTGTGGAGGCTTTCCTGCGGTTTCACAAGGACAAACGGTGGACTGAACTTGCCATGGAAGATAAAGGTCCTCTACATGCACTGGGTGGCTCTTCTAGAGACCCTGAAGAGGTGGAGTGTAGGGAAAAGAGCAAATTAACCAAGATGGCATGGTCAGGCTCTCTGGCCCCCTGGCCTCTCACTCCTGCCCCATGTTCTGTAAATAATTATTGTGTGGCAGCTGAGATCACTTGTAGTGCTGCACATGTGCATCACAAGATGCTCGCTTGGACATGGGTTATTTTGTGCAGTGCACCTGTATGAGCTTCACCATGAACCCCGGCTGCTGCGACATTGGGGCAGCACCATGATTATGTTATATGATGAGATTATGCTACGGCTTTGTTATGGCTATGTTATGGTTATGTTGTGGCTACTGCTACCACTGCTGCATCAGCCAGGAGAGACCTGTGTTATGGCTCCCATGTCAGCCAAGAGAGAATTAACGTGTCTGCAGTTCCTATGGTTCCTCGAGTCTCCTTCCAGCCTCTTAGCTGGTGCCTGGTCTACCCCGAGTTCAGCGAACAGTGTGGACAGTATAAACAGTGAGACAGTTGGCCCTTTGAGCAGGGTCAGCAAGACAGTCCACTTTGCTCTTTGATGAGCATGTAGGCAAAGAATTCTGGGTTTGGGTTAAATGGTGGGCTATGAGGGCCCTTTTTCAGTTGAATAAGAAGATATTTTTTAGCGTGTGACTATAGTCAATCTGGGATGACTCAGACGGTTAAGTGTCTGCCTGCAATGCAGGGGACCTGGGTTCAATCCCTGGGTCAGGAAGATCCCCTGGAGAAGGAAATGGCGACCCACTCCAGTACTCTTGCCTGGAAAATCCCATGGATGGAGAAGCTTGGTAGACTACAGTTCCTGGGTCGCAAAGAGTCGGACACGACTGAGCGACTTCCTTATTCTCTATAGTCAAGACTTGATAACTGTACTGAGAATTATCTCATTACATCTGACATATATCCAGCAGATGGTTGGAAATGATAGCTTCTCATATTCTGCTATTTTTGTTTCCTCAGCATTAGATATATTCAGAAATACAAAGGAAAAACATCATTTTTCTTTTAAAGGCCATGCATTATGCTAATCTCTAACTCTCCCTGTGGTAGAGGCAATCTGATAAGTAATTTTGTTATAGAAAAGGAAGAAAGTATATAAACAAGTCACACATTATGCAACTGTCAATCCCATAAATTATTTTGTATTATGTAATGATACACTGATTTTGTATAAAATTAAAGACAAGTAATTTTGTCAAATAGCTTTACTATGAAAAGGATTGTCAAAGATTTTCATATTTACTTTCTGGGGAATCTGGGACATATTATAAAATGCATCTTCTATGGAGAACTTTGGAAAAAAGAAAAGAAAAAGACTGGTATAATTCTTTCTAGATTTTTAACCTGCACTGAAAATTATTCTCAAATTGATTTCATTCAAATGGAAACAATGTGGTTTTGCCACCTGAGGACAGATGATATTGGCTATATTTGTGCATGTATATATGACCTAACCTGGCGGAGAGCATGGCAACCCATTCCAGTATTCTTGTCTGGAGTATCCCATGGACAGAGCAGCCTGGCAGGTTACAATCTGGAGGGTTGCACAGAGTTGGACATGACCAAAGTGACTTACCTCACATGCATATGACCTAAAGGAGGTGGCTCTTCTGCCCTGTCTCACGTGAACACATATGTTCCCATTGCAACATGCCAGAGTGGCTCTCACAACACTCACCCAGCATGGGCCAGCTTCTGTTGGAAGTGTTGCCTATTTTTCTTGGGCATCTTAGGTTTTCAGTTTAATTCTCATGTATTCTGTAAGATATAGAATATGCAGGTAGTAACAGAGAATTATATGTAGTTAAGTAAGTAAAGTCGCTGAGTCGTGTCCGACTCTTTGTGACCCCATGGACTGTAGCCTGCCAGGCTCCTCCGTCCATGGGATTCTCCAGGCAAGAATACTGGAGTGGGTTGCCATTTCCTTCTCCAGGGGATCTTCCCCACCCAGGGATCGAACCCAGGTCTCCCACATTGCAGGCAGACGCTTTAACCTCCGATCACTCAAGGAAAGCTAGCCTCAAATTTAGTTAAGTAGTTAAGTAAAGCCTAAATATATTTGCTGACTAACATTAACCTCGCAGTTAATGGGGTCACAAAGAGTCAGACACGACTGAGTGGCTGAACTGAACTGAACATTAACCTGACTCAGAAAAAGAATGTTCAATGAAACTTAAATGCCTAATATATGCCAGGCACTGGGAAAATAAAAATTTCATGCTACTATGAACAAAACTTACTATAACAAACATAACAAAACTACTATAACAAAAATTACTATGTCGACTATTGAAATATTTAAACTTAATCACTCTATAGTAAACCTTAGACTTTTTTTGTCCTTGGAATTATTTGCTAATAACAGTTGTATCTTATGATTTTATTTTGAATCAGAGATGTTTTTGTTCATTGGTTAGACAAATTTTAATACGGAATTGAATGAAATAACCACTGGTTTTCCAAAGAGCTCCTACAGTACTTGAAAAAAATTTTAATTAAGAGAATTAATTATGTATTTAAATACTAGTAGATGACAGAGAAGGCAATGGCACCCCATTCCAGTACTCTTGCCTGGAAAATCCCATGGACAAAGGAGCCTGGTAGGCTGCAGTCCATGGGATCGTAAAGAGTCGGACACAACTGAGCAACTTCACTTTTACTTTTCACTTTCATGCATTGGAGAAGGAAATGGCAACCCACTCCAGTGTTCTTGCCTGGAGAATCCCAGGGACGGGGGAGCCTGGTGGGCTGCCGTCTATGGGGTCACACAGAGTCGGACACGACTGAAGCGACTTAGCAGCAGCAGCAGCAGTAGCAGCAGCAGACATTATGACTTTAAAATATATTTTGAATCATTATCTGAGTTTGCTAAATATACAACTGGTTTTTATAACATCAGCAAACACTTAGGTAGCTTTACTATATAACAGATACAGTTCTAAGTGCTTTACATACATTATGTCACTTAATTCTTACGACAACCCTATGAGGTTGATATTAAAGCTATCCTCTGTTTTATAGATAAGTAAAACTGAGACAAAGAGAAGTTAAATTGCCTAAGGTTAGTAAGAGGTAAATAGTGGAGTTGGGATCTGAACCAAGGCTGTCTGGCTTCAAAGTCTGTATTCTTAATTGCCATATACTAATATACAATCTCTCCATTATTGGTTGTTATATTTTCAAGATTAAATTAATAATTTTATTTCAACCCATCATTGTTAAGCATCTGCTATTTGCCTTGCACTGTGCTAGGAGATTTGGAGCATTCAGGGTTGAGCAGGAGATAAGTGTACTCTCAGGTAATTTAGATTATAGAGGGGTTCATTGGACACATAGGACTTGAACACAAGGCAGTGCAGTTATTCCATCTGTAGTGAACAGCAGCAGTAAATGCACAGAAATGGAAGAGAAAAAACTGAAAACAAGAGGCAATGAGTAGTGCAGTGCTTCTAGAAAATAATTATGTGAGATAAAAGCTAAATACAGAGAGTCTTGACTCCTGGGATGAGGAGTTTGAACTTAATTAGGTAGATTATTGAAAGACGCTGGTAATTGTTTTTCTAAAGCAGGGAAGTAATTTTATTAATCCCCTCATATGTAAAATATGGCCATCACATTGATGACTCTTTTAAGACTAAATTAAATAATGCATTAAAATATTTAACAGTGTCTGGAACATAGTAAGTGCTCCAATGGTTCTTATAGGTGTGGTACTTATTATTAAGTAAGCTGAGGGAAGCTGGAACTCTTTTCTCATCATTTTAGGTATTCTCTTCATCCACTAGTGAAGTGATCTGGAGGTAAATCTGGAAATATAGCTTTCTAGTCTCTTATGTCTGAAAAGTCTTCTGCCTGTTCATAGTCTTCACTATGATTTTGTAACAAGTAGCAACTCTACCACCACGAAGGAAGGACTAGTGGCTTGTTATTATGGGACCGTGAGAGACTCTTGGAAAGCCGTGTCTGCTTCTCAAGTACCTTCTGCCATCTTGCCCGTCTATGGATTCAATCATCCCAAATCCCTGGTAAGATTTACTATTTAGAGTGACCAGTGCAACATCTCTGTTAGCTTGAGAATCAAATTTGTCCCATTCTCTATTTCTCATTAATATCTGTGATTTTTGTGAAGGGATGATATTCATATTTAAATCTGGTTAGACACTTTAGCTAGGGAATAAGATGTGTTGGGATAGTTTGTAATCATAGTTAGTCAGTGTTCTTCAGTAGAAATTTGGCTTTTTGATCAGTTGGGAAGAAGTGTTTGAAAAAAGAAAAGTACAGTTTTTACTTTGGAACAGATACAGTTCTAAGTGTTTTTTATATATTATGTCATTTAATTCTTATTACAGTGCAGATGAGTTGGATAAAGAAGGACCAACCAACAAACTGGAGTAAAATATCATCCTGTAAAGTCATCTTTGAGTTTTCTCAGCCTTTTCCCCACACATGAGTATTCGGATATTGATGTTACAGTCCATGGGGTTGCAAAGAGTCCAACGTGACTGAACTGAACTGAAATGATCCTTCCAATAGTCAATAGGATTTTTTGTTTCTAAGGACATACACTGAAATCAAGAAGAGGAAGAGGAAAAAAAAAACACCCTAATTTCTTTAGCACCTGCCATGTGCCAGGCATATCACTATTGATAAACTTATTTGACAGTCATAGGGACACTATGAGATATTAGAATGCTCATCTGGAAGACAAGATAAAACAGTACTTCTGAGAAGCTACAAGATTTGTCTAAGGTCACAGTCAGTCAGTCAGTGGGTAGGTTTGGGATTTTCAATTCCAGTCTTCTGATTCCTTTTCTCATCTTGCTCTCTGTCCTTTCCTACAGTTAAAAGTATCTTTAGAGTAATCAATATGTAGAAAATACACTTGAATAGAACAAGTTTTTTGTTTGGCTTAGTTCATGTTAACACATAAAACAACATATTGGTTAATATTACTCCTAGTCTCAGCAGTTGATTCACACCAACTTCTGTTCCCAACTTTGTGTGACTCTCTCCTTTTTGTCTTTTCTGTTCAATAAAACAGTAAGTGATGGGGTGAAGTTTCAAAATACTAACCTCAGAGTTTCCTCAATTCTCTCTTTAGGTGTCTTACATTGTCTCTCTCCTCTCCCCACTCACCACCACCCTGGAGGAGAACCATGAATTCCTCCTACTTTTAGCTCTTTTGTGACTAAATTTCTGTCATCTTTGACTCTTCTCAAACTTCTTCAAGTCCCCTGATCTCAGTTTCTCTGAAATCCTGAGTTCTTTCATCTTTTCTTCCCACAGTGTCATAAACATAGGATCCTTATTTTTTTCCTTCTAGATTTAGAGGCCTCATCTTTTGAAGAAATGAGTACTATCTTGCATGCATCCTAAGTCACTCAGTTGTGTCTGACTCTTTGCAACCCCAAGACTGTAGCCCACCAGTATCCTCTGTCCATGGGATTTCCCAGCCAATAACATTGGAGTGGGTTGCGATTTCCTCCTCCAGGGGATCTTCCCAACCCAGGGATCAAACCTGTGTCTCCTACGTCTCCTGCATTGGCAGGCAGGTTCTTAACCACTGAGCCACCTGGGAAGTCCGAGTACTATCTTACAGATGACATAATTGCATTACTTTGCTCTGGCCATATCCAAGAAACCTCTGATCCTTCTGGTAAAAGATCTGATTTGTCTCCTTTACCTAAAATAAATACAATATTAAAAAACCAAGAGACCAAATGTCTTGAAATGTTATGTATTAAATATTAGCCATTTAAAAGCCAGACATTTTGATTTTGGGGATCAGGTAGTATATCAATCCTGTTTCTCAGTCTCATATTTATAGTGCAGAAACAAAGAAGGAAAAAAAGGAATGTGCTAGAAATGAGAAGATTCAATATGGACTAATACTTGGGGCTTTGAATGAGTCTCTCTCAACCTCACAAAAACAATTTACTTAACACTCAAATCCCGTCTTATCCAAATCTCATATGCTTCAGTTGATGTGATGATTCAACATTTTCTCCCTTGCAGCTTCTCAAAATCCCTTTCTGTCCTTGGGCTTTTAAAACTGATTTTGCTTATTGTCACTTA
This sequence comes from Bubalus bubalis, assembly GCF_019923935.1. Lineage (NCBI taxonomy): Eukaryota > Metazoa > Chordata > Mammalia > Artiodactyla > Bovidae > Bubalus > Bubalus bubalis. The sequence continues at coordinate 21,835,453 of NC_059159.1, read as the reverse complement.
ATAGGATAATCATGATGGAAAGCAGATTTCATAGGTCAGAGTTACGGTTTTGGAGATAAGTCTGTAATTTAAAAAGGGCAAAGTTTATTTACATGGAGGATTTAGGTGAAACTTACTTATCTACAGAACTAACTGGCACTAAATAATCTTTCTAGTTCCTCCACCAGATTCTCTCAGGCTTGAAATGCTGTAATTCTCTGGCTGTCACCTCCAAAGCTCAGAGACTAATTTTTTCCATAATTGTCTACTATGATTAAACAAAGGGAGTAGGTGAAAAGTCTGAACAAATGGTTCCCTAAATAATGTGAAAATTTAAAGGCATTATGAATATAACAGGGTCCAGTCCAGATTTATTATTTGAATTGAGTGGATTTTGTATGAAAATTTTCATTTTATTTTTAAAAATTTTATTGGAGTTTAGTTGATTTATGATGTGTTAGCTTAAGGTGTACAGCAAAGTGAATCAGTTATATATATATATCTCCACTCCTTTTAAGATTTTTTTCCCATATAGGTCCTTATTAGTTATCTATTTTATATATAGTAGTGTGTATATGTTAGTCCTAATCTTCCAAATTATCCCTTCTCTTCTTACCCTCTGATAACCCTAAGTTTTCTTAAATTAAGTTGTTAGGTAGCTAAAAGAATAAAACAGAGACATTGAGATAGTATAAATGTAGGAAATTCAGAAATCCGTAGGAATATTTTCTTTGAAAGGAAAAGGGAAAAGAATTAAAACTTAGAAATTTAGAGAGGAGGTCATACAAGGCATTTTAGGGACCTGACTGGTGCTGATGACTCTAAACTGCAAACCAAATTTAGGTGCTGCAATGGAAAACATCTGTTGATACTGGAGTGAAGAGAAGTTACTGGGGTCATAATCCTCAGAACCACCAGCAGAGAGGAAGCCCCAGTTAAGTAGAAGAAAGCAAAAAGAAAGGAATCATCCCCTCTTCCTCCAGCTTTGCAGTTTTCCTCTGTCACCCTCTAGTGGCAAAGCCTGGCACAGAGCAGCTGGTGAAGCCGTAATGAAACTGGCAGAGCCCTATCACAGCATGGCAAAGCTGAGTATTGAAGGGAGGGTGTGAAGCTGAGAGATAACAACTTCACAGCTGGCATAGAGAACCCCACAGCTCCCACAACAGCCATCTTTAAATCAGTTGAATCTCCCTACACCGGCTTCTTAATTTCATTGTCTCTTCATGAGCTTTAGAGTCAGAGTTTGGTTCACAGTTCAGATTTTATGTATGAGCTGTGTGACTATAAGTAAGCTATTTAAACCTCATTTATTTATTTGATAAAAAACACTTTATTGAGATACAATTGACATATAAAAGCTATACATTTCTAATATACATATCAAAGCTATAAATATATCCATTCCAAAAATTTCCTTCTGTACTTTTTTGTGATAACAAAACTTAATGTCTTTCCTTTCACTGAATCTATAAGTATAGAGTACAGTATTGTTAACTATAGACCCTGTAGTGCACAGTGGGTCTCTAAGAATAAATGAAACTTCAAATAAAGAAGTTCATTCATTTTGCATAAGTGAAACTTTTGCCACTTGACCATCATCTCCCCAATTCACCCACCACCAACCTCTGGTAACAAGCATTCTACTCTTTACTTCTATGAGTTTTGATTCATCATATATGTGCTATCATCTGGTATTTGCTCTTCTATGTCTGGCTTATTTATCATAATGTCCTACAGGTTCATTCATGTTGTAATTCACATGATTTCCTTCTTTTTAAAGGCTGGATAATATTCCATTGTATATAAACACCACATCTTCTTTCTCCATCTGTTGATGGACATTTAGGTTATGTCCATGTCATGGATACTACAATGAAAGTGGGAGTATAAATCTCTGAGATACTAAAACCACATCTTAATAAAATAACCAGTAGGTCTCTGAAGACATCAAAGAGAAAGTAAAATTCACCTGGAGAAAAATGAAAATGGAAAGACAGTGATCTAAAATCTAAGTCACACAACAAAAGCAGTACTAAAAGTGAAGTTTATAGTGATATAAACTAACCTCAGGAAACAGGAAAAAATTCAAATAAACAACCTCTCCATATACTTAAAAGAACTAGAAAAAGAACAAACAAAACCCAAAGTTAGTAGAAGGAAAGGAAAAATAACTAGCATGGAAAGAAATGAAATAGACACTAAGAGAAGAATAGAGAAGAGCTGATTCTTTGTAAAGATAAACAAAATGGATAAACATTTAGCTAGACTCAGAAAAAAGAGGGCTCTAATAAATAAAATCAGAAATGAAAGTTATTTCCTTCACCCCTCTTCATACAAAAGTTGTATATATAATAAGATAAAACAGCTTTAAGACTCCAACTATCAACCAGACATCAGAAGACTTAGCTAAGGGTTGGTCCAGGTCCTCCCATGGCTGGCTGTATGGCCAAGGAGCTCTCAGGACTGGTGTCAGCCCCCTGGTAGTCAGGTAAGTCCCTGTAGCTAGTTGGCTAGAGGGAGGATTTCAAAACTGCACTTGGTAGCATTTGGGGCAGTTCTCCAAAATGCTGCTGTCAGAGTCTATGTTTCCAGGGAGTGTCCCAGTTGCCTCCTGCCTCCCTAGGAGGCTCTCTGAGATTAGCAGGTAGATCTGAACCGTGCTCCTTTCAACTTAACTGCCTCTGTGCTGGGACTTGGATCATGTGAAGTTTTGTGTTCACCCTTTCAGAGCAGAGCCTCTGTTTCTGACTGTCCTCTGGCTGTCCTGTTCTTGAGCTTTGTTGGCCTTCAAAGCCAGATATTCTAGAGATTCATCTTCCTAGTAGAGGACCCCTGGCTAGGGAGCCCAATTGGGGGCTCAGACCCTTTGCTCCTTGGGGAGAATTTTTGAATTGTGATTGTCCTCCCATTTGTGGGTCACTCACCTGGGGGTTTGGATCTTGACTCTACTACATCTCTGCCCTCCTACCCATCTCATTGTGGTTCCTTCTTAGTATATTTAGTTGTAGCAAATCTTTTCTAGTCTTCAGGTCTTTCTCACCTGAAAGTTATTCTATAAATAGTTGTAATTTTGGTATGCCCATTTGGGAGAGGTGAATTTGGTTTCACTGGTGGATCAGAATGGCATTTTGGGTCTCTAGAATTTAGTGTCATCTCAGTGTCTAGTAATCCTTGTGGTGGGCAGAATTTTGATCTCCATGACCTCTGAACCATTGTTTTAGGCCCATGAATTTGTTACTTTATAGTATAAAAGGGACTTTGCAGATGTAGTTAAGGTGACTAATCAGTTGACTTTAAAATGTGGACAGTGTTCTGGATTATCCGGATGGGCTGAGAGACAATAACCTAACAACTGGCTCAAAGAAGGAACATATTCTGAAGCCCAGAGCTTCCAAAATAGCTATCTTAAAAATCTACTGAGCCTCAGCATGCTTTTATTTACATCTAATTCCTAATTTTAGTCTCTGTGAATTTTGGAGTCAGGCAGAATTGAGTTCTGATTTCAGTTTTCTCGTTTTCTGTTTTGTTTTTACTTATAAGAATATGTGACTTAAACAAGCTATTTAGCTTTCTTTATATGTACTTTTCTCAGCTACAAGACAGAATAACAATATCTACTTCACAGGATTGTAGTAAGTATTAAATGAAATAAAGTTCACATGAAATATAGTTAGCATGTGGCACCACATGTGGTAATAAATAAGGTCACGTTGGTTCTCATCTTTCTCCTGCATATGTGTCTTCACCGTCATTCTTCCTCATCTTTTTCTTGCCCGTTGTCCCGAATTTGTTATCTACCTACTCATATTATGGTCAATGAACATCAATAAAAACATTCCCCACTATTGCTTTAGCATCTATGATTGATGTCCTTTTGACATCACTCAACTTATGAATCTCAAGTACACTTAGGTGTCATATATAGGAAGCTACCATTTTGAAAGCTTACTGCAGTCTATTGCTTAGTGTAACAGTTAGGAATGTTCTAGGTTTCCAGTTTTAGAAAAGCCAACAAATACTGGCTTAATCAAAGGACCTATTCTCACAGGGAGGCATTGGTTCAGAGGTTCAGTTGTCAGGATCAGTGCTTCTTCCATTCTCTTGGGATTTTGTAGCTCTAGGAATCATTTAAAGTACAAAGAGTCAGGGTGAAGAGGAAGTGGGAGCACCAGCAATATGTGTCTCTTTTATCAACAAAGAGAAGCTTTCTCAGAAGCTCACATCTGGCTTATGTTTAGATTTCATAGACCATTCCTGTATCTTTTTATTTCTGTAATTTTGTTTTCTTAAATCCACAAGCTTGTATTTTGGGCTTCCCAGGTGGCTCAGTGGTAAAGAATCTGCCTGACAATGCAGGAGATGCAGGAGACTTGAGTTTGATCCATGGGTCAGCAAGATCTCCTGGAGCAGGAAATGGCAAGCCACACCGAGTTTTCTTGCTTGGAGAATCCTATGGACAGAAGAGCCTGGTGGGCTATAGTCTGTGGGGTCACAAAGAGTCAGATATGACTTAGTGACTGAGCTGGCATGCAAACTTATATTTCAGTGTTGGACTATAGGCATCTGCAGGGCATAGTAGGCAAGGACAGTTTGACAGCTTTTTATCATCTCTATAGTTTTGTCTTTTTCAGAATGTCATTTAGCTGGAATCACATAGTATGTAACCTTTTCAAATTGGCTACTCTCATTTAGCAATTTGAATTTAGGATTCTTCCATGTCATTTTGTGGCTTGATAAGTCATTTTTTAAAATAAAGAAGTAGTATTTTATTGTATTCATATAAGACAATTTGTTTATCCATTTGTGTCTTGAAGAACATTTTGACTGCTTATAATTTTTGGAAATTACAAATAAACCTGCTATAAACGTTTATGTGCTAGCTCCATCATGTGCTTAAGTTTTTAGCTTATTGAGTAAATATTCAGGAGATAAATTACTTGATGGTATGTCAAGGATACAATATTTATCTTTTTCTCTTTGATTCATTTCATTAAAGCTTAATATTCTCTGGGTCCATCCACTTTGCTGCAACTGGCAGAATTTCATTCTTTTTTCTGGCTGAGTAATATTCCTATATAAATATGTGTGTGTATATATACATACACACACACACACACACACACACACACACACACACACATATGGGCTTCCCTGGGGGCTCAGACAGTAAAGAATCCATCTGCAAAGCAGGAGACTTAGGTTAGATCCCTGGGTTAGTGAGATACCCTGGCGAAGGGAATGGCTACCCACTCCAGTATTCTTGCCTGGAAAATCCCATCAACAGAGGAACTTGGTGGGCTACAGTCCATGGGGTTGCAAAAAGTCAGACACAACTGAGTGACTAAGCATGTGCGCGTACACACACACACACATGTATATATATGCACACAGACACCCATCTTCTTTATCTGTTCATATGTTGATGGACACTTGGGTTATTTCCATTTCTTGGCTAGTATAAATAGTGCTGCTATGAACATTGGGGTGCATATATCTTTTCAAATTAGTGTTCTCATTCTTTCCAGCTATATACCTAGGAGTGAAATTGCTGGATTGTATGATAGTTCTATTTTTAGATATTTTGAGGAAACTTCATGCTATTTTTGACAGTGGTTGTACCAATTTACATTCCTACTAACACTGTACAAGGGTCCCCTCTTTACCATATCCTTACCAACATTTGTAATTGGTAGATTTTTTGAGGACAGTCATTCTAACAGGTGTGAGTGATCATTGTTGATTTGATTTTTATTTCTTTAATAGTTAGCTGTATTGATCATGTTTTCATGTGCTTGTTGGCAATCTGTATGTTTTCTTTGGAAAAATGTTTATTCAAGTCTTCTGTCCATATTTTGTTTCAGTTGCTTGTTTTTTTTTTTTGTTGTTGTTTTTTGGATATTGAGTTGTATATCTATATATTCTGAAAGAGATGGGAATACCAGACCACCTGATCTGCTTCTTGAGAAATTTGTATGCAGGTCAGGAAGCAACAGTTAGAACTGGACATGGAACAACCTACTGGTTCCAAATAGGAAAAGGAGTTCGTCAAGGCTGCATATTGTCACCCTGTTTATTTAACTTCTATGCAGAGTACATCATGAGAAATGCTGGGCTGGAAGAAACACAAACTTGAATCAAGATTGCCGGGAGAAATATCAATAACCTCAGATATGCAGATGACACCACCCTTATGGCAGAAAGTGAAGAGGAACTAAAAAGCCTCTTGATGAAAGTGAAAGTGGAAAGTGAAAAAGTTGACTTAAAGCTCAACATTCAGAAAACGAAGATCATGGCATCCGGTCCCACCACTTCATGGGAAATAGATGGGGAAACAGTGGAAACAGTGTCAGATTTTATTTTTTTGGGCTCCAAAATCACTGCAGATGGTGACTGCAGCCATGAAATTAAAAGACGCTTACTCCTTGGAAGGAAAGTTATGACCAACCTAGATAGCATATTCAAAAGCAGAGACATTACTTTGCCAACAAAGGTTCATCTAGTCAAGGCTATGGTTTTTCCTGTGGTCTTGTATGGATGTGAGAGTTGGACTGTGAAGAAGGCTGAGGGCCGAAGAATTGATGCTTTTGAACTGTGGTGTTGGAGAAGACTCTTGAGAGTCCCTTGGACTGCAAGGAGATCCAACCAGTCCATTGTGAAGGAGATCAGCCCTGGGATTTCTTTGGAAGGAATGATGCTAAAGCTGAAACTCCAGTACTTTGGCACCTCATGCGAAGAGTTGACTCATTGGAAAAGACTCTGATGCTGGGAGGGATTGGGGGCAGGAGGAGAAGGGGACGACAGAGGATGAGATGGCTGGATGGCATCACTGACTCGATGGACGCTAGTCTCAGTGAACTCCGGGAGTTGGTGATGGACAGGGAGGCCTGGCATGCTGCGATTCATGGGGTCGCAAAGAGTCGGACACGACTGAACGGCTGATCTGATCTGATCTGATCTGATAGTCACTCTTGGTAAAAACTCTCATCAAAAAGTTTCCACAGAGGGAACATATCTCAATATAGTAAAGGCCATTTATGACAAACCCACACCTAACATCATACTCAACAGTGAAATGTTGAATATATTTCCTCTAAATCCAGGAACAAGACAAGGATGCCTGCTCTCACCATTTTCTATTTAACACAGTACTGGAAGTCCTAGCCACAGCAATCAGATGAGAAAAAGAAACAAAAGGCATCCAAACTGGAAGAGAAGAAGTAAAGCTGTCACTATTTGCAGATGACATGATACCTGATACAGAAGACCCAAAAGTCTCCACTGATAAAGTAATAAAACTAATGAATGAATTCAATGAAGTTGCAGAATACAAGATTAATACACAGAAATCTGTTGTTTTTCTATATGCTAATAATAATCTATCAGACAGAGAAAGTTAAAAAAAAACAATTTAAAATTATACAGGTTTAATGTGACCCTTATCGAAATACCCATGACACTTTTCATAGAACTAGAACAAATAATCCTAAAGTTTATATGGAACCACAAAAGACCCAGAATTGCCAAGGCAATCTTGAGAAAAAAGAACAAAGCTGAAAGTGTCACTCTTCCTGACTTCAGACAATACTACAAATCTATAGGAATCAAAATAGCACGGCTATGGCACAAAAAAACAGATACATAGATCAAAGAAACAAAATAGAGAGCCAGGAAATAAGCCTATGAACCTATGATCAATTAATCTATCACAAAGGAGGCAAAAATATGCAGTGGAGGAATACTGTCTCTTCAATAGGTGGTGCTGGTAAAACTGGACAGGTTGGGTGGACATATTATATCATATCATGTAAAATATCATGTATTTTTTACATATCATGTAAAAGAATGATATGAGAACATTTGCTCACACTGTATACAAAAATAAACTCAAAATCACCTAAATTTAAGATCAGAAACTTTAAAACTTCTAGAAGAGAATATTGGCAGAACACTCTTTGACATAAGCCATAGTAATATTTTTTTTGGATCTGTGTCCTAAGGCAAAAGAAATAAAATCAAATATAAACCAATAAATAACTTAAATTTAAAAGATTTTGCACAACAAAGGAAAACATTGACAAGATGAAAAGACAACCTACCAAATGGAAAAAAAGTATTTGCTAGTGATATAACTGACAAGGTGTTTAACTCTTTTCCTTACATTTAGAGTGACTTTCAAGGCCCACTTCAAAGATCACCTCCTTGCGAAGCCTTCTCTGATGCTTTCCCCAGGATACTCCCTTCTCGTTCCAAAGTGATCACTTTTTGAAATCCTGTTGCTGGTTCTGCTGTTTTCTCTGAAGTCTACATAACCAAGATGCTACTTTCCACAATAATGCCTATCAAAATCACCTCTACAATTTCTGAGAGTTCCTGAGGCATTACTTTCTTGTGGTCCCACTTTTCTGTCTGGCTCCTGGGCTGAACTCCATCTTCCCTTGAATCAGTCCAGACAGAAATCTGACTTCCTTCACTGGTTTTCATAGGAAAGATGATCTATACATGAGAATTTTGTGAGTTTGGTAATTTAATGGGAAAGGACAAAAAATAGAGTAATGTTCATAACTTCCTGACTAGATCTCTCCTCTCTCTTTTTTTTCCTCACTCCCTTTATGGAGTAAAAAATGTTCCTCCCTTTGTTTCATGTGTAATTTATTTTACATCCTTCTCTGGGATTTTGGGGTTGCCAACACACTTCTTCCCATGTGGATGTACCTGTTGAAAGTTCACTGTCCAGGTTCGATGCATGATACAGGGTGCTCAGGGCTGGTGCACTGGGATGACCCAGAGGGATGGGATGGGGAGGGAGGTGGGAGAGGTTCAGGATGGGGAACACATGTAAACCCATGGCTGATTCATGTCAATATATGGCAAAAACCACTACAATATTGTAAAGTAATTAGCCTGCCCCCAAAATAAAATAAATAAATAAATAAAATAAAAAGATACAGCCAGGTTTGAAAAAAAAAAAAAAGTTCACTGTCAAGGGATACTGGCCACAAAAGTGTCTGCCCCTGAGACACAGGGAGTTTCTTCTATCAACTGCTAAGAGAATACAATTTATCTTGTCATATTGTATGTAACTACTTTCACACATATACTTTTTTCTTGTTGGATAGTAAAGTCCTCAAGAATAAGAACCAATTTTCCATCTTTCTGATCTTCTTAGTTCCTGCTTTAGAAGTGGTGGTCAATAAATTTTTACTGAAGAAATGCCTAAATGATTACACTGTATATGACTTCAGTCCCTTTCAGAAAGAAACAAATGTATTTCTTTAAGATAGGCATCTTTGAATCAGAAGAAATTAACCCATTTTATGTGTAAGTGGACACAAAGACCATGATTTCTTTGCCCAGTATGTAACATTTATTAAGAAATTACAGAAGATACTGAATCACAGATATAATTGAAATAGCCAACAGGCAAAGGGGAGGATGAAATCAGATGCTGAAATATGGAAAAGTCTCATCTCCTTCTTAGAAGCTGAACATTGGGTGAAGAGCTTCTATTCTCATCAGTGACATCTGAAGATGTCACTTAGCTATACTCTGGTGCCTTTGATGTTGCAAAAATTTGGGGACAAACAGAGGCTAAAAATAGATCATAAAGCAGGAGAAATAGGCTTGTGGACAGTTCAAAAAGATGAATTCCACAATATGTCAGCAATATTCAACCTTGCATGAAAATGAGAAATAGTATAACCAAAGCAATTTGATGATGAGCAGGTGGTATGCAGCGTCTGCCGTGGAAAGTCAAGATATTCATTGTAGAATGAAATCAGATAGAATTCATATACTTGGTAGCGCCATAGCAAAAACCCAAATGGGAGACTAAGAACTTGTTAGTTGTCCATGGGTGGTTGAGGCGATAAATTGTTCAGAGATACTGTGTCCTGGGCAATTTTAAATGAGCAATGTGGCTTTTAGCAGGTGGGCTCACAGCAGATGGGCTCACAGATGGGCTCAATGCAGGTGGGCTGGCAGCAGCAGGCTGGGCGGCAGCAGGACTGTCCACAGTAGGATGGGCGGCAGCAGGAAGCCTGGGCATAGTACAGCTGGCAGCAGGAGGGGGGTGTGCAGCTCACCACACAGCAGGGAGGCAGGCTGGTGCCCTCCAAACGGCAGTCAGGGCGGCACCACCTGGTGCGGCTGCTCACAGCTCCACTGCCACCCACCTGGCCGTAGCCAATGCTGCCGCCAATGCTGCCACCAATGCCACAGCCGGTCTCACAGCCACTGGTCTGGAGGCAGGTTGGCTGGCAGCAGCTGGTCTGGATGGAGATTGGCTGGCAGCAACCGGTCTGGCAGCAGGTCGGCTGGCAAAAGTTGGAGCCACAGGTCCCACCAGTGGAGCAAGTGGGAAATCCACAGAAGCTGGTGGAGCAACAGGCCATGGTGTCAGGAGTTGGGCTGAGAATTGCAACGCTTGGAGGATTTTGGGTGGTGACTTCTGTGTCAGGCCTTTTATATATCTGGACCAGCGGCTATTTATAAAATTCTTAGCATATCTTCCTTGTTTTTGTATAAATTTGTTTTTCAGTGGTCCTCTGATTGGCTTACATTGAAATACCTATGATACATTATGGGCAGCAGTTTAAAAATTACTTCGTTTTATAGTTTCATTTGGACTCCTCATATTGGTCCTTTGCTCTTTGGAATAAGTTTGTGGTTTTCCATGTTCAAAGAGCCCTCTCATTTTTGTGCACGTCAACACCCTCATTTTGTAGAGGTAGTTATTCCATGTGCTTCTCTGTCCAGGTCTCTAAGGCTAAGAGTAATTGTGCTGTTTTTAGCTATTTTTTTTTTCCTCTTGAATATATAGACTGAATTCTCTTGAATTTAGAACATCTAGACATCCACTGAATTGAAAGGTACCTTTGGTCACACATAATTAAAAGCTTCCAACTCATTTATTCCAACATCAAATAAATCACCATCATTTTTCCTTTGATTTCAACCAATTTGAAATGTGTAAATATTACTTGTATTCCAGGCCAGAAATATTTCCTTGTGAACCAAATGATACAGTATATAGAAAGATAACCAACACAGTGCTTTGCTTCTGGTAGAACCTTAATAAATGTTTACTGAATCTGCTTTTCAATGGGTGGAGTAAAAGGCATGATTCATGGGTGTCTATACCACTTATAAATGATTAAATAGAACTTTTAAGCTGTAGTGCCTCTCATGAAGCAGTCCTTATTATTGTCAAAAGAGAACAGGAAAAGCTGACATCTTTTTGTATTTAATAGTTGAACTAAGTCTTAAGAAAAAGCATCGATAAGCTCTGACATTTTGAAGGGTGCACTGTATCTGCTTTATTCTTCTCTGAAATAAGTCATCTTGTGTGTGACCTACTGCTGCCACCAACTGAAGGATAGAGGTGAGTGCTGGGAGCTTGTAATTGTCTCAAAAATATTGTTCTCAACATGTTCTATGTTTTGTCCTATTGGGTTTTGTATGTTGTGCTCACATACTTAAGAACTTAAAAATTAAATGGTAAGAGGTATTTTTTGTTCCAGATGTGTGTGCATTTATTGAGAACATTTTTCAGATTGGGTTGCAAAGTATACAATACATGGTTGTTTCAGATTTCTAACGAATGTGTCTGACACATCCATTAGAATGGTGATGGCAGAACTCACTGGCTATCTCGGCAGCTATTTGTTCTATTCTCATTGAGACCATAGATACACCATAAAAACACAGTTAATGGCGGTTAGTGTTGGGTTTGAAACTTAGAGAGCAATTTGGAAATCAGTGAATAGAATAGGCTAAGGTATAGGAACTGAACATAAATGATCTTGGAAAATAGATGGTATCTGATAGTATCTGGTTGATATTTTGAAATCTAGTTAATAGGTAATACAATTTCTTTAGATATGGGGCCTGCATGAAGGAGAACATCTAGTATATTAAGTAGAAGGAGATTAAAATATGATAGGATTACGTCTATAGCTTTGATCAATCTGAAAATGTTAGGTAAAAAGGGCCTGGTGGCTCAGAGGGTAAAGAGTCTGCCTGCAATGTGGGAGACCCAGGTTTGATCTCTGGATTGGCAAGATCCCCTGGAGAAGGAAATGGCAAACCATTCCAGTATTCTTGCCTGGAGAATCCCCATGGATAGAGGACTCTGGTGGGCTACAGTCCATAGGGTTGCAAAGAGTCAGACACGACTGAGGACTTCACTTTCTTTCTTTTCTCAACAGATTACATCAAGTAAGTATTTGAACAACTACAAAGATTATTTAATGCATAGAGCATTTTGCTAAGCAATAGTTTTAAGTATAATGTAATTTGTATTTAAACTCTCTGGCTTAGACTTTATGTTCATGCCTTAGCATTACTGTCAAATTCACTCTTCTTGATCTCCAGCTAAAGGTGGATAAACTTGAAGGTAGAAGGAAGAAAATAACTCAGTTTGCTTTGCAAGTTTAAATATTTTATTTGAAATTAACAGGGGATATTGAAGGAGAAAGCAGGTCTGAAAATATGTGGGAATCAAGAGAGAGGAAAGAGATCAGAGATGTCACTGAAATGAAGAGCTACTCGAGTCTGGTACTCTGCTCAAGCAAGGCAGGAAATCCAGACACCGTGGTTGAGGCCTGTTTTCAGTGCGCTATTGCAGAACATTCAAAAGTGTCCTAAGACTTTCATTTCTGAGCAGCTTAGAAACTTCGCGATACTTAGCATCCATGAAAAATTGAATGGTTCCTCAGAGATCAGCACAGGTTTGTTCTACTTCCCCTTTCATTCTTAAGTAATCAGCAGCCTTGCTTTTAGCAGGTGCGCTCACAGCAGATGGGCTCACAGATGGGCTCAGTGCAGGTGGGCTGGCAGCAGCAGGCTGGGCGGCAGCAGGACTGTCCACAGTAGGATGGGCGGCAGCAGGAGGCCTGGGCATAGTACAGCTGGCAGCAGGAGGGGGTTGTGCAGCTCACCACACAGCAGGGAGGCAGGCTGGTGCCCTCCACGCGGCAGTCAGGGCGGCACCACCTGGTGCGGCTGCTCACAGCTCCGCTGCCACCCACCTGGCCATAGCCAATGCTGCCGCCAATGCCACAGCCGGTCTCACAGCCACTGGTCTGGAGGCAGGTTGGCTGGCAGCAGCTGGTCTGGCAGCAGGTTGGCTGGCTGCAGCTGGAGCCACAGTTTCCACCAGTGGAACAGATGGGAAATCCACAGAAGCTAGTGGAACAGCAGGCCATGGTGTCAGGAGTTGAGAGAGGAGGGTTGTTAAGAGAAGTTTTTGAGTTTTGGCTGCACCTTCTACATCTGTCCTTTTATATATCCTCTAGAGCCATGTCATTTCCCTAACATTTAGCATTTTTCCTGGATACCATTGCAGAGTCAGTCTCTGATTGGCTAACATTTGAGTTGTTAAGAAGGTTATAAATAGCATTTGGAATAGCCTGCTTTTGTCATTGTTCAATTAAATCTCATTATGTTTCTTCTTTGCCCTTAGGGTCAAGCCAAGGCTCATTATGGAAGTTGCATGATAGATTAGACCTTGGCTAACTTGCCCTGGCTTGCTTTGTCATAAATGTCCTTCGATAACTTTTAGGCAGAATTTGTCTAAACTAAACATTCCCTTCCTAAGTGGTCATTCACTTAAGGATCATGATTTTGTAAACAATTTGTCTAGACTTGGAATGGCTACCATTAGTGTCATCAAAACACAAGCTATCACCTGAGTCATCAACATCAAAAGAAGTATGCCTTTCTATGCTCCATTTATGTAAGCTACAGGATCCTCAGCTCTCTAACTAGTATTTTTGTTATTAATGTACGTATTCTCAACTGAAACCCTTAGTGACTTTTCCTGTAGATTGTTTTCTGACTCTGCTAATTTAAAAATAATAAGATAGTAATGAATACACATTTTAATAAGTCAAACAGTATGCAGACACATAAAGAAAAGTTAATGTTATTCTCCCTTTTCCCAAAACATACACATCCCTCCCAAAACTAGCTCTTCAGAGATAATCAATATTAACAGTTTTAGGGCACGCTCTGTCACATTTCTCCCTGCTTCTGCAAACATAAACCAGAGTATGCACATATATATCATTTAACTTAGTAGAGTTGGAGTCTCTTATATCTATTTATGCAATGCAAGAGACCTGCTTTTGATCCCTGGGCTGGGAAGATACCAACTCCAGTAATCTTGCCTGGAGAACTCCAAGGACAGAGGAGCCTGGAAGGCTACAGTCCATGGGGTTGCAAAGAGTTGATACGACTGAATGACTAACACACTATACCTATTTATTATTAAAATTTTTTAATAAAATATACATAACATAAAATTTACCTTCTTAACAAATTTTAATAGTTCATTCTACTAGTGTTAAGCATGTTCACATTGTTGTGCAGTCAATCTCCAGAACTCTTTTTGTCTTACAAAACTGAAACTCTGTATCCATTAAATACCACTTACCCATTCTCCCCTCCCCAAACTCTTGGCAATCATTATCCTACTCTGTGTCTTGATGAATTTAACCACTCTTTGTACCTCATTTACGTTGAATCATACAGTATTTGTCCTTTTGTGGCTGGCTTATTTCACTAAGCATAATGTCCTTTAGATTGATCCACCTTGAAGAGTGTGACAGAATTTCCTTCTTTTTTAAGGCTGAATAAGATTCCATTATATGCATATTCCACAATTTGTTTATCCATTCATCCATCAATGACACTTGGGCTGCTTCCATCTTTTAATTATTATAATTAATCATGCAGGAATATGAGTGTACAAATATCTTATCAAGACCATGCTTTCAGTTTTTTTGGGTGTATACTTAGGAGTACAATTGCTAGATCATATGGTAATTCTATTTTTGATTTTTTGAGTAACTGCCATTTGCTTCCCATAGTGGGTATATCATTTACATTCCCACCGGCAGTGTACAAGGGTTCTAATTTTTCCATGTCCTTGCCAATACTTTTTTGAGTGTTTTAAGAATAGCCATTCAAATGGATGTGAGATGGTATGTCATTGTGGTTTTGGTTTGCATTTTCCTAATTATCAATAATACCGAGCATCTTTTCATGTGTTTTTTTTTTTTTGCCATTTGTATATCTTCTTTGGAGTTATGTGGATTCATGTCCTTTGCCCAAATTTTGTTGTTGTTGTTTTAGAGTTGGTGTTCCTTTTGTTGAGTTGTAGGGATTCTTTCTATATTCTGGAATCTATGATTTGCAAATATCTTCTCCCATTTTGTAGATTGCCCTTTCATTTTGTTAATTGCTATTGTTGTTCAGTCACTTAAGTTGTGTCTGACTCTTTGCATGTCCTTTGATGCAGAGAAGTTTTTAATTTTGATGTAGTTCAGTTTATTTTTAACTTCTGTTGCCTATTCTTTTGGTGTCATATGCAAGAAATCATCAAATGCAGTATCATGAAGTTTTTCCTCTGTGTTTTCTTTAGATAATTTTATAGTTTTAACTCTTATTTAAGTCTTTGATCCATTTTGAGTTAATTTTTGTAGAAGTTTTAAGATAAAGGTCCAACTTCATTCTTTTGCATGTTGACATCCAGTTTTCCCAACACCATTTGTGGAAAAGATTGTCCTTTCCTACTGAATGTTCTTGGCACCTCTCTTGCAAATCTTTTGACAATATAGATGAGGGTTATTTCTGGGCTCTCTGTTTTGTTTCATGTTTGTCTCTATGCCTGCTTTTGTGTCAGTACCATTCTGTTTTGACTACTCTAGCTTTGTAGTGTAGTTTGAAATCAGGGAGTAAGATGCCTCCATCTTTGTTCTTCTTTCTCAAGATTGCTTTGGATATTCAGGGCCTTCTGTGGTTCCACACAAATTTTAGGATAGTTTGTTCTATCTCTGAGGAAAATGCCATTGACGTTCTAATAAGGATTGCATTGATCTATAGATTGCTTTGGGTAGTATGGACATTTAAGCAATATGAATTCTTCCACCATGAGCATGGACTACCTTTAATTTATTTGTATCTTCTTTAGTTCCTTTCATTCATGTCTTACACTTTTCAGTGTACAAACCTTTCACCTCCTGGATAAGTTTATTCATAAGTATTTTATTCTCTTTGATGCTATTGTAAATGGGATTGTTTCTTAAATTTTTCTTTCTGACAGAATGTTGTTAGTGTATAGAAGTGCAAGAAACTTTATGTATTGATTTCATATCCAAAAACTTAACTAAATTTGTAACATATTTTTTTTTTTGGTAGAATCTAAGATTTTCTGTTTATAATATCACATTGTTTGCAAATAGAGACAATTGTAAATCTTATGACTTTTATTTCTTTTTCTTGCCTAATTGCTCTGGTTATGCCTTCTAGTACTATGATTAAATAGAATAAGTGAAAGTGGACATCCTTCTCTTGCCCCTGATCTAGAAGAAAGGTTTCAGTTTTTCACTGTTGAGTATGATATTCGTGTGGGATTCTCATGCATGGCTTTTGTTGTGCTGAGGCAGTTTCCTTCTGGTTCTAGTTTGTTGAGTGTTTTTTTTTTTTTTTAATTACAAAAGGGTATTGAATTACCTCAAATACTTTTTCTGCATCTATTGAGATAACCAAATGTTCCCTCACTTAATTCTGTTATGTGATGTATTACATTGATTGATTTTCATATATTAAACCATATTTGTATCCTAGGACAAAATCTCATTTGGTCATTGTGTATAGTCTTTTTAAATGTGCTGTTGAATCCTGTTTGATAGTATTTCATTGAGATGTTTTGTGTCAGTATTCATCAGGGATATTGGTCTATAACTTTCCTTTCTTGTATTTTCTTTGTCTGGCTTTGGTATTAGAGTAATGCTGGTCTTGCAGAATGAATTTAGAAGAGTTCCTTTATCTTCAGGTTTTTGGAAGACTCTTAGGAGGACTAGTGCTTAATTTTTCCTTAAATGTTTTATAGAATTCACCAGTGAAAACTTCTGGTACCAGAATTTTCTTTGTTGAAAAATTTTATTATTGATTCCATCTCCTTATTAATTATACATCTGTTCAGATTTTCTATTTATTCATGATTAAGTTTCAGTGGGTTGTGTGCTTCTAGAAATTTATCCATTTCATCTTGATTGTACATATTATTCATTTAAGTAGCATGTAATATTCCAGAGTACGATCATACAACACTTTATTCAATCACCCCCTATTGCTAAACCCTCAATTTTTTTTTAGTTTGTGGTTTTTATGGGGATTAACCTCTCCTGGATTTGATCATATTTCCTAACATGGTATAAGAAGAATAGCATGGAATATCACAGTCAGATTAGAATCTTTTGTGCAACACTCAATGAAGAAAAAGAGATAAGTTTGCTGCATCAAATGTATATATTTTATTAGATCTTGGTATATTATTCCCTTTTCATAAGAAGTGCAATTTGCAAAATGGTGGAGTTTAGGAGGTGAATGTATCTGAGAAGGAGAGATGGTTCTTCCTCAGCCTTGGCAGCAAAGAGCTGTGAAGAGGAGGCTTGCTGAAGGTCAATCCTGACTCAAACTGGTTTTCCCATTTATTGGGTCATATTTATATTTTGGTCAGCTTAGAGGAGAAATCAGCATCTTTCTAGTATTGAATGGAATCAGATAAGTCTATGAAGCCCAAATATTTGGTAACCCCTCATAAAATTTTGATTAAAGTTCAAGAACTTGTTAATGGTTCAAGGACGGTGGAAGAGATAATTACTTCATGGACTGAGTTGGAAGTTGAACTTTCAAGTTGAAAATCAGCAGCCTTGCTTTTAGCAGGTGGGCTCACAGCAGATGGGCTCACAGATGGGCTCAATGCAGGTGGGCTGGCAGCAGCAGGCTGGGCGGCAGCAGGACTGTCCACAGTAGGATGGGCGGCAGCAGGAAGCCTGGGCATAGTACAGCTGGCAGCAGGAGGGGGGTGTGCAGCTCACCACACAGCAGGGAGGCAGGCTGGTGCCCTCCAAACGGCAGTCAGGGCGGCACCACCTGGTGCGGCTGCTCACAGCTCCACTGCCACCCACCTGGCCGTAGCCAATGCTGCCGCCAATGCTGCCACCAATGCCACAGCCGGTCTCACAGCCACTGGTCTGGAGGCAGGTTGGCTGGCAGCAGCTGGTCTGGATGGAGATTGGTTGGCAGCAGCTGGTTTGGATGGAAGTTGGCTGGCAGCAGCTGGTCTGGCAGCAGGTTGGCTGGCTGCAGCTGGAGCCACAGGTCCCAGCAGTGGAACAGATGGGAAATCCACAGAAACTGGTGGAACAGCAAGCCATGGTGTCAGGGGTTAGGTTGAGAGGAGGGTTGTTAAGAGAAGTTTTTGAGTTTTGATGGACACTTCCACAGTGGGCCTTTTATAAGCCTGGACTAGCTGCTATTTGCATAATTCTTAATGTTCCTTCCTTGTTTGTTTTGAAACAATTTGTCTCTGAATGGTAATTGGCCTGTCCCTGAGTTATTTGTTCTTTTCTGAAAGCTTTGAAAGTTAGTTTTATTTGGTCTTCAATTAGAATTTTTCACCATGGTCAAGTAGTCATTAGCATTCACTGTGTACATAACCTGTAATTCCACATATTTGTTAAAATATGCTCATTGCCTGAAGAATAATTGAGTGATGCTTCACCTTTAAAGGAAGTGTCAATATTACTCAGTGTTGATCCTTATAATTGAGCTCTTGGGTCTCATATGACAGTTTAATTCCCAGCCAAGTGGCCTTCAATCTGCATCTTGTCAGTGAAGTTGGTCAGAAAGAAAAAGATTCTGTCTTTAAGACTAGGAAATGTGGATGATTTAGCACCGATAATATTTTTGGAGCATTTATTATATGCCCAAGTGGTTCTGAAACTGTGCATGTATCAGTTCATTCATTCTTCATAGAAATTCTATAATGGAGGTACTGTTGCTATTCCCATCATCCATGTGATAAAACCAAGTCACAGATTAAGTAATTTGTCCAAGTTCACACTAAGAAGTGCTTAATCTGAAATTTGAATCCACACCATGGGCTTCCAGACTAAACTAATTTTTAAAAATATTTTGGCCATACCATGCAGCAAATGGGATCTTAGTTCCCCAACCAGGGATAAAACCCATTCTTTCTGTAATAGAAGCACAGTCTTAACCAGTGGACTGCCAGGGAAGTCCCCACACTAAACTCTTTTTAGCACTATAGTCAATTTGTTCTTTCCTAGCTAAGCCATTGTCCTAGGGAAAATCAAAGAGTGAGTGACAGTTTGACCACTTTCTTAGGCCTTTTTTAGGGTGAAGGGAAGAAAGATAAACCGTAGGGTAAGCAGTAATGCTCTTCAGTAGAGACTTTTCTGGAGATTTTATTTTTTTTTTAACTATACAAATGCATACTTCAAGGAAATAACTGCTAAAAAGTTAACTTACTTGATTTGTGACTTTAATCTTAGATTTTAGGATTTTCTATAGATTTCAATGTCCTTAACTGCATAAAATCACAATCTTTAAATTTTTTTTTAATTTAAATTTTGTATCAGTATAGTTGACTTACAATGTTGTGTATCAGAGTATAGTTGACTTACTATATATATATATATATATAGATTCTTTTCCCATTTAGGTTATTATTGAGTATTGAGCAGAGTTCCCTGTGCTATACAGCAGGTCCTTGGTTTTTTTAAATAAACCTTTTATTTTGTATTGGAGTATAGCCATTTAACAATGGTGTGATAGTTTCAGATGGACAGCAAAGGGACTCAACCATACATATACATGTATCCATTCTCCCACAAACTCCTTCCCACCCAGGCTTCTACAAAACATCGAGCAGTTCTCTGTGCTATACAGCAGGTCCTTGTTGATTATTTTGTAGTGTGTATATATGTGTGTGTATATATGTTAATCCCAAACTCCTAATTTGTACATCTCCCCCACCTTTCCCCTTTGGTAACCATAATAAAAACCACACTCAATACATTAATTCTGGAGTATGTAGCATATAATAATGCATTAGAGCTTCAGTGTGTAGTTTATTTCAGATGTTAGAGAGTAATCTAAGCTATAAAGTTTGTATAACTGTACAATTTGAATGAGGCAATTGATGAGGTGAAGATAAAGGTTTTGTTTAGGGACAGGAAAAGGTAATTTGGATTTATGAGGCTTAAACCAGAACAATAAATGTTTGTTGTGCCTCTCCAGGAATGACAGCTTTGAGTTTATGCCTTAACTCTTCCTTAGTCTGAATTAAGTATTTTCAAATCCCACATTGAATTTGATATATTTCTTTGTGACTATTTTACTTTTTTTCCTTGCTGCTGCTACTGCTGCTGCCAAGTCGCTTCAGTTGTGTCTGACTCTGTGTGACCCCAGAGACGGCAGCCCACCAGGCTCCCCTGTCCCTGGGATCCTCTAAGCAAGAACACTGGATTGGGTTGCCATTTCCTTCTCCAATGCAGGAAAGTGAAAAGTGAAAGTGAAGTCGCTCAGTTGTGTTGGACTCTTAGAGACCCCATGGACTGAAGCCTGCCAGGCTCCTCCGTCCATGGGATTTTCCAGGCAAAAGAGCACTGGAGTTTTCTCCTTAAGCAAATCTATATAACATAGACTCTTTGATTAGCTGTTTTTTTCACCTTGGATGTTTGTAATATGCTAATTGTAATAATTGTCATTATTATGATCTCAGATCAGATCTCACCAGCTATTTAATTCATAGTGAAACTCAGCAGAATCTTTGATACTAAAAGTATTTTTCTCCTCTTGCAAAAAGTTTAAATGTTTGAAGAGCTGAAATGCAGGGTGCTGGAGACAGTAGCATTGCATATCAGCCTTCCATTTCTGTACTTTTCTACTGTGGCACTATTTGCAACATCTCTCTCAGTGCAAAATTTAGCTCAATTTTCATGTTTCTGTCTTTAGTTACCCTTATAGAATTAAGAGTAAGATGTATTAGTCAGTGTTTACTAGAGAAACGAAAGTGGTTAGATAGATATAAATATGTAGAAAGGGATTTATTAGGCAATTTTGGAAGCTGAGAAGTCTTATGATCTGCTGTCTACACGCTGAAGACCCAGGAAAGTTAGTATTATAATTTCAGTTCAAACTTGAAGGCCTGAGAACCAGGGGAGCCAATGGTATAAATTCCAGTTCAAGTCCAAAGCCTGCAGAGTCAGGGCCCCATGCCCAAGGGCTGGAGAAGATGGATGTGTGCATGCAAGAGAGAGCACCCTTCTTATTCTATTCAGGCCTTCAACAAATAGGACAGTGCCTACTGATATTGGCGATAGGCAATCTTTACTCAATCCATCAATTCAAATGCCAATCGCTTCAGAAATACCCACCATAGACATACCCAGAAATGTTTTACCAGCTATTTAGGGATTCCTTAGCTGTCAAAGTTGCTACATAAGATTAACCATTGCAAGATATGGCACTTAAATTTGAGAATTCTATTGTTCTGCTACAGAATGAAAACTAATCTGACCATTTCTTCACCCCCTCTAAATAAATCAAGAAAATAAATTTTAATCAGAATCTTTCTTCCTACCACTTAAACCCATTTCTTTCTGATTATTTTTCATAGAAATAGGCTAAGAAGTTGTAATCATTTGTGATGCTTCCCTATGTAAATTTTCTATCCTGGGTACCCCTATCTGTAGTCTTCTTTGGGAAAAAAAATGCCAGGTCCTTTATCATTAACACTTTTTTATTGCTGTGCTTATTCTCTTTGGTTCTGATTACTTCACTGAAGCTATGGGGCCCAGACAATACCAGAATCATAAATGTGTGTTTGTTATGCATAAAATGTGTTTGTCTGTTATGCTTCAGTGTTGGCCTTTGTTCACAGATATTAAAGTTTTGAGTTGTTATTTTTTAAGATGTTAGGGTTTCAGTTTTCTAGTTAAAGTTTAAGGGGTTCTTTCCAATTTCTTAAACTCAGTTTTTAAATTCAGTTGCATCTACCTTTCTTAGACTCCTCAGACATAAGACATGGTTGAAGTACCAGCCAAATGAACAGTCAATCCTGCTTGGGATTCTGGGTTTCTAGCCTCCCATTCCAGTGACCAAGACTAGATAACACATAAACTTCAAGGACCTCGTCTCATCCCCAACTTGTGGCTCAGACAGTAAAGAATCTGCTTGCAATGTGGTAGACCTGGGTTCAACCCCTGTGTTGGGAAGATCCCCTGGAGAAGGGAATGGCTACCCAAGCCAGTATTCTTCCCTGGAGAATTCCATAGACAGAGGAGCGTGGTGGGCTATAGTCCATGATGTTGCAAAGAGTAGGACAAGACCGAGTGACTAACACACACAAACAAGACCCTTCTCTTCTCTCCTCAGTGCCAACGAGCTCTTTTTTTGTGCTTTGAAGCTGAAAGTGAAAGTGAAGTCACTCAGTCGTGTCCGACTCTTTGCAATCCCATGGATTGTAGCCTATCAGGCTCCTCCATCCATGGGATTTTCCAGGCAAGAGTGCTGGAGTGGATTGCCATTTCCTTCTCCAGCGGATCTTCCCGACCCAGAAATCGAACCTGGGTCTCCCGCATCACAGGCAGACGCTTTACCATCTGAGCCACCACAGAAGCTGAGGTCCTTCTAAATGAAAGGTGAATCCAACCTAAATCTTACCAACCTGATGGGAGACAAGAGAGTAGTATTTGAGTGGGTAGATTGATGACCACATTTTGGAGCCACTGTGTTTGAGTGTGTAGGTTGTGTCCAGATGAAGGACTTTGCCTACTCAGAGGAAGTAGATTCTTTCTTTACACAGAGCTATGTCTCAACAAGATGTGTATTCCTCATTGTGTCTACCTCAAGGGGGTGCCTTTTTCTAATTCTTGAAATTTGCACTAATGGAGACCCCATCTCTTTGATTAATTGAGGTGAAATTCACATAATATACAATGAACTGTTTTAAAGTGTACAACGGAGTGGTATTTAGTGTATTCATAATGCTGTGTAACCACCACACCTCTCTCCAGTTTCAAAACTTTAGAAGAATATCTGCTGCTAAGTCACTTCAGTCGTGTCCAACTCTGTGCGACCCCATAGATGGCAGCCCACCAGGCTCCCCCGTCCCTGGGATTCTCCAGGCAAGAACACTGGAGTGGGTTGCCATTTCCTTCTCCAATGCATGAAAGTGAAAAGTGAAAGTGAAGTCACTCAGTCATGTCCGACTCTTAGTGACCCCATGGACTGCAGCCTACCAGGCACCTCCGTCCATGGGATTTTCCAGGCAAGAGTACTGGAGTGGGGTGCCATTGCATTCTCCGTGAAGAACATCTAATAACCCTTAAGTAAACATTCCTAAAGTTTGGTGCTGGGGAAGACTCTTGAGAGTCCCTTGGACTACAAGGATATCAGACCAGTCAATCCTAAAGGAAATCAACCCTGAATATTTATTGGAAGGACAGATGCTGAAGCTGAAGCCCCAATACTTTGGCCACCTGATGCAAAGAACTGACTCATTAGAAAAGACCCTGATGCTGGGAAAGATTGAGGGCAAGAGGAGAAGGGGGCAACAGAGGATGAAATGTTGGATGGCATCCCTGACTCAATGGACGTGAGTTTGAACAAACTCAGGAAGATAGTGAAGGACAGAGAAGCCTGGCCGGCTTCAGTTTATGGGCCACAAAGAGTCAGACACGACTTAGTGACTGAACAACAAAAGCAAATCATTCCCATTCTCCTCTACCTCCAGCTATTGACTCACCACTTTGATTTTATGACCAAAGATTTCATTCTTTAGCACAGAAGTTCCATTAAGTGTCTTTTATTTCATCTTTGCTTCATTCTGGAATGCTCCTTGGAGGTTAGCATGAGGATGGTGGATACCAACTTCGTGTTCATATAAACCCAGCCCAGCAATGGACATTTATTTTCTGCTTCACAATATAGGAGGGAATTGTGTAGATATTATAAAATACATCAGTTGTAATTCCCTTTCCTCACTTTCCAAAGAATATTTTGAGGAGTACTAGAATTAACTGATAATAGGATGTTCAGAGTCAGTCAGTTCAGTCGCCCAGTTGTGTCCAACTCTTTTCGACCCCATGGATGGCAGCACACCAGGCTTTCCTGTCCATCATCAACTCCTGGAGCTTGCCTAAACTCATGTCTATCAAGTCGGTGATTCCATCCAACCATCTCATCCTCTGTTTTCCCCTTCTTCTCCTGCCTTCAATCTTTCCCTGCATCGGGGTCTTTTCCAGTGAGTCAGTTCTTCGCATCAGGTGGCCAAAGTATTGGAACTTCAGCTTCAATAGTTGGTAATAAATGACTCAAGGATTCTCTGGGAACCACTGAGTGATGGTTATAGAGATTCCTTTATTATAGGACATCTCAGTCCTTTTAATTTTCTAAGGTGCTGTATATACCTTCCATATGTTGATAACACATGCAACACTATTTGACCATTAAATATTTTTTCCCCTTTGGGCATCTGAAGGGACTAATTATCAATGTGTCACCTATTTAGGAAATGATCTAATATCCTATGCCAGTAAGGAACATTGCAAGAAATAAAATTCAATTATATCATTCTCCAGGTTAGAAACAGGGCTCCAGACAAGCAAAGGGACTTGTTCAAGAGCTCATGGATTGTGGGTTACAAAGTGGGGAGTAGAGTTCAGGATGCCTTACACCTTATGATGTGCTGTGCTGTGCTGTGCTTAGTTGCTCTGTCATGTCCAACTCTTTGCAACCCCATGGACTCTAGCCCACCAGGCTCCTGTGTCCATGGGGATTCTCCAGGCAAGAATACTGGAGTGGTTGCCATGCCCTCCTCCAGGGGATCTTCCCCACACAGGGATCGAACCCAGGTCTTTCACAATGCAGGCAGATTTTTTATTGTCAGAGCCACCAGGGAAGCTTAATAATACTGGAGAGGATAACCTGTCCCTTCTCCAGGGGATCTTCCTGACCCAGAAATCAGACCCAGGGGTCTTCTGCATTGCAAGCAGATTCTTTACCAGCTGAGCTACCAGGGAAGCCCACACCTTATGCTAATAACTGTCTTTCCAATTATGTATTGCTTTTATATCCTTGATGATTTAAAGAATTGTCCACAGAATCATATATGAATGAACTGAATATCTTTGGTGACACCTCAAGAAGCCAAATGACATAAAATTGGTATTCTGGGATACCTAACCCATTAATTGGCATACTTGAGGACTTCAGGGAATAGTGTCTAAATACTGATGTATTCTTTTAATCATGTATTTTGACTGTAGATAGACAAGGAAAGCCACCTTTTAAAGGCCACTGCTAAAAGCACAATAATAAAGAAAAACCACAGCGCTACGCTACATTTATTGACATTTTGAGAAATCCCAGTACCCTAATATCAATAACAGATACCAAAGAAAAGAAAGCTCCAACAATGACTTCATCACTGAAGAATGAAAAATTTTATTAAATCCAAAGGCCAATGAGTTGTTGAAACATTTCAGAAGATATTTATAGTAAAGTATTACACATTTCTTTTCACACTGTAGGACTTCTGTTGATATCCAGATCTATGAAATATTTTTGGTTTTTTATTATAAATCAATTTCCATGTTAGGGAAATTATGTAGCCTTTGACATGAGGTGGTAGACTGGGTTATGGGTGCTAGTGGTTAGAAGTTTGTTGGGACTCTACATTGGCTAACTTTGAAGTGCCATTGTCTTAGGATTTCCATCAGAAGGTTTTTAACAGATGGGTTGGCAGCAGGTGGGCTCACAGATGGGCTCAATGCAGGTGGGCTGGCAGCAGCAGGCTGGGCGGCAGCAGGACTGTCCACAGTAGGATGGGCGGCAGCAGGAGGCCTGGGCATAGTACAGCTGGCAGCAGGAGGGGGGTGTGCAGCTCACCACACAGCAGGGAGGCAGGCTGGTGCCCTCCACGCGGCAGTCAGGGCGGCACCACCTGGTGCGGCTGCTCACGGCTCCACTGCCACCCACCTGGCCGTAGCCAATGCTGCCGCCAATGCTGCCACCAATGCCACAGCCAGTCTCACAGCCACTGGTCTGGAGGCAGGTTGGCTGGCAGCAGCTGGTCTGGATGGAGATTGGTTGGCAGCAGCTGGTTTGGATGGAAGTTGGCTGGCAGCAGCTGGTCTGGCAGCAGGTTGATTGGCTGCAGCTGGAGCCACATGTCCCAGCAGTGGAACAGATGGGAAATCCACAGAAACTGGTGGAACAGCAAGCCATGGTGTCAGGGGTTAGGCTGAGAGCTGGGATGCTTGGAGAAGTTTCTGAGTTTGGTCTGCTTGTTCCACTCACACCTTTTATAGAGTTTTGCCACTTCCTGTTTTTGTGATGGACAGCATTTTTATCTTATTACTCTTTTAAACAATCTTTTCAGGGCCCTCTGATTGTTGAAATAATGAGTTATTTTAAATACATCTCCAAATTGGATTTTCCATATTGCTCAGCTAATACTCACCAAACGTGTTTGTCTTTGGTAAAAATACTGATGTTTTGTTTTCAAATAATGCTGTAATTTCTCTTCAAGTCTCAGCCTTTGTTTTATGCTTATGATTACATCACTGTCACTCATAAGACAATGTGACTATGGGATCATATTTTCCAAACCTTCAGTCTCCAGAATAAATGTATTAACCATTGATTGTCCTGTGTCTAAGCCTTCCTACTTTTTTTAGGTAATTGAAATTATAGTTTCTACAAGCAGCCAGATAGAAACTGATAAACTCCACATTCATAGGAATTCATAGATGTTTCCAGAAATTGGATCTCTCCAATTTCTATGATCTCTCTTGAACTTCACACATTCAGATTTGATGAAACACTTATCACTGAGGAGAGTATGAAATCTCCATCCCAATTTACTGTATTTTGTTGTTAATATTAATAACACAAATTTAAAAGAAGGACTAAAATTCATACCCAGTAATTAGGAAAAAAAGTCACAAAAATTTTATGTGTAACTGACATTTCTCTCTGAAGGATAAGAATCACTTCTCTATGGATTCTCTGAACAGTATTTATTTCTCAAAGGTGGGATTCATTTTCAATTTATGTCATTTTTTATGTAACTACAACTTGTTTCCTATGAAAGGATGATATTAGACCAAAGAGCATGACAATTGAATTTAGGAAAGAGAACCAATAAAAGAAGAAGCAGAAGCTAGGGAACACTTTTTTTGGATCACAGTCTTGTAAGGCAGATTAGAGTTGGACACTACTTAACAACTGATCAACAACAACAAAGGGAATGGATGATCAAGTGTCATTCAGTAGATACAAGTGCAAAGAGATCAAGATAAATTTCAGCAAAACAAAGGTCAAAACAATTCTTGGTAGTTTCCAAAAGTATGTGATTTTCCATTAGAAGTTTGGAGTTATACAGGAGGAAGTGAAAAAAGTGGTGGTCAAAAGCATACGTTATTGCTACTTGTGGTAGGTTTGTTCTTGCCTTCCAACCCTGAGTAGAAGCACATATTAGCTTTTATGAGGTGGAGGTTTGGTTTGTACAGTGATAGAATTACAGTAAAGAGTGATTCATGGCAGTGTCAATAAAGGTGTCCTCATCATGGTAACCATGACTGCAGGTGTGATGATAAAGGATGGTTAGGGGAATCACTGAATGTCAGAGATCAAAAACTTAATATATCATTTTGTCCAACCATTTAATTTTATAGGTTTGGAAACAGACATCATTCTTTTTATAATTAGCACGTGTTTATTGAATACTGTTATGCCTGGGGCACTGAAGGATTATGTAGAAGGGAAGACCCAATCTGCTGCCTCATATCTTACTCTAGTGCACAAATTGGCATAGTACCAATAAGCCAGAGTTGAACATAGGAACAGGACATTCCTATGGAGATGCAGACCAGAGAACAGACTTGTGGACCCAGTGGGCAAAGGAGAGGTTTGGACAAATAGAGAGAGTAGCATTGAAACATATATATTACCATGTGTAAAACAGATAGCCAGTGGGAATATGCTGTATGTCACAGGGAGCTCAAACTGGGTGCTCTGGGACTGCCTCGAGAGGAGGGATGGGGTGGGAAGTGAGAAGGAGGTTAAAGAGGGAGAGGAGATACATGTGCCTGTGGCTGATTCATGTTGATGTATGACAGAAACCAACACAATATTGCAAAGAAATTATCCTCCAATTAAAAATAAATAAATTTGAAAAAAGATTGATGTTGTGAAACAGAAAAAAAGAAGGAAACATTCAGCCTCAAAGTTCTAAATTGAAATATTAATGTTGTGGTGTGAACTATTTCTAATTTCCTCTCAGCATCAGTTGATATTAGAATGCTATGGAGTTTAGGATTGACTGCACTTTGGAGAGGCTGGTAGCGTGCTCCATTCACATAGCCAGTACACAGCCAGAAGAGATGGGTATAAAGCTTCTATTCCTCATTCCTAGATCAGTTCATTTTATTTTACACTGTTTCTTTCCAGGATCAATTAAAGTTAGTAAAACTCACTGTCTTCTCTGTTTTCTTCTAACATTTCTGTGTGGTTTTAAACACAGAGCAAGTAAGTATAAATATTTAAAAATTGTTTTAAGTATCTTCTGACCAGAAGAGTTTCCCATAGATCTGCGATTTCTAAGTATTTTATTCCTAGTTGTTTCTTGTTTCCTACATTCAGATTGGTTAATTCTCCACCTGGGTTTCTATGTCTGCCATATTCTTTGTGTCTTTTTTATTCCATGGTAATATCTCAGTTAACTCTTACTGTGTATCACTTAGACCATGGCAGTGGTCTCTTGATTGCTTCTGTATAGTCATTATTATGTCTAGCCTTTGGCCCTTTGTTTTTATAAACATCTACCACAGAAATCATCCTTATGCCCAACTCCTGCCATGCCATTCCCCTGCCCTAAAGCTTTCAACAGTTCTTTGTGTTTGTTGAATAAATGGCATATTCCTTTGGCTAGTTCTAAAAGCACACCAACTTTCTAAAATGATCTTCCATTATTACTTTACCTATATCCCCCTCTAATCATCTCTGAACAACTTCTCTATACCTTTGTCAATACTGTTTCCATTATTGAAAATGCCATCTTCCCTGAGATCTGGACACCTAAATCTTAACTCGTATGAAATGTTAGCTTCTTTTTCAATCTTTCTTGTTCTCCCCAATTGATAGTAACTTCTCTGTTGACAGTGTGTTGTATATTTTCATATTCTAATCATTGGTTAATTACTGTGAGTTTGTTTCATCTCCTGGAAATTTCTTGAATAGGGTGGCATTAACCCAACTTTAATACAGTCTATGGTTTGCAGACGGTAGGCAATCAGTCTATTTTTGTTATGCTTACATTTAATACAAAAAATAGAACGAATAAGTAAAACCAAAGTTGAGTTTGCTGGGCCAAAAAAGAGAAGTTTATTAGAAAACAAACATGCTGCAAGACTTAAGATCTAAGAAGGGGAGAAGGAGGTTGTTACTATTACTTGAGAATAGCCCTAGCCTTAATAGATGAGCCTGCATCTCCAGTTCCTAGTTGATGTGAGGTCTTAAGGGCTCAGGGCAAGAGGTTTGTTAGGTAGAGAAATGGGGGTAGAACTTTTTCAGACGGTTGGTTGCTTGCTCTGCGCAGGCAGTGCCCTGCTCAGCAGCAGGGGGAGGTCCTGCAGGTGCGGCAGGTGGTGCGGCAGGGGGCGGGCCGGCAGCAGGTGGGGCGGCAGCAGGGGGACTGCACAGAGATGGGCTGGCAGCACGTGGTGGCCCAGCAGCAGGGGCGGCAGACCACGGCCTGGCAGGACGTGGGGCAGCAGGTGATGGGGCGGCAGCAGCCCTCCTGCAGGCTGCAGGGGTCGCAGCAGACTGGGCGGCGGCAGGGCTCGCAGATGGGGCGCGTGCAGCGGGGCACGCAGGTCACGGGGCGGCTCACGGTGGTCTGGCAGGACACTGGGCGGCAGCAGCAGGGGTCGCGGTAGCAGCAGGGCTGGAGGCAGCCTCCGCCACAGCTGAGGGAGGAGAAGGTGGGGCCGCAGCAGGAGCCGGTCATGGTGGTGTGTGGGGCTGAGTGGTGTTGAGGTGGTGAGAGGAGTTGAGTGTTCTCAGGTGTGAATGTCTTCCTCCTGCTCTGGGCCCTTTATATACCCTGGCCAGGAGATGATGACGCCTCTTGTTTATTGTTTGCTCAATTAAATAGAAATTTGTTTTGACTAATGGTTGCATTAGTCAAAATTAGTTGCATTTGACTAATGGTGACATACTCATAATCTCATTAAAGAACATCTGTTGCATCCCTAAATATGGATGTATTCATGCTGTTCATCATCAAAATCTAAATACTCTGGAACGTTGGAGGTGAAGCAGCTCTTGATGCTTATTTTGAGTAGATGGCATCTGACAAAACCTGGGCAAAATGGTGCTGAAGGGGCTACAATTTTTAAAGACATTAAAGGCATAAGAGTTTCTAGACCACTGACTAGATCCTACCCTTGACCCCCAAGAGATTCCCAGAAAAGCCTGCATGTGAATCAGACAGGTGTTAGACATGTTCTTTGGTGTGGATTCCTTGGGAAAACGTTTGTGTTTCACTTGATATAGAGTTGGACTGCTGAGCACAGAAGAACTGATGCTTTTGAACTGTGGTGTTGGATGGCATTGCCGAGTCAATAGACATGAGTTTGAGCAAGCTCTGGGAGATGGTGAGGACAGGGAAACCTGGCATGCTGCAGTCCATGGGGTCATAAAGAATTGGACACAACTGAGCGACTGAACGGCATAGTGAAATGTACATGCCTTGAATAGTACTGCAGCTCATATATTTGTATTGAAAAGGTTAAAGTTGACTTTCATACACTGAGTATTAGAATAAAATACCCAAGACTGATATCTATTTTTTTCTTTTTTCCAGCTCACATTGTGACAACTCTAGTTTTTCTGGTTTTTATTAATACTAGTTTTCCCTGAGGCATGATATTTTTTATACTTGTCTTTCTTGTGTATGTGATATGGAACTGTGTAATAAAATTTTTCTTACTATACCTTGACATGGTTGCTACAACTATGAAGTAATAAGGCAGAGGTTTTCCCCCTACATAATAGATGTAGAAAACAAACTTGTTTGCCAGGGGGAAGTGGAGGAGAAATAAATTAGAAGATTGGGATTGACATAAACACACCACTATATATAAAATAGATATCTAATAAGAACCTGCTGTATAGCACAGGGAACTCTTCTCAATACTCTGTAATTACATACATGAAAAAAGAATCTAAAAAGGAGTGGATAGTGCTTGCTTTGGCAGTACATATTCTAAAAAGCAAAGACTTCACTTTGTCGACCAAGGTCCATATAGTCAAAGCAATGATCTTTCCAGTAGTCATGTACAAATGTGAGAGCTGGACAATAAAGAAGGCAGAGCTCCAAAGAATTGATGCTTTCAAACTTTGGTGCTGGAGAAGACTCTTGAGAGTCCCTTGGAAAGCAAAGAGATCAAACCAGTGAGTCTTAAAGGATATCAACCCTGAATACTCTTTGGAAAGACTGATGCTTAAGCTTCAATATTTTAGCTACCCAATGTGAACACCTGACTCATTGGAAAAGACCCTGATTCTGGGAATTATTGAAGACAGAAGGAGAAGAGGGTGACAGAAGATGAGATGGTTGGATGGCATCACCGATTCTATGGACATGAACCTCGGCAAACTCTGGGAGATGGTGAGGGACAGGAAAGCCTGGCTTGCTACAGTCCGTGGGGTCACGAAGAATCAGACATGGCTTGGTGACTGAACAGCAATATTCCATTGTATATATGTACTACAGCTTCTTTATCCGTTCATCTGTCAATGGACATCTAGGTTGCTTCCATGTCCTAGCTACTGTAAACAGTGCCTCAGTGAACACTGTGGTACATGTGTCTTTTTCCTCAGTTATGGTTTCCTCAGGGTATTTGCCCAGTAGTGAGACTGTTGAGCCATATGGTAGTTTTATTCCTTCTTTTTAAAGGAATCTTCATACTGTCTTCTGTAACGGCTGTATCAGTTTACATTCCCACCAAAAGTGTGAGAGGGTTCCCTTTTCTCCAAGCCTTCTTCAGCATTTATGTTTGTAGATTTTTTGATAATGGCCATTCTGACTGGTATGCACTCTCACCACTTTCATTCAACATAGTTTTAGAAGTCCTAGCCATGGCAAACAGAAGAAAAAGAAATAAGAGAAATTCAAACTGGAAAAGAAGTAAAACTGTCACTGTTTGTTGATGACACGATACTATCCATAAAAAATTCTTAAGATGCCACCAGAAAACTACTAGAGCTAATCAAGCAGCTTGGTAAAGTTGCATGATACAAAATTAATACACAGAAATCTCTTCCATTCCCATACACTAACAGTGAAAGATCAAAAGAGAAATTAAGGAAACAATCTCATTTACCATTGTAACTAAAAGAATAAAATCCTAGGAATTAACCTACCCCAGGAGGCAAAAGGCCTGTACTCAGAAAACAATAAGACTGATGAATGAAAGTGAAGATGACACAAACAGAGGGAGAGACACACCATGTCCTTGGCTTGGAAGAAGTCATTGTGAAAATGACTGTACTGCCCAAATCAACCTACAAATTCAGTACAACCCCCATCAAATTACCAAGGGCATTTTTCACAGAATTCAGTTCATTCAGTTCATTCGCTCAGTCGTGTCCGACTCTTTGTGACCCCATGAATTGCAGCACGCCAGGCCTCCCTGTCCATCACCAACTCCCGGAGCTCACTCAGACTCACGTCCATCGAGTCGGTGATGCCATCCAGCCATCTCATCCTCTGTCGTCCCCTTCTCCTCCTGCCCCCAATCCCTCCCAGCATCAGAGTCTTTTCCAATGAGTCAACTCTTCGCATGAGGTGGCCAAAGTACTGGAGTTTCAGCCTCAGCATCAGTCCCTCCAAAGAAATCCCAGGGCTGATCTCCTTCAGAATGGACTGGTTGGATCTCCTTGCAGTCCAAGGGACTCTCAAGAGTCTTCTCCAACACCACAGTTCAAAAACATCAATTCTTCGGCGCTCAGCCTTCTTCACAGTCCAACTCTCACATCCATACATGACCACAGGAAAAACCATAGCCTTGACTAGACGGACCTTTGTTGGCAAAGTAATGTCTCTGCTTTTGAATATGCTATCTAGGTTGATCATAACTTTCCTTTCAAGGAGCAAGCGTCTTTTAATTTCATGGCTGCAGTCACCATCTGTAGTGATTTTGGAGCCCAGAAAAATAAAGTCTGACACTGTTTCCACTGTTTCCCCATCTATTTGCCGTGAAGTGATGGGACCAGATGTCATGATCTTCGTTTTCTGAATGTTGAGCTTTAAGCCAACTTTTTCACTCTCCTCTTTCACTTTCATCAAGAGGCTCTTTAGTTCCTCTTCACTTTCTGCCATAAGGGTGATGTCATCTGCATATCTGAGGTTATTGATATTTCTCCTGGCAATCTTGATTCTAGCTTGTGCTTCTTCCAGCCCAGCATTTCTCATGATGTACTCTGCATATAAGTTAAATAAGTAGGGTGACAATATACAGCCTTGACGTATTCCTTTTCCTATTTGGAACCAGTCTGTTGTTCCATGTCCAGTTCTAAGTGTTGCTTCCTGATCTGCATATAGATTTCTCAAGAGGCAGGTCAGGTGGTCTGGTATTCCCATCTCTTTCAGAATTTCCCACAGTTTATTGTGATCCACACAGTCAAAGGCTTTGGCATAGTCAATAAAGCAGAAATAGATGTTTTTCTGGAACTCTCTTGCTTTTTCCATGATCCAGTGGATGTTGGCAATTTGATCTCTGGTTCCTCTGCCTTTTCTAAAACCAGCTTGAACATCTGGAAGTTCATGGTTCATGTATTGCTGAAGCCTGGCTTGGAGAATTTTGAGCATTACTTTACCAGCTTGTGAGATGAGTGCAATTGTGCAGTAGTCTGAGCATTCTTTGGCATTGCCTTTCTTTGGGATTGGAATGAAAACTGACCTTTTCCAGTCCTGTGGCCACTGCTGAGTTTTCCAAATTTGCTGGCATATTGAGTGCAGCACTTTCACAGCCTCATCTTTCAGGATTTGAAATAGCTCAACTGGAATTCCATCACCTCCACTAGCTTTGTTCGTAGTGATGCTTTCTAAGGCCCACTTGACTTCACATTCCAGGATGTCTGGCTCTAGGTGAGTGATCATACCATCGTGATTATCTTGGTCGTGAAGATCTTTTTTGTACAGTTCTTCAGTGTATTCTTGCGACCTCTTCTTAATATCGTCTGCTTCTGTTAGGTCCATACCATTTCTGTTCTTTATCGAGCCCATCTTTGCATGAAATATTCCCTTGGTATCTCTAATTTTCTTGAAGAGATCTCTAGTCTTTCCCATTCTGTTGTTTTCCTCTATTTATTTGCATTGATTGCTGAGGAAGGCTTTCTTATCTCTCTCTCTGCTATTTTTTGGAACTCTACATTCAGATGCTTATATGTTTCCTTTTCTCCTTTGCTTTTAACTTCTCTTCTTTTCACAGCTATTTGTAAGACCTCCCCAGACAGCCATTTTGCTTTTTTGCATTTCTTTTCCATGGAGATGGTCTTGATCCCTGTCTCCTGTACAATGTCACAAACTTCCGTGCATAGTTCATCAGGCATTCTGTCTAACTGATCTAGTCCCTTAAATATATCTCTCACTTCCACTGTATAATCATAAGGGATTTGATTTAGGTCATACCTGAATGGTCTAGTGGTTTTCCCTACTTTCTTCAATTTAAGTCTGAATTTGGCAATAAGGAGTTCATGATCTGAGCCACAGTCAGCTTCTGGTCTTGTTTTTGTTGACTGTATAGAGCTTCTCCATCTTTGGCTGCAAAGAATATAATCAATCTGATTTTGGTGTTGACCATCTGGTGATGTCCATGTGTAGAGTCTTCTCTTGTGTTGTTGGAAGAGGGTGTTTGCTGTGACCAGTACATTCTCTTGGCAAAACTCTATTAGTGTTTGCCCTGCTTCATTCCATATTGCAAGGCCAAATTTGCCTGTTACTGCAGGTGTTTCTTGACTTCCTACTTTTGCATTCCAGTCCCCTATAATGAAAAGGACATCTTTTTTGGGTGTTAGTTCTAAAAGGTCTTGTAGGTCTTCATAGAACCGTTCAACTTCAGCTTCTTCAGCGTTACTGGTTGGGGTATAAACTTGGATTACTGTGATATTGAATGGTTTGCCTTGGAAACGAACAGAGATCATTCTGTCGTTTTTGAGATTGCATCCTAGTACTGCATTTCGGAGTCCCTTGTTGACCATAATGGCTACTCCATTTCTTCTAAGGGATTCCTGCTCACAGTAGTAGATATAATGGTCATCTGAGTTAAATTCACCCATTCCAGTCCATTTCAGTTCACTGATTCCTAGAATGTTGACGTTCACTCTTGCCATCTCCTGTTTGACCATTTCCAATTTGCCTTGATTCATGGACCTAACATTCCAGGTTCCTATGCAATATTGCTCTTACAGCATCGGACCTTGCTTCTATCACCAGTCACATCCACAACTGGGTATTGTTTTTGCTTTGGCTCCATCCCTTCATTCTTTCTGGAGTTATTTCTCCACTGATCTCCAGTAGCATATTGGGCACCTACTGACCTGGGGAGTTCCTCTTTCAGTATCCTATCATTTTGCCTTTTCATACTGTTCATGGGGTTCTCAAGGCAAGAATACTGAAGTGGTTTGCCATTCCCTTCTCCAGTGGACCACATTCTGTCAGACCTCTCTACCATGACCCACCTGTCTTGGGTGGCCCCACACGGCATGGCTTAGTTTCATTGAGTTAGACAAGGCTGTGGTCCTAGTATGATTAGATTGACTAGTTTTCTGTGAGTATGGTTTCAGTGTGTCTGCCCTCTGATGCCCTCTTGCAACACCTACTGTCTTACTTGGTTTTCTCTTACCTTGGACGTGGGGTATCTCTTCATGGCTGCTCCAGCAAAGCGCAGCTGCTGCTCCTTACCTTGGACGAGGGGTATCTCCTCACTGCCGCCCCTCCTGACCTTGAATGTGGAATAGCTCCTGTAGGCCCTCCTGCGCCCACGCAGCCACCGCTCCTTGGACGTGGGGTTGCTCCTCCCGGCTGCCACCCCTGGCCTCGGGCATGGGGTATCTCCTCCCGGCCACCGCCCCTGACCTCAGACGTGGGGTAGCTCCTCTCGGCTGCTTCTGTGCTGTTGAAGCCTGGAACTCTCGGCCGCTGCCCCTAACCTCGGATGCGGGGTAGCTCCTCTTGGCCGCCACCCCTTGTGCATGGGGTCCTCCCGGCTTCTGCCTCTGACCTCGGACGTGGGGTAGCTTCTCTCGGCCGCACTTGTGCGCCATCACAACCGCCCACGCTTTGCATTTCATGCAAAGATGGGCACAATAATGGACAGAAAGAGAAGCAGAAGATATTAAGAAGAGGTGACAAGAATACACAGAAAGACTATACAAAAAAGGTCTTAATGACCCAGATAACCATGATGGTGTAAACCTCACCTAGAGCCAGACATCCTGGAATGTGAAGTCAAGTGGGCCTTAGGAAGCATCACTACAAACAGAGCTAAGTGGGGGTGATGGAATTTCAGCTGAGCTATTTCAAGTCCCAAAAGTGCTGCACTCAATATGTCAGCAAATTTGGAAAACTCAGCAGTGGTCACAGGATTGGAAAAGGTCAGTTTTCATTCCAATCCCAAAGAAGGGCAATGCCAAAGAATGTTCAAATTACAGCAGAATTGCACTCATCTCACACCCTAGCAAACTAATGCTGAAAATCCTCCAAGCTATGCTTCAATAGTAGATGAACCAAGAACTTCCAGATGTTCAAGCTGGATTTAGAAAAGGCTTAGGAACCAGAGATCAAATTGCCGACATCCATTGGATCATAGAAAAAACAAGAGAATTCCAGAAAAACATCTACTTCTGTTTCATTGACTGTCTAGGTTTGATTTTGACTGTGTGAATCACAACAAACTGTGGAAAAATCTTAAAGAGATGGGAATACCAGACCACCTACCTGACTCCTGAGAAATCTTTATGCAGGTCAAAAACCTAGAGGGGTGGGATGGGTAGGGAGATGGGAAGGAGTTTCAAAAGGGAGGGAATATATGTATCCCTGTGGCTGATTCTTGTTGAGGTTTGACAGAAAAGAGCAAAATTCTGTAAAGCAATTATCCATCAAAAATTTAAAAAAAAGGAACAGAACCAGGCATGAGACAATGGAGTGGTTCAAAATTGGAAAAGAAGTATGTCAACACAATATATTGTCACCCTGCCTATTTAACTTACATGCAGAGTACATCGTGTGAAATGTTGGACTGGATGAAGCACAAGCTGGAATCAGGATTGCCAGGAGAAATATCAATAACCTCAGATATGCAGATGACACCACCCTTATGGCAGAAAGCAAAGAGGAATTAAAGAACCTCTGGATGAAAGTAAAAGAGAAGAGTGAAAAACCTGGTTTAAAACTCAACATTCAATAAACGAAGATCACAGCAGCTGGTCCCATCAATTCATGGCAAACAGATGGGGAAACAAGGGAAAGAGTGAGAAACTTCATTTTCTTGGGCTCCAAAATCACTGCAGATGGTGACTGCAGCCATGAAATTAAAAAAAAAACTTGCTCCTTGGAAGAAAAGCTATGATCCATCTAGACAGCAGAGACATTACATTGCCAGTAAAGGTCCATCTAGTCAAAGCCATGGTTTTTCCAGTAGTCATGTATGGATGTGGGATTTGGACCATAAAGAAAGCTGAGTGCTGAAGAATTGATGCTTTTGAACTGTGGTGTTGGAGAAGACTCTTGAGAGTCCCTTGGACTGCAGGGAGATCAAACCACTCAATCCTAAAGGAAATCAGTCCTGAATATTCATTGGAAGGACTGTTGATGAAGCTGAAGCTCCAATACTTTGGCTACATGATGCAAAGAACCAACTCTTT
Source organism: Bubalus bubalis (assembly GCF_019923935.1). Taxonomy (NCBI): domain Eukaryota; kingdom Metazoa; phylum Chordata; class Mammalia; order Artiodactyla; family Bovidae; genus Bubalus; species Bubalus bubalis. The sequence continues at coordinate 21,797,662 of NC_059159.1, read as the reverse complement.
GGAAAAGACCCTGATGCTGGGAAAGATTGAAGACAGGAGGAGATGGGGCCAACAGAGGGTGAGATGGTTGGATGGAATCACCAACTTGATGGACATGAGTTTGAGTAAGCTCTGGGAGTTGATGATGGACAGGGAAGCCTGGTGTGTTGCAGTCCACGGGGTCACAAAAAGTCAGACATGACTGAGCGACAGAACTTAACTGACATATAGCTGTGTAATTTTAAGGTGCATGTTGTGATGATTTGATATATGTCTATATTGCAAATGTTTACCACAGTAAGGCTAGTTAAGACATTCTTTCCCTTACCTAATGTCATTTTGTTGTTGTTGTTATGATGAGGATATTAAAGCTCTACTCTCAGAGTACCTTTCAGGTATACAGTATACAGTTGACTCTTGAACAACACAGGTTTAGACTGCATGGGTCTACATATATGGAAATCGTTTTCAGCCATAAATGCTATAGTGACACATGACCTGTGGTTAGTTTCATCATGGATATGGAGGAACTGAAAGTACAGAGGAACCATAGATATGAAGTCTCGGATATGGAAGGCAGAATATAAGTTGTACTTGGATTTTGACTGTGCAGAGTGTCAGTGCCCCTAACCCCAGAGTAGTTCAAGGGTCAGTCATAGTATTGTTAACTATAGTCACCATGCTGTACATTAGATCCTTGGAATTATTCATCTCATAACTGAAAGTTTGTGCCTTTGGACCCAAATCTCATTTCTTCTACCCCTCAGCCCTTGGTAACTACTTTTCTACTCTATGTTTCTTTGAGTCTGATGGTTTTAATTCCATGTATAAGTGAAATCATTGCAATATATGCTTTTCTCATGTCAACTTATTTCATTCAGCATTATGCCTTCAAGTTTCACCCCTGTTATCACAAAAGGCAGGATTTCCTTCTTTTCGTGACTATTATATATATATATGTGTGTGTGTGTGTGTGTGTGTGTGTGTGTGTGTATAATTTAGCCTAATTAACAACTAATTTTATTTAGCCATTCATCTGTTGGACATTTAGGCTGTCTCAGTGTCTTAGCTATTGTAAATTACTGTTGTGAACATGAGAATGTGGAAATCTCTTTGAGATAGTGATTTCATCTTCTTTGGATGTATACCAAGAAGTGGAATTGCTGAATCATAGAGTAGTTTTATTTTCAGTTTTTTGAAGAAACTCCAAACTGTTTTCCATAGTAGCTGTAGCAATTTACACCCCCCCCAAATAACAGGGTACCAAGGTTCCCTTTTCTCCACATCATCACACTAGCATTTGTTATCTCTTGTCTTTTTGAGAATATCCATTCTAACAGGTGTGAGGTGATATCACACTGTGGTTTTGATTTGCATTTCCCTGGTGATTAGCAATGTTGAACATCTTTTCAACATGTACTTGTTGACCATCTATATGCCTTCTTTGAAAAAATGTTTACAAATCCTCTGCTTATTTTTTAAGTGAATTGGTTTTCTTCTCTCTTTTGTTCTGGTCTGTTGCTATTTACTTGTAGGAGTTCCTTGTGTTCTGTGGATACTAACTGCTTATCAGATACACAGTTTGCAAATAGTTCCTCCCATTTGGTGGTTGCCTTTTCATTTGTAGATGGTTTCTTCTGCTCCATAGAAACTTTTTAGTTTGATGTAGTCCCATCTGCTAATTTTTGCTTTTATTGCTTGTGCTTTATTCTTCTCAAGGCACATTGTCTAATAATCAATTTTTCCTGTTGCTGGGGGTGAGGTGTCTTCATAATGATCACATTTTGGGCAAGGAGAACCTCTTCAGAGGATAATCTCAGGTAAGAAGACTCATTTCTCTACTCTAAACACTTAGGATCCAAAACTGTTCTAAGATGACTTTTTTCTTTCTTTTATAAAGATATACAAAGAATGAGAGGCCATGAGCCCTCAGTAAATAATTCCAGTGTTTTCAGCCGAGGATACTCATCCTACCCCACACCCAAATTTCATTTCCTGGCAGAGAAAAAATGGGTCATGTGTGAATAATTCATACCACTGAGCTCTGTGATTTGACACTGGTGGCAAGTCATGTGCTATTTTCTGATGCCACTTATTCTAAAACCAGACAACACTCATCGAAAACTTTGCAACTTACCGACTATGTGTCTTTGGGCCATATGGAATAATAATAGATGTGTAATCAAGGTTGTTGTGAAGGTTAAATGAGCTAATAATTTTGTCAAGCACTAAGAACAGTGCCTGGCACTTAGTGTCTTATATTTGTTGAGTTAGTAAATATATTTTAATAGGTAGTGTTTCAGGGGTGCTTTATAAGCTCTAAATTTTGAATTTAGAGCAAAGATGAATGGTGTTTGATATGGTAAGTAGCCAGTTCTCTGCTCCATCACCAAAAAATACATATTAAATAGGATTATTCAGTGGGGTATTTCATCAATCATGTAAAATAAAAATATCTTGAAGGAAGATATTAGAATTCCTTCTATTTGAGCACTAATCTCTGTAAAGGGGAGTCAGGCTACTTTAGAACAGACGAGAAGAACATGTGTCAGAATTGTGGATAGTGACACTAACCCTACTGAGAGTCCCACAGCCCATGCAACAGAGGGAGGTCTTAAAAAACAACCATAAAAGAAAAGGCTTAAAATTTAGACAGGTTCTTAGTGATGATGGACAACATATTTTGCATAATGAATGCTAGGGCTTTATTTAACAGTATCATTCAACAACCACATTATGAGCAAATTTTAACATGAAAAATACTATCTTATGTTCTCAATTCTAGTTGCTATACAAAAGGAGAAAAGCAATTGCACATGTAATCAAAAACAGCCAGCAATTTTTAACAATTTTTATTGGTACATATTGAAAGTGGACCTTACTTTATGCCATTGGGATGATCCTAAAAAGTTAAAATATGATTTCAATGTTTAATAATTTGATCACATTTTAAAGACCTCAGAGAAGTCCACTATTTACAACATAATGGCATACTCTTCTATATATAATAAAAGACTTCTTTAGGAGTACAAACAGATGCTCTCTAACTTATCTGCTTTAAATTCATTTAGACTTTGATAAATATGTTTTTAAAAAGTATAGCATAATCATAAGAAAGTTTTAAATAATTTCCCCCAGAATAGATATGTTTTAATAGTCCATTTCATTAAAAGTAAAATGTGTGTTCATTTTTAAAAATAATTAAGAAACATATGAAGAAGAAAATATTAATTCCCAGTGACTGTTAGATTTTTGTTGCATAATGTTCCAGGCATATTTTTAGGTATAAAAACACACAGACACAGACATACAGAACACACTTTTTCTTCATAAGATAGTTTAATATTTTACAGCTTACTTATTTTTCACTTAAAAGTGACAGGACAATTTTTTGCAGTTTCCTAATAGGTTTACAGTCTTCAACTATTTTTGGTAATGCTGATATTATGTATTATTTGACTTTTTTCTTATTTATATCTCATCTCCCTAAGTAGATTATAACTTCTTTGAAGCAGGAACTCTGTTTTATTCCTTTATCTTCCTTCAGGGCAAGTCAACTCAGTGCCCTATTCATAGTAGATATTCAATAAATACCTGTAGATAGGCAGTGATTTATTTGCCTGGAAGATGCCATAAATGGCCAATTCCTGAGCATCAAGATAAGCAACTCTCAAAAGCCAGTGTGGATTTACTATCCACACTAGTTGACATTGTGAATAATAGTCTAAATAATAATCAGATCTGTAATATATAGAAGGGAGTGTATTACATGAAGAAGCAGTCATACTTGGTCACAAAATACAAAACAGTTCCCTTGGGCAGAGGAACGAGTCTCTGATCATACTAAGGTGAAATGTTTGGCCTAAAGGCTTAATATCAGGGGCCTTGCATTCTCTTGGGTCTTTTCTGAACATCAGTGGTTATAATTACATTAAGAAACATAGGGAGCTTCCCTGGTGGTCCAGCGGTTAAGAATCTGCCTTGCAATGCAGGGAACATGGGTTCAATCTCTGGGCAGGGAACTAAGATCAATGTACAGCGGAGCATCTAAGCCTGTGTGCCCCAACTACTGAGCCCACAGGCTACAGCTAGAGAGTCTGTGGTCCACAAAGAAAGATCCTGCATGTGGCAACTAAGACCCATGCAGCCAAATACATAAGTAAATATTAAAAAGAGAAAGAAACTTATTTGATCTTTCATTACTCATTTCTCTTTAACTTGAGGAAATTCTTTTTTTTTTAATTTTTTATTTTTAACTTTACAATATTGTATTGGTTTGCCATATAGCTCTTTAACTTCAAAAATAGACAATTGGCCAGATGCTGCTCAAAGTTTCTTCCGCCTTTTTCTATGATGTGCTGCTGCTGCTGCTAAGTCGCTTCAGTCGTGTCTGACTCTGTGCGACCCCATAGATGGCAGCCGACCAGGCTCCTTCATCCCTGGGATTCTCCAGGCAAGAACCCTAGAGTGGGTTGCCATTTCCTTCTCCAATGTATGAAAGTGAAAAGTGAAAGTGAAGTCGTTCAGCCGTGTCCGACTCGTAGTGACCCCATGAACTGCAGGCTACCAGGCTCCTCTGTCCATGGGATTTTCCAGGCAAAAGTATTGGAGTGGGGTGCCATTGCCTTCTCCCTATGCTGTGCTAACAGGTGTCATTTCCGTGAATGAATACTCAGACTGGGAATATAAGTGGTAACCCGATGTAGACGCCTTACTGGTCACTACTGAAGACCATTTCTCAGGTGTTTGGTACCTACCTGTCTGAACTGTAGGCATTGGTGACTTGGAGATGTAGCTGCTCCTATCTTCATAGTCAGCTACTGTGTCTTATAAATGCCATTTACAATGATAATGAGGAAACTACCCAGATTTTTGTTATTTTAGAGAAGAACAAGAGGATTATTTCCTATCTTGCTTTAGATATCTCTGGAAAATGGAGACAGAATCTAATGAAAGGAAATATCACAGAGACCATGATTTCTATGCCGAAAGTGTTAAGTTTATTAGAGAACCAACAACACAATATAGGAGTGAGCAGGGGTCGTGGGAGGACAGGATATTTTTCATCATTTGAAAAGGGTGCCGCCTAGTTTGAAGAGAGGAGGAATGGGCTTCTCAAGAAAAGAGGTGGTTCTGCTGTGAAGCTGTGGGACAGCAGGATAGACCCCGCCATCTACTTAATGATGATGCGCGCCTAGGAAGCTCAGCAGCAGGGGGAGGTCCTGCAGGTGCGGCAGGTGGTGCGGCAGGGGGCGGGCCGGCAGCAGGTGGGGCGGCAGCAGGGGGACTGCACAGAGATGGGCTGGCAGCACGTGGTGGCCCAGCAGCAGGGGCGGCAGACCACGGCCTGGCAGGACGTGGGGCAGCAGGTGATGGGGCGGCAGCAGCCCTCCTGCAGGCTGCAGGGGTCGCAGCAGACTGGGCGGCGGCAGGGCTCGCAGATGGGGCGCGTGCAGCGGGGCACGCAGGTCACGGGGCGGCTCACGGTGGTCTGGCAGGACACTGGGCGGCAGCAGCAGGGGTCGCGGTAGCAGCAGGGCTGGAGGCAGCCTCCGCCACAGCTGAGGGAGGAGAAGGTGGGGCCGCAGCAGGAGCCGGTCATGGTGGTGTGTGGGGCTGAGTGGTGTTGAGGTGGTGAGAGGAGTTGAGTGTTCTCAGGTGTGAATGTCTTCCTCCTGCTCTGGGCCCTTTATATACCCTGGCCAGGAGATGATGGCCCCCACGACACATAATCATTTCCTTGTATTTGTTTATTCCTTCTGAAATAGCCTTGGCAAGTTTAGTAAGTTCCCTAGACATTTTTTCCAGATGCTCAAGTACTCATAAAAGACTGTTTTCCTTATTTAATGAAGACTCATTATATTTTTCTATTTATGGTTCAAATATGAATTTAATGACCCTGACTTCAAAGTGTCCAATTATCTTCATAATTCAGTGATGCTTTTGCCAATTGATGTTTTGATAACATGAGACTGGTTGTCATGTTCTTACTAATAGTGGAAGTGAATTCCCCAACTTATGAGTATCCTTTAACACTGTTAAGCTTCATGGGCAAAGCAAGTTCAGAAAAATACTATAGAGATATTTTGTTTGTCAGCAAAGGAAGAAGTTTTCTGTCTACTTTTTGGAGCTACAGGAATGCATCTTAGTAAAACTATCATCAGTAGTTTTCCCCCCAAGTTTTTTAGTGCTAAAATACACATAACATAAAATTTACTGTTTTAGTCGTTTTTTGTGTGTACAGTTCAGTGGCATTAAGTACATTGTTGTGCCACCATCAGCGCTATTCATCACCAGAACTCTTTCATCTTGCAAAACTGAAATCCTGTACCCATTAAACAATGGCTCCCCATGACCCTCTCTCCCCAGCCCCTGGACATCTTCAGTGTAACTTTAAAAAAATCTCCCCTTTCCCCCCTGACATCCCATAAATATTGTTTCCAACACAAATATTGGTCCTAGCTAAAGGACCATAGTCAACTCAATTATCTGGTATCTTACGTGTAAAATGTGGAATATAAACCCAGCTTCTGGAAAGCACCATACTACTGTTACTATGTGTTTAGCTTTTTTTGGTCTTAGGTACATGCCTATTAATTTCCATTAGTTGTATCCTTCCAAATCATGATAAATTTTATGTAAGTTTCGTGATAGCCAGAATCATTGCGTTCTAACCACATTCTAAGCATTATACTAAAAGAAATAAATGGATTAATTTATTCTTCAAAAAATCTTATGATACTAGAGAACAAACTTATGGTTACCAAAGGGGATAGCGGGTGCTGTGTTGTACTGTGCTAAATTGCTTCAGTCGTGTCTGACTTTTTGTGACCCTATGGACCATGGGATTTCCCAGGCAAGAATACTGGAGTAGGTTACCATGCCCTCCTTGGGAATCTTCCCCGATCCAGGGATTGAACCTGCCTCTCTTATGTCCCCTGCATTGGCAGGCGCGTTCTTTACCACTAGCGCCATCTGGGGAAGCCTGGCTAGCAGGCAGAGGAGGACAAATTAGGAGTTTGGGATTGACATATACACAATACTCTATGTAAAATATGTAAACAGCAAGGACCTACTGTATAGCACAGGGAACTATGCTTAATATCTTGTAATAACTTATAAAGGAAAGTAATCTGAAAAAGAATATATATATATATGTGTGTGTAATTGGACTGCTTTGCTGTACTCTTGAAAATGATAGAACATTGTAAATTATACTTCAAAAAAAAGAAATCCTATGAGGCAGTTATTGTTATATCTCTTATTTCATGCATAAAGCCAGATAAGTGACTTGCCTAAAGCCATCTGCTAGTGTTGGAGCCAGTAGTTATTCCAGCAGTTATTAGTTATTCCAATCTATGGCAACATTGTAAGCCTGAGGAGTTGAAGAATGAAATTGTGGAAACCTCATTTCCTGTCAATAAGCAATTTCTGCTTTATTTAGGAATTTTAATGACAAATTATTTTTAAAATTGTTGTTTTGTGTGAAATGGCTAATTTTGAGAGTCATCTGGAAGAACTCTATGTCTTAATTAGTATCCTCAAGAATGTGAGGAATTATCTCCCGCAGAGCCTTCTCAGAATTCCAAAACACACTTTAAGGAAAAAGTATTAAAGTTGGACATAGTTGAGTGATCTTGAGGCACTATAAACAGAACCACCATCTAGATGAAGGTAGCAGCCGGCCAGCACGATGAACCCCCCAGGTACAGGTCCCACAGCCCTAGGTGGTCTCAAGCCCGCCTTGCCTTTACCCCACTGTCTCTTGCTTCAGTGTCTCCTCATGTACCAGTCTTCCTTCTGCTTACAGACCCCTTGTGATGTTCAATTATTTCAAATTGTCAGGGTCTGCAGGAAAATCATGTCACTCGGCAGTTTTTTTTTTTTTTCCCTCTGCCTCTGGATTTGCTTGGTTCTGACCCATGTTTTACAATCAAGTCTGTTCTAGATCTGTGACTGAAGGCTGCAATTTAAGCCTTCTTTTCAAGCATTCTGCCCACAGAATCCCTTGCAGGCTTATCCAGACCTGCACCAGCCACTGTGGCTGACCAGGGTGTGGTGTTACAGTGCAACAAACATGATCCAATAATAATGATGAGCTTGGGATCAAGCACAACATTCTACATCTGAGAAAACACTACAATATGAGCAAGTCTCTAGAAGGTTAAGGAGGAAAATTCTGACAAAAGGAAAACAAAGTGTAGTGAGAGAATTAAAGAAGATAATTTTTTAAATTATTAATAAAAAACAATGATCAAGAATATATAGATAGAAACTGGAGTTTTGAACTGTCAACCAGTAAATTGTCAGATACTTTGACCACCTGATGCGAACAGCTGACTCATTGGAAAAGACCCTGATGCTAGGGAAAGATTGAAAGCAAAAGAAGAGGGAGAAGAGGGAGGCAGAGGATGAGACAGTTAAGTAGCATCACTGACTCAATGGACATGCATTTGAGCAAACTCCGGGAGGTAGAGAAGGACAGGGAAGTCTAGTGTGCTGTAGTCCATGGGGTCACAAAGAGTCAGACATGACTTAGCGACTGAACAACAACAAAAGAGTCAAACTTAATTAAGAGGAAATTCCATTGTACATACTGACAATGTAAAGGTTTTAAAAATAATGAGCTACTTGTTGAGAAAACTTTATTCCAAGAAAACTACTTCTCTTCAAGCTGTGGCTTCTTGTTTTACTGTAAGAATGCACATGTCCAGCCTGAGAAGAGAACTGGGGTGTAATGAAATCTTTCTGTCTTCCAATCCTTAGAATGTATTCATTCAATTATGTAGTAACTAATTTCTGATCATATACTATGTGTCAAGTATTGTGCTGATCAATGGGAATCCAGCAGTGAACAAAGTCAGTCAAGATCTGGGTCTTCACAAAGGTTTCCTTGCCTGATTCCTGTAGCTGGGCAGGTAGATGAGACCAGGTAAATAAAAAGCACATTCCAAAAACTCTTTAAGATCAGATGCCAGGAATTCAATACATTATTTCTCAGGATAACAATAGTGGCTAGTTTCCTGACCAGCTTACAAGTATTTAAACGCCACAAAAACAGATCTACTGTGGATTAATGTTATTATTTCAAATACATTGGCATGGTTTGGATAGTAAAGTTGTTTAGAGTTCTAAATTAGAAATGGTTCTAGCCAAGCTACATTTCTCCTTCCTTGGCTGGAGGGATTCTGGAAAATATGGCATACTGGTTCTTCTAGGACAGGCATTTCAGTGGTTAGGAATTCCAGGTACCAATTGATATTAATCACTGCACAGTTTTCTAGGTCAGGGAACAAATGGGATTCTGACTTAGGCTGTTGTTGTTGTTCAGTCGCCAAGTTGTGTCTCACTCTTTGTGAACCCATGGACTGCAGCATGCCAGGCTACTCTGTCCTTTACTATTTCTTAGAGTTTGCTCAAATTCATGTCCATTGAGTCGGTGATGCTACCTAACTGCTCATCTTCTGCTGCCTTTTTCTCCTTTTGCCTTCAGTCTCTCTCTCAGCATCAGGATCTTTTCCAATGAATTGGCTCTTTGCATCAGGTGGTCAAAACACTGGAGCTTCAGTTTCAGCATCAGTCCTTCCAATGAATATTTAGGACTTAGGTTTCCTCCCCCTTATCACAGATGTGAGAATGATTCATTAGTCAAGTTTGGGATCAGAGAGACTTCCTATCAAGTCTCCACTTCTTCAACATGAATGAAAACTTTGACTTGAAATATGAAGGTGGTTCATTTAAGAGGTTCTGAATTATCTGGATTGCTATTAAAACTAGAGACCTTGTGCATGAATTGTTCCTAAAATTAAAAAATAATGGCCCTTGGAAAATCTTTCTTCACTTGTTTCTTCTGACCCCCCATATTATAACATAAGCTAAAAAAATGAACTTTTGAAGATTAATAAACAATAAAGAAACACATTTGCGTCTGAGAAACAAAAATTTATTATTTTACCATGCAGAGCCCCAGGATAAATGTAATATTATCCTAGAAAAATATCTCATCTTGAAACAGTAGAGAAGTGATGATGAATCAGTGGACTAGGGCTCTATTCAAGAGCAATTTTAATCTTTGTTTATTCATTTTTTAAAGCCAAGAATTCAAATCCTGAAAGCTGGAATTTTTCTAAAGACCATCAAAGAAGGCAAGATTTAGGTACATATTTATGCGGGAAAAGGCATCAAGAGTTACTGCTCAATTAATTGTTGCAGGCAGGTAGGTTTCAAAAGTAGTATCTCTCATCTGATCCATCAGGGCTGGGAAGGGCTGGCACAAGTTTCTGAATACCTGGGGTGATTTCCTGCAGCGCTACTCAGCAGCACGGGGAGGTCCTGCAGGTGCGGCAGGTGGTGCGGCAGGGGGCGGGCCGGCAGCAGGTGGGGCGGCAGCAGGGGGACTGCACAGAGATGGGCTGGCAGCACGTGGTGGCCCAGCAGCAGGGGCGGCAGACCACGGCCTGGCAGGACGTGGGGCAGCAGGTGATGGGGCGGCAGCAGCCCTCCTGCAGGCTGCAGGGGTCGCAGCAGACTGGGCGGCGGCAGGGCTCGCAGATGGGGCGCGTGCAGCGGGGCACGCAGGTCACGGGGCGGCTCACGGTGGTCTGGCAGGACACTGGACGGCAGCAGCAGGGGTCGCGGTAGCAGCAGGGCTGGAGGCAGCCTCCGCCACAGCTGAGGGAGGAGAAGGTGGGGCCGCAGCAGGAGCCGGTCATGGTGGTGTGTGGGGCTGAGTGGGGTTGAGGTGGTGAGAGGAGTTGAGTGTTCTCAGGTGTGAGTGTCTTCCCCCTGCTCGGGGCCCTTTATATACCCTGGCCAGGAGCTGATGATCCCATGACAAGCTGTTGTTTCCTGGAGTTGTGGTTGCCCATTGAAATGAGAACCCCAGATTGGTGGATTCAACTGCTGAGGCAGCAATACAAGCATCGCTGATGGGTGCTTTTCTTTCTTCCTGTCTGCTTTTCCCCTTGAAATGAATACTTAATGATTTACATAATTTGAAAAATTACTCATTGAATAGCTAATCCTTCCAGACCATGTCATGTGACAGATGAGCTGAAAGTTTGAGGAATCCAGTGCTGCCACCATCACACTTTCCTCTGTTCATCATCCAGGACTAATGGGACTATAAGGTTCAGGAGTGGTAAGCCTGGTTTCTGATTGATGCTGAAATGAAGGATGAGTTTCTGGAAAACCAAAATGGCTTGTAAAAGGTGATGTGTACTGCTTCTGCAATGGAACAAATGGCCCAGTGCTTCTGTAAAATAATGTGTTATTTCACCTTGTTTATCAGGAAATGACCACGTAAGTCACTCAAGTAATGCTGTTTAGTGGCCTGAATTGGCCTATCACTTCATAGCAACATATGGGACCCTTACTAAGTAAATAGTGCTATACTGTAGTTTCTTATCACAGAGTAATTACAAATTTTAGAAAGGCAAGACAAAGGCAGGGAAACCAATTAAAGGAGACAAACTTTTCATGCAACAGTAAGGCCAAATGAAGTAAAGATTTTATTCATATTATGCCTTTCTGAGTATTCCTTCTTGAGTCTTAGAAATAACACCGAAATTGGAATATTTCTTACTTCCTAGGTGTGACATAAGCACTTGTACTGAGTTCTTCAACACACATTAAAATATTTATAAAGGGACTAATTATCTTGCTGTTGTAGATGCTTTGGTTTGTTGGCTGAGGATTTTGCTTGCTTACATATCAAGTGTGAAGGTAGGCTTCTAAGAAAGACAAGGGGAGGGACTTCCCTGGTGGTCCAGTGGTTAAGACTCTGTGCTTCCACTGCAGGGGGCATGGGTTCCATCCATGGTTGGTGAAAGAAAATCACAGATGACACATGGTACAGCCAAAAAAATAATAAAAATTTTAAAAATGACAAAGGGAAGTAAGTGAGCTGGTGATTGATAAAATTGTTTTGTCTTTTTCAGTCTCAGCTAAGAAAAATGGGGGTACAGAAAATAAATATAAATTGGAAAAAAGGTTAAAAATAACACTGTACTCTTTTCTATTGGCATAACATTGTAAACCAACTATACTTCCAAAAATGTGACAATAAATAAATAAATGCTAAAAAAAAGATAACATTGAACAAAGGTTGCTGAGGCAATTGACACACTTTGGTCCATCATAATTCTGGTCCTTAAAGGCCTTTGAGTTTCTGATCCATGATAGTCTATCCCAATTTGTGGAAGGCCAAATTGGTGAAATGATTTCTCCAGAGATGTACAGGTAAAAGAGTGGCAAAGCTTCAGCAATACTTCACACCATCTTTTGAGTACAAACACTGATGCATAGCTCCTGGTCTTTTTCCAACTCTGAGTCACCTTAAAAGAGTGAACAGGTAGTAGTAGTAATCAAAAATTCTGTCTCATATAGGGAAATAAAATAAGAACTCGCTTAATTTATGGTTTATTTTAGCATATTGTTATTCGGCTTAGAATGTATTGTTTGTTTAGTCACTAAATTGTGTCCAACTCTTTTGCGATGCTATGAACTGTAGCCCAGCAGGCTCTTCTGTCCATAGGATTTCCCAGGGAAGACTAGTAGAATGGGTTGCTATTTCCTCCTTCGGGGAATCTTCCCCACCCAAGAATCAAACCTGAGTCTCCCGCACCTACTGCATTGGCAGGCAGATTCTTTACCTAAGGGATTCCAGGGAATCCCTTAGAATATATACAGAGATTCAAACATTAGGAATAGGAATACGTCTGTAAACTCATTGCTTATTTTAACTGGCAAATGGACACAGTCCTAAGAAATCTTGTGTTTTGTGATCATGGACTGTCAGAAACTTTGCTATTTGAAGTAACAATAGTAATAAGGGCTGTGCTATGCTTAGTTGTGTCTGACTCTTTGCGGCCCCATGGACTGTAGCCTGTCAGGCTCCTCGGTCCGTGGAGTTTTACAGGCAAGAATACTGAAGTGGGTTGCCATTCCCTACTCCAGGAGATCTTCCTGACTCACGGCTGGAACCTGTGTCTCTTGCATCTTCTGCATTGGCAGGCAAATTGTTTACCACTGAGCCACCTGGGAATCCCAAGTAATAAGGGACATCCCACTATTGCTTGGATAGGACCTTAATCACCTTAACACAAAAGCAGTCTCAATATCCAATCCAGGGGGCAGACAATCAGATATGAGATTTTCAGATACCACATTCTGCAGTTATCTTAACTATATGGTTTCCAGAGAAAGGAGACAGTAAGTCCATTTCACTGCCCAGCGCTGCTGTTAATTCTTTTACACAAAGCCACATTTCTCTTTGAACCTACCATTTCATGTAATTTTATCTGAATTTTCCCATTCCTCAAAATCCTATAAAAACCTTTACCTTCACTTGGTGGGATGTCCTGTGTTTCTAATGCCGTGTGGTCTCCCTTGCTATAGCACACTAATGGACCTAAGTTTGTTAGAAAAGGGATTTGTCCCTGGCCTTTATCTCATGGGCTTTTTTAGTTACATTGTGCAAATTCCAGATGTTCTGCAAGAGCATAATCGTTAGAGTAGAAGCAAGTAAACATTATCTAAGGTGGTGATAAATTATGGGATTTTTTAGTTGGATTGAAGCATGTAGTGATGATGACTCTTTCTGATGGCCAGAAAAAGCCATGCCCTCACCTCAATAGTTTTATGAGTTGTGTTTTGTTATGAGTGTCATGAGTTATGTTTTTTTAGAAACTAGTTTGGGCGCCCTGGATGGTAGGACATTTTGCAAGTTCTGAAAATAGAAAATGCATTCTGTGTTCTCCAAAATGATCCTTAAAATAGCCTCCACTCATAAGTGTCAGAGATGGGAGTGGGGAAGATTGAGGGGAAAAGGGCAGGAGGAGGACGGGGAAGACAAATAAGTCAGACAGAGAAAGAGAAATATCAGAACCTAAAAAGAAATAATACAAATAAGCTTATTTACAAAACTGAAACAGACTCAGACTTAGAGAATGGAATACTTATGGTTACCAGGAGGGAAGGATAGCAGGGAGAGAGAGGGAGAATGGGATCGAAATGTACACACTGCTTTATTTAAAAGGGATAACCAACAAGGACCTACTGTATACCAAAGGGCACTCTGCTCAGTGTTAGGTGGCAGTCTGGTTGGGATGGGAGTTTGAGAGAGAAAGGATACGTATATACGTATGGCTGAGTCCCTTTGCCATCCACCTGAAGCTATCGCCACATTATTAATTGGCTATACTCCAATATAAAATGAAAAGTTAAAAAATAAATTCTTCCTCCACCACCTGTCAATTTTGTAATTTAGAGAAAATACTGTAACACTAGCAGCCCCAGTTTCCTCATCTGTAACAAGAGTCTCTGATGTTCTTCATAATCCAAATTTATTATAAAATCCACAAAAATGTAGAAGATAGAAGATATGGGTATTATTAATTGAAAAGAGAAAATATTTTAGTTGGAAAAGACAAAAGGCCTGTGGTGATCAGGGAACTAGTGGGATTTATTTCTGGAATTAAAAAAAATAAATATCTCTTCTGAGTGGTTTAAGTATGTATCTCCTTAAATCTAAGGAAGACTAAACAAGTAATCTTTTGGAGTCTCCTACAGCTTTGTGTTTAATTCCTTTGGGTTAGGGTGAAAGGGAAAGTGTAACTATCAAATGCATATATATCCCCAGTTCTTATTACCCCTGATGATAAACCCCTATTCATACTCATAAATCTTGCCATCAAGGACTCTTTCCTACATACTGTAAATCAGCCTTTAAAGAGCCCTTTCATCCTGAAACAGCCCTGACCTAACAACGAATTTTTTTGTGCTGTCTTTATTATAGTTCTTAGAAAATTAGTCTCTGGAAGTGGTTATGGATTATCCTGAAAAAAGTCTTCCCTTGAATGCCTTCCAACTTAAAATAATATGATGTGTAATAAGTAGCACATCTTTTGAGCTTGTTTGTTACAGCGATGATCAAATGTTCAACAAATATGAATGGTATTGAAACAGGCCAGGATGCTGTGGGGCCTTCCCAGGAACAAATTCCCCTTGTCCCCTGCCTGCTTTTTGTTTGCAGAAAAGCTTTAGCTTCCTAAGCCTCCCCCAAGTTCCAAAGAGCAAATTTAATCGAAGAAATGAGAAAACACAGAAACAAAGGAAGACAGTCAAGCAAGACAAAATCATGATAGTTCAGCCATAAAACAAAGTCAAGGACTTTCAGTTCCTTATCAAGGATACTATTCTGAGCCATACCCTTCAGTTGTTTTGCAGACACTAAACCCCCCATCAGGCGGAAGAAATTAATTGCATGCTGATCACAAGCACAGAGACCCCAGACCAATTGGAATCAGAAGGTTGAAGGCAGATTCCTGAAATATCACCCTGTTAACCTCACCATCAGCCAATCAGAAAATTGAGTGTGAGCTGATCCTGGACCCTAAGACCCTCCTCTTCACCTTGCCTTTAAAAACACTTCCCTGAGAGCCACTGGGGAGTTCAGGTCTTTTGAGCCCAAGCTGCCCATTCTCCTTGCTTGGTTCCATGTTGGTTGCCTTGCAATCAACTCTGCACTTTTCTTCACCACAATGCAGTGTCAAAAGATTTGTTTTACTGTGCATGAGTGAGCAGATCAAAATTGGTTTGGTAACAGTAGGGGTGCTTCCTATGTGTCAGGCACTTTATATGCATTAAGTTGCTTAACTTACCCAGAAATTTACATTGATAAATATTAATTTTCTCATTTTGTAGACAGGGAAAACTGGAGGTCAGAAAATTTAAGTTAAACTGATGAATTTTTTGCTTTAAGTAAATATATAGCTTTTAGAATTCTTTTCATAAAGACAATTCCCTTCTAATGTATTTTGATTCAATAAATAGAAATTGACTACCAGCTATATTCTAAACATTGACCTCAGTAATGGGAACCAGGAAAAGTGTGGCTCCTTCATTGGAGGTAGAGAAATAGATAATCTCAATACTATGCCTTGTGAAGAGGGAAGGAAGTATAGGATGTTATTGGCACAACTTAGGGGCACCTAACCTAGCTTGTGGGTGTGTGCATGTGTGTTCGTGCATGTTATGCATGTGTGTTTGTGTGATGGAGGGCTTCAGTTCAGTTCAGTTCAGTTCAGTCGCTCAGTCGTGTCCGACTCTTTGCGACCCCATGAATCGCAGCACGCTAGGCCTCCCTGTCCATCATCAACTCCCGGAGTTCACCCAGACTGACGTCCATCGAGTCAGTGATGCCATCCAGCCATCTCATCCTCTGTCGTCCCCTTATCCTCCTGCCCCCAATCCTTCCCAGCATCAGAGTCTTTTCCAATAAGTCAACTCTTTGCATCAGGTGGACAAAGTATTGGAGTTTCAGCTTTAGCATCATTCCTTCCAAAGAAATCCCAGGGCTGATCTCCTTTAGAATGGACTGGTTGGATCTCCTTGCAGTCCATGGGACTCTCAAGAGTCTTCTCCAACACCACAGTTCAAAAGCATCAATTCTCCAGCACTTAGCTTTCTTCACAGTCCAACTCTCACATCCATACATGATGGAGGGCTTAGGACAGAACAATTGGAGAAGACTGAGCTGAATCTTGGAAATGACTCAGGGTTAGGTAGATGGAGAGGGTGGAGGGAAGGGGTAGATGAAAAGATATTCCAGATTAAATGAAGAACATGACAAAAGCAAAGACATGGAACTTCACGACTTGTGCCAGTAACTGTGAGAAGTTCAGAGTTGTTTAGAGTGAAATATAGTTGGGGATTGTTGAGACATGAACCTGGAGATGTGGGCAAAGGACAAGCCACGGAGGACCTAGTGTGCTCAGATTTCCTACACACGTGGGCAGTCTGAGGACTGGTCTCACAGTCCTGTACCACTTGTTAAGACTCATACCTGGATCCCTGTACCTCTTCTTTCCCTCTCCTGTCTCCTTCATCCTCTCCATCTGTCTTCCTTTTCATTGTTTGCTCATCTGTGTACACTCATAAACATGCACTAATGAATGAATCAGGAAGCGGGGGTGTTACAGGAAAAAATTAGTTTATTGAAAAATAAGCAGGCAACACATTACAAAAGATGGAGGGGAGAGTTTGAGCAGCCTCTGGAATTCAGAATGAGTTTGTAACACCCACTCTGGGGACTTTTAAAGATGGATTTAGCATCAATTGTGACTTCTGCTGATGGCTGCTACTGCTGCTAAGTCACTTCAGTCGTGTCCGACTCTGTGCGACCCCATAGATGGCAGCCCACCAGGCTCCCCCGTCCCTGGGATTGACAGCTGCAAATTTGACTGGACATCTGCTTATATATCCAAATGGTAAAACATAAAAATGACTATTGTCACCTTATGAAAGAATGTCTATTTTTCTTTCAACGTAATTAAAATGCAGAGTGGATGCTTAGGCTCCAGGATGTTGCTTTATAAGAAAGTGGGGTCTCAGCAGCAGGGGGAGGTCCTGCAGGTGCGGCAGGTGGTGCGGCAGGGGGCGGGCCGGCAGCAGGTGGGGCGGCAGCAGGGGGACTGCACAGAGATGGGCTGGCAGCACGTGGTGGCCCAGCAGCAGGGGCGGCAGACCACGGCCTGGCAGGACGTGGGGCAGCAGGTGATGGGGCGGCAGCAGCCCTCCTGCAGGCTGCAGGGGTCGCAGCAGACTGGGCGGCGGCAGGGCTCGCAGATGGGGCGCGTGCAGCGGGGCACGCAGGTCACGGGGCGGCTCACGGTGGTCTGGCAGGACACTGGGCGGCAGCAGCAGGGGTCGCGGTAGCAGCAGGGCTGGAGGCAGCCTCCGCCACAGCTGAGGGAGGAGAAGGTGGGGCCGCAGCAGGAGCCGGTCATGGTGGTGTGTGGGGCTGAGTGGGGTTGAAGTGGTGAGAGGAGTTGAGTGTTCACAGGTGTGAGTGTCTTCCCCCTGCTCGGGGCCCTTTATATACCCTGACCTGGAGCTGATGATCCCCAGAGACTCATGCCATTCCTTGTTAATATTCTGGCCAATTAAGTGAGGATTTAGCATTGACTAATACCAGTTTCGGTAACCCTCTACCCCTATATCCACGCACACACCCCACAGATATTTTCTGTTTTCTTGTTTTGTTTATAGTCACCAAATCTAGCCACATGATTTGAAGCTAGTGAAATTTCCTTTGAAATATACTCATCCATATAAAAAAGAATGTGTTTTCCAAATTATGTTAGTATTTAATTACTTCATCCTTTGGCCCTGTAGTTAGCATTTTATTTCTGGACTTCAAAGACTCCCATAATTGCCACCCAAACAGTGACCTGGTATTTACAACCGTGCACATGAAGCTAACAGGCTCACAGTAGCACTCCAGGCAGCCCAGTGTCACCTGTTTCCCAGGTGTCTCCTCCATGACTCACTGAAAGGCAGGTTTGTGGTTCTCCATATGAGGAGGG
Organism: Bubalus bubalis; assembly: GCF_019923935.1. Taxonomy (NCBI): domain Eukaryota; kingdom Metazoa; phylum Chordata; class Mammalia; order Artiodactyla; family Bovidae; genus Bubalus; species Bubalus bubalis. The sequence goes on along the minus strand of NC_059159.1, from coordinate 21,779,315 downwards.
CCACATGGCACCCAGGATGGCTGCCACATGGTTTAATCACTCCTCCCCAGGAGGGCCTGGGTGGTCCTAGTGGATTCTGTACCCTCCTCACCTTCCAAACCAAACTCAACCTCTACCTTAACGATAAAACCCTCATCAAGCATCCATTGCAATTTTTATCTGTGTAATTTCTTGGGGTTGTCATTGCATGTGTAGATTCTGCAAAGAGATGGCAGAGAACTTATACATATATCTCCTCATTTTATAAAAAGGGTCATGTGGTTTTACCATGGTCACCTCATGGGGTCCCAGTCTCCTCATTCCTCAGTAAACAACGTCTACTGTGACTTTTCTGTTTATCAGGCTCTGCAGATGATACAGTTGTCAGACAGGAGAGAGAATATCTTAAGTATTTTTTCCTTCCCCAGTTTTACTGGAATATAATTGACAATCTCAAGTAGGGATCACTTAGAGTGATTGTTGCCGTTGTTTAGTCGCTAAGTTGTGACCCCATGGACTGGAGTCCTCGCCAGGCTCCTCCTTCTATGGGATTCTGGAGTGGATTGCCATTTCCTTCCCCAGGGCATCTTCTCGACCCAGATTCTCTACCCCTGAACCACCGGGGAAGTCCCCAACTAAAAATGAATGAGGAAACAACTTACCCCAATGAAAGATAACCCCAAAGGGCCTCAGGGCTTGCACGCTGGGCCAGATCTGTGCAGTAGCACAGAGGATAAATAGAGGTTGACTTAGAGCTGGGATGGGGTGGGGGGACTGCTTTTTCCCAGGTCTTAAAGTATAGTCTGGCTTCCCTTGGTAGCACATGGTGGCTCTGTAAGATATGCAGTTGTCTAATTCCTTTTATGGTTTTTCAATTGTACCTTCACCCTATACTTTACTCTTTATGATGAGTTCTATAAATTTGAATCTTATGTATGAAGTACATTTACACTTTTCCTTTGAATTTGAAAAAAAAAAAAAAAAGAATCCTGTCCTGTCAGCCATGTACTAAATGGAAAAAGAAGGGCCAAGAGCTTGCAAATCACTAATCAAATGCTTTTAAAACGTCATTTGTCCTAAAATTACCCCCTTGAGCTACAAGGAGGAGGCTTTTTGTTGTTGTCATGAGGGTATCAGTTTTATTTTTGCTTCAATGATATCATGAAAGATATCATGAATGTGGATTATATCAAGTTCATTCTATTTCTCATGCCAAGATACTCTCTTGGCTCCTTTTATAATATTAGTTGATTTTTACTGTACAGACTAAATGTTCTCTGACATAATATGGCTAGAATTACATGAAATATTGTGGGCAGAGGCATATTTTAATTTGATGTAAGAGTAATATATTCTGATTTGCTTACAAATAGCATTTTTATTTATGACTTACATTCTGTGGACATTCTTGGCCTCAACAGTCCTTTGAACTAATGTATCACAGTTTTACAAGGAATTTCTTAATTAGGCCCTTACTGGAAGCTTATACCCATTTTCCCCTAAGAACAGTTTATAATAGTTCCCTCTGGATGTATTGTTTTGTTTGCTGATGCTGTGAGCACTCGTTTTTCTTCTCAGTGTGTAAGAGCTTTAAGTTACTATATGTATCGAGTACTAGGAGACACAGAAGAGGTGTGTTTGATCCCTGGTTCAGGAAAATCCCCTGGAGTAGGAAATGGCAACCCATTCCAGTATTCTTGCGTGGAAAATTCCATGGACAGCAGAGCCTGGTGGACTAAGTCTGTGGGTTTTCAAAGAGTCAGACCCAAGTGAGCATGTGCATGCGCACACACATGCACACACATGTACATTCCAAGGACTATAACAGGTATCTTTACCTGTCTTATTAGTCATCAGAGCGATCAAATGAGTACATATTATTACCCCTGTAGATAAAGAATTGAACCTCAGTGAGTTTAACTAGTTTGCCCAAGGTTATACAGTTCTTAAATAATTGGAATAACACAGCTCTCAAGAGTCTGGGTTCATCCCAAGTATGTCTGACCCTTAAACTTACATTTTAACAAACATGCTTACAAAATCCAATGGGATTTTTCCTCAATTTAAGATGAATAATTTCACTTTTTACTATTCTTAAGTGCTTTTAAAAATATTTGCACTTATTTTTAAATAAACTATTGAGATATCTTGCATGTCCTTCGATTTCAGCCTGAGGCACAAAATGGTCTGTGATGGTCCTGTTCCGGAAAGCACTATGTCTATCAGGGACTAGTCGGGGTTACCATGAACTGGGGAGAAGCACATCCTAGCATTTCAAAATAAAATTAGGGGTAGGGGATCAAGGGGCTTCCCTGGTAGCTTAGGCAATAAAGAATCTGCCTACAATAAAGGAGACTTAGGTTCGATTCCTTGATCAGGAAGATCCCCTGGAGAAGGAAATGGCAACCCACTCCCTTTCAACAACTTTGCTAGGCTCGAATGGAGGAGCCTGGCAGGCTTACAGTCCATAGGATCGCAAAGAGTCAGACACGACTGAGCTACTAACACTTTCCCTTTCAGGGGATTAAGAGATACGAACTGTTTTGTATAAAATAGATAAGCAACAAGGATATATCATACAACACAGAGGACCATAACCAACAACCTGTAATGGAGTATAATCTATAAAAATATTGAATCGCCATGCTGATCACCCAAAACCAATATAATATTGCAAATCAACTAAACACCAATAAAAAATAAAACAAAACTTCCAATAAAAAATAAAACAAAACTTCAAAATAGAGACTGCATCTCATATGGCACATCATAAATATCTTAAAGCTTGTTTTGCAGGGTTTTTCTTTTTTTTTTCAGGCATTATCCACCCGGTCCACTAAGTAGTCAAGATCCTCTTCAACTGTGAGGCTTGGAACCTTTCATGTTCTTCAGAAAGAGGGACAGTCCAACCTGTGCTCCTGCAATTGGCTTGGGGTTGAAGATGCCCTGTGGATTGTGTTTGGACTCTCCACAGCTATGGAAGGAAAACCTGTCCTCACTAGTGCATGCTGAGGGAAATGAATATCTGGCTCTGCTTACACATTAGCGTGTGCTTTTCCCACTACGCAAACTGCATGTTCTCCATAAAGTAAGACTGGGTCTGTGGTGGCAAAGATGAACCAAAGTTGGGGCCACTCCTCTTTGCTCCATGTGCTGGTCTCCAGGGGGTTATCCTGACTCTCCACCTCTGTCTGGTCAGCAGCCCTTCCTTGCAGTCCACATTGGGGCTGTTGTGCTGGAGTTTTGTGGGCAGGAGCTTTCTCTTGTTGACCGGGTCCCCCAAAGCCTGCTTCCCAGCTCTTCTCTTCTGGGCCATGGAGCAATTGTGTGCGGCACCGCTGGTCCTGGAGTGTCTCCTGGGGAGGTAGGGTGTGCCTGTGGCTCTCCCTGGCTATGGGGACACCAGTAGTGGAGTTCTCAAACAGTGTTCAGCCACAGGAACTCTCACAGAGGCAGACATCCTGCCCGGGCCATTAGCGACCAATCTTAAGAGCTTAATTTTATCTATAAACCTGGAAATTATTATTAATCTAGTCTTCCAGAAAGTTTGTTGAGATAAAATCAAGTCCAGCAAAACACTTGGGCATTCCCCTATTGTTATTTCATTTATGGAAAACTATCTGGTTAATCTTTTCATACCAATTGATATATTTACTAGTTTCTCATTGCCACCACAGTTGAATTAGTCAACTCTTGCTGCATAACAACCACAAACTCTTATAACATACAATAGCAAGTATTTATTTCTTGGCCACTTGTCTGCAGTTCAGTTGAGTTTGGCTGATTTTTAAGGCTGGTCTTGGTTTCTGGCCATGGATTAGTTTTGGACTGCCATCTGAATTCATGTTTCCAGATTCAGCAAATAAAAATACACATCCCTCAGTTAAATTTGAATTTCAAATAAGCAACAAATAATATTTTACTGTAAGTATATAATATTTTAGTGTAAGTATATGTAAGTATGCATAGGGCATCCTTACATAAAAAATCATTTGTTGTTTATCTGAAATTCCAGTTTAATGAGGCATCCTGCATTTTACCTAGTAACCCTATTTCTGACAGCACAAGGGAGCAATTCCCATCATGCAAACACATTCCAAATCTTGGCTAGGGTTGTGTCTTCTAATACCCCATTGGCCAAAGCAAGTCACACGGTGAAGTCCAAATCATGGCTAGGAAATGGGGAGAGGACACGTCTCCCAAAGACGCAGGAGAGGCAGACAGTAAATATTAGTGAAGAGTGATCTAATCTGCCAGAGTGCAAATTAGTTACTTTATAACCTTTGTTATGAAGCTTGAATAAAGACTTTTACAAAGTCCAACTGGATTTCATCCTCTGGATCTCCATTCATGTGGGTAACTTTCATTTTACTTACTCTTTTCATCCTGATCAACCAAGAAATGTCATTGATTAAACAGGGGCTGCTTGGTTTCTCCTTAAGAAATTCATGTTATCTGTCTCCTAATAGTTTGTCTTTGATTAGGTATTCAACAGGGAAAAGTCTGGGAATGGCACTGATTTTATGAAAGCAGCTATTGATTTAATCAAATATTTCATTAGAAATCCTATTTCATTGTGTACCAATTATTTCAATGACTAGCAGACAAAATTTTCTCTTGGGAAAGTTAATTGAAGGACCTCAGCAGCACAGATACCAAACTGATATGAAATCTCCCCCCTGACTATATATATGCATATATATGGATTCTGGATATAATTTTTTGTTTTATTTATTTATTTATTGACCATACTGAGTGGCTTGCAGGATCGAACCTAAGTCCATGGCAGTGAAAGCACTGAGGCCTAAACACTGGACTGCAAAAGAATTCCCATTCTCCACATCACTTTTATTTTTTGGCTGTGCCATGGCATGCAGGATCTTAGTTTCCCAACCAGGGATTTTTTTTCTTTTTTTTTCTTTTTTTAAATTTATTTATTTTAGTTGGAGGTTAATTACTTTACAATATTGTATTGGTTTTGCCATACATCAACTTGAATCCACCACAGGTATACATGTGTTCCCCATTCTGAACCCCCCTCCCTCCTCCCTCCCCGTATCATCCCTCTGGGTCATCTCAGTGCACCAGCCCCAAGCATCCAGTATCATGCATCAAACCTGGACTGGCAATTCATTTCATATATTAAACTGTGTCCCCTGCAGTGGAAGTGCAGAGTCTTAAACTGAACCACCAAGGAAGTCCCTGGATATAATTTTTAAAATAATAAATTTCTTGTATTGTTTTGGGGATGTAAACTGATACAGCCACTATGGACAACAGTATGGCTATTCCTTAAAAAACTAGAAATAAAACTACCATATGACCCAACAATCCCACCACTAGGCATATACTCTGAGGAAATTATAATTCAAAAAGACACATGTACTCCAAAGTTCATTGCAGCACTATTTACAAAAGCTAGGACATGGAATCAACCTAGATACCCATCAACAGAAGAATGGATAAAGAAATTGTGGTACATATATACAATGGAATATTGCTGCTGCTACTAAGTTGCTTCAGTCGTGTCCGACTCTGTGCGACTCCACAGACGACAGGCCATCAGGCTTCTCTGTCCCTGGGATTCTCCAGGCAAGAACACTGGAGTGGGTTGCCATTTCTTTCTCCAACAATGGAATATTACTCAGCCATAAAAAGAACACATTTGAGTCAGTTTTAATGAGGTGGATGAACCTACAGCTTATTACACAGAGTGAAGTGAGTCAAAGAGAAAAACAAATATCATATATTAACACATATATATGGAACCTAGAAAATGGTACTCATGAACCTATGTGCAGGGTAGCAGTGGAAATGCAGACATAGATAACAGACTTGTGGACACAGTGGGGGGAGGAAAGGGTGGGATGAATAGAGAGAACAGCACTGAAACATATACACTGCCATATGTAAAAGAGATAGTTGATGAAAATTTGCTGTATGATGCAGGGAGCTCAAACCCAGTGCTCTGTGACTACCTAGAGGAGTGGGATGGGGTGGGAAGTGAGAGGGAGTTTCAAGAGGGAGGGGACATTTGTATGCCTATGGCTGACTTATGCTGATATATGGCAGGAACCAACGCAATATTGTAAAGAAATTTTGAAAATGTTAGTTGTTCAGTCGTGTCCAACTTTTTGTGGCAAGGAAATTATCCTCTAATTAAAAATATAGAAATTAATAAAAATTAAAAAAGAAAACAAAAATTTCCAGATTCCAAAATGAAGCTGGAACTTAAGACCAAAATTTTCAATCTGTGACCTGATGCTGAAGCTTCTTCAGGATATGAACCAATGACTTTGGGCTAGGGTTTTAACTCCCTTACTGGGCCCAAAAGATTACAAAAGAGTTTGGAAGGATCTCTCATCTGAGATAGCCAGAACGGGAAATTCTTAGCAAGAGAAGCCCGGTGAATCTTCTTCTATGTGAATGTTGATAGAAGAAAAACAAAATCTATATGTAGAACTGCTTGCAATATAAATGAGTTTAAAATCCAATTTTACTCTTTGCTATGGTGTAAGAATACCAGGCTGAGAAAATCATCTGTCTTGGGCCAGAGAAATCCCTGGGACTCCCAGCAATAGCAAGGTCTAAACCATTATGAGGGTGAACCAGTGGAGGTCCATTTCCTCTTGTGATGTGTCATTATTTATCATGAGTTAATGTTCTTCAGGAATTATCTTTGCCTTAGAACTTCCGTGTTCCTTGGGTGTGGAAGCACTCTATGACTTTATTTTTTATTTACTAACCAACTATTGGTCTTGGTTGCCCCTGAATACTGGGGGTTCTACTCTTGTCAGTTTGATTTTATGATGACAAATAATACTTTCCTCCACTCCTTCAACCATGTGGTTACCTAACACCAGAAACCACACAGTTCATCTGTATAATGGTGAAAACGGTGGCTTCCAAAGTCTTTTAGGGACTTTCGTTCAGTGAAATTGCTTTTTCAGCTGGGGTAGGGGAGGGGGAATGGAGGGCACTGGAGAGTAAATATTCCATTAATCCATAGTAAATATTAGCTTTAGCAGGAGATGACTAGAGAATTTGTCCAACTGCCATACCTCCTCCTAAATCAAAGAGATGTTCTGGGTTCTCTGTCTTTTGAGATCAAGCCAATAACAATGAACTCTTTCGCGTCAGAGTCTCTTTCCATGTCTTCTGCAAAGCTTCAGTAGTCTTAGTCTCTTGATAAAAAAAATGAAAGAGATGGCACTCTCTGCCACTTGACATTTGTTTTTTGACTGGTAGTTTGTAGTTTTGTTAATTATTATTATTTTTATTGGACTATAATTGCTTTACAGTGTTGTGTCCGTTTCTGCTGTACAACAAAGTGAGTCAGCTCTATGTACACATACATCCTCTCCCTCCTGAATCTCCCTCCCCACCATCTCGGCCCTCTAAGTCCTCACAGAACACTGAGCTGAGCTCTCTGTGCTATACAGCAGCTTCCCACTAACTACCTATTTTACACATGGTAGTGTATATATGTCAATGCTACTGTCTCTTTGCAGGGAAGGAATAGAGATGCAGACATAGAAAATGGACTTGTGGGCACAGTGGGGGAAGGAGAAGGTGGGACATTGCGAGAGAAGCATTGCCTCTTGACATTTTCCCTTTTGCTTTTTTAAGTAAAAAAATCTCTTTTGGCTTTTTCCATCATATACAATCTCAAGTGTGTAGGGGTCATACAATCTCTTTTGTTACTCAGTCAGTTCAGTCACTCAGTTGTGTCCGACTCCTTGAGACCCCACGAATCGCAGCACACCAGGCCTCCCTGTCCATCACCAACTCCCGTCCATCGAGTCAGTGATGCCATCCAGCCATCTCATCCTCTGTCGTCCCCTTCTCTTACTGCCCCCAATCCCTCCCAGCATCAGGGTCTTTTCCAGTGAGTCAACTCTTCGCATGTGGTGGCCAAAGTACTGGAGTTTCAGCCTTAGCATCAGTCCTTCCAAAGAACACCCAGGGCTGATCTCCTTCAGAATGGACTGGTTGGATCTCCTTGCAGTCCAAGGGACTCTCAAGAGTCTTCTCCAACACCACAGTTTAAAAGCATCAATTCTTCAGCGCTCAGCCTTCTTCACAGTCCAACTCTCACGTCCATACATGACCACTGGAAAAACCATAGCCTTGACTAGACGGACCTTTGTTGGCAAAGTAATGTCTCTGCTTTTGAATATGCTATCTAGGTTGGTCATAACTTTCCTTCCAAGGAGTAAGCGTCTTTGAATTTCATGGCTGCAGTCACCATCTGCAGTGAGTTTGTTACTAGGAGGTGACAAATTTTCACAACCCATGAGCAACTAATGTCAGGTGCACACCTGGGACCTTTCTGCAGTCTGGAAGTTCTCATTTTCCTTATTTCTCTTCTCTTAAATATGAAGAGCTGTCATTACATGAAGCCCCCTCTCTGCCAATAATTGTAGCCAAAACTTTCTCATTGTAATTCATAGAGGTGGGAATCCATATCACCTACATGAATCAATGTTCTTATTTATATTCAAATAAGTGGAAGACAGGAAGGAAGGGATCCTCAGGACTGACATTGACTTAGTAGAGCTTCCGCATTCTGCCTCAGCCCTGAACTGGCCAGCATGTCTTGCAATTCTTCCCATCAAGAGGTAGATTCTGTTTCCTTACTCTTTGTGTCTAGTTTGGCCTTATGACTTGCTTTGACCAATAGCATACAGTGGAAATAGTGTTATATGAGTTCTGGAATCTAAGCCTTAAGAAGTCTTCAAGCATTTTCCTTTCCTTCCTGAAAGAGTCAACTACCAGACATGTAAATCTTGGAACTTTGAATCCCAGTTAAATTTTGAGATCAGCACAGTGGTATGAGTGAGAACAGGAAGGATCATCAGAATGCCCAGTCAATGCACAGAATTGTGAGAAATAAAAAATTGTTGCTGTGTTTGGCTATTAAACTTTGGCATGGATTGTAATATAGCAATTGGCAACTGAGACAATATATATTCAGTTTATTTCTACATTACCCTTGTGAAGAAGGTGGTCTGTGTGTTTCCTTCAGATGAGCTCCCCTTACTTTCCTCATCCTGGAAGTAGCCAGCATAGAAAGTGTTTTAGTAGAGAATGTTTGATGCTATAATGATGCTTTAACTTTTAGTTCAATTTTAAAATATTTTTATAGACAAGTCATAGAACATTATTTTGGAAAGTAATTTCTGACACTATCCAAAAGTGAAAGTGAAAGTCACTTAGTCATGTCCAACTCTTTGCGAGCCTATGGACTCTACAGTCCATGGAATTCTTCAGACCAGCATACTAGAGTGGGGGGCTGTTCCCTTCTCCAGGGGATCTTCCCAACCCAGGGATCAAACCCAGGTCTCCCACATTGCAGGCGGGTTCTTTACCAGCTGAGCCACAAGGAAACCCAAAAATACTGGAGTGGACACTATCCAAAGGTGTTGCTATTTCAAATTCTAAATCAGGGGTTAGGAAATCTTGCCATTACTTACTCATTGGGTAGGTTTCAATCTTCTTTGTAGAATTCAGTATCAATGTGCCCCCCACCCTGAGTCAGTGTGTACCCCAACTGAGAACTACTCAAAACTACAAATAAGCATCAATTAAAAGAATCTTTAAAAAGTGAACTCTGAAATTCCAACCTCCTAGGAGGAGATATTTAAGTTATGTTAAGTGAGTGAGGAGGAGGAGACATTTGAATTGTTAAGTGAGGAGACATTTGTTAAGTGAGGAGACATTTGAATTATGAGGAAAACTCTGAGATATATACTCAGAAACAAAGCACACCATCCAGATCTGGCATATTTTCTTAAAAATATCAAGCTAATAATGGTATTTTTTACAGAACTAGAACAAATAATTTCACAATTTGTATGGAAATACAAAAAACCTTGAATAGCCAAAGCAATCTTGAGAAAGAAGAATGGAACTGGAGGAATCAACCTGCCTGACTTCAGGCTCTACTACAAAGCCACAGTTATCAAGACAGTATGGTACTGGCACAAAGACAGAAATATAGATCAATGGAACAAAAAAGAAAGCCCAGAGATAAATCCACGCACCTATGGACACCTTATCTTTGACAAAGGAGGCAAGAATATACAATGGAGAAAAGACAATCTCTTTAACAAGTGGTGCTGGGAAAACTGGTCAACCACTTGTAAAAGAATGAAACTAGAACACTTTCTAACACCATACACAAAAATAAACTCAAAATGGATTAAAGATCTCAACGTAAGACCAGAAACTATAAAACTCCTAGAGGAGAACATAGGCAAAACACTCTCCAACATACATCACAGCAGGATCCTCTATGACCCACCTCCCAGAATATTGGAAATAAAAGCAAAAATAAACAAATAGGACCTAATTAAACTTAAAAGCTTCTGCACAACAAAGGAAACTATAAGCAAGGTGAAAAGACAGCCTTCAGAATGGGAGAAAATAATAGCAAATGAAGCAACTGACAAACAACTAATCTCAAAAATATACAAGCAACTCCTACAGCTCAATTCCAGAAAAATAAACGACCCAATCAAAAGTTTGGGCCAAAGAACTAAATAGACATTTCTCCAAAGAAGACATAAGGATGGCTAACAAACACATGAAAAGATGCTCAGCATCACTCATTATCAGAGAAATGCAAATCAAAACCACAATGAGGTACCATTTCACGCCAGTCAGAATGGCTATGATCCCAAAGTCTACAAACAATAAATGCTGGAGAGGGTGTGGAGAAAAGGGAACCCTCTTACACTGTTGGTGGGAATGCAAATTAGTATAGCCACTATGGAGAACAGTGTGGAGATTCCTTAAAAAACTGGAAATAGGAGGGAGGAGCCAAGATGGCGGAGGAGTAGGACGGGGAGAACACTTTCTCCCCCACAAATTCATCAAAAGAGCATTTAAACGTCGAGTAAATTCCACAAAACAACTTCTGAATGCCGGCAGAGGACATCAGGCACCCAGAAAAGCAACCCAACTCTTCGAAAGGAGGTAGGAAAAAATATAAAAGACAAAAAAAGAGACAAAAGAGGGAGGGACGGAGTTCCGTCCCAGGAAGGGAGTCTTAAAAAGAGAGAAGTTTCCAAACACCAGGAAACCTTCTCACTGCCGAATCTGTGCCGAGCTTTGGAAGCACAGAGGGCAACATAAAAGGGAGAAAAAAAATAAATAAACAATTAAAAATCGCAGATTGTGAGCCCTACGGTAACTCCCCCAGCGGAGAAGCAGCGCAGACGCCTGCACACGGCATTAGCAAGCGGGGGCTGGGCAGGGAAGTGGGGCGCGGGCTGTGTCCCTTAGAGTAAGAATCAGGCCGAATGTCCTGAGCGCTATCTGAGCGAAATAATTTGGGCTAGCAAACCAGACTGTGGGATATCTACCACGCGAAAAGCCAGCCCTAACCTAAGACACCGCCAGGCCCGCGCACAGAACAAAGGACTGAACAGAGATAGCCAGTTGCAGACCTTCCCCCTCCGGTGACAGGCAGCCAGAGCCGTAAGGGGGCAATCGCAGCCCAAGAGAGACATTATCTATAAAACTGTAAGCAGGCTTCTTTGCTAACTAAAACTTCTTGGGGGTCTGGACGGTCAACATCTGCCTGAGAAGGTGCGCCGGTTTTACACTCAGATAACCGAGTGGCGGGGAGGCGATAAGTCGCAGCATTGGCGCCCGCCAAACACATCACCTGAGCTGCTCGGATCTGGGAAGAGCACAAAACGCAGGCCCAACCGAGTCTGCGCCTCTGAGGACTACCCGAGTGCCTGAACCTGAGCGGCTTGGACCTGGGAGCTCAGCCCAGGGCCGGCCTCTGATTGTTCCCGGAGGAACAACCTAGAGCCCGAGCAGTGTGGGCAGGGAGGCTACACGCGCCGTGAGCGGGGGCAGACCCGGTGTGGCTGAGGCACTGCGAGCGCACACCAGTGTTATCTGTTTGCAGCATCCCTCCCTCCCTCCCCACAGCGCGGCTGAACAAGTGAGCCTAAAAAAAAAAAAAAAATAGTGTCCTCCACCGTCCCCTTTGTGTCAGGGCGGGAACCAGACACTGAAGAGACCAGCAAACAGAAGAAGCTATAACAGAGGGAAACGCCTTGGAAGCTACAGGCCATAGATTAAAACCCTGTGGTTACTACGGACTACATAGGAAGGGGCCTATAGACCTTGAGAAATATAAGTCAGACCAAGGAACTAGCCAAAAATGAACTGAACCCACAATACTCACAACAAAACCAGAGAAAGACCTAGATATATTTTTACTATTTTTACGATCAATCTTTCTTTCTTTTTTTAATTAAAAAAAAAAATTTAAGTCCTCTATTGTCCTTTAATTTTCACTTTTATCACTATTTGCAAAAAAAAAAAAAAGACCCTATTTTTTTTTCTTCAGCAAACTTCATATATATATTTTATAATTTTTTGACCGTGTTTTGTTTTGTTTTGTTTTTTTCTTTTTCTTCTTTTCTTTAACATTGTATTTTTGAAATTCCAAACTCTACTCTAGATTTTTAATTTTAGCCTTTTGGTATATGTTATCAATTTTGTACCTATAGTTTTTTTCATAATTTCTGTGACTTTTTTTCCCCTCTGTTTCTTTCTCTTCTTCTTTTATATAACATCATATATCTGCAATTCCAAACTCTACTCAAGATTTTTAATTTATGCTTTTTGGTATTTGATATCAATTTTGTACCTGTATTTTCTTTATAATTTTTGTGACATTGTTTTTGTTGGTTTGTTTGTTTTCTCTCTTTATTTTTCTTCTTCTTTTTTTTTTAACATTGTATTTTTGAAATTCCAAACTCTACTCTAGATTTTTAATTTTTGCTTTTATGTATTTGTTACCAATTTTGTACCTTTAAGAACCCAATCTTCAGGACCCATTTTTCACTAGGGAACGAGATTACTGGCTTGACAGCTCTCTCTCCCTTTGGACTCTCCGTTTTCTCCACCAGGTCGCCTGTATCTCCTCCCTAACCCCTCTCTACTCTACCCAACTCTGTGAATTTCTGTGTGTTCCAGACGGTGGAGAACACTTAGGGAACTGATTACTGGCTGGATCTGTCTCCCTCCTTTTCATTTCCCCCTTTTATCCTCCTGGCCACCTCTGTCTCCTGCCTCCTTCTTCTCTTCTCTGTATAACTCCGTGAACATCTCTGAGCGGTCCAGTTGTGGAGTGCACATAAGGAAGTGACTACTGGCTAGCCCACTCTCTCCACTATTGATTCCACCTCATCTCATTTGGGTCACCTCTAACTCCCTCCTCGCACTTCTCTTCTCCATGTAACGCTGTGAACCTCTCTGAGTGACCCTCACAGTAGAGAAACTTCTCATCTTTAACGTAGATGTTTTATCAATGGTGCTGTATAGAAGGAGAAGTTTTGAAACTACTGTAAAAATAAGACCGATAACAGGAAGTAGGAGGCTTAAGTCCAAACCCTGACTCCAGGGAACTCCTGACTCCAAGGAACATTAATTGACAGGAGCTCATCAAACGCCTCCATACCGACACTGAAACCAAGCACCACACAAGGGCCAACAAGCTCCAGGGCAAGACATACCAAGCAAATTCTCCAGCAACAAAGGAACACAGCCCTGAGCTTCAAGATACAGGCTGCCCAAAGTCACCCCAAAACCATAGACATCTCATAACACATTACTGGACATTTCATTACACTCCAGAGAGAAGAAATACAGCTCCATCCACCAGAACATCGACACAAGCTTCCCTAACCAGGAAACCTTGACAAGCCACCTGTACAAACCCACACACGGCGAGGAAACGCCACAATAAAGAGAACTCCACAAACTGCCAGAATACAGAAAGGACACCCCAAACTCAGCAATTTAAACAAGATGAAGAGACAGAGGAATACCCAGCAGATAAAGGAACAGGATAAATGCCCACCAAACCAAACAAAAGAGGAAGAGATAGGGAATCTACCTGATAAAGAATTCCGAATAATGATAGTGAAATTGATCCAAAATCTTGAAATTAAAATGGAATCACAGATAAATAGCCTGGAGGCAAGGATTGAGAAGATGCGAGAAAGGTTTAACAAGGACTTAGAAGAAATAAAAAAGAGTCAATATATAATGAATAATGCAATAAGTGAAATTAAAAACACTCTGGAGGCAACAAATAGTAGAATAACAGAGGCAGAAGATAGGATTAGTGAATTAGAAGATAGAATGGTAGAAATAAATGAATCAGAGAGGACAAAAGAAAAACGAATTAAAAGAAATGAGGACAATCTCAGAGACCTCCAGGACAATATTAAACGCTACAACATTCGAATCATAGGGGTCCCAGAAGAAGACGACAAAAAGAAAGACCATGAGAAAATACTTGAGGAGATAATAGTTGAAAACTTCCCTAAAATGGGGAAGGAAATAATCACCCAAGTCCAAGAAACCCAGAGAGTCCCAAACAGGATAAACCCAAGGTGAAACACCCCAAGACACATATTAATCAAATTAACAAAGATCAAACACAAAGAACAAATATTAAAAGCAGCAAGGGAAAAACAACAAATAACAAACAAGGGAATACCCATAAGGATAACAGCTGATCTTTCAATAGAAACTCTTCAAGCCAGGAGGGAATGGCAAGACATACTTAAAAGGATGAAAGAAAATAACCTACAGCCCAGATTATTGTACCCAGCAAGGATCTCATTCAAGTATGCAGGAGAAATCAAAAGCTTTTCAGACAAGCAAAAGCTGAGAGAATTCTGCACCACCAAACCAGCTCTCCAACAAATACTAAAGGATATTCTCTAGACAGGAAACACAAAAACGGTGTATAAATTCGAACCCAAAACAATAAAGTAAATGGCAACGGGATCATACTTATCAGTAATTACCTTAAACGTAAATGGGTTGAATGCCCCAACCAAAAGACAAAGACTGGCTGAATGGATACAAAAACAAGACCCCTACATATGTTGCCTACAAGAGACCCACCTCAAAACAGGGGACACATACAGACTGAAAGTGAAGGGCTGGAAAAAGATTTTCCATGCAAATAGGGACCAAAAGAAAGCAGGAGTAGCAATACTCATATCAGATAAAATAGACTTTAAAACAAAGACTGTGAAAAGAGACAAAGATGGTCACTACATAATGATCAAAGGATCAATCCAAGAAGAAGATATAACAATTATAAATATATATGCACCCAACACAGGAGCACCTTAGTATGTAAGACAAATGCTAACAAGTATGAAAGGAGAAATTAACAATAACACAATAATAGTGGGAGACTTTAATACCCCACTCACACCTTTGGATAGATCAACTAAACAGAAAATTAACAAGGAAACACAAACTTTAAATGATACAATAGACCAGTTAGACCTAATTGATATCTATAGGACATTTCATCCCAAAACAATGAATTTCACCTTTTTCTCAAGCGCACATGGAACCTTCTCCAGGATAGATCACATCCTGGGCCATAAAGCTAGCCTTGGTAAATTAAAAAAAATAGAAATCATTCCAAGCATCTTTTCTGACCACAATGCAGTAAGATTAGATCTCAATTACAAGAGAAAAACTATTAAAAATTCCAACATATGGAGGCTGAACAACACGCTACTGAATAACCAACAAATCACAGAAGAAATCAAAAAAGAAATCAAAATTTGCATAGAAACGAATGAAAATGAAAACACAACAACCCAAAACCTGTGGGACACGGTAAAAGCAGTCCTAAGGGGAAAGTTCATAGCAATACAGGCACACCTCAAGAAACAAGAAAAAAGTCAAATAAATAACCTAACTCTACACCTAAAGCAACTAGAAAAGGAAGGAATGAAGAACCCCAGGGTTAGTAGAAGGAAAGAAATCTTAAAACTTAGAGCAGAAATAAATGCAAAAGAAACAAAAGAGATCATAGCAAAAATCAACAAAACCAAAAGCTGGTTCTTTGAAAGGATAAATAAAATTGACAAACCATTAGCCAGACTCATCAAGAAACAAAGGGAGAAAAATCAAATCAATAAAATTAGAAATGAAAATGGAGAGATCACAACAGACAACACAGAAATACAAAGGATCATAAGAGTACTATCAACAATTATATGGCAATAAAATGGACAACGTGGAAGAAATGGACAAATTCTTAGAAAAGTACAACTTTCCAAAACTCGACCAGGAAGAAATAGAAAATCTAAACAGACCCATCACAAGCACGGAAATTGAAACTGTAATCAAAAATCTTCCAGCAAACAAAAGCCCAGGTCCAGACGGCTTCACAGCTGAATTCTACCAAAAATTTAGAGAAGAGCTAACACCTATCCTGCTCAAACTCTTCCAGAAAATTGCAGAGGATGGTAAACTTCCAAACTCATTCTATGAGGCCACCATCACCCTAATACCAAAACCTGACAAAGATGCCACAAAAAAAGAAAACTACAGGCCAATATCACTGATGAAGATAGATGCAAAAGTCCTTAACAAAATTCTAGCAATCAGAATGCAACAACACATTAAAAAGATCATACACCATGACCAAGTGGGCTTTATCCCAGGGATGCAAGGATTCTTCAATATCCACAAATCAATCAATGTAATACACCACATTAACAAATTGAAAAATAAAAACCATATGATTATCTCAATAGATGCAGAGAAAGCCTTTGACAAAATTCAACATCCATTTATGATCAAAACTCTCCAGAAAGCAGGAATAGAAGGAACATACCTCAACATAATAAAAGCTATATATGACAAACCCACAGCAAACATTATCCTCAATGGTGAAAAATTGAAAGCATTTCCTCTAAAGTCAGGAACAAGACAAGGGTGCCCACTTTCACCATTACTATTCAACATAGTTTTGGAAGTTTTGGCCACAGCAATCAGAGCAGAAAAAGAAATCAAAGGAATCCAAATTGGAAAAGAAGAAGTAAAGCTCTCACTGTTTGCAGATGACATGATCCTCTACATAGAAACCCCTAAAGACTCCACCAGAAAATTACTAGAACTAATCAATGACTATAGTAAAGTTGCAGGATATAAAATCAACACACATAAATCCCTTGCATTCCTGTACACTAATAATGAGAAAACAGAGAAATTAAGGAAACAATTCCATTCACCATTGCAACGGAAAGAATAAAATACTTAGGAATATATCTACCTAAAGAAACTAAAGACCTATATATAGAAAACTATAAAACACTGGTGAAAGAAATCAAAGAGGACACTAACAGATGGAGAAATATACCATGTTCATGGATTGGAAGAATCAATATAGTGAAAATGAGTATACTACCCAAAGCAATCTATAGATTCAATGCAATCCCTATCAAGCTACCAACAGCATTCTTCACAGAGCTAGAACAAATAATTTCACAATTTGTATGGAAATACAAAAAACCTCGAATAGCCAAAGCGATCTTGAGAAAGAAGAATGGAACTGGAGGAATCAACCTACCTGACTTCAGGCTCTACTACAAAGCCACAGTTATCAAGACAGTATGGTACTGGCACAAAGACAGAAATATAGATCAATGGAACAAAATAGAAAGCCCAGAGATAAATCCACGCACATATGGACACCTTATCTTTGACAAAGGAGGCAAGAATATACAATGGATTAAAGACAATCTCTTTAACAAGTGGTGCTGGGAACTCTGGTCAACCACTTGTAAAAGAATGAAACTAGAACACTTTCTAACACCATACACAAAAATAAACTCAAAATGGATTAAAGATCTAAATGTAAGACCAGAAACTATAAAACTCCTAGAGGAGAACATAGGCAAAACACTCTCTGACATACATCACAGCAGGATCCTCTATGACCCACCTCCCAGAATATTGGAAATAAAAGCGAAAATAAACAAATGGGACCTAATTAACCTTAAAAGCTTCTGCACATCAAAGGAAACTATTAGCAAGGTGAAAAGACAGCCTTCAGAATGGGAGAAGATAATAGCAAATGAAGCAACTGACAAACAACTAATCTTGAGAATATACAAGCAACTCCTACAGCTCAACTCCAGAAAAATAAATGACCCAATCAAAAGTTTGGGCCAAAGATCTAAATAGACATTTCTCCAAAGAAGACATACAGATGGCTAACAAACACATGAAAAGATGCTCAACATCACTCATTATCAGAGAAATGCAAATCAAAACCACTATGAGGTACCATTTCACACCAGTCAGAATGGCTGCGATCCAAAAGTCTACAAGCAAAAAAGTGTGGAGAAAAGGGAACCCTCTTACACTGTTGGTGGGAATGCAAACTAGTACAGCCACTATGGAGAACAGTGTGGAGATTCCTTAAAAACTGGAAATAGAACTGCCTTATGACCCAGCAATCCCACTGCTGGGCATACACACTGAGGAAACCAGAAGGGAAAGAGACACGTGTACCCCAATGTTCATTGCAGCACTGTTATAATAGCCAGGACATGGAAGCAACCTAGATGTCCATCAGCAGATGAATGGATAAGAAAGCTGTGGTACATATACACAATGGAGTATTACTCAGCCATTAAAAAGAATACATTTGAGTCAGTTCTAATGAGGTGGATGAAACTGGAGCCTATTATACAGAGTGAAGTAAGCCAGAAAGAAAAACACCAATACAGTATACTAACGCATATATATGGAATTTAGAAAGATGGTAGCAATAACCCTGTGTACGAGACAGCAAAAGAGACACTGATGTATAGAACAGTCTTATGGACTCTGAGAGAGAGGGAGAGGGTGGGAAGATTTGGGAGAATGGCATTGAAACATGTAAAATATCATGTATGAAACGAGTTGCCAGTCCAGGTTCGATGCACGATACTGGATGCTTGGGGCTGGTGCACTGGGATGACCCAGAGGGATGGAATGGGGAGGGAGGAGGGAGGATGGTTCAGGATGGGGAACACATGTATACCTGTGGCGGATTCATTTTGATATTTGGCAAAACTAATACAATTATGTAAAGTTTAAAAATAAAATAAAAAAAAAACAAAAAGCATTATTCAAATTCAAAAAAAAAAAAAAGAACTGAGATAAAAAAAAAAAGCTATACTGTAGAGATACCTATGTTTGTCTGTTAATTTCTTAAGATTAACAATTGTACCCTTCAGGTGCACCAAGAGAGGACAAGGTGTAGAATATCCTAGAGATCTAACAAATTAAATCGTGATAAACTTTTGTTGGGAGTTTATAAACCTCTGATTCTTGAAGTAGGAATGTGCTGCTGGTTATTTCTATCATATAGGAAAGAGTTAATATCCACTTTTTTGGAGAAATGTCTACCAAAATACGAATGCAGAGTGGGGTCTGAGTGTGGTTCTCCAGAGCTTATCGATGAAAGAAATGTAGAACAGCATTGATCTCACTGCTGCCCAAGTGCCCAGGTTTCAATCTATGACCATATTGACCCCATTCCCAGAACAAAATGTAACAAAATTTACACAACAGCAGCATCAAATGGCTTCATCGATGCCATCTGTGATGATCAAGGAGAAGCTGATTTTCAAGTTTGTCAATACTTTTGTTGAAAACACTATAGTTCCTGTCAAAACAATGCTGGGAGAGAATAGTAAGAAACATTTGATAAACAACTTTTTTTCTCTCTCTAGTGGCAATGTCACACATACTCTCCCAGCACAGTTATAGTGAAAAGATTTCAAGAGTTCCTGGGGGAAGGGGGCAAATATAATGCTGAAATCAATTACAATTCTTAAGATGATACATTTCCATGTATATGTATAAGTGAATCACTTTGCTGTAAACATGAAACCCACACAACATTGTAAATTAACCATACTCCAATAAAATTAAATAATGAACAATCTAAAACAAAACAAAACAAAACTGGAAATAGAACTGCCTTATGACCCAGCAATCCCACTGCTGGGCATACACACCAAGGAAACCAGAATTGAAAGAGACACATGTACCCCAATGTTCATCGCAACACTGTTTATAATAGCCAGGACATGAAAGCAACCTAGATGTCCAACAGCAGATGAATGGATAAGAAAGCTGTGGTACATATACACAATGGAGTATTACTTAGCCATTAAAAAGAATACATTTGAATCAGTTCTAATGAGGTGGATGAAACTGGAGCCTATTATACAGAGTGAAGTAAGCCAGAAAGAAAAACACCAATACAGTATACTAACACATATATATGGAATTTAGAAAGATGGTAACACAAAACCAATACAATATTGTAAAGTTTAAAAATAAAAAAAATATAAAAAAATAAAAAAGAAAGATGGTAACGATAACCCTGTATGAGAGAAAGCAAAAGAGACACAGATGTATAGAACAGTCTTTTGGACTCTGTGGGAGAGGAAGAGGGTGGGATAATTTGGGAGAATGGCATTGAAACATGTATAATATCATATAAGAAATGAATCGCCAGTCCAGGTTTTATGCAAGATACAGGATGCTGGTGCACTGGGATGACCCAGAGGGATGGTATGGGGAGGGAGGTAAGGAGGGGGGTTCAGGATGGGGAATACGTGTACATCCGTGGCGGATTCATGTTGATGTATGGCAAAACCAATACACTATTATAAGGTAATTAGCTTCCAATTAAAATAAATAAATTTAAATTTTAAAAAATAAAATAAAATAAAAGCTGAAAAAAATACAGTAATATATAACTCATTGAGTTGTATTCATTAAACATATATAACTTTTTAATACATCAATCAGACCTTAATAAAGTGTTTTTTTTTTTTTTTTAAATACAATGAAACATGGTATCTCCTCAACTGAACTCAATGGGACATATAACCCATCTATGATTATAACTTGGAAATGTTGTTTATTAAGTGAAAGGAATTGAATACATTAAATTCTTTACAGGCAATTTTTAAAAATTTCTTTGACATGTACTCCACACTCAGAAATTTTATCCTTTTTTTCTAAAAGGGAGCTAGTATTAAAGGGTATAATGTGTTTTGATTAACTCTGCCCTACTTTAGTATATTAAGTCACATGCACATGCACATATACATACATGCCAGTTTTGCTCTAAAATCTTAAATCATCTATATCTGATGTAGCATCTATTGTCAAAGTGATTTCAACATGGGTTATTCTTCCTATATCTTCATATACAATATAAATTGCCTAGTTAGTAAGTAAAATGATCATGAAAATAATAGGAAAAAATACCAGTGAATTTTTATATGCAGAGAAGCTTATTAGAAAGCAGAGAAGTGACAAAACAAAAGAAATTCACTTGAGGAGAAAATAAAGGGTAAATTGGACCCCCCAACCCCCGATCTCAGGGTGTCAAGTCAGTGCCACTCAGCAGCTGCAGATAATAGCCACCTTGTGGACCACCTGCAGATCATGACCAAAATATCAGGAAGAATGAAACATTGAGAGGACTGAGACAATTTCTCATCTGATGGATTGCAAATTAATTCTTATTTGGTGCTGATATAGAAAGGAAAATATGACAAGGAAGAATTATAAATGAGCCAGAATATGTTCACAGAGTCAGAAGAACAGTGGTGGACCCACTGTAATCATGAGATTCAACTAACTGAATGATGTCAGCTAGACTCCATGAGTCCTATGGGTCAGCACAAAAAAGGATCTACATATGTGGGACAGAGGTAAGTGGAGACAGTGGGCTCAGCAGCAAGAGGAGGGACAGCACATGGGGCTGGGGCAGGTGGAGATGACACAGGTGGGGCGATAGCAAGTGGTGTGGCAGGAGACCCGGCCACACACTGGGCGCAGGCAGCAGCTCGGGCGGCAGCAGCTGGAGCCACAGCAAGAGGGGCGGCAGCAGCTGGAGATGCGGGAGCAGGTGGGCTGGCAGCACACAGGCTGGCAGCACTGGGGCCTGCAGCAGCTGGAGATGCAGCAAGTAGGCCTGCAGCAGCTGGAACCACAGCTGGACGCACAGCAGGAGGGGCGGTAGCAGCTAGAGATGCAGCAGGTAGGCCTGCAGCAGCTGGAGCCACAGCTGGACCCACAGCAGGAGGGGCGGTAGCAGCTAGAGATGCAGCAGGTGGGGCGACGGCAGGTGGGCTGGCAGCAGACTGGGCGGCAGCAGCTGGACACACCACAGCTGGGGCGGCAGCAGGTGGTCCTGCAGCAGGTGGTCTGGCAGCAGCTGGGCCGGCAGCAGGTCTCCAGGCAGAGACTTCGACCACAGCTCTGGTCAGAGCAGACGGAGCCACAACAGGAGCTGACCATGGTGTTAGAGGGTGGAGGTTCTGGGTGAGTTTCCAGGAAAGTGAGTTTCTTGAGTCTGAGAGTCGCCTTGGCCCACAGCCCCCTTTATATCCTGCTGTAAAGCTGCTATCATGATCATTATTTCCTTCTTATTGTTTACCCTCCTAGGAAAATTGATCATTTAATTACATAATTGTGTGTTTCTCAATTAGTATTCCAAAATGGAGAAAATAACACTATTCCTTTTCCTAGTATGCTCCTGTGTGTCCAATTGAAAGCCCAGTCCCAGTTCTTCCTTAGTGGGTGTCACCTTTGCTCCTGGTGGGTTCAATGTCTTATGAAACATTAGTCATATGACGCTAACATTTTTTTTTTTTGAATGTGCTATTCTCTCCTATCACTGCTCTTTGAACTTCAGAGATAAAATGTTTCTTATAAGGCTCATGTGTATTTTGTTGTCAAAGGTGAGGGGAACATGGCTTGTCAGATGAAACATTGAAAAGGAATTAGACAGAAAGATATTTGTGGGGAGGATGTCCCACAAATAATATGGATGAATGTGATCCTATGTGGGCATCTTGGATGATCAGGAAGATAGTTAGAACACAAGGAAGTTTCAAATTCTGTGTCTGATTTCACTCCACTGTCTCAAGCACTTAGCAATACTCATAGCTTTTAAAGAGAAGAAACACATTTTTGCTGTATGTCTCCCAGGCTAGGCAATCAGAATGGGATGTTGTCATTTATCTTTTAGTTGTCAAACTTGTATACAGGATATTTCATTATAAAAGCATTCGTTGTATATAAACATGTTTGGAATGATTAAGCCTTCAAAAATATGTATCCAAGATATTCTGTTGGGTAGTAAGAGAACCTGACAGATAACTCCTCATCTGTTTCTTGTAGATGCTTGACTAAGACACATGCATAAGAAACAGATTCAGTGAGTTCAGTTCAGTCACTCAGTCATGTCTGACTCTTTGCGACCCCATGGACTGCAGCACGCCAGGCCTCCCTGTCCATCACCAACTCTTGGAGCTTACTCAGACTCATGCCCATTGAGTCGGTGATGCCATCCAACCATCTCATCCTCTGACATCCCCTTCTTCTCCCGACTTCAATCTTTCCCAGCATCAGGGTCTTTTCAAATGAGTCAGTTCTTCGCATCAGGTGGCCAAAGTATTGGAGTTTCAGCTTCAGCATCAGTGCTTCCAATGAATATTTAGGACTGATTTCCTTTAGGATGGACTTGTTGGATCTCTTTGCTGTCCAAGGGACTCTCAAGAGTCTTCTGCAACACCAGAGTTCAAAAGCATCAATTCTTCGGCATGCAGCAGCTCCAGCAAGTCCATAGGCCCTGGAGCATTGGCTATGCGGTGCTGGGGTGACTGTGAGGAGATACCCCATATCCAAGGGCAGAGAAGCACCTGCAAGATGGTAGCTGATGCTGGAGTGGTGGCTGTGTGGCACTGGAATGACTTTAAGGAGATACCTCAAGTCCAAGGGCAAAGGAAAAGTCCCAGAAAGATGGTAGAAGGGGAAAAATTGCATTTAGAATCACTGTCCATACATGCTAGAGATGCTTAGAAGGCTCAAACATACCTTGTTCA
The DNA here is from genome assembly GCF_019923935.1 of Bubalus bubalis. Lineage (NCBI taxonomy): Eukaryota > Metazoa > Chordata > Mammalia > Artiodactyla > Bovidae > Bubalus > Bubalus bubalis. The sequence goes on along the minus strand of NC_059159.1, from coordinate 21,755,574 downwards.
CACCAGGACCTAAAGACCCCACAGAGACTGAGACAGAACTGTGTTTGAGTGTCTCCTGAGGAGTTACCGTTCAGCAGTGGGCTGCTGAAGGGGCAGGAGCTCTGGGTACAGTAGACCTGGCATAGCCCCCTTGGAGGAAGTATGGCATAGCCCCCTTGAAGGAAGTCACCATTAACCCCACCACAGAGCCACCAGAACTTACACAAGACTGGGGAAACAGACTCTTGGAGGGCACAAACAAAACCTTGTGTGCACCAGGACCCAGAAGAAACAAGCAGTGACACTACAAGAGACTGACCCAGACTTGCCTGTGAGTGTCCAGGAGTCTCTGGAGAGGTGTGGGTTGGCGGTGGCCTGCTGCAGAGTTGGGGGCATTGAGTGTAACAGTGTGTGCATGGGACGTTTTGAAGGAGGAAGCCATTATCTTCATTACCTCCATCATAGTTTGGCCCCAGGTAAATAGCACAGAGGGAACATAGCCTTGCCAATCAACAGAAAATTCTATGGCCCCACCCCTCAGAACAAGACCCAGTTTTCCCTTCAGTCAGTCTCTCCCATCAGGAAGCTTCCATAAGCCTCTTATCTTTCTCCATCAGAGGGCAGACAGACTGAAAACCAAACACAGAAAACTAACGAATCTCATCACATGGACCACAGCCTTGTCTAACTCAATGAAACTATGAGCCATGCTGTGTAGGGCCACCCAAGACAGACAGGTAACGGTAGAGAGTTCTGACAAAGCATGGTCCACTGGAGAAGTGAATGGCAAACTACCTCAGTATTCTTACCTTGAGAACCCCATGAATGGTATGAAAACAAACAGTTTGGCAATAGTTAAAAGAAAGGCTTCCCTGATAGCTCAGCTGGAAAAGAATCTGCCTGCAATGTGGGAGACCTGGGTTCGATCCTTGGGTTGGGAAGTTCCCCTGGAGAAGGGAATGGCTACCTATTCCAATATTCTGACCTGAAGAATTCCATGGACTGTATAGTCCATGGGGTCGCAAAGAGCTGGACATGACTGAATGACTTTCATTTTCAAAAGAATGACAGTTATTTTTTAAGTCTTTATTTTTTAATTGGAAGATAATTCCTTTACCAGGTTGTGTAGGTTTCTGCAGTACAACAATGTGATTGACCCATAATTATATATATGTCCCCTCCCTTTGAGCTGCCCTCCCACCCTAATCCCATCCCACCCCTCTAGGTTATCATAGAGCACTGAACTGAGCTTCCTATGTTATTTTAAATGAAGAACTGAGATCAACATATATAGTATGTGGATAAGCTCCATACATTTTCAATAAAAGGTGAGGAATGATGACATTTATCATTTGTACAGTACTCACTATTCATTATGCTAAATTCACTAGGCATTGTACTGTATTCACTAAGCATTGTGCTGAATATCTTATATTTGTTTTGAATCTGTAATGCAGCATATAATATAGAGTGTATTCTTACTACTTCTTTAAGCAATAGGCCAAAGAAGCATAGAAATGTTAAGAGGAAAAAAAGAAAGCTTGTGTGTAAGATTACAAAGAAGTTAAGCTGTATTAGAACAACTGAGAAGGGGTGAAAAAAAAACTTGCAAGCCTTTGCTGAAGCTGCTTCACCTTCCTGGAATGTTTCATCTTTGTCATTATCTTTGCAAACTACTATTCCTCTGTCAAAACCCTAGCTTTCCCCGAATGCTTCCTACAAATGATTTAACTGCCCTGTTCAAATACAATTTGTCCCTGCATTGTGCTCCGAATTTTGCACTCTCTGTGATGCAGACACCCTGAGGGCATGAACTATAAAATTTAATTTTGTTACTGGGACAGAGCACATTGGTGACAAATGTTTGCCGAATGAATGAAGGTTTTTGGATAAATTAAGGGTATGTAATGGTCCTTTAAAAAATATGTCTGTTTTGCCTGGTTGAGAAAAGTGGGAGAAACATTCCAAACAAAGGGATCATGTTTACACTTGAGTAAAACCACATTTGTTTAAGTGGCAAGCAACGTGTCACCTGATAAAACACTTTTGTGGAAGTTCAAATTTGATCTATAGAATGGAACTTATTTACAGGCAATCATGGATAAAGATACTGTATTAACACAGAAACAGATATAATAGAAAGGAGGTGAGTACAAATGTTGATACTGGTTCTCTTCACTTCCAGACATCCCAATTTAGCTCTCTTTTATGAGAAATAACCACCATCACTGGTTTAATGTCAATCAGCTAAAAATATTTGCTGAACATCTATTGTCTTTGTTTGAATTGCACCCAAAGTAGATATTGAAACAAAGATGTGAGTGCAAGTAGTTCACCTGGGCAGCAATTCTTGGAAGTACACATGAAGAAGTGGGAAAGGAAGACAGGAAAGAAAGAAAAAGCCAAAATTCTGGGTTAATAATGCAGTTGCCATGGTGGGTAACTGAGGAATGAATCTGGGGCCTACCTGAGGCTGGGAGCTAGTAGCTGCCACGGTTATATGCCTAGAAAATCCCACAGAATCAACTGAATATTATTGTTAATGGTGAAGCTGGCTATCTTAGAAATTTGATAGATTTCTTATGCACTTTTATATTTCTTCATAAAATGTAATGGCAAAATGAATTCACAGATCTGAGCAATAAATATAAAAAGATATGTAAACAAATCTTTCAAATAGTACACTTATCTGGTATTGGAGGAATGTATTAACATTGCCTGAAGGCCAAAAAATAATATTTGAATAAACATCAGAAAAAAAATGTACAAAAAAGGTGAGTTTGTGAATAAAGACATAAATGTCATACAAAAGGATTCAATAAGAATGTATATCAATTTGTAAAATTGGTTTTGAATGGGATTGGCAAAGACAAATGATGGGCAACTCACTTATGATCACATTCTTTTGTGTTATTCAATTTTTTTTTAAAGCATGTGTTTGTGTATAAGTGACATAAAATCCTTAGAAAAGAATAAAAGTACTTCAGATAAAATTCACACTTCTGTCTACAAATTCAGTTCCATAAGTTTTATATGTTTATGTTTAAGTTTGTACTTATTATATATTATTGCTCAGTCTTGTCTGACTCTTTGCGACCCCATGGACTGTAGCCTACCAAGCTCCTCCGTCCATGGGATTTTCCAGGCAAGAATATTGGAGTGGGTTGCCATTTACTTCTCCAGGAGATCTTCCCAAACCAGGGATTGAACCCAGGTCTCCCGCATTGTAGGTAGATGATTTACCATCTGAGCCACCAGGGAAGTCTTATTATATACTAAAAGATGATGACTACGTTGCAGTCAGTCTTTCCAGCTCTCAAATTAACTGTTGTGAATTACAAGTTGCTTTTCGGGACTGTTTGAGTTCCCTAGGAAGAAGACCCAGAGATGAAAATTAGCAAACAGGGTGTTTATTGAGAAGTGATCTTGGGATTAGTACTGCTAGGCGGAAAGGGAAGGAAGTGAGCAGAAGTGGACAGTTGGAGAAATCAAGCTAGGATAGAGTTTCAGTGGACATCTAAGCATGGCACTGGAAAGGTCCCTTTTTACTCTTGGACATAAAATCAGAGTCACCAGCAATACCAAGAAACTCACTAGGTCTGTTTCATTGCTTTATATCACCTGCCTGGCACTGAAGGTAGCCCCACTATAAGACAGAATAAACTGAATATTCTGAATAGTAATAATAATAATAAACCAAATCTACTGAAGCTCTGGCTACCAGAATAAAGAAGAACTCCACTGTATGTACAGGGGCTTCTATGGTGGCTTAGAAGATAAAGAATCTGCCCACAATGCAGGAGACCTGAGTTTGATCCCTGGGGCAGAAAGATCCCCTGGAGAATGGAATGGCAACACACTACAGTATTCTAACCTGCAGAATCCGTGGACAGAGGAGCCTCGTGGGATACAATCCACAGGGTCGCATAGAGTTGGACACGGCTGAGTGACTAATATTTCAACTGTGTACGTGGACGAAGGACTCATTGTATGTGACCCGAAACAGAGAATAGATAGACTTTACTAACCTATCTATCTGCTGCTTTTGTAGGTGAAAAAACCCTGAAAGGTGGTGTTGTTAAAAATCATGAATTGTGCTCAATCTTTCCAAATCTTTTCTCATGTTATTATCTTCATAGATGCTCTATCACTTCAGTTTCACCTCCTTTCCCCATAAAGACTAGAAAATGATTAATTTATTTTCTAGACATAACTAGGCAGTGATCAATGTCATTTGACCTCTCTTGAAGGTTGATTAATTTATGCTGTTTGGCAGGTGCAGGTAAAATTCAATTACTTTGGATCAAAATGTAAATCCTTAAAAAAAGAAAGAGAGTAACAATCAGATTCAAATTTCAGTGCCAATAGGAGGAAGTTTATTTAGGTTCATGGAAATAAAAAGACATAAGAAAATCTTTACCAAAGAGTACACCAAAAAATCTTCATTGGATTTCCATATCAGAGAGATAGAAATCGGGGGCCCTACAAGTGATAGAGACAAATTCCTTAAGCATGAAAAACAGATGTCCTAAAGATATAGGAACGAGTTTTGGGAGAATATAATTTCCTGGGAGATTCTGAGTGTTTTCATTTGTATGGGAGGGAGTTTGGAGAGAAGTTAGAACGTGGGCTCGGTATCTCTGGTGTTTGCCAATGAAATTCAAGGATGAGTTCTCTTGAACCCTCCACATTTTAAAAAGAAGCTCTGCAACTGTGGGGAGGGAGGAAATGAGGAAGCAGTATGTTCAAAGCAGAGATTCAGCAGCAAGAGGAGGGACAGCACACGGGGCGGGGGCAGGTGGAGATGACACAGGTGGGGCGATAGCAAGTGGTGTGGCAGGAGACCCGGCCACACACTGGGCGCAGGCAGCAGCCGGAGCCACAGCAAGAGGGGCGGCAGCAGCTGGAGATGCGGGAGCAGGTGGGCTGGCAGCACACAGGCTGGCAGCACTGGGGCCTGCAGCAGCTGGAGATGCAGCAGGTAGGCCTGCAGCAGCTGGAGCCACAGCTGGACCCACAGCAGGAGGGGCGGTAGCAGCTAGAGATGCAGCAGGTAGGCCTGCAGCAGCTGGACCCACAGCTGGACCCACAGCAGGAGGGGCGGTAGCAGCTAGAGATGCAGCAGGTAGGCCTGCAGCAGCTGGACCCACAGCTGGACCCACAGCAGGAGGGGCGGTAGCAGCTAGAGATGCAGCAGGTGGGGCGACGGCAGGTGGGCTGGCAGCAGACTGGGTGGCCGCAGCTGGACACACCACAGCTGGGGCGGCAGCAGGTGGTCCTGCAGCAGGTGGTCTGGCAGCAGCTGGGGCGGCAGCAGGTCTCCTGGCAGAGACTTCGGCCACAGCTCTGGTCAGAGCAGACAGAGCCACAACAGGAGCTGACCATGGTGTTAGAGGGTGGATGTTCTGGGTGAGTTTCCAGGAAAGTGAGTTTCTTGAGTCTGAGAGTCTTCTTGGTCCCCAGCCCCCTTTATATCCTGCTGAACAGCTGCTACCATTACATCATTATTTCCTTGTTATTGTTTAACCCCCTAGGAAAATTGATCATTTAATTACATAATTGTGTGTTTCTGATGCAGTAGTCCAAAATGGAGAAAACAATACTTTTCCTTTTCCTGTTAAGTGCCTGTGTGTCCAATTGAAAGCCCTGTCCCAGTTCTTCCTTTTGGGTGTCACCTTTTCTACTGGTTGGTTCAGTGTCCTATACAGCTTTTATCCTATGACTCTAGCATCTTTTTTTTGAATGTGATATTCTCTCCTATCACTGCTCTCTGAACTTCAGAGAGAAAAATTTCTTATATGGCTCATGTATATTTTGTTATCAAGGGTGAGGGGAACAAGTGCTGGTCAGGTGAAACACTGGAAAGGAATTAGAAAGAAAGATGTTTGGGGGAGGATGTCCCACAAATAATATGGATGAATGTGATCTTAAGTGGGCATCTTGGATGGTCAGGAAGATAGGTAGACCACAAGAAAGTTTCACATTCTATGTCTGATTTCACTCCACTGTCTCAAGCCCTTAGCAGTACTCACAGCTTTTAAAGAGAAGAAACACATTTTTGCTGTATGTCTCCCAGGCTAGGCAACCAGAATGGGATGTTTTGATTTATCTTTAAGTTGTCAAACTTGTACACAGGATATTTCATTTTAAAAGCATTTGCTGTATATAAACATGTTTGGAATGATTCTTCAAAACTATGGATCCAAGAATTCTGTTGGGTAGTAAGAGAACTTGACAGATAACTCCTCATCCTTTTCCTGTAGATACTTGAATGAGACACATGCATAAGAAACAGCATGACAATAGTTTAAAAACAGGCTTCCCTGGTAAGTCAGCTGGTAAAGAATGCCTTCAATGTGGGAGACCTTGGTTCGATCTCTGGGTTGGTAAGATCCCCTGGAGAAGGGAATGGCTACCAATTCCAGTATTCTGACCTGGAGAATTCCATGGACTATATAGTCTATGGGGTCACAAAGAGCTGGACATGACTGAGCAACTTTCATTTTCAAAAGTTTTTTCAAAGTCATTTTCATTTTCAAAAGTCATTTTCAGAATGACAGTTATTTTTTTAAGTCTTTATTTTTTAATTGGAGGATAATTCCTTTACCAGGTTGTGTAGCTTTCTGCAGTACAACAATGTGATTCAGGTATAAGTATATATATGTCCCCTCCCTCTGATCTGCCCTCCACCCCAATCCCATCCCACCCCTCTAGGTTGTCAGAGAACACCGGACTGAGCTTCCTGTGTTATTTTTAAATGAAGAACTAAAATCAACATACATCCATACATCTTCAATAAAAGGTGAGGAATAATGATATTTATCATTTATATCATTTGTAGAGTATCTGCTATGCCTTATGCTAAATTTACCAGGATTGTGCTGAGTTCACTGAGCATTGTGCTGAATATCTTATATTTGTTTTGAATCTTTAATGCAAAATATAGTACGGCATGTATTATTACTACTTCTTTAAGCAATAGTCCAAAGAAGCATAGAAACTTTAAGAGCAAAAAAAAATTTGTGTCAGATTAAACAGAACTCCAGTACTCTTGCCTGGAAAATCCCATGGATGGAAGAGACTGGTGGGCTACAGTCCATGGGGTCGCTAAGAGTCGAACATGACTGAGTGACTTCACTTTCACTTTTCACTTTCACGCATTGGAGAAGGAAATGGCAACCCACTCCACTGTTCTTGCTTGGAGAATTCCAGGGAAGGGGGAGCCTGGTGGGCTGCCGTCTATGGGGTCGCACAGAATCGGACACGACTGAAGTGACTTAGCAGTAGCAATAAGCTGTTTAGGACAGCTGAGGAAGAGGTAAAAAATAAAGCTTGCAAGCCTTTTCTGAAGCCATGTCATCTTCCTGGAATGTTTCATCTTTGTCGTTACCTTTGCAAACTCCTATTCCTCTCTCAAAACCCCAGGTTTACGCTACTTGCTTCCTCCCAATGATTAACCACCCTGTTCAAATACAATTTGTGTCTGCATTGTGCTGTTTTCTGCACTCCCTGCTGCACCACAGTTACTTTCTATCATTCCACTATTGTTATGCAGACACCCTGAAGGCATGAACTATAAATTTTATTTTTGTTACTGGGACAGAGCACATGAGTGACACATGTTTGTCGAGTGAATGAAGGCTTTTGGATGACTTACAGGTATATAATGGTCCTTTAAAAAATATGTCTTTTTTCCTGGTAGAGAAAAGTGGGAGAAACATTCCAATCAATGGGGTCATGGTTACACCTGAGGAAAACCACATTTGTTTATGTGGCAAACAACATGTCACCTGATAAAACACACTTGTGGAAGTTCAACTTTGATCCATAGAATCGTACATACTTATAGGACACCATGGATACATATACTGTATTAACAAAGAAACAGATATGATAGAAAGGAGGAGAACACAAGAGTTGACACTGGTTCTCTTCACTTGCAGACATCCCAATTTAGCTCTCTTTTTTGAGAAGTAACCACCACCACTGGTTTAATATCAATCAACAAAAAATATTTGCTGAACGTCTATTGTCTTTGTTTCAATTGCACCCAAAATAGATATTGAAACATAAATGTGAGTGCAAGTAGTTCACTTGGCGGAGGTGGGGGGAGGGGGTGGATTCTGGGACGTACACATGAGGAAATGAGAAAGCAAGGCAGGAACGAAAGAAAAACCCATGTCTGGGTTAATAACGAGGTTGCCACTGTGGGTAACTGAGGAGTGTATCCGGGGACATACCTGAGGCTGGGGGCTATTCACCACCATGATTATACATCTAGAAAATCCCAAAGAATCACCTGAATATTATTGTTAACAGTGAAGTTGACTGGCTTAGAACACTGATAGATTTCTTATGCACTTAGCAATATTTCTTCATAAAATCTAATGGGAAACATGTATTCACAGTTCTCAACAATAAATATAAAAAATATGTAAACAAATCTGTCAAATAATATACTTACCAGGTATTGGAGGAATGTATTAACATTGCCTGAAGGCTAAAAAATAATATTTGAATAAATATCAGAACAAAAAAAAATGTACAAGTAAAGCTGGGTTTCTGAATAAAGACATAAATGTTATACAAAAGGGTTCAATAAGAATGTATCTCCATTTGTAAAAATTGATTTTGAATGGGATTGGCAAAGACAAATGATAGGCAACTATTTTGATCACTCTTTTGTGTTATTCAAAATTTTTATTTTATTATTTTTTTAATTTAAATTTATTTATTTTAATTGGAGACTAATTACAATATTGTATTGGTTTTGCCATACATCAACATGAATCCGCCATTGGTATACACGTGTTCCCCATCCTGAACCCCCCTCCCACCTCCCTCCCCATACCATCACTCTGGGTCATCCCAGTGCACCAGCCCCAAGCATCCTGTATCCTGCATCGAACCTGGACTAGCGATTCATTTCTTATATGATATTATACATGTTTCAATGCCATTCTCCCAAATCATCCCACCCTCTCCTTCTCCCACAGAGTCCAAAAGACTGTTCTATACATTTGTGTCTCTTTTGCTGTCTCAAATGTCATACAAAAAGATTCAATAAGAATGTATCTCCATTTGTAAAAATTGGTTTTAAATGGGATTGGCAAAGACAAATGATGGGCAACTATTTTGATCATTCTTTTGTGTTATTCAAAAATTTAAAAAAAGCATGTGTGTGTATAGGTGACATAAAATCCTTAGAAAAAAATAAAAGTACTTTAGATAAAATTCACAGTTCTCTCTACAGATTCATTTCCATAAGTTTTCTTGGATTATGATTAAGCTTCTACTTACTATACACTAAAAGATGAAAACTACATTTCAGGCAGTCTTTCCAGCTCTCAGATTAACTGTTGTGAATTACAAATTGCTTTTCGGGACTGTTTGAGTTCCCTAGGAAGCAGACACAGAGGTGAAAATTAGCAAACAGGGTATTTATCGAGAAGGACTAGTAGTTCTAGGAGGAAAGAGAAGGGAAGTGAGCAGAAGTGGACAGTTGGAGAAATCAAGCTGGGATACAGTTTCAGTGGACATCTAAGCATGGCACTGGAAAGGTCCCTTTTTTTGTCTTGGACATAAAATCACAGTCACCAGCAATACCAAGGAACTGTCACCAAGTCTGTTTAATTCATTTATATCACCTGCCTGGCACTGAAGGTAGCCCTACTATAAGTCAGAATAAACTGAATATTCTGAATAGTAATAATAATAATAAACCAAATCTACTGAAGCTCTGGCTACCAGAATAAAGCAGAATTCCACTGCATACCTGTAGGGGCTTCCATGTTGGCTCATAAGATAAAGAATGTGCCCGCAATGCAGGAGACATGGGTTTGATCCCTGGGGCAGAAAGATCCCCAGGAGAATGGAATGGCAACCCACTACAGTATTCTTGCCTGCAGAATTTTATGGACAGAGGAGCCTGCTGAGCTATAATCCACGGGGTCGCATAGAGTTGGACCCAGCTAAGTGACTAACATTTTCACTGTATATGTGGACGAAGGTCTCACTGTATGTGACTCAAAGTAGAAAATACATAGACTTTACTAAACTATCTATCCACTGCTTTTATAGGTGAAAAACCTTGAAAGCTGATGTTGTTAAAAATCATGAATTGTGTTCAATCTTTCTAAATCTCTTCTCATGTTATTATATTCATAGATGTTCTATCACTTCAGTTTCACCCCTTTCCCCCATAAGGACTAGAAAATGATTAATTTATCTATATTCTAGACATAACTAGGCAGTGGTCAATGTCATTTGACCTCTCTTGAAAGTTGATTAATTTGTGCTGTTTGGCAGGTGCAGGCAAAATTCAATTACTTTGGGTTGAAATGTAAATCCTTTTTAAAAAAGAAAGAGAGTAACAATCAGATTCAAATTTCAGTGCCAATAGGGGGACATTTATTTAGGTTCATAGAAATAACAAGACATAAGAAAATCTTTACCAAAGAGTACACCAAAAAATCTTCATTGGATTTCCATATCAGGGGTAAAAATCAGTGGACCCAAAAGTGATGGAGACAAATTCCTTAAGCATGATTAAGAGATATCCTGAAGAAAAAGGGAGGAGTGTTTAGAAATTGTAATTTCCTGGGAGATTCTGAGTGATCTCATTTGTATGGGAGGGACTGTGGAGAGAAGATAGAACGTGGGCTCGTTATGTCTGGTGTTTGCTTATCAATTCAAGGGACCAGTTCTCTTGAACCCTCCACATTTTAAAAAGAAGCTCTGCAGCTGTGGGGAGGGAGGAAATGAGGTAGCAGTATGTTCAAAGCAGAGATTCAGCAGCAAGAGGAGGGACAGCACACTGGGCGGGGGCAGGTGGAGATGACACAGGTGGGGCGATAGCAAGTGGTGTGGCAGGAGACCCGGCCACACACTGGGCGCAGGCAGCAGGCGGAGCCACAGCAAGAGGGGCGGCAGCAGCTGGAGATGCGGGAGCAGGTGGGCTGGCAGCACACAGGCTGGCAGCACCGGGGCCTGCAGCAGCTGGAGATGCAGCAGGTAGGCCTGCAGCAGCTGGACCCACAGCTGGACGCACAGCAGGAGGGGCGGTAGCAGCTGGAGATGCAGCAGGTAGGCCTGCAGCAGCTGGACCCACAGCTGGACCCACAGCAGGAGGGGCGGTAGCAGCTAGAGATGCAGCAGGTGGGGCGACGGCAGGTGGGCTGGCAGCAGACTGGGCGGCAGCAGCTGGACACACCACAGCTGGGGCGGCAGCAGGTGGTCCTGCAGCAGGTGGTCTGGCAGCAGCTGGGCCGGCAGCAGGTCTCCAGGCAGAGACTTCGACCACAGCTCTGGTCAGAGCAGACGGAGCCACAACAGGAGCTGACCATGGTGTTAGAGGGTGGAAGTTCTGGGTGAGTTTCCAGGAAAGTGAGTTTCTTGAGTCTGAGAGTCTTCTTGGTCCCCAGCCCCCTTTATATCCTGCTGAAAAGCTGCTCTCATGACATCATTATTTCCTTGTTATTGTTTACCCTCTTAGGAAAATTGATCATTTAATTACATAATTGTGTTTTTCTTATTCAGTATTCGAAAATGGAAAAAATAATACCATTCCTTTTCCTGGTAAGCACCTGTGTATCCAATTGAAAGCCCTGTCCTAGCCTTCCCTAGTGGGTGTCACCTTTACTCCTGGTGGGTTCAATGCTTACAAAGCATTAGTCTTACGACTCTAGCACTTTTTTTTTAAATGTGATCTTCTCTCCTATCACTGCTCTCTGAACTTCAGAGAGAAAGTTTCTTATATGACTCATGTATATTTTGTTGTCAAGGGTGAGGGGAATAAGTGCTGGTCAGGTTAAACATGAAAAGGAATTAGAAAGAAAGATGTTTGGGGGCAGGGTGTTCCACATATTATATGGATGAATGGGATCCTATGTGGGCATCTTGGATGGTGAGGAAGATAGTTACACTACAAGGAAGTTTCTAATTCTGTGTCTGATTTCATTCCACTGTCTCAAGCACTGCTAGCAGTACTCACAGCTTTTGATATTTGGCAAAACTAATACGATTATGTAAAGTTTAAAAATAAAATAAAAATTAAAAAAAAAATAGAAGAAACACATTTTTGCTGTATGTCTCTCAGGCTAGGCAGCCAGAATGGGATATTTTGGTTTATCTTTTAGTTGTCAGACTGTACACAGGATATTTCATTACAAAAGCATTCATTATATATAAACATGTTTGGAATTATTAAGTCTTCAATAATATGGATCCAAGACATTCTGTTGGGTAGTAAGAGAACTTGACAGATAACTCCTCATCTTTTTCCTGTATATGCTTGAATGAGACATATGCATAAGAAAGAGTTTGGCAATAGTTAAAAGAAGGGCTTTCTAATAGCTCAGCTGGGAAAAAAATCCGCCTGCAATGTGGGAGACCTGGGTTCGATCCCTGGGTTGGGAAGATCCCCTGGAGAAGCGAACAACTACCCATTCCTGTATTCTGACCAGGATAATTCCATGCACTGTATAGTCCATGGGGTTACAAAGAGCTGGACATGACTGAGTGACTTTCATTTTCAAAAGAATGACAGTTATATTTTTAAGTCTTTATTTTTTTAATTGGAGGAAAATTCCTTTACAAGGTTTTGTAGCTTTCTGCAGTACAACAATGTGATTCAGCCATAAGTATATATATATATATCCCCTCCCTCTGATCTGCCCTCCCACTCCAATCACATCCCACCCCTCTAGGTTGTGATAGAGCATAGGACTGAGCTTCCTATGTTATTTTTAACTGAAGAACTAAAATTGACATATATAGTATGTGGAAAAGTTCCACACATCTTCAATAAAAGGTGAGGAATAATAATATTTATCATCTGTAGAATATTTACTATTCATTATGCTAAACTCACTAGACTCTGTGCTGAGTTCACTGAGCATTGTGCTGAATACCTTATATTTGTTTTGAATCTGTAATGCTGCATATAATATAGTGTGTTTTCTTACTACTTCTTTAAGCAACAGGCCAAAGAAGCATAGAAACGTTAAGAGGAAAAGAAAAAAAAAAAAAAAAAACTTCTGTAAGATTAAACAGAAGTTAAGCTGTTTTAGGACAGCTGAAGAAGGGGTGAAAAATAAAGCTTGCAACCCTTTGCTGAAGCCGCTTCATTCCATGTTTCATCTTTGTTGTTATCTCTGCAAACTCCTATTCCTCTCTCAAAACCCAGGTTTCCCCTGTATGCTTCCTCCAAATGATTACCTACCCTGTTCAAATATAATTTGTCACTGCATTGTGCTCTGAATTTTGCACTCTCTGCAATGCAGACACCCTGAGGGCATGAACTATAAAATTTAATTTTGTTTCTGGGACAGAGCATATTAGTGGCAAATGTTTGTCGAGTGAATGAAGGCTTTTGGATAAATTAAGGGTATGTAATGGTCCTTTAAAAAATATGTCTGTTTTGCCTGGTTGAGAAAAGTGGGAGAAACATTCCAAACAAAGGGATCATGGTTACACTTGAGGAAAACCACATTTGTTTAAGTGGCAAGCAACGTGTCACCTGATAAAACACATTTGTGGAAGTTCAAATTTGATGCACAGAATCGAACTTACTTATAGGACACCGTGGATACATATACTGTATTAACACAGAAACAGATATGATAGAAAGGAGGTGAATCCATATGTTGACACTGGTTCTCTTCACTTCTGGACATCCCAATTTAGCTCTCTTTTGTGAGAATTAGCCACCATCCCTGGTTTAAAAGTATATATTGAGACAAAGATGTGAGTGCAAGTAGTTTACTTTGGGGGGGGCGATTCTGGGAAGTACACCTGAGGAAGTGGGAAAGCAAGGCAGGAATGAAAGAAAAGCCCATACGTCTATAATAATGCGGTTACACTGTGGGTAATTGCGGAATGAATCTGGCGACCTACCTGAGGCTGGGGGCTATTAGCTGCCATGACTGTGTGTCTAGAAAATCCCACAGAATCAACTGAATATTATTGTCAGCAGTGAAGTTGGCTAATATAGAAAACTGATGGATTTCCTATGCATTTAGCACGATTTCTTCATAAAATATAATGGGAAAATGAATTCACAGATCTGTGCTAAAATATAAAAATATGTAAACAAGTCTGTAAAATAATATATGTACCTGGTATTGGAGGAATGTATTAACATTTCCTGAAGGCCAAAAAATAATATTTGAGTAAACATCAGAACAAAAAAATGTAGAGCTAAAGCTGGGTTAGTGAATAAAGACATAAATGTCATACACATGCATTCAATAAGAATATATCTCCATTTGTAAAACTAGGTTTTGAATGGGATTGCCAAAGCCTAATGATAGGAAACTAAATTTTGATCACATTCTTCTGTGTTATTTAAATTTTTTAAAAAGCCATGTGTTTATGTATAAGTGACATAAAACCTTTAGAAAAGAATATGTAATTTCAATAAAATTCACAGTTCTCTTTACAGATTCAGTTTCATAAGCTTTCTATGTTTATGTTTAAGCTCGTACATATTATATACTAAAAGATGAAAACTACATTTCAGGCAGTCTTTCCAGCTCTCAGATTAATTATTGTGAATTACCAATTGCTTTGGGGGACTGTTTGAGTTCCCTAGGAAGCAGACTCAGAGATTGAAATATACAAACAAGATGTTTATTGAGAAGTGCTTGTGAGATTAGCAGTTGTAGAAGGAAAGAGAAGGGAAGTGAGCAGAAGTGGACAGTTGGAGAAATCAGTCTAGGAAAAAGTTTCAGTGGACATCTAAGCATGGCACTAGAAAGTTCCCTTTTTTTCTCTTGGACATAAAATCACACATTCCAGCAATACCTAGGAACTGTCATAAAGTCTGTTTCAATCATTTATATCACCTTCCGGGCACTGAAAGTAGCCCCTCTATAAAGCAGAATAAATGGAATATTCTGAATAATAATAATAAATCAAATCTATTGAAGCTCTGGCTACAAAAATAAAGCAGAACTCCACTGTATATGTAGGGGCTTCCATTGTGGCTCAGAAGATAAAGAATCTGTCAGCAATGCAGGAGACCTGGGTTCGACCCCTGGGGCAGAAAGATCCCTTGGAGAACGGAATGGCAATCCACTCCAGTATTCTTGCCTGCAGAATTCTGTGGACAGAGGAGCCTGCTGAGCTACAACCCACGGGGTCGCATAGAGTTGGACCCGGCTGAGTGACTAACATTTTCACTGTGTATGTGGATGAAGGACTCATGGCATGTGACCCAAAGCAGAAAATACATAGACTTTACTAAACTATCTATCCATTGCTTTAATAGGTGAAAAAAACCCTGAAAGGTGGTGTTGTTAAAAATCATGAATTGTGTTCAATCTTTCCAAAACTTTCCTCCTGTTATTGTATTCATAGATGCTTTATCACTACAGTTTCACCCTTTTGCCCCATAAAGACTAGAAAATGATTATTTATCTATTTTCTAAACATAACTAATAGTGATCAGTGTTATTTTACCTCTCTTGAAGGTTGATTAATTTGTGCTATTTGGCAGTGCAGGCAAAATACAATTACTTTGGAATGAAATGTAAATACTTATAAAAAAGAAAGAGAGTAACATACAAATTCAATTTTCAGTGTCACTAGGAGGACGTTTATTTAGGTTCATGGAAATAACAAGACATAAGAAAATCTTTAACAAAGAGTACACCAAAAAAATCTTCATTGGATTTCCATGTCAGAGAGATAAAAATCGGTGGCCCCACAAGTGATGGAGACAATTCCTAAAGCATGAAAAACATATGTCCTAAAACAATAGGGAAGAGTGTTGGGAGAATGTAATTTCCTTGAACATCCTGAGTGTTCTCACTTAGAAGGGAGGGAGTTTGGACAGAAGTTAGAATGTGGGCTCAGTATGTCTGGTGTTTGTTTATGAAATTCAAGGGACCAGTTCTCTTGAATCCTCCACATTTTAAAAAGAAGCTCTGCAGCTGTGGGGAGGGAGGAAATGAGGAAGCAGTATGTTCAAAGCAGAGATTCAGCAGCAAGAGGAGGGACAGCACACGGGGCGGGGGCAGGTGGAGATGACACAGGTGGGGCGATAGCAAGTGGTGTGGCAGGAGACCCGGCCACACACTGGGCGCAGGCAGCAGGCGGAGCCACAGCAAGAGGGGCGGCAGCAGCTGGAGATGCGGGAGCAGGTGGGCTGGCAGCACACAGGCTGGCAGCACCGGGGCCTGCAGCAGCTGGAGATGCAGCAGGTGGGCCTGCAGCAGCTGGACCCACAGCTGGACGCACAGCAGGAGGGGCGGCAGCAGCTAGAGATGCAGCAGGTGGGGTGAGAGCAGGTGGGCTGGCAGCACTGGGGCCTGCAGCAGCTGGAGATGCAGCAGGTGGGCCTGCAGCAGCTGGACCCACAGCTGGAAACACAGCAGGAGGGGCGGTAGCAGCTAGAGATGCAGCAGGTGGGGCGAGGGCAGGTGGGCTGGCAGCAGACCGGGCGGCAGCAGCTGGACCCACCGCAGCTGGGGCGGCAGCAGGTGGTCCTGCAGCAGGTGGTCTGGCAGCAGCTGGGCCGGCAGCAGGTCTCCTGGCAGAGACTTCGGCCACAGCTGTGGTCAGAGCAGACGGAGCCACAACAGGAGCTGACCATGGTGTCAGAGGGTAGAGGTTCTGGGTGAGTTTCCAGGGAAGTGAGCTTCTTGAGTCTGAGAGTCTTCTTGGTCCCCAGCCCCCTTTATATCCTGCTGAACAGCTGCTACCATTACATCATTATTTCCTTGTTATTGTTTAACCCCCTAGGAAAATTGATCATTTAATTACATAATTGTGTGTTTCTGATGCAGTAGTCCAAAATGGAGAAAATAATACCTTTCCTTTTCCTGGTAAGTGCCTGTGTGCCCAATTGAAAGCCCTGTCCCACTTCTTCCTTTTCTACTGGTTGGTTCATGTCTTACAAAGCTTTTATCATATGACTCTAGCATCTTTTTTTAGAATGTGATATTCTCTCCTATCACTGCTCTCTGAACTTCAGAGAGAAAAATTTCTTATACAGCTCGTTTATATTTTGTTGTCAAGGGTGAGGGGAACAAGTACTGGTCAGGTGAAACACTGGAAAGGAATTAGAAAGAAAGATGTTTGGGGGTGGATGTCCCACAAATAATGTGGATGAATGTGATCCTAAGTGGGCGTCTTGAATGGTCAGGAAGATAGGTAGACTATGAGGAATTTTCAAATTCTGTGTCTGATTTCACACCATCTCAAGCCCTTAGCAATACTCACAGCTTTTAAGAGAAGAAACACATTTTTGCTGTATGCCTCCCAGGCTAAGCAACTAGAATGGGCTGTTTTGGTTTATCTTTTAGTTGTCAGACATGTACACAGATATTTCATTATAAAAGCATTCATTAATTACAAAGAAGTTTGGCGTTATTAAGCCTTCAAAAATATGGATCCAAGAATTCTGTTGGGTAGTAAGAGAACTTGACAGGTAACTCCTCATCTTTTTCCTGTTGATGCTTGTATGAGACATATGCCTAAGAAACAGTTTGGCAATAGTTAAACTAAGGGCTTCCCTGATAGCTCAGCTGGGAAAGAATCCACCTGCAATGTGGGAGATCTGGGTTCAACCCTGGGTTGGGAAGATCCCCTGGAGAAGGGAAAGGCCCCTCATTCCAGTATTCTGACCTGGAGAATTCCATGGACCGGGTAGTCCATTGGGTTGCAAAGACCTGGACTTGACTGAGTGACTTTCATTTTCAAAAGAATGACAGTTATTTTTTTAAGTCTTTATTTTTTAAATGGAGGATAATTCCTTTATAAGATTGAGTAGGTTTCTGCAGTACAACAATGTGATTCAGCCATAAGTATATATATATGTCCCCGCCATCTGAGCCGCCCTCAAACCACAATCCCATCCCACCCGCTAGGTTGTCATAGAGCACCGGACTGAGCTTCCTATGTTATTTTTAAATGAAGAACTAAAATCAACATATATAGTATGTGGATAAGTTTCATACATCTTCAATAAGATGAGGAATAATGATATTTATCATTTTTAGAGTATTTACTGTGCATTATGCTAAATTTCTTGAAGAGAAATTTTTTTTCTTCAAGAAAATTAGAGATACCAAGGGAACATTTCATGCAAAGATGGGCTCAATATAGGACAGAAATGGTATGGACCTAACAGAAGCAGAAGATACTAAGAACAGGTGGCAAGAATACACAGAAGAACTGCACAAAAAAGATCTTTATGACCAAGATAATCACGATGGTATGATCACTAACCTAGAGCCAGGCAACCTGGAATGTGAAGTCAAGTGGGCCTTAGAAAGCATCACTACGAACAAAGCTAGTGCAGGTGATGGAATTCCAGTTGAGCTATTTCAAATCCTGAAAGATGATGCTGTGAAAGTGCTGCACTCAATATGCCAGCAAATTTGGAAAACTCAGCAGTGGCCACAGGGCTGGAAAAGGTCAGTTTTCATTCCAATCCCAAAGAAAGGCAATGCCAAAGAATGCTCAAACTACCACACAATTGCACTCATCTCACATGCTAGTAAAGTAATGCTCAAAATTCTCCAAGCCAGGCTTCAGCAATACGCGAACCGTGAACTTCCTGATGTTCAAGCTGGTTTTAGAAAAGGCAGAGGAACCAGAGATCAAATTGCCAACATCCACTGGATCATGGAAAAAGCCAGAGAGTTCCAGAAATACATCTATTTCTGCTTTATTGACTATGCCAAAGCATTTGACTGTGTGGGTCACAATAAACTGTGGAAAATTCTGAAAGAGATGTGACTACCAGACCACCTGACCTGCTTCTTGAGAAACCTATATGCAGGTCAGGAAGCAACAGTAGAACTGGACATGGAACAACAGACTGGTTCCAAATGGGAAAAGGAGTACGTCAAGGCTGTATATTGTCACCCTGCTTGTTTAACTTATATGCAGAGTACATCATAAGAAACACTGAGCTCAAAGAAGCACAAGCTGGAATCAAGATTTCCGGGAGAAATATCAATAACCTCAGATATGCAGATGACACCACCCTTATGGCAGAAAGTGAAGAGGAACTCAAAAGCCTCTTGATGAAAGTGAAAGAGGAGAGTGAAAAAGTTGGCTTAAAGCTCAGCATTCAGAAAACTAAGATCATGGCATCTGGTTCCATCACTTCATGGGAAATAGATGGGGAAACAGTGGAAACGGTGTCAGACTTTATTTTTTGTGGCTCCAAAATCACTGCAGATGGTGACTGCAGCCATGAAATTAAAAGATGCTTACTCCTTGGAAGGAAAGTTATGATCAACCTAGATAGCATATTCAAAAGCAGAGACATTACTTTGCCAACAAAGGTCCGTCTAGTCAAGGCTATGGTTTTTCCTGTGGTCATGTATGGATGTGAGAGTTGGACTGTGAAGAAAGCTGAGCACTGAAGAATTGATACTTTTGAACTGTGGTGTTGGAGAAGACTCTTGAGAGTCCCTTGGACTGCAAGGAGATCCAACCAGTCCATTCTGAAGGAGATCAGCCCTGGGTGTTCTTTGGAAGGAATGATGCTAAAGCTGAAACTCCAGTACTTTGGCCACCTCATGTGAAGAGTTGACTCATTGGAAAAGACTGATGCTGGGAGGGATTGGGGGTAGGAGGAAAAGGGGACGACAGAGGATGAGATGGCTGGATGGCATCACCGACTTTATGGACGTGAGTTTGAGTGAATTCCGGGAGTTGGTGATGGACAGGGAGGCCTGACGTGCTATGATTCATGGGGTCGCAATGTGTGGGACACGACTGAGCAACTGAACTGAACTGAACTGAACTGATGCTAAATTTACCAGGCATTGTGCTTAATATCTTATATTTGTTTTGAATCTTTACTACAGCATATAATATAGTGTATATTCTTACTCCTTCTTTAAGCAATAGTCCAAAGAAGCACAGAAACATTAAGAGGACCAAAAAAAAAAATCTGTAAGATTAAACAGAAGTTAAGCTGTTTTAGGACAGCTGAGGAAGAGGTGGAAAATAAAGCTTGAAAGCCTTTGCTGAAGCCGTTTCATCTTCTTGGAATGTTTTATAATTGTGGTTATCTTTGCAAACTACTATTTCTCTGTCCATACCCCAGGTTTCCCTGAATGCTTCCTCCCAATGATTAACTACCCTGTTCAAATATAATTTGTCCCTGCATTGTGCTCCGAATTTTGCACTCTCTGCTGTCCCACAGTTACTTTCTATTCCACTACTGCTATGCAGACACCCTGAAGGCATGAACTATAAAATTTAATTTGGTTACTGGGATAGAGCATGTTAGTGACAAATGTTTGTTGAGTAAATGAAGGCTTTTGGATGACTTATGGGTAGGTAATGGAACTTTAAAAATTATTACTCATTTGCCTGGTAGTGAAAAGTGGGAGAAACATTCCAAACAAAGGGATCATGGTTACACTTGAGGAAAACCACATTTGTTTATGTGGCAAACAGCATGTCACCTGATAAAACACATTTGTGGAAGTTCAAATTTGATCCATAAAATGGAACTTACTTGTAGGATACCATGGATACATATACTGTATTAACACAGAAACAGATATGATAGAAAGGAGGTGAACACAAATGCTGAAACTAGTTCTCTTCACTTCCAGACATCCCAGTTTAGCTCTCTTTTTTGAGAAGTAACCACCACCACTGGTTTAATATCAATCAACAAAAAAATTTGCTGAACATCCATTGTCTTTGTTTCAATTGCACCCAAAATAGATATTGAAACATAAATGTGAGTGCAAGTAGTTCACTTGGGGGGTGGGGTTGGGGATTCTGGGAAGTACACATGAGGAAATGAGAAAGCAAGGCAGGAATGAAAGAAAAACCCATAAGTCTGGGTTAATAATGCGGTTACCACTGTGGGTAACTGAGGAATGAATCCAGGGACATACCTGAGGCTGGGAGCTATTCACTGCCATGACTATATGTCTAGAAAATCCCAAAGAATCACCTGAATATTATTGTTAACAGTGAAGTTGACTGGCTTAGAACACTGATAGAGTTCGCATGCACTTAGGAATATTTCTTCATAAAATCTAATGGGACACATGTATTCACAGTTCTCAACAATAAATATAAAATATATGTTAACAAATCTGTCAAATAATATAATTTAATAATATAGGACCAGGTATTGGAGTAATGTATTAACATTTCCTGAAGGCAAAACAATAATATTTGAATAAACATCAGAAAAAAAATGTATAACTAAAGCTGGCTTTGTGAATAAAGACATAGATGTTATACAAATGCGTTCAATAAGAATGTATTTCCATTTGTAAAAATTGGTTTTGAATGGGATTGGCAAAGACTAAATGATGAGCAACTCATTTTGATCACATTCTTTTGTGTTATTCATTTTTTTTAAAAGCATGTGTTTGTGTATAAGTGACATTAAATCCTTAAAAAAGAATAAATGTACTTTAGATAAAATTCACAGTCCTCTCTACAGATTCATTTCCATAAGTTTTCTCAGATTATGATTAAGCTTCTACTTCCTGTAAACCTAAAGATGAAAACTACATTTCAGTCAGTCTTTCCAAGTCTTAAATTAACTATTGTGAATTACAAATTGCTTTGGGGGACTGTTTGAGTTTCCTAGGAAGCAGACGCAGATATGAAAATTAGCAAACAGGGTATTTATCGAGAAGTGTATTTGGGATTAGTACTTGGAGGAGGAAAGGGAAGGGAAGTGAGCAAAAGTGGACAGTTGGAGAAATCAAGCTGGGATAGAGTTTCAGTGGACATCTAAGCATGGCATTGGAAAGGTCCTTTTTACTGTTCGACATAAACTCACAGTCACCAGCAATACCTAGGAACTGTCACCAGGTCTGTTTCATTCATTTATATCACCTGCCTGGCACTGAAGGTAGCCCCCCCACAAGGCGGAATTAACTGAATATTCTGAATAATAATAATAAAACAAATCTACTGAAGCTCTGGCTACCAGAATAAAAGAATTCCACTGTATACATGTAGGGGCTTCCATGGTGGCTCAGAAGATTAAGAATCTGCCCGCAGTGCAGGAGGCCTGGGTTCGATTCCTGGGGAAGAAAGATCCCCTGGAGAACGAACGGAATGGCAACCCACTCCAGTATTCTTGCCTGCAGAATTCCGTGGACAGAGGAACCTGGTGGGCTACAATCCACAGAGTCGCATAGAGTTGGACACAGCTGAGTGCTAACATTTTCACTGTGTATGTGGAGGAAGGACTCATTGCATGGGACCCGAAGTAGAAAATGCATAGACTTAACTAAACTATCTATGCTATGCTTTTATAGGTGAAAAAACCCTGAAAGCTAGTGTTGTTAAAAATCATGAATTGTGTTCAATCTTTCCAAATATCTCCTCCTGTTATTATATTCATAGATGCTCTATCACTTCAGTTTCACCCCTTTCCCCCATAAGGACTAGAAAATGATTGATATACCTATTTCCTTGACATTACTAGGCAGTGGTCAATGTCATTTGACCTCTCTTGAAGGTTGATTATTTGTGCTGTTTGGCAGGTGCAAGCAAAATTCAATTACTTTGGATCAATATGTAAATCCTTTAAAAAACGAAAGAGAGTAACAATCAGATTCAATTTTCAGTGCCAGTAGGAAGACGTTTATTTAGGTTCATGGAAATAACAAGACATAAGAAAATCTTTACCAAAGAGTACAGCAAAAAAATCTTCATTGGATTTCCATATCAGAGAGATAAAAATCGAGTGGCCTCACTAGTGATGGAGACAAATCCCTTAAGCATGAAAAAACAGATGTCCTGAAGAAATAGGGAAGAGTGTTGGGAGATTGTAATTTTTGGGTAGATTCTGAGTGATTTCATTTAGAAGTGGGGGAGTTTGGAGAGAAGTTAGATCGAGGGCTCAGTCTGTCTGATGTTTACTTATGAAATTCAAGGGACCAGTTCTCTTGAATCCTCCACATTTTAAAAAGAAGCTCTGCAACTGTGGGGAGGGAGGAAATGAGGAAGCAGTATGTTCAAAGCAGAGATTCAGCAGCAAGAGGAGGGACAGCACACGGGGCGGGGGCAGGTGGAGATGACACAGGTGGGGCGATAGCAAGTGGTGTGGCAGGAGACCCGGCCACACACTGGGCGCAGGCAGCAGGCGGAGCCACAGCAAGAGGGGCGGCAGCAGCTGGAGATGCGGGAGCAGGTGGGCTGGCAGCACACAGGCTGGCAGCACCGGGGCCTGCAGCAGCTGGAGATGCAGCAGGTAGGCCTGCAGCAGCTGGACCCACAGCTGGATGCACAGCAGGAGGGGCGGTAGCAGCTGGCGATGCAGCAGGTAGGCCTGCAGCAGCTGGACCCACAGCTGGACCCACAGCAGGAGGGGCGGTAGCAGCTGGAGATGCAGCAGGTGGGCCTGCAGCAGCTGGACCCACAGCTGGACCCACAGCAGGAGGGGTGGGAGCAGCTAGAGATGCAGCAGGTGGGGTGAGAGCAGGTGGGCTGGCAGCACTGGCGCCTGCAGCAGCTGGAGATGCAGCAGGTAGGCCTGCAGCAGCTGGAACCACAGCTGGAAACACAGCAGGAGGGGCGATAGCAGCTAGAGATGCAGCAGGTGGGGCGAGGGCAGGTGGGCTGGCAGCAGACCGGGCGGCAGCAGCTGGACACACCACAGCTGGGGCGGCAGCAGGTGGTCCTGCAGCAGGTGGTCTGGCAGCAGCTGGGGCGGCAGCAGGTCTCCAGGCAGAGACTTCGACCACAGCTCTGGTCAGAGCAGACGGAGCCACAACAGGAGCTGACCATGGTGTCAAAAGGTGGAGGTCTGGGTGAATTTCCAGGGAAGTGAGCTTCTTGAGTCTGAGAGTCTTCTCAGCCCACAGCCCCCTTTATACCCTGCTGAAGAGCTGCTATCATTGTATAATTCTTTCCTTGTTATTGTTTACCCTCTTAGGAAAATTGATCATTTAATTACATAATTATGTATTTCTTATTCAGTATTCGAAAATGGAGAAAATAATACCTTTCCTTTTCCTGGTAAGCACCTGTGTGTCCAATTGAAAGCCCTGTCCTAGTTCTCC
Organism: Bubalus bubalis; assembly: GCF_019923935.1. Lineage (NCBI taxonomy): Eukaryota > Metazoa > Chordata > Mammalia > Artiodactyla > Bovidae > Bubalus > Bubalus bubalis. Next base: position 21,731,578 of record NC_059159.1, on the reverse strand, counting down.
TGTTGTGGGTGTCACCTTTACTCCTGGTGGGTTCAATGCTTACAAAGCATTAGTCATGACTCCAACACTTATTTTTTGAGTGTGATATTCTCTCCTATCACTGCTCTCTGAACTTCAGAGAGAAAAAGTTTCTTATATGACTCATGTATATTTTTGTCTCAAAGGTGAGGGGAACAAGTGCCGGTGAGGTTAAACACTGGAAACGAATTAGAAAACAAGCTGTTTGAGGGGAGGATGTCCCACAAATAATATGGATGAATGTGATCCTCTGTGGGCCTCTTGGATGGTCAGGTAGATAGACCACGAGGAAGTTACAAATTCTGTGTCTGATTTCACTCCAAGGTCTCAAGCACTTAGCAGTACTCACAGCTTTTAAATAGAAGAAACACATTTTTGCTCTATGCCTCCCAGGTTAGGTAACCAGAATGGGATACTTTGATTTATCTTTTAGTTGTCAGACACGTACACAGGAGATTTCATTACAAAAGCATTCGTTATATATAAAAATGTTTGGAATTAATAAGGCTTCAACTGAGTGAAGACATTCTGTTGGGTAGTAAGAGAACTTGACATGTAACTCCTCATCTTCCTCCTGTAGATGCTTGAATGAGACACATGCCTAAGAAACAGTTTGGAAATAGGTAAAAGAAGAGCTTCCCTGATAGCTCAGCTGGGAAAGAATCCACCTGCAATGTGGGAGATCTGGGTTTGATCCCTAGGTTGGGAAGATCCCCGGGGGAAGGGAATGGCCGCCCATTCCAGTATTTTGACTGGAGAATTCCATGGACTGTATAGTCCATTGGGTCGCAACAAGCTAGACATGAATGTGCAACTTTCATTTTCAAAAGAATGGCAGTTATTTTTTAAGTCTTATTTTTTAGATGGAGGATAATTCCTTTACAAGGTTGTGTAGCTTTCTGCAGTACAACAATGTGATTCAGCCTTAACTGTATATATATCCTTTCCCTCTGATCCGCCCTCCCACCCCAATCCCGTTTCACCCCTCTAGGTTGTCTTAGAGCACCAGACTGAGCTTCCTATGCTATTTTTAAATGAAAAACTAAAATCAGCATATATAGTATGTGGATAAGTTTCATACATCTTCAATAAAAGGTGAGGAATAATGATATTTATCATTTGCAGAGTATTTACTGTGCATTATGCTAAATTTCAGAGAAGGCAATGGCACCCCACTCCAGTACTCCTGCCTGGAAAATCTCATGGACAGAGGAGCCTGGTAAGCTGCAGTCCATGGGGTCGCGAAGAGTCGGACACGACTGAGCGACTTCGCTTTCACTTTTCACTTTCATGCATTGGAGAAGGAAATGGCAACCCACTCCAGTGTTCTTGCCTGGAGAATCCCAGGGACAGGGGAGCCTGGTGGACTGCCGTCTATGGGGTCGCACAGAGTCGGACACGACTGAAGCGACTTAGCAGCAGTAGCAGCAGCAGCAGCATGCTAAATTTACCAGGTATTGTGCTGAGTTCACTGAGCATTGTGCTGAATATCTTTTATTTGTATTGAATCTTTAATGCAGCTATAATGTAGTATGTATTCTTACTACTTCTTTAAGCAATAGGCCAAAGAAGCATAGAAACATTAAGGGGAAAAGAATATTCTGTAAGATTAAACAGAAGTTAAGCTGTTTTAAGACAGCTGAGGAAGAGGTGGAAAATAAAGCTTGCAAGCCTTTGCTGAAGCCATTTCATCTTCTTGGAATGTTTTATATTTATGGTTATCTTTGCAAACTACTATTCCTTTCTCAGAACCCCAGGTTTCCCCTCAATGCTTCCTCCCAATGATTAACTACCCTGTTTAAATATAATTTGTTCCTGCATTGTGCTCTGAATTTTGCACTCTCTGCTGTCCCACAGTTACTTTCTGTCATTCCACTATTGCGATGCAGACACCCTGAAGGCATTAACTATAAAATTTAATTTCGTTACTGAGACAGAGCACATTAGTGACAAATGTATGTGAAGTGAATGAAGGCTTTGGGGTGACTTAAGGGTATGTCATGTTTCTTTAAAAAATATGATTCATTTTGATATTTGGCAAATCTAATACAGTTATGTAAAGTTTAAAAATAAAATAAAAAAAAAAAAATATATGTATGTTTGCCTGGTCGAGAAAAGTGGAAGAAACATTCCAAACAAAGGGATCATGGTTACACTTAAGGAAAACCACATTTGTTTATGTGAAAAGCAACGTGTCACTTGATAAAACACATTTGTGGAAATTCAAACTTGATTCATAGAATGGAACTTACTTATAGGACACCATGGATACATGTGATATAGTAACACAGAAACAGATATGATAGAAAGAAGGTGAACACAAGTGTTGACACTTGTCTGCACTTCCAGATATCACAATTTAGATCTCTTTTGTGAGAATTAACCACCATCACTGGTTTAATATCAATCAGCTAAAAATATTTGCTGAACATCTATTGTTTTTATTTGAATTTCACCCAAAGTTGATATTGAGACAGAGATGTGAGTGCAAGTAGTTCACTTTGCGGAGTGATTCTGGGAAGTACAGATGAGGAAGTGGAAACAAAGACAGGAAAGAAAGAAAAACCTAAACGTCTGAGTTAATAACGCGATTACCACTGTGGGTTACTGGGGAATGAATCTGGGGACATTCTGAGGCTGGGGCTCTTAGCTGCCATGATTGTACATCAGGAAATCCCACAGAATCAACTGAATATTATTGTTAACAGTGAATTTGGCTGATATAGAAAACTGATGGATTTCCCATGTATTTAGCAAGATTTCTTCATAACATGTAGTGGGAAAAATGAATTCACAGATCTGTGTAATAAATATAAAAAATATGTAGAGAAGTCTGTGAAATAATGTACTTATCTCATATTGGAGGAATGTATTCACATTTTCTGAAGGCCAAAAAATAATATTGAATAAACATCAGAACAAAAAAATGTACAGCTAAAGCTGGGTTAATGAATAAAGACATAAATGTCATACAAATGCATCCAATAAGAATGTATGTTTGTGAAAATAGGTTTTGAATGGAATTGGCAAAGACCAACAACAGGAAACTCACTTCTGAACACATTCTTTTGTGTTATTTAAATTTTTTTAACTAAAGCTGATATTGGTGTATAAGTGACATAAAATCCTTAGAAAAGAATATGTGTACTTTGGATAAAATTCACAGTTCTCTCTACATATTCAGTTCCATAAGTTTTCCAAGTTTATGTTTAAGCTCCAACTTATTATACACTAAAAAATGAAAACTACATTTCAGTCAGTCTATCCAGCTCTCAAATTAACTGTTGTGAATTACAAATTGCTTTTGGGGACTGTATGAGTTCCCTAAGAAGCAGACCCAGCGATGAAAAATTGCAAACAGGTTGTTTATTGAGAAGTGTTCTTGGATTAGGACTTCTAGAAGAAAAGGGAAGGGAAATGAGCAGAAGTGGACAGCTGGAGAAATCAAGCTGGGATAGAGTTTCAGTGGACATAAAGCATGGCACTGGAAAGGTCCCTTCTTTGTCTTGGACCTAAACTCACAGTCACCAGCAATACCTAGGAACTGTCACCAGGTCTGTTTCATTGCTTTATATCACCTGCCTGGCACTGAAGGTAGCCCCACTATAAGGCAGAATAAACAGAATATTCTGAATAATAATAATAAACCAAATCTACTGAAGCTCTGGCTACAAAAATAAAGCAGAACTCCAGTGAATATGCAGGGGCTTCCATGGGGACTCAGAAGATAAAGAATCTGCCTGCAATGCAGGAGACTGGGGTTTGGTACTTGGGGCAGAAATATCCACGGAGAACGGAATGGCAACCCACTCCAGTATTCTTGCCTGCAGAGTTAGGTAGACAGAGCAATCTGGTGGTCTACATTCCATGGGGTCACAAAGACTTGGACACAGCTGAGTGACAAACATTTTCACTGTGTATGTAGATGAAGGACTCATTGCATGTGACCCTAAGTAGAAAATGCATAGACTTTTACTAAACTATCTATGTGATGCTTTTATAGGTGAAAAAACCCTGAAAGGTGGTGGTGTTAAAAATCATGAATTGTGTTCAATCTCCAAATCTTTTCTCCTGTAATTATGTTCATAGATTCCCTATCACTTCAATTTCACCCCTTTCCCCCATGAAGACTAGAAAATGATTAATTTATCTATTTTTTAGACATAACTAAGAAGTGATCAATGTCTTTTGACCTCTCTTGAAGGTCAACTAATGTGTGTTGTTTGGAAGGTGCAGGCAAAATACAATTATTTGGATCAAAATAAGAATCCTTACAAAAAAGAAAGAGAGTAACAATCAGATTCAATTCTCAGTACTGGTAGGAGGAGGTTTATTTTGGTTCATGGAAATAAGAAGACATAAGAAAATCTTTAAAAAAGAGTACTCAAAGAAATCTTCATTGGAATTCCATGTTAAATAAAAATCAGTGGCCCCAAAAGTGATGGAGACAAATTCCTTAAGTATGAAAAATAGATGTGCTCAAGAAAAAGGGAGGAGTGCTGGGAGATTGTAATTTCCTACGAGATTCTGAGTGATCTAATTTAGAAAGGAAGGGAGTTTAGACAGAAGTTAGAACGTGGGCTTGGTATGTCTGGTGTTTGCCAGTGAAATTCAAGGGACCAGTTCTCTTGAACCCTCCAATTTTAAAAAGAAGCTCTGCAGCTGTGGGGAGGGAGGAAATGAGGAAGCAGTATGTTCAAAGCAGAGATTCAGCAGCAAGAGGAGGGACAGCACACGGGGCGGGGGCAGGTGGAGATGACACAGGTGGGGCGATAGCAAGTGGTGTGGCAGGAGACCCGGCCACACACTGGGCGCAGGCAGCAGCCGGAGCCACAGCAAGAGGGGCGGCAGCAGCTGGAGATGCGGGAGCAGGTGGGCTGGCAGCACACAGGCTGGCAGCACTGGGGCCTGCAGCAGCTGGAGATGCAGCAGGTAGGCCTGCAGCAGCTGGACCCACAGCTGGAACCACAGCAGGAGGGGCGGTAGCAGCTGGAGATGCAGCAGGTGGGCCTGCAGCAGCTGGAACCACAGCTGGACCCACAGCTGGACCCACAGCAGGAGGGGTGGGAGCAGCTAGAGATGCAGCAGGTGGGGTGAGAGCAGGTGGGCTGGCAGCACTGGCGCCTGCAGCAGCTGGAGATGCAGCAGGTGGGCCTGCAGCAGCTGGACCCACAGCTGGAAACACAGCAGGAGGGGCGGTAGCAGCTAGAGATGCAGCAGGTGGGGCGAGGGCAGGTGGGCTGGCAGCAGACGGGGCGGCAGCAGCTGGACACACCACAGCTGGGGCGGCAGCAGGTGGTCCTGCAGCAGGTGGTCTGGCAGCAGCAGGGGCGGCAGCAGGTTTCCTGGCAGAGACTTCGACCACAGCTCTGGTCAGAGCAGACGGAGCCACAACAGGAGCTGACCATGGTGTCAGATGGTGGAGGTTCTGATGTTAATGGGAGAGTGAGGTTCTTGAGTATGATCTTTCCTTGCCATCTGTCACTTTTATACCCTGCTGAGGACTACTTTGAGCATGTGCAGGATTATTGTTGTTGTTTTTATCTCACTAGAAAATCAGTTCATTTTTAGCAAATTATATAATTGTGTTTATCTGGTAAATATTCCTATATTTAAAAATGGCACATTTCCTTTTCCTCTTGTATTCTGAGCTATCTAATTTGGTTAAAGCCAAGTGAATCAGCACCCATATTTCTTCCCTTATCTGATGTATCCTTCAAGTAGACTCATTATAAGACATTGTTTTGCTGGATTTCACAAGTTTTTATTTATGTATTTAACTCCAGGATAATATGCTGAGAGTGAGGACTAAATCTCCTCTGCTGTCAAAGAGGTTAAGAGCAATCATATGAAATGCTGGTGGGAAAATAGGATTAAAGACCCATCATAGATTAGGAGAGAGGATCACTCATGTACAATGAAGAATACTCTGATTCCTTTGGACTACTGGATGTTCATTAAGGTGTTCAGTTCAGTTCAGTCGCTCAGTCAGTCCGACTCTTTGCGACCACACGAATCGCAGCACGCCAGGCCTCCCTGTCCATCACCAACTCCCAGAGTTTACCCAAACTCATGTTCATCAAGTCAGTGATGCCATCCAACCATCTCATCCTCTGTCGTCCCCTTCTCCTCCTGCCCCCAATCCCTCCCAGCATCAGGGTCTTTCTCAATGAGTCAACTCTTCACATGAGGTGGCCAAAGTATTGGAGTTTCAGCTTTAGCATCAGTCCTTCCAATGAACATCCAGGCCTGATCTCCTTTAGGATGGACTGGTTGGATCTCCTTGCAGTCCAAGGGACTCTCAAGAGTCTTCTCCAACACCACAGTTCAAAAGCATCAATTCGGCGCTCAGCTTTCTTTACAGTCCAACTCTCACATCCATACACGACTACTGGAAAAACCATAGCCTTGACTAGATGGACCTTTGTTGGCAAAGTAATGTCTCAGTTTTTTAAAAGATCCCAAAGGAAGCACCTATTTTCTTTATTGTGCTGTACTGGAGTGGGTTGCCCTGCCCTCCTCCAGGGGATCTTCCCGGTCCAGGAATGAATCCACGTCTCTTACATCTCCTGCACTGGCAGGCAGGTTCTTTACCACTGGCGCCACTTTCTTTATTGGTTCTATCTATAAAGTGTTTTCTTTATTGGATCTATTCAACTTGAAAGAGTTGTAGTGCAGTGATTCACTACTTCTAAATAGTAAAAACACCTTGGCATGATGGATCCTTTTTAACATTATTAAATTATTATTGAGATGTTCCTCAGAGATTACATATTATAAGTTTTTTTAATCTATATTTTAGTAGGTCAACATACTCAGTGAACTATGTATAACTGAGTATTATTGAAGTATATTTTTTATATTATGAGGTATTGTCTCTTAGCAAGATACATTTGAGATTTTTCCTTGATATAAAGGAAAGATTAAGGGATTAAGGCTTAATTTCTTTCCCACATACACTCAAATAAGACAAATAAGACACACACATGAGGTTTGCAGCTATTTAGAGTGTGATTACTAAGCAAAATACGAATTATATATTTAAATCCATATACTTTTATGAAATATAACACTAATAGTTACTATTTTTGAGTGCCTACTACATGTTAGGAATTTTCTGAGTCTTATATAATTGTTATCTTGTTTACACTTCACAAGGACTCTGCGAGGTAAACACAATTTTCTTAATTCTTCTGACATGAAGTAATATGGCTCAGATAGATTGAAGTCACACAGTAAGCAGGGAAGGTGGTTCTCCCATAGAACATTCAAAGAAGTTATGAATATTATACTCCTAAGTAATTTTCTTGCTGTCTCATTTGTGTAAATATGCTTTATCCCTTGTCAACGCAGCAAACACTTGCTTGTACTTAAATGTCCAGCCAAGACACAAAATCATCTCTAATGTCTTTCTTGGTTTCTACCACATTCAAAATGAGTCCTTCCCTCCTTTTGTTTTAAGATATGCCTCTGATCTAGAGTATCACACTTGATTGTAACTAGTTTGTATGTCTATTTCCAGTCCTTCTGTTTGCCCCTATGAGGTCAAGCACTGTCTTATTCAGTTTTATAGATATGATACCCAGCAATTGCCCTGAGTGAATGTTAGTTGAATGACCATGGATTTATTGAAAACACAGGGCATTTACTTATCCTTTAACATGCTACAGATGATCTAGATGGATGGAAAAGAGAAGAGCAGACAATGGGGACATTATTGAATGAGGGCGTAGGTTGACTTATGATTAAGTAGATGACTTGTCTGGCTGGTAAATGTAGAAGAATAGAAAAAAAAATAATGTTCACTGATAGAATGAGAGAATTTAAAGATAATCTTGAATTTATACAAAGGAAAGTGGATATCATCATACAGTTGGGAGTAAGTTGTGAATCAATATCTCAGCTTTGTAAATATTACTTAGCTAGAGGTGGGTGGAGTGACAGAAAGTGGGAAGACAGGTGGTGGTTGCAGTCTAGGGGTGAGAGGTGAATGCCTTTCTGGGTTGGTTACAATGAGTGTGGTAAGGAAGATATTCAAGCAATAGATGTTTCTAAGAGAGTCAACTAGGACCACTTACAAGATGGGAATGGAAGCACTAGAAGATCTCATCATTAAAGAGGACTCAGTTTAATAGTTTTCAATGGTATACACATACATTTGGCAATTAAGTTCTAACAGTGAAAAGACAATTATTTGTAATGAAAAAGAAATACATAGGAATCCCCCATAAACAAAGTAAAAAAAAAAAAAGACGAATAATGAACTGATGAATTGAAAATAAAATTACTTGCAATGTATGGCAAAGACAAAGAGTTAATGGCTTTAATATATAAAGCACTTATAAAATTAGATTCAATTAGATAAAAGACCTAAAATCTGATGGAAAATAAAATGCAGCTGTTTCTTCAACATATAAAGATACCGAATCTCACTCATAATAATAGGAATGAAATTATATGGGATACCACTTCGCACCTGTGAGACTGTCAAAAATTCAAGATCTGACAACATTCTCTGATCATAAGACTATGGAAATAAGTTTGCTCATAGTTTTCTTGTGATGATTTGATAATAATTAGCAGCATTATTCTTTGATTCAGCTATTCCAAGTCTATAAATTATCCAAAAAGTACTCAGGAAAAAATATGAAAACATGCAAGATTATTCATAGCAGTGCTATTTGTAAAAACAAAGCAACGGTAAATCTGATGTCCTTCGATATGGTACTGGTGAATAAACTATAGTGTGTTCCCATTATGGAATAATATTAAGGTTGGTGCAAAAGTAATTGCGGTTGTGCATTGTTGAAATTTTCTGTTTGATATTGGAATACATTCTTAAATAAGTGTGGTTATGTTATGCATCATTTTAATGCACATTTATCACTTTGATTTTTGCTAATGACATTACTTGCTGTTTGTTTTATATTTATTTTAGACTATAGAAATGATGTTAGACAAAAAATAAATTTAAGCGATATTTTTATTCGAGTTTAAATGGGGTGTAAAGCAGCAGAGACACCTCACAACATCAACAATGCATTTGGCTCAGGAACTGCTAACAAACATACAGTGCAGTGGTGATTCAACAAGTCCTGCAAAGGAGATGAGAGCCTTGAAGATGAGGAACATGGTTGCTGGCCATCAGAAGTTGACAACGACCAATTGAGAGCAATCACTGAAGCTGATCCCCTTACAACTACACAAGAAATTGCCAAAGAACTCAACATTAACCATTCTTCAGTCATTTGGCATTTGAAACAAATTGTAAAGATGAAAAAGCTCCTTGAGTGAGTACCTCATGAGCTGACTGAAAATCAAAAAAATCATTTTGTTGTCTCTTACTGTATACAACAACAATGAACCATTCTCAATCAGATTGTGACATGTGATGAAAAATGGATTTTATATGACAACCACTGATGACCAGCTCAGTGGTTGCACTGAGAAGTTCCAATGCACTTCCCAAAGCAAAATTTGCAACCAAAAAAAGGTCATGGTCACTCTTTGATGGTCTGCTGCCCAACTGATCCACTACATTTTTCTAAATCCTGGCAAAACCATTACATCTGAGAAGTATACTCAGCAAATCAACAAGATACACTGAAAACTACAATGCTTTCAGCCAGTATTGGTTAACAGAAAGGTCCCAATTCTTGAAGACAATTACAGACTGCACGTCACACAACCAACACTTGAAACGATGGAGAAATTGGGCTACGAAGTTTTGCCTCATCTGCCATATTCATCTGACCTCTAGCCAACAAACTACCACTTCAAGCATCTCAACAAGTTTTTGCAGGGAAAACACTTCCACAACTTTCAGGAGGCAGAAAATGCTTTCCAAGAATTCAGTGAACCCTGAAGCATGGATTTTTATGCTACGGGAATGAACAAACATTTCTCATTGGCAAAAATGAGTTGATTGTAATGGTTCCTAATAAAGATGTATTTGAGCATAGTTATAATGATTTAAAATTCACAGAAACCATAATTACTTTTGAGCCAACCTGATATTCAGGGGTAAAAAGTGATAAGGAGAATCTGTACATGCTACTATGAAGTAATGTCTAGGATATATTGCTAAGATATGGTCAAGACAATGGATAAAATATCTGTAGTGTTCTATAATATCTCTAAAAGCAAGAAAATAAATATAGAAAATATTTGCTTACATTATTTTATAAAATAATGGAAGAATAAAGAAAGAGGAGATGAGAAAACAAGAAAGAGGGACTACACTTCCAGCTAAGAGGGAGTGATGGGGATTGGCTTGGCAATCAAGAGACAACACTGGTGCCTTAGAGAAGGGAAGCAGCTAAGGTGATCCTAGGGCTGCCCCAGTTTATCTCTTGAAGAGAGTTTCTGGGATGCAGCTCCAAGAGGGAGAATCAGATAGAGCCTGGTAATTATGCTGACTTGAGATGGAGCTGGGATGAAGGAGGAAAGACAGCTAGAATTTGCAGGGCAGGATACTAGAGAGAAGGGAGCTGCATAGAGAACCCCAGAGATCCGCAGAAAGTCCACTTGGAATGTTGAGCTAATTACCGATCAGTGCATGCAAGCGAAGAAACTAGTCAAGGGCAGAGAACCCCCCCACTAGTCATCCCAGTAAAAGGCAGAGGGAGCAATCCTCAGAGCTAACACTGGGCCAGAAATAGTCCATGTTTCCATGATTCAGAGTGAAGAGCCTCATAAATCATGGTTAGAATACTCTGAAAGGTATTGACTCAAGAGTGAGGCAAATTTTTCTGGGCAAATTTTCTGTTCACAAATTTTTCTGGAGTAAAGCTACTCTGGTACTATTTCACACAGCTTACAAGTAAGTCTTGAGAGGATCAAACTATTAAGTAACTTAAGTTCACCCCAGAACAATCAATTAATTGGACTCTATCAAAATGAAATTTTTCATTACCCTTTTGGGCAATAAAAGGGTAAGCCACATACTTGGAGAAAATATAGAACATAATCTAACAAATAATTTTTTATAGAACATATAAAGAACTCGAACTCTTACCATTCAATAATAAGAAAATGAATAACCCTCTACCTCCAAATGAACAAAAGATTTGAAATTCACCAATGAAAATACACAGAAGGCAAGGAAACCCAGGAAAAAATGTTCAACAACATTAACCATTAGGAAAATACAAGTTAAAATCACAATAACACTATACACACTCTGCGTACTAAGTTGCTTCAGTCATGTTCAACTCTTTATAGCCCTATGGATTGTAGCCTGCCAGGTTTCTCTGTCCATGGAATTTTCCTGGCAAGAATACTGGAGTGGGTTGCCATGCCCTCCTTCAGCAGATCTTCACGACCCAGGCATTGAACCCTCTTCTTTTCTGTCTCCTGCATTGGCAGGTGGGCTCTTTACCACTAGTGCTATCTGGGAAGCCCACACACACCTACAATGGTTAAAATTAACAAGACTGATCTTAGCAAACATTGATGTTAATGTGAAGTTATTGAAGCTGTTGTACAACGAAGGGACATCAAATGGCACAATCACTTTGTGAAACAGTTTGACACTTTCTTAAAGAGTTAAAGATACACGTACCATATGACCTAACCCTTCCACTTCAAAGTATTTACCCAAGAGAAATTTAAAGTATAGATCTGTACAAAGACTTGTTCACAAACATTCATGGTGACTTTATTTGTGATAGAAAAAATAATCCAGAAACAACCCAACTGTCCATCAACAAGTGAGTGGATAAAAAAATGTTACAAGTCCACATTTCTCAGCAATAAAAAGAAATGAGCTAGTAATACAGACAACCACATGAATCTCAGTCTAATTGGGCTGAGTGAACAGCCAGGCAAGATAGAGTACAGAGTGAAGAATTCCATTTACATGAAATTCCAGAAAATGCAAATAAATTTATAGTGACCAGAATGGCAGTTGCCCATGGGCAGGGGATGGGAGAGAAGCACACCCACAAAAGAGGGTGATGGGTGTCCTTTATCTTGATGGTAGTGTTGATTTCATGAGTATGCACATATAAAACAGAAAATTGTACATTTTAAGTATATGTAGGTTTTGTATGTCAATTGTATGTTAACAAGGCTGAAAAAAAAGTAATGGCAGTACTACTCATAATTTTTAAAAATCTTGACCCAGAGGGATGGTACAGGGAAGAAGGTGGGAGGGGGGTTCAGGATGGGGAACACGTGTATACCTGTGGTGGATTCATGCTGATGTATGGCAAAACCAATACAATATTGTAAAGTGAAAAAAATAAATAAAAATTAAAATACTTCTGTTAAAGAAAAAAAATCTTGACCATAAAGGGTGGAGGGAATAGGGTAGGGAAGACAAAGGATAAAAGGTTATCTCATTGAATACACCCTGTTCTGTAGCTTTGACTTTGAACCTATGCAAATATTTTGCAAAATTATAAAAAACAAATTTTCAAAAATTTCTCAAAATTGTTAAAATAACAACAAAAGCAACAAAGGAACCTAACTATATATCGAGGTATAACTTCAGGGACAGGAGCAGTTCCAAGATTGTTTTAAAAGCTAAAAAGCAATCTTGAGTTTATTTTCAGTAACTATATTGTTTTTAATGTTGGTGATATTATTCTGAACTGGTATGCAAACATTGAGGGATAAACAAAGTGAGTTATTACACTGGTGTCACTGAGAACTGGTATTTGGGGCATTGGTAGAAAAGAGATTTGTAGGTAAAAGTATCTGAAGTTAAGTAAAAACCCTGTAGTTCTCAGTAGAAACTCATGCCATGGTCTGCCTTTATATTTATGTCTTCTAGTTGTAAACACTGAAAAGGCTGATAGAAAATGCTTTAGGAGTAATGAGCATTCTCATATTTCAACTTATGGTCTCAAACAGTGTTTCCTTCTGAAAGAAATAAGGACTCCTTGGAGAAATGAGTGATTAGAAATCTGGGGAAAGAAATATACAAATGAGTTTGGAATATCTTGTTATATTAAAAAGCAAGGAAGTCCTTGAGGACTACCAGATTCATTCACAAAAACCCAAGGCCAATTGGAAGTTGCTTATTTGAACATCACTTGGCATGTGAACTGGAATGGATTGATACACCGTCAAGTATATTGAAATCCATAAGTTCATATTGATGGGAATTTTATAAAACTCTTTGGTTTCTTTTGAAGGAGGTACCCTGCTAAATAAAGAGAAAGACTCAAGCATTTATTTTGCCTTTTCTGCAGATACTATTCCTCAAGATAACCAAACACTGATGAGGGGAATTTTCTCTTTATGGAATTATTCTAGGTAATACATGGCAGAGGAATAATAGAACTGCAAAATGATGTTTTTGCTGTGGCTAATGAAGCAGGGGTTCTAGGCAATAATCACCCACAGCAGCTAATATCACAAAAAGAAAGACAACACGACAATATGTGCTTCCTGATGGAAAAAGAACACCACTAACTATGAAGCAGTCAGAGTCCTGCATATCTTTTGGGAATATAGTCTCTCATTAGCAAGTTCAGCCATTCTCTGGGCAAATTATGTTGTAGCAACTCTAGTCATACTGTTCATGAGGTTCTCAAGGCAAGAATACTGAAGTGGTTTGCCATTCCCTTCTCCAGTGGATCACATTCTGTCAGACCTCTCCTCCATGACCCGTCCATCTTGGGTGACCCTACACGACATGGCTTAGTTTCATTGAGTTAGACAAGGCTGTGGTCCATGTGATCAGATTGGCTAGTTTTCTGTGATTGTGATTTCAGTCTGTCTGCCTTCTGTCTGCTTATTTAACTTATATGCAGAGTACATCATGAGAAACGCTGGGCTGGAAGAAGCACAAGCTGGAATCAAGATTGCCAGGGGAAATATCAATAACCTCAGATATGCAGATGACACCACCCTTATGGCAGAAAGTGAAGAAGAACTAAAGAGCCTCTTGATGAAAGTGAAAGAGGAGAGTGAAAAAGTTGGCTTAAAGCTCAACATTCAGAAAACTAAGATCATGGCATCCAGTCCCATCACTTTATGGTAAATAGATAGGGAAACAATGGAAACAGTGACAGACTTTAATTTTGGGGCTCCAAAATCACTGCAGATGCTGACTGCAGCCATGAAATTAAATGATGCTTGCTTCTTGGAAGAAAAGTTATGACCAAACTAGATAGCATATTAAAAAGCAGAGACATTACTTTGCCAACTAAGGTCCATCTAGTCAAGGCTATGGTTTTTCCAGTACTAAAGGAGATGCAACCAGTCCGTCCTAAAGGAAATCAGTCCTGAATTTTCATTGGAAGGACTGATGCTGAAGTTGAAACTTCAATAATTTGGCCACCTGATGCGAAGAACTGACTCACCTGAAAAGACCCTGGTGCTGGGGAAGATTGAAAGCAGAGGAGAAGGGGATGACAGAGGATGAGATGGTTGGATGGCATCACCAACTCGATGGACATGAGTTTGAGTAAGCTATGGAGTTGGTGATGGACTGGCATGCTGCAGTCCATGGGGTTGCAAAGAGTTGGGCATGCCTGAGAGACTGAACTGAACTGAACTAGGCTTGATCCTCAGCTTGATCTACCCTCTAGCTGCAGGAGATGAGAGTAGATTTCTATGCTGCCAATGAAAGTTTCCTTTGAGCTTGAAAAGCAATGCCAAAGAATGCTCAAACTACTGCACAAACTACTGCGTTCATCTCACACGCTAGTAAAGTAATGCTCAAAATTCTCCAAGCCAGGCTTCAGCAATACGTGAACCGTGAACTTCCAGATGTTCAAGCTGGTTTTAGAAAAGGCAGAGGAACCAGAGATCAAATTGCCAACATCCACTGGATCATAGAAAAAGCAAGAGAGTTCCAGAAAAACATCTACTTCTGCTTTATTGACTATGCCAAAGCCTTTGACTGTGTGGATCACAATAAACTGTGGAAAATTCTGAAAGAGATGGGAATACCAGACCACCTGACCTGCCTCTTGAGAAATCTGTATGCAGGTCAGGAAGCAACAGTAGAACTGGACATGGAACAACAGACTGGTTCCAAATAGGAAAAGGAGTTCGTCAAGGCTGTATATTGTCACCCTGTTTATTTAACTTATATGCAGAGTACATCATGAGAAACGTTGGGCTGGAAGAAGCACAAGCTGGAATCAAGATTGCCGGGAGAAATATCAATAACCTCAGATATGCAGATGACACCACCCTTATGGCAGAAAGTGAAGAGGAACTCAAAAGCCTCTTGATGAAAGTGAAAGAGGAGAGTGAAAAAGTTGGCTTAAAGCTCAACATTCAGAAAACGAAGATCATGGCATCTGGTCCCATCGCTTCATGGGAAATAGTGGGGAAAGAGTGAAAACAGTGTCAGACTTTATTTTGGGGGCCTCCAAAATCACTGCAGATGGTGACTGCAGCCATGAAATTAAAAGACGCTTACTCCTTGGAAGGAAAGTTATGACCAACCTAGATAGCATATTCAAAAGCAGAGACATTACTTTGCCAACAAAAGTCCGTCTAGTCAAGGCTATGGTTTTTCCAGTAGTCGTGTATGGATGTGAGATTTGGACTGTGAAGAAAGCTGAGCGCCTAAGAATTGATGCTTTTGAACTGTGGTGTTGGAGAAGACTCTTGAGAGTCCCTTGGACTGCAAGGAGATCCAACCAGTCCATTCTAAAGGAGATCAGCCTGGGTGTTCTTTGGAAGGAATGATGCTAAAGCTGAAACTCCAGTACTTTGGCCACCTCATGCGAAGAGCTGACTCATTGGAAAAGACTCTGATGCTGGGAGGGATTGGGGGCAGGAGGAGAAGGGGACAACAGAGGATGAGACGGCTGGATGGCATCACCGACTCGATGGACGTGAGTTTGAGTGAACTCTGGGAGTTGATGATGGACAGGGAGACCTGGCGTGCTGCGATTCATGGGGTCGCAAAGAGTCGGACATGACTGAGCGACTGAACTGAACTGTGGCTCAGGTGGTAAAAAGTCTGCCAGCAATGCGGGAGACCGGGTTTCAATCACTGGGTCAGAAGATTCCCTGGAGAAGGGAATGGCAACCCACTCCAGTATTCTTGCCTGGAGAATTCCATGGACTAAAAGAAGGCAGGCAGGCTACAGTCCATGGGGTTGCACAGAGACAGACATGGCTTAGCGACTAACACTTTGACTTCGACTTTAATGAAACTTCTGGCTTTTACATGTGTCCTTTCTTTTAATTTCTAACATATCACCTTTAACCTTTCATTGTGTTTTCTCCCAGCTACAAACATTCAGTTCCATTATTCTTATAATTATTAACTGATTTCACAGGTAGACAGTATGAAAAAGAGGTCCCATAGAGCATTAATTATTTCCAGATTTTGCAGAAGGTATCATTTCTTTGATTTTTATTCATGAATTCCTGAGAATATCTATTTTGTCTAAGAACTAAGGAGACTTACAATGAGACCTGAGCTGTGACTAGGGAGCTTAACCTCTATTGTGAAATTAACAAAGCCATGTTATCTATTCTACAAGTGTAGGTAAAATACAGTTGTCCAGAATGCATAAAAAATCTCAAAGAAGTGTATCATCACACTACATGTTTCATATAGGAAAGTGATAGTTTATTTTTGGCATAGGGTTACAACTTAGTAAAATTTGGGGAATAAAAATGATAAAGGGGAATTTTCACTGGAGCAATTAAGAGAGCAACTATAAAAATTCATAATGCAGAAATACTGAAATTGAATTTTAGCTGCTTGATGACTTGAAGGCCAAAAGTTAAGAAGGAGAATTTGAAGTGAATTGATCAACACAAGAGTTGGTATGTTACTAATACAAACAAATTCACACTTGGATGAAGGGGAGAGGTCCAGACAAGTAGAATTTGGACTGATGCCAGAATGTGCTCACAGAGATAGTGGGCCTGTGGTGGGCTCATTAAAATCATGAGACCCAAATCAGTTCAGCAACATCAGCCCCAGCCCAGGTGTCCTAATGATCAGCACAAAAGAAGGGTCTGCATTAGTGGGGACAGAGGTAAACATGGACAGTGGTCACAGGGTGGCGGGCTTAGCAGCAAGAAGAAGGACAGCACACGGGGCGGGGGCAGGTGGAGATGACACAGGTGGGGCGATAGCAAGTGGTGTGGCAGGAGACCCGGCCACACACTGGGCGCAGGCAGCAGCTGGAGCCACAGCAAGAGGGGCGGCAGCAGCTGGAGGTTCGGGAGCAGGTGGGCTGGCAGCACACAGGCTGGCAGCACCGGGGCCTGCAGCAGCTGGAGATGCAGCAGGTGGGCCTGCAGCAGCTGGAGCCACAGCTGGAAACACAGCAGGAGGGGCGGTAGCAGCTAGAGATGCAGCAGGTGGGGCTAGGGCAGGTGGGCTGGCAGCAGACTGGGCGGCAGCAGCTGGACACACCACAGCTGGGGCGGCAGCAGGTGGTCCTGCAGCAGGTGGTCCTGCAGCAGGTGGTCTGGCAGCAGCTGGGGCGGCAGCAGGTCTCCAGGCAGAGACTTCGGCCACAGCTCTGGTCAGAGCAGACGGAGCCACAGCAGGAGCTGACCATGGTGTCAATGGAAGGAGTGGAGATCCACGAGTGGGCTTGCAAGAGGGTGGCTTCTTGTTTTTAACTGTTTCCTTACTCCTGTCTCTTTTTATACTCTGCT
Source organism: Bubalus bubalis (assembly GCF_019923935.1). Lineage (NCBI taxonomy): Eukaryota > Metazoa > Chordata > Mammalia > Artiodactyla > Bovidae > Bubalus > Bubalus bubalis. The sequence continues at coordinate 21,713,962 of NC_059159.1, read as the reverse complement.
TTTAACTGGTCTTACCATGAGCAATGCTTTTTCCTTGTTATTTTTCCTTCTGGATAATCAATTAACATTACTACTAAGTTCATAATTGTGTTTATGAAGTTAATTATCTGAAAGCATCAATATCTAAGGCATCATTTCCTTTTTTCTATTGTTATGATTCACTGAATCTTGTTAAGCCGTGTGTAGCCACTTTGTTTTTCTTCCTCTAATGTGTCTTCTATGTTGGAAATATCATGTGATATTCTATCACTGAGTTTTTATGTGTCACTTTTTTTCCTTCTTTGTGTATAACTCCATGATACTACTTTGAGAATGGCCCTGTCTCTTTTTATGTCAAAGTGGAAATAATGCATGCTACTGACAGGCAGAGTGCTGATAAGGAAATAAGAAGAAAGACTCTTGTTGGGGTTCTGTGTACAGTGTGGGGAGACTGTGGTGGGGAGGTAGGCTTATTGACACTTTTGTACAATGAAAGAAGACTAGGGTGTGTTTCCTGGCTGATTAGAGAGTCAGGGGGTTACAAAAGACTTCCAGTCTCATTGTAATGACTACCTCAAGAGTTAGCTTTTAATTTTTCCTTTTCAGTGGTAAGAACTTTTCCCTATAGTGTGCTAAAAATGAGTGGGTTTGACCTGTCTTCATAAGCCAACATATGCAATGAATTCTGCATTATACAGAAGGTTTCATTTAAAGCATCTTTTTCTTGTACTCTTTCAAAAATTTGAATTCAAGTCATTCTGGTTAAAGAGGCTATAAATAGGCAAGCCTTGCTTTTTATCCTCTTGCTCAAGCTTAGTCACTCAGTCGTGTTCAACTCTTTGTGACCCTTCGGACTGTAGCCCTCCAGGCTCCTCTGTCCGTAGGATTTTTCAGGAAAGAATACTGGAGTAGGTTGCCATTTTCTTCTCCATGCTCCTTATCCTACAGACAGTCAAATATGTTAAAAGGCAAGATTTTGACAAGTAGTCAAAACACCAAAGCATGAGTTTCCAAAACAAGCATTATGTGTTTAAAACAAGGATAAACTGGGAAATTGGGATTGTTGTATATACACTACTGCATATAGATAACTAACATAAAGAGAACCTACTGAATGGAAGGAATGATGCTAAAGCTGAAACTCCAGTACTTTGGCTACCTCATGCGAAGAGTTGACTCATTGGAAAAGACTCTGATGCTGGGAGGGGTTGGGGTCAGGAGGAGAAGGGGACGACAGAGGATGAGATGGCTGGATGGCATCACTGACTCGATGGACGTGAGTCTGAGTGAACTCCGGGAGTTGGTGATGGACAGGGAGGCCTGGCGTGCTGAGATTCATGGGGTCGCAAAGAGTCGAACACGACTGAGCGACTGAACTGAACTGAACTGAACTGAATAGCACAGGAAACTTTACTCAATACTCTGTGTAAGGAAACAGCATCTAAAAAGAGTGGATATGCATGTATGTGTGGGCTTCCCTGATAGTTCAGTTGGTAAAGAATCTGCCTGCAATGCAGGAGACCCTGGTTCGATACCTGGGTCAGGAAGATTCGCTGAAGAATAGACAGGCTACCCACTCCAGTATTCTTAGTCTTCCCTACTGGCTCAGCTGGTAAAGAATCCACCTGCAAAGCAGGATACATGGGTTCGATCCCTGGGTTGGGAAGATCCCCTGGTGAAGGGAATGGCTACCCACTCCAGTATTCTGGCCTGGGAAATTCCATGGACTGTATAGTCCAAGGGGTCGCAAAGAGTTGGACACGACTGAGTGAATTTTACTTTCACTTCCGTAAGTGTATGTGTAACTGGCTTACTTTGCTGTACAACAGAAACTAACATAACGTAAATCAACCATACTCCAATAAAATATTATAATAAAAAATATCCTGGGAAAAACTTCCGGCCAATATATTGGAACTAATATTTCTTTTTCACAATAGTTATTGATCTTTTGCCTTAGCTTAAACAGTTCTCTGAGTACTCTTAAATCTTAAAATGTTATTTTTGCCTTAAAATTATATATTTTATATTTGTTATTTCTTTCTTTCCAATAATATATCATCTATTAAAAGGCCAGAATAATGCCAAAAATAAATACAACAAGTATTACATACTTTCAAAAAAAATGAGATAATATAAATGGCTACTATTTGTAAGTGCTTGCCATGTGCCCAATATTCTGCTGAATGCTTTGTAATTATTATCTTGATTTTTCTTATCAAAGACCCCATAAGGTACTTGCTATTCTCTAAGAGTCCACATAAGAATGAATTAAGATTGCAAAGCCTATAATCTTAATAGTCTATAAAGTATGTGCATGTGTGCGTGAGCACTCAGTCTTGTCCAACTCTTTGTGACCCCATGGACTGTAGCCCACCAGGCTCCTGTGTTCCTGGGATCCTTCAGCCAAGAATACTGGACTGGGTTGCCATTTCCATCTCCAGGGGATCTTCCTGATCAGGGACTGAACTACATCTCTTGTGTCTCCTGCATTGGCAAGCAGTTTCTTTACCAGTTGAGCCACTGTGGAAGCCAGTCTTTGAAGTATCAGATCAGATCAGATCAGATCAGTCGCTCAGTCGTGTCCGACTCTTTGCGACCCCATGAATCTCAGCATGCCAGGCCTCCCTGTCCATCACCAACTCCCAGAGTTCACTCAGACTCACGTCCATCAAGTCAGTGATGCCATCCAGCCATCTCATCCTCTGTCGTCCTCTTCTCCTCCTGCCCCCAATCCCTCCCAGCATCAGAGTCTTTTCCAATGAGTCAACTCTTCACATGAGGTGGCCCAAGTACTGGAGTTTCAGCTTTACCGTCATTCCTTCCAAAGAAATCCCAGGGCTGATCTCCTTTAGAATGGACTGGTTGGATCTCCTTGCAGTCCAAGGGACTCTCAAGAGTCTTCTCCAACACCACAGTTCAAAAGCATCAATTCTTCGGCACTCAGCCTTCTTCATAGTCCAACTCTCACATCCATACATGACCACTGGAAAAACCATAGCCTTGACTAGATGGACCTTTGTTGGCAAAGTAATGTCTCTGCTTTTGAATATGCTATCTAGGTTGGTCATAACTTTCCTTCCAAGGCGTAAGCATCTTTGAATTTCATGGCTGCAGTCACCATCTGCAGTGATTTTGGAGCCCCCCAAAATAAAGTCTGACACTCTTTCCACTGTTTCCCCATCTATTTCCCATGAAGTGATGGGACCGGATGCCATGATCTTTGTTTTCTGAATGTTGAGCTTTAAGCCAACTTTTTCACTCTCCACTTTCACTTTCATCAAGAGGCTTTTGAGTTCCTCTTCACTTTCTGCCATAAGGGTGGTGTCATCTGCATATCTGAGGTTATTGATATTTCTCCCGGCAATCTTGATTCTAGCTTGTGTTTCTTCCAGTCCAGTGTTCCTAATTCCACACCTTTGATCATGCTGTTATATCTCCTTAGAATGTTCTTTTTCCTATAACAACTCAGTACTTTTTTATTTTTCATTTGAGTTCCAGTTTAGAAGTCTCTTCTTATGGTTTTCCTTGACATATTTAAAGAAAAATCATCTGCTCCTCCATTCTACTTCATTACATTTGCAACACTAGAATTTTGCACATTGGACTATACCTAAATGTCTGTCTCCAGCTGGACAGTAAATACCTGAGGTGAACTCTTGGACCATATATCATCATCAACATGCATGGAATGGAGCACATCACCAGTGTTTTCTTTGCATTTCTAGGAATCACTTTCTAAATTTGTTTGTGTAATTACACAAAGTATGTGTGGCTCCAAACTAAATTCTACAACTCCAGGCTTATCCAAAGAAGTTATTCCTAATCCCTCTGTGCATTCCCTTGCTCCCCATAGATAGTCATTTTTATAATTTAAAGTTTTCCTTCTTATTGCTATTTCAAAAACATTTTTGCATATCTGTAGCTCCTTTGTTTCTTGGATAAATGGTATATAATATACACACTTGACTCCAAGTTGCTTTTTTCTCATTTAACAATTTATCCCAGAGATTACTTTATAGTAGTATGTTCAGATATTCTTCATTCCATTCTCAGCCACAAAGTAGCCCATTCTCTGGACATAATGTGGCTTATTTAGCCTGTTCCATGTATTGGTATCATCAATTGATCAATTTGTTGGTTTTAATCAAGTAGTTTTTACTATATATATAATATATATAGTAACATAAAGTATAATATATATAAAATATACTGATATCTTCATGGATCACAGCCTTGTCATGGTGAAGGGGCTTGCATAACTCAATGAAGCTATGGGCCATGTCATGCAGGGATACCCAAGATAGATGGGCCATAGTGAAGAGTTCTGACAAAAATTTCCTCCTCTGGCCTGCCAGAGGAGGAAATGGCAAACCACTCCATTATTCTTGTTATGAGAAGAACCCCACAAATAGTATGAAAAGGCAAAAAGATATGACACTGGAAGATAAGACCCCAGGTGGGAAGGTATCCAATATGCTACTGGGGAAGAGCAGAGGGCAATCACTAATAGCTCCAGAAAGATGAAGCAGCTGGACCAGAGTGGAAATGACACTCAGTTATGGATGTGACTAGTGGTGAAAGTAAAGTCTGATGCTGTAAAGAACAATGTTGCACAGGAACCTGGAATGTTAGGTCCATGAATCAGGATAAATTGAATGTGATCAAGCAGGAGATGACAAGGGTGAACATCCACATCTTAGGAATCAGTGAGTGAACTAAAATGGGCAGGAATGGGTGAATTTAATTCAGATGACCATCATATGTACTCCTGTGGGCAAGAATCCCTTTGAAGAAATAGAGTAGCCCTCACAGTCAACAAAAGTGTCTGAAATGCAGTACTTGGGTACGATCTCAAAAATGACAGAATGATCTTGGTTCATTTCCAAGCAAACCATTCAACAATAATCCAAGGCTTTGCCCCAACGACTGATGCCAAAGAAGCTGAAGTTGACTCTTTCTATGAAGACCTATAAGACCTTCTAGAACTGACACCAAAAAGAAAATAAATAAATAAAAGATGTCCTTTTCATTGCAGGGGATTGGAATGCAAAAGTAGAAAGTCAAGAGATACCTGGAGTAAGTTTGACCTTGGAGTACAAAATGAAGAAGGGCAAAGGCTAACAGAGTTTTGTCAAGAGAATACATAACACACTGGTCACAGCAAACACCCTTTTCCAACCACCCAAGAGACGACTCTACACATGGATGTCATCAAATGGTCAATTCCAAAATCAGATTGATGATATTCTTTGCAGCAAGTTCTATACAGTCAGCAAAAACAAGACCTGGAGCCTGACTGTGGCTCAGATCATCATCTCCTTATTGCAAAATTCAAGCTTAAATGGAAGAAAGTAGGGAAAACCTTTAGGCCATTCAGGAATGACCTAAATCAAATCCATTATGGTTATACAGTGGAGGTGATGAATAGATTCAAGAGATTAGATCCAGTAGACAGAGTGCCTGAAGAACTGTGAACTGAGGTTTGTAACATTGTACAGGATGCAATGACCAAAACCATCCCAAAGAAAAAGAAATGCAAGAAGGCAAAGTGGTTGTCTGAGGAGGCTTTGCAAATGGCTGAGGAAAGAAGAGAAGTGAAAGGCAAGGGAGAAAGGGAAAGATATACCCAACTGAGTGCAGAGTTCCAGAGAATAGCAAGGAGAGATGAGAAGGTCTTATTAAGTGAGCATTGCAGAAAACACACAAAAACAATAGAAGGGGAAAGACTAGAGATCTCTTCAAGAAAACTGGAGATATCAAGGAAACATTTCATGCAAGGGTGGACATGATAAAGACAGAAACAGTAAGGACCTAACAGAAGCAGAAGAGATTCAGGAAGAGGTGGCAAGAAAACACAGAAGAACTGTATGTAAAAAGTCTTAATGACACAGATAACCATTATGGTGTGGTCACTCACTTTGAGTCAGACCTCCTGGAGTATGAAGTCAAGTGGGCCTTAGGCATATTTACTATGAATAAAACTAGTGGAGGTGATGGAATTTCAGCTGAGCTATTTCAAATCCTAAAAGATGATGCTGTTTAAAGTGCTGCATTTGGAAAAAGCAGTGACCCCAGGACTGGAAAAGTTCCATTTTCGTTCCAACCCTAAAGAAAGGCAATGCCAAAGAATGTTCCAACTACTGTACAATTGTGTTCATTTCACATGCTAGCATGATTATGCTCAAAATCCTGCAAGCTAGGCTTCAGCAGTTAGTGAACTCAGAACTTCCAGATGTACAAGCTGGATTTAGAAAAGGCAGAGGAATCAGAGATCAAATTGCCAACATTTGTGGATCACAGAAAAAGCAAGGGAATTCCAGAAAAGCATCTACTTCTTGCTACATTGACTATACTAAAGGCTTTGTGAGGATCACAATAAACTGTTGAAAATTCTTAAAGAGATGAGAAAAACATACCACATTACCTATCTCTGGAGAAACCTGTATGAGGGTCAGGAAGCAACAATTAGAACTGGGCATGGAACAACAGAGTCGTTCAAAATTGGGAAAAGAGTATGTCAAGGCTGTATATTGTCACTCTGCTTATATAACTTATATGCAGAGTACATCATGCAAATTGCCAGGCTGGATGAATCACAGGCTGGAATCAAGATTGCAGGGAGAAATAACAACAACCTCAGATATACAGATGATACCACTCTAATGACAGAAGACGAAAGCAACTAAAGAGCCTCTTGATGAGGGTGAAAGAGGAGAGTGAAAAAGCTGACTTAAAACTCAACATTATAAAAACCAAGATCATGGCATTTGGTCCCATAACTTCATGTCTAATAGAAGGGGGGAAAGTGAAACAGTCACAGCTTTTATTTTCCTGGGCTCCAGTATCACTGTGGTTGGTGACTGAAGCCATGAATTTAAAAGACGCTTGCTCTTTGGAAGGAAAATTATGACAAACCCAGAAAGTGTATTATTAATAAATAGTAGAGCCATAACTTTGCTGACAGAGGTCCATATAGTGAAAACTATGATTTTTCCAATATGTGAAAGTTGGACCATAAAGAGGGCTGAGCACCGAAGAATTAATGCTTTTGAATTGTGGTGCTGGAGAAGACTCTTGAGAGTCCCTTGAACTGCAAGGAGATTCAACCAGTCAATCCTAAAGATAATCAATCCTGAACGTTCATTGGAAGGACTTATGCTGAAATTGAAGTTCCCATACTTTGGCCACTGGTTGAGAAGAGCTGACTCATTGGAAAAGAGTCATCTGATGCTGCAAAACATTGAAGGGAAAAGGAGAAGAGGGTAGCAGAGGATGAGATGTTTAGATAACATCATTGAGTCAATGGGCATGAATTTGACCAAAGCCTGGGAGATAGTGAAGGACAGGGGAGCCTGGAGTGCTGAGTCCATGGGGACACAAAGAGTCAAATCAGTGTAGCAACTGAACAACAACAAAATAGATAATGAATGGTGATGTATAGTGTATGGTGAATTATATATATACATATTTAATGTATATATTAATACATGTATCTCTGTACCTTTATATATAATCTTTCATTATTTGCTTTATCTTCTTTTCTCTTAGTATGTCTTTTAATATTTAGGAAAGTATGTATTTTGCACTGACAATTGCCTTTATATAAATATCTATATATAATATTCTATGAGCCCAATTTATAGGCTACTGTCAGCTGATTCTCTACTTTCAGAAAAACTTTTAAAACCTTTTAAAAGGGGACTCTGTCCCCATTTGTAGCACTAATACCTGCATCTAAAGAATGGCTCAAAAGCTCATCTTATTTGTATAAGTAAAAGCATAGAAGAAAAAAAAACTATGCATAAACTTGAGTGGATAAATGTATAGAAAAAATATTTACAAGTAAACACACCAAACAGTGATTTTTTCTGAGAAAGTCCACTTCAATGTCACCCCATTAGTGCAGAGAGTTTGTTCTGTGTTGTTTTCCCCAGATACTTCAGTGCCTTTAACAGTGTCTCACATTTAATAAATATCCAAGAATGAATGAAAGAAAAGAATGACATCTGGAAGGAACCACTGAAAGCAGCCAAACTTTTCAGTGAAAATATTGGCTCCCATTTTCCTACAGAAACAGTTGACAGGAGCTCAACGCTACTCTCAGATGTGGTCATGCAGACTGCAATTTGCCAGTTTCCAGCAAACATGTTGTCTTATCAAAGACCTGCTTCACTTGTTTAGGTCACCTATCTGTCCTTTGAGTACGTGTGGATTTAAAACTTCTTCAGGAAAAAAAAAATCACCACTGAGGTCCTATTGTAAATAGGGGAGAATCAGTGCACACTTGGTTTGCTGCATGGATGACACCAATAGCATTGAGTGCAAGTCTGAATATAAACTTGCAGACTGTTAAATAGCACATTGTGTAGCTATCATAGCTGATGTGATGCCTGAACCATATACTGTGTTCTTTTTGCTTTTATATACGAGAAGTTCTCCAAACTACTTTTCACTTTTTTGTTCTTTTCCCAGGGCTAGGATTTATATTGTTAGCTGATTTGCTCATGAAATTAGCAGGCACCTAGGAAAGAATTAGATAGTGAATGACTATCACTGAGAAGTGGCAAGGCCCTGCTGTGTGTCCTGTGGGTGTAGTTTGTCTAGCAACAAAGACAAAATCTTAAAGGAGAAAAAAGTCACAATGAATTTTTATTACAGGAAAGTATCACTTTATTTTGGTACAGAAATAGATCAGGTTATAGAAAAGTCTTAGGAAAAGAAGTTAGAAGAATGAGTTTACCAATTTTCAGTTGAAAGGGGAAAATCTGTTACTGGAGAAGTGCTCCATGCCATATCCATCTCCTTCAACAGCTTGGTCTGGTTCCTCACGGGAATTATGAAGCCCAGTTTAGCTGAGCAACATCAACCCCAAAGGAGGGTCTGCATCTATGGGGACAGAGGTAAATGGAGACAGTGGTCACAGGGCAGAGGGCTCAGCAGCAAGAAGAGGGACAGCACAAGGAGTCTGCTTCTGTGATAAGATGGATAAAGAGGAGAGGGTGGGTTCAGAGAGGTGGCTTAGCAGCAAGAGGAGGGACAGCACACGGGGCGGGGGCAGGTGGAGATGACACAGGTGGGGCGATAGCAAGTGGTGTGGCAGGAGACCCGGCCACACACTGGGCGCAGGCAGCAGCCGGAGCCACAGCAAGAGGGGCGGCAGCAGCTGGAGATGTGGGAGCAGGTGGGCTGGCAGCACACAGGCTGGCAGCACTGGGGCCTGCAGCAGCTGGAGATGCAGCAGGTAGGCCTGCAGCAGCTGGACCCACAGCTGGAAACACAGCAGGAGGGGCGGTAGCAGCTAGAGATGCAGCAGGTGGGGCGAGGGCAGGTGGGCTGGCAGCAGACCGGGCGGCAGCAGCTGGACACACCACAGCTGGGGCGGCAGCAGGTGGTCCTGCAGCAGGTGGTCTGGCAGCAGCTGGGCTGGCAGCAGGTCTCCTGGCAGAGACTTCGGCCACAGCTCTGATCAGAGCAGATGGAGCCACAACAGGAGCTGACCATGGTGTCAGAGGGTGGAGGTTCTGATGTTAATAGGAGAGTGAACTTAGTGATTTGAAGTATCTCTGCTGCTTGTCCTCTTTTATACCCTACTGAGACTGCTGTGTTCATGTCCTAGACTGCTTCCTAGTTCAGTTACCTAAAAACTAAAGAAACATTACTACTAAAGAAACTACTAAAGAAACATTAGTCATTATGTTAGATCATCATGTTTTTCTCGTTAACTATTTTAAAATGAAGGAAAATAAGATTTCCTTTTCCCAGTGTGTTAAAATTTTCCAGTCCAGCCTTTCTTACAGAATTGCTTTTCCTCTTTCCCTGTTTGTCGCAGACTCCATCACTGGAATTTACCTGTGATCTGTGTATGACTCCATGATGTTGTTTGGATGGATTGTCGTCATGATGCTAAGATCTATTTTGATGTCAAAATAGAAGCAGAATTATTGTAGGCAAATAGAGAGAAAAATGGTCGTCCTTGTGAGTTACTTGTACGCCATGAGGAAGACAGATCTAATCCGTGAGTCAAGAATGCTGACTAGATACCGGACTGTCTCTGGTGCTTCAAAGGATGTGTCAGGTACTACTTCCTGTATCCAATTTGAACCTGTTACCAATGACTCATTTTTTTTAAGTATGAAAAACTATTTGGAGCCACCTTGAAGGGACTCTCACGGACCCAATAAGGAGCAACTTGAACCACACAATGAATAAATGGCAGTAAAGAATTTTAACCCATTAAATAAAAATCCATGAGTCGATACTGAGGCCCATTGTGTAAAAAAATAAGAGAAAGTTATCCATGACAGTAGAATGTCAGCTAATAAATACAGAAATAAAAAGGGAGTTAAAAATCACTGTCTACCATCCTCATAGTAAAATTTGATTCATGTAGCCCTAATCCTAACTCTAAGTCTATTTTTATCTAAATCATATCATAATCTACCTATCTATTTCTACCTATCATCTATTTACCTACCTATATCCATCTATGAGAGAAAAAAAATGTGGCATGATTTTGAATATAGGTAAAAACTATATGGTATAAAGAAGTTCATATTACTCTTTGAATTTAAAATAAAAAGTAGATTTTTTGATAGATAGCAGCCATTCCAGCTGGCATGAAATGGTACCTCATTGTGGTTTAAATTTGTGTTTTGGGGAGGGAGGTGTTAAGGGGTTTGGGATGGGGGACACATATACACGCGTGGCTGATTCATGTCAATGTATGGCAAAAATCACCACAATATTGTAAACTAATTAGCCTCCAACTAAAATAAATAAATTAATTAAAAGAAAAAGAAAGTACCACAAAATAATCCAACATCCCTCGTAAATAAGCAAGTGCCTATTTAAATGATAACAAATAAACAGAGGTATGTGAAAAAAAATAAAAAGTAAAAAAATATTTAAACGAATTAAGATTAAAAATCTTTTCCTGCAGTGTTAGTATATTAAGAGGAAGTAGTTTGTGTCTTTGGGGGGAAATATTAAAGTATATGATAAATCTTAATAGGAGCTTCTACTATAAGAAGACTTTCTTGTGTTTCTAACTAATGCCATAATCTTTTTCATCTTCTTGGGTCCCTGAAAATATAGGACTTTTAACAACATGGCAGATGAAGTTGATGCTAACAGACCCACCTTCTAGGTCAAGCAAATAGAAATCCTTGAGAAATATTTTTAAAATATTTCCATTACATAGCCAAACTTAAAGGGAAAGAAAAATTCTCATTTTCCAGAAAGAAAAAGAGAATGCCAACTGCATATGATAGCTGATATCCAAGATTGTGAAGGTTTGGTATCTAGTTATAAGCTTTCAAAATGGGAGGCTGGTAGATGAAACCCAGGTAGGTGCAAGAAATGACTTTAAACCTTTCACAAGACAAGGTCTAGGAAGGGAGCGTTCTATCCATAGTTTGCATTCTTGAAGTGGAACCTAGTAAGATGGGGACAAGAAAACCTTATCTCCCCACTAGGAATTGTAAGTGGTGATCAAAGTGCCTGTGGACATCTAAACCACAGCAGTATCACTAAGCTTTCCAATTCACACTAAATGAATAGGAGAGGAATCTCAAGTTGAGAAACGCTAACAAAATAGTGAACATCCTTAGAAACATCAGAGACAAAAGCAGAAATTATAGCACAGAGAAATAATCCCTTAAAAAACAAAATAACGTTAACTGTGAAGAGAAATAAGCTTCTAAGACTACACATAGACTTCATGAGTTACCCAAAAGGGAAAATGTTACAAAATATTCCCCACAAAAAATCCTTGAGTCTATTTCTGTTGACTTTTCCTTGTTTTTAATAATATGGTCCTTTGATTCTTATATACCTGGTAATTATTTTTATTGAATGCCAAACATATGTAAAAAACTGTAGAGGCTTGAGGTGATTTTTTATCTTCTACCTGGAACAGATTTTATTTTCTTCTTGGACTGTGGGTTCTCAATACTACCTGCATAAGTCAACTCCCAAAGACTGTTGTTCAGTCACTAAATCATGCCCCACCCCTCTCTTTGTGACCCCATGGACTGCAGCATGCCAGGCTCCTCTATTCCCCACCATCGCCCGGAACTTGCTCAAATTCATGTCCGTTGACTCAGTGATGCTATCTAACTCTCTCATCCTTTGCTGTCCCCTTCTCCTTTTGCCTTCAATCTTTCCCAACACCAGGCTCTCTTCCAGTGAACCAGCCCTTTGCTTCAGGTAGCCAAAGTATTGGAGCTTCAGCATCAGTCCTTCCAATGAATATTCAGGACTGATTTTCTTTAGGATTGACTGGTTTGGTCTCCTTGAAGCCCAAGGGACTTTCAAGAGTCTTCTCCAGCACCACAATTCAAAAGAATCAATTCTTCAGCCCTCAGCCTTCTTTATGATCCAGCTTTCACAACTGTACATGACTATTTTCCTAACTTTATCTGTTTCTCACAGCCATTCTCATTGAGAGGTTTGGTCTTATATCTGCTTTGTCATGGCTGGAAGTTACATTCTGTCCTTTAATTTTTCAAGAAGCCTCTCTTTTGGACCCTGCAGTCTACTAGCTGTCTTTTTAACCTCTCTATTTATCCCTTTCCATTCTCTTGTGGTTGCTGTTGCTCCTCTTTCAACTTACAAATGTTGGAGTTTTCCATTAGTTTAGGCCATATGTATCCTCTCTTTAGACATCTAACTTCCTATAACCCAAGAAAACACCTACTGGCCCATGGCATTAGAAATCATTTTCGATTTGTAAGTGCCTCACTTGCAGACTGTGGTAGGAGGACACTAAGATGACTCTCAAGGATCCCACCTCCTCTGACTCATGTCCTGTGAAATGCCTTCCCATTAAGTGTAAGCTGGACATTCCATTCACTTCAAATGAATGGAATACAGCAGTAACGAGGACATAGGGCTTTCCAGACTAGGTTGTTGTAAGATTTGGGTTTTCTTTCTGTTTCTGGATCCTTCTCAGGTCACTCACTCTGAAGGAAGCCAGCTACCTTGAGTGATCAGTCCATGTGGTGAAGAACGTCCTCCTGCCAACAGCCATGTGAGTGAGCTTGGAAGTGGATTTTCCTGTTTTCATAAGAGTGCAGTCCTGGCCAACCACTTGTCTGCAACCTCATGAGAGCTCCTGACATGCCACTTCCAGATTTCTAACCCTCAGAAAGTTAATGAGATAATAAATGTTTTTGTGGGGGACAACTTGTTAACCAACATTAGGTAACTAATACACAAACCAGTTCCTGGTCTGTGAAAGTCTACTGCATTTTCCATGAAGATAATCATATTATTTGCAAATAATGATAGATATATTGGTTTATTTCCTTTCCAATTCTTCACATATTCTGTTTCTGGGGCGAAAATTCAAGAGGGATGAGACATATGTATACCTATGGCTGATTCATGTTGATGTATGGCAGAAACCAACACAATATTATAAAGCAATTATCCTCTAATTAAACATAAATTAAAAAAATAATTAAATGAGTAAATATTTCTTTATTGTGAAGAAAAGTACTGAAAGAGCCCCTCACTCCAGAGAAAAATAAAACAAAAAATTTTTCTTATGCTGAGACCAAGAGAAGGTGCAACCAATTCTCAGCTACCATCTCAGATTCATTTGGAATTCTGTGCTTTGAGTAAGAGTGAGCAATAATGCCCCATACAACTTAAATTATTATCTCATTATTATTTATGTGTAGAATTTATGGAAGTCAAACACATTCATGATTCATTACCATTGAATTACTTATTTACCCTATAACTCTTAGAATATGCATATACAAAGCTTTCTATATATTTCTCCTACTTTTACTAGCATAAATTCATCAGGAATTTGTTTTTATCCTTTTTTCCTAGGATAGACTTCATAGGAATTTGGGATGGTTCTGAGTTAACCTAAGATCAAAATTGGTCCTTTAATTGGGTTCCCTACTAGTTTCCACATTTCTCATAGGATATGTTGACAAGGTACCTCAGACCCATCTGTCAAATACACATCCTGGAAAAGTCGTTAAGATAAGAAAATACTAAAATTTGAATATTTTCAGTATTCTGTTAGCCCCCAACTTCTCAGGAAGATTGATTTGCTAAACAATTATTTTGTTGTCAGTGGATGGAGAGGAAATAAGAAGTCTAAGAGTGTAATAAATTGGGTTACATGTGGGATAGATAAACCCAAGGGAGGACTCTGGTTTTCCAAGGAGAAGAGCAAGGGCAGAGCAGTGCATTTGGAGAGAGGGAAGGAAAAAGAAGGAAGGAAGCAAGGAAAATGGAGGGATGAGGCAACTAAGAGAGGAGTGGAATTTTAGGGAAATATATGCTTTAAAATGGAGAAGGAAATGGAAACCTACTCCAGTATTCTTGCCTGGAGAATCCCATGGACAGAGTAGCCTGGTGGGCTACAATCCACGGGGTCGAAAAGAGTCAGACATGACTGAGCATACAGCACATGCTTTAAAAATATTTAAGAAAGGTTTGCTGTGGGGTATAATCCTTCTCCTCCATAACCTTAAATTTTTTAAAGAAATTATTATTTTTCAGTTCTCTTGGAGACATTGCGTTACGTATTATTTCTGGGCTTGTTTGTTTTCTTCTATGTCACTGCATGTTGGATTTGTCCTAAAGGTGAAAGCAGAAATTGGTAAGCCTGATAGAGTTGTATTAATATGTTGAATACCATTTCCCAGGAAAAGAGGACAATCATTATAAAGCAGCAAACACAAGAACATTGTATGGGCCAGGAAAGTGGAGCTTTATTCAGAAGCAGAAACAAGATACAAAAATATCACTGTAAAAGCTTTATAGGATGCAGTCCCCAGACTTTCAAATCTGAGGCTGTGACACCAGGGCCCCTATAGGCCCTGTAGGAATTTTCATGTTTGGGACTGGAAGACCCAGTAGCCCCAAATCAAAAGGTCAAGTATAGAACTGGGGCAACTCTGCTAATTTCTTTCTATAAATACCACCTAGTTTCATTTGCTAGTAAGGAAAAGGCCAACAAAGGAGAGAGTCTGGCCTGAGGTCAGGATGTGGACACACAGACTACGGGAATGGCCTCTCCTCTGGTGTCTGTGTGACGAATGGAGTCTGCTTCTGTGATAAGATGGATAAAGAGGAGAGGGTGGGTTCAGAGAGGTGGCTTAGCAGCAAGAGGAGGGACAGCACACGGGGCGGGGGCAGGTGGAGATGACACAGGTGGGGCGATAGCAAGTGGTGTGGCAGGAGACCCGGCCACACACTGGGCGCAGGCAGCAGCTAGAGCCACAGCAAGAGGGGCGGCAGCAGCTGGAGATGTGGGAGCAGGTGGGCTGGCAGCACACAGGCTGGCAGCACCGGGGCCTGCAGCAGCTGGAGATGCAGCAGGTAGGCCTGCAGCAGCTGGACCCACAGCTGGACGCACAGCAGGAGGGGCGGCAGCAGCTAGAGATGCAGCAGGTGGGGTGAGAGCAGGTGGGCTGGCAGCACACAGGCTGGCAGCACTGGGGCCTGCAGCAGCTGGAGATGCAGCAGGTAGGCCTGCAGCAGCTGGACCCACAGCAGGAGGGGCGGCAGCAGCTAGAGATGCAGCAGGTGGAGCGAGGGCAGGTGGGCTGGCAGCAGACCGGGCGGCAGCAGCTGGACACACCACAGCTGGGGCGGCAGCAGGTGGTCCTGCAGCAGGTGGTCTGGCAGCAGCTGGGGCGGCAGCAGGTCTCCTGGCAGAGACTTTGGCCACAGCTCTGGTCAGAGCAGATGGAGCCACAACAGGAGCTGACCATGGTGTCAGACAGTGGAGGTTCTGGGTGAGTTTCTAGGAGAGTGAGTTTCTCAAATTTGGAAGTTTCTCTTCCCATGTCCTCTTTTATACCCAACTGAGGGACTTCTGTGATTATGAAGAGACTAGTTCCTTCTTTTGGTTTATATGACTAAAATGCAATTAGTAAGTCATATGTGTTTTTCTAGTAAAATCTGGCAATATATAGAAAATAATCATTTCCCTTTTCTCAAGTTCCCCAGTGTTCTCACATGAATCACCTCTTCTGTTTCTTCTTTAGTTTGTAAGGTTACAAGACTTCAGTCCCTGGGTATCATGTGACATCGGTGGGCCTCTGTTCCTTGTTTATTTCTCACCTTGATATGATTTTGGGAGAGTTTCTGATGAGATTAGGATCTCTAGTGGAAATTTCACGTTTCAATCAGATGGCATGTTTGTCGAGAAAATGGAAGTAAGCTCTACTTTTTGAATGTGAGAAAACTTATGATTCAAAAACTTATGATTCATTGTGTGTATACTGGGTGGTCACTGAACTAATGACATTACAAACTGTGTTATTTCTCATCACCCTGATGGACTTTGAAACAGTTAGCTGTGACTCAGTGTTTTTAAGTAGCAAACAGTCATCTGAGATTAATCAGAAATGTCTTTGATCTTCAGATGTGTCTTCTAGGCTAGGGTACAGTAATTGACACAATAGTTTTGAATCAAAATATGTCATAGTTATGCTTTGTGGACATTTTATTAAAATCTTTTTCAAATATTCTGAGCTAAAATGCCTAGCAGTTTTTGTAGTATTACTTATGCTTAAGATATTCTTAGATGCATTAAGAGGAATATAAATAACATTCATTATCTTACCTGTACTTATATAGAAATTGCATCCATAAAAAGCTTTATAACCAAAACCAGATATGATTAGGCTGCTAAATTAGAGGTCTCTTTAGTGCCACAGGCATTTAGAGAAAAACAGCATTCTAGGAAAGAGAAGGTAATCTTCTTGATATTCCCTCTTCCTGCAAAATCTTGTGAGTTCAGCATTCTCCTAGTGACTTTTATCAGTGAGTTCAACTGCCATCTTCCTCCAAAATCTTCCTTGATGCCATGAAAAGTCAAGTCCTTCCTCTGATGCACTTCTGCTGTGCTTTGTGTATTCATGGGCTCTATCATATAATTCTCTACCAGAGATGCACTTATGTATCTGGCTCACTCTAGAATATAAACTCCATTTGTACAAAGACTCCGATTTACTCATCTTCATGTCTTCAGGGACTGAAATGAGATGAGTTTTTGATAAAGGAGATGTCTGTGTAATGAGTGAAGATTTTGTCTAGACCATCAAAGAAGACACACTGACCTTGAAAACATGTGTTATTCATATAGATGGACAGAAGGGGGATTTAAAAGAAGGAGCTATATTTGAGATTGGGCATAACCCTGGTTTGTGATGCTGAAAGGGGTATGTCTGGAAAGTCTATTTTAAGAGGTAATGAGAGAGAAGTTGAGATTCCTGGAATGTGGGAGAGGTCTTATGTAGCATTGAATTCTAGAAGAAAAAAAAAAAAGGAGTAGATCTATTAAGTCTTTAGGTGGGGAGGTAATAAAATATATACACTATATATGAACTATTTTGATCTGCATTTAGAAATGCTAAAATGAGGGAGACATTGCTTAAAAGGTTGAACTGGGTCAGGGTGAGAGGTGAGCTCTCAGAATCAGGTGATGGCAATAAACATCATAGAGTTATTGCAAAGAAATTATCAGCAGATACTTTGACCAAACTGAACTATAAGAAGGGATCTTCATAAGAGTTACAAAAGATATCTCAGTTTAGCCATTTATACACTTTATATGTATATACATTCACACAAATGTCCCAGATGGCACTAGCGGTAAAGAATTTACCTGCCAATGCAGCAGACATAAGAGATGTGGGTTCGATCCCTGGGTTGGGAAGATCTCCTAGAGGAGGAAATGGCAACCCACTCCAGTATTCTTGCCTGGGAAATTCCATGGACAGAGGAACCTGGTGGGCTACAGTCCACGGGGATGCAAAGAGTCAGACACTGAACACACACACACACAAACACACACACTCACACACACACATATATATGTGTGTGTGTGTATATATGTGTGTGTATATATATATATATATATATATGTATGTGTGTATATATATATGTGTATGTGTATATGTTGGAGAAGGCAATGGCACCCCACTCCAGTACTCTTGCCTGGAGAATCCCGTGGACGGAGGAGCCTCGTAGGCTGCAGTCCATGGGGTCGCTAAGGGTCGGACACGACTGAACGACTTCACTTTCACTTTCATGCGTTGGAGAAGGTAATGGCAGCCCACTCCAGTGTTCTTGCCTGGAGAATCCCAGGGACGGGGGAGCTTGGTGGGCTGCCGTCTATGGGGTCGCACAGAGTCGGACACGACTGAAGTAACTTAACAGTAGTGTATATGAAAGCTTCCTACCTCCTGCTGCTGCTGCTTCTAAGTCGCTTCAGTCGTACCCAACTCTGTGCGACCCCATTGACGGCAGCCCGCCAGGCTCCCCTGTCCACGGGATTCTCCAGGCAAGAATACTGAAGTGGGTTGCCATTTCCTTCTCCATCCTACCTCCTAGGGGATATTAGTCTAAACATTTAAAGGATAGACTAACAGAAATGGTAAGTTGTGTTAAAAAACAAAGAAGAAGAAGAGGAACTGAAATCACTTGGAGATATGGAAAAGATGTATGCATCAAAAAATTAAAATGGAATATTTGGCACAGTTATGCACTTAATGTGCCTACGTGCTGCATGCTAAGTTACTTCAGTTATGTCCACTCTTTGTGACCTCATGGACTGTAGGCTGCCAGGCTCCTCTGTCCATAAGGATTCTCCAGGCAAGAACACTGGAATGGGTTCCCATTTCCTTCTCCAGGGGAGCTCACCGACCCAGGAATCAAACCCAGGTCTCTGGCATGCAGGCAGATCTATAGATACACATATAGACATATATTTCTATATATAGGCATCTATTTATGTACATATTTTGGTCAACATGATGGTAGGTGAAAAGGTTTCTCCATGCGATTTTAATCTGCATTTCTCTTATAGTAAAGGCTGACGCTGGTACTAAATCATGTCAGTCGTGTCTGACCCTGTGCAACCCCATAGACGGCAGCCTACCGTATCGTAAAGGAGATTAGACAATTCTTCATATGTTAAAGAGCTATTGGTATTTTTTCTTTTTTTTTTTAAATTTTATTTTATTTTTAAACTTTTTTCTACAAAGAAAATTGTAGGGAAAAATTCCATAATATCTATAATTATGCTTTTGTTTTTTCACTGTGTTTAGCCTTCATACAGTGATTTTTGCAGGAGCTCTTTGTATATTATCAAAATTAGCCTTTTCATATAATGTGAATTTCAAACATTTTTCCTAGTTTGTCTTTCTTCTTTAACTTTGCTTCTGTGTTTTTACCACATAGATGTTTACATTTTAAATTAATTTATTTATTTTAATTGGAGGCTAATTACTTTACAATAATGTGTTGGTTTTTGCCATACATCGACGTGAATCACCCATGGGTGTACATGTGTCTCGCCATCCTGAAACTGCCTTCCACCTCCCTCCCAAATCTATCCCTGGGTTGTCCCAGAGCACCAGCTCTGGGTGCCCTCCTTCATGCATTGAATTTATACTCAAATTTATTCATCTTTTCTTTTATGGCTCCTGGGGCAAGCGTCACACTTTGAAAAATCTATCCAGTTGTAAATTTGCATAAACATTGTCCCATAGTTTCTTTTGTGAAGTTCAAAGTTTCATGTTTTATATTTTCAAATATTGTTCTCAATTCAGTTCAGTTGCTCAGTCATGTCCAGCTCTTTGTGACCCCATAGACTGCAGCACGCCAGGCTTCCCTGTCCATCACCAACTCCTGGAGCTTGCTCAAACTCATGTACATTGAGTCGGTGATGCCATCCAACCATCTCATCCTCTGTCATCCCCTTCTCCCCCTGCCTTCAATCTTTCCCAGCATCAGGGTCTTTTTCAATGAGTCAGTTCTTCACATCAGGTGACCAAATTATTGGAGTTTCAGCTTCAGCATCAGTCTTTCCAATGAATATTCAGGACTGATTTCCTTTAGGATTGACTGATTTGATCTCCTTGCAGTCCAAGGTACTCTCAAGAGTCTTCTCCAGCACCACAATTCAAAAAGCATCAATTCTTCGGTGCTCAGCTTTCTTTTTTTTATTTTATTTTATTTATTTACTTATTATTATTATTATTATTTTTACTTTACATATGTATTGGTTTTGCCATACATCTCCAACTCTCACATCCATACATGACCACTGGAAAAACCATAGCTTTGACTAGATGGACTTTTGTTGGCAAAGTAATGTCTCTGCTTTTTAATATGCTGAGTTGGTCATAGCTTTTCATCCAAGGAGCAAGTGTCTTTTAATTTCATGGCTGCAATCACCATCTGCAATAATTTTTGAGCCCCCAAAAATGAAGTCTTTCATGGTTTCCATTGTTTCCTGGTCTATTTGTCATGAAGTGATGGGACCAGATGCCATGATATTTGTTTTTTGAATGTTGAATCTTAAGCCAGCTTTTACACTCTCCTCTTTCACTTTCATCAAGAGGCTGTTTAGTTCCTCTTTGCTTTCTGCCATAAGGATGGTTTCATCTGCATATCTGAAGTTATTGATATTTCTCCCAGAAATCTTGATTCCAGCTTATGCTTATATGGTGCTTAAGATTGCTTAAGATCTCAGCTTATATGATGTATTCTGCTTATAAGTTAAATAAACAGGGTGACAATATACAGCCTTGATGAAACTCCTTTCCCAATTTGGAGCCAGTCCATTGTTTCATGTCTGGTTCTAACTGTTGCTTCTTGACCTGCATACAGATTTCTCAGGAGGAAGTTCAGGTTGTCTGGTATTCCCATCTCTTTAAGAATTTTCCAGTTTGTTGTGATCCACATAGTCAAAGGCGTTCGCATAGTCAATAAAGCAGAAGTAGGTGTTTTTCTGGAACTCTGTTGCTTTATCTACAATCCAACAGATGTTGGCAATTTGATCTCTGGTTCCTCTGCCTTCTCTAAATCCATTTTGAACATCTGGACATTCTTGGTTCATGTTCTGTTGAAGTCTGGCTTGCAGAATTTTGAGCATTACTTTGCTAGTGTGTGAGGTGAGTGGAATTGTGCAGTAGTTTGAACATTCTTTGGCATGGCATTTCTTTGGGATTGGAATGAAAACTGACCTTTTCCTGTCCTGTGGCCACTGCTGAGTTTTCCAAATTTGCTGACATATTGACTACAGTACTTTCACAGCATCATCTTTTAGAATTTGAAATACCTCAACTGGTCTATTAGGTATTTATACAGATATAGAATATGCAGTTTAAGCATTTTTGAATCTGATATGAATATAGCCCAACACCATTAAGTAATATATTCCCCCCATGTATTGAAAATATTAATATCACTTTTTTAAAATTTAATTTTATTTTTTAACTTTACAATATTGTATTGGTTTTGCCATATATCAAAATGAATCCGCCACAGGTATACATGTGTTCCCCATCCTGAACCCTCCTCCCTCCTCCCTCCACATACCATCCCTCTGGGTCGTACCAGTGCACCAGCTCCAGCATCCGGTATCGTGCATTGAACCTGGACTGGAAACTTGTTTCATATATGATATTATACATGTTTCAATGCCATTCTCCCAAATAATCCCACCCTCTCCCTCTCTAACAGAGTCCAAAAGACTGTTCTATACATCAGTGTCTTTTTTGCTGTCTTGTATACAGGGTTATTGTTACCATCTTTCTAAATTAGATATATATGCGTTAGTATACTGTATTGGTGTTTTTCTTTCTGGCTTACTTCACTCTGTATAATCAGCTCCAGTTTCATCCACCTCATTAGAACTGATTCAAATGTATTCTTTTTAATGGCTGAGTAATACTCCATTGTGTATATCACTTTTTTTTTTAATTTTATTTTATTTTTAAAATTTTACAAAATTGTATTAATTATGCCAAATATCATAATGAATCTGCCACAGGTATACATGTGTTCCCCATCCTGAACCCTCCTCCCTCCTCCCTCCCCATACCATCCCTCTGGGTCCTCCCAGTGCACTAGCCCCAAGCATCCAGTATCGTGCATCGAACCTGGACTGGCAACTCATTTCATACATGATATTTTACATGTTTCAATGCCATTCTCCCAAATCTTCCCACCCTCTCCCTCTCTCACAGAGTCCATAAGACTGTTCTATACATCAGTGTCTCTTTTGCTGTCTCGTACACAGGGTTATTATTACCATCTTTCTAAATTCCATATATATGCATTAGTATACTGTATTGGTGTTTTTCTTTCTGGCTTACTTCACTCTGTATAATACGCTCCAGTTTCATCCACCTCATTAGAACTGGTTCAAATGTATTCTTTTTAATGGCTGAGTAATACTCCATTGTGTATATGTACCACAGCTTGCTTATCCATTCATCTGCTGATGGACATCTAGGTTGCTTCCATGTCCTGGCTATTATAAACAGTGCTGCGATGAACATTGGGGTACACGTGTCTCTTTCCCTCCTGGTTTCCTCAGTGTGTATGCCCAGCAGTGGGATTGCTGGATCATAAGGCAGTTCTATTTCCAGTTTTTTAAGGAATCTCCACACTGTTCTCCATAGTGACTGTACTAGTTTGCATTCCCACCAACAGTGTAAGAGGGTTCCCTTTTCTCCACACCCTCTCCAGCATTTATTACTTGTAGACTTTTGGATCGCAGCCATTCTGACTGGTGTGAAATGGTACCTCATAGTGGTTTTGATTTGCATTTCTCTGATAATGAGTGATGTTGAGCATCTTTTCATGTTTTTGTTAGCCATCTGTATGTCTTCTTTGGATAAATGTCTATTTAGTTCTTTGGCCCATTTTTTGATTGGGTCATTTATTGTTCTGGAGTTGAGCTGTAGGAGTTGCTTGTATATTCTCGAGATTAGTTATCAGTTGCTTCATTTGCTATTATCTTCTCCCATTCTGAAGGCTGTCTTTTCACCTTGCTAATAGTTTTCTTTGATGTGCAGAAGCTTTTGAGGTTAATTAGGTCCCATTTGTTTATTTTCGCTTTTATTTCCAATATTCTGGGAGGTGGGTCATAGAGGATCCTGCTGTGATGTATGTCAGAGAGTGTTTTGCCTATGTTCTCCTCTAGGAGTTTTATAGTTTCTGGTCTTACGTTGGGATCTTTAATCCATTTTGAGTATTTTTGTGTATGGTGTTAGAAAGTGTTCTAGTTTCATTGTTTTACAAGTGGTTGACCAGATTTCCCAGCACCACTTGTTAAAGAGATTGTCTTTAATCCATTGTATATTCTTGCCTCTTTTGTCAAATATAAGGTGTACATAGGTGCATGGATTTATATCTGGACTTTCTATTTTG
The DNA here is from genome assembly GCF_019923935.1 of Bubalus bubalis. Taxonomy (NCBI): domain Eukaryota; kingdom Metazoa; phylum Chordata; class Mammalia; order Artiodactyla; family Bovidae; genus Bubalus; species Bubalus bubalis. Next base: position 21,690,775 of record NC_059159.1, on the reverse strand, counting down.
TTCCATTGATCTATATTTCTGTCTTTGTGCCAGTACCATACTGTCTTGATGACTGTGGCTTTGTAGTAGAGCCTGAAGTTAGGTAGGTTGATTCCTCCAGTTCAATTTTTCTTTCTCAAGATTGCTTTGCCTATTCGAGGTTTTTTGTGTTTCCATACAAATTGTGAAATTATTTGTTCTAGCTCTGTGAAGATACCATTGGTAGCTTGATAGGGATTGCATTGAATCTATAAATTGCTTTGGGTAGTATACTCATTTTCACTATATTGATTCTTCCAATCCATGAACATGGTATATTTCTCCATCTGTTAGTGTCCTCTTTGATTTCCTTCACCAGTGTTGTATAGTTTTCTATATATAGGTCTTTAGTTTCTTTAGGTAGATATATTCCTAAGTATTTTATTCTTTCCGTTGCAATGGTGAATGGAATTGTTTCCTTAATTTCTCTTTCTATTTTCTCATTATTAGTGTATGGGAATGCAAGGGATTTATGTGTGTTGATTTTATATCCTGCAACTGTACTATAATCATTGATTAGTTCTAGTAATTTTCTGGTGGAGTCTTTAGGGTTTTCTATGTAGAGGATCATGTCATCTGCAAACAGTGAGAGTTTTACTTCTTCTTTTCCAATTTGGATTCCTTTGATTTCTTTTTCTGCTCTGATTGCTGTGGCCAAAACTTCCAAAACTATGTTGAATAGTAATGGTGAAAGTGGGCACCCTTGTCTTGTTCCTGACTTTAGAGGAAATGCTTTCAATTTTTCACCATTGAGGATAATGTTTGCTGTGGGTTTGTCATATATAGCTTTTATTATGTTGAGGTATGTTCCTTCTATTCCTGCTTTCTGGAGAGTTTTGATCATAAATGGATGTTGAATTTTGTCAAAGGCTTTCTCTGCATCTATTGAGATAATCATATGGTTTTTATTTTTCAATTTGTTAATGTGGTGTATTACATTGATTGATTTGCGGATATTGAAGAATCCTTGCATCCCTGGGATAAAGCCCACTTGGTCATGGTGTATGATCTTTTTAATGTGTTGTTGCATTCTGATTGCTAGAATTTTGTTAAGGATTTTTGCCTCTATCTTCATCAGTGATATTGGCCTGTAGTTTTCCTTTTTTGTGGCATCTTTGTCAGGTTTTGGTATTAGGGTGATGGTGGCCTCATAGAATGAGTTTGGAAGTTTACCTTCCTCTGCAGTTTTCTGGAAGAGTTTGAGCAGGATAGGTGTTAGCTCTTCTCTAAATTTTTGGTAGAATTCAGCTGTGAAGCCGTCTGGACCTGGGCTTTCGTTTGCTGGAAGATTTTTGATTACAGTTTCAGTTTCCGTGCTTGTGATGGGTCTGTTAAGATTTTCTATTTCTTCCTGATCGAGTTTTGGAAAGTTGTACTTTTCTAAGAATTTGTCCATTTCTTCCACGTTGTCCATTTTATTGCCATATAATTGTTGATGGTAGTCTCTTATGATCCTTTGTATTTCTGTGTTGTCTGTTGTGATCGCTCCATTTTCATTTCTAATTTTATTGATTTGATTTTTCTCCCTTTGTTTCTTGATGAGTCTGGCTAATGGTTTGTCAATTTTATTTATCCTTTCAAAGAACCAGCTTTTGGCTTTGTTGATTTTTGCTATGGTCTCTTTTGTTTCTTTTGCATTTATTTCTGCTCTAAGTTTTAAGATTTCTTTCCTTCTACTAACCCTGGGGTTCTTCATTTCTTCCTTTTCTAGTTGCTTTAGGTGTAGAGTTAGGTTATTTATTTGACTTTTTTCTTGTTTCTTGAGGTGTGCCTGTATTGCTATGAACTTTCCCCTTAGGACTGCTTTTACAGTGTCCCACAGGTTTTGGGTTCTTGTGTTTTCATTTTCATTTGTTCCTATGAAAATTTTGATTTCTTTTTTGATTTCTTCTGTGATTTGTTGGTTATTCAGCAGCGTGTTGTTCAGTCTCCATATGTTGGAATTTTTAATAGTTTTTCTCCTGTAATTGAGATCTAATCTTACTGCATTGTGGTCAGAAAAGATGCTTGGAATGATTTCTATTTTTTTTGAATTTACCAAGGCTAGCTTTATGGCCCAGGATGTGATCTATCCTGGAGAAGGTTCCATGTGCGCTTGAGAAAAAGGTGAAATTCATTGTTTTGGGATGAAATGTCCTATAGATATCAATTAGGTCTAACTGGTCTATTGTATCATTTAAAGTTTGTGTTTCCTTGTTAATTTTCTGTTTAGTTGATCTATCCATAGGTGTGAGTGGGGTATTAAAGTCTCCCACTATTATTGTGTTATTGTTAATTTCTCCTTTCATACTTGTTAGCATTTGTCTTACATATTGCAGTGCTCCCATGTTGGGTGCATATATATTTATAACTGTTATATCTTCCTCTTGGATTGATCCTTTGATCATTATGTAGTGACCTTCTTTGTCTCTTTTCACAGCCTTTGTTTTAAAGTCTATTTTATCTGATATGAGTATTGCTACTCCTGCTTTCTTTTGGTCCCTATTTGCATGGAAAATTTTTTTCCAGCCCTTCACTTTCAGTCTGTATGTGTCCCCTGTTTTGAGGTGGGTCTCTTGTAGGCAACATATGTAGGGGTCTTGTTTTTGTATCCATTCAGCCAGTCTTTGTCTTTTGGTTGGGGCATTCAACCCATTTACGTTTAAGGTAATTACTGATAAGTATGATCCCGTTGCCATTTACTTTATTGTTTTGGGTTCGAATTTATACACCGTTTTTGTGTTTCCTGTCTAGAGAATATCCTTTAGTATTTGTTGGAGAGCTGGTTTGGTGGTGCAGAATTCTCTCAGCTTTTGCTTGTCTGAAAAGCTTTTGATTTCTCCTTCATACTTGAATGAGATCCTTGCTGGGTACAATAATCTGGGCTGTAGGTTATTTTCTTTCATCACTTTAAGTATGTCTTGCCATTCCCTCCTGGCCTGAAGAGTTTCTATTGAAAGATCAGCTGTTATCCTTATGGGTATTCCCTTGTGTGTTATTTGTTGTTTTTCCCTTGCTGCTTTTAATATTTGTTCTTTGTGTTTGATCTTTGTTAATTTGATTAATATGTGTCTTGGGGTGTTTTGCCTTGGGTTTATCCTGTTTGGGACTCTCTGGGTTTCTTGGACTTGGGTGATTATTTCCTTCCCCATTTTAGGGAAGTTTTCAACTATTATCTCCTCAAGTATTTTCTCATGGTCTTTCTTTTTGTCTTCTTCTTCTGGGACCCCTATGATTTGAATGTTGTAGCATTTAATATTGTCCTGGAGGTCTCTGAGATTGTCCTCATTTCTTTTAATTCGTTTTTCTTTTGTCCTCTCTGATTCATTTATTTCTATCATTCTATCTTCTAATTCACTAATCCTATCTTCTGCCTCTGTTATTCTACTATTTGTTGCCTCCAGAGTGCTTTTAATTTCACTTATTGCATTATTCATTATATATTGACTCTTTTTTATTTCTTCTAGGTCCTTGTTAAACCTTTCTTGCATCTTCTCAATCCTTGTCTCCAGGCTATTTATCTGTGATTCCATTTTAATTTCAAGATTTTGGATCAATTTCACTATCATTATTCGGAATTCTTTATCAGGTAGATTCTCTATCTCTTCCTCTTTGGTTTGGTTTGGTGGGCATTTATCCTGTTCCTTTATCTGCTGGGTATTCCTCTGTCTCTTCATCTTGTTTAAATTGCTGAGTTTGGGGTGTCCTTTCTGTATTCTGGCAGTTTGTGGAGTTCTCTTTATTGTGGCGTTTCCTTGCTGTGTGTGGGTTTGTACAGGTGGCTTGTCAAGGTTTCCTGGTTAGGGAAGCTTGTGTCGGTGTTCTGGTGGGTGGGACTGTATTTCTTCTCTCTGGAGGGCAATGAAATGTCCAGTAATGAGTTATGAGATGTCTATGGTTTTGGGGTGACTTTGGGCAGCCTGTATCTTGAAGCTCAGGGCTGTATTCCTTTGTTGCTGGAGAATTTGCTTGGTATGTCTTGCCCTGGAACTTCTTGGCCCTTGTGTGGTGCTTGGTTTCAGTATCGGTATGGAGGCGTTTGATGAGCTCCTGTCAATTAATGTTCCTTGGAGTCTGGAGTTCCCTGGAGTCAGGGTTTGGACTTAAGCCTCCTGCTTCCAGTTATTGGTCTTATTTTTACAGTAGTTTCAAAACTTCTCCTTCTATACAGCACCATTGATAAAACATCTACGTTAAAGATGAAAAGTTTCTCTACTGTGAGGGTCACTCAGAGAGGTTCACAGCGTTACATGGAGAAGAGAAAAGGGAGGAGGGAGTTAGAGGTGACCCAAATGAAATGAGGTGGAATCAATAGTGGAAAGAGTGGGCTAGCCAGTAATCGCTTCCTTATGTGCACTCCACAACTGGATCGCTCAGAGTTGTTCACGGAGTTATACAGAGAAGAGAAGAAGGAGGCAGGAGACAGAGGTGGCCAGGAGGATAAAAGGGGGGAATGAAAAGGAGGGAGACAGATCCAGCCAGTAATCAGTTCCCTGAGTGTTCTCCACCGTCTGGAACACACAGAAATTCACAGAGTTGGGTAGAGTAGAGAGGGGTTAGGGAGGAGACACAGGCGACCTGGTGGAGAAAAAGGAGAGTCCAAAGGGAGAGAGAGCAGTCAAGCCAGTAATCTCGCTCCCTAGTGAAAAATGGGTCCTGAAGATTGGGTTCTTAAAGGTACAAAATTGGTAACAAATACATAAAAGCAAAAATTAACAATCTAGAGTAGAGTTTGGAATTTCAAAAATATGATGTTAAAGAAAAGAAGAAGGAAAAGAAAGAGAGAAAAAACGAACAAACAAAAATAAGCAAGGTCGCAAAAATTATAAAGAAAATATAGGTACAAAATTGATAAGTAATACCAAAAAGCAAAAGTTAAAAATCTAGAGTAGAGTTTGGAATTTCAAAAATACAATGTTAAAAAAAAGAAGAAGAAAAATAAAGAGAGAAAACAAACAAACAAACAAAAACAAACAATGTCACAAAAATTATAAAGAAAATACAGGTACAAAATTGATATCAAATACCAAAAAGCATAAATTAAAAATCTAGAGTAGAGTTTGGAATTTCAAATATACAATGTTATAGAAAAGAAGAAGAGAAAGAAACAGAGAAAGAAAAAAAAAGTCATAGAAATTATAAAAAAAACTATAGGTACAAAATTGATAACATATACCAAAAAGCTAAAATTAAAAATCCAGAGTAGAGTTTGGAATTTCAAAAATACAATGTTAAAGAAAAGAATAAAACAAAAAAACAAGGTCAAAAAATTATAAAAAATATGTATATGAAGTTTGCTGAAGAAGTAAAATATAGGGTTTTTTTTGTTTTTTTTGTTTTTTGCAAAGTAATAGGTTATAAAAGTGAAAATTAAAGGACAATAGAGGACTTAAAATTTTTTTTAAAAATTTAAAAAAAAAAGGAAGAATGATCGTAAAAATAGTAAAAATATATCTAGGTCTTTCTCTGGTTTTGTTGTGAGTATTGTGGGTTCAGTTCATTTTTGGCTAGTTCCTTGGTCCGACTTAACATTTCTCAAGATCTATAGGCCCCTTCCTATGTAGTCCGTAGTAACCACAGGGTTTTAATCTATGGCCTGTAGCTTCCAAGGCGTTTCCCTCTGTTATAGCTTCTTCTGTTTGCTGGTCTCTTCAGTGTCTGGTTTCCGCCCTGACACAAAGGGGACGGTGGAGGACACTTTTTTGTTTAGGCTCACTTGTTCAGTCACGCTGTGGGGAGGGAGGGAGGGCGGGATGCTGCAAACAAATAACACTGGTGTGCATTTGCAGTGCCTCAGCCACACTGGGTCTGCACCCGCTCACGGCATGTGTAGCCTCCCTGCCCACACTGCTCAGGCTCTAGGTTGTTCCACCGGGAACCATCCGAGGCCGGCCCTGGGCTGCCTGCACTTACCAGGTCCAAGCCGCTCGGGTTCAGACACTTGGGCAGTCCTCAGAGGCGCAGACTCTCGGTTGGGCCTGCGTTTTGTGCCCTTCCCAGATCCGAGTAGCTCAGATGATGAGGTGTTTGGCGAGCGCGATTGCTGCGACTTATCGCCTCCCCGCCACTTGGTTATCTGGGTGTAAAACTGGCGCACCTTCTCAGGCAGATGTTGACCGTCCAGACCGCCAAGAAGTTTTAGTTAGCAAAGAAGCCTGCTTACAGTTTTATAGATAATGTCTCTCTGGGGCTGCGATTGCCCCCTTCTGGCTCTGGCTGCCTGTCACCGGAGGGGGAAGGTCTGCAGCCGGCTATCTCTGTTCGGTCCTTTGTTCTGTGTGCAGGCCTGGCGGTGTCTTAGGTTAGGGCTGGCTTTTCGCGTGGTAGATACCCCACAGTCTGGTTTGCTAGCCCAAATTATTTCCCTCAGATAGCGCTCAGGGTATTCAGGCCAGGTTCTTACTCTAAGCGATGCAGCCCGCGCCACGCCTCCCTGCCCAGCCCCCGCTTGCTAATGGTGTGTGCAGGCGTCCGTGCTGCTTCTCCGCTGGGGGAGTTACCATAGGGCTCGCAATCTGCGAGTTTTAATTGTTTATTTATTTTTTCTCCCTGTTACGTTGCCACTGTGCTTCCAAAGCTCGGCACAGATTCGGCAGTGAGAAGGTTTCCTGGTGTTTGGAAACTTCTCTCTTTTTAAGACTCCCTTCCCGGGATGGAACTCTGCACCTCCCTCTTTTGCCTCTTTTTTTGTCTTTTATATTTTTTCCTACCTCCTTTCGAAGACTTGGGTTGCTTTTCTGGGTGCCTGATGTCCTCTGCTGGCATTCAGAAGTTGTTTTGTGGAATTTACTCTTTTGATGAATTTGTGGGGGAGAAAGTGTTCTCCCCGACCTACTCCTCCGCCATCTTGGCTCCTCCCCTATATCACTTTTAAATATTAAATTCTCTTGTGTATTTGTGTCTAGTTTTAGACTTGTTTTTTAAAATTCATTAATGATTTTTCATGCACTAGAATATTAATATGCATAATATTAATTTGATCTTAATGGCTACAAGTTCAAGTCTAAAATTGTGGTAATATGCTAGTTAACTCAAATATCTGTATGTGGCAAAACAGTAAATGTACACTGGGTTCCCTGCCATGAGAAAATAAATTGCACCTGGCTGGACTCTCCGGCTGGCATTTTAAAGAAGACAGTATCCAAGTCTGTGATGACATATTAGTCTTGTTAGACTTGTGCTTCCTGTAAATTCTTGTATATAAGTTACATCTGAACAGTTCAGAGGAACCATCTTGTTTTATCCTTGAAAGTCTGCTGTTAATTTCTGAGAACTGTCTTCCCACATACTAACCAGACAGGACTATTAAAGGAGCTTGTGGGAATTATGATTTTGCTTTAGCTATTCCTGAAGCAGAGCTTGTTGCAGGAATTGTGATACTTTCCTGAAATGATTTATTGCTTACTATTTTCCATCTAGAAGGGCTTGAACAGTGCCAAACAGAGGATTAGCATGGCCAAATGAGACTGAGTGAAGGGTACATTTAGTGGATGCTCTATTCACTTGAAATCCATCCTAAGATAAAGTTGACTGGACCACAGAATAATCACTCCGGCCACACTTTCTGATTCATAATTTTATCTCATGGTTTTTACTTTTACAATATCTTCTGTGTCACTTTGGGATCTTTTAAAACACTATAACTCTCCCTGGTGGCAATTGTTGTATATTAAGTGCCTGTATAGAGCAACCCTAAGAAGTCTCACATGCCACTCTTGGGCTACTTCATCCAAGTCATTGCATAGGATGAGGGGTAGCTGTTCCTTGCTATTATGAGTCCTGGGTGCTGAGCTATTCTGTGCCGCTTTTCCTAAACTCTATCAGTGCCTTTTTAAATAGTCCTTTTATTATCCAGATACAGGGGCCATCTCATTCCCATTGTGACCCAGTTCTTGTTGTAAAAACAGGAAAGTATATGCCTCAGATATTTTAATACTGAAAAAGACAGTGTACACCTCCATTTTTGATTTAGCACTAACTAATAAAGCATAATGTTAAAGCCATAGTCTGTATCCTTTAATTAGCAGTTATCAAAGAAAAACACATAGGATGATAAAACATTTGTCAATTCTAGCATATGAAATGTGGAGAAGGCAATGGCACCCCACTCCAGTACTTTTGCCTAGAAAATCCCATGGACGTAGGAGCCTGGTAGGCTGCAGACCATGGGGTCGCTAGAGTCGGACACGACTGAGCAACTTCCCTTTCACTTTTCACTTTTGTGCATTGGAGAAGTAAATGGCAACTCACTCCAGTGTTCTTGCCTGGAGAATCCCAGGGATGGGGGAGCCTGGTGGGCTGCCATCTATGGGGTCACACAGAGTTGGACACAACTAAAGTGACACAGCAGCAGCAGCAGCAGCAGTGTATGAAATGAGAGGGCTGTCTGCAAAACATTTCAGTGTAAGATGAAAAAGGTGAATCTGAAAATGTGTATAAGACATTTCTATGGTAAACTAAGAAAATAGCTCCCAATCTACACTGGGGTGAAACCCACATGATGTCTGTGAGCTTCCATCCATTTTGTCTGTTAACATCTAAATGTTTTCTAGAACTAATAATAAACCCTTTGTTATGTTCACTATTTAGAAATATAGCACAGGTAATATAAACAAATTTTGAGTTTAAAATGTTTTTAATATACTCCTGATTATGAAACAAAACTTATAGACTCTTAGAGTTGTGTAGAAATAGTACTATTGCATATATTCTGACACATTTTCACAGCTAAGAAGGATCGTGTTTACTTGAGTTTTGGTGATGAGAAAGTTGAGTCTCAAAGACTCATGCACTCTTAAGGGCCCATGCATTCTTAAGTAAGACCAAGGAAGGTGATGAAAGCCTAAAATGAAAGAATAAAACCAACAAGAAGATGGAGAAATCTCAGAAATATGAGAAACTAAAATTATGAAGGGGTTTTAGTCTGGAAGTACTTAAGTTTTGAGCATCTATTTACTAGAAAGTTTTGAATTTTTATGGAAAAATTGCCATGATCTTTATTAATTTCCAGAAATCTGGATTTAGAAGGTATACTTAGTATTCTGAAAAAGTCTTATGTTTAGAGAGGAAGACAGGAGAGAAAGAAGGAAGGAAGGAGCAAAGGACAGAGGGAGGAAAGGAAGAAAGGAAAGGAAAGAAGAGGGAGAAAAAAGGACTTGAGGTAGGTTGAGGAGGACCCCTAATGTAAGTAACTGTTCCTGAACATACTCTCCTGCATTTGAAGCAAGATGATCCTTAATGTAAAGTGATAAAGATATGTACACATACCCACATGCACACACGTTGTATCTTTACCAAATCAGGAGATTTCAGTATTAGGGAAATGGGTGTTTATTAAGAACATATAAAAACAATGTCATATGAGATCATCAAAATCCGTGTACTTCAGATGAAGACATTACTGGTCTAAGAACAGATGTATTTGAGCCTGAGTTAAAATCATATGACAAATAATGTTTTCATCTGTCACTTCCTACAACTGAGCACCAACTCTGAAGGCCAAATCAGAAGGAGTTGGCCACTGTGCCCATTCCCCAGTTACTGGCTGGCTCCAACACATTTTATATGATTTCTGAGGACACACTTAGTATGACAAAAATCATGGGCAGAGATTCAGCAACAGGAAGAACCACAGCACACGGGGCGGGGACAGGTGGAGATGACACAGGTGGGGCGATAGCAAGTTGAGTGGCAGGAGACCCGGCCACACACTGGGCGCAGGCAGCAGCTCGGGCGGCAGCAGCTGGAGCCACAGCAAGAGGGGCGGCAGCAGCTGGAGATGCAGCAGGTAGGCCTGCAGCAGCTGTAACCACAGCTGGAAACACAGAAGGAGGGGCGGCAGCAGCAGCTAGAGATGCAGCAGGTGGGGCGAGGGCAGGTGGGCTGGCAGCAGACTGGGCGGCAGGAGCTGGACACACCACAGCTGGGGCTGCAGGTCATCTGGCAGCAGACAGGGCGGCAGCAGCTGGATACACTGCAGCTGGGACGGTAGCAGGTGGTCTGGCAGCAGCTGGGCAGGCAGCAGGTCTCCTGGCAGATATTTTGGCCACAGCTCTGGTCAGAGCAGACGGAGCCACAACAGGAGCTGACCGTGGTGTCAGAGGGTGGAGATGCTGGGTGGGTTTCCAGGAGAGTGAATTTCTCAAGTTTGGAAGCCTCCTTGTGTCATGCTGCTGCTGCTGCTAAGTCGCTTCAGTCGTGTCCGACTCTGTGCGACCCCATAGACGGCAGCCCATCAGGCTCCTCCGTCCCTGGGATTCTCCAGGCAAGAACACTGGAGTGGGTTGCCATTTCCTTCTCCAATGCATAAAAGGGAAAAGTGAAAGTGAAGTCGCTCAGTCGTGTCCGACCCTCAGCGACCCCATGGACTGCAGCCTACCTGGCTCCTCCATCCATGGGATTTTCCAGGCAAGAGTACTGGAGTGGGGTGCCATCCCCTTCTCCTTGTGTCATAGCCTCTTTTATACTGCCAGAACAGGGTGAGTTGTCAAAATGTTTTCCTTTTTTTTTGTTTACATAACATTTAAGTAATTATCAGAATATACAATTATGGCTGTCTATTTAATGGCTTAATCTTACTGGAAACAAAATTTCTTTTCTAGATACAATAAATTCTATCCAATCTGCTTTTCCTTCTGATTCACACCCACTGGCATCTTCTAGCCCACACTTGCGTCATTGTCCTCCACAGAGGGCTATCACGTGATATTTGGCATCTGGAATTACATTTCTTCTCTCCTCTCCCCTCCTATGTTTCCACCAGGATGGGATTTGGGAAATCATATTTCTTGTTGTATATTTCTTCCCATGACCAATGCAGAAATCCCATCTGCACAGCATGGCACCTTGCATGGGACATGAGGAAAAGGCCCTGTTCTGTGGCTCATTTTTGAGCAGTGAAGACGGGACAGTTCTATGTGTATGACACTGATGATCTCTATGCCACTGGAGTGGATTTCCTTGGATGCTTCAAACTTTGGATCATGTTTGATATTCTAAAACCCTGGCAGATAATTTATGGTTCCTGCTACTACTAGGTCACATTGTTGATTAAGTGGTTACTTTGCTATCTTAAATGTTTGTGTCATATCTCTCCAGTTTGTCTCTTAGATTCTGTAAGACATAGCCTCATTTTTATTTTTTACCTCATTCCTAATTAATATTTCTTCAGTGGAGCAAAAAAAAAAAAAAAAGGTTGACTAATCAGAGTGTGGCTGTCTTCAGAACTTACTTCCAAAGCTGGGAAATCTATAGAACAAGTTTTTTTTGTATAAATTTGAAATGTGAGTAAACTTTAGTAAATTCAACTTTATTTCTACATATCCTCCATTGGTGATAGCCCAACTTGAGAATGCATTAGAATCCTCTAGATGGCTTATTAAAGATGGTTGAGACTACCAGGGTTTCCCTGGTGGCTCAGATGGTAAAAAAAAAAAAAATCCTCCTGCAATGTGGGAGACCTGGGTTCAATCCCTGGGTTGGGAAGAGCCCCTGGAGAAGGGTATGGCAACCCATTCCAGTATTTTTGCCTGAGGAATCCTGATGGACAGAGGAGCCTGGCAGGCTACAGTCCATGGAGTTGCAAAGGGTAGGACATGACTGAGTGACTAAGTATGCATGAGACTACTCCCAGAATTTCTAATTGCAGGGTTAAATTTGAGGTTCTGCATTTCCAACAGTCACCCAGATGATTCTGATGTGGGATTCAAGGATCACACTCGGGGATCTACTGATTTGTTCTGTTCATTTAAGCTTTGAGGAATTGCCTGTATCAAGTTCCTGCCTTATGTACCAAGCAGACTTGTTGAATGGATTATCTGAGAGACACATGTTGCCAGTCGTTGTTACAAATGTAATGATATTACAAATGTAATGATGTTGCAAATGTACTTCAGAGTCACCTCCCAGGAAATTTATGGTTTACTTGGAAGACCTTACACACACACACACACACACACACACACACACACAATTGTAATAATTTAGTATAGTAAAGCAACAACAAAGGAGTTCATAGTAGTGTAATTTAACTAAAAAAATTGTGCTGAAGGCAAATTAGCCAACATGACAGTTCGGTAAAGACAGAAGTTTATTCATGAATAAATATATCTAGTCAATATTTTTAACTTTATTTTACAATTTATTACATTTTAGGTAAAACATCAAAATGCACAAATCTTAATGTGTTATTTGATGAGTTTTAATAAATGGATACATCCATGTAACCTCCACACCTACCAAGATACAGCACATTTCTATTACATCAGAAAGTTCCCACAAGTCACTTCATTAAACTTCCCACATCTATAGAGACAATCATTGTTTTAATATTTTTCACCACAGATTAGTTTTGATCTAGAAACTCAAGCAAAAGATATATACTGTAGTCTCTTTTCTGTCTAGCATCTTTAGCTTGGCATATAATCTGTGAGAATTGTTAACACTGATGCATTAAGAGCTGTACTGATGAAGTACCAATGTTGCATTTTAGCTATTACCAATTAATTTCATGGTGGGGTGACCAATCGTTCCTATTAGCCCAGGGCTTGGGGGCTTTCAAGCCTTAGGACTTACAATGTTTAAACCAGGAAAGTCTCAGGCAAACACAGACAAGTTGGTCATCTTCTGATGACATTCTTAAATGTCTTTATTCTGTTCTGTGGCAGTGATTTATACCATTCTGTCTTTCAGGTAACTTATCCATTCTTCTGCCTCTGTTATTCTGCTATTGATTTTTCATTTGTTGTTATATTGCTCATCTCTGTTTGTTTGTCCTTTAGTTCTTCTGCTGCTGCTGCTAAGTCGCTTCAGTCGTGTCCGACTCTGTGCGACCCCATAGACGGCAGCCCATCAGGCTCCTCCGTCCCTGGGATTCTCCAGGCAAGAACACTGGAGTGTGTTGCCATTTCCTTCTCCAATGCATGAAAGTGAAAAGTGAAAGTGAAGTCGTTCAGTCGTGTCCGGCTCTTTGAGACCCCATGGACTGCAGCCTACCAGGCTCCTCTGCCCATAGGATTTTCCAAGCAAGAGTACTAGATCTTATTAAACATTTGTTTCATTTTCTCAATTGTTGCCTCCATTCTTTTTCTGATATCCTGGATAATCTTCACTATTATAATCCTGAATTCTTTTCAGGAAGATTGCCTGTCTCCACTTCACTTAGTTGTTTTTCTGGGGTTTTATCTTGTTACTTCATCTGGGACATAATCCTCTGCCATTTCATTTTGTCTAACTTTCTGTGACTATGGTTTTCATTATGCAGGCTGCAGGGTTGTAGCTTTTGTTTCTGCTGTCTGCCCTTTGGTGGATGAGGCTGTCTAAGAGGCTTGTGCAAGAGAGGATGGTGGTGGGTAGAGCCAGGTCTTATCCCTCTAGTGGACAGGGCCATGCTCATTAAAATTTTAATCTGCTTGTCTGATCTGTAGGACTGTGTTCCCTCCCTGTTGGTTGTTTGCCCCTCCCTGTTGGTTGTTTGAACTTGTTTGTCACTGAAGAGACATTACTTTGCCAACAAAGGTCTGTCTAATCAAAGCTATGGTTTTTCCAGTAGTCATGTATGGATGAGAGAGTTGGACTAAAAAGAAAGCTGAGCATGGGAGAATTGATGATTTTGAACTGTGGTGTTGGAGAAGACTCTTGAGAGTAACTTGGACTACAAGGAGATCAAACCAGTCCATCCTAAAGGAAATCAGTCCTGAATATTCATTGGAAGGACTGATGCTGAAGCTGAAACTCCAATAATTTGGCCACCTTGTGGCCAGATGTGAAGACCTGACTCATTGGAAAAGACCCTGATGCTAGGCAAGATTGAAGGCAGGAGGAGAAGGAGATGACAGAGGATGAGATGGTTGGATGGCATCACTGACTTGATGTACATGAATTTGAGCAAGCTCCAGGAGTTGGTGATGGACAGGGAAGCCTGGTGTGCTGCAGTTCATGGGGTTGCAAAGAGTCAGACACGACTGAATGACTGAACTGAAGTGAAATACCTTGCCATGTTTTTTCATTAACTTTTATTGGAGCATAGTTGATTTACAATGTTGTTTTAGTTTCTGCTGTACAATAAAGTGAATCAGTTATCCATACTCATATACCCACTCTTTTTTTAGATTCTGTTCCCATATATGTCATTATAGGGTATTGAGTAGAGTTCTCTGTGCTATACAATAGGTTCTTATTAGTTATCTATTTTATATGTAGTAGTGTGTGTATGGGCTTCCCTGGTAGCTCAGCTGGTAAAGAATCTGCCTGAAATGCAGGAGATCCCAGTTCAATTCATGAGTCAGGAATTTCCCTCAGAGAAGGGATAGGGGAATCCAGTATTCTTGGGTTTCCCTGGTGGTTCAGATGGCAAAGAATCTGCCTGTCAAGTGGGAGACCTAGGTTCAATCCCTGGGTTGGGAAGATCCCCTGAAGGAGGGCATGGCAATCCACTCCAGTATTCTAACCAGGAGAATCCCCATGGACAGAGGAGCCTGGCGGGCTACAGTTCATGGGGTCCCAAAAAGTCAGACACGACTGAGCAACAGGCTAGGTCAGTACAGTGTGTGTATGTCAATCCCAATTTCTCAATTTATCCTTCCCTACTTCTCCCCTGGTAACCATAAGTTTGTTTCCTACATCTGGGACTCTATTTCTGTTTTGTAAACAGGCTCATTTGTACCTTTTTCCCCCAGATTCCACAGAAAAGCAATTTCATGTGATATTTGCCTTACTCTGATTTACTTCACTCAGTTGACAATCTCTAGGTCTACCCATGTCAATGCAAATGGCATTATTGTATTCTTTTATGTGGCTAAGCAATATTCCATTATATATATCCATATATATGTATGTGTATACACACACACACACACACACACATATATATATATACCTATTGGCAAAAGTCGCTCAGCCATGTCTGACTCTTTGTGACCCATGGACTATATAGTCCATGAAATTCTCCAGGCCAGAATACTGGAGTGGGTAGCCTATCCCTTCTCCAGGAGCTCTTCCTGACCCAGGAATCAAATTGGGGTTTCCCGCATTGCAGACAGACTCTTTGTGGTAATATATATAATATTATATATATATGCCACATTCTCTTTATCCATTCTTCCATCAATGGACATTTAGGTTGCTTCCATGTACTGACTACTGTAAATAGTGCTGCAATGAACAGTGGGGCACATGCATCTTTTTGAATTATGATTTTCTCTAGATAGCATATTCAAAAGCAGAGACATTACTTTGCCAACAAAGGTTCGTCTAGTCAAGGCTATGGTTTTTCCTGTGGTCATGTATGGATGTGAGAGTTGGACTATGAAGAAGGCTGAGTGCCGAAGAATTGATGCTTTTGAACTGTGGTGTTGGAGAAGACTCTTGAGAGTCCCTTGGACTGCAAAGAGATCCAACCAGTCCATTCTGAAGGAGATCAGCCCTGGGATTTCTTTGGAGGAAATGATGCTAAAGCTGAAACTCCAGTACTTTGGCCACCTCATGAGAAGAGTTGACTCATTGGAAAAGACTCTGATGCTGGGAGGGATTGGGGGCAGGAGGAGAAGGGGACGACAGAGGATGAGATGGCTGGATGGCATCACTGACTCAATGGACATGAGTCTGAGTGAACTCAGGGAGTTGGTGATGGACAGGGAGGCCTGGCGTGCTGCAATTCATGGGGTTGCAAAGAGTCGGACACAACTGAGCAACTGAACTGAACTGAACTGAACTGGATATATTGCCAGAAGTGGAATAGCTGGATCACATGGTAGCTCTGTTTTTCCTTTTTAAAGGAACTTCTATACTGTTCTCCATAGTGGTTGTACCAAATTACATTCCCACTATTGGTGTAGGGAGGTCCCTTGGAATATTTTTATCACAATAAATTTTCTTAGTAAACACTTGATTCATATGTTTTTATTTTATAAACTTGTGTTTGCAAAACTAAAGTATATGAGACATTTGAATAATTATATTATCAGGTAACATGGTATATGGGGGACAGAGATTTTCACTTGATTTGTTATATGTGAGATGTTAGGGGGAAATAAAACATAAGAGAGTTTTTGATTACTAGGGGAGTGTTTCCTATATATTTCCAGGAGATTAAGAAACCTGTTTTTGAAACAGCTGCAAAAGCAGGGTATGTCATCATTATAAAGAAGTGTGAAGAGAATCACAGCCAAAGACCAGTGGTTCACAAAGCAGGCTGCATAATGGAATCCATTGAAGAGTGATTTAAAAAACCATTGCTGCCCGGCTTCTGCCCAGAAAAATTCTGATTTAACTGGTCTGGTGTATGGTGTGTGTCAGAATTTTTTAAAGCTTCTCAGGGAATCTTACTGTGCAGACAAGTTTGAGACCCACCTCCTTAAGCTATTTTACATTGGAAGCAGAAGCAGCTAAAATATTAAAAAATAATTGGTACCATACATATAGTGGAGAAAAATGACTCTGAATTTGGAACACTGAACTTTGAGCAATTTTAAATGGAAAAATGGATAATTCTCTTTACTCTTTCTGATGACTCTAATATCAAAACCAAAAGCTATACTTGGATGAAAAACAGAACATTGGTTAAGAACCATAATGGGAAATTACTACAGATAGCACATTGAATTTTTTTCAATGAAAATCAAAACTTCACTGAGGAGAGACATCATTTGTGTTCTCCTTCTTAAAATTTTTACCTATGATCTGTATCCATGGCCTCCCATTAGAATATATTAATGCAGCACAGAGTTTGAGGAGGGTCACCCCACTCATCTTCACTCCCAGTGATCCATGTGGTCCAGAATTATGCCTCCCTCACCATGTCTGTGGGCTCTGTGCATCTAGAAGTCCCAGCTCTAAGAGAAGAAAGTTCCCTCCAGGATCTTTGTTTTTTTTAATTAATTAATTAAATTATTTAATTAATTAATTTTTTTTTTTTTACTTTACAATATTGTATTGGTTTTGCCATACATCAACATGCATCTGCCACAGGTGTACACGTGTTCCCATTCTGAATCCCCCTCCCACCTCCCTCCGCATATCATCCCTCCAGGTCATCCCAGTGCACCAGCCCCGAGCATCCAGTATCATGCATCGAACCTGGACTGGTGATTCGTTTCTTATATGATATTATACATGTTTTAATGCCATTCTCCCAAATCATCCCCACCTCCCTCTCCCACAGAGTCCAAAAGACTGTTCTATACATCTGTGTCTCTTTTGCTGTCTCGCATACAGGGTTGTCATTACCATCTTTCTAAATTCCATATATATGCATTAGTATACTGTATTGGTGTTTTCCTTTCTGGCTTACTTCACTCTGTATAATAGGCTCCAGTTTCATCCACCTCATTAGAACTGATTCAAATGTATTTTTTTAGTGGCTGAGTAATACTCCATTGTGTATATGTACCACAGCTTTCTTATCCATTCATCTGCTGATGGACACCTAGGTTGCTTCCATGTCCTGGCTATTATAAGCAGTGCTGCGATGAACATGACTTCTAGTGGTTCACACAGTTCTCACACACTGTTCTCCAAGTATTTGTTCTCAGCCTTAAAAAGCCACCACACCTGGAGGTTTCTGCCCTCAGAGTCAGTCCAAAGCTGGTGATAACTGATATCCAACCACCTTGCCTCTTGGAAGGATAGATTTGTGATCATTCACATGCCTCATCCATGGGGTCAGATGAGGATAGCATTCAAATGAAACATAATTTTGGCTTATCTTTTTCTACTACCTTATCATGTATCCATCAGTTTCTTAATGATTTCTCCTGAGAGTACTTCCTTATGAATCTCTTGTGCAAGAATCCCTGTTTTAGGCTCTGCTTCTAGCATACCCAATATAAGATACACAAATTGGGGTGGTTGTTGTTGTTCAGTCACTCTACTTCATGTCTGACTCTTTGTGACACCATGGACTGAAGCATACCAGGCTCTATTGTCTTTCACCATCCCCAAGAGTTTGCTCAGATTCAAGTCCATTGAGTCAGTGATGCTAGCTAACCATCATCCTCTGTCACGCCCTTCTCCTCCTGCCCTCAATCTTTCCCAACATCAGGGCCTTTTCCAGTGAATCGGCTCTCTGCATCAGGTGGCCAGAGTATTGGAGCATCAGCTTCAGCATCAGTCCTGCCAATGAATATTCAGGGTTGATTTCTTTTAGGATTGACTGGTTTGATGTCTTTGCAGTCCAAGGGACTCTTAAGTCTTCTCCAGTATCAAGTTTCAAAAGCATCAGTTCTTCAGCATCAGTCTTCTTTATGGTCCAAATTTCACATCCATACATGACTATTGGAAAAACCATAGCTTTGACTATACACATCTTTGTTGGTAAAGTGATATCTCTGCTTCTTAATATGCTGTCTAGATTTGTCATAGCTTTCCTTCCAAGAAGCAAGCGTCTTTTAATTTCATGGCTGCAGTCACTGTCTGCAGTGATTTTAGAGACCAAGAAAATAAAATGTGTCACTGTTTTCAATTTTCCCCTTCTATTTTCCATGAAGTAATGGGACCAGATGCCATGATCTTAGTTTTTTGAATGTTGAGTTTTAAGCCAGCTTTTTCACTTTCTTCTTTCACCCTCATCAACAGGCTCTTTAATTCCTCTTTACTTTCTGCCATTAGAGTGGTATCATCTGTACATCTGAATCTGTTGATATTTCTTCTGGCAGTCTTGATTCCATCTTATGATTCATCCAGCCTGGCATTTCACATGATGTATTTTGAATAGAAGTTAAATAAGCAGGATGGCAATATACAGCCTAGTTTTACTCTTTTCCCAATTTTGAACCAGTCCCTTGTTCCATGTCTGGTTCTAATTGTTGCTTCGTGACTGGCATACTGGTTTCTCAGAAGACAGGTTTTCCCCTCTCTCTAACAATTTTCCAGTTTGTTGTGATCCACACAATCAAGGGCTTTAGCATAGTCAATGAAATACAAGTAGATGTTTTTATGGTATTCCCTTACTTTCTCCATGATCCAGCAAATCTTGGCAATTTGGTCTCTCGTTCCTCTGCCTCTTCGAAACCCAGCCTGTACATC
This sequence comes from Bubalus bubalis, assembly GCF_019923935.1. Taxonomy (NCBI): domain Eukaryota; kingdom Metazoa; phylum Chordata; class Mammalia; order Artiodactyla; family Bovidae; genus Bubalus; species Bubalus bubalis. The sequence goes on along the minus strand of NC_059159.1, from coordinate 21,671,758 downwards.
TGGAAGTTCTTGGTTCACATACTTCTGAAGCCTTGAATTTGAGCAGTAGTTTGAACATTCTTTGGCATCACCCTTATTTGGGGTTGCCATGGAAACTGACCTTTTCCAGTCCTGTGGCCACTGCAGAGTTTTCCAAATTTGCTGACATATTGAGTGCAGCACTTTCACAGAATCATGTTTTAGGATTCAAAATAGCTCAGCTGGAATTCTATCACCTCCACTGGCTTTGTTCATAGTAATGCTCCCTAAGGCCCACTTGAATTCACACTCCAGTATGTCTGGCTCTATGTGAGTGATCACAACATCATGGTTATTTGGATCATTAAGACTTTTGTGTATAGTTTTTCTGTGTATTCTTGCCACCTCTTCCTGAATCTCTTCTGCTTCTGTTAGGTCCTTACAATTTCTGTCCTTTATTGTGCTCCTCCTTGCATGAAATGTTCCCTTAATATCTCCAACTTTCTTGAATTTCTTTGAATTTCTCTAGTTTTTCCCATTCTGTTATTTTCCCTATTTCTTTGCATTGTTCACTTAAGAGGATCTTCTTGTTTCTCTTTGCTATTCTCTGGAACTCTGCATTCAGTTGGGTATATCTTTTCCTTTCTCCCTTGCCTCTCACTTCTCTTCTTTCCTCAGCTATTTGTAAAGCCTTCTCAGACAACCACTTTGCCTTCTTGCGTTTCTTTTTCTTTGGGATGGTTTTGGTCACTGCCTCCTGTACAATGTTACAAACTTCTGTGCATAGTGCTTCACTCAGTCTATTAGATCTAATCCCTTGAATCTATTCATCACCTCCATTGCATAATCATAATGGATTTGATTTAGGTCATAACTGAATGGCCTAGTTTCCCCTACTTTCTTCAATTTGAGCCTGAATTTTGCAATAAGGAGCTGATGATCTGGGTCATAGTCAGCCCCAAGTCTTGTTTTTGCTGACTGTGTAGAACTTCTCCATCTTTGGCTGCAAGCAATGTAATCAATCTAATTTCAATATTGATCATCTGGTGATGTCCATGTGTAGAATCCTCTCTTGTGTTATTGGAAGAGGGGGGTTGCTATGACCAGTATGTGCTCTTGATAAAACTCTGTTAACCTTTGCCCTGCTTCATTTTGTACTCCAAGGCCAAATTTGTCTGTTACTCCAGATATCTCTTGTCTTCCTACCCTTGCATTCCAAAACCCTATGATGAAAAGGATATCCTTTTTTTGGTATCAGTTCTAGGAGGTCTTGTAGCTCTCCACCTTCAGCTACGTTGGCATTAGTAGTTGGGGCATAGACTTGGATCACTGTCATATTGAATAGTTTGCCTTGGAAATGAATGGAGATCATTTTGTCGTTTTTGCATTTCAGACTTTTGGTGACTATGAGGGCAACTCCATTCCTTCTAAGGGATTCTTTGCCCACAGTAGTAGATATAATGGTCATCTTAAGTAAGTTTGTCCAATTCTATCCATTTTAGTTCACTGATGTTGATGTTCACTCTTGCCATCTCCTGCTTAATCATGTCCAATCTAACTTGATTCATGGATCTAACATTCCAAGTTTCTATGCAATATTGTTCTTTACAGCATCGGACTTTACTTTCACCACCAGACACATCCACAACCGAGCATTGTTTCCACTTTGGCCCAGCCACTTCCTTCTTTCTGGAGCTATTAGTAATTGCCCTCCATTCTTCCCCAGTAGCCTATTATACACCATCTGACATGAGGGGCTCATATTCCAGTGTCATATCTGTTTCCCTTTTCATACACATCATGGAGTTCTTGTGGCAAGAATACTGAAATGGTTTGCCATTTCCTCCTCCAGTGGACCATATTTTGTCAGAAATCCCCGCTATGACCTATCCATTGTGGGTGGCCCTGCATAGCATGATTCATAGCTTCCTTGAATTATACTAGCACCTTTGCCAGAACAAGGATGTATCCACAAATGGATGGTACCCCTTTAAATACAGTCTCCTTTAGAATGGGAGCTAATAATATGGTGAGCCAAGTTACTTTAGGTGGGTATGTTTTGTCCCTCAGATATAATGATATGAAAAACCCCATTTTAAAGAATACTTTGGCCACCTTATGTGAAGAGTTGACTCATTGGAAAAGACTCTGATGCTGGGCGGGATTGGGGGGCAGGAGGAGAAGGGGACGACAGAGGATGAGATGGCTGGATGGCATCACCAACTCGATGGACATGAGTTTGGGTAAACTCCGGGAGTTGATGATGGACAGGGTGGCCTGGTGTGTTGTGATTCATGGGGTTGCAAAGAATCGGACACGACTGAGCAACTGAACTGAACTGAGGTTAAAAATAATCAGGCAAAAGTTGTTAGAAGAAACAGCAAAATGTTCAAACCATTTAGAGGTTCAATTGACAGCAAATTCAAAAGTTGTCTAACAACATAGCGACCATCCATATGGTATTAAAATTTTTGAAGTATACTGAAACTTAGATTTGGAACACTGGTGTCTTAGATTGGGTGCCCTCAGAAGTAGATCCAAAGCCAGGAATTTGAGAGCAACTAATTTATTCGGAGAAGGCAATGGCACCCCACTCCAGTACTCTTGCGTGGAAAATCCCATGGATGGAGGAGCCTGGTAGGCTGTAGTCCATGGGGTCGCTGAGAATCGGGCACGACTGAGCGACTTCACTTTCACTTTTCCCTTTCATGCACTGGAGAAGGAAATGGCAACCCACTCCAGTGTTCTTGCCTGGAGAATCCCAGGGATGGGGGAGCCTGGTGGGCTTCCGTCTATGGGGTCGCACAGAGTCGGACACAACTGAAGTGACTTAGCACTAGCACAATTTATTTGCGAGATGACCCTAAGAAGCACTTTAGGGAATTTGGGAAGTGATTCAGGGAAGGGACAGAAGCCAATAGAAAGCTTTAAAGAGCAAATTACTCCTGAAGGTAGCTGGGGTTCAATCCCAGTAAGGAATTCTAGGAACTAGTATGATATACCCTCATTCAAGGGAAGAGAAGCTAAGTCATTTATCCACCTACTTCTGTCCACTAATCAAGCACTACTTGCTCTGAAACATTAACTTTCCTATCTCTGACCTTCCCAGAGCTTGCTCCTTCATCCAGAGAAAGTCCTCAGGCAGAGAGATCCAAGTGCTTCCCATAAGAAATCATCTTCCCATATTAGAATAAGGAGTGCTGAGTGACTGGAGGTGGAAATCCATAAATCACCTGCTATAGTCTATTCTTTCTGCAGAGAATAACCATGGAATGATTGACAGGTAAGGATGACAATTCAAGAATGAAAACTAATGAGACACAATTCTTTTTATTTGCTGGCATGGACAGTTAACATTGATTTAACTTTAAGATTTAGGAAAAGCTCCATATAAGAAAATTTGGTGGGAAACAAATATATAATTGGAATATATTTGTTGACAGATTTCAGAGAAAATTGGTACTTTGTGCTTGTTTAGTAGAGATAGTATCATGATGGAGAGGGGGCAATATATTTGGAGGCCAAATTTAGTATAAGAATCTGTTAGAACTGAGGTTTGACAGTTGGCCTCTCATGGTTCAGCTAACACTTGGACTCTATTGATCAGGTTGGTTGATGGTGCAGGACGGGGCGTTCAGCAGCAAGAACCTCTAAAGCAGACCGGGTGGCAGCAGGTGGTCTTGCAGCATCTGGGGTGGTAGCAGCTAGAGATACAGCATGTGGGCCTGCAGCAGCTGGAGATACAGCAGCGGGGGTGGCAGCAGGTGGTCCTGCAGCAGGTGGGGCATCAGCAGGTGGTCCTGCAGCAGGTGGGGTGGCAGCAGGTGGACACACCACAGCGGGGGTGACAGGTGGTCTGGCAGCAGACAGGCAGCAGCTGGACACACTGCAGCTGGGACGCAACAGGTGGTTGTGAAGCAGGTGGTCTGGCAGCAGCTGCGGGGGTCAGCAGGTTTCCTGGCAGAGACCTTGGCCACAGCTCTGGTCAGAGCAGATGGAACCCCAAAAAAAGTTGACCATGGTGTCAGAGGGTAGAGGTTCTGGGACGATTTTCAGAAGAGCATATTTCTTGAATCTGAATGCCTTCTTGCTCCAGGTCCTGTTTTATACTCTGCTGAAGGAGCTCTTTTTTTTGTTACTGTTTATCCTAATAAGTGAGGAATTATTAAATCAGGCAATTATATTTTCCAAATTGGATGGGAAACAATTTCCTATTTTTATGGATTAGCATTTATCTCAGTGACTCTTCCTGCATCATATTTGGTTGTCTTCCTTTGCTACAGATACTGGTTAAACATTCTAAGCTGAATATGCTGACCCTCACCTATCTGCTTTTTGCTCCTGAATTATTTCCTGTCATTTCTTCCCTGCAGGGATCTTCTATGTTTACAGATACTGTAGTTCTCCACAAAGCGTTGTCATATGAACTTTGACATGGAGTAGTCCAGGTGTCACCCTTCCACATTTGTGGATCTTACCATGCTCACAACTTTTGTAGCATTCCTTATAGGAAAAAAAAAAAAAAGATTTAGTTGTACATTCAGTTCAAAAGGAAATCTCAGAAGATGGAATCTTAAGATGAGCTTCCCTGGTGGCTCAGATGGTAAAGAACCCACCTGCAATGCCGGAGACCTCGGTTCGATCACTGGGTTCAATCCCTAGGTGGGTTGGGAAGATCCCCTGGAGAAGGGAAAAGTTACTCACTCCAGTATTCTTGCCTGGAGAATTCCATGGACAGAGGAGCCTGGCGGACTACAGTTCATGGGGTTACAAAGAGTCAGACATGACTGAGCGACTTGTAGGTAAGATGAGAAGTTAGGGTAAAATTTTTATCAGTGTGGTCAGTTCTAAGCAAAATTGGTCAGTGTATAGATAGGAGAAACCCAGGATACACAAATTGTGTTCTCATCTCGTTTCCTGGACTTAAAATGTTGGCAGATTTTTTTTTTTAAAAGAACAACATACTCAAATATCATATGATATTGCTTATATATGGAATCTTAAAAAAGAGTAAAAATGATCTTATCTTCAAAACATAGAGTCACAGATGTAGAAAATAAATTTAGGACAGTTCCCTGTACTGTATAGCATAGGGAACTCTGCTCATATTCTGTAATGACATATATGGGAAAAGAATCTTAAAAAGAGTGGATATATGTATACGTATAACTGATTCACTTTGCTGCACATCTGAAACTAACATAACATTGTAAATAAACTATACTCTAATAAAAAATTTAAAAAGAGAACAATGTGTCTGCAATGGGACATAGCCCTTCAGGAATCACCACTGGAGTGGGAACCAGTGCTTGTGTTATTTAAAAAATTATATTTATGTATAAAATAGAATTGAAACTGGTTCAAAATTGAGAAAGGAGTACATCAAGGCTGTACATTGTCACCATGCTTATTTAACTTATAAGCAGAGTACATCATGTGAAATGCCGGGCTGGATGAAGCACAAGATGAAATCAAGATTGTGGGGAGAAATATCAATAACCTCAGACATGCAGATGACACCAACCTTATGGCAGAAATTGAAAAGGAATTAAAGAACCTCTTGATGAAGGTGAAAAAGGAGTGTGAAAAAACTGCCTTAAAACTCAACATTCAAAAAACAAAGATTATGGCATCCAGTCCCATCATCTCATGGCAAATAGATGGGAAAAGAATGGAAACAGTGACAGACTTTGTTTGGGGGGGCTCCAAAATCACTGCAGATGGTCACTGCAGCCATGAAATTAAAAGATGCTTGCTCCTTGGAAGAAAAGCAATGACAAACCTAGTGTATTAAAAAGCAAAGATATTACTTTGACATTATATATTCAAAGCTATGGCTTTTCCAGTAGTTGTGTATGGCTGTAAGAGCTTGACAGTAAAAAAGGCTGAGCACCAAAGAATTCATGACTTCGAACTGTGGTGCTGGGGATGACTCTTAAGGGTCCCTTGGACTGCAAGGTGATCAAACTAGTCAATCCTAAAGGACATCAACTGTGGATATTCATTGGAAGGACTGATGCTGAAGCCGAAGCTCCAGTACTTTGGCTACCTGTTGTGAAGAGCTGAATCACTGGAAAAGATCCTGATACTGGGAAAGACTGAAGGCAGGAGGAGAACAGGGAGACAGAAGATGAGATGGATGAATGGCATCACCAACTCAATGGACATGAGTTTGAGCAAACTCCCGGAGATGGTGAAGGACAGAGTAGCCTGGCATGCTTCAGTCGATGGAGTCACAAAGAGTCAGACACAACTGAGCTGAGCAACTGAACAACAATGACATCAAAATAGAATATACAGTGTAACCTGAATTGTGGAAAAAAAAACCATATATATATATATAGATAAATATTGACATCATTACCAGAAATGTGCATAGTAATTATCACTGGTTGATAGACTTATGGAAATTTAATTTTCTTCTTAATACTTTTTCTTCACTTTTTCTTTAATGACTTGTTTTTCTTTTGTAAACAGAAAAAAATTGTAAGAAAGCTATGTCATGCCTTTATATTACTTAGAGATCTCCACTGTGAACCACTAGGGTTGGGTATCAGGGAAGTTCCAGGCCAGCATGGTGCTCAGAGAGTAGCACCAGTTCAGCTGTACTGGCTGCTATGATGTTCTATTGGTAAATAAACAATGCCCTGAGCTCCCAGAGTGCCCCTGCCATGATGCATTCTAGTGATCCAGTAAGAAAGAAAGTCAAGAATATGAGAAGGGCTCCTCTTCTAGAGCTAAGCCTTATGTCTATTCTGATTATTTAGTGACTTTGAACTACTGGTTTATAAATAATTTGAATCTCATTCTTGCCCTGTAATGCCAATTCACAAACCCAAGAGTGCACAATGATACATTTCATGTGAGTGCATTCAACAAAAAAGTATACCTTTAAACTGCTTAGTAGGCAGGAAACCAAAGCTCCACCAGCTTGTTATGAACTGGAAGAAGTATAGGAGGCACAGCACTAGGCTTGATTCTCAGTACACCTCCATATGGTTTGACTCATATGGTCTGGGAGGAGCATCTCTCTATTAATTAAAGAGGTAATTCCAACGCTAGAGCTTCAAACACCCAAAATGAAATGCCAGGTTTGGAACTGGAGCTGCAGCAACTGGGCAACTTAAAGAATGAAGCAGAGGTACATGTGAAACTATCAGAATGGAGCATGCTGTGAATAAGATCGAGAGAGCATTGCAGAGGAGGAAAAATAATGTTCCCTCTGCCGTTCGAGAGGGAAATCTTTCTAGAGAGAACCTACTTTTCTAGGTTCTTGGCTGAGACCCACCTGTAGTAAAATAGATTAATAGGCAAAAACCAAACAGAAATTTAATTACATGTATACCTCTATGTACATGGGAGATAACCAGGAAAACTAAGGAGCTCCTCAAAATGGGCCACCACCTTAAATATCATCTCTAGCTAAATGCAAAAGATTTTGGAGACAGGAGAGGCTAGTTATGGGAGTTAACCAGGAAAAACACAGTAAACAGTGGTAAGGTTGTTATGCAGATTTAAGTTATTTGCCTTGTCCAGTAATAAGAGTTTCTAGAAATTTAGAATCACCTTTTTCTTCCTGGTATAGAGAGGGAGACACCCTTACAAATGTAGACTACCATTATAAATATAAATACCTCTTACAAAAGGATGATTCTACTCAGTGTCTCCCGTATCTACTGTCTCTTGAGAATAACCAGCCTAAAATAGTATTTATGCCAAAGAGGCATATTTTGGGGTGGCACACTCTGCTCCCCCTCAGGATAATAAAGGCATGTAGCTAATAGACATAAGAAAAACTATTTAACTTGTCATTAAGAAAGTACAACTTAAAAAACCAAATCCTATTTTGGATTGATTATAACCAGGGCTGGTGGCAATGCATAGAAACTGGAAAGCTTATAGAATGTAAGGTGAGAGTATAAATTGATGATACTCTTTGGAGGATGAGTTGGCAATCATTATTAAAATTATAAAGACAATTCTGTGTCCCCGTTATCCCACACTAAAATTCTAAAAGCTGTCCTTTTAAATCTTCCTTGCTGCAGTTTCTCTTCTCTTAAACTTGCAATGGTGAGATACCCCCATGGCTCTGATTTTAGCTTCTTTTATTTATCTTCTTTGTGCCTACACATCTGCCTTTTTCGATTTCACCCAACTCCATGGAATACCAAGAACACCACATTTTTAATGCAATCCCTGACTTTTCCACTGAGCTGAAGACTCCCTAGTTAACAGCTTCATCTGGGTGGATAATATTAATCTCCAATTTGACATGGTCAAAACAGAACTCTTGGTCCATTTCTTCCTCCAGGTTTATTTTTCTCTCAGTCTTCATATCAGTAAATGGCTCTACAGATGGTCCTTGTCTTACAGTGGTTCAGCTTAAGATTTTTTGACTCTACAATGGTGCGTAAGTGATATTCATTCAGTAGAAATTATATTTGAATTAAAATTTGAATTTTGCTCTTTTCTCAGGTGAGTGATATACTGTATGATACTCCAGGCAGCAGCAATGGGCCATAGCTCCTAGTCACAAGGGTAAACAACCAATACATTTACAACCACTCTGTACTCATGTTGTACCCATACTCATTCTGTTTTTCATTTCAGTACAGTATTCAATTGCCTGAGATATTCAGCACTTTATCATAAAATAGGTTTTGTGTCAAATGATTTTGCCCAACTGTAGACAAGAGTAAGTGTTCCAAGCATGTTTAAAGTAGTCTGAATCCCAGGGACAGTGGAGCCTGGTGGGCTGCCATCTGTGGGGTCCCACAGAGTCGGACACAACTGAAGTGACTTAGCAGCAGCAGCAGCAGGGTAAGCTATGATATTCAGTGTGAGTGTGTGCTCAGTCGCTCAATTCTGTCTGACTCTTTGTGATCCCATGGATTGTAGCCTGCCAGTCTCCTCTATCCATGGAATTTTCCAAGCAAGTGGAGTGGACTGTCACTTCCTACTCCAGGGGATCTTTCCAACCCAAGGATGAAACCCATATCTCTTGTGTCTCCTGCATTGGAAAAAGATTCTTTACCACTGTGCCATCATATTCAGTAGGTTAAGTGTATTAAATGCATTTTTAACTTATGATATTTCAAATTACAATTGGTTTATCAGGATATAACCCCATCATATAATCCTGAAATTTGTATAGGACCACAAAAAACTTTGAATAGCCAAAGCAATCTTGAGAAAGAAGAACAAAGTTGGAGTTATCACTCTCCATGACTTTGAACTATTCTACAATGCTATAGTAATCAAATCAGTGTGATACTGGTACAAAAACAGATATAGATAAATGGAACAGAATAGAGAGCCCCCAAATAAATCCACACACATGAGAAACCTATATGCAGGTGAGGAAGCAACAGTTAGAACCTGACATGGAACAACAGACTGATTCCAAATGGGAAAAGGAGTACATCAAGGCTGTATATTGTCACCCTGCTTATTTAACTTCTATGCAGAGTACATCATGAGAAATGCTGGGCTGGAAGAAGCACAAGCTGGAATCAAGATTGCCAGGAGAAATATCAATAACCTCAGATATGCAAATAACACCACCCTTATGGCAGAAAGTGAAGAGGAACTAAAAAGCCTCTTGATGAAAGTGAAAGAGGGGAGTGAAAAAGTTGGCTTCAAGCTCAACATTCAGAAAACGAAGATCATGGCATCTGGTCCCATCACTTCATGGCAAATAGATGGGGAAACAGTGGAAACAGTGTCAGACTTTATTTTGGGGGCTCCAAAATCACTGCAAATGGTGACTGCAGCCATGAAATTAAAAGACGCTTACTCCTTGGAAGGAAAGTTATGACCAACCTAGACAGCATATTCAAAACCAGAGACATTACTTTGCCAACAAAGGTCCGTCTAGTCAAGGCTATGGTTTTTCCAGTGGTCGTGTATGGATGTGAGAGTTGGACTGTGAAGAAAGCTGAGCGCTGAAGAATTGATGCTTTTGAGCTGTGGTGTTGGAGAAGACTCTTGAGAGTCCCTTGGACTGCAAGGAGATCCAACCAGTCCATTTTGAAGGAGATCAGCCCTCGGATTTCTTTGGAAGGAATGATGCTAAAGCTGAAACTCCAGTACTTTGGCCACCTTATGCTAAGAGTTAACTCATTGGAAAAGACTCTGATGCTGGGAGGGATTGGGGGCAGGAGGAGAAGGGGAAAACAGGGGATGAGATGGCTGGATGGCATCACTGACTTGATGGACGTGAGTCTGAGTGAACTCCGGGAGTTGGTGATGGACAGGGAGGCCTCATGTGCTGCGATTCATGGGGTTGCAAAGAGTCGGACACAACTGAGCAACTGAACTGAACTAAACTGATATGGTCAATTAAACTATGACAAAGGGGGCAAAAATTTACAGTGAGGAAAAGTGAGGAGAGACAGTCTCTCAAATAATTGGTGATGGGAAAACTGGACAGCTACATGGAAGAACATAAAACTAGATTTTTTTCACACCATATACAAAAATAGACTCAAAATAGATTAAAGACTTAAACTTAAGACCAGAAAGTATAAAACTCCTAGAAGAAATATAGACAGTGTTCACCTTGACTTTGGTCTTAGCATTTTTTTTTTTTTTGGATCTTTCTCTTTAAGCAAGGGAAACAAAAGCAAACTCTGTGGGAGAGGGAGAGGGTGGGAAGATTTGGGAGAATGGCATTGAAACATGTAAAATATCATGTATGAAACGAGTTGCCAGTCCAGGTTCAATGCACGATACTGGATGCTTGGGGCTGGTGCACTGGGACGACCCAGAGGGATGGTATGGGGAGGGAGGAGGGAGGTGGGTTCAGGATGGGGAACACATGTATACCTGTGGCGGATTCATTTTGATATTTGGCAAAACTAATACAATTATGTAAATTTTAAAAGTAAAATAAAATTAAAAAAAAAAGTTAAAAGTGAGATGACGTCAAACGAAAAAGTCTTTTTACAGTGAAGGAAACCTTAACAAAATGAGAAGGTAACCCTAATGAATGAAAGAAAATATTTGCAAATGATATGCCCAATAAAGGATTAATATCCGAACTTGTAATCATACAAACGAAAGTCAAAGTGTTAGTAGCTCAGTTGTGTTCGCCTCTTTGCAACTCGATGGATTGTAGCCCGCCAGGCTCCTCTGTCCATGGTTTTTCCCAGGCTGAAGCAGTTGTCATTTCCTTTTTCCAGGGATCTTTCTGACCCAGGGATCAAATCCGGGTCTCCCACATTGCAGACAGATTCTTTACTGTCTGAACTCACACAGCTCAATATCAAAAGAACAAGAAAATATAATTTTAGAATAGGCAAAGGTCCTAAATAGACATTTTTCCCACATTATATATATATATATATATATATGGTTTGCGGGCACATGAAAAGATATTCAATATCATTAATGCAATCAAAACCACGTTGAGATACCGCCTGATACCTGTCAGAATGGCTATCATTAAAAAGACACAAAATAATAATTCTTGGCAAAGATATACAGAAAAGGTAACCGTTGTGCACTGTTGGTACATTGAAAATTGGTAACATTTACATTAAGGAAAACAGTATGGAGTTTCCTCAAAAAATTAAAAATAAGACTACCATACAATTTAGGAATCCCACTCCTGGTATTTGCCCCCAAGAAAAGGAAAACACTAACTCGAAGAGATATATACACTTCAGTGTTCATTGCAGCATTATTTCCAGTAGTCATAACATGGGAAATAATTTATGTGTCCACTGACATGTAAATGGATAAAGAATGTATAAGTGGAATAGTACCCAACTATAAAAAATTAGGAAATCTTACCACGTGCAATAGCATGAATGGACATAGAAGAGTATTATCTAAGTGAAATAAGCCAGACAAAGAAAGACAAATACTGTATGTTTTCACATACATGTGGAATCTAAAAAACAAAACAAACAAATGTAACAAAATAGAAACAGACTCATAGATACAGAAAACAAACCAGTGGTTGCCAGAAAGAAAGGAGGTTTGGGGAGAGCAAAATAGGTGAAGGAAATTAAAAGATACAAACTATGAGTTATAAAATAAATTGCACTGAGATGCAATGCATAGCACTGAGAATATAGTCAATAATGTTATAACTTTGTATATTGTATAGTTATAGAAATATCAAATCACTATGTTGTACATTGAAACTAATATAATATTGTGAGTCAACTATGCTTCAATTTTTCAAAAAGGCAAACGAATCGCCAGTCCAGGTTCGATGCAGGATACAGGATGCTCGGGGCTGGTGCACTGGGATGACCCAGAGGGATGGTACGGGGAGGGAGGTGGGAGGGGGGTTCAGGATGGGGAACACGTGTACACCTGTGGCGGATTCATGTTGATGTATGGCAAAACCAACACAATATTGTAAAGTAATTAGCCTCCAATTAAAATAAATAAATTTATATTAAAAAAGGCAAATTTGTTTAATTTGATTAGCTAGAACTTACAAAAATAGTACCTTTTACCTTCTTTCCAGTACATTTAAAGCATAATTGAGATTCATAGCTAAAGAAGACTTCTAGGTCATAAGTCAAGGCCTGGGTAGAGAATGATATGATTCATTTATAATTAGTGCTAAGTAGGTCCACATTGAGTTAAATATATCTTTTGTGATTATATTTACTCTAATTTGCCTTACACACAATCATTTTATGGAAGAAGCCAAATTTTATAGAAACGCAGGTCAGGAAAAATAAGCTACACATGTCCAAAGTGGGATGTGTCCAAATTAACTAGATTTTATTGGGTGAATGTCAAAGGAAGAGACTTAAAGAATGTTGGAGACGTTCCAGACATTGTCCTAATCCTTTCTTAATGATTCAGGTACTATGTCAGTCAAGTGAGGGATTATTGCACTGACATATAACATTCCCAGGAGCGTATAAAGCCCTTAGTAAGGAATTACTTTCCTGAGAGTGAAAGTGAGTCACTGACCCCACAGTTTCCAGTGTTCAGAATGTACACAGGGTCATGTAAGGATTAGGTTGAGGCCTAAAAAAGCCCCAAGTGACTCACAGTTGGAATTACAACATCAGGCCCATGTTTGCAAGATCTTGGTTATAAATGTACTCCTTGAAATGTCTCTATTGGATTTCATAGAATTATAAGCCTGAAGTCCCATATTGCTGTAGATTGTCACTCATCTACTCAGCAAACAGTGGTTGAGAGCCTCCTATTCTGTTCTAGGCATTATGCATGGACCACCATCCTATTTCTTCTTCTTCTTTTTTTTTTTTTTTACTTTACAATATTGTATTGGCTTTGCCATATATCAACATGAATCCACCACGGATGCACATGTGTTCCCCATCATGAACCCCTCTCCCACCTCCCTCCGCATACCATCCCTCTGGGTCATCCCAGTGCACCAGCCCCGAGCTTCCTGTATCATGCATCAAACCTGGACTGGTGATTCATTTCCTATTATACAGAGTGAAGTAAGCCAGAAAGAAAAACACCAATACAGTATACTAATACATATATATGGAATTTAGAAAGATGGTAATGATAACCCTGTATGCGAGACAGCAAAAGAGACACAGATGTCTAGAACAGTCTTTTGGACTCTGTTGGAGAGGGTGAGGGTGGGATGATTTGGGAGAATGGCATTGAAACATCCTATTTCTTCCTTAAGACTTAGTTGTCATTATCTCCTCCAATAAACCCCTTCAGATACTTTCCACCCACATCACCATTCCCTAGTCCTCTTCTAATATTCAAGGAGCATGCTCCTCATGTGTTTCACATTGTTTTATTATCACTTTTCCAGAGCTTCCTATGAAGATAATAATAGGTCTTTATTATAATCCCTATGCTTTGTTCACAGCATGGCCAAGAGCTGGCTCTATATACATGTCTATTGAATAAATCATAGAATCCTTGCCTTTGAGAAACACAGTGTATATAGGGAAAGAGATAAATAGTTACAGTATAAAGAATAATTCTATATAGAGAATCAAGTGTTATAAACTTCCATATGGTAGGAGAAGTAACTGTCTAAAACTGATGCACAAAAGTGATGTTAGACATGGACCTTGAATAATAAGAAGGAGACAGTTTGAGAGTGAACTCAAGCCAGAAATGCTGACATGTACAAAGGCAGAGACAGGTTTAAGGAGTGGTGGCTCAGACGGTTAAGCGTCTGTATACAATATGGGAGACTCGGGTTTGATCCCTCTGTCAGGAAGTTCCCTGGAGAAGGAAATGGCAGTCCACTCTAGTACTATCGCCTGGAAAATCCCATGGACAGAGAAGCCTGGTAGGCTACAGTCTATGGGGTAGCAAAGAGTTGGACACGACTGAGTGATCTTCACCGTAAGTGATTTTGGAGAGCTAGAGTTTTAACAGAGATTCTCTAACATTGGTGTACTTAAGAATTACCTTAGAAACTTGACAATAATGCTGAGGGATTGAGAAGATCCCCTGGAGTAGGAAATGGCAACTCACTCCAGAGGTTTTTTTTTTTTTTTTTTTTTTGCCTAGAGAATCCCACGGACAGAGGAGCTTGGTAGGCTGCAACCCATGGGGTCTCACAGAGTCAGACACAACTGAAGCAACATAGCATGTACACATGCAGACAGAAATTCACCTTTCTTATGAATATTACCCAACATATTTTACCTACCTGGGAGGGTCCTCTTAACTTCAGTGTTGGATTGTGAGCTCCTGATAGGACGGAACCATGCCTCACACATGTTGGAATGATTTCCAGAGCCCAGCAGTGCAAGAACATGCCCAGGGATGGATCATTTTACTGACTGGGTAAGAATATTATTGTTTGTTAGGTAGGATGGCTTATCTTATTTTGGAAAATACATAAAGTCCTTTCTATTATGTAATACAGGCATTAGGTGATATTTGAAAAACAAGTTTTCTTTCCTGGTCATAGAAACCCACACTTTTCTTCATCTTGAGAAAAAGAATGCTGGAAAATAAACTGAAAATCAACTCTCAGAAATAATTAAGAAGAATACACGGATTTATTATATCAAGATACTGTTATTTAGAAATAGTTAACATAATTGTGAAGGTCAAGGCAGGTATAATAGTCAGATATCTGGGGGTTTAGTTCAAGTACGTCATGCACATGAGGTTAGATGCAGGGAAGAGATCTGTGGGGAACAAGAATGGTCTTGAATGCAGAATGGGAGCCCTTTTGCTTGTGGCTTAGTGGTACCACAGGGTACTAAAGCTGGTGGTCATTTAAAACAAGGAAAATTTTAAATGAATGATATGTCCACATTGATGTGATAGTGACTGGTTCATGGTTGATTTCAGCAAGAGGATCCACCACAGCTGGGGCGACAGCAAGTTGTACGGCAGCAGGTAGTCTGGCAGCAGACGCGGCGGCAGCAGCTGGACACGCCGCAGCTGGGGCGGCAGGTGGTCTGGCAGCAGACGGGGCGGCAGCAGCTGGACACGCCGCAGCTGGGGCGGCAGGTGGTCTGGCAGCAGACGGGGCGGCAGCAGCTGGACACGCCGCAGCTGGGGCGGCAGGTGGTCTGGCAGCAGACGGGGCGGCAGCAGCTGGACACGCCGCAGCTGGGGCGGCAGGTGGTCTGGCAGCAGACGGGGCGGCAGCAGCTGGACACGCCGCAGCTGGGGCGGCAGGTGGTCTGGCAGCAGACGGGGCGGCAGCAGCTGGACACGCCGCAGACGGGGCGGCAGCAGCTGGACACGCCGCAGCTGGGGCGGCAGGTGGTCTGGCAGCAGACGGGGCGGCAGCAGCTGGACACGCCGCAGCTGGGGCGGCAGGTGGTCTGGCAGCAGACGGGGCGGCAGCAGCTGGACACGCCGCAGACGGGGCGGCAGCAGCTGGACACGCCGCAGCTGGGGCGGCAGCAGGTGGTCCTGCAGCAGGTGGTCTGGCAGCAGCTGGGCCGGCAGCAGGTCTCCAGGCAGAGACTTCGACCACAGCTCTGGTCAGAGCAGACGGAGCCACAACAGGAGCTGACCATGGTGTCAGAGGATGGAGATTCTAGGTGAGTTAGAGAGTGAGATTCTTGAGTTTGGAAGTCTCATTGCAACAGGTCCCCTTTTATACCCACCTGAGGGACGGCTGTCACTATGTTAAGGGCTATTTCCTTGTTATTGTTTGCCTTAATAGATAGGCAATTATCAAATTAGTTATTTGGTGAATAGAATGCATTTTTCCTTTCTCTGTGTTGTGGTTCAGCCAATCTAGTCTTTCCTCTTGACTCACATTTCATCTTCTTTCTTATGTGCATCATCTGATTTCAAAGACTCTTCAGCTTCTTTATCTAATTGGTTGTCATATAAACAACATTTAAATGTCAACACTCGGCATCATCCTTAAAGCTGTGTCTCATACCAGCCCTCAAGTGGGATAATAGATCTTGTTCCCTAAAGACAGTTTGAGAAAAATAAACTGACCATACTGGAGTACATGGAGGAATTTTTCTTTAAAAAGTGGAGAGGCTATTCTAAGACAGAAAACTTACTAACAATAAAGGAAAAGGTTAAAAAATTTTAATGTCTAATTAGTCTTTTTAAAGCTTTAAACAAAACCAAAAGACTACAAAAGAGCAAACTGTACAATATTGTAAAGTAATTAGCCTCCAATTAAAATAAATAAATTTAAATTTTAAAAAAGCGCAAACTGAAGTAAATAACAACTGGGTTAACCAATATAACCAAAAAGACCTAATTTTCTTTTTTTTTTCCTGTTTTACCCAAAGTTTATTTATTTATTTTACTTTACAATATTGTATTGGTTTTGCCATACATTGACATGAATCCACCATGGGAAAGACCTAATTTTCTCAATGCATGCATAGTAAGAAAAAAAAGGTCAACAACCAAATAGAAAATTGAGGGAAGGATATTAACAGTCATTTCACTGAAAAAGAAATATTAATGCCTTTTAAGGTTTTAAAAGATGTTCAGTCTCATTTATAATTTTGAAAATTTTAATTGAACAGTTTATCCATTTGCAAACCAAATATTGAACACTTACTATGTCCCAGGTCTTGCCCTAGGCTCTGGGGATAACAACAGTGAATAGTTTGAAATGACAAATACAAAATATCTAATTTTTTTTAACTCTAATAAGTTGGAGAGCTTGAAAGGAAACAGATGTTTTCATACACAGAATGGTAGGTGTCTAAGCTGGAGTAAATTCTTTATAAAGTAATTCAGCAGTAACTATAAGATTTGATTGAGCAATTTCACTTCTAGAAAAATATTCAACAGATACACATAAGCAGGAGCTCCAGGATATAAACTCAAAATATTCTTTGCAGCATTTTTGGTAAGAACAAAAGTCTGAAATTGAACTGTATTGTGACTACGGAGGAGAATGTCTCTGATATAGAAAATACACACCAGGGCCTATATTACAGAGCATCATTTTGTCATGAAGAACACTTCTTGAGCTATTCTTGCAACTTTTCCATAATTTTTAAATTATTTTAATGAGGAAAATAAGTACACTTTTATGGCAAAACTGACCATCCCTATTCCATATAGACACACCTTGTTTCTTAGACAAAATTTCAGCAAGGAGGGAAGAAGGTAAAAAAGAAAGCCAAGCTATATGAACATGTTTGGTTGTGCTGTTTTTCAGTTATTTAAGTCTAATTTCATTGCATTTGGGTAAGAGAGAGAAGTTTATATTATTCTGCTTTAAGAGTTTTCTTTGCAGTCTATATGTTTTTGAACATCCTTGAGCTATATAGATATATATGAAAATTATGAAAAGTTTGTCAGGCATCCCTGCTCAGTTATGTCTAACTCTTTTGATTCCATGGACTATAGCCTGGAAGGCTCCTCTGTCCTTATGATTTCCCAGGCAAGAATACTGCAGTGGGTTGCCATTTCCTTCTCCAGGGGATCTTTTGGACCCAGGGATTGAACCTGTGGCTCCTGTATTGTCAGGCAGATTCTTTACCACTGAGTCACCTGAGAGTGCATATAAATGTCAATTACATCTAAGTTGATAATGGTTCTACTCACATTCTCTGTTTCCTTGTTTATTTTTCTCCTTCAAATGACCATTCTAAAATAGGGTGTTAAAGTCTCTGCTATAATTGTGGTTTTATAAATTTTAACTATGTATAATAGGTTTTTTGCACTTAGTTTCAACATAGCTCAACAGCATTTATGATAAAAAGAAAGTTACAATTTATATAAACATAAATTCATATATCAGTGATAAGTCACAAAGTGAAGGCAAGAACAGGTGTTAGAGATTTTGATCTAATTGGGCTACAGTTCTACAGCCATTTGTTTGTTTGGAGATGGTTGGTGCTCTGCCTGAAGGCAGGAAGACAGCTAGGAAATACCCCTCCTCCTTAGAATGATTATAATGTGTTTTGAGGGAGTAGTTTTAGGGAGAGGGTGGGAAGATTTGGGAGAATGGCATTGAAACATGTAAAATATCATGTATGAAACGAGTTACCAGTCCAGGTTCGATGCACGATACTGGATGCTTGGGGCTGGTGTGCTGGGATGACCCAGAGGGATGGTATGGGGAGGGAGGAGGGAGGAGGGTTCAGGATGGGGAATACATGTATACCTGTGGTGGATTCATTTTGATATTTGGCAAAACTAATACAATTATGTAAAGTTTAAAAATAAAATAAAATTAAAAATAAATAAATAAATAAATAAAAAATAAAAAAATTACAGTCATCAGTTCAAAAAAAAAAATAAAATCATAATTACATTATAAGAATATACACACTCTACTTCCTTCTGATTCATTCCTTCACTTTGTCTTATGTAGTTGTAAACTGTACACTATCCCTTGAATTTTCATACATGACATGTTTTATTTCTAAGAATCAATCTCTATACATTACCTGTCTTCAACAGAATGATTTCTCTTTCTCATCAATATCGCCAATACACTCTGCCTGACACATGTCTTCCTATATGAATCCAAGATTTCATTGTGAGTTACATTGTGATGGGAATTGGGTCACATTTGACTTAGTGCTTCCCAAAAGGACCTTGCAGGGTGGTCCATAACTCAACTGTAGTAAAAAGGAAGCTCTTGTTTTCTCTCAATAAACTTGCAAAACCAATACAATATTGTAAAGTAATTAGCATCCAATTAAAATAAATAAATTTATATTAAAAATAAACTTTCAGGCAAGGAGGGGAATCTATTTTTGGGGAGGAAAGTCATTATTTAGCATTTTCTCTGATACAGGATTTGATTGATATGTAAAATCAGTTTTCTTTGTTCACATGACAGAAATACAAATTTATCTCCAGTTCATAATCGACACTAAAAAAATAAAGGGCCAAAAATGTTTCTGATACCAAGTGTTTATGGACACGTAGTTGTTCCATCACACAGAACTCACTGCAAAGGCCAGGTCATGCACAGCAGTCATGGGATTAGGAGCCTGTCCCCAGGAACTAGAGTAGACATTTGATCATCTGCCGGAATGTCAAGGTAACAGGCACAGAATCTGGACAGTCTCTGTGGTACTCAGTTTAGTCCAGGTTCGATGCACGATACTGGATGCTTGGGGCTGGTGCACTGGGACGACCCAGAGGGATGGAATGGGGAGGGAGGAGGGAGGAGGGTTCAGGATGGGGAACACATGTAAACCTGTGGCGGATTCATTTTGATATTTGGCAAATCTAATACAGTTATGTAAAGTTTAAAAATAAAATAAAATTAAAAAAAAAAAAAAAAAAAAAAAAAAAAAAAATAAACTGCTTATTTTAGAACAGTTTCTTGGTGGCACGATCGATGGGATGGACAAACACAGTGACAGATCAGAGCCAGTCCAGATGCTGTGGACAAAAGAAATGAAAAAAAAAATGAATATGTAGGAATACTGGTGGTTGACTCAGGGCTGGGGTGAGGAATGAAGTTCAACAACAAGAAAATCCGTAATGTTGGGAGACACCAGGCAGTCTGGCAGCAGACTGGGCAGCAGCAGCTGGACACTCCACAGCTGGGGACACAGCAACTGGAACTGTAGCATCAGTGGGTAGCAACAACTGGAGACGCAGCAGCTGGATGCACGGCAGCTGCGGTGGCAGCAGGTGGTCTGGCAGCAGCTGGGGTGGCAGCAGGTCTCCTGGCACAGACCTTGGCCACAGCCCTGGTCAGAGCAGATGGACCCACAACAGGAGCTGACCATGGTGTCAGAGGGTGTGGGTTCTGGGTTTCCAGGAGACTGAGGTTCTCAAATGGAAGTCTTCTCCCAAGTCCTATTGTATACCCTGATGAGAAGATGTCATCATCATGTCCAAGATTATCTTCTAGCTGCTGTTTATCATGTTTAAAGGGAAATTATCAGACATTTTGACGCGGCATCTGGTTAGCTTTGGTATTTAAAGAGAATGCTTACTTATCTTTATTTAATCATTTATGCCTGAAAAGGAGCATTTGCCTTTCTTTTCTTATTTTATCTTCATCCCATCTGCTCCCTCTTACACTTTCCAAAATGTGTTATTTGATACTCTGAACATTATCATTCTTTAGCCTTAATGACATTTAACTTCTTGTACCCAAAACAGACACACAATCACAATTCTTGCTATTTGGACAATACTTAGATCCAAACATGGATAAGCTAATGCACCAAAATTCAGACCTCAATACACTATAGCAAAGTGGCTGGTGGCAAAATCAGCATATAACACACTAGTAACTTATGGAGAAGCTAAGGAATATAACTGGATTTAAGGCACATGGCTTCAGATTGTTCAAAATAGAAGTGATCACTGTTTCAAACCAACATCCCAATTACTCAGCCCTATTACAAATTACTGCTAGTTCAAGTTCCAAGCTAGTAAACTTGGAGTTCTCCTTTATTCAAGTGAGTCCATGTTGATTCCCACATGGAATCATTTAAGAGCCATTCTCAGGACAGAGGCACAGAAGGGAAAGATGATATTCAGTCCATCCCTCTTCTGCTATGATTCCACTCTGACTCAATGAACAGCAGCTGATTATTTGACTGGATGAACTGGTAATGCTATTACTCATATACTGGATCTACTAACAGGGGTTTATAGAACTTTGCCACCAAGACCAGGATGCCCAGCAGCAGAGGCATCAGAAATCCATAACTGCAGTTAAGTCAGAGCAAATGAAGTATCAGGAGCCACAGTGTTAATCAGTGAAATAAATATGCTCTTTCTTTCAAAAGGTTACAAATATGGAAATTGCTAAGTATCCAAAATATTATGCTTTGCTCCACTGAGTCATTGTTGTCCCTTTTGTTCCTGCATGTTTATAATTTATTGACATTTGTATATTTTTATCGGCTTATAACATTGAGTTTTGCTTGTAACATATTACATTTAGATTTCTGTATACACTACCAAATGATCATCATCAAAGGTATGGTTTCCTTCACCATACATTTGCCCATTTTTACCCACTTTGACATCCTCCATAGCCTTTCTTTGAAACTGCAATTCAAATAAAAATATTTCAGGTGTCAAATTAGCAGCTTTGAAACTTTTCCCTTTGCCGTTAAATGTATTAATAAAGATAGTGTCCCCAGAGCAAGTCTGTTATCAGGTCTGTCAGCAGATTTGGAGTTAAGCAAGGAAAGATAGTGTTTAATATAGTGAGTTCAGTTCAGTTCAGTCGCTCAGTCATGTCTGACTCTGAGACCCCATGAACCGCAGCACGCCAGGCTTCCCTGTCCATCACCAACTCCTGGAGTTTACCCAAACTCATGTCCATTGAGTCAGTGATGCCATCCAACTATCTCATCCTCAGTAGTCCCCTTCTCCTCCTGCCCTCGATCTTTCCCAGCATCAGGGTCTTTTCAAGTAAGTCAGCTCTTCACATCAGGTGGCCAAAGTATTGGAGTTTCAGCTTCAATATCAGTCCTTCCAATGAACACCCAGGACTGATCTCCTTTAGGATGGACTAGTTGGATCTCCTTGCAGTCCAAGGGACTCTCAAGAGTCTTCTCCAACACCACAGTTCAAAGGCATCAACTCTTCTGTGCTCAGTCCCTTGTTTTTAGGAAATGAGATACCAAGTGGAAAAGCTTCCTACTCATAGATTTATCTATCATTGAATTTTGTGTGGCATAGATGAAAGCCTTGTTAAAATGTAACTTTAATTCAGAATGTGTTAAAGTATGAGTTGAATTCATCACTTTTGTTTCACCTGTCTTGAGGGGTGAATCCCAATATAAGTAGCTCCAAGAGGAAAATGTAGGTGGGGACAATGGCTCTGAAATCTTCTACAAATTATCCTAACTGACAGGTCACAAAAGGATGAATTCTGTCTTGAGAAATGATGATTCATACTCAAATAAGGGTATGGATGTTAATGGTTTCTCCCGTTTCTGGAAATAAGTCCCTATGGTTTAATATTAACTAGGAGAATAATCCTCTTTTCAGAAGATTCATAATAGTTAGGGAACACTTCCTCCTTAAGCAATTTTCCATGGATCATGAAAAAAGTTATAAATAATAACAAGAAAAATTCTGTTCATTGGTCCTAAATTTGGGAACCAGAGTATAAAAGGTCTAGTAGAGAAGAGGTATTCAGATTCTGAGAAATTTGTCTCTGCTCAGAAGCCACCCCTCCACACCTGACACCATGAGCCATTCCTGCTGCTCCCCTTGCTGTCAACCTACCTGCTGCAGGACCACCTGCTGCAAACCTACCTGTGTGACCACCTGCTGCACGACCACCTGCCTGAAGCCTACTTGTGTGACCACCTGCTGCCAGCCCACCTGCTGTGAGTCCAGCTGCTGTCGGCCTTGCTGCCCCCCAACTTGCTATCAGACTAGTGAAAACACCTGCTGTAGGACCACCTGCTGCAAACCTACCTGTGTGACCACCTGCTGCCAGCCCGCCTGCGGTGGGTCCAGCTGCGGCCAGCCTTGCTGCCTCCCTATCCGCTGTCAGACCACCTGCTGCAGGACCACCTGCCTCAAGCCTACTTGTGTGACCACTTGCTGCCAGCCCACCTGCTGTGAGTCCAGCTGCTGTCAGCCCTCCTGCCCCCAAACTTGCTGTCAAATCACTGAAACCACCTGCTGCAAACCTACCTGTGTGACCAGCTGCTGTCAGCCCACCTGCTGTGGATCCAGCAGCGGTGGACAAATCTGCGGTGGTTCTAACTGCTGTCAGCCTTGCTGTCAGGCAGCTTCCTGTGCACCCGTGTACTGCCATAGAACCTGCTACCACCCCACGTGCTGCTGCCTGCCTGGGTGCCAAGACCAGAGCTGTGGATCCAGCTGCTGCCAGCCTTGCAGCCGCCCTGTCTGCTGTCAGATCACCTGCTGTAGGACCACCTGCTGCAAACCTACTTGTGTGACCACCTGCTGCCAGCCTATGGGCTGTGGGTCAAGCAATTGTGGACAAATCTGCAGCAGATCCAGCTGCTGCCAGCCTTGCTGCTGCTGAAAATCTCACCAAAGAACCACCATCTTACAAATCAACCTTGCTTTTCCTAGGACAAATTCACTTCCAAATGATGCTGAAAGCCAGCAGTCTATTACCAATTTTTTTTGTTATTCATCTGCCTATATAAAAGCTTATGAATCAGCTTGATGGAATGTAGAGGACTTCACCTTGATTCTCCCCTTCCTATCTGTGTGGGTCATATGCCAGTTTCCTGCATCATTATAATGGAGCATCTTGGCTTTGACTTTGAAGTCTAGATCTTCACCTTCTCTCTGCATGTATTTTAGGGAAAAAATCCTCATGACTTTTTCTTTAGTTTCTAATACTTATCTTCATAATAGTCTTCATAATCATGTATCTTTTCAATATACTGATTATTTTTGTATCTTGCTTTCTTCTTTTCATAATTATTTTGAGTTGTCTCTCTAGATGCAGGGAATTTTACCCGGATTTCTAAATAAATCTTGTGCCACTATTCATCCCATACTGTGTTTTTTGTTATTATACAGCACACACACATTAATCATAATTATAACTATAATGACTATAGTTTGGACAGTCTATTAGATCAGTCTTTTCTCTGTGCAGGAATATCTAAAAGGAAAGTCAAATAGCAACTAGAAGTTTATTTTGTGAGACCAAAGAATCAAAATAAGTATTAGGAACAACAAAATGTGGAGATTAAATAAAATGCAACTGACCAACCAATGAATCAAAGAAGAAATCAAAAGAGAAATTTTAAAATACCTTGAGGCAAATGATAATGGAATTACAGCATACCAAAATTTATGGGGTGCAGAAACAGAAGTTCTAAAAGATAAGCTCATAGCAATGAATGCTTAAGAAACAAAAAAATTTCAAATAAACTACCTAAGTTTACACTCAAGGAACTAGATAAAGAAGAACAAAGGAAGTGCAAAGTGAGTAGAAGCAAGGAAATAAAGATCATAGTGGAAATAAATGAAAGAGACTAAAAAAGGGAAAAAAAAAGACAAAAGAAAAATATTGTAAAGCAATTAGCCTCCAATTAAATACATTTATAATAAAAGGTTAAAAAAACTAAAAGCTGGTTTTTTTTTTTAAAAAGGTAAGTAAGCAAATTAAAAACTTTTGGTAGTTCTATTTCCAGTTTTTCAAGGAATCTCCACACTGTTCTCTATAGTGGCTGTACTAGTTTGCATTCCCACCAACAGTGTAAGAGGGTTCCTTTCTCTCCACACCCTCTCCAGCATTTATTGCTTGTAGACTTTTGGATCGCAGCCATTCTGACTGGCGTGAGATGGTACTTCATTGTGGTTTTGATTTGCATTTCTCTGATAATGAGTGATGTTGAGCATCTTTTCATGTGTTGGTTAGCCATCTGTATGTCTTCTTTGGAGAAATGTCTATTTAGTTCTTTGGTCCATTTTTTGATTGGGTCGTTTATTTTTCTGGAATTGAGCTGCAGTACGACCCCGCAATCCCACTACTGGGCATACATACTGAGGAAACCAGAATTGAAAGAGACATGTGTACGCCAATGTTCATCGCAGCACTGTTTATAATAGCCAGGACATGGAAGCAACCTAGATGTCCATCAGCAGATGAATGGATAAGAAAGCTGTGGTACATATACACAATGGAGTATTACTCAGCCATTAAAAAGAATACATTTGAATCAGTTCTAATGAGGTGGATGAAACTGGAGCCTATTATACAGAGTGAAGTAAGCCAGAAAGAAAAACACCAATATAGTATACTAATGCATATATGGAATTTAGAAAGATAGTAACGACAACCCTCTATGTGAGACAGCAAAAGAGACACAGATGTATAGAACAGTGTTTTGGACTCTGTAGGAGGTGGGGGGAATGATTTGGGAGAATGACATTAAAACATGTATAATATCATATAAGAAATGAGTCGCCAGTCCAGGTTTGATGCAGGATACAGGAAGCTTGGGGCTGGTGCACTGGGATGACCTAGAGGGATGGTATAGGGAGGGAGGTGGGAGGGGGGTTCAGGATGGGGAACACGTGTGTACCCGTGGTGGATGCATGTTGATGTATGGCAAAACCAATACAATATTGTAAAGTAAAAAAAAAAAAAAATTAAAAAAAAAATTTAGGTAGACTCACTAAGAAAAAAAAGAAGCCTCAAATTTAATATCAGAAATGAAAGAACATTGCAAACTAGAGTGTAAACACTGTAAACTATAATACATTGGTGAAAGAAATTGAAGAAAATACAAACAAATTTTTTGCTCAGGGATTAGAATAATTAATATTGTTAAAATATCCTTACTGCCTAAAGTAATTTACAGATTCAGTGCAATCCCTATTAAAGATCCAATGGCATTTTCACCAAAATAAGAAAAAAAATTTTAATATGTGTATGGAAGCATAGAAAACTCAGATAACCAAAGCAATCTTGATAAAGAAGAACAAAGCTGGAGACATAATGCTTGCTGATAGCAAAGTTTTGTGTTACAAAACTATAGTAAATAACACTGTATCAGTTCAGTTCAGTTGAGTTCAGTCGCTCAGTCGTGTCTGACTCTTTGCAACCCCATGAATCGAAGCACGCCAGGCCTCCCTGTCCATCACCAACTCCCGGAGTTCACTCAGACTCACGTCCATCGAGTCAGTGATGCCATCCAGCCATCTCATCCTCTGTCGTCCCCTTCTCCTCCTGCCCCTAATCCCTCCCAGCATCAGAGTCTTTTCCAATGAGTCAACTCTTCGCATGAGGTGGCCAAAGTACTGGAGTTTCAGCTTTAGCATCATTCCTTCCAAAGAAATCCCAGGGCTGATCTCCTTCAGAATGGACTGGTTGGATCTCCTTGCAGTCCAAGGGACTTTCAAGAGTCTTCTCCAACACCACATAGTTTGGCATAAAAACACACATACATCATGGAACAAAAATAGAGAGCCCAGACATAAACCCATACATTCTACAGCCAATTAATTTATAGCAAAGGAACCAGGAATATACAATGATGAAAATACAGTCTTTTCAACACATGGTGCTGAAAAAACTTACTGCCACTTACAAAAGAATAAAACTGAACTATTATCTTACACCATACACAAAAATTAACTCAAAATGGACTTCTGGTGGTCTAGGGGTTAACAATCCACCTGCCGGTGCAGGGGACATGGGTTTGATCCCTGGTCTGGGAAGCTTCCACATGCCTCCGAGCAAATATGCTCACCACCACATCTACTGAACCCCCTGCACTCTCGGGTCTGTGCTCTGCAAAAAGATGCCGCCACAGCAAGGAGCCTGCACACCTCAACTAGAGAGTAGCTCTCACTTACCACGACTGGAGAAAGTCTGCACACAGCAATGAAGACCAACACAGGCAAAAAGAAAAGAAAACTCAAAATGGATTAAAGATGAATCTGAAACCATAAAATTTCTGGAGGAAACATAGACCTTAACATTGGTCTTGGTGCTTAAAAAAAAAAAAAATAGACACTAAGAACAAAAGTAAAAAGTAAAGTGGGACTACATAAAACCCAAAAGCGGGAATTCCCTGGTGGTCCACTGAGTGTGACTGTGCTTTCACAGCTGGGGACCTGGGTTGAATCCCTGGTCCAGGAATTAAGATCCCACAAGCCACATGGTATGGCAAAAAGAAAAAAGCTTCCACACAGTAAAGTGAACAGTGAACAAAATGAAAAGGCAGCCTACTGATTGGGGGAAAATACTTGCAAATCATATACATGATAAGGATTGGTATTAAAATATATAAAGAACTCACTTGACCCAATAGCAAAAAAACAAAACAAAACAAAAACAATCTGATTGAAAAAATGGGCAGACGTTCAGAATAGACTTTTTTTTCTTATAAGACCTACAGATGGCCAATCGGTACTAGAAAGGTGCTCAACATTACTAAGCATCAGGGAAATGCAAATCAAAACCGTGATGAGTTACCACCTCATAGTTTTGCAAGACTATAATCAGAAGGACGAGCTACATCAAGTCTTGGTGAGAATGTGGAGAAAATAAGAACATTTGTGGGCTGTTTCTGGGAGCATAAATTTGGGCAGCCACTATGAGAAATATTATGCCTGTCCCTCAAAAATTAAAAGAAGAACTACCATCCAGTCCAGCAATTCCACTTCTGGGTATTTATCTGAAGAAAATAAAACACTAACTAGGAACAATATAAGCACCCACATGTTCACTGCAGCATTATTTACGATAGGTAAGATATGGAAACAACCAAAGTGTCCATCAATGGATGAATAAAGAAAATATGTTATGTATTATGCAATGGAATACAATTCAGCAGTAAAATATAAGCTGTTTTCCCATTTGTGACAATATAAATGGACCTGGAAGACTTTATGCTAAGTGAAACAAGTCAGACAGAGAAAGACAAATACTATATAATCTCACTTATATCTGGAATGCAAAAGAAACCCCAAAATCAAAAACCTGAGCTCATAGATGGAGAGAACACATTAATGGTAGCCAGAGTTGGAGTGGGGTGGTGGAGGGTGGGCAAAATGGGTAAAGTGAGTCAAAAGTACGAGCTTCCAGTTATAAATAAACTCATGAGTAAGGTAATGTACAGCATAGTGACTATAGTTAATAATACTCTATTATATATTTGAAAGTTGCTAAGAGAGTAAATATTAAAAGTTAATATTTTTATCACTCCAAAAAAATTTGTAACTGTAGTTGGTGATGGAGTTTAACTAGACTTATTGTGGTGATCATTGTGCAAAATATACAAATATCAAATCATTATGTTTTACACTTGAAACTAATAGAATGTATTATGACAATTATACCTCAATTTATAAAAACAAGAGAGACACATACCAGTAGAATTCAGAAAGCTCACAATAGACAGGAGAGCATATCACACTGCTGGTGGTGAAATGTTGAAATACTGCTTTATTCATTTTTAATATTGTTGGCTATATTCTTTCCCTCTGTGTGTGAAAGTAGCGTAGTCATGTCCGACTCTTTGCCAACCCATAGACTCTACAGTCCATGGAATTCTCCAGGCCAGAATACTGGAGTGGGTAGCCTATCCCTTCGTCAGTGGATCTTCCTGACCCAGGAATTGAACCAGGGTCTCCTGCATTGCAGGCGGATTCTTTACCAACTGAGCTATCAGGGAAGCCCATATTCTTTCCCTATGACATGACAATGACACTCCTACATTTGTAACTAGAGGAGAGAGAGGGAGAGAATTTCACAGGAAAAAATTTAAGAAATTATGTCTCACGCATTCAACATCTGTTAAAATATGTAAATTGCCAAATTCAAATATACCTTGGCCATCATTGTATTTGACTCAATTTTTAAAAGTCTGTGTATAAGTTGCAGGTCTCACCTCAGATCACTGACCCAGCTACAAAATAGGGATGGAATATTAATTGGTTGATGCTGTCTGAAACCCAGTGTACTGCTTCTATGCCTGCTTCTAGTCTCCTGCATTGATGCTGATTTTCACATAAAAAAACATTGTGCAAACTATCCTCTACCTGAATGTCTCTGATAAAACTGGGAAACATATTGAGTAAGTTGTCCAGATATTGACTGATGTGGAAGCCTTGAACCCAAGTTTCTAGGGATCAGAGTTGGACTCAAGCAGGCTTCATTCATGACAGAATGCATCAGCATCCTGACCCTTTCGAGGCATGTCCCAATATAAATACAGCCAAAGGAACAAAGCTGAGAAAGGAGAGCTATTCTGACTTCACAGAGCCAGCAGGAGCTACCCCATGACCAGATGATGTCACATGACCAGAAATGCTGCTGGTGATGCTTCCTGACCTTTTCATTTCTAGGAAAGATTCTTAAGTACTAGATCCAATTAAGGAAAGGATCAAACACTAATTTACAGAGGCCTCTCTATAAAACACTAAGAAAGCAACTTCCTCCATGACAATTACCCTAAACTACAACAATAACATAAATAACATCCAGGAAAGTCCTGCTTATTGGTCCCAACATTGGGGGTCCAGTGTATAAAAAGCCCCAGAACAGAAGGGCTCATCAGAATCTGAGAAACTCAGCTCTGAGCCAGAGTCCACCCTCCACCACTGACACAATGACCCACTCGTGCTGCTCCCCGTGCTGTCAGCCCACCTGCTGCAGGACCACTTGCTGTGAGTCCAGCTGCTGCAAGCCCTGCTGCCCCCCAACTTGCTGGCAAACCACCTGCTGCAGACCTACTTGTGTGACCACCTGCTGCCAGCCCAGCTGTTGCAGCAAACCCTGCTGTCAGCCCACCTGCTGTGAGTCCATCTGCTGCAAGCCCTCCTGCCCCTCAACTTGCTATCAAACTAGTGAAACCACCTGCTGTAGGACCACCTGCTGCAAGCCTACTTGTGTGACCACCTGCTGTCAGCCCACCTGCTGTGGGTCCAGCAGCTGTGGACAAACCTTCAGTGGGTCCAGCTGCGGCCACTCTTGCTGCCAGCCAGCTTGCTGTGCACCTGTGTACTGCCGCAGAATCTGCTACCACCCCACGTGCTGCTGCCTGCCTGGGTGCCAAGCCCAGGAATGTGGATCCAGCTACTGCCAGCCTTCCTGTTGCTGATCACTTCACCAAAGTCTCCCCATCCCCACACAACATCATTTGTTAACTAGCTCGCTATTGTGTGGACAAAATCACTTCCTAGACTTTGCCGACAACTGCCATGTTCTACCAGAATTTCTGTTACTCATCTGCTGTTTAAAAGCTTGTGAGTCACCTGAATGGAGTGAAAAGGGGTTCCCCCTATCTCTTCCTTCCCTGTATGGGGATAATATATCAACTTCATGCATCCTTGATAAGGAGTTTGTCAAGGTATTAATGCTGATGTCAGGATCTACTTCCTAGTCATTCTAAATAATTTATGAAAACAAATCCTCATAACATTTTCATAGGTTTCTGCAACTGACCATAATCTTCATAAACATATTTTCTTTATCGGTGTACTCAGGGATCCTGTAACTTGCTTTCTTCCTTAAGACCACTTTGTGTTGTCTTCCT
Organism: Bubalus bubalis; assembly: GCF_019923935.1. Classification (NCBI taxonomy): domain Eukaryota; kingdom Metazoa; phylum Chordata; class Mammalia; order Artiodactyla; family Bovidae; genus Bubalus; species Bubalus bubalis. The sequence goes on along the minus strand of NC_059159.1, from coordinate 21,641,438 downwards.
AGATGCAGGAGTCTTACATATGTGTTTCTTAATACATTCTATTCCACAATTCACTCCATATTGTGTTTGATTTATTGTACAGCATTGCTGATATATGAACATGTATCCATATTGCATACCATATGAGCCATACAACCTGAGGTGCAAACATCCTGCCATTAACTATTTCATACATTTTTAGATGAGAAATTTCACTGTGAAATATTATGTAACTAATAATGGACAAGCTGAGAGCCTAGGCAACTTCTGTTTTTGCTTAAGGACACCTATATTTACATGAAAATGTAAGCAGAAATGATATCCAGTACTGAGGTCTATTATGTTATGAAACTGAATTGCTACTTTAACAATGGAAGGAGTGATAAACCCCTCACATTTAATAGCTGGGGCTTTCTAGGTGGCTCAGTGATAAAGAATTCACCTGCCAAAGCAGGAGATGTAGGAGATGCAGGTTCAATCCCTGGGACAAGTAGATCCTCTGCAAAAGAAATGGCAACCCACTCCAGTATTCTTGCTTAGAGAATCCCATGAATAGAGGATCATGGTAGGATCATATAGTCCATGGAGTTTCAAAGAGTTGGACACAGCTGAGGGACTGAGAATGCACGCATACATGCATATATAATAGATAATGCCTGTTTACAAAGTCATTCCTATATTGGTTTCCTACAATGCAGCAGCAGTTACATGTTAGGGCAGTAGGGAACGCATTTAGAGCTCTGGTGAAAGCGTGGAGCCTTTCCTGTCTCAGGGGCAGTTCAGCCACTAATGCAAGTCAACTGTATCAAATATTTTTAGAATCCGTTGTGTCATCACAAGAGAAAGTCCATATAAAGGGACTTCTTTCTTAATATCACACAAGTCAAATTCTGAATTGTCTCCTTCTCCTGAATTTCTACTGAAAGAGCAAGGAATTAAATAATTACCTGAAAAAAAAAGTGCTCTTTCAGTAGAAATTCAGGAGAAGGAGACAATTCATGCAATGTCATTGATGCCATCCAACCATCTCATCCTCTGTCGTCCCCTTCTCCTCCTGCCCTCAATCTTTCCCAGCATCCGTGTCTTTTCCAATGAGTCAGTTCTTTGCATCAAGTGGCCAAAGTATTGGGGTTTCAGCTTCAGCATCAGTCCTCCAAAGAATATTCAGGACTGATTTCCTTTAATATTGATTGGTTGGATCTCCTTGCAGTCCAAGGGACTCTCAAGAGTTTCCTCCAACACCACAATTCAAAAGCATCAATTCTTCAGGGCTCAGCCCTTTTTATAGTCTAACTCTCACATCCATACATGACTACTGGAAAAACATAGCTTTGACTAGACGGACTTTTGTTGGCAAAGTAATGTCTCTGTTTTTTAATATGCTGTCTAGGTTGGTCATATCTTTGTTTCCAAGGAGCAAGCATCTTTTAATTTCATGGCTGCAGTCACCATCTGCAGTGATTTTGGAGCCCCCAAAATAAAGAGGTTAGACTGGTACAAAATGACTGGTATCAAAATTGTGAGAAAACCAACACCTTGCATTTTGTAAGTCTTTGATGGAGCACTAAACTCTGCTCTTCTCCATGGATGTAGTATTTTTCTGGTTAATACTTTGGTCTGGAAGAGAGGAGTTCTTAGGAACTCACACTGGACCTTGGTTTCTATCGTGTTTCTCACTTTGCATGTTTGTAGATGCTCTTCTGCTGCAAGGGCTGCAGGCAACTGACAGGCTCCAACTGTTCGTGAGTTTAAGATCTGCATCAGATTTAGAGTTAAGGCCATGCTCTTCCTATCAACCCCTAGCTAATAGCTGGACATCATGGGGGAACTAAAGTTTGAACCTTTCTTCTTTAGTTTTACTCACTCATTTATTTTTGGCTGTGCTGGGTCTTTGTTGCTGCCCACAGCCTTTCTCTAGTTGCTGCAAGCAGGGGCTGCTCTCTAGTTGTGGTGTGTGGGCTTCTCATTATAGTGGCTTCTCTTGTGGTGCACGGGCTTTAGGGCATGAGGCCTTCAGTAGTTGTGGCATTTGGGCTCTAGAGAACACACTCAGTAGTTGTGGCTCTCAGGCTTAGCTGCTCTGCAGCATGTGGCATCTTCCTTGGCCAGGGATCAAACCCATATGCCCTGCATTGGCAGGCAGATTCTTTACCCCTGGACCACTAGGGAAGTCCAAAGCCTTGAACTTTTCTTACCAACATAGGACTTTTTAATCGTAATCTTTGCTTTGATTATTTCCGTTTGAATGACCACAGTGTTGTTCAATCTGCATGGCATGTCTTATATCCTCCTTGTTTAATGCTGCCTCTTCACACTTTTCTTTGAAAGATGTTATATTTACTTTGCAATGTGTAGCCCTCAAATTGTGATATTTCCTGTTATGTTAGCGTAAACTTCCTTTTGGCTCATTTCTGCAATAATATTTAAGAGCTAGTTGCATTACATGTCATAGAAATCTAAGTATATTTTACTTATTTATCGAGGAATAGTTGCTTTACAACATCGTGTTAGTCTCTGCTTTACAAAGAAGTGAATCAGCTATGTGTATACATATGCTCCCTCTCTCTTGCACCTCCATCCTCCCCACCCCCATCCCACACATTCTAGGTCACCACAGAGCACTGAGCTGAGCTCCCTGCGCTATATAACTGGCTCTCACTATCCAATCTTTTACTACACATGGCACTTTACATATGTCAATCCCAATCTCTCAATTCACCCCGCCCCCTCTTCCCTCCCAGTGTCCACATGTCTATTCTCTGTCTGTGTCTCTATTCCTGACCTGCAAAAAGGTCATCTATACTGTATTTCTAGTGTGTGTGTGTGTGTGTGTGTGTGTGCGCGCACGCCCGTGCATACACATTAATATACGATATTTCTTTTTCTTTTTCTGACTTAACTTCACTCTGTATGAAGACTCTAGGTCCATCCATATCTCTGCAAATGACCAATTTCATTCTTTTTATGCCTGAGTAATAGTCTATTGTATATATATACCACATCTTTATTCATTCACCTGTTGATAGACATTTAGTTTGCTTCCATGTCCTGGCTATGTAAATAGTGCTGCAATAAACACTGGAATGCATGCGTCTTTTTGAATTATCATTTTCTTAGGGTATATGCTCAGTAGCAGAATTACTAGGTCATATGGCAGGTATATTTTAATTTTTTAGGAAATCTCATACTGTTCTCCATGGTGGCTGTATCAATTTACATTCTATTAATAGTACAAAAGGGTTCCCTCTTCCCCACACCTTCTCCAGTATTTATAATTTGTAGATTTTTCAAATTATATTTTTAGTTGATAACACAGTCTCCAATCTTTTTCAAAATGCAAATGTAAAACTCAGTGGAATAGATTTGTCTTACAAAGTTGTCTGGGTTTTCACATTTGCATGGCTATTGATCAGATGAAAACATTGAATTGTTTTCATAGTTACAAGGTTGGTTTAGCATTTGAACGTTAATTGATGTTTGAAAATAACACTAATTGAAAAACTACAGGAGAATAATCATAAGGGTATCTCAACAAGTAAAGAAAAAGCATTTTAGAAATTTCAACACATTTCCAATATAGAATATCTTAGCAAGGAATAGGAAAACTCTAGTTACTCTGATGGAAACAATCTACCAAAAAAGACAGAAAGCTTCCTGTTGAATTATGAAATATTGAGAGTTGTCCCTCCTAGAGAGAATACACAAAGATATCTTCTTCACCATTCTGCTCAACTGTACCAGCGGACTAGGATAAGAAAAAATTTTACAAGATAAAAAGGCTGCTGACTTTAGACTATACTACAAAGCTACAGTCATCAAGATAGTATGGTACTGGCACAAAGACAGAAATATACATCAATGGAACAAAATAGAAAGCCCAGAGATAAATCTACTCATCTATGGACACCTTATCTTTGACAAAGTAGGCAAGAATATACAATGGAGAAAAGACAATCTCTTTAACAAGTGGTGCTGGGAAAACTGGTCAACCACCTGTAAAAGAATGAAACTAGAACTCTTTCTAACACCATACACAAAAATAAACTCAAATGGATTAAAGATATAAATGTAAGACCAGAAACTATAAAACTCCTAGAGGAAAACATAGGCAAAACACTCTCTGACATAAATCACAGCAGGATCCTCTATGACCCACATCCCAGAGTAATGGAAATAAAAGCAAAAATAAACAAATGAGACCTAATTAAACTTAAAAGCTTTTGCACAAAGAAGGAAACTATAAGCAAGGTGAAAAGACAACTTTCAGAATGGGAGAAAATAATAGCAAACAAAGCAACTGAGGGGGGGGGATGATTTGGGAGAATGGCATTAAAACATGTATAATATCATATAAGAAATGAATCACCAGTCCGGGTTCAATGCAGGATACAGGAAGCTTGGGGCTGTTGCACTGGGATGGCCCAGAGGGATGGTATGGGGAGGGAGGTGGGAAGGGGGTTCAGGATGGGGAACACGTGTACACCCATGGTGGATGCATGTTGATTTATGGCAAAACCAATACAATATTGTAAAGTAAAATAATAATAATAAAGAAAGGAAAAAAAAAGAACTAATCTCAAAAATATACAAGCAGCTCATGCAGCTCAATACCAGAAAAATAACCCAATCAAAAAATGGTCCAAAGAACTAGACAGACATTTCTCCAAAGAAGACATTGATGGCTAACAAACACATGAAAAGATGCTCAGCATCACTCATTATCAGAGAAATGAAAATCAAAACCACAATGAGGTACCATCTCACACCGGTCAGAATGGCTGCTATCAAAAAGTCTACCAACAATAAATGCTGGAGAGGGTGTGGAGACAAGGGAACCCTCTTACACTGTTGGTGGGAATGCAAACTAGTACAGCCACTATGGAGAACAGTATGGAGATTCCTTAAAAAACTGGAAATAGAACTGCCTTATGGCCCAGCAATCCCACTGCTGGGCATACACACCAAGGAAACCAGAATTGAAAGAGACACATGTACCCCAATGTTCATCGCAGCACTGTTTACAATAGCTAGGACATGGAAGCAAGCTAGATGTCCATTGACAGATGAATGGATAAGAAAGCTGCAGTATATAGAAACAATGGAATATTACCCGGCTATTAAAAAGAATACATTTGAATCAGTTCTAATGAAGTGGATGAAAAAGTAAGTCAGAAAGAAAATCACCAATACAGTATATTAATGCATATGTATGGAATTTAGAAAGATGGTAACAATGGCTCTATATTCAAGAGAGCAAAAGAGAAACAGATATAAAGAACAGACTTTGAACTCTGTGGGAGAAGGCGAGGGTGGGATGATTTGAAAGAATAGCATTGAAACATGTATATTACCATATATGATGAAACAGATCACCAGTCCAAGTTTGATGCATGAAACGAGGCACTCAAAGCTGGTACACTTTGAGTGTACCAAGTGGACAACCCAGAGGGATGGGATGGGGAGGGAGGTGGAAGGGGGGTTCAGGATGGAGAACACATGTACACGCATGGCTGATTCATGTCAATGTATGGCAAAATCCCCAACAATCTTGTAAAGTAATTAGCCTGCAATTAAAGTAAAGAAATTAATTTTTTTTAAAAGATAAAAAGGCTGCTAGCCTCATCATCATTCAGTCACTCAGTCATGTCCAACTCTTTGTGACCTCATGAATGACAGCACACCAGGCTTCCCTGTCCTTCACCATCTCCCAGAGCTTACTCAAACTCATCTCTATTGAGTCGGTGATGCCATCCAACCATTTTGTCCTCTGTTATACCCTTCTTCTACTGCCTCCATTCTTTTCCAGCATCAGAGTCTTTTCTAATGAGTTGGCTCATCAGTTCAGTTCAGTTCAGGTCAGTCGCTCAGCCATGTCCAACTCTTTGCGACCCCATGAATCACAGCATGCCAGGCCTCCCTGTCCATCACCAACTCCCGGAGTTCACTCAGACTCACATCCATCCAGTTAGTGATGCCATCCAGCCATCTTATCCTCTGTCATCCCCTTCTCCTCCTACCCCCAATCCCTCCCAGCATCAGAGTCTTTTCCAATGAGTCAACTCTTCGCATGAGGTGGCCAAAGTACTGGAGTTTCAGCTTTAGCATCATTCCTTCCAAAGAACACCCAGGGCTGATCTCCTTCAGAATGGACTGGTTGGATCTCCTTGCAGTCCAAGGGACTCTCAAGAGTCTTCTCCAACACCACAGTTCAAAAACATCAATTCTTCGGCGCTCAGCTTTCTTCACAGTCCAACTCTCACATCCATACACGACCGCTGGAAAAACCATAGCCTTGGCTAGACGGACCATTGTTGGCAAAGTAATGTCTCTGCTTTTGAATATGCTATCTAGGTTGGTCATAACTTTCCTTCCAAGGAGTAAGCGTCTTTTAATTTCATGGCTGCAGTCACCATCTGCAGTGATTTTGGAGCCCCCCAAAATAAAGTCTGACACTGTTTCCACTGTTTCCCCATCTATTTCCCATGAAGTGATGGGACCAGATGCCATGATCTTCGTTTTCTGAATGTTGAGTTTTAAGCCAACTTTTTCACTCTCCACTTTCACTTTCATCAAGAGGCTTTTGAGTTCCTCTTCACTTTCTGCCATAAGGGTGGTGTCATCTGCATATCTGAGGTTATTGATATTTCTCCCGGCAATCTTGATTCCAGCTTGTGCTTCTTCCAGCCCAGCATTTCTCATGATGTACTCTGCATAGAAGTTAAATAACCAGGGTGACAATATACAGCCTTGACGAACTCCTTTTCCTATTTGGAACCAGTGTGTTGTCCCATGTCCAGTTCTAACTGTTGCTTCCTGACCTGCATATAGGTTTCTCAAGAGGCAGGTCAGGTGGTCTGGTATTCCCATCTCTTGAAGAATTTTCCACAGTTTATTGTGATCCACACAGTCAAAGGCTTTGGCATAGTCAATAAAGCAGAAATAGATGTTTTTCTGGAACTCTCTTGCTTTTTCCATGATCCAGCGGATGCTGGCAATTTGGTCTCTGGTTCCTCTGCCTTTTCTAAAACCAGCTTGAACATCTGGAAGTTCACGGTTCATGTATTGCTGAAGCCTGGCTTGGAGAATTTTGAGCATTACTTTACTAGCGTGTGAGATGAGTGCAATTGTGCGGTAGTTTGAGCATTCTTTGGCATTGCCTTTCTTTGGGATTGGAATGAAAACTGACCTTTTCCAGTCCTGTGGCCACTGCTGAGTTTTCCAAATTTGCTGGCATATTGACTTTCACAGCATCATCTTTCAGGATTTAAAATAGCTCAACTGGAATTCCATCACCTCCACTAGCTTTGTTTGTAGCTCATAACACTATTTGAATAGCTAACACATGGAAGCAACCTAGGTATCCATCAATAGATGAATGGGTAAAGAAGATATGGGGGGGTGTATATGTGTGTGTGTGTGTGTGTGTGTGTGTGTACACACCAAAGAAATATTACTCAACCATAAAAATGAATGAAATATTGCCATTTGTAGCAATGTGAATGGACCTAAGTAATGTCATACTAAGTGAATTAAATTAGAGGAACAAAGATAAATATCATATGATATCACTTATGTTGTTCAGTCACTCAGTCATGTCTGGCTGTGACCCAATGGGCTGCAGTACTTATTTGTGGAATCAAAAAAGCATTAAAAATGAATCTATATAGAGAATAGAGACTCACAGACATAGAAAACAAACTTATCGTTACCAAGGGAGAAAGATAAGGGGAGAGGAACAAATTAGAAGTATAGGATTAACAGACACACTACCACATATATATTGAATAAAATAGATAAGTAATAAGGATTTACTGCATAACACAGGATACAGTAGTCAATATCTTTTAATAACCTACAATGGAAAATAATCTGAAAAATATACATACATATAACTGAATCACTTTACTGTACACCTGAAACTAACACAAAATGTAAACCAACTATTCTTTCATTTTAAAAAGGCCTCTATGCTATTTACTATAGCTAGAACATGGAAGCAACCTAGATGTCCATCAACAGATGAATGGATAAAGAAGTTGTGGTACATATACACAATGGAATATCACTCAGCCAGAAAAAGGAATACATTTGAGTCAGTTCTAATGAGGTAGATGAACCTAGAATCTACAGAGTGAAGTGAAAATACAGAGTGAAGTGAGTCAGAAAGAGAAAGGTAAATACCATATTCTAAAGCATATATACAGAATCTAGAAAAATGGTACTGAAGAATTTATTTACAGGGCAACAATGGAGAAACAGACATAGAGAATAGACTTATGGACATGGGGAGAGGGGAGGAGAGGGTGAGATGTATGGAAAGAGTAACAAAGAAACTTATATTACCATATGTAAAATAGATAGCCAATGGGAATTTGCTGTATGGGTCAGGAAACTCAAACAGGGGTTCTGGATCAACCTAGAGGGGTGGGATGGGAATAGAGATGGGAGAGAGGTTCAAAAGGGAGGGGATATATGTATACCTATGGCTGATTCATTTTGAGGTTTGACAGAAAACAGCAAAATTCTGTAAAGCAATTATCCTTCAATAAAAAATAAATTAATTTAAAAAAAATTTTAAAGGTTGCTATGAAATGGATAAAGCTATCATCATCTGTAGATGGTATGATTGTGCAAGTAAAATTTCCCCAAAAATCTATTGCTAGATATTAAAAATAATAAGAGAGTTTAGTTACAACATCAACATATAAGAATACATTTTTACATGTCAGAAGCAGTTGAAAAAATTCAATTGTAAAATAAAATTAGCATAAAAATTAGAATATCTAGGAATAAATCAAATGAAAGATGGGCAAGAATAGGATAAACATTTGACCAAGCAATTATATGAGCCACCTACTCCTAGATTTACATCCAAAGAAATGTGTTTACCAAACAACTGGTACAAAAACATTTATAGAAGGACTCTTTCCAATACTAAACTTAAAAAAAAATGTATATCAGGAGGACCATCAACAAATAAATTGTGTCATATTTACACACAATCCAAGATTATACAGCAATGACAATAGATAAACTACAAATAATAACTTTGTTGAATCTCACAGTCATAATGTAAAGGGAAGTCAGTTCTATATTCTTTTATTACATAAAGGTTAAAAAAAAAAAGTTAAAACTGACCTACAGGATTGTAAGTCATCAATAGATTATTTAGCAACATTTGGGGATTAGTGAAGAGGGTATAATTGGAAAGCACCACTTTTAATTTCTATTTCTTAACCTGGTAATATTGACATGGGTTTGTTCATTGCATCATGATCTATAAAGCTGGGAATTAATTATTTGCATTTACCATTCACTTTTTACCTTAAAAAGTTTAAAACCTAAAGATAAATTAGGAATTAACTAATTCAATTCTATCATTAAAAGGAAGAAAGGAAGTGAAAGAGATAGAGGAAGAAAGGAGGAGAGATTGAAAGAAGAGAAGGAAGAAAGAAATAGAATAAGGAAAAGAAAGATTACAATGATAAACATGTTATCAGTAAGATGAGGTCATTGACTCCGCTCATACACAAGGATAGAAACAGAGTCACCAACTCTTCCTGCTTTGCCTGGAATTGCCCCGGTTATTCAGCAGATCACTGAATGACCCACGTCCAGGGCAACTCCACACTCCTGGCCAAATTAGGACTATTGGTCACCCAGAAGTAAATTGACTGAAGCTTTCTCAGTCCCAGCTTCTTCTCCTCACCTGCTTTGGTTCTGCTTTGCCATATGAAAGAGATTATGCCAAACACCATCTTACCAAGAGCCATTGATAGAAGTGGGATAGAAGGCAGCAAGTGAGGGTAGGTTGCTACAGAGGAATGCCAGTAGTGGTCCTGAACCAGGCTTTTGTGGGTAAACAGATATGGACTCGGGCATGGATTCAATTTGTCATTGTGAAAACATCAGCATCAGCCCCTCACCACAAGGGAACTTGCCAACTTCCATATAGCAAAAGGACCAAAGCTAGAGAGAGACAACTGCTATGACCCTGCTCAGGCCAGCGAAAACTGTATCACATGATCACATTACGACTGAAGCAGGAATGATGTTGATGATGTGATCGCCTTTCTTTTACCTGAAAAATGTTTTTATGAATTATTCTCAATCGGGAAACAGATTAAATCCTTATTTACCAAAGATTCATAACCCTTAGGGAACAACTTCCTCCTCTAAAATTCCATCAGTGACTGTGAAAACAATGTAAACAACAGTAAGGAAAATCCTGTTTATTAGTTCACATATTGAGAGCCCAGTGTATAAAAGTACTAGAATTGAAGAAGTGATCAGAATCTGAGAACTCACCTCTGTGTAAGAACCCACACACCACCCTGACACCATGACTCACTCCTGCTGCTCCCCCTGCTGCCAGCCTACCTGCCGTAGGATCACCTGCTGTAGGATCATGTGCTTCCAGCCCACCTGTAGTGGATCCAGCTCTTGTGGGTCCAGCTGCTGCCAGGCCTGCTGCCCCTCAACTTGCTGGCAAATCACTTGCTGCAAACCTACCTGTGTGACCACTGGCTGTCAGCCCACCTGCTGTGGATCCAGCAGCGGTGGACAAACCTGTGGTGGGTCTAACTGCTGTCAGCCTTGCTGTCAGCCAGCCTCCTGTGCACCCGTGTACCACCATAGAACCTGCTACCACCCCACGTGCTGCTGCCTGCTGGGGTGCCAAGACCAGAGCTGTGGATCCAGCTGCTGCCAGCCTTGCTGCCGCCCTGTCTGCTCTCAGACCACCTGTTGTAGGACCACCTCCTGCCGCCCGAGCTCTGTGTCCAGCTGCTGCCAGCCTTCCTGCTGCTGATCACTTTGCTAAAGAATCCCTGTCTCTCAAACCAACCTTCTCATCACCTGATTTGGCATTCCAGAACAAGTTTTACTTCCAAATGTTGCTAAAGCCAATGTCCTATCACCAAAGTTTTGTTATTAATCTCCCTGTTTAAAAGGTTGAGAATCAGCTTGATAGAGTGTGGAGGACTTCCCCTTGATTCTCTTCTTCCTGTGTATATGAGTCATGTTCCACATTCCTGCATCCTTGATATGGAGTGTGGGTCTCTACTTTGACTCAGAAATCAGGATCTTCATCTTCTCTCTACATGTAACTTACGAAGACACATACTCATGACTTTCTTCCGTTTCTGCTACTATCTTCATAATAATCTTCGTAATCATGTTTCTTTTCAATGTACTCATGATTCTAGGTCCTGCTTTCTTCTTTTTATAATCACTTCTAGTGTCTCCCAGAAACAGGGAATCTTACCTAAATTTCTAAATAAATCTTGTGCCACTATTCATTTCATATTGTGCTTTGTGTTATTATGCAACATTCAGGATGTGAGCATTTATACACATATGCATATACTATGAATTGTTCATTCTGAGCTCATACAATGCTCCACATTTATTATTTCTATTTCACATGAGAAAATGACCAACTTGGTAGATTACCTCCAAGTGAACACACTCCTGTCACTCTTACCAGCTTAAGAAATAGAACTTGCTATCTTCAAATTCTCTCACTCATTCCCAAACGTAGGCAAGTTCACGATTTTTCTAAACTCTATATAAATGAGATACTATATAGTTGGCCACTTGTTCTTTATATTAGGATTGTGGCACTGATCCATGTAATTATCTGAAGTTCATTTATTCTCCTTACTCTATCATCTTCCCACTGAATGAATATGACACCTTTCGTTTGTTTACTACTGATACATGTGTGGACTGTTTGCAGTCTGGGGCTAATAAAATCACGCTGCTTTAAATGTTTTAGAACAGGTTCTTTGGTACACGTATATAAACATTTCTATTGGATAAGTATCTACAAGTAGAATTGCTTGGTGAAAGTATTTATACTGATCTCTGTAGAGGTCTTCCCCATTTTTATTGGGTTTATTTCTAGGTGTTTCATAATTTATGCTATTTTAGGGTACAACTTAAAATTCTAATTTTTCAGTGTTTCTGACATGTGTGTGCCTATGTGTGTTTTCATACGTATGTGGGAAATGTGTGTGCAAATGTGTGTTTTCATATGTAAGAGTATGTGTGCCTCACTCTTTGTGACCCCATAGACTGTAGCCCACCAGGGTCTTCTATCCATGGAATTCTCCAGGCACGAACACTGGGGTGGATTGCCATCTTCTTCTCCAGGGATCTTCCTGACCCAGGGATCGATCCCGGGTCTCCTGCATTGCAAGCAGATTCTTTACCATCTGAACTACTGGGAAAGTCCTGTTTCTGACATATAAAATAGCAATTAGTTGATGTATGTTGATATTATAACCAAACTTCCTCATTATTTCTAATAGTTTATCAATAGATGGGTTTTCTTTTTAATTCTGCATGCATAGTCATTATCAACTACAGTTGATGGCCTGACCCTTCTAAAGTCTAACTTATAAGACATAAGTAGGACTAGAACCAATTTATACAAAAGAACTTATAGAGAAATTGTGATATCAAGACTAGCAGAATTTCCTCTTGCCTGAGAAGGATTTGAAAAATGAATGTGTGTGTTTTAAATGGGGTTGGAGTAGTCAGCCATGGGATTTCAGTCAGCAGAGGCACACAATCAAGGGTGGCAGTGCAACCAAGCACTGCACAGGGGAGGGGGCGCTGCACCTGAGTCTTCCAGCCCTTATAAAAGACTACATAATTGACCTGAGTGCATTAGATGCCACTCGGCATTCTGGTATTCCATATACATCTTCTGATTGCTCACAAAATGACCTTCTGATTATTATTTAACTTTACTTGCACAGAGAAATAACTGATCAAATGAACTATGAAAACTAAAATTTCTGCAATTATAATTGTGATCAATAAATTTGCATATTAATAATGGGATAGATAAATTGTTATGCCTCAGGAGAGGAGTTCAACCTTTGTATGTAAATAAGAACAGATTTCTGAGTCTACAAGAATAATTTTGGGCCCTGTGTATTTGTCAAAATAATAGCAATCAACTTGAAAGCACTTGGGGAGAGAGCTACATTTTGCCCAGGTGAATGAATGTCATAATTTCATGGCACCATGTAATATTTTAATGTTATGCCTTTGAGTGCTTGTGGATTTCAGAGAAGGACAGCAATGCCAGCAATCAATGTCAGTTACAGCGTTTGAATAAGACGGAGAATGTAGAGACTTCACAGAGACTCAGTAATGGAAGAAACCCTTATAGAATCTTGCTAGAATTAACTCACAGAAGCTGCAAATCAAAGACACAATATTCCTACTGCCAACTATTTGTTTAGTTGAGATATCTTGTCTCCATAGTAGCCCATTCCTTTTTCAGACATCTCCTATCAAGAGTGATTATGTTAACATCTATCCTCTCTCCCCCTCCCAGCCTGGTCTCCTGAATCTTTTGCTCATTGGGATCACTTGTTAGACAGTCAGAATGGCATTACTGAGCAGTAACTGAGCAGTACTCTCCCCAGTAGAAGATACGCACACTGAAAAATCACATTTGTTTCACACTACCCCCTGGCATGTACTTTCCCACCTCCCAGGGTGCATTTTGGACAAGGCTCAGCATTTCCCTACTGACTGCAGATGTTCATTTTTCCCTGAGGCCCCAGTCACTGACCTTTCCAACTAGATCTATAGTGTTAAGATTAAGTCTAAATATTTTCTCTAAATATTCTAAATGTACTGGATTATGGTTTAGTGGAATGAAATACCATTGAAATGCATGAACATATGTTATCATTCGTATGATTGTGTCTGTGCCTTTTTAAGATGTTTCTAATTCACATTATCCACTTTCTGTACTGGACTTCCCAGGTGGCACTAGTGATGAAGAACCTGCCTGCCAATGCAGGAGACATAAGAGATCCCTGGGGAGGGAAAATTCCCTTGAAAAAGGCATAAAAACCCACTCCAGTATTCCTGCCTGGAGAATCCCATGAACAGAGGCATCTGCCAGGCTACAGTACATGGGATCGCAAAGAGTCAGACACGACTGAAGCGACTTAACATGCATGCATGCACTTTCTTTACTAAACTCACTCTTAGACTGTGCTTTTATTTACTTCTGATTTTACCTTCAACCATAAAATCTCTATAAAGGAAGGAAAGACCACAGCTCTTAGTATTCTTGCCTGGAGAATTCCATGGACAGAGTAGCCTGACAGGCTACAGTCCATGGGGTTGCAGAGTCGGACATGACTGAGGAACTATCACTCACTTAGTTACAGGAATTAAAATCATATGGAAGAGTACTCAAATTCTTGTTCTGCCACTCACTAGTCTTATTGGGAGAATGTACAGAACATACTTTTCATATATATTATGTTATCATTTTTTATTTTTAACTTATTTTTATTTAATTATAGTTGATTTACAATGTTATGTTAATTTTCCACTACTTTCTTTCATATTATGTCCACTTATGTATTAATCTACAGGTGTTTTCTTTCTCTTCCCCCTGCTTTTATGGGTCAATCAGTCTATAAGCAGATGCCTTTGAAAAACCACAATTGTTATATTTTCAAGAATATCACAGAATATCACAGTAAAACAAATCTATTCATCACTAGAGAATTGGTTTTTCCCTTACTTGTTCCATGATAATCTAAGCTTTTGTCTCTTTTGTTTAACACAGTATGCCTGCATGGGTGCATGCTAAGTTGCTTCAGTCATGTCCAGCTCTTTGCAAACTTATGGACTATAGCCCAACAGGTTCCTCTATAAATAGGATTCTCCAGGCAAGAATACTGGAGAGGGTTGCCATGCCCTCCTCCAGGGGATCTTCCCAATCCAGGGATGAAACCTATGTCTCTTAAGTCTCCTGCATTGGCAGGTGGATTCTTTACCACTAGCGCCCCCTGGGAAGTACCTGTATGCCTGACTTTTTTTTGTTTTGTTTTGTTTTGTTTACTGAATTCATTTTTTTAAATATAAATTTATTTATTTTAATTGGAGGCTAATTACAATATTGTATTGGTTTTGCCTGACTTAACACAAATTAGCTTCAAATTTGCTAATTATAAACTTCCAAGTCTTCAAGAGATAGGAATACCAGACCACCTTATCTGTCTCCTGAGCAACCTGTATGCAGGTCAAGAAGCAACAATTAGAATTGAACATGGAACAACAGACTGGTTCAAAATTGGTAAAGGAGTGCTTCAAGGCTGTATATTGTCATCATGTTTATTTAACTTATATGCAGAGTACATCATGTGAAATGCCAGGCTGGATGAAGCACAAGCTGGAATCAAGATTGCCAGGAGACATATCAATAACCTCAGATATGTAGATGACACCACCCTTATGGCAGAAAGCGAAGAGGAACTAACGAGCTTCTTGATGAAGGTGAAAGAGGACAGTGAAAATATGGCTTAAAACTCAACATTCAAAAAACTAAGATCATTGCATCCAGTCCCACCACTAACAGCATACAGATGGGGAAACAATGAAAACAGTGACTGATTTTATTTTCTTGGGCTCCAAAATCACTGCACATGGTGACTGCAGCCATAAAATTAAAAGATGCTTGCTCCTTGGAAGAAAAGCTATGACCAACCTAGACAGCATATTAAGAACCAGAGACATTACCTTGCTCACAAAGTTCCCTATAGTCAAAGCTATGGTTTTTCCCATAGTCATGTATCAATGTGAGAGTTGGACCATAAAGAAGGCTGAGTGCCAAAGAATTGATGCTTTCAAACTGTGGTGTTGAGAATCCCTTGGACTGCAAGGAGATAAAGCCAGTCAATCCTAAAGAAAATTTACCCTGAATTTTCATTGGAAGAACTGATGCTGAAGTTGAAGCTCCAATATTTTTGCTACCTGATGCAAAGACCTGACTCATTGGAAAATACCCTGATGCTGGGAAAGATAGAAGGCAGGAGCGGGAGGGGATGACAGAGGATGAGATGGTTGGATGGCATCACCGGCTCAATGGACATGAGTTTGAGGAAGCTCCAAGATATGGTGAAGGACAGGGAAGCCTCATGTGCTGCAGTCCATGGGGTTGCAAAGAATTGGATACAGCAGAGAGACTGAACAGCAACAAAGTCAAGGTATTGGAAGGTATGAGAACTTGTACCACATCCAAGGAGAACAGTAGAGTTTTGCCCTGCCTTCAATGACTAAAGAATACACAGATAATAATTGCATTTGATTCTTGAAAAATCCAATTGATCATAATATATAAACATGCAATACCTCAAGTTTCACCAGTCCATAGCCCCACAGAAGTTTTTATGCCAGGTGGAGAATTTTGAGTACCACAGACAACACTTTTGCTCTTCAAAGGCAGTGGAAAAAGAAAATATTTACAGTAAACAATCAACAGTACACATGGGCATGACATATTTATTTTGAGGAAAAGTAGCCTCACAATGATGTTCATTGGCTGTTTGCAAGTGGTGAAAGGCCTGACTGGATTGAGCTTGGGAGAAGCAAGACTGGAACATAAGGAGATTTGGAGAATAATTATTTACATAAAGATGGCTTGAGGACAGAAAGTGTTTCCCACTTGTGTCCCACATCAATGATCTTCAGAGTGTTCATGATAGAGAAGGCACTGCTGCTGCTGCTGCTGCTAAGTCACTTCAGTCATGTCCAACTCTGGGCGACCCCAGAGACGGCAGCCCATCAGGCTCCCCCATCCCTGGGATTCTCCAGGCAAGAACACTGGAGTGGGTTGCCATTTCCTTCTCCAATGCATGAAAGTGAAAAGTGAAAGTGAAGTCGCTCAGTCGTGTCCGACTCTTAGTGACCCCATGGACTGTAGCCTACCAGGCTCCTCTGTCCATGGGATTTTCCAGGGAAGAGTACCAGAGTGGGGTGCCATCGCCTTCTCTGAGAGAAGGCACTAGAGAACTACAAATTTGGAATAACTCATCCCATCTCTGTCTTTGGGTACATCAATATTTACCCAAGAGAGCATGAACAAAGCATCCATCGTGGCAGTGATAGAGGATTTGTGTGAACTCAATAGCATAGGCTCCCTCTCACCATGGCTGCCCCTGCTGTATGTGCTGCTAGTCAGAAGCAGAGAATGTTGTTGAGCACCGATGGGGTAGCATCATAACTTATTAACCATGCCACACAAAGGCAAGTTATCCTCTCAGACTAGTAGGAAAAGAGAGAGATTCTTCTTTCTAGGATTGCATATTCTAAACATGGATTTGTCATCCCTATCAGCTGTACTGTTGGCTTAGAGTATTATTGTCATAGGATTCTGAATAGCATCAATTTGGACCAAGAGACCCACGTTTTGAAGAACAAGATCAACAACAGGTACACAAACATGAGAGCTACTTGCTCTACCATATATCACATGACAGAGATGACTGGCCCCATGGAAAATTGGAACGGTCTTGAAAATGTGGAGCAAAGAACCAACTTAGAGGTGACAACAAGTCTTCTGGATGTGGTGTATATCTTGACCCAAAGACCATTACCTGGTTCCTATATGCTGCTGCTGCTGCTAAGTCGCTTCAGTCGTGTCCGACTCTGTGTGACCCCATAGATGGCAGCCCACCAGGCTCCCGTTCCTGGGATTCTCCAGGCAAGAACACTGGAATGGGTTGCCATTTCCTTCTCCAATGCATGAAAGTGAAAAGTGAAAGTGAAGTCGCTCAGTCGTGTCTGACCCTCAGCGACCCTATGGACTGCAGCCTACCAGGCTCCTCCGTCCATGGGATTTTCCAGGCAAGAGTACTGGAGTGGGGTGCCATTGCCTTCTCTATATAGGTAGTACCAAATATATCCACAGAGGTAGTACACATGGTTTCAGAAAGTGATGTAGGAGTGAATCCTCCCAACTTAACTCAAGGAAACGTTCTTGGGAATCTGTGCTTCCCATCCTGGGTTGAAGGCTTCAACACTGTGAAAGTCACACCTCTTTGAATGGATATCAGTTCAGTTCAGTTCAGTCACTCAGTCGTGTTCATCATCTGATCAGTTTGCATTCCTCATGTAGGTAGACCAGAGGGAAGCTCTTTGAACTCCATCAAGCTGATTCACAATTTTTTTTTTTTAAGAGAGATTTGTAACAAATTCTGGTGGAGCATACCAGTTGTCAGCAAAGTCTAAGAAGTTATTTTTTTGTCCTCAGTAGCAACTCAGTTAACATAAGGTGTTGTGTGGGGACAGGGGTTCTTTTACAGTTACTAATTGCTGAGGGATGGTTATCAATAAGAGGTAGAGAGTAGGGAGAAATAGTCTGAACATAATTTCTTTGGCATATCTTATGGTGTGTCCATGCCCAGCAATAGTACAGAAACAAAGACAACAACTACAGCTTAGTCACTGAGGTTCAAGCATCTATTTCCTTGGGATATAAAGGTAAATACCTGTGAGCAGGAACAGAAGACTCTATCCTTGATGAGTGTGTTCATTATTAGCTAAAGCATACTACACAATTTACTTAATGAGCTAATAATTGATTTTGAGAGCTAACATGAAACTCATAATGGATAATGCATATAGTATGTAGTATGTACTTAAATCTCTATATCAGGAATGCCATGTAAAAATGAAACACAATATAGGAAGATTATGGCAAAGACTTTATTGAGAAACACACAGGCAAGACTACTGCATCTAGGAAGACAATTCAAAGGCATCATAAAAGGAAAATGCAGGGTACAAGAGCCATGGGGATATTGATAGAGAAACATATGATTATATTAATTATGATAAGCTGCAGAAACCTATAGAAACATTACGAGGGTTTGTTTTCCTATGTTACTTAGAAGTACGACATGGTCAGTCCTATTTTCAGAGTCAAAACTAAGACATAATTCCTTATCAAAGATGCCTGGTGCATGATCCTCCTACACCAGAGAAAGACAACTGGGGGAAACCCTCTGCACTCTATCAAGCTGATTTATAAGCTTTTAAAGAGGCAGATGGGTAACAAATTCTGGTAGAGCATACCAGTTGTCAGCAAAGTGTAAGAAGTAATTTTTGGTCCCCAAGTAGCAACTCAGTTGCTATAAAGTGTTGCTAGGAGACGGGTTCTTTGGTGAAGTGATCAGCAACAGGAAGGCTGACAGCAGCTGGACACACAGCTGGGGCGGCAGCAGGTGGTCCTACAGCAGGTGGTCTGACAGCACACAGGACGGCTGCAAGGTTGGCAGCAGCTGGATCCACAGCTCTGGTCTTGGCATCCAGGCAGGCAGCAGCACGTGGGGTGGTAGCAAATTCTATGGCAGTACACGGGTGCACAGCAAGCTGGCTGACAGCAAGACTGGCCACAGCTGGACCCACTGAAGGTTTGTCCACAGCTGCTGGACCCACAGCAGGTGGGCTGACAGCAGGTGGTCACACAAGTAGGCTTGCGGCAGGTGGTCCTACAGCAGGTGGTTTCACTAGTTTGATAGCAAGTTGGGGGGCAGGAGGGCTGGCAGCAGATGGACTCACAGCAGGTGGGCTGACAGCAGGGTTTGCTGCAACAGCTGGGCTGGCAGCAGGTGGTCACACAGGTAGGTTTGCAGCAGGTGGTCCTGCAGCAGGTGGTTTGACAGCAAGTTGGGGGGCAGCAGGGCTTGCAGCAGCTGGACTCACAGCAAGTGGTCCTGCAGCAGGTGGGCTGACAGCACGGGGAGCAGCACGAGTGGGTCATTGTGTCAGTGGTGGAGGGTGGACTCTGGCTCAGAGCTGAGTTTCTCAGATTCTGATGAGCCCTTCTGTTCTGGGGCTTTTTATACACTGGACCCCCAATGTTGGGACCAATAAGCAGGACTTTCCTGGATGTTATTTATGTTATTGTTGTAATTTAGGGTAATTACCCTGAAGGAAGTTGCTTTCTTAGTGTTTTATAGAGAGGCCTCTGTAAATTAGTGTTTGATCTTTTCCTTAATTGGGTCTAGTACTTAAGAATCTTTCCTAGAAATGAAAAGGTCAGGAAGCATCACCAGCAGCATTTCTGGTCATGTGACATCATCTGGTCATGGGGTAGTTCCTGCTGGCTCTGTGAAAGTCAGAATAGCTCTCCTTTCTCAGCTTTGTTCCCTTGGCTCTACTTAGATTGAGATGTGCCTCAAAAGGGTTGGGATGCTGATGCATTCTGTAATGAATGAAACCTGCTTGAGTTCAAGCCTGATCTCTGACAAAGTCAGAGTTAAGACTTCCACATGTATCTACATATATCTATATTTGGCAACTAGTTTGAAATATTTCCCAGTTTTATCAGGGTCATCTGAGTAGAGGCTGGTTGCCACATTGTTTTTCAAATGAAAATCAGCACCAAAACTGGAATAGAGGCAAAGCTGAATCCTATTTTCAAACAGCATCCCTTCCTTACTGCTTCATTGCTATTTTCTAGTTAGGTTAATGACCTCTGGTGAGACATCCCAACTTGCATATACTTTCTTCTGTAATTTGTGACAAGCAGGTTAGATAGAATAACTAAGGTATGTTTGAATCTGTAAATTTACATACTCTGACAAATGTGGAATCTCAGCCACAATTTCTTAAAGTTTTTATGCCCCATTTTCTCTCTTTTAGATATATATGTTAGAGTATAATTGCCATGTAATGGGAAAACATATAGTCAACAGCAGTAGAAAGGATAAAATGATAATGTAGAAAGGATAAAATGATAATGTAATTCCAATGGCAGAGAAAAGGAAAAAAATTAAAATTTGTATGGAACCACAAAATAGCCAATGCAATATTGATAAAGAAGAACAAAGCTGGAAGCATCATTTTCCTTGATTCCAAACAGTATTACAAAGCTATATTAAATAAAACAGTATGGATTGGAAAAAACCGGCACCTAGATCAACGGAATAGAATAAAGACGCCAGAAATAAGTCCACACATTACATGGCCTACTAATTCATTACAAAGGAGCCAAGAATATATTGTTGCAATAAGGAGATTGCAATCTTTTAAATAAATAGTGGCAGGAAAGCTGGGCAGCCATGTGCAAAAGAATGAAACTGGACTCCTCTCATACACCATCCACAAAAATTAACTCAAAATGCATTAAAAACTTGAACTTAAGACCTGAGCTAATAAAACTCCTGGAAGAGAAAATATATAGTAAGCTCCTTGACATTGGTCTTACTGTAGACTTTTTGAATTTGACACCAAAAGTAAAGGCAACAGATATAAAAGTGGGGCTAATTAAATAGTTTATGCCTAGAAAAGGAAACTATCAACAAAATGAAAAGGAAACCTATTGAATTAAGAGAAATTATTTTCAATCATATTTCATTAAGGGTTGATATCCAAATGCATAACTCAATAACCCACATGACTCCATAGCAAAAATGAAACAACCTCATTTAAAATGGGCAGAGGTTCTAAAGAGGTACTTTTCCAAAGAAGACATGCAAATGGCCATCAGATACATGAAAAGGTGTTTAATATCACTAATCAACAGGAATGCAAATCAAAACAACAATGAGATATCAGTTCATACTGGTTTTAGCATGGCTATCATAAAAAAGTCGACATACAAAGTTTTAATGAGAATATGAAAAAAGGGAATCCCTTTCCCTGTTAGTTGAAATGTGAATTGGTGCAGCCACTATGAAAAACATTATGGAGATTACTCAAAAATTAAAAATAGGACATGGGGAGAATAGAATATGATCTAAATATGCTACTTCTTTGGCATTTATCTGAAGAAAACAAAAACGCTGACTCAAAAAGATTTATGCAGCCACATGTTCATTATAGCATTGTTTACACTAGCCAAGACATGGAAACAACCAAAGTGTCTGTCAATGGATGAATGGATGAAGAAAACATGGGACATCTTATATAATGGAATGTTATTCAATGATGAATAGAGGGATATCTTCCCATTTATGACAATGTGAATGGACCTTGAGGACATTAAGCTAAATGACATAAGTTAGAGAGAGAGAAATACCATGTGATCTCACTTATACATGGAATCTTAAAAATTTTTTTTTCTAAAACTGAGCTCATAGATAGAACAGATCAATGGTAGCCAGAGGTGGGAGGTGGGGTAGGTGAAATAGGTAAATGGGATCACAAGGTACAGGCTTCCAGTTGTAAAATAAATGCATGGGGAATGTAATGTACAGCATAATGACCATAGTTAATAATACTGAAACCTTTGAAAGTTGCTAGAAAAGTAGATTTGAAAAGCTCTCATGCAAGAAAAAAGACTGTAACTTTCAATTGTGACAGATGTTAATGTTAACTAGACTTACTGCAGTGATAACTTTGCAACATCTACAAATATCAAATTATTGTGTTGAACACCTATGAACAATATAATGCCGTGTCAACTAAAGCTCAATTTAAAACAAACAAACAAGGATAGATACACACCAGTAGAGTTCAGAAGTCTCATATCAGGAGAGTACATGACACGACTGCAGTGAAATACTGAAACACTTTCATTGTTTCTACCGCTGCTGATGATATGCTTTCCCTATGACACGGCAATTACACTCTTACATATGTACCTAAAAGAGAGGGCAGAAAAATCTCTAAGAAATTATGGCTGACACATTTCACATTTATGGAAATATATAAATCTATAACTGTATCATCCTATCTACCTATTTGTCACAAATTATGAAAGAAAGTATGTGCAAGTTGTGATGTCTCACCAGAGGTGATCGATCCAGCTAAAAGTAGTTATGGGACATTAATGAATTGAGGTTGTCTGAAAACAGGGTACAGCTTTTGCCTCTATTCCAGCTTTGGTGCTGAATTGCTAGTGAAGAACAATGTGCCAGCATCTTCTACCTAAATGTACCTCATAAAGCTGGGAAATATTTTAGGTCAGTCACTACTGATTTGAAAGACATGTATATAGATACACGTGACGTCTTGAATCTCAGACTTTGTCCGAGATCAGACTTAGACTTTAGCAGGCTTCATTCATCACAGGATGCATCAGCATCCAGCAAGTCTCAACCTAAGCATAGTCAAAGGAACAAAGAAAAGGTGACTGTTCTGACCCTGGCCAAAGCAGGAAGAACTGTCCCATGACCTGATGATGTCACATGACCAGAGATGCTGCTGGGATGATTCCTTATTCTTTTTCACTTCTGGAAAAGGCTCTTAAGTACTAGTCCTAATTAAAGAGAAGATCAAACACTACTTTACAGAGGCCTCAAAACACTAAAGAAATCATTTCCTCTTGGATAATTTCCCACTGACTACCAAAACAACACACATAACAAGGAAAGTCTTGCTCATTGGTCCCAACTTTGGGGGTCCAGTGTATAAAAAGCCCCAGAACAGAAGTAGTCATCAGAATCTGAGAAACTCACTTCTGAACAGGAGTCCACACTCCACCACTGACAAAATGACTCACTCCTGCTGCTCCCCGTGCTGCCAGCCCACCTGCTGTGAGACCAGCTGCTGTCGGCCCTCCTGCCCCCAAACTTGGTACCAGACTAGTGAAAACACCTGCTGTAGGACCACCTGCTGCAAACCTACCTGTGTGACCACCTGCTGCCAGCCCGCCTGCGGTGGGTCCAGCTGCTGCCAGCCTTGCTGCCACCCTATCCGCTGTCAGACCACCTGCTGCAGGACCACCTGCCTCAAGCCTATTTGTGTGACCACCTGCTGCCAGCCCACCTGCTGTGGATCCAGCAGCGGTGGACAAACCTGCGGTGGCTCTAACTACTGTCAGCCTTGCTGCCAGCCAGCCTCCTGTGCACCCGTGTACTGCCATAGAACCTGCTACCACCCCACGTGCTGCTGCCTGCCGGGGTGCCGAGAACAGAGCTGTGGATCCAGCTGCTGCCAGCCTTGCAGCCGCCCTGTCTGCTGTCAGACCACCTGCTGTAGGACCACCTGCTGCCGCCCTAGCTGTGTGTCCAGCTGCTGCCAGCCTTCCTGCTGCTGATCACCTTGCCAAGGATCCACTGTCCCTATACAACACTTTCTATTAATTGACTTGCTACCTGGGGACAAAACAAAGTCACTTCCTAGACTTTGCTGACAACTGACATGCTCTACCAGAATTTCAGTTACTCATCTCCCTGCTTAAGAGCTTGTGAATTAGCTTGACGGAGTGCAGGGGGCTTCCTCCAATTGTCTTCCTCTGGTGTAGGAGGGCCATGTGCCAACATCCTGCATCTGTAATAAGGAAGTATGTCTTGGTTTTGACTCTGAAAATAGGATTGACCATCTAGTTCTTCTGAGTAACTTAAGAAAACAAGCTCTCAGAATGTTTCTATAGGTATCTACAGCCTATCATAATCTTTATAATCATATTTTCTCTTTTGCTATCCTTATAGTTCTTGTATCATGCTTTCTCCTTTTAAAATCACCTTGAGTTTTACCTGTATGTTTCTCAATAAATGGTGTACCACAATTCTTCTGTATGTGTTTGACTTATTGCACCACATTCCTCACATAGAAATTTATATATTACATGTCTTATCCAATATGAGCATCAAATTAGCCCCCTTCCTAATTATTATCTCATTATTAAAAACCCATTTCATTGTGTAGTGTGATTTACCTAATAATAAACAGACTCATCCAGGATGAAGTCTTCTGTTCCTGCTCAAGGGCACTTACATTTCCATCCCAAGGAAGTATTAATAGATGTCTGAACCTCAGTGACTATGTCCTTCGCAAGCTATAGTTGCTGCCATTGTTCATGTGGTTATCTATTGCTGGGCCTGGACACACCATGAGATACTCCAGGGAAATTATGTTCAGACTATTTCTCCCTGCCCTGTATCTTTCATGATATCTTATCATGATATCTTTTCATCCCTCAGCAATTAGTAACTCCTCTCTCTGCCCCCTGGTCTATCTAGATGAGAAGTCGAAAATGACCAGGTGACAGTTTAAACATAGACTATATTCCCTAAAAAATGTGACTTTTATAGTATTAAAACCTTCAATCCAGGAGAGTGTAGATCCATGGGGAGGGGAAGAACAGATTCCCATATATGTCACCCTGAGTTAAAGTGAGAGGGTTCACTGCTACTTCACTTTCTGAAACCATGTATACTATCTTTGTGGATATACATGGGACTACCTATATGGGAACCACAGAGTGGCCATTAGGTCAAAGTATGTACCATATTCAGAAACAACATATCAATCTCGTGTGTTGTCATATCTATGTTGGTTCTCTACTGCACATCTACAAGACCATTCTAATTTTCCATGGGTCAACCATCTCTGGATGAAACTGAAAGAGGCTTAATACTCTTGACTTAAAACTCAACATTCAGAAAGCTAAGATCATGGCATCTGGTCCCATCACTTCATGGCAAATAGATGGGGAAACAATGGAAACATTGAGAGACTATTTTGGGGGGCTCCAAAATCACTGCAGATGGTAACAGCAGCCATGAAATTAAAAGATGCTTGCTCCTTGAACGAAAAGTTATGACCAACCTAGACAGCCTATTAAAAAGCACAGAATTACTTTGCCTACAAAGGTCCATCTAGTCAAAGCTATGGTTTTTCCAGTAGTCATGGATGGATGTGAGAGTTGGACTATAAAGAAAGCTGAGCACTGAAGAATTGATGCTTTTGAACTGTGGTGTTGGAGAAGACTCTTGAGAGTCCCTTGGACTGCAAGGAGATCCAACCAGTCCATCCTAAAGGGAATAGGTCCTGACTATTCATTGAAAGGACTGATGCTGAAGCTGAAACTCCAATAATTTGGCCACCTGATGTGAAGAACTGACTCATTTGAAAAGACCCTAAAGCTGGGAAAGATTGAAGGCAGGAGAAGGGGATGACAGAGGATGAGATGGTTGGATGGCATCACCGACTCAATGGACATGAGTTTGAGTAAGCTCCAGGAGTTGGTGATGTACAGGGAAGCCTGGTGTGCTGCAGTTCATGGGGTTGCAAAGAGTCGGACATGACTGAGTGCCAGAATTGAACTGAACAAGATGATTCTAGTTTTCCATGGGTCAGCCATCTCTGTCATGTGATGTATGGTAGAACCAGTAGATCCCATGTTCATTTGCCTCTTGTTGATGTTGCTCATCAAAAAGTGGGTTTGTGGGTCCAAACTTTTACTATTCAGAATCCTATGACAATATTACTATAAGCTGGTGGATAGTACTGCTGATAAGGACAACAAATCTATGTTTACAACATGGAATCTTAGTAAAGAATTGCTGTCTTTTCCATGCACATACAATCTAAGAGGAAAACTAGCTTGCCTTCAAGTTAGATGGCTAGGTTTCCTGAGAGATATTATTCTCTGCTTCTGACTAACAGCACATACAGCAGGGCCAGCCACGGTCAGAGCAAGCTTGTGCTGTTGGTCCACACAAATCTTCCATGCCTGCCACCATGGATACTCCTCCGTTCATGCTCTCTTGTATAAGTATCGATGCACCTAAAGATAGAGATGGGATAAGATATCCCAAACTTGTAGCTGTCCAGTGTCTCCTTTGTGGTAAACACTCTGGAGGTCATTGATGTGGGACACAAGCAGGAAACACTTTCTGCCCTCACACCTACCTCCATCTAAATAATTCTCCAAATCCCTTTACTTTCCACTCTTGCTCCTCCCTTGGCTCAATCCAAACGGTCAGTCTTTTTACCACTTGCAAATAGGCAAAGAACCTCATTTCTTTAGGGCACATTTTCTCAAAAAAAATTAAATATATATATATATATAATGGACATGTGTACTGACTCATTGTTCACTGAGTATTTTCTCTGTCCACTACCCTTGCACAGCAGAAGTGTTATCTGTCATAATCAAAATTCTCCATTTCCCTTAAAAGCTTCTACTGAAGTTAACATTGATGAAATTTAAGATATTGAATGCTCATATATTATGATCAGTTTGATATTGTAGGAATCAAATGGAATTGGGTTGGTAATTGTTTTCAATATTATTTTTAATTAGAGGATAGTTACAATATTGCAATGGTTTCCACCATATATCAACATGAATCAGCCATAGGTATATGCATGAAAGAGGAAACAGGCAGAACAGGCTCCATCTTGAAAGCAGGACTCCATCTTGGGCCAGACTGTGGACTTTGAGCTGTATGCCCACTATCTATAGAAGCGACATACCAATTGGAAAACCAGACCCCCTGGATGGAAGAGCCCCAGGGCTCATACCTAGACTCTCCGTCACCTAAAAGAATATCCTAATTATCGGTGTAACCGAATAGAATCATAATTCTATTATGCTTATTGGGGTATGACCACAGATCTATTAGGGAAAACCACTCGACCATTCAGGTATGACCTAAATCAAATCTCTTATGATTATACAATAGAAGTGAGAAATAGATTTAAGGGGCTAGATGTGATAGATAGAGTGCTGATGAACTATGGACGCAGGTTTGTGACACTGTACAGGAGACAGGGTTCAAGACCATCCCCAAGGAAAAGAAATGCAAAAAAGCAAAATGGGTGTCTGAGGAGGCCTTACAAATAGCTGTGAAAAAGAGAGAAACGAAAAGCAAAGAAGAAAAGGAAAGATATAAGCATCTGAATGCAGAGTTCCAAAGAATAGCAAGAAGAGATAAGGAAGCCTTCCTCAGTGATCAATGCAAAGAAATAGAGGAAAACTACAGAATGGGAAAGACTGGAGATCTCTTCAAGAAAATTAGATATACCAAAGGAACATTTCATGCAAAGATGGGCTCGATAAAGGACAGAAATGGTATGGATCTAACAGAAGCAGAAGATATTAAGAAGAGGTGGCAAGAATACAGAAGATCTTCACGACCAAGATAATCACGATGGTGTGATCACTGACCTAGAGCCAGACATCCTGGAATGTGAAGTCAAGTGGGCCTTAGACAGCATCCCTACGAACAAAGCTAGTGGAGGTGATGGAATTCCAGTTGCACTATTCCAAATCCTGAAAGATGATGCTGTGAAAGTGCTGCACTCAATATGCCAGAAAATTTGGAAAACTCAGCAGTGGCCACAGGACTGGAAAAGGTCAGTTTTCATTCCAATCCCAAAGAAAGACAATGCCAAAGAATGCACAGACTACCGCAAATTGCACTCGTCTCACATGCTAGTAAAGTAATGGTCAAAATTCTCCAAGCCAGGCTTCAGCAATATGTGAACGGTGAACTTCCTGATGTTCAAGCTGGTTTTAGAAAAGGCAGAGGAACCAGAGATCAAATTGCCAACATCCGCTGGATCATGGAAAAAGCAAGAGAGTTCCAGAAAAACATCTATTTCTGCTTTATTGACTATGCCAAAGCCTTTGACTGTGTGGATCACAGTAAACTGTGGAAAATTCTTCAAGAGATGGGAATACCAGACCACCGGACCTGCCTCTTGAGAAACCTATATGCAGGTCAGGAAGCAACAGTTAGAACTGGACATGGAACAACACACTGGTTCCAAATAGGAAAAGGAGTACGTCAAGGCTGTATATTGTCGCCCTGCTTATTTAACTTATATGCAAAGTACATCATGAAAAATGCTGGGCTGGAAGAAGCACAAGCTGGAATCAAGATTGCCAGGAGAAATATCAATAACCTCAGATATGCAGATGACACCACCCTTATGGCAGAAAGTGAAGAGGAACTAAAGAGCCTCTTGATGAAAGTGAAAGAGGAGAGTGAAAAAGCTGGCTTCAAGCTCAACATTCAGAAAATGAAGATCATGGCATCTGGTCCCACCACTTCATGGGAAATAGATGGGGAAACAGTGGAAACAGTGTCAGACTTTATTTTTCTGGGCTCCAAAATCACTGCAGATGGTGACTGCAGCCATGAAATTAAAAGACGCTTACTCCTTGGAAGGAAAGTTATGACCAACCTAGATAGCATATTCAAAAGCAGAGACATTACTTTGCCAAAAAAGGTTCGTCTAGTCAAGGCTATGGTTTTTCCTGTGGTCATGTATGGATGTGAGAGTTGGACTGTGAAGAAGGCTGAGGGCCGAAGCATTGATGCTTTTGAACTGTGGTGTTGGAGAAGACTCTTGAGAGTCCCTTGGACTGCAAGGAGATCCAACCAGTCCATTCTAAAGGAGATCAGCCAGGGTGCTCTTTGGAAGGAATGATGCTAAAGCTGAAACTCCAGTACTTTGGCCACCTCAGGCTAAGTGTTGACTCATTGGAAAAGACTCTGATGCTGGGAGGGATAGGGGGCAGGAGGAGAGGGGGACGACAGAGGATGAGATGGATGGATGGCATCACCGACTCGATGGACGTGAGTTTGAGTGAACTCCGGGAGTTGGTGATGGACAGGGAGGTCTGGTGTGCTGCGAGTAATGGGATTGCAAAGAGTCGGACAGGACTGAGTGACTGAACTGAACTGAACTTACAGGCCCCCAGTAGAATTCAGTCACAGAGGCTACAAATCAAAGACACAATATTCCAACTGTTTGGGTGTTTAGTTGATGCTTCCATACCTCCAGTGGTGTGACTTCCTACTTCCGTGGTAACCCATTCCATTTTCAGCATCTCTCACAAATAGGAATTGATTACTTTAGCATTTCTCCTTCCCCCAGTCCAGTCTCCTGAATCTTTTGCTCACTGGGATCACTTGTTAGA
Source organism: Bubalus bubalis (assembly GCF_019923935.1). Lineage (NCBI taxonomy): Eukaryota > Metazoa > Chordata > Mammalia > Artiodactyla > Bovidae > Bubalus > Bubalus bubalis. The sequence goes on along the minus strand of NC_059159.1, from coordinate 21,612,025 downwards.
CAGAATGGCATTGCTGAGCTGTTATGCTTCCCAGGAGAAGATACCTGTACTGCAAAATCACAGTGATTTCTCTCTTATCCCTGGCATGTGCTTGCTCTCCCACTTCTTGGGATGTGCTTTTCTTTATGCCCAGTATTTGCCTACTGACCATAGAACCTGAAGATTCTCATTTTTCCCCAAGACCTCTATCACTGACCTTTTCAATCAGATATGTAGTGTTAAGGTTAAGTCAGGGTAGTTTCCGTAAATATTCTAGATGTTACCAGATTCTAGTTTAGTAGAATGAAATATCATTGAAATAAATAGATGTACATGATCATTCTTTTGACTTTTATTTTGTGCCTTGGTAAGATGCTTCTAGTGTACACTATCCACTTTCTGTACTAAGTTCCCTCATAGATTTGTGCTTCTATTTATCTTATCTTCAACCATAAATTCTCCATGGTGGAAAAGACAATAGCTCTCAGTTATGGGAATTAATATCATATGGAAGAGAGTTAAAATTTCTGTTCTGCTACTCATTAACACTTGATTAGGGGAATATATACATAAGTCACCTCAAGAATTGTTTATATCTATTTTCTTACTACTCTCTTTCTATATAGTATGTCTACCCATAGATTAGAAGTATTTTCTTTCTCTTTCTGTCTCTCACTGGGTCAGTCAGCCTGCAAGTAGACACCTTTTGCAAAAACAACAATTCTTATATTTTCAGGGATATCTCAAAACAAATTGATTCATCACCGTTATTAGTAGAGAATCATTTTTTTCTCTTACTTGTTCCATGGTAGTGTAAGATTTTATCTGCTTTATTTAAGTCTGTATGCCTGACTTAACATAAAGCATTCTCAAATTTATAAATTATTTAACTTCCAAGTCATAGTATTAATAAGAACCTGTAGCACATCTGTAGAGAACAGCAGAGTTTAGTGCTACCGTCAATGATTAAAGAATACATGAGTAATAACTGCCAGCCCATTTGTGGTTTGTAGACTTTTTGATGATGGCCATTTTGGTTGGTGTGAGATGATACCTCATTGTAGTTTTAATTTGCATTTCTCTAATAAAGAATGGTGGTGAGCATCTTTTCATGTGTTTATTGGCCATCTTTATGTCTTCTTTGGGGAAATGCTTGTGAGAGGGTAACAGGCAGGAAGGCCAGGGCTCTCCAAATGGAGGAAGTAAGCTGCAAATGTCAGACATTTTTTCTCTCTCTCTTAAGTGGCAGGAGGAAACAAATGACAAGTGTTAAGATTTTTTTCCCCTTCTCTATACAAATTTAAAAAGAGGTTTCTCTTAAAATCCTGTGTTGCCATGAAGGCACCTGATTCCACCTGAGCATAACTGTTCTCAGACCTTGAGCTAATCAATGCATTTTTCTATGGAAATGTTTGTCTTAAGCAATGTTAATGAACTATGTATGTACCCTAGACTCTGTCTTCAAGTCGGTTCCACCAAGACTCAGAACCCACTTGACAAACGAGTGTGTTTTACTTATACATCGTTCTCCTAATCTACGTTAATGAAATTATATATTTGCTTGGTAAACTGCCTTTCTTCAAGATTCATGTCAATCGTTTTATGGCCCGGGGTGACTCAGCTGGTGCCAATGTTATCTCAAAATGCATGTTGTGGGTGAGGGGCCTGGTGCCATTCTCTGAGTTTTGAGAAATTTCCTTTCTGTGATTAGCAGACTGCTAGTAGCTATATAACATCCGGCTAAAGACTAGCAGTGGGGCATTCTCTCCGCCCCTTTCTGATGTCTATGTCAGAAGCTTTCTCTATCTCGTTTATACATTAACAAAACTTTATTACACAAAAGCTCGAGCGATCAAAGCTCAGAAGCTCATCACTGGCCCCGGATTGAATTCTTCTCCTCCGGAGGCCAAGAATCCTGTCGTCTTTCATGGTTTAGCAACAACCTTTCACTTGTTTAGTTCTTCTGGCCACTTTTTGATTGGGTTGTTTGTTTTCCTGGTATTGAGCTGCTTGGGCATATGCCCTCAGGAAACTTTAGTTGAAAAAAACACATCTGCCCCAATGTTCATTGCAGCACTAATTTACAATTGCGAGGACATGGAAGCAACCTAGCTGTCTATCAACAGATGAATGGATAAAGAAATTGTGGTACATAATTGTGTACATTCCATATACAATGAAATATTGCTCAGCTATAGAAAGGAACACATTTGAATCAATCCTAATGCAGTGGATGAACTTAGAGCCTATTATACAAATGAAGTAAGTCAGAAAGAGAAAGACAAATATCGCAAATTAACACATATATGTAGAATCTAGAAAGATGGTATCGATGATCCTATTTGCAGGGCAGCAAAGTAGATACAGACATAAAGAACAGATGTATGGTCACAGTGCAGGAAGGAGAGGGTGGCATGACTTGAGAAAGTAGCATCCAAACATATACATTACCATATATGAAGTGAACGTGTGTATATGCGTGTGTATGTATGTGTTCGCCACTCGGCCATGTCTGACTCTTTGAGACCCTATGAACTATAGCCCTCCAGGCTCTTCTGTTCATGGAATTCTCCAGGCAAGAAAAATGGAGTCATTCCCTTTTCAGGGAAATCTTCCTACCCAGGGTATGAACCCAGGTCTCCTGCACTGCAGGCAGATTCTTCACCATCTGAGCCACCAGGGAAGCACATAAAGTGGATAGCCAGTGGAGATTTGTAGTATGATGCAGAACCGAAAGCTGGTGCTCTGTGCTGACCTAGAGGGGTGAGATGGAGAAGGAGGTGGGAAGGTGGTTTAGGAGGAAGGGATGTATGTGTTGTAGCCACGTGTTCTGGGAAACAAACTCACTCAGAAGGACAATGCAGATACTGGAGTGCAGTTTATTACACCAGCGGGCCCATGTAGAGTCTCCTCTTAGCCAAGGACCCTGACCAGTTTTTGTGAAAACCGTACATACCCTAAGTGTTCTTGCCCAACCAACCTCCCGAAATTCTCTGAAACTAGTCTGAACAAAGGAAAAGAAAGACACAATCAAAGTTAACTTGTGATTCATATGCCTTAAGCCTAGGTAGTTAGCAGTGGACAATTATCAACAGACCTGTGGTCATACCTGAATACGCATAATAGAATTTATGATTCTATTTGGTTACACAGACAATTAGGGTATTCTTTTAGGTGATGGAGAGTCGAGGTACGAGCCCTGGGGCTCTTCCATCCAGGGGGTCTGGTTTTCCAGTTGGTATGTTGCTTCTATAGATACTGGACATACAGCTCAAAGTCCACAGTCCAGCCCAAGACGGAGTCCTGCTTTCAAGATGCAGCCTGTTCTGTCTGTTTCCTCTTTCATATATATACCTATGGCTGATTCATGTTGATGTATGGTGGAAACCATTGGAATATTGTAACTCTCCTCTAATTAAAAATAATATTGAAAATAATTGCCAACCCAATTCCATTTGATTCCTACAAAATCAAACTGGTCATAATATATGAGCATTCAATATCTTAAATTTCATCAATGTTAACTTCAGTAGAAGCTTTGAAGCCAAATGGAGAATTTTGATTATGACAGAAAACACTTCTGCTGTGCAAGGGTAGTGGACAGAGAAAATACTCAGTGAACAGTGAGTCAGTACACATGTCCATTATATATATATATATATTATTTTTTTTTTTTTTTGAGAAAATGTGCCCTGAGGAAATGGCGATCTTTGCCTATTTGCATGTGGTAAAAGGACTGACTGTTTGGATTGAGCCAAGAGAGGAGCAAGAGGGGAAATAAAGGGATTTGGAGAATTATTTAGATGGAGGTAAGTGTGAGGGCAGAAAGTGTTTCCCACTTGTGTCCCACATCAATGACCTCCAGAGTGTTTACCACAAAGGAAACACTGGACAGCTACAGGTTTGGAATATCTTATCCCATCTCTATCTTTAGGTGCATTGATGCTTACACAAGAGAGCATGAATGGAGTATCCATGGTGGCAGGCATGGAAGATTTGTGTGGACCAACAGCACAAGCTCGCTCTGACCATGGCTGGCCCTGCTGTATGTGCTGTTAGTCAGAAGCAGAGAATAATATCCCTCAGGAAACCTAGCCGTCTAACTTGAAGGCAAGCTAGTTTTTCTCTTAGATTGCATGTGCATGGAAAAGACTGCAATTCTTCTTTACTAAGATTCCATGTTGTAAACTTAGATTTGTTGTCCTTATCAGCAGTATTATCCACCAGCTTATAGTAATACTGTCATAGGATTCTGAAGAGTAAAACTTTGGACCGACTCTTTGATGAACAAGATCGACAAGAGGCAAATGAACATGGGATCTACTGGTTCTACCATACATCACATGACACAGATGGCTGACCCATGAAAAATTAGAATCGTCTGATTCACTTCAGTTCTGTCACTCAGTCATGTTTGACTCTTTGCGACCCCATGGACTGCAGCACACCAGGCTTCCCTGTCCATCACCAACTCCTGGAGCTTACTCAAACTCATGTCCATTGAGTCGGTGATGCCATCCAACCATCTCATCCTCTGTCCTCCCCTTCTTCTGCCTTCAATCTTTCCCAGCTTCAGGGTCTTTTCAAATGAGTCAGTTCTTCACATCAGGTGGCCAAATTATTGGAGTTTCAGCTTCAGCATCAGTCCTTTCAATGAATAGTCAGGACCTATTCCCTTTAGGATGGACTGGTTGGATCTCCTTGCAGTCCAAGGGACTCTCAAGGGTCTTCTCCAACACCACAGTTCAAAAGCATCAATTCTTTGGTGCTCAGCTTTCTTTATAGTCCAACTCTCACATCCATCCATGACTACTGGAAAAACCATAGCTTTGACTAGATGGACCTTTGTAGGCAAAGTAATTCTCTGCTTTTTAATAGGCTGTCTAGGTTGGTCATAACTTTGCTTTCAAGGAGCATCTTTTAATTTCATGGCTGCTGTCACCATCTGCAGTGATTTTGGAGACCCTCAAAATAGTGTCTCAATGATTCCATTGTTTCCCCATCTATTTGCCATGAAGTGATGAGACCAGATGCCATAATATTAGTTTTCCGAATGTTGAGTTTTAAGCCAAGAGTATTAAGCCTCTTTCAGTTTCATCCAGAGATGGCCGACCCATGGAAAATTAGAATGGTCTTGTAGATGTGCAGTAAAGAACCAACATAGATATGACAACACATGAGATTGATATGTTGTTTCTGAATATGGTACATACTTTGACCTAATGGCCACTCTGTGGTTCCCATATAGGTAGTACCAGTCATATCCACAAAGGTGGTACACAGGGTTTCATAAAGTGAAGTAGCAGTGAACCCTCTCACTTTAACTCAGGGTGACATATATGGGAATCTGTTCTTCCCCTCCCCATGGATCTACACTCTCCTGGATTGAAGGTTTTAATACTATAATAGTCACATTTTTTAGGATATATAGTCTATGTTTAAACTATCACCTTGTCATTTTGGACTCCTCATCTAGATAGACCAGGGGGCAGAGAGAGGACTTACTAATTGCTGAGGGATGAAAAGATATCATGATAAGATATCATGAAAAGATAGAGGGCAGCGAGAAATAGTCTGAACATAATTTCCCTGGAGTATCTCATGGTGTGTCCAGGCCCAGCAATAGATAACCACATGAACAATGACAGCAAGTATAGCTTGCCAAGGACATAGTCACTGAGGTTCAGACATCTAGTAATACTTCCTTGGGATGGAAATGTAAGTGCCCTTGGGCAGGAACAGAAGACTTCATCCTGGATGAGTCTGTTTATTATTAGGTAAATCACACTACACAATGAAATGGGTTTTTAATAATGAGATAATAATTAGGAAGGGTGTATTATGATGCTCATATTGGATTAGACATATAATATATAAATTTCTATATGAGGAATGTGGTGCAATAAATCAAACACATACTGAGGAATTGTGGTACACCATTTATTGAGAAACATACAGGTAAAGCTCAAAGTGATGGTAAAAGGAGAAAGCATGATACAGAACTATGAGGATAGCAAAAGAGAAAATATGATTATAAAGATTATGATAGGCTGCAGAAGCCTATAGAAACATTCTGAGATTTTCTTAAGTTACTCAGAAGAACTAGATGGTCAATCCTATTTTCAGAGTCAAAACCAAGACATACTTCCTTATTACAGATGCAGGATGTTGACACATGGTCCTCCTACACCAGAGGAAGACAATTAGAGGAAGCCGCCTGCACTCCGTCAACCTAATTCACAAGCTCTTAAACAAGGAGATGAGTAACTGAAATTCTGGTAGAGCGTGTCAGTTGTCAGCAAAGTCTAGGAAGTGACTTTGTTTTGTCCCCAGGTAGCAAGTCAATTAATAGAAGGTGCTGTATAGGGACAGTGGATCCTTGGCAAGGTGATCAGCAGCAGGAAGGCTGGCAGCAGCTGGACACACAGCTAGGGCGGCAGCAGGTGGTCCTGCAGCAGGTGGTCTGACAGCAGACAGGGCGACTGCAAGGCTGGCAGCAGCTGGATCCACAGCTCTGGTCTTGGCACCCAGGCAGGCAGCAGCATGTGGGGTGGTAGCAGATTCTGTGGCAGTACACAGGTGCACAGCAAGCTGGCTGACAGCAAGACTGGCCACAGCTGGACCCACTGAAGGTTTGTCCACAGCTGCTGGACCCACAGCAGGTGGGCTGACAGCAGGTGGTCACACAAGTAGGCTTGCGGCAGGTGGTCCTACAGCAGGTGGTTTCACTAGTTTGATAGCAAGTTGGGGGGCAGGAGGGCTGGCAGCAGATGGACTCACAGCAGGTGGGCTGACAGCAGGGTTTGCTGCAACAGCTGGGCTGGCAGCAGGTGGTCACACAGGTAGGTTTGCAGCAGGTGGTCCTGCAGCAGGTGGTTTGCCAGCAAGTTGGGGGGCAGCAGGGCTTGCAGCAGCTGGACTCACAGCAAGTGGTCCTGCAGCAGGTGGGCTGACAGCACGGAGAGCAGCACGAGTGGGTCATTGTGTCAGTGGTGGAGGGTGGACTCTGGCTCAGAGCTGAGTTTCTCAGATTCTGAGGACTCCTCCTGTTCTGGGGCTTTTTATACACTGGACCCCCAATGTTGGGACCAATAAGCAGGACATTCCTCATTGTTATTTATGTTACTGTTGTAGTTTTGGATAATTGTCATGGAGGAAGTTGCTTTCTTAGTGTTTTATAGAGAGGCCTCTGTAAATGAGTGTTTGATCTTTTCCTTAATTGGGTCTGGTACTTAAGAATCTTTCCTAGAAATGAAAAAGTCAGGAATCATCACCAGCAGCATTTCTGGTCATGTGACATCATCTGGTCATGGGGTAGTTCCTGCTGGCTCTGTGAAAGTCAGAATAGCTCTCCTTTCTCAGCTTTGTTCCTTTGGCTCTACTTAGATTGAGACGTGCCTCGAAAGGGTCTGGATGCTGATGCATTCTGTGATGAATGAAGCCTGCTTGAGTTCAAGCCTGATCTCTGACAAAGTCAGAGTTAAGACTTCCACATGTATCTATATATATCTTTATTTGGCAACTAGTTTGAAATGTTTCCCAGTTTTATCAGGGTCATCTGAGTAGAGGATGGCTGCCACATTGTTTTTCAAATGAAAATCAGCACCAAAACTGGAATAGAGGCAAAGCTGAATCCTATTTTCAAACAGCATCCCTTCCATACTGCTTCATTGCTATTTTCTAGTTAGGTTAATGACCTCTAGTGAGACATCCCAACTTGCATATACTTTCTTCTATAATTTGTGACAAGCAGGTTAGATAGGAGAATAACTAAGGTATGTTTGAATCTGTAAATTTACATACTCTGACAAATGTGGAATCTCAGCCACAATTTCTTAAAGCTTTTAGGCCTCATTTTTCTCTTTTAGATATATATGTTAGAGTATAATTGCCATGTAATGGGAAAACATATAGTCAACAGCAGTAGAAAGGATAAAATGATAATGTAGAAAGGATATAATGATAATGTAATTCCAATGGCAGAAAAAGGAAAAAAATTAAAATTTGTATGGAACCACAAAATAGCCAATGCAATATTGATAAAGAAGAACAAAGCAGGAAGCATCATTTTCCTTGACTCCAAACAGTATTACAAAGCTATATTAAATAAAACAGTATGGATTGGAAAAAACCGGCACCTAGATCAATGGAATAGAATAAAGACGCCAGAAATAAGTCCACACATTACATGGCCTACTAATTCATTACAAAGGAGCCAAGAATATATTAATGCAATAAGGAGATTGCAATCTTTTAAATAAATGGTGGCGGGAAAACTGGGCAGCCATGTGCAAAAGAATGAAACTGGACTTCTCAAACTCACAATGATATTCCTGAGGGATATCTTTCCACTTATGACAATGTGAATGGACCTTGAGGACATTAAGCTAAATGAAATAAGTTAGAGAGAGACAAATACCATGTGATCTCACTTATACATGGAATCTTAAAAAATTTTTTCTAAAACTGAGCTCATAGACAGAACAGATCAATGGTAGCCAGAGGTGGGAGGTGGGGCGGGTGAAATTGGTAAACGGGATCACAAGGTACAGGCTTCCAGTTATAAAATAAATGCATGGGGAATGTAATATACAGCATAATGACCATAGTTAATAATACTGAAACCTTTGAAAGTTGCTAGAAAAGTAGATTTGAAAAGCTCTCATGCAAGAAAAAAGACTTTGTAACTATCAATTGTGACAGATGTTAATGTTAACTAGACTTACTGCAGTGATAACTTTGCAACATCTACGAATATCAAATTATTGTGTTGAACACCTATGAACAATATAATGCCGTGTCAACTAAAGCTCAATTTAAAACAAACAAACAAGGATAGATACATACCAGTAGAGTTCAGAAGTCTCGTAACAGGAGAGTACATGACACGACTGCAGTGAAATACTGAAACACTTTCATTGTTTCTACCGATGCTGATGATATGCTTTCCCTATGACACGGCAATTACACTCTTACATATGTACCTAAAAGAGAGGGCAGAAAAAACTCTAAGAAATTATGGCTGACACATTTCACATTTATGGAAATATATCAATCTATAACTGTATCATCCTATCTACCTATTTGTCACAAATGATAAAAGAAAGTATGTGCAAGTTGTGATGTCTCACCAGAGGTGATCGATCCAGTTAAAAGTAGTTATGGGACATTAATGAATTGAGGTTGTCTGAAAACAGGGTACAGCTTTTGCCTCTATTCCAGCTTTGGTGCTGAATTGCTAGTGAAGAACAATGTGCCAACATCTTCTACCTAAATGTACCTCATAAAGCTGGGAAATATTTTAGGTCAGTCACTACTGATTTGAAAGACGTGTATATAGATACACGTGACGTCTTGAATCTCAGACTTTGTCCGAGATCAGACTTGGACTTTAGCAGGCTTCATTCATCACAGAATGCATCAGCATCCAGCAAGTCTCAACCTAAGCATAGTCAAAGGAACAAAGAAAAGGTGACTGTTCTGACCCTGGCCAAAGCAGGAAGAACTATCCCATGACCTGATGATGTCACATGACCAGAGATGCTGCTGGGATGATTCCTTATTCTTTTTCACTTCTGGAAAAGGCTCTTAAGTACTAGTCCTAATTAAAGAGAAGATCAAACACTACTTTACAGAGGCCTCAAAACACTAAAGAAATCATTTCCTCTTGGATAATTTCCCACTGACTACCAAAACAACACACATAACAAGGAAAGTCTTGCTCATTGGTCCCAACTTTGGGGGTCCAGTGTATAAAAAGCCCCAGAACAGAAGTAGTCATCAGAATCTGAGAAACTCACTTCTGAACAGGAGTCCACACTCCACCACTGACAAAATGACTCACTCCTGCTGCTCCCCGTGCTGCCAGCCCACCTGCTGTGAGTCCAGCTGCTGTCGGCCTTGCTGCCCCCCAACTTGCTATCAGACTAGTGAAAACACCTGCTGTAGGACCACCTGCTGCAAACCTACCTGTGTGACCACCTGCTGCCAGCCTGCCTGCGGTGGGTCCAGCTGCTGCCAGCCTTGCTGCCACCCTATCCGCTGTCAGACCACCTGCTGCAGGACCACCTGCCTCAAGCCTATTTGTGTGAGCAGCTGCTGCCAGCCCACCTGCTGTGAGTCCAACTGCTGTCAGCCCTCCTGCCCCCAAACTTGCTGTCAAATCACTGAAACCACCTGCTGCAAACCTACTTGTGTGACCAGCTGCTGTCAGCCCACCTGCTGTGGATCCAGCAGCGGTGGACAAACCTGCGGTGGGTCTAACTGCTGTCAGCCTTGCTGTCAGCCAGCCTCCTGTGCACCCGTGTACTGCCACAGAATCTGCTACCACCCCACGTGCTGCTGCCTGCCTGGGTGCCGAGACCAGAGCTGTGGATCCAGCTGCTGCCAGCCTTGCAGCCGCCCTGTCTGCTGTCAGACCACCTGCTGCCGCCCTAGCTGTGTGTCCAGCTGCTGCCAGCCTTCCTGCTGCTGATCACCTTGCCAAGGATCCACTGTCCCTATACAGCACCTTCTATTAATTGACTTGCTACCTGGGGACAAAACGAAGTCACTTCCTAGATTTTGCTGACAACTGACATGCTCTACCAGAATTTCAGTTACTCATCTCCTTGTTTAAGAGCTTGTGAATTAGGTTGACGGAGTGCAGGGGGCTTCCTCCAATTGTCTTCCTCTGGTGTAGAGGACCATGTGTCAACTTCCTGCATCTGTGATAAGGAAGTATGTCTTGGTTTTGACTCTGAAAATAGGATTGACCATCTAGTTCTTCTGAGTAACTTAAGAAAACAAGCTCTCACAATGTTTCTATAGGTTTCTACAGCCTATCATAATCTTTACAATCATATTTTCTCTTTTGCTATCCTCATAGTTCTGTATCATGCTTTCTCCTTTTACAATCACTTTTAGTTTTACCTGTATGTTTCTCAATAAATGGTGTAGCACAATTCTTCTGTATGTGTTTGATTTATTGCACCACATTCCTCATATAGAAATTTATATATTATATGTCTAATCCAATATGAGCATCATAATACACCCTTCCTAATTATTATCTCATTATTAAAAACCCATTTCATTGTGTAGTGTGATTTACCTAATAATAAACAGACTCATCCAGGATGAAGTCTTCTGTTCCTGCTCAAGGGCACTTACATTTTCATCCCAAGGAAGTATTAATAGATGTCTGAACCTCAGTGACTATGTCCTTGGCAAGCTATACTTGCTGTCATTGTTCATGTGGTTATCTATTGCTGGGCCTGGACACACCATGAGATACTCCAGGGAAATTATGTTCAGACTATTTCTCGCTGCCCTCTATCTTTTCATGATAATTATCCCTCAGCAATTACCAACTCCTCTCTCTGGTCTATCTAGATGAGTCCAAAATAACCAGGTGACAGTTTAAACATAGACTATATGTCCTAAAAAATATGACTTTTATAGTATTAAAACCTTCAATCCAGGAGAGTGTAGATCCATGGGGAGGGGAAGAACAGATTCCCATATATGTCACCCTGAGTTAAAGTGAGAGGGTTCACTCCTACTTCACTTTCTGAAACCATGTATACTACCTCTGTGGATACACATAGTACTACCTCTATGGGAACCACAGAGTGGCCATTAGGTCAAAGTATGTACCATATTCAGAAACAACATATCAATCTCGTGTGCTGTCATCTCTAACTTGGTTCTTTACTGCACATCTACAAGACCATTCTATTTTTCCATGGGTCAACCATCTCTGGATGAAACTGAAAGAGGCTTAATACTCTTGACTTAAAACTCAACATTCAGAAAACTAAGATCATGGCATCTGGTCCCATCACGTCATGGAAAATAGATGGGGGAACAACAGAAACATTGAGAAACTATTTTGGGGAGCTGCAAAATCACTAGAGATGATGATTGCAGCCATGAAATTAAAAGACCGTTGCTCCTTGAAAGAAAAGTTATGACCAACCTAGACAGTCTATTAAAAAGCAGAAAATTACTTTGCCTACAAAAGTCCATCTAGTCAAAGCTATGGTCTTTCCAGTAGTCATAGATGGATGTGAGAGTTGGACTATAAAGAAAGCTGAGCACCGAAGAATTGATGCTTTTGAACTGTGGTGTTGGAGAAGACTCTTGAGAGTCCCTTGGACTGCAAGGAGATCCAACCAATCCATCCTAAAGGAAATCAGTCCTGACTATTCATTGAAAGGACTGATGCTGAAGCTGAAACTCCAATACTTTGGCCACCTGATGTGAAGAACTGACTCATTTGAAAAGACCCTGAAGCTGGGAAAGATTGAAGGCAGAAGAAGGGGAGGACAGAGGATGAGATGGTTGGATGGCATCACCGACTCAATGGACATGAGTTTGAGTAAGCTCCAGGAGTTGGTGATGGACAGGGAAGACTGGTGTGCTACAGTCCATGGGGTCGCAAAGAGTCGGACATGACTGAGTGACGGAACTGAACTGAACAAGACGATTCTAATTTTCCATGGGTCAGCCATCTGTGTCATGTGATGTATGGTAGAACAAGTAGATCCCATGTTCATTTGCCTCCTGTTGATCTTGTTCATCAAAAAGTGGGTTTGTGGGTCCAAAGTTTTACTATTCAGAATCCCATGACAATATTACTATAAGCTGGTGGATAGTACTGCTGATAAGGACAACAAATCTAAGTTTACAACATGGAATCTTAGTAAAGAAGAATTGCTGTCTTTTCCATGCACATACAATCTAAGAGGAAAACTAGCTTGCCTTCAAGTTAGACGGCTAGGTTTCCTGAGGGATATTATTCTCTGCTTCTGACTAACAGCACATACAGCAGGGCCAGCCACGGTCAGAGTGAGCTTGTGCTGTTGGTCCACACAAATCTTCCATGCCTGCCACCATGGATACTCCATTCATGCTCTCTTGTATAAGCATCAATGCACCTAAAGATAGAGATGGGATAAGATATCCCAAACTTGTAGCTGTCCAGTGTCTCCTTTGTGGTAAACACTCTGGAGGTCATTGATGTGAGACACAAGCAGGAAACACTTTCTGCCCTCACACCTACCTCCATCTAAATAATTCTCCAAATCCCTTTATTTTCCACTCTTGCTCCTCCCTTGGCTCAATCCAAACAGTCAGTCATTTTACCACATGCAAACAGGCAAAGAATGTCATTTCCTCCATTTTATAAAAAAAAATTAAAATATATATATATATATATATATATATATATATATAAAATGGACATGTATACTGACTCACTCACTGTTCACTGCGAGTATTTTCTCTTTCCACTACCCTTGCACAGCAGAAGTGTTATCTGTCATAATCAAAATTCTCCATTTGGCTTCAAAGCTTCTACTGAAGTTAACAGTTGATGAAATTTAAGATATTGAATGCTCATATATTATGATCAGTTTGATTTTGTAGGAATCAAATGGAATTGGGTTGGTAATTATTTTCAATATTATTTTTAATTAGAGGATAATTTCAATATTGCAATGGTTTCCACCATACATCAACATGAATCAGCCATAGGTATATATATGAAGGAGGAAACAGACAGAACAGGCTCCATCTTGAAAGCAGGACTCCATATTGGGCCGGAGTGTGGACTTTGAGCTGTATGCCCAGTATCTATAGAAATGACATACGTGTACCCCAATGTTCATCGCAGCACTGTTTATAATAGCCAGGACATGGAAGCAACCTAGATGTCCATCAGCAGATGAATGGATAAGAAAGCTGTGGTACATATACACAATGGAGTATTACTCAGCCATTAAAAAGAATACATTTGAATCAGTTCTAATGAGGTGGATGAAACTGGAGCCTATTATACAGAGTGAAGTAAGCCAGAAAGAAAAACACCAATACAGTATACTAGCGTATATATATGGAATTTAGAAAGATGGTAACAATAACCCTGTGTACGAGACAGCAAAAGAGACACTGATGTATAGAACAGTCTTATGGACTCTGTGGGAGAGGGAGAGGGCGGGAAGATTTGGGAGAATGGCATTGAAACATGTAAAATATCATGTATGAAATGAGTTGCCAGTCCAGGTTCGATGCACGATACTGGATGCTTGGGGCTGGTGCACTGGGACGACCCAGAGGGATGGAATGGGGAGGGAGGAGGGAGGAGGGTTCAGGATGGGGAACACATGTATACCTGTGGCAGATTCATTTTGATATTTGGCAAAACTAATACAGTTATGTAAAGTTTAAAAAAAAAAAAAAAGAAATGACATACCAACTGGAAAACCAGACCCCCTGGATGGAAGAGCCCCAGGGCTCGTACCTCGACTCTCCATCACCTAAAAGAATACCCTAATTGTCTGTGTAACCAAATAGAATCATAAAATCTATTATGCTTTTTCAGGTATGACCACGGGTCTCTTGATAATTGTCCACTGCTAACTACCTAGGCTTAAGGCATATGAATCACAAGTTAACTTTGATTGTGTCTTTCTTTTCCTTTGTTCAGACTAGTTTCAGAGAATTTTGGGAGGTTGGTTGGGCAAGAACACTTAGGGTATGTACAGTTTTCACAAAAACTGGTCGGGGTCCTTGGCTAAGAGGAGACTCTACTTGGGCCCGCTGGTGTAATAAACTGCACTCCACTATCTGCATTGTCCTTCTGAGTGAGTTTGTTTCCCAGAACACGTGGCTACAACACATACATCCCTTCCTCCTAAACCACCTTCCCACCTCCTTCTCCATCTCACCCCTCTAGGTCAGCACAGAGCACCAGCTTTCGGTTCTGCATCATACTACAAATCTCCACTGGCTATCCACTTATGGGCTTCCCTGGTGGCTCAGATGGTGAAGAATCTGTCTGCAATGCAGGAGATCTGGGTTCAAACCCTGGGTAGGAAGATTCCCCTAAAAAGGGAATGGCTCCAGTGTTCTTGCCTGGAGAATTCCATGAACAGAGGAGCCTGGCGGGCTACAGTTCATGGAGTCTCAAAGAGTCAGACATGGCCGAGTGACAAACACACACATACACACACATATACACACATTCACTTCATATATGGTAATGAATATGTTTCAATGCTGCTTTCTCAAGTCATGCCACCCTCTCCTTCCTGCCCTGTGACCATACATCTGTTCATTATGTCTGTATCTCCTTTGCTGCCCTGCAAATAGGATCATCGATACCATCTTTCTAGATTCTATATATATGTGTTAATTTGCGAATTTGTCTTTCTCTTTCTGACTTACTTCATTTGTATAATAGGCTCTAAGTTCATCCACTGCATTAGGATTGATTCAAATGCGTTCCTTTTTATAGCTGAGTAATATTTCATTGTATATGGAATGTACACAATTATGTACCACAATTTCTTTATCCATTCATCTGTTGATAGACAGCTAGGTTGCTTCCATGTCCTCGCAATTGTAAATTAGTGCTGCAATGAACATTGGGGCAGATGTGTTTTTTTCAACTAAAGTTTCCTGAGGGCATATGCCCAAGCAGCTCAATACCAGGAAAACAAACAACCCAATCAAAAAGTGGCCAGAAGAACTAAACAAGTGAAAGGTTGTTGCTAAACCATGAAAGACGACAGGATTCTTGGCCTCCGGAGGAGAAGAATTCAATCCAGGGCCAGTGACGAGCTTCTGAGCTTTGATCGCTCAGAGCTTTTGTGTAATAAAGTTTTGTTAATGTATAAACGAGATAGAGAAAGCTTCTGACATAGACATCAGAAAGGGGCAGAGAGAATGCCCCTCTGCTAGTCTTTAGCCAATTGTTACATAGCTACTAGCAGTCTGCTAATCACAGAAAGGAAATTTCTCAAAACTCAGAGAATGGCACCAGGCCCCTCACCCACAACATGCATTTTGAGATAACATTGGCACCAGCTGAGTCACCCCGGGCCATAAAACGATTGACATGAATCTTGAAGAAAGGCAGTTACCAAGCAAATATATAATTTCATTAACGTAGATTAGGAGAACGATGTATAAGTAAAACACACTCGTTTGTCAAGTGGGTTCTGAGTCTTGGTGGAACCGACTTGAAGACAGAGTCTAGGGTACATACATAGTTCATTAACATTGCTTAAGACAAACATTTCCATAGAAAAATGCATTGATTAGCTCAAGGTCTGAGAACAGTTATGCTCAGGTGGAATCAGGTGCCTTCATGGCAACACAGGATTTTAAGAGAAACCTCTTTTTAAATTTGTATAGAGAAGGGGAAAAAAATCTTAACACTTGTCATTTGTTTCCTCCTGCCACTTAAGAGAGAGAGAAAAAATGTCTGACATTTGCAGCTTACTTCCTCCATTTGGAGAGCCCTGGCCTTCCTGCCTGTTACCCTCTCACAAGCATTTCCCCAAAGAAGACATAAAGATGGCTAATAAACACATGAAAAGATGCTCACCATCATTCTTTATTAGAGAAATGCAAATTAAAACTACAATGAGGTATCATCTCACACCAACCAAAATGGCCATCATCAAAAAGTCTACAAACCACAAATGGGCTGGCAGTTATTACTCATGTATTCTTTAATCATTGACGGTAGCACTAAACTCTGCTGTTCTCTACAGATGTGCTACAGGTTCTTATTAATACTATGACTTGGAAGTTAAATAATTTATAAATTTGAGGATGCTTTATGTTAAGTCAGGCTTACAGACTTGAATAAAGCAGATAAAATCTTACATTACCATGGAACAAGTAAGAGAAAAAATGATTCTCTACTAATAACGGTGATGAATCAATTTGTTTTGAGATATCCCTGAAAATATAAGAATTGTTGTTTTTGCAAAAGGTGTCTACTTGCAGGCTGACTGACCCAGTGAGAGACAGAAAGAGAAAGAAAATACTTCTAATCTATGGGTAGACATACTATATAGAAAGAGAGTAGTAAGAAAATAGATATAAACAATTCTTGAGGTGACTTATGTATATTCCCCTAATCAAGTGTTAATGAGTAGCAGAACAGAAATTTTAACTCTCTTCCATGTGATATTAATTCCCATAACTGAGAGCTATTGTCTTTTTCCACCATAGAGAACTTATGGCTGAAGATAAGATAAACAGAAGCACAAATCTATGAGGGAACTTAGTACAGAAAGTGAATAGTGTACACTAGAAGCATCTTACAAGGGCACAAAATAAAAGTCAAAAGACTGATCATGTACATCTATTTGTTTCAATGATATTTCATTCTACTAAACTAGAATCTGGTAACATCTAGAATATTTACGGAAACTACCCTGACTTAACCTTAACACTACATATCTGATTGAAAAGGTCAGTGATAGAGGTCTTGGGGAAAAATGAGAATCTTCAGGTTCTGTAGTCAGTAGGCAAATACTGGGCATAAAGAAAAGCACATCCCAAGAAGTGGGAGAGCGAGCACATGCCAGGGATAAGGGAGAAATCAATGTGATTTTGCAGTACAGGTATCTTCTCCTGGGAAGAGTAACAGCTCAGCAATGCCGTTCTGTCTAACAAGTGATCCCAGTGAGCAAAAGATTCAGGAGACTGGATTGGAGGAAGGAGAAATGCTAAAGTAATCAATTCCTATTTATGAGAGATGCTTGAAAATGGAATGGGTTAACACGGCAGTAGGAAGTCACACCACTGGAGGTATGGAAGCATCAACTAAACACCCAAACAGTTGGAATATTGTGTCTTTGATTTGTAGCCTCTGTGACTGAATTCTACTGGGGGCCTGTAAGTTCAGTTCAGTTCAGTCACTCAGTCCTGTCCGACTCTTTGCAATCACATTACTCGCAGCACGCCAGACCTCCCTGTCCATCACCAACTCCCGGAGTTCACTCAGACTCACGTCCATCGAGTCGGTGATGCCATCCACCCATCTCATCCTCTGTCATCCCCTTCTCCTCCTGCCCCCAATCCCTCCCAGCATCAGAGTCTTTTCCAATGAGTCAACTCTTCACATGAGGTGGCCAAAGTACTGGAGTTTCAGCTTTAGCATCATTCCTTCCAAAGAAATCCCAGGGCTGATCTCCTTCAGAATGGACTGGTTGGATCTCCTTGCAGTCCAAGGGACTCTCAAGAGTCTTCTCCAACACCACAGTTCAAAAGCATCAATTCTTCGGTGCTCAGCCTTCTTCACAGTCCAACTCTCACATCCATACATGACCACAGGAAAAACCATAGCCTTGACTAGACGAACCTTTGTTGGCAAAGTAATGTCTCTGCTTTTGAATATGCTGTCTAGGTTGGTCATAACTTTCCTTCCAAGGAGTAAGCATCTTTTAATTTCATGGCTGCAGTCACCATCTGCAGTGATTTTGGAGCCCAGAAAAATAAAGTCTGACACTGTTTCCACTGTTTCCTCATCTATTTCCCATGAAGTGGTGGGCCTGGATGCCATGATCTTCGTTTTCTGAATGTTGAGTTTGAAGCCAACTTTTTCACTCTCCTCTTTCACTTTCATCAAGAGGCTTTTGAGTTCCTCCTCACTTTCTGCCATAAGGGTGGTGTCATCTGCATATCTGAGGTTATTGATATTTCTCCTGGCAATCTTGATTCCAGTTTGTGTTTCTTCCAGTCCAGCGTTTCTCATGATGTACTCTGCATATAAGTTAAATAAACAGGGTGACAATATACAGCCTTGATGAACTCCTTTTCCTATTTGGAACCAGTCTGTTGTTCCATGTCCAGTTCTAACTGTTGCTTCCTGACCTGCATACAAATTTCTCAAGAGGCAGATCAGGTGGTCTGGTATTCCCATCTCTTGAAGAATTTTCCACAGGTTATTGTGATCCACACAGTCAAAGGCTTTGGCATAGTCAATAAAGCAGAAATAGATGTTTTTCTGGAACTCTCTTGCTTTTTCCATGATCCATCGGATGTTGGCAATTTGATCTCTGGTTTCTCTGCCTTTTCTAAAACCAGCTTGAACATCAGGAAGTTCACCGTTCACATATTGCTGAAGCCTGGCTTGGAGAATTTTGAGCATTACTTTACTAGCGTGTGAGATGAGTGCAATTGTGCGGTAGTTTGAACATTCTTTGGCATTGCCTTTCTTTGGGATTGGAATGAAAACTGACCTTTTCCAGTCCTGTGGCCACTGCTGAGTTTTCCAAATTTGCTGGCATATTGAGTGCAGCACTTCCACAGCATTATCTTTCAGGATTTGGAATAGCTCAACTGGAATTCCATCACCTCCACTAGCTTTGTTCATAGGGATGCTTTCTAAGGCCCACTTGACTTCACATTCCAGGATGTCTGGCTCTAGGTCAGTGATCACACCATCGTGATTATCTGGGTCATGAAAATCTTTTTTGTACAGTTCTTCTGTGTATTCTTGCCATCTCTTCTTAATATCTTCTGCTTCTGTTAGGTCCATACCATTTCTGTCCTTTATCGAGCTCATCTTTGCATGAAATGTTCCTTTGGTATCTCTGATTTTCTTGAAGAGATCCCTAGTCTTTCCCATTCTGTGGTTTTCCTCTATTTCTTTGCATTGATCGCTGAAGAAGGCTTTCTTATCTCTTCTTGCTATTCTTTGGAACTCTGCATTCAGATGTTTATATCTTTCCTTTTCTCCTTTGCTTTTCGCTTCTCTTCTTTTCATAGCTATTTGTAAGGCCTCCCCAGACAGCCATTTTGCTTTTTTGCATTTATTTTCTATGGGAATGGTCTTGATCCCTGTCTCCTGTACAATGTCACGAACCTCATTCCATAGTTCATCAGGCACTCTATCTATGAGATCTAGGCCCTTAAATCTATTTCTCACTTCCACTGTATAATCATAAGGGATTTGATTTAGGTCATACCTGAATGGTCTAGTGGTTTTCCCTACTTTCTTCAATTTCAGTCTGAATTTGGCAATAAGGAGTTCATGGTCTGAGCCACAGTCATCTCCTGGTCTTGATTTTGCTGACTGTATAGAGCTTCTCCATCTTTGGCTGCAAAGAATATAATCAATCTGATTTCAGTGTTGACCATCTGGTGATGTCCATGTATAGAGTCTTCTCTTGTGTTGTTGGAAGAGGGTCTTTGTTATGACCAGTGCATTTTCTTGGCAAAACTCTATTAGTCTTTGCCCTGCTTCATTCCGTATTCCAAGGCCAAATTTGCCTGTTACTCCAGGTGTTTCTTGACTTCCTACTTTTGCATTCTAGTCCCCTATAATGAAAAGGACATCTTTTTTGGGTGTTAGTTCTAAAAGGTCTTGTAGGTCTTCATAGAACCATTCAACTTCAGCTTCTTCAGCGTTACTGGTTGGGGCATAGACTTGGATTACTGTGATATTGAATGGTGTGCCTTGGAAATGAACAGAGATTCAGACGTCTATTAATACTTCCTTGGGATGTAAATGTAAGTGCCCTTGAACAGGAACAGAAGACTTCATCCTGGATGAGTCTGTTTATTATTAGGTAAATCACACTACACAATGAAATGGGTTTTTAATAATGAGATAATAATTAGGAAGGGGGCTAATATGATGCTCATAATGGGTAAGACATATAATATATAAATTTCTATATGAGGAATGTGGTGCAATAAATCAAACACATACTGAAGAATTGTGGTACACCATTTATTGAGAAACATACAGAAAACTCAAAGTGATCATAAAAGGAGAAAGCATGATACAAGAACTATGAGGATAGCAAAAGAGAAAATATGATTATAAAAATTATAATAGGCTGTAGAAACCTATAGAAACATTCTGAGAGCTTGTTTTCCTAAGTTACTCAGAAGAACTAGATGGTCAATCCTATTTTCAGAGTCAAAACCAAGACATACTTCCTTATCACAGATGCAGGAAGTTGGCACATGGTCCTCCTACACCAGAGGAAGACAATTGGAGGAAGCCCCCTGCACTCCGTCAACCTAATTCACAAGCTCTTAAGCAAGGAGCTGAGTAACTGAAATTCTGGTAGAGCATGTCAGTTGTCAGCAAAGTCTAGGAAGTGATTTTGTTTTGTCCCCAGGTAGCAAGTCAATTAATAGAAAGTGTTGTATAGGGACAGTGGGTCCTTGGCAAGGTGATCAGCAGCAGGAAGGCTGGCAGCAGCTGGACACACAGCTAGGGTGGCAGCAGGTGGTCCTACAGCAGGTGGTCTGATAGCAGACAGGGCGGCTGCAAGGCTGGCAGCAGCTGGATCTACAGCTCTGGTCTTGGCACCCAGGCAGGCAGCAGCACGTGGGGTGGTAGCAGGTTCTATGGCAGTACACGGGTGCACAGGAGGCTGGCTGGCAGCAAGGCTGACAGCAGTTAGACCCACTGCAGGTTTGTCCACCGCTGCTGGATCCACAGCAGGTGGGCTGACAGCAGCTGGTCACACAAATAGGCTTGAGGCAGGTGGTCCTGCAGCAGGTGGTCTGACAGCGGATAGGGTGGCAGCAAGGCTGGCAGCAGCTGGACCCACTGCAGGCGGGCTGGCAGCAGGTGGTCACGCAGGTAGGTTTGCAGCAGGTGGTCCTACAGCAGGTGTTTTCACTAGACTGATAGCAAGTTGGGGGGCAGCAAGGCCGACAGCAGCTGGACTCACAGCAGGTGGGCTGGCAGCAGCTGCTCACACAAGTAGGCTTGAGGCAGGTGGTCCTGCAGCAGGTGGTCTGACAGCGGATAGGGCGGCAGCAAGGCTGGCAGCAGCTGGACCCACCGCAGGCAGGCTGGCAGCAGGTGGTCACACAGGTAGGTTTGCAGCAGGTGGTCCTACAGCAGGTGTTTTCACTAGTCTGGTACCAAGTTGGGGGGCAGCAAGGCCGACAGCAGCTGGACTCACAGCAGGTGGGCTGGCAGCACGGGGAGCAGCAGGAGTGAGTCATTTTGTCAGTGGTGGAGTGTGGACTCCTGTTCAGAAGTGAGTTTCTCAGATTCTGATGACTACTTCTGTTCTGGGGCTTTTTATACACTGGACCCCCAAAGTTGGGACCAATGAGCAAGACTTTCCTTGTTATGTGTGTTGTTTTGGTAGTCAGTGGGAAATTATCCAAGAGGAAATGATTTCTTTAGTGTTTTGAGGCCTCTGTAAAGTAGTGTTTGATCTTCTCTTTAATTAGGACTAGTACTTAAGAGCCTTTTCCAGAAGTGAAAAAGAATAAGGAATCATCCCAGCAGCATCTCTGGTCATGTGACATCATCAGGTCATGGGATAGTTCTTCCTGCTTTGGCCAGGGTCAGAACAGTCACCTTTTCTTTGTTCCTTTGACTATGCTTAGGTTGAGACTTGCTGGATGCTGATGCATTCTGTGATGAATGAAGCCTGCTAAAGTCCAAGTCTGATCTCGGACAAAGTCTGAGATTCAAGACGATCGCGTGTATCTATATACATGTCTTTCAAATCAGTAGTGACTGACCTAAAATGTTTCCCAGCTTTATCAGGTACATTTAGGTAGAAGATGCTGGCACATTGTTCTTCACTAGCAATTCAGCACCAAAGCTGGAATAGAGGCAAAAGCTGTACCCTGTTTTCAGACAACCTCAATTCATTAATGTCCCATAACTACTTTTAGCTGGATCGATCACCTCTGGTGAGACATCACAACTTGCACATACTTTCTTTCATAATTTGTGACAAATAGGTAGATAGGATGATACAGTTATAGATTGATATATTTCCATAAATGTGAAATGTGTCAGCCATAATTTCTTAGAGTTTTTTCTGCCCTCTCTTTCAGGTACATATGTAAGAGTGTAATTGCCGTGTCATAGGGAAAGCATATCATCAGCAGCGGTAGAAACAATGAAAGTGTTTCAGTATTTCACTGCAGTCGTGTCATGTACTCTCCTGTTACGAGACTTCTGAACTCTACTGGTATGTATCTATCCTTGTTTGTTTGTTTTAAATTGAGCTTTAGTTGACACGGCGTTATATTATTTATAGTTGTTCAACATAATAATTTGATATTCATAGATGTTGCAAAGTTTTCACTGCAGTAAGTCTAGTTAACATTAATATCTGTCACAATTGATAGTTACAAAGTCTTTTTTCTTGCATGAGAGCTTTTCAAATCTACTTTTCTAGCAACTTTCAAAGGTTTCAGTATTTTTAACTATGGTCATTATGCTGTATATTACATTCCCCATGCATTTATTTTATAACTGGAAGCCTGTACCTTGTGATCCCATTTACCTATTTCACCCACCCCACCTCCCACCTCTGGCTACCATTGATCTGTTCTGTCTATGAGCTCAGTTTTAGAAAAAATTTTTTAAGATTCCATATATAAGTGAGATCACATGGTATTTGTCTCTCTCTAACTTATTTCATTTAGCTTAATGTCCTCAAGGTCCATTCGCATTGTCATAAATGGGAAGATATCCCTCAGGAATATCATTGTGAGTTTGAGAAGTCCAGTTTCATTCTTTTGCACATGGCTGCCCAGTTTTCCCACCACTATTTATTTAAAAGATTGCAATCTCCTTATTGCATTAATATATTCTTGGCTCCTTTGTAATAAATTAGTAGGCCATATAATGTGTGAACTCATTTCTGGCCTCTTTATTCTATTCCATTGATCTAGGTACCGGTTTTTTCCAATCCATACTGTTTTGTTTAATATAGCTTTGTAATACTGTTTGGAATCAAGGAAAATGATGCTTCCAGCTTTGTTCTTCTTTATCAACATTGCATTGGCTATTTTGTGGTTCCATACAAATTTTAATTTTTTTCCTTTTTTCTGCCACTGGAATTACATTATCATTTTATCCTTTCTACATTATCATTTTATCCTTTCTACTATATCATTTTATCCTTTCTACTGCTGTTGACTATATGTTTTCCCATTACATGGCAATTATACTCTAACATATATATCTGAAAGAGAGAAAATGGGGCCTAAAAGCTTTAAGATATTGTGGCTGAGATTCCACATTTGTCAGAGTATGTAAATCTACAGATTGAAACATACCTTAGTTATTCTCCTATCTAACCTGCTTGTCACAAATTACAGAAGAAAGTATATGCAAGTTGGGATGTCTCACCAGAGGTCATTAACCTAACTAGAAAATAGCAATGAAGCAGTAAGGAAGGGATGCTGTTTGAAAATAGGATTCAGCTTTGCCTCTATTCCAGTTTTGGTGCTGATTTTCATTTGAAAAACAATGTGGCAACCAGCCTCTACTCAGATGACCCTAATAAAACTGGGAAACATTTCAAACTAGTTGCCAAATATAGATATATGTAGATACATGTGGAAGTCTTAACTCTGACTTTGTCAGAGATCAGGCTTGAACTCAAGCAGGCTTCATTCATCACAGAATGCATCAGCATCCCGACCCTTTCGAGGCACGTCTCAATCTAAGTAGAGCCAAAGGAACAAAGCTGAGAAAGGAGAGCTATTCTGACTTTCACACAGCCAGCAGGAACTACCCCATGACCAGATGATGTCACATGACCAGAAATGCTGCTGGTGATGATTCCTGACTTTTTCATTTCTAGGAAAGATTCTTAAGTACCAGACCCAATTAAGGAAAAGATCAAACACTCATTTACAGAGGCCTCTCTATAAAACACTAAGAAAGCAACTTCCTCCATGACAATTATCCAAAACTACAACAGTAACATAAATAACAATGAGGAAAGTCCTGCTTATTGGTCCCAACATTGGGGGTCCAGAATATAAAAGCTCCAGAACAGGAGGAGTCCTCAGAATCTGAGAAACTCAGCTCTGAGCCGGAGTCCACCCTCCACCACTGACACAATGACCCACTCGTGCTGCTCCCCGTGCTGTCAGCCCACCTGCTGCAGGACCACTTGCTGTGAGTCCAGCTGCTGCAAGCCCTGCTGCTCCCCAACTTGCTGTCAAACCACCTGCTGCAGGACCACCTGCTGCAGACCTACCTGTGTGACCACCTGCTGCCAGCCCAGCTGTTGCAGCAAACCCTGCTGTCAGCCCACCTGCTGTGAGTCCATCTGCTGCCAGCCCTCCTGCCCCCCAACTTGCTATCAAACTAGTGAAACCACCTGCTGTAGGACCACCTGCCGCAAGCCTACTTGTGTGACCACCTGCTGTCAGCCCACCTGCTGTGGGTCCAGCAGCTGTGGACAAACCTTCAGTGGGTCCAGCTGCGGCCAGTCTTGCTGTCAGCCAGCTTGCTGTGCACCTGTGTACTGCCACAGAATCTGCTACCACCCCACATGCTGCTGCCTGCCTGGGTGCCGAGACCAGAGCTGTGGATCCAGCTGCTGCCAGCCTTGCAGCCGCCCTGTGTGCTGTCAGACCACCTGCTGTAGGACCACCTGCTGCCGCCCCAGCTGTGTGTCCAGCTGCTGCCCTTCCTCCTGCTGATCCTCCCGTCATGGAATCATGTGAGACACATCAATCTTCTGACAGCTAACCTATGAGTTCTCCAGTTACTGCCACAAGCTCCACTGCCAGGCTTCACCAGCATCCAGCGGGCAGCCACCATCTTTCTATGAGTCATATTCCTGATTAAGAGGCTCGTAGCATGCAGCTGACTTTAGTCTGCCTTTCTCCATCTTCCTTTTCTATTAAACTCTGTGATACCTACAAGTTTTAGGTCTCCTTGCCTTGCAGTCATTGTGTCAGCCTTGCAAAAATGATCACCACTTTTCTTAAGTAACCTAAAGCACAAATCATTGTGCTGGGTTTCTTAGGTTTCTTTCATGTTTACTACTTCATCATTTTTTTGTCTGATGGACTCATTAGAGAAAACGATTCATTCTATTTCACTTTCTCCTCCTTAGGATTACCCTGTGTTGTCTTCGCAACAGAGAAAGCTTCTCTGATTCCTTCCGCATAAAGTCTTTGCTGTCTTCTAGCCTATATTCCGATTTGACTTTTATACAGAATTTTCTTTTAAGTCCTCTCATTAATACTGTATTTCTGAGCCTGACAGTGACCCCTAAACTGGCAGTACCAAGATGATTGCCTCCCTCCTATGGATGAATAAAAGCCCCTGGACTATTCATAGGTAGAATTTGATTGAGATCTAGGATCTCTGGTTTGTGCTCCAGGGTCTTACAATAAGATCTTACTACAAGCACAAAGTGATCTGAGCACTGGGAATATGTGTGCTTTGGATTGCCTGTGTACCACTGAATATAAACCTTTCCTTGTGCAGATAATTGTCCTGTCTACAAATGTATTCTCTCAGCTATTTCCCAAACTTCAGTGACCATTTGCCCACATAAGGCCAATAGGCTGGTTTTAAAAGCCAACTACTAGGTTTAAGAATCTTTGTATTCCTGGCACTCTGCTGGCACATTCAACCCAGAAGCTCGTCTAAAAACACCTGCTTTTTTATGTCAGAATGTGTCATTCTGGGATGGTCTGGTTAGATAAATCTGGGGTTTCCTAAGGCCACACATAGTATGGAATATTAAAAAGGAATCTGGTGAAGCATGTACACTCAGCCATATTTCTTATACTTCTAAATTCTAAGTTCATTTTTTTTCTCCAAATTAAAATATTATCAAGACAATTATGTATGTATGCAGAACTGGGAAACGAGCTAACCACACCATGGAAATTTTACCTTAGAGCTATCCACAGTCTCTACAAAACATCCTGAGGTTTATGACATGAAACTGAAACATGAATCAAATCCAGATGTGTCTGGGATTCTCTGAAGACACTGCTTAGTTTATAATAGGGGAAGGAGATAACGTGGGGTAATAATATGTTAATTATATTTAGATAGTAGTCTAAATCAGCGTTCTGCAACTTAGAACTGTTAATATTTGGATTGGTGGGTGGGGGGCAATGTTGTGAACATGGAGAAAGGTTAACAGCATCCTGACTCTACCCACTAAAATGCCACCAGCGTCCCATTCTAGCTTGTGTCACACAGAGCTGAGACGGATGGAGGAGGTGGACAAAGGGTAAAAACACAAGTGTGCAATCTACAGAGGAACTGCATAGATATATAAAATTGGATAATAATAAAATGTGACATCAAAATTCATAGGATGTTACAATAGTAATCTTTTAAGGGTAATTTATAGGTTTCAATCTTCATATTAGAAGAGAAGAAGACCTCAAAATTAAGGTGTTAGATGTCTCATCTTAAGAAATTAAGGGAAAACTACACCACTGCCCACAAACCACCTAAAAGAAAACAAACACTCAGAAGAGTGGAGATGAGTAAAACAGAAAATAAAGGAAAAATAGTGAAGCTTGACAAAGCCAAAATTTGGTCTTTTAAAAAAGTGAACAAAATAGAAAAAAACTCTAGGAAGATTGAGCAGCTAAAAAGAAACAAGACAAAATTAATATTATAAAAGAAAAATTAGGCATAAAATATAGACTAAACAGAGACTTAAAATAGCAAACATGATTTTAATTATCTGTTGTTGTGTAACAAATTATTTATTACTAAAGTACAACTGTTTACTATGTCTCATGATTTCTTTGGCCGACTAAGCTCAGTTCTTTTGTACCACACGGCATTGACTTAGAGAAGATGCTCACAGTACATACAAGGGGCAAAGGATTGGCCTCAAGAATATATAAACTCCTGAAGATGAGTGAGCATAAACCACCAAATGGAAAATTGGGTAAAAGATGTGGATAGGAATGCTACCTTAGAGGAAACACATATAGCCAATGAGCATGTGAAAAAATACTCAAAATCCTAAGTTTATTGAGAAAATAAAACTTCAACTAGATTGTAGTTTACACCACTGTATTGGAAAACTATTTTGAAATCTGAAAGATCGTTTAAAAGTTTGACAATTAGAGAAGATGTAAATCCACAGAATCCCTTATATCTTGGAGTTGGGTGGAGGGCAGTACATAAATTTGCACAGCCACTTTAGGAAACAAACTGAAAAAAAAACTCTCCTAAATGACAGACCTGTCAATCAAACTTGCCAGTAAACTCCACTTCCCCAACTTTGTTGACAATCAAACATTCTGCTAATTATCTTGTTAATTTGTGAGGCTCTCAGTAGAGTGGAGCCTGCTTTGATTTTTGTCTTCCTGATTTCCTGTAGATCATTGTGCCAGCTCTTTGTGGTGTCTTTCATTTGTCCTCAACACAAAATCATGATCTCAGTCTTAGAAAAACGTTTATATCCTTTCTCTTTAAGAAGGAGGGGATATATGTATATATATAGCAGAATTACTTCATTGTACAGCAGAAACTAACACAACATTATAAAGCAGTTATACTCAAATTTTTTAAAAGTTTTAAAAAAATAGACAAACAATAAGAATATATACCACAAGGAATTACATTATCTTGTAATAATAATCATTATCTTGTAATAATCTACAATGGAGTATAATCTGCAAACATCCTGAATCACTCTGCTGTATACCTGAAATTAGCACAATATTGTAAATCAACTTAAAAAAAAACAAACAAAATAAGTATATCAGAGAATATGTGCAGGTTAAAAAAGAATCTTAGTAAGCAAATTATTAGGCTTATTCCCTTAAGGATCTGCAAATGATCAGTATATCTGCAAATGATCAGTATCAACCACATTATATCAATGTGCTCATTACCCCCGTGTCCTGCTCCTCACTTTTATGAGCACTTAGAATTACCTTCCAAAAGAAAAAGAAAGTGAAATTAGCTCAGCCGTGTCCAACTCTTTGCAACCCCATGGACAGTCCACGGAATTCTCTAGCCAGAATACTGGAGTGGGTAGCCTTTCCCTTCTCCAGGAGATCTTCCCAACCCAAGGATCGAACCCAGGTCTCTGCATTGCAGCAGATTCTTTGCCAGCTGAGCCACAAAGGAAGTGAACCATACATTGGGATTTTGTTTTGCATGGCTATTCCTTTCAAAGTCCTTACACATTTATTGCATCTCATTTATCTCTTCTAGTCTCATACTGAGTCTCATAGGAACCCCACAAATCGAACAGAGCAAGGATGATCATTTCCACAAATGAAAAAGTCACTTGCCTCATGTGAAACAGTTAATAACTGATAGAATTGAGTCTGATAGCCCAAACCAGATGGTCTGACTCCTGATCCAGGACATTTTCATTTAGATTTTACTGTAAATGAAAATAATTCTGGTGACTGAGTTTGGGGAAGTTTTGCAATTTGAGTTGCTTGTCTGCCAATGGGAATAATAATACCTTGCACAGGCAGGTCACTTCTCTACCTAAAATGGCAGTTTCCAACTCCATTTCCCACATACTACAAAAAATAGCAACTGGTTTTGATGACTCAAGAAAGTGAAAAGAGACTCTCATTGCCTGAGGGCTCTGGTCTGCAGCTGAGTAGTTCATTCCACTGTGTTTCCTGACTATCAGAGGGCATTGAAAAGGAAACTCACCTACAGTACTTTTTCCTCCATAGCATGGAAATGGAAGTCTTGCTTGGTCTCATTCATCTGGTGTCAGACACTATTTCCCCCACCCTCCTCCACACCCCCCTCCCCCGCCCCCACAAAAAAATGGCCACAGCAGTAGGTATAGTCCTGTTTACTCTCCAGAGATTTGCTAAATTGTTTCAGTCACCTCCGACTCTTTGCAACCCCATGGACTGTAGTCTGCCAGGCTTCTCTGTCCATGAGATTCTCCAGGCAAGAATACTGGAGTAGGTTGCCATGCCTTTCACCAGAGGATCTTCCCAACCCAGGGATTGAACTCAAGTCTGTTACATCTCCAGCATTAGCAGGCATATTCTTTACCACTAGCACCACCTGGGAAACCCTAGGAGTAATTGAGCAATGAATATGTAACCCTCTGATCCAACCAGTTTCTAGGTTTTGTAAGGCAAAGATGGAGCTTAAAAGATTCAATATCAAAGTGCTAGCTGAATATGGAAGGATTCAATAAAGAAAAGAAACCGGGTACTCCTAGAAGCCATGGCGGTGTAGTCCTGCAAGGTGGGAGACATATTTTCTGAAGAAGAACTGAACAATAAAGATCTCCAGATATTTACTAGAAAAAAGACCTGATGTTGGCTCTGGAAGGAAAAGAATATTTTGTGACCAGAGCTATCCTCTTGTGTTAGATCCTAGAAGATCTCACAGGGACAGGGATTCTGTGAAGAGACTGCCAGGCTTTCTTCATAATGGGGAAGGGTGAGCTGAGGGACTGTCATTTACTGAGTTATACAAGTATTAAGCTTGATATTTTCTCATCATTTGTAATTCATAATCTTGCCATAATAAAAGGTTTTAATTTCCCCATTTTACAGAGGAGGAGATATAGGCTAAGGGACTTGCTTCAGGTTGTGCCATTAGCCAACAGTTTACTTGGCTTCAAGCACCAGGCTGTTTGCATCATACTCGTTGGGTGCCCTGTGCTCCCTGCTCCCAGCAGGCTGGGGAGAGAACTTGGTCTATGAAGCCTTGAACATGAAGGCAAATTACCTGGTGCTTTCACACATTTTCATCTCACGTTCTTATCAGTAGTTATGCGTTTGCAAGAGAGAATAAAAACTAAGAGTTACATCTGGAAGTGAAAGTGTTTTTTTTTTTATTTCAACAAGCTTTACTTTTTAAATTTATTTATTTTTAATTGGAGGATAATTGCTTTGCAATGTTCTGTTGGTTTCTGCCATATATAAACATAAATCAGCCATAGATATACATATGTCCCCTCCCTCCTGAACCTCCCTCCTACCTCCTATTTCATCCTTTCCCTCTAGGTTGTCACAGAGTACCACGTTGAGCTCCCTGTGTTATACAGCAACTTCCCATTAGCCATCTATTTTATATATGGCAATGTATATATTTCAATGCTACTTTCTCGAGTTGTCCCACCCTTTCCTTCCCCTGCTGTGTCCATAAGTCCTCAACAAGTTTCACTGAGTACTTAGCTGTGTGTTAAGTACCATGCCAAGTGATTGGCACTATAGAAATAAACAAGAATTTCAAGTTCCCGATTCTCACTGTACTTAGTGGAATACAAAGAAATAAAATTTATACACCAGAAGTAGGAATTATGAGTATATATCATTAATGATATGGAAAAAGTGGTTTGAGAGGGCTATATGTAAGCAGAATTGTATATGGCTGACTCAAACAGAGGGAAAGAAAGAAAGGAGGGGTAGGAAGGAGAAGGAGAGAAGGATGAAGGGAAAGAGTGAGAGAAGGGAGGAGGAAGGAAGAAAGAAAGAAGGAAATTTCATATTGATTCCATGAATCAACTTATCGCATGAAAAATATTAAAGGGTGATAGATATTTTTTTTAAATGGGTGCAGAAGTTCCCCAACAATTTATATGCAGAAACAGTGAACACTGACTGGTTGGAATATATAGAGTAATTCTTTCCAAAGCCTGCAGTTAGTAGGTAACAGAACATGCATGATGTAGATACTCATCTCTCTGATTTCAATCTCCATGGCCCCACCTCTCCTGTCTTCTTCTGCGATTGAAAACACATGGATGAGCATAGAAGGAGTAATGCATAAATGACCTCTCATTAAGTGGACATGATCTATAGCCTTCCTGACCAGATGCATAGAATTGATGATGCATTGAAAATACAAACCAAAAATGGGCACGTATGAATGGAAAAGTGATGAAGGGACATCCAAATCTCTGGGTATTGCATGTAAGACCTCAGGCTAAAGCAGAGTAGAAAGTTCTTTTCTTTAATTAATTTTTATTGAAGTATAATTGCCTTACAAGGTTGTGATAGTTTCTCAGTTCAGTTCGGTTCAGTTGCTCAGTCATGTCCAACTCTTTGCGACCCCATAGACTGCAGCGCACCAGGCTTCCCTGTCCATCACCAACTCCTGGAGCTTGCTCAAACTCATGTACATCAAATCGGTGATGCCATCCAGCCATCTTATCCTCTGTTGCCCCCTTCTCCTCCCGCCTTCAATCTTTCCCAGCATCAGGGTCTTTTCCAATGAGTCAGTTCTTCACATCAGGTGACCAAAGTGTTGGAGCTTCAGCTTTAGCATCAGTCCTTCCAATGAATATTCAGGGATAATTTCCTTTAGGATTGATTGGTTTTATTTCCTTGCAGTCCAAGGGACTCTCAAGAGTCTTTTCCAACACCACAGTTTGAAAGTATCAATTCTTCGGCACTCAGCTTTCTTTATGGTCCAACTCTCATATCCATATATACTGGAAAAACCATAACTTTGCCTAGACAGACCTTTGTTGGCAAATTAACGTCTCTGCTTTTTAGTACACTGTCTAGGTTTGTCATAGCTTTTCTTCCAAGGAGCAAGTGTCTTTTAATTTAGTGGCTGCAGGCACCATCTGCTCTGATTTTAGAGCCCAAGAAAATAAAGTCTCTCACTGTTTTCATTGTTTCCCCATCTATTTGCCATAAAGTGATGGAACCAGATACCATGATCTTTGTTTTTTGAATATTGAGTTTTAAGCCAGCTTTTTCACTCTCCTCTTTCACTTTCATCAAGAGGCTCTTTAGTTCCTTCCTCTTTGTCTGCCATAAGAGTGGTGTCATCTGCATATCTGAGATTATTGATATTTCTCTTGGCAATCTTGATTCCAGCTTGTGCTTCATCCAGCCCGGCCTTGACAACACACAGCTTTGATGTACTCCTTTACCAATTTGGAACCAGTCTGTTGTTCCATGTCTGTTTCTAACTGTTGCTTCTTGACCTGCATACAGATTTCTCAGGAGGCAGGTCGTGGTCTGGTATTCCTATTTCTTTAAGAATTTTCCAGTTTGTTGTGATCCACACAGTCAAAGGCTTTGGCATAGCCAATAAAGCAGAAATAGATGTTTTTCTGAAATTCTCTTGCTTTTTCCATGATCTAACAAATTGGCAATTTGATCTCTGGTTCTTCTGCCTTTTCTAAATCCAGCTTGAACATCTGGAAGTTGTTGATTCATGTACTGTTGAAGCCTTGCTTGGAGAATTTTAAGCATTCCTTTGCTAGCATGTGAGATGAGTGCAATTGCTCAGTAGCTTGAACATTCTTTGTCATTACCTTTCTTTGGGATTAATTTCTACTAGTGTTAGTTTCTACTGTACAGCAAAGTGAATCAGCTGTATGTATATACACATATATCCCCTCTTTCTTTGGCTTTCCTTCCCATTTAGGTCACCACAGAAAGCTCTAAACATTCAGGTAAACCACATTGAACTTGATATTAACAATGAGGAGGCCTTGCTAAGTAAAGTTAATGAGGGTAATTTTACTACAGACAGACTATCTTAAACTTTTTGATAATCAGTCAAGAAAAGTGCTTGCTTGACTGGAACTGAGCAGAAAGATAATTGCCACATTTTTAGGAAAAGGAATGTGATTTCCTGGCAAACAGTGCAGAAATAAAAGGCAGAGCTAATAATGCTAGGGAAATGCTCAGAAATGCCATTCTGATTGTACATCACAGATGCTTCCAATAGACAAATGTTCATGTGCCTTGGTGAGTGTAACCTGAAAGATGGAGAAACTCTTCAAAAGAGCTTCTTAAGGATGGAACAGACCAACATAGGAGAAAATAGCTGAGCCAGGTTTTATGTGTTCATGTCTCTGATCAATTGCAGATTTTAATCAGAACTCTTCTTTCATTCCTATTTAGTAGCTCTCCACCCACCCACTCCATTAGATTTGGGCAAAATCGGGGGGCTTATGGTAAGAAGGTTTTTGGTTCTTTCTGTCATGAAGCTGAGCACCCAGTAATTCATTTATAAGAAGGGACTACATTAAGTGTCATTTAAAAGACTGATTTATTACTCTGACACAGTTGCAAACATGGGCATGTTTTATAGCCCATATCATGGTTTAAACAAAAGTCTTTTGCCTTTGATCTTCACATCCCTTGAACATTTGGTATTTGTGCCATCAGTTCACTCCTCTCCCTCTTCTTGGACATTTAGTACCTTGGATCCCCAACCTCTTATCTGAGCTGCCCAAGGCTTCAGTGCTCTTTAACTTCTGCCAGTTCTGCCAGACTCATAAGTCAAACCCACGATTCAGGTCACTCTCATCTTTTTTCTTCCAGCTACTCCATTACCTTGCATAAATGGAAAGATCTAAAGAGCATGTTTTTAAATGTCTATTTACAACTGTTAATGGAAGCAGGGCCCTGACACATCCTGCCCAGTCTCAAAATTGACACAACAAACTCTTCCCAGCCTCTCCTGACACCACAAAAACATCTCAGTTAGAGGCCTTCATAGGAGGAGTAGAATCCTGTGTTATCTCTTCCCAGGCCTTCTTGTTTTAAGACTCTTGATTTACAACACCAACATGGACCTTTATCAGACTCTTCCTCCATGCCCAAATCATAAATCAGAAGTCTGGTTTGTGTAAACTTGATAAGGAAAGTATGACTACTTCACCTCTCCTTTATGATGATTGTGTTCATAACTGTCTCTGGCCAGAAAGCCATTTACCATCCTTCTAAACAAAAGAATTCCTAACCTAAGATAAGGGTATAATGAAACACCAAGCTCTTGAGCCTCATTCAGATTCTTGCTTGAAACAATGATTAAGACAGAAAGGGACACATTTCAAATGATCTTCTACTTCTTAAGACTGGGATCTATTAATAGCAAAGTTAACCCAGTTTTCCCTAAGCATTCCCTTTTACCTGCTGACAGTAGCTAATACAGCAAAGCGTAAATATACTTAATATATAAAACAAACAACTAAGACCCCTTCCCTAGTAAAGAGTTTTTCACCACACAAAAAGGTGATTTTAAGAAGGGATAAATTTTCATTTAAGATCCACTGGTAAAATTATGATTATAACTTAAGAAAAGAGGACTTCTCAATATTGCTTATATATTAATATATAAAGGATAATACTTGAACATGAGTGTAGAAAGAAAATTAGAAAGAGGAATCCATAGCTCCATGTGGGTGTAAACAGTTTGGAGAAAATTTGGTTTCTCTAAATGAGTTCTAGTTTGCTATCCTTAGATAAATTATTCCTCAAATACTAAGATACTTTCTAAGTTAGAACACTTGTTGTTGAAACTTTGAAAACCCATGGATAATGTAAGGCAAAAAAAGACTAGATGGATATCTGCATCAGATAATTTTCATACCATCTGAGTTAACTATAACAAGAAACAGACTCTCTCAGAAAGCAGTGAGTGTCCCAGAGTTTACAATGTACCAGGATTTGCATTATATGAGATGTTTTTGCTTGCTGACCCTTAATATCTTACAATGTCCATGAAGACTTTAAAAAATCCCTGTCTTTCATCAAGTGGGTAGCCATTCTCTTCTCCAGGGGATCTTCCAGTCCCAGGGACAGAACCCATCAAATTTCCTGGTGGGGGCTAACTTAAAGCATAACAATTTAATTCAACAAAAGGTTCATGAACTAGGCATTAAATAGGGATGGCACACACCAATGGGGCTTCTCTGGTGGCTCAGTGGTGAAGAAGCGACCTACCAAGCAGGAGACACAGGTTTGATCCTTGGATCAGAAAGATCCCCTGGAGAAGGAAATGGCAACCCACTCCAGTATTCTTGCCTGGGAAATCCAATGGACAGTGGAGCCTATTGGGCTACGGTCCATAGGGTTGCAAGAGTCAGACATGACTTAGCAACTAACTAAACACACACACACACACACACACACACACACACACAAAATGAAGGAAGTTTCAGATGCTCACAAAGGGAAAAAAATAGAAAACACATCGAAATATGTTTTTTATTAAGTGAATATAAATACATTAAGGATGCCCGTAAGCAAGACGAAAATCTGTTACTTTGTGTAGTAATCTGGTGTTTGTGCTTGAGATATAGAAATCAATGCTCCTTTTTTGTTTTTCTTCCATCTTTCAAATAGAGAAGATAACCAGCCATCTGTAAAATATTAGGGCATAATAAGAATCCCACGGTCTGAGGAGCTTGGTGGGCTACAGTCCATGGAGTCACAAAGTCAGACACAACAGAAGTGACTAAGCATACAAAATGGAAACCAATAGTTTGTCCCGGGGAGCAGGATTTTCAGGGAGTTTTGGTGAGCAAGGCGTTCCATTTTCTGTTCATACATTTTTTTCTACCTCAAGCATGAGCCTATTTGTTTGTTTGCTTGCCTTTGCCATGCCATGCCACTTGTGGAATCTCAGTTCTCTGACCAGGGATTGAATCCAGTGCAGAGCAGTGGGTTCAGTCCTAACCACTGAATCCTAACTAGGCAACCAGGGAACTCTTGAGCTATTTTTACAGTAAAATAAAAATGAAGATTGTAAAATATCCTTCTGAACTAAATGGGGAAATTTGTAACAGTGAGAGGGAGAAAGAAGAGAAAAAGAGAGTTTAACTTTTTTTGATTTAAATAAGGGAATCAAATCTTATTTCAAAATACATTAAGACTCTTAATATGAAGTAAACTTCTCAGTGTGATCCTGAAAAAAATATTTTACATGTTGTATCTACTCTCACCCCTCACTCAACTCATGATCCATGAGCTGTCAAACATGTCGGCATCTGGCAGTGAAAACCCAGGCTTGTAAAAGGTGTCTGTTCTCCTTAGCTCATGCTGAGACCTGCAATGAGATAAGATCTGAGATCTCCCCGTGGAATGTAGCACAAAGAACGTGAAACTTAGGCTAGACAGGCTCTTACTTGGTGTCAGTCTATTTAGACAGTGGGGAATAATCAAATTGGAAAAATCAACATTTACAAAGGCAAATAAATTTTACAAATGTTGAGATTCTCAAAATAAATTCATGTCATTGTATATCCAAGAGCACTCAGAGATCTGAAGTAAACCATACACTGATTTTTTTTTCTTAAGCAGGAGAAGGAAGAATGTATTATTTGCAGCAAATAAGGAAAATACAGGGACTCTTTCCCCAAACAATCTTCACAAACATTGATTTTGAGGAATCTTAGAGAGCAAGAGACACTAAAGGTGTTGAGATAAGCAAATGCCATTCCATTTTCAAGTCTCTACAAATCACAGAATGGGTTGTTTAAAAGACCCTTTGTGGACCTCTAGAAAAAGAACATGGGACCATTTAGACCAAATCTTGTCAAATAATTTAACCTATTTTTGCCTTATTAGTTGATCAATGAAATTCAGTAGAAAATGAACCTGAATTTCAGCAGGACAATTAAAAAGGACTGTCATAATAGCTTATGAAGAGAATGCAGAAATATAGACAGAATTCAGTAACTGCCAAGACATGTCTCATTTCCAGTGATAGCATCTCACATCATTCAGTAATAATAAACACTTGACCCCCATCTCAAGCTGAGACTCTGGATAAACAATATACTAGAAAGGCAGTTAGACAGCTTGGAGCAGACTCACTGGGGTAGTCTTTTCTGCTGATACTCAAAGCACCTGGAGTTTGCTAAGGAGGAGGCACTATGGCTAAATTGGACTCAAACTAAAGAATGATATGTCTGAAGCTGATGTTAAATCTGAACCTGAAGAAACTCCCTCTTCCAAATGATGACAATAAAGATATTAGTATGACTGGAGTGGGATTATGAACTTAGTATTAGGCATGCAAAGACAGGAACAGAGAATATCAACACAAGGACCAGGAAACCATTTGAGAAGTGATGGAAATGACCCTTTCAGGAAGTCACATGCCACTTCACTAAACAGGGATTTAGCCATTCAGATCCCAGCATACTTCCTAATGGGGTTGAGATGACTAACTTAAAGAATAGTACCTAATTATATCATCAGGCAGACATTACCTAGGGGAAAATATGGGCTATACTCAAAAAAGGAGGATAACTGTTTTTACATCCTGGGCTGTTAACGAGCAGCTAGATCTTGAATTAGGCTCTGATGATGTACCTTCTAAAAGAATATTGAGTAACTGGAAAGTGCTTTGAGGAGAGAAGATATCCTAGGGATGGTAGCAAAATTCAAATCACATGATGAAGAATGTCAATTCTGAGTGGTGAATTCAGTTCCAGACCAGCACAATAGAGCAAATACTGCAATAAAGTGAGCCACACAAACTTTTTGGTTTCCCAGTGCACATAAAAGTTATGCTAATGCCATACTGTAGTCTATTAAGTATACAATAGCATTATGTATAAAAATGCAAATATGTTAATTTTAAAATATTTTATTACTAAGAAATGTTAACCATCATCTAAGCCTTCAGCTAAGAGTTGTAATCTTTTTGCTAGTGTAGGGTCTTTCCTTGATACTGATGGCTGCTGACTTATCAGCATGGTGATTGTTCAAAGCTTGGGGTAGCTGCAGTAATTTCTCAAAATAAGACAACAATGATGTTTGCCATGGGCTTCCCAGCTGTCACTAATGGTAAAGAACCCTCCTGCCAATGTAGGAGACATAGGAGACATGGGTTCGATCCTTTGGTTGGGAAGATCCCCTGGAGGAGAGCCTGGCAACCCACTCCAGTATTCTTGCCTGGAGAATCCCATGGACAGAGGAGCCTGGCTGGCTACAGTCAATAGGGTCACGAAGAGTCAGACACAAATGAAGTGACTTAGCACGCGTGCACCCACAATGTTTGCCGTATCAATTGATTCTTCCTTTCGTGAACGATTTCTCTACAGCATCCAATGCTATTTACAGCATTTTACCCACCAAGAACTTCTTTCAAAATTGGAGTCAATCCTCTCAAAACTGCTGCTGCTTTATCAACTAAGTTTATGTAATGTTTTAAATCCTTAGTTGTCATGTCAACAGTCTTCACAGCATCTTCATTAGGAACAGTTTCCATCTCAAGAAACCACCTTCTTTCCTCATCAATAAGAAGCAACTCCACATCTATTGAAGTTTATCATGAGATTGCACCAATTCAGTCCAATCTTTAGGCTCCACTTCTAATTTTAGTACTCTTGCTATGTCTACCACATCTGCAGTTATTTCCTATAATGAAGTCTTGAACACCTCAGTCATCCATGAACATTGGAATCAACTTCTTCCAAAGTCCTGCCAATGTTGATAATTTGACCTCATCCAATGAATCACAAATGTTCTTAATGGTATCCAGAATGAGAAATCCTTTCCAGACAGTTTTCTGTTTACTTTTCCCAGGTCCATCAGAGGAATCACTATCTATGACAACCATAGCCTTACAAAATATATTTCTTAAATTATCAGACTTGAAAGTCAAAATTAGTCCTTGATTCATGGGCTGCAGAATGAATGTTATGTTAGCAGGCATGAAAACATCATTAATCTTGTATACCTCCATCAGAGCTTTGGGGTGACCAGGTGCATTGCCAATGAGCAATAACATTTTGAAAGGAATCTTTTTTATTCTGAGCAGTAAGTCTCAACAGTGGGCTTGAGATATTCAGTTAAACCATGTTGTAAACAGAGATGCTGTACTCCAGACTTTGTTGTTCCATTTATACATAGCAAACAGAGTAGAGTTAGCATAGTTCTTAAGGGCTCTAGGATTCTCAGAATAGTCGATGAGCACTGACTCCAATTTGAAGTCACCAGCTGAAGTGAAGTCGCTCAGTCATGTCCGACTCTTTGCAATCCCATGGACTGTAGCCTACCAGATTCCTCTGTCCATGGAATTTTCCAAGCAAGAACACTGGAGTGGATTGCCATGTCCTTCTCCAGGGGATCTTCCCAACCGAGAAATCGAACCCAGGTCTCCTGCATTATAGGCAGACGCTTTTACCATCTGAGCCACCAGGGAATCACTAACTCCAATTTAAAGTCACCAGCTGAAGTATCCCCTAAAAAGAGAGTCATCCTGTCCTCTGAAGCTTTAAAGTCAGCATTGATTTTTCTCTAGTCGTGTAAGTCCCAGGTGGAATCGTCTACCAATAGAAGGCTGCTTCATCTACATTTAAAATCTGATGTTTAGTGTGGCCAGCTTTGTTAATTACCTTAGCTAGATCTTCTGGATAACTTGCTGTAGGTCCTACATCAGCGCTTTCTGCTTTACCTCATACTCTCATGTTATGGAAATTGCTTCTTTCCTAAACTTCATGAACAAACTTCTGCTGGCTTCAAACTTTCCTCTGTAGTTTCCTCACC
The DNA here is from genome assembly GCF_019923935.1 of Bubalus bubalis. NCBI lineage: Eukaryota > Metazoa > Chordata > Mammalia > Artiodactyla > Bovidae > Bubalus > Bubalus bubalis. The sequence goes on along the minus strand of NC_059159.1, from coordinate 21,572,284 downwards.
TCTCTTAGCCTTCGCAGAATTGAAGAGATTTAGGGCCTTGCTCTCAATTAGGCTTTGGCATCAGGGAATATTGTCGCTGGTTTAACCTTCTTTCCAGACCAGTAAAACTCTCTCCATATCACCAACAAGGCTGTTTCACCTTCTTATCATTCATGTGTTCACTGGAGTGGCATTTTTCATTTTCTTCAAGAACTTTCCTTCACATCCACAACTTAGCTAACTTTTTGGTGCAAGAGGCCGAGTATTTGACCTCTCAGCTTTTGACATGCCTTCCTCATTAAGCTTAATCATTTCTAGCTTTTGATTTAAAGTGAGAAACTTAGAGAATCTCTATTTCACTTGAACACTTATCCTGTAGGGTTATTATTTGGCCTAATATCAATATTGAGGCTTCCTAGGTAGCGCTAGTGATAAAGAACCCGCCTACCAATTGCAGGATACATAAGAGAGGTGGGTTTGATCTCTGGGTCAGGGAGATCCCCTAGAGGAGGGCATGGCAACCCACTCCAGTATTCTCCATGGAGAATCCCATGGACAGAGGAGCCTTGCAGGCTGCAGTCCATGGGGTCTCAAAGAGTCAGACACAACTGAAGCAACTTGCCATGGGTTAGGGAATAGGGAAGTCTATGAAGAAGGAGAGAGATGGGGGAATGACTGGTTGGTGGCAGTCAAAACAACCACATTTTTTGAATTGAGGTATAGCTGATTTAACAATATTGTGTTAGTTATTGGCATACAGCAAAGTGACATATATATATTTCATATTCTTTTTCATTATAATTTATTATAGGATATTGAATATAGCTCCCTGTGCTTTACAGTAGGACCTTGTTTATGGTTTTTTTTTTTTTAACTTTCATTTCTTTTATTTATTTATTTATTTTACTTTACAATATTGTATTGGTTTTGCCATACATTGACATGAATTTGCCATGGGTGTACATGTGTTCCCCATCCTGAACCTCCCTCCCACCTCCCTCCCCATCCCATCCCTCTGGGTCATCCCAGTGCACCAGCCCCAAGCACCCTGCATCATGCATTGAACCTGGACTGGCAATTCATTTCACATATGATAATATACATGTTTCAATGCCATTCTTCCACATCATCCCGCCATCACCCTCTCTCACAGAGTCCAAAAGACTGTTCTATACATCAGTGTCTCTTTTGCTGTCTCCCATACAGGGTTATCATTACCATCTTTCTAAATTCCATATATATGCATTAGTATACTGTATTGATGTTTTTCTTTCTGGATTACTTCACTCTGTATAATAGGCTCCAGTTTCATCCACCTCATTAGAACTGATTCAAATGTATTATTTTTAATGGCTGAGTAAGATTCCATTGTGTATATGTACCACAGCTTTCTTATCCATTTGTCTGCTGATGGACATCTAAGTTGCTTCCATGTCCTGGCTATTATAAACAGTGCTGCGATGAACACTGGGGTACATGTGTCTCTTTCAATTCTGGTTTCCTTGGTGTGTATGCCCAGCAGTGGGATTGCTGGGTCATATGGCAGTTCTATTTTCAGTTTTTTAAGGAATCTCCACACTGTTCTCCATAGTGGCTGTACTAGTTTGCATTCCCACCAACAGTGTAAGAGGGTTCCCTTTTCTCAACACCCTCTCCAGCATCTATCACTTGTAGACTTTTGGATAGTGGCCATTCTGACTGGAGTGAAATGGTACCTCATTGTGATTTTGATTTGCATTTCTCTGATAATGAGTGATGTTGAGCATCCCTTCATGTTTGTTAGCCATCTGTATATCTTCTTTGGAGAAATGTCTGTTTAGTTCTTTGGCCCACTTTTTGATTGGGTCATTTATTTTCCTGGAATTGAGCTGTAGGAGTTGCTTGTATATTTTTGAGATTAATTCTTTGTCCGTTCCTTCATTTGCTATTATTTTCTCCCATTCTGAAGGCTGTCTTTTCACCTTTCTTATAGTTTCCTTTGTTGTGCAGAAGCGTTTAATTTTAATTAGGTCCCATTTGTTTATTTTTGCTTTTATTTCCATTACTCTAGCAGGTGGGTCACAGAGGATCCTGCTGTGATTTATGTCAGAGAGTGTTTTGCCTATGTTTTCCTCTAGGAGTTTTGTAGTTTCTGGCCTTACGTTTAGATCTTTAATCCATTTTGAGTTTATTTTTGTGTATGGTGTTAAAAGGCAATGGCACCCCACTCCAGTACTCTTGCCTGGAAAATCCCATGGATGGAGGAGCCTGGTAGGCTGCAGTCCATGGGGTCGCTAAGAGTCGGGCATGACTGAGCGACTTCACTTTCACTTTTCACTTTCATGCATTGGAGAAGGAAATGGCAACCCACTCCAGTGTTCTTGCCTGGAGAATCCCAGGGATGGGGGAGCTTGGTGGGCTGCCGTCTATGGGGTCGCACAGAGTCGGACACGACTGAAGTGACTTAGCAGCAGCAGCAGCATGGTGTTAGAAAGTGTTCTAGTTTCATTCTGTTACAAGTGGTTGACCAGTTTTCCCAGCACCACTTGTTAAAGAGATTGTCTTTTCTCCATTTTATATTCTTGCCTCCTTTGTCAAAGATAAGGTGTCCATAGATGCGTGGATTTATCTCTGGGCTTTCTATTCTGTTCCATTGATCTGTATTTCTGTCTTTGTGCCAGTACCATACTGTCTTGATGACGGTGGCTTTGTAGTAGAGCCTGAAGTCAGGCAGGTTGATTCCTCCAGCTCCATTCTTCTTTCTCAAGATTGCTTTGGCTATTCGAGGTTTTTTGTATTTCCATACAAATTGTGAAATTATTTGTTCTAGTTCTCTGAAAAATACCATTGGTAGCTTGATAGGTATGTATTTTATAATCAGTAATTTGTATCTGCTACTCCGAAACTCTTAATTTATCCCCGCCCTCTCTTTCTCCTTTGGTAACCATAATATTTGTTTTCTATGCCCATGAGTCTGTTTCTGTTTTGTAAGTTCATTTGTGTCATATTCTAGATTCCATATATAAGAGATATCACAAGATATTTATCTTTCTTTTCCTGACTTACTTCACTTAGTATGACAATCTCTAGATCTATCTATGTTGCTACAGAAGTCATTGTTTCATTTCTTTTTATGATTGAGTATGTATATATACCACATCTTCTTTATCCATTCATTAGAACACACACATCTTAAGTTCACCATCTTATATGGGAGAGGTTGATGGTGCACTGAAACAATTACAATAGTATCAAAAATCACTGATCACAGATCAGCACAACAAATACAACATTAATGAAAAAGTTTGAAATATTGCAAGAATTACAGAATGTGACGCAGAGACACAACGTGAGCAAATGCTGTTGGCAAAATGGCACCTTTTTGACTTGCTCGACACAGGGTTGCCACAAACCTTCAGCTTCTACAAAAAATATATTTGCAAAGCACAATAAAAAAACAAGGTATGCTTGTCTTTCTCAAACGTCCCTGTATTTTTAAAACTGCTCCCTTACCCAGGACATAAATGTAAATAAAGATTTAGTTGTAAGCATGGCTCAGCAGGCTCAGTAGAGCAATATTTATAATTGGAGGTTTGTATGTTTAAGGAACAAGTTCCAGCAAACCTAAAAGGAGCTAATAAATGCCTTTATATTTAAACTGTTGCCAGCCACAGGAGATACAAGGCTTCCCAACACACCTTTTACCCTTGACATGTTTAAAACATGCAGTTTTGTATATTGGCAAGTGGCCAGCGAAAAACACTTACTAGTACAACAGAAATTCACAACAGGAAAGTCTTAGAATAAGATAGACTTAGATGGGTCAGAAAACCATTGCAAGATAAAATTTGAAATTTCGGCTATGTCAAGGATTCTGGTATTAATACACAAATTATTTAAGGAGATGTGATTCCTTAAACTTACAATGTAAGAAACATTGTTGAAAACTCTGTTCAGGACTGAGCTAAGATGCATTCCACTTACCTCATCCCTCCTCCAGCATGACCGAGGAATTTACATGGGCAATGTGGGAGAGAGGCTTTAGATAGAGCATCCATCAATATTTCATTTCTAGAAGACATTCCATCCATGGTAATTCTTTTGCTCTATCAAGGTCCCTCTCGCCCGTTTTTTCTTCTTTTTTAATTTTCTGTTTGAATTTCAGTTGCAAATAATTGAATTAGTTATATTCCTTATGAGGCATATTATCACTTTTGTCCTTGCAAGTTCCTTCTTAATCTTTTTCTTTATATACTTATATATCAGTTAATTTAATTCCTGCTTTCCTTATGCCTCATTCTCTTCCAATAGACAGCTATTTTATTCTGTTTAATGCATATTCCCCAGCAGACAGCCTTCAGACTTCATCTTCACCATGAGCTCTCCTTGATCTCTGCCTGTCAGTCCACATTTCAGGCTCACACTACAGATATGGGCTTGCCTGCCTCCTTAATTGTGTGAGTTAATTCCTTTTAATAAGTGTATGTATATATATACACATACATACATATATATATATATCTTCTACTGGGTCTGTTTTTCTGGAGAACCAGCCTAACACAATACTCCATGGAAGGAATCACCACATGTTGCCTACCCACTCTTTGTTCTCCTTTAAAATTTATGTCATCACAGAAATGCCACAGTGAACATTCTCCTATATGTCCCTTTAAGATTCTGTGTAAGAGTTTTGGGGGGTTGGTTCTTAAAATGCTTTGCACACCCAGAGCCCCTTGTTTAAAGGGGAGGTCAGATCCCCTTCAGGAAGGACTCGGTGCCGCTGCTACAAGTACACACTATGCATCTTCCTCTAAATCTTCCCCCAAAGAAAACCAACCCAAAGAATGAGCATTTGAATTCAATAATTACATGCTAGAAATAACAAAACTCAGTCAAAATTTCCCCTAGACGAATTGTCTTTAAAACTGTCTCTTAAAATGTCAAAAACATAGCCAATACCTGCTAAAATTTTCTAAACAGTTTTAAATTTCATTTAAATTTGCCATTAGGTGCCCTGATCACTAAAACCAGTTTTAAGTGACTTAACCCTTAATTATTTTCCATGGCCAAAACCTCATATTTATTTTAATCTATGGCTTCCTTGGACCATTTCTGTCTTTGCCTTCCCCAATCTATTCACTGTGGGGAAACTGAGGTGACCCAACTCAGAAGAGCTCTTGGTGGTGTCAAGGTTGTATATCCTTGCTCCTTTCCAGCTTGAGCATCTATAATCCTAGACACAAACAACCCTTGCAGACCGAGGCAAACACAATGATTTGGAGGGCCCAAAGTCTTTGTGTTCAAATGGGACCTGAAGGAAATCTACATGTAATATATTGAAAGAAAGAAAAGCATATGAGAGTCTTACTCGTTATGCTTAACCAGACACATTTTTATTAGCAGTTGTCAGCAAAAGAGTCTCCTTAAAGACTTGGCAGCATCAAAAGTGGGGAAAAAAAAACCAGGAAGAAAGGCTTTGCTGAAGTGAAATGAAATGATAATACCAGGAAAGGCAAGCTACAGCATGGGTCATGCTTGCTGAAAGGTTATCCTCTATGAGATAGGACCTCAGGATAAATTTCCTCACCAGCACCTGGAGGAAACGTGGGACTGGACGCAGAGAAAAGTTAGCAAGCCGGCAGCGTTTGTGCTCAGCCGGAGTCAGGCACCATGGCTATGCACTTGTAGAAAGCAGCAGACTTTAGAGGAGGTGCTCCCTCAACAAAATGTTGCCTTGCAGAAGCTGGAGTCATAACTGGGTTGGCAGGAAGTCGGCAAGTAGGTGCCAGCTTTGCAGAGACTTGGGGTATTTGGTCGGAAGCAACTGAAGCCACCACTGGCTGATTTGCTGAAACCCGTCACACAGCAAGCTGGCTGGCAGGAAGGAGATTTGCAGCCACTTTGATTGCAGAAAGTGGGTTCTCCACCAGTTGGTTGGCCAGAAAGCACAGTGCCACAGGAAGCTGGTTTGCAAGAGTTGTTTACAGAACAAGGAGGTTGTCTGTTAGCCGCTGGCTGGCAGATGAAGGATGTGCATGGTGCAGGTTGATAGTGAAGTGTCTGGCAAGGGAAGGTCACACAGCATGCAGGACTGCAAGAACGGAACACACAAGTAGATGGCTGGCAGGGAACCATTTGGCAAGGCTTCAAAATGTAGCAGATCGGTTGGTAACAAAATGATTTGCAGGGCTGATCTTCACCATGAGTGGGCTGACATGAACCCACATGGCAGCAAGTTGGCTGGCACAGATTAGCCGCACAGACAGTTGGTAGGCAAGAAGTTTCAGGACAGGAAGTGACTTCAGGGCAGGCTGGCTGACAGGACCCAGCATCACAGCAGACTGATTGGTCACAAGCTGCCTGGCATGACTCAGATGTGTAGACACATTCCTGGCAGGAGCTTTGTTGGCAGGGGCCAGGTTCATAGCACTTTACCGAACTGCCGGTGGATTCCAAACAGGAGGGCTGGCATGAGCTAACTGGACCAGGAGACTGACCGGTGTCAGTTTCATAGCAGGCCGTGTAGGAGCAAATGGGGTGGCAAACAAAACCCACACAAGAAGTTGCTGGAAGGCAGGTAGGTTGGCAAGGAGCAGGTTCACAGCCACTTGGGGCACTGCCACATGGCTGACAGTTTTCTTGGCATGTAACCAGTTGCCATGTTCTGCTCCGACAGGAACCAGGCAAATGGATACCATGTTGGAAACTGCCACCACTGGAGCATACGGAGGTGGTGGGCACAGCTGGGATGGCAGTGGCGTCTCCAAGGCAACAGCTGTCCCCCATGGTGCCAGTGCTAACCTTCTCAGGAGGCTGCAACCTCAGTATACCTGAGATTGAAAAACATCTAATACATAAGGGCTTTTATAGTCCTTTGCTAGGGGTGTTGGCACAACAGAGCATCTTTCCTTGTTATTGTTTCCACCCATTTGCATATAAACATCTGATTAGCAGGCTTCAGGAGCCTGGGAGACATCATTCCCAGTTTAAGAATTCATCTGTTCAGAGAAAAACCCCATAATTCAAAAAGAAACATGCACCCCAATGTTGATTGCAGCACTATTTACAATAGCCAGGTCATGGAAGCAGTCTAAATGTCCATCAAGAGAAGAATGGATAGAGAAGATGTACATACATACAGTGGAATACTGCTCAGCCCTAAAAGGAATGAAATTGTGCCACTTGCAGAGACGTAGATGAACTTAGAGACTGTCATTATAGAGTGAAGTAAGTCAGAAAGAGAAAAACAAATATTGTATATTAACACATATATGTTGAATCTAGAAAATGGTATGTACTTAGTCGTTCAGTCATGTCCGACTCTGTGACTCCATGGACTGTAGCCCGCCAGGCTCCTCTGCCCATAGAGATTCTCCAGGCAAGAATACTGGAGTGGGTTGTCATGCCCTCCTCCAGGGGATCTTCCCAACCCAGGGATCAAACCCAGGTCTCCTGCATTGCAGGCAGATTCTTTACCACCTGAGCCACCAGGGAAGGCCAGAAAATGGTATAGGTGAACTTATTTGCAAAGCAGAAATAGAGACACAGACGTAGAAAATAAACATATGGATACCAAAGGGGAAAGGAATAGGTGGGATGCATTGAGAGACTGGGATTGATATATACGCACTACTACATATAAAATAGATAACTAATGAGAACCTAACTGTATAGCACTGGGAACTATACTCAACACTCTGTGGTGACCAAATAGGAAGGAAATCCAAGGAAGAGGGGATACATATATATATACCTGTGGCTGATTTACTTTGCTGTACAGCAGAAACTAACACAACATTGTAAAGCAACTCTACTATAATTAAAAAAAAAAACTCATCTGTTGAGTTGGGGAGTTTTCACAGCCGAGTTTGGGTTCCTTGCTGCTGTGTCTGCTGCTCTGAGCTAAGCTGTCTCTTTTACAGCTTGTTCTCCAGCCTCCCTGAAGCAGGACTCTCCCCAGGTTAACCTCTCATCAAGAGGCCACAGCCCACTCTTCCACCAGCAATGCAGTTCCACACCATTTAGACAATCAGGAAGTGAAGCCCTGACCCAGTTGAGGGATGATAGTAGAGATGGCAAACAGAAAATCAAGGGGTGCCTCCCAAGCGATACTTCAGTGTCTCCACCTCTTTCTAGAATCTTCCTGTTTGGTTTCCTGAAACTCGGCTTTACTGGTACCACTAATAATAAGAACAGTAGTACTGGCTTCCATTTATAGTGTTGACCAAAAAAATAAAACGCACAACCTAAAAGTTAAGAGTTATGTTTTATTTGGTGAGCATTCTGAAGACTTCAAACCTGGGACACAGCATCTCAGATACCACTGAGCAACTGTTCCAAAGAGGCGAGGGAGGAGTCGGGATATATAGCAGCTTTTGCAACAAAAGGTCAGATAGTCACAAAGTGAAATCACTATTGTTAATTTAAAAAAAATCAGACATATCAAATTAATGAAATTAGAGCTTTTCTGTATATGGGAAGATGCAAAGTCTGGACTTATTGAAATCATTCCTTTGAAATGCACCCCAGCTATCTGGGGCCGGTACCCTGTGTTTTCCTTATCCCGTGTCTCCTCAGGATACACTGTTAGGGCTGGCTGCAGCATATCAGGGCAGCTGTAATGTGGTGGTCTGATGGCTGCAACATCCTTTGTTTATTGACATGGCGGGCAATATTTTTTATTGATAATAGCATACTTACTATGTACCAGGCTCTTGACTGCATTTTTCAATTGAATCTTTGCAGTGATCCTACTTAGCAGATACGATTGTCACCATTACGTGAGAGGTAGCAAAACTAACTCAGAGAGTTTAAATCATGTTCCCAAACTTATGCCAGTAATAAGGGGCAGAAACCCCTAGATTCAAACCTAGGTTGGGCTGATCCCCAAACCTTTTATCTTAACCACCTGTTTAAACCTCCCAACTTTGGAGGTGGAGAGGAAGACTCTAAAACAATGACTGAAGGCTGACCAGCCACGCTGGTTCAAGCACAGGTGGTCTAGGTCCCATGCTAGGGATCCTCTGCGCACTCCAGTGACTGTAATCAACAGCTAGATCAAATGGGTATCAATACACCCAAAGACAATCTTTTAACCTGTAAATTTAAAACTACAAAATGTTTCATTAAGAAAGATTAAACTCATACTATGGAGTCAATAGCATGTCAATTCTGTAAATATGAAACACAATAACTAGAAGGACATCTCTGCAAAGAGGCTTTTGTGTTAAATCGACCTCATCCAAAAGAGATTCATGAGTGACTTTCCCCTCCTCTTTTGGGCTGGTCCAGACTCTGCATCACTGGCCAACTTCAGCATCCCACACTCATCCATGTCCTGCCCTGGTTCACGCTGAAGATACAAGATGGGATAGAGATCGTGGGTTTGGGGTGCAGATGGGGCTTGTCTTGATTTCTGGCTCTGCTGCAAACTCAGTCTGCTGGGCATGTTAGCTCATTACCCATGAGTTCAAAGTACTGAGAGTTAATCAACTGCATGGCTACTGCTCAGGTTATTTTTATTATTATAGTCTGCCTCACAATTTTCAAAGTACCCATGACAAAATGGCTTCTCTTCATTCTTGCTTTAAAACAATGAGAAATTTTTTTGATCACAATGCCTGAAAAATCCTCACCCTTGTCGTAAAAATGTGTTTCTTCAACAATTGCTTTTCATGCTATGGCATCAGTCACTTCTTTTGCCCTCCGTCTCATTGCTACTCATTTTAGCATCTTGCAGACTTCAGGGATCCCTGCCCTATGTTTTATTCCTCAAAGTCTACATCCCAAAACTCTCATCTGTCAAGGGGAACTACTTTTGGTCTTACCAAACAGGTCAATCAAAATGAGAACATGAACATATTTGAGAAAGCATGAAAATTTCAATCTGAAAAACTGTAATACCCTATACCCATACATACCACATTTACTGTTTCAAAGTAATCCATTTTTACATCAATTTTTCTCTGATTCTGCTCTTGCCTCCCTTCTTGGTAAAGAAACATCTCAATAGGTTCAAAAAAGGGCACAAACTTTCAGCTGTAAGATGAATAAGGTCTGAAGATCTAATGGAAAGCATGGAGACTATAGTTGATAACTCTGCATCATATAATAGAAATTTGCCAAAAGAACTTAAGTGTTCTCACCAAAAAAAAAAAAAAAGGTAAATATGTGAGGTGATGAATGTGTTGGCTAGATGGGAGGAATCCTTCCACAATATGTATGTATATCAAATCATTACAGTGTACACTTTAAATTATCTCAAAATTTTGTCCGTTCTTTCTGAATAAACTGAAGGAAAAAAAAAAAAGTTCTCAATAGAAACAACTTTGATTTTGCTATGGTCCAAGGCACTGCTGCTGCTAAGTCGCTTCAGTCGTGTCCAACTCTGTGCGACCCCATAGACGGCAGCCCACCAGGCTCCCCCATCCCTGGGATTTTCCAGGCAAGAACACTGGAGTGGGTTGCCATTTCCGTCTCCAATGCATGAAAGTGAAAAGTGAAAGTGAAGTCGCTCAGTCTTGTCCGACTCTTAGCGACCCCATGGACTGCAGTCCACCAGGCCCCTCCATCCATGGGATTTTCCAGGCAAGAGTACTGGAGTGGGGTGCCGTTGCCTTCTCCATCCAAGGCACTAAAGACATCTATCACAAAGGACTGTTGTGGTCACATCAAGAAATATGCTGATGCATTAAAAACACCAGCTTGGACAGAACAGGATTTTAATCATTTATGTTACTTACCAGCTGTGAATATCCTGAATTTTGTGTTTGTCATTTCCTTGTGAATAGATAGATTGAGATAAAATCATATATATAGATATGTAATATATTTTATAATATATATATTTGTAAATATATATATATTATATATACATGTGTGTATACATATATGTATTTGTGGGTATATTGTTATTGAGCTTTAAATATACATATGACCTCTGCAGGGGCTTCCCAGGTAGTTCAGGTGGTAAAGAATCCACCTGCAATGCAGAAGACCCTGGTTTGATACCTGGGTTGGGAAGTTCCCCTGGAGAAGGGATAGGCTACCCACTCCAGTATTCTTGGGCTTCACTGGTGGCTCAGACAGTAAAGCATCTGCCTGTGATGTGGGAGACCTGAGTTCGATCCCTGGCTTGGGAAGATCCCTTGGAAGAGGGCATGGCAACCCACTCCAGTATTCTTTCCTGGAGAATCCCCATGGACAGAGGAGCCTGGTGAGCTACAGTCTATGGGGTCGCAAAGAGTTGGACATGACTGAGTGACTAAGCACAGCACACAGCACGACCTCTGGAGCTTTTTCTATCAGTCAACATTGCAGTGCTAAGGATCACTCATTTTGTGGCACGTAGCATTTGTCCAGCTGTTCTCACTACAGCATGATATTCTGTTGTGTGAATGAATATACCACAATTTTCTTATCTGTGTTAACAGGCATTTGGATTGCTTGTCCTTCATATTCTTCACCTGTAAAATAGGGGAAAAGAAATCTTACCTCACAGAATTTCTATAAATTCTTTACATAAAACACTGGGTCTATGTTAGGCGGAGAGATTTAAAAATCTGGCCAACTCATCTCTTGACTCTGGAAGGAGATAAAGATAGATCCCAATGGCTGAATGAGACAGTAACTTGAATACCAAAGTGCAGGACAAGTTTCACTTTTGAGTTTCTCCCTCTGTCCTTGTCTAACCCAATGGCTCTCAAACAGGGGTGATTTTTGCCCCTCCCCTCTGGAGGTGGGCACTTTTTGCCAATGTCTGGAGCCATTTTCGGTCATCACACTCAGGGGATGTTACTAGCATCTCGTTGGTGAAGCCAGGGATACTGCTTAATATCTTATGATACAAAGAACAGTCTCCACAACAAAGAATTATCCAGCCCAAAATGTAAATGGTACCAAAGTTGAGAAGCCCTGAGCTATTTCCTCTTGTAATTAGGATAGCCCATGCTGCACCTTGAGGACAAGGGATAGACCTTTGACCCATGCACTAAGTACAAGGGGTTTATTGAAGAATCCTTGCATCCCTGGGATAAAGCCCACTTGGTCATGGTGTATGATCTTTTTAATGTGTTGTTGGATTCTGATTGCTAGAATTTTGTTAAGGATTTTTGCATCTGTCTTCATCAGTGATATTGGCCTGTAGTTTTCTTTTTTTGTGGGATCTTTGTCAGGTTTTGGTATTAGGGTGATGGTGGCCTCATAGAATGAGTTTGGAAGTTTACCATCCTCTGCAATTTTCTGGAAGAGTTTGAGCAGGATAGGTGTTAGCTCTTCTCTAAATTTTTGGTAGAATTCAGCTGTGAAGCCGTCTGGACCTGGGCTTTTGTTTGCTGGAAGATTTTTGATTACAGTTTCAATTTCCATGCTTGTGATGGGTCTGTTAAGATTTCTATTTCTTCCTGGTCGAGTTTTGGAAAGTTGTACTTTTCTAAGAATTTGTCCATTTCTTCCACGTTGTCCATTTTATTGGCATATAATTGTTGATAGTTCTCTCTTATGATCCTTGGTATTTCTGTGTTGTCTGTTGTGATCTCTCCATTTTCATTTCTAATTTTATTGATTTGATTTTTCTCCCTTTGTTTCTTGATGAGTCTGGCTAATGGTTTGTCAATTTTATTTATCCTTTCAAAAAGCAGCTTTTGGTTTTGTTGATTTTTGCTATGATCTCTTTTGTTTCTTTTGCACTTATTTCTGCTCTAAGTTTTAAGATTTCTTGCCTTCTACTAACCCTGGGGTTCTTCATTTCTTCCTTTTCTAGTTGCTTTAGGTGTAGAGTTAGGTTATTTATTTGACTTTTTTCTCCACCGGCAGAATACCTACAGGTAAAAACAAATATCTGGGAGGAAAAAGTATTAACAAAAGGAAGTTCAAAAAGATGGCTTCAGGCGGGTGGCGGCAGGGCGCCAGGCGGGCTCAGTAGAAGCAGACAGTGTGCAGGGAGGTCCTGCCGCTCTTCTCCTCGAACTCCTGCAGCAGCTCGTCGATCTCGTTCTCCATGTCCTCCGTGTGCTGGATACACTGGCAGAGCTCGCAGATGAGGAACGCCCCCAGCGTGGCCTCCTCATGGTTGTCCTGGATGTCCACGTTGATCACGTGCACGGGCTGGCAGGTCTCCTGCTCCCTGGAATTCAGATCTTCCACCGCCTGGTCGTACACTCGCTCTTCACAGGTGAGGATCAGGTCAAACACGTCTTTGCAGTTCTGGAACCTTTCTGGCCGGGGCTTGATCCTCTTATTTCTGTCCAGCATGTGTAAAATGCCATTCTGCGTATAGAGTTCTTTGTCTTTCCTAAGGAGATCGTTGTACATCTGGTCATATGTGGTTTTGAAATCATAAACGTTTGGTTTGTCCGGTGCTGGTCCTGGAAGCTTCACGTCAGTTCCTGTTTCGAAGGACCGGACGCTGAATCCTCGTTTGCTGAGGATGTTGTGCGCCTCCATGCTCCGGTTCTGGTTGCTCGAGCACACCACCGCCACCCGCAGTGGCGACTACGGCATGGCGGCAGCCGCACCTTCTGCGACTCCCGCTTCGGGACTCCCACCCAGCCGCGCCGCTTCCGCACGAGCAAGACGGCGGCCTCCAGTACAAGGGGTTTAAAGAGACTACTGTAAATAGACTCTGTCCTTGCAGATTGAAAGACACATATAGAATCTACATAAAAAGTGTGTCCTATAGAGACTGAGATAACATATCAGAGCTCTGGCACAAGAAATCTAGGTTACTTTCTTTATTGTAAGTATGACCTCCCCACTTGTTTTCATGCTATTGTGGACCCCAAAGCCCTTGGTTTCCCCCTCGTTTTCCCTATATCCAAGTCCATGTTTCACCATTCGGGTCTCCACACCAAGGCCAGAGGGACGTTCCAAAACCCAGTAGTCTTCATGTCACTGCCCTGCATATGATCCCTCAATACCTTCTCATCAGCCCTGCACCAAACTCAGATGACTCTGTCTAGCACACAAGGCTGATGAGGGCAGGCCACTGTTTACTTATCTGACCTCAGAGTTCACTACTCTTCTAAGCACACCTCTGCCCACACTTGGCTTAATGAGTAGTGTGGTAGTGTGCTTACAAGCTCCATTCAGTTGTATATGTTTCCTCTGCCTAGGAAGCTCTTCCTTCCTAGTTTCTAACTGGTTAATTCCTACTTGTGCTAAAAGATTCAGCTTCAGTATTATCTCTCCCAAGAGTAATTCCCTGTTTCTCTCCATGCCCTGCCAAGTTCACAGTACTGCATGCCTGCCTCTACCCCAGGACTTAGCACAATGGACGAAGTAATTGCCTCTCTGCCTATCTCCCCATCAGAGAATAAGCTTCCTGAGAGTGGACTGAAGCGTCTATCTTTTCATTCCCAGAACTCATCTCAGTCCCTGGCATCTAACAGCTATCTAGCAAAGCTTCTTGGATGGAGGGAGTGGGGGATGGATGGATGGATGGATGGATGGACGGACAGATGGATGAATAGATGAATAAAGCTGCTCTCAAAGATGAAGCAAGTCAGCTGATGAGAATATGACATGAACAAGACATAAATGATAAGAGTCTGTTACTTCAACTTTAACCATGTTTATTGGACAGCTAAATATCTTTACATCATGGAAGAGGTCTCCAAGGAAGAGGAGCCCACACAGCAAGGGAGCACATGAGTGAGGACAGAAAAATATTTATTCCAGGAAAGAGACTTGAGATGATACAGCAAAGCAGACTTTCTCAGCTCAATGGCAGTAGCAGAAAGGGACCCAGAATGTCCCCATCTCGTGCCCAGGAATCGCCATTTGGGCCATTAGGAGACTGACATTTCTGATGAGTTCTTTGAAGCATAAGCAAATGGCAAGTGATGGTGCAGAAAGAAAAAGATTTTAAGTCAGAATGAGCTTTGGGGAAAGCAGACAAATTTTCTATCTACCCGGAGGCATGCATTGCAGGAATTGGTTGGCCAGGGCTGGTTCAGCAGTTGGTAGGCTTGGTGGCAGCAGGCTGGCTGACTGCAGCCTCGTGGGTGGTGGGGCTGGTGGGCTTGGCCTCAGTGGGCTGGCAGGGACTGGCCTCTGAGACCTCCGTCTTGCAGGGAGTTGAGTCAGCACAATCTGGTTGGCTGGAAGTGGACTTTTTGCAATCCCGTTTGCAGGAGTCAGCACAAGGCAAGCGGGAGCAGACGGGTTGGTAAGGGACAGAAGTGACGCAGGCTGGACGGCGCAGGATGGAGCAATATGGGCGGTAGCAGGCCGGGCGGTAGGAGATGGATGTCAAATATGGCTGCCTATAGGTGATTGGTCCAGAGCAGATTGGGCGGCAAATCGGGCGGTAGGAGATTGAAGTAGTACAGGGTTGTTTGCAAGAGCTAGGTATGTAGAAAGTTCGCGAGCAAGTTGGCTGGCAGACGGCAGATGCAGAAGACCCCGGGCGGCAGGAGAGAGGTTGGCAAGATGGAGGCTCACAGGAGATGGACCGACTGCGCTTGACTACGTAGCAGGTAGGTTGACATGGCCTGGGCACATAGACACTTGGTAAGCAGGGGCTGGGCTCAGAGCAGATGGGTTGGCAGAGGCTGGAGACACAGCAAGAGGGCTCCTGGCAAGTGCTGGAGACACAAGGTGGCTCACAAGGGCTTGAAACACAGCAGACCGGACGGACACAGATGGGCTCACAGACCAGAGACACACGTGTGGCTGACTGGCAGATGCTGGGCTCTGAGCAAGATGGCTCACAAGGACTGGAGTCACAGCAGGCAGACTGGCAGCTACTGGCCACAGAGCAGATAGATGGACAGCATCTGACACCAGAGGACACAGGCTGATAGCAACTGGGCTCACAGATCACTGGCTGGCAGCAGCTGGGTTTGCAGAGGATGGGCTGGCAGGAAGTGGGTACGCAGAAGACTCGTTGGCCAGGAGGGACCTCACAGCACACAGGCTGGGCACAGCTGCTCACAGAGCAAGAGGGCTCACAGATGGTGGCCTCACAGCTCACAGGCTGGGCACAGCTGCTCACAGAGCAAGAGGGCTCACAAATGGTGGCCTCACAGCTCACAGGCTGGGCACAGCTGCTCACAGAGCAAGAGGGCTCACAAATGGTGGCCTCACAGCTCACAGGCTGGGCGCAGCTGCTCACAGGACAGGCAGGCTTACAGATGGTGGCCTCATAGCTCACGGGCTTGGCACAGCTGCTCACTGGGCAAGAGGGCTCACAGATGGTGGCCTCATAGCACACAGGCTGGGCACAGCTGATTACGGGACAGGCAGGCTCACAGATGGTGGCCTCACAGCTCACAGGCTTGGCACAGCTGCTCACTGGGCAAGAGGGCTCACAGATGGTGGTCTCATAGCACACAGGCTGGGCACAGCTGATTACGGGACAGGCAGGCTCACAGATGGTGGCCTCACAGCTCACGGGCTTGGCACAGCTGCTCACAGGGCAAGAGGGCTCACAGATGGTGGCCTTGTAGTACACAGGCTGGGCACAGATGCTCACAGAGCAAGAGGGCTCACAGATGGTGGCTTCACAGCACACAGGCTGGGCGCAGCTGCTCATGGGGCAAGAGGGCTCACAGATGGTGGCCTTGTAGCACACAGGCTGGGTACAGCTGATTACGGGACAGGCAGGCTCACAGATGGTGGCCTCACAGCTCACAGGCTGGGCACAGCTGCTCACAGGACAGGCAGGCTCACAGATGGTGGTCTCACAGCACACAGGCTGGGCACAGCTGCTCGCAGAACAGGAGGGCTGACAGCATTGTGGGTCACAGCTGGATGATCCGCAGCTATCTTGACAAGTCACCAGCTGCCACGTCTGGCTCCGGCAGGAACTGGGCAAGTAAACAGGCCCTCTGAAGCTCACCTCAGTGGAGCAAAGGGAGATGGCTGGCACCGAGGGGCATTTCCTAGAGCAGCAGTTTCCAGACATGGTGGAGTTGCCTCTGCTCCCTTGCCAGTGCTGAGAGGTTGCTGCCTGACTGGGGCAGCTCTCCAGAGCCCTCACTTTTATACCCCCAACCCTGGCACGTGCTGTTTTGAGCCCCCACATCTTTTCCTCATTGCTGTTTGGGCCAGTTTTCAGAGAAACATCTTATTATGCCACGGTTTGTTGATCTGGAAGCTGTTTACCTACCCATAAAGAAGCTGTTTGTTTATTGACTTGCTAACTTTGGAATCCTTGGAGCTACAGGTCATCTTGAAATAAGCATCATCGCCTCCAAGCTGAATGATCTGCATTTCTGAGCATCATGAACAAAGGAAGAAGAAAGGAACTTATAATTTAACCATCTTCTAGTCCTTTGCACAGGCCCTGGGCAGAACACAGAGGGTGTCCACATGAATAAGACCTACTCACCCACTCTCATGGATCTCACTGTCTGATGGGCAAGCATACAAGTAAACTCACTACAATGCAACAATAAACTCAACAATAGACATAAAGGGATTAGCAGAGAAGAGCAGCGGTGAGCTCTGTGGGAGAGGGAATATCTGAGCTGCATTTTAAATGCTGCACTTCACAACGAAGATCTCATTTAAAACCATCAGAAATCCCATGAGGCAAGGATTCACCTCCATCCTCATCCCCCTGATTATAGGTGAAGGAAAAGAAAGGGAGTTAGAATCAGAAGGTTGGTCACTTGCTAAAGATCACACACAGTTTGCCCACTAATCTAGGGCTACACTTCTTCCTCTTCACCATCCTATCTGGACAGACCTTTCTCAGGAGCCTCAGCCCACGACGCTGTCCTCCATCCTGTTTTGTGAGCAGCTCTCTCCTAAAACACTGGCTCGCCCTATCCCTGGAAAGCACTTGACCTAGCCTCTCTGCTTCTCCTCCCTCCTTTCCTTTGACCGCCCCCACCTCAAGCATTCGGTAGACCTCCAGAATCCTTCTTGCCTTTGGTGATTTTAGCAACTACTAAAACAACTCCTCAGGTATGACCTAAATCAAATCCCTTATGATTATACAGTGGAAGTGAGAAATAGATTTAAGGGACTAGATCTGATAGATAGAGTGCCTGATGAACTATGGAATGAGGTTCGTGACATTGAACAGGAGACAGGGATCAAGACCATTCCCATAGACAAGAAATGCAAAAAAGCAAAATGGCTGTCTGGGGAGGCCTTACAAATAGCTATGAAAAGAAGAGAAGCGAAAAGCAAAGGAGAAAAGGAAAGATATAAACATCTGAATGCAGAGTTCCAAAGAATAGCAAGAAGAGATAAGAAAGCCTTCTTCAGCAATCAATGCAAAGAAATAGAGGAAAACAACAGAATGGGGAAGACTAGGGATCTCTTCAAGAAAATCAGAGATACCAAAGGAACATTTCATACAAAGATGAGCTCAATAAAGGACAGAAATGGTATGGACCTAACAGAAGCAGAAGATATTAAGAAGAGATGGCAAGAATACACAGAAGCACTGTACAAAAAAGATCTTCACGACCCAGATAATCACAATGGTGTGATCACTGACCTAGAGCCAGACATCCTGGAATGTGAAGTCAAGTGGGCCTTAGAAAGCATCCCTATGAACAAAGCTAGTGGAGGTGATGGAATTCCAGTTGAGCTATTCCAAATCCTGAAAGATGATGCTGTGAAAGTGCTGCACTCAATATGCCAGCAAATTTGGAAAACTCAGCAGTGGCCACAGGACTGGAAAAGGTCAGTTTTCATTCCAATCCCAAAGAAAGGCAATGCCAAAGAATGCTCAGACTACTGCACAATTGCACTCATCTCACAAGCTGGTAAAGTAATGCTCAAAATTCTCCAAGCCAGGCTTCAGCAATACGTGAACCGTGAAATTCCTGATGTTCAAGCTGGTTTTAGAAAAGGCAGAGGAACCAGAGATCAAATTGCCAACATCCACTGGATCATGGAAAAAGCAAGAGAGTTCCAGAAAAACATCTATTTCTGCTTTATTGACTATGCCAAAGCCTTTGACTGTGTGGATCACAATAACCTGTGGAAAATTCTGAAAGAGATGGGAATACCAGACCACCTGATCTGCCTCTTGAGAAATTTGTATGCAGGTCAGGAAGCAACAGTTAGAACTGGACATGGGACAACAGACTGGTTCCAAATAGGAAAAGGAGTATGTCAAGGCTGTATATTGTCACCCTGTTTATTTAACTTATATGCAGAGTACATCATGAGAAACGCTGGACTGGAAGAAACACAAACTGGAATCAAGATTGCCAGGAGAAATATCAATAACCTCAGATATGCAGATGACACCACCCTTATGGCAGAAAGTGAAGAGGAACTAAAAAGCCTCTTGATGAAAGTGAAAGTGGAGAGTGAAAAAGTTGGCTTCAAGCTCAACATTCAGAAAACGAAGATCATGGCATTCGGTCCCACCACTTCATGGGAAATAGATGGGGAAACACTGGAAACAGTGTCAGACTTTATTTTTCTGGGCTCCAAAATCACTGCAGATGGTGACTGCAGCCATGAAATTAAAAGACGCTTACTCCTTGGAAGGAAAGTTATGACCAATCTAGACAGCATATTCAAAAGCAGAGACATTACTTTGCCAAAAAAGGTTCGTCTAGTCAAGGCTATGGTTTTTCCTGTGGTCATGTATGGATGTGAGAGTTGGACTGTGAAGAAGGCTGAGCACCAAAGAATTGATGCTTTTGAACTGTGGTGTTGGAGAAGACTCTTGAGAGTCCCTTGGACTGCAAGGAGATCCAACCAGTCCATTCTGAAGGAGATCAGCTCTGGGATTTCTTTGGAAGGAATGATGCTAAAGCTGAAACTCCAGTACTTTGGCCACCTCATGCGAAGAGTTGACTCATTGGAAAAGACTCTGATGCTGGGAGGGATTGGGGGCAGGAGGAGAAGGGGACGACAGAGGATGAGATGGCTGGATGGCATCACTAACTGGATGGATGTGAGTCTGAGTGAACTCCGGGAGTTGGTGATGGACAGGGAGGCCTGGCGCGCTGCGATTCATGGGGTCGCAGAGTCGGATACGACTGAGCGACTCATCTGATCTGAAAATAACTCCTCTAAGATGTAAAGAGGAAAGGCAAGAGGTCTTTTGAGAAGACATCGTGAACAAAAACAAAGAACACAAATGCTTTCTCAAAGCATTTTGTCAGTGCTACCACTTGAGACAGACACCAGGTAAAAAATGAAGCCTAGGCTTCTAAACACCAAGGCCTGACACCCTTGCTGAATGAAGGACCTGCATTGTTTCCACCACATGCTTTCAATATCAGTGTAAGGCAGGCTCTCCTTTGGAAAAGTTGGACTATTATGGCAACTATTCATCATCCCTTCCTTCATTCATTAATTAATGTAGCCATTCAGACTACAAATTTCTCTTTTATTCATCCATTCAACTCAGTCATCATTGGGTTCTGTATGAGGGATACAAAAAAAAAAATGACTTTCAATTCCTCCACAAGGAGTCCAAGTTTAGAAGAAAGACAGATATATACATAAGTAATTATGGGACAGTATACGTATAAGTCAGAG
This sequence comes from Bubalus bubalis, assembly GCF_019923935.1. Taxonomy (NCBI): domain Eukaryota; kingdom Metazoa; phylum Chordata; class Mammalia; order Artiodactyla; family Bovidae; genus Bubalus; species Bubalus bubalis. The sequence goes on along the minus strand of NC_059159.1, from coordinate 21,551,863 downwards.
AAGGCAATGGCATCCCACTCCAGTACTCTTGCCTGGAAAATCCCATGGATGGAGGAGCCTGGTAGGCTGCAGTCCATGGGGTCACTGAGAGTCGGACACAACTGAGCGTCTTCACTTTCACTTTTCACTTTCATGCATTGGAGAAGGAAATGGCAACCCACTCCAGTGTTCTTGCCCGGAGAATCCCAGGGACAGGGGGAGCCTGGTGGGCTGCTGTCTATGGGGTCACACAGAGTCGGACACGACTGAAGTGACTTAGAATAGCATAGCATAGCATAGCATACATATAAGTGAGACAGTACATGGATGCACTAAGAGTTACAGGGGGCACCCAGGAGAAATACAAACATGCTTTTGGGGAGTAGTTAGAGAAGATTTCTCAAGTAATAGGATGACCAAATTGAATCCTCAAGGAATAAGGCTAAAAAAGGGATGGTAAAGGTAGGGAAAGAATCTGCTATGGAAAACAAAGGCAAGAGCATGATACATTTGGGGAGCAACAAATGGTTCCACAGCCAGGATCAAAAGTCCAAGGGGACAGAATAGGACAGTGACCAGACTACAGTGGTTACTAGGCATTCATGAGAGACCTTGTGGATCATAATCAGAACTTGGGTTTTATACTGACACTTGGGAATTTTAAGCAACAGAGTAACTTGACCAGGTTTGACCTTCAGAAGATCTCCCTGTCCCTGGAGAATGGATTGGGGAAGGAATGCAAGTCTGAAGGTAAGGGGATCATTATGGATGTGTCTGGAGTGTTTTAGTTGCTAAGTCATGTCCAACTCTTGCGACCCCATGGACCGTAGCCCACCAGGCTCCTCTGTCCATGGGATTTTTCCAGGCAAGAATACTGAAGTGGGTTTCCATTTCCTTCTCCAGGGCATCTTCCCAACCCAGGGATCAAACCCAAGTCTCCTGCACTGAAGGCAGATTCTTTACCAACCGAGCTACTAGGGAATTCCATGGATCTGGAGCAATTACCCTAAAGTTTCATGTTATCAACCTGAACTGAGCAGTGCCTTGGGACTACAGTAATAAGAGGAAGAATCTACAGAACTTAGTAGTGGAAAATGGAAGATTAGAAATAGGAACTGCCATCCTTTGAGATGTGGCTCTCAGGCAGTAAGGAAAGAAGACTTTTGGACAGCTTTGCAGAGGGTAAGGCAGAAGAGACATTCCCAAGATCCTGGTCCCTACCTTTCCAGTTCTCTCCATTCACCTTCTCCTCAGCTAAGTCAGCAATGAAATTCCAGATGGAGACGGCCCTGCTCCCAGCAAATCCTTTATAGACTCTCTTAGCAGAGAAACATATAACATCATTTGTTTGGCTGGAATATCATCTAAGGAATTTTTCCCTGCTAAATGATATAAACCACTCTTTTAACTAGCTAGCACATATCTACTTTGTCATTTTTAAGCTCTTTTTTCCTTTGATGTTATCCAAGCATGAAAATGTCAAGGATCTTGTTTATTTGCTAATGTATATCCAGCACCTGGGCTTCCCAAGTGGCTCGGTGGGTAAAGAATCCACTTGCAATGAAAGAGATGCAGGCAGACACAGGTTCAATCCCTGGGTCGGAAAGATCCCCTGAAGGAAGGCATGGAAACCCATTCCAGTATTCTTGCCTGGATAATCCCATAGACAGAGGAGGCTGGTAGTCTACAGTCATAGGGTTGCAAAGAGTCAGACATGACTGAAGCAACTGAGCACGCATGCATCCAGCACCCAGAGCAGTGTTTGATACATAGGAGGGTCACAATTAATATTTATTGAATGAATGAATGAAGACCTCTGTGAACAGCTATAAAGGGCAATTATCAGTAACTCAAAGAAATTACTACTCTCTACTCACCCATCCGGGAGACCATGGCCATGAACAAGGGAACAATCAGCCACTCAACACTCAGTGCAGACTCAGTGAACTCTTGGCAACTTGGTCCCATTAACACACTCCTCCTCTGGCTGTGACTCTGTCTTGGAGGTTAAAGAGCCAGTTTTTAGGTTGCTGACTCCAGCCAGATCCAAAATGACCTGAATAATAAAGTCTGAAACTCAACTAGAGAAGAGCCAAATCTCAAATTCACTCCAAATGCAAGATGCTACTAATCCAGCTGGGTTTTTGAATAAAACTTTAAAGGAAAGAAACACAATGAGTTTCCACCATACACTTGCTACAATGGCTAAAAACAATTTTTTTTAACGACAATATCAAATTTTAGCAAAGACATAAAGCAACTGGATCTTCTAGACATTGTTGGTGGGAATACAAAATGGTATAGCCACTTTGCAAAAATAGTTTGGCAGTTTCTTATAATGTTAAACATTTTCTTAGTGTTTATTCAGCAGTCCAACTCCCTGGTATTTATGCAAAATAAATGAAAATGTATGTTCACATCAAAATGTGTACATGAATGTTCCCTGAAGTTTTATTCATAATAGCAAAAAAAAAAAAAAAAAAAAAAACCAGGTAACAACTCAAATGCCCATCAGTAGATGAATATTTTTAATTTAGTTTGGGCTTCCCTGGTGGCTCAGTGGTAAAAAAAAAAATCTGCCTGCAATGCAGGAGCCATGGGTTCAATCCCTGGGTCAGGAAGATCTCCTGGGAAAGGAAATGGCAACCCACTCCAATATTCTTTCCTGAGAAATTCCATGGACAGAGGAGCCTGGTGGGCTACAGTCCATGAGGTCACAAAGATTTAGATATAACTGAGCAACTAGTAGACACACAGAGAAATACGAAGTTTATAGTGCTATAAAGCAGACTGATGGTTGCCTAAGGCTGAGGTGGGTAGTGAGGAGTATTCCCTGCAAAGGGGCACTATGAAATTTGAGGTTTTATGGAAAGTTCTGTATCTTGAATCCTGTGGTGGTTATTTAAGTATATATAATTGTCAAATCTCACGGAACAGTACATTAAAAAAGGGGGTCCTTTATTATATTAATATGTATATTATACATCAATAAAGTTGGCTTATAAATATGAAAGAAAAAATTTTAAGTAAAAACAGCATAATCCAAGTTTTATTTTTAAACATGCTTAGAAGGACTCTGGAAAGATACATGCTGCTGCTGCTGCTAAGTCACTTCAGTTGTGTCTGACTCTGTTGTGACCCCATAGATGGCAGCCCACCAGGCTCCCCTGTCCCTGGGATTCTCCAGGCAAGAACACTGGAGTGGGTTGCCATTTCCTTCTCCAATGCATGAAAGTTAAAAGTGAAAGGGAAGTCGCTCAGTCATGTCCGACTCTTCACGACCCCATGGACTGCAGCCTACCAGGCTCCTCCATCCATGGGATTTTCCAGGCAAGAGTACTGGAGTAGGGTGCCATCACCTTCTCCGGGAAAGATACATATCAGTAATAAACTCTAAATGGTGATAATTCAGGTAGCTATTATCCTTTCTTTATATTTTTCTGCATTTTTTCATATTTTTAGGGCTCATCGCTTTGCATATATTCAGAAAACTTGTTTGTTGAGTGAAACTGCTTTGTGGGAATGAAAATAAATGTTCTCCCAGGGCAAGAGCTGAATTAATTTTATTCCACATGCAGTTTAAGATCATGTTCAGCAGAAAAGAGTTGAATTAACTATCCTCTGAATTTTAATCTTCCAAATGGACGCTCACACACCTGAGTCTGGCTCTACCTAGCAGATGTATGCTCACCCTTCTATCCCTGGGACTGGAGCAGAAGAATTACAGCACTATCCCAGGCATGAAAAACTAACCCAGAAAAGGGAGACTTCGCCAAATCATGAGGCTGGAGGAAGAAACTGGACTTCCCAGAACATCCTTAGAAACTGTGCTCATAAGGTTTTGCCACAGGAATCCCTTCCACTCAGAACCAAGCTTGTTTTACCAAGCCTCCTCTCCCAACTTTGCAAGAAAGTTCTAACCAATCCAGAAGCCTACCTGCAGAACTATATTGCAGAAGGAAGACGTGCCCTCCCTCAAGATTAAACTTGACCAGTATCAGCAGTTATCTGCGAGCTTTTAAAATGCAGGTCCCAGGGCCCCCACTCTAGAGCTAAAGGATCAAATGTCTGGCCCAAATTTTTAAATCCTTCCCAGGTGAATCTCACGCAGTACCAAGAAGCTTTAATATATATCTGGGGTTTTGTTAAAAACAGATTGCCAGAAGACACCCCTGTGGATTCTAATCCTGCTTGTCTCAAAGAGCTCCAGAATCTCCATTTTTAACTAGCCCCCAGGTGATTCTGATGCAGGTGGTCTAGAAGCCACATTTCAAAACACTGATTGTGGATGCCACAGTAAATTTTCCTGGCCCAGTGCCCAAGAGGGAGCCAAGGAAGAGGCGGGAGAACTACTTTGGTTACGCCAGTGCTCTTGAATTTATTAAGTTAACTGAAGAGAAGTTTTCGCACCTCAAAGCAGCAGAAAAGCCAGCCGAGGAGGAGGGGTCAGTCCCAAAGCCACCTTGAATAAGATGCTCTTTCAACTTCATGAAAAAAAAGTCATAGATAGGGCTTCACCCTCTGAGCTTCGGGTACCACTGTGGGTGGGACCCAGGTTTCACTTCTCATCAGCATGTGGCTCTTGTTCTCAGCGCCTTGAAAAGCCAGGGCAGGCTTTGGAGAACAAGCCTTCAGCTACAGGTTAACAGGAGAGGCAGGACACCATCTCGGGGGGTGGGGAAGGTCCTGGACACAAGGGGGTCTCCACCTGGAGCAGGTGGAGGTTCTCCATTGCACTGCCTCAGTGGCCGGAGGAAAGGTCTTCATTTGGTCTCGCAGACAGGCGTGGGCTGGCAGCACACGGGGCCACAGCACCCAGAGGAGCCGCAGCAACCGGATCCACAGCAGCTCCCGCAGCAGCTCCCGCAACTTCCGCAGCCCCCTCCGCCCCCGCAGCCCCCGCCGCCCCCGCAGCCAGATCCGCAGCAGGAGGACCCGCAGCAGCTGTCCCCGCAGCCTCCGCAACCCGAGCCACAGCCGCAGCAGGAACCGCAGCAGGAACCGCAGCAGCCGCAGCAGGAGGGCTGGCAGCAGCACACTTCACAGCAGTCTTGCTCTTCAGCGCAGCAGCCGAAGCAGTCCCCTGGGCAGCACCCCATGGTCCCCGCCGGTCAGGTCGCAGGTCAGGAACGCGACCAGAGTTCCCCAAGTATGATGGTCACCAACCCGACAGCAGCTTTTATATCCCCTCCTGGAGGGTGTTGGCTGGAGGGACAGGATGTTGTCTTTGTTATTATTTATGCCAGTTCTCATAAGAACGTCTCATTAGCTGCCTGTTTATTTTCCAGCCCCGAGTGCCTCAACTCATAAAATAGCCCCACTCGTCCCAACTGCTGTTTGTCCAAAGGGTAAAAATACATCTTGGAAAAGACCTGTGATCATGCCAAAGCAGGGGCCAGCTGTCATTAGCCCAGGTTAGAGAGAGGAGGAGAAGCCGGCTCCAGACTCTTGTTCTGGAACACGTGCTACCCTTCCACATCGGCTCTAGAGGCAAGTTGGCAGTGAACCTTCTTGTCATGGATGCTGGTCCTGGAAAACCAGAACTAAAAGTTGTATGTCCTCTGCCTTCTGCTGTAGGCAGAGGCTGATAGGGTGGTCTGTCATGTGGCTCCTCCCAGGTACAAAGGGCATCCTCATCCTGGTCCATGTGACCAAGGCAAATATTTGTGTCTGTGTGTGGTATGTGGCGTGTGCCACAGATTTGTTTGGGCTTGGTGAGTGAGCATCAATCACCAGTCATGACTTCCCTATGAAACGGAGAGACACTCATGATAAAACTGTAAGAGGTTGGGAGCCACATTCTCTCTGAACTGAACATTCACACTTCTCTCTAAATGGGCTGGAAGAGCAGTGGTCAGAGCCTGCAGCCCTCCTGCTCCAGCCCTTTCCTTGATAGAAGCAGGTGGTGGTGGTGAAGATGGAGGAGGAGGAAGAGGTGGGGAGAAAGAGGAAGGGAGGAAGGAAGGAAAGGAAGGAGGAAGGGAGGCAGGGAAAGAGGAAGGAGGGAAAAAGGAAGCAGCTCATTGAATATCCAAAACATTCCATTAAAATTCAAGTGTTGCACACTTAAGAGCACCAACTTTGTCAACCATCTGGCAGAATGAGGGATTAGCGCACAAAACATCAAGAATATCATCCCAGGCAATAAAATTCCTTTAGAAAGCAACTAGAATCCGCAGAGGATTCTGGTCCATGTGTTAAATTCTGAGATGAGTCGAAATTCCTGTCTTGGGCTTTGGTACCTTGTCATCCTCTAGGAATGATAAAGACAGTCTGGTGCCTGAAGATTCTGTGTGGCAACTGGTTCACGGTGGGCATCCTCAGAAAGGCACGTGGTCCTCTCTTATTCTCAGCCACAATCCTCCCTCTGATGGCACAGCTGAAATATTTGAGTTCTCCCTGTTCTGCATGAATTCTGCACCCACCACCCCTTTCAGGAGGCCCAAGATCTTCTCTGTCTGGAGACCACCCAGTTTACTCCACCTCCAAAAGTCTATCTTGAATTGCATAGGCTAAGCATTGACTTGAGTCATTCCCTCTGCCTTCGCACAGTAAGAACCCTGCTCCACTAATGCCCAAGTGAAGAGGAATGAGCAGTGTTGAAAGAAATTGCAGAAGAAAGATAAGACCAGTGAATACCTCAAGGTTTCCTCCTAACACATATTTTTTTAAAATTGAACTCATACTGTGTAAATTGATTTTTACACTGAATATTGTGCTTAACCTGTGAAAATGCTCATGAATATGTAAATTATTAAGTATTATGAAAATTTGAAAATTTACATCTTCAAGTTGATGTAAACCTTCCCTATTGTTGAATATCTAAACTATTTACAACTTTCCAATGTTAAAAGCAGAACACTGAGGTGAATTTCTTTAAATGTGAGTCTCTATGCATTTTCCTATTATCTTTCTATAGTAAATTACTAGAAATAAAATTACTAAATCTTCAGCATGTTAATAATATGAAGGCTATTAATATATATTAAAAATTATTTATTTTCTGAAAAATTATCTCCATTTGCACCCATTTCACAGTTCATTCACCAATGCCAGCTATTTTTTTAGTCTCTGACAATTTGATAGACCAATCATGAAATCTCCTTGCTATATTTTTGTACTTATTTGTCACTGAGTTTATTTAATAGATCACTTTTTCTTCTTTAAGAAATTATTTGCTCATGCCAATTTTCCGATTAAGCTATAATCTTTTCTAACATACTTATAAGAGCTTGTTTTATGCTAAGTATACAATTTTCCTTTCTGTCACTCACACATGTTGTAAAATTAGTCCAAGGCCATCATTTCCTTTTAATTCTATCGTTCTTTTGTGCACCAGATTTTCTTTTTACATAGGCACACTGTCAATCTTTTCTACTGCTTTTATGACTTTGAAAGTTCTTCCTTATCTCCAAAGTATACAATTATTAACTTTATTTTCTCCTAGTTTTCATAGTTTTTTTTTTTTTATGTGTGTATATGTTATCCACTCAGTTGTGTCTGATTCTTTGCAACCCCGTGGACTACAGCATGCCAGGTTTCCCTGTCCTTCACTATCTCCCTGAGTTTGCTCAAATTCATGTCCGTTGGGTCAGTGATGCTATCTAACCATCCCATCCTCTGCCACCCCCTTCTCCTTTTGCCTTCAATCTTTCCCGGCATCAGGGTCTTTCCCAATGAGTCGGCTCTTCGCACCAGGTAGCCTAAGTATGGAGTTTCAGCTTCAGCATCAGTCCTCCCAATGAATGGGCCTTTCTTTTTCTTTGGGATGGCTTTGGTCGCTGCCTCCTGTACAGTGTTACGAGTCTCTGTCCATAGTTCTTCAGGCACTCTGTCTACCAGATCTAATCCCTTGAATCTATTCATCACCTCCACTGTATAATCATAAGGGATTTTATTTAGGTCATACCTGAATGGCCTAGTGGTTTTCTCTACTTTCTTCAGTTTGAGCCTGAATTTTGCAATAAGGAGCTCATGATCTGAGCCACAGTCAGTTTCTTGTTTTTGCTGACTGTATAGAACTTCTCCATCTTTGGCTGCAAAGAACATAATCGATCTGATTTTGGTATTGACCAACCATCACATTGGTGATGTCTCTCTGTAGAGTCGTCTCTTGGGTTGTTGGAAAAGCATGCTTGCTATGACCAGCATGTTCTCTTGACAAAACCCTTTGCCCTTCTTCATTTTATACTCCAAGGCCAAACTTGCTTATTATTCTGGGTATCTCTTGACATCCTACTTTTGCATTTCAATCCTCTATGATGAAAAGGATATTTTTTTTGGTGTTAGTTCTAGAAGGTGTTATAGGTCTTCATAGAACCAGTCGACTTCAACTTCTTAGGCATCGGTGGCTGGGGCATATACTTGGTTTACTATGATGTTGAATGGTTTGCCTTGGAAATAAACTGAGATCATTCTATTGCTTTTGAGATTGCACCCAAGTACTGCATTTCAGACTCTTTTGTTGACTATGAGAGCTACTCCATTTCTTCTGAGGGATTCTTGCCCACATTAGTAGATATAATGGTCATCTGAATTAAATTCATCCATTTTAGTTCACTGATTCCCAAGATGTTAATGTTCAATCTTGCCATCTCTTGCTTGACCATGTCCAAGTTACTTTGATTCATGGACCTAACATTCCAGGTTCCTATGCAACATTGTTCTTTGTAGCACTGGACTTTACTTTCACCACTAGACACATCCACAACTGAGCATCATTTCCACTTTGGCGGAGCGGCTTCATTTTTTTCTGGAGGTGTTAGTAATTACCCTCCACCCTTCCCCAGTAGCATATTGGACACCTTCCAACCTGGGGGTCTCATCTTCCAGTGTCCTATCTTTTTGCCTTTTCACGCTGTCCATGGGGTTCTCCAGGCAAGAATACTGGAATGGGTTGCCATTTCCTCTTCCAGTGGGCCACATTTTGTCAAAACTCATTATGACCTGCCCATCTTGGGTGGCCCTGCACAGCATGGCTCATAGCTTCACTGAGTTACGCAAGCCCCTTGCGTAATCACCACAAGGCTGTGATCCAGGAAGGGAGAGTTGCAGCAGGAGTTATTAAAAACCTGTGCATGGTGTCTCTTCTGCTGGCCTCTAGTGTTTGCCAAGTGACATTACACATGCAGCTTCTGGTGTTTCTTTTACAGACAAACACAAGCTATGCTCCAATTCTGACCTCACCAGTAGCAACTCAACAGAAACATGGTTTGATGTAGAAGCTGATTACTGCTACTGCTAAGTCACTTCAGTCATGTCCAACTCTGTGTGACCCCACAGACCGGAGCCCACCAGGCTCTCCTGCCCCTGGGATTCTCCAGGCAAGAACACTGGAGTGGGTTGCCATTTCCTTCTCCAATGCATGAAAGTGAAAAGTGAAAGTGAAGTCACTCAGTCGTGTCCAACTCTTAGCGACCCCATGGACTGCAGCCTACCAGGCTCCTCCATCCATGGGATTTTTCAGGCAAGGGTATTGGAGTGGGGTACTGATTACATAGCACTTATTTAAATCATGTGTCCAATTAGCCATCACTGGCACATTATCAGCCCTTCCCCTGTGTGCCATGTACTGCACTATACACTTTATATGTGTTTTCTTGGTTAATTCAAGATGTGTGCTTAGTCACTTCAGTCATGTCCGACTCTTTGTGACCCCATGGACTGTAGCCCACCAGGCTCCTCTGCCCATGGGACTTTCCTGACAAGAATACTGGAGTGGGTTGCCATGCCCTCCTCCAGGAAATCTTCCTAACCCAGGGATCAAACTGCATCTCCTCTGTCTCTTGCATGGCAAGCGACTCTTTACCAACTGAGCCACGGGAGATGCCCCTTAACTCAAGATAACCATATACAATAAGTAGTATTATCTTTACTTTGTACATGAGGAAACTGAAGCCTGTGAAAGTCAAAAACTTTCACTGGAAGATGCAGGGCTTGAATTTGAACCCAGATCTGTCTGCTTCTGAAGTCCATCCCCTCTTCTATGTCAGGCTTTCTTATAGATACCACAGAAAAATCCCTCTTTGTCTTAAGGTAAGTCTCAAGTAAGAATGTCTTAAAGTAATTGTAAGCTTCACAACCACAGAGATTATAGCTGCTTTATTCACTAGTTTACATCCAGTGGCCACTGTATGGTGAGCATGTACAATATTCCTTAAAGAATTAAATAAGTCATAAATGAATGTGAGATCACTCCCTGCAGTGCAATACAATCAAAGCATTCAACTAGAGGAGAATGAGGTCTCTGTCACCTTTCTTCACTCACCTTTTCTTTAACTGAAGTATAGTTGATTTATAATATTGTATTAGTTTCTAGTGTACAATGTGATTCAATATTTTATAGATTATACATTGCACAAAATTATTATAAAATATTGACTATATCCCTTGTTCAGTTCAGTTGCTCAGTCATGTCCAACTCTTTGCAACCCCATGTACGCCAGGCCTGTGTGTTATATACCTGTGACTTATTTATTTTATAACTGCTAGTTTGCACCTCTTAATCTCCTTCATCTATTTTGCTCCTCTCCCAACCCTCTCTGCTGTTGTAAGCACTAGTTTATTCTTTGTATCTGTGAATCTGTTTCTGTTTTGTTATGTTTATTCATTTGCTTTTTTTTTTTTAAGATTCCACATATAAGTGAAATATACACATTATTTGTCTTTGTCTGACTTAGTTCATTGAGCTTACCCTCCAGGTCCATTCATGCTGCTGCAAAAGACAAAAGTTCACTCTCCTTTAAGTCTGACTGATATTCTATCGTGTTTGTGTATAGATAGATATACTACATTTTCTTTATGTATTAATTCATCTGTTGATGGACACAGGTTACTTCCATATCTTGGCTATTGTAATTAATGCTGCAATGAATATTGGGGTGCATATATCTTTTGAATTCATGTTTTTATTTTCTTTGGATAAATGCCCAGGAGTGGAATGGCTGGATTACATAGCAGTTCTATTTTTTATATTTTGAGGAACCTCCATTCTATTTTCCATAGAGGCTGCATAAATTTACATTTCCACCAAGAGTATACTAGGGTTCCATTTCCTCCACATCTCACCAACACTTGCTATTTGTTATCTTTTGATGATAGCCATTCTGACAGGTGTGAGATGATATCACATTGTGGTTTTTGACTTGCTTTTCCCTGGTGATTAGTGGTGTAGAGTGTCTTTCCACGTGCTTCTTGGCCACCTGCATGTCTTCTATGGGAAAATGCCTATTTAGGTCCTCTACCTGTTTTGAAATCTGGTTGTTTATTTTTTTTATATTGAGTTGTATACAGTCCTTGTATGTTTTGGATATTAACTTCTTATTGGGCATTCTGTTTGCAAATATCTTCTCCCATTCAGTGGGTTGTCTGCCTTTTGTCTTGTTGGTTTGCTTCACTGTGCAAAAACTTACTAGCCAGAGCAGTCAGACAAATAAAAGACTTGTAAAAGGCCAAATTGGAAGGGAAGAAGTAAAATTCTCACTATTTACAGATGCTATGACACCACACATAGAAAAGCTTAAAGACTCCACAAAACAGCTATTAGAACTAATGAATGAATGCAGGTGCAGAATACCGAATTATATACATAAATCTGTTGTTTTTCTATATACTAATAATGAACTATTACAAATAGAAATCAAGAAAACAATCCCATTTACAGTCAAATGAAAAAGAATAAAATACCAGGGAATAAATTTAACCAAGAAGGGGAAAGACCGGTACTCTGAAAATAAGACATTGGTGAAAAATTGAAAACACAAAAAATGAAAACAGATCTTGTGTTAATAGGTTGGAAGAATTAATATTGTTAAAATGTCCATACTACCCTAAGATATCTACAGATTCAATGCAATCTCTATCAAAATACTCATGGCATTTTTCGCAGAACTAGAACAAATAACCTAAAATTTACATGGAGCCACCAAAGACTCCAAAGAGTTAGAGCAATCTTGAGAAAGAAGAACAAAGCTGGAGGTATCACACTCCCTGACTTCAAAGTATACTACAAAGCTATAGTAATCAAAACAGTATGGTACTGGCACAAGACTGGAGACATGGATGAGTAGAACAGAATAGAGAGCCCAGAAATAAAACCAAACACATTAAGTCAATTAATCTACAGCAAAGTTAGCAAGAGTATCCAATGAGGGGAAAGACTGTCTCTTCAATAAGTGGTATTGGAAACGTTGGATGGATAAATGTAAAAGTGAAAAGACTGGCTTAAAACTCAACATTCAAAAATCTAAGATCATGGCATCTGGTCCCATCTCATCATGGCAAATAGATGAGGAAACAATGGAAACAGTGACAGGCTTTATTTTCTTGGGCTCCAGAATCACTGCAGTTGGATTAGGGTTAGGTTAGGGTTAGGGTTAAGGTTTAATTTCAAATATTATAAAATTTGTCTTATATATTACCTTAATAATTGTAAAGACAGCCATGAACTTAAAAGACGCTTGCTCCTTGGAAGAAAAGCTTTGGACAACCTGGACAGTATATTAAAAAGCAGAAACATTACCTTTCCAACAATGGTCTATACAGTCAAAGCTATGGTTTTTCCAGTAATTATGCATGGATATAAGAGTTGGACCATAAAGAAGGCTAAAGAGTTGATGCTTTTGAACTGTGACATTGGGGAAGACTCTTGAGAGTCCCTTGGGCTGCAAAGAGATCAAACCAATCAATCCTAAAGGAAATCAATCCTGAATATGCTTTGGAAGGACGGATGCTGAAGCTGAAGCTCCAGTACTTTGGCCACCTGGTGTGAAAAGCCAACTTATTAGAAAAGACTCTGATGCTGAGAAAGATTGAAGGCTGGAGAAGAAGGAGATGACATTGGATGAGATGGTTGGATGGCATCACTGACTCCATGGACATGAGCTTGAGCAAGCTCCTAGAGATGATAAGGACAGAGAAGCCTGGTGTGCTACAGTCCATGGGGTCACAGAGAGTCGGACACAACTGAACAACTGAACAACAACAAGAAAATGTAAAAGAAACAAACTAGAACATTTTCCCACATAATACATGAAAATAAATTCAAAATAGACTAAAGACCTAAATGTAGGACCTGAAATCATAAAATTGCTAAGAAAAAAACATAAGCAATAAACTCTTTGACTTCAGTCTTAGGAATACTTTTTTGAATCTGTCTCTCAGGCAAGGGCAACAGGAGTGGAAATAAACAAATGGGATCTCACTCACCTTTCATCATTTTCAATCAATGATTCACTCAATCCTGGATCCAGATACAGTACTGAACTCTCTGTAATAATAGAAATGTCCATCTCCTTTGTCCAACATGGATCACCACTGGACACTTACAGCCATTGAGCACTTGAACTGTGGCTTTTGTGATGGAGAAACTGAATTTTTGATATTATCTATTGCTAATACATTTATATTGAAATAATTGCATGTGCCAGTGGCTTCTGTATTACACAGTAAAGCCCCAAAGGGTCTGTTTCAGATGGTATGTCAGGTTAGATTACTTGGATTAACCTGCATCATGAAAACAACTAAATATGCCATATTTTTTTAGGTTTGAGTCTTCTTAAAAGCATCAAGTTCTGACAAGATAGTACAAAGTGCCAAGTGATTATCAAAGAACAAGTAAAGCAGGTACTCAGAGAGGTGAACTGAACACTAAAAATGCTTCTCTCTCAAAAACTTTGCTAAAGTTGGAAAACTTGAACTACAATTTTCATGACCTCTCAGACAGAAACAGAAGATCCAGAATCTACCCAAGGTGGAGATGCCTCTAGGAGAAACTCTCCTCCATAAAGCTGGGACCCCCCCCCAAAGGGCCACACCCTTGGTGCAATGGTGACCCAGACACAGGCTCGACCCAGACACAGGCTCCACCCGCACACTCCTACCACCAAGGCACTTAGGGAAATTTGTCTTATATATTACCTGGGTGATTATAAAAATTCAGGCCATGAACTGAAAGAAGGCTTTGACTGATGGTGTCCCAGTGCACTGGCAGAAACAAAAGCAAATCTTTTCTGGAGGAACATACCATCATCCTACCTCAACAAAGTCCCACAAATGATGTTCCAAAGAAAATTAGTGTGGCAATCATTAGTCCTATCACCAAATATTTTCCTCTCTCTCTCTGCCTTTCAGGATCATTGCAGTAATGCACCTCTCTGTCTCCTTGGAAGTTAGGCATGACTAAGGGACTTGCTTTGTCTAATAACATGTAAATGTGTTTATGAAGCAATATGCAATTTGCCACTTTTTCTTCACCCTCTCAGGCTGATCTGTGGAAGCATATCTAGAATTGGAGCTACTGTCAGTCTGAGTTCTTGAGTAAGTAGAGCCTCCTAATCACTTGTGTTGGACATGGAGCATAAGCAAGAAATAAGCTCTCATTGTGATAAGATTTGGGAAATTTGAGAGTTGTTTATTACTGCAATAACTGCAATGTAGCCTACCCTCACAGATACAATGACCAGCTCACAGTCATACATACGACTAAGCACACCATGAGTGAGAACCAGTAGCAGTGAGAGATCATAAATAGACTACGGTTCAGACACTGAGATGATCAAACACAAATTATAATCAAGTACAGTGCTATCTTTAAAGAAAGAAAAGACAAGCTAGAAAATACCTACAGGTACAGGCATGGTCTTTGGAGGAGAAGGCAATGGCACCCCACTCCAGTACTCTTGCCTGGAAAATCCCATGGATGGAGGAGCCTGGTAGGCTGCAGCCCATGGAGTCACTAGCAGTCAGACACGACTGAACGACTTCACTTTCACTTTTCATGCATTGGAGAAGGAAATGGCAACCCACTCCAGTGTTCTTGCCTGGAGAATCCCAGGGATGGTGGAGCCTGGTGGGCTGCCGTCTATGGGGTCGCACAGAGTCAGACACGACTGAAGTGACTTAGCAGCAGCAGCAGCATGGTCTTTGGAAATACAACTGACAAAAGAAAGCCAGCCCCTAGAATTTCTTGGGAAGTCATGATGTAACTGATGCTTTATTTTGGTTCCCTCTTAAAGTGAAGACAGACCAGAGGCTCTAGAGAAAGTCCTTGTTCCAATCTCTACTGCTGCAAAATACACAATTCAAAAAGAGTGATATAAATCAACAAACATTTTATCATGCTCATGGATTCTATGGGCCAGGAATTCTGAAAAGCCACAGTAGGATGGCTTGTCTCTGCTCCATGATGTCTGGAGCCTTACTTGGAAAGATTTTAAGCTGGGGATTACTTGAATGCTGCTTGGGTCTCCTCATAGCAGTCCAGGAGAACCAGGTGGAAGCTGAATTGCCCTTTTGGGAGGGAGGTGGGAGGGGGTTCAGGAGAAAGAGGATACACATGTGCCTGCTGCTGCTGCTGCTAAGTCACTTTAGTCATGTGACTCTGTGCGACCCCATAGACGGCAGCCCACCAGGCTCCGCTGTCCCTGGGATTCTCCAGGCAAAAACACTGGAGTGGGTTGCCATTTCCTTCTCCAATGCATGAAAGTGAAAAGTGAAAGTGAAGTCCCTCAGTCGTGTCCGACTCTTAGCGACCCCATGAACTGCAGCCTACCAGGCTCCGCCATCCATGGGATTTTCCAGTCAAGAGCACTGGAGTGGGGTGCCATTGCCTTCTCCAATGCATGAAAGTGAAAAGTGAAAGTGAAGTCCCTCAGTGGTGTCCGACTCTTAGCGACCCCATGAACTGCAGCCTACCAGGCTCCTCCGTCCATGGGATTTTCCAGGCAAGAGTACTGGAGTGGGGTGCCATCGCCTTCTCCGACATGTATGCTTATGGCTGATTAATGTTGATATATGGCAGAGGCTGTCACAATATCATAGAGTAATTATCCTCCAATTAAAATAAATACTTTTTTAAAAAATGTGCTTGTCGACTACACAGTAGAATAATGTCTTCCTTAAATAGCAGAGGTAACCATTATTGTATACATTGAAATTAATATTTAACCTAATGACTTGCATTTTTAAAAAATTTTATTGAAGTAGCATTTTCTTGCTTTATTATGTGTTTTTATTATTTCTTGTGAATTATATTTATATTTTATTATTTCTTGTGAATTATTTATATATATTTACACATAATAGTAATTTATTATGTGTAAATAATAATTTAACAAATAAATGGTTCATGTTTTATCAAAAAAAGTCACATAGTGTCACTTCCTCTACAGTCAGAAACTCACCTTGATTCCTAGAGAGGGTTTATGTCAACAGGAAAACCAGCAAAGTCTGCTGTAAGAAGACAGGAGATAAGAGACATTGTTGCAGTTCTCTCCTCATACAGTCTCTCTCCCCTCCAAAGCAATCCTCCCCCAACCACCTGTCGAATGCTAATGACCTACTGTCATTATTTTTTGCTTGTTCTCCCTTCTTTCTCCCCAACAACAAAACCAAAGCCAAAGGTGTCTGATACTAGCCATTTCTTCAGCTTGGCTAATAACTCTTTAACAGAACCATACTTCACATCTCAGTCTATTTCTTCTCTCTCTCTCTCCATTAGCAAGAAATTATGGGAAGGACATTGGGGGAAAAAAAAAGGAAGAGAAGCCCTTTCATCCAGCTCTGAAGGCAAATTCAATATCTCCAACATCAGAGAACTCTGAGGATCACAAAAGATGGTTGATGTTGAATACACATGCATCTCCATTCCCAGTCTCCTATTCCCAGGAAAAGCTTCCCAATCCTGTGCTTTGTGTTTGGGGCATATTCATGCCACCACAAACTTTAGTACCTTCCATCTTGGAACCCTGCCTCCATGTATTAGTCAGGGATCTTCAGAGAAACAGAACTAAAAGGATAGATATAAGGATAAGTGGGAATTTATTATAGAAATTAGCTCACGTGATTATGGAAGCTGAGTCCCATGATCTATGATCTGCAAGCCAGAGACCCAGGAGAGCTGGGGGTGTAACTTCAGTCAGAGTCTGAAATTCTAAGAATCAGGAGTGCCAGTGTCCAAGGGCGAGAGGGGATAGATCTCCCAGCGGAGGCAGTG
Source organism: Bubalus bubalis (assembly GCF_019923935.1). Lineage (NCBI taxonomy): Eukaryota > Metazoa > Chordata > Mammalia > Artiodactyla > Bovidae > Bubalus > Bubalus bubalis. The sequence continues at coordinate 21,534,891 of NC_059159.1, read as the reverse complement.
AGAGCAAATTCACTCATCCTCTACCTTTTTGTTCTATTCAAACCCTCAGTGGATCAGCTAATGCTCACCTGCATTGGGGAGGGTGATCTTTACTCAGACTACTGACTGAAATGCTAATCTCTTCCGGAAACATCCTCTCAGACACACCCAGAAATAATGTATACCAGCTATCTGGTCATCCCTTTGCCCAATCAAGTTGATACATAACATTAATCATCTGTTGTAAAAGTTCTCACAAAGAAGCATACTATTGGAAGATATTTTTAGTAAAAATCAGGGAATTGTATTTGAAAAAGGAAACTCCATTCTGAACAAAAAAAGTTTCTCTGATCTGAACAAGAAGGATAACGAGTCCACAAGACAGATGTCTTAGAGAAACTTGATTGCCCACGTGTAGTCACCTTTGGTAACCATACATTTATTTACTGATGCTTCTCTGCTTGAGAACATTTCCGTATTCATCTTGAATATGGTGTTTCCCAGTCTATCATGGAGCGAGGGATGCTCGTTATGTACAAACTTGTATAGTGCTTCCAGGAGAACCCCAGACTTCTTGAGAATGGAGATTCAACAATTCACCATGGACTATCTTTTCTGCTCCTCACATTTCTCTAATTTCAATAAACTTTGAGATATTAAATACTTCAGATATTGCACATAAAGAAAAAGCAGTTAGATTAAAAGCATAAAACAGCTAGATCTTTTATAATGAGGCCTTTATCTCACTTACCCTCCCTTACCCTTATTATAATAAGAATGAAAATCATAGATATCTTTACAGGACTACCTAATTGCAAGGATCTGGCCAAATGTCATTTGCCATCACTTTGTGGCTGTTGGGAGTCCAGGACCTAGCACAAGAACGTGTATCCCCTTGGTTACTCAGCTTATTCTACCAAAAGTTTCCATCAGGTAAACAATTGCACCATTAAGATTTGAAGGTCTAATGCCCGGGATTACCGCAGCCAGCACTGGCTGAAATAAAGAGACTGGCTTGCTTTTCTACTCAGTTCTGTGTCTGGTTTGTTTTGACGAGAATTTTAAAAAGGTCATTGGAAAAGACCCTGATGCTGGGAAAGATTGAGGGCAGAAGAAAGAGATGACAGAGGATGAGACAGTTGGGTAGTATCACCGCCTCAATGGACATGAGTTTGAGCAAACTCCAGGAGATTGTGAAGGACAGGGAAGCCTGGAATGCTGCAGTCCATGGGATCACAATGAGTCAGACATGACTTAGTTACTGAACAACAACAACAACAACAACAAAACTTAAAGACCTTGACATTAAAACAAAAAAAAAAAAAAAAGAAGAAGAAGAAGGAAAGAGCAGAGGAAATATATCTTAAGGTCTGTGCTTCTCTACTTAGGATACTGATCGTAAGGTGTCAATATTTTTTTTTCTTATTTGCTCTATGTTAAGAATTCAAGTAAATTCAGCATCAGAGATAAAATAGAGAACTTCTTTGACTTTCATAGCCATTTGAATTCCACTCCCTTCTTCCCAGAGACAAACACAATCATGAATTTAATTGTATGTCCTTCTAGCATTTCATGCTTTTATAAAGATATATACAAGTCCAAGATTTTTAAATTACAGACATAAACATTAACTAGCATTTTTCAGTCAAGTTAGTTAATTGGATATGCAATTAGTATGAGTTTGAAAGAACTCTTTGTTTCAATCAAAAGGTTCATTTTTCACCAGGTCTTCCTTTATTATTAGTCACAGCTTAACTAAAGAAGAAACAAGTTTCTTTAGACACACCCTGCCCCTCTCAACTAAAATTCAAACCTTTCTAGAATGTGTACCTTTCTTTGTCACTGTTGATCAGCTTTTTGTTTAGCAGAATGAGCCCTGCCCTCTGTAAAAAAAGCAACAGGGAGAGACCAAAGCTTTTAAGTCTTGGCTCACCAGGCAGCACTGTGTTATGAGCATCACAGACACCTTTCTGGGCCTACTTAAGCACCTCCAAGAAGAACAAGAAAAACTCTTGGCATTAATCCCATCTTTGTTTAGTCAAACTACTTTAGTTCTTTACTTAATGTCTCTTTTATATTGGGCTTATTTCAAAAATTACTCTCTGTACCCCGTTCTTGTCACCAAAATTCTTTCACAATGAAGTTTCATGTCTAATCCTGTGAGTGCCATGTTTGTTAATGTAGAAATGACATACCGCCTTCAAAGAACACAGTGCCAAGGTTAAAAGAAACAGGAATTACTCCCTTCTCATTAGAAAAAAATAACCGTGTACCTGCATGTTTCTTGTTCTTCTCAGAGATACCCAAGAGCATCTCCTCTTAATGAGTAAAAAGTATTTTCTTGCTGTGTGACATTGCTCAGGCAACCTCTCTGGGCTCATTGCCTCATCTGCCCTAAATGAGTTGGCAATTTCAGGCAGGCAGGTTGTTACTTACAGAGCACATGTTGTGTGTCTTCTATGTGTCTGCCATACAAAGCACCATGAGGATTAGTTAGGAAATGTGAAAATTCTTCAAAGTTGTTAAGCTATCTGACTCAAGGGCCTATTTAGACACAAAGACCTGTATGGAGTCCAGGGGTCAGACTTGGAGCAGGTTGTATCTCATGGTTGCCACACACAGTTGTAAGAGTCATGCCAGGCACAAGAGCACCCAGCTGTGGGGTTGCATAGAACCTGAAAGCCAGTTTATGTCCTGTTTGCCAAACCAGGCACCTGTGGACTGTGTCCAGCCAGAAAGAGAGCCTTTATCCACTTCACCAATGGCACACATGGCTTATTATAGACCTGAATGGGGAGAACAAAAGCAGCGTGAGCTGGAGGATGGGGGCAGACAGTATCCCTGGGCACCAAAGTTGAGCATTAGAAAAACTGGATTTCCCATTAAATATAAAGGGCAAAGAAGTGAAGGAGGCAGCAGGAGTTTCAGCAAACGCCAGGAGATAGGGAAGGACAGGGAAGCCTGGCGTGCTGCAGTTCATGGGGTCACAAAGAGACGGACATGACTTAGTGACTACATGACAACAAATAAAGGGCAAACCTGAGACTAGAAGTGGGAGATTAGGCCAAGATAGAGCAGAAACAGGGTCACAAAGACCAGAGTGGTAAAGTACGCTGAGAGGGGCTAAGATGCTGCAGTAGAGTCAGTCGGGTTGCCTGGCCCTTTGCTTGCTTCCTGTCCTCCTCCCTCTCCTCCTCCTCCTCTTTCCTCTTCCTCTTCTTCTTCTCTCTCTTTCTAACTCTGTCTTCCTCTCTCTGTCTCTTTGCCTTTCTCTGTCTCTTTCTCTCTCAGTACCAGCCTCAGAGCAGAAAGGTGAACCCTCATAAACACGAGGAACAAAACAGACATTCTCTTTTCTAAAATCCTTGAAGTCCAAATGTCAAGCCTCAGGAGCCAGTCCTGCCAGCATGGGGCTCACCATATCTCAGTTGTGTGATTCTGGAGACTTCCCCACCCATCGTCCCACCAGCCCACCTGTGCTTCTGCATCTCAGGACAAGGTACGCTGCCTTGGAGAACCGACCTCATTAAGACTCTAACAAGAACAGACGTGAAACTCTCCCACCAATGCTCTCTGCCCGCCCCCAGAGCACACCCTCCTCAGACCCTATCTCCGTGGTGGCGTGTACTTGCTCTTACTGCACATGGCTCGAGAGTGCCCTTGCAGGATGGACCACACGTGCCTCCATCCCCCAGTGTCCAGGTTGCAGATAATCAATATTTCTGCACAAACTTGTCTCCATGGTCAACAGCCAGCCAGGCTCCACAAACAATGATAAAGGTAGCATATGCCAGTATGAAATTGTTATTAAAATGAGATACATGTTAAATTTTATCCAGGTCTTTCACAATAAACTTCAATGTTGCTTCCCCATGTAGAAGATAGATATAAGTGGAAACCAATTTGCATGCATGACTTAAATGACCATGACCTTGACACCAGATTTCTGCTTTATTTTTATCTTTCAGTTTGGAAATCCTGATTGCCACAATTGGTGAAAGTTCCACTAGCTTGATATTTTAATCCTCCTCCTCCCTCCCAACACTACACACACACACACACACACACACACACACACATCTGAATTCACTTATTTCTCAGTCTCCGCTCTCCAGCTCAGATTCCTCAGCCTGTTACCTTCATCTTGCCAGTTTCCTACAGCCCTGAACTTGAGCTAACTTAAAGCAAGCTTCCTAATCTGGGCATCAAAAGATCTGAGTCAGCAAAACCTTTGAATCTCAAGGCTGTGCCTCGGGCCTGGTCAATAGAACTGGGGATCACAGCACAGGGATAGGACCCTAAGGACATGAATGCTTACTGGGAATTTACTCTCTTTCAGGGGCTTCCTAATTGGCACTAGTGGTAAAAGACCTGCCTGCCAATGCAAGAGACATAAGTGAGGTTTCGATCCCTGGGTCAGGAAGATCCCCTGGAGGAGGGCATGGCAATCCACTCCAGTATTCTTGCCTGGAGAATCCCATGGACAAAGAAGCCTGATGGGCTACAGTCCAAAGGGTTGCAAAGAGTTGGACATGACTGAAGCGACTGAGCACATACTGTGTATCAGGCATTGGGTTAAGCACCTTTACCAGCATCATCTCATCCTTATTTAAAAAGCTATGAGGTGGGTCTTATTCTCCCCACTTTAAAGATTAAGAGTCTGAAGCTCAGACAGGTCAAGCCACACACTGAGGGCTGAGGTTCAGATAGAGGCTGCCATTCAGATAGAGAACGGCTGCTGTTGTTGTTTAGTCACTAAGTTGTGTCCCATCTGTATGTGACTACTGGAAAAATCAGAGCTTTGATTACATGGACTTTTGTCAGCAAAGTGATGTCTCTGCTCTTTAATATGCTAAGTTTGTCATAGCTTTCCTTCCAAGGACCAAGCATCTTTTAAAATTTTATGGCTGTCGTCATCATCCACAGTGATTTTGGAGCCCAAGAAACTAAAACCTGTCACTGTTTCCACTTTTCCCCATCTATTTTCCATGAAGTGATAGGACTGGTTGCCATGCTCTTAATTTTTTGAATGTCGAATTTTAAGCGAGCTTTTTCACTCTCTCCTTTCACCCTCATCAAGAGGCTCTTTAGTTCCTCTTCACTTTCTGCCATTAGAGTAGTATCATCTGCATATCTGAGGTTGTTGATACTTCTCCCAGCAATCCTGATTCCAGATTAGGATTCATCCAGCAGCCTCAATCTGAATCTCAGTCCTCAATGTGTGATGGTAAACAGAAGTAAACTTTTTCAAAGCCAAGATTTTTCTGGGACTTGCTTCATATTCTCCCTCTTTTGGTCTTTGAACCATTTTAAAAACTTTAAATACATGCACCCTTCAGCGTGTCATGTTCCAAGCTTTAGTTCATCAGGGCCACCACAAATTTCATTTCTGCTGCTACATGAAATCATCTCACGTAGACGCCAACATTTCTTGCCACTGCTGAGCACATGGTTTAATGTCTTATAAATCTGTCTTTGACCAAGAGAGCAACGAATCTGTCCTGACTTCCTTTAAATTTCAGACCCGTGCTTGTCCCTGCACGTCAAAAAGTGAGAGTAAGAGACCAATACCCTCCAGCACACCTGCCGTGGGCTCAGGTAAGAGCCCATCTCTCTGCCTGGGACACACTCTCATCAAGGTGTCTGTGAGTTTCACAATAACAAGGGACAGGTCTCATCACGATCACGTCTTCTTTTTATCAGTTCTTTTAACTTTGGATACTTCTTATCTGACTTTCCTGTTTTGGATGAGGACTGTGAGATGTTGTTAGCACAGTGACACTCTTTGAAACAAAACAAAACAGAACAAAGCATTTGACTAGAACTGCCATCCACTGTGCTAGTGGTAAAGAATCCACCTGCCAAGGCAGGAGACATGAGACGTGGCTTTGATCCCTAGGTGAGGAAGATCCCCTGGAGGAGGGCCTGGCAACCCACTCCAGTATTCTTGCCTGGAGAATCCCATAGAGGATCCTGGTGGGCTACAGTCCGTAGGGTCACAAAGAGTCGGACACGACTGAAGCAACTTACACACACACACGCACACATGCACACGCACATCATCTGCTGTGCTCTGTGCTCAGTCATGTCCAACTCTCTGCAGCCCCAGGAACCGTAGCCTGCCAGGCTCCTCTATCCATGAAATTTTCCAGGCAAGAATACTGGAGTGGGTTGCCATTTCCTATGCCAGGAGATCTTCCTGACCCAGGGATTGAACCCACGTTTCTTGAGTCTCCTGCATTGGAAGGTGGATTCTTTTTTTTTTTTTTATGAAGAATCTTTTTATTCTTAGAAACTGATAATGTAGGTAATTTTCAAATAGGACAGATGGATTCTTAACCACCAGCGTCACCTGGGAAGTCATCCACTACCCTCTAGTTTTAAATGTTAGTGTCAGCTGATCTGTTTCCCACTCAGCCACTAATTGCTCCTTTTAACATCAATGTCAATCAAATCCGTCATTTTAGCCTGTTTTTTCCCTCAGATTTCCAAGTGTTCTTGTGAAATCACTTGCCAAACATGGGACTGTATTTGAAAGATTATTGTCTTATTTTTACAGGGGAAGGAGGTGGAAATTTGATCATTATTTAGTCAATTCCTATCCTGTGCTCTGTGTGAAAGATCAGAGATACGGAATTTTTTTTATCAATGTTTCTAAGCATCAGTGGATCTCAGGGGGTTAAAATAGTGAGTATCTTCAGCTTAGATCATTTCCCTGGCTGATGACTTAGTGATTAGCCCCCAGAAGCCTGCTTGAGACAACCCCAAAATAAACGTTTTTCAGGGTTATAATTTTACCATTTTATTTCTTTTCCATTTGGTCAGATATTCCTTTAGCCACTACAAGAGTTCTTGGATATCTCTGTGAAAAATTATTATTTGGGCTCCAAACTCTTTTCAGAGAAGGTAAACACTTTATAAAGAGCTGAAATGAGAAGAAAGTCCAAACTAGATAAATGCCCTCAAGAGGCCAATTGAAGGTAAATACTGGGAATCAATCTCTAAATGGTAATACAGTTCTCAATGTTAAATTCAGCCAAGAATCATCTCTATGTTTGATTTAGGCAGAATCTTCTTACCTAACTGAGTATTTTAAAATAGCATTATATTGCCAAGTCTCTGGTGCTAGGGGCACCATTTTAGCCTTTCTAAGGCTTTCCTCTTCACTTAAAAATGCAATCAGATGTTCCCAGAGCTGGGGAGGCTACTGCTAGCCCCAGGTCCTATGGCTCCTCCCTGGCTTGTCACTCCATCACTGGCCCTCCTTCCTCCTTCAAAGGCACCAGCCTCATTCCCTCCCTTGATGTCCTTCTGTCTGGAATGCCCTTTTCCTCTGGTCTGCAGCTTCTCACTTTCCAGGGTTAGCTCAGATACCACCTCTTGGAAAGCCCAGCCCTGACCATGGTAACTACTATTGCCCAGACCCCATCCATCACCTTGGTTTCCTTTCTTCTAGGTGCTTTCCATTGTTTAAAAGCCTCTTCTTAAATAAATAAAGAAAATAAAATCCTCTTCCTGCTGGACTGGTTTACTCAGTGCATCTTATTTACTGCCTGTGTCCTCCACTGTTCTGTGAAGTCTCGGTGAGCATGATCCTTCCTGTCTTCTTCACTGAGACACTCTGGTGCTGAGAACAAGAACAGGCCCAGGGTAAGTGCTTAATAAGTATTCATTGAACAAACAAATGAATCCAAACATCCACAGTACTCCCACTGATCGAACTTCTAGGTAATGTTGTTGATGTTGTTTGGTCTCTAAGTTGTGTCTGACCCTTTTGCAACCCCATGGACTGTAGCCCTGGAGAAGGCAATGGCACCCCATTCCAGTACTCTTGCCTGGAAAATCCCATGAATGGAGGAGACTGGAAGGCTGCAGTCCACGGGGTCGCTGAAGGTCAGACACGACTGAGCGACTTCACTTTCACTTTTCACTTTCATGCATTGGAGAAGGAACTGGCAACCCACTCCAGTGTTCTTGCCTGGAGAATCCCAGGGACGGGGGAGCCCGGTGGGCTGCCATCTGTGGGGTCTCACAGAGTCGGACATGACTGATGCAACTTAGCAGAAGCAGCAGCAGCAGGATTGTAGCCCACTAGGCTCCTTTGTCCATGGGGATTTCCCAGGCAAGAATACTGGAGTGGGTAGAGAGATCAAACCCACATCTCCTGCATTAGCAAGTGGATTCCTTACCACTAAGGCACCAGGGAAGCCCAAGTAATGTTGTAGATATGTCTCTTCTATGAACCTGGCCTAGAAGAAGTCCATTTCCCATTTCATTCATCTCTAAGTTCCAGAATCTCTCGACCATCTCCAAAGTGTCATCTGGCATTCTGTTTCAAAGGAAGGAAGACTCACGTTGCAGGGGTACTTTAAATGCATGTACCTGGGAGGCCTGGCACAGTGGGACAGGTGTCAGTCTAGGAAAAATCATGATTTCAGCTCCCCTGTGAATGGAGGGAGAAGGTCAAAGCACCATTGGAGGGACTTCCCTAGTGGTCCAGTAGTTAAGAATCTGCCTTGCAATTCTGGAGATGCGGGTTCAATCCCTGGTCAGGGAACTAAGATCCCACATGCTGTGGAGCAACTAAGCCCACTCTCTACAACTGCTGAGCTCATGCACCACAACTAGAGAGTCCATGTACTGCAACAAAATATCCTCATGATGCAATGAAGATCCTGTGTGCTGCCACTAAGACCCAACACAGTCAAATAAATAGTTTCTTTGTGCTGCTTTACAATCCTCCCACTCCCACTCCTTCACCGGCCCCTTCTCCATTTTACAAACAGGCAAATTGAGTTTTCTGAATATCTGGAGCAAGAACACAGACCGCCTGGCTCTTCCCTTCTCCCTGCATATGTGGCTCATAAGGTCAGCAAGATGGCCAGTAGCAGCAGGGTAGGGCTTCCAATGCTTGATAAGAGAGGAGCTTTTATCTATTTACTGCCTACTTTTTGCTTTAAACCAGGGAGAACAGGGAATTATGGTCACTCCGTAGATGGAAAGCTGAGAGTAGATGAAGGAAACTTGGCCAAAACCTGCAGGTCAGCGGTGGAACCAGGTTCTCATCTTCCTACCCGTGAAATCCGGCTTTTCTCCCCATTCCAGCTTGGATCTGGTATGGTTGCCTTCACCTCCATGCCTTCAATGGAGCTGTTTTTAAAAATTGTTTATTTATTTGTAAATAAACAATTTATTTATTGTAAATAAATAAATTTATTTATTTGTAAATAAACAATTTATTTATTGTAAGTAAATAAATTTATTTATTTGTAAATAAACAATTTATTTATTGTAAATAAATAAATTTATTTATTTGTAAATAAACAATTTATTTATTGTAAGTAAATAAATTTATTTATTTGTAAATAAACAATTTATTTATTGTAAATAAATAAATTTATTTATTTGTAAATAAACAATTTTTTAAAAACAGCTCCATTGAAGGCATGGAGGTGAAGGCAACCATACCAGATCCAAGCTGGAATGGGGAGAAAAGCCGGATTTCACGGGTAGGAAGATGAGAACCTGGTTCCACCGCTGACCTGCAGGTTTTGGCCAAGTTTCCTTCATCTACTCTCAGCTTTCCATCTACGGAGTGACCATAATTCCCTGTTCTCCCTGGTTTAAAGCAAAAAGTAGGCAGTAAATAGATAAAAGCTCCTCTCTTATCAAGCATTGGAAGCCCTACCCTGTTGCTACTGGCCACCTTGCTGACCTTATGAGCCACATATGCAGGGAGAAGGGAAGAGCCAGGCGGTCTGTGTTCTTGCTCCAGATATTCAGAAAACTCAATTTGCCTGTTTGTAAAATGGAGAAGGGGCCGGTGAAGGAGTGGGAGTGGGAGGATTGTAAAGCAGCACAAGGAAACTTTGGGGGATGGTGGATATGTGTGGTGATGCTTCTCTGGTGTGTACAGTTGTCAAAACTTACCAAACTGCATGCTTTACATGCTACTGCTGCTGCTGCTAAGTCGCTTCAGTCGTGTCCGACTCTGTGCGACCCCATAGATGGCAGCCCATCAGGCTCCCCGGTCCCTGGGATTCTCCAGGCAAGAACACTGGAGTGGGTTGCCATTTCCTTCTCCAATGCATGAAAGTGAAAAGTGAAAGTGAAGTCGCTCAGTTGTGTCTGACTCTCAGCGACCCCATGGACTGCAGTCCACCAGGCTCCTCCACCCATGGGATTTTCCAGGCAAGAGTACTGGAGTGGGGTGCTATTGCCTTCTCCATGCTTTACATATGTGTGGTTTATTGTATGTCAGTTATCCATCAATGAAGCTTTATTTTAATGGAGATAGTGATGCCTATGTATCCCCGGCTGGCACATAGAACAAGCCCGGATGTGGCTGTGGATAAGAGGATATTTGAGAAGGAAGTACCAATACCCACAGCAGTTCTGCTGTTCTGGGCCCTCACCAGCACAAGACCCACAGGCTGGGAGAGCAGCTGGAAGCAGGTGTTCTGGAACCAGACCACCCCACCCGTGAGCAGGTTCCTCTTCCGCAAGTTGGATAATCAAGGTTGTCCCACCCACCAGGCATGGACGTGGGGTAAACCTTCAAAATGGGCAGATGAGGAACAAACAGTGGCCTGAGGCAGGGGTTGGGATTGAGTCTTTTTCAACATCAACAGCATTTTGTATTCTAGGACTTCATGGAGTAGATCCCACCTTGGGTGCACCCAAAACCATGCAAAATTGGCTTCTTGAAATTGACTTGACTATTCTAGAAATAGTCAAGGACTTGGATGAAAAATGAAGGCTCCTGAGAGGAAATGAAGGCTCCTGACAGACTTTATTTTCTTGGGCTTCAAAATCACTGCAGATGGTGACTGCAGCCATGAAATTAAAAGACACTTGCTCCTTGGAAGAAAAGCTATGACAAACCTAGACAGCATATTAAAAAGCAGAGACATACTTTGCCGACAAAAGTCTGTCTAGTTAAAACTATGGTTTTTCCAGTAGTCATGTATGGATGTGAGAGTTGGACCATAAAGAAAGCTGAGCACCGAAGAATTGATGCTTTTGAACTTTGGTGTTGAAGAAGACTCTTGAGAGTCCCTTGGACTGCAAGGAGATCCAACCAGTCCATCCTAAAGGAAATCAGTCCTGAATATTCCTTGGAAGGATTGATGCTGAAGCTGAAGCTCCAATACTTTTGCCACCTGGTGCGAAGAGCTAACTCATTGGGAAAGACCCTGATATTGGGAAAGACTGAAGGCAAGAGAAGGGAATGACAGAGGAATGGATGGTTGGATGGCATCACCGACTCAACGGACATGAGTTTGAGCAGGCTCCAGGAGTTGGTGATGGACAGGGAAGCCTGGTATGCTGCTGTTCATGGGGTCACAAAGAGTTGAACATGACTGAGTGACTGAACTGACTGAGAACAATTCTGTTAATTTCTTCAACAGAACAATGGAACAAGACTTCCGGACCTTAGCAGCTATAGGATTTTCCAGAGCAAACGGCAATCCCCTCAGGTGGATATTCCACATTTTCTTGGTCAAGTGGAGGTCGTAGGTGTTTCCAGGTTGCTTCTGCTCAAGGTCCTCCCTTGAGCCTCTTGATAATCCATCCTGTGAGTGACTCCTTCTCAGAGCCACCCATATATAGCTACCCTCAAAAGGGAACTAATGCAGGTGCCAGTAAGGGACAAGAGGTTAAAACAGGCATCCAGGAGGAGAGATGTGGAAGACCATCCCACATTCCTTACCCCACATCTTCCCACATTTCCCCACAGAAAATATTCTTTTCATTGCTCACCACAAAGCTCCCCATCACATTCCAGTCTCTATGATTCCTCCTTTCATGTCAAACTCATGCTACTCTGGGCCCTAGAATTCCATGAGCAAGCAGGGAAGAGGGACACCAGGACTAATGGGAGAGATTAGTCATCTCTACAGAAGGGAAAGTTAGTCTTGCATGACCCCCAGCTCCACATTGAAAAACAGGAGTCCAGGTTACACCAGTCAAAGGGAGGGAAAGAGGACCTAAGAGGAAGCTGGGAATATACAATCTTAAAATTAGACCCAGAGCCCAAGAATTAGTATTCAAGGTTAAAAGGGTCAATGGCAATAATACTAAGGCTTGTTACATGTATGGAGCTTCTCTGGTGACTTTTTTTTCTTTTATTATGTGTATGTATGCCATGCCTCCAAGTACAGGGACCATCATAGCATGAGACACCAGCCCCAGGTGCTCTCTCAAAGGAACAGTCTGAAATTTAAGGAAGTAAACAACATCTGATGCTGTCATCTGGTGAGTAAGACTTGTCCCAGCCTCGTGTTGCATGTTTCACGTGGAGGGAAGAGACGGGTTGGGAGGCAGTTCCCAGGTTCTGGTACTCTTGCTTCTGGGCTATGGCAGCACTGTGTCTAGGAACTGACGACCTTGGTGATGGTGGGCTGAGGCCCCCATGGAAGAAAGAAATTGATCTTAAGCCTGGAGAGCCCAGAGTTGAATGGAAGGACCTTACCTGTGAGAGAGCTCTCTTTTTCTCTTCCTGCCTCTTTGTTGCTGCTGAAAGACAATTTAAGAAACTAGAGAGTTTTTTAACTAGAACTAGAGAGTTCCAGACCCATTTATTTCTCTTCTTATTCTAAGCAAGCAACATTTATTAATAATGATGATGTGACTTTCTATGTGGATTTGAGACCTATCTTGTATCCATGTTAATCATTTTGGAAGTTGATTTTTTTAATATTTTCTACTGATTCTTCTCTACCAAACTCTAAAGAATTGTTTTGTGCATGTGGTCCTCTGCCGATATTTCAGCCAGTGATCCTCTCTGCTGAAAAGGGCTGATTCTCAAATCTTGGAGTAGATTAGAAACATCTGTTCTCCGTCCTACAGGACTCTGGTCCCTGAGGGCAGAGTGGTACATGATGCTCTTGTTCCCTTCCTGTGATTCTCTCAGATTCCCTCTGAAGAACTTGACAGAAAATGCTTGCAGATACTCTCCGGTGGATTTGTCATCCCTTTCCTATCATCTTCCTCCAAAACACAAAATCCACGGCAGAGGGAGATACCTTTGAGGGTAGTTTGGACAGTAAGGAGATGAAACCAGTCAATCCTAAAGGAAACTAACCCTGAATATTCATTGGAAGGAATTATGCTGAAGCTGAAGCCCCAGTACTTTGGTCACCTGATGTGAAGAGCTGACTCATTGGAAAAGACCCTGATGCTGGGAAAAATTGAAGGCAGGAGAAGGGGATGACAAAGGATGGGATGGTTGGATGGCATCACGGACTCAATGGACATGAGTTTGAACAAACTCCAAGAGATAGTGAAGGACAGGGAACCCTGGCATTCTGCAGTCCATGGGGTCGCAAAGAGTCAGACACAACTTAGTGACTGAACAACAGACCATCTGTTGGGGTGATGACTCCTTCATCTGATGGGAAGAACACTGATTCTGTTTTATCTACAGAAGACACCCAATTTTGAAATGAATGAATGAAAAGGACAATTACTATTTTTGTGCCAGAATAAGAATTTATTAAGAGATTAACAAGGGATATTTATCACTTCTCCAAAGACCAAAAGAGTGACAAGGAAGATTTCTTCCAATTATGTTCAGTTTCACAGCTTGCCTACCAGCTCAATCATACTTAATGTAATTATTTAAAATCACAGATAAGTATTTGCTAGAGCATAACACATTAAGCAAATATATCATTGTGAGCATAGACATTACTTGATCCTGCTGTAGATTTCTTCGTGGGACTCAGAAGACAGGCTGAGCCATTGGTGGACTTTGCAGCCCCTTGTGTTAAAGGATCTAGCTGGGAATTCAGTGGAAGCTGATGCTGGTTGAAGGCTGGTCCCAGAAGTGGAACTGAGATGTGACTTTAGAGCCCTTGACCTCCTGCTGGCACTGAGGCCTCTAGTGCACAAAGGTGTTGCAAGGTCCACACCGAGCACGTGAGACACAAGGATTGGAGATGCAGGGCCCGATGGGCCTTTCACAAGCGTTGGTTGTGGCACATGGGTTGCAGGGGAGCCTGGAGGCAGAACACCATTACAGCATGTTACAGGAAAGTGAAATGAAGAGTTAGAAAGATACAAAACACACTTTGTATAAGAGTATTGTATTGCTACTTCCTCCCAGTGCCTCCAGTCAAAAGCTTGAAACTATAAGTTAATTTCTATCAAGAAGATCTTTCATCCTCATAGCCACCTCATGAGCCCCCAAGGAGAACATTACTAGCCTCCTACTCACTTGCAGTCCTCACTGTCCAGCAGCCCCCGGTACGTGTTGATCTCACACTCCAGCCGGGCCCGCACGTCCAGCAGCACCTGGTACTCCTGGTTCTGCCGCTCCAGGTCACTCCTGATCTCCGCCAGCTGTGACTCCACGTTGCCGATCAGGCCCTGCACCTGGGCCAGCTGGGAGCTGTAGCGGGCCTCCGTCTCCGTCAGGGTGTTCTCCAGGGAGTCTCTCTGTCAGAGGGAAGGGGAGGAAAGTCACAGAGCTGCTCCTTCAGGGGCTTCTCCATTGCTTCCAAACAAGTCACAAGCTCCAAGAGTTCAGGAGAGGGTGGTCCGGAGGGCATCCCAGTGCCCCTGACTCCCCAACCTCACCTCCTCACCAGGAGTCTCATCAATACCCACCAGGTTGTGCTGGGCCTGAAGCTCCACCTCCAGGGCATTGACCGTGCGTCTCAGCTCGATGATCTCCGCCTGGTAGGACTGCAGCTGCTCTGAGCTGGACACCACCTGCTTGTTCAGCTCCTCAGTCTGAAACACCAAAGGGCAGAAGGCAGGATCAGACCCTGCCTGAAGGGCCCCAAGGGGCTGAGGGTCCTGAGAGACCATGTGCCGAGATGCTCACCTGCCTGATGTACCATTCCTCCACGTCCCTGCGGTTGGTCTCTACCAAGGCCTCGTACTGAGCCCTGGTCTCATTGAGCACACGGTTGAGGTCCACAGTGGGGGCGGCATCCACCTCCACATTGAGGCGGTCTCCCAGCTGGCTCCGCAGGGTGTTGACTTCCTGGTGGAGGAAGGGGACAATTCAAAGTATCTCAGAAGATCCTGATGCTCTCTTCTGGGAGAGTGCAATTCCATTGGTGATTATTCTTAAGCTTTCAGAAGCCCCATTCCATCTGATCCTCTCATTAACTGGGTTCTATATTCAGTGAGTAACCTGTGTCTTCTACTTTACAGAGTGCTTTCAAGTCCATGGCCTCTTTCCACCCTTGTACTCAGTATACCAGTCCTTACTTGGAGGTGCAGTGGTTTGGACTGAGTTGAGATGCACTAGACCATAATTTTAAAAGCCCGAACACCCAGTCTAGTGTTCTTGCCAGTATACCATATAGCCTATGGTTTGAATCTTAGCCATGAGTTTAAAAAGAAAAAAAAAAAAAAAAAAGGATAGAGCCCAGCTAAAGAGGAAGCAAAGAATGCATACTTCATAATCTGCCATCCTGGGACAGAATAGACCTAACTGGTCATTTCTTGATTTCACCAGTTTAGCTTTTGATAAAGGAAATAGTTATCTGCTCATTTCAAGGCTAACAAATTGGATCTCATGCCTACCACTTTCTAGACTAGACGCTTTTAGAAACCTCAAGTGCTTCATCTGTAAGATGAGAACTATCTCTGGAGTTCTAAAGCACTTAGCACAGTGTTTGGCACACAACAAGCACTCAATTAATATTAACTATCACCATTTACATTGTTCTGGATTTTAAAATTTGCACAAAATATCTGTCTTCTTTACCATGCAACTAATGAAGCAATGATGTGAGTGCTTTTCTGCGAATAACAGAAGGAGCTCTGAATGAGTAGAGTGGGCTTGTGTTTCCAGCTCAGCCCTCTCTGCAGGGTGGTCTTGCTGGTGTCCCCAGTGACTAACTGAAGAATTGGGGTAAAAGATTTCTGTGGCCCCATGTGCTCCACCCTGGGAATGGAAGAGGCTGTGGGTGCTGCTTGGCTGTTGACCTTTCCTTATTACTGAGCTTGCCAACTTCCTTCACCCTTATTCTCACCACCAGCAGAAAAACCCTTGCTTCCTATCAGATGACTCATTCTCTACAAATCCCTTTTTGTTTGGAAAACATTCCTTGGCTCGTTGAACCTCTCCCGCACCCCACTGTGGTTGGAAACAGGCCTCAGCAAGTTTGGTCCTGTTGGGGAGCTTCACCTGCTCGTGGTTCTGCTTGAGGCAGATCAGCTCCTCCTTCAGAGACTCCACCTGGGCCTCCAGGTCAGACTTGCACAGGGTCAGCTCATCCAGGATCCTACGCAGGCCATTCAGGTCTGCCTCCACCAGCTGCCTCAAGGACACCTCTGTCTCGTACCTATGATGCAGAGAATCAGGGTCAGGCCTGGCCTTCACTCTAGTTTGGTTTGATTTGTCAGACATCTGGGAGCTGGGGCTTGTGGTTTTTACAGCCATCTCATAGACTCAAGTTTTCAACATGGAGCCAAAGCGCCTGGAGGAAAAGGCACTGGTAAGAATTGATGCCTTTGAACTGCGGTGCTGGAGAAGACTCCTAAGAGTCCCTTGGACAGCAAGATCAAACCAGTCAATCCCAAAGGAAATCAACCCTGAATACTCATTGGAAGGACTGATGCTGAAGCTGAAGCTCCAGTATTTAGGTCCCCTGATGCGAACAGCCAACTCATTGGAAAAGTCCCTAATGCTAGGAAAGATTGAGAGCAGAAGGAGAAGAGGGTGTCAGAGGATGAGATGACTAGATGGCATCACCACCTCAATAGACATGAGTTTGAACAAGCTCTGGGAGTTGGTGACAGAAAGGGAAGCCTGGTGTGCTGCAGTCCATGAGATCACACAGAGTCAGACATAACTGAGCAACTGAACTGACTCATTGAAAGGACTGATGCTGAAGCTAAAGCTCCAGTATTCTGGTCACCTGATTCATTGGAAGGACTGATGGCTGGATAGCATCACCAATGCAATGGACATGAACTTGGGCGAACTCCAGGAGATGGTGAGGGACAGGGAGGCCTGGTGTGCTACAGTCCCTGGGGTCACAAAGAGCTGAACATGACTGGGTGACTGAACAACAACAAGTATTTTCTAATAAATGAAGAGACAGTGGATTTAATGTGATAAAAACCCATAAACCATGAGATTTCCAAAATTAATATACTTCCTCCAGTCTCCTAATTGGATTCTATGCTTAGTGGAGCATCAGGGGACCATGACTTCTACACTGGATGGGATTCAAAGATGTCCTCTGAAAAGAAAAGCAGGCAAGGAGTCTGACTCTGGAGAAGGGTTGTCTGAGTTCTGGTTAGCAAAACTTTGTCAATGTTTGTTGTTATAGAAGACAGGCTAAGAGGAAGGAGAGTAAAGAGGCAAGACAACAGCCCCCTTGCCCACTCACTTGGTCCTGAAGTCATCTGAGGCCAGCTTGGCATTGTCAATCTGTACCACCAACCTGGCATTCTCAGACTTGCTGCACAGGATCTAGAAGACCCAAAACATTCTAGAATGAGCTTGGTTATCTTTAGTTAACAGCATCCCTACTAATTCACTTACATGGAAGAAATAGAATGAGAAATCACAGTGGATCTTATATTAAGATTACTGCTCATGTGCAATAGTTGCTCAATATTAGAGAGCTCAAACTTGAGGGAGGAAGAATGCAGACATATGCCAGGAAAGTATCAGTACATACACAGTTTTTCCTTTTCTTTCCTAATAAGAAATATTGAGAAGCTGATAATAATAACTAACATTATTTCTCTTTAAAAACCTACTCTATGTCTGGCATGGTTGCAGGAGCTAAAGATACAAAAATGAGTAAGCACTAAATCCTGCCCTCAAGAAACTTTCAATTCAATGGAGAAGATAAATATGTCGGCTAGCAATTGGAGGGGCTTGAGTCAGAGACAGAGCCATGTGCACCCAGCCATCCTGGATAGCTGGGTCCTCCTAGGGAGCTTACACTTTTTCTTGTTCTAATCAACTATTCTATGCTCTCACTGGGCACTGTGCACCAGGAGAAGCCCAGAGGCTTCTAGGTCAAGATGATGGAGTCAGGATAATTAAGTACCCAGAAGAGGACATCAACAAGAGGTCAGAGCAGCCAAAAGCCCGGATAAGGGAGAAAGAAATTGGCCCAGTTCTTACAAAAAGTCTCGCTTTCTCAGCTTCCTTCTTGGGCTCAGTCTTTTCTCACACCTCAGGGTAATAATTCCAGAGTTGGTGAATACATGGAAGCATTCAGAGGCAGCTTTTAATTACAGCTTATTTATGCAAAGTGCTGCTACCTCCACAAAGGCTAACACTATGCAAATACTCAGATATAACAGTCCTGGTCCTAAAACAGACCTTCAGGAAAACAAAATGAAAAAGCAAAACGGCAATCGAATAGCTTATATTGTTCCTTAACCATATCTCGGATTCCCTCCCTACAACTTCCTGCTGGAGGCAATGGAGTGCCCAGCCCCTCACCTTCTGCTGGAGCTCCTCAATGGTCCGGAAGTAGGACTGGTAGTTGGGGCACACGAGGGGCTCCTGCTGCTGGCTCCGCTCCAGGATGCGTCTCTCCAGCTCCGCATTGTCCCGCTCCAGCTGCCGCACCTTCTCCAGGTAGCTGGCCAGCCGGTCGTTCAGGAACTGCATGGTCTCCTTCTCATTGCCATTGAAGGAGCCCTCACAGAACCAGTTGCAGCTGCCCACATTGGCGGGGATGTTGCAGGCCCCGGGCAGGGTGGTACCACAGCAGCTGGGGGGCACGCAGGGCCTGGAGGAGCAGCTGGAGCGGAAGCTCAGGTTGGGCAGGCAGAAGTTTAAAGACATGGTGCTGGAGGGAGCGAGGTGCCCGACTGAACACAAGAGTCCAAGTTCACCAAGCCAGAGTTGTGAGTCTCCTTCCTCTTGGGAGCATTTATACACCCTCTGCAGAGGGTGTGGATGTGGAAGACAACCCTTCTTTTCTTACTCATTTGGTTGTCAAAAGCCCCTCCCCTTGGTTTGCTGTTTCCTCAGAAGAGTCCCTCAACTCATAAAAGACTTTACTTGGGCTTCTTGCTAAGTCAGAACTCTTCCATGCTGGGCATCAGTGAAATAAGAGCTTCATGGTGTGGCTTCAAAGGGCTGGACTCATGAAAGCCCTGACCTTCATTACTGGGGTGTGGTCTGTCCAGGGACACTATTGCTTCTTCTCTTTCTGGCTTGACAGCCCTGACTCTGTGGCAAGTCTCTGGCTCTTCTTGCTGAGATGGACAAACAACCCTTACCCATATATCATTCGCTAAGTCAAATTCCAAATTCATGGTTTTAGAAAGAGGAATAGATTCTTTCTGTGCTGTGCTGTGCTTTGCTTAGTCACTCAGTTGTGTCCGACTTTGTGACCCCATGGACTGTAGCCCACCAGGCTCCCCTGGCCATGGGGATTCTCCAAGCAAGAATACTGGAGTAGGTTGCCATGCCCTCCTCCAGGGGATCTTCCCAACCTAGGGATCGAATCCAGGTCTCCTGCATTGCAGTTGGATTCTTTACCATCTGAGCCACCAAGGAAGATCCTCTCAGACCATTAAAATAGTTCCTAGTGGTTTTGTTTCCTAATGTGATAGGCATATCAGGAACCATATCCATAATCATGTCAATCAATAAAATAGCAGATGGTCACCAGGATCAAAGTTCATACAGGGCACTGGGAGAAACAGAAGACAGGACCAGGGCTGTGGTCAGAAGGAGCTCATATTTGTTGAATACCTGTACTAGCCCCAAGTGGTACTAGACACTCTTCACAATCATGCTGTTATTCACATCTCACCATGACCCTTCAAGGTACCTGATTATATCCCCATTGTACAGATGGGCAAATGGAGACATACAGGACAGGGATTAATATATTGTGAAGCCAGGATTCCAACACAGATCTCTATTCTTTCCATCATACCAAGCTGCTTAAATAAATGAACTACCTCTCTCCCTAAGTTATCTCTGCCTCATCTCTTAGCTTTCATTTCACTTTGAGCATAACACTGCATGACTTATATGCTTATCTCTCCATGTATTTCAGTCCACAAAAGCAGTTGTCATTCAGTTGTGAAGTTGTAGCCAACTCTGCAATCTCATGGACTGCAGCATGCCAAGCTCTTCTACCCTCTACTATCTCCCAAATTTTGCTCAAATTAATGTCCATTGAGTTGGTGATGCTATTCAACCATCTCATCCTCTGCCACCCCCTTCTCCTGTTGACTTCAATCTTCCCTGGCATCAGAGTCTTTTCCAATGAGTCAGCTCTTCACATCAGGTGGCCAAAGTATTTGAGCTTCAACTTCAGCATCAGTCCTTCCAATGAAAATTCAGGACTGATTTCCTTTAGGGTTGACTAGCTGATCAATGCTAAAGGAACTGATCACTCCTTGGCTCAATGGGGGACTTCCCTAATGGTCCAGTGATTAAAAATCTGCCTGCCAATGCAAGGGACAAGTGTTCAATCCCTGATCTGGAAAGACCCTACGTGCCACACAGCAATTAAGCCCATGCACAACTAACGAGCCTGTACTCTAGAGCCTATGCTCCGCAAGAGAGTCTACTACAATGAGAAGCCTGAGCACCTGAGCACCACGACTAGAGAGTAGTACCAGCTCACTGCATCTAAAGAAAGCCTGCCTGCAGCAACAAAGATCCAGGACAACCAATAAATAAGCAATTATTTTACATGTAGCTGAATGGGTTTTTTTTAAAAAAACAATCTTGCTGTCTACAAGAGATCCACTTCCGATCTAAAGACGCACACAGAGGGGATGGGAAAAGGTATTCTGCACAAATGGAGATAAAAAGAAAGCTGGGGTAGCAATACTTACATCAGACAAAGTAGACTTTAAAATGAAGACTGTAACAAGAGACAGAGGACATTATATAACAATAATGAGATGAATCCAGCAAGAAGATATAATACCTGCTCCCAACTTAGCAACACCTAAATACATAAAGCAAATACTAACAGGCATAAAGAGAGAAATAGATGACAATACAATAATAGTAGGACACTTCAGTACCCCACTTATATAATAGATAGATCACCTAAACAAAATATTAATAAGGAAACATTGGCATTGAATGATATATTAGATTATATAGACTTGATAGATGTATACAGGACATTCCACCCCAAAACATCAGATTCATATTCTTTTCACATCAACATGGAGCATTTTCCAAAATAGATTATATGTTAGGCCACAAAACCAGTCTCAATAAATTAAAGAAAATGGAAATCACATCAAGCATCTTTTCTGACCATAATGATATGAGACTACAAATCAGTTATAAGAACACTGAAAAAAATAGATATGTGGAGTATAAACAACATGCTACTCAACAATCAAAGTATTACTGAAGAAGTAAAAGAGGAAATCAAAAAGTACTCTATGACAAGTGAAAATGGAAACACAACAATCCAAAATTTATGGGACACAGCAAACAGTTCTAAGACGGAAGTGTATTGCAATATAGACCTACCTCAGGAAATAGGAAAAATCTCAAATAAACAACATAACCTTCTACATAAAAGGACTAGAAAAAGAATAAAGTCCAGAGTTACTAGAAGGAAGAAAATAATAAAGATCAGAATGAAAATAAGTGGTATAGAAACTAAAAAAAAAAAGAAAGAAAGAAAAGATTAATGAAATTAAAAGCAGTTTTTTTTAATATTTTTTAAAAATCTATAAAACTTTAACTAACCACATCAAGGAAAAGGAGAAGGCCCCAAAAAGCCAGAAATGAAAGAGAAGTTACAACTAACACCACAGAAATACAAAAATTATCATGAGTTTACTAAAATTAAACACCAAGAAATTAAATGGCCAAGAAGAAATGGATAAATTTCTAGAAACATAAAACTTCTCAGATTGAAGAAATAGAAAATCTGAACAGACAAATTACAAGTAACGAAATTGAATCAGAAAAAAGCAAAAAAAAAAAAAAAAAAAAACCCTCCCAACAAACAAAAGTCCAGGGCCAGTTGGCTTCACAGGTCAATCCTACCAAACATTTAAAGAAATTTGGTACCTGCGTCTCAAAATATTATGAAATATTGAAGAGGAAGGAATGCTTCTCAATTTTTTCTACTAGGCCAGAATTACCCTGATACCAAAATCAGACAAAGGCACTACAAAAGATTAAGTTACAGGTAAATATCGTTGATGATCACAGATGTAAAAATTCTTAACAAAATATTAGCAGACTAAATTTAACAATATATTAAAAGGATCCACACCATTATTAAGTGGGGTTTATCCCAGGGATTCAGAGATGGTTCAATATCTCCAGATCAATCAATATGTTATACCACATTAACTAAAGGAAAAATAAAAAGCATGTATCATCTCAATAGATGCAGAAATGGCTTTTGACAAAACTCAACATCTATTCATGATACAAAATCTCAACAAAGTGGGCATAGAGGGGAACATACTTCTACTTAATAAAGCCCATATATGATAAACCCACTGTTAACCTCATACTCAGTGGTGAAAAGCTGAGAACATTTCTTCTAAGATCAGAAATAAGACAAGGATGCCTTTTGTGCCACTTTTATTCAGCATATTATTGGAAGTCTTAGTCATAGCAATTAGATAAGACAAAAAGAAAAGAAATCTAAATGGGAAAGGAAGAAAGAAAGCTTTCGTAATTTGTATATGACTTTATACTATATATAGAAAACTGTACGGGCTTCCCAGGTGGTGCTCATGGTAATAAACCTGCCTGCCAATACAGGAGACATAAGAAAGGGAGTTCAATCCCTGGATTGGGAGGATTCCCCTGGAGGAAGAAATGGCAACCCACTCCAATATTCTTGCCTGGAGAATCCCATGGACAGAGGAGCCTGGTGGGCTACAGTCCATGGGGTCGCAAAGAGTTGTACACAACTGAAGTGACTTAGCACACAGCACACAGAAAACCCTATAGATGCCACCAAAAAATAGAATAAACGAATACAGTAAAGTTGCAGAATACAAATCAACACATATAAATCTGTAGTGTTTCTATACATGAAAAATGATCTATCAGAAAGAGAAATTAAGAAAACAACTCCATTTATAATTGTATCAAAAATAATAAAGTATCTAGGAATAAATCTATCAAAGAGGTGAAAGACCTGCATGCTAAAAACTATAAGACTTTGATGAAAGAAATTGAAGATGATACAAATAAAGAGAAAGATATACTGTGTTCATGGACCAGGAGAATTAATTTTATAAAGATGTTCATATTACCCAAAGATATGCAGATTCAATGCAATCCCTATCAAAATACCAACAGAATTTTTCACAGAACTAGAACAAATAACCTTAACATTTGTATAGAGCTACAAAAGACCCTGAGAATCAAAGACACCTTGAGAAAGAAAAAGTCTAAAGTATCGTGCCTTTTGACTTCAAAATTTACTACATAGTTACAGAAATTAAAACAGTATGGTACTCACACACAAACAGAAATATAGATCAATGGGACAGAAGAGAAATCCCAGAAATAAGCTCACACTTATATCATCAATCTTTGACAAATGAGGCAAAAATTTTCAGTGAGGAAAAGAGAGCCTCTTAAATACATGGTGCTGGAAAAACTGGGGAGCTACATGCAAAAGAATGAAACTGGAACATTTTATTATACCATATCCAAAAATAAACTCAAAATGTAATCAATAATTAAATGTAATATCTACACATAAAAAGAAACCATAAACAAAATGAAAAGACAACCTATGGACAGGAAGAAAGTATTTTCAAATGATGCAATTGATGAGGGCTTAATTCCCAAAATATATAAACTGCTTATACAACCCAATATGAGAAAACAAAAAACCCAATCAAAAAATGGGCATAAGACCTAAATACAAGTTTCTCCAAAGACATACAGATGGCCAACAGGCATATGAAAAAATGCTTTACATTGATAATTATTAGAGAAATGTAAATCAAAACTATAACGAGAGGGCTTCCCTGGTGCCTCAGTGGTAAAGAATCTGCCTGCCAATGCAGGAGACACAGGTTTGATCCCTGATCTGGGAAGATCCCACATGCCTTGGAGCAACTAAGCTGGTGCACCACAGTGTAAAGCCCTAGAACCTGTATTCTGAAACAAGAGAACCCAGCTCAATGAGAAGCCCAAACACCACATCTAGAGAGTAGCCCTCTCTCGCTGCAACTAGAGAAAAGCCT
Organism: Bubalus bubalis; assembly: GCF_019923935.1. NCBI lineage: Eukaryota > Metazoa > Chordata > Mammalia > Artiodactyla > Bovidae > Bubalus > Bubalus bubalis. The sequence continues at coordinate 21,510,753 of NC_059159.1, read as the reverse complement.
GTTCAGCAATAAAGACCCAGCAGAGCCAAAACTAAAATAAACAAATAAATTAATTTTTTTAGAAATTACCATGAGATATCACCTCACCACTCTCAGGATGCCTACCATCAGAAAGACAACACATAAGTATCAGTGAGAATGTGGATAAAAGGGAATACTCATATGCTGTTGTTGGGAATGTAAATTGGTGCAGCCACCGTTGAAAACAGAATAGCAATCACTGAAAATTTAAAATAGAACTACCAAAAGATCCAGAAATTCTACTTCTAGGTATTTACCCAAAGAAAACAAAAACACTCATTCAAAAAGATATATGCACCCCTATGTTCACTGCAGCATTGATTACAATATCCAAGATACAGAAGAAACCTAAATGTCCCATCAATAGATGAGTGGATAAGAAGGTGTGAAAGATACTATTCAGCCATAAAGCAACAAAAAGGAAAATGTGCCATTTGCAACAACTGGGTAGACCTAGAGGCTATCATGCTCAGTGAAATAAGTCAGAAAAAAATACAACAAATACTTTACCATCCCACTTATAATCGGAATCTAAAAAAACAAACAAAATAATGAACCAACAACAGAAACAGAGTCACAGATACAAAGAGCAAACTGGTGGTTGCTAGAGGGGAGGGGTTTGGAGGTTGGGCAAAATGGGTGAAGGTAATTAAGAGGTACATATTTCCAGTTATAAACTGAATAAGTTACAGGATGTAATGGTGGAATAGAGTCAAGAATACTGCAGTGATTTTGTATGATGGTCACCGGACCTGTGGAGATCATTTTGAAATGTATTTGTCAGATCACTATATTGTACACCTGAAACTAACACAATATTCTGGGTAAACTAATTTCAATGACAGAAAGAAGGAAGGGGAGGGAGGGAAGGAAGAAGGGAAGGAGGAAGAAATGAAGGGGAAAGGACAAAGCAAGGAAATGGGGAGCCATTGAAGGTTCTAAGGAGAGGAGTGATGTAGTTTATTTCTGATAAGCATTGTATGCAATTTTGATTAGCATTGTATATTTTCATACAAGAAATCTTCAACAAGTCCTTGGAGTTGCTAGACTAGAATTCATGAGATGAGTTGGGGATGAAAAGGGCAGATACAAACCTAGTACAGATGTGAGAGTTGGAGAGAGAGCCAAAGGAGAGTATATGAGGAAAAAAGCAACAAGGGGCTGAGGACCAAATTTGGGGGAATTTCCCAACCAGAGAGCAGGCTGGGAGAGCAGACCTGCTCACAGAAGGTCAGGGAGGAGAGAGCTTCAACATGAAGGTGAAGGTCAAAATTGTCAAGGGCAGTAAAGAGACCTCCTAAGATGAAACCATGGACAGACTTGGTTATGTCCCCAGGACATCTCTAAGTTCACACAGGTGCACCGACTGTATATGGCACCCAAGTTGTTTAACACCCAAAATGAGCCTTGATAAACTGACACTTAAATACCCAGAGTTGAGATGTTCATTATTTAGAAAAGTGTTGCCACCATCACTTTGTACACCTGATTATAAAGCTTTAGTCTTACCAATATAGAGTTTATACAATAATTAGAATGTGTGTTAAGCAGTTTAAAGATGTCAAGCTTGTTTGGATTTGATGATTCATAATAGTGATTTGGGACTAATTACCCAGGACGCATAAGCACTTGGAACTGCCCATGTGTATAACTTTACTTCTATTTTGTCACAAAGCATAAGATGAGACGTATTTGATATCCTAAAGGGAGGCAATGAGGAAAGAATTCAGTTGTGTGCCTATATACATTGCCCAGGAAGAGGAGAGGCTCCTTATTGTCATCCAAGCCAGGGACAGAACAGAATTTGGAGAAGGATGCTTGCAGCAGAGTCCAAGCATCTCTGCTACAGCTGCTGATCAAAGACTGCTTTGCACTTGGCTCTTCCCTTCTTCCCTTCCACTTCCTAAGGTAGATCCCAAATGCCAAAATAGTTAAAAGAGGGGGGAACTTGGAGCAAGTAATGTCAGGGATCTTAATGCTCATTTCACCCAATCCTCTCATTTTACAAATGGAGAAACTGAGGTTCAGAATGGAGAAATGGCTTGTTTAGGGTAATATAGTTAGAACTCAAATCTGCTGATCCTCACTGTATTTCCAGCCCCAATAACCATGCTGCAGAAATGTTGAATAATTTCACAACAATCTGATCTGCCATTACCTCAGGGCAGAAATCAAAGTCAGTGAGAAAAAATAAAAACGAACAAAATCTTGTTATCCATAGATAGACTCTGTTGAAGAAGAATGAAGGATGAGTGTGGAAGTAAGTAGAATTCAGCAATACTGAAGTTCCTTGTTGTCTCCCTGATTCCAACTATTATTTCTACATCAATGACACTATTATATCCTAACAGTTTGGAGCAATTCAGCTACAAGTATATCCTGTCACTTGGAAGAACTCAGAATCACAACAGTTCAAATGATGGTGACCCTACTCAAGAGCTTTACACTTACCACAAATAAATATCATCATAACAAACTTTAAAATATGATTTTAACAATGATAATTGAGAGATAAATAGAACCACACCACAGTGATGACACTGGATGCTTTTAAATGGTAAGATTATGAATGCTTTTCTTTTCCTTCTCTATACTTTTGTCCTTTCCAAATTTTTCTGAAAATGTATATATTAATTACTTCCTCACAAGAAAAAGAAATAAAATTTACATTAAAAACCCCAAAAGGAAATTCTTACAAGTCCTCTAAAGAAACAAAAATTTTTAAAGGACACAAGTAAAGATCCTAGTCCAAAACGATCAGTAAATCGCACTCAAGCTTGTCATTCTGGAAATAAAGTCTCGGTCATGATTGGCATTCACACCTTTGTGATTACTGCTGACTTTGCCAATTCCAAAGGTGAGTTATTAAAAAGTGATGAAGGGAAAATAAGCTTGCTATGGGATCAGACAACCTGTAGCTCATGAACTGACTGATGTGAGCTTCATCAAGTGAAGCCTTGTCAAGATCTGAGCTTCATGTCAAGAGAATGCAAAGAGGCACCACCCTTAGGGAAATGTACTGCCAAGTACTGCAAGCCCATTCTAAGAAAATGAACCACTTTCTTAGAACAGATTTCCCCCACACATATAGATGGTGATGGAAATTCTTTTATGGAAACAATGTCTAAGTCAGATGAAGCCTAGAATCTTAGAATGTTGGAGCTACCAACAGCCCAAGTGGTCATCTCATTCAACTCATTGTTTTACAAATGGGAAAACATTGACCCAAAGAGGGAAATGACTTGCTCAAGCTTACACAGAGAATCTGTGAAAGAGCCTAAATTGAAAAAGAGTAAATCAAATTCGAGAAATGAGAGACCAGGGTCAAGTCCTTTGGTCTTTATGAGGGAGTCAGAACTCAGACCAATGAAGAAACATCTCTCAAAAGACTGCACCCTTAGTGAAAAGGTGACCTAGAAATCTTTAAAAGATGCTCATTACCACAGGAAGACTTTTTTTAAAAAAGAAAGAGAAAGAAAAAACTGGGCTATCTCTTCCTGGGCTCTAAATTTAAACGTGATGCTACATAAAAGCAGTCAGTCACAAAACACCACGTACTGTGTGATTCCACTCACAACAAATATCTAGAATAGGCAAATCCATAGAAACAATGATGTTTGCCTAGGCCTGGGGGTAGGGAAAATGGGGAAGGGCTACTAATGGGTGATGAAATGTTATAAAATATAAAAATTATTGAATTAGATACTTTATATAGGTGAACTTTATAGTATAATAATTATATATATACAGTGGACCCTTGAAAAACAGGGCTTTGAACTTCATGGATCCACTTATATGTGAATTTTATTCAACAGTAAATGCTGCAGTGGGCCTCCCTGGTGGCTCAGTGGTAAAGAATCCACCTACAGTACAGGAGACACAGATTTGATCCCTGGGTTGAGAAGATCCCCTGAAGGAGGAAATGGCAACCCACTCCCGTATTCTTGCCTGGGAAATCCCATGGACAGAGGAGCCTGGAGGGCTATAGTCCATGGGGTCACAAAGGGTCTGACACAACTGAAGAGACTAAGCACATAATAACAAAAGTGACAAGATAAGGGTTAAAGTCACAGAGCAGATCAAATGTGAATTCAACATTAAGCCTTCCCGGTTAACTTTCATGAGGCGTCACCCCTGTATCTGATCAGCTGCCTAAGGCTCCACCTCCTGATACTGTCACATTGGAGATTAGGATCTCAACATATGAGTTTGGGGCACAAAAACATTTGGTCCATAGCACTAGTTTTATTGTTCTTCGTAGCACTTACCACTTGAAACAGTTATGCTTATTTGATTCTCTTTTTTAATTAATTTATTTTAATTGGAGGCTAATTACTTTACAATATTGTAGTGGTTTTTGCCATACACTGACATAAATCAGCCATGGGTGTACATGTGTTTCCCATCCTGAACCCCTCTCCCACCTCCCTCCCCATCCCATCCCTCAGGGTCATCCCAGTGCACCAGCCCTGAGCACCCTGTATCATGCATTGAACCTGGACTGGCGATCTGTTTCACATATGATAATATACATGTTTCAATGCTATTCTCTCAAATCATCCCACCCTCACCTTCTCCCAGAGTCCAAAAAACTGTTATTTACATTTGTGTTTCTTTTGCTGTCTCACATATAAGGTCATTGTTACCATCTTTCTAAATTCCATATATATGTGTTAGTATACTGTATTGGTGTTTTTCTTTCTGACTTACTTCACTCTGTATAGTAGACTCCAGTTTCATCCACCTCATTAGAACTGATTCAAATGTATTTTTTAATGGCTGAGTAATATTCCATTGTGTATATGTACCACAACTTCTTTATCCATTCATCTGCTGACAGACATCTAGGTTGCTTCCATGTCCTGGCTATTGTAAACAGTGATGCAATGAACATTGGGGTACACGTGTCTCTTTCAATTCTGGTTTCCTCAGTGTGTATGCCCAGCAGTGGGATTGCTGGGTCGTATGGCAGTTCTATTTCCAGTTTTTTGAGGAATCTCCACACTGTTCTCCATAGTGGCTGTACTAGTTTGCATTCCCACCAACAGTGTAAGACAGTTCCCTTTTTTTCACACCCTCTCCAGCATTTATTATTTGTAGGCTTTTTGATAGCAGCCATTCTGACCAGCATGAGATGGTACCTCATTGTGGCTTTGATTTGCATTTCTCTGATAATGAGTGATGTTGAGCATCTTTTCATGTGTTTTTTAGCCATCAGTGTGTCTTCTTTGGAGAAATGTCTGTTTAGTTCTTTGACCCATTTTAAAAATTTTTTTTCGTTTATTTTTCTGGAATTGAGCTACAGGAGTTGCTTGTATATTTTTGAGGTCAATTCTTTGTCAGTTGCTTCATTTGCTATTATTTTCTCCCATTCTGAAGGCTGTCTTTTCACCTTGCTTATAGTTTCCTTCATTGTGCAAAAGCTTTTAAGTTTAATTAGGTCCCATTTGTTTATTTTTGCTTTTATTTACAGAAGATCCTGCTGTGATTTATGTCAGAGAGTGTTTTGCCTATGTTTTCCTCTAGGAGTTTTGTAGTTTCTGGTCTTACGTTTAGATATTTAATCCATTTTGAGTTTATTTTTGTGTATGGTGTTAGAAAGTGTTCTAGTTTTATTCTTTTACAAGTGGTTGACCAGTTTTCCCAGCACGACTTGTTAAAGAGATTGTCTTTTCTCTATTGTATATTCTTGCCTCCTTTGTCAAAGATAAGGTGTCTGTAGGTGCATGGATTTATCTCTGGGCTTTCTATTTTGTTCCATTGATCTATACTTCTGTCTTTGTGCCAGTACAATACTGTCTGGATGACTGTAGCTTTGTAGTATAGTCTGAAGTCAGGCAGGTTGATTCCTCCAGTTCCATTCTTCTTTCTCAAGATTGCTTTGGCTATTCGAAGTTTTTTGTATTTCCACACAAATTGTGAAATTATTTGTTCTAGGTCTCTGAAAAATACTGTTGGTAGCTTAATAGGGATTGCATTGAATCTATATACTGCTTTGGGTAGTATACTCATTTTCACTATATTGATTCTTCTGATCTATGAACATGGTATATTTCTCCATCTATTTGTGTCATCTTTGATTTATTTCATCAGGGTTTTATAGTTTTCTATATATAGGTCTTTTGTTTCTTTAGGTAGATTTATTCCTAAGTATTTTATTCTTTTCATTGCAATGGTGAATGGAATTGTTTCCTTACTTTCTGTTTTCACCTTGTTAGTGTATAGGAATGCAGGGGATTTCTGTGTATTAAATTTATATCCTGCAACTTTACTATATTCATTGATTAGCTCTAGTAATTTTCTGGTGGAGTCTTTAGGGTTTTCTATGTAGAGGATCATGTCATCTGCAAACAGTGAGATGACTGTTTGAAAAAATACTTCTTTTCCAATCTGGATTACTTTTATTTCTTTTTCTTCTCTGATTGCTGTGGCTAAAACTTCCAAAACTATGTTGAATAGTAGTGGTGAGAATGGGCACCCTTGTCTTGTTCCTGACTTTAAGGGAAATGCTTTCAATTTTTCACCATTGAGGATAATGTTTGCTGTGGGTTTATCATATATGGCTTTTATTACGTTGGTATATGTTCCTTCTATGCCTACTTTCTGGAGGGTTTTATCATAAATGGATGTTGAATTTTGTCAAAGGCTTTCTCTGCATCTATTGAGATAATCATATGGTTTTTATCTTTCAATTTGTTAATGTGGTGCATCACATTGATTGATTTACAGATATTAAGGAATCCTTGCATCCCTGGGATAAAGCCCACTTGGTCATGATGTATGATCTTTTTAATATGTTGTTGTATTCTGTTTGCTAGAATTTTGTTAAGGATTTTTGCATCTATGTTCATCAGTGATATTGGCCTGTAGTTTTCTTTTTTTGTGGCATCTTTGTCTGGTTCTGATATTAGGGTGATGGTGGCCTCATAGAATGAGTTTGGAAGTTTACCTTCCTATGCAATCTTCTGGATGAGTTTGAGTAGGATATGTGTTAGTTCTTCTCTAAATTTTTGGTAGAATTCAGCTGTGAGGCTGTCTGGTCCTGGGCTTTTGTTTGCTGGAAGATTTCTTATTACATTTTCTATTTCTGTGCTTTTTATGGGTCTGTTCAGATTTTCTATTTCCTGGTTCAGTTTTGGAAAGTTATATTTTTCTAAGAATTTGTCCATTTCTTCCAAATTGTCCATTTTATTGGCATATAGTTGCTGATAGTAGTCTCTTATGATCTTTTGTATTTCTGTGTTGTCTGTTGTGATTTCTCCATTTTCATTTCTAATTTTGTTGATTTGATTCTTCCCCCTTTTTTTCTTGATGAGGTTTATTTGATTCTTTACTGCCCATCTCCCCTCAGTTGAAAGGAACTCTCCCCACCTTGAGATCTGGTCTTAGTTTCATTCACTTCTGTCCTGACACCTCAGACAGTTCCAGGCACTGTTGTAGGTACATTTTAAGTGCTATTACTTCAAGTGGAATTAAATTGAACCTACAGATAAGAAACTCAAATGACTAATAAAAAATATTTCAAATGCTTATTTTCTCTATGAATAAGAAAACAGGATTTTAAAATAACAGGATACCATGATACTCGTATGTTTTGCCAATATTTGCCAAATCTGTTAACATTCCTGAAATTTGAATGTAATAGAATCACCCAGAGGGCTGTTAAGGTATTGCTGGATATATAACTAAATGCTGTTACTTTTGTGCATATATTGTAAAAAGAATATTACGATCAGGCTAAATAACTTATCTATCAACCTCTACATGGTTCCCTTTTATATGTGAATGTGTCTGTTTTAAGAATATTTAAGATATATCCTCTTAGAGAACTTCAAGTATAAGTTCAGTTCAGTTGCTCAGTTGGATCTGACTCTGCGACCCCATGGACTGCAGCATGCCAGCCTTCCCTGTCCTTCACTAACTCCAGGAGTTTGTTCAAACTCATCTTCATTGAGTCGGTGATGCCATCCAACCATCTCATCCTCTGTTGTCCTCTTCTCCTCCTGCCTTCGATCTTTCCCAGCATCAGGGTCTTTTCCAGTGAGTTGGCTCCTTGCATCAGGTGGTCAAAGTATTGGAGCTTCAGCTTCAGTGTCAGTCCAGGTTTCTCACAGCTTTTCTTCCAAGGAGCAAATGTCTTTCAATTTCATGGCTGCAGTCACCATCTGCAGTGATTTTGGAGCCCCCAAAAACAAAGTCTGTCACTGTTTCCATTGTTTCACCATCTATTTGACATGAAGTGATGGGACCAGATACCAGGATCTTTGTTTTTTGAATGCTGAGTTTTAAGACAGCTTTTTTACTCTCCTCTTTCACTTTCATCAAGAGGCTCTTTAGTTCCTTCCTCTCTGTCTGCCATAAGGGTGGTGTCATCTGCATATCTGAAGCTATTGATATTTCTCCCAGCAATCTTGATTCCAGCTTGTGCTTCATCCAGCCCAGCATTTCACATGATATACTCTGCATATAAGTTATATAAGCATGTTGACAATATCCAACCTTGACGTACTCCTTTCCCAATTTGGAACCAGTCTGTTGTTTCATGTCCAGTCCTAAATGTTGCTTCTTGACCTGAATAAAGGTTTCTCAAGAGGCAGGTCAGGTGGTCTCGTAATCCCATCTCTTAAAGAATTTTCCAGTTTGTTGTGATCTACGCAGTCAAAGGCTTTAGCATAGTCAATATAGCAGAAGTAGATGTTTTTCTGGAATTCTCTTGCTTTTTCTATGATCCAATGGATGTTGGCAAATTGATCTCTGGTTCCTCTGCCTTTTCTAAAGCCAGCTTGAATGTCTAGAAGTTCTTGGATTATGTACTATTGAAGCCTGGCTTGGAGTATTTTGAGCATTACTTTGCTAGCATGTGAGATGAGTGCAATTGTGTGGTAGTTTGAGCATTCTTTTGGCATGGCCTTTCTTTGGGATTGGTATGAAAACTGACCTTGTCCAGTTCTGTGGCCACTGCTGAGTTTTCCAAATTTGCTGGCATATTGAGTGCAGCACCTTACAGAATCATCTTTTAGGATTTGAAATAGCTCAACTGGAATTCCATCACCTCCACTAGCTCTGTTCATAATGATGCTTTCTAAGGCCCGCTTGGCTTGGCATTCCAGAATGTCTGACTCTAGGTGAGTGATCACACACATCTAAGTCATTACTATCTTTTTTGTACAGTTCTTCTGTGTATTCTTGCCACCCCTTCTTAATATCTTCTGCTTCTGTTAGGTCCATACCATTTCTGTCCTTTATTGTGCCCATCTTTGAATGAAATGTTCCCTTGGTATCTCTAATTTTCTTGAAGAGATCTCTAGTCTTTCCCACTCTATTGTTTTCCTCTATTTCTTTGCACTGATCACTGAGGAAGACTTTCTTATCTCTCCTTGTTATTCTTTGGAACTCTGCATTTAGATAGAGATGGATATATTTTTCCTTTTCTCTTTTGCCTTTAGTTTCTCTTCTTTTCTCAGCTATTTGTAAGGCCTCCCCAGACAACCATTTTGCCTTTTGCATTTCTTTTTCTTGGGGATAGTCTTGATCTCTGCTTCCTGTACAATGTCATGAACCTCTGTGCATAGTTCTTCAAGCACTCTATCAGATCTATCCCTTGAATCTGTTTGTCACTTCAATTGTATAATCATAAAGGATTTGATTTAGGTCATACCTGAATGGTCTAGTGGTTTTTCCTACTTTCCTCAATTTAAGTGTGAATTTAGCAATAAGGAGTTCATAATTTGAACCACAGTCAGCTCCTGGTCTTTTTTTTTGCTGACTATACACAGCTTCTCTATCTTTGGCTGCAAAGAATGTAGTCAATCTGACTTTGTTATTGACCATCTGGTGATGTCCACATGTGGAATCTTCTCTTGTGTTGTTGGAAGAGTGTGTTTGCTATGACCAGTGCATTCTCTTGGTGAAACTTTGTTAGCCTTTGCCCTGCTTCATTTTGTACTCCAAAGCCAAACTTGCCTGTTACTCCGGGTATCTCTTGAATTCGTACTTTTGCATTCCAGCCCCCTATGATGAAAAGGACATCTTTTTTTTTTTTTTTTTTTTTGGTGTTAGTTCTAAAAGGTCTTATAGGTCATGATAGAACCGTTCAACTTCAGCTTCTTTGACATTAGTGGTTGAGGCATAGACTTGGATTACTGTGAATTTGAATGGCTTGTCTTGGAAACAAACAGAAGTCAATTTCAGCTATACAACACAGTATTATTAACTATCATCATAATGTTGTACATTAGATCACCAGAACTTATTCCTCCTACATAACTGAAATTTTGTACCCTTTAGCCAATATCTTCCCATTTCTCCCATCCTTCAGCCCCTGGAAATCACCATTCTACTCTGCTTTTATGACTGTGAATCAGATTCCACATATATGCAGGATCATGCAGTATTTGTCTTTCTATGTCTGGCTTATTTCACTTGACATAATGCCCTCCAAGTTCATCCATGTTGTCTCAATGTCAGGATTTTCTTGTTTTCCTTCCATTATGTATATTTATCTTTATCCATTCATCCATCCAGTGGATAAAAAATTACAAGTGAGACGAGAAACAGAGATCACCCTTTTTTACTGTTATGAGTTCTTCGTATTTGCTGAAGGAGAGCTTCTAAAGATGTGTTTGGGGTACTAATAGCAATACTAATACCTAATATTAGTATAATAATACTAATACCTAATACTAATACCTAGGGAGTACTAATACCTCCCTCCCCAGGTAAAAATCATGAAGGATGTTTATTCAAAATCAGCTTTACCCTCTCATAGTCACACCTCACATGTAACTGACATTCAGAGAATAAGCTCTGGGTTCTATCCTAACATTGCTACTTACTATAACCATAAGAGAAAAAAAATTAGTCATGCAGTTTCTAGTGCTTGGTTGGCATTTAATAAATGTTAGTGCCTGTCCTTTTGTAGGCCTTTGGAAAAGGAAAGGTGGAATGTTTGAGAAATGTTAGCCATTGGACTTTACTGAGTAAGATCCCATAACTAACATGTTTATCATATTCAGATGAGACCTCTTGCCTTAGTGGTCCCACTGGTTCCCTGCTGGCCTGAGTCTCTGCTGGGACACATTGTGTTTAGTGAATGTTAACAAATGGTAATAAAGACCTTAAGGAGAGGATTAAACGACAAGTCCTCCTTCACTTTCAAGTGGCTTTTATATGAAGCATGAACACATAGAGTGAACACTTTAAAAAGGAATGAATACAAATGAGAATCATCACTGCTTTGCAAGAGGAAAGTTTATTAGGAGATTAACAAAGGGATTTGGGGAACTGCAAGACAGATCAAAGCAGCAGAGAGAACCACAAAACTCCTCATGTGACAACTCCCCAGCCCAAACCTGTCAGACCATCAGGTCACAAGAAACTGGCCTTGAATTAAGAGGATCAGGTGGGCCTGGACATTCTCTTTCCAAATGGTGAATTATGGTGGTGACTGGGGTACTATCCAATGGCTGATGGCTGTCAGAGAGCAGGGCTGGTCCATCAGTGGTCCTCTGTCTTCACAGTCCTCCTGCTGGCCCTGGCTGTCTAGCACCCAAAGGTGTTGCAGGGCCCAAAGCGGGAGCGTGGGCCACAGGGGGTGCAGGGATTGGTGACACAGGACCCGACTGATGATGCGTTGGTCGTGGCACAGGGGTTGCAGGGCAGCCTGGGACACAGAACCATTAGCTCATCAGCATGAGATGGATAATAACAAAAATAAAGGAGGGAGTTCAACCCAAGGAGACAGGGAACAAATAGAAGCCATTCTCTGATTCTTAGGAAGCCAAGTCTTATTCGGATCACTCCTAAATAAGCCTTGAGATGAAACCAGATCTTTAAGCCTGAAGTTGTGGGGAAGGCCCTTCATCCCTCCTCACCTGTGAGATAGATTGATAATATCTACTGCACAGATCGTGTTCATGAAAATTCTCAGGCGAAAAGTGCTGGACCCTAGAAGTGTTTGAGTAACCTCCCCTTTTTGATACTCAAATGCTCATCCATAAGGTGGTTGCCCTGATCCCCAGATTCCCAGATCCTCAGATCCCCACTCTGCCTGTCTCAGGGGAATCCCAGCCAGGGTCCATGAAACAATAGGTGTGAAACTGGGGATTAAATCCAAAAGCATTATTCAAGTACATGTGATGGTGGTTACAGGTTTGTTTTCCCTTTTGCTGAAGGTACAAAGCTTTATTTACCCATCAGCTTCCAAAAGCTCACCAGTGGGGGAAACAGTCAAGGCTCAGGAGTATCTTTTGGAGCAGAAAATACCTTTAGGCCTGGTAGTGACAGCAGCAAACACCCTTCACTTCCCACTGCTGCAGTATTAAACTCTAGTCTTTGCAGACATATTGGCATCTGAAACTTGACCCGGGGAAGCCCCCGTTTTGTCCTTTGGTAAGACTGTGCATGTACCATGCAGGGGTACCACCTGCTCAGTACTCACTTGCAGTCCTCGCTGTCCAGCAGCCCACGGTACGTGTTGATCTCACACTCCAGCCGGGCCCGCACATCCAGCAGCACCTGGTACTCCTGGTTCTGCCGCTCCAGGTCACTCCTGATCTCCGCCAGCTGTGACTCCACGTTGCCGATCAGGCACTGCACCTGGGCCAGCTGGGAGCTGTAGCGGGCCTCCGTCTCCGTCAGGGTGTTCTCCAGGGAGTCTCTCTGTCAGAGGGAAGGGGAGGAAAGTCACAGAGCTGCTCCTTCAGGGGCTTCTCCATTGCTTCCAAACAAGTCACAGGCTCCAAGAGTTCAGGAGAGGGTGGTCCAGAGGGCATCCCAGTGTCCCTGACTCCCCAGCCTCATCTCCTCACCAGGAGTCTCATCAATACCCACCAGGTTGTGCTGGGCCTGAAGCTCCACCTCCAGGGCATTGACCGTGCGTCTCAGCTCGATGATCTCCGCCTGGCAGGACTGCAGCTGCTCTGAGCTGGACACCACCTGCTTGTTCAGCTCCTCAGTCTGAAACACCAAAGGGCAGAAGGCAGGATCAGACCCTGCCTGAAGGGCCCCAAGGGGCTGAGGGTCCTGAGAGACCATGTGCCGAGATGCTCACCTGCCTGATGTACCATTCCTCCACGTCCCTGCGGTTGGTCTCCACCAAGGCCTCATACTGAGCCCTGGTCTCATTGAGCACACGGTTGAGGTCCACAGTGGGGGCGGCATCCACCTCCACATTGAGGCGGTCTCCCAGCTGGCTCCGCAGGGTGTTGACTTCCTGATGGAGGAAGGGGAAAGAATGAACTCATAGAAAGAAATCTATATATGAATTCTCTTGTGGTGGAAAGATTGCATTAGAATTCAGGACACATATTGATGTAAAACTCAATGAAGTTACTTCCTGTGAGTCAGGCCTCCTGTCTGAGTCTCCACATCTGTATCATGAGGCTGCTTGATTGCTAATGTTTCTTCCCACTCCAAGATTCTACCATTTCTTTTTTACTTTTCCTTTGCTCAGTGATAAACCTGGCATGATAACTGGTTTATAATTGTTGCCACTTAAATGCTACTTAAAGAAACTAGGCTTAACTGGTCCCATTTACTTCATGTCTTCATATCATCACACCCTGTCCATGAGGGGTTTTTTCCTCTTCATCTAAACATCTAATGTTTGAGACATGTTTCTGATATCCTAGTGTTACATTCAACCATGAGGTCTGAATCAACCACTATTTCAGTGCCTTCATTTCTTCTGTTTTCCTATCTATCCATCCATCCTTCCATCCATTTATTTTAGCTTGGGTTCTACTATCTAGGTGACACATAAAACAAAGAAGTTTGCTATATCCTTTCAGTCTAAGTCATTAATGGGAAGACAATCTATTCAGAAGACAACCAATCTTATCAAGCAGTAGAAAGTATTTTAAAGCTCTAGCCCCAAATGGAAATAGATTAGATGACCACACCCTTTTAGGTAAAAGAAGTAAGCTTCCCCAACAACCCACCAAGGGTGTTTTGAACATCCAGCAAAATGTGCTTTGCTAGAAGCAAAGACCTAAAGACCTATATTACCCTGCTCAGGGCAGTTACAGGACTCTCAGTATAGGAATGTCAGGGGCTGGGACTCTCTTACCTGCTCATGGTTCTGCTTGAGGCAGATCAGCTCCTCCTTCAGGGACTCCACCTGGGCCTCCAGGTCGGACTTGCACAGGGTCAGTTCATCCAGGATCCTACGCAGGCCATTGATGTCTGACTCCACCAGCTGCCGCAAGCCCAGCTCTGTCTGGTACCTTGCACACACAACCAGCAGTCAAAGGAGGTCAAAGAGGAAGACTTTTTCCTAGGCTTTACTTGGCTCACCTGGTCTAATTCATTACATTGTGAAATATTTGGAATTTTTGCAGTCTTTTGAAAGGGAAAAAGACCACTGCACAAAGTGAAAAGACTATTTCCTCCCTGAGACCCACAGAGAAGGTACTGGTGGGGCACCCCTGTATAGTTTTTGTTGTTGTTTAGTCACTAAGTCATGTCTGACTCTTTTGCAACCCAGGCCTGGCTCCCAGGCCGGAATTCTGGAGTGGGGGTGCCATTTCCTTCTCCAGGGGATCTCCCTGACCTAGGGATTATCAAACCCACATCTCCTGCTTTGCAGGCAGATTCTTTACCATTGACCCACCAGGGAAGCCACTGTATAGTTTAAATCTACCTTTAACTTCATTTGTTCTGATTCCCCATCACCGGCTGCTAACAACTAAGCCCTGTCATCCTCCGTTCTCAAGTGAGTTGGTGACTTCACTAGCCCGCTATGGACCTCCTCACCATCCTTACCAACCACCCTGAGAAGCAACCTGGTATCATGAGAGCAGCACTGGATTAGAAGGCAGTGAGATTCAGCCCTGCCATGAGGACAGTGGTAAGCTCTTTAATCTCTCTCAACCTCAATTTCCTCATTTGTAAAATGGGAACCAAACTGACATGTCAGGGACACACAGTTTTAAGGACATTAGCCCTCTGTGGCCCCCTAGGCAAAGCAATAAGGCTATTTTTTCCTATTTCATCTTGCTCCACACCCCCCCAAAAAAAAACATGTGTCAGGTTGGCCCAAAGATGAAAAAATGATATAGGTAGAATCACATTGCAAACTATAAAGTCTCATAAAAATGCAATGGATTCTTGATGATTATAATGGTCATACCTAGAAAAACTGATGGATTCTCTGAAATGAATTTTGGCTCCCATTGTGTCTTTTAACTTTTTCCAATGGGCTGATCATAACTCAACTGTATTAAGAGACTTGTGTGGAATATACTTTTAAAGTTGATCCAGATGTTAAGTTGAAAAAGTGAATAGATGGCTGCTTGAGCTCCTTCAAACTAAATTTAAAACACAGAATGCTTGCTTCCAGTGAGGAGACTGGCATTTAACCTAACTCACTGAATGCAAGAAACCTCCCACTATGATCGCAGACAGCTTCTGCTTGCATGCTTCCAGGACAGAGTTCATCACTTTGCAACTCAGCCTGTCCATTACTAAATTGGTCTGATCATTAGAGAAATCTTACTTGGTCCTGAAGTCATCTGCAGCCAGCTTGGCGTTGTCGATCTGCACCACCAGCCTAGCATTCTCTGCCTTGTTGGCCAGGATCTGGGCACAGGATTAATTGTGAAATCAGTTGTAGTAAGAATGAATGTCTCATAACTTAAAATTAAAAACTATTTTCTTTCAAACAGATATTCCTTCCAAAAAGCTTCAAGTCTTCTCACATTCTCAGGTTGAGGATAAGGGGAGGATTCATTAATAGAACTGATCATTTCAAAACTAAAACAATCAAGAGAAAATGCGCCTTTTGTCATAAATTCTTCTCTTCTTGGTCTGCCTCTTGTTTCCCGCAGGAACTGAACATACTGGGAACCAAATCTCTCATAGTGTTCCTGTTTGCTTAGTGGGAGGTGGGGTGCTAAACCCCCAAAAAACCCAAGCAAACAAAGACAAGTTGGTTATCCTATGCTCACACACCACCATTCCAGCCCTGCTGACCACTCTCCACTCTCCCCTCACATTGCCCTGGACAAAGCTTTTGCACAAAGCTTCTGCCTCTACCTGGAATGCCTGGATGCCTTCACCCACCTAGCAAGACCCCCTACGTAAGCCACATTCCCCTTCCTTCCCCAGTTCCTGCAGGAGTCACTTCTTCCCGGTGCTCCCACCATAACTTGCACCTAGCCAGTTACACATCTCCTCACCTTCACTGTGGTTATTTGTTTCCTATCTCCCCTATTACACTGTGAGCTCCTGAAGGAAAGAGACTGTCTCACTCAGTACTTTATCCCTTGTTCCAGCACTGTGCCTCATTCTCACTAAATGTGCAGAAATCAGTACACGGTCTTCAAATCCCACACCGCCTTTCTGACACTCACTTTGCCAGAACTATTGAATGGTGGACAGTTAATTCTGTCAGAGAATCAAGAGCTTGTGCAATTGAATATAAACTCCTCTTCATCCTTCAAACCATGCCCAGATAGTGCCTCTTCTGAGAAGCCCTCCCTGACCTACACGATGCATTAAGCCCCACTTCTACACTCACTCTGTACTTATTCCACTTCTACTCCCATATTTTTGGCCCTGAATTCTCATGTGTATGCATGCCCGCTCTGTGTACACTAGGGAGGATTTTGGAGCTGGTGGCTCTTTTACTTTGTTATAGACACACTCTCTTGTTATATCTTTAAATATCTAAGGATTCATGCAGGAAATTCCTAGCTCCAAGAAATAATTCAGGTGCATATTATTATGTTTTAATGCTATGCATGCTGCATGCTTGCATGCTAAAGTCGTTTCAGTTGTGTCCAACTCTTTGGAACCCTATGGACTATTGCCTGCCAGGCTCCTCTGTCCATGGAATTTTCCAGGAAAGAATACTGGAATGGGTTGCCATTTCCTTCTCCAAGGAATCTTCCCAACCCAGGGATCCAGCCCACGTCTCTTACATCTCCTGCATTGGCAGGCTGGTTCTCTACCACTAGAGTTACCTGGGAAGCCCCTTTTAATGCTATAGGCTCGGAAAACAAGACCAGAATACCATAATAGGACTAAAGCATCAGTCAGTCTGGTTTTAAACAAGAAGCAGTGTTAGGTTGCTATGACTTTGGTCTAATGCCTTACCCTCTCCCCTGTCTGTATCTCTCCTTTCTGGGGCATCCCACATCGATTCTCTAGGATGACGTGATGTGTCTTATGTAAGCCAGTGACTTCTATGTCTCTGTCCTCATCATTTTCAACATTAGGTTTGACCAAACTTAAATCCACTTGGAAGTGGGTCTGTCAAATTTAGATAATTAGTTCTTCAACTGGCAGCTCATCAGTTGGCAGTGCCCACCCTCTCACCTTCTGCTGGAGCTCCTCGATGGTCCGGAAGTAGGACTGGTAGTTGGGGCACACGAGGGGCTCCTGCTGCTGGCTCCGCTCCAGGATGCGGCTCTCCAGCTCCGCATTGTCCCGCTCCAGCTGCCGCACCTTCTCCAGGTAGCTGGCCAGCCGGTCGTTCAGGAACTGCATGGTCTCCTTCTCGTTGCCATTGAAGGAGCCCTCGCAGAACCAGTTGCAGCTGCCCACATTGGCGGGGATGTTGCAGGCCCCGGGCAGGGTGGTACCACAGCAGCTGGGGGGCACACAGGGCCGGGAGGAGCAGCTGGAGCGGAAGCTCAGGTTGGGCAGGCAGCAGCTGTAAGACATGGTGCTGGAGGGAGCAGAGCTCTGAAGGTTCGTTTCTAAGCCTGGTTCCTTTCTGCGGTGTAAGCCCTGGTCTTCTCCAGCTCTTTATATTCTGCCAGCAGTGGGTGTGGTAGCCACGCTTAGCGTTACCCTCTTTTACCCTGTCTACCAATTTTTCCATGTTATTTAGCCACCTCACGCGAGTCCTTTACCTCATAAAATGTTTTACTCGGGCTTCTTGCTAAGTCAGGACTCATCAACAATCATGCTGGTTGGTTAAGGAAAAGCTTCAAAGTGACCCACCCATATCTTGCCAACAGCAGCACTTGCTCATGGGCTATGGAGTTAGTGATAGCTATGTCCTGTCCTCCAGAGTTGGGGGCACTTCTTCTCCTACACAAGGAAAGGTCAGTGGCTCATCTACGTCATGCTCAGTAGCGACTCTGTGAGAAAAAGCAGACTATTCAGTAGGGAATCCTGGAAGCTGAGATCGGAAAGGATTATGAGGCCATCTTGTCCAAAGCCCCTTTGCCAGGTGGAGGTAATTCTACCCTCTTCCTAGGGGGCTTCAGGAAGCCCCCAGGCTCCATTTCTGTTATTACTCAATGTTCACAGGACATTAAGAACATCTTGGGAGCACCTACTCTTCAGGAAGATTTTACTCTGTGCTTGTACATAGTATGACATTTGTTGACTTAAAAAATACTCAGAACCTAAAAGTTGAGGGTTATGTTTTATTCAGCAGGAATTTTTAGGACTTCAAGCCTGGGATACACCATCTCAAGTAACTCTGAGAGAACTGCTTTGAGGAGGCAAGGCAGGGAGCCAGGTTATACATAAATTTTGCAACAAAGGACAGGTAGTCTGAACATCAAAAGATTATTGTTAAAGGAAAACCAGATATCCCAAGTTAGGGAATTTAGTAGTTTCCTGTGTATGAGAAGGTGCAAGAGTCTGGGCTCACAGAAATCATTCCTTTGATATGCATCCCAGCTCTCTGGGGCCAGTATCCTATGATTTCACATCCTGAGTTTCCTCAGGGCTCATCGAGGGGAATGGCTGCAGTCTGATGGCTAGATGGCAGGTATTCTTTCTTTCCTGAGTTCCTTCAGGGTTCACCAGCTCACCAACAGTGGTGGCAGCAATCATTGAAGATTATGACACCCTTTGTTTACTGATAGGGCAGGAAATATCCATTTCTCATGTTGTTCGAATGGCTTCTGCTTACTGAGAACCCACTGTGCTGAGCACCTTATTTATACTGTCTCTTTAAGTCCACACATAACACTGCAGGGTTTGCAAATGAGGACACCAAACCCTTGAGAGGTTGTTCAAGGTCACAGAGCTCTTGCGTGTGGAACCAGCATTACAACCCCCACTTCGCTGATTCCAATGGCCTTGCTCTCTCCTTCACACTATCTCCCTCTTCCAATCTTTTCACTACTGAGATGCAATGATGCACAAAATGATCGAGTGCAATTGAATGCACTACTAGGCAATATCACCTCCTAAATTATAATTGACCAAGAATTAAAAGTCTGTTCTCTATCAAAGAACCAAAGGTCACTTCTACTCTAGTGGAAGGAAGTCTACTAAAAGAAAATGTAATACCCACTAAGGCTTGGGGGGAAAGGGAGGTTTACTGGGTTCGATGTCAAAATGCCTGATCCCAGTTTTCCAAATGATGTGCAAGCTATGTGTGCCAAGTCACTTCAGTTGTGTCCTACTCTTTTCGGCCCTATGGACTATAGCCCACCAGGCTCCTCTGTCCATAGGATTCTTCAAGCAAGAATACTGGAGTGTGTTGTCATGCCCTCCTCCAGGGGATCTTCCCAACCTGGGGTCAAACTCAAATCTCTTATATCTGCATTGGTAGGTGGGTTCTTTACCACTAGCGCCACCTGGGAAGCCCTTTCCAAAGGACGTGACTCTTAAAAAGTCATCACATTAAGTTACATGCTTTCTTTTTTTTCAGTTGATAATTATGTTTTATCCAGTGGACTTCCTGAGGGCTTAAGCCCAGAAGACAGCCTCTCAGAGAGCTCTGAGAGACTGCTTCAAAGAGGTAAGGGAGGATCCAGGATGTATGGGAGTTTTGCAATAAAAACCAGGTAGTCAGACTATCAAAGGATAATTGTTAATTAAAGAAAACCAAATATCTCAAGTGAATGAATTTAGCACTTTTCTACGTATGGGAAGATGTAAGAGTCTGGGCACAGTGAAATCATTCCTTTGATATACACCTCAGCTATCTGAAGAATTGATGCTTTCGAACTGTGCTGCTGGAGACGACTCTTGAGAGCTCCTTGGACAGCAAAGAGATCAAACCAGCCAATCCTAAAGGAAATCAACCCTGAATACTCATTAGAAGGACTGATGCTGAAGCTGAAGTTCCAATACTTTGGCCACCTGATCCAAAGAGCCAATTCACTGGAAAAGACTCTGATGCTAGGAAAGACTGAGGGCAGGAGGAGAAGGGGGTGACAGAGAATGAGATGGTTGGATGGCATCATCAACTCAATGGACATGAGTTTGATCAAACTCTAGGAGATACTGAAGGACAGGCAAGCCTGGCATGCTACAGTCCATGGGGTCGCAAAGAGTCAGACACAACTGAGAGGAACTGAACAACATTTTGGGACGGTATCTTGTTTTTCTCCATCCTGAATCCCCTCAGGAAGTGGCTGCAGTGTCTGATGTCTTGTTGACTGCAATATAAGGTATATGACATTCTTCATCCTCTGAACCAAAGTACCTGATCAATTAACACACAAGAGTCTTTTAAGATAAAGGCCTGCTCAAAGAAGGCACTAGAGAATGACTTAAATAGGACTAATACATGTGTGTTCAGTCATGTTTGACTCTTTGTCACCCATAGACTGCAGTCTGCCATGCTTCTCTGTCCATGGGATTTCCCAGGCAAGAATGCTGGAGTGCGTTGCCATTTCCTTCTCCAGGGGATCTTCCCAACCCAGGGACTGAACCGGCACTCTTGCATTACAGGTAGGTTCTTTACCACTGGTGCCACCTGGGAAGCCCCTAAATAGGACTGGTTTTTGTTAAGTAAACAATGTGCCCCACTTAGATTTAAATTACATGCTTTATTGGTATTTCAAGACCATCTGTACATTTTGGCAAACATATTCTACCCTTTTGCTATTCCAGATGGAGATATGAAACATGAGGGTTTTATGTTCAATCTATCAGTGCTCAAGATATGAAAAATATGCCTTAAAGTAGCTACCTTTAGTAGCTAAAGTTCCTTTTAGTAGCTATGTGCTAATTCTTCCCATATAGCCTTACTCAGATCACCCCTTCTTCTAACTTGCTCTCACTAGGCTCTTTCTTTTGGTTATCCTTACTGAAAGCAAGTCTTTATCTCCAAGAGAGTGTGGTTATTTTGGGACCCAGTCCAGTGAGTTGGATAAAAACCAAACTGAATAGCATCTTCAGTGGGTGAGATACACATTGTGACTATGAAATTATAATGTATGTTTTCTTGGGTGATTCTGAAAGTCATTTCCAATGTGGAACTTCAACTATGTATTCATAAAAGACAGCAGCATCGGAATAAACTTGTATTCTTCCAGAAAGTATGTTTTTGATAGGGACAAAGTAGGTAATTATATAGTTCATCCCACTACAGAATTATAAGTAAAGAAAGAGTGTAGTAAACCCTGTAAGTTGATGATTACTCAAGAAAGCAGGTTTGCTTAACCATAAAACAGCAGGCATGCTTAGCAACAAAAAAACCGTGCAGCAGAAGCATGAGACATGACCCAAAACAACAAAACAGTGGTGTCATGAGAGCCACATTCTGCCCGGTGAGCTCAGTAAATTAATGACTCCTAGGATATGCTCTCTACATAGATGAAAAAATTATGGAAAAGTGAGATTTCAAAGTAAAGATCCTCATTATACTGAAACCTGAAATAATTTTCCATTGTACCATGACAGTTCTGGCTTGACCATGTAGAGACAAGAAAACCCCCCAACCCAACTTGGAGGAAGAGCTGATGTTGGAAGCACAATGTCTACTCAAGAATGAGGAAGAAAGTAGTCTTTTCCCCCTCTTCATTTTTTCCTCTGATTGTAAAATGGTAGCTCTCTAAGTTTTCGGGGCAGCACCCTCTCGTCCACCCACTCGTAAGCCTCACAAGTATCCTATTCTAATAAATCACTTCTTATCTATCAGCTTGCTTCTTGGTGAATTCTTTCTGGGCTAAGACATCAAGGACCGGAGCTCTTCGGAGCCCCCTGAAATGCCACCTAGCGGTTTCATTTTGAAGGTAATTATATCCTTGTCCACATTCACAATCCACAATATACTCCTCCTGCCTGAATCTCTACCTTTAGGGAGATGTGGAACAGGTGTGTTAGTTCAAAATCACTAGCAAATTGACTGAAGCATTCCTGGACAAGATCTGATAACATAAAGCCAATTTTTTGTTTTGGTGTTATTTAGTCACTCAGTCTTGTCCAATTCTTTTGCAATCCTATGAACTATAGCCCTCCAGGCTCCACGGTCCATGGGATTTCCCAGGCAAGGATACTGGAGTGGGCTGCCATTTCCTTCTCCAGAGAATCTTCCTGACTCAGGAATCAAGCCCAAGTCTTCTGCATTGCAGGCAAATTCTTTATCTCTGAGCCATCAGGGAATAATTGAATTCATTAACTTTTCTCTTTCTCCCCTTCTTCAATACCCCAAGCTTCAAAAGATAAAAATCTAGACAACAGCACTTTTTAAGGAATAGGAAAGGAATAGTGTGTTGTAGACTGGTAAATATGTCCATGGGGATCCCTATAACCTTTAATGTAGCTTTCACCTCTGTTAGGATGGAATAATCCAGAAGTAAGTATCCTGTATCTTCAAAAGTGGAGGGCAATGTTTATAAAAGGCAACCATCTCACATCTTGCATAGAAGTAACTATGATCACTACATAGTGGTCATTAGATGATGGTTGAGAGGACCTGTATCTATTAAGAAAACAGCCAAGTTTTAATTCACTTCCCAGAAATTCTGGAAGGCAATTGCCTTTTATTTTTTCTACTTACTGTGTTCTGTGAATTCTTACCTTTGCGTTAGTAATGACCTTGTCCCTAGTCAATGATCCTTCAATAAAAATGATGAGCAAATCAACCGCTAACAAACAGAAAGGTTTTACACCTGCTCATGTAATTGTGGCAGACGCCATGGTAAGGCTTCTGGTCTCCAGATGTGAGCAAATTGCAGTTGAGGTTGAAGGATACTATTTATTATGGAAGCCAAGGCTATTTCTGTGGGAGAGATCACACGCAAACTCTTAACCATGGAGTAGAGTCAGGGCAGATGTGCTGAGGCATCCTCCCTTTGGCAGGAATTTAAAGGCATCAGAAGCCTCTCTCCTCCTTCCCAAAACCTTCTCACCTGATGGCCAGGCACTGCACCTGAAGTTCTCACCACCAGAAATGTAAAATGTATTCTGTGGGAGATGTGAAGTAACATTGGACCACTTACTGACCAAGAGGGATAGGGTGGGAAGGGAGGTGGGGGTGGGGTTCAGGAGGGAGGGGACACCTGTATTCCTACAGCCAATTCATGCTGAAGTATGGCAAAAACCATCACAACATTTTAAAGTAAAGGGCTTCCCTAGTGACTCAGCCAGTAAAGAATCTGCCTGCAATGAGGGAGATCTGGCTTAAATTCCTGGGCCAGAAAGATCCCCTGGAGACAGAAATGGCAGCCCACTCCAGTATTCTCTCCTGGAGAATCCCATGGACAGAGGAGCCTTGTGCACTACAGACCATGGGGTCACAAAGAGTTGGACTCGACTGAGTGACTAACCCACAAACATTTTAAAGTAATTATTCTCCGATTAAAATAAATTACCTAATTTTAATGTTTACATATAGCAAGGAGAGGCCAGGAGTGGAATCACTGGGTGCACACAGATCCGGGGGATTGACTTATGCCAAAGAGTGATGAAGTATCGCTCACTGAGTGACAAGAAAATCAGAAACAGTGTCCAATAACAACACCAGCCCACCCAAATCAGCCCAAATTAGAGGTGCTTATAAGAACAGGATGTAAGGCTTCCACAGACTGTTCCATAAAGGCTGCTGCTACTGCTGCTACATGTCCGACTCTGTGTGACCCCATAGACCGCAGCCCACCAGGCTCCCCTGTCCCTGGGATTCTCCGGGCAAGAACACTGGAGTGGGTTGTCATTTCTTCTCCAATGCATGAAAGTGAAAAGTGAAAGTGAAGTCGCTCAGTCGTGTCCGACTCTTAGAGACCCCATGGACTGCAGCCTACTAGGCTCCCCTGTCCATGGGATTTTCCAGGCAAGAGTACTGGAGTGGGGTGCCATGTTACCAATTTACTAATTATCCAGCCTCACTGCATTGAGGAGAGAAATTGTGATGGTGATATAGGAACTAAGCCAGCAGATTTGGCTCTGAGAAGATACTCACACAGGATTTCTATTGAGGGACAAGTAGCAGAGGACCTGGAGGATGAATCACCTCAGGAGCAAAATGAGCTGAGCAAAGAGAGATATAGACACTTCAGAGAGGATTCAGGGACCACTCCACAAAGCCTCTCCAGAGCACGCATTATTTCTCTTACACTCAGTCCTGGATTCTCAATAGGAATGGAGTCCAGGGAGGTTCTAAAAGACAAGCCAAGTTAGAAAAATGCAAAATTATTCCCTATGTTTTTAACTCTACCAGTCTAAAATTAAAAAAAAAAAGTTAAAAAAATGTGAAACAATCCAGGACAATGTAATCTCAATGGTTTTAATCTTCTGGGTGAGCTGGATTCAGGCCCCATTCAGAAAAGAAATGAAAGCCTGATTATGTGACTGCTCTGCCCCTCAAAAAGAAATCAAAGTTGCTCAGTCGTATCTGACTGTTTGTGACCCCATGGACTATTCCATGTGACCCCATGGACTTCTCCAGGTCAGAATACTGAAGTGGATAGCCATTCTCTTCTCCAGGGGATCTTTACAACCCAGAGATTGAACCCAGGGTTTTCACATTGCAGGCAGATTCTTTACTGGCTGAGCCACCAGGGAAGCCCTCAAAGGGAAGAGCAGATGCTAAAACATTTATCAAAGAACACAGAGAAAAAAGCAAGGTAAAATTCATGTTTACTATGAATGCACTGAGTTGAATTCTTGCATTAAGTTCACTATGGAGTTGGTGATCTAAGACAGATGTGAAAGAGCCTTGAAATATGACTCCTTCACCCAGAGTCCAACCATCTCTCCATATACCCACCAGTTATCTCCCTGTTACTGTACCCAGTGGATTTGTCTGAATATCTGTATTCCTTGCCCCAGATGCTATTGATCATGCCCTTGTCGAAACTGACTTCTTTAGACTTCTGTGCTTCTTCAGTTGCATCCCCACCTCCCTCTCCAACTGCTTATAATGAGATATCATCTATCTCCTCAGTAGTAGCTTAGTCACTAAGTCGTGTCCGACTCTTGCGATCCCATGGCCTGTAGCCTCCCTCTCCTCAAAGACTCAGCTCAGATCAGATCAGTCTCTCAGTCGTGTCCGACTCTTTGCGACCCCATGAATCGCAGCATGCCAGGCCTCCCTGTCCATCACCAACTCCCAGAGTTCACTCAGACTCACGTCCATCGAGTCAGTGATGCCATCCAGCCATCTCATCCTCTGTCATCCCCTTCTCCTCCTGCTCCCAATCCCTCCCAGCATCAGAGTCTTTTCCAATGAGTCAACTCTTCACATGAGGTGGCCAAAGTACTGGAGTTTCAGCTTTAGCATCATTCCTTCCAAAGAAATCCCAGGGCTGATCTCCTTCAGAATGGACTGGTTGGATCTCCTTGCAGTCCAAGGGACTCTCAAGAGTCTTCTCCAACACCACAGTTCAAAAGCATCAATTCTTTGGCGCTCAGCCTTCTTCACAGTCCAACTCTCACATCCATACATGACCACAGTAAAAACCATAGCCTTGACTAGCCAGACCTTTGTTGGCAAAGTAATGTCTCTGCTTTTGAATATGCTATCTAGGTTGGTCATAACTTTCCTTCCAAGGAGTAAGTGTCTTTTAATTTCATGGCTGCAGTCACCATCTGTAGTGATTTTGGAGCCCAGAAAAATAAAGTCTGACACTGTTTCCACTGTTTCCCCATCTATTTCCCATGAAGTGGTGGGACCTGATGCCATGATCTTCGTTTTCTGAATGTTGAGCTTTAAGCCAACTTTCTCACTCTCCACTTGCACTTTCATCAAGAGGCTTTTGAGTTCCTCTTCACTTTCTGCCATAAGGGTGGTGTCATCTGTATATCTGAGGCTATTGATATTTCTCCCGGCAATCTTGATTCCAGCTTGTGTTTCTTCCAGTCCAGCGTTTCTCATGATGTAGTCTGCATATAAGTTAAATAAACAGGGTGACAATATACAGCCTTGACGAACTCCTTTTCCTATTTGGAACCAGTCTGTTGTTTCATGTCCAGTTCTTACTGTTGCTTCCTGACCTGCATACAAATTTCTCAAGAGGCAGATCAGGTGGTCTGGTATTCCCATCTCTTTCAGAATTTTCCACAGTTTATTGTGATCCACACAGTCAAAGGCTTTGGCATAGTCAATAAAGCAGAAATAGATGTTTTTCTGGAACTCTCTTGCTTTTTCCATGATCCAGAGGATGTTGGCAAGCTAAACCAAGGCAAATCTCAGGTCAAGGACTTTGGAGAACTCCAGGCCTGTTCTGTCATCCTCTACAATGATCCTCAAGGTTCTTTCCTACTCCAAGATCTTCTCCTTGACAATCTAAACAACTCCCACAGCTCTATTATCATCTTTATTTAGGTAACTCTCTGACATCTCTCCCAAGTCTAGTCATCCTTTTCCAGCTGTCTCTCCTGGAGAACCACTGTTACTTCACTTTCTAAGCCTCAAAAACTTTATTCATGTTGACCATACTAGATAGTCAATCAGTACTGTTTCTTTCCTTTTCTCTCCATTGTTTCTCTACCTGCAATTGGCTTCCATGTGCCTCTGAAATCCACCCCACCACTTGCCCCATTACTCCCCTCCCACCACCAACCATCTCAGTTCTCATTTTCTCTCACCACCCTCCCAACTGATCTTCCTTCTTTTTCACAAACTTCTAGGACCCATTACAATCCATCCTATACATAGCTTCCCTATAGATCCTATGTCAACCTTCCTTAATAGCAAATCTTACAGGTAACCATTCAAAGAACTGTTAGATATGGCCCTCCCTAACTAATTTGCAGTATCATCTTCTGCTAAACCACATTAATCCTCTGCTCCAAGATAGAAAATGGTATGTCAGGTTCTAAACACACCTCAGGCTCTCTAATCTCCCTATCAGGCAAAGTTCATGCTTAAAAAACTTTCCCTATTCTTAGACTTGCACACATTCATCTGTCTAACCATATGCCATCAAACTCTATTTCAGAATTATGCTAATATCATACAGTAATAGTTGATTGAAGTTGCAACTGTGGGCATTACATAAAGTTTTAATAACCTTCTCACGAACCCTCATTACTGTTACTGTTCTTTATTTATTCCACTTACAGTGCTCCACGGTTTACACTAGGCTTCAATTAGGTGAAGATACTCTCTCTTGAAGGACCTACAATCAACGATGCAGGCAGGTGAAATTTATATGAACAATGTTTGGGTTTTCAAAGCTTTGATTGAGTGCTACTTTCTTAGAGTCTCTTAAAACTCTCACATCTTGGAAATTCATCATTTTTATTTACACCTTTCTTGAGCCACGTTTTATGAGAAATTTTATTGTTGAATAACAACAATAAAATTGTTGTAAAGCAACAATGTTGCTTTACAATGTTGTGTCAGCTTCTGCTGTAAGGCAAAATGAATCAGCCACGTGTATGCATATAGCCCCTCTTCCTTGGATTCCCTTCTTATTTAGGTCACCACTGAGCACTGAGTAGAGTTCCCTGTGCTATATAGTAGGTTCTCACTAGTTATCTGTTTTATATATAGTAGTGTATATATGCGGAGAAGGTGATAGCACCCCACTCCAGTACTCTTGCCTGGAAAATCCCATGGACGGAGGAGCCTGGTAGGCTGGAGTCCATGGACTCTCGAAGAGTCGGACACGACTGAGCGACTTCACTTTCACTTTTCACTTTCATGCATTGGAGAAGACAATGGCAACCCACTCCAGTGTTCTTGCCTGGAGAATCCCAGGGATGGGGGAGTCTGGTGGGCTGCCATCTATGGGGTCACACAGAGTCGGACACAACTGAAGTGACTTAGCAGCAGCAGCAGCAGTGTATATATGTTGGCCCCAATTCATCTCACCCACCCCTTCCCCCTTGGGTATCCATACATTTGTTCTCTATGTCTCTGTCTTTATTTCTACTTTGCAAACAAGTTAATCTATACCATTTTTCTATATTCCACATATAAGTGTTAATATATGATATTTGTTTTTCACTTCCTGACTTATTTCACTCTGAATGACATTCTCTTGGCCCATCCATGTCTCTGCAAATGACACAGTTTCTATCATTTTTGTGACTGAGTAATATTCCATTGTACATATGCAACACATCTTTTTATCCATTCCTCTGTTATGGACATTTAGTTTGCTATTGAAAAATACTGCTGCAGTATCCATTGGAGTGCAGGTATCTTTTTGAACTATGGAGCCACACTTACATTTGTCTGTATGATGTTTGTCTCTTTGTCTTACCCACTCTAGACTATAAACACACTGGGGTCTAGGATTGGGGTTCACTTATTTGTGTGTCTGCAGTACCACACATAGCACTACACAACAGATGGTTGTTGGGGGCTGTGTCAGTCAGCATCAAAATGAATGAATCATTGAGACAGTGGCCAATAGAATTGAAAGTGTTGAATATTCAGAGAGGAGGCAAGTGAGGGTGGGGTAGGATTCATGTTTGTTG
This sequence comes from Bubalus bubalis, assembly GCF_019923935.1. Lineage (NCBI taxonomy): Eukaryota > Metazoa > Chordata > Mammalia > Artiodactyla > Bovidae > Bubalus > Bubalus bubalis. Next base: position 21,482,163 of record NC_059159.1, on the reverse strand, counting down.
TAGGGAGACTTAATGAACACTGGCCTTTCTTGAAATGGTAGGCAATGAAATGATAACAAGGTTATGGAAGAACATTCCAGATATGAGCAAAGAGCTAGTGGAAAGAATAACTTTGAAGAGAGGGAGGTAAAGAGATACACCCGTCTGCATTAAAGGGTCCTTAGATTACAAAGTGTTGAGTATAACAAGTGGGTAACAAGATGGACCAGTTGGACAAAGACAAGTTTTCGTCCAATTAAATGCGATGTGATGGCTTGACACCAAGTGAAACTGTCCTATGTGTGAAGACTTGGAACTCAAGCTGAGGTGCAAGATTTTGGAGTGGTCAGCATAGAGGTGTGAGTTCTCCATGAGCAGAGATGTAGAAGGAGAAATGCAGACTCACAAATCCAGGCATTTCCTCCACTTGAGACAGAAAGAGGAAGGCAGGCTAATCAGAAGACAGAGAACAAACAGAGGTCTAACAAGAGGACCCAGAATGTGCGGGGTGATGGCAATCATTGAAGGTACATTCTAAGGAAAGCGTAGGCATCTACACTAGTGACGTGTGCAGCCAAGAGGCTGAGACGAGAGGAGAGCTCCTCTTGAACAGTCTCCACGGGAGCTAGTCTTCACAGTTAGAGAGAAATGTAAACAGAGAATTCCAGAGTGATGGGGATGAGAGTGGGAGAGAGGTGTAAGGTTTGGGGAAGATGCTCACAATTGCAGCCATGGCCAGAAAAGAAAAAAAAAAAAAAAAAAGCATGAGTTTTAAAAGCCAGTTTTTCTGCATAGTCTTCCTGGGTGGGAGCCTCCCAGGAGGACAGCCTTCTCTCTCCCTCTGTATTTACCAGTGGAGCATATGACTAGGACAGTCACTGAACTCATTTCATCCTCCTAATGAAGGGTCATTCTTATGAAACAGCCATAACAAGTACTTTACAATGCATGCATATGTATGAGAAACACATTTACTATGCCAGAGAAATAAAGTTTATTGGGAAGTAAATGAAGTAGCTTCCTTGCATTCCAGAGAATATCAAAGAAGCTAGGAAATCAGGAAGCAGGAAACACAATACCTAGAGGAAACACCCTAAAGTAAAACCTGGAGCTCAGATTGCTGGACTGTCTTCAGAGACAGAGACTTGACCTTCAGCAGGAGGGAGTTTTCCAGACATCGGAAGCAGATGAGGTGTGTCTTGGCTCGTGGAGACCATGTCCATGTGTAGAAATTTCAGAGCTGGCTTGACAAGGTATCTAAATGGTAACTGAGCTCCAGCCAAGGCAGGACCTGGGGATCGTTCCTGTGCTTGTTCTAGGCTTCATTGTCGTCTTCAAAGAGGAGGCAGGTTTTTTAATTAACAGCAACGATTTTGAGAGGAGGACCTACAGGAGATGCTACTAGCATTGGTGGTGGCACATGGGTTGCAGGGGAGCCTGGAAGAACACAGAGATTTAGAATGGGTTGCGGAGAAGATTGGCAAGAGTGCTAAGGTACTTTATGAGATACATCTGATTTCTCAGTGGTTGAAGTTAGTTGCAATCAACTTTGATTGTTACCAAATCTCTCTCTCTCTCTGCCATGTGCAGAGGGGGACAATTGCTATCCAATGCTCTTGAGATCTCACAGAACTCAACACAGTCTCCCTTACCCAACAGCTGCTACTGTAACAGTTTCTACCACCACCCCTCCACTGTTAGCTCCCGGAGGCAGGGAATGAATGCCTTTCACCTTTGACCTTTCACATTTGCCTAACCATCACAAAGGAGACACTCCATGAATGTGTGCTCTTTGATGAACTGAAAACATGGCCAACATGGGCATGCCCAGTGTCTTGTAGACCCACCACACATTTTCCCAGGATCCCTTCTCTCCCTACTCACTTGCAGTCCTCGCTGTCCAGCAGCCCACGGTATGTGTTGATCTCACACTCCAGCCGGGCCCGCACGTCCAGCAGCACCTGGTACTCCTGGTTCTGCCGCTCCAGGTCACTCCTGATCTCCGCCAGCTGTGACTCCACGTTGCCGATCAGGCACTGCACCTGGGCCAGCTGGGAGCTGTAGCGGGCCTCCGTCTCCGTCAGGGTGTTCTCCAGGGAGTCTCTCTGTCAGAGGGAAGGGGAGGAAAGTCACAGAGCTGCTCCTTCAGGAGCTTCTCTGTTGCTTCCAAACAAGTCACCAGCTCCAAGAGTTCAGGAGAGGGTGGTCCGGAGGGCATCCCAGTGCCCCTGACTCCCCAACCTCACCTCCTCACCAGGAGTCTCATCAATACCCACCAGGTTGTGCTGGGCCTGAAGCTCCACCTCCAGGGCATTGACCGTGCGTCTCAGCTCGATGATCTCCGCCTGGCAGGACTGCAGCTGCTCTGAGCTGGACACCACCTGCTTGTTCAGCTCCTCAGTCTGAAACACCAAAGGGCAGAAGGCAGGATCAGACCCTGCCTGAAGGGCCCCAAGGGGCTGAGGGTCCTGAGAGACCATGTGCCGAGATACTCACCTGCCTGATGTACCATTCCTCCACGTCCCTGCGGTTGGTCTCCACCAAGGCCTCATACTGAGCCCTGGTCTCATTGAGCACACGGTTGAGGTCCACAGTCGGGGCAGCGTCCACCTCCACATTGAGGCGATCTCCCAGCTGGCTCCGCAGTGAATTGGCTTCCTGAGGGAGGGAGGAGAAGAAATGAACCCACAGAAATGGATCTGCAATCTTCCTGCTGCAGGGAAGTGAGCACAACCCTGCCCAAAACGCACTGAAAGGAATATTCTGATCATTCCCCCAAACTGACACAGATAAGGTGTAGGAATAAACCCAAACAGGCATCACATCCATTCCCTTCCCCCAACACTGAAACAAGCTCACCTTTCCTGTAAGCCTAAATCCAAACTCGTTCACACATGCAGGTCCTTCCCACCTCTTTCCCGTTACATCCCCGTAGATACTGCTTTCCCAGCCATACTCCCCAGGTTTGCCACGCTCTGCCACATCTGTGTCTTTGCTCAGTCTCTTCCCTTAGACCAAAGTGCTGAAATCCTCCTCTTTCCTCTGATTTGCCTCTGAGAAGACTTCCCAATCTCCCTTCAGGCAGATCAAATTGTTCCCAGAGCCTGAGGCTCATACAGCATGTACATATAAAGATTGTCTCTATGTAACAAAAGCTTCTGTAATAAAATACCCATTGGGCAAGTTTGACAAGCAAAAGATAAATCTAAACTTCCCATTCTACATGCCTATCCTGGAAGACATGTAGCAAAAATGTGTTTTTACTGTTTAAAAGCAGTGGGTCATCAATAAGGGCTTGAGCCTAAAATGGTAGAATAAGATCAGAATCAGAATTTAAAACTTCCTTGAGGTCCAACTATCTCCCTGACCATCCAAGATGCCCACCCAGGATCACAGTCAACCTCATTGCAGGTGGGACACACTCCCGCCCTCAATGGGTATTTCCAATTCCTTCCCAGAATTTCACCTGACCAACGTGTGTTCCCATGGAGCAGTGATAGGAGAGACTATCAGTGCAAAAGCAAAATGTCAAAGTCATGTGATGAGCGCTTTGTAAGACATTGAACCCACAAGGAACAAAGGTGACATCCACTAAGGATGAAATGTGACAGAGCTTTCCACTGTAAGCACAGAGGCACACCAGGAAAATGACATGTGTTATTTTCTCCATTCGGAGTACTCAGCTAGAAACACACAATTGTGGAATTAAGTGATTTTGTTTTCTAATAGGGTGAATAATAGCAAGGAAATAATGATGTCATGATAGCAGCTATTTTATATTTATACTTCATATAATACTTATTTCCTTCTACCTGTATGATGCACTGTGTTTTTACATGATCATTTCCACAGCCTTAAGACTAGAGAGCGTGTTATTCCTTTTTCTCTCCCCCTCTATCTCTACCACCAAATTCAGGACCAGCAGAGAGGAGACCTCAATGAATATAAGTCCTTTCCCAGCATCTCCAACACCATCCACTCCTCACAGCTCACCTCACCCCTGCTCTCTATGGAGATAGCATCGCCATTCCCGGAGCTGACCTTGAGTTCTTTAAGGAAGAGTCCCAGCCCAGGAGGTCTGACAGCAGTTGCCTCCTGACTCCCAATGCTAAAGGCTTATCCCTGAAGCCTATGGTTTCTTTTCCTCTCACCTCCTCATGGTTCTTCTTGAGGCAGAGCAGCTCCTCCTTCAGGGACTCCACCTGAGCCTCCAGGTCGGCCTTGCACAGGGTCAGCTCATCCAGGATCCTACGCAGGCTGTTTATGTCTGACTCCACCAGCTGCCGCAAGGAACGCTCTGTCTCGTACCTGCATGCACAGACCAGAGTGGGAGAATGAGCCAGGCAGATGCCCTGCTCCCTGCCCCATGTCTTGTGTTCATGGGATTGGCCTAGCTGTCTTTGCGCTGACAGTTTTCTGCCTCTTTGCATCCATGCTTTCTTCAAAATCTACATAAACAGGATGGAGAAGCCTTAGACTCACCCTAACACCAGAAAGCACTCAGGGGACTCATGAGGTGGACTCTCTCTCCTGTCAATTTTATTGGTTGATATACCACCCAATCAATCAACTCCACCAAGAACAATTCACTACAGTCTCTGAATTTGTGGGGTTGAAGGCCTTTCAGAAAGAGTGATATAAACTGAAGCTCAAATAGCACATGAGTCCAGATCTCTGTTTGCCAATGATTTTACCTAGCTGGCCTTAAAAAAAAATGCCAGGAGAAATAAAAAGGGAGAAATGGCTTTCTCTTCTCTTCCAGACAATGTTAGGCCCACACAGGGGCCTTGGAGGTCACCTGGCCCCAAAATCTCAACGTACTTGGTCCTGAAGTCATCAGAGGCTAGCTTGGCATTGTCGATCTGTATCACCAGCCTGGAGTTCTCAGACTTGGCGGACAGGATCTGAAAATAAGATTCCATGGTGAGGACCATTTGAACTTGAGAACATTTTATTGCTCAAAGACAGGAAGCTGCTGCTGTGCACCCTCACAGCCCAGCCCCTCACCTTCTGCTGGAGCTCCTCGATGGTCCGGAAGTAAGACTGGTAGTTGGGGCACAAGAGGGGCTCCTGCTGCTGGCTCCGCTCCAGGATGCGTCTCTCCAGCTCCGCATTGTCCCGCTCCAGCTGCCGCACCTTCTCCAGGTAGCTGGCCAGCCGGTCGTTCAGGAACTGCATGGTCTCCTTCTCATTGCCATTGAAGGAGCCCTCGCAGAACCAGTTGCAGCTGCCCACATTGGCAGGGATGTTGCAGGCCCCAGGAAGGGTGGTACCACGGCAGCTGTGGGGCACACAGGGCCGGGAGGAGCAGCTGGAACGGTAGCTCAAGGTGGGCAGGCAGCAGCTGTAAGGCATGGTGCTGGGAGAGGTGATGGAAGGGCAGGTGAACTGATGGAGGTGGAAGTGGATGAGGTTTGAGTCTCTCCTTTCTCTGTGGTCCTTTTATACCCATAATGGTGGGTGGGGTCTTGGCACTCCGCATAGTTTCCTTTCCTAATGCTTTGGCTAATTTTTCTCTCCAAAATACGCTACTTAGGTGCCTCCCAAGAGTCCCCCCTCAACTCATAAAATTATTCCATTCAGCTTGTGTCATAACAGGCTCCTCCAGGGTGCTCATGGCTGGTTATATCAGAGTTTCATCAGATGGCTTCAAAGGAGGTAGAATCATCATGGCCCCAAGTGGCTCTCCCCATTACTCAGAGGGGAGGACAGTCAGGGACATGGGGTGGAGTTGCTTAAGAATCAGGAACTCCTTGCCCATGAATTTCTGCCATTGGACTCCTTGGAAAGAGAGTGTGGAGTGAATAGTCTTTTCAATGGCCAGCCAGCTTCTCTCAAGTCTACCCATGCTTCACTGTTCAGTTCAACCCATCCTTAGAGCAGAAGCTTGTTCTGTATTAACTATGAGGATTCTGAGCCTTACTCAGGGAGAGTATTTATTGGGGCTTAGGGAATTTGTCAATACCTGAAGAGACTGAAAATAATTGAGCATTATATGTAACATAGATAACCAAGAAGGACCTCCTGTAAAGCACAGAGGACTCTACTCAGTACTCCATAATAACCTATACAGGAAAAGAAACGGAAACAGAATGTGCTGTGTATTGTGCTAAGTCTCTCAATCATGTCCAACTCTTTGTGACCCCATGGACTGCAGCCCCCCAGGCTCCTCTGTCCATGGAGTTCTCCAGGGAAGAACACTGGAGTAGGATGCCATTCCCCTCACCAGGGAATCTTCCTGACCCAGGGATCAAACCCAGGTCTCCTGCATTACAGGGATTCTTTACCGTCTGAGCTACTGAGAAAGAAGACGTATATGTATATGCGTGACTGAATCACTCGGCTATACACCTGAAACTAACACAATATTGTACATCAACTGTACTTCAATAAAATTTTTAAAAAAGAATGAAATAAGGGACTTCCCTGGTGGTCCAGCTGTTAAGAATCCTCCAGCCAATGCAGGGGGCATGAATTTCATTCCTGGTCAGGGAAGATCCCACATGTCCTGGAGCAACTAAACCTGCGAACCACAACTACTGAGTCTGTGTACCGCAACAACTACCGAAGCCAGTGCGCCTGGAGCCTGTGCTCCGCCACAAGCAGAGAAAGCTCACAGGCAGCAACCAACACCCAGCGCAGCCAAAAATAAATAAATAAAATTATTTTAAATAAAGAAAATAATTGAGTGTTCATGGTTAGAAAATGAAACCTCTGGACAGATGGGAATGGCACTGAAGCTGCAGACTACAGCCCACAGGTCAGCCGGCAGCCTCTTTTTTGTAAATCAAGTTTTGTTGGGACACAGCCAGGCCTTTTCATTTAGGTGTTGTCTGTGGCTGCCTTTGTGCTACATGAAAGTTGAGTAGTTGCAACAAATACCATTTAGACTGCAAAACCTAAAATATTTACTATCTGGCCCTTTACAAAAAAACGTCAACCAACCTGCACTGAAGCCATAATCTCCCTAAAAGTGAGAATGGGAAGAAATACCTAGAAGAAAAATTATGACGGAAATATTCCACAGAGTGAGAGTTCAAGGGTCAGTGTCGAAGCATAAATACAAAGCAGACTACTTCAGACTCAATAAGAAAGTAAAACCAGAATCAGGCACTCAGAGGTATCTTTGTATCCATAGCAACTTTATCTCAAAGCCTCTAGAAATTTCTCTTCCTTGCTATAGACTTACTCCTTTGAGAGTACTGAATACCCCTAGAGATATGACTTTTCCAGCCTGAGATGCTCTCAGACAGTCAGAGCCCATGAGAATGCAGTTGACTCTCATCCCTAAGAAGAGGGCACCACCCTGATGAGTACACAGCTCTCCATCAGCTCTGGGTTCAGATACCCTTTGACCCCTTCCCAGCCCTAGGGAGTCTCCCTTATTGCCAAGTAACAAACATTAATAAATTAGCCTTCCCCAGATCACCTTCTATTCCCTGTCCCTCTCTGGCTGTCCTTTGTTCCATAAAGGAACAAAATCATGGTTCAGAAAGAAGTCCCAAAAGATTATTCGTGGAACACAATATGAAAAGTGAAAGTGAAGTCGCTCAGTCGTGTCCATCTCTTTGCGACCCCATGGACTGTAGCCTACCAGGCTTCTCCATCCATGGGATTCTCCAGGCAAGAATTCTGGAGTGGGTTACCATTTCCTTCTCCAGGGGATCTTCCAAACCCAGGGATTGAACCCAGGTCTCCCGCATTGGAGGCAGACGCTTTAACCTCTGAACCACCAGGGAATACAATATAAGACACTTTAAAAGAATGTGTCCAGATTTTAAAAGCAGTGTTGAAGAGCAGAAAGGACCACATTTGAAGCTAAATGAGCTGGGTGCACATCCTTCCTGACAGTATGAGCTCAGAGAAGTGGATCCCTTTTTTGACTCTTGTTTTCTTCATCTCTTAATTTGAAGTAATGATAATGCTGCCCACCTCATGGGTTCATTGTGAAAGGTAACTAAGACGTTGTGTGTGAATATGAGTGGGGGTGATGACAGTTACTTCTGTAACCTTCCTCCTTCCTACTGTTGGCTCAAATGGCTTAGGTGAAGAATTTTGTGAACATTCAATTTTGTTGAGCAGACACCTGGGCAGGTTGTCCAAGCCAACCCAGTGCTGATCAAACCTTACTCATCTCACAAATAGTAGAGGCACAGGACTATATTCATGAGTTAATCAACAAAAATGCAAATATGAACATTAATTTAGTGGCTAGATTAGGAAGTTGACAGATGGTCTATTGTCCCTACTTTGTCTGCTAACTTCCTCATCTTCTAGGTTTGTTTACCTCACTTGGGGTGATTCTTGAGGAGGAAGAGTTCTCCACATGGGGCGATATTGCCAACAAGCCTCCTTTCTGGTGTTTGCATTGAAATAGGCTCTTCTCATCCTCTGGGAATCCTCCAGCCTTACAGCTCTCTGTGAGCATTCACAAAATAATGATAGTGTTACTGCTGCCCCTGATGATGACGATGGTGACGATGATGCTACCATTTCATGAATACTTAGAGCTTCCCAGGTGGTGCAGTAGTGAAGAATCCACTTGCCAATGCAGGAGATGCAGGTTCAATCCCCAGGTCAGAAGATCCCCTGGAGTAGGAAATGGCAACCCACTCCAGTGTTCTTGCCTGGAAAATTCCATAGACAGAGGAGCCTGGAGGGCTACAGTCCATGGAGTTGCAAAGAGTCGGACACAACTGAGCACACACACACACACACACACGAATTTACTTATTATGTGCCAAACTGGTGCTAAGTGCTATGGCACATTTCTCATTTCATCATCCCAAAAACCCAGTAAGATTGGCCTATAAAATTATTCCTATTTTACAGATAAGGTAACAGAATGAGAAAGGCTCAGAATTTTCCTAAGACAAAGCCTATAAGTAGCAGAGCAGGGATTTGAACTATTCAGATGTCTAACTCCTGAGCCTGAATACCTAAACACAGCGTGAACATTTGGCACAGAAGCATCTCTGGTTTTGTGAGAGGAAAGAAACCTTAGATTCATTTCCGTTGATGATCCCTCTCTTTATAGTTTTTGTTTCTGGTCCCCGCTGGGGGCTTCTTCCTCACTCCCCTTACCTCATCAAAGGCCTCTCTGCTCAAGCAGTCCTTATACCCTGCTACACTCTATAGTACCTTCCTGAACTTGGTAAATAACCAAGTTACACTCATTTACTTTTTCCCAAGAGAAATTTCTATCCTTTTGCACAATTGATTGATCTGTCCAGATTGAAAATCAGATTGCCTTTTCTTAACATCTAAGCAAATGAAAATGCACAATGGCATGACCTAGGCAATTTAGAATCTGGGAGAAAGTCTACCTGCCTTACCCTGTAAACGTTCACCTCAGAAGTAAGTTCTGTTTTCTAGAATCAAAGAATCTGAAGCCAGAAAGACCTGAACTTATGAAGGAGAAAACTGAGGACCAGATAGTGATGTAGGCTGGAAATGAATAGCAATAGATATCTTTCTAGTCCGATGGTCTTCTAGGACACTTCACACATAGTATTCCATCCTCACCCAAAACACTGGGTGTTTGGATTCTATTACTGTCATTGATTAACAGAGATGAAGAATCTAAGATATTAGGGATAGATTTAACTTGTGCAAATGACACAAGTATGTAGTCTCAAGTTTGCCCAGCCCGATTTACCTTGTTGTAAATCAGAGATGAGACACTGTTTAGAGATCAAGATGTGTCAAAGCACAAGAACTAGGAGAAAAGACAGAAACAAAATCATGAATTCTGAGGCCAGTTCTGAGTACAGACAGGAAGACATACCTAGACTTACTGCATACTGCTTTGCTCCTCAGTAAACTAGGGGTCAAAAAGTGACAATCCTACAAGCTTGCAATGAGGCATGAATCCTGGAAGTAATGTGATGGGCTTGTATAAAGGAAACTGCTGAGCACTCCTAGACAGCCCTGATCTTCCTGACAGCAGCCTCAGACCCCAATGAGGACTGAAACCATGGCTTTAACATCAGATATGAAGATGGGGGAAAGTGCCTTACCTCTATCCCAAAGCAAATATAAAATAAGAGGGAAACAGAAATAAAAAGAATCAGCAAAAATATCCAGAATGTAAGCCTGGAGGAAAATCAAAGTGTGAGAATGGTATGTCCATTTGGCTAGGAGTTCAGACCAGGACAACCAGGAGCCAGTAAAACAGGTCATCAAGAGCACTGATGCACAACTGAGAAGGAACTGGGCCCCAGCAGAAGGTGGATCTGGAGTCAAAGAGTATCGGGTAATGCTCAGTAGAGCATATACTCCTGCTGCAGAGCTGGGTGGGGGATTTGAAGAAAGAAACAGTGGCATAAAAGAACAGGATGATATGTAAGTTCTACCATTGGGCATGAAAGAAAAAGAAGACCACTGTTTTTTATTCTTAAGAATCTTAGCTATGTGTTAAGTCAGCAATAATCAAAATGATTAATAATCATAATAAAAATATCTGGTTTGCAAAGTCTTTCCATAAACATGGTCTTCCATGATCATCTTGGTAGATATACAAAGCCTATAGAGAGGAGAGTGTTACCTCCACTCTACCTTTGGAAAAACTGAGGCTCAGAGAGACTACATGTTTGTCCAAGGACACAGAGCTGATGACAAGATAAATTAGAACTAAAACCCGGATTCTGGTAACCTGGCAAACTGACTCATTAGAACTATATACATAGCTTCAAAAATTCCCAGTGGCCAGGCTACATACCAGACCAATTAAATCAGATTCTCTGAGGGCCGACTCAAGCTTCGGCATATTTTTAAGTGTTCTAGGTTATTCCAAAGCACAATCAAGTTGAGAACCACATCCTGGTGTGTATGTTTGGTGATGAGCACCTATAAGCAATTTAAAAGCCATGTGGGAGTATTTAAGGGACTGTAAGATATTTATTTATAAAATTATGGAGTAGCTACAAAGACAGAGATTTAAAAAAAAAAAATGGCAGCGTTTACAGATCCAAAAAGCTTTGTCTCTGGCCAGAATTTATCCTTTATTCTGTTGATACTCTCTGCTCAGAGCATGTTTAGACCTTTCTGTTTTGACAATGTCTATATCCTTCTAAGGGGCTTCCCTGGTGGCTCAGACAATCTGCCTGCAATGCAGGAGACACAGGTTTGATTTCTGAGTCAGGAAGATCCCCTGGAGAAGGGAATGGCTACCCACTCCAGTATTCCTGCCTGGAGAACTCCATGGACAGAGGAGCTTGGTGAGCTACACCCCATGTGGTCACAAAGAGACAACTGAGCAACTAACATTTTCATTTTCACATATCCTTCTAATAATCCAGTTTTTCTTATGCAAACCTTTGTAATTTATTATTGGGTTTGATTTTTTGAAATTCATTCGAAAAGAAATCTTGTGAATCAGGTAGACAATGAAATTAGATAATAAAAATTTTTTTTCTATATGATTGAGGCTCATAATTGACTGGAATGCCATTTCCTAAATAGATTTGCCAAAAATTAGAACTAAAACCCGGATTCTGGTAACGTGGCAAACTGACTCATTAGAACTATATATATAGCTTCAAAAATTCCCAGTGGCCAGGCTGCATCCCAGACCAATTAAGTCAGATTCTCTGAGGGCTGACTCAAGCCTTGGCATATTTTTAAGTGTTCTGGGTTATTCCAAAGCACAATCAAGTTGAGAATTCTAAAGTTGGAATTTGTGTGTAGAAGACAACTTTGAAACATGTCAGTGACTTGGATGGTGCAGTGGTAAAGAACCCGCCTGCCAATACAGGGGATGCAAGAGATGCTGGTTCGATCCCTGGGTCAGGAAGATCCCCTGGAGTAGGAAGTGGCAACCCACTCCAATATTCTTGCCTGGAAAATTCCATGGACAGAGGAGACTGACAGGCTACACTTCATGGGGTCACAAAGAGTCACACATGACTGAGCACGCACTGACCGGGATGTGTCAATCTGCTCCAATTTTTAAATTATTCTCCATAGTATCTTATGGATATAAGTATATACTATAAGTATCCTTATAGTATCCATAGTATCTTATGGATATCTATAGACAGAACTTGGTTCAAATCCCATAATTGCTAATGACTAACTATGATTTGGAGCATATTTCTAAGGCTCAGTTTCCTCATCTGTACAATGAATTTAATTTGCATTCTTACAAAGATTAATTAAATTCCTAGTATTTTACCTAACTTGTAGTTGATATTCAATAGATGCAAGCTATATTTGTTTCCTATACCTGCTGTCACAAATGACCTCAAATCTAGTGACTTAAAACAATACAATGTGTTATTGTAAAGTTCTATAAATCAGAATTCTGACATGGGTCTAAAATCAAGGTATGGAGTTGCATTTCTAAACACTAGCAATAAGCAATTTGAAAAAGAAATTAGGAAGAAAATTATATTTCCAATAGCATCAAAAGGAATAAAATACTTAGAAATAAGCATAACCAAGGAGGCAAAAGACTTATACACTGAAAACTGCAAAACATTGCCAAAAGAAATTAAAGAAGACTTTCCAAGAAGCAACAGTTAGAACCAGACATGGGACAATGAACTGGTTCAAAATTGGGAAAGGAGTACGTCAAAGCCACATATTGTCACCCTGCTTATTTAATTTATATGCATAGTATATCATGGAAAATGCCAGACTGGATTAATCACAACTGGAATCAAGATTACTGGCAGAAATGTCTAACCTCAGATATACAGATGACACCACTCTAATAGCAGAAAGCAAAGAGGAACTAAAGAGCCTCTTGATGAGGATGAAAGAGGAAAGTGAAAAAGCTGGCTTAAAACTCAACATTCAAAAAATTAAGATCATGGCATCAAGTCCTACACTTCTGGGGGGAAAGTGGAAACAGTGGCAGATTTTATTTTCTTGGGCTCCAAAATCACTATGGATGGTGACTGCAGCCACGAAGTTAAAAGATGCTAGGTCCTTGGAAGAAAAGCTATGACAAACCTAGACAGTGTATTAATAAGCAGAGACATCCTTTTGCACAATGAAGGAAACTATAAGCAAGATGAAAAGTCAGCCTTCAGAATGAGAGAAAATAATAGCAAACGAAGCAACTGACAAAGAATTAACCTCCAAAATATACAAGCAACTCACACAGCTCAATGCCAGAAAAATAAATGACCCAATCAAAAAATGGGCCAAAGAACTAAACAGACATTTCTCCAAAGAAGACATACAGATGGCTAACAAATGCATGAAATATGCTCAACATCACTCATTATCAGAGAAATGCAAATCAAAACCACAATGAGGTACCATCTCACGCCAGTCAGAATGCCTGCCATCAAAAAGTCTACAAGTAATAAATGCTGAAGAGGGTATGGAGAAAAGGGAACCCTCTTACACTGTTGGTGGGAATGCAAACTAGTACAGCCACTATGGAGAACAGTGTGGAGATTCCTTTAAAAACTGGAAATAGAACTGCCATATGACCCAGCAATCCCACTGCTGGGCACACACACCAAGGAAACCAGAATTGAAAGAAACAAGTGTACCCCAATGTTCATTGCAGCACTGTTTACAATAACTAGGACATGGAAGCAACCTTGATGTCCATCAGTAGTCAAATGGGTAAGGAAGTTGTGGTACATATACACAATGGAATATTACTCAGCTATAAAAAAAAAAAAGAATACATTTGAGTCAGTTCTAATGAGGAGGATGAAACTGGAGCCTATTATACAGAGTGAAGTAAGCCAGAAAGAGAAATACCAATACAGTATATTAACACATATATATGGAATTTAGAAAGATGGTAATGATGACCCTATATGCAAGACAGCAAAAGAGACACAGACGTAAAGAACAGACTTTTAGACTACGTGGGAGAAGGTGAGGGTGGGATGATATGAGAGAATAGCATTGAAACATGTATATTATGTAATGTAGTATATGTAAATTTTACATGTTTACATATGTAAACATAAGTAAAATAGATGACCAGTGCAAATTTGATGCATGAAGCAGGGCACCCAAAGCTAGTGCTCTGGGACAACCCAGAGGGATGGGTTGGGGAGGGAGGTGAGAGGGGGGTTCAGGATGGTGAGACACGTGTACACCCATGACTGATTCATTTCAATGTATTGCAGAAACCACCACAATATTGTAAAGTAATTAGCCTCCAATTAAAATAAATTAATTTATTTTTTTAATGAAGAAAAAAAAAGCAGAGACATCACTTTGCTGACAAAGGTCCCTATTGTCAAAGTTATGGTTTTTCCAATAGTCATGAAAAATGACTATAAAATCATTTATAGTCATTTGGATGTGAGAGTTGAATGGTAAAGAAGACTGAATGATGAACAGTTGACACTTTCAAATTGTGGTGCTGGAGAAGACTCTTGAGAGTACCCTGGACAGCATGGAGATCAAACCAGTCAATCCTAAAGGGAATCAATCCTGAATATTCGTTCTAAGGACTGATGCTGAAACTGAAGCTCCATTATTTTGCCACCTGATGAGAAGAGCCGATTCATTGGAAAAGACCCTAATTCTGGGAAAGATTGAGGGTGGGAGGAGAAGGGGACAACAGAGGATGAGATGGTTGGATGGCATCACCAACTCAATGGACATGAGTCTGAGCAAACTCCAGGAGATAATGAAGGACAGGGAGGCCTGGGGTGCTCAGTCCATGGGGTCACAAAGAGTCAGACATGGCTTAGCAACTGAGCAGCAACAACAATGTAAATGGAAAAACATTCCATATTTATGGGTTGGAAGATTTAATCTTGTTACAAAGATATTATTGCCCAAAGCAACCCACAGATTCAATGCACTCTGTATCAAAATTCCAGTGATGTCTTTTGCAAAATGGATCATAGACCTAAACATAAGAACTAAATCAATAAAACTCTTAGAAGAAAACATAAAGAGAAAATCTTCATGACATTGGATTTGGCAATGATTTCTCGGTGATGGCACCAAAAGCACAGATAGCAAAAGAAAAAGTAGGTAAAATGAACTTTACAAAAATTAAAAATAAAGAGAGATTTCCTTGCTGACCCAGTGGTTAAGAATCTGCCTGCCAGCACAGGGGACATGGGTTTGATCCTGATACATCACTGACTCAATGGACATGAGTTTGAGCAAACTCCAGGAAATAGTGAAGGGTAGGGAAGCCTAGTGTGCTGCAGTTCATGGGATTGCAAAGAGTTGGACATGACTTAGTGACTGAACTACAGCAACGGCAGATTCCACATGCCTCGGACTAACTAAGTCCATGCGCCACAACGACTGAGCCCATGCTCTAGAGCCTGTGCTCAGCAAGTTCTGAAGCCACTTCAAGCAGAAGCCCTCGCTCCAAAACTAGAGAGTAGCCCCCACTCGCCAAAACTAGAGAAAGCTCATGTGCAGCAATAAAGACCCAGAGCAATCAGCCATAAAAAAGAATGAATTTGAGTCAGTTCTAGTGAAGTGGATGAACCTAGAACCTGTTTTATAGAGCAAAGTAAGTCAAAAAGAGAAAAACAATTATCATATATTGACACATATATATGAACTCTAGAAAAATGGTATTAATGAACCTATTTGCAGAAAAGAATGGAGGCACAGATATAGAAAATAGACTTCTGGACACAATAGGGGAAAGAAAGAGTGGGAAGAAGGAAGAAAGTAGCATTGACATATATACATTCAGTTCAGTTCAGTTCAGTCGCTCAGTCATGTCCGACTCTTTGCGACCCCATGAATCGCAGCATGCCAGGCCTCCCTGTCCATCACCAACTCCCGGAGTTCACTCAGACTCAAGTCCATCGAGTCAGTGATGCCATCCAGCCATCTCATCCTCCATCATCCCCTTCTCCTCCTGCCCCCAATCCCTCCCAGCATCAGAGTCTTTTCCAATGAGTCAACTCTTCGCATGAGGTGGCCAAAGTACTGGAGCTTCAGCTTCAGCATCATTCCCTCCAAAGAAATCCCAGAGCTGATCTCCTTTAGAATGGACTGGCTGTATCTCCTTGCAGTCCAAGGGACTCTCAAGAGTCTTCTCCAACACCACAGTTCAAAAGCATCAATTCTTCGGCTCTCAGCCTTCTTCACAGTCCAACTCTCACATCCATACATGACCACAGGAAAAACCATAGCCTTGACGAGATGGGCCTTTGTTGGCAAAGTAATGTCTCTGCTTTTGGATATGCTATCTAGGTTGGTCATAACTTTCCTTCCAAGGAGTAAGCGTCTTTTAATTTCATGGCTGCAGTCACCATCTGTAGTGATTTTGGAGCCCAAAAAAATAAAGTCTGACACTGTTTCCACTGTTTCCCCATCTATTTCCCATGAAGTGATGGGACCAGATGCCATGATCTTCGTTTTCTGAATGTTGAGCTTGAAGCCAACTTTTTCACTCTCCACTTTCATGTTCATCAAGAGGCTTTTTAGTTCCTCTTCACTTTCTGCCATAAGGGTGGTGTCATCTGCTTATCTGAGGTTATTGATATTTCTCCCAGCAATCTTGATTCCAGCTTGTGTTTCTTCCAGTCCAACGTTTCTCATGATGTACTCTGCATATAAGTTAAATAAGCAGGGTGACAATATACAGCCTTGACGTACTCCTTTTCCTATTTGGAACCAGTCTGTTGTTCCATGTCCATTTCTAACTGTTGCTTCCTGACCTGCATACAGATTTCTCAAGAGGCAGATCAGGTGGTCTGGTATTCCCATCTCTTTCAGAATTTTCCACAGTTTATTGTGATCCACACAGTGAATTGCTTTGTAATAAATAGATAGCTGGTGAGAAGTTGCTATATAACACAGGAAGCCCAGCTTGGCACTCTGTGATGACCCAGAGGGGTAGGGTTGGAGGAGGGGAGGGATGTCAGGGAATGTTTAATAGGAGGATTCCTACGTGCTGTTTCTCTTAAATCCTCTGTTCCTTATCAGTTTCTGTTACCAGAAACCAGTGGAACAGCATGCCGCTCCCAGGACTGAGGTCATAGGATGAGACAGGCTTGAATCTCCTTCAGTAAACATTCTCCTTACGATAAAACTGCTTAGTCTTGATCCTCTTTCTTGAGATATGGATTGTCTCCTGACCTTGTGACCATTATTAATCCCTTGTTCCCTTGGTAACAGTTGCTGTATGTTTGGTTTTCTGATCTTTATCATTGTCAAAAGAAATTTCTTGTATACCAGCCTATATATACTCACAGAAAGATCATTAAAGCACCTTTGCTCCATCAGAGCTTGAGTCCCCGTGTCTTTCTTTCTTTCTCTCTCTCTCTCTCTCTCTCCTCCCCCCTCCCTCTGGCTCTCTCTATTTCTTTCCTATCATCGACTCCAGACCACCAGGTTCTGGTCCATTAAAGGACCACAACAGAGGGATACTCAAGAGAAAGGTGATATATGTATACTTATGGCTGATATGCGTTGTTGTATGGCAGAAACCAACACAACATTGTAAAGCAATTTTATCCCAATTGAAAAATAAATTAAAAAAAAAAAAACAGTGCAGCCATTAAGTAAATAAATCTTTAAAAAGAGAAAATGAAAAGAATGAAAAGGAAACCCACAGGATGGGAGAATGATATTTTCACCAATCATATATTTAATAAACGATTAATGTCAAGAATTTATAACAAAGTTCTACAACTTAAAAAATAAAAACAGAAAATGAGTATTGGAGAGAAATTGGAATCCTTGCACATTGTTTCTGGGAATATTAAATGGTGCAGCTACTGTGGAAAAGAGTCTTGGGTTTTCTTAATTAAATATAGAATTACTGTCAGATCAAATCAGATCAGATCAGTCGCTCAGTCATGTCCAACTCTTTGTGACCCCATGAATCGCAGCACGCCAGGCCTCCCTGTCCATCACCAACTCCCGGAGTTCTCTCAAACTCACGTCCATCGAGTCAGTGATGCCATCCAGCCATCTCATCCTCCATCATCCCCTTCTCCTCCTGCCCCCAATCCCTCCCAGCATCAGAGTCTTTTCCAATGAGTCAACTCTTCACATGCGGTGGCCAAAGTACTGGAGCTTCAGCTTTAGCATCAGTCCTTCCAAAGAAATCCCAGGGCTGATCTCCTTCAGAATGGACTGGCTGTATCTCCTTGCAGTCCAAGGGACTCTCAAGAGTCTTCTCCAACACCACAGTTCAAAAGCATCAATTCTTTGGCGCTCAGCTTTCTTCACAGTCCAACTCTCGCATCCATACATGACTACTGGAAAAACCATAGCCTTGAGTAGCCGGACCTTTGTTGACAAAGTAATGTCTCTGCTTTTGAATATGCTATCTAGGTTGGTCATAACTTTCCTTCCAAGGAGTAAGCGTCTTTTAATTTCATGGCTGCAGTCACCATCTGCAGTGATTTTGGAGCCCAAAGAAATAAAGTCTGACACTGTTTCCACTGTTTGCCCATCTATTTCCCATGAAGTGATGGGACCAGATGCCATGATCTTCGTTTTCTGAATGTTGAGCTTGAAGCCAACTTTTTCACTCTCCACTTTCACATTCATCAAGAGGCTTTTGAGTTCCTCCTCAGTTTCTGCCATAAGGGTGGTGTCATCTGCATATCTGAGCTTGTTGATATTTCTCCCGGCAATCTTGATTCCAGCTTGTGTTTCTTCCAGTCCAGCGTTTCTCATGATGTACTGTATGACCCAGTAATTCCACATCTAGGTACACACACACACAAAATGGAAAGCAGGGACTTGAACAGAAGACATATGTTCACCAATGTTCATAGCAGCATTAGTCACAACCAAAAGTGAGAATGACACAAGATATCCATTGGTAGATGAACAAACAAACAAAAAGTTTTTTATATATAAAATGAAATCCTTATTTGCTCTTTAAAAGAACTCGGAGGCGATAGTGGCAGCTATGGCAGTGGTCCTGGTTGAGGTGGTGGAGAAGGCTATGGTGGTGTTGGACCAGAATATGGTAACCAAGGTGGTGGGTATGCTGGTGGTGGTGGAGGATATGATGATTACAATGAAGGAGGAAATTTTGGAGGTAATTATGTGGTAGTGGAAACTATAATGATTTTGAAAATTATAGTGGACAACAGCAATCAAATTATGGACCCATGAAAGGGGGAAGTTTTGGTGGAAGAAGCTCGTCCAGTCCCTATGGTGGTGGTTATGGATCTGGTGGTGGAAGTGGTGGATATGGTAGCAGAAGGTTCTAAATACTCAGAAGAAAAGGGCTACAGTTCTTAGCTGGAGAGAGAGCGAGGAGTTGTCAGGAAAACTGCAGGTTAGTTTGAGACAGTCGTCCCAAATGTGTTAGAGGAACTTTAAAAATCTGCCACAGAAGGAACCATAGTCAGAAAAGTTACTGCAGCTTAAACAGGAAACACTTCTTGTTCAGGACTGCCATGGCAACAGTTTGCAAAAAGTGCAGCTATTGATTAACGCAATGTAGTGTCAATTAGATGTGCATTTCTGAGGTCTTTTATTTGTTGTAGCTTTGTCTTTTTCTTTTTCTTTTTCTTTTCATTATATCAGGTATATTGCCCTGTAAACTGTGGTAGTGGTACCAGGAATTAAAAAATTAAGGAATTTTTAACTTTAAAAAAACAAAAGAGAAAAATTTCAGTACATGTTACAATATGAATGAACCTGACAAGAGTATACAATGAAAAAAGCCAGATATGAAAGAACAAATAATGTACAATTCCATTTTTTTATACAAGGTACCCAAAAGAGTCAAATTCTTATGGACAGAAAATAGAATAGACATTACCAGGGGCTTGGGGCAGGGGAGTTTGGGGAGTTATTGTTTAGTAAGTCCGGAGTTTCAATTTGGGATGATGAAAAATTTCTAGAGATAGATAGAGGTGATGGTTGCACCACAATGTAAATATACCTTATGCCACTGAGTTGTACACTAAAACAGGTTAAAATGGTAAATTTTATGTCATCTGTATTTTACCAAAAATGCTTTAAAAGTTGGGATGTTGGCAGGACTGTGTTCCTTTCTGGACGCTCTCCATTAGAGTTAAATCAAGATACCCATTCTTGTTGAACACTGATGTCACCGTCAGCACTCGGAGATTTGCCTGCAGTGCCAGCCTGAGTATTCACAGTACCAGGGACTAGTTTATAATAGCAGTAATTGGGAATTAGATTTGGATAAAAAAAATTAGATAAAAGATCCCTTTTAAGACTTTATAAACAACCTGCAAATAGATGGGGAAACAATGGCAGACTATTTGGAGGAGGGGAGGGGGACGGGGTTCCAAAATCACTGCAGATGGTGACTGCAACCATGAAATTAAAAGACACTTGCTCCTTGGAAGAAAAGTTATGACCAACCTAGACAGCATATTAAAAAGCAGAAACATTACTTTGCCTACAAAGGTCCGTCTAGTCAAGGCTATGGTTTTTCCAGTAGTCATGTATGGATGTTAGAGTTGGACTATAAGGAAAATTGAGCACCGAAGAATTGATGCTTTTGAACTGTGGTGTTGGAGAAGACTCTTGAGATTCCCTTGATCTGCAAGGAGATCCAACCAGTTCCTCCTAAAGGAAATCAGTCCTGAATATTCATTGGAAGGACTGATGTTGAAGCTGAAACTCCAATACTTTGGCCACCTGATACAAAGAACTGACTCATTTGAAAAGACCCTGATGCTGGGAAAGATTGAGGGTGGGAGGAAAAGGGGACGACAGAGGATGAGGTCATTGGATGGCATCACCGACTCAATGGACATGAATTTGAGTAGACTCCGGGAGTTGGTGATGGAGAAGGAGGCCTGGCATGCTGCAGTCCATGGGGCTGCAAAGAGTTGACCATGACTGAGCGACTGAACTGAACTGAACTGAAAACAACCTGCAGCCAGGACAGTATCTTTCACGATGTGTCTCCCCTTCCCCACCATCCAGGGTCTACATAGAGTAGGTATCCAACAGGTACTGTTTGGATTGGATAGAGAAAGGTAGGAGTATAAACAGAAAAGCTGGTGGGGTCTCTGAGCCCCAGAGGAGAGGAAGCAAGCTGCTGGAGCCCAGGCTGATTATGATCCCCGGGAAAGAGATCAGGAGGAAGGAGGAAGTCCAGGGCACAGCAGGCAAGCCAGAGGGCCCCTTCATTGTGTGATCCTGAGGCTGCCTGGACCACCAGTAACAGATAATACAGTGCTAGATCTAAAACTTCCTGCTGAGTACAGAGTGAAGTAAGTCAGAAAGAGAAAAATAAATATTGTATATTAATGCATATATATGGAATATAGAAAATGATGCCAATGAACATATTTGCAGGGCAAGAATAGAGACACAGATGTAGAAAACACACCTGTGGACATGGCCAGGGGAGAAGGTGGGATTAACTGAGAGAGTAACATTATCATATATACACTGCTGCTACTGCTAAGTTGCTTCAGTCGTGTCCGACTCTGTGCGACCCCATAGACGGAAGCCCACCAGGCTTCCCCGTCCCTGGGATTCTCTAGGCAAGAACACTGGAGTGGGCCGCCATTTCCTTCTCCAATGCGTGAAAGGGAAAAGTGAAAGTGAAGTCACTCAGTCGTGTCTGACTCTTAGTGACCCCATGGACTGCAGCCTACCAGGCTCCGCCATCCATGGGATTTTCCAGGCAAGAGTACTGGAGTGGGGTGCCTTTGCCTTCTCCCATATATACGCTACCATGTGTTAAAAAAATACAGCTAGTGGGAAGCTACTGCTTAGCACAGGAAGCTCAGCTCCGTGCTCTGTGATGACCTTGAGGGGTGGGATAAGGGGGTGTGGTGGGAGGGAGGCTCAAGGGGGAAGGGCTGTATGTGTACATGCAGCTGATTCACCTTGTTATTCAGCAGAAACTAACTACCGCACAATTGCACTCATCTCACACGCTAGTAAAGTAATGCTCAAAATTCTCCAAGCCAGGCTTCAGCAATACATGAACCGTGAACTTCCAGATGTTCAAGCTGGTTTTACAAAAGGCAGAGGAACCAGAGATCAAATTGCCAACATCCGCTGGATCATCAAAAAAGCAAGAGAGTTCCAGAAACACATCTATTTCTGCTTTATTGACTATGCCAAAGCCTTTGACTGTGTGGATCACAATAAACTGTGGAAAATTCTGAAAGAGATGGGAATACCAGACCACCTGACCAACCTCTTGAGAAACCTATATGCAGGTCAAGAAGCAACAGTTAGAACTGCACATGGAACAACAGACTGGTTCCAAATAGGAAAAGGAATACGCCAAGGCTGTATATTGTCACCCTGTTTATTTAACTTATATGCAGAGTACATCATGAGAAACACTGGGCTGGAAGAAACACAAGCTGGAATCAAGATTGCTGGGAGAAATATCAATAACCTCAGATAAGCAGATGACACCACCCTTATGGCAGAAAGTGAAGAGGAACTAAAAAGCCTCTTGATGAAAGTGAAAGTGGAGAGTGAGAAAGTTGGCTTAAAGCTCAACATTCAGAAAACGAAGATCATGGCATCTGGTCCCATCACTTCATGGGAAATAGATGGGGAAACAGTGGAAACAGTGTCAGACTTTATTTTGGGGGGCTCCAAAATCACTGCAGATGGTGACTGCAGCCATGAAATTAAAAGACGCTTACTCCTTGGAAGGAAAGTTATGACCAACCTAGATAGCATACTCAAAAACAGAGACATTACTTTGTCAACAAAGGTCCGGCTAGTCAAGGCTATGGTTTTTCCAGTAGTCATGTATGGATGCGAGAGTTGGACTGTGAAGAAAGCTGAGCACCAAAGAATTGATGCTTTTGAACTGTGGTATTGGAGAAGACTCTTGAGAGTCCCTTGGACTGCAAGGAGATCCAACCAGTCCATTCTAAAGGAGATCAGCCCTGGGTGTTCTTGGAAGGAATGATGCTAAAGCTGAAACTCCAGTACTTTGGCCACCTCATGCGAAGAGTTGACTCATTGGAAAAGACTCTGATGCTGGCAGGGATTGGGGGAAGGAGGAAAAGGGAACGACAGAGGATGAGATGGCTTGATGGCATCACTGACTCGATGGACGTGAGTTTGAGTGAACTCCGGGAGTTGGTGATGGACAGGGAGGCCTGGCATTCTGCGATTCATGGGGTCACAAAGAGTTGGACATGACTGAGCAACTGAACTGAACTGAATAAATAAATAAAACTTCCAGCTTAGAAAAGATGAGCTTTTCATAGCCTCTTTCCAGCCCCCAGCTCATGCCTCTTCATTTTAGTTTCAGATACAATCAACTCTAGGAGATATCCTGGTCAAGAGGGGTGAGGGAGTAAACCCAAGAATGGCTGGGGGGAGATGGAGCCACACTGCAGTTGTCCTGCCCTCTTTCCTGCCCACCCCCACTCACCCACGGGACCAGCTGTCTGCCCACCAGGCCTGGAGCAGCTTTCCTATCCAAGACTCAAGCCATTATATGTAAGGCTCTGCTTTCAAATGGCCGTTTATAGAATGCTCAAGCAACAGGCATGGTGAGACAAATGAATACCAATGAGAAAGGCGTGTACTTTGCCAAGGAAACTGAGTTTATTAGAAGGTTACAAGGGAGGGTTGCTGACACGTGGGCAGGCTCTCTGGGCAAGGCAAGAAGAAACAGTCCCCAGGGAAGGAAAGTGTGGGCAGGGATCATCTTGAGGAGGTCGGGTGAGCTTCTGGATTCCACCCCCGGGGCAGCTCCAGGCATGCACATCGTATT
This sequence comes from Bubalus bubalis, assembly GCF_019923935.1. NCBI lineage: Eukaryota > Metazoa > Chordata > Mammalia > Artiodactyla > Bovidae > Bubalus > Bubalus bubalis. The sequence continues at coordinate 21,458,564 of NC_059159.1, read as the reverse complement.
TTCTAACCCATTTGTTGGAAAGAACCAGGGCCAAGTCACAGCTCCAGAACCCTGGGCCCTGTCTCCTTGTTCCTCGGGTAACCACTGGACTCTAGCGCACATAGGAGTTGCAAGGCCCACAGCGGGAGCGGGGGACACAGGGCGTGCAGGGGGCAGCAGGAGCACAGGGGGTACAGGGACTGGAGATGCAGGGTGTGATGGTCTTGCCGCAGGCATTCGTCGTGGCACAGGGATTGCAGGGCAGCCTGGAGAAAGGGAAAGATATAAACTGAGGGAGCCTTGTGATGTAACCAGAGAGACCCCAAGAGTGGACTGCCCACTGGGACTTGACCTGACCTATAACAGAGAAGGTCACAGGCTCACCTGATACAAAGCTCACTATCAATGCTAATGGTCTCCCTGTCATATACTATCAAAAGTGCTGGACAGAGACTCAGAAACTCTGGTCTCAGCTCCCAGCACTGTCCATTCCTAACTGGTGACCTTGGATAAGTCACTAAACTTCTTCAAGCCCCAATCCCTTCACCCACAGAATGATGAGAATACTGATCCTGTCGACCTCATGGTAACTCTAGCATGTGGAAATGTACCCTCTACACAGTATGGTATTACAACATGTAAGAAATGTCATTGATCGCATATCAATATCATCACAGTAGACTGCAGAGTTGGCTGTACCCTTTCAGTTTGTCCCTCAAGCAATTCGTGCCACTTTATTTTTTAATGTTAACCACATTGCTTTCTGTGCTCTGTTTGAGCATGTCTGGAGTGAAGGCATAATTTCCTCTCCAAGGTATGCAGTCTTTGCCTGGAGTCCAACTAAGAAGTACGCCTATGTGCACAAGGCTTCACCAAACACCTGTTCGGTACTCACTTGCAGTCCTCGCTGTCCAGCAGCCCCCGGTACGTGTTGATCTCACACTCCAGCCGGGCCCGCACGTCCAGCAGCACCTGGTACTCCTGGTTCTGCCGCTCCAGGTCACTCCTGATCTCCGCCAGCTGTGACTCCACGTTGCCAATCAGGCCCTGCACCTGGGCCAGCTGGGAGCTGTAGCGGGCCTCCGTCTCCGTCAGGGTGTTCTCCAGGGAGTCTCTCTGTCAGAGGGAAGGGGAGGAAAGTCACAGAGCTGCTCCTTCAGGGGCTTCTCCATTGCTTCCAAACAAGTCACCAGCTCCAAGAGTTCAGGAGAGGGTGGTCTGGAGGGCATCCCAGTGCCCCTGACTCCCCAACCTCACCTCCTCACCAGGAGTCTCATCAATACCCACCAGGTTGTGCTGGGCCTGAAGCTCCACCTCCAGGGCATTGACCGTGCGTCTCAGCTCGATGATCTCCGCCTGGTAGGACTGCAGCTGCTCTGAGCTGGACACCACCTGCTTGTTCAGCTCCTCAGTCTGAAACACCAAAGGGCAGAAGGCAGGATCAGACCCCGCCTGAAGGGCCCCAAGGGGCTGAGGGTCCTGAGACACCACGTGCTCATGTACACACCTGCCTGATGTACCATTCCTCCACGTCCCTGCGGTTGGTCTCCACCAAGGCCTCGTACTGAGCCCTGGTCTCATTGAGCACACGGTTGAGGTCCACAGTCGGGGCGGCGTCCACCTCCACGTTGAGGCGATCTCCCAGCTGGCTCCGCAGGGTGTTGACTTCCTGTGGATGCATAAAATGCAAGAGTGACTATCCTCAATGAAGAGTGGAACCTAAGAAATGGCACTGCTTGTTGACATCCTATTCATCTATTTACTTGGAAAAGGAACTTCTAGTGAAATAGCTATGACAGCAGAAGGTAAAGTGGTCTGTGTTCCATGTGTTCAACTCCTTCCCACCATGACTGTGTCATGATCCTTGGATTAAAAAAAATTTTTCCAGGGGTTTGCTTGGGGCTATTCAAGGATGTATAAATGCCCAAATTTCCCAGGTTGTAGACTGGCTGCAGATAACCCCATAAATAAAAAGAATTGGCTGTATAATTTCAGATTGTGTATCAAACCATTCTTGTCATCAAGTAAGATATTGTCATGACCCCTCCCAGGAGAGAGAAGGAACCCTGGATCATTTTTCATCAAGACTTTTAAAGAATAGAGATGTTGATTCACCAAGACTGATATTTTGGCTTTGGGGAAGAGAGATGGCTTCGAACGGCATGATTAGGGCAGTGCTAGGACTTCTACAAATCAGCAGCCAATCACAAGCCCAGGGAGGTACCCTGGGAAACAAAAGTGATGCCCCAATTTTGAGTGAAAGATACAGCTTATCTGGGAACATGGATAGGTTTCATCTCACAATGTTTTCTTTCATCATGAAGGTTTGGTGTTTTAGAGAAATCTGAAAGATTCTTATCCCTGATTCTACCACCCCAAGTCACTAAAGCCACCCTAGGCCTGAGGCTATCAGATTTCTTCATTTCTCATCTCTGGTCTCACCTCCTCATGGTTGCTCTTGAGGCAGATCAGCTCCTCCTTCAGGGACTCCACCTGGGCCTCCAGGTCGGACTTGCACAGGGTCAGTTCATCCAGGATCCTACGCAGGCCGTTGATGTCTGACTCCACCAGCTGCCGCAAACCCAGCTCCGTCTCATACCTGCACAAGGAGAGGGTCAGAGCAGTAACTGGCAGACCCTGAAGACTCACAGGAATGATCTTGGATAACCCCAATCACCTTGCCTTCCCCCTTTGGCAGTGAGTAGACCCAGGAGACAAAGGCAGGGTGCTAGAGGCTCAGTCAAGACCCAATATTAATCCCAAAATTGACTTGAGTTCTCATCTACTTTTGTGACTCCTTTTTTTGGTCCCCTCAATCCTCTGCAGAATCCTTCATGATTGATGGTTGACTGCTGCTCAGTCAGCCATGGAAAACCCTCTTCTTTCACTGAACAAAAGGAGCGGGCACCCATGCGAAATCTGAACCACTTACTTGGTCCTGAAGTCATCTGCAGCCAGCTTGGCATTATCGATCTGCACCACCAGTCTGGCATTCTCTGACTTGGCACACAGGATCTGGGGAATGAGAGATTTCTGGGTCCGGACTGAAAATAACTATGAAATCATTAACTTCTTTAAAAATGCTTAAAAAGCCACTTTGAAGGTAAAAGGAGGAATCAAGATGGCCTAGATGCAAGAAACACAGTTCTCTCCCCCAGATTGAGAATCCTGGGATACTCCCCCTGCTTAGAGAGGACAGCAAGGCCCCTCACCTTCTGCTGGAGCTCCTCGATGGTCCGGAAGTAGGACTGGTAGTTGGGGCACACGAGGGGCTCCTGCTGCTGGCTCCTCTCCAGGATGCGGCTCTCCAGCTCCGCATTGTCCCGCTCCAGCTGCCGCACCTTCTCCAGGTAGCTGGCCAGCCGGTCATTCAGGAACTGCATGGTCTCCTTCTCGTTGCCATTGAAGGAGCCCTCACAGAACCAGTTGCAGCTGCCCACATTGGCGGGGATGTTGCAGGCCCCGGGCAGGGTGGTACCACAGCAGCTGGGGGGCACGCAGGGCCTGGAGGAGCAACTGGAGCGGAAGCTCAGGTTGGGCAGGCAGAAGTTGTAAGACATGGTGCTGGAGGGAGTGAGGTGCCTGACTGAACACAGAGTCCAAGTTCTCCAAGGAGCTTGTGAGTCTCCTTCCTCTTGGGAGCATTTATACCCCATCCCCAGAGGGTGTGGACACAGTGTGTAATGTCTTTTTTCTTTTTATTTTTTCACTGCTCTTCAAATGCCCTTCCCTTCAATCTGTTATAGGCCTTCCTCAGAAGAGTCCCTTGTGCCATAAATTTTTTTACTTGGCTTCTTGTTAAGTCAGGACTACTCTTCATGCTGTGCACCCATGAAACCATTGTCCTGCGGTAGACCTTCAAAGAAGCCACACGGTCTAGCCCGAGGATCTGCCCTTGTTAATTGGGAGTTAGTCCATCCAATGACATTCTTTTGTGTTACGTGATCTGGTAAAACCATGATCAAATTCACCTCCTGGCCCACCTGGCATTTCCAGGGAGGGACTAGGATTGAATCAAGGAACAAGTTGCATTAAGTCAGAAGTGTGTTCCCTTTCCATCTGCTTTGAGACAGAATCCTTCAATGATACAGAATCCTTCAATGATGTAGAATCCAAGCCTTAGAAGACACGAGGTGGATAAGAATCGACTCAGGCCACAGCCAAGAAGGATGGACATCTATTTGTGTAATGCCACCTGTCTCTCACTCAAAAGGACTGTAAAAGGAAAAGAATCTAAAAAAGAGTGGACATATGTATGTGTGCAGGCATGCTCAATCACTTCAGTAGTGTCCACCTCTTTGTGACCCAAAGGACTGTAGCCTACCAGGCTCCTCTGTCCATGGGATTCACCTGGCAAGAATACTGGAGTGGATAGCCTTGCCCTCCTTCAGGGGATCTTCCCAACCAGGGATCAAACCCGGGTCTCCCACATTGCAGGCAGATTCTTTACAGCTGAGCCACTGGGGAAACCCAGATATATGTATGTGAATAACTGATTCACTTTGCTGTACAGCAGAAACTGATATAACATCATAAAGCAATTTTCCTCCAATTAAAAAAATTTTTTACGTAATAAATTTTAATTAATTAAAAAAATTAAATTTAAAAAGGTTTGTAGAGAAGGGACTCCCCTGGTGGTCCAGTGGTTAAGACACCACATTTCCATTGCAGGGGCCATGGGTTCAATCCGTGGTCAGGGAACTAAAATCCTATATGCTTCGAGGTGTGGCAAAAGAAAAAAGGACTGTAGAGGGATTTTAAAGATAGAGGCTTTGATAATTAGTTTGAGAATGAGAACAAGGAAGATTCTGGAAGAAGAGATCATTTAGAAAGAAGGCTGAGAAAATGCAAGCTGAGAAATCCATATAAATGCATTAAAATTAAAGAAGTCTCTGGAGGCGGATGTGAGAAAGGAATACGGCTAGGCTTGCAAAACTTTTCCAGTGAGGTATCTAGCCATCGTGTTAGAATAGAGTGAGTGGTAAGTCTAGGAGATAGTCCAAAGGAGCCCCCTCAAGCATGAAAAGTGCGTGTTGGGTTTAACAGAAAATGTTTTTAAATTTCCAGTTAGAATTTTTAACGTTTTGCCCAATTCTCCAAGTATAATTGTCACACCAGGAAGATGCATCGTACCCTGTCCCAGGCTCCCACCATCAGCCTTACTGGGTTACCTGCTACCTGGTTTAAGAATCAGAGGTTGAAAGATGCCAAGGGAGGGGGCTCCATGGTCATGTCATTGAATCCAAGGACCTGGGTACCCAGGAGAGAAAATGAGGAGACACGGCTAAAGGGGATTTTGCAAGACAATCTTGAAATCACTGAAGGCACTAGAAGGTCTGAGGAAGGGGTGACCAAAGTTCTGAACATATAAACATTGCACCACCAGGTACCACCTGCCCCTTGGGGAGCAGCACCCCAGCCTCTGCTGTGGTTTTGGCTGCCCTCCAGAGGCAGTTTTATTGACAGCTTATTGAAGTCCTTCCCCCCAGCAAGCTTTCATGATGGTACTCACGCAGCACTCCGCTTTGTTTCAGATGAAAGGTCCTTCATCTACCCTCTCCAAGGCCATTATCGCCACTTACTATAACGCCATTGACCAAAAGCTCCAGACTTATAATAAAATCAAAATCTCTTTGTTTTCCTCCAAAGCAATTAAAAGGGGAGAAATAGGTGGGTCCTAAGGCAAGCATCACTGAGGCTTCCCAGAGGAAAGACTCAAGGCCAGGAGCTCCTGTCTCACTCATCCAGGCTTGGGACAAATGGAAAGCCCTGTGAATCAGACTGATGGGCATTTGCTCCTAGGGAACAGCACAAGCCTGCTTCCCAACTCTTGTCAGCCTGCTTTAAAGCACTGGCTTTCCAGCAAGGCATCACAGTCCTGCCTTCTTCCCCACCTAGGGAGCTCAGACTAAATGCCAGCAGCATCCTTCATGCTCTTTGGTCTTATCTACTGATTGGCCAGTGTAGCATCATGGAGGCTTTACACAAAGGAGAATGTTTAGGTTCTAAGTATGAGAAGATTCAAGGATTGGGACAAAAAAGCAGACATATCTTGCATACAATGCGAAAGAGCCAAGAAATGGGAAAAGAGGGAAGCAGGGAGAGATGTGTTTAATAAGAAAGATAAGAATGCAAAGAAGAGGCAAGGAGGGAACCTGGAAGGAATCCTCTGAACCACAACGGGTAATGTTGATCAGACGAAGCTAGCCCATCTTCAAGTGAGGGAACCTGGAGGATGGAAAGATGAGAAGTAACCAAGACAACCTAAATGAAGGTACAGAAGAGTGGTCCACCCTGATGAGTATCCTGAGAGATGTAAATGGAGACTCAGAAGAGATCTACAGACATGGGACTATAGTTTCTGAGGCCTCAGACAGAAGTGACATTGTTCCAAGATGTCCAGACCAGAGCATCAACTCCATGATCCAGTATGAGATTTGTTTGTGGCTAAGAAATGCACTGTTGTCTACATCCAGGCTGCAAAATGTCAAAAGGGGCTGTGCTACCTGTTTCTGAATGATAGGAGTGTGTAGAAGAGAAAGGAAGAAAGGAGCTAGGGTAGTCACACCTGTACATCTTCAAGGCACAGTCAATCAGCAACCACAAAGATGCAGCAAAGAACAGGTTACACCTGTTACCTGCTGGCTTCTCCTGGAGATTCCTTTTTTCCCTGCAGAAGGTGAAATGGCATAAGAATTCAGGAGAGAGACAGTGGACAGAAGAGCTGGTAAGTAAACAATAATGCTACCATCCCTTTTAAATCTAGCTTCTTTCTTGCAATGCTTTCAAAATGTCAATAGGCTTATGTGAATTTACTTCTTGAATTAATGGGAAAGATGGGACTCCAGGGGCTTCCCTGGTAGATCAGACAGTAAAGAATCTGCCTGCAATGCAGGAGACCTGGGTTTGATCCCTGGACTAGGAAGATACCCTGGAGAAGGGAGTTGCTACCCACTTCAGTATTTTTTCCTGGAGAATTCCGTGGACAGCCTGATGGGCTACAGTCCATGGGGTTGCAAAGAGTTGGATATGACTGAGCAACTAACAATTTCATGGGACTCCAAGATTATAAGGTCTCCATGGCCTCACACAGATTAGGAGTAGACTTCATGTACTCTCTTGATCTCCTAATTGAAGTACTTGCAGAGTTTATTCACTCAGAGAGAAACTGAGCAGTCCAGGACTATCAAACCCACAATTTTACTTAGTTAAGTTTTTTCAAAGCACATTTGAAGAGCAGCTTCTCCATGCTGGGCATGGGATGAAATTGAAACCGAATAATCACAGTTCCTATAGCAGATTATCTTTTTATGAACAACTCAAACTAACATGGGTCCCCCAGGTATATGAGAAATGACAAGATGAGGAGAGGAGATATTTTAAAGGTATACAGACATTTGGAAATTTATTTGTATTTAATGGATTTAGAAGACTATATATATGACATTAAGGGCAGTAATCACTTTTTGAATTTCTACCAGGTGCCTGGCATAGTCCCAGGACTGTGGGATGGGGGGTTGAGGGCCAGGGTGGGTGGGGAGGGGATACTTGTTAGGGACAGGCAAATGATGTGGTCTCAGTCTCACTGAGCAGGCAGTCAAGCCTATAACTAACTCTAATGTATGGTAATATAATTGAGCCCTTCACCTCCTCTCCAAAAAAAAAACAATTCCTTCCTTCCTCCTCTCTCTTTTCCCACACTTGTTCCTGGGCCATTTCAACCCAGTTCATGATTCTCAGCCAAGAGGTGAAGGATGCAGCCATTTCAGATTATCTCCTTGCCCCCTAAAGGAGATTTATTGGTGACTCTGCCCTCTAGGTGACTCAGAGCTTGGCTTCAAACAACCGATCTCACTAATCCCTAATCCCTTTAAGAATCTTTTCTTCAACCAAGCCTGGTAATGAGTTATTTTATTTTAATATCAGTTCTCATTTCTTGGTGGTTCTGAAGCATCCCTGTAGGATCTGTGGTCATTGACATGAGTTTCAAAGCAGGTGAAAGAGGCTTCAAGGGATGGGGAGTGGGACAGAAGATAGAAAAGAGGCAATGCTGAGTCAAGCAAGTGTAAGAGATTCCTCTTTCTAGAAAAGGGAACAATATTTGCAGGGAGAAATGGAGGTGATGAGTGACCCTGCTGGTAGGTGGACACAGTGGCCACCCTCAGAATCAGAGAGAGATACTGGTGGTGGAGGCCTCTTGGCAGAGGGCCTTGAAGCTAATGTGAATGAACAAACCACATGTTTAGGATGTCTGACAAGCTGGGGGAGGAAAGGGGAAGGAAGGCAAGAGAAGTGTGGGTACAAAAACTAGCCTAAAGGGGGAGCCTCAGCTGAAGGAGACCAGGAGACTCAGCCTGCAATGTGGTGGGCAGGGAGGACATTGCAGGGTGAGAGGATGCACTGGGAAGATTATCCTTTGGGGGATTCCCAGGCCCTGCAAAATGCATCTCAGCCATCTCCCCCCAGACTTATTGCTGTTGTTCAGTCACTCAGTCATATCTGACTCTTTGTGACCCCATGGGCTGCAGCACACCAGGCTTCCCTGGCCTTCACCATCTCCTGGAGCTTGCTCAAACTCAAGTCCATTGAGCCAGTGATGCCATCCAACCATCTAACCATCCCCCCAGCCTTGGAGAGTGTCTAAATCTAAAGTTTTATCCAGAGGTATCTCAGTAAAATGCTTGGCAGTTTGGTTCAAGGTAATGCACCAGGAAGGAGAAGACTTGGACTTGAGTGCGTCCCTAACTTTGAACTTCTTCCACTGCAAAATGCAGATTGTGGAACCTGTTCTGTCTCTCTCAGGGTTTGGGGGTGGGGGCTCCAGTTGGATAACAGATATGAAAGCACTTTGTAAATGGTAAAATGATGAACATACATACAGGATTCTATTTCTCTTCTCCTTCTCCACCTCAATGGACAAAGTGGTCCTAGTAATGGCGGAGAATGACTAGCCGTCTTTGATGATTTCCCACCATCAAAATCGCCAGGTTCCTCATGCTATTTTCATTTTATGGCATAAGTTCTCAGATATGAAAGAATTCTCAAGCATAAACACTGTCTTATTCCCTTCAAGGAAAACAAATCAAAACATTGGTGCGATTACGGTTCTGATGTTCTGCTGACACAAACTGAGACTTGGCCTCTGTACAGCACAGTGGCTGGAAGAACAGTTGCTGGAGGCAGACTACCCGGATCTGAACCCTGGCTTCCCCACTGAGTAGCTGTGTGTCCTTGGGCCTTTAGCCTTTCTGTTATTTAGGCTTTCAGCTGTTATTTAGCCTTTCTGAGCTTTGGTTCCTCATCTGCAAAATGGGGATAACAATAATATTGGCTTCATAGGATTGCTATAGCGTTAAATGAGTGTATGTATGTAAACTTATCCCTAACTTAAATTGGTGCCTGGCTAACTAGTAAGAGCTCAGAGAGTGTAAGCATCAGTGATGATGATAATGATGAAGATACGTAATGACGGTGATGATGGTAGCGATGGTGATGATGGTGATGATGATGAAAAAGATAATTGTGGTGGAGGTGATGGTAGCGATGATGGTAATAATGGATTGTTTGGTTTCCAGGGAAGCTCTTCACACCTTCCCAAGCATAATTATCTCCTTTACCCAGCATTTCTTCCCAAACCACTTCACACATTCACACACACACACACACACACACACACACGCACAATGTCTCATCAAAGCTAATATTTTAATTATAGATGACAAGGCATTGTATATGAACTTAAGAAACACAGGTCAGTCACCTTGAGGCCCCACTGACTCATTTCATGTCACCAGAAGAATCCCTCCACCACTGAATGACTCACCTCCTCTCCATCTCCTTACATGGGAAGAACAATGCTTCCCTCCTCTCTCATGGTGCGAGAGTAAGTGGCTTTATTTTGTTAAATGGCTTTGAACTTGTTGGATGAAAGGAGCTATATAAGTACAAAGGAAGAAGCAAAGGTGTTTGGGCTGGGGAGCTAAATTAAGACTGATTGAGATTGCTCTTTCTTATTGGGACCCACTCTTGGATATGTGACTCAGGGATGCATCGCCTGTGCCCACACAGCTCTACACTTGGGAAAAGAGCAGAGGCACAGGGGAGGGGAGGAGAGGGAAGGGTGAACAGCCTCTGACCTTCCAGAGCTTCCTACGAAGCAAGTCTTGATGGCTCCCAAGCAAATCAGTCCTGTCTGCAGAGACAGTGGCCAACAGGTAGGTTTCCAGGCTTGAGAGCAGTTGGAGGCACAGCAGCCAGGTTCTGACTTAAAACCATGGAGATCCCTGAGACTTGGGACTGTGGTCACTCCTGCAGAGGATGGGCTAGACTTGTAAATTTCTCAGCAAGCTACTCTGATTCAGAGAGTTCAAGGAGTAGAGAGGGAAGACAAGAGCCAGCTGCTGGATTCAGTGCATTGGCTCTGCTTGTAGTTTCACTGATTAATAAGACCTAGAAAGCAGAAAGTCATCAATTTGAGGGGCTAGAAGACCCTCTACAACCGTCTTATCCAGCTCCAGTCAGATACCTGAGTGACTTCCTCAGTGTCTTCACCACGTGGTTATAAAAGCCCTCTTTGAATGCTTCCAGTTATGGGGAACTCACTACTTACTACTTGGCCAGTTCTGATGCTGCTTTCTGGAGACATGCTCTTTTTAGCCATCACTGCCGAAATATGGAGTCTGGTTCATGTGTCTTGGAACCAGAAGACAGTTCTGGAGAATCCCAGGGACGGGGGAGCCTGGTGGGCTGCCGTCTATGGGGTCACACAGAGTCGGACACAACTGAAGTGACTTCGCAGCAGCAGCAGCAGATTGATATAGTGATCAGCTCAGCAATTACCATTGTTTACTTAACATGTTCACCACTAGCTCAGTGGGACCAAGAGTTCCTCATCCATGAGATCAGGAGAGTAAGGCCCATCCCTTCTGCAGTGATCTCACTTCCCAAATAAACCCCCTAACAGTGGTTCTTAAACCTGATTATGCATAGAATCACCTGGAAGGCTCAATGAAACAGACTGCTTACTCAGAAAGCCTGGGGGTGGGGCCCAAGAAGATGCATTTCCACCGAGTTCTCATATGATGCTGGTATTACTGGTTGGAGGACCACAATTTTAGAACTACTGTCCTAAATTTTCTCATGTTTAATTTTTGCCTCTTCAAAGCTTCCAAAGTATGGACTTTGGATATAGTTCAAAGAAACTGGGCTTCAAGCCTTAATTCAGCCCCCCCACTAAAAATGGTAACAGCCACTCCCTCTTTGCAGGGTTTTTGTGGGACCCTATGTCCCAGTGTTTATAAAGCCCCAGGACGATGCCTTGCTCATAATGAGCATGTGATCATGAAAACTTACTTCAAGGAAAGTATTCTGGAGGGGCCAGCAGAAGTTCTGATCTGAGTTTTTCCTTTGCTCAAGGACCAGCTGGCTTCACCCAGATAAAAAGGTGCTGGCGGGGGGTGTTATTTAGTCTGTATGTTTAAAGCTCTGCAATTTGGCTCTGTGATCAGGCTTGATCAGGTCAAAAGCTAGGTATTTCTCCCCTGTGCCATTTTGCTGAACTTTCATATTTTAGCCACAGTCCTCACTGGCTTTGCCCTCTCCCAGAACCACCCTGTGAGTAAACCACAATCTCTGCTTCTACATGAATGACTGGCTCAGGGAGCTCCGCAGCATCACTCAGCGTGGGATGAAGGAACAGACCCGCAGGCACTGGGCTCCTTATGCTGCAGAAATGAAGTTTATTAGCAAATTAAAAGCAAGGTCTGAAAGACCAGGAGGCAGCAGAAGAGAGACAGTAGAGCAGTCAGGACACTCTGAAAGGAGGAAGGACAAATCCAAGGGCCAGGGCTGAGAGGCTGGACCAGAAAGCCCATCAGTAGAGAAGTTCTTCCTGCCTTCAGTCTCCCCATAGGCTGACTGGAGCAGAAAGGCCTGGGGTGGCAGGCCTGGGGGATGGAGCCAAGGGACTACAGGCGTTTGCCATTTTCTGGCTCCTCCAGGTGAGGAGTAATTCAGCATCGAGGTGATGAGCAGGACCCAGCAGGCCCAGAAAGGCAGGGAGAGCAGGAGGTACAGGCTGAAGAACCCACACAGGTGCTGGAGACTGGGGTTGCACACGGGTTGCAGGGGAGCCTGTAGAGAGAGAAAAAAAAAAGTGTTTAAATATTGGCATGAATTGTGGTGCTGGGGAAGACTCCTGAGAGTCCCTTGGACAGCAAGGAGATCAAACCAGTCAATCTTAAGGGAAATCAACCCTGAATACTCATTGGAAGGACTGATGCTGAATCTGAAACTCCAGTATTTTGGTCACCTGATGCAAACAGCTGACCATTGGAGAAGTCCCTGCTGCTGGGAAAGATTGAGGATAGAAGGAGAAGAGGGGATCAGAGGATGAGATGGCTGGATGGTAACACGCATGCAATGGACATGAACTTGGGCAAACTTTAGGAGATGGTGAGGGACAGAGAGGCCTGGTGTGCTACAGTCCATGGGGTCACAAAGAGTTGGACACAACTGAGAGACTGAACAACAAGAATGAATGAGAAGTGCATGAAAGTCCAAAATAAATAGGCACTTTAGAACTGGGAGAGCTGGGGACTTCTCTTGTGGTTGAGTAGCTGAGACTCCATGCTCCCAGTGCAGGGGGCCTGGGTTCAAGCCCTGGTCAGGGAACTGGATCCCACATGCCTCAACTAGGAGTCCTCATGCCACAATGACAGATCCCACATGCCACAGTTTGAGATCCCGCATGCCACAACAAAGATCGAAGATCCTACGTGCTGCAACTAAGACCTGGTGCAGCCAAATAAATTAAAAAAGAATTGGAAGAGCAAAGCGGAGCTTAGGCCATACAGGTCCCTCTAAGCCTAGAAAGGGGAGGGACTGTTCCGAGTTCTCAGTGAGGCTACAGCCAGAGCTCAGAGCACCTCGTGCAAAGCCAGTGTTCTCTCCCATGAGGAAAGGAACACAGCAGAGAGAAAGGCAGAAAGCAGGTGGAGCAGGAACAGGCCAAGCCCAGCCACCCTCTCAATTTAAACACAGCCCCTGGGGGCTTCCCAGGTGGCTCAGCGGTAAAGAATCCACCTGCAGGCACAGGAGGCCCAGAAGATTCAGGTTCGATTCCTGAGTCGGGAAGATCCCCTGGAGAAGGAAATGGCTACCCACTCCAGGATTCTTGCCTAGAGAACCCCAGAACCCAGAACCCAGGAGCCTGGTGGGCTACAGTCCATGGGGTCAAAGAAAGTCGGACACAACTGAATGATGAAACAACAGCAAAGCATTTATAAACACAGCCCCTGATCCTGTTTCTGACTGCTCGTAGGGGTACACCATCTGTCCACCTATGTCACAGTCCTATTGAGAAACTAAAAACGAGAGAATAGGTACCAGTGCTCCATGCAATATTTTTAAATGCTGAACGTGATGCTCCTGGGATATTCCAGAAGGAATTTAACAAAACCTAAATGTACTGAAGCCTCAGTATGTTAGTCCCGGTGGGAATGACTAGCACCTGGAAACGTAACATGGATGGCGTGAGTTTCAGAATTCTTACACACCTTCCTCCATGTCCAAGCAGCACCAGGCTTCCTGGGGAGCAAGTCTGTCCTCAGAGGTAGAATCTGCAATGCCACTCCCTCCTTTTAGTTCATTCCCACTAAGAGGTCTCTGCTTTTACACATGATATTGATATAAACAACATCAGGCTACGTACTTGCAGTCCTCGTTTTCCAGAAGGTTCCGGTATGTGGCAATCTCACACTCCAGCTGGGCCTTGACATCCAGCAGCACCTGGTACTCCTGGTTCTGCCGCTCCAGGTCAGCCCGGATCTCAGACAGCTGCTCCTCTACGTTGCTGATGAGGCTCTGCATCTGGGCCAGCTCAGTGCCGAAGCAGGCCTCAGATTCACACAGTGAGTTCTGCAGACAGTCCTTCTGTGATACCAAAGAAAGAGGGGAAGAGGTTAAAAGTCACGGACCCTGTCCTCAACCCCTTCAGACCATGACACCCCAAGCCATCATCAGGCTCAGAGAGCAAGTCCTCACAGCAACAACTAACAACACGCTGTGGCCCTTCATCATAGACCCTAGAAGATGTTTGCAGAACCTCCCTCACTGCATGGATGTTTATTTCCTCAGCATCCATACACACTAGAGAGTTCTTGCAAAGGCAAAGAAAGTGAAAGTGAAAATCATTCAGTTGTGTCCAACTCTTTGCGACCCCCATGGACTATACAGTCCATGGACTTCTCCAGGCCAGAATACTGGAGTGGGTAGCCTTTCCCTTCTCCAGGGGATCTTCCCAACCCAGGGATCGAACCCAGGTCTCCCACATTGCAGGCAGATTCTTTACCAGCTGAGCCACAAGGGAAGCCCAAGAATACTGGAGTGGGTAGCCAATTCTCTTCTCCAGTGCATCTTCCCAACCCAGGAATCAAACTGGGGTCTCCTGCATTGCAGGCGGATTCTTTACCAACTGAGCCATCAGGGAAGCCCAAAGGCAAAGAAGTCAAGGTTAAAGCTGGGTCCTTGGACGATACCTAAGTGAGGCATGTACTGAACCTGGGGACTGCCCATAAGAAGCGGGAGCCCACCTGAGTCTTCCACGCTCCCAGAGGAACTCACCAGCGTGTGCTGAGCCTGCAGCTCCACCTCCAGGGTGTTCACTGTGCATCGAAGCTCCAGGATCTCCGACTGGCAGCACTGCAGCTCCTCTGAGCAGGACATGGCCTGCAGGCTGATGCCTTCAGACTGCAGCATGAGCACACAGAGAAGTGATCGATCACCTCCCTGGCCAGATGCAGCCGGATCCCTCCCTGCTAAGCAGCACCTCCCTCACCTGAGTTTGGAACCACTGCTCCACGTCATGGAGGTTGGTCTCCACCATGGCCTCGTACTGGCCCCGCATCTCCTCCAGCACCCTGCCCAGGTCCACAGTGGCCTCACGTCCAGCTCAATCTTGAGCTTATCTCCCAGCTGACACTTCAGAGTGTGGACTTCCTATGGACATAGGAGGACATCCCGTTGGTGGGGCTCCTGCTGCCCTCCACTCAGAGCCTCACCTCCCACTTCCCATTCGCTCCGGTGATTTCCCTGCACTCCTCTGAGGACGAGGCACTGTCTGCATCAGTGTGGTAGTTTCCAAAGTCATTCAGTGGGCGGGCTCCCCATAAAAGCCAGAACTCCCCTTTGAGGCTTAACCACAGGGCACAAGTATCTACCCCGAGCAGGAGGAAGAGCCTCATTGCTTCCTCTGAAGAAGCCTGAATTCACCCCAGGACATCTCCACCCAAAGGGCCCCAGCACCTGCTCATGGTTTTTCTTGAGGCAGAGCAGCTCCTCCTTCCGGGACTCCAGCTGGGCCTCCAGGTCAGCCTTGGCAAGTGTGAGGTCATCCAGCACCCTGCGCATCCTGCAGACATCAGCTTCCACCAGCTGGCGGAGGGAGTGCTCCGTCTGGAACCTTCGCCAGGGCAGACACAGGGATTGGGGTTAAAGAGAAGAGGGCCTATGGGACACAACCCACAGGGTGACTCGCTGGCCTTCTCTCTGCTGTCCAGTCATGAGTTGGCATTGCCTGGGTCGTGTGCTCATAGAAACTGCAGGGTGATTCTCACTCATTCAACACTAAGCACCTAGGACAACCAGGCAGAGCGGCCGGTCCTGAGGATACCAGCGTGGCCCGCGGACACTGCCACCCTTGAGGGCAGATGGCCAAAGGGGAAGTGGCAGAGTAGACCCTCATCTTCCATGCCCCCCGACTGAGATGGACCCTGGACTCTGTCCCAGATTAGGAGCCAAACCGCCAGGATGGGAAGAAGCTTCCTTCACCCTGGGGGAGTGAGGCATCCACAGTGCCCAGAAGAAAGACAATAGACTGTAATGTCCTTCCTGCTGCCCTGCTGGACCCTCTCAGGGAATGTAAACCCTCTGACCTCCACATGGCTCCAGGCTCCCGATTTCTATCATGGACTTACTAGAGCTCACAAATTGGTGGAGCTGCATTGTGGAGATACATCTTTTACCAAGGCAGCAGAATTTCTTATGAAATGACCTCGGATAGGAAATGAGGGGGCGAGTTCTGTTTCTACTGCTCAACAGCCATGTGACTTCCAGTTGGCAAGTCCCCTCAGGGCTGTGGGCCCCATGTCTTCAGAAAGTAGACACCAGCACTGCCCTGCCCACCTCACCGGGGTCTTCTTACATAGAATCAAGTGGAGGAAGTATTTCAAATCACACTATAAACTATAATGGCTAAACAATTGCAGAAGGCCAGGGGTGTTTTCTCAAGACCTTGAACTTAATGCCCTCTGTTTATGTCAGCTATAACTGTTGGTTTGGGACCTCAAGGTAGGCATCTGGATCCTCCCCCAAGTGTGCCACCCCAACTCACTTGGTCCTGAAGTCATCTGCAGCTAGTTTGGCATCGTCTATTTGCACGACCCGCTTGTTGTTCTCAGATTTGACGCACAGGATCTGAGGAAAGAAAGTACACTCAGGGATTCATTTATTCCCAGAGTCACCTATGGCCTCAGTCAAAAGAAGACCCATTGGCAGGGTTCAATCTACAACATCGCCTTGACAACACAAACTCCCAAATGTGTGAGTGATGCTGGTGTGGCATGGAAGAGGCACACGCAAGAGGGTGCATGGCAAAGGGGGAAGGTGTAGAGCCAAAGGAAGCAAGAGGTGGGAGATAGCAGCAAACTGAACACATAGCTAAGACTTATTATTTTGCCAGATCTGAGGCTTAATCTGCTATAAACAAGAAGAGCCAGAATCTAGGCCACAGAACAATGGGCTGGTTATGAAAGTTTCAGGTAAGATGAGATCCATTCTTTTTTAACTTTTTTTTCCTTGAAGTATAGTTGATTCTCAATGTTGTGCCAGTCTCTGCTATACAGCAAGTGACTCAGTTATACATATATATACATTCTTTGTTATATTCTTTTCCATTATGGCTTATCACAGGATATTGAATATAGTTCCCTGTGCTATATATTAGAACCTTGTTGTTTATCCATTCTCGATGTAATGGTTTGTCATTACCAGCCCCAAACTTTTAGTCCATCCCTCTCCCTTCCTGCCATTCCCTTGACAACCCCTAGCCTGCTCTCTATGTCTGTGAGCCTATTTCTGTTTTGTAGATAGGTTCATTTTGCCATATTTTAGATTCCACATATAAGTGATATGATATGGAATTTGTCTTTTTCTGACTTACTTCACTTAGTGTGATCATCTCTAGTTGCAACCATGTTGCTGGGAATGACATTATTTCATTCCTTTTATGGCTAAGTAATATTCCATTTTGTATTTGTACCACATCTTCTTTATCCATTCATCTGTTGATAGCCATTTAGATTGTTTCCATGTTTTGGATATTATAAATAGTGCCACATGAAAGTGCATGTATCTTTCTGATCCTGAAATATATTTTTGTCTGGGTGTATTTCCAGGAATGGAATTACTGGATCATATGATAATTCTATTATCATAGTTCTATTCTGTTAGAATTAGTTTTCTGGGAATCTCCATACTGTTTTCCATAGTGGCTATACCAACTTACACTTAAGGTAGGATCCAGTCTTAATAAGTTGTCTCTACCACTGGTTGGTCAACCTCCTCAAAGTTCTTCTCTGAATCTAGCCATAGCTCCATGACCCTTATTCTGACATTCTCTGTCTTTCTGTCTCCAAAACTAAGTAAGTTCTACAGAAGCATTCTATTTATAATTGAAGGGGAGAGCAGATACACATAACAGACCAATGTTGCTGAATACACTGGCTCTTAAAGGACATAGAACATAAATCCCTGACCCCTTTAACTGCACCAGAACTTAACTTGCACTGTTTTTGCAACTACAATTGAAGAATTGTAAGTTAGCGTAAACTCAGAATCCCAGAGAATCAAATGCTGCATCTTATCCTTTACATATTCACATTCACCTTCACTCAAGAGACTCTCTTCCCCCCAAGTCTGGGGTTAGCAGGTGCAAACTATTATACAAAGACTGGATAAACTGTACAGCACAGGGAACTATACTCAATATCCTGGGATAAACCATAATTGAAAAGAATATTTAAAATAATATAGGGACTACCCTGGTGGTCCTGTGGTTAAGATTTCTGCAGGAGGTGCAGATTTAATCCCTGGTGGGGAAGCTAAGATCCCACATGCCTTGCAGTCAAAAAACCAAAACATTAACAACAGAAACAGTACTGTAACATTTCAATACTTTT
This sequence comes from Bubalus bubalis, assembly GCF_019923935.1. Taxonomy (NCBI): domain Eukaryota; kingdom Metazoa; phylum Chordata; class Mammalia; order Artiodactyla; family Bovidae; genus Bubalus; species Bubalus bubalis. The sequence goes on along the minus strand of NC_059159.1, from coordinate 21,440,349 downwards.
AAAAAATGATCCCCATCAAAAAAAATTTTTAAGAATATTAAAAAGTATATATACATATGTATAACTGAATCACTTTACTGTACAGGAGAAATTAACAGAGCATTGTAAGTCAACTACACTTCAATTAAAAAAAGAAAAATCAGCTACATCTGATTCCACCATCAATCCAGGCCCTGAACATTTAGTGCAGAGGTCAGTCATCTTTTTCTGTAAAAGAGCCAGACAGTTAATCCTTCATGCTTTGCAGACCATGAATCTCTATCACGACTACTGGACTCTGCCATTGGAGCATAAAAGCAGCCAGAGACAGTACCTCAGTGAATAAGCATGGCTGTATACCAATAAAACTTTATTTACAAAGTCAGGCAAGAGGTTGACTTTGGCCTAGGAACTGTTGTTTGCACACCTCTGATGGGAAGCATCACAAACCTCACCTTCTGCTGCAGCTCCTCAATGATGCGGAAGTGGCTCTGATAGTCTGGACACACGGTGGACTCAGGGCATTTGCTCAGCTCTCGGATCTGGCTCTCCAGCTCCATGTTGTCCCGCTCCAGCCGGCGCACCTTCTCCAGGTAGCTGGCCAGCCGGTCATTCAAGAACTGCATGGTCTCCTTCTCATGGCTGTTGAAGAAGCCTTCGCCGAAGGTCCCGCAGATTCCGAGGTTGCCTGGAATGTCGCAGGTGCCCGGCAGGGGGCAGGCAGCGCTGCAGCTGTGGGGCAGACAGAGGCTGGGTCGGCCGAGGGGGGTTGTGCCCACTCGGACTCGGTTGGCGTGTGCCAGGGTGGCCGAGAGGCCCAGGGGGGCGGCCCCGGCCTGTGAGAGCGCCCCACTGAGGAGAGAACTGCAGCTGATGGAAGTCATGGCCAAGACTCTTGCTTTGTCCACGGTTGGATTTGCTCGAGTTTGAAACCTCCCTTCTTCCCTAGACCTTATATAGGCCCGTCGTGGGCGTTGGTACAAGAAAACTGGCGTTTTCCTCATGAATATGTATATGGATTCTTAAACAACCGCGCTATTACTCAGTTGAGTTTGTCCCCTGTAAACAGTTAATGAGCTCATGAAAGAGGCCATGACCCACACAGCCTCCCCTGACCGCAGGGTCCTAAAAAACAGGGAAAATTAGGTCATTTTTGAGCTGCCACGTCCTATGGCTTTTGTCTCTCACCCCTCTGTCCACTGATCCCTGTGAAGGCATGGAGAACCAGAGCCTCCAACAATGTCCTCAAAATCGCTCTCACTTCCATACTCTTTTCCTGCCACTGAATGTTCCCATCGTGGCAAGTTTAAAATATTAATCCAGTGGGCACACTGAGGAAAGGAAAAAGTCAGGAGTTCATTTCAGCAGACTGGTGTGGACTCTGCATTGTGGGACACTGCTGGAGGGAGGGAGTTCTATTTTAATAAGAAGGATAAGAAATTTAGTGATCTTGATATTAAAAAGGCAATAATAGAGAATGCTAGAAAATAATTTTTTTAATTAAAAAATTCTTAAAGAACTATGATGATTTTAAGTAGAAGAAAACACACTGAGAGACAGAAAGACTTCATGGAAAAGGGAATAGTTAAATTATTTTTCTGTTTATTTATTTTTGGCTGTGCTGGGTCTTCACTGCTGCATATGGGCTTTCTTTGTTTGGTGAACAGGGGCTACTCTTTGCTGTGATGTGCGGGCTCTAAGAACACAGGTTTAATGGTTGTGGCACACAGGCAAAGTTGCCCCGTAGCATGTGGGGTCTTCCTGGACCAGGGATCGATCCCATGTCCCCTGCATTGGTAGGCAGATTCTTAACCACTGGACCATCAGGGAAGTCCAATAGGAACATTTTAAATGTGTTTTGGGGACTTCCATGCTGGTCCGGTGGTTAATACTTGGCCTCCAAATGCAGGAGGTGTGGGGTTCAATCCCTGGTCATACAGCTGAGATCCCACATGCCTCATGGCCAAAAAATCAAACATAAAACAGAAGAAATATTGTCACAAATTCAATAAACACTTTTAAAATGGTCCATATCGAAAAAGAAAAATAAACGTGCTTTGAATGATGGCTTCCAGAAAGGGTTTGGGGGAAGAGCATTTCTCATAAAGAACGAAATGAACAGAATGAAACACGTTTGAGAAATGGAAAACAGTCTACCTGTGTTGGTACTTACTATGAAGACTATATGCCAACACTGGAAAGTTATGTTTAGTCCAGGTTGTTGGAAGCCTTGAATGCCAGGACCATTTCATATTTAGTCTTCAGTTAAGGGGAGTCAAAGACAGGACACTTGCCCTGGAAGCTGATTCTCCTCAGATCTAAGGAAAAATAAAGATCCAGGTTCCTTTAGAACGAAAGTAACAGAAAAGAGATGGAAGTTTCCTATGTAAATATGAAGGGAAGACACTAGGCCAGAACAATGAAAGAGAAACCTAAATTCCAAGCTGATTTTGGTAGTTGAAAACTGAATAACACACTTTAAAAAAAAAAAAACAAAAACCGTTTTATTTTGTATTGGGGTATAGCCGACTAAACAATGTTGTGATAGTCGCAGGTGAACAACGAACGGACTCAGCCATACATGTACATGTACCCATTCTCCCCCAAACTCCCCTCCCACCCAGGCCGCCACATAACATTGAGCAGAGTTCCATGTGCTCTACAGCAGGTGAAGGGATAGTTAGGGAGTTTGGGATGGACATGTACACTCTGCTATATTTAAAATGAATAACTAACAAGGACCTGATAACACACTTTTTAGGAATCCATGCACCAAAGTCAAATGAGAAATTAAAGTATTTTAAACTAGATTAAAATGAAAATATAACTAATTTTGGCAATTTAGACTTTCCCTATACAAGTGTAAAGCATAATTTTTGGAATTGGGGGAAAAAACTAATGAATGAAACTAGGTAATTCAAGATTCTCAAGAACTTAAACTATGCTCCTGTGTATTGGCGTCCATAGGCTAATTAAGGTGGGCATGGTTAGTATTTTTTGATGTCTGTTCTCAGATGTCTCCCCCTGCTTTCTGGCATCTTCCCTTGTTAGACGCTGGTCCTCTCATTGACTGTCTTCTTCCTCATCTTATTTAAGAAGATATACGCTCAAGAACTTTGATCTTTGATCTTTTGAAACTTCCTGTGTTTTCTTTGAAAATCACTTACCTCGGTTGTCCGTGACTCTAGGAGACTCTAGAACAAAATTTGAATGTCCTTAATCTTCAGACACACTCAGAGGATCAGAAGCTTTATGGCCTCTTCTATTCCTCAAACAAAGTGGCCGGTTGTTCAATAACCCCTGGAAAAGGGCAGCCAGCCAGCTTCCAGGCTATGCTAACGAAGATGCTACCTTGACCCCACTCCTAAGATGAATGAATTCACCATGAGGGTCCCTGAGGTAGCAGTACATATTTTGCTGTTGTTTAGTCACTCAGTCTTGTCTGACTCTTGTGCAACCCTGTCGACTGTAGCCCATCAGGCTCTTTCTTTCTGTGGGACTTCCCAGGCAAGAATACTGGAATAAGTTCTCATTTCCTTTTCCAGGGGATCTTCCCAACCCAGAGACCCAACCCGCCTCTCCTGCATTGGCAGGCACGTTTTTTACCACTGAGCCACCAGGGAAGTACATGTTTAGCTGACTTTAAAACATGGACTCTCCAAGCCCAAAGAGATCTCAAAGTCCTCTAGTCTAGGAGCCTTTAGCATTGTGTGTGTATGTGTGTGTGTTTGTGTATGTGTGTTAGTTGCTTAGTCGTGTCCGACTTTTTTGCAACCCCATAGACCACAGCCCACCAGGCCCCTCTGTCCATGGGATTCTCCAAGCAAGAACACTGGACTGGGTTGCCATTCCCTTCTCCAAAAGGAATTATAGAAAGAAAGAAAGTGAAGTCGCTCAATTGTGTCTCACTCTTTGCGACACCATGGACTCTAGCCTACCAGGCTCCTCCATCCATGGAAGTTTCCAGGCAAGAGTACTGGAGTGGGTTGCCATTTCCTTTTCCTCCTTTAGCATTCTGCTGCTGCTGCTGCTAAGTCGCTTCAGTTGTGTCCGACTCTGTGCGACCCCATAGACGGCAGCCCACCAGGCTCCACCGTCCCTGGGATTCTCCAGGCAAGAACACTGGAGTGGGTTCCCATTTCCTTCTACAATGCATGAAAATGAAAAGTGAAAGGGAAGCCGCTCAGTCGTGTCAGACTCTTAGCGACCCCATGGACTATAGCCTACCAGGCTCCTCCATCCATGGGATTTTCCAGGCAAGAGTACTGGAGTGGGGTGCCATTGCCTTATAAACTTCCAATTCATTATCTCACCTACCACTTTCAAAGATGGCCCATCCTGTCACTGGCCACTTGACTCCTATAGCTCATGGTTTCCTAGGCTTTGTGCAAGGCACTGGAATCGAGAAATAAATATCTTTCCATCTGTTTGTATCATCTTCAATTTCTTTCATCAGAGTCTTATAGTTTTCAGAATACAAGTCTTTTGTCTCCTTAGATAGGTTTATTCCTAGATATTTTACTTTTTTTGGTTACCAAAAAGAATTTTCTGATCTTTCACTGTTAGTATATACACTATAGGCAGGCAAGAGTTTCTGTGTGTTACTTCTGTAACCTGAAACTTTACCAAATTTATTGATGAGTTCTACTAGTATTCTGGTAGCATCTTTAGGATTTTCTATGTATAGTATCATGTCATCTACAAACAGTGATGGTTTTATTTCTTCTTTTCCAATTTAGATTCCTTTTATTTCTTTTTCTTCTCTGATTGCCATGGCTAGGACTTGCAAAATTATGTTGAATAAAAGTGGTGCCAGTGGACATCCTTGTCTTGTCTCTGATCTCAGAGGGAATGCCTTCAGCTTTTCACCAACTTACCATATAGCACAGGGAACTCTACTGAATATTCTGTGATAGCTTATATGAAAAAAGTATCTGAAAAAGAATGAATATATGTAAACGTATGAGGGCTTCCCACGTGGTGCTAGTGGTAAAGAACCCGCCTGCCAATGCAGGAGACACAAGAGACTTGGGTTTGATCCCTGGGTTGGGAAGATCCCCTGGAGGAGGACATGGCAACTCACTCCAGTATTCTTGCCTGGAGAATCCCATGGACAGAGGAGCCTGGCGGGCTACAGTCCATAGGATCGCAGAGTCAGACACAATTGAAGCACCAATTAAACACACGTGCACGCATGTATAAGTGAATCACTTTGATGTGTACCTGAAACTAGCACAACATTGTAAATCCAAACATTTTTTTGAAAAAAAAAAAAGATAAATAACAGCTAGCTCTGCTTTAAAGGGGCTTTAAACAATATAGGAGATTGTTAGAAAGTTCTTTATGCAGAAACAAATCTACCTCCTTCCATGATATTTCTGCTTATTGCTTTCATTTGTTCTTTCATTCATTCAACAAATATTTGTTGAATACCACTGCTGTGCCAGGCAGGTTTGGGTGCTGGATATTGGTGATATATTAGCAAGTAAGTCAGAGAGTTTGCCCTTTAGTTAATTTAGTTTCTAGGTCTACCCATGGGAGCTTACAGAAGATAAGTACAGTCCTTCTGCCACATGGGCAGACCTCAGCTCTTCATGAAAAGGTTGCAATTTCCCATTCCTGGTTCTTCATTTAGCAAGGTTCTAAAGCCCCTCACCAGTTTGAGGCTATTCCTCTGAATACACTCTGTTGTTCCTATACTCTGCAGTAGGGGCCCTAGAATGAAATTTCTGATGAATTTGGATTTAGAGGCAACCAGTAGATTCCCCAGCAAAACCTCTTGTCCAAGCCTCTCATGTGAACTATGCTGACGTCACCACCACACTCCTGGGCACCAGCTGGTTCTATATACAGTTAATGAGACCCTTGGGGACATTTCCCCATAACTACACTGTGTACAGATGTAAGCAATATTCACTGAGGTGCCTTGTCCCAGTGACCTTCTCCAAATGATCTATTACTCATGAGCTCCTATCCCAGCAAAACCCTTCCCAAGCACCAGAGACAAAGCAGAGAACTCCCACCTCTCAAAAAACTCAGAGCAGAAAGAGGAAAAGGTCATGTAACTCAGAGAAGGAGAGGTCACGGAGAGATAGAAATGTAGAGGGACATCAAAGAGACTGGATCTGGAACCTTAAAGATAAGTAGATTTGGACAGGCAAAGAGATTTTCCAAGAAAAGAAAAAAAGGCAAGCACAGGCACTCTCAGAAGCAGAGCTATGCACATGGGCTCAAGAGAAGCACTGTGCAACCTCAGAAATGTGAGGTTGCAGCCAGCAGGGGTCTGCCCCTGAATGACACGAAAACACAGCTCTGAAGACTCACAGGTTGCGCTAGTGGTAAAGAACCCACCTGCCAATGCAGGAGACATAAGAGACCCAAGTTCGATCCCTAGATCAGGAAGATCCCCTGGAGGAGGGCCTGGAAATCCACTCCAGTATCCTTGCCTGGAGAATCCCATGGACAGAGGAGCCTGAGAGGCTATACTCCATAAGGTCACAAAAAGTTGGACACAATTAAAGTAACTTAGTCCACACATAGAGAGTCACAGAGCATTTCTAAGGCCAATTTAAACAAACTCAGGCTAATTCACGGCTAAAAATGTGGTCTCCTATTTTTGTAACATCTGCACAGGTGATTCTCAAACTTTCACCAACATCAGAATCACCTGGAGAGCTTACAAAATGTAGATTGCCAGGCCCCACATCAGAGTTTTTGATTCAGTAGGTCTGGGGTCAGGCCTGAGAGTTGGCATTTCTAACAAATTCCTGGGTGACACTGGTCTGGGGCCAACACTTTGAGAACAGAAGGGCTGCTTTAGGGAGATAGATGAGCTTTGTTGTGACTATCATCCCGTGTAGATGAAGCCCACTGTACCAAAATGGTGTTTGCTGAGTGCAAGAGGAGCCAGTGTTTGAATGATCACATTTAAAATCTGTTAGCCTGTGTTTTTGTCAATATAATAGGCAAGTTCTGTTTGTTTTCCTAGTTTTCTCTTCTTCACCGAGGTTTGTCTCATGAGAACATCTGAGATGGAAGAAAGGAGGGGCAAGAAGGGAAACCCATACAGTGCTTGTTAATCTTGTGGGTAAGAAACAGGTGCAAATGAAACAATGCTTGTAGAGGACAGACAGAGGTCAAGTTTGCACCTTCAGTTCAGTTCAGTTCAGTTCACCTTGACAAAGGTCAAGAAGCAACATTTATTTACATCTATTATGTGCTGGGAATCTCACCTGGCACTTAACATACAGGATGGCATTTCTTTTCTCTCTCTCTGACACACACATACCCCTATATATTCAAAGTTGATATACCATATTTGACTGTCTACTATGTGCTTCCAAGTAAGGTACACCATGTGCTTCACATATAACCATCTCTCTTTTCTAAATACATTATTTTAATTAACCTTTACCACTATTGCTTTCTTGCTGTTGTTTCTTTTGTGTATGTGCTCAGTCATGTCTGACTCTTTGCAACCCTATGGACTGTAGCCCACCAGGGTTACAGAGGGTGCATGGGCTTTCCCAGGCAAGAATACTGGAGCTGGTTTCCATTTCCTTCTCTAGGTAACCATATCTTAATTATAATTACACTGCAGAGTAGTTTCAAGCATCCCATTGTAGAATAAGGAAAAACTCAGAGCAATTAGTTAACTTGCCTGAGCTCACAAACCTTGAAATATTAGCTCAAGTCTGCCTGACTCTCAAGTCCAGGTTCCTTGTCTCCGAACACCAAGTCAAAGCCACTAGATCTCAGCCACAGAAGGTCCAACAGACCCATCTGATCATTCTAATCATTCAACAGACAGGTACCAATTTTCTGCTCTGGACCACACACTCATCTAAGCAGCTGGAAATACAGCAGGGGACAGAACAGAGTTCTCCGGTGGTTTTTGAGCAAAAGGGAGCAATGATGAAAATAGCAGTTCAGGAAACTTAACTAGTACTAGTACATACCCTGGGGTAGGAACACTAAATCTCCATTTTGTGTGCTCTCTAGTACACAATGCAGTGCCCGGTACATAATATATGCTTAAGACATGTTAAATGGAAGAGTAAAGGGCTGGAAGTGTGTGCAGGATGAACTTGGCAGAGAAGGGATGAGGCAGGAGGAGGCTTTTAAAGAATCCAGACAGCATGTGATAGAAACCAAATCCAGCCACCTGCAGTGCCATCAGAAAGAAAGGGATGGAGAACAGAGATATTACAAAAGAATGCTACAAGTCTGGGCCATGTACTCTATATGGGGGTGGGGGTCAAAGGAAGGACTTCCTCAGAGGAAGGAGGACCCCCAAAAGTGTGCTTGAGGTCACCTCTGGGTTCCTGGGACAATAAGGTAATGTGAAAGGAAGCTGAGAAGTCAAGGCAGAGAGCTGGCTTGAGAAGAAGAAGCTGAGTTCAAGTTTGGAGCCAGTGAATGAAAGGTCACTGCCCAGCAGGGCGTCAGAGATAAAAGCCTGGAGCCAGGAGAGATCAGTCTGGATTCTTTGGAGGGACAGGGAAACTCTTTGCAAATGCAGATACTGATATTTATTACACCTGGCAGGCAGGTACAATGGCTTGATTTAGCCCAGGGGCTCGTATTCAAGCCAGCAGTGACGGTCAATGAGAGTCCCTCCTCCCCTTGCTAAGACTGGAGGGGTGGCAGTCTCCAAAACAGGTGGCAGGAAGATAGTTTGCTTAGAGGGCATGGCATTTGAAAACAATCACAATCTGTATTATAACTGAACTGTCACTAGTTTGTATTTATATTTTTAAAAGTTAAAACAATTTTAAGTAAAAAAGGTAGGGTTTTTTCCACATATATTAAATGAAAAGGCATGGTTGAGAAACATGTAATTAGATAGGAAAAAGACAGAAAAATGATTCAACAAGATGAGCTCATGGAAATTATTGTAAGTGGGCTTCAGAAGAGGCAAATTTGATTTTGTTCTTAGGAAGATGTTGTTCAGTGCTACGTTGTAGCCAACTTTTTGTGACCCCATGGACTGCAGCACGCCAGGCTTCCCTGTCCTTCACCATCTCCCAGAGTTTGCTCAAACTCATGTCCACTGAGTCAGTGATGCCACCCAACAATCTCATCCTCCTTTGCTCCCTTCTTCTCTTGCCCTCAATCTTTTCCAGCAACAGGGTCTTTTCCAGTGAGTTGGTTCTTCACATCAGGTGGCCAAAGTGCTGGAGCTTCAGCACCAGTCCTTCCAGTGAATATTCAGGACGGATTTCCTTTAGGATTGACTAGTTTGATCTCCTTGCAGCCCAAGGGACTCTAAAAAGGAGAGGAAGGCGAAGTGGAGCCTTAGAGTCGCATATCAAGGGCCATCCAAAAAAATGGTGTCTAAATGAAAAAATGCTCATATTATGGAAAGTCTAGAATTCCACCTCAGTTTTCTTGTTCTCCCAACATAGACAGTGGTGGGAGCAGAAGTGTGAGTTCTTTCCCAGAGCTCTCTGAGTGGGCCAGCATCCACCACAGGGGCCTGCAGGCAGTCACACTTACTCCTTTCCACTTTGCTAGGATTTGGGGTAAATGCCATTTGGAGTCAAAAAACAGGTGATGAATGGAGGGGCCTGCAGAGGCTTAATTGGTGTTATTACGTGAAGCTTGGAAAGAAATATTACAGATGAGCACCTTGGTAATACATGGCTGGTAAACAGAAAAGTAATGGCCTTACTTACGAGGTGGCTCAAAACTGGATGTGGTCCCAAGCCAAGGGAGCAAAAATCTCAGGGGAAAAAAATAATCAGTCCACACGGCTGAAATTTCTGTGGCCCAAGTAAAATCAGATACTGAATTCAGGGCCCATATCAGTCTAATCCATGAGGGTAGTGTGATACGGGGAGACCAGAGAGAGGAACCTAGTGGGCAGGTGGGAGAATCACCTGTAAGAAGAGGAGTGCTTGGGATTTGGTACCAGAGGGAGCCCTGAGTCCTCTGGTTGCAAGAATGAATGTGAGTGAAAGCACAATGTCCAGGTGTCCTGGGCCAGAATGGTCACCACCTGCCAGCCTCCCCAGCCTGCAGTCCCCTATATCTGAATAGCCTTTTCCTCCACACCTCATAGCCCTGGGGGTCCCACAATTAGAGTTCATTCAGGATGTGGCCTGGTCAGGCAAGTGGGGTACAGGCCAGACTTCCATGGCCAATCACATGGTGCTCATGGCCACTCCTTACAACTTCTGACATTTGAGTTACTTGTTAGAAGAAAGCCCACAAGAGCCCCTAGGACATTATTGTCCCCTGACTGCCCATAGAAAGCTTTTTGATTTTGGTTAGGGCACTTGGAGTGGAAAACTGAGCTCCAGAAGTGATAGTGGTTTATTTCATTATTGTTTATAAGTGGCCAAAGAATACAGCCAAGCTTCCAGCCCACCCACATGGGAATGTATGGCCCCCGGTGCTGCTAATGGGTTCTGTGACCACCTCTCTAGCTCCTCTGTCCCTCTAAGAAAAATCTATCCCTGCAGTTTTCCGGGGAACCTCATAAACAGATATGCCACAAGCACCTTCCATATGACAGGAGCACTATACAGATTATCCCTCAACAACAGCGAGAGGACACTACAAAGTTTCTAATTTTACCACTGAGGAATAGGTCTCAAGAGTGTGTAGTAACCTGGCCAGTTTTACTCAGCTAGTGTCACAGAGGTCGGACTGGAGCCCAGGTCTGTCTGACTCTGGAGCACATGCTTTTTCCCCCACACTATGGTACTGTCACCAACCAGGGCTCGTGGCCTCCTGCAATCAAAATAAATTGATAAGAGGCCAGACAAGAAATTCAGGTAAGGCATTATGGGGCTGCTGCAGCCGTGGGAGGGAGCAAAACAAGTTAACAGGTTCCCTTATTCACTGCCCAAGGAGGGGCAAGCTGGTTCCTTAACATGCAGTGAGAATAGGGGTGTGTCCAGGGGCCACACCAGAGTGGCTTAGATGATTGGCCCACCCCTTTGGAGGTGTTGAGTGTAGGGGCATTTGCAGTACCCTGCTTTCCCAACACCCTGTTTTTGTCACCAGCTCTTCAGAAGCAACAATTGGTCTTTTTGGTCTTTTTGCTTCTTGTTGTCTAGGATTTGCCTTAGCTGGGCATGCACGCAGTTATTTTTAGTCCCTTATAGTTTCTTTGTATTCTGTTGCTCGAGGAGACATTTGTCTACGTGCATGGCTTCCCAGATAGTGCTAATGGTAGAGAACCCACCTGCCAATGCAGGAGAATGCAGGTTCGATCCCTGGTCAGGAAGATCCTCTGGAGGAGGGCATGGCAACCCACTCCAGTATTCTTGCCTGGAGAATCTGATGGACAGAGGAGCCAGGTGGGCTACAGTCCATAGCCTAGCAAAGAGTCAGACACAAGTGAAGCAACTTAGCACACATGCATGCACTGCAGTAGAGGGTCTCAGGTCCCAGCTTGTCTCACTACCATGAAGAAGAATCGACTCTGCACTGGTCATTGGACCAGGGTTCAAGAGGAAGCTGAGACCTGAGAGTTTCATTCTTCTGGACGCACTCAGCATAAATATGCCAAAAGCTAAATTGACTAGCACCGCAAGGAGAGAACAGAGCCTCTCGGGTGCTTTTCCCTGTCTTCTCTCTCACTGTGTCTGGCTGAGAACCATCTTGGCCAGGGTCAGAGCCACGTCCAAAAAGCAGATAGCACTCCTGCCAACTGCATTCCTCACTCTAGTACTTGGAAGGCGGCAGCAGAGGAGATAAGCCTATACAAAAGTGGCAGCATCTGTCTACAGAAAAATATAAACAAGAGGTGGGCCAGGACCAAGAAAACTGTCCCCGGAACCCAATCTGGGCTGCCGTGTCTAAGAGAATCGATGAGGAGCCAACGCCTTCATGAAAGCGTAGTACTGCCGCGCTAGTTGCTGAGTCATGTCCAACTCTCGGCAACTTCACAGACTGCAGCCCACCAGGCTCCTCTGCCCACGGGATTTTCCAGGCAAGAATACTGGAGTGGGTTGCCATTTCCTCATCCAGGAGATCTTCCTGACCCAGGGATCGAACCCGGGTCTCCCACATTGCAGGCAGATTCTTTACCATCTGAGCCACCATGGAAGCCTGCCTCTATGAAAAGGGCCAATTCAAACAAGAAGAAAAAACTTGGCAACTTGGCCAAGGCAGCTCTCAACACGACCTCCCTCTGACCAGACTGGAACTCTGAGTTGCGTGATTTTTGCTCTTGGACAAAATACCAAGAGGCTGAAGATGCCAAAAGCACAGTAGGGACATGTTAGTTCTGAGCTGTTTTGAAGGAATTCAGGTTTGGCAACGAACACCGCTTCCCTTCACCAGTCAATTGAGATTGATGGGCAAGGTATGTACACATCCCAATGTCAGCAAAGGGCCTCCATCCAGAGGCTAAGACCCCAGTGCCCCAGAGAACTCCTGGCAGTGACATGCCAGGGCCGGTGACCACCCAAGGTCTTGACAGCCAGGGCTCTTTATCACATCACATACATTGCCAAACACCAGAAGCATGTCATACAGGAAGGAGGTTTATTGACCACTGAATACAGGAACCCAATTAAATTTGAGGAGATTCTGAAGCACTGGAGTAGAACCAAAATCCCAGAAGAGACACTGGGAAAAAACAATAGCTTTAGTGAAAGACCATTACAACATGGAAACAAAGGGGAAAAGTACAGCTTAAGGAACAAACAGGAAACCACTGCTCAGAAGTTATCTGTTATCCTATGATTCAGTGAAAATGCCTCCAGTGGGTTTGGTCTTTTTGGAAGGAAGACTAAGCTGGTGAGGGCAATCCTAGCTCCGGTACCAGCAGCCTGGATCTTCTGCACTGGGACACAGACCTTCAGAACTGGCTCTTAGTGCTGGTGCGGGCAGGCAGAGCACTGCTGGGATAAAGGGTTCTAGAGGCAGGCGTAGAGCAGGGATTACAGGGGAGTCTGCAGGGAGAGAGAGAGAAGAATGAGCTTGACCTGGGAGGTGAAAAGTATCTCAGTGATGGACAGAAAGGTAAGACCAAAAGTCTTAAGGACAGGTCCACCAGCAACAAATTACACATCCCAGTGGAATCTACAGAGCAGTCCCACTTTCACTCTCACTGTATCTCTCCACATCCAGGAGTCCCTTGGTCAATGTGGCTTAGGGACCCTGCTATCATTCCTGAAACATTCTATCAGCATTGCAGTCTGCACACACCAGGAGAGGTGAATGTTCCACTGAGAGAGCATGCACAGGGAAGCTTGTTCTTTACAATGAGATCTTGAACAAGCTCTTGAGTGCTCTGTGGAATGGCATGGCCAGGAATTACTTAGATCAGCGATCCCCAACATTTTTGACACCAGGTACTTGTTTTGTGGAAGACAATTTTTCCAAGGACTGGGACTCGCAAAGAGGGGATGGCTTGGGTGGTAATGGGAGTGATGGGGAGCAGCAGATGAAGCTTCATTCATCTGCTGCTCACCTCCTGCTCTATGGCCTGGTTCCTTATGGACCAAGAACCAGGATGGCCTGGGGCTTGGGGACCCCTGGCCTAGATCATACATACTTGCAGTCTTCACTCTCCAGAAGGTTCTGGTATGTTTTGATCTCACACTCCAGCCGGGCCTTGACATCCAGCAGCACCTGGTACTCCTGGTTCTGCCGCTCCAGGTCAGCCCGGATCTCAGACAGCTGCTCCTCCACGTTGCTGATGAGGCTCTGCATCTGGGCCAGCTCGGTGCCAAAGCGGGCCTCAGATTCACACAGTGAGTTCTGTAGACAGTCCTTCTATAATGGGAAATAACAGGGTGAGAGACCTAGCTGCCCCCAAATCATGCAGTGAAAATCCTGGCCATGCTCAGCCACATGGGACAGATTCCAAGGAGTCATAGGGCACTCCTGAGCTCTGGATAAACCACTGTCAATACGGCCAAGACTTTTCATGAAAAGAAAAACCTAACTTGAATGGTGTCATGGTTACCCATGCATCACCCATGCCTGACATAGACATTCAGTAAAATCATGTAGAATGAGTGCTTAAACCACCACACCTGATTCTGAAGGAAGTGACTTTCAATGGAAACCATCCTCTGGGTCAAAATAACCTTGACAACAAGGCATCAAGTTTCAGAGGACTCAGATCCTGAGCTCTGACTTAACTGTTAATGAAACTGATTAGTGAGGCATCTAAGGGATGCTGCTGTGAGCCCAGGGCCTGTGGCCCTCGCAGCGTGGTAAGGGTGAGGAGGACCATACCAGGTTGTGCTGGGCTTGGCGCTCCACCTCCAGGGCGTTCACTGTGCGTTGAAGCTCCAGGATCTCCGACTGGCAGCACTGCAGCTCCTCTGAGCAGGACATGGCCTGCAGGCTGATGCCTTCAGACTGCAGCATGAGCACACAGAGAAGTGATCGATCACCTCCCTGGCCAGATGCAGCCGGATCCCTCCCTGCTCTGCAGCACCGCCCTCACCTGAGTTTGGAACCACTGCTCCACATCACGGAGGTTGGTCTCCACTATGGCCTCGTACTGGCCCCGCATCTCCTCCAGCACCCTGCCCAGGTCCACGGTGGGCTCCACGTCCAGCTCAATCTTGAGCTTATCTCCCAGCTGACACTTCAGAGTGTTCACTTCCTACAGAGACAGAGAGACCAAGACCTGCAGTAAGAAAAGGGCATTGCAGAGAGCACCTGAGCCCCCTCCCCAACAAGCAGCATGAGAAGCGACACCACACACACTGATGTGAAAAGTCTTGCCCTGGGTCCAGTGGGAAGGACCCACCTGGAGACCTGCCTAATCTTACAAGGCATACCTTTAGAGAAAAAACCCCACTCTGCCACATCCAGTTGGGCCAGTCTGACTCTCAGGCCCAGATCAGTCCTTTATCCTACTGCCACCTGAGCCCAGACTCTAACCCTGGAGACCCTTGGTGGGAGGCGCTCCCTTCTCTGCCCAGCACCCTCCCCTCCCCATGGAGCCTGCAGCTGTAGGACCAGACCTGCTCATGGTTGCTCTTGAGGCAGAGCTGCTCCTCCTTCAGGGATTCCTGCTGGGCCTCCAGGTCAGCCTTGGCCAGGCTCACGTCGTCCAGGATCTTATGCAGCCCGCACAGGTCCGCCTCCACCACCATGCGCAAGGAGTGCTCACTTTCATGCCTTCCATCACAGAAGGCACAAGTCAACCGAGATGCCAAGGAGAGCCCCTCTCAGCTGGCCCTGCCCCCACCCTCTTTACCAGCTTGGACCCTCGTTTGCTCATTTGGCTCAGCACTGGCCTTGGAGATGACTTAGACACAGCACCCACTCTCAAACAGCTCACTGTCTAGTGAGACATTCACAGCACTTAATCATTTTCACCACTGTGAAATGAGGCAACTTTGGTTCAGAAAGATTAACTGACCTGCCTAAGATCATGTACCTTAGGACCCAACACAGGGATCATGCCATGGTATGAGCTCTTAGTTAACTAGGATAAGCAATAGCCAACTGCCTGGCCATTGATTTGCTCCTTTATCCCTTATGTTGGGATATTTTTCCATCTCTCATCTTTCATCTTTGTTTAGTGGAAACACCTGGCACCTGAGAGCACCATAGATTGCTCCATAGGTAAATCTGGACCCTGACTTATCTCTAAGAGGCTCCTTTAACTTATATGTGAAATTCAGTGGCTGTCAATGGCTCAGTTTATTCTAGAAATCACTTTGTTTTGCTCCTGGTTAATGAAGTCAGACTGCCTTATCACAACCATTTTAGGAACCATAAATGAAGACAGACTAATACCAAACTATAGATACTCAATTTGATCTACCTTCTATTAGTTTGGTTTGTAAAAGTGAGAGAACCCCAGCAAAAAAAAAAAAAATTTAATAAGGAAGAAAAAGGACAGTAATTCACTCATCCAGCAAGTATTCGGACATTGGGACGCACGTGGAGGAAGGAGTCACTCTGAGCCCTCCTTCAACCTTACTTGTTAGTCACTCAGTCGTGTCTGACTTTTTGTGACCCCATGGACTATAGCCCGCCAGGCTCCTCTGTCCATGGGATTCTCCAGGCAAGAATACTGGAGCAGGTTACCATTTCCTTCTCTGGGGGATCTTCCCCACCCAGGGATTGAACCCAGGTCTCCTGCATTGCAGGCAGATTCTTTACCACTGAGCCAACAGGGAAGCCCCAACCTTACTTACTTGATTCTAAAGTCATCGGCAGCCAGCTTGGCATTGTCCACTTGGATGATCAGCCTGGCGTTCTCAGCCTTGCTGCACAGGATCTGAGCAAAGCCAGGAAGATAGTTCACATACAGAGCATCACACTCCAGGTTCCTGCTCTACGTGTGATTTCTATGTTCATGCTCGGGAGACTCCAAGAACCCAAAGCTCCTTGAGCTCTTGGTGGGTGTTTGCCTTCCATGCCCTTCTACCTCCCTTGGGCCCAGCACACCCCACCCGGGCTGCTCCACACCTCACCTTCTGCTGCAGCTCCTCGATGATGCGGAAGTGGCTCTGATAGTCTGGACACACGGTGGACTCAGGGCATTTGCTCAGCTCCCGGATCTGGCTCTCCAGCTCCGCGTTGTCCCGCTCCAGCCGGCGCACCTTCTCCAGGTAGCTGGCCAGCCGATCGTTCAAGAACTGCATGGTCTCCTTCTCGTGACTGTTGAAGAAGCCTTCACTGAAGGTTCTGCAGATTCCGATGTTGCCGGGAATGTCGCAGGTCCCCGGCAAGGGACAGGCGGTGTTGCAGCTGTGAGGCAGACAGAGGCTAGGTTGGCCCAGAGAGGTTGTGCCCACTCGGACTCGGTTGGCGTGTGCCAGGGTGGCCGAGAGGCCCAGAAGGGCAGCATTGATCTCTGCCCCAAGCTGGTCTCCAGCGTCAATGGAGGAGACACAGATGTTTCTTGCTCCAGGAATGTTGGTGCAGCCCAGAGCGTGGCATGAGCTGATGCAGGAGGAAGTCATGGTGGACTGAGGATACACAGGAGGTTCAGAGCCACTGAGAAGGCTGAGCCACTGCATCTGACAACCCTCTTCCCTCCTGGCCCTTTTATACCCCATCCCAAGTGGGTGTGGGCTCCACTCTTTGACCTCCCTGCCTTGATTCTCTACCTACTGTTGTACCGTCATCCTGTTACTCAGCTGTTGAGTTTACCATTAAGAGTTCCTCACCTCATTAGAGGAATGTTGATGAATCTGAGGTGCCTCCTGGCTCTTTGATATCAGATGAGCTGTTGGTGGGCTGTCAGAAGCTTTTCATTATTTTTAAAAGAACAAAAGTCCTTTCAGTCATCAGATGGTTGGCCTCCTTAGTGGTTTGTCCACACTGAACACGTGACTATTCCTGTAGGTCATCAGAGCAACAGGAGAGACAAACTTCTGTAACTACAGGGGCACTGACCTGGGCGAAGACTCAACCAGCCTTCCCTATCCAGGGAAGAAAATGGTTTTTGGCAGGTGTTATGGGCTTATTGGTTATCAAGAAGTTTTCTATTTCTTCTTTCTTCAATTGTTTGCCTTTCTTCTCCACTCTAAGGGGCAATAAGACTTCTCTGATAAGTCCATTCATTCAACACACATCTCCTGATACATCCTATGTGCCACGCTCATACCTGACACACAGTTGGTTAGGCACGATATCATTTCTGTCCTTCAAGAAGCACTATAACTTGGGTAGCCATGGGTGTTTTCAATAGTGTCTGAGAAATCATTAGTATAAGGGTGACTCTGAAAACCTGATCTAGACCAAGAAAAGTGAGCACAAAAAAACAATAACAAAGATTATTGATAATAATAATAATCTTTTTGAATCTCATATAAGAGATTCAAATAATCTTTTTGAATCACATGAACTTGACCATGAAATGCAAGAGTCAAAGTCACTGATGTCTCTCTTCGAGTCTTACTTGCTTGATTCTAAAGTCTGTTTTGGAGCACTTATCATGTGTCTTAGGGGATTTATTGATTATATTGTCTATATCCTTCCTACATTATGTGAGGTGGGTATTCTTACCTTAATTTTACAAAAATAAATAAATACGGCTTTTTAAATTTTATTTATTATTTATTTGTTTTTTGGTTTTTTTTACTTTACAATATTATATTGGTTTTGCCATAAATAAGGTTTTGGGGACCAGAGATGTGAAGTTGTTTTTCTCTGATCAGGCCAATTATAAAGTGTCAAAGCTCTCCTCAGTATGTTTCTTTCCACTCCAGAGCCTGTTCTTATTCCCCTTGATCCCCCACCCTAGCCCCCAACAGGAGAACAACTGGGTCATTGCTAGAGGAAGGATTAAAAGGCTCAGAAACTGAGCGAGAAGTTGAAATTAAAAGAGAAAACAAGAATCTGATATTCTGTATTGTTCTTTTTTTGTCTATATTGTTTCTCCCAGAAAATACAAATGCTGGGGTACCAAAGCAGTAGGGGTTCTCCGAGGACTGTGCAGGAAAATGCCCAGGGGAAACATTCCATCTCCAAAATAGTTATACCTCCTATCAAACACACCACTAGCTCTTAGTACCAGGGAACCAAAACACCTGATGGCTAAGGTCTCAAATTTTCTCAAAATTTTTGGCAGACTATAGGCCCCTAGTACTGAAAAAGATCTAACATGGGCCCCCGAGGTGGTTGTAACTAGATCTTTGAGAAAATGAGTATTAGGCAGGGCTCTGAGCATTAAACAAGCACTGAACAGACATCTCTATAGGGACTACATACATAGAATAGAGACTAGATATATAGAGACATCTATAGGGACTAGATAACCTGCTCTCTCTTTCTCTCTCTCTCTCTCTCTCTCTCTCTCTCTCCATATACATATATAAATATATATCTGCTTTCCAGATGCATGTGTGCATGCTAACTCACTTCAGGCATGTCCGACTCTTTGCAACTCCATGGGCTGTAGCCTGCCAGGCTCCTCTGCCCATGGGATTCTCCAAGAAAGAATGGGTTGCCATGACCTCCTCCAGGAGATCTTCCCATCCCAGATATAGAACCTGCATCTCTTTCGTCTCTTAGGTCTCCTGCATTGGCAGGCGGGTTCTTTACCACTGAGCCAGGTGCCTCAGTGGTAAAGAACCCACCTGCCAATTCAGGAAAATGCGGGTTTGATCCCTGGGCCAGGAAGATCCCCTGGAGTGGGAAATGGCAACCCACTCCAGTGTTCTTGCCTGGAAAATTCCATGGACAGAGGAGTCTGGCAGGTTGCAGTCCATGGGGTCACAAAAGAGTCAGACTAAACAACAACAACAAAATGAATTTAAACCTATCTCCTGTGAGGTTTTTATTAATTAGACTCACAATGTCAGGGATTCACATGTCAGAGCTTCAGACTATTCTGAAATGTGTCTTAGTAGGTGAGAAAGAATTCACTTCTAAAAGTCCTTAACATCTTTAAAAGCAATTTACTAACTAAAGTGACTTGGAAGGAAATTCAGGAAAAAATAATGAATGAAACCTCTTTACTACTTTGCATTCTATCAAGAAGAAATACAGAATTCAAAAATTCCATCTACATTCCCCCGAAAGGTCAGCTCTGGCCTAAGAGTCACTCAGAGTTCATCAATGAATAGCCCTTTCCAGACACCATAATTAGGAGGCATCACCAGGCCAGGCCATCCCATCCTTCAGAGGTCTCTGGATGCAATCTGCACAGGTTACATCTTCAAACACTCCTTTGTTACTCTCCTCCACTTCATCACATAGCAACTCGATTCCCTATAAACCAGAGAACTAGACTTTTAAAGTCATTTCATTTGACTTGCTAAATAGAAGGTACCTTGACCTTATGCTCTGACAGGATTCATTCCATTGACTAAAATGCATAATATGTTTCATCTCAAAGCACACTTATTATAGCATTACGTCACTTCTGAAGATTTGTATGTCTGGATGATGCTCCTCCCTGTTAGTTTGATCATGGTCTTGACATGGGTTTCTACTGGATACACTATCTTGTATAATGCCACTGATGTTCCATTGTAAAATTGCTTGGTTCCACTGATCTGCATGTTTCTCAAAGGAAGTGAGTATGGGTGAGGATCCTAGCTCTCATACCTAAGACTGCCTTCCTTTCCAGTTCTTTAAAAAAAAGTCCCTGTGGCCCTTGGTGATCAAATGTGAACCAGGTTCCGTGACAAGAAGTGGTGAACACAGAGCATGAAAGAGGAGATTATTGCCCTCCTTCTTTCACCTATGTGCACGAAGTTCTCTTCACTGAGTCTAACTTTAGGAATACTGATATCCACAGGCAGGAAGTCTACTGCAGACAGAAGTGAGGAGCTGTGTCTTCAAACACAGTGTTGATACTAGCATATCATACTATTATTCTAGGTATATGACACTTGCGACTTCGATGATGGAAAAGGTGCTTTTTTTCCAGTTAGATAAAACTTTGCCATCTGATGTCTTAGGTCCAAGCCCCATAATCCACAAAGTTTAGTCATCTATCAATGTTGTTTTTCCACCCACTATGAAATAGCCTAGACGCTAGGAGTGTATCAACAAAAGCCATGGTCCCTTAGTTGAAGGGGAGACATTAGTAGCAAGTCTCCACCCTGGATCCTTGGGGGTGGTGCCACACTTCTGAAGTCTTTAGACATGTCATTGTCTTTCTTCCCATTATTCTGTTCGTAGCCCAAGAGCAGATCAAGACTGAACCTAGCTCTCTTTGCAACTGTCTAGAGAAAATATGCCTGGTTTTTCTTTACTTGTCCACTCATAATATTTCTGGCTCCTGATGTATGGGTTTTCCACATGTTAGGCAATTCTCTGCAACACCAACTAGATGTCCTTATAATTCAATTCGATTCTGATACTATCTACCTGGAGTTAAGTGTCAGATCCTAAAAATTAAGGGCTCAATCCCACAAAACTTGTCCCACTCCAGACACTAATTCCAAGTCCCAGATTGTTACCTGTGCTTCTGACCAAACAACTAGAAATCAGAGTTCCCACAGCCTCCTTTGTGTGTTTAATAAATTGCTAACATGGCTCACAGAGCTCAGGGAAACACTTCCCTTTACTAGTATATTATAAAGGATATGATAAAGAATACAGATGAAAAGGTACAGAGGCTAAGGAAGGTAGGAAGGGGTTCAAAGCCTCCATCCCTCTCCAGATCACCACTCTCCTATCACCTCTGCATGTTCACCAAACTGAAAGTTCTCTAAACTTCACACTTTTGGGATTTTCATGGATGGTTCATCATGTAGGCAGGATCAATTATTAACCATCTCCAGTCCCTCTCCCTTTCCCAGAGCATGGGGATAAAGTGGAAAGTTCCAAGCTTCTAATCATGGGTTGGTCCTGCTGGTGACTAGCCATCATCCTAAGTTTTGCAGGGACCCGACGAGAGTCACATCATTATAACAAAGAACACTCCTATCACCCAGGAAATTCCAAGAGATTTAGGAGCTCTGCGTCAGTAACTGGAGTAGAAGATCAAATAGTAGAACAAAAGATGCTCCCGATGTTCTTATCACATGGAAAATCACAAGAGCTTTAGGAGCTCTCTGCCAGAAAACAGAGACAGAGATCAACATACATATTGCATGTTACTTCACAGCAACAGAAATAGAAAATACCAAAACCTCCGTTTCTGAGCTGCCTGACCTCAACCACATTACCTAACCTTTAAAAGCAGCCAGTTTGTCCTATGTTGTTGTTCAGTCACTAAGTCGTGTCTGACTCTTTGCAACCCCACGGACTGCAGCACGCCAGGCTTCCCTGTCCTTCACTATCTCCCGGAATTTGCTCAAACTCATGTCCATTGACTCAGTGATGCCATCCAACCACCTCATCCTCTGTCACCCGCTTCTCCTCCTGCCCTCAATCTTTCCCAGCATCAGAGTCTTTTCCAGTGAGTCAGCTCTTCGCATCAGGCGGCCAAAGTATTGGAGTTTCAGCTTCAGCATCAGTCCTTCCACTGAATATTCAGGGTTGATTTCCTTTAAGATTGACTGGTTGTATCCTCTTGCTGTCCAGGGGACTCTCAAGAGTCTTCCCCAGCACCACATTTCGAAAGCATCTATTCTTCGGCACTGAGCCTTCTTTGTGGCTCAACTCTCACATCCATACATAACTAGTGGAAAAATCATAGCTTTGGCTATATAGACTTTTGTAGGAAAAGTAGTGTCTCTGGTTTTTAATATGCTGTCTAGATTTGTCATACCTTTTCTCCCAAGGAGCAAGCATCTTTTAATTTTGTAGCTGCAATTACTGTCCGAAGTGATTTTGGAGCCCAAGAACATAAAAATCTGTCACTGTTTCCACTTTTTCCCCATCTATTTGCCAGGAAGTGATGGGACCAGATGCCATGATCTTAGTGTTTTAAATGTTGCATTTTAAACTGGCTTTTCCACTTTTGTCCTATGAACATTTACAGTAATATTTACACACAGGGCTACTGGTAGGAATAAAGGACACCAAGTGGCAGACCTCTAGCATAATACCTAGCACACAGTAAGCACTTAATAATGTCAGTTCCCTTCCTCTTCAGGATCTCCAACCATCACCATCACCCCCTTAAAAATGTTTCGTGTTTTCAGGAAAATAAAACTAAGAATGGCTTAATATATGAATGGATGTTCACTGATGATTAAGAAGTAGAAACTAAAATAGTAAGGAGATACTACTTTCTCCTTATAGGATTAATTTAATTGGATAGTGCACAATGTTGGTGAGAGTGTGGGAAACAGGTCTTATGGAATCCTGGAGATGGGGATGTTAACAAGTGCAATCATGAGCTTGCACCTCTGCTCACAGGCAGAAGGAGTAGTGGTGCCTGTGAGCCTCTTATTCCACCCTCTGCTCCTCCAGGTGATCTGTCCTCCTTGCCCTGGCCAAGATGATTGGGAAAAAGGCTCCAGAAGGTGGATTGGTAGAGTTGGGGTGGCCCCGATAATCAATGCTCCAGGGAGGGAGGAAATGCAGAATTGTGTTTCAGCTAGACTAAAAATAGATTTTTGACATAGATCAAAGATTCCGATGGTGGGAAATAGAAAGGTACTGGAAATGGCTTTATTTTGCTTATTATAGATCCATTATTACTAGATATCCTGAGTCTGAAACACCTAGGGGCAATGACTATCACAAATGAATGAGCTCATGGGCTCAACCACACTCCCTGTGAAGCCTTCCTGAGCCTCCCAGGCAGGTAGCGCACCCCCTGCTGGTACACTCCTTCCATCCCTGAAAATTATGGGCGTGCCCCCCCACTACCGAGTGGGGATCTCCTTGAGATCAGGGAGTCTATCTTGTTGCTTCTCTTCCTTCATTTCTGTATCCCCAGAACCCAGCACAGAGCCTGGTCATAGTCTATAGAGAGACTAAGTACTCCATGGACGTGCATTTAAGTGAGTAGAGAATGAGAAACATCCTGTGATTACTCGAAGGTAGTTGTATGTTGAACCAGTGAAGTAAAATCAGAGATTCTTAAACAACGTGGAAAAACGTATACACCCACCAGGGGTGCACCAGTAAATTAGCTTTCCGGGAGGGGTAGGAAGCCCTGATTTCTAGCGTATGCCAATTTCTGTGCTGCAAATACTTCCATAATAGCCAACATCAGGTACCCATATGATATCCCTGAATGTGGAGCTAGGAAGAATCCATAGGAGTCAACTCCATGTACCACTCAATGCCACTTGCCCAACCCAAATTGATGACAGTATATTTCTTACATATTCGTTTATTTTATAAACCTACATAGAAGTCAAGTCAAAGGTAGATCACATTGAATGCACATTCAACAGATCTGCCCTTAGAAAAACAGAAGGCAGTGTAGCAATGGGGCCGGCTATGACTGCTTCATCATCTTACCACCTACTGATGTCCCATGCTTTCCTTAGAGTCCAAGGTCCCAGCTGGGCC
Source organism: Bubalus bubalis (assembly GCF_019923935.1). Classification (NCBI taxonomy): domain Eukaryota; kingdom Metazoa; phylum Chordata; class Mammalia; order Artiodactyla; family Bovidae; genus Bubalus; species Bubalus bubalis. The sequence goes on along the minus strand of NC_059159.1, from coordinate 21,416,559 downwards.
TGGAAAGGGTAGAATCCACTGGTTGGTTTGCATGTCTCAAGAAACAGCCTTGCTCTGTTAGTGCCATGTGCTCTATGCAAGGGCCGTCTTCTGCATTTCTCAGATTTTGACACTGACCCATGAAATGTACTAAACCAAGTGAGCCTTTGACAAGGGTAAGGCAGGGATGCACCAGCACAGAGAGGTGCTTTTTGATAAGAAAAGCTCCAGAGTCATGTTGGTTTCCACACTGTGCTAAAAAAAAAAACCCAGGGTCTGGACATTTTCTAACCTAGCTTTGTCAGCCTCCAGGGCAGTGGTTCTCTCAAAGTCTGGTTCTCTGGCCAACAGCATTAGGATCATCTGGGAACTTGTCAGGATACACATTTTCAGATCCAACTCCAGATACACAGAATTCAAAAATGCTGGGGTTGGAGCCAAGCAATTTGTGTTTCAAAAGCCCTCCTGGAGATTCCGAAGGATGCTCAAATCTGGTAACCACTGCTCTAAGAAGGGGCAACTCTCCTGAATGTGGCAGTTAGAAACATCTGGAATAAGTTCTCCCCCCTTAAAATCCCATCAAAAACAACTTCTAACCTTAACTGCGCAGTAAGATCTTCTAGGAAACGTATAGAAATTCTGATACTCAGACCACACCCAGACCAATAACTTCAGAATCCCTGGACATGACAGGGACATCGGTATTTTTTAAAGCTCTCCAGGTGGTTCCAGTGTGCAGCCAAGGTTGAAAAGCAGTGACTTAGAAGAACAAGAAAAGAGACCATGGAAATGTGATATAATGAAAACCAGCACTTTGAAATCAAGCAGAAGTGTGGGTTCTGGCTTTAAGTCACAGAGCTTTCATTTTCTGTTGTAGGAAATGAAGATTATAAAATCTGTCCTGATAGTTACTGGGGAAGAATCATATCCCAGAAAGCAGAACTCAGGGGAAGCAGAGAAAATAATGGTATAGTAGAGAGAACGAATTCTTTATTTACCATAACAGGAAGACTAGATAGCATCTAAACTTGAAGACTCTAACATTAACCATATTCACATATAATTCAGCTTTATAGAAATGTATACACACCAGAAGAAAGAGCTAAAGGCTGAAAACAGTTGCTTCTGGGAAGACAAATTGATGGGAGAGGTGAACTGCTATATTTTGATATATGCATTTTAGCATAATTTGAAGTCTTAAACTATTTGCAATGTATTAATTGGATAAAATAAAAAGTAATTATCTTTACAAACACTACTTTTCCTAAAACAGTAGAAAACCACAAAGAGCTTATCTGCAATTCTGAAATCTAAAAAATTCTGAAGACTGGATGTTTCCTCGTAACTCCCTTGTCTTCATATGGTGTTTATTTAACCCACTTTGTATCACTAGCCACACCCTTCATAGGAGGAATTAGTCATGTTTTACAAGGTCTCCCCCGCCCCATCAAAGGTGAGGGAGAAAGAGCTCAGCATGCGAGCACAGACACTGGGACTCTGTGAGGAGCTGACTCTCATTCCCCGGGGACTGGAGTGTCGAAACCAACATGTGGGTGAGTCTGTGACTGTAGACCCACCCCCTGTGGCATGTGGGGGCCCACCTGACACATCCACACCTGCAGAGAGGGGTCATTCCCCGAAACAGAAGAGGCAATTTCTAGACCCCCAGAAGTCTTATTTCTGTAATGGAGCTCCTGGGAGCATCTTGGGCTGGGTACTGCTTCCTGCCCGCAGAAGGAAATGGGAGCTAGAAGAAGGTAGGTCTTAAGACAAGCTTGTTTCCTGGAAGGACCAAGTGACTAGGACAAGACAGCAGCGAGCCAGCTTATCTCGACTTGGGATCCATAGATCCCCTTTGTTAATCCTCAGCATGGGCCTGAGTCTCCTCTCAACCACCACCCTCCACCAGCAGTGGGGAATCTGGGTCCTTTGTCCAAGTCCTGGATGGGATGCTTAGTGACAGTCCCCCGGGCAGGCACAACCAAACCACTCGGCCACTTCTCCCCACAGAGGAGAGTCTCCTTCGAGGGCAGACAGGGCGGGATTAGGGTTTTGTTCTCATTTAAGAGGCATCTCTGTACAGGGTCTGCTCCCAGCAAGGTCACTCACTAGCCAGATGGCCCAAAACTAGTCAGTGAGCTCTCTCTGGTCCCTGGTTTCTCATCTGAAAAGGCAAGTTCTGGAACAGACCATGGACTTGAACTCCTGGGCACAAATCAAGGAAGAATTACACTGTATGGTTTGCAACCCAAGACTATGTACATATACATAAAGATTCAATTTCCCATAAAAATGCTTCTTTTCTAATTTCTATTGTTTCATTTCAATCAGTGTGTATGTATGTGTGTATGTGTATCTCAAGCTGATTAAAATCAAGTAAAATGACTTCATAGACCATCAGTGACTCACAGCCATTATTTAAAAAACACTGGACCAGTGCCCACTGTAACTCAGTGAAACAACCCAACAATGGTAGATTCAGATTCAACAAGCAACCTCACTAAATTATTCGTTTCATGTATCAGCTAGGATCCAGAAGAGAGAGATGCAGCTCCCCGTGTGCTGCAGAAAGAAAGAGGCCCCATTAAGAAAACTTGAAAATCAAGCCAAGCCACAGGGAATCCCCCCTGCCCCCCATCAGAGATGAGCCACTTGTGAAATTGGCTTCAGTTGCTTCCCACCCTACTCTCATCTGCAGTGACAGGAGAGTCCCCACCAACCCCTGGGTGACCATTAGAAGGACCAGGCAGACCTGGCCATAAACTGCAGGCTCTGAGAAGATTCCTATTAGCCTTATTACTTTCTCATGTAGGCCCCATGCAATGCTGGAGGCTGAAGGTCTCCCTGGATCTTAGCCTCTCTGGGGCAGGCACCTGCCCCAGCCTCCCTGCAGTAAAGACAGCTTTTCACAGAGCCTGAACAGCAGGGGTTCCTGCTGCACTAGAAGCCATGGTCCTAGAAAGCCCAGCTGCGGGTTAGTGACCAGGGCCAAGCAGGGCCAAGCAAACAGCTAATTTCTGCTGTCTAGCAAAGAGATCCAGTTATACATATACATATATATATACATTATTTTTAATATTCTTTTCATTATGGTTTATCATAGGATATTTTATTTTAATTCTACAGGAATAATTTTTTAATATTTATTTATTTGGCTGTGTGGGGTCTTAGTTGCAGCATGCGGGATCCTCATTGCGTCATGCGGGATCTTTCATTTCAGCACACAGACTCTCCAGCTGTGATGCCCAGGTGTGGTAGTTACGATGCTCAGGCTTAGTTGCTCTTTGGCATGTGGGATCTAAGTTCCCCGATCAGGGATCGAACCTACATCCCCTCCATTGCAAGGCAGATTCTTAACCACTGGACCACCAGGGAAGGCCATATCATAGGATATTAATATGGTTCTCTATGCTATACAGTAGGACCTTGTTTATTCACTCTCTATATAAAAGCAAAGCAGATTTTCTTTAAGCAACATTTACCGAGCACTTACCCTGTGCCAGGCATCATGATAGGCATTTTCACACGCATTCTATCCCAACAACTCTGTGAAGGAGGTAGAATTATCCCCATTACCACAGGGGAGAAGGAGACAGAGATGGACAGAGGTTAGGCTATCTGCCAAAATCACACAGAACGTTAGTAATAGAATTCGAACTCTAGCCCAGGTTTTCTAAAGCCAAAGTCACTGATTATTTCCATTATGGCAAGATGCTAGTTTGTGTGTCTGTCTGGTTACTTAGTGATGGCTAAAGAAGAGGACTATTTGGAAACACACTTATCTCAACCAATTGTTCAAGAAGATAGACATCAAATGATCTTAGGAACTTCCTGTTTTGCCAAACTGAGATCACTGCATTCATAGGCTAAAATTTATGAAACCCAAAAAGAGAAATGTTTCATTGTGACTGATTCTCCCAGTTCTCACCTGGCATATCCTGTTTTGATCATATTGTGAAAGCTTTCTTAACGAAGTAGGCAGGGTACCATTAAGCATAATTCAGTCCACAAATCACCCGGCCTCTTCATCACTGTGTCTGACTCCTGGGCCCTTCTCTCTGCAAGTATCACCTTCTGGCCAGGCTTCTTGAATGGCTCCTTTTCCCCATTGGGGCCCCACTCCCACCCCATAAGGAGGCCTTGTTCTAGGACCATGAGTGGTGGCAGATGTGAGGCCCAGTCTCCTTAATATTCTCAGGGAAAGTTGCATCTTTGAAACACAGGTCCTTTCTTTCCTAATCCCCACTCAGGGAGTATCCTGCTACCCATGGGAGTTTCTCCCAAACATCAATTATGCCAGAGGCTTTATTACTTTGCTGTGGCCCTGCCAAGGTTCTCCTATAAACCTGAGTTAATTAAATCCAGAGGCTTTGATATGAGTTCCTCTGAGAATCCCCACATGTGTAGCATTGGGTCCAGTCTCCAGGAGGCCCTGGTGCTGGTGGGCAAAAAGCCTTTTCAGAGTTTATGCCTGAGGCTTCCTCATCCATCAGATAAGAGAGATGGGTTGGGTGGGAGGATCCCTTGTGGTGTTTCTAACTTGGAAATTCAAAGCGTTAGTTGCTCAGTCATGTCTATGTGACCCCATAGACTGTAGCCTCTGTCCATGGGATTCTCCAGGCAAGAATACTGGAGTGGGTTGCCATGCCCTTCGCCAGGGCATCTTCCCAACCCAGTGATCAAACCCAGGTCTCCCACAGTACAGGCAGATTTTTTACCATCTGAGTCACCAGGCAAGCCCATTGGAAGGAACATCCAAACGCGAAAGATGGTGGCCATCTGTGACCAGCAGGGGATAGCACTCCCGGCCCTGGGCTGTGGGCCTTGGTTTCATATTAAAAAGCTTGAATGAGCATTTGAGTGGTCAGACAGGTCTTGGTGAGTCAGAGTGACACACAAGTGTGGAAACAATGACCAGGTTGGATTAAACAATATGTGACGGGGGACAAGGATCCTACAGAGGCCCCCAAAATGTCTAGGGGCCTGGACTCCTGGTCCTCAACTCCCTGTATGATTACTTCTGCTGCAGCACGGGCTACAGCCTAAGGTCCAGGCACCTGCTGAGTCAAATGTCAAAAGGATAAGGAGAGACAGAAAACAACAAAGTCTGTAAAGCAATTATCCTTCAATAAAAAAATAAATTAATTTTAAAAAAGGATGAGGAGATTCTGGGTTTGGTGGTTTCTTTGTTTCTTTTTAATTTTCGGCTGCTCTTCGTGGCTTGCAGAATCTTAATTCCCCTACCAAAGATCAAACTCATGCCCTCATAAGTGAAAGCGTGGAGTCCTAACCACTGGACTGAAAGAGAATTCTCAGGTAGTTGCTAGCTCTTTTTGAAAGGAGAATTATATTCCCGGGAAAGAGTTTCAGCACCTCAGGGGGGAAATAAGTCTCTATTTTTAGAGATGTGAAAGCAGGAGAAAGGGGAAAATATACATTAACCTGAAAAAAAATAATAAAACTTATTTTTAAGTTTTTATTTTATTTTTATTTTAAAAACTTAGTGCTTGGAGAAAGCATATAGAGCTCAGAGAGACCTGCTAGGCTTGGCGGCGAAACCCTTGGCTCCAGTTTCCGCCTTTTGGTTGTGTATCTGTGAGCACATCTTTCCATTCCCCTAGGCCTTAGACTCCCTGTCTGTACATGGGAGAGATTGGACCAGCTCATCTGTAAGGCTCTTTGTGATTCTGACAGTTCAGGACTGTGGCATCCAGTAGAACTTTCTACAATAGTGGAAATATTCTATTTTCTGTACTGTGTGGTACCACCAGCCACATATAGGTATTGGGCATTTGAAATGTAGCTAGTACAACTGAGGAATTGAATTTTTCCATTTTATTTCGTTAAAACTTAAATAGCCACATGGAGGTAGTGGCTACAGGATTGGACAGCAAAGGCCCAGGATTCTAGAACTGAATGAAGATTTGGTTCTGTTCAGTCTATTGTGTTTATCAAGCTAAGCACATTCTAGACAAATTTTGCACAGCGATAGAAAGTAAAAGGGCCTCCCAGGTGATCGCAGTGGTAAAGCACCCACTTGCCAAGGCAAGAGATGTAAGAGATGTGGGTTCAATCCCTGGGTCAGGAAGAGCCCCTGGAGGAGGGCATGGCAACCCGCTCCAGTATTCTTGCCTGGAGAATCCCATGGACAGAGGAGACCGGCAGGCTATAGTCCGTGGGGTAGCAAAGAGTCGGACGTGACTGAAACGATTTAGCACGCACACATGGAAAGTCAGAAGGAAGTCTTGTTTGCACTCAGTTATTGGAGCATCCAATTAGGTAGAAGCCCCTGTCCCCTGACATTGAAGCTCACTGAAGTTACTCCAACCAGTAACCACAGCTGGCTAAGCAGTGTGTTTGTGTCTCCTGCCAGGCTTATGACCCAGTCTGCCAGGCATGCATGCAGGATCATGTCCAGAGAGTCCCAGGCAGCTTCAGGATCCAATCCATTTCTCATCACTTCTTGGCAAGTCTTGAGGGCAGACCCTTAATAGAACTATCACCTCAGCTCATTAAAGAAGGACTATGTACTTGGAGGATGATGTTCAGAAAGGTATTCAAGATTCCAGCTCTCTCCTCTTCATCTGCCATGGCCAATCTGTTGCCTACTTGGCTCCTTCACTGAGTAGCTCAGATTGACCCTTCATTTTTCCATTCCCACTGTCATTTCCTTAGTCAAGACCCTGTTAGTTTCTTCCACTCACTTTCTCCCTGCCTCTCAGCCACCTTCTTTATACTCCTTGGTGGACTTTCTAAAATACCACTCCAGTCATGTCATCTTGGGGTCCAAATCCTGCAGCCCTCCCACTGCCTTCAGAATAGAGTCCAGGCTCTTCATAGGGTACCTGAGGCCTCCCAAGGGCTGATGCCTTCCTGCCATTTGAACTTTATTCCCACCAGTCTTTCCCATGAGCCTGCTGCTTCAGTCAACAGGTCCATTCAAAGCCTCCTGGGCCTAATTCCTGTTTTCCTACAAACCCCAAATACCTATTCCTGTCCTTTGCTCTGTAGACATCCTAGTCAACTTTCCAGGCCCATCTCAAATACCACGGGCTACATGAAGCCCTTCTGCTCTCCCTCAAGCTAGTACCTCTCCCAGTCTTTGTCTTTCTAGGTAGGAATTTGGGGGTGTAGCAGAGTGGCTAGAATAAGGCTGCAGTGGATCTGGGTTCAAATCTTTGTCCGTACCTATAACCTGGGGCAACTGACTAAACCACTCTCTGAGCCTCAGTTTTTCATCTGTAAAATGAACATGATGCCTGATGCCTACCTTACAGAATGTTTGTGAAAACTGCATAAATCAATTCACGCAAGGTGCTCAACACAATACCAGGTGCATTGTGCATGCATGCATCTTTGTGTGATGCTCAGTCACGTCCAACTCTTTGTGACCCCACAGACTAACCAGCCAGGCTCCTCTGTCCATGGGATTTTTCAGGCAAGAGTAGAATGGGTTTCCACTTCCTATTCCAGGGGATGTTCCGGACTCAGGGATCAAACCCACATCTCCTGCAACTCCTGCATTGGCAGGTGAATTCTTTACCACTGGCAGGAGGAGAAGGGGACAACAGAGGATGAGAGGGTTGGATGGCATCACCAACTCAATGGACATGAGTTTGAGTAAGCTCCAGGAGTTGGTGATGGACAGGGAAGCCTGGCATGCTGCAGTCCCTGGGGTCACAAAGAGTCGGACAGACTGAGTGACTGAACTGAATTCAACTGAACTGAGCCACCAGCAAAGCCCACCAGGGGCAATATAAGTGTTCAATAACTGGTAGTAATAGTTATTATTATTTTTTTATTATTGGTTCATTGTGGAAGGAGTGTGGCCTTACACACACTGGTAAGCTCTCTCTAATTATATGTGTCTGGACTGTGAAAATTGCTTTGCTTGCATTTTTTTTATCCCCTGCTCTGAGCTGTGTTTGTGATTAGTGGGGACAGAGAATATGAATTGCTTGAGTATCTCTGGGACCTGAAAGTCTATATTTGAGTCCTGGGTGCACAACTTACAAGCTGTGTGACCTTGGACAAGTTTCTTAATCTCTCTGGCCTCAATAATGCTACATTTTTCACAGACTGTTTCAAGGGTTAAATGAAGTGTTAACAAGGTTCTGGAGGACTACCACAGTGGGTTTGTCAGCCCCTAATATGGAACTTGCATGAAGGTTTTTTGAATGAATGAATGATCCCATTGTACCAGGTATAATGAGATTTGGGGGAGGGGTTATCAGATACTCAATTAACAGTAGTCTGGCATAGGATTCTGGCATCATCATCGCCCCCTTCTCTTTATTCTTTTATTACTTGGCTCTGGATGGATGGCCTGGTTTTAACTGGTTTGTGGCATGCAGGTCTTTTTAGTAAATGCCGCTCAAGTCTCTACAGAAGCAGAAAGGGCATAAAAATAAAATAAATTTTGGCCACATTCTTCTGGAGCCCAACTGAGCGGAATTGGCTGGTGGATACAGCAGCATACGTGACAAGGAGAGGGAGACAGGTGTGCAGGACACTGGATGTGGTTTTATTTACTAGTTAACTAAGAACAGCGCTCCAAAGTGCAGCACGGACCGCCAGAAACACCCGCGAAGAGAGCCATTAACCCATAGAAATAAGAGCAGCCATTTCTAAGAGGCGGGAGCTAGAGCGCCCCCTGCAGTATCGGAGCGCAGTTGCTGACGGCTCACTTCCTGGTACTGCTCGTGGCCTTCTTTGCCCCCAGGGGTTGGCCCTGCTCTTTTGGTGGCCGATGAACTACAGTCAGGCGCAGCCTCAGGAAGCACCAGCCACCCAGTTGGCATCACTCAGGATCCAGCATCGCTGAGGGTTTCAGTGGCAGCTCGGGTGGCAGGGCACACAAGGCACACAGACAGTGCGAGGCACGCAGAGGGTCCGGGGCACACTGGGGGCGGGCGCACAAGGAGGCCGGGAGGGGGTGGAGCATGGGTTACCCGGCAACCTGCGGAAGAAAGGCATATGGGAAGGTTTAGAAAGAAGCCCAGCTCGGCAACAAGTCCTGTCAATTCTGCATCCCCCACCCGCACCTTTGTGCCTTCCAACGGCTCCCAGTGGCCGCCATCTCCACTGTTTTCTCTATATTACTTCATTGTCTTCACCTATGTGAGCCCAACGGCTTCTTAACTGGTCTCCCAACCCCACTCTCACCCCTCCTAACCATCCAAGCATCCTCAGTTTCTTAGCCAGAGTGATCTTCTAGCATGCCCCTCCCCTGACCAAGGACAGCGGGGAGACAGAAGATGAAATGGTTAGATAGCGTCACTGACTCAGTGGACATGCGTTTGAGCAAACTCTGAGAGATAGTGGAGGACAAGGAAACCCGGCATGTTTCAGTTCAAGGGATATCAAACAAGTCTTAGCGACTGCACAACGATCTCTGTCCAAAACCTTAGTGGCTCCCCCTTGTGCCAGGAGGAGGCCTCTTTCAACTCAGCTGCCACAGCCTCCCTGAAGCCTCCCCTGATTTCTGTCAGATCTCCCCAGGGCACCATGTCCCTCCTTCCAGAGTTTTCTGTCATTGTTCTACTCTGGTCTGTCTCCCCACTAGCCAGAGAGATCAGCAGTCCCTGTGCCCACCCTGCATACCTGGCCTAGAGCTGGCACTTGATAAGAATGTTTTGAATAAGATGAATTCATCAATTGCTAGAGAAGGAATACAAAAGGATGATCTCAGAGACTGACAGGTGTGGGTTCAAAACCAGCAACAACACACTGGACATAGGATGGAGGCAAATAGCCCAGAGATTGGATAGGCAGCCTAAGGACCACATCCAGAGTGAAGTGTGTTCCATTTGGCCTGGATTTTTTTTTTTAATTTAATTTGAAAGCACTGGGTTTTTTTTTAATTCGTTGAAAATATTTAAAAATCATGAGAACTTAACATTTAAAAGAGAAGCAGCTTCCCTTGAACAATGGGAAGATCCAACAATACTGAATCTTCATCTCACGTGGTAGAAATGGCCCTGAGGGGGCAGCACCATCCTCATTGGACAGGATAGAGCTCCCTGGTTCTCCACCATCCCTCAGTGACCCACATCACTCTGGTATGTTCTTGGCCTAGTCCTTGAAAAAGATTTGACTCTGCAACTCTTTGCTCTGGAGGACAGGATTATAAATGATAGAAAAGCAGGGCTGAATGTCTACCTACAGTCATCAGCCCACCTGGTATCTCAGGCCCAGAGATATCCTGCATCCAGACAGCCACCAACCCTCCCAGTTCTACCTGTACCACAGCTGGGAGTGGATGGCTCCACTGCCTGGATTCAGACCCTCCCCATTTCTTATTACCCACCCGTCTCTTGTTGGAGAAGGCAATGGCACCCACTCCAGTACAATTGCCTGGAAAATCCCATGGACGGAGGAGCCTGGTAGGCTGCAGTCCATGGGGTCACGAAGAGTCGGACACGACTGAGCGACTTCCCTTTCACTTTTCACTTTCATGCATTGGAGAAGGAAATGGCAATCCACTCCAGTGTTCTTGCCTGGAGAATCCCAGGGACGGGCGAGCCTGGTGGGCTGCCGTCTATGGGGTCACACAGAGTTGGACACGACTGAAGTGACTTAGCAGCAGCAGACCACACCCAAGACATCCTGAATGGCTCCCCCGCCTGCTCCTCTTCCTTCTTTCCACTCAGTCCTTTCTGCTGCCATCTTCTTGAAAAGTAGCATTGAGCTCTCATTGGCTTGATCATTTTCTGAGCATTCACTATACCAGGTACCAGGTACAGGGAATGAATATATCTTCTCTTGGGCTTCCCTGGTGACTCAATAGTAAAGAATCCACTGCTAACGCAGGAGACATGGGTTCCATCCCTGACTGGGGAAGACCCCACATGCCACAGGGAAGCTAAGCCTGTGAGCCACAACTACTGAGCCTGTGCTCTAGAGTCTGGGAACCACAAAAAGAGAAGCCACTGCAATGAGAAGCCATGCACTCTGCAACTAGAGAGTCAGCCCCACTCGCCACAGAGAAAAGCCTCCACAGCAACAAAGACCCAGCACAATCACAAATAAATAAATAAAAATAAGCATTAAAAAATAAGTATTTTTTTCTCTTGTCTTTGAGTTCAAGGGAATTAGTCAGTTAAGCAAATTTTATCATTTCCTCCTCAAAAAAGTAAGGCCTCCCAATGGTCTATTAAATAAAATCCTCCCTCCCCAGCATGGACCTTAGTGGTTCTCTATTGAATGAGGCCCAGTTGACCTTTCCTGTCCTCCCTCCCTCCACAGCTTATCACATGAAGTTACATCATCCTCCCAAGTGTCAGAGACATCCCCCCACACACACCCGTATGATCTCCAGTGGCCCGTCTGTCTCCCTGGAGATGGAAACGACCTGAGAATAGACGCCTTGTCATCATCCACATCATCCACCTCAGTTCCCCTGTGCCACCTGGCACATGTGGACACTTGGAAGGAGTTTGTCAGCTTGGAGCAGAATGGTCCCAATGGGCCAGGGGTGGGATGGCACCATGAATACCTGCCTGACGTCTTCGGGTCATGCCAGCTTCCTAATCACTTCTTAATCATGGCTCTATCTTATGGGCAATTACTTCCTATAACCTCTCCCAAACCTCACACATGCCACGTACTTGCAGTCCTCGCTGTCCAGCAGCCCCCGGTACGTGTTGATCTCCGCCTCCAGCCGGGCCCTCACATCCAGCAGCACCCGGTACTCCTGGTTCTGCCGCTCCAGGTCACAGCGGATCTCAGCCAGTTGGGTCTCTACGTTGGTGACCAGGCCCTGCATCTGGGCCAGCTGGGAACCGTAGCGGGCCTCCGTCTCTGTCAGGGTGTTCTCCAGGGAGTCTCTCTAAGGCAAAGGGAAAGAAAAATAACTAAGAAGAATGGGCCTATTTTCCATGGCCTGGCTCAGAAAGAACCAAGAAGCAGTCACTGTGAAAGACAGTATGGAAGTTTCTCACAAATCTAAAAAGAGAACTACCATATGACCCAGCAGTTCCACTCCTGGGTATATATCTGAAGAAAACAAAAACACTAATTCAGAAAGATACTTGGACCCCAATGTTTACAGCAGCATTACATATAATAGCCAAGACAGAGAAGTAACCTAAGTGTCCATCGACAGATGAATGGATAGAAAAGATGTGGTCCATATATACAATGGAATACTACTCACCTATAAAAAATAATAAAATAATGCCATCTGCAGCACCATAGATGGACTTGAAGAGCATTAAGCTAAGTCATATGTCAGATACTGTATGATACCACTTATCCATACATGCAAAGTCACTTCACTCTTGTCCGACCCCTTGTGACCCCATGGACTGTAGCCCTGCAGGCTCCTCTGTCCATGGGATTCTCCAGGCAAGAATACTGAAGTGGGTTGCCATGCCCTCCTCTAGGGGATCTTCCCAACCCAGGGATCCAAACCACATCTCTTATGTCTCCTGCATTGGCAGGTAGGTTCTTTACCACTAGGGCCACCTGGAAAGCCCATATCACTTATATGTGGAATCTGAAAAATACAATAAGCTAGTGAATAAAACAAAAACAAAGAGGAATCACAGATATAGACAGCAAACTAGTGGTTACCGTGGGGAGAGGAAAAGAGTGAGGGGCAATACAAGGGTAGGGGGAGAAAAGATTATTATAGGATTATATGAAATCATGTGTGTGAAACTATTGAAAATTGAAAAGCACTATAGAATTTAAAGAAACTTCCATTCAATTAAAAAAAAAAAATAGCCAGGGAAAACCTAGGCAGGGATGTTCTGCAGAACTGAAGAAACTGAAACCCAGAAAGGTCAAGGGACTTGTTCAAGGTTGAACAACTAGAGACAGACCAGGATTTGAACCCACGTTCATGTGACCCTAAATTCCATATTCCTTCTTCAACCTTAGGCTTCAGACCTTAGATCTGAGGTTTACCAGGCTCCTCCCCTACAAGCATCACTGAAATCAGTGGTCTTCAACCCTGGCTGCACGTTAGAGTCACATGGGAGCCTCTAAAAAGCACCCAGGCCCAGGCCCCACCTCCAGAAACTCTGATTAAATTTATCTGGGGAGGAACTTGGGCAGGGAGCACTTTTAAAGCTCTACAGGTAAGGGTGAAAAGCATGGGTTTGGAAGAGCAGGCTAAGCAGAGATCAAGCCTTCTTGGGGAGAGTAGTTGACAGTGGTCACTTAGCCCACATCAGATTTGAACCATGGCCCATTTATGTCTGAGCTGGGTCTTGGGAGAAACATTCCTCCAGGAGAGGTTAGCTGGGCAAGCAGCAGTGGTGGCTGAATCTGGACTTCCTCCCCATCCTCCCCTCCTCCTCCTCCTGCTGCCCCTCCTCCTTCCTGGAAGCCTGCACCCACTCTCCATGCTGCCTGGCATCCAGAGCTGGGGGAGAGGAGCCCATCAGCACACTCACCAGGCTGTGCTGGGTCTGCAGCTCGATCTCCAGTGTGTTGACCGTTCGTCTCAAATCAATGATATCTGACTGGTAGCTCTGAAGCTGCTCGGAGCTCGTGACCACTTGCTGGTTAAGCTCTTCCATCTGAAATGCGGGAGACAGGAGAAGGCTGGGAGTGCCTCTCGGGGACCCCGGGGAAGCCAGCCCCCCGAGAGAGACCCACCTGCTTGTTGAACCATTCCTCCACATCCCTGCGATTGGTCTCCACCAGAGCCTCATACCGACATCGCATCTCTTCCAGCACCTTGTTCAAGTCCACTGGGGACACAGCATCAACCTCAATGTTAAGGCGGTCCCCAAGCTGGCATCGGAGAGCACCAACTTCCTGAAAAGATGCAAGAGCACCAGACAAATATGAAGTCACGTGATCCTGGCACACCTACCCAGGGAGATATGAGAAGATGAAGCAAAGGATGCTAAAAATCTCCATGTTAGAGGGGCCCTGTGAGGACTGCAGCCACTCTGAAGCATCCCAAGGGTCTTTCAGCTCCACCTGGACCTCCCTGTGATGGGAGAGGCTTCCTGTTGCTTTGGCAGAAGCCGAGAGCAGCATCAGGTTTTGCCTAATCCATTTGGACTAAAATGGGACAGCTGTACCCTGTCTCCCTGCCACCATCCCAGCCTGCATTTGTCTGGGAAGGAGAGCAGCGGGAGCCTGGCTTTACTTGGTTCAAGGCCCCAGTTACAGCAGGCAACTCCCGGGCTTGGCAGCCAAGGAGAGAAAGTTGTCGCCGAGGCTGCCAAGACTCGGTGATAGCTCCTCATTAGCGGCCTCTTGGGGCAGCTCCCAGTTTTCTGATTTAGATGGGATGAGTCAGGTGCCTTCAGGCATTCGGTGAGTATGTGGTAACTGATGGTTACTTTTCACTTCAGCCTAGGAAACCCAGCCAGGATTCAGACACTTGTGCTTTCGCATCCCAAGTCAAGAGGTTGAGTGTCAACCCAGGGAATGAGGGAAGAAAACACCAGAGCTCAGGTGAGCTTCGCAGCACACAGGTAGGTGCCCAGGGCAGAGGGGTTTCATACCAAGGACCTACAGTAGATAAGGAAGAGTCAGAAAGCAGAGGGTCGACCCATGCCTTTTGGATGAAGTATATTATGTACAAACAGATGAAAGGAAGAACAAGGATGGGGAGAGAAAGCAGAAGAAAACCACTGCCTCTCCCTTAGAAGAGGCGGGAGCCACCTCACAGTCCAGCCTAGCAGAGATAGACAGCCATTTCATGTCAATTCTGGAAAATAACCCCTCCTCATCCCTAATGGGCCACTCTATTGCCGGTATGTAGTTCTCATGAGAAAAGCCACCACAAGTACTTGGCAATCACGGAAGTCCAAGAAATGCAGAAGGGAAGGTTGTTAGCATTTCTGAGCACCAACCAAGGGACAGGCGTTTGAGAACCTGTGCGTGCGTTTGAAGTCACTTCAATCATGTCCGACTCTGCAACGCTATGAACGTAGCGCACCAGGCTTCTCTGTCCAGGGAACTCTCCAGGCAAGAATACCGGAGTGGTTTGCCAAGTACTCCTCCAGGGGATCTTCCCGACGAAGGGATCAAACCTGCGTCTTCTGGGTCTCCTGCATTGGCAGGCTGGTTCTTTACCACTAGCGCCACCTGGGAAGCCCTTAAGACCCGTAACCTCACAGAATTCTCGCAGCAGCCTTGTTGATAGAGCCAGCCCCATTTTACAGATGAGGACACTCAGAAAGTTTTAATAAATTGGGCAAAGTCACAGATACAATCTGTGGCCAGCCTGGGAATTTCAACCCATGTCTAACCAACCCTAAACCCCAGGTTCTCCCCACTGGGCTCCCCAGGGCCACCTTGGTTGGACTTCAGGCCTCACCTCCTCATGGTTCTTCTTGAGACATATCAGCTCCTCCTTTAGAGACTCCACTTGCATCTCCAGGTCAGCCTTGCACAGGGTCAGCTCATCCAGGATCCGGCGCAGGCCATTGGTGTCGGCCTCCACCAGCTGCCGCAAGCCCAGCTCCATCTCATACCTGTGTAAGAACACGGTCAGCCACTGAGGGCTGAAACTGAATACCAGACCCAGGGATGACCTGGAGCCGCTGGCACTTTTCCAACTGTCTGTGAAAATAACAGAATGCTGTCCCCAAGCACGTGCCAGGAGAGAGGGCTCTCCCCCTACCACACACCCAACCCCATCCCCTGGGCCAAACTCACTTGCTCCTAAAGTCATCTGCAGCCAGCTTGGTGTTATCAATTTGCACGACTATCCTGGCATTCTCTGCCTTTGAGTACAGAATCTGGGGCCACAGCACACAGAAGGGATCGGTCCAGGACAAGAAGAAGCAAAAAGAACCCAAGTGAGTCCTACAGCCAACCCTGCCAAAACCCCTGGAACTCTGGGGGATAGTCATGGAATCTGAATGCCTTGTTTTGCAGGCAATGAGCAACATGGAAGGACAGACTTTATTAGACATGACATTAGAAGGGGCCTTAACAAGTCTTCACGTTTACTGAAAATTCACAACATATCAAGGGCTACGCTAAGCACTTTACCTGTATTTGCCCATAGAATCTTCTAGACATAAGGACCCTTATTATTCCCATTTTCCAGATGAGGAACCCGAGGCCCAGGGAAGGGACCTCCTAGAGTCAGGTAATGAAGCAATGACAGAACTGAGACTAGATCCCAAGCCTCTTTCCACATGAAGGATTCTGGCTGAGCACTTGAATTATGAGAAAATGCTGCGCCCTAGGGAAGTTTCTTTTCCCTGAACATAGCTAAAGAAATGAATGGAGATTCAAATCTGGATCTCAGCTCTTCGGGTCGCCCTCCCAGCGAGTCTGTTCACCACTTGCCCTTACCTTCTGCTGGAGCTCCTCAATGATCTTGAAATAACACAGGTAGTTAGGACCCACAGTGGGCTCTTGAAACTCACAGGCCTCTTGGAGTTGTCTCTCCAGCTCCACATTCTCCCACTCCAGCCGCCTCACGCTCTCCAGGTAGGCAGCCAGGCGGTTGTTCAGTAACTGCAGGATCTCCCTCTCATTGCTACTGAAGACACTTTCATAGTACAAACTGATGGGACCCATGGAGCTGAAGATGCTGCTGGTTGGGTGGTAGGTGGTGGACACAGAGAAAGAAGGTACACACGTCCCAGGCTGGCAGATGTAACCCAGATACCACTCTGGCCGACAGCTCATGCAGCTGGAGCCAACAGAGGAGGACCAGGGTCAGCCCTTGATGGAGGCCAGGGAGCAGTCAGATGGCTTGTCAGAAAGGTTGCAGCTACCTGAATTGTAATGTGGTCTGCCAACCGCATTCTGCTCGAGCCTTTTTATACGCATGGAGTGAGGGGCCTTTTGCTACCAAATCATTGTGGAGGGGTGTTGATGTTTTGACTCAATTCCAGAGGAAGCCACTAATTAATTTGTAATTTGGTTTCCAATAAGGAGTTCCTTTCCTCATAAAAGAGGCCAAGCTTGTCATTTGGCTAACATGGGACTCTGGTCTTCTGTCATTGATCAAGGGAGAGAGCTCCAGGATATATCTTCAAAGGACCAACTCCAGGCCCTGGCCCTCATTTCCAGGCCAGGGCTGCCAGGCCTGACCCTGGGCTGCCAATGACCTTGTCCCCTGTGCCCCTGCCTTCTCCAGCCCAGAGACAGGCCACAGTTCTGGGGCAGAGGCTTTTAATGAGCGCATCGTTTGTGGGAAGAGGAAGCCTGGCCCCTTAAGGAGGAAATGTGTGGGTGACAGAAGCTGCATGGATCCTGGCAATAGTATAAATCCAGGGAGGAAGGAAAAACAGCCTCTGAGTCTCATTCATGAGCATCATCTTCCTCCCAGGGGAAGAAAAAAATTAGAGGAGAGAACAAACTCAGCACAGGGACATCATTTCAGCTGGACACTACTGAGGAAGAAAGAGGTGAGAACCCTACTCTTGGGAAAGAAGGTCAATGTCATGAGTACCTCTGTGAGCAGAAGCTCAATTTAGGCCTTCTCTGGATCCTCCCCTTTGTTTCTCACTGCTCCACATACAGAGAGTTCGATTACTGTTTGTTGAAGAGGCTGAAACAGGTTCTGCTCTCACTTTCTGCAAAAGCTGGACAGGTGGTGGGGTGGTTTACTTTGGGACCTCAGAGACCAGAGGCAGAGTGAATCAGCTCTCTCAGGAAATGACACTGCAGCACTGGGATGAGTGGAGCCAGGAGAACAGGAGCAGGTGTCTCTGATTCTAGAAGTCCTTGAGCACTTCCCAAGAAAGCAACCTAGGGAGAGGCCAGTGGTTTTTAGGCCCGAGTGCAAAACTCGTGGGCTCACACACTTTGTGTTTAATATGTGTGTATTATGTAGTCACTTTTTATTCATGCACCTTCTCAATATAATATTGAAGTATAAGTATTTGTCTTAGTTTTCATGTATTTCTAGAAGAGTTGGTGAAGGGGCAGGGAAGGAAAAATGCCACCCAGCCCTATTCCCTGAAATACATTGCTTAAGAAAAGTCAAGATAGAGACCTATCTCCCTGTGTGACTTGGGAAAGTCACTCTACCTCTCTGGGCTTCAGTTCCCTCCAGAAAATTGAAAGGGTTAGATTAAATCATCCCTCAGTTTAATTTTTTGCAACAACCATAAATTCTAGGTCAAGAAGACAGAAGGAAGGGTGATATAAATACCAGCTACATGGAATGAGACACATCAGACCAGGCTTCAAAATCATCACCAGTGCTTATGGAATGTGTGCAAGTACCGGGTACTGTGCTGGGTGTTTGGCATTAAATTGTCCATCTAATCCTCACCCCCAGGACTTCCGTCGTGGCCCACTGGTTAATAGTTCACCTTCCAATGCGGAGACACATCCATGGTCAATCCTGGTTCAATCCCTGGTCAGAGAGCTAAGATCCCACATGCGTTGCAGCCAAAAAACCAAAAACTGCAAATATAGTTTGTAAAAAATGTTAACATAAAACAGAAGCAATATTGTAATAAATTCAATAAAGACTTTAAAAATGATCCACATCAAAAAAATCTTTTTAAAAGTCCTCATTCTCAAAATATAAGATATAGTTATACCCTGAAGATATTGCAGGTTTAGTCTCAGACCACAGCAATCAACAGGTTACAGGTTGATGATGCAGTTTCTCAAGTTCATCCCAGACCAGCTGAATTGGAAATTCTGAGAATGGGACCCAATCATCCATGTTTAACAGTCCTCCAGGTGGTTTTGAGAACCACTGAGTGATTGGAACATAAATATCTCTAATTTTTTAAAGTATAATTTCCATTTTATTGTTTTTTCAGAGAACAGTATTTCTTCAGTCTTTTAGGGCTTAGCTTAGCTCCACAGGTCTAAATGGGAGTGGAGGTGTTTGGTCCTTCCAGGTTTCACAAGAAAGGATTCCTGACTACCCTGGTGTGAGTGGCGCAACTCACAATGTAATGTAATTCCACATCCAGCTTGGGAAGTGCATAGGTGTCAAAAATGCTCACCTCAGAAATGTCCTTGCTGGTACTATGTTTGGGGCTTCCCAAGTGGTGCTAAAGAACCCACCTGCCAATGCAGAAGACATAAGAGATGTGGGTTCGATCCCTGGGTTGGGAAGATCCCCTGGAGGAGGACATGGCAACCCACTCCAGTATTCTTGCCTGGAGAATCCCATGGACAGAGGAGCCTGGTGGGCTAGAGTCCATCGGGTCGCAGAGTCGGACACAACTAAAGCGACTTAACAGGTACACACAGCACAAGGTGAACTCCACTGGGTACTCTTAAGGGCTGGGGGAGTCTCAGGATCACCTCAGTCAGCATCTTTCATCAAACTGTTCTCCACCTCCGGCACTGTCACAAGTGATGTCTCTTGACATCACTGAAGTTCCTTAGTGGTGCTCTTCACATCTTTTGAAGAGTATGTGGCTATCTGGGGACAACTTTTCTTCCTTTTTGTCTCAAGGAGTTTAGCCTTCATCCTTCTCCATTTCCAACTGGGATTGGCAGAGCTTGTAATTTGCCTGGTCTGTTGAAGAAGGACATTCTGGGCACAAATGAGTCTTTGGTCCAAGACACTGAGAGCTCCCACTTCCATGTGGAAATGCCTTGGGACCCAAAGGCACCATGTACCTCATCAGAGGTCAAGAGAACTCCAGAACATGATGAGTCTCTTAGGAAGAAGACTCTCTGAACTGTGGGAGGAAGCACAATGGCAGGCTCACTCCCCCATCTCCTGCTTTGGATGAGCTGTGGGGTTTGGTTTGGTGTTTTGTTTATTGATTTATTTGGCTATACCGGATATTAGTTGTGGCACTCAGGATCTCTGATCTTTGTTGCAGCATGCGGGATGTGGGATCTAGATCCCTGACCAGGGATCAAACCCAGACTTCCTGCATTGGAAGCACAGCGTCTTAGCCACTGGACCACCAGGGAAGTCCCTAGGCTGTGGGGTTTTAAGAGAGATGCTGAACTGGAAGGGTTGTGTGAGGGATTGAAGATAATGCATTTCTAAAAGCATGGGACTTTAATGGAGTCCCCCGGGTGTGAGATTCCATACTGCTGGCAATGGCACCCCACTCCAGTACTCTTGCCTGGAAAATCCCATGGACGGAGGAGCCTGGTAGGCTGCAGTCCATGGGGGTCGCTAAGAGTTGGACACGACTGAGCGACTTCACTTTCACTTTTCACTTTCATGCACTGGAGAAGGAAATGGCAACCCACTTCAGTGTTCTTGCCTGGAGAATCCCAGGGACGGGGGAGCCTGGTGGGCTGCCGTCTATGGGGTCACACAGAGTCGGACATGACTGAAGTGACTTAGCAGCAGCAGCAGCTCTGATAAGAACCACAGGCATGAGGCCAATGAAGTGGCCTAAAATGCTTCACATTATACTGATCTCAGTGTTAACCATCCTCCCCTGGACCATGTATACTAAGGGAGTAGGAGGGGCTTGTAACACATGTCACCACAGTAGAACCTTGGAAAGACAACGTTAGTTGCTCAGTCGTGCCCGACTCTTTGGGATCCCATTGACTGCAGCCCACCAGGCTCCTCTATCCATGGGATTTTTCCAGGCAAGAATACTAGAGTGTTTTGCCATTTCCTTCTCCAGGGGATCTTCCTGACCCAGGGATCAAACCCAGGTCTCCTGCACTGCAGGCAGACTCTTTTCTGACTGAGCTACCAGAGAAGCCCTTGGAGAAGTGTCTTAAACAGGAAAACTGAGCTAAACATCCCACTGTAGACCACTAACCACCCCAAAGAGGGACATAGGGACCCTGTCATCCCCAGGGTCATACATGGTCAACCTCCCCCATTCATCTGCCTAAGAGTCACCCCTCTTCACCCAAACCAACAGAGACCCAAACCAACAATATCAGAACAGAGCTGATTAGGCATAGAGAACCAAAGCAAACGTGCTTTATTATTCCTACAATAGAAGCCCTTTGCTGCATTTCAGACACCACTGAAACAGCACCCAGTAGGAAAACCTGACCCAGGAGGCAGCCTGAGAACAGAGGCTCTGGCCCTCATTAAAATGATGAGGAGCTGAGGCCTTCGAGGTCTTATTGCCACTAAGGCCTCTGACCCTAGTGGCAGGCTTTGAGAAAGATAAAGTGTGAAATTGTTTGGGCCTAGGCTAGGCACAAAGTTACAGGGGATTGGGCTTTAGGGTTACAGTTGAATTGAGGCCAAGTCCAAGCCCTGGATACAATGGCCTTGGCTTTCCGGACTAGTCACACTCAGAACCGGCTTCCCGGGCAGGGCACACAGATGGGGCGGGGGCTACAGGTGGTGCGGGCTGAGCCAGGCCCACAGGAGGCCGCAGGAAGACAGGGGAGGCAAGACTTAGAGGGCGAGTGGTCTGGGGCACACGGGTTACAAGGGAGCCTAGGAGAAAAAAAGAAAGTCATATCACTATGATTTTCCAACTGCTGTTTTTCAATAACCAAGACCCCCTTAAAAATCCCTCAAGTCCTGGGGCTCAGGGATTTTGCACATGAGCCACATGTTCTCCTTGCTGGGCCCTGCAATTAACCTTTCTCTGCTCCTGACTCTGATGTTTTGCCTTGAACTTGCATTCAATCACACTTGTCAAAGAAAGAAGCAATTATAATGCATCATGTAGTTCAGCTATGAAAAATACAATGATGTCATAATGATGAAAACTCTAAATATTGATTTAACAAAAATGAAATACATAATAATAAATTACATTCAAGAATTAATTTAATAATTTTTTTCAAGTTAATGAATGAAGAAGAAAAATAGTCTTCTAATCCTGCCCCCTCATTTTACCAGTGAGGAAGAGGCCCAGAGAGTAAAGGAAATTGCCAGGGTCAAAGGATGACTATATAATAAGACCTAAACCAAAACCCAAGGCCACTGAATTCAAATACCAGGCTCTTCCCAGGCCACCATGCTGTCTCTCCAGGGCTTCATAGACAAGAGAGCATGCAGGGTACTCACTTGCAGTCCTCGCTGTCCAGCAGCCCCCGGTACGTGTTGATCTCACACTCCAGCCGGGCCCGCACGTCCAGCAGCACCTGGTACTCCTGGTTCTGCCGCTCCAGGTCACAGCGGATCTCTGCCAGCTGCAACTCCACGTTGCCGATCAGGCCCTGCATCTGGGCCAGCTGGGAGCTATAGCGGGCCTCCGTCTCTGCCAGGGTGGATTCCAAAGCATCTCTCTGTGAGGACAAGGATTGTGTAGGAAGGAAGAATCACTTCAAGCCTGGATGAGCCACAATCAGATATCTCATCTGAGATGAGTCAATTAGCCCTTTAGCTTCCTGATCTAGAGAGGAGCTCCCCTGTTAATATCTCTGAGTCACTGATAATTACTCAGAATGAATCTGTTCTCACAAATACAGGAGATGCTGCCAGGACAGGCCAAGTGCTACTAGTTACCTGTCTTTTACCCCCTGGGACCTTGGTGAACAGGAGTTGGGCCCTCCTTCCTCTTCTCTGCACAGAAAATCCCTGACACTCAATAACTCGACCCTCTGGAACCTGCCCACATGGTCAGAGCATGGAGGCTGGGGTGGGCAGGCCCCTACACTGCTAGGCTTGGTCCAGCCACCGCCCCAAGCCAGCCTCGGGCTCACCATGCTGTGCTGGGCCTGCAGCTCAATCTCCAGGGCATTGACCGTGCGTCTCAGCTCAATGATCTCCGCCTGGTAGGACTGCAGCTGCTCCGAGCTGGACACCACCTGCTGGTTCAGTTCCTCAGTCTGAAACACACACACACGGGACCCAGTCAGAAATACCGGGGACTCAGCTTCAGAAGTCGACAGAAGCCGCTTAGAATCATGAGCCAAGGACTGTCCAGATCACCCCGTCCACCCCCTTCATCTCACCCTTGAGATCACTGTCGCCTTCAGGACAGCAATGTGCCCAAGGTGCACAGTGAGGTTGAAACAGGGCTGGGACTCAAACTCAGGTTTTTGATTCAGAGCCTCAGGGTCACTTCTGTGACCTACCATGGGTCTCTATTGCACTACGGTTTCCAGGTACTCACCTGGGTGTTGAACCAGTCCTCAGCCTCCCGGCGGTTATTTTCCACCAGGGTCTCATACTGGCACCTCATCTCATTCAGAACACGGTTCAGGTCAACGGGTGGGGCAGCGTCCACCTCGACGTTGAGTCGATCACCAAGCTGGCAGCGCAGTGAGTTCACTTCCTGTAGCACAGACCAGGGTCAGCACTAACTTTCCCAGATGGATGCCTCCCCCATGCCTACCTGCTCCCCATGTTCACTTGCTCTCCATGCTCACCTACCCCCCAACCTCACCTTCTCTCCCAGTTTCACCTGTTCCTCATGCTCACCTGCCCCCCATGCTCTTCTGTTCTCCATGCTTACCTGTCCCCCAGCCTCACCTTCTCCCCCAGCTTCACCTTCTCCCCCAGCTTCACCTGTTCCCCATGCCTACCCTGGTTCCCCATGCTCACCTGCCCCCATGCTCACCTCCTCATGATTCTTCTTGAGGCAGAGCAGCTCCTCCTTCAGGGACTCCACCTGGGCCTCCAGGTCAGCCTTGCACAGGGTCAGATCATCCAGGATCCTACGTAGGCCATTCATGTCCGACTCCACCAGCTGCCGCATGGATACCTCGGTCTCGTACCTGGTAGATACATAACAGGGCGCCTGAAGCTGTTTTTTCTTTCTATTATCTATGTCGGATCCCACCCCAGACTGGCCTGGTGCTGTGTGTCCTGCTTTATGTCTCAGTGATTCAGGGTAACCCAAAACCTGAGTCTGGACGCCACTCATGTCCAGCTGTACCAGCCCCAACCAAAGGGCAAATGGCACAACTCACTTGGTCCTGAAGTCATCTGCAGCCAGCTTGGCATTGTCAATCTGCACCACCAGCCTGGCGTTCTCAGACTTGGTGCACAGGGTCTGGGGAAATAAAGAAGTGACTTCAGGGAAAGAAAAGGCATTCTGCTGGCAGGAGCTCCCCATTCTGCTGCCCAGCTCAGCTGGCATGGGCTGTCTTTGGAAGGAAAGGGTTACCCATCCCTGGGCTCTTGGCAGCTGAGGCTCCATGAAGCTTATGGGCATGCTGTAGGGATCAGAGCGGGAAACCCTAAGGTCCCTAGCAACGCAGGGCATCTCAGACCTGTAACCTGGGTTAGAGACAGGCACACGCTGCAGGGAAGACCTGACACGGCGGCTTCTTCCTGTCTTCCTGTCTCCCAGGACTGGAAGGGTCTCTCAGCAGGTCATTAGCAAGAACATACTCTATGATTCCCTGGACACAAATGCTCCCTTCCAGGAGTTGGCTAGGACTTTCTGGGGATGTGGGCTGGGTAAGAAGGAAACTTCTGACAGGCTCTCCCAGAGTTAGTTATAGGAAACCTGGTCTGCACCAAACACTTTAAGCCCAATCCCCTTACCTTAGAAAAGAAAGAAAAAAATCAATTCAAACCCAGAGCTTGTGGTATTACATTAAAGGTCTCACAATCAGTTAGTTCACAGAGTTTGTACTCAGGCTCAGACTCCACTAACCACCCCCTGGATCAGTCAGTTAACCAGCCTGAGCCTCAGTGTTCTCATCTGTAAAATGGCCAAATGATACCTCCTTGGAAGGAGTGAAGGAGGCCGCAGCTGTGACCGAGCTTTGTGACCTCTGAAGTGTCCCATGGGAACAGAGGTACCAGGCTGGTGCTGGTGGCCCCAGGCTCTGTCTCAGACCCCCTCACCTTCTTCTGGAGCTCCTCGATGGTCTGGAAGTAAGACTGGTAGTCGGGGCACAGGTAGGGCACCTGTTGCTCACACCACTCGTGGATGCGGCTCTCCAGCTCCGCGTTCTCCTGCTCCAGCTGCCTCACCTTCTCCAGGTAGCTGGCCAGACGGTCGTTTAGGAACTGCATGGTCTCCTTCTCATTGCCTGTAAGAATGCCCTCGCCAACCCAGCCCCCGGCCATGCCGTAGCTGGTAGCAAAGCCTCCAGAGGGGAGGCAGAGAGCAGGCAGGCAGCTGGCGGCCCTGCAGCTGCTCTTGCCCAGCCCGACTGAACAGGCAGAGAAACTCCGGGGCCCCCGGGAGAAGCCGGGGAGCTTGCAAGAGCTGCTGGAGAATATTGTGGACACGCGAGCCGAGCCCCCACCAGCCCCTCCCGGGACCTTGAGAGACCCCGACGAGAAGCTGGCCTTGAGGCATTTGGAAGCCATGACTTGGACAGCACACGTGATGGAGCTTCGAGCCCGGAAACCCCCTGACACAGAGAAGCAGCTTCTTATGCCCAGGTTTATATCTCCACCCCAATGGGCGTTGTTCTTTACAAAGTGTTTTCTCCTTGTTAAAGTTAATACCACTTTCCATCAGAACCCCTCATTAACCTCATGTTTAGCTTCCCATGAATATTTCCCGGCCTCATAAAAAAAAAAAACAGCCCTGTTGGACCGGGGGCTACGTCAAGACTCATCTCCAACTCCCCATGTCCCCCGGAGGACCAAGTCTTCATCTGTTCTTCAAAGAAGCCTGTCATCAGCGTCCAGAGGTGTGGGAGTCCAGCCACTCTCTCAACTTTCTCCAGCAGCGTCTCCTTTGATGAGCCCTAGGGCATACAGGAGGTCTCAGGCTGGCTCCTGGGAGATGGACGAGTAAGCCTGATGGTTGCAGAAAGATGGGGACCTAGTGCCTAGGGAGACACAGAAGGCTCTAGAATGGGCTGGGAAATATGACTCTGGTGACCAACTCTCCCAGTTTCTCCAGGATTGTTCTGGTTTCTGTGATAAAGTCCCATGTCCCAGGAACCCCTTAATCCTGGGGAAAATGGGACAAATGGTCACCCCAGATACAGCAGAGCCTTGAGAAACACATCCCTGCTCCCTTTCTTGTCAGGAAATCTCCTCCAGTTGTGTAGCCTCAGCGCTAGCCCAAACCACTAAAGGTCGGCTAACTGAGCACCTGCCTGTGGTGACACCTCCCATGTGTAGGAAGGTATGCCTCTCCAGGCCCTGGGTAAATAATGGAGAAGGCTTCTCTTCTGGTTGCCTGGGGACAGGGGAGCGGTCTTGTTCACAGCCCCCTCAGAAGCGCATAGAGCTTGACTATTGGTTTTATCTCTGCTATAGTTGTCTGTTTCCCTGATAGCTCAGTTGGTAAAGAATCTGCCTGTGATGCAGGAGACCCCGATTCAATTCCTGGGTTGAGAAGATCCCCTGGAGAAGGGGTAGGCTACCCATCCAGTATTCTTGGGCTTACCTGGTGGCTCAGCTGGTAAAGAATCTGCCTGCAATACAGGAGACCTGGGTTTGATCCCTGGGTTGAGAAGATCCCCTGGGGAAGGGAAAGGCTACCCACTCCAGTATTCTGGCCTAGAGAATTCCATAAGCTGTATAGTCCATGGGGTCGCAAAGGGTCGGACATGACTGAGCGACTTGCACTTCATTTCATTTCATAGTTGTCTGGACTGATGCTGAGAGCTTGACAAGAGTGGGTTACTTTTCAGCAGGTCCGATCTGTAAGCAAGAGAGACCCATAAGAGGGACCAGGAACTGAATCAGTTTGGGAGTATCAGGAAGAGCTCTGTAGGACTTGCCTTCTGGGTGGCCCTGCCGTCTTGGTTCCTGCTCACTCTTCTTATTATTGTTTAGTCGCTCAGTTGTGTTCAACTCTTTTTGCAACCCCACCTACTATAGCCCACCAGGCTCCTCTGTCCATGGGGATTTCCCAAGCAAGAACACTAGAGTGGATTGCCGTTACCCTCTCCAGGGGATCTTCCCAACCCAGGGATCAAACCAGCATCTCTTGTATTTCCAGGTGGATTCTTTACCACTGAGCCACGTGAAAAGCCGACTCAATCTTCTGCTGCTGCTGCTGCTGCTGCATCACTTCAATTCAGGAGAGCGACCATCAGCCAAGCTCTGCGTTAGTCCTCACATTGCCTTGTGAGCCCCAGTGTATCATCTCGAAGCTGTGAAAACCAAGACCCAGAGTTAATTAGGGCTCACCCAAAGGCCTCCAGCTACAAAGCCAAGCTGCCGATCTGAGTCCGGCTGAGCCCTCTCCACTACACTGCCCGCCTGCACCTCTGCTCTAGAACTAGCTATTGGACATGGTCAGGCTCATGCAGAATGGAAAGGACAGAATGGAGTGGCCTTCACTGGATGGTCAGCAGCCTCTGTTGTCCCAGGAGAAGCAGCACAGCATTGAGGTTATATGTAAATCCTGTGGGTTCAGATCCCGGCCCCACCACGTCCCCAATCGCTTGCCTTCACTTCTCTCCACCTCTCTGTTTCCTTCCCTGTGAAATGGGAGGAGAATAATATACTGACTTCCTAGGGCTGCTGTCAGGACTACATGAGTTTAAAGAACTAGAACAGTCCCTGCACATAGTAGGTTCTCAGTGACAGCAGCTGCTATGACTGCCAGTCCCCACGTGGGTGCAGTCTTGTCCTCAGACCAGTGATGCTAAGCTCATGTCATGGGGGAGTATGGACAGGTTCTGAGGACACAGGCCACCATCCCATGGGCCAGGTGTATGAGTTTGGGGCCCTCAGATGTAGAGCTCCCATGAGTCACTGTGCCCTTCCCATACCCAGGGGCCTGGTGTGACCAGCACCCGCCCGGCACAACCCCAGGATCCCATTGGCTGCCCTAGCCTCTCCTGCTTAGAAATCCATGCTCCAGTGCAAAGGACACAGCTGAGCTGGAAGCCTGGCTGCACCTCCTTGGGTGTTTGCCTTTCCCACCCATGGGGGTATAAGGCCCCACCCAAGCCCTCCTAAGCCCCAACCTCCTGAGGACGTGCTCTGGCTCAGCGAGGGCCACCCTGGAGCCACAGGACCCAGAGAAGCTACAGCCGCCAAGGCCTGGGAACCCTCAGGCTGTTTACACAGCTTAAGGGCCACATGGCTTCCCGGGCAGGGCCCCACAGCTGTGCTGCCTGGAAAGGGTTCCTTTGCCCAGCCAGCCCTGTTATTAATGAGGCTAAAGGGACCAGCCATCGTTCACCAAACTCTCTTTGCTCAACCTCTCAACAGCCTCATGAGATGGCATCACCAATATCCCCCTTTGGCAGTTGAGTAAACTGAGGCTTGGAATGTTCCAGGAGCTGACCTGAGGTCCCACAGCTGGTAAGCAGCTGCAAACTAGCATTTGTACAGGCATTCCAGGGGCATCTTTCCTTTAAGGCCCCCACACACCCTGCAACACAGGAAGACACTGACTTCCAGGGCAGGGGTTGCTTGCCAACATTAATACAGTCTTTTTCCCAGGGAGACTGAAGTCCAAGCCTTCTGGCTCCAGACGGAGGCCCACCCCATTGCCACTGGGGACCCAGCCCCAGCCTGACCTTCCCCCTAGAGCCCACCCCTTACCCCAGCCCCACAGTGCCTCCCGGCTCTGATTGCCCAAGGCAGTGGCCAGTGGTTGACCCACTAGCCCTCCATTCACTTGTTGCTGTTCAGTCGCTAAGTCATGTCCAACTCTTTGTGACCCCATGGACTACAGCACGCCAGCCTTCCCTATCCTTCACTATCTCCCGGAGCTTGCTCAAACTCATGTCCATTGAGTCACTTAGGACATCCAGCCATCTCACCCTCTGTTGCCCCCTTTTCCTCTTGCCCTCACTCTTTCTCAGCATTGGGGTCTTTTCCAATGAGTCAGCTCTTCGCATCAAGTGGCCAAAGTATTGGAGCTTCAGTTTCAGAATCAGAATCAGTCTTTCCAATGAATATCCAGGGTTGATATCCTTTAGGATTGACTGGTTTGATCTCCTTGCTGTCCAAGAGATTCTCAAGAGTCCTCTCCAGTACCACTTTCAGCTCTCAGCCTTCTTTATGGTCTGACTCTCATATCGGTACATGACTACTGGAAAACCATAGCTCTAACTAGACAGACCTTTGTCAGCAAAGTGATGTCTCTGCTTTTTAATACACTGTCTAGGTTTGTCGTTGCTTTTCTTCCTAGGAGCAAGCATCTTTTAATTTTATGGCTTCAGTCACTGTCCAAAGTGATTTTGGAGCCCAAGAAATAAAATCTGTCACTGTTTCCACTTTCATTGATATCGTCTAATTGTTTCATGTTCCAACCCTCTCTGCCTAGGGAGACCATAAGCACTTGGAGGCCAAGGCTGACCTCATACTTCTCATGAAACCTCCATAGTGTCAAGCACTGGGCTTCCAGATGTTTCATAGCAAATGGATGGATGGATGCTTTCTGTTTGGTGAATTGTGCTAAATAAGGAAGCAAAGAAAGAATTTTTTTTTTTTTTTTTTGAGAGGAAGGGAACATAGAAAGGGAGAGAAAGAAGAAGAAGAGAAAAAGTGAGTAGAGAACAGGGAGTGAAGGATACTTCCAGAGTCAGCCTTACTATCCCTACTCTGACAGATGGGGAAACTGAGGCTCAGGATGGCGAGAGATCAAGCATTCCTGTGGAGGTGCAGCACCTGCCCAGGGTGACCAGCCCTTCAGCAAAGAGCAAAGTGTTGTCTCAGCCAAAAGCCAGAGGGAGGCAGGCCCATAAGCCAACCCAGTGCCAAAGCTGTGGCTAAGAATTCTTGATCGGTGTTTTTAGATAATTTTATAAAACATATCAGTAAATATTTGTATAAGGAAAAGTGTTTTTACATTGTTCACCCAGCAACCCCCTTCTCTTCCACCTTGTTATGGGATGCCTTGAGCTGCAATATTTTTGTTTTGTTTTGATTTGATTGCAGTATAATCGCTGGATCATGGAAAAAGCAAGAGAGTTCCAGAAAAACATCTATTTTTGCTTTATTAACTATGCCAAAGCCTTTGACTGTGTGGATCACAATAAACTGTGGAAAATTCTGAAAGAGATGGGAATACCAGAACACCTGATCTGTCTCTTGAGAAATTTGTATGCAGGTCAAGAAGCAACAGTTAGAACTGGACATGGAACAACAGACTGGTTCCAAATAGGAAAAGGAGTTCGTCAAGGCTGTATACTGTCACCCTGTTTATTTAACTTATATGCAGAGTACATCATGAGAAATGCTGGACTGGAAGAAACACAAGCTGGAATCAAGATTGCCAGGAGAAATATCAATAACCTCAGATATGCAGATGACACCACCCTTATGGCAGAAAGTGATGGAGAACTAAAAAGCCTCTTGATGAACGTGAAAGTGGAGAGTGAAAAAGTTGGCTTAAAGCTCAACATTCAGAAGACGAAGATCATGGCATCCGGTCCCATCACTTCATGGGAAATAGATGGGGAAACAGTGGAAACAGTGTCAGACTTTATTTTTCTGGGCTCCAGAATCACTGCAGATGGTGACTGCAGTCATGAAATTAAAAGATGCTTACTCCTTGGAAGGAAAGTTATGACCAACCTAGATAGCATATTCAAAAGCAGAGACATTACTTTACCAACAAAGGTTCATCTAGTCAAGGCTATGGTTTTTCCTGTGGTCTTGTATGGATGTGAGAGTTGGACTGTGAAGAAGGCTGAGCGCCAAAGAATTGATGCTTTTGAACTGTGGTGTTGGAGAAGACTCTTGAGAGTCCCTTGGACTGCAAGGAGATCCAACCAGTCCATTCTGAAGGAGATCAGCCCTGGGATTTCTTTGGAAGGAATGATGCTAAAGCTGAAACTCCAGTACTTTGGCCACCTCATGCGAAGAGTTGACTCATTGGAAAAGACTCTGATGCTGGGAGGGATTGGGGGCAGGAGGAAAAGGGGACGACAGAGGATGAGATGGCTGGATGGTATCACTGACTCGATGGACATGAGTCTGAGTGAACTCTGGGAGTTGGTGATGGACAGGGAGGCCTGGCGTGCTGCGATTCATGGGGTCGCAAAGAGTCGGACATGACTGAGCGATTGATCTGATCTGATCTGATAATTGCTTTACTATATTGTGTGAATTTCTGCCATACAGCAAAGTGAATCAGCTGCACATACACATATATCCCCTCTTCCTTGGATTTCTTTCCCATTTGGTGGTTTAGACCCTAAGTCGTATGCAATTTTTGCGACCCCATGGACTGTAGCCTGCCAGGCTCCTCTGTCTATTGGATTCTCCAGACAAGAATACTGGAGTGGGTTGCCGTTTCAGGTCACCATAGAGTTCACTGTGCTATACAATCAGTTCTCACTGTGTGTGTGTCAGTCGCTCAGTTCTGTCCAACACTGTGACCCCATGGACTGTAGCCCACCAGGCTCCTCTGTCCAAGGGACTCTCCAGGCAAGAGCACTGGAGTGGGTTGCTATTTCCTTCTCCATCAGTTCTCATTAATCTATTATTCACATAGTGGTGTATGTATGCCAATCCCAATCTCCCAATCCATCCTATCTCCCCTTCCCCCTTTGACATCCATTTGCTTGTCCTCTACGTCCATGACTTTATTTCTGCTTTGCAGATAAGTTCATCTGTACTGTTTTTCTAGATTTCACATATATGCATGAATATACGATATTTGTATTTCTTTTTCTGACTTACTTTATCCTGTATGACTGTCTCTAGGTCCATCTACACCTTTGCAAATGGCCCAACTTCATTCCTTTTTATGGCTGAGTAGTATTCCATTGTATATATGTACCACATCTTCTTTATTCATTCCTCCGTCAATGTACATTTAGGTTGCTTCCATGTCCTGGCTGTGGAAATAGTGTGGCAATGAACATTGGGGTGCATGTATCTTTTGAGCAGCAATTTTTTAAAGCTATGAAATTATTATGATCTAGTTCCATTTTTCTTAGCATTCTTTTTAATACAACAAAATAATTACTTAGAACCTCACTAGCAAGAGCTAATGATTCTTTAGCAAGTACCCTAATAACTTTCTCTACAGGACTTTTGCACCCTGCTCAGTTGGAGTCTGTGCTGTCCCCAGCACACACCATGAAGACACTTGGCCATGTCCTCAAATGCCCTTTTCCCTCCTTCCTGCTACTGCTGCCCATCCTTCAGGGTTCCTGATCAATTCTGAATCTCTTCTAAAGCCTTCCCTGGACTCCCCAGCTCTTAATGACCTCCCTGCTCCTAAGAACCTGAAAACCAGCCCCTCACCCACACCTGCCATCTCTGAAGCTGTGTGGCAGTGCATGGGTGGTATCTTCACAGCGGGAACATCAGTAACTAGCAAATAGTGCCCATTAACCACTGTTTGGTCCAGCTGCTTCTCCCACCCCAGCTTACCTGGCATAAACTCCTGTAGTAGCATCTTCCATGCACAGGGTGCTCAGTACTTATCTGTCGATAGATTAATTGATCTGAGTACATGTGAATGAGAAAGCCAGCCAGATGTCATAGCTAGAAAGTGCAAACAAGATCAGATGCCTTGAAATGAAGTTTTATATTCACTCTTGAGAAATTTGATCAAATGTAAGACTTTCTGTTGTCTCTCCATTGATGGAAAACACTTGAGAAGGGATCCTGAGTCTGCCACTTGCTGTGCGAATACCCACTCCAAACAGCATTGAACTTTAGTGTGAACGGCTGGAGAGGTACACTGGACTCAGTAATGGGTGTGCATGTGAGGTTGAGAGCAGGGGTTCCTTAACCAACACAGATGCTCTGAACAATTTGATAAAATGTTAGACAAAGCTACATAAGTAAAGCACCCCTGACACGCAGGCCATCTGAATGCATGTGATGAGGCTGTGAAAATACAAACTGTAGAGTTTGCATAAACAGGGCACACACTGTGTGGTTCGAGGAGTTGACAGCATGATTATTCATCAGGTCACAAGCCTGCACAGTCTGTCTACCGCTTCCATGCAGGAGCCAGGCAGCTGGAGCCATGGCAGGAATGGAGGTTCAGCCCACTCCCGTCTCCTGGCTATTTCTATGAAGCAGCACACAAGGGTGTGGTGCCCTCTCTGAGCATGCCCGGCTACCCACCTCTCATCACCTGAGCCCTGGGCAGAGTTGGGGTCTGAAGCTGAGCCCACTGGGTTCGCGGTCCAGCTCTTAGGGTGCTGCTGGCCGGCAGTGTTGGCCCCATCAATGTCCCACTGTGTAATCAAGCCCACACCGTAGGGTTTCCAAGCCCCTACTCTCAGCCTGGGAAACTCTCTTCATTTAACACCAGCACTTGGAGCTACCACTTCCCAGGCGCTGTGCACACATTGGAGTCTCCCACAGCTCCTTTACAAAGATGCGGGACCAGAGAGGTCACGTGACATGGCTAGGGCTCACAACCAGGCTCCGTGCCAGCTGCTCCGGTTCTCCTGAGAACGTCTTCACCCAAAGTCCAGGAGATATTTGAAGCACCTGTGGCTTGTCCAGCAGGTCAAAGAAGGATGTTTAGCAACTAATGCCTGGCGACATGGGCTTCCCTGGTGGCTCGGACGGTGAAGAATCTGCCTGCAAGGGAGACCTGGGTTTGATCTGGGTGGGTAAGACCCCCTGGAGGAGGGCATGGCAACCCCCTCCAGTATTCTTGCGTGGAGAATCCCCATGGACAGGGGAGATTGGTGGGCTACAGTCCATGGGGTCACAAAGAGTCAGACATGACTAAGAGGCTACGCACACCTGTGACAGAGAGCAGGACCAGTTTTTTCCCATGAATCTTGGGCTCAAGTAAGAGCCCAGAGGCAGAGAAGAGAGGGAAGGAGGTCAGGTGGGGGGTTAGGAAGGGAGGAGACAGAGACAGAGAACCGGTGGGCTGGGAGGAACACCTGATTAGACTCAGAATAGCTAAGCGATGGCCTGGTCCCTGCCACTCACTGCTGTGTGACCTAGGGCAAGTCACTGCCTTCTCTGGGCTTATGTTCTCAAAGGAAGAAGGAGTCACAGGGACAAAGGAGGCAGGGGGCTCTCAGACTGCTCCAGGTTGTACTTTTCTGATCAGAGGGCCATCCAGAGTCTGGCACTATTAGACCTGATTGCCCATACGAGCATGGTTCAGCCAGCGGAATCCAGGGCTCTTTGACCTCTGCTCCAAGTGAAGTCTGGCTTCCTCCCCGCTGCTCTGCGTCTTACCACCCTCTCTTCCCCACTTTACTACAGCCCTGTGTCCAGTGTTAGGAACTTGGATTCTCCCAGCCCTCTCACCTGCATCTCCCAGCTCACCCGACTCCCCTCTGTCACTGGCTGACCCAGGCTGTCTGCTTGAAGTTTGCCTCTCTGGGTGGCACCCCCCAAACTATCCCCAGTGTTAGGCCTGGGGGTAGCCAGCAGGGTGACAGCAGAAGCTGGACAAGGGAGGATAAACTGAAGGGAAGAGAAAACCACCAGACCGGGCAGGGCTAGTGAGGACAGCCCTGGGTGCCTTGACCTCTTCTGGGGTCACCTCAGGTGGTCCCCATGGGCAGGCCCAACTCTGTAGGTTATGGCCAGCAGCCATCCGGACTGGGTCAGTGTCTGTTCTCTGGGACCAAGGTCCCAGGTATCCCTGTTATGAAATATTTTGGATCACCCTGTCACTTCTTACCACTCAGAGCCAGAAGAAACAGACCCAAAACCAAAATCCACACTTTTGCAACAAGCTTCGATCAAACACCCCACTAACTAACCACAGGGAATAGACAGAGGCGAGATTTCTATGCCAAGAGAACACACTTTATTGGGTAAATTTCCAGGGAAGCTTAGTTTTACACGGCATAAAAGCAGTCAAAGCCAGAAACACAATCTAAGAAGTTTTTTGGTAGAAAAATCTGCTGAGCGGGGAGTCCCTCTAGGGAAGGAGAGGTGGGGGTCATTTAGAGCCGGGACCCACAGGGGTGTCCTCCTTCCTGTGGGCCAGGACCTGCCTGGTTACAGCGGCTGCACGTGCTCCCTGGAAGAAATGATCTTCCCATCTCTGATCTCCTCCGTGATGGTGCGGATCTGGGTGCTGAGCTGGGGGGCCGGAGCACAGGGACCGCTTGAGACGTAAGGAACTCTAACAGCAGGCTTGCATTCCGTGGCACAAGGATGGGCAGGCAGCCTGAGGAAATGAGATCATGTCAAGGCATGTTTGGCATTGGCCGTTGAACTGACTGGCATGTCAAACATACATGAGGGTCAAGTGAGATGGGTGGGAGACCACGACAAATGGCGCAGACGGTGCCTCTCTGAAATCCCTTGAGGGCTGCATAGACAAAGAGCAGAAACTCCCAGCCAAAACCAATGGATGGAGAAGTACGGTAAGTGGAGCCAGCTTGTCCCCCTGCAAATGCTTAAAGCCCAGGGCTAGAAGAAATGTCTCTCCAGAGGCTGTGATCGAGCCCCGCCCCCCCCCTTCATCTGCACAATAACCACTTCAGGACTGATGCCCTCACCGTGGTACTCAGCGTTGGGTCCAGGTGAGCCTTTTCCCCAAGCCTGGACCCCCGTGACCCACGGCCACTCACTTGCAGTCTTCTCCCTCGAGCAGGCGGCGGTAGGTGGCAATCTCTGACTCCAGCCGGGCCTTGACATCCAGCAGCACCTGGTACTCCTGGTTCTGCCGCTCCAGGTCGCAGCGTATCTCGGCCAGCTGAGCCTCCACATTGCTGATCAGGCCCTGCATCTGGGCCAGCTGGGAGCTATAGCGGGCCTCAGTCTCTGCCAGGGTGGATTCTAGGGAATTTCGCTGCAAAGGGAAAGAGGAAGCACTGCCAATGGGAGGGAATCACCCCTAGAGACCCACAGCCCTGGGTATCTCCATACCACTAGTGATCACCACCCGTGATAACCAAGGCTGGTGGATTGGGGCACCTGCCACGAGCATGGCCAGCCCCTCAGGCAGGGGCCACTCAC
The DNA here is from genome assembly GCF_019923935.1 of Bubalus bubalis. Classification (NCBI taxonomy): domain Eukaryota; kingdom Metazoa; phylum Chordata; class Mammalia; order Artiodactyla; family Bovidae; genus Bubalus; species Bubalus bubalis. The sequence goes on along the minus strand of NC_059159.1, from coordinate 21,381,035 downwards.
CATGCTGTGCTGAGCCTGCAGCTCGATCTCCAGGGCGTTGACGTTGCGTCTCAGCTCGATGATCTCTGTCTGGCAGCACTGCAGCTGCTCCGAACTGGACACCACCTGCTGGTTCAACTCCTCGGTCTGAAAAGCGTGAGAGGACCCAGAGCATGGTCAGAGCAAGTGAAGCCACTGTCAAGGGTGACCCCACCCCACAAGCTTGTCCAGGACCGGCCTGGCCCACCTGGGTGTTGAACCAGGCCTCTACATCTCTGCGGTTATTCTCCACTAGGGTCTCATACTGGCATCTCATCTCATCCAGGATCTTGTTGAGGTCCACCGGGGGAGCAGCATCCACCTCCACATTCAGCCGGTCACCAAGCTGGCATCGGAGTGTATTGACTTCCTGCAGAGAGCAGGCAAGATGGCATAAGGTTGTCACAAGGATGTTGGATGCGAGTTTGACTGACCTGGGTAAAAAGCCTCCTCCTTCGGTTGTCAGCTGTGTGACATTAAACAGGATGCTTAACTTCTCTGGGCTTCAGCCTCCTCACGCACCCTGACCTGCCTCCTTGGAGAATTTGGAAGATGATGCAAATACCAGGTAAGTAGAATCATTATCAGGCACTACCCTCCAAATGGAGATTTAGTATCATGCCCAGGAGTGTGGGATCCACGTGACCTTAGACAAGTGACTCAACCTTTCTGTGCCTCAGTTTCCTCATCTATAAAATGGAGCTTGTAATAGTATTTACCTCCTGGAATAATTGTGAAGATGACATGAAACAAGAATGAAATACAAAGTGCTTTGTAGAGTTCTTGGCACACGGTGGGCCATCAGTAAATGTCAGCTGGGGTTACTGTGGAAGTGGTTGTCACCGTTGTTACACCCAAGGGTCAGTAATGGCTCCCTGCTGGGTGGGAATAATTAGGAGGCTATGTGAGACCAGCCTCACCTCCTCATGGTTCTTCTTGAGACATATCAGCTCCTCCTTCAGAGACTCCACCTGCATCTCCAGGTCAGCCTTGCACAGGGTCAGCTCATCCAGGATCCGGCGCAGGCCATTGGTGTCGGCCTCCACCAGCTGCCGCATGCCCAGCTCCGTCTCGTACCTGCACACACAGAGCCCTGCTGAGTCTGCGGCAAGGCCACTCACAGGCAGGGCCTGCCACGTTGTTGTCCAGCTGCTTGGGGTCAGCATCACTGTGGTTCTCTCCCTTGACCCAGAAAGGATCTAGAACTGATGCCACACTTCCCACTTACAGCTGCATCTGGCCTCACTCTTACTTTACCAGCTCCCAGGGGCAGAGGACAGAGGCAAGGGAGCAGCATAGAACTGCCTTCCCAGATCAGGCCACTCACTTGGTCCGGAAGTCGTCGGCAGCCAGCTTGGCGTTGTCAATTTGCAGGACCAGCCTGGCGTTGTCAGCCTTGGTTAGCAGGATCTGGGGAACCAGGGCCATCCTATGAGCTGGGGAAGGCCCAGCAGTGTGGGGGCAGGTGGGAGGGGACAGTCCAGCTTTCAGAGGCCATATTTCTAAGTACCTTTGGCATTTCCAGCCCTGAGCTCTGAGCCTAGATATAGAGGGAGTGTCAGTCCTGGAAAGTCATTAGAAAAGACCCTGATGCTGGGAAAGATTGAGAACAGGAGGAGAAGGGGACGACAGAGGATGAGATGGTTGGGTATGGTTGAATGGCATCACCAATTCAATGGACATGAGTTTGAGCAAACTCCAGGAGATAGTGAAGGCCAGGGAATCCTGGTGTGCTATAGTCCATGGGGTTGCAAAGAGTTGGACATGACTTAACGAATGATCAGCAACAACAGTTCCAGGAGGGACATCACAGTGGCCATCAGCCCTGACACCTGCAGCCCCAAAGGCACAGTGGGTCACACAAGGTGAGCAGAGAGAACCAGGCCAACCTGGATTCAGATTCCACATCCAACACCGACAGACTATGGTATCTTGAGAAAGTGCCCGAACCTCCCTAAAATTCAACTTCCACATCTGTTAGATGGAACCAATAATGTCCATCTCTCCAAGATGAGGAATACACAAACAAAAGGAAGGGAAGGCATTAGGCACAGAGCTTGTGTCCAGTAAGGACATGGTGTGTGTGATTGCTCTTCCTATAGCTGAGACTGGCTGGAAAGGAGGGGAGTTTACAAGCAGAGAGAGGTCTGGGTCCCCCAAGAAACCAAACCCCTAGAGAGAAAAGCTGGCCCTAATGGGAGAGAGATCCTCTGAGAGCTACAGCCTCATCTGCAGTGGGATGAGACAGACCACTCCCAGGGTCTGGGTAGCTGGGCTGGGGTGCGGCCAGGCCCCAGGTACCTTCTGCTGGAGCTCCTCAATGGTCTTGAAGTAGCGCTGGTAGTCGGGGCAGATGTACGGGGCCTGAGACTCGTACCACTCGCGGATGCGGCTCTCCAGCTCCGCGTTCTCCCGCTCCAGCTGCCGCACCTTCTCCAGGTAGCTAGCCAGGCGATCGTTCAGGAACTGCATGGTCTCCTTCTCGTTGCCATTGAAGGAGCCCTCACAGAACCAGCCCCCGGCCCCGGCAAAGCCAGAGGAATGGAACCCAGAGGACAGGAAGGAACCAGGCAAGCAGCTCCCAAGGCTGGAGAGGCCCAGCCTGACAGAGGAGGCTGACCCAGCAAGGCTGGGCCCCCTGCAGGAGCCCACGGAGCGGACACAGGACACCCGAGAGATGCCGCTGGTGGCACCACAGTGGCCCCTGATGGACCCAGAGGAGAAGATCGGGGAGCAGAGCTGGGAGGCCATGATGCTAGCAGAGAAGGTTGCAGCTTAGCAAGGAGCTCAGGTTCTGGCTCTCATGGCCTCTCTGAGGCATTTATATACACTGTCTGTGGGGTGTTGCCATCTTAAACTTGGGAAAGCCCATTCCTATTCCAGGAGAATCTCATTAGAATGTGATTTTTTGCTACCCATCCAAAATCCCTTACCTTGTAAAAATTAAAAAGAATGTAGAATTTCATTTGCTAAGTCAGGACTCTCAGCTGTTGTCATTTCCTGGTAGAATATGAATTTTATTGCCTCTTTAAAGTCCTTGCACCAGATCCCATAAATTGGGAGTGGCCTCACGAATGACATTTGGTATCTGCCCTCTCTGTGAGCCTTCTTCCAGGTGCCCAGGCTGCTCACTTGTCACCTCTGACCACTACCCCTACCCCTCATAGCTGCTCACCTCAGGGATGCTAAGAAGGGAGAAAAGGGAAGTAAAATTCACAGAACACCTATCATGTGCCAGGCTTATAGTCATTTCATGGACACCTCACAACAGTCCTGGGAGATGGCCAGTATCATCTCTGTTTTACCAGTGAGGAAACTGAGGCTCAGAATGGTTGAAAGAAAGGAAGGAAGGAAAAAGGAAAGAAAGAGAAAGCTTGCTTGAGATGAACAGGTAGTGAGTACAAAGGATCTGAAACCAGGGCTCTGGGACCCCAAATCCCACATTCTTGTCCCATTGCTTCTCCAACACAACCAAGATCAAGTTCAGGCACCCAGAATTTGGGGATGGAAGACCTAGGTTCAAACTCCGGCTCTGCTGTTGATCTGTCCTGTGATGCTGAGCACATCACTCCATCCTGGACATCCTCAGTGTCCTCACGGGCCTGCTTCATGCAGATCCAAGGAGGGTCGAAACCAGGGCAGAAGTAAATATGGTTTGAAACACCTCGGGTGCTGTAGAAATGTTGGTTGGGCTAAGAGGACAGTCTTTGACGATGGTTTGTGGCTGTGGCTGGCAGCCCTCAGGTGGAGCTGCTTTGAAGGGCAGTTTCTTTTGCGGGCCCTAGTTCCCTGAACCTAAGAGGGTAGAATAATCAGGACCCTGGGCAGTCCCCTTGCCCCAGCCCCACCCCCACCCCTGCCCTCAGTTCAGTTCAGTCACTCAGTCATGTCCAGCTCTTTGCAACCCCATGGGCTGCAGCATGCCAGGCTTCCCTGTCCTTCACCAACTTCTGGATCTTGCTCAAACTCATGTCCATCGAGTCAGTAATGCCATCCAACCATCACATCTTCTGTCATCCCCTTCTCCTCCCACCTTCAATCTTTCCCAGCATCAGGGTCTTTTCCAATGAGTTACTTCTCTGCATCAGGTGGCCAAAGTATTGGAGTTTCAGCTTCAGCATCAGTCCTTCCAAGGAATATTCAGGACTGATTTCCTTTAGGATTGATTGGTTTGATCTCCTTGCAGTCCAAGGGACTTTTGAGAGTTTTCTCCAACACCACGGTTCAAAAGCATCAATTCTTTGGCACTCAGCTTTCTTTATGGTCCAACTCTCACATCCATACCTGACTACTGGAAAAACCATAGCTTTGACTAGACGGGCCTTTGTTGGCAAAGTAATGTCTCTGCTTTTTAATATGCTGTCTAGATTGTTCATAGCTTATCTTCCAAGGAACAAGCGTCTCTTAATTTCATGGCTGCAGTCACCATCTGCAGTGATTTTGGAGCTCCCCAAAATAAAGTCTCTTACTGGTTCCATTGTTTTCCCATCTATTTGCCATGCAGTGATGGGACCAGATGCCATGATCTTAGTTTTCTGAATGTTGAGTTTTAAGACTTACTGGTGCCTAAACAGGGTACAGAAATGGTCCATGCAGACCCTTTGGACAGAGAAGGAATAAGAGGATTAGATGAGACACTACAGAGAGTTAAGCAACCCAAGAGGAGACCTGAGGATTAAGGAACAAAGGTAAACTCAGTCTTCCACCCTCAACATGGGTTTTCCCAAGGCTTGAGCAACCTGCTCACTTTTTGTCCACACAGACACACACGGCAAGGCTGGCGTTTATAGAAGCATTTATATGCGTCTGAACTTGTAATTTACCAGCCTCTTAAAACACTTTATAAGCTTCTCTCTGAAATTACTCAGGAGGGTTGGCTGTGGTGCACATTCTTGCCTGGTCCAGTGGATACCCAGATGGGATGCCCAAGAGCCACCTGATGGGCTCCCAGCCCATCCTGGGAGAGACAGCAGGAGCAGCAGGCCTCCAGAGCTCGACTGCCCAGCAGTGGTGCCTTTGGGCTGCCCACCTTCCCTGCAGGGCCCAGGATGGGCTGTCTCAGGGTTTCTCAAGCTCAGCACTGTGGACGTCATAGACTACATGATTCCTAGTGTGGGGGCCTCCTGTGCACCATACGGTGTTAGCGGCATCCCTGGGCAGATGCCAGTAGCAAACCCCCATAAGTCATGACAATCAGAAACTCTCCCGACACTGCCCAACGTCTCCTGATGGAAAATCTGCTCCCAATTGACACCCACTGGACTATTAGGACAGGGACTAAGGCTGTGACCAGACCTCCTGGCAGCCCCTCCTTTGTCTTCTAAGACGACGAGTGCAGAGTCTGGCTGTCACGGTAGGGCCCGTTCAGGCAGGTCCTCAATGCACGCATAACTCAACTTACCTCATTTGTGACACAGTATGCTTGTCCAGAAGGCGGCTGCTCCCCTGCCCCTACATAGCTCATCTCTGACTGGGATCTCTGTCTGCTGGACATCTGAAGTCAATGTTCTCATGTGTTTGTTTTTAATCCCTCCACTGTGCAATCCATATCTGAAGCTGATTCTAGGTTTTTCTCAGGACAATTGAATGAGCAGGTTTCTGCTGTTCTGGCTGTGTCCCCATCCAGAGGGCCACTGTGGGCCAGAGTCCAGGCAGGTGTCTCCAGGGCAGCGAGGGGTGGCACGGACCTCTCCTGGAGTGGGTGACAAGCTGCCCAGAGAAAGTCTTTTGGAAGCCCTTGGTCGCCTGCCTTTCTCCATGGTGCAGGCAGCAAGGACACCTCTCAGAAACAAGTGTGGAAGGGGTCTCATGGGAGGAACTCCTCTGCTCTCTTTCACCTCAGAAGTCTGGACCATCACAGGATGGATTGAGGCCCTGCTGGAAAAAATGTTCTTCCTGTATCAGAGGAGAGAACCCGGGACTCACAGGTCTGTTCATCTCCTGAAGCCACTTCAGCTCACCCCTTCCCATGGTGGCCCAGCCCTGGAGAAAATCCAGCCGCACAGTGTTAAGTACATCAGGTGTGCCCGGGCACCAAGTGTTATTTCAAAATAAGGTTCTATGCTGAGACTATCCTTTCCAACCTGAATCAAAAATACACTGGCTAATTAAATAGAATGAAATAAGGCCATTTGCAGCAGCATGGATCGACCTAGAGATTGTCATACTGAGAAAAGTAAGTCAAACAGAGAAGGAGAAATAGCGTATAACACCCCCTATGAAGGACTGATGCTGAAACTGAAACTCCAATACTTTGGCCACCTCATGCAAAGAGTTGACTCATTGGAAAAGACTCTGATGCTGGGAGGGATTGGGGGCAGGAGGAGAAGGGGACGACAGAGGATGAGATGGCTGGATGGCATCACCGACTCGATGGACATGGGTTTGGGTGAACTCCGGGAGTTGGTGATGGACAGGGAGGCCTGGCGTGCTGCAATTCATGGGGTCTCAAAGTCGGACACAACTGAGCGACTGAACTGAACTGAACTGATATGTGGAATCTAAAAAGAAATGATACAAATGAACTTATTTACAAAACAGAAACAGACTCACAGACTTAGAGAACAAACTTACCGTTGCTGGTGGGGCAAAGGATAGTTAGGGAGTTTGGGATGGACATGTACACAGTGCTATATTTAAAATGGATAACGGACAAGGACCTACTGTATAGCACATGGAACTCTGCTCAATGTTATGCGGCAGCCTGGATGGGAGGGGAGTTTAGGGGAGAATGGATACAAGTGTATGTATGGCTGAGTCCCTTTGTGTTCACCTGGAACTATCACAACATTATTAATCAGTTTCTAAAAATTGACTGGGCTAAGTGTCAGGGAGCCTGGACTCCAGATTGAGCTCTGCCTCAAACTCTCTGGGCTCCAGAGCCCCAATCTGAACAGGAAGAGCCTGGACAATGTGAACTCAAGACCCTTCCATCTCAGGCAGTGTAGGTATCGAGGAGTGTTTCCTATGGAGCCAGCCAAGAGTCATCTGGACATGTCTGTGACTCATTCACCAGCCACTGTCCCCTCTCTGTCACTGATCACAGAACAAAGACAAGTTACAGAGGTTCAGCCCATAACACAATTGGATTTTCTCTTCTTTGCAAGCCTGCATGGACCTCAGTCTCACTTTGCCTCCAGGTCTTCTCTATGCCTGTGAACATAACTGATGCCATCTTGAGCCCTTACAGTTCCTCCTGTCCTTCTGCTGACCCTACCCAGGGCTGTAGTGGACACTAAATCACTTCTCTGTGGTCAAGGACTTTGTAGCTAATAGCTACTGTTTAATAATCATTTGAACCAGGTGACCTCAATGATGAAAACCTATTCCCAGCATCCATAAGACGTTACCCATTCATAAATCTTGATTTAGGCATGCCCATTCTGTCTCTGAGCACCTCCACCCATGCCCTAAGTAAACTATAAAATTGTCCAATGGCCCCTCAGTAGTATGGAATATAGCTGCAAATGCTTCCAGATGGCTGTCAGCCCCATCCCACGCGGTGAGTAAGTTACCCTGTTATAAACCGATCCATTGATTACATGGAGCTGCCTGCCTCGTTTTTTGGTCTCAAAATGCCTTTTCAGTTTGGTAGGAACTTTTCCTTCCTGCCATTCTTCACCACCCCGAAACACCTGCAAACCAGGAGAGCACAACGGCGTGGCTTCCTCCCAGCCTCCCTTCACAGGCAGAGGCAACAAACCCACCTCCCAGGATGGTAGCCAGAAGGGCCCATTCAGAGGTGCAGTGTCACTGGGACGTCTGCCAGGCATCCCAGCATGTCCAGGCTGAAGTGACGTTGCTGGCTAAGGAAGCCAACCAAGTCTTGACTTCGCAGAAGAAGGGAGTCAGGCTGAACAGCAGCAGTCCTGGGCCTGGGCTCAGCCAGACCATGATTCAAGCTCCTTAATTCCTTTGAGCCTCCATTTTCCTAAAAGGTGAATGAAGCTCATAATGCCATATTCACAGAATTGTGATAACTAAATTGAAACATGCTTGATACACAGGAATTCACTTCACAGATTTTAAGAGATCAAAACTCTTCTTATATCCCATGTGGTCTGAGGCTCAGATGAACGCTATTTCCAGGGCACAAACCACTCACTCTGGTTTCATAGAATATTGATCAGAGGCCAAGCCCAGCTGTGCAAGGAAAGACAGCTGCCTAAAGAGGTTAGGGCTGTGGGAATTCCCTGGCGGTCCAATGGTTAGGACTCCGTGCTTCCACTGCAAGGGGCAGGATTTCAATCCCTGGTGAGGGAACTGCAGATGCCCCACAGTGCATCCAAAAAAAGAAACTAAAGAGAGAGAGAGATTGTGGCTGAGACTGTGTCCAGAGCAACAGGAGTCCTATTCTGTGTTCAGGACTCTCTGGTCTCTGACCTCTACACTGTATGCTGTATTTAGTTGCCCAGTCGTGTCCGACTCTTTGTGACCCCATGGACTGTATGTAGTCCACCAGGCTTCTCTGTCCATGGGGCTTCTCCAGGCAAGAACACTGGAGTGGGTTGCCATGCCCTCCTCCTGGGATCTTACCAACCCAGGGATCGAACCCAGGTCTCCCTCATTGCAGGTAGATTCTTTACCATCTGAGCCACCAGGGAAGCCCAAGAACACTGGAGTGGGTAGCCTGTCCCTTCTCCAGGAGATCTTCCCAACCCAGGGACTCGAACCAAGGTCTCCGGCATTGCAGGCAGATTCTTTACGAGCTGAGCTACCAGGGAAGCTCTGCTCTAGAAACTCCTAAAAGCCCCCTGACCCACTACTGCAGGCACAAGGCCAGCTTGGGGGCTACAGAGCTGACAGGATGCTCCCTGACCACCATGACCCTAGTCTGGGGAGCAAGGGGAAGAGGCAAGATGCTGCTGTGGGAACAGAAAACGCCTCCACTTTCCCCAAGCCCACCTTGGACAGCACCAAGTTCAAAACCAATGGTTTAGTCGTGGCTCCTTCTTTGGTGAGAAGAGATCTCCACCCTCAAATGAGCCTCCATTTGAAAGCTAAGGTTCTCTGTGGGCAGAGACCCAAGAAATCAAGCCTGAGTCTCCTCTACCCAGCTCTGACCTGTCCCTTTGACGCAGAAGGCACCACCTGTCACAGTGTGCCCAAGGACCCCTGCTCCTCTGAGCTGGTGTCAGAAGTGCCAGGGCCCGCAATGCTCCAGCGGCAATAGCAGAAGCAGAACAGTGGACCACGTGGACAGCCAGCTCACTGGGCAGCAAGGGGGAATGAGACCATTCAAAAAGGCCAGTGACTTTCTTAGAGTGTCCTGGTGGCCTAGGCTTCATCTTCCTGGTTTTCTCCTGCTCCCTATCCCATCTTTGGCATCCACATATGCAAGTCCTACAAATTTCCCACCATAAGAGGCATCTAAAACAGGCTGACCTGGTCCATGTGTTCACCTCTTTAGACCCCTACCCAGAACCCACCCAGAAACAGGGACACCCCCCCGATCTCATCCCCCTCAAAGCAAGTGCTTTTTCCTTGGAACAAAGAATTTGTTCCAGCGACCAAGTACTCATGATTCCCGGCTCCTCCCTGAAAAGCAGGGTGACTATATATTCTGTGTCAAGTAACCACATCAAAAGCTCCTGCCAAATCTGCCGCCAGCTGATGTTAGATTCTAGTACAGACAGGCAGGGACAGGTCCACAAAGCTGGAGGAAGCATTATGAGAGAGGGGGGGTTAACCTTCAATTATGACATTTTGAGCCACCAATTTAATTTGTCCAAAGAATCAGAGAAAGGTCTTGCCTCTTTGGTTTTGATGGTGGAAGACTCAGGGCAGTTAGCAAGTCTGCTGAGGGTAGGGTTGCTAGATTCAGCAAATAAAAATACATGCAACAGTTAAGACATGCTTATACTAAAACATTATTCATGTGTATTTACAATTCCAGTTTAACTAGGCGTCCTGCATTTTCTCTGGTAATCCTCCATAAGGAAGCATCACTGGTGGAGAACTTTGGCCCAACAAAACACAGCTGTTCCTTCCCTCCTCCCCCTGTGACTTGTCACCATGACTGGCTGGTCTCAGGAACAGACATATCCAGCTTCCCCTGGAAAATCATGACTTTCTCTCCTTTGTACCCCAATCTCAGTGGCTGCCATTTTTGCCTTCACCAGCCTGGTGAGCAGGACTCAGAAGAGGAGAGCTATGGTGTCTTTTCTCCCTCATGGCCACCTCAGTGACATTCCACCTGATGGCAACTGCCTTCAGCCAGATGACTCAGACCTTCCTCAGCAAGATTTGGCAAGTCCCTCTCTGCTCAGTCCGTCTCTAAGATCAGTTCCTGCTCCCCCAGCCTGCGCCCCAAACTTGTACATACCCCCTGCTGTCTCCAGGCCTCACCAGACTCAGTGCACATGATCAGTGACTATGGAGGTCATCCCCACCCCCTGGCCACCCCTCTCCAGGGCCCAGAGCCCGTGCTAGGGGCCTCAGGAGAGCAGGCGAGGTGACTCTTGGTTCCTCCCAGACTTAGGGCTCTTGCCAGGCTCCCGGGCACCCAACGTCCCAACATGCTGCTCTGTGGATGATTCTGAATCCCCATTGGGCCAGGACCCAATCCTGTTACCAGGCCCAGAATCACCCTGGAACAGCCCCAGACACCCTCATCTCATACTCAGGGTCTTCTGTGGACCCTTAAGGCTGCCCCCCAAAACAGAGGGACAGCAAGCACCCAAGGGGGTCTCAGGGCTGCAGCTCTGCCTTCAGACTCCCTGCTGCCCAACTGCCTCCCTGAGGGCTGGAGACTGGACAGGGTCTCATGTTGGAACTCGCATCTCACCCAAAATACAAAAGTACTTTCTCTTGCCTTGAAATATGGTTTTAACAATTGTCTAGGAATCTGCTCCAAATTGCTCTTGCCCTGTGGGAGGCTCAGAGAGCCTCCCTGACCCCGATCTTAAGCCATACCTCTCCAGTTCTCTCACACCAAGCTCTGCCTTCTGCATCCTAGGCCGCTTCCATCTTGCCCACGGGCCAGCTCTTCCTGCATGGCCGCACTGGCTGACCGCTCCTGTCCGGAAGAGTCCAGAGTCTCTTGCTCAAATCCACTCAGTCTCTAACTCCCCCCACCCAGCTTTTATGGAGAATTCCAGAGCTGTCACTGCTCTCCCTGAAGTCCTTAGAGAATCTGTGGTTTGTGGGAGACATAGGGCCAGACCCAATGGGAGAGATGCTGGTACCACAGTCTCCTGCGTCCCCTTGATTCAGATACCACTTAACTGGCCCACAAAGCGAATTCCTCAAACACCCTGTTTGATTGGATTCCAGCGTCTGCATTTACAGGGGCTGATGTGCAGCCGGCCTCACTCTCTTCCTGCTAACAGCGTGTCTGCAAAACAGACTGTGGGCTCCAGGCCGTAATTAACCAAGCTTTATACTGGGGGTTCTACTTTCAAACTCATCTGAGATCCTCAGATCAAAGAAGCCACAGAGTTATTATGGTTGTTCATAAAAATGGGCCAAAAGAGTGAATATCAGCTCTTTGCCAACTCCCCCGAACCCTCCCCCCACCAACAGGTGCCCACCCATCTGATCCTTCCCAAGCTCTGCAGGAAGATGAGAAGTCTGATGTGTGCTCAGCAATTTGAGAGCCCCTCCCCCCAGACAAGCTGCTCAGAGTGATGCATCCTGCATACCCTTCTCCACTCCAGCCCTCAGGAACACCTTCCAGCAGGCGGCAGGTCCCAGCCATCCCGAGATGCACTGACCAGGAGGAAAGAAGGGACCAGCCATTGACATGGGGAAGCTAGGACAGGGCATCATCACACTCCCACAGCCCTCCCATGACATCTCTTCTCCCACTTCCCTCAAGTGAGACTCCCCTTGCTAGGAAGCCCTGGACACCCTTATCTCATATTCAGGGTCTTCTGTGGAGCCTCAAGGCTACCCTCCCAAACAGAGGGACAACAGGCACCCAAGGGTCTCGGGGCTGCAGCTCTGCCCTCAGCCATGCCCTGCTGGCCAACTGCTCCACAAAGGGTAGAGAATGGATAAGGTCTCATGCTGGGATCAGGCCAAGTGCCCTGACCCTCCACTCTGTGTCCCAGCCAGTGGCCAAAGTGGCATGACCAGCTTTCTGGAGTGATCCTGCCCCCTGCAGGGCCCAGGCAGGATGCACAACCCCATTAGGGAGTGCAAGGTATTAGGGAGGGCAGAAGTGCACTGGTCCCTCCACCCAGGGCAGAGCCTTTGGGAGAGGGAGGCACCTCTCGCTGGGGATGTGACTGTACAGCCTAGAGTCATGCAGCAATTAGCCACCTTTGTGCATCACTGCCATGGGGAGGTGCATCCTTTCCGAACTCTGAGGCACTGGGATGTCACAGGCATGTTCCACGGGACATCTTTGACCCCTAAGTGTTGGGGCTTAGGTGAGAGTTTGGCTTCTGCCCCAGATTCCAGACCTGAGCGCTTGACTTTAACAAAGGGTCAGCCATAGTCTCAGAAAGCATGTTGGAACATGGATCCCAGATACCCTGCTGAGTAGGTCCCTTAACCAGTCTGAGCCTCAGTCTTCAGATGTATAAAATGGGTACAATTGGGCCAACTCGGGTTTTTGTAAAGATGAAACAAAATAAAAGGTTAAAAAGGTGCCTTAGACAAATGCTGGACACATTATTACTTTCTCCTTTATTAGCATCCTCTCTGTTTTGGCATCTTTTGTATTAACTGTGTTCACTGCCAATCACTGACACAGAGGTTAGTCAGGCTCCATGGATAGGGCTGTTCCTCACAGCCACAGCTCTGGGAAGCAGGGTGTGAGCCTGGGGGAGCGATGGGGCAGGTGGGCACCTGGCCAATCCCTGGAAGGATCAGTATCAACCAAGCAGACCTGATAAAACTGACCTCCCTTGAGTGGTCACCCCATACAAATGACTGAGGGGATGAAATGAGTCCTGGATACAAAGAGCAGATTGCCCTCCCCTCCCCCAAGCCTCTCCCACGTCTCAGTGGTAAAGAATCTGCCTGCCAATGCAGGCAGATGTAAGAGACACAGGTTCAATCCCTGGGTCAGGAATCCCCTAGAGGAAGGCACAGCAAATCTTTCCACTATTATTGCCTGGAGAATCCCCATGGACAGAAGAGCCTGGCGGGTTACAGTCCATAGGGTCACACGGACTCAGACACGACTGAAGGGACTTAGCACACTTACACCCCCAAGCCTCTCCCACATCTCAGGCCAGAGCCCTGGGGTGACTATTCCTGTCCAGCTCAGGAAGGCTCTGGAGTCAGCTTTGACAGTAACACCCCTCCCCCTCCCTTCACGCCCCCTCCCCCGACCTGCCTCTGAGCTTCCTCAGGATTTCTGATTGGCCACAGAGTTCCTTGGATGGAGCCCAGCTTCTCAGTCTCCTCCCTGGGGTCTGGATGAAAGGGTCAGGCCAGAGCCCCTGCCAGGCCCAGCGTCCAGCTCATTTCACTGTTTCACGTGGACAACTAACCCCACACCCCACCAGACCACCCAGCACTGGCTCAGAAAAGGAAGAGGCTGCCCCATATATCCCTGTCTGGGTCTCGGGGAGAGGGACTGCTCCAAGCCCAGCAAACCTGGGATATGGACCCCAGGGGCCCCTGCACCAGCGACAGGGCTCAGCTTTGAGTATCTCCTCTGGTCCAAGCCCCTTCCTCATGCCTGCAGGACAGAGTGCTTGCCTACCTCTTTATCTCCCAGAGCCTATCTTCATTCAGCTCTCATTCCTCCATCCAACACATTTACTGAGCTCCTATAACATCCTAGTTAGGAGAAGGAGGAGGATGAAACCATCCCTGCCCTGAAGGGAAGAAGATGACAAAGCTTAATTTATTGACCACTTACTACTTGCCGGGACTGTTCTAAGCGTTTGAATTTCATAACTTCCGAGGGAGGTGGTACTGAGCAGGGAAGAAAGTGAGCCCACAGGGGTAAGTGGCTTGGCCAGGGTTACACATGGAGCCGGCGACAGTCAGGACGCCTGCCAGGGGAGCATGGCTCCAGAGCCTGTGGACGTCACGGCCTGCTCTCCTGAAAGGACCGTGATGGCCATCAGTCCAGGGAGCCTTGGGGATACACCCGGGAGGCTGGTAGTGGTGGGGAAAGAGTGGAGATCTGTGGCAGAAGCTGAACCTTGAACTAAGCTTTGAAGATGGAAATAATGTATTGCTGCGGGCGTCACCTCCTACTGCCTGTCAGTCTGTGAACTCCCTAAAGACAGAGGCTGCCTTTGTGTGCATCTTTCTCTCTGCTGGATCCAGTATAGCATCTGGTACATGGTGCACTTCATAAACAGCTGCTGATGAAATAAATTAACCAAAAAAAGTAGCTGAGTTTTGGGAGTGGAGGTCATGTCCTCTTCCTGTTTGATGTCTGAGCTCCTAGGACAGCTCTGGGCATGTGGGAGAGAACAGAACCACACCTCATTCCACAGGGGTGGGTGGGATCTGGGATGAGTGGACGGCCACAGCTTTCCCCTAGCTTAGCGAGCTGGGCGGGTCACCTCTGAGTGACCACTGTGGACTAAACCAACTGCCCGGAGCTCAGACAGGCTCGGGGTGAAGGAGGAGGAAGAAGCTGATGAATGAGAGCAGTGACTATAGGAGGAGGGGACGCAGAGGGAGAAAATGAAGAAGGAGCAGAGAACGGGAGTTGGCAAGAGTGCCGAGCACCCGTACCTTCTGGCCTACAACCTCATGACAAAACTCAGACGGCATCTAAGAGGCGTTCCGCCAGTTCATTCACTGGTCTCTCCCTTCAGTAAGCATTGGCCAAGCCCCAGCAGTTGGCTGGACACAGCCCTGCCCCCTTGGCACATGCAGTCAACAGTCAACTCTGGGGCGGGGTGGAGGGGGGCTCAGATGTCCAAACACCCAAGTACACCCCACTCTCTCCCTGCACTGCAGAGGAGGGGGTGGCCATCTCCGTCGGAATGTTGAATAAAAAACCTGGTCATGTCATGCTAAGTCACTTCAGTCATGCCTGACTCTTTGCAACCCTATGGACTGTAGCCCACCAGGCTCCTCTGTCCATGGGATTTCCCACTCAGTGGGTTGCCACACTCTTCTCCAGGGGATCTTCCTGACCCAGGGATGGAATCCACATCTCTTATGTCTCCTGCACTGGCAAGAGGGTTCTTTACCACTAGGGCCACCTGATCTCCAATAATAAAGAACAGAGGTGGAAGATCAGATTAGACCGAGATCCCTCACTGAACAAGGGCCTGAGAGGTCCAGCCACATGGCTGGGT
The DNA here is from genome assembly GCF_019923935.1 of Bubalus bubalis. Lineage (NCBI taxonomy): Eukaryota > Metazoa > Chordata > Mammalia > Artiodactyla > Bovidae > Bubalus > Bubalus bubalis. The sequence goes on along the minus strand of NC_059159.1, from coordinate 21,365,793 downwards.
CACTGAGAGCAGTTTGGAGTGGCAGGACCTCCAGGTGGACAAGGGGGAGGCTAGTGTGGATTTCAAGGTCAGAGAGGCCGGAAGAGGCCAGAGCCAGGTGACCTCTTGGCTGGTGAAGAGTCTGGGCTTTCCTCAGTGACCCATGGGAAGCTCTTGCAGCATCTCTAAACCAGGAGGGCTTTTCATTTCCAGCAATCGCCCCAGCCGGTGTATGGAGCATGGATGAAGGGGGAGCTCAAACCAGAGGCAGGGAGGCCATAGCAACCTGCCCAGCAAGTTAAGGTCAGACAGGTGATGAGGACATTACAAGTAAAGCAGGGATGGACTTGTGAAGGAGATGGAGGAAAGAGGGAACCAAGAGGACTCCCGGGCCCATGGTTTGGGTCTCCGGGTCCTCTGAGATGGAGGAGCAGGAAGGCCCAGAATTGGGAGAAGGAGGGGTGCTCCTTCACCAAGTGCATCCAAGGAGGTGGTGGCCGACTCACTTGGGCATGTGAGACAGGAACAGAGAAGAGGGGCCTCTCTGGAGAGTCAGCAGGACACACTGTGACTGCGGACATGTTCCAGATGCCCCAAGGGGCAGAGGGGTGAAGACGAAGAAGAGAAAAGCGCCTACATCAGAACCCAGGAGACCAGTCCCAGTAAGGAGTTAAGGGGAGCCAGTGGGGGCTGCTTGTCTGAGCCGGGACATCCAGAGAAGCAGGGGGAGGAGGTCAGTATTAGCACGGTCTGAGGTCCCTCCTTGAGTTGTGCAGCGGGTCACTGAGTGACCTGGAATGGCAGGAACTTGGGGCGAGCCAAGGGGTGGGGGGACTGCAGGCCTGGGCACCCATTATCTCAAAGGAAGCTCTCTCTGTGGGAAGCAGGGAGGCAGTGGTTGGAGCTGGAGTGCTTGTCCTCGGCCTCCTTCTCCCTACATCAGCCCTAGCCCCTTGCACCCTGCCCCAAACCCTGCATACTTCTTTCCTGCATCATGCCATCACCTGACCGTACTAGAACCCCATCACTTCCTTATTACCGCATGTCCTCTAGGGTACTGAACTGGCCCGAGTGCCCCTGCAAGTCCACGTTTACAGAGTGCAGTCATCCATGAGCCACCTGTGTCCCTGTGTTTGTCAGCCTGGGTGTCTTGTGTCCTTCCCAGCTCAGAGCTCTCTGGGCTGAGCCTCCTCAGGGTGGGCCACTCAGCCGGACCACACCTGCCCCCCGCCCCCACCATCCCCAGCCAGGGCTTTGGCAGGCGCCACCCCAAGAAACCAGGCCAGAGTCAAAAATACGTTTGCAAGAAGCCGGGAAATTTTATTGAATTAGCTTTTCTTTTCACTGGAGAAGCTGAGGAATCAGAAAGGAGCCAGGTCAGGGAGAAGAGCAAGCAGACCTGGGGGGTGGGGGCAGGGCAGGGCAGGGAGTGGCCACCCTCGGGAGAGGGGCGGTGGCTGGGCGCAGAGTGGCCAAGGCCCCTTGCAGTGCCTCCCTTGCTCCTGCAGGGAGCCGGCAGCTCTCTCCTCCTCTGGGTGCTGAAGACAGAGGGAGGGACCGCCAGGCAGATTTAAGGCCTACTGTTTTCTGGAACCCGGCGACCGGAGTTGCTGCCAGGGGTTCCTGGAAAAGGAAGGAGGCAAAAGACCTTCAGGCTGGAGGAGACCCACCTCAGGCCAGCCTGGGCCCCCCCAGGAGGGCCCCAAACCCTGATTAGGACAGGTCGAGGGGTAGGTGATGGGGATTCTATGTTACTGTCTGAGCCCCATGCGTCTGTGGGGCAGCAAGGAAAATGGAGGAGCAGGTGACCACTGCTGCTCCGGCCCCATCCCCCTCCCTACACGGGGGAGCCCAGCCCTGCCTCCTGCCTCCCCACCACCCCCACCCCAGGCCCATGAATAGGAGCCTGATGCCTCTGCCACTGGGTTGTTTTCTTACCTCCTGTGGGGAAACCAATCAACCTGGGAGAGAGGAGACAGGCAGCCATGAACGGAAGGCAACCAAGAGCGGCCGCTTACCTGTCCTCAGTTGGAGCCACTCAGGAGCCCTTGGAGCCCCTGAGTTGGGCTCTTTTCTCAGCTGTGCCCCCAGCCCACAGGGCAGCAGCATCAGGTGAACCCAGACCTGTCCTGTCTGTCTGTCTGTCTGTGAAGCCTCAGAAGATGTTGTTGAGCATTTGCTGGGAGTTTTGTCCTCCTTTTGTTTCACTGGACCCTCTACCCTTCCCTTGAGCCTACAAGGATGGCCTGGCCCCTGCAAACAGTCTGAAGGCAGTTCAATCTCTAGTTTAATAGCTTTGTTGAGCTGTCCTGAATCCAAGCTCATATTTTCTCCATGGTCCCTAACCCTGCCAAGTCTAATCCAGAGGCCCAGATGAGAAGGTTAAAGGAAATGCCCCCACAGTCAGATGCCAGAAGACAAGGAAGAAGCTCTGGTCCTGGATTTTGGTCCAAGCTGTTAAAGTGCAGACAGATGCCCTCCCCTCCCAGACATGATCCCTAAGACCCTGCCTGCTCTGAAAGCACAGAGTCCCCCAGTCCGTTTCCTATGGGACCTACTTGGCATCCTGGCCTTCTAGCAGGCTGCGGTAGGTGGCGATCTCCTGCTCCAGTCGCGTCTTGATGTCCAGCAGCATCTTGTACTCCTGGTTCTGACACTCCATCTCACTGCGGAGCTCGCTCAGCTGGGCCTCAATGCTGCTAATGAGACCCTGGATCTGCTGCAGCTGCAGGGCGTAGCGGCACTCCGTCTCCGCCAGCGTGCTCTCCAGCCCGGCTTTCTGGTGGGACAGCAGAGGAGAAGGTCTGAGGGATGCCAGGCCTGGAGGAGGGGCCTTGAGGGGGCAGCCACAGGGCAGAGGGCAGCCGGTGTACCATGCTCAGCTGAGACTGCAGCTCAATCTCCAGTCCCTGGAGTGTGCGCCTGAGCTCGGTGATCTCTGTCTTGCTGGTCTGGATCAAGGCTGTGCTGGAAGTCACCTCTTTGTTCAGCTCGGCACTCTGGAATTCAAGCAGGACGGAGGTGATGGAGGAGCCCAGCTGGATGGCCCAGGCACCCTCTGGCTCGGCCAGGTGAGACAGCCAGGTACCTTGCTGTGGAACCATTCCTCAGCATCCCGGCGGTTCTTCTCTGCCATGGCCTCATACTGCTCCCTCATCTCTGCCAGCACGCGGGTCAGGTCAATGCCCGGGGTGGCATCCATCTCCACATTGACCTGGCCGACCATCTGTTTGCTGAACTCCTTCATCTCCTGTGGGGATGGGAAAGGAAGACACGTGAAACTCCTCAGACTGCCTTTCCTCGGCTCTGAATGCTACCAGAATGTTCCAGAAAGTGCTTTGAGGTTCCACTGCGGAGGGCTGAGTCTGACCTCAGCAGAGGGCTCCCCTTTCTTACTGGAGGTAATTCAGCCACAGCAGACCCAGCTCGCCCTCTCACCTCCTCGTGGTTCTTCTTCAGGTAGGCCAGCTCCTCATTCAAGCTCTCAATCTGCATCTCCAGGTCGGTCTTGGTCAGGGTCAGCTCGTCCAGCACCCTGCGCAGGCCATTAATGTCGGCCTCCACGCTCTGGCGCAGGGTCAGCTCGTTCTCATACCTAATATTTTTTTAAATGAAAAACAACACAGAAATGGTATTAGGAATTGAAGGTTTTGAGCAGAAGCCACACATTGTCCTTGCTTGGCTCTGCAATAAACCTTTCTCTGCTCAAATTTAAAAAAAAAAAAAAATGAAAGAAACAGAGGGAGAGAGAGAGAAAGGGAAAGAAGTGAACTTGGAGACACCCCTACCCTCCTCTGAACTCTGCTCCTTCCCCAAGACCTTCACTCCTGGGATGCTAGGATTACATTGATCAGAGGAACATTTGTCTAAAACAAGAACTGCTGAGTAAGCGGGAGGAGGGAAATAAAACTCACTTGAGCCTGAAGTCGTCGGCAGCCAGCCGGGCGTTGTCAATCTCCAGGATGATCCGGTTGTTGTCAATGGTGGCCGCCAAGATCTGCAAAATACAGAAAGTGACCACTGGAGGGTCCACGAGCTCGGGGAGGAGGACTGAGAAAACATGGGTTGGACGGGTGGCCGTGCAGCTCTGCCTGCTCCCTGCCCCTGCGAGCTGGGACAAGGCACTTCTCTTTGGGCCTCGGTTCCTCTCTATAAAGTGAGGGATGAGATAGGTCCCCCTAGATTGTTCTGTCACTCCGGCGTTCTGTGTCTGGTCATGGTGGTCTGTATGTGCATTGCAGGGGAGCGACCCCACCAAGGATGTCTGTGGTTAGTCATGTCTCCACAGCCTCACACTAGCAATCTGATAAAGTCACAGTCTTGAGCCCCTTCCTTCCCCTTAAGATCAGGAGAGGGGACTTCCCTGGTGGTCCAATGGTTAGGACTCCGAGTTCCCAGGTGGAGTTGGGTTCAATCCCTGGTCAGGGAATTGGATCCCATAAGTCACAATTTAAAAATCCCCTGTGCTGCAACTGGGACCTGCATAGCCTAATTAATTAACTAATTTTTAAAGATCAGGAAAGAATCCGCCTCGCTCCCTACAGTTCATAACTTCACTGGAGCTGGCCTCCCCACTGAGCAGAGTGGAATTTCAATAAATATCCGCATCCATTTGAATTTCCTGTCTCAACTTTTGTGTTCCAAAGCACTTAAAATCCACCCCACATAGCTGGGACCCAGCCCAGGCAGGTGGATTTCTGTTCCAACAAGCTGGCCTCACCGAGTGAGAGAATCTCAGCTTTAGCACTGCCTTCATCTCCCCCACCTGGTTGAGGCCAGTTAAGAACACTAGTTTAAAGGGGGCCCCTACGAAACAAGCCAGTGTTCCCAGACCAATGAATGAACATGTATTCCTTTCTCTGTTGATTTTATCCATTCTTAGTGGCTTTTAAAGCTGTCACGGTTTCCAAATAACCCAGTGGGTTAGGATTATAGAGATCAAGTCACTAACAACATAACTGTTTGGAAAGCAGTAAAAAAACAAAACAAAAAATGTTGGCATGAGTAAGAACAATAAAAATGAATAATGAGAGAAAACACGTAGCATGAGAAAGACCATCCGGAGTAGAGACGCTTGATAGGCAGTAAAAGCCTAGATTTTCACCCAAAGGAAGGGTAAGAACTCCATCCACACTGCATGTGCTGGTCCCTGGGGACCCTGCATTTCCTGGCCATCGAGTCTCTGCCCTGCTCACAGGAGAACCCTGCTCAATCTACAAGGGCTCACCTTGTCCCGGAGTTCATCAATGGTCTTGAAGTAGGGACTGTAGTCACGCTCCGGGCTGGTTGGGGTCTGCTTCAGGTGCCAGTCACGGATCTTCACCTCCAGGTCAGCATTGGCCTCCTCCAGGGCACGCACCTTCTCCAGATAGGAGGCCAGGCGGTCGTTGAGATTCTGCATGGTGATCTTCTCGTTGCCAGAGAGGAGGCCGCCATCTCCACCGCCGAAGTCACCGAAGCCTCCACCAAAACCACCACCAAAGCCACCTCCGAAGCCACCTCCGAAGCTGCCTCCAAAGCCACCTCCATAGCCACTACCGGCCCCTCCACCGAAGCCGCAGCTCACACCACCCCCAAAGCCCCCAGCGGATCCCCCAGAGACAAACCGGGTTGAGCAGGTAGAGATACTGCGACCTCCTCCGAGCTGGCAAGAACCACCCCCGAAGCCACCTCCATAGCTGGCGGAGGAACTCTGCAGGCGGCAGCTCATGGTGAGAGTGAGATGGGCAGAGAGCAGGTGCGGCAGGAGCTTGGCTTGGTCTGGCCGAGGACTGTGGTTCTCCTCTGGAGTGGATGCCTTTTATACACCTTCCAAGGGGTTGGACAGTGGCCCTATCTTCTCTCCTCCCTTCCCCACCCTCTGACTGGTGCCAAGTGCATGTATGTTTCCCACAAGCTCAGTTACCTCCGTTCTCCAGGGTGGGTTGTGCCTCTGGGGGAAGGGGCCTTTTTTTTTTTTTTTTTAATCCTTAACAAAAGGGATGATTCAGAGGGAACAGTGTTCTCCTTGAGACTACCCTTTGACAACTGAATTCTGTCTCACCTCTCCACTTAGGGAACTCACTCCCATCGGCCCCACCCAATGTTAGAACGGGACTGAGCTGCACCTGCCTGCCAGGGAGCCTCTGCAGAGGGAAGGAAGCTGCAAAGTAGCCCTCTGCCTCCCTTCGTCCTATTTCTAAAAAGTCTGACTGAGATGCTCTGTGTGCTTCTCGGCACTTCATCTACTCCATTGCTCCCAGCAACAATGATAAACTTTGCTTGGTCCTGTAGAATCAATGACCTTGAAGGTGTTTAGGCTGAGAAAAAAATGTAGCTCCAAGACCATCAGATAAAGTCACAGTGGCAAGGGACCTTAGGGACCATCTGACACAGCTGGGGAAAGGGAGGCATAGAAAGAGTAAGGGGACCCACACGTGGTAAGAGCTAACACCCTCAGACCCCTCGCCATATGCAAGCACTGGGCTACAAATTTTATGGCGACTGCCTTGTTTAAGGGGCTTCCCTGGTGGCTCAGTGGTAAAGGATCCATTCTCCTGCCAATGCAGGAGACCTGTGTTCAATCCCTGGGTGGGGAAGATCCCCTGGAGAAGGAGATGGCACCCCACTCTAGTATTCTTGCCTGGGAAATCCCATGGACAGAGGAGCCTCCTCGGCTACAGTCCATGGGTTCTCAAAGAATCAGGCATGACTTAGCAACTAAGCACTCACACCTTGTTTAATCTTTGCAGTGGCCCGGGAAGGTTGACCCTACTATTATCCCCGTTTCACAGAGAAGGAAACTAAGCCTTAAGGGCAGAGTCAGGACTGAAACCCAAGTCTGGATCTTTCTGACACTAGGCTCATTCTTTTTTATTTTTTTCATTTTTTTAATTTAATTAATTAATTAAAAGCTAATTAGAGGCTAATTACTTTACAATATTGTAGTGGGTTTTGCCATACATTGACCTGAATCAGACTAGGCTCGTTCTTTAAGCATATTTTTTCCTATAGCAAAATAGACAAATTATAAGCATCCAGCTTAATATGGGATCTAGTTGTGGGGATCTTAATGTGGGATCCCCAGCTATGGAACTTTAAGCTACCACTCAGAACATTTCCAACTCCCTATAAATCTCATTGTACCTTTTCCTGGTCAACTGCCATCCATATCCCCCATTCCCCTAATATAACAATAATTCCAACTCCATCACCATAGATCAATATAGAGGTTCTCAGCCAGGGGCTATTTTGCTTCCCAAGGGACATTTCATAGTGTCTGGAGACATTTTGTTCATCACACCAAAGGGATACTACTGGTATCTGGAGGACAGAGACCAGAGATACCACTGAATACCCTACAGTGCACAGGACAGCCCCTGCCACCAAGAATCCTCCAGCCCAGAAGGTCAATTGTGTCCAGATTGAGAAGCCCTAGATCAGCCTGCTCATGGATTTAATGATTTCATTACAGCAGCAGCCTCAGAGGCATAGCCAACTCCAAAAAGGAAGTCTTGTAATACTGAGCTCTTTCTAGTCCTACAACCACGTGATGCCTGACTCAGCCTGTGCATGTTTGACCAAGAGGCCACATGGAGGATATGACCTAGGGCCCGGGGCCAGGGTCCCTGCTGAGGAGCCTGGGGTGTGCCTGAGACTCAGGGTCCACTTAGGAAGCCCACCAGAGGAGGCCTCACCTTCACGCCTAGTCACTCAGTCATGTCCGACTCTTTGCCACCCCAGGGACTGCAGCCCAACAGGCTCCTCTGTCCACAGGATTCTCTGGGCAAGAATACTGGAGTGGGTTGCCATTTCCTTCTCAAGCCAAAAATAAAGGGCCTTGAGCTGGCCTCTCAGAAGCCCAGAATAGAAAGAGAGGTTCCAGGGCTGAGAATGGTGGACCCAGGACTCAGGCTTCCAGGTTCCACTTACCAAGGAGGCCATGGTGGCCGTGAATGGCCTCCTGGGAGCTGCCCTCTGCCCACAACAGCCTGAGGGGCTTGGTGGGATAGGCCAGGGGCTGGGGTGAGGTGCCTTGAGGTTGTCCTGGAAACCCTTTTGCTGATTCTGCAATACCAGAAAGGAAAGTTCTGAGTCAGGGCTTTCTTGGCCTTTGTTGTCTTCAGGTGGGGAAGTGGGCCTGCATCTCCCTTTGCAGGTGTCAGCATCAGGGAGAGAGCCAGGGTGGGCCTCGGTGCTCCAAAACCTGGTGAGACCAGGGATTTAGCCTTACCCCTGACCCTGCCCAGCTCTCCTGCCCCAAACTGATGGCTCAGCTCTCTCGCTGAAAAGGTGTGATTCAGCCCAAAGCAGGAGCCCTCTCTCTCTCTCAGTGGGGATCAAAACAGACAAGAAGGTGATTAATGGAACCTGCCAGGCCTGGAATGACGATCCTCCCGGGGCTGAAGAGCAGGTTCAGCCAACGCCCCTCAGAGGAACAATAATCACAGGTCCTCTGGAGGCCCACGGTGGCCAGGACATGCCTCTCTCACAGGGTCAGGGCACAGCCCCTCCCCACCCCTCCCGAGGAGGGTATGTGATGCCTTGACACAGGAATGCCTTCCTCTGACCACGAAGTGAACCCCAGGACCCACAGAGCGGGGGACACCTGCCAGCCCTCCTAGAGGGACCTGGGCAGAGAGCCATATGGGGAACCCTGTTTCTCCTCTCTCAGCCCTGGGTCAGATGGGACAGGACCCAGTGATGGGGCTGAGGCCCTGCTCACGGGTTTAAAGCTCCCTTCTTTGCTTTCTGGCAAAACTACAGATTTAGTCCCCTCCTCTATAACATTTCCAGGGAGGGGGAGGGAAAGCCCCATGTATGAGAAACCCTGCAGAAGAGGCTCGTCTTGACAGGTTGTCACTGAGTCTGCACAACAACAGGTGAGGGGTTTTATTTGGCCCCATTTTATAGATGAAGCAGCTGAGGGAGATGAAGTCGCTAGTCCAAGGTCGCCGTGAAGTCAAGATTTAAGCTGGCATCTGGCTCTTGCTACCTTACCAGTAGGTTGGTGTCTCCAAGCCTTGCTGCAAACTCAGTGTCTGATCTCTGAGTATCCCATTCCGTATGTGTTAAAACATAATAGAATAACACTAGCTAACATCTTGAACACTCTGTGAAACGCATTACATGCATGACTTTTTTGGTCCTTTTAACAACTCTACTATTTTAATCATATCCTTTTTGCAGATGAGGACTTAAGGCCCAGAGGGGCTGACGGCATTGCCCAAATCTGACTTTGTCAGAGCCAAGATTCAAACCTCTGGCTCTAGGGTCTGCACCCTTAACCACTGCCTGGTTAATCCCTTTCAGACCAGTGCTAGCCCTGTCCCATCCAAAGACCAGCCTCTGTTGCCCTCGCCATTCTCAGGCCTCCTCTCACCCAAGACCCACCTGGTGGATGGTCCTGCAGCCCACAGAGGTTAGGCCTGTGAACTGATGGCCGGGGGTCAGCCTGTCTGCTGTCTGACCTGATTTCTCAGGCACTTCGGGGGATTTCCCGGGTACTCCCTCAGTGCAGAATGTCAAAGCCTAAATCGTTGTAGAAAATTTCCCATTCAACCCCCTCATTTCACAGGTGGGGGAAACTGAGACTTGGAATGCAGAGACCCAGGGCAATGGGAAAGAAAGAGAAATACATGGATTTCTAGATCGACCGCTGATTCACTGGGGGCCTTCCATTGAGATGACTTCTAAGTTTCCTTCAGCAATGCCCTGCGGGGCTCTGGTTCTCAAAGATTTATCCAGAGTCACCAGACTGTTCATCTGCAGAGCTGAGGCCTAAACCCTGCTTCCAGCTCCTAACCAGAGTTCCTCGCTTGAATCTTGGATCAGGCTCCTGCCTCCTTCTGTCTCTCCCGGGACCACAGGGGGTCTGGAGCCCAGACTGGCTGTGCATGCATGTGCATGCTCAGTCACTTCAGTCATGTCTGACTCTTTGTGACCCCATGGACTGTAGTCTGCCAAGCTGCTCTGTCCATAGGATTCTCTAGGCAAGAATACTGGAATGCGTTGCCATTCCCTCCTCCAGGAGATCTTCCTGACCCAGGGATGCAACCTGTGTCTCCTGCACTGCAGGCAGATTCTTTACTCACTGAGCCACCTGGGAAGTCCCCAGTCTGGTTGACCACCTCCCAAAGGGTCTTAAGGTTCCCCGACAGGAGAGAGTCACCTTGTAAAAGGCAGATCCTGCCCAGATGATGGACCCAGGCCCTCTGGGCATCCTGCATCCTCAGAAACACCTGCTTGACACAGCAGTCCTCAGGAGCCTTCTTCAGATTAGCCTCAAAGTCTCAGGGCTTTATATTTCTACATACTCAGCTTTTTAAAATCCCTGTTATTACCACCCGAGTTCCCCAGAAACCCATAGAGGCCGGTACAGGCTTTGAATTAAGTGGACCTGAGTTCCAACCCTACGTCTGCCATAGACTGGCTGCGTGACCTTGGGAAAGTTACTCAACCTTTCAGTGCCTTGGTGGCCATAACAGAAAAACAGGCATCAGACAGTGAGTATGTGAGAAGCACCTGACATCCAGGAGCTCCCAGAAGGCGGAAGGTTCCTCTCCCCTCCCTGTTACAATGAGGAAATGCAAGCTTCTTGTTGTTAGATGACCCATCAGAATATTCTTCGGTCCTCCGTCCTGTGCCAACTCATTGCTTTGCCTCCCTCTCTGGTTCCTGCAGCCAGCATGGCACCTGCAGCAGCCAGACAGGAAACAGCTGGTGGCATTCCGGTTTTATTTCCCCCACTAAGTCTTACATTCCCTGAAGACAGGGGCTTTGTCAAATATACCTCTGAATATCTTTCCTGGCAGAGGGCAGCGCTGGCTAACTGCCTGAAAAGTTGTTTCAGAGACACGTTGTCTGCTGGCTTTAACTGAGATGGAATATGTAGCAGAAATTGTATCCAGTGAGGTCACCCCAGCTCCAAATCTCATGGGAAAAGCTGGCATCATTTTATTTTCCTTCATGCAGCCAGCTGCCCATGGAGGGACAGGTGACCCTTAGGTGGGCACACACCCAAGACACCAGTGAATGTCCAGAGCCATGCCTAAGGCAGGAAGGAGCAAAAGAGAAAAAAGTTCATGCACTCATGCAATAAATATTTACTGAGAGGCCCCGCTGAGGACTCAGCTGTGCATGGAGCAGACACCGCCCATGCTGCCACAGGTCTCCCAGGTCAGGCTCCCCTCTGAGGTCTCAGGATGCAGAGCAGCTCATCGAGAACCTCAAGATCATCTTGTCCAATCAGAATCTTCCATGTAAAGATGGGGAGACTGAGACCCAGAGAGGGACAGGGACTCAAGATCATCTTGTCCAATCAGAATCTTCCATGTAAAGATGGGGAGACTGAGACCCAGAGGGGGACAGGGACTCAGAGTCCTCAGTGAGAAAGGTGGGCATGCCCCATGCCTCCTCTGAGAAGGCCAGCCTGAACCCAGGACACACCCAGAGCCCTAATCCCTAGTCCCAAAGCTGCCCTCTCAGCAGCAGAGGGAGGCCTGATGCCTGCTTCCCGAATTGGCTAGAAACTTAGCCCAACCTCCATCCAGGGGCAGGCAGGAGGTGGCTGTCTATGCCTGGAGACAATTTAAGGACTCAGCCTGGCATGCACTCTCCCTGGGAGTGGGCATCTCACTCCAGGGTCAGGCAGGGGACAGAACTTGGCAAATTGCAAGGCCCTCTCTGATAGCCTGTCCCTGAATCCCAGCAGAGCAGGCCAGCAGAGCAGGCAGGGGTACTCCAAGAAGAGAGAAGCAGCCTCCCTCCCCCTAGCTCAGGGTCTGGTCTCTAGAGGAGGCTCACTGGATGAGGGATGGCTGAGCCCCATTCTGCCCTGCACTTTTGCAGATGTGGTTATTTTTGCAAACAAAGAAGACTCTTCTGTGGCTGTTTAGGCCTGAGATCTCTCAAAAGAGACCTGGATATCAGTGATGCAGAAGCAGTAGCCCAGCTACCAGCGTCAACAGTGGGGTGGGAGAGTGTCCCAAAGGAGCCTGCTGAGCCCCAGGATGTCAGGGACTTGGCACCTGGTGCTCGGGGCTTGAACCGCAGCGTGAGAGACCAAGGTTCCTTGTGAGGACAATCTTTCTGACCATATTGGCTGTGTGACACTTGAACAGTTTGCCCCTAGAAGTCAAGAAATGAGTTTCAGACCAGCACACCCTCTAAGAAAGGTGTCGCCGGCTTCTGTCACACCCCCCCCCCCCCCCACACCTCCCGGCATCAAGGGAAAAGCAAGGGTGTGGAATCGGAGAGACAGTCCCAGACCCAGTTTCACTATTCCCTAGCTTGTGGCTTCATGCATGTGACTTAGCTTCCCTGGGCCTCAGTTTCCTCTTCTGAAAACTGCTGCTCAAGTCTGGCCTCAATTTCAAAAGCTTTTGGGAGAGGAAATGAGACACCATCCATTGAATGCCCTGTCCAGAGCCTGGCAGGGTGCAGTGTTAGTTGCTCAGTTGTGTCCGACTCTTTGCCACGGCCTGGACTGTAGCCCGTCAGGCTCCTCTGTCCGTGGAATTCGCCAGGCAAGAATACTGGAGTGGGTAGCCATTCCCTTCTCCAGGGGATCTTCCCAACCCAGGTATCCAACCCGGGTTTCCTTCATTGCAAGCAGATTCTTACCATGGGAGTGTACAGACACTAATAAAATCCCTTTCCTCCCCCACCCCCACCCCCCAGCCCCAGGGAAATCTGGCCTTGAAGTGTGCATTTGGGAGACACATTCTAGATTAAATCCCTCTTAGAAAGAACGGATGCCCCCTTCTTTCCAGCTAGGGTTGCTGGAAGAGGAGTTTCACCCAGTGAGACCCACGGGGTGCCTCTCAGAATGCCTGGCCCTCCCCACAAATGATCTGATTCTCAGTAGAACAGCAGTGCCTCCTATGTGATCTTCCCAGCAGGACAAAGAAACCGGTTCTCCCTCTCCCTTCTCCCTCTCCCCTCAATCCTCTCCTGAGCCCAGTTCAACCAGGGCCCAGAGTTCTCTACTTCCTCATTCCCTGCCCTCTATCAGGGGCTATGGTCTTCTCTGGTAGCTCAGCTGGTAAAGAATTCATCTGCAATGCAGGAGACCCCAGTTTGATTCCTGGGTCAGGAAGATCCCCTGGAGAAGGGATAGGCTACCCACTCCAGTATTCTTGGGCTTCCCTGGTGGCTCAGATGGTAAAGAATCTGCTGTAATGTGGGAGACCTGAGTTTGATCCCTGGGTTGGGAAGATCCCCTGGAGGAGGAGATGGCAACCCAGTCTAGAATTCTTGCCTGGAGAATCCCCATGGACAGGGAAGCCTGGCGGGTTGCAGTCCATGGGGTTGCAAAGAGTCAAACACAACTGAGTGACTAAGCACAAGCACATCAGGGGCTATGGATTCCAGAGGAACAGCCCCAGAGCGGAGGCAGCAAATCAGGTGTGTGTGGATGTCACTGCTCTAATGAGCCCTTAGGTAGAAATTGGGGACGGGGAGCAGGATTTGGATGAAGAAGGGCAGTAAGGGCTGGAGTTGCTTTGGACTTGGAATTAGAGAAATCAGGGAGGGCTTCCTGGAGCTGGTGTCTTTCCCTCTTGGCACTTTCAGTGCCTTGTAGGGAGATGGCATCTTTGGGGGGATGGGGGCCAGGTTTGCAGGGGGACAGAGATGGGAAGTGGCTCAGCCACTCTTGACGTCAGGTGTGCCTGGCTGGAAAAGAGGGGAAATTAGGGAGCATGTGGTGAGAGCTGGAAGCAAGGGGGAAGGTCCTGGCAAATGGCTGTGAAGAACCAGGGCCTGGGATCCCAGAATAAGCCATGAACTTGGAGTCATACAGGTGTGGGGCCAGCCCTGCTACTTACCGTCCAGCCGTGAGGTCACTGGACCAATCATCAGCCTGACCACCTCATTTGTAAGTTTCCCATCTCAACTCTAAGTTCCCTCATCTCTAAGATGGCATAATAAAGCCTGACCACCAGCAGTTGTATTAAATGAGACCCATGAGTGGGTGTGCCTAGCCCAGTGCCAACCATACAGTGGTGAACCAGAGCCGTCTACGCAGTCAGTCATCCAGTAAGTAATTAATCAATGTCTCGATGTGTTTACTTTGTGTTAAGTACACCACACCACTCTAAGGAACCCTGTTTCCTGCTTCCGTGATCACTAAATGGGGTCAGCCAGACAACAAGTCGTCCGATCAGCCTGGCTCGTCCGAAGCGACCCAGACACCCCAAAGAGTGACTGTGCAGGGAAGAGGTCAAAGTCAGGGAGAGATGGCAGCAGGTGGGCCTTGGCCTTTCTCAGAGGCCACCAACAAGAAAAACTGGACATACTACTGAGGGATATTTGCAAAAGGAAAAGCAAGTCTTTATTGCATGGACATGGTACAGACCATGAACTTGTTACACAGTACACCTGTTTCTTGCACCTCCCTCCTCTATCGGAGGCAGGAAAGCTGGAGGGGGCAGGGGAGAGCACGGGAAGCACCCAACTAAGAAACGAAGGACCCCTTGGACCAGACCTTCTGAAAGCAGAGCCTGGAATTTGCTTTTCCGGTCCCTCTGGCCAGCTTTCTGCTCAGCCTGGGGAGGGCAGGGGTGGCAGGGGCATCTCCCCTGCACTGGGCTGTTAGATTTCTCTCTTTCTGGAAGAAACCACCTTCCCGTCCACAGACTCCTCAACGTTGATGCGGACCTTGCCGCCACCGCCACCTCCCAGGGAGGCTGTAGAAAGAAGGGGCAAGTTTGAGAGTGGGAGACGCTCCCTGTACTCCCTCCCAAGGGGGCCAGGGCCTCGGCTGAGCTCTGAGAAGACTGGACAGCACCCCTGAGAATGGCCATCAGCCAATCCTTCCAGAGCTGCCAGGACGACTGGTGCTGAATTACTCATCAAAAAGATAGGCGGGAGCAGTGGCAGGTATGCCTTGCAGTGAGCAAGAATGTCAGAGCTTTTAAGCTGCTCATAAACAGGAAGTAATCATGGGCATCTATCCATAAGTACGGGGCTTCCCAGGTGGCACTAGTGGTAAAGAACCCGCCTGCCAGTGCAGGAGACATAAAAGACATGGGTTTGATTCCTGGGTCGTGAAGATCCCTTGGAGGAGGGTATGGGAACCCACTCCAGTATTCTTGCCTATGGACATGAAGAGCCTGGCTGGCTACAGTCCAGGGTTGCAAAGAGTCATACACGACTGACACGACATAGCATGCTGCTGCTGCTGCTAAGTCGCTTCAGGCGTGTTCGACTCTGTGCGACCCCATGGACTGCAGCCCACCAGGCTCCCCCATCCCTGGGATTCTCCAGGCAAGAACACTGGAGTGGGTTGCCATTTCCCTCTCCAATGCATGAAAGTGAAAGGTGAAAGTGAAGTCGCTCAGTCATGTCCGACTCCTAGCGACCTCATGGACTGCAGCCCACCAGGCTCCTCCATACATGGGATTTTCCAGGCAAGAGCACTGGAGTGGGGTGCCATTGCCTTCTCCACGCATGCATCCAAAAGTCCATGAAGGTGGGGCCTAGGCAGGAGCTATGCCCTGGATAAAGTTTGCTCATCCTGGAAGGTTCTCCATAAGTCTTCAACCCCAACCCTACCAGGGACTGACAGAGGTCCCACTGGAGGAAGAAGTACATATTGGAATGGGCATCCAAGTAGGGTAGATGCTTGGTCTCTTTCTCCTTCCTCCCCATTCCAAGGGTATTTGTGATTTCAACAATTTCTCTCCCCCCTCAACTCAGGAAGAGTTAAGCCTCTTACCTTCTCTGGTACCAATGCCAGCCATCCTGCAAGAGAAAGGGAAGCAGATATAAGCAAAGGACAGAAGCTCAGGTCTGCCTACAGGGAGACAGCTAAGCAGTCTTCTCCACCCCTACCCCCATATCTGACTTCTCTAAAGGCTGGGACATCCTGCAAGCCCTCCAGACCTGCCACCCCCAAGCAGATAGATTCTAATCTTTAATAACATCCATCTATTTCCTGTAGGAAATGGAACCAGCATCAAATCCAAGACTACTAGTCCAATTCTATCATTTACAGAAAGCAGACAGGACCAGAAAGGTGACATGACCTGCCCAAGTTAATAGCCGATGACCAGAACAGAGTCCAGAACCTCTGACTCCACGTTCTGCTCTCTTTTCACTGTACACATGGCTGT
Organism: Bubalus bubalis; assembly: GCF_019923935.1. Taxonomy (NCBI): domain Eukaryota; kingdom Metazoa; phylum Chordata; class Mammalia; order Artiodactyla; family Bovidae; genus Bubalus; species Bubalus bubalis. Next base: position 21,349,717 of record NC_059159.1, on the reverse strand, counting down.
GCCCTTGAGATGACTCTCTGCCCTAACCCCTTACTCCCCCTCTGCACCCCAGCCCCTGCCTGGAGTCCTGGCCCTCCAGCAGGCTGCGGTAGGTGGCAATCTCCTGTTCCAGCCGCGTCTTGATGTCCAGCAGCATCTTGTACTCCTGGTTCTGGCACTCCATCTCACTGCGGAGCTCGCTCAGCTGGGCCTCGATGCTGCTGATGAGACCCTGGATCTGCTGCAGCTGCGCAGCATAGCGGCACTCTGTCTCCGCCAGCGTGCTCTCCAGCCCGGCTTTCTAGTGAGGCAGCGGACCAGAGACACCACATCAGGAAGCCATCGAGGGCTTGGGGAGAAAGGCCAAATGGATTGCATGGAACCTCCCCCAGAGGGAGCTTGGGAACTCCAATGCTTAAAGCAGCCATGAAGGGTGGCAGAGGTGGGGAGGGGGAGGCTTGGCAGGAGGAAGAGGGGCATAGCAGGGATCCAGACCATGCTGAGCTGGGACTGCAGCTCAATCTCCAGCCCCTGTATCGTGCGTCTCAGGTCTGTGATCTCCGTCTTGCTGGTCTGGATCATCTCTGTGTTGGAGGCCACCTCCTTATTCAGCTCCTCTGTCTACAGGTCACACACAAGAGAAGTGAGCTCCATGGGCCTCCCAGGGGCTCAGGAAGCTGGGGAGAGGCCCACCAGTCAGACCCACCTTGCTAAAGAACCAGGCCTCGGCATCCCGGCGGTTCTTCTCCGCCATGGCCTCGTACTGCTCCCTCATTTCTGACAGCACGCGGGTCAGGTCCACGCCTGGTGCTGCATCCATCTCCACGTTGACCTGGCCAGCCAGCTGGTTGCTGAACTCCTTCATCTCCTTCAGGGTGGGGAGGGTGGGCATTCAGAGACAGAGGGCGGAAGCCAGAGCTAAGTCTGGGGTCCCACGTGCCAATCTTGGCTCCATCACTAATCACTAACACACCACATGACCTCAGTTCTGCCCCGTATCCACCCTGGCCTCAGTTTCCCATGCCACATGAAGAGGTTTGATCGCACAGGCCTCTCAGCTCTGAGGGTCTCTCCTCCTCTCTAGTCTCTGGTCCTGCCAAGGGAGGACCTCAGACAGTAGGGCCCTTCTATGAGCTCATGAAACAGATCAAGACAGCAGTGCCCTCTGGCCACCTGGCCTGGCGATGCATCAGAGAAGATAAGGAGTCTGGGTCACCAGTGATCCTTCCCTCCATGGGGACCTCTGTATTGGCGGGTGCATATTTGAATCTCTCAGCCCTTCAGCCAACTAAAAAGAGTCCCCAGTGGCCCCACTCTGCCTCCCACCAGCCCCAGCCCCTGCCTGATCCTCACCTCCTCGTGGTTCTTCTTCAGGTAGGCCAGCTCCTCATTCAGGCTCTCGATCTGCATCTCCAGGTCAGTCTTGGTCAGGGTCAGCTCATCCAGCACCCTGCGCAGGCCGTTGATGTCAGCCTCCACGCTTTGGCGCAGGGCCATCTCGTTCTCATGCCTGGAAAGGAAGAGGAAACCCAAGTGAGGAGGGCCGAGCGGTCTGGACCACTTGAGCTGGGGGACAATGCGGAAGGAGCGTACTTGAGTCTGAAGTCGTCTGCAGCCAGCCTGGCATTGTCAATCTCCAGAATGACCTGGGAATTTTTGATGGCAGCCGCCAGGATCTGCAGGACACAGGAAGCTGGTGTCAAGAGGGCCCCTCCCTCTTCCCTGTTGCTCTCCCTGCCCTGCACCTCACATGGGACCCCTTACTGACCATCTCCCCTCTGATACCAGCAACAGTAGGCGGTAGGGTCCCCAGGCAGAATCCAGCCATCCCATGCCACCCTCCTGGTCTCTGGGATAGGAAAGACCAAGGAGCCGGGGTGGCAGGGAATGCCCTGTGGGAACTGCCTGGCCAGGAGCAGGGTGACTTCTAGGGGTGCTCCACCAGCCTCTCCTGTGGACAACTCATGGTCGCTGGCCTCCTGCACACTTTAACACAGCCATGCATCTATAGAACATTCCAGTCAGCGGGAACCTTGAGGGCAGCTGCGGAAACTGGTGCAAGTGAGTGAAGGGTGAGTGAGGAGCTGGCAGAGTCCATGCCCAGTCCCAGGTCTCCTAAGGCTTTTGCCACCCAAGACATTCAGAGGGTGAGGCAGGCGGTCCTGGCGTTCAGGACTCCTAGGACCAGAGTTTCATCTCTGCACCCTTATTCTTGCAAAAGGAGCAAAGGAGAACTCTAGACAGAGCCCCACATGTGTGAGCACTGCTCCCATCTCAGCCCCTACTGGTCCAGACCAGATTCGCAGGATCCCCAGAACTGCCAGGCTGAGCAAAGTGTGCCCCCACCCACATCTGGAACGCATACCCCCCACTTGCCAAGGTTACACATCATTGCCTGGGCAGAAAAGGATTTCCCCCAGAGCAGCTGGTACCAGCTACCTGTTCCCCTCTCCCTAACCCCAGAGTCCTTACCTTGTCCCGGAGTTCATCGATGGTCTTGAAGTAGGGGCTGTAGTCACGCTCCGGGCTGGTCGGGCTCTGCCTCTGGTACCAGTCTCGGATCTTCACCTCCAGGTCGGCATTGGCCTCCTCCAGGGCACGCACCTTCTCCAGGTAGGAGGCCAGGCGGTCGTTGAGATTCTGCATGGTGATCTTCTCATTGCCGGAGAGGAGACCGCCATCTCCACTGCTGAAGTCACCGAAGCCACTGCCAAAACCCCCACCAAAGCCCCCTCCGAAGCCACCCCCATAACCACTACCGGCCCCTCCACCAAAGCCACCCCCATAGCTCCCCGCTGACCCCGAGGAGACAAACCTGGCAGAAGAAGCTGAGATAGTGCGGCTCCCACCACCCCCATAGAGACTCCCCCCACCAAAGCCTCCTCCCCCAGCCAGAAGGGAACCCCCCCGAGTAGAGCCACCCCCAAAAGTGGAGGAAGAAGTCTGCAAAAACGTGGTGGCCATGACCAAGCAGCAGTGCTGAGCTCTCAGCAGCACGAGAGAAGCTGGCAGGAGGCGCTGGCCGGACTGAAACCTGAGGGCTGCGCCTGTCACCCCCAGCCCCCGGGCTCCTTATATACCCCTCCCAGGGGGGTGTGGGATTGCGTCTCCTCCCCCAAAGGGAAGCCAACTCCTTCTGCGTTCCTGACAAACACAGCTGCCTGCACACCTCAACGTGGCTGGTGTGGGGTTTTTTCTTTTCTTCCTTTTTTTTTTTTTTAAATGCAACAAAGGAGATGATTCAGAATGAATGGTGTTTTGCCCCAGGCCATGATTTTAACACTTGGATTACAGGCTCATCTCTACACTCCAAGAGAAAACACGGAATGTAGGAACCTCGCATCACGTCTGCCAGGCCTCCGTCTGCCCTGTTAGTGGCTCAGGCCAACTCCTCCCTCACCTGTCCTTCTCTGCTGCTTCCAGGCCGGGACCCTCACCCCCAGGCAGCTGGCTCCTGGCTCGCAGTTTGGGAGTTCACTTCGCAGGGCTGCTCCATGTGGTCCCTTTCACAGATCTGTGTCTAAGCCTGCCAGGCTCTGGGGATTGGTGGGCAAGGTGCATGGAAGAAGGCAGGGGCCGTGGGCATAAACTGAGGATGGGGGAGGGAGCCTGAGTCTGGTACCAGCTGAGGTGACCAGAGGGGCCAGCATCTGTCACTTCCCTGACCCTACAAATGGACTCTTCTCCTCCACCCTTCTCCTCCCCCATCCACAGACCCCTCCTACTTCTCCAGCTCCCCCCAGCCCTCTGTCCCTCTGCAGTGGCATTCCCACAAAAGCCAGCCAGCTCAGGGCTGACAAGGGGCTGATTGATAATCCCACCACCTGCCAACTACATGTCACTGAACCTTTACTTGCTCCTGGGACGAGTTGGGGCAAACCTCTGTAGATAAGATGGGAGCAAGTTCCAGAAAGCCCCTGCCTTCGCCAGCAAGAGGCATGTCGCTGCACAGCGGGCCCAGATTAACCCTGTTTGTCCTGTGAAGCGCCGCGGAGCTGGGGAGGGGCTCGACCCAGAGGGCTGTACATGCCTGAGCACTGCTGGGAGGGCGGGGATGGGGAAGCCTGGCAGGCGGACTGGAAGGCCCCTCCGAGATCTAGAAGGTCAACGCACCACCTCAAAGAGCAGGCTGCTGAAGCCGGAGAGGGGAGTCCAGCACTCAGGAGAGCCCTCTGGTCTGCCACCAGCTCGGGGCCCTGGTGTGCGCGGAGACCTGTGGTAGTGCCACTGGAAGGGTGGCCTGGCCCTCTGGCCTTGGCTCTGGGGTTTAGAGACAGCCAGGGGTGGAGAAGTGGGCCAGATCAGGCTAGAGCACCAGGAGGAGAATTCCTGGCCCAGAGCTGCAGCATCATGAAGCAGACGGCGGTCTGGAACCCCTCAAACCCAGGTTCAAGCCCGGCTCTATCCGTCACTGCTTGGGAACCTTGGACTTGGAAACTTTCAAGTCTAAGTTTCCTTCTGGCAACAGATCCTCTCAACTCCAACTAACGGAGAAGCCCTGAAGCCCAAGAGCCTCCATCCTGTGCCCCCATCTTCTGAGGGGCTGGATAGGGGCATGCACGTCCAATACTTAGGACTCCCAAGTACCCCTCACCTGGGGGGACATTTTTTTTTTTTTTTTTTTTGCCCTTGGGCATTAGATCTGTGAGTGAGCGTCTCACTCTTCCATAAACATCACCTATGGGGCAATGCAGATCATTGTCATCATTGCTCTAATAACAGTAATTACATGCTTCCACTGCACACTTGATAATTTACAAAGCACTTCTACACCCATGCCTCCTCTAATCCTTATGACTCAGAAGATATTCCCTGCCCCATTTCAGAAGGAATGAAAATGGGACTCAGAGAGGGGAAGCCATTTGTACAAGATGGCATAGCTAGTAAGGGGGCATCAACAGGACTCAGTGGACCCTCTGACACTCCAATCAAACAGGGGACAGGAAAAGAAGGTACTCCCCTCTTCTGCCAGACCCCAGAATCCTGCACCTGGGCTGGGCTGATGGAGGGGGATATTGTCCTGGTGGGGACGGAGAGGGGTCTCCTCCCTCAGCATCATACTGAGCCCGCTGCTGAGTGCTCTGCCCGGACAGTGTGGTATTGTCTTGTGGGTGAGAGGATATTGTCTTTTCCTCTGAAAGAAAAATAATCAAACTCAGATCAGCCATAGCTCATTAAAGCCTCTGCAGACATGATGGCCCCAGCAATTACCACGGGAACAATTACATGCCATCACCCTGGGGTGAGGGAGGGCTGGACCCCAGCCACGTTCTCTCTGCACCCTGACTCACCTCCAGCAGCCCCTCAAGGGGGCTTTCCCCACACACTCTCAGGCTCAGGCAGAGTGGAGCTGCCCCGGTCACAAATCCCTGGTTTCGGTCCAAATGGTTCCTATGAGCTCAAGGTCTGGGCAGCCAGGACCTCCTCATTAGCGCCAAGAGGGGATGGCTGGGCAAGGGTGGAGATCAAGCTCCATTTGGCTCCAGCGCAGACTGCAGCCCCGGGCCCTGGAGGCTGTGCCAGTTTCTGTCCTTGGCCCACTCCAGACAGACAGGTGGTCCCCAGAACCAGCTTTCCCTCCTCGGAATGGGACAGGGCAGCCCAGTGGAAAGAGCCTGGGCTGGACTCCACCTGGGTGTGACTAAATAGCTCTGAGCCAGGTTCACAACTTAAAATTGGGTCATTTTCCCACTTACATGAGGTACAGGGAAGAGTCAAAATCATAATGGTGTTGCCAAGGGTGGGGAGGGAGAATGGAGCATTACTGTTTAATAGGTATAAAGTCTCATTTTTACAAGATGGAAAGAGTTATGAGGATGGAGGGTGGTAATGGTTGTACAACAATGTGAGAGTGTTTAATGCCACAGAACTGTACACTGAGAAATGGGTGAGATGGTGAAGTTCGTTATGAGTATTTTGCAACAATAAAAAAAAAGGGGAGGGAAAAAACCCACTCACCCCTTTAACACCGGCCCCAGCTACTGGTCCACAGTGAGCATTCGAGGCACGGGGAGTGGGGGGGGTCTTCATGGATGTTAGAATCCTCCCTTGCCTCCTCCGGTCCCCAGGGAGATTCTCGGGACAGAGAGTGCATGCCCTGAGGCCTGGAGAATTCCTCATTTCTCTTTTATTAGTTATGTGGCTGTGGGTAATCAAGCCTCCTCACTCCAAGCCTCAGTCTACAGGTCGGAAAAATGGAAATAACTCCTGTCCAATCTGACTCACGATAGAGTGAGATGACGGACCGGAAATGCTCGCACACTGAAGTGATTGTGATGACCAACAGGCTGGGAAGACCCTCCCCTCCCCCAGATCCCCTCCACCTTCCTCCCTCTCCCTCTCCTCTACCCCAGCTGCTTCTCTCAGCACAGTACCCGTAGTTTCAGCTCCCAGACTGAGATGGGAAAGTGCCCCCCACCCCACCCCCCAACACACAAAGGAAGGCTTTATTCCTGTCACCCAGACCTGAGACCCAGTCACCAGCCCCACCTGCGTGGGCCCAGACCCCGCCCCACAGCCACATTCCTGGAGCCTCTGGGGCATAGGGGAGGGTTTCAGCTCTGACAACAGAGGCTTTCATGAACAGGGGACAAATATCTCCGGGCAGTCCCAGCCTCGGGGTGCAGCCAGGCCTCTAGTCTCTAGCTCCGAGGCCTCCACAGTGAGGTGGGAGGAGGGGACCGTAGGTGCCGATGTCCAGGATGTCGAGAGCGGAAAAGCTGAGGAGGTGGCAGAAGGGGCTCCTGTCCCCTGGCTGCTGCAGGGGAGGTGGGAAGTGCTGGTCTGGGGTCACCAGTCTGTGATTTGAAGCAAGCTAATGAGTCCCCAAGTCCCATGGGAAATGGTGAGAAAAGCACCTCCTTCCAGATGAACACCCAGTGTGGCGGGGTCCGAGATCTCCTCAGGGCAGTGCTGGGCACAAGCAGCAGCAAGAGTCACTGTGTCCAGAGGAGAGTTTCTGCTTCACTTGGCCCCTCCCTCACAGGGTTGGCCTGCTATTACAGACAGACCCAAGGGCCTGAATAGACCCGCTAAGCTTGAACCTCTTGGCTGGGGAAAGTGGGACTCATTTACCTTTAATTGGCCTCGGTTCTTGGCAGCTGAGCTATAAACCACAGGAGCAGGACCATACCCACCCAAGGGCATTGTTGTACCAGGAAGCTGGTACGTGCGTTCCCTTGTGGGCCCAGGACCGGCCCCAGGCAAGCCAGTTTGGAGGTCTGTATGGGAGGTCCGGGTCACAGCTGGGTCCTATTCCAGGCTCCGGGCCCAGGTATGGGCCGGTGGCCATAAGAGGTTCATACGGGCTGCCAGGGGATGGACGGTGTCTGTACACGTGCACGTACACGCCTTGGTGGGGCAGCCTCTCCAGCCTGGCTCTGAGCTGACGCCTGCCCTCTGACCCAGAGTCCCAGTTTGTTTCTCCTTGAGTGTCAGGAGGAACTGCCTCAGGGGATCCCAGTCCTAGGCCTTCACACAGAGCAAGACTGGAATGTATTGAGGAAATGGCACAGGGATTATCATCCTAGGAATCAGGGGTACGGGTTGGCACCTGGGTTAAGAATCAGGAAATGTGGATTCTGGTCCTAGCTCTGCCATTGGTTGTTGTGTGGCCTTGGTCAAGTTATTTAACCTCTCTGAGCCTGCTTCCTGCTCTATATAGGATATAACTTGCTAAGCCGTTTCAGTCATGTCTGACTCTTTGCAACCCTATGGACTTTGATTAAATGGCACTTAGCAGGTGCTCAGTAAACATTAATTACAGATAAACACACACCAACCCTTGGGGGCAGTTCAGTGGGAAAAAAAAAAACAATAAATCTGGAAGAAAAAACCACAGTTTCAAATCCCACCCTTGCCTTGCATTAGAGCAGTATAGATACGCAATAAACATACAAGTCCAACTCTGTGACCCCATGGACTATAGCCCTCCAGGCTCCTCTGTGCATAGAATTCTTCAGGCAAGAAAACTGCAGTAGGTAGCCATCCCCTTCTCCAGGGGATCTTCCCAACCCAGGGATCAAACTTGGGTCTCCTTCATTGCAGGAGGAATCTTTACCATCTGAGTCACCAAGGAAGCCCTATCCTTCCATAAAATGGTAGCAATGCTTATTTCACAAGCTTGTTTTAGGGAACTGGTGAGATAAGTGAAGACCTCTGGAAAGTGGAATTATGGTAATAGCTACACTTTGTGATAGCCCTCCCTTCCCTTTCCTGGGACATGGTGGATTCTGGTTCAAATGAAACCAAGACAATAAAATCTAAACAGTGCCAAAGCCGGGCCCACCTCCATGGACTGAAATAAAAAACCCAACATCCATCTTCCTTTGGGCCATAAAGTTTTATTGGCGGGTCAGGGGGAGAGGCAAGGGTAAGGGTCCCTCCCCTCCCATGCCTCTACCCAGGGGAATTCCTTCTGCAGCAGAGCAGGAAAGCCAGGAGGCCGCCAGACTCAGAGGGCCTTCGCAAGGGACAGGTCATTGAAGTAGGCGTCCTGGCCCTCCAGCAGGTTTCGGTAGGTGGCAATCTCCTGCTCCAGCCGGGTCTTGATGTCCATGAGGTGTTGGTACTCCTGGTTCTGCCGCTCGGTGTCAGCTCGCACGTCACTCAGCTGGGCTTCGATACCGCTGATCAGCGCCTGGATCTGCGCCAGCTGGGCTCCGAAGCGAGCCTCCGTTTCCGCCAGTGTGCCTTCCAGGGCGGCTTTCTGGATGCAGAGAGAGGGAAGAAGGCTCAGCAGAGCCTGTGCCCAGAAAGGGTCCAGGCAGAGCCACCGCCCAGGCTGCCCAAGGCTACAAGGACATAAGTGTGAATCCCACAGGGCAGAGGGCACCTACCATGCTGAGCTGAGACTGCAGCTCGATCTCCAGGCCCTGGAGGGTGCGCCGCAGGTCGGTGACCTCCGTCTTGCTGATCTGCAGCTGCTCCGTGTGGCCAGCAACCTCCCTGTTCAGCTCCTCGGTCTGCAATGAAAGGAGGCAAAGGGAATAGCACTGAATCAGACCCTTGCCTGGGAGCATTCAGCCTCCTCTCCTTGCCACCCCTCCAGGGAGCACCTGCCTCCCCCTCCATACCTGGCTGATGAACCAGGCCTCAGCATCCTTCCGGTTCTTCTCAGCAATGACCTCATATTGGCTTCTCATGTCACTCAGGATCTTGGCTAGGTCGATGCCCGGAGCAGAATCCACCTCCACACTGACCTGGCCACCCACCTGGCCCTTCAGCACACTCATTTCCTGGAAAGATACAGCAGAGATGGGCATGTCAGGGCCCAGAGCCTGCTGGCCCTGAGCCAGGTCACTCCCCAATACCCCAGGCCATGGCGGGAGAGGCTGGTTTTCAGGTGCAGACCTAGGACCCAGCACTGGGGGACAGACGGAGTCACCACCATCTGCTGTTAGAACCCTTGAGAGCCACAATCCACACTCAGGGTCAGGTCAAGAGGGCCGCAAATGTGGCCACAGTCAGGGGATACAGGCTAAAAATGTCCTTATCTGGGGAACTGGGCTAGGGTGGATGGGATGCCCAGCATGAAACCCACCTCCTCATGGTTCTTCTTCAGGTAGGCCAGCTCCTCCTTCAGGCCTTCAATCTGCATCTCCAGGTCAGTCCTGGCCAGGGTCAGCTCATCCAGCACCCGGCGCAGGCCATTGATGTCAGCCTCCACGCTCATGCGCAAAGCTTGCTCCGTCTCAAACCTTTCAGAGGAAATAGTCGTAGTCATGCCAGCATTTCCTCTGCACCTCTGAAGATCTCCCCACGTCCCCTGGGCTCAAGGTCCCATGGGGGATGGAGAGTGCTTTAGACCAGCTAGGGTAGGTGAGGGAGGCATCCATTTCCCCCCATGGCCCTGAGCCCCCGAAGGGACTGCCTCCCCTCCCCTGCTCTGGCTTCTGCAGCCCCCAAAGTAGAGACACTCACTTGGTGCGGAAGTCATCTGCAGCCAGACGGGCATTGTCGATCTGCAGGACTATCTTGGAGTTCTCAATGGTGGCACCAAGAATCTGGGAGGCAGAATGCAAGAGGTTGGCACCAGCTCAGCATACAGGCAATGCCCACCCACTTTCTTCCCAGAGAAGCAAAGGAGTGTGTGTGTCCCCGGGCCCCTGGAGACCAAAGCTCCAGCCACCCCAGGCTGCCTGCTCTCTGGGCGGCCTTGAAATCAGTCCAGGCCTGAGAGCTGGAACAGGAGAAAATTACTACCAAGGAGGCTGACCCAGGGGGAAGGAGATGGGCAGGGGCAGGGGAGAGTGGTAAGCCTCAGAGGGAAAAGTCTCCAAGACCTGTACCCAGGGAAACTCTTAATGGTCTTAGGGAGTCAGCCTCTAGTGATCTGCAGACCAGATGCAGCAAGAATAGGGGTTACCCCATTGTCCCACCCCTACTCAAAGCACATTCTGCCTTCAGGGAAGGGAATTTCTTCTGTTGAGCATCTGTTAAGTGTCAGCACTTCGCATCTCCTCTTTTGGGCAAACTGTATTTCCTAGTGTAGGTCACTGTTTTACAAGTGTGAAAGCACTACCCTAGTTGTTTACTTTTCTAACTCTCCTCATCTGGAGGACTGGTCTAGGCACCTGGCACCCATCACCAGGCCAGGCACAAGGTGGGTCCTGGGCTATGTTGTGGGGGCTGTGTGTTTGGAGATCCAACATGTCCGCCTACCAACGCAGGAGACACAAGGGACGTGGGTTCCATCCCTGGGTGGGGAAGATCCCCTGGAGAAGGAAATGGCAACCGGCTCCAGTAATTTTGCCTGGAAAATTCTATTGACAGAGGAGCCTGGGGCTACAGTCCATGAGGTCGCAACGAGTCGGACACGACTGAGCACACTCGCAAGCATGCACAGCATATGAGACTGTTAAACGTCCCACTGGCTCCTGAAACATTTCTTCTGGACGAGCTCCCAGCTCCTGCTCTTCCCCGTAGGGTGGGCGGGGATCAAGCCCCACCCTGAAGGACCCTGAGCACCGCCCAGGAAGAGGCTGGAGCTGGGACCTGTCTCCACCCACAGAGCATTGGGCCTCCGCACCCAGGTTTTCACGAGCTTGCATTCATCACTCTCACTCGGTCCAAGGGCCACAGTGAATGTCCCTCCTTGACCAGGGCCCAGAGGCGGCCTCTCCCATTCTTCCCAGAGGTCCTCGGAGTCCCAAGTGGCCCCCTGGGCAGAGGAGGCCTTCAGCCTGAGCGTGAGGGAAACCAGACCCCCGCCCCTGCCCGGAGTAAAGGAATGCAGAGGGCCCCAACCGGGACAGCAGGAGACGGGTGTGGCCTGGTGTGGACCGAATTTCTCCCTGGCCAAACTCTTGCATATTCCTGTTGTCACGGCGACTCGGGCCCAGACCTCAGGGCAGCCCACATTGTGCCCCAACTCCTGCTACTTCCGACCCCTTTTCCCAGGCCTAGCGGACCGGAGCGCCTTCCTCCTCCAGCCCTGCCACACTAACCCGCCCCGCCCTCCAGGCTTCACTTCCTGGCCCATCGTCCTGCCCCTCCTCACCTGCCGGCTTCGCTCAGCCGCACCCTGTGGGCCTCCCACATCCTAACGGGCTCGCTCCCGCCCCGCCGGGAGGTGGCTCGGGCACCCTCCGCTCCCGCCTCGGGCCTCGCCCGGCCCGCGGGGCTGGGTTTCCGCGGCAGGTGCACTTCCCCAAACCGGGCCACGGCCCACCTGGTCCCGCAGGTCCTCTATGGTCTTGAAGTAGTGGCTGTAGTCGCGGGCGGGCCCGGGCCCCTGCTTCTGGTACCAGTCGCGGATCTTCACCTCCAGGTCGCCGTTGGCCTCCTCCAGGGCGCGCACCTTCTCCAGGTAAGAGGCCAGGCGGTCGTTGAGGTTCTGCATGGTGAGCTTCTCGTTGCCCGCCAGCAGCCCGTCGGAGGTGGCCAGGGCGCCCGCATAGCCGCCGCCGTAGCCCCCGGAGGACGAGGACACGAAGCGGGCGGAGGACACCGACACGCCGCGGCCACCTGAGCCCCCATGGATGCTGGGCGCGCGGAAGGCGCCTCCAGCCCCGAAGCGCATGGAGCCGCCGCCCATACCCCCGAAGGACGAGGTGGACGACGACTGGCGATAGCTGTAGGAAGTCATGGCGAAGGAGGACGAGGCGGCACCGGTCGGAGTGGCTGCGGTCCGTCGGCAGGAGGAGTGGCGAGAGGCCCTCACCTGGCGCCTTTTATGCCCGGGGCGGGCGGGAGAGGGGGAGGGGGGACGTTGTCAGGCGGCTATCTGAGCGCCCTGGAATTTGCAGGCTCCTGATTGCAAATAAGGGCGCTCTCCCCATTGGTCAGTTCCTGGCGGCTCAGCTTCCTCCTCTCCCCTCCCAGGGGCCAGAGGCTCCTGCCCTCCTGAGAGCTGCCCCACCCCAGCCCACTCCGAGCCCCAGCCCCGCTAGCACACTCACACTTAGACACCCCCGCAGTTCACATGCTGACCCCATTAAGATCTCCCTGAGTTTGACACCCCCCAGGAATTACAGTCCTTCTGAGAGTACAGATCACTCACTCAAAGTCCCCCTCCCCATCATACTCCGAGCCCCTTACTTATGAGCAAAATTAACCCCCCCAAAAGTACATTCTCCTGATTCCTACATCCCCCTGGGAATTACCACCTCTCTGAAGCTGTCCCTTGGGCTCGCCCATGCCCTGGCCCCCCCTCAAGTACCCCAGATGGAGGTACTCTGAGCTGCAACCTCCCAGGCCTCCTGAGACAAAGCCACCCCACCCTATTATGGCTGGACAGGGCCCCAGGGTGACAAGAGACTCCCGGGGACAGCTGTTGGGAGGGTATCTGCAACTGGACTGTAAAAAGCACAATTACCCTGACTCCCAACCTGAGGGCTGATCCCCCATTCAGCGCCTCTCTTCTCCTACCCACCCCTCTACCAGGACAACCCTCTACCTCCAACTCCAAAGGCATTCATTCTGAGCCTAGCGAGTCAAGTAACTCACTCATGAGACTTTTAGCACCTGCTGCCCAGAGACAGGATAGAATCCCTCTGTCCTTGTGAGCATCTCCAAGCAGGGTGTCAAAGGCTGAATCCTCTTGAGTCTATTTGTCCTGTCCTAGTACCCGGATGAATAGATGGATTGCCAGGAAGGGTGCTCACGCTCACCATGGAGAGTTTGGGTAATAGAGGAAGGTGCCCCTCCACTCCACACACGGCCCCAAGCCCGCTCTTCACCCAGTTCAGTAGTTCCACCACCTTTTCGATCACCTTGGAGGCCCCCGTGCCAGACACTGCAAGGTCCTGAAGCAACCTCACCCCAATTCCTGTCCCCAGGGACCTCACTCCTCACAATTGTCCCCACAGTTCCTTCCCATCCTTATGTCAGAGCAGCCACCCAGTCTCAGGACAGAGGCCCCATGCCCTTTTGACAGGGTGATAGGGACATGGGCCAGTTACTCTCATTTTCCAGTGAAATCTTAGCCCTCCTCTCTGCATATTATCTCCTGGGTCACTTGTGAGTAAATGAAGACTTGTCCCCTGCCTCTGAAACCTGTCCCTGATAAACTATCTTCTGGCCACCAATTTATTCAAGAACAGGGGTAGCAACAACATACACACACACATACACATGCACACATGCACGCACGTACGTACACACCCTCGCCCACCAGGAGCAGCCCCAGGAAAGCCAGTCTGAGGCTATTTAAACCAGTTAATCAGACCTGCAAAGTGGGGCCTGGGGCTCCCAGGGGGAAAAAAGACTCGAGGCCAGCCCTGAAAGCAGGGTGTGGCTGGGCCTTCTCAAAGGTTGTAGCCGCCAGAGCTGGTTTGATGTGAGTCACTGTTTGGCCCTGAGGAGGAGGCCTGCTCCTGGCGGGGGAGGGGGAAATTGGCCAGATAGTTGCTAGCATACCAAGCCCTGGCTGAAGTCTCTGCTTCTGAGCCTGATAGGAAGGTTTAGGATGGGACTTTGCATTAGGAAACAAAGAATGGGACCAAGAGTTCTCCAGAGATTAAGTTCACTATACTTCAGAAGAGCTTACAGTCCCAGCCCCCTACACCAGAGCCATAAGAACAATTGACTGCAGGGTAGTACCTTTTATAAAGCCTTTTCAGATCTCATTGAATCCCCACAGCCACCCAGTGGAAAAGGTATTCTGATTCCCGTTTTACAGATGAGGAAACAGAAGCTTCAAGAGGGACAATGACTTGTAGGAGGTCCACAGCCAAGAGTGTTAGATTCTGGCTTCTGGCCTCTTAACCCTCCTCTGCCCCACGGCCTGAGTTCCTGGGTGCAACCGAGGCTGTGCTGTCCCTTCCAAGGAAGTCCCACCTCCAAAACAACTCCCTCGGATCTCTTTCCCCCAAAATCCTAGGTTAATTCCAAAGATAGTTAGGCCCAGTCTGAGCTGGACAGTGGAGTCTGGGAGAATCCCCTGCTCCCACTCTCTGGCCAGAACAGTGCCTAGCACCTTCCTCTGTGAGCTGTGTGACTTTTAAACACTTCTCTGGTACATCCAGAACTCAATAGAACAATCTGTTAAGGCTGCCCACCCAAGAGACGGAACTGAGGAATCAAGCTGCACTTCCCACTGGGTAAACAGGCTGCCCATGAGCAGAGTCCATGATCTGCCTCTGGCTGTGGGAGGGCAAGAACCTGCAGAACCTGACTGGACAAACTCCCTTCCCAAGCCCTGGTCTAGGGCCCTGGTCTAAGAAAAGATGATCTAGTCCCAGGAAGCTCAGAGAAGTAAAGTGATTCACCTGAGGTCACATGGCTTACTTGTGTCCAAGTCCTGAGGCCAACGGTTCTCTACCTGGACCTATCCTAGACGCTTCTCACATACTAAGTTGCTTTCAGTTCAGTTCAGTCACTCAGTCGTGTCCAGCTCTTTCCGACCCCCCCTGGACTGCAGCACTCCAGGCTTCCATGTCCATCACCAACTCCCGGAGCTTGCTCAAACTCATATCCAGAAAGTCGGTGATGCCATCCAACCATTTCATTCTCTGTCGACCCCTTCCCTTCCTGCCTTCCATCTTGCCCAGCATCAGGGTCTTTTCCAATGAGTCAGCTCTTGGCATCAGGTGGCCAGAGTATTGGAGTTTCGGCTTCAGCATCAGTCCTTCCAAGGAATATTCGGGACTGATTTCCTTTAGGATTGACTGGTCTGATCTCCTTGCAGTCCAAGCGACTCTCAAGAGTCTTCTCCAACACCACAGTTCAAAAGCATCAATTCTTCGACACTCAGCTTTCTTTATGTAAGTTCCTTTAGTCATGTCCAACTCTGTAAGTCCATGGACTGTAGTCTGCCAGGCTCCTCTGTCCATGTAATTCTCCAGGCAAGGAAATTGGAGTGGGTAGCCATTCCCTACTCCATGGGATCTTCCTGACCCAGGAATCAAATCCAGATCCCCTGCATTCCAGGCAGATTCTTTATCATCTGAGCCACCAGGGAAGCTTCCCAGGTGGTGCTAGAGGTAAAGAACCCACCTGCCAATGCAGGAGATGGCAACCCACTCTAGAATTCTTGCCTGGAGAATCCCCATGGACAGGGAAGCCTGGTGGGCTACAGTCCATGGGGTCGCAAAGAGTCGAACACAACTGAGCAACTAGCACAGAAGCTTCTAACACTGGAGCAAATGCAGATATCAGTTCCCAGAGGGGAGATATTAGAGGTAGGGGAGTTTTCATCATCCCCGAGGAAATCAAATAGTGTTTGGGACCACTGGAGAGAAGTGAGAGTCTTGGTCCTTGGGTAGAATGAAATGCTGTGACAACAATGACCATAATGCCAACAGGAATAATGATGATGAAGGTGAAAACGATGACAGCCAGTCTACTGTGCCAGCCACCAGATTAAACACTTTGTATACATTATTTCAACTAGTCCTGTGAATTAAAGTGTTATCATCCCCATTTTACAGAACAAGAAAACTGAGGCTCCAGAAATGTTAGTAACTTGACCAATCACACGAGTCATGGAGGTAATCTCAGTGAGGCAGCAGTGAATGGTGGCATGAAATGAGATCTTAATTCCCTGCCCAGGAATTGAACCTGGGTAGCCTGGAAAAGAATTAGTAATCCTAGCCCCCAGGCCATCAAGGGCTAGAGGCCAGAAGTTATTTTTCCCTGGA
The DNA here is from genome assembly GCF_019923935.1 of Bubalus bubalis. Classification (NCBI taxonomy): domain Eukaryota; kingdom Metazoa; phylum Chordata; class Mammalia; order Artiodactyla; family Bovidae; genus Bubalus; species Bubalus bubalis. Next base: position 21,333,656 of record NC_059159.1, on the reverse strand, counting down.
TCTTTGTCCCCAGTGAAAAATGTATTTATCATGGAGGCAGAAACTGGAAATGCAGGTATTAAAATTTATTATTAGAGGTGTAGCATAACAACAAGTGGGAGAGCATATAGAGAAACAGTTTAGTTAAGACAGAAGCAAGGCAGAGATGCACACCCAGAGAGAAGGGCGTGAGCGTTCCCCCTGTGAGGAGGAGCACAGTAAAAAGGGAGCTAAGTCATTTATATAGGGCAGTTCTTCTGGGTCTTTATCTTCCTTCAGGCCAATTATCTGGTTTCTTTTCCATGCCTGACCTACCCTCTGACTTTCCTCTGGGTGCACCTCAGCCTAGATGGATCTGGAAGTAAAGGCTTCTGAGAAGTCACGTTATAGCCTGGGGTTATCCCTTGACTTTTGACTCTCGTGGAGCCTTTCTCGGCATGTATAGTTTCTCCCATGTCCCCAAAGAGGGAAGAGTGGAGACCCCTTAATCCTTTACTCAAAGAGGGTTTTGCCCCTCTTTATCCTTGCCATGACTATTGCCTTAAAAGTGTTTACCGGCTATTTACCGTTCCTGTTGTTACTTCCATTTCAGAGGGCAAACAGGGAGCTGATTGTAAATGCCTTAACTGCAGCCCACCTATCTCTTGTCTCAAGAAATGCTGACAGTTTTAAGTATCCAGCCTGAAGCCCACTTCTTCATACCTCATGAAATGCAAACAGGAGGCCAGTTGTCAATGTCTAACCTGGAGCCCATCTGTCTCTTACATCGGACCCAGGATTTAAGCCCAAGTCTTTAACTCTCTAAAGCTATAGTCCCAACTGCAAACGCTGTCCCCGCTCTCATGGGTTGGGGATCAAGGTGCTTTCTTCCACTGGTCTGGAGAAAGGGTCATCAAGTTGGAAAGGCAGTCTGTCAGGGGATTATAGAGACATTCATCCTGGTGAAATATGGTAGACTGAATACCCACATTCATTTTTGCTCCTTCTTAAAACCCTATTCGGAGAAGGCAATGGCACCCCACTCCAGTACTCTTGCCTGGCAAATCCCATGGATGGAGGAGCCTGGTAGGCTGCAGTCCATAGGGTTGCTGAGGGTCGGACACGACTGAGTGACTTCACTTTCACTTTTCACTGTCATGCATTGGAGAAGGAAATGGCAACCCACTCCAGTGTTCTTGCCTGGAGAATCCCAGGAACGGGGGAGCCTTGTGGGCTGCCATCTATGGGGTTGCACAGAGTCGGACACGACTAAAGCAACTTAGCAGCAGCAGCAGCAAAACCCTGTTAAGCTAACCATAAAGAAATAGTTTTTTAAAATAAAAGAGATGGAGAAGGAAATGGCAACCCACTCTGTCCTGGGAAATCCCATGGACAGAGGAAGCTGGCAGGCTACAGTCCATGGGGTTGCAAAAAGTCGGACAGGACTGAGTGACTAACACTTTCCATTTAAAAAAAAAAAAAACAGCTGCAAGCCCTAGTTCCACTCTTCCACATATATTCCCAAAGAACCCCTTGTTCATATATTCAGGAAGGTATATAGAAAGATACGTTCTGAAGCATTGCTTATAATAAAGGAAAGCCAGTAAAAAACACAGGTAGGGGGACATTGAGTAAACTATGTACCATTCACATTGTGTGAGAAGAAATTAAACAAATGAGTCATATCAATATTTAGTGATGTGGAGAATCTCAAAGAACCAGCTGTTGGGTAAAATAAAAGCAGCGGGAGAGCAATGCATATAACAAAATTAATGCTGGCATACACTTAAAAGAGGACATCTCTACAGGTACATATGAGTATGCACCTAAGTACATAAACAGTTCAGTTCAGTCTCTCAGTCGTGTCTGACTCTTTGCGACCCCATGAACCGCAGCACGTCAGGCCTCCCTGTCTATCACCAACTCCCGGAGTCCACCCAAACTCATGTCCATTGAGTCAGTGATGCCATCAAACCATCTCATCCTCTGTTGTCCCCTTCTCCTCCCGCCCTCAATCTTTCCCAGCATCAGGGTCTTTTCAAATGAGTCAGCTCTTTGCATCAGGTGGCCAAAGTATTGGAGTTTCAGCTTCAACATCAGTCCTTCCAATGAAACCCAGGACTGATCTCCTTTAGGATGGACTGGTTGGATCTCCTTGCAGTCCAAGGGACTCTCAAGAGTCTTCTCCAACACCACAGTTCAAAAGCATCAATTCTTCAGCGCTCAACTTTTCTTATAGTCCAACTCTCAGGAAACAAACCAGACTGACCTCAAGGATTTCCTGGAAGATAAGCTAATTGAAGGATAGTATTCAGGGAAACACAAGCTTGTCTCTGCTATTTTAATTTTTACAACAAGAATGTATTTACATATTATTTGTTAATTTAAAATGATTAATGGCTAATTAAAAATAATTTCTTAGGAAACACTACATGATGGACTTTTACAACTGGATATTTGTAATATGGGCTTCCCCAGTGGCTCAGCAGTAAAGAATCCCCCTGCAATGCAGGGGCCACAGGATGCCTGGGTTCGATCCCTGGCATGGGAAGATCCCCTAGAGGAGGGCATGGCAACCCACTCCAGTATTCTTTCCTGGGAAACCGCATGGACAGAGGAGCCCGGCATGCTACAGTCCATGGGGTCACAAAGAGTCAGACATGACTGAAGCAACTTAACATGTATGTATTATAGTAAATCCCTCTTCCCCTCCCTGTACACACACCACTGACCTCTGTGTCCCCACTCATGCATGCTGACACTCTAATCTTGAGTTAGGAAAGAAGAGTGAAGTTTTGGAAAGGGTAACAGCATATGTGGGGGAAAGAGATCCCCCCACAAAAGGTTACTAGGCTCCTGCACTTACCCCAGGTCCTTTGCTTTGATTTTCCTTCTTTATGAGGCAAGGGGGTGAAAAGGGAAGAGAAGGCATCAGAACTTTTCCTTCTTTCTTTTTTTTGGCTACAATGGGAGGCATGTGGGATTTTAGTTCCCTAAGCAGGAATTGAACCCCTGCCCCCTGCAGTGAAAGCTGGGTGTCTTATCCACTGAACCATCAGGGAAGTCTTAAGACAGAACTTTTTAAGAGGGACTTGGAGAGAGTCTGGGTGCAGGAAGGCTTCTTCGGTTGGGATGACTTGGACCTGGAGGGAGCTCCTTCTCTTCTGGGTACTTGAGGATGGGAAGCCTTAGGGACACCCTGGTGTCATCCTCTGACAGGGATCTAGGGATTCTGCCGATGAACAGGTAGCCTCCCTGAGTATTGCACGTGATGTGGACAGGTGGGCTGGACCTGGAGTGACTGCCCCCACCTGAGCCTGCAACCAGCAGCCACCATGGGGGCACATGGGAGGCATTTTGGGGCAACTTTCTGAAACAACTGGGGGGGTTTCTAGCGGTGCTGGAGCGAGTGGCCATTATGCGGGCCACCATTCTAGAACTGTTGAGCCAGTAGCCATGTGGATCTCAAACAAATCATTATAATCGAGTGTGTGGGTGCTGAGAATTGTGCTGTAGAAGGGGCAGGTGGGAGCAACGGGAGGGAGCCCTCATGCCTGCCTGGGAGTGAGATGCTCCACAAAGGGCACCACCCTCGAGCAAGAGGCTGAAACACCTGTTGGTGTCTGTCAGGCAGGAGGTCCTGGGAGAGTGGGATCACTGCTCCTGGGCCAGTGGTCATTTGGTTTGGTTGGGGACATGCGGGGGAGGGGAAGACCAGGGAAGAGGTCCCAGGTGCTGTAAGCTCAGCCAAGGAGTTGATTTATCCTGAAGACAGTGGAAAGTCATTTTAACCAGGGATGTGATGTGGTCAGATTCATATTTTAGAAATTGCCAAGGGTTCCACGTGTTGAATGGGTTGGTGGGATGAGCGAGGCATGGCCAAGGGTAGGGAGACCAGGTTAGGGCCTGTTGAAATAGTCCCCATTAGAGACAAAGAAGATCCATCAATCCTGGAATGATGATGGAGAGTAACGCAGAGACAAGAAATGAGTGGCCACGCTACGAGCAACTCAAGGCCTTGCTCAGGCCAGGTAGCTGATGTCACGGGGACCGAGGCCAACAGTGGGGGCAGGAGCTCCCCCCAGTCCAGGTCCAGCTCCGTCTGCAGCGGCTCATGGCTGTCACTTCCCCCAAGTGGGAACCCAGGGAAGGTGGGTCATGGCTGTCTGGGCCAGCATGACCCCTGGTGTTCCTCTTGAAGTCCCCAGGGGAGGAAAAACCAGCCTGACGGGAACCAGGGCCAAGCATGGGGAAAGGCAAGGAGCGCTGAGTATTAGGGAACTGCCTGCGGTCCAGGCCAGTGGGGGAGGGAAAGTGTCAGCCTCCCCCCACATGCCACATTCCACACTCAGGAAGACAGGACTGGCCTCTGCCTGCCCTGTCATCCCCCACAGGGCTGAGCGTACTGACCAGGTTCAGCTCCTCTCCACACAGGGAGGGCACTGGCTGGTCACTTAGCCAGTGGTGCTTCTCTCTGCCTCTTCCCTGGCCCTGGGCTACCTGGGCCCCATTTGGGGCCCTGTGCCAAACCTCAGCCCATACCACATAGACTGGTGCCTGGGGAGGGCCAGACACAAGGCAGAGAGAAAGAAAACTGTCCCACATCTCCTCTGATTTCCCAGAGCCCACTGTGGTTTCCTGGGTGGGTCATCTGCTAAATTCCCTGGCACCAACATCCTCAAGGGAATCGGCGCTGCCTCCTTAGGGGCAGAGACTCTGGGATGTGGGATTCTTTCATTTCAGAATCCCTAGGTGAACCCTACTGAGCCCTAGCTGAGCTCTGCATGGCAAGACTCCTGTGCAGGAACTGAAACTGTCTTCCTCAAAATCAGCTGTGGTTCTGGACACCAGCTATCTAAGCATTTTCAACGAACAACTGCCGTGCACCATAGGCTAACACGTGGGGGCCACATCCCTGCCCTCCAGGAGGGGAGCAGGCCCTTCCTCAGGCCTGGAGTATCCTCCCTTCACACCGGCCTCCTCACTTTACCTGGATGCCAGTAACTCTGGTTCCTCTTTCAGTGCTCAGCCTGGGCATTATCTCCTCCGGGACGTCCACCTTATGCACTCAGACCAGGCCAGTTTTTCTCAGCCACCCCTACCCCTGGCCTCCAGACTCATCCCCTGGACTCACCCCGACACTCAACCCCATTACATGCTCCAGCTTTGTCTCCGCAGCTAGACAGAGCCTGCTGGCTGCTTCTAGCTCCAGGCCGACGCCAGCACAAGTAAATGCTTAATGATTGTTTGCTGGAAAAGATGAAGAAAAGGGAGATCTCTTTTTTCATTCAAGCAATAATTACGGACTACCCTGTAGACTCTGTGCTTCTAGAACAAAACGGTCAAAAGCTCCCTACCCTCCTGAACTTTCATTCTGGGTGGGGCAGACAGTGTGATTCTAGGAGTGAGGGGCTCATGGGAAGAAGCAAAGAAGGGAAGGGGTGAAGGGTGATGGGGGGAGCCGTGGAAGATGGGGAAAGAAGGTCCCCGAGGAGATGGCATGTGGACAGAGACCTGAGGGAGAGAGAGAAGCCTCCAGATCCCTGGGCACCAGGCAGAGTGTACAGCAAGGCCAGACCCCCTGAGGAAGAATGCCCGGGGTGGAGAGGTGTGTGCTGTGTGCCAGGGGCTGGCGTGCAGGAGGCAAGACCTACAAGAGGCCAACAGACAGGCCTGCAGTCTTATCAGGGAGAGGGCTTAATTCTGAACCTGCAGAAGAAAATGGCAACCCACTCCAGTATTCTTGCCTGGAGAATCCCATGGACAGAGGAGGCTGGCGGGCTACAGTCCATGGGGGCTCAAAGATTTGCACACGACTAACACTTTCACTGTTTTCTTTTTTTGTTTGTTTTAATTGAAGGCTAATTACTTTAGAATATTGTGGTGGGTTTTGCCATACATTCACGTGAATCAGCCGTGGGTGTACATCTGTTCCCCATCCTGACCCTTCCTCCCACCTCCCTCCCCATCCCTTCCCTCAGGGTCATCCCAGTACACCAGCCCTGAGCATCCTGCCTCATGCACTGTTTTCTTTTATTCTGACAGTAAAGGGGCTCTGTTGAGAGGAAACCTGGGATCCCTCTGGCTCTCCAGACCAAGAGTCAAGGAAGGGATCTGGAGATCTGATAAGAGATTCTTACAAAGGCCAGGCAGAGAAGCTGGGGGCTGGTTCCAAGGAGATGTGCAAGGTTGGTGAGAAGTGGTCTGACCTGGGTTGTATCCTGAGGACAGAGGCAGGAGATGGGGCTAATGGAGTCACATGGAGCTCAAGAGAGGGAGGGGAAACCTGGAGGGCGCCTAGCTTGGGGCCTGAGCCTGGGATTTCACCACAGTCGGCGGACTGGTCTGGAGCCTGACTTATCTGATCCCCTCTCCAGAAGGTCAGTGGTCACTCACCACCCCCAGCGTCATCCCTGGATCTGCTTTGGAAGAAGTCCTGGTAGAATTAGTTGCTGATTGGGTTCTACTCACCAAGCACCCACTGTGCTCACGTCTACCAGCACTGATGCCCACTATTGGAAGGGGAAAGACAGGCTGTGTCCACGCTGGTCCTGGCCCCACCAAAGCCCACAGTCAGGGCTGGGAGTAGGGAGGCTCCAGGAAAACCAGAATATGCATTTCCCAAAATTTCAACAGAGCAACAAAGATCGTGTATCAGCTCTATAATCGGGGGTGGAGGTGTTTCTATTTTTTCAGTTCTGACTTGCTCCAGGTTCCACCAGTCCCAAGTTGGCAAGTGGGACCCAGTAGATTGAGGGAGGGTTGGCCAGGTTAGCCGAGTTCCTGGAAAAACTGCTTCTTCCCTAGAGGAGGGGTGGTGGAAGGGTGTGTGTTGGGGGTGGGGGGTACATTCTTGTGAGCAGCTGAAGTGTCTCCACTCTGGAGACAGAATGCTGAGCCTTGACCCCTCCTGGCTCCTCTGGACTCTTCCTGGCTCTTCCTGGCTCCAGCCGGCTACAGGATAAACATTCATTAAACAGAAACCACAAAGAATCCCATAACAAGGTGGGCTGCCAGACAGAAGCTGGGAACAAAGGAGTGCTGGGTTAGCTGGGGGAGAGGCCCTTTTGCCCAGAGAGAAAACAGCTGAGGCCCCATCCTCTGCCAGCAGCCTAGTATCCAAGGGGCATTTTGATCAACTTACAGTCATTTGGGACGGAAAAGACACCCACACACACACACATACACAGGCCAGTAACAGAGGACAAAACCTCACTGGCTCCCTTGGGTGCCTCACTGCCATTCTAGGCAGCACTATGGGGTGCCAGCCTCAGCCCTCACCAGGGCACCAGAACACCAGCCTGAGGCCTCCCAACCGCCACCAGGGAAGGCTAGGGATCAGCCCTGGAGCCACAGGGCCAGGAAGCCCTCCCAGCACCCCTGCCTGATCCCCAGCCCCCTCCGGTGGAATGTGCTGGGGTTGGGAAGCGGGTGGGGGCTTCCTCAGCAGGCTTGGTCCAGGATTAGGGCAGGGGCCTGTAGAGACCAGAACACCCAGGGAAGATATGAGTCCCAGCTCAGTGAACACACAGAGAGGCCCCCAGCACACAGAAACCAATGCCCTCAGGCACAGAGATCTGGGGTTTCAGAAGGAACGGTTAGAGTCAGGGAGGGGGAGGAGTCAGGAGGCTCTGGAATCCGGAACTTGCCATTCCTGCCAGGCCTGCCGTTACCTGCTTTCCCCCACCACCAACCCGCCCCACCCCCCTCCCCCATAATCTTGACCTCTAAGAAATGACCTCTAAGAAATACAGTCAATCTCCGCTACAGGCCTGGCAAGATCAGTCAGATGAAACCCCTACACCAGCGGTACAGGAAGGCAGAAATCTTCTCATTTCCAAGTCTGACCTGAGAGGTGCCTGCTGAGCAGACCTGCCGCTGACCATACACACTCACACGCTCACAATCACACACATATATACACCATCACTCACTGTCACACAGGTGTGTACACACTGGCTCACTCACACACCCATATATATGCATGTACACACTCAAACATGCTCTCATACACTCTCCACACTCAATCATATGTTCACACATATACACACACTCACATGCTCACTATCACACTCATTCACTCACTCACCCACATATGCACACACCTTCACACATGCACACATGTGCATATACTCTCCAACTCATATAGTCACATACTCACGTGCTCACACATACAGACACACTTGCACACATGCTCCTCCACCCAAAGCAGCTCTGCTTTCACTGGTTTTGCACACCCAGCTTCCCATAAAGTTTTGCTTGAGCACAGGGTTCACCCTCTTCTAAAGCTCAACGACTGGCGCTTTCGCCCAACTCTGTCTGTTTGCAGGTCAGGAGACAAGACAGGAGGTGGACTGGGCCTGCCTGAGGTCACGTAGCTGGTTTCCCGCCAAACTGAGACCAGCAGGCAGTTACCCTGGATCCAGGCTGTCTGCCCCCAGGGAAAAGCTGAGCTCACGGAAAAGACAGGGCTAAACACTGCAGGCTCCTAACAAGAGCAGGTGGCAGGCTGGGGACAGAGGAGGGACGTGTATGAAGGGCTGATGGAGCTCAGGGAAGGAGAGCAGCCTGAGTGAGACCTGGGATGAGCAGACCCTTGGGTAAATAGAGTGAGGACACCAAGGTGGCAGATGGGTGGAAAGTTCCAGAAAGGAGCCTATAAAAACAGCCCACATGTACTGAGTCCTTACTGCATGCCTGGTTCTCTTCAAGTATGTAGCAAACACTGACTTTTTAAGCCATCAGAGCTCCCCTGGGCTGTAGATACTGTTGCAAACAGCAGTATCCCCATTTTACCCTCCAGGAAACTGAGAGCAACTTGCTTAAGCTTCAAGTTTGGTAAGCGGCAGAGCTGGGATTTGAACCCAGGAGGTCTGGCCTTGTGCCTCCTAGTCTAACCTCTGTGCCAAAAGAGAATCAGAGGCTGAAGAACTGGCTAAACTCAGACAATGAAAAGCCTTGCAGCTCAGGCTACTAAATTTGATTTTTTTCCTGCAGAAGCCAACAATGGTTTTTGGTTCAGGAGGCGATACACGCAAAGTGATGGATGAGTCAGACTGCTGGGAGCAGGGTCCCTGAAGCTGGGAACACACGGCTGTCATCCCAGGTGGGTGTCCCAGCACCTCTTTTACGCCTTCCCTCTGCTGCCCCCATCACCCTAGCCTCATTCTTCAAGTCCTAAGAACGATGGCCTTGCCCTCAGAGCGGATCGCCAGCACCTCTCCCCAGCACCAGGCTCACTGGTCTCAGGCCAGCTTTGATCAAGTCACACTGCTCACAGACCTTCAGCCTGTTCACAAACAAAAGCTGTGACTCTCAGAGTAGTTCTTAGATCCCCTGGGACAGCATCACCTGGGAAGCTTGTTTAAAGTACTGATTCCTGGCTTCCGCCCCAGGGTTGCTGAATCCAATCTCTACAGGTGAGCCTACATTTTTTAAAATTTTATTTATTTATTCATCTATCTGGCTGCATCTGGAGAAGGCAGTGGCACCCCACTCCAGTACTGTTGCCTGAAAAACCCCATGGACAGAGGAGTCTGGTAGGCTGCAGTCCATGGGGTCGCATAGAGTCGGACACGACTGAAGCGACTGAGCAGCAGCAGCATCAGGTCTTCGTTGTGGCACACAAGATCTTCGCTGCGGGATCTTTCTTTGCGGCACATAGACTGTCTAGTTGCGGCGTGAGAGCTCAGTTGTCGGGGCCAGCAGATTTAGTTGCTCGGGAATGTGGGATCTTAGTTCCCCAATCAGGGATTGAACCCATGACCCCCGCATTGCAAGGCAGGTTCTTAACCACTGGACCACCCGGAAAGTCCATACATTTTTTTAGTAAATCTCCTTTTTCAGTATGCTCCTCCAGGTGATTCTAAGTCTTGCTGAAGTTTGAGAACCACTAGCCCAAGAATGAGATCCCTCAAACTCCTGTTTTGAAACCACCTGGGAGATGCAGGAGAGACCAAGCCTAGCCATAGGCAACTTACCCGCCAGCAAGGGAAGGCTCTGCTAGCATGACCACAGCTCGGGGTGTGGAGTAAGAGACCCAGTTCCAGGCCCAGTTGTGCTGCTCTCTAACTGGATGACCTTGGGAGGCTCTGATGATCAAAGCCTCATTTTGCCCAGCTGCCAAACTGTCAAGAACTATAAGAATCTGAGATTTACTCTTTTTTGCAATCTAACAAGGTAGCCTGCCACAGTTCTGTGAACTCTGGCAGAAGACATGAGTTTCCCAGGTCAGAGACAAAGGACCTCATAATTCACAGTACAACAAGCCACTCAAGCTTCATATTTGCATTGATTCCTCTCGCCCTGCCCCCAATCTCAAGTACCGTGGGGACAACACAAGACTTAATCCAACCAGCTGCTACGTATACAATGGGTTTGCGTCACAGCTGAGAAACCCCAAGCTTTGGGAAACCAAGCCTCTCACAATGAACTACAAGCAAACCTGTCTGATCTTTCCTCCAGCGAAACTAGAATCATTTATACAGAGCAGTAAAATTTTAAAAAAAAAAACAAAAACTTGCCTCTGCTCAAGAGGGAAATGCTATCTCTATCTTCCAAGAAAGTTTACTGCTTTTTTAAAAAAATCGAAGTATAGTAGATTTACAATATTGAGTTAGTTTCAGAGGCACAGCAAGTGATTCAGTTATACATATGTCAGTTTTTTTCCACTATAAGTTATTACAAGATATTGAATATAGTTCCCTCTGTATGTGGGGTGTGGGGAGGGCAGGGGGGTTGTTCAGTCTATCAGTCATGTCTGATTCTTTGCAACCCCATGGACTGTAGTCCGCCAGCCTCCTCTATCTGTGGATTTTCCCAACAGGAATACTGGAGTGGGTTGCAATTTCCTCCTCCAGAGGATCTTCCAGGCCCAGAGATTGAACCCACATCTTCTGCATTGGCAGGCAGAATCTTTGATCACTGAGCCACCTGGGAAACCCAATAGTTCCCTGTGCTATTTAGTAAATCCTTACTATTGATCTGTTTTATATATAGTGGTATGTATCTGTTAATCCCATCCTCCTAATTTATCTCTCCCTACTCCTGCCCTTTGATAAACATGTTTGATTTCTGTGTGTCTGTTTCTGCTTTGTAAATGATTTCATTTATGTTTTTTCACATTTGACATATAAGTGATATCATATAATAGTCTTCTTTGTATGACTTATTTCACTCAGTATGATGTTTTCTAGGTCCATCCATGTTGCCACAAGAGGCAAATATTTCACTCTTTTTTTCTACCTATATATATATTATCCATTCATCTTCTTTATCCATTCATCCATTGATAACTACTTAGGTTGCTTCCATGTTTTGACTATGATAAATAGTGCTGCTATGAACACTGGGGTGCATGTATCTTTTCAAATTAGAGTTTTTGTCTTTCCAGATATATACCCAAGAGTGGGATTGCTGGATCATATGACAATTTTATTTTTTAGTTTTTTAGGGAACCTCCATACTGTTTTCTACAGTGACTGCATCAGTTTACATTCCCCCCAAAGGTGTAGGAGGATTCCCTTTTCTCTACACCCTCTTCCAGCATTTATTGTTTACAGACTTTTTGACGGCCATTCTAACAGATGTGAGATGTAGTTTTGATTTGCATTTTTCTAGTAATTAGCAGTATTGAGCATCTTCTCATTAAAAGAAGTTTGGTCTCCCAAAGCTTGGGGTTTCACAGCTGTGTGCCTGTTGGCCACCTGTCTGTCTTCTTTGGAGAAATGTCTATATAGGTCTTCTGCCCATTTTTTTGATTGGGTTGTTGGTTTGTTTGATATTGTGTTGTATGAGCTTAATTTGGAAATTAAGCCTTTGTTGGCCACACTGTTTGCAAATATTTTCTCCCAGTCCATAAGCTGTCTCTCTGCTTTGTTTATGGCTTCCTTTGCTGTGCAAACACCTTGAAGTTTGATTAGGTCCCATTTGTTTCTTTTTGTTTTTATCTCTTTTGCCTTGGGAGCCTGACCTAAGAAAGCATTGCTACAATTTATGTCAGAGAACATTTTGCCCATGTCTTCTTCTAAGGGTTTTTTGTATCTTGTCTTATATTTAGGCCTTTAAACCATCTTGAGTTTATTTTTGTTCGTGGTGTGAGGGGGTGTTCTAACTTCATTGATTTAAGTGTGGCTATCCAGCTATGGTTTTTCCAGTAATCATGTATGGATGTGAGAATTGGACTGTGAAGAAAGCTGAGCACCGAAGAATTGATGCTTTTGAACTGTGGTGTTGGAGAAGACTCTTGAGAGTCCCTTGGACTGCAAGGAGATCCAACCAGTCCATTCTAAAGGAGATCAGTCCTGGGTGTTCTTTGGAAGGACTGATGCTAAAGCTGAAACTCCAGTACTTTGACCACCTCATGAGAAGAGTTGACTCTTTGGAAAAGACTCTGATGCTGGGAGGGATTGGGGACAGGAGGAGAAGGGGACGACAGAGGATGAGATGGCTGGATGGCATCACCAACTCGCTAGACGTTTGAGTGAACTCCGGGAGTTGGTGATGAACAGGGAGGCCTGGCGTGCTGCGATTCATGGGGTCGCAAAGAGTAGGACATGACTAAGCGACTGAACTGAACTGATTCAGCTTTCCAAGCACCACTGGCTGAAGAGAGTGCCTTTTCTCCACAGTATATTCTTGCTTTCTTTGTCAAAGATTAATTGACCATAGGTGTGTGGATGAAGGTTCATGACTAAAATACCCTTGAAAAAACAGACCAGAACAAAAACTGTCAGTGCCTCCCCGTTGCAGATGAGCACAAATACAAGAGATCCATGGAGAATTGTCTCTCAATACTAATGAGAAAATCAAACTTCATTTTGCACGGAAATTATAAACTTTATTTTATTTTTTTTTTATAAACTTTAAATCTGGTTATGTGAGTGAAAGTTTCTTGGGAAATGAGGGATAATTATGGAGGAGATAAAATAAGGAGGCAATAACTGGAGTCAAAGGTGTAAACTGATAAGCAGGAAGACTTTCACTACAGAACTTGTGGGAACAATCAAGGGGAAGTATTTGCGAGCTATAGCATGAACCCGTGCCAACAGCCTGAAGACATTGAAAGAGTTCATATAAATAACCAGCTAAGAGATCAGCAACCCAGGAAGAAAAATGGAGCCAAGTATGTGAGCAAACAGTTCCCAGAAAAGGATACACAAATTGCATTTAGACATATGAAAATATTCAACCTCACTCCAATAAGACGAATACAAATTTAGACTATCGTGATTTCTCATTTTTTACATGTCAGATTGGTAAAGATGAAAAGGATGGATAACTTCCTATTTGTTAAGCACATGTGTCTGTGTGTGTGTGTGTGTGTGTGTGTTTTCATGCACACATGCCAGTCGCTCAGGTCCTACTCTTTGCAACCCCATGGACTGTAGCCCATCAGGCTCCTCTGTCTACAGGATTCTTCGGGCAAGAATACTGGAGTGAGTTGGCAGTTCCTTCTTCAGGAGATCTTCCCAACCCAGGAACTGAACCCGAGTCTCCCACATTGCAGGCAGATTCTTTACTGTCTGAGTCACCAGGGAAGCCCTGTTAGGCATATGGGGAACTGAAAAATCCACCCATTGTTAGTAGGAGGAAAATCAGTATAAACTCTATAAACAGTGATTTCCAACTTCCATCAAAATTTTAAATATAATCCTTTGACCTGTCAACTTCTCTTACAGGTACTTACCTTTTGAGTATATTTTTGCACACATGCAAAATGACATGACATTCTAGCATATTCATTGCAGTGTCATTTATAATAGTAAAAGGTGGAAACATCTAAATACCCATTATATGATACCTTGATACAATAGAAACCTGTGCAATCATCAGTAAGAATGAGGTAGCTCTATATGGTACTGATAGAAAGATCTTCCAAATACTTTGTTAGATGAAAAATTAAGATGTTAGAGCAAAGAATATAATTTGCTACCCTTGATATATGTGCTCCAGGGAAGAACTTGGACACACGTATATTTGTGTATGCACAGGACAGCTCCAGAAAAATACACATGAAAGGGACAGCAAGGGAAGCTTCCTGGGAGGGGATCTGGGAGGCTGAAGTCAAAGAATGCAGGAAGACTAACATTTTTGTTGTCTCTCCTTCATACTTTTAAGTTTTGTACTGTAAGGGATTTCTCTGGATAAGACTCTCCACTCCCAATGCAGGAGGCCCGGGTTCCATCCCTGGTTAGGAAACCAGATCCCCCATGCTACAACTAAGACCTGAGGCTGGGCCAAATAAATAAATATCATAAAAATTAAAAATAATTTTGTACTATATTTTGCATGTAGTACTATGGGGTTGCAAATTTGGACACAACTTAGTGACTGAACATGTACATACCTCTTCCAAAAACTGCATATAAAGTACATTTGTTTAAAAAAAAAAAAAAACTTAGGCTTTCAGATCTGCTAAGAAATTTGGATGACCTAAGACCCAAGCCTGGGCCCCATAGGGCCTCAAGACTGCAGCACCTCTGGACCTCAGTGGCTGCAGGTGGCCACCCTGACCTGTGTTCAGAGCCGTGCCCAGAAAGCATCATTCATTGTCTTATTCATCTGCTGCGTGTGTGCTCTGAGCCAGGCCCTGCACCAGCTGCAGAATAAAGAGATGAAAGAGATCCAGGCCCATTCCCTGTATAGTGGGTGAGGTAGAGGCGGGGGAAGGGAAGCTCTGTACAAATACTCCAGGACAGAGGCTAAGCAGTGCAATGCAGCAGTTAAGATTAATCAGTGACTGTCTGGCAGGACAGTGACAAGCTGGCCTTTGAAATGAGCCACACCTTGATTTAAGCACTACTTATTAGCCCGGTCCAGTTGTTCCACCTCCCCGAGCTTCAGTTTCCTCCCCCATAAAATGTGGCCTGGGTTTGATTCACAGATCCACTATTTAAGGCCACATCATCCAAGGCCAGTTACTTGACCTCTCAGAACCTCAGTTTCCTCATCTCTGAAATGGGGCTAATAGCACCCAAGTCAGAGTTTGTGGGAGATAAATAAAAATCATATATAATATAATGAACAGTGCTTGGCACATTCAGAGCCTTCTATAGTTGATGGGATGTAACACCAGTAAGAGGATGGAATGGGATATGACCCCCAGCCCTGCGCGGGAGGCCGCTCAGCCGAGCAGATTTTTGTCAATGAATGCAGGGCGTTCTGGAGCTGGGAGCAGTTAGGTGCAGCTGGGGAGTACAGCTGGAGGAGAGAAGGAGGGAATCAGTGGTGTGGAGGCTGGGAAGGCCACGTAGGGGAGACAAGCCCAGACCTGCACTTCTGCAGGGGAAAGAGTAGTGCTGATTCTCAGCCGTGGGGCTGAGAACAGCCACTGAGGGACAATTATAAAGGCCAAATTGGCCATGACTAGTCCCTCAGTCGGAGAAGGCAATGGCAACCCACTCCAGTACTCTTGCCTGGAAAATCCCATGGATGGAGGAGCCTGGTAGGCTGCAGTCCATGGGGTCGCTGAGGGTCGGACACGACTGAGCGACTTCACTTTCACTTTTCACTTTCATGCATTGGAGAAGGAAATGGCAACCCACTCCAGTGTTCTTGCCTGGAGAATCCCAGGGATGGGGGAGCCTGGTGGGCTGCCATCTATGGGGTTGCACAGAGTTGGACACAACTGAAGTGACTTAGCAGCAGCAGCAGCAGTCCCTCAATGAAGCAGTCATGCATCTGTGTGTGCTATATCACTTCAGTTGTGTCCAACACAGTTTGACCCTATGGGCCATAGCCTGCCAGCCTCCTCTGTCCATGGCATTCTCCAGGCAAGAATACTGGAGTGGGTTGCCATGCCCTCCTCCAGAGGATCTTCCCGACCCAGGGATGAACCTGCATCTCCTGCATTGCAGGCAGATTCTTTACTGTCTGAGCCACGAGGGAAGCAGTGGAATGAACGCTTAACAGTGATGCTAACCAGCACCCAAAGGGCCCACCCCAGCCCCTCCGTCCCTCTGGGGCAATCTTTGCCCCTTCAAATCAGAGGTCATCTATGTTTATTTGGAAATGGAGCAGGCACTTTCAGCTTTTCCAGGCCTGTTCTCCCTGTTTCTGCAATCGGGCACAAGGCACTGGCAGGAGCTGCTTTTGTCCTCATGCCCCTGCCACTGCAGGGCCATCTCTCCACTTGCAGTGTCCTCACCCTCTGCCATCAGAGATCTAACTCTACCCCTGCTCCAGTGCCCACTGTGACCCTCCAAAGATGTGCAAGTCCTAATCCCCAGGAGCTATGAATATGCATCTCACATTGCAAAAGGGGGGCATGCAGATGTGATTAAGTTAACGATCTTGAGATGGACAGGGTATCCTGGATCATCTAAATGGGCTCAGTGCAATCACAAAGGTTCTTATAAGAGGGAAGCAAGATGGTCAAAATCAGAGACAGGAGAGGTAACCATGGAAACAGAGGTTGGAAAGATGCACCCTGAAGGAGAAAGGGGCCACGAGCCAAGGAACACAGACGGCCTCTAAGCTAGAAAAGACAAGGAAACAGATTCTCCCCTAAAACCTCCAGAATGAACACAGTTCTGATAACACCTTGATTTTGGCCCCTAGGACCCATTTAAGACTTCCCACCTTTAGAACTATAAGATACTGAGTTTGTATTAAGATACTAAGTTTGAGGTAACTTTTTCAATAGAAAACCAAAATACCACTTCTTCTTTCAAGCCTCTGGGACCCCTGGCATCCTCCCCACTCTAACTCCTTCCCTCCTCTGAGCCTGTCTGGTGCTTTATCTGACCCTCCCCTGGGCTGTCTTCTCCCCATCTGATGAGCAGTTGTTGTTGTTCAGTCACTCAGACACATCCAACTCTTTATGACCCCGTGGACTGCTCCATGCCAGGCTTCCCTGTCCACCATCTCCAAGAGTTTGCTCAAACTCATGTCCATCAAGTCGGTGATGCCATCCAACCATCTCATCCTCTGTCATCCCCTTCTCCTCCTGCCTTCAGTCTTCCCCAGCATCAGGGTCTTTTCCAGTGAGTCAGCTCTTCACATCAGTTGGACAAAGTATTGGAGCTTCAGCTTCAGCATCAGTCCTTCTAATGATTTTTCAGGGTTGATTTCCTTTTGGACTGACTGGTTTGATCTCCTTGCAGTCCGAGGGACTCTCAAGAGTCTTCTCTAGCACCACAACTCAAAGGCATAAATTCTTTGGTGCTCAGCCTTTTTTATTGTCCAGCTCTCATATCTGTACATGACTACTGGAAAAACCATATCTTTGACTAGATGGACCTTTGTAGGCAAAGTAATGTCTCTGCTTTTTAATATGCTGTCTAGGTTGGTCATAGCTTTTCTTTCAAGGAGCAAGCGTCTTTTAGTTTCATGGCTGCAGGCACTGTCCACAGTGATTTTGGAGCCCAAAAAAATAAAGTCTGTCACTGTTTCCAGTGTTTCCCCATCTATTTTCCATGAAGTGATGGGACCAGATGCCATGATCTTTGTTTTTTGAATGCTGAGTTTTAATTCTCCTTTTCAATTCTCCTCTTTCACCTTCATCAAGAGGCTCTTCAATTCTTCTTCACTTTCTGCCATAATGGTGGTGTCATCTGCATATCTGAGGTTATTGATATTTCTCCTGGCAATCTTTATTCCAGCTTGTCCATCATCCAGTCTGTCATTTCACATAATGTATTCTGCATATAAGTTAAATAAGCAGGGTGACAATACACAGCCTTGACATACTCCTTTCCCAATTTGGAACCAGTCCATTATTCCAAGAAGCAATAAAAAACTGTTGCTTCTTGGCCTGCATACAGGTTTCCCAGGAGGCAGGTCAAGTGGTCTGGTATTCCCATCTCTTTGAGAATTTTCCACAGTTTGTTGTGATCTACACAGTCAGGGGCTTTAGCAGAGTCAATGAAGCAGAAGTAGATGTTTTTCTGAAATTTGCTAGCTTTTTCTATGATCCAACGGATGTTGCAATTTGATCTCTGGTTCCTGTGCCTTTTCAAAATCCAGCTTGTACATACTGTTGAAGCCTAGCTTGAAGGATTTTGAGCATTACTTGCTAGCATGTGAAATGAGTGCAATTGTGTGGTAGTTTGAACATTCTTTGGCATTGCCTTTCTTTGGGATTGGAATGAAAACTGACCTTTTCCAGACCTGTGGCCTCTGCTGAGTTTTCCAAATTTGCTGGCATATTGAGTGCAGCACTTCCATAGCATCATCTTTTAGGATTTGAAAGAGCTCAGCTGGAATTCCATCACTTCCACTAGCTTAGTTTGTAGTGATGTTTCCTAAGGCCCACTTGACTTCACACTCCAGGACATCTGGCTCTAGGTGAGTGATCACACCATCGTGGTTTTCTGAGTCATTAAGATCTTTTTGTATAGTTCTTCTGTTGAGAGGTAGTTGGGCTCTTATCCCCTTTACTAGATGGTGAGCTCCTTGAAGGCAGGGCCTGGCTATTAATATTTGTGTCCCCATCAGCCTGATGATTCTGCATCCTTCCAGATCTATTCTCCACGCTGTTTGGCCCTGCTTGTGCTCCAAAGTCTGATGTCTGGCTGCCAGGTTGAATCAGCCAATGGGAGACATTTGCAGGAGGTGGACAGGAGGGAAGAGAGTGGCCAGGCATGTACTCCCCCACCGGGCAGCTGTGGTCACTGTCTCTGCAGAGCAGCCCCCACCAGCTCCCATCACATTGCCCCCTCCTCCACTTGTCCCTCCAGCTCCCATGCTGCCCTCTGGTTGCTACTCCATCCCTGTTCCTGTCCAGACCTCTGAAAATAGTTCTTTCTGGAAAATCCATTCAGCTGACCTCAAGAGCCATAGTATCCTCTGGGCACTCTGACCTGTGCAGGTGTGGCTGAAGCCCAAGAGGAAAGTCAGCTGCAAGGGGCCTGGTGCTCCTGTGGATGCTGACTCTGTCTGTCTGTCTGTCTTAGATGGTGACCCCACCTGGGAGGAGAGGCCCACAGAGCATCCTGCTCCACCGTTAGCCATACAGACAGGAAGAAAAGCTTTAGCAAGGGGGGCTAGCAGAAGGGGGTGGGCAGCAGGGGAAGGAAAGCAGACTGACCCTCACCCCCGTCGGGTTTCCAGACCCCACTCCCTGCCATTCTCCCACACTTCGAGAGGTTCCAGGCCACATTTCTCCTTGGGCTCCACCCGTGTTCCTGAGGAGCTGGTGGGGTGGGGCTGGCACGGTGCCATGGCCCAGCCTCCTCCCACAGGGTGGCCTTGTGCCTGGTGCTGCCAGGCCTAGCTGGCCCCAGCACTCCTGCCTCTTCACTCCCCAGGGTCTGAGCTGCTAAGTGACTCACCCTGCATCCTTCACACCCTGCCCTACCCCTGACCCCTCCAGCCCTGGCCTTTCTCAGCTCCATCTCTGCACTGGCTCCAGCAGCCAGAGTGACAATGGACAACACTCTGCACCCCAGCATCCAGGGAAGGTTGTTCCTGCTTCGAAACACAGTAGGGCTCTGATGTCCCAGCTTTGACCCAGCAGCACCCACATCTCCAGCATTCCAGGGAGATCATTACACCCATTTCACAGATGATACTGAGGCACAGAGAGGGAGGAGACTTGCTGAGGGCCACAGAGGCAGGTGGCAGTGGAGCCGACTCCAAAACCCCATGCCTGGTGCCACAGCATCCTTCCTATTTACCATGAGCCAAACTCAGGGGAAGTCACAAGTATGCAGGAAAGGGCACTGGATATAACATCCAAAGCACTGCATGGAGTCCCAGCACTGTCTTTCCGCAGCCGGCTGGTTCTGGGCAATCCCTCAGCCCCTCTGTTTCCCAGTCTGTGTACCAGAGACAATAATCCTACCTACTGCGACCCCCTTCCTCACCGACCCCAGGCTATGCAGAAGTTCAAAGAGAAGAGGGGATTGCAAGGCGGAGCAGAGGCTGGCATCTGAGCAGCAAAAGGAGGAGGTGTCCACCCTGGAGCCAGCCACTGGCTTCCTACAGAATAGGCTGCCTGCCACCAGGCTGACTTAACAAACTCCTGGGGCCGGCAGCTCTCTTTGTCCTCGGAGGCTGAGCTGGCTCCGCCTGCGCTGACGCCCAGGACCAGGCCAACTCGGTGTCACAGCGCCCCCTGGAGGCCACATGGGGACTCGCCGCTCTGTCACCAGATAGGGCCCTCCCCTTTCTGCCTCCCTGCGCTAAGTTTGGAGAGGGAAGGAAAGGTCTGTCTGAGCAAGGGCAGGCCCGACTCTCCAGGCTACTACCTGGCCTCCCTATGGAGAGCAAACGGGCACTGAGCTGAGAATAGTACAGAAAGAAGAGCCGCAGAAGGGCTGGAAATCCAAAGACCACGGTTTTAGTTGTGTGACCCTGGACGTGTGTCTATGCCTCTCTGGACAACAAAGGAGTCGGGGAGGCCATCTAAGAAAAGGTACCTCTCCTCCCAGTTCTGAAACTGTAATTTGTCTGACACTATGGCACCCCACTCCAATACTCTTGCCTGGAAAGTCCCATGGACGGAGGAGCCTGGTGCGCTGCAGTCCATGGGGTCGCTAAGAGTCGGACACAACTGAGCGACTTCACTTTCACTTTTCACTTTCACGCATTGGAGAAGGAAATGGCAACCCACTCCAGTGTTCTTGCCTGGAGAATCCCAGGGACGGGGGAGCCTGGTGGGCTGCCGTCTATGGGGTCGCACAGAGTTGGACACAACTGACATGACTTAGCAGCAGCCGTTTCTTCGGCTTCCCTGGTGGCTCAGACGGTAGAGTCTTCCTGCGATGCCGTAGACTCGGGTTCGATCCCTGGGTCGGGAAGCTCCCTTGGAGAAGAAAATGGCAACCCACTCCAGTATTCTTGCCTGGAAAATCCCATGGATGGAAGAGCCTGGAAGGCTACAGTCCATGGGGTCGCCAAGAGTCGGAGACGACCGAAAGACTTCGATTTCCTTTCCTTTCGGTTTCCTCAAGAGCAAAATGGCCACAAGGGGCCGCTACAGCCTCGGCTGTAAAGGAAGTTGACGCTGATGGACACTGCCCGCACTTTCGCAAGTGAACTACACGCCCCCACCACGCCCCGGTGGGCGGGCAGCCCAGCCATTCTCCTCCCAGTACCATCCCTGATGGAATCACGTGTGTGTACTCAGTCGTGTCTGACTCTTTGCGGCCCCATGGACTGCAGCCGGTCACACTCCTCTATCCATGAAATTTTCCAGGCAAGAATACTGGAGAAGATTTCCTACTGCAGGGAATCTACTCAACCCAGGGATCGAACCCTCGGTCTCTTGCGTCTGCTACGTCTCCTGCATTGCAGGCTGATTCTTTTACAGCCGAGCCACCTAGAAAACCCAGCTGAAATCACAATGTAACCCAAATATTTACAGCCTTACCAGAATACGACCGTCCCCTCGATTCCTAGTTCTATTGGGTGTGGAGCTTAGTAGGACTCTTAGGAGATGAAACTACAGAAAGCTGGGCAAACTAGAAGCGTATATTCAGTGGGATTGGATTCCTTGCAAAAGGCTGAGACAAATTCCCAAAAGGAAATCCTATCAGCGATGGAATCCCATGTATGTGGGCTCAAATCCAGGAGGGTAGAGAGTCCCCAAGTAGCTGTTGGTCCTTAGACAAGCCACTAAACCTCTCTGAACTTTGATCTCCTCCCGGAACCACCTGATAGGAGGAAACACCGTAGGTGTGGGGGAGTCAGTATTTGAAGGGGGCACCGCCAAGCTCCCCTCACCCCCAGCAGTTGCCCTGCACAAATAGAAAATGTGGACATAGGCAAGGGGTTCAGAGCAGTCACTGAGATCACTCTAGAAATCTAACATTAGAACATTCCTCAGCCTGAACCTCCTACATTGTCGGTGGGAATGTAAATTGATGCAGCCACTATGGAGATCATAGTATGGAAATCACTCAAAAATCTTAAAGTAGAGTTGCCATAGGAGCCAGTAATCCTACTCCTGGGCGTATATCTGGACAAAATTGTAAACGAAAGGACACACGCACCCCAGTTTTCTCTTCAGCACTATTTACAATAGCAAGACATGGGAACAGCCTGAATGCCCATTGACAGAGGCATGGATAAAGAAGATGTGGTGCATGTATACACTGGAATACTACTCAGCCATAGAAATGAATGAAATGCCATTTGCAGCAACATGAATGGACCTAGACATTATTATACCAAGTGAAGTCGGACAAAGACAAGTATCATATGATATCACATATATGGAATCTAAAATATGGCACAAACGAGCTATGAAATAGAAACAAACTCACAGACACAGAGAACAGACTTGTGCTTACCAAGGAGGAAGGGGCAGGGGAGGGCTGAAATGGGAGTTTTGGATTCAGTTCAGTTCAGTCGCTCAGTCGAGTCCGACTCTTTGTGACCCCATGAATCGCAGCACACCAGGCCTCCCTGTCCATCATCAACTCCCGGAGTTCACTGAGACTCACGTCCATCGAGTCAGTGATGCCATCCAGCCATCTCATCCTCTGTCGTCCCCTTCTCCTCCTGCCCCCAATCCCTCCCAGCATCAGAGTCTTTTCCAATGAGTCAGCTCTTCGCATGAGGTGGCCAAAGTACTGGAGTTTCAGCTTTAGCCTCAGTCCTTCCAAAGAAATCCCAGGGCTGATCTCCTTCAGAATGGACTGGTTGGATCTCCTTGCAGTCCAAGGGACTCTCAAGCATCTTCTCCAACACCACAGTTCAAAAGCATCAATTCTTTGGCGCTCAGCTTTCTTCACAGTCCAACTCTCACATCCATACATGACCATTGGAAAAACCATAGCCTTGACTAGACGGACCTTTGTTGGCAAAGTAATGTCTCTGCTTTTCAATATGCTATCTAGATTGGTCATAACTTTCCTTTCAAAGAGTAAGCGTCTTTTAATTTCATGGCTGCAGTCACCATCTGCAGTGATTTTGGAGCCCAAAGAAATAAAGTCTGACACTGTTTCCACTGTTTCCCCATCTACTTCCCATGAAGTGATGGGACCAGATGCCATAGCCAATGCCAGTGGTTATATATAGAATGGATACTCAACAATGTATATATGGATATATTGTATAGCTCAGGAAACTATATTCAAAATCCCATAATAAACCATAATAGAAAAAAAATTTTTTTAATGTTTTCACAGCCTAAACCCAGGAATCTCCATGAATCACCCCTCCCTAGCATGACTTTCAAAATCCTCTGTGATCCAGCCCAGCCTGCTTCTCCACCTTCAACCCTTATCACTCTCTCCCGCCCATTTCAGTCCTATTCTGGCGCCTTGAATGTGCCAGACTGGCCCTTCCCTCCAGGCCTCTCTATAATGCCCCCACCTCCACCCATTCCACCCCCAGCAGCACTTCCACTCGGCCCTCTTCCACCTGTGTCTCCCTCAGCCCCTCCCTGGTCATTCCCTACAACTGCATTGGCAGCCCCTGCTCTGAGTTCCCCAGCCTGTATTCTTCCCCATCACATGTGTCTGTTTACCTGTGTGTCCTCAGTGGATGGTGAGGTCCATGAGACTGGGGGCTCAGTGCTCGTGGAAATTTGCTAAGTGCATGGGTGTCCTGGGGAGGGGATTGAGGGCCCAGTGTGGATTTACCAGTGGGAGCAGCTTCGGACACAGCCTCTCATGTTTTCCTTTACCCTTAGTCCCAAAAGCTTCACTCCACCTCACTGGGTTTCGGAGGCTCTGAATACTCCTTGTTCATTCCCATAAAGTCTTCCCTGGGCCTCCCAACCTTTCCTCTGAAAATTCCATAGCATCTCAGACATAACCAAGAGGAGAAGCGAAAAGGAAGAAAGCCAAGAGAAGAGAAAAGATGTTTTAATGTTCATGTTTGGACCTAGGAGAAAACTTAAAACAAGTTTCCCCTGCAGCTGACCAGGAGCCTTGACATTGGAGAGAGAGAGAGAGATGAGAGGCCCCCACAGGGAAGCAAAAGCTTGAAGAATGCAGATTTTCTTTGAGACTGATGAGTTTCAGAATAATAAATCAGTGGAGCCAGAGGGTCCCCTGCCCTGGCCCCCATTTTTCCATCAGTCACACTTCCACATGTGTTCAGCAAGCACAGACCTCAGCCTCTCCACAGAGAGGGGGCTGGTTTAGAAGTCAGCACAGCTGACTCACCTGTATGAACCGCTGTCATGTGAGAATTGGTAGGAAATCTTCCCTGCCACTTTGGAGCCAGGCCAGACCTTGTTACTTATATGCTAAGTGACCGTGGGCATGTTGGTGAACCTCAAAGACTCAGGATCTTGAGACAGCAAAACCTTCCTCAAATCGTGGTGGAAATTCATGAAATAACATACTTAACCTGCCTAGGAGAGTGCTGGGACCTAGCAGAAGCTCGACCAAAGAGTGTCACTTAGTTTCGTCTGTTTTTAGTCGTAATAGTAATATGGTTCTTGTAGCACATGTCGCAAGAGAGAAGGTCCCCAGCTCAGGGGCTTACTTTGTGTGATGGTGAATATATCAGTGAAAACAAGGAAAACATAGTGTGATGAACTGACACAGACATCTGTTGGAACAACGACAAGGCTCTGCCTTGATAGTTGCTGGAAGGAGAGAGATTCCAGGAGGTGGTGATGGAGACAGGGAGTCTTCCGACCATTCCTTATGCTCCTCGACTGCAGACTGAAGTGGAGATACAACTGTTTTCCCTCATCCTGTCTGCAACAGGGCTGGAGTTTCTCAGAACTCTGAGATGACTTGTGTCCCTCTTCAGTGGGGGCCCGTCCTAGAAGCTCTCTGCCCAGCTGAGGAAGGTGGCTTGGAGGACCCCAACCACACCATCAGCATTCTTTAGAGATCACCTGCTCTTCCCACCCTGCTGCTGCTGCTGCTAAGTCGCTTCAGTCGTGTCCAACTCTGTGCGACCCCATAGACGGCAGCCCACCAGGCTCCCCCGTCCCTGGGATTCTCCAGGCAAGAACACTGGAGTGGGTTCCCACCCTGGACTCAGCAAATTGATCAGGGAGTTCTGGCTACTGCCACCTCCTCTTGGAAACTCACAAAGCACTCTAAGAAAGCAAAGACTTTAAAAAGTCCTGCAAATACAGAAAACCATTTGACTTGTTTGCTTCCATGTTTCCCACTGGATTTGATCTCAAGAGTTTTGGTTGGTCGGGGCGGGGGGTGGGGGGTGCGTATTTTATATTTGTTAACACCCCAGGGGGAAAATACATTAGACAATAGAAAGGCCCAAAGAATTTAGGAAGGGACTCCTATTAGGAATCATTATGAAGCAGATGCTTTGAACAAGCTCACCCCAACACACGTACACATTTTTGGCACTTCAAACAATGCTATCTGCAATGGATTTTGAATTGTCTTTGTTTCCTTTGTATTTATCTAAGATCTGCCAGGGCTGACAGAAGTTCCCTTGGAAAACCCCAGCATGTCATGTCAAAGGGAACCAAAGGAAGGGATTTGGTTTGGTTCATGTTTAGACCTGAAAGAAAGAAGATGGTGTGGCCCTGAGGCTGACAGATAGCAGCAACGCAGATGGCTAGAAGACCCCAGGAGCATAGAAAATTCAGAGAGATTATGAATTCATGGGTTTCCCTGGTTCAGAAAGTCCATGGAGACCACTCACCCCAGTGCCCTCATTCCTTCATTGTCACTCTCTTACCGAAATGCAAGTCCATGTGACCAACACACTGAGGTCAAACAACGCCAAACATGTCAGAGTGTGAAACAGAGAAAGATTTATTACAGGTCCTTGCAAGGAGATGGGTGGCTAATGCCTTTAAAACCCCAAAATCCCCGAACGTTTTCAGAAAAGCCCTTTTATAGGAAAGACGAGGGAGGGCTGTGGTTAGTTGTTGCAGACTTCTTGGTGTCAGATCCTTCGTTGTTGAAGTCAGGTCACAGGTAACAGTGTCCCTGTAAATCTCTGCCAAGCAAATGTTTTTCTCTGTTCTCACAAGAAAGGGCAAGGTCCCAAGGCACAACTTTTTCCTTTTGAGGTCAAGGTTCTGGCTAAGAGGAAGTAGATCTCAGTAGGCAACTCCCTCGGGGCCAGGTCCCCAGCCCCCGCCCAGCTGTCATCACTGAGGGAGCCAGGCACCTAACCCAACCGACCCTCAGGCTCCTCAGGCCACCCAAACAAGGGTGGAGCAGGTCCCACAGACTGTGACCCAGAGCGACAGCCACTGCTCTTAGGGCAGAGACACGGAAGGGGAAGAGGTTCACCGCTGCCTCAAAGCCTGAG
This sequence comes from Bubalus bubalis, assembly GCF_019923935.1. NCBI lineage: Eukaryota > Metazoa > Chordata > Mammalia > Artiodactyla > Bovidae > Bubalus > Bubalus bubalis. The sequence goes on along the minus strand of NC_059159.1, from coordinate 21,307,550 downwards.
CTAAGGCCAGTGAGTGGTCTTGGTGAGGATTCTGGAGCCTGCAGGATAGAGCCCTCAGCCTATTCCCTGGACCCCCCAGCTCACCCGCTGGCCCAGGACTGAGTGAACTGGAGGGCCCCAGGGAGAAGGCCGGGATCTGCGTCTTACCTCACTCTCCCCCTTTGGACCACTATTCCACAGACCTTTGGCTGAATCCCCAACTAAGGTGGTCCTTCATTAATAGTTGCTCACTTCGGGGCGGGACCTACTGCAGGCCCAACCAATAGCTGAGCAGGACCACTAATGGTCCAATGGTAACCATTGCCTAGAAGGGGCACTGGGGGAGTTGGTAACCATTGCCTGGTAGGGGGAGGCGGTAATGGAACACAGCAATGGCCATGTCCTAAAGGCTGCACCCAGCTGCACTCTATTACAACTCATTTCTGCCACACATGGAGGCCCTATAGTGGGGAAACAGAGGCCCAGAGACAAGAAATAGCTGAGACAAGGACTCATTGTTCATTTGTGGCTGCTTGCTTCCTAAGAGGAGAATTTCCAAAGATTTCCTGCTCATGGGAGGTGTCCCTCTCTGCACTTAGTAGGTGCCTTGAGATCGTTTCAGGCAGCATGAGACTGTAATAGAGCACAGCTGTGGGCAACTGTTAGCACACAACCCTTGCTGATTGCTGTAACCACTCCCACCCCATTACCAACCCAGATCCTATGTCATCTCTCTGCACCTCAGTTTCCCATCTGTGAAGTTGACCGGTTGTGGGAAATAAAGTAGATGACTTACATAAAGGCCTGCCACAGAAGAGGTCCAGCTGCAGTCATGATGAGGATATGAGGATGGGGTGGAGGAAGAAGACAATGACCAGGAGAATTATAGTCGCTACCAATGGCGCACAACCTTGGAGAGAGGAAGGGACCCAACTCAGGCACAGCGGCAAGCTGGGGTGGGTCCTCACCAACAGCGGTGTAATGGGTGCACATACGGAGAGTTGAAGCCGTGACACAACACAGCTGTGGTGTTCACTCAGAGAAAGCAGATGTCAAGAGTTTGAAGGGTGATGCTGCCCAACTCTAGTTCAGCTTTTGAGCAGATTGGAAAGCACTTACCTTCTTGCTAGATTCATTCTCTACTGCTGCTGCTGCTGCTAAGTTGCTTCAGTCGTGTCTGACTCTGTGCGACCCCATAGACGGCAGCCCACCAGGCTCCCTGTCTGTGGGATTCCCCAGGCAAGAACACTGGAGTGGGTTGCCATTTCCTTCTCCAATGCATGCATGCATGCTAAGTCACTTCAGTCGTGTCCGACTCTGTGCAACCCCATGGACAGCAACCCACCAGGCTCCCCTGTCCACAGGATTCTCTACTAGGAGGACTTTATTTGGAACAAATATAGAGGGCAGCATCAAAGATGGCAGCAGTTCTTAGCCAGTAGGGCCTCAACCCCCACACAGGACTAGGGAAAGGTGAGTGCAGAGAGGGCATGGGCTTATCTGGGGCCCTCAGGATACAGTTCAGCCTCCTCCCCTTCACCAAACAAGCCTTCTTCCTCCCGGCCCCGTGTGTGTGCGCTAAGTGGCTTCAGTCCTGTCCAACTCTTTGCCACACTGTGGACTGTAGCTGCCAGGTTCCTCTGTCCATGGGATTCTCCAGGCAAGAATACTGGACTGAGTTGCCACGCCCTCCTCCAGGGGATCTTCCCAACCCAGGGATCACACCCGCATCGCCTACGTATCCTGCATTGGCAGGCGGGTTCTTTACCACCAGCACCACCTGAGAAGCCCATCCCTGTCCTCCACCAGCCCACCCGTCCCTCTCTCTAGCCCCAGAAAGCAGATTCCATTTCCTCCATCGAACACATTCAGTGTCACCTCCAGGCCTTGACAGATACAGTTGCTCCTACCCAGAAGACCAGCCTCCCCTCAGTACACACACACACATGTACGCATGTGCACACACACACACCGCCCCCATCAGCTTTCACCTGGATAAATCCAACCAGTCCTGCAGGTCTTGGCCCAGCAGTTGCTCCATGGAATGTTCTCTGACTCCTGAGACTGGGTTAGGACTCCTACTGTGTGCCCCAAAACCCCCAGGCTTCCCAGAGTGGGGTTCAGCACTCCGGGTTGTGCTGCTGTTACTTGTTGATCTTCCCTGCAAGACTTTGGGGCAGAGCCTGTGTCTGCCTCAGTCCCTGTTGCAGCCCCAGCAACTGACACGTGCCTGGCAGAGCCCTGGCTGAGTGCATGTTGTGAATGAAGGGGTCAATGACTTGGTAAAGGTAGACAGGGGCTCTGCGTGAGCAGGAGGCTTGGAGGAGCCAGCTTCCTCTCCACCTCTACCTTACCTTTGAATCTCAGACTTGGCTTTCTTATGGGGTTTGTGTTTTCTTGATTCACCTTCCTGAGGTTCCTCTCTCTCTTGATGAAAGTTCCTCTGGCAATAGTCCGTGTGTGTCTTTCATGCTAAAGGAACAGATGAGGGGGTCATGGTTGACTAGGTCTAGCCTGAGTTAAGATGAGAAGGGCAGGTCCCTGGGACTGGGTGTGCGTGACAGCAAAGATGAATGGATCAAGAGACTCCTGGATGAGAGATTCCCCGAAGCTCAGGAAGATCAAAGCCACCTGAAGAGGTATGAGTATCAGAACCAGACAGCATTGGGACAGAGGGGTCCTTAGGAGCTATCTGGTCCAAAGCCTTCATCTTCCTTTAGTGCTGTTCACTCATTCATTCCTTCAGCAAGCTCAGACAAAGTGCCTTCTGGGTGAAATTGAGGCCAGACATCACTTAACTTGCTTAACTAAGTATTTCCACAATCATCTCAACATAGCTCTTTTCCGCTCTTCAAAAGCCCATCTCTGACCTTAGAAAGTGCTAGAATAAACCATAATGGAAAAAAATATCATAAATAATATATGTATGTATAACTGAATCACTTTGCTGTACAGTAGAAATTAGCCTTGTAAATCAACTATACTTGAATAAAATAAAAATTTTAAGTGCTGGAAAGTGTTAGAGGCCACATAGGCTAGGAGGGCAGCATTTGGAGCCAGGCCAACACTGGTGTGTGTGACTCGGGCTACTTACTTCCCTCTCTGAACCTCAGTTTCGAGACTTCCCTGCTGGTCCAGTGGTTAAGACGCCATGCTCCCAACGCAGCAGGCCCTGGTTCAATCCCTGGTCTGGGAACTAAACTCCTGTGTGCCACACAATGCAGCCAAAATAAACAAATGAAATAGGTATTATGAACCTCAGTTTCCTCATCTGTACTTGGAAGCAACAATATCTACCTCTCACAGCTGTCATGAGAAATGATGAGATGAGACGGACCCTCTCTGTCCCACGCCTGCCAAAGGAAGCCTCCCTGTCTGCCATTGTCGGATCAGGGGGTCTGCCTTCTTTCCCAACCCCTGTCCCCACCCATCACAGACTACACTCCCCACATTGTGCAGCAATGACCAATCTGCTTATCTGCCCCAGCACTAGACTGCGAGCCCCAGGGGGAAACAGACCTCATCTGTTTTGTTCACAATTTTATTGACTTCCAATCCCTGACACAGAAAAGGCACCAATAAATATTTGCTGAATGAACAGGTGGATGAATGATCTGAAGAAGGGATTAAAACAGATGGAGGCTCCAGCTAGAGATCTTCAGAGGTGGAACCTCCCCATTCACATACTTTTCCTCATCGTCTTTTAACCTCACACTGTACTGTTTTTGCTGGGTTTTATTTATTGCTGATGGCTCATTCCCTTGAAATTTTTTTTGGCCATGCCATGCAGCTTGTGGGATCTTAGTTCCCCCACCAGGGATTAAATCCAGAACCTCAGCCGTGACAATGCAGAGTCCTAGCCACTGGACCACCAGGGGATTTCCTGAGCTCTGTTTTTGGTTTCAAGAGAATCCCCTCAGATAGTCCCAGTGGTTCTCGGTCTAGTAAGAGTTACAGAGAAGGGAAATGATTTTGCTCCTGTTGGGGCCTGAGATAGAGAGAGAGCCTCAGGGCCCAGAGGCCAAGAAGGCCAGCAGCAGCCCTGACACGTCGGAGAGACCCGAAAGGGAGGGGAACTCAGGAAGATGAAAGCTCTCAGTGTTTATGAGTGTTGGGTAATAGATGTTGGAGCCAAAAGGATTCTCAGAGACCATCCAGCTGTCACTCTCATTCCTCCACTATCAGCTCAGTTACCCACACCTCCCGTTAGCTGGCACAGAGACAGGGCCTTCCAGGCGTTGGGGGGAAAACTGAGGTCCCAGGAAAGAATCCACATGTGTGAAGTGACCCGTCTTCTTCCCAGCTCTTTGTAGAGTCACTGATTCCTACACAGGGTGGCTCGTTTTTATTGGCTGAACTGGATCTTTATTGCTGCACATGAAGTTTCCCTAGTCAAGGTGAGCGGGAGCTATTCTTCGTTGGATACACAGGCTTTACACTCATGGGCTTCAGCATTGCAGCTCGTGGTGAGGCATGTGGGATCTTCCCAGACCAGGGATCAAACTCATGTCCCCTGCATTGGCATAGATTCTTATCCACTGTACCACCAAGGAAGTTGATACACAGGGCACTTCTGACAAGCCTCTGCATAGGTAGTTGTCTCTGTATTCAGTGCAAGCTCAGTCCCTCAGTCGTGTCCGACTCTTTGCAACCCCATGGACAGGCTCCTCTGTTCATGGGAGTTTCCAGACAAGAATACCAGAGTGAGTTGCATTTCTTCCTCCAGGGGATCTTCCCAACCCAGGGGTCAAGCCCGTATCTCCTGCATTGGCAAGTGGATTCTTTATTACTGAGCCACCAGGAAAGCCCCTATTTTCATTGAGGGCTCAGTAATTGTTTGAGGACAGAGAAGGTAGGAAAAAGAGCACTTGTTTTGAAGCCAAGCCAAACTGAATTCCAGTCTTTACTGGGTCACTGATAAGCTGTGTCCCCTCAGACATGTTACTTAACCTCTCTGAGCTAGAGTCTCTTCATCTGTAAAATGGACATGATAATCTCTGCTTTGTTGGGTCACATCTCCTATATTCAAATCCTGGCTCTGTCATTTAGAAGCTGTGTTATCTTTCAGGCACATCATTTAATCCCTCTCAGCAAGTCTGTTCATGTGTGGAATAAAATGTGAGCAGCAGTGTGAGGATTGAATACGGTAGTATATATATAAGTGGTTTACCATAGTGCCTAGCAAAAGGAAGTTCTTAGTGAGTGCTTGCCCCTGCCCCTTCCTCTTGTGGACAATCATTCTTACTCTTGGTCACTCGGCTCCTCTGAAAGGGCATTCTCCGTCTGGCGGCTGAGCTCCCCACTGTGTGTGTGTGCTAAGTCCCTTCAGTCGTGTCCGACTCTTCTCAACCTCAGGAACTGTAGCCCCTCAGGCTCCTCTGTTCATGGAATTCTCCAGGCAAGAATACTGGAGTGGGTTACCATGCCCTCCTCCAAGGGATTTTCCCAACCCAGGGATCGAACTCAGGTCTCCCACATTGCAGCAGATTCTTTACCATCTGAGCCACTAGGGAAGCCCAAGAATACTGGAGTGGGTAGCCTATCCCTTCTCCAGGGGATCTTCCTGACCCAGGAATCAAACCAGGGTCTCCTGCATTGCAGATGAATTCTTTACCAACTGAGCTACCAGGGAAGCCCATAGCCCCTGATAGAGGGCAGGGAATGAGGAAGTAGAGAACTCTGGGCCCTGGTTGGACTGGGCTCAGGAAAGGATTGAGGGGAAATGGAGTGGAGAGGGACAACCGGTTTCTTTGTCCTGCTAGGAAGATCACATAGGAGATGCTGCTGTTCTTCTGAGAAATCAGATCATTTGTGGGGAGGGCCAGGCCTTCTGAGAGGCACCCCATGGGTCTCACTGGGTGAAACTCCTCTTCCAGCAACCCTAGCTGGAAAGAAGGTGGCATCTGTTCTTTCTAAGAGGGATTTAATCTAGAACGTGTCTCCCGAATGCACATTTCAAGGCCAGATTTCCTTGGGGCTGGGGGGGAGGAAAGGGATTTTTATCAGTGTCTGCACCTTGCCACGGCAAAGAATCCACCCGTAATGCAGGAGACCCAGGTTGGATCCCCGGGTCAGGAAGATCCCCTGGAGAAGGGAATGGCTACCCACTCCAGTATTCTTGCTGAATTCTGTGGACAGAGGAGCCTGATGGGCTACACTCCATGGGGTGTGGCAAAGAGTTGGACACAACTGAGAGACTAACGCCGAGGATCGAACCTGCATCTCTTATGCCTCCTGCGTTGGCAGGTGGGTTCTTTACTACTAGCACCACCTGGGAAGCCCCACTCCTCATTGTAGAAGAAATTAGCCTACCACCCTCCCTCACCGAGGGAGCACATACATGACATGAGCGGAATCTCCCAACCAAACACATCACAAAAGCCTGCCACTGAGAGCTCACGTCTTAAGGCAGTGGTGCTCCATGGGATCCGTCTGGCAGGAGTGGCTACAGAAGCATCCAGCTTCCAGAAGCAGCAACACCAGGGATGTAGCAGTAGTATCGAGTGGAACGTACTGCCATGTCTGTGCCTGAAATTGGTGGCAGGAGTGGGATTCCTCCAGCTGTGCGGCCTTCAAGACTTGTTCTCTGGGAGTTCTTCCTGAAGATGCTGTGACTTACCTAACATCCCTTAACAAACTGGCTTCAACGGGAGCATTTCGATCTTTGCAGGTAAAAGCACTGACTGATACAGAATTTAGTAAAAAGGGGTGGTTGTGGGCCGAAGACACCTAAAAAATCTCTACTTGGGGGGCTTGTCTTAGCCGGCTTGGGCTGCCACAAAATACCACATAATGGGTGGTATAAACAACAGAAATTTATTTTCTCACAGTTCTGGAGGATAGAAGTGCAGATTTGGTGTTGCAAGGTGCAACACCAGCGGTGTGTCACAGGTTTGGTTTCTCTTGAGTCCTCTCTCCTTGGCTTGAAGATAGCTGCCTTCCTGCTGTATCCACACACAGTCTTTCTCTGAGGAAGCACAACCCTGGTGTCTCTCTGTGTGTTCAAATTTCCTCCTATAAGGACACTAATCCTTATAAGACTGATTGGATTAGGGCCATCCTCATGGTCCCACCTTAACTTACTCGTGTCTTCAGAGGTCCTATCTCCAAACACACTCACGTTCTGAAGTACTAGGGGTTAAGGCTTCAACCTATGAACTTCTTTTTTTAGTTGCTCAATCGTGTCCGACTCTTTGTGATTCCATGGACTGTAGCCCACCAGGCTCCTCTGTCCATGGGATTTCCCAAGCAAGAATACTGGAGTGGGTTGCCAGTTCATACGCTAGAGGATTTTCCTGACCCAGGGATCGAACCTGTGTCTCCCACACTGTAGGCAGGTTCTTTACTGCTGAGCTACCTGGGAAGCCCATGTATGAACTTGGGGGAACATAATACAGCTGATAACATTGTCTAAGAGACTTTGTAAATCCAGCATGTCCAAAACAAATTCATCTTTCACCCCAGCGGCCTCCACTCACAGCCTTCCCATCTCAGTGGGTGACAATCCCCCTCCTCCAGTTCTTTGGACAACAGACTCAGAAACTTCCTTGATGCCTCTCTTTCTACAAGAATCCTGATGGTATTACCTTCAATGACCCCCAGAGCCAACTGCCTCTGACCATCTCCACTCTGAGTACCTTGGTCTCTCACTAGGATTACCTCCCTCCAAACCAGTCTCTCTGTTTCTACACCTGGTCCCTCAGCCTCTTACTAAACAATAACCAAAGGGATCCTTTTAAAATTTAACTTAGATGAGGCTGTCTCTCTGCTGAAAGTCCTATGTGCTAGACATCCATGTCAATGCTAGCTGCTGAAACACTTAAAAATCTCTCTAGCTTGGGACTTCCTTGGTGGTCCAGTGGTTAAGACTCCAAGTTTCCACTGCAGATGGCACAGGTTCAATCCCTGATTGGGGAACAAAGATCCCACCAATAAAATTTTTTAATAAAAAATTAAATACAAAAAACATCTCCCTGGCTTAACATAATGAAAATTTGTAATATGCTCATATAAGGACTGGTGTGATGGTTCCCGGTTGGGGATAGGAAGGATCCCCCTCCAGGCAGTGAACTCGGGCATGCAGGCTCCCTCCATCCTCTGTCACCTGCCACCTGGGAGTCCTTCACTCTTAGCTGTGCTTTTGGTGGCTCCCTATGTCACTGGGCATAAAAGCCAGGTTCCTTAGAGGGCCCCACAGGGCTCTAAGTGATGCAGCCACTTCTTACTTACCTCTCTATCCTCATCTTCTACCATTTATTTCCTCACTTACTCTGCTCTAACTGCATTGGCCTCCTTCCTCATCTTTGAACATATGAAACATATTCCCAACCTTAGGGCCTTTACACACCCAAGCCCTGTGCCTAGATTGATCTCCCACCACGTACCCACCTGACTGCCTCCCTCACTCTGCCAAGGCATCGCTTCCATTCCACCTGCTCAACGGGCCTGACTTCGGCCACCCTATTTAAGGTGCCAACCCTCCTCACTCCACCACAACCCTCCAATTCCCAGACCATTCCTGACCTCTCTTTGCATTTATCATCTTAACATATATTATGACAACTTAATGATGACAGTATTTTCCCTCCCTCATCTCTATTGTAAGCTCCAGGTTGGAAGGAATATTTGTCTCTTTTTTCATTGAACAGTGTCTCACATGTAAGGAATTTAATATCTATTTACCCAATAAACATGGCTGCATGAATGATATGAGAATCAGAATGGTTATATGGCTTAGGCAGGCCTGAAAGCAGTGAAAATCCAACTATTGTTAAAACATGGGACTCTAGAAGCCCATGTGTGCAATGATAAAACAGGGGTTGTCTAGTTTCTTCTAACTGTACTGGAGAACTTATAGAAAGAGTAATATATCAGATTCCTAAGATCCGAACTCTATGGATTGTCAGAAAGTGGAGATTTCCATGAATATACTGAAAAGATCTCTTATTTCTTGTACTTATAAGGCTGAAGTAGCTAATAGTTCACCTTAAGGTTGGTTTCTCCAAGTTGCCAAACCACAGCATCAACTGAAATCACAGTCTTGTCAAGACTCTTATGTAAACTTTAGACCATTGATCAGTAAAGAAGGGCACACACAGACCTGGAAATCTGGAGATTCAAAATCATTAGAAGCCTGGAGGCACAGACTCTGGACTGAGCCTCTGGGAATGGCTCCCACATTAACACCACATAATCAGCCCCCAAAGGAACTCTTGGTCTGCTACAATAAGTGCCCTAGAACCATATCATAACAGGTAGATCTATGCCAACAAAAAAATACTTCCTCCAGATCTCTCTCCGCTCAACTCATGTCCTACAGAATAGCATCTGATCATAAAAACTCAAACTATATCTAGATTCATACCTGTAAGGGATTGTGGGAAAGGTAGGTTAAAGATCATTGTGGTGCTCGGGCTTCTCACTGTGGTGTCTTCTCTTGTTTCAGAGCACAGGCTCTAGGTGTGTGGGCTTCAATAGTTTCAGCACGTGGGCTACAGGGCGCAGGCTCAGTAGTTGTGGTTCATGGACTTAGTTGCTCGGCAGCATGTAGAATCTTCCCAGACCAGGAATCAAATCTGTCCCCTGAATCAGCAGGCAGATTCTCATCTACTGTGCCACCAGTGGACAAGAATTCCAAACTCTCTGCTTTTTTAAGAGCTTATGTGATTACATCTGAGGCTTCCCCGATTTCTAAGCAGGTAAAGAATCTACCTGCAATGCAGGAGATGTGGATTTGATCCCTGGGTTGGGAAGATCCCCTGGAGGAGAGCATGACAACCCATTCCAGTATTCTTACCTGGAGAATCCCATGGACAGAGGAGTTTGGTGGGCTACAGCCCACAGGGTCGCTAAGAGTCAGACACAACTGAATCAACTTAGCTCACATGCATGCACGTGACTATGTCCAGCTCAGTGTCTAATCTCTCTATCTTAAGGCCCAAACAGTAGAGACTTCTCCAAAATCCCTTCACAGCAGCCCTTAGGTTTGAATTGTTGGTTGAATAACTGGGATCATCTTTAAATTCGGCCAACTGTAAGGGCTATGCTTCATCCTCTTGAATCTAGGCAAAACTGTGAGCAGAAGTGACACTGCATGCCTTTTTGTGCTGTGCTCCATCACTCAGTCATGTCTGACTCTTTGCGACCCTGTGGACTATAGCCCGTCAGGCTCCTCTGCCCATGGAATGTTCCAGGCAAGATACTGGAGAGAGTAGCTATTTCATACTCCAGAGGATCTTTCCAAGCCAGTTTCGAACCCTCATCTCTTGCATCTCCTGCGTGGATTCTTTACAAATAGCACCGCCTGGGAAGCCCAGTCTAGGCAATGAAGCAAAACAGCTTCTTCCTGGTTCTTTCTTGCTTAGGACATATATCTTGGGAGCCCTGAGCCAGTGTGTAAGAAGTCTGTCTGCTCTGAGGCTGCTCTGCTCCAGGGATCACACTAGGAGTCTCCATACAGAGATGTCAAGGAGCCTCTGCAGGGCCAGCCCCCAGGTTTGAGTCTTTCCAGCTCAGGGGCCAAACATGAGTGAGCAAGACTTCAGATGCTTCTAGCCCAAACCTGTGAGACAGGATAATACCCAGCAAAGCAGAAGTGTGCTGTTCCCACCAAGTCCCAAATCAACATTGTTCTTTTAAGGCTCTAAGCTTCAGGGAGGTTTGATACACAGCTGTAGCATCTGAAACACAGGCTGAGGAGTCTGTCTGTCCCTAGTCATAACCCTTGGAGAACATTGCCAGCTGCTGTCTTATGGAATAGTCCTCACCTTGCCTTGGAGCGCTTGATCTGTGCCTTTATGCTTCACCATCTGTGAAATCTTCTGAAGCAAAAGCCACCTCATTTTTGTCTTGTTTCCCTCTGTAACTAACTTATGATCTGCTGAGAGACTGTGGCAGATGGTTTGCAAAAACTTGCCCCAGGGACTTCCTTGGTAGTGCAGTGGGTAAGACTCTGCATTCCCAAAGCAGGTTCGATCCCTGGTCAGAGAGCTGGACCCCACATGCTGCAACTAAAGATCCTGCATATCACAACGAAGATTGAAAATCCTGCATGCCACCATTAAGACCCGGCACGGCCAAAAAAATTAATTAATTAGCATTTTTAAAAACTGGCCCACTATTGCCCTCCCTCTACCCATACTCTTGCCATGTGATTTTCCAGCTTCTCTCATCAAGAGGAGTCTATTTCCCCTGCTTTTGAATCTGTGACTTGCTTTGGCCAACAGCCTAAGTGACCACTCAGAGCCTAAGCCTCAAGAGGCCTTGACCATCTATCTCTGTGCATTCCCTTGGAACACTTGCTTGAGCCAGCTGGCTGGAAGAAGAGAGCCATGTGACCCTTTCACTCCCAACCAGCATGCAGCCAAGCCCCAGAGGCAGAGCTGCCTAGCTGACTTGGGGCTGACCACAGATGTTTAAAGGAAAACAGAATTCCCCAGTCCAAACTGTCAACTGTGAAATCACGGGCTGAGTAAATGATCGTGATTTTAAGCCACCAAATTATGGATTGCTTTGTTGCAAGTAGAAGTTAGCTGATAGAAAAGCTAACCAATACTCTGCAGGTGGATTCCTTTGATTCTCCCTTCACCTCCTTTCTGCCCCTTATCAATCCCAAGGAACAAATGAGTCAAAGTCCAGGTTTTATTTGCAACAGGAAAGCTTTATTGGGAAATTAAGATAAGGCAGGGAATGGGGTCATCCCCAAACCAGACAGAGGGAGAGAGGTCTCCCCAACCCTCCCAGAGGAGGGAGCCAATGGACAGCCAGAGGCACACATGCCCAGTGAGCCCCGTCCCAAATGGGTCTTGGGGCTTGTTGCCAGCTGTTCCCAGTGTTACAATGCAATGAGCAGGCTTTATCCAGAGTCTGCCCATCTGGGGGATGTCCAGCTGGGGTGGGGCCAGGAAAGTTTGCAGGGGCTCTAGTATCGTGTCTGGTGGCCTGTGGAGAGACAGAAGAGTGGTGAGAGTGAGAAGAGAGGACTTAGAACAAGAGACAGAGAGACTGGAACTTGGAGGAAAACGGGCAAATGGGGAGCAAGGAGACGGGAGCTCAAAGAGCTGGAGAATCCTGAGATGGAGGGATCCTCCAGTCCTAGTGGCCCCCATCCAATTCCCAAAGCTCTGCTGTAACAGCTGGCAGGTGCTCTCCCATTTCTGAGGATGGTGGCTCAGGAGGCAGCCCCGTCCTCCATCCAGCAGTTTTTGTTAGTAGATCTCTTGCATGTTAAGGGGAAGATGGCCCCAGCCTCTGCCCGTAGATGCACATCCATGGCCCTGCAGTGCCACCCAACACACAAAACCACCCTCCAGAGAAGGGCAGCTCCCAGGTACCTCTGAGCTGAGCATTGCCAGTCATGTTACCCAGCCTTTTGCTACAATTTCATACTAGATTTCTGTTTTACAAGATTCAACATGTACAAGGGGACTGTCTCTGACCTAGAGACCGCTTCATCTGTTTGACTCTTTCTTGCACTTAGACTATTATCTTTGATATATGCTCCTTTGGACAGTGTCATCGTATAACTGGCTTGTACAACCCAACCACTGACTACAACACTTGAGACTCTTTTCTGCCTGCACTGTTGCTGACCCAGGTGTCCCCATCCTCATGATGATGAAAAGTACTGGCTGTGGAGCCCCACAGAGCTGATCTCTCATTTATGAGTTGTTTGACCTTGAGCAAGAGATAAGGAACCTCATTTTCCTTATCTCTAAAATGGGGATAATAACAATGTCCACCTCATGGGGTGTGGAGAGAAATAGACAAAATAATACTCCACCTCCAACTCATCTCCTAGGCTATTGAGACTTAAGTCACATGCAGATGTGATCCCAGCCTCACTTGAGACTCTGTCCAAAATAATGATCAGATCAGAAACAAGGGCAAGTCTATGGCACTCACTGGAGATCTCCCTAAAGTCTCACTCTGTTTAGAGTATGTATTCCCTAGAGAGGCTCAAAGATATTTAAACGGTGGTGCCTTGACAGCTGACACCTACGCCTCCCCACCCTCAACCTTAGAGTTGCCCCTTACCTTGTATGTCAGAGCCACCAGATTTTGAGGAATAGGACTGGGGCTGGGATGTCCTTCCACTTCCTTCTTCACAGCTGCCCCCACTTCCTCCTCCAGAGCTACTTCCTCCACCAGAGCTGCCCCCACTTCCTCCTCCACAACTGCCTCCACTTCCTCCCCTGGATCCTCTTCCATAACTGCTTCCACCTCCACTTCTTTTGCTGTTTCCAAAGCCTGTTTGTCCACCTCCATGAGATTCACTGAGAAGCAAAGAAAGCACAGAGATAAAACAGGTGACCCCATACATATATATACATATACAAGGATGAACCTGGAGAGAAGACCTAAATTGAGTCCTCCTAAGTCTTCCTCCAGCAAGGCAGAGGACAGAGGCTGGGCTGGCACCACAGCTGGGAGGGGAGGGACTTCCTCTCCCTGGAGCAGGGAGCGATCCCTTCTCTCATTGTTACCATCTTCCTTTCTCAAAGCCCAAAGGCCCTGAGGTTCCCCTCTTGGGATGAAGAAATCCTCAGCCCATCAGACCCTTGTGTACAGGAACTTTCCCAACTGCTGTATCCAGAAGAACAGAAGTAGCATCAGGGGTTTAGAACTTCCTAGGAGTGCCACAAAAGCCCGGGATACATACAAATCCTCCTGGCCACCCTCAAGGAGGCTGCAGTAGGTCTTGATTTCCTGCTCCAGCCGCATCTTGGTGCTGAGCAGAAGGCTGTATTCCTGACTCTGGCACTCAATCTCTGCCCGAATGTCAATGAGCTTGCCCTCCAGGATACTGATCTGACCCTGGATCTGCTGCAATTGGCCAGAGTAGCGGTTCTCCGTATCTTCCAAGGACTTTTCCAGAGCCGATTTCTAGGGGCAGAGAAGCCACTGAGAAGGATGCTACCTCATAGCTGGATTCCCCTTCCTGTCCCTGGGGATCATGTGCAGCTTCCTGTGCCCCACCCAGGCAGAGGATCCAGAGCCTGGCTACCAACCATGCTGAACTGAGACTGCAGCTCAATCTCCAACTCTTGGACGGTGTGCCGAAGCTTGGTCACCTCCTTGTTGCTGGACTCCACCTCCTGGCTACAGGTTGTCACTTCTTGCTCAATCTGTCTCATCTGAAACACAAAAGCTCATTCAGCAGCTCACCGAATGGGGAAGATTCTTCCCCACTGGTCAGCACCTTCACCTCCAGGACCAAGACTGAGCCAAAGTCAAAAACAAGTCATCTTGAGTTCTGGGTCCCTCCAGCCAGCCACGTTGTCAGTTTCTCTCAATTCTCTGTTTCTCAGTTTCTCTGTCAGTATGTCTCAGCAGGCTTTAAGACTCTTCACACTTTGCCCTTAAATCAATTTTTAACTTCATTTCAAAGTGCCACCCAAATACATGCATACACATGTACACACTACAAATCATGTCCTCATGTGTCACCCTCTACACTAGGTACTGGAGACCCAGGAGGAAGGGAGTCATCAGGAGCTCAGTGTAGGGCAAGGGGCACACTGGGTACCTCCACTAGAGCCTGAAACACATAGCCTTATGTAAGCTCTTCATGCTCTCCCTTTGTTCACACATGTAATAAACTCTGAGCTTCTGCAGGACAGTGATCCTCTGTGGCTCATCTATGTGACATCAGCACTTCACATGAAACCTGGCACTGGGAAATTACTTGATAATTACACTTGTGGGCAGTGAATGCATGGGAAGAAGAATGACTGAGAAGCACATGTAGACTCAGAGATGGAGGGGTGGGTGGAAAGGACACGTAGACGGAGGGAGAGAAGGTTGAATCAGTGTCCCGCTCTGCTCACCTGAGTCTCGTATTGCTGCTCAATGTCACTTCGGTTCTTAGCACTGAGCTTCTCATAGTCCTCACGCATTTCATTGAGGATCTTAGTGAGATCCACGCCAGGGGTAGCATTCATCTCCACACTGACATCCCCGGTGCTCTGCCCACACAACTGGCTCATCTCCTACCGGGAAGAAGGGGATATGAGGTCAGGGCGGGATGGGATCCTCTCCATCACCTTTCAGCCCTCTCCTGCTCCTCCTGGGGTGCAAAAATGGGATGGGACACAGTTGAGAAGTCAAAGCCTAACCACCACCATAGATTGGGCATGCATGTCCTCCTCGAGAGTAACGGAGCGGGTGTCTTCCATGCAATGGCCCAAAGCTCCTATCCATCCCCGATTATCCCTGAACTTCTATTCCTCCCTCTCCCCAACGAGCCACAAGTAGCCAAGACCCTACTTCCTCATGATTCTTCTTGAGGGCCACCAGCTCCTCCTGCAGAGATTCACACTGCATCTCCAGGTCAGACTTCTGTATGGTTAGATCATCCAGCACCTTTCGCAGACCATTGATGTCAGCCTCCACTGCTTGTCGCAGGCTCTGCTCCACCTCAAACCTGCAGACCAGTCAGGGGTAGGGCATGAGCCAGAGGTCACCGGCCCCCACAGGGAGCTCCAGAGCACTAGGGGCTGGAGGAAGGATGGACGACAGGAGAAGGAGGACAAGTAGGACTCACTTCATCCTGAAGTCATCCATGGTCATGCGACTGTTGTCAATGTCCACTAAAATCTTGTTGTTTTCCACCGTGATCTGCACAATCTAAAAAAGAGGAGATGGCACAGAACCTAGGCACCCCTGCTATGACCCTCTTCTGGGAGACAAAAGCCTAAGCAAAGCCACAGGAGATGAGGAGCTCCTCCAGGAAGATGCTCAAGAGGCAGGAGGGGCTTCCAAAGCTGGTATGTGGCACAGACCCATCAAAGACTTCAGCAAGGATGTTCAGTGTGGCCTTCATTCATTCATTCAACAAATATTTTAATATCTACTACAAAGGACACTGTGCAAGTTAGAGATCAATGAAATACAGCTCCTCAAGGAGCTTGGTTGACTGCCAAGACCAGAATATCCTAGAAGAGTTCAAGGAAAAGACAGCTGATTTATGGTTACAGGAGATTAAGAAAGGCTTCAGGAAGGAGGTGGCAATTGAAGTGATCTCTGAAGGATGACTGAGGAAGAGGTTTGGGATAGAATAAACAAGATATCCAGAGGCTGTTCATCAGAAGGTGTGAAGGCAAGGGAAACAGGTGGGAACAGCAAATTAGCTAGATTATGAGCTCCTCAAGGGCAGAGACCACGCCTGAGACATTACTATGCTTGCCCAGAGCAACACTGAGAGTACTCAACCTCTAAGTTGAGTGGATAGATGGACATGTGGCTGGCTGGATGGATGGATGGGTGGATAGATGGATCAATGGATGGATAGATGATGTCTACCCCCAGAGTTCTAGAACCTCTCCATGCTTTGACCAGCTAGAATGCATATCTGGGTCCAAGCAAACTGGAAAAACCAAGACAGGTCCCTAGAAGAGCCCAGAAAAAGCAAGAAGGGGGAGAAAAGATGTCTAGTTTTCTTTACTAGAAAGCTTTGAACTCTCAGGGGCTAAGAGAAGAGACAGGCACAGATGGCCCTCTCTCATGCACCATATGCCCGCCTGTTTTGGATAGCAGCACTCTTATCTCTTTTGTTTTCCCCAAGATTACAGAAATTTTACACCAACAGGTGCCTAAGAGCTAGTCTTCCCACTCTCTTTATTAAATGGAAAGGAGAATAGGCCTGCAGAGGGCATCAGGCTTCCCAAGGTCACACAGTGATTGGTGGCAGATCCAGGAACAAGTTGCCCCGTTGCTATGCTCCCTCCACGCTACCTCTGCATGCCCGACATGAGCCAGGCCAAGAACTGTTTCTGATAAAAGTTCAAGTTTCCATGGAGTCTAAAATACAATACTGTGAAGCATAAAGAGGATCACAGACATAGAAAACAGACCCAGTGGTTGCCAAGGGGGAGGGGGATGAGGCAGGGATGGAGTGAGAGGATGGGGTTAGCAGATGTAAGCTTTTATATACAGAAAGGATAAACAAAAAGGTCTTACTGGATAGCACAAACTATATTCAATAGCCTATGATAAACCATGAAGGAAAAGAATATTTTAAAAAGGAATGTACATATGTATATATAACTGAATCCCTTTGCCATAGAGCAGTAATTAACACAACATTGTAAATCAGCTATATCTCAATTAAAAAATTCTTTTTGAAGTTAAAGTTTGCAAAAGATGGATTCTCTGGCTATCATCTAAGTTAGAGTCCAGCATCTTGCCTTCACAAGGGAAATAAAGCATGTGAGTGAGTGTACCTATAGGTGTGAGAGACAGACAGACAGAGTTTTGAGTTTCCCCGGCCTACCTGGTTCTTCAGATCTTCGATGGTGTCATAATAGCAAGAGTAATCCTTCTTGACATTCTTGGGCCCCTGCCTATCATACCAGTCCTGGATCTTAGTCTCTAGGTCAGCATTTTCCTTCTCTAGTTTCTGCACCTTATCCAAGTAGGAGGCCAGTCGGCTGTTAAGATCCTGCATGGTGGTCTTCTCATCAGCAGGCAGGATGCCAGAGTCTCCACCTCCAACAGCACCCCCAAAGCCCCCAGCAGCACCGCCAATGCCACCCCCAAGGCCCCAAAGCCCCCCAGAGCCTCCAACACCACCACCAATGCAACCCCCAAGGCCTCCAGTAAAACTCCCAACACTAAAACTGCCCCCAGCCCCTCTGCCATAACTGGAGCTGAAGCTACCACCGCCTCCCCTCCCACAGGCCCCGGAGCTCCCCACGACATAGCTGCTGGTCGAGCTGAATCGGCTCCCTCCTCCTCCAGCTGCCAAGGAGCTGAAGCGGCTTGAGGAGGACCTAGTGCTGCCCCCACAACCCCCGCCGCCTCCGCCACTCCTGCAGCTCCTGCTGGACAAAGAGAACTGTCTGCAACTCATGGCGCTGCCCAAGGATGAAAGCAGTCGTAGCAGTGCTGTGGGCTCTGGAGCCAGGATGCAGAGCTGCCTACTTATACCTCCGGTGGATGGTGGCACGCCTGGGTGTGCCCGCTGTCTGCCCCAGTTGCCCCCAGACAGACTCCAAAGGAGGTCTGGGATTCGGGAGGTGGCCGGGCTGCCCCAAGCCACCCCAGGCTCAGCGTCCTTTGGTGACTGCCTGAAGGCAGCCCAGCCTCTCTCCATTGTGTGGGGTAATTTGATGACGTTAGGATGTCCAGGGCACCATAAATCAGTTCTGCTGCCAAGGGGGTGACCTAGATCCCAGAGTTTGATCTCCACTGGCCTAACAGCAGTTCTGAGACTTAATCCCTCTGCAATAGAAATCCCCAGAACAGTCACCTCAACTATTGATGATCATCACAGTCTGCACCTCTCCCTGCTCCCACTTGGTACCCACTGTGGGTGAGCTGGTGCCAGGGTACCAAGGAGTTATCATAGAGGGTGGGGGAGCTACCTGTGTGGCTAGAAAGTCCCAGGCTTCAAGGAGCCCCAAGTTGATGGGGAGCCCAGTCCTTGCTCTCAAGGTCTCCAGTCTGATGGAAGAGATGAGTGGCATGGCAGAAACACTGAGACAGTGACAAGCAGTGTGCCCCCCAGCACTTGGAAGTGGCGAGCAGAGCTCACACAAAGGACTTGGGAGAACGGACTAAATTAACTAAGCAGTGCTAATACAACCTGACCTTTGAGCAAGATGGCAAGTGGCTTGAGTGTCCTAGTCCTTCAGCAGGGCCAGCAATGGATAGGAAATTGACCAGTATGGGTGTCTAGCCTGTATTGAGCCCTGGGAAGGATACTGAGATGTGGGATTTATCCTGCCCTCCTGGAATGTACAAGGCCCTGCCCCTGGCAGAAAGTCAGAGCATATTCTGGTCAGCAAGGCCAGAAGAGAGTAGGAGAGAAGGCGGCAGGCTCTGGGACCAGACTACCTGAGCTCAACCCCAGATCCGCGCTCACTAGCTGTGTGACTCCGGAAAGTTACTTGACTACTCTGTGTCTCCATTCCCTCTCCTATAAAATGATGACATTAATAGTCAGTCCATCTCCTATTAAGAGACACAGGCCTAAAAATGATAGACTGCCTCTTCTCATTCAGCGCCCCCAAGTCCCTATCCACTCCGACCCCACCTGGACCTTTGCCACCAACTCCTGGCTCTTCTCAAGCCTTCTGACTCCTTCTCCACACAAGAAGCAGAGTGGACTTTCAACCCCTGTCTGACCATCACTGACCTCCCTTCACCCCCAAGATAGTGTTCACATTCCTGGTTTTCAAGGCTCGTCCTGATCTTTCATTCTCGCCCCATCTCTCCTGCTTCCCCAGGACCCCTAACTAAACTATACAATGCTCCCACACACCCTGCATGCTTTGGCGAACGCTCAGCTTGAACATCCCTCCAGCTGAGGTGTTCCTCCCTGTCTTTTCCACCCAGAAAACTCCTGCTCGTCTTTGGTGACCCATCTGTGTGCCCTCTCCTCTGTGACGCCTTCCTGGCTTCTCTCCCTCTGGTTTGCACTTCGCTCCATTACAGTTTCCACAATGTATCTCTGTGCTCCCCCCATCTCCATCCCACATGGATAATATAAACTCCTCTATGCCTCCACTGCTCATCTTGAACTTGATCCTGTGCCTAGCACCGGGTCTGGCCCAAGTAGGATCCTGACAAATTGAATGAAGGGAAGATAACCAGCTCCAGGTAGGAGACGCTAAGAGCCTAAAGAAGAGCTAAAGGTAAGGAGAGGCTAGTGTCATCTACTGTGACCTCTAGAAGAGACAATGACCTCTGCGCTGCAGCTAAAAAGGCTTTCATAAACAATCAGTGTTCCCTGAGATGCTTTTAGGTAATGCATGGAGGCTGTGTTGAATAATAGTAAATCATTTGCTGGAAAAAAAAAAGATTTCCTTTCTCCATTTTCCAAACTTTTGCTCAGTCAAGGAGAAAACCTCAGACCCTAAGCCCTCTTCAATATCCTTCCCCTCTTGACAAGCACACTGTTTAACAAAACCAAAGCCAGCCTTAGACCCAGAACTTTTAGGAAGCAACAGTATCTAGCTAGACATTAAGTATTTATTTGTATCATCTCCTTGATAAGTGATTCTGATTTTCATTTTTTGGTAGTAATATAGACTTTCTTTCATAATATGCATGCAGGCTAAGTCGCTTCAGTCATGTCTGACTCTTTGCAACCCTAGGGACCATAGCCCGCCAGGCTCCTCTATCCATGTAATTCTCCAGGCAAGAGTACTGGAGTGGGTAGCCATGCCCTTCTCCAGGGCATCTTCCTGACCAGGGATCAAGCCCAGGTCTCCTGCATTGCAGGTAGATCCCTTACCATCTGAGCCACCAGGGAAGCCCATTCCTTCATAATATATCTTTGTTGAAATGAAAGGTGAGCTTTGATGCACCAAAATGCACTAAATAAATGACTAGGACTAAATATGTTAATAAAAATTTAAACAGATAATACAAAAAGTATTGAAGGCATTTTGTGAATGCTTGACACCTGGGAAACTCTTAGACTAAGCTTGGTGGTGAGAGTGTTGGCTGTCAACCTTTCCCCAGGTTCCCACCAAGCTCTGCCAGTGAGCCCACCTGCAACATGACTGGAGACCTGGGAAGGCCGTATCCCAGGCCTGGGCCTGCTTCTATTGTCCTTTCTTCCTCCCCGCCCCCATCCCCATGCTGATGCTGCCACCCCGTGATGGAAGCCTCAGGTTCCAGGTGACCTAGCTGGATGGAGGAGAGTTTGGGCAGAACCAGGGGGAGCAGACGAGGGGACAGCTGACAGCATAGTGCCTCTGGGGCCCTGCATGTCCATTCTCTGCAAATCCAGTCATGTTGGGGGATCCTAAGGACCCAGGCCTGTCTCTATCAGGGTAGCTGATACCAGCCTGGCTGACCAGACGCTCCCAGCTGGGGCACACCTTCTCAGCTGACTCAATGAAAAATGGCCTCTTTCCAGCCCTGGTCCCAAGCTCACCAATCCCTGCCCTCAGCCACCACCTCAATTTTCTGCCCTCCAGACTTGCCCTGACTCTCGTTCAGCTCAGAGTAACAGGCCCCCATCCTTAGACTCTCACTGCAGCAGCCCAGGGAGACTGACCCTGGGGACCACTGGACAGCCGGCCCTCTCCCCACAGCCCCCTCCCAGGGCCAGCAACATGAGGACTTGATGGTTTATTTGCTCCGGACTGCCTATCTAACCTGAGTCTCCCCTAACTTTTGGATTTACCTGGCAGATTCTCTGCCCGCATGGAGGGAACCCTGGCCACTGCCTGCTCTCCTCTCTACTTTGAGAGCTAAGAGGACCGGGGCCTTCCTCCCACAACTGGCCATCCCTGCACATCAGCTCCAGCACCTACTTCTCTCCCCCAGCCTGCCTCTGTTCTCAGTCCTGGCCCTCCTCACTGGGGCTCGGAGGGGCAGCGGGCTGGAGAGAGAAGGAGACGCCTCCCAGTCCAGCATCCCTATCCCTGGACCTTGGCCTCAGTTTCCCCATAAGAAGCTGCTCTGAGCAGAGTTGTCAGGGGCCAGAAAGACGGTATGTGTGAGGCCTTTACCTGGAGGGGCCACTCCATGAATGCCCAACACTCCCCATGTGCAATCCTGCTCCCCACATCTGCCAAACCTCTCCACACCAGCCCTGCCTCCAGTAAACAAAGAGGAGCTAGCAATGCTGGACAGCTCCTATGGCCCAGAAATGAAGTCCTACTCCTCGGCACCTGGGGGCCATCCTTTGCCGAGCTCTCTGAATGGCCCAGGGAACCAGACCGGGCCAGGTGGGGTCAGGGATGAAGAAGGCTGGCAGAGCCCTGGCCTGAGTGAGCCATTTCTTTGAGGCCATATGATGTGGCTCACTCCTCTGCCCTCTCAGGGCTCAGGGGCTGCCCTCTGGGTTCACCTCCAACACCCACCATGGGAAACCTCCAAAGTGTGAACATGGAGCAGCACACAGGCAGTTCAGAACACCCCGGCGCCTGAGACCAGGCAGAGTCGGCTGCCTCTGCAGCCCCGTGGGCAAGGCTGCAGCCAACACCACAGTGCAGCCAGCAGCCACGGTGCCACCCGTGCCCTCAGTGCTCCAAGCAGAGCGTGGAGAAGAGGAGCTTCGAGGACTCGGGCAGACATAGCCACAGACAAGGACCACACAGTTCCACCTATGAGGTGTCCCCAAAGGGCAGAGGAGATGGCGACTTAGGGGACAAGGGCAGCCTTCCTCTGACCACAGGGACCCCCCTGCTTGCCTGCGAACCACTGCTCACACCTCCCACTTGCTCCCCCCAACTTGCTGTCTGTCACTGGGCCCAGGTGGGGCCCCAGGAGGGCCCTGAGTCAGCAAGTAGCTGGCTGCGAGGTGAAGGAGGGCAGGTGTGGTGCGTGGGTCCACCCCTCCATTAGCCACCTAAGCAGGGCCAGGGCACCTGCACCTCTGTCAACGCTCAGACTTTACTCACATGTTAGGCGCCTGCCACCACTCCACCCAGCCAGACTTCCCCTTCTCCAAGACCAGCGGGCATGGACAAGAACAGAGGATGGAATAGGCTCCTCCCTTGAGCCTGGACACTCCAGGTTTAGCAAGGACACGCCCAACAGAAGAATTTTAAGGACACTGGCTTTGGAGCTGGACAGTTCTGAGTCCAAAGCCAGGTTCTTCCACTACTTGGGGAAGCAGTCTCCCTTCTCCGGACCTCAAGTTCCTCTCTGTAAGTTTGGATTCATCCTTTACTGAGCACCTACTATGTGTCAGGTGTCCTATTGAGTGCTGGGGATGAGGTGATGAAGTCAGACAGAGCCCCTACCTCCTTAGGCAGCTATGGGCTAAAACAGACTCTCAAGAATAAATGTGCCATTCAAAACTGGGCTGAGCGCTGTCAGTAGGAAAATGGGGTGCACATAATGAGACTGTGGCCCAGTTGGGGAGATTGGGGAGCCTCTCCTTGAGGAAGAAACCCTTGAGTGAAGGGTGAGTGAAAGTGAGCCAGCAGAAGAGTGTCCTGGGGGTGGGGATGGCCTGCGAGGGGGCAGAGCATGTGCAAATGTCCTGAGGTAGGAAGGAACAACACGACGGCAGGGACAGAAGGCCAGTGTGGACAAAAAGTGGTGAGTTGTCAAGCAAAGGATTTGGATGGTAAAAATACTTCTGACGTCCCCAGGCTGCTGTGAGGCTCAAAAGCTAATACTGTACAGCTCTGGGTGTGGATCTAGCGCCCAGAGGGACATTCCCTGACTGTCAGTGGCAATGGGTCCACCCCCGACTTCCCCTTGGACTATGTGGATAACTTGAGTTCTCAGTCTTCTGACTCATAAGTCCTAGTCTGTTGAGTCCCCTTTTCATCTGTGCTAAGTGGGCCTGGGAGAAGGGCACACAAAAGTTGGAGGAGCGTGGTTTCTTCTATGAAAGCACCTCCAGGCCTCCAGGTAAGGCTCCCGTTGCTTTCTTGCCCTGTTCATATTCAACCGTCAGTGTCATTTTACAAGGTAGGTGCTAATTTTGCAGTCATTTTACAAGTGAGCAAACGAAGGCTCAGAGAGGGTATGTAACGTGGCTACAGTCACAAAGCTAAACCCGGAGGTGGAGCAGGTTTGTCCTTCAGTGAGTGGGAGCTAAGATGAGCTAAGATGAGCCCGGGGCTCCCTCTCTCCACCCCCAGCCTCCTCACTTTGTCTCTCTCCTTGTTCAGTCCGTCTCAGTCCGTCCTTAGGTTTCCCCACACCCAGAACAGTAAGTTTCAGTAAATACGCGTGACTGAGTGAATGAACAAGTGAGCCTCTCTGCCTATTCCTCGCCCAGGGCCTTCACTGTCTTGTCTTTTTCTGTTTCCCTTTTTCCCGGACTCTTCTCGCTCTCTCTTCCCACACACCATGCTTTCTCTCTGTCTATGCGCGTGTCTGTTTCTCTCCATCTCTCTGTGTCTTTTCACCCGCCTTCAACCAAATACCTCAAACAAAAAGGCTTTCTTTCCCAGTCCTGCCCTACAGCTGCTAGCACTGTGCTGGGAAGCCCATCAGGAAAGTGCTGGCCCAGCAAAGGGCAGCTCTCAGATTGGTGCTTGCCCCGTGTCTGTCTGAATCCAGGCATTGCCCTGGAAATCCCAAGTAGCCCCTTCTTTCTTTGTGGCACCATCCAATCTCAGTGAGGATCAGGTCAGAGCATCGGGACCACCAGCCTCCTGGGCTTCAGGCTTCCTTAGGGCTGCTCCTCCGATACCAGCCTGCAGGACTAGTTAGCTGCCAAACCAGATATTCTGTGGCTGTGAGGATGAGCCCTCCACCTGATCAAATAACCACAAGGAGATACGCCTCTTGTTGCCTGTAGTGGCTCCTGGACATGTTTGAGGTCTTTTCACAACAAAAAGAGCCCCCCGGGGACTTCCTTGGTGGTCCAGTGGTTGAGGATCTGCCTTCCAATGGAGGGGACACATGTTTGATCCCTGTCAGGAAACTGTTAATAGAATCACGCATGCTGAGGAGAAACTGGATCCATGTGCCACAATCAGAGAAAAGCACATGCACCACAACTAAGATCCAATGCAGCCAAATAAGTAAATAAATTTTTAGGGGAAAATAGCCCCCCATATGAAAGCAGACCCAGAATTTCAAAATGGACCTTTTCCAATTAAAAAAAAAAAACCCTGGAGTCAGAGAGGAGAAATTAATATTGGTGCCATTGGGCTCTCAGCTTCATCCTGAGAGACAGAAAACAGAATAGGAATGAGCACAAGCCTGACAAGGGAGCAGGGCTGGGCTCGGCCACTCTCTGTCCTGTGACCTAGAGCAAGCTGCTGTGCCCCAAAGAGGAGCAGGAGGTTGGAGGAGCCGGCTTTGCAG
Organism: Bubalus bubalis; assembly: GCF_019923935.1. NCBI lineage: Eukaryota > Metazoa > Chordata > Mammalia > Artiodactyla > Bovidae > Bubalus > Bubalus bubalis. The sequence continues at coordinate 21,282,836 of NC_059159.1, read as the reverse complement.
CCCTTCCCACACCGCCCTTGTGTTCTGAAGACAGCGAGATGTCCACTCCTTCCTAATTGCTCTGGGGGAAGTGGAGCCAGAGAGGTCGCCTGGAGGCCCCGGACTCTGAGAGGCAGTTCCTGATCCCTCCACTAGATAGCGCTATGGAGTCGCTCTCCAAGTTCCCCATCAGCTAGACCTAGAGGGGCGGTGGGGCGGTCTTGCTTTCGTCAGAGTAAACGGCCCAGGTTTTCAGCTGGGCACCTGTGGTGCCAGGGCCTGTGGACGAGGGCAGTGGTCAGCAGCTGGATCCAAAGTGTTGGCTCCACTTTTCCCAGTGGGGTATGGTGGGGTTGGGGGGTGCACATCAGAGGAGAGTAGGCTCCATGTGGGACTCTGGGAAGGCTAAGGAGGGTGGGGCCACCTCAAAGCCCACTGCTTGACTTCCTCCCCTTCCACTTCTGAGCCTGCTCTCTGTCAAGCAAGCCCAGGCTCTCCCGATTCCCTCCAAAGAGTAATGGCAGCCTCTCCGGAGATGAAGCTAGCCCCACCACCGCCAGGTCTAAGAGATCTCACATTCCTTGAAAGCAGACCTCCCTTGGGGGTGGAAACCAATCGGGCACCGTCTCAGAGGCAGCGATGTCCCAAGAATCTTCACACAGTCCTCGCCCATGACTGCAGATATGTTTTGCTCTCTGTCCTCCCGATGTGGACCACTCCCCAGACTCCATGCCAACTGAGCCCGTTGCACAGCTGGGAACACAGGTCTTCATGGTCCAGCCTCCCCAGAGGTGTCATCCAGCCCCTCCCCACCAGAGCCATATCACTTTTAGGGCCATAAAACCATCTCTTCTCAGTCTCCAAGGAAGAGCCTTGAAACCTTCCTCCTCCCTGAACCGTTCCCTCATACCTCCAAAACTCTGTCACTCACCTCCAGAATGGCCCATCCTCACCCAGAGATCACCCCAAATCAACCCTTTTAGAACAACACTCAGGTAAAAAGACATCCTGGAGTTTATGGCCTCTCTTTACTGAGGTGAAGATGAGGTCAAAGAAGCCAACATTACTTCATTCCTTTTCCTAATAATTCATGCTCTTACGCTTCCATTTTATAGAGCCCCAACTATGTGCCAACCACGATGCTAAACTCGTTCCTGCATGAGATCATTTAATCCTACATGGACTTAACGCAGTGAGGTTATGAGGAATGGTTCATTCCTCATTTTGCAAAAGAGGCTTTTGCCCAGATTCTAGTCAGTGTCAGAGCTGCGACTCCAACTCAGGATGTCTGATTCTAGCCAAGGCTTAGCCCTCTTGCCTTCAAAGACTGCCTTTTCTTTAACCCTAGTCCCACCCTGACTCCCCCTGGGAGCTTCATTCAAGTGGCCAAATGAATGAGTTGTTGAAACTGATACAGTGACTTGTTAACTTTTTCCTACCTTGGGGCAATGAGCCCTACCCACCTCTGGAATCTCCACTTCTCACTCAGGCAAGGTCCTCCCCTTCCTCCTTCTTTTCCAGCCCTCCAAAGAGAGAGGAAAAGACACGCCCCCTCAGAGGAGGCTCCTGCAACCCTGCCTCTTGGTGCACATTCAGTCACTGGATTCCCATAAAAACTCCAAGAAGCAGAGTTCACCACGCTTCTTGGAGCATAGAGCGGATTCAGAACAGACCCAGGGTTCGAAATCAGTCCATCTGTTCCCAAAGCCTCTAAAAACACCCTCATTATGGAAAAGAGTCACCATGCACAGGAAGAAGTTCACACAGCCATGCTCTCAGCTGGCAATGTGCCAGGCACTGTGGTAGAGATCTGACATGGGAATTTTCACCACAAAGTCCTGGGGTAGGTACTGTCATTGTGCCCAACTCACTGATGTGAAAACTGAGGCTTGCAGACACTAATCCACTTGCTGTTTGTCAACTAAAGGCAGGCAGGATGAAGACCCAGCTCTGGAGGCAAGAGCAGGTGGAATGGAGGAAGACAAAACTCTCAGTAAAACATGAGTTCTTACTGGGTTCATGGACCTCCATTGATGAGCTTTAGGGGAACTGTGAATCTCATAATTTATATGCAAATGTATATATGCTTACTGGGGGTGGGAAGAGATCTATAGTTTTCAATATACACACAAATCCCTAAAGACCAAACTGTTAAGAATCTTTAACCTAGCATAGTGCCTGGCATGCAAAAGGCACTCAATAATATCTGGTGAATGAATGAATAAGTAAATGGAGGGGTGAGTAAATGAATGAATGTTCCAGGAGACGCCTCATATGAGCTGGTACACACATTATCTTCTGCGGTGGTGAAAACAGTCCTGGGACCTGAGCCCAATCTGCCCCCAGGTTCTTTCTCCCAATCCCAGAGGCCACAGCCAGGTGCTCTGAGAGCTCCCAAGAGATGCCTCCCCCGCATTCTCCCCACCTCCACTTCTGACAATGACCAGGCAGAGACAGGAGTTGTGCAACTCAGCTAATGAAGCTTTATTGATTGCTGGAAGGGACAAGGGTGAAACAGGGCTCACGAGTCAAGTGCTTGGGGGAGGCAGGGACAGGAGAAGGGATCCCCCAGGGAAATCTGTGTCCACTTGGGGGGTGCTTTCTAGGCATGAGCAGTGCAGAGAAGCCTTAGTTCTTGGTGCGAACGATCTGCTCGTGTGTGGACACCACCTTGCCATCGTGCACGTCCACGACTTTGGTGCGAACCTGGCGACTGGAGGATACTAGGGAAGACAGAAGAGAGGGCGTTACTAGTTGTGGGTGGTAATAGAGAAATCAGGAGCACAGAGGCCAAGGAGCCCAGGGCACTTAAATGAACTGTCTCCCTACTGCCCTGTCCCCTGATTACCACCTCACCCACTGCTCTTGCCCCAGCACTGATATTATCAACACATTTCTTTCAGACTAGAGCTCCCTAAGGTCAGGGAGTCTGTGTCCTCAGACTGGAGCATCCTAATAACTGACATCAAAATGGTTCTCTCCAGATCCGCCCAAATGGACCAGGCTTGGTGGGAAGACCACGTGGGGCTCTGTCCATGGTGCTAACTATGGGACCCTAGCTCAACTCCTCCAGAAGCCCCTATCTAACATCCTAGAGCTGCTGGGAGACAGGCAGTGGTCCTGAGTTCAGACTGGATGAGGAGGAAGGCCTTACCATCTCTGGATGACTGAGAGCCAGAGGAGAACTGGGAAGAGGAAAGGCTGTGAAGACAGAAAGGGGCAAAAGTCATTAGACACCGCGGTGGAGCAGTGAGTGAACACAGGACAGGACAGGGGTTCCAGGCACTCACTGGGCGTCCTCGCCCTCCAGCAGGCGGCGGTAGGTGGCGATCTCCTGCTCCAGCCTGGTCTTCACGTCCAGCAGGATCTTGTACTCCTGGTTCTGCTGCTCCATCTCGCAGCGCAGCTGGGCCAGCTGCTCTTCCACGCTGCTGATCAGCTCCTGGATCTGAGCCAACTGCATGCAGTAGCGGCCTTTGGTCTCTTCCAGGCTGTTCTCCAGAGATGCTTTCTGTGAGGGAAGGAAAGAAGATCAGGAATCAGGGAGGGTGGTCATTCCCTCCCAGCGAGACCCTGCGCACATACCCCCAGGCCCGGCCATGCCCCTACCATGCTGAGCTGGGACTGCAGCTCGATCTCCAGGTTTTGCAAGGTGCGCCGGAGCTCCGAGATTTCGCTCTTGCCGCTCTGCACCAGCTCGCTGTTGGTAGCCACCTCGCGGTTCAGTTCCTCTGTCTGCAGAAAAGAAAGCACCGTTTGCACGGGAAGTTCCAGGGAAAAGGGGTTCCTGGGTCCCTTCCACTCCGAATGCCACCCACCTTGCTGAAGAACCAGTCTTCGGCATCCTTGCGGTTCTTCTCCGCCATCTTCTCGTACTGGTCGCGCATCTCGTTCAGGATTCGGCTTAGGTCCACGCCGGGGGCGGCGTCCATCTCCACGTTGACGTCTCCGCCCACCTGGCCTCTCAGGGAGTTCATTTCCTACACAACCAATGAACAATCCATTATGGTGGCCGATTAGAATTCCCCAGTCGGAGGTGTTCCTGGACTGAACGTTGTCTTCAGCCATCTGAATTGCATCTCTTCCCTCCCAGCTAACCCTCTAAGTGGGTTTTTCCATTTAGCTCTCACCTCCTCGTGGTTCTTCCGGAGGTAGGCCAGCTCCTCCTTGAGGCTCTCGATCTGCATCTCCAGGTCGGCTCTGGCCAGGGTCAGCTCGTCCAGCACCCTACGCAGGCCGTTGATGTCGGCCTCCACGCTCAAGCGCAGGTTCAGCTCCGTCTCGTACCTGGAATGACCCACGAGAAATGAGACACCCACCCCAGTCACACTGGTGGTTCTGTTCTCTTCCCCCTTCTGCCCATAGTTGGCCTTCTTGGGTGGTTTATGGAGCCAGTCTTGATTGGCATGGATAGACATAATACCCATTATTTCTCAGATATGAACATCTGGGGAGGGGGACAATGACAGGAGTAAGTAGTTCATTGTGCTGTAGAATTCATGGAGGGGAGATGCCAACCAATATGACTACCTCTTGCACTTCAGGAACAAGTTGGGAAGTGGGGAGTGCCTCTCCCTGAAGCAGTGGCTCCCTAATCTGACTGTGGATCAAAATCACCCAAGTAGCCTATTAAAAATAACTGAATCAGAATCCCAAGGGTGGGGCCCAAGAGTCTTGTATTTTTACAAGCGCCCCAAGGGGGTTGCACACAGCCATCCTGACACTGGCACGCTCTGTTCAGGGAACACTGCTCCCAAAACGCCCCACCCAGGGAAGACCGGGTGCTCTGAACCACCGCTGCAAACTCACTTGGTGCGGAAGTCATCAGCAGCCAGACGGGCATTGTCAATCTGCAGCACAACGTTAGCATTGTCCACAGTGGCTGTGAGGATCTGCAGATGGAAAGGGCACAGGTCATTGGTGGAAAGGACAGTGCTAGCCAGACCTGACTTCAGCCTGCATCAGGCCTTTACCTTCATGCTTTTCTTGAATCCCCATTACTCCCCACAAGCCTTTGCCATGGCAGCCTAAAGGATGATCCCTGTTGGTCCAGCCTGGCTCATGCTCATCAGAATGGGTAGAAAGAGCCTTGGCTTTAAAACAAATAGCCCTTGAGTTTGGGTCCTGCTTCTACCACTGACTTGTTGCAAAACCTGAGATGGGTCTCAGAGCCTCAAGTTCCCTGCCACTGAGGAGAATGACCAGGTTCTCCAGACCCCCTTCCTGACTTGAATTCTCTCTCTGCACAAGCCAGGCCTGCCAAGACTCTGTAGGCACATGCACTCCTTCTCAAGCCCTCGGAGCACAGGATCTTAAGTGGGGCTTTCCCACAAACTGAGGTCCAGCTGGCACAGAGGATTCAAACCAGAAGAAGCAAATGGGGGTGGGGGAAGGGTTGGTGGGGATAGATCGAACTCTGGATTGGCTAGAGTTCCCTCCCTCATCATCTGATTTCCCTAATCCCCTCAAAGCATCAGAGCCAGACATCAAGATCAGCAGACTCCTGGTGTGATATGGGAGCAAGGAACAAGAGTCAGATGACACAAGTCCCCCCAGCTCCCCTCCTGTGCGGGGCACGTGAGGTGGGTCACTGCTGATTGTCTCTGTGGGTTTTCCATGCCCTGTTGGCTGTGGGGAGGGGCTGCCTGTGCCAAGACTATGGAGGCAGCCACCACAGCCCAGACTAATGAGCTAATGAGCGGTTTGGATGTCTAGCCTGGTCCCGTTACAGCCTCGCTCCTCCCCTGGGCTGGAGAAAAGGTTGCTGCCTCCCAAGCTGGCAGGTGGGGCACAAGGGCTCTAGCTTTGGCTCTGCCTTTAATTTGCTATGTGACCTTGGGCAGAGAGCCCAAAGCTTCAACTTCTTCTTCTGTAACTCATAAGGGTAGGAACCCCTGGTGTCTCATGGGTCTCGAGTCCAGAGAGGTATGAGCCAGGTGGGGAAAAGGAGACCATCTTCTCATAGACCAGCTCTGTTGGGGGCATCTAGAGCCAGAAGAAGGGGCTGGAGGCTAGCCTGTCTAAGAATTCAAAGCAATCAATGCTCTGAGGCCTCCATTGCTCCTGAGTGAGGTGGCTAGAACGGCACCTCCTGCCGCCTGGCCCACGCACCTTGTTCCTCAGGTCCTCGATGGTCTTGAAGTAGGGGCTGTAGTCCTTGGTCTCAGCAGGCCGCTGCCTCTGGTACCAGTCACGGATCTTCACCTCCAGGTCAGCGTTGGCCTCTTCCAGGGCACGCACCTTGTCCAGGTAGGAGGCCAGGCGGTCATTCAGGTTCTGCATGGTCACCTTCTCACTGCCTGCCAGAAGCCCATCACCAACGCCAAAGCCACCACCAAAACCACCACCCACGCCACCACCGAAGCCACCACCAAAGCCGGCACCAAGGCCACTGCCATATCCTCCACCGAAGCTGCTGCCCAGGGCCCCGCCAAAGCTGCTGCTGCTGCTGAAACCACCGCCATAGCCGCCCCCTAGCCCACAGACACCCCCGGAGGAGTAGCGGGAAGAGGAGACAGACAGGCCTCCATAGGCACTGGGGGCCCGGCAGGAGCCTCCAGCCAGGACGGAGGATATGCGGCTAGAGCCACCACCGATGCCCCCGGAGCTCTTGATGGAGCTGGAGGAGGTGTACTGGCGGCTGCAGGTGGTCATGGTGCCAAGGAGAGAGGTGAATGAGCAAGTGAGCGAGTCGGCAGGGAAGAGAAAGGTGCTGAGGTGAGTTAGAAGGATGCCTGGTTTTATACTCCTGCGTAGGGGCGGGCCTGGCATTTTCCATTCCCCTTGGCTTTCATCACCCAGAGGCCAGTGCCAACTCCCAGGCAGATCCCTCCTCTCATCCACCTCATCATGTCTGTCTTATTTTACTGGAAACTCATTGTTCAGGGTGTTTGGGGTTTCTTGTCCCGCCAGATGTGATTCACAGGAGGAGGTGTGGGCCTGCAGGCTACGCTTTCCCTTCAGACCCTGGGAGCACGCGTGCTGGGCTCAGCAAGACGGTGGGAGTAGGGCTTGTGTGCACCATAAACCTGGTGACTTGTAGTTTCCCATTAATTCAGTGAGCCTCTGCCATGCACCTGGGGGAAGCCCACCACTCCAGGTGGCACCTGGCTGGAGGAACAACAGCATGGCAAGGTCACATGGGGCACAGAGATGCCGCTCAGCATTACCATCTATAAAAAGAAACGAGGCTTTGGGACCCTCCCAGGTCTGACGTTCTGGGCTGTGCCAAGGGGCCTGTCACACTCCTGAAACATGCCCTGCCAGGAGTCCAGTGGCTCAGGCTTCCACCCCAATGCCCCAGGTAAAGAGAAATCCAGGCAGCTCTCCTCAGCCCTTAGCACAGACCCTAAGGTCCTCCACACACCTGTGGGTATGCCCATGGCATTGGCTGCTTAGTCTGGCCAAGGGCACGTGGGAGTCACAGAAGACATCGGGAAAGAGCATGGAGTCAGGTGGAGTCCTGACTCTGCTGTTTACTCCTGTGTGACCTAGGCCCTGACGCTCCTCCGAGTCTCGGTTTGCTCATCTGTAAAGTGGGCGTAAATACCACCTGCTCAGTCTGGCCATGGACTCTCGGTGGCCACTCTGCCTATGGCAGTCAGCTCAAGAAGACAACATGACAATCGATGTGAGAGGGTTGTATAAGTCGAGTGGGGCAGAGTCTGGGTAGCGTTGTTGTAGCCCAGTCTGGGCCCCAGAGCGGGTGGAGCAACACCCCTGGAACAGCAATGGGGGGCACCAGGGCACTCAGACCACCAGGGCAGCCCTATGGGAGGGTCTTGCTCAGGCACCGTTGTCTGAGCCCCTTGTAGGGTTTTGGTGGGTGGAGGAGCACAGGCATCAGAAAGTGGAGTCAAGCGTCCCCAACCCCTGAGGCCCCGAGGGTCAGGGGACATTTCCAGGGGTCTTTCAAGCTCTGCCTCATATGTCTGTATATCAGAACCTCAGCCATCTCAGGTCTCCCTGACAACCTCCAAAGTCACCCCTGAGGCCTCACCCCACCCTCCCACCACCCTTCAGTCCCACAGACCCCGGCAGGCATGTTGGGAGGAATGCGGTCGTGTCTGGGGCTGCCTGACACGTCCCATCTCCCCAGACAGGCCCCAACAACCCCTGCTGGAGGCTCCAGGACTCCTCCTAGATCAACTGCTCCTGGAATGGAAGCAGAGCCTCCCTCTGCCCCCTCCCCAACTGCCACCAAAGCAGAAGTCGGGGAGCCGCCCTCCCCACCCCCACCCGTCGCCACTGGGGCTTAGAAGACAATGCTGAGACAGACACTTGAGTCTGTGGGCTCCCCAAATCTGCCATGCTGAGGACGCTCGAGGATGTGAGTAAGCGAGGGCCCCGCCCCACCCCAACCTCCCCTGACAGACACTCCTAATCTCCTTCCAGAGAATGGTCCCCCACCCCGGCCCAGCCCTACGATTTCCTCAGTGAGAGGCATCAGGGATTTGGGCTGAAGGAGGAGATGCCTTTGTTAGAAGATGTTGCTGTTGGCTGTGCGGTGGAGGGGTTGGGGTGCTCTCCAGAGAAACATGCAGCGTTCGGAGGGACCCAGGGAGCACCAGTGAATGCAGAGCCCAGCACCCGCTTCTTCCATGGTGCCCACCACACCGTCTCTTTCCACCACCAGGAACCACGGACAGAATCCCTGGAGCACGGGACACAGGAAGAGCTCTTCTTCCCTCTCACTTGATTCAGAGGAACCCACAAGAGGCTCCCTCCTTGCCCCTCGCCAAAGGGGAATCCAAAAGACAAAGAGGGTGGGGAACCCATGACGCATACGTTCACGCATACAATCCAGGAAGAGATCTTTGCCAGCCCACTCCCAACCTCCAGGGACCCTGGAATCCCAGCATCAGAAACAGTTCTGACCGTTTCCCCCACCCATCACTAGACCCTGGCTCAGATCCTAAGGCCAGCCCTCTTCCCCCTGTAGACAGGGATCTAGGTGCAAATAGCCCGGCCTGGTGTTCCTGACATTTTGAAGAGGGGCAGCTTTCTGGAGCAGCAAGGGTTAATGTGATGGGTTAGGAGGTGGCATCATCTGTTGGAACTGGAGTACCCCCCACCTCTGGACTCCCACAAAACCCTGGTTTTGTGTGGCATGTGGCCATTACCTGAGCCTCCTCCAGCCTCCCCCCGGGGAAGAGGAGGTGGCGGTAAAGGAGGGTGGTGCCTCTTGCGGTTGGTGAGTCTCCCAGCACCAGCCAGTTGAGGGGAGACCGATGCCAATCCAAACTGGTGAAGGGGCAAGGCCAGGCAGCCCCCCACAGAACCAGCATTGTGTGCTGAGGACCCGGCTGCTCCTAAGGAAGGAGGAGAGCTCGGGACAGCCCAGTCTGAGGAAGGAGACACAGCCCTTGCCCTCAGAGCCTCAGTCTCAGTGAAGAGACAGTCTCTGCTCTTTGGAAACCCCCAGCCTGAGAGGGAAGAGAGGACACACACCCGAATTACTGAAGCTACGAATAAATATCAGAAAAGTGCAGTTCATGTGTATTCGTTTCCTGGGGCTGCAGTAACACATTATCACAAAGCTCGTGGTTAAAAACAACCGAAAGTCTTCCCTCACAGTTCTGGAGTACGGAGTCTAAAATTAAAGTGCCACACTCCGTGTGAAAGTGCTGAGGGGGATCCTGCCTTGCCTCTTCCGGTTTCTGTCCGCTCCTTGCACTCCTTGGTTTATGGCAATGCAACTCCAGTCTCTGCCCTGTCTTCACATAGCCATCATCTCTCTGCGTCTGCATGTCCTTTTCTATCTTAGGACACTCACTGAAGTTAGTGCCCACCCTAGCCTTCCCTGGTGGCTCAGAAGGTTAAGAGTCTGCCTGCAATGCAGGAGACCCGAGTTTGATCCCTGGGTCGGAAAGATCCTCTGGAGAAGGAAATGGTAACCCGCTTCAGGATTCTTGCCTGGAGAATTCCTTGGGCAGAGGAGCCTGGTGGGCTGTAGTCCCTGGGGTCCCAAAAGAGTTGGACATGACTAAGCAACTAACACTCACTAATCCAGTATGATCTTCTCTCAGCTCTTACATCTGCAAAGAGCTTATTTCCAAATCAGCTCACATTCTGAGGTTCCAGGTGCACACAAAGTTCAGGGGGACACTATTCCACCCACTAGCTATGTAACAGATCCAGAACTATCCATGTTGCAGAGGCAGTGGTGAAAACTTTTGGAGAGATGGTTATGATAAGATGTGGGCAGGGCCAATCTGGAAGGCTTCTGGAGGCAGCTTTAACAACATATAAAGGTGCCAGGCAGTGAGCATCGGGGAAGTACCGAATTCTCAGTTCTCTGATCCACACTTCCCATCACCCAGTTTCTCTGACTCCCTCACAAATAGACAGAGACTGCTCTGGGACAGAGATCTTTTATGACTTTTTATTTTTAGATTATCTTGAATTTTCATTAAAAGTTGCAAAAATTTTACAGAACCTATGTGTCCCCTTCACCCAGCTTCCCCTAGTATGAACAGATCACATAAACATTACACAATGATCAAAACCAATACCTTAACATTGACCCAATAATGTTAATTAACCATGGACTTTTCTTGCATTTCACCAGTTTCTCCAGCAATGACCCTTTTTTGTTGCAGGATCCAGTCCAGGATTCCGCTCACTAGTTGTCATGTGTCCTGCAGTTTGCGACAGCCCCTTCTGTCGTTCTTTGTCTTTTAAGACCTTAATGCTTTTAAAGAGTACCGGTCAGTTATTTTTATAAAATATCCCTCAGTTTGCGTTTTTCTGATAATTTCTCAACATCAGATTGAGGCGATGCATTTTGACAAGAAGACCACAGATGTGTCATTATGACCTTCTCGGTGCATGATCTCAGGCATCAAAGACATGTGTTGATGTGTCTCAGGGCTGATGACACTAACCTTGCTCACTGGCTAAAGTGGGTTTGCTAGGCTTCGCCATGGTAGTATTGTTTTTCTCACTGAAACTAATAAATACTTGGAGGAAGATACTTTGAGACTATGCAGTTTATCCTGTTTCTTTTTAAACGTTCACCCACTAGGTTTTGAATCCATCAGCAGGGGGAAAGAGCTTTTGACACCCACTGGCTCAAGAGCCTCATTTATCCAGACTTGAGGGACTGTGGCTTTTAGGAGACACTTGGAGGATTGTCCAGGCCCAAGAAAGAACTCTTTCCTCCTCTTTTGTCTAGCCCCATAGCTAACCTGGGCCCCTCAAACCCTCTGTGCCCTAAGGTATTCCCATACCTCTTCCTTGGAAGAGATACCAAGTCTTTCTCTAATCATTGATGTCTAGAGTCTTTTCTTAGCACTGCCCCCCACCAGCCATGGGGGAAAGAAAGGGACAGTCAGGGTCCTCCTCATGTCCCAGGTAGGAAGTCTGAGGTCCAGAGAAGCTCACAGTCAAGTGACCAGGTGGAGCCCTCCTTGTGATTCTCAGATCACCTCCCACCCAGAGGGTCTGCCCAGAGCTGGGCTTCTCCTCTCCTCCTGGCAGAGTCCAGGTCCCCTGCCTTCCCTTCCCCATCTCTCCACACCCTCCCCTGCCCAAGCTCCTTCACTTTGCCCACCCCCTCTCCTCACCAAGTCCCAGCTACCTGTGTACAGCAAGGGTTATGTCTGCTAGAGCTGAGGGCTGTCACTTCTAGGAATGACAAGCTGGAACCTGAACTGATCTAAACCTCAGCATCTGTCACCAGAAAGGCAGGGCTGGCACAGGGGCCAGAAGCAGGCAGACTGGCAGGCAGGATTGCGGGCGCAAGAGGCAATCAGGAGCCTGGAGCACCGGCTCCCCTTTCCCCTTGAAAGTTCTGCCACCCGCTGGTTTCCCAGGCTAGCCTGCCCATCTAGGCCAAGCTTCCAGGGGAGAAGCTGGGTTGACACTACCAATGGGCTGATTCAAGTGTCTCTGCGTCTGCAGACCTGCCTGAGCCTGCCAGCTGCAAGAGTTGATAAATCTGAGACTGACCATCCCACGTTATAGATGCAGAAGTTTCAGAGGCTGAGGAAATTCTCAAGCGTTCACAGAAAGGAAGCTGCTCAGCCAAGATTCAATCCCAGCTTGCCTGGTCTGTAACTTTCACTTTTCAAAGACAAGCCCCCTCCTGCCAGAGAGTCTAAGATGGAAAGGGCCTCACGTGTCATCTAGTCTCTTAACTTTACAGATGGGGAAACTGAAGTCCAGAGAGGGGAAAGGTCGGGTCCAAAGTCACACAGCAGAACCTGCTTTAAAAGTGCCAAGTGTTTAACAACTGTTACCCAGGAATCTGAGCTAGGCAGGGTGAGAATGTGTGGGGTGAAAAGAGCTGTATCTGCACCCCAGAATCACATTCGGGTTGTTAAGAACATGAATGGTTAGGTGGTCAAAGGACAACAACAGAAGGATTCACTAACCTACTATTAGCTCCTTGTTCAAAAAAAACAAGGCTTACATTCTCTAGTCAATTACCTGTGATGCCCAGTGCAAACAGAGCTCCACCCCAACAGCCCGGTTGCCTCACAGACCCTTACATTCCCACCCATCTCCCAGCCTCTGCCTGAATTTCTGCTTCTGTCTTCTTTCTGCCCAAAGCCCTCATGCCTTTTTAAGGCCAAGCCTCAACCCGACAGGCAAATTTAAGCTATGATTTCTGTAAACTGCAGAGCATAAAGCAAATGTTCAGTGAAAGGGAGGGAAAAGAGAGAGGAGAACAAGGAAAGAAGAGAGGAAAGGGAAGATGGTAAGTAAATGTGGAAGGAAGAATAGATGGATGGATGGACTGGCAGATGAGTGCGTAGATGGATATACGGAAGATAATGGATGGATAAATAGAGTAAGGTGGATGAATGGTGAGTGGGTAGGTGGGTTGTCATGGGGATGAAAGATTGATGGAACACAGAGAAAGGGAAGTCATCCCACCCATCCCAGGATGGGTAAGCATCCTAGAGGAATTCTTAATTTAGCTGTAACTTGATGATGAATAGATGCTAAACAAGCCTGTTTGCCCGGGGAAGCACCTGAGCAAAGACACAGAAGTGTGAGACATGGTTCTGCTGGAGAATGCAAGCTCTTAAGCACTGCGGGGGGCCCACCGCTGAAGGCTGGATCTGCCTGAGGGAACTAAGAACAGAGGCTGAAAGACAAAGGCTGTGCCAAGGTGCTCTGACCACTCTGGGGGCACTGAAGTGTCCTAAGCAGGGCAGTGACACTCTCAGATGTGTTTTCAAGGGCCACTCTGGCATCCATGCAAGACACGCTTTGGGAGAGGGGGCAGCAAAGGAAAAGGGGGGAAGGAAGATGCCCCTCGCCCTTATCCAGATAAAAGATGGGTTGGCGGGCCCCTCCTCTCCCAGGAAGTCTCACTCCATCACCTTGGATCACCTGGCTTTCCCCTTTCTCAGCCCGCCCAGTGTGTCTATAATCTGTGCACCCTCCCTTGTAGCTTCCTACAGTGCCTTAGAGGGCCACAAATTGTCTCTCTCCCATAGCAGTGTTCAGTGTGTTAATTTACTGTTAATTACTCTAGTCTGCCAGGGGAGACACAGCCATTGCCCTCAGGGACACCCAATCTGATGGAGGATCTAGCTCTGATGGCGCTTAGAGCTTACTCTGCTTCCTAGGCTGAGGGGAGCCCAAAGCTGAGGAGCCACCAGGGGGGGTGGGTAGCACATGGAAACCTTCTTGGAAAGGTTTGACTCAGGTTTGAAAGAAGGAAGATCCCTGAATGGGTGGAGTGGGAGACGGCATTCCCAGGCAGGGGCGTGGCTGTGGGAACTCCAGCGCCTGCAAAGTCAGCACCTGGGAATCACAATAGCTGTGTCAGGAGCCTTGAGCAACAGGTTGGGAGAGGGTAAGAGAAAGGGCAAGAGAGGAAGGGGTCCTGGGCAGTTCCGGCCTGGAGGGTGGAAGGAAGAAGCAGTTTCCATCAGTCAGAAGTTGGGGCCCAGATTCAATGCCATGCCACCCACACCTAGGCTGAGACACCAAGGGGCCAAGGAGGGAGCAGGGCCTCCCAGGTTAGTCAGACCTGGGGTTCCAGCCTAGGATTCCCCCACTGACCAGCCGTGTGACCTTGGTCAAGTCACTGCAGCCCTCTGAGCCTGCTTCCTATCAAATGGGTTTAATAACCTCCCTTGCAGATTTATTGAGAGGAGTTGACAATTCATGGCAAGCAGCCAGCATGGCGTTTGGCACAGTGAACATGTTTAGCTTAAAAACTTCCCTTAAATTAAGCCCTAGAGGTTGACCAGGGGCTTCCCAGGTGGCTCAATGGCACAGAATCCACCTGCCAATGCAGGAGATGCAAGAGACTCGGGTTTGATCCCTGGATCGGGAAGATTCCCCTGGAGTAGGAAATGGCAACCAGCTCCAGTATTCTTGCCTGAAAAGTCCCATGGACAGAGGAGCCTGGTAGGCTACAGTCCATGGGGTCGCAAAGAGTCAGACACGACTGAGTGAATGAACACAGCACACAGAGGTTAATCAGTGGTGGGCAGGAGGTGAGCACAGATGGAAAATGGGTATCAAAATTCAGGCAAAGGCAGAGCAAAGAACAAAGAGGAGTCCAAGATACAGCTAGGGCATCAGAGTGACAGAAAGAGAGAGGCCTCAGGAGAGATGCTGAGGCCAGCGGGCCGGGGTGATGAGCCGGTGAGTCTGTGAGGGCCTGGCCAGGGTGGAGTCTCTAGGAACCGGCAGACCCAGAAACCCTGCTGAGGAAGAGTCAGCAGGATGGCTTGGGTGTGAGGGGAGAAGGCAAGGCCCACATTCTGAGGTTGGAGGCCCAACAGCATCTCCCGCCTCCCCGTGATGTCCCCTACCCCAGTCCAGGAGTGAGGGGAGCAGGGAAGCAACAGCTCAGGGGTTCCAGTGAGGCCCCAAGACCAAGGAAGTCCCACCAGTCACTTGGCATCACCCAGTACCTGGTTCTTCTCCCAACCCTGGCTGTTGGTGCAATGAGGGCAATATCTATCCGGCTACACGGGCAAACACACACACACTCACACACATCCATTTCTATGTCACTCACCTCCAAAAGAGGGAATGGGCAACTTATGAGAAAAGACACATGGATAACACAGCAAAGGAAACCATTTGCTGTTGTTGTTATTTAGTCACTAAATAGTGTCCAACTCTTTGCGACCCCAAGGACTGCAGCACACCAACTTCACTGTCCTTCATTATCTCCAGGAGTTTGCTCAAATTCATGTCCACTGAGGCAGAAACCATAAGCAAAATATAAAGGAAACCATGAACAAAACCGACAGACAACCCATGGGCTGGGAGAAAATATTTGCCAATGATGCAACTGACAAGGGGTTCATTTCCAAAATATACAGACAGGTCATACAGCTCAATATCAAAAAAAAAAAAAGAAAGAAATCAAAACATGGGCAGAAGATCTAAATAGAAATTTCTCCAAAGAGGACACACGGATGGCCAATAAGCATATGAAAAGATGCTCAATGTCACTAGAGAAATGCAAATCAAAACTACATTGAGGTAGCAACTCACACCAGTCAGAAGGGCCATCACCAAAAAGTCTACAGATGAAAAAGGAATGCATTTGAGTCGGTTCTAATGAGGTGGATGAACCTAGAACCTATTATACAGAGTGAAATGAGTCAGAAAGAGAAAGATAAATACTGTATTCTAACGCATATATACAGAATCTAGAAAAACAGTACTTAAGAATTTACTTCCAGGGCAACAATGGAGAAACAGACACAGAGAATAGACATATGGACATGAGGAGGGGGAGGAGAGGGTGAGATGCATGGAAAGAGGAACAAGGAAACTTACATTACCATATGTAAAATAGATAGCCAACGGGAATTTGCTGTATGGCTCAGGAAACTCAAACAGGGGCTCTGGATCAACCTAGAGGGGTGGGATGGGGAGGGAGATGGGAGGGAGGTTCAAAAGGGAGGGGATATATGTATACCTAGGGTTGATTTATGTTGAGATTTGATAGAAAACAGCAAAATTCTGTAAAGCAATTATCCTTCAATAAAAAAAATAAATTTTTTTTTAAAGTCTACAAATAGTAAATACTGGAGAGGGTGTGGAGGAAAGGGAACCCTCCTACACCGTTAATGGGAGTGTAAATTAATGCAGCTACTATGGAAAATAATATGGAAGTTCCTTTAAAAACTAAAAATAGTTGGCTTGCATAATGCATAATTATGCTGCACATAATCCAGCAATCCTACTTCTGGGCATATATCCAGAAAGGACAAAAACTGTAATCTGAAAAGATACATGCACCCCAGTGTTCACAGCAGCATTATTTACAATAGACACGACACGGAAGCAACCTGAGAGTCCATCAACAGAGGAATGGGTAAAAAAGATGTGGTGTATATCTATGCAATGAATACTCCTCAGTCATAAAAAAGAATGAAGAAATGCTATTTGCAGCAACAGGGATGGGACTTCACATATTAAGAGAAATAAATCAGGCAGAGAAAGACAAATATCATATGTCTCTTACATGTGGAATCCAAAATATGATACAAATGAACTTATTTACAAAACAGAAACATATTCCCAGACATAGAGAACAAACTTACAGCTACCAATGGAGGGCTTCCCTGGTGGCTCTGGCAGTAAAGAATCTGCCTGCAATGCAGGAGACCTGGGTCTGATCTGTGGGTCGGGAAGACCCCCTGGAGAAGGGAATGGCTACCCACTTCAGTATTCTTGCCTGCAGAATTCCATGGATAGAGGAGCCTGCAGGCTACAGTCCATGGGGTCACAGAGAGTCAGATACAGCTGAGCGACTAACACTTTCTTTTCACTACCAAAGGGAAAGGGGAGGTGGAGGGATAAATTAGGAGTATGGGATTAACATAACATACATACTACTATATATAAAATAAATAAGCATCAAGGATTTACTATAGCACAGGGAACTATATTCAGTATCTTGGAATAACCTATAACAGAAATGAATCTGAAATATATATATGTATATATATACATGTATAACTCCATCTACTCTGCTATATATCTAAATATTGTAAATCAACTATAGTTTAATTTAAAAAAGAAAAAGCCTATAACATAAAACTTACCTCTTTAAAAAAAATAGTCATGTATAATAAAGCTTAAAATGTTCACTAAAGAAAAATAAATCAAGAATCAGATAATAGAGTATATTGATGAATGTGTTTTGGTTGCAAAAGACAGAAATCAATTTGAATTAGTTTCAAAAGAGACAATTCATTGATTCCTCATTCTCTTTCTGATACACACACACACACACACTTATACACACACACTCATACACACACAAGGCTGGAACCACTGCTGAAGGCAGAGCTAAATTCATCCTTCAGCCTCTTGGCTAGAGAGGATCAACTCAAATTTGGGGGCGGTGGGAAACAAGGGAAGGCCATCTGCATGGCCTGATGTGACCAGTAGCCAGAATCCTACATGACCAACCCAGTAGGCCTATTTGCCCCACTGCCTCACCCCTCAAGGAGTAAAGATCTGGGATCAGAAGAATTAAGGGACACAGGTTTGGTCCCAACGTTCACGATCTAAGCAGCCACTCCAGCTTGTGTCTACTGCAAAAGGGAAGTGGTGGTAACTGAAGGCAAGAGGCTGCTGTACCTAACGTCTAGTGCTAGGTTTCCCAGCAGACGAGACAAAAAGGGAAACATGATGAAATATGGAAGTCTCGCTAAGCAGGAGGCGCATCTGACTGTAAAGAGAGAGAATCACTTCTGAGGTCTAAGAAGAATCTGTCTTCATGGAATCTGGAAGGCACCAACAGCTTTCATCCACTGAGCCCTGTGCTAGGCACCACCATCAACATTCTCGCTTAATCCTAACCCCCTTGGGGAAGGCATTGCTGTGTCCTTGTTACAGACTTTGAGGCAGGAAGGCAAGGAAGTGCCCTTGGGCCTCAGTCCCCAGGCACTGAGCCCCTCCCAGCTGCCGATGAACGTGCGGGTGTCCCAAAGGTGCCAAGATGCTCCATAAAGCCAAACCTTGGCAGCATCCCAGCCTACCTCCTGCTGCCACCAAGCCCCAGCCGCTTCTCCTAGGCATTCAGCGGCCAGATTTGTCAACACCAGAGATTTCCTTTTGATGGTTAAATCTTTTCATATTTTACCTCCCCAAAAGAAGTCTTTCTCTTTTTTTATTTTTTTTTTTTTAATTTTTTGGCCACCCCACTCAGCATGTGGGATCCTAGTTCCCTGACCAGGGATCAAACCATACTCCCTGCTTGTGAAGCACGGAGTCCACCACTGGACCACCAGGGAATTCCCAAAAGAAATCTTTCCTTATATTCACCCTGCAAAAGTCAAATGTATGCACCTATATGTGGTTTATGGCCCAGTGAGGTTGATGCCATTAAGTCCTGTTTAGTAGAGAAGGAAATGGCAACCCACTCCAGTATTCTTGCCTGGAGAATCCCATGGGCAGAGGAGCCTGGCAGGCTACACTCCTTGAGGTCGCAAGAGTTGGACACAACTTAGTGACTAAACCACCACCACCACCACCATAGTGGTTTAAAGACCTTTAACATGGTGAGTTATCCCCGAAAAAAGGCTCAAGAAAAAAAATAGGTATGTGTGTTAGTCCATTTCAGTTGCTATGACAAAATTCCACAGACTAGGTAGCTTATAAACAGCAGAAATTTATTTCTCACTTCTGAAGGCTGGGAGGTCCAAGATCAAGGTGTCAGCCTAGTAGCATTCTGAGCATCAGAGGCTTTTGCCTGAGGGCCTTCTCTGGGCACAAGGGCCCATTCTGCCAGCCCACAGAGCAGGCCAAAGTGCTAGGGGATTAACAAACTCCCCCTGCCTGAGTGCACCCTGAACCTGAGACTGGAAAGTGAAAGTGGCTCAGTCGTGTCCGAGTCTTTGTGACCCCATGGACTATACAGTCCATGGAATTCTCCAGGCCAGAATACTGGAATGAGTAGCCTTCCCTTCTCCAGGGAATCTTTCCAAACCAGGAATCGAACCCAGGTCTCCCACATTGCGAGCAGATTCTTTACCAGCTGAGCCACAAGGGAAGCCAATGGAATGGGGTATTAAATACCCCAGCTCCCTCGTCCTTTGGGAAGAGGGAGGCATTCAGTGGGAGTTCCCCAGTGGGATTAAGCTCCAGTTGTCTTCAGTGCTCACATGCTTGATAACACACTCCTTATTAGCTTCCATCCCTCCCTGTCTCACTTCCCACTTCCTAACAGTGTTTCATGAGACATCACCCCAAATTCTTCTTGCCTCTGAAATTTTTGTCTAAGGATCTGCTTCTAAAACCCAAACTGAGGCACCTGAGTTTTTGAGTTTTAACTATATAAGCCAGTGGTGTGCTGTTAAATGTTCACCCACCAGATATCCAGGGGAGAGGGGAAATATTAATATTATGTGTATAAAATGTTGTATAATTTGTGTACATATTATTTTGTATGATATATAATATAATTTTACTAATATGTAATTATATAACTTCACAATATATTGTATAACACGTGCGTGCTCAGTTGTGTCCAACTCTTTGCAACCCAGTGAACTCTAGTCCACCAAGCTCCTCCATCCATGGGATTCTCCAGGCAAGAATACTAGAGTGAGTTGTCATTTCCTCCTCCAGGGATCTTCCCACCCCAGGAATTGAACCCGTGTCTCCTGCATCTCCTGCATTGGCAGGCAATTCTTTACCACTTAAGCCACCTGGGAAGCCTATGAATATCTATGTATTAAATAATATAGCATATATAATGTGTGTATGCATACTCAGTTGTTCAGTCATGTCTGACTCTTTGGACCCCATGGATTATAGTCTGCCAGGCTCCTCTGTACATGGGATTCTCCAGGCAAGAATACTGGACCCGGTTGCCCTGCAGAGGAAGATACCCTCCCCCAGAGGATCTGCCTGACCAAGGGATTGAACCGCATCTCTTGTGTCTCCTGCATTGCAGGCAGATTCTTACCACTGAGATACCAGGGAAGACCATTATATAATGCATAGAGCATACATTGGCATCATATAGTAGCATCACTGACTCAACAGACATAAATTTGAGCAAACTACAGGAGATGGTAGAGGACAGAGGAACCTGGCATACTACAATCCATGGGATAGAAAGAGTCAGACACAACTGAGCAACTGAGCAATAGCAAATGTGTTATATAATATGTAATATGTTACCAATTAGATCTAATAAATATATAATTTCATAACATAAAATAACAGGATTCTCTGGTGGCTCAGTGGTAAAGAATCTGCCTGCGATGCCACCTGCAATGCAGGAGACACAGGTTCGATCCCTGGTTCGGGAAGATCCCCTGGCAAAGGAAATGGCAATCCACTCCAATGTTCTTTCCTGGGGAATCCCATGGACAGAGGAGCCTGGCAGGCTACAGTCTATGGGGTCTCAAAGAGTCAGACACAACTGAAGCAACTTAGCACACACGCACACATAATGTTATCATATAGCCATATATGTTAGACATTAGATAGTATTATATTGATTACATATTATATTAACTAATGTATTTGTGATATTATATAATGCATTTATATTATAAATATATAATAATATATTATATATCACAGATTTTACACATGAATTTTATAATTATAAATTTTATAAATATGTAATTATGTGTCTAAATTATATACTAATAATTACATAAAGGATGTCTATGTATGTGTACATGCTGTTTGCGGCCCAATGGACTGTAACCCACCAGGCTTCTCATCCATGAAATTTTCCAGGCAAGAATACTGGAGCAGGTTGCCATTTCCTACTCCAGGGGATCTTCCCAACCCAGGGATCAAACCTGCATCTCATTTACCCACTAGTGCCACTTGGGAAACCCAATATAAGGGGTGTCTAGATTGAAGGCTGGAGAAGGCAATGGCACCCCACTCCAGTACTCTTTTGCCCGGAAAATCCCATGGATGGAGGAGCCTGGTAGGCTGCAGTCCATGGGGTCGCTAAGAGTCAGACACAACTGAGCGACTTCACTTTCACTTTCTACTTTCATGCATTAGAGAAGGAAATGGCAACCCACTCCAATGTTCTTGCCTGGAGAATCCCATGGACAGAGAAGCCTGGTAGGCTGCAGTCCATGGGGTCACACAGAGTCGGACACGACTGAAGCGACTTAGCAGCAGCAGCAGCAGCAGATTGAGGGCAGGAAGAGAAGGGGACAACAGAGAATGAGATGGTTGGATGGCATCACCGACTCAATGGACATGAGTCTGGGTAAACTCCAGGAGTTGGTGATGGACAGGGAGGCCTGGCATGCTGCGGTTCATGGGGTCGCAAAGAGTTGGACACGACTGAGCAACTGAACTGAACTGAGCACACAATTTGGGGGCTTCCCTGGTGGCTCAGCTGGTAAAGAATGTGCCTGCAATGAGGGAGACTTGGGTTCCATCCCTGGGTTGGGAAGATCCCCTGAAGAAGGGAACATCCTCTGGAGAAGAGAATGGCTACTCACTTCAGTATTCTGGCCTGCAAAACTCCAAAGAGTCGGACATGACTGAATGGCTTTCACTTTCACTTTTCAGACCACAATTTACAAATAATAAGACAATCTCTTAAACTGTAGTTCCTCGGAGTCAAATGATTCCCACAGAATGCTTTCATCTATTTTGCCAAATTCTTGCAATCTCTGGTTGCTCCTGATAAGCAAGTGTTGTTCTGACATGAATGTTTACATCAGGGGATATGATAAAAGTAAAATAACAAAGACCTAAGCTTCAACTTCCAGAGAAGGCAATGGCACCCTACTCCAGTACTCTTGCCTGGAAAATCCCTTGGACAGAGGAGCCTGGTGGGCTGCAGTCCATGGGGTCGCACAGAGTCAGACACGACTGAGCAACTTCATTTTCACTTTTCACTTTCCTGCATTGGAGAAGGAAATGGCAACCCACTCCAGTATTCTTGCCTGAAAAATCCCAGGGACAGGGGAGCCTGGTGGGCTGCCGTCTATGGGGTCGCACAGAGTCGGACACGACTGAAGTGACTTAGCAGCAGCAGCAGCAACAGCAAGCTCTAACTTCAATCACTCAGCACTGATGTGAATGACTCTGCTAAGTAAAATATTAATAGCAGATTTCAAATACTGAAAAGATATTTTGTTATATTTTTTTGCTATTCACAGGCAATAACTACAGACATGACACACTTTTCAGATTAATCTGCATTTTAACTATTTTTTTCTTCAAGTGTTAAGGCCTATACTTCCCTAAGTCTTTGCAATCACTGAAACACAACAATCAAGACCCAGTTTGTAGCGTGGGCCATTTGCAAGGTGTAAATGCCCCATCACCTTACCTAGAGGAGGAGAGGAGGAAGGAAGGTATCAGCCAAGGCCAGGCTGCCTAGAGGCACTTGGCCACACTGGTGAGGTGGGTAACATGGGGGATGGGGAGAACGGGAATCCACCCCCCCAGAACACACCAGAGGCACCTCTAGGAGAAGGACAAGGAGTGCCATTCCCTGCATAGGAGCTGTAAGTCAGCATCGCCTTTAAGGCCAGGACCACTCCTGATTGATCACCACAGCCCCCACCCTGCCCTCACTCTCAGCCCAGCACACCTGGCCCAGAGCAGCCTCTAAGTGGACATGGGATGAGTTCACTGGGCTCCTCCTGTGGGAACTCACCTCCTCTGCCAACCTGATCAAGTCAAACAAGACCAGGGGTCCACTCGTCTGGGAGGTCTACCCCGAGGTAAAATGAGGGGACCCCATCCTGACATCCCACCTACCCCCTACATGCCCCTCAGCAAGTCGCTCAGCCTCCTTGAGCCTCAGTTTCCTCATCTGGAAAATGGAATGAGTGCCATACAGAGAGATAAAGAGGAGCCCTGGCAGAGAGCAGGCAGGGAGGAAGCATTTGCTCCAGGTCAGTCTTAGAGGCCAGGACACAGTGCCTGCCCCAGCCTTGCTGCAAAAATCAAAGGAGGTAGACTTGTGGACACAGTGGAAGGTGAGAGTGGGTTGAATGGAGAAAGTAGCATCAACATATATACACTGTCATATGTAAAATAGATAGATAGTGGGAATCTGCTATATAACACAGGGAGCTCAGCTCGGTGCTCAGTGACAACCTAGAGGGGTGAGATTGGAGAGGGGAGGGAGAATCATGCTGGAGGGCATGCATGTATAATTATGGCTGATCTGCAGCATGCTGCTGCTGGTGCTGCTAAGTCGCTTCAGTCGTGTCCAACTCTGTGCAACCCCATAGACAGCAGCCCACCAGGCTCCCCCGTCCCTGGGATTCTCCAGGCAAGAACACTGGAGTGGGTGATCTGCGGCATATTACAGCAGAAACCAGGCTTCCCAGGCGGTGCTAGTGGTAAAGATCCTGCCTGCCAATTGCAGGAGACATAAGAAATGCAGGTTCAGTCCCTGGGTCAGAAAGATCCCCTGGAGGAGGGCATGACAACTCACTCCAGCATTCTTGCCTGCAGAATTCCATGGACGGAAGAGCCTGGAGAGCTACAGTCCGTGGGGTAGCAAAGAATCAGACACAACTGAAGTGACTGAGCATGCAAGCCTGCACGACAGAAAACAACACAACCTTGTAAAGCCGTTTTCCTCCAATTAAAAAATAAATGAAAAAAAAGAATCGAAGAAGGTAACAGCAGGTTACGAACACTTCGAACACTGAGCAAGAGGAGGGAGGTGCATACTGTCTCTTCAGTCGTGTCCGATTCTTTGCGACCCTATGGACGGTAACCCCCCGATGCTCTTCTGTCCATGGGATTCTCCAGGCAAGAATATTGGAGTGGGTTGCCGTGCTCTTCTCCAGGGGATCTTCCTGACCCAGGGATCAAAGCCGCATCTCGTGTCTCCTGCATTGGCAGGAGGGTTCTTTACCACTAGCGCCACCAGGGAAGCTCAAGAGAGAGGGAATGTGTTAGTTGCTCAGTCCTGTCCAACTCTTTGCAACCCCATGGACTGTAGCCTGCCAGTCTCCTCTGTCCATGGAATTTCCCTGGCAAGAATACTGGAGTGGGTTGCCATTTCCTTCTGCAGGGGATCTTCCAGACCCAGGAATCGAACCTGGGTCTCCTGCGTTGCAGGCAGACGCTTTACTGTCTGAGCCACCAGGGAAGCCCAAGAGAGAGGGAAGGAGCAAGCAAACATTTATTGGGTACCTACTGTGTACTTTGTCCACCTTTTATCTCCTTGATTCCTCTCATGAATCCCTTCAGGTGGATACCCTAGATTTATAGAAGTGGAAACTGAAATTCAGAGATGAAGAGATCAGCTCAATGTCATGATCAAATTTCAATCCATGTTGTCCTCTTGCTTCCTTCCACTATTCCACACTACCTTCTGCAAGGGACTATGATCTTACTTTAGGCTTGCTTTATTTTTCTTTTTGGTTATCACTTTTGATTTGTATAGCCACATTGTTATCTAAATATAAAATGAATTTTAAAATTTATTATATGGTTTCACATGCCAAAACATGGATGAACCTGGAGGACATCATGTTAAGTAAAATAAGCCAGACCCAGAAAGGACAAATACTGTGTGATTCCATTCATAGGAAGTACTTGTAATAGTCAGAATCATAAAAACAGAAGTAGAAAGCTGGTTACCAAGGCCTGGGAGGCGGGATGAGAGAGCACTTGTGTTCTGTAGGTAGAGTGTCAGTGTTGCAAGATGAAGTTCTTGCACAACAACGTAAATATATTTCACATTACTGAACTCCACTTAAACATTTAAGAGGGTTTTTTAAAATACATCATATAGCTATATGCACCCTTATGTTCATAGCAGCACTATTCACAAGAGCCAAGTCACGGAGACAACCTAAATGTCCATCAACAGATAAATGGAGAAAGAGGATGTGGTACATACATAATGGAATACTACTCAGACATTAAAAAAGAATGAAACAACGCCATTTGCAGCAACATGGTTGGACTTAGAGATTATCATATTAAGTGAAGTAACTCAGAAAGAGAAAGATGACATATGATATCACTTATATGTGGAATCTAAAATATGACACAAATGAAGCAGAAAAAAATAGAGAAATATAGAACAGACTTGTGATTGCTAAGGTGGAGGGGGTAAGGGAGAGGGATAGATTGGGAGTTTGGGATTAGCAGATGCAACGGATAGACAACAAGGTCCTGCTGTATAGCACAGGGAGCTATACTCAGTATCCTGTGATAAACCATAATAGGAAAGAATTTGAAAAAAAAAGTATATGTATATTATAACTGAATCACTTTGTTGTACAGTAGAAATTAACCCCACATTGTAGATCAACTGTACTTCAATAAAATAACAAAAAAAACTTTCATATAGCAATATAAAATTGACAGTCCAGGATATTAGTGTGTGCAATCTGTTTTTAACTGGAATTTGATGTGAAAGTGTTAGTCACTCAGTCATGTCCAGCTGTTAGTGACCCCGTGGACTGTAGTCTGCCAGGCTCTTCTAACCATGGAATTATCCAGGCAAGAATACTGGAGTGAGTATCCATTCCCTTCTCCAGGGGATCTTTCCAAGTCAGGGATTAAACCTGGGTCTCCTGCATTGCAGGAAGATTCTTTACTGTCTAGGCCACCAGGGAAACCCAAGGAATTTGATGTGGTATTCAACAAATTAGCTGATTTTTTTGGTTTTTAAAATTTTGTTTATTTTCTTTGTTAATAGGCACACATACACAATTTTATGTATATATATATGTATACACATATATATATAAATGTTTGCACTCTTTTTCTCCTTTCTTGTTTTTCTTAGATCCCCTTTTCCCTTCTACTCGTCCCTTCCACCCACATCAGCCTCCCACCCTATCCCCAGGATAAACATGTTAATCACAGCATATGTTCCTGTTCAAATATTTTTGGTGCTCATATAATTGTACACACACACACACACACACGTGTGTATTAAATAAATGGGGGACTGGATTTTGTTTATTCACACAAGTGAGATTAATATCCTATATACGCTTTTCTACACTTGAGGAATCTCCCTTGCCATCCGATAGCTGAACCCACCTGCCAAGGTAGGAGACTTAAAAAGATGTAAGTTTGGTCACTGGGTTGGGAAGATCCCCTGGAGGTGGAAATGGCAACCCACGCCCATATTCTTGCCTGGAGAATTCCACGGATGGAGGAGCCTGGCAGGCTACAGTCCGTGGGGTCACGAAGAGTCGGACCCAACTGAAGCGACTAAGCACGCATGCTCCTCTGCCATCTGACATAGCTCCAAGTTATCGATCGTGATGGCTGCTGAATACTCCATAGTGTGAGTGGAGCACTGTTACAGAACCAGACTTGGCTCTGATCCCCTGTGCACAGTAGAGTCAAGCTACTGACCTCAGGCTTTGGTGAAGGAAAGCACAGCATTCATTGCAGGGCACCGTTCAAGGCATCTGGGACACCTAGCTAATGCTTTTGAGCTAGCTAATGCTCAAAAAGCCTGAACTCCCCGATGGGTTTCAGCAAAACATTTTTAAAGACCAGGTGAGGGAAGGGAGTCTCAGGGTATGTGATCTAGTGCACAGTTCTCTAACTGGTTGATGGTGAAGTAACAGAGTGGTGTCACTGGGGTTAAAATTATCAATCCTTAGGCTCCAGTAGGGCTTCCCTGGTGGCTCAGATGATAAAGTATCTGCCTGCAATGCAGGACCCCCAGATTCGATCCCTGGATTGGGAAGATCCCTTGGAGAAGGGTATGGCTGCTCACTCCAGTATTCTGGCCTGAAGAATCCAGTGGACAGAGGAGCGTAGCATATTGCAGTCCATGGGGTCACAAAGAGTCAGATAAGACTTGAGCGACTAACACTAGGCTCCAGTAGGTGCTCCTGATCATCAAGTAGTTAATTTCTTCCATTTGGTGGGGGTTTTCATATCTATAAGACAACACAGGAAATGTGCATCTGCTACCTATCTACTACTACTTTAGAGAAGAGCTAAAGAGGATATTAGTGAAGGACAGGGAAGCCTGGTGTGCTGCAGTCCATGGGGTCACAAAGAATCAGATATGACTTAGCGACTGAACAAGGACAAAAAGAGGATGTGGGGGAGGGGGTCTGTCCCAGGAAGGCCCCATGAGGTCCTGCTCGGTCACGTCGCTGTCTCCTTTACTGCACACTACCGGTGTCTGCTGGTTGGTTTTCCATTTTCAGTCACTGTAAATAATGCAGCAATAAACACCTTGCACATATGTCCTTTTATACTTTTATTTCTATTAATTTATTCATTTAATAATGAAGACCCTAAAATATTTGAAAATCATCTTTGCCATGTATTCATATATAAGGGCTTCCCTCATAGCTCAGTTGGTAAACAGTCTGCCTGCAATGCAGGAGACCCGGGTTCGATTCATGGATGGGAAAGATCCCCTAGAGAAGGAAATGGCAACCTACACCAGTATTCTTGCCTGGAGAATCCCGTGGACAGAGGAACCTGGCAGGCTACAGTCCATGGGATCACAACTAAGTGACTAAGCACAAACACACACACATACATAAGGAGGCCAGAAAGGCACCCAGGAGAATAAAAATCCTGGGAACAGAACAATGGACAAATGTCTCATTTTTTATATTTCCATTTATGTTGTCACGTTATTCATAGGGCAGATAAAAACTCTGTTACTGAACACAAGCTCACTTGCCCTACGCAAAGTGAAGACAGAACAAACTGAAACACTGAGTTTGGGAGCAGAAAAAGGTTCGTTGCAGGGTCATGCAAGGCGAATGGGTGGCTCATGCCCAAAAGGAACCCAAACTCTGATGGGTTTCAGAAAAGCATTTTTAAAGAAAAACTCAGGAAATATGCATGAGATACTATTATGTGGATATTTCAGAGAGAAGCTACAGCAGAGGAGATGAAGGGGGAGTCTCTCCCAAGAAGGCCCTATTAGGGTTTTGCCCAGTTATAATTGGAAGGAAACGAACATATCTGATTTATGTGTAAAAATCCTATAATTGTAGGAAAGAAAGGGACCTTTGGGCCCCAGCAACAAGATAACAGGGAACTGAGTCAGAAATGGACTCTCCTTCTAAATAGCTCTTTATTCTTTAACACACCTTGATCTGCTCAAAGCCTTTCCAGAGTCCTCGACAGTTGGGGAAATGGGGACAGAGTTGTATCTGCCCATGGCAGTGACCACACAGCTCATCGCCAGAAGGGACAGCACATCAGAGAGAGACCAGATAAAAAGCTGCACTTGCTTGGTTGCCTCAGCTCTCACAGACCTAACTCCACCTCTCCATGACTCAAAAAGATACTTGCTCTCTCTTCCATGACAGCCTTGGACCAATGTGATGAAAGGCATGTGGAGTCTGGAAAAGCCGGTCCCCAAGAATTTTGCTTCTGAGAAGGTTCCATGGAGACCAGAGAGGGCAGAGGCTTGTACACTAAACCCCCAGCTCAATTCCACAAATCTTGAGTGTTCCTTACATGCTAGGTGCGATCTAAGTTTGTAGGGGATGGGCAAAACCAAAAGCTTCATTTGTGTTTATGTTTCAGGAAGCTGCCAGAAGATCTTAAATAGCAAGCTACAGCAATGGGAAGGCAAACAGAAGAAATCACTTATCTCAGATATCAGGAGTGATGCAGAGCTTTTAAGAGCTCTCAGAAACAATGGGCCCAAAGAAAGCAAACCCTTATGAGCTTACCACTAAGCCATTGACATCAGCAGATCCACTTTATGGGCTATCATTAATTCTCACACCAGTCATTGTTTTTAGCACTTTATACAATTATCTAAAACAATATTTCACCAACTTTGACTCTACCTCAAGCATTAATAATCTGAGGCTGTGAGGGAAAATATCATATGACATCTGTTACATGCGAAATCTCAAAAGAAATGATACAAATGAACTAATTTGCAAAATAGAGACAGATTCACAGACTTACAGAAGGAATTTTCGGTTGCCAAAGGGGAAGGATGGGGGGAAGGGATAGTTATGGAGTTTGGAATGGACAGGTACATAGTGCTATATTTAAAATGGATAACCAACAAGGACTTACTGTATAGCACAAGGACTCTGTTCAATGTTATGTGGCAGCCTGGATGGGAGGGGAGTTTGGGGGAGAAGGGATACATGTATGTGTGTGGCTGAGTCTCTTTGTTGTTAACCTGAAACTATCACAACATTGTTAATAGGCTATACTCCAATATAAAATAAGTTTTAATAAAAGATAAAAAAAGAATCTGAGGGTGTGTTCAAAATAGACAGGTTACAAGGAACATTCAAGAGCACTCAACCTCCCCACCTCAGGTGCCAGGATCTTAGGAAGTGGGAAGACCAGGCAAGAGCAAAATGCAGTCAGATTTGACATAGAGAGGGCTTCCCTGTTAGCTCAGTTGGTGAAGAATCCACCTGCAATCAGGAGACCCCAGGTTGATTCCTGGGTCGGGAAGATCCACTGGAGAAGGGATAGACTACCCACTCCAGTATTCTTGGGCTTCCCTCATGGCTCAGCTGGTAAAGAATCCGTCTGTGATGCAGGAGACCTGGGCTCAATCCCTGGGTTGGGAGGATCCCCTGGAGAAGGGAAAGGCTATCCACACCGGTATTCTTGCCTGGAGAATTCCACGGACTGCTTAGTCCATGGGGTCGCAGAGAGCTGGACACAACTGAGCGATTCTCACTTTATTCCACTTCACTTGACATAGAGAACAGACTGCTGGTTGCAAAGCAGGAGGAGCGGAGGGGGAGAGAAGGATCGGGAGTTTGGGGTTAGCAGATGTAAACTGGTATATATAAGATGGATAAACAACAAGGACCTACTGTATAGCACAAGGAACTATAATCAATGTCCTATGATAAACCATAATGGAAAATAATACGAAAAAGAATACATGTGCGTAAGGAGCAGTGTGTTATTCACTCACTCATGTCTGACTCTTTGCAACGGTAGCCAGCCAGATTCCTCTGATCAGAGAATTCTCCAGGCAAGAATACTGAAGTAGGTGGTCATTCCCTTCTCCAGGGGATCTTCTCTTCCACATTTCAGGCAGATTTTTTTACCATCTGAACTACCATGGAAGCCCCATATATGTGTGTAACTGAGTCACTTTGCTGTACAGCAGAAATTATCACTTTGTAAATCAACTATACCTCAACAAAATTTTATAAAATAAAAAATGCAGTCCAATTTGGGACCTGGCTCTTAGCTTGAGAAATGCAGGCATTTCCAGGTGGAAAAGCTGCTTCCTTTATTGAAAGGGGAATTCACATTTCTGCTTTGATAATGTCTTTCTGTAAAAGGGGCTCATGATGAATGTAACAAAACAGAAATAGACTCACAGATATATAGTGGTTACGGGGCAGGGGAGAGAGGGAAGAGAGAAAGGGCAAGAAAGGGGTAGGGGATTAAGAGTTACAAAGTAGGACTTCCCTGGGGTGATCCAGTGGTAAGGAATCTGATTACCAATGCAGGGGACACGAGTTCAATCCCTGGTCTGGGGAGATCTCACATGCTTCAGGGCAGTTAAGCCAGCGCCCCACACCTACTGAGCCCACGCTCTACCGTAAGAGAAGCCACTGCGGTGAGAAGCACGGGCACTGCGACTAGAGAGTAGCCCCCACTCCCTGCAGCTAGAGAAAGCCTGCAGGCAGCAGCAAGCTGAAAATAAAAGAAATAAATACATGAAAATGCATTAAAGAGGTACAAACTACTATGTATAAAATAAATAGGCTACAGGAACATATTGTACAGCACAGGGAATATAGGCAACATTTTATAACTCTAAATGGAGTGTATCTATAAAACTATTTAATCACCATGTTGTACACCTAAAACTAATATAATGTTGAAAATCCATTATACCTCAAAAAAATAAAAATATAAATTAAAACAGGGGCTCACGTTTTGTTTACACTGGACACAGCAATGAACAGGAGACACATGGCTCCTGCTCTTAGGCAGTTTTACTAACTAGCTAGGAGATCCTAAGAAAGTTCCCCACCCCGCTTTGGTTAGTTGACATCTCGGTTTTCCCATCTGTCAAATGGAGGACTTTCTCAGGGAGCCTCCCGAGGGTCCACAGATGGGTGGTATTCATTCTGAAGACACCAGCACAAACAGCTTTGTTAAAATTGCTCCCCACACCCAGGTAGAGGGTGTTGTGCACACTCTGTTCGGACATCTCATTACTGAACAACTCGTGACCGTGTGCTCCAGCTCCGTTTTTAACAACCCAGGCCAGGACTACATCTCTGTGTCAGAGTCCTTCCATAACAACAGTTTTAAAAGTGACCGACCCTTAAAATATTCACTACCTTCTCACCTAGTAATTATACTTCTGGGAATCTAGCCTAAAGAAATACTGCAAAAAATATATAGGAAAGCAAAGATTTATGCAGAACGACGTTCATTGCTGCATTATATTAAATGGCAACCAGAAAGAAAAGTGGAAACACAAGCTGCAGGGCAACTAAGCCCGTGTGCCACAACTTCTGAGCCTGAGCTCCAGAGCTGGTGAGCCACATGAAGCCCAGGAGCCTAGAGTCTGTGGTCCGCAACAGAAGAACCACTGCAGTGCGCAGCCTCCACTCAGCTAGAGAAGGCCCGTGCACAGCAGTGAAGACCCAGCACAGCCAAAATGAAAATAAATTAATTCTAAAAGAAAATTTTGAAGAGTAAACAACTAAAAAAAAAAAATGGAGACAGCATTAAAATGTATCTGGTATGATTGTAGCTATGTTTGTGTGTATATATACCTCCCAGAGGTATGGGGGTCAAAAACAGTCAGACACGACTGAGTGACTAACACTCCCACTTTTTTCACTTTCATAGTTTTGGCAATGAATTAGTCACAGGTGCAAAGAAAACGTAAGCAAACTGAAAAACAGATATTTATTCTGAGGAAATTTAATATGGTGTAAAACATGATTTGACTGTCGGGAAGATCTCCTGGAGAAGGCAATGGCAACCCACTCCAGTACTCTTGCCTGGAAAATCCCATGGATGGAGGAACCTGGTAGACTACAGTCCATGGGGTCGCAAAGAGTCAGACACGACTGAGCAACTTCACTTGACAAAGCAAGCATTAAACATTTATCTAGTTACAATTTATTGAGAGGGTGGAAAAGTGTGGAGAGGAAAAATGCTGTATAGAAAGCTGAATCCCCTTCCTTTATAGCCGCAATTAAAAACTAAACTTGAGGGACTTCCCTGGTCCAGTGGTTAAGACTCCATACTCCCAATGGAGGGGGCCTGGGTTTGGGAACTGGTTCCTGGTTAAGGAACTAGATCTACATGCTGCAAATATGTGTTTGCACGCTGCAACTAAAGATCCTGAATGCCACAACAATACTGAAGATCCTGCACACTGCAACTAAGACCCGGCACAGCCAAATAAACATTAAAAAAAAAAAAAAAAAAACTCATTTTGAGAAACGGCCATACTATCCAAAGCAATCTACAGATTTAATACGATCCCTATCAAATTACCTGTGAGATTTTCCACAGAATTAGAACAAATAATCAGATTTCAGTGTCAATAAATAAAGTTTTATTGGAACACACACACACAAAAAAAGAACAAATAATTCTAAAATTTATATGGAAGTATGGAGAAGGCAATGGCACCCCACTCCAGTACTCTTGCCTGGAAAATCCCATGGACGGAGGAGCCTGGTAGGCTGCAGTCCATGGGGTTGCTAAGAGTCAGACACAACTGAGCGACTTCACTTTGACTTTTCACTTTCATGCATTGGAGGAGGAAATGGCAACCCACTCCAGTGTTCTTGCCTGGAGAATGCCATGGACAGAGGAGCCTGGTGGGCTGCCGTCTATGGGGTCACACAGAGTCGGACACGACTGAAGCGACTTAGCAGCAGCAGCAGCAACAAAGACCTGGAAAGAGTCGAACATTACTGAATGACTGAACAAGAAAGATCCAGAATTTCCAAAGCAATCCTGAGGAAAAAGAATAAAACTGGAGGCATAGCCCTCCCAAACCTCAGACAATGTTACAAAGCTTATGGTAATTGCACCGGGACAACCCTGAGGGATGGGATGGGGAGAGAGGTGGGAGGGGGTTCAGGATGGGGGACACATGTACACCCATAGCTGATTCATGTCAATGTATGGCAAAAACCACTACAATGTTATAAAGTAATTAGCCCTCAAGTAAAATAAATAAATTATTTTTTAAAATAGTGTGGTATTGGCACAAAAACAGACATATGGATCCATGGAACAGAATAGAGAGCCCAGTAATAAACCCACACACCTACCATCAATTAATCTTCAACAAAAGAGGAAACAATATACAATGGAGAAAAGACAGTCTCTTCAGCAAGTGGTGTTAGGAAAGCTGGACAACCATGTGCAAATCAATGAAGTTAGAAAACTCCCTC
This sequence comes from Bubalus bubalis, assembly GCF_019923935.1. Classification (NCBI taxonomy): domain Eukaryota; kingdom Metazoa; phylum Chordata; class Mammalia; order Artiodactyla; family Bovidae; genus Bubalus; species Bubalus bubalis. The sequence continues at coordinate 21,249,561 of NC_059159.1, read as the reverse complement.
ATATCACACACAAAAATAAACTCAAAAGGCTTGAAGACTTAAATATAAGACAAAACATTATAAAATCCCTAGAACAGAAAATAAACCAAAACATTCTCTGACATATATGATAGTAATGTTTTCTTAGGCAATAGAAATAAAAACAAAAATAAACAAATGGGACCTAATCAAACTTGTAAGCTTTGCACAGCAAAGGAAACCTCAAACAAAATGAAAAGGCAACCTATGGAATGGGAAAAAACGTTCACAAATGATGTGACTAACAAGGGCTTAATTTCTAAAATATATAAACAGCTCATACAACCCAATATCAAAAAAACAAACAAACCAACCAAAAAATGGGCAGAAGACCTACATGTATAATTTTCTAAAGAAGACATACAGATGGTCAACAGACATAGAAGTAGATGCTCAACATTACTAACTCTTAGAGGAATGCAAATCAAAACTACAATGAGGTATCACCTCACACCAGTCAGAATGGCCATCATTTAAAAATCTACAAATAATAAATGCTTGAGAAAGTGTGGAGAACGAGGAACCCCCCACAATGTTGGTGGGAGTGCAAATTGGTGCAACCACTATGAAAAATAGTATGGATGTTTCTTAAAAAACTAAAAATAGACTTGTCATATGCTCCAGCAATCCCATTCCTGGGCATATATGCAGAGAAAATTCAAAAAGATACATGCACCTCTATGTTCATAGCAGCACTGTTCACAACAGCCAAGGCATGGAATCAACCTAAATGTTCATCAGCAGATGAATGGAAGAAGATTTGGTGCATATATATGATGGAACACTACTCGGCCATAAAAAAGAATGAAAAAATGCTATTTGCAGAAAGATGGATGGACATAGAGATTATCATACTAAGTGAAGTAAGTCAGATAAATAAAGACAAGTACCATATGATATCACCTATATGTGGACTCTAAAAGACGACACAAACGAACTTATTTACAAACCAGAAACAGACTCACAGACATAGAAAACAAACTTACGGTCACCAAAGGGGAGCAGGGTGGAGGAGTATGAAATTAGCAAATACAAACCACTGCCTATAAAATAGATGAAGTCATTTTTATATAGACGAGGTCTATATATAGACGAGGTCATTTTTATAGCACAGGGAACTGTATTCAATAGCCTGTACTAAGCCATAATGGAAAAGCGTATGAAAAGAATATATCAATACATATATGGATATGTAGATATGAATCTCTCTACTGTACACCAGAAACTAACACAGCATTGTAAATCAACTATACTTCAACTTTTTAAAAAAGAAATCTAAAACAGAAAGGTCAAGGCATTGTAGTATAACCTGTTATTTAGAAATAAGGAGGCAAATGACAAATTAAGAGCTAAAACTGGAAAGTGGGAGGTGGGAAAGGAGGTGTATGACACCTGGGGATGTCAGCCTGGGGACCGCTCTTTTCATAAAAAATCTAGTGATGATATGCAGACATAACTGTGATTTTTTTGTTAGTTTTGGGGGGTTTTTTGGCCACATCTCATAGCCTGTGGGATCTTAGTTCCCCAACCAGGGATTGAAGGCCCAGGCCCCAGCAGTGAAAGTACTGAGTGCTAACCCCTACTGCCAGGGAATTCCCATGTCTGATTTTTTTCATTAAAATTTTAAAATATGAGAGGCATTCATGGAAAGTGAGAGGATGGCACACCTCAACAGCCAGGTAGGGTGGATTCAAGGGGTAAAGTGTAGGGGGTGAGGGAGACACCTCGGTGGGTTGAGACAGGAGGGCCAAGTGTCCCAGGGGAGAGGGAACATCCAGAATGGTTGAACGAGGGGTCCTGATCACATCCTCATCTTTTATCTTGCCCACATTCTCATTAGAATGGTCACTGGGGGGACTTCCCTGGTGGTCCAGTGGTTGGAAATCTGCCTTACAGTGTGCGGTATGTGGCTTTAATCCCTGGACAGGGAACCTAGATCTCACAAGACGAGGAGCAAGTGAGCCCATGCACAACTAAGACCCGACAAAGCCAAATAAATGAAAGTGAAACTGTTCATCGATCAGTCGTGTCCCACTCTTTGCGACCCCGCGGACTGTAACCCAACAGACTCCTCAGTCTATGGAATTCTCCAGGCAGGAATACTGGAGTGGGTAGCCATTCCCTTCTCCAAGGGATCTTCCCAACCCAGGGATCGAACTCAGATCCCCTGCATTGCAGGCAGATCTTTACCATCTGAAGCACCAGGGAAGCCCAAATAAATAAATACTTAAAAAAAAAAAAAAAAAAAGAACAAAAGGTCATTAGGTAGAAATGAGAGTGGGAGAGATGAACAGCAAGAGGCCTGTCCCAGCGAGAAAGGAAGGTGGTGGTGGTCGTGGGGATGAAGAGGAGGGCATGGGTGACAGATACTTCTAGGGGACTCATTGACACTCAATTCACTAGCTGAGGGGAATGAGGAAGAGAAGAGAGTTAATAGGAATGATGAGGGGAAGCAGATTGGAAGAAGAAAGATTCAGTCCTAACCTTGGACACCACCCCCAAGACAGAAGTCTCAGCCTCTACCATCCAATACCAAAATCCTGGTGCGCAAAGGTGAGGAGCCAAGGGGTAGAGTTAGGAGCTCAAACGTGGGAGTCTTTGGGTTAAAATACCTAAAAAGATAGAGCCATATAAAAGAAAGACGGTCTTAGCAGTCGAACAGACCTGAGCCACAGTCATGCCATTTAGTGTCTGTGTAACTTTACTCTCCAAGATGGGCCTGACTACACCCAGCTCACCGAGTTGCTGGGAGACAATGGGAGGAAAGGGCTGCTGTAAAACCCTCACTCAGCACCCAGCAACATAAGCGAGCCAGCTCCCGGCCAGCGTCCCAACTCCCACTCCTACCCCACAACAGCCTGGAGGTCGTCTAGGAACACCATGCAAGCTCTTTCACTTGGCTCTTTTCTTCCTCCCTCAGGCTGTCAGGTCCCAGAAGATTCCTTGGAGGCACCTCCAACCCCGTCTCATCACTTCAAGAATGGAGACCACACAGAATTGTTGCACCAACCAGAAATTCAGCTTTATTAGGCCACCACCAGCAGAGAGGGAGGGAAGACAGCTGGGAGCCACATAGGGGGAGCAGGAGCCAGACCCGGGCCTTCGGGCGGTGAGGCTGGCGGGTGGGCAGGCGGGAGGGCAGGCGGGAGGCTCCAGGAGAAGCCGCTGAGGACTTGGAGCTCTGGCCTGGGCAGAAGCCGGACGAGCCCTCCTCCTTGAGGATGGACCGGGTCAGCCGACCAGAGGAGGACGGGAAGGAGGAGGTGAAGAGTGTGGGAGAGAGGAGAGGAAGTGAGAAGGGCACTGGGAGGGCTGAGGGCTCAAGGGTGGCCGGGACCCTCAGGAGCCTTACCTTCTCAGGAAGCATAGTTTTGGCCAGATGGTTTCTGGGAGGAGAGGCTATGCGGGAGAAAAGGCGGAGCAGTCAGGTGTGCTGGGAGCAGCAGGGGTGGGGCTGAAGTGCCCAGGGGGTCCGGGCACTCACTGGGCATCCTCGCCCTCCAGCAGGCGGCGGTAGGTGGCAATCTCCTGCTCCAGCTGTCTCTTCACGTCCAGCAGGATCTTGTACTCCTGGTTCTGCTGCTCCATCTCGCAGCGCAGCTGGGCCAGCTGCTCCTCCAAGCTGCAGATCTGCTCCTGGATCTGGGCCAGCTGCAGGCAGTAGCGGTTTTTGGTCTCCTCCAGGCTTTTCTCCAGGGATGCTTTCTGTGAACGGGAGGGAGAGAGAGTCAACAGAGGTGATCATTGCTGACCCCCTAGGTCTCTGGGCACATGTCCTGAGAGGTGCATGGATTTTGACTTCAGCTGGGCTGCTGATGAGCCAGACAACGTGGAGAAAAGTTATTCCAGGGTTGGTTCTGGGCTTTAATTTCTCTGTCTATATAATGGGTGCAGTGATCCCTCCAACCCACTCCTGGGAAGAGGAGGAACCGTGTGGTGGTAGGGTTCCATTACAGGGGGTGGTGCCATTGCTGGCGATTTGGAGTCTGGGGCTGTGCCCTCCTGGTCCTTCTCACCATGCAGAGCTGGGACTGCAACTCAACCTCCAGGCCCTGGAGCACCCACCGGAGCTCATTCAGCTCATTGTGGCTCTTCTGCATCAGCTCGCTGTTAAAGGCCGCTTCTTTGTTCAGCTCCTCAGACTGAGATAGGAAAGAACAGAAGGTGTAGAGTGCTCCAGAGGCCCGCTGGCTGGGAAGTCTGGCAGGAGGGCTGAGGACCCACGTCCCACCTGCTCAGGAACCAGGCCTCGGCTTCCCTGCGGTTCCTATCTGCTATCTGCTCATACTGGTCACGCATCTCATTCAGGATGCGGCTCAGGTCCACACTGGGGGCGGCGTCCATCTCCACGCTGATGTCCCCACCAGTCTGATTCCGCAAGGCAAGCATCTCCTAGGAAGGGATGCGAGGAGGTGCTCAGCTAACCCCTTCCCTGGCCCCAGGTGCATTTGCAACCCCACTGGACCTGCCTCCCTCCACCAGCAGCAACCTTACCTCCTCGTGGTTCTTCTTCAGGTAGGCCAGCTCCTCTTTCAGGCCTTTGATCTGCATCTCCAGGTCAGTCCTGGCCAGGGTCAGCTTGTCCAGCACCCTGCTCAGGCCATTGATGTCAGCCTCCACACTCTGGCGCAGGGTCAGCTCATGCTCATACCTGGCAAGACAAAGGTCAAGGCCTCAAGGTCCATCAGGAGGCTTCTGAGGCTCAAGACGTGCTGATCCTCCTGGCTGGACAACCCCACTGCTCGCCCTCTGCTCACTTGGTCCTGAAGTCATCAACCGCCAGCCTGGCATTGTCAATCTGCAGAATGGGCTGTGCATTCTCTATGGTGGCCTCGATAATCTGCAGAGGGGGTGAAGGACAGGTCTGGTTAGCCAAGGCCCTGCTGCTCAGAAGTGAACAGCAAAGATGAGAGAAAGAAGCCTCCCCAGTCTTGAGAGTTGTCTAGCTGGTAGGTCAAGCTTTACACCCCCAGTCAGCCTCAGGTACCTTCTCCACTGAGCTCAGTGTGTGGGGGTGATACCACCACATATCCCCCACCGCATCCTGGGCCCAAGCCTGAGAGAAGCTGAATCCAAAGAAATGCTTGCATGGAGTAAGAGACTCAGGGTGCCAGCCCAGCTCAGACACCCCGATGCTGAAAAAGGACCCTCTGCCACGAATTCTAAGTGGCCTGTGGTCACTCCTCAAAAGCAGGCTTCAGTCTCCCTCTTTGTAAAATGGAGACACTAGCAAGCGCTTTTCTAAGGGCCACTGCAGCCATGATCTCTATCAATACTCCACCACCAGAGCCACCCACCTGGCCAACCCACCGTGTTCCTCATATCCTCAATGGTCTTGAAATAGGGGCTATAGTCACGGCAGGCCTGGGCCCCTGACTCTGGTACCAGTCATGGATCTTCATCTCCAGCTCCCTGTAGGCCTCCTCCAGGGCATGCACCTTGTCCAGGTAGGAGGCCAGACGGTCATTCAGGTTCTGCATGGTGATCTTCTCATTGCCAGGGAGGAGGCTACCATCGCCACCACTGTACCCTACACCAAGGCCACCCCCATATCCTCCAACCAAGCTGCCACACAGAGCCCCTCCAAGGCTGCTGCTGAGGCCACGACGATAGCTGCCCCCCAACCCACAGACACCCCCGGAGGAGCAGCGAGGGGAGCAGGATACGGACAGGCCCCCATAGGCGCTGGAGGCCCGGCAGGAGCTTCTGGAGAGGACAGAGGACACGCAGCTGGAGCCACCACCCAGATGCAGCTGGAGCCCTTCACAGAGCTGGAGGAGGTGAACTGGTGGCTGCAGGTGGTCATGGTGAGAAGCGAGAAGAGCAAGGTGCTCAGGGAGGCCGAGGGGATGCTGAGGCGGCCTCGAACACAGGAACGTTTATATGCACGTGAGGAAAGCGGGGCTCCCCTCCAGATTTCATCACGCTGGGTCCCATCCAACGCCCCTCTCCGGATTATTCAGCCCAGGGTTGATGCACTTCACTCTGTTCTGTGCTGAGTTCCCACCCAGCTTTTTTTTTTTTTTTTTTTTTTTTGGTGGGGGTGGGGGTGTGCGGAGCCAAGAGAAAACACACCAACTCGAGTTGGTGGTGACTCAGGCTAGGCGACAAGGATCTGGCTCCCGTCCCTAGAGCCTGAGGGGCCAGCAGTGCCCTGGCACAGGCGACCCTGTGGTGACTGCATCCCCGGGTAGTGACTCAGGCCATGGAAGGACTCCCTGCCCCATGGTGACAGCCTTGGATGAACAGCCTCAGTGATGCTGTCCAGGGGCTGTCTCAGGAGACAGCTGTGGGATCCTGGCTGTGGAGAGGAGAGCTGGGTTCATGGCCCTGCTCTGCTGTGCTCGCTGTGTGACCTTCTTCCTTCTATGAGCTGTTGTTTGCCCTCAGTAAAGTGACAAGGCTGGACTGGGCAATCTCAGAGTTCTTTCTAGTTCTAAAAATTCTATGACTCTTTCCCTTACTGGATTCAACTTCAGTTTCGGGGGTTGCTTTTGAGTCCCCAGGACCTCCTGGAAGTGGTGTGTACCATGAAACCAGTACATGGCAGCTTGAATCCCTGCCCTGACAAGCTACATGGCATAGGCAATCCTTTGGTCTATGAGCCTCTGGGCCTCAGTTTTCTCATCTGTGAAAGGGGAGGACATACCACCAGCCACAAAGGAACATGCATGAAAGACCCTGCTGGCCCCTCCCCAGTGGCCACCCCTGGCCCCCTCCAGTCTCCCCTTCCTTCCTTTCCAGCCCAGCTACCCCTCACCTGCCCCTTCTCACCTCCCTCCCTTCCCCTGGCCCTCCCCTCTGCCCCCTCGCACTCCCACCCTTTGAGCAGCACCCTCCACCAATGCCTTGCTTCACCTAATCATGGGTACCCACCAAAAACTGCAGTGGGAAGGAGTCCCCACTCTGCTGCTGGTCCCACCTGTGACCCTGACCCCCACCACAGGCTTCCAAGCCCCGACACTACATCTGAGACTCAGATTCGAACAGTTTTCTCCGGACCGCCCACAGATTCTAGGTTTAAATTGGCAACTCCATTCGCTCAGTCAAAGGAGACAGGGAAGGTGGGGTCTCTGGTCACCTGCCACACTGACCAGGGCTCGGTATCATATGGAGGTATCGTATGTATCGTATGCCACACAGTCCTGTGAGGAGCCCTATTCCTGCCACCAGTTCACAGATGATGGACCTGGAAGGGGAAGTGGACTTCTCAAGACCCCAGTCAGTCAGTCAGGGTGCTAAGGCTCAAAACCCTGTCTGTCTGCTCTCCCAGCCCAAACCCTTTCCACCATTCTAAACCACTCTCTCTATGCCCCTCCAATAAACACCATTGACTTGAGTCAACTCTGTGAAGTGAGGAGGAGAGGTGGAGAGCCAGAGAAATGGTGATTTGCCCAAAGTCACTGAGCTGCAGAGCCAGGATGAGACCCTGGTGCTTGGAATGTCTCCACATTCCCACAAATGCCCTGTGAGTGGGGACCAGGTGTGTCCATTACCATCTGCCTTCCCAAGGTGCCTGGAATGAGCTCTGCCCGGTGGGCATGACCTTGGCCTGGGGGCTAAAGGCAAGAATGGGAGTCTGGACTCCAACACAGAGGCCCCCATGGGGTGCCCTGGGGGGTGGCCACTGTCCTTGCTCTGAAGTGCCTCTGTGGAGGTGAGAAGAGGCAGAGAGGGCTTGTCTCAGCCTGAGCCCTGCTGGGCAATACCACCATGAACCTTGGGGCAGGAAAGTCTGTCTCAGCATAATCAGGGCTTTGCTTCTGCCACATCACTCCCCTCACCTGTAGGCACAGGGCCCAGAGAGATGAGCAGAGCTGGTATCCAGCACACGCCTTCAGGGCCAGGCCTGGGAGAGGGAACTTACTGTTCCTTTCCCCCAAACCCCAAAATGGGCAAAAGGGACTTTGGAATCTTGGACAGATATCCCACCATCGCAGGCATCAGCATGGGCCTGGAGTTCAGGTCCAATCAGACTCATCACCTTCAGAACTGGAAACAGCATTCGAGGTCACCAAAGACCACCAAGCGCCAACCAGAAAGAGCAGAAAAACAGAGACTAGACCCAGGTTCGGCACCCTGACTCAGGCCCACACTGACTCTCCCAGTGGTCTCTTCTTCTCTGCACCGCCCCCCCACCTGCCCCGCATGCCCTCCACCTCCCTTCTCACCAGATCACTGCCCCTCCCCTCCACCCCCACATCCCTCACCTCCCACCCCCGTCCTGGATGAGTTGGAGGTGAGATTACACACCAGGTCCTGCCCTGGAGATCGGGGACCTGCGTGGGCTGAGAAGCTTCAGGAAGCTGCCAACCAACCCATCAGACCACTTCAGTCAACACCTCAGACCGAGCACCCACCACGCATTTGGGGTGCGGAGGGGAGGAGAGTGATGTCGTCATGGTCTCTGAACTGGGAACTTATCATTTGACCCTGGAGAGAAAAATTAAGGTCAGGAATACAGCCTGGTACAGCAGGAAACGTGGGATGCTGGGCCTGTAGCATGCAGCTGGCATTTTCTTGGTGCCCGTGAGCCATACCTGCCCCAAGGTTGGCAGGAGCCAGAATTGACAGGCCTGGTCGGCGCAGAGCACAGACTCCCATCCCTTCCTCCACCTGGGTCTCTTTCCTCTCTCCTCGGTCCAGCCCCATCCCAGGTAGCAAGACACACCTGACTTGGCCAGGGAATATCATTGGCAATGCCATGCTTCGCAGGTGGCGTTAGTGGTAAAGAACCCGCCTGCCAATGCAGAAGACATAAGAGACACAGGTTCAATCGCTGGGTCGAGAAGATTCCCCAGGAGGAGGGCATGACAACCCACTCCAATATCCGTGCCTAGAGAATCCCATGGACAGAGGAACCAGGCGAGCTACAGCCCAATGGGTCACAAAGAGTCAGAAACGGACTGAAGCAACTTAGCACACAATGCCACAACTCAACTTGCAGTGATTCCCAAATCTGACTGATCACGAGAGTCCCCATACAGATTCCCGGGCCCTGCTCTGACCCACTTCATCAGCACTGGGCTGGATAAACCTGATGGTGAGGATGTTTTTACAAGATCCCAGGGGATTCCAGTGACCAGCCAGGCTGGGGAGCAAGAGGCGGCTGGGGGAGTGGGGGATGAGATTCCGGGCGGTGGGGACGGGGGGAGAGGAAGAGAGCTCCCAGCCCCTTCTGGCAGCCAGAGCCACAGGCTTCAGGTCAGAATGAAGAAAGAGAGGAGCCCAAACAAGCCAGGACAGAGCAGGCTGGAGCTGGGCAAGCAGGGGCCAGATACTGGGCAAGTCACTCCTCCCCTCTGAGCCTCAGTTTCCTTCTCTGGGAAATGGGAATAGCAGCACTACTTCCCAGGCACATAGGGATGAAATAAATAAAGAAGCTTGCACAGAGTGGTGGCTATCTCTGCATTTATCCACAGGTGTTTATAAAACACATACTATGTGCCACACACTGTGTGGACACTCAGATGCAAAGAACAAGACAGAGAGGCCCTCAAAGCAGGACGTCTGGAGAAGCTAGAGGTGATGCTAACACCGAGTGTTCAGGCCACGATGGGGTGCAGGGGGCCAGCAGGGAAGGGGCAGGCTCTCTGGGAGGGAACAAATAGCCTGGATGTAGGCTCTGGCCCCATGACTGGTCCCAGGATCTGGGTGAGTCTGTGAGCAACTGATTTGCCTTTTGTGGTCCTCCCCCCATGTTTCATGGCCCCCTTCCCCGGGGGCAGTTCTCACAACCCCTCAGGATGGCTGCACAACCAAGAGGCCCTCAGGGGAGCCTGTGGCTGGATCAGGCTGGGTGACCGCCTGCGCTCTGCCAAGAGGCAGAACTGTCCTGGCTCTGTCCCTCTGTTCCCCTCAGCCCCTGACAGCCTGGGTGGTGCAGAAGACAGCAGTTCCCAAGGGTTGAGGGAGGTGTCAGGCCTGCCGCTGTGCCCGGCTCACCACCCATAGACTGGGCTCCCTCCAGGTCGCTCCGGGTCCTCCCAGGCCAGGGCCTGGGTCTCTTCCTTCCCCCGTGCCCAGTGCAGACCCGGGCACAGAGCAACACAGTGCTGCGGACCGCGTGATTGCCATGCCATTTCTCAGCAGAAGTGCTGCCAGGTCACCCTTCCAGGTGTGGGTGTGTGAAGGCAGAGACACAGGGACTGGCTACCACCGGCCCTGCCCCATCCTGGGAATCCCGTGCATGTGGCCCTCATAGGAAAGTGGGTGAGGCGGCACCAAGGGTAGGTACAGCTGGGCTCAGTGAAACATTCCGTGCAGCAGTGGGCGGGAGTGTGGGTGTGGACAGACTGTGAGTCCCTCAGGAGAAGCCCGCAGCTGTGTCCCCGGATCCCGCTGCCTGCACACGCCCCAGCAGCCTAGGTCAGCTTGGCGTGCCTGGACAAAATCATACAGTGTCCCCAGGACCATGGGCCCTCACCCCCAGTCACTCCTCCCTGCTGCCCCCTCCTGCCCAGGCCGGGCTGAGCATTCCTGGAAAGGCTGGGCATTTCCTCTCTGGGCCCAGCACTCTGTCCCAAGGACCCCCAACCCCAGCACTTGCAGCCACTGCCCTCCTGGGGCAGCCGGGAACATCTGGCCGCTCCCCCACCGTGGCCTCCCGACCACTCATCCACCCACTCACTATATGGGCAGGGGCTTCTTCCCCCGCAGAAGGGTGAAGCTGGGGGCTGCCTCTGGCCAGCCCCACACTCTGACCCGCCCCACACTCTGACCCCTCCTCACTCGGCCCATCAGTAAGAGTAGACCTCCAGAGTCTGCGGGGAGACAGGGGCCCCGCCCAAGAGCCTGGGGTTGGGTAGGGGGTGGGGCTCTGGCCGCCCTTCCCAGCACAGCCCCGCCCCTCCTGCGCCCCGCTCCACCCCTGACACACCAGGCTGCGGACAGGGGCTGAGTCACTGCTCCTCGGAACCTCAGTGTCCCCATCCGCACAATGGGGCGCCCCTTCTCGCTTCCTGAGACTGTTGTTCAGGTAAATGAGATCACCCCCCGATAAGCCATCCTCGGCCCAGGGCTGGTTCTTCTGGTTGCGGCCGGATGTATGGTTGGGGGCCAGGTGGGTTCAGCGCCTCCTCCCTCCCGCCCTCCATCCCTACCGGTACTGCTGCCCAGGCAACGGACAGACACCAGCCCACACTCCGAGCCTGCTGGAGTCCTGCGGTTGCTTCTGCAGACGCTTGCCCTGGACACCAGCCCGTGAAAGGGAACTCACTGTCCTCCAGGGTCAGGACCAGAAGGGCCGCGGGCCGGGGGCTCATCTAGCCCCTCCTTCACTGATACTTCTGAGATCCAGAGAGTGCCTGGAATCTGCTCCAAGTCCTCACACCCCGCTGCCCACTTCATAGATAGTTCCCGTGCCACTGCCCCGCCTGCTCCTCCCGCCCCCTCTCCCGCTGGTCCCAAACCCCCACCGCTGGGGGCTCTGGCTGCTCCTGCCCGCTCCCTGCCTCTAGGCCGGCTGGTTTGGAGGAGTCTGTGTGACTCTGCAGCAGCAGAGAGTCCAGGCCTGTCTGTAAACTAGGAGGGGGGCATTCCTCCTCTCATTAATCCCTCCACCCACCCCAACTTCTTAAGAAAACCGGGAAATCAGACCCACCCTGCCCAGTGGTTTTCAGATTTACTCAAAGGAAGACTTCCGGGGCTCCTCCCCTGCTGGCTGAGCCAGAAGAGCTGGGCTGGAGGGTGTTAGAGCGGATGGGCAGGACGGCCCCTCCCCCTTCCCCAGGAGGCAGCTTCCCCTGACCTCCAAGCTACTGGAACCAGGAGGGGACAGAGGGCCAGGGAGGGCGGTGCTGCTCCCAGGGTACCACCTTCCCTGAACGTCCCATCCTCAGCTGACCATTTGAGGAGACGTTCCTGGAAGAAGCCCCGCCCTCTTTCCCACGCCTGCCTTTTCTGGAAGCGCAGGTCTCAGATTCCTGGGGTTGAGGCAATGGAAGCATCCGGTTCCACCCACCCACCTTCAGTCCTGGTGCCTCTCTCAGGAGGATCTTGATTCCTGTCCTGGCCTGCTTCCCTTCCCCAACCCCCGCCACCTCGTCCCCTCTAAGAGGAGGACACAGCCCACAGGACTGTGAGGAGCAACTGGCTGGACGTGCTATCACTTGGGCCTCTGGCTCCTGAGATCTTCTTGTCCATTTAGGGATGAGAAAATGAGGCTCCATGAGGGGAAGGCACTGCCCAAGGTCACATACCCACTTATGGGGCAAGAAAAGGACACCTAAGATGTCCTCCTGACACTCTGACCTCACTCTGGGTCTGGCGCTGTCTGGACCACCCTCCCTGGGGTCACTGCCTGGACCACCCTCCCTGGGATCATCAGCACTTGGGAGGCACAAAGCAATGCCCCCCCCCAAGCTCTGCCTAGACCTAGTCTTCACCCCTGTTCTAAGATGACCCTTGTCCTCCAAGTCAACAACAGTGGGTGTCTACAGACAGCTCCCCCAGCCCCCATTTTCCCCATACCCTTCACCCCTTCCTCACTAGGGTCCTCACTGGCCACAAATAGGAAGCATTCTGTATTTCAGTCAACAAGCTTTATTGGTCAGGAAGTGAGGACAGGAAAGGGACTGAAGCTGGGGGGCTGAGGCTGGGGAGGCTGGAGGCTGCGCAGCCAATGGGGAGCCCCAGGGGGCTGGTGGGGGAGAGAGTCCTCAGTGGGTGGTCTGGTGGACCTGCTCTCGGCTGGAGATGACCCTGCCATCCTGCACCTCCTCCACAATGGTGCGCACCTGGCGGGTGGTCACGGCTGCAAGAGACAGACACTCGGGGTGGGTGGGGGCCCAGAGATCCTGGCTCAGCCCCCAGCCCCCTGAGCAGAGCCAGCTCTTCCCACCACGGCCACCTGTGTCCACGCCTCTGCTGGCCCCTCAACATCACACCCCCACACGTGCCCGCTCTGACCCTACCACTCCCTCCCTCCCACCTGTTCCTTGCTGGTGCCCCTGGGTGGGTCCCACCTCCCAAATAAATGGTTTGATTCTGACCCTCTGCAAGAGGAAGACTGTGCAGACCAGATGCTAGTCTGAAATGGAGTCTGATTCCATTTCTCTGCAGTCTCCAGGACATGGATTTTGCCCCCTTCAGACAAGGATCTCCAAGACAAGACCCTGGTCCCCATCACCTCCCTGAGACTAGAGACCCCAGGGCTGGGACTTTATCTTCCTCATCAGACTGGGATCTGGAGGACAAGGATCAAGTCCCTTTCTGCCACCAGACAAGAGACTCCAGACACAAGACTGCTTTTACTCATCTGTAAGGTCCCAAGAGCAAAGAGAGTGAGACCATTTGCCTATCTCCCCATCAGATGAGAGTCTCAGAGCTGGGACCACATCTCTTTTCTCAGCCTAGGAGCTCCAAGGTAAGGGCCTTTTCCTGCCCCGCCCCCATCGGGCCAGACAGTGTCTCCCTCATCTAATTAGGACCCTACCACCCCTGCTGAGGATCAGCCATCATTTCCTGGAGCTCCTGGGGACACTCCCCCAGTAAGGTGCAGGTGGGTCGCCTGCCCCGTGAAGCCCCACCCTCGGTTAACCAAAATGCTTACGTTCTTTGGTCTTGTACTGGGTCAGGCTGAAAAAAAAAAAAAAAACAAAGGTTAGATGTGGGTCTGAGACTCAGCTCTGCCCCAGGCCCCCAGCCCTGGCCCAGCTCCCCAACTCACTGGGCATCCTCGCCCTCCAGCAGGCGGCGGTAGGTGGCAATCTCCTGCTCCAGCCGGGTCTTCACATCCAGCAGGATCTTGTACTCCTGGTTCTGCTGCTCCATCTCGCAGCGCAGCTGGGCCAGCTGCTCCTCCACGCTGCCAATCAGCCCCTGGATCTGGGACAGCTGCATGCAGTAGCGGTTCTCTGTCTCGGCCAGGCTACCCTCCAGGGATGCTTTCTGCAGGGGAGCAGGAGAGGCCGGATCAGCGAGGGTGCACAGGGACCCCTCCAGAGCCCTGGGCACCTCCCCACCAGACTCGGCAGCGCCTTTACCATGCTGAGCTGGGACTGCAGCTCAATCTCCAGGGCCTGCAAGGTGCGCCGGAGCTCCGAGATCTCGCTCCTGCCGCTCTGCACCAGCTCGCTGTTGGTGGCCACCTCGCGGTTCAGTTCCTCCGTCTGCAGACAGGACACAGGACAGGGCAGCGTGAGCCTGGCTTCCCTTCTCCAAGGCAACCCCCATGGTTTCCATATGCTCAGCCCAGAGCCCACTCTGGACCCAGACAGACACCTGGAGCACCCAATCCCCCCGACTCCCCTCACCATGGCTACCTTCCTGACCTGCCTAGGCCTCTCAGGCCTCCTTCCAAACCTGGCTGCGGGAGCAATGACTTCTCATCAGCCTGCCACCTCCCCAAACCCAGAAGACTTTGAAAGGATGTTAAGTTTTATCTCTAATGCCTTCAAGAAGAAGGTACAAGGTAGGAAATTTGAGAACCAACCAGGACAGTAGCCAGGCCCATGGGACTGGTTCCTGACTTCTTGAGGGACAGATAAAAGCTCCTGGGGTCTTGACTCTCTGGCTTTATTCCTGAGGGAGGTTTCCCCTGACCCCCTCAGATCCCAGTTTCAGGCAAGCTGAAAGCCTGTGAATGCAACAGGCAACCCTGACGCCCAGGGTCCGTGCAGCTCACCAGAGTTAAGTCACCCAAGGTGCCAGGCTCTGGGCTTACTGTGGAGACTCAGGCCCTGCACCCCATGCCCTGGGAGAGACCTCTGGTCTGCGGCAGCCCCCACCTTGCTAAAGAACCAGTCCTCGGCATCCTTGCGGTTCTTCTCCGCCATCTTCTCATACTGGTCGCGCATCTCGTTCAGGATGCGGCTCAGGTCCACACCAGGGGCGGCGTCCATCTCCACATTGATCTCGCCGCCCACCTGGCCTCGCAGGGCTTTCATCTCCTGTGGAGAAGGGGGTGGTGGGTGTGGGCATCCCCTGCTCTGCCCTCTCACTCCCAACCTTCCCACGCAAGCTCTCCAGACCCCTCCCACAATGTCTCCTTTGTTCTGCTCACCCTCTACCCTCTGACCCTCCAAATGACTTTTGTTCACCTGGTCTGTGTGCGCTTTGCCTCCAATATCAGACTAGGGGTTCCCCCAGGATACAGTCTGTGCACCCCTACTAGACTGAGGGCTCTCTGAAAATAAAATCTTAATTCTTAGGCCTGAGCCCCCAAAACCTCCTATCTAATTTCCAAACTTCTACCTAGGGTCCAGATTGGAGGGTTTGAGCTGGGAATCCTCCTCAATTATCTCCTGTCTGGTGAGGGAGGCCAGGACAGGCAAAAGAGGCTTCTGTGGGCCCCTGGGAGACTCCCCAGATGCAGGAAAGTAGGGTGGTACATGGAGAAGGCTGCCCTGCATGGGGAACTGGGCTCTGCAGACAGGGCAACACTCTAAGCTAACCAGCCTGGACACTCCCTGCCTTCAGATGATGAGGGGTGTGGAGTGAAAGCCAATCCCAGTCCTGGGGCCCTGAGACCACGAAAGGCAAGGCCCCAACCCCGCCCATCGTCCTGACTCCTCTCCACTCTGCCTCCTGCCTCCCCTCCCTCTCTTCCATCACCTAACTAAGCCCAGCAACCTTCAGAATCTGCTACACAGTAGGAGTGCTCACCCCAGTCACAGCAATGGCACAGCCTTGGCACGGCAATGGAGCCCTGCCACCCCCTCAGCATCTCTTTGACCTACTGTCCTGGCTGCCTCACCTCCTCGTGATTCTTGCGGAGGTAGGCCAGCTCCTCCTTGAGGTTCTCAATCTGCATCTCCAGGTCGGCTCTGGCCAGGGTCAGCTCATCCAGCACCCTGCGCAGGCCATTGATGTCGGCCTCCACGCTCACACGCAGGGCCTGCTCTGTCTCAAACCTGCCAAGGGAACCAGAGACTTCTGTCAAGATGCTTGGACTGGCCAGTGCAGGTTCTGGCCAGCACCCTTCCCTTAAATGATGAGGGGGTGTTTGTTCAGTTGCTAAGTCATGTCCAACTCTTTGCCACCCCATGGACTGCAGCATGCCAGGCTTCCATGTCCTTCACCATCTCCTGGAGTTTCCTCAAACTCATATCCATTGAGTCAGTGATACCTTCCAACCATCTCATCCTCAGTCGCCCCCTTCTTCTCCTGCCCTCAAATCTTTCCCAGCATCAGAGTCTTTTCCAATGACAGGGTGGAGTGGAAGCCATTCCCAGCCCTGGGGCCCTGGGACCACGCAGGGCAAGGCCCCACCCCACCCAGCTTCCTGACTCGTCTCCTGTCTGCTTCCTGCCTCCCCTCTCTCTCTTCCATCACCTGACTAAGCCCAGTGACCTTCAGAATTTGCTGCTTTTGCAGCATCCTGGGCTAAGAGGTGAACTCCTTAACCCCCAGATTCTGGACCTTGCCATCAGCAACTGAGGAGGCCTGGGGTCCTCAGTCGGGAGCGCTGCCCCCAGTTTCTACCCAGACCCTGGCCAGGGCTCACTTGGTGCGGAAGTCATCAGCAGCCAGGCGGGCGTTGTCGATCTGAAGCAGAATGCTGGCATTGTCCACGGTGGCCGTGTGGATCTGGGAAGATGGGAGAGTGATCGGGTCCCTGGGTTGGAGTAACTCAACCCAGACCAGGATTCTGAGATGAGACTCTCCATCTGGGGGCCAGGATGTGGCTTCCTTCTCCAGGAAGGCTCCCTCCCCAGACTGTCTGCCTGCTTTACTGCTCTACAGTTAGTGACAGAGGCGGGGCCAGCAGGGGTCCGATGGCTGATACTCTCCTCCTCCCCCCACAGAAGCCCCTTGCCAGACTCTGCCTTAAACCAAAGCAGACAGCCAGCTGGGAGTGCCAGGCTGGGAATGCGGGAGACCCAGAAAAAAGTAGGAGGATGCCCCAGGCAGAAGCTCTTCCCTAATCCTGGAAAGAGGATGGATGTGAGAAACTCCCTCCTATTACAGTTCAGGATACAGTACCCCTGAGAGGCTTCCCACAAGAGGAAAACTAAAGGAGCCCTCACCCAAATGTACTTCCAAATCAGAAGTCGTGACCCCTGCTAAGCCCTGACCCCAGGCTCCAGCAGGCAGCCCTGCCCCAAGTTTGCCGAGCCCGTCTTGAGGGCACAGCAGGAGAGATGGAGAAGCCAGAAAAATCCCCAAATAAGGCATAGAAGTGGCCTCCTGAGGTCCCACCCACTCTCTCCTGCCTCGTCCTCCCAGCAGCTGCCAGCAGGAGCTCACCAGACCCCTGACACCACCTTAGCCCTAAATCCCCTTCTTGTTCCAAGGAAAGCCGTGTCTGAGTATCTGGCAGCCCCAGGAGCCCAGCCCTCCTCATGCCTCCATCCCTCTTATCCTACAATCACATAAGGTGGTAAAAAGCTCCATGATGGGAAACAGGCTCCAGGGAGCCCCACAAGACCTACTTGTCCCTAGCCCAGGCTACTGTCCTGAAAAAGAAATCATAAGCCACATAATGGCCCCAAGGTGGGCTCCCAGAGGCCAAGCTGGAGCCAAGCTGTGCTTGGCTCCCCGAGACCCTGTGACAGCCCCCAGGCTGGGCTCCAGGCCTTGATCAAGGGCAGATGGTAGGGGAGGAAAGGCTGTGCCCCACCCAGGACCCCTCCCATCGCAGCTCCTACCTTGTTCCGCAGGTCCTCGATGGTCTTGAAGTAGGAGCTGTAGTCAGGAGCTGGCCCCGGGGCCTGCTTCTGGTACCAATCATGGATCTTCAGCTCCAGCTCCCTGTTGGCCTCCTCCAGGGCGCGCACCTTGTCCAGGTAGGAGGCCAGACGGTCATTGAGGTTCTGCATGGTGGCTTTCTCGCCTCCCACCAGCAGCCCGTCGACACCTCCAAAGCCACCTCCAAAGCCACCTCCATAGCCACCGCTGACATAGCCACCGCCAGAGCCAAAGCTGTAGCAGCTAGAGTAGCTGCTGCCTCCAAGGCCACTGCCCAGGCCACCGGCAGACCCCAGCCTGCAGGAGCCACCACCCAGGCTGCCAGACACGCGGCAGGAGCGGGATGAGCTGCCCCCCAGGCCGGAGGAGCCCTTGATGGAGCCGGAGGAGAAGTGGCGGATGGTGGTGGTCATGGTGGTGGCAGCAGGTGGCGGGCAGACACGGAGAGAGAAGGCTGGAGAGGAGAGAAGCCCAAGATGCTGTTACTGCCAGGGCTCACCAGCCTCCTTTATAGGCCCTGACAAGTGGGCGTAGCGATTACAACAGGCTCACTCCTCTGTTTCCATTCCCCTGGGCTTTCATCACTGCTGGCTGCCCGCCAGCTCCCAGGTAGCTGTGGGCCCCCTCCCCTCCCATTGTCAGGTCTTTGCATCATTTCTCTGAACCCTCACGCTGGGCGTCTGCGTGTGTGTGTCTCTGGTCTCAGCCCCGTCACCTGTGATTCAGGCGGGCCCTCCAGCTACGCTTTCCCATGACCTAATACGGAGAAGAGGAATAAGAAGGACGTCACTGTCACGGGCCCTCCCAGGCAGCTGCCACCCCAGCCACACCTGCTTGGACCCTGTGTCTGGTGGGAAAATGGGTTTGGAACCCAGGCTGTTCCCAGCCATACACCATGCCACACCTGGTGCTACCCCTGGGCAGCAGGGGAGGCAGCAAGCACCAAGACCCCATCTTGCCTTGGACCCAAACCCACTGGGCTCAGCATGCAGCAGCTAGGTCAAGGTTGATTACCACCCCATTTACAGAAAAGGAAGCTGGGGCTTATACAGGGAGGGTGTCCCTCTGCCCGACCTGACTCAGAACCCGGCTGGCAGGGTTTCATCCTTCATCCTTCACTGCACTCAGCCACAGCACCCTTCCGCCTCCCCGGGGGCCCCTGACACACTGGCCCCCCCTTCTGCAGAGCCCTGACGCCAGGGGAGCATGTAGGGGCCATGATTCCATCTTGCCAGTTTTCTGCTCCTGTCTCTCGCCCTGGAACCCCCTGGGACCCTAGCATCCTTTCTTGACCTTTCCCCATTTTCTGTTTCTCAAGTGGGGAGTTCTGGGCTGGAGTGGGCAAAGAGGAGCTTAGCTGCAGGCTGGGGAAGTGGCAGTTTGGGAGGGGGCATCAAGATAAGAGGAACAGGAAGAACTGCCCCTTCCAGCCTCCCTACCCCTCCTGTGCCCCAAGAACCCTTGGATGGGGGGTATGTGGCTTCAGGTCCCAGCTGGCTGGAAATCTAAAGGACACTGCCCAAGAAGATGGTCTTCCTGGGAACCCTCAACCCCCGCCAGTTGGGAGGGGTCCCCTGCAGCCACCCCCAGAGGCCCCACCCCATCCCCTGAGCTAGCCCCTCAGGATGGGCCGGGTGCCTGCCCCACAGCCCCACCCTGCCCTGCCCACCACCCTCAGTCCCAGGGTCCCGGCGGGCCCGCTGGGCGGAATGTGGTCGTGTCTCAGACTGCTGATGGCTTCCACTTCCCAGACAGGCCCAGACAGCCCCCACCAGCAGCTGAGAGAGATTCCCCAATAGCCCAGCAGCTGCCAAGCCACCAAAGCAAACAGGACGCCCCCCCCACGCTCACACGCAGAGCAGCCACCCCGCCCCACACACCCCCAAGCCCAACAGAGCCCGTCTGCTTCCCTGGGCTGGCCATGCCCCTGCCACACTCACACCCTTCAGTGCCCTGGACCACTTCTCCAGGAAACCCCCTGCCCAGCCCCTCTCCCTCTGATCTTGACCTTGTACCCGCCCCAGGCTAAGGCAGGGCGCTCTCTATAACAGGTGTGGCTTCTGGAAAGTCTATGGGGCCCTTCCAGGGGCCAGCCACAGATAATGGGGCACCCAGGGACTGATTCTCAAAAACTTCCCCAATCTGGTGGACTGTCCCATCCCTCCATCCTCAAGCATCCTGCCTCCCTCCTTTGGGCCCCAGGCCCAGATGGGCTGGGAGAACAGATTGGCAGGTGACAAGCAGCCCCAAACATTTAACAAACTCTCCTCACCCCGCCATTGCCAGCCCACAATGCCCAAACCAATGACCAGACCAAATCACAGGAGACATTGAACTTCAAGCAAAGCTTTAATTGCAGTCACTGGGACAAAGTCAGGAGACCCCCCTCAGCGAGGGGAGGCAGGAAGCAGACAGAGAAATGCAACAGCTCTTGGGTGGTGGCCCACACGGGCTCTCGGGGCGCGGCAGTAGCGTGCTGGGAGCTGGAGGCAATGGCTGCCCCTGGGCCCTGGAGGCTGGGCTGTTGCAGGTGGAAAGGGGCCTCAGTGGGTGGAGCGATGGACCTGCTCGCGGGAGGAGACCACCTTGCCGTCCTGGACTTCCTCCATGATGGTCCGCACTTGGCGGGTGGTCACCGTGCCTGCGGGCGGAGGGGGAGGGATACACACAGAACCTCAGGCTGGAGGCCCTCCCTGAGTCCCCCATACAGGAGGGGCCTCAGCCTCTCCCCACCCACCCTGGGCAGGACGGGGCAGGCTCTTACCTTCCCGGGTGGGCTGTGAGACCAGGGATGAGGAGTACTGGGTGGACAGGCTGCAGGAAGAGGGGGAGCTGTCAGCTCAGGGATGCTGGTGAGGAGTCCAGCCCCCTGGGAGGAGTAGCAGCTGGTGAGGCCGAGGGGAGCGAAGTCCCAGGAAATCAGAGAGAAATCACAGCGGTGGGTACACGGCAGAGAATGCCAACCACAAGGTCAGAGGGACAGGCCCAGTGGGCAGGAATAAGGAAAGCAGATACCCCAACAGGAGGCCCAGAGGCACTTTGCTGCCAACCAGGGATTTACAAGGAGAAGCTGAGAGAGTTTTTTTTTTCCATATCCTGAAGGGCCCAATAAATAAACTTCATTAAAACAGGAGAGACTGCGGTTAGACTACAGATGGACTTGGCCATCGGCACAGAGCAAAACGCTGGAATGAGTGACTAA
Source organism: Bubalus bubalis (assembly GCF_019923935.1). Classification (NCBI taxonomy): domain Eukaryota; kingdom Metazoa; phylum Chordata; class Mammalia; order Artiodactyla; family Bovidae; genus Bubalus; species Bubalus bubalis. Next base: position 21,228,710 of record NC_059159.1, on the reverse strand, counting down.
GCATGGAGACTCCAGGATATCCATGGCCCCTTTACACCAGGGCCTGAGCACCCTCCCAATTCCAAACCAGAGAGCCACCCATCCTGGACAATGGGATCACCAACCAGTCACTGGAACCAGAAACCCAGTGCCATTGTTACCCATTCCTTCATGCACTTACTCAAACATTTATTGAGTTCCGCCTACAAGCCACGCTCACCCCCATGTTCAGGCATCCAGCCCTGCTGTTTTTAGCTAACACATCCTCTGGGTACACGACCTCCCCTCCCCTGTCCTCCACCTGCCTTATAGCAGGTCTTCTTCCCCGGTGACTCAGATGGTAAAGAATCTGCCTGCAATGCAGGAAACCTGGGTTCGATCCCTGGGTCAGGAATCCCCTAGAGGAGGGCATGGCCACCCACTCCAGGATTTTTGCCTGGAGAATTCCATGGCCAGAGGAGCCTGGAGGGCTATAGTCCATAGAGTCGCAAAAAGTCTGGACATGACTGAGCGACTAACACATTCCCTGGCCTTACTCCCTGCTCCAGCCTCCTGACAGGTCTCCCTGACATCACCCTGTCCCCTCAGACACATTTCTCTCTCTGTAGCCCAAGTGACTGTTCTAAGATGTCTTGACAACCATATTTCTCTCTACACAAAAGGGCCCCGTTGGCTCCCCAGAGCCTATACCATCTAGTGGGCCCCCAGCCAGTGTTCTCTGCTTCATCTCCTGCAAGCCTCCACACCTCCTCCTGCCTCAGCTGGTGCCATCCCTCCCCGGGTGAAGCCACCCCAGCCCTCCAAGCACAGGCGGGGTGCCCTCCACTCACTGGGCATCCTCGCCCTCTAGCAGGCGGCGGTAGGTAGAAATCTCCTGCTCCAGCCGGGTCTTCACGTCCAGCAGCACTTGGTACTCGTGGTTCTGCCGCTCCATGTCACAGCGGAGCTCGCTCAGCTGAGCCTCGATGCTGCTGATGAGCCCCTGCAGCTGGGCCAGCTGGGCTCCATAGCGTGCCTCAGTCTCCGCCAGGCTGCCCTCCAGCGACGCTTTCTGGGGGTCGAGGTGTAGGTGACTGGGGAAACCGAGCTGGGGCCCTTCCCCACGATGGAGCCCCCAGAAGTGGGTCCCCAGGTGGTGCAGGCCTGTGGGTGCTGCCAGCATGGCAGAGCAGGAGGTGGGGCAGAGTGTGAAGAGGCAGGGCGGGGCAGGGAGCCTCTGGTTCTCCCAGTGGGGGTCCAGGAGGCAGGGCCCACCCTGGAGCGGTGGGCACAGGGCAGGGAGGGGACAGCGGCCCTACCATGCTGAGCTGGGACTGCAGCTCAATCTCCAGGTTCTGGACCGTGCGGCGCAGCTCCGTGATCTCCGTCCGGCTGCTCTGCAGGGCTTCGGTGTTGGTGGCCACCTCGCGGTTCAGCTCCTCCGTCTGGAAGGCAGGATGGGCCCCTGGGGCTTGAGGAAGCTGGCAGAGGTGAGGCAGAGGGCAGGGGCCACCCCCGAGCCCTGACCTCCCAGACCTGCCCTTCCCCCGCCCTAGAGGGCCTCAGGCCCACTGGTACACACTGGCGCTTGCAGGATTCATCTTGTCCTGCGGTCCTTTGCTTCTTCCTTACTGGTTTGCAGGCACATGTAAGGGCAGGCCCTGGCCTTTGCTCTCTGTGTGCCCATCACAGTCTGGGTGCTGCCACTGCTCAATGTGTTGTTCTTACTGGGGGCAGGGGAGTCTGCATCCAAAAACACACCTGCCTATGAGTTCCCGGGCTGGGAGAGTGTCTGGTGCGGTCAGGAGATCTGACTCTGCTCCCCCTGCCCCCGTGAAGGGCTATGTGAGCTTGAGGCCTCTCTGAGCCTCATAGTCTCCCCCTGAACGTGATGGTTTGGTCCCAACTGGTTTCCAAAGGTCCTTCCAGCTGGGAATCCACATCTGCAAATTTTCCAGTCAGTGCTCAGCACAAAGCACAAGCACCCACACGTGTGTTCACCTGCTCACGCGGGCCACCCACCTTGCTGAAGAACCAGTCCTCGGCATCCTTGCGGTTCTTCTCCGCCATCTTCTCGTACTGGTCGCGCATCTCGTTCAGGATGCGGCTCAGGTCCACGCCGGGGGCGGCGTCCATCTCCACGTTGACGTCCCCGCCCACCTGGCCTCGCAGGGCATTCATCTCCTGGACAGAGAGGGGTACAGGGGCTCACTCAGGGCCATCCTGGGGGGCGTCCCTGGGGCTGCCTTCTCATGCTGGGAGAGATGATTGCAGAGGACAGACACAGACAGGCCAACAGCTCCTCACCCTGAAGGTGGAGATGGATGTTCTCGTGTCTCAAATGCGCATGGCTGTGGATGTCAACAATCTCCCCCAACACACACTTGGACGGTGGGCTTCGCCCAGCCCCAGTGCGTGCTGGGGCAGGAGAGAAGGCAACTCCTGATTATGCCAGGGTATGAGCCAGGACAACCTCACTCCCTGCCCTGACCCCTCACTTCGGGGCCCTACCACCAACCACGCAGCACAAGCACAGGGAAAGCAGCCCCTTGCTGGCACTGGGGGAGTCAGACCTCATTAGGAAATGTGAATCTGCTCAGGGATGCATCCCCAAAACCAGCCTCAAAATCAAGCAGAACCACTGGATGAACTCCTGCTGTTGGGGCATTAGGCTCTCTCAGCTCAGGCCACCCCGGAGGTCTGGTGAGAAGGAAGCCACATGGCTCATCAGTCCCCCTGCAGGGTCTTGGATCCCTACACTTGGGTTAAGCCTTGGGGTCCCTAGGAGGTGGGAGAAGTGGCAGAGTGGTGGCGTCAGAGCTGCTACAGAAATGGCTCAGGCAGACCTGAGCGAAGACCCACCCCTGTGCAGCCTTGGCTAAATTCCCTAACCTCTCTGAGCCTCAGTCCCCTCGCTGGTAAAGGGAGGAACTCGCTCCTTTCTCGCAGCGACGCTGTCGGTATCAGCTGAGATAATCGCTGTGAATCACTTGGAATGTGCTGGGCAGATGTTCCTTGTTGTTATGACTATCACTATTACAATTAATCATAATAATTAGCCGGCGAGTTCTTAGACCAATTGGCCTATTAGGTAGTTAACTGCCACCACATAGCAGGCTGTGCCTCGAGGGACAGGGAAGTATCTTTCCGGAGAGAGGGCCCTCCAGGCCTCAACCAGGGCCCTCTGAGGGTCTCCCAGGGTAAGAGCCAGGAACGCATCAGAGACAGGAATTGGACAGAGAATGTGGCCTTGGCCCAGGCAGATGTGGGAGCCCAGCCTTGCCTGTTCCCAGGCAAGTCTTTCCTGCATCCCCGAGCCAGCCTCACCTCCTCGTGGTTCTTCCTGAGGTAGGCCAGCTCCTCCTTGAGGTTCTCGATCTGCATCTCCAGGTCGGCTCTGGCCAGGGTCAGCTCGTCCAGCACCCTGCGCAGGCCGTTGATGTCGGCCTCCACGCTCATGCGCAGGTTCAGCTCCGTCTCGTACCTGGATTGGGGGGAAGCATGAGCCATGGAGTGCCGCGAGGATGCCCTCATACGCACAGAGAGCTCTGTGGGGTGCAGAGCCGGACCGCACCAGCCCCCTGAGCCGCCCGGGAGGCCCCAACTCACTTGGTGCGGAAGTCGTCAGCTGCCAGGCGGGCATTATCGATCTGCAGCACCAAGCTGGCGTTGTCAATGGTGGCTGCCAGGATCTGGGGGACATGGTGGGGCCGGTGAGCAAGCACGCTCAGCAGCCCTGGGAAGGCCTTGCAACACCCCTCTGACAACCCTTTGGATAGTGGGCTGGAGTGAGGGAGGTGAGGGCCCCTGTGGTCTCCTCACAAGGAGAGAAAGCATGATACCCAGGCATGGATACCATGATGCCAGTAGAAAGACCCATATGCAATCCTCTCCCACCATGGGAGTCACTGCCCAAGCTGCCTGGACCTCATTCCATCTTCCCCAACTAAACTCACCTCTGGGCTCAGTTGCCACCTCCTCCAGGAAGCCCTTTTGCATTCCCTGAGTCCTTCCTCCCCATCATTCCTCCCCTCGGCCCATCTCTCTTACACAGTACTTCTCACAAATGCAATTTTTTTCCATGACTTTTTTATGTGTATTTGTCTTCTCTTCCACTGGTCTCTGTGCTCCAGAGGAACATAGCCTTGTCTCATGCCTGTCTCATTCTGTTTGGCATCCCCAGCCCTGGGCACAGTGCCCGGCCCAGAGTCAACCCCCAGGAAACATTAATTTAATTATACAATTAATGAAATGGTTAATAGAGCTATGATGGGTCCCACATCAAACCTTAGGACAAGGTTTTCTTTTCCCACAGGGTTGTCTGGGAGGTTCAAATGACCACAGGGAAAGGGGGAGGCTCTGGAAGGAGCAGAGCGGTCATTATTGTGACAAACACAGGAGAGAGGCTCCCATCAAGGGCCATGGGGGAAGGGGAGGGCGAGGCCCCTGCATGCTGCCCAGAGGAAGCAGAGAGGAAGTCTTGGCAGATGAGCTGGGTCGACTTTGGAGTTTTTTTAAGACTGAGGGTTGAAGTGTACAGCTGTGAGAGGGGGAAGCCCCAGGAAACTCAGCCTGGACCTCAGAGCCCACTCGAGGCCCTAAGTTCTGAAAAGGCTTCCTGGGTCAGGCTCGGTTTCCAGACTGAACCCAAGAGCCAGTTTGAACTCGCCCCAGGACCTCAATGGGCTGGTCTGCAGCCTGCAGACCTGCCCCACCTACCACCTCCCACCTCCCACTCAGGAGGCTGATGGGGCCCAGCGAGGGGTGGTGGTGCACACCGCCAAGGGGCAGTGACTCAGCGGCCTGGTGCGCAGCGCGCTGGGGTCTGGAGTGAAGAGCTGGCTGACCCCAGAGCTCGGGAACACTGACTCACCAGGGCTCCCTTAGGTTCCCCGCTGCCCAGACCAAGCCCGGTATCTAATCTGGCACGCCCATCGGTGCGGCTTCCAGGGGGCAACTGCAGGAGTTCCCTTTCTGGCCTGGGTCCTTGGCAGGAGCAGGCAAAGCCCCTCACAGGGCCACAGGCCTGGTTCTCCACCAGAAAACTGAGCGGGCTGAGCCCAGGCCAGCCAGCCCCCAGCCTAGATCTCCCCAAGCCTGGCTCCTGAACCTCTTTGATCTCTCTGCTGCCTCTGGAAACTGCAGCCCTTTAGGTCCTTCCAGCCAGAAGTTTTGTGCAAAAGACCCAGGTGCAACGTTCACAGAATGCCAAGGTCATGAGTTCATAGAGATCATAGTGTGTGTGTGTGTGTGTGTGTGTGTTGCCTCTTCCATCAGACTAAGTTAGAGAAATTTCTCCCCTTGGGAGCTTCCAGTCTGAGTGGGAAGACACAGCTCCTTTTCTCGGGGACCACCCTGCCCTCCTCCGCAAACTCAGCAAGGAGAGACAGATTCTGCCCTTAGGAAACCCCAGAGTGACCATCATGGAAGGAGTGAGGAAGACCCACAGAGAAAACAACTGTGAGAATATGTCAAACTCAGTGAAATCAGCCCAATGAACACAGTATAGACTGAACCTCAAAGTATAGAAAGGACCCCAAGGTCTGAGGACAAAAGTCAAGTGCCATCCATCTAGGAGGACTGCCTGGAGGAGGTGAGGCAGGTAGCAGGGGAGCAAACTCAGAGGAGAATGGATTAGTGAGAAGGAGACTTCCAGCCTCATCTCCCAGCAGCCACACCAAATTTGTTCCACTTCTATGCCTTTGCCCACACTGATCTCTATACCTGGAACATCTGCTGCTGCCCTCAAGGTTCTGAAGACTTCCCTGACCATGCCTACATCACCCACACCAAATACCCTCCCCCAGGAAGAAGGAACTCCAAACAGCCTCCCTTCACAGGATGCCCTCCAGGCCTGGGGACCAGAGCTGGGTTCCAGGACAAGTGAGAGCGTGAGTGAATGAATGAATGAATGATGGAAACCTAGGCTGGAGGAGAGATGTTGGCAAAGGTCCAAAGTTGGGATGCATGAGTCAGAAGTAGATACTGAGGACAGAGGGCAGGGAGTGCCCACCTTGCTCCGAAGCTCCTCAATGGTCTTGAAGTAGTGGCTGTAGTCTCGGGCGGGCCCGGGTCCCTGCTTCTTGTACCAGTCGTGGATCTTCATCTCCAGGTCGGCATTGGCCTCCTCCAGGGCGCGCACCTTGTCCAGGTAGGAGGCCAGGCGGTCGTTGAGGTTCTGCATGGTCTCCTTCTCACTGCCTCCCAGCAAGTTGTCGGCCATGCCAAAGCTGGAGCCGAAGCCCCCGCCCAGGTTGCAGGTATAGCCCCCGCCATAGCCGCCCCCCAAGCCCATGGAGAAGCGGGACGAGGACATGGACATGCCAGAGCCGCCAACTCCCAGGAGGCTGGGGGCCCGGCAAGCACCCCCAACACGGATGGAAGACATCCGAGAGAAACCCCCGCTGGGCATACACAGGCCCTTGACAGAGCCGGAGGTGGAAAACTGGCGGATGCTGGTGGTGGTGGCGGCCATGATGTCCACAAGTCAAGCGCAGGGTCTGGTCTGGACAGAGACCCCGGGCAGGCCTTTATAGCCAGGCTAAAGGGGGGCTGGGCCCCTGGCCCTTGAAGTCAGAGCCAAAATCCCAGCCGTGTAATTTGCTTCTGTACAAGCCGCCCAGGGCCTGGGGCTCAGGCTGGACACCCGAGTGCCTCCCCCGGCCCCCTCCCCTGCCCAAGCCTGGCCTGGGCACGATAGCCTCTTAGCCGCCATTGTCTGTTAGAAACAAAGGTGGTGTTGGAGCCGCAGCCCCGGGGGTAGGGTGATCCTCCATCCTCAGCCGCAATTAGGCAGCTGAGCTCATCCTTGGGGGAGTCCGGAGAACCCAACCCTGGGAGCCAGAAAGGGCCTGGGACAAGGCTCCACAGGCCCGGAGCCTGGGGCTGCTCTGGCCCCCCACCCAGCATCCTTGGATCCCAGGGAGAGGGTGGAGAGATCCAGGGGGACACAATCCCCCACCCCTTACAGTGGGACCGAGTCAGCCTCTGACTTAGGGGAGCCCCCAGCTCTCCTGGGATTACTTCCAGCCTGTGCAGAAGACTCAGTCCCTGGCCAGGGGGCTGCCCTGAGAAGAACAGTCCCAGCTGCTGACCTGAGGGAAGCCTGGATTCAAGCCTTTCAGGAAGTCGGTTCACTGCCTCGGTTACCTCATTTGCAAAATGGGGTAACTCCTGCCTCCCAGGGTCTTTGTGGGAATGAGTCAAGCGGGGGGCCAAGGGAGAGAGGGAATCAGAGAGTTGGTTAGGGTGACTGCCCCTGGTTACCCTACCAGTACCTGCGAAAAGACACCCCCAAAGGGCCCCCAGAGGAGGCGCTGAGCACAGGAGAGGCAGGACCTGCCAGGTGGCCGCACCCTGGGGAAGGGCGGCCCCTGCGAGGAAAAAGCACAAGCCCACATTCTGGCGGCTGGCACCCGCCCGCTCCCAGCCAGGAGATTAGCGGCCTAATCTCGGCGGTGCTAATGATTTAGGTGCTGCCAGGACCCTGGCGTCTGTGTCTGCAAGGGGCCTGTCTGAATGGGAAGCTTCCAGGGGTGGAGGGAGGCACGTGGGTGGCCTGGGCTCTGGGCCCACACACACGGGGACAGGGAGGGAGTCCGGGTTCCACGCAGATCAGAGCTGGTGTGCTGAGGTCAGACTGCTGGAAGGACTTCCTGCCTAGAAAGTGGGTGGCCTCGCACGCAAGGGTGTCTCCTTGGAGAGTGGGGACTGCACAGGCTGCCGAGAGGAGACAACCAGAGTTTATTCTGCTCCCACCCTGACTGTAAAGTCTGGGGGTTCCCAGCGTTCCTGGGAGTGGGGAGCAGGGTCTCAAGGTCAAGACTAGAGGGCAAGGTCAGAACATCAGGGTTCTTCCATGATATCTGGGAGGACTTCCTGCTACTCCAGGACAGGCTGGGGAAGGGAACAAACAGAACCTGGGGTCACCTAAGTGTCTCAGAGGCCAGCCTTGCACCAGCCACTCACCCCCACAGAGAAAGAGCTTCCCCTCCCCGCTGGAGCCACCCTCCCAGGAACCTCCCTCCCGCAGCAGCTGACTGCCCTCCTCTGTCCAGACAGGCCTCCCTGAGTTCAGAGAAGTGAATATGAAGCAGAGCTGCCCTGGAGAAGGGCAGACCACAGGGCACCCGCCACCCACCCTCTGCCTCTCCAGAGCCTGCACCCCACCTCCAAACCACCCAGACATTAGTCTTGAAGCCCAGTTTGAAAGGACAGAGAGTTTCCTAACCTTTTCTCGAAAATCACCAAGGCCCCACCAACACCCCATCACTCTACCCTTTCCCCTGCTGACGTCAGGCTGTGCACCAAGAGCGGGGCCTAGGTTTCCCCACACCAGTGACTCCCAGGCCCTGTGCCTCCGGCCTTTGGAGACTCTGCCACCTCTGGAGCCCCCCTCCACTTCTGTGCCCACCTCAGCCCAGAAAGGCCTCACTTGCGGAAGGACAGGCCCAGCTCAGCCTCTCTCCCCAGGTGGAGGGGCAGAGACAGACCCCAGGAAGGTCTCCCTGACTCTCTGGAGAGTGTGGCCATCCTTGGAAGGCCTAAGAAGCCCAGACATGCTTCCTTCACGGCTCTGGATAGCCCTTGTCGGATTTCCCCAACGATGCTGTGAGGAAGCTGAGGCCCAGGGTTTCTGAGCAGCCGGCAGGCAGTAGGCAGGGCTGAAGCCAGGGCCCGAGCAGTGCCCACTCTCCGTGCCAGGGAAGGAAGGAAGGCCTGGCAGGAGCCAAGGTCCTCTCGGCCATGACTTCTCCTGCCCGGGCCTGTCCTCCACCCCCAGCAGGGAGAGGCCCCTGGCAGCCGGAGGGGCAGCGCCAGGCCCACACACCCCGCAGGTGTCAGCAGCTTGGCCCAAAGGAGGAAGAGGACAGGAACAGGAGGAGGCATCCAGCCCCAGAGGCCGCTGGGAGTCCAGCACAGCAGGGAGGGGACAGCAGGAAGAGACCCCGGGCAGACAGCTGAATCCACCCCAGGGTCCCCACGCCAGCCCCGGGCTTGACCAAACCTACAGGCCCTGGGTCTCCTCTCCAGAGGTTGCTGAAGAGCCCGTGCATTCTTGGCATGAGTAGAACAGGCCTGTCTCGGACTTGAGCAGGACTAGGGTATGCAGGGAGGGTCCCTGGGACTATACCAGCCTATGGTGTTGATGGAAGGTGCAAGGTGATCTGGGGGGGCCCGTATGCAATTGATGTTCAATAGATGCATATCAGGACTTCATTGGTGGTCCAGTGGTCCACCTGCCAATGCAGGGGACACAGGTTCGATCCCTGGTCTGGGAACTAAGTTCCCACATTGATGTTGTGGTTCAGTTGCTAAGTTGTGTCCAACTCCATGCCACGGGGCAACTAAGCCAGCACGACACAACTTCTGAGCTCGAGCTCTACAGCCTGTGCTCTGCAACAAGAGAAGCCACCGCAATGAGAAGCCCACGTATCGTAACTAGAGAGTCTTGCCACAACTAGAGAAAACCTGAGCACAGCAATGAAGACCCAGCACAACCAAAAATAAATTCTAAAAATACATATATTTTTATTAAAAAATAGATGCATATTGATGTTGACAAACATCTTGCCACAACAGCCCACCTGACCTTGGCTCCTACAGGGCCCCAAGCATTAACTGTCACCCCTAGGACAGCGCCCACCCACCCAAACCCAGAACACAGCCTGTATGCAGCAGGTACTCTGTAAGTGTTCACTGAGTTGTTAGGAACGAGGACCCTAGACCGTGACTAGGGTGGAAGACAGGGACCCAGGAAGGGACTACATAGCCACCTACCCTCCCTCCAAGGAAAGAGTCCATATAGGGTGAGGTTGGGGAAGTGAGAGGCCCAGGATGTGGGGGTGAATCCCAGCTGGGACCTTGGCTTGACTGATGAAGAGAACACCCCAAATCCTTAGGGGTTCTCAAAGCCCTTGCCCTACCCCCAGAGCCCGGCCACCAGGGCCTGTCAGCTTGCCTCCTCACAGACCCTGAGCCCCTCTCACCTGCGGGGACCTCGCCCAGGATGGGCTACACAGGGTCACCAAGGAGGCCCTACCCCTTACCTCACCCCGAGCACCCCCACTCCTGGCCAGTAAGTGCACCCTCGCCCCGCGTGCTTGCCCTCAGGTGGAATCCTCTTCCCCTATCCTGTAGAAGAGGAGAATCCTCTTCTCCTATTTCCTCAGCCTCTCTCCTGAGGCCCCAGGGCCGCCCTGCCCAGATTCACCCTCTAATGATTTGTGTCTGGCTCCAAAGAAGGCCCCACCCTCCGCCTCCCCAGCGGCCATGGGAGATGCAAACAATCGCGGCCCTCAGGAGGCATCCAGTTAGGAGAGTCAGAGGCAGGGGTTCCTCCAGTGCCCCCACACATACCAGAGGGCCCCAGGTGTTCCGTTCCCCCATAACTGGTTTCCAGGAAACATGCTCCCTGGGTGGACACCCGGGATACCTCATCTTTCCAGGCAAAGCCACATCAGCTGTCCAGAGCCCCGTCCCAGCAAGAGCCAGAGGCCTCAGCGCCCAGAGCAGGAGGACAGGGCAAGGGAGGCCCCAAACCAGTGGGAATGGATGGGGAGGAGGTCCAGGAAGGGGAGCCAGAGAGGGGCACAGGTGGGAACCCTTGCTGCTTCTGAGGCTGGAGGAGTCCAGCTTGAGAGGACCAGCTTCTCCCCTCTGCCTGCCCTTTCTCTCCCCTATCCACCCCTCCCCTTCTTTGGCCTGAGGTAGCTAGCGGGGAGGATGAGAAGGCAACAGGTCAGTGGGGTCCCCTTTCAGGCCTGGGGCTCATCCCCTCTCCCCTTTGCCCTGAAGGCTGAAGGGGACCTGAGGACCTGCGGGAACCAACTCAGAAATCCCAAAGGAACTCCAGACTGCCCATCCTCAAGACCCCAGCCTCCCAGGCCCCCAGGTCCTGGCCCACCTGCCCACTCGACTCTCCGTGCCCTGCGAGGCTGGTTGCTCCTGGATTAATTCACCCTCACTGGTCCCTGCTCTCCAACACTCTCAAGTGATTTCCTCCAGGGGATGTGTGGCCCAGGCTCCCTGAGAAAGAGGTTTCATCTCCCCCATCAGAGTGGATGTTTCCTAGGGTAGACGTCTGTCTCCCCACTCAGACTGGGAGCTCGCTCTGGGTGGGCACTGTGTCTCGCCCGTGTGATGCTCTGAGCTTGGCGTTTCCTTCCTCCCACCTAACACCACCGGCGGGAAGGGGGTCTCTTGGCTCTTCGATCACCTATACCGCATGCATCCTCAGTCGCTCAGTCATATCCAACTCTTGGCAACCCCATGAACTACAGCCCACCAGGCTCCTCTGTTCATGGGATTCTCCAAGCAAGAATACTGAAGTGGGTTGCCATTTCCTCCTCCCCGCCTCCAGGGGATCTTCCCAACCCAGGGATCGAACTCGTGTCTCCTGCCTCTAGTTCCTTGGCAGGCAGATTCTTTACCACTGGGCCTCCTCTGATCACCCAGCCTACCACAAGACGATCCACATGACTGACCAATAAGAAAGGGGAGAAGCACACCCGTGCAGAGGCCTGGGCCCCGTGGACTACTCTGTCCCACACGAGGCCCCCAACTGCTCCTCCCCATTAAAACCTGCCCGAAGCTGGTAGCTTCACCGCCCCCTGGTCCTGCCTCTGCCTCAAAACCCAGGCCCTGGGCTTGTTGTTCAACATTTCAGGTGTGATTCACTTTCTCCAGTAAGGTTTTGTTGGAGAGGAATCACAGCCCCTAATCTTCTCAACCCCCATGATCACTATTCTGCCCCTTATGGAAAGAGCTCACTCAGGAGGCCAACTCCAAGGGCCTGGATCGATGCAGACTCTGCTGTGGACAAGTCACAACCCTTCTCTCAGCCTCACCTGCAAAATGAGGCTACTTGGTTTCCATGACAAACTCTTCGTGAGGCTGACATGAGACAGCGGCTGGCCTCAGGCCTTGTGCACACTAGGGATTTGGAAGGATCAGCGACTCCCAAGCTGGCTAGGTGAAGGCTCCCAGGGTAAGAGGTAACACTTCCCTCTGCTAGGCAGATGTCCCCGTCCTAACTGCCAGAACTGTGTACCTTATATGGCAAAAGAGACTTTGCAGGTGTGATTAAGTTAAGGAATTTGCATTCCTTAACTGGAATTTTCTGGATTTTCTGGTTGAGCCCAATATAGCCACGTGCATGAGTGCTAAGTCACTTCAGTCATGTCCAACTCTTTGCGATCCCATGGACCATAGCCTGCCAGGCCCCTCTGTCCATGGGATTTCCCAGGCAAGAATACCAGAGTGGGTTACCATTTCCTACTTCAGGGTGTCTTCCCTGACCCAGGGATCGAACCTGCGTGTCTTACATCTCCTGCACTGGCAGGAGGGTTCTTTACCACTAGCACCACCTGGGAAGCGTCCTTAAATAGGGGTGGGGGCAGGGAGAAAGCTCAGAGCCAGACAAGGAGATGTGACAACAAAAGCGGAGGGCAGAGAAGAAGCCATGAGCGAAAGAATGTAAGCAGACTCTAGAAGCAGAAAAGGCAAGGAACAGTTCTCCCTGAGTGCCTCCAGAAGAGGCTCAGCCCTGCTGACAGCTTGATTTAACCTTGCAAGATGCACTTCAGACCTCAGACTTCCAGAATTGTCAGATAACGTGAGTGTTGCTTTAAGCCCCTAAAGTTGTCATTTGGGACTTCCCTGGTGGTCCAGCAGTTGAGAATCTGCCTGCCAATGCAGGGGACACAGGTTCAATCCCTGGTCCAGGAGGATTCTACATGTCGCAGGGCAGCTAAGTTCATGCGCCACAACCACTGAAGCCCAAGCACCCTAGAGCCCATGTTTCTCAACAAGAGAAGGGACCACAACGAAAAGTAGCCCCTACTCGCCACAACTAGAGAAAACCTGGGCATGGCAACCAAGGCCAGTGCAGCTGAAAATAAAATAAATAATCATTTAAAAAATAAAGCTGTACTTTTTTCCAATAACAATAGGAAATAATACACTCTCCCTCACCTCTTCTAGTGCCAGAGTGCTAGTCCCTGTCACTCATGTTAGAATTATTATTTGGAGGTGGATCTGCTCCCCTTCTAGAATTACAATCCATTACAGCCAAATGAGTGCTTCCCCAGTGGCTCAGCAGTAAAAGAATCTGCCTGCAATGCAGGAGACGCAGAAGACTCAGGTTCGATCCCTGAGTGGAGAAGATCCCCTGAGAAGAGCGTGGCAACCTACTCCAGTATTCCCGCTTGGAGAATCCCATGGACAGAGGAGCCTGGCAGGCTACCGTCCATACGGTCGCAAAGAGTCAGACACAACTGAAGCGACTGACCATGCACGCACAGCCAAAAGACAGCTTTCTGTTCATCTCTGAACCCACTCTAAGGTCTAACCTGGCACTTTATGCACAGGAAGTGCCCAATCGATGCTGGCTTGCTGGATGCCGACAGTAAGTGCCCGATGCTGGGCTTTTCCTCAGCACCCATTCATCGCATCTATGGTGGGGCCGTCACTGGGCTGGGTGCCAAGAACTCAGCACTGAGTCAGCTGAGCCCTGCCCTTAATGAGCACGGGCAGGTGAGCAAGAAATGGACACGCGGTCCATCCTGGAGCTGAGTTATTGTGCGGTGATGAAGGTGTGTATGTTCAGGCACCTGGGAGGAGCAGGAAGGAGCCACTCATTCAGCCCAGGCTGCTGCTGATGGTTTCACGGGGAGGGACCACAAGGCTGGGTTTCGAAGCCAGGGCAGGGCTTTGCCAGGCAGAGGAGATGAGGTGAGAACACATCCAAGCAGAGGTGGGTGGGGACCAGGAGCCTCGCAGCTGGATCACAGTTCACTGGGAGCAACAGGAATGCCAAGGAAAGCAAACCTCAAAGGAAACACATTTGATTGGCTACTGTTGGTTGAGCATCTACTGTGTGCTGAGCTATCCCTAGGCTCTGGGGATATGGTGATGAACACAAAAGACGTCTTTGCTTTCATGGAGCAGACACTCTAGTGGAAAAGATGGAAAATAATCAAACCAGAGAATGAGATGTTCTCCGTGAAAGCATGAAGAGGGAAACTGAGCGCTTCCAGGGGCCAGGGCAGGAAGGCCTCTCCCAGGTGACATTTAAGGGGAAACTGAATTAAGGAAGGAGCCAGCACATGCAGGGAAAGGCATTCCAGGCCAAGGTAATAGCTGGTGGAAAGGCCCTGGGGCTGAACTAAGACACTCCTTTCAGCATGGTTGGGGGTGGGGGTGGTTAGCAGAGGAGATGTGGGACTATGTAAGCTCAGAAAAGGGCAGGAGCCCCCACAGGGTAGTGCTTCTCCTTCTTTACTCACAGAGCTGGTGAAGTAAAGAGAAGTGAAATCGCTCAGTCATGTCTGACTCTTTGTAACCCCAAGGACTATAACCCTCCAGGCTCCTCTGTCCATGGAATTCTCCAGGCCAGAATACTGGACTGGGTAGCCGTTCCCTTCTCCAGGGGATCTTCCTAACCCAGGGATCAAATCCAGGTCTCCCGCATTGCAGGCAGATTCTTTTACCAGCTGAGCCACCAGGGAAGCCCTGATGAAAGCCAGGGCTGAGAACCATGCTCCAGAGTCTGGGGGGACCAGAGCAAGGCATGTACATCCTGGTCAAGCAGTTTTTGTTTGTTTGACTATAAACTTCCCAGAGCCTTCAACAAGCTAATGTGCACTGTGACTCTCCAAGGAGAAGAGAGCATTTCCCAAACTTAATCACCCATGAAGCCCCTTCCAGGAGGAGCAGGTGAAGGTAGGGTTCCTTGGATCCCATTTTGGGAATCTGTGGACCAACTCATAGGGCTTATTAGAGGGAAAATGGCTAGAACGAAGGTTGGAAAGAGAGACCACCATGAAAGGTGTGCTGAAGAGTTTGGACTTGATTCTGTAGCAACAGAGTCATCCAAGCATTGCTATGACGTTTCGTTTTGTTTTTGTCTATTTATAGAGATTTTAATCATACAAAGAGGTATGATCGATCTCTTCAATGCCTCCATCTCCCAGTTAATAATACCACAATCTTTCAGTTAATAATACCTCCTGGAGAGCCACCTCACTCTCTTTAATCCATTGTGACCATGAGCTATAATTCATTCACTCCTGTCCCTCCCAACCTCTGCTCAGGCATCCAGGAATTTTTTCCTTCTCACGAACAATGATATAATAAACCTGCCTGAACATCTAGCCTGGTGAACTTTTACCAATATATCCTTAAGGGAATTTTAACAGTGGTATTATCGGATGAAGGGGTAAAGCCATGTTTTTCTTTTGATGGCTATTGTGAAATTTTCATTCAAGGTGAATGAAATTATATCTTTGCTTTAAAATACCCCAATCTCCCTAACAAAAGGTGGTGGAGGAGAGAGAAGGAACAAGAATGGCAGCATGTTTGTGGGCACAGAAAATAGACTGGTGGTTGCCAAGCAGGAGTGGGTTAGGGGAGGGATGAAGAGGAGGGGGTTCACAGATGTAAGCTTTTATATACAGATAGGATAAACAAAGTCCTACTGCATAACAGAGAGAACTGTATTCAATATCCTACAATAGGGACTTCTCTGGCAGGCCAGTGGTTAAGAATCCTCCTTCCAACGTAGGGATCATGGGTTCAATCCCTGATCGGGGAACCAACATTCCACATGTCATAGGGCAACTAAGCCTGGGTGCTGCAGCTACAGAAGCCCATGAACCACAAGGAAGACCCAGCCCAGCCAAAAAAAAAAAAATCCTATGATAAACCATAATGGAAAAGAGTATTTTAAAAAGAATGTATATACATGTATAAATGAATCCTTTGCTGTACAGCAAAAATGAACACATTATAAATCAATTATATTTCAATTTTAAAATATTGAGAAAAGAAAAAAGGAATGGCAGCAAGTTGACAATTACTGAAGCTGAGTGATGGGCATATTATGAATATGAATATTCAGTCCTTAAAATTCATCGGAAGGACTGGTGCTGAAGCTGAAAGCTCTAATACTTTGGCCACCTGATGGGAAGAACTGACTCACTGGAAAAGACTCTGATGCTGGGCAAGATTGAAGGCGGGAGGAAAAGGGGACAACAGAGGATGAGATGGCTGGATGGCATCACTGACTCGATGGACATGAGTTTGAGCAAGCTCAGGGAGTTGGTGATGGACAGGGAAGCCTGGCGTGCTGTAGTCCATGGGGTCACAAAGAGTCGGACATGACTGAGCCACTGATCTGAACTGATGGGCATATGGGACTTTGTTCTGCCATCCTCTCTACTTTCATGTATATTTGAAATTGAAATTTGAATTTGAAATGTTTAAAAAAGGCCCCAGGCAGGCCCAGTGCCCTGTACATCATGGATCTTCACCTCCAAGTCTTCCTAAAAAGTCCTACACATTTTCACTTCCACCAACCATGAATGAACATATTTCCCTCACCACGTCCATCAGCACTAGATCTCATCAAACTCTGAAGTTTGTCTGTTGCTATTTTTCAAGTTTTGTCCTTTCAATGGTTGAAAAAGTTCTCTCTGTTGCTTCAATTTCCATTTCTTTAATCTTGAGTGAGGCTGAACATCCTTCCCTAAATTGTTTTATTCTTCCTTTTTTTTTATTTAATTTTTATTTTATATTGGACTATAGTTGATTTACAATGTTGTGTTAGTTTCAGGTGTACAGCAAAGTGATCCATTTATACATATACACATATCCATTCTTTTTCAGATTCTTTTCCCATATAGGTTATTACAGAATATTGAGTAGAGCTTCCAGTCCTATACAGTAGGTCCTTGTTGATGCTCTATCATATATATAGTAGTGTGTATATGTTCATTCCAAATTCCTATTTTATTCCCCCTACCACCACATTTTCCCTTTGGCAACTGTAAGTTTGTTTTCAAAGTTTGTGAGTCTGTTTTCTAAATAAGTTCATTTGTATAATTTTTTTTAAAAAAAATATGTAACACTTCACGAATTTGCATGCATCCTTGCACAGGAGTCATGCTGATCTTCTCCATATTATTCCAGTTGTAGTATAAGCACTGCCAAAGAGAGCTCCCTTCCTGTTTTTTATGAGCTAGATGTTGCCACTCTTTACCTTTTTCCCCTCCGTGGGATCTTGTCCTTGCTGACTGGTGTGAGCGATGGCCAACGTGGGAAGAAGGCCTTTCCTACATGAGTTACAAATGTCTTTTCTCAGTTGGCCATTGTTCTTCCAACCTTGTTTACAGTGTTTTTTCCCCAAACAAATGATTTCCCTTAGGTCACATTCGCTAAAATTTTTCTCGTATGAGTCTGGGCATCAGGGAGTTTGAAGAAGGGCTCACTTTGGTGGCGATGTGAAAGCTGGAAGGGGGCCAAAGGCCGGCCCCCAGGCTGAAAGGATGGCCTGGGAGAGAGATGAGGAGGGCGAGATGGGACACAGTGGCTGAAAGGGAGATGGGGCTGAGTGGGGGAGGCATGGAGATGACTCTGCATTTTCGGGTTGAGCAGATGGGTGGTAATGATGCCACTGACTCTGTCAGAGAAGCCAGACAGAAAAGTAGGGTTCAGAGGAAGAAAACAATTCTCCTCGAAGTACATACCACCCTGCATGGTCACATCTATTTCCTGTCTCCTCCTCTAGACTCAGGTAGGGACCCTGTCTCCTCCTCTCTGTCCCCAAAAACGGACATAGCAAATGATGCTTGATAACTGCAGAAATGAATGAGTATGTGAGTGACCTGAGCTCGAGGTGCCTCTGCCTGAGTGGACATGCCAGGGGGTGAAAGGAGGCGCCACCACCACCACCAAGGGACTGATGGGTTGCCCCCTCGTCTGAGCCAGCCAGACCTGGCTGTGTCCACTCACCAGCCACACAGAAGCCTGTCATGCTTTGTGGCAGAAGATACGGGCTGCATTTGGTTCTGAGAATTCTAGCATCCACAGGTTTGCTGGATGTGGCCGCTGAGGGAGCCTGTTGGGCACCAGGCGAGGAAGTCTTCCATCTAGAGGCAAGCGAGGGAAGCACGGAGGCTCCAGAGGCCGAGCCCTGGGACTAGCTTCCTGGAGAACCTTCTAGAAAAGCTGGCTGGCCTGAAGGAAGACTTCCTGGGCAGGTTGGGAGACCAAGTTGCCTTTCTGGATTGATTCCAAGGTCGCCACCTGCAGACAAGAGATGTAAACACTGACGAGACAGCACCTGGCCAGGGAGCGGGGGACTTGTGGGGCTCCCACCTCACGTGGTTGTCTCTTCACACCCCTCTGCTCCGTACCCCTAAGAGGGAAGCCAGAATGCTTCCATTAGGACTGCAGACCCCAGCGCTTTCCAAGAATGATCTGCTGCTGCTGCTGCTGCTGCTGCTAAGTCGCGTCAGCCGTGTCCGACTCTGTGCGACCCCATAGACGGCAGCCCAACAGGCTCCCCCGTCCCTGGGATTCTCCAGGCAAGAACACTGGGGTGGGTTGCCATTTCCTTCTCCAATGCATGAAAGTGAAAAGTGAAAGTGGAGTCGCTCAGTCGTGTCCGACTCTTAGCGACCCCGTGGAATGCATCCTACCAGGCTCCTCCATCCTTGGGATGATCTGATCCTGGTTAAACCCGAGGCTCAATAGCCCGTCCCCTGGAGCCTCAAATCTATAGCAGGAGCGCCCTCTGCTGGCTATCCTGGGTCGCCAGTCTCTGCCGTGCAGTCCCAAAAGGTGCTTGCTGCCTGCGATTGCGAAAAAGACCATGAAACTCAAGACATTCCTCTACCTGCGCTTCACACCCGGCGCCTTCTCCAGGGACCTGGCCCCTCCTCACCATCTTCAGCTCCTTCTCCTCTAGTCCCACGAACCCCATAGCACCAGGGGCCTAGGCTGGGCCATTGTGTCCCTTCCAGCCCTGCTGCTGCTGCTAAGTCGCTTCAGTCATGTCCGACTCTGTGTGACCCCATAGATGGCAGCCCATCAGGCTCCACCGTCCCTGGGATTCTCCAGGCAAGAACACTGGAGTGGGTTGCCATTTCTTTCTCCAATGTATGAAAGCGAAAAGTGAAAGTGAAGTCGCTCAGTCGTGTCCGACTCTCAGCAACCCCACTGACTGCAGCCCACCAGGCTCCTCCGTCCATAGGATTTTCCAGGCAAGAGTACTGGAGTGGACCGCCATTGCCTTCTCCATTCCAGCCCAGTGGACACGAAATTCCTTGCTGAAGCTGAACTGTCCATTTCACCCTGCCTGTCCCTGAGTTCTCCATCTCCAAATATCCCTTCTCTGCCTCAGGCACAAAGCTCTCCTCTCTTCCCTCCACCTTAGGTCGTTCTATTAAATGGCTCACCCCTAAGTTACTTCCTGCACAGACTCCCCCAGCCGAGAGTGAGAGGGTCCCTGAGGCAAGGCACTGTCTCCTCAGTGGGGACCACCCCCTTCCTGCCTCCAGCTCCCTGGGGACAGCAGCTGCTGTGGGCTGGCTCCTGCTGAAGCGCCCCACACAGTGTATGGCACCTGCTCCGTTCACAATAGGTTGACGGCGTGCAAAGCTTTGAGTGCCTGGTCTGTGCATCTGTGCCAGGACTGGTCCTGCGCGAGCGTACACAGCGAGTGTGTGCACCTCCGTGGGGTCTGCAGGGTGGCCTGGCTGGGGCTCCAACCCGGGCTGCAGCGGCGCGGAGCGGGAGGAGGCCGATGTCCCTCGCCGCCAGGGGGCAGCACTGAGCCGCTCTGGCCCCGCCAGCAACTTGGGGAGAAGAGGCCTGTGTCTCCGGCGAAGGAATAACAACCCAAAATCCACGGTGCGGGTCGGGGTGGGACGGAAGAGACTACTGTCACTGTTTCTAAACTCAGGTGGTGGGTTCACAGGTGTTTATTGCCTTAATTCTTTTTTTTTTTTTTTTTTGGCCTTGATTTTTAAATCCTACCTATGTCTTGTAGATTATATTTTGAACCTATTTGGTAGTATTTTTTTCTTTTTAGTAAAGATTGGCCTCTGAGCTCTCTCTAGAAGAGGGGAAGACGCTCTGCCCCTCTGAGTCAACTTCGGAGGCAAACTTGAGCCAGGCAGCTCTTGAGGTTTCCCCAGACTCCTGGGAGGGTTCCCTGGGGTTGACCTCCACCCTGGGCAAGAGGAGCCAAGCTTCTCCCACTAACCGCTCTAGGTCCCCTGCCACCATCCTCCGAGATAAACCGCACACTCACACACGGTTCACACACACATTCACACACCCGTATTACAGGCTCAGACTGACACACATAGACTGACATAGTCACAAGCTCACACACACATTTACACTCTCCCACATATTCACTCTCACATATTCATCTCTCATATTCCCACTCACACAACTTCACACCACAGAGTCACACACTCACACATGTTCGTAAACTCCTACACACTCAGGCACATCCACAGACACACACCCAGGCTCCCACCTTCACACATTACCCACAGCTTTCACATAGTCACACTCACACCTCTAGACTCACACATTCATAACCCACAGATGCACACGAATTCACACACTCATAGATCCATACACACACACAATATATACACATTCACAGACCCCACGCTCATAATCAGCTCACATGCACATTCACAGACTCACATGCATTCACACTCACAGACTTACACACCCTCATGCCCACACACCCATGCACGCTCATTCACATCCACACTCTCACACATGCATACAGACTCACCCAGCCTCACACACTGATTCACATTCACTACTCACGCTCACATTTGTACCCACTTGTGGACACACTCATGCACACTCACACTTGTGCACACTCACACAGCCTCTCTCTGCTTGTACTGTATTCACCCACTCACATAAAGCAGTCATTGCCAGAAACACTGGCCCATTGATCTTGAGTCCCCACCCTGGGTGGGATCAGGAGCTTGCGCCTTGATCTCAAGAGAGATTTCTGGAATCTTCCCAGGAGGCCCCAGTCGTGAGGTAGAGGGATGTTTCCCCTCAGACTGGAGGGAGCAGAAGCAGGGCTTGGTGACAGCCCTTTGCAAGTCCGCGGGCCTCAGAGGACTTCCCCAAGCTGCCTGCACCCTTCACTATTCACTCTCTCACCCCCTCACCCCCGTGAGAGAGGGCCTGGGGACATGCCAGGGGACACACGTGACAGTGTATTCCCCTGGTCTCGGGGAACTCTGTCTCCGAGGGAGACACTGGACATCACAGGCTGGCTGAGCAGCTGGGGCTGTGGACGCACCTTAGAGGGGCCTCCCATCGGCCCAAGAGGCAGGACAGCCAGGGGAGGGGTCTGAGCAGGGACTTGTCTACATGAGGGTCATAGGTAGACACTGGCCATCCCGGAGGTGACTGGCACATGCAAAGGCCAGGACACACCGGGGCCTCGTACCCTCAGGGAAGTGAGATGTCCTAGATGGAGGGAATCAGCTGGGGAGGCAGAGATGGGAGCTGAGCTTGGAGACGCTGGCAGGGGCCCACAAGGGATGGGCTGATGTGCCCTGCTGGGGAGCATGGCTACGGGGTGTCCTGATCAGCCGCGCAGGAGAGGACAAAGCCATTCCACAGAGGCTGACAGTATGTCCAGAAGCTCCGGGAGGGGCTGGTGCCCTCAACCCCCATTCCAGCAGCAGAGCGGCGCGGAAACCCCATCCAGGGACTTCCCTGATGGCCCAGTGGCTAAGACTCCGAGCTTCCAATGCAGGGGACGAGGGTGTAATCCCTGGTCAGGGAACCAAGATCCCACATGCCGTATGGCCCAGCCAAAACAGTTTTTGAAAAATAAACTCGACCCACTGGCTCAGGGAAGCCTCCACAGGTAGACTGTGCTTCTCTAAGTCATTTTCTATGTCATCACTCACATCCCCCATGAGTGACAGAGTCTGTCCGTGCAGAGGGTCAGAAACAAACCCAACAACCAAAAACCCAGGAACCTTTAGGAGCAGTTGCCAGCTTCTCCTAAGCAGCCTGGAGTGGGGGGTTGTGGGGGCACCCCATGCGGGGAACAGAGGCTGGGGGGCCAGCAGAGCAGAGCTGGGGACAGCACGGGGAAGGCACGGGGTCCCGGCTCCCCAGCTCATGCCCATTCCTGCATGAGGGAGGGTGGGGCTACTCCAGGCCGCACATTCCAGCTGGTGCCGCACCCTCCCAGCATGTTCTCACCTGTTCCCATGACTTCCCAGGCTGCCCTGGGGCCCAGTTCTCAGTGCCAACTCCCAGAATCCTTCAGGGTTCAGAATCCAACTAGAGGGACCCTGGTCTGAATGTGCACAAGTCCACCACCACTGGGACAACTGCCTCCCCCTGATACAAGCACATGCACACACATGCATGCACACACACATGTGCACACACTCATACACTGAACCATCCTTAGCTCAAAGACACCAGGACTCAGAGTGGCTTCCAGAAACTGAGGTACTTCTTTCCACTGCAAACAGCACCCCATTCTTACCCTGGGGCACAGTGCTGCCCTCCGGCCACAAGGCCCTGGGCAAGGGAGGAAGAAAAGCAGCTGAAGTCCCTAGAGGGTCCCCAGGAACGGGGGCACCCAGAAAGCCAGCCCTAGGGCTCAGCCAAAGGTGGCTGGAAAGGGGAGGCCTGAGAGGTGCTCGGCGATGGGCTAGCTAGGGAGGGGGCTGTGTGCGCCTGCCTGCTCCCCCTCCCATGGCCCAGCCCCCTGGTGGCCTGGCACTCAGCCTGCTGCCTCTCCGGGGGCACGGTTGACATCTCATCTCGTCCCCTGCCTCTCCTCCCGCAGCCCTGGTGTCACCCTCCCCAGCCTTTCATGCAGGACAGAATTCCCACGCCCACCCTGGGCCCGGGGCCAGGGCTATTGGTTCCCACCAAAGCCTGGGAAGTGGTTTCTGCAGCCCAAGCTACACCGGGCCTGCCCGGGAAACAGCCCGGCCCTGCTTGCTGCAGGGACATGACGGAGGGCGCCAGCCCAGGCCCCACGGAACTGCTGAGGCCGCAGAACTGGGTGACGGGCAGGCGGCCATTCGCCGGAGTGAATGAAACTTTAGCTCTACCAGCCGCCCTCAAAGGAGACGGGGCAACTATGGTCAGGGTCCCCAGATCCCAGACTTAAGGTTATCTCTGCCAGCCCCAGCCAGGAGCCAGGCCTGACCTGCAGAGGTTGATGGGGAAGCTGCAGAGCTTGGGGGGAGGGTCCCCCACGCGGAAGGGGTAGGGTCCCGGGATAGCCCATCTTGGGTCTCAGTCTCAAGGTCACAGTTCACCCACCAAGAGCCCAGGGGCCTCGATAGAGTAGGGGGCTCTGTCTTCCTGTGGCAGGAGAAGCCAGAGAGAGGAGATGGACTTTGGGAGCGTCTCACAGAGAGTGACCTTGACCGACCCCCACATGAATCCCTCTCAGCCCCCTGTCATGCAGAGAGCCCAGCCAGGCTGTGGAGGAAACAGGGAAAGTGTCAAGCTGTTGGCAGGCCCCAGAGGCAGCCCCCATGGGCACAGGGCCCCACTCTGAGCCTCTGTCCCAGGCCCCACCTGGCACCCAGGTCTCCAAGCTGGTGAGGACAAAGGCCTCCTCCAGAGACTGGGGGGCCACAAACAGGAAGTGCCCCCCCCACCCACTGCCTCCTGGCCTTGGAGGGGCCCTCACCACCTCCCCTGCTGTCAGAACACCTTTTGCTCTTCCCTCCAGCGCTTGCTGAGCCACGAGAGAGTCCAAGGCCCAAACCACACACCGGTATAAGCCGCAGTCTCCAGCTCTCCAAGCGCAGAGGCCAAGGGGGCCGTGAGGAGGGGTGAGCAGTGGGCACCCCAGCTGCCCAGGCCATGGTGGGGGCTGGGGCTCCAGCAGGCTTCCCCCAAGCCAGCCTGCACCCCTCCCAGCAGGGATGTGCAAGGCAAGCAGTTCCCACGCCCCGTTCCAGGCAGCTGCCAGGCAGGGTCCATACAAGGCCAAGGCTGCAGCGCTGAGCTGGCAGGCGGGGGCCGGGGCAGGGCCCAGAACACCTGGCTTGGCCAAACCCCGACGCACCCTGCTTGTGAGGAATGTGGACACCGCCCGGGCTGGCCCTGGGAAACCTGCCACCCCCCTGGCTCCCGCCCGGCCCTGACTAAGCCTGGGTGGGCCGTGGGCCGGGAAGATACAGTCTCAGCAGGAACCAGGCTCTCCGGCTCCACCCTTCCCTCCCCTGGCCCACAGGGGACTGAAGCAAGGGACAGGGCCTGAGAGAGAGGCGGAGAGCCGGGACAGCACCCACCGGGCCTCGGGACGAGGGAGAGAGCAGTGACACTGTGGGACCTCCCCCTCCCGGCTCTCCCCGTGGTCTGCCCACACCAGATTCCCCCCCCAGATGTCGGAGAGCTGGGCGCTCTAAAAACAACGGTATGGCCCATAGGACCCAAACCCTCTAGCATGGCCCCCTCATGTCGCTGAGCCTCAGTCTCCACATCCACAGAAGGGGGCCAGGGCTGGTTACTCCCCGACAGGGCCGGGCAGAGGTGGGGGGGAGAAGCTTCTGCTCAACCTGCAGGCATTGGACAAGCAGTTTCAATTAAGCACAACTTTGACCAGGCCTAGTAATCAGGGGAAGGGCTCACCAGCTCTGGGAAGGTGCCCCAACCCAGGGAGGGGAAGCAGGAAGACCCCCAGATTTCATCGCTCCCTGAGTGTCAGAGGCATTCACTAAGGAGGCCTCGTGAGGTCCATGCTTCAAGCTGAGAGACTGCATCCATTCTCTGTCACCCAATATGGATGTTCCCAAACTCCCCAGAACAGAAGCTGGGCCCTCCATCTCAGACCAGATGCCCTCAAGGGCTGGGGCCTTGTTTCTCCCCTAACTTGGGGCTCCCCAGGAACGGAGACCCTGTCTGCCTCTATCACCCCACAGTCCCAAGCCCTGGGCCATGGAAACTAAAAGCCAGTGAAGTCCAGAAAAGCTGTCCTTCCCTCTTCAGTACCACCCAGCTTCCTAGGTCCTGATCCACTCTGCTCACCCAGTCGCCCCCAAACACGAAGCTAGAACAGCCTCTCAGTGCCCCCTGCCCCAACCTTGGGGGCTGGTGAACTTCCCATCCATCCCCTGCCAAGAAAGACACCCTGCTGCCCTCCTCCCTACCAGGACAGAAGGGCCTTCTCATAACCACCTCCCTGAAACCTTCCCACAGCCCAGCTGGCCCAGGAGGGCTTTCTTGCTCAGAGCCACACTCTTAAGAGTCCCTTGGACAGCAAGGAGATCAAACCAGTCAATCCTAAAGGAACTCAGTCCTGAATATTCATTGGAAGGACTGACGCTGAAGCTGAAAGCTCCAATACTTTGGCCACCTGATGGGAAGAACTGATTCATTGGAAAAGACCCTGATGCTGGGAAAGATTGAAGACGGGAGGAGAAGGGGACGACAGAGGATGAGAAAGTTAGATGGCATCACCGACTCGATGGACATGAGTTTGAGCAAGCTCTGGGAGATGGTGAAGGACATGGGAAGCCTGGAGTGCTGCATGCAGTCCATGGGGTCACAAAGAGTCAGACCCAACTTAGCGACTGAACAATAACACTTTTCCCTGTGATCCACCTGGCCCATTTCCGCGTTCTGCTTGCTACCAAGTCTAAGGGGCTGGGGCCACACCATCCAAGGCTGCTGGGCAACAGCCCTGGCTCCCCTGAGCTTGAGAAGGGAGGGAAGGGTCTCCAGGCTCAGGGGCCCTGCTGCCCCCTCCCCCTGCCTGTCTTCCCACCTTCCCCCCCACAGGCTTCTCCCCAGCCAGGCATGCAGGCCCAGGTTGGGGTGCGGCCTTGGCAGGACAAAGAGTCTCTATTGTCGGGTGTTGTGCCTCGGTTACCAAGGAGGGAGGCTGGGCTGGCTCCATGCCATGTTTGGGCCCCAGGCTGAATGCGTGGGTGGGGAGGGAAGGCAGAGGATTTGGGGTGTGGAGCTCAGGCCCTGCTCCCAGCGCCTGCGGGCAGGGAGGGCCCGCTGGGACTTGCAGCCACCTGGGCCAATTCAGACTTGCCCCCGCCCTGGCTTTCTGCTGGCTCTGGGACACACCAGCCAGGTGGAGCCAGCTTGGGGCAGGGCAGGCTCCCCTGCTGCTTAGATGGGGCAGGGGACCCAGCACCGCAGACACTGGCATGTCCTGATGCCCAGGACTGACTCTATACCACCCGGCACTCGGGCCAGCCCTGGGAGAGGGTCCCAGGACTCTGGGTCCAGTCACCACCTCTCTTGGACCTCAGTTTCCCCATCTGTCAGAAGCTGGCCTGGGTGATCCCTGAGAAGGCTCCCTCGTTCTGTTTGCCCACCAGGAGCTGAGCCGGCTTGCGCCAGGGGTGCAGGAGCAGGGCTGTGGGCAGGGGGCTCACCACTGGCTGGGAGGCCCTGTTTGCGAGGGCTCCCTGTACAACTGCTTAGGCCACTGCCTGGCCCAGGGGCTGGCACCCCCGAGTGCCAGTGGGTGGCTGAGGACAGAAGCCCAGGGCTGCACTCAAGAGCAGTGTCAGAGGGGAGGGGGCCTCCCTGGCCTCTAGTCCAAGGGCCGGGGCTACCCTTTCTCCCTCTCCCAGCAATGGCCAAGCAACAGCCCAAAGAATCCTGGCCTGATCTTCGGTGACTCCTCCCCAGCCCCCGCCCCGCAGACAAAGGGCAGCTTCGACCATTAGAACATGGTTGAGCGCTGGCCACGTGCTCCTCAGGATTTCCAGGGCAGCAGAACGACACATGGTTTTGGAAATCCTGAAACACGTGCTCAGATGTGCCTGACTGTGTGCCTGGCTCTGTGCTGGAGGTTGGGAGGCTGGAACGAGGCCCCACAGCCTGGCGCAGGAGGCTGTGGGCATCGTGGACAGCCCATAGGGCCAGGGCAGGGCAGGTTTCGGGGGAAGCAGGAGGAGAAGCTGAGGACGAGGAGGGAGGGGAAGGGGCCTAAGGTCGTGGATAGACAGCCATGCCAAAAAGAACACAATGAGTGTGGCATTTGGAGGTGAGGGTGTGAAAGTGAGGCCAGGAGACCAGCAGGCAGGTGAGGAGCTGGTCTCCAAGGGCTTGTGACCAGGCTGAGATACTGAGAGTGGGGGGCATCGCAGGGGGAGGAACCCATGTCCCCACAAGCAGACACCTTCTGGGGGCCCTGACCCAGGCTCTGGACGCTCCCCTGCCCCGGAAATCCCAAAACCTAGGCCTTTGCTTTGGATAAACACATGAGCTAATGCCCATCTAATCCAGACCTGCCCTCCAAAGCCTGAAGTTTGCAAAACAGAGAAAAGAGGCTTGTTCATGCAAGTGTGCCAGCTGCTGGGTGCTGGGCTGGGAGGTGGAGGACATACACACAGGGCTGACCTAGCTGGAGGCAGAGGGTCCTGGGCAGGGATACCCCCTAGGTTGGAGGGGGAGCCTCACTCAGATGCCCCAGGGCTAGGGTCCGGGGTGTGGACGGTGCAGGGGGCTGGGGCCCCAGGGAGTGGAGGCCCCCAACAGCAGCTGCTCTGCTTTGCTGCTGGCGCAAAGAATCCCAAAGAAGCCAGACCTCTGCCCACTTAGGAAGCTGGATCTCAGGATTTGACTGAAAGTCCTCCTGATCTTTTAAATGTAGAAACTATTCCAAAATAACATTCTGGGCAGATCAAACACAGCATGGATGTGAGAGAGTTCCAGGGGCCTGAAGGACAATAGAACCCAATGGCCTCCTTGACCAGGGAGTCCACTGAGGCCCAAAGAGGGAATGGGCCTGCAGACAAGAATCAAGGTGGGCCAAACCCAGGCCCCTGACTCTCCCAAGCTCACCCTGGCGCCCCCAGCCACCTCCCAGGGAACCCCAGGAACAGCAGCACAGACCTTCCCACCACTCACCTCCCCCACCACACAGGCCCCATGCCCCTGAGGGGGAGGAGCTGTGCCCCTCACTAACCACCCCCCAGCCGGCCTTGACGCCCTGCCCTGCTGGGTCCCAAGGTATCCCATACTCTTCAGACCTCAGAGCTGCAGAATTGTTCTCCCACCTATAGACAAGGGAAACTGAAGCCAGAGAGGCCAGACCACTGCCCGGGTTTCCTCAATGACAAGTCCCAGGCAGTAGGGAGGGGGCTCTATGCCAGTCTGCAGGAACCTGTAACTTGGGCCCCACTGGGAGGGCTGACTTGCAGGGTGGGGAGAGCAGGAGTGAGTCAGAGGCAGAGCTAGGCAGGTTCAGAGCAGCCCGAGCACAGGGCCAAGTCCAGAGAAATCAGAGACTCCCTGTGCCTGAAACGGGGGTTCCCCAGGGGCCCGGACACCCTGAAAGTCAGGGGTGAACATACCAGACGAGAGCAGGTGCCGACCTCGGCTAGTGGGAGCAGCAGCAAGTGGGTTGCTGAGGACCCAGAATGTCAGCGGCCCCCCACACCAGAGACCCCTCTCTCCCTTGTGGCACTTTCTGCCCTCCCCACCCTTAGCCCACTTCTAACCCTGGGCCACAGCCAGGTGTGTTAACGCTGGACTTCTTGGGGGGCAGCAGTAAGAAGAAACACCCCACACACACATTGTCTGGTGCCCTAGGGCCTCGGAGGTCACCCCAAGGACGATGAGGAGTCACGTTCATGCCGAGATGTTCAGCGCTTGCTCTGTGCAGGTCCCAGGCCGGGAGACACGGATGCATGGCCATGGGCCTGATGTCAGGGAGCCCCGGCCCACAGGGAGAGTGGAAACCAAAACCCCACAGAGCAGCCAGGGCCTTATCAGCTGCCAATGGGAAGAGGAGCATTCCTAGGCTAATATGCACAAGATTCTTCTAGACATTCAATCTGGTCTTTTTCAACTTAATGTACAGAAAAAAAAATGCACATACAGAGCAGTTCATAAAATAATCCCTCCATGTGGTATTATTACACATTAAAATTACCTTATTAATATATAAAATGCAAAGAGAACTCAATGAAAACTTTCTTTTCTTAAAGACATGTAAAAAGCAAAGTTCAAGGATTTAGAATGCTAGACATCCCAAAATACAGACTCTCTTTAAAGGCTTTTTTTTCTTTTTTAATGTGGATCATTTTTTAAGTCCTTGTGGAATTTGTTACAATATCACTTCTGTTTTACCTTTTGGTTTTTTGGCCATGGAGCATGTGGGATCTTAGTTCCTCGACCAGGGATCGAACCCACACCCCCTGCATTGGAAGGTGAAGTCTTAACCCCTGAACCTCCAGGGAAGACCCTAGACATATTTTTAATATAAATGATCTGAGGGACAGACATAGTGTAGATGCTTGGTCCAAAAAGTGAACTTTTCTAAATTATATTATTGCCATACTTCTTACATGGTAAATGTAAAATAAATATTGAGTAAATCAGTTAAAATTAAAAAAAGTAAAGAAAGAAAGAAAAATGCATGTACAATCTCTGTGCAGCTCAGTGAATTTTCACAAAGTGAAACCAGCACCTGTATAACCAGCACCCAGATAACAAAACAATTTGAGCATCTCCCAGAGCCCCCCACCCTCCATCCCATGCTCTCTTCCAAGTACTAACCCCCTCACCCCGGGTAAGCATTACTAACAGCAGAGACTCATAGGACTGCTTTTGTGCTTCACATGATTGGGCTCATAATACAGCTCCTTCTATGTTTTCTTGCTCACTGCTGGAGAGAATCCTGCTGTCTGAACACACATGTGTGGGACTGTGACGGAGCATGGGAACGGGCATTCAAAGTGGGGGAACCTGGTGCGGAGGCAGGGCGAAGGTAAGGAGGTGAGAAACAGCCCTGGGGGAATTTGAGGGGGAGGACAAAGGCAGGGAGGTGAGAAACAGCCCAGGCCCCAGGCTTGCTCCCACAGCAAGTGTCCAGAGCTTGGAGAAACTCACAGGCAACCCTTTCTGATCCAAAGAGGGTCAGTGCTTTATGCCAGACCTGCTCCTAGGATGTGCCTCAGCCAGGAGCTAGGCATGGGTCTGCAGCCCAAGGCCTCCCCAGCACCCTCGCCCTGTGTCCTGTCCACTGCTCCAGATTCCAGCCTGCTCCAACCCCACCTACCCCCGCCCCCCACTCCTCCACTGTGTAATCTGCAAGACTAAAGGCACCAGAGACAAGGTAATCACATGCAAGTAATATGTAAATGAACGAGACTCCCTGTATCTACCTGGACAGTGGCCAACAGGAGTGAGAGCCAGACCTCCAAACTCCAAGTGGACAGACCAACCCCTACCACTGACTCAGTCTTCCCACTAGCTCCTGGGATACACAAGCCCCACCCCCAAACCTTTACCCCAGAGCTCCAGTCTCCTGCTCTTCCCTTCACCTCCTAACTCAACTCTGAGTCATGGGGCCTGCAGTATGGTGGCCCTGAGGTGGGCTCAGCCCCTGCCTTTCAGAACACAAACACAACCAAGAGCTGGCCTCAGGACGGCGATTCTCAGCCTTGAAATCACCTGGAGACTGGGGAACTCAGCAGTTCTGGGTATGGCCCGAGACTCTGCATTTCTGGCCAGCTCCCAGGGGACGCTGAAGCTCCTGGTCCCAAGACACACTGCAAATAGCCAGTAGCATAGAAGTGTGTGCCATGCTGTCCCCAGGAACACAAAGCGGGGCTCGGAGAAATGCAGGCAGGAGAGTAGTTAGAAGCAGCAGGCCAGGACCAAATCTCAGCCCTAACCTGACTCTCGGTGAGCACGTGTCTCCCCATCCCAGAGCTTGAGGTCCTGAGCCGAAAGGTGCCCATGTATAACAACTGACAGGACTTGCCTGGTGGTCCAGTGGTTAAGACTCCACACTTTCAATGCAGGGGACCAGGTTTGAGTCCTGGTCAGGGAACTAAAAGCCCATATACAGCAACTAGAGAAGCCGTATGCCCCCAAGAAAAGCCCACTCACTGCAACGAGGTCTAATAAACAAAACAACTGCCACCTCCCCACCAGGTTCCCAAGGCTTCAGTGAGACAGGACTGGTCCCTGAAGCCTGGCACATTGCAAGTGCTTGATAACTGGAGACATTAAAAAAAAAAAATCCAAGGTTGACTAGGAAAGTGTCCAGGAAAGCTTTTGGAGGTGAAGGAAATATTCTCTATGTTGATAGGGTGGTGGCCCCTTGGGTAAATGCATTTATCAAAACTCATTAACTCTGCACTTAAGATGGGTGAATACCTCAGTACCTCAATTAAAGTTGAATTTTTACAGAGAGCAATGAGATTGGGCCTTGTAAGGTGATAAAGACAGAGATTTCATTAGGAGGAGGCAACTGCCCAGGTAGAGGCATGGAGGTGGGCAAAATGCAGCCACGGCCACGGGGAGGAGGAGAGGAGAGGGAGCCCCTTAACTGACCACTTCTGCGAGGGGTTTAGGAGACCCAGAGCCAAAACCAGGAGGAGAGTGTCCTGCCAAGTCCTCCCAGGGCTGCTGAGCACCCACTGTATGCCAGGTACTGGTGTGGGACTTTACCTAGATCAGGGGTCACCCTGCCCAAGAGCTAAGGATGGTTTTTTACATTCTTTAGTCTTTTTTTTTTTTTTTCAATAAAAGAACAACATATGAAAAGTGGATGAAATTCAAATTTTAATGTCCACAAGTATTTATTGGAACATGGCCACACCCATTTGTTCAAGAGTTACTTCACACTTGGAGACCAGAATTGAGTGATTATGGAAGAGACCAGATAGCCAGTAAAACCTAAAAAAAAGTTTGTTTCTTAAGCCTATAAGGTAGAGGTTGCTGCTGCTGCTGCTAAGTCACTTCAGTCGTGTCCGACTCTGTGCGACCCCATAGACGGGAGCCCACTAGGCTCCCCTGTCCCTGGGATTCTCCAGGCAAGAACACTGGAGTGGGTTGCCATTTCCTTCTCCAATACTGCACTATACGAAAGAGAAAGAATGAAGGTGCCACACAGCCTTCCTCCTTTGCTAAGGTTCTGACCTACGCCATCTCCAGGCAGGGCTGACCCCGTCTCCCTAGCCCTACTTAGTAAACCCGACCCTCCGCATCCGAGCACCCAGTAGAGCCTCAGCGCCCCTGCCGGCGGTCGGGGATGGGACGGAGCAAGTTGAGCCCCGACCCTTGTCGTCTACCGCCACCTGCTGGCCGTCTTTGGACGTGCATACAAGGGGTGGGGTCCGAGGGAGGGCGGGGCCGTGCGGACCCGTATGGCAACGAGCGAGGCCAGCCCGCAAACTCTTCCAGGCCGACTGAAGTCTTCAAACTTGTGTCCACTGACAACGTTTCAGGTCGTCCCTGATTATTTGATGGGTGAGAATACATATGGAAGTGCCCAGCAGGGTGTCCAGATGCTTAAAAACGTTAGGTGTTAATTGTGTCTTTGAGACTCGGGGATGGGGGACGGGCGTTGGGGGGAGGGGGGTGTGCCCTGAGCAAGGAACAAGAGCCGCAGCCAGAGGGTGGCTGGAAGATACTTGAAAGATCATCAACTGACCCAAATCTCCTGACCATGCATTGGGCTTTGCTTGCTTCTTTCATTCTTTCTTACCTTCATTCATTCCTCATTAATTCTTTCAAGAAACCTTTCTTGAGCACCAAAGGAGGCACCCCGCTGCACTGAGAACAAGACAGTGTTCTGTCAGGTATATCTGACAGTCCAGCGGGGACAAGTATTACCTGTTAATTTCTGTAAGGCATGCGTGCTAAGTGCTAAGTCACTTCAGTCGTGTCTGACTCTGCAACCCTATGGCTGTAGCCCACCAGGCTCCTCTGTCCAGGCAAGAATACTGGAGTGGGTTGCAATTTCCCCCTCCAGGAGATCATCCCAACCCAGGGGCTGAACCTGCGTCTCTTGTGTCTCCTGCATTCGCAGGCATATTCTTTACTACTGAGCTACCTGGGAAAGATCAGTAAGGCATGAAGAGGCATATTTAGGGGGAATGGAGAAGCTTAAACCAGCAGAGCAGCACTCAGCGCATTGGGGAAGGCTTGGAACGGCCTGAAGGTGGGTGAGTTAGCCAGACAAGAGGCAGTGTGCATGTGCAAAGGCCCAGAGGTATGTGTGCCCAACAAGTTGCTGAAGGAAGGCCAGAAAGGCAGGAACACAGAGAACAGCCGGGAGAGGAGGCAAGACGAGGCTGGAGGGAGAAGGGAACCGTGCCGGGCTGAGCCTCCAATGCTGTGTGAATGCGCTGGGGGCTACCGGCAGCCCCTGCAAGGCCCACAAAGAGGCAAATCACTTCTGCTCCTCAGGTTCACCCTTCCATGACTGGGCAGTTCTGATTGCTGCAAAGTCATTCATTCTGGGATGAATCAGCCAGCTGTATGCTCCCCTGCCCACAGGCTCCTGTCCTGCTCAGGCCATGCGTAGGTGGAGCCCCCAGAACAGCCTCTCACACCCTCACATCCTCACTGGCTCTTCCCTGAGGGAGGCAGCCTCACAGGGCAGGTGGGGAAGGCTCCAGGTGCAAATCCCAGCTCATCCCCTTAAAGGCTGTGTGACTTTGGGCACCTTACCTAACCTCTCTGAACCTCAATTCTCTCCTCTCCCTGCTCACCTCGGAGTGGGCGCACTTACAGGAATGGAGGCAGGACGTGCTCCCCCTCCCGGACGCTCCCCCAGCGCCCCGGGCTGACCTGTGACACGGGTGGTTGGTGTTGGTCATCAGGGGACACTCCTTGTTTGCCACTTCACTCCCACTACAGTGCCTGCCACTCAGTGGGTGTGCAGTAGTGTGAACTGAATAAATAAATGAGTGAATGAATGATTACTGATTACAGGCAAACCCACAATTGCCACTTGGGACATAAGCCAGCACAATTACAAATGGTAACAATGCCCACGGCTCCCCAGCTTAGCCAGCAGTTACCCTCACTCCCATCACATCCCAGGTGAGGGTTGTGGTGGTTGTTCAGTCACTTAGTCGTGTCCGACTCTTTGTGACCCCATGGACGGCAGCATGCCAGGCTTCAAGTGCAGAGGCCCAGGAGACATCCATTAGGAAATCAGTCCTGAATATTCATTGGAAGGACTGATGCTGAAGCTGAAACCCCAATACTTCAGCCACCTGATGTGAAGAACTGACTGGAAAAGACCTTGATGCTGGGAAAGACTAAAGGCAAGAGAAGGGGATGACAGAGGATGAGATGGTCGGATGGCATCACCGACTCGATGGACATGAGTTTGAGGAAGCTCCGGGAGTTGGTGATGAACAGGGAAGCCTGGCGTGGTGCAGTCGCAGTCAGACACAACTGAGCGACTGACCCGAACTGAACTACGAAGCTGGAGGAAGCTCAAGGCTGGGCTCCGCGTGCTCGCGGCGCCCTCTGCTGGTCAGACCCGTCTTTGCGTGCCCCGGGAAGAGGTGGAAGGACACGCAGTCCCTACCCAACCCAGCTCTCCCTGAGAACTGCTGGGGGTAATCTCGCCCCTTCACCACACAACTCCTCGCCCCAGGGAAGCCCCAGGCTGTCCCTGACCCTCTCCAGACATCTTTGCCCTTCCCCTCAGGCAGACGCATTTCAGACATCCCTAAATTACACTGTCCTGCCCTTGCTTTCTCAGTTGGTCTCAGTGGTCAAATGTTGGAGCGGAAAGGACTCCGATCAGTTCAGTTCAGTTGCTCAGTCGTGTCCGACTCTTTGTGACCCCATGAATTGCAGCACGCCAGGCCTCCCTGTCCATCACCAACTCCCAGAGTTCACTCAAACTCACGTCCATCGAGTCAGTGATGCCATCCAGCCATCTCATCCATCCTCTGTCGTCCCCTTCTCCTCCTGCCCCCAATCCCTCCCAGCATCAGTCTTTTCCAATGAGTCCAATAATAAACAGCAATAGCAAATGAGGTCTTCCCTGGCTGTCCAGCAGTTAATACTCTGCCTTTCAATGCGGGGGAGGGGCGGGGGGGGTGGGGGTGGGATCCCTGGTGGGGGAACTATGGTCCCACATGCCTTGAGTGCAGCCAAAAGTTTAAAATTAAAGTCCCCTCTCTGTTCCAACATCGCCCATTTTCTGGCACCTTGCCCCTCTTCTGGGCCACACAGAATCCCAGAAAAGCGGAGAATGTGGTGACTGTCAGATAATTAGTGCAATCATCATTTCACCTTCCGAAAAATTGGGGCAAGGGGTCTGGGAGAGAGCCAAAAGTGGAGCCTCCGTGGGCATTTGCCGCGAGCTGGACTTTGTGATCAGTTCGTTCCTAGTACAGACACTTGCCCGAGGCCGCAGCGCAGAACTAGGACCAAACCTGCCACTCCCTCCCCGGTGCTCCTTCCATCCTACCCGGGTCTCCCTTGGAAAACGGACCTTGGGAGGGGGCGGTACAGGAAACCCACGCACACCCTCACTATAGGCCTCCCACCGGTGCCCCCACCCCAGAACAGACGCCCCCAGTCCTAGAGAGACTACTCTCCTCCACACACTTCGAGGGAACCGGGTTGGTTTTTAGGGCCTTGAGTGCAGGGAAGACCGGGGAACATGGGAGGGGCGGGAGCCTCACCTGTTCTGAAGCCTGGTCTATGCTGCCATCTTGTGTCCATAGCAGGAAGTGCGCCCGTTCCGCCGCTCGGAGCAAGTTCCCGAGAAGACCGGGGTGAGCACTGCGCTCCATCTCCTCCAGACACAGGAAGGACAAGGTATAGCCCATTCCTTTACAGTTCATTTACAGCTTACAGTCTGGCCTCGTGGCCTCCAAGTGACGTGACCCAAAACTCAACTCAGCACCGAATACTCACCAAAATAGAAGGTCAGCAAAAGTTTCCAAAAGATAGAGAAGCATCAGGAAAGTGATGTTGAAGCTGGACAGGTAGGGGCTTCCCTGGTGGCTCAGTTGGTAAAGAATCCACCTGCAGTGCGGGAGACCCAGGTTCGATCCCTGGGTTAGGAAAATCCCCGGGAGGAGGGCATGGCAACCCACTCCAGTATTCTTGCCTGGAGAATCCCCACAGACAGAGGAGCCTGGCGGGCTACGGTCCATGGGGTCACAGAGTCAAACACAACTGAACAACTAAGCATAGCACAGCACAGGGACTTCCCTGGTGGCTCAGTGGTAAAGAATCGGCCTGCCAGTGCAAGAGCCATGGGTTCCATCCCTGGCGGATCCCACGTGCCACAAGGATTGAGCCTGTGCTCTAGGGCCCGGGAGCCTCAACTACTGAGCCCATGTGCCACAGCCACTGAAATTGCGCACCTTAGGGCCACTGCAATGAGAAATCTACAAACCACAATTGGAGAGCGGACCCCGCTCACCGCAACTAGAGAAAGCCCACGCAGCAACGAAGACCCAGTACAGCCAAAAAAATTATAAACAAACAAGAAAACTCTCTGAATTAAAAAAAAAAAAAAAAAGAGGTGGGGTGGGCAGGTAGAACTGGAGGCAAGTGAAGATGAGAGAAGGCCCTCCACACCCTTTTCCTGTGCCCTTTTAAGGTTCGCAGTGCCTTAGGAGGCTAACACAGAAGGGTAAAGACAGTCTCCATAAAATCCAGAGAAGAGACTGTGAAACTCCTCTTTGGATCCCGGCTGAAGTCACAGCTGACGGGGAAAAAAAAAGAAGAAGTAGTCACTCCAGGTAGAGAGACTAGCCTGAGCAAAGGCAGGGAGTCAGGAAAGCATCGTTTCTAAGGAATCCAGTTTGTCCCAAGACTAGGTCAGGGGTTAAGGCGTTAAGGGCAAGATCATGTGGGAGCCTAATGGGCAAGGCTGAGTTTGTACTTAAAACCTTACGCAGTGGTCTTCGAGCAAGGGCAAGCTCCAGCACGTATGTCTCCAGGAAAGAGCAGTATAACTGCAGAGGAGGGGACTGAACAGGACAACTGAAAATGGTTGAAGGACGTGCAGTGCTGAGGGTGGTACCCCTGGGAGCGCTGATGAGCCAGGGCCACCGGGAGAGATGAGGGCTTCAGCTTGAGTTGCTCTCCGTGAACATGTCCTTCATGCAACTAGGAATACTAAATCATTAAAAATGGAAGCAGTAGCAGTCACGCAGGAGACTACATAGTAAGCAAAGTACTTTAATTCATACATGCCTTTGACCAGTGTTTACTGAGCCTACTATGTGTTGGGCCCTGCGCTAAAGGGCTTGCAATCTATCAGTAACTGATGGTTGATTCCAGTGAAGGAGATGGGCATTAACAGCCCTGATAAATAGATAAAATACGTGGTGTCCTAGAAGGTGCTAAGGGAAAAAAAAAAGAGCAGTGATGCAGGAAAAGGAGTATGAGAGGACAGGGTGGAGGGCTGCAGCTTAAAACAGGGTGATCATGTGACTCCCCTAGTGGTCCACTGGCTAAAACGCAGGGGGCAGGGGTTCGATCCCTGGTCAGGGACTAGATCCCACGTGCCACAACTAAAAGATGTCACGTGCCACAGCTAAAAAGATACCGCATGCCGCAAGGAAGATGGAAGATCCTGCGTGCCACAACTGAGGCCTGGCACAGCAAAATAAATAATAATAATAAATAAAACAGCATGGCCGGGAAAGGCCTCTGTACAAAGGAGACATTTAAGCTAAATCTTGAGAGGAAGGAGAGCAGGAAATCTTTTGAAGAAATGTGATACAAATGGACTTATTTTCAAAACAGACTCACAGATATAAAACAAATTTATGGTTACCAAAGAGGAAAGGGGGTTGGAGGAGGGATGAACTAGGAGGTTGGAATTAACATACACACGCTACTGTATTTACCATAGATAAACAACAAGGACATACTGCTTAGCACAGAGAACTCTACTCAATATTTTGTAATAATCTATAAGGAAAGAGAATCTGAAGAATTTATTTATATAACTGAATCACTGTGCTGTACACCTGAAACTAACAGATATTTTAAACCAACTGTACTTCAATTTTTGAGACTTTTTTTTAAATTTACTTCTCCGTAAAGGCCTATATCCCCCCTCCCTTCCCTTTTTCCTATTAAAATGATATTTAAATCTGACTTCTAAGCCACCTCGGGCTTCCCTGATAGCTCAGTTGGTAAAGAATCTGCCTGCAATACAGGAGACCCTGGTTCAATTCCTGGGTCAGGAAGATCCCCTGGCAAAGGGATAGGCTACCCACTCCAGTATTCTTGGGCTTCCCTTGTGGCTCAGCTGGTAAAGAATCCGCCAATGCGGTAGATCTGGGTTCAATCCCTGGGTTGGGAAGATCCCCTGGAGAAGGAAATGGCAACCTACTCCAGTACTCTTGCCTGGAAAATCCCACGGACAGAGGATCATGGCAAAGGAAAGGCTACCCACTCCAGAATTCCATGTACTACAGTCCATGGTACTTCCCTGGTGGCTCAGACGGTAAAGTGCCTACAATGCGGGAGACCTGGGTTTGACCCCTGGGTTGGGAAGATCCCCTGGAGAAGGAAATGGCAACCTACTCCAGTACTCTTGCCTGGAAAATCCCACGGACAGAGGATCTTGGTAGGCTACAGTTCATGGGGTCGAAAAGAGTTGGACACAACTAAGCGACTTCACTTCACTTCACTTCTAAGCCACCATGAAGTCACTCATTTTTTTCTTGGTTACCTCCCCTGTATGCTGGAATTATACATGTTAATAAATATTTTGTTTTTCTCTTTTAATCTGTCTTTTATTACAGGAATGTCAACCAGAAACTTAGAAGGACAGAGGGAAAATTATGTTTTCCTCCCCTACAAGACTTTGGGGAAGAAAGCCATGTTACTGTCTGGGGAGAAGCTTCCAGATCCCAAAGTGGGAGCATTTCTGGCATGTTATAGCCCAGCAAGGGGGCTGCGGTGGCTAGAGTGGAGGGCCGAGGGTCGTGGAGTTGATATGAGCTGGGAGAGGTGACGGGGGTTGATACAGGCGGCCTCATAGAACATGTGAAGACCAGCTTTTACTTTTGAGCAGACGAGCATCGCAACAGGATTTCCATTTTAAGAAGCTTTCTCAGGCTGCTGTGTGGGGACCAGACACCAAGGATATGTGCACAGAGCCCAGAGTTTCCTAAAGACTGGATGTGGGGTGGGAGAGGAGAGACTAGTCAGGATGCTGTCTCCATGGGGATGGAGTTGCCATCAGCCAAGATAGGGTGGCTATGGCAGGGGTAATTTTGGTGGTGAGGGGAGATCTCAATCTAGGGCAGGCTGAGTTTGGGATGTTTATTAAACATCATAGGGAGGATAACAAGTGAATTAATTTCAATCCACTGGATAACCATGTGTGTGTGCATTTGTATATGTGTGTGTTTTATTTGGGGAAGATACGCAAACCATAAAATTTATCATTTTAATCATTTTTAAATATATTGTTTGATGGCATTAAATAGATTCACATTGTTGTTTTACAACCATCTTCCATCAGCATTATCCTCATAACAATCCATCTCCAGTAACTTTCATCTTCCCAAACTGAAACTCTGTACCCATTAAAAAATAACTCCACATTCTCCTTTCCCCCAGCCCCTGGCAACCGCCATTCTATTTCTACAAATTTGCCTATTCTGTGTACTACATATACATGGAATCATCCAATATTTGTTCTTTTGTGTCTGGTCTATTTCATTTAGCATAATGTCTTCAAGGTTGATTCATGTTGTAACATGTCAGAATTTCATTCCTTTTTTAAGGCAGAGTAATATTCTATTATATAGATATTCCACACTTTGTTTATCCATTCATCCACCAATGAACATTTGGGGCTTTTTCAGCTTTTGGCTAATTGTGAATAATGCTGCTATGAACATTGGTATACATCTGTTCGTGACTCTCCTTTTAATGCTTTTGGATTGGTACCCAGAAGTGGAATTATGAGTCATATGGTGAGTCTATGTTTAGCTTCTGCTATGAGGAACTGCTACACTGTTTCCCAATCTTGTGTGATGTTTCCCACTTATCCACAGGAGGGACTGAGAATCAGAGAGGGGAAGGGACTTACAGGAGGTAGGGATCCCTGAGCCAAAGTTCTCTTGACTTCTGTGATTCTGACACCCCTACTAGAGAGAGACTCGGAAATAGAAACTCTTGGAAGCTGAACTGAACCAAGGTGCAAACTTGGAAGCCATCTTCATAGAGCGGGTGGGGAACAAGTTTGCCTCAGAAGAGAGGAATGTGAGACCCAAGAGAGCAGGAAGCAGGAGTTTGGGATGGGGCGTGAGTCCAAAGAAGGAAGGGGAGCTAGTAGAGAAAGCAAAGGGAGAGCTGCCCCTCAATACAGTCCCAAGCCAAGCCGTCCAATCAGAGCTTACTAGCAGCTGTGTGACCTTGGGCAGGTTACTCACCCTTTCTAAGCCTTGGTCTCCCTGCCTATAAAATGGTGGTACTAAAAGTCCTTGCCCCATTGGGTTGATGTGACAACTAAATGTGATGAACCAGGATTTGTAAAGCCTGTGGCCAAGATATGAAAGGGTGTCACAGAGCCCAGGGAGAGAACAGTTAGAGAAGTCACTGGGAGAAGGGGGACAGGCCCGCCCTCAGAAGGGCTGCTGGAGGAAACATGAACCCATTTGTCTCTGGAGGGCAGTTTGGCAAAAACCTTAAAGATATGCTGATCTGTTCACCCAGAAAATCCACTTAGAGGAATTTATTCTCAGAAATCTTGAAAGACATGCAAGTTGAATTATCCGCAAGGATGTTGATCCAGTGCTGTTGATGAGAACAGAGGATTGGAGATGATGTCAATGTCCAAGTAAAGGAAACTGGTAGCATTATTTCTGCTTCATGCAGACAAAAATTACATAGCCACTAAAGATGCAGTTGATGTAGTTGTAGAATTAGAATTCTGTTTATCAGTCCAGAAAGAGGCTCATGTGCATACATATACATGTGTGGGCTTCCCTCGTAGCTCAGTGGTTAAAGAGTCTGACTGCAATGCAGGAGACTCGGGTTCAAGCCCTGGGTTGGGAAGATCCCCTGGAGAAGAAAATAGCAGCCCACTCCAGTATTCTTGCCTGGAGAATCCCATGGACAGAGGAGCCTGGCAGGCTACAGTCTATGGGGTCACAAGAGTCAAGACACAACTGAGCAACTAAGTATGCGCCTATATATATGTTACTATTTTATATATATATATATAAGGTTATTGTCTTATTTAACTTATATGCGGAGTGAAAGTGAAGTGAAAAGTGAAGTCGCTCAGTCGTGCCCGACTCTTTGTGACCCATGGACAGTAGCCTGCACCAAGCTCCTTTGTCCATGGGATTTTCAAGGCAAGACTACTGGAGTGGGTTGCCATTTCCTTCTTTAGGGAATTTTCCCAACCCAGGGATCAAACCCAGGTCTCTCACATTGTAGACAGACAATTTACCATCTGAACCACCAGGGAAGTACAGAGTACATCATGTGAAATGCCAGGCTGGATGAATCACAAGCTGGAATCAAGACTGCAAGATTGCCAGGAGAAATAGTAACCTCAGATCTGCAGATGATACCATTCTAATGGCAGAAAGTGAAGAAGAACTAAGGAGCCTCTTGATGAAGGTGAAAGAGGAGAGTGATAAAGC
This sequence comes from Bubalus bubalis, assembly GCF_019923935.1. Lineage (NCBI taxonomy): Eukaryota > Metazoa > Chordata > Mammalia > Artiodactyla > Bovidae > Bubalus > Bubalus bubalis. Next base: position 21,187,554 of record NC_059159.1, on the reverse strand, counting down.
CGGCTGGAAACTCAACATTCAAAAAAACTAAGATCATGGCAACCAGTCCCATCACTTCATGGCAAACAGAAGGGGAAAAAGTGAAAGCGACAGAGTTTCTTTCTTTTCTTGGGCTCCATAATCACTGCAGACAGTGATTGCAACCATGAAATTAAAAGATGCTTGCTCCTTGGAAGGAAAGCTATGACAAACCTAGACAGCACATTAAAAAGCAGTGACATCACTTTGGTGACAAAGGTCCATATAGTCAAAGCTATGGTTTTTCCAGTAGTCATGTATGGATGTGAGAGTTGGTCCATAAAGAAGGCTAGTTCAGTTCAGTTCAGTCGCTCAGTCGTGTCCGACTCTTTGCGACCCCAGGAATCCCAGCACGCCAGGCCTCCCTGTCCATCACAAACTCCTGGAGTTCACTCAGACTCACGTCCATCGAGTCAGTGATGCCATCCAGCCATCTCATCCTCTGTCATCCCCTTCTCCTCCTGTCCCCAATCCCTCCCAGCATCAGAGTCTTTTCCAATGAGTCAACTCTTCACATGAGGTGGCCAAAGTACTGGAGTTTCAGCTTTACCATCATTCCTTCCAAAGAACACCCAGGGCTGAGCTCCTTTAGAATGGACTGGTTGGATCTCCTTGCAGTCCAAGGGACTCTCAAGAGTCTTCTCCAACACCACAGTTCAAAAGCATCAATTCTTTGGCCCTCAGCTTTCGTCACAGTCCAACTCTCACATCCATATTTGACTACTGGAAAAACCACAGCCTTGACTAGATGGACCTTTGTTGGCAAAGTAATGTCTCTGCTTTTGAATTTGCTATCTAGGTTGGTCATAACTTTCCTTCCAAGGAGTAAGCGCCTTTTAATTTGATGGCTGCAGTCACCATCTGCAGTGATTTGGGAGCCCAAAAAAATAAAGTCTGACACTGGTTTCCACTGTTTCCCCATCTATTTGCCATGAAGTGATGGGACCAGATGCCATGATCTTAGTTTTCTGAATGTTGAGCTTTAAGCCAACTTTTTCACTCTCCTCTTTCACTTTCATCAAGAGGCTTTTTAGTTCCTCTTCACTTTCTGCCATAAGGGTGGTGTCATCTGCATATCTGAGGTTATTGATATTTCTGCTGGCAATCTTGATTCCAGCTTGTGCTTCTTCCAGCCCAGTGTTTCTCATGATGTACTCTGCATAGAAATTAAAGAAGGCTAAGCACTGAATAATTGATGCTTTCAAATTGTGGTGCTGGAGAAGACTCTTGAGAGTCCCTTGGATAGCAAGGAGATCAAACCAGTCAGTCCTAAAGGAAATCAACCCTGAATATTCTTTGGAAGGACTGATGCTAAAGCTGAAGCTCCAATACTTTGGCCACCTGATACAAAGTGTTGACTCATTGGAAAACAACACCCTGATGCTGGGAAAGTGTGAAGCAAAAGGAGAAGGAGGCAGCAGAGGATGAAATGGTTAGATAGATGGATGGTGATGGTAAGGATGACTGACTCAATGGACATGAATTTGAGCAAACTCCAGGAGATGGTGGAGGACAGAGAAGACTGGTGTGCTACAGCCCATGGCATCACAAAGAGTCAGACACAACTGAGCAACTGAACAACAAAAACTGTTTTATTACAGGAGTTTTTTAACATGCACCAAAGTAGAAAAAAATTATATAAAAGATCCCCATGCACCCACCACTCAAAGTTAACTACTGTCAATTCACAAACCACCTTCATTTATATCCCCACCCACCTCCTCCCTCCTCACTACATATTATTTCAAATAAATTCCAGGAATCATAGCATTTCACCCTTAAATATTTCAGTATGTAGCTAGCAGCTAAGAACCCTTTTTCTTTAACATAACCTCATACAATTATCACACCTAAAATAATTAATCAGTTCAGTTCAGTCACTCAGTCGTGTCCAACTCTTTGCGACCCCATGGATTGCAGCACAGCAGGCCTCCCTGTCCATCATCAACTCCTGGAGCTTGCTCAAACTCAAGTCCATTGAGTCAGTGATGCCAACCAACCTCTCATCCTGTCGTCCCCTTCTCCTCCTGCCTTCAATCTTTCCCAGCATCGGGGTCTTTTCCAATGAGTCAGTTCTTCAAAGCAGGTGGTCAAAGTATTGGAGTTTTTGCTTCAGCATCAGTCCTTCCAATGAATATTCAGGGTTGATTTCCTTTAGGACTGACTGGTTTGATCTCCTTGCTGTCCAAGGGACTCTCAAGAGTCTTCTCCAACACCACAGTTCAAATGTATCAATTCTTCAGCACTCAGCTTTCTTTAAGGTCCAACTCTCACATCCATACATGACTACTGGAAAAGCCATAGCTTTGATTAGATGGACCTTTATTGGCAAAGTAATGTCTCTGCTTTTTAATATGCTGTCTAGGTTGGTCATAGCTTTTCTTTCAAGGAGCAAGTGTCTTTTCATTTCATGGCTGCAATCACCATCTGCAGTGATTTTGGAGCCCAAGAAAATAAAATCTCTCACTGTTTCCATTGTTTCCCCATCTATTTGCCATGAAGTGATGGGACCAGATGCCATGATCTTCATTTTTTGAATGTTGAGTTCAAGTCAGCTTTTTCACTCTCCTCTTTCACTTTCATCAAGAGACTCTTTAGTTCCTCTTCACTTTCTTCCATAACAGTGGTATCATCTGCATATCTGAGGTTATTGATATTTCTTCCAGCAATCTTGATTCCAGCTTGTGCTTCATCCAGCCTGGCATCTCGCGTGTTAAACTTTGCAATAAGTTAAATAAGCAGGGTGACAATATACAGCCTTGACGTACTCCTTTCCCAATTTGGAACCAGTCTGTTGTTCTAACTGTTGCTTCTTGGCCTAAATTTTAATTATTAAAATAATTAATAATAATTCCTTAATAAAGAAACATGGTTTCTCTACTCACAAGACTTCTGACAATAAATGTGAGGATTTTCCATACCAAGCAATTCTGACACTAACTACCCATAGTTAGTACAGACCTCACAGATTAAAGGTTCAGTCCCCCTGTTCAGACATCAATCACAAGTGGTGGGTCCTAAGGGACCCACAGTTCTGTCCAACTCTGGTTACAAATTGGGGGTTCCCTCAACCTCCTCCTTGGGTTCGATAATTTTTTATAATGGCCCACAGAACTCAGGAAAACAGTTTACTACTCACTTACTCGTGTGTGTGTGTGTGTGTAAGTCACTTAGTTTGCAACACCATGGACTGTAGCCCACCAGGCTCCTCTGTCTGTGGAATCCTCCAGAAAAGAATACTGGAATGGGTAGCCATTCCCTTGTCCACGGGATCTTCCCAACCCAGGGGTCGACCCCGGGTCTCCCACAATGCAGGCAGATTCTTTACCATCTGAGCCACCAGGAAAGCCCTTACTATTACCGGTTAATTATACAGGATAGTATAACTGACAGAGATGAACAGACAGATGAAGAGGAATACAGAGCAAGGTGCAGAAGAGTCCCAAGTTCAGGGGCTTCTACTCCCAGGAATGAGTGCACCACCCTCCCAACACATGGGGGTGTTCAGCAACCTGCACCCTGCTTCATAAAGTTTTTATGAAACTTCCATTACATAGGCTTGATCGATTCAATCCTTTGGCCCCTGGTGACTAACTCCATCTCCAGCCCCTTCCCCTTCCCCAGAGGAGGCTAGAGAATGAGACTGAATGTTCAAACTGTCTAATCATGTGATTGGTTCCTCTGGCAACCAGCCCTCATCCGGAAGTTATCTAGGGCCCACAGCCGCCAGGCATCACATTAACAGACAAAAAGACACTTATTGCTCCAAAGACTTGAGTCTTAGAAGCTCCTGTGTCAGGAACCAGGGACCAAGACCAAACATTCTAATAAAAAAATTATTCTAGCACCCCTATCATTCAGGAAATTACAAGGGTTTTAGGAGCTCTGTGTCAGGAACTAGGAGCAGAAACCAAATATATATTTATTTCATCACAGTACCACACAACATAATAGAATATCTGGTCAGGGACTTCCCTGGCACGCCAGCAGTTAAGACTCCACACTTCCAATCGTAGGTCCGATCCCTAGTCAGGGAACTAAGATCCCACAAGCCACCTGGTGCAGTCAAAAAAATAAATAAATAAAAGAAATCTGGTCAGTGTTTAAATTTCTCTCTAAAGAATCCACCTGCCAATGCAGGAGGTATAAGAGACAAGGGTTCAATCCCTGGGTTGGGAAGATCCACTGGAGAAGGGCATGGCAACCCACTCCAGTATCCTTGCCTGGAGAATCCAATGGACAGAGGAGCCTGGCAGGCTACAGTCCATGAGGTCTCAAAGAGTTGGACACAACTGAAGTGGCTTCAGCAATACGTGAACCGTGAACTTCCAGATGTTCAAGCTGGTTTTAGAAAAGGCAGAGGAACCAGAGATCAAATTGCCAACATCTGCTGGATCATCAAAAAAGCAAGAGAGCTCCAGAAAAACATCTATTTCTGCTTTAATGACTATGCCAAAGCCTTTGACTGGGTAGATCACAATAAACTGTGGAAAATTCTGAAAGAGATTGGAATACCAGACCACCTGACCTGCCTCTTGAGAAACCTATATGCAGGTCAGGAAGCAATAATTAGAACTAGACATGGAACAACAGACTGGTTCCAAACAGGAAAAGGAGAACGTCAAGGCTGTATATTGTCACCCTGCTTATTTAACTTCTATGCAGAGTACATCATGAGAAACACTGGGCTGGAAGAAGCACAAGCTGGAATCAAGATTGCCAGCAGAAATATCAATAACCTCAGATATGCAGATGACACCACCCTTATGGCAGAAAGTGAAGAGGAACTAAAAAGCCTCTTGATGAAAGTGAAAGAGGAGAGTGAAAAAGTTGGCTTAAAGCTCAACATTCAGAAAACTAAGATCATGGCATCTGGTCCCATCACTTCATGGCAAATAGATGGGGAAACAGTGGAAACCAGTGTCAGACTTTATTTTTTTGGGCTCCCAAATCACTGCAGATGGTGACTGCAGCCATCAAATTAAAAGGCGCTTACTCCTTGGAAGGAAAGTTATGACCAACCTAGATAGCATATCCAAAAGCAGAGATATTACTTTGCCAACAAAGGTCCGTCTAGTCAAGGCTGTGGTTTTTCCAGTAGTCAAATATGGATGTGAGAGTTGGACTGTGACAAAAGCTGAGGGCCAAAGAATTGATGCTTTTGAACTGTGGTGTTGGAGAAGACTCTTGAGAGTCCCTTGGACTGCAAGGAGATCCAACCAGTCCATCCTGAAGGAGATCAGTCCTGGGTGTTCTTTGGAAGGAATGATGGTAAAGCTGAAACTCCAGTACTTTGGCCACCTCATGTGAAGAGTTGACTCATTGGAAAAGACTCTGATGCTGGGAGGGATTGGGGACAGGAGGAGAAGGGGATGACAGAGGATGAGATGGCTGGATGGCATCACTGACTCGATGGACGTGAGTCTGAGTGAACTCCGGGAGTTCGTGATGGACAGGGAGGCCTGGCATGCTGCGATTCATGGAGTCACAAAGAGTCGGACATGACTGAGCAACTGAACTGAACTGAACTGAACTGAAGTGACTTAGCACACACGATTATAAATGATACTTTTTTTTCTTTTGAATTTGGGATCCATATAAGGTACACACAAAACAACTGGTTGTATATATCTTAAGTCTTTCAAATGATAGGAACCTCCTCCCTGTATTTTCTTTCCGCTCCCAATGAAAGTGTTGTAGAAAAGATGATTTGTCCTGTAGATCCAGACTGTTGGTCAACCCGATAGCCAGTGTCTGGACTTTGCTGATTGCATTCTCATGGTATAATTTAACATGTCTTGCTGTTCTCTGTGTTGCTTGAAACTTGCTAGTTTGACCTAAAGTCTTGATCAGATTTAACGTTGTCTCCTTCTCAGCAGGGACAATTTATAGGTGGTGCAGGAGAAATGTGTTTCTCTGTTGGCAACTTTAGCAACTGTAGATGATCAATGCCCAGATCTATTCATTCATTCATTAAGAGCTGAAAAATGGCAACAGTCTAATTGTATCATTCCTTTGTTTCATAAGTAATTTTACTTATTTAGGTTGGCTGTGCTAGGTCTTCGTTGCTGCCTGGGTTTTTCTCTAATTCCGGTGAGTGGGGGCCACTCTCTAGTTGTGGTGTGCGAGCTTCTCATTGCACTGGCTGCTCCTGTTGGGGAGCACAGGCTCTGGGGTGTGAGGGCTTCAGTAGTTGAGCTCCCGGGCTCCAGAGCGCAGGCTCAACAACTGTTGAACATGGGCTTAGTTGCCCCACAGGACGTGGGATCTTCCCAGACCAGGGATTCAACTCGTGTCTCCTGCATTAGCATGTGGATTCTTTACCACTGAGCCACCAGGGAAGCCTGCCTTCTTCACTTATTACCTAGACTACTTCTATAAAGAGAATTACATCCCTCCCCTACATCTACAATCAGTTTCCACACCGAAGACACAGTTCTTCCACGAAAGGCAAGTTCACAAAGTAATGATTTTCTAACATCCTCCAAAGGTGACTACTAAGGATTTTCTTTAATCATTACAAACTTGTGAATTTAAATATATCTAAAATGTACATATTCGATATGCTTTCATCTATTGCATTTATTGGGCTTCCCTGGTAGCTCAGTGGTAAAGAATCTGCCTGCAAAGCAGGAAACTCGGATTCAATCCTTGGTTTGGGAACATCTCCTGAAGGAAGGCATGGCAACACACTCCAGTATTCTGGAGAATTCCATGGACAGAGGAGCCTGGTGGGCTACAGTCCCTGGGGTCACAAAGAGTCGGACACAACTGAAGCAACTAAGTAGCAACAACAGCATTGCATTTATTATTCTTATAATTATGTAAAATATAAACATGGTTCCCAAATCAAATGTCCAAAACAAGATAAAGTCAAGGAAATCCAGTTTCTATTAATATTCCCATCCTCTCTACTCTATATCCTATTTTCCTTTACGTCACCTTTTTTTTTTTTTTAGGATCAATGAACACACACATCCTTTTTCTTACTAAGACTAGGGTACCTCCTTCTCTATTATATGACAAAAACAAGTTATAAAAGAGTTTGTACAATTTTAATTTGTTTTTAATTGTTTTTACATGTATTGTAAAAACAAATATTGTTTTTAAACAAACAAATATATTGTTTTTAAATGTATAATAATAGGGAAAAAAAACACATCTTTGATGTTTCTAACTGTATTCTGCTCTCTAGGAGCCCTGCAATCCCACATGCCCTTTGCTTTGCCAAGTGGAGCTAGGTCTTAACTGCACTCATGTCAAGCATGGGGCAGAGCTGAATTGCAAGATCAAGGGGGCAGGAGTTTAAGGCCTGGAACTGGGAATGGCTCAAAGTGGGAGATGAAGGAGCCAGAAAGAGCTGCATAAGACAGGCCAAGAGGGGCCTGCACAAGCTGACTTTTGAGCTAGACTGTCCTCACTCACTTTTGTCAAGGGTCACGGGGTAAAACTTACATCGTTCACTAGTGTTTTAAGTAAGATTGGATTCTTTGGGGCAGATCTGAAGCTATGTCGAAGGCGTGAAGAAAATAACAGGGCCCAAGGCAGAGGGACACTCAGAGCAGTGGACAAATTCATAAAAACCCATGCAAACAGATGGAAATGTGCCAAGAAGGATCCTGGTCATCCCCAGGTAGTAACTGATTTAACAGGTGTTTTAAGAGTGGGGGTCATTTTTCTACTTTTTAAATTTGTATGCAATAAGAATATGTTATTTTATAATTCAGGGGGAAATCATCTTTATTTTAAAACAAAATATTTTAAAACAAATTAAAAAAAATTTGTTTTAATATTTTAAAACAAAACATAGAGATGCTCAAAGAAATGAAGGAAGTGGGTTCATTCAAGGGCCACCACCCTGCCCTGGGCAAGGGTTCTATGCCTCCCCCAGCCCTGGGAAGAGAAGCCAGAAGTGACTTCAGGGAGTCTGTGGGGGGCATAGCCAGGGCAGCTGTACCCTCACAGTTAAGGAAACAGTTTCAGAACTTGAATGCAGCCCTGCAACTTACCAGCTGTGCGCTTGCAGAAATACTTCCAGCCTTCTAATTTAGGCATCAGTTCACTTCAGTCGCTCAGTCGTGTCCAACTCTTTGCAACCCCATGGACTGTGGCACACCAGGCTTCCCTGTCCATCACCAACTCCCAGAGCTTACTCAAACTCATGTCCATTGAGTCGATGATGCCATCCAACTATCTCATCCTCTGTCATCCCCTTCTCCTCCTGCCTTCAGTCATTCCCAGCATCAGGGTCTTTTCCAATGAGTCAGTTCTTCACATCAGATGGCCAAAGTGTTGGAGTTTCAGCTTCAGCATCAGTCCTTCCAATGAATATTCAGGACTGATTTCCGTTAGGATGGACTGGTTGGATCTCCTTGCTGTCCAAGGGGCTCTCAAGAGTCTTCTTCAACACCATAGTTCAAAAGCATCAATTCTTTGGTGCTCAACTTTCTTTATAGTCCAACTTTCACATCCATACATTCAGCATACTCATCTATAAAAGAGAAGAGCTATTCCCACTGGGTGAGATGTTGGGAGGATTGAACGAGACAGCAAATATAAAGTGCTTAATGCCATGCCCATCCCTTGGAAGCAGATAGTAAATATTTCTGCAATGAGCCATGACCTCCCTGTAAAGTAACCAAAGTGCCACAGTTTCTCCCATGCAGATGCTCAGGCCAGTCTTGAAGCAAACCCAAAACCTCACTCTCCCCTAAAGAAAGCCCTCTCCTCAGCCAATGAGCAATCACTATTTTACCAAGGATTTGCTCCTGCAGTGAGGAGGGGCAGGTGGGACACACACCATGGACAAAGTGTTCCTCCCAAAGGCCACCTGAGACCCATCGGTTCTCCCAGCCCCTCCCTCTCCACCTGTCCTCATCGAACGCATGGCCCCCAGCCTTGATGGTGCACTTACTCCTTCCCTGGGGTTTCATCCTCAGCCCAGCATCTCAACTCAATGAGCTTCCTTCACCTGTCCCCTAAGGTCCCTCATGGCTCTGAAATTGCTCTCCTTAGAAGGTTAACTGGGGGTTATAGATTTAAGCCAGTGGGTTTTTCCTGATACATATAGGAAAGAACACTGAGGTTCAGAGAGATTATGCAAGTCATCTCGTATTAGGGAAGAACAAATCTGATCCCATACTGGATCTATTTCTTTCAGTTTACCATCTACTTCTACTTCATTGACTACATTAAACCTTTGACTGTGTGGATCGTAACAAACTGTGAAAAATTCTTAAAGAGCTCAGAATACCAGACCGCCTTCCCTGCCTCCTGAGAAATCTGTATACAGGTCAAGAAGCAACAGTTAGAACCGGACATGAAACAACAGACTGGTTTCAAATTGGGAAAGGAGTACATCAAGGCTGTATATTGTCACCCTGCTTATTTAACTTATATGCAGAGTATAACATGAGAAATGCCGAGCTGGATTAAGCACAAGCTGGAATCAAGATTGCTGGGAGAAATATCAATAACCTTAGATATGCAGATGACACCACCCTTATGGCAGAAAGTGAAGAGGAACTAAAAAGCCTCTTGATGAAAGTGAAAGAGGAAAGTGAAACAGCTAGCTTGAAACTCAACATTCAGAAAACTAAGATCATGGCATCTGGTCCCATCACTTCATGGCAAACGGAAGGGGACAATGGAAACAGTGAGAAACTTTATTTTCTTGGGCTCCAAAATCACTGAAGATGGTGACTGACAGCCAAGATGCTTACTCCTTGGAAGAAAAGCTATGACCAACCTAGACAGCATAGTAAAAAGCAGAAACATCACTTTGTCAACAGAGGTCCATATAGTCAAAGCTATGGTTTTTCCAGTAGTCATGTATGGATGAGAGACTTGGACCTTAAAGAAAGCTGAGTGCTGAAGAATTGATAATTTTGAACTGTGGTATTGGAGAAGGCTCTTGAGAGTCCCTTGGACAGCAAGGAGATCAAACCAGTCAGTCCTAAAGGAAATCAACCCTGAATATTCATTGGAAGGACTGATGCTGAAGCTGAAGCTCCAACACTTTGGCCACCTGATGCAAAGAACTGATTCACTGAAAAAGACCCTGATGCTGGGAAAGATTGAAGGCAGGAGGAGAAGGGGATGACAGAGGATGAGATGGTTGGATGGCATCACCGACTTGATGGACATGAATTTGAGCAAGCTCCAGGAGTTGGTGATGGACAGGGAAGTTTGGCATGCTGCAGTCCATGGGGCCACAAAGAGTTGGACATGACTGAGTGACTGAACTGACCCTTTGTATTCTATTGCTTTTGCTACAAGAATGCTGCCTATAGCCTGAAATATACAGAATAGTCCATTCTCAAAGCTCTGACCTTTAAAGGTATAACAATTTCCCACTCATATAGAAATAAAAAGTTTCAGAACAGAGAATAACATTTGTCTTATTGAAGGTTTACAGGAACTTCAAAACCTGACCTACACAGACAGCTGCAGGAACAAAGAATTCTGGCAACAAGAAGTCTGCAGCAACTAACCACACCCTTTTGAACATAAGCCTGGATTCTAATTCCAGGAAGATGGTACTTTGGGACACTTGTCCACCATCTTTTCAGTCTGCAGGCTTTCCAAATAAAGTCACTATTCCTTGTGCCAGCAACTGGTCTCTTGATTTATTAGCCTGTTGTGTAGTGAGCAGCATGACCTTGGACTTGGTAACAGTCTGAAGATACAAAATAGACAGGTAGCAGGACAGCCTTTCAAATGGTCCCTTGATTCAAACCCCTAATCTTGGGACTTCCCTGGTGGCTGAGTGGTGGAGAGTCTGCCTGCCAATGCAGGAGACGTGGATCTGATCCCTGATCCAGGAAGAGCCCATATGCTGCAGAGCAACTGAGCTCGTGCACCACGACTATTGAGCCTGCCCTCTAGAGCCTGTGCTCTGCAAAAAGAGAAGCCACCACAATGAGAAGCCGGAGCAGCGCAACTAGAGCGTGGCCCTCGATCACCACAACTAGAGAAACGGTCTTACAGCACAGCCGAAGATAAAAATAAATAAAAATTTGAAACAACAATCTTGTCAGCAGGGCCTCCTGTAGGGACTGAAATGATTCCCCTAGGTTTGGGCTGCAATGCAGGAAGCTCTCAGGTCCTCAGGAACATCTGGGAAGAAAGAAAGGAACACACTCACATGTACACACTCACACTCAGATACCCATCCACAGGCACACACCAATAGCATGCACATGCACTCTCACCCCATTTATTCACATACACACACGCACACACACATACACACACATCATCCCACTCATCTCTAAACCACAACTGAACTCTGGAGATTCCCCTGACCCCTCGGGGACAGGCATGTGCCCAGCACAATCCTGGTCAAAGTAGGAGTTCAGACACTGTTTAAAGAAAGGAATTAAGGGTCAAAAAAGTTTTTTAACGTCAGTTATGTGCTGTGATATTTGCCCTGTCCACAGCAGTACTGGCCACCCAGACTCAGTCTTCAAGCATGAAGTAACATTCCCCCCTCACCAAGACCTGGGGTTGCACTCCCAGGCACTAGCCCCATCAAGGAAGTGACTAACCCCCTTAACAAGGGCAGAATCATCCAAGACTTCACCTGGAAACCTGGCCCCTCTGATGGCCGTGCTGCCCAGCAAGAAGAGGGTCACCGCCACCCAGGCCAGCGATCTTGTCCAAACCCAGGTGCCTTACCTACGAAAGAGCTAATGCCACCTGCTTTAATCCTGTGAGACAGGAGTGGGAAACACTCAGGACAGCACCTAGTGGGTCGTGAGTGCTCAGTAATTGTTAGTTTCACAAATTAAAAAATGTATTGCCCAAGAATGAACACTAATGTAAACCATGGACTCCGGGTGATTGTGCTGTGTAGCTTCATTGATTATAACAAATGTACCCCTCTAGTGGGAATGTCGATAGCGGAGAAGACAGCCATGCCTGCCTGGGGGCAGAAGGGAATTCTCTGCACCTTCCTCTCAATTTTACTATAAACCTGAAACTGTGATAAAGAATAAAGTTTTTTTTTCTACTTATTTCCTAGAATTCCTCTCAGGAAGAGTGTTTTTAGGGGTTAAGAGGACAGCATCTAAGCTATTTGGGACAAAAGACAAGGCCAATGCCCCCCAGTCCCCTGGGGCATGGTCAGGTGGCCATGAAAACAGTGAAAGTGTTAGTCACTCAGTGTCTGACTCTTTATGACCCCATGGACTGTAACCCGCCAGGCTCCTCTGTCCACGGGATTCTCCAGGCAAGAATACTGGAGTGGGTTGCCATTCCCTTCTCCAGGGGAATCTTCCCAACCCAGAGACTGAACCTGGGTCTCCCACACTGCAGGCAGATTCCTTGCTGTCTGAACCACCAGGGAAGCCCTCAGGTGGCCATACTTGGTCACTAACTGATGGAAGTGTCAGCTTGGGCTGAGCTTGGGTGTGAGACAAAAGGAGAGACCTTCACCTTCCGGGTGATAGAACCCTCAGCCCTGCCCAGGAGGAGACCCAGTTTGGACTTGGGGAAGGAAAAGATCCGTGACTGACTCTTTTCACATGACCGTCCCTGAGCTGTTTTCTAAACTGGGAGCAGGAAGCAATTGGTCAGCTCATCAGAGAAAATTGAGGAGGGACTAGAAGACCAGGAGAGAAGTCTGATGTTGGTAAGGAGAAAGCTGGGGGGAACAGCCAACTGTATGAGTATGGATTTGCCACTTGCTGGGCCAAGGAACCCTATCTTCAGTCTGGAATCACCTAGAGCAGTACTTTCCAGGAGCAATATAATGCATGCTACCCATGTAACTTTAAATTTCCTAATAGTCACATTTTAAAAACAGAAACAGGTGAAATTAATGATCTATTTAACACAATATATCCAAAATATTATTATTTCAATAAGTACTCATATAAAAGTTACTGAGATATTTTACATTTTTTTCAGCTAAGTTTTAAAAACTCCATGTATGTTTTACATTTAACAGCACATTAAGTATAAAATGGAGATGCATTCAGACTGGTCCTGTTTCCAGGGTTCACAAGCCACAAGTGGGCCCCCACATGGCCCTTCGAGAGTTGGATTTAACTGTGGGAAGGTGAGTGGGTGCAGAGGAGAACAAAGGCCACCCAGAGAGGCGTGGTTCCTCCAGATGACCTGGCCTCAAGGCCGAGCTGCACAGGAGCTGAGTGCCTGGGGTAGGGTACAGAGGTGTGGAGTCATGTGACTTAGTTCAGGGGACATCCAGCTGTGCCCTGTCAACTCTCTCTGTGTTTCTTCCCCAGGATCTTAAGTACAAGCCACCCACTCTCTCCCAGTTGGTAGGAGAGATCGTCTCACATCCATAGGAAGGACTTGAAGTCCAAGGAAGACTTGCTGCTGGGTGAACACAGAGGTTTTCCTGAAGATGGTTCTTATGTGAATTACATTAATTTTTTTTGTATACATGTGGTCCCATGGGATCTTAGTTCTCCAACCAGGGATCAAACACACGCCCCCTGCATTGGTGCATTGGAAGTGCAGAGTCTTAACCACTGAACTGGCAGGGAAATCCCTACATTAGCTTTTTAAAAAATAAAAGGACAGACTGCCAGACATACCCGTGCGGTTCTCCCAGAGAGAGGCCAGATCTGAACTGATTTCCACACCACACCTCTGATGGTGTTTACTCCATCTGAAATGTCCACATACACACTGCCCTGCCCATGCCAGGGGACTCCTACTGCCACACTCAGGACACACCACCTTGTGTGCACCTGTGCCTGGCACTTCCTCCCTTCTGCCTGGGTCCCTGGCTCTTTGGGGGCATCTTCCGAACCCTGGCAGGCTGTGAACTCTCTGACAATGGGCACCAGGCCAGGCTACACTTAATCCTCCCCACAAGCAAGTCTGCAGTTGGCCTGCCCAGGGAACAGGAGCCAGGGACTCTGGTCTGTAACTCCCTCCCTAAGCAAAGCTGCCTCCCCTCATCCCATCCCATCCTCTGCAGGATCCCAGGGGAGGGGGAAGGAGCAGAAGGCAGGATGGGGAAGGCAGATGCTCTACCAGCAAAGAAGTGAGCAGGAGTCCCTGGCAAGGGACGTAGTTCGGGGGACTATGAGAGGAAACGTGACAAGAAGAAAGCCTGGCGGGACTTCCCTGGTGGTCCAGTGGTTAAGAACCAGCCTTCCAGTGTAGGGGACATGGGTTCAATCGCTGGTTGGGAAACTGAGACCCCACATGCCTAGTGGCAACTAAGCCCATACACAACAACTACTGACCCGTGTGCCTAGAGCCCGTGCTCCAGCAACAAGAGAAGCCACTACAGTGAGACGTCCCCGCACCGCAACAAACAGCAGCCCCCACTCACCGCAACTAGAGAAAGCCTGCAAGCAAAAAGCAATGAAGACCCCGCGCAGCCAAAAATAATAAATAAATAAAACACTTTTTAAAAATAAATTTTAAAAAAAGATCCAGCGCAGCCAAAAAGAAGAAGAAAACAGCCTGGCAGTGGGGCGGGGAGTGGGGGGGGTGGGAAACGGGCGGGTTGGTTGGAGAGTAGTAAAGCATACTAGGCTCCAGGAATTTTTACCACCAGTCTCAAGATCGAGATCGTTTCCAATACCCCATAAAGGGTCCCTTGTGTCACTTCCCAGTACCCAACCCTGGGTGCAGGGAGGCTGAAGAGATGATCTAGGAAACTCACATCTCACAACAACCCCGTGCAATCTAGGTAGTCAGAGCCACAGCAAGCCCAGGTCTGCCTCCTTTTCCAAGTAACAAGAACAGCAGACTTCATTCACTGAGGAAGGGTGAGGGGGCATGATTCCCAACGTGTACATACATAACCGGTAGCTCCCAAATAAGGAAAGCAAGAAAGAGAGCATTTATTTGACTTTCAATCAAGTTAAATCCTGTGCCAGTTATCCCACCAGCTGCTCAGAAATCCGACCTGGGGTGTGACGGGGCCTCCAGTGATCCCTGGGGTTCCCTCTAGGTCAGAGTTTTCTTTAGCACCAGAGCTACGGGGAAGTCCGTTGGACCAGATCAACCATCTACCCTGGTTACCATGGAGACACCTATTTCCCCAGAAGATGTGATCCTTTCCTGGTGGGAGAGTCTGCTGCTTGCATGCCAAGTTCAGAGCCCTGGGGAAACTTAATCAAGGCTGAGGGTCCCCAGGTGTCCCACACAGCCATGCCCTTGCCACATTCCGAGCTCACCCCGGAGAGATGCCCATGTCTGCCTCATTCTGAGGAGCCCGCTCGCTCTTTCTCCCTTCTTTGGTGAGAATCTGGTATAATCTACTTAGTGATTTAATAATGTAACATTTTTACCCTGTCATATATATTCTCTTTGCTGCTGCTGCTGCTAAGTCACTTCAGTCATGTCCGACTCTGTGTGACCCCATAGACGGCAACCCATCAGGCTCCCCCGTCCCTGGGATCTTCCAGGCAAGAACACTGGAGTGGGTTGCCATTTCCTTCTCCAATGCATGAAAAGTGAAAAGTGAAAGTGAAGTCACTCAGTCGTGTCCGACTCTCAGCAACCCTATGGACTGCAGCCTACCAGGCTCCTCCATCCATGGGATTTTCCAGGCAAGAGTACTGGAGTGGGGTGCCATTAATCCCCTCAAAAACTTAAGAGAAAAGGTATGAGTATCCCTCTGTACAGATGGAAAAAAATGGACGCTGGGAGACTGAGTCACACAGGCAGGAAGAGGTAGAGGTGATACTCAGATTCAGGTAGCCCATGCTCCATGTCCTGCCAGGACTCAAAACTACAAGCACGGTAATAAATCAGCCAGTATTGTCAGCAGGCACAGATGTCACTTTCAGACAAATTCATCCTGGCTCCATCAGTACTCCACCATCTCTCCGGGCTGGAAGCAATCTCCACACTGGACAGTGGATTCTTATAGACCTCTCCTTGGAAATGTCCCCAGCAGGGAGCACAGAGCTATGGACTGTAGACCTGGCAAAGGTCTTAGAAATTCCTGAGTCCTCCTTCTGGGGGATACAATGGAGTCCCTAAGAGGCGAGCAGGGCCTAGAAAGTTGGTAGTAACCAAGAACTTGGTGTCCTACCTGCTCCAGGCTTGGCCTCTGAACTGCAGCCTGCCCAGAGCGAAGCCTGTGTGTGTTTGTGGCAATAACTATTTACAGTGAACTGGACATCAGGCCCCTGCAAGAAGAGCTGGGGAACGTGCTTATCTAGGGCCACCCTCCCTGCCCTGCACCAGCAGGCCAGATCCAGCAGCTCCCCATGGAGCCCAGCCTCTGAGAAGAACTTTTTTCAATGCTTCACCCCAGGACTCTCTAAAAGGGCAGCAGAGGCTACAGCCTGGAGCCAGGGGTCAGTCATCCCTACCACTGAGTACATGTGAGACAGGCCGGGACCTGGGACCCTTTGCTGAAGTGCTTGCTCCTGGACAAATGTAGCCTCAAGCAACAAAACACAAAGAAACTCTAAGGAACTAAAAATAACTGTGTAAAAAATAATAAAATAACTGAATGCAAGTACAATTGGGGCAAATTATGGACAAAAAGATACAAAAAGACCAAAAACCTAACTGCCACTTCTGAAGAGCTGGGAGCAAAAGCAGGGTAGTGCTCAAGGCCCGGCACACACCACCACCAATGAAGGGGGCAAACCGCCTAAGCCTCCCATCTGGCCCAACCCATGGATATGCCGCTACCCTCTGTCCACACAAAGAACCAACTCACCCCTCCTCGGGGAGCAAAGAAGAGAACTTGTTGCTTGTTTTTGCTCTCCCATGCTGCAGCAGGGGCCCCAATAAAGCCTTGCCTAGATTTTTCATCTGGCCTCTTATCAATTTCTACTGAGGGCCAAGAACCCTGATCAGTGACACCTACAATGCCTGTTTGTTCGACAATCACTGAGCACCCACTGTGTGCAGGCACCTACTGTGCATACACAGAAAAGGAGACAGGCATGTACCCTGCTCCTCTGAACTCACAGTCTAGCAGGGACATAAATGAGGGAACAGGAAGAGCCGTATCATGGGCATGCCACCTGTGCCATCACACAGAGCCCCATACTCAGGAGAGCCCTGTGCTTGGCTTTGCTGGCACTGTCTTGAAATTCTGAACCGTTTTGGAACAAAAAGCCTCACGCTGTCATTTTGCACTGGGCTCAGCAATTTATGTAGCCAGTTCAAGGAACAGGCAAGCAAAATGCACTGGCTAATGCCAGATAGAGGAAGTGGGGGCACAGAGTAAACTCCCTGCTGAGTCCTAGAGAATGAGTGGGAGACACCAAACAGAGAAGTAGAGGGAAGAAAAGGGAAGGGACCACATGTACAGACCCTGAGATAAGAAAGTTCAGGTGCCTCATAGAACACTGTAGAATGTGGGGCGTGATGATACACCATGAGGCGAAAGGGGAACTAAGACCAACAAAAGTCAAGATAATCTTGATGAAAAACAAAACAGGGGTGCATGCTATTGGACACAAAGACTTTTTGTAAAACTCCAATAATTGAGAGAATGTGGCTTGGGGATAAATAGACCAGTGAAACAGACGAGAGTCCAAAAATGAATCCATGCATAAATGGAAATACGATGATGATAGAGAAGGCAGCACAAATCAGGTATTAGTCAACAAACGTTGCTGGGACAATTGGCTATCCACAAAGGGAAAAATACTAGAGCCCTGTCTCACACCACACACACACAAAATTCCAAGTGGGTTAAAGACCTAAATGTGAAAAGGCAAAGCTTTAAAACTTTTGGGGAAAAAAGAAACAGAATCTATCTTTATAAACTGGAGGCAGAGAAACAATTTCTTCTTTATAACATAGAAAGGATGGAAAAGATCAGCTGGACCACATTGCTACTTTAAAATTTCATATTACAAAATATACATGCCCACTGAGGAGGCCAGTTCTGACTCTTTCACTTTCTTTCCCGAAACCCCTTTCAAGCAGAGCCGTATCTCTGAGTAGAGGTTCCCAGGTGGGGGAAGGTTGTGTTCTTAGCTTCTCAGACTGGGATGGGTGTGAGACTGCAACACCCTTGACTTCTTGCCATGGTAACCCAACTCCTGACTTCAAGAAAGCCAAATTATTATTTAAAAGATTACTTAGTAAATATGGAATCAAAAAACCTATCAAGCACACCCAGCTTTTCCTCCCCCGGGGCTTTCCATGTTCTGGACTCTCATCTTGCCCCACAGTGGACTCTTTCCCACCCTCAAGCTGCAAGGAGATCCCACCAGTCCATTCTAAAGGAGCTCAGCCCTGGGTGTTCTTTGGAAGGAATGATGCTAAAGCTGAAACTCCAGTACTTTGGCCACCTCATGCGAAGAGTTGACTCATTGAAAAAGACTCTGATGCTGGGAGGGATTGGGGGCAGGAGGAGAAGGGGATGACAGAGGATGAGATGGCTGGATGGCATCACTGACTCGATGGACGTGAGTCTGAGTGAACTCCGGGAGTTGGTGATGGACAGGGAGGCCTGGCGTGCTGCAATTCATGGGGTCACAGAGTCGGACATGACTGAGCGACTGAACTGAACTGAACTGAAGCATCAACTGGGATGTCACCTCCTCAGAGGCCTTCTGAAGCCCTTGTCACTCTCTCATCTCACCTAATTCTTTCTTGGCACCTGTCACAATCTGTCATCTTATTTGTTTATTGTCTCTCTCCCCCCCACTATACTCCACGGAGCTGAGCATCAAGAGACATATACCGGCGGCCCTTGGAACTAGCACACATTTTATTTGGCTTGCACAGTTTTCCCCAAAATTAAATTTATTGGCAATCTTTAGAAATCAAGAGATTTTATATAAACATCTGAATTTCCAAGTTGTCATGAAGACGACAAACACAACAGGGTAGAGGTGTCTGGCGGTGCGCCTCTGGTTTTCACCCCCTGGCCCCTGCCACACCCCATTACATCACACTTGGCTGTCTGCACTCCTTTATCTTACCTGTCTGACCTCTGGCCGCCTTTAGAGTCTAAAACCTCGCTATGTCCCCCTGCAATTATGAACATTTCAATTAATAAGCTGAAAGTGCAAAAAAGGTTGACCTTTTTTTCTTTTTTGGTCCCCGGGGGGTGGGGAGTTGGAGACGGTGGGATGCAGGTTCTTATATCTCTGACAGGATCCAACCTGGGCCCCCTGCATTGAGAACAGTGCAGTCTTAACCACTAGACCTCAAGGGAAGTTCCAGGTTGACTGTTTTGAAGGCAATAATTCAACGAAGCTCTGGGAAAGGTCAACCCCACACAATTTGTATGACACCAAGGACCCCCTTCTAAGTGCGTGAATTCTTCTTGGCCCCCAGAACCAACGTTACTCTCCCTTGAACTCCTACTGATGATCTGAACATTCTTTCCTTGGACGATATCTAAGTAATAAGGTTTTGGTTACAGTAGTGTTACTGTACATTAACGTGCCGCCCTAAATCCGTCAAAGAGTAAATCTGTAAAGGAGGGAATTGGGTGGGTTCATACATGGTGGGAATTTGTCGTGTTTGGGACGGTCAGTATCTAAATCCTAAGGAGTGCCAAATCTACTCCCACGAAAAGACAGCCCGGCAACAGGGTCAAGAAGGCAGAACCCTCCAGATCATAGTACGCAGGCGTGACCGAAACCTCCGCCAGTTGTCTGCGCCGCTGTCACCCTCCTCCAGCACTGCGCAGGCGCTTAGGCAGACCAACCTTTCCCTCCCCCTTCCATCTCTCCCCTAGTCGAGAGGACGCCCTCCCGCAGCACATAGTTCCTGCGCAAGCGCCGTCTCGCGTCCCTGCCCGAAGGCCAATTGGAAGCGGCGGCGGCTGGGCGCAGGGGGCACAACGCCGTGGGTGGGGCCTGGACGTGAGGGCAGCGCGCTGGCGTCACAGGGGCGGCTATATAAGTGAATACAGGCGCCGCCCCTCCGCCCCAGTCACTGAGCCGCCGCCGAGGACTCAGCAGCCTCCCCCTTGAGCCCCCTCGCTTCCCGACGCTCCGTCCCCCCTGCCCGCCTTCTCCCGCCGCCGCCTTCCGCAGGCCGTTTCCACCGAGGAAAAGGAATCGTATCGTATGTCCGCTATCCAGAACCTCCACTCTTTCGGTAAGTCCCAGAAAGTCCCGAGGGGAGGAAGGCCCCGGTGGGGCGCCCCGGCCTCCAACAGGGCCGAGAAAGCTGCTAAACGTTGTAGGTCTTCGTAAACTTGGGCGGAGGGGAACTGTCTTGGCCCGCGGGCTGTAGGGCTGCGGCCTGGGCCTTAGAGTTGGCCCCTGAGCGCGACCGGAAGGAGCGGGCGGGAGGTCAGCCCTTGGGCGGGCTTCGCGTCTCGGGTGGCGCATTTACTAATGGCTCCCGGGCCTCTTCGGGCCACACCCGCCCCTCCCGCCACCCCTGCGTCACGTCCGGTACGTCACCGCCGTTGTCACGGTGTCGGGAGGGAGAGGCGGCGCCAGCCTAAGTGACACCCGCGCGCGCCAATGGGGCGGGAAGTGTGGCCCCGCCTTAGAGCTCGGGTTCCGGCCGGTTGCATCAGCTGGGTGGGGCGCCGCCGGCCTACCCTGGCTCCCCCCGACACGTGATCGGCTTCCCAGGGCGGGCCTGGGGCAGGAAGCCCAGGCTTTCTCCCAGGCTGGGAAAGCTGGCCGTCCCGGACTGACCTGTTCGAGGAGAGCCAACAAAGAACATGTCTGATCCGACCAAGCCCTGACGATTTTAGTATCAGTTTCTGCACGCAGAAGAGATCCAGTGGAAGGGTGGCAGTGGCATCTGAGCTCAACATCACTAAACGAGCTTGACCTTTCTTCCCAGACCCCTTTGCTGATGCAAGTAAGGGTGATGATCTGCTTCCTGCTGGCACTGAGGATTATATCCATATAAGAATTCAACAGAGAAACGGCAGGAAGACCCTTACTACTGTCCAAGGGATCGCTGATGATTACGATAAAAAGAAACTAGTGAAGGCGTTTAAGAAGGTAGGTTTTTAATGAGATTTTAAGAAAGTCGTATTTACCCTGCTTCCATGGAGCTGCTGAGTTGTATTACTTACTGAAAAGGGTTATTAATGGCATTCAACTTGTTGCTTGGCCTGACTTGTTTTACTTGTGTTGTTCTTGCAGAAATTTGCCTGCAATGGTACTGTAATTGAGCATCCAGAATATGGAGAAGTAATTCAGCTACAGGGTGACCAGCGCAAGAACATATGCCAGTTCCTGGTAGAGGTGAGTTCTGTTGCTTTTTGTTGGTACATTTGTGCCTCTTCCCAGGTTAACTAATCTCAGATCTGCCTGGTCTATTCAGTTTCTTCTAGGGACATAGAAATTTGCTTTATAAGGCTAAGCCAAACAGTTTTTGAAGTTCATAGTGTATTTCTGGAAAGGAGGGATTTGTCCACCTTAAAGTTTACTAGCTTGGATCTAGTTTAAGGATGTTGTGCACATAGACACTAAAACAGGGTGTCTGGTTGGCTATTAAGTGGCAAAATCTTATTGCACCACTGATACTAAACTGAGTGTACCCTGAGTCCAGTGCATCTTGGCTCTGGGACTTTCCTTGGCCAAGTGTAGAAGTAGGAAGAGAGGATTGTTGTCATCAGAAATGGAGGCTTTAACTCTGCTCCCTCTTAAAACTGCCCTTTTTTCCTTTGCAGATTGGACTGGCTAAGGACGACCAGCTGAAGGTTCATGGGTTTTAAGTGCTTTTGGCTCACTGAAGCTTAAGTGAGGATTTCCTTGCAATGAGTAGAATTTCCCTTCTGTCCCTTGTCACAAGTTTAAAAACCTCACAGCTTGTATAATGTAACCATTTGGGGTCTGCTTTTAACTTGGACTAGTGTAACTCCTTCATGCAATAAACTGAAAAGAGCCATGCTGTCTAGTCTTGAAGTCCCTCATTTAAACAGAGGTCAAGCAGTAGGCGCCTGGCAGTGTCCAGCCTGAAACAAAGCAATAACAGTGATGTTTCAGCCAAGTCCAGAGCCCCGAGATCACAGATGGCTATGTCTGGCCAGAAGCTCCTCGGCATTCCCTCTGCAAAGTTCCCTGCCCTGAGAAAGTGTCACCACCTGAACAGTCCCCGATGAAGCGGAGAGCGGAGGATGGGTGCGGCAGCTGTGCTGCTAGAGGGTGCTTCGGTGGTCAGGGAAGGGTCCCGTGACGTCTCCAACGTGACTGGGTGGGCAGAGCTTAGAGCAGCCACCCTCCAGCAAGGTGACAGGACATCGGCTCGCCACCAAGGTCTTCATGACCAGACATGTCCTGGCTAATTGATGTCCAAACTAGAATGTGAGGCCAACCTTCTATCAGTTAAACTTTTGACAAGGGAACAAATTTCAAACCAATGTTATCAGTCACGTAGCTGTAGAGCTTGCAACTTACTAGCAACAGCTGCCCAATGCCTTGTGAAGTAAACTGGTTTTTTGGTTTTTTTCCCCCCTCTTCAGTTTTAATGTTATGTAATGTATTTAAACCCTTATTTAAATAAAACTTGTTTTCAGAAACATTTGATTTGTAGATTCTGTTTAATATATAATCAATCTTGTGCATGTGGAGGAACCACAGAAATGGCAAGAGAGGGTACATCTGGACCCACAGCTCCTTAACTGGGGCCTGACCCTATTAGCCAAGAAAAAGTAGTGAGCTTGTCCCTCCAAGCACACTCCCCACCCCGCCATGTTAGCCGTTGTGTAAACACTCGGTCAGCGCTCTGTTGTCTCAGTCAGTGTCCTGAAAAGACCTGCTGAGAATGGTCATGAAAAGTCAACTCTTGTCTACTTAGTCACCAGACCATCTTGTTAGCCTCCTGGATGTATGGTGAATTGGTGTAGAGGCCACCTTGGAACCATGACAGTGAATGTGTCTGTGGAACCAACGTGACTTGGGTGGATCTCGGGAGATAACAGCATAATTGCATCTATTTGACGCTTAAGAGAAATGAGATGTGGAAATTTGCAAGGCTAGTAGGTGCTAACATGTTTTCTAGGACCCAGGGCTCCACTGCTCTTCCCACCAGATGACCTAAATGTTTTACAGAGGTTGCCTGTTCAGTATTTGCAAGGAATCATGGGACTCAAGATTCAGGTTAGTCAGGCAGACACCCTGTGCTCGAATGCTGGCCCCAGATACGAGTGTGAGACTAGCATACAGCCACACAGCTTGTGACACGAGGCACGGGTCCAGGCCACCAGTGGCTTGGCCAAAGAGCTGCAGCATCTCAGGATTAGGAAATCTCAACCACCAGCCCCATCCAGACCCTATAAAGCTAGGGAAGGCTCCATAAAGGTGTCATCTGAAGCAGGGCATTCCAGGCAAGGAGGAGTCAAGACCCAGATGTGATGACCCAAAGTGTGTGAGGAAGCCACAGTAGGACCATTTAACTGGAACAAAGCCCGTGCATAGACCCTGACGCAGTACTTACTATATGTCAGGCTGGTGTTAAGTGACTCATTTAACAGTGGGGACTCAGTCCCATGGTGGGAAAGAGGGAATTGGAGAAGAGGGCTGGGTGGAAAGTTGGAATAAGAGCTGTGTGGCCTGAGCCAAAAGCCAAGGCTTTTTGATACTAATATGCAAAAGAATCAAGAGTAAAGAATGTCTCCCAGGGATCTTGCTGGTGTTCCAGTAGTTAATAGTCCCTCCCACTGCAGGGAAGCACAAGTTGATCCCCTTTCAGGGAACTGAGATCCTGCATGCTGTGTGGCCCAGCCCCAAAAGTGAGTGATTAACAAGATGGTTAATGAAATTTATGGCCAAAAAGTCTCCCAGCTCTGCTCCTTGGTTCCTCTCTCCCACCCCCAGTTACTTCTCTGCCTCCTCTTTCCCCTCTCCTGTCTCCTGCCCACTCCCAGGCATCAGCCCCCAGTGCCTACCCTCTGAAACAGGGACAAAGACTACAGACTGGTCAGCTAAAATGAAAGCCTGTTGTATTTTTAATCTATAAATAGGTCAAAGAAACCCAGTATATTCCAGAACAAACATTGTACCAGAAGGTTCTCAAATTGACCTTCCTTGTTTACTAACCTGGGTAGTTCCTCCTTGTGGCATCAGGGTCAAAAACTTTACTATTAATCTGAAAAAGAATGTATGTATAACCGAACCACTATACTGTACACCTGAAACTTACACATTGTAAATCAACTACAATAAAAGATTTTTTAAAAGGAATTAAATTTTTAAATCGATGTAGGAAAAGAATCTGAAAAAGGTTGAATATATGTATATGTGTAACTGAATCACTATGTCTATACCTGAAATGAGCACATTGTCAATCAACTATACTCCAATAAGGTTTTTTTAAAAAGGAAACAACAGAAACAACACTTTACTATTGACTGTTCACCATTACTTTGAAATTAAGAGCTCCCTAATTTTAGCTTTTAAGGAGATAAGACATTATTTCAAAATTAGCTCATAAACTGAGGCTTCGGCAGTTTCTTCTCTTATCTCCAATTTAGATTGATAAAATACATTGTTCTTGGGAGAACCTATTGAAAATTCAGATTCTAAGCCTCTCCCAGGATAGTTTGGCTGTATTGGGTATTAGCTAAACATTGCCCAGGTCCCAGCTACTTTTCAAGGGCCTAAAAAAAGGTCTAAGAACTGAAGGGAAAATGTATTGACTCCAAAACTGCAAAATCATAATGATTAACACTAAAAGGTAACATCGTCAGTACCTACAATGTAATTCCTCTGTGGGCTTCCCAGGTGGCGCTAGTGGTAAAGAATCTGCCTGCCAGTGCACGTAGATTTAAGAGATGAGGGCTCAATCCCTGGGTCAGGAAGATCTCCCTGGAGGAGGGCACAGCAACCCACTCCAGGATCCTTGCCTGGAGAACCCCATGGGCAGAGGAGACTGGCAGGCTACAGTCCATAGGGTCACAGAGTAGGACACGACTGAAATGATTTAGCATGCATGCATGGAAGCATAATAAAGGTTCTCATGAAAGAATGATTTTTAAAGGAGTCCACGTGGCACCAGTGGTAAAGAACTCGCCTTGCGGATAGAATCTGCAGGAGACATGGGTTCGATCCCTGAATTAGGAAGATCCCCTGGAGAAGGAAATGGCAACCCACTTCAGTGTTCTTGCCTGAAAAATTCCAGGGACAGAGGAGTCTGGGAGGCTATGGTCCATGGGATTGCAAAGAGTTGGACAGACTGAGCAAGTAGGCACCAGGCAGATTGTAAAATTTATAAACATCTTTTTTTAAATGTTACAGAAATACCTCCACCTCAAAAGTTACAAAAATATTATTTTAATATCAACAAAAAGGTTACAGAAAATGTATGTCTGTTTGGCCTATGGGTACCTTTATTCATTTGGTATGAGGTGTGATGGAGCCTCTGAGAATGTTATAGAAGCCTACAAACTCCAGGAAATGGCCCTGCCTTTAGGTCCAGAGATTCTGATCCAGAAGCTCTGATAGGGGGCCCAAGGACTGGCCTTTTAACCAGCATCAGCCAATTCCTATTGGGAGAGCCACAAACTCCACTTGAGGAAGCACTGCTGTGGCTAATGGGAAGCTATTGAGGAACCTGAGAAACATGTATGCAGGTTAGAAGAAGTACAGTTAGAACCACAAATGGCACAATGGACTGGTTCAGATTGGGAAAGGAGTTCGTCAAGGCTGTATATTGTCACCTTGCTTATTTAACTTATATGCAGAGTACATCATGCGAAATGCCAGGCTGGATGAAGCACAAGCTAGAATCAAGATTGCCAAGAGAAATATCAATAACCTCAGATATGCAGATAACACCACCCTAATGGCAGAAAGCAAAGAAGAACTAAAGAGTCTCTTGATGAAGGTGAAAGAGGAGAGTGAAAAAGCTGGTTTAAAACTCAACATTCAAAAAACTAAGATGATGGCATCTGGTCCCATCACTTCATGGCAAACAGATGAGGAAAGAAATGGAGACAGCAACAGACTTTATTTTCTTGGGCATCCAAAATGCAGATGGTGACTGCAGCCATGAAATTAAAAGATGCTTGCCCTTGGAAGAAAAGCTATGACAAACCTAGGCAGCATATTAAAAAGCAGAAACATCACTTTGCTGACAGAGGTCCATATAGTCAAAGCTATGGTTTTTCCAGTAGTCATGTACGGATGTGAGAGTTGGACCATAAAGAAGGCTGAGTGCCAACGAATAGATGCTTTCAAACTGCGATGCTGGAGAAGACTCTTGAGAGTCCCTTGGACAGCAAGGAGATCTTACCAGTCAATCCTAAAAGAAATCAACTGTGAATATTCATTGGAAGGACTGATGCTGAAGCTGAAGCTCCAGTACTTTGATCACCTGATGCTAAGAGCCAACTCATTGGAAAAGACTCTGATGCTAGGAAAGATTGAAGGCAGGAGGAGAATAGGGCAACAGAGGATGAGATGGTTGGATGGCATCACTGACTCAATGGACATGAATTTGAGCAAACTCCAGGAGACGGTGAAGGACAGAGAAGTCTGGCATGATGCAAATGGGGTCACAAAGAGTTGGGTATGACTGAGCGACTGAACAACAACAATTGAGGAACTTTGAGCAGAAGAGAGACATCATCAGAGCTAAACTTGAGGGCAAATCAAGAATATTTTACTTAAGATGGTTGAAAAGGGGGTGACCAAGGATTACCAGCAGCTGAGAAACCAAACCCTCAGAGTTTGTGTATGATGTACATGAGTGCATTTTCTTCATAGCTTTGATCAGATTCTTTTAAAGGAAGCCATTACCCAAAATGGTTAAAATCACTGGCCCATGATTTCTTTCTAAGGCTTGCAAAGCCCCAGGGATTATCAAAGGTTTTCCAGGCACATCCCTACAAGCAGTAACAGTGCCTATTTCAATATCGATTTTTAAATTAATGACTATTTCAAATATTTAAAAATAACTCTAAAACTGAGTGTAGTTTGAGCAGAAGGCGTGCACAGCGGCCAGACTGCACGGCGCTCAGAAGCTCGTGTGACTCACTCACTCCACAGTCACTATCACCAGCCATCCTCCAGCCGTAGTCATCTGGTTGGTTGCGAGGTTCAAATTGCCATTAATCTTTTAGACCTTCCTTTATGGTTAATTTATACCCAGAATGGACAACTGGTTGAAAACAGGAAGCATAGGGAGCACAGAGGTTGAAAAATGCTAATGTGGGAACATGGATGCGATAGTCATTCTGTTCAGGTGTCAAGTCATTGATTCTCACTCCATTTCTGTGACAGAGTAGAAAACAAACACAAGAGCAAATCAGGGGCTGGGAGATTGCAACTTCCTTAGTTCTGTGGTCCACTGTGGAAACACAACTAAAGACCCAATGCTCAGCATCATCTGGGAGCTTGTTAGACATGCAGAATTTCAAGCCCACTTCAGACTTACTAAAGGTAAAGAATCTGCCTGCAATGCAGGGGACCCTGGTTCGATTCCAGGGTCAGGAAGATCCCCTGGAGAAGGGATAGGCTACCCACTCCAGTATTCTTGGCTTCCCTTGTGGCTCAGATAGTAAATAATTTGCCTGGAATGTGGGAGACCTGGATTTGATCCCTGGGTTGGGAAGATCCCCTGGAGAAGAGAAAGGCTACCCACTCCAGTATCCTGGCCTGGAGAATTCCATGGATTGTGTATAGTGCATGGGGTCACAAAGAACTGGACATGACTGAGCGACTTTCAGACTTATTAAGTCCATCTTCATTTTTACAGTCTTCATTAACAGAGTTTAAGAAGCACCGGTTTGGACCATAAAAGTAGCAGCCTTCAGGGATTTCCCTGGTGGTCCTGTGGTTAGGACTCCACACTTTCACTGATGGAGATATGGGTTTGATCCTTGGTCTGGGAATGAAGATCCTGTGAGTTGCATGCCAAAAAAAAAAAGATTTCCCCAATTAAAATTAGCAGATTTCATAGATTGATCTGCAAGCTAGTTAAGCAAAGACAGTAACATATGAATTTAAATATTTTTATAAGTGCATTTTCCATTGCAGTTTTAGATCTGCATTGAAATGCACAAAAACAAACAGTGGAAGAATGGAAAGCCACAGTTTTGAGCTGAATACGGACTGATTAGTATCTCGGCACTAGCTGAGCGGTCAGGAACCTGGCTGTCATAGCAGTCAACTGGGGACTCTCCAGTGGTACCAAGCCTGAGCTCAGCCCTCAGCCTCACGCCAGAGTCCCTGGGGTGGCCCATGAGTGGTGATGAGCTCCCCATTCACCACCACTGAACCCTACCAAGCCTGCAGCTCCCACTCATCGGATTAAGGATGTACAAACAATGTTGCAGCAGAAAATACAGTGATGACTATATCAAATTTGGCTTTTCACGTATTAGGACCAAAGACAGCCCCCATCTCAGGTGCTGTTTGTTTGTTTGTTGTTGTTTCTTGGCCACACAGCATGTGGGACCTTCCCAACCGGGGACGGAACCCGTGTCCCCTGCACTGGCAGGCGAACTCTAAACTACTGAACCAGCAGGGAAGCCCTACACTGGGACTTTCTTCTTGTGGATTTCAATTGTAGACATTTGAAATTGCATTTGATAAAGCCCTGTGATTTGCAGATCGACATATCAGACTGACATGGGAGCTTTTCAGAAATGCAGGATCGCAGGCCCCCTATGAGACCAACTGAATTGGAATTGACATCCTAATAAGCGCCCCAGGGGGTCTCATACGCATTAAAAGTTGAGAAGCACTGTTAGGAAACCCATTTATGAAGCCTCTACACACTCTACACACTGCTTTTGAAACAACACAAATGCCCCTGCCCCCCAAATTAAGAATTGTTGAACTTCTGGTGGCGCAGTGAATAGGAATCCTCCTGCCAATACAGGGGACACAGGTTCAACCCCTGGTCTGGGAAGATTCCACATGCTGTGGGACAGCTAAGCCCATGCACCACAACTACTCTACTGAACCCCAGCTCCAGAGCCCGGGCAGTGACTACTAAGTGCCTAAACTACTGAAGCTCAGGCACCTAGAGTCCGTGCTCCACAATGGAGAACCCATCACAATGAGAAGTCCATGCAACGCAACAGAGAGCAGCCCCCACTTTCTGCAATTAAAGAAAGTCCTTACACAGTAACAAAGACCCAGAGCAGCCAAAGATACCTTGTTTTCAATTAAAGGGCATTCATTTTTCTTAAATCATCAAGAATCATTGCATTTCAGTCCAGGTTTCCACAAGACTTTTGACAAAGGGGCCAAGACAATTCAAGAAGGAAGAATGTAGTCTTTTCAATAAATGTGCCAGGACCATTGGATCTCCACAGGCAGAAAATGAAGCTGGACCCCTACTTTTCACCATATGCAAAAATTAACTCAAAGTGCATCATAGACCTAAATATAAGAGCTAAAAAGATAGAACTTTTCAGAGAAAATAGAAGACCTTCATGACCTTAAATTAGGCAAAGCTTTCTTAGATATGATAGCAAAACTGCAAGTGACAAAAGGAAAAAGTAGATTAATTGGACTTCATCAAATTTTCAACCTTTTGTGCTTCCAAGGATACTGTCAAGACAGTGAAAAGACAACCCACCAAATGGGGGGAAATATTTACAAATTATATCTGATAAAGGACTTGGATTTAGAATATATAAGAACGCTTACAAAGCAGTTTTTTTAAAAAGACAGAACACTGAAAAATGGGTAGAGGATCTGAACAGACATTCCTCCAAAGAAGATATACAAATGACCAGTACACTCGTGAAAGATGTTCAGTGTCGTGAGCCATCAGGGAAATGCAAATCAAAACCACTAATGTGAACAGATAACTAACGAGAACCTACTGTATAGCACACGGGACTCAGTGCTCCGTGGTGACCTAAATGGGAAGGAAATCCAAAAAAAGAGAGGACACATGTAAATATGTAACTGATTCACTTTGCTGTGCAGCAGAAACTAACACAACATTGTAAAGCAACTATACTCCAATAAAAATTAAAAACATGATTTGAGATTCCACTCACAATCTGTAGAATGGCTACTGCCAAAAAGACAAATAATAACCATTTTTGGTGGAGAATGGGGGAAAATGAGAACCCTCATACATTGCTGGTGGGAATGTAAAATGGTATGGCCTCTGAAAGTAATAGTCTGTCACTGCCTAAAAAAATTAAACAGATTTATCCAGTGATCCAGCCATTCCACTCCTAGATATATACCCAAGAGAACTGAAGACATATAGTCACCTAATACCTCGTATATAAAGATTCCTAACAGCATTGTTCACAACAGTCAAAAAGTGGAAACAACCCAACTGGCCATTTGATCATGTGAACTGATGAATGAATAAATAAAATGTAATAGATCCATCGGAGAAGGCAATGGCACCCCACTCCAGTGTTCTTGCCTGGAGAATCCCAGGGACGGAGGAGCCTGGTGGGCTGCCTCCTATGGGGTCACACAGAGTCGGACACGACTGAAGTGACTTAACAGCAGCAGCAGCAGATCCATACAAAGGAATATAATTTGGGGAAAAAAACAACAACAAAGTACCGATGCATGCCGTAACATGAGTAAATCTTGAAAACCTAATGCTAAATGAAGTAAGCCAGACACAAGAGGCCATATTTTGTATGATCCCATTTATATGAAATGCCCAGTCATATATCGAGACAGAAAGTCAATGAGTAGTTGCCAGGAGAGAGGAGGAATGAGGAGGGACTGCAAAGGGAGTAAGGGTTTTCCACTTGGGGTGATGAAAATGGTATTAAATAATGGTAACATTTGGGCAACTTTGTGAATATCATGAAAGCCCCTGGATGGTATACTTTAAAAGACTGAATGGTGTGATGTGTGAACTATCTCTCAGAAAACAGGTTATATGGTTGGTGGGATTTGTTTTGTTTTGTTTGGCCACACCTCGAGGAATGTGGGATCTAGTTCCCTGTCCAGGGATCGAACCCGTGTGCCCTGAGGTGGGAGTGAGCAGTCTGAACCACTGCACTGCCAGGGAGGTCCCCTGTACTTTTTAAATTGCATCCTTTCAAAGTTCGGTGGGCAGATGATGAACAGGGATTTTGCCCTTGCCACATGGCGGCACACCACTTTGGCTGGTGAATGAAAATATCCTCTGCCCTCTGCCAGGGATAATATTAGAATGAGGTGAGTTTATAAGAGCAGGAGAACTTCAATACAGCCTGAAGAACCACATTGCCCCCTCGCCCTTCCCTGAAATAGCTTTTCACAGAAGTCAAGTGAGGTCACAGGTGAAACCAGCCATCAAAACCTCCCATTTCTCCTTAGCCCTGCTGTCTGTCCATCTAACCAACCTCACACTGGCTCAGTAAATAGTAGAGTGAAGGGAAGAGACACCTTGCCATACAGGCAGCAGGAAAGCAGCAAGGAAAGACTTGAATTTCAGCCTTATGAAATCAAACTGCTAAGTTCAAGTCTCAGTGATGAGCCCCGTGTCCTGGGTAAATCACTGTGTTGGGTTTGGGATGGACTTGATTGATTTGACTTTACCCTACTTACCAAGCTGTTAGTGGTTTGGATGGTAAAGAATCTGCCCACAATGCAGGAGACCAGGGTTTGATCCCTGGGTCAGCCCCTGGAGCAGGAAATGGTAACCCATTCCAGTATTCTTGCCTGGAGAATTTAATGGACAGAGGAGCCTGACAGGCTACAGTCCATGGGGTTACAAAGAGTCGGACACCATTGAATGACTAACACACACACACACAAGCTGTTATCCTTTCACCAATGCTGGCAGATGACACAAGACTCCTGGGTCAGAGACGAATAACCTTATTACTTATAACCCAGCGAGCAGCACAATTTGCATCCATTCCCTCACGCCTTGAGTTCCTCCGTTGGTGACACAGCAGGGACCCAGGTGGATGATTTGTGGGCAGTAGTTGCCGCTGAGGAACACTGAGCTTGGGGAATCTCCCTTCCCATTGGGAGATAAAGAGCTACATCCTTCGAGGCTATTCACTCTAAACACAACCCTGAGACATGGCCCAGGTGAAGAAGTAGTCCTGAGCTTGCATGCTTGGCATCCTCAGCAAGAACATTCAGAGATGCTCAAGATCCACGATGGACTGTTTCATCACTTCTCGTAAGAATCACCAGCCTCTCCATGCCTTCGTTTTCTCGGCTATAAACTAGGGGCAAGACAGTCACCCTCCTCGTAGGGTGGTGGTGAGGATTAGAAGACATAAAGCACACACAGTGCCTACCCTGGAGGCCTGACCATAGAAGTGCTCCTTAACTTTTAATCCCATCGTTTTGGGAAGGAAGAGAAAAAAATGTGTTGTAAATGTCAGAAGGCTTTCTATGGAGGAGAACGTCAAGCTCCAGGGGGATAGACAAGGTTTCCCTGCTTACTTCCCTCCCCACTGCCAGCTACCTGTGGAACCTTCAGCCAGAGCATCTTACTGTTTCCCCTTCAAGAGAAAAGGCAAGAAGGCCCTCTCAATCAACATTGCGTCCTCGGGGTCAGTACAGTGCCTGGCACGAAGGGAGAACTTAGAAAAATTTTGTTGAATAAATAGATGAATGAATGAATGGGAAAGTGAAGGCATAAAGACTCTAAGCAGACAGGAGGGCCTGGGATGAAGGACCCTGGTGGGGGTTGACGCTGAACAGGACTACGCACCCCCCAGTATGGAGAGGAGAAAAGGATGGAAGGCAGACTTGAACAACCTCGGTCACGGTAGAGAGAAGGGGCTGACATCAGATGACCCTGAGAGTGAAGGGAAAGAGATGCGTCACAAGGTTGCCAGGCAACAGTGCAGCTGCAGCATATTAACCTGAAATCGAATCAACTGGCCAGTTTCAGGAACTTTCCTGTTGACAATGTGAAAGAGATAGGAACTGAGGAAGGGGTGATGGCATCCTCTGCCAGGAACTGGGGACCAGCCCGGTGAGCTCTGAAGCAGGACCAGGGCAGCAATCTGGAGCATCACACACAACTGAATTGACCAACCACGTGGCCCGGACTGGGGAGGAAAGTGAGGCCAGGAAGGGTAGGTGGTTTGCGAGGACTCAAACAGGAGAGGAACTGGGGGTCCAGCAATGGTAGATTCAGCAGGAGCCAGGCTTAAGGAGAGAGGGTGGAACAGAGGTTGTGAGCAAGCAGAGGCAGCAGTACCCAGAGACCAAAAAGAGAGATTAGGTTCACAGCTCAGCCTCCTCACCTCCTTCATGTGGGACCGGGGCAAACAGGTCAACCTGGCTGACCATCTCTAAAATGCACCTGTGTACAGAGTCCTCTCACGGGTACTTTCAGAATTATTTTCCCACTTAAAACCACTATCGGGAATTCTCTGGCGGTCCAGTGGTTAGGACTCAGAGCTTTCACTACTGGGGGCCCTGGTTCAATCCCTGGTTGGAGAACTAAGATCCTGCAAGCTGCGAGACATGGCCAAGTAAATAAAACCACCACCTGACATTGCTAAACAAAACACTTGCTAATATTTTATTATTAAAAAATTCAAACACACAAAAAGTTGGATTTTAATGTGAACATTCATACACCCATCACCTAGATTCTATAATTTATATTTTGCTGTTCTTGATCTCATATCTATCCAGCTGTCTATCTTGTTTTTTCATGCATTTCAAAATAAATGCACAGTACACTTTGCTCTAAGCACTTCATTAACTAGAGTTCAGCATTTGCAATAGTTTTTTAAAATAAAATTGGCACACTATGAAATGCACAAATCGTAAATATGCACTCAATGAATTTTGACCAAAATATGAGTTCAGTGGGTTTTGACTGTAAACAGGGTTCCAGGCTTGATTTTGTGTATTAAGTGAGGTAATATGCTCTTTTTCAGCAGGGGAGGCATTCATGTTAAGATATGGGAGGCAAAACAGGCCCCAGGGTGGAGGCCAGGATGTGACCAGGGCTGCGGGAGGCAGAAAAGGTGGGTAGAACTGAGGAGCTGGTGTGAGGCCTGCCTGCAGGAGGAGGCACAAACCTGCAGGGGAGGAAACTCACCAGGGACAAGGAGGGAATGGATATTCTGGGAGTCAGCCAGATGCCACCACGCTGAGGATAAGCCTGTGGAAATGAAAGCACCAATGGTAAAAATAGCAGCTCTTACTTAGAACTAGGGGCTTCCCCAGTGCCTCAGCAATAAGGAATCCGTCTACAGTGCAGGATATAAAGAAACGCGGGTTGGATCCCTGGATCGGGAAGATCTCCTGGAGGAGGAAATGGCAACCCACTCCAGTATTCTTGCCTGGGAAATCTCACGAACAGAGGAGCCTGATGGGCTACAGTCCACGGGGGTCGTAAAGAGTCAGACAGTACTTAGTGACCGAACAACAACAGCTTAGAATTTGCCATGGGTCAGAGACCAAGTGAAGGCCACGGGCATCTCTTTTAACCCTCACCACTACCCTCCATGTAAGTAAGCCCCCTGCTCCCCCGCTATCGTCCCCTCAAGTCTGTGTCTCACCTTAGATGGCATCCAGGAAGGGCCACAGCTGGGACTCGAGCTCAGGGTCAGAGCCGCCTTACCCCATCCTTTCTTTCAACAAATGCTAGTCCTCCACACAGGCTCCCACCTGGGCCTCACCCCAGCTTCTGATGTCAGAGGACCCGGCTGCAGCCTAGTGTGGGAGATAGGTTTACAGCTCCCCAGGTGATCCTAAGATGAAGTGTGGGCTGAGCACAGTACGGGCCCAGGTGGGCATCAGGTGAGAAGGTGAGGGACTGCCCTGGTGTCCAGTGGTTAGGACTCCAATGGCTAGGTTAGGACTTCTGGTGGCTTGGGTTCAATCCCTGGTTGGGGAACTATATGATCCTGCATGCCGCATGGTCCGGCCAAAAAAAATAGGCTCCTTGCCATAGCCTTAAGACTAGTCCATGGGCTTCCCTTGTGGCTCAGCAGCAAGGAATCCGCCTGTGAATGCAGATGACACAGGTTCAATCCCTGATCCAGAAGGATCCCACGTGCCTCGGAGAAACTAAGAGCCTGTGCCACAACCAGTGAGTCTGTGCTCTAGAGCCCGGGACCCGCAGCTACTGAAGCCCAGGCGCCTAGAGCCGGCGCTCTGAAACTAAAGAGGCCACCGCAGTGAGAAGCGCACCATAGCTAAAGAAAAGACCGCACAGCAACCAAGACCCAGCGCGGCTATAAAAATAAATAAATTAACTAAAGTATTTTTAAGAAAAGCCTAGCCCTGCTCTCCTCTTCCCCTTCGTGAGTGTCAAATTCCTTCCTCCTGCCCAGCCTTTCTGAAGGTGAGAGGCAGGGCCAGGGAGCAAAGGCAGAGGGTAAAGCTCAGCCCGAGCATCATGTGGGCTGTCTTCTCTTGGTCCTGCTACCTCACGACCCTCAGACAGCAAGTGAGGCCAGAAGTCGTGAACCCACGTCCCCCTCCCCAGCCCCTGCCCTGGGAGGGACAGGGGATGGCCCAGTGGACACGAATGGCACCCAGGTGTCACTGCTTGTCCCAGCACCTTCACACCCTCCAAGGCCCCATCACCTGAGGCGGGTGACTGAGTCATCATCAATCTCTCCTTTTTTTTTTTAATATCAATAACCGATTAGGAAGACAAACATGGCCTCGCAGACAGCAGCTCATCAGAGATTCCCCAAGGCCGGTCCTGGCAGGCGGAAGTGTAGTTGGGGGCGCTGGAGAGAGGTTGGGGGGACGTTGCCCTGGAGAGTCTCCCCCACCAGGGAGGCTTCTCCCCTTGATGGGGAACCATCGTTATGGTCTGCTTTGTGTGTCCCCCTCCCCAAGAATCTAAACTCCACCAAAGTCATGAGGTCAGTGATACCTCATATTCCCGGGGCCTCATCCAGACCCTGGTTTTCAGCACACACTCAGTAACTGAAAGGAAAATGGACTAGAACAGCCAAAAGCTTTGAGGAATATCTCTCTCTTAATTGTGTTGGGAAAATCACCCACCAACTCACGCAGAGCCTGTTCTCACCGACAGAAACCTTCAAAAGCCTGGAACCCCTCGGACTCACTGTTTAGTGTTGTCGTGATAAATGAACAGAAGCTCAGAAGCTTGAAACAACACAAATTCAATCCCCCACAGTTCTGCAGATCAGGAGTCCAGGTACAGCGTGGCCCGCTGGGCCAAAACAAGGTGTCACCAGGGCCTCTTTCCTTTCTGGAGGGGCCAGGAATAAATCCGAGTTCAAGTTCATCTGAGTTGTTGGCCGAGTTCAATTCTTTGCAGCTGTCGGGGCTGAGGTCCCTGTTCCTTGCTAGAGGTCAGCGGGGACCACTTAGGTCCTTAAGGCCACCTGCATCCTCGTCTCATCCTCCCTCCATCGTCCAACCAGCAAGGGCTGGTCCTTCACACTCTTCAACTTTTTTGCTTCATCCTTCAGCCACATCACTTCTGCTTCCAGCTGAGGAATGCTTTCTGCTTTTAAGGGCTCATCTGATTAAACGGGGCTCTCTCCAATCATCCAGGATGAACTTCCTATTTTAAAGTCAGTAATCTTAATCACATGCGCAATGTCTCTTTTGCCACATCTTCTCAGGTCCCAGAGATTGGGGTTGCGGGCCTCTTTGGGAAACCATTATTCTACCCACCACATCCCCACTGGGAGGAGAAAGATCCCAAAACTAGGAAGATGGAGACCTGAGTTTCAGGCCCAGCTTTCCTTGATCAGTCGTGTAAACTCAGGACAGAGATTGCTTCGCTTGTCTGAGCCTCAGTTTCTTCATCTGTAGAATGGGGACATGCTCACACTTATATCCAAGGATTATGGAGAACAGCAACTACGTTCATTCTCACAGAGGATTTAGTGCCTGCACTCTGCACGGTTGTTAAAGTGAGGACAGGGGAGGGGGCTGGGCCCCAGGTTCTGGGACCTGCTCCTCAACTTGGTAGACCCAGAAATTGGATTTTCTGGCGTTATAGAGCCAGGATTCCACACCTGGAGTCACAAATTCCAAAGCCCTCTGCACACCAGTTGGTGCCGGCCTCTGAGAGGCCCAGCCTCCACAGCCTCCCTCCCTGCCTCCTCTTTCAATAGCAACTCAGGGCAGGCGTCCCTCTGAGCCATGGCAAGCAGGAGGAAAAACCCTGGATTCAAAGACAGTGCTTTTTAGGAATGACGTTCTTCAGTCCTTGGAAGGGAAGAAGCTACCCTGTGTATGCAAGATCTTATCACATTCGCCCTTCTCTGCAGCCGTGTGAGATAAGAATGAGTGATAACCACTTCACAGATAAGGCTACCTGAGGCCAGAGAGGCTAAGGGGAGAAGATGCAAACAGATTAGATGCCCACATTGTTCTATGCCCTGTGCTTTAGGTGTATCTTCTTCAAGACTCCTCTCTAAATTATTTCCTTCATTTCCAGGGGAAGAAAACAGCTCAGAGCGAGGGAGCCATCTGCCCAAAGCTGGAAGAGGGCAGTGCCAGGAAACCCTTCCCTTTGCCATAGGACAAACTCCCCTTGTGAGAACATGCAGTTTCTGTGATTGCGAGACCCCCACCTGACCCCCGCATGCCAGTGAGCGCCTGCTAGCAGTAGCCCTCCACCATCACCTGTTGAATGAGAGTACTGGCTTCTATTCTGTGCAGTGGCCACCCCTCCAGGCCAGAATACTGGAGTGGGTAGCCTTTCCCTTCTCCAGAGGATCTTCCCAACCCAGGGATCAAACCCAGGTCTCCCACATTGAGGGAGGATTCTTTACCAACTGAGCCACAAAGGAAGCCCGTTGAATAAGAGTAGTGGCTTCTATCCTGTGCAGTGGCCACCCCTCCAGCAACCAGCCTACAGAACAGCCAAGGGAGCATAACCCCCTCCTCAGCAGAAATCAAGTCTCAGTTCCTGTACAACCAGGGCTCTGATGAAAGCTTATAATTTTCCGTTACCATAGCAATGCGAACATCTCTATTCCCCTAGGATGTAAGCAGAGCTGCTCCCCCCCCCACCTTTTCTCCCAAGCCCCCTCAAAGTCCCTTCCATCTCTGAGATTCTGTGATTCAATTAATTATCAACAATGTCTGCCCCATTTTTGTCATTTTCATGCAATCCATCTGCTGAGTCACTGAGTCCTGCTCCGGATGAGACTGGTTATTTATCAGAACATTTGGGTACTGGTTGCCATGGACACCTCACAGCCTTCTTCTCTCATCACCTATTCATTCTCAGCAAGGCTGGCTGTGAGCGTGGGTACCACAGCCCCTCATACAGGACCCAAGGGACATCAAAACTCCCCCAGACAGGGAGGGGGCCTGTTGACGCATGAACAAAAGCAAAATCTCTAGTCTCAATTGTGGAAAAATCGAACACAGCCTACAGCTAGTTACATCCATCCAAACCAGGTCAATGCAGCAGTTTATCAAATAAGTCAACTAAACATACCATTCGATTTTCTGGTTTTCTGGCAAACGCTTTAGTCTGTTTGTTAACCACTTTAAGATGTATTTTCATATTGAAAGGTGCAGATTAATATCTCACTTTGGAAACAAAATGAGGGAGGGAGCCTGGAAGTGTACGAGCCTCAGGGAACTGGCTGGGGGCAGGGTGGGGGTAGGAAGGAGTAGGGAAGGAGGGGCAGACTTGAGAGATGATGGGGAGCCCCAAGCTAAATCCAGCTCAGTGCAGAGAGTATCAAGGGCATGGGAGGGGGGACACTCAGGATTTTCCAGGTAAATCAGGTGAAGGGGCTTCAGAGGCAACCAGGATGCAGCCACCAGGCAGAGAGAGGGGGCCATCAGCCCATGGCCCATTGCTCCTGATAACTGTGACATATCTGTTTGCAGAGCCTGACAGGGGGCAGGGGATCGATACCTCACTCCACACGCACACACTCCCTGTTCTTCAAACATCAGCCTGTCGTGAAACACGCTTTCTCTGAATCTAAGGTCATTTGGTTCATCCAAATGGGATGTGGTCCAAGGGATGATCAGCAGGTGTCTGACCCTAAGGACACGGCAGGGGACTCTACCCCTGACCCCAGGGTGTCTGTCTCCCACCTGCCCTCATGTCCAACTGAAAAACTTGCCCGCACCCTGCTCCTTCCCCTCACCGTGAAGGTCAGCTCCCCTTCTCTTCCCCCACATCCGGATGACGATTGAGGACACAGTGGGGCGGGGGTAAGGTACCTGTGCCCACCCCCATTGCTCTGCAGTGGGGAGCCTCCCCTCCTTGGGAGGGGAGGGTTTGGGAGGGGCCTTGAGGGTTTATAAGTCAGGGCTGGAACACCCAGCAGAGCAGAGGAGTGAGGCTCCAGGCCATCAGCAGCGTCACCCACCTCCCAGCTCCGCAGGTGAGAGCACCCAGGAAGGGCGGGGAAAGGCTGGGACGAGGGTTGATGGGACCCCTGCCCTCATCAAGTTACCAGGCTCACGTCTCAGTGTCTCCAGGGCTGGGACCCTTCCTTTAGCCCAGAGCTGGGTTAGGTCTCAGCTCTAGGATCCACCCTGGCATCCCAACCCTTGCCTTCGAGCTACCCCACTCCCTCAGCCAGGGCCCTGCCCTGACTCTCTGACTCCATGCTCACCCCAGCCCTGAGGGGGTTAGGATGGTTATCCTTCCATCTCTCAGGTAAGAAAACTGAGGCCCAGAAGGAGATGTGACTTGCCCAAAGTCATACAAATTGGACAGGATTGGAAGTGGAACTCATCTCAAGCTCTTTCATAGACCAGCACTGCCTCATGGAACTTTCCATGACGGTGGTAATGTTCCATAGCCTCACTGTGAGGTTCAGTACTGGCCAGCCACATGTGCACTAGCAATATGGCTAATGTGTGAGGGAGGAATTTTTTTAATATTTATTTTCATTTATTTATTTGACTGCCCCAGGTGTTAGTTCAGGCATGCGAGCTTTTAGTTTCAGGATGTGAGATCTAGTTCCCTGACCAGGGATCAAACTTGGGCCCAGTGCGTTGTGAACTCAGAGTTATAGCCACTGGACCACCAGGGGAGTCCCAAGGAATTTTTAATTTTGCATTACTTTAAATGTAAAGAGCCACATGTGCCTGGAGGCTGCCATATTGGACAGCATTGCTCTAGAGCATGGATTTTTCAACTTTGTTTCTTTAGCAGAAGAACCCTTTCTCTCCCAAAGGAAATTTAACAGAGAAAACAGATGAAAGAACTATTTCATGTATACAAATGTGTTCTTTGAAGGCAATATTTTTATCATTTGCTTTCAATAAAGCCAATCAGAACAATGAGGCTGAAAGAACATGAAACTGTTGAATCCTCAGAATAGAATTTTAGATTTGTTTGAGCATCCATTTTATCTTTGTATTCTGGTTTTCCCAAACTTGGCTTACCTTGATACAGAGCTACAAATGGTGACAGTTTCAGGGTCTTTTTTTTTCAACTGGTAGATTGTAATCAGAGGAGACGTGCATGCTAAGTCACTTTGGTCATGTCCGACTTTTTGCGACCCCATGGACTGTAACCCACCAGGCTCCTCTGACCATGGTGGTTCTCCAGGCAAGAATACTGGAGTGGGTAGCCGTGCCCTCCTCCAGGGGATCTTCCTGACCCAGGGATCGAACCCGTGTCTCTTATGTCTCCTGCGTTGGCAGACGAGATCTTTACCACTAGCATAACCTGGAAAGAATCAGAGGATAGTCCTTAGTTAAGTGAAAACGGCAGGAGAAACTTCCCTACCACAGTGTGACCCCACCATGAGGTGAAGTTGCTGTGGGCTTCAAAGAGATGCTGCGTGCATCCCCTCCATATTACCATTTAAAAGTTCACTTAAATCGCAAGACTTAAACATTGTAGAGCCACTCACATGGCCTCAAATTCTACAAAACAGTTTGGAAAGCCTTGCTCTGAGTTATAAATTCCTTGCCTTTAAAAAAGGCAAAGCTTGAGATTGGAGGATCAGGAGGGGAGATGGTAGGACCAGGAGGAACAGTCCACAAGCCCATGCAGAATTGCCGACCTGTCAGCAGGGAGGAGGGTCCACCCTGCCTCTGGGTGCCTGGACAACCCCACCTTTAAGCTCAGTCCCTCTCTCCTTTGCAGACAAGATGCAGCGACTGTGTGCACATGTGCTGATCTTGGTGCTGGCTCTGGCCGCCTTCTGCGAAGCTTCTTGGAAGCCCCACTCCCAGCTGCAAGATGCGCCCATCGCTCCAGGGGCCAATAGGGGCCAGGAGCCGCTCAGGATGAATGGGCTGGGCCCAGCCTCGCACCCCCGGAGGCAGCTGGGGCTTCAGGATACGCCACACATGGTCGCAGGTAGGAGCTG
The DNA here is from genome assembly GCF_019923935.1 of Bubalus bubalis. Taxonomy (NCBI): domain Eukaryota; kingdom Metazoa; phylum Chordata; class Mammalia; order Artiodactyla; family Bovidae; genus Bubalus; species Bubalus bubalis. The sequence continues at coordinate 21,146,489 of NC_059159.1, read as the reverse complement.
CTGACAACCGTCCCTGCTTGCCTTGCCCTGCCTGGTTTGGCCAAGGCGCCCCCAGGCTGGCCCTGGCCATGGTCTCCAGAGCCTTGATGTCCTTTCCCCCATCATCACCTCTTCTCCCACCTCTGACCCTCAGACCTGTCCAAGAAGCGGGGGCCATGGGTGGAGGAAGAGGAAGCAGCATATGGATGGATGGACTTCGGCCGCCGCAGTGCTGAGGAAGGGGACCAACATCCCTGAGAACCAAGCTTTGGAGCCCAGTCACCTCCCAGCCCAGCCCAGCCCCATGAAACACACATCAAAATAAACTAGCTTCCAATGGATCAAGTTGTGTCAAGTGTCACAGGGCCGGGGATGCAGGTTGGGGCAGGGCTGAGCTGGGAAGGACGGTTGAGTACTACTCCAGGGGCAGAGACCATGGCTACGTCTCCTCCGTGTCCCCAGAGCCTAACATGGAACAAGACTCTATAGCGCGGGGACTTCCCTGGTGGTCCAGTGGTTAAGACTCCGCGCTTCCAGTACAAGGGAGATGTGGGTTCAATCCTTGGTTGTGGAACTAAGATCCCACAGGCAACGCAGCCCAAAAACAAACAAAACGAAAAACCACTCTATATTGTGTTTGGGAGAATAGACAGCAGTGTCACAAGCAGAGTGAGCTTTCTAAAAGAGAAATCAAATCACGCCACTCCAGTCAACCCTCCAGCGCTTCCCATTGCAATTAGAATACAACCTAGGCTCGTTGGGACTTCCCGGGCAGTCCTGTGGCTAAGACTCTGTGCTTCCACTGCTGCTGCTGCTGCTGCTGCTAAGTCGCTTCAGTCGTGTCCGACTCTGTGCGACCCCATAGACGGCAGCCCACCAGGCTCCCCCGTCCCTGGGATTCTCCAGGCAAGAACACTGGAGTGGGTTGCCATTTCCTTCTCCAATGCATGAAAGTGAAAAGTGAAAGTGAAGTCGCTGAGTCTTGTCCAACTCTTAGCGACCCCACGGACTGCAGCCCACCAGGTTCCTCCGTCCATGGGATTTTCCAGGCAAGAGTGCTGGAGTGGGGTGCCATTGCCTTGGTGCAGGGGACACAAATTCAATCCTGGGTTGGGGAACTAAGATCCTGTATGCTGAGTGGTCCAGCCAAAAAAAGAAACCTAGGCTCCTTGGCAAAACCTTCAGATCTAGCCCTGCGGTCTTCATCCCCCTCAAGGATGCCAAATTTCCTTCCTCCCGCCTCTTCCTTTCTGCCACTCAAACACACCAGGTTCTCTCCTGCTCCAAACCTTTGTTCTCGCTGTTCCCTGTGCCTGGAATGCTTTTCCCTGGGCATGAACATGCCTGGCTCCTCTTTTTCTCCTGGGTCTTGGTTGAAAGGCCTTTTCCCAAGAGGGTGCCCTTTCTGCTCCCCACCCTTCACACGCAGCCTCCAGTAGTCGCTAATCATAGCGTAGTATTGTCTGCGGAGCGCATTTCACAATCTGTAGTTGTTTTGTTTCCAGTTTATTGTCTGCCTCCTCAGTTAGAAGGGAAACTCTGTAAGGGTGGGGACCATATGTCCTTCTTCCCTGCTGTATCCCAGTGCCAGAACAGGAGGTACCCCATAAATATTTATCACATGGATAGGCAAGCGCTGGCACACACACTTGGCATTTCACCCATATTCCCTTACTGCCCTTATGCCTGTCACAGCATCCTGCCATTGGAACTTGCTACTCTCCACCTGAGGGTTTTGGCAGTGTAAACCAGCATGGAAATTCTGGGGAGTTAGTGCTTCTGGAAGCATCTCTCAGTCAATGACAGATCGAAAGTTGGAGGATAAATGCCCCACCTCTGGGACTTCACTGACAGTCCAGTGGTTAAGACTTCACCTTCCTGTGTAAGGTTACAGGTTCAGTCCCTGGTGGGGGAGCTGGGATCCCACATGCCTTGTGGCCAAGAAACCAAAACAGAGGCAATATTGTAACAAACTCAATAAAGACTTCAAAAATGGTCCACATCAAAAAAAAAAAAAAATCTTTAAAAAGAAATGCCCCAGCTCCCTCACCGCTAGGGTGGTTAATTCTGAAATGTATGCTACTCTGTCTTGCAGAGATCCTCAGCAGGACTCAGCCGCAGTTATCCGTAACAGTAACCTGATCAGCAGTGTCCTTTCTTGGCTCCCTTCCCTTCCCTTCCCTGTCTCATATCCTCAGGCTGCTCCTGGTGTTTCTTGAGATAACCACTCAAATAAATACTTGCTCTCAAATCCTTATCTCCCAGTCTGCATCCGGGGGCACTCATCCCAAGACAGCGGGTACTAGGGGAGTTGTAGGAAGCAAACCCTTGTGATGGGATTCTGAGATTGGGTCCCACACCAGTCAGACTCCGTTGCTGTGTTAAGTGGGGTGCTCGTAACTCCTGAAACGTCCACAGTCATCTGTGGGTTTTCTCATCTTACATCACAACTCCATTCTAGTGAGCCTGCCTCTCTGAGCCTTTTGACTCCTTCCTCAATACTCTGCTGAGGCAATTCAGGAGTCTTCAGCTCAATTGCTTTAGACTGTTGTTTTTTTTGTTTGTTTGTTTGTTTTTTGTACAAGAATCATCTTTGTTTTATTTATTTTACAGAGTAATGGTTTAAATTGAATACATTTGGGCACAGTAAATATTTTGACATGAAAAGCATCAGAATGGGCATCAGAAAAATATCAACTCATCTTACACACAATAACTAGAAAATATTTTTGTCTGATCATTTAAGGGTTACAAATCCTGAGAATGTTAGACATTGAACAAACTAGGTACTACCTGATAATTAAATCTTGCTTGGAAATCATCGTTTAAAAAAATGTTTTGAGGTACAAATCACCTATGTATTAAACATGAATCTTTTACATTTTACAAAGACTTTAAACAAATATATCAAATGATTATACATCAGTGGCTCTAAAACAGCTATCAGTCAGGTTCCAGGACACACTGTTCCACGATCTCCCGTAAGTTGGGGTTCTCCATGGCAGCCGCCACTCGCTCTTTGTCGTTTATCTGCTTGTTGATATCTTCCTCTGTTGAGTGGGTTCCTTCAGAAATGTAGATTTCCAACTTATGTTTAAACGGTAAACACCACTGAAGTTTTACTCTTAAGCACAGCCCAATAAGAGTCGCCAAAGAGCAATGAGGTACTGTTGGCGTGAACCTTATAATAACCAAATAGTCGTCTTCATTTATCTCCTGAACCTCCACACAACTTTCCGTTACCACTTCCAGTTCTTCTAAAGTATTGGGCTTCTCTGGGTCCCGGATGGTTCGAATCAAATCATAAACTTCTAGCGCTTTCTCTTCCATGATCCGGGGCTGCCGGGCAGCTCCCCGATCAGAGAGGCCAGAGAGCCACAGGAATCTGCTCAGCGTCCAAGAGAGCAGTCCGGACACCCGCTCCATCCTTATGTTCCGCCATCCCTGGCGACTGTCCCCTAGACTGTTGTTTTGTCTGAGCTTCAAGGAGTCATTCCCAGTAAGGCATTAGGCTTCAAGTGTCTTTGCCAGGAAATTAAATCCTGAGTCATAAGAGAGCACCCTTGACACTTATATCGATAAACTCTCCCCTGGGAATCCCCTGGTGATCCAGTGGTCAAGACACGGTGCTTTCACTGCTGTGGTCCAGGTTCGATCCCTGGTGGGGACACTAAGATCCCACAAGCCACATGGCACAGCCAAAATAAAGTAAAATAAACTTTCCCCTGGTGGCTCAGATGGTAAAGAATCTGCCTGTAATTCAGGAGACCGGGGTCTGATCCCTGGGTTGGGAAGGTCCCCTGGAGAAGAAAATGGCAACCTACTCCAATATTCTTGCCTGGGAAATCCCATGGACAGAGGAACCTGGCAGGCTACAGTCCACGAGGTCACAAAGAGTCAGACACGATTGAGCAACTAACACTTTCACACTCCCCTAGCCAATCGTTCTACCATTCTGGAGTTCATCCTCCTGGATCTACCAGCCTCAACAATCCACTCCATGTATGTTGTCCTGGTTCCTGCTGCTACATGCTATTCAGGTTATTCAGGTCGTGCAGCATTTGGGGATGAACAATCCCTTTCTTCTGTTATGTGGGGCAGTACTTGTCCACATTCTAGGACCTGACGTTAGCTTTTGATTTAGAAGCCCTTAAGGGAGGCAGATGCAAAACTCAAGAAGCATCATCATAGGAGGCATCAGCCTCAAGGAAGCCTTTGCACTCTCCAGGTAAAGGTAAGCTGCTCCTGTTTGACAAGACAGAGGTACTTCTTCCACCCCAGAGAATTCCTGGAAACCTGGATTTCAAGATTCTTTTACTTTTTTATTTAATTGAAGTATTGTTTATTGATACTGTTGTGTTCACTTCTAGTGTACAGCAAAATTATTCAATTATACACATGTACACATATCCTTTTTCATTGTGGTTTATTACAAGATATTTAACTTATATGCAGAGTACATCATGAGAAATGCTGGGCTGGAAGAAGCACAAGCTGGAATCAAGATTGCCAGCAGAAATATCAATAACCTCAGATATGCATATGATACCACCCTTATGGCAGAAAGTGAAGAGGAACTAAAAAGTCTCTTGATGCAAGTGAAAGAGGAGAGTGAAAAAGTTGGCTTAAAGCTCAACATTCAGAAAACTAAGATCATGGCATCTGGTCCCATCACTTCATGGGAAGTAGATGGGGAAACAGTGGAAACAGTGTCAGACTTTATTGCTTTGGGCTCCAAAATCACTGGAGATGGTGACTGCAGCCATGAAATTAAAAGGCACTTACTCCTTGAAAGGAAAGTTATGACCAACCTAGATAGCATATTAAAAAGCAGAGATATTACTTTGCCAACAAAGGTCCATCTAGTCAAGGTTATGGTTTTTCAGTGGTCATGTATGGATGTGAGAGTTGGACTGTGAAGAAAGCTGAGGGCCAAAGAATTGATGCTTTTGAACTGTGGTGTTGGAGAAGACTCTTGAGAGTCCCTTGGACTGCAAGGAGATCCAACCAGTCCAGCCTAAAGGAGATCAGCCCTGGGTGTTCATTGGAAGGACTGATGCTGAGGCTGAAACTCCAATACTTTGGCCACCTCATGCGAAGCGTTGACTCATTAGAAAAGACTCTGATGCTGGGAGGGATTGGGGGCAGGAGGTGAAGGGGACGACAGAGGATGAGATGGCTGGATGGCATCACCGACTTGATCGATGCACATGAGTTTGGGTGAACTCTGGGAGTTGGTGACGGACAGGGAGGCCTGGCGTGCTGCGATTCATGGCGTCGCAAAGAGTCAGACACGACTGAGTGACTGAACTGAACTGAACTGATTGAATATACTTCCCTGTGCTATCCAGGCCCTCATTGTTTATGTATGTTTTATATAGTAGATGGCGCACTGGTAAAGAAGCCGCCTGCCAGTGCAGGAGACACAAGAGACATGGGTTCCATCCCTGGGTCAGGAAGATCTCCTAGAATAAGGGAAATGACAACGCACCCCAGTATCCTTGCCTAGGAAATTCCATGGACAGAGGAGCCTGGCGGGCACAGGCCATGGGGTTGCAAAGAGTTGGACACGACTGAGCACACACACGCACACACAGACAGCATGTATCTGCTCGGCCCAAACTCCTAATTTATCCCAACCCTTTTCCCCTTTGATAACTGTAAGTTGTTGTTGTTGTTGTTTTTTAATGAGGTAGGGGATTTATTTATTTGGGCCTCACTGTGGGGCTTTCAGGATCCTAGTGGGGCTTGTGATCAGGGACCAAACCTGGAACATGGCACTGAGAGCGCTGAGTCCTAACCACTGGGAATCCCCCATAAGTCTGTTTTCTGTGTCTGTGAGTCTGTTTCTATCTTGTAGATAGGTTCATTTGTGTCCTATTTTAGATTCCACATGAAGTGATATCATATGGTATTTGATTTTCCCTTTCTGACTTCTTTCACTTAATAATCTCTAGGACTCATCCACTTTGTTGCAAATGGCATTGTTTCATTCCTTTTTATAGCTGAGTAATAGTCCATTGTATATACGTATCACATATTCTTTATCCTTTCATCAGTTGATGGACATTTAGGTTGCTTCCCTGTCTTGGCTGTTGTAAATAGTGCAGCTGTGAACACAGCATGTGTCTTTTGAAATTAGAGTTTTCTCTTGATACATGCCCAGTTTTCTCTTGATACATTGCTGGATAGTATGGCAACTCTATTTTTAGCTTTTTAAGGAACCTCCAAAAGGTTGGAATTAAAGGTGCCATTAAGGCACTAACTTGGGGATGTACCCTGGAGGGTGGGATGCAGAATGTACTTCGAATCATAGATTCTTCAACAGTCCTGTATCTCTGACCGCTAGAACACATGAAGCCAGGAACCAAGCAGAAAGTGGCCCCATGACCACTGCCCCTCACTGCCAGGCAACCACCTCAGAAATTTGTACTTCCTCTCCCCATGATTCTGGACACTTTGGGACTAGAAATCCTGGTTCCTGGGGGGAAATGCTTCCACAAGGGAAAATAGTAAAGATTCTCCTAAATCTAAAGTTACAGGGGCTTGCAATAAAAAGCATGAAATAATGCCATCTGCAGTAACGTGGATGGACCTAGAGAGTCATACTAAGTGAAGTAAGCCAGACAGAGAAGGAGAAATATCTTACGGCATCCCTTATATGTGTAATCTAAAAAGAAATTATACAAATGAATTTACAAAACAGAAACAGACTCACCGACTTAGAGAAGGAGCTTATGGTTGTGTGGGGCTGCGGGGAGGAAAATGAGGGGAAGAGATAATTAAGGAGTTTGGGATAGACATGCACACACTGCTATATTTAAAATAGATAACCAACAATGATCTACTGTATAGCACATGGAACTCTGCTCAATGTTATGTGGCAGAGTGGATGGGAGGGGAGTTGGGGGGATAATGGATACATGTATATGTATGGCTGAGTCCCTGCTGTTGTTCACCTGAAACTATCACAACATTGTTTGTTAATTGGCTATATGCCAGTATAAGATAAAAAGGTTTTCAAAATAAATTAAAAAGTTACAGGGGCTTGGGAATTCCCTGGCAGCCCAGGGGGTTAGAACTCCATACTTCTAAAGCAGGGGGCCCATGTTTGATCCCTGGTCAGAGAACGAAGACCCTGCAAGCTACACAGCACAACCAAAAACAGAAATAAAGAAAAAAAATTTAAAATTATAGGGATTTCCTGCATTTTGGGCTCTTCATGCCATTAGACTATCAGGCAAAAGTCAAGTACTAGCCAGGGTTACCAGCCCTGATTAACACAAGGAGCTAACATCACTGCCTCATAGTGGGGGCAGGAAGGAGTATTTAGGGTCTGGCGCTCAGGGGGATTCACTGAGCTGTGTCTTGGAGCTTCCTGCCTGGTGAGAACCATAAACATGCAGTTGCTCCAACAATAGCCTGACCAGGGCCAATGACCTAGTGTTCAGACCTCTCAGGAATGAAGATGTAGATTACTTCAACCAGGAAAGCAACCTGGACCAGCTGAAGTGCCGGCCAAAGGAGAAGGGTGGTAGAGGAAGGAGATGAGAAATATCATTTAGGGATTCAGGATCAATTGCAGCACTGGGGACCACAGCTTATACCACTCATCTTCCAGATGTAATTCTTCTTTATAAGATACTGTGATCAGCCACCAACTTAAACAAGCAATGCCAGGCCAGAGTGAATTCCACATGGGGCTTGAGTGCATCTGAGAGGCACAAGATCTGGACTGTAGCAGACCCTGTCAGTGATCTGCCCGCACCCTCAGCACTTACCATTCTAGCACACGCTGACCATGGTCCATGACAAACACAGCTAGTTTCTGCCAAAGGGCTTTTCCCCAGCACATGTGCTGAGAGACCAGAGCACCAGAGAGTTAATGCCCCCAGGAGCAGCCCTCAGCCAATGATGACTGAGTCTTGGCGGATGCCTGCCATAGTTTCCATGCCCCTAGAATGGGATAACTGAAATGAGTTCTAGAACGCTGTTGCCAACTTTAATATACATGTGCATTACCTGGGGACCTCGTCAACATGCAGATTCTGACAATATAGGCATGGTGTGGGGCCCGAGATTCTGCATTTCTGATTAACTTCCAGGAGATGTTAATGATGCTGGTCCCAGAGGACACTCAAAGCTGCAACAGGCTGCTCTTCCTCCAGGGTTCCCCAGTATGACTGAGCCTCCATTTTTTTGGCAGCGCTGCACAGCCAGTGTGATTTTGGTTCCCAAAACAGGGCTCGAATCCATGCCCCCTGCAGTGGAAGTTTGGAGTCTTAATCCCTGGACCACCAGGTAAGTACCATCATTAGCTCCCTTCTGTTCTCAATTTCCTACTCTGCCCCAAGAGGGCTTCCTGGGATCATCTTCTAAATAAACAACTTGTTTTTTTCTTCATGATTAAAATCCTTATTATCAGTGCTCTGGAAACACCTTCACTGAAAATGAGAACATGACTAAACCTCTCTGAGAACTGAGCTGTTGCTTTCCAAAATGATAAACTCGAAACTGGAAATTGAACATTTCAAGCCAGACTCATTACCAAATTTCTGGGACTCTGACCTCACCTTGTTTTCTGCCTCTCTCTGCTTCCATGTTTGAGAATCCTGCCTTGGCAAGAATCAGTCCAAGTTTGAGAATCCTGCCCTGGCAAGAATCAGCCTAACAGCCTCCTTTAATGGAAGAAACGACTCGTTTTCACATGCCATTCTGGGGGACCTCTACCTAAGACAGAGGTGACTCTCCTTGCTTCACCCTTCACAGCTGGGCACCAGGGCAGGATCCCAGGAACAGAAGGGATCAGGGAAGGAGGGCTGTCTAACTCAGGCTCTGAAGACCCAAGGGCTTGCATTCAAAGCTCTACAAGCAGCGGTTGAACTCTTTTTAATTTTTATTTATTTTTGGCTGTGCTGAGTCCTTGCTGCCACGCAGGCTTCTCTCTAGTTGTGGCGATCAGGGGCTACTCTCTGCTTATGGTGCACAGGTTTCTCCCATTGCAGAGCATGGGCTCTAGGGCACATGGGCTTCAGTAGTTGCAGCTCCCAGGCTCTAGAGCACAGGCTCAACAGCTGTGATGCACAGGCTTAGCTGCCCCTCAGCATGTGAGATTTTCCCAGATCAGGGATCAAACCTGTGTCTCCCACCTTGGCAGGTAGATTCTTTACCACTGAGCCACCAGCAAAGGCCCTGTTTGACCCTTGGGAGGGTAACTTTACCTGCCTGGACGTCAGCTTCATCACCTGACGATCATTTATCATATCACCCATGCCAGAGGATTTGTGGCTATAATTATGTATTTAATCAAAGCCCCCAGCACATCATTCAACACTAGAGCCCATCCTCTCTCCACAGCTTTGCCCCACCAAAGTGCATGAACACACGCACACGCATGCACACACACCCATGCACATGCACACACACCCACGTGCACTCCCTGAGAAAGACGGCAGAGGCTGGGCCAGGCAGCACACAGGTCCTTTATTTCCTGTACCAGCACGTACACAGACTGACAAGCAACAGGAGTGGGAGAAGCACTGTGGGGATCGGGGCAGACAGCAGCGGGGTCCTGGGCCCCAACTCCACTGCCTAGAAGTAAAGAGGGGGAGAGGGAAAAAACCTAGAACAAGGAAACAAGGAGCACTGAGGAGATGTGGGTGGGTGACAGGGCCTTGGGAGGGGGCCTGGATACTCACAGGTCACAGGTAGGAGGAGAGGAGATGGGGTGGGGAGGCCCCCACCAGGCAGAGGGAGTCCTCACCCACACAGACAGACACTTCCGGTTACAAAGAGTAATTGGGAACTGGGAAGAAAGAGCCAAGAACAAGAGATCCAGCTGGGTCTGGTAGCTGGCAGGGCCTCCCCCTGGGCTTCTTCACCCCCAGAGCCACCACGTGACCCAGGTCCAGCAGCCACGGCTTTTGCACCAGCTGCAGAATAAGGGCCGGGGTTCCTTCAGCCTCTCCCAGAAGAGGCTTGAGGCTTGGGCCCTCAAGTTCCAGTCCAGGCTTGTCTGGGGTGAGCTGGTGACAGATCAGGGGTCCTGCTTTGGAGCATGGGAAGAGGGGTCTGGGGAGAGTGGGGCTTGGCCAGGCAGCAGAAGGAAGGGCCTCAGGCAGTCTGTGGGGCCTCTGCAGGCTGCTGGGGAACAGCAAAGCCTGGAAGAGAAGGGAGTGGATGTGAACTGGAGGCCTGAGGACCACAGGCTTGGCCTGGGCAGCACGCAGGGGCTGGACCTGCTCAGCTACATCAGAAAGAGACAGAAGCTGTTGATAGTTATGCAGGCTGTCTACTGCCCAGCCATAGTGGTCACCATTCAGTGTACAACCTGCACAACCGTACAGGCCAACCCTGATGAGGCCACCCAGCAGTGAGCAAAGGGCCATCCGAGTCAGGGCAGTCCAGATAGAATGATGAGGCTGCCAACAGGTTATAAACTTCACAGCAGACCCAGCAGGCCAAGAAGGCACAGAGACCAGGTTAGAGAGGAGGGATGGGTAAGGGGAGGCATTATGGCATAGCAGTGAAGAAAAGAGCTTCAGTGACCTCGAACAAATCACTCTGCTCTCTGAACCTCAGTTTCTCACCAAATGGGGATAATACTACCTACAGGGGTGTGAGGATTAAAGAAGGTAATTTGAGTCACTAAATCATCTTTGATTATTTCCATGAGCTCCTCAAGGCAGGGTTCTCACAGCCCAGGACATAGCCTGTGCTCAGTAGATGCCGCACCAACCTCTGGGGCTTCCAGCTGGGGAGAGGAGACCCTTACTGGACCCACCTTGTAGGAGACCCTAGCACACCTTCAGACTCAGCCAGGGGATCGTTCCAACTGTGGCCCTTGCTGGCAGAGGCCTTAATCCCAATTGCCTGGGGGGGTCCAAGAAAGGCCCCCTTCCTCCTAGGCTTTCGGAGTATGGCTGGCCATTTCCTCCTCCAACCTCCGTAAGTCCTGGTTTGGCACCCTGGGTTCCAGAATCCCACCCCCCATGTTTGTTTTGGGCTGCTGCTGCCACTGCTGCAGGGTTGGGGGGCCTTGGGAATCGGGGAGGTAGGGTGGAGTACAGGGAAGGGGGCAGGCAGAGACAGGAAGCTGAGGCACACACAGCAGGAGGCTGCAGCCCAAGCCCTGACCCCCAGCCCAGCCCCCAGGACCAGAGGGTGGAGAACTGGAATCCTATGCAAATCCCATGAAAATAAGCATCAGGACCACAGTTTCCACTGTTGGAGACCTGAGGAGTCTATGTAAATGATATGCAAAGTCCATGCAAATCAGCATGCTAGGTGGGCCTGGGCTGGGGTAAGTGAGCCTTTGAAGGGATCACCTACCCTCACCTTTCATCAGCTTGATGATCTGCAGCTTGTCAGGCTGGCCAGAGGGAGGCCCCCACGGGAACACTCACCTTTCTGGAGCATCTTCTGCCTCAGCTGCCACCTGAAATGGGCATCCTGCCAGTTGGCCAGCTGCTGGAGGACATACTTTATGTCCAGGCGCGAGGGGCCCAAGCCGCTGGCCTCCAGGGCTGAGGTCACCACGTTCATCTGAGTTGCTTCATCCACCTCCAGCTCCAGATCCTCCCAGGCCTCAGCTTCCTCAGACACCAGTTCCGCCTCTTCTGTTACCCTCTCCTCAGCTGGCACTGCCTCTTCTATGGCCCCCAGCTGCTCCTCGGGCACCAACTCTTCCACAGGCACAAAATCCTCCACCGGCATCAGCCCCTCCCCAGCCTCGAGCCCCTGCTCCTGTGCTCGCTCCTCTCTGTAGCGAAGCTCATATCTGGGCAGGCAGACAGGAAAGTCTTTTCCTACCCCCTCTAAGCCAGCGCCTCCCCCTTCATCTGCAGCCCGAGGCTCCAGCCACCAGGGCTCCCACTCAACCCCAGGCTCCACACAGACCCTGATGATTACTCCCAAGTTCTGTCCCAGCCAGGGGAGGAGGCAGCTGGGTACAAGCCTCAAGGCCTCAAACACCCAGCCCATGGCCCTGGCAAAAAGAAGAACGGTCACCAACACTGCACAAGCCCTCCCTTCCCCCAGTAACTTCACCCTGCTTCATAGAACAGACTAGCAATAACATCTCCTCTGCCCCCCTCCTTCATTATTCAACTTTCATAACCCATCCCAGGTCTAGTTGCCATAGGAACAAATCCATTTTAGTAAGGCTCAGACAGGTCAAGTGACTTGTCCAAGGACACACAGCCAGTAAAGGGCTCAAGCTGGGACTTAGTCCCAGCATTCCTGGCTCCTAGGCCAGCACCCATTTGCCTCTTAGGCACTGGTTGGGAGAAGCAAAGGCTTCAGTACCTGCTTGGAGAGGCCTCTAATCAGAGGGCCACCCATGGGGCAAGATTTGAAGGCAAAGGGTTAGAGAGTATCCCTCCCAGTACATCTCAGCCCAGTCAGCCAGAGAGCCAGAACTTCTCCGGGGCTGCAGGATCACAAAGCCAGTGGCAGGGTGTTGTCTGGATGCTTAAAAGTGAGAGCAAGTGAAGAGGGAGACCCTGGTCGGCTTACCCCAGGTCTGATGTCTCCTCTGGAGTCACTTCATAATTCCTTCAAAAGAGAAAAGGGCCTTTGGTGTCCCAAGGCAATGGGAAGCTGAAAGTGTGAAATCCCTGGGGACCCACGGTGCAGAAAAATCCCAGGGAGAAGTGACAGACCCAGAACATGGACACAGAGGACTGGTGTTGAGTGGAAGGGCCGGGGACCGATGAGGCAGGAGGAAAGACACCACGGCGGGGGAGGAGGGTGATCAAGCAAACCCCTCCCATTACCAGAAAGGCTGCTGCTGACCAGGTAGGCAAGAGTGAGTGTGGGGCAGGCAAGGGACTGGGGCCCAGTGCGCACCTTTCCATAAAAAACACACGGTCTGAGATAATTCTCCTTATAGACATTCTGAGCTCCTCAGTCAGGGTCTCCTGGAAATCAGGAAGAGATGGGGGACATTACCAGAAGGTCTCAGCAGAAGACCCCACACACACACCTCCAGGCCCAGGAAGGAACTGCAGATAGACACAGGGCGCACAGAGGTAACAGGCAGGAGCCGGGGGCCTCACCAGAAGTACAGTGTATGTGTAGTGGGTGACGGAGCCAGTGGATGCCGGGGCCTGCTGGCGGAGGGTCTTCACCTCCTCCTGGGCTTCCATCAGCATGTCCCCACACTCTGAGTACTTCTCCTGCAGGTCCTGCAGCTGGGAACCCGCCCACAGGCTCTGATGGGACCCAGGCGCACCCAGCCCGGACGCCTTGCCCACTCTCTCCCAAAGGGGCCGGGAAGCCTGGGCAAAGAGGCAACGGGCCCAGACTCTAGACCCATATAATGACACTACTGGACTCTACTCCATTCAGGTCCCAACTGAACTGCTACCTGCCAGGCCCTGTGCCAGAGCCTGAGTATGTGGAAAGGACAGTGTCAGCCCCTGTTCAAGGAGCTGGTTAGACTCAGGCAGCCACCCAAGGGTCCTGGGAGCTCGGGGGAAGCCTCACCTCATCCTGGAGCTTCATCTGGATTTCTTTCTCCGAAGCCAGCTGCTTCTGCAACTTCTCAGTCTCAGCCCCATACTGGAAGGACCCAAAGCCAGTGAACCCCCTCCCCAGGTCTCCCCACACCCCTGCAGCCCCTGCTGCCAGCAAGTCTCCCCAGACACATCAGTGAGTGTCAGCAGCTCTTTAAAACAGAAGTCACAAGGGACAAGGCCAAAGAAGGTGGAGTCACGTGGCCTGTTTCCTGGGAACACCCTGTGTCTCTCTTTAGGCTCAGCCCCCAACTTGGGACAAGGGGACAGGACGAGAGGCTCCCTGATGTCTCCTCCAACTCTGACTCTGACACAAGAGAGAGGCCTCTGAGCTGAGTCTCCTGGGGTGGGGGCAGAGAGAAGGGGGCATGGGTTCCAGGGGGCTATGACAGGAGGAGGAAGCCCCACATATGTCCCGACTCACCGACTGGCAGCACCGCTGTAGCTTTGTGACCTGGACCTGCAGCTGGGCGACCTCCCTCCGCTGCTGTTCATAGTTCTCCATCCTGAGCGCCAGCACCTCTGACAGCTTGGCCATCTGCTGGCTGGCCTCTGCTGGGGAGGAGTGGGGCAAGGTCAGCGCTGGCTCCCCGAGGCCCTCAGTCTCCCAGATGTCCCTGTCTGCCTGCACCCCGCCAGGTACCCAAGGCTCCATGGGGCTTAACATCCCTCACTCGGGTCTTCTTTTCAATAAATGTTTACTGGCTGACACAGAGCAGGGTGCTGGGCAAGCGGTCAGCAAGACCGGCCCCAGCCCACACTGAGCTCAAGGTGAGTGTGGAGACAGGGAAAAACAAATCACAACAGTGCAAATTATGAACTAAGGTGCAGCGAGTGTAAAGAATGCATCCAGGGTCCCAGCCGCCACACCCAGTCCAGCCTGGCAAGATCTATGGAGCTAGGACCTCCACAGGGCAAGGAGGTCTCACCAGGCAGAAGCGGCAACAGGGCCCAGGCAGAGTGTGGAGGGGCCCAGAGGGAACCACCGGACACCAGGAAAGAGTGCTGGAGCGGTGGGCAGAGCCCAGATGACTAGGGCTGGGGTAGGGAGGATGGGGTTTATCCTTTGGCCAATAGGGAGTTACTTGGGCGGTTTAGGCAGAGGACCAATAGTCTGGCTTTAGAAAACTCCTTTGGGCTGTGTGCAGAAGGGCCTGGAAGAGCAGGAATGGAGGCAGAGAGACCATGTAACATGTGGCCAGCGCTAGAGGTAACTGGGATGGGGAAGAGGAAGGAGACTTGAGCCTTTCCTAGGAGGCAGAAGCAACAGAATGTGAGGACTCCTACTCCAGAGGCCTGGGACCAGGGGGTCATTCAGGGAACCTGAGGGAAGGAAGGCCAGATTTGGGGTGAGGGCAACTGCACCTCACTCCAGCTGTTGTTCAGCTGTTGCCACCTCGAGTCTCTGTCTCCCCACCTAGGCCTGAACTCCTCGGGGACAAACACTATGTCTCACTCATCGTCATAACCACATGGTCCAGGCACAGCCCCTGCCTAATACAGTGCCTGGGGGGATGGGGGGCCTGGTCTCTGGCAACTCATGGCCCCCTCCCTTGCGCTCCCCAAATAACAAGAGGAGGCAGGCTTAAGGGAGCCCCAGAGTGCCTGTATAGCTCTTAACTGTTTGCACAAAGCACTTTCTCAACTGTAACCCCTGGAGAGGTCAGCAGGGCCAAGAAGACTAAGTCCCATTCTAAAGATGAAGGTTCAGAGAGGTCAACAAACTTGTCCAAGCTCACACAGCTAGCAAGTGTCAGAGCTGTGACTTGAAGTTCTGGGTTCTTCCCTCTGCGCCTTGGGACAAGCCCCTACCCCAAGTTACAAGTTCACGTACAAAACTGCTCCACACAATCCAGGATGAATATCTGTTCCTCCTCCTCAAGGTCGTCAAGTTGAGAGACCTGGAGTGAGAAAGGAAGGGGCCGGGGAGTCTACACCCTCTGCCCAGGAGCACGCCCTCTGCCCCATCCTCACCTCCTCTCGAAGCTGCTCATTCTCCTCCTCCAGTAGCCGCAGCTGCTCCTGCAGGGCCTCCAGCTGCAGGCAGTGGTGCGACTCCGACTCCGTCACAGGAGTCCTAGCAGAGGGAGTGACAGAAGTCAGGGTGCACAGGCTTGGGGAACCCAGGTCCCAGCCCACCCAGGGCTTCCCCACCCCCTACCCCACCCTCACCAATCCCAGGCTGATGCAGTGGCTTCAGTTAGCCCCAGCAACCCCACTGGCAGACACATGGCGTTCCTGTTTCCAAACAAGGAAACTGAAGCTCAGAGAAGGGACCGCCCCGGTGCAAAGGCCGGACACTCATGGGGAATTCCCTGGCGGTCCAGCGGTTAGGATGCGGCATTTTCACTGCTGTGGCCTGGGCTCAATCTCTGGTCCGGGAACTGAGATCCTGAAAGCCATAACGCATGGGGAAAACTGAAGCAAAAAAAAAAGGGCAGGACACTCACAGCTCTGAGGCTTCACAGGGATGCTCAGGCCTCTGCTCTTCTTCTTCGTCCCCCTCCTCCTCTTCCTCTTCTTCCTCTTCCTCTTCATCTTCATCCTCCTCCTCATCAGAGTCTGAGTGCAGCTGAAGGAGGTCATCCCACAGGCTCACCTGCTGTCTGAGATGTAAAATCTGGCAGGGGAAGAAGAGCCCAGGGTCAGGTGTGGGCAGAGGCAAGCACAGACCCTGGCACAGTGGGTTGGCAGCAGGCCTGAGATTCACCCCTCCCTGCTCCTCCCCACCCAGGTACCTCCTCCTTGACCGAGTCCAGCATGGCTTCCAGCTTGCTGTTCTCCAACAGAACACTGTTTTGTTTCACCAGGGACTGGCCAATGCAGGCTGCCGTGTTCAGGTCCCAGTCTCTCTACAGAAGGACCCCCATCCATTGGGGAACAGGGTTCCTGGCTGCTGGGGTCTCCCAGACACGTGGGAGAAGCTAGGGGCCAGAGGGAAGCAAGGCCACTCGGGGAAATCCCCTCCATCCCCTAGTTCTCCAAGGAACCAGACAAGAGCTTACCATGAACCCACTGTGGGACCTGACTCAGTTTCCCCCTATGGAAAAAGAGATCAGACCGGATGGTGCTAAGAGCTCTCTAGCCTGAACATTCCACATCTACCTGTCTTCCACAAGAGGGACCTCCAGCTTGGCCCCCAGAGAGATAGCCAGGCAGGAAGACGCCTACCCATACAGACATAGTGAAAACGGGAGCCTGGCTGAGACTGGGGCTGGCCCAGGTAGGGCGGGCAACACGCACCTTCTCCAGCAAACTTAACATCATTTTGACCTCTTCTTGGGTGATCTTCTTGACGGGCGGACGTAGGTCAAGACACAGCACTGCAAGAAAAAGTGGGCAGCCGAGTCAGGAAAAAGGGAGCATATAATACTCGGCACCGTAGCATTCGGGGCTTCCCTGGTGGCTCAGCGGTAAAGAATCCACCTACAATGCAAGCGACCCGGGTTCAATCCCTGGGTCGGGAAGATCTCCTGGAGAAGCGAAAGGCAACCCACTCCAGTATTGATGCCTGGAGAATCCCGTGGACAGAGGAGCCTGGCAGGCTACAGTCCATAGGGTCGCAAAGAGTCGGACACGACTGAAGCGACTGAGCACGCACGCACCTTACTGTTCTCTGCCCTCAACAGCAAGGGTCAGCAAAGAGGATGAAGATGGAAATCCCTTTCTGCCGCCAATATCCTCTCCATACCCCGCGTAATCAGCACTCCCTTCCCTGCTCCCAGGGCCAACTAGACTCAATTTTTCCCCCTTGGGGGAAAGGTACTAAGAGATACTGTGATCACAGTCCTACAGTCCCTGGAACCTAGGAGATTGGAGGTGACCAGCGGAAGTTCAGCACCGACTGACTCAACTTCCCTTACCCAGGGGGCAGCCCTGGCCAGCTCACTGGAGCCTCATGGGTCACAAAAACAGACGCAGTCACTCATGCCTGTTGCGCGAGGCGAGGAGGAGGAGAGGCAGAGTCTGTCTGAGGCTCCGCCCACCTCCAAGATTGTTTTTTGGGGGAAACCGGATCTTGATCCCGGCATTGGCAAAACCCCCCGCTCTGTCCACCCACCTCCGGGTCGCTGGTGCCACGGACCAGCGCAGGCTCCGAGGGCACCCGGCAGCGCCTAAACGCAGCCCCCCGCCCCTCCCCTGGCACTGCGGTAGCCTTGCGAGGGGGCACTGAGAGTGCGCAGGTCTGCCGCAGCAACAGGCGCGAAGAGGAGGCCCCGGGGCCCGAGAAGTCTGGGAACGAGAGAAGCGGGGAAGGATACGGGGAAGACGAGCCCCGAGAGGCGCCGCAGACCTTGACTTCGCTAGGGTGGGCGGAGGGGTGGGACTGAGTGCCAGCGGACGCCTGGATCCAACGGGGCCTCCTCCTCCTTGCTGCTACCCTAGTCCGACTGGTCCTCCTCCGGGGACCAAGTTTACCTTCCTCCAGCTCCCGAATAAAGGCGGCGCGCTCGGGGTCGGACACCCCAGGCCGCTGGCCGAGGTAGGCAGCTGGTGTCTTAAAGATGCTCGTCGCCTTTCCAGTCCCCAAGCCAGTGGCTCGGGGACCAAAGGGCGGCCCTTGGAATATGAAGCCAGTCCGCGACGCATCCCAGTTGTTGCGTACGGACTGGGCATTCCCCTAGACGGCCGAGAATGCGGGTGCGCGCTGGGTTCCAGCCTGCGATCCAGCCACGGAGGCCCGGCGAGCCCCGGCTGAGGGTCCCGAGACGGCTGTGGAACCGGATCCTGCTCTCTGTCCGGCCGCGGGTGCTTGCGCAGAGGCGGGTTCAGGCACGGCAAAGGGCTCCAGAGCCGGATTGGTAGCGGATAGAGGAGCTGTGGCTACTGCCGCCGGATCCCCAGGTCCCAGCTGGTGCCGGCAGAACCCGGCCCCGACACTTCAGGGCGCATGTTGAGTCCCCTGTTGACTCGCGCAGCTGGGGCTTTATAACCTGTGTCTGGATGTGCGCCCGCGGGGCCGTACCACGCGCGGGAGGGGGCGACCGAGGAGCAAATGGTGGTGCCCGGGGCGAGGGAACGCGCGGCGGGACGAGTTTATGGGGGCGGGCCAGAGCACAAAAAGTAAGAGAAGAGCGAGGAGGAGAGGCGAGTGGATGTTCCAGCTGTTTCCGCGGACTTCGGCTCCGAGTACCGGGCTTTTCTCCCCTCTCCGACTCCGGAGAATGGTTTTACCCAAAGCCTCAGCTTGCCGGGGATTCGGGTACCCGGACTTGGAGGTCTTTAACCGAGGGACAGTCCCTAGTTCCGCTCCAGCGAAGGCTTTTCGGCTGCCTTCCCGGGAGCTAATCTCTGAGTTGAGTCTTTCCCCCGTTGATTGGGGGATAAATCCAAACTCCAGTACGGTCTCCACGCGCTGCCAGTTCTGGCGCGTCACACTCTGATCTTGGCGCTAACACACCAGGTGCACCAGCCGCTTGACAACCTTCTTTCTTATTTCTTAAGTCGTCTTATAGCCTTTCCTCGTGCCTTACCTCCGCCCTCATTCACTTTGCCCACTCTGGCAAACACCCATTCTTCCGGGAGATCCCACTTAGGTGTCTCCGCATAAAAACTCCTCCGACCCGGTCCTCCTCGGCCCCGGAGCATCCTTTATGCGATGGCCGCAATGGTCACGCTGTGTCTGTCCCCAAAACAAGACCTGCGCTCAGCACAGGGAGCGTGTCCCTCAGAGCGCAGCGCAGGACGGGTCCCTGTGGGGGTCTCTGTAAACCCTGAATGAACTGTGGAGCAACAGAGGAGTTCAGAGTCCATTTCTGTGCCATTGGACTGAAGGAACCTACAGACCAAAAAAGATGGCTACATCACTGATTCTTTTAAAGCCTCGGGATCATTCTTGGTGCCCCAATTTCCTTCTCTTCAATACTGTCAGTCACCAAATCCTGGTTAATTTCCCTCCTAATGTGCCGCCTCCTTTTCAGCCCTCCTGTTGATGCCTGATTCTCTCCTTATTCTCTCTTCTAAATTGTAATCCTATGCTCCCATCCACCCCACCCCCATCCACATGAATCCATCTCTAATCTAACCCACCCCTCTCAGTCACACCCCTATCCAAGCTAAGAATTATTCAAGGAGCCCTTTTCCTACAGCCACCACTCAAAGCCAGAGCCCAGGACAGAGACTGTGCCCAAGGCCTGGGCCTGGGACAGAGCCTCCTAGTGCTGACAGCATGAGCCAGGTATCTATGACACAGCCTGGAACAAGAGGCGCAACCCAGAAAGGAGGGTCAGAGTGTCCCACTCCATCCCTCCCGCTCCCCCTGGCAACCACAAGCCTGTTCTCTATGCCTGGGAGTCTGTTTTTGTTCCGTAAATAGGTTCATTTGTGCCATATTTTCGGAGAAGGCAATGGCACCCCACTCCAGTACTCTTGCCTGGAAAATCCCATGGACGGAGGAGCCTGGTAGGCTGCAGTCCACGGGGTCGCGAAGAGTTGGACACGACTGAGCGACTCCACTTTCACTTTTCACTTTCATGCATTGGAGAAGGAAATGGCAACCTACTCCAGTGTTCTTGCCTGGAGAGTCCCAGGGACGAGGGAGCCTGGTGAGCTGCCGTCTATGGGGTCGCACAGAGTCGGACACGACTGAAGCGACTTAGCAGCAGCAGCAGTGCCATATTTTGAATTCCACATATGAGTAATATCAATGGTATTTTCTCTTTCTCTGTGACTTCACTTAGTGTAATAATCTCTAGGTCCATCTATGTTGCTGTAAATGGCATTTTTCATTTTTATGGCTGAGTAATATTCCATTATATACACACCACATCCTCTTTATCCATTCATCTGTTGGTGGACATTTAGCTTGTTTCCGTGTTTTGGCTAATGTAAATAGTGCTTTTATGAACATTGCCTGTGTCTTAATTAAATCTTGCTTTTAAGGAATTCCCTGGCAGTCCAGTGGTTAGGATTCAGCACTTTTATTACCAGGTAATGGGTTCAATCCCTGGTCAGGGGACTAAGATCCCACAAGCCCCACAGTGCAGTCAAGAAATAAACAAAATCTTACTTTTAAAGTAATAATACCCAGACACACATCACCCCCTGAAAACTCCCTGTCCTCTACGATGAGTGCTGAAAATCAGTTTCTGGCATCTCTCCTACTTTGTTACCCAAAGTATTCCAATCTTACATGGTTTTACTATCATCTTGGCCAGCAGGAGTCCAACTTTTTGGCAACACATTCACTCCTGTTTGGGGCTCCCATCTCACCCATCTGCACCTCTGCCATCCCCCGTCATCACCTCCACTTGGCCATGCAGGATTTCTCCTGACTCTTGGAACCTGTCATGCATTCATTCATTCACTCAACAAATCTTCACTGAGCTCCTGCCAAGGGCATGGTTCTATTCTAGGAACTGGGGATACAGCGATGAGCAAAATAAGTCCCTACCCTCAGGAGCTTCCACTCCAGGAAAACAGACGAGGTAACACTATCTATGCAACCAATCCATCCTAAAGGAGATCAGTCCTGTGTGTTCATTGGAAGGACTGATGTTGAAGCTGAAACTCCAATATTTTGGCCACCTGATGTGAAGAGCTGACTCATTTGAAAAGACCCTGATGCTGGGAAAGGTTGAGGGCAGGAGAGGAAGGGGACAACAGAAGATAAGATGGTTGGATGGCTTCACCGACTCAATGGACATGGGTTTGGGTGGACTCCGGGAGTTGGTGATGGACAGGGAGGCCTGGCGTGCTGCGGTTCATGGGGTTGCAAAGAGTCAGACACGACTGAGCGACTGAACTGAACTATCTTGAACTGAACACTAACTATAATATCACATGATGAGCCACCTATGATATCCTCTGGTGGTAAGCATTGTGGAAGAGAAAAAGAGCCAAATAAGTAGAAAGAGGAACAGATGCTACTGTTTCAGAAAGGGTGTTCTGGGAAGGCTTCATTTGGAAGGTAACATTTGGACAGAGACCAAAGTGAATTAAGCAAGTAAGCCCCACCTATAGTCAATCCTAAAGGAAATCAGTCTTGAATATTCATTTGAAGGACTGACGCTGAAGCTGAAGCTCCAATACTTTGGCCACCTGATGCAAAGAACTGATTCATTGGAAAAGACCCTGATGCTGGGAAAGATTGAAAGCAGGAGGAGAAAGGGATGACAGAGGATGAGATGGTTGGATGGCATCACCAACTCAATGGACACGAGTTTGAGCAAGCTCCAGGAGTTGGTGATAGACAGGGAAGCATGACATGCTGCAGTCCATGGGGTGACAGAGTCAGATATGACTGAGAAACTGAACTGAACTGATATGGGGGAAGAGCTGTTCAGGCATGGGAAAAGTAAGAATAAAGACCTCAAGAGTCGTGCATGCTTGGATGCTCCTGGGATAAGACACCACCAAAGATTTTCCAGTGGGAGAGCAACATGGTCTTACTTACATTCATAAAAAGATTACTTTGGCTGCTGAGTAAAGCAGGGATTCTGGAGCAATGCTGTCCAATAGAAATTGAATGAGAGCCATAAACACAAACCACAGATGTAATTTTATCATATTCTTTTCCATTGTGATTAATCATAGTGCGTTGAATATAGTTCCCTATGCTATGCAGTAGGACTTTGTTGTGTATCCATCCTATATATAATAGTTTGCATCCGGTGTTATTTGCTCAGTCATGTCCAACTTTTTGAGACCCCATGGACTGTAGCCCACCAGGCCCCTCTGTCCATGGAATTCTCCAGGCAAGAATAATGGAGTGGGTTGCCATTTCCTTTTCTAGGGGATCTTCTCAACCCTGGGATCAAACCTGGGTTTCCTGCATTGCAGGCGGATTCTTTACCATCTGAGCCACCAGGGGAGCCCCAAGATTGCATCTACTAACCCCAAACTCCTCAATCCATCCCTCCCCTACGCCCTAGCCCTTGGCAACCACAAATCTGTTCTCTATGTCCATGAGTTTGTTTTGTTTCTTCACACACGTAAGTTTAAATATTCTAGCAGCTGTATTTTAAAAGCTTACTTTTTAAGCCAAAAAACCAGCAAAATTAGTTTTAATAATACATTTTATTTAACCTAAAATATTAATCTCCAAAATATTACTTAAACATGTAATCAACACAATTATTAATGAGATTACATTTTTATAGTAAATCCAGTGTGACTATAACCTTACAACAAATCTCAATTTGGACTAGCATTCATTCTTGTCTTTATTTCCCTAAATGCAATCTGTCTTTTTTTCCTACATGCTTTAAAATGTCTTCTCATCACCACTGGCTTTCAGCAACTTGATTATGATGTATTCTGGTGGGGTTTTCTTTTATTCTCCTTGGGCTTCACTGCGCTTCTTAGATTTGTGGATGTATAGCTTTCATCAGAATTTGGACACTTTTCAACTTTTATTTCTTTAAATATTTTTTCTAAGTCTCTCTTCTAGAATTTCAATTCTAGTGGTATGTTAGACCCCTTGACAGTAACCACAGGGCACTGAGGCTCTGTTCTTTGTCTTCTTCTTTCAGCATTTTTCTCTCTGTCCTTCAGTTTCCACTGTTTCTATTGGTTTATCTTCAAGTTCACTGATCTTCTTTAAGAAACAAAAACAATTTTTTTTTCTTGTGATGAGAACTCTTAGGATTTAGTCTCGTACTGATTTTCATATATAACATGCAGCAGTGTTAATTATATTTATCATGTTATATGTTACATCCTTGATACTTCTATCTTTTGACTGCCTTCTCCCACTTCCCCCTTCCCCTGCCCCCCACCTCTGGTAGCCACAAATCTATTTGTTTTTAAAGTAAAATTGACCTACAACACTATGTTAATTCCTGTTGTACAACAGTGACTCAATATTCCTCTACATTTCAAAATGATCACCATAGGAATTCCCTGGTGGCCTAGTGGTTAGGATTCCAGGATTTCGCTGCCTTGGCCCAGGGTCAGTCCCTGGTCAGGGAGGGAACTGAGATCCCGCAACCCCCATGATGTGCATCACAGCAAACTGTGGAAAATTCTTCAAGAGCTGGGCATACCAGACCACCTGACCTGCCTCCAGAGAAATCTGTATGCAGGTCAAGAAGCAACAGTTAGAACCATACATGGCACAACGGACTGGTTCAAAATTGGGAAACAAGTACGTCAAGGCTATATATTGTCACCCTGTTTATTTAACTTATATGCAGAATACATCATGCGAAATGCCAGGCTGGATGAAGCACAAGTTGAAATCAAGATTGCTGGGATAAATATCAATAATCTCAGATATGCAGATGATTCCACCCTAATGGCAGAAAGGGAAGAGGAACTAAAGAGCCTCTTGATGAAGGTGAAAGAAGAGAGTGAAAAACCTGGCTTAAAACTCAACATTCAAAAAACTCAGATCATGGCATCCAGTCCCATCACTTCATGGCAAATAGATGGGAAAACAATGGAAACAGTGGCAGACTTTATTTTCTTGGGCTCCAAAATCACTTTGGACAGTGACTGGAGCCATGAAATTAAAAGATGCTTGCTCCGAAAAGCTATGAAAAACCTAGACAGCATATTAAAAAGCAGAAACATCACTTTGCCCACAAAGGTCTGTATAGTCAGAGCTATGGTTTTTCCAGTAGTCATGTATGGATGTGAGAGTTGGACCATAAAGAAGGCTGAGTACTGAAGAATTTACGCCTTTAAACTGTGGTATTGGAGAAGGCTTAAGAGTCCCTTGTACAGCAAGAAGTGCAAACCAGTCAATCCTAAAAGAAATCAACCTTGAATATTCACTAGAAGGACTGATGCTGAAGCTGAAGCTCCAATACTTTGGCCATCTGATGCAAAGAGCCAATTCATTGGAAAAGACCCTGATGCTGGGAAAGATTGAGGGCAGGAGAAGGGGACAACAGAGGATGAGGCGGTTAGATGGCATGACCAGCTCGGTGGACATGAGTTTGAGCAGACTCCAAGAGATGGCAAAGGACAGGGAAGTCTGGTGTGCTGCAGTCCATGGGGTCACAAAGAGCTGGACTTGACTGAGCAACTAAGCTATGTATATATATATATATATATATATATATATATATATATATATATATATCTCCATTCTTGGGTTTTTTATTTTTTCAAAATTTATTTTTAATTGAAGGACATCTGGTTTTTTTAATTACTTATTTACTTATTTGACTTTGTTGTGGCACATGGGCTCTTCCATCTTCGTTGTGACATGCAGAAACTTTTAGCTGTGGCATGTGGGATCCAGCTCCCTGACCAGGGATTGAACCCAGGCCCCCTGCATTGGGAGTGCAGAGTCTTAGTCACTGGAAACACCAGGGAAGCCCCTATCCATTCATCTGTTGATGGAACATTTTGCTTCCATATCTTGGCCACTGTAAATAATGCTATTATGAACACAGGGGTACATAAAGCATGCGTGTTTTTCCTATGGTTTGTCAGCAAAAAGTTTTATTAATATTTCTGAAGTATAGTTGACTTTACAATGTTGTGTTAGATTCTGGTGTACACCAAAGTTGTTCAGTTTTATATATATATATTTATATATATATATGCTTTTTCATGTTCTTTAATTATACATTATTACAATATACTGAATATAGTTCCCTGTGCTATACAGCAGGACCTTGTTGTTTATCTATTTTATATACAGTAGTTTGATTCTGCTAATGTATGGATGTGAGAGTTGGACTGTGAAGAAAGCTGAGCGCCGAAGAATTGATGCTTTTGAACTGTGGTGTTGGAGAAGACTCTTGAGAGTCCCTTGGACTGCACGGAGATCCAACCAGTCCATTCTGAAGGAGATCAGCCCTGGGATTTCTTTGGAAGGAATGATACTAAAGCTGAAACTCCAGTACTTTGGTCACCTCATTCGAAGAGTTGACTCATTGGAAAAGACTCTGATGCTGGGAGGGATTGGGGGCAGGAGGAGAAGGGGACGACAGAGGATGAGATGGCTGGATGGCGTCACTGACTCGATGGACGTGAGTCTGAGTGAACTCCGGGAGTTGGTGATGGACAGGGAGGCCTGGCGTGCTGCGATTCATGGGGTCGCAAAGAGTTGGACACGACTGAACGACTGAACTGAACTGAATCCCAAACTCCTAATGTACACCCTCTTTGATAACCTTCAGTTTGTTTTCTATGTCTATGTGTCTGTTACTATTTTGTAAATAGCTCCATTTGTGTCTCTTTCTTTTTTTTTTTTTTTTTTACCGCACGGCAAGGCATGTGGGATCTCAGTTCCCCAGATCTGTGCCTCCTGCAGTGGAAGCATGGAGTCTTAACCACTGAACTGCCAGAAAAGTCCTTATTTAAAAAAAAAAAAAAAGATTTATTTTTAGCTGTGCTGGGTCTCAGTTGTTGCACAGGCTGTATTCTAGTTGCAGTGCTCAGGATTCTCATTGCGGGGGCTCCTCCTATTGAGGAGCGCGGGCTCCAGGGCCTGTGGGCTTCAGTAATTGCAGCACGCAGGCTCAGCAGTTGCGGCACACCGGCTTAGTTGCCTCTCTGCATGTGGGATCTTTCTGCACCAGGGACTGAACACATGTCTCCTGCATTGACATAGATTCTTTACCGGCAAGTCACCAGGGAAGCTCCCTATTTTTCTTCACTTGTGTCATATTTTGTGTGCTCAGTCGCTCAGTCTTGTCTGACTCTGCGGACAAGACTCAGCATAGACTGTTGCCCACCAGACTCCCCTGTCCATGGGATTCTCTTGGCAAGAATTCTGGAGCGGGTTGTGATTTCCTACTCCAGGGGATCTTCCTGACCCAGGGATCAAACCCATGTCTCTTGCATCTCCTGCATTGGCAGGCGGATTCTTTACCACTGAGCCACCTGGGAAGTCATGTTTTAGATTGTACACGTGTATGCTTAGTTGCTCGGTAGCGTCCAACTCTGCAACCCCGTGGACTGCAACCCATCAGGCTCCTCTGTCCATGGAGATTCTCCAGGCAAGAATACTGGCGTATTCTTGGAGTGGGTTGCCATGCCCTCCTCCAGGGGATCTTCCCAACCCAGAGATTGAGCCCAGGCCTCCTGCATTGCAGGTCGATTTTTCACCAGCTGAGCTACCAGGGAAGCCCGTAAGTGATATCATTTGATATTTGTCTTTGTCAGCAGAAAGTTTTAAGACACAACTGAACCCCAAGGGCTTGCTGTGGATGGGGAGGCTGGAGAACACCAGGAGGTGACCGTGACCCAGCATCAGCACAGCTCAGACTTCACAAGGTTGCAGTTCCTGGACCGTGTTACTGAGACATCTCTGCAGGTCCCATACCAAGCACAGAACAGGACTACAGTAGGGATCTGTTCAATTTCTACTGAATAGATGTTTTCTGAATTGAATCATCCCTGACCTGAGCCACTGGGAGGTTTGGGGTGAAGAAGAAAGAAGTAGGATGGAGAGGACAGAGATGAAGGGTACCCAGCAAGCTCCCAGGTGACAGCACGGTCTAGGTCCAGACACTGGTGCCTGGCAACTCTCACTGTGACCACCAGAGGGCAGTGCCAGTCCACATACCACCATTCCCCACCCCCAGCTCCCTCCCCCTGCAGGTTCATCATGGCCCCACAAAAGAGGCAGTGCAGGAATGGTGACTCCATTTTTCAGATGGAAAAATCAGGGCTCAGACCCCCAGTCCCTCTGCAGTAAGCACTGTGGCCTGCCACTTAATGCTTGGGTCAACCAGATTAGCCAGGCGTACTCCCCACCACAGACATGAACTTGGGGCACAGACACTCTGATCCCCACCCTTGGGCAGCACCCACTCAGCTCAGGCCACCTCCCCTGACCTGAACCTGGATAGCCACCTGGGACAGGGTTCCCTATAGAAAGAACCCCTGAGGGTCAGTGCAGGGACGGGGCAGGGCCAGGCACCAGGCCTAGCGTCTGCAACAGAGAGGAGAGCAGGATGGAGGGGGGCCCTGGACTCGGGAAAGCAGAGACCCTCACCCTCACCCCGACCCCAACTCTTGCTCCTTTCCTGTGGGCCTCGGGGAGCCCTCCCTCACCTGGCCCCACTTCCCAACCACCACTAGCACTTCCCCAAGTATAACCTCGCCCCCCACTCCTCCACCCCTCAGAGTCCCCTTTCCCTTACTCCTCCTCCCAGGACCCTGGCCAGACTCCAGGACACTGAGCCCTCCGTCCGAGCACTCCCCTGATCTGGGGCGAGGACATGGGGATTCTCTGGGGGCCTGAGTCCCTCAGCCATTGTCCTCTGTTGTCCAGGACAGGGAAGGGAGAGAAGCAAGGAGAGAGAAGAGAGGGGAAGTACCTGGGGTGATGATTGGAATGCGGTGCCGGGGCTCCAGAGGGGATGGGCAGGACCCTGGGCAGAGAGCCATTTCCTCCACTCTGGGCCCCACCAGGCTGTCTGCCACAGGGGAAGGGAAGAGGTTCTTGTACCCTTAGAATACCCAGCACCCACACAGACTGCAGATTGGCTCTTCTAAGGTTGGCTCCCTCCTCTAAGAAGCCCTCCATGTTCCCAGACCAGGAGGTCTCCTTCTTCTGCCCTCTCCTGGCATCCTGGCCCACCACACTCACAGTTCACCATCTAAGACTGACTGATGAGATGATTATTTAAAAAATAATGAGTCGACTTCCTTGGTGACCCAGTGGCTAGGACTCTGCACTCCCAATGCAGGGGGCCTGGGTTCGATCCCTGGTCAGGGAGCTAGATCCCACATGCTGCAAGACCCAGAGCAGCCAAAACAATGAGGGCAGTGTCTGTTTCACCCATTTCAGTATCCTCAGGACTCTAATTAGAGTAGATACTCTGTATTTGTTGAATGAGCACGTGATGGACTCTCTGGGCGAGTCTTGGCTGTTGGGGGGCAGTGTCCCCGCCAAAATCCACAGAGAGCTGACTTGCCCAGGCAGGGTGGGAGCCCAAGGTTCTGGACTTCTAGACCAGTGGTCCCCTAGACAGTAGTCTGTGCCCTTCTAGAAAAGTCTCCCTCCAGACGTCTGCTCAAAGATCTTCTTTATCACCCCACCCTCAGCTCCCAACCCCACTTCTTGTTCTGGTTATGCCCTCTGGGGTCCACGGAACGAGGCTGCACTGCCCAGGGCCCTGGGCCCATCTGACAGATCTTCCGTCACTGTGCTCTTCCCCAGGCTCCCCATCCTTCAGCCAGGTGTGAACCCCATCCCTCCTGATTTTATTGGGGCCCCCAAGCCAGCCAGGGGTTACCAGTGGGGCCGTGGCGTCAATGCACACCCTGGTTCCGGGTCCCAATCTTGGAGGAAAAGTGCCTTAGGATTAAGAGTCAGGTGTCCTGAATTCAGATCCCACCCTGGCGCTCAAACAGCTGTGCTGCCTTTGGCACGTTTCCTAACCTCTCTGAGTCTCAGGGGCCGCCCCTTGTACAATTTACCTTCGTTTTTATACACCTCGCAGGACTGTGGGGACTGAGATTATTTAGTAAAGCACTTCGCACTTGAGGGCTCATACCTGCTGTTGTTAATATTAGTTAAAACAACAGAATTATGGGCAGGTCGCTGGAATGTCTCTGGCCTCAAAAATAAAATGAGAGGCAGATCTCCAACCTCAAAGCTGCTGTGAGAGATCACCCAGCACAGGGTCTGGCACGAAGGAAAAACTAAATTATTATGACCGGCCCTCCAAGAATGACCCCGAGACAGAACCTCACCCTCCAGGTGGGGTCGCTGCTGCCTTCCTGTTAAAACCTCAGGAGCAGGATTTTCCTGGTGGTTCAATGGCTAAGACTCCATGCTGGCAATGCAGGGGACCCACGTTCAATCCCTGGTCAGGGAACTAGATCCCGCATGTCACAATGACAATTAAAGATCCTGTGTGCTGACCCAGCACAGCCAAATAAATAAATTAAAAACAAAAAAACAAAAAAAACTCAGCAGCTCTCACACCCCATCTTATCCGGTAACCAATTCACACACTTTGGCCAGATGCATAAGGCCTTCTGCTGTTTGACTTTTGCCTGGCTTTCCACCCTGTTTCTCACTATACCACCCCTTCCTCTCATGGGCCGGACACATCAACCACTGTTATCTCTTGAACTCCCCACCCAGCTTCCTGTGTCGGTGTCTTTGCTGTTCCCGCTGCCAGGAATGCTGGAGCCTCCCAGTGAGGCCCAGCAAACATCTCCTCCATACACAAAATGAGGTTCAATTGTCTCCCACTTCCTCTCGGGCTCCTGGACCCACCCAGACTCCTAAGCATGTCCTCACTTCCATGCTGTCTTACTGGCCTTGGTTTATAGTCCATCTTCCCCCTGGAAGACAAGAACATTGGCATCTCTACCCCCAGTGCCTTGAACAAAGCCGGGCAAAGAGCCAGCCCTTAGGAAGTAGTAGGCTTCCCTGGTGGCTCAGTTGGTAAAGAATCTTCGGGCAATGTGGGAGACGTGAGTTTGATCCTTGGGTCATGAAGATGCCCTGGAAATGGGGATGGCTAGAGGCTAAAGCATCTGCCTGCAATGCAGGAGACCTGGGTTCGATCCCTGGGTTGGGAAGATCCCCTGGAGAAGGAAATGGCAACCCACTCCAGTATTCTTGCCTGGAGAATCCCATGGACGGAGGAGCCTGGTGGGCTACAGTCTACAGGGTCGCAAAGAGTCGGACACAACTGAGCAACTTCACTTCACTTTACTTTCACTTTACCAACTCCAGTATCCTTGCCTGGAGAATTCCATGGACAGAGGAGCCTGGCAAACTGGGCTAAAGTGGGATCCATGGGATCACAGAGTCGGACAGGACTAAGTGACTAACACTTTCACTTTAGGAAGTAGTTAGTGACTGAATGAATGACCCATGAATCTAACCAATGCAGTAGCACCGTATTCTTCCAGAGACATTATACTTCTATCAGTACAGACTGTGTATGTGTGTGTGTTAGGCACTCAGTCATGTCCGACTCTTTACAACCCCATGGACTGTAGCCCAGCAGGCTCCTCTATGGAATTCTCCAGGCAAGAATACTGGAGAGGGTTGCCATACCCTTCTCCAGAGGAATCTTCTTGACCCAGGGATCAAACCCAGGTCTCCTGCATTAGCAGGCAGATTCTTTACCACCTCAGCTACCAGGAAAGCGCAGTGCAGACTAAGACAGCATTTTTAGTCATTTTCCAAAGCTCATTATACTAACAATTTATTGTGAAGTTGGGGCTCAACTGAATTTCTCAAATCCGTCCAACACTTACTGAGTGTAGCTGAATTTCCCAATGTTTCTTATATGTGCACAGATGTTTTTAAAGTATAGGATTTAGGATTCCATCTAATTACTTCCTATATAGCTATTTTATCTTATCTACTGTATCTTTTAAGCCAATTTATATGCTGTAGAGATGAGGACATGTAGAAATGTTTTTCAAATGTTTAATGTAAGACTCCCTTTAATAATTTATTTTTCATAACAATTTTTAATTGACAGACTTTAAGAGCCATTTTAAAGATAAGAACTTGTTTTTAAGATACATTTTAACAACTTGATATTAAAATCCCATGTTGAATTTTGCCCCTTTATCCTGACTCATCACCATTTCTGGGGGAGGGCTTGGTTCAGCCACCTAGCAAGTGAACCTCACTTGTCATAGATATGTCTGTCTACATTGGTATTGTTGATAGCAAGGTAGAGATATTGAGTGTGTGGGTGGCAGAGACCTTCCTCCAGCTCTCCAGATGGACAGGATCATGGTCATACTCTTTGGATGTGGCTCAATCAAGTCTGCCCACCTCCCCTAAACCTGTGTTTCCTTCTGATCTGCTACTAGCCTTTCGTTGAAACCCAGACACTCAGCTCTTCTGCTGGTTTCCCAGCCAAACTCACCTAACAGGCAGCAGCTGGTCCAGACACTCATTCCCAGTTGCAGCAGACATGATTGGTGGTCTACCCTAGGTCTTCTATATCCCCCTTCTTACCAGCAGAAACCTGATTTTTTTATCAAGGAGGCAATGTGTGCAGCTGAAATATTCTATTTCCCAGCTTCCCTTGTAGAAAGAGATAGTTGTCATGTGACAGTGTCCAGCCACATCCAGATATGACCCTGGAGAGGACATCTTTTCTGGAAAAGGAAAAGGCAATGCCTCTCTAGAAAAAAAGCCCTTTCCCCTTCTTCCTGCTGGAATTGTTGTGCCTTCTCATTGCATCCTCATGTTCAGGAAGTGGAGCAGGCAATACCCCCATTTTACAGAGGATATTGAAGTTCAGAGAAGCAAACTGACTTTCTCAAAGTCGTGGGGCTCAGACTGCTCCTATGTGAAAACTGAAGCAGCAGCCAATTCATTCCATTACTAACTTGTCTTGTTTCCCTTTTTGGCCAGGCTGCCAGGAAGCTCAGCACCTAATGAGGAAGCTCAATCACGGCTGGTATGGACTCTTAACACGTGTGCTGTGCCACCCCGTCCTTCCCCTGTCTTCATTGCCTGTCTTGAGACTTGAATGAGCGATCCTTTCTTATAAGTCATCTTGAAGCCTCTTTAGGAAAGACAGGAGGTGGGAGACAGAGTTATCTTTCACAGCCTCCCCAGATCTTCTCTCCACTCTGCTCTGGGCGGAGGGGCACATCACGAAGACAACAGTGATGGGCTCTCCGGTTTCTGATTGGGTTTGGCAAACAGGGCACACCAGTAGGAAGCAGTGAGGTCACAGTCTTCCCTTATTAGGCGTCTCCTCTGTAGGGCTGTTCCCAAGAAGCACTCCTTCCCTTCCTGCTTGAGGGTAGAGGAGCTGGGGTCTCCATAATTAGCCCAGGGCACTACCCTCTCCCTTCTTGGTTCATATACTGTCCACACCTTTGTAAACTGTCCCTTTGTCAAATTCTCAAATAACCTAAACTGAGTGTTTCCTATCAGGGCCATCTTATGGGCTGAATGTCTGTGTCGCCACCACTAAATTCATCTGTTGAAGTTCTAGCCCCTAGTGTGATGGTATTTGGACATGGGGTCTTTGGGAGTAACTAGGTTTACATGAGGTCACAGGGTGGGGCCCTCATGATGGGATTAGTGCCCTTAAAAGAAGAAGGCTCCTTGGAAGGAAAGCCATGACAAACCTAGTCCACGTGTGCATGCAAGCAAACTCTCTTCAGTTGTGTCCAACTCTTTGCTACCCCATGGACTGTAGCCCATCAGGCTCCTCTATCTATGGGATTCTCCAGGCAAGAATACTGGAGTTGCCATGCCCTCCTTCAGGGGATCCTCCCGACCTGGGGTTGAACCCAAGTCTCCTGAGGATTCTGTATTGCAAGTGGATTCTTTACCACTGAGCCACTGGGGAAGCCCTATGACAAACCTAGACAGAGTATTAAAAAGCAGAGACATCACTTTGCCAACAAAGGTCTGTATAGTCAAAGCTATGTTTTTTTTCAGTAATCATGTATGAATGTGAGAGTTGGACCATAAAGAAAGCTAAGCACCAAAGAACTGATGCTTTCAAATGGGGGTTCTGGAGAAGACTCTTGAGAATCCCTCGGCCTGTAAGATCAAACCAATCAGTCCTAAAGGAAATCAACCCTGACTATTCATTGGAAGGACTTAGTCTAAGGCTGAAGCTCCAATACTTTGGCCACCTGATGTGAAGAGCCAACTCACTGGAAAAGACCCTGATGCTAGGAAAGATTGAGGGCAGGAGGAGAAGTCGGCAACAGAGGATGAGATGGTTGGATGGCATTACCGACTCAATGGACATGAGTTTGAGCAAACTCCAGGAGAAAGTGAAGGACAGGGAAGCCTGGCGTGCTATATATAGTCTTCGGGGTCAGACATGACTTAGCAAGTGAATGACAACAACGAAGAAGAGGGAGGGAATCTCTCTCCATGAGTGGGCATCAAGGAAAGGCCATGTGAGCACACAGCAAGAAGGTGGTGTCTGTCTGGAAGCCAAGAAGTGCACTCTCACCAGACATGGCATCTACTGGCACCTTGATCTTGGACTTGCAGCCTCCAGAACTGTGAGAAATAAATATCCATGGTTTAAGCCACGAGTCTATGGTATTTTGTTACAGCAACCCAGCAGACCAGACAGGCCTTGAACACAGAGTATGAGAAAGTGCACTGATCTTTCAAGAAACACCTTCTTGTGGGAATTCCCTGATGGTCCAGTGGTTAGGACTCCTCACTTTCACTCCCAAGGTTCAATCCCTGGTTGTGGAACTAAGATCCCACAAGTTGCACAGTGTAGCAAAAAAAAAAAAAAAAAACCTCTTGTGGTCCCTAAAAATTCTGTTCTCCCTCCCATTTCATCTCAGTGGAGATCGGCTCAGTGTTTCATCACCTCT
The DNA here is from genome assembly GCF_019923935.1 of Bubalus bubalis. Taxonomy (NCBI): domain Eukaryota; kingdom Metazoa; phylum Chordata; class Mammalia; order Artiodactyla; family Bovidae; genus Bubalus; species Bubalus bubalis. The sequence continues at coordinate 21,112,788 of NC_059159.1, read as the reverse complement.
CGCCTGCACCTCACAGCCTCGTCCTAATTGGGTTCCCTGCTTTGTCCCCAATACCTCTGTGCCACTGCTCCTCCACCAACAAGGCCACGGCCTCCCTGCACTGCCCGAGCTCCAGGCAGGTGTAGACGTGAAACAGATGTGGCGACAGCAGGCCCCCAGGGGCCCATGTGTGTCATACTCAGCCCACTCCAGGAAGGAGAATCTGGGGACATGAGTGCAGGACCATCACATAAGCTGTCACTTACACTGCGATGGGTAAAATGAGAGCAGAGGGCCAAGATCCAGAGTCAAGAAACAGTTTGGAAGATGCTGGCTGCAGGAACAGGGGAGGGGAGGCGGGCAGGGGCTGGGCCAGGCCCACCACAGACCAGAAAGGAACCTGGCCTCCAAGCCATAGGCCACATGGGGTGTTCTGCCCAGGAGAAATCAGCCAGTGATCATTAAGGCTGCACGGGGAAGGGGAAGAGCAGGCTGCAGACTGAGAGGCCAGCAAGGAGGTTCCCCATTGAAGAGACAAATATGGCCTGGTGTCCTCCAAAGGGGGGACTCACCTCTAGTCAGCTCTTCACCCCTCCTGAGGTTTTGAGTTATATGTATTAATTAAATCAACTCCAGCTCGTGGATGCTCCTTTCTCTCCACTTCTCCCCACCCCCAGCCTTTTCTACATACGAGGTGGCCATAGACACTCAGGGTCCAGCCATGGAGGAGGTACCAGGCTAAGGGAGCTCCGTCCCTGTCGTTCCTCTCCCTCAAACAAACTCCATCAGATCAGTGTGTTAGTTTTATTTTCTTTGCTTTGGTCTATACAAAAAAAACCAATAACCAAAAACATAAAGCGATCATAATAAAACTCTGCTGGGACCTCCCCCAGCCCCCAACACCTGTGTGCAGGAGGTGGTGGTGGGGAGTTTGAAACAGGAAGAGGAAGAGAAAGCCCCTCACCGCACACCAGAGGGGTCAGCCAAGAGCACTTCTCAGGGGTCAGCTAGGGTAGTTGTGTGGGCAGGAGGAAGGTTCGAGGGCGCTGTCCCCAAGCTCTCCTAGGAGAGGCCAAAGCCAACTGAGTGTCCCGGGGAGGGAGCAGGCAGTGTCCTGAAGCAGGAACAATCTCTCCGTGTCTCCACCCCATCTTCCCAGACGATCCCTGAACTTTCCAAGACAAGCTTTGGATTCTGGGCCTTTTGGCCTTGAACCTGGGGCCTGAAGATCCCGGGGACTCAGCACAGTTGGAGTTCAGTGATCAAATCAGAAGCCAGAGCTGTGGGGCCCAAGCCACTGGAGATGGGCAGCCTGGGAGGAGAGGGGAGCTTCGGGGGGGGACAAGGTGGGTGCCTCGAGTCTAAAGTTTTAGTGCCAGGGCCTCAGGGGTGGGAACGGGTTATCGGGCCCTGGACCCACGGCCCAGAATAGAAAAGCAGGAGCAGATCACCATCCCAAGAAAGACCCCACAGAGAACCTCTGGAGGCACGGGGCTCCGCAGGAAGTTGCAGCCCTGCTGCCCGGATTCAGGCACTTGGCTATCTGGCCCCATCATCTGCACGGAGAACTTCTCAGATGGGGAACTGCACCTGGGGGGGTGGGGGGAAGCAGACATAGACAGAGGGTTAGGCCAGGTCCGTGGCCCCTGGGAGCTCGTGCCACTCCTGTGTCACCCGCCCACCATCCACAGAAGGGGCAGGAACTCGCTGCCCGGAGCAAAGATAATAGAACAAGGCAGGCAAGGCATGCCTTCCCTGGGACAGCTTAGCACCCAGAGGCCCCACGCTTGCTCCCTCCTAAAGGAGCCAGGGTTTCAGGGAAAGCCTGAGAGGCCTCCCGTGAGAAGGAGGTCCTAAGGGAAGGGAAGCCCAAGTCTCAGCAGCCCATAGTGGGAGAGAGAGCTGCAAAGCAGGGGGAGGGGGCGCCATACTCGGGTCCGGGCAGCTAGGCCAGCATGTGGTCTGCAGTTGGGTAGGGGGGCCTGAGGCCGTCGCTGTAGGCGTCGATGGGATAGTCCCCATCCATGTCCATGTGCATCTCCAGTGGGTCCATGGGCACGTCGCTCGAGTACATGGGGCGGTAGGTGGCGTCCATGTCTGGCGAGGAGAAGGGTCTCAGGCTATTCTGCGAGGGTCTGGACAGCCCTCAGCCACACCTTCCACCCTTTCCTGCCCCAGTGGGCGGGACCCCCCCCACCCCCACTTAGGGACCTGGACTCCAAGTCAGGGACCTGGCCAGGAGTTGGTGTGAACACTACGGTGACTGTCCTGGTCCTTTGGTCCTGGGGACAAAAAGCTGCTCCCTCGCTCACATACACCCACAAAGGACGCCCCTGTGCCCCAGCACTCCAGGGTCCTGAGCAACTCTGCACCCACTTACCATCAGCATAGGGTTCATTCATGGGGATCATGCTCTGGGCCTGAGGACAGAGACAGAGAGAAACATTAGGGGAGAGGGGAAGGGAGGAAACACAGGCTCTGGACTGGGGTGGGGGAGGTGGGGAGAGAAGAGCAGCAAGAGATGTTTCTCTAGAGGAGCCAAGGAGGTCTTCCCTGGTGGTCCAGTGGCTAAGACACTTACAATGCAAGGGGCACGGGTTTGATCCCTGGTCAGGGAACTAAGACCTCACATGCTGTGCAACCAAAAAACAACAGATAAAGAGGGGCCAAAGGAAAAGCGAAGACCCCTTGGAGGCACCTGCAGAATTAGAGCAGCCCTGGGGAGGGGAGTGGCAGGGAGAGGACTAGAGAATGGGTGTCAGGAGCAGCCCCACGCAGGATCAGGGCAGCCGTCAGCCTGGAACAGCACCCTTGTGCAAGTTAGGGAAAGGCACTCCTGCCCCAACACTTTATATCAGTTTGAACATAAAACTTCCATTTTGTAGGTCAAAAACAGTAGACGGTCCAACCTATTACTTTCATCTGCTGGGAACTGTCATAAATGATCCAATTATAAAATTAAAATCTATTGGGAATTCCCTGGCAATCCAGTGGTTAGGACTCTGCATTTCCACTGCAGGGGGCCCAGGTTCAAACCCTGGTCGGGGAACTAGGATTCCCCCATTCAGCATATTAAAAAAAAAAATTAAAATCTATGAAGCTGACAAGATGGTAACACCCCCACACACACACCCCCGACAAAGTGCTGTCCTTGTGCAGTACGCAACTTGCACAGCCAGACACTGCGACCCAACCCAGGATACTCACAGCCTCCCAGGCGGCAGGGTCGTGCTTGAAGAGGGAGTTAGTGAGCTCCACAGACACCCGTTTGCGGTAATCTGGGTTCTTGTCCTCGGAGATGCGGAACAAGACGGCAGCGGCGTAGGTGGCTGAGGGAAAAGGACAGGCCAGGCAGGTCAGGTGCTTGCCTCCACCTCCCCCAGCCTCCCTCCTCACCCTGCTCGCCCCCTTGCGCCTAGCCCAGCCCCTCACCGGTGCCCTCATTGCGCGAGTGCAGTAGCTCCATAAGTGGGGCCGACGCGCCCTCCGCATCAATGGCATCCGCCGCCTCCTTGTCCTGGGCCAGCTCGCACAGCACCCCGGCGGCCACGCGCTGGATGTTCTCCACCGAGGAGTAGAGGAGCTGGGGAGAGGGGCGCGGGGTGGGCGTGAGGCGAGCCAGCAACACACCTCACCACCCTGCCAATCTCCGCCTCCCAGTTTTGGATATAACTCAAGCTCATGGTAAAAAGTGTGAAAAGTCTAAGTAAGATCTAAAGAAAGGAAACGCAGGGCATTCCCTGGTGATCCAGTGGTTAAGACTCTGTTTTCAATACCAGGGCGTGGGTGCAATCCCTCCTTGGGGAACTAAGACTCCATAAGCCTTGAGGGAAGGCCAAAAGATTTTTTAAAAATTCATTTAATTTAAAAAAACCGCCACAACCCTCTACTCAGACACAGCTTCTTTCCATTGGATTTTCATCACAGTCATAAACACATATTTGATTCTTTTTTTTAAGACTATTTTTGATGTGGACCATTTTTTTTTTAATTTGTTACAATATTGTTTGTTTTATGTTTTGTTGTGTTTTGTTTTGACCTCAAGGCGCGTAGAATCTTAGCTCCCCAACCAGGGATCAAACCTGTACCCCCTGCACTGGAAGGCGAGGTCTTGACCAATGGACCACCAGAGAAGTCCCTGATTCCTGTTTTTTAATCAGACTCTGTAGCATAAAGCATTTCCCCATATTATTCAGTAACTTTTCCTTAAAAATCTATGAGTTCAGGGACTTCCCCAGTGGTCCAGTGGCTAAGACTCTGCTATCCCATTACAGGGGGGCCTGGGTTTGATCCCTGTTCAGGGAACTAACTGCCAGCCTGAGAATAAAAATGGCCAAAAAACAAACAATATTTATGAGTTCATACTGGTACTCAAGAGAGAAGGAGAATGCTACAAAGCAAAACAACAATGGAAATTAAAAAACCTCATCCATCACAAGTGGGAGTAGCACAAATTCCTTACTCTGAACATTAATAATTAAAGGAAAAAAATTCAAAAACTGAAAATTCTTCAACACCATTGTCTATGTCCACATGATATAGTGGACCATTCTTTTTTTAACCATTCTCTTATCACTGGACAGTTAATTTTCAATTATTGTTAGTAACAGTGCAATCGTCAGCTGCACATATACATTTATGCCACATTTTAAATTACATTATATTATTTCATAGAGAGTCCCAGACCTGTACTACTTGATCAAAGAATACCAATATTTTCAAGGCTGTCTATACACACCACAAAGTTGCTTCCTGGAGAGGTTTCACCACCTTATCTTCCTACCAGCAGGGTATAAGACTGCCCATTTTATTGCATCTTCACCAGCACAAAGCACTCCCATTTTTTTTTCTTTGCCAATTTGATAGTGGAAAATGGGCTCTCCCTGTGGGATAGGCTTCATTTCTTTTAAACTCCTGGGGTTGATAGAGCACTGTTTGTTTATGAACCACCTGGGAGTTACATGTGCCTCTCTCTAGATAACTACTGAGGTTTACTATTAATGAGCCTTTTATATGAAAGATATTAAACTCTTGTCTGTTGCGAGGCTTGCAAATATTTTTCCAGTTTGCTGTTTACTTTTTAATGGTTTTAGGCTATTTCTGACATTAAAACCTTAATGTTGTTTCTGACATTAAGAATACTTGCTGTTTTCGTTTGTGGACTCTTCACCTCTGAGCTTGGAAAGCCTTTTCCATGCTGGAGTTTGCTAAGTGATCATGTCTGGTGTGGCCACTTTTCTCCAAATGCTTCCAAAGACCTCTTGATGCTTGGCCCAGACTGCCTCAAACATTCCCGTTTCAGCAGTGGGGTAAAGCAAGGGTTGGGGGAAACCTCTCCTGCCCACCTGCCCCAGACTCACCTGCACAAACAGGGGGATGGTGTTGAGTCGGAAGATCTCCATGCGGTTCATGGGATCCCGGGCAAGGATGTGCAGGGCTCCAGTGCAGCCTTCCACAATCTCCTCCATCCTCACACCGTCCTGCACGAGAAGAGCCACTGGGGTATAGCAACAGTGAGCCTAGGGAGTGGTCACCCCCTTCCAGGACACTGACAAACCTCACTGGTCCTTGGAGTTTGCCTCAGTGGCAACTTGCCCCCCTAGTCACACGCTCATGTGCGCACACGTTCACACAGAGGGCAGCCAGACTCTCAGAGCGGGCGGTCACAGGCCCCAGCAGCTCACTTACCGTGTAGGGCTGCTGTGTGCCAGCAGCCACGTGGCGCTGGGCATCCTGGTGGGCCTTGACTAGCAGTTGGACAAGGCGGGGAATGACCGCTGCCTCCTGCAGTGGGGCATGGTTGGCTGGGCACAGGGCCAGATTCCTGATCAGGCCAATGGTTGCCTGGCAAGAAAAAGGGCACCCATCAAGGGCATTTCCTGGACATCTGGAGGATCCCACTTCTCCAGCATTATCTCCTCCTTCCCCCTGGTCTCTTCTCCCCCAGGCCAGCCGTGGATGTGCTGGAAGGTCTCCAGAGAATGATGCTTCTCCCAGCCCATGCCCCTTATTCCATATGATCTTGTTGTTCCTCGTGTCAGACTCTTAATAGCCCTTTCTAAAATGATACTCCATTCCAGAATATTCCACCAGCCCCCATGCCTTGACCCTCACCCCTGTTCCCTCTCTCTTAACGCTCCCTCACGGACAACATAGTCTTGCTTTTCTGATGATTGCCAAACTCTGATTATCAGGGAGTCCTCGCTAGGGTTGACCCGAAAGCCTCCTGCATTGGTGACGCTCACAATGTAATCCAGCTGAAGCAGTGGGATCTGGAACGAGGTCTCTGCCCCAGGCTCCCACCCTGCCAGCTGGCTCTGGTGCCCTCTGACAAGACCCCGTCTATAGTCGCTCCCTCACTCTGGCACCAGGTGTCACACACCTACAGCTCTGCCCTGGCTCACCCTCCCCTCCCCTGTCTGTGACAGGGAACTGACACATCTGTCCTCTACCCAGGCAGCCTCCAGGTTCCCTGGCTCCCAATGGCAGACACCAAGTGTCACCAGAACCCTCTCTACCCTTTGTCTCTTTAGCATCCTTCCTGAGTTTGAGCAGGACACATGACACAGTACTGACACCCTTCCATCCACGCGTGGCCAAAGGAACAAGTTCCTGAGTATGGGCTGAAGTGGTCTCACTTTCTGGTCGCTGCCAGCCCTTCAGGGCTTCTCCACTTCTCAGGCGCTAGAATGCATGGATGAGGTGACCTCACCCATCCATTCATACGAGGACGACTTTGTGCGTCCAGACCCTCTAGCATAATGACTGTGCCCCGTGGACCACAGAAATCACCTGTGGACTCGTTAGACATGCAGAGTCTCAGGCCCACCCCAGGCCTACCGAATCTGAGCCTGCAGTTGAATTGAGACCGCCCAGGATGGTCCTGTGCGCCTTCAACTCTGAAGCTCTATTCTAACTGATGGCCAAGCTACGAGATAGAAGGATTCTGGGTCTCAGGAGCAGAGACACCATGGACTGTGGAGGCTCTAATCCTGTCTTCGGAGCTCCTCTCCTCGCCTGGCCCCACCTGGCAGCAGGCAGTACCTTGACCAGTGGCCACTGGTTGGGCTGGTTGAGCAGCTTGACGATGGCTGGGATGCCATAGTTGAGACGCACGGAGTTCTGGGCCATCTCAGCCTCAGGGTGGCGGCTGGTGAGGTGGCGCAGGGCACAGACGGCAGGCTCCGTGATGTCATCCTTGTCGCCCGCGCGCAGGATGGCGTGGATGAGCGCCTCCACACCACTGTTCTGTGTCACCAGCGTCTTGTTCTTGCTGTTGTTGCACGTCAGGTTGGACAGAGTGCCCGTGGCACAGGTGAGGACGTTGACGTCGTCCACGCTCAGCTGGTTCACCAGAATCTTCAGCACGCTCTCCAGGCCCTCCTGGGGTTGGGGAAAGCAGTGGAGAGTGAGGGAAAACCCCAAACGCAGGGGCTTCCCAAGTATGTCCAGGGGAGCGAGATGGCCTAAGTGGGGGTCTCCAGCCCATTCAGTACAGATTCCCTGGGCCCTGAGAATCTTCAATCCCGCAATCCTGCCAACACCCCGTGAGATGGCAGTTCTACCCATGGAGGATCTGGGGCTGAGAGAGGTTGAGGGCCTGGCCTACAGACTCACAGCTCATGGGCCAGATCTGAACCCAAGCTTATCTCTAAGTCCCATGCTCTCTTCTCCAGCCCCTCCGACTCCTCCTCTGGGTCCTCAGACCCAACAGGACTGGACTCAGGCTGAGGGAGGCCCCTAGGCCAGAATGAAGCTGTTAAGCCATGCTGCAGTGGCCCACTTGAACCACTTTTATATGCTTCTTCCCTTTCTGGGCCTTTGCTGCTGCACACTCAGTGGTGCCCAAGCCAAATCTGCCTTCAGGAAACATCCCTAAGCCAGAAACCTCATTTCTCCCAGGGACAGCCATATGGGCCTTGTGGTAGAATATAAAAACCCCAGGCGCTGGGGACAGACAGTCCTGAGTTCAAATTCCAACTCTGCCGTCTACTAGCCATGACCAAGGCCATTTCTTAACTCCCTGAGCCTGTTTCTATTTCTTCTTTCTATGAAAAATTTCTTTTTTTTTTTATTTTAATTTTTTCTTGGAGTACAGTTGAAAATATTCTTTTTTAAATTTTTATCTTATATTAGATACAGTTGAAATTTTTTTTAATATTTTTATTTTATATTGGATTATAGTTGATCAACAATGTTGTGTTAGTTTCAGTTGTACAGCAAGGTGATTCGGTTATATATACATGTATCTATTATTTTTCAAATTCTTTTCCCATTTAGGTCATTACAGAGTACTGAGCAGAGCTCCCTGTGCTATACAATAGGTCCCTGTTGGTTATCTATTTTAAATATATCAGTGTGCACATGTCAATCCCAAACTCCCAATCTATCCCTGCCCCCCAATTTTCACCCTAGTAACTATAAATTCATTCTCTTAGTTTGTGAGTCTGTTTCTGTTTTACAAATCAGTTCGTTTGTATCATTTTTTTGAGGCTGCATGTAAGTGATGTCATATAATATTTGTCTTTCTCTGTCCAACTTACTTCACTTAGTATAACAACAACCTCTAGGTCAATCCATGTTGCTGCAAATGGCATTATTTCATTCTTTTTCATGACTGAGTAATATTCCATTGTATATATGTACCACTTGAGCCGTTGTTTCTTCAGCTAACAACGAGCCCCACACTCTACCTCCAGGTACTGAAAGGGGTAAAGAAGCCAGTGTCCCAAGTGCTTAACTGAGCCTAGAACATTGATGTAATTCTTAGCAATGACAGACAGGTCTAAAGGAGGAACCAGAAGACTTGTCCTGAAACTGCATTTTTCCTTAAGTTTTTTTTAGCCACCAGGGCCCCCAAGCCATCGCCTGCACACTACTGCTCCCTGCCCAACGTCTAGGGCATAACCGCTCCTCTGGTACCAGCTGAACCCCAGCCTGGAGCCATCAGCTCCTTTCCTCTAGTCCTCTTCCGAAACCCCTGAGAGGGATTAGAGCCTTTAGCTAAAGGGATGAAGGGCACTTCCAGCCTCAGCCACAGTGGAGCAAGATTTAGGGGCCTCAGGCTCCTGAGGTCAGACTCCTAGACAGGAGGCTGGATGCAGAAAGACAGCTGAGGAGGGGGACACAGGCCTGATCACCTCCCTCACCTGCTTGGTGGCCACATCCGAGAGGTTGCGCAGGGTCCACAGGCAGTTCTGCACGAGGCGGGGGCTGTTGCTCGTCAGGTGCTTGCCCAGGGCCTGCATCCCACCTGGGGTAGGAGATGAGCACATGTCAGCCACAGGGGAGCACGGCGGACTGAGCCTGGTGGCTGGTCAGGGGCCCCGCCCCCACCCACCAGGCTACATGGGCCATCCTCACGGGCTGCAGTACTCACCAGCCTCCACAATGGCAGGCTTGTTGCTGGGACATACGGACAGCACTTTGAGCACGCGGCTGGTGGTCCAGAGCAGCTTCTCATAACTGTAGTTGCGCATGATCTGGACGAGGGCCTGGGGTCCTCCATTGGCCAGGATGATGAGCTGTTGGGGGAGGGGGAAATGAGTGTGAGACAGATGGGGTCTCTGGCAAGGAACAAGGACGGAAGGGAGGGTAGGTGACACAGCTGTTATTACTGAGCTTCATCCAAAAACCTGAACAGCTTTTGTGACTATTAAATAAACCAAATATTGAAAAAAATGATAATACACAATGCTGGCAAGGATGAGGTGAGACTACTAACATACATTGCTGCTGATGGCATTGTAAGTAAGGCAATCCTTTTGGAAAGTACCTGGAAATTTTTGTAAAAGATTAGAAATATTAAAAATCCTTAACCCTACTGATGAAAAAAATTCCTCCTTTTTTGGAAAAGCTGTGTCTTGAATATGTTCATTATAGCATTGTTCATAAAAACTGAAGATCAGGAGCAACCTAAATGCCCTTCCTCAGGATAAAGTCTGGAGTCTGCATTTAATGAAATGTTATTTGCTCTTAGAAAGGGTGGTTTTGAGGACAGAGTAGCAAAAAAACAATAATAATAATTTTAATATCATACAGTAGTAGAAAACATGCCAAGTTGTAAATTATGACTATAACTGTATAAAAAATGCCCACAGGAAAGCACTGGAGGAAGCACATGGTTGTGTGAGGATCATTTTTTCTTTCCCTTATCCTCAAAATATTCAGTAGTATGATGAAACATTACATCAGAATTTACATATATACATTTAACCTAAAAAGAGGAAGGAAGCAGTGACCTGAAGCTGCAGTTGGATGGAGGGGGATGGCATGGGGGATGCGGGTCTTGGTTGGGGGCAGGAAGAACTGGAGGAAGCAAATGGTTGTGTGAGGACGATAGGGCTCAGCCCACCTTGCTCTCCTGGTTGCCATAGGCCAGGAGCTGCAGGCAGTCGGTGGTGATGGCCAGGAACTTGGGGTTGTTCTTGTTGAGCAGGGGCACCATCTTCTGCAGTCCGTCTGCCAGGCGCACTGCCATCTTGGCACCCTCCTGGTAGAGCAGCAGGTTGTGCAGCGTGGTGATGGCATAGAACAAGACCGACTCCACAGGGGAGCTGAGATGGGGGTAGAGGGTTCATGTGAGTCAGGTTCCAGGTAAATGTGGGTCACCTCCTGCAGGAAGCCTTCTCCAATACTGACACCTCTATGGAAATACCTCTTTACTAAAATTTCATTGTCCCGTGAGTCCAGTCTCATCTCTATGAACAGAGCACGCAGCACCTCTCCTCTCTCCACTGAGACCATGACTCCTCTTGCTCTGGACTCCCAGCTCGGTGCTAAGCATACCTGTCCCTACTGAGTTGGTCCCCTGGACACCTGAGTAACTGCCATGTGGAAGGCATCATGCTAGAAAGGCCTGCAAGCAACTCAGGAGTAAGATCAGTATCTCCGCCCTTAAGGAACTTGCAGCTGGGTATGGGGATCAGGAAAAAGGCTATTCAACATTGCAAGGCAGGGAAAGATAAAGGTGGCAAGAGATTTTGCACAGGCTGTTCCCTCTGCCTGGAATACTCTTCCCATCATCTACACCAGTCGAAGTCCACTCCTCTGTCAACCCCCTGCCATCAGAGTGAACAGCTTCTTGGAGCTCCACTGACCAATCTTGGGCACACCTTTGCCCTCATCTACACTGAGATGAGAAATAACCTGAGAGTTACCTGCCTGTCTCCCCTGCTAGGCTGTGAGCAGCTGAGCATCAGGACTGGGCGTAGTTCTGCACCTGGCACAGTAGGTGCTCAATAAATCTATGGAAGACCAGGGAAGTCTAAGGGAGGGGATGCCCCTGGCTCCTGCAGGGAGTAGGGGTGGGTACCTGAGCATGCGGACCAGGGCGGGGATGCCGCCAGACTTGAAGATGGCAAGCAGCCCCTCGCGGTGGTGGGAGAGGTTGTGCAGGATGCTGGTGGTGCAGCGGGCTGTGTCCAGGTCGCTGGTGTTCTGCATGGTGCGCACGACGGCCGCCACCAGCTGGGGCGAGCCCATCAGCGCCCGCCGAGACGCCTCCTTCTTTGACAGCTGGTTCACGATCATGGCTGCCTTGGTCACCACCACCTTGGGGGGTAAGGAGGAGGAGGGGAGGGAGTGAGCAGACGGGCCGAGACGGCTGCCATTGTGAGAAGGAAGGGCCAGGAGACACCTCCACAAAGCTCAGACAGACCCGGGTCAGACTTCCCACTGATGAAGCTCTGGAAATGACCTCTCTCCACCCCAGGCAGAGCCCTCTCCTACAGACCCCTGACTCTCCCGTCCCTGTCCTGCCTCCACCCTGGCCAGGCCCTCACAGACCGGGTCCTCATCATTGAGCAGTTTGGTGAGCTCAGGCAGGGCCCGGGTGGCCAGCTCAGCATCGTCCTGGTAGTTGATGAGATGTACGATGGCCGACTTGAGGAGTTGGGATGGCTCGGCCAGCCGCTGCAGGTTGGTGGTCTGCCCCTCCACCTGGGTGGTGAGCAGCAGCGAGCTGTCCTCTGCTGTCACACCGGGACACATGGCCTCCCGCACCCGCTTGGCTCTGGCGGTCGTGGACATCTGGTACTCCAGGTCACCTGGGGGCCAGCAAAGAGGGACTGAGTTGCAGGAAGCGGGCAGGGGGACACTGGGGAGCAGGCATCCCATTTGGGCTCTCTGGGCTGACTTCCAGTCCACCACTCACAGTTCTGCCTTTAACCAGTGACCTTGAGGAGGTCATCACCACCTCAGGTCATCAGCGATAAAATGGGGCACCTCCTGTTCTGTTCATCACAGGGAATTCTTATGAGAATTAAGTGACATAATAGGTGTGAACTGTTCTTAAAAGAAAGGATGCGTGTGCCTGGCACATATCACTAAAAATAAGGTCAGACTTTATTATTATTAAAAGGAATAGTTAACATTTTTTGAGTACAGGCATAGCTAAAAGATATTATGGTTATATAATGTATAATATATAAAAGATATGTAGTTCCCTACCACTACAATGAAGAAGTGAATATTGCAGTAAAGTGAGTCATGAATTTTTTGGTTGCCTACTGCATGTAAAACTTATGTTTACACTATTTATAGTATCTTGTGTGCGATAGCATTGTGTCTAAAAAATGTACATATCTTAATTTTAAAATATTTTATTGCCAAAAAATGATGACCATCATCTGAGTCTTCAACAAGTCATAGCAGCATTATCAAAGATCACTGATCACAGATTACCATCACAAAGAGAATCATCATGAAAATGTTTGAAATATTGCAAGAATTACTAAAATGTGATACAGAGACATGAAGTAAGCAAATGCTGCTGGGAAAATGGCGCATATAGACTTGATCCATGCAGTTATCACAAATCTTCAATTTGTAAAAAAAAAAATTTGTGCCTATACTTTTTTAAAGGTCTTTTGGCCATGCTGCACAGCATGTGGGATCTCAGCTCACCAATCAGGGATTGAACCCGTGTCACCTGCATTGGCAGCACAGAGCCTTAACCACTGGACCACCAGGGAAGTCCTATGCCTATACTTATTGTGTGCCCAGCAGTGAATTAACTGCAGTCCTTATATTTTTCTCATTTAATCTTACAACCCTACAAGGCAAGGACTATTATTATCTCCACTTTACAGATGGGAAAACTGAGACACAGAGAGGTTATAAGAACCTGAGTTGGGACCGGAACCCAGACAGCCTGACTCCAGAACCCAACCCTGACTCTATGCCCCTCCCTTAACAATCAGGTAGGGGTAGGATGATACAACCTCTGTCTCTTTCCAACCCTGAGATCTCATGATTCTAATTACACCCTCAACCTCCCCAAAGGAGGCAATTCACCCATTATATGGTCAGCTAAATAGAGGCCCAGGGGCTTCCCCGGTGGCTCAGTGGTAAAGAATCTGCCTGTAACGCAGGAGATACAGGAAGATCCCCTGGAGAAGGGCATGGCAACCCACTCCAGTATTCTTGCCTGAAGAATTTCATGACCAGAGGAGCCTGGAGGGCTACGGTCCATAGGGGTCACAAAGACTAGGACATGACTGAAGTGACTCAGCAGCAGCAGCAGCAAATAGAGGCCCAGAGGGTCACCCAATAGAATACAATGGATGACAGGGGAAGTTGGGACTGTGGGATTCACAAAACAGGAGAAGGGCTCTCAGTTCAGTCCAGGCTCCACCCCCTGGTAAGTCTGGAAGTCCCAGAGACAGGTACCCCAGCTTCCCAGGCAGCCCTGCCCTGGTGAGTGTCCCAAAGCCCAGAGGAGAGGGAGACAGAGGTTCCCCAATCCCATTAGTTGGGAAGGAGGGGACATCCACATGGCTTTCCTGCCTTGATACTGCACTTTAGCAAGCAACACAACGCCTGGCCCCGCCAAGCGGAGAGGCCTCTGCGTGCTGTCAGGAGGAGCTCCCCGGGGTGCAGAGGCTGAGCACTGCAGTGGCCCGGGCTGCCACCACCTATTCTCCACCCTCCCCAGCTCCCAAGGCTCACCATACTGCACCATTCAGGGCCCTAGAGCCATCTGTGGGCTACAGATGGGACTGGACCCTCCTTTCCCCCAGAGAGGCAGGGCACCCTGGGCTGGCAGGCATCCCCACCCTGACCAAGCCCCAGAACTGGGCTCTGTCCCCGCTGTGTACTTGAGCAAAAGGACTGTGTCTTCCCCCAGCCTCTGGGCTCCCTGAGGGTAGCAGGGGTGCCTCCTCAGCACTCCGTACATTCGTGGAGGGCAAGGACCATGCCTCTTCCATCAGACTGGTGTGCAGGGTCTATGCCTCCCCTTCTTATTAGAGGTTCACGGGATGGGAATCTGCTTCCCTCCCAGATGGAGTGGCGCTGTGAAGATGCTGTGCCTCCTCCCTCAGACTGCTGAGTCTAAGCACCGGAGCTGGGCCTCCCTCCGAAGACTGGGAGCCTCCTGAGGTCTGCCTCCTCTGACCCTCACCTCCCTCCAGGAGCCAGCTGCTTTTCTGCTGGGATAGCCCCACAGAAGAGTCCCCAGGGGTCCTGACCTTGGCCCGGGGGCACCGACTGGGTGTAGGTGGTGGTCTTCTTGAGCGTGTACTGGCGCCCGCAGGCCTCGTCCTCCTCTATGAGGCCCTTGCTGCTGACCGAGGGCACACAGGTGTTGGCCCCCGAGTGGATGCCAGAGTCGTAGGTATATGTCTGCTGCCACTCAGTCACCTTGATGGGCTGTTCGATTAGGTTCATCACCTCCATGGTGGCTGCTGGGGACACAGAAGAAGGGCAGGAAATTAGCTGACCAGGTGGGACATCCCATCATTTGGCACGGCCCCCATCTCCAGCCTCTCCCCAGGTCCTGCCCATCACCCCTTCCCCCAACCATGGCCCCAAGGGCCCCAGTGGGCTGTGGAGGATGGTGGGAGGCACAAGGAACCAAACCCAGGGAGGACTGCCCAGGGTGGGACACCCGGTGTGAGTCCTGAGCTTGTATCTCTGACCTCCAGCCCAGGGTGGGATGAACCCCATGGGGACAGGTGCCTTAAAGGGCCAGATGCTCCAACCCAGCCCTGGGTTTATTGCAGTGAAAAGGAACAAAGAAGAATGAGTTTTTCTTTTCTTTCCTGAGAACAAAGAACATAAAGAGAAGAGTGAGCAGGCCAGATTACCCCTAGTTTTCACTTTAACTGTTCTTAATCAGGGAAGGACAGGGAAGCCTGGGGAACTGCAGTCCACGGGGTCGCAGAGTCAGACACAACTTAGCGACTGAACAACAACAAACCTGTAGTCTAAGTTTGTTTTTTTGCCCCCTAACTCTGCTTAAGCTATATTTTGTGCCTATCATCGTTTGATTTCATGCTAATTACATCCTGTATCTGGTGCTCACCTTCACAGTACTCTCTTCGCAGACCACACCTGGTAGTTTTCTCTCTTTTTGCATTACAGAAAGAAGGCCACACTACAATACACAAAAGACAATGGGCTCAACTCCTGGGCTTTGGGACTGGGACTGCCAGATCCAATTACCGGGCTACCTGATGCCAGCCTATGACTACTTTTGAAACAATGCAATAGGAGGACGCAAAATCCTTATACGTTTGTTTCTCATCACCTACCCCTGACTGTGAGCCTTCATTTTATATAACCCTTCAGATTCCTTATGGAAGAGGGGGAAACAGTTCTTGAGGCACAAACCTACTGTGTTCTACCCCTCTGCCGGCTGAGGATTAAAGTTACCTTTCTATTTCCTCTAAGCTCTATCTCTGTATTTTTAAATTCAGGCTTCCCTGGTGGCTCAGAGGTTAAAGTGTCTGCCTGCTATGCAGGAAACCTGGGTTCGATCCCTGAGTCAGGAAGATCTCCTGGGTCAGGAAGATCTCCTGGAGAAGGAAATGGCAACCCACTCCAGTATTCTTGCCTGGAGAATCCCATGGACGGAAGAGCCTGGTGGACTACAGTCCACGGAGTCGCAAAGAGTCAGACACAACTGAGTGACTTCACTTTCACTTCAGTGGGCAGAGAAAGCCAGATTTTGGCAGTAATGGGCTCACTCACCTTGCAGCCCACAGCCCCAAACCCCCAGGACAAGAGACGTCACTCAGAGCCTCCAGCAACTTCTAGGGTCCCGAAGGCCCATCCCCATCCACTGGGACTCCTGGGAAGGGCTGCAAGGTGAGGCAAATACACCCCAGGCACTGGGTGGGAAACTGGGAAAGCGGGTGGGGCAGGGAAGCAGTCAGACAGGTTTCTCTGGGAGCCTCAGAGACTCCAGAATCTTCTGCATATGGGGCAGGATCAGGAGTGACCCCAGAGGCTCAGGCCTTAAGAACCCCATCTCTCTGGCACCCCAGCTCCTAGAAGCCTTCCCCAGAATTCTGAGTCCCACCAACCAGTTCAGACCTCAGCCACACACTCCCGGGCCATTCACAGCTCAGCTGAACCCCCATCCTCATCTGTAAAATGGGGCAGCACCATCTTCCACCACCAACCCAGCTGGGCACCTGGCCACACAGTAGGAGCTCAATGTCGGTGGCCATGCCTGGGTATCAGTATTCCCCCAGGGTGTGTTCTCTCCTCAGGGTGGAGCAGGCCTTAGGGGAGTCACTGCTACTATTCAGAAACCTGGGGACACTTGAGGGTCATGAATAGCTGGGCCTGACTCTGTACCAGCAAGGTGACTCCTACTTGGTCTGTCCAGCTCCCTTGTCTCGGGTGCTGACCTCCAGAGTCCAACAGCCAGGAAGAGGAATGAGAGAAGTTGCACCCCGGTGAGGGCCTGCCTGGTGCCTTTCAAGACAGCCAACATCCTCACAAGTGGGTTTCAAAGGACATGCTCTGCTTCCCAATTTACAGATGGGGAAACTGAGGCCCCACCGGGTGAGGGGGCACAGCAGAGAAATGACAGCCGGGACCAGGCTTGGGTGTGAGTGACACCTGTCTGTGGTCTGTGCACACCCAGTGTGGCCTCAGATGGCAAGTAGACCCCAGGCTGGCCCACCCAGGGGGAGGTAGCACCCAGCACCTCAAATCCGTTGTCCCATTGCTTTGGAGACCAGTTGAGGACGAGGCTGCAGTGGCTGGTGAGCCTGGTCCGTTGCCGGGAACAAAGGTCACCACAGATACGTATTCCCGAACAGGCCCAGCGCCACCTCCCAGGAGGACGCCAATGATCCTTCAGGTTTCCCTGCCTTTTATGGTGACCCCTCCCCTCCCCTGCTTATAAGCACACCTGGAACAGGCAGAGGCAGGAGCCAGGCCCACTCCCTGGAGCTTCTTTCCTCTCCTCCCATCACCCCAAGTGACTCAGAGTTTCGGGCTGATAAACAGAAGCAGGCTCGGTGCCGCCAGATGTGCCCAGCTGCTATCCAGGCCGATGCAGCTATTGCAGGGGGAGCCCTCCCCCTCGCCCCTGCCCTAAGCACACGCTGCCCACCCAGCACTCCTGCCTTCCCTGGAGAGACAAGACAGAGAACACAGGAGAGTTTGGGAGGAGAAAGCCTGTCTCCGAGCAGCCCCCAGGGAGAAAATTCAGGCAGGAAGCCTTGGACATCCGAGCCCGGAGAAGGAAGATGAAACTGCGTCAGTAAAGACAGCTGCATTAACCCTGCGAAGGCTACTTTGCCGGGCAGACAGCTGAGCTGCCATCTGGCCGCCGAGCCTCAGCCAGATTCGCTGAGGACAAACTGGACATCTCCCTGTGGCTGATTCATGTTGATGTAGGGTAGAAAGCAACACGATATTGTAAAGCAATTATCCTCCAAAGGAAAAAACAACCAAAAATAAAAAAAGATTTCAAACTAGCACTCAGAGGCAGAAGGAAGGCCCTGCTGGGTCTGAGTTCCAGGCCTGTGTGCCATGGATGCTGAATGGTACCAAATGATCTTTCTACATCTCTTGAGATGATTGTATAATTTTTCTTGTTTATTCTATGGTGAGTTATTAAAAAAACAAAACTGGGTATCTCCAGCCCTATCAGTAAAAACAGCCCATCTGAGCCAGAAAACACTGCTCCCAGTAGAGACCATCACCTACCCCTGGTGCTTCTCAGCCAAGTGAGAGATGCGGGCCTTGGCCAGAACCTAAGGAACAATCCACTCGCTGGCCCCAGATCCAAAGGGACCCTTGAGGTCAAGGCTAGCCATAAGAGAGGTGTTTCCTAGCAGGCCCCTCAGCACCCCGACCAGCCCAAGCCTGGAGCTAAGAGAAGCTGAGGGCTGGACAACTGCCTAGAATGAGACAGAGGCCTCACGGAGGTCAAAGGATCCACCATAGTGGAAGGATGGAGGCAGGGGCGTGTGTCTTAATTAGCAAATGAATCTCATGCTTCCTAGAAGCAACCCTGGTCAGCATTTGATTATTCCAGTTTCCAGATGAGGAAACAAGTGCCACGCTGAAAAATAGTGGTGCTCTGCTCAAGCTCAGGTCTGCCTCATTGCCAACCAGCCTCTTCCCCTGGCTCCTAACAGGGCATCTGGGGGAAGAGGGGAAACCCTGGAATCAGGGAAAGAATGCCAGGCACCTGCAGAGAGACCGGAGGCAGGGAGCTGAAGGGAGCATAGGTGGAGCCAAGCACTGGCTGCTCCAAAATCAGGAGTCACAGGTTCTAGTCCCAGCTCTGCTGGCAACTTGCTGTGTGTCCTTGGGCAACAGCTTTCCCTCTCTGTGCTTCATCCACAGAAAGAGTGGCCTGGGTGATCTCAGAGGAACGTTGATATCTAAGATTCTAGGCATAAAAAGTCAGAGTTCCCATGACAGTCAAGAAAAGGCTGAGGGTGGGCAAGGTCAGAGGTAGAAAGCAGTTCAGAGAAGACACACCAGAACTCTTCATGAAGAAAGGATGGTGGAGGGAGTTACTCTCAGCACAGGAAAGATCTAAGTAAGACCTCAGGCAGGACTGTCAAGCAACCCCACCTCTTCTCACCTACTCCCCAGGAGAATCAGGGGAATTCTCTCACAAGAAACCAAAATGCTGGTTTTGCAGTTCCCAGGGTAGAGGAGGCCACACCCAGTTTAGTCTCACCCTTCTCTGCCCTGGATCTGGAGACCCACCACAATGCCCCTGGTCAGAGCCAGGGTGGAAGGAGGCGAGACAGACGTGGGCCCTGCCCAGGCACCCTGGCCGGAGACGGGCAGAGCCAGACACAGGGCGGGGCTCTGAACTGAATGGGGGCGCTTTGTTTAGCAGTGGTTCTATTGTTGGCAACACAGGAGGAAGAAGCCAGCTCAGAGATCACAGGATGGGATGGGGACCTCGCAAGGGGCAGGAAGAGAAAACAGGGGCTCTGGAGAGGGGGTGCAAAGGACCCTTCCCCCACTGGTCCACACTGGCCAGGAATCTGCAAGCAAGCAATGAGGATGCTTTGGGGCACACTGCCCTCCACTCCTGCCTCCTCGTCTGCATGGCCAACCCAGTGGGCTGTCACCGGGCACTCTAAATCCAAGACTGTCCTGGCAGGGTGCAGCCCAGCTCTGAAATAAAAAAATAACTCCCAGGACTTCCCCAGGAGTTAGCACTCTGCGCTTCCACTGCAGGGGACACAGGTTCGATCCCTGGTTAGGGAACTAGATCCCATGTGCACTGCAGCACGGCCAAAAATATTTAAAAATTAAAAATAAATTTAAAAACTCCCACCAGAGCTACAGGCTCCTTCCCCTGCCAGCTGGGCTGGGCTGTATGACACCAAGTTTCAATCACACATCTGGAAATCGGAACAGGAATTGGTTGCCCGAGCGGTGTGCTGGGACCTGGCTCAGAAGCACTGCAACAGAGCAAGCAGGGCTTCCAGAAGGTCCTTGGGCCAGAGGTCAGACTCTGCAGATGCAGATCATGGGCTCAGGCAGTGACAGAGGAAGGGGACCGAGGACAGGGTGCAGTCAGGGGAAAGCTCCATCCAGCCCCACCTCACACTGGCCCTGTGCCCTTGGGCAAGTCATGTGATTTCCTGAAGTCTCATATTCCTCCTCTGTAAAGTGGAGACAGGGACTTCCCTGGCAGTCCAGAGGTTAGGAGTCCACACTTCTACTGCACGGGGAATGGGTTCAATCCCTGGACCGGGAACTAAGATCCTACATGCTGAGTGGCACAGCCAAAAATAAAGTGGAGACAATCAAGACACTGCTTTCTTCAGACCACTGTTAAATTGTGTGGATGGTACACAACCATGACTGCAGAAGGCCTCTGTTGATAGGAACAACCCAGGCAAGTGTCCTTCCATTAGGAAAGCAAAGAAGTTGCAGAGGAGGCCAGCAAAGATGGGCCCGGTAAGGTAGCTGGCAGCCAGCCTGCTTTTTAGGACCCAATACCCCAGGGGCTTCCCAGGGGGGTGCTAGTGGTAAAGAACCTGTCTGCCAATGCAAGAGACACAGGTTCGATCCCTGGATCAGGAAGATCCCCTCCCGGAGGGCACGGCAACCAATCCAGTATTCTTGCTTGGAGAATCCTGTGGACAGAGGAGCCTGGTAGGCTACAGTCCATAGGGTCGCAGTTAGTCAGACACAACTAAAGCGACTTAGCATGCACGCACACCCAAGGTTAAGACCCAAGCTTCTCTTCCCTGACCTCTCAGATAAGGGCTAGGAGGGGAGTTGCCTCCTGGTCCTAGGCCAGAGCCCCTGGGGTTGGAGGACAGGGTATGGTTGCGGAGGATGAGTTATATCCAGATCCTGGGAGGGGAAGGGGCAGAAACAGTGCTGCCCCTCTCCCAGGTCACATGTGCTGTGGTCTGCAGTCGGGGGCGGGCAGGCCAGTCAGGCGTGGACATTCCCCACATAGCAGCCCCAGGGGAGAGGCTGGGCTCTGCAGGGTCACCAGCCCCCACCCTTCCTCACTCTGTCTCTGGCTCCTGCAGACTTGGCCGGCGGGCCCAAGCACAGTCGGAAACAGACTCTAGAAGTACAGAGATGTGACTACTTCCCTTGAGAGCCCTATCTCCCCCTAGTCAGGCTGGGGCTTCCCAGAGAGGCCACTCCCCTCAGACTAGTGGCTCCAGGAGAAACACCCCCACCCGTGGACAAGATTTCCTTGGCCAAAACTGTGGTCTCCCCCATCAGACTGGTCATTTCAAATGGGCAGAGACTGAAGTGGGCACCAGCCATGGCCAGGGCTCTAGGGACAGGAGAAGACACAGAAGCCCATCCTGAGCTTCCGGAGGAAACCCCTCACTTCCGGTTTGGAGGACAGCCCGAGCAGCGGCCCAGGCCTGGCTGGGGGTGGAGGAGGTTCAGGTCAGGCTGACCCAGCTGCTGTTTATTTTCTTCCTTCTGGGCTCCTGCCCAAAGCAAACAAACCAGGGTGGGAAAATGAAGGGGACTTGAAGGAGAGGGAAATGCCCGGCCAGGTGGCTGGACCCTGGGAACCTCCGGGCTCCCCTGGAGAGCACTCCAGCTGGAGATCCATTCCCTGCTGGGGGCCCTGGGTGGGCAAAAATCCCAAACCAGCAGAGACCCCAAACCAAGACTTCTGGGAATGGAAAAACGCTTTACCAGCCTCAGGAAACAACCGCTAAAGACTCACTTGTGTCAGTGACATATCTCAATACCCAAGTGCCTGCTGTCCCCACCCAACCATCCCAGGAGGGCCTGGGGAGCCCAACCCCAGCTTGTGTCCACTCCTCAGGCTGTGATTCCCCAGAGTTTCATTCTGCAGGGATTGCTGCCTGACCTCCTGGAAAAGCAAGTAAGATCCAACTGTTACTTCCCTGTTCAGCATTTGCTGGAGAAAACCAGGATTTGGGTAAAGGTTTGTTTAAAATTTGTTATTGTATACACAGCATGAGATCATCCAAGAGCAAGGCTGAGAAACAGGAGCATGCTAAAAAAAGAGAAGGGAAAGAAATGTTAGTAGTAGATGCCTCAAAGGATAGGATTATGGATGACTTTTTCTTCTCTCATAAACTTTCCTAAACTTTCCAACTATTTTGCAAAGTGAGCAGATATTACTTTTTCAATCAAACAGGAGGGGGAGTCATAGTGAGTACAACCTCCATTCACCCCCAAATAAGCAGTGTATTGACTGCCCAGCCTTGTCTCAGTTGTCCTTCATGCCTGCCACTTGCCAGAGACAAGAATCTGCTGTCCCCACAGTGAGGAAAGATAGCTGACCTATTAACCTACACTCCATAGGTCACAGAAAGCTGAGCTTCCTGCCCTGAGGGCCCCCAACAGCTGAGGTGCCAAGAGGCTGAGCAAAGGGGGAGTGGTCAGAGAGTTTTCTCTTTGGCCTGGCCAAAGAAGCTGCTGGAAATCAGGGCAGTCCATGCCTCCCAAGACCTCCACCAGATTCAACCATGTCCCAGGAGGCAAGCCTCATGGTGTCCCTTGCAGAGACACAAACCCTGATGAGTTGCCCTAGTCACACTGCTCTTTCTCTTCGCAGGGGTCAGTGGGTAAGTGGCTCATGGCTCCCTGCCCCTCTCGGAGCCAGGTCTCTCCTCCCAAAAGACACAAGACTAAAAGTTTCCCCAGCAGGGACCCACCAGACCTCAGAGTTGCCCCTAAACAGTAGTGATTCCTGCCTGCTCTCTTGGGGTAGGCTGGCCCTCCCCAACTCACACAGATGGGGCCCTGCTTCATTCCCTTCAGAGAAGAGTCAACTCTGAGCCTCCACTGGCATCTCCCTCTTACTTATCAACTCAAGACCTCATCTCTAACAGGTGGGAAGTCCTTCTTCCTGTCTAGCCTCCATTCCTTCCATAAGCATCCTGGGGACTTCCACGGTGGTGCAGTGGTTAAGACTCTGCCTTCCAATGCAGAGGGTGCGGGTTCAATCCCTGGTCAGGGAATTAAGACCCCCACGTGCCAAAAAGGTGAAAAAAAAAAAAAAGGAAGAAAAAGAAATAGACTTGGGGAGGGAGGTGGGAGGGATGTTCAAGTAGGAGGGGACATGGGTAAACCTATGGCTGATTCATGTTGGTGTTTGGCAAAAACGAATGCAATACTGTAAAGCAATTATCCTTCAATTAAAAATAAATAATTTTTTTAAAAAAATATTTAAAAAAAAAGAGTCCTGATCACTTCTGTATTCTGGGTGGGAGGTTGGGGGAGGTAAGGGTGGAAAACTGCGAGCCTGTCACCCTCTTTGTAGCAATCAGCCAGGACTGAGTTCATTCTCTTTCCTCTTCTGTCACATTAAGTCCCCTCAGTCTTCTCTTCTCCAGGATCAGTAATTCCCCATGCCTAGGGTCCCCTCCTGATCTCAAGTGATCTGGAAGTCCAAGGCTGATAGGCTCAGTACCCAGGCTGTACTGACACAGATAGAGGCCCATTTCCCAGGTCCATCCGGGTGTCAGGTGCCCAGTTGGCAGATGTGCCAGAGCCAGGCGGGTCTGAGGACAGGGACACCAGCCCCTCCCTCCAGGACCAAGGCTCTGCTGACCCCACCCTCATGACCAGAAAGGCCTTCTCAACAGCAGAAAATCTACTCCCAGCCCCCAGGGCTCCCAGCTCCAAAGCTGAGGACAGCCAACTTCCTGCCCAAGAGCAGCCTGGCAGCACTGACTGGTCGAGTCCAGTAGGACACCGGCCCAGTCCTAAATCTGACTCTCATTTCTCTCTACTCCCCAGGGAACAGGTCCCCCCCACCCCACCTCACCCCCGACCCCCCGACTTGCTTGGCACAGCTCCAGCCCCCAGCAAAGCAGACAACTCCCACTTCCTATACAGGGACAAGCCCAGAAAAGTCCGTGGTTCTGCCCAGCTCAAGCCGGGAGACAGCAGCAGCTTTGACCCCTGCCCTCCTCTCCCTGTCACAACCTCCTCCACACATCCGCCACAGCCCCTGGCCTTTGGGAAACAGCCCCCTCCAGAAAACCAAGCCATGGAGCAGGGAGGTTTCAGAAGGCTGGAGGCTGGGACATGAGTCACCCCTGACAAACCTGCCCCCACCTTCACCACCCACACACACCATCCTGGGCCCTTTTGAACTCTCATCTCCCCAGACTCCCAAGCAGAGACTCTTAAAAAAGCAATGGCAGAAAAATTCTTCCCAGAGCCTCAGTGGAGTGATACAGCAGGAAGAGCTCTGGGCTTGGAGCCAAAGGACCCAAATACCAGCTGTGGCCCTGCTCAGGTCTCGCTGTGCAACCTTGGACAGTTACTTAACTCCCTTGAGTTGAGTTTCCATTTCCTCACCTGTAGAATGGTGAACGATGCTTGCCTAGAGAGATGATTGTAAGGATTAAATGAGAACAATTAATGAAAGTGCTTGGAATTTGTAAGTAGTCCCTTGTCTTTTAAGTTACCATTTTTGCCCAGGAGATCACTGAGGTTCAGACAGGTGAAGTGACTACTCCAATGGGAAATGAGTGACAGAGCTGGGAACCAAACCTAGCTCAAACCAAGTCTAAATCCCTGTGCTCAGAACTGCCCCACTGTAACATGTCCAAATAACAGCTCTTCTGTACAGGAGTCAGCTGCCCCCATCTCATTCTAAGGTGGCTCTTTTCCCCAAGCACTCCCAGGCCAGGGAGAGAACCCCCTCACCTGTACCTGCCTAATCGATACCCTTTTATTCCCACACAATGCAGTCTCAAAGCCTCATCCTTGGCAGCCCAAACATAGGTTCCAGAGGAAATGGGGTGTAACTGGGGTTCGGGGTGGGACCGGGAGAAAGGAGGGAGAGGGATCCTGTCACTCTAGCTGAGGTTTGATCTAGCAAGAATTGACCACTCGGATCCTACCTTTCCCGCCTCTCCTTCCAGTCCAGTAAGTATTGCTCCTCCTAGCAATACTTCCGTACCTCAGTATTATCTTTTCATCGCAGCCACAAACCAGATTAGCTAAACTAATCGTCTAACCAGCGTAATTACAACGCCTTCCCCTCCTCCACTTTGGCACAAAGAAGAGGGAAAACAGGTTATTTTGCCCAAACTACTTGCCTTTGTGACACCCACAGGAGCAAAAGAGGCATGGGACCCCCTGACCCAGGGCACTCCTGGGGGCGGGGAGGGTTCTGACCTTCACCCCCACTCTCCCAACTACCCCCACGGTAGAGTTGTAGGGTAGGAAGGGTCTTCCCAAGCAAATCAGAGCAAGCAACCCTGATCCCCCGAATCTTCCCTTTATCCCAGGACTGAAGGAGAACCTAGCTCTTACATTCCCCACTCTGTTCCCCCAAGGAGGCCAGGGAAAGGGCTCTCAGGAAACTGGAGGAGGGGGCAGGCAGCGGCGGCGAAAGCAGCTCTGCCTGAAACCCTTCCTGCTGAAGCCTTCCTCCTTTCCCCTTCGAACTCTCTCAGGAAAGGGGGTGGGTGCAAAAACCTCCAGAAGGAATGTACCTTCGAAAACCTAGAAATCTAATGGAAATCCAGCCCCATCGCTCCGCTTTTCGAATCAGTCACCAGCCAGCTAAATGACGTGGGGGATGGGACAGAGAAAAAAAAGACCAGAGCAATCGCTCCCCCCACCCTCAGTCTGCAGGCCCGGCCCTGCCCCACCCCCATTCCTGGGGAGTGGGGCAGAGATCGGGAGCGAGCCTGTAGGGCAGGCCTCCTGCGAGGGGGTGTGGTGGTCCCCGGAGGCAGGAAGAGAAGGAAGAAGCTGTTTCCCCTTTGGCCCACCCACCGCCCCCCCTTACTCCGGCCCCCATCTCAGGCCCCAGGGGCCCAGCAAACAGGATGGAGGTGGGGGCAGGGTGGACGGGGTCACAACGCAGGCACTAGCCCAGGTTCAGCCTGGCCGACTGGGGGAGGGGACTTTGCTCCGGGAAGGACCCCTTAAGCCTGGGGGGAAGCCCCGGCCAGGAGGCAGGCAAAGCCCCAGGGAAAGCTGCGGTGAATACTTCTTCCTGAAAAGTTTGTTTGAGGTGATATTTTCCTCCAAGAAGAGGACAGACAGCAAGGGTAGTCCGGTTCCCATAACACTCTGGAAGCCTCAGCTGCGGTAACTGGGCGGGTGAATTCTCCAGGCGTGCACGACCCCTCCGCCCAGACCCCAGTTCTTGACGCGGGTGCCAGACACCGGCTGCACGGGGAAGCCGGGCCCAGCACCAATCCCAGTGCCGTCCTATCCCGCCTCCGATGGCAGAGCTAAGAGCCCGGCACCCAGGGAGCGGAGCCGAGGGAGGCGCCGCAGGTACAGTCCCGACAGGGTTCGCAGAGCTGGAGGGCAGGGCCTCTGGACTCCTGTGCTCACCTGCTTGGCAGGTGGGGCCCGCGTCGCTGGCAAAATGTGCGCTCAGCCCCCAGAGTTGGGCAAACCGGGCGCAGACAATAGGGCCCCACCCAGGCCTGGGGGAGTAGAGAGGGAGGGAAAGCGAGGATGACGCGTGAGGTGGGGTGAGGGTGGCCCCAAAGAGACCAGCGGCAGCAAGTTTCCCAAACAGTAAATTCCTGACTACAGAGTGAGCGCTGGGAAGCAGGCCGAGCAGGTGAAAGTCTCCCCCGCAAGAGGCAGGGCCAGAGTCAGGGACGAGGCGTCGAGAGAGCTCCGCGGGCCCCGGGGGAGGCGCGATCCAGAAGCACCTGCCTTGACCCCTGCCCGCCCTCTCCCCGAGCCCCCATTAGCGCTCCGCCCGAACCTCGCGCCCGGTTGGTAGCAGCGCCCAGGACCCCAGCGCGCCCCCTGCCGCCAGTGCAGGGTGGCGCTCCCTGGCTCTGGCTCTTACCTGCCCAGAGACGACGAGGATCGGCCTCTCGGCCTCTCGCTACCCTTCCCTCGCCCCAGCGATACCTGCCCCCCGATCGTCCGCACCTGCGTTTGGAGCCTGGCCGGGCTGAGTAGGGGTCGGGCCGGGATGGGAGCCGGCGCGGGCTGCGAACTGAGATCGGCGCGCTCGGGCGGCGGCTGCTCCAGACTCTGGCCAAGGCAGCAACTCAGTAACCGAACAAAAGGCGAAGGGACCTGACAGCCAAGCCACGCCTTTCGCCCCCTTGTAGCTCCGCCCCTAAGGGAGACGCCCACCCGCCGATGTGGGCTCACTGGCTGCCTCGCCAGACTGTCCCATCGAGGGGGTGGAGTCTCGCGTCCAGTCCCCTTTCACCGCCGCCTCTGTTTATCCGCTGACCATTGGCCTCAGGGACTGCCACTCGGCCCTAGGGACGGTCTCCAACTTGAGGTTCCATCCTAACTCCGTACCTATTGGCAGATTGAAGATTACTTCCTCCTGATTGGGCAAGGAACTGTCAGTAAGACTAAGGAAAGAACCAAAGGGAGGGATGGGGTGTGTCTTGCCCCACCCTACCTCCGAGCAGGTAAGGCTGATTACTCTCCCCTTCCCCCTACCTGTCCAACAGGTGAGTCAGGGTGCGCCATGGGAAAGGACAGACGCCTTCACTGGCCAGCCAACTCAGCGTCAGGCATGATGCTTCTTTGAGCTTATTCACCCTTGCCACAAAGTGGTAATAACATACTAATATAGCATTTCATAGGCTTTTTTCTGGGTTGGGATTTTTATCTCCAAAGACGGTGTGCTTATGAGATTTAGAATTAGAGAGTCTGGATTTGACTTCTGCTCCTTAGTAGCTAGATAGTGTTAAGCAAGTTACTTGTCTTTCACCCTGTTTCTCCACATCTGTAAAATGGGTACATGAGCTGTCTCTCATGGGAGTGAAAGAAAGTTTGTGAAATCACTCGGACAACTGCTAAATCTTAGGATTAAATTAATTACATATATATTTAATTTTCATGACAATTCTGAAAATTTGTTAGGGCAACAAAATGACCATTTCAAAGATGAGGAAACTGCTTCAGAGAGATGACAAAACTAGAAAATGGCACATTCTAAACAACATTCTAAACAAGAACCCATTTCCCTTCTAATTTCAAGACCCACCAAACCACACGTTCTCCTGGTGGAATGATAGCATAGCCATAAAATGTCAAAGCAGAGGGGAGGGGCTGAGAAAAAAGCAAAAGCAAATATTCTGGGGAGAGACAGAAGAGCAATGATTTGTGATGAAGAGAAAGAAGCAGTGGGTTTGGAAGAAGTTAGGCAGCAGATCTAAAAGAGATCCGTACTGGCATAAAGAAATGAAGCGGCAGGCCCCTCAGTGGTGGAAGAGTCTGGGTTAGTTATTGGAAAGAACTTCCCAATGGGCACATTGAGAAGACAAGGGTCTTTCCTTTCTGTGGTTGATAAAAATGAATGCTTTGTTAACACAACTATTGAGCACCAACTGTGTGCTAGACACTGGGTTAGACTGTGGTGACATGGCAAATCAAAATGACCCCAACTCTCAAAGGACTTCCAGAGGGCCAAGTGTAAATAGGTCATGTTAACAACTCTGTGTGTGTCAGTGTTGGAGGGGTGATTGTTCAGGAAAGGGTCTCCCCTCAAAAAACCTCTACATGCCCAAAGCTAGCACACAGGATGGGCTGGATGAAGCTATCTTAGAGGCATCCTTGACCACTTTACCCACCAGAGAAAGGAGTTGTGGCAAACTAGTCCCACTTCTGAGATTTGTGCCATCAAGAAGTCTTCCTGGAATGGGCCAAGGAGACATCAACATCCCCAGTTACCATCCCCAGCCAGTTACCATCCACATGTCTGGGCCACTGCCCTGTCTGCTGTTTCCCTTACTCCCCTTTTTCCAGCTTACCTCAGCATCTTCCTATCTACCTTCCCCCTGCCCCACCCACCTGCTTGCCACCCTGCCAAGCCATGCAGCAGCTGGCCCCCAGCTTGGAAGAAAAAGAGCTCCCAATCCTAGGCTGCTGCCCCCCACCAGGGTTTCACTTCCTTCCTCTCCCACCTGCCATCTTTCCCTGCCCACTTCCCACACCCCACACAAAGGCATCACACACACACACATGCACACTTCCCAGACCTAAGCCTGGCTTAACCCTTTTCTTTCTCTTGACTTCAGCATGTAGGCAGGGTAGGGTTCGTTGACTGCAGAGGGGTGGAGGAGCCTGAGAGGGGTGGAGAAGCAGAAATAAGGCTTCAGAATAAAGCCTGTGTGTGTCCCATGCAGAATTCTCCCTGCATGTCAGCCTGGAACATGCTGCAACAAGCTGGCCCCAGAGCTCAGGCTGGGACTAGGTGGAGGCATTACCACAAGCAGCAGGAAAGACTGAGCTAGCAGCTTTGACTCCCATATCCAGGGGGTTTCTGTGTGTTTATTAAGCACCTACTACTGCCTGTTTGGCACTGAGGATTCATCTGTGGGATACAGAAAAGAATCAGAAAATAATATTTACTACATTCAACTGTCTGTAAGGAGAATTTGATCTCACGGAACAAAGAGGTGCCTAGGCATAAGGAATGAGAGTCCCTGTGGTCAAGTCCCTTCTGGAACTTGAACCTGAAGGCAAGACCACAAGACCATCCTACCCAGTCCCCTACCTCTAAGCCCTTAAAGGCATGGATTTCTCTGACAGATCTCCAGGAAAGGCTATTCTCCAGCCTCCCTTATATGAATACCCTTGTGTCCTTATTCCAACACTGGTAAATTCCTCCTAGTATCTAGCTTCTGTTCATATCCCTACAATTTAAACTCATTTCTCTCTCCCAGGGCTCAGTGGAAGGAGAGTCCTTGAGCCACCAAGAACACATATGGTTAATTCAACTTGGAGATTTCTGTGACCTCAGAGTAAAGAAAGAAAGGGCATCAAGGGGCTCCTCCCAAGTTGCCCGAGACAGGAGTTACTGGCAAAGAGGGATCCCATGAGGGGAGTTGGCGGGGGATCGGGAAATGCTTTCCTGGAGGAAAGTGACCATCTCACTTCCTCTCAACCCCCAGGAGGCCTCTGGGCCATATAAGGAGGTACAAGAATCTCTGTTGTCCTTTCACAATCAGCCCTTTCTCTGTGGGCCCCTTACCCAGACAGAGGCAGGCAAGACACTTAGATCTACACACCATGTTGCACACACACACAAGCTTCCATGCTCACCTCACAGGGACATATACTCCCGGGTACAGATTCAGACATGCGAACCCCAGCCACATCAGCGCTCTCAAGGATGGCCGCCTTAACAGATGGAGACCAGGTGAACAGAGGGACACTAACCTTCAGGCTGATGACCGCCCCTTCCCACCACCCAGCAGCTCTTCCCAGCAGTGGAAAAGGAGCACAGAGAAGTAAAAGTCATTCCCAGTGGCAGACTGGAGTCCCAGGCAACTGGGCAGAGCCATCTGTAGACCTAGAGAGGGGGCCTCGACCCTGGATCTGGTCCTTCTGGGGCTGCGCCCCTCCACACAGGGCAAAGGGAACGAACTTACACCGAGTTCACGCTTCTCCCTTTAGAGACCATACTCCAGGTATTTGTCCAGCACTGACCCTGCTTCTGGGCCTGTGGGTCTCTTGCTTGGGCTCTTCCTTCTGTTCAGACAGCAGCACCGTGCATGGTGTGTGCTTCCTAGGCCAAGGGTGACAAAGGGGCAGCAATGGGAAAGGGGTGCACACAGAGGGGACACGCAAGCTGTGTCACCTACACCCACGTGCTGGAGGCCCTTGGTGGTGTGGCCGGAGCCAGGGGTGTGAAGGAGTGGGGAGATGGCCCAGGGGCCTGGGAGCCAGGAAGGAGTTTTCCATAGGCTGCCGTGTTCTGAGAAAGCGCCAGAAGTCTCAATTACATCCCAGCTTTCAGGTCACTTGGCAAAGTGTACCTTTTTTTTTTTTTTAAACAAAAGAACACTTATTCTTCTCCTTATTACAAAACAGTACCTGTTAAGTATTTAAAAAAAAAAAAAAAAAAAAAACAAGAAAAAGAATCAGCTATATTTCCATCATAGTAAAATAATCACTGTTCATATATGGTTCCTATTTCCAGCATTTTCTCTAAACATTTTCACGTACCCATGTTTGTTTAATTTTAATTGGATTAGAGTTGATTTACAATGTTGTGTTTGTTTCAGCAAAGTGATTCAGTTATACATATACCTATATTCATTCTTCTCCAGATTCTTTTCTCATGTAAGTTATCACAGAATATTGAGCAGAGTTCCCTGTGCTATACAGTAGGTCCTTGCTGGTGTATCTTTGAAGAGTTCGCTTGCCTTGAACCTTATTTAGATCCATGTGCGCTGCTGCCCCCTGTCTGCTGGCGTTGGGTGAGGGGACTTGCTCAGGGTGACCCCGTTAGGTTTGGGGAGAGGACACAGGCTACAGAAGAGCCTCCCAAATGCTTCTGGCTGGAGTGGCCCACGCCTCGCAGGGAGGGGGAGTAGGGCCGGATGGTGCAAGGCCCCAGAGGAGAGGGCGGGGTGCTCCTGCCATTTTTGCTGCCCTTTGTCCTTGAGGCGCCTCGGGGCCAGAGGCTGCCCACAGCCTGGTCCAGTGGGTGTGTGCCCAGCGCCAGGAGAGGGCTCTTTAATTACAGAGGTAGCTCCAGCCACACTTCTCAGCAAGGCGTGTGGGCGGGGATGGAATGTCAAAGGGAAAACAGGGAGACAAGAAAACAGAGATAGGATGGCCCAGAAATAGAAAAGGCAGGGCGAGATACCAGGGGCCCGGGGTGGTGAACGGAGAGACTAGAGGAAGTCAGGGCCTCTCCAGAGAATGTCTTTCTTCTCCCTCCATCCCTTGGCGGTGGTTTAGTCGCTCAGTCGTGTCTGACTCTCGGACAGAGAAGGGACTGTAGCCCTCAGGCTCCTCTGTCCATGGGATTCTCCAAGCAAGAATACTGGAGTGGATTATCATTTCCTTCTCCAGGGGATCTTGCCCATCCAGGAATCGAACCCAGTTTCCTGCACTGCAGGCAGCTTCTTTACCGTCTGAGCTACAAGGGAAGCCCTTACCTACCCTCAGCCTCCCAAGGTACCACTTCAGGTCTTCAGGAGCCCAACAAGGTGGGCCTCAAGCATCAGGATTCTATTCTGGAGCTGAGTCTCCCTGGGTCTCTGAGCAACCCCCTCCCCGTCCTGAGTGGGTTGGGGAAGGGAGGAGGGGAGGCCTTGCCACTTGAGTCACCCTACTTCCTGCTCCTGGCCTGGGTGACTCCGTGCACAGGCTGACACAGCTGGGGCCCCACCCGCCCTGCCAGCCTGCCTGCCCCTCCCTCGCTCAACAAGCCAGGAGGGATGCCTGCCCTGACAGGTGCCCTTCCCACGCAGAGGCCACCCCTCCCTTGCCTACACGCGTGCATGTGTGTGAACACACACAAACACACACACACACACACACACACACAGCAGGAGTTTCTCCCCCACCTGTTGAGAGTCCTGGGGGAGAAGGAGGACTTGAGGCAAACCTTGGGATTAGAGAGACACGCTGGGGGAAAGGTGGGGCGGCCCAGGGCCGGCCGGCCCTCCTCAGGGGTCTAAATCAGTAACCTCTAAGCCCTCTAAGCCCGTGACACCACAACCCACAGCCACCAATTTTGCAGATTATGCAAAGAGACCCTTCCCCCACCTCCTCCAGCCCTCTGGCCTTCCCAGTCTCCCAGCCCTGGACTCCACCTTGCTGGGAACTAGAGCCAAGGTTTGGAGGCCCCCCAGCCTGGTACATTAATGCCAGCTGCCCTAGTCCCATCCGGCAGCCACCAGGGAATTTGAGAGTTGAGATCCTTGAATATTTCATCAGCACTTCAGCCTCCAGTTGAAGAAGCATCCAACTTACAGCTCATGTATAATTTATGACTCCGGCACAGAACCTGGAAGTAGTGAGGGGGGAGGGCAGGGAGAGTGGGGGCGGGTGAACCCTGGACCCGGCCGTTGATGATGGTGCCTGAGAAGCCAGCTCCACCCAAAGTATGTTTTGGGGGCAGGAGAAGAGCACCAAGGCCAGGGACATTTCCATTTTTGAGGATTTCAAGGTATTACCCAAAAAATGGGTTATCAAAATAATTATGTCTAAAATAAAATTGGAAAGTGTTAGTCGCTCAGTTGTGTCAGGTTCTGCGGACTCCATGGACTGTAGCTTGCCAGGCTCTTCTGTTCATGGAATTCTCCAGGCAAGAATACTGGAGTGGGTATCCATTCCCTTCTCCAGGGGATCTTCCTGGACAGGGGATCGAACCCAGGTCTACCTGCACTGTAGGCAGATTCTTTACCATCTGAGGCACCAGGGAAACTCAAAAGATTAAAGTTATGTGATAAGCATTTCCTGACTTGATTTCTGTCTCTGTGTACACAACCTCATTTGGAGATAACAAAAAATTTTAATGAGATGTCCTTCATGGCTGTGAAGCCTCCAAAAAGCCCCCTGCCCCCCACATCCACCTGGGGCCAGGGACGGAGACTAGATCCCCCTCAGCTAGATTGACTGAGTCTCACTTCTTCCCTGGTGGCTCAGATGGTAAAGCATCTGCCTGCAGGAGACCTGGGTTCAATCCCTGGGTTGGGAAGATCCCCTGGCGAAGGAAATGGCAACCCACTCCAGAACTCTTGCCTGGGAAATCCCATGGATGGAGGACCCTGGTAGGCTACAATCCATGGGGTTGCAAAGAGTTGGAAACAACTGAGTGACTTCACTTTCATAGCCTTTTTCTACAGGAAAGCCACCAGGATTTAGTCAAATGCTCAAAACAAAAGGAAGGAATTTCGAATGGTCACCACTTATCTTGCTCCAGGACTATAATGTAGCACTCTTGTTAAAGGAGGGCTGAAAAAATGACTCAAAACAGATGTCAAGTTCTGGCCTCTTCTATACCAAAGGACCTACCACAGTGACTTCTGCGGATACAGAGGATCAGGTATACATGGCAGGAAGGGGTAAGCAAGCTATGTCCTCCTCTTACCTCAGTTTCTCCACCTGAGTCATGGGCATGAGTGGTGCCCCCACCCCAAAGGCTGTTTGGGGGTCAAATGAGATGCTATCCAGGTACCCTGGTGCCAGCTGGGACCCAAGCAGGTAGTGATTATGGGGTGATGTGTCCACAGTTTATATTCTTAATCCCCAAGCCATCTTGGAGTTTGAGCATGCGGTCCTGGGAGCCCAATCTACTCTTCCTGGGCCTCAGTTTCCTCCATCCAGGAAATAGGGGCCGTCTGCTGGAGCCATGAAGGCCCCTGAGCGGGGAAGCTGCATGGGGCTTGGACCCATCATTCTTTGTCCCCAGGGGAACCCTACTCCCCCAGAGAAAGGGAACACTAGGGTGAAACTTTAAGAGCTATTTCTCAAACCTAAGCAGGGAATTTTTTCCATTAGAATTTATAAGAACTTGGGGGGATCCCATGGGACTCCCCCACCCCATCCCCACTGACCCTGCCCATCATTTCTCCAGATTCAAAAAGAGGCTAGTCTAAATGACCCAGAGCTTCCCTGGATAGCGCTAGTGGTAAAGAATCCACCTGCAGGTTTGATCCCTGGGTCAGGAAGGTCTCCTGGAGGAGGAAATGGCAACCCACTCCAATATTCTTGATTGGAAAATCCCAGAGATAGAGGAGCATAGGCTGCAGTCCAGGGGGTTGCAGAGTTGGACTTGACTGAGGGACTGAACACACACACACTCTAAGTGATCCCAGTGAGTCTGTGTGATGATCCCAGGCCCACTAACATTTGGTCCAATCTAGGGAGCTGACCGTGGGAGGTGGGACCCAGCTATGGAATCAGGCCCAAGAGTAAGGCTGGATAGTCTACTTCCTCCCCTTCCTCCCTTCCTCCCTACCCCTCTCTCTTTCCTCTCTCCCTTCTGGAACTCTCTGCCTCCCTCAGCTGACAGCCTAAAGGGATAGAGAGACCAGAGGGTTCCTTCTCTAGCTCCCTTCTCTGAGCAACATGGATTTAGGGAGAAAAGTTTCAAACCCAGCTCAGTCACCCCCCTCTCCCAGGGGAATCTTGGGCAGGTTGCTTCTCACTCTTTGGCCTCGCCTGTAGCAGAAGGGAATTGATATCTATGTTGCAAGACTTTTTTTTTTGGTATGTTCTGCATCTTCATTGCTGTGCGGGCTTTCTCTAGTTGCAATGCGCTGCTCTTCACTGCAGTGCTCAGCCTTCTCACTGTGTTGGCTTCCCTCGTTTCGGAGCACCAGCTCTAGGGCACAGGCTCAGTAGTTTTGGCACAGAGACTTGGTTGTTCTGTGGCACGTAAGATCTTCCTGGACCAGGAATTGAACCTGTGACTCGCAGCCGGATTCTTTACCCCTGAGCCGCCTGGGAAGCCCCTGCAAGACTGTTCTGAGGCAGTAAAGAACCTGCCAAGAGCCAGGCACACAGTAGGTATTTGACACATTGCAGCAGTGATTCTCTCTTCAGAATGTGGGCTTTCTGGGTCCAGGACACCTCTGTGGCATCTGAGTCTGGCCCTATTGTGTGAGGTCATCATCCCCACTGGCCTTTTGGCTGCGTCTCTAACCTTATAGCCATTATGTTACACTTGGTAGGACGGCTGAGGTGCCCGGCTGGGGAGTTGGGAGCCGGGTAAGGAGAGGGCCGAGGGAGATACAGACGTGGAGGAGGCGAGAGCGAGGGCGTGGGCGTCTGGGCTGGGTGGTGTTGGAAGAATGAACTGCAGGGCCCCAGAGGGCCCACGCTGGGACTCACTGGAACTCGGTCTCACCGGTTTGGGAAGCTGGCTGGGCAATAGGGAGACGCTGGCATCAGAGAGAGGTGGGAGGGGCTGGTGGCTGCTTGGAATGGAGAAGCTGAGTAAGGCCCCTTGGAAGGGCAGGGGCTGGGCTAACGCAGGGATGGGGGTGAGTGCTTCGAGAGGCGCGGCTTTCTGCTATCAGGGGACACACACACACACAACCCCTCATCCTCAGAGGCCACCCTTCGATGCACACGGACACACACATCCATACACTTTTTAAACTGCATTGCCCCCTCCCCCCTCCCAGTTCCCCTGATCCTCTCACCCTGCTCTATTTTTCCATCTCATTTCTCTTAGCCAGATAACTCATTTGTCTAACATTTATTGTTTATTACCTGTCTCCCCGCAAGGATGCAAGCTTCAGGAAGGCAGGGTGCTTGGCTGGCTTTGCCCACTATTATATACGCTTAGCACCTACGGCGAATCCAGCATACAGTAGGTGCTCAACAAATACGTGATGAGGGGATAAACAAACCCTCTCGAACCACGGGCACCTTCGGGGACGCATGCGCAAACCCCTTCAGTTGCCCCCCACTCCCAGCCCCGCGCCTGCCCTCAAGCTGCCACGGATACTCTCAGACACGTGCATACAGGCACACGCTCACACTAACACAACACACAAGGACACAGAGCTTCTCACTGTAGCCACACAGGCGCTTTCAGACTCACACCCAGCCCTCCGGATTCCAGAGCTAGTAGTCACTGCAGGCACGCTCCATCTCGTCCCAGCTCCCCACCCTCCGCTGGGCCAGCCCCTCCCAGAAACAGGGGGCGGGGTCTCGGTGGAAGCTGACAGCACAGCAGCTTGAGAGGGTGGGGTGGGGCGGGGCCGCCCTGGCACCTGGGAGCTCTCTGGAGACGCTGCCACTGCAGACTCACCTATGGGAGGGAAAAGTGAGATCACCGGCGCCCCCAGCTTTGACCCCGCCCAAGCTCCAGACTCAGACTCTGGCCTTCCTACCCTCATCTTCACCAAAGGCCCAGGGGAAGGGCATGCGGTGGGGCAGGGAATCCTCCTGGGTACCGAGATGGGCAGGAGCCCCGGCCAGGTCACCTGGCACATCTGGGCAGGGGTGTGGAGGCCGAGAACCGGGCTTACCAGCTTCAGCTCCACCCTCCAGTAGGAGGAGGAGCTCCACCGCCCTGCCGCTGGGAGACATGTGGGCAGTGGGGCCCAGTGTAACCTAGCTGGCCCCAGTCTAGGGTCCCTCCCCAGAGAGACCCCCTTTTGCCCCCATGTCCCTGCTCTGGAACATGGAAACATGGATGGGTGGAGACACTGGTGAAGCATAGTGCTGGGTGGTAGGCACCTCCAGATTCTCTGCCCACCCCCTACCCCCCACCCCCCACCCCCAGTCAATGCAAGATTGGGCAACACGGGCTGGCAGTCCCACTGCCCCACGAAGTCTCATGTTATCAAGCCATGCTCCCAGGGCTCCTCTGGCCACTGAGGGCAAGTTCCCTTCGGTGTGAGCAGAGAGGGCAGGACGGCATGCTTGCTCTAGCTCTAAGGAATTTGGGTCTGTAAAAGCTTGGAAAGTAAAAACCGGAAGTAAATGTCCTTGGCCCCTTCCCCATTCTCCCTGAGGGAAGTGATGAACTAGGAAAATACTAGACATCCCACCTCAGGTATCTGAAACCGTCATCTTCCCAGGACTCACGCAGAACTTCATCCTTACGCCCCCTAGCGGCAGATTGCAGTCGCAGGCTGATGCTCCTGGCAGTCACAAACACCCTGGGTCCATAGAGGCCAAATTATGGCCCCTCACCTGTCTCCATATTTATTGATGAGGTGAGATGGGTGCAGAGCGGGGAGGAAGGACCTGCAGCGTTACCACTCCGCCCAGGGAAATCTGGACCCTAATTCTGTGATTCATTCAACAAGAAATGTTTATTGAGCACCCACTGCCAGTGTGCCAGGAACAAATCACGGGACTCCTGGTCCAGTGCTCTTCATGATGCTAGTTGCCCCTCTGCTGTGTGTGCAGTTCACGCTGAGACCCAACTCAGGAGAGCTGGAATCTTCTCCAGGAGACTGTCCCCACTGGGTGGGGAGGACACTGGGAGGAGGGCAGGCCTTCAGCAGCTGCAATACCACCATCCTGTGGTCCAGAGACCCAGAGAGGAGGCAGGAGGGGTCTGGAGAGCAGTGCTCACAGGTGGGACAGGATGGGGCCTGGTCGGCTCTGTCCATTTTCCATGTTTAATAAATAGTTCTTGTTGGACCCAGGCTTCCCAAGCTTTTGAGGGGTGCAGGGGGGCCTCTTCTCATGGTAATTCAGGTTCTGGCTCTGAAAAATGAAAGGAGAGGGCATTGGGGTTAGCCTTCCCATTGTCAACAGACATCTGGGTGCTGTCCTGGGGACAGGTGGTGCAGGCAGGAGCGAGGGTCCTCAGGAACAGGTTCGTGCTTCAGGAAGGATGCTCCCCCACCCCTCGACCAGGTGGGACAGGGGTTGCTGACAGGCCGGAAGTCCCCAAAGAAGGAGTGCCAGCACCCTCTGCAGTCCAGTCCTCAGAGCCTTCTGTCCCTCACCTCCAACCCAGGCTGTACCACCCATCCAACAGGACTAGTCACTGACCAGCCTCAGCCTCGTCGCCCTTGGCATCTGGCTCCTGCCACCAGTCAGCATAGATGCTCTCCTCATAGTCGCCCTCCCCTTCAAACTCGGCATCAGATGGGGGCTTCTCGGGCTCCATGGGTGGTTCTGTCTCCTCCAGCTCCATCTAGAGCAGCCCAGGATGGGTGGAGAAACCAGGTCACAACAGGCACAAACCCAGATCGGCTCCCTTCCTGGCCAAGGGACTCTCCCATCCCGTCTCAGTCCCAACCCCACCCCCCGCTTCCCAGCCTCATTCAAGATCTCACACAGGAATGACTTGAGGGTTTCTCCCAAAGTCCTGATCCCAAGCTGTCCCCTCCCTGAACTGATGCATGGGCTCCACCGGCACAGCTTCAGGGTTGGTGGAAGCATCTCCCTCTCCCTCGCTTTTACGCATAAATACCTGGGCAATACTGCTCATCTGTGAATACTGTCTGCTCAGGCTGTTTTGCAGCCAGGAATGCCTTTACTCCCCTGTGCTCTTGTTTATCGCTCCAACACCAGGCATCAGCTCCAGGATGTGGCCCTTGATGCTGATGCTGGGTCAGGAGTGCCCTGAACATCCAGGGCCCCAAGCTGACCCCTCTCATTTCACTATACTACCTGTGAGCTCCTTAGGTGAGGGGCTGTGCCTTTCAGCTCCAGTCAAAAAGTCTGGCAAACAGCAGACAATAAATAACAGTAATCAAAATAGCTACCACCCCCTGAGCATCTACCATGTGCCAGCTGTACACTAAGTGCTTTACATCCTGGATCTCATTTAATTCTCACCACAGCAGTGTGAGATGGGCATTATTCTCCCCATTCAATGGATGAAGCAATGGAAGTTTGAGGGTTACTTAAGCCTGGCCTGGAGGCTGCCCAACTGGGATGTGGTGGAGCCAAGTCTGGTGAGCACCAAAGCCTGGGGACTCACAGTGCAGACCCGGCCCCCTGTTTGATGAGGGGTGGGGGGCATGGGTACGTGAACAGTGGAGAGGATAGATGAATAAGTACTGGGCGGCAATGCCTCAGAATTCAGACTCTCAAACCTTCCTTTAGAATCAACGTGATAACACACTGGGGGTCTTTCCTTCCTGGTGTACTGTGCTCATTCATTCATTCAGTGGTTCGTTCAGATTCAGTTTCTGAGAGCCAGCCATGTGCCAGGTGCTGTGGGAGGACTGGGAATAAGCTAGTCAAGGTTATGGTTTTTCCAGTGGTCATGTATGGACGTGAGAGTTGGACTATAAGGAAAGCTGAGTGCAGAAGAATTGATGCTTTTGAACTGTGGTGTTGGAGAAGACTCTTGAGAGTCCCTTGGACTGCAAGGAGATCCAACTAGTCCATCCTAAAGGAAATCCGTCCTGGGTGTTCATTGGAAGGACCGATGTTGAAGCTGAAACTCCAATATTTTGGCCACCTGATGCGAAGAGCTAACTCATTTGAAAAGACCCTGATGTTGGGAAAGATTGAAGGCAGGAGGAGAAGGGGATGACAGAGGATGAGATGGTTAAATGGCATCACTGACTCAATGGACATGAGTTTGGGTAAACTCTGGGAGCTGGTGATGGACAGGGAGGCCTGGCATGCTGCGGTTCATGGGATCGCAAAGAGTTGGACATGACTGAGCAACTGAACTGAACTGAACTGAACTGTCCTGGAGCACAGTTCTCTAGGAGACTGGCTGGAGAAAGGGGCGAAGTGAGATGGATGAGGGCTGCAAATAACTCTGGTCCAGGGAGGCATAGAGAGTCATAATGGCATGGCAGAGCCAGGACATGTAGCGAGGGCTTCTTGGAGGAGGCACCACCAGACCTGGGTCCAGGAGAAGCGAGATTCAGACGTGTAGAGAAGTGGGGCATGGGAACATGGAGCAGGGAGAGGGGGCAGGTGCAAAGAAGGCACAGGTAAAATGGCCCTGCCTCACAACAGCTGACTGCCAGGAGCTGTGTCTGAGCTCTGGCACAGCAGCCCACCAGGCCTGTAGGGCAAAGGCCCCCTTACCTCATCATCTGACTGCAGGTACATGTGTGCGAAGTCTAGCAGCTCTCGAAGCTCAGCTGTCTGGTTGTGGTAGAGTCTGGCCTCCTGGGAGGAGGGAAGAAAAACAGGTGAGCCAGGCCTCCTGCTGCCAGATAGTGGAGGAGCCAGAGCTCCTAGACTCTGAGTCCTCTGGTCCTTTTCCACTCCAGGAGCAGGAAACGGGTGTCAGTTTACATGCTGATCAAAACATTGCAGTTGCTTGATGCTGGGGTAAGAAGGATTCTGAGGGCTCAGTGAGAAAAAGCGCCTCAATCAATTAGCAATGTCTGCCACTGACAAGGAAACCGAGAGGTTTTTTTGCCAGTCATGCCCAGACTCCCAAGGGGTTTCCTCAGGTGGGTCAGGTTAGGAGGTCCCTGGGGAAGAAGGGTAAAGGCAAGCAGTGAGGGTGGGAGGATGGGTAGGGAACAGGCAGGGACACACAGATACTTTTTACCTCCCACATCCCAGGAGCTGTGCTGAAGACGTAAGCTGGACTACCCCCATTTTGCAGGTGAGGCAGCCGATTCAGAAAAGGTCGGTAATGGAGGACTTCCTTGGTGGTCCAGTGGCTAAGATTCCATGCTTCCCATACAGGGGGCCCAGGGTTTGATCCCTGATCAGGGAACTAGATCCCACATGCCGCAACTAAGAGTTCATATGCCACAACTAAAGATCCCACATTCCACAACCAAGACTTGGTGCAGCCAAATAGGTAAATAATAAAGAAAGATCAGTAGTGTTCTCAGGACCACACAGTTGGTGGGTCTGAACCTAAGACTCCAACCATAACCCAAATTCTTTCTTTTTATCTTTCATCCTGCCATTGGAGGAAGCCAGGAATTTTTAAAAATCAAATCACAGGTTCTGAGAACGCCTTGGCGATGCCCACCTCCCGGGGCTGGAAGTCCTCCTCCTCCAGGCCCCAGCGGGCCCTATGGAAGCGGTAATACACCAGGTTCTGCTGCATGACATTGTCTTCCGGGTCGAAGAGCATGTAGCTGGCGGCGCTGCGGGCGGCCTGGCGCACATCGTTCACTGCAGGCAGAACAAGAGTGAGGAGTGGCCCCTGGCATGTCCCCCTCCTTCAGGGATAACCCTCACCTAACCCATCCTCAGCTCCCAATTTAGTCCAGTGCCCCTGGATCCCCAGCTGCCTCCCAGAATATCCTACTCAATAACAACACAAGCTAGAGTGTATTGAGCAGTTACCCGTTGCCCTGTATAACTCACTTAAGCCTCACTGTTATTGTCATCCCCAAGTACAGACAAGAAATCCAAGGCACAGAGAAGTTAAGTAAACTGGTCAAGTTCACACAGCTGGAGAATGAAGGCACTGGGGAATCAGAGGCTCTTGTCCCAGCCTTCAGTCTCTTTGCCAACTGGACCCCAAAGGGTCTCCTGGCCCCTTGTTCTTCAGCTCTTCCTCTCCAACCCCAGCCTGTCCGAATTTTGTCATCTCTGAGTTGCAGACACCCTGGAGACTGACCTTCTTAGCCCCAGCTGATGCCAAAATCTCCCTCAAGTGAGGAGAGCCTTAAAGCCTGGTGCTACTTTTTATTAGCCAGGTGACTGACTCATGGCCCCTTGCCCTCTATGAGCTTTGGCTTCCTCATCTGAAAAATGGGTCCAGTAACAGCTACTGGTGGTTTGTGAGAGGATCCAGTGAAATAAACAGATGTGGCAGGGCTCTGTAAACTGTCGAGTACTGTGCAGTTGTTGACTATCTAGTCCTTCACCTAAGAGGCCCTCGGATTCTCCCCAGAGGCTGCTCTCAGCTTCTCACCTGCCCCCACCACCCTCCCATCGCCAGGGATCCTCAGTTCTAACTCGGTTTCGCTCCTAGTGCAGTGCTTCCCCTCGCCCCAAGCCCACCAGGAGGCTCACACTTGTAGTAGGCAAACTGCAGGTAGTGATACATGGTGGCCACGAACTTCTCCACGAAGTAGCCGCCCACATTGGGGGTCAAGTTGGCTTCACAGTCCACCTTGCACTGCAGGGATTCTGCAAAGAGATCTTGCGGGGGAGGGGGAAGGCAGCAGTGAGGAGTTGGTGTGCTGAACAGCTCCAGCTTGCAGACAGGGATGACAGAGATGACCTCCAACCCCGGTCTGTCCGCTGATGTCACAAGACAGTAAAGTGACAAGAGATGCTGAGGAAGACTACTGTGCACTGGGCTGACTTACCACCCCCACAGCTGACATGCCACCTTAAAGCCACAGGAGACCAGGGCTCTCTGGAAGAATGGCAGGTGAGGTGTGGAGGTGGGACTAAAGCCCAAATATAGATGCTCAGGACAGTCCTTTCTGCTCCTGCTGATGAACTCTGCCTTTAGAGATCCCCAGACCAGCTGTATTTCTGGCCCCAAACTGCCTTCTGCACACACCTGCTGGGCTGATTCCCAGCTCAGCACCTTTGCACCTACATCACCCTCTGAAGGTCCATGGACCCAGCCTCCCCAGATCCTTTCGGGAAGTCACTCCTTGCTACACCCATGCCCGGCACCTTGGACACTCTCAGCTGTGTCTCCTGCACCCAGGGTGGCAGGTGTTCTGTTAGCCTCTGTCAGCCAACTGAAGGCTCTGAGGTCCAATTAACAACTCATGCCTGTCTGCCTCCCAAGCGCTTAAGAAACTGCTAGTCACTCAGTTGTGCCTGACTTTTTGTAACCCCATGGACTGAAACTCTCCAGGCTCCTCTGTCCATGGAATTCTCCAGGCAATACTGGGGTGGGTTGCCAGTATCTCCTCCAGGAGATCTTCCCAACCCAGGGATCGAACCTAGGTCTCCTGCTTTGCAGGCAGATTCTTTATCGTCTGAGCCGCTAGGGAAAATGCCCTAAGCACTTAGGAGGCCTCTAGAAATGCGTGTGGAATGAATATTTGTGTCAAGGGGCCTTAGGAGTTCTGGGCCCTGCGGGTGTGAGGGATGCCCACTGGGATCTGGGTGGAATGTACCTGCTATGGCTGGGTAGAAGTCCTTGAAATCCACCTGCTCGTGGGCCCCCTCGCAGCCAGCCAGACATCGGGCAAAGACAGCCAGGTACTCAGCCAGGGCCCGCTCCATATCCTCGGTGCTCCCACGGAAATCTCCGCTGTTGTAGAGCTTCACAGCCCGGAGGAACACCGCCTGGAGGGAGGGGACGCGCAGGAGGGTCAAGGGGATTCGAACACCTCCCCCTCCTCCACGGGCGCTATGCCGGGACGCAACTCGGGACTCATGGAGTTACGTCGGGGCGGGTCCTACCCCCGCCATCCCACCTCGTATGGCTGGGCCTCCAAGTCTGTGAGAGGCTCGTCGGCGGCGTCCAGTAGTCCGCGATAGTAGCTGAGATACTTGGCGGTGAGCTCATGCTTCGGGTTCCTCTGGAGGAAGGTGTAGGCCGCGGCCACCGCCTTCTCCAGCCGGTTAGCCTGCAGGGTGGGGACGGAGCGGGTCAGCAGAGCCGGAGACCGCCACCCGGAGCGCGCGCGAGGGATCGGCGGTCGGGCTGCTGAGTGAGAGTCGCGCTCCTCGCGACCCGACCGGGCGGCGGGCGCGCACCTTGAACTGGGCATAGTGCAGGTACTGGTAGGGCAGGCGGCTCTGGAAGTCGCGCAGCAGCTGGCGCGGCGGGTAGGGCACCTGGAAGGCGGGCAGCGAACGCTTGCAGCGCCGTAGGCAGGCGGCGCGCTCCAGGACGTGGCCGAAGAGCCGCAGCTCGCGGGCCCACTCGTCGCCGCCTTCGGGCCCGGGGGGCGCGGGGCCCGGGGGTGCGGCGGCGGGCGGCGCGGGGCCGCTGCAGTTGGCGTGGCAGAAGGCCTCGCTGTCCCGCAGCAGCCGGTGCAGCCGCAGCGCCGCCTCGAGGTAGCGCGCGCTCTCGCGCCAGCTCTCGCCCTCGTACTGCTCCAGCGCGTGCCCGTAGGCCGCGGCCAGGGGCATCAGGTCCTCCGGCGGGAAGCCCCGAAAGCTATACTTCTCGTACTGCGCCCCGGCGCTGCCCAGCAGCAGCCACAGCAGCCCCCACGCCGCCCGAGCCATGCCCGCTCCACGCCGGCCGGCTCTCCCTGCCGCGAGCAGGCGTCCGGGTCCCGCTGGCTGGCAGGCGGGCGGGCTCTGGGGCCGGGGCCTGGCCCGCGCGCCCGCTGGGTCTTAGCGCCGGGCACTGGGGGCGGGGGGGTGAGGGCGGCTGCGAGGCGGGGTGTGGCTTGAGTCAGATCCCCCAAGGGGCCGAGGGATCTCCACTCTTTTCGGAGAGCCGACACTATCCTGAGTCCCTGACCTCCTGCCTTCGGGGGTCCTCCCCTCGGCAGATGGTGTGGGTGTGGGGAACGCT
Organism: Bubalus bubalis; assembly: GCF_019923935.1. Classification (NCBI taxonomy): domain Eukaryota; kingdom Metazoa; phylum Chordata; class Mammalia; order Artiodactyla; family Bovidae; genus Bubalus; species Bubalus bubalis. Next base: position 21,068,558 of record NC_059159.1, on the reverse strand, counting down.
TCCGGCCGGGATGGGGAGCCCAGAAAGCCCCTTCCTTGCAAAGGCGGTCCCCTCCGCCCCCGCCTTAAGATAGAGAAATTGAGGCAAGTGTCACCTCCCTCTAGTTTGCCCAAGCCCTGAAACCTGCTCTTCCATCCATCACAGCGGTCCTTCTGCTCACTCCCTACCCCCAGCCCCCAAGAGGTGACCCCAAGGGTACCCTCCAGCCGGCGACAGGGAAGCACATCCCTGGTTTTACCCTGCACACCCTCCACTCTCACCACCTCCTATTCGATCCCCATCCCCACGTCAGAAAGTCCTCTCTGGCAGTCCAGCTTTTGCAGGACAAAGCAGCTCGTTCCGGGAGCGGCTGTCCCTGGGACAGAGGGGTGGGAGGGAGCACTCAGATCGCCTCCCCGCCCCCGATTCTGGAGCTTCACCAGTCACCTGGAGAGGCCTAAATTGGGGGTTGCCTCCCAAACAAGCAAGGAATGCCTCAGCCCGGCTTTAGGACCCGGGGGGCTCCAGAAAAAAAAAAGACTAGGAACTTTTTTATTTTTTTCTGTCGGCTCCGCTGTCTCAACTTTCCCGAACTTCCCTACCCCTCCAGGCCCCAGGTCTCTGGGCCCCCAGGGTCGGGGAGGGCGCAAATCTGGAGGGCTTAGCGGTGCTTTCCTCCGACTCCAGCAGCCTGGCCCTCCTCCTGTCCCACCCCTCTTGCCCCCGCCCCGCCAGCTCAACCTCCCCAGCCCCCATTCCACGTGGACCAGCCAGGGCGGGGGTGGGGATGGAGCACAGGAAGAGGGGGAGCCTGCTCTGGGAGAAGAGGGGAAGGAGTCTGGCGGCCGCCGCACTCTCTCTCGCCCTCACTGCCGGCCGTCCCAGCTCCAGGCACCATGCTCCGCGCGGGTCCCCCCAGCCACACCCTCCTCCGGCTCCCCCTGCTGCAGTTGCTGCTGCTGCTGCTGGTGCAGGCCGTGGGGAGGGGGCTGGGCCGCGCCAGCCCGGCCGGGGGCCCCCTGGAAGATGTGGTCATCGAGAGGTACCACATCCCCAGGGCCTGTCCCCGGGAAGTGCAGATGGGGGATTTTGTGCGCTACCATTACAACGGTACTTTCGAGGACGGCAAGAAATTTGACTCGAGGTAATGGCTTGGGTGCCCCTAGACTCACCATTTCTCTTCCCCGAGCTTGGAGCCAGGCTCTCTCAGTCTTAGGGTTCCCTTGTTGCCGCCTTTAGGCTGTGTCTGCATGCGCCTCCTCACACCGCGATCCCCCAGCCCCAAACAGCACCCTGAGTGGGACAACTAGACATCTCCCCGGACATCTCTGCCCTCAGTTTCAAACTTTCGCCTCTCAAAAGACCTCATTTGCTTTCACACAAGCCTCCTCTGTCCTCCAAAGTGCTTGAGAATCGAGAGGAACTCGGCGTTTTATTTATAGCCAAGGAGGGGGTGTTCTGGTTCATAGAGGTGGGGGAAGGGCATGATCCCTGCTGCGTGCGAATCGTCCAGGGATCTCAGCACGGGACCCTCTGCCTTTCCATCCACGTTGACTCCCTTTGTGGTTCCAGCCCCAGCTTTCAGTGCCTTTGTGTTTAGAGAAGGAGTAAGCAGAGGTTTTGGGGGAAAGGGGTGGGGGTTTTCAGCGGCCAGTGGGGTAAAGCAGGTGGCCCTTATAAGACAGCAGGATGGATCAGGGAGTGCAGGGCACAGATTGGTGTAGGGATCTGTCTGCTACGTGTCACACAGTCACACATGCCACCCTGGGCTCCTCCGAGGGTTTTCCTGCCTCCTTCTCCATCTTGGCTCCACCAGGTCAGTGCTGCAGGCCATCTTTGGGATTTGAGAGACTGGCTTCTGGTCTGGCCCAAGCTTCTGGTCTGCTCTAGCAAGTTCATTTTTCTTAGTGGGGGCAGGGCTATACGCCAGGTCAGCCTCAGTTAAAATTAAGGTCCTGGTGGTCACACACACAAGCCCCCACACCACACCCCAAGAAGTCAGTCCCTCTTAGAGACGTCACCAAAACACACACTTCAGCCTGCAGAAATTAGTGGCCATGGGAACTTCCCTCGTGGTCCAGTGGCTAAGACTCCATGCTCCCAATGCTGGGGGCCCAGGTTCTATCCCTGGTCAGGGAATTAGATCCCACCCACGGCAACTGAGTGTTTGCATGCCACAGCCTGCGTGCTGCATCTAAGACCCAGTGTAGCCAAATTATAATTAATTAGTTAATTTTTTTAAAAAGGGCCATGGCTTTGGAGCCAGGCAGAACACGAACTCCTGAGACCAAGACCTTGGGTTCAAACCCAGACTATAATCATGGACAAGGAGTTTTGCCTCTTTAAGCTTTACTTCCTTCATCTGAAAAATGGAGATCAAAAAGCATTCTGAAAAAATGAGTCCCTACTTCCTAAGGCTGCTGTTAGGACTCAAGATGATAAATGAAAGTGAACTTCACACAGGATCTGATGGTCTGCAAGCAGCTTCAGCACACCTTAGCCTTGACTCTGGGGAGAACTCTGGTTTAACTGGTAGAAACTTCTTGCCATGCTTCAGCTCTAATAAGGGCTCTGCGAAGTGAGCAGGCCAGACATGCAACCATCTCAGTGGGCAAAATGCGGCCTGGGGAGTAGCCAGGAGTACAGTTCTGAGCCCGTGGCCACAGAGTGGAAGCGGGGTTGGCAGTTGGCGAATGACCTCCCTGCTGGGGACTCTGCTGGGCTCAGTTCACAAAGTGCTGAGTTTGGAAGACTTTCACCACTCATGACTCCTTCCATCAAAATGCCAATCTCTCATCCTTCCTTAATTTTGGAAAACTTATAAGTTAAAACAGTAACCAAAAACAAAAGCTGTGGCAATTTTAGAATAGGCCTTTTCAAAATTGAAAACCTATTCCTATCCCTGGCCAGCTCTGCTTCCCCTTCCTTTCCTCCGTGAATTGATGGTTTGGTGGCCCACATGTGGGCTGTGGAGTTCAAGAGACCACACATTATCTGTGTGACCTTGGGCAAGTCACTTGGTCTCTCAAGTCTCAATTTTTCTCCTAGGAAAGATAAAATCAATAAAGCCCATTTTGGAAATTCCCCACTGCCATGGCCAGGGTTCAGTCCCTTGTTGGGGAACTAGGAACCCACAAAGCATGTGGTGCTGCCAAAAATAATAATAATGCCCACTTCTTAGGGGACAGGATTATATAACATAATGAATGCAGAATGCCAAGCATTTCGAGACTTTCCTGCCTGTCCTGTGGTTAAGACTGCAAGCTTCCAATGCAGGGGGCAAGGGTTTGATCCCTGGCATGGGAACTAGGATCCCCCCATGCCCCCATGCCCCATGGTGCAACCACCACCAACAACAACCAAAAAAGCCAAGCTTTAGCATTTCTTCCTGCTGGATAACTGGTCTCCCCAACCCCAATCCCCTGCTCTGCCGCCCTCCAATCCCCGTGTCTGTACTTCCCACTCTGGCCTCCTTGGGGACCTCCTTTTGTCACAGCCCACCCTGTTGAGGTGGGAGTCGCGGCCCACCTCAGGGGAGGCTTGAAGAGGAGACAAGGAGCCGGTGGATCGACACGTGTGTGTAGGGAGGGGGATTGTGTGTGTGTGTGTCTCCCGGGCATGTATGTGATCATGAGCAGAGGTCACTGCATCGCATCTGTCCCCTCCCTCCCCAGCTATGACCGCCACACCTTGGTGGCCATCGTGGTAGGCGTGGGGCGCCTCATCACTGGCATGGACCGAGGCCTCATGGGCATGTGTGTCAATGAACGACGACGCCTCATTGTGCCTCCGCACCTAGGCTATGGCAGCATCGGCGTGGGTGAGGAGGGCTGGGGCCCGAGCCTGGGGATGGAGGAGATCGGGAGGCAGAAGCAGGGACCCCAGGACCAGAAAACGGAAGCTCAGAGAGGGAGAGTGACTTCCAAGGTCACACTGCATGCGCAGACTGAATAGCAACAAGCCTGGGACTCATGTTTGGGTCTCCTGCCCCTGGGGTGGGAGGAAAGACAGCGACAGGCCCGGCTAAGACCCTTGCTTGACTCAGAAGGGGACCTCGGGTTGGGGAGGGCAAGGCCAAGCTGGATGCTGAGACCTCCATTCCACCCCCTACTCTGGGGCTGCTTCGCCCTCACAGCGGGGCTCATCCCCCCCGATGCCACCCTCTACTTTGACGTGGTCCTGCTGGATGTATGGAACAAGGACGACACCGTGCAGGTGAGCACCTTGCTGCGCCCGCCCCACTGCCCCCGGATGGTCCAGGACAGTGACTTTGTGCGCTACCACTACAACGGCACGCTGCTGGATGGCACTGCCTTCGACACCAGGTGAGGGCTGGAAGAAGCCCTGGGATCCAGGGGACTGTGACATGCAGTGGGGAGTCGGGGGCCATCCTGCCTCTCCCACCAACAGCAGCCTCACCTCTACCTCCTTCTCTGCAGCTACAGTAAGGGTGGGACTTATGACACCTACGTGGGCTCTGGCTGGCTGATCAAGGGCATGGACCAGGGTCTGCTGGGCATGTGTCCTGGAGAGAGAAGGAAGATCATCATCCCTCCATTCCTGGCCTATGGCGAGAAAGGCTATGGTGAGGACAGGCAGGGACTCTGGGATTCTCTATAAGTGGGCTGCCATGTACAGTTGTCCAGGTTGAATACTGCACAAGGACACCCAGCCAAAGAGGCAAAATGGGATGAAATCTAGCCCTGGGTGATCACCTCATTAAGAAGGGGTGCATCAGAATTCCCTGGTGGTCCAGTGGCTCTTTCACTACTGGGGCCCGAGTTCAATCCCTGATGGAGGAACTAAGATCTCGCAAGCCATGGAGCATAACCCCCCCAAAAAAGAGAAGTACTTTATTCTTTTAAAATTTTACTTATTTATTTATGGCTGTGCTGGGTCTTTCTTGCTGTTCACAGTCTTGCTCTAGTTGCCTCAGGTGGGCTCAGTAGTTGTAGAGCATGGACTTAGTTGCCTCACAGCACATGCAATCTTCCCGGACCAAGGATCAAACCTATGTCCTCTGCATTGGTGGCTGGATTCTTAACCACTGGACCACCAGGGAAGTCCCCATATTCTGCTTTATTCTGCTTTACACAAAGGCTCATATGGACTGGTGGTGGTCTTGGGGAAAACCCAGCTCCAGCCTCACAGGGGAAGAAGCAGGCTCCGGCCTCACAAGGGAAGAAGCATTGGAAGAAGCAGAAAGGGCTCTGAAAAGCGGGGTTGGCACCTTTTTTGGGTGGTGCTCACATAGGCCTTCCTGAGTCGAGAAGCCCCGTTCTGTTCTCCACGTGTATGGTTCAAGCCTATCCCTTCCCCAGGGACTGTGATCCCCTCACAGGCCTCGCTGGTCTTCCACGTCCTACTGATTGACGTCCACAACCCAAAGGACACTGTCCAGCTGGAGACACTTGAGCTGCCGCCTGGCTGCGTCCGGAGAGCCGTGGCTGGGGACTTCATGCGTTACCACTACAACGGGTCCCTAATGGATGGCACTCTCTTTGATTCCAGGTCCGGGGAGGGCAGGGGGTCCTGAGGAGGATGGTGGGGGCTGAGGTGGCTCGGAGCTGCCTGGCAGGGCAGGGCCCCTGTGACCCCCTTGCTGGCCCCCCACCCCGCCTTGTATTGCAGCTACTCCCGGAACCACACCTACAATACCTATGTGGGGCAGGGCTACATCATCCCTGGGATGGACCAAGGCCTTCAAGGCTCGTGCATGGGGGAGCGCCGGAGGATCACCATCCCCCCGCACCTTGCCTACGGGGAGAACGGGACTGGTAGGCTTGCTCCCAGTTCCCCAAGCCAACACCTCAGCTCCTCCTGACCTAGCCCTAATGGGGTGGGGGGGATTTCCAGCCACTGCTCTGCCCCTCTCATCACAAAAACTGGTTCCCCACCCAACTCTTGCTGCAAGGACTTTATCCTTTCCTCCAGGGGCAGTCCCCTGCTTCTCCCCTTCCACACTGGAAAAGGGCAGCCCACTTCTGAGCTTGGGGAGGGAGGGTGGTACAGCCCTAGGAAGCAAACAGACCTGGATCTGAGTCCCAGCTTTGCTGGAAACCTTAGTGTGCTCACCTGTAAAATGGAACTAATCACATTGATCAGCAAAGTCGGTCACTGGGAGGTTGCAAGATATACCTGTAAAGGGCTTTCTTATTGGCATGTCCCTCCCCTCTCCTGCCCTGTGTCCTCACCCCTACAGTGTATATGATGAGAGTTGACCATGTGGACAAATATCCCATCCCATCCTTGCTTAGAATCCCAGGACGGGGAAGTCTAGGGGCCTCCGTGGAAACCTGGAGCAGCCCCTCCGCGACCCCAACTGATCCACGCCTCCATTCTGGCCCCAGGAGACAAGATCCCTGGCTCTGCTGTGCTGATCTTTGACGTCCACGTGATTGACTTCCACAATCCTGCGGATCCAGTGGAAATCAAGACGCTGTCCCGGCCCCTGGAGACCTGCAACGAGACAGCCAAGCTCGGGGACTTTGTTCGCTACCACTACAACTGCTCTCTGCTGGATGGCACCAGGCTCTTCTCCTCGTGGGTCCAGGGCAGGGCCAGGGCTGGGCAGGTGGGTGGGCATGGGCCAGGCATAGGGGGGTCCTCCTAGGAGCACCCCCTAAGTTCCCACTGAAGCTGAAATTCCTACCTCCAGAGGCAAAGGGAGGGTGAAGTAGGTAGTAGGGGGAGCGGCTGGTCCCACTCTGTGGAGGGCAGCTGGAGCAGGGGCCACACTGCAGGACAGGGCCCAGCCGAGAAGGGGACCGCGCTTACCTCTGCTCACTGGGCCCTGGCACCCTGCCCTGTGGGGCGGCCCCGGGAATGACTCAGGAGCCGGGGACCAGGGCGACTGCTGACCCAGGAATCTGCTCTCCCCACTAGCCATGACTACGGGGCCCCTCAGGAGGCGACTCTGGGGGCCCACAAAGTGATCGAAGGCCTGGACACGGGCCTGCAGGGCATGTGCGTGGGAGAGAGGCGGCAGCTCGTGGTCCCCCCGCACCTGGCACACGGAGAGAGCGGAGGTGAGGGGTTGAGACTGGCCTGAACTCTCCTCCCCTCTGCCCCGCCCGCCTGGGGCCTTGCTGGCTGGTGGGAGGGGTGAGGGGAGCCTTCTGGGTCGTTCTGTAGGGTGGTTCTGTAAATGTGCCCTGCCCTACTCTCCAGCACCCGCCGTGGGCAGCTGAGGCCGGAGGGCCGGGTGTGTGCTGGGCAGGCTGTGAAGCAGGACCCTCCCCTTCTCTGCTCCCCACTCCTGCAGCCCGGGGGGTCCCTGGCAGTGCTGTGCTGCTGTTTGAGGTGGAGCTAGTGTCTCGGGAGGATGGGCTGCCCACGGGCTACCTGTTTGTGTGGCACGAAGACCCTCCTGCCAACCTGTTTGAACACATGGACCTTAACAAGGATGGCGAGGTCCCCGCGGAGGAGGTGGGTAATGAGTTCTCGCCTTCTCATAACTGTCCACACAGTCACCCAGCAGAAACCCCCAGCATGGTGGTGTCTAATGAGAACACAGCATGTGCCTACTGCATCCCTGGCCCTCTACAGCTTACTGTGCCTTAAGCCCCTTGTCCCCGTCTTTTCCTCTGGCTACCTGACCCTGAGCACACCCTCTGCCCCCCGCCTCCCCGCCACCCCCCAGGACACAGCACCAGCTCCTCTCCCTCCTCCTGGGAGCCCATCCCAAGGCCAGCCGAGCTGCTCAGGCAAGACGCTGTCTCCCCCTCCCCTTGGCTCTCCCCTCTCCACAGTTCTCCACCTTCATCAAGGCTCAAGTCAGTGAGGGCAAAGGCCGCCTCCTGCCTGGCCAGGATCCTGAGAAAACCATAGGAGACATGTTCCAGAATCAGGATCGCAACCAGGATGGCAAGATCACTGCTGAGGAGCTCAAGCTGAAGTCAGATGAAGACCAGGAGCGGGTCCATGAGGAACTCTGAAGGGCAGAGGCTTGGTCCTGGATGCAAAGGTTCACATCGAAGGGGACAGTGGGCAGTGGGGCTGGCTTCCCAACAGCCACCCTCCCCTCTGCCGGGATGAGGTCTGGAAGCATCTAGAGAGTGGTCGGAGGGGACAGCTCTGGTCTTCCCACTGCCTGAGAGTAAAATCCACAGCACAGACCTCTATTTGGTTTTTCTCTCCCAACCCCAATCCCCTTCCTTAAAAGTTTTGGAACTACAAAGCCACCGGGGGGATGGTAGACTGTGGGGGTTGGCCGCCCCTCACTCAGACCTCCCCTCCATGTCACCACTGAGCAAGACCAAACTCATTCATTTCCCCCAACTTGCCCTTTCCCTGTATTTACCCTCACCATCTTCAACCCCCACCTGCAGCCTGCATTCCTCATCCTGGCATCTCCCCAAGAACATGAACCCCCAGCTTTCCACCCTCAGCTCTGGCTGGTTCCTAGGGAAAGGGGGCAGTTCCAGGGGGGCAGCCCTACCTCACCTTCACCTGTCCCATCCCCCTTCAGTGTGGTGGTGGCCGAAGTGCTCGCAGGGTGCTATACATCAGAGCTGGGCTTTGTGTCACCTTTCATCCCTAAAGAAGGTTGCCTTCTGCCGGGACCAAGGGCCAAGAAAAAAATGGAGGGTGGGGATGAGGAAACCTACTTGGATGGATCTGAGCACTATGGAACCCTTGGTTTAGGGCTGAAAGTTGGAGGAGGGGCTCACTGGGGACTGAGGGGTGACAGAGGGGTGAGCAAAGCTCTGCACACTCCAAAGACTAAACTGGTTTCAGACCCCCTTTCTCCTTTGTGCCAAATAAAACACTAAACCAGAGGCCTTGGCATGTGGTCTTTCTTGGGGAGGGGCCCTTCGACCCATGCGTCCAGAGGAAGGGGAGCTGAGCAGGCTGCCTCCATGGCCCTTCAGTTCAAGATGCTGTCCCCAGGTCTATGCCTCCTGCCTCCCTCAGGCTCAGCTGGGGCCCTCACCATGAGGGGGTAAGTGTCCACAGAGGGGAGGAGCCTGTGGGCCAGGATCCTGGTCTCCTCACTGTCCCAGCTCAATGAAAAACAAGGTCCCTGAAGTCACACGATGTACAAAGCTCAGCGATTTAAACAAACCACAGTTTGGATTCTCCTTTCACATAGATCAGTTCTCATACAATATTCCCACCTCTCCCTCCTCCTGGCTGCCAGCTGTTCCCACCTGCCTGATGCCTCTTCCTCTCGTCAGAAAGGTAAATGAGTTCAAACCTTGTGTCTTTTTTTTTTTTTTGGCTGCTGTGCGGCTTAACGGTGGCATGTGAACTCGTAGTTGCAGCATGTGGTGGGACCTAGTTCCCTGACCAGGGACTGAACCTAGGCTCCCTGCATTGGGGACGTGGAGTCTTAGCCACTGGACAAAACCTCTCATGTTGAGGAAGGAGTCCCTTCAGCCATCAGTCAGGCCATCTGTCCTCATCTGCTTGGCTGAACTCTGGCCAGTAAGAGAGATGACCCTAGCCATCTAAGGAGGGGGTGAGGTGCATGGGAGAGAAAATGACCAGCCTGGACTCACACCCTGAACTGCCCCCACAAAACCCACAAGCACTGAGTTCTCCCCCAAGACCCTCCAAGAGAGAGAAGCTGCTCCCCACGGCTGCAGTGACTGATATTCCCTGGTCCCAGAGCATCCAGATCGCACCTCAGGGTTGACAGACCCAGCCTTAGCGTAACCACCCTCTCCCAAGCCTGACAGGACAGCCTGATTAAGCTGGCGTGGAGGGAGCGTGATGCACAAGCAAGGGCGGGCTCTGTCAGAAATGCTGCAAGCCTGCTCGAGCTCCCAGCTCTAGCCTTTGGGCAAAGGACTGGTCCTTCCTAAATGGACCTGCACTCCTGCAGGGTCACCGTGAGGATGAAACAGCACCTGTGGCTTCTGGGAGCATGCAGCCAGCTTTCAGTCAACACTCCCATTACTTTCCTTTAAGAGCAGCAGATAAAACACGACTTTCCAGCAGCTGGGCAGGCGGGTGAGGGAATGAAGTTGACTCTGCCCAGAGCACTGTCAGTTCCCCAGACTCAACTCCCTGGAAGTCACCTGTTTCAGTGGCCCCGGACGAGGACGAAGGACAGGAGCCAGGGGTACCTGGGAAAACCCACACTCACATGGATCACTTTAGGAAATCCATAAAGACGGGGTTCTGCAGTGCTGGCCAGATGCAGCTGACCCCACAGAATCTCAAGTTTAACTGCTGCATGAGAATCAAGTCAAACCATTTTAGGTCAGAAACATATCCTCCCAACCCTGCCTGCGCCCCTCCCCCGGCCCCCACAGACACACCTGGCTGTGCTAGCTGTGCTCAGAGGGTCTCCTGGGCGAATTCAGTGGTTTTCAAACTGTGTTCCATGGTCTTGGAGATCCCAGCATCTTGGAGCCAAGAGGTACAGGCTCTGCTGCTCCACCCCAGACCCCAAAATCAGTTCAGCTGTTTTTCCTTTTTTTTTATTTTTGATCTGTTTCACATATTAGACTTTGACTTGTTTAAGAACAGCTTCCCATGTTAAAAAATTCTGGAAAAAAAGATTCCCTGGACCAGCTGATTCCTAAACTGCTAACACCGCGTAGGTCCGCAGTTCACCTGGAATAGCTTTCACTGTCCTCCCTTCTGGCAGGGCTCCCTTGAGACACTGGAGAACACAAAACCATGGAGCCGGGGAGAGGAGGAGGGAGGGGTGTGAGCCAGCGGCTCCCGGCCACTGGCAGCCCGGAATGTTCTCTGGAGGACTCTGCACGCACAGGAGCAGAGCTCAGAGCAGAGCGGCCTTCCGGGAAGGCCCCTCCTCACTGCAGCTGGCAGGCCCCGCCTGCGTTCAGGAGCCCTGCATCTCTGTCCAGTCACCCTGCTGCAGGATGTGCTGCAGCAGCCCATTGACCACGTCCAGCGTCTCGTCCCTCTCCAGCACGATGTCATATGAGTCCATGTAGCGCTCCCGCCGCTCCTCCACCTGCCCGGGGAGCAGAGAGCAAGAGTCCCCCAGGGCCCTGCCCTCTGCCCAAACCGCTGTTGCGCACCAGGGGCAGGGGAGGAGGGCCTTCAAGCCACGACTCCCCAAAAGGAGTTCAGGGTTACCGGGCCCTGTCCTTTGGAGACACACATGGCCGTGGGTGCAGGCTGCCACAATTAACCCCTGGGTCAGTGTCAAAAGGAAGGTCACAAGGATTAAGAGACAAAAAACCAGATGTTACCTCTAACCTATGAGAACTGAATTTTCAAAAGCCTTCCACAGCTGCTGGCCAAGTCTGATGCCATACTGTGCCCCTCTACGACCCTGGTTTCATCCACTAACATCTTGTCTGTTTCTACGTTTTCCTTCTCTAAATTATAAACCCACATCTTGAATACCAACATCCCCCATCTCAATCATGCCCTTATAGGTAAGATTTAGGAGGACTGGTGATCAGCCCAACCACTTTCTAAACTATGTCACCTTGGGCAAGTTACTAAATCCCCCTGCCTCAGTTTCCACACTTATGAAAAGGTAAAACAGTCACTACACCTCAAAGTATGACTATACAGATTAGCTGGTCTTATGTTCCTGGCACAAAGTGAGCACTTGTAAGCGTGAGCTCTGATGATGTGCTCTGACCTCCAGATCATGCCCTGTGCTGTGCACACAGCTCTGACCACTGGGTACCTCTTGTTTCCTAGGAGACTATGGCTTGTGTCTGACCTCTGTGCCGCTAATACTTCACACAGTGTGTATCCCATAACAGGAATGAAGGAGCCAGCCATGAAGAGCCCGGGTCTCATACCTACCTTGTCATTTAGGAAGCCAATCTTGAGAATGTTCTCCACGCCAGGAACCCCATCAGCCATTGTAAGGTCCCCCATGGAGTCTCCCAGCAGGAGGATGTTTGTTTTGCCCTGAAGCTGCTGGAAGTAATCGGAGTTCTCGAACACAGAGCTGTTCTTGTTGTAGGTGTGGATGAGCTGGCCCTTGAATCCCTTTAGGAAGCCCTAAGTAGTCAAGACGAGAGACAGACAGAAGGGCTACAGGGACCCATCGAGGGCTGGTTTTCCAGTCTGCCACGGAAGAAACAGAATCCTGAAAGCCACAGATAATGCCAACACTTCACTGCAGTCCAAACTAGGGTCAGCAAGCTGGGGCTCGTGGGCCAGATTTGGACTATTTTTGTAAATTAAGTTCTGTGTGTGTTAGTTGTTCAGTCGCATCTGCCTGTGTGACCCTATGGACTATAGCCCGCCAGGCTCCTCTGTCCCTGGAATTCTCTAGGCAAGAATGTTGGAGTAGGTTGCATTTCCTTCTCCAAGGTCTACTGGAACTTAATTTATAGGCCCATTTGTTTACGTCTTCTCAATGGCTGCTTTTTTGTGTGACAGGGTAGTTGTGAATGATCCTAGGAAGATATTTACTATCTGTTCTTTTATAGGAAAAGGATTTTTTGTTTGGTTGGGTTCTTTTTGGCCATGCCACACAGCTTAGGAGATCTTAGTTCCCCAACTGGTGACTGAATCCAGGCCTCAGAAGTGGAAGCACAGGACAACCAGGGAATTCCAAAAAAATGTTTCCAGCCCCTGGTTTAAACTAACAGAGGCCATCAGATATTGTAGATCACCTGCTCTGGGGGAAGCAAGAAGCTGGGATACAAGCATTGCCCAGGCTACATGTGTGCTAACCTCAGCTGTGGGCTGCACTCTAACCACAAGTCAAAGGGACGAACATTCCAGCCTTGGTCTTAAGGGGAAGAAGTCAGAACATGGGTGAGTCAGTGTAGCCCACCTCTGGCTCAAGCAAAGCAAGTCCAAGTCCATGCCCCTGAGTACCTAGGATGGCACATGACCCATGACAGTGACACAGGGCCTGGCTGAGCCCTAAACTAGGTCTTCCCCAGCAGACAGACCACTGTCAGCCAGACACCCAAGAAGGGGTCTTTCAAAAGCAACTGTCTCTAGCCGCGTTAAAAAATAAATAGCTGCCAAGGGCAACGAAGCCAGCATGCCTTCCCCTCCCTCCTCCTGCCCCCCATCCCAGTTAACATTCAGGGTGAAGCACACTGGCCGGCAGTCCCCATCCTTCTTCCAGCCCCAGCCCTAATGAGATGCAGCTCACATCTTCATCAAACTCCATGTAGTTAGACATGATGTGGATGTTGGGGTGGAACACTTTCCTCTGCCGGATCATTTCTTCCAGGACATCCCCAATGCCCGCAGAAAAGATGAAAAGGGGAATGTTGTTCTGCGAGAGGGTGTTGAAGAATGTCTTGTATCCATCCCTGAAACCAGATGAATGGTTCTAAACTGCATCGCCTCTGCTACTGCCCTTTATTTTCTATTTGGGTTACATCTGTAAAAATTTTCTTTAAACTTTTTTTTTTCTCTTGGGCTGCACTGCTCTGTATGCGAGATCTTAGTTCCCTGACTAGGGATTGAACCTGTGCTCCTGCACGGAGAGCTTGGAGTCTTAACCACTGGACTACCAGTTAAGTCCCTCTAAAATATTTTAAATTGAGGTATAAAATACATAGAATAAATCATTAAAGTGCACTAATCATTAAGTGTTCAGCTCAATTAATATTTACAAAATGTATACATACATGTGATACCTACCAGGTCAAGGTTCCCTCATGTCCCTTCCCAGTTGATGCCACCATCCCCATTTTGACTTCACATCACCATTGATTTGCTTTCCCTGTCCCTGAACTTCACATAAATCATATAAACACATTTGCTTGTTTGTTTCTAGATGATTTTGCCTGAGCAAAATACAACCAGGTGGCTCTCCTAGGGTGGCTTCAGTGGAGAGCACCCCCAACCTCCCCGTGCACAATCCTTGAGGGAAGGCACCCGTGCTGACTTTTTCCTATACGTGCCCCCATCCCTCCTCTGGTAAAGAACGCTCCAGCAGAGAGAGCTGAGCTCTGAAGGCCACCGATGATCAAGGGTCCCAGGCCAGCCGATTCCCATATCTGGATAAAGAACACCAGTTACCATGGGGATCCCATAAGTCTTTTTACCACTGGGAAATATTACCAAGACACGTTTGTTCTGGAAGACGGAGCATCTTCACCACATCCGTTACCAGCAGAATGTGTCTTCGGACACACCCAAGGATAGAAAATTCTCTGGCTGAGTCCAGAGAGGAAAAGCAAGACCTTCTCCTCATGTAGCTACTCATGGTGCTAGGTCCTTTCTGACTCTTCCAGCAACTAACTCCTCTTCAACTCCCTTCGAGCCTCGCTTTGTGAGCAAACCCATTCCAGTCTGGCAGAAGCATTTTCCGGAGCAGGCAGCTCACCTGAGCATTGCGTTGGACTCTCTTACCACCTGGGCTATCTGAAACTTCTGAATCTTCTGTTGACACAGGAGGTCATGCGCTTTGGTCCACCTGGAGAGAGACACCCCACAAAACCCTAAACTCAGACCACGAAGTAAAATGCCCTTTCCCATTGTGGGCCTGAATCCCCTTTGGAAGTGCTGGCAGTGGAGGCCTCATCCTTTTCCTCGGAGCCACTTCCTGCAGGACCCTGGTTGTCCCTAAAGGAGGGGGGCGAGACAGCAACACTACAGACCACAGCTGGGTGAGCTGCTGCTGATGCCAAAGTTCTTCTGAACCCTTTCTCTGGGGCTCTGTCCAGTGATACTGGTTTTTCTGAGGCGGGTTATTGCCCCAAAGCACTAAGGGGCTTATCCCCCAAACTAAGGGGCTTCTAGTTTACTCCAAGGACTCTCAGTGAGCCCCCTACTTCATCCAGCAGCAGCCATGAGTGACCTGTCTGTGTCTGGACAATCTGTTCTAATAGCTGGGAGTGTGGCATTCGGTTGAGCATTCAGTAACCTGCATCTGATTTCAAAGCCAGACCAAGCCATCATTCACCACTACTGGCGCTTACCATTCTACCATGTGAGGTAACTTCTCTTTGATGGTCCGGTGTGGGTCAATCTCGATTGGGTAATAATGGTGAAAAAGCACTTTGAGCTGTGACATCCAAAATGAAGAGAAAAGTCATCAGTCTACATCAAGTTTTCCCCAGCAGAGTCCTACAGTCCCACATGAGAAAAAAAAAGCACCAGTCACCCAGAAGATGCAATTCATATAAGGGAGTCACAGGAGCTTCAGAGCTGGGCATCCTTCTGTATTCCAGCCCCCGCCCCACCCCACCCCCCCCCACCCCACCCCACCCCCCCTCCCCGCCCCAAAGACTGAGGTCTAGGCATCAACAACACAAAGAGGCTTTGTAATGAGGTACATCTAGAATTTTGTTGCCGTTGTTGTTGTTATAAATTAGCCCAGGCATCAGCACTTAATCAGTAAGAACTGAGTTAATGCTGTATTTCCTAAAACGTGGTATGCTTTCTTAGGAAGTAGGCAAGATAACTTAGAGGCAGGGGAGCACATGGATAAAAACACGTTTCATTTTAGTGGTTTGGGACTCATTTTAATGCTATGTCAGAAAAAGAAAGAAAACAAACACATCAAACTACTGCTTTCACAAAGACTGTTTCTTTTGCAAGTGAAGTAGTAATCGTAGTGGTAGTTGCTCAGTCGTGTTCAACTCTTGGTGACTCCACGGACCGTAGCCTGCCAGGCTCCTCTGTCCACGGAATTCTCCAGGCAAGAATGCAAGAGTGGGTAGGCATTCCCTTCTCCAGGGTCATCTTCCTGACCCAGGGATCGAACTCAGGTCTCCTGCACTGCAGGCAGATTCTTAACTGTCTGAGCCACTAGGGAACCCCAACTGCCCTGCTTTTAAAGATTTAAGTACTACGAGTTGCACTTAAATCTTTAAAAGCCGGGCAATTTAGATAGATCTGGTAAAAAAACATGCTCTAGTGGAGCTAGAACACTGTAGTATGTTCAGGGATAACCACTGCGCTGCCAATGTCGGGTGGACAACCTCACCGGGAGCATCTCCATGTGCCTCCTCTGGCTAAGGTCACCTTCCACATGCCTGGACCCTCTAGACTTTAAGGAGGCTGCTTCAGGGATCATGCGTCACATGGTTCAGTCAGTAACAGTGCCCAATAAAAATAGGAATGGACAGAGTGAAGAATTATAATTTTAATACGTGCATGGTCTTGGAATATTATGAGATCAAATGGAGTCCCCGACCATCAGTCCAAAGGAGGGTTAAATTCAAAGACAGGAAGCCCCTAAAATGTATTAAAGATTCTTAATTATTTGAATGTGAGAACATTCTTCTGAAAGTAAAACAGAACTCAACAGAATATAAATTTTTAAAAATAAAAAATATTTCTTTACATAAATTTTGCCTTATGAATTTCTTCAGAAAAACATCAACACCAGAAATCCTAGTTTTCTCTAGCTTCTTCATCCTAGAGAGGGCACACAAACCTTTTATTTGTGAATGAAGCTCCCTGGAAGTTGCTATGATCGGGGATGTGAGGGACCAAGAAGAGTGACTTCCCAAAGGTGATCAGTGGTAGAGCCAGACTCTACCTTAAGCTACAAATGGCATTTCCAGAGACACAGATGTAGAAATAGAAAGGCTATCTATAATTCACTGCCCATCCTAATAACCAGTAATCATGCAGAGTACTGGAAGAGCTGACCAACCATGGCCGGCCAACAAACTGCTTAGTACACAACTGGGTGAACTTCATAATCAAGTGGAACTAAATGATACAGTTACTTAGAAGAAAGAGCTCAGCAAAGAAATGAACAGTTAGCACAGCTCTGCTCCGGCACAGAGGACATTGATGGGAAGAACGTGGAACAAAGTAAAATGAACTCCAAGGCTACAGGGATCACCTTATATTATCTGTATGCATCTTATGGAAATGGGGAGTTTCATACACAGACATTAATTCAGAAGTCTTTCTTGGTAACTGCTAACGCACCAAGAAAATTTATACTGTCAAGGAAATAGCATAATACAGTTAAAAAGAGTTTGGGAACAGAATCAGATCTATGGGAAAACCAAGCTCTGCATCTTGCTATGTGACTTTGAGTTAAGTTGTTCAAACCTCTCCAAGTCTCTGTTTCCCCATCTGTTAAATGGAGGCAGTAAAACATCTCCTGTAAGTTCCATAGCTAGCAGTAAGCATATTCCAACCATTCATTATCACATGTCTTGGCCAATAAGGAAAAGCTATCTCAGTGTATAAGACTAAGTCCACCTGGGAATTCCCTGGTGGCCCAGTGGTTAAAACGCCTCCCTTTCATTGCCAAGGGCCCTGTTCAATCCCTAGTCAAGGACCCCTACGATTCCACAAGCCACACACACACACACACACACACACACACACACAAAGACTAGGTCCACCTGAGCACAACAACAATTTTTTTTAAAAAATTAACCTTCTACGGTCTCAACCCTGGAATCTTTGGTCCTAACAAGAACCACTGGATGCCGTATATGCCAGCCGTTTCTGAGCAAAGAAGGGAGTAACCCACCTCTTTCCGGCACTCCTCACTGATGATCTTGCTGTTATCCAGAATGTCTGCAAAAACACAGAACTCCTTTTACTTGTGCCTTAGAAGCCATCATCCTGTCAAGTCCAATAAAGCAAGCTTGTGTGTGACTTACTGTAAGAAGAAGGGCATCGTTTTCCATTATATGCAAACCTGCTCAAGGTCATGTCAAAATCAGAAATGACCTGAAATGCAAAAGAGAGATGATGCCTAGACAGGCACCTTCCGGTGTAGCCCTGCATCAATATGAATACGGAAAGCCAAACAGCTCTATGCCCAGCCTGCAGACACAGTCCTGGGGGAGTTAGGAACAACTGGAGAGGGAAGGAAGAACTAATTCTAGTTAGTACCTGTGCCAACTCAGAGAACATCCAGTTTCGTGGAGGGTGGGGATGGGGACTGCAAAATCAGGACTTCTTCTACCCTTTCAATAGCACCCATCTCAATGCCCTGGCTTCTCTTAAGATGCCTCCTCCTTCTGGCTCATCTCCACATCTGCACCTTCTTCGGGAGCCCACCAACCTCAGCTAGTAAGGACAACAAGACCCGGAGGCCTGGTGTGGGGTGCTTTCTGTCTAAAGAAATTTGAGAACATTGAAATCTAGGTTCTCGGACAGGTGGGCTCTCCTCCAAGGCAAAACAGGCTTGCCCTCAAGTCCCTGGCTATTTCTAAAGGCTGAAGGCTTACCTGCACGTGTCTGCAGCAACGCGGTAAGGCGCCCAGGGCAGGCCACCTCCCCAGCCACCCGCATCCCGCCCAGCGGCCCCGACTTTGCCCCCCGCGATACCTGTAAGCGGTCTCCCCCGCCCTTGCGGAGGGCGCCCACGATCTCCTGCACCCGTCCGGGCTGCCGCATCAGGACCGTGGCCTTCATCAGGGTGCTCACCTGTCCCGAAACCCGAGAGAACCGCTGATTCCAGCACCGCGCAGGGCCCAAAGGGAGCCCCGCGAAGCCGGGCCGGGGGCGCAGGGGGCGAGCGGGGCCTCTGGCAAGGCCTGGGCGTCTACGGGCCGCACTGGCGCGGCAGGGCCCAGACGGCCTGCTGGGGGTCGCGGAGCGCCCGGGGGTTCGGGGTCAGCCCCACGCCGGTCTCCTGCTCCCACCTCACCTCCTCCGCCATTGCGCTCGCGGGCCGGTTGGCGGCGTGGACACAACGACCGCCCCCGCGCCTGCACTGCGCAGGCGCCGCTTCCGACCGGGGCGGATCCGGGGGCGGGGGGCGGATCCGGGGGCGGGGTGGGGTTGGGGTGCCGGCTTCGAGCCCAGAGGCGGTGGGTTCGGTGCAGGGTCTGCAGAGGCAGGCGGCCTCTGGAGGGCCGCGCGGCGCTGTGCACGTGCAGACCCTGCTTGAGAGCCCTGTGTTGAGGACGGGGAGGGTCCCAAGAGGTGGAGGGTACGTGGGTGCCATTCCTTGTAGAGCAAAAACCCTGACCAGAGTGGTCATTTCCAGGCTTACAGTTTGCATGATCAAAAGGCTGCAGGAAGGGAAGGGATGTGAAGGAGACATAAGTGAGTTCTGTTGAACAGCTGGAAGGTGCTTCCTTCTCTGGACTCGCTCATCACAGAAGATGGGTGACTCACGTCCAGAGGGCAGGAAGGCCCTGGACAGGTGGACCAGAATGAAAGCTCATCCATCAGCTTTACTTCTTCCTTCTTCCTTCTCTGACTTAGCTTCCCAGAACTCTGTCTGGGAGTCAAGTGCTGGGCTGTAGAAGAAGGTAGATGGATGCTACAGAGATGCCCAACTGAACACCTGAAGTAGGCCACAGGAGTTAGAGTGAAACAGAACTCTGATATGGTGGTGCTGGTGGTCACGGGGCCCTGGTCTTCTGGTTGCGGAAGGTGTGGGGTGGTCTTCAACCTGAGTGGTGCCTTGGGGCAGGGGAGAAGGAAGAAGGACAGGGACACGAGAGAGTTCCAGAACCTGAGAACACAATCCTGAGAGTGACCTCACTGCGGCCCCAGGATTCTGGAACCTGGACTGCCTGATGGGCCCTATATGAAAGATGTAGTAGGGAAAAGGAGCGACAGCTGGCTAAAGGGGCCCCCCCACAATCCTCCCCGACACCCTAGGAGAGCAGCCTCTCTCCGCTGATCCCAGGGTGCCATGGAGATGGAGAGCGCGGCGGCCTCCACACGGTTCCACCAGCCTCACATGGAGAGGAAGATGAGTGCGATGACCTGTGAGATCTTCAACGAGCTTAGGCTAGAGGGCAAGCTCTGCGACGTGGTCATCAAGGTCAATGGCTTTGAGTTCAATGCCCACAAGAACATCCTCTGTAGCTGCAGTTCCTACTTTAGGTATAACAGGGTTGCTGAACTAAGCCAAAGGGGGAACTGGGCTCATTCTGAGACATTTTGGTTCATTTCATGTTTCCCACCCCATGATCTTAAGTTTAGGGATCCTGTCAAAGCCCTGGGCTTCTGTAGACTGGCTTCTTTGTAGACAGGCCTCTGAAGAGGCCCAATCAGGGCTGGAGCCTCTCTGGTTTTCAACTGAACTTCAACCAGCTGTTGGTGGGTCAGGTGCTTTTTTTTTCTTTGATTTGCACCCACCCCAACCTTTGGGATAGTAGGACACCTGTACTGGATTTCCTACTTAAACCTAGGTAACAGTGCCACCTCAGCTACCCCTTAAGCCCCTGAGACTGTTTCAGGCAGGGTGATAAATTAACAAGGATAGAGAGGGTGGGAAGCGGGGTGAAGGGAAAGAACCCAGGAAATATTTATCAGAAATAAAAGGAAGTTTGAGCCAAAAGTGTTGTAATCAGGAAGGTAAAGAGCTATCTTGCTTATGAGCTGAAAATATTTGAGTTCTCAATTCCAATGAAGATATGGTAAGAGTGTCCCACCTAAAAATTCTCATTCATGTAAACCTAGAGCAAGGTATACAAAAAGGTCGAATAGTGCATATTTTAAGTGGACTTTTGCAGGCCACACAGTCTTTGTCCCAACTACTCCACTCTGCTTTCAGCGCGATAGCAGCCATGTTTTGTTGTTGTTCAGTCGCCCAGTTGTGTCTGACTCTTCATGACCCCATGGACTGCAGCACGCCAGGCCTCCCTGTCCCTCACCATCTCCCAGAGTACGCCCAAGTTCATGTGCATGGTATCGGTGATGTCATACAGCCATCTCATCCTCTGATGCCCTCTTCTCCTTCTGCCCTCAATCTTTCCCAGCATCAGGGTCTTTTCCAATGAGTCAGC
Source organism: Bubalus bubalis (assembly GCF_019923935.1). Taxonomy (NCBI): domain Eukaryota; kingdom Metazoa; phylum Chordata; class Mammalia; order Artiodactyla; family Bovidae; genus Bubalus; species Bubalus bubalis. Next base: position 21,047,988 of record NC_059159.1, on the reverse strand, counting down.
TGTTTGCATCAGGTGACCAACATATTGGAGCTTCAGCTTCAGCATCAGTCCTTCCAATGAATATTCAGGGTTGATTTCCTTTAAGATGGACTTGCTGTCCAAGGGGCTCTCAAGAGTCTTCTCCAGCACCACTGTTCGAAGACAACAATTCTTCGGTGCTCTGCCTACTTTATGGTCCAGCTCTCACCACCATACATGATTACTGGAAAGACCATAGCTGTGAATATATAGACCTTTGTTGGCAAAGCAATGTCTTTGCTTTTCAACACACTAAGTTTGTCACAGCTTTCCTGCCAAGAAGCAATTGTCTTCTGATTTCATGGCTGCAGTCACCATCCACAGTGATTTTAGAGCCCAAGAAGAGGAAATCTGTCACTGCTTCCACCGTTTCCCCTTGTATTTGCCATGAAGTGATGGGGCTGGATGCCATAATCTTAGTTTTTTTAATATTTAGTTTTAAGCCGGCTTTTTTTACTCTCCTCCCTTACCCTCAAGAGGTTCTTTAGTTCCTCTTCACTTTCTGCCATTAGAGTGTTATCATCCACGTATCTAGGTTGTTGATGTTTCTCCTGCCAATCTTGATTCCAGCTTGTAACTCATCCAGCCTGACATTTCTCAAGAACTGCTCAGCATGTAAGTTAAATTAACAGGGTGACAGCAAACAGCTGTATCATATTCCTTCCTCAATCCTGAACCAGTCAGTTGTTCCACACAGGGTTCTAACTGTTGCTTCTTGACCCACATACAGGTTTCTCAGGGGACAGGTAAGATGGTCTGGTATCCCCATCTCTTTGAGAGTTTTCCACAGTTTGTTATGACCACACAGTCAAAGGCTTTAATGTGGTCGATGAAACAGAGGTAGATGTTTTTCTGGAATTCCCTTGCTTTCTCTGTGATCCAATGAATGTTGGCAATTTGATTTCTGGTTCCTCTGCCTTTTCTAAACCCAACTTGGACATCTGAAAGTTCTCGGTTCATGTGATGCTGAAATCTAGCATGCAGGATTTTGAGCATAACCTTATTAGCACGAGAGATGAGTGCAATTGTCTGGTGGTTTGAACATTCTTTAGTACTGCCCTTCTTGGGAATTGGGATGAGGATTGACCTTTTCCAGTGCTGTGGCCATTAGTGGGTTTTCCAGATTTGCTGACGTATTGAGTGCAGCACTTTGATAGCATCATCTTTTAGGATTTTTAAATGGCTCTACTGGAATTCCATCACATTGACTAGCTTTATTTATTTATTTTTAATAATTTATATTTTTACTTTTGACTTTTCTGGGTTTTCATTGCTGTGCGTGGGCTTTCTCTAGTTGTGGAGAGTGGGGGCTACTCTCTAGTTGCAGTTCACAAGCTTCTCATTGCAAAGCTCAGGCTCTGTAGCTATGGCACACAGGCTTAAATACTCTGCGATATGTGGAATCTTCCTGGACCAGTGATTGAACCTGTGTCTCTTGCATTGGCAAGCAGATTCTTAACCTCTGGACCACCAGGGAAGTCCCACTAGCCTTACCGACAGCAATGCTTTCTAAGGCCCACTTGACTTCACACTCCAGAAGGTCTGACTCTGGATACCTTTCTGTGGTAAAAGGACTTGCATAACTCAATGAAGCTATGAGCCATGCCATGTAGGGCCACTCGAGACGGACGGGTCACAGTGGAGAGTTCTGACTAAACAAGGGAATGGCAAACCACCCCAGTATACTTGCCATGAGAACCCCATGAAATGTATAAAAAGACAAAAAGATATGACACTGAAAGATGAGTCCCCAGGTTGGAAGGTGTCCAATATGCTACTGGGAAGAGTGAAGGACAACTACTAATAGCCCCAGAAAGAATGAAGCAGCTGGGCCAAATGGGAAATGACGCTCAGTTATGGATGTGTTTGGTGATGAAAGTAAAATCCAATGCTGCAAAGAACAGTATTGCATAGGAACCTGGAATGTTAGGTCCATAAATCAAGGTAAATTGGACATGGTCAAGCAGGAGATGGTAAGAATAAACATCAATATTTTAGGAATCAGTGGACTAAAATATACAGAAATGGGTGAATTTAATTTCACTTCAGTTCAGTCGCTCAGTCGTGTCCAACTCTTTGTGACCCCACGGACTTTAGCATGCCAGGCTTCCCTGTCTATCACCTACTCCCAGAGCTTGTTCAAACTCATGTCCATCAAGTTGGTGATGCCATCCAACCATCTCATCCTCTGTTGTCCCCTTCTCCTCCTGACTTCAGTCTTTCCCAGTATCAGGGTCTTTTCCAATAAATCAGTTCTTTGCATCAGGTGGCCAAAGTATTGGAGTTTCAGCTTCAGCATCAGTCCTTCCAATGAATATTCAGGACTTCCTTTAGGATCAACTGGTTTGATTTCCTTGCTGACCAAGGCACTCTCAAGAGTCTTCTCCAACACCACAGTTCAAAAGCATCAATTCTTCGGTGCTCAGCTTTCTTTATAGTCCAGTTCTCACATCCATATATGACTACTGGAAAAACCATAGCTTTGAATAGATGGACCTTTGTTGGCAAAGTAATGTCTCTGCTTTTTAATATGCTTTCAGAGTTGGACACGACTGAAGCGACTTAGCAGCAGCAGCTAGGTGGTCATAGCTTTTCTTCCAAGGAGCAAACATCTTTTAATTTCATGGCTGCAGTCACCATTTGCAGTGATTTTGGAGCCCCCCAAAATAAAGTCTGTCACTGTTTCCACTGTTTCCCCATCTATTTGCCATAAAGTGGTGGGACCAGATGCCATGATCTTAGTTTTTTGAATGCTGAGTTTTAAGCCAGGTTTTTCACTCTCCTCTTTCACCTTCATCAAGAGGCGTTTTAGTACTTCTTTGCTTTCTGCTGTAAGGGTGGTGTCATCCACGTATCTGAGGTTATTGATATTTCTCCTGGCAATCTTGATTCCAGTTTGTGCTTCATCCAGCCCAACATTTCACATGATGTACTTTGCATATAAGTTAAATAAGCAGGGTATCCTTGACGTACTCCTTTCCCAATATGGAACCAGTCCATTGTTCCATGTCCAGTTCTAACTGTTGCTTTTTGACCTGCATACAGATTTCTTAGGAGGCAGGTAAGGTGGTCTGGTATTCCCATCTTTTGAAGAATTTTCCAGTTTGTTGTGATCCACACAGTCAAAGGCTTTGGCGTAGTCAATAAAGCAGAAGTAGATGCTTTTCTGGAACTCTCTTGCTTTTTCGATGATCCAACATATTGGCAATTTGATCTCTGGTTCTTCTGCCTTTTCTAAATCCAGCTTGAACATCTGGAAGTTCTCGGTTCACATACTGTTGAAGCCTGGCTTGGAGAATTTTGAGCTTTACTTTGCTAGCATGCGAGATGACTGCAATTGTGCGGTAGTCTGAACATTATGGCATTGCCTTTCTTGGGGATTGGAATGAAAATTGACTTTTTCCAGTCCTGTGGCCTCTGCTGAGTTTTCCAAATTTGCTGGCATATTGAGTGCAGCACTTTCACAGCATCATCTTTTAGGATTTGAAATAGCTCAACTGGAATTCCATCACCTCCACTAGCTTTGTTCATAGTGATGCTTTCTAAGGCGGACTTGACTTCACATTCCAGGATGTCTGGCTCTAGGTGAGTGATCACACCATCGTGGTTATCTGGGTCATTAAGATCTTTTTTGTATAGTTCTTCTGTGTATACTTGCCACCTTTTCTTAATAACTTCTGCTGTTAGGCCCATACCATTTCTGTCCTTTATTGCGCCCACCTTTACATGAAATGTTCCCTTGGTATCTCTAATTTTCTTGAAGAGATCTCTAGTCTTTCCCATTCTATTGTTTTCCTCTATTTCTTTGCATTGATCACTGAAGGTTTTCTTATCTCTCCTTGTTATTCTTTGGAACTCTGCATTCAAATGGGTATGTATTTCCTTTTCTCCTTTGCCTTTCACTTCTCTTCTTGTTTAATCTATTTGTAAGGCCTCCTCAGGCAACCATTTTGCATTTTTGCATTTCTTTTTCTTGGAGATGGTCTTGACCACTGCCTCCTGTACAATGTCACCAACCTCCGTCCATAGTTCTTCAGGTACTCTGTCTATCAGATCTAATCCCTTGAATCTACTTGTCACTTCCACTGTATAATCATAAGGGATTTGATTTAGGTCACACATGAATGGCTCAGTGGTTTTCCCTACTTTCTTCAATTTAAGTCTGAATTTTGCAATAAAGTGTTCATGATCTGAGCCACAGTCAGCTCCCAGTCTTGTTTATGCTGATTGTATAGAGCTTCTCCATCTTTAGCTGCAAAGAATATAATCAATCTTATTTTGATATTGACCAACTAGTGATGTTCATGTGCAGAGTCTTCTCTGGTATTGTTGGAAGAGGGTGTTTGCTATGACCAGTGCATTCTCTTGGCAAAACTCTGTTAGCCTTTGCCCTGCTTCATTCTGTACTCCAAGGCCAAATTTTCTTGTTACTCCAGGTATCTCTTTACTTGCTACTTTTGCATTCCAGTCCCATATGATGAAAAGGACATCTTTTTTTGGCATTAGTTCTAGAAGGTCTTGTAGGTATTCATAGAACCATTCAACTTTACCTTCTTCAGCATTAGTCGTTGGGGCATAGACTTGGATTACTGTGATAATGAATGGTTTGCCTTGAAAACGAACAGAGATCATTCTGTAATTTTTGAGACTGCACCCAAGTACTGCATTTCAGACTCTTTTGTTGACTATGAGGGCTACTCTATTTCTCCTAAGGGATTCTTGCCCACAAAAGTAGATATAATGGTCATCTAAATTAAATTCGCCCATTCCAGTCCATTTTAGTTTACCAATTCCTAAAATGTCAGTGTTCACTCTTGCCATCTCCTGTTTGACCACTTCTAATTTATCTTGATTCATGGACTTAACATTGCAGGTTCCTATGCAATATTGTTCTTTACAGCATCAGACTTTACTTCCATCAGTAGTCATTTAATTTGGTTGGACCATTATATCTAGTACTGCAGGCAAGAATCCAATAGAATAAATGGAGTAGCCCTCATAGTCAACAAAAGAGTGTGAAATGCAGTACTTGGATGCTACATCAAAAATGACAGAATGATCTCGGTTCATTTCCAAGGCAAACCATTTCAACATCACAGTAATTCAAGTCCATGCCCCAACCACAGATGCCAAAGAAGCTGAAGTTGATCACTTCTGTGAAGACATAGAAGACCTCCTAGAACTAACACCAAAAACAGATGTTCTATTCATCACTGGGGATTGGAATGCAAAAGTAGGAATTCAAGAAAACCTAACAGGCAAGTAACAGGCAAGTTTGACCTTGGAATACAAAATGAAGCAGGGCAAAGGCTAACAGAATTCTGCCAAGAGAATGCACTGGTCATAGCAAACACCCTTTTGCAACAACACAAGAGACGACTTTACACATGGACATCACCAAATGGTCAATACCGAAATCAAATTGATTACACTCTTTGCAGTCAAAGACAGAGAAGCTGTATACAGTCAGCAAAAACAAGACTTGGAACTGACTGTCGCTCAGACTATCAGCTTCTCATAACAAAATTCAGGCTTAAACTAAAGAAAGCGGGGAAAACCACTAGGCCAGCCAGGTACGACTTGAATCAAATCCCCTATGAATATCATTGGAGGTGATGAATAGATTCGAGGGATTAGATCTAGTAAACAGTGTGCCTGAAGAAGTGTGGACAGAGGTATGTAATATTGTACAGGAGGCAGCAAACAAAGCCATCCCAAAGAAAAGCAAGAAGGCAAAGTGGTTACCTGAGAAGTCCTCACAAATAGCTGCAGAAAGAAGAGAAGTGAAAAAGCAAGAGAGGAAGGGAAAGGTACACCCAACTAAACGCAGAGTTTCAGAATAGCAAGGAGAGACAAGAAGGCCTTCTTCAACGAACAATGCAAAGATATAGAGGAAAACAACAGAAGGGGAAAGACTAGAGCTCTCTTTAGGAAAATTGGAAATACCAAGGGAACATTTCACCCAAAGATGGGCACAATAAAGGATAGAGAAAGTAGAGACCTAGTAGAAGCAGAAGAGATCAAGGAGAACTGGAAAATAGCCATGGACAATTCTAACTGAAAGAACATGGCTGTGTTCCAATAAAATTATTTTATTATCAAAATTTGAATTTATTATAATTTCCAGGTGTCACAATATTTTCCCCAATTTAAAAATGTAAAAAAATTCTTAACTCTTGGGCAGGACAAAAATAGAGGAGTTGGGTTGAATTTGGCCCAGAGGCTATAGGTTTGCAGACTTCTTTGATAGAGAATTTGATCTCTGAGCCCATATTTCCTTAAACTTCTTAGAAAAAGGATGCAAAAATATATTAGGGCAGGGACTTCTGCAACACCTAGAAAAGTACCTAGCTATTTAGAAAGGACCCAATAAATAATTGTGGAATAGTGGTCATTTATTCATTCAATAATTTCTTATTGAGTGCCTATTTTGTGACAGGTACTGGAAAAAAAGAAAACACATAAATATTCCTGTTCTCATTAAGTTTACCTTCAAATAGGGGTAATAGGCATTTAATAAAATATATATCTGATCATAATTGCTAGGGAAAAAGAAGACAGGGAGTGGTTATTTTAAATAGGATTACCATTTTGCTGACAAAGTGACATTTGAGGAAAGACTTCCAGGGGGTGAAGTCTTAGAAAATACGGAAGTCTGGGGCAGGGGGGTGGCGGGGAGCCTTCCAGGCTGAGTAGAAAGCAAAATGCAAAGGACCCAAGATGGAAGCATCTCTGGTGTATTCAAGGAAAGCAAGGCCAGCAGGGCTGGAATAAGGTGAGAAGGAAGGCAAGAGGAAATATGATTAGAGAGGTATTCATGGTCCAGATCTCAGGGGTCTTTTGTAGTCCCTGGTAAGGATTTCATATTTTACTCTGTAAATAACAAGGGAAGCCAGTGGAAGTTTCTGAGTGGAAGAGGAGCATAAACTCATAAGGATCACTCTGGGGGCTGGGATAAGACTGTAAACTCTGGAGATGTCAAGGGCAGAAGCAGAGAGATCAGTTAGGGCAGGGGTCCCCAACCTCCAGGTCACAGACTGATACCAGCCTATTAGGAACCAGGCTGCACAACAGGAGGTGAGTGGCAGGCCGGTGAAGCTTCACCTGTATTTACAGCCAGTGCTCATCACTCTCACGACTGCCTGAGCTCCACCTCCTGTGAGATAAGTGGCAGCATTAGATTCTCACAGGAGCGTGAACCCTACTGTGAACTATGCATGCGAGGGATCTAGGTTGCAGGCTCCTTATGAGAATCATCCTGAAACCATCCCTACCTCCCAGTCTATGGAAAAATTGTTTTCCACAAAACTGGTGCATGGTCCCAAAAAGGTTGAGGACTGCTGAGTTAGGGGGTTTATTCGCAATAATCGAGGAAAGAGATGGCGGTGGCTCAGACTAAGAAGGTAGCAACAGGAGTGGTGCGAAGTGATCAGATTCTGGATATGAATAATACTTGTTTTAAAAGTGTATTTGCTCAAGTTTAATTTCTTTAATTGGGGTAGAGTTTGATGGACGATGGGCTGAAACAGAAAAGACCTGGGTCATACTACCAGCTGTAGATCTCAATTTCTCCATCCCTAAAATGGGGAAAAGGGCTACTGATCATGAAAATAGGAATAAAAGTGACCAAAGATCTTGGAAAGGTTCTTTTGACCACTATATAAAGCCTACTCTCCTCCCTCTTACCTCACACCAATGTATTTCCAATATACTGTGTGCTATTTGGAAAATGTCCAAACTCTCCACAAGAAAAGGTTGGGGTTCGGGGGGCGGGGGGGGCGGGGAAAACATGGCAGACTGGAGAGAAATATTTCAGTGACTGCTAGTTTTTGTCTCTCTTCCAGAGCTTTGTTTACAAGTGGCTGGAACAACACTGAAAAGAAAATATACAACATCCCTGGCATTTCCCCCGACATGATGAAGCTGATTATCGAATACGCATACACCCGGACGGTCCCCATCACACCGGATAACGTGGAGAAACTCTTGGCTGCTGCAGACCAGTTTAACATCATGGGTATTGTCAGGGGTTGCTGTGAGTTCCTCAAGTCGGAGCTGTGCTTGGATAACTGTATCGGCATCTGCAAGTTCACGGACTACTACTACTGCCCTGAGCTGAGGCAGAAAGCCTACATGTTCATACTGCACAACTTTGAGGAGATGGTTAAAGTCTCAGCAGAGTTTTTAGAGCTCTCAGTCACTGAACTTAAGGATATCATTGAGAAAGATGAGCTCAACGTCAAACAAGAAGATGCTGTATTTGAGGCCATTTTAAAATGGATTTCTCATGACCCCCAAAATAGGAAGCAGCATATTTCAGTTTTGCTTCCCAAGGTCATTTAGTTATTTTTTTGTGGGATGCTTTAATTGTTCACTCTTTTTTTTCTGGCTGAGCCATGTGACTTGTGGGATCTTAGTTCCACGAAGTGAAGTGAAAGTCGCTCAGTCGTGTCCGACTCTTTGCGACCCCATGGACTATACAGTTCATGGAATTCTCCAGGCCAGAATACTGGAGTGGGTAGCCGTTCCCTTCTCCAGGGGATCTTCCCAACCCAGGGATCAACTCCAGGTCTCTCACATTGCAGGCGGATTCTTTACCAGCTGAGCCACAAGGGAAGCCCAAGAATACTGGAGGGGTAGCCTGTCCCTTCTCCAGCGGATCTTCCCGACCCAGGAATCAAATGGGGGTCTCCTGCATTGCAGGGGGATTCTTTACCAACTGAGTCAGTTCCGTGCCCAGGGATCAAAGCCATGCCCCTAGCATGGAGGTTCACTTGGAGTCCTAACTACTGGACTACCAGGGAATTCCCTTAATTGCTCACTTTTGATTCATTAATCCCAGAGGGATTGTCCCAAGGACTACACTCAGACGTTTGACAGATGCCAGAGTTGTCGTTATATTTATATATAACATATATATAAATATATACTTATATATGTGGACTTCTCAGGTGGCACTAGTGGTAAAGAACCGGCCTGCCAATGCAGGAGATGTAAGAGACTTGGGTTTGATCCCTGGGTTGGGAAGATCCCTTGGATGAGGGCATGGCAACCCACTCCAATATTCTTGCCTGGACAATCCCACAGACAGAGGAGCCTGGTGGGCTCCGGTCCATAGGGTCACAAAGAGTTGGACACAACTGAAATGATATAGCACGCAGTCACTTATAGATGTACATATGTAGAAGGCATCCCCTGCCATTCTCTGGAATTTTAAAGCTTTCTTCGCCCCTGGTATGGCTAGTTCCTTCTGCCCCAATTATTTTCTCTTTGACCAAAATTCTGATAGTGGGGGAAGGAGAAAGCAGGTCTTCAAAAGAATTCTAAAAGGTCTTCCTTTTACCTCTTTCCTTCTGTGAGTTTCCCCAACCAAAACAGGAGTTAGACTAGAAACCAGGTAACGAGCATTGCACTCAATTGTAACCATCTGGTGCTAATTCATGTTACTTTATATAGAGAGACATAGATATCCAATCACTGAACAAGGACCACAGCTTTTTCTGGTCTAAAAGTCCTGTCCAGGGGCCAAGGAATGGACTAGCCCTGTGACCACTTGAGGTGGCTTCTATCTCACTCATTCTCAGCATCCACATGTAAGTTACAAAAATAAAACATGACCCTAGTGCATTCAGTGGAGGCTGTGAAGTTGTGGGCTTAAGGACATGGGTTTTTCAGACACCTCGCCTCATCTGAATGACTTTCTGTATTTCCTTCTTAGGTCCGCCTGGCCCTAATGCATGCTGAATATTTCATGAACAATGTTAAAATGAATGACTATGTCAAAGACAGTGAGGAATGCAAGCCAGTCATCATTAATGCCCTGAAGGCCATGTATGACCTAAATATGAATGGACCTTCTAATTCTGATTTCACCAACCCGCTCACCAGGCCCCGCTTGCCCTATGCCATCCTATTTGCAATTGGTGGCTGGAGTGGTGGGAGCCCCACCAATGCCATTGAGGCATATGATGCTCGGGCAGACAGATGGGTGAATGTCACTTGTGAGGAGGAGAGTCCTCGTGCCTACCATGGGGCAGCCTATTTGAAAGGCTATGTTTATATCATTGGGGGGTTCGATAGTGTGGACTATTTCAATAGTGTTAAGCGTTTTGACCCAGTCAAGAAAACCTGGCACCAGGTGGCCCCAATGCACTCCAGGCGTTGCTACGTCAGTGTGACAGTCCTCAGCAATTTTATTTACGCCATGGGAGGCTTTGATGGCTACGTGCGTCTCAACACTGCTGAACGTTATGAGCCAGAGACCAACCAGTGGACACTCATTGCCCCCATGCATGAGCAGAGGAGTGATGCGAGTGCTACAACACTCTACGGAAAGGTGAGACCCCCGGGGAAGGCGGAAATAATGCTTTGTTTTTTGAGGTGGATGGAAAACAGAAGTGGCGGTATTCACCTTGCAATACTAACCCCTGCATCCAATGACTAAGTGGCCCTTTGTAACCATCTTTTACCTATTAAAAAGCAATGTGTGCACATGTGGAAAAAACTCACACTGCAGACTGGCATCTGAAGTGTCCTCGGCCCCCAGCCACCATCATATACACCCTCTTTCCTTCTACCCCCCAGAAGTAACAATTTTACTCATCCTGGAACTGTCTTCACACAGGTCTACATATGTGGTGGGTTTAACGGGAACGAATGCCTGTTTACAGCAGAAGTGTACAACGCTGAGAGTAATCAGTGGACAGTCATAGCACCCATGAGAAGCAGGAGGAGTGGGATAGGTGTAATTGCTTATGGAGAACACGTATATGCGGTGAGTTTCTTTCCCACAACAAACTGATAGCCTAGGTTTTCTATTAGCAAATAGGTTTACACTACCAGTGGGAAGTATCTGAAAGCTTCTTATCCACGGAAGATAGTGGAAGAGGGAGGTATGAAATCACGGGTCCCCAGCAAGGAGGGATCCTCAGTGCACAGAAGCGACGGTTAACAGCCAGTTGTGTTTCCTCTGCTGTCCACAGGTAGGCGGCTTTGACGGAGCTAATCGACTTAGGAGTGCAGAAGCCTACAGCCCAGTGGCTAACACTTGGCGCACAATCCCAACTATGTTTAATCCTCGTAGCAATTTTGGCATCGAGGTGGTAGACGACCTCTTGTTTGTGGTGGGTGGTTTTAATGGCTTTACCACCACCTTTAATGTTGAGTGCTATGATGAGAAGACTGACGAGTGGTATGATGCTCATGACATGAGTATATACCGCAGTGCTCTGAGCTGCTGTGTGGTACCAGGGCTGGCCAACGTTGGGGAATATGCAGCTAGACGGGACAACTTCACAGGACTAGCACTGCGAGATGAAGTAAAGTACTCTGCCTCGACAAGTACCCTACCTGTATAAGCCTCTTCATATTAGCTAATAAAAAGTCTAAGCAATAAGAATTAATTCTTTTTTAAAATAAATGCAGTGTTTAAACTTGTAAGAGTACTGGAAAATGTTCAACTTAAGGGAGCCAAGGGTTGGATGACGGAAGGGAGTACTAGGGGAAGAAGGAAGCAATTATATTCAATGGTCCATAATTAAAAGGAGAAATCACAGTGCAAGTCAGCTCTAAAGAAATACGTTTATTTAAAACTTACATCAAGACGATTAGTAGCTCTAACACAGAACAAGGTAGCTTTAGAAACATAAAACAAGCTATTTTACAAGGTAATGTCTCAGACTGTCCTAAATTCTACATCTCTGACTTAATTAAAGGGAGACAGTCAAGATTATACTTGCGGTAAGACAGGGGCTCAATACTGCTAGCCCAGAAAACTCACTGTATCAACTTGAACTAAGTATTTATTTTACATATAACTCAATGAGCCCTTGCACATAGACCATAAGATCTTCAACCACACAGCAAGCACTGCTTTTCAATGAGTGCAAGTGCACTAGGCTGAAGATTAAGTTAACAAGTGCTCTACTGTATGTGCTTCACGTGAAGGTCAGACATTCGCAGTAATGGCCACACAGAGTAAGACAAGCCCAACAAAGGTAATCAACAGAGAGCAGTTATTTGGCTACCTAATTAAGTTCCTTGAAGCAAATGACTACTATATGGTGTTACTGTCACTGTATTACATCACTGGGCTATGAGCTGTTTTGTTTCCAATGACCAAAACATGGTATAATATAAGCATTATAACAAAAACAAAAATGGACTATTCTCAAGAAAGTAACAAGCTGGAGTGATAAACTGTGCCAAAATGTTTAACAATTTGAAAAAGGAGAGACTGAATTGTTTCTCCAAATAGTCTAAGGTTAAATGACAACCTATAAACACCCTATTTTTCTAGTGTTGGCAGAGGACTTGCTTCACAATTCTACATATTTGGAAAAGACATGAAATGTGGCTGATACACCCTTTTTAAGCTTAGTTTGAGGCAAGTACAAAAAACATCCCTTTGGTTATGCTTGATTAGGCCACGTAACTAAAATGTACAAAGAGCTTACCTGTCTACCTATAGTATAGTGTTCATATTAGAATTATGAAGCAGAGAATGAAGTATTTAAACATACCACATGCTACACTAGTCAAGAAACATAAAAGAGGAAAAAAGTAAGTGTGCTCTAGAAACTGCCTTACCGGCAGCCTGAAGAGTTAAATATACAAAAGCACACAAATCTGCCATAAACATTATTTTTCCAGCTTCAAACCTCTGTTCTACATAAAAAAAGATTTCAATTTATTTTTTGGTCCCAGAAATACTATACAAAACCCAGTAATCAAGACAAAACTGATGTCCATAAAATTTTAGGTTTGTTTTTTTTTTTAAAGTAAAATAATTTTGAATTGGCACAGCAAAAGCAAAGTTGTATATCAAGATACACAAGACTAATCATGCAAATCAGACTCACAACTGCAAGTGAGAGGTATTACTTAAACACTAAGCTCATGACTGACATTCTCAATATGTACACCGGGCTTTTTTTTTTTTTAAACCGTGGTGGGGTAGGTATACTCAAAGGGTATCCATTCCAAGATCTAAGCAGCCTCACTTAAAGTTATATACAGTTCTTACTTTTTGATATAGTCAATTCCCCTCTTTTCCTTCTACAAAACAAAAGCAACAACAACAAAAAAGGTTTGCTTAAATACATGTTAAGCTGCCTTTTTAAAGCTGTATTTTTAACTGCTTAAATTGTCAAATGCAATCTTCAGTTTTCATTAAAAAGGAAATTTCTTTCCCAAAGAGCCATTGCAGGCTGGTCATTATAATCAGAACCTTTCCAAATGCTGAGGGATGTTATTTCTAGTTTAAAATTTCAGAATGTCAGCCTTGAACAGATTTAAGCAAATCTGGTTTTCTTCCTTATTAACAAGTTAGTTAGGATATTTTAGAAATGCAAGTTATCGATGTGAAATCACACATGTGAATTCAAATATGAAAATTAGGAATTCAGTGGTCAGGAACCCTGCACACATGATCATGCAAGGAAGGACTTACCCTCTCTTTCCAGCCATGGCCTAGGCTGCCTGCCGAGTCAAAAAACAACAGTTTCAATCACGTTTTCAAAACCAGATTATACCTAAATCTTATGAGTTATGGCTTCTGCTACATCATGTGAAAAAAAGACAACCCTACAAGTAACTTGGTAATGACTATCTCAGAAGACATCTCTGAGACCTAAAAAAAAAAAAAAAAAAGCAATTAAAAAAACCTGACATCACACCCTTCTGGAAAGAAACTGGTACCTTAGTGAGCTACTAAATTATTTCAACACCATCAAGAAAAGGAAGTTTGCTAGTATAGTCTATCAGAGAGAAATGAGAACGCCATTCAATGAACTTTTCTGTCTTGCATAGACCTCTCACAACTAATCAGCAATTCTCAGAATCTAATAACTTTTATTAAAATAGCTAAAAATAAATGGAAATTAAGGAAATGGTAGAGATGGGGTAGGATAATATATCCTCATATAGAAATAGACTTGCAGTTTCCCATCCCTACCCTGGACTAAATTAAATGTATTTAAAGTAGATTTCCAACACATTTTTAAAAAATGTTCTTAGGCAAGGATACCAATTTAGAAATTTCAGATAATTTCTTAGTATAGAGTCCAAGGGCTAAGCATTAATAGTCCTGCAGCACACTGAGAGCCAAAATTCCTGGTTGTACTTTTTCTTTTGATGTTTGATCCAACTGGTAAGAACTATAATGAACTAACTGGGGGGGGGGGGGGGGGGGGGGGGGGGGGGGGGGGGGGGGGAATCACTGCACTTGGAATTTACCTTCTAGAATAGTATTCCAGAATGTCCAAGAAGGTAGAAACATTCTGAAACAAGAAAAGCATACTGGACCCCACACTTCAAACCACTAGAGCAGTAGTTTCTTACATTAATTGATGCTAAAGGTCAACCTATGTGATAATTTGCATACTGCCTGGGCACAGGTGAGAAGATCAGAAGAATGCATTAGAATAAATAAAAGATAACCACAGAGATCAATTTTTAAGAGCCGTAATTATGTGCCCAAATGTTGTAGTCTAGGCTCAGGCAAAGTTTCAATGAAGGTCTAGGGCAAATGGACAAAATATTATAATAATCCAGGTTGAGAAATAATAAGGCTTCTCTTTAGCAACATTTCCCTAAACTGTTACTTCCTTCCTTCCTATTTTGAAAAAAGTTTCTTTTAGAAAGGAATGATGAGGATTCCATATAATATGCATTAGAGCAAAATTTAAAACTAAAGGTGTTGAGTGTCGATTGTCATCGGCATTATTTACACTCAGTAACTTATCTTCAAATACCTCCTAAAAAAAGCGTTTTAAAATTTTTCAATGCCTTTGATTTCTTACTCTAGACTAGTAATATTTTTCTGCTTAGAGAAACAAATTTCAAAGATATAACTTCCTCTGTAATCAATTCATCAGCTAAAGATCAGTACTCTTGCTAACCACCATTATCTCAAAGTGATGGCCTGAAGTTTACAACAGAGATGCTAAAGAAATGAAAACTATTCCACAAATGCCAATCACAAATTTCACATCAGTCATTTCTTCTAGAAATAAACAAGATAGTATTTCAAGATAAACAAAGACAACAAAATAGCGATGCAAACATTGTGAAATCATCTTGCTAAAACATTGTGCTTTTTCCTTCAGACTTCAATCTCACTATTGCACATTCCTCCTATAGATGACGGCTCAATGCATGTATTCTGATCTTGTCAAAACCAACCATTCAGGAAAAAAAATGAAAAAGATTATCAAAATACATGTGCAAATAAAATCGGTGCTTAAAGCATGTTCAAAACATAAGTCCCTAAAACAAAGAAGTTATAAACTGCTGGCAGAAAAACAACCAAGTAACTACACCTGGTTTTCCATTTATCTTTAATAAGATCTTATTTTGCCAACATACACACAAACCAACAACAGATAAAGACTGCAAACTAACAAAAATTACCACGTACTGAATTGATTTTCCCATTCTTCAGTTTTTAACTGTACTTCCTTTATATGGGGTGATAATCCATTCATGTAGAAAATAAGTTATTGACCTACATTTTCAAGTAACAGTCTGGGTATCTTCAGCCTCATGAAAAGGTCTGTTTTAAGCTGCATGCATCAAAGAACCTAGCATTCTATCTGAGAGCTTGGCACTCGCCGCATGTTTAGGGCATGTCGATGTATTTCTTGCATCTGTCTGATCCTGTCCTTCTGCCACATTAAGTTTTGAGGCATAGGATATCTCTGAGTGCCATGCAAGTACCGGTATGGGATTCTCACGTGGCAGGCAGTGGCTCGACAACGGGGTTGTGGCATGGGAGGAAGAAGCATCCACCGCTTTCTCTCAGCACAGTATCTGTAGGCTTCTTTCCTATACTGTTTGTCAATATCATCACTGTTTTTCCAGCCTCCAATAATGAAAACGTCATCTTTGTAATAGCAAATGGCCGCTCCTTCAATGCTTAGGACTTCCGGGGGTAAACTTTCAAGGATCTCATCGGAAACCTGGTTGGCGATTTTTCGTATCGCCTCTTCATTTTCTAAAGAATAACTCTTGGGGCAGCATGAGGCTGTCTGATAAAAGTTTGAGTTGACCACAGACATTTGGAAAAAGCAGTAATTGTCAATAAGTGGCAAAGATTCCACATCTTGCCACTGTCGAGTCTCTGTGTCATAGCAAGTAATGACAGCCTTTAATCCATCTTCAGTGTCCCGGTCCACAGGAGTGCGGGCAGCAATGTACACAAACCGGTCTTCAATGGCGAGCGCTTTCACATCCCGAAGAATCTTTGGTGCTGATTCCAAGTTGTGCCATTTATCTAGCTCGGGATTATAAACAGTCACATCTTTAAAACCGGGACTGAAGTTGCCATGTCCTCCAATGCTGTATAGCTTCCCCTTGACTTCTGTTAGCCCAAAAGAATGCTTCCTTGTCATCAGACTACAAACGTGTTCCCAGGTATTCAAATTTGGATTATACCTTTCCACAGTTTTAGCAAACCCTGGTTCCATCGACCCAGCAACATACACGTAGGATTCTGTTACTGCAACGGCATGTCCATCAAGGTGATTATGGATATGGGGTAGGTTTACCCATCTGTCCTCATCGACAAAATATCCCACACATTCACTTAAATAGTCCCCTCCTTCTGACACGCCTCCAATAACCATGATCACGTCCATGTTTTGCCCATAGCGAGGTAATAATGAGACATGAGAAGCAGGATGCTGGAATGTGCCAGACTGTATGTTCTCAGCTCTCAGAGCGTGCCTCTCCACTGCATCAGCCACCAACTTGACGCAAACTTCATTATTGGCCACCAGCCTCTCTGGTTTGACATGACGAGTAAGGTAAGTAGGTTTCATCTGGGACAATCTGAGCAATTTAAAAAGTTCTTCAAAGTATCTCTCTCTCTCTTCAGCATTTCTCTGAACCCACTTCAAAACTGTTTCGAACAGAACCTCTTCGGAATCAACTGTGATCTCCAAGTCCGAAAGCCAATCTCGGATGAGGTGGAAAGGTAAAGTATAAAATTCCTCATCCTGAATTACTTTGTGGAAGTTTCTCCGTATCATATCTGCCGCTTTCAGAGCAAGCTGGCTTAGTGTATACATGTGAGCTAAGCTATGAATGGCCACACAATTAGAGAGATGAAGCTTTTTCTTGAGAAATTCTCCACAAAACTCTTTTAAACGAATTAATAGGAACCTGAAACCAAGAACAAGAGGAAGGATTAATTTTCAAATGTGCATACTTTGAAAATGCTCTTTGAGAACATCTAAATTATACAAACTGAAATATAAGTTTCATCTCACTTCATTCACAACACTTGAAAAAAAAAAGCAAATCCTCCCAAATTAAACAGGATTGTGTGGGAAAGTATGTTTAAAAGCATATGTAAAAATCATCTTTATATATTTTATTTACATTAGACAGTTTATATGTAATTATATATTACACAAAATTTTGTGATACACACACAAAATGGAGTTTTTGATTATGTAAGGTATTTCAGAAAATATGCTTTAATAAAGAACAGTCCTACACTCTGTTTCCACTGTAATTTACCCTTGGCAGAGGCAAACCTCAATCCAAACTTGTCTATGCCATCCTGCCCAAGTCCCTGGCTAGCAACCAGTCTCTTCTTAGATGAGGCTGGGTCTCAATGAAGAGATTTCCTGAAGCATCAATGACATGGTATAAAAACTGTGACTCCTGGGAGGCTGTCTGGTCGGATTTCAGAGGGAATGGCAGTGCAGGCTTTGTGTCAGAGGTTTTAATCTTCTCATCACCAGAGCTTTCTTCCTGAGTAACCCAGGGGTGGGGGCAGGGGTGGTGCTCAGGAGTTTTGTCCTGAGCTGGGTTCTCATTAAAGCAGGAGTGGCAAGGCAAACTCAAAGATCTGAAGAAGCCAAGAAATAAAACAACAGAAAATGTGTAGGCCCGTCCACATTAAAAAGAAAAGCGGTTTGGCATGTAGCTGTCTAGATGTTGTTGGCTCACATAAATTAATCTGGCAGAATCAAGCCCTAAGGGTGGCCAATTTGAGACTACTGCTAAGCAGTAAGAGCATGGCAACCCACTCCAGTATACTTGCCTGGAGAATCCCATGGACGGAGGAGCCTAGAGGGCTAAGAGTCCATAGGGTCACAGAGTTGGACACAACTGCAGTGATTTAGCACACACACTAAGGATTAAATCTCCAGAACGGAGAACATAAGCAATTTAAGAATGACTTCACCAGTCAGTCCAGGCCTCTCTCACTTCAGTAACTACTTGCTACTATGATTATTGTGCTTAATAACTAACTGACTTGTGATATGAATATGAATTTCAGGACAGGCTCCCTTTACCCTCTTCAGGGAGCATACCATTTCAGACACAAGACAAAGACAAGGCAGAGTAGTTAAGAGCTCTAGTGGCTCTCAAATATGCCTGGGTGCCAGGATCACTCTTTCTTGTGCTTCCCCACCTTCTACTTGTGATTTTTGGCAGGTGTTCCAGTAAGCCAACACATATTTCCTTGGACAGGTGTTTGGAAACACTGCTCTAAGAAAACAATAGCTGCCTGTCGTATACTAGGCATGTGTCACGTGACAGGGATCATGCTGGGCACTTCCTATTATTGCTTTACAGTATACGTGCCCTGCAAGGTAGGTATGATCAACAGACAGACTATATGGGGGAGGAGGGGTTGTAAAGGAATCCTGCCTCAAAGCTGATGGGTAAGACTGGCTGTGATGGTTGCAGGGCATACTGTCAAACACAAAGTGGCTACTCAGCAACTGACCTATGGAGAGAAGTTTTAAGTAAATTGTCTGGGGGTGTTCTCTCCTCTCCTCACCCAAGTCTCCAGTAAAGGAGGGGTAAATCTGAAAGAACACAAGCTCACATGACAGAAGAAAACAGAGCTGGAGTGAGTGCAATGACCCTTCTCTATCCATCTGCATTCAACAAACCACCCCTTGCACACATACACCTGCCACATTCCACCCTACCCTCAAATAGATGACCCAGTATCATGCTTTGAGAAAACAGAAGCAATCAGGCAAAAACTTCATTTTCCCATTATCCAATCCTTTTTTTTTTTTTTTCCCCAGCCACATCGAGAGGCTTGGAAGATCTTAGTTCTTCAACCAGGGCTTCAACCTGGGTCCCAGCAGTGAAAGCCATGAGTCCTAATCCCTGGACCACCAGAGAATTCCCTCCCACTATTCAATCTGTCTGCCTACAGCTGTACCCTATACTCTGCGTTCCTAGTCCAACTTCTCCACTTTTAATATGGATTCTATCCCCTTCTTGGTTTCAAAGACTCTAGTCCTTATAACATCAATTTCTCCTCTTCCACGGATTCATTTTCATCAGCACACAAACACGCTCCAGGATCTCTCAGGTTGTGTGCGTACGTGCTTAGTCACTCAGTTAAGTCCCCGACTCTTTTGCGACCCCATGGACTGTAGCCTGCCAGGCTACATGGAATTTTACAGACAAGAATACTGGAGTGGGCTGCCATTTCCTCCTCCAGAGATCTTCCCGACCCAGGGATTGAACCCAGGTCTCCTGCACCTCCTGCATTGGCAGGCAGATTCTTTACCACTGAGTCACCTGGGAAGCCCATCTCCCAGCTTACAGAGGGAAAAAGACCTCCCTGGATGACTCCTCACACAGGTCCATGGGTATCATTTTTCTGATCCTCTTGACAGACTATTTCTTAAATACTATTTTTTAAAGATACTATATTATTTGGCTGCTTGAGATTATCTTTTAGTTGTGGCATGTGGGATCTAGGTTCCAGACCAGGGATAGAACCTGGGCCCCCTGCATTGGAAGTGCAGCATTTTAGCCACTGGACCACCAGAGAAGTCCCAATGGTCAGACTTAAATGGCTCTTGTCAGTGCCATCAATGACCTCTATTATCACCAAATCCAATGATCTCTTACAAGTGACGGAGTTGACATGATTGGCTACTCCCTCCTTGATACACTCTAGCCTTCCATGGGATCAGGTGCTCTGCTGGTGTCTCTTTAACATTCTGGAGAACCCCACAGCTCAGTCCTTCGGTTTCTCTTTTCTATCTACACTCTCTTCCTAGGTAATTTTATCCAGTCCCAAAGCTTTAATTACCATCTATATGCTAATTTCCTCCCAATCTCTAGCTCCCAATGCTCCTCCATCCAATGTTCTATTAGACATCCAGTAGAAGACATTTCCTGGACCAAAAACCAAACACTTCCTCCCAAACACTTTCCTGAACTTTTCCACATCTTTACCTGCAGTCTTTTCCCTCATCCCTCACATCAAATCCACTGGCAAATTTCTCTCCTCTGCCTTCAAAATGCATCTAGAATCAAAGCATTTCTCATCACTTTTACTTCTCCCTCCTCAGTCCAAGCCTCTACCACCTCTGTAACAACCTGCTTATCTCTCTGCTTCTGCCCTTGCAGCCCCTTCCCTACTTTTTCTCAACACAGAAGAATTCTGCAGATCAGAATGCATCATTACTCTACCTTAAACGTTCCCATGTTACTCAGAGTAGGAGCCCAAGTCCTCCCACAGGCTGACACAGCCCTGTGGGATCTGGATCCATCCCCATTACCACCTTCAGGCCTCTCCTACTTCTCTTGCCCTGCATCCCTCTGATCCAGCCGCCCTGGCCTTTTGCTATTCTCAAGACTGAAGCAACTTAGCAGCAGCAGCCTCCAGAGAAGCTCCATCTCAGGGTGTTTGCACCTGAGACGTCCCCTACCTGAAACACTCTTAACCACACCTCTTTCAATTCTTTGCAAATGTCTTTTTCTTCAGGAGGATTTCTCTATCCATTCAATTTAGAAAACAGCTTCTTTACATCAACATTTTCTATATGACCCGCCATCCTTTATTTTTCAAAATAGCTAGAGCAATCATCCGACATGCTGTTTTATTTGCCGTCCATCTACTTATGTAAGTGCAATGCAGAAAGGGACTTTTGTCTATTTTGTTTACTGCTGAATCCCCAGATGCTCAGAACCCAGGGGCTGACTCAGGAGATAGTCGTTCAAATAACAAATATACACATAGAATACTGCCTCAAAAGGCTCCTCCCCATCTCCAAACTGCATTCACCTGCTTCCTAAATAGTTTCTGGAATATCCATCTGGGCCCTCTAAAACCCATTTTCCACGGTAGCAGAATCATCTTTGAAATATTTCAGTCAAATCATTTCCTTAGCCAGCTTCACATCACCTTGTAAATCCAAACTCCTTTATCCAAAACACTTCACACACCCTTCTCCCCTTCACCTCCTAGATCACTGAATTTCCATTTTTACTTCTCTAAGCCAAACGAGATGCGGGGCCTTTGCGCTATCTGCCAGGAATGGTCATTCCCCATCTTTGCATGGCCAGGATTCCCTTGCCATTTAAAGGTCGGTTTAAATGTCACCTCCTGAGAAAGGTCTTTACGCAATTACTATCCTTTTAAAATGTCAACACTGTACTCATTAAAAGCGGACTTTTTCATTGCCTTTGTCTCTTCACCTGGAGACACGACCCCTCGCCTGACTGGCCGGCTGCACCCTCCGTGTCCAGCGCAGTGGCGGCCCCACAACACACAGCAGGTGCTCAGTAAGTATCAAACGAATGCATTTCGTTAGGGCTCACTCGAGTCTACCCAGGGCACTGCCCTCCGCGCCTTTTCCCGCGCCCTCCCTGGATGCCGCCCGCGGTCGGCGAGCATCTCGACCCCCGCGCTCCGCATCCCGCCTGCGTCCCCTACCTGTCGGCCAACTCCAGCACCTCGTGCACACTGCCCGTGCTGACGCGGATGCGCCCGGTGTACATGTATTCGATAACGGCTTCCACCGTGTCAGGTTCGGGCCCGGGCTCGGAGCTCCATTTGCGCATTTCCACCCGGCCGGAGCGGGACTCGGAGAACTGACCCGAGAGCAGGGGCGTGAAGTACTCGGTGGCGGCGGCCAGCACCGAGCGGTGGGCCCGGAACTCTCGGCCTCCCGCACCGCCGAAGCACAAGGTGATGTCGCAGAAGAGGCCCTGGCGCCGCTGTTCGTTCTGCCTCCACGACAGCTCCGAGCAGTGAGAGCTGCACTCGAAATCCTCGGCCTCCGGGCCCGGGTCGCCCCCGCTCGCCTCCATTGCAGACAAACCAGGCCCAGGCCCGAAGTCCACCGTGCCGCTACCTCTGACTTCGGCGGCTAGCCCCGCGGAGCCGGCGGCGGCTGTCTCCATGCTTTCCATCTCCAGCACCTGCAGAGATGCTGCCGCGGCCGCCGCTGCCGCCGCCGCCACAGCCGCAGCCGCCATCTTGACGCCGCCGCGCCCGACTCCTCAGTCCCCGAACGATTCTGCCGTTCTGGTGCGACACAGAGGGATTCTGGGAATAAAGAGTGGGCGCGGGGCGGAGCCGGCCGCCGCTGGGTCTGCGCACGCGCCGCCGTGCCTGTCCTACGGCGTCCGTCTCTGGTAAGGGGCAACTGTTGTGCTCCCGTTATGACTGTCTTCCCCGGAGGCCGGCCATCCACATGCCCATGGGGACGATGGCTCTTTCCTTCTCCTAGAGAACAGCGTGTTCTTCGTGGTCGTTTTGTGAAACAAAAGTCACCTTGGACCCTCACCTTTTAGTGTCTTGAGTGGCACCGTTGGATTTTTATTTAAAGGTTTAGAATGGCCTTGGAGTAAAAATGGAAAAAAGAAAGACTTGAGACTGAGCCCCAGTTAAGTGGATGAGGGTGAGCAAATAACTTACTGTCTTTGAACTAATTTTTCTTTTAAAAACGGAATACTGTCTTAACTTGGCAGATCGCTGTGAAGGTTAAATGAGGTATTTAACCATCAGGTATTTTTACATAGTGCTTGGTCCACAATTACTGTTCCATACATACTTGTTTAAAAGATGAATAAAAGCCACTTAGAGGCTTCAGGCAAGGGAATGGCTTAATCAGATGCATCTTTAAAAATATCTCTGGTGGGCTGTAAGGAGACAAAAGTAGAACTAGGGGCACTAAGTTAGCAGACCCCATATGGACAGATCAGAGAGTTATTTAAAGGATAAATCTACAGGACTTGCCAACCAGAGAAGTGAAGGAAAGGATGCCTTCCAGGTGTTTAGCTTGAGTATCTAAGTAAACCTTTGGTTTCCATTCACTGAGAAATGGGAGGCACAATTTCTTGGGAGAAGATACTGGGGTTTATTTTGAAGATAGTGTCTTTTTAAAACCTATTTATCTGTCTGCATCTGGCATGCTGGATCTCAGTTCCTGGACCAGGGATGGAACCCAGGGCTGCTGGCAGTGAGACTGGGAATTCCCTTGATTCTTTTTTAAGAGATGTATGAACTTTTTTAAGATTTTATTTATTTTTGATTGCAAGCTATCTTTGTTGCTGCACTTGGGCCTTCCCTAGTTGCAGCAGGGGCTTCTCTTCTCTGCCATGCGTGGGCTTCTCATTGTAGTGGCTTCTCTTGTTGCAGAACACAGGCTCCAGGCACTCAGGCTCAGAAGCTGTGGCTCATAGGCTTTCGAGTGTGGGTTCAGTAGGTGTAGCATATGGGCTTTAGTTGCTCCTCAGCATGTGGAATCTTCCCAGACCAGGGATTGAACCTGTGTCTCCTGCACTGGCAGGCGGATACCAATCTACTGTACCATCAGCAAAGTCCATGGATGAACATTTTAAAACTGCATGTAGTAAAACTTAGTAAGTACATTTCAAAGGAATGCAGATGAAAATATATGGATGACATGAGATGGCAGTCAGTGTTACTATATAGTTTATTTAAACCAAACTATGATAATACAGAGGAAAGACTGAGGTGGCAGCTGCCTGGAATCTTTATGGATTACAGATGCAAACTGGCTGAAGAAGAGTCAGTAACAGACAACAGTCAGGTGCATAAATACAGAGAACATAAGACACAAGGCATTTCACAGCTTTTTGCTTTGAGCTTCCATTTTAAACATATGTATATTACAAGTTTACATTTTAAATTACCACTTCCCATACTCTGTGACAATGGCTAAGGATGCAGTGGTCCCATTCCCCCTGACACAGGCAGACACTGGTCTGCAACAGGGAACATTCTGGGGAGATACCAAACTCCTAACACACAACATACAAAAAGATCCTAAAAAAAAAATCAGATTAATACAATGCTCTTCAAGTTATATGAGGAAGAAACGGGAAAAAATAAGATATTAGGGGCGGGGGTCCTTTAAATGGAAAGTATCTTGAGGTCTTAAAAGTGTCATTCCCTTCCTTCAAGGGAAAACCTTTTTTTTTTTTTTTTTTTTAAGCTAATGGAAAAAATAAAAGAAAGCAACATTGTAACACCCTCCAATGAGGAAGAACACTATCCTGACAGTGCTTAGATGCTTCCATATAATAAATATAGCAGGTAGCAGAGCAAATGTATTGGCTGGGTTCTTATTTCTATGCTTACAAAAAAAATATTAAGCTTCTTTGTGTAGACTGAACAGTGTTAGCCTGTGGGTGTTGGTCTTCAATGTCTGTACACTGAGGGCTGTTTATACTCGAGGCCCATCCTTTAAGCAAGCTCCAGTGCCAGATGTCTGTGGCTATTTCCCAGGGGAAGAGTTCTCGTCATCACTTTATTGTAATAGGGTTCCTGGCTCTGTTACATGCTCATGTGTTCCGGAAGAACATATGAAATATCATCCCATGGGTGACGGTAGAGCCCCTGCTTCAGCCTCTTCTGATCAAGATAGTGTCCTAAAATAGAGCAAATGCATCTTTTTGTTAAGAGCTGGTGAGTGTTGAATTTTGGTAAGGGAGAGAAGGTAAGGAAGGGAAATCTTACTAATACACACAAAAAAATAGGGAAGTACATCTAGATCCATCCCACAGGTAGATGTTTGAGTTGGTAAAAGGAACTGTTGGATTTCATTCTGTTTTTCCTAGGCTAACAATCAAACTCATTTCTAAGAAAAAAGGAACAAAGATAAAGCGGAAGTTAAACAAAGGAAGAATTAGCAACAATGATCAAGACAATGTGACATCTCTCTGATAGAAACTAGCCTAGGGAATTCCCTGGTGGTCCAGTGGTTAGGACCCAGATTTGACCCAGGTTGAGGAACTAAGATCTTGGAAGCTGTGCAGGACAGCCAGAAAAAGAAAAAGAAACTGGCCACATAGGCAAGTGGTATACCTGAACCATGGGGTAAAACGAACAAACAAACAAACCGAAACCAAACAGAACTCTTACTACCAACTTACCAATGAAGCCCATGCTCCTTCCCAGCACAAAGATGCCGTTGAGGGCTCCAATGTCAATATACTCATCAGCTTCCTCCCTGAAACACACAATTCACTTGTAGTTTTCAAATGGCTCACATGACTGCCCGTCTCCCCACAGACACTATAATTTCTGCCCAGGAATGAGAAGCTAGCTCTCTTTGGACTCTAATTAGTAAAGGGAGGGTGTTCTGGGTGGTAGGCATAGAGGCGTTTCTTAATGCTCTCTAATGAGCGTGCATTGCTCTTAGAGTTGGGAGGAATCACCGAGAAAAATCAATAAATGTTAAGAGGAAGAAAATAGCTGCAAGCTCACCGAGTGAAGGACCCGCAGTGTCTAAGCATGTCTACAAATGCAACTCCGATTAAACCGTCTACATTCAGGATAAGGTTTGGTTTCTGGGAAGGCAAAAAAAAAAAATTCAACGCATTTGTCATTATTACTAATTTTTGTTCTGCATGATGTTCCATTATTACTACTAAAACTACTACTATGAATTCCTGACTGCTATTTAAAAACCTCCCACCAACACTTCCCAGTTTACAGGAGAGACTGTCTTGATTTCTAAGGTCTAGCAGAGGACTCTCATTGACACTATGTGTCAACTTAGTTAAGCAACAGAAACAAAAATCTTTCAGAAAACCGGGTTTGATTTTAGCTGCACAATCAAACTGTGACTTGGCAGTCATTTTCTCCAAGAAATTCACCCAAAACCCTGATTTGGGAATTAGAAACATTTTCTTTTACCTTGGAGGTGGTAATCTTCTCTACTTCCAGCGCGTAGTCGAGCAGGGGGGTGGCAGGGAAGTGTTGTCTGACATAATCTTTGAGAATCTGCACGCGCATGTCTGGGTTGTTGATCTAGGAAGTGATCCAAAGTTAGAGGAACCACTCTGACACAGCTGTTAAAAGACATGTTCCTGGGATTTCCCTGGTTGTCCAGTGGTTAAGACACCGTACTTCCACTGCAAGGGGCATGGGTTTGAGCCCTGGTGGAAGAACTAAGACCTCACATGACACAGGCCAAAAAAAAAGGACGTGTTCTTGCTTGTGTCACAGGTAGACATAGCTGTACGTGTCATATGCACTGCTGTGAGGTTTAAGGTTTCTGATATCCTCTCATATTTGAGCCTCAAAACCACCTGAGATGTGGAGATGTTGGATAAATTAGCCATGGATCCTACAGGGTCAAGCAGCAGGGTGCAGGACTTCCCTGGCGGTCCAGCGGTTAGAACTCTGCACTTTCACTGACGGGGGCCCAGGTTCAATCCCCAGTTGAGGAACTAAAATCTCAGGCCGAGCAGCACAGCCAAAACCAAATCAAACAACAAACAAACAAAAAAATACCAAAAGCAGCACACACCTTCCAACGGGAAGTCTGAGGTTCTAGCCACCAGCCACACTGCTCATCAGCAACCTAGTCAAGATGTAACCAAGTTCTACAAAGTTCTTAGTTTTTAACTAAGGAAGCACATGTTGGCAGTGGGGCAGCAAAGCACCCCTGAAATTCCAAGAAACCCTCTGGACCTGCAATGAGTGTAGATGAACTCTCGGTTCAGGACCCATACTAGGCGGTCCCATCAGCAGGGGAGTGAGACGGACTGGGTGCCAAGTCCCAATACCACAGTGACCTCCTCCCTTGGCCAAGACACCCAAGGCCAGGATGGTCTCCAGGAAGGAAGGCACCCAAAGACTGGGCATGGCAGCACAGACGTGATGCTGGCTAGGCAAGGTGCCCTGTGCTGTGCAAGCACCGTCTGCCTGGGAGCTGGGGGTGGCTGGTCCAAGTTCTGCGAGGCCCAGATGGAACGTCCCTCAGCAGAAACCACTGTCTCTGGCTCAGTCTTTGCCATCCAGCCACCTCTGGACTTACTCTGCACTGGCCCACCGTGGGGATGCCGGGATGAACACAGGATCCTTTTGTATTAATCTGAGTCATACACCCCACTTAGGCCAGCAGAGTGACTAACTCCCTGAGGTTTCTGGAGTGGTGGAGCCATGGACCCTGAACTGTCCTTGTGGGGCCCCAAGCAGCTGCCACTTCTTCTTCTCTCGTTCCCTTTGATTTCTAAACATAACTCGGCCCCAGGAGCCACTGAGATTTTGGGAGTTGTTACGCCAGTCCACAGCATTATCTAGTGACCGATATGTCCCCTTAACCCTGACCTTAGTCCTTTCTCCTGTAAGAGTCACCTGGGAAGCTAAAGATACCAAGGTCCCAGTTCATCACATTTTCACACCACAACTGAACATGATAGAAACTGTTTATGGGCAATCCGTTTTATAATGGGAAAAAGAGCTGCTCAGTGTCGGCATCTGTCAGCAAAGCTTTGCCTGCTGGGAGCCGAGAGCCCGGCTGTGCCCCACACCCCGTTGACCCAGTGCCTGAAGGAGAAAGACAACTCACCGACTTCACTCGGTGACCAATGCCCATGATAAGCTTTCCTTCCTTCTTCATCTTGTTCACAAACTCCATGGGGATGATGCCGCTGTCAAAGGCCTTGCTGAACATCTTGGCTGCTGCATCCAGGGCACCCCCAAACCGGTCGCCCTGTGGGAGGGGCCAGCCCATGTTACCCCAAGCTGTCAGTCTCCTTTGGCTTCTCGGGCTGATCCAGGGTTCCCCTCAACAGCCCCCGGCATGGGGTCTCACACTCCAGGGCTCCCTCTAGGACTGCAATGCAGCCAAGTGGCATGATGCCAAAGGTGGGTGTCCCCGCTGTTCACCTCCTAGGATGACAATACTCACGATGGTGAGCAGTCCCGAGGTGAGGCTGGAGACCAGGTCCTTGCCGGCCCGAGCGCAGATGATGGTGTTGTGAGCCCCAGAGACGGCAGGCCCGTGATCAGCCGTCACCATCAGGCACATCTCAATGAACTGGCAGGAGTATTTGGGCAACCTGGAGGAGGGCGAGGACAGGGGAGGGGGACATGAGAGCTGGAACAAAGGTGAGGGGCTGAACAGGAGATACACTGACGAGGCCATGGTCCTCCTGTTTCCCATCTCCTTGAACAAGTCACTCAAACTCTAGAAGGGCAACAAGCCCCCAATCCAGGTCTAACACTATCTTACAACTCCAAAGCAGAACTCTTTGATCCCTGAGTGGCTCTGGATGTTGCTGATATCAAATACTGCTTTTAAAATTGAGCTAAGAAAGTAGGGCTTGAAACCTCCTCTTTGGGCAGTTTTTTCAGCTGAGCTGCTGGGACAGGATGTGATCTGTGTTTGCAGTTACTACTCTCCACGTGCCAGGCAGAGAGGAGGGGAGGGCCCTGGTCCCTTTCACAGTGCACAGTGATCAACCTCCCACTGATGATTAACAACAAAGTCTGGGGAGTTCCCTGGTGGTCCAGGGGTTAGGACTCCACACTTTGACTGCTTGGGCAGGTTCCATCCCAGATTGGGAAATTAAGATCCTGCAAAGTGTGCACCACACACACACACAAAAAAACACGAAAACCCACAAAATAAACAAAATACCCCCAAAGTCTGGAGCTGTGGGGACACAAGAGCACATACAGTGAGACCTGTCAGGTATTACAAGCCTTGAACTTCTCCCAGGAAGGGCTCAAGGCAGGACCCAGACCCATCTCTCGGAGGTGAGACCAGGACACACACCAAGATTTCCACCTGGCTTTCTGCCCAGGGCCACTCCAAGGCAGGGCTCTGTGACTACATATTCATCGGCCTCCTTGCCCAGCTGTCAGTCCCAGGGAAGGGCTGAGCTTGGGAGTTGCAGAGAAAACCGACTTTTCCCCCCCATGCAAGCTGATAAGACACAAATTCAGAGGACACACTATAAGGTACTTTCTGCCTGTTGAGCAACTCCACCAGGCCTGCACTCTTTAAGCCACTCGATGCATCCAGGCCATTTGTGCTAACCCTGACCTTTCTCTCAACAGGCCT
The DNA here is from genome assembly GCF_019923935.1 of Bubalus bubalis. Classification (NCBI taxonomy): domain Eukaryota; kingdom Metazoa; phylum Chordata; class Mammalia; order Artiodactyla; family Bovidae; genus Bubalus; species Bubalus bubalis. The sequence continues at coordinate 21,018,865 of NC_059159.1, read as the reverse complement.
GCATTCAATTCTGGCCCGTTTCTTTAAAAGCTCCCAAGGGAAAGATCCTTGATCCAAGATCCTTGATGATGTCACTGCTTTCTACTTCTCTTGGTTCAGGCTGGCCTTTCCATCCTTGGAAGACTTAGGAACCTGAATCTCTTTCCTCTGACCTTTCCACTGATCTGTGGCCAGAAAGCTTGGCCCTGGACATGTTCCCCAAAGCTGCCCACTCCCAGTCCCTTGGCAGGGGAGGAAAATGAATGCTGAATCACAAGGCCTTACCCTCTTCTGCCCTCCATGCCTCACCTTTTCTGGAACCAGAGGAGGCCGAGGACCCCGCCAATGCCCATCTCCTCCTTGAAGACCTCGGTGATGGGCATGCCCGCGTAGATGAGCTCCTGTCCTCGCTCGTCACAGATGCTGGTCATGAACGAGGCAGGTTTGCGGATCAAGCCCAATTCCTGAGCAGAGATGGGGGCAGAGACAAGCAGGGCTGTGATGATCAGAGGTTCTCCCAGAACATCCTCACTATCTGTGCCCAGAACCAGTGTCCCAGGTCTTAAATACTGGTGGCCAATCAACAACTCTCAAAGTCCTCCCAAGAAGGAATTGCAAAGCCCTCTGATTAGATCACTTGGGACAAGAAAATAGGAGCAATCACTCCACGGCACCCGCTCAGCCTGGCCTGTTTCTTGTCTTTACTGAATGTGGACTCAGGCAGGGCACTTAGCTGTTGGCATCCAGGGGTTCCTTTTTACAACAGAATAACCAGCTCCAGGTCACCTGGCTAAGAAATGGAAGAATGACTCCAAAGGGACAATTTTTAAATACTCTACACATAGCTGCCAGTAACAAGGCACATGGCTGGGGAAGTGGGAGAATCCCCTCAACACATCCTTTTCCAAGGGGAGGGCACTGAGGTCCTGAATCTTCCACTTTCAGAGTCAGGGTACAAGGCGGGCAGCATCAGCTAACTCTGCCCATGCCAGTTTCTTTAGTTATCCCTTCCGAACTTAAGAAATGCCTCTAATTATATTTTAATTGCAGAAGCAACAGGAATGCACTCTCCTTTGTTACTCCCTGGTGGCTCAGACGGTAAAGCGTCTGTCTACAATGCAGGAGACCTGGGTTCGATCCCTGGGCCGGGAAGTATTCCCTGGAGAAGGAAATGGCAACCCACTCCAGTACTCTTGTCTAGGAAATCCCATGGATGGAGGAGCCTGGTGCAGGCTACTGTCCATGGGGTCGCAAAGAGTTGGACACAACTGAGCGACTTCACTTACTTACTTACACTAGAACAGATGAAGTCATGTTGCCTTTGACCTCCACCCCACCCACCCTGGTTTTCTGATTTCGTGTCTGTTAGTTTTGTGAACATTTTTATGGACCTTTCTTTCTATGATTTTATGTACACACACAGACACATGGAGAACAGACATCATTTTGCATGCCTACATTTTTCATACTCATAATAGAAACACTGTTCTACAATGCGCTATTTACTCAATCAATCTGAGTGCTATACATGTCAGCATATATCTAGATCTAGTTCATTCCTTTTAACGGCTGTAGAATATCCCCCCATGACAACCCCACATGTCGGCCATTCCTCCACCGATGACCATCAGCTCAAAAAATATCCTTGAACATATGTGTACATGCAAGCATTTTCTTCAAGGAGCTTTCCAGACAGGGAACTGCTGGGTCATACGGGATGAGCGCTGTCACACTGAACTGACACTCCACGTGCCTTTCAGAGAGGTCATGCCGATGCCACTCCCACCACCGACGAATCAACGTACCAGCCTCATCATGTGTGCCCAGTTGCTTCAGTCTTGCCCAACTCTTTGCGACCCTATGCACGGTAGCCCGCCACGTTCCTCTGTCCATGGGATTCTCCAGGCAAGAATACTGGAGTGGGTTGCCATGCCCTCCTCCAGGGGATCTTCCTGACTCAGGGGTTGACCCCACGTCGCCTGTGGCTCCTGCATTGTTGGCGGATTCTTTACCGCTGAGCCACCAGGGAAGCCCCTCCAGCCTCCTCACACCCATACAAACAATATATCAGAGAATTTTTTTTTTTTGGTCTGTAGGAGATAACTCGGAGAAGGCAATGGCATCCCACTCCAGTACTCTTGCCTGGAAAATTCCATAGATGGAGGACCCTGGTAGGCTGCAGTCCATGGGGTTGCTAAGAGTCGGGCACGACAGAGCGACTTCACTTTGACTTTTCACTTTCATGCATTGGAGAAGGAAATGGCAACCCACTCCAGTGTTCTTGCCTGGAGAATCCCAGGGACGCGGGAGCCTGGTGGGCTGCCATCTATGGGGTTGCACAGAGTCGGACATGACTGAAGCGACTTAGCAGCAGGAGATAACTGGTATCTCAGTTTCTACTTTGGTTTCTTTTATAAGGAGTGAAGCCGAGCAATTCTTCATGTTGAAAGAACATCTCCTACCCATTGTTTTAATGGGTTATTGACCTTTTAAAAATAGATTCCTAAGAGATCTTGTAGATAAGAGAATTTGCTCTATATCTATGTCCCTGCCTTAGACAAGTAGCCTGAAATCTCTTAGCAGGTACAGACGGCTCTAGAGGACATTGTCTCCAGCCCCTGTTTCCAGGTCAGGCCACACCACTGTGGGAGGTACACGCTGCCCTTGCCCACTCCTGGGCCCTGCATCTATTTCTCTGGCTGGTCAGAAGGGGCCACCTCACAAGCTCCAGCATACCTCAGCCACACACATGGTTAGGGACACGCGGGGCACCTACCCGGGCCCAAGAGTAGTCCATGGGTACCGTCGGGGGCGGAACCTCCTGAGCAGGTACAATGACTCCTCTGGCTACAAGATCCTCATACACGGACCTGGGAGGCAGGGAAACGGAGGAGAAGAGACATCCACGTGGATTTCATTCTTCTGGGCTCTTCTAGGGCATCTCTCTAATGCTCTTCCATCTAACCCCAGAGATTCCCAGCCCCGTATCCCCCCTTGTCAGCAGCTTACCCTTACTAGGTGGATTCCCAAGAACTAAATGAAAACAGGTTCTAGCCAAGACCCGCCCCACTGCCTCTGAACGGGACCTTAGAGAAGGCTGAGTCTGGAGGCCAAGGAAGGCCAGAGGGGAGGAATGGGAAGAGACAACAGCTCATGTAATGGATGAATGTTCCTACGCTTGCTCATTCATGGCCTACCAAGTAGGTAGGCTCAGAAACTGAATGTTTTGTAAAATATCATGTATGAAACGAGTTGCCAGTCCAGGTTCGATGCACGATACTGGATGCTTGGGGCTGGTGCACTGGGACGACCCAGAGGGATGGAATGGGGAGGGAGGAGGGAGGAGGGTTCAGGATGGGGAACACATGTATACCTGTGGCGGATTCATTTTGATATTTGGCAAAACTAATACAATTATGTAAAGTTTAAAAATAAAATAAAATAAAAAAAAAAAAAAAAAAAGAAACTGAATGTTTTAAGCCCAGTCTGAACAGCCTGTAACTGCTGCTTTTAGAAACAAGTTAGAAAAAAGGAAAGCCAAAAAGGAAAGATTCTGGACTATCTGAAGAGCTGCCTTAGACGCCTGAGAGAGACCAGGCATATCGGACACCTATATTTCAGCGAGGCTGCTGCCCTGGAGAGGGACTGGGAAAGGGGCAGGGAGGTGCCACCCTCTCCAGGTCCACTTACTGGATGATTTCTCCAAGCTCATCGAAGCTCCTGGGCACAAACACTCCGGCCTCCTTCAAGGCCTGGTTCTTGGCAACTGCAGTTTCAGAAGCCTGGTTGGCACAAGCTCCAGCATGGCCAAACTGGACCTGGAATGCAAAGGGGAACGGCTTTAGCAGGCCGGTCAATCCCCTAAGAGAGAGAAGGCCCCTGAGGATGTTGGCACTGATTACTGGCCAGACCCCATTCAATGCTCTATGTCAACGGTCCCCCACCTTTCTGGCACCAGGGGCCAGTTTCGTGGAAGACAATTTTCCCACAGACCAGGGGGTGGGGGGTGGGGGGTGATAGTCTCGGGATGTCTCAAGTGCAATACATTCACTGTGCATTTTATTTCTATTATTATTACATCAGCTCCACCTCAGCTCACCAGGCATCAGATCCTGGAGACTGGGGACCCCTGCTCTACGTGAATCACTTCAGGCCCCCAGAAGGCTCACTGAATATGTGCGCTGGCTGACTCTCAGGCACAGATGAGAATCTGAGGCACCAAGAGGTTCAAGAGCTTACTCAAGGTCACACAGCTGGGGCACTGGAGCCAGGATACAAGCCTGCTGCCCAACTCCACAAACACCTTCCTCTGGCTTCCCGTGGGGCACTTACTGGGTAGGGTGGAGATGAGGAGACACAGAATAGCAATCAGTTTGGGGCAACTGTGAGAGGTTACAAACTGCCAAGCTTAGCTAAGCGGAGCTCCTAAGTGTGATCTGACTATCCTGCACATACTTTGTATGAAGTATGTACCCTTACTAAACAAAACAGAACCCCAGAAGATTTCCTGTAAAAATCCAAATTTCCACTTTTTTTTTAAAAAAGCCACATTTTGCACCATTTGGCCTATACTCCCAGATAGCAACAATCACAGGGAGCTAATTAGCTATTGCCGCCTTCCACCTGAGCATGAACTAAGATTAAACTAAAAATCCAATGGAATATGGGGTAGGGGGCTGGTTATGGGGAGAGAGAAGGAAGAAAAAACCAATCAGAAGAGCTATGTGGTAACTGTATCTTTGATTAAGCAACAAGGAAAAGAGATTAACTTAATGAAATGTGGTACAAAACTCTTAGCAGGGCAGGTGTGATAATCTTCCCTGTTTAAATAACACTTCATATGCATGCGCGTGCTTAGTCACTCAGTCGTGTCTCACTCGGACTCTTGCGACCCCATAGACTGTAGCCTGCCAGGCTCCTCTGTCCATGGGATTCTCCAGGAGAGAATACCAGCATGGGTTGCCATTTCCTTCTCCAGGGGATCTTCCCAACCCAGGGGTCGAACCCAAGGCTCCTGCATTGCCGTCAGACTCTTTAAACACCGAGCTACAAGGGAAGCCCAAAATAACACTGCCTCCGGGCACTTTTCTAAAAGCTTCACAAATGTCATCATTCAGTACCTACAACTGTTTCCTCTCAACAAGGAAGAGGAAGCACAGAGCGACAGAGTAACTTGCCAAGGTCACACAGGTGGTATGTGGCAGCATTTAAACCAGACAATGGATGTGGCCTCTCACTGTGGTCTTCACTCCAACATATAACAAAAGGGGGCTGAAATGGGGCTTTGGTTTTTTTTTAATTTTATCATTATTTTATTTATTTTTGGCTGTGCTGCACAGCATGTGGGTCTTAGTTCCCTGACCAGGAAAACCCACAGCCCCTGCATTAGAAGTACAAAGTCTTAACCACTGGGACTACCAGGGAAGTCCCAGAGCTGTAGTGTTAAAAGGTAAACCAGAACCGCTCTCTGGTTAGCAAGGCTTGGAGACACATGCTTCAAAGCAAGTTCCCAGGGCCTTCTGTACAGAACTTAATCTGCGTCGGTAGATGGGGTGCATTCACATAAACTCAACGAACACTGCACTTAAAGAAGTTAAGCAAGTTTAACTCAGATTTCTCAGAGCTAAAGCTTTTAAAAGGGAGATAATGAAATCTGAGCATGTTCAGAATTTATAGAAGCTTCCTTTTCATTGGTTTTTGTTTTGTTTTGAGGACCATCGCTACAGGACTCTGATGGCTCAGCAGTTAAGAATCCACCTAAAATGCAGGAGACCCGGGTTTAATCCTTGGATCAGGAAGATCCCCTGGAGGAGGGCATGGCAACCCACTCCAGTATTCTTGCCTGGAGAATCCCATGGACAGAGGAGCCTGGCAGGCTACAGTCCATGGGGTCACACAGAGTCGGACATGACTCAGCGACTAAGCAGCAGCAGCTATAGGACCAGCATTTTGGGACACTGCCATCTTACCACTGTCCTCTTATCTCTACTCCCGATTCTTCTTTTTTTTTTTTTTAATATAACTGTTACGTTTTAATTTATTTTTGGCTGCCCTGGGTCTTGTGTTGCTTTGTGCAGGCTTTCTCTAGCTGTGACAGGTGGGGGCTACTCTCTAGTTGAGATGCGCAGGCTTCTCATTGCCATGGCTTCTCTTCTGAGGAGCACGGGCTCTAGAGCACAGGCTCAGCAGCTGTGGCTTAGCTGTTCTGCAACATGAGGAATCTTTCCTGATCATGGATCGAACTCGTGTCCGCTGCACTGGCAGGCGGATTCCTATCCACTGTACCACCAGGGAAGTCCTATCTCCCGGTTCTCAGTCCATTTTCCCGAGGCACTGAACTGAGGATATTGTGTACCTATCTCACCTCCTCTATGGGGCAGAGAGCTCTGCAAGGTCATGAGACCTGTTCAAGGAATCAAAAAACACTTATTAGCTGGACCATCACAGTACTGCTCTACGTTCGTGTATTCTTGAAACTACATAAAGTTTTTTTAAAAAAATGAATAAAAAGCAAAAATAAAACACTTTGAGGGCTTCCCAGGCGGCTCAGGGGTAAAGAATCCACCTGTCATTGCAGGAGACACGGGTTCCATCCCTGATCCGAGAAGATCCCACATGCCCTGGAGCAACTATGCCACAACTATTGAGCCTATGTTCTAGAGCCCAGGAAACACAACTGCTGAGCTCACGCGCTGCAGCTACTGAAACCCTCACAGCCTAGAGCCTGTGCTCCTCAATAAGAGAAGTCACCGCAATGAGAAGCCCACACTAGAGAAAAAGCCCATTCAGTAATGAAGACCCAGGACAGCCAAAAATCATTTTTAACCCCCTCCCCCTAAAAAAGCAAAATACTTCAAGGACCTGCCCTGCCCAGAGGGTGATGATGAGCACCTGGCCCGAAACAAATGAGCAGGGTCCTCACCCTCTTGGAGGGGTCCTCAGCATGCTGGGGGCTTCCGTAAAGCAGAGCTGGTTAAGAGAAAGCCTGGAGGGGTGGGAGGAACTGTTTTCAGCTGTTGTAGTGGAATGGAGAGCAGCCATGAAGAAACAGACTAAGGAACGGCTTCATGGAACAGGTGTGTTGAAGACTGGAAACCAGCATTTGCTAAGACCTGTATGTGCCACACCTTTACAATTACCTTCTTATCTAAGCCACACAGCAATCCTGAATCATCCCCCCACCTGCTCTTTTTCATGGCTGCATCAGGCAGCATGTGGGGTCTTAGTTCCCCCAACAGGTATCGAACCTACTGCCCCCTGCGGTGGAAGTATGGAGTCTTAGCCACTGGGCCGGCAGGGAAGTCCCTCAGAATCATCTCCTTTCTACAGCTTAGGAAAATGAGTTACAGAGAGGCAAAACGACTCGCCCCAGTCATACAGATCCACCAGGAGCTAACTCTAAGGCCTGTGGAAGTGGAGCTCCGCCCTGGAGGACGGGCAGGATCCATGACCCGCTCCCTTCCCTTTCATTTATTTGGAAAAAAGATACACACACGTACAGTTCACAGGTACACAAAGTGGATCCTATGGTAAGCATCTGCCACATCTTGCCCCTTCTTAGATCCCACATGAACCCTTTCTACAGTGATATCTCAAGATCCACCTTGTTCTTCTCCGGCTCAGTTTTCTATTACATGGTCATGCCACGAGGACACAACACAGTCCCCTCCCAACCAGTGTTCAGGGTGTTTCCATGTCTTGCCATCACCACATAGCAGCAAGTATCCTCCAAGTACACATACTTCTAAACATTTCTGCACACACATCCACCAAGTAAATTAGCAGAAATTGAGCTGGTAGTTTACAGGAGAGGTACATTTTACAACCGGACAAATAGTGCTATTTGGAGGTGACAGGAATCTGAAGGAGAAAGGTAATCAACCTAAGGGGAAAGGATAGTGTGACAGGCTTACTGGAAGGAAAAACTGAGGGTGGCCGCACCTCGCAGCATGTGGGAATCTTAGTTCCCCATCTAAGGACGGAACCTGTGTCTCCTGCAGTGGTAGCGTGGATTCTGAACCACTGGACCACCAGGGAAGTCCAAGGGCTGAGGGTTTAAGTGTAGGAATTATCACTGCTGCAGGAAGCCTTAATGGCCAAATTTTATTTTATATACACACAGCAGAGGTCAAGGTCTGACACTCAGCTACCGACGAACTGATGGGTGACAAGTGGTTGTTTCCTTGGTTTCATCGTTAGCGGGTGGGCCTTCTTTAAGACCAAGGATTCTCTAAGCTGGACTCCAGGGGCTGAGGTCTGGCCAGTCCCACCCAGCAGGAGTGGGAGAGCTCAGAGGGTTTCTATCTAACATGCACTACAGGCTGGACTTCTCCTCCCAGGCACTTTCGTATGTATCAGGTCATCTTAACACATCCAGAGGCTTTCCTCTACAATCCCTGCCCACACAGGACTTTCCACCAGCCGCTGGCCAGCTCTGAGCCTAGGTTATGTCCTCTCCCTCCCCGGCCCCCATCTTGCTCAGCGAAACTCCTTCTTATCCCTTAAGGAGCAGTTCTAGATGCCATCTCAACTCATCCAGGCAATGTTACTTGTACTCTGAAGAGGGACTCAAAGCCTTGCTCTGGCCTCAATCTGGGGATGAATTTGTCTCTTGCAATTGGACTTTAGCTTCTAGAGAGGAGGGGGCCAGCTGGCCCTTGTGGTAACCAAGCAGGTAACGAATGCTATTGACGGAACTAGCCGCTTGCTAAGAGGCCCACGTGGTTTTCCAGGGACGCCCTCCCCCAGGGCCCCCGCCCAGCAGGGGCCAGTCCCGGCCCTACCTCGGAGGAGAACATGGCCGCACAGGTCCCGATGCACCAGCAGACCACGGGCTTGGTGATGCGGCCCTCCGTGACGCCCCGGCAGATCTTATACTCCTCCGTGCCCCCTATCTGCCAGGCGACAAGAAAAAGCCCCTGAGTCAGTGGAACCCATTCTGAGCTGCTCCCAGAGCAGCAGTGCAGCAGGAAAATCTGTCTTGAATCAGGCAGGAGCCCAGAGTTCCAACTTGAAGATGAGGGAACAGGGGCTTTGGTCAAATAACAGCCTGGAAGATGGAGATGAGAGATGCAACCAAGTATTTTCAAACGATGTGGGTATCCTCGGAGAGTTCCTAGAATTCCCCCTTCCTGATCTAAGGGTATGAGATAATTTAGGGCCAGATCTGATCAGGGGCACATGTCGGAGAGGTTCTTTGACTCCAGCTATCCACTCCACCCACCAGGGACAGACTAGGGCCAGCCAGGGACTGTCACTTTCAGTTATACATAAACAAAATGCATGACTTTCTTAAAAACCAAAATCCCATGACTTTTATAAAAAGAAAAAAAATAAAAACAAAACAAACTTACCTCTCCAAGAACCACAATCATTTTGACTCCTGGAGTGTCCTGATAACGTAACACGTGATCCATAAATGTTGAGCCGGGGTACCTGGTGAGAGCAGGAGGTGCAGTGAGGTGAGGTGTGAGTACAGGTGTGGGAAACATACATGTACTGAGAACACTGTGGAGTTTTTTGTGGGTGTGGATGCTCAGTGAGGGTCCGGAGATGCCTCAGGAATAATGGGGGAGTGGAGGTAGTAAATGGAACACAAGGGAAGGGAAGGAAGAGGAATTAATAAGCGCAGAGAAGTTCCCATGGCAGTAAGAGAAACCTGGAGGGTGCACATGGCATATAATTTTAAAATATGTCCACAGGGACTTCCCTGGCGGTCTAGTGGTTAAGACTCTGTGCTTCCACTTCAGGGAACACAGATTTGATCCCTGGTTGAGGAACTAAGATGGGCTCGATAAAGGACAGAAATGGTATGGACCTAACAGAAGCAGACAATATTAAGAAGAGGTGGCAAGAACACACAGAAGAACTGTACAAAAAAAATCTTCACGGCCAAGATAATCACGATGGTGTGGTCACTCACCTAGAGCCAGATATCCTGGAATGGGAAGTCAAGTGGGCCTTAGAAAGCATCACTATGAACAAAGCTAGTGGAGGTGATGGAATTCCAGTTGAGCTATTTCAAATCCTGAAAGATGAGGCTGTGAAAGTGCTGCACTCAATATGCCAGCAAATTTGGAAAACTCAGCAGTGGCCACAGAACTGGAAAAGGTCAGTTTTCATTCCAATCCCAAAAAAAGGCAATGGCAAAGAATGCTCAAACTACTGCACAATTGCACTCATCTCACACGCTAGTAAAGTAATGCTCAAAATTCTCCAAGCCAGGCTTCAGCAATACGTGAACCGTGAACTTCCAGATGTTCAAGCTGGTTTTAGAAAAGGCAGAGGAACCAGAGATCAAATTGCCAACATCCTCTGGATCATCGAAAAAGCAAGAGAGTTCCAGAAAAACATCTATTTCTGCTTTATTGACTATGCCAAAGCCTTTGACTGTGTGGATCACAATAAACTGTGGGAAATTCTGAAGGAGATGGGAATACCAGACCACCTGACCTGCCTCTTGAGAACCTATATGCAGGTCAGGAAGCAACAGTTAGAACCGGACATGGAACAACAGACTGGTTCCAAATAGGAAATGGAGTACATCAAGGCTGTATATTGTCACCCTGCTTATTTAACTTATATGCAGAGTACATCATGAGAAATGCTGGGCTGGAAGAAGCACAAGCTGGAATCAAGATTGCCGAGAGAAATATCAATAACCTCAGATATGCAGATGACACCACCCTTATGGCAGAAAGTGAAGAAGAACTAAAAAGCCTCTTGATGAAAGTGAAAGAAGAGAGTGAAAAAGTTGGCTTAAAGCTCAACATTCAGAAAACGCATCTGGTCCCATCACTTCATGGGAAATAGATGGGGAAACAGTGGAAACAGTGTCAGACTTTATTTTTTTGGGCTCCAAAATCACTGCAGATGGTGATTGCAGCCATGAAATTAAAAGACTGAAACTTCAGTACTTTGGCCACCTCATGCAAAGAGTTGACTCGTTGGAAAAGACTCTGATGCTGGGAGGGATGGCGGGCAGGAGGAGAAGGGGACGATAGAGGATGAGGTGGCTGGATGGCATCACCGACTCAATGGACATGAGTTTGAGTGAACTCGATGGACATGAGAAGTTGGTGATGGACAGGGAGGCCTGGTGTGCTGCAATTCATGGGGTCGCAAAGAGTTGGACACGACTGAGCGACTGAACTGAACTGAACTGAGGAACTAAGATTCCACATGCTGCTTAGCATGACCAAAATAAACAAATAAATAAAATATGTCCATAAGTTCCTTTAAAAAGGTGGAAATTCATGCCTCTCTTCCTGAATTTGGGTCGTTCAACACTCTCCCCTGACTAGCTCATTTTGGGGGAAGGCAGCCAAGAGTAGTGGCTGGGGGAAGGACTCTCAGCCATCAGGGCAGAAGTCCACCTGCCAGCCTCCTGCAGCCTGCCCATATCTGACCACCTCTTAACAGAGACCTCCCCTGCACCTGCCAGAACCTCCCAACCAAGCCCTGGCTTCTAAAGGACAGGAACCATGAGGATACACGTTTATCACTGCAGCCACTTTGTTTTGGGATGATTTTTAAGAAACACAGCAATAGATAATGAATACTGTGTGCCAAGCTGCATCCCAGGCTATTGCTAGAAGGTCTATGTATAGGCCAAAATATTTTAATTTTCTACTGTCACCTGAGTTTGCAGAAGGACTTAAGGCCACACAGGCTTCAGATCTCCAAGGTCCTTTTGATATACTCAGGAGCATTAAATCCCAAGAGGACAATATAACTGGCAGCACCGCCCAGACTTGTCTGACTTGGAGCCTTCTGTCAGGGAGCACCAGGGGACTAGGGGTCCTAAGACCACCTCCCCAGAGACCTCAGCAAAAGTCCCTTCTCACTCAGGTGCTCCATTCGGAATGATCTGGGAGGGCCAGGAGGGTTGACAAGGTGACTCAGTCTTAACAGCTTTTGGTTTCTAGGCCAAACAATAGCAGCAGTAATAACAGTAAACAGTAATAGCAAACATTTATCATGGTAACAAGTACCAGGCATTGCTCCTAAGACGTTACTCAATTGATGACCTACTGATCATTGTTCCTACTAACAAAAAATAATAAGAACACGATTTGCGACATAGTAAGAAATATATATATATATATATATATATATGTCTCTGCTTCCAGTTCCTGGCACAGAGCTCTGAAAACCCTCACTATCTGAGTGACAAGGGTACTAAGAGCATCTTTTGTTTTCATATTTGGTCTTTGGCACTGGTTCCTGACCCAGCACGCATAAGACCTTTGTCATTTTCTGAGTCACGGGGGTGGACAGCAGTGTTTTGTCTTCATGAGGCAACTCTCGGCAGGCTGGTACAATGTGCTCAAAGGAGAAGGCACAGAGGCTCCGCACACTCTCCATGCCATGACCCATCGCCCTCTTCCACCTCGTTGCTCATTAGTTACATACTTTTGTAATAACCCGGGAAGCCTGTGAGTAAATTTTTCCTGAGTTCGGCAAGCCTTTCTACCAAATTATTAAACCTGAGGAGGGAGTCATAGGACCACCCTTCCCCCTCCCCACTGATTTATAGCCAGTGTTCAGAAGTACCAGAGTCTGGGGTTTGCAGAGTCCTAGGGGACCAAGCCCCAAACCTATGGGATCTGATGCTATGATGCTATTTCCAGATAGACAATGTCAGAATTTAACTGAACTGTAAGACTCTGAGTGGGGTATCTGCAGAGAATCAGAAAACTGCTCAGCGCTAGAAAATTACCCTCATATTTGTGGCCAGAAGTGTTAATGAATAATAGTTTTCTCTTTTCCTCTTTTTTTAATTTGGCTGCCCTGCATAGCTTGTGGGATTTTAGTTCCCAGACCAGGGATTGAACTGGGCCCTTGGCAGTGAGAGCTTGGAATCCTAACCACTGGACCGCCAGGGAAGTCCCCTCCCTTTCACTCTTATTAACTACAATTAACACCGAGTATTTACTAAGCATCAAGCCCTGTATTAGTCTCATTTAATCCTCCAAACCCTGGAGAAGGAAATGGCAACCCACTTCAGTATTCTTGCCTGGAGAATCCCCATGGACAGAGGAGCCTGGCAGGCTACAGTCCATGGGGTCACAAGAGTCGGACACGACTTAGAGACTAAACCACCACCACCACCAATCCTCCAAAAACCCCCCGTGGGGGATATTACTCTACTCATTTGCTCTGTAAGGTTGATGGAGGTCTAGGGAGGGTTGGTAACCTCCCCAGGATTGCAGCAGCCACCCCCTCCCCGAACCCTGCTACCCCAAACACAGAAACTAGGATTTGAACCCCTTGGGCCCGATTTCAGAATAGGCCCTGCTAAGCACTGCCCTCTGCTGCCTTCCTCTGGCTACAAATCAGACAACAGAATTACACCCAAAGCCCAAAAGCCTTTTGAAACACCTTTTTAGGGCGTTTGGGATGGTCATGTACACACATCTATGTCTAAAATGGATAACCAACAAGTACCTACTGTATAGCACATGAACTCTGCTCAGTGTTATATGGCAGCCTGGATGGGAGAGGAGTCTGGAGGAGAATGGATACATGAATATGTATGCCTGAGTTCCTTTGATGTTCACCTGAAACTATCACAACACTGTTAACTGGCTATGAAAGTGGAAGTATTCGTTGCTCAGTCATGTCCAACTCTTTGTGACCCCATGGACTGTAGCCTGCCAGGTTCTTCCGTCTATGGAATTCTCCAGGTGAGAATACTGGAGTGGATATCCATTCTCTTTTCCAGGTGAGCTTCCCAAATCAGAGATCGAACCTGGGTCTCTGGCATTGCAGGCAGATTCTTTACCATTTGAGTCACCATTGGCTATATCCCAACACAAAATAAAAAGTTAAAAAAGATCACCTGTCCCCACCAATGGCCACGCCCTCGTAGACGCCATCCGTGGTTCGAGAGATGATATTGTTGAGCTCGTTGGACATGCCGCCCGAACGCGAGACATAGGCCACACTGCCTGGGCGGTACAGCTTGGAGGCCAGGATGTTGTCCAGCATCCCGCCGGTGTTCCCGATCTTAAAGCACCCGGGCTTGATGCCACCAACCTGCCGGGGTGGAAACTTCAGTCAGGGAGGAGGACAGGCTGAGTGACCACAGAGCTCTGCTGAGTACAGAGCCCAGGAAGCCCACCCTGGCCAGCAGCTGCACGTGTGGTTTCCTGCTGAGGAAGATTCTTCTCCCCCTCAAGAGACATTGCACAGAAAAAAGGAGCCATGTGGTGGCTTATAACTGCAGATATAGATGTGCACACTCAGGGTTAAGTAACCTCTTTTGCTCCAAAAGGACAATGTCATCCAGGAAAGGTGTCTGATGCAAGCAGGTAGTCTGCTCAAGATCACCCTCCACCTCCGAGACGAAAGGTCCCTGGCTTAGCTCAAAAATCTTAGCTTCAACCAAATTTTTAGTGTAACAACTAAGTAAAAACAAACAACAACAAAAAACATTCACAGGGCCATTTTTTGTTACACGAAGAAGCTTTGTGTCAAGAATAAGGCCCCTAGGTAGATTTCTCTTTGGTTCACAGTTGCAGGAATGAATAATCAAAGACCATGCTAGGGTTGTATGAGGATGGACAAACAAAAAAAAACAAAAGAAGCTTGTTATTCCCTTGTCTGGGGAGACAGCCCTTTAAAAAATTAACTGGCAATGGACAGGGAATTCCCTGGTGGTTAGGACACAGCGCTTCCACTGCTGGGGCCGAGGAGCGATCGCTTGTTGGGGAAGTAGGCTCTCGCAGGCTGCAGGAGCAGTCAGAACAAGCAAGCAAAAACTGGCAATGGACAGACTGACTTTCAGCAGGTACTCTCAATCTTTTCAAACTAGACAGGAGACAGAAGAGTCAACGATGAGCTTTCTGAGAGCCTGGAAGCAGAAGGGACACTCACGGTGGCAGGTCCAATGATGGTCACTCCCTTCTGCTCTGCCTTCTTGATCAGCTTCCTCGTGAGCGCCTCAGGGATGCCTTCGGCTATGATGGCGATGGTCCGGATCTAGAGCACAGGGGACAGTTATCGTTTCACCACGTGAGACAATGAGGCGGCAACCTTTCCTGAAGCCACCTCCCAGACCTCTCCCAGGAGTAAACATGACAATATGCACCTCCTTCTTCCCACCAGCCTCTGGTCACCCTCCCGCAAAAGAGAGATGCCTGAAACTGCTCTCCATTGGTCACCATTACAGTGAGTCCGTAACCAGGCAGAAGCAAAGCTTCCAGAAACCTTGCTGTAGTCAAAGCTGTTATATCCTCACCCATCCAAAAACTGACATGACTCAGCCCCATCTGTCCAGGTGCTTGATTATAAACCAGCTATAGGAATAAGCCACATGATAGAAACAAGCTGTTTCCACACCTGGACCAGAGAGTAGGCTAAGGGAAAAGCCAGAGCAGGTGGGATTGAGTAAGAAAGATCCCACACAAACCTTTTCTATAAAGGGTAAGACAGTGTTTGAGGGTTTGTTGGTCATATGGTCTCTGGGGGTAACTAGTACATTTTTGCCTTTGAAGCATAAAAGCTGCCATAGACAATGTGTACATGAATGAACTTGTCTGTATTTCAATAAAACTTTATTTACAACAACAGGCAGGGGGCTGGGTTTGGTCCTTGGGCCTGTAGTTCACTAATCTGTACTCCAGACTAGAAAAGCTGCTCATTTTTAACAGGAATGTTTTGTGTTTTTTTTTTTTTTCGCTTCACCTAGATATCAAAACAAGTTTATGTTTTCTAGTCATAACCTGAAATAAGTCAGTTCTGTATCAGACAATAATTTTGAACAGAAAAATGACTATCTTAATCTGTAAGAGCTCTTACAAATCAATAACAAAAAAGATAAACACCTCAATAGAAAAAAAAGGGAGGCCATATCACATAATTCAAATGGCCAACACATATTTTCAAAAGCTCATTTTAGTTAATAATCAAAAATATGCAAGCATGCCTATCATTCTGTCATGTATATATGTTCTTATCCAAGCATTCAGTGTTGGCCAGGGAGGCCTGGCATGCTGTAGTCCATGGAGTCACAAACAGTCGGACACGACTTAGCAACTGAACAACATCAACAGTGTTGGCAAGCAGGATGGATCAAAGGCTTTCAAAGCTGCACATTCTGGTGCAGCAGTGTGACTTCTAGACATTTACGTGGGGAAGCAATGAAGGATATATGCTCATCACGAGACTTGAAAAAGCAAAAATGGTAAATATTGATGTGGAAAGCATCACTGACAGAGATGGATTATAAAACAGATATGTTATTCCATTTGTTCAAATCCAGAAAAAGGTATGGATAAGGATGTACACAGAGTCAGCAACTGTGTTTCTGGGAAATTAATCTTGAGATATTTTTCCTCTTCTTACTTCTCGGCATTTTTTTCGACAACAAATGTGTAACAATCTTACAATAAAAATAATGCTTTTGATCCTGTTTTCAAAACCAGTCTCAGCACGGAGAGCAACTGGTGGGTACGGATGATCCTGGACTCTGCCAGCCCAGGTGAGCAGCCCGCCTACCCTCAGTGACCATGTTGCCTCCTGAAGATCAAGTCTCCCACCACTTTCACCCAAATCGCTGGCCAGTCCCAAGTCCCAAGGCCTTTGTCCCCAGTGGACACCATTCAGGACTCGCCCAGCCTCCCACCCCCAGGGCGCAGTGAGCTACCTGAGCGTAATTCATGGTCTCCATGGTGCTGTCGTAGGCTGAGCGCAGGGAGGCAAAGTTGATTAGCACGTCTACCTCTGGGTGCTTCTTCATGGCATCAGCCATGTTCTTGAAGACGGGGATCAGGATCTCCTTGTGACCCCAGTAAAACTTCTGTTTGTGGTCCCCACTGTGAGAAAGGCAGAGGAGGGCTAAGGACATGGTCAACCTGCAGGGGCTCAGGAGGGGCTTCACCCAGAGGGTAAAAAGGCAGGGTCGCCGTCTTCAAAGAGTTTAGTTTATGGGAAAGAGATCCCCCAGAAACATCAACCGCCCCCATCTGAGATGGGCAGAAACCTCCCCAGCAAGGGGGGATAAGCCAAGGCCCCCCAGCTGTGTTGCTGTCAGAGGAAATGCGATGAGGACCTCCACTTGGTGGTTGCATCCAGCCTCCCTGTGGAGTGACTCACGTGAATGGGTAGACCATGGCAGCCACCGAGGGCTCGTCGCGGGAGCAGACGTAGTCAAAGTCCAGCATGCCCTGCACAGCCCGGGTCTGCATGCCCCACACGATGGCCTTGGTGTGGCGGCTGAAGAGGGTGGCGCTCTTTCCTGGTGGGCAGAGACACAGAGAGTGCACCCAGTACACACACCCCTAGGGGCTACCTGCCAGACCCCTCCTCGCCCCAGGTCCAGGGAGAGTGACTCATCAAAACTGCAAAGGAAGGCAAGAGGATGGAACTCGGACAAACTGGGGAACGATGCACCTGGATTTGTTCTGCAAAGAGGTAGCAGAGAGTGAGAAAAGAGCAGAGAGGTCCTGCCTGGCTGGCAAAGAGCTCAACAGTGAATAGACAGCAGAATTCCTACAGGAAAGGTTTATGTATGCAAATAAGGGCTTGATCAATTTTTTTTTTGGCTGCGCTAGGTCTTCATTGCTGAGTGCAGGCTTTCTCTAGTTGTGGGAGCTACTCTTGGTTGTGGTGCATGGGCTTTTCATTGTGATAGTTTCCCTTGTCGTGGCGCACAGGCTCTAGGGCACAGGTTCAGCAGTTGCCATGCGTGGGCTTAGCTGTAGAATCTTAGTTCTTGGCCCAGGGATCCCCTGCACTGGCAGGCAGATTCTTAACCACTGGACCATCAGGGAAGTCCTGATCAATTATTTTTAAAGTCATCTGAAAAAAAAAAAGTTAAGTTCTCCCAATCAGAGTGACTGAAAGACATGTTTTTTTCTAACTTTGGTGTGGGGGCAAGGGAGGTGGGGGTGGCGGGAGGCGCGGCCATGCTGCTCAGCATGAAGGATCTTAGTTCCTTGTCCAGGTATTGAATCTGTGCTCCCTGCAGTGGAAGCATGGAGTCTTAACCACAGAACCACCAGAGAAGTCCTGCAGACATTTTATTTTTTAATTGAAGCATAGCTGATTTACAATGTTGTATTAATTTCTGCTGTATAGCAAAGTGACACAAATATATATATATATACACACACACACACACAAGTACATATATATCTCACAGGACACTGAATATAGTTCCCTGTGCTATACGGCAGGACCTTGTTGTTCACTATAAGACTTCATACAGATCCCCAACAATCCTTACCACCTGTGAACCTGGACATAAGACAGCTCATGTCAGGATTTAAACCTCTTGATTCTAGGTCAGTGTAGGTGCAAGAAAGAGGTTTGTTGTAGGCTTATCTCATCGACCTTCCACCTGACCTTCTCCCCACAGCCTCCTCCCAGGTGACTCTTTCCTGCTCCTAGAGGGGTCACCAGAGGGTAGGAAAGGGCAGAGGGGATTGGGAGCTGGCAGTCACCTAGAGCAGGCGGGTCAACTGACCCTCCAGCTCTCAGCTGGAGGAAAGTAGCCCTCAGGGGAGGTTCTCAGCTCTCCTTCAAGAAACATAATGCAGAAAGCTCAGGGGCATTTAGTATTAATTAACCTGCTGTACTATCACTGGCTTGGCTAACCAAGTTCAAGGTCTGATTAAATTAAGATGAAGCTTCCCTAGTGGTTCAGTGGTTAAGAATCCGCCTTGCAATGCAGGGAGCACAGGTTTGATCCCTGGTCAGAGAACTAAGATCCTACATGCAGAGGAGCAATAAGCCCGAACGCCACACCAGAGCCCACGCGCCACGACAAAAGATACCGCCTGTCACAAGGAAGATCCCAGGTGCCACAACTAGGACCTGATACAGCTGAAGAACTTTTTCTTTTTTAATGAAATTTAGAGATCACTTTCCCCAGGCATGGAGGATTCACATCCCATGCAGGCTAGCCTCTTCCATCACAGCCGTAAGGTTCTCATGACAGAAGGCTCCTAATGGTGCCAACACCCAGGATTTACGGTGCCCTGGATCCATCTGGGTTCAGTGAGACATGAGATCACAGAACAAGTGAGGCCACCTCGTCCAGTTCCCTCACTTTCCAATTCCTGCAAACTGAAGCCCAGAGATGCCAAATGACGGAAACTGTAGGTCATCTAGCATCAAAGTCAGGGTTACACAAACACGACCTTGAGATGCAGCTCAACCGTGCAAGTGAGCAGGGACATAAGCCAGCACTGCCCCACCCAGCTCCCCATTCCCGGGGATCCCAGGACAAGGTCTGGAATCTGTACCAACCCACACGCACTCCTAGCTTGAAAAGGGCAGAACTGGAGTGCTCAGCACACAGAGAAGACAAGCTGAAGGTGGCGACCCTCAGCCTGCTAGAAGCACAGAGGCCCCAGAGAGAACCTGTGCTTTGGGGCTAAGCCTCCACGAGGCTCCTCCACTAACTCCACTGTCCTGGGCCAATCTGCCCCCACTTCCTGCCCTCCTTTCCCACATAGCTCAGGACTGACAGTAAGACCAAACCCATTTCTCCCTCCACCCCCACCCCCATCCCGGCCAAGAGCTCTCATTGAGAGTCTATTCAGGGCTCAGCCTCAGGTCTGGTTTTCTACGTAAACAACGAATGTTGCCAGAGGCTGGGAGGAAGGGCTACTTGACCTCACCTAGTTACCCCTTTCCTCCTCTTAGCAAGGAGTCACAGGTCATCCTTAAGAGACTACCATGCCCCGGATTTTCCACAGCTGTGAATATCAAAAAGTTAAATGGAAGACCTGACACTTTGAACTGACGCATCTATCCACCTCAGTGAACCTAGTCACATGTGCACGCTAGCGTGAGTGCACACAGATCCTATCCCTGCTAAACAGTGACCTTACACACACACAAAGCCCAGTCTAGATTGACTGTGCACCCTTCCGGGTCTCTCTCTCTCCTCCATCCTGTCTTCCTCCCAAACCCCAGAGAAATCTGAACTTGTCCCAGGTGCTGGGAGTTCTGGGATGCAGTCGGCAGTGGTGAGACTGAGGTGGGAAAAGAAAATGAAGCCGTCACGGGATGCAGAGAATCAGGTGGTCAGCGGCTCCCCTCCTGGCCTGCTGGCTCCGCCAAGCCCCCTTCAGTTTCCATGGCTTCCTCCTGGGCTCCACTCCCCTCTCTGAGGCTGTGGGCCTGGCTCCTGCTCCTCCTGCACTGTCCACTCCTCCCCACGTATGAGCTGGTGACAACCCCCATGGCAAGGAAAGCAGGGACGTGAAATAAAGCAGGGGTGGGAAGGGAGGGGGCAAAGACCAGGACTTGGGGCAGGCTACACCGAGGCAGGGACAGAAAAGATACCAGACAACACTGCAACCCACCAGGGACGGGGAGACAGAAGCACAGAGTAAAAGACTGTAACCCACTAGAAAGCCACACGCGGAGCTGGGGGCATCCTACCTTGCAGGGGTCTTGGACTTGGGACTGAATCTGTCAAAGAAAATGACCAAGGCGACTGAGTGACCCGTTGATGGCTGGAGGCTTTGGAGGGAGAGGGTGGGAACAGGAAAGGGTTGGTGGACGAGCCTCGACAGGCTGCCACCCTCACCATCTCTCGTCTGTTCACAACAGACAGGGGCCCGGCCAACAGGAGGGCCCCAATCAGCAGAGTGGAGCCAAGAAGGGGCGGAGGGCCAGGGCGTAGAGAGAGGAGCGAAAGCACCGAGGCTCAGAGGGTGCATTGGACACCAAAGGCCCAGGGTCTCTGGATGGACAGCTGGCCCAGGCCCGCCCTCCTAATCCTGTTTTGTCCCCGGGAAGCAGGGGACATCAATGAGATGATGAGGCTGAGAAGATGGACCTGACACTGTGCTGGGGACAACGCAGCCGTTTTGAGGACTTCCAATTCTGAGAGCCTGGAGCCAGTGCCACTATTCCACAAAACGCCTCAAGCACACTCTGTCCATCCCAGGAAGAGACCCAGGGTAACTGACATGGGCTGCCTAGTCCTGGTGGCAAGGGCTGGCTGGCAGGGATCAGGTCTCTGATGAATCAGAGGAGGGAGAGACGAGCGGGCAAGCCAGATGGGAGGGCAGACAACGTGTGCCCCCGCGGTACGCTCCCAGGAAGGTGAGACCCAGGATGGTGGGGGCAGCCACAAGAGTCTTCTGCCATCCTGAGCTTTGGGCTCCTGCTGTCTGCTCAGGGGGAGGGCCTGAGGGACCTTCCCCCGACCTGGTACTCCTGTAACTCCGTCTCCTCCGCAGCCCACCAGCCCAGATCACACACCCCGTGGGAGGAGGCAGAGAAGACAACTGAGGAATGGGGTGACCCCATTTGCAGAGAAGGCTCCGGCCACCGCATCTCCATGTCCCATTCCCATCCCATGTGCCACGCCCACAGCGAAGCCCAAACTGCTTCCGTCCACATCTGCTGGCCCAGCGGGGTCTCAGGAAGGAACAGAGGGTTCTAAAACCACGTTGGGAGTTACCTTGGGGCATGGCAGGCTTGGCCTTCTTGGCAGGGGCCACCTCATCAGTTCTGGACTCAGAAAAAGATGCCGTCCTGCTGGGGGCTGGAGTCTGGGGGTACAAGGGGGAGAAAGTAAGGGTCACAGAGAATAGCTGGGAAAAAAGCCAATGGTCCTTAAGGCCCCAGAGAACTCAGGTAATAAGAACTACACACAGCTCTGTTCTCCCCAAGATGCTTTCAAAAGTACTATGCTAATAACCCTCTGAGATAGGAATCAGTAATGTCCCCAAGCTACAGACAAGCAAACTGAGGTTCTTGGTGATAACTGCCGGGATCCCTCCCTCTGCAGGATTTGAACTCGGGTCTGATTTAAAAATCCCCTATCTTTCCACACCACCACCTCGACTAGGGCGGGAAAAAAACCAGCAGAAATACAGAAACTAACCACATTACAGCCTTCTCCCTGTACCTCCCCAAGGTCCCCAAAAGGTGGGGACTGGGCCCCGGATGGGATGGGGTATGAGGGGCGACAAAGATGACTCTGCGGGCTTTGCAGCAGAGGAAGACTGGAACCTACTGAAGTACTCCCGCTGGCGTTGAGGAGGAAGTTTGCGGTGTGGGCCGCTGTGGGCGGCTGATTGGGGATGGGCCGATGGCCCAGGGCCATGCCCACGATGGCCGTCATGTGAGTCTCGGTGCCGAAGACATGAATGGGGATCCCAGTGGTCTTCCCTGTGAGGAAGGAAAAGCATTCATCACTTGAGTCTCCTAAGAAGTGCCCGTGGCCGCAGGACTCTGCCAAGGACCCTTCTGAGCCCTGGCCGTGTCTGGCACTTTCTGTGCAAGCCCAATTATCCCAGGACAAGTTGGTGGTCATTTTCTTCACCACTAAACAAATCTCTGTAAAGACTACCTGCCAGCAAGAGCATGAAACGGCTTTATGGACACCCTCCAATGACCACAGCATCGTGAGAGCCTGCCCTCCTCCTCCACCCCTGTCGCCTATGGCCACCGCACCACAGCCCTCCAGGCCCGGCCTCTGTTCCTGAACACCTGGGCTCCTCTCCTCTCCCCAGGGCTCTGCCCTGCTCCTTCCTCCGCACGGAGCTGTCAGCTGGCTGTCACTCAGCTCAGCTGAAGGGTCACCTTCTGAGAAAGGCCCTCCCTGACCTGACAGCCGTTCCCCTCCACGCCGCCCTGCCTGGAGATCCCTGGTAGACAGCATCCTGTTCCAGCCGCTGTTTACTTGTCTTAATGTCCCCAGAGTTTAAGGCCCCAGGAGTGACTGGGTAGCATTCACTAAGCTGTGAGCCCAGAGCAGGTCTTCAGTTTTAGGTGAGAATTAGGACTTGAGACCCCTGCAAGTGATCCAGGTGGCTGTAATATTTGCCATGGATCTCAGATTTGGGAAAACGGGAAGGCGGAAAGGTCCAGTCTCTCAGTCAGAGGGCCCACTCACTGAGCAGGAGCGGCTCACATCTCCTCCCCTTTGTCTTGTCACCTGCCCCCCAACCCCCGCCCTATCCCCCTCCCCACCCCTCACCCCTACCCCCACCCCACCCCTCATCCCCACCCCCCCCCCCACCCCTCATCCCCACCCCCACCCCTCACAAAACTGCTCTTGGCACCAGGGCTGCGCTTCACTCAAGACCAAAGCCCGCTGGTTCGATCAGGTCAGTTCAGAGAGACCTAATCTTAGTCCTCACTGATGAGACGTGGTACCCCAGTTCTTGAAAGCCCTGAGTCTGAGGTCTCTGGAGCCTGCAGGAGGCACCCAAAATGGAGAAGGAAGAAAGGAAACCAAAATGGACCCACGCCCTCGCTTCCCTCAGCTCAGAGAGGGGGCAACTCCTTCCTGTTCTACCAACTACTGGACCCCCACCTCCATCCAGGCCTGGACACGGACCCGTCTCCCTCCCCTCACCCCTCAGTCTGGGCCACCGCTCTGTCCTGGACCTGCCGCAGCCTCCTGGGTGGTCTCCTTGCTTCAAGCTGGCTGCCCTGGAGGCCTTATCTCCACCTGGCAGCCTAACTAGCCCTCAACCCCAAGTCAAATGGTGCTGCACCTCTGCTCAAGTCTTCCAGCAGCTGCCAGGGTCACAGCCAAGCACCCACGGGACCTGTACTAGCCCTGCACGCTTCTCCCTCGGCCTCTCTGCCTCCAACCTCCACCCCAGGCCCCTCAGTTGGTCCCACCTCAAGGCCTCGGGACCTGCCCTTTCATCTGCAGACAGCCACCACCAACTGCTCCCTCTCCTCCTCAGATTTCTGCTCAAATGCCACCTTTTTGGCCAAGTGGTCTGACTGCCTCATTTAAAACGGCCCTGTCCCCTCCCACAGAGGCCACCCCTTCCCCAAGTGGTCCTGCCTCGTGCCTGAGGCTGCAGCCACTGACCTCGACAGCATGAGGGCCTGCTGCCTGTCAGCTGTCGCGTGTGGCCGTGACCCCAGCCCTCAGCACAGCACCGGGCGTGGAGCAGGCCTTCCACAGGCAATTGTTGACTGAACAGCTGAATAACTGCTTTCCTGCCCATCCTGAACTTAGGTTTCGGTCAGGTGCCGTGTGTTAGAGGGCATAGAAATGCAGCGGAAGCCGGCTGTAGCTCCGGGGAGTGAGGTGGGTGGTGGGAGGAGCATGGAGACATTAGAAGACTGACTTGCTCAGGAAATCCCGAGGAGGCAAGACGCTCAGGGTGGGAGGGACAGAAAACATCCCCCCATCTTACCGACTTCTCCCATGACCCGTAAGCCCTCCTGATAGTTGGGGCCACCTCTTCGGACAAAGATCGTGACCTCGTGCTCCTTCAGAGGACCCTGGTAATCTCGAATTGCTCTCACGATGCCCTGGAAGGACCAAGGGACAACACTCAAGTGCTTAGAAAGAAGGCAGCAAGAAAGCAAGCACTTACAACCATGGGAAACAAATGTCCCAGGGCTGCGGGGAGTTTCCTGGTGGTCCAGTTGTTAGGACTCAGCGCTTTCATTGCCAGGGCCCCAGGTTCAGTCCCTGGTCAGGGAACTGAGACTCCATTAGCTGTGCTATGCAACCCAAAATAAAAAAACCCAGGGCTGCTTCTCATGAAGCACAGAAAGACCCCGCCAGTCAAGAATTCCATGAGTAAACTGGACTGCCGCAACCAACCCAAAAGCCCAGGACTGGTGACCACTGGTGATGGTGCTGAGGTGAGAACATGGGGTACCCGGGGTGACACCCCTCAGTGCACGGGGTATTGGGCCTCCAACGTTGCTGTTGTTCAGTCACTAAGTCGTGTCCAGCTCTTTGTGATCGCATGAGCTACAGCATGCCAAGCTTCGCTGTCCTTCACTATCTCCGGGAATTTGCTCACTCATGTCCACTGGGTCAGTGATGCTATTACCATCTCATCCTCTACCGCCCCCTTCTCCTGCCCTCAATCTTTCCCAGCATCAGGGATGAGTCGGCTCTTTGCCTCAGGTGACCCGAGTATTGCCAGTATTGAGTACTGGTTCTCAGATGCCAGTGGGGCTTTGCTGGTCTCTCACCCCATCTACAGCTGTTGTTTTCTTAACAACAGCTGTTTTCTTAAAACTGTAATTCTGGGGGAAGCTGTACACCAAGATCCTATGCATGAGCTGCTGGGGTTATCAGGACAAAGTCTATTTCACTGGCAAAGTTCTACAAAAGCTTCTCCAACTGACTTGGGAACAGCCGTTGCAATGGGCATAACTTTGGAAACGTGGGCACATGCACAGGTGTGGACCAGTTTTGTCTGGGCAGATGGGAGGGCAAGCTTATGGAGTCTAAATTCCATCATTCGTGGTGTTTCACGGCGAAGCTCTACCCACGGTGCCTGCTCCAGACATAATCGCCCGTATCACTGGTGCTGCCTTTATGACAGGACTGCTTGGAAGTTAAAACAAAGCTGCCGAGATCCACCTGTGTCAGATCTATTTGTTGAATCAGGTCCAATTAGGGACCTGTTTTAGGTAAGACTGACAAGGCCTTGTCCTCTACTCCTTGATAGCTCAGACTTCCAAGACTGACATTTATTTACGCATTCTTCTTTTTTTAAATAACATATACTTCTGATTTTTTTTTTTTGCTTTGCCAGGTCTTAGTTGAGGCACATGGGATCTTTGATCTTCATTATTGCAGCATGGGGGATCTAGTTCTCCAACCAGGGATCGATCCCGGGCTCCTTGCCTTGGGAGGATGTAGTCGTAAGCCAGTGGACTGCCAAGGAAGTCTCAATCTACATGTTATTCTCCAAGTTTATGTGGAACTATCAGATGGCCGACGTTCTTTTGAACAGCTGCCCTGAGCATCCGACAGTAGGGGATAGTAAGTGGCCTCCTGAGGCAGCCACCCTGAAGGGGAGGAGTCTGGAGACACGTGAGCTCTCATTCTTACTGGCAGTCACACTTTCTTTAAACTGGTGCCCACGGCCCTGACCTATGTACAGAGACCCAGGATGACTAGCCTCCGACTAGATAAGCAGAAGCCCTGCACCCCAGGGCGTCAAATACTTCGTCATGCCAACCTTTTGGAAAAGGGGCAGATGACTGGGAGACAAAACACCAGGAGGTGCAGAGAACCCAGTCTTACAACAGAAGGTTGGAAACGGAGTCAATCAAGCCAGTTCTTTAAGAACTGAGACAGGAAAGGCAGAAATTCACCTTCTCCCCACATTGTAGATGGGAGAATCACGGCTCAGAGAGGGTCAGCTGCTTGTCCAGAGAGACATACAACTTCAGAGAGATCCATCCCAGAGTCTTCTGCATCCCTAGGTCAAGACCACCCCCACCCTGGCCTGGGTAACTCATGGGGATCTGCTTCTGTCCCAAATCTTCTTACAGAAACTTCCCTTCCCTGCTTCCCCCCAACCAACCACGTTCCCCTGCAGCTGGTTACCTTGAATGTGGCAGCCACATTGGTGAAGTTTGCGATGCTGCCTCCGATGATGAGGATCTTGCCTGCATTTGGAGCAAGAGAGAAGTCAAAAAAGGGTTAGAAAGGGAGACTTAGGCATCGTATCAGAAATCCAACTGAGGTCCCCCAATTGGTAGGAGATACCAGTGCAGAGGTGGGGAGCAAGCTGGTCTCTCCTGACTTAGTTTCATCAGCTCAACCCTCCCTTACCTACACCACAGAGCAGGTGGTCAATCCAAACCCACAGAATCTCTGCATCGTTCCTAGCTGGCACCGAGAAACCTAGCATGGTTTCTGGACACCCTGGTGGGACTCTCTGTCTGGCTCATGGGAAAGGGAATCAGTATCTGTAGTCCCAAAACACAGCACAAGTGGTAAAGGGAAGTTGGGAAGCACACAGCCTGAATAATAAAGGTGTAAGCAGGCCATGAAGAACTGAATTTATAGCCGTCAGCAAAAGCATGCTGCCGCCACTACCTCCGCTGCCACCTCCCTTGCACCTGCTCATAGGACTTCATGTATCCACCCCTTCCTCACCTGCTTGGAGCCCCTGGAATGACAGGTGCTGTCACTACCTGCTGCAAAGTCAGGGCAACCTCGGTCCAGAAGTTAAACGACGAGCCCCAGGTTTCAAAGGACCGGGACAACCTCGTGCCTCCCACCCAAGCCAAAGCTCTTCCCACCCCAGGACACTGGGCCGTGCCAAGGAAGAGCCCGTGTGTCTCACCATCTGGGTGCTTCTCGCGGGTCATAAGGGAGAGGATCGTCTTGGCGTAGTCATAGGTCTGCTGCTCGCTGGGGGCGCCCGAGTACTCCCCGTAGTTTGCCAGCTCGTTGACACCCCCCAGGTCGCAGATGGTGTCACTGCCAGGGAGATAGGGAAGTCAGTGCTGGCAAAAGGCAGCAGCCTGGTGCCTGGGGGGGCCACACAGAAACCCCTGAAGCCTTGAGACCAGGCCACCTCTGGAAGCAACTTCTCGGCCCTCAGACCCTCAAGCCCCTCACCAGTCATACTTGAAGGTTAACTGTGCTGCCTCAGACCCTCCTAGGGGAGCACCCTGCCAGCCCTACATGACATCTCTATGGAGTGTGAAAATATAACTATTGCTGTTGTTTAGGCACTAAGTCGTGTCTGACTCTTTGCGACCTCATGGACTATAGCCCACCAGGCTCCTCTGTCCACAGGATTTTCCGACTAAGAATACTGGAGTAGGTATCCGTTCTCTTCTCCACGGGATTTTTCCTGACCTAGGGATCAACGAGTCTCCTGCATTGCAGGCAGATTCTTTACCGATGAGCCACCAGGGAAGCCTGTGACTATTGACACAGGTGCTAAAACAGCTGGAAGGACACACACCGTGGTGACACACTAGGGTGAGGGGTGGGGACACGGCCTGGTTCACTTCCCTTATCTGCGGCACCTTCGCATGGAGCACATTGTTACTCATGGTAAGAGTCAAAACTAAAAATTTAATTTTGAAGCAAAGAAGACAGTTTTGGAGACAACATGGGTAGGCCTTTCCGGAATGCCCTGAGGGTTCCTGTTCTGTACCAGAGAGGGGGGTCAAGCTGATTCAGGCCACACGTGGGAAGCCCGTGGGGGACCCGACCGTCAGCCCCTCAGCAGTCCCTTTGGTCACCTGTACACGACAGAGGCACCCCCTCCGGCCACCATGGTCCAGATTCTCCCCTTGGGATTCAGTAAAGTCAGCTTCAAGCTTGCCCCACTTTTGGCGTCCAGATCTGCGATGTAGGCTTCCTGGGGACCAGAGAGCAACAGGTGGGCCCTGGGGGCACCCCCTTCACCAGGCTGCAGACCCCAGGCCCCCTCCCTTTCCCCTGGAGCAGTAGGAAAAGGGCCTCCGTTGTTCTCACCGGGGCAGGAAGAAGGGTTTGTGTGGGGCCTCATGGGCCTGGGACAAAATGGGATGCTGTCTGTAAGCACCAAAACCATCTATGGCCAGTCACTGCCTGGAAACAAACTTTCCAACTGCTTTCCCTCTGATTTTAAGTCCTGCTAAGTCCCTTGCTTCTACCCTGGCCCCACCCCCAGCATCTCCCTGCCTAACTCATTAGGTGCCACCCTCCCCCAGCCGGCCAGGCCCCATCCGTCCCCCCAGCCCAGACTCTTCCCCTAGCTTAGGTTCTGTCACACACGCCCGATCCTGCTGTGAGGACCTCTCAGAGGATGGGGTGGGAAGCAGCAATTAAAATTCTCAGCAAGTGGCCAAGACAACTATCTAACGACAGGATCAGGGGGAGCCACTCAGAATTACTGAGAAACAACAAATCAAGTTACGAGCCCAGGGAGGTTGATTGAGAGAGGAGTCTAAAAGGATTTCTGGCCAGGATTCAGAGGCTTGGCTCTCTCCCACCCCCACCTCCTTTGGGGTTTTAAGAAAATTAAATGGCTCGACCTTCATTTCCTGCCAAATATATAGCTCACAAGGGGGTGGGGGGAATGCTCATCTGAGATTAGTCACCCCGCCCGGGCCCCCCTCACTCTCAGTCTCCTCCCCACAGCAGCCTTACCTCTGGGTAAGCCTCCCGTCCGAAGGGGGGTGGGAACTCTATGTCACCCCACTTCACTTTGCAGATGTAGTCGGCAGTGGCATCCACCTTGGCGGCCAAGTCAAGGACGTAGACGCCATCTTTGGTCACGACTTTAAGAAAAGAAGAGGCGATCGGACATGGGTCCCAGCAGAGGTGACCGTCCACCTCCAACCCCCTCCAGGCTTTCCCACACCCACCCCCGGAAGGTCCCCAGGCCTCACGACTCTCCAGCTCAACAAGAAACCAGATTGGTTCTTATGGAGACACAGCTTTTCCCTCATTCAAGGAAAAACAAATTCTACAAGACCATCCCCACTCTCTGATCTGTAGGTACTAGGGCAGAACCCTGTTTTAGCTGCCATGGCAATTTTAAAACATTACCCATTCACCCATCCACAACTCTGCTATTTAAAAACAAAAAGAGTGTTTCAAGCACAATGTCTAAGGCCCCTGGGTGGGCACCCCAGGGTCTCTTAGGGTCCAGAGAGAAGTGGGAAGAAGGGGAGCTGTGGGTGCACCGGGCCCCCCACCAGCAGAATTCATTTATTGCTGTCTCGCTGGAGTCCACTTCCCTTTACCCAGGGCCACTGAGCTAATTTAGTTAGCACAGAGCCATCTGGTCCATGAGAGGGGCTACATCCCCCAGCTGGAATCTGAATCAGGAGTCTGACCTCAGAAGCTCTGGCCAGAGCCAGCCCACACCACCTGCCTCTTGCAAACCTGAGAGCCTTCGCCAAGGTGTTTCCAACTGTGGCGGGTCAATGATTGACTAACTCCTGGAGTGGGTGGAGGGGAAGGGGGCCTCTGAGGCACCAAGAGGAAGGGAGGGCCTGACTGGTCAGGCAGACGCAGGGGCAGCCCAGCTTCGGGAGAACAGCCTGATCTACTGGCGGGAAGAGCCACTGAGCAGAATCAAACCATAACCAGGACTTCCCCATCACAGAAGAAACTGGAGCTGGTGAAACAGAAGGATGATCATGGCCTCCTGAGAGCTCAGAAACAGGAGCCTGGGGAATCCCTCTGCCCCTACACACCTGTCTGCACTGCCCTCTGCAAGCGGGGGTGTGGGCCCACCCCAGCAGAGATAGTTACCAAGGGGGTTGATCTCGAGGTAGGTGAAGTACAGGTCCTCATAGAAATTGAAGAGGCCGGAGATAAAGCTGGCCAGAATTCTAGAGGGGGAGGCAGAGAGGGACTGTCAGTCCACGAGGGAGCAGGCTCAGCAGCATCTCTCACTGCTATTGACAGCTGCACTCCCCAGCAACCGCTCTGCTGACCCCTCCCTCTCCTCGCCAAACCCTGCTCCCCGGATGTCACTCTTCAGCCACTAAGGCGGAAAGAGGTTGTCAGGCATGGAGCAGGAGGGGGGCCCACACCAGACAGACAGGGGCAAGGAGGTGAGGGATGTTGACGGACATTTCAGTCTGAGCCAGCCTCCCCACTGCCCCCGCATTCCTCCTGGGGATGGGGAGGGGCTGGGACTGCTGGCTGCTCCCCATGTTCCAGTCAAAGGCTGGGGCGGGGTAGCCGGTGCCCAGACAGGGAAGACCACTCCACTTGCCCCCCTGTACCCAGAGCTGTCAGCCTTCCCCGTTCCTATACCACCACCACCCTGCCATCCCTCTCACTCAACTCTTTCTTGTCTTCGGGGGCGTGGACCAGCAGGTGTTTCTTGATGTCCTCAGGATTCAGCTTCTCATCCACGCCGACGAGCAGTTTCTGGGCTTTAGCATCCACGTCGCCCACGTCCACCCCACCCTCGTGGTGGAACAGGACATAGTCCCCTTCTCGGGTAGCATAGATGCAGACGTAGAACTCTTCCTCCTTACGAGGGAAGAGGGCAAAATATGGGTGAGGGGCCCAGCCCCAGTAGTATCATTTCTAAAATCCCACAGACACCTCCTACCGGGTGAGACCTCAAGGACAAGAGGCCACTGCCTTGCTGGCTGACAGTCCAGACTGGGCCAATGTGACCTGCTCTGGGGTAAAGGTCCTCCCTTCAAGTCCTTCTCACTCCAGCACTGGGAAGTCCCCTCTTTACCAGTGCTGGTTCCTTTCTGCTGCAAACTAAGCCCTTCCCCTCATCTTGAACTCCCTGCTCTGCAGCACCCTCAGACCCTAAAAGCGCAGCTTCAGAGACTTTGGTTGTTCTGACTTTTCTCCAGCAGCTTGAGTTCTCCTTTCATCATTTTAGGATCAACAGGCACAATGCTCCCAGAGGGCAAAGACCCAGCTGGGAGCCACCTCACACATACCTGAGTGTGGGAGACGAAGGGTTCGATCAGGAAGTTCTTGAGGAAGCCTGTGGCCTTGCCAACCTATGGAGATTGAAGGAGACACAGCTCAGGCGGATGGCACGCCTTGCTCGCGGGGCAAGAGGAGGGATGACCCTCTGCTCCCTCCACCTCAACCGTCCATCGGAGG
Source organism: Bubalus bubalis (assembly GCF_019923935.1). Lineage (NCBI taxonomy): Eukaryota > Metazoa > Chordata > Mammalia > Artiodactyla > Bovidae > Bubalus > Bubalus bubalis. The sequence continues at coordinate 20,987,589 of NC_059159.1, read as the reverse complement.
TGGGGCTCCAGCGCTACTGCCACAACACCTGCCAGAAAGAGATCTTTCCAGAAACTAGGGCAATGGGGTCACAGACTCTTACATGAAAGAAGTCTTCATGAGACCCCCTCTTCCACCCACTGCCCTTGTGCCAGCCACACTTTGACACTTCTAAAATGTCTCACACCTTCTTTTCCACCTCCTCTGGAGGGTGACAAATGAGCTGTAGTGTGGCCCCGCCCCCCAAAAGCAGCGATCTGGAGCCTCTACCCCTCTGCTGTCCCACAGATCACGTGCTCGGACAAATCAAGGTTATCGATCCCAGAGCTCAGGCAGGGAGACCCGGTCACAGGCACAAGGAATGGCTGGGGAAGGGAGAGAGAATGGAGCTTGACAGGGAAAACTTTTCCGCAGACTTTCCCCGCTGAGGACAACAGGCCTGCAGAGCTAATCAGTTTGAGTGGGTCCCTGGCGGCAGCCGAGGCAAGACAGTCCTCACCCGCCCTCCCCGCGTGTCCCGAAGCCCCCGCCCGCCCATGTGTGCGTCATTGCTGAGTCAGGGACCAGACAGCGATCCATCAGAGGCAATGAGCCGCTCCTGCCCGGGCTGACACGGCTGCCAGCTCAGATGTCCCCAGCGTTTCCCCCCGCCCCCTGACAAAAGCCAGCTAAGAAGGAAGCATGAGAACCTCCCTGGGGACACTGCTCAGCACCCCCCAACCCTGCTGTCCTCTCCCCAAAGGCCTGGGGGCATGAAGGTCAAGATCCCTCCACCCCCAAGCCCATGTATAACTTCAGGGATCCCTCCTTATCCAGGAGAGCCAGAAACAGGAAATTAAACAAGAAGAACTGATTTAAGGAAGCCCAGGTAAAAAGGAAGATGGCTCCATCACCACCTTCATCCTACTCTGGGGAGATCGAGTTAGAGAACAGCTCAACCCTGATCCACAGTCACCCCAGATGGGACAAAGCCAGGTGTGGACAGCACATCCTCCCCGGCTTAAGCCAAGCCTTGGTCCACTCCCTCCCTTCAGTTCTCCAGCTCCCTTGGGGAGAAGAAAAAGAAATGCAATTTTATTTCTGGGCATCGCTTAGCCTTCCTAAGCCATATTTCGCTTCAACTCTCACCTACAGAGTTGAAATTAATCAACAAGCTGGGAGAAGACAAGAACTGAATTGACTCTTCAGGATTAATTGTCTCCTCCTAGATTCTTGGCCCAAGATGGTTTCTGCCTAAATGATTCTGCATCTCCCTTCGAGTATTTTTTTTTTCTTTATTGTGCCTCTTATGTATGCAGGTCATGGTGAGCTACCCTACCCGTTCTGGTAATTGAAAAGAAAGGAGTTCCCAGAGTAAGTCTGGGAACTGTTGTTAAAGGAACTGTTGTTAAAGGACTCCTGCCCTCCCCAGGCTGCAATCGGACCAGTCATGGGGGTGATCCATAGGGCTGCAGATCTGAAAGCAACCATGTTTGCTTCTGTTCCCACAGCACATCCACCCCAACCCTACACCCAGACTCACTGTAGCCTCCTGTCCCAGGCGTGGCTTCAGCCAGGACTTGACTCCATCCAGAGTGAGGTTGACCCCAACTAGGCCCAGCTTTCCACGCCGTTTGATCAGCTGGTCTGGCTTGACCACCAGGCTCTGGAACAAGAGAGTTGGTTTGCTTGTTTTGTGTTTTGGCTGAGCCATGTGGCTTGTGGGATCTAGTTCTCCGACTAGGAATTGAACCCAGGCTCTTGGCATTGAGAGCCTGGAGTCCTAACCCCTGGACCACCAGGGAATTTCCAAGAGGGGTCTGTATTTAGAGCAAAGAAGGAGAGGGGAAAGTTAAGAGGTAATAGTCTAGGGCCCCAAAGCACAGGATACCCTGGGTGGCTTCCAATTCACCCCACCCCCAAGGTAAATTCCACCCATCTTCAAGGTCAGTTCCCAGAAGCTTCCTTCACCTATCCCAGCCAACATCTTTGACAACCGGCAATCTAGAGCTGTCCTGGCTCAGGATAGGGTCTGGCACAGAGTAGGTGCTCATTGAATAGCTGCTGAATGAGTAAAGGATTCCCTACCCTCCCTATGTGGTATCTTAGCTTCATTCAACATCTCAGAATATGGACTGGCACCCACGTTCCAAAAAGAAAGACTACAAAGACAGAGCCCTGGGGTGACAAAGCACCATAGAAGACATCTGGTCAACCCTATCCCTGTACCCGAACCCCATGTACAAGATCTACAAGCAGCCCCTAGCCACTGCTCACACACCTCCAGTACCAGGAAGTTCACCAACTCCCTTTGTGGTTTGGGGTTTGGGGTGCCTCATAGCGGAAGGAAAATTGCATCCCTGAACACCCTCCCACTCGCCCCCCTCACTGGTCCTAGTTCTCTGGGACCTGCCAGAGACGTCTAAACGGATCTACAGAGAGGATCCCCTACTCTGGGTGGATTCTATCAGCCATCTACACAAAGTACAGCATCACATTTCCTCATGGCCCTGACATATTCCTGATGGAGCAGGTGCTTTTTACTGAGCATTTAACAAATGCCAGGCAGCAGACTAAAGACTTTCCAGGCATTATTACTAGTCCTTAAACTCAAGAGAGGTGAAATGGCTTGCCCCAGGCCACATGGTTAATAACCAGAGAGCCGCTACCCGGACTCCAGTTGTCAAGTTCCAGTCCAGGCTCAGCACCTCAGCATGCGGCACACAGGGCTGAACACAAAACTTGCTCAGCCCCCTGCACCCTGCCCACCCAGGCAGGCCATCTGCCATCACATGTTCTGAGGGGACATCTGGGCCTGGAGGAGGGGCGGGGTGGGGGGCAGGGAGGGCTCACCTGGCTGAGCAGCCATGGGTGGTCCTGCAACAGGCGGGCCCAGTCTGTGTCAGGGGTGACCCGGGCATACTTGAAGCGGTTCTGGATGGCCGAGGTGGTGCAGATGTACTTGTAGAGGAGCTCTTTGCCTGTCTGCTCAGAAATCGCCTTGGCCGACATGGTTACAGAAGGCCCTGCACTACCTGTTGGGGAGAGAGGGGCTGGTCAAAGGGGGCGGGGAGATGGAGGCGCTATCTTCTCCAGCAGGACAGACCCCCACCCAGCTGCCCCCAGACCATAATACCTGATCTCAGCGCTTCTCCAGAGGGAGAAGAGGGCTGCCCCAGAAGGAAGGATGGAAGGGAGATCTCAAACAGCACTGACCACAGACAGTGCGGATTAGGAAATGATGGTGAGGACAGAGGAGAAAAACAAAGGTGGCAGTTACCTCCCCGGGGACTCGTGGCCTCTACTCTCTAGGCAAACTAGCTCACCCAGGAGCACATTCACGATCATTCACCCTGGAGCAAAGAAAGCTGGATGGGGAGACCATAATAGCCGGCATGTGACCCAAACCTGAGTGCCTGTCCCACCCGAGATGGGCACAAAGACCCTGAAACGCACCCTCTAGTTCTGTGACCTGCGGGGAACACAGTTAAATAGTGTAAGACTGGCCCTACCCCTCCTCCATGTCTGGTCTCCAACACACTCAGACTCACTCATTTCACACACTCACACACATCACCAGCCCAAAAGCTGGGTAAGCAAGTCTATTTAGCCTCACGCAGGACCAAGCCCCCCAGGAGTGAAGAGGAAGAGTTATGTCAAAGCCCATTTCTCCCAGGACACCAGACTCCCACCCAAGTTCAGAGCTGACACAGGGCGGGGAACTGTGACCTTCAGTGCATCCCACCCACCCCACTGAGTCATCCAGCTACTCATTTAGAGCAAAACAGAGTCCTCTCTGGGAACCACCCATACCGGTCATTTCTAACCGAGCCAGAACTAGGGGAAGAGAGGCAGAAGCCATCCTGGGTCACATGTAGGTGAGCCCTGGGAGGTGCATGGAGATTGAGAGTCCTATTTCTTATTTTTATTTTTGGCCACACCACGTGGCACGCACGACCTTAGTTCCCCAACCAGAGATCAAACCCATGCCCTCCACAGTGGAAGCACAGATTCTTAACCACTGGACCGCCAGGAAGTTCCCACAGCCCTATTTCTTAGATGAGGAATAAAAGCTCAGAGGAGTTAAGGCAACTTGCCCAAGAAGCCTAATTAATATGCAGGGGTCCTGAGACTTGAACTCAAACCCTCTCACTCCTGGTCCCTAGAAAATCCCACAGTCAGCCTGACAGAAAAGACCACTTGTCCAGGAGCCAGGCCATTTCCCCCGTTCACCTCACAGAAGGGTCTGTAATGACAACTTCACCTTCCCTCCCTGTCACTTTGTCCTGACACACCCCTTCTCCCTTGGGGTAGTGCCTGGAGCAATTTGGGGAGATAAAGGGTGGGGAGACAGGAAGGGAAAGGAAACTAAGTCATTCCTGACAAGAGCTTGGCCAGATCAGGAAAAGTCACTCCTATCTCACAAAGATTCAGAATTGAGGTTGTTGAATTTACTGGGAGAGAAAAGCCAAGTGTAAATAAAGGAAGGTGGAGCTGAAGGGCTGGCTGCTTTACATACTCAGGAAGGCTGGTCTCTCCATTTCTAGCTCGGGGAAGGCCAGAGTTTCCGGGGCCACTCTGCACCTCCTTTCCAATTCGCCAGGCTGGGCTTCAGGTTCTAATCCTGGCTTGACTGGCTGGCTGAGCCTCCCAGCTATCCTCCAGCAAGGCACAAAGGGTGCATTCAGTCTGGTGTCTGGCCCAAAGACGGGTAGCTGGGAAGGGGCTCAAAGGAAACGTTCCATTTCTCGCCTTCCCCTGGGATGACTTCGGGCTCCTTCTCAATATGAGTTTCCAAAGGAGACGCCTCAATCAGCCCCACTCCCCCATACCCCTCCATCCCCCACCCACTCCAGCTCCATTTCCCAACCTTCTTGACTCAGACCAGAAAAACTGGTCCTGAAATCAGATGGGTACATACATGTGCCCCTACCCTCTCCCAAACAGAGTGCAACCCAGGGCAGATCAAGCAGATAAAGGAGAAAGCAGCCGCCGACCACCCTTAGTGGTTAGGACACATCAGTTCAGTTCAGTTGCTCACAAGCTAATCACAAATTCCAAGAGAAAGGAAGCCCCGCCCCCGCCCCCCCAACCCCCGGCTAAGCCTCTCCAGCAGAGAGACACTCCCAGAACAACGACCGCCCCCTACCCCCATACAAAGACCCAACTTTGGAAAGAACCTGGATGAGAAAAGGGACCTTCTGCAGCTGAAAAAAAATCACAATTTCCTTGAGCCTTAGTTCAGATCTCAGATCCAAGAACTCATCTCTGGTGCTCAGGAGAGGGATGGAAGAGCTGACAACAGGGGAATGGCACAAGATAGAAAAGCTTTGCCAGCTCACCAAAACACAGACTGGCCATCAGAACACTTTGGCATAGATGGGGCAGGCCCTCTCAAGGCCAAGACAGAGAATTTACAGGATAGAGTAAAAAGACAGGGAAAGAATCTGGCCTCTGCATATTTATCAAGACAGGGTAAGAAGGCTCACAAAGCCAGGGAGTGGACTGGGTAGAGATAAATCACAAGTTTAATCATTCGGGAAGTCTCTTGAAGGTGGTGGATCTTAACCTATTTGAGGTCAGAAGAAAAGCCCAGAAAAATGTACACATACCCAGTTTCGCTTATCCCTTCAAGATGGTGACCTGTGACCATGATCTGACAGCCCAGAGACCCATAGCTAAGAACACTGGCTCAAGTGACAAAGGGACTTAAAGTGTAAACCAGTCTGGGCTGGGAACACAACACACACACACACACCCCACTGCAGAGTCTTGGGCTGCCTCCCCAGTAACTGAATAACTGAATATGCTGTCAGACTGGTCAGAGATGATTTCAGGGCAGAGCTAAGATCCAAGGGGTCCACTTTGGGGTCCCAGGAACTGTTACCTAGGTAAATTTGGGGAAAATCATGCCAGGGGACCTGAACACACACACACACACACACACACACACACATTCTCTCAATCAAAAGGACGGCCCTTCTGAGCTGAATGGGGTCTTTTCTGCAGACAGGATAAGTGACCCAGAATTGAGTTCATCCACAGCAGCCACGGAGGGCAGAAGTAGCCCACAGGGAAGGCTGAATGAAAGGAGTCTGTTCCCCAGGACTGTACCCCTGGGACACAGCCTGTGGAGAGGAACCACTGGGGATGCTATGTAGGGTCTCTGTGAGGAGGACAAAGAGCACTTATTTTAAGGTTAGTATCCACAGGAGTGGTTTTGTTTTGTTTTGTTTTGTTTGGAAAGGCCAGGCAATCCCTGGAGTAAAGAGAGGGACAAAATTCTGAGGGTCCCCTACTGCAGCAAACATAATGGAGAATGGGGGTGGAGACACCTACCACCCAGCTGAGCTCAAGAGCTGTTCCCATTATCATTTTCCAAGCTGTTTAAGAAGCCCTTTAAATAAAAAAAAAAAAAAAAAGCAGCAGTAGCTCTTTAAGAAGTGAAAACACCCCTCTGGGCAGCTGGGTCTACCAGGTGTCCTTCACCCAATATTTCAGAATTTCAGAAATCCAATGATCTGAGCTGGCTGAAACAGTCCAAAGTTAATGGGTGGAGAGAGGAGTGGGCTGGTTGACCAAACTGTGCTATGCACTGCTTCCCCCCCGCAAAATCCTCTTCCCAGGCAGACTCCGGAGGACCACCTAATGGTAGAACTCCTTGGTATCCGCCAAGGTTGGAGAGGGCAGGAGGCGCTGGGACTGGCCCTCTGCCAAGCCCGACAGCAGGGTGGCGGCAGCATTCTCCAGCCCCTGGAGGACCTTGTCTCGGCCAAGCTCGGCATCAACGCCAAGGGTGGGGAGAGAGAAGGGCACCCCGGCCATCTGTCGCTTAGCGGCTGGGCCTGACGGCACCCCCAGAGCTAGGAGAGTCCTCCCTGCACCGCCCATCCAAGGATAGGTCCTCGTGGCGAGGCCTGGGTTGGCCCTGCCAAGTGTGGTCCTCGGCGGCTGCGCGCCCTGCTCGCTCCTTCCACTTTGGCGCGGGGCTCAGTCGACTCTCCACAGAACTAAAAGGGAGGGCCTGAACCGACTGGTGAGGAGTAGGAGTAGGGGAGACTAGCCACAGCTCTACCTCCTTTGCCCGGCATCCGATGGCGGGGGTGGAGGGACCCAGATCGGGGCAAGAGGTGGCCACAGAAAGCCCGATGAGGCCCGGCGACTAGTCCCGGGGTGCGGATGAGGGGAGCCAGTTAGGGGCGATGTAATACGGCGGAGGGAAGGCAGGCAACAACGGCGGCCAGCCTTGTGCAAACTCCGGGAACTAGAATGTGGAGGAGTGGGGCGGGGGAGGGGAGGGCGACACGAGGCCACCGGCCGGGATCCCAGCGAAGGCTAACCTAAAACTAAGACCCCCAAAACTCCAAGCAGGTGCAGGGAGCGCGTGTGAGCCCCAAGCTGGCTTCGAAGGAGGCGGTTCCGGGTTGGGGGAGGGAAGCAGGAAGCTCCTGGACCAGGTGAGGTCCATCTCGCTAAAACAGCCGTCCGCCACTCACCTCTCCGAGAACGTCTATGCGCGGCGTTCAGTCTACAGGACCCAAGTCACCGCCCACTGCTAGGAGCGCTCCAGCCTCCCGCAGCCGCCGGAGACCTGGCTTTTGTCCGGGCGCTGGCGGGCTTCTCCCCGCCCCCATCGGCACACAACGCGAGCCGCCGGGCCATTGGCCATACGCATTCCCTAGCCTGAGCGCCAGAGCTCCTCCCAATTCGCTGCCTGATATAGCCCCGCCCCCGAGGCCAGGCCCCAGAGTTTGCTGGGACTTGTAGTCCCGCTGGTGCGTCTGTCCCGGACGGCTGGCGGGCACCGCCTCTCCGGAGCCTGCCAAGCCAGGGAGGGGTCGGGGGCGGGGCCTCCGGTGGGGAGATGGGCCGGGCTACGCTGGGAGGGGAGCTTACGAGGCTGGGGGCCATGGCCTGATCGCTTAGGAGGTGGGCCTAGAGCCGCTGCGATGGGGTGTTGGGGAGTGGGGGCTGGGGTGTTGGCCGAATGGGCTGTATCGCAGCCTTGGGGACCCAGAGTCTCCTTCCCAGCCCGCTTTGGGAGAAACTGACGTCCGTATCCTGGCAGCTTGAAATCGGCCACATGAAACCCAGTTGCTTAGACCTGCTTTTTGCAAGACTGCTTGCCCATTTGCACGTGGACTCTCTTCCTTAAGCTGGTGGAGAGAGGCCGAGAGGAGAGACTAATAGATGAGACCTCCCACTGTAAATGGGATAGGGCGGAGGACCGCGTGAGCAGGTGGGGCTAGGAGGGGTCAGTCACCACCTTGCGTCAGTCACCACCACTCATCCACTCACCTGGGCGCACAGAGCAGAGAATTCAATGAGAGATTCTAGCTCAAGGCTGGGGCCATCTCTGCTGCTCGGGCTCTCCGCCCCGCCCCCACTATCTCACGCTTAGACAAGAGGAATGAATGAACTGCCGCCTTCCCCTTCTCCATTACCGGGGAAACAGAGTGCATTTTCCAAATCAAAAACTGGGACACCCGGTCTGACAGGTATTGGTGAACTTGTGGGACAGAATTTTTTAAATCAGACAGTCCTAGAAACCAAGACATAGATTTACTGCTGAGACATCCTGGAGCTTTCCTATGTCCATCCCAGTCCTCTAGGTCTCTCGAGCTGCTCCCTGACCCTAACAGCTGTGTAGCTCCAGGAAGGAGGATCATGCGCTGAGCAGCTCAGGTGAAAGGGTCAGTGCAGTGTGCAAACAGACCACATGTCTGTGTTCCTGCCAGGCGCTGGGGTCACACTGTAACAGTGCTACCACATTGCTGTACACAAAAACCTGGCCAGATCCTCCCCCCAATACACTTGTTGGCCATGCCTGAACAAAGTGATCCCTGATGACGTCAGTTTCTGGTCCCTTCCCTCACAGGCATCTTTTTGAAACAGCATTTCCTCAGTTCCTCTCTCCTGTTGGTCATAGAGAGCCTTCCACTCCTACATGGAATGAGCTCCACACTTACTCAGAATCTCCCCAAATAGCACCCATCTTGGAGAAGGATCACCTCTCCACAGCTAAAGAAAACACCTCCTGTGAAGGTACTCCTTTTCTGGCCTTTAGTTCAGTTCAGTCACTCAGTCGTGTCTGATTCTTTGCGACCCCATGAATCACAGCACGCCAGGTCTCCCTGTCCATCACCAACTCCTGGAGTTCACTCAGACTCACGTCCATCGAGTCAGTGATGCCATCCAGCCATCTCATCCTCTGTCGTCCCCTTCTCCTCCTGCCCCCAATCCTTCCCAGCATTGAGTCTTTTCCAATGAGTCAACTCTTCGCATGAGGTGGCCAAAGTACTGGAGTTTCAGCTTTAGCATCTTTCCTTCCAAAGAAATCCCAGGACTGATCTCCTTCAGAATGGACTGGTTGGATCTCCTTGCAGTCCAAGGGACTCTCAAGAGTCTTCTCCAACACCACAGTTCAAAAGCATCAATTCTTCGGCACTCAGCTTTCTTCACAGTCCAACTCTCACATCCATACATGACCACTGGAAAAACTATAGCCTTGACTAGACAGACCTTTGTTGGCAAAGTAATGTCTCTGCTTTTCAATATGCTATCTAGGTTGGTCATAACCTTTCTTCCAAGGAGTAAGTGTCTTTTAATTTCATGGCTGCAGTCACCATCTGCAGTGATTTTGGAGCCCAAAAAAATAAATCCACTGTTTCCCCATCTATTTCCCATGAAGTGATGGGACCAGATGCCATGATCTTCGTTTTCTGAATGTTGAGCTTTAAGCCAACTTTTTCACTCTCCTCTTTCACTTTCATTAAGAGGCTTTTGAGTTCCTCTTCACTTTCTGCCATAAGGGTGGTGTCATCTGCATATCTGAACAACTCAGGATCTTTGTGGGCTAGTGGGAAGACTGCAGTCAGAGAGAATCCACTGTGTAGCAATTATCCCCCCGGTTAGAGAGATACAACCATCCAAACAACAAGGTCCTACTGTATAGCATAGGGAACTATATTCAATATCCTCTGATAAGCCGTAATGGAAAAGACTGTAAAAAAATTATATATATGTATAACAATCACTTTGTTGTAAGCAGAAATTAACACTTTGCAAATCAACCATCAGATCAGATCAGATCAGTCGCTCAGTCGTGTCCGACTTTTTGCGACCCCATGAATCGCAGCACGCCAGGCCTCCCTGTCCATCACCAACTCCCGGAGTTCACTGAGACTCATGTCCATCGAGTCAGTGATGCCATCCAGCCATCAACCATACTTCAATAAAATTCCTCAATAAAATTCAAATCAACCATACTTCAATAAATTTTTTTAAAAAATTACACATCCAGAAACAGGCATCTAGGCTGTAATAAACTTTGTACATCAATTTGACAATATTGAGAAAATTTTTAAATGCACGTGTCCACAGCCCCAGCAATTCCATTTCTAACAATTCATCCTTCAATATATTGCAGATGTATGTATTTTCTGGCTGCTCTCTCCAGCACTTTCAATAGGGCCTGGTACCTAGTCAATGGGCTTGCCAGGTGGTGCTAGCAGTAAAGAACCCTCTTGCCAAGGCAGGAGATGTAAGAGATGTGGGTTCAATCCCTGGGTCAGGAAGATCCCCTGGAGGAGGGCATGGCAACCCACTCCAATAATCTTGCCTGCAAAATCCCATGGACAGAGAAGCCTGACAGGCTACAGTCCACAGTGTCGCAAAGAGCCAGACAAGACTGAAGCAACTTTGCATGCATGCACCTAGTCAGTAAGTGTTTGCTGAGTGATTAAGTTCCCCATCTCGATGTTGCTGGACCCAGGTTTGACTAATCCTGGGAAAAACAACAAGAAAGTTACTATCCAAGAAGTGAAAGAGGAGAGGTGCTGACCAGAGGATCCATGAGCCAATCATGGAGGTTTTTCAGTTCCCTCAGTGGGCCCATTGTAGACCCCTAACACTCCCCAGACTCCCTCATTACCCCACCATGCCACCGCAGAGGCTCCTCTGCCTCAAATGAATCAATTTGGACCTCCTATTCTTACCTTTCTGTTCTCTGACTTTAAAGCTTTAAACTCTTCTGATTTTCCCATTTGAATCACCTCCCTCCTCAGCTTGGCAGAGGACAGGTCCCTGTCCCTGGGTACTGTTGATGGCCTCAGGCTGCAACGGCTTGGAGCCAGGCTTGGGTTCCCAGCCAGAGGTTGGGGTTGGGTTGCAGCAGTGAAAGAACCAGATCCTAGCCACTAGACCAGTGGTCAGTGACAAGGGCCCTGGCCCTTTGGATTTGCAGAAAAGAATTTCCACAAAGACAGAAAGTAGTGAAGCAAGTAAGTATTTATTAGGAGGAAAAAGAGTACAGTACGTGTTGGTAGGCAAACCAGCAAACTCAGAGGGAGAATCCCTGTGTTGCACCATTATGGCAATTTAAATCACTTAAATGCGGCAATTCTTCCAGTTTTCCCTTGGCCAATCATTTTGATTTACCTGGTTCACAGTCCATATTTGGTTTATCTCAGTGTCCTTCCACGTGTGCACACATCTCTTAGCCAAGACGGATTCTACTGCAAAGACCTATGGGTAGAGCATCCCTTGACATCACTCCTCCTTTGATTCCCAAGGAGCCTTTCTGAGCACCTGTGGTCAGGGAGGTCTCCTGACTTTGGGAATGAGAAATATGTGGTCGGGGCAGGGCTCAGCCTCCTCCCTTAATTGTCCTGCTATTCTTGTATTAAAGTTTTGGTCCACAAGGAATGAATCTCCAATTGTTTTATGCTGGGGGCAGGAGGAGGAGGCATCTACCTCCTGCCTCACCATCTTTGTGCCCAGGCTTTGGGCATTTTATCTCAGTTTCAGAAGCTTTAGTCTGGGGACTTCCTCGGTGGTTCAGTGGTTGAGAATCTGCCTTCCAATACAGGGGACTCGGTTTAGATCCCGGTAAACTAAAATTCCACATGCCACAAGGCAGCTAAGTCCCAACTAGAGAGGCCCACACTTGGCAGCTACTAAGCCTACACTCTCTGGAACCCACAACAAGAGAAGCCCTGGCACCCCATCTAGAGAAGTCTCCATGCCACAACGAAGACCCAGGGCAGCCAAAAAAAGAAGAAGAAGCTTTAGACTACCTAATGACTCCTCCCTGGATTTTAATCCATTTCAGCTAATAGTCATTGAGCACCTACTACGGGAAACCCAGTCCCCTACAACCGCTTCAGGTGAAGAGGAGGGAAAGATAATCCAGTCCAGTGCATCTCCCCATTGGCTGATGAGATCCTCAAGACTCGGCTGTGTGCCTGTTCATTATGCCGTCCCCTGTGCCTCACAGGGGGCTAGGCACATATTAGGCACTCACTGTATGCAAGACCGAATATCAGCTGGATTGAATATGTGAATGAAGGAAAGGAATCGTAGGGAAACAGTAGGGGGGAGGAAGGAGAAGATGCAGCCAGGAGGAGGGTCTATGAAAGCCTGCAGTTCTAAACCCACTTTATCATGCGACAGCCATGGGTCTCTGACTACAGAGACCCGTCATCCTCCTCCCTCTGGAGAACCAGGGGGAGTTCTCACTCCTTCAACACTCAGTTTTTCCCCCACAACAGTTGGAACCAAGGGCGGGTGTGCTCTGGGAAAGTGCCCCAGGGAGGGTCCACCAGAGCCAGCATCTGTGCTCAGGAAATATTTCCCAGCCAGACCAACTGATTCGTGGCTGGCTTCTTTCTAGTCATCCTCAAATTTACCCTCTATGTGCTTAGTCGCTCAGTCGTATCCGACTCTTTTTGACCCCATGGACTGTAGCCCGCCAGGCTCCTCTGTTCATGGGACTCTCAAGGCAAGAATATTGGAGTGGGTTGCCATGCCCTCCTCCAGGAGACCTTCCAACCCAGGTATCAAACACAGGTCTCCCACACTGCAGGCAGATTCTTTACAGTCTGAGCCACTAGGGAAGCCGTCACCCTGTCTAAAAAACTGCTGCCACTTCCTCCCCACCAGGTGTTTTTCTGTGACATTCCCTCTTCTTTCAGGAAACTTTCCCCTAAGAAGGCAGTTGACCACTTCCTTTTCCAAGACAGAAGCTGTACAACTTCTCCCCAACAGATCACTCACCCTCGGCCTTTACTTGCCATGTTTTACCTTACCTCTGAGTGGATTCATCATTTTTGCCTCTTGTCTCTCTTTGTCATGTTCTGTTTTGGGGACGTAAAGGGTAGGTAGAAGCAGAGGTCATGATGTACAGATAAGAGATGTCAAGTTCCAACAGGGCCACAGTCTCTACCCTGATACCAATCTTTTTTTGTTGCTGTTGTTTATTTGGCTGTGCTGGGTCTTAGTTGTGGCACACTGGATCTTCGATCTTTATTGTGGCATTTGGGATCTAGTTCCCTGACCAGGGATTGAACCCAAGCTCCCTGCATTGGGAGTGCAGAGTCTTAGCCATTGGACTACCAGGGAAACCCCACTACCAATCTTAAGAGACAAACTGGGATGTTGGGAGGCCTCATCTAAAGCATGGGTTGTGTTCACCGCTTTCCCTCACAATTTAGATGTTGCTTCAAGGATGCACAGCCCCAAGTGCTATGTATTCAAGGCTCCTTGATGACAGAACCAAAAGAGACTTCAGAAGAACCCTAGTCCAGTTCTCTAATGTTACAAAGGAAGTACAGGGAGAATTGAGGTCCAAAGAGGTGACCTTATTGCAGACAGGTGCCCTTATTGCAGATGGGAGGGCAGATTGATGTAACTAGTTTGGAAACCATTTGACATTATCTTATTAAGTTGAAGAGTCATATACACTAAGACCCTGCAGCTCCACTCCTGTGAATGTATCTTGTAAACATATGTGCCAGAACACATATACGAGATTGTCTAAAAACTAGACAGAGCCCAGATGTCCTTCAACACCTGGCTGGCTGGATTGTAGTGTATTCATACCATAGGAAACTTGACAGCAGGGGAAATGAATGAACTGCAGCTACACACACATGAACGAATCGCATAACAGAATATTCAGCAAAAGAAAGTGGAACATGAAAAACACAGTTACAGTAGGATTCAAATCGCATGGAACCCTGGAGAAGGAAACGGCAACCTACTCCAGTGTTTTTGCCTGGGAAATCCCGTGGCCAGAGGAGCCTGACGGGGTACAGTCCATGGAATGAGTTGGACATGACTGAGTGCCTGAGCATACACACAGCACACAGTATTAGCACCAGCTTTAACCAGTTCTACCACTCCTTTGGAAAGTCATTTCTGACAACGTCTTTAAGTTTGAATTTATTGCTATGAGTTGAGTACTTACTAAAGGTCTCTTTTTTTGTTGCCTTTGCTAGAGACTTATTACTCTGGGTAGACATTTTGAATAATCACGTAGAGTTAAAACAAGAAAAACTAAATTGTATTATTTGGAAGGGATACATAGTTGGAAAAACCACACACAAAAAAAAAGCTTGGAAATTATTACTGCTAAAAAAAAAGAAGAAGAAGAAGGACAGTCCTTCTTTCCTTCAGTGAGTAATTACTGAACTCCTGCAATATGCCAGGTATTGCTCTGAGCACTGGAGCAACAATGAAGGAAACAAACAAAAATGCTCACCCTGTGGAGCTCACATTTTACCAGGGGAAGCGGCAATAAACAATCCATAAAATAAACAAAGAAGTTATAATAGTATATTGAAAAGTGGGGCTATGGGAAAAAGAAAACAAACAAACAAAACACAGAGGATAAAGAATTCCCAAATCAGGGAAGGATAAATTAGGAGATTGAGATTAACATATACACATTACCATATATAAAATAGATAACCAACAAGGACCTACTGTTTAGCACAGGGAACTCTCTACTCAGTATTTTGTAATAACATAGAAGAGAAGAGAATCTGAAGAAGAATGTGTGTGTGTGTGTGTGTGTGTGTATAACTAAATTTCTGTGTTGTATACCTGAAATCAACATGGTATTTTAAATCAACTATACCTCCATACAAATATTAATTAAAAATAAGTAAATGAATAAAGAATTTCCTCATCAGAGGTTGAGGGCAAGTAGGTTGCAGTATTAAATAGGGTGGTCAGGGTTTGCCTCATTGCAAAGGAGAGATTTGAACAAATACACAAAGAAGGGGAAAGAGTCAGTTAAGTAGTGGGGAGGGAGCCTTCCAGCCCAATCCCAGGCTGACTGGGGCTGAGGAAATAGGCAGTGTGAAGGTCCTGAGGAAGGAGTCTAGCAGGGGTCTTCCTGTGCAAGGAACAGTGAGGAGGCCAGGTGCCTGGAGCTCAGGGCATGATGGGGAGAGTAGCTTTTACTCTGAATGAAATGGGGGACCACTGTAGGGTTTTACACAGAGTGACATGATCTGACATATTTTATAACTCTTGGGTTTTTGGGGGGTTGCTGTGCTGAGTCTTCATTGGGGTGCACGGGCTTCTCTTGTGGTGCACGGGCTTAGTTGCTCCAAGGCATGTGGGATCTTAGTTTCCAGACCAGGGATCAAACCCGTATCCCCTGTATTGGTAGGTGGATTCTTAACCACTGGACCACCAGAGAAGTCTCATCTGAGCTATTTTAGAAGGAATATTCTGACACCAGCGTTGAGAAGAAAGAGGGCAAGGATAGAATGTGGAGACCTTGTTCGAAGGATCTTGCATTAATCCAAGAAAGAGACCATGGGGCTCCAGCCACGGTAGTAACTGGAAAGATGGTGGTTACCTGTGCAGGGGGTGGCAGTGCAGGGGTGGGGCTGTGCTTGGGGAGGGGTCTCACAGGGAGCCCTTGGTTGACAATATGTTTTTTGACTTACCTGGGTGATGTTTATGTGGGTGTTCATTTTATAATTATTTATTAAACTGTACGTATGTGTTTTATTAATGTTTCTGTTGTTGCTATTGTTCAGTCACTCAGTCATGTCCAACTCTGTATCTATACATGTCCAACTCCATGGTATCTATATTCTAATTCACAATACAATAAGAAATAAAGAAGCAACCTAAGGAGATCAGCTAGTAAATGGCTGGGACAGATTGGGATCCAATTCCAGTGACTTTTACTCTACCAATCCAACCTAAGGCATGGGGCCCAGCTCAACTTACCTATATTCTGGTGTTGTAGCTTAGGGCAAACCCTGTCACCTCTCCCAGGTCCTGTGTTTCATCTGGGACACCAGGCAAATACTCTGCTTCCTCCCTTCTTCAGGTGCTGTGAAGATCACAAAGTGTTTCATAAGCTGCCAAAAAGCACACATTACTGTTATTATTTTATTGGATTTTTAAAAGCATCTTTATTGATATAATTGAAGCATGATGAAATTTACACATGTAAGGCACACAATTTGATGAGTTTTAACACATGCGTACACGATGAAAATGTTACCACAATTAAGATCATACACATAGGGAATTCCCTGGCCATCCAGTGGTTACAACTCTGCCCTCTCACTGCCGAGGGCCTGAGTTCAGTCCCTGATCAAGAAACTAAGATCCCAAGAGCTGGGTGGCATAGCCAAAAAAAAAAAAAGATAATACACACATCCTTCATCTCCCAAAGTTTCCTTCTACTCTTTTGTAATCAATCCCTCCCCGTCCTAACTCTGTGTTCCCAGGATACATCATTTTTCTTTAAGGCAATAAAGATTATGTTTGCATTTTCTAAAATTCTATATAAATGGAATCATATAGTCTTTTTTGTATGAATTGTTTTGTTCAGCATAGTTTCTTTGAGATTTATCCATATTATGCATGTATCAATAGTTCTTTCCTTTTTACAGCTAAGTAGTATTCCATCACAAAGCCAAACCATGATTTATCCATTCACCAGTTGATTGGAAATGTTTCCACTTTGAGGCTATTACAGATAAAACTACTATGGATGTTCTCATACAGCTTTGATTTCTCTTGGGTAAATTCCTAGGAGCAGACTGGCTGGGTCATATGGTAAGTGTGTTGAACTTTTTAAGATGCTGCCAAACCATTTTCCACAGAGGTTAAACCATTTTACATTCTCACCATCAGTGTATGAGAATTCTGGTTGCTTACCGTGTTCATCAACACCTGGAAAATTCAGTCTTTTTTCATTTTAACTATTCTAGAAGTGTGTATCAGTGTCTACTTGCGGGGCTTATTTTGTATTTTCCTAATGACTAAAGACCGGAGAAGGCAATGGCACCCCACTCCAGTACTCTTGCCTGGAGAATCCCATGGATGGAGGAGCCTGGTGGGCTGCAGTCCATGGGGTCGCTGGGAGTTGGACACAACTGAGGGACTTCACTTTCACTTTTCACTTTCATGCATTGGAGAAGGAAATGGCAACCCACTCCAGTGTTCTTGCCTGGAGAATCCCAGGGATGGGGGAGCCTGGTGGGCTGCCATCTATGGGGTCGCACAGAGTCGGACACGACTGAAGCGACTTAGCAGCAGCAGCAATGACTAAAGACACTGAGCATGTTTCAAATGCTAATTGATCATCCATATATCTTCTCTGATGATATAACTATTAAAATCTTTTGATCACTTTTTATTTGCCTTGTTATATGGAGTTGTAAGAGCTCTTTATTTATTGTGCATACAAATTCTTTGTCAGATAGATGTTTTGCAAATATTTTGTCCCAGTCTGTGGCTTGCCTTTTAATTTTCTTAACTTTGTTGTTTTTTTAAAAAATATAATTTTATTTATTTACTCTTGGCTATGCTGGGTCTCCGTTGTTATGTTGGCTTTTCTCTGATTGGGACGAACGGAGGCTACTCTCCAGTTGTGGTGCACAGGCTTTTCACTGCAGTGACCTCTCTTGTAGCAGAATACGGGCTCTAGGGCATACAGGCTTCATTAGTGTGGCACGTGGGTTCAGTAGTTGCAGCTGCCAGGCTCTAGAGCATAACCTCAGTAGTTGTGGCTTGAGGGCCTTGTTGCTCCTTGGCACTTGGGATCTTCCCAGACCAGGGATCAAACCTATGTCTTCTGCATTGGCAGGTGGATTCTTTACCACTGAGCCACCAGGGAATGTCCAATAGTACTGTTTTGAAGAACAAAGAATTTTCACTTTGATGACATCAAATTTGTTTTTGTTTTTCACTCTATTACATTCACCTATTTTTCTGGTTTTATAATTCTACCTCTTACATTTAAATCTCTTGAGTTAATCTGTCTATATGGTCAGATTTTTGTTTATTTTGTTTTGGCATAGTGAAAGTCAATAAGTCATGCCCGACTCTTTGCAACTCTGTGGACCATACAGCCAATGGAATTCTCCAGCCCAGAATACTGGAGTGGGTAACCATTCCCTTCTCCAGGGGATCTTCCCAACCCAGGGATCGAACCCAGGTTTCCCGAATTGCAGGCGGATTCTCTAACAGCTAAGCCACAAGGGAAGTCCTTTGGTCACCCAATTTTTCCAACACCATTTGTCCAAATGATGATCCTTTCCCCAATGAGTTCCTTTACCAACATTAACTAATCGAATATGTGTGAATCTATTTTTGGACTCTGATGAATCTATTTATGTTCCACTGATCTATATAACTATATTTACACTGATACTATTACTGCAGCTTGAAAGTAAGTCTATCTTCATCTCCCGCACAGGCACACAGAAAACTTTGAATAACAATGTCTCTTTGGGTAGTCATTACTGTTTATGTATCTCTCTCCCTGATTAGACAGAACTCTTCCAGGGAAGGAACTGTGTTATTTTTTTTATATACTACAAAATATATATATATATATATATTTTTTTTTTATATACTGTTATTTTAGTACTATACTGTACTAAAGTTATTCTTTATAAAACTAAACTCATTTTGAGATAACTATATCGCACTGTTCATGGAAGATTACCATTCTTGCAACCCAGGTTTGAGTCCCTGGAGGCGCAGATCATGTTTGGGTTTCCCTGGTGGCTCAGATCACCTGCAATGCAGGAGATCTGGGTTCAGTCCCTGGGTTGGGAAGGTCCCCTGGAGGACGGCATGGTAACCCCCTACTCAAGTATTTTTGCCTGGAGAATCCTCATGGACAGAGGAGCCTGGTGAGCTACAGTCCATGGGATCACAGACTTGGACACGAGTGAGCGACTAAGCACAGCACAGAGATAACTACAGATTTATATGCAGCTTTAAGAAAGGATATAAGGACATCCCATGTACCCTTTATCCAGTTTCCTCCAATGGTAACATTTTGAAAAACTTTAGTGCAATATCATAGCCAGAAAATAGACACAGATCTTCTCACAATATCTCTACGCATATTTCCCCAGTTTTACATGTACTCATTTGTTCGTAGTTAAGGATATCTTCTTAATATTTAAACCTTAATAATTTTTTTTGAACATCCACTAATATACACAAGGCCAAGACCCTCACAATTTCATTGGCTTGGAAGTTGACCATTCTAAAGTAATACAGTAAGGGGACTTCCCTAGTGGTCCAGTGGCTAAGACTCTGGGCTCCCAATGTGGGGGTGGGGGGTGGCGGGGGAGGGTTATAGGGGTTGGAGGGGTGTCCCAGTTTCGTTTAGATCCCACATGCCACAACTAAAATGATTCCCACATACCACACACAACAAAGATCAAAGATTTCCAGAGCTGTAACTAAGACCTCTGGCAGCCAAATAAATATTTTTTTAAAATAATGGAACTTAGAAGAACCCAGCCCACCTTTTATTAGAGGGGAGCAGGGAGAGTAGGGACTGGGGGAGGATGTCAGTAAAGACCTTGAAGAGGTGAGAGCCCACCAGTAGCAGATGCTCACTAAATGTGTTACACTGAAAGGGTGAACTCAGAGTTATTTCCCATGTAGCCTAATGCATATCCTCACACCAGGAAGGTTCATCTTCACTTTCACTTGGCAAAAATGAAAATTTAAGGCCTAGTGCCCTGTACTGGGAGAAGGCAATGGCACCCCACTCCAGTACTCTTGCCTGGAAAATCCCATGGACGGAGGAGCCTGCAGTCCATGGGGTTGCTAAGAGTCAGGAAGGACTGAGCAACTTCACTTTCACTTTTCATTTTCATGCATTGGGGAAGGAAATGGCAACCCACTCCAGGAGTGTTCTTGCCTGGAGAATCCCAGGGACAGAGGAGCCTAGTGGGCTGCCGTCTATAGCGTCGCACAGAGTCGGACACGACTGAAGCGACGCAGCAGCAGCAGCAGCAGAAGTGACTTAGCAGCAGTAGCAGCCCTGTACTGGGCGTAGTGCCCTGTGCTGTGGCCGCCCAAGCACTCTGACTCCGGAACCCAATGCTGTCTCCCTTTGATGGTGTTTGTGTTGAGTCGCTAAGTCATATCCCTGCAGTCTGGCCTGTAGGGATTGAACTCGGGACCTTGGCATTATTAGCGCCTAGCTCTAACCAACTGAGCTAACCAGCCAGGTGCTTATGTATCCAGCAGCTTATGTAGCTCAATGGGATTCCCTGGTGGCTCAGACAGTAAAAGAGTTTGCCTGCAGTACAGGAGAGCAGAGTTCAATTTCTGGGTCGGGAAGATCCCTTGGAGAAGGAAACTGCATCCCACTCCAGTATTCTTGGCTGGAAAAGCACATGAACGGAGGAGCCTGAGGGGCTACAGTCCATGGGGTCGCAGAGTCGGACACGACTGTGCGACTTCACTTTAAGTCACGTCCGAGTCTTTGAGATCCCATGGACTGAAGCCTGCCAGGCTCCCCTGTCTATGGACTGGAGTGAGTTGCCATTTCCTTATCCAGGGGATCTTCGCGACCCAGGGATCGAACTCAGGTCTCCTGCATTGCAGGCAGATTCTTGACCGTCTGGAGCCACCAAGAGGCTCACTCTTGAGGGTGGTACACGTGCACAAATACTTGCCATGAATGCCTTATCCCTATTTGGAATTATGCCCTCAATCTTTTCCCTGTCTTCTGAGCTGTACATTTTGTTTTCTTTTTCCTGACTGTGGCTTCTGAATGCGAAGCAACTCCGGGAGGAACCGATGGAGCGTACGACTGCCAACACTACAAGTCGCAAAGAGGCCTCAATAGCCACGCGCTCGTCGTGGTCCAATCAGTTCGCGGCTTCCTAGGCACCAGCTACACAGTCGGCGGGGGCGCCCCAGACTCCGCCCCGCGCTCGAGGGGCGGGGCCGGAAGTAATTTACGTCTCCCGGTTGCTAAGAGACGGAGTTTCCACAAACCAGACTGAGGTTCTCAGGCTTCTTTTCCTTCCTTTCTCCGCTTCAGCGTCTCCGAATTCCGTCACCATGGCAGACCCAGAAAATGAAGTCTTGCGAAGCACCTTTCCATCTTACATGGCGGAGGGCGAGCGGCTGTATCTATGCGGGGAGTTCGCTAAAGCCGCCCATAGCTTCAGCAATGTGAGTCGTGCTCTGAAACTTTCAGCTACCCATCACTGAGGTCTTGATGATGCCTGGACCACCCTATTGTTTCCACTATTCCATTGTTACTGATTGATGCACCGCTGTCAAAGATAAACCCCTGTTTAGCCATTTTCTACCATTTCCCATTTGTATTCTCCCTGGTTGTTAATAACCAACCTCCGCGCTAACAGTGACCCCGTCTCCTACATTTTTGCTCAAATGTTTCGTGATTGTCCTCTTTCCTCAGTTTCCCATAACTGGCCAGGAGGTTGGCTGGGGGGCTGCTTGCAGAAGGGAAGTCTCTAGCACACAGCTGCTTATTCAAGGTGGTCAGTCAGTAAATAACATCATAAAACTTTACTGTAGTATAAATTGTTCCAACCCACCCTAAGGTGGATAACAGTTGAGCGCTGTTTTAGGATACCAGACATACTGCTAAGTGGCAAGCTTAGGGGGAGGTACAATTATTATGCCATTTTGAAGATAAGAAAGCTTTTATAGAAGTTGAGTAACATGCCTAAGATCACTGAACTAGCAGGTGGCAGAGGAGGGATTCAGACTTCAGTGCTGAGGTGCTAACCTTACCATCATACACTACTGTAGTGTCTTGCAAATAAGCTATTGGATGTTTTATTATGACTGTTTATTTTACAACAAATAGCCCACCTGTTACAAATAATGGGGTGGTAGCATAGCTGTCTAAGTGTCCCAAGACTCCTTCTAAAATCAAACTTCTCAGTTGCTGCCTAGAGTCTTTAGTCCGCATCCTAAAACCAGAAATAATGGATCAGATGGACCAGCATTTAAGTTCAGGAGCCCCATCCATTCTCCTTTTTCTGGAAACTGTTTCATCTTGGAGAAGCTCAGGCAGAAAAAAACACCACAAGGGCTTATAGCTTTGGGTGAGAAGTGGTCTTTTCTAGGAAAGAAAGGCTCTTTCTGGAAAAGTAGGAAGGTCTTAGACGGAGGTGGGTACAGTCTGATGCCTCAGGAAGGACATCACACTGCAGACTATGTAATGATTTCAGACAGGAGAAGGAAGGACATAGGGACAAGGAGAAGCTTTCCATTCCCACTTTGGGTCCAAAATCAGTTTCCTTTTGCCCAGCATTTTCATCTTAATCCCCTGAAACAATGATTCATTCTCAACAAGCTATATAAAAAGAGAGGGCATGTACAATGGGTAACACAAGTTGCAGATCATCCCAAAATCTATTTTGTTAGCCTTCAGAATGCTTGGTCTTCAAATAGTATTGTTTTTAAAATATTTATTTATTTGGCTTCGTGGGGTCTTAGTTGCAATCCATGGGATCTTCATTATGTTGTCCCTTGTTGTGTCATGGGATCTTCCGTTGTGGCACACGGATTCTCTAGTTGCATCACCTGGGCTCAGTAGTTGTGCCTCGTGGGCTTAGCTGCCATGTGGCATGTTGAATCTTAGTTCCCCAAGCAGAGATTGAACCCACCACCCCTATATTGCAAAGCTGATTCTTACCCCTTGGACCACAGAGAAGTCCCCTTCAAGTAGTATTTTGAATGTGTTGTACAACCATTTCAGGTTCATGGCTGAATTTGTTAAGCACTAAACACCCTAGGATTCTAAGTGAACTAGAGGAATCCCAAACACTGGGGAAGTTCAGTATATCCACTGGGTAGTATAGTATATTCTCACATCTCAACCAGTGGTTTCCATGATAGCTTGTGATTTGACCTTGTCCATAATAACTACCCGCAGATAACCTCGTTGACTAAGCAGAGATCAGTGTGATGCTGGTTTTAGTCTAAAATGATCCAAAGAAGACCTGTTTGCTGGCCTGTGGAGTCCCCCTGAAACTCTGGCAGAAGGGTTTGGGCTGCTGTGTCCAGTCCAGCTTCTTACCTCACCCTGCCAGCTGCCTGTTAATCTGAGTGATTCCTTCTTCAGGCTCTTCACCTTCAGAGTGGAGATAAGAACTGCTTGGTTGCCCGCTCCAAGTGCTTCCTTAAGATGGGCGAGCTGGAAAAATCCCTGGAAGATGCTGAGGCTTCACTCCAGGGTGACCCAACTTTCTGCAAGGTGACTGACTATTTGGGTGGGAGGACTACTTCTCGCTTTTCTCACTGCCACTGCCTGCAGCAACCTCTGATGGTTAAAGAGCCAGCCAAACTGCCTGGAGTTTACTGTTGTTTTCCTTCATAGATCACTTGCCTCTGCCCCTGTATCCCAACATTTGCTCTCAACCCAGGGGTCTTTACGTTCCACCACACCTGAGTCTGGGAAGGCTTTGTCTGTTCCCCTTGATTTGACTTCCTCTCATTTCAGGGGATTTTACAAAAGGCCGAGACCCTGTACACCATGGGTGACTTCGAATTTGCCTTGGTATTCTACCATCGGGGCTACAAGCTGAGGCCTGATCAGGAATTCAAAGTTGGAATTCAGAAAGCCCAGGAAGCCATCAACAACTCGGTGGGAAGTGAGTGACCATGGGGCCTATGCGCTTATTTGGGAGGTTCTTGGAATCCTTAGTTTTGGAGGGAGGCCTCAGGTACACTGGGTGAGCATCCACTACTGGGAGGACTACAGGGAGCCCCCAGCTTCGATTTGGCTGCTCCTGATTTTCTTGAGGATTAGAAACTGTCCACTGGGAGGACTAGTCTCCAGTCCACTGTCCTGAGGACTGCAGCATCTGTTCTCTTCAAAACCAGATGAATAACACCGTTTCACTCACCCCAAGCCAGAAGAGTAAGCCTCTTTTTGGCCTGGTGTCATAGTACAGAATGAGGTTCTGAGCAGGGCCTTCCCTGGCCCCTGCCTTCCTCCCTTACCACGCATGCACCAGGGGCTGGATCTCCCATCAGTTCTTTGTTTGCAGGTGGTGGTGGGGGGAGGGGGGCTTGCCACTGTGGGTGGCAGAGTGTATAAATGGAAAGGGGCCCTGGTACTCAGGGCCTGTCTTTGTTTGGAAATGTGGCCTTGGGTGAGTGGGGGTGGCTTGGCTGCTCAGAGAGAGTTGAGCCAGTTTCCACCCTCCCACCAAAGGCCAACTATTTCCACATAAAATGTGTAATAGGTTGTGCCTAAGGCCACTGCCGACCTGAGCCCCAGCTTCTGTCTTTGCAGGTCCCTCTTCTATTAAACTGGAGAACAAAGGGGATCTATCCTTCTTAAGCAAGCAGGCTGAGGTAAGGGCCTGGCTCTGACTCCACCTCCCTCAGAGGGCAGAGGCCCCACGTGCCTGAGGAGCACATGGTTCAGTGGCTCTCAGTGCCTGCGAGCGAGGAGCTCCTGCCCAGCACAGGCGGTCAGGGGGTTCTGCCCCAGCTCCCACGAGCTGTTCCCATACCAGACATCCTCCATGGTTCTCAGCACACAGAGGTCCTGGAGGGAGGGGTCTGGGATCACAGGTTCGGGGGGCCTTGGCTGGTGCTTTGGGCTCCTTTCTGAGACTCTGTGGGGGTACTGCTCCATCTTCCCAGAGTATGAGAGCCCAGCAGAAGCCTCATCCCGTGAGACAGCTCGTACACCACCCCAAGAGAGAGAGCAAGCGGAAGGGCTCGCTCAAGAGCGAGAAGATTGTCCGCCAGCTCCTGGGTGAACTCTACGTGGACAAGGAGTACCTGGAGAAGCTCCTGTTGGACGAAGGTGTCGGACACTTTGTTTGCAGCAGGGAACTCAGGGCAAAGAAAACCTGGGGTGGATGCTTAACACATGAACTAGAGGCAAAGCCTATAAAAAGATATTTGCTGACATGTTCCTCTGGACAGGTTCCACTACCGTTCTCACTTTACAGATGAGCATACTGAGGCATGGGGAGGTTACATAACTCAGTGATACAGTTCTCAGATTGGAAGCCAAGAAGTCCAGTTTCAGAACCAGTGCTCTTAAGTGCTGTGGTACCCTGGGTGGGAACACTAGAGATACGGGTTTCTTTACCACCTTGGTCCCTGAAGGGGCACCCCCCTGAGCCTTCAGTGTGTACCAAGGGCAAAGGAATCCAGCTCAGAGGTGCTCACAAGGGACTCCCAGGACTGTGGAATTAGAATGTCCTAAAATCTCATCTGGTCTAATCCCTCCTGTTACCAGTAAGGAAAGAGAGACCCTGAATGGGGAGTAACTTGTCCAAGGTGACAAGCAAGTTAGTGGTGGAGTTGACAGCAGCTCCCAGGCCTCCTAACCTCCAGTTCCACACTCTTCCCGCCGCACCACACTGGCAGGAACAAGAAATAGGAAGGTGCCTTGAAGTGAATGTCTCGTATGAACACTGGTGGTGTGAGTGTTGCCATTAGCTGTTGAGCCTGCACAGGGATCACTCTCAAATCCAAGGGCTTTTCTCCAGAACTGACTTCCCAAGGTCCTCTATAGGATTCCCCACGGGTTGCATCTCAGGGGCAACTTCACGGCTGGCCCGCCTCCTCTGTAACAGGGCTGGACACTTCCCTCTTTACAGAGGAGCTTCCAGGGAGGGAAGAGGTGGCCCACATGTTACCCAAGAGGCCTTGCAGCTTTACTCCAGCTTCTGACCTCTGCTCAGGTGATTGAAGAGAGCTCAGACATGCCCCTCTGGCTCCCAGTTTTCCCTGGCCCACTTGGCACTGAGGGACTCACTGGGCACTGGCAGCCAGGGCCAGGTTATGCATTTCTACTCTGACTACTTTGAGGACACAGCTTGAAATAAAGGAGCCCCGAGGACTAGAAGCCTCTCAGAAAGCAATCCACCAGCTGCCACTTCTGCTAGCTCATCATGTCTTGCCATGAGGGGTCTATGCCCTAACCCCTGTACCATAGGAGTGCCACAAAGGGGGGGCTCTGGCTTCATCTGGTCCCAGATAGAACCCCCTCTCCCACCTAGGTGCTCTTGATTTCGTTACTGTCCCACAGTTCCAGGTAGAGGTCCCCCCAGGGACACCTTTAGTTGAGAGGAGGTGACTCCCCTCGATTCCTGTTCTAGTTGGCTCCGCCCCACCCCCTTCCCCACAGATCTGATCAAAGGCACCATCAAGCGTGGCCTGACTGTGGAGGACCTCATCATGACGGGCATCAACTACCTGGACACGCGCAGTGACTTCTGGCGGCAGCAGAAGCCCATCTATGCTAGGGAGCGGGACCGGAAGTTGATGCAGGAGAAGTGGCTGCGGGACCGCAAACGCCGTCCCTCGCAGACAGCCCGCTACATCCTCAAGAGTCTGGAAGACATTGACATGTGTGGGTGGTATTCTCAGAAGGGCTGGCCCGTGGCCAGCTGGGGACAGAGCCACATGGCAGCTGGAGCCCCCTGGCTTCGCTTGGCCGGTGGATGGAATCTAGAGGCGGGGTTGGAATGTGGGCTCTTCTGTCGGCCAGGGGGAGGCTGCTCCCCGCTCCGCAACACCTCTTTCCTTTCCCAGTGCTGACTAGCGGCAGTGCTGAAGGCAGCCTTCAGAAAGCTGAAAAAGTGCTGAAGAAGGTGCTGGAATGGAACAAAGAGGAGGTGCCCAACAAGGATGAACTGGTGGGAAACCTGTACAGCTGCATAGGGAATGCCCAGATCGAGCTGGGGCAGATGGTGGCGGCCCTGCAGAGCCACAGGAAGGACCTGGAGATCGCCAAGGAGTAGTGAGTGCCTGCACGGGCTCGGAAGGCCAAGCGGCCAAGGCCCAGCTACATACTGACCTTTCGCTGGGGCTGCTGGGGCTGGGGGCTGAATCCCCGCTTTCTGCCCTGCGTGCCTGAGGTGGATACCCTGGAGTGAGGAGCCACCTCCCCAGGATAAGGGCACATCTAGACTGTCAGCTTTTTTGCCACAACGAGGGAGGGTAGAGGCCCCAAACTCAAAAAAACTCCCTGTGGTTTGGCTCTTAGGGATATTTTTATTTAAAAAAAAATACTTATTTTATTTATTTGTTTGGCTGCACCAGGTCTTAGTTGCAGCCTACAGGATCTTCAATCTCCACAGTGGCATGCAGGATCTTTTAATTGCAGCATGTGGGATCTAGTTCCCTGACCAGGGTTCGAACCTGGGCCCTCTGCATTGGAGCGTGGAGTCTTAGCCTCTGGACCAGCAGGAAAGTCCCAAGAGCTTAGGCTTCTGAGCTGTACCTCCCAGCTGCGGGGCCTTAGGCAGGGCACTTAACTAACCTCTCTCAGCCTCTGTCAAAGGGGCACAATGGTAGCCCCTACCCAGTAGGGTAGGAAGGAGAATGACATGCGAAAATTCACATAAAGATCTCAGAACAGCACTGTGTATCCGTGATAACTATTGTAACATCAGGTCTCATAGGAACCAACTCTTCCCAAGACGTGATGGCTCCCCCCAGAGGTACCATCACTTTCTGGGCACCCTGGTTCTAACCTCTGGAGTCGTTCATGACTTTGTCTTGCCCAGTTTTACTTGCCCCGCAGTTCTGAGCCCCCTCAGTCTCCCATCCTCCCATGTCCACTCAGGTCAGCCCCGGTCTCCAGGGGCTCTCACAGGTCACCTCCAGAGACTCACTACTTCTTACCTGTCAACTGTTTTCCTGCTGACAAACAGGCCTTGGCCTCTCACTGCCCGCAGGTTCAAATCAAATGGGCCTTTCCTGGGCACTCAGGGCCCTCTCTGAATCCACTTCTGCACAACCCTCCAATGTCAGGCCACTCTTTGGATCAAACTGGATTTCCTGAACACACCCACCTCCTGTCCTCTCCTCAATCACCGGAACCCTATAAGCTGTTCGTCCATTTCCAGTTCATTTCTTACTGGCCTCCCACCTTGCAGAGCCAGAATCTCATGTGTTGGGCATTCCTGGTTCTAAAACAACAGCTAACTTTGGAGATAGACCTGGCTTTAATTCCTTCCTGGGGCACTTAGAAGCAGTGTGGTTTTAAGTTGCTCACTCTCTCAGTTTCCTTACCTCTAATGAAGGCGTGATAATACTGCCTCATGGGGAATTTGAGGATTAAATAAGTATAGACAGTATCTAGGGCTTCTCTGGTGGCTCAGATAGTAAAGCGTCTGACTGCAATGCGGGAGACCCAGAGTTCAATCCCTGGGTTGGGAAGATACCCTGGAGAAGGAAATGGCAACCCACTCCAGTATTCTTGCCTGGAAAATCCCATGAACAGAGGACCCTGGTAGGCTGCAGTTCATGGGGTCGCAAAGAGTCGGACACAACTGAGCGACTTCACTTTCTTTCTTTCCAGACAGTATTTTGGATCCAATTTTTTCCCATGCCTTAAAGACATAAATCTTCACATCTTGCCAGCCCTCCCCTCTGAGCTCTCAGACCTGCATATCCAGCAGAGTCTGAGGCATTTCCACTTGATGTCCCATGGGAGCCCCCAGTTTGACATATCCAAAGTGGAATCCATCATCTTCCTTCAAGACCTCTTGCTCCAGGGCTCCCTTTCCGGGAGAATGGCACTGGTGGCCGCATTGTCCCCAGGAAGGAGCCCAGGTGGCTTCCCAGACACCTCCCTTCCTTCGCTACCCACGCCAGCCTGCCATGTCCTGTCCATGCCTCCTCCTCCTATTGAGAGAATCTTCCCTTCTGTTCCCCTCCCACAGCTCCATCCACATCTTCCTCACTTCTTGCCTATTTCCTCTGACCTGGGTTTCCTGCCACCCAGCTGGCCCTTCGATGCAAAACAAGTCCAGCAGTGAGGTGCAGTCCCAGAGCCTGCCCCGCCCTTGCTGACCTGACCTCTCCTGATCTCTGTTGACTTGGCTGTCTCCAGGCCCTTGGGCATCCTGAACCCTGGCAACAGCACATGGCTCTGCTCCTACTCTTTTGCCAGTGCTTTCTTCATCAGCTCCCTCCTCCCCGTCCTTCATATTGTAAAGAAGTATTTTCCCCCCAGGGAAAGTCCTCCATGCGCCCAGAGTGACCTAGCAGCCCTCATCCATGCTCCCCCTCCACATGCCACATGTTTTATCTGCCCGATAGACCTTAGACTTCTCTATTCCCTTTCTCTCCCCAGGACCTGCCCCATAATGGACATGCAGTGAATATGTGCTTAGTGGCTGATTACTTAAACAGAGGTGTTCCTTCAGCAATTTTGGTTCCTTTTCAGTCTCTGTACACGGGCCTCCAGTCTCACCGCTGAGTCTCATGTGTATGCACCACATGCTTCCTCAATCAGATCAACCGCACCCCCTCCTCCAAAGACCACCATCTTTCCAGCTGTGGCTCAAATCTGACTAGTCTGAGTAGCTTCTCCAGTGACCTTAGTCAGCCCTCATTTCTTTCCCTGATTACTGTATGGATGATTTGATTGCAGGCTTTCCCCATCCTGCACATCTTAGTACACATTACTTAGTTATCTTAGTACTGTTAGGAATAAATCAACATATTTATTCACACCACAACAGAGCAGCCACTCTGGAAGAGGGAGCCAACATCAGAGCTGCAAACATGGTCCAGGAGCCCCAGAGAGGGGAGATGAGGGAGCCTCTGAGAGAAGGGGGAGATAGGACCAGGGGGTGGCCCCCCAAGGGACAGGGCAGGGGTGGGGGGTTTGGGGCGCTCCAGGTAGTGTTGGGGTGGCCAGGACCTGTGGGGAGTGGGAGGAGGGGAGGCCACGCTGAGGTAGGGAGGGCCAATAGGAGTCTGTTCTCACACCAATCCCAGAGGCGTTGTGCTTGACCCAGGACATGTGGTGCTGAGAGCAGAACTCAAATGTCTCCCCTCTCTCCAATCTGGGGGCCACATTGAGATAATGTCCTGGCCCTTTGCAACATATTTGCTTGCGTATTTATGTACACGTACACATACATAGCATTAAAAAAGTATATATTCCTTTATGTGGCTGTGCTGGGTCTTGGTCACAGCATGCAGGATCGTTAGCTGGAGCATACAAACTCTTAGTGGCGGAATGTGGGATCTAGTTCCCCAACCAGGGATCACACCGAGGGTGCCTCCCCCGACTCCACACTGGGAGCATGCAGTCTTAGCCACTGGACCACCGGGGAAGTTTTCCCATAGGATTTTTTAAAACAGAAATGACCCATTTCTGTGGGTCTTTTTTAAAAAAAGCCTGTGTCTTGGAAAGGAACATCTCATTCTTTGAATGGCTTCAGAGAAAGGTGTTTCGGCACCCGCAATAACGTGTGTAACTGTATCCCTGGGCAGCCACTGAGGCTGCTCCCCTTTGCCAGCACACACAGAGCTCCAGTGAGACCGTAGACACACATGGGTATGTCTGTGCGTGGAGGGAGGGCTTGGTCATATTGCATGTGAGAAGGCAGCCCAGCCCTGTGAGGAGAGGGAATCGGAGCAGAGCTTCCTGCCGCTGGGGGTCAGGGGCTGAGGGGCTGGGGGACAATGGGAAGAGGGCGAGCTGGCCAGAGAAGGAGGGAATGAGGGGGATGCTGTGGGAGGGGGCTCAGGTTGGGTTTCTTGGTTTATTTGTTGGGAAGGAGATATTTTTTAAAATTTTATTTTTGGCTGCATTGGGTCTTTGTTGCTGCATGCAGGCTTTCTCTGGTTGTGGTGAGTGGGAGCTCCTCTCCAGTTGTGATGCACAGGCTTCTCCTTGCAGTGGCTGCTCCTGGTGCAGACCACAGGTCTTCGGGCATGCAGGCTTCAGTAGTTGCGGCTCACGGGCTCTAGAACTCGGGATTCGTTGCCCCACAGCTGGTGGCATCTTCCTGGACCAGGGATCAAACTTGTGTCCCTTGGATTGACAGATTCTTAACCACTGGACCACTTGGGAAGTCTCCCGCATGTTCATTTTTCATATGAATAGGGCATCGGATATTGTGCGAGCTCCTATATTCTGACTTTTTTTTCATAATCTGATTTTTTAACTTAAATGTATCAAGGACTTTTTTTTGTACACAAAATCGCACTGATTGCATTTAGATTATTTCCACTGTTTATTATTATAAGCAATACTTTAATGAGTGTTCTTGTCACATTATTATTCTGGAGGTAAATTTCTAGAAGGGGAGTTGCAGGACCAAAAGGTTGTCTTTGTAGGCTGTTGCTTGTTTGCCCTCCAGAGAGATTCTGATAATGTCCGTTCCCATGAGAGGGCCAGGGTACCTCAGCCTTGCCAGCCTGGGCATTGTCCCTCCAACTGGCCCGTCTTTACCTTCTTTCTAGTTTCCATAGCGCCTAGAATGGCCTTGTCTTGCTTCTTCCCTACAGCGATCTTCCTGATGCCAAGTCCAGAGCCTTGGACAACATTGGCAGGGTTTTTGCCAGAGTCGGGAAATTCCAACAAGCTATTGACACGTGAGTGACCCAGGACCACCCCCTCCCTACTCAAGGGCCAGGACATCCCAACCTCTCCCTGGACTCCCGGCCTGGGGCAGGATGTGAGGCAAAGAGGCATCGGAAGACCCAAATTTGGCTCCTGGCTGTGCTAGGCGACCAGGAGAAAGCCACTTTGTAAACTCTGGGGCTCATCAGCTATAATAATTAGTAGAATAGAATCAGCATTTTCTCCTAATTTCCTGTTGACAAGCGTCGGGACACTTGTTTTTAGGCGTGTGCATTATCGAGCCTCTCCCCTGGACGTTCTCATTCTACAGGTCTGGGTTGGAGCTCAGGAATCTGATTTTAACAAGTTCTCCAGGCAACCCTCACCTCTGGCCAAGTTCATGACTGGGTGGACCATTGACTTCTGGGAGTTCTTTGGAGGTTATTCTGTGATTCTCTGCAGTCACATGGGGTCACTGGAAATGGAGCCTGAGCTCCCTAGAGACCTTAACTGATGGACTTTTGATGTCCAACCCTGGGGCTGGTGACGTGCTCCAGTGGGGTGATTCAGCCCTTGGGAGACTTAGGGGCAGGCTTGACTGCAGAGAGAAATTGTCCTTTGGGTATTTGTTGCTTGACTAGAACAGACTTGTTGACCAAAGCCTGGTGCTCCAGGTTATTTGGTTTCCCCAGTGGCCCCTGGTGCCTGTGTGCCAAAAGACAGAGGCATGTGAGCATTCACCTACCCATTCATGTCTTTTCATAATACAATGTTTTATAGTAAATATGTGCTTAATGTGGGGCTTCCCTGGTGGCTGAGCTGGTAAAGAATCTGCCGGCAATGTGGGAGACCTGGGTTCGATCCCTGGGTTGGAAGGATCCCATGGAGGATGGAAAGGCTATCCACTCCAGTATT
Organism: Bubalus bubalis; assembly: GCF_019923935.1. Lineage (NCBI taxonomy): Eukaryota > Metazoa > Chordata > Mammalia > Artiodactyla > Bovidae > Bubalus > Bubalus bubalis. Next base: position 20,955,317 of record NC_059159.1, on the reverse strand, counting down.
CTGGCCTAGAGAATTCCATGGACTGTATAGTCCTTGGGGTCGCAAAGAGTCAGATGTGCTTAACCTTAAAATATTCATTTGGAAAATCTAGAAAATTAGATGAGGAAGTCTTCAGTCCCACCACCCAAAGACAAGTGCTCATTCGGATTTTCCTCTGACTTTTATTGATATTTTGGTTTTTCATCCCAATCTTTTTTATTGTGTTGATTTTCTTTTAAATGTGCTTAATCATATTCTTAAGGTTATGTGTGGGCCTCCCCGGTGGCTCATATGGTAAAGTGTCTGCCTGCAATGAGGGAGACCTGGGTTCGATCCCTGGATCAGGAAGATCCCCTGGAGAAGGAAATGGCAACCCACTCCAGTATTCTTGCCTGGAAAATTCCATGGATGGAGGAGCCTGGTAGGCTACAGTCCTTGGGTTGGCAAAGAGTTGGACACGACTGAGCAACTTCACTTTGACTTTCAAAGGTTATGGAGTTATTTCAAGTGCTATTTTACACGCATTATTTTCAGCTGTGGTATCAAAGCCAATTCTATAGACGCACCAAAATAACCCTGGTAGTTTAAAAAATCTGATAGTGCTTGTTAGCTCCACTCCTGCACCTAGAAGAGCTGGTAGTTGGAGGACAGTTTTTCTTCTGCCACCAGTAGGAAGCCCAGCCTCCTAAGTCCGAGTGCAGGGCCTGAGTGGAGGAAGCTAATCCCAGTTCTTGGTGTCCCCAGGTGGGAGGAGAAGATCCCTCTGGCCAAAACCACCCTGGAGAAGACCTGGCTATTCCATGAGATTGGCCGCTGCTACCTAGAGCTAGACCAGGCCTGGGAGGCCCAGAACTACGGTGAGAAGTCCCAACAGTGTGCCGAAGAAGAAGGGGACATGGAATGGCAGCTGAATGCCAGCGTCCTGGTGGCACAGGCACAAGGTACAGATGCCCTTCCCAGCCCTCAGCCCCTGCCGTCACGCCCGCGCTGAACTTTCCATCCTGATGGGTCAGACAAATTCTGATTCTGAGAGTGGGGATAAACTCCCGCGTTTTGACCAGTGTGTATAGTGCCTACCTTAAGCTACACTCAGTTAGGGCTTGGGAGACCCTTAGAACTGCCCTACCCTTGAGGAACTCAGCTGAGCTGCATGCAGACCGGCACAGTGTCACGTCCTCATCAAAACAGCTCCACTCCTCTTGGCTCAGTAGCCTTTATCCGTGCATTCTCGCTTTAATCACTCTGCAAGCCAGTGCTGAGGGTACTGTCCTCCTTTTATAGGCTGGGAAACGGAAACTCTGAGGGGTGCCGCAGATTGCCCCAGGTCTCGAGAGGGCACTTTTTTAGGGGGCTGGAAAAGTTCTGAAGCTGAGTTGTGGTGTTCATTGCACAAGTCTATAAATTTTCTAGAAATCATTGAATTGTATACTTACAAAGGGGTGCATTTTATACTGAGTGAATCATATCTCAATAAAGTTAATGGGCTTGTTAATAAAACAGCAAGGAATGGGGTGAGGAGGAACAGATGGAACAGGATTGGCAAGGTTTGGGCAATTTTTTTAAACTTTTATATTGGAATATAGTTGATTTACAATGTTGTGTGAGCTTTAGGTGAGCAGCAAAGTGATTCATTTATGTATATACATATATCTATTCTTTTTAAGATTCTTTTCCCATGTAGGTTATTACAGAGTATTGAGTGGAATTCCCTGTGCTGTGCAGTAGATCCCTATTGATTATCTATTTTATATATAGTAGTATATTAATATATATGTTAATCCCAACCTCCTAATTTATCCCTCCCCACCTTTTCCCCTCTGATAAGTTTGTGTTCTAAGTCTGAGTGTTTCTGTTTTGTAAATAAGTTCATGTGTATCATTTTTTTAGATTCCACATAGAAGTGACATCATATGATATTTGAATCTAGGTGATGAATAATGGGGATTCATGATACTATTCCTTTGGCTTTTCTGTATATTTGAAATATTTCACAATACAAGTTTAAAAGGAGAAATAGCTCTAGGCCATAGTAACAAGGAAGCCGTGGAGCTGGGTCTCCTGTTCACAGTTTCGGACTAGCCCTGCCTTGGGCACACGGCTGACCCCAGAGACGGGGTAAGCGTGACAGGCACTCTGATCATGGGTCTCATCACTCATTCACTTACTCACATCATTAATGCTTTCCTGGCACCTTCTAGGCACCAAAGCTGGGCAAAGTAGGAAGCAAAATTGGTAACTGTTCCTGTCCTCCTGTCTGAGGAGTAACTATTTTTTAATATTTATTTGGCTGCACTGGGTTTTAGTTGCAATGCATGGGATCTTCACTGTGTCACACGGATCTTTCACAGCTGGGTACTCTTTTGTGGTGTGTGGGCTCGTGGGCTTAGCTGTTCTGAGACATGTGGATCTTAGTTCGATGGCCAGGGATCGAACCCTCGTCCCATGCATTGCAAGGCGGATTCTTAACCACTGGATCACCAGGGAAGTCCCTGAGGAGTAACTTTAAAGCAGAATCATTAAGAACACAAAAGCACCAGTTGTTCCAAGTTCTGAAGGAAGAACTTTTCAGCCAAAGGAACCGCATTTAGGGAGGTGGGCAAGAGTTTGGCTGATTTAAGAAACTGATGGAGACCAGTGTCGAGCTTCTAAGGGGCCAGGAAAGTCTGGAGGAGGGAGGCTGGTGAAGGGCCAGATCCACAGGGCCTCTCAGGCCTCCTTACACATCGTGGATTCTTTCCTAAAAACATAGAGGAAAAAACCACTTGAAAGCTTTAAACTGGGGAAAATGTGATTACTGTGCCTTTTCCTAGAACCTTTTCTGTTTCTGTGATGAGTGTTTTTGTGTGTGTGTTTTGGCTGCACCGCAACAAGGCTTGTAGGATCCTAGTTCCTGACCAGATATTGAACCCGGGCCCTGGCAGTGGAAGCGTGAAGCCCTGACCACTGGACCACCAGGGAATTCCTGTCCCTCGTGAGGTCTTGTTAGGCTCTGAGGGCCTCTGGAGAAGCAGGCCACTCTCTCCCGGCCTCAATTTCCATGCTGTATGGTAGAAAAGTCCAGTCCAACGCAGCAGCCAAAGAGCCCCTGGGTTGTAGAGGCAGCCTGGCCAGGCGGGCAGATCTTGGGCTCTGTAGGGATAAGTATAGTATGTATGCTGGAGAAGGAAATGGCAACCCACTCCAGTATTGTCGCCCGGAGAATCCCATGGACGGAGGAGCCTGGGAGCGCTACAGTCCGTGGGGTCACAAAGAGTCGGACACGACTGACGCGTCTTAGCACGTATAGTATGTATGTATCTTCTTCATAGTGTGAAGACATGAGGTAATGGCTACGCATGTAAGCACTTAGAATAGGAACCAGCATATAGCAAGCTCTCCAGAAATACTCATTTCTTCCTTCCTCCCCATCAGCTTCCCATAAGTGTTTCCAACAGTGGTAAGAAACAATTAGTCCCTGGAAAAGCCAACAAAAATATGGATATACATGTGTGGATTTGTGGATGCACAGAGTGAGGAAAATAAGAGGAAAAGGGGCCCCAGAATGGAGATAATTTCAGGTTATAGATTCAGTTGAAAACAAATAGAATGGTCTTTAATGCTTCACTCACTTGAGTGTCATGACTCCTATTCTGACCTACCATGTCAGAATGACATAGCAGTTTATTCATGGTGGCCTCTGAGGCATTACTGTGAGTTTTCTTCTTTTCAAATGTGTATTTGAAAAAGAAGTGTATGTTGATGCCACAGACTTTTAAAACTATGTTAGAATCGCTTTTCAAATATAATTGCCTTTTGCAATTTGACTTATGAATCCAAGGCCCTTCTTTCCCCAGGAATCCTAAAGCAGTTTGTGGGAGAGGGGTAGATCTTGGGCTGCTAGTTATAAGAGGAAGCAGTGGAGGCACTTCCCTGGCGGTCCAGTGGCTAGGACTCCGCACCCCCAACGTAGGGCGCTCGGGTTTGATCCCTGGTCGGGAAACTAGATCCTGCATGCCACAACTGAAACCCAGCGCAGCCAAGTTAATTAATTTTTTTTAAAAAGCGGAAGCAGTGGTGTGTAAAGAGAGTGAAGTGTGGGGTTCCCAGCCCTGGCAGGGGAGCACTTTTCTCCTTCCTTCCTGAAATTAAGGTTTTTCCAAGGGCAGTCAGTTCATAGCCCTCATCCCTGACCCAGTGCTAACTGGTCAGGTGAGTGCCCTGGGGCGGGTGGGGGGCTGCTTCCTTCCTGGGTTCAGATTGTTCCAACGTGGGCAGTGATGTCCCAGCCGCTGGCTCATGAAGGGTCACATCCAGTCCTGCCAGATTGTGTTTGGTGTCCACAGTGTTCTTTACAAATCTGAGTAAACATTAAAAAAAAAAAAAAAAAAAGATGTCTTCTCCTGGAACCATTTAAAAATGGGGTATAGTGGGAATTCCTAACAATGTAATTTCATGGCCTTGAGAAATTTCACAGAAATAGCACTGGGAAAAACAGCATATATTAAGAAACTATATTGATGATTATTTTTCATGTCTTTCTTAGAATTATAGCCTTGTTACAAACACCAGGGCCAGACCCAGAAGGGATTATGACTGGGATCATAAAAGCATAGACCTTGAAATGCCGGGTCAGCGTCAGCCATGAGCGCGGCCTGCACACTTGCTAATTGTTCCCGAGACCAGCCCAGAAGGGAATGGACTGGGATAAACGCAAGGAGATCTGGACTATGTCAGTGTAGTCCATGATATTTAGGAGGATGTGATTCATATGGCATGTGTCTCAAGAAAGATAAGATCTGAGAAAGTCCTGTGGTCTGTAGTTAGGAATAAAATCTGGATTCAGAGTGGACTCTGCACCTCAGTCCAATAGAGGCTGCAGGTCCCTCGACCCATTGCACCAGATTTCACATTCTGTCTTCATTCTCGTTGCTCGCTCCCAGACCATTAGGGCAACAATGGGGCAGGATGGAGTTGTCCCCCTGGAGACGCATGATGTGGGCACAGACCCCTTCCCTCACTGACTCTTGGCACCTGAGATCCAAGGCTCCGGTGCCCAGGTTCTGTTCCCTAGTGGTGAGGTGGCCCAGGAAACGTCTGGAAAGGGTGGTTCTGGGCAGCTGCTCCTGAGGGCTCCTGGTACCCTGATACTGTACCCTGAATACGTACACTGATACTATGTCACCATCCTCCTGCCTCCCTTGTGCCCTTCAGTGAAGCTGAGGGACTTCGAATCGGCCGTGAACAACTTTGAGAAGGCCCTGGAGAGAGCAAAGCTGGTCCATAACAATGAGGCGCAGCAGGCCATCATCAACGTGAGCCTCTCTCTCTGGGGGTGGGGTGAGGCAGGCCCTGGGACCCTCAGCCCCAGATGTTTATTTCCCCTCAACCGCAGAGCACCTGCTAGGCAGGGCAGTGGCTTTCCAGTGTTTGTTGTTGCCATCAGTTTATATAGCAACCCAACCAATACACATGCTGTTAACTTTGTTGTTTTGGCCACACTGCACAGCAACTTAAGGGATCTTAGTTCTCCAACCAGGGATCGAACCCACACCCACTGCAGTAAAAGTCAGCATCCCAACTACTGGACTGCCAGGGAATTCCCCTCAATACACATAGTTTTATTTGAAAAAACAGAGGAAAAATAGCAAGTTTTACAAAACATATTTACCTTTATTATGTACATTGATATTTCTTACTCTATTTTCTTTTTTCTTTCCATTCCTTGTCTTTAATGCTGGCTGAGACCCTCTAAACTGACTTTAGGACTTGCGCTTGGAAAAGTGCAGCCCCCACAGAAGATAATAGGAAAGCAGCGTGATGGCCTCACTCACCAGTCCAGACTTGCGCTGCTCAGTCAGGCAGCCACTAGCCACCTGCAGTGTTTAGAGTAAATGGAGTTAGAAGTAAACGAACGTTGCAGTTCAGTTTCTCAGTCACATCAGCCACGTTTCAAGTGATCAGTTGCCACGTGAGGCCTCTGGGTATCACATGGTGCAGATCTAGAGTCTTTCCGGCACTGCACCAAGGGTGACGATGTGGCCCCGGCCCTCGGGAAGCTGAAAAGAGTCCCTCATTCCTGACTGGCGCGGCAGGGACTAGGGAACTCAGACTGAGAACTCCAGCGGGCAGGCAGAGCTGGGCCTTACCCCTCATGGAGGCAGAGGTTTCGAGGTCACCTTGGAGGCTGGGCAGGGTTTTGAAAGTAGGAGACAGAAGTGCCCATCAAGCCAAATAGACGCACAGCCCTAAATGGCTCCTCCAGAGACCTAGTCCCTGGCCTCTCACCCCCTGATTGGCATCTCCAGGCAGGAAAGCATACCAAGGGGCAGAATGCACTGCCCAAGAGCATCCAAGCCTGGCGATCCGGGGCCTGTAGACATTCCCTGAGTGTCTAGTGGTGTTCCACACAGGGCAAGTCACAGGGAGGGCTGCAAGAGAGCAGCGTTGCCCTCAAGATACAGCACAGGCTGAGTTCCCAGGCCCTCGCTGTCCTGCAGAGGCCGCGGAAGCCCCTCTGAAGGCAGGCCAGCCCCCAGTCCCACCCCCACCCACGGTGTGCTGCTGAGTCCCCTCCATGGCTTGCTGCCTGGCTGCAGGCTAAGGGGCTTGCCTTGTCTCCTTTAATTTGGCTGAAGCTTTAGGAATCAGTAGACAGACGCAACCCCTCAAAACATGCCTGAGTCTGAGGGAAATGAGTTCGAGTCACCCCCAGCAGTGTATCTCTCATACCACTTACCGTGGGGAGTTCCAAGTCCATAGGATCCGTGAACCTCAGGCAGGAGTAGTCAGAGGAGCCAGGAGGAAGGGGATGGGGGCAGGGTTGGGCCTTGGGTGGGGAAAGGACAGGTCCTACAGTGTTAAGAGAGTTCACTGATACTCCTCTCACCCACAGGCCTTGGATGATGCCAACAAGGGCATCATTGAAGAGCTGAAGAAAACCAACTACAGGGAGATACTCAAAGAAAAGAAGGAGAAAGGTGAGTTTTGGAGCTGGAAGACGGCAACTTCAGAAACCTGCCTCTGCTCTCCTTCCAGTGGTCCTCACCACGCTTCCTGCTGCTCCTTCAGTTGGGCTTGGTGCTGCCCACTGAGCATGCTGATTTCAGTGCCTCCAGCAGCCGTTCCCGAGGCAGGAGGGGGACCCCTCAGCCTGGGGTCAGATCCCATGCTGTCTGCCCTATTTCTTCAATACTTCTGTATTTTTAAAAAAGATGTATTCGTTTACTGTATTATTTATTTTACTTTCTCGCTGTGGTGGGTCTTTGTTGCTGCACACAGGCTTTCTCTAGTTCACCGGGGACTACTCTCTAGTTGCGGTGCTCAGTGGTAGCTTCTCTTGTTTTGGAGCGCAGGCTCTAAGTGCACGGGTTTCCGTAATTGCAGTATGTGGACTCAGTAGTTGGGGTGCCTGGGCTTAGTTGCTCTGAGGCATGTGAGATCTTCCCAGACCAGGGGTTGAACCTCTGTCCCCTGCATTGGCAGGTGGATTCTTAACCACTGGACCACCAGGGAAGTCCAATACTCCCATATTTCTTCAATTCATCAAATATTTGTCAAGCGCTTGTCACCTGCCAGGGAAGTGTGAGATTCTGGGGGTAACAGAAGCTCGGCCCCTGCCCTGGAGGAACCCACAGCCCAGTGGGAAAGCCAGGCACCTGAGTCTCCTGAGCAGGGGGCCGCCCTCTGCTGTCAGAGCCTGGGCAGGGCGCTCCCAGTTCTCTGGGGTGATAGGGAACACTTTCAAGAGGAAGAATCTTCGGCTTCAGGCTCCAGAAGATGCCCAGGCGTTTTCACGGTGCTAGGTGAAAGGCTGAGGGCGTTTCAGGCAGGAAACAGGAGCAAACATGGAAGCAGAACGAAAGTAGCTTACACTGTGGGGGCTCTTACCACTGGCCACACTGGGTTAACATCAGCCAGAATGATCTCACTAGATCCTCACTGCCGGGAGGCGGAGGTACTGCTTAGGGAGGAGGGCACTGGAGCCTGAGCGATCGGCCCAGTCACTCAGCAGTCGGACTGGGAGCCACACTCACTCCCACTGGGGGCAGCTGCTCTTCAGGGTCAGCACTGAGCAGGGCAGGGTCAGGACAGGGGGCTCGAGGGCCGGCTCTAGTGCAGAGGTGACAGGACTGTGCCGGTCTAGCCTTACCACGTTCTTTCTCCCAAGAGTTCCAGGGAGTGAAGAGGCCTTTGATCCTCACCCCCACGCCCCAGGCACTAGCTATCTGACTGGCCCCCATGAAAGGAGTGAGGGAAGAGGAAGTGGCTGGGACTCCAGGCCCCAAGGAGTCGGCAGGGATGGGGGCCGGGCCCCAGAGTGGTGGGGGTGATAAGAGAAGCTGATCTCCACTCAGGGCTTCCTGCCTGCCCAGGCGCTTTTTTAAGCTTTATACATACTGACTCATCGGATCCCTCCTGGAGCCCTATGAAATAAGTGTTGTTGTTTAGTCGCTCAGTCGTGTCTGACTCTTTGTGACCTCATGGACTATAGCCCGCCAGGCTCCTCTGTCCATGGGATTTTCCAGGCAAGAATACTGGAGTAGATTGCCATTTCCTTCTCCAGGGAATCGTCCTGATCCAGAGATCAAACCCACATCCCATGCATTGGCTGCTGCCAAGTCGCTTCAGTCGTGTCCGACTCTATGCGACCCCATAGACAGCAGCCCACCAGGCTCCCCCGCCCCTGGGATTCTCCAGGCAAGAACACTGGAGTGGGTTGCCATTTCCTTCTCCAATGTGTGAAAGTGAAAAGTGAAAGTGAAGTCGCTCAGTCATGTCCGACTCTTCGCGACCCCATGGACTGCAGCCTACCAGGCTCCTCCGCCCATGGGATTTTCCAGGCAAGAGTACTGGAGTGGGGTGCCATTGCATTGGCAGGTGGATTCTTTAATGCTGTGCCACCTGGGAAGCCCAAAATAAGTATGACATGCTTGATTTTACAGTTGAGGACGCAGGGCCAAGGGGTTAAAGTCCCACAGTGGTTTCTGGTCTTGGACAGCCTGGCTCTGGAGCCCATGGTTTTACCATGGTTCTACATATACTATTTCTGTCACCCCCAGCCCATCCTGTGGGGCCTCCCTCCAGCCACACTGAAGTGAAGGGGAGCTAGGGCTGGGGCTCCCTCGGGGCTTCTGGGAGGACAGAGCTCCTTCCGGGCACCAAGGCTGAAGCCCTCTCAGATCCCAGCACTGCAGCGGCAATCTGGGTGTGGAGTTTCTGGGCACCCGAGCAGTCAGATGATGGCCTTTTATTACCCAGCGCCTGAACGTGGTGGCTGGATCCCCTCAGAGATCTGATTCTGTCTCCACGTGCCGTTGGAGCCGCTGTCAGAAGCCACAGAAGCAATAATGTCAGGGGATGCAGCAGGTGCTCCAAGCATTCTCCTTCCTTGGCTGACAGCACACTGGGAAAGGCATCCTGAAAACTTGAGGAAGGCCCCCAAAGGCATAGGCAGCTGCTGGACACTTCCCTTCCTGGACAGCAGGTGGCAGCATTGCATGTGTCTTCACAGCCAACAGCAGCCTTTGCTGGCTCTGAATCCAGAGTCCCTGTTGGCATCTTAGAAACCAGAACTTCCAGGAAGAGTGTGGAGGAGACTCAAGAGGAGATTGGTTAAAAAAAAAAAAAATAGGAGATTGGTAACTTTTCTCTAATAGCTGGTAAAAACAAGGAGCAAGGATCCCTTGGGTTGTAACATTGCCCTGCATCTGAACTTCCAGCACAATTTGCACCGTACAGGGGAACCTCCCAACAAATGGTGAGTGTGCTCCCCAGGGACAAAGAGAAATGCAGGATGAGGATGCCAGAGGAGAAGCCTCTGTCTTTTCCCAGCACCTGAGCTAGTTCTTACAGGGAAAAAGAAAATGTGGGCTGGGGGCGGACTGTCCTGGGTTCAAATCTTGGCTTTGCCAATTATATTCAGTGTGACGTCGTGTGTGATTTCCCCTTTCTCAGTCTCAGGCCTCTCAGGACAGATTTTCACCTCTCTTCTCTCCTTTCTCCTGTTTTTCAGAAAATGCCACTATGCTGGATGGTCAAACACGGACAGCAAAGGAGAAGGAAACGAGGAAAACAAAAGATGAACCTGAGAAGGTGATGAAGCAGTGGGTGCAGGAGCAAACGGAGAAACAGCTCGAAGGTGTCTTGTCTAAGGAAACTTTGGGGGTCACAGCTAGGCAACCAGAACAGAGGCAGAGAGAAGACCCAGAAAAAGCCTCATGGAGAAAAGAATTGGGCGCGAAGGAGAGAGGTCCAGGAGACACTGCCAAAGGACAGTTTGGAGAAGCAGGTAGGACAGAACAGAACAGAGAAGAAACCAGAGAAATTTACAGGAGGCCTTCAGAACTAGATCAAAACCTTTCAGATGAATCAAGCCCAAGGGAATCAGAAGGACTAGAGAAGAGACTTTCAAAAACTGACGGAGGAGCGTTGGAAGCACTGGGGAAAACGGAATCAGGAGAAATAAAAGAAATGGAAATAACGGAAAATTCTGGAAAAATAGAAAAAGATGAAAAGGAAGATGAACCCATTGAGTAGGCATTAGGATCAGTAGGTTGGTGTTCACAGGGACCATGGAGGTCTTACTAAACTGGACATTCAAGCTGAGATTTGTGTCTAATGTGGACTGGGTCCCACAGGTCACCCTGTCTCTTTCTATTACTGTTTTCCCTTTAAATGTGTATCTTTGACTTTTACAAACCCCGAGTCTGTCATTTTGCCTCCTTATCGCCACCCATTCTCAGAAGAGCCTTAGAGAATGAATGCGTGGGCATGGGGGTCCCACTTGCTGAGCAGAACTCTGACATTCTGACTAGGGGAGAAACACGGAGACCCCCTCCCCAAACGAGGCCTGACCCACAGTGTCAACAAAGTGTGAAGTGTGGTCCTCTCCCCCAGACCCTGTGTTTCAGGGGAGGAAGAAACAGGTGAACTCCAAGGAACTCAAAAAGCCTAAAGCGGGGAGGAAAGAGAAAGGCTTGGGAACAGAGGTGTGGCTGCCCAGCTGCTGACCATTGGCTCATCTTGCTGAGTACCACTGTGTTCAGGGTACTGTGGGAGGCTTTCTGGAAGAAATAAGGATGGGACAACCTCAGCCATCACACAGCAAGGGAGACCCACTTGTAAACCCTGAAGCCTTGAAAACAGAATGAAGTGCCTGCTGGCACTGGTGGGGCTCTTGGAGCTCAGGGGGAGAAGGAAGATGTCTGGCAGAGAACAGGGAGCAGCTGGGGGGAGGAGTTGCCTCGGGACCCACCTGTGCCACCCTGGGGGCCTGCGTACAGTCGAGTAAATCAAGCTCCCCAAACTTGCTTCATCCTCTGTATAATGAGTACCTGGCTCGGGGCACAACCCTGGTACACAGGAACCTCTCGAAAACCCACCTGAGCTTCCAGTGGTTTCATAGAGGGGCGGCTGAGCAGCTGCCCCAGAGAAGGAGTTAAGAATTTCACTGCTTTATCCATTTAACCCCTTGGCCATTGCCATCCTAGTTCCAGCTCCATAGTTCCTGGGAGGGTTGGGCTTGGCTGGGGCAGAGGCTGACTTTGGGCCTGCCAGACTAGGGAGAGGCAAGTGAGGCATTTCAGCTGCAACTTTTAAGGAACATAGGGTCAAAAAACTCAGTAAGCAAGAGAAACAGTATTTTAATGCAATATTGCAAAAACAACAAAAAAAAATTGCAAACTCTGAGAAATTGAATATTTCCTGCCACATCAGTAGACAAGGATGCCACAGTCATCAGCGATGGCAGCCACCATGGAAGGTGAGCTGGTGAGCCCCAAGGGAGCATGGAAAGGAGACTACCTGCAATCTAGCAAAAATCAAAGCACTCCCTAAGGTTGAGCCCTGAGGAAAGGAAGCTCAGGATATGAAAAACGCTGGACACAGGCTCCAGATAGCTGAGGTGCATATTAAAGGAATGAGTTCAGTGAGCCCACACTCTTGCATCTTCCCATACATAGAAAAGCTCTAAATTCCTTAACTTGGGATATCTGGTTTTCTTTAACAATAATCTTTTCCACATTCAGATTACCTGCCCTTTGTTGGAAAACTTCTATATAATGCAGCTCCTACTCTCGCCTCCTCAGAGCAGTTTTCTCAGGGTTACTTGAGATGCTATCTCCCTGGCTTGAAATCCTAAAAATTCCCGCGGAATAAAACATAACTCTCAACTTTCAGGTTGTGAATATTTTTTAAATCAACAGCCTGATGATGAGTAAAATATCAAAATTTTAAAGACAGAATTCGCACTCGCACAATCTTGCCTAAAATCTAATCTCTACACTGGGCCAGGGAGAGGGGGGGTGCCTGCTTGCCTCTTTACCGAGTTCATCATTACCGGGGTGCAAGAAAAAGAGGCCAAACCCCCGCTCCCCAGCTCCCATACCCGCCCCTACACAGGCGCCTCCAAACAGGTGCTGGCCCGGGGCTGGCGCGCCAGCAGGGGGCGGGGCGCAGCGCTCCGCAGCTTCCTCCCAGGGCCAAGTGAGCCTGGAGTTTCGATTCGCAGAGCCTGCGCAGAGGGGGCCGGCCCAGTCCGCCCCCGGCCCGCCCCCGCGCTCCGCCCCGGGGTATGTAAGGCGGCCCTACGTGGCCTCGCGCCACCGCTAGACTCCGTGTCCCTCCGCGCAGGCGGGCGGCCCCGGAGAGCTAGTGCTGCGAAGGCGGCGACGGCGGCGACCCCTCCTCATCATGGTGAGCGGGAGGGCTGGGTCGGGACCCTAATGGAAAACGAGAGTATTGGGGGACTTGGGGGCGGGGGGAGGAAGTGGCATGCAAATGAGGACTCGAGGTTCCGGAGTTGAGTCGGGGCTTTCTTGGCTGAGGTATGGGCGACGCGGGGAGCATGGGGAGTGGGGATGGCGCTGGAGAAAGAAGGGAATTAGGGAATCGGGGCTCAGAAGCAGCTCCCCCGGAGCACACCCGGGTGGCGGGTGGGCCGGGGTAGCGGGCACTGGGCCGCTGGGCGGGCATTCGGCACCCACTCCCTGCCCAGGGCCTCGTCTGAGATAATGTGCGCCTGCTGAGCTGTCTGGGTGCTGGCGGGAGGTGGAGCCTCGCGGCTTAGAGGAAAAGGCGCTTTACAGTAAAAAGTGTTGCCGCCTGTGGCTTTGCGCAAGCAGGAAAACAAGCGGCTTAGAGAGGTGCTGCTGAGACACAGCAAGGGGTGCGAAGAGCCAGACTCCGACGCAGGTGCCCTGTACCGCCCAGTCCTGGGGCAGGCACAAAGACCACGACTTTGTGGGGGGCCCAGGGCAGAGGAGGAGGTGGCAGGCTGTGCTGAATGAAGCCCTTTGTCCAGCGCTCTCCGGCCCAGCCCCCCACCAGCCCTTCTGTGGGGCCATTGTCCCCCCATCCCAGACAAGAGAGTATTATCTGTTACTGGCATTGTTGGGGGAAGGGAGGCGGTCTTTGGTTGACCCTTCTCCACTCCCACCCTCCTCGGGTGCGCTCAGGGGCCAGGGCAGCTGTGGTTTTACACAGACATAGAGCCCCCCACCTCCAAAGAGGTCATCCTTAATAGAGGCCAGGAATATAAAGTTAGACTTCACTTTTAGAAACGCAGGCTTCAGGCCCTCCCCTGCAGGCACTTCCCAGCAGTTTTCCTTTCAAGGTGGTGGCAGCGGGTGATCCTTGAGGCTCTGGTTCTCCTTAAGAGTTTGGGACTGCCCAGACAGCCCTCTCCATACTGCACAGCCAGAAGCCCTCAGGTCCCAAGGACCTAGGAGAGACCATCTAGAACCTCATGGCTTGGGAAGGTGCCCACGGCCCCGGGGGTGCCTGGAGTGGGGGGATTCCTCAATAGGGCCAGGCCTGAGAGGAAGAAGAGAGGCTGGCGGGGTGGCCCTGCGTGACTTGGCTGACGCCTGTCTTCCCCTCCTCACACAGAGTAGAGGCTTCTCCCGAAAGAGCCAGACGTTCCTGCCCAAGGTCTTCTTCCGCAAAATGTCATCCTCAGGGGCCAAGGACAAGCCGGAGCTGCAGTTTCCCTTCCTGCAGGATGAGGAGACGGTGGCCACGCTGCAGGAGTGCAAGACGCTCTTCATCCTGCGAGGCCTGCCTGGGAGCGGCAAGTCCACGCTGGCCCGGGTCATCGTGGACAGGTACCGGGATGGCACCAAGATGGTGTCTGCCGACAGCTACAAGATCACCCCTGGCGTCAGGGCATCCTTCTCCGAGGAGTACAAGCAGCTGGATGAGGACCTGGCTGCCTGTTGCCGCCGGGATGTCCGGGTCCTGGTGCTGGATGATACCAACCATGAGCGGGAGCGGCTGGAGCAGCTCTTTGAGCTGGCCGACCAGTACCAGTACCAGGTGGTGCTGGTGGAGCCCAAGACGGCCTGGCGGCTGGACTGTGCCCAGCTCAAGGAGAAGAACCAGTGGCAGCTGTCAGCAGACGATCTGAAGAAGCTGAAGCCTGGGCTGGAGAAGGACTTCCTGCCGCTTTACTTCGGCTGGTTCCTGACCAAGAAGAGTTCCGCGGCCCTCTGGAAAACTGGCCAGACCTTCCTGGAAGAGCTGGGCAACCACAAGGCCTTCAAGAAGGAGCTGCGACACTGTAGGTGGCAGGGTGGGTGGGTGGGGCACTCAACCTTATTCGTGAGCCCTCTTGCTGGCTGGGCCCATTGTTCTCCAAGCTCTTGGGGGATGCAGGGGGGCTCACCTGGCACTGGCAGAGGTCTCCTGGGGCGGTGCACACTCAATGGAACATGGGAGAGGTGTTCGCCAGGGACTTTCCCTCTCACTGTCTCCCCAGGTGCCCTCTCCCAGCCGGGAGCTAGACCACCGACCCTGTCTTAGAGGTGGGGAGAACACATTGCATACTGTCATAATAGGAAGTACATCAACATTTCATAGAACCCTGGAGGGGAGAGTCTGGTCCAGTGTTTTCAAACTCAGCTGCAGAACCGTTTTCTAAAATACAATATGCCGTGGAGTCCTAAGCTGCAGAAAACTTACTACTAGAACTATTGTAAATGCCAGCGGGGACAGTTCCCAGGCCCTGAGCTAGCCAGCGCACCTCCTGTGGTATTGCACAGCTCCAGAGAACAACCTAGAGTCCAGCCTCGTTTTTGCAGATGGGAAATGCACAGAACGGATGTGGGGTTTGCCCAAAGCTATTGTGAGAGCCCTAGACTCTATCTCCTCTAGAGGAGCCTTCCCTTATTGGGTCAGACCAGAGTGCCCTCCTGCTGTTTGCTGCACGGAGAGGAGAGATTTGGGATAGGGAAGGCCCCCCCTAGTGGCTCTTCTCCTCCAGTGACCTGGAGGACATGTCACCCACCTACTAATCATCTCTTCTTCCTTTAATGCATTCCTAGTTCCTCCCCACCCCTCAATTTTAGACTTGAAATATCCCCACCTGTGTTTCTTTGGGTTGTCAGAGGTGAGTTGTGCCTGTATACATTCTCCGAGGACTTTTCTCAGCTCCTAAGATTCGAATGCTGGGAAAGCAGGAAACCAGGATGCTTACACCACCTGGTGTGAGCCGTGCCTGTGAGTAGCGTGACAGAGACGTGCCCGAGGCAGGGCTCCTGGTTAGCACTGGTTCTGCCCTGTAGAGTGACTGCCTCTTGAAGCTGCATTTATCATTAAAAATTGGGATCCTCAACTAACTAGAGATCGATCCAGTGGTTAAGATCCTGCATTTCCAATGCAGGGGGCATGGGTTCAGTCCCTGGTCTCAGAACTAAGATCCCACATGCCCCACGGCATTGCCAAAAAACCAAAACCCCCTGGTGTCCTTCTGCATGGGACAACGCAGGAGAAATGTGGTGGGCCACACACAAGGCCTGCCCTCCGAGCGGGGGTCTCCCTCCCGTGTGGAGGGTGAGCTGCATCCTTAGAGGGACTCAACCCTGGGAGCTAACAGGAAAAGCCTAGTGATGGAGAAGCTAGCCTTAAGGTTATCCCATTATCTCCTAAGACCCTTCCTGTACCCATTATTTTCTAAGACCCATGGTAGCCTCTCATCCACCCAAGGAGGCTGCAGGCTACCTATTGTTCCAGTGACCAGCTGTTTCTTTTTCCAGGGGCCCCGAGTGAAATGGGTCCTGACAGTTATCTGGGTGGTCACCTCCTATTGTATCTGATTGACAGATGAGAGTCACCCACTTGCCCCAGGTCCAACAGCTTGGAAGTGGGCTGGATGTTATGCTCTTTCTGGCTCCTTCCATTATACCATACAGTTCCCCTCCTTTTTTTTTCTTTTTAGCCCCTTTTTCATGACCTGCTTCCCTGTTTTTTCAGATATGTAGCTCTGTTGAAGCTCAGATTCCCTTGGCTTATCCTGCCTTCCCCTGGGTTACAAGTGCCTTAGTTTTCAAGTCTGGGTAAGAGATGTAAAAATTTGCGGAACAAAAAGCAGGGAACTTAAAACACCTTTTCATAGCACTCGAGTTGCTATTAATTTGACCAACAAATGAATGGCAGATTGCTCAATTACAGTGGATTGCAAATTTAAGCTCCACGTTGGATGTTTTTCCTCTGGCTCTCCCAGGCTCTCGGTGATAGCTGCTGCGATGCCCCTACCCTCCCGCCCTGACCACCCTCCCTCTCCCCCCACAGTTGTCTCTGGGGATGAGCCCAGGGAGAAGATTGAACTGGTCACCTACTTTGGGAAGAGACCGCCGGGCGTGCTGCACTGCACAACCAAGTTCTGTGACTACGGGAAGGCCGCTGGGGCAGAGGAGTATGCCCAGCAAGATGTGAGTGCTCCCCAGGAACCTGGCGGAAGCGGGGAGAGGGCAGGGCCCTCTGGAGAACCAGACAGCCTCTCAGGAAAAGTGGAGTCTGTCCCAGCTTGTGCCTCTGCAGCGTTAGTGGTACTGAGCTCAGTCGCCCCGCTAGGCAGTGCCACCAGCTTGTGCTGTGACCCTGGGGCCTGCCCCTTCTGCAGATGCTCAGGGAATGCTGGCTTCTAAGCCTGTGTTCATTTCCAAAGGCTAGAAGTCCCTTACCCCCAGGAGGCTGGTGCTCTGAAGTCCCTGTCCCGAGTTTGAGGCCTGGTCGTGCCCCGGAATGGGGAGTGTCGAGGGACAGAAAGGCTCATTGGCTTAGGGGTATCAGCCCCTTCCCTGCCTGCAGGCTACCCCCGTCTCCTACCCACAGCCTCTCCTATCAGGTCCTTAACCACCTGGCGTGGCACCCTGGTGTGCCTGGCTGACCCCAGCCTCCTTCAGGTTGCCTCTGCAGGAAGGCTGTCCCTGACCCTCTGCCAGCTCCCTCACTTCTCTGCCTAGTTTAACAGCCATTATACTTACTTGTTCGGTGGTTTCCTCCCACACAAATGGAAACTTTCAGAGGGCAGCAGTGTGGTTCACCTTGTATCCCTAGCACCTCCCACAGTTGCATGAATGAACACGCAGCACACACTTTCACTCCCACCTCTAACTGTACATTCATTTAGCAAGATTTACTAAGCACCTATTAACTGCCAGACAGGGCTTCCCAGGTGGCTTAGTGGTAAAGAATCTGCCTGCAGTGCAGGAGACTCAGGTTCAATCCCTGCGTTGGGAAGATCCCCTAGAGAAGGGAATGGCAACCCACTCCAGTATTCTTGCCTGGAGAATCCCATGGACAGAGGAGCCTGGCGGGCTACAGTCCATGGGGTCGCATAAAATAGGGCATGACTGAGCACACGTGCACGCACACAGTAGACACTGTTGGGGTGAGGGGTCATGAGCAAAAGAGGGAAGTTTTTTATGGTCAAAATGGGAGAGATGGGCTTTCTGAGAATCAGGTATACCGTAAGCCACAGTGTATGGAGTAGAGTTTGATCCAAGGCCTTTATTTCTGCCCTCGCCCCGCCCTCCAGGACATTGTCTGGATACCAGCGTGCTTTTAAGGGGTGAGTAGTAATGACAGCAGCCCCTGCTAGGTCCTCAGTCCTCACCCTCATCAGCCCTCTTACAGGTGAATGAGCCTTGCAGCTCGTGGGTGGGGAGCCCAGGCCTGAGCTCAGGAAGCCTGGAGTCGCTCACCCCTGCGCTCTCCTGCCTCTCTGGCACCTCTGGCTCTTTCAAGCAGCCCGGCCAGTGTCAGTGGAAGGACGTCCACCCAGCACCAGGCTGCTTGTGGCGCTCACTGTCCCTCTGTCACGGCCACCACCTCTAGCTCGGTCCTCTGCCCTCTCTCCCTCTGTAGGTAGTGAAGAAATCCTACTGCAAGGCCTTCACGCTGACCATCTCGGCCCTCTTCGTGACACCCAAGACGACGGGAGCCAGAGTAGAGCTGAGCGAGCAGGAGCTGGCCTTGTGGCCGAACGACGTGGACAAGCTGTCCCCCTCTGACAACCTGCCACGGGGCAGCCGCGCACACATCACCTTGGGCTGTGCGGGTGACGTAGAGGCCGTGCAGACAGGCATTGACCTGCTAGAGATTGTGCGGCAGGAAAAGGGGGGCAGCCGCGGCGAGGAGGTGGGTGAGCTCAGCCGGGGCAAGCTCTACTCCCTGGGCAGCGGGCGCTGGATGCTGAACCTGGCCAAGAAGATGGAGGTCAGGGCTATCTTTACGGGATACTACGGGAAGGGCAAGGCTGTGCCCATACGCAGCGGCCGCAAGGGTGGCTCCTTTCAGTCCTGTACCATCATCTGAGCGTCCTGGGCCACCTGCCCCTTCTTTACAAGGGAAGGGGGAGGGGAGGGGAGCATTCCTCTGCTTGATCTTTCTTTTTTATTTTTTACTCAAAGTTAACTTTCCTGTAATTTTTAAAAACTTGTAAAATAACTTCTCTCTTTTCCTGCCCACCCCCTTTCCCTCTAACGCTCAAGCTTTCAACACAAGGGGGTGGGTAGGCATCATTTAGGAACCTGGACCACAGTTGACCAGGCTGGGCCAAGTTTGGCCTGGACTGGAGCCACGACCCCAAGCTCTGCTTCCAGTTACTGGGCCCCCAGGCCCACTGCCCTGCACGAGGCTGGCTAGTGGGGAGGGGACACCCCAGCACTGCAACACTCATGGAGTGGTCACCAGCCACAAGAAACTGTGGTGGATTTGAGATGGGAGGACCCCTGGGTTTTGAGCCTGTTTCCTAATCAGAGTGTACTGTTTTCCAGGGCAGAGAAGGGGTTTCCCTTACACCTTTGGTCCTAAGTGCCTGTCCCCTCCTCACACTGTAACTAGGTAACAGTTTGACAACTAGGGGACAAAACAGAGTAGGCAGCAGCCACACCCCAGGCTGGCTACAGGTTTCACCCAGGGAAAGGGATGGGCTGCCGTCCTTCCAGCTGTGTGGCCCTGCTGTGTTGGTGGGGAGATCGAGGCCAGAGACAGAGCCTCGGTGAGAAAGTACCAGTCTTGCCACCTGCCCAGCCCATCCTGCCTCCTTGGTGCCTCTGGAGGCCTTTGTGTCTCTGCTGAAAGGGGTCAGTGGGCACCAAAAGCCAGTGGAGTGGCCCCTGGCTGTCACGGGCCACGCCCTATCCAGTGCCTCTGAAGGAGGGGTTTTAACACTGCTGTAGGAGCTGGGGTTCCTGGGGTGCCCTCCACTGCCCTCCGCTCAGTAACGGCCCTGCTAATCAGGCTGTCACTTGATAGAAATGCCTGGACTGAAGTTACTCTCCTGGCTTTGCCCACCTCAGCAACTTGTAAGACTGATAATGAAATAAATCATGTTAATCCTAGCTGCGTGCCTCTCTCTCCCGCTGTGGCCCGCTCAGTCTTCCCTGGGGCAAGGGCAGGGTGCGTTAGGACTGCCTTTGTCCCCCAGCTTGGGGCCATCGGTCCTGTCTCCCCTCTGCGGGCTGGGCACAGCTGTGGCGAGGCTGGGCAGCTGAACAGTGTCGGCTTTCATGAGGAGGCAGAAGGGAGAGAGACTGGCCTTGGAGGCGCACAGACAGCAGGGGTTGGCTGAATATGAGGGACATGTAGCACAAAGCAGCCCCCAGTCACTTGGCACAGGCCCCCAGGTGTGCCCAGCCAATCCAATCGGAAGGACCTCAGCAAGACCCGGAGTTCTTCAGGGAGGGCCACCTTCAGGTCAGTACCACTTCAAACACAAGGGAAGAGCTGACATTCAAGAATCTCTTCCAGGCTAACAGAGGTCTGGTTGGCTACATGGGAACTCCCCAGGCCTTATGCAGTCAGCACTTCACCAGGGTCTTCACACTGAAGGGAGAAGACTGAAAAGAAAGGGGCCGAGGCTCAGAAGGAAGATAGTTAGCTATTTGGGCCAAGGTCTTTACCCAGCCATCTCTACTTACCAGAGCACCAAAAATCAGAGCTTCAGCCAAAGCCTCAAGTGTCTGCCTGGATGTCCTGAGATGATTCACCACAAACACGAAGCTTGACCTGAACAGCATGACAAATGCCACTGCTTCCTGTCCCTGCTTGCCTTCCATGCAGGAAGTGACACACGTGGAGAAGGCTAGGGGTGTTTGCTAAGAATTCCAGCTAATGAGCTGATGTCAGCACCCATACCACTGGGCCCAGGAGCTGCCTGGCCCACTTGGAAAGGGTCTGAGGGTGAGGGAGGCGGCATTTTGTCTTTGTTGCCATCTCCCTCAAGCAGTGGGAACTGTGAACACATGTATAAATCTGAGTTAGCCCAGCCGGGCACCTGGCACCCACTTTGGACACATGCAGCTTCTACTGATTTCTAGTGGCCCCTACCATAAGATGTGTTCTGAACTCACTGCCCCATGACTGGCATCAGGCTGGGCCCAACAGCATCTCCAGGGCCTGCTTAGCATGCACGTGCTAAACAGATTTTTGAGGGGGCACCCACACCCCTCGTGGGACAGCTGACTGAGCCTGAAGTCCACGTGGGCATCCACTCCGTGCTGGGGACCCAGGTCTGGCCCCACTGGCTGGAGTGACAAAAAGCAGCTGCCAGAGCAAAGTGCCAGAAAGGGTCAAAACATTTTATTCTCTTAATTTTTTTTCTTTTTTAATAAAGTTAAACAGTAAAACAAAAATTCACAAGCTGCCCTGTCCGCCCCCCGCCTCCCTCCCCTCCCCGCAGTCTTCAGCGCTGGCTCCCTTTCCTTCACCCCACTCACACAGACACAGGGTATCCAACTGAGAAAACGAAACTGCTCTAAGGACGTGGAGACATGATGAAGGGAGGAGGTGAATTGTGTCCACATTTGAGGTTAAACTGAGCAAGTCTGCATTTTCTGGATTCTGGGTGGTGTCCTTTCATTAGCCAAACTGAAAAAAGAAATTCCCTGGACCAGACGCTGCAGGGAAAAGAAGAGTTTGTCAGCTGGCTCTGAGTTTCCGAGGGAAGATCACTCTGCCCTGGTTATGAAGGGCTGCTTCAACCGCAAATGGAAAGCCGTCTGAGGGTATCAAAACAGGCTGGGCCCCAGGACGCAGGAGGAGGCCCACAAGCAGGTGGTGTGTGTGTTGTTCTAACACCTTCACCCTCACAGGGAAGCTCTGGTTAGACACCTCCCTGACCCCAAGCAGGTGTGGCTTTTGTGCTCCCTAGGCCGGGTGTGCGCAGAAACCTGCCCCCCCAACCCTCCCGCCCCGCCCATCCTCAGCAGCACCCGAGGGGGTAGATGTCCTGCTAGAAGAGAATTCTGCCGCCTCCACTGATGGGCCTCTCTGACTCTCAGAGTGCTGCCTAACTGGGGAGCCCCTGTGTCGGCTTGTGGCCTGGGAACTCAGGCACACCCACCTTCAAAGCTGAAGCCCCCAGGACCGCCAAAGAATGCCTTGAAGATATTGTTTGCATCAAAATCTGCAGAGTAAAATAAGAAGCAGAGAAAGCACAAAAAGGTGAAAAAATCAGAAGTGTCTGAAGAGGAACTTAACAGAGAATGGGTCTCCAAAGCTCTCCCAGATAACAATCACTTCCGTCCTTTGCCCAAAGTCATGGTCGAGAGGCAAGCCCACTACTTGGTCCCGCTTTGTTCTGTTCTACTTCCAAGTGTGTCCCAGAGGAAAGCTTTCCTTGCCTCAACGCACTTTGCCGTGCCCTCTCCACAATGGGAAATGCCGCTTGCACCTGTACACTGTCTCCCTATGGTGCTGGGGCTGCCCCTGAAAGGACCAGACTCCATCCCTTAGGTGCCACCAAGGCTTATCTAAGAATGAGACACAACTGAATGTGTGCGTGTGATGCCATATTCTGTCTACATCATATGCCAGAAAAAAAGCCACCCGGTGGCAATCGTGGTACTGGGACTGGCATACATTAGATCATTCCCAATTAATACTCAACGAAACCTAAGGGGGAAGCTCAAGTAACCCGCCCAAACCACCTGGTCAGTGACAGCAGCAACACTGAACACTGCTGCGTCGCGCCTCCCGCGCGGCCCTCTTCTCATCAGGCCATGGTGGGCCTCACGTAGCCAGGCTGCCTAAGCTGCACAGACTTATCTCCAGCGGCCAATCCCACAGGCACATGGTATTTAAAAGTGAATTCTTTGCCTGTGTATCTGCTCATCTTCCTGGCTCCCCCAGCTCAGTGAATGGCCCCACAGAGTCAGCTGTGCCCAAGCCACTTTTGACTTCGTCCTCTGCCTCTCCTGACACGCTCGGCAGCCAACTCCTGCCGATGCCGTCCCCCAACGTGCCCTCGATCCTCTCCTAGTGATCTTGTTTTCCCTCCTCTTCACCTTTTCTAAACCAGCTCTCACAGCCATTGCAAATATAACTCCAGAGCTAAAATCAGGTCCACAGGTCCCTTTCTTAAACCCTTCAACAGCTTTTGACTACTTACAGCTCTTCTCAACTGCTGGGCAGAGCAATGTTTATTATTGTTAAAATTAGGTTTGTAAAACACACCCACCCACCCTGAACTGGCAAGGTCAGGGATATCTATGTAGCATCATCAACCTTATTTTAAGTTCCGAAAGATTTCCTCAGTGGAAGAGAAAGGGTTGGCATTAGAGGCAGTGGTCTGAGAACTGTGCACAACTCAGAGCTTCTTTTATCCCCAACTGAGCTCACCGTGAGCAATGATGCTCTCAGCTACACTTCACTTTCATTCTAAGTCTTCTGGGGAAACTGAAGTCTGTGAGGGCTTATGGGAATGTGCCAGACACATAAGTATCAGTCATCAGACACTTTGCAATGGGAGAAAAAAAAAAACTTCCAGCCAAAAGGAAAAACCCAATGTTTCCTGTAGCCTCCAAGGCCTGCTGAGGTCTGACCCAGCTACTGTGTTGCTATGCCCCAAGCACCCTCTATCCTCCTAGCCAAGTCCTGGTCACTCCCCTGCAGTGCTGTGCTTTTCTGCATATCCAAGCTTTCCCTTGCTAGTGCTGACCTTGGCACTCAATCTGTACCCCTGGCACCTGCTACACTTGACTGCCCTCATTGGGCTCCATGTCTATCAGACCAGGGGTCAGACTTGGCCCGTGGACCAGGGTTTGCAAACCCTTGGACTATGAGTTTCAGCTTTGTTACTTTCCATACCCATCACAGTACCTCACACATTACAGCTACTCATCAGAGTGCACTTAACAAACTGTTGGCGTCACTGGCTGATGACATAAGACACCCCTACCCCCACCCTACTCCTCCACCCACAGAATGTCTTCAGGAAAAAGGCTAACATTTCACAGGTGTCAGGTGCAACCCAGGCCACCCCAACCAACTCCCAACTTACCACCCATATTCATGCCCTCTTCATCAAGGTCTTGTCCACTATCATAGCGAGTCTTTTTCTTGGGATCAGAGAGAATGGTAAAAGCTTCTCCGACTTCCTTGAACTTTTTCTCCTCCTCCTTCTGAACTTCAGCACTGGCTCCACTGTGTCGATCTAAAGGGAGGAATACAGGAAGAACTCAGAGTCTCAAGAAAACAGAGTTCAAGGGAAAGACTATATTATGTCTCATTTTACAATCCAGTACTTCCCACATGTGGTGTATACAGAACCGAGCACCACCTAATTCCAGCTGAGGAGCCTCTCTGAGGCTTTGGTGCTGGACTGACCATGGTGGCAGCCGGCCCAACCTGCTCCTGCCACTGAGCCCCGCTCCCCACCCGCTCTACCTGGATGGTGCATCAAGGCCCGCTTCCGGTAGGCTTTCTTGATCTCGTCCTCAGAGGCATTCTTGTCTACACCAAGAATCTTGTAGTAATCTTTCCTCTTACTCTTCTTCAGTTCTAACTGTGCATTTTTAAGGAGCTGTTTGTGTTCTGGAGGAAAACATTTAGCGTCAATGGATAAATCCATTTTTGGCTTCCTTTACCAAGTCCCAGCCCAGATGCCCTGGAGTCAGAAGCCCTGTTAACCATACAAGGGGCTTTTATGATGTTTTCTTGTGGAGTTTAAAAAAATCTATTTACACTTAGGTTCTTCACATCGGCCTCATGACACAGAAAATGAAAGTGGCAGGGAGAACTGGGGACCAGAAAACAGGTGCCTTGTCCCACATTTGGGATCTCTGCTCACTTCTTCCAATGAGCTCCAGGTTCACCCTTGAATCAAACTACTCCCGTGTCCAGTTTTAGGACCTACAAGTCAGACCACACAGTTCCCTAAGGAACATGTGCTCAAAATTCTTTACCTTTTGTTTTCTCCGTCTGATATACTTTTTCATAGTCCCGTACTGCTTCTTCATACTGTTCTGTGTCCAAGTAACTGAAAAGGAAATACAGGGCAGTTCAGTGACATAAATAGCAATGGCCTTTGGTATCACTCTAGGGAAAGAGGCATGGCTCAAGCAAGAGACACAAACTTTTGGCTGAGATGCTTCGTGAAATAGGAGTTCTTAAGCTAGCCACAAGAAAAATTTGCTACCAATTCCTCAAGAAAAAGAGAGAGGTCTCATGCCACTTGCACCCACCAGCAAAGTGATACACTGCTCTGAGGAGAAAGCAACCAAGGGGAGAACGTTCCTTCTGATTTCACTTAGAGCCACCGAGAGTCATCTGGATCACCTTAGGAGAGACAACGTGAAGGTACCTACTTGACACTTGGGACTGAAACAAGGGAGAAAAATTATCAAGTGAGATCAATGGATATGGAAGAGTTTTGAAACCGAAAGTGCCATAAACATGCGGGGCCAGCTCCAATCCAGAGGAGATGTGGGATTAGTCAGCCACAAGAAGGATCAAGTTCAAGGTGGTGGCTGCCGGCAAATGCTTCTGTTAAGACTAGTCAGTCTGAGAGATATAGGTCAGTGAGACAGAAAAGGAGACTGTGAACACAGGCTTGATTCTCTTTCAGTGGCACAGAGGAAGGAAGGACCCTGACCCAAGATGGGAGGAAACCAGCTTGACAGGCTGATCGCCAATCTTATAAATGTCTCTTCCACAGAAATAAAGTGGCATTTTCCTGATGATATCACTTGCTCTGAGACTGGCCTACTGATTAAACAGACTCTTGTAGGAATTCCAGAAATAGTCACCGTCAGCTGGGGAGTGGAGAGTGACCATACAGTGCAGCCTGCCACTGCAGAGAGGTTCAGTTTCTTAGACCGCTGCTACACAAGCTCATCTTTGCAAACATCACACAGCACCCCCAGGCCCAGAGGCCAGGGCAGAGGGAGCATTACTGATGGGGCTGGCAAGAGACCAGCCCAACATTCTTAGGCATCTCCAATTTTCTGGCCACATCTTGATTTCTGACTTTTAAAAAACGGTGCAAAACCAATGCCCCACAGATGCGGGCACAAATGCTTCTAAGAATGTAGAGAATCCATTTTCAGGATTAAGTGTAATAATATAGACTGAAATAACACAAAATTAGTAACTCTGGGTAAAGACTGATTTGATAAACAAGCTAACCTGATGGACTTTCCAGATCCTTACATAATGTACTAAATAATCTTACATTACAGTTTTACTTCACACTTTTTTTAAAATTCAAGGACATCCTAACATCAAAGAAAACAATTTTAAAAAGAAAAGTAGAGCTTTAGGGAAAACGGAACGCTCCGTTCAGCCCATGACAGGAGCTGCAGCAAAGGTCCGGCCTCTCCCCACTAGTGGGGTGAGCTGACGCAGACCCAGGCAGCACTCAGGCTTCTGGGAAGGCTTCAGCCTGAGCTAATCTCCAATACTTCTCATCAGTCCCAGCTGCTCTAGAGAGCTGTTGCCAAGTTCTCAGCTAACTGTGCCCGAAAGTGCAAGCTGTGCTTTGTGGCAGGATCTCACAGCAGACCCACGCAGAGGACAGTTCTGTTTCCACCACAAAGATAAGGGGCTATCTGACCAAAGCGATTTCTGTTTATTGCACACACATGAATAAACCATAATCTTTCCTCCCGTTACCCTCCTAACAAATCCAGAATTTTCTGTTCTCTTCCCATTCCCTGTTCAAACACTTCAGAGTGTTCCACTGAGTTGATTCAGTCTTATGTTTCCAGTCATTCCCTCCCTACTAGACAGCTAGGTGAGAGTCTGCTTTTTTTTCTTTAACAGTAACTGCCGTAAACATGGATATAACACTTTTTATCTGTTAAAATAAGTCTTTAGCTGGTCAAAGGGTACACTACACTTCTGTATTCCAAAGCTTCCTTGTGTGTCTGCAAGTGGTATGAAAAGATGAGATGACTGATAGTCTCATAGAATCTGTAATATAATTCTGTGTGTGTTTGACAGATTTAGTCATCTACTTTAGAAATTCACTTTAAAAAAAAAAAGCACTACACAGGAGAGCAGTTTTCCTATTTTTCACAAATGTGGATAATTTGGGGCACACTACATGGGAAGCAGCCCATGCTCTCGCCACTGGTGAGACTGGGGAGCCTGAGGAACTATGAGCTTGCTCACCAGGCAGCAGCAGTCACACCTGTCCTTTGGCCAGGACATTCCACGAGGAACACGACGGCTGGGGGAGGACTGGGACATAACACATGGGTCTTCCTCTAGGACCTTTAAAAGACAGAACATTCTTCTCTGTCTGGGAAATAATCTGAAGTAAAATGGATTTGGGGGAGTGGTCTCTCGCAGCCCTTGCTCACGTTCCTGTCTGGAGAAAAGAGTCTAGTGGCTTCAAAAATAAGATGAACAAGTATGCTGCAGAGCAACCTGACTCTGAAGGCAAATCTGAGTGCTGGACCTAGGCAGGCACATCCTGGCTCATAAATAACCTAGTCAGACAAAGATATTTCAAAGGGGACTTCCCTATACTGCAGGGATGCGGAGCCAGATTAAATCCCTTCCTATGGAAGCACTGTCTTCCCTAACCCAGAACATACAGGATCGGCACAACTCTAAACTACCACAAGAGACACCTTATTCTTCCTCTTCCAAGCACCATACATTCATTCAACAAAGCATTAATTGAGTGAGCACCTACTGTGTGCTAAGCACTGTGTCAAGTTAGAGCAAAAGTGTACAACACAAAATAAAATCTCCAAAGGAAATGGATTTTAAACTTTAACAAAAGGAATTTGGGTCAGGCATCAGAGGAAACTTACTGACCGTGAGGGGCGTAAGACACAGGCATGGGAGACTGAGGGAGCTTGTGCAATCTCCTCCGCTGGAGGTCTATAAAGATAGCTCTAGGGCTGGAACAATCCCACCTAGAGGCAGGGGGAAGGACCAAATGACCTCACAACATCCCCGGGTCTGCTTCATCATCCACAATGCAATTCCCCTGGCAGGCCGGCAGCAATGCCCTCTTCCCCCCACCCACCAGAGGCACTTACCACTGAGCTCTTCTCAAGTAGGCTTTTATATAAGTGTCATCGAGCTTCACTGCATTTGTGCAGTCTTCTATTGCATCATCTAGTTTCCTAAGCTTCAGGAGAGAGAGAGCAGTCATACTTCACATCTTCGGTGACTGAGGGAGCCCAGAAGCTGTGGCCATGGCTTCAAAATTCTAAGAGGATCCACTGGTCATGCGGGCCCACTGTCACATTCATTCTTAGAGAGCTCGTCCCTCAGAGGGCTAAGGACACCAAATTCAAAACTGGGTTCTTTCCTAAGTGATGGAAGCCAGGCACACTTATCTGCAAGCAAAAACCACAACTACTGCTTCAGGTTAGTGCCCAACCAGACATGGCAAGAGGAAGGGTGGTTCTTGCCTCCTATTCTTCCAGAGGCCAACTGGAAGAATAAGAATTACTGTAATTTTTTAAACCACTAGGACTCTGCAAGAGTAAGGAGCCTATTCTTGTTTCCTGATGGTTGTGTGGGACAGCACTTAGGGTATTTTCCAATGAGCAGGGTGACCATCAGTTATACTGGAGAAAAAACTAAGCCTGCCTCATATTCTCATGTCCTCAGAATCCGTCCTAAAAAAGAATCACTTGGTTAGGCAAAAAGAAGCAACACTTGCTTTAAAAATTGTCTCAACGCCTTTAGCCAGTCTCTTTTTTTTTTTACTAGCCATTTTTTTACTGGAAGAGAGAATCTTGAAGAACAGGTGGGAATATCATTCCAAACTGTCCCTCAAGTGTCCCTAAATTCCACAGAAAAAATAAAAGCTTGCCTCTCTGAAGTTCGTTCCTCACAAGCTGAAATATTAACCTTTTCTCTTCTCATCTGGTTTACCCTTACTGGGCAAAGTTCCCAAGACCTTTTTGTTGGCCCTTAAAAATATAGGCCCCAAGTTGCAGATCAAGTGCTTGCTTACCTTGGAATTAACCGTACCCCGATTACAGTAGAGTTTAGCATTTGTTTTTATATTGTTGGGGTCTATCCCCAGGGCTTCTGTGTACAGTTCATATGCTAGCTTGTAATTTCCTTCTTTAAATGCTTTATTCCCATCCTCTTTCTTTGCTTTAAGTGCTTTGGCATTCTACAAAGAAAAGCAAGGGGAGTTTCAGTTCACATCCAGAAACCCTCAAACCACTGCAGAGAGAGTCCAGAGTCTATTTTCTGTTTCTTAGATCCCAGGATGGCCCCCTACCCTGCCCAACACCATCTCTTGGGCTATTTGTTGCTCATTGGTGCTTGCTACAGAGTGGACGGGAGAAACCGAGATTTACAAAACAATACCAATGAGACCTGTGTTACCCAGAGTTTACCTCTCTCTACTCCCCAGGATAAGCATTACTATCTTTTCTTCACTGAAGGAAGAAAAAAAGAAAAAACACTGAGATATTAAAAGGATCTGACTCTAAATTATCATATTTACCTTCAGGCAAATACAAAGTTGTCCTGAAATGAATTCTAGTGAAAGAACCAAGCATCCTGGCAAGGTGGGAAGAAGTGCTATCACATTCCCTGTGACGGGCGGAAACCTTTCACCCTGTCTTAAAAGTGCAAAGAGGAAGCTTTCTTTCCTGCCCAGATCTGGTGCCTAGAACTTACTCTGCAAGCAACGCAGGCCTTCTCGTGGTCAGGAGCCATCCTGAGAGCCTGTACAAAAAACTGAACCGCCTTCTCAATACAATCTTCATAATAAAGGCAAAGACCTCGTACATACAGAGCATCAGCATTGGTGGAATCCATTCGTAAAATGTCACTGCAACAGCCAGAAAGGAGCACATTCAGCTGTGGTCTGGATTTCCCTCACCGTTACTATCATTTGGCCACTTTTTTTTCCTTGACCATGTGTCTAATATGGAAAGTATCCAAAGGTAGATTCCCAAGAACTCCTCCAAAATTACCTGTTTTCCCCCCTTATACACTGTGTCTCACAATCTTTATTAGAACAGGGTTGGCAGATACAGCCCACAGGACCAAACCCCACTTGCTGCTGGATTTTGTAAATAACGTTTCTTTGAAATCCAGCAATACTATTCATTTATCTATTATCTACGGCTGCTTTTACACTGTAGTGACAGAGGTGAATTGTTAACAGAGACCACACAGCCTGCAAAGCCTAAACTATTTACTAACTGGTCCTTTACAGTTTGCAAACCCCTTGAGTAGAAACAAAAGAACACTTAACATCTGTTCTTTCACATACAGGTCAAGTACCTATTGAACTTTGTAAAACCCTTAGGTTTTCAGACCTGGTCCAACCTCTGGCTTTAAGTCCCAGGAAGGTCTGATCACCCTATCTATAGGACCGTATGTAACTCCTGATGTAGAGAGCTGCTGGACAGCATTTGTTCAGTGCTATCTGGCATTTCACTGCAGAACTGGCTTGACTTCATACCTGGCCACAGACTGTGCTTCTGGGTAACGACCCAGCATTGCTAAACATTCTGCTTTGAGGATTTTGAAGCGATGGCAGGCAGGGGCATATTCTAGGGCACGGTCCATGCAAAAAACAACCTATGGAGAAGAAGAAAGCAAATGAGATTCTTCATCCTGAACTCCAGAAATGTCTTCACTTTAGTCTGGTCACAGGTAACAGAGAGATTTAAGGGAAAGTAATGCCAGAGGTTTAAGAACATTCCTAAATTACCAGACTAAACCACTGAAATGAGGAGAGCACTTGATCCAGACGATGAAACAGCAGCAAACACGTACTGAGTACTTCATGCACTAACTCACGTAATGCTCGCAACAATTTTATCAAGAAGGTTGTATTACTACCCTTATCTTTATTTTTTCTGGCTTTTTTATTTTTTAAATTAATTTATCTGACTGGGCCAGGTCTTCAATGCAGCACACAGGCTCTTCGCTATGGCACATGACTGTCTCTAGCTGTGGCGCCCAGGTTTAGTTGCCCCGCAGCATATGGGATCTTAGTTCTCTTCTCTGACCAGGGATCGAAATTGTGTCCCTTGCACTGGGAGGCGGATTCTTAACCACTGGACCACCAGGGAAGTCCCTGTTACCCTTCTTAAGATGAAAAAACTAGAGATTAAAATAACTTGTTCAAGGTCACCAAAGCCAGTAAGTGATAAGAAGAGAATTTCATCCTAGACACGAAGATCCAGAGCCTATAACCCTAATCACCATGCTAAGGTGCCTCCACAGGGAATCCAATCGATAGTGACTGTGATCAAAACTCTCATTCTTGGTCTTCCCTGGTGGTCCAGTGGTTAAGAATCCACCTGCCAATGCAGGGGACCCAGGTTAGATCCCTGGAGTGGGAAGCATCCACATGCAGCAGGGGAACCGAGCCCACGCACTGCAACCACTGAATCCCCACACTCTCTAGAGCTCATGCTCTGCAACAGGAGAAGCCACCACGATGAGACCACCACACACCATAAACAGACAACAGCCCACTCACTGCAACTAGAGAAAGCTCTCGGGCAGTAACAAAGACCCAGCGAAGCCCAAAATAAATAAAACTAAAGAAAAAATAAAAACAACTCTCATTCTTCTAGTAGAAATACTATTATTTGCTACTTTGCATAATTCATGTTTAGCCTAGTAAGAAAGACAAGGAACAGCAAACGAGAACCTGAGAGTCACTGCTCCCTACACCACTGACACCGCTCACAGCGCCTCCTTCCTGTGGCGCGAGCCTCACCCGCCACTGACTGCCGGGGTGGCCACTCTTCCGCTTTAGAACAGATTATCCAATATATTAGTCCGTCTTCAGTGGTCCTAGACTATACTTACCATGTCACTATACTAACCAAAAGGTTACACACACACATACAGAGCTCGGATTTTTTTCAGTCTTTCAGCTTAATAAAGATTCTCCATATATTCCCATCTTTTTTCTCAGTTTGTTCTCTGAGCTTTCACTTTTTGTTTATCTGCTATTCCTGGGAGATCCTTCTTGAATCATATTCTCCTAGGAATAACTGATCCAACAGAGAAATCTGGAGTTTAGGGACACCTATTCCCTCTAAAAATCTGGTCATTGGGATCAAGAAGTGATGAAGTTTGAAAACTTAGAAATAACTCAAATTCCATCAACAGGAAACTAGTTAGGTAACATAGACATTCATAGAACAATATGTGGCTCTAACGTAGAATGAAGAAGCTCTCCATATTAATATGGAAAGACTTCCAAGGCCTATTAAGTAAAAAAAATTTTAAAAAGGGCAAGGTATAGAACTTTGCATAGCATTATTACCTTTCATTCAAAAGAGAGAGAAAAAAAAAGAAAATGAAGAATCTGTATTTGTATTTGTTGGGAATTCCCTGGTGATCCAGTGGTTAGGACTTGGCGCTTTCTCTTCCAGGGGCCGGGTTCACTCCCTGGTTGGGGAACTAAGATCCTGCAAGCCACACAGCACGGCCAAAATCAGTATTTGTTTATTTATGTAGACCAAAACTGTAGCAGAAAATAGAACAAGAACAGTGCTTACCCCTGGGGTGAGAAATAGACAGATGGAAGACAAGTTTGGGGAAAAACTTATCACTGTTTATACTTTCCAGCCTCTGAACCAAGAATAGCATTTATTCAAATATTTAAATTTAAAAGTAAGGGAGAGTAAGTAAACACCATGAGCTGTTGCACCTGGAAGACTTTTCTGCAGTGTCAACAGTAGGGACGCCTCTCCTTGAATGACACAGGTTATACCCTGGAAATTCTAAGGACCATAGGAAAATGCAGGCATTGAGTAGGGGAGTCATGGTGCTAATTTCCCCCTCCTTAAACAGAAAAGGAATTAGGGGAGAGCAGTCAGTCAAATGTAAGCAGTCACATCCTGCTGCCTTTGCTAGGTTCTGTACAGAGATGGTTCGGCTCCTGGTGGGGAGTGTCAGTTGGAGCCTTAGGGCTTCACTTCCCACCCCCACCTCCCCAGGACTATGGACAGCTGCAGGCAAAGAAGATCTTTGTTTCTTACAAGTTCATCTGTTTCCCCTGCCAGGATCATAATTCTTCATTTGTGACATCACCATGAACTACAGTGGGGGGGCTGGGATGTCACAAACAGAGGATTCTGTCACGAACTGGGGATTCTGGCTCCAGGATAGGCAAGAAAGAAAAGAAACCCAGAAGACCGCCTTTCGAGACAAAGCTTTTGCTTATGTAAACCTCAGAAAACGTGACAGGAGACAGAACTGCTTTCCAAACACACACACACACACACACACACACACAAAGTATGAATCACACTACAAAGACACCACGGTTACTAAAACCAATGGACAGAAGAGGGATGCTAATAAGTTAATGCGGACTCTATAAACTAATCAGATATTACCACGTAAAAAGACCATCACAGTCTGTGACTTAGAATGATTCTTAACTGTACCCTTTCATCAAGCATTTGAGGACCTGCTATAGAAAGTACTGAGCAAATTCCCACATAAGAATTGACAACTCCAGCTCTTGGATGACACAAACTTCTTCTAAGTGATCCTGAAAACTGATCCTTATCAGTGACTTTTAACCCTTTTCAAGGCCACTTACCTCCCTTTGAAACTAGTGAAAGCTGCTTCCAAGTTCCCTTGCTCAAGACCTAGAAAGATACCTGCAACTCAGATACCTTTCCCCATGTTTCACACAGGTCAATCCCTTTGCCAAGTACATTTTTCATGAACTGTCATACAGCTCCATAAAGGACAGTGGTGTGCTTTCATGGAAACACTTAACATCAAAAGGGTAGTGTTTATAGCCTGACGACAGGCTATAAAAACACTACTCAAAAACGTAAAAGGGGTCTCTACTTTTTATTTACAGCTGCGTTCAGTTCGCAGGTATTAAAGCTAGCTCTCATTATTCTAATAAAAATATGTAATCCAAACTTAATATTTAATTCCAACTGGCTTTTCCTTTATTAACCACCACACTTTTAGGCTGCTAACTCCTATCAGAAATAGGGATGAACTCAAGTAACAGACTTGTACTGCTTTTTATTACAAAGTGAAATAAAATTAAGAAAAGAAACACTTCAACAAAAAAGTTTTTTTTAACTCTGTTGATGTGGAGCAACAGGAGCTCTCATTCCTTGCTGGTGGGAATGCAGAAGGATACAGGCCACTTTTGAAGACAGTTTGATAGGTGCTTGTAAAATGTAACAAATTTTCACTATAGGCTCTAGTAATTGCACTTCTTGGTATTAACCCAAAGGAGGTGAAACTTAAAGCCGCACAAAAACCTGCACACAGATGTCTAGAGCAGCTTTATTAATAACTGCCCAAAACATGTTGTAACAAATATATCTCTGGAATTCCCCTCTGGGGAATGTGGATAATGGAGGAGGCTATGCAAGTGTGGGGCAGAAGGGCTAAGGGAAATTTCTGTACTTTCCTCTCAATTTGGCTGTGAACCTAAAACGTTCTTAAAAAAATTAAGTCTTTAAGAAAAAAAAGAGGGAAAGAATGGTCAATGCCAAATTAAAGGGAAATTTATTGTTTTAGATCTTCTGTACCTTAGTACTCCTCTAATTACCACACACACACACACACACACACACACAGAACTTTGTGAGAAAAGTGTAGATGAGATTTCTACATAGTTGTAGTTTACCTTCCGAAAATCCCGCTTCTCAAAATCCGTTTCTGCTATTTTCTCATATTCTATGACTGCATTCGCATTCTTGAACTATACCAGAAAAATCATATAAGAGAGTTTTAATGAAGCTGTAAATTCCACAACCACAAAACCCAACAGGACCTTGATGAATTTATTTAAAGAAAATCAGAACCACAGATTTTCACAAGTCATACTGGTGAAGATGTAGCCAAGACTTCTTAACAGAAAGGTGAAGGCCCAACCTTCACCCTCAGTTTGAACTTAAAAGTCAGAAACGTAAGAACCATGACAAGATGTATGTAAAATAAGAGGCCCTGTCAGGGGTTTGGTGAGATTCTCACTAAAATGTATCCAACAGTAAACAAGGTACCTAAGAAAATGGAATTAAAACATGTTTTAGCTGCTAACAATTTAATCAGGATCTGAATTCATACAAATTTTTTTAACCTCACTCAAATCAGTTCCTTGATGCATCTGCCTACGCCCCACTTCTGCCAACTCAGAAACTCTCTACATTTCATTGATTTTCCAAAGCTGTAAATCATATTCAAAACCCCTTTTACAGATAAAGAAGCTGAGGCTCTGAGAGACTATGAGATTTGTGCACAGTCACCCAGGTGTGGCTGATGGCAGAAGTGAGACAGGATCTCAGTTCTGATTTTCAAGTCACTCTTCCTCCCAAATACACCACCGTGTTTCCTCTGATACAAACAAGGTCAAGCCCATACCTCCTGCTGGGCCTGAGCATTTTTGTGATCCAGTTCTAGGGCTCTCTGGAAACTACGACACGCCGCCATGGCATTCCCTAGAGATAGGTGGCATTTGCCTTCTCGTAGATGTCCCTAGGAGAAACACAAACGGGGAAGAAAAGAAACATGACTGGCCAAGCAGAGGGACATCAACAGCAGGAACAGCCACACAAAACCAACAAGGGATGAAAAGAGCCAGAGCAGCAGTTATTAGCCAGGGGTGACGCTGCCTCCACGGCACATTCAGCAGTGCTAGATATGTTGTTGCTTGTCACAACTGGGAAAGCAGGGAATCTGCTGAAATATCCTACAATGCACAGGACAGCCTCCTACAATAAAGGATTATCTGGCCCGAAATGTTAATAATGTCAAATCTGAGAAACCCTGGGCTACAGGAACTCAAGTATAAGCAACTTAGTACCCCTGAAACAGCCCTATTACATACCCGGACGAAAGTGTCATCCAACCTCACTGACTGCTGTGCATCCCCGAGAGCTTCCCGGAACTTTCCGAGCATCATCAAGGTGGCGGCTCGATTCCCATAATAGCTAGCATTTTTAGGACACATATCTACAGGAAAGGCAGAAGAATGTGAAACAAAGTTTAGCGTGGGTCACTGCTTCAAAAACTCAGGGGCGCCGACACCCTCAGAACTATATCAAGACAATCAAACTATAACAGGAATGTTGGCATGCTCTCTTTAAAGGCCATGGCCAAATTTTTGACTACTTGTGCAAAGGACAGTAACAATGGTGAAATCAATTTACAAATAAAAGTTATTTAGAAATGATTTATATTTAGCTTTAAAGTGTACTGATTATCTTTTAGGAGTGATGGGTTAGCACATTTATCTTAATGATTTGTATTTTATGTAATAAGATACAAAAATGAATTTGCATTTATTGAGTTGGAGGTGCAGATGGAGCAATTTAGGTGAGAAAAATGCTGATACGAGATTAAAATACTGCAAACTGAGCATGTAACTAAGACTTGTTCATATCTACAAAGGTCTCTTTCAATTCTGGTTTCCTCAGTGTGAAACAGATCACCAGCCCAAGTTCATGCATGAAACAGGGCACTCAGAGCTGGTGCACCAGGACAACCCAGAGGGAGGGGATGGGAAGGGAGGTGGGCGAGGGGTTCGGGATGGGGGACACATGTACACCCACGGCTATTTCATGTCAACGTATGGCAAAAACCACAATACTGTAAAGTAATTAGCCTCCAATTAAAATAAATAAATTAATTTAAAAATCTACAAAGGTCATTTTCTAAGACAGTAAATGAACTGGCAATGGCTGAGAGGATTAAGGTGGTTATCCTTCTGCCACATTATCTAGAATTTCTGGAACTGCCTTTAATTTGCCAAATGAAGAACCACCTGCTTGAGCCACAGAAAGTTAATTCTTTCAGGTCATTAAACCCAAAATAGTTCACACAGTTAACAGTCATCAATCCACTAAGCAGAAAGATTACTTCTTACAGAGGAGCTATTTATAACAGCATTTGGCAAATTATTTTCCAGCATATTCCTTCTCACCTATGGCTTTTGTATAATAGTTATAAGCTTCATTGTAATCTTTCTTGGCATAGTAGGCATTTCCTTGTTCCTTGAAAGACTCTGCTTCTCTGAAAAGGAAAGAGAAAGAGAATCATGTTACTATACCCAGGGAATGACCTCTATAATCTCATGGGAGCAATCTTTTGGTCTAGAGTCCCCAGCACATAGAGCTGAAAGTTAATGTGATACTTGAAGCAATTTATAGATTTGTTCAACGGGCTGATGGACCAAAAGGGGGTGCTAATGAAAGAATTTAATGTACAGGAGACAGGGATCAAGACCATACCCATGGAAAAGAAATGCAAAAAAGCAAAATGGCTGTCTGGGGAGGCCTTACAAATAGCTGTGAAAAGAAGAGAAGCGAAAAGCAAAGGAGAAAAGGAAAGATATAAGCATCTGAATGCAGAGTTCCAAAGAATAGCAAAAAGAGATAAGAAAGCCTTCTTCAGCAATCAATGCAAAGAAATAGAGGAAACAACAGAATGGGAAAGACTAGAGATCTCTTCAAGAAAATTAGAGATACCAAGGGAACATCTCATGCAAAGATGTGCTCGATAAAGGACAGAAATGGTATGGACCTAACAGAAGCAGAAGATATTAAGAAGAGATGGCAAGAATACACAGAACTATACAAAAAAGATCTTCACGACCCAGACGATCACGATGGTGTGATCACTGACCTAGAGCCAGACATCCTGGAATGTGAAGTCAAGTGGGCCTTAGAAAGCATCACTATGAACAAAGCTAGTGGAGGTGATGGAATTCCAGTTGAGCTATTCCAAATCCTGAAAGATGATGCTGTGGAAGTGCTGCATTCAATATGCCAGCAAATTTGGAAAACTCAGCAGTGGCCACAGGACTGGGAAAGGTCAGTTTTCATTCCAATCCCAAAGAATGCTCAAACTACTGCAAATTGCACTCATCTCACACGCTAGTAGGAGAAGGCAATGGCACCCCACTCCAGTACTCTTGCCTGGAAAATCCCATGGATAGAGGAGCCTGGTGGGCTGCAGTCCATGGGGTCACTGAGGGTCAGACATGACTGAGCGACTTCACTTTTCACTTTCTTGCACTGGAGAAGGAAATGGCAACCCACTCTAGTGTTCTTGCCTGGAGCATCCCAGGGACGGGACATCCTGGTGGGCTGCCGTCTACGGGGTCACAGAGTCGGACACGACTGAAGCGACTCAGCAGCAGCAGCACATGCTAGTAGTGTAATGCTCAAAATCCTCCAAGCCAGGCTTCACAATACGTGAACCGTGAACTTCCTGATGGTCAAGCTGGTTTTAGAAAAGGCAGAGGAACCAGAGATCAAATGGCCAACATCCGCTGGATCATGGAAAAAGCCAGAGAGTTCCAGAAATACATCTATTTCTGCTTTATTGACTATGCCAAAGCCTTTGACTGTGTGGATCACAACACACTGTGGAAAATTCTTCAAGAGATGGGAATACCAGACCACCTGACCTGCCTCTTGAGAAACCTATATGCAGGTCAGGAAGCAACAGTTAGAACTGGACATGGAACAACAGACTGGTTCCAAACAGGAAAAGGAGTACGTCAAGGCTGTATATTGTCACCCTGCTTATTTAACTTATATGCAGAGTACATCATGAGAAACGCTGGACTGGAAGAAACACAAGCTGGAATCAAGATTGCCGGGAGAAATCTCAATAACCTCAGATATGCAGATGATACCACCCTTATGGCAGAAAGTGAAGAAGAACTAAAAAGCCTCTTGATGAAAGTGAAAGTGGAGAGTGAAAAAGTTGGCTTAAAGCTCAACATTCAGAAAACTAAGGTCATGGCATCTGGTCCCATCACTTCATGGGAAATATATGGGGAAACAGTGTCTGTCAGACTTTATTTTGGGGGGCTCCAAAATCACTGCAGATGGTGACTGCAGCCATGAAATTAAAAGACACTTACTCCTTGGAAGGAAACTTATGACCAACCTAGATAGCATATTCAAAAGCAGAGACATTACTTTGCCAACAAAGGTCTGTCTAGGCAAGGCTATGGTTTTTCCTGTGGTCATGTATGGATGTGAGAGTTGCACTGTGAAGAAGGCTGAGCACCGAAGAATTGATGCTTTTGAACTGTGGTGTTGGAGAAGACTCTTGAGAGTCCCTTGGACTGCAAGGAGATCCAACCAGTCCATTCTGAAGGAGATCAGCCCTGGGATTTCTTTGGAAGGAATGATGCTGAAGCTGAAACTCCAGTACTTTGGCCACCTCACGCGAAGAGTTGACTCATTGGAAAAGACTCTGATGCTGGGAGGGATTGGGGGCAGGAGGAGAAGGGGACGACAGAGGATGAGATGGCTGGATGGCATCACTGAGTCTGAGTGAACTCCAGGAGTTGGTGATGGACAGGGAGGCCTGGCGTGCTACAATTCATGGGGTTGCAAAGAGTTGGACACGACTGAGCAACTGAACTGAACTGAATGAAAGAATCTGAGTTTTTTGGATGCTATATTTTTTGGTCACTTTGACACATTCAAACTAAATCAAGAAAACTCTCCCATGCTGCCTGACCTCCCTTCTCACTATCCCTATCTTTAATCATTCCCTTAGGACAGACACCAACTTATAGACACTCTCTCACAGGGATGAAATTTTTATATTTATGTCCTTTCCACTGTGTCACAACTTCTGCCTCTTTAGCAAACTGACAAAATCAGTTATAGGTAATTCCTTTCAGGGGTAACTTATTTCTCAATGTGAAATGAGTCATATCCTTGGAATTTTGATGATTTATTCTTTCGAAAACTGGCTCATGCATTGGTCACCGGAAGGACAAACAGCAAAGCAGGTGACAAAGATGTTAAAAGCATAGCATATTGGTGTTTAAGATGGAGGACAGAGCTGAGTGACAGGAGACACCAAGAACTTGGGTGACGGAGACATACAAAATATCGGCTTCCAGAGTCATACTCTAAGAGGGACCCGCCTACTGGAAGTCTCTCTGTCACATCTATGTGGATGCTTACTGCTCCCTTGACCATCCCTCTAGTACCCTGCGTAACACCCAATGGGTAATATAAAAAATTCTGCCCTACTCCAAGATCCAATTTTTGAAGCTGTGCCATGAGACAAACTATACTTTCAAAAAGACAATGATACATAATGGGGAATTATAATTTTGACAAAAAAACTAAAATCAAATCAGATATGACCAACAATATCTCAAAGAACAAACTTGTAACCTATATCAGAGATACCCAAAATCACTCTGATTAATCACCCTAATGACCAACCTGAATGACAATGATAATTCTTTACCAAAATAACTACTGTAACATAACTAAATATCTGGGCATTTCTGTTATAAGAAAGAGTAACGAAATTTCTTTTTTCCTTTTTCTTTCTTTAACACATGCTAAGAGCCCAGTTCAAGGCCTGCCTGAAGTGAAGATGAAAGTACAGTTCTTAACCTTAGTGATGGTACAAGAAGTTTACAGCTTGATTCTGTGCACTGTGGCACCTGGGAGATTTGTGATTTTATTTACTTATGTATTTTCAACTATAAACTAGTAAAGCCACCTTTTATTGAGGCGATCTCCCTTTCCAGTTTTTTCCATCACTGCCCTGGCAAGACCCACTAACACGAAAGGTCTGCTAGCAGAAAGGAGAGGCAAAATGGGGGACTTCCTTGGCAGTCCAGTGGTTAGGATTTGGCGCTTTCACTGCAGGGACCCAGGTTCAATGCCTGGTCGGGTAACTAAGGGAAAAAAAAAAAAAAGAACTCAGAAAAAAGAAAAAGAAAAGGAAAATGACCTATAAATGTTGACAGATTTGATCTGTGATGGATTTGAATAATTTTATTATATCAATTGTTACAGTGCCATAAAGAGGCCATCTGCTATTAAAAGTTCTCAAGGAGGATCCCCCAAGTGCAAGACTTATAAGACCAAGCACAATCTTTCTACATGGTGAACACCATACTGTAACTGTAAATTAAGCCAGGCACTATAAAAATGATGAAGAGCCTATCCTTTAAGAGCAGACATGCCAGGGACTTCCCTGGTGGTCCAGTGGCTAGGACTCTGAGCTCTCAGTGCTGGGGCCCTGGGTTTGATCCCCAAATGGGAACTATATCCCACATATTACAACTAAGACCCTGTGCAGCCAAATAAATAAATAAAAATAAATATTAAAGAAAAAAGAACAGACATGCCAAAAGACTGAAGAAAGGACTTCTCCAACACTGGATGTCACAAGTTGAGTCAAACCACTATGAAGAAATGGGAAGAGAAAATGCAAAAGAAGCATTAGGCCCAAACTGTACCTGAGAAGACCTAGCCTTCTCTTCAGTCAGCCAGTGGCTAAGACCACACAAATTCCTGAGGAAAACTAAAGGCAGCTGGGCACTCAGATACATGCTGTGTCAGTGTAAAAAGCTTGTTAGTCAAAGACGGAACAATCTGGAGAGCTACAGAGAAGTGCCCTTTCTTTCCTGAAAGAGAAGGAGGCCGTAAGTTCAGCACTGGCTTTCTATCCAAGATTCAAAAGATGACTTCTGTGGAAAATCAGTAATCATTACTGAGGCCAGGTACTTTCCATACATTATCTTATCAGGTGAGTTTCATTATTCCCATGTTTCAAAGGAGGAAATTAAGGCTTTGAGGTTAAAAACTGGCTGGAGGTCAGAGTGTTGACCCACACCTGTCAGATCCCGAAGCTGAGCTGTACCCTATCTACTATACTGAGCTCTCTCTAATACTCACCTCTACCTATTGCCTGAGACTTTAAAAATTAATCTGTAATGCTAAGAACAGTGAATATTAATTTCTTTCAACTAAGACACAAAATAGCCCCAGCGTATAAAATCCAACTCCAGACAGGCAACCTGGATTTAAATGAGCCAAATGACACTCCTAACAATTAGTCACAGAGACAGCAGGGCTTCTTTCCCTTTAAGATGCATGACCTAGTGAACTGGACTTTGCCTCCCCCAAGAAATGCATTTCATTTTAGTAAATGGTGAGTAGATTCCATTCTAGAGCAAACAAAGCGAGTAATGTAGAGTCAGCCCACAGCAGAAAGAACAAGAAGAACTGTGTTGTGACAAGTTACCATGTTTTTAACCTCACACTGCACAGCATCAGGCCAGAATTAGCTATTCCCACACAACTGCCTCATGAAAAGGACTTATTTTCATAGAAACATGGTTGATTAACAGCTGCCTAAACAATGGGCACTTAGTGCTTTTAAACTGAATGCTTATTTTTTGCCTCCAGGTCCAACAACCAAAGCAGAGTCCCTCCTTCACTGTGAACCTCCCCACCAAATACACGATGAGCCCTGACCAATGGGCCTGACCCCGCGAGACCAGCCAAGGAAAG
The DNA here is from genome assembly GCF_019923935.1 of Bubalus bubalis. Taxonomy (NCBI): domain Eukaryota; kingdom Metazoa; phylum Chordata; class Mammalia; order Artiodactyla; family Bovidae; genus Bubalus; species Bubalus bubalis. Next base: position 20,913,564 of record NC_059159.1, on the reverse strand, counting down.
AGTGGATCTTTGGAATCCAGCATGGCAGCAGCAAGAACTGAACAAGGCCGCATCAGGAACAATTCCAGGGTCAAATCCATTCAAGTCCTGCCTGGGAGTCTGAGAAAGGGCTGAAGCTTGTTCAAGTTGCCCTTACAGCCAAGGGACTGAAGGATGAGATGTCAAAGGCACAGGACTGGAAAAGGAGGAGAGCTGGTTAACAATGGAACTGAGGGCAATCTGGCCATGGCATCTGTCACTCCACTCAACTGCCAGTCAATTAATTTGAGAACCAAGTGAAGTTACATGTACCTAACTGAAACACATCAGTACTAAAAAATGAAGAATTAGGATTAATTGGGTTCACCTGGATCAGGTTAAAAAAGGAACAGATTCAAAAGGGACTACATTAAACTACATATTATTTTTATGGCTGCAAAATAAAATTCAGACTAAACCCTGAAATACAATACCACATCAAAATACAGACTTGGTCACAGCTGACCCGATGTCACTATTAACATCTACACTGTATTTCTAGTGCATTTTCAAATTTTCAAAACATTTCCAATGAGGACCCAATATCGTGTGTCTTCCAATAGAGGAAGAGCTTGTGAGGCACCCAAGGGGGCTGCACAGGTCTCCTAAATCTTCCAGTCTTAAGTTTTCCCCAACTAGATCCTGTTAGTGGCAAGGTTTTGGGGTTAAAACTAATTTATCCAGTTCCACACCCAATCCCTGGATCAACTCCAGGCAGAGTAAGTGTCACTTCTCTGATTCACTAAGAGATGCGGGGAATGACTACCTCCATCAGACCAGACCTTTCACTTTAATAGTCAGCATCAAATCCCTGTGAATACAGCTACCGAAAGGTTTTCCAAAAACTCTGCTCTCTTTGGATGTATGATGGGAAGGTGTCCCACAGCAGGATCAGTGCCAAAGGGCCAGGCTGCCTTCCCTCCACAGACAAAGGTAAGGAGAAGACACTCCACTCTTGTTCTGCTTTGCTACTTTAAAGTGCATTTCTTTACTTTTCAGAAATAACTTCATCAATCAGAAAGCTGCAGCATGAAAACCTGCTCTTCTAACACTGCTGCTGCTGCTAAGTCGCTTCAGTCATGTCCGACTCTGTGTGACCCCACAGACGGCAGCCCACCAGGCTCCCCCATCCCTGGGATTCTTCAGGCAAGAACACTGGACTGGGTTGCCATTTCCTTCTCCAATGCATGAAAGTGAAAAATGAAAGTGAAGTTGCTCAGTCGTGTCCGACTCTTAGCGACCCCATGGACTGCAGCCCACCAGGCTCCTCCATCCATGGGATTTTCCAGGCAAGAGTACTGGAGTGGGGTGCCATTGCCTTCTCCGCTTCTAACACTACATGTGCACTAAAAATCTGTACATCCTCTGATCATGCGGTTCCATTCTCTAATTTAGCACTCATTTACCACAGATGCTAATTACACCAACAAACCCTGCCAAGGGAATCATTTGGTATCACACAGGTCTTAGCAGGGCTCAGCATCATGTGATCAAATCAGACAACTTGGGCTATGATCACAGCCAACTTTGCACATTTACAACTCAGCTAAATTAAAAACACATTAAAACACCAAAGCTGAAATATAATGTGTCCCAAGTTAGATGCTCTATAAAAACTTCAATTTTCTCTCTAAATACTTCCACACTGAACACAAACAATACCTTTGCCTTAGGCCAACTAGTCTAACTTCTAGAAATGAAACAAGTATTTAGAAACTTTACTCAGCTCTCACTTAAGGCAGGATTCACTGGCAAGTAGTTTGTTTTTGTTTTTTAAATGTCTCAACATTACTGGGTTCTCTCTGGAATTACTTCACAGGTATATTTGTAATATGCCATTTTTAGATATATTTTACCCCAGTGCATGAAAAATAAAGACTTCACTATTCTACATTTGCAACTGAGGCAATACTGATTGATTAGATTTCTGAATGATTAAAGTGAGGGGGTGGTGGGTGAACCACTGTGCTCTTATTTCAAGTATTGGGCTAGAATAGATTTTTCATAAAGTTCAGTTCTTCCAACAGCCATTCATAACAGTTTAAATCAAAACATATATAGCAGCTTGAATGAGGTTTTTTTTTTCTTTGTGCTTTCCCGATGCTACTTCAGAAGTGGAAGAAAAATCTAGCTTTGCTAAAATTACAACTCAGGACAAAATGATTTCTTGTTAGAGCAAAGGAGTGTTAGGGGCCTCTGACCTGGAGACTATTTTACTGGCAGGAATAACTTTATAGAAAAAGCTATCTTTCCTTTCTTTACCTTCAGACTTTTAATAATAATACTTTACACTGTCAATGAGTCAAACATCCTTTATCCACTTGTACTGTATTCAGTACTTCCAAAACGTCACCCTTACTCTACGATTGTTGCACCCATGTCTTTTGTTCAATCAAATTTACTAGTTGCCCGTTGATCTAGAAATGCCCTCCATCCTTCAGAATTTACAGGCTCTTGGCCAGTTTCAGAGTAGAAATTCCTTCTTCCTTCCCACAGTATGAACCTCTTGTCCCAAAGGCATGCCACAGGGGCTGGGTCATGTGTACTCTCTCTGACCTTCATGGAGAGCAAAGTAACAGGAGCCAGAAGCGTTTCACTCCAACTTACCAAATGCATATTATTCGATTTCTTTCTGTTTAGTCCTCTAACCTAACAATTTAAGTTTCACATGAATAGGTGGAAGTTACACATGACCTGGAACAAATATCATGGACAGAGGAGCCTGGCGGGCTACAGTCCAAGGGGTCACAAAGAGTTGGACGTGACTTAGCAACTAAACAACAACACGATTCCACAGATAACAGTGTTTGCGAAATGCAAAGTGCTGCATACTGATTGCAAACAAAGGCCTCATAAAGGTCCAGAGAAAACAGAACGTGGTCTCTATCCAGCTGCTACATGTTGGTAAGGGCGGGCTGCTGCTGCTGCTACTAAGTCGCTTCAGTCATGTCCGACTCTGTGCGACCCCACAGACGGCAGCCCACCAGGCTCCCCCATCCCTGGGATTCTCCAGGCAAGAACACTGGAGTGCGTTGCCATTTCCTTCTCCCATACGTGAAAGTGAAGTTGCTCAGTCGTGTCCGACTCTTAGCGACCCCATGGACTGCAGCCTACCAGGCTCCTCTGTCCGTGGATTTTCCAGGCAAGAGTACTAGAGTGGGGTGAAGGGTTGGGCTACCCAGCTTCTTTTCCCCAATCTTCTGTAGACTAGAAAGTGTCTGCTTTCACTTAAAAGCCCAGTTAAAACATCCGCCCTCCCCCAGAAAAGAGAAGGAAATGGAGATGAAGAAAATATACCAGTTCAAATTGTCCTCTGTCTGGACACTCGCGGGAGTCTCAACAGGGGCAGAGCCAGAAGAGACCAAGAGGTGCCAAGGGCAGACAGAGACACAGACTACACAAGGCAACAGCGCTCTCTACTGCTCAAGCAGGGAAGGACACCAGCCAATGCACCGGAGCCGGCTATGTGGTCTCCTACTCAATGGGGAAAAAGAGGAAGCAAGGAATCAGTCAGTCTGGACAGAAATTCCATCACTGAAGGCAGAAGGATATTCTCAAAGAAATAGTGAACTCAACTTCGTTAAATACTTATGCTAGTTCCTTCAATGGGATGTCACAATCTGTGGTATCTACTTAACCTCCATTTACCCCTGGGAACAGGAGACCCAACCATAAGGCTGTTTCTGAGAAGTAAGCTTGGTAGAAGCTACTCTGAGGACACCAGCCACTGGCTTTTCAGCATTAGCCAGAGACTTGTTTTCAAAATATCTCCCCGAATCTATCATTTTCTATCCCTTGGTTTCCCATTCTGTGACATCTCCCACTACCCTCATGGGTACACTATCATGCATCAAAAATCAAGAACTGGGGAATTCCCTGGTTAGGACTCCACACTTTCACTACGGAGGGCCTGGGTCTGATCCCCAAACAGAGAACTAGGATCCCTGCGATCCTAGCTGTGCGATGTGGCCAAAAAGTCTAGAACTAAGGAACTACAGTTAAGAAAAAGGCTGCTTTCCAAGTTGTTTTTATGTGTGTATGTGTATGTGTGAGGGGGGTGGGGGGGAGTGGAGATGGGAACCGTAGTCAGGCATCAACATTGCCAACTGTTATTTTGCTTCCCAAGTTTTCTCGGTTCTTGAGTTCATCAGATAGTTGATGGTCTCAGAGCAAACTACCTGAGAAAGAATTCTCAGGACAGCAACAGCAATAAGACAAGGTCCTGCTTGTCTCAGACACCCTCCCCAGAAGCCTAATATTAGAATGAGAAGAGACAGTTAACACTTCGCTTATCGGATAATCTGGCCTCCCCACACAAAGTCATATGCCAATAGAAAATTAGGTCTCAGAATCAGACTTTGAAAGTCAAATATTCCTGCTCATATTACCATTCTCAAAAGTGGCAATCACTTATATCCCTGCCATGGTGGGCTAAAACACAGAAACTGCTGTTTGGACCTTGCATGGGGAAGTAAAAAACTGTCAATCCAATAAAATGAACAGACTACTGGAATAACTTGCATGCTGAATCCTGTTCTTACTGCTGAAATTAAGACAGTTTAAAAGAATACCTGGAACGACCTCTAAGTAACTTCCACATCACTCAGCACAGGAGAAAGGGGACCAACATTAGTGAAGTAAGGGAGAAATGGGCTCTCAGAGGGACTTTGCATCAGACCACAAGGCACCTAGGCAGCCACCGACCATTGTTCTCCAATCTCTTAAAGACCTAGAGAAAGAAAGCAAAGGCAAGTGCCTAGTAGGCAGATTTTAAAAACTTAAAACTACTAGCTTCAATGACTAAACCAATCCCTGATTGGTTGGAATGTACAGTAAGTCTGGGCTTTAAGCCAATCAGAGTTCTGGTCGTTGGGAATGAACTAGACAGCAGAGCAACTGCCACTCACTTGGGCCAACATTTTATTAAAACTGCTCAATTTACCTGGCTTCAGTTAATATGTGGATCTGAATTAAAGCAGCAGGGAGCACAGACATCCTTCCTCCAAACTCTACCTGTGCTCCTGCTATGATTAATTAACAATTTTGCCACTTGTTAGTATCGGGGTTCAATCAATTATTTACTGTTATTCAGGATTCTGTATTCCTAGGCTTGCTGCTGCTGCTGTTGCTAAGTCGCTTCAGTCCATAGACGGCAGCCCACCAGGCTCCCCCGTCCCTGGGATTCTCCAGGCAGGAACACTGGAGTGGGTTGCCATTTCCTTCTCCAATGCATGAAAGTGAAAAGTGAAAGTGAAGTTGCTGATTCTTGTCTGACTCTTAGCGACCCCATGGACTTCGGCCTACCAGGCTTCTCCGTCCATGGGATTTTCCAGGCAAGAGTGCTGGAGTGGGGTGCCATTGGCTTAGCCCTTCCTTAACCATGACTTCTTTGTCCCGTGTCCCATTTCTTCATGGGACACACATGAGTATACCACACATACTTAGAGTATACCAAAATGAAATTGAATGCTGAGAGCAGTTTCTCTCTGACTGGGGCTCAAGGTCAGAGACAATACCCATTCACCTTGCATGCTTTGTCTAGCTGCCTGCCCTGGAACTTCAAGAGAAAGTTTAGGGGGACAAAAACCTAGGAATTTGAAACAGAGTGGGGAAGAAGGGGGAGAGGCATCCCGGCAAGCTCCACAGTTAAGGCCACAAACTCCAAAACACCCCAAGGAGCTGCACTGAATAGCAACTTCTGGATACGGATCCAGAGTTCAGTGCTTCCCACGACCAATATGCAGAGAGAAATAAAAGGCGAGATTCCAAGAGTCTAGTTTCCAGTACCGAGGTACCAAGAAAGGGCCTCATAATGACTGTTCGTGCTTTTCTCCATCAGGAAAACAGATACTGAGAGGATCAGCCCAGGAAATCAGGTGAGGATGCCCTGCTCCCTGGCGGCTCAAGTGGTGAAGAATCTGCCTGCCAACGTAGGATCCCTGGGTCGGGAAGATTCCCCGAAGGAGGAAATGGCAACCCACTCCAGTATTCTTGCCTGGAACATCTCATGGACAGAGGAGCCTGGTGGGTTACAGCCCATGGAGTTGCAAAGAGTCCAACATGTCTGAGCATGCACATATGCCCTGCTCCTTAGTCAATGGCTCTTGTAGGGTCTTCCAGACCCCACTGCCCAGTCAGATCCCCAAGGGATATGCTGAGACACAAGTGCTTCTTCTCTTGATAAGCAACTTGAAATCCTTTGATTTTACCATAATAAAGACTACCTACAGTGACCAAACTGCTCCCCAATCCAGGAAATGTGAGCTGAGAGCCTGCACTCAAGATAGGCATTCATATGGACTTCCCTGGTAGTCCAGTGGCTAAAACTCTGGGCTCCCAATGCAGGGGGCCCAGGTTTGATCCCTGGTCAGGGAACTAGATCCCACATGCCTCAACTAAGATTCAGTGCAATCAAATAAAATAAATATATTTAAAAAAAAAAAAAAAAGATAGGCATTCATATATCAGGTAAAACAATCAGCAACTTCTCAGGAAAATGAGAAGACCTTAAATTAGCTGAAATAAACAACCTCAGAAATTGAGTCCTCTGGGCTTCCCAAGCAGCTTTGTCTGTTCTGGTGGGCAAAGAGAAATAATAATCCTCATATTCAGAAGCCCGATCTATTTTGGACTGCCAACTAACACACCTTTTATTCTAGCCTCTCAGCTATGAGGGAAAAAAGAATTTTGTGCAGAGGAACAGGCAAAAAAATTGAAGTCCATTTCTTTCTCTCTAGAGACTCTAAAGCTAAGGAAATAAAACATGCAGCCATTTAAAATGCTACAACCATGAGGTCGAACCTCTTGAAAGCTCCTCACTCTGCCCTCTGTGGGACTATGACAATTCAGAAGCAGGCTACCCTTGGGCCACAATACAAGGAAGAACTCCTTGCTGGACTTGACAAAAACAACCAAGAGAGACCCATCAACACTCCTGTCCCCAAGTGAACTGGGACTATGACTGTAACAAGAGACAACACAAACTTGGCCAAATAACTAACCAAGTCAGGTAGTAAAGGGCATTTGTAAGAGACATACCTATCCCTGCCCTCTGTTGTGGCTACACAGGAGGACTCCAGGATACGTAAAAAATGCGAAACCATCTTCCTCCAAAACCTCTAAGTCACCACTCCATTTTCAGCATTAGAAATCTACACGTAAACAAGGCTTTTCCTTACTAACAGAGTCCAATATTTACCCTCCTAAGGGTGTCTTACAAGACAGAAAGTGAAACTGTGATATTTTTGCTTATTTGATTATATTTTCCTTTTGACTTTTTTTATGTGATACACAATAAACATATTTTATTATGTTTTAAAAAGATCTATATGTTTAACATACACGTCTATTTCATAAAGATGCTTTTTTTGTGTTTTTTTTCCTTAGTGGTAGCTAAAACCATGTATTTTACACTCAATGAAATCTTGAACTCCATGAAATAAGGCAGTTAACATAAGTTAACACCTTTCCTTATTCTGTTAACTGCTTGCAAATATCATGTTTTTGCATGTGTGATGTGGGGCCCCCAGGCGGTGCAGTGGTAAAGAATCTGCCTGCTAAGGCAGGAGATGCAGCTTCGATCCCTGGGTCGGGAAAATTGCCTGGAGGAGGAAATGGCAACCCACTCCAGTATTCTTGCCTGGAAAATTCCATGGACAGAGGAGCCTGGTGGGCTATAGTCTGTGGGGTCAGACTGAGCAGGCAGGTGCTATCCACCTGGTCACATTACAGCATCACCTGTTTTACCTTTTCTTATGACAGAATATGGAGAAGGCAATGGCACCCCACTCCAGTACTCCTGCCTGGAAAATCACATGGACGGAGGAGCCTGGTAGGCTGCAGTCCATGGGGTCACTAAGGGTCGGACATGACTGAGTGACTTCACTTTCACTTTTCACTTTCATGCAATGGAGAAAGAAATGGCAACCCACTCCAGTGTTCTTGCCTGGAGAATCCCAGGAAAGGGGGAGCCTGGTGGGCTGCCGTCTATGGGGTCGCACAGAGTTGGACACGACTAAAGTGACTTAGCAGCAGCAGCATGATAGAATATCCTCTAAGGCTGAAATTTTTTTTAAGGAAAAAGATTTGCTTTACATAGGGGCTTTGACATGAAACTCAAATTAGGGACAGTGCCTACATCAGAAATTTATACTGAATTCATTTTAAATTACATATAGCCCATCCCAGGGACCTACTAACCTGCAAACTACATTTTGTCAAGGTTCTCAGCTCCCAACAAGTCAGGAACTTGAGACAACTGGCTGCAGTAACCACCCTTAAGCTAGTTAACTATTCATTCTGCCTCCTTGAGTACTTATGTTTCAAATATGGATAGTTAAAAAGAAAAAGAAAAAACAAAAAACAAAAAACTCAGAATCCTGATTTCAGATCTCATGAACTAACCACAACCACCACCTCAAACCACCCAGATTGAAGCCAGAATGGCCTTGGTATAAAGATACGAAATATGTGGGAAAGAGACTGTGGAACTGTAGTCAATTAACTCGTGGTTGATAAAGACAGGGCTCCAAACTTCCAGAAGCTTTTTGTTAATTCTGCTCCATATTTAGGACAAGTATGACTACCCACAACTGTGTTCCAGCCCCACTTCCAATAACCTGCCTTAGCTGTAGCCAAAATCCAGAGTGTTCTCGAAAACCACTCACTCAGCAGCTCCCTTGGCTGGTCCGGACTGGCAATCTCGAGCCACTGCGGCTGCCCAGCAGCGCCAACAGCCCAAGCAGCTGCCCTCCTCCTTGCTGCTTAACTTAAAAAACAGCCCTGGGAAAAATGAGGATCTTCGGAAGGGTGGAGGGAGAGGGCTTGACGTGTACAGCATGAGACAAAACCCCTCACCCTTCTTTCTCTATCACCTTCCACTTCTGGGGTAACCGAAGGGCCACCAGGTCAATCATGGAGACACACACAGTCACCTCGGGCCCAACTAGTGCTCGCTGGGGTACGATTACGGAGGAAAGGGGTGAGGACAGCAAAAGCTCTGCAGATGCAAAGGGCTGATAGACAACAAGGCACAGAAATTAACAAGAGAAGGAGGGGGTCGGGGGAGGTGTAAGAAGGCATAATTATCGCGGGGCCGCCTCCTCCACCCCGCAAAAGACCTCCAAGATCCCCTCAGAGATCTGGCCTCTACGACGAGAACGACCTTCCTCTCTGCTTGGGATACAAGGCCATATTTCAGCTCCTCAGCAAGGCGGAAGCGGGAGAGGAGGGCAAACCTCCAAGAGCGCCCCTTCAGGGGGTCCATCCGGACTCAATCTCAGATTGGGGGGGGGGGGGGGGTCCTCGGAGGGCGGGGCATCGCCTCTACAGGGGTTGCACCACAGCAAGGACAGGGTTCCCGGAGCCATGGAGCTGAAGCTCGCCTCTTCCCCTACCCTGCCACCCAGTTACCTCTTCGCCTCCTCGTCATCTAGCAGCTCTGGCTCGGTCGCCGCCATTACCACATCGCACTCCGCGGCAGCCGCCATCTTACCGCCGGGACCAGAGAGCCGGGTGGGAGGTCGGCGGTGAAGAGCACTTCCGGTCGGAGCATCGAGCAGCTCACCGGCGCTGCGCCCAGAGGGGCTCCCTCGGGCCCTTCTACCAGCGAGAGGCTCTGCTTCGGGCCAGAGCGGCCTCCCGCCCCCGGAGGTCCAGGGTGGTCTCCGCGCCGGGGCGGGGGGCCAAGGACGGTTCCTGTGCGTAGGGGGCGCCACTTTACCCGTGGGGCCGAAGAGGGTATAGGAGGGTGTTGCCTCTCTAGGCTTCGGCTTTCCTCAGTATTCTGAGAGCTTCGTTGCCATAACAACTTCCAATCCTAGAGCGTCTCCGGTGATGCTCCGGGAGTCTGAGTTGGGTAGGGACGCGGTGACCCAGGACCCTGGAGATAAAGAGCCCCCCCCTACTAATACCTTCCTGACCTTTGAGTATGTCCACAGCCGCCTCCTGCGAAAGGCAAGAAGAGACACTTTGAATCCAGTTTTCCTAGTGTTCATTGGCCCCTGGAAGCCCTGCCCAACCAAGCCTGGGGAACGCAGGGCGTCTTCGCACCGCGCCTTTCATCCCCTCTGGATCTCCAAGTACCAACTGGTTCATCACCCTAATGACGCTGACCCTTTTATGAGGCTGCTTTCATGTCAGCCGCCTGGGAGTGCCATCTCAGCATTAAGCCTAGGGAGGGTGGCACAGAGCCCCAGACCCTGCCCTGGAGTTTATAAGGCAGCTCGCAGGGTGAGGTCCCTGTTCCAGTGTCCCCAGTGCTCCCAGCCCTCATATAAACTCCCTGCTCAGCACGCTTGTTTTGCCGAATGCAGTCTGGATTGGGAACTCGGACAGGGCAAGGACACAGCTTAATTTTCATAGCGCTTCACCCAGACCAATACTTTTTGTGGAGCTGACTTAAATTGGGGTTTCCTGACGTTAAACTGAGGGGCGGGGAGGTTGAGATTAAAATATTAAAGTTAACGGTTACCAAAGAAGGGGTCAAGATAATTTAAGAAGATTTTATCCCCCTTCACCAGTAAAAGTCAATGCCATTGTCCATGAGCTGCTTGCACAGTCCCTGCCTACCACAGTGCTGAGGGAGCTAAACCACACCTGTGGCTGGGTAGTGGAGGATGGGAGAGGCTCCACCGGGGTTGGAAGAGACATGTCATTCCTCCAGCCAGTCATTCAACAACTCTCTCCAAAGCTAGGTTGGGAAGGCACAGACTCGGGCCCTGCTTGCCAATGGCTCATGGTCTATAGTCTAATGCAGGAGGCCCACCTATCCTTAACCACCTTCCTACTTTGTGTTCTCTGCATCTTAAACTCTCAATTTAGAGAATGGATACATGCATATGTATGGCTGTGTCACTTTGCTGTGTACCTGAGACTATCCCAACATTTGTTAATTGATTAGCAGTTCAGTTTAGTCGCTCAGTCATGTCTGACTCTTTGAGACCCCATGAATCACAACACACCAGGCCTCCCTGTCCATCACCAACTCCCGGAGTTCACTTAAACTCATGTCCATCGAGTTGGTGATGCCATCCAGCCATCTCATCCTCTGTCGTCCCCTTCTCCTCCTGCCCCCAATCCCTCCCAGCATCAGGGTCTTTTCCAATGAGTCAATTCTTTGCATGAGGTGGCCAAAGTATTGACTATACTCCAATATAAAAAAAAACTCCCAATTTATCACCAAGTCTTGTTGATTCTCTCGTCAAATGTCTCTCAAATCTACCTCCTTTCCACCCCAATTCAGATTCTTATCATTTTTTGGAAATCTTGGAATACTACCCTACTCTCCTAACTAACCCCAAGTCTCACCTCTCTCCAATCTTCACTCTTTACCAGAGTGAACTGCTTAAAAGCAAAAACTGATCATGTCACTTCACTGGCATAAATCCCATCAATGGCTTTCCACTGCTGTTAGAATAGAGTAGGATAGAGTTTGAACTCTTTGGCTAAACACACAGGTCTTAGATTGTTTGGCTCCTTTCTACTATCAATACTGAACCCAAATACGTGTAGTTCCAGTAAATGCCATGGATGTTGCCGTATTTTCTTCACCCTTTCCTTCCACCGCCTTCAAACCTCAACACAGACCTGACCTCCTCCAGGAAGATTCCATGGATAATGTGATGCCCACTGTCCCGAAGTTAAATACCCCTTGGCTGTGCTCCCACGGCACCTCTGTAATAGATCTTACATGCTAGACTGTTATTGGGTTAGATGTCTAGCTCCTCTGGATGGTGATATTCTAATGGGCCGCAACCAGGTCTAATTCGCCAGCCTTTTCTCAGCACGTAGTCCTGTTAAGTGGCACAGAGTATGCGCTCAGAAGACATCGGATGAATAAACGACTGAATAAACGAAGTGTTACTGTAGTAGCCTTTAGAAAAAGAACATCTGGGCATCTGAGACACCAGAACAGCACCCGGCGCGTCCCGCCAGCATATAACCTGTGCCCTGGCGACCACCTAGCCGAGGTTCAGACCGTCATTTCCCCGCCGGCCTCTGAGGGCGCTGTGCCGCCGGCGCCAGCTCTCCGCCGCCGGAATTGGTCTTGCCGGATGGAAGCTGCGGGGGCGGGACCAGGCGGAGCCTGGATCGACGCAGAACAAGATCCGAGTGTTTGCAGTGGTGCTGCCCCACCCCTGGTCCCCGGGATCCTGGAGGGGCCCGGCTGTGCTGCTGCGAGGGCCCTAGGAGGTACGGGACTGGGAGGCCGCGGTCGACCACGGCTTTTGGGACGCTTTAGGTGGCAGGATTCTGATTCCCTCTGGGAGCCCCCTGGTGTGGAGAATGTGCAGGAGGCTCGTGTGGCAGTCTCTCTTGGGGTACCCCTTAATTGCGGGGCTCGCGGGAAGTGGGAATCTGTACTGGGAGTTACCTCTGGAGAAGTTTCTGTGTGAGAACCCTTTGGGAAGTTATCTCTGTCTCTCCTCTCTGGGGGAATCTTTGTCTAGGACTTCTGGGAAACCTGTGTTTAGGGTGCCTTGAGATCTCTTGGAGTGTCTTGAGATTTCTGCGTCTAAGCCTTATCTGGGTATGTCCAAGGGCAGCAAAGTATACTCCTTTACAAAGTATTGTTTTCTTAGATTCCTTCCCTCCTTTGTTTCTTGTCTGATGTTCTTCATCCTAGCCATGGCCTTGACTGGGAATTGGAACGGATTGTCCAGATAAGCCTTTCTGGAAAGCAGAATGTTCTTAATTGTTCACTCCCCAAGAAGAGTGATGTAAGATAGATCCACACAAAATAATATCTCTGGTTATTTCTTTACGGGATCATGGAGCTCCCTTCAGCAACTGGTGGTCCTCTACATCCTGTACATTCTGTGCACAGAAAAGATCCTGGATAGTGGTTCCTTTAAGCCAGCTACTCTTCCCGCTTTGTGGCAACATTTACTGAGCACTTGCTCTGCGCCACTTACTGACCACATACCGGGGATAAGATGAGTACAATGCAGCTCACTGTCCAGTAGCAGACACAGACATGTCAGAGACACTATAGCGGACATAGTACTCCCTGCTGAGGGTGGTGGACAGTGCCAACTCCTCACGGCTATGCGTTCGGTTCGGAACTTGGGCCCTCAATTAAGGGAAGGCCCTGTTCTGATCCTGCCTCACCCAGTGTGCTTCCATTCTTCAGGTTGAAAGCTAAGCATGGGGAAGAGCTGCAAGGTGGTCGTGTGTGGCCAGGCTTCTGTAGGCAAGACTTCAATCCTGGAGCAGCTTCTGTACGGAAACCATGTGGTGGGTGAGTTGTTGGGGATGGGCTGTGGTGGAGGAAGTGGAAGTATGAAGAGAAGATTTGATCACGACACAAAGAGGCTAAAAGTTGCTCCTGGTGGTGCTCCTAGGATCTGAAAGATCCCAACCCTGCCACACAGAAGAAATCTGGAAAGAGGAAACCCAATATCAGAGAAGGATAGGAAGGAAAAGCTTGCAAGTCACGCTGTGCTTAGCATGGTATCAGCATAAGATTAACTCTGTTCCGCACATCATTCCAGTCCAGCCAGATTTGAAGTCTGACCCCGATCCTCAGCCCTGACATTCCTTTCTCCCCCTATCTGGTTGGCCTGTTAGGATATCCTCAGTCACACAGGTTCCCAATCTCTTTTCTCCCTAGAAACAAGGTGGTTGTTGTTTTTCTAATCTGTGCTGAGTCTTCGTTGCTGCACAGGTTTTCTCTAGTTGTGGCGAAGGCAAGAGAGGGCTGCTCTCTAGTTGCAGTGCATGGGCTTGTCACTGCAGTGGCTTCTCTTGTTACGGAGCACGGGTGCCAGGGCACATGGGCTTCAGGAGTTGTGGTTCCCGGGCTCTAGAGCACAGACTCGGTAATTGTGGTGCAGGGGCGTGGTTGCTCCAAGGCACGTGGGCTCTTCCCAGATCAGGGATCAAACCCAAATCTCCTGCATTGGCAGGTGGATTCTTGACCACTGAGCCACCAAGGAAGCCCAGACACAAGTTTTTCCTCCTCATTTTGTCCCAGGTTCTGAGATGATCGAGACGCAGGAGGACATCTATGTGGGCTCCATTGAGACTGACCGGGGGGTCCGGGAGCAGGTGCGTTTCTACGACACCCGGGGGCTCCGAGACGGGGCCGAGTTGCCCCGGCACTGCTTCTCCTGCACTGACGGCTATGTCCTGGTCTACAGCACGGACAGCCGGGAGTCCTTTCAGCGCGTGGAGCTGCTCAAGAAGGAGATTGACAAATCCAAGGACAAGAAGGAGGTGTGTGGGGGAACCCCGGTGGTGAGAGACAGCGGGCCCTGGGCTGGCTTTGGGAGGCCCGGAACGGCTCTGTTTTTCCCTCATTTGCCAGGAGCTAGGTTTGAAACTGGAGGGCGGGGATGGAGACCACTGCCAGGTATCTTCACCACTGGAGGTGCCCACATGTTGAGACAGCTCAGCCAGAGAGGCTACTCGAGTTTAGGAGATCCCTGACCTAATACAGGATGTCTTCACTAGGCTTTTTTAATAGTGGTTGTGTGCTCAGCTGTGAAGGCCCTTTTGTTCTCAATCAGGCATTCTGGGAGTGCTTCCTCACCAGTTAACTTAGCCACCAACTAACTGGCTCCCAGTAATGATTAGGCATGAATGACACAGGGCTTGTAACAGAACTCCTGGAGGGGGTGCCAGATGGAGGCCCCGCCCACAGTTTTAACATAGGAAGAGATGAGACCTCAGCTGTTGAGACTTCTTCCCCTCCCCTAGGACTCCGAGGTGGAAGTGATTACTTTTTCCTGTCCTTCCTCTGTTCAAGTTCTGGCTTCCATCTGCGCCCGCTCTGGAAGTTCTATGACAAGCCCGACGCGGTCACTGGCCCTCATCCCTGCCCCCAAGGTCCATGCTGCAGCCACAGGCCTCTCCTGTGTTCCTCTTCCGCAGGTCACCATTGTGGTCCTCGGCAACAAGTGTGACCTGCAGGAGCAGCGGCGTGTAGACCCGGACGTGGCTCAGCACTGGGCCAAGTCGGAGAAGGTGAAGCTGTGGGAGGTGTCAGTGGCTGACCGCCGGTCACTGCTGGAGCCCTTCGTCTACCTGGCCAGCAAGATGACCCAGCCCCAGAGCAAGTCTGCCTTCCCCCTCAGCCGCAAGAACAAGGGCAGCGGCTCCTTGGATGGCTGAAGTGGTGCCTTCCCAGCCCTGGAAGATGGGCTGGGGGGAACGGGGGGGTTTAGGTGAGCTTTGCTTCCCAGTCAAGGTGGGGAGCTCACCACTAGGCCAGGCAGCTGGGCTGTCCCAGGCTCAGGTCGCTTTTGCTCCCTCCCAGCTCTGGGAATTGCTGACAGTCTAGGTTAGCACCGCCAACCCCCCAGCCCGCATCATATCTGCCCTGCGGTGACTGGGGTGGTTGTGGGTCACTGTACTTTTACCTGCCAGGAGAGGAAGCAGAGCTCTATGCAGAAGCGCCGCATCTAGGGTCTGCTTCCCATCACAGGGACCTCCCGCTTCCTGGTTTCCTGCCAGTGTCTATTCTCCTCTCTTACGCGCACACACCCCCTGTTCAGGAAGCCTCTACATACACACCACCCCCCCCCACACACACACACACACACACGGCATCAGCCTGGACTCTAGAGAAAGGGTGTCCATGTATCTGTGTGTAGATGTGCATGTGTGTGTGTGCTGGTGTTTGGGTCACACACACACACTTATGGCACCAGCCTGGACTCTAGAGAAAGGGTGTCCACGTATCTGCGTGTAGATGTTCACGTGTGTGTGCTGGTGTTTGGGTCACACACACACACACACACTTATGGCACCAGCCTGGACTCTAGAGTAAGGGCATCCATATATCTATGTGTAGGTGTGCACGTGTGCATGCTGGTGTTTCACACACACACACACACACACACACATACATTGTCTCTCTCTCTCTCTCATGGCACCAGCCTGGACTCTAGAGAAAGGGTGTCCACGTGTCTGTGTGTAAATGTGCATGTGTGTGTGCTGGTGTTTGGGTCACACACACACACGCACACTTATGCCACCAGCCTGGACTCTATAGAGTAAGGGCATCCATGTATCTGTGTGTAGATGTGCACATGTGTGTGCTGGTGTTTGGGTCACACACACACACACACACACTCACACACTTATGGCACCAGCCTGGACTCTAGAGTAAGGGCATCCATGTATCTGTGTGTAGATGTGCACGTGTGCATGCTGGTGTTTGGGTCACACACACACATACATTGTCTCTCTCTCTCTCATGGCACCAGCCTGGACTCTAGAGAAAGGGTGTCCAGGCATCTGTGTGTGTGCTGGTGTGTGTGTGTGTGCACATGTGTGCACATGTGTGTGTGCTGGTGTTCTGGGCACCTCCTCACCCAACAGCCCAACCTCTCCCCTGTCCTCTCCTTGGCTAGAAGAAGCTAGCCTCCTGGGAGTGTCCTTTTCTGTTGTAACTCTTCCCCCAGCTTCCTCTTCCTGCTCAGGGAGCATGTCACTGAGTGAGGTGGAATGAAATGCAGCTGGGCTGGGAGTCAGCAGCTGGCTTTGTGGGCCTGCAAGGCCCTTCCCCTCTCGGGGCTCCGCTTTTCTCATCTGTAAGATGATCTCGATTCTATGCTCTCTAGCCCTGTGGTTGGATACTGCCCGCAACTGCGACTGTCCTCTCAGCTTCTCCCTTTTCAAGGTGCTATGCCTACGGCCCCGCAGGCTGGGACACTGCTCCCCCCGACCACCAGGGGGCAGGAGCGCACTACTCGCTCTAGTTGCCAGAGCGGCCGCCCAGCGCCCAATCAGCGAACCTCCCGGGCCTGGGGACCGGTCTTTCCCGTTCCTGGGGTGGTTTTCAGCTGATCGCTGGACTTCTATTTATCAATTTCCTGTGTTTATATGCCTGCTGCCCCGGTGGAGGCTGGGCAAGGTGCTCCTCTAGCGCTCCCTTCTTACCTCAGATGCCTGAGCAAAACAAGGCCAGGCAGGAGCAGCTTCTCAGGAGCTGCCAGGCCTGTCGGGGGCTCAGAAGGGTGGTCACACTTCCAGCACGCTGTTCAGGTGAGCTTGTAACCTGCAACCTCCCGTGCTCACCTGCTTCTGATGCACACACCTAGCACAGTGAAACACTACAGCCAGATGACCTCTAATACACGCCCCTTCTCCCCAGGACGGGAGAGGCGAGCAGGGGCAGGCGGCCCAGCTGGGCGAGTCGAGTTTTAGGGTGTATACAGGCTTGAGCTTAAATTCATTTATTGATGTGTTGGACACAATAAAACCACAACTGTTATCAAAAAGTTTCCCTCCCCTCCCCTCCCCCTTTTTTCTTGTTCCCCCATTGGAAATAGCTTTTTAAAAAAATAACAGGCGGATACTGGCGACGTCCCATATGGTGGGGTGGCAGGTGGCAGTGCTGGGGTGGGAGCAGGGTGGTGGCAGTCATCTTGACAGCACGAAAATGGGTCTCAAGAGTGAATCCCAACACTCGGGTTCACAACACAGCGAGGGGGGCTTGGGCTGCTGGTCTGGGGAGAAAGCTGAATTGAGTGCTGGGGGCCAGTTTGAAGTGAGGAACTGGAGAGGAGCCCTGGAGGGTGGATTTGGTGTCGGGGGGACCCATAGTCTGAGGGAGACCCAATGTCACTCTTTCCCCTCGAGAGCTGGGGTTCAGGAAGAATCAATGAAAGGCTAAGAGGGGAGAACGTATGCGGGACTGGTCATTTCCTCTGTTACAGACGGCCCAGCCAGAACGTCACCATCACCTCACCCCATCCTGTCAGCAGGTGAAAACCCCCGAGGCTTGCGGCCCCAGCCGCCCCTTGGCTTTGCCCCACTTGGTGCCGCGCCCTCTCTCCACCGTCTACCACACCCTTGTCCAGGCGGCCTTGAACCCACTCCCACTGGAGACCCCCTCCATCATCGCTAGTGATTCTCTGGGGAATCCAGTGAATGGGGAAGACCACCCTCACCCCACCCCCTGCAGGGCATGGGAATAGAGGTCACAGTCTTGTCCTCGGGCTAGGAGAAAGTCAGATTCCTTGGGCCTCTGGCCACATGGCTATAGGTCTTGAGTTGGGGGGATGAGAGCACCATGGGGCTGGGGCTAGGATTATTGCATAGATCTTTGGATTTTTCGGCTTGCTCCCCATAAGGATGGGAAATGGAGGGGAGCCCAGGACTAGCCCTAGACACCAGAGGCAGGGAGGATGCGGATGGATGGTCCGTGGGCCACGGTGGCATTATTTGAGTCCCCAGTGCAGACTGAGGGCTGGGCAGCAGCTCTTAGCGTTAGCCCAGCTCTTCCTAGATTGGGCAGGACCCCAAGGCTGTAAAAGGCATTCTCCTGCGGGATGGAGGGAACTGAGGCATCTCAGGGAGAGGGGTCAGGGCCGGTGGCGGGCAGGGCGACTGCTGGGAAGTCAGCCCTGGGCTCCCCGGGAGGGCTAATAGGGGGCAAAAACGATGGGTCCTGTGGCAGGGCGAACGGCTCCCGCTGGAGTGCGAAACAGAGCTGGACCCAGGATTGGAGCTGGGAAGAGGGTGGTGGCCGCTGTGGGGGCAGGCCGGAGGGCCAGGGGCCCTGGCAGGGCACAGATGGCTGCCGCTGCGGTGGGGAGCGGGCTGGGCAGGAAGCGAGCTGCCAGGGTCTTGGTGAGTTGCTTCTGCAAGGCCAGTTTAGACTGCAAAGAAAAGAGGTATGGACACAGTCTCTGACCCCAGGAAAATCCCCTCCCCTCCCTTGGCCCCATCCCTAGACCTTTTGCTGCAGGAAAAACGTGACTTTCAGGATTCCAAACCTAAATCCTCCTCCCTTCCCACCCCCACACATTCATTCCACAGGGTTTTCTCCACCACCTGTCGTCCTGTCCAGAGGGAGGAGAATCTTGGGATGGGCCGAGGGGGGAGGCTATGGGGAGTGGGGGGTGGACACAGTCTCCAGGAGATGCTCGCCCACCCCTTGCGCTTGTCCCTGAGATGACTTTCCCGGGTCCACCTCCCCGGAAATTTTTCTGGGCAGATCCCAAGACAACCAAAAACCCAACCCCAGTTCTTTCCCTGCCCATGCCGCCATGAAATGGGGTGGGGAGGCTTCCTTCCTGCCCCACCTCCCACCTCCCTGCCTGCCTTCCCTCCCGGCCAACCTTTTCCCCTCTGGACCTGGACCGATACCTTGAGGAGACTCACAGCCAGTGCTGCGTGCTTCTGCAGCTTGCTGTGCTGGCTGGAGGGCTTGGGGGGCTTCCCGGCCAGGCGGTCTTTGTGTCTCCTGCTGCTCAGGTGCTAGTGGACAGACAGACAAACTGGGAACAAGACGAGGAACCCAGGGACCCCAAAACCACCCTCTTATGCTTGGCTAGCTCACCCTTCTGCTACCCACAGTTCATACACCTAGTCCACTTGGCCCTGGAGCAGCCCTGGGAAGGGGAGGCAAGAATTGGCCTTTGCCTTCCAGGAGCTCACCATCCCTTGAGCGTCACACCTCTTTCTCCACCTGCACCCTGCTCTGCTCCACCCACCTCCCTGAAGGCTCTCTCCTGCAGGCCTGGCATGGGGCCCACCCCCTCACCTCTGCTCCACCCTCAATCCCAGCCTCACTTGCCCCACCTGCTTGAGTTGGGTCTCTGAGTTGACTTGGAGCTGACAGAGAGCACAGTGGAATGGGGGGCTGGGCCCCTGCCGGCCCCCCCGGCCCCCTGTCACTCTCTTGGCCTTGTGTCCAGCTCCTCCCCGGGGCACCGTGCGGCCCCGGCCCCTGCGGGGAGCGCCCCGCTGACCTTCCACCATCCACCGGTGCTTGGCTCCTGGTGGAAGGAAAGGAGACAGCTTGTCAGCACCAGAGAGGGGCGGCAGGGCTACGGGGACCCCCCTCCAAGCCAGGTCAGCCTGGCTGTCCCTTGAAGCCTCCAGGCTGCTCCACACCGACAGCCCCCCAGCCACATGAAGTTTCTCTTTCCCTCTGAAAGGTCCTCCCATGCATGCTAAGTCGCTTCAGTCATGTTCAACTCTTTGCAACCCCATGGACTGTAGCCCGCCAGGCTCTTCTGTCCGTGGGATTGTCCCACAGACAGAATACTAGAATGGGTTACCACGTCCTCCTCCAGGGGATCTCCCGCTATCTCAGGGATTAAACCCACATCTCTTATGTCTCCTGCATTGGCAGGGATTTCTTTATCATTAGTGCCACCTGGAAAGCCCCAAAGATCCTCCCAGCTGCTTTCGTTTCATGTCTCAAGGAAGCTTCCTTGCAGAGTAAATGGTCAGCCTCCCTTTGACTCTCATCCCAACCCCGTCCCCCAGGTCTGACCCAAGGAGAGACGGAGAGGGTGTCTCCCGTCTTCTGTGGGACCCTTCAGATCTTGTTGCCTCAGATGTCTCTTCCCAATCCTCTCTCCCCAAGCATTAGCTGGAGGACCCCAAATGCCTGCCCACTCACAGCTGGGCACAGCACCTCTGTCACCCAGCCCTCGATCACAGGGGCCACCCAGAAGCAACAGCCTGCCTGCATCTGGTGAGGGGCATCTCCTCCCCGGACTCAAGCTGGCCGGGCGCACTGACCTGTGTTGTGAGCCTGAAGCTGGGAGGCAGAATTCACGGTCACCTTACATGTGGGGCAGTAGAGGCGCCCCTTCTCACTCCTGCCTTCCCCACTCACACCGCTTCCCATAGCAGCTGCTGCCGGTTCAGGCTCTGGGGCCTCTGGCCCAGGTTCTGGGGAGCAGGGTGGGCAAGATGAAGAGGAGGAAGAGGAGGCAGCATCCAAGAGGTCTGAGGGGACTGGCTCCCTGGGCATGGGTTCTGGACTCCGGGGTGACTGGATTTCGGGACCAGGAGGAGGGGCCGCAGGAACTGCTGGGGAAATGGAAGGCCTCAGGTAAGAGGGCAAGCTCCAAGATGATTCTCGAGACCATAACTTTAAAAAAATTTATTTTTTTTTCTAACTTTTGGCTGCATGAGGCATGTTGGATCTTAGTTCTCCAATCAGGGATCAAACCCATACCTCCTACAGTGGAAGCTTGAAGTCTTAACAACTAGACTGTCAGGGAGGTCCCTCGAGACCATGATTTTAAGCACAGACATTCTGGTGGTAGCATGGCTGAGTGGAGGGCCCCTGGTGTAGGGATGACCAGCACTGAATTCCAGACTCCTCACCAAATCACTGGGCAACTTGGGCCTCTTTGGGCCTCAGCTTTCCTACATGAAATCATAAAGTTGGGCCCAGTGGTCTCAGAGAGACCACCCAGTCCTGATAATCTACAGTTATTAGCTAACTGTTAAATAAGTGGAAGTCACCAAAAAGATGTACTGTAATATTCATAGAGCACTATTCCTAGCAGCAGAAACTGGAAACTGTCCAAATATTCATCAACAGGAGAATAGTGAAAAGAGTTGGTGGTCAATGGAATACTACATGGCAATGAAAAAGGACAAACCACGGCTACACACAATAGCATGGAAGAAGCCAGATGCAAAACCTACACACTCCAGATCTTCCTCAACCTAGAAGGGGGTTACCTCCCAATAAACCCATCATAATTTAAAAATGCATTTAATACACCTAACCTAAAAGGCAGAGGAACCAGAGATCAAATTGCCAACGTTCGCTGGATCATCGAAAAAGCAAGAGAATTCCAGAAAAACATCTATTTCTGCCTTATTGACTATGCCAAAGCCTTTGTGTGGATCACGATAAACTGTGGAGAATTCTTCAAGAGATGGGAATACCAGACCACTTGACCTGCCTCTTGAGAAACCTATATGCAGGTCAGGAAGCAACAGTTAGAACTGGACATGGAACAACAGACTGGTTCCAAATAGGAAAAGGAGTACATCAAGGCTGTATATTGTCACCCTACTTATTTAACTTATATGCAGAGTACATCATGAGAAACGCTGGGCTGGAAGAAGCACAAGCTGGAATCAAGATTGCCAGGAGAAATATGAATAACCTCAGATATGCAGATGACACCACCCTTATGGCAGAAAGTGAAGAGGAACTAAAGAGCCTCTTGATGAAAGTGAAAGAGGAGAGTGAAAAAGTTGGCTTAAAGCTCAACATTCAGAAAACTAAGGTCATGGCATCTGGTCCCATCACTTCATGGGAAATATATGGGGAAACAGTGTCTGTCAGACTTTATTTTGGGGGGCTCCAAAATCACTGCAGATGGTGACTGCAGCCATGAAATTAAAAGACACTTACTCCTTGGAAGGAAAGTTATGACCAACCTAGACAGCATATCCAAACGCAGAGACATTACTTTGCCAACAAAGGTCCATCTAGTCAAGACTATGGTTTTTCCTGTGGTCATGTATGGATGTGAGAGTTGGACTGTGAAGAAGGCTGAGCGCCGAAGAGTTGATGCTTTTGAACTGTGGTGTTGGAAAAGACTCTTGAGAGTCCCTTGGACTGCAAGGAGATCCAGCCAGTCCATTCTGAAGGAGATCAGCCCTGGGATTTCTTTGGAAGGAATGATGCTAAAGCTGAAACTCCAGTACCTTGGCCACCTCATACGAAGAGATGACTCATTGGAAAAGACTCTGATGCTGGGAGGGATTGGGGGCAGGAGGAGAAGGGGACGACAGAGGATGAGATGGCTGGATGGCATCACCGACTTGATGGATGTGAGTTTGAGTGAACTCCAGGAGATGGTGATGGACAGGGAGGCATGGCGTGCTGCGATTCATAGGGTCGCAGAGAGTCGGACACGGCTGAGCGGCTGAACTGAACTGAACCTATCGAACACACAAGTTTGGCCCAGCCTACCTTAAATGTGCTCAGAACACCTACCTTAGCTTACAGTTGAGCGCAATCATCTAACACAAAGTGTATTTTATGATAAAGTGTTGACTCTCTGATGTCGTTTATGGAATATGGTGTTGACAGTGAAAAGCACATTGCTTGCATGGGCACAAAATGGTTGGGTGTCAGTTGTTTACCCTCCTGGTCACGTGGCTGCTGCTTTCCAACATCACAAAAGAGTACATACCTCTGTCACACAGAGTGAAGTAAGTCAGAAAGAGAAAAACAAATATCATATACTAATGCGTATATGTGGAATCTAGGAAAATGTACACATGAACCTATTTGCAGAGCAGGAATAGAGACACAGAGGTAGGGACTGGACACGTGCACACAGGAGAAGCGGAGTGTGGAGCAAGTTGGGAGATCAGGACTGACTGACGTACACCACCATGTGTGAAACAGACAGCTAGTGGGAACCTGCTGTACAGCACCAGGAACTCAGCTCGGTGTTCTGTGGTGGCCTCGAGGGCTGGAATGAGGAGGGTATGAGGAGAGGTCCAAGAGGGTGGGGATATATTACACAGAGAGTTGATTCACTTCCTTGTACAGCAGAAACTAATACAACATTGTTATCTTCTTGGGCTCCAAAATCACTGCAGATGGTGACTGCAGCCATGAAATTAAAAGACGCTTGCTCCTTGGAAGAAAAGCTATGGCCAAATCTAGACAACATATAAAAAGCAGAGACTTGACTTTGCTGACAAAGGTCCGTCTAGTCAAAGCTATGGTTTTTCCAGTAGTCATGTATGGATGTGAGAGTTGGAACATAAAGGAGGCTGAATGCCAAAGAATCGATGCTTTTGAACTGTGGTATTTGAGAAGACTTGAGAGTCCCTTGGACTACAAGGAGATCAAACCAGTCAATCCTAAAGGAAATCAGTCCTGAATGTTCACTGGAAGCATTGATGCTAAAGCTGAAGCTCCAATACTTTGGCCACCTGATGCAAAGAACTGATTCATTGGAAAAGATCCTGATACTGGGAAAGATTAAAGGCAGGAGGAGAAGGGGATGACAGAGGATCAGATGGTTGGATGGCATCACCGACTTGATGGACATGAGTTTGAGCAAGCTCCAGGAGTTGGTGAAGGACAGGGAAGCCTGGTCTACTACAGTTCATGGGGTTGCAAAGAGTCAGACATGACTGAGCAACTGAACTGAATTGAAAACAACACAGTAAAGCAATTATACTCCAATTAAAAAAAAAAAAAAAAAAAAAGAGTATGTACTGTATATCTCTAGCCCAGAAAAGATCAAAATTTGAAATTGGAAGTCCAATTTCTAACTGAATGCATATCGCTCTCATACCACGTGTGCTGTGTGCTAAGTTGCTTCAGTTGTGCCCAAATATTTGTGACCCCATGGACTGTAGCCCAGCAGTCTCCTCTATCCATAGGGTTCTCCAGACAAGAATACTGGAGTGGGTTGCCATTCTCTTCTCCAGGGGATCTTCCCAACTCAGGGATCGAACCCATGTGTCCTGCATTGCATGTGGATTCTTTACCACTGAGCCACCAGGGAAGCCCTGGGAAGTCAAAAGATCATAGTTCAAATCATTGTGAAGTTGGGAACCGTCTGTATGTCACTGACCAAAACCAGGTGAGACTAACCTCTGGCGAGAAAAGTCAGGCTCATGGTTATCCTGGGGGAGGGTTATAGGTGGTTGAATAGCATCACCCCCAAACTCATGTCCATCTGGAATCTCCGAGTGTGATCTTATCTGGAAAGCAGAGTCTTCACTGATGTAATTAGTTAAGATGAGATCAAACTGGACTAGAGTGGGCCGTAGGTCAGTGACTGGTGTCCTTCAAAGAAGATCATGTGAACACACAGGCACGAGGGAGAAGGTGATGTGAGGGATGAGACAGAAGATCAGAATGTGGCCAAGGATTGCTGGCAACCACCAAGCTAGAAGAGGGGGATGAAACAGTCTCTCTCTGCACCCTGGGAAGGAACCCACCTTGCTGACACCTTGTTCCAAAGGTCTGACCTCCAGAAACTGAGAAAATACAGTTCTGTTACTTTTAGCCACCCAGTTTGTGGTCATTCGTTAACCCAGGCCTATGAAGCTAACAAGGTAGTGACTGGGAGAGGACCCGAGGAGTCGGGGGCGGTGCTTCTGGGGTGCTTGTGACATGTTTCTTCACCTCAGCAGATTCAGGCTGGAAAATCCGAGATGCTGTTCCATGTGGTGTGTGCCTCTTCCTGTACAGATGGAATACTCCAACACAAGTGGGAATAATAATAAGCAGAAAGCACTCAAACCCTTATCAGAAACCAGATTTGGAGTGGGACAGGGGCGGGACAAAAGTTCAGGACTGACCTTTGCTGTGCAGCTCTTCAGGGGCTCCACTGGCTGGAGTCGGGGTGGGGGGCACCAGCATCTCATCCTGGGTCAGGGTTTGTGGCCTCTGCTTGCTCTTGGCGGCTTCAACAGCCTTGAGTTTTCTGGCATGTTTGTGGCCTTTGTAATGTGCTTCGGCCTGGTTCTGGGGAGGGGAGAGTCTGGGGTCACCATTCATTTGCTGCGTCTACCTGCCCCATCCATGAGCTGGCACGTAGGGGGCAGGTCAGAGGGAGGTAGGGCTCCGGCCACACAGGGAGCAAATCCTTGCCATTGTCGTTATCATTATAGCACGTGTGTGGGCCCAAGGGTTACAGAATGCATTCTCGTATGTGAACTCCCAGGCAAACCGCCACTGCCTTCCAATTCTGCCTCAGCGCCTTTTTAGCTGTGCATCTTTGGGCAAGTCACTTCACCTTTCTGAGCCTCAGTTTCCTGACTCATAAGCTTTGGTATGATAATACAGGGTTGTGAGAATGAAAATGAGAACATGAATGACAGGTGAAAGCGAAAGTGTTAGTCGCTCAGTTGTGTCCAACTCTTTGCGACCCTATGGACTATACCCTGCCAGGCTGCTCTGTCCGTGGGATTCTCCAGGCAAGAATATTGGAGTGGGTTGCCATTCCCTTCTCCAGGGGATCTTCCCAACCCAGGGATGAATGACAAGGGCCTAGTACAGAGAATAAGTGCTCAGTGAATATTAGTTACTAGGTTTATAAATGCACGAGTGAGAAAACAGAGCAGTCCCCATGCTTTAGGGAACATACACTCCAGATCATTCATCCTTCTGTACGTGTTTTTTTAACAAATAGTTCCTGAGCATTTGCTATTTGCCAGGCACTGTGTTGGGCCCGGCATGAAAAATATATGGTTTCTTTATCAGAATGAGTCTCTCTGTCCATCACTTGCAAGAGTCACGTAACCTGAAAGCCTGGAAGGAACCCCCAAACCTGGCCTGTCCACTGGGGATTCCTGCTTTTTGCTCCCCAAAGTAGGAAAGAAGGCCCTGTGGCCCCTCCTTAGGCTCTTTCACAAGAGCAGGTCTTCCAACAGCATCTCCCCAAACTGCAGAAGTTGCCTGGACAGAAGGCAAATGTTCCCTTGGAGGCCAGAATGAGGCTTCCCTACTCTCTACGGGCAGGCCCTGCTAGGAAGTATGTGGACTGTGGGGTTAGCCAGGCCTGGGTTCAAATCCCAGCTCTGCTAATTACCAGCTGTGTGACCTCAGGCTAGTCACTTAACCTCTCTGAGGCTCAGTTTCCTCATCTGAAAAATGAGGCTGAGGATGGGACCTCGAACCATCTCACAGATGTATCATGAGAACTAATTAAGAGGATGGGCACAAACAGATTCTGTAAACTCTCAGGTGTGTTAAGAACTCAGCCCCGAACCAGAACCGATGGTGGCCCCTGGGACCCAGAGTAGGGAAGGGCAGTCTGCTCTCATCAGAAGGTTCCAGAACACAGGAGAGAGGCATAGGAGGAGGAAAACAGAATCCCAGGGGAATGGGCTGGGAAGGGGCACAGGAATCTGGAGAGAGGAGAGGATAATATGGATAAAGGGCCAGGGGCGGCTCTTCCTCAACGAAGGACAAAAAATACAGACCACAGTCCCTTTGCTACCCCTATTCCTCCAGGCAGGAAAGACCTGGAAGCCAAGGGTCCGGCCCGCTCCCTGCCCAGCGCCCCCCAAGCCTGTTTCCACAACTCCTTCTCACCGCTGAGTTGAATCTCAGGTGACAGATGTTACAGGAAATGAAGAGCTTCTTCTTCAGGGGAGAGGGAACCCCAAATGTGTGGCTGATGACAGCTTTCTGGACCGGGTCCATCTGTGGAGGGGGTGGGAGGGCATAGTAACTGTGGGGTCAGCTAAGTAAGGTGGAAGGGCAGTGCCAATTGCCCAAAACTAAAGTCTATGGAGGAGGGCAGTGGTCAGCCCATTGGAAGAAATTTCCCATGTCTGTGGATATTAAACACTGAAAAAGAAAAGCCTCTTCCCTGGCTGACTTTCTTAGACGGCCTAGGCTTGTGCCTGGAGGCAGGGGGATGGCCACGTGACTTTTGTGATCTTGAGAAACCATGGCCTGGTGATCACACTGACTTCCCTTGCTGCCCCTCTGGTCTCTTTTTTTCCTCATTCATGAGAATCACATCTACGTGTGCAGAGTTGAGGGCAGGGAGAAGCGGAGAAGGGAATTTGGAATTTCCTCCCCCATAACCCAGCCTTGTGCTGGGCTTGTGGGCTGGGGGAGATAAAGCTTATCGTGTCAGCTTTGCCGCTGTCACAGGGCCTGAGAGTGAGAGCCACAGCCCAGGGGCAGTGGGGGACCAGGCTGGGGGCAGGGAGCAGGGTTAGCAGATGGAAGCCAGAGGGTTCCCTGAATAGTAGGGTCATTTCCCTGGAATATGAATTTGTATTTTTTTTCTTTTCCTTGTTTTAAATAATTTCTGTTTCTTCTATCAAACCAAGCCTTTATGTTCCCTTTTCTCAAGGGCTGGGTTGTTGTGTCAAAAGCAGAAGTCGTTGGGGGCTTACTTGTCAAGAGGAACTTTCCAAACCTTTCTGAGAGAGGAGAACACAGGCTTTGAGGGAAGAGCATGGTTTCAGAAACTTCCCTGAGACCAGAAAGAGGTTCTAACCCTCACAGCACCCAGGGCCAGGGGCTGAGGTAGGTGGGTGGCGGGGCGGGACAGGATTTCAGGGGAGAGTGGCCTGCAGGGCCCCCAGTGATGAGAACTGCAGATTGACCCCCTCGTAGGGACCATGCGCCTGAACAATGAGCATGTCAGCAAGTGACAGTGGGGACTGAAAACCAGAGGACCCCCCCAATTGTCTCGGGCTCCTTAGGATCTTTGTACAAGTCTGGAGGGTGGGAAGGAAGGGGCTCCCAAGGGTGATTAGATAGACTTTCCCACCATCTTTTCAGGATGGGGAGAGGCTCATCAATGATTACATTTGATTTTTCAAAAATTTTTTAAAAGGGGTCATATACCTTATAGCTCATATAGTGAAGTAAATTTCATATTTACACACATACATGGAAATACATGGAAATACTGGTACAGACTAGTAGGCAGACACACAGCACATAAACTTACAGGTAGTTACAAATCACAGAAACAAGCAGAAAGGTACACACTCACCTGCACACCAATGGCACACATCCACAAACTTACAATCATCCAAACCATATGAAAACATACACGCAGAGGCCAGGCACACACCAAACACATACACAGTAGACACAAAACAACTCAGATACCCAGGCATATACACTACATAAAGACAACTACACAGACATAAAGAGTTCACAAGCACACGCGCACAAACTCACACCCATAAATACACACAAAGTCCTACAGAGACAAACTAAAACGGAAAGGCACACAGATCGTCCACAGAGGCCCCTTGATGAAAGCTCGATGAAACCT
This sequence comes from Bubalus bubalis, assembly GCF_019923935.1. Lineage (NCBI taxonomy): Eukaryota > Metazoa > Chordata > Mammalia > Artiodactyla > Bovidae > Bubalus > Bubalus bubalis. The sequence continues at coordinate 20,885,041 of NC_059159.1, read as the reverse complement.
GCAGCTCACAGGCCCTCCGGGCTCAGCACCAGTTGCTAGGGGAGAGGGCAGTAGCATCCTGGATATTCTGGCCTAAGGAGGAGCTGGGCCCCATTTGGGGAGCACCTGGTCACTTGGGGGGATATTGCTCCTGGTTGGACCCAGCTTCTAAGAGCTGGCCCCTGGGAGCCCACCTTCCCAGCCCACCCCCATGCTGGGTTGCACTCCCCTCACCCGCCCGCCCAGCCCGTACCGTGCTGAAGTTGGGGAAGAGACTGAGCGGGGTGGCGCCATTGACGTGGAAGGTGAGCAAGTGCTTGAAGTCCAGCGGGGGCTGCAGAGGCCTGGTGGGGAGGGCCAGGGAGGCCAGCAGCGGGCTGGGGGCTCCGGAGGCCGGGCCTGCTGCAGGAGGAAGAAGGGCAGGGTCTGAAACAGGGAGTCACAGGGCTTGCTCCTCCCTCCACAGCCAGAACAAGAGGTTGATGGGCTTCTTGGCTGTGGAGCCAGGGCAGAAACTCCCATCTCCACAAAGCAGCACTGGCTAAGCCCAGAGTGATTACAGCCCATTTCTGCGCCTCTCCCCTGCACCACTGGGGAAGTGGAAGCAGAGGGTCCACAGTTCCAAGCTCCCAGCCCAGAAGGATGACCACCACCCCCCGCCGCAGGGGCAGCATTACGGCCCCAGTGAACCCCAGAGGGGAGTCGGGGCGGGCCCCTGCCACACACACCACCATGGAGACTGCACGATGCACTGGGTTTCCACTTTATTGCAAATTAAACCCAAACCTAGGAGACTTGGAAAGGCCAGCCCCCTCCCCTCTCACTAACTACTCCCCTCCAGATCCCCCACAACATTCACAGCAAGGGCTGACAGAGGGGATAGGAAACCCCCCAGAATCTGAAGGGATGTGTTCCCCAACTCCGGTGAGGCCCCAACTGCTCTCCACTGGAAACAAAAGCCCTCCAACACCCCTGGGTCAGGCCTGAGGCTGGTCCTTGGGGTCAACCAGTCCAGCACTGTGGTTTATACACTCTTTGGTCTTAAAGGTCTGAGGCAGGGGCCTGGGTTCAATCCCTGGTCAGGGAACTAAAATCTCAGCACTGCCAAAAAAAAAAAAAAAGAGAGAGAGAGAGAGAGATCTGAGGCAAGGGCAGGGGAAGGTTAGGAACTTGGAGAACAACCAGACTTTGAGGAAGAAAAAAATTAGAAATAAATTCAGCCCATTTGGGACTTTTTTGAACCCTCTTGTTGCAAAACCAAAAGAAGTCCTTTTCAATTTTGTGTGTTAACACGAGGGAGGCTAGGATAGATTTATTTCACATTGATAAATATGTATGTCTATGTGTGTGCGCTAAGTTGCTTCAGTCTAGTCCGACTCTTTGCCACCCTATGGACTGTTGACTCCCAGGCTCCTCTGTCCATGGGATTCTCCAGGCAAGAATACTGTAGTGGATGTCTACATACAGCCAAGTACAGAAAAGTCTCAGGCAGCCTGTTGGTGGAGAGGGCACCTCTTACTTCCCTTGAGCTTTTTCACAGAAAGGGTATTCTGATGTGCGTTAATAACAAAGACAGTCATATCTGAAGAGAAGACATGTTGCTAGGAGCAGGGCTAACAGTCAAGGACCCAGTCTCCTGGCCTTCAACCCCTCAACTGAGGAGGCTCTGTCTTCCTCCTTCCAACCAAGACCCCTCAGCTTTTCTAGAGAGAAAACGTGAGTGGAGTTCCGAGGGAACAGGGTTAACTACTCCCCACAGAACCGGAAAGGTCAGGAGTGATATTTAGGGTGCCCGAGACCCTAGCACCTCTGCCCACGGGCCTAAGCCCCCACTTGCACCCCCGACCCAGCCCCTCCTCCACATCCCACTGAGCCGGGTTAGTACTCAGCATGGAGCCGAGGAAGCCCGGGGAAGGTGGGTGGGAGGCCACAGTTAGGAGGTAAGCTTGCTAGGTCAAGACTGGCTTGGCCCTTAGCGAGTCCAGGGCCCCAGACCGGCTGGACAGGGGAGAGGAGGCCGCTCTCAGGTGAGCTGCGAGCCCAGGAGGCCCTCGCCCCACCCGCTCTCTAGGAACTCCACCGCCAGCCCAAAGTCAAACTCGTGCAGCGGCGGCCCATCCACCACGATCTTCACCGCGGGGCCGCCCCGTCCTTCCCCCGCCTCGCCTGGCCCCCACCACCGCAGCTCCCGGCTGCGGCCGACCTTGTCCAGGAGGCCGGCGCCCGCAGGCAGCGCCAAGGCCAGTGCAGCCAGGGCGGCGAAGTCGGGGAAGAGCTCGTGCAGTTCTGAGCGCGCGCACGCCAGCTTGGTGCACAGGGCCCGCGGGCCCAGCCGCCCCAGGCTGCACACCACGCGCTTGAAGAGCGCGAAGTCGCCCAGCGCCCTCTGGCGCACCACAGCGGGGGCGAAGGCGCGCAGCAGGACGCGGAGTGCCCCCTCGCCGTGAGCGCCCAGCTCCTCTGGGGCCTGCGGGTAGCGGCGGGGGTCGAAGATGGCCGCGAAGGCGGCCACGGCGTCCAGCGAGGGCCCGGGGTAAGAGTCCCGCAGCCCCCTCCGCATGGAGTCCAGGAAGGCCCCCCGCAGCCGCTCCAAGCCCTGGACCGCAGCTTCAGAGTAGCCCACCAGCTCCACGCCGCGGTAGGTGCAGCGGCCACAGCCCAAATCGGGGCTAGTGGATGCCAGTTCCTGCAGGAAGCCCTGGAGGCGCGCCCCACCTGAACTGCACTGTGCGTGGAGGGAGGCTGTAGCTGCCATCACCAGAGGCTGCAGCAAGGCCAAATCCGGCTCTTCTGGCTGCAGGACAAGGGCCAGCTTCTGCACGGAGGGCAGAACATCCAGCAGGAGGTGGGTGAAGGCCACGAAGGTGAACTGGCGCAGGGCGAGGGCCAGCGCCCTTGTGGTAGGCGAGGCTGGGGCAGAGGCCTCCAGTGTGAGCACCAGGCAAGGCCAAGCCTCAGCCACAGTTTCCACCACAGGCAGCAGGGAGGCCCAGGGCACTGGCCGTGGTCCTGCCAAGTCAATAGCTGCAAGGTCCAGTGCCGCCCTGAGTTCAGGGACCACGTGAGAACTGGGGCCGCCATGCAGGCGGAATAGGGCATCCAGTACACTCTCATATTCACCTAGGTAGGCAGGGGGCTTGGGGTCTGTCCGGCCAGGAAGGCAGTGTAGCTCCGTGAGCAGTGGGCAGGCGGCCTGGAGCTGCGGGCGCATGCTCCCCAGGCGGTCACTGGGGAGGCTTGAGCTGAGCCAGGCCAGCTTGGATGCAGACACGCCGAAAGCCTGCAGGATGTCCAGGACATGGCCAGTGGTGGCCTCGCCTTCCTGTAGCTCCACACTGCCCAGAAAGGTGGTGGCAGGCTGGCCATCGCAGGGGGACACTGAAGTGACAAACAAGGCCAGACGGTGGGACTCAGGCCAGTCCCTGGTCTCGTCCAACACCAGGCCCACATACGGGGATGCCTTCAGGCGCTGACGGGCCTCTGCGTGCAAGACACTGGCGATGGCCACCTGGGACAGCCAGGGAGAGAAAAAGGGAGGACAGGGTTAGGCTAGTCCTGAGAAGGGGAGGCAGACAGGACAGGGTGAAAGAGCACAGGCCTGGGGTTGGACAGTCTTGGGGACTAATCCTAGCTTTGTCACTTACTGGCTGCGTGACCTTGGGCAAGTCATTTGACCTCTCTGTTCATCTCTCAGTTGCCTTGAGGCTAATACCTGCCCCCAATCTCCTTAAAAGGTTGTTATGACTTACCAATTTTTTTTTTACTCACGCCACACTGCTTCTGTGATCTAGTTCCCCAACCAGGGATTGAACCCGGGCCCTCAGTGGTGAAAGCTTGGAGTCTTAATCACAGGATCTCCAGAAATTCCCATCCATGTAATCTTTTGTTGTTATGTTTATAAATGTGAAAGTGCTTTAGGAATCATAAGGATTCTAAAGCATCTGTTTGTTTTTCTACAGCATCGCCCCAGTCAGCCTTATTCTTGGGGGTCTCCCTCTGCTCTGCTGCTCTGGGATTAACTGATAGGTTGACTGCCCACAGGTTAAACAGGGCCCCAGCTGTACGCTGTTTGTCTCTCATCTCTCGGTAGGATGAGATCCAACCTCTTCACCCCCACACCAGCCCCAGGACTCATAAAGCCAATACCTAGGACAGAGCTACATGAGTGCGCATGTCCCCAGTGGCCATGTGGGTGATACTGAGTTTCAAGAAGACCAGGGATAAACTTCCTCCCATTCAATGGGAATGGGGAAGCCCATGCCCTGCTCTCCAACTCCAGAACTTCATGCCCTGACTGCACAGGACCTAGTTTTTCAGCAGAAGTCAGAAGTCCACATTTTTATATGGAATGTCTTTTTTTTTTTTTTAACTTGGAGACTAATTTAAGTCTTTCAAAAACACTGTGAAAACTACCAAAACATGCCTGTGAGCCAATCAAGCCCCCAGGCCACCAGTTTGCAACCTCTGGCCTAGGTAGTGAGCCAAGCACCCCTGACCCCCCGAGGACAGAGCCTGGTCCAGCCTCTTCACTGTTAGGTGCCCTGCAGCTGGCCCGGGGCCCGGCACCTAGTATGCCCTCAGTGCAGGCTCTGATGGGTGAAGGTGTGAATGAACTGCTTTGGCCTCTTCCCCGGGGACCTGGCATGCTGGTGCCATGCCCAGATGGCTCGGTGTCCTCCCTCCTCAAGCCCTCCCCCACACCCCTGGCTGCCACCCACCTGCATGTCCCTCACCCTCCTGGGGCTGTAGTAATCGCCGTGCTCCGTGCCCAGCAGCGCCTGGCACAGGTTGAATCTCTGCAGCTCGAGCAGGGCAGAGCAGCGGTCGTCAGGCACTTCCTCCTTGGCCATGCAGTACACTGTGGTCAGCACAGCCACTTTAGCCGGGTCTGCTTCCACCTTGACGCCCCTGGAGCTGAGGGCGGTGGCCAGGCCTGGGCAGGCCCCTCTGCCCTCAGCCTGGCCCTCAAAAGAGGGCTGGCCCCGGTTGGCAGCCAGAGCCTGGCGGTGGGCCCCCGAGGTCACGTGGCGCAGCAGGGCGTGGCGCTGGAAGTTGTCGGTGCCCACGGTGAAGGCATTCTCCGCTTTGCCATGCTTGTTCCGCACCAGGGCCTGGCGGCACTCAAGGCAGAACATCAGCTTCCGCTCGTAGTCAAAGTCCAGCCAGGTGAACTCCTCTTTCCAGTGCTCGTTGAAGTAACGCTTGCACTTCTTGTTGGAGTTGGAAGCCTCTCCAGCTGGTTTCTTCCCTGGGGGCACCATTCCTCCTCGGGGGGGCAGGGCACCCCCAGCCCCTGCCCAAATGCTCTTGCCCCCCAGCCTCCCCCGCACACCGAAGCACCTCCCTTGACAGGGGGAGTTTGTAGGGAGGCAGGAGGGGGGCAGCCCTCCAGGCTAAAGGGGACCATTCATCTAACTTAGCCAGGAAAGTTTACTTCCGCTCCGCTGGTGGGAGACTGGAGGTGAAAGAAACAAAGGAGAGGTGTTAGGAGTCCACTGGGGGTTACGCTGCCCACAGAACACTCCCCGACCAAGGTGTGGTTTGGACCCAATGGGGAAGGGCTACTGGGAGTGGGCTATAGAGTGTTATCCAAAGTGGGTTGAGGTATGAGGGGTCCCAGCTCGCCAGCAAGGGTCTCCCTCCATCCAGGACAAGGCATCAATTGCTTTGACTGCTGAAGCATGTCAGAACTCAGAGCTGGAAAGACTGGCACCACCTACGCAATTTTATAAGTGTGGGGACTGAGTCCTGGAGACCAACAGTGGTTCTCAGGGCTCATGAATAGCTCGTGACTGAATCCTGACACCTTGCCCAAAGGATAACTGGTGTCTCCAGAAGGAAGTTAACAGCTAGCTGTGCTCCCAGAGCCACGGGACTGAGAAACAGGATTGGTTTTCTCTGGAGCTTCATTCCCTAAAGACACGCATGGATACACTCACACACACACTAGTAGTGCGGTTCCAGGAAGGGTAGCCCAGACGTGAGGTGAGGGCTGGGTCCCAGACTGAAGGCAGTCAGCTGGTTGCCCCTACCTCCCTCACTCTACCACCACGGCCGGTGCTAGATGAGAATGAGCAGTTCAGTCCCAGAAGGCCACGCCAAATGATGGCCAAGACCTGCCACCTCTGCTTCCTAATTCCCTCTCACACCTGCCCCTCCTCTCGGGGTTTACTGATGACGACAGCAGTCACCACCACTTACTGAATGTGAACTGAGTCAGGCCCTGTGCTAAGCGTTGTGATGACGCCATTAGGAGACCAAGATTACTCTTGCAAGTATAACCCTCACTTTGGACAGGAGGAAACTGAAGCTCAGGGACTTTCAGGGACTTGCCCAAGGTTTGCCAAGCAGTAAGTGGCTGAGGTGGAATTATTGGGTTGGCCCCAAAGTTCATTTGGAGTTTCCCCCCATAACATCTTGGGCTTTCCTGATAGCTCAGTTGGTAAAGAATCCACCTGCAATACAGGAGACCCCAGTTCGATTCCTAGGTTGGGAAGATCCACTGGAGGAGGGATAGGCTACCCACTCTAGTATTCTTGGACTTCCCTTGTGGCTCAGCTGGTAAAGAATCCGCCTGCAATGCAGGAGACCTGGGTTCAATCCCCAGGTTGGGAAGATCCCCTGGAGAAGGGAAAGGCTACCCATCCCAGTAGTCTGGCCTGGAGAATTCCATGGACTGTATAGTCCATGGGGTCACAAAGAGTCGGACACGACTGAATGACTTTCACTTTCCCATAACATCTTACAGAAAAACCCGAATGAACTTTTTGGTTAGTGCAATAGAACCGGAGTCCTCCTGACCCCACAGGCCACACTGAGACCCTGGCCTGCACCGTCTCATCTGGATTATGCAGCGGCCTCCGCCTCTGCAGTGGTTCTCCCACTCATACCTCCTGAAACAGCCAGAGAGCAAGGACACACAGATCTCACTATGTCCCTCCCTTGTGCCCACGTCTTCAGTGGTGTCCCACTGCCTAAGTCTACATACCTCACCACGAGCCAGAGAGGCCCCCCTAACCTCTAGACACCTCCAGAACCTTCCTCACTTCTGTCTGCTCAGCTAAGCCAAAGGCTTACTGTGACCCACACACATTACTGTTATGTTTGCCCCTGCCTCCACCCCCTGTGCCTGGAACTCCCTTCTTCCCTGGCTGTTTCCCATGCATTCCTGGAGAGCAGCTCCGGCATCCCTTCTGCCACCCGATTCACCCCCCAACTGGGGTTGGTACCTGTCCTCTTTGTTGTTTAGTTGCTAAGTTGTGTCCGACTCTTTTGTGACTCTATGGACTGCAGTCCGCCAGTCTCCTCTGTCCATGGGATTCTCCAGGCAAGAATACTGGAGTGGGTTGCCATTTCCTTCTCCAGTGGATATTCCCGACCCAGGGATCAAACCCGCATCTCCTGCATTAGGAGATGGATTCTTTGCCCCTGAGCCGCCAGGGAAGCCCCACCTGTCCTCTCATCACCCGTAATTCCCCGTGTACCAGTCTTCATAACACAACACAGTGAACACAGGGATCCTCTATGTAACTCTGCACTTGGTTCCTGAAAGGCCAAAATCACATTTATTCATTTATTATTTCTATACCTCTAGGTTCTTGTGCATGCAGATGGCTCTCAGCAGAAGTTGATTGCTTGAAAGAATGAAAGGATTTATTTTGAATGTATGAAACAACTTGTTTCTGAGACCATTGGTTTAACTGATTCTAAACTCTGAGAAAGCAGTGACTGTCTTGCCCACTTGATATTATTCCCAGAACTCTGTGTAGAACCTGGCACTTAGTGGGTGGGTACATTAAGGATTGCTGCTGCTGCTGCTGCTAAGTCACTTCAGTCGTGTCCGACTCTGTGCGACCCCATAGACGGCAGCCCACTAGGCTCCCTCATCCCTGGGATTCTTCAGGCAAGAACACTGGAGTGGGTTGCCATTTCCTTCTCCAATGCATGAAAGTGAAAAGTGAAAGTGAAGTCGCTCAGTCGTGTCCAACTCTTCACGACCCCATGGACTGCAGCCCACCAGGCTCCTCCGTCCATGGGATTTTCCAGGCAAGAGTACTGGAGTGGGGTGCCATTGCCTTCTCTGACAATAAGAGTAGATGGGTAGAATTCCAGGGGGAACCCATTCAGTATAAGGAGAAACACTCCATGTTGCCCGAAGTGGGTGAACCCTGCTGGTCCTCTTCCCCTGGATTGTAGGGGGGCAATTGGTACTGCTCATCACACCCTCCTGAAACACACTTTTCTCTGACCTTCCAGGATCCCACATCCCCTGGATTTTATTGCTTTCATCAACCACTCCTTTGATGTTATCTCATCGTCTTTTTCCCAATCTCAAACCATCCAAAGAGTCAGAACCATTTCTGAAGAACACTCCTCTGGGCACCACACCTCTCTACCCAACTGCCTTCCTGGCTTTTCTAGACAGATCTCTCCTGCATCTGTCCCTACAACATCTGCTCCCCTCCCAGGCTCCCTCACTCAGAAAATGGCCCATTCTCCCACCCAGGTGCTCTGGCTAGAAACCTGCCTGTCCAACCCCCACTCTCTTCCGCATTAGGACCTCATCCAGCCATAAGTTCTATTGAGCCCACCTCCCTGATCTACCTCTAACTCTCCCTCCTCTCCATGCCACTGCCACCATCCTTGTCCAGGCCACCGTCCTCTCTTGCTTGGACTATGGCAGTTGATTCCTGATGGCACTCTGGGTCTCCACTCTTACCCTGCTCTTGGGTCAGAAACTCTCAGTACCAGAGGGGGCTCTTAAAAATATACCACTTAAAATCCTCTCACTATTGGGTCTTCCCTATGGTCCAGTGGTTAGCGTGCATGCATGCTAAGTCGCTTCAGTTGTGTCCAACTCTTTGCAACCCTATCGACTGTAGCCTGCCAGGCTCCTCTGTCCAAGGGATTCTCCAGGCAAAAAAAACTGGAGTGGGTTGCCATGCCCTCCTCCAAGGGATCTTTCTGACCTAGGGATCGAACCTGCATCTCATGTCTCTTGCATTGGCAGGCAGGTGCTTTACCACTAGCCCCATCTGGGAAACCCCAGTGGTTAAGACTCTGTGCTTCAAATGCAGGGAATGCAGGTTTGATCCCTGTTCCAGGAACTAAGATCCCATATCCCAAAGAAAAAACCAAAAACCAAACAAACAACCCCCTCTACTGCCCATTGCTCTGAGGCCAGCACCAGAATCCCTTTCTAGGTGTGCCAAATGCTCAGGCATTGCTGACCTCCCTAGGGGACACTTGTGCCTCCCTCCCCTTCCAGATACACTGGTCTTTACTCAGAGTGCCAGAGTCCCATCCCCAGGATCTCTGCACATGCTGTGCTTTTTTCCAGAATGTTCCCACTCTCCCTCCCAACACTTCACCTGTTCTATTTCCCCCTATGTCGTAGCATCATGGCCACTCTTCAGGGGAGGCTTCACTAATAATCCTCTCCCAGCAAGTCCCCTTATTCTCTGTCACTAGCCCCTGTTCTTTCCAACACGCTCCCCAAAGTTTATAAATCTGCTTATTTCTGTGCAATTTCTATTGCTTGCACTCTTGCTGTCCACCCACCCATTCCCTCCCACAAATTCCCTGAGGGCAGGAAAGGTAATTAACTTATTCCTGTCTGGACCTCAGAGAAGGGAACCATGCCTGGCACCCAGCAGGTGCTCCAGCAAATTTGAGAAGTGAACAGATAAAGAAGCAGGAGCTCTCCAGCAGAGAGAGTGATGGAGTGGGCTCCTGGGTACCTGTTGGGCAGCTAAAGTAGCTACCTTGGACATCCTTTTCTCCCAGATCCCATGCTGCTTCTGTGGCCTTGTCCAGTCCACCACCCAAAGGATCTCAGAATGGGGAGGAGGTACAAAACCAAGGTAACATCCTTCTGGAAGTTTGTCAGGGCCTTTCCTGTACCTAGACGCTATCCCATTCTGCAGAGGGATAAAACTACCATGAGACCTAGGATGTTCTTGAGACAAGAACCAAAGAGTAGGGAGAAAGGAGAACTGGGAAGATGAAAATTCTGAAACTGCACTGTCCAATAAGGTAGCCACTAGCCACACGTGGTAGTTTAAAATTAATCAGATTTTTAAATCTAAAAATTCAGTTCCTCAGTCACACTAGTCATATTTCAACCTCTTGATAACCACGTGTGGCTAGTGCCTATCTTATTAGATGGCCCAGACAGAGAACATATACACATCCCAGAAAGTTCTATTGAACAGCGCTATTCCAAGAGATCCTGGCAAAAGCCATTGACATTTCCCCACCTCAATGGGACTCTGTGCCTGGTTCCTGAGGGAACGGGGCTGGGTGGGGCGGGATGTAAATAAGACTGACTATGTGACCAAGGCTAACCAGGAGGGTGTACCTGTTGCAGACCCAGATGGCCTCACCCCTCTCCACACCCTGGCCAGCTGGATGGGGGCCCATGAGGTGATGACGTGTTGGCCGACGGACCCCACTCCATCCTTGTACGAAAGCCTCAAACTGAGTGTTCATCTGGCTCTAGCATGGGGGTCCCCAGTCCCCTGCTTAGGCTTCTATGGGTCCCTTCCTTTCGGGATCCCACTAGAAAGAGTTCCCGCTTCAGGCAGGGTAGGGGCGGGTGTCCCCTCTCCCACCCTCAGGCAGCCAGGTGAGGTCGGGGCTCCCTGCACACCCGTGCCCAACCTCCCCGGGCCGGATTGCGGAGGGCTGGGGAACTTCCTCTGGGGGGCGCGCGGTGGAGGAGCCCTCCGATGGGTGCCGCCTGCCCGGTGCCAACTCGCCCGCAGGGCCCCCAGCCCCCGTCGCCGCCCCCTGCCCGGAGGCTCCGGGAGGGGGCGCCCCGCCCACCGGGACTCACGGAGACTCGGGAGCCACCATCTTGCTCGGTGGACGCTCTGGCCGCGGTCTCCTTGGGCTCCACTGAGCGACAGCAGCCACTAGCGGTAACCGGGGCGAAGAGGCGCCAGCGGCGGCGGGAGCCGGGGTCGCCGGCAGGGCGGCGGCGCCGGGGGGGGGGGCTCGGCCAGCCGCTCCCACCGGCCTCCGCTCGGACTCGCGGCGCGCACTTGGCCAGCTGTCACTCTCTCACCCTCCCCGCCGCGCGCGCTACAGCAGGAGCGACTCGGGTTAGACCGCAGGAAGGATGCTCCCCGCCAGTGGGAGTAATTCATTCATCACAAGTATCCGTGGGCGCCTGGAGGAGCTCACGGGTGAGAGCCAAACAGGTGGAACGCTAGGGAGGCTATACTCTGGCAAGGGCTCTCAGAGTGATGAACAAAATGCCTTGGGATCACAGAGGAGCAGGCTGTCAGCTGAAAAGGTTACCAGCATGGAGCAGCAATGAAGTTTCACAAAAGAGTCAGTGAGGTTTTACCAGGGAAAGGGCATTCCAGCAGCCGGAATGGCAGAGCCCTGGGGAAACCATCAAGAAGTTCAAAGTTCAGTGCAGGTTCTCAACCTAACTTATCTCAAGATAAGGGCTTCCCTGATAGCTCAGTTGGTGAAGAATCTGCCTGCAATGCAGGAGACCTGGGTTCTATCCCTGGGTTGGGATGATCCTTTGGAGAAGGGAAAGGCTACCCACTCCAGTATTCTGGCCTGGAGAATACCATGGACTGTATAGTCCATGGGATCTCAAAGAGTCGGACACAACTGAGAAACTTTCACTCACTCACTCAGAACAGAGGTGTGGAAGCTCTACAGTGAATGCTGTGGATTTTGATCTAGTCTCCTAGGGAAATCTCAGGAGGTGGGTGAGCTGGGAAAGATCGTGGGGCATCTTAGTTCCCCAACCAGGGATTGAACCCAGTCCCTCAGCAGTGAAAGGAAAGAGTCCTAAGCAGGGAAAATGGAAGTGAAAGTGTTAGTTGCTCAGTCCTGTTTGACTTTTTTTGCAACCCCATGGACTGTAGCCCACCAGGCTCCTCTGTCCATGGAATTTTCCAGGCAAGAATACTGAAGTGGGTGGCCATTCCCTTCTCCAGGGGATCTTCTTGATCCAGGAATTGAAGCCGAGTCTCCTGCATTGCAGGCAGATTCTTTACCATCAGGGAATTCCCGGGAAATCAATGTTTTAATCTAATGATCCAACGAGTTACTTGTAAGACAGAAATGGGGTGGGTGGGAGGAGGGACCTCTTCCTAGAACTTTCAGATGTCCAGGAGACCCTCTCCACTGTGTGGGTTCCATGCAGGAGGAAGGTGGGGTTGTGGCACCCCCTTCCTCCCAGACCTGGAGGCCTGCAGGGGAGCTTCAGAGCTGAACTCTGGGGCCTTGGCAGCCCAGCACTTAGCCTCATTTTCCTCACCTGTGAAGTGGGAGTTACAGCTGGTGAGGAGGAACGGGCAGAACAGGAATGGGTCTGAGGACCAAATGTGGTGCTGGGTGTGGAGGCCATTTGCAGAGGAGGTGCCAGGGCACTTTGGTGACCCAGTCACCCAGTCAGCACAAAGTCACCCGGAAATACCTTCCAGCCCCCACACAACTGGGTACACTCCTCTCCCACTCAAGGCCTAGGGCACACATTGAGGTCAGGGCCTCTCAGGCTGGGCGCTCCCCCCAATCCCTTTCACACCATGCTGCTCTCTGCCGCCCACTGTCTGCCTCTGACATTCACTGTGCACCCTGGCACCCAGGGCCACTGGGATAATGCATATATCATGGGACACACACACACATGTGTTGCCGCTTGGCTTGTGGATATACTCAAAGGGAGATACCCCTGTTCCAGGATGGTCCCACACAGCCTGACAGGTCTAGAATTCTGCACCCCCAAAATGGCCAGGTGTGTGCTGGAGGGTCTTGGTTAGCATCTTTTAAGAGTAAACATTTTTATTTTATTTATTATTATTTTTGCCCCACAGCCCTGTTTGTGGGATCTTAGTTCCTCGACCAGGGATTGAACCGCCCTTGGCAGTGAGAGCTCAGAGTCTTAACCACTGGACCCCTAGGGAATTCCCTAAGTTAGCATCTTGCAACAGAACAGTCACCCTGGCTAAGTGTCTCAGAGCAGCCCCTCCTCCCCGCCTCCATGGCCAGGGGTCCACAGCCGGGACCCAGGACTCCCTGGATGCTGCCTCAAGAGGGTGAACTGTTGCTCTGATCAAACTGGAACAAACCAGACTGAGTGATGGAGAAAAGACCACCCACAGGGGTCCAACTGAGACTGGGGCAGGGGAGCAGAGCAGGTGTCTCATGAAATAACATCACCCTGCCTACCACCCAAGGGAGCAAGAATCTGGGGAAACTCCGTCCTGCTGCTTTGCCATCACTGGGAAAGAATCACACGAAAGAGCACAGGGACACACACCCTGAGGCCCACAGGCATCCACACAGAGAGTGACAGGGACAGACGCCAAGGAACACACTCACACACGTCTCCCCATGGTGAGACGGTCTCCGCACACTGATGTGTGCACACATGGAGGTCGTACCCACAGCAGACAGACAGGCCTGCTGGCCAAGGGGCGGGCACAGAGGCCACGCACAAGCATGCATACACACAGACAGGCACGAGCAACAAAGACACACTCAGATCATGTACACCCAGAGGGACAGACACACGAGGACACACAGACCCCTACAGATGCACGTACAGACAATAAAAACAACAGACATGCAGCAGCACACGCCGTCACAACGTGAGGTGTGTGTTCAGGAAGAGTCATGTGCAGAAACACACGCACCCCTTACGAAATTAAATGCATCTGACATACTCACAAGTTCAGGCAGCCAAACCCAGAGTCCCTTCCCACCCCTACCTCGAGTCACAAGGGCAGGTGATGGGGACCCCGAGGCATGCGCACACACACGCACACATACACACCCCTCAAGTAGTAAAGTTATCGTTACTATCACAGATAAAACCAAAACTCCGTGAAGAAGGGGAGCTCAAGAGGGAGAGAGAGCCGAATGCAGGGAATGAGAGGTTGAACCAAGGTCCCCACTTCCTGCTAGGATTAGGATTCTTCCCCACGTTCTCCAGCGCCCCCATCCCACTTCTGGGCTGGCCAGCACAATGGAGGCATCGGTGTTCCAGGCTCCTACCCTTTCCACATCGGAAGAAGACCCCAGAGCCCGAGCAGGGGAACTAGCCCCATGGCCTCTAGCCCTCGCCCCTGTAGCAGGGGATCTCCCAAATCCTTAAAGGGTAATGGTTGTTTCCCTTGGAAACGACCAAGAAACCCTTGTATGGGGAGGTGAGCCAGGAGACCACAAATAAAGCATGTGGGAGGGGCACTGATGTTGACCTCAGCATGCTGGGGGACCTCAGTGGATGCTGCCCCCCATCTGCCTGGCTCGCTCACTCTCTCTCTCTGCTGCATTCACAATCCCCTCTTAGTCCCCTCCTTGCCTGCTCCTCCAAGCAGCCCCTTAGAGGCATGGAAAGTATGATTTGATACAAGGAACCTCTGTAGCAGGCTCCCCGGACAACACACACCTGCCCCAAGCTGCAGCTGCCTTATTCCTGCAGGCCGGACCTCCAGACCCCCAACCATTCCTGCCGGCCCCACCCCAGCTTTGCTCCCAGCTGGAGTGGGGGCTCCCCTTGCCCATACTTGTACCTGGGAAAGGTACCAAGAGCCAGCTGGTTACTGCAGCCTCTAAACAGACAACTTTGGGGGGCCAACAACAGGAGGAAAAGAATAGGGCAGGGGAGAGGGGAGAGGCCCACCCTTGGCTAGAATCCCCCCTCCCCATCCCCCAGCTCAGGCATCCTCAGCACTCACCCAAGAGCATTCTCTGCCTTTGGAGGCACCGCTGAGCTGAGCGCTGAGTGAGGAGCAAATGAAACCCAGCCAGAGTGACAGAGGGAAGGGGTGGGGGATGCGAGGGACAGGGGAGGGCGAGAGGGAGGGACTCTTGCTTCTGCTGGAGAGCCGTGGTTTCAGGCCCAGGAAGAAGCTGCCTGTTCCCTGGTGTACCCACATCGCAACCAATGATGGAAAGAATGGGGCTCTTCCTTCCCCCAGGTATGGGGACAGGGGGAGGGTATCAGGGGGCCTAGTGCCTCTCATACAGAAGAGTTTACCCCAGGCCCCAGAAAAGAGGTGCTGCCAGCCCCTTCTCTGCCTGCCAGATAGTTCTTCCTGCTGAACTCAGCTGCTGCCGCAGGAGCCCCTGTTCTTCTCTCCAGCCTTACTCATCCTCTGCCCCCATTATCTTTTATTTACCTCCTTATTGGCTCAGATGGTAAAGAATCCGCCTGCAAAGTGGGAGACCCAGGTTCAGTACATGAGTCGGGAAGATCCCCTGGAAGAGGGCATGGCAATCCACTCCAGTGTTCTTGCCTGGAGAATCTCATAGAAGAGCCTGGTGGGCTACAGTCCATGGGGTCAGGTCGCACGCAAAGAGTCGGATACGACTGAGCGACTAAGCACAGCATGCTACAGGGAAACTGAAGTTCAGAGTGCCCTAGAGTATTGGCCATGGTGATGTGGGAAGGGAGCCCAGGTGGCTTACAGTTCAGGACCTGGAGACTGCTGGATCTGCTACCTGGGCAATGCCAGGAAGAGGGGGAGGGGCACGCTTATCTGATCACCTAGAAGTTCTGTCACCCCAAGCTTACCCATACCCTTCCCTCCCCACTCATCTTTTCTCTTCTCATTTTGCTCCTTTCTCCCCTCCTCTTCTTGAAACCTGCCGGTTCCCAATTCACCTGGGCACCTGGTGCCGGGAGGGTGGGGTGGGAGGGTGGGGTGGAATGCGGCAGGGGAGACAGCCAAAAGCCACACAGCTGGATCCAGCCTCGCATTCCAAGCCCCGGGTCCCAGCACTAGCCCCCCACCCCCTCCGCATCCTGTCTCCACCAGACAATAACCCATAATCTCTGGAGCAGCCAGTTCTCCAGCTGCAAAGAGGATCTGGGGAGGGGGTGGTGGCAGCAGCCCCTGAAAACAGGTTTGTTAGGAAAAGACTCTGGGGGGAGGGCTTGCGGGTGTGCTCAGAGGAAGGAAACTCAAGCCCAGAGCTAATTAACCCACCTAGAGACACAGACAGAACCTTTGTCTTCTGTGGGGCCAGGGATCTGAGCTAAGCCCCCTAATTCTCCACCCAGACAGCCTTGCCTTTCCTGGTGGTCCCTAGGGGGAGGTGCTGATGGTCAGGTTCACACCTTTGGTGGGGGCGGGGAGGCTGTCCAGGGTCCGTGAGGGCACTTACATCACCTAGCACTTAAGGTGGACAGCAGCAGGAGGCACTGCTGGCTAGACTGCAAGAACTCACTGGCCTTGGGGGTGCTGTGTGTGTGCTTAGTCGTGTCCAACTCTTTGAGACCCTGTGGACCATAGCCCGCCAGGCTCCTCTGTCCATGGAATTTTCCAGGCAAGAATACTGGAATGGGTTGCCATTCCCTCCTCCAGGGGATCTTCCTGACCCAGGGATCGAACCCACATCTCTTGCGTCTTCTGCATTGGCAGGTGAGTTCTTTTCCACTGAACTACCTGGAAGGCCTTGGGGGAGCCAAGGGGAAACATGCATGCAGAGGCCTCAGGATGAGTTGGGAGGGGCCACTGAGGAGGAACTGGCAACCAAGGGAGATGCTGAAGCCATGGGGGGACAGGCTGGAGGGCTTGGGGACCTCCTGATGGGACTGAAATTAATCCATCTGCAGGGAGTGGGGGGTGAATAGCTCATCAAACCAGTGACTCAGGCATGACCCAAGCTCAAGGTCTTTGATCTCTGGGGCTCAGAATGCAGCCAGAGGTTTCTGCAGGCAAAGACTAGGAGAGGAGATGGAGGGACTGATTACAACAGGAGCTAGGTCTGAGGGCACGGGGCTGGGAACAGCCTCCACCTGCCACTCTGATGCCTTCTCATTCCCAAAGGCGCAGGGACGTCTGATTCAACTGCAGCCATCTTTGCCCTGAAATCCAACACAGTCTGCCTCCATCTCTGCTTTCCTATCCTCCTTAAGGTCTACCCTTCACTCCCCTTAAGCCAGAGCTTAAGACATTTCTGAAATCCCCTTCTGTCCCCTCTGGTGTCATGTTGCAATGATGGGGGAGGGGATGGGCCAGCTGGGTCAGTCCTGCCAAGAGACAGGGGAGGAACCAACTGGATTTAGGAGGATACCCTCCCTGTCCCTAGCTAGCCTAGGCAGAGCGGGAAATGGCTGGCATCTCCCCATTTTTCAGTTGAGGACACCAAGGCATGGGCCCTGAGTGCTTAATCAGCCTGTCCTGGGAGCCAGTCCACCTGCTCTGGGCCATCCCCCCTCCCCATTCCTGAAACACTAAGGCTCCGTCTCTCTTAACAGTCACAAGGTGGGGCAGGCACAAGAGATGGGATTTAGAGTCAGAGATGCTGGGATTTGAATCTGGCTGTGTGGGCTTAGGTCTGTTGCTTACACTCTCTGAGCTCTAATATATTTCAATGTCTAACATGAGGGCTGAATGCCAATATCATCCACACTCTGGGATGTCGGGGTAAGAAAGGAATGCTGTGCTGCATGTGGAAGTGCTTTGCAAACAGTTCATCTGCTAAGCACATGCTCAGCTTGGTGCTGGGTGTACATCACAGCTCTTGGTCCCCCCAGATCGAGGTCCAGGTGTCTGTTCCCCAAGCATGGGGCTGGCCCAACATCCACACTAGAGGTTGGAGGTAGGAGGGTTGAGCCAGCAAACCTTTATCTCTGTGAATGTTCAAAAATTACCTACAGTTGTTTAGGGGCGTGTGTGTGTGTGTGTGTGTGTGTGTGATGGTCAGTAGGGTCATTGAGTTCAGCCATATTGGAGCCAGGGTTCCTGGTGTCCACCCCTCTCACAGAAGGAGGGGCAGGGCAGCTGAAAGATGCCTCGAGATGCATTCCTGAAGGATGAAAGGGCCTGCTGTGTGGGAGACCAATGGGGAGGAAGGCAAGTAGGGGAATGACCTGGAGTAGGGACTGGGGGGAATGGTGGGGTTCCTGCTGTCTTCCCAGCCAGTGCCCCTTCCTGGGTGCTCCAGGCTCAGTCCAGGTGGAAGCTGGGTAAGGCTGAGTAAGGAGGGCTCTGACCCAGGCATTGGCAATGAAGCTCAGAGAGAGAATGGCTCCCACATCTCCCTCCCATAGAAGCCTCGGGGACAGGATCCTCCAGACATGATCCCGCCTCACTGCCCATGACGGCCTGTCACTGAGCAAGGCGCCAGCCCCATAGACCCCTAATCAGAGTGACAGCTCCAGGAGGCCTTCTAGAACGGGAGCCTCCAAGGGGCCTGACCGGGCCGTCCCACCCCCAGCCCCTCAGCACCCTCCCAGGGAACGGGCGGGGCGGCCCTCCTGGCTGCCACAGGCCTGAGATCTCAGGCGTCCAGGACAGAGCGGTGTGTTAAGGGCTCCTCACACTTCACCTCAAGCCTCAGTAGGTGTAACTCTCTCTGCTTCTAGTGTGTGCTAAGTTGCTTCAGTCATGGCCAACTCTTTATGATGCTATGAACCATAGCCCACCTGGCCCCCCTATCCATGGGATTCTCCAGGCAAGATTACTGCAGTTGGTTGCCATGCCCTCCTCCAGGGGAATCTTCCTGACCCAGGGATCGAACCCACATCTCTTAAGTCTCACGCATTGGCAGGCAGGTTCTTTACCAGTAGCACCACCTGGGAAGTCCCAGCCCCAGTTAGCTGTGGCCTCAGGTCTCTCTGCTCTGGTCCAGTCCCTTCCTCAGGTCTCTCTGCTCTGGCTGGGGAAGGCCTTCAGCAGGATGGAGGTCCCTATGCCCCACCCCAGGGGGAAGTTGCTAGCATCCTCTTGCTGTGGGCTGCCTCTCCCACCCCCAGCTCTCAGGAGACCAAGGAGACAGGAGAGTCCACGGGAGAGGTGGTGGATGCTGGGGGTCATGGCCTGAAGTAGGTTCAAAGACAACCAGGTCAATGGAGCACCGGTTCTCCGCGGAGCCCTGGGTTTCCAGAGTTCCCAGAAATCTGAGGGTTCTGGCTTCATCCCTGCTCTAGTCACAGCCATCACCACCCTGCCGCCATGCTCCCACAGTGACGCTCACTCCTCTTAGCATGGCGGTGGGAACGTCTGCCACGTTGACTGATTGGCCAGCACTGCTCAGCGCAGAATCCTGGCATCCTGCCCGGGAGCAGCACAGGGCCCAGGGGCTCAGGGATGCATGGACAGGTGACTTACCAGGTCCTGTTTAGCAATCTGGAGGGGAGTACCAGGCCTCATTCCTTCTGGCGACTCCCCACACCTAGCCCATACTAAGACTGTGAGAAAAGAAGCCGAGTGAAGGGGCACTCCCTTCCTCTGGGCAGCCTGTCTCTGGCCACCAGTATCTAGGTGCTGTGGTCCTCTCTCTCACACCCCACTTGCTCTCTCCACCCTGGGATAGTGGGAGAGAAAGGAGAACCACTGCCCGGGAGGAGGACCTGAAGAGCCCGAGTTAGAGGGGAACAGGGATGGGGCAGAGTCCTCTGGCCACTGCAATGGCCTTCCCCAGCCACCCCTGCACTCCAGCCTCACTTCCCTCTCAGAGCCTCCTTTCTGATCATGGAACTGCCCATCATAGCACCCTCTAGGCTAGGGCTATCTTGGCACCTCCTGTTTCCTTGGCCCCACATCTCATCAGTCACCAAGTCCTGCAGAAAAGACTCCAAAATGCGTTTCCTTCATCCCACCCGCTTCCTTCTCAGGTACCCCAATTGTTGTGAGTTGTTGCAAGTGGTGTGCCTGCTCAGTCATGTCCAACTCTTTGCGACCCCATGGACTGTAGCCCTCCAGGCTCCTCTGTCCATGGGGATTCTCCAGGCAAGAATACCGGAGTGTGTGAAAAGTGAAGTCGCTCAGTCATGTCCAACTCTTTGCGACCCCATAGACTGTTGTGTTGGAGAAGGCGATGGCACCCCACTCCAGTACTCTTGCCTGGAAAATCCCATGGACGGAGGAGCCTGATAGGCTGCAGTCCATGGGGTCGTGAAGAGTTGGACACGACTGAGTGACTTCACTTTCACTTTTCACTTTCATGCATTGGAGAAGGAAATGGCAACCCACTCCAGTGTTCTTGCCTGGAGAATCCCAGGGACGGGGGTGGGGAGCCTGGTGGGCTGCCGTCTATGGGGTCGCACAAAGTCGGACATGGCTGAAGCGACTTAGCAACAGCAGCAGCAGCAGACTGTTGTGTAGCCATTCCCTTCTCCAGGGATCAAACCCAGGTCTCCCACATAGCAGGCGGATTCTTTACCATCTGAGCCACCAGGGAAGCCCCTAATTGGCAATACTGCCTTATATACTTCAAAGTTGTTTAGAGAGTTAGATCTTAACTGTTATCAGTGCACACACACAAAATCATAATTGTGTGAGGGGATGGCAGTATGAACTAACCTTATTATGGTAATCATTTTATAATACATATGTGTATCAAATTATCACACTGTACACCGTAAACTTACTGACATTATGTCAGTAATATCTCAATAAAGATCAATGAAGAGAAATACAATGAGGACCTACTGTATAATACAGGGAACTACACTCAATATTTTGTTATTTTCCCAATAATCCATAGGGGAAAAGAATATATATATATAAAACTGAGTCACTGTGCTGTATATGTGAAACTAACACAACATCACAAATCAACTATACTTCAATAGAAAAAATACTAATAAAAGAAAAACTATGAATACCTCAAACAGTAGCTAAGTATTTGATGAATTAATGAGTGACTTTGAACACACACACACTCCAGAAACATCCATACAGTCAAATACGCTCTTATTCAGAGTCATGTCCTGAGGTCCAGCTCCGATGTGGGAATGCTCAGATGGGAGAGACAGTCCCAGCCACTAGAGCATTCCAGCTCTGCTCCTGCTGTGACCTCTGTCTGAGACATCCCTCCTCCGCTCACCCCTATTCCAAAGCTCAGTGCCTTCACTCAGAAGCCCCCTCCTTCAGGAGGTCTTTTGTAGTACCCCCAGGTAGAATCACCCTTTCTCCTTTGTTCCCATGGGGGCATGTCCCACGTGCCACCCACAGCACTCATCTGCTGTTTTCCTATCTCAGCTTGAAAGACAGATTTCAGTCATAGTGGGAGCAAGCGGTGGGTGGGGTGGGGGGGGCGGGTATAGGACTGGAACTTGTTCATCTCCAGGGCCCAGCACAGTACTAGGAACACAGGTCGCCCCATGAACACACACTCAGACAGCAGACAGCCCTCAAGAGCACCCAGGGCTGCTGGGTGTGTGTGCAGGGCACGCTTCTCGCGGCTGCCTCCAGGAACCAGGCAGAAGTTCCAGCCCTTCCCGCCTCCCACGCTGGGCCCGCTTCTGAACCTGCTTCCCCTGCCGCCAGCAGCCGACTGCGGCCCGTCTCTCCCATGACTCCCATGAGCCTGTCAGCTGGAATCATCCTCACAAATCCATTCACCCACTTTGCCCAGAAATCTGCCTTGTAGCCAGTGGCCCTCTTTCAGCCAAACCTCTGCAGTGGGCACCCCAGCCAGGGAGAGGCCGAAATCCTGGCCAGGAGTCCGGTAGCCAGAGAGAGGGGGCCTTCCCTGCCCGCCGCACTCCCACACCCCCATTCCCCTGACCACTTTTCAGCCCTAAGCTGGCGCATTGTGTACCTTACTGACCTTGGCCTGCAGAGACCAGAGCAGAAAACCAGGACACTCCCGTCAGTCCCTTAACTGGAAAACAACCTTCCAGGGGGCTCCAGGATGGAGAAATGCTACTTAGGGGATCTGGTCCTAAAAGATCCCCCAGGAAGAGCCCCAGATCCAGGGGAGGTCTCAGACCCCAGGCCCTGAGAGACCCCAGAGAGAGCTGTCCGGATGCAAAACAAAACTGGACGGCCTCTGGGAAGCTTGAGACCCTAAGATCCCTAAGACCCTAAGATGGGCCCTCAGATCAAAGGACTCCACAAAGAAAGACCAGAGACCCAGAGCCCCTCACAGGGGCCCAGAACCAAGTCTGGAGGCAGCGCCCCTCCCGACTGACCTGGCCCCGGGGTTGTCTTTTCTAGGCTGAGCTGCCGCAGGCGCCTCTGGTGGGCCCGCCCTCCACAGTGCACCTGGGCCTGGGCCGCTGAGTTCAGCTGGATGTTACACACGTCACAGAGGGTGTACGAGGGCCGTTTTCTTTCCCGCTTGGGCTTAGGTGCTTCTGGGGGCCGAGGGGGGCACTCAGCAGCTTCACATACGGGGGGCTCCTTCTCACCCGCGGGAGATGGGCTCAGTGGCCGCTTCATACCTGGGCAGAGAGGGAGGCAGGTAAACAAAGGTGAGTGCGGTGAACACACAGAAGGAGCAAGAGGGCTTCGGAACCCAGAGTTGACTGTGCCCTTTGTCCCAGCTGGACCTCCCCGGGGCCTTCCTTCTGAAAGCCCCAGCCCAAGAATGGCCAAAGGGAGCAGGATGGGGGCTATTTCAGACAAAGAAGAAGTGAAATGCAGGAATATCTGGAAGAATATCAGAAATGGCTTCACACTGGGACATCCCTGGTGATTGAGTGGCTAAGATTCTGCACTCCCAATGTGGGGGGCCTGGGTTCAGTCCTGGTCACAGAACTAGATCCCTCATGCTGCAACTAAGACCTGTTGTAGTCAGATAAATAATCTAAAAAAATATATTTTTTTAAGATTTAAAACAAAAGAAATGGCCACATGCTGGGAGCCTGACGCTTAGGGACTCAGAGTAAAGCACTCAGAGGGAGACTGGGCCTCAGAGAATTGAGGGAGAGGCAGCAGGGAGGCTGATAGAGTCACATCTGGGGGACCCTGGAGCCCTGTTCTCAGCCCCTGCCACAGGCCAGATGTGGACAATCCTGGGACAGGCAGGCCTGTGGTACCTGCTGGAGATGCAGAAGCCGCTGGGCCAGAGGAGGGACTACAGAAACCCAGCCTCCCAGTGCCCAGCGCCAGTGACATTCACACACGGTGACACGGTGACAGCATGTGAAGCCATCCCCACCCCTCTCCACGTGGCTCCCGATACCCCCTGCTGTGTTGGCTACTCTGCCTATGGCAACAGTTGGTGTTTTCAGTGGAAATCTGGGCCCTGCTGCCTGGGTTGCTAAACACAGCCCCTTCACACACACACACACACACACACACACGCACGCACCCCTGGGCCCTGCAGAGCATGCACACCACCCCTCCAGGCCCCTCCCCTTCTCCTTTCTACTCCCTTTTCTGAAGGTTTCCCACCAGACTTCTCTGCCTCTAATGGGCTCTGTTCTGCCCCGTGACCTTCCTCAGACTGAACTGGGTTGATTTTCACTTCCTTCTAGAATCTGTGTGCACGTTTCCTGCCCCTGCTTTAGCTGGGGGCTTCCTGAGGGCAGGGCCTGTGTCTCCCCTACCAGGACAGAGGATTCCTGAGGTCAGGAACTGTGTCTCTCCCCCAGACTGGGGCTGCCCCATGGCTCGGGCCTGAGTGAGGATGACTGAGCCCATTTCTTTTATATGGGCAGGATTGTGCCCAGTGACCCCGTCCTCTCTCCCCACAAATTCATGACTTGAAGTCCTAATTCCTGGTACCTCAGAATGTGATTGTATTTGGAGAGAGGACCTTTAAAGAGGTAATCAAGTTCAGATGAGGTCATTAGGGTGGTCCCTAATTCAATATGACTGGTGCTCTTCTAAGAAGAGGAAATTTCAAAAATTCCCTGGTGGTCCAGTGGTTAGGACTCTGCACTCTCATGGCCAAGGACGTGGGTTCAATACTTGATTGGGAACTAAGATTTCACGAGCTTCATGGGGCAGCCAAAAAAAAGGAAATTTGGACACAGTTACAGAGAGAAGACCGTGGGAAGACCCAGGAAAAAGATGGCAGTCTGCAAGCAAAGGAACAAGGCCTCAGAAGAAACCAACCCTACACCTTGAACCCAAACCTCTATCCTCCAGAATTGGAAGAAAATAAATAGTTGGTGTTTAAGCCACTCAGTCTGTGGTTCTTTGTTATGGCAGCCTGAGCAAACTAATGTGCTGCTGTGCTGTGCTAAGTTACTAATTGTGTCCAACTCTTTATAACCTCATGAACCGTAGCCCGCCAGGCTCCTCTGTCCATGGGATGCTCTAGGCAAGAATACTGGAGTGGGTTGCCATGCCCTCCTCCAGGGGATCTTCCGTACCCAGGCACTGAACCTGTGTCTCTTACATCTCCTGCATTGGCAGGAGGGTTCTTTACAACTAGCGCCACCTGGGAAGCCCTGAGCAAACTAATACATCCTCTTAAAAGGCATTTCCTGTGTATTCAGATTTGTGTTCATTTTGCAAATTAGACCCAGTGAAGTCAAGTGATGCCGTAACATTCCCATAAGGCCACACGCCTAGTGGTGGAGCCCACTTCCGAAAAAGCAAATTCATTTCTCAAGTTCACAGCCAAGAACCTTGCCTGTAGTCCCTGGACCCCTCCCCCTGCTCTCAGTAAACTGCTTGTCACTCCTGTGGGCATGTGCCCAAAAAATCGGCCGTCATTACATGTGTGGGGACTGTAAGTGAATGGACCAGAGTGGCACAGCAATTAAGAGCACTAGCTCTGTATTGACTCCTACCTGGTTTTGAATCTCAGCTCTGTCACTTCCTGGCTGTGTGACTGGAGCCTCAGTCCTCTCATTTGTATATCTGTAAAATGGGGTGATGAGCGGTTCCCAAGTCACGCACACTGTGAGGATTAGACGAGCTGCTCTCTGTAAAATACCCCTCAGGGTCCTATAAACATTGGTTGTTTTTGATCTGGGATGTGCCTGTGTTTTGCAGCTTGTGAATGCAGTCCCTTCGTCACCCTATGTGTCTATCACGGTGTACCTGGGTCACTGTGAATGTCTCGGTTACCCTGTTGTCTGTTGAGGCGAATCTGTGTCACTCTGTTTCATGTCACAGTGTAGCCGAGTCATGGTGTGGGTGTCATTGTGCCCAGCTCATGGAATGAGACTGTCACTGAACATCTGTCCCCACCTCAAAGTCGTATGTTGAAATCCTAATCTCCAGCAGTTCAGAATGGGAAATGCAACCTTTTTTGGAAATAAGGTCATTGTAAATGCTATTAGCTAGGTTAAGATGGAGTTAGGGTGGGCCCCTAACCCTATATGACTGGTGTTCTTATAAAAGGAGGAAATGTGGACACAATCATGCACAGAGTTCCCAAGTGGCACAAGTAGTAAAGAACCCATCTGCCAGTGCAGAAGACAGAGAGGCACAGGTTCAGTCTACGGGTCGGGAAGATCCCCTGGAGGAGGATAAGACGACCCACTCCAGGCAAGTATTCTTGCCTAGAGAAGCCCATGGACAGAGGAGCCTGGTCATCTATAGTCCGTGGGGTCGCAAAGAGTTGGCCACGACTGAGCACAGGACTGCACATGCACAGGGGAGGACACCAAGTGAAAACCAAGGCGGTAGGTAGGAGGGGCTGCTTTGGCAGGTTTGGTTGGGCTGCAGTACCAGAGATAGCCTCCAGATAGCGCTGCTAGCGTCGAGCGGGAAGATAAGAGGTAGAACTCGGACCCAGGAGGGGAGACTCCACTCCTCCACACTTCTGAGGCAACTAGGTTGCCCCTCTGAGCCGTAACAAACTCCTGGGCACCATGTCTGGAGTCCAGGGGACAGCTCTGCCCACAGAGGGCACACGGGAAAGTCACTCCATCACCTTGTAAGATTCTACATCCTCTCACCTCTAGATGGAGGTCATCACAGCTCTTCTCCTGCCTTTAAAGTCTTCCCCTGCTCTCTCAGAAGGAAAGCGGACCAGGAAAAGAGTACCAGGTACGAGTATGGGGGTGGGGGTGGTCCAATCAGCCAGGGGGAAGAGTCTTCAGGAGAGTGAGATTTTCCTGGCCTTGCCCAGGAGAGCAGGCTGCCCCAGCAGCAGGGAGACAGTGGTATTTTGAAATCTCAGTGCAGTTTATGACAGGCAGGCCCAGAATATGGTCCAAGAGAGCAGACAAATATCTGCCATGGGGCTGATTAAACCCCCATGATATACAGCCTCTGGGCTCACAGGGCCCGCCTGGATTCCGGGGCTAATTGTGTACCCACCAGCCAGGTTGCTGGGCCTGCTGCAGCCTGCCCTGCCTAACACAAGCTTCCCAGCTGTCCTCTCGGGAGCTCTACCACTCCAGCTCAGCCACGGCTCCCAGCCAGAAATGTGGAGTGGTGGGCAGTTTTTATCGCACACACATGTCGGTCTAACCCCTGCTGTGAGCATTAAGAGGTCAGCACACCCTGTGCTGGCTTCTATTCAGAACCAGCATGACTCACCCTCACTGGACCCACATTTGGACAGGACACGCTCTCTTTAACAGAAGAGGAAGTTGAGTCCCAGAGCAGGGGAGAGGACTTGCTTCAAAGTACATAGACAGGCAGTGTAAGAGCTGCTTCTGGGGGACTTCCTTGGTGGTCCAGCGGCTAAGATTCTGAACTCCCAATGCAGGGGGCCTGGGTTCGATCCCTGGGTAGGGAAGATCCCCTGAAGAAGGAAATGGCAACCCACTTCAGTACTCTTGCTTGGAAAATTCCATGGACGGAGGAGCCTGGTAGGCTACAGTCCATGGGGTTGCAAAGAGTCAATCAGACACGACTGAGCAACATCACTTTCTTTCTCACTTTAAAGCCTGTTATGCCCTGGTTTGAACTGCTGGCTGGGAAGGGGGACTATGGATGCAAAGAAGGGCTCCTGGGGAGGCTCAGGGCTGCCCAGCCCTTACCGTCCCAGATGCCAGGCAGGGAGATGCCAACCCCCTGGGCAGGGAGTGGGGAGGCCAGAGCCAGAGAGGCTAGGAAGAGAGGGTATGAAGACAGGGGAAGAACTGGACTTAATTCAGGAAAAGACCTGGTGAAAGCAGAGAAAAAGAGCATGGGTGCGCCCAGGTGTCTGTCTGTAATTTACACAGGAAGAGGATAAAGTTCCTTCTGTTCTCACCTTCCTGAATCAGGGAGGGGGCGGTTGGACCAGGGAGGGAGCCACCCACTTGAAGGCAGGCTCATGCCAGCACAGGAGAGTTGATGGCGACCAAAGTGGCTGTCTTACCAGTGGCGCTAGTGGTAAAGAACCTGCCTGCCAGGTTCAATCCCTGGGTCAGGAAGATCCCCTGGAGAAGGGAATGGCTACCCACTCCAGTATTCTTGCCTGGACCCTGGAGGGCTATGGCCCATTGGGTCTCAAAGAGTCAAACACAACTTAGCACACACACGAGGTTGCTGTCTGTGTGTCTGTCCTCGCAGAGGTAGAGGGGGCTTGGGGGAAGGGAGCACTCAGGTATGGCTCCAGAGCCCGTTTCCACCCCTTCTTGCTGGGTGACAGTGGACTTCGGGGCCCAGGTGTCAGTGGCATCCTTGAGCACTGCACTACCCAAAGATGGCCAGAGAGAAAGAAATTCGGAGGCCGTGAGTACAGAGCGGGGAGCTGTTGCATCCTGCGGAAGGGGGTTCTTGGGGAAGACCTGTCTTTGCCAAAGGGTTAACAGGAGAGGAGGGTTCCAGGCCTGTCCCCAGCCTTTGGCAGGGCATGAAGGGCTCCCTCACCTAATCCTTAATGAGCCCAATTACACTTTGGTATTTTCCCCCAGGTCTGCCAATATCTACTCTTCGCCTCCCCGAGCCAGGTCCCCAGCCCTGCCTCTGAGAAGGTAGCCTGGTTGGCTGGCCAAAGTCAGGCCAGTCCTGCCCCTCTGGGCTTCAGTTCCCTGTCTTTAAAGAGGGGCGTTGGGCTGGGCTAATCTCTTAGGTCCCTTGCAGGCGGTGCTGTAGTGGCCACAGGGAGCAGCTGCCTCTAAGGTTGGGGTGGTGGGGGGACACCAAGCTGTATTTGTTTCAGTGGCCAGAGGAAGGCGGGGTGGGGACAGAGAAAGAACTGCCCTGTGGCGAGTGCCCACTGCCTTTTGGGCACTGGACAGACATCACCTCTGTTAACCCTCAGAGCAATCCCGTGAGGCTCTACAGATGAGGAAACTGAGGCTCACAGTCGAAACACAGGCCTCATCCTATGATGCAGGGGGAAGGGGTGCACAGCCCGGCGGCCCCCATCCCATCACTCCCAGGGTCACAGGCGGGAGTATGGGGTCATGTCTGGAAGAAGAGAGGCCTCGTCTGTTCTTGTCCTGTGGAGTGTGAGCCCTCCAGGGCCTGGCTGCCCCCCACAGGTCCCCAAGGAGCCACCACCAAGCACTCCACTCTCCCAAGGCTTACACCTTGCAGGGTGTTCACTGTGCGGCCCCCACAGAGCAGCACCCCCAGGGGATGGCCCAGAGAGCTGGGGTCACCCACGGTCACACCCAAGACTCCCCAAAGGAGTCAGAGACTCCCACCTAGAGGAGTGGGATGGCCCGAGTGGGGGCAGCCATGCCCACCCCCAGCCCACACATCCCTACTTTGCCAGGCAGGAGGCCCTGGGGCTGGGCCACAACTGGTCCAGGTGTCTGCTGCTGTGGGTAGGGGTGGGAGGGACCCCCTGGACAAACCAAGGCAGCCGTGTCTGTTGTCCCATCCGAAGTGATGAGAGATGTAGCCTGTCACCTTTCCCTGGGGACGGCTGGGTGCTGGGGTTTTCAGGAGTGAGCTGGCTAACTGGTGTTGAAAGTCAACACTCCGGCTCCAAGGAAGCAAGAGAGAGGGCATGAGAGGTGACGGAGAGCAATGGTCCAGAGGTGAGGTCACCATCCCCCCAGGCTATCCTCACCTGCTATTGGCTGGGAGTCCCAGAGGGCCTCCTTCCCCGGAACACCGTAGAGATAAGGGCTGCCTCTCCTGGACACTGATACTCCCCTGAAAGATCCTCTGGCCACCCTCCGGAAGGAAGTCTTTCTTGTTATCTCAGCTGCATCCCTCCTCGAAGGGCCCACAGTGGTAACACAGAACAGCTGCCTCTACGGTTGGGGCGGGGGATTAGCCTCAGTGTCCCCTGTTCTGACCTCTGCTGCCAGGCAAGGCCTAGGAACGAACCTGATTTGTGCAGGAGACCCCCCCCCACCAACCAAGCCCCCTGCCCAGGACCCTGGCACAGTTCAGCCTCATCCACTGCTTGCTCTCCCGGCCCAACTCCCCAAAAGACTGAACACTAGCTCCCCCAAACCAGGCTCCCCATCATGATGGCCCCAGGGTCAGCACTTCCACATGGGGCTGAGAGAATGAGTCTGAGAGAGAGAGAGCATGCGAGCCTGAGGGAGGAGGGCTGAGAGATCCGGGGATGGTTTGAGCTTTGTGGGGGGGCTGGGATGAGGTGGAATCCTGCCTCCCACAGAGGCCAGGAGGGCCAACCTCTGCCTCTGACCCTGACAGAAGGGGAGGCATTCTGTTTGAAGGAGGAGGGGCAGGCAAGGCGGCCTCCAATGACTGTGAATAATGGAGATGGGGGAGGGGGAGTGGGGGGGATGAATGTACTCTGCATTCACCCACCCAGCAAAAGACAATAGGTCTCCCATCCCCCGGCCATTCCCTTCTGTTCTATCTCAGGGGGCTGATGGGGTGGGAGTTGATTTTTGGAGTCTCTAAAGAACTTAGACAAAAAAGGTAGGTTCTGTGGTCGAGCCCCCTGTCTGCGGAGAATGGTCCCCTTCTCAGGATGAGTCTCGCTGTCCCTGGCCTGTGGTCGCCAGCCTCCCTTCCCCTACTTCCTGGGAGCTAAAAGTTCTGGCCATCACCCTTGTCCCCCCTCCCAGCCTCAGTTTCCGGTTAAGTCGTGATTCTTGTCGCCCACCTTCCCAAAACACAAGGCAGGGTAGGGTCCTCGCTGCTGCCACCAGCCCTACGGAGCCACCTACCCCCACCCCGCGCGCGGGCCCCCGTGGGCGCTCAGTCCCAGCGGCGCGTCGGTCCGGGATGGGGAGCCGGGAGTGCGGTCCCAAGGCCCGCGCCCGCGCCTACCTGAAGGGCGCTTCCGACCCGAGCGGGGCCGCATCCAGTCGTCCGCGGCCGCCCGCGCCGGTCCGGATTCTCGGCGGCTCCCGGCTCCTGGCTCCCGGAGGTGCGCGGCGGATGAGCCCGGGGCCCGCGCGTCCCGGGGCAGCCGCCGCGTCCCCGGAGCCCGCCCCTGGGCGGCCCACGGGGAGCAGGTGCCAGGAGCCGCGCCGCCCGGAGCGGAGCGCAGGCGAGCGGGTCGGGACAGTGGCCTGGCGCTGGGGCTCCCCGGGCAGCAGACGAGGGGAGACGCAGAGGCTCTTCTGGCGGCAGGGCTGGACCCATCGGTGAGTAGCCTCCCTACCCCTGGCTGGCCAGTCCTGAGTGCCCCTCACCTTCCAAAGGGTCCCAGAGTTGGGGGGAGGGGACTCCAAACTGGCCACCCCGCACTGGCCTGCTGGGACCTTCCCTGCCTGTGCATGCTAAGTCGCTTCAGTCCTGTCAAACTCTTTGCCACCCTAAGGACTGTAGCCCACCAGGCTCCTTTGTCCACGGAATTTTCCAGGCAAGAATACTGGAGTGGGTTGCCATGCCCTCCAGGGGGCTCTTCCGGACCCAGGGATCAAACCGGTGTCTCCTGCTTTGGCAAGCGGGTTCTTTACCACTAGCACCACCTGGGAAGCCTTCCCTACCCTTTTATAAACCAGTCCCTCTTTTGGGGGGAAGCTCAGGGAGAAAAAGGAAGCTGACATTCATGGAGCACCTTCTGAGTGCCAAGAGGGATGGCATTCAATCCTCATAACAACTTGCCCCAGACTGGTTTGATCCCCATTTTACAGACCAGGAGATGAAAGATTGGGGATGTTAAGTAACTGGCTCAAAGTCACACATGAAGTCAGGAGCAAATGGGAGACTTCAGGTTGTCCAGAGGTCAGCGGATTAAATCAGTGGGCCTGTTGGGGAAACATCACCGGTGTATGTGGCTGGGGATCATTTCTGATTCTTCCCAGGGAATCGGTGCACTGGCTCTGGCCCACACTGGGGCATGAGACAGGAGAATGAAGCCAAGCAGAAGGCAGGAGGCAGGGGCTGATGGCATAACCTAACAGCACCTGTCATCATTCCGTTACTGGAGAGTCTCAAGGAAAGGCGATAGGAATGGCTCTTGTATTAAAGAAGATGGACCAGCGCTGTTCTTCCCACATCACGCTCTGGCCAGCCTTCATGTGAAACAGGCCTTCCAGAGAGGAGGTCTCCCCACGGGGAGCCCTGGTGATGTCTCACTTGCTAGCTCCTGGCACTGCTTCCTGGTTCTCACGTCTACCAACTCACTCCTGTCTTGAGGTCTCTGCTGTTCCTTCCGCCTGGAACTCTCCCCTGATCTTCACAAAGCCTTTTCCTTGCCACTCGGGCCTCAACTCCACTATCACCTCCCCAGGACCCCCTTTCCCCAGCCCAGTTACTCTTTATCCCAGGCCCTGGTTATTTTCCCTCTTAGCACAGCTTTTGCCTGGTCACTTACCTGTATCCCCTGTGGGGAAAGGGCTTTTATTTTCCAGGTATCGGAAGCACCAGCACTAAGCTCTATAAATGCTCTATAAAGAGTTGTGGAATGAATACATGAATTCATTCCCACTCCAAGAGTCAAGCCACATTAAAGTGTCCACTTAAAATGGGCAAATTGTATGGTATGTGACATGTCTCAGTGAAGGGGTCACTCAAAAACCAATAAGCGCAGAGTGGAGCTGACAGTCACATGACAGTCCCTGGCAAGCGCACCCCCAACACACCCACCCTCTAACTTGATCCGATCACATCTCCTCTGTCACGGTCCACATCCTGTGGCTGTCCATGGCAAACTGCATGCAGTTGCTCAGACCTGGGAGGGATCTTAGAGGTCATCCTGTCCCTTTTGTGACTTGTCCCTGATGAGTTAGCCTCTGGCCTTTGCTTGAACGTGCTGAGGACGGGGCACTCACTGCCTCTCGAGATGGCCTGTCCCATAGATGGAGGGTCTCAAGGACAGAAAGCCCATCAGTATGGGAGCTGAGAGTTGCTTTCCTGTAATGCCTGAGCACGGGTTCTAGATCTGCTCCCTAGTGGTTCAGTGAAAGTTGCTCAGTCATGTCTGACTCTTTGTGACCCCGTGGACTATACAGTCCATGGAATTCTCCAGGCCAGAATACTGGAGCAGGTAGTTGTTCCCGTCTTCAGGGGATCTTCCCAACTCAGGGATCGAACCCAGGTCTCCCACATTGCAGGTGGATTCTTAACCTGCTGAGCCACCAGGGAAGCCCAGATCTGCTCCCTGGTAATGCAGAAAAAGCCCTCCCCACCTTCCACAGCCAGCTGAACATGGCTGGCAGCCTCTTCTTCAGGGATCTCTCTGCTCAGTGAAAGAGACCCATTTCCCTCAGCTGTTCTTCCCCTGACATGGCCACCTCCTCCAGGAAGCCCCTCCTACATGCTCCTAGGGCATCTTGTATGGGACCCTAACACTGCATTTATCATGCTGTATTGAACTGTGTCCCCCAGACCCTGCCCAGGCTACACCACTGTGCTGAGGGGGCTAGTTCTGGGCCTTTATTCACTTCCTTCTGCTCAGTACCCTGCATGGTGACCAAGTGACTTGAACCACTCAACTCAATAAAAACTTGTCTCCAGAGGTTTTATGATCCCACTCATATTCCTCTTAAACATATTTAGGCTTTCAATGACCTCCTTAGGACAGAGCCAGGGAGGGAATCACCTCCCCCAACCCTCTATCCTGTCCTCTATTAATGCTGCCCACTGTTAACTTTTCTACACTTCTGAGTCAGCTCTATAGAGAGCCAAGGCTCCATGAAACCTCCCTCATTTATTTTCATGTCATTGCTGGCAAGCTCAGCCTCCCCATCTCATCACCCAGAGAGTGATCTCTAGCACTGTGAGCACCGGACCTTGTGTTTAGGCTTGCTGGCTTTCCTGTTCTGCCTGGCCTGTTGAAATCATTCAACAGGAGCACAGGTGCCAGCTGAGTGCCACCACAAAGACGTGGCTTCACCTAAATACACCAGGATAACACGCCCCCAAACTCTGACTCTGCGCACACACACACACGCACAACACAGCTCCTAGCTGTGAGCCTTCTGTTTTCCAGCCCCTTCCCACATCTTTATTGATCCATTTTCTCCTCCCAAATAGCCCTGAAAAGTCAGCATTCCTCTCCCCAGTTTAAAGATAAGAAAAGGGGGCTTCCCCAGCGGCCTAATGGTAAAGAATCCATCTGCCAATGCGGGAAACACGGGTCTGATTCCTGGTCTGGGAGGATCCCACATGCTGAGGAGCGACTAGGTCCATGTGCCAGAGCTACTGAGGCCCGCCCACGTAGAGTTTGTACTCCGCAAGCAGTAAGAAGGCAATGCACCGCAACGAAGAGTAGCCCCTGCTTGTCACAACTAGAGAAAAACCCTCGTGTGCAGGAACGAAGATCCAGCATAGCCAAAAATAAATAAATAGGTTTTTTTAAGATAAGGAAAGGGAGGTTCTGAGAGGTTAGTTTACCTGCCCCAGGTCACACAGCTAGAAAGGGGTGAAATCGAACCCCATCTGGTTGACTCTAAACACTAGGCCTTCTTCCCTCTATCTCATGGTGCCTTATCCCAACACACCCAGACTTTTTTCCTGTAAGTGTGGGGTGAGGAGGAAGACAACACAGAAACCCTTTTCCTAGTCCTGACAGCTGGGGTTGCTGGGGTGCTGGTGCTCCCTTTCCCACCTAGCATCTTCCAAGGAGGGGTTCCATCCCCTAGTTGTCACCTTCCCCCGCCAACGCCATCAGAAAATAATTCTCAGTCTAAATAAAGCCACTGTGTCTCTAGCTGGCCGACTCAGTTCTCCCTGCTGCTCAGTCTCATCCCCTTATCTCCTCTTCCTCTGTATTTTTAAAAAAATATTTATTATTTGGCTGCTTGGTTGGGGGGGGTGGCACACAGAATCTTCGATCTTCGTTGTGGCACGTGGGAACTTTTAGTTGTGGCATACAGGATCTAGTTCCCTGACCAGGGATCGAACCCCGGCCCCTGCACTGGGAGTGCAGAGTCTTAGCCACTGGACCACCAGGGAAGTCCCTCCATTTCCTCTGTTTTGTCTGTGATGAATCCCCAGCCCTAGAACAGTGCCGGCATATCAAAGATAACCAACACATATTGCTGGATTTAAGGAATGAACCAACCCTCACTGTGGGCACAGAAAGTGGATCGGGTTCCTTGCTCTGGCTGTGTGGGCCGAGGCAAGTTCCTTTCCCTCTCTGAGCTTCATTTCCTTATTTGTAAAACAGGACAATTAACACATCATAACATGGCAGAGGGTGATGAGAGATCATTCCTGCAGTGTGCCTGACATAGTTTGTGCCCAGTTAATAACACAGGCGTCATTAATGAGGCGTTATGGTCCTCGCTTTAGAGACAGGGCACTGGGGCTCAGAGAGGTGAAAGGACTTACATAACCCACATTACCAGCTTGGAAGTGACCCATACAGAATGGAGCTGGGTGTGTCTGGCCTTAAGCTTGTGCCCTTTTCCGTGTGCCATGGGGCCTTCCCTAAGCGCTCGGTAAATATAATTCCTATCACAAAGGTGTGAGATGGTTATATTAATTGTTCCTTCTAATAAAACCAAGGACCTCAGTTAGAAAGCCTACAACAGAGGGGCTCAGGAGAGGAGCCAAAGACCCCTACCTAGTCAGCAGCTTATGTTCTGCTCACTGTCCCACCTGGGGTTGGAAGTACAGACTCATTCTGGGGCCCTGAGTTTCAGGAGGGTAGGAGAAGCCCCAACCTCAGGTGGGCTTGCCTCGTCCATCCCAAGTCCTCTCCATTCCCACTGAAAGGGCAGAATCGCTAAAGGCTGAGAGCCCTCCCCCCACAGGGCCAGCCTTTTGCCTCCTAAAATAGCCCGAAGCCACCATGTGCCCAGAGCGGCTCCCCACTGCTTGCAAATCCCCCTGAAATTAAATCCCCATCCTGCCCCCAAGCAGGACAGCACCACCTCCTGCCGCCCGCTGAGCTCTATGGCTGGCCGGGCTCCCCCCGGTGGAAACCGGGACAGTCGTCCTTCACGGTGACCGAGACATAAATCCCCAAATAATGAGACAGGCGCTGGGAACACAGAACCAGACACGGTGCTAATTGGTTTACTTCTGGGCAGGCGTGATGTGGGACAACAGCAACAGGCCTTGGTTGCCCAGCAGGGAAGATGGGGTGCGGGGTGTGATGACCTCCCAGGTCCCTGATGTTCTGTGATCTCTGGCCTTGCATCCAGACCCACCAGCGGCCCCTCCTAGAACAGTAACTTAGACGTAAAAGGGAAGGATTGGGATCCCTTGGTCCAGGTCTTGAAGTAGGGAGACCCAAAGCATCCTTACCACAATCTAGAAATACCTCTTTCCACTAAAAACAAAACATAAAACTGAAAGGCTCAGCCCCCCTCAACATGTGTGAGGATGGCGGTGGGGAGGCGGGGTGGGCCCCGCGCAGTCTCCCCGCCCCTCCTGCATGACTAGTAATAGATTCTTGGATGAGCATGAGGTCCTCAGTTTGCAGTAATCAGGATGAGATTATCACATTAACCTTTAAAAGTCTTTGCTCAAAAAGAAGCAGCAGCAGCTGACACCCTCGACTCCCCCGCCTTTGCCACCATCACCCTCTCCTGGACCATGGCTGGATGAGCTCCAGATATGGGCCCCATGGAGGCTCCACTGCACCGGCCTAGAGGCAGGGGGATGGACACCATGACCTTTTCAGGCCTGGGCTGCTTCTGAATTGTGGTGACATGGAAGAGTGAGGAGCTGGGGGTAAAGGGTATGTGTGTGTCTGTGAGAGTAATTTGGGGAGGGGGGCCTCGTGAAAACCAGAGTAACTTGTAATCAGGCAAACAAGCACTTACATATAACTCTGCCACTTACTGACCTGTGACTGGGAACATGGCCATTTTCCCCACATCTCAGTTTCCTGATCTATGAAATGGGGCTAACAATAACTAATAGTAACTCCCCTAACCCAAGGCTGACAGCTGAGAAGATTAAATAAGATAACAAATAGAAAACACCTTGCAGGCTATAAAGAGCCATTATGATGTGAGGGGATGACATTGTTAGTTAAAGCAGGAGGGACAGTGGTAAGACTGCAGAAAGAACTTCCCCACAGCTGTGCAATGGAAACTAATGGGGCAAAAAGACAGGAAAGACAAACGGGCCTGGGTGGAACCCCTGAAACCTCACAAATGATCTCCTCTCCCACACATAGTGCCCATCTGCATATCCAGACAGACCCCTCCCCTCCTACACATCATCCTGCCGCTCAAGGCTGCCAGCCCGTCCCCAGTCTTCCCTAGTCCAGAGTTATATCCAACTTGTGTTCGTTGCCAACGCAACGGAAATTATTTCAACCTCTTCATCCAGCTGGGCAAAGCTGCCTGGGTCATGTAGGAGAGGCTGGAGCATGAGGAGAGGAGGCTGGGGACTGGGGTGTCCCACAGCAGGGGTGGCCCCCTCCCCAGAATATTCATCGCAACAGCAGCAAGCTAGAAGGCAGTCAGCTTACTGGGGGGACTTGCTCAAACTGCCCCATGGAAGAGAAGGAATGGCTGAGGGCCCAGGGGTCCTCACTGGGACCTTGGCTAACCTCCTTCCTACTTAAAGAGCTGCATTCAGAAGAGGCCGGGAGAGGCCCTGACTACCAGCCAGGATCAACCTTAAGGAAATTTAGATCTTTGAGTTTCTCCAACCCACCCTTCATTTCCTGATGCGTTTCTTTGGTTAGTTTGTCCAGCAGAATTCTCCCACCTTCCTGGACCTTGAGGTCTTCCCCTCTTCCTCAGTATAAGTAACTGAACCTAACACATGCTAACCTCAGAAGAATGAAGGCAGGGGGGCACTGAGAATGACCCTGAGAATCTGGGGTCACCTAGGGCAGGAGGGAGGGGAGAGCCTCTGAGTGCACTGGCTGAGCGAGATGGTGGGATGGCCATGGTCCATCTTGCTGGCAAGGAGCAGCTGCCGAACCGCATCAAGGAGTCCTCCTCTCAAATCAGTCTGGTGGGTGGAAGCACACGGCCGTTGCAGGCCATGAAGGAGGCCTTTCAAAACCAGCAGAGAGCTTCCAAGAAACGCCCTGGGGATGGGCTGAGTCAACATGCCCCAGGTCCCCCAGGCCCTCCGTTCAGCCTCCAGGCTGTCAGGCTGCTTCCCACAGCAGGGGCTGCCCAAAGCCCTTGGCTGGGAGGCAGTTCAGGGCCCAGGACAGAGCCTGGGTTCTGGAGCCGTCAGACCTTGGGCAAGTCGCTTTGCCTCTCTGATCTGTAAAATGGGTACAAAAGTATCTACCTTGTGGATTTGTTGGGAAAATTGAGATGATATATGGAGAGTATCTCCCTTTGGGCCTGGCACAGAGGAGGGACTCAATAAATTCACTCAATAAACACCCATTGAACACCTTCTATATGCTAGGCCCTCCATTCTATGCCTAGGGGATGCAGCAATGAACAAAAGTCTTAAGGGGCCCTCATGGAGCTTGCAATCTAGGAGGATGGTCAAGTCAATAAGTGGATAAACGCACGAAGTCAGGGAGAACAAGTGGCCAGGAAAGGACTTTCTGAGGATGGCACAGTTCAGGCCAGAGCTGCCTGAGATGAGGGTCAGGGCTACTCGAAGATAACTATGGCCCCTCACTGGAATCACCTGGGCAGCTTTGAAAATGATGGGACTCCTCCCCAGAGATTCTGATGGAATTAGTCCAGGTTGCAGCCTGGGCACCAGGAATTTTCAATTCTGCCCCGGTGATTCTGATGTGCAGCCAAGGGCGAGAACCCATCGCCCGGCGGTTTTTCCAAGTGCCTGGCTACCTGAGCATCACCACGGAGCTCATTAGGCATCCTGGGCTGGGCCCTCATCCCAGGGATTCAGATTCAGAATCTGGAGTGAGGCTCGGTGTCTGCCTTTTTAACAAGCATCCAGGTGATTCCGAAGAGCAGACAGGCCTAGAGATGCATCTAGAAGAACAAGTACCAGCTCAGAGCTTGGCACTCGCAGCTTTCCATGACCAATCCTGAGCCACGCCCACACTGGACCACGTGCTGCTTAGGATGTAAGCTACCGGCCTCTTTGACCCCAGCCTGGTAAGCCCCGCCTCCTTTTTTTGTCAGGTTCTGCGCATGCTCAAAGGCTTTCCATGAAGACCGAAAGTCCTGACACTGTGGACTTGGGCTCTGTTTCTCCAGCATCCTCAGCCCCTTGGCGGAAGCCCCCTACTCCATTCTGTTACATGTCCATGCTTTATGTCCAGCCAGACCCTGGCCTTCCTCCAACCACGTGGCTCCAAGTCTGGTGCCCCACACGAATGACTAGTCCTAGCTGAAGGCATACCAAACCTACCCCAGCCTCTGCTGGTCACAGCTGCTCCCACAACTGGGCCAAAGGTGGCAGGGTTGTGACCTGCTCCTGTAACTCCCTGTTCCACCCTCTTTTTCTGTCCTGGGTCTCTGGTCACTCATAGCCCTGTCCTAGGGGCCAGGCCCTGGGAGGGGAGACATAGCGTGGTTATGCTCCTCAAGGCAGAGGTGCTCCTGAATCCCTTTCCATCTCTGATGAAGAATCAGGTCCCCCACCCTGTGCTTGGGCTCCCTGGCCTAAGGGATGCTCACCCCTTCCTGTAGGGAAACAGCATAGTATAGGTATATCCCCACACTGGGTTCAAGTCCTCCTCCTGCCACTTCCCAACTGTGTGGCCTTGGCCACCTCTGTGCCACAGTTTCCCCATCTGTAGTGTTAGTCGCTCAGTCGTGTCCAACTCTTTTCAACCCCATGGACTGTAGCCTGCCAGGCTCCTCTGTCTATGGAATTCTCCATGCACAATTCTCCAGCAAGAATACTAGAGTGGGTAGCCGTGACCTTCTACAGGGTATCTTCCTGACCCAAGGATTGCTCTTCTCACATTGAAGGCAGATTCAAGGATAAAATAGGATCTTACAGGGATTTCAACGTTTTTACAGTATTTAGGAAACAGGTACCTGGTGATCAGTATGTGTGCTTGTTAAATAATATTTAAAAATACATCATTCCAGGAAGGTGAGGTTTTCATCAACAAAATCAGTCCTGACAATGTAGCTAGTTCTGGGAGGCTGGGATTCAGATTCTATTTTACAGGTGAGCAGACAGGTCAAGGACAGGAAGTGACTTGCCCCAGATGACACCCAAACCTCAGGTCAGTTACTTCAAGCTTTCTCTCTTCAAACACCCCAAAGCCCACCTCCTCACTCCTCCAGCGCCTGGCCTGGCCCAGGTGGGCTCCATGCCCCACACTGACAGAGGCCCCTTTGTACCCCCGCCCAGGGTCACACCCAGAGCTCAGAGCCACAGATCAGACAAGAGCCTTGTGTCTGGGTCCGTTTCATGGCCAAGTCTGTGGTCTCCCTGGCTGCTCCAGCCACGTGCTCTGGGTGGGTGGATCTGAGGGCTATTCCATTCCCGAACCCCAACCTCAGCAGGGCATCCCTGACCCTCCCTCACCACATTCGGCCAGGAGACAGACTGGAAGAGAGCCCCAAGGAAGACACCCCAGTTCTTGGTCTCCACCCTGCGCAAACTTCAAGTGGCCGAACTCTGGGGTATCTGGAACCTCAGAGGAAGCAAGGGCAGGAGCTGAGGTGTGAGACATGACATGGAGAACATTCTGAGGGAGTGGGAAGGGTGGTGCTGGGATCCGGGAAGCAAGATGGGATTACCCTGTCTTTCTATCTCCCTATGACCAACCTAGATAGCATATTGAAAAGCAGAGACATTACTTTGCCAACAAAGGTCCGTCTAGTCAAGGCTATGGTTTTTCCTGTGGTCATGTATGGATGTGAGAGTTGGACTGTGAAGAAAGCTGAGCGCCGAAGAATTGATGCTTTTGAACTGTGGTGTTGGAAAAGACTCTTGAGAGTCCCTTGGACTGCAAGGAGATCCAACCAGTCCATTTTAAAGGAGATCAGCCCTGGGATTTCTTTGGAAGGAATGATGCTAAAGCTGAAACTCCAGTACTTTGGCGACCTCATGCAAAGAGTTGACTCGTTGGAAAAGACTCTGATGCTGGGAGGGATTGGGGGCAAGAGGAAAAGGGGACAACAGAGGATGAGATAGCTGGATGGCATCACCGACTCGATGGATGTGAGTTTGAGTGAACTCCAGGAGTTGGTGATGGAGAGGGAGGCCTGGCGTGCTGCGATTCATGGGGTTGCAAAGAGTCAGACACGACTGAGTGACTGAACTGAACTGAACTGAACTGAACCTGTCTTCAAG
Source organism: Bubalus bubalis (assembly GCF_019923935.1). Classification (NCBI taxonomy): domain Eukaryota; kingdom Metazoa; phylum Chordata; class Mammalia; order Artiodactyla; family Bovidae; genus Bubalus; species Bubalus bubalis. Next base: position 20,845,016 of record NC_059159.1, on the reverse strand, counting down.
CTGTTCACTTCTCTTTACCACCTGGATTAGCACAACAGCTTCCTCATCAGCCTCCCTGCCTCCACTACCCTCCCAGTCTGTTCTCCACATGGCCAGAGGAGCTTTTTTACTTGACTGATTGATTGGTAGCACCATGCATCTTGCGGGATCTTAGTTCCCTGACCAGAGATTGAACCTGGGCCTCAGCAGTGAAATAGCCCAGTCCTAACCACTGGGCAACCAGGGAATTCCCTAGAGGAGACTTTTTAAAAGGCAAATCTGAACATGTCACTTCCTGCCTAAAACCTCCAAGGGCTTCTCTTACTTTAGGAAATCTGGCTCCTACCCACCTCCCCAAAACCCTTCTTCTCTGCAATCCATGATCCTGCCCACAGATTAACTGAGATATAAATGCAACTTTCCACCTAAGACTTTGGCTGGTACAAGTAACACTGGTAATAGCTAGAACCAGATATAAGAAAACTTGTTGTTGGCTAAAGTGGACACAAGAATCCAATCTTGAACACAAATCTCCGTTTACATTCGAATCTTCCAAAATTGGAGGAGTTACCCAGTCACTCACACAATGGTGGAGAACAGGGTCGGGGGCCTTTAATCATTGTGAAATTGATCAGTGAATCAATTCTCGGCTGCAAAATCTATACAGAATTGATGCCGGTGAAAATAGTTTCAATAAAGTTAAAATAGAATGAAAAAAAAGGAAATTTTGTTTGTACCATAGAGGGAAAAAAATGGAAAAAATCTGATGAAGGAATTACATTGGATGAACAGAGTTCAAATGGGAAAGCACTTTCTGAAGAAGTGTTCAGTGTTGGTATGTTTTGGTTTCAAATGTTTGCATTCAAAACATCCTTGGGGTCAAAATGTCCAGGTCAAAATATCCCATGCCCCTTGGATCTGTTTTTGTGCCCCTCCCTGCCTTGCTATGATACTTGGCTACAGCCACGATGGCTCTTTCTCTTACCGGAGCAAGATGCTGAAATACCAGGAGAGGCCTTCCCTCCTCCCCCTCTTTAAGGTCGATGCCCTGCCTGCCTCCCTGTATGCTCTCTTATCCCTGCTTCCCCACCCCTCGTCTTATTCCTCTTTGAATTCCCAGGGCAGGACCTAGAAAATACAACCCACGGTAGGTGCTCAGTAAATATTTGTGAGGTTTTTGTTTGTTTTTTCGGCTGTGCCATGTGGCTTGCGGGATCTCAGTTCCCCAACCAGGGATCAAATCTGTGCCCCGCTGCAATGGAAGTGTAGAGTCTTAACCACTAGACCACCAGAGAAGTCCCAATAAATATTTGTTGAATGAATGAATAAATCAGTGTCACCTGATTGAGGGGCTGGGGGATGGGTTAGGGCTTACAAAGGCCCATGGGAGAGTTAAAGAGACAGGGCAGGGACATAGTCTTCCACCGCAAGTTCCAGAGAAGTCCATTTTAGCAGAAAAAAGGAGACGGTACCAGTTCGTCTTCATTTCTGCCCCTTGCCCAGCTTGAGGTTCAAGACCATGTGTCAACTGGCCAGCTGCCTGCTCCCCCCTGCCCAGCTGGGCTGTGTGGCCCCCCTCCCCCGGGCCTAGCTCCCACATGTGGCTGCTGGCCAGGCTATTTGGGGAAATTTCCTGATCCCCCCTCTGGCCTCTCCACCCCCACACCCCATCCTGTGGCCCCGGAATAGCCGTCCCTGGCCTCAACTAGGGACGTTCCCATTCCCAATTAGCACCCAGATGGTATGCAAGCATCTCTGAAAGGTTCTGGTGTCCCTCTCCCCTCGGGAAGCTGCTAACTAGGACAGCAGATCTCAGAACGAGGTCACAAGACTTGGGCCCCAACACTCCCTTCCCTGCTGGAGACATGGGTGGGGACCAGATGTCTCCATCGCAGACTGTGGAGGTGGAGGAGGCGTGGGTGAGGGTGAGATGCAGGGATAGTCGAGGCAGCCTGGGCTCCTTGTTGCCCACAGAGCAGCTCTGGCTCCATCCCGGGAGGAGGCCTAGCTGTGGGGAATGAGGAGACCGGGGTCAAGTCCAGACTCTGCCTGGATTAGGGATTTTATGACCTCTCCAGGTTTCATCGGGCAGGATGCAGGGGTTCTGTACATAGTACGCTGTCATGCAAAGTCCAGGGACGGAATGACTCTTGGGGTCTCAGGGAGATCATTCTGGGATGAATCATGGGAGGGGTCCTCAAACCCATTAGAGAATGAATCCTTTCCTGAAGTCTCGTTCTACTGCTGGCTCCAAGCTCGGCCAGTGAGGGTGGGTAGGCACACGGGCAGACTTCTCCCAGTTTCTGAAGACCACACCCCACATGTTTCTCTTTGGGAACACCCAGAGAACTCATGGGTTCCAATTCCCAGCACTTTCTCAGGGTATTTCCCCTGCCCTAGGTGAGGGATGGGGCTACGGGCCACTGTCATAGCTTCTTCTCCTGCCTGGCCAGTGGGAGGGGGTTGTTGGCATCAGAACAACAGATCTGAGATCGGGAGGATGGAGATGCATGGGGCCTGGGGAGGTTGGAGAGGCTGAAGGGGGCCCGGGGGAGGGCAGTAGGGGCACTGCAGGGTCGGCCTGGTGTCTGGTCTGGGCATCTGCAGAGGGGAAAAAAGCACCTATGGAATTGGTCCGCACCCCACCCAAGGAAACTTTAGTCAGATAAACAAACAGCCAACACAGCTGCTCCTGTACCAGAGGCCATGGCAGCGAGGAGAGGCCCCTTGAAGTGAGGAGGCCGGGGGACAGGGCAAGGAGGCTGTTTGAACAAGGCCCCGAGGCCCTGGAGCAGTTGGCAGAAATGTCTGGAACAGGGCGGAGAGCACAGCAGTGGTTTGGATCTGGAAGCTGGAGCTTGGGGTGGGTGTGTTGAGCTTGGCTGCTTCGAGGAAAAAGAAAAGCATCAAATCAGCCTCCCTCTGAGGAAGACTCCTAGGAAGCCTCCTGAGGAACACCTTTCCCTCGGCTCAAGGTCACAGACAAGGGCTCTCCCCCTCGACACTCTGAGCCCCCAGCCCTGCTGCCAGGCCTGTGACTCTGGGCCTTGTGTCAGAAGAAAACACTGAATATTTCAGTCAGGAACCAAAGCCCCCACTTCTCAAATTCTTAGCAGAGGAGCCAGGGCAGGTGGGCCAGCCTCGGGGTCCTTCCGGGAACCCGATAATCCTCCTCTCTCGTGGCAGTTGGAGGGGCCAGAGGCGATGGCAGCACCTGGGGAAGCTTTGTCACCTTGTTCTGCAGTCAGAGACATTCGGCTGCCCCGTTCCCCTGGGACGCCTCGTGAGAGTAACAGAGGTTGGAGAGACAGAGACCCAGACTTAGAGGCAGAGATGCGGAGAGGCAAAGACCAACAGATACTGGAAGATGAGCTAGTGAGACGCCCCCATCATCAGAGACACAGAGCTGAGGGACAAGGAGAGTGAGGAGATGTGTGTGCATGGCAGAGAGACAGATGGAAGGGCAGAGACACACAGAAAAAGACAGAAGGAGACTAAGAGAGACAGAGACAGATACACAGAGAAAGGGAAGAGGAATAAAGACACACAGAAAAAGAGACTCAGAGACAGGCAGAAAATGACCAACATAAAAGCAGGGGGAGGGCCACCCCGAGAGCACAGGACACACGGGCAGACAGGCTCACAGGCTGAGAGGCTCCCAGAACTGCACGGGCACCCGGAGACACTCCCTTCCAGCCTCGGGGGAGCAGAGGGGCTGATTGTTGAGCCCGGTGGGGTTTGCCCTGGAGTCCTAGGAGGGCGGCACGGCTGCCTCCTGTCCCCAGCGCTGAACCTCTGCAGGCGTCTGGCCCCCAGCCACCCTCAAGTAAGCCAAGCCCTGGCCACTGGAGCGGTGGGTCACCCAAGGTGAAATGAAAAGGCACCGATAGGGGAGACAGAATGTGAACTCTGGTGAAGGCAAGGGATTGGCAGAGCCCACATGTCGGAGTGGGTCCATGGGGGGATCCATAGCCCGGACTGAACCTGGAACCTGGATCGGTGTGAGGGGTGCGCTACCGTGCACAGTGACGTCTGTGGGCTGTTGTAGGTGGCCACGCTTGCCTGGGTGTGTGGCTGAGTGTGAGTGTGTGTCCAGTTCAATCAAGCACCTCACAGCCCTAATGAGGCCAAGGCGGCAGGCTTGATCCTCAAGCAGCCCAATCAGAATCTGAGAGTGAGTCAGACACGACTCCAAAAGGCTGTGCGTCTTCTTCTGAACAGACGGTGTGTTCAGGTGCCACAGGGCACTAGGCTTTGGCCGAGACCAATGTGCCATTCCTGCCCGCTGGGGACGACTCTCACTGCCTGACCAGCTTGCCCCTACACTCTTCCCCACCCAAACATACAGGAGGACCCACATTCCAGAAACACAGCCCCCTTCCTGGCTGCAAGTCCAGCGCCCCCTGAGACAGGCAGCCAGAGAGACGGTGGGGTCCAGCCCCCATCTTCCTGCAATCTAACTGCCATCCCACCTGCTGCAGTCCCCACTGAACTCCCTCCTTGCTCCTTGGGTCCAGTGAGTGCTCACATCAGCTTCACAGTTAGGAGATGAGCAACCTCTCTCCCCCTCATCCCTTCCCTCTTAAGCATCACAGGAGACATTTTTTTAATGTCCCAATTTTGGCATGGAGAATGAGGTCAGCAGACCCATGGGGGCACCGCTTGTCGGTGACAGCTGACAGTCTTCATTTCACCTTGAAACTCCTTCATGGTCCAGGTGGGCGTGTCCTAAGCCCAGTTTCAGAGGGGTGCTATTAGGACAGGGAGAGCAGGAAGGGAGTTCACCAAATAACAGTTTTGGTTGCTGATGCTGCGGGCTCCACCCCTAACATTTGCAAGGCCTGGAGCAGGGGGACAAAGAAGGGCCCACCTATCCATGTCGAAATGTTTAAAAATTATAAATCAAGCTAGTAAACTGCTAATTAAGATATATTCTGGGAATTCCTTGGTGGTCCAGTGGTTAGGACTCAGCACTCTCACTGTTTTGATCCCTGGCTGGGGAACTAAGATCCCGAAGCCATGTGGTGTGGCCTAAAATAAAACAAAATATATTCTAAACTCCCACCTTGACAAATACATTTTCATAATTACCTGGAAGACCAGCTTCCAGTTTAGATTCCTGTGACTCCTGGGAGTTCTGGAAAACAACTCTGTGTAAGGAGAAAGAGCTCCATTCCCACTCTGGCCCCGGCCAGCAGCCCCGCTTCCTACAGCCGGCTGCTTTCTGCACTGCAAGACTCACATGCACGGAGGTAGATGCCCAGCCTCAACACACAGCCTGGTTCCATCTTCACACGCTGCGGACAGCTGCCCCTTGGCCATCTTCAGGTGTCCCTCTCTCAGGTCCAGGGGTGCCCACACTAGTGGCATGACCTGCCCTGAGGAGGACAAGCTCAAGGAAGAGGCTTGCATGGGCTGGGAGCAAGCTGGCAACCTTCTGGGCAGGGACCTCCGGCCCCACAGGTATGGGGCATGTGGTCTTGAAGGGGGTGTTGAGGCCCATCCCCTTAGCCCTGCTGACTACTCTTTATCCCACAGAGAGAGGGATGGCAAGATGAGGGCCAGAGCAGAGACCTTGAAAGCACGAAGCCAGGGCATGGGCAGCCCTGCCCTTGCCCAGGTTTAAGGGTGCTTATTAGACCCAGCCTTCTCTGGCAGCCTCCAGAGCTCAGGCCAGGGACTGGAGCTGTCTTTTCATTGGAGGGCAGCTTGGACAATCCCCAAGCAGGACTTTCAGTCACTTGTATTATTTATCTTCCTGAAAAAAATTGAGTGCCGCTTGATCCCAACTTGTGGATTTCTGGACATGGGGAGGGCAGGGAGGTGATGACAACGCGTCTTTTTTTTTGGTTGGGTCTCTAAGTCAGTTTGTTCCCCTGGGACACAGCCCTCCCCAAGTGGGCTGCCGCTGGCAGGGACCCCTCTCCTCACCCTGGAGACAAAAAGTAGGGTGACTAAAGGAGAAGGTGGTGAGGGGCCCTGTGCAGCTCAGACAGATCTAGTTGAGATCCAGAGACCAGTAGGGGCTGGGGGGGATGGGGTGGGGGAGGGGGCATGCTCTCTCTGGCCAAGTTTAAAAAAGAACTTCCAACCCCACCCCTACCCGCCGCAGATCGGCTTTGCTGTCCTACAGGCGAGGGGACACTTGTTGAGCCCTCACCAGGCGCCAGGCACTGTGCTAAGCGCTCTACGTGCGTGTTCTCATGTAATCCTTGCAGTCACCCTATGAGGTGGGTTCTATTATTATCCCCATTTTACAGATGGGGAAGCGAACTCAGAGGTGAACTAATTCACCCAAGGTCACTCAGTAGATAGAGGTGATAGGGCCCAAGTCTAAGTGACCCCAGAGCTCCCACTCTTTCCACTATAGCCTCCATTGCTTCCCAGAAGCACAGAACTGACACAGAAGCAGAAGGGATGAAGGTCAGATATGAGGAAGAACTTCCGGCAATGATGGTGTATGTGGTGAGAGGAGACAATGCAATGGGGAAACTACTCAGACACAGGAAGCCCCCCGCCCCACCTGAGTTGGGTCTTGGTCTGTCTGTTGGCTTGCAATGATCTCTAGAAGGTCCGAGGAGTCCTGGCTGGATCCCAGATGGTAACATCCTGACCTTCCTCCCATTCTACAATCCGGGGTTCTCTGCTCTACCCCGACACAGCACCAACACCCAAAGTCTGACTCTCCTTTGTGACTCAGAGTGCTAAGCACCACATCTGAGCTGACAGCCCAGGACCTCCTTTTCTAGGATGGCTTCCTTGTGGTCCTAGGAGTCAGGACCTGCCTACAGCCCAAATCTTGACACAGAAGGTGCAAATGCACCCAGGTCTACCATAAGGCCCACTTCTGCGATCACCTCCACCACCTGACTCTGGGACTTGGACACAGAAAACATCTAGTCAGTCCCCAGGCTCTTGGGGTTCCCCGGGTCATCTAGAGCAGCCCCTGTTCCATCGTCCCCCTCTCCCTCACATATCTGTATCCAGGGTGCAAATAAACGATGCAGGTGTGTTCGTGCCGGGCACACCAAAAGACCCAGGCTCCAGCTCAGCTATGCAGCAGCTCTCACCGCATTTTCCCACAGAAGCCGTTTGGGTCACCCCATTACCCCCTAAAGGGAGGGTGAAGGAAGTGCACTGGATGAGGCACGGGGCTCGTTTAGTCAATGAGCCCCGCAGTCCCCACCTTCAACCTGCTCTCCTCCAGGACGTTGCGGGCCTACCGTCCGGCTTTGTCCTTCTCCGTGCCTTGCAGCCTGCCCCAGTGTCAAGGGAAGCCAGCCGGAACCCTCGAAACTTCTCCAGAGTTTAGTCTCAGCCTCTACCCACATGCCCAGCATCAGTGCGCAGAGCCAATGGGGGTTCCTCCCAGCCCCTTGAGGCCCCCCAGTTTTGAGTCGAGGGCACATAACAGGTGGAAGGGGCTGCCTTGTTCTCTCCTCAGCGTGAACCGGCCCGCGTCGCGGACTTACCTGCGGGGCAGAGATGAGCCGGCTGCGGCCACCTGCTCTCCACCGCGCTCTGGAGCGCAGCGGCTTCGAGTCGGCCGGGGAGGGGGCGGGGCCCGGGCGGGGGCGGGGCCTGGGGAGCGGCGGCCGCGCCCCTCCCTGAGCCTCCGCGGGGTGGGACCGACTGGTTTATTCAGGTGGGCAGGAAAGGGGGGTGGGGTGTGGGGGCCGGGGAGCATCCGGGCCACTAAAGACGCTCAGGAGCTCTGGCTTTCCTGAAGGCTTAGGATGCCTGGGTCCTGAGGACCTCATGAAACGCCCTTCTTCAGGCAACCTTACCCAGGTGCCCTGGAGGCAGTGGCTCCATGTGAAGACCCCCTCACACAAAGAAGCAAGCCTGGGAACCCCTCCTTATCTACGTCCCCCCTTCCATTTGAGCTCAGGAAAGCTCTCCCAGCCTGGCAAAGTGGTTGCAAAGCTTTCCCACCTCCTCTAAAGTCAAGGGCCCCCAACCAAGGGTCAGCTCTGTAGGGGACCAGGCCACCGAGGGGACCTTGAGGTGCCCAGGTCATCTTTATCCTCTGTCCATCTCTCTCCCAGCAACATAGCATCTCCGCCTCCCCCAACCCCCTTGCCCTCAATGCCAGCTCAGGTCCCTCAGCTGTCACTGTTTAGCCCTGGAATGATAGGCGTCCGGACTCCGTGCGTCCAGCCACATTCAAGGCCATTGAGCTTAGCACCCCTGGGCCCCTGCCCCGCCTCGCTCCGCCCCCAGTCGCTAATTTTATTGACCTGTAAAAGGCACGTTGCTGACAGGGGAGATCATGACTGAAGGTGAAGTGGGGAGCAGAGGGGCAGAAGCAGCAGTCCTGGGAGGCACAGATGGGACAGGAGAGAGAAGGGTGACTCCTGGAACCAGGGCCAAGGAACGCTGGAGATTAGCAGGAGGAGAGGCCCTAGGAAAGAAGGGTACACCCTCTGGGGGAGTGGAGGCCAAAAAGACTGGTACTGGAATGTCAGCCCTCAATCAGACAAGAGGCAGACTGAAGAAAGATGCTGAAGAAGGGAGTGTGCATTATTTCCCATCTATCCTTAGGCAGGAGCAGGGGTGCAGCAGGAGAGAAGGAGGTGGGATGGCAGGACGGACTGCCATCCTGCTCTCAAATCTCTGCCCTAACCCCCTCCCTTCCTCTTGAAGGTGACTCCTGCCTGCTGGGCCTCTTACTACAGAAATAGCCCTTTCCCTGAAGAATCAACCTAGATCTTTGCCTTTCTCTTTCTTTCTTGTTAAAATGAGAACAGAAAATTTAGGCCTTTACAACTTCTCCCACCCACCCCATGCCTGCCTGAGCCCTACCCGTCAAAATCCTGGATCTCAGCCTGACCCCAGCCCAGGGAGATGACCTAGGGGTCAGGAGAGGATGGAGAGGGGTCACTGGGGTTTGAGCCTATTATGGGGTGGAAGAGGTGAGAAAGCCTCACATTCTTGATGGCTCTCAAATTTAGACTTTTGATGCTCTGTCCAAATAAAGGTTACATGAGAGCCATAAAGAGAGGTGTTAAAAAAAAAGCTTTTAACATTAGAAATATAGCACAAAGCAGATCAGTGGACAAGGAAGGGGAAGAGAAGATTACAATGGGAACAAGGAAGTTTTGTGGGTGACTGTGATGTTCGTTATCTTGATTGTGGAAGAGTGTACATATGTTAAACTTATCAAATCATACACTACAAATATGTACAGCAATATCAATTATACCTCACACATCTGTTTTTCAAATACCACACATTTTCTACACCCGTTTTCCACTTCTTTATTTTTAATTTATGGAGAATCTCAAAAAATAGAAGTGGCCTTGGCAGGGAAGGAATGTTGAAGGGAAACCGTGATGATGCCAGTCAGGGTGGCCATTCTCCTGCCTCAGGTCTGCCCCACACCCCTCACCCCAGTTCCATCCAGTGTATATGAACGTGTGTATGTACATGTGAGGGGATCTGGGATGAACTGTGGCTCTCCGGCTGCTTCCTCAGTGTAGGAGTCGAGCCAGCCTGGGAGCCCGGGGTTCCTCTGTGGCTGGTTGGTCAGCCAGTAGTCAGGAATTGGTGACTCCTATGGGAGGGGCTGGACCCAGGCTTTGCCCAGGAGATGGTGGCTGTTGTGGATTCTTCTGCCCCCTGCAGGTTGTGCTGGGCATTGCAGGACAAGGCAGTCAGTCCAGAGAGAGGCCCGCCAGGCCCTCAGCATATTGCACATAGTCAAAGTCAGGCACAGTGAAGGGCACGCGGGACCACTTCTTGGCCCGGACTCGCCCTTGCGGTGTCTCCAGCAGCATACTCCCAACTTTGAGCACTGGCAGCTTCACTGACTTGTAGATCATCTGCAGACCCCAGGCCTGTGGGGAGAGGAGAGAGATGGCCAGGTCTGAGTCTCTGTCCTCAGCTTCTTTTCTCCAGCCGGGGTCCATGCATGCTGGGCCTGTGTCTCCCACCTCAGCCTGAGACACTGTGGTCTCCCTACCATAGTGGGGGAGCTCCCCAGATTGGGAGGTCCTGGGGCAGGGTGGTCTCCTCCCTCCCAGTGAGGGCACCTGATAGCAGAGACTGGGCCCCCTCTCTCAGCCTGAGGACTTCTCAAGACTAGAGCGAAGGGCCACGGCCCCAGCACTTACCTCCCCGCAGTTCCGGCAGCTAATGGCACCCCCGGGCCTCCAGTCCTTGAAGCTTCTGTTGATCTCCACAGGCTGCTTTGAGATGTTGTAGTAGATCCTGGAAAGGAATGGGGGTGGCCACAGCCCTCACAGACCCCACTTCCCACCCCAACCCCAGGTCTCATGCCCTCCTGCCTACAGAGCCTCCTCCCGGGCCTTGGGCCTTTCTGCCTGTCAAGAGGCATAGAGACTTCCCAGGGCTGGGAAACCCCATCTTCCTTATGCTCTGCCTATGCTGCCTCCCTGGCATTCTCTTCTGCCCAAGTTCAGGCCTCAGCACCTGGATGATTTTAACAGTCTCCCAACAGCTCTCCCTGCCCCATCCTTCCATCCCATTCCATCCTTCTTCTCAACCCCATGTCATCCTGCCACCCACCATCAGAGTGATCCTCTAAAAATGTACATCTGACCCTGACATGCCCTTGCTCAAAAATCCCTCCCAGACTCCTCACTGCCTACAGGACAAAGGCTAAACTTTCAGGTCCAACCTTCAAGGTCCTCCACGGGCTAGTCTGTGTTCCTCCAGAATCTCTTCCTTCACCACCTCTTCCACTCATGTCAATCACAACTACTCCCATTGCATCCCCCTAACCTCCACACATATTCCAACCCAGTGCCTTTTTCAAGATAAGATGTAGTAGAAATGCTACCTCCTCAAGAAACTGTGAACATCTGTGGCCTGGCACACAGCAGGTGCCTAATAAATAATGAATGGATGGAGGATAGGGGAAGGTCACCCTCTAAGGTAGAAGACAAGGGGATGACTTGGGGACAATTAGCCCCCTTCATGTCTTCAAAGTTGGAGAAGGAAATGGCAACCCACTCCAGTGTTCTTGCCTGGAGGATGCCATGGACGGAGAAGCCTGGTAGGCTGCAGTCCATGGGGTCACACAGAGTCAGACATGACTGAAGCGACTTAGCATAGCATAGCATTAGCATGTCTTCAAAGTAGGTAGGACCAAGGGGCCAGTTTGTGGCCTCTCAGCATTTGGCATCCTGAATTCCAGCTCTTGCTCGACTACACAGTGGCTGTAGGGACTCGGGCAAGTCACTTAGCTTCTCTGGGCCTCTGTTTCCTCACCTGTAAAATGGGGTAATAAGACCTGTCTAATCAGACTATTGTGAAAATGCGTACTTGGTAGTTGTTCAAATGCTCTTTAGCCTCCCAAACTCTCAAAGCACTGTCTGGATGGGAGGGATTCTTCATCCCTCATTATGCCCCTTCCTCTTTCCCCTCTTCCCATCCCGACATCCCCTTCCACAGTTCTCACGAGAAGTTGGGGTTCACATTGACGTGGTGGGTACCCTCCACCTTCCGTAGGTCACTCCCGTAGCCCACGGACACCATGCAGTTGATGCAGAGGAGCTGCACCTGCTCCGCCAGGAACTTGCGCTGCCGACTCTCTCGCTGGGCTGCCTGGACTGCCCGTTTGACCAATGCTGCCCGCTGCAGATCCCGGATCTGAGATGGGAGTGGACACTGGGCATGGCTGAGACCAGAGAGACCTGACCCCAGGAATGCTTTCGGGGGGCAAAGGGTTCCCAAAGACCTCAGATCATGAGCAGCCAGAAGGGACTTCTTCAACCATTCCTGGAGCTGTTAGAAGCAGCTCTGTGGCAAAAAATATGGGGGTGGGGACAACTATGGGAGGGAAGCAAGCTTTCTTGCTGAATATTTACCCCTACTTTGGAGGATTTTCTGCAAAGCGGCTTCACTTAATCTAACATGTGCTTAATCGCTCAGTTGTGTCCGACTCTTTGTGACCTTATGGACTGTAGCCCACCAGGGTCCTCTGTCCATGGGTATTCTCCAGGCAAGAATACTGGAGTGGGTTGCCATGCCCTCCTCCAGGGGATCTTCCCAACCCAGGAATTGAACCAGAGTCTCCTGTATTGCAGGTGATTCTTTACTAGCTGAGCTACCAGGGAATCTAACATGAGGCATCATGAATAACTGCAAGGAGATCCAACCAGTCCATTCTGAAGGAGATCAGCCCTGGGATTTCTTTGGAAGGAATGATGCGAAGAGTTGACTCGTTGGAAAAGACTCTGATGCTGGGAGGGATTGGGGGCAGGAGGAGAAGGGGACGACAGAGGATGAGATGGCTGGATGGCATCACTGACTCGATGGACGTGAGTCTGAGTGAACTCCCGGAGTTGATGATGGACAGGGAGGCCTGGCGTGCTGCGATTCATGGGGTCGCAAAAAGTCGGACACGACTGACAGACTGAAGTGAACTGAACAGAAGTAAACAGGGACCATCCTGAACAAGCCTGGATATTGGTGATCCTACCTCAGGGGAACTCATTTCAGTCCTGGTTCTGGGCTTATTTTGTGGATGTGTCTATTTGTTTCCCCCTTTCTGGTTCCAGAAGGGAGTCCCCTGGTGACTCAGACGATAAAGAATCTGCCTGTAATGTAGGAGACCTGGGTTCAATCCCTGAGTCAGGAAGATCCGCTGGAGAAGGGAAAGGCTACCCACTCCAGTGTTCTTGCCTGGAGAACATCATGCACAGAGAAGTCTGGCGGACTACAGTTGATGGGGTCACAAGACTCGGACACAACTGGGCAACTACACTCCCACGCTCCACTACACTGGTTCCAGAAGGGCTGTAAGGCGGTTCTCACAGATAAACAGAGTATTTGGTAATAAGGGTAAATTCATAAGCCCTGAATAAGGCCTGCCTCCAAGGCATTTTGGAGAACAGCCACTGCCTTTCCTGGCAGCCCTACCCCCAGCCTCCAGCCTCTACCTTTCCCAGGTGGGCCAGGTTAGCCCCCAGAGGAAGGGGGACCCAGGGAGTGTATGTGTGAGTGGTCAGAGACCTTCCAGGCAAAGCGCCCTCAGCCTCTTTCCCCTCAGGATACTCAGGCTGCCCACAAACCTTGGCCTGGTACTCGGCCTGATCCATCGCCTGCACAGCAGCCACTGCCCGTTCCATCAGCATCTCCAGCGCCTCATTCGTCAGCTCCCGCTGCAGCTCCCGACTGCCTTGGGCTGCCACAAACGAGTATACGCTTTGGCTGGCACGGGCCCGGCCCCTTGCCTGGGGAAAGAGAAAACAGAGGGACCTAAGTGGGGCTGGGGTCCCACACACAGCATCCTTTGAGGGCTGGTTGGGGGAGGGCTGCTTTGAGCACCTGGACCATGGAGATCTCATTGGTCAGGAGCCCATAGCGCACCACCACATTGCACTGGGGGATGTCCAGCCCCTCCTCTGCCACACTCGTGGCCACCAGGAGGTTCAGGGTACCAGTCCGGAACTTCTGGATTACTTCTTGCTGGTCCCGCTGGGATGGTGGGGTGGGGAAAGAGAAAGAAGATGGTAAATGATGTAGGTTCAGTCCAACCATCCTGCTAGCTCAGCCTCTCCTGGTTTGGCCCTTTTACTCACAACTTTGGTCCCTTTCCTGAGGAACTTTGAATTCCCACTTCGATCTTCAAGTACCCCCCAGGATCTTGTTCATCTTCTCAGGTAACCATCTAAACTCTGTCTCCCTTCAGTTCAGTCGCTTAGTTGTGTCCAACTCTTTGCGACCCCATGGACTGCAACACGCCAGGCCTCCCTGTCCATCAGCAACTCCCAGAGCTTGCTCAAACTCATGTCCATTGAGTCGGTGATGCCATCCAACCCTCTCGTCCTCTATTGTCTCCCACCTTCTCCCACCTGCAGTCTTTCCCAGCATCAGGGTCTTTGCAAATGAGTCAGTTCTTCACATCAGGTGGCCACAGTACTGGAGTTTCAGCTTCAGCATCAGTCCTTCCAATGAATATTCAGGACTGATTTCCTTTAGGATGGACCATCTCCCTCAGGAGTCCCCAAAGGTCCCTGCCCCTCTACTCTAGGAGCTCTCAGGACCTATTCTTTCCATGCAAGGGATCCCAGGCCCCTGACTCTCTGTTCTGAGGACATCACTCGCCTGTCCCCATAGATTCCCCAAGTCTCTGCATCTCTTCCCCCAGAGACCTCCAGACTTGGGGAACCTTCAGCACTAGGGAACTCAGGGTCTCTGTCTCTGCCCCAGCTCTCTGCCCTCCCCCTAGAGATAATCAATCCCCCATTGCTCTGTGAAGACTCTGTCCCCTTCTTTTCTCCTCTAGGGAACTCCCCCGCCCTCAGCTCCTCCCCCAAGAGCCCACACCTGTGTCATCTGGATCATCTGAGTCTTCTGGCTGTTGTTCCCAGCCCCAATCAACACCTGGGGCCGGATGTCCACTGTCTGCAGGCCCGGCTGCTGCTGGAGCCACAGCAGGAGGGAGTGAGCACTCTGGCGGGTTCGAGTGAAAATGATGCCCCGGGGGCTGTCAGGGCTCTGGAACTGCTTCTGCAGGATCGCTTCCAGTGCCTCCAGTTTCGGGTTCTCCGGGCCGCTAGTTGCCAGGCGGGCCAGCACATCCTTGTGGTCTGCCAGAAAAGCCCAAAACGGAGGCCTGGAGGTGGGCAAGGCATGGCTAGGGTGGGGGATTCATAGGGATAACATTACAGGAGTATGGGGTCGGGTGGGGAGGGGTGCCTGAGGATATATGAAAAAGTGAAAGTGAAGTCACTCAGTCGTGTCCCACTCTTTGCGACCCCTTGGACGGTAACCTACCAGGCTCCGCGGTCCATGGGATTTTCCAGCCAAGAATACTAGAGTGGGCTGCCATTTCCTTCTCCAGGGGACCTTCCCAACCCAGGGATTGAACCTGGGTCTCCTGCACTGCAGACAGACGCTTTACTGTCTGAGCCACTAGGGAAGCCCTGAGGATATATGCTCCTGCCTAATTCCCCTGAACAGCACCAAAAGCACATTTAAGGATACCCTCTGCCTGCCCTGGTGGCTGCCCTGATGGCTCAGACAGTAAAGAATCTGCCTGCAATGCAGGCAACCCAGGTTCGATCCATGGGTCAGGAAGATCCCCTGAAGAAGGGAATGGCAACCTACTCCAGTATTCTTGCCTGGAGAATCTCATGGACAAAGGAGCCTGGCGGGCTACAGTCCATGGTGTCGCAAAGAGTTAGACACGACACTATGGAGTGACCACGCTCAGTAACCAATCTGGAGTCTCAGCAGAACCGGGGCTGGCCTCCAGCTCAGTTCTTTCCTTGTCACCCTGGCTTCTCTCTGCCTGCCCAGGCTTGAGGGCGGCCAGCCTTACATCAGGGGCTTACAGTGCAGAATCCTTTGTTCACATACCTCATCTAGCACCCCTCTTCAGCCCAGCTACCCAGATGCCCCTGGATCTTTTCATGCTAATCTTTGCTCCCTGGGATTGACTCAACCTCAGGTCTTTTCAGAAGGATCCTTGCCTTCCAGCCTGTGCTGAGGCCTCGTCTAGCCTTACATTTTGCCCTCTGACCACCTCACTTTCCCAGTTTAAAGGTAACACACATCCCAAACTTTCAAGGACCATTCCCAATTAAATGGTTTTTAAAAAAAATATTTGTCATAAACATGAATTAGTTTTTACACCCACTCAAACCTTCACAAACGAGGGCATGTTACCTTTTATCATAACCTCGACCTTGACTTTGGGTTAGAAAATTAGGGCCCCGGTACCCTCATTAGCTTCCCTGGTGGCTCAGACGGTAAAGTGTCTGCCTGTACTGCGGGAGACCCGGGTTCGATTCCTGGATTGGGAAGATCCCCTGGAGAAGGAAATGGCAATCCACTCCAGCACTCTTGCCTGGAAAATCCCATGGGTGGAGGAGCCTGATAGGCTGCAGTCCATGGGGTCGCAAAGAGTCGGACACGACTGAGCGACTTCACTTTCACTTTCACCCTCATTAGCACTTCTCCCACCCATGGTGGGACCTGTGCCCTGACTGGCCTCTGACCTCTAGTTCAGCTGCGAGCCTCACCATCAAACAGCGCCAGCAGCCAGCGCTCGGCATGCAGGATCTGGGTCTTAGTGGTGCGCTCCCTGTTGTAGAAATCCCGCAGCGTGTCGAGGGCATCCACCGCGCGGACCGTGTCGTGGATCAGCAGCGCGTCGTTGTACCGACGCAGATGAAGCGCGTACACCCGCTGCTCCAGGAGCCCCGCCTCAGCCGCTGCAGGAGGGTTGGGTTCGTAGGATCTGAGTGGCCACGCCCCTCCAGGGTCAACGTCCACCTAGGCTCCGCACCCGAAAGGCTCCGCCCAGGCTGGCCCCACCCCGGATCGCCCCACCTCCCAGCCCTCCCCTAGGGCGCCCCCCTCACCATCCTGGCTCAGTTCCACCACTTGCTGCTCATAGGTCTGCGTCCCGAAGTCCCGTCTCAACTTGGGCATCTCCAAGTGGTCGTGGATTTGGTCCATGAGCTTCTTCAGCATGTCCCCAAAGGGGTCCTGGGCGAGAAGAGTGAGGGTGTGAGGGGATTTCCAAACACATAGAGGGAATGGGCACCTAGTGGGGAAGCTGATCTCTGGGTGAAGCTGCGTTGCTACTGCCCGCATATCAGAGCTGGAGAGGAGCCAGCCCCAGAGGGAGGCCGGCTGGGGTGTGGAGGAGTCCTGGTTGGAGGCAGGAGTCAGGGTCCTGCAGCCCGCTCCTGCTCTGTCTGCACCCCTGAGCTCTGGCTTGAGCACAGTGATGTCTGTCTAGTCCTGTCCAGCCCCATCAGAGCAGACACCAGACAGTGTCTGCACTGCATGAGCGAGCTTGGGACAGCCTCAGGACAAAGTGCCCACCGGCTTTACAGTTTGTAGACTGTTCCCAGGGTTTTGAGAGATTCCCCCACGGCGGCATCTGAGTCTAAACAAACAGCAGGCTGAAGACATGGGCTGCATCTGCCCCATTTCATGGAAAGGAGAAATGGAGGTTGAGACAAAAGCAAATAACCTGGAACCACATAGCTGGTGAGGCTGGAGTCAGAGCTCAACCCCAGGTGCCCTAACTTGACACCAGACCCCACCCCTGGCCCCGGCCTTCCCTCCACGTACCTGGGTGCGCCTGTGGCAGAGGTCATACTGTTTGCAGGGCTGGTGGCTGTGCTCCTGCAGCTGGGGGCAATGGTCCTTGGGTGACATGATGTGCCATGTGTCCAGGTTGGCACAGAGCTGGGGCAACAGAGAGGGGTTCATTGGAATGGGGGGGGGGTTGTGGGGACAATGGGCAGAGCTTTGGGGCAGGGTGGGCTGAGGCAGGGCCATCAGGAATGGGGATTCATGTACTCAACCAGTATCTTGTGGACTGCCATGGTGGTCCAGTGATTAAGAACCCACTAGCCAATGCAACGTACTTGGGTTCCATCCCTGGTCCGGGAAGATTCCACATGTCTCAGGGTAACTGAACCCTTGCACCACAACTACTCAGCCTGCGCTCTAGAGCCCAAGAGCCACAACTACTGAACCCACGAACCTAGAGCCTGTGCCCTGCAAAAAGAGAAGCCACTGCAATGAGAAGTCAGAATACCACACTAAGAGTTGCCCCCACTCTGCATCAGGAGGAAGCCTGTGCACAGCAAGGAAGACCCAATGCAGCCAAAAAAAAATAAGTACAATTTAAAAACAAAACAACAACAAAAACAAATAGCTATTGCCCCTGCTGTACGCCCAGTGCTGTTCTAGTTCCTGGGAATATAGAGCATCTTACACTGGAGTTGGGGAGACAGATGATAAACGAGTAAAGAGTAACAGAATGAGAGTATTTCAAGTCATGTTAACTAGCTCTGAAAAAAATCGAATTGGTATGGAACAGTGCAGTGATGATCAGGGAAAACTCTGAAGAGGTGACATTTAAGCTGTTCCCTGAACGATGAAAAGAACCGACAGGTGAAATCCAGGATAAAGACACTCAGGGCAGACGAAGTGGCAGATGCCAAAGGTCCTGAGATGAGGACAGGCCTGACACGCTCGCGATACAGAAATAAGGTCAGAATAGCGGGAGTTGGGCGGGGGCGGCAGGGAGAAGAAGGTGCAGGAAATGAAGGTGGCAGGTAGGCAAGGGTTCGATCATGAGGGACTTTATAAGCCAGAGTGGACTTGGAAGATTATTCTAAGCGCGAGGCTAGCACTTAGGTGGGGAAGGGGCCCCAACCCTCCCGGCCAGGGGCAGCCTGGGGAGAGCTGATGGGCATGGTTTAGGGCAGGGTGGATGGGTCACAGGGGCCAAGCTGACCTGCAGGACGTGGTCAATGGCCCCCTCGAGCGTGGAGGCACCGCCAGTGCCTGGGGAGGCGGTGAGGCCCAGCACCTGTGGCAGCGGCCGGGTCCTCTGGAGTTTAAGCTCCAGGTATCGGCTCAGGATGATATTGTAGACGGTGTCTTTGTGGGTGTGGTGACACTCATCCACCACCAGCAGCGAGAACGCTGGGGGCGCACAAGGGAAGGTTATGACCTGAGTTTGCACAGCCCTTCTTCCCATAAGCTTTGTTTCACGCAGTCCTCACAGCTCATCTGAGAATCCCTCCCTCCCTTCACAGCCTGCACCTGGGCCCCAGAGAACGGGCCAGGTAGGGACAATTTACCTCCATCTTACAGATTAGTAAACTAAGGCTCAGCTGGGGCAAGGGACCTGCCCGAGATCCTGCACTCTAGCTAGATCTGTTTCTACTGGGGTGTATGCTGGAGTTTGGTGAATGGGGAATTCCTCATTCTATAAAGTGTTCCTTTACTACAATAGGAGCCCTGGGGTCCCCGAGGCAGGGTGCCTTGGGCGCACCCTCTCCCCCTGCCCACAGCCCTCACCATTGAGCTCCACATGCTCCTCCTCTTCCGGGCTGACCAGTGCCTTCTGCAGCAGCTCAGCCGTGCAGATGAGCAGGTCGTGCCTCCGGGCCACATGGCCAAAGCCAGCTCGTGGCCCCATGTCCCCGCTCAGGGTTGTGATGGTCCAGCGTCTTTCCAGCATGCGGCTGAACTCCTCACAATGCTGGGTCACCAGGTGCACCTAGGCGTGGAGAATGAGATGGGAGAGGAAGCTAGATGAGGGTCTGGGGGATGGGGGTGGAGCCAGGTGAACCCCTCGGCACATAGCTGGCTTCTGGAATGGGTGAAGAGACAGGGAAACTGAGATAGTCACAGCCACTTTGGAGTTCTGGAGGCTCCTGAGAGGTTACCTGAGGAATTGAGAAACCACAGTGTGGGGAGGGCAGGACACTCACCCTGTTGACCAATACAACCACCTTGGCCCCGTCCACGGTCTCTAAATGCCTCTTGGCCACATAAGCAGCTGCCCTGGTCTTCCCAGAGCCCGTGGGCAGCCATATGATGATATTCTTCCCCTCCAGGGCGGGCATGATCACCTCCCACTGGTAGGGTCGCAGCTCCATTCTGGAAATGGCAGGGAGCTCAGACCCAAAGATCTTCCTGGCTCCCTCCCAGGCCCAGCCCCTGTCAGAGCCACTCCCCCTTCCTGGCCAGCTCCAGCTGGTTTGGGGAGCTCCTTGTGCGGGGAGGTGGGGGCGGGTGGGGGTGGGAACTTCTTCCCGCTTGAGGGAGAAGGGGGCAGGGCAACATTGGGACCTACCGGGAACCTGAGCTGGGTAGGAGCAGACCACGCCAGCCCACGCCAGCCCCAGCTATGCTGACAGGGTCTGTCTCGGCTGCAGCCTTGTCGGCTCAGCCCAAATGCTGCTGGGCTCTGCAGAGAAGGAAATGGAAACTGAAACTGAGGGGAGGAGCCAGCCTAGCAGAGATCAACCTAGGAATCTCCCTGCCACGCCCTTCAGAAAAATAAATCCTGTGCTTCTGGGGGCGGTTAGGGGGTGGTGCGGGGTGAGGGTGGGCAGTGAGGGGAAGAGAAATGCTGCTGACCGCATGGGACAGCAGCCTGGGTCCTGCTCAGCCCCTCCCCCAGGAGCAGCCAGCAGGGAGAAGTGGGGGGGCGCAGCCTGGCGGGTCCCATCGCCACTGGGGGTGCGGGACAGGAACGGGACAGGCCTGAGGCTTGCTGGGAAGGCCAGCCCCAGCTTGCAGGGGATATTGGCGGAACAGGGTCAGCAGGGGATCTTACTGAGGAAACCATCACATAAGACAAAACAAAACCAAAACTTTATTGTTCCCTCGGAGGGATTAATGCCAGGAAATGAATGGTCCCCATGCCCCCTACCCCTAGGGGACAAACAGAACAGTGCAGGATGAGGCATGGCCGCTTCAGTCCAGCTTGAGCTCCCAAGCCCTGATGCCCCCTCACTCAAGCTAAAATTGGGGATCCTGCCCTTGAGGAACCAGTGATCTGAGCAAGGCCCAGGACTCCAAAGCTGTATCGCTTGTGGGGAGTGTGTGAGTGTGTGTGGGGACGGGGGATCAGATCAGGACGGGGAAGGGGGGCCACCAGGGCGGGGCAGCGTTTATCCTCTGGCCACCAGCCATGCTTAGAGGCTCCCAGACCAGGGAGACCCATTCCCAAGCTCAGACATGATGAAGGGTGGGACAGAGCTGCAGCCTTGGGGATGCCTCAGGGCCCAGAAAGGGCTGCAGGATCAGGGGCTGGAGGGCCCCAGGCTGGAGTGTCTCAGACAGAGGGGGACCTGGGCACAGGGGCACCCCAGGGATGAGATCAGAACCGAAGGGGGAGACATTCCACGTTGAGGCCGAGGTCCAAGGCTGGACTACTTGTCAATGAGCCCACCCTCCTTGAGCTTGAAGTAGAAGAACTTCTCCAGGGCGCTGGCGCACCGGCAGTACTCGCTGTCCGGGGGGTTGTACTCGCGGCAGTTGGCGATGACCCGCTGCAGGTCGGCCACAAAGAGCTTCCGGGTCACATAGTAGCGGCTGCGCAGTCTCTCTGTCATGGTCTTCAGGTCTGGGCAGCAAGAGAGAAGGGCACGCCTTTGAGAGGCTGCCTGGCCATGGAGGGCCGGAGCTGGGGCAGGCGTGGGAGGAAGGGGTTGGAAGGAAGGGTCCTCACCGATGGGGAAGCGGATGACCTCATAGTAGTCTGGGGCCTCCGACTTCTTCACGGGCTCCATGAAAGGCCAGGCACTGGGGTGGGACTGCAGAGGACAGTCAGGCTGGGGCCAGATCCACTGTGCCCCTGCCCGACTCGGGACTGCCACCCCCTCACCCTTGGTCAGAAAGCCACAGCCTTTGGCACAGGGGCCCCCAGAAGAAAGCCTGGTCTCCCCACCTTGATCTGGGCCAGCAGGTTTTTGAGGGTTGTGTAGAGCTGGTCAGGGTCCTTCAACTCCTTCCTGGAGCGAGAGAGGCCGAGTCTGAGGCTCCTGGGCCCTCTGCCGCCCTTGCCCCACACTGTCCGCTCCCTCCACACAACACTCACCCTTTTTCCTTCCCCAGTGGCTTCCAGCCTGTCTCTCCTGCAAAATGGGAGAACACCCCTAAGAATGCCTATCCACACCCCGAGCAGCACGCCCTCTCCCGTGCCAAGACCCCCTGCTCACGAATGCCAGGGACGCTCTCCACAGGGATCTGGCGCACACCCTCCTTGAAGCAGCTGAGCCCGGGGTAGACCTTTCGGATCTGGGCCTGTTTGCGCTCAATCAGCTTCTTGATGATCTGAGGGAAGGAAGGGTCTGAGAGGCCAACCCGGCTCCAGCAACCAGCCTCTCTGGCCACAGGCAGGGAGGGCTCCCCCACTTGCCCCTCGAGGCAGTGCAAGAGCCAAGACCCTGGCCAGCCCCACTTCACGTGTGCGCAAGCAGGTATATGTGCATCTCTACACCCACAGACGTGTTTACTCAGGTGCATGTTCACGGACAGTCCCATGGAGACATGCACGTGAGCACACGCACCTCCTTCTGCTTCTTGATGATGTGGGACAGTTCCGTGTAGGGGATTCGAGGGTTCAGCTCACACTCCATCAGTGTCGCACCCTCGTAGTCCTTGATGTAGCCCAAGTAGCGGCTCTTGGGCACCTTGATGTCCTTGGAGAAGCCCTAGGGAGCGGAGAGTTACCACCAACCCATCAGCAAGGCTCTTCCAGCTTGAATCTGTCCCTGGAACGTTTCCAGGCCGGCGGCCCCTCCTGACTCACCCCCGCCCGCTGCGCCCCGCCCCGAGAACTTCCCAGCTCTCCCAGCTGCCTCTTCTTCCCTGGGGCAGCAGCAGGAGGGAGAAAGACAGGCATGAAGGACTTCCCCACAGGTGCTGGATGGAACAGGGTACATGAAGTCCACCCACACCGGGGGCGAGACAGAATGACCCCTGACCCCAGGCAGAGTGAGGTGAGGGTCACCTGCTTCTTGAAGTAGCCGATGGCGTACTCGTCAGCGTAGGTGAGGAAGTAGAGAATGTTGTGCTTGATGTGATACTCCTTCAGGTGGTTCATCAGGTGAGTGCCATAGCCCTGCAGGGGAGGGGGCAGAGCTCATCAGATGGGAGGAGGCAGGCCTAGACTAGAAAGGTCTCAGGAGGGTGGGGAGAGGAGGGCAGGGACAGGAGGGAGCCGACTGGAAAGGGGGTGGGGACAGCCAGGGGATCCAAGTCAGGTAGGAGGAAAGGCAACCGGCAGAGGAAGGGGAGCTTATGGGGAGAAAAGCGAAGGACGCTGGGTTTCTAAGCGCTTACTCCAGGCCAGGTGCGATGCTTGGTTCTTTACAGAGCAATCCTCAAGTTAACCCATGAAACAGCTATCATTACCTCCATCTTACAGAAGAAAAAACTGAAACTCAGCTATGTCAGGAAATATGTCCAGGTCAGGTGACCAGCCATGGCAGGGAGAGCCTGATCTAAACCCAACCAGGAAGCTGTGGTCCACAGGCCCCTAGTTCCCAGTCCCTGGGCCTCAGAATTGGAGGAAAGAGGAGAGGGGATCACAAAGGCCATCATCATGACATCTGAACCCCAAAGAGACACCCTATCTTCCACAAACGTTAGGACCAGAGGCACCATGCAGATCTGGGTTATGGAAAATGGGAGAATCATGGAATCCTCTGGTGATCCAGTGGTTAGGATACCTTGCTTTCACTGCCGAGGGTGTGGGTTTGATTCTAGTTGGGGAACTAAGACCTGGCAAGCCTCACAGTGCAGCCAAAAAATAAAAATAAAAAATAAAGTAGCCACACCATTTTAAAAAATAGATAAGACAAACCAGGGACCCTACTAGTCAGCTTGTGACAGGACAGAAGACAGGACGACCACCCAGAGCGGGACTGTTGTGAAAATTATCAACTTTCCAAAGCGTGTACGTGTTCTTGTGATGAAGGAAACACAGATCCATTTAAAAGCGTTACTATAAATCTGAAGAGTTCTCGTCACAAAGAAAAAAGCATTTTTTCTCTGCTCCTTGCACTTTGTACCTATATAAGACGATAGATGTTCACTGTGGTTGTTTCATGATATATATAAGTCAAAGCATCAGGCTGCACACCCTAAACTTACACAGTCCTACACGTCAGTTACATCTCAATAAAACTAGCAGAAGACAAGTGTTACTGATTCTTGGGCACCCTGTGTTGACAGGTGTCTTCTTAACTCAGTTATCAAATTACAACTGCCACCTTGTGGGCATGTGAGGAAGTGTCCGGCCCTTAAAAGAAGGCTTGAGGGCCATTGTGTCACTATTGTGCTGCTCTGACCCGGTCCAGACTCAGAAGCAGGGGGTGGGATGGAGCTGGGACCGGGAGCTCCCTGACCTCCACCCACACTGGGGGCAAGCATAGACTCACCTTGACCTGCTCATTGGAGGTGACAGCGCAGAAGACAATCTCCGTGAAGCCCTGGGTGGGAAACATGCGGAAGCAAATCCCACCAATGACCCGCCCATCCTTGATCAAGGCCAGAGTCTTGTGCTTCCTGAGGGGAGAGAGCTCAGGTCACAGGCCTTACCCATCCCCCGAATGTTCCCCAGGAACCCACCACCCCAGAGGCCAGAGCTGCACACAGTGCTGGGAACTAAGGAGCAAGAATTCCCCAGGGATGGAGGAAGAGGCCTAGGGAGCAGTGGGGGGTGGCTTGGGGTCAGGCTCTCCCAGGGACCTACGGGTCGAAGACAAGGCGGGCAATGTACTCCTTGGGCATTCGTGGCAGCTGGTGGGAGAAGACGTTCTGTAGCCCCACCAGCCACAGCAACACCCGCCGGTTGGCCTTGGGTGTGAGCGAGTTGCCGATGACGTGGAATTCGATGATGCCTCGGCGCTCTTCCAGGCGAGCAGTCTCGTCCCGGGCGGCGTTGGCCGATAGCAGGCTCGTCTGGGCACCAGAGCAGGGGGTGGTGAGCCAGGGTCTTGGCGGGTAAGCCCCTGCCCAACGGATTGGTAGGCTGGGCTGCCCACCTCGGGCCCTAGCATGGCGGCGGGATCGGTGATGGTGAGCATGACCTCGTTAACCAGCTCCATGGGGATGTCACCCATCACACGGAGCCGCTTGGCGTCCTCCAGGGTCAGGTTCTCTGGGAGCTTCCTCTTCTCGCCTGCTGAGGGGGTTGGCAAGGTCTCCCAGGCACAGCAAGAGAGGCCGGGCCGGGGGGGTTGGGGGAGACAAGGGGTGGAGGTCAGGGGTCAAGTACCCACCTGGCATGGGCTCAGCACCTCCGGAATCCAGGCTCAAGGAGCTGTTGCTGCTCCCACCCATGGTGGGGCTGAAGATGGGGGCGCTGGGAACAACCGCAGCACTGACCGTAGCTGAGAGAGTGAAAGATGAAAACAATCGGGATGGAGCTCAAAGGTAGGGTGTGTCCTGCAAAGATAGCCTGGCTCTCCCACTCCTGTCAAGCCCTCCTGCACTTCCCCCCTGCTACCAGTCACAGCCCCTCCTCCCCCAGAGGCGCAGAGCTCAGCCAGGAAGGCCAAGCAGACAGCCTGCTGCGTGCAGCACGTACCTGGCCGGGGCACCAGTTGTGTTCCCTCTGAGGGCGGCATGGTGAAGCCCGACTCCCAGATCGGAGAGTTTGCCCCATAGATTTCCTCCTCCAGCATGGACAGGAATCTGTGGGGAGGGTACAATCTGTCCCACAACTCTGTCCTCCGACCGAGGGAGCAGCCTGGGCCAGACACAGGGACTGGAGGCTGCCCTCAGGGACCTGGGAGACAAAGATGGCCTCTGTGCTCAGGGAGCCCCTTGTTGAAGATAGGAGGACAGGATGATTCAGAAGAGACCAGAGGCCCAGTATGCCATGGTGAGGAGTACAGGGGGACAAGGTCTGAAATGATGCCATCCTGTGCTGCGCACCAGGCAGGGCACCCAGTCATCCTGGGCCTCAGTGTCAAAATGGGATTCTACCCTCTCCTGCTACCTCTTACTCCCACCTGGTGGCTGGAGGAGCACAGGAGGGTCTGGATCAGTCAGGAGAGGCTTTCTGAACAGGAGAGAGAGAGAGAGAAAGAGAGAGAGAGAGAAAGAGAGAGAGAGAGAGAGAGAGAGAGAGTGTGTGTGTGTGTGTGTGTGTGTGTGTGTGTGTGTGTGTGGAGTAGGCTGTGGGGGGTGTGTGTGGGGTGTATGGGGGGTGTGTATGTGTGGGGTGGGTGTGTATGGGTGTGGGGTGTATGTGGGGTGTGTGTGTGTGGTGTATATGTGTGGGGTGTGGGTGTGTGGGGGTGTGTGTGTGTGGGGTGGGGTGTGTGTGGTGTAGTGTGTATGTGGGGTGTATATGTGTGGGGGGTGGGGTTTGTGTGGGTGTGTGGTGTATGTGGGGTGTATATGTGTGGGGTGTGTGTGTATAGGTGGGGATGTGGGGTGTATGTGGGGTGTGTGTGTGGGGTGTGTATGTGGGGTGTGTGTGTATTTGGGGGTGTGTGTGTATGTGGTGTGGTGTGGCGTGTGTGTGTGGTGTGGTGTGTGTGTGTGTGTGTGTGTGTGGTGTGGTGTGGTATGTGTGCGTGGGGGTGTGTGTGGTGTGGTGCGTGTGTAGGGTGTGTATGTGTGGGGTGGGTGTGTGTATGTGGTGTGGTGTATGTGTGTGTGATGTGGTATGGGGTGTGTATGTGGGTGTGGTGCATGTGGGGTGTGTGTGTGGTGTGGTGTGTATATGGGGTATATATGTGTGGGGTGAGTGTGTGTGTGTGTGTGTGGTGTGGGGTGTGTATGTGTGGGGTGGGTATGTGGGTGTGGTATGGTGTGTGTGTGGGGGGTGTATGTGGGTATGGTGTGTGTGGTGTGGTGTGGTGTGTGTGTGTGTGGGTGTGGTGTGGTGTGTATGTGTGTGATGTGGTGTGTGTGTGTATGTGCGTTGTGTGTGTGTATGTGCGTTGTGTGTGTGTATGTGCGTTGTGTGTGCGTGTGTTGCTCCGTCGAGTCCGACTCCGTGCAACCCCATACACTGTAGCCTGCGAGGCTCCTCTGTCCATGGAATTTTCCAGGCAGGAATACTGCAGTGGGTTGCCATGCCCTCCTCCAGGGAATCTTCCTGACCCAGGGATCGAAACCCATCTCTTGTATCTCCTGCACTGGCAGGTGGTTTCTTTACCACTGCACCACTTGGAAATCTGTGGATACCTGTGAACCATGTTTAAAATGAAAAGACGGTGTGGCAAAACAGAGAAAAATCTTAACAGGAAGGACTAGAACAGGGGTGGAAATTGGTTTCTCTTCAAGTGTAAGCTCTGGTTTCTTGGAATGCTGTGGTGAGACGGATTCTGAGATGTGTCCATGCCCCACGGGAAACAGGTAGTCATGTCTACCAGGTGGGTGGGCAGGGGCAGCACCAGCACCTGGGCCGTATACCTGTCATCCCCACACCAGTATACAAACAGGCAAAGAGCTAGTGAATTACACTTGGGCCTTGGGCAAGCCTCCCAGGTAGAGGTCCAGATCCCAGAAGGTTCATGGAGGGAGAAGAACCAATCCAGGAAGCCCCCCTGGAAAAAGGGGACAACAGGGAGGATGTGAGCGTGGTGCAAGGTCCTGATGGGCCAGAACGAGCCTTACTTGGGGAAGTGGGTGAGGATGAGGGTCCTCTTCTCGGGCACCAGCTTGTCCTTCTCTACTCGGAACTTCTCTAGCAGCTGTCGCCGGGTAACCGTGAAGATGGAGCGGAGAAGGCTGCGCCCAAAGACGTGAGTGGTCTCATACCGGGGGAGGCTATCGCAGCTCTGGGGCACGTGGCAGTAGCAGAGCCATCTGCAAGAGCAGGAGGTGGTAAGGGAAAGCAGAAACCAATCTCAGGCTGAGCCTACAAGGCTCCCCCCATGCTATCCCTGGCTGGACCTACCTGGTGTAATTGACCTTGTAGGTAGCCACATCCTCGGCCTGAGACCTCTGCCGAAATTGGGCAGGTGTCTCAAGCTTCCAGTAGTTAAGGCAGAGCAGGAACATCTTTGAGAGCTCGAACATTGTCTGCCGCTCCCGGGGAGCCAGGTGACTAAATTTGTACTGCACAAAGTTTAACACGCCCTGCGGGGGAGGGGAAGGGAAAAAACAGGAGGAGGTGTGAGCAGCTAGCATGGCCTTCTTATCCAAAAGTAAGGTGCTTCCTGAGGGCAGGGGGCTCTCTGGAGCTTTCGCTCTGGAGCTGCGAGGAGAGATTATACCCCCTCCCACCTCCATACCCACCCTGAGGTTAGCACAAAGCATCCTCCTTTCTCCGAACCTCTCTCCTGTTCTCAGGGCAGGAGAGGGGTGGCAGATAACACAGGCTCCCCGCTCCTCCAAGATGCCCTCAATCCTCTTACCACCTTCCTCATCCCACCTGCTCAATATTAGGCTTCTCAAATGGGGGGCTGCCCAGGGATCCCTCCACCACAGGCCGGGTCATCTGCAGGATGCATTTCCGCAGGAGCTGCAGGAAGAGGGAGGGGTAGAGATCAGTGGAGCACAGAGCCGCAGACCTTCCCAGCCTCCGTCTTGCCCACTCACACTCTCATTTGAAGGAAGCTCACCTTGAAGAGGTAGAAATAGACCTGCTTGGTGTCCGTGTCCTCCTCCTTGTGAACAGACATGAACAGATTCTCCACATCCACCACCATCCCCAGCAGCCGGTTAATCTCATCCTCTGACACGTTCTCCAGGTGGGACACATGGTCAGCTGTAAGAATAAGTGGTAGTTGGGAAAAACTGACAGAAAAAAATCAACAGGACTTCCCCCTCCTCATTATTGCCAGCCAAGACACATCCTCAGTCCCTCTGACCAGTGTGACTGGGCAATGAGACTGACTGCTCCTATGTCAGCCCTGGGGGGCCTCTTGTCTCTTTTGGTGGCAGGTTTCCTTTCTGCTGCCTTGGGGCATACACACTCCCGGCCCAATTCCTCCTTAGGAGGCATCTTCTGTCTTTCAGAGATGAAACTGTGTGGTCCTGTCCAAGCAGGACGCAGCACCTCCACCTTCCCAACCCCAGTTCCAAGGGTACTACCTGCCTTACCCAAAGGGTGTTCACAGCTGCGGCACAGCTCGCTCAGGTTCGCCGCTGGCTGCTGCAGGTCCATGCGGGGTGCAGTGGGGGGCTTGGGGTTTTTCCAGCCATTACACTTGCAGGTTTCATTGGCCTGGAAGCAGAAATATCAGTCAATAAGCGTGTAAGCCGGGGAAGAGTAGCCGCTCCCCAGTCACAGCTTTGCCCCCATTCCCACCCAAGCCCTAGGATGCCCCAAGCCCCGCCCCCTATTGCCCCAGGCCCCGCCCCTACCTTGCAAGCCGAGAAGACCCCTAGCTTCTCTAGCTTCTTGGCGCGCGGCAGCCCCCGGACTTGCGCTTTCCTTTGGCTGGCGCGCTGCTGCTGGCTCAGGCCAGGTCGAGCCGGATCACCCCCGCTCCCGGTACCCCCACTTCCTACCCCGGGCCCCCCAGTCCCTGTGCTCCCGGCTGGGGCTGTAGCTGGGGCAGGGGCTGGTGCCGGAGTGGGAGCCGGAGTCGGGGCCGAAGCTGGGCTGAGGGTAGGAGTCGGAGTTGGGGCAGGGGCTGGGGACTGAAGCGGACGGGGCTGCGCGGCAGGGGCCGGGGCAGAGGCCTGGGAAGGTTCCGCCATGGCCTCCCCCGCAGCGGAGCGCGGCGCAGCGCGGAGCTCCCAGCCCTAGGGCCGCATGGGCAACCGGCATTCAATGCGCAGGCGTCGCTGCCCCAGAGCATGATGGGAGTTGTAGTCTTTCACGGTTACTTTCGTCGCCTCCAGGTTCCAGACTTTTCTGTCCTGTCCCTCGATCCCGGACAGCCAAATGAGGCTCTAGCCAGCACCCCAGATTGACTCCTCCTCACTTGTAATCCTTTTAGAAGGATTCCGAGGTAGTCAAGATTGCTGCCTTTTGAGGACAAGGAGAAGCACCCCCAGAAAACTGGCTTCTATTTGGGGAATCACATCCCTAGCCATAAAGATGGAAATGCAGGCCTGGGCCCAGGAGTGTAGTGGTTTCATGCCCACCTCCCTCCTCCCCTCACTCTGCCCCTATCCCACACGTTTCTGGACACAGAATTGCAGCTAGGGTGATTAAATAGCAATAGTTCTATTTCTTGACCTGTTAAGTGGTTACATGGTTGTGCTTTGTGCACTTTTCTCTGTGTTAACTTATACTTCAACAAAAAAAGGTTTATTATAAAAGCACTGAGCGTCAGAGTAATGGCCAGGGTCAGGAAAAAGGCTCCTGAGGTGGGGATGAGGGAGTATGGGGCCTGCTATCCACCCACACAGTGGGCACCTCCCATTCAGGGCCCACGTCTTCATCTTTGTGGTCCCAGAGCCCAGCTCTGATCCTGCCGCCATAGGCCGAGGGTAGGATGAATGAAGGAAACCAGGAAGACGCGTTCATCTCCTAGTACCCATGTGTTGCAGGTTCGTATGTGGTCAGAGAACTGTAGGATATTACAAGAACCAACGACCCCGTGGTCATACTGATGGCTCTGTTTGAGGGCAGTCCTCCTTGCCCCAAGGCCTGATTCAGAGAAGAGCAAGAGTCTCACGGCTCAATCTCATCTTCACTCCGTGCTGGTGACCGCTGCAGGGTTGGGCTCAAGCGCTGCCAACCTCTTTTGGCTTATCTCGTTGGGTCACAGCCCCGGCCGCTTGGCCCTCTGATGGAGGTGGGGAAGAGCCCTGACCAAAAAAGGGGACAGGATCTGGGATAAAAGCAGCAGCAGGAGGCTACGGAGCAGCTGCCAACCTGACCCGTGGAGGTAGGACGTGCAGAACTGACCCCAAACTCAGCAGAAGCGAACCTCTCTGGAAGCCAAGGGAGCGCCCTGCTCAGAGCTGCGCGGTGCAGCGCGAGCGTAGCCACGCGGGGCCACGAGGCCCCGCCCCCCAGCCGACTGGCCGCTAAGTTCTGAGCCTCGAGCCCAACAGCAGTTGCTCACTCGGATGCAGCGGGTTGGTAGCAGTCTCCCTAGCGGGAGCCAGTCAGCCTCCCGATGTCCCAGCGTGGCCTTTACTGAACGGAACCAGGTGGCCACTCTACCGGTGCAGCGGCTCACGGAGGATGCGGCAGCTGTGCGGGACAATGTCCACACGGAGGATGGCTTCCAGATGAAACTGTATGCCCATGGCTTCACCCCCGAGGAGCTGTTGGTTCAGGTGAACAGCGGATGCCTGGTGGTGACTGGCCAGCGACAACTGGAGGGCTGCAACCCGGATGGGACCGGCTTCCGCGTGGCGCAGAAGGTGCACCAGCAAATGTCACTACCACCGGACCTGGACCCCGCTGCCATGACTTGCTGCCTGACCCCCTCCGGCCAGCTGTGTGTCCGTGGCCAGTGCCGGGCACTGCCTCCCTCTGAGGCTCAAACAGGACCCACCTCGAGATTCAGAAGCCGTGGCTCTAAGAAACTAGTCTGACCCAGTAAACAACCACCGTAGTGAGCAACAGCTTCACTGTCCGTGGTCTTTTCTTGGGGCTGGGATCAGAGGTGGAAGTAGAACAAAGGTAGAAGGGCAAGGGGAGGGCCCAGAGGGGCAGGAAAGGCACCTCAAGGTGGTGGTCTATCATAAATCAGGCCCCGGGGGAAGCTGGAGGGACCGTGGGCAGTATTGTTTCACTCAGCTCTGCTCACTGTTTGGACCAGCAGCTCCAGCAGGGAGCAGCAGAGAGCCAAAAGGGCCCCACCATCACTGGACTCCAGGACCAGCAGAGGGCCCCGGGAGAGACCGGGGACCAGGTGACTTGGATCTGGTGTGGAGCTGCTGCCGTCTTGGCCTTAGGACTAGCCAAGTTTTCAAAGGTCTTAGGTGTTCCTTCTTCTTCAGGGAAAAGGGTGAGAGGACCCCATTCCCTCACCAGGCTAGTACAGACTAGTCAAGAAACCCCAAAGAGGCTGTTTCTGGTGTTTAGAGGTCAACTGTTTTCAAATACAGACTGCACATGCCCCAATAAAATCTGGAGGGGGTTGGGGAGAGGCAAATACTGGACCCTCAACTTTCATCTTGGTGAGATTCAGCCTCAGCTCACTCACCCACACCACCCAGTTAGAGCTGGCCTCTCTCTCTTGGTTACCATGACCACCAACATCCCCTCACTTTAGATGGGGAAGAATGCTTTTGTTTAAGATTTAGAGGTTCATGTGAAGTTAACTTCAAGTAAGCTGGAGGGGCTATGGCCTGATAAACTCTGCCAGAGAAAGAAAAGGAAGACAAGCGGGAGGTCGATCGATCGGCTGACTATATTGACAAGATACTGATTGGTTACATGTTGAAGAAAACATACAATACAAAATACAGAAAAAGTTGGTTCCATTCCCTCCCACTACCCCCCCTTACCCACCCACCCCCAAATACTCATCATCGTGATTTGGTCAGAACAGGGCTCAGAGCCAGAGGTCAGGGTGACCAAGGAAGAGGGGGAAGAGGGCTATGAGCAATGGGTTCGTGGCTGTCACAATAATGCTGTGGTAATGCTGTGGGTTCTCTCCCAGCTGTGAGTTGGGGGGTAAGGCGGGCGCTGCAGCCTGATGACCGCCAGCTGAGGGAAGAGCTGCCTCTCCCTTCCCTGGCCCCAAGGGCCTGCCCCGCCACCCAGAACCAAGCACACTCCAGACACAGTAAGGATATGGATGCTCCTGCTGAGCCTGCTAGTCAGCAAGAGGGGAAGAAGGGTAACTGATCCAACCCCTGCCTCCCCACACACCAGGGTGGGGGTGGAACAGGGGCACGTGGCTACTACCAGCAGAAGAGGGGGAGAGCAGTAGAAAGGGCAGGAAATGGGAAGAGCAGATCATATATATTAAAAAAGTGACTTAAGACTTAAAATTGAATTAGTATTTGTACAGAAAGGTGCAGGTGGAATAACTCACTCCAGCCTATGATCAAAATGATACGGAGAAATCATGGTGGAGCCCTCCCCCTGCCCCCCGTGGTGGCCCGAGTCGTTAAGTGCGATTGGTTCGCGTGGATCCCAGTCGGGCCACTGAGGCGGAGGAGGCGGGGGCAGCGGGCAGGCACGGGGGCTCAGTTGCTGCAGCACTGGCCGCGGCTGGCGGGGTTGCTCTCCTGGAGGTCCACGCCTCGGTTCCGGCCCGGGGCACCAGCTGCATTCTGGGGCTCGTTCTTGGGAAGCTTCTTAGCTGTTGGGAGAGGAACAGGAAGATGTGTGTTTGTGAGGAAACCCCAGCACTCTCCCAAGTCCACTTGGGTGCCACCCAATCAGTGATACCCAGCATACTGATGGCTTCACGTCTATGTGCCAGGTGCATTCTGGGTCTTTCAGAATACTGAGGCAAAGAGGGGTTAAATAACTCTCCCAGGACCACAGAGTTTAATAAGTGGGAGAGCAAGGATTCAAACCCACCCAGGATGACTCTAGAGCCAAATGAGGAGAAAAAAAAAAATCCTAAGTAGTGGGCAGGGAGCTGGTGATGTACAGTTTTAGATGGTGGTACAATAAAGGGTCTGGAAGTGAAGTGCTGAGACTTGGGCTCAGGTTTTAGAAATTCCTGGAGTGAACTATATTTATCTGAGAGATGAAAAAGAAAATTTTATCAAAATATTAAAAATGGTAAAAGATCTGTTGATGAAGGGACCCCACAGATCTACGACAGGACAGCAAGCAAGTAATACACCCTGGCTGGGGGAGGGGAACAGAGGCAACTTACCTATTGCCATGAAAATTTCATTCACGTTCATCGCAGTCTTTGCTGATGTCTCCATGAACAGCAAACTGTTGTCCTCTGCATAGGCTTGTGCTTCCTGATTTGGACACAGGTGAGAAAGTGAGTCAGAGAAGGCGATGTCACCCTACTCCAGTACTCTTGCCTGGAAAATCCCATGGATGGACTGGTAGGCTGCAGTCCATGGGGTCGCTGAGAGTTGGACACGACTGAGTGACTTCACTTTCACTTTTCACTTTCCTGCATTGGACAGGGAAATGGCAACCCACTCCAGTGTTCTTGTCTGGAGAATCCCAGGGACGGGGGAGCCTGGTGGGCTGCCGTCTATGGGGTCACACAGAGTCGGACACGACTGACGTGACTTAGCAGCAGAGAAAGTGAGTGGGAGGGAAACACTGGCAGGGGCTGAGACCCAGGAGAAGAACTGTCCCTGATTACATTGTCTTCCATACGATAGAGACAATGCAGCGGTTTTCAGGCCTAAGGCACCCCTGTTCTGAGTTCTCCACGTCACACACAGCACCTCTCAGCTCACACACATCAGCAGATGTCTGACTCAAGTATCCATGGGCCCCAGTTCTGCCCTCTTGCTTTTCAAAATTACTAGGCTAGAAAATATTTCTAGAAAGTTACCCTTCAAATAAATACACTCACACACTTGGACAAAAGTATGTGGATGTTGACTACGGCACTGTTTCTACTCTTTTGTAATTACACACAACCTAGAAATCCATCAGGTGGGAACTGGTTAAAAAAAAACACACAGTATGTAAAGAAAAAGATTCATTGGCCCGATGCAAAGAGCCGACTCACTGCAAAACACCCTGAAGCTGGGAAAGACTGAGGGCAAGAGAAGGGGGTGACAGAGGATGAGACGGTTGGATGGCAAACTCAATGGACATGAGTTTGAGCAAACTCAGGGAGACAGTGAAGGACAGGGAAGCCTGGCGTGCTCCAGTTCGTGGGGTCACAAAGAGTTGGACACGATTTATCGACTGAACAACAACAAGACTTGTGTATATTTTCCAGAGAGACAAGAAAGTGAGAGGAATTTGGGGGAAGTGGGACTGAGTTTCTAGGGTTAGAGACCCAAATTTCATCCTATATACTTTCCTGTACTGTTAAAAATTTCTGATGTGCATGTGTTTAAAAAAAAAAGTTTTTTTTACTGTTTTGTTAAAAAGTCAGTTTACAGAAAAAGTAAGCTGAAGCTTCTGCTATCTACACACACACATCCAACCCTGATGAACACAGAAGGCAGAGCGGTGGACGACACTCCCTTTAGGCTCTGCTCGAGCCGTGAGGGGACTCAGACAGCAGCTCCCCTGCCACCAGCCGTGGCAGTCCTTCGCAAAGCCCGAGCAGCCTGGGGAAGCCTAGTGGAGCCAGCTCGTCCTCCCCTTAAGTCTGCTCTGTTCCCCACCTGGAACTCCACGGCTCTCTTGCTGGCCAGGTCCGCCTTGTTGCCCGCAAGCGCGATGACGATGTTGGGGCTGGCCTGCCTCTGTAACTCCTTCACCCAGTTCTTGGCCCGTGCAAAGGTATCCTGGGGAAACAGGGCCAGAGCATCAGCAGGACAGGGTGGGCCTTCTGTCCAGGGCCGCTCACTGCAGAGGCTAGAGCTGACAGTGCCCAGGTGTCTAAGATGTCACCACCCTAAAGATTCTGGAGAGACGCCCGCCAACACCAGAGGAAATGTGCCCACACCCCAAACAGGCACAACGGGTGGAGAAGCAAGAGAAAATCTTTACTGTGTTGGTGATGTCGTAGACCACGATGGCAGCCTGGGCCCCCCGATAGTACATGGGGGCCAGGCTGTGATACCGCTCCTGTCCAGCTGTGTCCCAGATCTCAAACTTGACTGTTGTGTCGTCCAAGCAGACGGTCTGTGTGAGGAAGGCCGCTGGAAGAGGGAAGGCGGTGTTACCAGGTGTGGAAGAGCTGAGAAGACACCCCCACACATCTGTGCTGAGCCATCCAGGCGCTGGCGCTTAGAAGCCTGCTGCTGACAGAGGCACTGAAAACCCCCAAGCTGGCGGCCAGAGCAGCTGAGCATGGCAGGCAGAGCTGGTGCTTCTGTGTGTCGAGGGGGCCGGGGCTGTACAGGCTTTTCAGACCCGGCCAGGCGGGAGTGGGAGGAGAAGGGAAGCTATTTCAGAAGCCCTCCCTGAAGGACAGCAGCCAGGGGCAGGAGAGGAAGACTCCAGGAGAAACCTGGCTCCAAGCACAAAAGGGTGGGCCCAACGCCCCTCCTCTACTCTCCCATCAGAGAACACTCCGAGCCCCTCTGTCTGCTCCAGCCCAGGGGTGTCGCTGGCCTTTGGTGTCCTGAGGACACTCTCACACGCTCAGCTATACTGGGGAAGAATGAAGTACACGCCGTGCTACTGCCAGGCAGGGGCTGGGTGACTGGCTTCCCACTGCCGCCCCTGCCACCTTCAGGCATGCCGGCTGGCTGCCACCCTTGGCTTTGCCCTCGACTCACTCCTGACTAGCTCGACCTTCAGGGAACACAGTGACCCTGTCTTTGGCCGGGGGAGGCAGGGGAACACTCGGCACCTGTGCGTGTGCTTCAAAGGAAGAGTCTTGGAGCTGCGACTGGCAGGCGGGAGAGCCAGCAGAGGACACCGGGCAGCTCTGTGGAGGAAGCTGGCCCTCTGCGGCCACCCACCCCACACCTCCCTGAGGGGCCTGGGGCACTGCCTCACTTCCCCCTCTCAGCTCCTGACTGGAGTGCTGAGGAGGCAGCCGAAGACTGCTGACACGGCCCATTCTGTTTCCAGCTGCCTGGAAACCTCCTACCAACCAAGAGGGTAGAAAAAGGATGACTCAAGCCCAAGGTCAGCCCTAGTCCCTCGAGAAGGGTACTGGCCACTGAGGCAGGAGGCTGAGGCCAGACCCTCACATGCTACCTTCCAGGATATCACTAGGAAATCAGTGACAGGCTTTGAGCTCAAGAAAGGCTAAAGGTCAGCTTCAGAAACACCAGCCCACTCACAAGGCCATTTCCCCATTCCGGGGTTGACGCACTGCCTGGTTGTGGAAAGAAGATAAGAATCCTCAGAGACCCAGGTGGGGCCCTCCCGTCCCAGGTCAGTGGGGGGTGTACCTCGGGCCACACAAGTAAACCAAGAGGTAGAACCAGGGGAGGAAGGCGGTTTTAGTCTCTCAGATTATTCTCACTAAATGTCTGTTGGGACACAGACATGGAGACCAGCTGCTGGATTCAATCCCAGGGCTTACGGGAGGTAAGCTGCTGCCGCCTGAAGCATGCTTAGCCTGTGGGCAGTTAGCGTCCCTTCTCCTCGATGCCCAGGCATTTCTTCCACTTCCCTGAGGCCACCATCCCCGCCCTTGGGCCCACTCACCTCCAATTGTGCTCTCCTGGTACTCGTGGAACTGACCCTTGACGAAGCGGAGGACGAGGCTGGATTTGCCCACCGCGGACTCCCCCAGCAGGACCAGCTTAAACTGACAGATCTTGTTCCCAGCAGCTGGTCCGTTGGGTCGCGCTGCGCCTCCCCGACCCGCCATGGCCCGTCCCGCTGTAGTGGTACCAGTGAGCGTGGGGGCAGGGGCCGGTGCTATGCAAAGAGGCACTTAGTGGGGAGGGGGACTCCAACTATAAGGGAGAGATCAGAAGTACTGGGTTAGTACAAAGACTGTGGCCCAGTGAGCCCTTCTTAAACCACAGGTCACTCCCTCCACCCTCCTTGACGACCTGGCTGATTGCCTCCCCTCCCCACCTACGTCCTGCCCCACTCTTCCAAAAGTTAGGACACGAGCCCTCACTAGGTTGTAACTCACATCTCTTGGCCCTACAACCATCTGATGGTAAAGAGAAAAGTGGTCTCCCAACTCTAGGCTCACAGTTCTCAGCACACTGACTTCCCAACCCCAGAAACGTACGTTCACATACAAGTTAATACCCACAGGAAAGGGCATCTGCTAGCCTGGTGACTGACGCGTAAGTCAACAGGCAACATGGGGTACCAAAAACTGGCTCAGAAGATTCTAGGATCTAGCTCAACAAACAATGGACCTCTGGCCTGGTAGCTCAGATCACAGCCCACCTCTGGGCAAAGCCAGAGTGGGAGGTGAGGCCAACCAGGAAACGGGGAGTCCCCGTGGAAAGCTTCTCAGACAAGGTGCTCGGTCAACCTCGTGGGCATTTGGGGACCAGGGCCCGGCCAGGTGCAAGTTGTTATCAAAAGAGTCGTTCTGTCCTGTCATCTCCAGAAGGACTGACCAACTTTCTCAATCTGAGGCTGGACTGTGTGCTGGAATCAAAGCTTCATTTCACTCCCTCCTCCTGAGCCTCTCCCCCCACCCCCCACCAGCTCTCTCATTTCTGATGGCCCAGAAGTCTCACACACATTAAAAAACCAAACACACACAAAACCAAACACACACCACAGCCAGCCAGCTCTGCTGGCAGTCAGAAGGGCTGCCAAATTTCCCTTTTAAATAGAGACCTCAGTTCCATTCTCCACTGGCAGAGGCAGAGGGCGACATGGAGGAGGACAAGGGGGGAGGTGTGGATGGGCAGAGACAAACATAGGAGCCAAGACCTGCGTATCCCCCCACCCCACCAGGAGCTGGTGTTCTTACACCGGCATCTTAGTCACTCTGTTAGTGGTGGTTGGGACTGAAAAGAAGGCTGAGGCACCCATCTCCAGAAGCCTCTAGAAGACTAATGGGTATCAGAACGTACACAGAATGTCTGACAAACAAGCTCTGTGAGTAGGTACTGTATCCTGAAGACTCTGTGGGGCATCTGAACCTAAGCTGAGAAGAAAAGGTTTGGATGAGACTGCCCTTTGCAGGACAGAGTCTATGCAGGAAGGGTTTCAGAGCAAGACAGCCCGACTGGCCCCTGAGCACGGAGAGCTCGTTCCCCGCCAGTCAAAGGAGAGGGTGTGAATGAAGAGGGGGGTGTTTGTGAGAAGCAGTGGTCTGCGCTCATGTGAGAAGCAGGCACAAAGGGCTCGCTTTGTGCAACCTCAAATCGTTTCTCCACGTCCAAGTTCTCCCAGCAACTCGCTTAAAAAGTGAGCTTCAGGAAGAGTGATTCACTAACCAGGAACAAGAGTTTCCTTTCTGGACGGCTCTAAAGGAAAAGAGGTTTGAAGTGGGGGCCACCTATTCCCCAAGAGCACACGGAAGGAAGTATGGGGGGGGGGGGTCCTTACTTGGTGACAAGAAATGCTAGTTTTGAAATATTTTCTAGTTTCAGATGCTTTCTCTTTCACCCCAGTCAGTGATATTGGCAAGACCCTCCACTGCGCCCTCGAGGCCAGGTCTGCGCTTTCGCTCTTTTGTCGCCTTCCTCTCAATGTTCTAAACAAACAGGGAATTCAAAGAGCGCTCAGCAAATGAAATGGTTTTCAGAGACGGCTGACATTTACTGAACAACTGCACAACCGGCATCTCCTTTAAGCTTTAAAACCATCTCCTATTTTTCAGATAAATAGCCTGCTGCTTAGGTGTTAACTGCCCTGCTCAGAGCCACCCAGCATGTGGTGACGGAACCTGGATGCCAGCCACGGTCCCCGCTGTAGGGGGCACTGTGGAGGCAACGCCCTCCCTCTGTTTGGTTTTGAGCGGCTGGGTGAATGAGACACTCCTTTTGTGGCAGTAGTTTGCTGGCCCAGCAAGGGCTGCCTCTGGCTGCCAATCACAGCCACCCTGAAGTCTCTATGTACTCTTGCCACCAGTGGGAGGAGCTGCCCAGGGCCAGGCAACAGCGACAGTGTGAAACCACGATGGAATTACAGGTTGGTTATTACCATGAATCCACATGATGCGTGATCTTGGCCCGGCAACAGAGTGTGGCTGGGGCACTGGAGAAGGAGGTATGAATGAGTGGGGAAAGGGGAACAGGAGGTGAAGACGCAATTCCAAGACAACCAAAGCAGCTGGGGCTGAGGGTTACTGGGGTGGGGGGTAACCAGCACTCACAAGTCAAGAACAATAGAGGTAACACTTAAGTCTTGCTCTTATCAAGCCAGTGGGTTTCCAAACCTGCCCAGACAACTCTGATTTTTTAAAACAAGTCAGAAGAAGAGACATATAATTTTTATGCAGTGGTTCTCAACCCGGTCTACACAACAAAACCACTCGTGCAGTCAGCCCCCGGAGGTTCTGGTACAGGCTGGAGAAGGGCCTGGCGTCTGCATTTTATAACTCGTTGCAGGTGCTCTGCCTAGTACAAACTGGCCGGGGACATGTTCCTCCTGGATGCCGGGCCTGTTTGCAGAGACACCTGAGCAGGCACACACAGCAGTTTTTTATGGCCTGTGCCTCGTGGTTTTCCTGGCCCCACTCAGTGATCACATGAGCCGAGGTCTTGAACCTTCCCAGACGCTAAGGCACAGAGGAAGTTGATTTTGTCACCAAGGGCACACGGAGACATGGAGGTGCCTAAGATAGGCAAAGGCCATACTCCGAGGCCCCAGGAAGCCCTAGGTCCTCCCCTCCCAAGACTGCCAAGTCAGAGATGGACTCCCGGCAGGTGGTAAAGGTGAATTCACTGAGCTGGGCTTCTGTCTGGGAACCTTTCCTCCTGAACCAGCAGCTAGATTACCCACAGGTGCAGTCAAGTGGTGGCATTCTAACCCAAAATGACACAGTAAAAGTCAGTCTTCTTTCAGATTGAAATCCATCCAATTCTGTTGAAGAGCTGTCCAGCCCAGGCTGAGACCAAGGGGGTAAGAGAAAGAGGAAAAAAAGAGCAGGATGCTGCTGTTCTGACTTCTGGACACTTAGGTGTTGCTCAGGGCACGCATGCTTAGTCACCCAGTCGTGTCCGACTCTGCTGTAGACTGTAGCCCGCCAGGTACAGGCAATACTGGAGTGGGTGGCCATTCCCTTCTCCGGGGGATCTTCCCGACCCAGGGATCAAACCTGGGTCTCCTGAATTGCAGGCAGACTCTTACTGTCTAAGCCACCAGGTCAGTGGATCTCAAACTTTTTTCCATCAGAATCATCCACTAGGTTTAGAAAATAGGCCTGACCAACTGAATCTAGAATCTCTAGGGGTGGAGTCTAGAAATCAGTGTTTTTAAAATAAGTCTCTTTGGGACTTTCTGAGTGGTCCAGTGGTTAAGAATCTGCCTTCCAATACAAGAGACTCAGGTTCCATCCCTGATCGAGGAACCCCACATGTCACAGGGCAATTAAGCCTGCACTCTGCAGCTACTGAGGTCCATACACTCCAGAGCCTGTGCACCACCATGAAAGCTCCAGCATGATGCAACTGAGACCTGGAGCAGCCAAAAAAATTAATTAATTAAAAAAATAAAAAACATAACAACAAAAAATAAAATAAGTTTCCCAGTAATTCCCTGGCAGTCCAGTGGTTAGGATTCAGCACTTTCACTGCTAAGAGCCCAGGTTCAATCCCTGGTCAGCGAACTGAGATCCCACAAGCTGTGAAGCATGGCCAAAAACCCAAAATAATAAAATAAAAATAAGTTCCCTAAGTGATTCTAGGTGGCTGATTTAAGCCCAAGAGTTGCAGGTGACACAGGAAGGAGGGAGGAAAATGAGAGACAGAAAGGCACCCCCAGATGGGTACTGTGGACAACACAGGTGGAGCAAGCTGGGGGTGGGGACTGGCTCTTGGCTTTACCCAACACCTGAAGCCTTCTCCAAGACACCAGATGCTGCTAGAATGTCACCCCTCCCCCCAGCATCCATACCCTTCTCTAATACATGAAGTCACCCACTTGATATGCTCTGTCCTTCCTGGTAAAGAGTGAGCAATTCCAGCTGGTGGGTGTCTCTCGAACTTCCTGTTTGCTTCAGAAACTTCCTCTAGCTGAGAGTCCCGGCACAGCGTGGATAGTGAGCAGATTAGGGAAACCAGATTTCATTTTGGCCAGAGGCTGGGCTGAGACTCTAGACTTGCTTACTCAAGGTTAGCCTTGGGGGTTGGGGGGTGCTGGCCAGTGACTCTTCAGCTATACTTTACCCTGGATAAAAGCATTCCTGAATATTTAACACAGTAAGAATTGGGCAAGAGGACAGCAGAAGCAACCTGTTAGCTTAAAGAGAATGAGCAAATCAGGGAAGGTAGGAGAGTTAATTAGGTTCAAAAGGTAAGGTGTGGGGACTTCCCTGGTGATCCAGTGGTTAAGAATCAGCCTGCCAATGAGGGGGACATGGGTTTGATCCCTGGTCTGGGAAGACCCCACGAACCTTAGAACAACTAGGCCCGTGCACCACAACTACTGAGCCCGTGCTCCATAACGAGAGAAGCCACTGCGATGAGAAGCCTGCACACCACAACTAGAGAAAGCAGCAGCAACGAAGACCCAGCACGGCCAAAAATAAAATAAACACAAATTTCTTTTTTAAATCTAAGGTGTAAGACATTAAAAAGCTCAGATCGGCAGGGGAGCTGATTCACCCCTAGACTTAAAAAGCACAGGGGAAAACCAGAACCACCACGACTGGCACCCAGGACCAGAAGGCAGACTCACAGCAGGACTACCCGGGCCTCCAGCTGGTGGCAGATCCAGAGACAAGAGCCAAGATCCACAGGAGGCACCACACCCTTTCCCAGCACTATTAGCAGTCAGGACTTGGGAGGCTGAACTGGGTTTGGTTAAAGCCTGAGTGACCTTGGCCAAGTCAGACGAGTGACCGCTGTAAGCTTCAGTCCCTTGTCCCTTATCTAGTAAATGGTATTACCTAACACCAATCACACAGAAATGAAACAAGATTAAATGAAACAACACTCAGAGTGCATGGCACAGTATCCTCCTGAAGGTGAGGGACTTGTG
This sequence comes from Bubalus bubalis, assembly GCF_019923935.1. Lineage (NCBI taxonomy): Eukaryota > Metazoa > Chordata > Mammalia > Artiodactyla > Bovidae > Bubalus > Bubalus bubalis. The sequence continues at coordinate 20,803,270 of NC_059159.1, read as the reverse complement.
AACAGCAAGGTTGTTACACTACTAAGAGCCTAACTAGCTTTGACTCATTGGTTGTCAAAGTGCAAAGCTTCTCTTCACAATCACAGAGGAGGTGAAGGGGAGGCGATGTGACTTGCCCAGGGTCACAGCTGGGTGGTGGCAGAGCCTGAGCCCAGGATTATAACTCCAGCAAGGCTCCCCCGTCAGAGACAGAAAGCCCAAGCATATTAATAATGTTGCTACATCCACCAAGAGTAATGGGGCCACCAAAATATGGCTTTTAACTGTGGAAAAAGGACTTTTGTATCAAACTAAAAAAGAAGACATGCTGTTGGATGGAAAAGTTCTGTATCTTGATTTGGGAGGTAGACACATGAATGCCTGTCGTTCAGTTGCTAAATCTTGTTCAACTCTTCTGCATCCCCTGCAGCCTAGGGCTGCAGGCTACAGTCCATGGGCAAGAGCTTAGGCTGTAGCCCACAACCCACAAGGTCACGGAGAGTCAGATTCAACTTAGCAACTACACAGCAGCTGCAGCAGAACGGAAGCCCCCCAGGCTCTCCTCTGTCCAAGGGATTCTCCAGGCAAGAGTACTGGAGTGGGCTGCCATTTCCTTCTCCAGGGGATCTTCCCAACCCAGGGATCAAACCTGCATCTCCTGCATTGGCAGGTGGATTCTTTACCACTGAGCCACCAGGCGCACCCACGTGGATGTCTACGCAAGCAAAACTGCACTTAAGACTTGTAAGTTTCACTGTATATAAGTTACATGTCAATGAAAAGATTAAAAATGCTGCTGGTACAGAATTTTGCATACAGCAATGAAAACTTAAACCTTAGAAACATGAGACCAATCTAACTCCCCTGTAGATAAAATATTTTATATTTTAGTATTACAAAAGGCAGAGTAAAGACAATCCAAAAAATATTGTCTGAATTAGAAGAAGACCAAAGGAGAGCAAAGATACCCAAACGAACAAGGGGCGAGATAGCAGGATTCAACATAAACAAATATGCCTGCTGCATACATATTAAGAATATACTTATGGTTCGTACTTAATTGTGGGTTAAAGAATTTTAAGGTTGTTTAAAGCTTCATGGAAAAGCCGACGCTGATGTCTTTTCAGTGCTCAGAAAGAGGTTACAGTGGAGACTCTCTGCACTCCCCAAGCAGTCCAGAAGGAAAAGGGTTTAGGGGTGGACTCAAAGAGAGGCATGTCCTCCCTGCGTGACCACTGGCAACTGTGTGGAATCACCACACCGAGGGCCTGAGTCTCATCTGGAGTGTGTAACAGAGGAAGCTGGGCCTTGGAAGCCAGAAGCTTAGCAGTGCACGCAGCTTGAGATCTGGTGTGTCGGGCCAGGGCTGCAGTCTCATCCCACAAGGAAGGAAGGGGCTTGGGGGAGATGGAAGCAGGAGGAGAGGGAAGGGGCGCTGCCTTTACAGTCACAGCACATGACTCCCTATCCAGGGGACAGGGAGAGAAATCATCCCAGAGGGGGACTCAGAGGGAGTGAGAGCGGAGGGCCCTACTGCTGGGACAGGCCGTGGAATCTGCCCCAGCCCACCCAACTCCCTCAACCTGGGGCAGTTTCCCCTCTTCCCTTCCAACAGGGAGACTCCACAGGGTTGGGGTCTAGACCCCTGCACCGCAGTGAGGCGGTGAGTACGGGGTCCACCAGCTACACCAACACCTGCCCAAGGGACCGCATGCAGGGACACCAAGAGGCTCACACCCTGGTTACACGTGACCGCGTGGGCCTTCCCGTGTCTGGAGCCGTGCCAAGGAGCAGCCCGGACAGAGCGTGCCTGCTCCTGCAGCCCTCTCCCTGGTAGGGGAGGCCGGTGGTGTCGCTCAGCACAGATGCCAGGAGCTGGGTGAAAGCCACCCCTGAGGTCAGAGCCCTGGCCTCCCCGCGCCCAGCCCCAGCAAGAGCCCCAAGAAATCTTTCCCCGATCTCCAAGCTGCTTTCTCAGCTCTCGACCACAGATGGGCTCCCTGGAGAGGCAGACAGCAGAGTCAGCGCTGGATGGAAACCTCCAGGCCCTCTCTTCCTGTGCCCATGGGCAAAAAGGCTGCCGAGGGGCGGGGGCTTAACTACTGGGATCTGCTGACACGGCCCAGCCAGTGTGCCCGTTCATACCATCCATCCAAGGGCCCTGGGCCCCAGGGGCAGCGCTAGGGTTCTCTGCTGGTCACTTGGGTGGCAGGGTGGTGAGGAAGGCCAGACAGACAGGGGTCTGCCTGCAGCTGCACCGGTGAGGCTTGTCTTGCCTACTGACTTGAAGAGGCCCTGGGGGTGCACGGGCCTACCACTGCCACTAAGAGACTCTCTCCCTAAGACGGCCTGGCCTCCGGCTCGGCACACCTCAGTCCTCAAGGCTATGTCAGAATCTCTGGCCCCATGTAGGGCAGCTCTCTAAGAAGCCTCAAGCAAAAGCCCAACTGGATGTCTGACGCTTTTTTGGTGGCACAAACCCCTATGCATCCAGCTACAGGGGAGGGGGGATGGGACCAAGGCTGTGTGGTGGCTCCCCACCCTCACCCCCATCCCCGGCTCTTCACCTGCCAGGGCTGAGTGGAATGCAAAGAAGAGAGCCGGGCAAGCTTCCTCAGCTTCCTCCCTCATCCCAGCCTATACCTGCTGTGGTCCCAGGATGGAGTCTGAGTCAAGTGGAAGCCAGTCAGAATGGGTGTAGGATACCGGCCAACCCACAAGCCTCACGATTCCTCTGTCTGAGCTGTTCATGCTCCTACAGTTCATTTCCTAAGACAGCGCTAACTAGGATCTCAACAATGCAGGGCCCACTGTCTTGGGAAGGTCTCTGCAGGGGCCAGGAGTACCTGCCTGGACAGTGGCTGCTTCCACGGCTGCCCCAGGCCCAGAAAAGACTCCAAAAACCTTTGCTGAAAGTCAGAGTCATCAGCAACACTTGCCTACCGAGCTACTCATACAAACAACTGACACCTCTCACAAACCCTTCCTGTCCTTAACAAAATAAAAAAAAAAAAGGAAAGAAAGAAAGAAAGCCAGTTTAAGTTACTGTCCCCGCTTTGTTTTGCCCTTAGCTCCTCAACAGAGCAGAGGGCAGAGGTCATGCTCCATAGGCAAGCAGGGGAAAGAATCAGGTATTAGATCTAGCAAACCAAATTCCTCCTGCTCAGACATCCCACACGCTATGGTGAGAGGCTGCCCAGCCACCAAGAAACAAGGTCAAAGTTCCTGCTGTGGGGTCTGAGGGATGATGGCTGCTCCAGGGAGCTTGCAGGCCAAAGAACAGTATTTTAGGCTGATCTCTCCTTTGTTACATTTTTGTCGTACAAAATGCCAATGGGTGAGGGGAAGATGTCAGGCAATGCATGCGTCTCAACAGTTTTCAATGAGTGAATCACACTTCTATTTCATGGCCCCCTTTTCATGACTGTGGTGGGTGGCAAGAGGGTGGAGAACTTGGGGGCTTGAGGGCTGGAAGTGAGAAAGTGAGAGAAACTAGGGGCACTGTTGCAGATGAAACGATCGCAATACAAAATTCTCAAAGGCAGACTATGGGTTTCCCTTTGTTTTAACAGCACATAACATCAAACCTGATGCACAGTGGTGAACCGAGCCTGCGATGCACATACAAACTGGTTAGATCTGGCGAGCGAATGGGGCAGCTCAAGGCTGCAACACACACCTATCTGCCATACGGTTCGTATCTCTCAACAGAGCCAGAGCCCAGAGGAAGCGACGCTTCCGCGCTCCAGGTAGAACCTCTTAGGTTCCATCTGCACAGGGGTGAGGAGCGCGAGGGCTGGAGTCAGACAAACTTCAAGTCTGAGAGTTGCCAGTTCCTAGGGTGGGTCTGTACTGTATCACTGAACCCACCTCCTCACGTGCAAAATAGAGATTAGCACCACCCATCTCCCAGGGCTGCTGGGGAAAGGATGTACAAGACTCTCAACCAAGGGCTTGAGGGCGAGCTGATGCAGGGAGAGCTCTCCCTGTAAACGTTCGTGGTGGGGAGGTCCCAACAAAGAGGAGGCCTCCATCAAACGTTCCAACACTGTTTATTCACGTATTGCTTTTGCTTCCAGTTTTCCCAGACCCCATTTATCAGTGCCCTTCATCTGGAGAGCGTGCTGAGGAGGACAACAGCTTGACTCTGAATACTTCTGTTCCTCTCCCAAATGCCTATGTTGAAACCCTAATGCCCACTGGGATGGTGTTTGGAGGTGGGGCCTTTGGGAGGTGAGGCTGTGAGGGCAGAGCCCTCATGAGTGGGATGAGTACCCTTTTATTAATGAAAGAGACTCCCAGAGAACTCCCCTGCCTCTTCCAGCACGTGAGGACACAGCCAGAGGTGGGCAGTCTGCAACCTGGAAGAGGGCCTCCACCAGAACCCAACCGTGCTGGCCCTCTGATCTTGGACTTCCAGCTTCCAGAAGTATGAGAAATAAATTTCTTTGTTTGTAAGTCACCCAGTCCGCTGTAATTTTGTACAGCTGCCCAAATGGACTAAGACAACAACTTCCCCCAGTGCCTGAGAAAAAGGACCAGCTCACTGCTGATGTCCTCTGTCCTGTAAACAACCATAACCTTGTATTCTCTGGAGACTGACTTCCAAAGCCAGAAGAACAGAGGGTGGGGACCACCCCCATTGTCCAAAAAAAAACAAACAAACAACAAAACAATCAACACTGAGCGAAAGCCCCCAACCAGGCAAACAAGAACTCTTTAAAAAAAATAAAAGTCCCATAACATGAAATATCATAAAGCCCAAACGGCGTTCCTTCCATCTCAGAGCCTCTTTCAGGAAAGGGAAGAAGTAGTTCAGTTGTGGAGAGGGGGAGGGGACAGCGTTAGGACAGCTGACAGACACCAGAGTTCCTTTTAAAACACCAGGCTGCAAATGCTAGAGATTTGGTAACTGGTGTCATTAATCACCACAGCCTTCAGAGCCGCGCAGAGAGCAGTCTGATGACTAGGAGAGTAGCCAGGGTTCGGAGGCCACCCACGCCTGCCCCCAGGCCTGGGATGCTTCTGAGAGAGCCACCTGAAGGGGACACACGTGCAGCTATGACTAGAAGGCAAGAGGCTTGTAAACCAACTCCTGTTCGGATCCCAAGTTAGCATTTCCAGCAGGCTACACATCTTCAGAGGGATGACAGTACAACGGAAGGATTTAAGCTATTCAGTGATTCAGAATCACAGCTCAAACTGACAGCCTGCCCTGAGCCTGCCTGGAGCCACAAACCCTGTGCGAGCCCTCCCAAAGGAGAGGTCTGTTTCTGAATGACAGCAATAGAATGCTGGCCTGGACCACAGGGACTCGCCTACCAGACTCAAAAGTTCTGGAAGGTTTGGCTGGAGAACTTAGCACCTGAAATACAGGAATGGTTATAAACCTCATCCTTCCAAATGGATAGTAAACTCCAAAGTAAATACCAAATCCGACCATTCTGGGCTCAGTCGAAAAGCATCAGGCAGAGGGTAGGAGAAGTATGGAAAAGCAGCTGCTGGCCACTGGGGTCAGCTCCCAGGAGTCTCCCAGGGTGGATTTGCCTGGTGCAGCTCCACCTCACCTACCCCTGGAGGCTTCAGCAACTATGACTAACCATCAAGAGGAGAAATAACTTGAGCCCTACCATATAACTCCATATCAACACAGCTGAGAGGAAGCATTTGCTAAAAAGGAGGGGCCCTGCAGAGCCAGCTGATTCTAGGACCAGGGCAGGAAACACACAAGGTAAGCCTGAAGCACCTTGCAGTGCCAAAAAGTAAGGAAGTGCTTACAAAAATGAAAACCAAAACACCCCGAGATGATGGGGGTGGGTCAAAGGGAGCTGGAAGAGCTCCAGGGACCAAAGCGGGGACAACTTGAACAATGAAGTAGCACTGGATTATAAACTTCAGTGTAAAATAAACACCCATGAGTCCATACTGATATAACTAATTGAATACATAAATGGGGGAGGATACTCAGATCTTTTGTGTACGAGAATTCGAAACAACCCACGTAGATCCTCTGCCCGGGAGGCGAGGAGCCTAACTCCCCTCCTCTCCAGTGTGGACTTCTCAGAGGGGCTTCCTTCCAAGGAGGAGAGCACGAAAAGGGGCAGGGAAGATGATGATGTGGGAAAGCCCGACAAACACCTCAGCCGGCGACCAAAGCTGATGCTGGAAGTGGTAATCACGCAGAGCGTACACATCCTCGATATGATGTAGTGAGAACGGCACTTTAGCTCTGTGGTCTTCCTCCCCAAAACCCATAGCCCCAGTATAACCATGAGGAAAATACTAGACCAGTCCCAACCGAAAGATATGCTATAAAATATCTGACCAATATTCCTCAAAACTGTCAAGGTCATCAAGAACAAGGAGAGTCTAGGAAAATGTCACAGCTGAGAGGAACCTACGGAGATGTAACAACTGAAGGTAATGTGGTGTCCTGTCGGGATCCTGGAACAGAAAGAGAACACTAGATAAAAACCAGGGAGATGTGGGATTTCCCTGGCAGTCCAGTGGTAAGAGTCTACGCTCCCGATGCAGGGGGCCCGGGGTTCAATCCCCGGTCAGGGAACTGGATCCTACAGGCGGCAACTAAGAGCTTGTACGCCACAGTGAAGACCGAAGATCCCACGTGCCGCACCCAAGGCCTGGCACCGCCAAATCAACCAAGCAATTAATTTTTATAAAAAAGGCAACTGGGAATAAACTGTGGACTTTAGTTAATAATAATGCATAACGGGTTCATTAACTGTAACACATGTACAATACTAATGTAAGATACTAATCACAGTGGAAGCCATGTGGGAGCAGGGGTGGGGGGGTGCAGTTGGGCAAAAACTCTAGGACCTTTGCAACTTTTCTGCCAACACCACTTTCTCAGGCCCACTCTTACTCAAGAATGAGCCTTGTGCAGACGTGCAAGCAAGCACCCAGGGACCAGAGCCGAGTTCACTTCCATCAACCCTTGCCAAACCCTGGCCTGGGGTCAGCACCGCCCCACCACCACCACAGCCACGGGGGCACAGAGACCACGTGCGCGGGCGCTGGGAGGCAGTCAGTGGACCACGGATGGCCACGGCCATGCTCTTTCCCGATGAGACCTTGTGTGGGACGTGATATCCGGAGAGCTCTACCCTCTGGAAAGTGAGTTGGTGACCCGTCTCTGCCCCTCCCGTCACCTGTGCTGCATTCATCCTGTTTACCTGTCTGCGTTCCTATCTCTGAGCAACTATGTGGCGGCTGGACAAAGAAACGGATCAGAGGGATGTGAGCCTGAATCCCAGGTTGGCCGCATCCTCGCTGGGCGAGTTAGAGGAAACGGGCTGCCATCTGCTTCAAGGGCAGGTCTGAATGTCTGCCCTTTCCTTGGACAACCACAGTGGGGGGCCTGCTATGCTGGGTGCCAGGATGGCACAGAGACAGAATAGGACACGACTGGCGCCCCCACGGGGCTCATCCGCTAGACAAGGAGGCAGACCACAAGCAATGAAAGGAAAGCACAAGCAAGAGGAAAGCCCTCAGCCTCCCTCGGGGGAGGAGGGCTTCACAGCGAAGTGATGTTCCAGCTGCGCTTTGAGAGAAAAGTTGGGCGCTGCGGCTCACAGGCGGGAGGCGGAGAAGGGCCTTCCACGCAAAGGGAAGAGCGCACAGTTCGCCCAGAGACAGGGTGAGGAGGGGCCAGAGCATAGACTTTCAACTTTCCCCCTGCTCTGCCACTCACTCCACCATAACCTGGGGACTGAATACAGTCAGTCTGTCCTTGCACACAGGAAGCACGATTCAAAAATGTAGCTTTTATTTGGATGATTGTTCCTATATACAGGAGATGGGATAGTTACTCTGAAAACTAACCTTCTACAGTACCAAGCTATTAATGCAGAGGACTTCTTAAGAAACACTCCAAAAAAAAAAAAAAGAAATACTCCAGTTCTACTCTGTCAAGGCTCTTGAAAGCACTATTACCTGGGTTGGGGGACATCCTAGTTTACAAATCCTATCTGAAGTGATACTTCTCAAAAGTACCCCTGACTCAACTCAGGCGAGAGAAAATGCAAAAGCCCAGAAATCTGGGAATCGAACCCAAAGCAGCCTGCAGCAACGAAAATATTGTCCTCAAGTTTCCTGTTTTAGCTTAAACATATGCAAACTTGGCATTCCAATCTATAATAGATTCAGGATTGTTTGAGTATAAAAACGTCTAAAACTGAGTAAGACTGAATTGCCTAGGAGATGCAAAGATCCATGGTTCTGAGTATCCAGTGGGTCTGAGGACCCCCAGTGGGAGGAGCAGAATCATGGCCTTAGCGTTCTCTTCTGTAAAATGGGAACACAACCCACATCAATTCTGTTCCCCATCCACAGAACGAGACAACATGGCAACCATCCAGCCAAGCACCGGGCATCACAGTAAAAACTGGCAGAAACACTGACTCAGAATCCTAGGGATAAATTATGATGTACCTTCAAAACCCCATGGACCTTGTGAGTATCTATTCTGTGCCAGGGAACAGACTAACTTCTTTGTCCTCTTTGTTTCCACTTTGGCAAGATATTTTATATCCCCATTTTACTGGAAGAAAGAGAGGCTCAGAGAGGTCAAGTAACAAGTCCAAGGCCACACAGCTGGTACATGAGGGAGTCCAGATGACAACTCAGGCCTGGTTGACTCTAAACCTCTCGTGCCTTCCACCCCACCACACCACCTCTGTTTACCAGGCAAGGGTTAGTGGAAGAAGGGTCCTTCTGAGAAGTACTTGGTTGGTGGAGCTGAATTTAAATTTCTGACCTTATTCTGTGTTTCCATGTAAACTCCAGTGAAAGGAGCCTCTGGTGGACAGCCACATTCTTCCCATTGCAAGCAGCAGGCAGCACCAGGGGAGAATCAGGAGGCTAAGCAGAGGCCAGCTCCGCCAGCTCTCTGCGCCCTTCACCCTGCCCAGAGGGACCATGAGTCCACTCACTTTTGCTTTCATTTTCCAGCCATCATGACTTTCAGATTCCCAAGAAATTAATGGCATGCAAATGCATGCAAACTCTCAGACCCTGAAGGGTCCTGACTTGGGACTCTTAACTGCCATGGTCCCCAGAAACAGAGGTGAAAGAAGACAGGAGGGCAGGGTGAGGGTGGGGAGGAAAAGCAGACTCAGAGGATGCTGTCGCTGGTGAGGATGCTAAAGGGCCTGCGCCTGGGCCACGGCTTGCCCATCCGAATGTCCATTCCTTCCAAAAACAGGCCAAAGGAGGACCTGCTATTAGGGAAGATGAGGCACATCAAATCCCAAAACAGACCCAGTCCCACCTTCTTCTGACTGTGTAATCCAAGGCTGGCCACTTAAGTTCCTTCAACACCATCTCTAAAGTGGACATACAAGTCCCACAATCTTCCAGCACTCTTGTGAGGAACACGTGTGAAAAGAACTTGGCAACTTTAAACTGACTTATAAAAAATTAGTTACTGTTACCACCCTTCCAGGGTATAAAGGCAGAAAAAGGCCTACTGTCTGTCGGAGGCAAGACAGGAGCCGAAGGGCATCAGAGGGCATGGGCTTCTGTCCCACACACAGCCCTCCCTCTCCTTGCCAAGCAGTGTCAGATCTCTGCTTGGACTCTATCATCTCTGGATGACAGAAGTGCCTGCCTGACCCAGGGCACTAATGCTTTCCTGTCTCTCTGAAAGGGAGAGCTTCTCCTTCAAAAGCCTGCTTTAGAATCAGAGCTGGGAGACCAAGCCCGGCAAAGAAGGTCCCCTCAGAAAGCTAGCCAGCCTCATCCCGGGACTCCCAGAGTTCCAGAAACTACACCCCAATACTGAGGAGGTAAGTTTGGTCAGAGACCAATGGCCAGCGAGCAGCCAGCTTCTCTGACTTTGCCCCTCAGGAACACAGACTGGCCAGACTAGAGAAACTAGGTTGGTCATAGAAGTCTCCAGCAACCTCCAAAGAAGTTCAGAGAGACAGAGAGAGAGCTTGTGACCTGACTGTTGACACTAACAAGGTTTTTTTGTTGTTCAATAAAAAATGAAATAAGTGCATCCTAGGTCTAGCTCGAAAGTTCGTAGGAGTCAGACACTGTCCAAAAGAGGTCAAAAAGATCTCAAGGCAAAACAACTGGAATACTTGTAAGGAGCATCCAAGGGCAGTAAAGATGGCCCAGAACACTGAAGAGCTTCAGAAATTCCCAAAGATTGCATGCCTCCCTCCCTTCCTCCACTGTAGATAGCAAGGGTCAGTCATGGCCTTCAGAGTCAGGCTGCACTCATTAAGGTACAGTCTCTGGCCTGTACTTTGGCCACATAACAAAGAACCTCCCAGTTTGGTCTGAGACAGCAGCCATTTCACACACCTAAGTCCTCAGCAGTGGACAAGGATCAGATGTCAGTACGGGCCATCTCTCGGAAAAGCTAGGAGAAATCAGCACTTTCTGGCATGCATGGGAATTCCTTGGGCTACAAAAAATGAACACATTAAGAACCCAGAGGTGCTACTGTGATCTCAACTTAATTCTCTGCAATCTACGATTTACGTGATCAAGCCCAGAGGGGAATGGAAATAGACCCTGGGACTAAAAGTGGTGAGACCTGTTGATCAAGGAGGTAAGTGTGCTTGTATAGGGATGGGAAAGAGACTCTTTAGTTCCAGACTCCTTATTTTTGGTCTTTTCCCTCTTCCCTAAAGACCAACAGAGAGAAGTCCCAGGAAAAGCAGTCCCCTCTGAGGCAGCGTGGAACCACTCACGTGCTTTGGGAGGACAGGGCTGGGACTCCAGCAAGTGGGGAGGAGGAGGGGAGAGAGAAGATAATGAATGGGCAGAGCCACCCAGATCTATGTGATCTGTAGCTAGGATTGAGCAAACATCAGCCAAATTGTTCAGAGGCAGGAAGAGTGAGCGATACACTCAAGAGAACAACACAACTAGAGGACAGGGGCTGAGGGGCCAAGACTCATTCCTAAAGAGTGATCCAGACTTTAAACTCTGCTGAGATCCTGGGTGGCTCTCTGGCTTCAGGAGAGAGAGGAAGTTAAGGAGTTGTGGGAGCAGTCTCACGCAGGACCCCCACCCCCACCCCGCCCCAGCCCCAGGAAATCGAGATAAAATTCTTCCAGGACTGGAGGGACAACTGTTTTTGTGGGATGGGGAGTGGGGGGCAGGAAAAAGGCGACAGACAACACTCCGGGCTACCTCTAAAAGAGAAGGGGCACAAGATCCTTCACACCTGACAAAGATTCCTCCAATTCTGGGAGCAGAGGGAGAGGAACTTAGGGTCTCTCCCTCCCATAATCGGACCAGACAGGCCAGAGAAGAGCCAGAGAGATTTCCAAAGCTTCAAGAAGGGCAGATAAGGGAAGGAAAGAAGAGATCCCCCAGCTTTGGCTCGACGCCTGGGGAGTCCCTTAAGAAGGGGCTACGGGTCGGGGGAGGGATCAGTATCTCCCTAAGCCAGGGTTGGGCGGGAGGAAAGTCTGCCCCGGAGAGGCTTCAACACAAAAGAGACACTGGGTCCCAGATCAGGCACACTCACGGCGGCTCCGGGGCGGCGGCGTTACTTGGGGCCGGGGCTCGGACAGGCTCCGCTCCTCTCCCCCCGGCGGTGTCCCAGGCTCCGGCCTCCACTTCCGCCTTTCAGCCGCTCCGGATCCGGATCTCCACCTCTGACCCGCCCCTCAGTACTCTCAGGTGACTGACAGGGCAGAGAGACCAATGGGAGGTACTCTAGGCCGCCTCACCGGCAGCGCCGGCTCAGGGTGCGGGAGAGGCGGGAGAGAGCGCGCGAAGGATGGCGGGATTTGTAGTTCGCAGTTTTGGGAGGAGTCGGTGGCAGCCTGGGACTTATGCTTAGGGTGGAGCCGGCTGCCGGCTAGGCGGAGCCCGGCCGGGAACTTTTTAAGGCCAGGCCCGCCGACCGCGTCATCGCGGGTTCCTGGCGCCCCGAGGGGAGTCAAGTGGCAGAGCGTTGCGACAGGGCAGAAGGCTGTGTGTGCAGAACTGGGAAAGGAAAAACATGGTGTGAGTGAATATGCACGTGAGGCTGCGTGGACCAGTCTTCAGCATTCGCTAGCCCAGAGAAGCCTCTCGGCGCTTTAAGGCCAAGTCAGTTCTGGTAGCCCGGCTGTTAGGAACATTCTGAGATGGGAAGATAATGGAATCGCTATCAGAAGGGCTCTTTGGAGGCTACTGGGTGGAAAGAGCTCTATTGCCCAGCTGTTAACCAGGACGCTTCGCCTTTGGCTCAACCCCAACCTCCGCCTCTGCCCTGCCTCTCCCTCCCCAACCAGAACCTGCTCTATTCTCTGATGCCAAATACACTTCTGCCTTAGCTCTCCCCATCCTTCCATAAATGCAGATTGGAACCACTTCTGTTTGCCCCACTTTGCCCTTCATATGGATCAGGACTATTTCTGTTTTTTCTGTTCCCGTGGTGTGCTTCAGTCTGTGGGGTTGCAGAGTCCGACACGGACACGACTTAGTGACTGAACAACACCACAGTATGAATCAGGACCATTTCTGCTTCTGCCCTCCCCCCCTCACCCCTGAAGCCTCAACACAAACCAGGATCTCTTCTACTTCTGCATCCCATCCCCAGGGACACTACTCAGAAACTGTATGGAATCAAAGCTCACCCCAGAGATAGCTATGGGCATCGTTCCTATGCTACCAGCCAGCACGAATCACACTTTGGAGCCTGAGCTGGAGAATCGACCTGGCAACCTCTCTGGGACAACCTGCCACAAAACTGCCCACATCTAGTTCCAACTGGTCACCAGGGTGCCTCTTTCTAACAGCATCCATAACATCCACCCCTGCAGTGATCATCAAAGTAATGAAAACTCAGAAGGAGGGGCAAGCTTAGGAGAGCAGAGGGGATGGGGCAGAGTGAGATTCCTAGCAGGTTCTTGATTGGTGACAAGTGTTTCCTCCAGACCCTGCTGTACCTTGCCTGTAAGGACAGGATCAGTTACTGAAGGATTGGTGGGGAGTCCCGTGGGCCACCTTTCCAGGGCTGGAGGTGGACCTGAGTCAGGGCTCTGTCCCTCCCACACACTGTGTCTGAATCTGTGGCTCTGACCAGGTTGGGGGGAGGGTGGGTATAACGGGCCCATAGTGACTCATTAAGGTTTCTGCCTCACCCAGGGGCTCCTGGTGGCGCGAATGTGGTGCCAAGTGGATTGGTTGGCACCTTTGCCCTCCCAGAGACAGTAACAGGGCCCTGGGGTACTGTGTGGGAGTGACTATCATGTAGGCTCCTCCAAAGCCCTGGGGCTATCACACCAGCCCCAAGAAACAGCCAGAGCCAGCAACTACAAAAATAAAAGAGTTTATTTCCTATCCAAAAGTGAGCCCAGGGTGGTGGGTGGTAAAGGAGAGCTGGAAACCAGGGTGCATATTCGAGAAGGCCCTGAGTGAGACCATGTTGGAAGGGGGAAAACAGGCATGGCTGAGGTCTAGGGGTAGGGGAGGGGAAGGAGTGCTGCTGGGACTGTTTCAGGTTGCTGGCAGCAGAAGAGACCACTTTCAGTGTTGGCCTGCAGAGAGACAGAAACAGAGATGTGGACAGGCCCCAGGCCCAGGGGTAGAAATAGACATTACTTGACCTGAAAAGCACCCACTGGGGCAAAGGAACCTGGAAGCACACTCTAAGGCAGGGATTACAAACTCAAATACCAACAGAGATCAGATAAAGAATTCAAAGGAGGGAAGCTAGCTAGGTGTCAGGAAATGATCAAGGAACCTGGGGACTGCAAAGACATGGAGGATGCAGGCTTCATCCAAAGAGGACAGCTCCCCCTCCCCCACCAACTAATTATTGCCAGGTGCAATGTTGGTTCAGAATTGCCAGCTCTCTGTAATTTGTTTAGAGAAGCTGGAATATCTGGATTTTTTTTTTTTTTTTTGGCTATGCTGGGTCTTAGTTGCAGCATGTGGGGTCCAGTTCCCTGGCCAGGGATTGAACGAACCAGGGCCCCCTGCATTGGGAGTGTGGAGTATTAACCACTGGACTGCCAGGGAAGTTCCCAGAATATCTGGATTTTTATATGAACTTTCCTGATTTTGAATATGGCAACTCATTCGTATTTTGGGGGAAAAAAAATGCTGTGCGAGTCAAAGAATATCATTGGTTCATTTCCTATGTGGGCTGTGGGCTAAAGTGAGCCCCTCCACCTTGGGCTGATGGTGGGAGGCCTAAGAAGTCTTGGGTTACTCAAATGCCAGTCAGGGGACTTCCCAGTGGTTAGGACTCCCATCTCCAGCAGAGACCTGGGGGCTGGGACAAAAGACCTCACAGTATTACTAGCCATCGCCGCACTGGAATCTCTTGCTGTAGACACCAAGATCCTGCCTGCTCTTTCCTCAGTCTTCATTTCCTAGGCTGGATCTGGGGCCCTTCCCCTACCCCACCCCCATCTCTACCTGCCTCCAGGTCCTGGGGAGAAAGCCAGACATCTCATCTGCCCAGCTTAATGGGCACTGCGGTCCATCTCATGCCTGTTGGGTTCCACGGCCTCAGGTGGCTCCCCTCACAGAGGAGAATAGAGGAAGGTTTGGGAAAAGGGAAGAGTCACAAGTGACCAGACTTGGTTAAAAAAAGGTCAGAGAATCCAGAGCCAACCAGACCCGCTGGTGGCTGCTGACCCAAGGCAGGAGGCCAAGGGGCCCGGCCCCTCCCTGGATGGCAGGCAGCAGCGCCCACCCCAGACAGGCCTGGGCCCGTGGCCAGTGTCAGTGGATCGTGTCTGACCTGGACCGGAAGCTGTGCCTCATGAGGCTTGAGTTCGAAGGCGGGGCCTCTGGCACTGGGGAGGATCCCAGAGGGTCAGGCTCGGAGAGGTAGGGGGACCGTACAGAGGGTCTCAGGTCGGGGTGGGCAGCCCCCATCTCTGCTGTCCCCACACTGGCCGGGCAGTGGACCTCAGCCCGAGTAGTATCGTGGAGGCCAGGTGGTGGTCCGGACATATAAGGAGAACTGCACGGAGGCCTCTGAGGTGGGCAAGGAGGGTGTGGGGGCCAAGCCGAAACTGTTGGATGGCCCGGGGGACCCAGTCTGGCCTGCAGCAGGCCCATCATGTGTCGAAGTTCCTGGCTAAGCTGAGACACTTCTCGGTTGAGACGGGAAATCTGTTGAAAACACATCAAATTGTCTCCCAGGTGCCACAACAGTCATCCCCCTCCGAGGCGCGCTCCCCTCCCCAGTTTACAAAGTGCTTTCACATCCACTCTCTGCTCAAGGCCACCCTCCGAAGAAGAAGAAGACAGGACAGGGGTTATTTTTGTCTAGATGTAAATACCCCAGCCTCTTTCCAAAAAAGGATTTGGGACGACAGCTATTGCTATTCCCACCCCCTCACCCCTGCCACGCACACACTTTTATAAGATGTAGAAGAATGTGCTCAAAGAGGCTGCACAGCTGTGAAGTGACAGACGCAGGCTTACTCTCAGGTGATACATCACAGGAGCTCAAGTGTCTATTCAGCATTTTTCAAATTTCGGGAACTACAGAATCAACTGAAAAACTTGTCAAAATGCCGATTTCTGGGCCCCACCCCAGACATTCCAAATTGGATGAGGCCCAGGAATCCGCATTTTAACAGGTTCTCTGGATAATGATGGTCTCTGAAGCTGGGGGACCACTGGTCTAGAACTGCCAGCTGAAGCAAGACTGACCTTGAATCCCACAGAACCAGGGCTGGCTCCGCCCCCTGACCCAGGCCCCGCCCCACCCAGGTGCACCCCTGGGGATGCCTGATGTTTATCAGAACCCAGGGAAGGCCCATTCCCGAGGGCTGGGCCTGGCTGCGCTGTGGATGTGGCTTTGAGATCCCTGAGGGGGAGGTGGAGACACAGTCTCAGCAAACAGGATCTGGGGCTCTTTCCCTAAAGGATTCAGATGGGAGGGTCCAGGCCCTTCAGGTTATGCCCCACAGTCCTCTGCCCAGACTGGTGGTGGTGGGGAGGGGAAGGAGACAGGGAGGGAAGGACTGGAGCATGTGACTTGGTGGGGGTAGGGGGAATGCCCCTGCAGGAGCAAATCCCTTGTCAGTGGAGAGGCCCTTCCCCGCCCCCACCCCCCCCACCGGGACAGACCTCCTGAGTCAGCTGGAATGCAGGGATGCAGCCCTCCCTGAGTACTTATAACCCGCTAGGGATCAACCGGGCACGTATGCACCCTCATCTCATGCACAAGATGGGAAGAACCATCTCCCCATTTTCAGATGAGGAGATTGAAGTTCAGAGTGGTTGTGGGGCTTGCCCAAGGTCACACAGCTAACATGAATATCTGAAATCAGGACTTGGGCTCCAAACCCTTTGCAATGCTGTTCTATGAGGCACATCTCTGATCCCAAGGTTGGAGGAGAGGAACGGACCCCAACTAACCTCCTGGTTCAGTCTGCAGACCTTTTCCTTCACCTCCTCAGCTTCAGGGGTGGCTTCCTGGCTGGGAATGGGCCCTGAAGACAGAGTGGGGAGAAGGGATGTTGGATGAGTGCAGGGAGCTTTAGTCTGCAGCCTGGGCTGGGCCCTTCCTGTCACTGGGCACGCCAAGAGCAAGGGTAGAAGAAGCTCTGGGGTCAGGATGATGGGAAACCCAAGCTCCTCAGGCTGGTTTTGAGGCCATATCACTTCCCCAACAGCTCCCCCGCCCCACCCACCTCCCACCCACCTCCAGCTCTAGGCACGGAGTTTCTCCTTGGAATCTGAACACAACCACTCTTCTGATCATGCCTGTGTGCCTTTCACTAACTGCCTTGTTCCGCAACTCAAACTCCTACCCACCCTTTAAGGCCCATCTCAAGTGTCCCCTCCTCTAAAAAGGAGAGTTAGAGGCTCCCTCCTTTCCCACCGAGGAGCCCCGTTCTTGTCGTGGCTCTTAGCACTCTGATCTGGAACCATTCGTCTGAGAACACAGGTATTGCCTCCACTAGACTGGGCACTTGCTAAGTGTGGGCCAGGTCTGGTTCATCTGTATGTTCCTAGCAGAGCACCCGGCAGCTGGTAGGCCCTTACTATGTGTGGGATGGGTGGATGGATGGATGGATGGATGGGTGACTGAGTTGAAGTCCACTGTTGGCCCTTACCTGCAGGAAGGGCCTGTGAGCGAGATCTAGGGTGCTCAGGCCTCCTGCTGAACCGGAACGTAGTGGCTTCTGCTGTGCTGCCAGAGTCCTCAATGCCATCCACTATCCTGGGATGGAGGCAGTAGTCATCAGTCCCGCGGGCAGAGAGTAAGGGCCAGAGCAGGGCAGAGCAGGCAGAGGGTGAAAGGGGCTGCAGCACCAGGGAGCTGGGGAGGAGTAGCCGTCACAGAGGGGTGGGGTTGCAAGCTGTGGTGGATCAGGAAGGGCGGGGTGGAGCACTGGTCAGAATGCTAGGGACAGAGCCCAGAGAAGGTTCTGGAAGCCAGCAGGGGTATAGGGAAGGCAGAGGAGGCTGGCATCTCACCGGGGACTGAGGTCCGGAGGTCCAAATGTTCCCAGTGGGGGAATGAGAAGCTGGGGGGGCTTCCAGGCAGCAGAGCCCCTGGGGGGGCCATGAGGGGAGGGGCTGTGGCCCCGGCCAGCCAGGGCAGGGGAAGGGGCTGGGGACAGGGAAGGAGAGGAGACAAGGGCTGAGAAAGGGGGCAGCTCCTCCCCCAAGAGGCTGACCAGGGAGCCCCGGGGCCGCGCTGGACTGAGGTTGGGCAGCAGGATAGGCCGCCGGGGCCTGGGACCACCGCCAGGCTCGGCCCCAGCCTCGGCCTCTGTGACGGATGGCTGGGTCTTGTCTGAGGAGGAGCCCAGGCTATCCGAGCGGGGCTGTGGGCAGAGGATGCAGCCGAT
This sequence comes from Bubalus bubalis, assembly GCF_019923935.1. NCBI lineage: Eukaryota > Metazoa > Chordata > Mammalia > Artiodactyla > Bovidae > Bubalus > Bubalus bubalis. The sequence goes on along the minus strand of NC_059159.1, from coordinate 20,785,487 downwards.
GTCACAGGGCAATTGACAATGGGCCCCTACAGTAAGCAACAGCCTCCACTGGCATTGCTGCCCCCCATTGCCTCTCCCTTCACCCTGGAGCCAGGCAGTCAAGGAAAGGTGCACCCCCCCCGCACCCCCGCCTCTGCATGTGACTTCAACCCTACCCAGGAAGGATGCATTACCTGGGAGAGGCGAGGGGACCGGGAAAAGCGGCAGAGGCCCTGCGGGGACACAAGGGGGTTCTGGCTGACTCACACCTCCCCACTCCCCCAGGGCAGCACCTCCTAGTCCCACCCATCAGAAGAGTGGGGTTGGGGAATGTGAGGCCTTTTTGTGGAACTGAGTCAGAGATACCCCCAACTCCAACTCAGACAACTCCTGAGTGGCAACAGAAGTCTGAAAAGCAGTAAAAAACCAAGGTCTAGGGTATAAACTACAGATTTGGCCCAGAGCCTAAACCAAAAATGGGCCCGGGAAACATTTGCTGAGTGGAGCAGAGGAAGCCCCAGGGGAGGAAACCAGTCCAAGCAGGGGAGGGAATTGATGGAGGAAGAACACACGGAGGGGATTGCTTTCAAAGTGGGGGTCCTTTGAGGAGTCTGGATTGAGCAGAAGGGGGACCAACAGGAGGTGTGTCAGTTGAGTTGGAAGTAGAGTTGGTGAGAGGTGGTCCATGGGGTTGGGTGATGGTCCATGGCGTAGGGTCAGTGGGTTGAAGATGTTAAGTATGGCGGGGCAATGGAAGGGGTGCCCAGCGTAGAGAGATGATGTTTTCAGGGTGGAAGGAATTCATGAGGCTCTCTCTGGGGCTGAGGGAGGGTCTACTTTGAAGGAGGTGACCTCGGAGGAGGTGGAGGCCATAGGGGTCTACATACGTTGGTCTCAGAGCCGTGGCGCAGGTTGAAGGTGAGGTCCCGGGGCAGGCCAGCCCGGAAGGCAGCTCCATACTCAGGATAGAGCCTCAGGACCTCGGCCAGCCCTTGGCTGCTCAGCTGCTGCAGGCCACAGTAGGTGAGTGCCTTCACGTCAGCACTGGTCTTCAGCACGCAGCTTGGAGCTGTGCCTGACCCAGGCTCGGGGATATCTGCCCCAATCAGGTCTCCTTTTCCTGTGGGTGAGGGATAGGGACAGTCAGCTAGGGCAGAGGATATTAGTGGATGTGAGAGATGGTCAGTGTGTTTGAAGGATGGTTGAAGGTGGGTCAGTCAATGGAATTGGAGGAAATAATCAATGGAGTTGGCAGGTTGGTGGAGAATGGCTGGTGAAGTTGGGAGACAGTCAGTTGGGGAGGTCAGTAAGGCTGGAGGAATGATCCATGGAATTGGATGATCAATACAGAATGGCCAGAGGGGTCAATTAAAGGGTAGTGGGTCAGTGGAGTTGAAAGTTGATGGAGAAGGGTCAGGGGAGTTGTGAGACAGTATGGTGGGAAAGTTGATTTGGGGGAACAGTCACTGGGGAAGGGTTGATGGGTTCAGGGATGGCCAATGGGATGAGATCCTTATCTCATTATTCCTCTGAGGGGAATGGTCAAAAAGGGATGGTGGTAGGTGCTGGGACTGAGAGAGCGTACTCCTTTGCCAGAACACCAGCTATCCAGTCCCTAGATTCCTGGCCCCTCCCAAGGCCTTTGGGAGAAGGTTCCAGGGTACGGAGAAGGTGGAGGTGGGATCCTCACCCAGGATGGCCAGCACCATGTTGTCGCGGAGCACCTCCAGGGAGCCGGAGCAGACGTAGTAGTGCGCCTGCAGGGCGTCCCCGCGGCGCAGCAGGTATTCGCCAGGAGCGCAGAATGAGGTCTTGATGTGCAGGGAGAGGGCCCGCAGACAGCCCCTGCTCGCTGCTCCAAACAGCGGCAGCTGCAGGATCTCCCGATTCAGGTGCATAGCAATATCAGCTCTCAGCTCGTCTGGGAAGTCACGCAGTAACTGCATAAGGGGCAAAGGTCATTCTGGCCATTTTTTTTTCCCCCGGCAGCAGTTACTTGAGCTCTACAGATGTGTTGGGCTATCTTCAAGGACAGAGCTCTAATTACCCATTTCTGACCTTCAGGGAGACCTCTGTGTGTCTCATCTCAGTTTGACCTCCCAACGCAAGTCATGGGGCAGAGACTAGATCTTCTATCTGTCCACTGCCCATGGCTACACACACTGGTCACACACACACACATCCTAGTTACTCAACCCCGCATATGCACGGACCATCCCTGGTGGGTCAGCCTTCAAGCCAGGAGACTAGAAGTCAGCTCTGCATAAATCCCTGTGGGCTCTGGACAAACCCTTTCCCCTCTCTAGGCCTCAGTGTCCCCATCTGCAAAATGCAGGGTTACACTAGAGCTTGGATGTTAGTAGTGACCTCTTGGGGGCCAAACTTAACGTTCATGGTTCTACCCTCATCTCCTGGAGCCCCTTGGCCACTCAGGCTTGCTAACCTCTCCCTTTTGTTCCACTCGCTTCCTTCAGGCTCCTCTTCCTCAGCCAACCTACTTCCTCAGCTCTCCTCTTAGTTTGTACACTCTCCCTGCATCATAGCGACCAGCGCCATGACTTTCCCCCCTTCCCTGTGAGTCTGGAGTCCTACCTCCGGGTCCAGACCTGTGTGTTCAACTACCCATGGGCAGCCTCCACCTGGATCCCCCACAGGCATGACACCCTCATCATGGCCCAACCCTAACCTCTCAGTTTCACCCCTAAATCCAATCTTCCCTGGGTAATGCTTCCATCCCACCCTTTGGCCGAAGCCAGAAACCCGGGAATCCCTTTGAGCTTCTTTCCTGCAACCCGCTGATCACCAAGTCCCAAGGCTCCTGCTCTCAGAAGTACCTCCTGGGGGACTTTCCTGGTGGTCCAGTGGATAGGACTCCACACTCTCAATGCAGGGGGCCAGGGCTTGAATCCCTGATGGGGGAACTAAGATCCCACATGCTACAACTAAGCCCACAAGCACTCCTATGCCACCACGACTTCAGAGCCCATGCACTTCAAGTAGAGAATCCTGTGGACCACAACAAAGACCCAGTGCAGCCAAAATAAATAATTTAAAAAAAGACTTTCTGGATCTGCGGGTGACTCCTGAGCCTAAAAATGTGGTAGGACAAAATCTAAATCCAAGGCCATCCCTGAGTTTGGCCTGCCCCCTTCCAAGCCCCTCTCTCCACCCTCTGCCGCTCCTTCCTCTGCAGTGCTCACACACCCTTTCCTGAAAACTCGATGAACTATTTTCAGTTCCCTGAACTTGTCCTGCTCTTTGGCATCAGTAGTACCAGACGTGTGTTCCTACTGCTCTTTCTGCCTGGAATGGCCTTCTGGTGGCAGGCCAGTTTCCTTCTTGTCCTTCACGATGTTCACTTTTCTGTGCCACCTCCCCTGACACTTCGAGTTTCAGACACAATGATGGTGCTGCTGTACCCACTCTCTCCAGTAGAGTCCCATTCACTGCGTAACTCTTTGTTTACCAGGCTGTCTCCCTCACCAGGCTGCTGTCTCCCTGAGGGTAAGGGCTGGGGGTAATCCAGGACTCCTGTGTCCAGCACAGAGGCTGGCCCAAGCAGATGCTCGACCATGGCATTAGCCACGTGTAAAGGAAAAGGGATGTGGACTCCGGTAGGTGTGTGACCTTGTGAACATCATTTCGTTTCCCTGCAATCCATTTGCTTCCATCCCAAACCCTGAGAGGCCTCGACCCCATTCCCAGCTCCTGCACCTCTGCGCTGCAGGTACAGGGCGCCCCCCAGCCACTCACTACCTCGTTGGCGTCAATGCCGCTGTTGACCGCCCACGTGGTCTGGAAGTACTCGAGCATGCGCTGCTTGAGCGGCCGCGGTAGGCGGTGCACACGGATGAAGTCCTTGAGGTCCTTCATGCGGCTGTGGTAGAGCGAGCGGCGCGAGTACATGCGCTGGATGATGGCCGTCACGTTCCCGAATACCACGGCGTGCATCAGCGCTGTGGCGCGCAGCGGGCAGTCAGGGGCGGCCACCCCTCCGGCCTCCGCCCCTCCCCCCGCCCTCCACGGCGAGCCCGCTGCCCTGGACCAGTCTCTGCGCTCCTGGGGAGGGGCAGGAGAGCCAGAGGGCCCCTGAGTGCCTACCTGATGCCAGGTTCTGGGTTTGGGGCAGGGAATAGCAGTTGGTCCTGAGACGGGTCACACCTGATGCTTCTCTCATGCCCAACCCCATTAGGTCATGAACTTGGGCTTCCCATCCCTTTCGCAAGCAACCCTCCAGTTTGTGGCCGTTCCCCCCAAGGCCAGCATGTAGTAGGTGCTGAGCAAACATCTATGAACGAATGTCCTCCCAGTGTCTGGTCATGGGTGGACACCTTGCCTTCTCTGGGTCTCAGTTTCCCCATCTGCACGCTGGGCTTGGTAGGCCCCGCCTCACCGCCTATGAGCATGGTGCAGATGGAGAAGATCTTCTCGGCGTCAGTGTTGGCGCACACGTTGCCGAAGCCCACGCTCGTGAGGCTGCTCAGCGTGAAGTAGAGCGCGGCGATGTAGGCGCTGCGCCGCGACGGGCCGCCAGCTGAGCCGTTGACATAGGGCACCTCCAGCCGCTTGCCCAGCTCGTGCAACCAGCCTAGCGGGTGGAGGGATGCAAGGAGCCCCGGCTGTGCAAGCAGTGGAAAATGGGGTTTCCCTGAGCTGTCTGCACTTGACCCTGGGTGAGGGGACTATTTACAGAGGTGAGGGGAGGTTTGCACAGGAAATGTGAGGAGCAGCTGGTGTCTGGGCCTCCCGGCCCTGAAGTGGTTACAGTTGCAATTCAAGGCTACCAGCTCCCTACACTGCTGACTGTTTAGGGGCCCCTTCCATTCTCTAAGAGTTTGTAAGTGCTTCCTGTGCACAAGGAGCTGGGACTTGATGGCCTATTTGATTGCATGTTTATTGGAGGGATGGAGGAATATGGAGTGGGGGCGGGGTCCTGATTGGGGTGGGGGTGTCAGCTTGGGGGCCTGCCTGGACAGGGCAGGAGAATGGGTAGTTGGTGAAAGCCTGGGGGCCAGTGGCTCACCGATGTCCCAGAGCAGGGGGTCGTTGGCCTCCATCTCCCGGCGCCCGATGACATACCAAACGCAGGCCATCCAGTGGGCAAGGAGCGCAAAGACCGACATGAGCAGCGTGAGCACCACAGCGCTGCACTGCGAGTACCGCTCCAGCTTCTGCAGCAACCGCAGCAGCCGCAGCAGCCTCACCGTCTTCAGCAGGTGCACCAGCGATGTCTGCGGAGTGGGCGCAGCAGGGGAGGCTGTCAGCAGGCCCCCCAACGTTCCCCCCTCCCCCAGGTGCCCTGGAGCTAGGGGAGGCTGCCTGAGGGAAAGGATCCTTGCTGTGCTGAGAAGGTGACCAGGAAATGCAAGGGGGACAGGATGATACTAAAACTAATCATGGGAACTTCCCTAGCGGCCCAGTGGTTAGGACTCTGCACTTCTACTGCAGGGGGCGAGAGGTCAATTCCTGGTCAGGGAACTAAGATTCCACAAGCCATGCAGTGTGGCGACCAATACGACAACAACACAACCCTAATAATGGCTAACAGCAAGTACTATGTGGGTCAGGTACTGGGCTAAATAACTGTAATCCTCATAAAAACAAACAAACGTACGCCTTCAGTCCAATTTTCATCACCGTTCTTAGTGTGCAGATGAGTATACTAGGGTTCAGAGAGGCTGGTGACTTGCTCAAGGTCACAGACCAAGGAAATCATGGAGCTGGGATTCAAATCTGAGTTGACACCAGAGTCCACTTTGTGCTATACTGCCTCTTAGCACCTTGGCTGGTAAAAGGGCAAGGCAGAGGCAGGACGTGGAGAAGGCAATGGCACCCCACTCCAGAACTCTTGCCTGGAAAATCCCAGGGACGGAGGAGCCTGGAAGGCTGCGGTCCATGGGGTTGCAAAGAATCGGACACTACTGAGCGACTTCACTTTCACTTTTCACTTTCATGTATTGGAGAAGAAAATGGCGACCCACTCCAGTGTTCTTGCCTGGAGAATCCCAGGGACGGTGGAGCCTGGTAGGCTGCCATCTCTGGGGTCGCACAGAGTCAGACACAACTGAAGCGACTTAGCAGCAGCAGCCGCAGCAGCAGGACAACAGACATAATGATCTCTGGTCCTTGCTCAAAGCCCCCAGTGTCTTAAGTACAATCAGCTGTGGACAGGGGAAGGTATAGGGACCTCATCCCTTATGGATCAGCTACAGCTGGGATGCTGAGAGAAGGAGAGCAGGGTACTTAGACTGTGAGGCCCCAGCCCTTGCAGGGTTTGGTGGGAGTTGCTGAAGTTAGTCAGGGTCCTGTAAAGGTTAGCTGGTATTAACTATGACTGTTTTGGTTGTGTTTTGATAAGCCCTTCCAGTCTTGGATATGATACGCAGGTGGGAGCTTATGTTCTCATTGCTCTGGGTGGGGTAGCCTGGAGGCTAGGGCTGGGGGCTCTGGGGTAGCACATGTGGAACTTTGTATGAAGGCCCTTCACTGTCCCTTCAGGGGCTTCCAGGAGCACCCCCCCTTAGCCCTGGCCCTACACAGCTCCTGAGTCACATGCCATTTTCTCTAATTTTAGACAAAGGAGTTGGAAAGGAGGTGACTCTGATGGACCCTCTCCAGAGTTTAGGAGCTTCCCAGGGAGCTCAGTGGTAAAGTATCTGCCCACCAATGCAAGAGACTCAGGCTCGATCTCTAGGTCAGGAAGATCCCCTGGAGAAGGAAATGGGAAACCATTCCAGTATTCTTGCCTGGAGAATTCCATGGACATAGGAACCTGGCAGGCTACAGTCCATGGGGTCTCAAAGAGGCAGACACAACTTAGCTACTGAACACGCACTTCAGGGTTTAATGCCTGCCCCTAGCTCTCAGAGCTCCTGACTCCAACCTTGAGTTCTTCAAGGCTTCCCCTTGTCACCTACCCCTGGGTCCTATTCCCTTGGGGCCCTCCTTTCCTCATTGGACCAGGATGTCTCAGGCCTGGTTCCTTCAAGTCCATGGCTCTGCCAGTGCCTACTTAGCCTCCATCTTTGCTCTGCTTCCCTCTAGCCCCAGCATGGCTCCTCCTCTCTCCTCGTGCCAGACCATCCACTCAGGTACACTGGTTTCCTGGGAAGCAGGGTGGCATGCTGGAAAGAATTCTAGACCAGGAGTCTAGGGACCTGGTTCTAGTCTCTCGTCTGCCATTGCTAGCTGTGTGACTTTCAACAAGCCACTCAACCTCTCTGAGCCTCTGCATCTACCTCTGAGAAAGAGAGATATGAGAATCTGCCCTGAAAGGTTACTGTGAGGTTCCTACGTGATGATGTGTGAAAGAACTTAGAAAACTGTAAAGTGCTCCTGACGCTACCAGAGAAGGGGGGACTGCCTGGTGGGCACAAACCAGGTGGGGATGCACCCAGGGGACAAGTAGGGAGCTCCACTTGGAAGGGCCAGAGCCTCAGGGCAGACACACCCACATGCACGTGTGTGGGAGCATGCACACACGTGTACACAGCCAGGAGAAGAGGCCCACAGCCCGTTGGCGGCTAGTTAAATCCGGCTGCGTGTAGGTGGTTTCCCGCTATAGCTGAGTGTGGCAGGCAGAGGAGCACACGGGGAGACTGCTCTCCACCTCCCCACTCAAGGGGGTCTGGGGACACAGGGTGGGACTCCCTCTTCCTGGGCCATAGAAGACCTAGTATCTGCCAGCTGGGTGCAGAGCTGACCACTGAGGGCGCCTCCAGGCAGTTCTGGGACTCTCTGCCTCCAAGTCCGCCCCGCAGCCTCTACCTCCTCATCTTGGCTTGCTACGTTCCCCCTAAATGTTCCCTCTCCTGTCTCCTGCCAGCTGGGGCCTATTCTGTCTAGGGTCTAGCTCAGCTCTTACCTCCTCCCTTGGGAACCCTTCCTAGACCACGCCAGCCTCTGCCCAACTGCCGTGCTTTGGCTTCCTCGCAACAGCCAGATTTCAGATCAGTTTTGCGGGAGCCTGTGTTCCAGCCTGGAATCCCAAGGTTGGTTAGTTCTGCGTCCAGCCCCTGCGCAGCACTACCTGGGCCCTGTCTTGCAGTCCATTCACCTCTTCTGCTGCTGCTGTCTCCACCAGCTTAGCTGCCGAGTGGCTGAATCCTTATCCCTCTCCTCCACAGTGACCATGCCTTACACAGTGCTTTGCAGACAGCTAAATGCTCATCCGTTGTTTGTTAAATAAAAATGTGAAAAGTGCCACTCATTTGGCTGCAGACCAATGCCGCCTTGGTAGCCCTAGTTAGATTTTCATTTGTCTCAGCTTCCCTCAGAGACTGTGAGCTGAACTCCCCAAGAAGGCAGACGCTCTTGGATCCTTCTTGGTTTCTAGTGCTGGGCTCTGCCCATCACAGATGCCTGGCAAATATTCACTGATGACTGAGTCTGGGACTGATGTGGGTCCCTTAGTGGGAGATGCTGTGTTGAAGTTGCCAGGCTAGGCTGCAAGGCAGGACAGGGATCACTCACCACGGTGATGTTGAAGACGTAAAGAAGGTCAAAAGGTAGAGCAGCAATAAGGTCAATAAAGAACCAGGTGGCCAGATAGTGGAGGCCAATGGAACGAGGAGCAGAGACCACCTGGCCAGACTGGGACACATAGGTGGTGCGGAAGTTCAGGATGATATCTGGGGATGCAAGAAGCTGTTACTAAGGGTCCTTGGCCAAGGTACCTTGGGTAAGACTCAGAATAGTGTTGGAGGCAGGGGTGGGGATGATGGAGTGGGCTTCACACTGGTTCTTAAAAGAGGAGAGGTCTAAAGGCTGAAGGCTCCAAGAATCAGGGGTAGGGTTCATGGACCATGAGGACATAAAGACACAGAAATGGGTGGGCTTTAAATATCTGGGTCTGGCAAGCCCAGGATGAAACAAGGCTTGGGTGAGTGGGTCCCTCCAGCCCACCCGCCAGGGTACATGGGGCAAAGGGTCTAACCCAGGATGAAGAGCATCTCCACGGCGATGTCGCTGACAAGGGTGTGTCGGGACGTGATGGGGGTGTCGTCATCACCCGAGAAGCAGACGTTGTAGGGAACAGTGACCGCAACGTAGAAGGTGGCAAGGAGGATGAGGCCATCCCAGACGGCTTTGGGGACGCTGTAGTGGAGGAGGAGGCAGCGGGACCCCCCCACGGAGGCCACCTTGTATTCGGGCACTGATGGCTTTGGCTCAAACACGTTCTAAGGGGAGAGGGGTGGTGGTTGGGGACACTTGGGGGAAAGAGGAGCCAAAGCTGGGGGAGGGACAGGTAAGGAATGGGGAAAGGGGTGGAGTGGGCACTGCAAGCACAACCACGAGAGGATGTAGAACGTGCAGGAGGTGGGGGTTGGCAGCGGCCACCTGACACTTCCTTCCTCTGCCAACTTACTGCTCTTTGGAATCACTCACATTTTGTGTGTGTGTGAGTGTGCGCGTGAAAGGTTTCTAAGGTTGGACCTTTACCCTTCTTGAGAAGGTGATTATGACCAGTCAGACAATGCCCTAGCTTGAGGGGTCACTAGCTTCTCCCTCAAGATCCTCTTGGGTTCTAGGGATGCAGTGGAGGATAAGTATATCCCAGGGGCAAGGGGAGGCTGGCATGGCATATCCCATTCCCTGTTGCCATAACAGTCTGCTCAGAAGGTTGGAGACCCATGGATTCATCAGGGTCCTAGGAGTGGTACACAGGGTCAGATGCCAGACCCCAATGGGGGCTTTCTCCCTGAGACCACTAACGTGGTTTCATACCCCCCACGACGTAACCCTAAGACCCAAAGGTGGGTGATGTAATTGCTGCTACAGCCCCACCTTTGTGGCATCATCAGAGCAGGGTAATGTCAATCACAAGGAAGCAGGGAAGAGGGGGATGAAAGGAGGTGTGGGGGAACATGGGATAGAGCAGACAGCCATACATGAGGAACGGCAGACAAAGGAACAAGCCACTGGAGGGAGATTGGACAGACAAGGAAACAGGGACATAGTAGCAAGGGCGCCTCAGAAACATGTCTGGGAGATGTTGGGGTGGAGACTGGACTCACATTGGTTTTCATGCCTCCCTGGCCCCGGCGGCCAAAGTGGCCGGTCAGTCGGTGTAGGACAGTACGGCTCTGCCTCCTGGCAGATCGAAGTCTTGAGCTGGCTCCCCTCCTGCCAAGGGAGTTTTCTGTTGGGAAGAAGGGTTTGGCAATAAGTGGGGGCACATCCATGAGGCTGAGTAGGGAAAGGGCTTGGGTGCCCTTGGGCAAGGGCTTCTGACCATTCACGCCATCTCCCCAGAGTTGCAGCCTTGAGGTTACCATGATTACTATCGCCATGGCCTCCTGGGGGGCCAAGTCCTGGGCCTCCACTCTGAGTGATGTCCTTGAAGGAGAAGAGGAAAAGTACAACCTCCCCCATCTCATTCTTGATGGGCATCATGTCCAGGAGGCACCAAAATGCTGAGCCTGCAGGTGTGGAGAGGTAAGAGGAGGAGGGTGAGCAGCCCGTGGCATCTCCTTCTCTCTCATCCCCCTTTGTTCCTGGGCATAATCAAAGGGCTTGGCCAAGGATTAGAGCTGGAAAGCCCAGAGATTTTGTCAGCCGTCTCCTTCACCTTCCTGATGGGAAAACCATGGTTCAGAGAGGGTCAGGGATACATTCAGTGCCACACAGTCAGCTTGTGGCAGTGTGGGGACCAGCAACCAGGCTTCTGCTGTCCTAAGTGGACTCTGGGTAAGGTCTGGGGTCTGGGCAGGACGGCAGGGCAGGCCGGATCCCCTCACCATCCTTTCGGTAGAAGCAGATTTCAGCGCGGTGCTCCTGATGGCCCTCCAGAGCCTTGTGCAGCCTCTGCAGGGCTGGCTCACTGGTCTCTGGACCGTACAGGAAGCGGCAGCTGCAGGTTTTCTGCATGACCTCGGTGCGGCCGTAGCCTGTGAGCTCGCAGAAGCCGTCCGAACAGTAGACAATGGGAAAGCCCCGTGGGCCCTGTGCGTTAGCCAGCAGGAAGTTGCTGTCTGTGGGAAGAAGGGGTTAAGGTCAGGCCAAGGCCAAGAGGGGAGCTCAGTTTCCAGGTGAGGCATACCTCCCCCAAGCTGAGGTCAGAGATCCTAGAGACAGGAGCTTCCCAGGTTTCCGTGGGATTCCTGGATCCCCTTTGAGATGTCCTGAAATGAGAGTAAGACGAGCTAGAGCAAGAGGACCAGGACTTAAGGGTGGCCTGGAGCTGGGACAGGGTAGTCTAGGGGGTTGGAAAAGGAACTCCAAGAGGTCATGACTTCTGCCTTGAAGCTGATCAGCTCTTACTGTAGCAGCAGCACAGCATAGTGAGTAAGGGCATGGGCTCCAGCACCCTATCCCTACCACTTGCTGACTGTGTAACTCGGAGCCAGTTAATGAACTCCTCTGGGCCTCAACTTCCTTATCTGAAAAGTGAGGGATTATATATCTTCCTCAAAATGTTTGGTGTGAGTTACATGGGTTACCTGGGAAGAGCAAATCCTGGCACATAGTAAGTGTTACACTGAGAAGGTGAAATGATGCCCCACATTTGCCCAGCTTTCAAAGCACAATCCATAGCTGCTATCCTGGATAAGGTAGAGATTCTGGCATTATCACACCCATTTTACTGATAGGAAACCAAAAAGCAGAGGTTATCCAAACTCACAGAGTTTAGTATCCAGTCTCCTTTGTGGAGGGAGGAAGACAGTGATGAATAGCATCCTCATTCCCTGACTTCCAGGAAAAGTCCTCTTTTTAGCATCCCTTAGCTAAGTTCAGGGGGTCTGTCCCAGTTCTCAAAGTTTGACAGGCTTGAGCAATGAAGTTGTGGCTCCAGCAAACCCAGCAACAGAACCTGAGCTGGCTCCCCTCCAGTTCCACTGGGTGGGAGGCCTCAGGGGGGCTCGGTAGGCCATCTAGGGATCGTCTCAGCTGAAGGAAGGGATCTGAGAAGAAACCAGTCCTGGGGTGCTAGGAGGGGTGAATGTCTGGGGATGGAGCAGCTGATGGGGATACTGAAGGTGCCTGGGAGGTGCTGGGCCCTGGGCAAGCAGCCTCCTTCCATCCCAGGTCTGTTGCCCGGGTGATAGGCACTATGGAAACAAGGGAGGTGTGTGTGGGGGCAGGGTGAGGAGGAGGGTAGGGCCCCGGCGGCTGTTTCCTCCCTCAGGTACCGCTCCCCCCACCTTCCAGATCTCAGCCTGGGTGTCCGAATCGGGCAAGGGGAGATGGTTCAGTTCCAAAGTAGGAAAAGGGAATGGCGGGAGACGAGGAGGGGAAACAGAATGGTGGCTGTCCAAGGTGCTGAACCTGGAACTCAAGCTCGGTTGGGAGGGCAGGCAGTTCTCTCCCTTACATAGACCACCCCCTGCCTTCCTGCCATACCTCCCCCAGACAGGGACGCGCTACAATTTGGGGGTGCCTGACCTTAATCCAAGCTGGGTCCTGCAAAAGTCTGACCTTTTTTATGTCTCTCTCTTTTATTTTTTTCTGGGGGAAGGAGATGCTGCAGTCGTCGGGGAGCAGACCCCAAAGCACCTGGCCACTTCGTCCCACCTCCGCGTCTTGGATACTCCCGTACACGCCCACAGCAGAGCCCTGCCCGAGAGTGGGCGGCTCTCAAGGACTCCTCCGCTTTTCCGCACAAAGAACCTTTCCTGCCTCCTGTCACACACCCCCAACCTTGGCTGCCCGCACTCTTGGTCCTCTCCACGTCTCCCCTCCCAGGGCGCTGCCAGTCCTGCTCCTTTACTGGGGCTCTGGGAGTTCTTAGACCCTCCTAGCCCATTCTCCTCGCCTTGGGTCTCTCTCATCATATTCAGGAGACCCACGCGAGCGCCAAAGGAGACTTGACCTCTAGCTCGAACCCTCAGCTCCAGCCTCCACCCAACTCACGCGTGCCGTCGAAGCGGGTGGCGATGGTGTCCAGGAAGGTGTTCTGCGGGGCCAGCAACCCCTTCATGACCGGCATGGCCTCGGGGCGCAGATTCCAGGCGCAGCGCTGGGGGCGTTCAGCGCGGCCGGGCCGGAGGGGGCGCGCTGCCGGCGGGGCCGGGGCGCCCCATGCGCCCGCCTGCCTCTTCCCCTCCCTCTAGGCGCCGCCGCCGCCGCCTCTCTGTTCCAAACCCAGTAGCTTTCCGCTTGTCTCGGCGCCGCCTCGGTCCCCCCACCTCCCCACGGGCCAGGTTCTTTCCCTAGGGCTCGCCCGGAGCCCGCCACGTGGCCCCGCACGGGGAGGGGCCGCCAGCGACACCCTCTCTCCCCTCCGCTGCCCTCCTCTGGCTGGGGAGCGGCCCACGCGTGTCTCTCCCGCAGAGAATTTGGGACACGCCCACCCGAGGCCGAAGCGCCAAGGGATGGGGCGGGGCTTGAATGACAGACACGCCCACCTTCCAGGGTGGCCACGCCCCCACGCGTGTTTCCCTGGCGGCTCCTTGTGTCTCCTCCCCTCGGGTTCCCCCTCTAGCCGCCCACGCTGGGACTCGTGTCTGGTTCACAGCGCCGCCTGCTGGAGTTGGGATATCTCGCAGCAACCTCAGCTTCCTGCGCTCCAGTATGAGACAGCAAAGAGTTAAAGAGGTTAGTTTTGTCGGTGCAGGATCGATGAGAGGGCAGGAAACTCAAATGCTAGAATACTTAACCGTCACTTGTGCCTTAGTTTGCATAGGGTACCCTGGCTAACTCTGCCTCTAACCTCAACAGGATGGATGAAAAGAGCTCTGGAGTCCACTGGGTAGAAATCCCAGCTCTGCTGCTTTCTAATTGTGTGACTCAGCCTCCAGCAGCATCACTGTCTTTACCTGTCAAATGGAGCTAATAATTTTTACCTCGTATAGTTGTGTGAATTTAATAGCATAATGCATATCGTTGGCACACAATGTGTTGGAGAGCAATTGCCTCCTTATTCGCCTCCTCTTCCTATCATTCTGATTTAATCCTCCTTCTCTCTGCAATCATTCAAGTGGAAGAGAGGTTGGAGGTAAATCTGGGGCTGAGAAAGATGGTTTCAAGGTGAGCAGTCAGTTTATAAATCCCCAAAGTGCACCGGTGGACTTTGTTCTTCATCTTCCCCAAAACGAAACCAGTGCAGCAAGAAGGACCCAGGTGAGACCAGACACGGGACTTTTCACTATGGAAGCAGAAAATTACTGTGGCAGCTGAGTGTGGTGGCTTAGGGTGGCTGCTTCCTGGGAAAAAAAACAGCTAAAGCCAATGACAAAGGGAAGATGGGCTGGGGAGAGGGCAGGCCAGGGCTCCTCACCCTCACCCCAAGTCTGAGCTGGGCGTTATCTGGGACGTTGTATGCTAAAAAGTGCCACATCTTTCTGCACCTCTACTTTTGGGTTTTAGTTTCCTAGCGCTGCTGTAACAAAGTACCACAAGCTGGGTGACTTAAACAATAGAAATCTGTTGTTTCCGTTCTGGAGGCTGAAAGTCCAAGACCAAAATGACTGCAGGGTTGGCTCCTTTTGAAGGCTTTGGATGAATATTTGTTGCATGCCTATTTTCTAGCTTCTGGTGGCTTATTGGCACTTTTTGGCTTGTAGATCCATCACCCATCTCTGCCTTCATGTTCACATGGATTCTCCTCGTGTGCATTTGTGTCCAAATCCCCCCTTTTTATAAGGACACGTCATATTGGATTAGAAGCTCACCCTACTCCAGTATGATAGATTTTTTTTTTTTTCAGTATGACTGAATTTTAACTAATTTCATCCACAAAGACTATTTCCAAATAAGGTCATGTTCTGAAGTGCTGGGGGTTAGGACTTCAAATGTAAATGAGGAAGGGGGAGGGGTTGCACAATTCAACTTGTCACAGGTGTGTTCCGTTGAAATTGCTGGAAAAATCTTGCCTCATCCCTGCTTAAGAACTTCTGACTCTCAGCTACCTACAGAATAAAGTGCAAAGCCTGATGATCTGTGAGGGCTTTCACAATCTGGGCTGCACAAGCCTAAATGCCTCCCCTTCAGTGCCTCACCGCTCCCCCAAACGCCCTATCCCACACTGTAGCCCTCTGGAAGATTCCTGTTGAACCTATCTTATATTCCCTGCCTTTTCGGCGGGCGCGGCTCCCTGCTTCCCAGCCGCATCTCGCTCCTCTGCTTGCATTTTCCTCCGCGTTTCTCAGGAAAGGCCTGGCGATTCAGAATGACTGGTGGAGCACCGAGGACCGTGTCTGCCCCCATTCTCCCCTCCTATCACTCACATATGCGGTTCTCACCGCTCTCCAGGGCCTTGCATAGTTTCTTGCCCTAAGAGCGCCCACCCGAGAGTGGTTCAAAGACTCCCAAACCGAACTCCAGGTTTTCCGGCTCTTTACGGTTCGAAAGACTCTCACGCCCCCTGGAGGGCGGGACGCGACCGCACAGGGACAGAGAGCAGCCACACTAAGAGAGGGAGACTTTATTCCCCTTTTTCCTGCGAGCTAACACTTTTTTTTTTTTACCCCTGCGGGGGTGAGGGAGGGGCCAGGGTAGGGCCAGGACTGGATCCGAGCGAGAGCTCACACCCCGGACCGTCCCCCAGGAGCCACGGACGAGGCGGCGTCAGAGGGACACCGGCGGCCGGAGCAGGGGCGCAGCGCTGGCTCTGCGCCTGCGCGGCGGCCCATGGTCAGGATGCCTGCCGCGTGGTTGCCGCTGGCCTGCAGGAGGCGCTGCAGCCGGCCCTGGAGACCCGGGGGCCCTGGCCGCCGCTTGCCCAGTGTGAGGATGCCGGCCGCGTGATTGCCCGCGCCGTGCAGCAGCTCGTAGAGGCGGCAGGAGCACGTCTTCTGACGGCAGCAGTCGGGCAGGGGCTGCGCGGCCGCCCCAGGTGACAGCAGCGCGGGGGGCAGCAACAGTAGCAGGAGCAGCAGCGTCACGGTGGCCCAGGAGACCTAAGGAAAGCGGAGACCGGGCGCTGAGGGTCGCCCGCATGCCAGCCCCTACGTCCGGGTCCTGCCCAGCTGGCTCCGCGCCCCCTCGTGGCCGGCGCTTCTCACTCGCTGTCGCCTGGCTTTCCTGCCTCGGTTCAAAGCTGTCTGAAGGGCTGTCTGAGACGACTGAGCGACTGAACTGACTGACTGACCTTAAGATCCAGCAGAGCATCTCCTCCAGTAACCTCTTTGAAACCCCCCTGGGCAGAATGAATCTCTCTCTCCTCTGGGTGCCGTTAGTCCCTTGTTAGCCTCATTAGAGCGCTGACCATTCCATTTGAAACAGGCATGTCTGAATCTGCCCCAGAAGTTTATGGAGACTTTGCTCAGGGAAACAGAAGCCCCATTTATCCGCTCCTCCTCCCCATAGAGGGCAAACACTGGAAAATCAAGGACTGGCAGGATCCAGATCGTTGTTTTGACTGCCTGCTCCCTTGTAGGGGAAACGATTCTGTGGGTTTGGACCCGTTTCCTATCCTTTCATGGGGCACAACGTCCTCACTTGTAAACTGGGTATTAAGTAATTCCTACTGTGCAGGGTTGCTGGGAGGATGAGATAAGATGACAGGTGCAAATTGCACCTGATACATAGTAAAAGCTCGATAAACATGAACTCTTAGGAGAACAGGGCATAGTCCAGTGTTAGCTAAGGCAGATTCTCTGTCAAGGGTCCACCCTGCATCCTGCTTCAGAACCCATATAGTTTAAAGACACTTTCAACCTTCCTTCTAGCTCCCCGAGCAAGCATTCTCACTGTCCCCTGTCTCATTGCCCCTAAGTCACCCCTCCATCCCTGGGTCTTTACCTTTGTAGAGGAAGGATTCATGGTGTCTGGAGCTCAGAGTTGGGTAGCCGGGAAAGGTGTCATCTGCAGTGGTCCGAATAGCCAGGAACTTTGAGGCTGTCAACTGCAACTCACTAGCAGGAGCCTGGGGTTTATAGTGCTCAGAGGTGGTAGACGGGGAAGGGGGAGAGATGGGTGCTTGCATCTACTCCGGGAACAGACAAAGGCAAGTCTAAGATTAGCCTCCCGCAGGAGTGCGGTCTCCAGGCTGGGCCCCAGGAATGACCGCCAAGGCGATCAGAGTCTTGAGTTGGATCTCTGTGCCTCTGGTCCCCCACCTTGTCTGTCTGCCTGCTCCCTGGAGATGGGGCGGTCTCCAGGCACTAATGAGGCCACCTTGCTCCTAGGAATCTGGGAGCACAAAAGAGGTCTTGCCTGGGGGCTGGCGTGGGACAGTGCATAGGGGGAGCTGCTAATTAAGGGCAGGAAAGGAAGCAGTCGTGAGACCCACCCTCCATAGGATATGTGTGTCTGGGGGAGGGCAGCCAGGCAACAGCCTCTCTCCCCTGCTCCTGTCTGTACCCCTGGGGCCTTTATGCTTCAGGGCCTTCTTCCTCTGTGGAAAAGGTGTTTTAGCTGACTTTCCCTCCCCTCTGGCTCTTCTTCCTTCTGCCCCTTCCACCAACCTCCAAGATGGAGAACCTTGAAAAGCCACTCCTGGGCAGTGGGAGGACACCAGCCAAAACTGATGTTATCCTTCCATCTCCCCAGCTTTCTACCTGGTTGGGCTGCCTCAACGGGATGGATTGAGTCCCATCCCACCATTGGCAGGAGGAGAGCCACCATGGGGAGAAGGACACGTGCCATCTCTAGGCTGGAGTTTCTCTTATCTAGGGCACTGTCTACTGAGCACCGGTTCCGTGCCAGGCTCCGCTCTGGGCGCTGGAGCGACAGAGTGCATAGGACATTGCCTGGTTTTCTTTTAAAAAAAAAACATAATTTATTATTATTATTAATTTATTGGCTGCACTGGGGCTTCCCAGGTGGCACTGTGGCAAAGAATCTGCCTGCCAATGCAGGAGACATGGGTTGGATCCCTGGGTCGGGAACATCCCCCCAACCCAGGAGTAGGAAGTGGCAACAACCCACTCCAGTATTCTTGCCTGGAAAATTCCATGGCCAGAGGAGCCTGGCGGACTACAGTTCGTGGGGTTGCAAAGAGTCAGACACGACTGACTAAGTAAGCACGCATAGGCTGCACTGGGTCTTCATTGCTGCGCACGGGCTTTCTATAGGTGGGTGCTGGGCGGTGGACTACTCTTTGTCTCTCTGTTGCAGTGCTTGGGCTTCTCATTTTGGTGACTTCTCTTGTTGCAGAGCATTGGCTCTAGGCATGTGGGTTTCAGTAGCTGCAACTTGCAGGCTCAGTAGTTGTGGTTCATGGGGTTAGTTGCTCTGCTTCATGTGAAATCTTCCTGCACTAGGGATTGAACCCATGTCCCCTGCATTGGCAGACAGATTCTTAATCACTGGACCACCAGGGAAGCCCTGGCCCAGTTATGCTGGGAAGTGACTCAGCAAAAGTATAGCTCAATGAAGAGAGGACTCTGCAAAAGCCTTCCGTGAAAAGTCAGTTTCCATCAAGTAAGCTTAGGAGAGAAGGCTTTCCCCAGAAGGGACAGCCTGAGCAGAGACCTAGAGGTGACCGTGTTATACTCATTCAAGAAGCAGGGTGTGGTCCACTAATCACAACTTCTCTTAGAAGAGAGATGTGGCTGGACAGGTAAGTGAGGTCAGAGTGGGTCAAAGGGTCTTATCAGCTAAGCTGATTAGTCTTGATTGTACAGGTGCTGGGAGGGGGGTGCTATGGGAGGATTTTAGCAGTAAGGAGTCATGGGCTGAGGTAGGGGCCAGGCAGGTGGGGGCAGAGGGCTGGATTTGGGGTGTGGAATCCAGAAGTGGAAAATTCTTAAAGAGATGAGAATACCAGACCACCTTACCTGCCTCCTGAGAAATGTGTATGCAGGTCAAGAAACAACAGTTAGAACTGGACATGGAACAACAGACTGGTTCCACATTAGGAAAGGAGTACGTCAAGGCTGTATATGGTCACTCTGCTTATTTAATTTCTATGCAGAATACATCATGCAAAATGCCAGGCTAGATGAAGCACAAGCTGGAATCAAGATTGCCTGGAGAAATATTAATAATCCCAGATATGCAGATAACACCACCCTTATGGCAGAAAACAAAGAGGAACTAACAAGCCTCTTGAAAGTGAAAGAGGAGAGTGAAAAAGCTGGCTTAAACTCAACATTCAAAACACTAAGATCATGGCATCCAGTCCCATCACTTCATGGCAAATAGATGGGGAAATAATGAAAACAGTGACACTTAATTTTCTTGGGCTCCAAAATCACTACAGATGGTGACTGCAGCCATGAAATTAAAAGATGCTTGTTCCTTGGAAGAAAAGCTATGACAAACCTAGACAGCGTATTAAAAAGCAGAGACATTACTTTGCCAACAAAGGTCCATCTAGTCAAAGCTATGGTTTTTTCAGTAGTCATGTATGGATGTGAGAGTTGGATCATAAAGAAAGCTGAGCTGAAGAATTGATGCTTTTGAACTGTGGTGTTGGAGAAGACTCTTGAGAGTCCCTTGGACTGCAAGGAGATCCAACCAGTCCCTCCTAAAGGAAATCAGTCCTGAATATTCATTGGAAGGACTGATGCTGAAGCTGAAACTCCAATACTTTGGCCACCTGATGGGAAGAACTGACTCACTGGAAAATACCCTGATGCTGGGAAAGATTGAAGACAGGAGGAGAAGGGGACGACAGAAGATGAGATAGTTGGATGGCATCACCGACTCGATAGATATGAGTTTGAGCAAGTTCCAGGAGTTGGTGATGGATATGGAAGCCTGGTACGCTGCAGTCCATGGGGTTGCAAAGAGTTGGACACAACTGAGCGACCAAACTGAACTGAACTGATTCAGAAGTAGTAATTCAGAGTCAGAATCTGAGGCTTGAACTTCCCTGGTGGTCCAGTGACTAAACTGTGCTCCCAATGCAGGGGGCCCCAGGTTCAGTCCCTGCTCAGGGAACTAGACCCCACATGCTGCAACTAAGACCCGGCCCAGACAAATAAATAAATAAATATTAAAACAAACAAATGAACAAAGAATCTGAGGCTTGGCAGCTGATTGGGATTAGGTGCCACGTTATTTAGGAGGCACTGCGAGGTCTGGACAAGACTCACGACCCTGCTGAAACTGAAGGCCAGCCCGTTTCCCCTTTGGTAAGATGGACAGTCAACCCAGATGGTCTCTGGGGCTGCTTCCTGCTGTGATTCTTTATATTTGCAGTATAGGTCTTGCCCATGGAAGTGATTTGTGGGTTTTGGGCCAGGAAGGGAGACTTGTGCTAAGCCTGGGCAAGGGGAGCAGCCCCTCTGCACTTAGGGAAGGCTTGGGATGGGGAGAGGTTGGGGCGGGGTGGTTCAGTGTCTCCTAGGTTGACCTAGGCTGTGGTAGGGTTCCCCCAGGTCTCCAAGGGCACACACTCAGGGCCCACCCCAGTTTCGAGCAGAAGTTACAGGGAAAGCCCTGGTGTCCAGAACTGAAGCGGAGAGGGCAATCCAGGCTGCAGCAGGAGCAGAGCGAATGGGGTCCCTGGTTTCCCCAAAAGCAGACCCCAAGCCAAGATTCTGGGTGTAAGAAGTTTATTTGGCAGGTGACCCTAGAAAGCACGTGGGAGGAGGGACAGGAGAGACAGGAAGAAAACCAGTAAGAACCGTGTTAATGAGAGTGTTACCACTGCGGGCAACTGGTGGGGACCCTCGGAGGCAGATGCTACAGAATACACTTCAGAGTTGTTCTACTGAAGGATGACAAAGCTGAAGTCTGCGGTCACCAGCCCCTGCTCCATGCCAACCAGGGGTCACTCCTGGGAGCCTGAACTTTCAACGCTTCCAGCCTGCCTGGTGCACAGGCTAAGAAACACAGGCATTGCCAGCATGGATTGGAACTCCCGTGTCCTCTAGGGTGGGCTGGGGACTCCAGGCAGGGTGCTGCTGGTGTCTGCTCTGTCCTTGAAGTCAACTCCTCGGCCTGACCAGGTCGGGCCTCCCTAAGGGCAGCAGCTCTCATGGGCAGCTGTCAGCTGACACATGAAGACCCTGGCCAAGGGCTCCACATCCAGAGAGGCTCCAGAGGAAAGAGCGAGGCAGCCCATGGGGGTGAACGGGGCCGGGGCAGGCCTCAGCTCAGGACACCACCCTCCTCTGCAGGCACTGGGCCAGGGACCTGTGCCTGAGAACCCGGGGCATCTCCGGAGGGAAAGGGGCCGAGGGGCAGGCAGCGAGGGCTGCCCGCAGTTCCCTGAAGGCCCCCTGCCCCACCAGGTGGACTTGGGCGGGGCCCATGCTGCCCCGGAACCGCAGGTCCTTGTAGCGAGCGGAGGTTTCCTGAAGGCAGTGGTCAAGCTGGGAACAGAACGGCTCAAGTGAGGCTGGTGTGGGGCTCGGCGGTGTGTAGGGGAGGCGCGCACAGCTGTGCCCAGGTTGTGCGTGGCTAGAAGTTTCATGTGTACATGTGTGTCTGTGGGATTCAACCCTCCCTTCCCAGAGCTCCAGGGAGGTTCTCCTCCCCTCCCCCACCTCCCCGTGACACACGGGGCAGTGTGCAGAGTGAAGGGGACATTCAGTTTGTCTCTGTCTCCGGTTTACCTTGTCTCGATTTTCCTCTGACAAGTTCCTCAGCCCCTTCAGTGCCACAAATACCTCATAGTGGGGAGCGGAGCCCTCAGAGGAATCTGTGGACAAACTGCCTATTACAGACACACGTTTTGTGAATGGGGCATCTTCGAAAGCTCAAGCCCACTGCCCCTACTCCAAGGTTCATAGGGGAGAGAAGGAGTTTCTTGGCAAGGAGTGGGGTCAACGGACAAGAAATGGGTAGAGACTGCAGCAGGCAGATGGGGGTTAGATATGCGGAGGGACTTTTGTTAGGAGCAGCACAAAAGGCTGGGTCTTTCCTCCTTCCTAGAGGTCTCCCAGCGGGGTGGGTATGGGTGAGGGATAGTCAGCCAGTAGAAAAGCTTACCCAGAATCCTGCTCTCCACCCAGCCATGGTCCAACAGCTTGGCCCCCGGCCACTGCCCCACGGCCCGGCCCAGGGCCTCAGAGAACACGTGCTCACCAGTGTCTTCGCCTCGAACGCTCAGGGTCTGGCCCAGCCTGGGGAGAAGGAAGCAGGAGGCAGAGGAACCCAGGGCACGAGCATGGTCCCTCAGTGACCTGGGGGGTGACTTACCTGCAGATGAATTTGACGACCGGACACTGATTGTAGTCACCCGCTACCTGTACCACATCACCGAGCCGGCACCTGATGGGGAGTGGGGATGAGGTCAGGCCCAAGGGCCCATTAACTTCAACAGCATGCGCATGGCCTGTTAATCGGGTTCAGGCTCCCTGAGGCAGCGATTGGGGAGAGGTGGGCAGGCAGATGCTCACCTGGTGAGGCTGGCGTGGTTGGTCAACACCAGCTCGTACTCCTTGCCCTTCTGGGCCTCAGCCAGCAGGACAGTGGGGGTAGCCTCTTCCCAAGTTCCTTCCTTGAGTGGGAGCAGCTCAATAAAGGGGGCTCCAGGGGGCAGAAGGTACAGGCCATGGGGCTGCTCTGGCCACAGACTCAGGCCCAACACCCCTGTGGGGAGCAAGCAGCCTCTTCATTTGCTAGACAATCGCCCAGGCCCCAACCCTCTGCGCATCTGATCCCCCTGCTGCCCCTCCACTCCATCCTTCCCGGCTCCCCCAGGCTCAGTCCTCTGCTTCTAAGGCCCTAACTGGGAAGAGGCAGTGGTTCTGGAGGTGATGGACCTGAAGAAAATGCTGGTGTGGTATAAATCTGTGTAAGTCACTTAACCTCTCTGAGCCTCAGTTTTTTCATCTGTAAAATGGAGCTGGTGTTGGGGAGGAATCAATGAGATGACTATGGGGCTTGCTGCAGTTCATGGGGTCACAAAAAGTTGAACACAATTTAGCAACTCAACAACGACAACTTGGCAGCTAGCTGTGTGCCCCTCACCACCCTTGAGTCTTGCTGACCTCCAGAAGCAGCGTAAGCGGGTGAGAAGAAGGTGAGCCCTTGGCACCACAAGGCCCCCAGGGCGGCCACAGCCTCAGCCTGGCCTCCTGCGTCCAGAGTCACCACCACCTGCAGTTTTGGCCAGAGCCGAAGGGCCAGTCCTCGGGTTCCCTGCTCCAGGGCTTCCCGCAGCTTGGCTGCCCGTCTGGGGAGAGGTGCTCCTGGGTTCCCAGCAGCGATGGCCTCAGCCAGCTCTTCCCCATGGGCCTCCAGGTCCAAGAAGACATCTAGGAGCTCTGCTGCCGTCCCAGCTTCCAGAGCCCGCAGCCCTGGGGACCTCAGTGCCTCCAGGAGAAGGACCCTTGGGTCCTTGGCTCCAGTGGGGCTCACTTGGCCCAGGGCATGCCAAGGCCAGGGGAGGGGGTAGGGCCAAGGGGAGGAAGCAGTTACACGAGCCGTGCCTCCTGGAGCCAGCACTTCCGGGTAGGCCTTGTTTAGGGCTGCCAGACCCAGCAAGGTGGCCTGGAGGGAGAAAAGAGACAGTGTTGGCCCTGGGCCTGAGCCAGACCCTGAGCCCCAAGATATACTTTTATTTTTTGGTCACCAGGGATCGAACCTGCACCCTCTGCACTGAAAGCGGGGTCTTAACCACTGGACCATCATGGAAGTCCCCCAGTTTTGTTTTGAGGTTTTTGTTGCTGTTGTTGCTGTTTGCTTTTTTCCCATCCTGATGGGAGGCTTTGGCTCCACTTAGGGACCTTAGGGATGGGGTTAGGTTCCAGCCTTCCCCATTTACCTGCAGAGAGGCCTCGCCATGGTACCAGTTTGAGGTGGGGGACAAGGGCTGCCCGCCACTTTCTTCCTCCTGGGCCTGGCTGGCCTTGGTCAGAGGGAGATGATTCCGGAAGGTGCTTATATCTGTAGCCCCAAAGACATCATAAAATCCCCATGAAGCCACCGAGTTTCCCAAGGGTTCAAACCAGACTGGTGAGACCCTCGGGGAAGGAATCCAGAACAGGCCTGAGGGGAGAGAGGCTATCAGGGTCCAGGATGGCAAAATTCATTTTGAACAATCGGGCCTCAGTAGGTTCTCTGGGTCAGACCTCTCTCTGTGCTGGCAGTAGAAGGGGAAAGCGTGGTCTTTGGGTTCTGGAATCTGACTCTCCTGTGGGGTTTCCTTCTCTTTGGGCCACTTCCCCAGACCCTGGGAAACACACCTGTGCTCCCTCTGAGGGGACAGCGGGGACCCTGGGCTCCGCGCAGACAACGCCTCAGGGCCTGCTGCTGGCTCTGGCCCGCGTGCAACGTGCTCTGCGCTAGTCTCTTCTGCTGCCAGGCGGCTGCCCAGCGCAGAGCCCCCCACGTCACACAGTGCTGGAGGCGGACAAGCCAGGACCGCCTGGCATCCCGGGACCGTGGCCGCCACAGGAGCACGGCCAGTGGCAGCAGCAGCAACAGGGTCAGCAGCAGCAGCAGCATCTCCAAGCAGCTCCTGGAAGGAGGAAGGCCTCCAAGTACTGGTACTGCATGGAGGAGGGGAAACCCATTTCCTCCCCTCACTCTGCCCAGCACAGGAAAATCAAGTTTAAAGGGAAGTTGGGGAAGAAGCCTGGACTCCTGTCAGGCGCGTGATGTGGAGGAGACAACGGCAAGGCTTTGGGGTCACACTGACCTGACTTCGGATCCTGGCTCTGCCCCTGGTTAGCTGTCTGGCCCTGGGGCACTCAGTCAGCTGCTTTGAGCCCTGTACCCTTGCCCCATCTGTAAAATGGAAATAATGATACCCCTGAGAAGGAGCATGGAGGCCATGGCAGAGCACCTGGCTCAGAGCAGTTACTTAACTGATAACAGGTCTGGTCTACTCCCAAGAGGCTCTGCTCGGTCCAGGATCCACCCTGTCCCAGCATCGTGTCCCTTCCCCGCCACCCCCCACCCCCCCACAAGCCCTGAGCCCCCTAACAGTGGTTCCACGTCCCACAGGCACCTGTCACAGCCCACTTGTGCCTCTGCCTGGTACCCAGGGGCCCCTCAAGGCTCCGGAACAGCCTCAGTACACAGCTAGCCAGAAAGATGGAGCCCAGGCTTTAAGGGAAGTCCTGCCGCTGGGCCTGAGGGTGGAGCTGGAGGCGGGGTCAGGGGAGCTCTTAAAGGGACAGGTTGCCTAAGGGCCGCGGTGCTGGGAGGTGGCCCAAGCCTGCAGGAGGAGGGAAGTTACAGCCAGAGTAGAGTGGTCCATAGGGTTGCAAAGAGTCGGACACGACTGAAGTGACTTAGCATGCAGAGTGGTCCTCAGACTCGTGCCGGTGAAGGGAGAGAAATCTGAGTGCAGAAAAGAGTGTCTCAGATCAGCATGAGCGGGGAGTGGGCACATCCCATCCTGGAGCAGGTGCAAACGAGCACTGTCAAAAAGCAACATTTTTCCAATCTAGAATTGCCCTCCACAAAGGTAGTAGAGAAATAAAATCCTTTTGTTATTGAACAAACATTAAAGCAGCCTGCGACACATCACAGGCAAACTACTGGGACCGCGAAGACAGAAAAGAATCTCATTCTCCCCCATATTTTTTTGTAGTTATAATTTATTAACTTGTCATCCTGATTTTGTATGGGCTTACTTTCTTTTTTCATTTTATTACCTTTTTATTTTTAACTTTAAAAATATTTAATTGAAGTATAATTACTTTACAATGTTATGTTAGTTTCTACTGTACAACAAAGTGAATCAGCTATATGGATACATATACCCCCTCCCTGTTGAGCCTCCCTCCCTTCCCCCATCTCACCCCTCACCGACTCATCACTGAGCACCGAGGTGAGCTCCCTGTGCTATACAGCAGCTTTCCACTAGCTATCTGTTTTACACATGGTAGTGTATATATGTTGGGCTTCGCAGGTGGCGCTAGTGGTAAAGAACCTGCCTGACAATGCAGAAGACATAAGAGACACAGGTTCGATCCCTGGGTCAGGAAGAACTCCTGGAGGAGGTCATGGCAACCCACTCCAGTATGCTTTCCTGGAGAATCCCATGAACAGAAGGAGCCTGGCGGGGCTACAGTCCATGGGCTCACAAAGAGTCGGACATGACTGACGTGACTTAGCACGCATGCACACATTGTATATAAATGTTAGTGCTACTTTCCCAGGTCATCCTACTCACTCCTTCTCTGTGCATCTGCCTGACCGTTCTCTATGTCTGTGTCCTGCCAATAGATTCATCAGTATCACTCCCTTTTAAAGCTAGAGCCCAACAGATATAACCTGTTAACACATGTTCTCAAGATAAATAACTTTACCTGGTAATTGGGGTCCCCACCTGTGTTACTTTATTGGCTTTATCCCAGGCAACACAAACTTCTCCCATCTTTATGGCAAGAGGTAGTTTTGCAGCTTGGAGTAGGGTGCTCTCCAGAGCTCGGCTATCCCTGCTTATTCTGAAAGACTTGAGAAGCTGTGCTCAGGAAGGTGTTCTTCTATCCCACATGAAGCCCTCTCTCCCGCTGTGTTCTTCACCCAGGCTCTCAGACACTCTCCCTTCACCCTCAACTGCCTCACCATATTGCAGTCTCTCTTCTCAAAACTGAGCTTTTTAAACTTTTATATACTTATTTCTTTTTGGCCATACTGCTTTTGGGATCTTAGTTCCCTGATCAGGGATTGAACTAGGGTCCTTTAGCAGTTTAAGAACTGAGTCCTAACCACTGGGCCACCAGGGAATTCCCATCATGGCTTAACTCTTAAAGCGTGCAATTCAGTGGTTTCTAGTGTATTCATAGGTATGAATGCCAACAGTCAATTTTATAACATTTTCATCACCATGGAAGTAACCCTAGGTTCTTTAACTATTAATCCCCAATCCCTTCCCACCTTCCACCCCCCAGCCCTAAGCAACCACAAATCTACTTTCTCTGTATATAGATTCAACTATTCTGGATATTTCATGTAAGTGGAATCATATACTATGTGATCGTTTGAGTCTGGCTTCTTTCATTTAACATGTTTGCAAGGTTCTTCCATGTAGTTCATTCTTTTCATCACCAAATGATGTTTCAGCATATGGATGAAACTCATTTGATTATCCATTCATCAGTGGATAAACCTGGGTTATTTCTGCTCTTTGACTATTGTGTATATTGCTATTATGAATGCTAGTGTACAAGCTTTTCTGTGGATATATATCTTCATTTTTCTTGCATAAAAATGGAATGCAAGGGGTTCACTGTGTTCCAGTGAGTGGAATGGCTGGGTTGTATAGTAACTGGAACTGCTAAACTGGTTTCCAAGGTGGCTTCACCATTTTACATTCCCACCACCAGTATATGAGGGTTCCAGGTTCTCTACATCCTTGTCAACACTTGTTACTACCTGACCTTTTGATTATAGCTGTCCTGCCCTCCTCATTCATCCATTTGAGTGAGATTTTGCATTTTCCTAATGACTAACAATGTCCTACCTTTTTATGTGTTTATTGGCCATCTGTGTACTTTCTTGGGGAAATGTCTTATCAGATTCTTTACCCATTTTTAACTGGACCACTTGTCTTTTTATTATTAAGTTGTAAGAGTTCTTTATATATTTTATACACAAGTCCATATATCAGATATATATGATTTGTAAATATGATTTTTCTCCTATCTTATGGGGTATTTTTCCATTTTCTTTTTTTTGACTTGGAGTAAAAAAATCTTTTTAAATTTTTTAAAAATTTCATTTTTAAAAACTTGTTTTTTAACTGGAGTATAATTGCTTTACAATGTTGTGTTAGTTTCTGCTGTACAACATGAATCAGCTATAAATATACGTATATC
Organism: Bubalus bubalis; assembly: GCF_019923935.1. Classification (NCBI taxonomy): domain Eukaryota; kingdom Metazoa; phylum Chordata; class Mammalia; order Artiodactyla; family Bovidae; genus Bubalus; species Bubalus bubalis. Next base: position 20,757,951 of record NC_059159.1, on the reverse strand, counting down.
CCTCTTGAGCCTCCCTGCCACCCCAGATCCCACACCTCTTTTTATTTTCTTGATAGTGTCCTGGAAGCACACATTTTTTAGCTTTATTTATTTATTTACCTGCTGGGTCTTCATTGCTGCGCACAGGCTACGCTCTAGCTGCGGTGTATGGGCTTCTCATCATGGTGTCTTCTCTTTGTGGAGCACAGGCTGGAGTGCCCGCGGGCTTCAGGAGTTGTGGTGCATGGGCTTACTTGCCCTGTGGCCTGGGGAGTCTTCCCAGACCAGGGCTTGAACCCGGTCCCCTGCACTAGCAGGTGGATTCTTAACCACTGGACCACTGGGAAAGTCCAAAATATTTGGCTCTGATGAAGTTTAACAACCTATTTTTTTCTTTTGTTGCTTATGCTTTTGGAGTCATATCTAAGAATATAGTGTCAAATTTGAGGTCATGAAGATTTAGCCTTATATTTCCTTGGCTTTTCTTTGATCCATATTTTTTAATTGTAGTAAAATATAAATAAGAGTTACCATGTTAACTGTATTTAGTTATCCACTTCAGTGTCATTAAGTACGTTTCCATTGTTGTTGTGGAACCATCACCATCATCTCTCTCCAAAACTTTTCATCTTCTTAAACTAAAACTCTGCACTCATCAAACAGTAACTCCCCACTGCTCCTTCCCATAGCCTTTGAAAACCATCACCCTGTTTGCTGTCTTTATGAATATGACTACTCTAGGTGCCTAATATAAGGGGAATTATACAATATTCGTCTTTTTGTGTCTGTCTTATTTCACTTAGCATAATGTCTGTTTTTGTCCATGTGGTAGCGTGTGTCAGAATTTAAGGAAGGAAATACACACACACACACACAAATATATATATATATATATATATATATATATACACACACACACACCATATTTTGTTTATCCACTTATTCATTGATGGACATTCACTGTTTGACTATTATGAATAATGCTACTATAAACACAGGTGTACAAAGATCTGAGTCCCCCCTTTTAATTCTTTTGAGAATATTCCCAGAAGGTGAAGTGCTAAATCATATGGTAATTCACACACGTACCTTTTTGAGGGACCACCATCCTATTTTCACAGCAGCTGCACTATTTTACGAGCCAACCTGCAATGTATAAGGGTTCCAGTTTTTCTACATCCCCTCAACAATTGATGTTTTCTGAGTTTTTGGTTTTTGTAATAGCCAACCAATGGGTATCTCTTTGTGGGTTTGAGTTGCATTTCCCTAACAACTGAGCATCTTTTTGTGTGCTTGTTGTCTACCTGTGTATCTTCTTTGGAAAAACATCTATTCATGTCATGTTCCCATTTAAAAGTTTTTGTTGTTGAAGGGTTCTTTATATATTTTGGCTATTAATCCCCTATCAGACATATGGTTTGCAAATATTTTCTTCCATTCTGTTCGTTGCCTTTTCACTCTGTTCACAGTGTCTTTCTTCTTCTTTTTTCTTTTTTTAAAGTACTTATTTTTTTGGCTGACCAGGTCTTAGTTGTAGCATGTGGATCTTTAGTTGTAGCATGCAAACTTTTATTTTCGGCCTGTGGGATCTAGTTTCCAGAGCGGGGATTGAACCCAGGCCTCCTGCATTGGAAGCATGGACTCTTAGCCACTGGACCACCAGGGAAGTCCCAATAGTGTCTTTTGATGTACAATTAAAACAATTTTTTTGGCTGTGTCATAGTGCCAAAATGCTTAGTTGCAACACTGTGGACCTTAGTTCCCTGACCAGGGATTGAACCTGGGCTTGGTTCAATGAAAGCTGAGTCCTAACCACTGGACAGCCAGGGAATTCCCAAAAGTTTTTAATTTTGATGAAGTCCAATTTACCTTCTGCTGCCTATACTTTTAGTATCATGGCCAAAAAAATCATTGCCAAATCCCATGTCATGAAGCTCTGTTTTCTTCTTTGAGTTTTACAGTTTTAGCTCTTACATTTAGATCTTTGATCCACTTTGAATTGATTTTTATATATGATGTAAGGTAAGGTTCCAAATTCATTCTTTCACATGTGGTTATCCAGTTGTCCCAGCACTTTGTTGAAAAGACTATTCTTTCCCCACTGAATGGTCTTGGCACCCTTGTCAAAAATTTGTTGACCACAGACACATGGATTTCTTTCTAGACTCTGAATTCTCTTCCCTTATCTATAGGTCTATCCTCCTGCCAGCACTACACTTCACTGATTATTCTTCTTTGTAGTAAGTTTTGAAATTGCTAAGTGTGACTACTTCAACTTTCTTCTTTTTCAATTGGTTTTGTAGGAGTTTTGGTCTGGTTTCCAGATATTTGTGAATTTTCCAGGGCTTCTGATGAAGCTGCTCAACACCATTAGTCATCAGGGAAATGCAAACTAGAATTGACTCAAGTCGTGTCACACTCCACTACAATGGCTATAATCAAAAGGTCAGAAGGTAAGTGTTGGCAAGGATGTAGAGGAATTAGAACCCTCATGTAAAATAGTGCGGCCACCTTGGAAACCAGTTTAGCAATTCCTTGTTTCTGGTCCAGGTAAACAAGTTTCCTTGTTTAGTGAGTGGCTGGGTTATTTTAGTGAGTCTGTCTGCTCCCCACTGCCCTCCCCGCTACACAGTGTGGAGCCTCTGATGTTGCTCCTTAGGTGGGTGCAGACCTGAGTTAAGCCCATAGTCACTCTAGCATGACAGTGACTTGCAAGGATCTCTCTGTGTCTCTTTCCCTGACCGCACCCAGCTGTTAAAACGACACTGGTTGTTGGCTGATCTGCCAACAGTGCGCTGGGGAATAAATGACTCCACCAATGGATCCAATCAAATGCAGGCTTCTTTGAAGGGATAGTTTCAAAGGTCAGTATTTGAGATTTGTTCTGACCCCAAGAGAGAAAGTTCCTTCCTGCTTTATCTTTCCCCATTTCTAGCAAACTAGCCAGTTCAGTTTAGCTTCTGTCTCCAATGAAGCTATGGATCTCCTGCCAATAGCCTTTCACCACAACCTCCAGGTTTTGAGAGCACAGTTAAGCTTGAGCTTGCAAATGGCGTCAGTTCCCTGTTTTAAACCTGCCTTTCCTCTCTGGAGCAAAATCTCTTGAGTCTTAGCTCTGGCATTGTGGGTGTGATGCTGGCATGCTTCTGAGTGATGGGCCCACTTCAAAAGCTGAGTGCTCAAACTTCCCTGGTGGTCCAGCGGTTCAAGACTCTACGAGCTTCCAACGCAGTGGGTGCAGGTTTGCTCTGTGGTTGTGGAACTAAGATCCCACACACTGCAAAGTGCAGCCCAAAAAGGGGAAAAAAAAAAAGCTGAGGGGTGGGGGGTGATCAGTAGCCTCAGTCCTTCCCCGGCTTGCCTCTCCCATGGTGGAATCACTACGTTATGGACCTGAGCAAATGTGATCAGGGCTCCAGGACTCTCAGTAGCACTGGCCCGAGGTAAAGCGTCCATCCTACCAGAAGGGGCCAAGCAGAAGGGAGTACCTGATCTTTCAGCAGCATCACCCAGAACTCAGCATCAGCTACAGGGCGCTGGGGGCAGGATGAGAAATGCCAGCATCCTGGCTTTCCCAGATGATAACCCCCTGACTGGGAGCTATGGGGAGAGGGAGCTCTGTGTTCTTGGCTGCACTGGTCTGGAGTTTCTGTCCTTTTGGGTCTTGGTTCAAACACCATGCTCACTCTTCTTACTGCATTTTGAGTTTTCTCGAGTAAACATTTCTTCATTTGCTGTATACCCATAGGAGACTTCGAACGGGTGGGTTTAAGAAAACAACTGTCACCAGTTTCACTGTGGGGGTGGGTGTGTAGGGCTGTTCGTGCTGTCACACCAGGAGTGGACTCCTGTCACTCTTCAGTGCTCGGCAACTCAGCTTGGGTCCCTATCTTTACAGACTGTTCTTACCAAGGTCATCTACAGCCCCTTTAGTACCAAACCCAGACAGTATTCCCAGTTACTATGTTCGACACTGTCACCCTTCCCTGGGCTTTGTTAGCTGTAGCCTTTCAGATTTTCCCTACCTCTTCCATCATTCTTTTTTTTTTTTTAAACCTTATCGGTGATACTTTTTTTTTGAAGACTTATGTATGTTCTGTCTGTGGTGGGTCTCTGTTGCTGCACGTTGGCTTTCGATGGTTGTGGCGATCGGGGGCTGCTCTTTGTTGCGGTGCGCAGGCTGCTCACTGCTGCAGCCTCTCTTGCGGGGCACGGGCTCTGGGAGCCTGGGCTTCAGTAGCTGCAGCATGTGGGCTCAGTAGCTGCAGTGTACAAGCTTATTTGCTCTGCAGCATGTGGGATCTTCCTGAACCAGGGATCAAACCAGTGTCCCCTGCATCGCAAGGTGGACTGTTAACTGCTGAACCACCAGCAAAGCCCCAGTGACACTTAAATTTATTTGGCTGTGCGGGTCTTAGCCGCAGCACACAGGATCTTAGATCTCACTGTGGCCTGAGGGATCTTCAGTTGTGGGATGTGAACTCTAGTTGCAGCACGTGGGGTCTAGTTCCCTGACCAGGTACTGAACTCAGGGCCCCCTGCATTGGGAGCTCAGAGTCTTAGCCCAGGGTCACCAGGGAAGTCCCCTGAACACGCTGATTTTTAAGGATGAGCTTTCTAACAGGAATAGGAGATAAAGACTATCATTCTAATTTTCAAAACTTCATGTGAACAGAAAGGTAAGAAACGCCCCCACTAGCCATCAACGCTGGTCACACACACGCTCTGAGGCAGCCAACACCCAGCTAGTTCCTTTTTTCAGAGTCATGCTGATGATTTCAAATATTTCCCCGTCAAAACCACCCTATCTCAGCACCTGGTGGAACGAAATAAAAAGAGCACTCCATACTGTCCACTGAAAGGAAATATTTATTTGTAACATAAAATACACAATTTTTTGATTATTTCAAATTGTACACAATACTTTTTTTAAGCAGCTATATACTAAGCTTCAAGGCTAAAATATGTATCTGAAATAATTTTGCCAAGTTTTATAAAGAAAAATTATAAAAAAGTATGCTATTTTAAGTTATATTCACTCTTAGTCTCCCCCCTCACCTGCTGCAAAGCCCTGCACACACCGTACATTGAAACGTTTTGATGACTTGTGTGTGTGTGTCTGGGAGCGAGCGAGGGGCTGAGGCAGTTGAGAGTTGCCATGGCCTCTCCTTGTGGTTTGCAGAACAGGGAGGAGAGAGAAGCTATATGCAGACAGTGAGCGTGCCTTTCAGTCACAATCTCTCCTATCAGGAGACACGGTCTCAGGAAAACTGAGGACAGCTCAGCCATGGGACACGCGCAGGAACCCCCAGGCTCCGGGCAGCCACTCTCCTGGGCACCTGTTCTCCCCAGCCCAGTGCTAACTATGCAGTGAGCGCTCTGCCCTTGGCATGCCAGGGGCCGGGCCAACCACTCATCTGAGTGTGTCACTCCCTGCCCCCGGGGTTGCCGGGACCACCAGGGTTGGCACTCAAGGTGCCTGGGTGACAGAGGCAACTAGGCTTCCTTTCCACCTTTCCCCAACACTCCCATTCTCAGTAAGGGGGTGGGGAGGGGGCGGTGGGGATTTTAATCAAATCTTGAAGACATAAGGGGCTGGTACGTCAGTGCTGGTATCCGTGGAGGGGTCAGCCTGGTCATCAGAGGCAGAGACAATCTACCGCCCGGCATAGAAAAATATTGATAAATCACTGTACGAAACTGAGCTAGGGCAAAGAGCAGCTTTTAAAAAGTCATCTTCCAATAAATATTTACTACAGAGAAATATTTTCCTTTAACATTAAAACACTGATAAATTCAGAAGTTAATTTTGTAAAAAAAATATGTGCATTTCCCCACATGTATAAAAATAATGTTTTTAGGGCCATTCCCTCCTGGGTGTGGTCAGGCCCTTCTTTTCGAGGGGAGCTGGGGTGACCTTAAGGCTTAAACCCCAAAGCTATACCTGCCTCCCCCCTTGCCCACCTGCCTGCCACAGCCCATTCCTTCCTTCTGGTGTAAAGCTATGGAAGAAATTTTGGATGAAATTATGCTGAGGATTTTTTGTTTTGCTTTGTTTCTGCAGCTTACCAAACTTCCCAGAAAACCTGCTGACTGCGTTTCCCCAAATTACCCCAATGCTGACACCCAGCACCCTGCCCAGGTGGGCAACACACAGGTCCTGGGTTCGGCCCACACTCTAGCCGCCCACTCCCCAAGACACTGTGTGTGGACAGTGAAGGGAATAGATGTGGCCTGCGGCGAGTCAAAGGCACAGGACCTGATGCAGGAAGAAAGAATTCTAACGTCAAATTAGGGTGAGAAGGGGAAACCGAGAAGTCCCAATTTAGAAACAAAAACACAATTCAACATTTGCAAAAAGCTGTTATCAATATGCCTTTAGAAAACCTTGCTTGTGCCTCCACCAGCGCAGAAGAGGGCGGGCAGACTGATGGTCGTTCCCAGGGAACAATGCGACCTTCTCAGAGCCTGTGAGCCAGCGCCGGGCTGTTCAATCCGGTCACAACATAAAGGACATCAACACTGTGGGCGCTGGTTACGCGACCCTCGTGTCTTTCCTCTATTTCATCATACGTGTCTGCACATGTGTACACACACAGGAACTAAGTGGCAATTCCACGGGGCGTGGGAGTGAGCATGGGAGGCAGAGAACAGAAGATGGGCTACCAGTTATTCAGAAAGCCACTACCCACCGCCAAAGCCACGACTTCCCTTGCCCCAACCACTACTGTATGTCCCTCCTTTTCCCATCCCAACCCAGGAAAATGGGGGTCGGGGGAGAGGGAAGGACGGAGGATTGACTTCCTTCATCACAAGGCAGTTTCTACGTTTCAGAAGAAAAGCAGAGACCATCACGGTTATAGATCAATGGCTTGGCAAACACGGTGACACAGATTCACCAGACAGGAGGTGTTTCCACCTCCCTCTGTCCTTCCCTCACTTGAAGAGCCACGTGTCAGAGCCACTGGACCTCAAGACACAAGGCCCAGTTCCAGGGTTCATGGAACTAACTGCCATTCTGCACAAGGTTAAAACAACCAGAGCCTCTGTTTGTGGCCCCAGTGCTGCAGCTAAACTCTGGACAGCAAGGGGGAGAAGCAGCACAACATGCAATCTCACACTCACACACACACACACACACTCACATGCCCTTCACTGGTGCCACCATGCACAGAAACACTAAAGTCACAACTAGTATTAACACTTCACATTATGAGTATTGTTTCCAAAGAGAAGCGATTCATGGAATTAAAACATCCACAAAAGTAACTCCTCTGGCGAGGATGAAGAAGCTAGAGATGGCGACAGGGCGGGGGGGTGGGGGTGGGGCGTCACGACTGTGCGTGGGGGATCCACTGACTGTCCATGGGTCGGCCTAGGAGCTCCTCCACACGCCGCGCCACGTCGATTGTGTCGTCCAGATCGAAGTCACCATCGTTGTCAAGGACGGGGTCGGGGCTTGGGAGGAAAAGAAGAGAGGTTGAGGGAAGGGAGAGGTCAGAGGCCCACAAGGAGCAGCAGAGACCACCCTGCACCCCACCAGGTGAGCGGCTCAGACTGCCTGTACCCTTGGCCCAGGCCTGGCGGGCAACTAGTAAGGCGACCTGAACCCTGGGGCAGAGTTGTCTGCCAGCTGGTTGGACACAGTGACTCAGACTAAAATACCAGCCTACCTAGCCTCAACACTGGTTGCCCGCACATACTTAAAACCCATCTGGTTTTTACACAGAGCCAGAAAAATTTCCACTTTAGAAGAGTGGAGCAGGTGACGTGGCCCAACCCTGTTCGATACTACCAATGCCTGTTGGTCAAATCTCTCCCTCCCACCTGGGCACGTGCCTGAGGCTGCCTGGCCTAGGTAGTCTCAGACCCAGACTAGCCCTGGTGTCCTTGCCCATCAGTCCTCTGGGCACCCAGCCTGAGGCCAGGTGCCCAGTTCCTCCCCATGGAGCCCCAAAAGAACACAACCTACTTCTGTGGGTACATGTTATAGTGAGGCTGGGGGCACACGGCTGGGGAGGGAGCCTGGTCCATGTAGGTGGCGTTGCTTCCAGCAGAGTCTGCAGAGGCGCTCACAAACCTGTGGGAGGAAGCGGAGCCTTAGCAAGGGGTAGTGGGGAGGAGCACTTTTGTGTCTTTCTCGGGTGTGGAAGGACAAAGGGCCCACTGAGCCTGGGGCTTTGGCTGTGGGAGCAGGGCCCTGGGTACCAGGTCCCCTCATGACCAAGGCCCAGTTTCCTCCCCAGGGATGGGCCAGGTACGTGTGTGTGAGAGGAGGCAGTGGGGGGTGAGGAGATGAGGAGAGCCAGGTGGAGGCCCGGGGAGGAGAAAAGAGGCAGCAGGAGACCAGCGCTGGGCCCAGACACTTACTCAGGGACCACTTGCTTGATCTGTGGCTTCACGTATCCGTCCACTGCTTTAGCTGCCGAGGAGGGAAGATGGTGATGAGAACCAAAGTTCTCAAATGAAATGAAGATGCAGTCTCCCTTAAGAATCCCGTCTTTTCTTAGGATAAGACACAATCACCTCATTTTATCTTAGGATTTGGTACAAGCGTGTCTTTCATTTTTCTCTCATTTCTTTTGGTCTTACAGTGTGGCATGCGGGGTCTCAGCTTCCCAACCCAGGATGGAAACCATAACCCTTGCACTGGGAGCATGGAGTCTTTTAAAATAATTAATTAATTTTGGCTTAGTTGTGGCATGTGGGATCTAATTCTTTGATCAGGGCTCAAACCTGGGCCCCCTGCATCGGGAATGCAGACTCTTAGCCACTGGAGCACCAGGGAAGTCCCACAAGCACATATTTTAATTCATTAGGAAGACCCAGGAGAGGAGAAGCCTCAATACTGACACTGGAAGTTAAGATAGCTTCCAAGTTGGCTTGGATGTGTTAGTACATTCTTCAAACCATAAAAAAGGTAAACTTCAATACAAATCTAAACCAAGCATTAACTGCACACTCACTGTAAAAAGAAAACACATCTTCCAAAGTTTCAAGCTGCAGATACAGAGGGACTGGCAACAAAACGAGGACCAACATGGGGAGGTCACAGCTGGACAACTTCTCAATCACACAAGGAAGAACGCTGTCACCGCTGAAAGTCTAGAGAAACAGCCCGGGAGGCCCTGACTTCCTTATCCCTGGAGGTGCTCGCACAGAAGGTGGACCAACACTTGCCAGGGGTCATGCGGAAAAATCTAAGCATCAGAAGGGAACTAATCTTATCAAGGGTCCTGGGAGTTACTCTAGCTCTGAGCCTCCACTCTCTCAGGAAATGGAAAGCCACTCTGTCAGGTGTCTGCGTCGTCTTTGCGTGGGTTTCTGTATTGGGAGTCATGTGATGGCCGTGCTTCCCAGTGGGTGCCGTTTCTGCCGCATGGCTGGTTAGGAAAAAAGCACTGCTGCTGCAGCGCCTCCCTCTCCACAGCACCCTAGCTGGGATGTGCTAGGCTAGGGGTCAACCGAGGGGATAAGGCAGAGTTACCTTCTCAAAAGGCTGGTTATGGAAATCCAGCCAAGGTCGGTAGCAGGACTGTGATAGTCTGAAGTCGGTGAAGTCTCGTCTCTTGGGTGTGTGAGGAAGGCAACAAGTATGTCTTAACTCTATTAGACAGGGAAGATTCCGCTGAGGTCAGAAGGATGACTCAGTCTAAGAGACTGAACTGCGCCATGGGTCACACATCGCTTGTTATCCTGACCTGCTTCTTCTGGGGCTTCAAATGTCAGTGGCTGCCTTTTCATAATATTTCATGCTTTTTGTGCTTTACTGTCTACAGAGAATTTTATAGAACGGCAGAAAAGATAAGAAACAAAGAAATGCTATAAAAATAACATTTGAAAACCTAGATTAGCTGGGCTCATAAAAAGAAGCAGTGGCAGGTTTAATCCGAAATACCACATAAGTCTAAAAATATTTTGGCTTACTTCCCCACCTAGAAATATAACCAGGTGGGAAGGCATGATACAGACGGCAGAATCTCTAAAGGAAAAAAGGTCAACAGATTGGGCTATGTAGAAAATACACATCTTTGCACTTCAGCAAAACAAAACCTAAATGTTAAAAGAACCATGTCATGAAGAAAAAAATCTCTGCTGTATACGATAAAGGCTTTATTTACTATATAAAGGTCCTTGCACATTATTAAGGAAAAAGGAACTCCAAAAGAAAAATGTACAAGGAATAGGAACGTACAGGAAAAAGACAAATGGCCAATAATGCGGAGGTTAAGAAGCACAGGCTAGACTGAGCTCAAACCCTGGCTTGGCCTCCTCCTAGCTGTGAGAACTCTGACCAGTTACTTCACTCCCCTGGGCCTCAGCTCCTCAAATGAAACCTGGGGATGGGAACAGTAGCTACTGCACAGGCCTGTTTTGAAGATTAAAAGAGAAATAATTTGAAATGTGCTCAGAAAAGTGTCTGGTACGCAAGTAAGTGTTCAACAAACGTTAGCTGCTATTATTACTTCATTTCTTATCACTGTTATTATTGCCATTACATGAAAAGATGTTTTGAGCTTATGAAGAATCAAAGAAATGAAAAATAAGAACAAAGATCTCATGTGTATGCCCTGACATGTAAGATCTCACGTCAGGCTGGCAAACAGGAAGCTGATGAAGAGACTCTATGCCTGGCAGGAGGAGGATGGAGAAACAGACACTCAGACAGGTGTCTGTGGGAGTGGAAACAGACTCCACTTTCTGGAGGGCAATTCTGGAAAGATATGTCAAAATGCTTGAAAAGCACCTACCACGTGTCTCAAATTCGACTTTAGGAATCTGTCCTAAGGAAACAAGTTGAAAGAGATGCAGGTACCTGGTTATCTCAATATTAATCATCACAAAAAAACTGTGACCAACTTCAAAGTATCTTAAATAACCAACACAGAATCACCGCACAATGAAGTCTAGGCTATTGTTAAACGATGCTGTTAGTTTATATTTACTAGCCTGTAACTCTGCCTGGGATGTATTTTTCAGTGAAAGAGTAATCAGGTCATAAATGATGATGTACGGTATGACCCAAACCCGCCACGACCTGGTCCTTCCTGCTGCTCTGGCCTCGCCTCCTGCCATTTCTCCCCTGCTCATCCACTTCCAGCCTCCCGGGTCCTCGTGAGATTTTCTAAACAAACCAACTTCACTCCTGTCTCAGAGTCTCTGCTCTTGTTCTCTTGGGCTAGAGTGTTCTCCCTTGAGATCTGTGTGTGAGCTCCTCACTTCATCCAGGTCTACTCTGATGTCGCCTCCTCAGGGAAGCCTTCTCTGACCGCGCGAGTGAAGTGCCACCTCCCTTGGACTCCCTATCCCTTCACCTTATTTGTTTTCATAACGGCCATCACTAAATAGATACACTTATTTACTTGTTTACTGTCTTCCTTCTGCTATTAGATTGTAATCCTCACACAGGAAGTACTCAATAAGCCTCTGGTGACTGAATGCAGAAAACCTAGCTATGTGGACTGAAGAACATTTGTTTACATGGACGAGGTAAGACTGTTGTGTGATATCTATTTTCTTTTCTATACTTTTCTGGAAAATTTTACAATAAATACATAATACTTTTATGCTCAGAAAGCAATAAAACCATCTATGTTTTAAAATACAAAATTGTACCTAATATTGTTTGATCTAACCTTGTACACTGTAACACAGTGTAGCTGCTAGAAATACACTACAGTGGTTCCTCAAAAAATTAAACATATGAATTATCATATAAACCAGTCCTTTCCCTTCTGGGAAAATACTCAAAAGAATTAAAAGCCAGGATTCAAACAGATACTTGTTCCCTTCAGTTTGGTATTTGGGGCTGGTAGTGGATATGTTTTTTGTTTGACTAAAGAAAACAGCCTGGGATTTATATCTGCCCTGCATAAAGCTCAAACAGCAACAACTGAGTATTAACTGTATAGATTTTCATACAGACAGACAGACACAGACACACACACACCTAAAACAAAGCCCCGAATCACAACAAAAGCAAATCAGAATGCGAACATTGTTACCAGTGGCAGGCTCGCATGGAACTGGGGTGTAATACTTGGAGTACACTTCGTCTTTGGGCCGGTCAGGAAACACGTAGATAAGGTAACTCAGGTCTCCCAGGCGGTCGGCCAGGGACCGGATGGAGAAATCTCTGGTGGTAAAAGGCATCAGATTCCAAAACATTCTTTCCTCTAGATCAACAGACAGAATAATCGTGGTCTAAATATGACTTCTGAACAGGAAATCTTAAAACCCAAAGAGACTACAAACAAAGCTCTCCATGAAAATTGTCCTAATAAAAAATCTCCATTTAAAAATAACTGTGGGTTGTGGATTAAGCAGTTTTAAAAGTCATGGGTAGCTAAGCGGGTATCACATACCCTACTTCCCTTGAGATCTAATGATCTCAGGCAGTTTCCAGTTCAAACAGTATTCTATCCCTTCCTACAAGAAACTTGTTGCTGACTCCAGTCCCTGATTCCCCGTACAAAAGCATGTAAGAGAGATAGGAAGTGTGTCCATAGCCAGATAAGTTACCAAAAACAATCACGCTACTCTTGTTTGACTGTGAGGATCAGAGGAAAGAACTAATATTTCTAGATGTAAACGGTCAATACCCGTAACCCTTTAGCTTAGGATAAAGGAACAATGAAAACAGCATATTATTTCCACTCTAATGACTCCAAACAACAGAGTAATTCTTTACTGAAATAAGCCCAAGGTTGAATAATAAGAAGGCAAAAAGTTCAAAGGTGAAGCAGCTGAGACTTTGGGGAGGATACTGTATTACAAAGGTAGCCATGTCGGCCTGTCCATTTGTATTTCTCAAAATTAGTGCTTGTGTTTCCCATAATATTTTACACCAGCTGCAGCTGTGTCATGGTTATACATTTGTGCTTCCCATAATTAGTACTGGCCCCAAGGAATAATAACAAGTACTCAATGAACTGGTGGTTACAGTATAATAATTTTGCAACGTAAGCACCTAACCAGAGACAAGATGTCCTAAAGAGGGACAGACACTCACGAGAATCAAACTTCCAAGCAATGGTGATGCCACCGATTTCAGAGTCACTGAACCTCAGCAGGAAGGTCCCGTCTGGCTTGTTGATAAGCAGGTCGTGGGCCTGTTGCTTGTTCACGAAACCCAAGATAGCCCTGGATCATAAAGGCCAAAGGGGCAGAAGCAGAGTGTGATGTTGCAATGCAAGAAGGAAAACCTTACCACTCTACTGCCAACTTAACAAATGACGATTCTCACCCGTCATTCCAATGAGGCTTGAGATGTTTCTTTAACACTTCCATAACACCATCAAACCACTGCCAGAAAGTGTAATTCCGTCCGGGTAAATTCTCCTGGTTGGAGAGACAACAGTGAACCCAAGAAGGCAAAAGCCACGCTCAGGGTCTGATTACCTGGATACGCTTTAACTGGACACATTAAATGGAAAACATCCACACTAGCAGGATCATACAAATATACACACCTGCCTGAGTTTGACCAAAGGGTCCTACAATCAAAACAGTGCAGAGAGGAAAAGACGGAAGAAGGGGAAAACACCACAAAGCAATTACCAACACTCAGTGGGCCTGGCCACACACACTTTCCCCTGCATCTGGGCTGACTAGTCCTTTGTTGGTTGTGATTTGTGGCCTGTGATGAACAGCAGCAGCACTGCCCAGGAGCTTCTGAGAAATGCAGAATGTCAGGCCTCATCTCAGGCCTGCTGTGTCCAAGCCCGCCCCTTAACAAGATGTGTCGGTGATGCATAAACGTGAATTGCATCAGATCACACCATGAGGCTGCAGAGAACACTCCATCATCTGGGTGTTACCAACAATTATCAGCCAAATGCAGTGATCTAATTCTGTTGGAAGGCAGCCGTACTGCAGCGGCAAAGACAGACCATGGGGGCCTCCTGCTTCTCCTAGCAAAGCTCCTCTGATCACTAGCAAACCACTTAGCCAGCTGGTTGGCACATAACTGTTAAGACATACTCAGAGACTATGAAATCTCTGAATTAGGGCACTTAAAATAAGTGGAGTGGGGGTGTAAGCGAAGAAATTAAAGTTCAATTTAAAATCAACTTAAATTTCCTTCATCAGCATCCTCTTTCTTGGGCCGAGGGTTCCATGGGAGCCTGACTTTGTATTACGTATCAAGGAACATCAGAGGGTCAAGGGGACAGCCATGGAGCTCTGATCACCACAAAAGCTTTACTTCTCATGAGTTCCATTACTGTGTGCTTTTCTGTCTCCTTCACAAAGGAGAAAACACACTAGCTGCATGCTAGTGCACCCACTTTGCTTAAATATTCAAGCACGTAATTTTGTACATAAAACGTATGAGGCTGTCCACCTGTTCAGAAGCTTCCCAATATCACGGGCGCATCACATTAGAGATGCGAGGAGTGAGGGCCTGGTGCAGGGCGGCTCCTGAGGGATTGGGTTTGCAGGGGCTGATCTAACCGCTGCAGGTGGTGTGTCCCTCACCCGGTTGAACTGGGACCAGGACACGGACATGCCATTGTAGTCCTCGAGGTGGCTGCTGCTGCTGTTGAACAGCTTCTGCGCCAGGAACACCAGGTTCTCCTTGGTCAGGCCCCGGTTGCTCTGCACCTCGGCCTTGAATTTCATGTTGAGCGCCTCGCACAGCTGCGGCCACAGGACTTTGTCGGGCACCGCAAACGGCACCCTACCCTGAGGGGGAGAGAAGCCAGAAACCTTAGGAGCAAACAGTCGCATGATTTATACCCTTGATGCGCAAGAGAGAAACACCAGGGACTGCATGGAGTTACAAACACTTGTCTGGCTGAGCCCGAGTGTCAACTCAGACTTCCTTGGGGTGTGCAGTTTCGTGAAATTCAGAAGGTTCCATCTTATCTTCTTCCCACACAACTTGGAAGGTAACCTTGTGCTTTCTGTGGGGTTCTGTAAGTGTGCTGCTGGATGTCTCATGTTTCAACAGTCATGAAAAAAAAAACATGACCAAGGTCTGGCTCTGATACTGGAAATTCAAAGGGAGTCGAAAGCTACAAGACTGGTTCTCTAGGTATATCCTTGCTCTTGACTCCTGCCAAGAACACTAGCTCAAAGTGAAATAACTTGTATGGAAGAGTAGAAACTATGAGCTGATGATTTTACTGAGAAACAGATTAGAATATAAATTTATTAAAAACTGCTTTCATCCCATTCAGGCACAGAACTTCATTTTATTTTATTATAAATTTTGTTGGAAAAGGCAATTCCTTCACATGATATAAAATTTAAAAAGCACAGAAGGGTATACAGTGAAGTCACTTTCCTGTCACTTTCCTATCTGTGTCTGCCAGCAATCTAGTTCCTCTCCCCAAAGCATGTAATCTAGTTATTGTGTATACTAACAAAGATATTCTGTGCCTGTCAGCGAATATGTATAATTTCTTTAAAATATAAAGCCCACATATTCTGCAACTCTTTTTTTTCACTTAATACTTTACCCAGAAGACCTCACATTAGCACATAAAGAAATTTTTCATTTTCTTTCGTGGTTGCTAAATATTCTACAGTGTGGAGGAACAATAATATATTTAACCAGATCTCCATTGGTGGACATCTATGTACCATCCTTAAGTCTTTGGCTATTGTCACAAGCAATGCTGCAGTGTATTCATGTCATTTCACATACAGGCAAATACATCTGTAGAATAATTCCCACAGGGATGTATTTGTTCTAAAACAGCATAATGGAGAGGATGTGGAGAACCCTCCTACAGTGCTGGTGAAAATATAAATTGGTGAAGGCACTATGGAAAACAGTATGGAGGCTCCTTAAGAAAAACTAAAAAGAGTTGCCGTAAGATCCAGCAATCCCACTCCTGGGTGTATATCCAGAGAAAACTCTAATTCAAAAAGATACATGTGCCCCTATTTTCAGAGAAGCACTATTTACAATAGCCAAGACATGGACAAAACCTAAATGTCCACTGAAAGGTGAAGAGATAACGATGTGGTGGATACATACAATGGAATACCACTCAGCCATTAACAATAATGCCATCTGTAGCAATATGAATGGACCTAGAGCTCATCATACCAAGTGAAGTCAGAAAGAGAATGACAAATACCATATGATATTACTTATACGTGGGATCTAAAATATGACACAAACTTGTTTATGAAACAGAAACAGACTCATAAAGAAAACTTTAGAAAGGGGAGAGGGAGTTGGAGAGGGATAAATTAGGGGTTTGGGATTAGCAGATACAAGCTGCTATATATAAAACAGATAAACAACAAGGTCCTACTGTGCACAGGGAACTATATTCAACATCCTGCAATAAACCATCACAGAAAAGAATATGTGTGTGTGTGTGTGTGTGTATAAACACTTTGCTTCAAGAGTGGGAATACCAGACCACATTAACTGCCTCCTGAGAAATCTGTACGCAGGTCAAGAAGCAACAGTTAGAACCGGACATGAAACAACAGACTGGTTCCAAATTGGGAAAGGAATAGGTCTATGTCAAGGCTGTATACTGTCACCCTGCTTATTTAACTTATATGCAGAGTATATCAAGCGAAATGCTGGGCTGGATGAAGCACAAGCTGGAATCAAGACTGCTGGGAGAAATATCAATAACCTCAGATACTCAGATGATACCATCCTTGTGGCAGAAAGTGAAGAGGAGCTCAAGGGCCTCTTGATGAAAGTGAAAGAGGAGAGTGAAAAAGCTGGCTTAAAACTCAACATTCAAAAAACTTAAGAACATGGCATCCAGTCCCATCACTTCATGGCAAATAGATGGGGGAAATAATGGAAACAGTGACAGACTTTATTTTCTTGGGCTCCAAAATCACTGCAGATGGTGACTGCAGCCATGAAATTAAAAGGCATTTGCTCCTTGGAAGAAAAGCTATGACAAACCTAGACAGCATATTAAAAAGTAGAGACATTACTTTGCCAACAAAGGTCTGTCCAGTCAAAGCTATGGTTTTTTCCAGTAGTCATGTATGGATGTGCGAGTTGGACCATAAAGAAAGCTGAGCACCAAAGGACTAATGCTTTTGAATTGTGGTGATGGAGAAGACTCTTGAGAGTTCCCTGGACTGCAAGGAGATCCAACCAGTCAATCCTAAAGGAAATCAGTCCTGAATATTCACTGGAAGCTGAAACCCCAATCCTTTGGCCACCTGATGGGAAGAACTGACTCATCGGAAAAGACCCTGATGCTGGCAAAGATTAAAGGCAGTAGAAGTGGACGACAGAGGATGAAATGGTTGGATGGCATCACCGACTCCACAGACATGAGTTTGAGCAATTTCCAGGAGTTGGTGATGGACATGGAAGCCTGGCATGCTGCAGCCAATGGGGTTGCAAAGATTCAGACACGACTGAGCGACTGAACTGACTGAACACTTTGCTATACATCAGAAACTAACACAACATTGTAAATCAACTATACTTCAATAAAGTTTTTTTTAAAATAGAGTAATATGTACACTAGTTATTAACATAACTGAAAATGTTAAAAATGCTTATTTATTTAGATAACATCCTTCAGGAATGACATATGGCAGGAGATGCCAGAGTTACACAAGGAGCGAGATTTGGGGACAGGCAGGGAGGGAGAGGAGAGCAGGCATGGCAATCCTATCCAGGAGGATCATCAGGACAAATGGAGGCAGACTTCTTTTTTTAACTTTTATTTGTTTGTGCCGGGTCTTAGTTGCAGCATGTGGGATCTAGTTTTCTGACCAGGGATCAAACCCAGGCCCCCTGCAGTGGGAGCACGGAGTCTTAGCTGCTCGACTACCAGGGAAGTCCCCAAGATATTTAAAAAAATTTTCAAATTTTCCTTGTCTTTTGATTCTCACTTACTCAAATTCTCTCATATATGTATAAATGTTTATACATATACATTTCTATTCATATATTTATTTATTAAGAAGTCTAGTCAGTTGGTGAATAGTTATCTTCTTGTTTTAATTGACTGTTCCTCCCAAATCCTCTCTTGGATCAATCAAATCCAAGAGAGGATTTGATCAAATTGATCTGATCAAATCAAATCAATCAAATCCTCTCTTCAGCTCCTTAGGTAGATATTTTTAAAAAGAGCTTCAAACACAGGGTTTATAGCACAAGCATGGCAGAATTTCTGCTAAAAATCTCATCCCTGCAGCAAAAATATTGTTCTCTAAAGAACCCTGTTGAAAATGCCAAGTCAGACTCTTCGCGTTAGAGCCACATTAGAGAAGGAGATACTTTTATGTCCCAAACAACAAGTATAACCTTTCATCAGGTTCTCTGGACTAATTTATACTGGAAATATGCATCACACAGAACTCTGTCTACTGACATGTTTTGAAAATGATCAAGCCAGCAGCACACAAGTGGTACCCAGACAGTACTGAGGTGATACATCCGCAGAATCACACTCCTTTACACACAGCATCTCATTCTTCCTGAGGCTTGGGATGAGTCATAGAGCCAAAATTTGGAAAAGACATGAAATGTCACCCTCAGTCACTGGAGGGACGATGACAGGAAGCAACTTCTAACTGAAAGTGACTTCCTGATAAGTACACAACCACTAGAAGAAACTGGGGAGTCCCAAACTCCATGCATGGTTTTACCCAGGATTCAAAATAACGTTTACAGAGTACTGACTCTGTGACAAGCACTTTGTGGATGAATCTTCCAAACACCACTCTGGAGTATTACTCTCCCTGTGTTGCAGACACTCATGGGAAGCTTAGACGCGGAGAGGTCAAGTGAAATTTCCTGTGGTCAGAGTGAGGAAATGGTGGGGCCTGAGTTGAAATCCTGGCCATTCTTCCAGTGCCTGCTCATTCTACTTTCTACATGCTCTCCATTCTGCTTCCTAAGGAACACAGCATTTTTTTCTAAGCCTTTTGGTGCGGATAAAGAGACTGACAGGGACTCAGGACACCAGTGTCAAGGTCTTGAGACCTTCAGGCCCAAGGAATGCACTCACAGGCTCTGCAAAAGCGTTGTCCCAGAGAACGGTGGCCGTCGCATTGTTATCCTGGCTGCCGTGAACAATCACCACCACTGGGAGAGACAGGGTCTGAAAGAGACACAGGGGAGGGCTGAGAGTCCCCGGCCACATGCTCTGCCCTTCTCCCCTTTTGTTCCCATCACAACACGTGCATCCTCTCTCCAAGTTTCAGTAAATGTCACCCTCAAACACAGAATAGGAACGGCTCCAGGAACAAGATGTCACATTTACAGTCTTAGAAATTTAAGGTGTTTTAGCAGAGATATTTCTGCATGACATTTTGAGATTTAGATATTTCTTAGATATTTCTGAAGTATGGAGTAAGTTTCTCGAAGTTAGAGAACAGATAGAAAAGAGAAAGAAGATGGAGACATTTCCGGGAAAAAAATAGCAAGAAAGTGATGTCTACAATTTAACACTAAGTGTGCTCAAATCCATCCTGAGTGATGTTTCCCTGGGTTCACCTCTACCCGTAATTCTAGCTATTCCATTTCATTATTATTTGCTCCTGTCTTAAGAGAATCTAAGAGACAGAGTCCTAAGGATGAGGGCTCCTCACTTTCTATTCATCAATAATCACAAGCAGGTGCCTGACACTAACGCAACGTGAATGAACTTCCAAAATAAAAATTAAAAGATACTCTGAGATCAAAATTCTTTTGGGATATAAAGTACACACACACACACACCTTGACTTGAAACACCAGCTCATTTCCGCCAACACTGAACTGTGATTCAAACAGGATGGTAAATTTTTCTTCTGTCACCGACTCTGCTCCACGACGGTCAGATCTCTTAATTCGTTTCAGGGACTGCCAAGGAGAAAGATGAGAGGATGAAGCCCTCAGGCGACTAGAGGGAAAGCCCACTCTTCCTCTTCCTCCATCCTCACCATGTTCCGGAAGTGGGCGCTCAGGGTGCCTGTGGCCTGGTGGTACTCCATTACACAGCAGTTGTTCAGGATCTCCCCGCTGTAATCACTGCAAGCGAGAGACAGACTCAACTCTACGCCCAGACAGGGCCTCAGCACACACGAGGTAGCAAATATACTGGGGGTGGGAGGAAATAAAGGAGACTGTCAAAAACTTGAGTCTTTTAAGAGGAAATGAGGGTTTCGCTGCATAAATGATAAAAAAAGTAAACATACACAAAACACATAAGAAGTTTCCTTAGACATATGCCTACTATATCAGAGTTTCTTTACACAAGAACACCCTTATTCCTTCTCTGAGAGCTAGGAGAGGCCAGAGAGCTAGTGGCACTCCTACATAGGAAGGGCCAGGCCTAGACTTGCCAGGAGGTGGGATCCCTTTCCCTCTGTTTCCAGGGCAGCGTACTTGCGGGTGTTCTCGTTCTTGAGCAGTGACTTGGCCTGCTGCTCGCTGATGATGGTGGCCTTCACCTGGGGGGGGTTCATGTGCACGTTCAGCTTCCCGCCCACCAGCAGGCGCACGGTGGCCGCGAACTTGGTCTGGGTCTTCAGGACCTGAGGGGGCTGCTTCTCGATGATGAATGTGCTGCGGAGACACAAGGGACAGGAGCTACTTCAGGGGACAGGACTCTGGCCCCACCTTCCACGTGGGGAGGCTGCCCTGCACCAGGCTGAGCAGGTGAAGGGAGGGTTTGTGGACAGTCCACCCTCCCTGGGGCCACTGTGAGTCAGGGGAGCTGGCGGGAAGGGAGGCAGTGAAAGGAACTCAGCAGCTGAAATGAGTTGCAGGAGACAAACGCCCGTGTAGTGTCCACGAGAAATACTGGGCCAGGTCGACAGCAAGAGGCCACAGCAACAGGGGATGGAGAGGGATGGGAGGAGGGTGTGAGGCAGAAACTGAAGGATTTAAGCCAGAGCTCCCCATCTGCAAAGACCCTCCTGCCCCCCACCCAGGGCAACCAGATGGGAGTGGGGCGTGGCCAGGAGTCACCTGGTCACCAGGGCGGAGATGATGTCAGTGATGGTGGCGTTGACCTCAGCCAGCATCTCCTCCACGGGGCCGGGGATGGGCAGCTGCTGGCAGAGGTGCTCGGCTCTGCGGATCTGCTGCCGGTTCTGCCAGATGATCTCCGCCAACTTCTCACACCTGAACGCGAGCCCCAGGGCCCAAGGGAAGGACACGGGCTTCACCCCCATCCTCCAGGCCAGAAGCTGGCAGGCGCCCAGGCGGGGACCAGGCCCACACCCAGCTCCACCCCCAGGAAGGCCTGGCTCCCGAGCCACCTCGCCTGTGTACTGGGCACAGCAGAGATGCCCTGCCTTCCAAAAAAACCAGAGAAACACCCAGGAGGAGCGACACTGACTGGGGTCCAACCTGCCTGAGTGCCACTTTGCCACCTGGCCCCACCCCAGCATCCTCCCAGGGGAGGGGGCACAGAAAGGGACACCAGCGTCAGCATCAAACCACACCACTGGTGGGATAAGACCCGTGCCCAGACAGAGGGAGCCAGCTGCTCATGTAGACGTGGGCACAAACAGCAGCTGGCAGCACCACTCTGAGCCCTGCTGTCCCTCTCTGCCCCCCACCGCTGGTACCAGGACTGTAGCACATCCAGGCTGCCCTCGGGGGGCCCTCCGTTCCCCGCCAGCTGCTGCCGCCGCTTCCACTGGATCAGCTCGTCATCCAGGATGATGGTCTGCTGCTTCCGCAGCAGCTGCAGGGTCTTCTGGTGCTTCTCGGCCAGCTCCTGAGGGTCGGGCGGTGGCTCAGCCGGCCCTTCTGGGCTCTCAGAACAGCCCTGCAGGGCCTCCTCCTCCCGGACCGACTCTCCCCCTCAGGCCCCATGGGGAAGAACGCCCGGGCCTCCTGCTCTGCTCGGTCCCGCTCTCCTCCTGGCTCTCTGCCTCCCTCAGGGTCCCCAGGACAGCTCAGGGTGTCACCGCCCCTGCGGGAGGGGAGGGACGCTGAGCCCACTCACCACGCGGTACTGCTGCAGCGTCTGGGCCTCGCGCTGCAGCCAGGCCTCCAGGGACACCTGCTTCTGCTGGAGGGCCGTCTCCCGGCTCAGTCGCTCCTGGGGGTTCAGCTGGGCCAGCTGGGCAAACTGAGCTGGAGGAGGGGACAGGACACCACGACCATGACCTCCCCGGTCCAGTGGGGAGCCCATCTGTTCTGGAGGCAAGACCCTCGAGGGGACATGTCTGACCCGCAGCCAGTCAGGTTCCACAGCAACGGGGCCTGGAGATGAGAAGACTCTGGCCCCTGTGCCCCGACTCTGAGCTCCCCTCGGGAAGTGGG
The DNA here is from genome assembly GCF_019923935.1 of Bubalus bubalis. Taxonomy (NCBI): domain Eukaryota; kingdom Metazoa; phylum Chordata; class Mammalia; order Artiodactyla; family Bovidae; genus Bubalus; species Bubalus bubalis. The sequence continues at coordinate 20,735,756 of NC_059159.1, read as the reverse complement.
GAGATGGAAGCCTGGGGGACAGCTGAGAAGCCTGCCCTGGCCAACCCTCATGAGCCCTCCTCACCCCATGCAGGGTCTGGCTTGGAGCCACCATGTCTGGTCTGAAGTGAACCCTGCCATTCACCAGGTGGGTGAACCCAGTCAAGTCACCCTGCTCTCCTATGCCTCAGTTTCCCCATCTGTAAAAGGGGAGCATCATGAGGCATCTACCTCAGCGGCTGGCTGCTAAGTGGAGACAGAAAATGCTCAGGAAGCTGCCCGGCACCATTGGCCCCAGAGGGAAGTCAGTTATGGTTAATGGGTTACATGAGGGGATGAAAGGCAGATGGAGCAGCTCTCAGCCCCAACCTCACGGGCACAGCCTCATGAGAAGCCTCTGGTCCGTGGGCTTTGTCCTGCCTCCCAGGCCTGGCAGCCTCTCCTTAGGGAAGGGGGTTTTCTTCAGGCGGTGAAGGTCCCTAACATGCTTAACCAGGTTGGTCACTGTGAGCTCAGCTAACCAACCGGAAAAGAGACACAGAGAGAGTTGGGGCCACTGGGGACACGAAAGCAGTGAGATTCTCTCAGGAGAGAGAGGCAATTTCTCTCCACACCAGCTCTCAGGCAGCTCATCAATGGCAGGAATAGGTAACCAGGCCTCACTGACTCCCTCTGCAAACAACCTGTGATGAAATACTTAAGACACAGGAAGTAGAGAGGATGATACAAGGAACACCTGTGTATCAAGAAGCCGCTTAAGAAATCAGGCACTTCCATGGTGAAGCACCCGTACCCCTCCCCTGCTGGTAACCCCATCCCTCCCTCCACAGGCAACCACTGTCCCCAGTGCTGGCATCCGACCCTCGCCAATGGCCTTTCTGAACATCCCAGGGGCCTCACTGGGGCTGAGTCTAGAAGACGTGAGCGTCAGTCAGCAAGTCTTGGTCAAGCTCCTGGCAGGCCGCTGAGGGCCATGTCACACGGCCAAGACCCTGTCCTATGGACACACAAGGCTGGGACAGACTAAAGCAACTCTATTCAAGAGAACTTAGAAACATGGCTCCATTCTGACTGCAGGGGACTGAGCAGGCAAGGAACGGAGCAGAACAATCTGGACAGCCACTCGGAATCCTGCCACCCACAGGGAGACAGTGATAATCCCAACACTGGGACCTGGCTTCCTTATGCAAGTGACCCACTTAAGTCTCTCCTGGCAAATTGCAGAAGCTTCTGGGAAGGACGCCAGGAGACGTGAGGCAATTGTCTGCTCCACTGGAGGGAGCTGAGACTGCCCTCACACAAACAGATCAGTCATCTGTGTTTCTGATGGGTGCACCTGATAAATGAGACTGAACTGACATTGCATGATGGGGACAAACCCAACCTCACAAGTAGCAAACAGAAAACCCAAGAATAGGATCATCCATTCTGTCAGCCAGTCAATGGCCTTGGGTAGAAATAAGAGCCTGAATCTCCTGTTCCCTAATTTAGGAGGGGGTCAGCCTGGTATGAATGCAGATCGGAGGAAGACATGCCAGAGTTATCCTCCGTCATTCACTCAACACCAGCTCTGACTTGGGCTGTGCTGGCCTCAGAGTTCCTTGACCTACAAGGAGATCCAACCAGTCAATCCTAAAGGAAATCAACCCTGAATATTCATTGCAAGGACTGATGCTGAAGCTGAAGCTCCAACACTCTGGCCATCTGATGCGAAAAGCCAACTCATTGGAAAAGACCCTGATGCTGGGAAAGATTGAGGGCAGGAGGAGAAGAGGACGAGAGAGGATGAGATGGTTGGATGGCATCACCAACTCGATGGACATGAGTTTGAGCAAGCTCTGGGAGACGGTGATGGACAGCAAAGCCTGGCGTGCTGCAGTCCATGAAGTCCCAAAGGGTTGGACAAAACTTAGTGACTGTACTACAACAATAAACAACAACGACAACAAATCTTAGGGTCCAGAGACAAAAGACTGTTCCTTCTCAACAAATTTATATTCTTCCGCAGAAAACAGAAAGAATAAGTGGTATTAATACAGTTCTAAAATGGAGCCCACAGGCATGGTAGTAGAGAAGGACATGTGGTTTCATGGCTAGCTGGCTGAGCCATAGCATCTCTGAGGTTTTGAGCAGGGCATGTAACCAGGAGAGGAAACTACAGGGCCACTTCATTTTATCCTGGTGCAATATATTGTACTTCACAGATACTGTGTTCTTTTTTTTAATATAAATTGAATGCTTGCAGCAACCTTGTGGCAAGCAAGTCTACTGATGCTGTTTTTTCCAACAGCGTTGGCTCATTTCTTGTCTGTGTGTCACATTTTGGTAATCCTTGCATTATTTCAGAGTTTTTCATAATTACTATATTTGCTACGGTGATCTGTGACCAGTGATCTTTGATGTTACTACTACAATTCACTGAAGGTTGGGCTCATTAGCATTTTTAAAATTAAGGCACGTACAATTTTTTTTAGACAATGCTATTGCACACTTACTGGACTACAGTGTAGTATAAACATAACATATATGCGCTGGGAAACCAAAAAATTCATGTGAATTGCTTTACTGCAATATTTACTTTATTGTAGTGGTCTGGAACCAAACCCTTGGCATCTCCCAAGCACCCCTGTATTAAAGTCACACTGCCAAACTCTGAAGGGTCAATAGGGGGTGCTGGTGGGGCTCCACACCTTCCAGACTGATTCTGACCAAGGCACCAGCAGGATTTACCCCAGGTAGGGGCTCCTCTGTCTACAGGGCTAACTGAGATGCACTGATGCACTAGTTGCTCTGCCCCAGGACGGCATGTCTGAATAACCGAACAAAACACTACTAAAAGGTTGTAGAACACAGCTCTCTGTCCCTAATACTCTCCCTGTTCAGAAAGTTTACCATTTCAATAAAGCACCACTTTGAAAATGCCTGCCACGTACAAAGTGCCATCTGATACTGTTTCCTTAGTCTGTATGCCCCTTCCCACAAGAGGAAATGCCTTTCCTCACAGACCAGCAGCTCCTTGGGTGTGGGGGACCAGAGTGAGACCCCACCTTCTCTCCCAGGACCAGTGCCTGTATTTGTCCCTTCCAAAGCCTCAACCTCCAGCGCTGCCTTCAACGCAAAGGATTCTCTGCTACCCCAGAGAGAGGAAAACACCTCTAAACGGAGAACTGGTCCTGTTCTAAACCAACCAGCTTCTTGCCAGTCCTCACTCTGGTCCTCCAGACACGCACCACCCTCCCACACCAGGCTCACCCTGGATCCTCAGGCTCTCCTGATACTGGATGATAAAGTACTCTTGAGTCTGCTGCAGCTTCTTCAGCTCATTCTCTGTGTCTTGCGTGACCAATCGCAGCTCCTCAAATGTCTGGTTGATTTGAAGGTGTTTCTGGGACATGGCATCGGCGAGACTTCCAGCCGGAGAAGTACCCTGGAGACAGAGCAGAGAGACAGTGTGGGTGGCAGTGAGCCGGGCAGAGAAGATGGGAGGAAGCCTCAGGCCTTAGTCCCAAAGAAAGGGCGATGCTTGCACTATAACTGGGCCGAGATGCCAAAAGCTAAATTTTGAGTCAGAGAACTGAAAATGTTATTTGTGAGAGTGGGGGCAGAGTGAGAAGAAGAAGAGCAACCGGAGACCTGGTGGACTATGGCATCTTCATAAAGTGTTGCAGAAAGGCTCTGACCTACATGCAGGAGACATCTGAGTTCTCTTTGGAGACCAGAACTCAACGTGTCTCAGGAGTTTTCCTACTAATAATGATGACCCCTCATTTCAGAGTCATTCACTGGACGCCAACTGTGCCAGGTGCTGGGGGCACAGCGGCGGACATGGCTGTGTGAACACATGTCATCTGTGTCCTCCCTCAAGACCTCGTGACTGCGCCAAGAGTGTGAACTGCTCAGGGGCGGCGTCCTGGAGACCCCAAGTGAAGTGACGGGCGAGGCATCAACAAGTGCTGTGTGGATCGAGTCATCGACCTGGCCTGGGTGGATCTATTCCTTCAACACCGGGTTGAGGCGGACTGAGAAGGGGCTGTTCTTAAGCAATCTCATCTGAATATAAGCACGTGTGTGTGTGAGTCACTCAGCTGTGTCCAGCTCTTTGTGGCCACATGGACTGTAGCCCGCCAGGCTCCTTGGTCCACGGAATTATACAGACAAGAACTCTGGAGTGGGTAGCCATTCCCTTCTCCAGGGGATCTTCCTGACCCAGGATCCAACCCAGGTTTCTCGCACTGTGGGAAGATTCTTTACCAACAGAACCACCAGGGATCCCTGAATATAAGCGTGCCTCTCCTCAAACACTATTCAATTGGGGTTAAATTATTTTGCACTTGTTCACATTGTTTTGTGGTTGCGATCTCATCAAGGTTACAAGCCAGTCAAGATCAGAGATCAGTTTTCTATTTCCTTTGTGCTCTTAGGACAAGGCTCTGTTTATAGAGACACCAACAGATGCACCCTGAGAGATCCTGACAAAGCTGGGCCCAGAAAGAGCTGAGCCAGAAAGGACTTCCCAAGCCCACAGGGCACTCACATTGTTGGCTTCTCGGACCAGCCTCTGTTCATTGTACAAAATATGGCGGATGCAGCGCACCAGCTCCATGGGGCAGCGGTCATATGTGTTCTGAAAGAATCCAAGAGCAAACATCACTTTGTTCTGCTTCATGCTATGGGGCAGAACCTCACCTCAGAGCAGAGGGCCAGACCTCAGGATGGAGGAGACGTTTCATAACACAACCATGAGAACTGCTGCTCTTCCAGTGTGAATGGGGACAAGAAAAGCATGTTGTGGGAAACTCAATTACAGGAGGAAGGTAAAATTATTTTACTTCTTGCATCTTAAATTGCTTAAAGTAAGGGAACCATGCTTGGGAACAGAATACATTTTTAAAAGGCCATATCAGAGGAGAAATCGGACACCACCTTGACTGAGCGACCAAAATTACTGCCACTGAGGAGGACAAGGCGGATGCGGTACACCTCTGGACGTGATAGTCTGAGGAGGACACAACATCACTTATTTCCAATTCTGATCAGGGGTGTGTACCCTGGATCTAATCATGAGGAAATGTCGTACAAACCCCAAACAAGGCACATTTTACCTTTAAAAAACAGAGGAGCTGAATTACTTTTAAAATGTCAATGCAATGAAAGACAAAGGGAGACTGACAAATGGTTCCTTAAAGAGACATGACAACTATATGCAATAAGCGATCTTGAACGCGCTCCTGGACTGGAGGGGGAGAAAAATGTCCCAAAGGATGTTAGTAAGTCAGCTGGTAACTGTACTGTAACTACATAAAAGAAGGCTCATATGCTTAGAAAATGGACACTGGAGTACTTTAGGGACAAAGAGGCATGACGCATACAACTTTCGAGTGATGAAAAACTGTGTGCACGTCTGTGCATGTGCACGCATTTGTGCATGTGTGTGTGCGCGCCTGCGTGTGTGTCTGTACATGCGTGTGCAAGAGGGAGAATGTCGTATAGCAAATGTTAATAACGGTGAGTCTGAGCATATGTTCTCAGTATCAATCTTGTAATTGTCTATAAATTTGAAATGGTTTTCAAATAAAAGGTTTAAAAATGGCAGCTACAATCACAATACCAAACAATACGAAGTTTACACGTGTCACATGTGGCTTGGCAACCTTGGGTGAAAGGAGAGAGAGAAACCTCTGGATGAAGGAAGAGCCCCTGCAGGGAAGAGAATGAGTGTGGCCTGGGGCTCACATGGAGCGTGGCCCCGAACTCACGCCCACCTGGAGCTGTGTGGCGTAGTGCCCCAGCTTGATCTTCAGTAGGAACCCGTCTTCCCCCACTTGGTGCTCTGCCTTCTTCTGCAACTCCTGCACCAGGCCCTCCAGGAGCTGGGTGGCCTTAATGTTCTCCTGTGGATTATCAAGATCTATTGAGTCCCTAGGGGAAAGAAATTACATACATATGTATACATACATGCACACAGCCTGTATAAATGCAGCCTCAATGCACCACACCTTTTCTGGGGCTCAAGTGACTTCTTTATAATGCTCACTGCAAATTTTAGGCAACAGTCCAATTCAAACTGACTAGATATCTACATAAGTCTATTTCCAATCCATTAGTTACCTTAGTGGAAGGTATAGTATATTTTCTCTTTTTTCTTTGCAGTGGACTGCCCATTCTCCTACTGACTTGCTCTGGTGCTTATGCTATTCGCTTCTAGGAATGAAGGGAAAAGGAAAGTGCTTTGTGTGCTCTGAAGGAAATAAGGACTCTGATAATTTCCTATTTATAGTTACCCCTTTAAGGGTGGAAAGGGGCACAGGGTCAAGAATGTTCTGTGTGTTTTTGCCAGCCTCAGCTTGTATGTGTTGCTAATTTCACATGGAGTATTTCTTAAGTAAAGTCAGGTGAGTTAACAGAGTTACTTCTAAGAAGCCCTGGAAATATGATATTAAGACAGATGAAGCCTGCAAGTATTCACACAAGGCAGGCATTTGTATCACTAGCTGCAGATTTGGGACATGTAGGCAGTGCTGACTCCTGCAATGAACCAGAAAAATCACTTTACAGGCTTCGTAGTAATTCAGAGCCACTTAACTGGTGGCAGGGCTTGGGTGGTCTCCCTCCCTCCCTTCCTCCTCCTCTCTCTTCCTTCCCCCACTCTTCCCCCTCTCCCCATCTCTGATTCTCTTTCTTTTTTTAAACAACTTAAGCAACAATTGCTATTGGGCAGTACTAAATTACTTAACTCTGCTTGCTGAAGAAACCTAACAGCTGTCAGATTGAAATAACATTCATTACTGCTGGTGGGTCTGCAGCCAAACAAGAGATCTGGTGATAGCTAGGCAGCTCTGTCATCTCTACACAGCCCTGAAGTTAGGCAGAAACTAATTTCTAACAGGGACACAGACAGCTACACTGAAGCACTGGTAGCATTACTTCATCAAACAATATGCTCAAATCTGCCCTCTTGAGAAAGCAGTAGAGAAAGCCAAATTTTAAATATGTGTGCTATGTACCAAATATGTCTAAATAAAAGCCTTGAAGGAATGGAAGCAGCCCTGCACCTCTGTTCTGAATGGCAATAATGCTCCTCGTCTGAGGAATCCACTCTTCAAAAGAATATTTTGGAGTATAGTTGCTTTAGAATGGTGTGTTTGTTTCTATCGTACAGCAAAGTGAATCAGCTGTATGTATACATATATCCCCTCTTTTTTGGATTTCTTTACCATTGAGGTCACCACAGATCACTGAGTAGTGAATCCACTCTTGAGAAGAGCCAATCTCTAAGCAAAACTCATGGAAATCAAGTACTACCAGTTCTCGTACTTTAAAACTTAATTCTCTTTCGTATATGTATACATATACATATACATACATACAGACACACACACACACACACACACACACATATATAAACTTTCTTAGCTTAAACATGAAGAACTGAAGATATTTTACTTAAAACCTTTATATTCTTAAACCCATAACCGAATAAAATTCCGGTTTTCCTTGACATCAACATAAGTCTTTTAACATTCGTTTGGTAAGAAGACTACATGGGAAATCTACTAAATGAAATTTTAGATCAACAGAAACTTCCTACTAATGTTTTCCTGAACTCTCCAAATCTTTAACAGAAAATGAAAATGAAATGGAAAAGCACCAGATGAGGTGCAGTTGACATGCTCACATTTAGTACCTTTTTTTTCTCACTTAATTGCATGAGGCTGAGATTTTTTTAATTGCCTAGAAAATTGCCTTCCTTTGGTGCGCTTCAGCTTTGGAACAGAAGTCTGCTACTAACACAAGATCGCAATGACTCTGAGGCAACATTACTGATGGGTATACAGCTTGCCTCAAATAGCAGCATAAAGGCTGATTTCTCCTGTTCTCCTGACCAGGATGATGGAGGCCTGAAGTATCTGATGAACATGACAGATCAGCTCGAGACTGGTAACTGGCATGTGCCCAGGCCCTGCTGAGAGCAGCAGACAGCCTGCGGCCTGGTGTGCAATAATGTTGTTGATTATAAGGCTTTGTCGACAGTCTACTGCAATGTACTAATTTTGAAATAATTTAAAAACAATTTTCCCCCGGATATATAAACAGTAATTTGAGAAATCAGAAAAATAAACATGCTTGTTAAATCTGCCACTAAGAGTAATTATTGTTAACATTTTGGTGTATTGTCTTTTAGTCTTTCTCTCTATATATAAAAATTACATATAAATTTGAAAACACCAAAGTCATCATTGTTAAACTTGTTAATAATACACTTTATTAAATCTTATGCATATGCATACCTTATCTGACCTGTTAAATACTAAACTCTGTGGACAAGGGCGTCAATGTTTTCATATGAACTCCACTAACTACAACACTGCTAGGTACTCAGTTTTGTTGACTTTTAAAAAAATTTTATTTTTAATTTGAGGATAATTACTTTACAATATTGTGATGGTTTCTGTCATTCATCAATATGAATCAGCCATAAGTATACACATGTCCCCTCCCTCTTAAACCTCCCTCCCCATCCCTCCCCCTCTAGGATGTCACCAGCTTTGGGTTCCCTGAGTCATACAACAAATTCCCACTGGCTATCTGTTTTACATATGGTAATGTGTATGTTTCAATGCTATTCTCTGAAATCATCCCACCCTCTCCTTCCCCTGTGTCCAAAAGTCTGTCCTTTGTGTCTCTAGAGAAGCTGTGGTTACAGGTACACAATGGAATATTACTCGTCTATAAAAAGGAACACATTTGAGTCAGTTCTAATAAGGTGGATGAACCCAGAGCCTATTATACACAGTGAAGTAAGCCAGAAAGAGAAAGACAGATACCATATATTAACGTGTATATATGGAATCTAGAAAGATGGTACTGATGTGTTAGTACCCAGTACCCAGTAGTACCACAGTACACAGTACCATAGATGGTACCTATGTGCTAATTGTTTTTTATGAACAGCAATATTATAATGCTTTTATCCAGAATTTATTATTAAAGGAAACAAACCCTATTTAAAAAAAAATCCCAGTAGTTATTCCATCTTCTTAAAATTTAAGATAGAATACCTTTTCATGGGTCACATGATTTTCTTTACAAATGTACAACTTTTAGAGTCTTCATTATATTATCTTTCTGATAAAACTTCAATATGCTTGTGCCTCACAAAATATGACAGAAAAACCTCTGTTCACTTACCAAGCTTGGCTTTCAATCCACTGGGATAAGTAATGGCGCACCTCAATGGGGAAATGCTGACCATACAGTGCTTGCATCTGATGAAGGGCATCTCCTTGGAGCTGCTGGGCTTGTATCCACACAGCCATGGTTTACAATCTGTTAAACAAACAGTGGTTTGCATTGGTTTTTTTTTCCCCTTTTAAATCCACTAGAGTAAATACTCGATTATAAAAGCTGGCGATAAATGCATTTAAGCCCTTTTTGATAGACTGAAGATTGGTATTCTTAAACCGAATTTTAGCTGCAAAATGCTTTCAAAATGTAGACATTCAGTGTGGCCATGGAAAGGTGTACAACTGGGTCTATGAAGCTCTGACTACAAAAATGTACAGAAGTCCTAAGGAAAAATACAAATTCAGCATTAAGGAAAGAACCGCCTATAGTTTTGATATCACAGACATATTCTTTCTTTTACATGTGTTGCAAACTTGAAGTAACAGTAAGCAGCATTTCGACAGTAATGATAAATAAGTAGCACAGGGATTTTGTTAAACAATCACTTATTTTAGATTTTGTATTTTTACTTTTAAAAGGTGAAATAAACACACTGCCATTTTGAAAAAGACCCAAAGAAAAGTGGTAATATCTAATGCATGGATTGAACCCTACGTATTATCACTATTTACCTAAACAGTAATTATTTGTACATCAAAGGAACAGACTGCTTTGGAAAATAACCCCAAGGTTCACCTTCTGAGTTACTGCTAAGGAATTTATGAAGCAATGTTCTGTTAAAATTAAAGCACTTAAAAATCTTTCGGACATTGAAAACAATATATTCCAGCTAAAGAGTTAGAAACAAAACCCATTATATTCCAATAGTGGGTAGATTTTTAAAACACTCACTTGATTTCAGAAAAACAGTTTTATAAAACTACCATGATACCTTTTCAGACTCACCTAAGAATTTTTAATTCATTCGGCAGAAGCTCTTCGGGATGAAACCAGCGTGTGGCGGCAGCGTTACTTTCCCGTGCGCAGGGGCCTCCCTGGCGCTCCAGTGGCTAAGACTGCGCTTCCACTGCAGGAAGTGCCTGAGCTGGATCACTGAGCACGGAACTAAAATCCCACATGCCGAGCGGCCAAAAAAAAAGTTGTACTTTCATGGACACAAAGGGGACTAAAACTGAATCTTGCTCTAACACTATGATCCACAGTGGGGAGTTTGAAACAAGGCAGGGATATCTTGAATTCCTTCCAGAACTACCTGATGACTGATTTGTACAGTTCTCCTATTAACTTGTGCTACAGTCAGGGTCTGGTGAATTAGAACTTTGGTTTTGTTGAACAGCAGAGACCACACAAGTGTGTCATGAAACAAAAATCCCTTCTCTGTTAGTTGTAGTTGTCCGATCACATAACACAGAGCTATTTATGGGACAAGTTAGTTAGCCAACAATGAGGTGTGGGGTGGCTGCCAGTTACCTATTTTAGATTTGTGCTATGCTATAGAACATTTGCGCAGTGTACAACTTTAATTAGGGCTTCTGAGCATTAAGGCTGGGATCACTGTGAGATCACCCAAGACATCAAATTCCAGCCATGAAATTTGATGAAATTTTTCAAATTCTCATTACAAAGAGAAAGACTTGGATAAAACAGTTCTCTCCAGAAGGAATCCCACAGTAAAATCAAACATCTGGAAGACATTTCATTGTACAATATAATTTCTAATCAAATGATTCATCATACCCCAAGGTTTTGGAAAATTGGAACAGATACCAAGACATATTTTTTGGACAAAAGGTAAAGGGATGGATGTCATGGTTGAAGATGCTTAGGCAAGAATGATACAGGAATAAAGAAAATAATTCAGTACTATTAATCTCTCTTAGTGGTAAGGAACTGGAAAGAAGCAGGACCTCATCATAGCTCTCTTAATGAATATGTGGATAATGCCAACAGATACAAAAATGATCTTGCATCCTGCGTTCATTAACTGAATTGACCCAAGAGACAAAATAAGGAAAACTGTGGGAAAATGTTTATCTTCAAAAATACTCCTCAGTCTACCCAAATAAAATAGCAGTCTGCTAACTCTCTATCCTCTCAGTTCACTTTCTTTTTCTTGGTATCATTTATCACTTCCTGATGCTTTTGAACTGTGGTGCTGGAGAAGACTCTTTGAGAGTCCCTTGGACTGCAAGGAGATCCAACCAGTCCATTCTAAAGATCAGTCCTGGGTGTTCTTTGGAAGGAATGATGCTGAAGCTGAAACTCCAGTACTTTGGCCACCTCATGCAAAGAGTTGACTCATTGGAAAAGACTCTGATGCTGGGAGGGATTGGGGGCAGGAGGAAAAGGGGATGACAGAGGATGAGATGGCTGGATGGCATCACAGACTCGGACATGAGTTTGAGTGAACTCTGGGAGTTGGTGATGGACAGGGAGGCCTGGTGTGCTGCGATTCATGGGGGTCGCAAAGAGTCAGACATGACTGAGTGACTGAAGTGAACTGAACTGACATTTATTACATATTTGTTTAATGACTTCCCACTAGGGAGAAAGCACCATGAACACAATGACTTTGTTTTGTCTTATGCTCTTTCTCTTGGGCCTAGAATTGTGCCTGGCAAATAAGCATTCAGAAAAATTTTTGTTGTTGCATAAATAAATGTATATACAGAATTTGGTTAAATCTATCAGCTCTTTCCAAAGTCATCATGGAACGAGATATCAGTATGAAATACCAAGTCAAGAAAATGAAACAGATTTTATACTTTGCGTGAGTCTATATTAATAACGGTCTGCTGCTGCTGCTGCTAAGTCACTTCAGTCATGTCTGACTCTGTGCGACCCCATAGACGGCAGCCCACCAGGCTCCCCCGTCCCTGGGATTCTCCAGGCAAGAACACTGGAGTGGGTTATCTGTCCCTTAATCACATATGGCACCGTTTATAATTTTCTCTTTTAGATTTTATTAATTTTTGTCTGTTTTCCCCACTGAATAAGAACAGTAAGTGAGTGAGTACCTACTATGGTGGCATGCCATGTAAGTAAAAAGTAGTAAGCATTTGTTCAGTAAATAAATACATACTAAATATTTGGTAAATATGTCCCAAGTTCTGCTGCCTGAGCATAATCCCAGGAGTCTATTACTGTTTTAAGAAAGAAATACTATGCTGATATGCCACATAGGCAGGAATATTAAATGTCACACCATTTTTTTAAGCTTTGTACTAGTTCTTGGTGTTTATACAAGAGTACAATGCTGAGCTCTTAGAAGTTTTCAGAATATTTTTTACGGTTCTAAATATGAACATGCCACAACAGTTACTTTCTAAAATGCCATCTGAAGGATAACAGCTGATAAACATACATAAGGTGGTAACCTCTTTATTTTGATAAATACAATATACGTTAATTTCACTACAAAAAAAATGCTTTGATAGAGCTGGAAAGTACATTTTGCCTACCACTGGCCAAAAATGTAAGATAAAAACACTAAGCAGTACAAATCATCTTTATTTTATTTTTAAACTAAGAGTTATTTACACATGGAATATGAGATGACCTACTGAGATTATCATGTAACAATTTAAAATACGCAGTTTAGAAAAAAAATGACTTCCCCCTACCAACTGTATTAATAAAACCTAGACTCTAAGTGGTGCTTTTCTTCATGCACATCAAAACTTCATACATGTCCAACACACATTATTAGGCTAAGCCTACACCGGGCGTCAGCTGACTCCCTGTCCTTTCTGACTAGTGCTCATGCAGCCACTGAACGCTACCCCACACACAGAGTATAGTGTGTGTGTGTATCACACATAGTGACGCCACTCCACACACAGAGTTTAGTGTGTGTGTGTATATCACACATAGTGACGCCACCCCACACACAGTAACTGCATGTCTGTCCTCGATACACACTCTCTTCTGCTTATTTACGGGCAGCTCCTTCAATGCGTGATGTTCTGACAAGGGAAGTGGTTTGTATCTCTGGTAAATCATCACCTCTGAAGACTGGGAAATGGATATACAATCTTATTTTTAGCCAAAGATGAGAACTATTTGAGCTCTGCGAGTTGCATTCTTATTGCTCATAAGCATTCCAAACAACCCAAAACCACCTTGGATGTAGAATCTTGTGCTTTCTGAAAGCATAAAGTATCTACGTGGACCCCATATATCTGGATATATCCTAGGAGTCCCAAAGACAGCAGACCCACAGGCACTTGAAAAAAAGGGTTTCAAAGTCTAATAGCTCATAATGTTACAGACTTAATGAAAACTGAAGCAAAGTCTGTCTGTTTACATAAATTAAACGATATGAGTGGGTGGGATTTAAGGATAATTTTGTCCCGGTAAGAAATATCTTTTTATGAGATGCTTTCCCTTTGAGAATTAAAACATAAAGCTTTGAGGAAAAAAAAAATCACTCTCTCTGAAGACTTCTAAAATATTGTGGCTAAAGTCATGCTATAGCCAACTGTAGGGGAAGAGAAGCAGATGGCAGGACCACAGAAAGTTCCCCAAGCATACCTGCCACTTGCAAGAATGAATTCTAGCTTGGGATGAGAGTGGGAGTTTCAAATGAGCACAGGGGGGAATTCCCTGGTGGTCCAGTGGCTGGGACCCCGTGCTCCCAATGCAGGGGGCCTGGGTTCCATCCCTGGTCAGGGAACTAGATTCCACATGCCACAACTGGGGCTCCTGCATGCCACAGTGGAGACTGAGGATCTTGTGGGCTGCAACTGAGACTCGGCCTAGTCAAATAAATAAATATTTTTAAAAACATGTACAGGGATTTGGTCTGCCGGATTCACGTGTATAATTCAAGTATTCTGTAAATCTTCTCCGCCCCATCACAACCACTGCTCCATTCCATCCCAGGGCCAAACTCTCTACAATGGAGTTCAAGCTCACCTAAACAAAGTTCTACAAAAGATTTAATAACCTCTTAAACCTCTCTGGGCCTCAGTTTCCTTACTTGTAAAATTATGTCTCTCGGGGGTTGTTGTAAGAATGAGTTAACATGGGCAAATGCTTAAAACAGTGCCTGGCTCGTAGCAAATGCTCAATCTTACTCTGACTTTGCAACCTTAAACTGACAAAACGGTGTCCTTCTCCCCACCTCCAATTTTAACTCACTTCAAATAAGTACCTTCTGAAAGTCAATCCTCCCACAAAGAGCTCTTGCTGTCTTCCTCCTTAACCAATATCCTGCCCATAAATTTTACCCCCCTGTTAAAAGCCCATCTCTTAATCAATTTCACTGGCACCAGGACTTTCATGGATGAGAACTGATGGAGGCTGGTGGAAAGGCACTGGGAGGACTGTTCCCTCACCTCTGAACAAAGGAATTAAGAATTGTGAAGGGCAGTGCAGTGAGAGCAAGGCTGTCATAAGTACACTAGACTCCAAAAAGGAACATCCATTCAGATGTGTTTGCTTGGCAACCAGGAGCAAAGCTTTCTCCTATTCCTTCCAAAGAAGGACTCCTACTAATTACAAGTATGAATTATCAGCAACAAATATCTTGATTCCTCTAATAAATAAACGTGAGAAATAAGAATGAAAACTGAATTAAAATAACATTTTATTAGTGTTGTTATCCACCATCCAGATTTATCATTTAATGTCATTTACTGAACACTTGCTGCATTGTTTTATAGCAATGAGGGCTTTTACGAGTCTACTCATACAACCCTCACAAAAACCCTAGGAGGTAGCCCTATTATTGTTCCTACTTTATAGATGAAGAAATTGAAGTTTAGCAAATTAAACAATATTGTAAAATGGTGTAATAACTTCGGAAAACCATCTGGAGGTTCTTCAAAAGGTTAAATATGGAGTTACTATATGACCCAGCAGTTTTACTCCTAGGTATGCCTAAGAGAAATGAAAACATATGTCTACAAAAACTTGCACACAAATGTTCATAGCAGCATTATACGTAATAGCCAAAAGGCAGAAACAACCCAAATGTCCATCAGTACATGAGTGGACAATAAGGATATGAATGGAGAAATAAAGCAGATAAAATGGAATATTATTCAACAGTAAAAAGGCATGAAGTACTGAAACATGCTATAATATGGATAAACCTTGAAAACATGATGCTAAGTAAAAGAAGCCAGATATAAAGGGCCACATATTGTGCATTCCATTTAAAGAAAATGTCAGAAATAAGCAAACCCATAGAAACAAAGCAGACAGGTGGTTGCCAAGGGCTAGGGGGATGGGCAGTGGCTTTAATGGGTATGGGTTTCTTTTGGGGGTGAAATACTTGCCCCATGTCCCACTCTGCTGAGGAGTGCCATCTGGGCTGGGGCTGGGCAGCCTGGCCCCAGCCTGTACTCTACCTCTGCACCATGCTGACTGTCCCAGGACTTGTGGTTGCAGTCTGTCATATTGTGTTTTGGATTTTTCTGCATGTTTGTTATATTTCATAACTTAAAGGAAGAAAATGAGTAAGAAATTAAAATCAGAAACCTAATATTGCAGGGCTCTGATCTGGGCAAAGGCTTGGGCTACTTGGCAGATGAAACAGAAGATGTATAAACATTGCTTCTGATCTGAAAAAGAATGTGATCCGGCAAGGAGTTAGGATTCAAAACTGTTAATCATATCAGCACCACTTAATGACTGAAGGACTTTGGATGGAATATAAAGAGCAAGTTCTCTGTTGTTTTTTCCTGCTTTACTGTCAAAACATATATTCAGTGGCAGTGATTACCTAGTAGTAGGAACTTGGAGGGACAGAAAACTATGAAATCGTGGCAATGAAGGATTAAGACTTTGATCATACTAAAACTGGCCTAACATCAAGTAAGAAGGTTAGTGTAAAACTATCCCATCTAGAAGCAGGTCAACACTGGAGCCATCTGCTCTTTAAAAAAATTTTTTTCTAAACACTACTTTATAAGCCATTGGAAAGGCAATTCTCTAATAAAATCAGATTATTAAACAGATGGGAAGAGAACAGAAAGAATAAAAGTATTTGGCTCACAAAGAAACAAACAAGGAAAAATTTGCCAGGCAACACAGAGATGATAAAATTCTGGGAAGACAATCAGTCTTAAATCTTTACATCACAGTGAAATCACAACATACTACTTTGGGGAGAGGGGAGGAGGTGGGGGGAGAAGGGCTCCCTTGTGCCACACTGGCCCACAGCTTGAATGGGTGCGTGTTATCATTATTTCTGTGTTGCAATCTATTAAGCAACTTGGACAGCCCGTTTGGGAAGAAGCTACATCAATAATATTTTTCAGGTAACTAAAAACATTTACTATAGCCCCCAAACGATGACCGTCTGCATTACAGAAAAGTCAGAAATGATCTGAGGCTGCTATGTAGCCCTATGTCAGCCTCAGAATTTCAAATGTAGGCTTTTAAATTTATTTATTTAAAAAAATATTTATTTATTTGGCTGCACTGGGTCTTCGTTGTGGCATGTGGAATCTAGCTCCCTGACCAGGGATCGAACCCAGGCCCCATGCACTGGGAACAGAGAGGTTTTAAATACTGCACCACCAGGGAAGTCCCTCGAATGAGGGTTTATACCTGTACCCATTTTATATTGTTAACCGAGACCAATTCATCTTAGACCGTCTTTTGAAAACGTCAAATCCTTTAGTTCAGGACATACAAATTCCTCAGCTACTTCAATGTACTGAGTTTCTGTACCATTGAGATGAATTATAATCCCTTCCCTTCTGTTCTGAAGTTTTAAAAGTCAACTTATTAATAAATCTACACGTTCCTAATATTTTCTGCATTAAAGTTCACAGACTCCCTCTTACCACTGAAAATTACAGTATTAAATTTCCACTTGGGGACTACCTTGGTGGCCCAGTGGCTAAGACTCTGCACTCTCAATGGAGGGGGCCCAGGTTCAAGCCCTGGTCAGGGAATCAGATCCCACATATTGCAACTAAGAGTTTGAATGCCACAACTAAAAAGCTTCTGCATACCACAACTAAAAATCCCGCATGCCACAACTAAGACATGGTGCAGCCAAATAAGAGAAAAAATAAAATAAAAAATTTTCCACTTAGCAAAATTTGCTTTGAAGAACACTCAGCATGAGGTCAACTCCTAAGGGCAATAGTTAGACAGTAGGATACACAACAGTGAGAAATTAGAAATAATCTAAATGTCCCAAATAAGAGACTGGTTATTAAACTATAATATATTAATCTGATGGAATACTGTGCAACAATTTAAGTGAAATATAAAGGCTATGTTAAAATATAAGGCTGTAGACACATTTTCTAGAAGTCAAGGAATACTAAATGAAAAGTGTACACATGTTTGCCAGAGGACACATACCAGAGGAAGGTCAGAGAGAACTATAAACAGCTGTTACATTTAGGTGAAGAAGTTTTGGTACAATTTGTTGTAACTTTTTTTATTTATTGAATTTTGTTCAAAATGTAAAACCTGAAATATAAGTTTAATAATTATGGGCAATTGGCACTGCTCCCTATCCCAAAGGAATTAAATATAAAGGGATGTGCAAAAGACATAGGTAGAAATACTTCCCATCATGACAGTACCCAGGTTATGGCAGTTTCTTACAAGTAAAGTAGTCTTGAGATTTAAGTAGGGCATGAGATATTTATACATTTAAAAAAAAAGAAATACAATTCTATCACTTTAAATATATAGCAACAATGTGTTTTCAAGCAATAGTTCAAGACTATTAGTAGATAAGATTAATTTGTAATTTTAACATCTATTTTATTTAAATCTTTTAAAATACCTTGCACTCAATAACTGCTCATACTCTTCTTTTAATAAACCCTAGAAGAAACAAAAGTGTGTTTATGTGGGGAGTATATAAAAAAGGATTAACAAAATTTTGGTAGGTTTTGAACTTATTTAACTTACATGCAGAGTACATCATGAAAAATGCTGGACTGGATGAAGCACAAACTGGAATCAAGATTGCCAGGAGAAATATCAATAACCTCAGATATGCAGATGACACCACACTTACGGCAGAAAGCTAAGAACTAAAGAGCCTCTTGATGAAAGTGAAAGAGGAGAGTGAAAAAGTTGGCTTAAAACTCAACATTCAGAAAACTAAGATCATGGCATCCAGTCCCATCACTTCATGGCAAATAGATGGGGAAACAGTGGAAACACTGACAGACTTTATTTCTTTGGGCTCCAAAATCACTGCAGATGGTGACTGCAGCCATGAAATTAAAAGACACTTGCTCCTTGGAAGAAAAGTTATGATCAACCTAGACAGCATATTAAAAAGCAGAGACATTACTTTGCCAATGAAGGTCCGTCAGGTCAAAGCTATGGTTTTCCCAGAAGTCATGTATGAATGTGAGGGACTATAAAGAAAGCTGAGCACCAAAGAATTGATGCTTTTGAACTGTGGTGTTAGAGAAGACTCTTGAAAGTCCCTTGGACTGCAAGGAGATCCAATCAGTCAACCCTAAAGGAAACCAATCCTGAATATTCATTGGAAGGACTATGCTGAAGCTGAAACTCCAATGCTTTGGCCACCTGATGTGAAAAACTGACTCATTGGAAAAGACCCTGATGCTGGGAAAGATCGAAGGCAGGAGCAGAAAGGGACAACAGAGAATGAGATGGTTAGATGGTATTGCCGACTCAATGGACATGAGTTTGAGTAAACTCCGGGAGTTGGTGATGGACAGGGAGGCCTGGTGTGCTGCAGTCCATGGGGTCACAAAGAGTCAGATAGAACTGAGCAACTGAACTGAACTGATGAATCTATGGAAATTCATTACACACTATATTTTGTGAGTGTTTGAAAATCTTCATATCAAATTGTTTAGAATACCAAAATAAAAAAGAAGTAAACTAGAACTTAGACCAGGTTGAAGATTATTGATCTCAGAGGGAGTAGAGCTGGAATGTAAAAAGTTTTCTTGTGACTTGTGAGAAAAAAAAAAGCAAAGAGAAAAGAAAAAAGAGGGTATTTGAGAAAGTCCTATTTCAAGGTAAGAAATAATACATACTTAGATTCATGTTTAGCTCTTATTCATCTTTGACATGACTAAGCAATGGTCACTGCAAACTTGTGCCAGCAGTAAATGGAATGAAATACACAGAAAACCACTGTCAGCAGTGCAAGAATTCCTTTTTAAAAACTCGATTTCCCTTACCCCTGGCAGCATACCTGAACACAACTGCCCTAGGTGCAGGCCCTTGACAGTTTCAGGGTAACAATTCAAGGCCTCCGGAAGCAAACAGTTACCTGATCAGCTTCCAGAAAGCCTTAGCCACCAGTTCCTAACTTTACTCCTAGTCAAAGGCCAACAGAGCTGGGGGAAATCGTCCTCTTTTGTTGATATCAACTTAGTTTGTGCCAGAACCTATACCTAAAGCCAAAATAAGGTTTGCACTCCCTTTTGGATTCTTCACTGTCTCTGGAAGGTTGAACAGATGAGGCCAGCTTCCAAGAACAGGAAAGCAGCACTGCAGGGCCACCTTGCTAAGGAGAGACCAGACATCAATCTCATGAGGTTACTCTCTGCGCCTTTTTTGTACACCGACACTCAACAGTCGGTGAGTGATGAGCAACTGTTGATGCTCACTCAACAGTCTTTACTATTAACAGTAAACCTTGGAAAGAGACCAATAATACATTGGGAAAACATGCCTATAAACTGAACTCAAATTAAAGGCAGAAGAATATGGTATCTTGCCCCTTTTCAGGTAGCTATGTTCTCTGCACTCATCAATAATTATAATCAACTTCATTTCTGTACTTGACGATAAATCCTTTCAGAAAACAAAATTTTAAAAATGAACCTAAATATGTTTGGGTTAAAATGATGGAAGACTACAATTTTTTGAGAGAGAAATGTTTCATCAGCTAGTTCCTTTGCCTGCTTGTGCTAAGCTGCTTTGGTTGTGTTCGACTGTGCAGTCCTGTGGTCCACAGCCCACTGGGCTCCTCTGTCCTTGGAATTCTCCAGGCAAGAATACTGGAGTGGGTGTGCCCTCCTCCAGGGGTCTTCCCAACCCAGTGATTGAACCCAAGTCTCTTACTTTTACCTGCACTGGCAAACAGGTTCTTTACCACTAATGCCACCTGGGAAGCCCTTGGCCTGCTCACTGGATGATATGCCAATTTGGAAGCCCAACTGAAGCTTCCTGAAGAAAATGCAAATGTGTGGGGTATAATACTCAGTGTGTCTAAGTAAAACAACTCCTGCAGAAAAAGTGGATCCAACAGTGGGCAGCAGATATGGTAAGAAGTTAATTCTAATTCTGAGATGAAATGACATTTATTATTATTTTTGAAAATTTTTTCAACTTTTTATTTTACATTGGAGTCTAACCCTTGGACTGCAAGGAGATCCAACCAGTCCATTCTGAAGGAGATCAGCCCTGGGATTTCTTTGGAAGGAATGATGCTAAAGCTGAAACTCCAGTACTTTGGCTACCTCATGTGAAGAGCTGACTCATTGGAAAAGACTCTGATGCTGGGAGAGATCGGGGGCAGGAGGAGAAGGGGACGACAGAGGATGAGATGGCTGGATGGCATCACTGACTTGATGGACGTGAGTCTGAGTGAACTCCAGGAGTTGGTAATGGACAGGGAGGTCTGGTGTGCTGCGATTCATGGGGTCGCAAAGAGTCGGACACGACTGAGCGACTGAACTGAACTGAACTGAACGTCAATTAACAGTGTTGTGATACTTTCAGGTGGACAGTAAAAGGACTCAGCCATACATATACATGTATCCCATTCTCTCCCAAACTTCCCTCCCATCCAGGCTGTCACAAAACATTGAGCACCTTGCTGGTTATCCATTTTAAATGTAGCAGTTTGTATATGGAAATGACATTAAACTAAGAGCTCATGTTTTGAAAAATAAAAATGGCCTCTCAGGAAAAAACAGGTGATCCAGTATAAGAAATAATACCGATACCAAGACATTCAACATTAAGATGAATTAAAACTGAACACAAAGTAAGTGTCCATAGCATAAACACTGGGACTTGGCAATAAAATACAATTATCTTTGCTAAAACAAACTACTTTTTCTGGAAACAGATACTCTCTATCTACTGGCATATCTACACACAGCTCAGCTCCCTGAACCTGAGTACTTGTTCCTACAACACACACAGCTGCACCGAGAGATGCCCACATCTTAACTAAAAGCTTATGCACCAAGCCAGCAGCCAGGATAGCGGCAGAACCCTTCTGTGTATATGTTCTTTCACAGGCTGCACTGTTACAGGAAGAAGCAAAGAGCAGCGATTTCCTTCCAAAAGGTCAGCTGCCTCAGACAGACCAAACAGAAAGCAGTTAATTCTTGCCAACTTCCCCTCCTGCTTCTGTAGCTAATACGCAACAGCATTCGGTTTCCAGTAAAGCTCCAGAGAAAAACAAAGCAAATGCGAGACCTAGAACCTATGTAATGCGGTGTCTCACTTGACTAAGTTAAAGACAATAAGATCACACGGAGCCACACTCTAAACAGCAGTGGGACTCAAGAACTGCCAGGTTTAATGTGGACTTCAACACGAGGTTTGGAACCATCCTAGGCTTTATATCAATACTAATGCTCCAGAAGTCTCCACCTAAAAATAAAGTGGCATTTTGTCTATAATAAATGTGGCCACATACAAGGCCCCTAGTTGACTGATTTAAAAATAAATCTTTAGCTTTCCTCTTCTCTAACTAAAGTCCAACCAGCTATCCAACATGCTAAGGCAATGGCCAGGTTCAGTGCTGACAATCAGCAAATGCACATATACAAGGGAGATACATTTCCTTAGACAAAACATGGTGAAAAGACTGTACAACTAGTAACAAAAGGGGGAAGAAGATAGAAAATATGATCTTAAATCTTTGTTAGGTAGCAACCCTTAATAGTTGTGGAACAATATTAAAGACCCCTGACCCCCAAAGAAACAATATCGCATTCTCACATAGACTTCAAGAGAGCATCTAGGCATTTAACCTTCCCAGAGGCAAAAAAATTAAATCTTTTTAGTTTAAAAGTGAAGAAGAGGGAAGGAAAAAGGAAGACTTTTTAAGTTTTCTGAACCAGATCAATTCCTGGCTTAGCTATCTATACCCAGCTTACAAGAAACTGTGACAGGCCCTTGGGAAGGGCTCCTGCCAGCATGTCACAGGCTCCTTGGGAAGGACCCCTACCAGCATGTCACAGGCTCCTAGGGAAGGGCTCCTGCCAGCATGTCACAGGCTCCTAGGGAAGGGCTCCTGCCAGCATGTCACAGGCTCCTAGGGAAGGACCCCTACCAGCATGTCACAGGCTCCTTGGGAAGGGCTCCTGCCAGCATGTCACAGGCTCCTTGGGAAGGACCCCTACCAGCATGTCACAGGCTCCTAGGGAAGGGCTCCTGCCAGCATGTCACAGGCTCCTTGGGAAGGACCCCTACCAGCATGTCACAGGCTCCTAGGGAAGGGCTCCTGCCAGCATGTCACAGGCTCCTTGGCAAGGACCCCTACCAGCATGTTACAGCTCCGTGTGGCGTCCAACTCAGTAGTCTCAGGTGGTGTCAGCAGCACAGACACAAGGCTTCTTGTGAGACAAGCTTTCATAAAGATTCTAGGCTTTGATGATGGAGGGTACATAACCCCACTCTGAGAATACCTCCTTTGAAATGACAGTTTGGAGTTCAAGGAGAAACTTATTCGGTTGTTATATATGCTGAATTAACTATTGCTACCCACACCAGAAACTATTTCATGTTGGAAACAGCACAAACTATTAAGTTTTCAAGACTTTTACATTTAATCACCAAATCTTAAATAACAAAGGAATTAGCACGGGAAAGGAAAAAATAGGGAGTACTTGGAGAAGGAAATGGCAACCCACTCCAGTGTTCTTGCCTGGAGAATCCCAGGGACGGGGGAGCCTGGTGGGCTGCTGTCTCTGGGGTCGCACAGAGTCGGACACGACTGAAGCGACTTAGCAGCAGTAGCAGCAGCAGCAGTAGTAACAAGAATAAGACTAACAGTAGTAACAGAAGCATTCAAGGAGCTCTTACTACATCATGTATTGTGGTGTGCATGTTATATGCACCCTCATTTAATCCTTATGACAATCCTATGAGGCAGTAGGATTATTATCCCCATTCTATTTAAGAGGAAGCAGGCTTACAGAAAGTCGCTCAGTTGTGTCTGACTATTTGCAACGCCACGGATTATACAGTCCGCTGAATACTCCAGGCCAGATTATTGGAGTGTGTAGCCACTCCCTTCTGCAGGGGATCTTCCCAACCCAGGTCTCCTGCTTTGCAGGCAGATTCTTTACCAGTTGAGCCACAAGGGAAGCCCAAGAATACTAGAGTGGGTAGCCTATCCCTTCTCCAGATGATCTTCCCGACCCAGGAATAGAACCATGGTCTCCTGCATTGCAGGCGGATTCTTTACTGTCTGAGCCACCAGGGGAAGTCCATTATCCCCATTCTATTTAAGAGGAAGCAGGCTTAAGAGGTGAAAAATTTGCCCACAGTCTTTCCACAAGTGGAGGAGATGGGATCAGCACTAAGCTGCCCATTTCCAGTGCTCACACTCTCAACCCCTGCTGCTGCTGTTGCTGCTAAGTCACTTCAGTCGTGTCCGACTCTGTGCGACCCATAGACGGCAGCCCAACAGGCTCCCCCGTCCCTGGGAATCTCCAGGCAAGAACACTGGAGTGGGTTGCCATTTCCTTCTCCAATGCATGAAAGTGAAAAGTGAAAGGGAAGTCGCTCAGTCATGTCCGACTCTTCGCGACCCCATGGACTGCAGCCCACCAGGCTCCTCCGTCCATGGGATTCTCCAGGCAAGAGTACTGGAGTGGGGTGCCATTGCCTTCTCCCTCAAGCCCTGGGCTTTATTTATTAAAAACTTCACCTGATCAAGTGAGCTTTTCCTGACTATGATACCTGTGGTTTAACATTGTTTTATGATAAAAGCTGCAAATCGAATTAACAAAGTGCAACTCACGGATAACAAATTATTTGACAATCTCCCAATTTTTTTTTTCCAAAATGTTTTAAATAGGACTCCCTTCCCTAAAGGCCTGAGAACATCAGGATGCCAAGCTTTCAAACAAAGGAAGCCGTATTAGGAATCTGGTGGTTCACCTTCGCTCTTCTCAATCAAATCAGAAATCAGCCAAAAGCTTTAGATTACAAAAAGGAGTGGGAGAATAACGAGAATCGTGCTGGGGGTGGGTGATTTTTCAAAGAGGCCTAAACCTAGATCCTGACCACCAGTGGTCAGAATTAACTTTGTGGGGCTTCCCTAGTGGCTCAATGGTAAAGAATATGCCTGCCAATGCAGGAGACACGGGTTTGAGCCCTGGTCTGGGAAGATCCCACATACCACAGAACAACTAAGCCCGTGCATCACAACTATTGAGCCCGGGCTCTAGAGCCTGGGAGCCAGAACTGTTGAAACCTATGTGTCCTTGAACCTATGTGTCTTTTGTGCTCTGCGACAAGAGAAGCCACCGTAATGAGAAGCCTGTGCACGGCAACTAGAGAGTAGTCCCTGCTCGCCACAACTAGAGAAATGCTCGCACAGCAGCAAAGACCCAGCATAGCCTAATAAATAGATAAATAAAACAAAGAATCAACACTGTGACATTTCCTATGAGAAGCAGAGTGGTTACCTTTATTCTATTTGTTCCCAAATTCCTTACTGGGCTTTCATTAGCTACATTATTATCGCTCACCAATATTTACCAGAGATCCCTCTAAACTCAGGCTTTCTACTGGCAGAAAACATTTCTCATTAAAGGGACAATATCACTATTATAGACGTAAAAACAACTTGTGAAATATTCTAGCGGGTAAGATAGTTTAGTAAAAGATACTGAAGTCAGTTATCCTGGTAACTACTTGCAGGATAACAAAACATCAAGTTACCTGACGCTGATGTGCATCTGAAGTTAGAGATATGATGTGAATGGTAAATTCCTATAACAATTATAAACCTAACACAACAAATGCAGAAATAACTGCGTCACTGTGCACAGTGCCCAGTAGATACTAGCTGACCTGTAGGAGATCATTTGGGGTTTACCAAGCCAAGGCATGGAGAGGTGCTCTGATGTGGAAGACCACATCTGAATTCCCGTGACACCAGGTCATCTGGGACAGGGACACCTGGCAATTCCAGGGTCTTATGAAAGGAGAGCTTCATACAATCTTTAAAATATTTAGCTCAAACAACAACAACAACAACAAAAAACCCAACACAATGCTTGTATCTTATGCCTTTTATCATTTTGAGCATCTGATTTTTAAAAAAAGATGGAACACTTTACCTCTCTAGAATTAGAATTTACCCTACTCTGGGCATAAGAACCAAAGCATTTCTGAGTTATCTGTTATTCACCTACTAGACTGTAAGTTATCCAGGGCAGGAATCGTTCATTCATTTTGATTTCCTCAACATAGTACTAGGAACACGGTAGACAGTCAGTAATTGTGTTTTAAATTAAATATAATTTTGGTAGACCTCCATGTTACAAAAAGAACCTAAATTAGGAGAAAGAATGGTAGGTCAGTTATTTCCTTTGAGATGTTATTTTTAACACTGCGGAGGTCATTAACTTGAATCCTTATTACAGGAATAATGGGACTGAATCACACTTTATAGAAACTGTGATGGAGGTTTTGACTCATCACTGGTGCTAACCAAGGTAAATACAATTGCAAGCTGTACCATTCTATCAACATCGTGACAAGTGTGTAAAACAGAGCTAACACCTCCTCGCGGTGATTTCAAAGAGGAAAATTACATGAAATGTGATCATGATGATATGAGCTGAAATTCCAAAGAAAGCTTCTTCTTTATGCAAACTAAACTTTCTATTAATTATGTCTCAAGAAAGAAGCTGAATATAAACGGAAAGCTCAACGTATACCAACAATTCACTCCTTCAGTTACCATGCTTACTACCAAATGCAATCCAGAGAGATTTACTATTGTGACAAAACAAGATGATGAGCTTCTACATCGAGAATGTTCATTAACATTAGAAGGTTGACTCAGGACTAATGGCATTGGTCTGATAGACACTGAACCTTTGCTTTATCACCTGAGAGTCCTTCAACTACAGGACCAAATGCCAACTCAGGGAAATGTTTCAGCAAATACAGCCACCTTTGACTACAGACTATGTTTTAACTCTAGATGTATTTTCATGTAGCAAAGTAAATTTAGCAAATGAAAATATAGTCATGAATTGCTATGGATGGTCCCTATCCCTGCCAAAAATGACAAGCTGCTTGCTCAAAAGCTGTCAGTAATTAGCAGCTGCTGCTGTAAAGAAAACCAAAGTCAGTGCCAGTAAAAGCATACTGAACTGAAAGAGGTCCCTATAAAAAGGGATGGGAAATTCAAGAATCTATTTGTGACTGGTAAACTTTATAAATACTGGTGATCTAAATTTGGGAGAAGTGGGGACAAAGCAATAATGGCAATAGACGTCTATTCACATTTAAGAAGGAAAGATTGGAAGATTCTCTAAGTGTTCTGAACTTCAGAAATCCCAGGGCCCTGAGGTTATCTGAATTCCATCATGACCATTTCCACCTCTCCAACAGGAGCCAGTCTGGGCGTTGGGTAATTTTTCATTGTTAATACTTCTGTCTCTAGCATACTAACACCTTCACTTATTGACAACATAAAAACTGAATTTAAAGAATACCTTTCATAGTCTCATGGCTTTGGCTCAAAGTCTTATGGTTCTGAATCTGCTGACCCTTCATTTTACAGACTGAGAAATGGAATCAGAGAAGGCAGAAGTGATCTGCTCAGAGCAATGAGCAGGGGATACAGAGAGAGAACCAACTCTATGTTTGATGTTTTAAGAGGCTCTAGAACAGTCCTTTGGGGATTTCCTGTAGCTCAAATGGTAAAGAATCTGCCTGCAATGCAGGAGATCTGGGTTCAATCCCTGGGTCGGGAAGATCCCCTGGAGAAGGGAATGGCAACCTACTCCAGTATTCTTGCCTGCAGAATCCCATGGACAGAGAAGCCAGGTGGGCTACAGTTTATGGGGTCACTAAGAGTCGGACACAACTAAGCAACTGACACTACTACTCACTCTGCCTTAAATGGGAGTAGTGGCCCCAAGTCCCAAGGAAAACAGTCCATGGATTAAGATTCTGCTTGAAATCTCGACTGCACGGGTTACTTTTTAAATCATCCTCCAAGATACTCCCTCTCTCTTTTTCTTTGCTTTCTTGCTAATCACACCTCCCAGTGTATTTCTCTCTTTTCTCAACAAGTTATTTTCTATCCTCTAAAAAAATAAGAATTTAGTTCTCTTATTAGAGTTGGACACTACTGAGCAACTGAATTGAACCGAACTGAACTGAACCCTCTGTTTCCCTGTTCCTCCAGGTAGACTGGTGGAGTTCAGTTCAGTTGCTCAGTCATGTCTGACTCTATGCAACCCCATGGACTGCAGCATGCCAGGCTTCTCTGTCTATCACCAACTTCTGGAGCTTGCTCAAACTCATGTCCATTGAGTCGGTGATGCCATCCAACTATCTCATCCTCTGTTGTCCCCTTCTCCTCCTGCCTTCAATCTTTCCCTGCATCAGGGTCTTTTTAAATGAGTCAGTTCTTTGCATCAGGTGGCCAAAGTATTGGAGTTTTAGCTTCAGCATCAGTCCTTCCAATGAATATTCAGGACTGATTTCCTTTAGGATTGACTGGTTGGATCTCCTTGCAGTCCAAGGGACTCTCAGGAACCTTCTCCAACACCACAGTTCAAAAGCATCAATTAGGCGCTCAGCTTTCTTTGTAGTCCAACTCTCACATCAATACATGATTATTGGAAAAACCATAGGTTTGACTAGATAGATCTTTGTCAGCAAAGTAACATCTCTGCTTTTTAATACGCTGTCTAGGTTTGTCATAGCTTTTCTTCCAAGGAGCAAGCATCTTTTAAATTTCATGGCTGCAGTGACCATCTGCAGTGATTTTGGGGCCCAAGAAAATAAAGTCTGTCACTGTTTCCATTGTTTCCCCATCTATTTGCCATGAAGTGACGGGACCGGATGCCATGATCTTTGTTTTTGAATGCTGAATTTTAAGCCAGCTTTTTCACTCTCTTTCACTTTCATCAAGAGGCTCTTTAGTTCCTCTTTGCATTTTTGCCAAAAGGGTGTTGTCATCTGCATATCTGAGATTACTGATATTTCTCCCAGCAATCTGGATTCCAGCTTGTGCTTCATCCAGCCCGGCATTTTGCATGATGTACTCTGCATATAAGTTAAATACTCCTTTTCCAATTTGGAACCAGTCCATTGTTCCATGTCTGGTTCTAACTCTTGCTTCTGGACCTGCATACAGATTCCTCAGGAGGCAGATAAGGTGGTCTGGTATTCCCATCTCTTTAAGAATTCTCCACAGTTTGTTGTGATCCATACAGTCAAAGGCTTTGGCATAGCCAATGAAGCAGAAGTAGATGTCTTTCTGGAATTCTCTTGCTTTTTCTATGATCCAATGGATGTTGGCAATTTGATCTCTGGTTCCTCTGCCTTTTCTAAATCCAACTTGAACATCTGGAAGTTCTCAGTTCACATATTGTTGAAGGCTAGCTTGCAGAATTTCGAGCTTTACTTTGTTAGTGTGTTAGACGAGTACAAGTGTGCAGGAGTATGAACATTCTTTGGCACTGCCTTTCTTTGGAATTGGAATGAAAACTCCTGTGGCCACTGCTGAGTTTTCCAAGTTTGCTGGCATATTGAGTGCAGCACTTTCACAGCATCATTTTTTAGGATTTGAAATAGCTAGCTTTGTTCATAGTGATGCTTCCTAAGGTCCGCTTGACTTCGCATGCCTGGATGTCTGGCTCCAGGTAAGTGATCACACCATCGTGTATCTGGGTCATTAAGATCTTTTTGTATAGTTCTTCTGTGTATTCTTGCCACCTCTTCTTAATGCCTTTTGCTTCTGTTAGGTCCATACTGTTTCTGTCCTTTATCGTGCCCATCTTTCCATGAAATGTGCCCTTGGTATCTAATTTTCTTGAAGAAATCTCTATTCTTTCCCATTCTATTGTTTTCCTCTATTTCTTTGCATTGATTACTTAGGAAGGCTTTCTTATCCCTCCTTGCTATTCTTTGGAAATCTGCATGCAGATGGGTATATCTTTCCTTTCCTCCTTTGCCTTTCACTTCTCTTCTTTTCTCAGCTATTTGTAAGCCTCCTCAGACAACCATTTTGTCTTTTTGCATTTCCTTTTCTTGGGGATGGTTTTGATCACTGCCTCCTGTACAATGTCACAAACCTCTGTCCATAGTCCTTCAAGCCCTCTGTCTACCAGATCTAATCCCTTGAATCTATTTGTCACTTCCATTGTATAATCCTAAGGGATTTGATTCAGTCATACCTGAATGGTCTAGTGGTTTTCCCTACTTTCTTCAACTTAAGTCTGAATTTTGCAATAAGGAGTTCATAACATAAGCCACAGTCAGCTCCTGGTCTTGTTTTTGCTAACTGTATAGAGCTTCTCTATCTTCGGCTGCAAAGAATATAATCAATCTGGTTTCGGTATTGACCATCTGGTGATGTCCATATGTAGAATTGTCTCTTGTGTTGTTGGAAGAGGGTGTTTGCTTTTTTTGCTATGATCAGTACTGCTAAGATGGTGGAGCAGAAGGGCATGCACTCATCTTCTCCTGTGAGAACTCACTCGCAACTCACTGCTGAACAAACATCGACAGGAGAATGTTGAATCCCACCAAGAAAAGATACCCCACATCCAAGGGCAAAGGAGAAGCCCCAACAAGACAGCAGGAGGGGCGAAACTGTGTTTAGAATCAAAGCCCATACCCGCCAGAGACGCTCAGAGGGTTCAAACAAAACCTGTGTGCATCAGGAACCATGAACCCCACAAGAGACTGAGGGAGAGCCACAACTATTCTACTTACATTTGGATCACGGGGTCAGATTGCCTCTGTGGCAACTACTCAGGAAAGTGAGAATGGAAAAGAAAGGAAGAAAGAGATGTTAAGGAGGGATGACAGACTAGAAAGGAAGGAAAGGGATGGAGAAAGGGAGGGAGGAGGATCTAATGAGAATAGAAAAAGAGAGAAAAGTAATGAGCAGGAGCGTGTAATTTCTTAACGAGGCCGCAATCAAACTTCTCACGTCGCTATTGTCCTTGTGTAGAGTTTGTCTTCATGCCCATATAAACAACGACAACAATGGACCAGTAATTTTCCAGTCCATAATCAGGCCATAAGAAGGAGAACAATTTGCTTTATGAAACAAGGAGAAAGACTAATCTCCAATAGCATTGTCAGGGCAGGTTTATCAGCAAGACTTGGAGGAGCTAAGCCTACAGGCATACAGATTAGGAATCACAGCTTATTAAAGCTTCAAAACTTTAATAACCCCCTAATGACACGAAACAAGCTGCTGAATTAACTTGTCTTGGACACTAACAGTGTATGCATCACTTGCTAGGTCTAGGCACAGAGCAAAAACTAACAACAACAACAACAAATCAGGGGGAAAAAAACTGCCAAGTCTCTAAGCAAAGGGGTCATATTTAAAAAAACAAAAAAAGAAATAGGTCAGACACAAAGGGACAAATATTACATGATTCCACTTACATGAGGTACCTAGAGTAGTCAAACTCATATAGACAGAAAGTAGAATGGTAGTCACCAGAGTCTGGGAGAGTGGGGAAATAGGGAATTATTGTTTAAGGGGTATAATTTAGATTTGGGATGATGAAACATTTCTGGAGATGGATGATAGTGATAGCTGTAAGAGGATGTGAATATATTTAATGTCACTGAACAGTGCACTTTAAAATAGTTAAAATGGTAATACACACATATGAACACAATTTTTTTAAATGGAGGGGGAAAAGCCAGTTCCTTCCTAGTACACTCAAATTTCTTCCATTTTAAACTCTGAAATCCAAAGGAAACAAAGAGAATTGGCTTTCCCCTCTCTTTTCTTTGTTCCAGAGTAATAGGCAGAACTTCAGCCCTACTGAGGGTTGAAGAGCTCTCTGGACACACCCTCAACACTGAGATTAATAGATGGAATTACGGTACCTTCAACATCAACCAATCTTTACTATCAGAGATGAGGGTCTTCCTGCTATAAACAAAAGTAAGCAGACCAACCCAGTCATAGGAACAGTCCTTTCTGAGGATCTGTTACATGCCAAGTTCTATTCTAGGTACTGAGGATACAGCAGTGAAAAAAACAGACATGCCTGTTAGGGAACTTAGGTTCTAGTATCTGATATGAAACACTTTAAAGTTTAAATAAATACAGACTATGCTGTGCTTTCTATTTTTTTATTTTAATTCTCTTTTTATTTCTGTTTCAGGAGAAGGGTACCATATCTGATTACCATAACATCTTATAAGTAAATAGCAAAGTCTGTGCATTCAAACCAATATCAGGGGGGGGAAAAACAGTTTTAAAAGTGTCTCAACAAAATCAGACAAAAAGGGCGATGACTGGTTTTCGTCAAAGGCGTGGCAATGGGAAAGCAATTTCTGATAAAGCCAGGACATCTGCTCATCCCTGGTGGAAGTTGATCAACTTTATGGAGCTGTAGTATGTACATAACAACGTGGATCTAATCAAGGATTCCACCGTTAAGGTCATTTCAGTATGGTATTAGTCCAGCTTTTTCCCAGGAGAAAAATATACAGTTTTATATAGAGAATAATTTTCATGCTTGTCACAATCAAATCAAATCATTTATCTCTCAGCGGCGATTTGCAGATTCAATCTCCACAAGATACTAAAAATACAGAGCACAGAGTTTAAAATTTACAATAGGACTCAAGTTTCTCCTCACCAATGTACAGCAGCACAAGGTGGCAGGTGGCCTGTAAACATTTGCCTTCTTCTTTTTCCCAAAAATAAAATATATGTACAATTCTACTATAATAACAAATGCTATGACAGTGAAAATCTAGGTATAATAAAAATATTTTTAAATATTTGAAAATGCCCTGTTTCTCAACTCAACACAACAATCTTTTTGTTCAATATAATGAATATAAAAAATTTCAAGACAAAAAGAGTCAGATTTCCCCTTGGAACACCATGATTTTTGTACATGCTCAAATCTTCACCTTTAAGGAAA
The DNA here is from genome assembly GCF_019923935.1 of Bubalus bubalis. Taxonomy (NCBI): domain Eukaryota; kingdom Metazoa; phylum Chordata; class Mammalia; order Artiodactyla; family Bovidae; genus Bubalus; species Bubalus bubalis. The sequence continues at coordinate 20,703,483 of NC_059159.1, read as the reverse complement.
TATTTCAAATATTCTAAAATAGGTTATATTATATTTGGGGAAAAAGGGATTTTTTTCCTTTATGGAAATAATTCTCAATTTTATTGAGGAATAATTTACAATCAGTAAAGTATACCAGGATGTTTTGAGTTATAATTAACCTACTTTGGACACCATATTAAACTTAAGGGTTTCCAAAAGGCTGCCTGGCAGTAAAAGCTACCAAGTATTTTATTTAACATTAAACAGCCAACCAGGCTTTCCTGTTGGCTCAATGGGCTTCCCAGGTGGTGCTAGTGGTAAAGAACCCACCTGCCAATACAGAAACGTGGGTTTGATCCCCTGGAGGAAGGCACGGCAACCCACTCCAGTATTCTTGCTTGGAGAATCCTATGAACAGAGGAGCCTGGCGGGCTAGTCTACAGAGTTGCAAGGAGTTGGACACGACTGAGAATGCAGCGGTAAAGAATCTGCCTGCCAATGTAGGAGACATGGAGTTTGAGCCCTGATCCAGGAAGATCCCACATGCCAGGGAGCAACTAAGCCTGTCCGTAACAACTATCGAGCCTGTACTCTACAACTTGGGAGCCACAACTACTGAAGCCCAAGAGTCCTAGAGCCTGTGCTTCCCAACAAGAAAAGCCACCACCATGAGAAGCCCTAGCACTGCAAGTGAGAGTAGCTCCCGCTCGCAGCTACTACAGAAAAGCCCATGCAGCAATCAAGACCAGCACAGCCAAAAACAGCAAGTAAATAAATAAAAATTATTTAATAAATAAATAAAAAGCCAACTGAATTTGGCTTAGGTGTCAGCTAATGTTCAAAATAGCACAGTTCTATCCATTTCTTCAAAGGTTCCTTCTAGAACCAGGGATCTAAAAAATACCCATTAAGATAAACTAAGAAGGAAGGCCTGAGGATTGGAGGGTCGAGTTGGCCATCTGAAGCTGTTGCTTCAATCTTCCACATACATTAATAGGTAGAGTTATCACCATCTCAGGATGATAACTCAAAATTACTCCCCTCCTTAAGACATGTCTTAAGATTAAACTAACATGGTGGTGGGGGGTTCTTTTCAAAGGAAAATTTCATTTGTAACTAGATCTCAATTTCAAGCATCAACTTTATGTACACCATAAAGAGTAACTAAGACCAAAAGATAAATAAGATTCTTTTCCAGGCAAACCTGGTTTCTAAAACACACACACACACCTCTTTGGTGGCCCAGTAGCTAGCACTCCAAGCTCTCAACACAGGGGGCCCAGGTTCAACCCCTAATCAGGGAACTAGATCCTATGTGTCAAAACTAAAGATCCCATGTGCTGCAACTAAGATTCGGTGCATACAAATTAAGAACAAACAACACACACAAAAAACAAAAAACCACAGACACACACTGGAAAAAAAAAAAGCCAAACACAAACCAACTCTGCCTAAAAGTGATTTTGACAGTTGAGTTACATCTAAAACAGTATGGGTTGTTTTAGTTCCAGAGTTGTAAGCAAGGTCATATAGGTGACAAGAGACAATTTGGGCTGTTGCATCAAAATTCAACACCCAGACCCCTGCACCTTCTGTAATAAAAACAACAGGCAACTCCCAACCTCTTTCCCCCACCTTTTTGGCCATGTTACAAATGGAATCATAATCTAAATGTATCTGCATATTTGTTATTCATGACATTGAACATTTTCCCATAGAAACAAAGGGATGAAAGAGATGAAAAATTCCTAGGTAAGCCCCCAAACCCCAACTGATTTACAATCCTAAAAAACCTAATTACCTTTTATAATTTTGTTTCTGAAGGAAAAGATGTTAGGATGTCTAGTCAGAGATCCCATGAGTAACCAAGGAATCCCTCTACTCTTGTCTGCCACACCTCTCCCAGCAAAGACCGCTCTTCTAATCCCGACAAAGCAAAGGGCCTCCAGGGATGTGGGTAAAGCTTCAACCAGGCCTCAGCGCAGCAGTTTAAAAAAAAAAGTGCATCTGTGTAGTTTGTGTGCGTTTTGGGATTGAGGTCTGTTGGGAAGTTTTAGGGGTATCATGTTTTTTTAGGTAAGAGTAAATTCTGCTCCCTTGGAGAGCAATGACTTCAGTTCCCTGAGGGTAAGAGACCCTATCTGTTTGTGAACTATATGTAAACTGGATGTTAAAAGTAGGAGACAGCTTGTATTTTATTTTACTTCTTTAGAAGGCCTGTAACTGCACTGTCCAATTATGACAGCTACAAGCCACATACACTATTATTGGGGCACTTCAAATGTGGCTAGTGTGACTGAGGAACTAAATTTTTACTTCATTTCATTTTTAATCAACTCAAATGTTAAACTTAAAAACTGAGGCTCAGCTTGGTTACTGGAAGACTTTCAAGTATGTTTGGTTATTCGAATGACCTCAGTATGTGAACCTACTTTATCGACTAAAAGTTTTGTGAAATCTGAACACTTCATGTAGTTCTAGTAGAAACTTTGCATCTAAATTCAGATATGTTGTATGTGTAAAACACATACCAGATTTTGAAGACTCAGCAGCAAAAAGGAATGTAAAATGTTTCCTTAGTAGTTTTTTTTTTAATTAATTAATCTTGGTTGTGCTGGGTATTCATTGAGGTGAGTGGGCTTTCACTAGCTGCCCCCAGGGCATGTGGGATCTTAGTTCCCCAACCAGGGATGAAACTTGGGTCCCCTGCATTGGGAGGCAGATTCTTAACCACTGGACCACCAGGAAGTCCCTCTTTAGTTCATATATTGATTACACAGGCTTCCCTGTTAGCTCAGCTGGTAAAGAATCCACCTGCAATGGAGGAGACTCTGGTTCAATTCCTGGGTCGGAAAGTTCCCTTGGAGAAGGGATAGGCTACCAACTCCAGTATTCTTGGGCTTCCCTGGCGGCTCAGATGGTAAAGAATCCACCCACAATGCAGGAGGCCTGGGTTTGATGCCTGGGTTGGGAAGGTCCCCTGGAAGGGGACATGGCAACACACTCCAGTATTCTTGCCTGGAGAATCCCCAAGGTCACAAAGAGCTGGACATGACTGAGCGATTAAGTGTGCAGTGAGTATGTGGTCCTTGTTGAAATAATAATATTTGGGGTATACTGGGTTAAAGAATATATGTTATTAAGATTGATTTCACCTGTTTTCTTTTTGCTTTTTTAAAAAGTTACTTCTAAAAAATTACATTTATATTGGACAAGCTTCTTGTCTATAACCAAAATATTTCACATATTCCTATATAACTCTTAACAATTTTCTAGTTCATACTTGTCTTATCAGTAACAATTATAACTCTGCTTCTATGTATTGCTTAGAAGGAAAAATTTTGAAAGCAATCCTAAGGTTTTAAATTAAAAATTTTAAATATGTAATTTTACTATACTTACTGAAATGTTAGCATGAAATGAAACTATTTGAATTGAAAGAATTCAGAATATTGTTTTTCAAAATTACATTCTATTACATAATCTCTATAAAAAGATATGTTTAAGAAGACTAAATCTAGTGATTCTTTAATGAAACTACTGGTGATTATCCACCATCTGTTCAAAGAATGTGTAATTCATTTTGAATCATATTAAAAACCTAATCCAATGCACATTCTAAAGGAAGTCCATGTGAATTCTCACCTGATTTATTCTCTGAAAAAAAAATTTAGTGATCCAAATAAACAATGTGGTATAATAATTAAAACAACATGATATATTCAGAACCACATTAATCTATGAAACAGGATAGACAAGAAGCAGATCTGAACATATAGAGGATTTGGTAAACATTAAGAGGGACTTTCCTATCAATGGGGAAAAGAGGAAGCTAATGGGACGTGGTGGCTTTTTCTGGATAACTAGCAATCAATTTGGAATTGATTTAGGTTGAAACTGTTAACACTTGTGAAACACTTAGCTCCGTGCTGGGCATACAGTGAATGATCAGTAAATAATATTGTTACCTTGAGGAAAACTAATAAAGCTACAGTCCCACCTCACTTCTTACACAGAAATAGATTCTAGATGGACTGAGTAACTTAATGCAAAAAAAATTAGAACCAGGCTTCCCTGGTGGCTCAGTGGGAAAGAATCAGCCTGCCGATGCAGGAGATACGGGTTCAATCCCTGATTGGAGAAGATCCCGCACGCCTCGGAGCAACTAAGCCTGTGAGCTACAACTCAAGCACTGCAGCTGGAGAGTAGCCCTGCTCTCTACAACTAGAGAAAGGGCCTGGCAGCAATGAAGACCCAGCACAGCCAAAAATACATACATTAATTAAAAAAAATTAGAACAATAAAATATTCTAAAAGAAAATACAAATGAAAATTTTACCATCTTTGGGTTTAGGTATGGTTTTTCTAAGTATGTCTTAATAGTCAGATGAGAGAAGAAAAGATTTATCAAATTAGACTACAAAAAAATTTAACGAGTTTGTACTACAATAAAAATAGTATACAAAGTTGAAAGCCAAAAAAAAGAAAAAAACAGGAAGGAAATAATTTGTAATATGTAAGACAGAAAGATCTCTGAGGAAAACTCAAGCACCTGTAACAGAAAAGACAGGCTAATTATCAGATCAGTCGCTCAGTTGTGTCCGACTCTTTGCGACCCCATGAATCGCAGCACGCCAGGCCTCCCTGTCCATCACCAACTCCCGGAGTTCACTCAGACTCACGTCCATCGAGTCAGTGATGCCATCCAGCCATCTCATCCTCTGTCATCCCCTTCTCCTCCTGCCCCCAATCCCTCCCAGCATCAGAGTCTTTTCCAATAAGTCAACTCTTCGCATGACGTGGCCAAAGTACTGGAGTTTCAGCTTTAGCATCATTCCTTAGAGGCAAATCACAGAGAGAAAACCAAATGGCCAGCAAACTTGTGAAGCACTGTCCAGCCTTGGTAGAAATCAAAGAAATACAAACGAATATGAGAGACTAGCAAAGATGGAAAGGTTGTCAACACTTAGTAACCAGCAGACGTGGGAAAAAGGCCACCCCTTTCACGCACTAGTTACTGGTGGGCATGTCGACCGGGGTAGTCTTTTTGGAGGGCAGTCTGGTACTGTCTATGACTATCAAATGACTCAGCAACTCCACTTCTAGAACTTAACATTAAGGAGTTGGTCCAGTAAATGTGAAAAAAATCCATTCTGCCTAAGGAGCTGTACTACTGTGTTGTGTATAAAAGTGAAAAACTAGAAACAGCTATCAATTATTAATGGATTAACTAAATTATGGTACAGTTATAGAATGGAATACACATCTTAAAAATGTTTAAGCATATTGCTATCTATTAGTTCCCTGGGGAAACAAGTACCCCTTGAGCTCCCAGATAACAAGGTACGCTAGAGGTTTGTTTTAAAAATAAACTTCGGAGGATTTGTTATTTCTTCTCCATAGTCTCTCATCTCCATTACCTGTGTTAACTGAGAGCTTGCTGTTTACAGCTGAGTTGTAACCTGGGTCCACAAACCTCTTGAAACATATGCAAATTTTTTTGTGTGTGTGTATATTTTACTGGGAAGAGAGTCCATGGATTCATTAGTGCCTCAAAAGGCCCCCTAGTCCACCACTGGTTAAGAACCATTGGAGTATATGGCTTAATGGGCCAAGTTGTTGTCTAACTGCTCTCAAAAGCATATGTGATTGTACAGTGCATGAGCTCAGCTGTCAGTCAATATTTACTTAGTATTTACTAAGTCTTACCTTGATTGGTAGCCCAATTATTGTAAAATTTTGGAATAGATTTCTTTACACACTTTGAAAGTATTTGAAACACACACACATACTCAAACACACGCACATACTCTCACACACAATCCCCAAAAGCTCTCTGGCAGCTAGGAGACAAAAAGTGAATCAGAAAGTTTCAAACAAAATTATAATATTAACTTTTAAAAGAAGTAATTATTCTTCACAGTCATTTGAATCTTACGTCCATTTGAGCTCCTTTAAAGAGATAACTTTGAGATTTAAGGACTTAGAAAAAGACTTATCTTTGTGAGGACAGTCAAGTTCTCAAAATCAAATAAGGACTAGAACACTATCAAGTAATTAGTTCTAAATGAAGAAAGCAATAAATCACTTCATATATTAATTTTAAAATGTTCAATAATTTACTGATGCCGTATTATGAAATATATAATACTAAATTTGAGGCCCCAATTTATGTAATTTTTAAAGTATCTCATGGCTTGGTAAAAATGATTCAGATATTTAAGGGAAGAAAGATTATCTACTGGCCACAATAATATCATAGTGATAAAATAGATTACAGGGGAAATCAGCAACTATAAGTGAATTGAAACCAAAGGAAAACATAATTTTGGATTAAATGAGATTATCATATTTTCAGGAGGCAGAGGAGGTAAGAAGTGATAAGCAAAAAAGTAATAAAATCAACAGGATTTATTTATGAAGGCATATTGGGCAATATACACTTACAGTATTATTTTTAATACACAAAGATAATTATCTTCAAAATACCCATCAGATTTCCCTGGTGGTCCAGTGATGGAGACATCATGCTTCCACTACAGGGGGTATAGGTTCGATCTCTGGTCAGGAACTACTAAGATTCCATATGCATCAGGGCCAAAAAGATAAAATAAAAACTTCTACTTAAAAAATAAAAATAAAATAATAATAATTATTATCTTCATGAATTGGAATTAACTATGTATGGATTTAGGATTAAAAAAACCAAAAGGTACTATATGATCTCTTTTATGTTTTATTATTCCCAAAACTGACTTAAAATTCTGTTGTTGGAAATTCCATTATAATAAATTACAAGGTACAATCTAAGTTAAGGTAGATTTTTACCGAGTTGAATTTTACATAAATTATGTAGGTGTTCTGCTGGGCTCAATAGTACATATTTTCTTTAAGGCTGTAATTTTATTTGCTGCAAAGTGAATGACCTAGAGAGCTATGTTTCACAATTCTAAAACCTGTAATTTATTTTCATTTTTATTCCTTAAACGCCTTAAAATGTCGAATGCTTTTATACACTAGATTTCATTACAAATAAACTATTTAATGCAAATTTAATTAAGGCAAAACACAAGTCTCCTGTATTAGCAATGACATATACCCAAAAGAGTCTTTCACCAGAGGTTTCCTTTACCAGATATTCCCAAATGAATATCATAAAAAACATAGAGAAGTCATTAAGCATGACTAATGGGATTACAAGAAAAAGAAATCTATACACCTAGCAACCTTTGCAGGTATCATCATGAATGAGAAAGCAATACAAAAGCAAATGCAGAAAATATATTGAAATAATGTTCAGTATTACTAGAAGTTAAATAAGACCATTTTCCCCCCAAAAGTTGAAAAAACAAACACATACCTTCAGTATGAAATGACTGGCAACCTAGTAGGGCATATACACATGTAAAATAGCATAATTTCCTTATTATTAAACAGTATTATAATTCTCCATCAGCTTATATATAAAAATATGAAGCACTCCATCAAATATAAGAAACAACTCAATCCTCAAGTTATTTTAACTCTTAAGAATATTAAATACAATAAAATGATTTTAATATCATTCATCAAAAAAAGATATCATATCATCATGCCAAATATTTAACACAAACATCACAATCTACTTGTTTTTCTGCTCCTAAAAAGGAAACACTAACTGAAAATAAAAACAGGTTTCTCATTCTGAGATAAGTCAATATACAGAAGCCATTTTAAAAATAACTTTTCCCCAACTTTATTGAGATATAACTGACATATAACACTGTGCAAACTTAAGATGTAGATGAAATGATTTGATATAAGTATATATTGTGAAATGATTACCACCATAAGGTTAGTTAACACATCATCAACTCACATAGTTACAATTTTTGTTTGGTGAGAACTTTTAAATCTACTCTCTTAGCAACTTAAAATACACAATATAGTATTGTGTATATAGTAATACAGTCACTATGCTGTAATTTACATCCCAAGAACTTATTCATCTTAATAACTGGAAATTTGTACCATTTAACCACCCTCATTCATTTCCCCACTGCGCTCGCCTGGCAACCACCAGTCTGCTGTTTCTAGGAGTTCAGTTTTTGTAGATTCCACAAGTAAGTGAGGTCAGACAGCATTTTCTTCTGTCTGACTTATTTCACTTAGCATAATGCCCTCAAGGTTCATCCACACTGTTCATCCACATAAAAAGAAGGAATGGATTTCCTTCTTTTTATGGCTAAACAATTTTCCATTATTATAGAGCTCTCTCACATGTTCTTCACCGATTCGTTAAAAATAACTTTCTTTTCTTGTTTACAAATGTATTTCCTATTTACTGTTGTTGTTTAGTTGCTAAGTTCTGTCCAACTCTTTTGCGACGACAAGGACTTCAGCATGCCAGGCTTCTCTGTCCATGGGATTTTCCAGGCAAGAATACTGGAGTGGGTTGCCATTTCCTTCTCCAGTGTTCCTATTTATTATCATCTATTTATTGTAGAAAAATGGGAAGCTACTAGAAAGTGGACACATACACCCAGAATCCCACAACTCAGAAGAAATCTTTTTTCAGTGCCTATTCTTATGCTGGGCCTATATATTTCTTTTAGAGGAGTTATTTCCTAAAAGCCAGTGTTTTAATATTTGTCCTGTTGAAATTTACCAATATAACAGGAATATGTTCTGTCCCAACGAGACTTCTTACACTTAAGGAATAAAACTTCAAAACCATAAATTTTGATGATGTCACATTTCTGGGACAAACTTTAAAATACATGAGTAAGGTAATAAGTTATCTTATGGACCCATTCCTTTAAAAGTATGCATTTTACTCTGGTATTGCAAAATCAAAGGATTATGCTGCATTACCAATTCAGCATGTTCACTGCAGCCATGTCATTCAGGAAGCCAAACATTTTCTATTTTGTTTTGGTACCTTAAACAGTTAAGGAGGAAGGCCAATCTCTATTACACATTACGACGCATTAGTATTTTTACTTGATGTTTAAACTCACTGAAGGATAAACTCATCTTTAAAATATGCTCACATTCAGGGTTTAATATATCATTACACAATTGAAACAATAACAATAAAAGAACAAGGAATATTTGCACTACATTCCTATGCATTGGACCTTCTGTATCTTCTGGAGTAAGACTCTACAAAGTTCACTTCTGACCAGCACTCTCTCTTACTTTCTACCAGAAACATCACAAATCCTAAAAACACAAATCCACAGGCTGAAGTTACTGTTTTATTCTGTAAAGAGCTATATATTTCTGTAGATACCTTGGTTGCTACTTTTTTCAAGCCTAAAAGATGACCAAATGATTTTTAGAAACACGAAACAAAAGGAAAAATAGAATCAGCATTATTTCTGAGAGAATATTTTTGCCTAGTTTAAACCATGAATATATTATATATATAATATATATATAATGCTATATCATGAAGCTGATAAATCCTAATTTTTAGTACTCTAACAAATTAAGTACTCAACAGTTTCTTTTCTTTTTTTCTGCTACAATGATATTTTAAATATAATTTGCTACAATGATATTTTAAATTTCTTCCAGTTTGGATTTTTTAAAATCCCATTCTTTATAAAAACATATTGATTGCTACCAGCTTTAGGCTCTGAATTTTAGACAACACAAAATAGTTTTTCACAAACTTTCTAATTGACTCTCACCTAAAGGCTGGAAACCCCCACTGAAAGCTTTTTAAACTCATCAGACATATATATACACTTAAAAAAAAAAAAGCTTTAATTGTAGGATCTCACTGACACAAACATAAGGAAATTCTGAGTTATACATACTTCACATTAAGCTTTTTCCACTGACATTGTAACTTTTGTCAACATTCAAAGAAAATTCAACCCTGGTCAAAGGTGACAGTTTGACAACCCTGGAAGCTAACATCCTCTGTTTATTTGAACAAGTCCATACTGTCTGCTCAGGGAACTGAAGTTTTTCTCATCCCTGACTTGATCTCTCAAGTTCAAATCACTACACTTTAGGGTTGTGAATTCTGTCTCCAAGATTTAACTTTACAATCCACCTCTAAAAAAAGAGATGAGAGATTAATATAAGCATCAGATATGAAAAGGGATACATTCTAAGACTACTTTCTAAGGGCCTTTGCACAACTAAACTAGAAACATATGCAATAAGTTCAGCTGCCTTAAAAACTATCCCTTCAAATTAAAATTCTTAAGTCTTTCTATTTCAAAAACCACAATTACTGGCTTTAAAACAAGAATAGGACCATAAATCCCTTCAAAATAAAGTTGCAAATAAAATGAGATGGATACTTGCATTCTCAGTCAACAAACATGTATGTCTCAAACCACACTGACACAGAAGATCTTTTTGTTTGTAAACAGAAGCCAAAGAGACAGCTTATAGCTCTTCCCCTATGATGTACATGGTAACGTCAGAAGAAAGGAAACAAAGGACAACTTAAGAGTTAAAATGAAGACTTTCTCTACTTTAATCTAACTTCTATCAGGAATATATAAATTAGTTGGAAAACACCTACCATTGCCTTCATAAACTTAAAAAAAAATTCCAAATATACATTTAAAATTTTCTATTAAAAAAAGAGAAATTCCATTTTGGAACACAAAGAACCATAAACCTCTAAAGAAACCAAACGTCTCATTGCAAAGTGACAGTTACCCGCTCTTCTTCCAAGTGCAGTGGGTAACAATTCAGCTTCTGGATTCAGCTTGGCCTGTGTCTGGATCCAGCCCTGCCATTAGCAGCAGTGTGACCGTGGACAAATTACTTAACTTCTCTGTGGCCATTTCTTCCTCTTTCATCTGAGGATAGAACCCACCTCTCTGAGGATCATGAGTTAAAACATTCCAAGAGCTTATAACAGTGTCTGCTTGGCACTCTAAATGAATGGTGTTAGGTATTATTTTTACTATCTTCACTTTTAGGTTTGGGGCATAATTCAAAGTACTTTAAAATTAATTTTCTGATCACTTTTTGAAAGATAGCATAATGATCATTAGGCAAATAATTAGTATACCTTCTCAAATGAGCCCAGGGTAAGTAGAGTTATAGCCCAGAGGGGTAAAAAGTTTTTTTTTTTTAAAGAGGTTTTCTTTTTTCATACACAAATCTTGGACGTGGCTGTTACTGGTAACTTCAGCTTGATTTCCCATATGCAAAAGAAAATCCCCTATCAGGAAAAGACAAGCAACATTAGAGAACACTTGGGTTTGTCCTGATCATTGCAGGGTAAAGCCAAAGTCACTTTTACTAGCCTGATGGGCATTGAAAATATTAGTCACCAAATTAATCCCAACAAATAACAATAATTGATCGGCTCATTGATGTATTTCCCCTTGTCTTCCCCAACCTTTCTCTAAGTAGTCAGAAAGGAAAGTTTTCATATTTTCTGAGAATCTCATTATTGCTCTCAAACCATACTCTATATCTTAGTAAAATTAAAAAATGAGTCAGCATAAGCACCTCAAAAAACTAGTAGTGCACAGAATATGGAGATATTTCTCTTCATACTAGAAATAAATCTGGAAAACAATTTTGAAGAGTTCATCAGAGTGCCAAAGGAAGAACAAATGGAGAATGAGTGTTGGATTCTGCAAGCTAGTTTCCAAAAAATGTTCAATCAATATAAGTATTTTTCATCTTAGTAGTACTATAATACATGAGAAATGGAAGTAATTATTATGAATAAACCCAATGAAGAAAATATCCAGTATGTGACAAACTCATACTTCTTTATTGACTTTGGGGGGGGGATGGGAGGTCAAGACACTCATCAACCTTATTTGCAAACTGCATTATGCATAATCATGCCACACACTAATATAGTACTGCCTTCAGTGATGTGATCTAAAAGAAAATTTACAAGACAGAAACTCCCTAAACTGCAAACATGTTTGAATGCCAATTTAATCAGCAGTCTATTAAGTCATTACACTTCTTATAATAAAGTTAGTTGAAGGCAAGGAAAAGGCCACTTGCTTCAACTACTGAAACAATACTATATGTACTTCTTTCAAGGATATTCTTCTCTGCAACGCTCCATATAACTCAGAGTCCAACATTTATATTAAAAGTGACCTACCACGTTAATGGTTATCCAGGAGGGTCAAGGAAGAGTTTTATGATTGAGGGTGATTCCTCCAAAGTTCTACCATCACCACACTAAATTTCTCCTTGTTCTTATTTAACTCCTCCATGACACCCTGTACAACTTCTAGGTGAGGTCAGAAAAACTGGTATAGTCACTGCTAGATACATGGAGTTCCATATCATACAAAGCTATGGCAACCCCCCTTGAAAGCTCTGACAGTCAAAGCTACACATAACATATTTTCCCTCTATCTTAGCGCTATGTGTTTTCTAGGTACCTGGCAGGAAAACACAAAGGGGCAGTCCCATTTTTCTGTTAATTGCACCTTTGTTGTGGTAGTTGTTGTTAAGACTTCTTCCAAGGCAGCTAAACCTTGAAGGGAGCTGGGAAGATCTGGGATGTCTTGTCTTTCCAACTGGGTACTCGGTACAGCTGTCATGAGGCAGTATGATGGGTCAAAGACAAACCACATGACATCTGATGCTCATCTTTATGCATATAAAATAAAAATGTGACACTACCAAAAGGTTACCATGTGGACCTAATTTTGAAAATACAAACAGGAAGCACCCCCACCCCAATATTGCCATTTAAAAAAAAGGAAACCAAACCTCAAAGATACCTTCCAAGGAAGTCATGGGTGTGACCAAAACTAACAAAAGTAATAAAACGTCATCCAAAACCCTAAAACCACTAAAAGTGAGGGTCTCGTTCAACTAAAAGTCAAACGCCTATAAAATTACTCCTTTCTTTGATTAGTAAACATAGCCTAGATTTAGATATGTAAAATCTTCTCCAAATGGGCTTAGGTTTTTTACTAGTAAAGGATCACCACTCATAAGAAAACATCCAATGTAAACAGGCTATTTAATTCAAACAAGGACATGACAATTAAGAGAAAGCAAAGTAAAAACATTTTTAATCGCTGTTATCACGATTTAAATGTACAAAAAAACTGATGAGTGGAAACTAGATTGTTAAATCTGACTTTCCTATTCCCAGAAATAAGCACAAAACTGTTATTTCCAACATGGCAGGGGAAAAAATACTTCCGATTTTAGAACGGTTCTATTAACAAAGCACAGATTTAAAGAAATATCTTTTCCTTTAAATACCACACAGAATCAGAGACAATGATACTTTATAACAAAATTTTAAACATTATTTTTATTAAGAAGTATCAAAGTATTTTGACACTTTATTATGCAGTAAAAGGATATTTTTCTGAAGAACTCAGTAACCTAGAACTGTCAGATAACTTTTTCAAAGAATAAGTTTCAAAAAAACTAATAAAAAACAGGAGATTTTCTGCTTCCTTTTGTAGGAATAATGTACACTACACTATTGTACACATGGAATACACAATAATGTACACAATAATGTACACTAGAGTGTAGGTAATCTACACTCTAATAGAAAGGGGAAAATACATGTCACTGGCGGTCAGAACATCCAGATATCTATGAAAATTCATGAGATACACATGTTTGTAGGGCACTAGAAGAGTTAAGCTTCCTTGGCTTCTACCTTCAACGTGCAATTTAATCTTGAGCATATTACTTACCTATTTACAACATCATCCTTTTCTAATAGACTATCTCTATCAATTACCTATACAAAAATAAGTCAAATTAACTACCACAAGCACACTGATTAACATAAACCTAACCTGACACAAATCACAAATAATTTGAATATGATATGAAATAACTTTAATATAATGATATAACTTGAAACAATTTGACATTAAGTACCCAAAGAGCAACAAACAAATGATACCTTTTACTAGTCCTGATGTGGGTTTTGCATATGTAAATAAAACTGTTTAAAAAACAACAATCGAGAGCAAGAAAATGAAGATGAAATGAGAAGTTGGGGCACAATAGGAAGTGCTGACCAAAATATTCATGTTGTAACACTCCAAACAATGATAGCACTTTCTCCCCCTCCTATCATGTATACCATGAAGTACCCGATTAAGAAACACAGCCACCTTAAATATCTTAACACAATTCATACTAACAGCCTGTGGGCAAACATGTGCATCCTGACTAGTGAGAAGAGGGGATAATTTATTTAGTTGGGTGTACAGCAAAGATTTTGTGCAGTTTGGCTCCCAGTTGTGCAATAACCAAACTGCTGGTGATAGAAATCGACTCTTTTTTTTTTTTTTTTTTAATGTTTTGCTTTTTCAAAAAAAGATCTCTCCATTCTCTCCCTGTGTCTCAACCAGGTGCTTGACTTTTCCATCTTCCAAAGGCTACAGAAAACAAGTAATCTACTAGATAACACCAACCTGACCAAAAGTGTGGTGCTGTTTTGGTTAAACCCACAGACATCACAAACTGTCACATAATACATTTTCTTAAAATCAGCAGCCCCCTTCTACCCCTTACACTATGAATTCTAACAACTGTGATCTTCCAAGAGATGGAAACTGGTAGCAACACAAACAAGAACCCTGAAGCCTTGAAATAAAGTCAAGGGACAGAATTCCACCATGTAACACTATCAAAACCGATCTAGTGTTCCCAGTGTTAGGGAATGAAATTTTAAAAATGACAGGCACGCTAAATAAAACACATAGTCAATGAACACCAATAATGTGATCAACAAAATGTAAACAAATAAATCATCACAGAAAAACGTTGAGCAAAGAGGCAGAGTTCTATTATCTTTGCTGAACGCTAACAAAATTATTTGAGATAATATACTCAACAGCTGAAAGCTTATTATGGCCCAGGAGGCTATCCAACCACTTTGGAAATCGAAGATACAAGCGGACGATAAACACCATTTGAAGACTGAAAAAGGGACCTAAGCTCAGTTTAATAATTAGGTGATACACTGGCCCTTTCAAGGGGCATTCCCCGAGGGCATTCCAGAGACAATTTATGAAACTGTATTTAGGGAAAGATCTATTACTTCTCTATGCTTCGGGAAGAGCACCGATCTGAGAGACTTCAGACCGACATTTCAGTTCCTGAAGTTCTAAACAGCTGTGCGAACGGAGCAGGCCGATCCTTCCACGTACCTAGCCTCAGTTTCCTCATTTGTTCAATAAAGAAGGCAGCATTACCGCGGGGGTCCTTTCCAGCTCTAACATTCTACGACCCACTTTGAGCACTATTTACTTGATACGACGGTATCAAATACAATGACAGGATCAGAGGGGACAAGAAAAACAAGAACAAAAAAGATGTGGCATGGCTCTTCAGGAAAGAGAGGATTGCTATCTCTTTTTGCCCCTAAATTTCCTGTGGTTCGCATTAATCATCCTAAAACTGGCGCTTGTTTTCCAGTCTTCGCCTTTTCCATCATTGCTGGCTACAAGTGTCTGCAAACGCCTCTTGCTCCACACAACTTCTTTTCCTCTTTGATCCGCCTGACCATCTTGCCAGATTCCTTTAGCCTCAGACCAGCTGGGGTGACACAACGGACTACCCTTCCGACGCTGCATCTCTGCCCCCAACACCAAGAGCACTTTTTAAAAAACTCTTTATCCCCGGCTAGAAAACCAGAACGCGCAGCTTCCCACCGCCACACGCACCAGCTGGGGCTTGGCGGGTCCTGATGGGGGATTCTGCAACCCCCCCGCCCCCCGAGCCTGAACGAAACGCTCGTATTTGTTGTCTGGACTCCTTATAAGGCGCTGTTCCTTGAAGCTTGGCTAAATACCCCCCGCCCCACCGCCCCCCGCCGTGCTCATCCCACCCCCTCAGGAGTCGCTGATACCTCTCCTGAAATAAGGAGAAACGCGAGGAGCCGGCGGGGGGTAACTGCACCACGGAGGTGTGAGCGGCCAACAGCAGCCCCCCCAGACACCCGCGCACGCACGGTCTCTGCCCGCTACCCATCCCGGCCCGCCGCAGCCTCCGCACGACGCCCCTCGCGCGGCCCTCCAGCCTTCGCCCCGCGTGGCTCCCCTCACCCACTGCGCGGTCCTCGCGGCCGCCCTCCCGGCCCAGGGAGCGATGGCGGCGGCGAGGCCCTGCCAGGCGTCTGGGCGGCCGGGGCGCGGGGCCCCACCCGAGCAAGCTCCCCGGCCTCCCTCCGCGGGCCCCAATCCTCAGACCGGCCCCGCAGTTCCTACCTCGCTCGGCCCCTCGGGCGCCAGCGGCTGCCTCCTACCCGCTCTCTGGCTCGCCCGCCCGCTCGCTCGCTCGCTCCCTCCCTCGGCCGGGCCGCCGCGCGTCGTCGCCTGCGCTCGGTCCCGCCCGGGGTGACGGCTCCAGCCGACGATTCTCCTCGCGCCGGGGCCCACGGGGGCGCGCGCGCCTGTCGCGCGCGGAGGCCCGACCGCGCGCGTCGCCCGCAGCCCCGAGCGCGCCCCGCGCCGGCGCGCGCCGCTTCCTGGTTCCGCCCGGCGCGCGCTCGCGAGCCCCGTGGTCCCTCGCCCCACCTCCGCGGCCGCCCTGGAGGGACCCGGAACCCCCTCCGCGTGTCCTGGGCGAGTGCGGGGGCGCCGGCGCCACTGGCAGCCCCTCTTCGCGGTGCTGGAGCCGCTTTGCAGCTCGACTCCCAGGCGGGTTCGCGGGCCGCGAGCACATGCTGCTTTGTTTGGGTAGGGTCGGCTGTCTCCTGTTGTGGTCGTGTTGATTGGCCCCCCTCTGCGGCCCGCCCACCTTCCTTTGCCCCGGCTGGGGCCCGCGTTCTGGGTCCTGTCCCTCGCAGGCCGAGGTCAGAAGTCCACTGCTGCCCCATCAATAATTATCCCGGGTTTGCTCCCTGGAGGGCGTTTCAGCCTGGGCTCCTGCCGCTTACCACACAGAGGACAGGCAAGAGGAAAACCTAAGGGACATAGCAAGAGTTTACACCGACGCTCCATCCGCTGTTCCAGAGTGAATCTATGGGGGCCGGAGGTGTCCGAGATATTTCCCTCTCTGGGGAGTCCCATCAGTGGAACTACAGGAGGGACTCTGTATCCAGAGAGAGAAGAATAGACAGGATCAGCTGTGTAGGATCCAGAAGAAAGGGTCTCTGAGAGCCTTTTCCATGTAATGGGGAGGGGGTGCAGTATCTGAGAAGGCAGCCTGAGTCACCCACTCTCTGGCTACATCTCTGGAGCTGGCCGACGGTTTCCCTGGCAACCCTCCAAGGGCCAGCACTAAAGCAAGGCATGTCAGATCTCCAGAAACCCAGCTGCAGCAGCAGAAAGGAGAAGGACCCCCTCCCCCAACACGCACAGAGCATGTCCCTTCCCTACAGTCTGAAAATCTTCCTGTCCAGAGATGACCACGATCTGCAAGTCCCCACGTCCTCCCATAATCCTCCCTTGGCAGCTCTTCCCAGCAGCCTTGCCTTCACCTCCTGAATAACACCAGCCACAAAGATCTTTGTCTGCAGCTGATCACCAGCTCTTTCTCCGCCACCCAGGCTACTGCTTTTCTCCCACATTCTGGGCCAACACCTGGCACAGTGCTTCTTATGGAGTAGGTACTGAGAGCTTGGAGGCCAGAGCTGGAGGACAGGCTGGAGCAGGAAGCTGGACGGAAGTGCCAGCCCTGAGCTCTCTGGCAACCTCTCTGACAGTTATTGTCCATGAGGTTTCAACACTTAGGCACACCATATCTCTTTCTTGTAAGCTTTCATACACCATTCCCTCTGCCTGGAATGTCCTCCTGCCACTTGACATCTGCCTTTCGGTGACACTTGCTCTAGGCAGTATACACCTCACCCTCCCTGTTTCCAGCCACACATTTACGCTCGTATTAGGGCACCTCATGCTGAAGGACAATTTCTTGTTTACACACCTTTCTACCCTCAGTGACACACAATATCCCATTCACCTTTAAATGCTCCCACGCTGTCCCAGCCCAGAGCAGACACTCAGTAAATATTTGAGGAACAAACCCTACCCTCTAGGAATAGAAATGGAAACTAGGATGACTGCAAAGTAATTAAAAGCACAGAATCACAAAATTAAAAGCACAGCATAGGTAAAGTTTCTGCCTGCCAATGCAGGAGATGCAGGTTCAATCCCTGGTCCGGGAAGATCCCACATGCCTTGGAGCAACTAAGCTCATGCGCCACAACTATTGAACCTGTGCTCTAGAGCCGGGAACTGCAATTACTGAGCCCACGTGCTGCAACTGCTGAAGCCTGAAAGCTTTAGAGCCTGTGCTCCGCAACAAGAGAAGCCACCACGATGAGAAGTCCGAGCGCTGCAACTAGAGAGTAGCCCCTACTCTCCACAACTACAGAAAAGCCCGTGTAGCAACGAACATCCAGCACAGCCAAAAATAAATAAATAAAATTATTAAAAAAAATAAAAACACAATCTAGAACCAGATTCACCATCAGCTCCTTGAGTTGTGTGACCTGGAGCAAGTTTTCTGCCTTGATTTCCTCATTGTAATATAATAATGGTAATAGGACCTACCTGAAAGCATTGTGGGGAGAATTTAGTGAGTGAGTACATGTAAAGTGCTTCGAATGCTGTAAAGCACTATAGGGCTGTTAACCATTATTGCTGTTTTTAAGATTTACACTCCTCTTCCTAGGACTGGTCAAGTCTAGGACTCAATGCAGTTGCCTTGGCTGTTCACCAGCGTGGAAGGTGCTGGTCTGAATGCTGGGAGGGCGGGCCAGGTATGTCTCTTGACTCTTGCATCTCGTAGCACATCTCTGACTGACCACTAGGCACCAAGCTAGATCTGGCCGGCTGTGTGCACAGACATAAAGGACGGAATGTTCTGGCTACTACCTCTGCAAAACAAGAATGTTGTCAACCTGAGAGAGGAAGGAATGTTCACTACCTACCTCTCCCTCCTTTCACTGCAGATGAGGTGAGACGCTACCTGGGTCTCCTGGTTCTCACAGGGCCTCGGGGACATAGACCCTAAGTTGAGCGGACACCCGACTGAGACATGACCCATAGGGAGTCACAGAAACAAAGAAACTGAATGGAAAGCCAGGATCCAGAAAGACCCTACAGAGAGCTCACATAGGAAGCTGCCTGAGACATAGCTGTAGGTGTACAGGTGTTTACTAGTCAAGAGAGTTGGGGGCCTCTCTTAGCTCACCCTGACCAAGGAGAGAGAGAGACTTGAGAACCTGGAAGTCTGGTGGGCAGCCCAGCTCAGGCATCCTGCCTGCTCTCCACCAGGGACTGGCCCCAGCCTCCTCCCTTCACCTGCTTGCGCCAGCACATAGCTTCCATGGAGAATAGCCCCCACGCTTCCCATCCCCGCTCAGCCCTGCCCAACCACAGGGAGATCATGAGGGTATTTTCTGGAACTGTAGTTGAAACCACAACCACAATTCCCTCTAGCCAGAGACCCACGCTCATACACTCATGTAGCTTCTCTCTCCAGAACTCTCTGTACTTGGGAGTCATACTGGTCCTGACCACACAGCAGCCACGAAAGGACACCTGCGGGAACTTTCCTTCTTCCATACCGGAGTGCTTCTTCCCTAGTAAGTCAGTACAGGTCCCTGGAGCCTTGGACACTCACCAAAGACCCCTGCATCTCCAAGGCCTCGGAATGGAGGTTTGTCACAGCCAGTGGTTCATGGTGGGCGGGGGTGGGGGTGGGGGCTCTGTTGGTACCAGGGCTTGCTTCTGCCAGAGCACAGACAGTGAAAAGAGCCGAGGTTTACAGTTAGATCTGTTTGCAAATCCCAGCTCTGTCAATTTCACAATTGTGTGACCTTAGTCAAAGTACTTCACTTCTCTGAGGGCCTCAGTTTCCCTCCGGTGTGACTCATAGGAGGTGTAAGTTATGTTTATAAATGTATAGGCACAAGACTAAAACTGTAGTTGTCCCTGCAGAAGGGACCCAAGGGACAGGAAAGGAGAGAGACTAACTTTTACTGTGTGTGTGTGAGCACGTGCGGGCACACACACACACACAGGATCAGTCCTGTCCGACTCTTTGCGACCCCATGGACTGTAGCCCACCAGGCTCCTCTGTCCATGGGATGTTCCAGGCAAGAATACTGGAGCGGGTTGCCATTTCCTATTAGAGGGGATCTTCCCGATCCAGGGACTGAACCTGCGCCTCTTGTGTCTCCTGCATTGGCAGGTGGATTCTTTACCACTGCACCACCTGGGAAACCCTAACTTTTGACCATTTATCCTTTTAAGTCTTCTGAGTTTTTGTATCATGTCCTGTGCTACCTATTTAAATATGGGGAACATGAACATTTTTTGTTAATAAAAGGAAAAAGTAGAGAGAGAGGGTTTGTCAAAGCATCCTGCCTAGCTTGATACATGAGTATTGTCTCCCCACCCCCACCCCCAACCACAGCTCAACCCCAGTCAGCCTGCGGGGCCAAGAGGCAGCTGGCAGGGGAGGCAGTAGTCAGTATGTGGGATGTGGGCAATGGATGTGTGGGTCCATGCAGACCTTGCCACCTGGAGATTCTTACATCCTCCCTGTCCTGCTCCTGTTTCCCTCACCTGTCTGGGCTCCCTTCTAGCCAGAGTTAAAGGGATGGCTCTCTAGAAAGCCCTAGGGGCCCCTACCTCCTCCTGGGACAGGGTCATCATGCCCTTTCCATTCAGAGTCCTGGGTCAGTGTTATCATCCAGAGAGGGTGAGGCTGACACAGAAGAAGGTGCCGAGGGCCATTCCAGCCAGGTAATTTGCTGGCTTGGCAGGTGAATTCAGAACTCCCAGCACCAGGGAAAGACAGCCCAGCACCAGGCAAAGATGAGGCTACTACTGCTGTGAGGGGGAAAGCAGATCAGTAAGACCAGAGCAGGCAGAAGCCAAGGCAGCAGAGGAGAGAGCCTTCGGGATGCTGTGAATCAAGAATCTCCTCGGGTCATAACAAAAAGGACAGGCAAAGTGGTGGGGAGGTGGCGGAGAAGGAGATGCATAGCCCTCTCTTGTGTACTGCCCTGAGGGCTTGAGGTCCATACTGGGCTGGCTGAGACACAAAAGATTTCTTGTTGGACTAGAAGGAGGAGAAACTAGCTCAGCGAGAAGAGGGGACTGGTAATCAGTGGGCTTAATAAATGGGAAGCGGGGACTGCTCTAGAGAAAGGGATCAGAGCTTGAGGAAGCACTATGCTGTGACAGGGACCTTTATTAATCCAGCACATATTTCTGAAACACCAGCTTCTCTGGTGGCTCACACGGTATAGAATCTGCCTGCAATGCAAGAGACTGGAGTTCAATCCCTGGGTTGGGAAGATCCCCTGGAGAGGGAATGGCTACCCACTCCAGTATTCTTGCCTGGAGAATCCCATGGACAGAGGAGCCTGGTGGGCTATAGTCCATGGAGCCACAAAGAGTTGGACACGACTGAGCAACTCACACTCTTTCACAGATTACAAGTCAAGCAGTGAGACACAGCCCTTTAGGCAATTAGTTCGGGCCTTAAGAAGAGGCTTCCGGAGACTTCCCTGATGGTCCAGTGGCTAAGACTCTGTGCTCCCAATGCAAGGGGCCCAGGTTCAATCCCTGGTCAGGGAACTAGATGCCACATGCCACAGCTAAGAGTCTGCATGCCTCAGTTAAAGATCCTGTGTGCTGCAACTAAGACCCCACACAGCCACTTACATAAATATTAAGAAAGAAAGCAGAGGTTTGCAATACAGGATTGAGAGGCTCAAGGGTGCTGAGGAGAAAATACCTGGCTCTACTGGCTAAAGTCCCTGAGCACCTACTTACTGTGTGCTCGGCTCTGTGAGTGAGTCTTCACAGCAATCCTGGCAGGTAAGCCTTGCTGTCCTCCTTTTACGAAAGGGGCCACTCAGCTCAGAGAGGCAGACTCATGTGCCTGGAGTCACACAGCAGAGCCAGGCTTGCTTTACAAAGAAGGAAAGTGGCTTCAAGTCACCCGGTTGCTAAGTTGGCGAAGTTGGGATTTGGAAGCAGATCTAACTCAGCTCTTTTTTTTTTTTTTTGCCCATGTTCTGGCAGAATCAAGCCCTGGCACCGACAGACACCCCCTTCCCTACCCGGAATCACTGACTGTGACAAACTTCCATTCTGCGGTCTCTGCCTTCCTATTGAGTGTCCAAGGTCCAAAGTCGTTGTGTTTTCCTCTCTGCCACATGGACTGTGTGGAAGATGAAGAGGACGTCCCCAGGCAGGAAAGGGAGGAATGACATTCCAGGTAGATGCATTGGAGTTGAGAGGCCAGTACACTGGGCGAACTTCACGGCTGAAGCCTGGAGCAAAGGGGACACGGGTGCTTGGAGTCCATTCTAGCAGCAAATGAAGACCAGGCCAGTGAGGAGGGGATGCAGCGCTGGACCACCCTTCATTTTGACTTTATACCCACACTGGCTCCTGGCTCTGGGGAGCTGATTTTGGAGGCTGGGAGCAGGCAGGGAAGGCATCAGTGGGTTGGTGCCAGCCATAAGCCAAGAACAATGGAAAACAGAGCTGGAGAGCAAGGAACCTCCTCGGGTCATAACAAAAAGGACAGGCAAAGTGGTGAGGAGGTGGCGGAGAAGGAGATGCACAGCCCTCTCTCGTGTACTGCCCTGAGGGCTTGAGGTCCATACTGGGCTGGCTGAGACACAAAAGATTTCTCGTTGGGCTAGAAGGAGGAGAAACTAGCTCAGTGGGAAGAGGGGACTGGTAATCAGTGGGTTTAAGGATGGGGAGCCAGACCTGACCCGGGGCTGCTCAGGACAATCACCAGGCCCATCAGCTGCCCATCTCAGTGCCCGTGGCCCACCTCTCCTCTCACCCTCCAGCCTCCCAGGCCTACCCTTGCTGCGAGGAGGGTGGGCTCCTCTCTGCGCTCGGACCCGTGTGCTCAGCCCAGACATTGCACGCCCCTGCTCTCTCTGCCCTGTGAGCTTCTCTCCCAAATCAGGTGGACAGGGCAGCTGGGCAAAGGAATGCTGACTTCCCCCCCTCCTACCCACTGGGTTACCCTCCCCTCACCCCATTCCTAGAAACAGAGGACAGTCACTATGCCTGAGGCTGGAAGGCCTTGTGTTCCCTTGGTGACTTCACTGTAAGTTGACTTCCCTGAAGAGTGGTAGAGGACAGGGGGCAGGGGCAGGAAGCGCGGACCCAGCAGTTCCTTTCCCTCCCCCAAACTCCCACCAAATTTCTCATGGCGCATGTGCCCCCTCCTTAGGTACCACTCTGTCTTCGGGGACAGGCATGGGCAGCATTTTCACAGCGGGGTAACAGAGTGTGGAAATTCTGGGAGAGGAAGAGACACTGGTCTCAGGGGTGCAGTGTATGCTGAGTGTGGACCTGTGGCTCCCCCACTTCCAGGAGCCTTAAAGGTAGGGGCTGGAGTGGAGGTGGACAGCCCCCCGCAGAGGCACGGTGGGGGTGAAACGGGACGCTTAAGAGCCCATGGGCTTCGGCTTCTGCTGTGACTGCTATGCTGGGGCACGGAGATACTTCCTGGAAGGCCTCCAGCTTTCCTGGGAAGGCTCTTCACCCCCCACCTCCCCTCTGGCTGCTGCACAACAGGAACTCTCCTTGAAGAAGAGACCTGGAGCAGAGGAGACAAAGGCATCTCTGTACCATCTCCCCCTGCCCCCAGGGACGGTTAGGTCAAGGCGACCTTAAGGTAGGGGCATCAGCAGGGCCCTCTTCACGGCTAACCTGGTCTCCAAGGACCAGAAAGAGGACTTGGGATCATTGTTCCTTTCCTGTGTAACTCGAACCCACATCCGCGTAAGGATGGGGAGCCAGACCTGGCTCGGGGCTGCTCAGGACATCCACACGGGGCAGGGACCAGCACAGGGATGGACGTGCCACGCTTGGTGTCACAAAACAACCATGGGCAGGTGGGACTTCCCTGGGGGTCCAGTGGTTAAGACTCTGTGCTTCCAATGCAGGGGGCACAAGTCCGATCACTGGTCGGGGAACTAAGATCCCTCATACTGCATGGCCAAAACAAAACACCCATGGGCTAGAGTGAAGACTACACGTGTGCTCAGGATAGGGAAAGTTTTAAAAGGTTGTATAGGGACACTGCCCACAGAGCCGAGCAACTTGGATCCCAGTGCCAGCTATGCACTCACTGGCCAGACTGCCGTGGATGGGACTCTTTTCTGGACTAATCAAAGGGGAGGGTTCTGGCTCTGCCTGCCTTCAAGGTCGTCACAAAGATCAACTGAGTTGAAGAGTTCAACCAGGTTTGCACACGAGTGTGCCACAGTTCAGTTCAGGATACATGCAGAGCATGTGAACTACTGGCTCAGCTAGGGATTATTCTGATTCCTATCAAACTATGGCCAGTCTTCTTTTGGGGAATGTATTCTTGTGAGAATTTTTGTTTAAATCCTTCCTTTAAATCATTCCCCATGTAATGCTGTGACCTGGAGTTGGCGATGAGGGGCAATTAAGGGCAGCAGCCTTGGGACCCCAGCTCATCCAAACGCTAGGCAGGCTTTGATCTTTCTGAACCCCACCCCCTATGCCTCAGTTTTCTCCTCTGTCGTCTGGGCCCCTAAAACCACCAGCCTGCTTTGCTTTGTGGTGGGAAATAGCAGAGACCAAACCAGCGGACTGAAAGCAGAAAGAAACCCCAAATTTGACATTTCCGGGTAGTTGCATTATCCAGAGCGACCACAGTCACCTCTGCCCCCAACCCAACTCTGACACCCTTCCATCTTCCACTCTTCTTCGGTTGGCCTTTGCCCATGCTGGGAAAGTGCCAAAGCTCCTCCCCTTGCACTGCATCTCAGAAGGAGAACAGAGGCACAGAGAAGGAGAGAGCAATGCAGACGGAGTCCTACAGAGAACGAATCAAGAGGCAGAGAATCCCAAAGCAAGAGGATGAAGACAGGCAACAGAGGACACCCAGATGCAGGGCCTCACAGAGAGAGGCCAAGTGGGGAAAGATCCAGAGGTGGGGGGAAACAGCTGTTGCTGTTGGACACAAGGGGAGGAGGGAGGCACGTGGGGGCTCTGAAGGCACTGGGGCACACCCTTTGAGGCCAATCCCTTCCATTTTGCTCATGGGTATCCCAATGCTAGCTTCTTAGGACCCAGGAGGGCCCACCCCCTAGTCAAGCCCAGTCCAACCCAGCCAGATGTTTGGTGGGTGTGGCTGCCAGCTGGAATAGGAGGCCCCCACAGGCCTTGGGGAGGAAGCTGGAGAGGCGGCTGCTTGGAAGTGGGCAGGCAGGACCCGCAGTCTGAAGCCACTCTGCCATCCCACCCTCTCCAGGTGCCCAGATGCTGGTGTCTGGCAAGGGTTGTCCTCTGCCTTCTAGATGTGACTCAGAAGACTTGGAAGCCCAAAGGATCTGCTCCCACTGACTGACCTGCTCACAGTAAGAGGCTAGAGGGCACAGGTGCCACCTCGGACCCACCCACTGTGTGGTGATGGGTTTGAATCTGCCACCGACAGCCCTTGTGACACTGACCAAGTCACTTCCCCCCTCCGGCCTCTGTTTCCCCATTTGTAAAATCATCATTACGGTTGTTTCCAGCTCTGACACTTGGCAATCACTCCAGGTGACCCCTTAGCTGTGCGTCGGACCCTCCCCTGCTTAACCCTTTGCACAGAGTAGGGGAAGGAGAGAGAGAGAGAGAGGCATTGTGTTTCCTCCTCCCTAGAGCAAGGTTTGCCCCTCCCTTGAACCCCTTCACAGTTTTCGATTCCTTTCCTCGTGATCCTGCCAACAGAGACTGTGACTACACGTGGAAGTGGGTCGGGGGGAGGCGATCCAGCTTTGGCCGTGTTAAACTTTGTTTTTTTTTTTCTGAAATAAAAGAATGAAAGTGGGGAAGTAGTGAGTGGTAAGAAGATGGGGTGGGGGGTGTGGGAGGGAATGGAGAGAAAAGGGCAAATCCAAGAAGGAATTAGGGAGGGAGGGAGAGGAGAATGATTGCCCCCAGGATAGCAGTCTTGGCCCAGCCAGCTGTGAGTGGGCAGCCAGAAGGGCCTCTCCCTTGGTGCTGCCAATACCAGCTGCCAGGCAGAGGGGAGGCCCCAGAGGAGAGGGAAGCTGGGGAAAGGGAATGGAAGACTTCCAGGGCAGCCTTGCCCAACTCCCCCAGGGGGCTCTTGGGGAGGGGGCTGTGACCCAGGCAAGGCTTGGAGAAGGTGCTGCCTATTCCGGCAAGGCCTGTAGGCAGTGGTGAGCTTGTGAGCATTCTCGTCACCTCTCCCTGGACTTTCTGAAGATAGGACCAGCCTCGGATGTGACTGGGTTGGGGGTGAATGGACAGGTAGGATCCTGTATGGACCATGGTTTGCCGACTTGGCCCACTGCCCACTGTGGGACCCTAGGCAAGGCCCCCTCACCCCTCTGGACTCCGTTTCTCATCTGCAAAATTCCAGGGCTTGAAACATTTGACTGCCAAGGTTCTTTCCTGTTTCTGCTGCACAGGGGAGTGCACAGAAAAGTCGTGGAAGGAGGGGCAGGGCAGGGGGGCCTCTAGGTGAGCTGGCAATCTCTGGAATCCCCAGGCCTTCCCTTCAATACGGCTTTGCCTCTGAGATCACAAAAGCTGTGTCCCCAACCCACACGCGCGCGCGCGCACACACACACACACACACACACATACACACGTTAGACTTCTTTAATCTAGAGGCTCAGAAGATGACAAACGCCCGCATCTCCAGCTGCTCCAACCCTTTCCTCCTCCCTTTTGACAGATGAGAAAACTGAGGCCCCGCGCTGGGATTTCCAGAGCCCGGGATTTCCCAGCCCTCCCACTCCCATCCTCCAGCCACTCCCGCCCCTCTTGCCCAGCACGGTCTGCGGCAGCTCCGCGGGGTCGCCGGCGAGGCCGGCTGGGACTCCCGGGGGACCCCGCCGTCGGAGCAGCCCCCCGCGCTCGGCGCCGCCCCGCCTCGCCGCCGTGCACTCGCCGGGGAGCCAGCCACCGAGGGCGGAGGCGGGGAGAGAGCGACCGAGGCTGGGAGGGGTGTTGGCGAGAGCTCGCGCGCTGTGTATGGTCTGTCAGAGGCAGCTGACCTTTGAGGAGGAAATCGCTGCTCTCGGCTCCTTCCTGTAGTAACAGCCGCCGCCGCCGCCGCCGCCAGGAGCCCCGGCCGGGAGCGAGCATCGGCCCCGTCGCCGGACCGCCCGGCACGACCAGGTGGGTGGCCCCGGCAGCGCGTCCCCGGCGACGCGCGCCCAGAGGGGGCACCCTGCTGCTGCTGCTGCTGCTGCTGCTGCCCGGGTCCTCGCCCCGCAGGCCCCGGAGCCCGACAGACGGAGGGGCGCTGGGGACGGTCCCCGGGACCCAGAGGGAGTTTCGGCGCCGCGTGGACTAGGGACGCGGGACGCGGATGGAGGGAGGAGGCCGAGGGTGGGCGCCGTCCTCGCCCTCGGTGGGCAGGGGGCGCTGTCGGACTGGACAGTGGGAGACGTCGGGGCACAGCGAGGTGCGGGGGGCGCAGCCCGAGAGAGGGAGTGTCTTGTCTCCCCAGCCCTCCCTCCTAAACACCCCAGCCACGTGCCAGCGGTGGCCGAGCCGTCCAGGGGAAACCTTCGGTGGCCTTGCCCTAGCTTTGGGCTGGAATATCCCCGCGTTCCCAGAAACTGAGACTCGGGGTTCGAAGCAGGGTAGGGGGTGTTTGCAGTCCTCCCCAGAGGGCCCGAGGGCCTCCGCCATCAAGTTTCTCTTTCAGTTTCTAGCTGTTCCCCCCACCCCCACCCCCACCCCGGGAAGCCCCGGTGGGGCGAGGGGAGAGGAAGAAGGGGAGGGCACCTGACTTTCGGGAGCCCCTCCCCAAGCCTCAGCGGGTTCCTCGCTGGAGGGAAGGACGGCCTTCCCCTCCTCACCGTCTTTCTTCCCGCACAGGAAAGCGTGTCTGTGGGAGGGGAGGGGCCTGGCCTGACCGCGGTCCAGGGATGGGTGGGCACGACAGGGCCAGGGGCAGGCCCAGTCCACGCCTGTGACGAGAAGGCACCTCCTCAGCGCTCTGCTCGCCCTAGGTGAACGGACATGGCGGGCTGGATCCAGGCCCAGCAGCTGCAGGGAGATGCCCTGCGCCAGATGCAGGTGCTATACGGGCAGCACTTCCCCATCGAGGTCCGGCATTACTTGGCGCAGTGGATTGAGAGCCAGCCGTGGTAGGTGCCCCTGCCCGGCGCCTTGCCCTGCTGGTCCCTAACCATCCAGGCCCCTTGGCCTTTACGTCTCCTCTTGGTGGTTTGGGGAGATTCTGATCCTGGCTGTCCCTCACTGTGTGGAAGGGGTGGTGTCCCAGGGAAAGGGGAACAGGGAAATGGGAGTCTGGGAGGGGAGAGGGGATGTTTCTAGACTCTGATGCCTGTGGAGCTGCAGGGAGCAAGTCTTGTGGGCAGGAGCCTGGGATTTTCCCCTCCTTCCTGGTACCTGACCTCCTCATCCGAGGAGGCACCATAGCAGGTTTCTCTCTCCTGCCTTGCGCTAAGGGATGCCATCGACCTGGACAATCCCCAGGACCGGGCCCAGGCCACCCAGCTCCTGGAGGGCCTGGTGCAGGAGTTGCAGAAGAAGGCAGAGCACCAAGTCGGGGAAGACGGGTTCCTACTGAAGATCAAGCTGGGGCACTATGCCACGCAGCTCCAGGTGGGCGTGAGCTGCAAGCCATCTGCAGGGAAACTGTCGGCCTTCTCTTTCCAGCACCAGAACCCCTGGGTTTTTTCCTGGTTTGGCCACTGACTCACTGTATGACCCTGAGCTTATCTGTGCTTCAATTTCCCCCACCCCCTCTTTCTAAATCAGACCTGTCAGATTCCCTTAGCCTATGACAAAGTAAGAGATGGGGCATGTTTGTCCCCAAGAGAAGGGGGATGGGTGAAAGCACTTTCTGGGTAGATCAGGCAGAAGGGATGGGAGTAGCCTGAGTCAAAATTCTGTTGTGAGAGAAACGAACACCGACAGGTTCTAGAAAGGAGGGGATGGGGCAACCAGACAGCCCTCTTGGGGCAAGTGGCGTGCGAGAGGAGCGGGGTGTCCTGGAGCCTTGAATTAAGGGTTTAATGTAAGATGAGGGTGTAGGAGGAAGGAGTAAAGGGGAAAGAGGAAACTTTTGTGGAAATAGGAAAGGGATGTGGATGGTAATCATAGATGAGCATTTATTGGAACTCACTTGAAGTTTTAGAGAGCCTTCTTGAATACAAGCAGCAAGGTGCCAAGGAAATAAAAAGTCCATCCCAAAGGAGGCAGGAAACAGGAGAAACCTGGGGTGTGGGGGGTGTGGGAAGGGAAGTAAAATAGGAACCCAGGGCCAGGACTATAATGGAAAGTACCTTGACCTTGGCATTAGATGCCCCGAGTCTTGAGTCATCTGCTCACTCACTTGTTTGCCTTTGGACAAGTACTCAATCTCCCTGAGCATCAGTATTCTCATCTGTGAAATGAGGATAATGGTTTCTGCTTGTGTCATAGGGTTTCTATGATGCACAAGTCAAAGGAGATGGCAGATTGGAAGTACTTTGTAACCTGTGGCTTTCTAATGCAGTGTGAACCAAATGTGAAGATCTGGGAGGGGAAATCAAGTCAAGGAGAGATAGAGGTTCTGGTGGCAGTTCCTGAGGCTTCCGAGTGGAAGCTGAGGCATAGGCTGGAGGAGAGGAAGGAGTGGGTGGCACTGCAGTGGGCATGGTGGGAGCAGAGGGTGGCCTTTGGTAGCCACTGTTGGATTCTTTCAGAACACGTACGACCGCTGCCCCATGGAGCTGGTGCGCTGCATTCGCCATATTCTGTACAATGAACAGAGGCTGGTCCGAGAAGCCAACAATGTGAGTGTCCCATGGGTTTGGGGAAAGATTTTGAGAAGTCCTTTCACCTGCTCTCCTCTCCAGACACAGCTCTGTTTTATAAATACTGGCAAGAGAGAGCACCAAAGAAATAAAATACACAGGCAAGTGTGAGAGGCCATATTACATGCAGGTTTAGATTGACCCCACACACACACAGAGCCCCCACTCCCTGGCTCTACTATTTACTAGCTGTGTGACTTGAGCAAGTTACTTCACCTCTCTGAGCCTCCGATTTTTTCCTATTATAAATGAGGGCAGTCACAGTATCTACCCTATAGGGCTATTTCGAGGATTAAATGAGATACCATGTGGGCAAAAGATGTGTGCTGTGTGTTTAATCGCTCAGTCGTGTCTGACTCTCTGCAGCCCTGTGGACTGTAGCCTGCCAAGCTCCTCTGTCTATGGAATTTTCCAGGCAATAATACTGGAGCAGGTTGCCATTTTCTACTCCAGGGGATCTTCCTGACCCAGAGATCAAACCCACATCTCTTGTGTCCCCTGCCTTGGCAGGTGGATTCTTTACCACTGCACCACCTGGGACGCCCAGAGCAAAGAACAGACATATACAAATGAAGAAGAGGAAGCCCTAAAAACATATACACATCTGGAAACTCAATCTATGTCAGAGATGGCATTACAAATCACTAGGGAAAAGATTTGTCATTGAATAAATGAGGCTGGGGCGAAAGAAGAAATATCCTCTGGTGGGGTCTATGAGGAGAAATGGAGGTCTGTGTCAGAAGAATTAACCTGGGCAAGCTCAGAGAAGCAAGGCGCAGGGAGGCAGAGCAGGGACCTGTTCCCCAGGTTCTGAAATCATAAAGATCTCGGACATATGCTTGGACAATGGTGCAAATGGTAAATTATCCGCAGTAAAGCAAAATGAATTTCATTAAATGATATCCCTTAGGTAATGACCACAGAATAATGCCTGAAGTGAAGTCATAGTTATTATTTACTTGTGGTGGACACTGATATCAAGAATTTGAGAGGTCATTCAGTAAACATTTATCGAGGTCCTGCTGTGCGTCTGACACTGGACTAGGATGGGAGAAACAGATAAAGTCCTGGCCTCCACCTAAAAGGGATTCAGGCTGTGATAGATTCTTTAGGACTCTGTTGAGTGCTAAGTCAGCCTATATGGAAAAAGGACCCAACTCAGATTGGGGCAGGCTGGCCAGTAGTGGGGAGGGTGTCCAGAGGAAAAAGATGCCTCACTGTAATGAGGAAAGAGAGAGGAAGAAGGTGGAATGAGTTTTCTAGTGAAAAATAGCAGCAGTAGGATTTCCCTGGTGGTCCAGTGGTTAAGGCCCCACCTTCCACTGCAGGAGACATGGGTTTGATCCCTGGTCAGGGAATTAAGATACCACATACCACAAGGTGCAGCCAAAAATAGAAATAAAGAAAATGCAAAATAAATAAATAGCAACAGTATATATGAGGGCAGGAAGGCACAAGCCATCTTATGACATTTGAAGAATTTTAAGTGTTTAGTGCTACTGGGGAGAAGGAAGCCAACTGGGCAGAAGCCAGGTCACAAAGGGTCAACTGGTACAATTCTTGACTTGGTGCAATTACAGAGCTATCTGTAAACATAGGAATGAGTCTGGTTCCAGTTAGAAATACCTGCCTACAAGGCAGGTGCTGTTATGTTTGGGGGAAAAATAGTCCTCCAGTCATCAAGCTGTTCTTGGACACCTCTGATGTTCTGGGCCTTGAGGATTTTGTTGTGCACCAAGCGGGACCAAAATCTTGGTCCTTAGGGAGCTCACTTTCTAGTGCAGAGAGGCAGACAAGAAAGAACATGCAGGAACATGACACGTTCAGTAGGGCAGTCCTATTTTAATGTAACTCTTCAGAAGAGGTCACTCTGAAAAGGTGCCAGTGGAAGTGCTAGCCTCAGGAGGATTTAGTGCCAGAATGTTCCAGGGTAATGGAACAAAACATGCAAAGGCCCTGAGGCAGGAACTCCCTGCGTATCCAAGGAACAGAAAGTGGCCAGTGTGGTTTGGCAACAAGGGAGCTGGGGGTGGGGTAGGCAGAGGCTCCTGGCTAGGGCCGTGGAGGCTGTGAAGGGAGTTTGGGTTTTATTCTGAGAGCAGTTTACTGGAGAGGCCCTAAAAATTTGGTTGAGGACTGCCCTGGGAGTCCAGTGCTTAAGAATCTGCCTGCCCATGGCGGGGACATGGGTTCGATTCCTGGTGCCGGAAGATTCCAAATGCCATGGTGCACCTAAGCCCGTGGGACACAACTACTGAGCTCTAGAGCCTGTGCTCTGCAACGAGAAGCCACCACAATTAGAGAGTAGCCAGCCCGTGAGCAGTAACAAAGACCCAGCACAGCCAAAAATAAGTAAGTAAAATTAAAAACAAGAACAGCACTTGGTCGAAGGAATAGATCCAACCAGGTTAGCTGAATGGCTGGATCCACAAAGCCTTTGTTGATGCCTCCTTGTACCTTCATCTGGGGGTCTTCAGGACTCCACCCATGAGTAGTTCACACTCTTCCCTCAGTCCTGAGGTCTTAGTGAGGACACAGATGACGTATGTTCACATGGCTTTGTTCCCCATCATGTCCCCAGCATCTAGCATCATGGCATGGGGTCAGTGAATGACTCTGAAATGAGGGGCCATCATCCTTAGTAGGAAAACTCAGGTAACTCCTGGGATGGGTTGGGTTCTAGTCTCTCCAGAGAGAACTCAAATGGACCTTGTGTGGGGTACTTAGATGGAGGTCAGAACTGCAACAGAAGTTTCTACCAGAGCCTGCCAGATCACCTACTTCTCCTCCTTTACCCCCTACACCCCTATTTTGGCAAATGACTCTTCTTCTGACTCAAAGTACCCTTCCTTCTTATTCTAGATTTGGTGTCTGGGGTCTGTAGTATTGGTGTTCCCCAAGGCCTGAGGTTTTTCTCCCATCCTCACTGCCCAGCTCACTGCTGCCTGCACCCTCCCCTGATATGTCTCCAGGGTAATTCTTCTGCTGGGATCCTGGTTGATGCCATGTCCCAGAAACACCTTCAGATCAACCAGACATTTGAGGAACTTCGACTGGTCACGCAGGACACAGAGAATGAGCTGAAGAAGCTGCAGCAGACTCAAGAGTATTTCATCATCCAGTATCAGGAGAGCCTGAGGATCCAGGGTGAGCCTGATGTGGGAGGGCAGTGCATGTCTGGAGGACCAGAGTGAGACCACTTTGTGAACTCCTGCAGGGTTGGGGCTAGGTCCATGTCTGTCTCCCCAGAGCCTTACCCAAAGCCTGGAACAAGTAATGGCTCCAGTGATGGAGCCCCTGCTGTGGGCCAGGCTCTAGGCTAAACCCTTATTCAATACAACCTTTACTCAATACGACTATGTTATTCAATACAACTTTTACCATAGCCCTAAGAATTAAGTGGGGTTTCCCTGGTGGCTCAGATGGTAAAGAATCTGCCTGCAATGCAGGTGACCCAGGTTCAGTTCCTGGGTCAGGAAGATTCCCTGGAGAAGGGAATGGCTCCCCACTTCAGTATTCTTTATTCCTGTTTTGCAAATAATAAAACTGATGGTCAAAGAGAACATGCAATTTGGCCTGGGCTTCTTGTAAGTTGCAGAACTGGATATTAACCTAGAGATATTCATAAAATCCTATATTTTATTAACCAGTATTCTGTATCTCGGTGAATGAATGAATGAATGTGGACAGTGTTCCCCAATCAGAGGGAAAACCTAGGTTGGGAGTCCCCTGGTTGAACCAGGCTGGGGAGAGGTGGAACCCCAGGAATGCCCCTTCTTGAGCTTCACTAATAGGAGGTAATGATGGGAGGAGGACGCGACAGTGGAAAACTCTGCTGTCTCTCAGGTCTATAATTTTCTAGTAGCTGCCATGATTAGGGTGTGGGGGAAAAAATTAACCCAGAAGGAATTAACCCTACTAAGTGTCCTTACGGTACACTTTGAGGAGCCTTGAAACATGACTCATCTTCCTCCACTTCAAATTGACCCCAGAGCTGTATCACCCCCATCTAAGTGAGAACAGGAAGCCACCTTTTCCTTGTTCTTATTTTTCTGACTTCGTAAGGTAGAACCTCAGGTCATTGATTTTAGACCCTTCTTTTTTCTAATGTATATATTCAGAGCTACTGATTTCCCTCTCATTAATGCTTCAGCTGCATCTCATCGTCTTGGATATGCTTATACCATTATCATTCAATTTGAAATATTTTCTAATTTCTCTTCTGTTTATTTTACCCATACACTATTTAGATGTATATTGTTTAATTTCCAAATATTTGAGTTTTTTCTAGATGTCATATCATTATTGATTTCATTTCATGGCTGAGGTCTATTGTTGTCAGAGAACATATGCATATGATCTCCTCTCTTAAATTTATGAAGACTTGTTCTGTGCCCTAGCATGTGCTCTATCTTAATGAATGTATTTTGTGGTCTTGAAAAGAATGTATGTTCTGAAGTTGTTTCATTTAAAGGTAGCAAAAATAAATTCAATAATGTTAACGTATTTAACATTGTATATAATGTTAACATAATGAACTAAAAAAACAAACAAACTGAGAAACCAATAACATCTATATTTTCCGAGTAGAGTGGCATTGTTTTCTACATTTTTACAAATCTTTTTAATGTTAGGCTTAGTCGGAGATAGCTGGATCTGGCTTTCAATCTGTTGTGATATCACATATCTTATAGCCTCTAGAAAACTCTGCTGTATACTTATAAGTGAATAAAAGAAAAAAAGGCAAATAAAGTCTTATGATTAAAAAAATAATAATAAAGTCTTATGATTTTACAAAAACAGTTCTGGCTTTGTGGACCTCCTATAAGGGTTTTAGGAAACCTTCAGGGGTCCCTGGTTCACACTTTGAGAACCACAGGTATATGTCTTTATTGATTTATTTTTGCCTAATTGCTCCTATAGATAGAGAGGTATCAAGATTTACTGTATTGTGTAATTCTCCAATTACTTATGTAAATATTTCCTTTATGTTTTTTGAAGCTTTATTATTTGATGCATATATATTTATGCCATGCTTAGTCGCTCAGTCGATTCCCTGGGTCAGGAAGATCCCCTGGAGAAGGAAATGGCAGCCCACTCCAGTATTCTTGCCTGGAGAATCCCATGGATGGAGCAGCCTGGTAGGCTACAGTCCATGGGGTCGCAAAGAGTCGGACACAACTGAGCGAGTTCACTTACTTTCACTTTTAGTCTCCCAGTCATATCCAATTCTTTGTGACCTCGTGATCTGTAGTCTGCCAGACTCCTCTGTCTGTGGGGACTCTCCAGGCAAGAATACTGGAGTAGGTTGCTATGCCCTCCTCCTGGGGATCTTCCCAGATCCTGGACCAGATCAGATCGAACCCAGGTCTCCCACATTGCAGGCGGATTCTTTACTGTCTGAGCCACCAGGGAAGCATATATATTTATAGTTATTTATAATTACTTATAATTAGTATGTCTTTCTGATTGATTGACCCCTTAATAATTATGGAATAGCTTTCTTGATCTCTGGTATCCCTCTTTGTCTGGGGTCTATCAGATATAATGCCTCCAGGCTTTTTATTCTATATTAACACAATGTATTTTTTCATGCTTTTTATTTATTTTTTATTTTTAAATTAATTTATTTATTTTAATTGGAGGCTAATTACTTTACAGTATTGTAGTGGTTTTTGCCATACATTGACATGAATCAGCCATGGGTGTACATGTGTTCCCCATCCTGAACCCCCCTCCCACCTCCTTCCCTATCCCATCCCTCAGGGTCATCCCAGTGCACCAGCTCTGAGCACCCTGTCTCATGCATCAAACCTGGACTGGGATCTGTTTCACATATGATAATATAGATGTTTCAATGCTATTCTCTCAAATCATCCCACCCTCGCCTTTTCCCACAGAGTCCAAAAGACTGTGGTATACATCTGTGTCTCTTTGCTGTCTCGCATATAGGGTCATCATTACCATCTTTCTAAATTCATTAGTATACTGTATTGGTGTTTTTCATTCTGACTTACTTCACTCTGTATAATAGGCTCCAGTTTCATCCACCTTATTAGAACTGATTCAAATGCATTCTTTTTAATAGCTGAGTAATATTTCATTGTGTATATGTACCACAGCTTTCTTATCCATTTGTCTGCCGATGGACATCTAGGTTGCTTCCATGTCCTGGCTATTGTAAATAGTGCTGCGATGAACATTGGGGTACACGTGTCTCTTTCAATTCTAGTTTCCTTGGTGTGTATGCCCAGCAATGGGATTGCTGGGTCATATGGCAGTTCTAGTTCCAGTTTTTTATTCATGCTTTTTAAAATTTGAAATGTAGACAGCACATAATTGAGTCTTTTTGTATTTATTCTGAAAATCTTTGCTTTTAATTGAGGTGTTTGGTTTATTAATATTTAATGTAATGTTAAATACCCGTCTACTGAGGTCCACATTTTAATATTTATTTTGTTTTGTCCCTTTTTGGTTTTTTGTTCCTCTGTTCTTCCTTTTAATTCTTTAAATTTTTAAAGATGCTGCTTTAACTTAACCATTTAAGCTTTCCTCCTACCCTACCCTATGGGTGTTTTCTGTATCTTGAGATTAGCGCATTGCCTGAGACGTAGCAGGCATTGAATAAAAGTTGGGGGGATGATTCAAGCAGGTCTTCATTATATCTGAATCCATCCCAGATTAACATGAAAGAAAAGATAGCCCTTTTCCAAGATTAGGGAACAGGAGATTCAGGCTCTTATTTCTACCCAAGGCCATTGACTGGCTGACAGAATGGATGATCCTATTCTTGGGTTTTCTGTTTGCTACTTGTGAGGTTGGGTTTGTCCCCATCATGCAATGTCAGTTCAGTCTCATTTATCAGGTGCACCCATCAGAAACACAGATGACTGATCTGTTTGTGTGAGGGCAGTCTCAGCTCCCTCCAGTGGAGCAGACAATTGCCTCACGTCTCCTGGCGTCCTTCCCAGAAGCTTCTGCAATTTGCCAGGAGAGACTTAAGTGGGTCACTTGCATAAGGAAGTCAGGTCCCAGTGTTGGGATTATCACTGTCTCCCTGTGGGTGGCAGGATTCCGAGTGGCTGTCCAGATTGTTCTGCTCCGTTCCTTGCCTGCTCAGTCCCCTGCAGTCAGAATGGAGCCATGTTTCTAAGTTCTCTTGAATAGAGTTGCTTTAGTCTGTCCCAGCCTTGTGTGTCCATAGGACAGGGTCTTGGCCGTGTGACATGGCCCTTAGCGGCCTGCCAGGAGCTTGACCAAGACTTGCTGACTGACGCTCACGTCTTCTAGACTCAGCCCCAGTGAGGCCCCTGGGATGTTCAGAAAGGCCATTGGCGAGGGTCGGATGCCAGCACTGGGGACAGTGGTTGCCTGTGGAGGGAGGGATGGGGTTACCAGCAGGGGAGGGGTACGGGTGCTTCACCATGGAAGTGCCTGATTTCTTAAGCGGCTTCTTGATACACAGGTGTTCCTTGTATCATCCTCTCTACTTCCTGTGTCTTAAGTATTTCATCACAGGTTGTTTGCAGAGGGAGTCAGTGAGGCCTGGTTACCTATTCCTGCCATTGATGAGCTGCCTGAGAGCTGGTGTGGAGAGAAATTGCCTCTCTCTCCTGAGAGAATCTCACTGCTTTCGTGTCCCCAGTGGCCCCAACTCTCTCTGTGTCTCTTTTCCGGTTGGTTAGCTGAGCTCACAGTGACCAACCTGGTTAAGCATGTTAGGGACCTTCACCGCCTGAAAAAAACCCCTCTTCCCTGAGGAGAGGCTGCCAAGCCTGGTAGGCAGGACAAAGCCCACGGACCAGAGGCTTCTCACGAGGCTGTGCCTGTGAGGTTGGGGCTGAGAGCTGCTCCATCTGCCTTTCATCCCCTCATGTAACCCATTAACCATAACTGACTTCCCTCTGGGGCCAATGGTGCCGGGCAGCTTCCTGAGCATTTTCTGTCTCATCACTTAGCAGCCAGCTGCTGAGGTAGATGCCTCATGATGCTCCCCTTTTACAGATGGGAAAACTGAGGCATAGGAGAGCGGGGTGACTTGCCCAAGTTCAGCACCTGGTGAATGGCAGGGTTCACTTCAGACCAGACATGGTGGCTCCAAGCCAGACCCTGCATGGGGTGAGGAGGGCTCATGAGGGTTGGCCAGGGCAGGCTTCTCAGCTGTCCCCCAGGCTTCCATCTCCCCACTTCCCGAGGGGAGCTCAGAGTCGGGGCACAGGGGCCAGAGTCTTCTCATCTCCAGGCCCCGTTGCTGTGGAACCTGACTGGCCGCGGGTCAGACATGTCCCCTCGAGGGTCTTGCCTCCAGAACAGATGGGCTCCCCACTGGACCGGGGAGGTCATGGTCGTGGTGTCCTGTCCCCTCCTCCAGCTCAGTTTGCCCAGCTGGCCCAGCTGAACCCCCAGGAGCGACTGAGCCGGGAGACGGCCCTCCAGCAGAAGCAGGTGTCCCTGGAGGCCTGGCTGCAGCGCGAGGCCCAGACGCTGCAGCAGTACCGCGTGGTGAGTGGGCTCAGCGTCCCTCCCCTCCCGCAGGGGCGGTGACACCCTGAGCTGTCCTGGGGACCCTGAGGGAGGCAGAGAGCCAGGAGGAGAGCGGGACCGAGCAGAGCAGGAGGCCCGGGCGTTCTTCCCCATGGGGCCTGAGGGGGAGAGTCGGTCCGGGAGGAGGAGGCCCTGCAGGGCTGTTCTGAGAGCCCAGAAGGGCCGGCTGAGCCACCGCCCGACCCTCAGGAGCTGGCCGAGAAGCACCAGAAGACCCTGCAGCTGCTGCGGAAGCAGCAGACCATCATCCTGGATGACGAGCTGATCCAGTGGAAGCGGCGGCAGCAGCTGGCGGGGAACGGAGGGCCCCCCGAGGGCAGCCTGGATGTGCTACAGTCCTGGTACCAGCGGTGGGGGGCAGAGAGGGACAGCAGGGCTCAGAGTGGTGCTGCCAGCTGCTGTTTGTGCCCACGTCTACATGAGCAGCTGGCTCCCTCTGTCTGGGCACGGGTCTTATCCCACCAGTGGTGTGGTTTGATGCTGACGCTGGTGTCCCTTTCTGTGCCCCTTCCCCTGGGAGGATGCTGGGGTGGGGCCAGGTGGCAAAGTGGCGCTCAGGCAGGTTGGACCCCAGTCAGTGTCGCTCCTCCTGGGTGTTTCTCTGGTTTTTTTGGAAGGCAGGGCATCTCTGCTGTGCCCAGTGCACAGGCGAGGTGGCTCGGGAGCCAGGCCTTCCTGGGGGTGGAGCTGGGTGTGGGCCTGGTCCCCGCCTGGGCGCCTGCCAGCTTCTGGCCTGGAGGATGGGGGTGAAGCCCGTGTCCTTCCCTTGGGCCCTGGGGCTCGCGTTCAGGTGTGAGAAGTTGGCGGAGATCATCTGGCAGAACCGGCAGCAGATCCGCAGAGCCGAGCACCTCTGCCAGCAGCTGCCCATCCCCGGCCCCGTGGAGGAGATGCTGGCTGAGGTCAACGCCACCATCACTGACATCATCTCCGCCCTGGTGACCAGGTGACTCCTGGCCACGCCCCACTCCCATCTGGTTGCCCTGGGTGGGGGGCAGGAGGGTCTTTGCAGATGGGGAGCTCTGGCTTAAATCCTTCAGTTTCTGCCTCACACCCTCCTCCCATCCCTCTCCATCCCCTGTTGCTGTGGCCTCTTGCTGTCGACCTCGCCCAGTATTTCTCGTGGACACTACACGGGCGTTTGTCTCCTGCAACTCATTTCAGCTGCTGAGTTCCTTTCACTGCCTCCCTTCCCGCCAGCTCCCCTGACTCACAGTGGCCCCAGGGAGGGTGGACTGTCCGCAAACCCTCCCTTCACCTGCTCAGCCTGGTGCAGAGCAGCCTCCCCACGTGGAAGGTGGGGCCAGAGTCCTGTCCCCTGAAGTAGCTCCTGTCCCTTGTGTCTCCGCAGCACATTCATCATCGAGAAGCAGCCCCCTCAGGTCCTGAAGACCCAGACCAAGTTCGCGGCCACCGTGCGCCTGCTGGTGGGCGGGAAGCTGAACGTGCACATGAACCCCCCCCAGGTGAAGGCCACCATCATCAGCGAGCAGCAGGCCAAGTCACTGCTCAAGAACGAGAACACCCGCAAGTACGCTGCCCGCTCCTTCATCTGCCCTCCCCCAGCTCAGCCTCTGCTCTGTAGCTGGGGTCCCAGGTGATGAGGACACACGGGGCCTCCCACTCTTTGTCTCGCATTGCGATGTGGTCCCATGTCTCTCCAGGGCCCTCGTCTGGGGGTACTCCTCGCACACAGAGCAAATCAAGGACTTCACTATTAGGGTGTCCCAGGACCTGTGCTGAGCACTGGCACACTACTGGGATCCACACCAAACTGGGCTCCATCACGGCCCAACCTTTAGGCTAGCAGGCAGCAGACGTGAGAATTGATTACTTGCTGGCATGTGACAAGAGAGACGACTGGGGCACCGTGAAAGTGGGTCATGGAGGGGGTGGGACAGAATGACAGCTAGTTTCAAGGCTGCGGGGTGACTAGGAGGAGATGGTGAACGGGCGTGGAGAGGGCAGACGTTCGGGCAGAGAGAACACGGGCCTGTCTGGAGGAGGAGCAGACAAGGGGTGTGGTGGATGGAGAACCCGGGGTGAGGTCCTGGAATTAGGCCAGGCCACCCGTGAAGGGCGTGGGAGTGAGTGAAGGAGGGTGGGAATGAGTGAGGGGAGAGACTGGGTCCTGAGTACTGAGGCCCACTGTGTGCTCTGGGGCTAGGATGACGTAGATGACGAAGAGTTCTCACTCTCTTAGAGCCTGCCTTTGGGCTGGGAACAAGACAGTCATATACTCTTAGAAATCAGGCCGCGTCAGAAGGCAATAGAGTCTAGACAGAAAATTAAAGCCAAGCAATATCACAGCGCCTGGATAGATGTTGCAACAGCACATGAATGGCCAAGGAGGGCCTTTCTGAGGATCTATTTGAGTGGAGACCTGAATGAGAAAGTCAAGAATGCAACAGGGGGATTTGCCTGGTGGTCCACTGGTTAAGACTCCACCTTCCAATGCAGGGGGTATGGGTTAGATCCCCGGTTGGAGAACTAAGGTCCCATATGCCTCGGGGTACAGCCAGAACTTTTTTAAAAATTTAAAAAATAGTAAAGTGTAAAATGCATTACTTAAAAAAAGAATGTAACAGGAAGGCAAGTACAGGAGTCCCCAGGCAGCACTGAGCTTGTGTGTTCAGCAAACAGACAAGATACTGTGGGCTTGCTTGTTCTGAATGAGGGGAGGGGAGCCCAGTGAGGCCAGGGCAGGGGTTGATGGCAGGGATCTTGTTAGGCTGAGGTCATGATTTTTGTGTCAAGTGGGCTAGAAGCTGCCAAAGGCCCCCACGTCAATCTTGACGCCCAAGGAACTTTAACATTGGCCCCACCCTTGGGGCTTTGCTCGGATGCTCTCAGGTTGATGAGGAAAGTCAGCCCAGAGGAATGCTCTTAGGGGAGGGGTCAGGGGCTGCTGTGGGGCCTTCTGGAGAAGCTGGGGCCCAGGGTGCATACAGGACAGTGCTCTGGGCGTGGGCCCAGCGGAGACGGATTCCCCTCTGCTTGGCAGTGAGTGCAGCGGGGAGATCCTGAACAACTGCTGTGTGATGGAGTATCACCAGGCCACAGGCACCCTCAGCGCCCACTTCAGAAACATGGTAAGGACAGGGCCCGGCCCGAGGTGGGAGGTCTGTCCAGAGCTGAGTCCTGAGTCCTCGTAACCTGCTGTGTTCTCCTCGTCCCCTTTTGATCTCCCACCCTGCAGTCCCTCAAGAGGATCAAGCGAGCTGACCGGCGAGGTGCAGAGTCTGTGACGGAAGAGAAGTTCACGGTCCTGTTTGAGTCTCAGTTCAGTGTTGGCAGCAATGAGCTTGTGTTCCAGGTGAAGGTGAGGCCTGGCTCCCCTGTCCCCTGCAGGCCACCCAGCTGACTTGGGAAAGCCAGAGACTGGAATCCTTGCATACGCTCAGTCCAGTTACCCCATGATGCTCTCAGAAAACCTAATTTCACTCTGCTGGTGCTTATTTGCTAGATTGTAATCTGGCACCTGGGCTTCCCTGGTGGCTCAGATGGCAAAGAATCCACCTGCAATGTGGGAGACCTGGGTTTGATCCCTAGGTTGGGAAGATCCCCTGTGAGTTAACCCATTCCAGTATTCTTACCTGGAGAATCACCATGGACAGAGGAGCCTGGAGGGCTAGAGTTCATGGGGTCCCAAAGAGTAGGACACGACTGAGTGACTGAGCACAGACAGCAATCTGGCACCCACCCTCAGGATTGAGGCAATGGCCAAAAAGAAATGGGCTGTGTTTTTTGTTTATTTCTGCTTTGGTTTTGCTGGAAGGGGCTTGAGGAATGGAGGTCAGGTGCCTCCCCCAAGTGGAGGGCAAGACCAGGGTCTTAGGCCCTCATCCCTCATTCCCTGGATTCCCGTAGACCCTGTCCCTTCCCGTGGTTGTCATCGTTCACGGCAGCCAGGACCACAATGCTACCGCCACAGTGCTGTGGGACAATGCCTTTGCTGAGCCGGTGAGTCCCCGTGGGACCCCCACCTCAGCCCCAGCCCCTCAGAGGTTCCCAGGGCCAGCCCCAACCCCAGGGCTCCTGCTGAGTGGTCTTCTCCCACCCTTGGGCCAAACCAGTGGTCAGGGGGCAGCTGGTGTGAGCGCCCTGCCCTCAGCACGACCTCAGCTCTGTCTGGGCTCCAGGTCATGGGACTGGGGTCTCCTAGGTCTGTGAGCTTGGTGCTTGGAATCTGGCCCCTGATCTCTGCTCCCAGGGCTCCGGTCTGGGTCTCTACCCCTATATACCCGTCCCTCTGTCCCTGCCCCACCTTTCTTTCCATTGTGCTTTTTTCTCCTTTCCTGGATCTTTCTCACTCCCCTCTGCCTCTTGGTATCTGTGTGTGTGTGCATGTGTGTGTGTGTGTGTGTAAATATCTCCTATTCCCTCAATCTTTTCCCTTTTCTTCTCTCCCTCTCAGGGCAGGGTGCCGTTTGCGGTGCCCGACAAAGTCTTGTGGCCGCAGCTGTGCGAGGCGCTCAACATGAAATTCAAGGCTGAGGTGCAGAGCAACCGGGGCCTGACCAAGGAGAACCTGGTGTTCCTGGCGCAGAAGCTGTTCAACAGCAGCAGCAGCCATCTCGAGGACTACAATGGCATGTCCGTGTCCTGGTCCCAGTTCAACCGGGTAAGGGACGCATTGCCTGCTGCCTGCCTGGGACTACCTCCACCCCTCCCCACCTCACAGACAGGCACCTGGTCCATGGGCCCCCCCCACCCCCAGACCCCTCTCCTACAACCAGGAGAGATGGGGGCTGGTACCCCAAGGAGTGCAGACAGCCATGAGACCTGAGGCAAGACTTTGGAAAGAACCCGGAGCTGGAAGTCAGGGTCCCCGGGCTCTGGTCCTCAACGTGTTTCCTCATTTGCCAGGCCCCTTCCCTTCTCTGCATCGCACTTTTCCCATCTGTAGAATGAAGGGGTTGGGCAGGAATGACTTTGGAGTCTCATCCAGCTTGGACAGTTTCTTGCACCTTTGACCCCCTCCATGGGATTGTCCCAGATCCCTGTGTCTGAGAGGATGGGCTTCCCAGGTAGCGCTAGTGGTAAAGAACCTGCCTGCCAGTGCAGGAGACAAAAGAGATGTGGGTTTGATCCCTGGGTTAGGAAGATCCCCTGGAGGAGGGCATGGCAACCCACTCCACTATTCTTGCCTGGAAAATCCCATGGACTGGAGGCTGGTGGGCTATAGTCCATAAGGTCACAAAGAGCCGGACACGATTGAAGCGACTTGGCACACAGGCACTGGGTGAGGACACAGGGGCACCAAGTGTTCCCTGGACCACCTGAGATGACGGGGACACAAGCCCTAACCTGGGCTTTCCCGGGCACCCTCAGGAGAACTTGCCTGGCTGGAACTACACCTTCTGGCAGTGGTTCGACGGGGTCATGGAGGTGCTGAAGAAACATCACAAGCCCCATTGGAATGATGGGTGAGGCACGGCGGGTGGGAGGTCGGGGCTCAGGGGACAGTGGCTGGTGGCCCAGCAGTGACTCTGTGTGCTCCGTGCACCCAGGGCCATCCTAGGCTTTGTGAACAAGCAACAGGCCCATGACCTGCTCATCAACAAGCCCGATGGCACCTTCTTGTTGCGCTTCAGCGACTCAGAAATTGGGGGCATCACCATTGCCTGGAAGTTTGACTCTCGTGAGTTCCCTGCATTGCCCACACTCCCGCCCCAGTGGCTCTGTTTCTCATTTCCTCATTCCCATTCTCCATCAGGCCTGTATCCTT
Organism: Bubalus bubalis; assembly: GCF_019923935.1. Classification (NCBI taxonomy): domain Eukaryota; kingdom Metazoa; phylum Chordata; class Mammalia; order Artiodactyla; family Bovidae; genus Bubalus; species Bubalus bubalis. The sequence goes on along the minus strand of NC_059159.1, from coordinate 20,659,501 downwards.
AGAAGGGGTCTGGTGGGAAAGATGGGAACTGAGCTTGGAGGGTGGCTGGAGTGTTGTTCAAATACCCGGTCTCTTTCTATTGGTTTCCTCTTGGGAGAACCTAACATCACTACCCCCCACAGCCTCCAGAACTGCTGAGCGAGTCCTTCTTTGTCCTGACCCAGACTTGTTGGTATCTGCTCGCCCGTGGTCACTTCCTTGCCCTGTGCTGAGAACAGGGGTGGGTTAGCAGTGCAGGCTTTTACCTGGATGTCTCCACAAGCCTGGCCCCCAGCCCTACAGCTCCAATCCTCCTCCTGTGGGCGGTGGGTTGTGAAAATGAGCTTGGCCTTTTCACAGCTGACCGTAACCTGTGGAATCTGAAGCCATTCACCACGCGGGATTTCTCCATCCGATCCCTGGCCGACAGGTTGGGGGACCTGAACTATCTCATCTACGTGTTTCCCGACCGGCCCAAGGATGAGGTCTTCTCCAAGTACTATACTCCTGTGCTTGGTGCGTCTGCCCAACACACCTCCCAACACACTCCCAGGGCTAAGCAGCGGATACACCCCAGGAAGAGCCCAGGGGCCATTTCCCCTGTGAGGATTGGTCCATGGGATGGCACAAGGCACGCAGAGGGGATTTCAGGGCTCCGAGCACCCAGGGCCGTCCTAGGTTTTGTGAACAAGCAACAGGCCCATGAAGTGGAAACCCCGACCTAGCTTTCTTCCCTGCAAAGCAAGCACTGAGTGGACTCCCTTCTGTGCCCTTGGAGGAGGAGGCGGCTGCAGTGTAGGGGGAGGAGCAGGATCACGCAGACCCACAGATAATGCACGGCTCCCATCTTAATCAACTGCTCTCACCCCTCTCCACCCTCAAACCTGCCCTCACAGTTGAGGGTAGGAAGCAAAATGGACAGGTTTTTTTCTCTTCAACCTGGCCCCACTCCATTGGTTGAGTTTGTTCCTCGGTGTGGACTCTGTTTCCTTGGCAGGGGTGGGGACGGGGAGAGAGGAAGCCAAGGGCCAGGAAAGGAAGCGGGAAATGGGATGAGACTGAAACCAGGGGTCTGGGGGGTCACCTGGTGACTGTCAGCAGGTGTTCAATGGGAGTCTGTGGGAAATCTTATCCCTGATGAGCCCCGTGGCATTGTGGGGAGTGGGGAGGGGGGGCCGACTGCATAGGGCAGTGTCTACTCCCCTGGGAGCTCTCAGTGACTTTGGTTCTCATCACCATCCCCACCCCACCACCCTCGGCAGCTAAAGCAGTGGACGGATACGTGAAGCCACAGATCAAGCAAGTGGTCCCTGAGTAAGTGTCCGGGCCCAGCGCTGGTCTCCTGCTGCCTCTTTTCTCCTCCCTGTGCCTCCACCTGGCTCTCCTCAACCCCCACCGCCTCCCCTTCTATTCCCTCCCCCACCCCACCTGGCCCAGCCCTGGGGAGGAGAACTGGGCGTGGTCACAAGGGGCGGGTACCCAGGGCCCCGCCCCTGCACCCGGAGCCCTAGGCTCAGTGGGCCCATTGTCCTTCCACACCTGAGAAAGACACGAAGGTGCCCCCGAGCCCCTCCCTGCTGAGGCTCCGCTTCCTCCCACAGGTTTGTGAGCGCCTCTGCAGACTCTGCTGGAAGCAACGCCACCTATATGGACCAGGCTCCCTCCCCAGCCGTGTGCCCCCAGCCTCACTATAACATGTACCCGCAGAAGTAGGTTGTGTTCTCATGCAGCTCTGGGGGGAGGAACCCAGAGGGCTAATGGGCAAGGACACCAGAGCTCCTCTCCGTCTGAGACCACCCAGGCTAGGTGGGCTTGGGCATATGCCCAGGTGCAGGGTGGATGAGATCAGCCAACCAGGAGCACAGAGCATTGTGAAATAGCAGGGCCCTTGCTCTGGTGCTGAGTAGCTGTGTGACCTTGGGGAAATTATGGAGCCTCTCTGATGCTCAGTTTCCTTATCTGTAAAATGGAGGCAAGAGTACCTACCACATGGGACTGGGGTCAGGCTCAAGCAAGAGACTGCAGGTAACACATTTAGCACAGGTGAGGCTGTTGTAAGGGCTTGATACAGAGTATCTCTGGGTGGTGGTGGTTCTTAGGAGTCATGTGGAAACAGGACATGTCTCTCCTCTCTGAAGTTCCCAGAGAAGGGGATTCATTCTCTTTCTAGCCGGGGGTGGCCTGCTGCCATTGGACGACCACAGGCTTGGGAGTCACAAAACTGGAATTCCAGTCCTGACTCCACCTGCCTACCAGGTGGCTCTGAACAAACTTCCTAACATGGTTGAGCCTCAGTTTCTTCCTCAGTGGCTGTGGGGATTGGCATAACGTGGTTGAAAGGCCCAGGCCTTCATAGGTGCTCAGTGTCTGGTGCCTGAGATCTCATGGGCAGAGCTCCTTCACCCAACCACCTCGTTTTACAGAGGAGGGCAGGGACAGGGGAAATGAATTCCCTGAGATCACTCAGTGAGCTTGTGAGTGATGAGACTAGAACCGGGGTATCTTCCGACAAACTAGTGACTGACTGATTCAGCTTGGTGGTGCGGGCATCTAGCCAGAGCAGGTCCTGTTCCCATGAGACTGAACGGGGATCAGGCTGGGCGCTGTCCCCCAGGAGCCTGGGGCTCTGCGGCAGGCCAGCTCCCTCTGATACCCCTCTCCCCCTCCCAGCCCTGACCCGGTGCTCGACCAGGATGGAGAATTCGACCTGGACGAGACCATGGATGTGGCCCGGCATGTGGAAGAACTCCTCCGCCGCCCAATGGACAGTCTGGACCCCTCTCTCCCCCCGCCCACTGGTCTCTTTACCCCCGGCAGAGGCTCGCTGTCCTGAATGTTTGTTCGAACACTGCACTCCTCTGGAAACAATCCCCAGTGTGCAGGGTCCTATTCATTGTGATTTTGTGTTTGTATCTCTGTGCATCCTGATGCCTTTGCAGGCAGCCCACATACACGTGTAGACGTGCGCGCGTGTTTGTGTACGAGGTGTGCCCACCTCGCCTCCACAGTCTTAGGTGTGCGGCCGCCTTGTTCTTCTTCAGATGAAGGCATTCCAAGAGCTCACTGGGTCTGTCTGTGGGGAGAGACCAAGCCGCTTCTGTGGTCACAGGTACGCCAGGCAGGCAGACCTATTCCTGCCAGAGCCTTAGTCTGCTCAGCAGCTGTTTGAATGGAATTATTCGCGAAGGGAAAGGAGACAGGTAATTTCTTTAAGCTCAAGTTTTATTCCTGAGTTAGCTAGCAGCTTCACCTCTCAGTTGTGTGCGTGGATCTGCTCTGGTACAGTGTTGGTCTTTTGCTTCTTCCCCTCAGGAGGGAGGTGACGAGTGATATTTTATACTTTATCTCTTGAATAGGGACTCCAGAGTTGTTGTGAACTGAGAGCTTATCTAGGCTGTGGTTATGTCCCTAAACACAGCAGAAAGGTGTCTTTTGCCTCGGGCCTGGAGTTCCCTGGCCTCTTGGCCTCCAGCTAGGGGGCTCCGGCTTCATGTGTATAATGCTGCTGCCCACATTCCTGCTCTTCATTCCCCCGACCCCAATCCCATTCCCTCCATCTGGCCCCAGCCTTTCCTTGCCTCTCTGTCTCCAACCTTGCTCACTATGGAAGAAGTTGGGGGAGGGGGAGAGAGGTCCAGGGCTTGCAGGGTTGATCCCCTCTCCTGGAAAAAACCTGCAGCAAGAGGCAGCACCAGCGACTTGCTGTGCGCCTGTGGAGTCTGGAGGAGGGAGGGGTAAAAGCTGATGGCGGTCCACTCTGCTGGGAGGGGGAACTTGGAATAGGGCCTCTTCGCAGTTGCATAACTGACTGTGGTCTGAGAAGGCCCCTCCAGCCGAAGCTGCCGCCCACAGGCAGCCCCAGGGCAGCTGACAGCCGGAGTCCTGGAAGGGGTCCCAAGTTGAAACATCTCTCAAGGAAGGTGGGGATGAGAAGCAGGATTCTTTTGTACTTTGTACATAGGCTACACATTTGTGTAAACAGTTTTTGAATAAAAATTTTTTTTTCGTAAATTTGCTGGTAAGGCTCCTGGGTCATGGGGACAGCTGGAGTCCTCTTGTTCCTTTCCTCCTGCATAGCTGGTGCGGTAACCTGCAGTCTGCTCCCTTTTCTGTGGTTTTAAGGGTGCCACACTCCACCCCCCTTCCCCGCCCCAGTACTTGCAGTGCCTCTCCAAAGACTAAAGAACTTGTCTTGGGGAAAGCCAGGACAGCAATTACTGGGAGCGGGAGCAGGGTAGAACTCTGGTCCCCGCCTCCTGCCCTTATCAGCTGCTGCTATAAGCAGTCTGGAGGGTGGCAGCTGAAGGCCAGTGCCCACCATTCTCAACCTGGCCGGCAACCCCGCTGGATGGACATGGAGAGCGGGGAGCGCTGCAGGAGCCTCCCCGCAGTCCCTTCTCCCCGGGTCCCTTTCCAGAGACCAGCAGGTGGCACCATTCCACTGCCACTGCGTTTTCAAGTGGTTGGTTGAGGCTGGGACGGTCTCCCCATTTGGACCCACTGGCACCGAGAGTCCAGGGACTGTTGCCAGGGCCTGGGGGCGGGGGAGCCAGGGCCTACGACAAGGTTTCTTCGGGGCTCAAAGCAAGGGAAGAGGGGCTCGCAGCCCACCCGGAGAGGCGCAGGAGCCCGGCGCGGGTGGGCGGGAGGGGAGGCAGCCGCGGAGGCCGGATCGCATCTAATCTGCAGCCGCATCTCTACCCCGGGAGGCGGCGCGTATCTCCCGCACCCGCTCGTCTCCATGGTGCTCGGCGCCGGGGGCGGCGGAGTCAGGCCAGTGGGCGCCTCGGTCTGTGAGTTATCACCGCCCACGGCCCGGGGCCCGTAGCCGAGACCCGTTGAGTGTTGACGATCTTCCCCATGGAGCGAACTGAAGAGAAAGTGATAATGGAACCAACTGTGGAAGAGGCCTAGGGGTTGGGAGTGTCTGCCCCCCAACCCCCTGAGGTGGCTTATCTGACCCCAGACAGGACACCGCGGCTTGTGAAGGCCCCGGAAGGGAGGAAGGGCGCGGAGAGGAGGGAGGTAGGAAGGGGGAGACAGGAGGCCTCACTCTGCAGCCTTTGTGCACCAGGAGTAGGACCCCTGGCTCCTCCAGGTACCCCTGAGCTGGAGGCTGGTGGCTAATGTAAGATGGGGTGCGGGGTAGATGCTCCGTGCTCCAGAGGTGGGCCCCATCAGCTCCAGCATGAGAAGCTAAGACCACCAGGCCAGGAATGCGGTAGCCACCATCTTGCAAGACCCAGGCTCAGCCTATGAGGCCCCTCAGAACTGAAGCAGGGGAAGAGGGACTCCCCTCCCAACCCAGCCCCCAGCCAAAGAACTGCCATGCTATGGGAGGGTTATAACTTTTATTTCTGAAAGTTAAAGTAGATACAGCAATATACAAAAAAAAAAAACAAAAAACCCACAACATAATAATATAAATTTTTACACTATTAAGTAAGTATACATTGGAATTTGAATGCAGTGGCCAGGACAGCATCTCACAAACCACCCTGTGGGTAGGTTAGGCATCCTTGGGAATCCCTTGGCTAGACAGGGGGCTGGCAGAGAGAATGCAGGCAGGTTCTTTAAGGGAGGGTCTCAGCTCCTCTCAGGGCTTTTGCTAATATCAGGGTTAAAACTAGATACTTATACGACCTAAGAGCCACGGATCTTACGATTTCTGCTCCAGCAAAGCCAGGATTCTTGCCCCAGGTCCCTCATGTTAAGCTTATTTCCATCTAGAGAGTTGGAGGGGAATCTCTCTGCATTACCTGTCAACCCCTGTTTGTCTTGGAGAGAAGGTCTTATCCCCTTCAAAAATTGGCAAATTTCGGTGTAACGCATAGCATCCCTAGAAACTCTGGTCAACTGAGACAAGATGGCTGTAGCCGACCCAATCTAGCTGTGCTTCTGGGTCTGGGAGGCCCCGTATCAGAGACCATCCCACATGCTACCTATGTTCTGAGATGCACAGTACATGCAGTTGTTCTGCCTAATTGTGGCGCTCCTATGGGGAGGAGACAGTCACCAGTGCTGGGGGGAGGTGGGAGTGTACATTCCCTCACACAACAGACGGACCCCGAGCTTATGATAACAGGTGCAGCAGGAAATCTCCAAGAAACTGGGATAAGAACCGTATTCCCTGAGCTCAACTAGACCCTTGACTGGGGGTCTGTAGTCTGACTCATGTTCAACCTGTGTCTTCCTCTTATCCGAAAAGGTCCCAAGACCAGGTGCGTAAAGCAAACAGGACAAGGGACCTTTAGACACTGGAAGGAGCCACCTAGCAGGGGGGCTCAGGTCGATGGGAAAAGGAAGAATTGTCCTGTCCCTTCTAAGACACCCACCCACGCTTGGCAACAGAAGCCCAGGGAGAAAGAGAGATCAGGTTGTAAGTGCCCCTCTGCCCAGCCTTACCTACAAACAGGCCAACATGCTAAAGGGGGAAATAAAAACTTTATTTAAAAAAAAATCCTAAAATATTTAGGGTCTCCTTCAACCTTCCTATTTCAAACCAAAGGCATCTTCAGAAGATATCTTTTAAGGGTTGGATCTAAAATTCATGTCAGGGGTTATATAAATTATCGGCCTGAAGAAAGCTGAATACCTGAAGCACCAAGGAGGAAATTAACTGAGTTTTCTTAAATACAGAGGAAGCTATGCCAATACAGTCAGTGTCTTTTGCCCTTAAAAAAAAATTACTGAAGATTAAAAAGAAACCTAGGGGCTTTGAAAGTCCTAGCATCTATCTGGACGTTAGCAAGGTTGAAAGTGTGGTGCCGGGAGGATGAGGCGAGAGGCTGCCCATGGCATCAGCTTACAGAATAGGCAGAAGGACGCAGCTGGCACCAGGAGGCACTTGACTCAACGACAACAAGCTGCTGAGAAAGGGGGCCGGGGGGTGGGGGAGGAGGGCAAAAAAAGATGTTTCCTCTTTCTCCCTCTCGCCGCCCCTTCCACATCCCCTGATCACAGTCGTGGAGCGTGTATTCTTATTTGCATGTAGATAAAAGCATATCACCCACATTCATTCATTTCTCTATTTTAAAAAAGTGCCCAGATTGCTCAGAGATAGCTAAAGTGAGAGATGAAAAAAAAAAAAAAATCTGGAACCGCAAAGCTGGGAGCTGAGTTGATCTGGGCTTGGGCTGTGTAAGGGCTGGTGGGACATGGGCTGGCGCATCCGTCATCTCTCTGCAGCCTCCGTCCTCGGCTCCTCACATGGGGGAGGTAGCGCACTCCGAGGTCAGCTCCATGTCGAACGTGAGGGACTCTGGCAGAGGGGGACACACACGGGGAGAGCCAGTTCAATCGCCTGGGCCCCACAGCAGGCAGGGCACACAGCCCTAGCTTTCTGGGGCACGGGGCTCAGACCACCACTGCCATCCAGTCTCCTGCCCCTGCCCCTCAGTCATCAAGAAGGGGTAGAGAATCCACATTCTCTCTCCTCCCTACGGGGTCTTGCCTTCTGAAAGGGCACCCACCCCTCTAGGCTGCCGCAGAGCTCCAGACTCAGTTCCCTGTGCCCATACAACAGCTGCCCCCCGGCTATCTACTTTACACGTGGTAAAGGATGTATGGCAATGCCACTCTCTCAGTTCGTCCCACCCTCTCCTTCCCCTGCTGTGTCCAAAATCTGTTCTGTATGTCTGCCCTGCAAATAGGTTCATTAGTACTGTTTTTCTAGATTCCATGTATATGAAATTATATTCATGGTAATATACGAAACTTGTTTTTCTCTGACTTTCTTCACTCTGTATAACAGGCTCTAGATTTATCTACCTCACTAGAATTGACTCAGATGAGTTCTTTTTTATGGGTGAGTCCACTGCATACACATATATATGTATGTACCTATGTACGTACCACAACTTCTTTATCTATTCAAATGCTTATGGACATCTAGGTTGCTTCCATGTCCTGGCTATTGTAAATAGTGCTGCTACAAACACTGGGGTACATGTGTCTTTTTAAATTATGGTTTTCTCAGGGTATATGCAGGAAGGCAATGGCAACCCACTCCAGTGTTCTTGCCTGGAGAATCCCAGGGACAGCGGAGCCTGGTGGGCTGCCGTCTATGGGGTCACACAAAGTCAGACACGACTAAAGTGACTTAGCAACAGCAGCAGCAGCAGGGTACATGTCCAGCAGGGGGATTGCTGGGTCATATGGTAGTTGTATCTGTATACTTTTAATGTTTTAATCATAATATACATACTGTTTTTTTTTTTTTTTTTTAAATATTATGGGAGCCAACTGGCTTGAGGGATCTTAGTTCCCTGACCAGCCGTCGAACCCAGGCTCCCTGCACTGCAAGCTCAGAGTCCTAACCCCTGGACCACCAGGGATGTCATACATTCCTATTTTTCTAATACACAGAAATGCTACTATTTTGGATTTGTTGGGCTAAAGAAAATACATTTGTAAAATTAACCTCACCTGTTCCTTTTCACTGCTTTTTAACCTGGTTCCTAGAAAATTTACACTGGCACGGGGAGTGCATTTCTATAGGAAAGTGCTGCTCGAGAACTCCTTCTGCCCATCTGGGTGCCCCTCGGTTGGTTCTGTACACGGGAGCATCAGCTCAGGGGGACAGTCCAGCAACCGGATACTCACCAAACTGCCCTCCTGCTGAGGGTTCAGCAGCTTCACCATTATTTCCAAACTGCATCAATGAATCTAAAGTGCGGGGGGACATCGGCAGGTCAATGGTATTGCTGCAGGTCGTTCTGTAGGAAAGGGGGAGCAGCAGGAGGGGGAAGGGTCGGGTTGACAAGACACAATGGAGGAAAAAAAAAAGAACAAAACACACACACACAAGCCATCAAACTCTGGTCTCCAACAGAAAAAAAATAAAAGCTCAAGCTTTTTAAACACACGAGGTCACTGTGAATTTAAATGAGTACCGAACATACTCAGAGGGCTCCAACCCTGCTTCACAAGAGAATTCTCACCCAGTGTCCTGTTCCCAGGGATAACTGAGGACATTAGAGATGGAGGCAAAATCGGGGAGGGAAGCCACTTACGGTGTCACACAGATGAACTTGGTCTTCAGGTACGGGGCAGCGCCTGGGGAGATGAAAATTCTGCCTTAGCGACTATGATTCCCACTCTGGGTACCGGATGGGGGAAGCTGGCTGCCTCCCCAGGGCCGATGTGAAGCTCACTCGATCCCTGAGCAGAGACGGTCTGAAGGAACCTCCATCTCCCACTGGGCTGCCCTCCCCTCCACTACAGACTCTGACGTTCCAGCGCTTGCAACTGGAAGCTCAGTTCTTTCCCTAAAGCTTTTCAGCAGACTCACTTGAGCTCAGACAAGTGCCAGCCTGGTGTTCATTCTTCCCCTAGATGAGGGTGAAGAGTTTCACTGCTTGTATGTGGACTGAGGATTGTAACCTGGCCTAGTTGTATCTCTTAGATGAGTTCCCTGTAGGCAGGACTGAGCCCACCCAGTCGGGCATCTCGTCCTGCTCAGACACCGAAGTCACGGGGTCTTTATGAAAACACAGAAGTGGCTAACGCAGTTCCAAAGCTGAGGGTGACATCTTCTGTTCCCATTAGCACTGATCTGCCTGTTACATCCTTCAGTGAGGATATTAGTAACCCCCATTAGATAACTACATCACAGAGAAGAGCCTCTCCGTGGGGAGAATGTCTCTGGTGTAGTACAACTGGCCTTGGACTGGGAGATAGGAGGCTGGGGCCTCGTTACATCTTCAAAACACGCTTCCAGTGCAGCGAGTTTGGGTTCCATCCCTAATCGGGCAACTAAAATCCCACATACGGTGTGGGGTGGCCCCCAAAAGTTAATTAAAAAAATTTTTTTTAAATCAACTATATTTACAAGATAATAAAATAAGAGGGAGGCGGAGGATGGAGGGGCCCATCTTTGTCATTTGTGATTCTTCTTCTATAGTTAGAAACATGAAGATTTAAGAATTTTAACTGCTAAATGCTTATACCAAGAGGTCAAGGGGCCCCAGAGACACTGGCATGGAATTTGGGGGATTCAGGTGAACAGATCGCTTAGGAAGGGTGAGGTGGGCCAGGAAAAGCTTGGGGCTTACAGAGAAACTGAGAGATCAGAAAGAATGATGACAATTTGAGAAAGGGCACTGCCATCAGAGTTTATTTGGGACCAAGAAATAGATTAACTCAGTACAGAGTCCAAAGAAGCTACTAAGGCAAGGTTCTGCTATCTTATAAATCCATTTGGGCCCAGGCTTGAGGGGAGCTGACTCCAGCTGACTCCCAGACACAAAAGGGTTTGAATTCTCCTAAGTGATCAATGTTGCTGAGAAAAACAGCTCTGAGATGCCACAGTAGAAGCAAAGGAGAATGAAGATTAGAAGTTGATTTATGGCTCTGTGCAAGGTTGTAAATGTGCTTCATCTAATTTGTAAGATAAGAGATCTGTCATTTCTACAGAGGAGTCTTTCCCTCAAGCCATGAGGAAGTAATGTGAGCTTCTAAGAAAGGAGGGAAGAGTCCAGGGAAGATAAGCCATCTCCTAGAGACAATAAAACCTTCAGGATGGGAACAGAGAGGAAACGGTCAGCTGCTCCACTCTGGAGGAACCCACAGGTCGCCCACCGGCCTCCCCGACACCCCCTGACGCCATCACCAGGCTCCTGCTGCCCCAGGAGACAGACAAAGCTCTTGAGTAATTAGTTCTATCTCATGACTGGCGTCTTGCCCCTGAGGAAACACTGAGTCCCCAGGCAGGAAAAGGCCTGGCCTCCTGCTCACACAGGAGCCGTGAGGGAGGGTGCAGCCTCACACCAGGAACTTGGACCTTGAAGGCGAAATGAGTTGAGGGCCCAGCACTTGGACCTAATTGCCTTCTGCAGAAGGAACAGGGCAGTGTGATGGGGGCTGATAAACAGATCTACCAACCGAAGCACAACGTGGAAAGAGAGATAAGTAGCAGACAGGAAATGAGAGTTATGCTCGCCTAGAGTGTGACCAAGACTCAACCCAGAACAAAGGAGAAAGGAAAGTCAATTGCCAGTGAGGCCCAGCTCCCTCTTCCAAGTCTCAATCTGCTCGCCCCCAGAAATCCCTCACAGGGAATTACTGTGACAAGTGTGTGAAGGCAGTGGTGGGTTTGTGTGGGGGAACTATTTGTTCAAAACACAGTTTTTTTCCCAAAGCAGTTAGGGTAGGGAGGCTAACTCAAAAGGATCACTTTAAACCCTTGCTGGCTCTATGATTAAGGAAAGTTCAATAAAAACAAAGGATGGCAAATTACAGTCTCCTCCTCAGGATCTGGCCAGAGAACCACGAGTCTGAGCCTCAAACACCCATGGAAACAGGCTAGAGGGCTCCGGCCTCCATGCTGGTGATAGCACCAGAGAGCGAGGGTTTAGTATGAAAAAATGTATGTGTAACTTACATAAGCACATGGGCTCGAGTACACTAAAAAAAAATCTGAGTTTCAGTAGCTGCACATTCAAAGCACCAAGCCTAGGCCCCTCCCACCAGTTACCGTCTTCCCCTTCAATCTCCACTCTCCTGAGAATCTCTCTTAAACCATGTTCCAGCGTGCCTAACACTCATTTCCTCCAGAAAGCCTTTCTTCATCCCACCTGGGCTGCTTACATTGTTCAGTGATGGGGAAAGGAAACACTCTAGACTGAAGTCTGAGTCGCAAACCTTCCAGCATATGCTTTGCAAGAAGTGCTGTGCTGGCTGGGCATCCTGTTTCTACAGAATTCCGCCCTCGGTTTCTCTTCGTAGTGTCTTAGGTATGTCTGGGTATGTGTGAGCTGTTTTCCCCTTTAGACCGGTGCCTCCAGTGGGGCAGAGCCTGGTGACTGATTCCTCTCCTCTCTCTAACCCCATCAGCTGCCCCTGAAGGCACTCTCTATTAAGTTCTTTCCCAGAAAGAGGAATAAAGATCACCAGACTGGGCTTTCCTGGATATCTCAGTGGTAAAGAATCTGCCTGCCAACACAGGAGATGCAGGTTTGATCCCTGGTCTGGGAAGACTCCATGTGCCTTGGAGTAACTAAGCCCATGTGCCACAACCATTGAGCCTGTGGCTCTCGAGCCTGGGAACTGCAACTACCGAGCCCATCTGCCGCAACTACTGAAGTCTGTGCCTAGAGCCCAAGCTCTGCAACAAGAGAAGCCACCGCAATGAGAAGCCCACGCACTGCAAGTAGAGAGTAGTCCCCGCTTGCCCCAGCTACAGAAAAGCCCATACAGCAATTAAGACCCAGCACAGCCAAAAATAAAAATAAATAAATAAAAATTATAAAGAGAAAATTCCTTAAAAAGAAAGAAAGAAAAAAACAGATCACCAGCTTCTCCAGGCATTTACCTTACCTGTCCCCCAAGGATCCTACAATTTCCCACTTCTCCCCAGAACCGAGTGGCTGTTGTGGAAAATCAACAACTACCTGGGTCAGCTTCGGGATGCTCCTGGCTCTCCGGCCGACAGTACTTTCCGAACGCCTCCTCCTTTGGAATGTCGGGGTAGAGATAGACCAGCGGAGACACCAGGATATTGGTGGCATCCATGATCTTATAGCCCATGATGATTTCAGCAAATGACATGTTGTTCAGCTGCTGCTTGGTGTAAGGTTCCACTGACTGGATCTGGGTCTTGCCTGTCATGGGATACGGAAAGAGAAGACTCGGGTAATCTTACAGAAGACTACCTGATTGATTTTCCCTTGAGGGGGAAAGGCTTATGCCAACCTAGTGATCAAGACCCTGAATATTCTGCCCAGTCGTCTGGCACTGTGGAAATGTTCAGCAGGCTTCGAGAGAAGCTATTCAGCTGGGCCACAAGTAACATACTTGAATAATTACTTTTATAAGATATATGAACAGAGTGGGTAAGAAAGGAGATGAAGAATACAATTTAAATTTCAAATTTCAAAAAAAATTACCAATTTCTAGGCAAATATTAGCCTCTTGATGAAAGTGAAAGAGGAGAGGGAAAAAGTTGGCTTAAAGCTCAACATTCAGAAAACTAAGATCATGGCATCTGGTCCCATCACTTCGTGGGAAATAGATGGGGCAACAGTGGAAACAGTGTCAGACTTTATTTTTTGGGGCTCCAAAATCACTGCAGATGGTGATTGCAGCCATGAAATTAAAAGACGCTTACTCCTTGGAAGTAAAGTTATGACCAACCTAGATAGCATATTCAAAAGCAGAGACATTACTTTGCCAACAAAGGTCCGTCTAGTCAAGGATATGGTTTTTCCAGCGGTCATGTATGGATGTGAGAGTTGGACTGTGAAGAAAGCTGAGTGCCGAAGAATTGATGCTTTTGAACTGTGGTGTTGGAGAAGACTCTTGAGAGTCCCTTGGACTGCAAGGAGATCCAACCAGTCCATCCTAAAGGAGATCAGTCCTGGGTGTTCATTGGAAGGAACGATGCTAAAGCTGAAACTCCAATACTTTGGCCACCTCATGCAAAGAGTTGACTCACTGGAAAAGACCCTGATGCTGGGAGGGATTGGGGGCAGGAGGAGAAGGGGATGACAGAGGATGAGATGGCTGGATGGCATCACTGACTCGATGGACATGAGTTTGAGTGAACTCCGGGAGTTGGTGATGACAGGAAGGCGTGGCGTGCTGTGACTCATGGGGTCGCAAAGAGTAGGACACTGAGCGACTGAACTGATTAACCCCTTGCGGGGAGCAAAATAAAACTGGCAAACCAATCCTCCAGCTGGAAGAATTTAGAGAAGCCAAGTCTTCCCATCTCATAAAAATGATCACCGGGTACCTTCCAAGTCTGAGGCAGGGGAGTGCGAGGCCATCCCTGCCCACAAGGGGGCAGCAAGTGCCTGAAACTAGCAGCAGCCATGGCCAGCCACAGCAGTGTTGGCCACCAGTTGGGGTGGGGAATCGCTAAGCTTACCACTGATGTCCTTCTCCACCCAGGTGAAGGTGACTCCTCCTTCTTTGCTGCTTTCACTGAATCTCAGCAGGAAGGTGCCTGGGGGCTTAGTGCTCAAGATGGCCCGTTCCCTCTCCTTGCTGATGAAGCCCATTATATACCTGGAGACAGAGAGGAGCAACAGCAAGGTTGGGGCTGAGGGACCTCTGTGTTGCAGCCAACCTGCTGGGAGAGTAGGGGACTTGTCACCCCTGTGCGTTCTGTCAGACACAAGAATTCCAACCTACCCTTCGTTCCAAAGGGCCAGGATGTACTTTTTCACCAGGTCAATGATGTTGTCCAGCCAGACCCAGAAGGAGAAGCCCTTGCCAGCCATGTTTTCCTGGAGAAAAGAGTAATGGGAAAGGTCAGTCCCCCACCTCCCTGGGCTCTTCCTTTAAGGGGGTGAGGTGCGACCAAAATCCTCAAGCCCATCTACCCTCAGGCGGGTCCTCTTGGCCGCCAGACCAAGAGTCCGGGGCCTTCAGGCCCACGCCCTCCACGACATCCCCACAGCTAAGTGTCCCTGCCCCCTCCTCCTCCTATGAGGCAGCCTCATGGATGGAGTTCACACGGCGGCTTACTTTGCAAAATTTAGCCCATGTGATCTGACACCCTGAATAGTTCACACCAGGTCCTGAAAGAAAAAAAAAAAGTCATATAATTTGCAGTTTTAAATCCAGATCTTTCTTCAAACAGAACACAGACAATTGTCCCACAACATGCCCCGAAACGTGGTTTTCATGCATTTGAATGTTGGCACTGCTGTGTGCATACATATGCACCCCTCCCCGCCACCCAATCCCATCGTTTGATGCCCCCTAAGCTGTTGTTTAGCGGAGGTGGTGGGTGATGTATCAAGTCCCTGCTGCCCTTTCTAGCCTCGTGTGGCAGTCTGGGGATCAGCAGAACACACTAAGAAGCTGACAGCTTGAGTTACAGGGTCACGTTTAGTCATGCATGGTCAGTCCCTCAGTCATCTCTGACTGCAGCCCTACCAAGTTCCTCTCCATGGGATTTCCCAGGCAAGAATACTGGAGTGGGTTATCATTTCCTCCTCCAGGGGATCTTCCTGACCCAAGGGTCAAATCCAAGTCTCCTGCACTGGCAGGTGGATTCTCTACCACTGAGGCACCTGGAGAGCCCATGTTTCATGGCAGCACAGGACAAAGCTAGACGGCACGTAAGACATTCTAAGACTTTTTTCTTCCAGGAAAAAAAATTAAAAACAAGCTACATTTTCTTGAAGAAACAGACAGGGATGCCAAGCCTTTAGCTTGAACATACATTTAAAATACCTTCCTAAGGCTGGACAAAGTACCCAGGGAGACAGCCACCAACAGAAGAAATCTGCCTCCCATCTCATAAAAGTGATCACAGGCGCAAACCTGCTCTGCGTCCTGACTCCAGGGCCTGCTGGAGCACGTGTATTCTGCCCAGCGCCTTGCTCAGTCAACTTTCCTCAACGAACAGCCCCATGGGCCAGATTCCTTTTGCAAGGAGAGCAAAGGGAGAAGAGGTCAAGGGCTGACCTAAGAGTTTCTCCGCCAGCGTCGTCAACTGCTCGATGCTCAGCCCGCGCTTGGTGGTAGAGGAGAACTGCCAGCTCAGCACCTCGGCCACTTGATCCCACGTTCCGATTGGGGGTTTGGTGAAAAAGTTCACGTTCTATTGGAAATGACACATTGGCTCCTTTAGATGAGAGGGTGGCGCCTGCTGGGCGGCAGCCCCGAGGCCCCAAGGAGCCTCCGGAGAACCCGGGCCCCCGACTCACCTTGGGGTTGTTGGTCAGCATGTTGTACCATAGGATGGATGCCCAGGCATTGGGCATCTGACAGATGTTGGAGATCACCACCACTGGCAAGGAGTGGGTCTGTGGAGGGAGCAGGGAATGAGCTGGGGAGGCAGAGGGCCCTTGAGGCTCCAGAAACCTCTTCACCCGCATCTCGCAGGGTTCGGAATAAAAGGAGAGGTCGTGGAGTACACTTGCTGCCAACCCTCAGGAAGCTGTGGGGCCCGGTCAGCTTGACACCCAGCGTGGAGAGTAGGCTGAACTCAGGGGCTGCCTGAGTATCAGCGGAATTTACAAAGCTGACTCCTCGCAGTGGACTCACAGTCCACGGACTCCCCGTTTATAAAACTTGGAAGGCTTTCACGGATTGGAGCTGTGAAAAGAATGCAAGTTGCTCAGTTGTGTCCAACTCTGCGACCCCATGGCCTATACAGTCCATGGAATTCTCCAGGCCAGGATACCAGAGTGGGTAGCCTTTCCCTTCTCCAGGGGATCTTTCCAACCCAGGGAAGTCGAACCCAAGTCTCCCGCATTGCTGTATTGAAGCTGTATCTGCCTATTTAATAGGGAGGTCCCAGGAATCAAAGACTAGGGTTCCTGCTTTTTCAGGTGTATCTTTAATTTAAAGATCAAGAAAGTTGGGGAAAGAGCAGGTAAATACCATGATTGTTTGGATACTAAAAACACTGGTGGTTGAAAGACTGTTTTGTCCAAACTGTATAAAGTTGGCTATAATTAATTCCTAAATACGAGTTTTTACATCAAGTTCGCTGGAACCTGAGTAGACATGTATCTTCTAAGCACTCAGGCAAGATACTAACAAATTTTTGGAGAAAAAGAAGCAAATGTAAACACAGTGCTGAGTAAAGAGCCATCATTCCACCTTCTAGAGTGAAAACCCTGACTAGAAGAAGCCCCATTCTGAATCATCCTGCAGGCGGTTCTATCCAGTTCTGCGCAGAACTCACCTCCAGGTCAATCTTGAGGCCTTGGTGATACACCTCAGTCTCAAAGGTGATCAGGTGCAGCTCCTCGGTCACAATCAGGGAGGCCTACAAGAATGAGAAGGATGCTCTTCCTCAGAGAGGATGGCATTGAGTCCTGACAGCCATCACTACACCATCCTGAAGCGCAATCCACCAGGTGGCCATGGGTACAACTGGAGCACACAGTCTTTCCAACTCTACAACTCTCCAGTGCTCTGACCTACAACCTGATCTCTTATCGGCTTTATTACGATACTATGGAGATCCAGTTGGTCATGGATAAAATGCGAACAGCATAATGGCAAAAGAGTGAACACCTGTGTACCCACCCCCCAGTTTAAGGCAGAGACCATCACCATGGAGGTTCTCTGGGTGCCCTTCCCAACTCCATCCATCCCTGAGCCTCCTACCTCAGAAGTGACTGCTATTTTGTCTTTTGAGTTGGTCATTTCCTAGCCCTTCTTTATGGTTTTCCTGCATTTATATCTCTAAACAATGTATGTGTTTAATTTGGGGTGGGGGTTGTGAATCTCATACATATGGAATTATACCCTGTGTATTCTTTTGTGACTCGCTTTTCACATCTATGTAATTGTGTACACCTGCAATTTATCCATTTTCATAGCTGTATAGTATTCCATCACCTGACTATACCACAGACCATTTATCCACTCTAGTGCTGTTGACATATGGGTTGTATTTAGGGCTTACAATTAGGCTGTTGGGACATGAAATGCATGTCTCCTGGCGCCAGTCTCCTGGCACCTATGAGCAAAGATTTCTCTATTGTTAAATCCTGAGAGTGGCACTGCTGGTATGTAGGGTATATTTATTTTCATAATGCCAAACTGTTTTTCAAAGTGATTATAACAATTGATACACCAGCAACATAGCAACTATTTTGAATGAGAACTGTCAATGAATTATTAGAAATTCCAATTCATATTTTAAAATGTTCTTTCTCTCATAACAAAAGAAATACACATTCAATTTTAAATGCAAATATTACAGAGATAGTATAGAGTAGCTTGGGTGAGAACAGCAGCACAAATATATAAGCACTGTTTGGTAGACATTCCTCTAGAATTTTGTAATCAGACATGAATGGAGAAAAAACAGTGAATTTTTAAACAATTATACTAGTATACTGCTCAAATTACTTTGCATTTTTTTCTCAATAAATATGCCACATACATCTTCCCATATCACTGCATAGAAACAACCTCACTCCTTAACTGCTGTCAAGTCTTATAGATTCAGTTTGTTTTTTTAAAAGGCCTGCTACATTCTAGAGAAGAGGGTAAGAATGGCTCAGGAGACAAACAGAAAAAGAATGGGGTGTCACAGTTTTATAAAAAAAGACTTAAAACCAGTGCTTGGTCATATATACTTTCTCTTTTTTAAAGTTTATTCTTTTTTGGGGGGCCATATAGTTTGTGGAATCTTAGTTTCCCAACCAGGAATTGAACCCAGGCCCATGGCAGTGAAGGCCCAGAGTCTTAACCACCGAATCACCAAGGAATTCCCTTAAGTTTATTCTTAACACTAAGAATCCAAGAACCTGAGTCAATGGGAGACAGAGAAGAAACAAGGTGGGTAAAGAACAAGAGAGTTTGCTGTTTCTCTTTTGGTAAAATGTTTAACTTGGATGTGTTGAAACCCATCCCACCTCAGTGACCAAAACAGATCACCAAAAGCTGAGACAAGCCGTGTCAGTGCATAGAAGTTGGAAGGGGAATTTGGAAAGTCCCAGGCAAGGCGGAAGGCTCCTTTTCTACCAAATGGGTGTGGGCAAGGGACTTTACACTCCTTAAAGATGAGCTAACTCTCCGGACAATCAAGGAAATGCGCTGAGCCACAGAACTCCTCCAAGGCATGTGTGACTACTCATGTGTTGGCTGGCGGTGACTGCAGCTGAAATAGCAGGTAGGTGTCTCTACTTCTGGACAGTAAGGAGGCTCTTTTTCTTTTCTTTTTATAAAAAGTTTCAGTGTTTTGGCTGCAAGGCATGTGAGATCTTAGTTCTCTGACCAGGGATCAAACCCACAGCCCCTGCATTGGAAGCATGGAGTCTTAACCACTAGGGAAGTTCTTATGGAGGCTCTTTTTCTCTCCTGCTCAGCTATCATCTCCAACAAAACTTACATCACAATTGGCTCGGCCCCCATTACCGCATCTCTGCTCTCTCAGGGTCTGTAAGAAAAACAAAGAGCATCCTCCGTCAGGTAAGGCTCTCCCCAAGTCCCTCCCCCTGCCAGAGGCCCTGCAGAAAGGGAGCCCAGGCTTCTCCCATGTACCAAGTGTTTGAACTCCGCTGAGAGGCTGCCATTGTTAGACTCTTCCATGTTCATCACTTTCGTGTTTGTGCCCAGAATGTTAAATTTCCGGGACCTGAATCACAGGAGGAAAAGACCAACCACATACGTGACTGAATGGCCAGGGACAAAGTTAGATTATACAGAACAGAAGGAAGCCTGTATGCTGAACTTACCCTCTGAGAGCTGCAACGTCCCCGGAGTCTCTGTTAAGAATATAAACCAGTGTTAATAAAACAGGCCTCGAGTCTCTTTGAGTCCACTTTGAACACCTATCATTTACTTGGATGGAAAAACTGCTGTTTTCCTGGGGATTTCTGTCAAGGGCTCGATTACATGGTATATGTGAAATCTAACATCCCTGTACATGCTCAAGTATAAGACACAGCTGGTTGCCTACCCAACCTCTACTCCCCTCTTCCTAACAGAACCCTGACTCCATCAAGTATCTTTCCCACCCCCACTTCCAGGGGATCCTGCTCACTAAGCCCACAGAACCGAGCATGGGACCCACACTGTCTCAATCCGACGGGGAAGGAATTCTCCCTCAGGCTGGATTTACATTCTGTAGCTTCAGCTGCACATCAGCAAGGAGACACGTGGCCTTTACTACAAGCAACCATGCTGCAACCCAGAGGGAACCCTCAAATGCCCGTGCTACTTATGGTGGCAGAGAAGAGAGATGGAAGGTTCTGGATCCTTGGTGACAGGAATTGAGTCACTGATTTCACCACCCGGAACTTGTTCTAACTTTGCATTTCCAGTTATACTGGGTTGCAAATTTCCTTATTACTGAAGCCACACTGGGCTTTCTGTAAAGGTCTACTGTTACCTGCAACTCAGAGTATCCCATTGATATCGCCGGAAATATTCTTCCCAGCGTGTTCCTTGTCCTTTAACTATGTTTTTGAGTATTTCATTTTTTACATAGTCACCATTTCTCAGTGTTTTCTTGTTAACATTATTTTAGTACTGTTTTAAAAGTCCTTCTCCATTGCTATATATCCACTTATGCTTTTAGAATTAATAATATCTACTACTTATTAGATAGTGCATTCCATGGGAGTTTATAGATTAAAATGGATCAATTTTTAAACCATTTAGAAGATATCTTTCCATACATTAATTTTATGTCTTTTGGGGGCCACTTGGCTTGTGGGACTTTAGTTCCCCAACCAGGGATTGAACCTGGGCCTTCAGCAGTAAAAGCTTGGAGTCTTAACCACTAGACCACGAGGGAACCTCCCATATATCACATTTTAGAACTTAAATCAAGCCCCCGTTATGAGAAAGTTTTCCCTCATGTCTAGCCTATATTTATTTATTTTATATTCTTTATTTGTATTACAGCTTTGATGTATAATTGATGAATAATAAACTGCATATGTAAAATGCACAAGCTGATGAGGTCTGATAGATGTCACACACCTGTGACACACACACACACCTGTGACACCCACTCAATCAAGAGACTGAATGTATTCATCAACCCCTCATCCCCAAGTTTCCCACCTCCCTTATGCAACCCATTCCCCAGTCCCACACTCCACCCATCCCTGTCTCCAGACAACCAATGATCTGATTTCGGTCATGATAGATTTATTTGCACTTCTAGAATTTTATATAAATGGAAACATAAAAGTATGTACTCTTTTTTCTGGGTCTGGCTTCTCCCTCTTGGTATATTTATTTTGAGATTTATCCGTGTATTACGTATTTCAATACTCTATTTCTTTTTTTTGGTGAGTAGGACTTCCCTTGCATGGATATACCACAAACTTATGGACACTCATCTATCAGTGAAGACTCCTGTACCACCCTTTGTGTGGACATACACTTTCAGTTCTCTTGGATGAACACCTAGGAGTGGAGTGGTTGGGTTGTAGGATAGGTGCAAGTTTAACTTTTCAGGAAACTGCCAAATTGTTCTCCAAAAGTGGTTGCCATTCTACCACCATTACATTACACATTTGCTTATTCATTTTAAAAATCTTAATTAATTAACTTATTTATTTATTTATTGGCTGTGCTCAGGCTTTCTGTAGTTGTGGTGAGCAGGGGCTACTCTAGAGTTGTAGCTTACAGGCTTAGTTGCTCCTCAGCATGTGGAATCTTCCCAGACCAGGGATCAAACCTGTGTCCCCTGCACTGGAAGGCAGATTCTTAACCCCTGGACCACCAGGGAAATCCTTGACTATGCTTTTAAGGTACATCTAGAATTTATTCTGATGGTCAGTTTTTTTTTAGTGAGAAGGTGATTTTTTTTCGCTAATTTATGGTTAAAGTCATTAATTTTTGCTTATTCATTTATGAAACCTACCACCTTCCTCGAGTCCCTGGCTGCATAACTATTTTCTAGTTCATTCTCATGGAATTTCCAGATGAATAATTATATCACCTACCTTTTCTCTTTTCTAATGTCTTCAGAGGGTAAGTGCATTTTAATTTTTTTAAAGGTACTGTCAAATTTGGAAGAGGATTCCATTATGTGGTAAAGTGTGGAACAACTACTAAAATCAATTTTCCCATATATTCTCAATTTTACATAATATGCACAAGTTACATTTATAAGTAAAAAAAAAACAAAGAAAGAGGGACTTGAGGTCAGAATGCCAATCACAACTCAAATCGCTACCGCCAGCTTCGTGGTTTTGTTCAGGCACGTAAATGACAATGCACAGCAAGGCTTTTGAAAACTTAAAAAAAAAAAAAAAAGATCTCTGAATATAGATAAAGCCTCTAAGTTCACATGATGTCTATCAAAGTTCTCGTTTCTCTGTCCCTCATTTGAAGAAAAGGGGAAAAAAAAAAAGGAGCTAAGATAGAGTACTTACTTGTCAATGCACACTTTAATTTTAAGTTGATAATTTAGCTCAGGGAATTTAACCAGCAATCTATGTCAAATAAAAAAAAAAAGGAAAAAAGTTTCAGAGCAAAGGAAAAAAATCCAGTTTTAAAAAACAGCCACTAGGCTCCCCCAGCAACTTCTAGTTGAATCCAAAACTCATAACTCTTCAATTCTAAAGAGATGAGTCATAATCCCAAATTTTTCTTCCTGCCAGTGCTTCCTTTCATTTTAACTCAAGCATCACCCGCTTCAGGCCAAAAGGGACTGAAAAAAAAAGCCTAAGAACTAAGAACTTGGACCAAGTTGTGAGAGACACACAAAAGGATAATGAAAGCCCTATCATGAAAAACATTACAGGAATACATGCTCTGAAATTGGTACTCCTTCTATTAGACTGGAAACCCAACAGTGTACTACCTTTCTGAGGAGGGAAATTTCACTGCAGAAGGGCAAACCCCAGCTTACCTGCTCTGACTTGAATGTGAAAGTAATGCTCTACCTGCAGGTCCCCCACCCACCTGCCCTGTGACCTCTTGGCGTCTATTATCACTAAGCTTTACTCTTCCCCTTCAAATGCTCAGGAAAAAGCAGGTTCAAAGAACAGAAGATAACTGGCATTATTCTGCCCCTTTTGCATGGTAGATGGAAATGCTATGACCTAAGACATTAGGCCTGGAATCAGGCCTAATGATTCAGTGCGACCGAATCATAGGAATATATCCAGGTAACCTCAGAAAGATTCCGGTTCTTTAGCATTTTATAGGACAATCAAAGAGCAAGTTAATATTATACCAAAAAATTCCCTATCCATCACAGTACTGCCTGCAATGGCTGTAAAGAACAACCCTGGCCCTGAGGGTGTCCCTTGCTACAACATCCGCCAGAAGAGGAGGTGCCACAGCCCACCTGACTTTAGTTGTGAACTGGACACCGGTCTTGATGACTAATGGCCGGTCAGGATGCATAGGCATGCAGGGCTGCCGCTCCACCACGAAGGCACTGGAGGGGACAGAGAAGGGCAGTGGGTCACACATGATGCAGTGGGCTGGTCCCTGTCCCCTTCCTCGGAAGTCTCTATGTTACCTTTTCATTAAGTTTCTAAACAGCTCCACGATTCTCTCCTCCAGCATTGGCCGGTGTTGTACAATGGGGTCCCCTTTGTAGCTAACCTTCTGCTGCAGCTCCTCCAGTTTCTTAATTTGTTGGCGGGTCTGAAGCTGAGATTCTGCTAATGAGGTTATCCTGCCAATAAGATAAGGATGTTCTTGGTTACCTGCTGCTGCTGCTAAGTCGATTCAGTCGTGTCCGACTCTGTGTGACCCCATAGACGGCAGCCCACCAGGCTCCCCCGTCCCTGGGATTCTCTAGGCAAGAACAGTGGAGTGGGTTGCCATTTCCTTCTCCAATGCATGAAAGTGAAAAGTGCAAGTGAAGTTGCTCAGTCGTGTCCGACTCTTCGTGACCCCATGTACTGCAGCCTACCAGGCTCCTCCATCCATGGGATTTTCCAGACAAGAGTACTGGAGTGGGGTGCC
Source organism: Bubalus bubalis (assembly GCF_019923935.1). NCBI lineage: Eukaryota > Metazoa > Chordata > Mammalia > Artiodactyla > Bovidae > Bubalus > Bubalus bubalis. The sequence continues at coordinate 20,636,158 of NC_059159.1, read as the reverse complement.
ATTGGTTACCTAAGTGGTTGTATATAAATGAGCTGGAGAAGGGGAAGGGAATAAGACCACAGGTACTCTCATGCAGTCATCCAACATTAAGAAAGGAGCATTTTTTTCATTATGAAAATATATGAGTAGCATAACATTGACCATTTCTAAATACACAGTTCAGTGGCACTAGATTAGAAAAGGGAAAATTATTTTGCCCTTTTTTTTTGGCCATGCAGCATAGTTTGCAGGATCCCCACCAGGGATTGAACCCCAGTCCTGGCAGTGAAAGCGCCAAGTCCTAACTTTGGCCTGCTAGAAGGGAACAGCTACCCACTCCAGTATTCCTGCCTAGAGAATTCCATAGACAAGGAGCCTGGTAGGCTACAGTCCATGGGGTCACAAAGAGTTGGACACAACTGAGCAACCTTCATTTCACTTCCTAAAAGTTTACTTTACTTCACTTCCCAAAAGTTTACTTTTCAAAGAAGGAGGCAGACACAGAGGAAGACATGCCAAAACTTATACCACTAGGAGGCATTAATGAGGTAACCAATGGAAAGTTAACACGTTAGAACCCAGATACAGAGAACACGAAATATGGAATTTGGCGCTCACTTTCTTCAGCCTAACTTATTTTTGTACCAAATGTGAGGACTGGGGAAACGCAGGATATCTGGCAGCCCAAAAAGATAGGTTTGAACAGCTCTGTCCCGCACTGTCTATGCAAGCTTGGCCAGGTCCCTTCACCCTCGTGGGCCTTGATGTCCCCTTGCCTCAGAGGGTTGAACTGCACGATCCCCAGGAGCCCTTTAAACCTCGTCTTCTTGGATGACTGGATGTGACATTATGTTTCCAAATATTGATAACATGCATACAGAAAAAGTAGATGGGGAGACAAAGGCTGATTAAGTCTGCCCCCAAGGAGGGAGAATATCAGTGGCTCTCTCTGATGGCCCCCCACTTGTTTAGTGAAGACCCCAAAGAGACAGAGTGGAAGGCAAGGGGTGGAGAAGGACAGCACCAGGACTCCTGAGCTCACAGACTCCTTTCTGGCACCTACTGGGTTGGCTAAAATGTTTGCTTGGTTTTCCTATAAGATGTTATGGAAACATCTCAATACATTCCTAGAACTTATAAGTTACTTGGTTCCCTGATTAGAAAGCATTTAAAACTGCTTTCAATCAATGAGCAAAGCTCAGGGTTAGTTAGATGAACAAACAGGCATCTCATGTAGAGCTATCCTAAATTTCCAATTTCACGCTCTGTGTATCCTGGGTCAAGGTCAAGTTTCTCCCAGTTCAAGCTGGTACAACATACTGAGTATCGGGCCTTGGACATCAAGGGTGCTCAATCAAGATTTTCTGAGTGAATCAAAGTAAAAGAAGAGCATATAAAGAATGATCTTACAAATATGAAATGTATAGATTTCTAACTTTATATGTGTGTGTGTATATATATGTAATAAACATGTAGATTTTTATCTTTGTATGTGTATATATAATAACAGATGTCTGGAGTGACGGTCACCAAATGTTTAACTCTAAGTACCTCTGCATGATTTGATTTTTAAAGTCTTTTTGGCTCTTTATTAACTTTATGTATTTGAACTCTTTTCTCTTATAAAGAGCAGATGTCATTTGAGAGTCTTAGAATAACTAAAATTTAAAATTTAGTCTACATGTTTAAAAACACTTAAACCAAAAACTTTAGCAAAATATATGTAAAATATAGCAAACATAAATACATTTTCATTTAAAAAATTGTCCAAATAAAGTAAAAAGCTTTAACCCTTGGACTAAATTTGAGTATGTTGAAATCCCCACCCTTAAAATACAGTATGTGCATGCTTAGCCGCTTCAGTTGTGTTAGACTCTGTACGATCCTATGGACTGTAGCCTGCCAGGCTGCTCTGTCTATGGGATTCTCCAGGCAACAATACTGGAGTGGGTTGCCATGCCCTTCTCTACTGAAATGCAGTAGCAACTCTTTATGCAGCTCTGACCATATTTTACCACAGCTCTCCGAAAAGAAAGGGGAAACTTCTCTTCTCTGTCATACCAGTTTTCTAGCCGATCTAGGCAGATGTTGGGAGGGCCTCCAATGCAAGCAATCTGTTGTCGCCTCTTCCAGTCAGCCAATTCTTCATCCGTGAGAGTTTTCTGCACATACTCCATCGCTGACAAAAGCCCCGCCAGCTCACTCACGATGCTCTGGTTGGAAACCAAAAAACAAAGTCAGAAAACATTCCCCCAGACCGTCTCTAACCACAGACCGTCTCCCTTTGGTCAATTCCAGAGAAAGAACTGATTAGGAAACAGGCAAGTTCTTCCCAGAGATGCCCGATTCCCAAAGGTGAGTGAGCCAGGCACGGGGAGGGGGTCCACTGCTCTTACGCGCCGCATCTGGTCCAGGGCAGTAAGCATCTGTTCGAGCTGCTGCATCTTCTGCCTGGTCACCGACTGGTTGTTTCCATTCAGATCTTGCATGTCTGAGAAGGAAGGAGAACCTCCGTGAGATGAGGGAATACGCCTAGCTTCAGTAACTGGGCTCCCTTAACTGCCAGCAGCCCCTGAGCGCCCCCTCCCCTGAGTCTGAACTCAGAGTCAAGATGAGCCAGCTCTGAGACTCCAGTAACACAAACTCACTTTATATGGGGGATTTTAATGTCTCTAACATGCACTTGCCTCCTTGACTCTTGAGAGTTTTATAGTTGAAATCGAAATCATCCTGGAGATTCTCTACCACTTTCATCTTCTGTTCTAGATCCTGTTTCAAACAAACCAACCAAAACAGAAGTAAAAAAAAGGACTGCCCTCAAGAAAGAGAAAAGAAAGTTTCTGAGTAGGATTAAAATAAAGCCACAACCTCGCAAAAGCTACACACGGGACCCACAGGCCACTTCCCCAAGAAAAGGCTTCCCGCCCAAGACTTGCTTCACCTGGACACGCTTGCGGACGTCCTGCAGGTGCTGCTCCAGCATCTGCTGCTTCTCCGTTACCACGGCGGCTGTGGGGTGGTTGGCCTGGCCCCCTTGCTGCCAAGACAGGGAGCATGTGCACATGAAAGCCGGAAATAGCAGGAGAAGACTATCCCTGTCTGGTCTCCATCTCCTCCATGACCCTTCCTGCTTGGCCTGAGCTGCTGCTGCTGCCACTGTGAGGACAGAAGCGGTCCCACGACACCCACTGCTCTCCAGGGGCTGTCAGTGCAGGCCAAGAAAGCTCTCACACTTTTCCTTGTGTCCTTGGCTTTTTAACCTCATGGTGGTTTAGTCGCTAAGTTGTGTCTGACTCTTTAGTGACTCCATGGACTGTAGCCTGCCAGGTTCTTCTGTCCATGGGATTTCCCAGGCAAGAAGACTGGAATGGGTTGCCATTTCCTTCTCCAGGGGATCTTCCTGACCCAGGGATCGAACCCATATCTCCTGCACTGGCAGGCAGATTCTTTACTGACTGAGCCACCAGGGAAGCCATACTATAAACTCACTCTATGTACTGCACTCAGAGACCATATGTTGAGCTAAGACACAGTCCCTGCCTTCAGAAACCTCATTCTAGGTAAGGATATATACATACATACATATATATATATAATCAGGACAATGTATGAAAGCAGATGCTGGATGCCTGTTTAAATGTATAGCGGGAGGGGGACTTCCCTGGCAGTCCAGTGGTTAAGTATACACACTTCCACTGCAGAAGCGAGGGTGTAATCCCTGGTTGGGGAACTAAGATCTCGAATGTCATGCGGTACAGCCACAAAAAAAAAAGCATGAAGGTTTTTAGCACATTTCGGTAGAATAATAAAATTCCTAATCAAGAGATATCATCTAGGGGGAGAAGGGAAGGTGATGGCTGGTGCCTCAAAAAGGTTGAATAGCATATGCAACTTACAAATAAGTTCTGTCAAAGTAATAGGACATTAAAGACCATATAAAAGCTGCAGTGACCAAGACAGCGTGGCAGAAAAGAATTGAGAGTCCAGTTTTCCAAGCTAGAAATTTTCAGTTGTCTTTGACTTCACACTGAGCTGCCAGATCTTCCTGGCTCTGTATTCTGTAATCTCTCCAATGGATCTCTAGTGCTCCTGGCTCCCTTCAAGCCCCAAAGTTGATCCCTTTGCCTCTAGTCTCCCTCACTTCCAATCTGCTTTCCACACTGCTACAAGTCTCCGAAGTAGATTGAAACACGCCACCGTTAGAGGGACCTATTCTCTCCTTTTCCACTGGACCCTGTCCAAGCCCACAGAATATAAACTTCCCTTAGAAGTCCCAGGAAGGCGACCTCCACCCTTACATAACTCTCTTTACAGGAGGAGTGACTCATCGAATTAGTGAGGTTAGGAGAAAGACTGCCCACACAGAGATCTTTGAAGGCCCAGCCCTTAAGCTGGTGGTTCTCTCCCACTCTTGCCTTCCAGGGGCACACCTAGGGCAGGAGCCAGGGCCTGGTTTCTAGAAGCAGTTCGAGGGGCCTATGTGTCTGAGTTCAGGGGGTATTAGTGTGTGTTCTCTAAAGCTCCAAAAGGATGGCTGGGCAGTGCTGTTCTGCAAATCCAGTCTCTCACCCCAACACCTGACTCAGACAACAGGCATCTACACAACAAGCACCTCCTGTACAGCACAGGGAACTATACTCAATATCTTATAACAACCTATAATGGAAAAGAATCTGAAGAAGAAACTGAATTGCTCTGCTATAAATCTGAAACACTGTAAATCAACTATGCTGCTGCTGCGTCGCTTCAGTCATGTCCAACTCTGTGAGACCCTATAGACAGCAGCTCACCAGGCTCCCCCGTCCCTGGGATTCTCCAGGCAAGAACACTGGAGTGGGTTGCCATTTCCTTCTCCAGTGCGTGAAAGTGAAAAGTGAAAGGGAAGTCGCTCAGTCGTCTCCGACTCTTTGCGACCCTATGGACTGCAGCCTACCAGGCTCCTCCGTCCATGAGATTTTCTAGGCAAGGGTACTGGAGTGGCTTGCCATTGCCTTCTCTAGTAAATCAACTATACTTCAATATAAATAAATAGTTTGGGATTGACTGCTATATTTACAATGGATAACCAACAAGAACCTACTGTACAGCACAAGGAATTCTGTTCAATATTATGTAATAGCTTAAATGGGAAAAGAACTTGAAAAAGGATACATGTATGAAGTGAAAAGTGAAAGTGTTAATTGCTGAGTCATGTCCAATTCTTTGCCATCTCATGGACTATAGTACACCAGGTTCCTCTATCCCTGGAATTATCCAGGCAAGAATACTGGAGTGGGTAGCCATTCTTTTCTCTAGGGGAATCTTCCCAACCCAGGGATTGAACCCTCATCTCCCGCATTGCAGGCAGATTCTTTACCTTCTGAGCCACCTGAAAAGCTCCATGTATGTATACACACACACACATATAACTGAATCACTTTGCTGTACTTTTTTAACAATACTCTGACATAAAAATATGTTTAAAAAAAATTTAAACACACAAATAAATAAAAATAAAGCCCCCACAGTCATCCATCCAAGTCATGCTTTCCAGTCCAGTTTACCAACAATACAGCTGATTGTTTCATCTGGTGTCAACTTCCTGGTCTGTTTCTTTTTCTAGAAAATGTTTTCTTTATATTTTGGCTGTGTCACATGGCATGTGGGATCTTCATTCCCTGACCAGAAATTGAACCGGTGCCCCCTGCACTAGCAGCGAGGAGTCTTAACTACTAGATCACCAGGGAAGTCCTCCTAGGTCTATTTCTAAATTGGTACTGCACTTAAAGAAGGAAAACAGATGCGATCAGTTATCACCCACAGAAATGGTGCCCCACTGCTTCCAGATATAAGCATCTCAGCCCAGCACAGACAGCTGTTTCACACAATCCAAGAAGAACTTAAACCCTCCCTCCCTGTGCTTCAGTCACAGCAAACTCCCCAGCCTTTGCACACAGCAGGTTTCCACACTGACTCCCCACACCCTGTCTACTCAGCTTAACTGTGTGCATGAGTGCAAAGTTGCTTCAGTCGTGTCCAACTCTTTGTGACCCTCTGGACTGTAGCTCACCAGGCTCCTCTGTCCATGGAATTCTCTAGGCAAAAATACTGGAGTGGGTCACCATGCCCTCCTCCAGGGCATTGTCCCAACCCAGGGATCGAACCCGAGTCTCTTATGTCTCCTGCATTGGCAGGCAGGTTCTTTACCACTAGAGCCACCTCACTCGGACTGGCACACCTGAACTCATTCACTTTCAAACTCAGTACAAATGTTTTTGCTCCATTGTGAAACCTTATTCAACTTCCCGAAGTTGAACCCTTACTCAATTTCAACATCCTCCTCTATGTTCTTCTCACTTGAAGTGTTTGTGCACCTATTACCCAATTAGACAGAGAGCCCTGGGAGACAAGGGACCACAGCCCACTAGTCCCCCAGGGCTTTACCCACAAAAGACAGGTGGGAATATGCCACAGATGTCAACAGACAAAACAACAGTGAGACCTGGCTTGAGCTAGCTCTGTAGCATGGGGCTGCAAACTTTTTCTCTAAGGGCCACACTGTAAATTTTTTTTTGGCTTTGTCAGTTACGCAGTCTCTGTCATAAATATGCAGCCCTGCCATTGCGGCATGAAGGCAATTACAGACAGGGCACAGGTGAACGAGTGTGGCTGTGTTCCAAAAACGCTTCATTTGCAAAAATACACAGCATGGGGTGGGAGGGGGATTGGAAGGAGAGGATGGGATGAATGGAGACAGTATCAGGGACACATATACACTATCATATGTAAAATGGATAACCAGTGGGAATTTGCTGTATGACTCAGGGAAGTCAAACCAGGGCTCAGTGACAACCTAGAGGGCTGGGATGGAATGGGAGGTGGGAGGAAGGCTCAAGAGGGAGGGAACATATGTAAATCCATGGCTGATCCATGCTGATGTATGGCAGAAACCAACACAATATTGTAATTAGCCTTCAATTTTAAATAAATAAAGAAAAAAAACAAACAACACAGCAGGCTGGATTTGGGCCCCGGGTATTGGTTGCCAGCCCCGATCAACACAATTGGGAACATCCTTGGGACACTTCCTGCTTTTCTAACTCCCATGGTAAGCTGGCGCCTCTATGCAAATTGGCTTAAGTTGATTATTTTTATCCTATGGAACAGTAATGCAAATATAAAAGTTCTCCACAAACAGCAAACCCTAGTGATGCACAAACAAGTGCCATCTTCTAACCTCCCTTACTCCAGAGTCTTGAAAGATGAGTATTACCCCCTCACCTGCACCTGAGTATACCAGCTTCCTATGTAAAATTCTTTAGTGGGGGGCCCTCCCTGGTGGTACAGGGGTTAAGACTCCGTGCTTCCACTGCAGAGGGCACAGGTTGGATCCCGATTTAGGGAACGAAGGTCCTGCATGCTGTGTGGTACAGCCAAAAAAAATAATCTTCAATGGGCCCCATTTTGTACAGACTTGATGATAACAATGGCAGCAGCAACAGAAAACAGTTAACATTTATCTTGCATTCATGTGTCAGGTCCTGTTCTATGCATTTTACATGTAGGAATTAATTTAATTCTATGAAGTCAGTACAATTATCTTCCCCAGTGGAGGAGAAGAGAGCAAACAGTTTGCCTCAGGTTACACAGCAGTGGCAGAGCTCTGGGGTTCACATACAGGCAATCTGGCCCCAAGTCCCCTGTGGTAAAACTACTCTTCTGAGGCCAAACTGAGGCATGACTAACTAGATTTTCACGATGTGGCCCTCTGACCACCTTATCTTCCTTTACCCAGTCAGATGCTGAACTTTCTACACTTCTCCCAAGAATACATATGCTTCCGATTCCCTGTTTGAACATGATCATCTTTCTGCCTACGGTGTGCTCTCTTTACCATTTGCCTGATGCTCATCTGATAAGCTTTGAGTCTCAGCTCAAACATGACCTCTCCTTTCTCCTCGATGCCTTCTCTTATATTCTCAATTAGACTTAGATATTCTTTCTTCTTTGTTCCTGCTATATTTTTGTCTTTTTTTTTTTTTTTAATTATTCATTTGGCTGTGCCTGTTCTTAGCTGCCAGGTGGCGCTGGTGATAAAGAACCTGCCTGCCAAAGCAGGAGATGTGAGACGCAGGTTTGATCCCTGGGTCGGGAAGATTCCCTGGAGAGGAAGCACGGCAACCCACTCCAGTGTTCTTGCCTGAGAATCCCATGGACAGAGGAGCCTGGTGGGCCACATCCATGGGGTCACAAAGAGTAGGACACGACTGAAGCGACTTGGCACATGGCATGGTCTCAGTTGCAGCACGTTGGATCTTTTTGTTGTTGTACACAAACTCTCAGTTGCAGTATGTGGGATCTAGTGCCCTGATCAGGGGTTGAACTCGGGCCCCCTGCATTGGGAGCTTGGAGTCTTAGCCACTGGATCACCAGGGAAGTCCCTGTTTTTGTCTTTGAAAAGAAAAAAAAAAAATTGCACATTCATGTTCACAGCAGCATTACTCACAACAGCCAAAAGGCAGAAGCTGCCCAAGTGTCCACTGACACTTGGATAAAGACGAATGGATAAACACAATGTGATATAACCACACAGTGAATAGTATTCATCCTTTGAAAGGAAGGGAATTCTGGATAAACATGCTACAGCATGGATAAACCTTAAGGATGTTATGTTAAGGGAAGGCACACACGGTACGTTACCACTTAAACGAGGTACCTAAAACAGACAAATTCAGAGACGTCACTTTGCCAACAAAGGTCTGTATAGTCAAAGCTATGGTTATTCCAGTAGTCATGCAGGGATGTGAGAGTTGGACCATAAAGAAGGTTGAGTGCCAAAGAATTGATGCTTTTGAACTGTGGTGCTGGAGAAGACTCTTGAGAGCCCCTTGGATAGCAAGGAGATTAAACCAGTCAATCTTAAAGGAAGTCAACCCTGAACTGGAAGGACTAATGATGACGCTCCAATACTTTGGCTACCTGATGTGAAGAGCTGACTTGTTGGAAAAGACCCTGATGCTGGGAAAGACTGAAGGCGGGAGGAGAAGAGGGCAGCAGAGGATGAGATGGCTGGATGGTATCACCAACTCAATGGACATGAGTTTGAGCAAATTCCGGGAGGCAGAGAAGGACACAGAAGCCTGGCATGCTGCAGTCCACGGGGTCGTAAAGAGTCGGACACGACTTAGCAGCTGAACAACAACAACAAAGAACAGTCAAATTCATAGAGACAGAAAGTAGAATGGTGATGCCAGGGGGATGAGCTGTTATTGTTTAATAGGTACAGAGTTTTAATTTTGCAAGATGAACAAATTTCTGGAGAAGTACAACAATGTGATGAACTTAACACTAATGAAACTATATATTTAAAAATGGTTAAGAAGGTAAATTTCATGTTGTGTGTATGCTACCATAATTTTTTTTAAAGAAGGGATAAAGAAAAAAAAAATTCCCCAATTAGAGGTTATTAAAGAAAACACCTCAGGGGAATTTCCTGGTAGTCCAGTGGTTAGGACTCTGTGCTTTCTCTGCAGAGGGTGTGGGTTCAATCCCTGGTTGGGGAAATAAAATCCCACAGGCAGCATGGCCAAAAAAACCAAACAATCAGCCAAATAAACAAAAAAACCCTCGGGGAAAATAAGAAAGTCTCCTGTAACCAACAATATCAATGCTTTGGCACATATCTTTCTGGGGTTTCCCAGGTGGCTCAGCGGTAAAGAATCTGTCTGTCAATGTAGGAGAGGCGGGTTTGATCCCTGGGTCAGGATGATCCTCTAGAGAAAGAAATGGCAACACACTCCAGTTTTCTTGCCTAGGAAATCCCATGGACAGAGGAACCTGTCGGGGCTACAGTCCATGGGGTTATAATAACACATATATCCTTCCAGACATTTTTTCACATGTATCAATAATATATGCATATAATTTATTTTTCCTGTTATGAAGCTGATCTTCCATTACATCTTCATGTAATGAAACGTTACTGTTACTATTTATGAGACCCACTGATTCTTAAAATATTTACCTTGAACATAATAACCTTTCTGAACTCTCGTTAGTTCTAATAGTTGTGTTGTTTTGTTTCATTTAAAGTTTGTCTCTTACTTTCCAACATTTACTCTCTCTTTTTCTGTCTTATTACATTGGCTTGATCTTTCAGAAAAATATCAATGGCAAGAGGCACCCTCAATCTTGTAACTATTTTAACAATATTACTTTAGTGTTTCACCATTGTGTATCACATTTCTGATAAATTTTCTTTTTTCTTTTATTTCTTTACTTTTAAAAATCTAGAATGGACACTAAATTTTGTCATCTAACAAAAATACAATTTTTCTTCTTTAATTTACTAATTTAATGAATTACATTAACAGACTCCCTAAAAAATCCTAACCATTTTAAATTTACTCTTTTAGGTCTTGATATTAGCATTATTTCAACCTCATAAAATAAGCTTTATTTACACTGTAGTTTAGGTCTTGATATTAGCATTATTTCAATCTTATCTCTTTTTCTCCTGCACTTTGGAGAAGTTAAATGATAATGGAACAATTTGTACCAAAAAAGTTTGTTAAAACTTCTAAACTATCTGGCCTTTTGGCTTTTTTGCTGGGATACAGAGTGTAATTTTTTAAGTCTTTGTCAATATATTTTTTATGGCTAAATCAACTTTTTTCATCTTTTTTTAATATATTTTAATAATTTGTATATCTTTCATTAGCTTCCCATGTGGCGCTAGTGGTAAAGAACCCGCCTCCAATGAAGGAGGCATAGGAGAGAACTCGACCCCTGGGTCAGGATGATCCCCTGGAGGGGGGCATAGCAACCTACTCTAGTATTCTTGCCTGGAAAATCCACTGCATTATAAAGTTTGATTTTCTGTTTCACACCACAACCTCCTCTAGAGCAGGGGGTCATAACAATTAGCACACAGTAGGACACACATAGATATATAATAGATTAGATGATCTAGAGAGATGGATATGACTATCATATATCAATATGTGGTCCCTCAATGGGCCTGTAGGGTCATATAATCTCTATTCCCTAAATTAACTGTATCTTTAGCTCTAGGGAGGTTATCCTCAAACTTAACCACAAAGAGAAATACATATGAACCTGAATGACTCAATCCTAAACCACCACCAAGGTGGCTCCCAAGAATAGTCCATTTTCATTCTTCCTGGTGCAAGTGTGAACAGTCACAGCGTTTGGGGAAAGCAACCCAGAACTATCTGTAAAATTTTATATATTTTACACACACACACACCCCCCTTGATCTAACAATCCCACACCTAGAAATCTATAGTAGAGAAAACACTGCATAAATATATTAAGATATATAGGGAGGTACTGCACTAGTGTTTTTCATGGAGGAGAAAAAAAAAACAGAATGAAATGAAGTCTATTGAAGGGACAATAATAAATTACATACTACAGAATATGTAGCAAATATGTACTACAGAATATTATGCAGCAAATAAAGTGAGTTAGCTTTAAACTGCTTGACTTAGAAGGATTTACATGATGTAATTAAAAGAATGCAAGATGTGGAGAAGTAAACCAATTTAAATATCCTGTGTGTGCATGTGTTTTCTATAGTTTATAGGAGCCTGGAGACAGTTATGAAAGGATATATTCCCGACTATTAATGTTGGTTTCCTGGGAAGACAAAATGGACAGAGGAGCCAGTGACCTTTCAGTTCTTCTTAAAACTTTCTTCCTTGTAATTTTCTGTAATGTTTTATTAAATAAAGTCTTTCTGAAAAAGGAGAATGCATTTTATATGCTGAGAAAGTTATTTTTACTGTACAAAACCCCCAAACACCCACTACTCTGGAGGTCAAAAAGCAAGGACATCTTCGTACACACGAAGGAAGCACATGTCAACAGCGCTCGTTTCTTCCCAGGCCTCACCTGGGCTGCAGTGGCTGCAGTTTGGAGGAGGCGGGACTCCTCCCACAGGCAACGGGCCACAATTCGGGCAATCTCCATTGGCTTCTCAAGGTATCTGCTCTGTAAGTGGGGAGACAAAGAGAATGAAAGGCAGCAGCAGACTCAGGAGATGTGGACTGAACTTTGCTAACTTAAAGCTAACTTCCTCATAAACTAGGGAAAGTGTTATATTTACTACATGGAACCACAGAGCATCAGAGCCTGGCTACAGTCAGTAGGAGAAGTGACGAAGAGAAGAAGAAAGGCAGTCACGATGAGCAGTACTGCAGTGAGAGTAGGCTTGGTTGCCTGTCTTTGGACAGTGAGTTATCCTGGTCTTACAGGGGGGTGACTGACTTTGTCAAGGAGTATCCAACTATGGTGTCCAAGCCTTTGACACTGAAAAGTAAGAGCCATCTTCCTAGTCATCTGAACTTGTTACAATCATGTTATTAGCATACTAACATAATATAATTAACATAAAAATCACATTATTATTTCAATGAACCAACCAAGTAAATTTCAAGCAATAATACTCAAAGGGCTGGTAATTTCTCCTTGGATTTAAAGTACAAGATAGGTTATTAATTAATCAAGCAATAAAGAAACATTTTCAGGAAAGAAAGCTAAAACCCTTCTCTGCAGGTTCAGTTTCTCATCACACCTGAAGGAACTGCTTGATTCTTCGCAAATTGTGCTGATAGAGAACATTGGACTCTTGCAGGAAGCGGCTATACTGTTGGTCAATTTCTCCCAAGAGATTATGAAACACTAAAGTCGCATGTGATTCTTTGCTGGCCGCATATGCCCTAGAAAAAGGAAGATAAAGGCAAAGAATGATTCTGAAACCTACACACACACACACGCTCACACACGCACAGGCATGCACTCGAAATCACCATCAAGAAGGAGGGAAAAACAAGGCAAATCTGATGCTTTAACCCACCCACCTTTTTAGATGCATCTTACTCAGCAATCATAAATGTCATTGATTTTAAAATTACCAACAATTATTTTGGATACTATTAAGTGACTGTCATAGTTCTATATTTATCAAATTTTGAATGATCAGATATGCTGTTTTCCTTTAAATTCTCAGTCAACTCAATGGTCAGATTTTCAGAAGCAAATAACCAATCCCAGGTTAGGATGGCCTATTTCCAACATCTCTGAATTACCTCCCTGGCCCCTCATCAAATACTGGAAAAATTAGGTCATGGGCCTGAATTAAACCAAAATTAAAAGGTGGATCTGAATACTTTCAAGTGAAGGAAAAAGTTGCTGGGCTTCTGTACCATTATCTTCTCTATGACCAAGTGTTAGTCTTTCAGTTGTGTCCAACTCTTGCGATCCTGCAGACTGTAGCCTTCTAGGCTCCTCTGTCCATGGAATTCTCCAGGCGGGAATACTAGAGTGGGTTGCCATTTCCTTCTCCAGGTGATACTCCTGAACCAGGGATACGAACCCAGGTCTCCTGCATTGCAGGCGGTTTCTTTACCATCTAAGCCACCAGGGAACCCCTATCTCCTCTATGACTGAGTCTGTTTCTCTAACTCTGTATCTCTTTTCTTTAATGAAAGAGGAATCAGAAGTACAAACCCAAACCTTTTTTTATCCATGACAAAATTCTCATTCAGATTAAAAAAATGTATCTGTAGCATGTCCCTGAAGCATCAGAACACACAGAGAATCTCATCAAGCAAATGAAATTAAAATGGGCTTCCCTGGTGGCTCAGATGGTAGAGAATCTGCCTGGAATGCGGGAGGCTTGAGTTCAACCCCTGGGTAGGGAAGATCCCCTGGAGAAGGGAATGGTAACCCACTCCAGTATTCTTGCCTGGAGAATTCCATGGACAGAGGAGCCTGGCGGGCTACAGCCCATGTGGTCAGAGGGTCAGACATGACTGAACCAGTAACACTTTTTACTTTCAATTTCACATCTTGCGAAGAACTGACTCATTTGAAAAGACCCTGATGCTGGGAAAGATTGAAGGCAGGAGGAGAAGGGGACAACAGAGGATGAGATGGTTGGATGCAATCACCGACTCAATAGACATGAGTTTGAGTAAACTCCAGGAGTTGCTGATGGACAGGGAGGCCTGCGGTGATGTAGTCCATGGGATCACAAAGAGTTGGACATGACTGAGGGACTGAACTGAACCATCAAGCAGGATGTTTCAGTGTGCCAAAAGACAGCTGTCCAGATGCCCTTCTAATGTAAAAATCTCTTTCAGGACTAAAAAGACCTCTTTACTTTCCAATCTCTTTTGCCCCGTCACCTGCAACTATAAGCTTTAAGATGAAATAGTTAGCAAAGAGTTAAGTTAGAGCAGATCATGTCTCTTGACTCAAACTAACACCTAGCAATTTGGGGAGTTTATTGAGAAGGACTTACCAATCTTGACTCTCGATCCAAGGGGCCAGAAACTGCCGCAGCTCCATGGGGAAGCTGTCACTGTACAGCTGATGGAGCTGCTCCAAGTACCGTGTGTCCAGCTGCTGGAGCTGATTCCATTGGGCCATTCTGCTGGAATCAGGGGTCACAACTGCAAACCAAAGGTTCATATGGTCACTACCAGCCCCAGTAAGAGGAAATGGTCTATCCAACACAGGGATCAGGTCTATGATTAGGGATAAAAGGTGCTGTGGAAAGGCTCTCACTTGTTCCACCCAGTTTAGAACAATACATATGCATTCAAATCTCTACCCTTGGGGCCACATCACAGCTTCTTTCTTCTAAACCAAGATGACAATGTGGGCATGGTGCCAAGTTCTAGAATCCATTATCTCCCAGAGGTATGTGAAGTTGAGAAACTACTTCACTTCCAGATTTCATTTCTTCCTCTTATTACACAGAGATTATAATTCCCAGCTCTCTGGGCTACTGAAATAATATTTCTAAAGCATCCAGCTCAGTGCTCAGCACACAACAGATGCTCAACAGATATGAGTTCCTTTCTTTCCACTTGCCACTCCTTTTAGGTGGACTGGGAAATATGAATACAGTAAACCTGAACTAAGACCAAAATGTGGGATGTGGGTGTTCAGGGAGGACAGAGAGCTAATTCCAAGGCTACGGATTTAGAAACTACCACACTGTTAATCGGTTATACGCCAACATAAAATAAAATGTTAAGAAGGACTACAGATTTTAACCTACAAACAAGGATCTGCCTGGGGTTCTCCCACTCAAAAAAGAGTAATTTTGTTTTTAAAATTTCTCAGTCTGGGGTGAGAAAGAAGAGAAGCTAAAGACAAGGCATTCGAGTTGTCCCCAGGTTCATGAATACCCCAGAGAAATGTTCAGGAAGGAGAAGGCAAGCCAGCTAACCACCTTAAATCCTCTTTCTGAATAGCCTGGGTCATTGAAATAGCAATAGAGACCAAGTAATCTTAAGAACTGGGGTTCCCTGGTGGCTCAGACGGTAAAGAATCAGCCTGCAATGCAGGAGATCTGGGTTTGACCCCTGGGTTGGGAAGATTCCCTGGAGAAGGGAATGGCTAGCCACTCCAGTATTCTTGCCTGGAGAATTCCAAGGACAGAGGAGCCTGGTGGGCTACAGTCCATGGGGTTGCAAAGAGCTGGACACGACTGAGCGACTAACGTAACAACAACAATCTTAAGAAGCTGTAAAGGCTAACTACAAGCAGTAGCCAAAGACTAAGCTATGTATAGGTCAGAGTATATTGACATGGTTCTCTGGGACAGTGAGAACATTTACTGAGAGATAGAATATATACAAATACATATATAGAGTGTTTGATTTCTCAGAGAAGGCATGAAGAAGCACCTAATTACTGGTCCTTTCATAAAAAGAACTGGGCGGGACTTCGCTAGTGGGCCAGTGGTTAAGGGTCTGCCTGCCAATGCAGTCGACACGGGTTCGATCTCTGGTCTGGGAATATTCACATGCCAAGGAGCAACTCAAGCTGAACAAATCCAAATTATAGAATTCCAGAGAGCTGTGCTGCTGTTCTCCTCCCCTCTCTTGGGGGGACAGATGCAGCAGACCCCCTTGCTACTACAAAGATAATGTCAATGGATCAAACTTTCAAGCATATATTCAGGAGAGCAGAGGCTGGCCCCACCCAGCAGTCTTTACATTGAACAAATAACTATCTAAGGCAGCATTATCCAATGAAATGTAATGCAAGCCACATAGGTGATCTTAAATATTCTAGGGGCCATATTTTAAAAAGTAAAAAGAAACAGGTAAAATTAACTTTAAAAATACATTTTCCTTAACCTAAGTCATCCAAAATGTTAGCACCTTAACGTGTGATCATACAAAAATTTTTCATGAGATACATTACATTCTTCTTTTCACACACAGTTTTCTAAACCCAATGTGTGCTTTACACTTACACCACAGATCTAAGGTATTTCCCCGCTTAAGTACCAAAGGCTTAAGTTCCACTAGTGAAAACTTCGGTAAAGCAAAGAAATGAGAACGTCGGAATGAGGTACTTGCCCCAATCAGGCTAGTTCTTTTTAATAAATAAGCTAAATCTTCCAACAATGTTAGAGGGGAATAAGTTAAGTTTTCTCATTGCTTGGGATTTAAAAAAAAAAAACAATATCTGAGGCATGTCTTGAACATTTTGAGCTACCACTCCTTTGCAGTCTCCCCCACCGCTACCCCCTGTCCAAGCATTGCTCACTCCCAAGACTACCTGCCACAGTACCAGTGCAATGCTACCTGGGCAGTAATACGTGTGTGCGAAACAGCAAGGAAGCGCATGCTACTGCTGAAGCATTGTGACCATGCTGAGTTTTACTCTCAATAGGAAATCAAAGGCCTACAACCACTATGGACAACAGTATGCAGGTTCCCTAAAAAACTAAAAATAGAACTATCATATGATCCAGTAATCTCACTCCTGGCCATATACCCAGAGAAAATCTTTACTTCAAAAAGATACACACACCCCAGTGTTCACTGCTGCACTATTTACAACAGCCAAGACATGGAAGCAACCTAAATGTCCATCAACAGAGGAATGGATAAAGAAAATGTAGCATTTGTGTGCAATACACGTGCGCGCACACACACACAATGGAGAACAACTCAGCCATAAAAAGGATGAAATAATGCCATTTGCAGTAACATGGAGGGACCTAGAGATTACCATACCAAGTGAAGTAAGTCAGACAGAAAAGACAAATATCATATGATATCACTCATGTGGAATTTACCTTTAAAACAATGATACAAATGAGCTTATTCACAAAACAGAAAGACTCACAGATTTCAAAAACAAACATGGTTACCAAAAAGCAAATGTGGATGAGAGGGATAAATTAGGAGTTTATGATTAACACACACACACTACTATATATAAAACAGATAACCAACAAGGACCTACTGCATAGCACAGGGAACTCTACTCAATATTCTGTAATAACCTATATGGGAAAAGGATCTGAAAAAGAATGAATATATATATGTATAACTGAATCACTGAGCTGAAGCTAACACACAGTTATAAGTCAACTATACTCCAATAAAATTAAAAAAAGAAAAAAAAATCAAAGGCCATTAGAACACTCTTACAATAGTCACATTAGGACCAAATTAAAATCTGCCTGCTGCTGCTGCTGCTGCTGCTAAGTCGCTTCAGTCGTGTCCGACTCTGTGCGACCCCCTAGACGGCAGCCCAGGCTCCGCCGTCCCTGGGATTCTCCAGGCAAGAACACTGGAGTGGGTTGCCATTTCCCTCTCCAATGCATGGAAGTGAAGTCACTCAGTCATGCCTCCTAGGCTAAAACCATCAGGATCTGCCCTGTGTTTCTCAGGACATGATTTGCATAGAAATCTGTGTAATATGCCAATTTATATCGATTTCTGTCTCATGTGAATGTCAAAACTGTAGATCTACATAATTCAATATAGCAGCCAGTAGCCGTATGTGGTTACTGAGCACTTGAAAATGTGGCTCATTTCAAACCAGATAGGCTGTAAAATACACACCAAATTTTGAAGACTCAGTACAAAAATAAAAGTAAAATATCTCATTAATATAGAAATGTTAATATTCTAGATATACTGGATTAAGTTTTACTATCTTTTTTTTTTCTTTTTGGTTGCTCTGCATGGCTTGCAGGATCTTAGTTCCCAGATCAAACCCAAGTTCCCTTCAGTGAAAGTGCTGAGTCCTAACTATGGGACCACCAGGGAAGTCCCTAAATAAAATACACCGTTAAGATGAATTTTATTTATTTCTTCTTACTTCTTTTACTGTGGCTACTAGAAACTTTAACACTACATATGTGACTTGTATTCTATTTTTGCTGGACACTACTGCAGATTATGTAATCCAAAAGCTGTGGTTCTAATAAAGTACTTAAAGAAATAGACATCTTTTCATAATAAACTCCTGTATTATAAGTCAATTAAAAAATAGACTAACTGCTGATCGTGGATACAAATACAGAACCATTACAGTCTGATCCTTGAAGGTCCAAATTAAAACTATGAAGCAGCATCCCACTATCCCTGCTCGCTTCTGGATTAACCATGGAGTCATGGGCTTCCCTGGTGGCTCTGACAGTAAAGAATCTGCATGCAATGCAGGAGACTGGGGTTTGATCCTTGAGTTAGGAAGATCCCCTGAGGAAGGGAATGGCTACCCACTCAGATATTCTTGCCTGGAGAATTCCGTGGACAGAGGAAGGAGCCTGGCGGGTTACAGTCCATGGGGTTGCAAACAGTCAGAGTTGACTACGTTTCACTTTTTCACTTTCATGCCTGAATAGTTGCATTTTCAAACTCTTACATCATTAAAAAATTTCAAATTGTTGAAAGTTTGCCGATTCATTTCTAATTCATTACTCAGAGGTTTTTGTTGCTGTTGTTGTTTGGGTTTTAGTTAGTGCTCAGTTCAGTTCAGTTCAATTGCTCAGTCATGTCTGACTCTTTGCAACCCCATGGACTGCCCCACGCCAGGCCTCCCTGTCCATCACCAACTCCCAGAGTTTACTACAGCTCATGTCTATTGAGTCAGTAATGCCATCCAACCATCTCATTCTGTCATCCCCTTCTCCCGCTTTCAATCTTTCCCAGCATCAGGGTCTTTTCAAATGAGTCAGCTCTTCACATCAGGTGACCAAAGTACTGGCGTTTCAGCTTCAACATCAGTCCTTCTAATGAACATCCAGGACAGATTTCCTTTAGGATGGACTGGTTGGATCTCCTTGCAGTCCAAGGGACTCTGACGAGTCTTCTCCAACACCACAGTTCAAAAGCATCATTTCTTCGGCGCTCAGCTCTCTTTATAGTCCAATTCTCACATCCATACATGACTACTGGAAAAACCATAGCCTTGACTAGAACAGACCTTTGTTGGCAAAGTAATGTCTCTGCTTTTAATATGCTGTCTAGGTTGGTCATAACTTTCCGTCTAAGGAGTAAGCGTCTTTTAATTTCATGGCTGCAGTCACCATTTGCAGTGATTTTAGTGCTAGTTAGTACAATAATTGGGCTATTTCTTAAACCAGACACGAGCTAACAATATTTTATTTTCCATAAAATTAAAAGACCAAAAATGACTAATGTTATGTTCTATGTCTCAGTCTAATCACTGTAGGTAATAGTGTATTAGCTCTCTTATATTAAAAAAAAAAATCATTCTAAATGAAAGCCAAAGAACAGGTAGTATTTTCAGCTAAGGGTCAAACAGTGATTTCCTTACCAGCTGCTTAGCTACTAACCATATTTAACTAACAGGAGCCACAGGCCAACTGCTCTTCATAAGAACTGTGGATCCTCAATGGATCATTAGCTGGGACTTTCCTGGCGGTCCAGTGGTTAAGAATCTGCCTTCTAATGCAGGGCACTTGGGTTTGAGCCCTGGGGCAACTGAGCGCATGAGCTGCAACTCGAGAGAAGCCCACACACCTCAACAAGACAACCACGTGCCATAACAAAGACCTGATGCAACCAAATAAATGTTATATAAAGACAGAGATCATTAGCCAAATTGTCTAGGAAACCATGGCCAATTAGCTTTATGGTAACTGTCTTAACTGCAAAAAAAGTTTTTTCAGGTCCACTTTATTTCACAATTTCAATTCTGCTTTTTGAATTGCAAGTTAATCTGAAGGACTTCGCTAAATTTTAGCTAAAGTATTTATCTATGGAATGATTCTAAATCTAATTCTAAACGTGACTTAAAAACCACTTTCACTGAACCCCAAACAGAGACAGAAATTTGCACAACAATGTGAGTGCCCAGTACCACTCCAGGCAGAGGAGAGAAGGCAATTCATTCCATACAGTGGCTGGCTTAGGGCAATACAGTCTCTAATTCTCTTCAGGTGTGTTTAAAAAAAAAAAGCATTTATTTATTTGGCTGCGCTGGGTCTCAGTTGTGGCACAAGGGATCATTAGTTGCAGGGGCATGTGGGGTCTAGTTCCCTGGCCAGGAATCAAACCCAGGCCCTCCAGCACTGAGAGGATGGAGTCTTAGCCATGGGACCACCAGGGAAGCCCCTCTCCAGGACTTAACTCTGTTTAAGGTTCACATATATCAAATGTTAGCAGATAAAGGAAAGGTAAGTTTGATCCTGTTTTCTATAACTGAAGAGAAAAGAACAATAAAAATGAAACAGCAAGTCACCAAAGACTTTCTGGACTTTTCAGAACAGGAATTTCTCAGCCTCTTGGGGATAATTTACCAACAACAAGTCAAAAGGCAAACAACTAGTGTCTAATGGGGAACTTATTACTGTAAAGATCGCTGAAAAGATTCATCCACTAAGTCACAGTTTTCATTTACGTACTTTGATCTAAAGAAACCAAGGGATGTACTGAGAACCACGAGTCAAGACCACTTAAAAAAGGCTTCATTACATCATTTCATAAAATATATTTTTAAAATTAACACCTGTTCTTTGCATCCATGCACCAGTGGATTTACGACAAAGGGTGAGTGAATCGGGGTGAAAGTGAGGAGAGGGAGGAAAACCAGGTGTCCACGAACATAAAGAGATCTAAAGATAGTTTCTGTTCCACTTTGCAGTGCGTCACAAGATTTTTATTTGGATGTTAGCCATACTCTGTAGTAGAAATACCTACCTTTAAAACAACATATTTATTCATACTTGTACTTTATCTGTTGTCTACACTAAGCTCCTCTTTGCTGTCAGGAAAGGCCCAGTGACTAAGGCAACCCAAGTAAAAAGTAACATATAAACGGTACTATGGAGAAGGCAATGGCAACCCACTCCAGTACTCTTGCCTGGGAAGTCCCATGAACAGAGGAGCCTGGTGGGCTGCAGTCCATGGGGTCGCGAAGAGTCGGACACAACTGAAGTGACTTAGCAGCAGCAGCAAATGGTACTAAGGTCTACAGAAACCAGTCCTTTTGAGAAGACATTTTTACAAGACTATAAAAGTAATCATGTTGGGACTTTCCTGGCGGATCAATAGTTAAGACTCTATACTTGCAATGCAGGCAGCATGGGTTCGACCTCTGACTAGGGAACTAAGATTCCACGTGCTGCACGGTGTGACCAAAAAAATAAAATAAAAATAATTCAAAATAAGTACAGTTGGATAGTAAATATGTGATTTCGTTGCTTACAAATCCAAACAGTTCCTTTATAAAGTTTAAGACTAGATGTTGAGGACTTCCTCAGTGGCACAATGGATAAGAATCTGCCTGCCAATGCAGAGAACATGGGTTCGATCCCCGACCCAGGAAGATCCCACATGCTGCAGAGCAACTAAGCCTGTGTGTCATAATTACCAAGCCTGCAGTCTACAGCCTGGGAGCTGAAACTGCTGAGCCTGTGTGCTGCAAATACTGAAGTCTGTGAGCCCTCGAGCCCGTGCTCTGCAACGAGAAGCCCAAGCATTGCAAGGAAGAGTAGCCCCCACTTGTTGTAACTAGAGAAAGCCTGTGAGCAGCAACGACCCAGCACAACCAAGAATAATAAACTAATTTTTTTTTAAAAAAAAGACTAGACATTTGCCTTCACAATAAGATGTCTATACAGACACCCAGTTTTGGTTTCCTAAAAAGACAAAATATTAAACACTTGAGTGCCCAATCTGAACTAACCTCACTGTAATAATCAAATACATTCAATTATAGATAACAATAAAATATTTGTTTTAAAGTTAGAAACCAACACTTCCTTGAAAAAAAAATGGACATTGAGATATAAGAGAATTTGAATTATAGTTCCCTACTAATGTGGGCAAAACTGATTATAAGAAAGAAGTACTACTAAATTATTGGGGAGCAGAGCTTGGAGATGGACATGACTGAGTGACTTCACTTGCACTTTTCACTTTCATGCACTGGAGAAGGAAATGGCAACCCACTCCAGTGTTCTTGCCTGAACAATCCCAGTGATGGAGTGATGGGGGAGCCTGGTGGGCTGCCGTCCGTGGGGTCACACAGAGTTGGACACGACTGAAGCGACTTAGCAGCAGCAGCAGAGCTTGGAGAAGTGAGGGAAATAAGTTTTAATGACACTCTAAAGTACATGCAACCCCCCAAATTCTATTATCCCTCATTCTTCTTATCCAACTTTATTTATTTTGGCTGTGCTGGGCCTTCCTTGCTGCAACAGGGCTTTCTCTAGCTCAAGCAAGTGGGGGCTGTGGTGTATGGGCTTCTCATTGTGGTGGCTTCTCTCATTGTGGTTCTTGGGCTCTAGAAAGTGGGCTTCAGTAGTTGCAATGCATGGGCTCAATTGCCACTCAGCAACTAAGCTTAGTTGCTGCTCAGCATGTAGGATCTTCCTGGACCAGGCATCGAACCTGTGTCCCCTGCATTGGCAGGCAGTCTCCAGGGAAGTCCATTATCCCATTTTAATTCTTGGAAAAGTTCAAGACTCTTGTGCTGAGCACATGATTTTTTTTTCCATTCCAAATCCTGACATGTGTAAGGTCTTATCACTAGCACTACTTTGATGTAGTTATCTAATTTAAATCCAGAAACTTAGAGAATAAAATGTATCAGGTTTACAGTTAAATGTAAGAGGTGGAGACGACCAGGAATGTGAACAGCAAAAAGGAAGGAAAACCTAGTGCCCTGGTCCATGAAGGACAATCAGGATGTTAAAAGCAAAACCAAAAGCACTAACGAACATCTAGTGCTCAAACAGCTACCTTTGAGAAAAAGATTCTGAAAACTATGAATTACCAGGGCCTCTTATTATTTCAAATCTAATAGTGCTATGGAAGTAATTTTTTTTTTTTTAACGCAATGTATTCCCCATACTGCATTTGGGATAGGCACCACATGTGATCACAACTATTTCAGATTAAACAAGAGCAGAACAAATAAATTCTCTCTAAACTGAAAGTAACACAACTAGACATGCTTTGTCAATTACTCAATGTGAAGTTTATGGTTAAAGTTGCCTGAGAACAGGTCTGAGCTCCAGATAAAAACCACAACAGAGACCAAATTTGAGTGTCACATGGCCTTCCCACTGTCACATGACCCCTCCCCCAACCAGACACCCTCCCCTGAAGCTGTGTGGTGTGAAGCCAAAGACCAAGAGACTTGACCTTGGATGGGCCTGGGTGCAAGCCCTGACAGTCATTTATCAGCTATTTGGGAGGAGGGGAACATAATTTGACTACTGAACAGGCTTCTCCTTTAGTAAAATAGGGAAGTAGCCCTCTTTTGAAGGACTGTTATGTAAGTAATAAGAAAATAATGGGGACTTCCCTGGTGGTTCAGTGGTTCAGAGTCCGCCTGCCAATCAATGCAGGGAACACAGGTTTGATTCCTGGCTGGGGAAGATTCCACATGCCTCGGAGCAACTAAGCCTGTGTGTCGCAACTAAAAAAGTGACCGCAATGAGTAGCCCATACACCACAGCTAGCAAATAGCCCCTGCTCACTGCAACTACAGAAAAGTCCTACATAGCAACGAAGATCCAGCACAGCCAAAAATTAATTAATTAAAAGACAAAACAAACAACAACAAAAAATTAACCACCTTATATTTCAGGGGCCACTCTCGCCTTTAAAAAAAAAATTGTATTGCATCCCTCTTGTCTGTGTTGGGTGTACCTCACAGCTGTATTTTTCCTTCCCCTCATGGCATCCCTTTCATCAGCATTTCCTGTGCTAAATCCATTTCCTCAATGCCCTGGGAAAAAGAGATTAAATCATCAGATTGTTGTTTCATTGTTAAGTCGTGTCCCACTCTTTGGGACCCCATGGACTGCAACACACCAGGCTTCCTGTCCTTCACTATCTCTCAGAGTTTGCTTAAACTCCTGTCCTTTGAGTTGGGGATGCTATCTAACCATTTCATCCTCTGTCATCAGATTCAGTTCAGTCGCTCAGTTGTGTCCGACTCTTTGCGACCCCATGAATCACAGCACGCCAGGCCTCCCTGTCCATCACCAACTCCTGGACTTCACCCAAATTCATGTCCATCGAGTCGGTGATGCCATCCAGCCATCTCATTCCCTGTTGTCCCCTTCTCCTCCTGCCCCCAATCCCTCCCAGCATCAGAGTCTTTTCCAATGACTCAACTCTTCGCATGAAGTGGCCAAAGTATTGGAGTTTCAGCTTCAGTTCAGCATCAGTCCTTCCAATGAACACTCAGGACTGATCTCCTTTAGGATGGACTGGTTGGATCTCCTTGCAGTCCAAGGGACTCTCAAGAGTCTTCTCCAACACCACAGTTCAAAAGCATCAATTCTTCGGCGCTCAGCTTCACAGTCAAACTCTCACATCCATACATGACCACTGGAAAAACCAAAGCCTTGACTAAACAGACCTTTGTTGGCAAAGTAATGCCTCTGCTTTTCAATATGCTATCTAGGTTGGTCATAACTTTCCTTCCAAGGAGTAAGCATCTTTTAATTCCATGGCTGCAATCACCATCTGCAGTGACTTTGGAGCCCAAAAAAGTAAAGTCTGACACTGTTTCCGCTGTTTCCCCATCTATCTGCCATGAAGTGATGGGACCAGATACCATGATCTTAGTTTTCTGAATGTTGGGCTTTAAGCCAACTTTTTCACTCTCCTCTTTCACTTCCATCAAGAGGCTCTTTAGTTCTTCTTCACTTTCTGCCATAAGGGTGGTGTCACCTGCATATCTGAGGTTATTGATATTTCTCCCAGCAATCTTGATTCCAGCTTGTGCTTCCTCCAGCCCAGCGTTTCTCATGATGTACTCTGCATAGAAGTTAAATAAGCAGGGTGACAGTATTCAGCCTTGACGTACTGCTTTTCCTATTTGGAAGCAGTCCGTAGTTCCATGTCCAGTTCTAACTGTTGCTTCCTGACCTGCATATAGGTTTCTCAAGAGGCAGGTCAGGTGGTCTGGTATTCACATCTCTTTCAGAACTTTCCAAAGTTTATTGTGACAAAGTCAATAAAGCAGAAATAGACGTTCTTCTGGAACTCTCTTGCTTTTTCCATGATCCAGTAGATGTTGGCAGTTTGGTCTCTGGTTCCTCTGCCTTTTCTAAAACCAGCTTGAACATCTGGAAGTTTACGGTTCACATGTTGCTGAAGCCTGGCTTGGAGAATTTTGAGCATTACTTTACTAGCATGTGAGATGAGTGCAATTGTGCAGTAGTTTGAGTATTCTTTGGCATTGCCTTTTTAGGGATTGGAATGAAAACTGACCTTTTCCAGTCCTGTGGCCACTGCTGAGTTTTCCAAATTTGCTGGCATATTGAGTGCAGCACTTCCACAGCATCATCTTTCAGGATTTGAAATAGCTCCACTGGAATTCCATCACCCCCACTAACTTTGTTCATAGTGATGCCTTCTAAGGCCCACTTGACTTCACATTCCAGGATGTCTGGCTCTAGGTGAGTGATCACACCATCGTGATTATCTGGGTCGTGAAGCTCTTTTTTGTACAGTTCTTCTGTGTATTCTTGCCACCTGTTCTTAATATCTTCTGCTTCTGTTAGGTCCATACCATTTCTGTCCTTTATCGAGCCCATCTTTGCATGAAATGTTCCCTTGGTACCTCTAATTTTCTTGAAGAGATCTCTTGTCTTTCCCATTCTGTTGTTTTCCTCTATTTCTTTGCATTGATTGCTGAGGAAGGCTTTCTTATCTCTCCTTGCTATTCTTTGGAACTCTGCATTCAGATGCTTATATCTTTCCTTTTCTCCTTTGCTTTTTGCTTCTCTTCTTTTCACAGCTATTTGTAAGGCCTCCTCAGACAGCCATTTTGCTTTTTTGCATTTCTTTTCCATGGGGATGGTCTTGATTCCTGTCTCCTTACAATGTCACGAACCTCTGTGCACAGTTCATCAGGCACTCTGTCTATCAGATCTAGTCCCTTAAATCTATTTCTCACTTCCACTGTATAATCATAAGGGATTTGATTTAGGTCATACCTGAATGGTCTAGTGGTTTTCCCTACTTTTCTTCAATTTAAGTCTGAATTTGGCAATAAGGAGTTCATGATCTGAGCCACAGTCAGCTCCTGGTCTTGTTTTTGCTGACTGTATAGAGCTTCTCCATCTTTGGCTGCAAAGAATATAATCAATCTGATTTTGGTGTTGACCATCTGGTGATGTCTATGTGTAGAGTCTTCTCTTATGTTGTTGGAGGGGGTGTTTGCTATGACCAGTGCGTTCTGTCGGCAAAGCTCTATTAGCCTTTGCCCTGCTTCATTCCGTACTCCAAGGCCAAATTTGCCTGTTACTCCAGGTGTTCCTTGACTTCCTACTTTTGCATTCCAGTCCCCTATAATGAAAAGGTTTTGTAGGTCTTCATAGAACCGTTCAGCTTCTTCAGTGTTACTGGTTGGGGCATAGGCTTGGATTACCGTGATACTGAATGGTTTGCCTTGGAAATGAACAGAGATCATTCTGTTGTTTTTGAGATTGCATCCAAGTACTGCATTTCGGACTCTTTTGTTGACCATGATGGCTACTCCATTTCTTCTGAGGGATTCCTGCCCGCAGTAGTAGATATAATGGTCATCTGAATTAAATTCACCCATTCCAGTCCATTTTATTTTGCTGATTCCTAGAATGTCAACGTTCACTCTTGCCATCTCCTGTTTGACCATTTCCAATTTGCCTTGATTCATGGACCTGACATTCCAGGTTCCTATGCAATATTGCTCTTTATAGCATCAGACCTTGCTTCTATCACCAGTTACATCCACAACTGGGTATTGCTTTTGCTTTGGCTCCATCCCTTCATTCTTTCTGGAGTTATTTCTCCACTGATCTCCAGTAGCATACTGCACACCTACTGACCTGGGGAGTTCCTCTTTCAGTATCCTATCATTTTGCCTTTTCATACTGTTCATGGGGTTCTCAAGGCAAGAAAACTGAAGTGGTTTGCCATTCCCTTCTCCAGTGGACCACAGTCTGTCAGACCTCTCCACCATGACCCTCCGGTCTTGGGTGGCCCCACAGGGCATGGCTTTGTTTCATTGAGTTAGACAATACTGTGGCCTGTGTGATCAGATTTCATCCTCTGTCATCAGATTAGTCCTGTTAAATGATAAGCTAACTTTCCCTTCTACATAAAATACATGCATTTTAATGGGTCTTTGTAACGTAGCCTGAGGGAGGGAGTTAGTAATGTAGTGATTTGGTGTAAGTGAAGGGGAAGAATCGAGAAGAGAGGGTTGGGTGGCACCCTGATCAAATATCTCCATACACAGTTCACCCAAGGACAACTCCAGGCCCTAAAAAGACTAAAGGTGGAAACACTAAGTGATATCCAAATGAAAGACAAAGATGAAAAATAAGAACCTTGGTTTAAGAGCAGTCCAAAGAACTAATGATTATTGCTAATATTTATATAGCACCACCTGCTATGCAGGAGACCCAGGTTTGATCCCTGTATCAGGAAGATCCCCTGGAGAAGGAAATGGCAACCCTCTCCAGTACTCTTGCCTGGAGAATTCCATGGACGGAGGAGCCTGGTGGGCTACAGTCCATGGGATCGCAAAGAGTCAGACACGACTGTGTGACTAACTTTAACTTTCACTGTGTGCCAGGCACTCTTTGACATATATTTATTTACTCATTTCATCCTCATAATCCTGTGAGATAGACACTATTTTTATACCCATTTTACAGAGGAGGAAAATAAGGTACAGAATTTTAAGTGATTCACCCAAGTTCAGACAGGTAGTAAAGGTATGAAACTGGAACCCCAACCCTACTAAGTCCATTTTCAGAATTCCAGTTCTTAACCACTATGCTACAGTGGGAGTTTCATTGATTTTAAGTCAACCATGAGTCAATCATAATACAAAGTCAATGTGATCTAATGATATTTTAACAGACATATACGTTGTCTGAATAAAAGGATTAGTCCAGTTGGCCCATAGTGATATTCTGACTGTATCACAATTTAATGGTGCACTAGAAAACAAACATATTTGAGGAGGGGCAATCAGGGTGTGAGCAGTCCAAGAACATCAACGTTTCACCCGGGAAGAAGACTTGGGGAGCAGGAAATAAGGTCAGGAGAGAAAAGGATAACTTATGGAATAGTAGCTTTTCAAATACTTGGAGATCTGTACATAAAAGGATAAGTCACTCCAGAATCAGGATCTGTTTTCCTGTAACATCTACTCCCTGATTCTGCCCTTGGTGTGCAGAGGTTCCCCACCCTAGCTCTGTGTTCAGCTGCTCAGTCGTATCTGACTCTTTGCGACCCCATGGACTGCAGCCCATCAGGCTCCTCTGTCTACGGGATTCTCTGGGCAAGAACGCTGCTGGTGGTGTGTTAGTGGTCGTTTAGTCACTTAGTTGTGTCAGACTCTTTGCAACCCCATGGACTTGTAGCCCACCAGGATCCTCTGTCCATGGAATTCTCCAGGCAAGAATACTGGAGTGGGTTGCCATTTCCTTCTCCCACACTAGCTGCAGAGCAGAATTACGAGGGCAGATATTTTTGTAAAAATAAAAAATAAAAGAGAGATGCCTGGCAACCAAACCAGAAGCCAAATGGGAATTGTTGAGGATGGGAAGGAGCCAGGTTTCAATACATGAAAGCTCCTAAGATGATGCTAAGGTGTGGCCAGATTGAGAACCTCAGAACAAAAGCACAGATCAGGGCTCACCCAGCAAGCACATCTCAGTCACCTGAAGGGCTCTGAGACACTAGAGGCTGGTCCTTACTCTACCCGTACTGAATAATCAACTCCAAGGATGGGCTCCAGGCAGCTGTAATGAAGCAGAACCCTGTGGAGACCACATAAGGAAACTATAGCAAGAGATGAGGCTGGAGAGGCTCTTGGCTAAGCCATACAAAGAACAGGAACTCTTGCCCGAGGGGAATGGGCAGGTTGCCCGACGGGAGTGGGGAGGTCAGAAGGATTTTAGAAAGAGAAGTAAACAATTCTGTAAGCAGACAGGTTCAGTTCAGTTCAGTTCAGTTGCTCAGTCATGTCCGACTCTTTGCGACCCCATGAATTGCAGCACTCCAGGCCTCCCTGTCCATCACCAACTCCCGGAGTTCACTCAAACTCACGTCCATCGAGTCGGTGATGCCATCCAGCCATCTCATCCTCTGTCGTCCCCTTCTCCTCCTGCCCCCAATCCCTCCCAGCATCAGAGTCTTTTCAAATGAGTCAACTCTTCGCATGAGGTGGCCAAAGTACTGGAGTTTCAGCTTTAGCATCATTTCTTCCAAAGAACACCCAGGGCTGATCTCCTTTAGAATGCACTGGTTGGACCTCCTTGCAGTCCAAGGGACTCTCAAGAGTCTTCTCCAACACCACAGTTCAAAAGCATCAATTCTTCAGCGCTCAACTTTCTTCACAGTCCAACTCTCACATCCATACATGACTACTGGAAAAACCACAGCCTTGACTATACGGACCTTTGTTGGCAAAATAATGTCTCTGCTTTTCAATACGCTATCTAGGTTGGTCATAAGTTTCCTTCCAAGGAGTAAGCGTCTTTTAATTTCATGGCTGCAATCACCATCTGCAGTGATTTTGGAGCCCAAAAAAATAAAGTCTGACACTGTTCCACTGTTGCCCCATCTACTTCCCATGAAGTGATGGGACCAGATGCCATGATCTTCGTTTTCTGAACGTTGGGCTTTAAGCCAACTTTTTCACTCTCCTCTTTCACTTTCATCAAGAGGCTTTTGAGTTCCTCTTCACTTTCTGCCATAAGGGTGGTGTCATCTGCATATCTGAGGTTATTGATATTTCTCCTGGCAATCTTGATTCCAGCTTGTGCTTCTTCCAGCCCAGCGTTTCTCATAATGTACTCTGCATAGAAGTTAAATAAGCAGGATGACAATATACAGCCTTGACGTACTCCTTTTCCTATTTGGAACCAGTCTGTTGTTCCATGTCCAGTTCTAACTGTTGCTTCCTGACCTGCATATAGGTTTCTCAAGAGGCAGGTCAGGTGGTCTGGTATTCACATCTCTTTCAGAATTTTCCACAGTTTATTGTGATCCACACATCCAAAGACTTTGGCATAGTCAATAAAGCAGAAATAGACGCTTTTCTGGAGCTCTCTTGCTTTTTCCATGATCCAGTGGATGTTGGCAGTTTGATCTCTGGTTCCTCTGTCTTTTCTAAAACCATCTTGAACATCTGGAAGTTCACGGTTCATGTATTGCTGAAGCCTGGATTGGAGAATACTTTACTAGCATGTGAGATGAGTGCAATTGTGCGGTAGTTTGAGCATTCTTTGGCATTACCTTTTTAGAGACTGGAATGAAAACTGACCTTTTCCAGTCCTGTGGCCACTGCTGAGTTTTCCAAATTTGCTGGCATATTGAGTGCAGCACTTTCACAGCATCATCTTTCAGGATTTGAAATAGCTCCACTGGAATTCCATCACCCCCACTAACTTTGTTCATAGTGATGCTTTCTAAGGCCCACTTGACTTCACATTCCAGGATGTCTGGCTCTAGGTGAGTGATCACACCATCGTGATTATCTGGGTCGTGAAGCTCTTTTTTGTACAGTTCTTCTGTGTATTCTTGCCACCTGTTCTTAATATCTTCTGCTTCTGTTAGGTCCATACCATTTCTGTCCTTTATTGAGCCCATCTTTGCATGAAATTTTAGGAGGTCTCTAAAGAAGGAGAACCATGAATGGTTTTCTTAACATGCCTCTAAAGAAGGAGAACCAGGAATGATTTTCTTCACATAAGAGAAGCCATTTTGGCCTAATCCTGGTTGCAATGTTTGCCCCTGAACAGGTCTCAGTAAGGGACTTAAGGTCTTAAGGGAACAGAGGAGTCCAACAGAGAAAAGGCAAACAATAACAAAGTGATAAAGCAGAGTCCTAGTTCCTCCATAAGGGACACACATAACAATATACAAGGCCCCCACCCAGGCGAAGGACGGGAGGAAGATGTTGACACTCCTGACTTCAATCAACTAAAGCCCGGTCTCGGTTGATGGTTGACCTTTGCCCCAGTTGTATGCTGAAATCACCTCTGCACAAGCCCCTTCATGAATATGCATGTACCCTTAGCTTACAAATCCCCCAGTTTTGCTGTTGGGAAGACATCGCTTTGGGAAGGATCCCTGGTGTTCTCCATACCTGGGCCTGAGTGAGCACTGTAGACTCCCTAACTTGAACTGGTAACCTCTTGCCGGGCTGCCAGCCTGAGGACAGGAAGAGCCTGGGCTTTTGCTCACCAGTGTGCTCCTCCCTTCGCCCTGCAGCATCCAGCAGGGTGCCCAGCTCACAACAGATACTCAGAGAGACATATAGAACAAATAAACCACTGGTATGAATTACAGCTCAGTCAGTGGACTGAAACATATTCTCCCAGGCAAGGACCCTGTATCCAGTAAGAAGTATTCTGAGGAGCAGACCAGCTCTTTCAGATTTGCTGTTTGAAAAATTCGAGGATGAGCCTTCAGTGACCTTTCAATAAGAATAAAATTACAGCAACTCCCCCAGTTCAAAAACATTGTCCCACTCAAAATCTTTACACCCGCTAAGGTTCCCCAACTCCTCAGCCAACTTTGGCCCCTCCAGCTCCTCTCTCTCGGGTCTCAAGATGACTTTCAAAATGTCAACTTATCTCCCCCTCAACCTCACCTCCGCCCTCCAGACTGTGTTCCTTCTTCGCTGGTGCTCTTGCCTAAGGTGGTTTTCCCCTTGGCGGCATTGTACGTCCCTTTGTCTCCTCTGGAGAACTTAGCCCTGGTTCCTAACCCTACCTAGGGTCCAATCACTGCTTCAAATCTGAATGCCCACAGCACCTACAAATGCGGCTGAGGCTTTTTCTTGTTTTGATTCCATCTCCTCCATTTGACCCTTACATATCATTCTGATATCATATTTAAGACACCAAATGAGTAGTGCCTTTATAGTCTCCTTTACTCACATTTGCACACACACACATAAACACCACCTCCACTGCAAAAGTTCCTACTAACAGTCACTACTGGCTACAGTGCTGAAAAGCATGCCAACAATACAGCAACTGCATCCCGTACGACCGGTTACCTAGAATTTGGAGGTTTTTCTAGAGGGAAGCAAAGCATCCTTCCAATGAATGCGGAGGGACTCACCCTCACAGGAATCAGAGGCAAGCTGCCAACTTTTAGAAACAGGTGTATAGGGACTTCCCTGGTAGTTCAGTGGCTAAGACTCTAAGCTCCCAATGCAGGAGGCCTGGGTTCGATCCCTAATTGGGGAAGATCCCATATGCCACAACCAAGAGTTTGTATGCTGCAGCTAAAGAGCCTCCACAGCCAAATAAATATTTTTAAAACAAAACAGGAGTATAGCCTTCAAGAAACACACTGTACATTGGGCAAGCAAATCATCATGTCATAGTTCCCAGGCTTGAAGCAGCAAAGGGAGAAGGTCAAGTTGCTGGGGCGGGGCAGGGTTGGGGTTGGGGGAAGCCTGCAGATACTATTATCTTTGGCCAAAGCCCAAATGAAAAGAGTCAAAAAGCATCCACTGATTCGAATGCTGTGTAAGTTAGTAATATTCTTTTAAGATAGGCAACTGAAATAAAACAGAGAAAGAGTACCTAAATTTCTGAATCTCAATGTCACTGACTCACAATATAGTTCAACACTTTCTAAAGAGAAGGAAGAAGTTTTTCTTTAATTTATTCAGGTTACTGTCCCTAAAAGAGATAATAAGTTGATCCTGGACACTTAGCCTGGAGCACCAGATAACTGGGGCTGGGAATCCTTATCTGTGGATCCTGTCTTAGAACCTCTTCCTTCAAAGTGACTGTGGTTTGGGGTCAGAACCTCAAATCCAAAAGGGCATTGGGGTGGGTATAAAAAATGGCTCCAAATTCTCTGATACTCCTCCCTTTGAGAGGAGGAGTCTTTGTCCCTTGCCCTTGAATCTGGCTAAGTCCATGACTGCTCCAACCAAGAGAGTTATAACAGAAGTGCTGATTCCCTCAGAAGGCTCATTTTCCAGAACCCAACCAACACCCTGTGACAAGCCCAAGGCGGGAGAGGCCCCGTAGAGACAGCTGGCGTACAGTCCCGGCTGAGGTCAGCCGCTGATTCATCCCAGGCGATGTGTGAGTGAAGCAGCCTCCCAATGGTAACGGCCCCCAGATGTTCCAGTCTTCCCAGCTGAGGCCCCCAACACTGCGGAGCTAAGACCAGCCACCTCTGCCTTACAGATTCCCTGCCCACAGAATCTGTGAGCACAAGATAGTGGGGGATTTGTGCTACTAAAATTTCAGTTGGGTTATGGCCCTTGGTGACCAGAACAACACTTCTACTAACACACTGATGGAATGTCATCTTGATAGAGCCCAACTTCCATGAGAAAGGAATTTGTAGTTTTAAAAGGAAAGGCTTTGCTGTTAAAACTACTTCGCTAGTTAATCTCTTCTTTCCCCTATGCACTCACTTTCTAAATGAGTCATCCAGTCCCAATTTCTTCAAAATAACATCTGACAATCCGCAAATTTACATCTCCAGCCCTAGCCTCTCCCATGAACTCCAGAACCCTCTGTCCAACCCTAGCCTCTCCCATGAACTCCAGAACCCTGTCTACTCAACATCTCCACTTGGATGTCTAACAAGCATCCCAAATTTAATATACCCTGAACTAACCCTTTCATTAAAAACCTCTCCCAGCCAACTTCTCCTTCAATCTCCCCTATTTTAGCAAATGACACCTCCACTCCTGCACGTGCTCACACTAAAAACCTTGAATATAAGCCTCGACTCCAATCCCTCTCCTCTTTCCTCCTTTAATTCCTCTTCTTTCTTCTTTTCTATCTCCTCCTCTCTCCATTTCTTGGAGATTACTTCACAAGGTACAGTGGGTCTGCAGGAGAGCTGGTAATGCTAGAAAGGAAGGGATAACCAGTCCACATAGAGGGACCAGCATGTGCAAACACAGGGGTGCTAAGAGAACATAATGCAGATCTTCTGGTTAAACATGACCCACAGACCTACTTAAGTGACGGGGCAATGGGTACAAACCCACAAGGACAAAGAATGGGAAATGAGATGACCATGGACAAAATATGTCAATAAAATTCTAGAATTCAGAAAGTAGAGTGATGTTAACTGACCTAGTACAGCCGAGAAAACTGAACAGTAAGTGTCTGCTGTGTAACACCCCAAAAGCTCAAAGTTGGAGATGGGAGATATGGTTGAAGGGAGGGGTGAAAAGTTTGGATAAAAACAGGAGAACTGGTTGAAAACCTGTATAAAGAGCATCTAGACCCCCAGATAACTATCTTTCTCCAAACCCAGAAAGAACACTTATTGCCTGGAGAAAGCTAACTCCAGACTTGGGGATACCAGGCACGGCTGAAGATGCACTAAACTGAAATAATGGGAATAAGGTGAGAAGCCACATACATCAGCTCCAAGAAGCCTGGCAGTCAGGGCCTCCCCCAGCCACCCCACAGGGAAGCCTAACAAGCAAATAAGACCATTCAACTTCACTTATTAGACTTTTGAAGAAAACTTTCAATATGAGAGAGATGAACAAAAGAAAAGAGGAACTCAGGAATCAGAGAATACTCAGTTCAGTTCAGTCACTCAGTCGTGTCCAACTCTTAGCAACCCCATTGACTGCAGCATGCCAGGCCTCCCTGTCCATCACCAACTTCCAGAGTTCACTCAGACTCCTGTTCATCGAGTCAGTGATGCCATCTAACCACCTCATCCTCTGTTGTCCCCTTCTCCTTCCGCCTTCAATCTTTCCCAGCATCAGGGTCTTTTCAAATGAGTCAGTTCTTTGCATCAGGTGGCCAAAGTATTGGAGTTTCAGCTTCAGCATAGTCCTTCCAATGAATACTCAGGACTGATTTTCTTTAGGATGGACTGGTTGCATCTCCCTGCAGTCCAAGGAACTCTCAAGAGTCTTCTCCAACACCACAGTTCAAAAGCATCAATTCTTCGGTGCTCAGCTTTCTTTATGGTCCAACTCTCACATCCATACATGACTACTGGAAAAACCATAGCTTTGACTGGACAGACCTTTGTCGGCAAAGTAATGTCTCTGCTTTTTAATATGCTGTCTAAGCTGATCATAGCTTTTCTTCCAAAGAGCAAGCATCTTTTAATTTCATGGTTGCAGTCACCATCTGCAGTGATTCTGGAGCCCAAGAAAATAAAGTCTGTCACTGGTTCCAGAGAATTACTAGCAGTATACAAAAACTTCACAAAACTATAAATAATATCCTCAAAGAGACAAGTTATATACGTTAATCAGGAATAGGATAAAAATTAAGATGAACGACTTCCTGGTGAACCAGTGACTAAGACTCCAAGCTCTCAGTGCAGGGGGCCTGAGTTCAATCCCTGGTCAGGGAACGAGATCCCAGATGCCACAATGAAGATTCCCATGTGTTGCAACTAAGACC
Source organism: Bubalus bubalis (assembly GCF_019923935.1). Taxonomy (NCBI): domain Eukaryota; kingdom Metazoa; phylum Chordata; class Mammalia; order Artiodactyla; family Bovidae; genus Bubalus; species Bubalus bubalis. The sequence continues at coordinate 20,600,493 of NC_059159.1, read as the reverse complement.
TGGTGCAGTCAAATAAATAAAAAAATATTTTTCAATTAAAAAAATGAAGATCAAGATGAAAATGGCAACTGAGAAAGGACTCTTGAAAATGACAGCCAGAATTTAAAATCAAATAGATGGGTTGAAACAACCAAGAAAACTTCCTGGAATAAACCCACAACAAAAAAGATGGAAAATAATCCATAACAAGAAAGATGGAAAATAGAAGCAGAAGGGAAACAAAACACAACACAACTTAGATGATCTGTCCAAAAGATCCAATATCTGACCAAGAGCATTCTCAGAAAAAAACAAGGGGAAAACGGGAAGGTGAGAATTATCAAAAAAATAAGAATTCCCCTTTGCTGGTTGAAAGGGACCCATCTAGAACTCAATCCAATGAATGAAAATAGGCTCGCACAAAGGCATATTCTGTGACATTTCAGAACAGTGGGAATGAAGAAAGTCATACACACTTCCAGAGAAAAGAACCAGGCCTCTTGGAGAGGATAAAAAATCAGAACAGCATAAGCCTTTCAACACAAGCACTGAAGGATTCAAAGCCAATTGAGCCAGCAATGCCTTCCAGTGCCCACCCAAACCATCATTGGAGGCAAAGAAAGAATAAAGAGATTTCAGATACTCAAAAATTCAAAAAAGTTATTTCCCAGGCACCTTTTCTTGATAGTATTTTACTAGAATTTGTGGTTCAGCAAATAAAGCAATCAAGATAGAAAGAGGAAGACATAAGATCTAGGGAAAGGGGAATCCAATATGGAAGACAGGTGAAAGGAGACTCAGATTGCAGGATGACTATCTGGAGAGGGGAGAGAGTTGCCCAGAAAATAACGAACAGATTGTGAATGTGTTTAAGTATCTGCAGTAAGAGTGCCAGGCATTTGATAGACCTGTTGGAATATTTGGGGAAAGTTAGCAATAGGTATAAGAAAATTAAATCGATTTTTTATGAAAATAATTTTGAATTTTTTTTATTTTATAAAAATTCTTTTTTAAGATAAAAATATTTACTCCAGGGAGAAAAATCTGCATGTGAAAGAAAATGTAATCATGTAACAGTATACTATGCAGCTTATCAGTAAACAATACTTATTTACTTAAAATGCATGATTTAGTGGTTTAACTAAAATGGTTTAAAAATTATGACGATGGGACTTCCCTTGTGGTCCTTCCAAGTGGCTAAGACTCCGCGCTCCCAAGGAAGGAGTCGGGGTTCAGTCCCTGGTGGGAACTAGGTCCCACGTCCCGCAACTAAGACCCAGAACAGTCTAATAAATAAATAAATATAAATAACTTTTAAAATAAATAAGACTTTTCTGGGAAGCAATACTTGGAAAAAAGGGTGGAACAGAAAACCATGATTTTTAATATGTCTTGCATTAGTCTTTGATTTCTAACTTATTTGTGTGCATTACTCTGCATAAAAATTAAAATTCTGTTCTAACTCATTACAGACCAGGGGATTTTTGCAGAAACTAACACCTGTGGCTGGTAATTTTTCTTTTGACCAGTCAAAATTAATTCTATCATTTCACTAACACTTTGCGGGTTATTACATTCAATAGTTACACCTGACACACCTGTAAAGTCTTCACCAGCACCATGAGTTTCATTTTCACTTTCCGTATCAGAATCACTCAGACTTTTTGTCTTTTTGTGGGTCTAATAATCACACTGTCTGAATCAGAACTATATTCTGAAGAACTACCATATTCTGAGAGTCCAGTATATATGTTACTTGGATAATCAGAGAAAGTATCTGCATAAAATTCACCAAAAAATTCTTCACTCAAAATTTTGTGATGTGTCATTTAAAAATTTTTTACAGTAATAAACTTGCCTTTGTAATATACAGAAGTTTGGGACAAAAATCTAACAGAGCAAAATGTGAGTGATAACAATCAAAAGTTGTATAATGAAGCTTTGATCAATTTTAAGTTCTAACAACTTTGCACGGTGATGTTAATTGCGTGTGTGTGCGTGCGCACCCGCGCTCAGTCGTGTCCAACTTTTCGCAATCCAATGGACTGTAACCCACCAGGTTCCTCTGTCCATGGAATTTTCCAGGCAAGAATACGAGAGTGGGTTGCCATTTCCTACTCCCAGGTATCTTTCCAACCCAGGGATCGAACCGGCATCTCCTGCATTAGCAGGCAGATTCTTTACCACTAGCGCCACTTGAGAAGTCTGATGTTAATTGTATCACTCTCTAAAAACATACTGATACCTCTTCAGTCAATAATGTTTGCTGACTAAAGACGTATTAATATGTCTCTGGTCAATAATGTGTTAAAAGGGAAATGCTTAGTACCAAAACAAAACTGACATAACATCATTTTATCTTCTCTCAGAAGGAAGCTACTTACTCAAATCACTCACCCATTCATTCATTTAAAAAAAAAAAAAAAAAAAAAATCCCTGGGTCTGGAAGCAAAGGCAGAGTATAGGGTGTGGAACAAGACAGACAGGTCTCTGCCCTGGAGATAAAGACAGACAAGTCAATGGGATGATAATTACCTCTTGCGATAAGAGCAATAAAGATGTAGGATAGTGAGTGACTGGGAGTTACAATTTAGATACCACACCTGGAAGGAAATAAGCTATTTGTTCAGACTCTGTTAAAAATCTCAGATAGGAGTTTCTGGGACAAAAAGGAGTGCAAATTCAAATCTCTAAAATCAACAGCCCTATGCTGAGGAATTCTTTTCGACTTGGCAGATTCCTCGCCTAGAGCAAGACCTGGTTGCTGCCTAGAGTGGCTGTAAAACAAATAGTCTTCAGTAACAGGGATATGGAAATGCACACCCCCACCCCTGCACCCCTACTATAGGCTGACTTCCTCTCCCTTATTTTGGGAGATTCTGTTTGATTTTTGCCTCTGAAGATTTCCCTAATTTCCTGGAGAGCTCAGGGTATCCAATATTCCTTGGTGGTTTTTTTGTTTGTTTGTTTTTTGGCTTATTTTTCAGCCGCACTGCAGGTAGGATCTTAGTTCCCCAGGTCACTGACCAGAGAGCAAACCTGTGCCTTCTGGCATTGGAAGTATGAAGTCTTAACCTTTGGGCCACCAGGGAAGTCCCCTCTTGGTGTTTTGAGGGAAGATTTTCAGGGTATCTAGCCTACCATAGAGCAGGAATGGAAGTCAGGACAAGACAAATAAAGAATTTTTTAAAACTTGCGAGGTGGAACAGCAGGAATTGATGATTTGAAGAGAAACAGAGGCAGGAGAGAAAAGGGAAAGTAGAAAGTGAAAGTTGCTCAGTCGTGTCTGACTCTTTGCAACCCCCAGGACTGTATAGTTCATGGGATTCTCTAGGCCAGAATACTGGAGTGGGTAGGCGTTCCCTTCTCCAGGAGATCTTCCCAACCCAGGGATCAAACCCAGGTCTCCCGCATTGCAGGCGATTCTTTACCAACTGAGCTACCAGGGAAGCCTGAGAGAAAGGGGGAATTAATGTTATTCCTAAGTTTTCGGCTTTTACCACGGGTTAGATGGGGATGCCGTTTTCTTAGATGAGGAAAGCTAGGCAGGGAGAAGGGCACAAGCTTGTGGTGAGAAAGCTTAAGAGTTATGTTTTTTGGAAGAAGGGATAAATTAGGATTATGGGATTAACAGATACACACCACTAAATATAAAATAAACAATAAGGTTTACTGTATAGCATAGGAAACCATACTCAATACCTTGTAATAACCTGTAATGGTAAAGAATCTGGAAAATACACACACACATACATACATGTTGTTGTTGTTGTTGCAAGCTCAGTCGTGTTTGACCCTTTGGGACCCCATGGACTGCAGCCCGTCAGGCTCCTCTGTCCAAGGGATATTCCAGGCAAGAATACTGGAGTGGGTTGAAATTTCCTCCTCCAGGGGATCCTCCCAACCCCAGGGATGGAACCTGCATCTCCTGCTTCTCCTGCACTGGCAGGAAGATTCTTTACCACTGAGCCATCTGGGAAGCATCTATCTATCTACATATATTTTTTTGCTGTATTCCTGAAACTAACACAATATTGTAAATCAACTACTTCAATATAAGAAAAAAGATCCTAAGAACCTACAGTATAGAACAAGGAACTCCACTTGGTGCTCTGAGGTACCCTAACTGGGAAAGAAATCCAAAAAAGGGGGGGTTATATGTATACATATGGCTGATTCACTTTGCTGTACAGCAGAAACTGACATACTAGCATAAAACAACTATACTCCAATAAATAAATATATTTTTTTAAAGAGGGTTTTTTTTTTTGACAGATAAATAGATCAGTATCAGTTCACTCGCTCAGTTGTGTCCGACTCTTTGCAACCCCATGTACTGCAGTACTCCAGGCCTCCCTGTCCATCACCAACTCCCAGAATTTACCCAAACTCATGTCCATTGAGTCAGTGATGCCATCTAACCATCTCATCCTTTGTCGTCCCCTTCTCCTCCTGCCTTCAATATTTCCCAACATCAGGGTCTTTTCAAATGAGTCAGCTCTTTGCATCAGGTGTACAAAGTTCTGGAGTTTCAGCTTCAACATCAGTCCTTCCAATGAACACCCAGGACCACTTTCCTTCAGGATGGACTGGTTGGATCTCCTTGCAGTCCAAGGGACTCTCAAGAGTCTTCTGCAACACCACAGTTCAAATCCATCAATTTTTCTTCACTCAGCTTTCTTCACAGTCCATACATGACCACTGGAAAAACCATAGCCTTGACTAGATGGATCTTTGTTGGCAAAGTAATGTCTCTGCTTTTCAATATGCTATCTAGGTTGGTCATAAGTTTCCTTCCAAGGAGTAAGCGTTTTTTAATTTCATGGCTGCAATCACCATCTGCAGTGATTTTGGAGCCCCAAAAAATAAAGTCTGACACTGTTTCCCCATCTATTTGCCATGAAGTGATGGGACTGGATGCCATGATCTTAGTTTTCTGAATGTTAAAAACATTCACTCTCCTCTTTCACTTTCACTCTCCTCTTTCACTTTCATCAAGAGGCTCTTTAGTTCTTCTTCACTTTCTGCCATATGGGTGGTGTCATCTGCATATCTGAGGTTATTGATATTTCTCCCGGCAATCTTGATTCCAGCTTGTGCTTCTTCCAGCCCAGCATTTCTCATGATGTACTCTGCATAGAAGTTAAATAAGCCGGGTGACAATATACAGCCTTGACGTACTCCTTTTCCTATTTGGAACCAGTCTGTTGTTCCATGTCCAGTTCTAACTGTTGCTTCCTGATCTGCATATAGGTTTCTCAAGAAGCAGGTCAGGTGGTCTGGTAGTCACATCTCTTTCAGAATTTTCCACAGTTTATTGTGATCCACACATCCAAAGGCTTTGGCATAGTCAATAAAACAGAAATAGATACTTTTCTGGAACTCTCTTGCTTTTTCCATGATCCAGTGGATGTTGGCAGTTTGGTCTCTGGTTCCTCTGCCTTTTCTAAAACCAGCTTGAACATCTGGAAGTTTACGGTTCACATGTTGCTGAAGCCTGGCTTGGAGAATTTTGAGCATTACTTTACTAGCATGTGAGATGAGTGCAATTGTGCAGTAGTTTGAGTATTCTTTGGCATTGCCTTTCTTTGGGATTGGAATGAAAACTGACCTTTTCCAGTCCTGTGGCCACTGCTGAGTTTTCCAAATTTGCTGGCATATTGAGTGCAGCACTTTCACAGCATCATCTTTCAGGATTTGAAATAGCTCCACTGGAATTTCATCACCTCTACTAGCTTTGTTCATAGTGATGCTTTCTAAGGCCCACTTGACTTCACATTCCAGGATGTCTGGCTCTAGGTGAGTGATCACACCATTGTGATTATCTTGGTCGTGAAGATCTTTTTTGTATAGTTCTTCTGTGTATTCTTGCCACCTCTTCTTAATATCTTCTGCTTCTGTTAGGTCCATACCATTTCTGTCCTTTATTGAGTCCATCTTTGCATGAAATGTTCCCTTGGTATCTCTAATTTTCTTGAAGAGATCTCTAGTCTTTCCTATTCTATTAATTGACATTTATCCTTGGATGGTACAACCATCTAAGAAGAAATGTCAATTAAGCATCAGGACACAGAAACTGGGAGCCTGGAGACACTTGGGTTGGAGATACAGCAGTCATCAGGATGGAGATGAGAGTTAAAGCCAAAGTAATGGATAACATAAATTAGGGAGAGATTATAGAAGAAGATAAAAAAGAGCCCAGACAGTGGTCTGAAGCACTTCACCACTAGTGTTCAGGGAGAGGATGAACCAGGAAAGGCAACGGGGAAAGACAAGCAAGACTGATGGAAAACCAGGGGAACATATCACAAAAGCCAAGAGGAGAGAATTTTTTTAAAAGAAGATTTTCAGCTACGCCAACACCACTAAAACTGTGAGCAATGGCGACACAGTGACACCCATGCCGCCTGGTAACGTAGAGATCCCTGGGGGCACTCCTTCCTTTAGGGTCTAGCAAACCCACTTCTTGGTATTTACCCAAATGAGTTGAAAACGTACATCTACATAAAACCCTGCACACAAATTATTTATAGCAACTTCATTCATAAGTGCTCAAACTGAGGAACAATTATTATGTCCTTCAATAGGTGAATGCATAAACAATGTGGTTCACACAGACAATGGGATATTACTCAGCAATAAAAAGAAATGCACTATCAAGCGCTGAAAAGACATGGGGCAATCTGAATCACTGCTGCCAAGTGAACAAAGGCAAACTGAAATGACCACTTCCAACCATACGATATTCTGGAAAAAGACAAAACTATGCAGATAATAAAAAAGATCAGTGGTTGCCAGGGTTCGGGGGAGGGATGAATAGGTAGAGTACAGGGCATCTCCAGGGCAGTGAAGCTATTTTGTATGTTGCTGTAACAGTAGATACATGTTGTTATACATTTGTCAAAATTCGTAGAATATAACACAGTGAACTCTAATGTTAATAATAATGTGTCAATATTGGCTCATCCATGGTAATAAATGTGTCACACTAAGACAAGATGTCAATAATTGGACAAACTTGGAAGCAGAGACAAGATGGTATAGAGGGGTTCTCTGTACTTTCTGCTCAATTTTTATGCATCCTAAGACTGCTCTTAAATATATAATCTACTAATGTTTAAAATGTATTGAGCTTTATGAAAAATATTTTAAAAGATAAGCTGACCCCACAGAGTTTCAATTATATTTAAGAAGGAAGATGAGCTATCTCCCCAAATTAGACAAGCTTTTCTATGAAATTCTTATCAAAATGAATAGCATACTTGGAAAAATAGGTGACCTCATTGTACACCATAGTTTAGCATAATGTGGGCAATCTTCAGAGAGCAGCTGATCTTATCCATTAGCATCTACACAAGAGAAGGTTAAGAAAAAGTCTCAATTACTCATGAAATTAAAATCTGACAATTTGAGAGACATGGCTTACATCTCACAATGTAAGTGAGAGAGTGGACATGGCTTAGAAAGAAAAAGAATAAATACTTAGAACATAGTAACATATAATTTAGAAACCCTATTGAAGCTTGCCTTGGAAGTAGCTTATGATCTAAATCCTAAAAATTACACTCAAACAGAACCTGGCCTGAAGCATAAATTTACATTGGACTTTCCAGTCAACCACTCAGCCAAAGAGAACCCTGAGGTTCCAAGATAATGTAACAACTCTATCAAAATGTTAAGTGATCACAAAAGACAGAGATAAAACCAGAACACAAACTTGGAGTCTTGAAACTCCCAGGCTAGTGGAGTCATGGAGTAGCCATCATGGTCAACAAGAGTCCGAAATGTAGTACTTGGATGCAATCTCAAAAACGACAGAATGATCTCCGTTCGTTTCCAAGGCAAACCATTCAGTATCACGGTAATCCAAGCCTATGCCCCAACCAGTAACACTGAAGAAGCTGAATGGTTCTATGAAGACCTACAAGACCTTTTAGAGCTAACACCCAAAAAAGATGTCCTTTTCATTATAGGGGACTGGAATGCAAAAGTAGGAAGTCAAGGAACACCTGGAGTAACAGGCAAATTTGGCCTTGGAGTACGGAATGAAGCAGGGCAAAGGCTAATAGAGCTTTGCCGACAGAACGCACTGGTCATAGCAAACACCCCCCCCCCCCCCCCCCCAACAACATAAGAGAAGACTCTACACATAGACATCACCAGATGGTCAACACCAAAATCAGATTGATTATATTCTTTGCAGCCAAAGATGGAGAAGCTCTATACAGTCAGCAAAAACAAGACCAGGAGCTGACTGTGGCTCAGATCATGAACTCCTTATTGCCAAATTCAGACTTAAATTGAAGAAAGTGGGGAAAACCACTAGACCATTCAGGTATGACCTAAATCAAATCCCTTATGATTATACAGTGGAAGTGAGAAATAGATTTAAGGGACTAGATCTGATAGACAGAGTGCCTGATGAACTGTGCACAGAGGTTCGTGACATTGTACAGGAGACAGGAATCAAGACCATCCCCATGGAAAAGAAATGCAAAAAAGCAAAATGGCTGTCTGAGGAGGCCTAACAAATAGCTGTGAAAAGAAGAGAAGCAAAAAGCAAAGGAGAAAAGGAAAGATATAAGCATCTAAATGCAGAGTTCCAAAGAACAGCAAGGAGAGATAAGAAAGCCTTCCTCAGCAATCAATGCAAAGAAATAGAGGAAAACAACAGAATGGGAAAGACAAGAGATCTCTTCAAGAAAATTTAGAGATACCAAGGGAACATTTCATGCAAAGATGGACTCAATAAAGGACAGAAATGGTATGGACCTAACAGAAGCAGAAGATATTAAGAAGAGGTGGCAAGAATACACAGAGGAACTATACAAAAAAGATCTTCACGACCCAGATAATCACGATGGTGTGATCACTCACCTAGAGCCAGACATCCTGGAATGTGAAGTCAAGTGGGCCTTAGAAAGCATCACTATGAACAAAGCTAATGGAGGTGATGGAATTCCAGTGGAGCTATTTCAAATCCTGAAAGATGATGCTGTGAAAGTGCTGCACTCAATATGCCAGCAAATTTGGAAAACTCAGCAGTGGCCACAGGACTGGAAAAGGTCAGTTTTCATTCCAATCCCAAAGAAAGGCAATGCCAAAGAATACTCAAACTACTGCACAATTGCACTCATCTCACATGCTAGTAAAGTAATGCTCAAAATTCTCCAAGCCAGGCTTCAGCAATACATGAACCATGAACTTCCAGATGTTCAAGCTGGTTTTAGAAAAGGCAGAGGAACCAGAGACCAAACTGCCAACATCCACTGGATCATGGAAAAAGCAAGAGAGTTCCAGAAAAGTATCTATTTCTGCTTTATTGACTATGCCAAAGCCTTTGACTGTGTGGATCACAATAAACTGTGGAAAGTTCTGAAAGAAATGGGAATACCAGACCACCTGACCTGCCTCTTGAGAAACCCATATGCAGGTCAGGAAGCAACAGTTAGAACTGGACATGGAACTACAGACTGCTTCCAAATAGGAAAAGGAGTACGTCAAGGCTGTATATTGTCATCCTGCTTATTTAACTTATATGCAGAGTACATCATGAGAAATGCTGGGCTGGAAGAAGCACAAGCTGGAATCAAGATTGCCGGGAGAAATATCAATAACCTCAGATATGCAGATGACACCACCCATATGGCAGAAAGTGAAGAGGAACTCAAAACCCTCTTGATGAAAGTGAAAGAGGCGAGTTTGAAAAAGTTGGCTTAAAGCTCAACATTCAGACTACATCATGGCATCTGGTCCCATCACTTCGTGGGAAATAGATGGGGAAACAGTGGAAACAGTGTCAGACTTTATTTTGGGGGGCTCCACAATCACTGCAGATGGTGATTGCAGCCATGAAATTAAAAGACACTTACTCCTTGGAAGGAAACTTATGACCAACCTAGATAGCATATTGAAAAGCAGAGACATTACTTTGCCAACAAAGGTCTGTTCTAGTCAAGGCTATGGTTTTTCCAGTGGTCATGTATGGATGTGAGAGTTGGACTGTGAAGAAAGCTGAGCACTGAAGAATTGATGCTTTTGAACTGTGGTGTTGGAGAAGACTCTTGAGAGTCCCTTGGACTGCAAGAGATCCAACCAGTCCATCCTAAAGAAGATCAGTCCTGGGTGTTCATTGGAAGGACTGATGCTAAAGCTGAAACTCCATTACTTTGGCCACCTCATGCAAAGAGTTGACTCATTGGAAAAGACTCTGATGCTGGGAGGGACTGGGGGCAAGAGGAGAAGGGGATGACAGAGGATGAGATGGCTGGATGGCATCACCGACTCGATGGACATGAGTTTGAGTGAACTCTGGGAGTTGGTGATGGACAGGGAGGCCTGGCGTGCTGCGATTCATGGGGTCGCAAAGAGTCAGACACGACTGAGCGGCTGAACTGAACTGAACTGAATGGAGTCATATTATATGTTTTGAAGTTTTATCTCTGCTGTATTATCTCTGACAAGTAAACTTCTCTTTGAATTTGTAATACAAGCAATTATAAGAAGGAAAATGACAGCTTTACTTATGTTACACGTATACACTAAAGTTAAAGACCTGTCTGAAATAGAACACTTCTTATAGAATTTAAGGACAATTCTTAGCCAGAAATGTCTTTAGAAATTAACCCGAGTCTTCAGAAAGTATCTTAATATGTTCATGGGTGGCCTATCAATAAAACCAAATTGAACTCTAATTTGGCAAAGTGATTCTTTATGACTATTTATTATGACTGTAATCCCCCCTTGATTAATATTCAGATCCATAAATACTAGGAACAAACAGGATAAAAAGAAATCTACAAAGCATTTTTCCTTGGAAGACCACATGGCTACCATTTACTTTTATCCCCAAAACAATGATTTCTAAAACCTGTGGATATGACTTCATGAATCTGAAGACTTATAGCTTATGATCCTTCAGAGCAGCGTTCTCACACCAAGGACCACCAATAACAGAACACTGGCTGTTTGTTAAAAATAACCCTAGATCTACTAACCCAGACTCTCTGGAACAGAACCATAGACTCTTTTTTTTTCTTTCTTCAACAGCTATTCAAGGAGTTCTTATGCTAAAACTTGTCAATCAGCAGTTCTCAAACTTTTTATTGTCAGGACCCCCTTAAAAATTGAGGATCCTAAGGAGCATTTGTTTATGGACATATATCAATTTTACTGTATTACAAACTAAAACTGAGACATTTATATTAATTTATTTTAAAAATAAACCTATTACATAAATAACATCTCTATGAAAAACAACTTATTTTAAAAAAAATTTAGTGGAAAGAGTGACATTGTTAAAGTTTTGGAAGCTTCTCTAACGATTTCTCTAATCTCTAGCTTAGAACACAGCTGGATTCTCACAGCTCTGTTTTTGCATTCAACCTGTTGCAGTATGTTGTTCTGGTTGAAATGTAGGAAGAAATTTTGGCCTCACACTCACTGGAAAAGAAAGGACAGTATATGAAGAATCTTTGCAGATAACTTTGGATATTATTAAATACTACATCAAAACTTGACAAGTACTAGTTTCTTCAAGGTTAGAGGCAGTGTAGATTCTGAAACCATAGCAATGAACTCTTCATACACAGTTACATTAAAATCCATTAGTCTATCTTGCATTTTGAATGGAATGTTTTCATGCATGATTTTGTAATGCCATGCATCAAGTATCTGTAAAACACTATTTCAGAGACATGCAGACCTTCAAATACCAACATAATTTATTATAAACTATCACAAAACCACATTATCAAAAAATCACATTAATACTGAGAAGCTGTCAAACACACAGTAGTGGATATAAGTTTCTCAAACTCTAATTTCCACTCTAAAGCATCGGCAACAAATAATGCCAGTTGTTTTCCTTGAAGAAAAAGCTTCCCTCCTTTCATTTTTGAGAAAATATCAATATCCCTGTTGGTCTGTCAATCATTCTTTCAAGTAAGAATGGTGCTTCGTGAAAAAAGCAGCTAGTTTGAGATCACAACTCAAACAATTCCACAAGTGCTTTTCCACCAGACTTCTTGGCAGCAGAAGTGCTTTCTGCAGCCCTGCCATTTCACTGCTGCTGCTAAGTCGCTTCAGTCGTGTCTGACTCTGTGTGACCCCACAGATGGCAGCCCACCAGGCTCCTCCACCCCTGGGATCTTCCAGGCAAGAACACTGGAGTGGGTTGCCATTTCCTTCTCCTATGCATGAAAGTGAAACATGAAAGTGAAGTCGTGTCCTACTCTTCACGACCCCATGGACTGCAGCCTACCAGGCTCCTCCATCCATGGGATTTTCCAGGCAAGAGTACCAGAGTGGGTTGCCATTGCCTTCTCTGGGCCATTTCACTACAGAGTATCAAAAAGCCATTAAAAAAAAAAAGTCATCAAGAGCTGAGAGAGAACGAAATTAATATTGTTTACTGTTTTATCATGGGCATTAAGTGAAATCAGACATTTTTTCCCCCTGAAAGTGCAGTGAGTACAAGGACTAATAGTATAAGTACAAATGCCAACTAATTTAAAAAATAAAAATAATGTTATAAAAATAGTTTTAATCTCAAAGACCCACTCTGAAAAGATTTCAGAGACCCACTGTGGACCACACTCTGCAAATTGCTGCTAGGCAACTCAAACAGAAGGATCAGGGAGCAACCCATCCATGTGTGTGGGCTACGTCACTTCAATTACGTCCAACTCTTTGCAACCCTATGGACGTAGCCTGCCAGGCTCCTCTGTTCATGGGATTCTGTGGGCAAGAATAAGGGAATGGGTCGCCATGCCCTCCTCCAGGGAATATTCCTGACCCATCCAGGAACAATACAAAAACAAAAACTATGTCTTCACTTGACAAAGGAACAAGGGGAACTTAGACAAAAGTCTGCTGTGATTTAGGGATGGAGTGATTGAGAGTAATGGAAGCTGGGTCCTGGTATCATAGGTATATGAACAGCAAGTTTTAAAAATCTGGGGAGTGAAAGTGTGCAACAATTTCTACCTGTGCAAGTGACAGGCACACACTGGAGTTTCATATTTAATGATGTAGCTAGACTTCTCCCCAGAATTAAAGTTTACGTTTAGGGAGTTCCCTGGTAGCCTAGTGGTTAAGATTTCAGTGATTAGGATTCCTAATCCAGTGGTGAGGATTTCCGTGACCCGGATTCAACCCCTGGTCAGGGGAACTGAGATGCTGCAAGCCACACAATGCGGCCAGAAACAAAACAAAGTTTACATTTAAAGGGGAAAATGTTCACTCTGTCAACTGAAAAGCTACATTTCTAAACAGTATGTATAGGAGTTTCCTGTCTGCCCAGCAGTTATGACTCCAAGCTTTCCTGCTGAGGGTGCTGGTTCGATTCCTGCTTGGAGAACTAAGATCCTGCAAGCCACTTGGCGCAACCAAAAAAATAAATAAGCAGTATGCACGTTATGATTAAAACATTAAAATTATGAAAGCGAAAGTGAAAGTCGCTCAGTCGTGTCCAACTCTTTGCGACCCCTTGGACTATACAGCCCATGGAATTCTCCTGCCCAGAATACTAGAGTGGGTAGCCTTTCTCTTCTCCAAGGGATCTTCCCATCCTAGGGATTGAACCCAGGTCTCTTGCATTGCAGATGGATTCTTTACCAGCTAAGCTGCCAGGGAAGCCCACTAAAAGTAAACAGGTACAGATTTATTTATCTGTGTCTAAAGACAAACATGATGATACTTACCACAACATCATTTTGTCTTTAGATTCTGCAATCTCTGCCTATCATCTGATGAATTATGACATCCGTAGCCTAGAAGACTACGATGATTCAAAAATGATTTAAAAATAAATAAATAAATTGTAATTTTTTTTCTTCCTCCAAGTTCTTCTATGTGAGATCACAAAACTGAATATTTCATCCCACCCTAAGTCCACACTATACAGATCTTAAAAACATGCTGCTGCTGCTGCTGCTAAGTCGCTTCAGTCGTGTCCGACTCTGTGCGACCCCAGAGACAGCCCACCAGGCTCCCCCGTCCCTGGGATTCTCCAGGCAAGAACACTGGAGTGGGTTGCCATTTCCTTCTCCAATGCAGGAAAGTGAAAAAGTGAAAGTGAAGTCGCTCAGTCGTGTCCCACTCTTAGGGACCCCATGGACTGCAGCCCACCAGGCTCCTCCATCCATGGGATTTTCCAGGCAAGAGTACTGGAGTGGGGTGCCAAACATATTCACACGGAGTATCTTCTAAGATAAACAAAGTGTCTTCAAAAAGATACTGAGTTACAGGTATAATTTGCTACTGTCTGTGGAAGGAAGAAAAAAAGAGAAAGAATAACATGTTTGCCTATATATCACACATGATCATTCTGGAAAGATAAAGAAATAGGTACCTAGCGTCCCTGGGAGAGAAAGTTCAGAGGATAAGATGAAGGGGAGGCTTTCCATTTACTGTACAGATTAAACTTCCCCTCCCCCCTAAAATAAAAAAAACTAGCTTGGAACTGAAAAACAAAACTGATACATTCTTGCTGAAAATCTGTAGTTCAGACTAGCATTCATCTCTCCTAAGGAAAGGGGAAGCAGGTTCATCCAGAGACTATACGGGTTTTCTGGATGCCCCACTTCTAGTCGCATTCTCCATTACTTGGGAGATAATGGTAAAAGAAAGTCACTCTCTTTGCCAAGTTTAGGGAATCCAGTGGTAGAAGTCATTGGAATCACACAGCTGTATAGAGGGCACTTCTGACCCAGGACACAGTCATTTCTGCAGGATTGTTTTGAAATTAATAAATTACTTTTAAGAGCCATTTTAGGTTCAAATTAAAATTAAGTGGGAAGTACAGAGTTCACCTATCCCCCACCCCTTTCCCCCTGTAGGGACAGCCTGCCCTTGCCACTCCCACCCTATTAACATCCAGCACCGCAAGTACACTTGAGAAACAGGAATCTTAGACGGCTCCATGAACCTAGGATTCAACATCGTAATCAAGCCCCTAAAGCGTCCCAGGTGCTTCTATCTACTTATTTACGTACTCGAGTGGAAAGGGTAATAACACACGGAATTAAGAATAAATATTGATATATATGCATGTTCAAATTAAATATGAGATAATAAAAAAGAATAAATATTGAGATTTGGCTTTGATTATTCCACCTGCTCCAATGCATAAGACAGTGACCACTCTAATTACATTTTATTTTGGTTAATGTTTCAATAAATTTGCTTTCTCTAAACCTATTGATAAAAAAAGGCCCAAATACAAGACTGATTTGTCAGGCAAATTCAGTCTGAGATTAAATATTTATCGTATCTAAACCACAAGTAGAAAGAAATTCAAAGGCTGACGATTTTAATGCCAACTCAATGCAAGATTGCACTTTGCTTGGTTTAGAGGAGAGGTAATTACACAGCTAACATCTGGGTTTTGAGGTTTTGAGGATGACATTTGGGTGGACTGGAGGTGGGAGGGGGAGGAAAGAACAAAGGGAAAGTCTCATGATTTTAGCTTCTGTCAGAAAAAGTGTTTGCTTAAAAGTAAAGACAAAATGAACATTAGAAAAGAAGCAAAAAACAAGCATTTCAAGAAGTTTTTACTAAGCAGGTGCTCAAAGTCACACTCAGATCCTCCAATTCTAACAAGAACGGGAAGTCAGGCTGCCACAAACGAATAAAATCAATCAACAAAGTGGGAATAACAGTGGGTTCACAGCAGGCCAGGCAGGATTTCCCTAAATCGGGCTCACCCTCAATCATCTCAATCAGTTTTCAGAAATGGCTTCTACAAAAACTACCCAAACATCCCCCTAATAATTTGCACTCCTCCTCCACAATAGGGAAGCCATTTATTTACCAGAAGGTTTACTTTCTCTTTCAAACTCTGCTGGCTTCCTCCCGCCCCACATTCAGCCAAGAAACAGTGGCAGGCCTTTTCTCTTCGGCCTTCTCTGACCCCAAACCGGAGAGCTGGTGCAAGAGAATCTGTTTCATGGAGGTGCTGAGTGGCTGTTCTTAAACCACAAGGCTGTTTTGAGTTTTCGTTTGCAAAGGAAAGTTACAGGACAGGAAAGTAAAGCTCGACTTCTCCAATGAAAACACACGCACTCACATAGCACAGATGTGAAAGAACAAATCCCTTCCTGGCCTCATACGATTATTCACTCTACTTAGGGTGCAGCCTCACCCCCAAGCTGTGACCTCACCCCCAAGCTGTGTGCTGGCCCACCTTCCTTGCTTGAGTCCCCTACCCCTCAAACCTTTCGTATTATCTGTACTTTTTGTATCAAGAAGAACTCCAAGGGACTGTTTACATTCCTAAGTGGCCATAAAAATCTAATGTGTTGAATATTACTTCAAATAAATGGGCCACCATCAGAAGATGTAGAGACACATACGTCTGACAAAGGCATCCGTGTAAACATGCCCTGTTCCTTTTGCGTGATAGCCTCTGTCTCCTCCACCACAGTGTAAATCCCCCTGCTCCCTATTCATTTAGTTTTTTTCCTATTAGGTTAGAAGCTCCTGATTACTCCTTCTTTCCTTTGGGTCATGAAAGGCTACCGCAAATCATAACTGGTGTGACTTTATAGTTAGATACTGTGGTTTTTAATAATAGCAATTATTAGCACTCCACTTTTAGCTATCTCCCAGGTTCTGTGCAAAGTACTTCACATACCTTATCTTGCTCAATCCTCACAAATCCCTTACAATTGGATCTGGTATCTGCACTTTCTGGACAGAGAAAGTGAAACCGGGAGAAGTTAAGCAACTGACCCAAGATCTAAGGGGTGTTGGATCTGGGGTGAAAGCCCAGGAAGTTTGAGCTCATTGCCATTCTTTTGACTCCTATCACAGCTGTGGATCATGAAATCCTCAAACTCACCTCACCCAAACATTTCAACACTACAGTAACAGTTACCTTAGGAAAGCTCGTGTTTGATATAGTTAAAAAGTCAAAGGTCAGGGGAAAGTTCAGTGATTAGGAAAGTCATTTATTCTTAAGGATGGAGGGGGGAGGTTTTAGCAGAAAGGAAACTAGGCAATCTAAACTTTATTTTGGGGGCAGGTCTGCCTTTTTATTACTTTTTTATTAGGCTATTAGAAAGGAATTTGCAATACATTTGTCCAAGATAAATCGGTAGGTAGAAGCAGCTGCAAAATAGCTGGAGAAACACACACCAAATAAGACACGTATAAAAAATTATAGTTTCTATTTCGACAAATTTAAATTTCTTTACAAGAGCATGCATTACTTTTATAAACAAGAAAAAAACAACTTAATAACAGCTGAACCCAATTATTAACAGAAGGGCTGAGAGTCAGCTTCCTTTCTCCTCAGTTCTCCTAAATTAAGAACTTCCACTTATAGCTCCCTGAACACACTACACTGTTTTAAGTCTTTGCACGCTCATGTTCCCTCAGCCTTGAATACAGCTATTCACCAACTCAACTTTGTTGGGAGAATTCCTAATCATCCTATAAAACCCTAATCATGTGTTCCCATGTGAATACCCTTCTATAATAAAGCCTTTCTCTCTCATCCCTAAAAAAATTAATTTCTTTTCTTAGACATTTAATAAAAACTTAGATTTATCAAGTTCTTACTACACCAGGCATTATGCTAAGTATTTTACCAGCATCATCTCCTGGAGTCTTCAATAGCACTAGGAGATATACACTGTTAGCCTCTCCTTTCCAAGATAAGAAAACTGAGGTTCAGATTCTGACAAAGAAGTGGCAGATATAGGATCCAATTCCAGAATGTGTTGGACTCCAGAGTCTGACCTTTGAACCACTGTGCTGTCATCTTCCCACTCCTAAGTCCCTACTGACGAAGCACATACCCTGGCCCCTATAATACCACTTCCGGTTCCATGAAACAGGGACCATATTGCATTATCCTTGGATCCTGCCTAGCATGATAACCGACTCTCATTACATAACATGCTTGTTGATCTGAACTAGAGTTGTGATATTAATAATATGATATAGGAAAACTGAACATAATAGAAATCCTTTCTTGCATATGCTATTCCTTTCAAAATCTGGAGATATTTCAAACAACTCACTACCGAAGTACCATAAAACCATCCTGACAAAAGGGCCCCACTGTAACCCAAGGTTCCTTGCAACAAGTGTGTAACCACAATATTAATTTCACCCTAACCATCACAGATTGAGGTAGCCCAGGGATGTCATTCTGCTGGACCTCACCAAGGCTGCTCCAGGACACCAGGAGTTCTCCAGGATCTGGACATGTCCTTCAAGTGTTCTTTGGCTAGTTGTCACACATGACCCAAAAGTTAAGGTAAAATTTTTTTAAATACGGAAGACAGAAAATGTGAGTGGACATGTGTAGCCAGTTAAAATCCTCATTAAAAAAAAAAAGAAAACAAACCCACTTCGCACTTAACCACACAAATCTGCAAAGTCAGGACCCCTCTTTTTGGGTGCTGGTCCAGTTTATATGGTCATCTTCAATGACAACTTCCCTGGGGTGGAAGCCACACATACCCATTTACTTTATACAAATTAACCAACGTCAGGCATGTAGTAGGCACTCCATAATTAAACATCAATATTTGGCTTCAAAAATCTTTAAACTCCTTGACCTTGCATTCAAGACCTCTTACTCCTCTATTTACTTTGCTAATCTACTAGAATTGGGTCTGTGCCATATCACCATACCTCCTCGCCCCGAATTCTTTACATCAGTTAAATGCCAACCATTATGTGGGTCTCAGATCAAATCTCTCCTCTGGCAAGAAGACTTCTAGACAACTGCAAGACTCATAACCTCTCCTCCTTCTGAAGACCTGTAGTGCTTAGTGAAGCACTGTCCAACAGCGAAGCATTCCACTCTATGATAATGGAAATGTTCTATATCTGTGCATATCTATATATCTATGTTATATATCTATAACAGCTACCTTGCTGGACAGCATGGGCTTACAGTCTCACCATCTCTTTGAGGAAATCAAGTTGCATTACATGGATAAGAAATTTATGAAGTTGTCACAGTAGACTGCAAGGTCTGTCAACAAGGCATCTTGTTCCTCATAGCAACTTTCACAAAGGTGTAAAAAGTAAATATTTGTTGATCTGTATATAACCTCTGAGAAAGCCATAAAGTTAAAAGGTGCTGGACTCGGCCTCTGGAATGATGGCCACCACCTCTGCCCCATCTCACCATCTGAAAGTCATGACGTGCAGAGGCAGGAGGAAAGAGCAATTGGTATTTGGAGATACAAATGACCACCGATCAAGCCACAAGACACTTTGGTTTAAATGACATTTAGGTCATGACTGTCCTTCACCTACAAACCTGCCTCAGTAAATCTCTCTTTCCATTAGCAAATAGCTAAATTCTGATGGTAAATTATGCAGACTAAAAAGTTAGTTACCTGAGGGGAAGGAGATTGAGAGTTTGGGATTGACATGTACACACTGCTATCTTACAACAGATAATCAAAAAGGACCTTTTGTATAGCACAGGTAATGCTGCTCAATATTCTGTAATAACCTAAATGGGACTCACCTGTTTATTTTAAATATCTCCTTTGGAGTCTTATAGGATATTGATGGTATTTCATTGTCTAGGTATATGTTAGAATTTCACTGACACTTTTCCCAGTAGGGCCTACAGTCACTCTAAATTACGACCTAATACTTAAGCATAGATAGTCAAAAGCAAACAAAATATACAGAAGGTACAAGCTCCACCACTATGGTATGTTGCTGCCCCGGGGCAAATGTCTTGTTCCTCACACCTCAATTTCCTTATCTTCAAAACAGAGTTAAAGTTACATGAACTATCTACCCTTTGTGGGTCAAGTCATAATTATGCATATTTCTAGATGGCTATTCTTCCCAAAAGAACGACATATAAAGATAGAAGATTTATGAATTTTCTAGTGGTTCTTTGTGGTAGATATGCTAGCAAATACAGAGATTAAGGTCAAGCCTCAGGGACTCCCCTTGTGGTCCAGTGGTTAAGAATCTACGCATTCAATACAGGGGAGTCAGGTTCAATCCCTGGTGGGGGAACTAAGATCCCACATGCCTTGGGGCAACTGAACCCACGCACCACAACTAAGACCCTATGCAGCCATAAATAAATAATAAATACACACAGAAAAAGCCTCTAGCATCTACAATTTCTTTATTTTTTTTGTATTAAAGACTTCTTTCCTCCATCCCACTGTGCAAATGTCACTGCAAAAATTCTACTAGTAGCTCAGCCTGGCACATGTAATAAGGAAATAAATGTGCTGACTCAGGGAATACATACATTTAATATAAAACATAAAATTGGCTAAATCAAGTCCTAACAGTCTAAATGCACATATAGAAGATTGAGATAATTTACGGTTCTGATTTATTTAAACCAATGCTGTATCAGCTCAGCCAGCCAAAAAACTACAACCCACACATAGAATAAATATGCCCTTTATTTATTTAACCAACCAGCAGGGACACGTTATATACATTTTTAATAAGAATAAGTGTGTCAATACCATGCATCCACTTGATATAACATAGAAAGATGTGGACTAAACATGGAAAAAACCACTCAGGTGACGGTTTGAATTAAGCTAACTGAAGTGCAACCACACCCCCAAACACAGGTAAAGTTTGCACACATGGCTTTGCCAAGGCCAGCCTGTCTTTGTTTCCCTCTCTGCATTTACCCAAGATCTTGGCTCTGAGACAGAGAACTCCCACTCTGGATTGGTTCATTCTGTCCTATGCAATTAAGCAACACCACAATCCAGTAAACGCAAGGGCTCAATTATTTATCTTCTGGCCAAGTTTACCAGGTGGTTATAAAAGAACAATGTCAAGGAGGAAAAAGGTTTATTTCTCTTTAGAGCTCGGTTGATGGGGGTTTTATTTTGATTTTTTTTTTGGAAGAGGGAGAAGGGAAACACGACTTTACCCCCAGAAAAAGGCTGGGGGGAGTTTAGAAAGAGTACAAGACTGTCAATTTCCCTACAGGAAACTTGAATCTTATGCAATAATCCTACCCATAACCAAACAGCCCGCAAGGCTGTAAAGGGAAGACACCTATTCCTACCTCCTCCAGGGGGGCACAGCTGGCTCCTAAAGGAGCAGGAACAGGGCAAGGCGGAGGAAATGGCTCAGCCGGGAGACGCCGGGCCCCGCCGGGGGGCGGCGAGGAGGCGCTTGCCAACCACCCCACTCCGTGATCTCCGCCGGCGTGACAGTCGCTCCCGTGGCCGGAACGTCCCCAGAGCCCCAGGGAGCAGGAAGTCGGGGGGCTGTCCCTCGCTCCTGCCCCCCCCCCACCCTAGAGTACCCTCGCCCCACGGTCCTCCCGCTCCAGTCCATTCTCTCTCTTCCTCTGCGTCTCCCCTTTTTCCAAAGAACGAAACTTCCTTCCAGCGCACCCCGTCCCTTCAGAGGTCGGCTCCTGTCATCCCGGGGAACTGTCCCTTCAGAGAGACCCTCCGTGTCTCCTCGTATCCCCCAGACCCCACTGAAGTTTCCATTCACTACTCCCCCAAACACCCCAGAAGCTCCCAGCGCGCCCCTCCTCCCCCGGGATGCCCAGGCCTGAAGGCCGTCGGGGGGCAGCCCCACCCTTAACCCCCTTCACCTGCTGCTCGGGCTGAGGCCCGACTGGC
This sequence comes from Bubalus bubalis, assembly GCF_019923935.1. Lineage (NCBI taxonomy): Eukaryota > Metazoa > Chordata > Mammalia > Artiodactyla > Bovidae > Bubalus > Bubalus bubalis. Next base: position 20,578,906 of record NC_059159.1, on the reverse strand, counting down.
CGGGGCTGCGTTTGCGCCGGGGTGCGGGCCGCGGAACTCCCTCAGGCCGCGGAGTCTCCCTTGGCAGAAGTGGGGAGAGCGCGAAGCTGGGGTGCTCGTCAGGGATCCGGTTCGGGCTCTCTCCCTCAGCGGCGACGTCGGAACCCCAGGCTCCCCCTCCCCGTCTACGCCGCCGCAGCTCCGGAAACCGCTGAATTACAGCCCCTCCAGCCAATCCCCGCCCAGCCCCGGCTTGGCCTGGGCACGCCGCTCATGTATAATTCATAACATGACCAGTTTTCTCGGCCACCCAGAGGCCCTGCTGAGCTTACTCTACATCCGAAGCCCCACTCACTGGCCAATGAAGAGAGCCTCTGGGAGAAAGGGCGGAGCCAATACAACGCTGGGAACGCCCCCGTTCTGGCTGTTCCGACTCTTAGGACTCCTCCCTCCGCAACAACTAAGGAAGAACCGAGGCCCTGGGCAGAGGAGCCCGGGGGGAGGGAGGGAAGATGACTGGAATGTCCTGCTGAAAACTCAGCTGAGTTCCTGGCAGTGCGTGACGTCAAGCCACTTTAAATGCCCCTGATGCGGCTCCCTTCTGCTTGCTCTCCGTCTTCCCGGCCCTTGGCACCACGTGGGGGCAAGGTTGGGAGCACTTACCACGTGGGAATCAGCCAGTTAGACAGTCCCCAGGTGTCGCCAGATCCTCTAGGGGCCCAACGCCCGAAATGGGTTTCTGGGGACAGCAAAAAGAACATGGGTGACTCCCGCCTGCTTTGAACTTCAGTTTCTGCGTGAGTCGGGACACACACACCCGGAAACATGACGTGGAAATAGAGTAATTACTAGAGTGCGTGGGGAGAAGGTAGTGGATTTAACCCTGCCCTTCGTTCCGTCGCTTCAAGCATCAAAGGCCAACGGCTCGCACATTGGCCGGTTCAAGGGAATAAAGAGACAGTACCAATGAAGGATGACACGTATACACATTGTTTTTATGCGTCTGAGTTGAAATACTTGAAATTGCGTGCCTTTTTCTTTTTTGCCTCATCTACTTCAAATGCAAGTTTTACTGCATTAACCAGTAGTTTATAGGAAATGTAGACATTTCACCTTACATAATAGATGTTCTTTGCATTATAGTGTGTGTGTGTGTGTAAGACTATTAGGGTTTTAAAAAATAACAGCTATTAGTGTTTGGTTGTGTTTGTTTAGTACAAAGAGGTATTAAAGATGAAATCTAAAAAGGGCCTGTTATCTCAACACCCAAATAAACCTTGATGACAGCTTTTTCAATGAAACTAACACATGTTTGTGGTTAGAAAATTCAGACAGTTCAGAAAACACAAAAATTAAAACTGAAAATATGCCCCCTTCCCCCACCAATCCTTCTCGCCAAGGATAGCTATTGTTATTAATTTCTGGTGGGAAAATCAATGACTCCTAACCTTTGGGGAATCTGAGTTTGTTGGAGACTATGGATTCTAGTCCCAGAAATACACAGCATGACATTTTACTCGCAAATTCTCCTGGTTCCCTAGTTTAGACCTTTGGACCGCCATATATGCAAATAAAGAGGTGAGAGCATCTATAGGGTAAATGGTAGGGTCTTTCCTGGTGGGGCTGTGAGTTTCCTATTGCTCTCCCATAGACCCAGCCCAGCTTGGAAATTGCTATATTTGTCTGTAGTGTGTGTGTGTGTGACTGCAATTATCTTAATCTTCCCTTCAGGGCAGATCCTCCACCTTCTACCTCACCTAAACTCTGCTTCAGCTATGCTTTCCCATGCAGTTGACTACCTCCTTAGTAACATAGGGGCTGATATTTATATATTTCTTACTGATACACTCTTGTTTCTCACAACAATTATATGTGGCAGATAGAGGCTATATTATCCATTGATAGGAAATTATGATAGAAATAGTATGATCATCTCAAGATCACAGATACTCAGAGGTATACCAGGTGGGTTCAGAGCCAGGTTTTTATTATGTATTTTATTTATTATTTTTAAAGTATTTATTATTTCTTTTTTGGGCTGCCCTGGGTCTTCATGGCAAGGTCTTTTTTTCCCTCAGTTGCGGCATGTGAGCTCTTCAGTTGTGGCATGTGGGATCTAGTTCCTCGACCAGGGGTCAAACCTGAGCCCCCTACACTGAAAGTGCAGCGTTTTAGCCACTGGACCATTAGGGAAGTCCCCAGAGCCAGGTTTTTAGAATCTACATCTCACAACTTTGTTCCATCCACCTGAACCCTGCCCTCCTTCTGGACTCCTCTGCTGACCTTTGTTTCCCTCACTGCCCTCCTCTCAATTCACACAGAAAATCTACCCCTGAATCTATCTGTTCCACCTATGAAACCTCTCTCCAGTACAGCCACTGGCCTTTCTCCATACCACAGAGCCCCCCATGGCTTGAAGACAGAAGTTTCTCTCACCTGAGCCAATGCTTTGACCTGAACTCCCTTTTCCAATCTCATCCCCTCCATCTTAAACACCTGAAGCTCCCACGCTGAATTTATTACCCTCCTCCAAACACCTTCTGTAACTTTACACCTCTGAAATCTCCTTGCCTCCAACTGGAATATCTTCTCTTTCCTCATTCCCTACTGGAAAACTCTTATTCATTCTTCAAAGTCCAGTTCCAGCACCACCTCCTCTGGGCTTTCCGAGATTCTTCCTGGCAAAGTTAATCTCTTCTCCTGGATTCCTTTAACAGGTTATTTCCCCATCTAGTTTAGCATTCTCCACCTTGGACTCCAATGAATCCATTTGTTAGCCTACTTCCTGGTAAATAAAATTAATAATTAACTTTTATAAAACAATCACCATTTTCCAGGAACTGTGCTAAGCTTTTTACATAGATTATCTCATTTGACCCTCACCAAAACCCAGTGAAGTGGGTACTGTTGCATTTCTCATTTTCAGCTAGGCACCTATGGCAGAGAAAGTTGAAAGACTGGTCCAAGGTCCCACAGATAGAGACTACATGCAAACTCAGAATGAGAATCAGACCTGGCTGCCTCCTTTGTCCATAAGCTTGAAAACATCTCCTCTAAGCTTTTGGTTTCTGGAGGCCTAAACCCCTTCATACTCACTTTCGTAATTCTAGCATCTAGCCTAGAACTCACCTAAGCCTGAGTTAATGAAATATTAATCAACAGGTGTTGAATAATCATATTAGCAATAGCTAACACGTGGAGTGTTTACTATGTGCTAGTTACTGCTTCTGAGCTTGTATTATGCAACTCATCTATTAACTCATTTCATCCTTAAAATAGCTCCATGATACTCTGATTTTACAAATGAGAAAAATGAGGCTTACCCCAAGGTTAAGTGACTTACCCAAGAACAAAGGGCTGGTAAATGACAGTCAGATTCAAACCCAAGTGTGTTCAATTGGAGAGCCTGAATAGCTTCTCTTCCTTGACTTCATATCAAGGATAAAACTTCCTTTTGGATCTCCAAGGAAGGAAGGACCTAAAGGAGGAGAAAACCTGATGCCTGCACCCTCCACCCATCAAATAAATAAGGGCAGAGTGCAGAAGTCCAGCCCATTCAAGTCCATGGTGGATGGACATATCTTTATAAACATATCTGCAAATTCTTTAACACTTCTTGCATCTGTAATAAATGTAGAGTCTCATTCCACATAGAATACAATGGTTATGATGCTGCCTGACTTCTGAGGTTAGGTCATAAAAGGTGATACAGGACTACCCTGGTGGTCCAGTGGCTAAGACTCTGTGCTCCCAATGCAAGAGGTCTGGGTTCAATCCCTGGTCAGGCAACTAGATCCCATATACCACAGCTAAGAGTTCGTGAACCACAACTAAAAATCCTGCAAACTGCGACTAAGATGATCCTACATGCTGACAGAAAACTAAGCCCTGGCACAGCCAAATAAGTAAATAAATATTTTAAAAAATTAAACGGCAATACAGTGTCCACCTGACTCTTTCTCTTGGAACACTCACCCTTGGAACTCAGCCACCATGCTATAAGGAGGCCTATGCAACATGCAGCAACCACCTGAAAGTGTTCTGGCTAACAGTCTAGCTAAGGCCTAGGTGACAGCAAGCACCAACTGTGAGTCAGTCAGACTCCAAATGATTCCAGCCCCAGCTTTCAAGCCACCCGGATGGAGGCCAGATGGAGGCCAGATGGAGCAGAAATGAGCCGTTTTTGCTGAGCCTTACCCAAATTACACATTCACAAGCAAAATAAATGTTGTCATTGTTTTAAGCTACTAGGTTATTTGTTTGGTTTTTCCTTTAATTGAGGTAACATTGGTGTATAACTGTTTCATGTGCGCATTTTATTTCTATTTCTATATAGCCTATAGCATGCATGCGTGCAAAGTCACTTCAGTCATGTTTAACTCTTTGCGGCCCTATGAACTGCATCCCACCAGGCTCCTCCGTCCATGGGATTCTCCAGGTAAGAATACTGGAGTGGGTTTCCCCTGCAGGGAATCTTCCCAACCCAGGGACTGAACCAGGATCTCTTACGTCTCTTGTATTGGCAGGCAGCCAGTAGCACCACCTGGAAAGCCCCAGCCTATAGCATGCTGCTGCTGCTGCTACTGCTGCTAAGTCGCTTCAGTTGTGTCCGACTCTGTACGACCCCATAGACAGTAGCCCAGGAGGCTCCCCTGTCCCTGGGATTCTCCAGACAAGAACACTGGAGTGGGGTGCCATTGCCTTCTCCAGCCTATAGCATACTCACCACCAAAAATGTAGTTTCCATCTATCATCATATAGCTGATGCTCTTTACCCATTTTGCCCTTCCCTCTGGTAATCGCTACTCTGTTCTCTGTATCTACATGTTTGTTCTTGTTTGGTTCATTCATTTATTCTGTTTCTTTTTTTGTTTTTTATATTTTACATAGGAGGGAAATCACTGAGTATTTGTATTTCTCTATCTGATTTATTTCACTTAGCATAATACTCTCAAGGCCCATCCATGTTACACATGGCAAGATTTCATCTTTTTATGGCTAAGTGGTATTCCAGTGTGTGTGTGAGTATGTGTACCATATCTACTTTATTCATTCATCTATTAATGGGCACTTAGAATGTTTCTACATACTAGCTATTGTACGTAATGCCACAATTAACATAGTGGAGCACATATCTTTTTCATTAGTCTTTTTGTATTCTTCGGATAAAAAACCAGAAGTAGGATTGCTGGACTATTATTTTAGTTCTGCTCTTAATTTTTTGAGCAACACCATAACTTTTCCTATAGTGGAAAAGTTATATTCCTGCCTACACCAATTTACATTCCTGCCAACAGTGTATGCTGCTGCTGCTGCTAAGTTGCTTCAGCCGTGTTCGACTCTGTGCGACCCCATAGACAGCAGCCCACCAGGCTCCCCCGTCCCTGGGATTCTCCAGGCAAGAACACTGGAGTGGGTTGCCATTTCCTTCTTTAATGCATGAAAGTGAAAAGTGAAAGTGAAGTCGCTCAGTCGTGTCTGACGCTTCGCAACCCCATGGACTGCAGCCTACCAGGCTCCTCCGTCCATGAGATTTTCCAGGCAAGAGTACTGGAGTGGGGTGCCATTGCCCTCTCCGAACAGTGTATGAGGGTTCCCTTTTCTCCACATCCTTGCCAACACTTGTTATTTTTTGCCTTCTTGATATAACCACTCTAACAGGCATGAGGTGATATTTCATTGTGATTCCAATTCGCACTCCCCGAAAAGTTAGTGATGTTGAACATCTTTCCACAGGCCAGTTGGTCATCAGTAAGTATATCTTCTTTGGAAAAAAGTCTGTTCATCTTCTCTGCTGCTGCTGCTGCGTCACTTCAGTCATGTCCAACTCTGTGCGACCCCAGAGATGGCAGCCCACCAGGCTCCGCCGTCCCTGGGATTCTCCAGGCAAGAACACTGGAGTGGGTTGCCATTTCCTTCTCCAATGCGTGAAAGTGAAAAGTGAAAGTGAAGTCGCTCTCTTAGCGACCCCATGGACTGCAGCCTACCACGCTCCTCCATCCATGGGATTTTCCAGGCAAGAGTACTGGAGTGGGGTGCCAGTGCCTTCTCCGTTCATCTTCTCTACTCTTAATTAATTAATTAATTTATTGGTCATGCCACTCAGCTTAAGAGATCTTAATTTCCTGACCAGGGATTGAACCCAGGCCCCCTGCAGTGGAAGTTCGGAGTCCTAATCTTTGGACCACCAGGGAATTTGATTGGATTGCTTGTTTTTGTTATTGTTGAGCTATATGAGTTCTTTCTGTATTCTGGATATTAACCCCTTGGATATATCATTTGCAAATGTAGTCTGCCATTCTGTAGGTTGTCAGTTGTCTTTTCATTTTGTTGATGGTTTTCTTTGCTGTGTGGAAGTTTTTAGTTTGTTGCAGTTTCATTTGTTTTTCTTTTTTTAATTTTTCTTTATTTTTTAAATTTATACATATTTATTTACTTGGCTGTGCCAGGTCTTAGTTGCAGCATGCAAGATCTTTAGTTGTAGCATGTGGAATCTAGTTCCTCGACCAGGGATCAAACTCAGGCCCCTGTATTGGAAGCACAGAGTCCTAACCACTGGTTCACCAGGGAAGTCCAAATTTTTATTTTTTTGGCCATGCCATAACAGCTTTCGGGATCTTAGTTCCTCAACCAGGGGTTGAACCCACACAGCAGTGAAAGAGCCCTAACCAAAGGACAGCCAGGAAATTCCCTCATTTGTTTATTTTTGCTTTTGTTTCCCTTGCCTAAGGAGCTATAGCTGGAAAGATATCGCTAAGACTTATCAAAGAGCATATTGCCTATGTTTTCTTCTAGGCGTTTTATGGTTTCAGGTCTAACATTCACGTCTTTAATCCATTTCGAGTTGAGTTTTGTGTATGGTGTGAGACTGGTTTAGCTTCGTTCTTTTGCATGTGGCTGTACAATTTTCCCAACAATATCTATCGAAGAGACTATCATTTCTCCATTGTGTGTCCTTACTCCTCTGTTGAATATTAGTTGTCCATTTTTGTGTGCGTTTATTTCTGGGCTCTAAATTCTGTTTCATTTATCTAGGTACTGCCAGTATTGTGCTGTTTTGATTACTATGGCTTTGTAATTTATAGTTTGAAATCAGGAAGGATGATACCTCCAGCTTTGTTATTTTTCCCCTCCAGATTGTTAAGCCAGTACATTTTGGGACGGTTTGTTACTCTTCACATTAGGTAAATTTAGATCCCACATGCTGAGTGGTATGGCCAATAAATAAGTAAATAAACAAAATCACAGAGAAGGGCAGGTCCATGCAACATGAATTCCTTGGACTTCTACTTTCTGCAAAAACACTTATCAGGCATCATTATGCAAGCAGCTCTCTTCACTCCTGTCTGAAAAACAGTCCTCCTTACTCAATATTTTCAAGGCTAAATGTTTTTCCTATGCTACTTAAAACATCATCCATACCATGTCATTCCCACGTGCATGCTAAGTTGCTTCAGTCTGACTTTTTGTGACCCTATCGACTGCAGCCCATCAGGCTCTTCTGACCATGGGATTCTTCAGGCACGAATACTGGAGTGGGTTGCCATGCCCCCCTCCAGGGGATCTTCCTGACCCAGGGATCAAACCCAGGTCTCCTGCATTACAGGCAGGTTCTGAGCCACCAGGAAGCCCTGTCATTCCCATGGGGCTTAGGAAAAAAGGAGTTCTCCTTTCTCATTCCCTCCAAGGCCCCACCTCTCCCACCAAATTCTCTCCTGTCCCCTCAATTCCAGCCAGTCCATTGCCACCTCAGGGCCTTTGCATATGCCCTCCTTTTTCCTTCTGTAGCTCTGGTATGGCTAGTTCCTTCTCACCCTTCTGGTTTCACCTGCTCAGAGAGCGCTTGTCTAACTACCTCCATCTAAGGTTGCTCCCAGCAACTTTAGTCTTATCTCTATGTGCTGTTTCCTCTGAAATTCTTATCATAATCCTCATTTTATTTATCTATTTACAGTTTCTTATCTGTCTTCTTCATTTTACTATCAGTTCTGGAAAAATGGATTTTGCCTGTTCACTTCTTCCTTGTCTCTCCCTGCAGGACACACAGTAGGTGCTCAATAAACACATGGACTAAATGGAAGTGCTCTTGGTTCCACCCCTGCCACTGTGGGTTTTATCAGTTCTCCTCTTTCTCTTGACCTTTTCCACTTATTCCTTCCCTTCTGTCTCTGCAGATTCTCTGTCTTTCCCATCTTGACCCTCAAGTAACTCCCTTCTTTCCCATCTTGGTCCCCAAGTCCTCACCCCAACTTGCCCCACCAAGGTGGCTTCTGCACTCTCCTTTCCATAGGACAGTGCTCTTGAAGGTCATTAGGGACCTTTTTCTCACTAAAGCTTATGTCTTCTTCTGTTTCATTTTATTTTAACTTGACTGTAGAATCTGCCAATCATTCCCCTTCCACCCTCCTAGATAATCTCTCCTCCCTTGACCATCACAATGGTCAACAGAAGCAGCTGCATTAACTAAAAGGCTGACGTGAGCTGAAGTGAGACACAGAGTTTGAATCCTGGCTCTGACACAGAATAAATGGTGCAACCCTGGGCCAGTTCCTTAACCTCTGTGAGTGTCAACACCCTCATCTTCAATGGAGAACCTAATTCTGACCTCAGGAAGTTTGCATTAAAGGGTTCTTGATTGGAAGATACAAATTAAGTGTGTAGCATGACAGGTAAGAGCCAGGCTCAGACACCCCACCTACACAGCAGTGTGACCCTGGGTCAGTTGCTTAACCTCTCTGAGCCTGTTTTCTCATCTACAGAACAGAGAATATGAGTGCACCTACCTCATAGGTTGTGAAGATAGAAGAGAATACAGTGTTAGCTATAATCTTACTCAAAAAAAAAAAAAAACCCCACTAAAAAAAAACAAGAGTAGGGTGGGGGAAACTTATTGGAAAGAATCTGAGGTCTCTCCCAGATTCCAATAAAGAGTTGAACAACCACACCTTATAATTCCAGGAACCTCACCACAAGTGGACGTCCCACTAAGCTCTGCCATTCACTTGTCATGACTTGACTTGAGGCTGCTACTGAAATGTTCCGTCTCTAACCATGGCAATAAGAAGGGTAAGTGAAGGTTCCAAATGTTTTGAATCACTGGTGTTTTTTAATGCTACCATTTTAAGCATTCATATATATATATATGAATTATATATATATATTCTATATATATATAGACTGTGCTAGGTCTTTGCTGCTGTGCACAGACTTTCTCCAGTCGTGGCATGTGAGAGCTACTCTAGTTGCGGTGTGCAGGCTTCTTATTGCAGTGGCTTCTCTTGTTGCAGAGCACGGGCTCTTAGTTCATGGGTCAGTAATTGCAGCTGGTGGGCTCGGTAGTTGTGGCTCACAGGCTTAGTTGCCCCTCGGCATGTGGAATCTTCCCAGACTGGGGATCAAACCTGTGTCCCCTGCATTGGCAGGAGGACTCCCAGACACTGGATCACCGTGGAAGTCCTCAAGCATTCTTTTTCACTTTTTTGTTGTTTTTCATCTGATTGGAATTAAATTTCCAATTTCCTGGCAGCTGTAGGCTCAAAATTCTAAATTGCTGGCAGAGAGGATTTCATTGGTCCAGACAGGCATCTTTGAAAAAGCAGGTTGGACAGGGTTATCCAGTAAAAGCAGGTTCCAAAAAAGAAGGTTCTGGTTATCTGGTAGAGACAAAGACCTGGAGGGAGGGAGCAGGGATTTTCCAAGCAGAAGGACATCAGATAAGCATCAGAATCACCTAAGATAATACCTATGAAAGTGCCCTGCACCCAGTAAGGTGTTCTTCTCCCTCTCCAACCATCCCACAATCTACTTTGCTGTTCCCTCCAACCCTATCAACTTCTTAAAGTGGGGCATGCCTGCTTTAATTTTACAATCCATCCTCTTCTCTCCCTAACTTCCCCCTCCCTTGGCTAGCTCATCTGTTCCTAGCACTTCAAAGATCACTTCTCTTCTGATAACTATTTTATACTGAGTCTTATAAGGTACAAATAAACAACCTTCTCTTCCAGGTCCACAGTAACTTCCTCTCTATAATGACTCCTGCTTTTCTCATCTATAAAACAAGACCCTTTGGGAATTCTCTGGTGGTCCAGTGGTTAGGGCTCCACATTTCCACTGGGTTCAATCCCTGGTTGGGGAACTAAGATCCTGAAAGCCATGTGGTCAAAATATTAAAAAAAAATAAATAAATAAAGCAAGACTCTTATAGATTTCAACACTCCATAATTTTTCTTTTTTTTTTTTTTTGGCTGTGTAGCATATGAGATCTTATTTCCCTGACCAGGGATCAAACCTACACCCCCTGCAGTGAAAGCACAGAGTCTTAACCACTGAACCACCATGGAAGTCTCCTCATTATTCTATTAACTGTTCTTCAATCATGTCCCAGAGAAGGCAATGGCACCCCACTCCAGTACTCTTGACTGGAAAATCCCATGGACGGAGGAGCCTGGAAGGCTGCAATCCATGGGGTCGCTGAGGGTTGGACACGACTGAGCGACTTCACTTTCACTTTTCACTTTCATGCATTAAAGAAGGAAATGGCAACCCACTCCAGTGTTCTTGCCTGGAGAATCCCAGGGACGGCAGGGCCTGGTGGGCTGCCGTCTATGGGGTCGCACAGAGTCGGACACGACTGAAGTGACGCAGCAGCAGCAGCATCAATCATGTCCTCAGTGTTCCTGTCTCTTTGCCTTTCCACACACTGCTCCCTTTGCCTGGAGGACTGTGCCTGTCCCACATCATTATTTTCATTTATTTAACACATACTGAGTATCTACTATGTCAAGAGATACCTGTTGGGTCCTCTCTGGCTCACAACGAGTCCTCCTTTCCTAGGAATTGCTTCCTCTACTCCCCATTCATATTCTGTAATAGGTCCCTTCAGGCATGTCTGTATTTCATGGTCCTATTCTCCCGGTCATAGATGATTAAACCCTGGGTGAGCACATGTTTACTGGCTTAATCAGAATCTCTCTGCCAGGAATTTGGAATTTGAAACTGAGAGGCACAGAGCCTGGGAGCCCTTCAAGCTGAGTTCCATTAATGTCAGTGCTTTCAAGAGGGCCATCCATCATCTCCCTCTCAAAAGTCCCTGGAGATCCCCTGATTCCTACTCTTCCCAGCCTGACCACTCAGCAATTCCTTGGTGTCCATGGGACACCTTGGCAGCCTTCCAACATAAGTTCCTTTTTCCCCTTTTGGCCGGTGTTCTTTTGTTATGCTTTTAACCTAATAATATTTACCAATGAAATCGTGTATGAGACTCTGTTAGGCTCTAACAGTTAGGTTAAGTGTTAACAGTTTTGTGTTAGGTGACACAAAACTCAAGTAAAATATTGTCTCTGCCCTCCAGCAACATGTATTTCAAATCCTACCCTTTGTGAAGGATTATAACTTAAAAGCCCTCTTCCTCTATAAGTTTCCCCATATTCCCCAAGCAGGGTGAATCTGTTTTCAGTGTATTGCCATTGCATTCTGCTTTACTTCTCTTACTCAATATCTCTTTGAGTTATTTTGAACATCTGCCTCTCCCACTAATTGCAAAATGTTTCAAATCAAGAGCTAGATATATTATATCTTGGCTGTTAGCACAATATCACAAACAGATCCATGGGAAGGAACACCTGATTCTTTGTCCACCCATCATCTTCTCTCATTCCCCTAACAGCAACCCATTTTTCCTTTGGGAAATCAGCTTTCCTTGCTGAGCAGCATGCAAGATCTTAGTTCTCAGACCAGGGATCAAACCCATGCCCCCTGAATTGGGAGCTTGGGGTCTTAACCACTGGACAGGACTTCCCTGGTGGTCCAGCAGTTAAGAATCTGCCTGTCAATCTGCCTGTCCCCTGCCTGCAGGAAACACAATTTCCATCCCTGGTCTGGGAAGACCCCACATGCCACAGAGCAACTAAGCCCGTGCACCACAACCACTGAACCCTTGCTCTGGAGCCCATAAGCCACAACTACTGAGCCCACATGCTGTAACTATTGAAGCCTGCACACCAGAGCCCGTGCTTCACAAGAGAAGCCACTGTAATGAAAAGCCTGAGCACCACAGCAAAGAATAGCCCTTGTTTGCTGCAACTAGAGAAAGCCAGCAAGCAGCAATGAAGACCCATCTCAGCCGAAAATACATAAATAAATAAAATTTGACTACTGGACCACCATGTAAGTGTCTTCCTCCACACTCAATTCCATGCTGCAGGTGAGTTCTAGAAATGGTCCATAGCCTAGATTTGGTCAGAGGCACAGTGTTTTGAATATGTGACATCTCAGGAGTGTATCTGAAATTCTGGAAAGATTTGGAAAGAAATCCTCTTAACTGGGGTTGTTGAGCTGTCAAGTCGTAAGCCTGCAGCTATTGATGGTCATCTTTGCCAACACACTGTGAAAATCTAATTGCTAATGAAAAACACAGCAGAGAAGAGGAGATAGGAAGAGAAATTCCTAGTGATGTTACATCAGAACTTGCAACCAGACACTCCTCGGCCTACCATTGGAAACTTTTTCGATTACTTTAACTCCCTTGATTTTTATTTTCAGCTTTGGTGGGTTTTTTTGTATGATTGTTGTTTCATTTTGGCTTTTTCTGCTGAAGCCAGTCTGAGGTGAGTTTATGACCATTGCAATAAAGGTTTAAAATTCATTCAACAAACATTTATTGACATAGAGTCCTATGGGAACCCTGAGAAGGAAATGATCAGTATGACTGGAGAAGAGGTTGGTTTATGAGGGGAGATGGAAAGAGGGAGGCTATGTGGGCCATTTTTGACCAGCAGACTCCTATAGAGCATATTAAACAGCAGTAAGAACTGAAGCAGGGACCAGACTCTTTAAAAAAAAAAAAAAAAAATATATATATATATATATTTATTTGGCTGTGTTAGCTCTTAGTTGTGGCAGACAGACTCTAGTTGTGGCATGTGAGCCCAGCAGTTGCAGCACATAAGTGCTTAGTTGCTCTTAGGCATGTGGGATCTTAGTTTCCAGACCAGGGATCAAACCCATGTCCCCTGCATTGCAAGGTGACTCAGCCACAGGACCACTAGGGAAGTCCCATGGGGCTAGACTCTTATGATATCTTGTGAGCCATGCCAAAGACTTTAACCCTATGGTCAAAGGAAGACATTTAAACTGGAAAGTATGTTTTCTTTAAAAAAGAAAATCTATGTACCTATATCTACATAAATAAACTATATAAATAATATAAATAAGTTTATATCTCTATCTCTACCTGGCAGTAACATGGGGAATAGATTAGAAAGAATCTAAAGGCAGTTCAAACACTGCAGGTGAGCAATGAGGTCTGGATGAGTGTAAGACGCTGCAGCTGTCTTCTCCTGCCCCTGAAGAAAGTTACCTCTTGGGATAAGGACTTTGGAAGTACTATTTAGAGACCTGATAACTCAATCTGTAGAGGAACTCCCTTAGACCCCAGGTGTGGACAAAGATTGCTGCCTGCCATTATCAGTAAGGGCTTCCCTGGTGGCTCAGTGGCAAGGAATCCACCTGCAGTGCACGTGCAGAGATGCTGGTTTGATCCCTGGGTGGTGATGGACAGGGAAGCCTGGCATGCTGTAGTTCATGGGGTCACAGAGTCGGACACGACTGAGCTACTGAACTAAACTGAACTGGGGAAGGGTCCCTGGAGAATTTTCCTGGAAAATTCCATGGACAGAGAAGCCTGGTTGACTGTAGTCCATGGGGTCGCAAAAGAGGTGGACACAACTTAGCGACTAAACGAAACAACAATTATCAGTAAACAAAAGATGTTGAATCAAGTGTCATACTACAGCCACCCTGACAGTGAGTGCTGAGGGAACTCAGGATAGAAATTAAGATTGCCCACCATTCTGCAGTAAACTCCTGGATCCTCCCCTCCCACCCCCTATACCCACTACCCTATACCTGAGGAGACTCACAATGAGAAAACACAGGACACCAGGCCCAGTTGAGGTGCATATCAGTGGAATGAATTTAGTGAGTGCAGACTTTGCACCTTCCTGTCCATAAAAAGGGCTTCCCTGGTTGGTGGCTCAGACATAAAGAATCTGCATGCAACTCGAGAGAGTTGGGTCTGATTCCTGGGTGGGGAAGATCCCCTGGAGAAGGGAAAGACTATCCACTCCAGTATTCTTGCCTGGAGAATTCCATGACAGAGGAGCCTGGCAGGTCCATGGGGTTGCAAAGAGTAGGATGTGACTGAACGACTAACAATCAACACATAAAGAAGCACTAATTTCTTTAACTTGAAATGTCTGGTTTTCTTTAATTAACGATAATCTTCAATGTTCCGACTACCTGGCCTTTGTTGCAAAACTGCTTAATATCCTGGCTCCTCCCTCTTGCCTCTTCAGTTTCTCAGTGTTATCTGAGATGCTGTGTCCCAGGCTTGAAGCCCTCATGTCTACCAAAGAAAACATAACTCTCAACTTTTAGGTTGTGATTTTTTTTTGGTCAACACAGATAATGTTTGATGGGATCCTTGGAGAGACAATACCTCTAGTTTATTGTCTGATTCTAACCCATGGAAATAGTGCTAATGAGGGTGGGCAAGTTGATGACCAGTTGGTGGAAAAGATGCTTTGTGGGAATGGGACCTTGGAATGTCCATCAAATCCTATTGGTAGGAAGCTATTTCATGAAAGCCTTCTCCTCCCTTCGGCTGCCAGCAAAGAAGAAAAGAAGTAATTTCTGACTTAGGCAGAGCTTCTGGAGTTGTGGCCCCACACTGTGACGTAAAGGAGGAATGTCATGGAACAGGGGCCAGCAGAAAAGTGGCTCTTCAGAGAATTAGGGCCACTTCTAACAAAATGGTGTCCAGAATAGAGCTGGGTAGGGAAGTTACAGCAAAGTAATTTGGCTGGTAGTGAAAGTGTGGTGGACCAGTGAGCAGGATGGCTTATAGAAGCAAAGGGGAAAGGACCAGGAAACTTATTGCTTTGAGTAAGAAAAGTAAACAATGGCTTGGTATCCCAGGGCCCTTCCTGGTTTCCCTCAAGCTCATTACTCCACAGCTGGGGTCCCGATGTCATTCCCTGCTTCTCACAGCTGCACCTCTGCATCCCGCAGGAAGGAGGATCCTGAGCATGGTTCTCCTGGCTGAGGGGAAGCTTCATGGCTCCCAGGCTCTGAATTTTAATCCTCAGTTTCATCTCTTTTGGAGGAGTGCCAACCCTTTCTGGGGGACTTAGAACCCAAGACTGCCGTGCTTGCTGCCAGGGTCGGCAGCAGGGGAGTCCAAGGGAAATGGGTGGTTCCTGAGGAAGGACTCAGCTTGTTTGGGGTGGTACTACAAGGCCAGGACACAGCTCCAGAAATGACATTGTCTTTATTTGGACACCCCTCCCCAGGTGATTCTGATGCTGGCAGAACTCACATGACAATTTGTTTTCTTTGCTCTAGGAAATCCATAACTTGTGAGCAGGTAGGGCTGGCTGCTCATGAGGAAGAGAGGGTGTACAGACAATGAAAGAGGTGCCAATCCCAGGGCTGTAGGGAGAATGAAATATGCTGTGTGGCTATGACTGGCATCTCTAGCACGCACCAGAATCCTTTCTCTATGACATTCAGCCTCTGACTTTTCCCCTCCTCTAGGCTGCCTCCCACAGGATGGATTTGGCAGCCTGAATTTGCTGGGGGCAGAGCTCAGGCTGAGTAGAGTAACTGGGTGGGTCTGGAGGGCTAAGGCTCTGAAGGCAGAGAAGCAGTCTAGACACTACAGGATTATAGACACGGTGAAACTGGAGCCAGGGTGCCTGACTTAAAATCCCAGCTCCAGCACTTACCACATATGGGACGTTAGACAAGTTACTCTGTGTGTATGTCTTCCCATTTCTAAGTGGGATAATTATAACGCCCCAGTCCCACTTCCCATCCAGGCAAATGCTGCACGTTTAAACTAGCAGTGTCTCTCTTTCATTCCCTGGTTCCCTCCTGTTCTCTGGAACTCATCCTATGTAACTGCCTTCGAAGAATACAATCCAACACAGATCCTTTTAGAAAAGCAGGTTTATTGGTCGGGCTGCTCACCAGGACACAGCAACACGAGAGGCTCCCCAGAGCCCACAGGAAACTGTATCTGCCCTCAACTCAGGCCCCTTTAGCACCAAGGAACCTCGTCCCACAATCCCCATCCTCCCTCAGCTGATGTGTCTCCAACCATTTGGAAGAGAGAAAGGAACCAAGGGTCAGGGGGAGGGGGGAGCAAAGCTTTGTGTTGTATAAAAGGTGTGTCCCCGGACTCCCTCCCTCCAGCCCTTAAAACAATTAGCTGCAATTTTCTAAAATGCAGAGCAGGAAAGATAAGGCAGAAGGGGTGAGGGGAGAAGGAGGGAGCTTCAGCTCTCTTCTTTGGGCTGTGACTTGGGGGTGAGGGGGGTGTCCTTGCTCCTGACAAGTCCCCTTTATGGGGGAAGAACAGGGAGACTGAAGTGTCCTGAGGAGAACCTGATCAGAAGTCAGGCCTTTGAATTGGAAGCAGCACCCCTCTCACCCCAAAGATTCAGGAGAGGAACCCACAAGGCTACAGAGGTCTTGGCATGTTCTACAGCTTTATGATACTAGCTCTAGGGAAGGATCTTGAAAAGAAACTGCCAGGAGTGAGCCAAGGCCGGGCTGCCCTACACACAGGAATTCCTTACTCTCCTCTCCCCTCCTCCTGCTCTCAACTTGGTGACCTGGCCTTTGGCATCTGGTCTCTTTCCCATCAGCCTCCCTCCTAACTATAATACCAGCTTTCTGGACCCTGGTGCTGCCCTCTTCTGGGACCCTAATTTTCTGGGCTATGAGAAACGGGCTGCCCCTGGGGGCACCATAACCAGTAGAGGGAAGGGGTAAGGCTTACCTCTCTCTTCTTGGACGATGGGTTTCTCACACTGCCCTACCTACTAGTCTTGAAAAATTGTCCTGCTGTCCTCTGAGAACCCCAATAAGATGGGATCCTTGTCCTGTGTTTCTCCTGCTACTAATGAGCATTCTCTTTTTGCCCATTTCCACCTTCTACTATTTTCTGTTTTCCTTCAGAGCCATAGCCATGTGCACCTTTGTGAAGATGCATAAACATGAAGTGCCCTCCCTCCCTCCCCCAGGGCTCTGCCTGGATCCAGCCTTCCTTACTGGGACCTTTCGTCAATACAGCCTGTGCTAGACCCTCATGTAGGGTCATGGCTTACTCTGCTCTCTCTCTGACACTGCCCTGCTGCTGCTGCTGCTAAGTCGCTTCAGTCGTGTCCGACTGTGCGACCCCAGAAACGGCAGCTAGATACTCCCAAAAGCTGCTTTCAAATCCTTCCAGTATGGGGTCTCCCGTGTGGGCAAGGGGCCTCTTCAGGATACACTCTTCCCTTTCATGGTAATTTTGGCTTTGAAGCCGCCAGAGATCAGAATGAGAAAGAAGAGCTCAGTGAACAGGAATGACAGCAGCCGGGTAAGCGTGTGTGTGTGTGTGTGTGTGTGTGTGTGTGTGTGTGTGACAGCAGCCGGGTAAGCGTGTGTGTGTGTGTGTGTGTGTGTGTGTGTGTGTGTGTGTGTGGGGGTGGGGGGCGGGGAGAAGGCAGCCTGCCCCAGGTCTGAGCCTAATCACGGAAACGACAGCAATTTCCTCTAGGATTCCCGACTTGGATCCCCAGGACACGAATCACCGCCCTCTGCATTTCCACCCAGCCTACGCCTACACTGGGGATGTCCATGGTGCAGGCTGCCCCCCCCTCGTCTTAATAGCTGTAAGACTTGGAGGGGGTGCTCGTTGTGGGGAGGTGTTCTCGATTTAGAAACATCTCAGCCCATTTGGGGCAGCGAGAAAGAGAGAATGCGAAAGAGAAAGTTCGTAGAGGGAAAGGAATCGGAGCGGGGGCGGGGAGAGGCGGGGCGGCGCGGCCTTCCGGGCACATCCCCGCGCCCGGCTCAGTCGCTGTCGCTCTTGTCCACCAGCACGGCGTCCGACTCCTCCGTGATCTCCAGCAGCGTGTGCACGTCGGGGCTGCTCCCGCGCAGCAGGTCTGCTGCCTCGCCGCGCTCCGCGCCGCCCTCCTCCTCCTCGGCGCCCACCTCCACCATCTCCGTGGCCTTCAGCACCTCCACCTGGCCCTCGCGGATCTTCTTGACGTGGAACGTGAAGGGCGGCACCTTGTAGACCGCGGTCTTGGAGCGCGCGTAGACCACGTGGTCGGGCGTGAAGGACTTACGCAGCTTGTCTCGCGAGGTCTTGAGCTTCTCGCGGCGCTCGGCGGGGACCAGGCGCGTGCCCAACTTGTTCATGCGCTTCTCCAGGGTGTGCCTCGTCTTCTCCAGGTTCTCCTTTGTCTTGAGGCGGGTCCTCTCCAGGTTTTCGCGCGTGCGCACTTTGGTCTTCTCCATCTTCTCCTTGGAGAAGGCCTTCTTGAAGTCGTCCACGCGCCGCAGGCCGCTGCGCTTGATGCGCTCTGCGCGCGACTCCTCGATGACTTCCTCCACCTCCACCGCCTCGTCCGACGACAGCTCGAGCGCCGCCGCGTCCTCCTCTGGCCGCTCGCCCTCGGCCAGCTCGTCGCCCTCCTTCTCGGGCAGCGTCTCCGACTCTTTCAGCGACTTCCCTATGCTCACTTTGGCCGGCAGTTTCACTTCATCCTAAAGGGAGATCAGAGGGAACAGATGAGGGTGGGGGCAGAGCTGGAGAGTTGGGCGAAGACTTGGGGGGACGCTGGGCGAACCCGGGGCCGGGCATTGGCACCCGTGATGCTGGCAAGTGCGTGGTACCTGTGAAATTGGCCTGGACTCCTGCGCTGGTACCCCCAGCGCCTGGCACCGAGCTGAACACTTCGTGAGCACTCAAATATGTGTTGAATGAATAGTAAGTAGACCTGGAGAAGGGCAACCTACTCTAGTATTCTAGCCTGGAGAATCACCATGAACAGAGGAGCCTGGCGGGCTACAGTCCCTGGGGTCGCAAAGAGTTGGACACGACTGAGTGACTAAGCACATATACAGAGTAAAGAGGGAAACCGAGCTTCGGATCAGAGTCTGGCCTCTGTTTTCGCACTTCGGTCAAGTATCTCTGCGGCTCTCCAACCCGCTCCTCAAGCCCTGCAACCACCCATGTTAAACCACTTCTTACCCTTTGCCTCCCAGAGCTCACAATCGAACTTGGGAAATGGGCAGAGCGCCCTCTGGTGCACAGGGCCCCACACTGCCCGAGCCAGGCCCAAAAGGCTTTGGGCAGTTTGTTTGGGTTGAGGGGTGAGCTCACAGCCGATCTCAGGCGACCCCGAAGTAGGGTAACTTGAAGGTAGGTTTACTTTCAAGGGAGCGCGTTTCTCAGACTTCGTATAGTTTCAGAAGAACCAGTATTAGGGAAGGAGAGTTATGATCTCCCCACTCTCCCCATAGGGCTTGGCTCCACCAATGGTCATTCTCCACCCCTAGGTAGAAATTGAGGAAAGAGGAAGAAGCTGTCTGGGAGCTGAGAACATGTTTTCTTTCCAACCTAGAGGTTTCTTCTGGTTCTGACATCCCTGCCTTGGAATGGAAAGGAGGGATTGCTTTTCTATTCTTGCTTCACTACACAACCCGCCCCCCACTCCAGACAGGAGCTCAAGAGCCAGGAGTAGAATGGCGAGATCCTAGATCTCAGAGCCAGTTCTTCTACTGGGAAGACCCAGCACCAGCACTGTTTTCCATTCCAGGAAGATTTTCCAAGATCCTGACCCTGGACCTACATTTCAGAATCTCAGGATCACCTCTCACCAGAAGGTGGGGGGAAATTGAGCCCAGAAAGGAAAAGAGGACATAACCCAGAATGGGTTTGTTTTTGGCCCAAAAGACAAAACCCAAAAGTCTCTTTGACCTAGATTCACTTCTTTAGGTACATTGTACAAAGGAATGATAGGGAATAGGTTTTCTGAAGATCGTTTCGCAGAATTGTAAGAAAACCCCATCTGAGAAAAATGAGGCAACATAAACTGACCCCTCCTATAAACACACACAAACACGTACACATTTGTGTTGGCTACTTGGTATCTCTGCACCACCTGCTATAGAAATTCCTTCCCCAGCCCCCAACCTCTTTCCTCTTCCCTCCCATCTACATCCCCACAGAGTTTCCTGGTTTACATTGAAAACTAGGAACACCTCCTCCCAACTTCCTTCCCTCCCTGTCAATATCATTAGCAGGGACAAAGAAGGAATGCTGGCTTCACCTCTTCTCCCAAACTGGGCACCAGCTCTGCTGGCACCAAGCCATCTCAGGCTCTCATTACTCAACTACACCTCCCAGCAGGCAAGGTGACCTGGGCTCAGGGCATGCTGGGACTTGTAGTCTCTACCTGCCACAGCTGGCTGGGTACTATCATGGGCATTCTTCAGCATTCTATCTAGCCCTCTGCTTCTTATCACTTGCAGAGGCATTGAAGGGGTATTTTCCTCACTGAGTGTGGGAGGGTCCCAGCCAGTCTTAGCAGTCCCTCTGATTCCCAATTGTACACTTTGGGTCTCCTTTTGCAATCACTTCTCTCCACCTGCTACCAGAGTCCTCTCTCTTACACAACATTTTAGGACTATCATCTAAACTTCCTGTTACTTCTTAATTCATCTCCACCCAGAATTTACTGGCAGCCCTAGCATCAAAAAATGTCAGCCCTGATTTCTCCTTCACAGCCTCCTAGTCTAAAAATCCACCCACACCACCAAAGTTAGGAGAATGCCTCCTTTCACTAAAGCTCAGGCAATGTGGATGAATTAAGGGAAGGATTAAGTGTGATGGGTGGGGAAGAGCCAGAAAACAGTCCCTGCTGCTGGAAAACAGATCCACATTGTCTCTGTGCCCCACCCTGGCACCCCTGATTCTCCCCTTTGCTCTGTCCAACCCCTAAAGCCTGAGCTGGCTGGTTTTCCTGGCCTGTGGCTTCTTAGATAAAGCTTGAATTGTGAACAAGGCTGGAGAGAGAGTTCCAGACTTCTTGTAGCCAATCCCATCTTCTTAGTGCCTGATGAGAGGTCTCAAATACAACATCAGGGAGCAATCCCAGTGAGGGGAGGATTTGGAGTTGTCTCCGCCAGACTAGAATGGTGTATGTGTGTGTGTGTGTATATATATATATATATATATATATATATATATATATATATATATTGCCCTTCATCATGAGGCTTCCTCTAGAGCAATAGCTTACACCAGAGGAACTGCTTTCTTGGTGGAAGGTCAGGGGATAGGGAAAGAAACCATTTGACCTAAGTCCGAGATAATATCCAGTGAATTGGCCCTGGAGAGGGTATACCACTATGACTTTAGCTTTTTCCCTCCATTAATGGATTTTGTCTTTTCTCTCTGTTTCCAAGCCAGGTTTCCCCTATGACTCACAGCTTTGGAGTGCTGTCTTGGGCCCACCCGTTTCGCCTGTTGCTACAACAACCAGCAACAGAATCCCAAAGCACCTCCCCCAACCCTGGGCACAGAGGCCGGGCACCCCTGTCCCACCCCTATTTCCCTGGCAGAGCTCCTAAGTCATAGGAGGGGCCTCAGGGTGGCAAGAAGGGAGAGCTCTGCTTGTTCTGTTTCTATATTTTTATTAAACAAAACCACCAGTCCCAACAGGCTTGGTTTCCAGAGTTAGCTTTAATGACCAGGTCTGAACAAAAGCATGCACAGCTTCCATTGTCTCCCCCCGACCCCCCACCAAGCACACACAGCTCCCCAACCCAGGAAAGCACCAGTCTGGGATGAATTTAAGAGGAGCCATAAGACAGCTTCCAGCCCCTTCCTCTCCTCTCCCCAACCTCACTATATAAACTTAAGCTCCTCTGCCTTAGGAAGATTTTTATGTGATTTACTCAAGCACCTACTTCGTGCCTGGTCCTTGGCCAGGCACTTCACATTTGTCAGGGAGAAGGGACATGTATGATATGGCTCTGGGTAGGGTCTTTCTTGACTTAGAGCTAGCCAGTTCCGTTCCCAACCACTGCCTGGAATGACCAGCGAAGATACTGGAGAGGTCATTCGGAGACCTGGGATCTGGGCAGAGCATGTGTCAGAGGAGGGTGCAGACTAAGGGAGAGGTGAGAGATAGGGAAGTCTTAAAAACTCGGGACCTCTACTTTAGGTGGTCAGGACAAGGGGGTGAGAGACACTGAAGGCAGAAGGGACCTTTTTTTCTGCTCTAGCATGACACTCTAGCATGTGGGAGGATGTTGCCCCAAAGTGGGTGGAAATTGGTTCTTGGGTGGGGTGTTGGGGGAGTCCAGGTATATATAGTATATCTATAGTGTTAAAATTTCATGGGGAAGAGGACAATTAGGAAGAAAAATGTCTAAAAGGACTCCTTAGTAGAATGATCATGTGAAAAAAAAAAAATGGAGAAACACTGTGCCATAGGTAGGCCAGATCCAGCAAAAGTGTACCCCCTCCTGGCCTCTCTGAGTTGGCAGCTTTTGGGTGCCCTGCCAAAGGCAGGATCTGGCAAACATAAGGGATCTCTTTGCAAAACATTTTCTGGAAAAAAAAAAAAAAAAAACTGGAAAAAATAAGTGTAAAAGTTTTCCCTAGCTGCAGGGAGGGGCATGGAAAGGGCACAGAACAGACCCCTGGCCTGGGCCTCATGAGGGCCCTCTGTAAAACTGGCCCTTGAGCCAAACTGGCCTGTCCCTGAGGAGGAGGTGGAAGTGGGGGGAAGGTCAATCAGAAGCCTGGGCAGGGTTCAGGATGGAGGGGACACGTGTATACCTATGGCCGATTCGTGCTGAGGTATGGCAAAAAATCACAATATTGTAAAGTAATTGTCTTCCAATTAAATAAGAAAAAACCAGAAGCATGGAAGTTGCAGGCAATCTCATGAAGTCAGGAGTGGGTGCAACTCAGGTATGGTGTCTGGAGCATTTACTATTAAGATGGAAGCCAAGAAGTAGAGGAGCGCCCTTTCCCGTGACCGCCCACCCGATTGCCTGAACATTCCATAATGCGAGTGTTTGCACAGTACCCATCACCCACTCACAAGAGGCAGTGGCTTAGAAGAGACTGGCCATTCCAGACTGGCCGCTGCTAAGCAGTGAGCTGGACTGGATTCATGACATGCCACGCCCACGGCCCCACATGAGCCAGGAGACCCTAAGTACCCCCACCGGCTGTCGGCTCCTCAGGGGTGGGCAGAGGCCCAGTGGGCTCTGGGTAATAGGGCAGGGTCCTAGGCGTCTGGTCAAAGGGTGGGAGGTCAGGCACTGTCTCAGGCTTCAGGTCAAAAGGCTCAGTCTCAGGCAGAAGATCAAAAGGCACGATCTTGGGTGTGGCCCGGTCTGAGGGTGCATTCAGCTTCTTCTTGGGCTAAGATGAGGAAAAGGGGTTTAAGTGGGGCTTGGGGTGGGTGCGGATGGGTGTGGGAGGAGGAGGCCTTGGTTGGCATGCAGAACTGGGGCTGGTGAGTAGAGGGGAGGGGAGCACACAAATATTAGGATGGAAAGACACCACACTTTCAAGGCTCCATCAAGAGGGCCCTGGAGTGGAAATGGGGACAAACCCAGGCCCGTGAATTAATAAGCACAATTTAATCAGAACCCCGTCCCATCCACCCTCTAGAATCTTCCCCAGTCCCATCCTTGGTCTCCTGCCTTCTACCCCGACCCAGCTATGGTCGTGGAATGATGCTATGAGGGGTTGGAGTGGTGGAGGCAAGAGGCTGCTGGGGGCGGGGAAGGAGTTTTCTAAGAGGCCACTTTTTAGACTCCATCTGAGGAGTCTCCAAGGAGGAAAAGAGAAGGCAAACAACTTCACTGTCTTGAGTCAGAGGCAGCTGATCCCAGTTATTCCCCCAGGCAGGGTGGGCATGGGCACCGCCCCGGATAAGGAGGGCGAGGCATGGACGAGGGACGTCCTGGCTATTTCCCTTTGGCCTAATCCCCATCTCCTGCCTCCCTTCCTCCCATCAGCCACCCCCCACCCCCGACTCATGGGCTATCAGACACCCAGGAGCACAGAGAAATCAGGATCAAAAACCAAGCTAATTTTGGGCATTCTCTAGTGGTCCAGTGGTTAGGGCTTCTCGCTTCCACTGAAGGGGGCACAGGTTCAATCCCTGGTTGGGGAATTAAGATCCCGCATGCCATGTCTTTTGGGAGGGCCAAAAGAAAAAAAAAACAAGCTGTTTTAATGACCCATGAGCCTAGGTCCTGAGGCACCCAGCAGCAGCTCCCAACTCTCCCTCCTGAGGGGCTGAGCTGCCGCTCTTGCTCTGGAGTCATGAGAAGTCAGGGGAGAGGGACATTTGTGGGCACTGCCAGACTCCAGCGACAACAGTGTTAAGGTGTGCAGCCACAAAACCCAACACAGCAAGTGCCCACCTTCCCTGTAGGATACAGGGAGAAGAGGGGAGTGGCGGGAGGCTGAGGAGAAAGGAGCCGATGTGGTCCCTGCTGGCCGGAGAGCTCCACTCCGTACACCCTGCACCCCTCCCCTCCACAGCCATTGGGCCAGGTGACTACACATTGCCTCAGCTTCAGCACTATGAGGCTGAGCAGCTATGGCCACCCACCTTAGCCACTCAGCTAACACTGCACACACACACCCTCACACACACACACACACCCTCACACACACACACATTCCCTCACACACACCCTCAACACACACACCCTCATACACAAGTGCTCTCACTCACACACCCTTACACACACACCTCCACACATACCCCCCACACGCACCCTCACACACACACACATTCCCTCACACACACCCTCAACACACACACCTTCACACATGAGTGCTCTCACACACACACCCTCACACACACACCTCTACACATACCCCCACACACCCCCTCACACACACCTTCACACAAGCACTCTCACACACACTCCCTCACACACACACATTCCCTCACACACACCCTCAACACACACACCCTCACACACAAGTGCTCTCACACACACACCCTTACACACACCTCCACACATACCCCCCACACCCTCACACACAACGCTCTCACACACACACCCTTACACACACACCTCCACACATACCCCCACACACACCCTCACATGCACACCCTCACACACACCTTCACGCATACACATCCTAACACATGTGCCTTCATACACACACACACACACACACACACACACACACACACACATTTGTCCCAGTGCCAGAACTGTGCAGCTATCTCCCTCAGAGAATGAAGAAGCCAGGACTGTCCTTGCTGAGGGCTAGCCTCCCCCCACCCCGATTTCTGCTGCATAGCCCAAGAAAAGAAGGAGGAAGCAAGGAGCAGAGAGTATAGCAGAAGAAGGGGGTACACCTGGGCCCTTGCCTCAGCTTTGACCCCCAAATGCTTGAGTGGCAATAGGCAAGTGACTTCCCCTCTGGGGACCTCAGCTTCCTCCACTACAAAATGAAACAGCTGAAGTTGACTATCTCCAAAGCATCCTCCAACTCAAAAAGTCTATAGTGACAGAATGATGAACTATTCATAATGGTAGTTAAAAATAATGGAACAAACCACCACTCATCTTTGTGGTTGGCTGCCTAGCAACAACATTCCCTCTCCCTATCAATTGCCCATTTCCTCCTTTTCTGATTTTGACCTTTACAATAGTCAGACTTCACTAAAAAAATCAGAGGGAAGAGTATGATTTCCTTTGGTCTTAGGAATACCTCTAAGAATATGCTCCCTGTTTTGGATCCAGTGGTAAATTTTTGGATTCTCTGGTGGTTCAGACAGTAAAGAATCTGCCCATGATGTGGGAGACTCGGATTCGATCCTTGGGTCAGGAAGATCCCCTGGAGAAGGGAATGGCAACCAACTCCAGTATTCTTGCCTGGAGAATTCAGTGGACAGAGGAGCATGGCGTGCTACAGTCCATGGGGTTGCAGAGTCAGACACAACTGAGCAACTAACATTTGTATCCAGTGACCAGGAAAAACAACCCAAACTTAGCTTTTTGGAGGAAGCGTATGGTAAACACTCTCCACTAGGTCGCCAAGGGGTGAGAGGGACCAGAGCCCCAAGTTGGGATGATTTTTTTGGACAAAAGTGTGGGCTTCTTCTGGAACCAGGTAGCCCCAATTTGCTTTGAGCCCAGGGAGGAGCTATAGTCTGGGTTAGGATTTGAGGAGGAGAAGCCAGCAGGCCCTCACGCCAGCCCTGGTTTCTACCCCTTTGATGCTCATGTGCCACCTAAGCCCTTAAATGTGTCCTGGTCCTGCCCTCAAGCCCTTGGAGCAGGTCTGATGGGTCCAAATGTAGGTCACTAACTGCTTCATCAAAACTACTTCAGAACACGTTTATTTCCATTTTAGCCTCCCTTTCTGGATTCTAAAAGAACTCTAATAACATCCAAACTAGGATTGGGTATTAGGATTAGGAGAATTGGCTTGGGAGAATTAGCTCCTTAATGAGCACTGTTGCTGCTGCTCTTTGTTCACTGAGCTGTATCCAACTGTTTTCGACCCTATGGTCTATTGCCCACTAGGTTCCCCTGTCCATGCAAATGTCCAGGCAAGAGGACTAGCTAGCTAGTGAAGTCATTCAGTCATGTCTGACTCTTTGCGACCCCATGAACTGTAGCCTGCCAGGCTCCTCCGTCCATGGGATTTTCCAAGCAAGAATACTGCAGTGGGTTGACATTTCTTTCCTGAGCCAGGAATCGAACCAGAATCTCCTGCTTGGCAGGCAGATTGTTTACTGCTGAGCCATCTGGGAAGCCCTCCTTACTGAGCACAGCCGCTCCTGTTTGCAAGGGGCTGTATTTGGCCTGGTCTTCCTAGCAGTTCTTGGTCCACTGACCCCTCATTTACTAGTAGGATTCACTTCTCTCCCTCACTGGCTGTTGTTGCCTAGTGAGGTGTTGCCTGATAGGATGGGACGCCAAACTGCTGTTTTTGTTTGGGAGACAAGGAGGGAAATGCCAAAGAAGGACAATAATGACTCAGAAGTGAGTTCAAGGTGAGGGCTCTGATATCCTGTGATGGGAGGGGCTGAATTTCATGTGTGTGTGTGTGTGTGTGTGTGTGTGTGAAGGGGAGGGATGTCAAATGCAAACTTAACCTGTGAAATCATTATGCCTAGCAGTTCCCTGAATTTGGGTGGGACCACACAAGGGATTCCCTCTGTTATCCCCCAGGAAAAAGGTGTGGTAAACCAAATGGCCTGATCCCACAGCTGGGGCCTTCCCACCCCTTCAGGCTCCCTCCACATCTCCCTTTTGCCACATCATCACCTCCCGGCTCTGCAGTGGGGAACACCACATCCCCTCCCCAACTGGAAAACTCACATCATCCCAGGACAGCCTTTCCCCAGATCTCTCTGCCTGGCCACCCAAACATCCTACCCCCTCAGCCCAACTTTATCATAAATGTTGCTGCCCCCAAGCTTCCCTATTAGGTCTGCCAAGGCATGAGGCTATTTTTACCTCATTCTCTTCCCAGGCCTGCAGACCTCAGGGAGGAGCAGCCTCTGCTTTCCTCCAACAGCTGAGTACCCCACCCCCTCACCCCCACCTGGAACATCTGCTCTGTAACTCAGGGAAGTTCTGCTGCCTTGGGCCCCACCCATGTTGCTGGAATTTTTTTCCCAGAGCTTCACTGTGGGGTTGGGACCACTTTAGGTATTAGTTATTTCCCTTGTGGTTTGGGGGCTCAGGGTCTCCAGCTTGAGTCATTCCTTCTACGTCAACCCTCTGTCCCCTACTGGCCTTGATGCAATCAAAGCCACCCTGTGATTAAGCCCCACTCCCCACCGTGGATACACAATACACAGATACACAATCTGTGCCAACTGGCTAGAGGCAGTAACAGACACACCGTTGGCCTCTGCACAGAAGTCTCTCAGAATCTCCATCTTTGACATAAGGAGGTTTACCTCCAGGCTGAGAACTTTCCCAGGTCCTGTGGTCTGGGACATTTTGAATGAGAAGGGTCAACCATCCAAGCCCTTCGTGACTCCTCTCTCCCACACCAGGCTCTGGAGAGAAGATAGAGGGGGCCCGCTGTCCCAGAACCCTGCCCTCTTCTCCTTCGTTTGATGCACCCCAGTGCTAGGCAGTTATCTTAAAAAATCTCACCCGCCTACCTCACCCCATTCTGCTTCCTCAGAGCAGTTAAATTCAGTAGAAACAATTCTGGGTAAATGTTTTCTATCAGTTAGTGCTATTTGGGGGGGGGGGGGGGCAGTGAAGTAAACTGTTTAAAGGTCGAGTACCTCTTGGGAGGAGTTCCTGGGGGGAGGAGAAAGGGGGGAGCAACCTTGCAGCCTCTGTCCCACCACCTTATTCTCAGATGAGTGCCAGCTCACTTATATCTACTGCCTCCGAACTTGCTTGTTTCAATCTGCATTTCTCTTAGCTCCACCACATTGACCAAACCAAGGACCTCGCGGCATCCCTGATGGTCACTCAGAACACAGCTAAGGAGGGCCTCTGAGCTGTCAGTGAAACCACATCTCCCAGACAGAGGCCCTCTCCCTGGGGGGATGTGGGAAGTCGGGCCTTCTTTTTTTCCCATTCCCTTCGGTGTGGGGAGGGGAGCGAGGGGACATAGATTAACCCCTCGGCCCCCTCGATCTCACCTCCTTGGGGTGGGAACATCAACCAGGCCCGAGGGAAGCAGAAATACGAGGCTTGGCACGTTCCCACCCCACCCAAGATCACCGAGCCCTCGGGTCAGACCCGTCCCTAATGGAATTTGGGCGACAGAGTGGAGAAGAACAGCGATCCTGAGATGCCCTGGTTTACTTGGGGTTAGGATACAAAAACTCCCATTTTTTTCCAGGCGGGAAGAATGGGGAGAGGTGCAAAGGAAGCAACAAGCTGACTGGGCGGAGCCTGGGGCGCGCCAGCCTCCGGCCGCTTGTCCTCCGGCTCCTCGGCCGCCCCCGCAGGCATGCGGGGTGATTCACCGCGCCCCGACCGCGGGGCCAAGGTTGGGGGTGTTGTCCCCTCCCCTCCACCAGCCCCTTCAGGACTCGTCACGCCGCGGCACCACCCTCGCGCGGCTGCTTCCAACAGGCCGAGGAGTAGGGGCGCGCCGCGGGTTAGGGTGTCCCTAAAGGCCGAAAGTGCCGGGAGGCGGGAGAGGATCGCAGCGAGGGGCGGCGTGGGCGGCCGAGGCCGATGCGGGGTCCGTGGGGGCGTGCTGGCAGCCGCGTCCCTCGCCTGGCGCAGCCCCCGCGATGCGTGCCTGAGCCTTGAATCACCCGCTATATCGGGCGGGCAGCGCCGGAGGCCCCAAACCCGGGCCGCGCCGCCCGTGTCCGCTTACAGCGGGCCCCAGTGGTCGCCAGGCACCCCGGCTCTCCGCAAAACTTCCTCCAAGTAGGAAGACTTTTGACAAGCTAGGTCGGGAGCGATCTGCGGGGCGCAGTGTCTCTGAGTCCAGCCCCCTAACTCGGTTCCGCTACGCGTTAGACACCGGAGGTAGCGGCTAGGTGAGGAGCAGCGGTGTGCACCGTGCGCCCCTCTGAGCGCTCCAGGAGCCCGCCACCCGCCCACCCACCCCACCCCAGCAGCGCTCGTGGAAAGAGGGTGGATCCCCCGAGCCGGGTCAGGCTGCCGCAAGAGCCGCGCCGCAGGCAGATACCCCTACCCTGAGCCCCGGGCGGGGGACGCCGGGCCTCTGGGCGCGGTCCGCCCGCCAGCTCACCTGGTAGATCATGACTTTAAAGTTGCGGCGCCTCAGCAGCTCGGCCTCGTTGACCTCCAGCTTCTTGATCTGGCCGGCCTGGCGCTCCAGGCTGCCGCGCACGGTCTTCACGTTGACGCTGACCTTGCGCACCTTCTCCAGCAACTTGCTCACGGTGTTGCTCGTGGTGGCGTGCGCCTTGCCCAGCTTGCTCAGCTCGCCTTGGATGCTCTGCACGGCGCCCTCCATCTCCGCCTGCCGCTCCTCCAGCTGAGCTTGGGTCAGTTGGATCTGGTCGACGGCGCCGATGATTTTGTCCAGAAGGCTCAGTACCAGCACGCCGTTCACCTGGTCTGATTTGATCAGCTCCTCAGAACCGGCCCCCGACGGCTCCTCGGCCGCCGGAGCCCCCATGGTGGAGGACCCCTGGTCCCCGGCGTCGGGGTACCCGGAAAGCGGCTGCTCGATGATGTGGAGCTGGGTGTCCTCCATGGCTGCCCGGAGCCGTGCGGGGCCGGCCGGATGGAGCTGAAGCGGGAGCGGGAGACCCGGAGAAGAGGAAGAGCGAGAGAGAGCACTGAGGAAACTCGAGCCACGTCCGTGCGCACCGGGATGGTGGCCAGAACTGTGGGGCGGGGGATCGGTGAGTTCCCCGAATCCCAGGCCAAACCCCGGAGTCTCGTCGCCCATTGGCTGGCCCGACCTCAGAAAGGGAGGGACCGGGGCAGAAGGGGAGACCGATGCTGGAGAAGGAGGGGCAGCCCAGGGGGACCCAAGAGCCGAGCGCCCCACCCTTTCTAGGATGGTTGGAATAGTTGGAACGGGAGACCAGGGCCTCCGCTGGCGGTGGAGGCGGCGGGAGCGGGACTGAGGCGGAGGAATGTGCACTTGGGAAGGGAAACAGGTCCTAGAGTGTTGCTCTGCTTTTCCCTCCCGCTTGTTTTCTCTCACCCGCAAACCCACCTCCGCCTTTTAACTTCCAGAGCAGGTCGTCAGGTGGGACAGGATATCCTGAAATTACGAGCAAACTATTGTGTTTGCCGGTGTCCCATTTTAGAGAGGGAAAGGATCTATGGCTTCTACAGCCTCTTCTAAGGGACCTCTGAATACCCACCCCATCAAGTTACCCAGCACTGTTCAAAAAAGCTTGAGGGGTCCTTTGCGAAGGAAGGGAAGAACTTACACGTTAGAGCCACAGTGGTGGTGAGGGGCCTCCAAGCTCCTCTAGGTCCCTCTTAGAATTATCCTAACAGAGGAGGATAAAGATGGACAATAAAATAGAAACTAGAGCTTTTTGCTCATCTCTCTCTAAAATCCACATTTCTCTGTGTTTCCGCATGCCCCAGAGGCCTGGCTGACACTGAGTTCAGAGAGCAGGACAGGGAGTTCACCCATCTCTTTGGAGCCCAGAGACTATGGCGCTTTGCAGAAATATCAGACCCCACTTCCTCACTTGACAAACTGGAAACAGAGGGTCTGGAGAGGGCAAATGACTTGCCAGGAGGTTTGCCAGCAAGTTCACCTTAGCTTGGAGCTCAAACCAGGTGTCAGGACCCCTCTCTGGCACTTTCCATCTTAGCATGCTGTATCTTTCACCAGCACAGGGAGGGGCAGATGCCGCCACCCATTTGTGCCACCTGCCTGTCGACCTACAAATATATTTCCCACTATGATGGGTACGAAGGAGCAGGCAGTTCTGAGCAGGATCAAGAAGTCCAGGAGACAATGCCCATTCTCCCCAGTTTTACTCTCTAGCACAGCACTGGAGCAGTACCAGCCCCCTTTCCCCCAGAAAAGCTGCAAACCTTTTCCCTATTTAGGAAACCAACCTTGGGTTTCCCCAGCTGGATCAATGATGATCTTGGCAAAAGGTCACTTCTCATCTGGCATGCATTATATTAGGAAGCATGAAAAATTGCCATGCCCTATTAATCCAGTCAGAGAAGCCACCAACCCAGAAAGAAGCTGAGGAACTAACTGTCTGGGATAGCCTGGAATCATCTGGAATAGTCCCAACAGCTATTGAACAGAATATTTCCCCTGACACTTCAGTTGCTATTTCCACAGAAACAAGTGGCTTTTTTTGTCTGAAATTCAAATAGAATGAACTGGTATAAATTTGATAAAAAATGTGTTATAACACTTTAAGTTCCTTCCACTGAGAATTGATAAGACTTCTGGAGAGAAAAAAGTGACAGTAAGGAGACTAACTGGACCTTCATAAGGTTCTTATTTTTAAAAAATTGATTAGCTTTCATAGGTGACACATAAGATACAAATTGCAAATAGCACACAAAGAAATATAGTGAAAAGAAGTTTTCTTTCTATCCCTATCTGAAGCAAACAATTTCTGGTTCAGGGGACAACAATTATTATTTTCTTGTGGAATCTTCTCTAGGAAGTCTTTGCACATTATATATATATATATATATATATATATATCTCAGCACTTTGCTTTTTGTCAGTTACTAATATATATCTTGGAGATTGTTCATATCAGTATGAGAGAGGCCTTGTTTTCCAATGTGCATGTGTGTGGTTAGTCAGTAAGTTGTGTCCAATTCCTTGTGACCCCATGGATTGTAGCCCACCAGGCTCCTCTGTCCATGGGATTTTCCAGGCCCGAATACTGGAGTGGGTTGCCATTTCCTTCTCCAGGGGATCTTCCCGACCCAGGGATCAAACTCATTGGCAGGTGGATTCTTTACCACTGAGTCACCTGGGAAGGGTGTACTATACTTATTTAACCAGTTGTCTATCAATGGACATATACAGATTACATTGGGGAATCCTGAAGAGAAGTTTTTGGGGTTGATTTGTTTTTGTGGTTGCATGCATAAAAAGAATCAAGTCCATGCCATTCTGAGTCTCCCATCAGGAAGGGATTTCTGGTCTTCAAAAAAGAATGTCCATATTTTTGGATGAGTCAAATTATATCCCAGGGATACTCTAGTGAATATGTCTCTGACTCATTTGATGGCTCTTTAGAATTTCACAGAAAGAGCCCTCGTGCTGCTCGCCTGGATTTGCATCAGACAGGATGCTCTCCTGTTGCTCTTATTACTAAATGTCAGCTAAATCCAACAGGGGGCGTGCTGAGCCTGGGTGCCCCAGCTTTTTCAACACCGGCACTCAAAATGGGAGCCAAACAATCCTTCCCAGAGGATTTCACTCCGTTTCAGTGAAAATAAGCAGTTTCTCTTCGTTTGGAATCGTGTCCGGCCTGCCACAGCTTGCATTCAGGGTCGATGCTTTGCATTTTCCATTGCTCACTCTATTTGCTGAAAGGCACACTGTTCCATTGTGTGCTTTCAGCTGGTGAGGCAGTCTGGAAAAGGGATAGAGAGGCGGAAACAAACAACCCTTTGGCCCAGAAAAAGAACACCAGGATGCAACCCTGTCAGCAGCTGGAATCTCACAGCTCTCTCTCGTGTTCCTTTATCCATCCATCTGTTCAGCAAAATGTAACTACTTGCCAGGAGCCAGCTACCGGGCTGGGGACTTTAAAAAAGCCCAGTCCCTCCTGTTGAGAAGCTCATAGGGTATCGGGGTGACAGATGCTTAAATAGTTTCTGATACAAAGTGGAAGGTGCTCCAGCAGCTCAGGGAAGGTTGTCCCCACTTCCTGGGGGAGAGTAGGGAAGGGTTTACAGGTACAGCCTTCCATCCCTTTCCACCCCCTGCCTTTCTGCAGGGACATGAGGTGGGGGCTGGGGGAGTAGCCAGGCATTCTCTTATCAAAGTTCTGCCTTAAATCTTACCAGCTTACATTGAGGGAGCACCAACGAGGTGTGAGGGGTGCAGCATGCAGTGTGTTCCCTTCCATTTTGGATACTTGCTGGAGAATCCTAGGGAGACAATGTGCTTCATTAATAATAAATTATTGGGATGAATGATGAATGATGTATCTTCACATCAGAGAAACCATCTTGAATGGAAAACAAGTCCTCAGCAGCTGGCTCACAGCTGCCACAGACAGCAGTAATGTGTTTCTCCCTAGACTTATAGGCACAATTCTTGTCCCTCTGACATATATGAAAAGCGCCTGTAATATTTACATATTTCTCTTCTTCAAAAATGCCTGAGACTTCCTTGGTGGTCCAGTGGTTAAGACTTCCCCTTCCAAGGCGAGGGGTGTGGATTTGATCCCTAGTCGGGGAGCCAAAATCCCACATGCCTCGAGGCCAAAACAAAAACATAAAACAGGAGCAATATTGTAACAGATGCAATGACTTTAAAAATGGTCCACATAAAAAAAAAAAAAATCTTAAAAAAAATCCATTCTTTCTTTTCCTTCAAACTTTATAGGATAAGTTTCCTCAGCCAGAAAGCAATGGAAATTATTTATTAATTAATTATTTTTTATTTTATCCCCTCTACCTTCAGCATGCACTGGTCTCTTAACCTAAAAATAAAAACCACACACAGACAAACCAACAATGCAGTCTTAATTGGTTTTACCTCCCTGACCTTGCAAGGTTGGGTCTGTTCATTTTCTCCTGTTCAAGTTCATTGTTTTCTAAAACTGCATATCCCTTACTCCCAATTCAGTCCTTAAATTTTTTCAGTTAATCCAAAAAGGTGGCTTCCTTTCTACTAAAAGAGCACTTAAAAATCACTAATAAACTCCATATTCTACCAATTATCTCTTCTTTTCTAATTTTACTTGAACTCTCCACAACATTTAGCACTTAAGACCAATTTGCCATTAAGACTCTCCCTTTTGATCTTTGTGTGGAGAAGGCGATGGCACCCCACTCCAGTACTCTTGCCTGGACAATCCCATGGAAGGAGGAGCCTGGTAGGCTGCAGTCCATGGGGTCGCTAAGAGTCGGGCTCGACTGAGCGACTTCACTTTCACTTTTCACTTTCATGCATTGGAGAAGGCAATGGCAGCCCACTCCAGTGTTCTTGCCTGGAGAATCCCAGGGACAGAGGAGCCTAGTGGGCTGCCGTCTATGGTGTCTATGGGGTCGCACAGAGTCGGACACGACACACTTAGCAGCAGCAGCAGCAGCTTGACCTTTGTGAAGCTGTATTAATATTATTTTTATAATTATACTATTTATTTATTTTAAAATTCTATTTGTTTATTTTTTGGCCATGCTGGGTCTTCACTGCTGCTCAGGCTTTCCCTAGTTGTGGCGAGTAGAGGCTACTCTAGTTGTAGCGTGCAGGCTTCTCATTGCAGTCGCTTCTCTTGTTGTGGAGCATGGGCTCTAGGGCGCGTGAGCTTCAACAACTGTGGCGAATGGCCTTAGTTGCTCTGCAGCATGTGGAATCTTCCCAAACCCAGGATCAAACCTGTGTCCCCCGCATTGGCAGATGGATTCTTAACCGCTGGACCAGCAGGGAAGTCCCCTATTGTTTTTATTCACAGTATTTCTTGTCCTGTTTGTTTTTTTTTTTTTTTTCTCTCATAGTCTTAAAAAAAAATAGCTTTTAAAACCAGTTAAAAAATTAAAAAACAACCACCACTAGCTTTATTGAGATAGAGCTCACAGACCACACAATTCACTTACTGAAAGTGTACAGTTTCAATGACTTTTGGTACATTCACAAAGGTGGTGACCATAATCAATTTTAGAATATTTTCATCACCACTAAAATAACATGTCACTTAAAAAAAATCCATACTATGTAGAAAATAGATAACTAACGAGACTGTACTGTATAGCGCAAGGAACTCTACTTAATGCACGGCAGTGACCTGAATGTGAAAGAAGTCCAAAAGAGAGGGACATTTGTGTATGTATGGCTGATTCATTTTGTATGTATGGCTGATCCATTTTGCTGTACAGTAGAAACTATCACAACATTGCAAAGCAACTATGCTCCAATAAAATTTTTTTTTAAATCCAGAGTTAGCAAAGAGAGACTTTATTAGGAAGGATTTTTACAGGGGAGGAAAGGGAGTATAGCAGTCAGGGGTAGGGAGTCTATTGTAATAAAGAAAATGCCATGACTGTAAGATCAGCAAGTGTCTCAGGAGGTAGAGAGGGAAGTCAACAAGGCTGGAAAGAACCAGGATCAGGGAATGGGCTGGAAGGGTGGCATGATGAGAGAGCAAGCAGAGAATGCTTTTTCCTGAAGCCAGCCAGCCAGCCTCTCCTCAGGCCAGGTTGTATGTTGGTTCAGGCTGAGAGTGGTCCATAAGTCAAGGGCCTGGGAGGAGAGACTTAAGCAAAGTTCTGTTAATAAGCATTTTGTTCCGAGTGATCCAAGGGGACAAGCAGTTCGTTTTATTTATTTAATATATTTATTTATTTATTTATTTGGCTGTATCAAATCTTTGTTGCAGCGTGTGGGATCTAGTTCCCTGACCAGGGATCAGACTCCAGCTCCCTGCATTGGGAGCTTGGAATCTTAGGCACTGGACCACCAGGGAAGTCCCACCAATGGTTCATTTTAATTATTTATAAGGCAAAGATAGGAACGTGGAAGGTCTTGTTCTTGACACAAATAAACAAGAGGGACATCAGTGAGTCAGAGGGAGAAGGGTGGTTCTTTGCAGACCACAAAAAGGGAGGCAGATTCCTTTAAGCCCCAGTGTTTTCCAGGCTCACAGGACTCGGGTAAAATTAAACTTAGTCACCCCAGACCCACGAGCTGTCGCTCCCCAGTCCCTGACAGTCTATTTTCTATTTAAAGATTTGCCTATTCTGGACGCATATAAATGGAATCGTAGAATACATAGCCCTTTGTGTCCGGCTTCTTTCTTTTATAACATTTTTAAGCTTGACCCTTGTCGTAGCATGTATCAATACTACATTCCTTTCAATGGCTGAATCAAATCCTATTGTATAGATATGCTACATGTTTGTATGGATGTTTCCTTTTTTTTGGCTGTTATGAATAATTCTATGAAAATTAATGCTCTTTTCGTTTCTATTTTTATTGTTATGTTGTTGTTCGTTGTTGTTAAGTTGCTAGGCTGTGTCCAATTTTTTGTGACCCCATGGACTGCAGCATGTCAGGCTTTCCTGTCCTTCACTGTCTCCCGGAGTTTGCTCAAACTCATGTCCATTATTGTTATACTATTTTCTTAATGTAGATCTTTTTTCCTTTTTAAAAATATTTATTTATTTGGCTGCACTGGGTCTTAGTTTTGTGGCACGAAAACTCTTAGTTGCAGCACGTGGGACCTAGTTCCCTGACCAGGGATTAAACCCAGGCCCCCTGCATTTGCAGGGCAGAGTCTTAGCCACTGGACCACCAGGGAAGTCCCTTAATATAGATGTTTAATGTGGAGTCTACCTCCAGCTCTCTGTGCTGTCCCAGCCACTTTCCCTTTTTCCTTTCCATCTTCCTCTATGACTCTGGAGAAGGCAATGGCACCCCACTCCAGTACTCTTGCCTGGAAAATCCCATGGATGGAGGAGCCTGGTAGGCTGCAGTCCATGGGGTCGCTAAGAGTTGGACACGACTTCACTTTCACTTTTCACTTTCATGCATTGGAGGAGGAAATGGCAACCCACTCCAGTGTTCTTACCTGGAGAATCCCAGAGACGGCGGGGTCTGGTGGGCTCCCGCCTATGAGGTCGCACAGAGTCGGACATGACTGAAGAGACTTAGCAGCAGCAGCTATGACTCTAAAATCAGTGGTCCTGAAATGGGGAGATAGTAATAATATTTAAAGCCAGTGGCAGAGACCTCAACTCATCAAGATGGATGCTGTCATCTATTGTATTAAAACAGTTGTGGCCCTGATGTGCCAGGCATCACCAGGGATCCTAAATGTGTTGCTGAATCCCTTGAGGCCAGGCAGAGCAGTGGTTATTTTCCAGTATGTCTAAAACTATTTCAATATTTTAACAGTTGTCCTTGGCCTCTGACCCCTCTCCTAAACGCCAGGCTCTCATCTTACACCGCTTACAGCCCTGTTAGGGTATGCCACCATCATCCCAACTCAACACTTATAAACTCTAGTATCTTGCCTCAAAAATCAGAATCCCTCACGGTGTTCTGACTTCTGTCCATGTTACCATCATCCTCTCAATCACCAGAGTCTAAGACCTTGGAATTAGGTTTAACTTCTCTCTCTCCTTCACCTCCCAAGCCAACCGAAAACCCAAATCCTGCTTGTCCCTACCCCATAACTCTTTTCCTGTCCTTCTCATTATCTGTCATGTCCAACTCTTTGTGACCCTATGGACTGTAGCCCGCCAGGCTCCTATGTCCAAGGGATTGTCCAAGCAAGAATACTGGAGTTGGTTGCCATTTCCTTCTCTAGGGAATCTTCCCAACCCAGAGATAGAACTGAGTCTCTTGTGTTTCCTGCATTGGTGGGTGGATTATTTACCCCTGAACCACCTGGGAAGCCCTGTATAGATGTAGTACGTCTTTATCCATTCCTGTCAATGGACATTTAGGTTGCTTGCATGTCTCGGATATTGTAAACAGCACTGTGATGAACATCAGGGTGCATGTATTCTTTCAAACTATGTTTTTCTCCAGGTTATATACTCATCAGTGGGATTGCTAGATCATATGGGAGCTCTATTTTTAATTTTTTTTCAGTTCGGCTATCATTAGTTTATTATTAAAGAGAAACACCTCTTATTATTAAAGAGAACATTATTTATTTTTTTATTTTATTTTATTATTTAACTTTACAGTATTGTATTGGTTTTGCCATATATCAACATGAATCCACCACAGGTATACATGTGTTCCCCATCCTGAATCCTCCTCCCTCCTCCCTCCCCGTACCATCCCTCTGGGTCGTCCCAGTGCACCAGCCCCAAGCATCCAGTATCGTGCATTGAACCTGGACTGGCGACTCGTTTCATATATGATATTATACATGTTTCAATGCCATTCTCCCAAATCATCCCACCCTCACCCTCTCCCACAGAGTCCAAAAGACTGTTCTATACATCAGTGTCTCTTTTGCTGTCTTGTATACAGGGTTATTGTTACCATCATTCTAAATTCCATATATATGCATTAGTATACTGTATTGGTGTTTTTCTTTCTGGCTTACTTCACTCTGTATAATAGGCTCCAGTTTCATCCACCTCATTAGAACTGACTCAAATGTATTCTTTTTAATGGCTGAGTAATATTCCATTGTGTATATGTACCACAGCTTTCTTATCCATTCATCTGCTGATGGACATCTAGGTTGCTTCCATGTCCTGGCTATTATAAACAGTGCTGCGATGAACATTGGGGTACACGTGTCTCTTTCAATTCTAGTTTCCTTGGTGTGTATGCCCAGCAGTGGGATTGCTGGGTCATAAGGCAGTTCTATTTCCAGTTTTTTAAGGAATCTCCACACTGTTCTCCATAGTGGCTGTACTAGTTTGCATTCCCACCAACAGTGTAAGAGGGTTCCCTTTTCTCCACACCCTCTCCAGCATTTATTGCTTGTAGACTTTTGGATCGCAGCCATTCTGACTGGTGTGAAATGGTACCTCATAGTGGTTTTGACTTGCATTTCTAAAGAGAAAATTATTTACATGATGAAAGATTTCAGAACTTCAGTGGAATGGGCAGCTTCACATGATGCCATTTCAATAGTGACTTATTTCAGTCAATATATTTCCCAAGAATGTCACCATCTCTAAATAAGAAATAATCCTTGTCATCTAGAACT
The DNA here is from genome assembly GCF_019923935.1 of Bubalus bubalis. Taxonomy (NCBI): domain Eukaryota; kingdom Metazoa; phylum Chordata; class Mammalia; order Artiodactyla; family Bovidae; genus Bubalus; species Bubalus bubalis. Next base: position 20,539,754 of record NC_059159.1, on the reverse strand, counting down.
ACTTTGGTGCTTCCATATTCTGGGAGAGAACTTTATCTCTAACTGATTGAATCGCTCCCCCCTTTCCTTGAGAGCTGGGTCCAACAGCTACTACTGTTGCTTGGAATACTTTTCCTTGTGATTTTTCTGGAAGCATAACGCCTCCCAGGTGGCACTAGTTGTAAAGAACCCATCTGCCAATGCAGGAAACACAAGAGATGCAGGTTTAATCCCTGGGTTGGGAAGAGCTCCTGGAGTAGGAAATAGTAACCCGCTCCAGTATTCTTGCCTGGAACATTCCATGAACAGAGGAGCCTGGTGGACTACAGTCCATGGGGTCGAAAAGAGTCGGACATGACTGAGCGCATGGGAGTGCGCACTGCACACACACACACACACACACACACGAGTTTAATCTGAGCTCCCAGCAAGTTAAAGAAAATAAAGCACCCTGACCAAGGTAACAGCAAAACCTTATCCCAGTTCAAGCTGAATTATAATACAGCCCACTTATCCAAAAAAAAAAACAAAAAAAACCGGAGAAGGCAATGGCACCCCACTCCAGTACTCTTGCCTGGGAAAATCCCATGGATGGAGGAGCCTGGTAGGCTGCAGTCCATGGGGTCAGGAGGTGGGTCACGGAGAAGGCAATGGCAACCCACTCCAGTACTCTTGCCTGGAAAATCCCATGGATGGAGGAGCCTGGTAGGCTGCAGTCCATGGTGTCGCTAAGAGTCGGACACGACTGAGCGACTTCACTTTCACTTTTTCACTTTCCTGCATTGGAGAAGGAAATGGCAACCGACTCCAGTGTTCTTGCCTTGAGAATCCCAGGGACGGGGGAGCCTGGTGGGCTGCCGTCTATGGGGTTGCACAGAGTCGGACACGACTGAAGTGACTTAGCAGTAGCAGTATCCAAAAAATATAGAGTAGGACTCCTGTTAACTTGATATTTGGTTAATTCTAATCTGATTAGAATACTTTATACATAATCTATTAGACTAAGAGAAATCCATTTTACACTAAACATCTGATGAACAGAATATTTATTCACAACTCTGTTTCCAAATTGGTGTGTGATTTTAAGTGAATGACTTTCCTTCTCTGAGCTCTTCACCTCTCTTTTTGTTCTTAGTTTTCTCATCTGAAAATGACAAAATAGGAGTAGATGATTTCTAACATTCCTTCCATTTCTGAAATTCTATGACTATAAATTCTAATCTCTGATAACTCAGACAACCTTTTGGGATCTTATAGTACTTTTTTAAAAGTTTATTTTGAACGTAATTTTTTTTTTTTTTTTTTTTTTGCTACTCCTGGTGGCATTCAGGATATTAATTCACCAACCAGGGATCAAACCTGCATGCCCTGCAGTGGAAGCAGAGTCTTAACTACTGAACCACCAGGGAAGCCCCTGAACATCATTAATTCAGGTAAACATTTAGCAATACCAAGTGCCTATAAATTGCTCGTTCTAGTGCTAGGAGTTGGGGAACCAAAGATGGAAAAACATGGTCCCTGCTATCCAGAGTTTACAGTGAAATATGGGAGCTAGATATGTACCCCAACAATTACAATTTAGTGGAATAACTACTGTAAAAGGCAGCATTGCAAGAGTAATGAGAGCACAGGGGAAAAAGTGCTAACATTTATGTAAGAGACACAGGAGATGTTTCAGAGGAGTTGAGCTGTGACTTGAAGAAATTTGCCAAGCAGAAAAAGGTAGGTGGGGGTTGGGATTCTAAGTCAGAGGAAAGATCTTGGTAAAGGCATGAGCTTATGGAAAAATAGCTTATTAAGGCTGAAGGCTAAGGTATTTAGAGGCAGAGAGGCTAAACGTGGGCTAAGCAGGAAACTGTTCAATCACAGAGTGTCCTGAAATCATGCTAAGATGTTTGAACTTTATCCTAAATGACACTATTTAAGGACTTTAACCTAAAGAGGGAGAGGAACTGATTTGCATTTTAGAAAGAAAATTGATTTGAGGAAATGTAATTGATAGGACTGGAAAAGGTCAGTTTTCATTCCAATCCCAAAGAAGGGCAATGCCAAAGAATGTTCAAACTACTGCATGATTGCACTCATTTCACATGCTAGCAAGATAATGCTCAAAATCCTTCAAGCTAGGCTTCAACAGTATGTAGACCAAGAACTTCCAGTTGTACAAGCTGGATTTAGAAAAGACAAAGGATCCAGAGATCAAATTGCCAACATCTGTTGGATCATAGAAAAAGCAAGAGAATTCCAGAAAAACATCTGCTTCATTGACTGTCTAGGTTTGACTTTGACTGTGTGGATCACAACAAACTGTGGAAAATTCTTTTTTTTTTTCTTTTTCTTTTTTTCTTTCTTGTCCCCCCTCAGATTTCCCTAAATTTCCCTAAAATTTGTCAGGATAAAAATGAAGATATTACATGAGAACTTTGTTCCAAAGGAAAGGGACAAGACTCCTCCCGGCCAGTTACAGTTTTCTCAGGTGACTGAGAAATTTATAGGAGTGATAGAGGCTGAGTCCTTATACCATGTGGTGGTCCCATAGGGACTCTCCACCCCCACACTTATTAATTAAAATGCTTGCTCATCCAGTGTCACAGCTAAGAACTGGCCACTCAGTGATCTTAGGGTGCGGAAGGGAGTTAACTGAGACACATGAGAGGGCTGAAACGACTCTGGGTTGACTCCTGGAGGAGTTAAGCTCACAAGTGGCACACTGGCCCACCACACAGTTTCACCAGTGATTGTTATCCCTGACAGATTCAACTAAAAATGGAAAATAGAGCCGCTCAAACACAGAAACCAGGGGCATCAGAAGTGAAGTGAAGTCGCTCAGTCGTATCCGACTCTTTGCGACCCCATGGACTGTAGCCTACTAGGCTCCTCCATCCATGGGATTTTCCAGGCAAGAGTGCTGGAGTGGGGTGCCATTGCCTTCTCCATGGAAAATTCTTCAAGAGATGGGAATACCAGACCACCTAACCTGCCTCCTGAGAAACCTGTATGCAGGTCAAGAAGCAACAGTTAGACCAGACATGTAACAATGGACTGGTTCAAAACTGGGAAAGGACTTTGTCAAGGCTATTGTCAGGATATTGTCACCCTGTTTATTTAACTTCTGGATGAATCCCAAGCTGATTGGAATCAAGATTTCCAGGAGAAATATTAATAACTTCAGGTACCTTGATGACACCACCCTAATGGCAGAAAGTGAAAGATAACTAGAGAACTTCTTGATGAAGGTGAAAGGAGAGTAAAAAAGCTGGCTTAAAACTCAACATTCGAAAAACTAAGATCATGGGTTCTGGTCCCATCACTTCATGGCAAATATTTGGGGAAAAAATGGAAACAGTGACAGATTTTATTTTCCTGGGCTTCAAAATCACTGCAGACAGTGACTGCAGCCATGAAATGAAAAGATGCTTACTCCTTGGAAGAAAAGCTATGACAAACCTAGACAGCATATTAAAATGCAGAGACATTACCTTTGCTGACTAGTCTTTGTCTGTCTAGTCAAAGGTCCATCTGGCTTTTCCAGTAATCATGTATGGATATGAGAGTTGGGCCATAAAGAAGGCTGAGCACTGAGCATAGGAATCTGGAATGTTAGGTTCATGAATCAAGGCAAATTGGAAGTGATCAAACAGGAGATGGCAAGAGTGAATGTTGGCATTTTAGGAATCCGTGAACTAAAATGGACTGGAATGGGTGAATTTAACTCAGATGACCATTATACTACTGTGGTCAAGAATCCTTTAGAAGAAATGGGGTGGCCATCATAGTCAACAAAAGAGTCTGAAATGAAGTACTTGGACACAGCCTCAAAAATGATAGAATGATTTGTTTGATCTCTGTTTGTTTCCAAGGCACACCATTCAATATCACAATAATCCAAGTCTATGCCCCAACCAGTAATGCTGAAGAAGCTGAAGTTGAATGGTTTTATGAAGACCTACAAGACCGTCTAGAATTAATACCCAGAAAAAGATGTCCTTTTCATTATAGGGGACTGGAATGCAAAAGTAGGAATTCAAGGAACACCTGAAGGAACAGGCAAATTTGGCCTTGGAGTACAGAATGAAGCAGGGCAAAGGCTAATAGAGTTCTGCCAAGAGAACGCACTGGTCATAGCAAACACCCTCTTCCAACAACACAAGAGAAGACTCTACACATGGACATCACCAGATAGTCAACACCAAAATCAGATTGATTATATTCTTTGCAGCCAAAGATGGAGAAGCTCTATACAGTCAGCAAAAACAAGACCAGGAGCTGACTGTGGCTCAGATCATGAACTCCTTATTGCCAAATTCAGACTTAAATTGAAGAAAGTGGGGAAAACCACTAGACCATTCAGGTATGACCTAAATCAAATCCCTTATGATTATACAGTGGAAGTGAGAAATAGATTTAAGGGACTAGATCTGATAGACAGAGTGCCTGATGAACTATGGACGGAGGTTCATGACATTGTATAGGAGACAGAGAGCAAGACCATCCCCATGGAAAAGAAATGCAAAAGAGCCAAATGGCTATCTGGGGAGGCCTTACAAATAGCCGTGAAAAGAAGAGAAGCAAAAAGCAAAGGAAAAAAGGAAAGATATACCCATTTGAATGCAGAGTTCCAAAAAATAGCAAGGAGAGATAAGAAAGCCTTCCTTAGTGATCAGTGCAAAGAAATCGAGGAAAACAACAGAATGGGAAAGACAAGAGATCTCTTCAAGAAAATTAGAGATACCAAGGGAATATTTCATGCAAAGATGGACTCAATAAAGGACAGAAATGGTATGGACCTAACAGAGCAGAAGATATTAAGACGAGGTGGCAAGAATACACAGAACTATACAAAAAAGATCTTCACAACCCAGATAACCACGATGGTGTGATCACTCACCTAGAGCCAGACATCCTGGAATGTGAAGTCAACTGGGCCTTAGGAAGCATCACTATGAACAAAGCTACTGGAGGTGATGGAATTCCAGTTGAGCTATTTCAAATCCTAAAAGATGATGCCGTGAAAGTGGTGCACTCAATATGCCAGCAAGTTTGGAAAACTCAGCAGTGGCCACAGGACTGGAAAAGGTCAGTTTTCATTCCAATCCCTAAAAAGGCAATGCCAAAGAATGCTCAAACTACCACACAATTGCCCTCATCTCACACGCTAGTAAAGTAATGCTCAAAATTCTCCAAGCCAAGCTTCAACAATACATGAACCATGAACTTCCAGATGTTCAAGCTGGTTTTAGAAAAGGCAGAGGAACCAGAGACCAAACTGCCAACATCCACTGGATCATGGAAAAAGAAAGAGAGTTCCAGAAAAACATCTATTTCTGCTTTATTGACTATGCAAAGCCTTTGACTGTGTGGATCACAATAAACTGTGGAAAATTCTGAAAGAGATGGGAATACCAGATCACCTGACCTGCCTCTTGAGAAACCTGTATGCAGGTCAGGAAGCAACAGTTAGAACTGGACATGGAACAACAGACTCGTTCCAAATAGGAAAAGGAGTACGTCAAGGCTGTATATTGTCACCCTGCTTATTTAACTTATATGCAGAGTACATCATGAGAAACACTGGGCTGGAAGAAGCACAAGCTGGAATCAAGATTGCCGGGAGAAATATCAATAACCTCAGATATGCAGATGACACTACCCTTATGGCAGAAAATAAAGAAGAACTAAAGAGCCTCTTGATGGAAGTCAAAGAGGAGAGTGAAAAAGTTGGCTTAAAGCTCAATATTCAGAAAACTAAGATCATGGTATCCAGTCCTATCACTTCATGGCAAATAGATGGAGAAACAGTGGCAGACTTTATTTTGGGGGGTTCCAAAATCACTGCAGATGGTGATTGCAGCCATGAAATAAAAAGACGCTTAGTCCTTGGAAGAAAAGTTATGACCAACCTATTAAAAAGCAGAGACATAACTTTGCCAACAAAGGTCTGTCTAGTCAAGGCTATGGTTCTTCCAGTAGTCATGTATGGATGTGAGAGTTGGACTGTAAAGAAAGCTGAGCACCAAAGAATTGATGCTTTTGAACTGTGGTGTTGGAAAAGACTCTTGGGAGTCCCTTGGACTGCAAGGAGATCCAGCCAGTCCATCCTAAAGGAAATCAGTCCTGGGTGTTCATTGGAAGGACTGATTGTTGAAGCTGAAACTCCAATACTTTGGCCACCTGATGCGAAGAGCTGACTCATTTGAAAAGACCCTGATGCTGGGAAAGATTGAAGGCAGGAGGAGAAGGGGACGACAGAGGATGAGATGGTTGGATGGCATCACCAACTCAATGGACATGAGTTTGGGTAAACTCCAGGAGTTGGTGACGGACAGGGAGGCCTGGCATGCTGCAGTCCATGGGGTAGCAAAGAGTCAGACATGACTGAGTGACTGAACTGAACTGAAGTGAACTGATAGTTGTACACAATATTATGTAAATTTCAGGTGTACATCAGAGTGGCTCACAGTTTTTAAAGGTTTATATTCTATTATTAGTAATTATAAAATATTGGTTATATTCCCTGTGTTATGCAATATATCTTTGTAGCTTATTTCTTTTATACATAGTAGTTTGTAACTCTTAATCCCCAGCCCCTATCTTGCCCCTCCCCACTTCCTTCTCCCCACTGAAAACCACTAGCTTCTTCTCTTTATCTGTGAATCTTTGTTGTTATCCTTACTATTTTGTTTCATTTTTTTAGATTCCACATGTAAGTGATATCACAGTATTTGTTTTTCTCTGACTTATTTTACTTAGCATAATACCCTCCAAGTTCATCCATGTTGTTGCAAATGGCACAATTCTATCCTTTTTATGGCTGAGTATTATTCCATTGTATGTATGTACACCATATCTTATTTATTTATTCATCTGTAGTTGGATACTTAGGTTGCTCCTTTTTTGTGTGGTTCAGTCCCTCAGTCGGGTCTGACTCTGCAACCCCTCAGATGGGAGCATAGCAGGCTTCTCTGTCCATCACTATCTCCGAGTTTGCTCAAACTCAAGTCCATTTGCACCAGTGATGCCATCCAATCATCTCATCCTCTGTTGCCCCCTTCTCCCCTTGTCCTCAATCTTTCCCAGTATCAGGGTCTTTTCCAATGTGTCAGCTCTTCGCATCAGGTGGTCAAAGTATTGGAATTTCAGCTTCAGCATCAGTCTTTCCAACGAATATTCCAGGCTGCTCCTGGAAATGCTTTTAAAAAGAAATTCCTGATGTTAATTTATTTATTTATCAACTAATCTCCTTCTTATATAATAGTAAAGTAGTAGAAAAGCATTGTTAATTCCTTTTTCCAGTTATTTTATTTCAGATAGTATATTAAATATGTTTAAATTCATGAATTAACAATGATGCCAAACAAGCAAAAAAAAAAAAAAACACCTCCTCAGAAATCACTGTTGGAAAATACTAGATAACCACCTTATTATTCTGGAAACTGGAACTAAATTGAAATAACTAAGCATTTACCCTACCCTTTTTGTTTGAATTGTGCCTTAGGGTAAGCAAGTAGTTGGTGGGGGTAAGGTCTTATTTATAGAATTATTTCAGAAAATATTATTATAGAAAAATTTCTTATTTATAGAATTATACATGAAGAAGGAATGACAGAATTAGAATACCACTGTTTTGTACCCACTAGTGAAATAATGATCTAGAAAGTTATCTTTAATGCCTGCTAAAAATATTAGGTAGAGATTGATGTGGCCTGGCATCTATTCACTAAGTCGTGTCCGACTCTTTGTGACCCCATGGACTGCAGCTCACCAGGCTCCTCTGTCCATGGGATTTCCCAGGCAAGAATACTGCAGTGGATTGCTGTTTCCTTCTCCAAGGGATCTTCTCAACCCAGGGATGGAACCCACATCTCCTGCATTGGTAGGCAGATTACTTACAGCTGAGCCACCAGGGAAGCCCGGAGACTGATGGAGAACTCTTAATTGTGAGAAGCCCCTTATGAGACTAACAACACCTAAGCCCACTCATTAATCTTTTTTTTTTTTTTGGCAGAAGTGGTGGGGGAGAACAATCTGTTTCTTCTTTTATTTATGATTTTTTCAATAATTTTTGTTGTGTTTGTTTTAATATTTATTTATTTATTTGGCTGCCCTGGGTCTTAGTTGCAGCAGGCAGGATCTTCAATCTTCCTTTTGGCATGTGGGATCTAGTTCCCTCACCAGAGAGCTAACCTGGGCCCGTGCATTGAGAGCACAGTGTCTTAGCCACCAGACCACCAGGGAAGTCCCATTCTTTTATTTATGGAATGAAGATTCAAGAAAATGCCCCCTCACCCCTCATTCATTAATCATAACATCACAAAAAAGGAAAGGACTGGGCTTTCCTAGAGGTTCAGTGGTAAAGAATTCGCCTGCCAATGCAGGAGACACTGGTTCAATCCCTGATTCAGAAGGAACCCACCTGCCTGGGAGCGACTAAGCTTGTGCACCACAACCATTGAGCCTGTGCGCTAGAGCCCAGGAGCCGCAACTGCTGAGCCCATGCTCTGCAGCAAGAGAAGCCACTGCCATGAGAAGCCCTTGCACTGCAACTGAGAGTTGCACCCCAACTCCCCGCAACTACAGAAAAGCCTGCACAGCAGTGAAGACCCAGCACAGCCAAAATAAATAATTTTTCTTTTTTTTTAAAGGGGAAAGGACACATTGTGTGTCTGGGGTGTGATGTAATAGGAAGTACACACCAACACTTATGAAGTATTTTTGACAAAAACCAGCAGCAAAACAGTCAAACTTGCATCTGATTGGAACTCCAGATTGGAACTCCAGATCTAACTTCAAGTTTACAGAAAAGATGGAGGTCGGGGAAATATATTAAAACAACACTGTAAGAATGCAATAAGCGAAGACCAGAGGTGGGACATTCTACAGGACCAACAACCCAGTTTCTCCAACAGACAAACTGGAGACAGAACAAGGAGCAGGGGAAGAGGAAGAGGTGATGACAAAGAGGGAAAAACACCACATTAAAGGAGACTTCAAAAATCTATTTGATAGTACTGAAACAGAGAAGGTCCTTGCCCCCTCCCACCTTGTCTTCTGTCTACCCTTTGTCTGTGGAAAACTTTAATCAAAGAATAAGTTTAATCAGAGAAGTGAGAAATGCGGAAACAAAGGGAAATAGTCAAAGGAGATAATAATAATAATGGAGTCATCAAGCATAGTCAAGGACCTTTAGTTCTTTCTTAAGGGCCGTAGATAATATTCTGAGCCATATCCTATGAGCCGTCTTATAGATGCTGAAATGCCAGGTGGAGAAGTTAACTACATGATGACCAGACTGTACCCAGGACATGAGCTACCACAATTCTGAGAACTGGTCACAAAGAAATGGGGACAAATGGACCCTGGAACTGAAGATGAACTGGACCTAAAACAACCAAGACTGATGCACGATACTGGATGCTTGGGGCTGGTGCACTGGGACGACCCAGAGGGATGGTATGGGGAAGGATGAGGGAGGAGGGTTCAGGATGGGGAACACATGTATACCTGTGGCAGATTCATTTTGATATATGGCAAAACCAATACAATATTGTAAAGTTAAATAAAATAAAATTAAAAAAAGAAAAAACAACCAAGACGATGCTGGTCAGACCACTGATGACCAGTTTGAAGATGACTGTTAGAGATGACTGTGCTGTTTCTGCATGTAGCCTCCCCCAGCCCCACTCTGTCTATAAAAGCTCTTGCCCCACTGGTTGCCATTGGTTGGGGGGTGGGAGTCAGCCTCTGGACAGATGTTTGCCACCCTCCCTCCAAACCCTCACTTGTGGCATCTGAAATAAAGCAAACTTTCCTTTCCACCAACCTGGCCTGTTTATCGGTTCAAAAGCCGTAAGCAACCAGACCCACCACCTGCTCTTTCGGTAACAGTACTGTACTGCACATTTGAAAGTTGCTGAGGGACTTCTCTGGAGGTTCCAGCAACTTCCCTGGGGGTCTAGGACTCTGTGCTTCCGATGCAGGGGGCTCAGGTTTGATCCCTGGTCAGGGAATGAAAATCCCACAGGCCACATGGTGTGGCCAAAAAAAAAATAAAAAAAGGTTGCTGAGAGTAGATCTTAAAAGTTTCCCACTCCAGTACTCTTGCCTGGAAAATCCCACGGACGGAGGAGCCTGGAAGGCTGCAGTCCATGGGGTCGCTGAGAGTCGGACACGACTGAGCGACTTCACTTTCACTTTTCACTTTCCTGCATTGGAGAAGAAAATGGCAACCCACTCCAATGTTCTTGCCTGGAGAATCCCAGGGATGGGGGAGCCTGGTGGGCTGCCGTCTATGGGGTCGCACAGAGTCGGACACGACTGAAGCGACTTAGCAGCAGCAGCAGCAGTGTCATTGTGGTTATGCTTGAAAAATAATCCTTATATTTAAGAGATACACACTGAAGTATTTACAGATGATATGAGATCACATCTAAGACAGCATCCCCCTGAGGGGGGATCCCCCTCAGGATCCCCCCCTGTGCGATCCTGAGGGGTCTTCCCTGGTGGCTTAGTGGTTAAGAATCCGCCTGCCATTGTAGAAGCCACCGAAATGAGACACCCTTGCACTACAACTAGAGAGTAGCCCCCGTTTACCGTAACTAGAGAAAAGCCCAAGCAGCAACAGAGACCCAACACAGCCAAAAATAAATATATAAAATTATTTTAAAAATAAGAAATAATCCTGAGGGAAGTGGATGGGCCTATAAGTGAAATGAGGCGGCCACATATTAATAATTGTTGATGCAAGTGACAGGTGCATAGACAATCATCATATTATTCTGTACTCTCATCCACATGTGAACTTTCTCACAATAAATACTAAGGTTGTTTTGAGGATGAAATGCATTCTCTTGTGTAAAGGCACATATCTGAATGGTTGACCTACCATTGATGCCAAGAAATACACAGAACCTTTTTCCCTTTGGTGCACTTGAACCAGTTAAGAACTCGTATTCAAAAAGATTTTCTGTTAAACTCATTCTGTTGCACACGTTAGGACCCCTCTTCCTTTCAACTTTGCAGTTGGAACAAAATCTAGATCTTTAAAACAAGACACTGTCAATAAAGCACAGTAAGTGTTTAGCAGCTGTGCATTTTTAAGCAAACCATTTCATTTGTGGAATCTGGCTTGTTTCCCAGGAAACGATGTTTCCATTTCACAATGTAACAGAACAGGAAGAGTGTGAACTCTTGTTTGAATATAGATCCCTTGTGTGCCACTCAGATTTCCATGTTTCCATTGTGGTCTGGGTGTGAGAGTCCAGCTGCATGTTGGTGGAATGACTCATTTTTCCACCAAGGTGCAGATTTCTGTGAATCCCAGGGGCCACTGATTGGTGTGAAAGAGCAGTCAGCACAGACTTGGCTCCTGGATCCATCATATGACTTGATTCAAAGTTTTCTTCATGGGCTTAAATTGCAAGAAGCAATTCAGCTATTCAGATAATTCATGCTCCAAAACCTTTAATGTTTACAAGTGGTTATTAAGAGCAGCTACTTGAGGGACTTCCCTAGAAGTCCAGTAGTTAAGATTCTGCCCTTCCCCTGCAGGGGGCATGTGGTTTCTGGCCTAGGAACTAAGATCTGACATGCTGAACAGTGAGGTTAAAAAATACAAAAATAAATTAATATTTTAAAAAGAGCAGCTACTAGATACAATAAGGAAATACAAAGGTAATAGAAGCAAAATTACATCCTTTTTGTGTTTAGTAATCTCATCAAAGAAATAAATGTATGAGAAGTATAAAGATTTCAAATGAGTCAATGATACCCAATACAAGTATATATAAAATATATCCATCAATGTTTTGGAGTCTTAGAATAATAGAGTTAATGAAATAAAATTTACATTTTCAAGCAGGACAAGAAGAAAAAATTAAACAGAAAATTCTCTCTCCATGTTTGTTTGGGCCTCCTCCTTCCCTAATGTGCAGTGTGAACCTGCATTATGCATTAACCAGAGCTCCTCCAACCATAAAGATCATTTTAACTTCTTAAAAGAACAGTGTTCTTTCTCAGCTCCTTAGGGAGTCATGGTGACTTGCTGTTCCACTTTGTAGGTGTTTACCTGAACTATGTATCCTTGGTGAACTTTATGTAAAATATCAGTATGTCATTTTGATATATGATACTTTGTCTCAAAAATACATATAAAGCCTTCAGCTTCTAAGAGGTGGAACATTTCTCCAAGCTTTCTGAGAATCTGCTTTCCGGGATTATAGTCCTCAGTTTGGCTCAAATAAAATTCCCTTTTTAATTATTAACTGGGTAGTTAATTGATTTTTCATTGATAGAGTGAGCAAAATAGAAACAGGTTATCTATCTGGAAATTTTTATAATTTACAAAATTTTAAAATTTACAGAAAATCTCTAAGTACAAAAAAGGTTGTATATATTTTTGGAACCATTTGAGAGTAAGTTGGCAACATGATGTCTCATCAACCCCAAATACCTTGTTTCTATAAACAAGGCCATTCTGATGCATAACCACAGAACAGCCATCAGAATCAGGAAATCGATATCAATACATGCCACCATCTGGTTCTCAGCTACCTATCAAATTTCATTATTTGTCCTAATAGTGTCTTTTATCACTTAGTGATCCAATCTAAGTTCACACTTTGAATTTACTTGTCACCTTTCTTTAGTCTCCATCAATCACAGGAATAGTTCCTCATTTCTTACTTGACTTTCAAAACATTGTCATTTTTTAAGATTACAGGACAATTATTATGTAGAATATTGTTCAATTTGGGCTTTCTGATGCACTTTTTTTCCATGATTGGATTTAGAGTTTTAACTTTGGCAGGAAGAACATGAAAGGGATGCTGTGTTCTTTTCATTGTATCCTATCAAGGGGTACACGATTTTAATTTGCCCTTTACTTGTGCTGTTAACCTTGATCAGTTAAGGTGAGGTCCGATTTTCCAGTATAAGTGTTAGTCACTCAGTTGTGTCCGACTCTTTGTGACCCTATGGACTGTAGCCCACCAGGCTCCTCTGACCCTGGAATTCTCCAGGCAAGAATACTGGAGTGGGTTGCCATTTCCTTCTCCAGATTATAAAATTAGTCTTTTCTTCTTTGTCATCCATAAGTATTTTGTAGGGTGGTATTTTGAGACTGAGTAAATATTCCATACACCAATTTCATACACAAACCACCAGAACTCATCTAACATGAAATAGCTTTGCTACCTCTATAACTGTAAATAAGTTTAATTTGTAATTTAAAATCTAAAAAAAGGAAATATCCAGGTCCAGATGTTTTTAGTGGAGACTCCACTAAACATACAAAGAATTAACACCAACTCTACACAGTCTTTTTTCAGAAAGGAGAAGAGGAGAGAATCCTTCCTAACCCATTTTATGAGACCGGTATAACCCTAACATAAAAAACCAGACAGTACAAAAAAGGTAAGCCAATATCCCTCATAAATAGACATGTAAATATCCTTAACAAAGTATAAGCAAATAGAATTCAGCAATATGTCAGAAAGAATTATATATGAGCTGCTGCTGCTGCTGCTGCTAAGTCACTTCAGTCGTGTCCGACTCTGTGCGACGCCATAGACGGCAGCCTACCAGGCTCCCCCCATCCCTGGGATTCTCTAGGCAAGAACACTGGAGTGGGTTGCCATTTCCTTCTCCAATGCATGAAAGCGAAAAGTCAAAGTGAAGTCGCTCAGTCGTGTCTGACTCTTAGCGACCCCATGGACTGCAGCCTACCAGGCTCCTCCGTCCATGAGATTTTCCAGGCAAGAGTACTGGAGTGGGTGCCATTGCCTTCTCCATATATATGAGCAAGTGGGGTTTATTCCAGGGTTGCAAGGCTGATTCAGTATTCAAAATTCAACCAGTGTAATTCACCAGGTGAACAAGGTAAAGAAGAAAAGCCACATGACCATCTCAATTGAGGCAGAAAGTACATTTGACAACATTCAACACCTATTCATGACAGAAATTCTCAGAAAACTAATAAGACCAGAGTGGAATTTCCTCAACTTGATAAAGAACATCTACAAAAATAAAACACCACACAGCTAACAGCATATTTAATGATGAAAGACTGAATTATTTCTCCTGAAGATTGGAAACAAGTCAAGGATATCTGCTTTTATCACACATATTCAAGTCAAGAAAGTACTAACCAGCCTAGTAAGGCAAAAAAAGGAAATAAAAGGGATACAGATTGGAAAAAAAGAAATAAAACTGTACCTTTGTGCAGATGGCATAGTGGTCTATATAGAAAATCCAAGGAATGTTTTTCAAAACTCTAGAAATAGTACATGAGTTCAGCAAGGTTACAGCATATAAAGTAAACACATAAGAATCAATTGTATTTCTACATAGTATCGGTGAACACGTGGAAACTGAAATTTAAAATACCATTTATAGGGATTTCCCTGATGGTCCAGTGGCTAAGATTCCATGTTCCCAATGGAGGGGGGCCTGGGTTCGATCCCTGGTCAGGAAGCTAGATCCCATGTGCTGCAACTAAGAGGTCACATGCCAGCAACCAAGAGTTGAAGATCCCACGTGCCACAACTAAGACCTGGCACAACCAAATATATGTAAGATGTTTAAAACTTTAAAAAAAAAATGCCATTTATGGGGGTTCCCTGGTGGTTTAATGGTTGGGATTTGGTGTTTTCATTGCTGTGGCCTGGGTTCAACCCTTGGTTGAGGACCTGAAATCCTGAGAGTGGGATGGCCCCCTCAAAAAAACAAAGCATTTACAGTTGCTAAAAAAATATGAAATATATGTGAATCTAATAAAACATATATAACAAAGTTAGTTTTGTTCATTTACAATTTTTTAAATAAAATTACCCAGTCTGTTAAACTTTCATTAACGTTTATACTTATAACTGTATATAGTATTTTCATGTTTTACATTTCTTCTATATCTGTGGTTAAAACCAATTCTCGTTCTCATTATATTTTTAGTCTTTCATCTTACCAGAAGTTTTCCTATTTTTATTAATATTAAAAAAAGAACTACCTTTTATGTTTGTTATCCTTTAAGTCATTTGTCAAAATTTATTAATTTTGAACTCATGTACTATGCTTGGGTTTTGTGAAGGTTTTTGTTTTATGGAGTGCTGGTTGTGCTGCGTCTTCTTTGCAGTGCCCAGGCTTTCTCTGACTGTGGTGCAGGGGCTTAGTTGCCCCAAGGCACATGGGATCTTTCTTTCCCCACCAGTGATGGAACCCAAGTTCCTGGCATGGAAGGTGGAGTCTTAAGCACTGGACCACTAGAGAAGTCTCGTGTGCTAGGGTATTTTTAAAAAATACATTCCTTGAGATTTTCTACATAGACCACCATGCAATCTGCACAAAGGCAGATAGCAAAAAGGCAGAATTTATTAATTCTGCCTTTCTGCTATATTTGGGTTTATCTTGTTGTGTTTTATAAACATGCTGAGAGGGGAGTGGCCAAGATGGCAGAGTAGGAAGATCCTGAGTTCACCTCTTCTCATGGGCAGACCAAAATGATAACTATTACAGAACAACTATTGATGAGAAAGACCAGAAGAGTAGTAGAAAAGATCTTCCACAGTTAAAGATATAAAGAAAGAATCACAGTGAGACAGGTAGTTATAGGGATAGAATAGGATAGTTATATACAGGTAGTTGTAGACGTTCCAGTGAACAGTGAAAGTGTTAGTCGCTCAGCCATGTCTGACTCTTTGTGACCTCATGGACTACAGCCCACAAAGCTCCTCCGTCCATGTAATTCTCCAGGCAAAAATACTGGAGTGAGTAACCATTCCTTTCTCCAGGGGATCTTCCCGACCCAGGATCAGACCCAGGATCGAACCCCAGTCTCCTGCATTATGGGCAGATGCTTTACAGTCTGAGCCACCAGGGAAGCCAATGAGGGACTATAAATAGAGAGGGAACTTTGAGAGACCACTGTAAGTTAACGATCGCTCAAGAAAACTATTGGAACATCATGGAACGAAGCAGGCTTGCTTAACTAGAAAGCCATAAATAAAAGCACAAGATATGCCCCAGGCCATTTGGTGAAAGAAAAATGTTACCACCTTTCTGATGATTTGAATAAGTGCTATGATAATCCTAGTTTGACTTCATAGGGTCAGAAACTCTCCTGCTTGACACAAAAGGAGGAGATAGTGATACAAGCCTGATGTCTACTCAAAGAAGGTGGTCTTTCCCCGCCTCCCCAACTTTCCTTATCTTCCCTGGTGGCTCAGAGGTTAAAGCGTCTGCCTGCAACTCCGTCCTGGGTTGGGAAGATCCCCTGGAGAAGGAAATGGCAACCCACTCCAGTATTCTTGCCTGGAGAATCCCATGGATGGAGGAGCCTCGTAGGCTACAATCCACGGAGTCGCAAAGAATCAGACACAACTGAGCGACTTCACTTTCACTTTTCCACTTTCCTTTGATTAAAAAATTTTAGCCCACTTAATCCTCGAGGCAGGGTCCACTTGCCTGCTTGCATCTCTTATAAGTGTCCAATATTAATAAATCTACTTCTTGCCCATCACTTTGCCTCTCACTGAATTCCTTCTGCACTGAGACACAAAGAAGTCCAGACACCAGGTAAATGACTCTAATTATGTATACCTATGGCTGATTCATGTTGATGTTTGGCAGAAACCAACAAAATTCTCCAAAGCAATTATTCTTCAATTAAAAAAAAAGGAAAGGAAACGGGGAAAAAAAAGACCACAGGTTAGAATCCCAGTCAGAGTTCTGGCTGGCTTTGAGTCTTGGTCACATGGGTCAGTCAAAGTCTCAGTCTGAGGTGCACAGTTTCAGCAGAGGCAGACATGCAGTATAGTCAAGACCCATAGCCCTAGGTGGATGACCCACAAATGGGAAGATAATTACAATTGCAGAAGTTCTTTCCAAGGAGCAAGTGATCCAAGCTCCACACTGCACTCTGCAGTCTGGAGTTTCCACACTGGGAAAATGAGCCCCTGGAACTTTGGGCTTTGAAGGTCAATGGGCTTACTTTTGGGAGAGCCAGAGGAATGCAGTCTCCACTTTTAAAGGGTGCACACACAACTTCACATGCCATAAGACACAAGGAAGTAGCAGTAGTTTGAAAGCAGCCTGGGCCAGACCCACTGCTGATCCTGGAGAGCCTCCCAGAGAAGCAGGAGGCACCTGGAGCTCACCCTGGGGACATGGATACTGGCAGCAGCCATTTGGGGAACTCAGTCTACCATGCAGACACTGGTGCTGGCAAGAGCCATCTTAGACTCCTCTCGCTAGCTTATTAGCCTCACCCACCAATAAGCAGGTGCCAGCCCCAAGACCCCTGGGCCCTGGCTCTGCCCACCAGTGGGCTGACACCAACTCTGGGACCCCAAGGGTCCTGCAGTAAGAGACCCAAGGACCAAATCCACACACCAGCAAGCTGGCAGTAGCCTAGTATCCCCTGGGCCCCTGCCCCATCCATCAGCAGGCCAACTCCAGGACACTCACCTTAGTCCCCTCAGCCAGCTGCTCTGGGATTCAACCCCACTCACCAGCAAGCCAACACCTGGCTCTGCCCACCACTGAGGCAGCACTAGCCCCAGGGCCATGGGGGCCCTGCAGCCAGCTGCCTCCTGACCTGGCCCCATCCACCAGCATCTAGCGTCTTCTGCACAAGGCAGGCGCTGGCAACCAAGCAGACCAGGGACCAGCCACACCTACCAGACTGCTCACTGTAGTTAGCCCATTACAACCGAAGGGCTCTCACAGAGCCCACACAGAGGACATGCATAGAGGATGCAGATCTGGTGACCAGAAGGGCCCACCTCTCCCAGCTTGGGAAATATAACCAACCTACCAAATACACAGAAATAAAAATAGCGAATTAGGCAAAATGAGGCAACAGAGGAATATATTCCACATGAAAGAACAGGATAAAACCTCAGAAGAAAAACCAAGTGAAGTGGAGGTAAGCAATCTATCCCATAAAGAGTACAAGATAATGATGACAAAGATGCTCAAAGAATTCAGAAGAAAGGATGAACAAAGTGAGAAGTTAGACATTTTTAACAGAGTTAGATAATATAAAGAACCAAATAGAGCTGAAGAATGCAGTAAGGGATTTTTTTAATATATGAGAGAGAATCAACAGTAGATTAGATGATATAGAGAAATGAATCAGTGAACTGGAAGACAGAGCACTGGAAATCATGTACACTAAACAGAAGAATAGAATTTTTAAAGAATGAGGGCAGATTAAGAGATCTCTGGGACCATGGCAAATGGAGTAACATTCACAGTATAGGGGTCCCAAAAGGAGAACAGCGAGAAAGGATCTGAGAACACGTTTGCTCAATGTTACTAATCATTAGGGAAATGCAAAGTAAAACCACAATGAAATATAATGTGAGAATGGTTGTTATAAAAAAAAAGGGAACAGATAACAAGTGTTGGTGAGGGTGTGGAGAAAAGAGACCTTCACACACTGCTGGTGGAAAAGTAAACTGGTGCAGCCACTCTGGAAAACAGTAGGTGATTCCTCAAAAACGTGAATAGAAACTTCCCTGGTGGTCCAGTGGTTAAGACTTTTCACACTTCCCCTGTAGGGGACACAGGTTTGATCCCTGGTCAGGGAACTAAGTCTTCCCTGGTGGCTCAGACAGTAAAGAATCCACCTGCAATTTGGGAGACATGGGTTCAACCCCTGGGTTGGGAAGATCCCCTGGAGAAGAAAATCACAACCCACTCCAGTATTCTTGCCTGGAGAATTCCATGGACAGAGGAGCCTGGCAGGCTACAGTCCATGGAGTCGCAAAGATTGGACAGCTGAGCAACCAACACTTTCACTTCACTTTCTTTTCAGGGAACTAAGATCCCACGTCCCACGTGGCGCAACAACAACAAAAAATAGGACTGCTGCTGCTGCTAAGTCGCTTCAGTCATGTCCGACTCTGTACGACCCCATAGACAGAAGCCCACCAGGCCCCGCCGTTCCTGGGATTCTCCAGGCAAGAACACTGGAATGGGTTGCCATTTCCTCCTCCAATGCATGAAAGTGAAAAGTGAAAGTGAAGTCGCTCAGTCGTGTCCGACTCTTAGCGACCCCATGGACTGCAGCCTACCAGGCTCCTCCTTCCATGGGATTTTCCAGGCAAAATAGGACTACCATACAGCAATTCCCCTTCCTGATATTTACCTGAAAAAATGCAAACACTAATTAGCAAAGATCTATGCACCCGTACATTCATTATAGCATTATTTACAACAGCTAAGATATGGAAGCAATCTAAGTGCCCATCAATAGATAAATGGATAAAGAAGCTGTGAGATATGTATCAGTGATGTGCTGTGCTGTGCTGTGGTTAGTCGCTCAGTTGTATCTGATTCTTCGACCCCAGGGACTGCAGTCCACCAGCCTCCTCTGTCTATGGGGATTTTCCAGGCAAGAATACTGGAGTGTGTTGCCATGCCCTCCTCCAGGGGATCTTCCTAACCCAGGGATTGAACTCAGATCTCCTGCATTGCAGGCGGATTCTTTACTGTCTGAGCCACCAGGGAAGCCCAAGAATACTGGAGTGGGTAGCCTATCCCTTTTCCAGGGGATCTTCCTGACCCAGGAATCAAATTAATGTCTCCTGCATTGCAGGCGGATTCTTTACCAGCTGAGCTACAATGATATATTACATATATATGCATATTATATATATATATATCAGCCATAAAAAAGAATGTAACCTTGCCAGTTTGACACAACACGGAAGGCCCTAGAAGGTATTATGCTAAGTGAAATAACTTCAGATAAAGACAAATGCTGTACTATTTCATTGATATGTGTAATCCAAAAATAAAACAAATGAGCAAACATAATAAAACAGAAACAGTCATAAATACAGAGAACAAACAGGTGGTTTCCAGTGGAGAGGAGGCTGTGGGGAGGAAAGAAAAAGGTGAGGGAGATTAAGAGGTACAAACCCTGGGCTGCAAAATAAATGAGTCATGGGTGTGAAATGTAGTGTGGGGAATATAGTCAACAATGATGTGCTATCTTTCTGTGGTGACACATTGTAACTAGACTTATCATGGTGATCATGTCAAAATACAGTAAACTATCAAACTATTATGTTGTGTAACAGGAACTAACATAGTTATACTTCAAAAACAAGCAAACTTATAGAACCACAAAAATAATTTATAGTTACCCAAAGTGGAACATGGAGAGAGGGGAAATTGGATGAAGACAGTCAAAAGTACAAATTTTCAGTTAAAAGATAAATAAGTATTATGTATAAAAGTTCTTGAAAGTAAATTCTGAGTTCTCATCACAAGGAAAAAACTTTTTTAAATTTCTTTAATTTTGTATCTATATGAGATGTTCACTAAAGTTATTGTGACCATCATTTCATGATGTATGTAAGACAAATCATTATACTGTGTACCTTAAAGAATCTACCTGCCAGTTCACCTTCCCCACCTGGGTTGGGAAGATTCCCTGGAGAAGGAAATGGCAACCCACTCCAGTATTCTTGCCTGGGAAATCCAGGACAGAAAGGACAGAGGAGACTGGTGGGCTACAGTCCGTGGGGTTGCAAAAGAATCTGACGTGACTTGGTGACTAAACAACAACAATACCTTAAACTTATACAGTGCTGTATGTCAATTTTATCTCAACAAAACTGGAAGGAAAAACGTCAATTTTATGCTTATTTAACTTACCTTAATTCTTTCTTGCTTAATAAACACATTTAAAGCAGTTGTTATTCTGAGTGCAACTTTAGTGATCGCTCATACAATTTCATATGTAGCACTGTCATTAAAAGATTGATCTTCAACTCAGTCTTGAAAGAAACAATTTGCAGAGAAGTGCTGGAATCATTCCCAGTGTAGGCAGAAAACCAACAGGTTCGTAGTCTACTCACAGACAACACTTGTTCATTCTTTAAGACAACTCAAATTTCATCTCCTCTGTAAAGATTTCAAAGCATGGTTAGTGATGCCTTTATCAGTGAATCCATAGTACTACCTATATATTACTAATAAAAATCCTTATTGTATTATAGATTCTGTGCTCCTTTGGGATAGGACCCTTGTCCAATTTTCCTTCTTTTTCTTCTTCTTCTTTTTTCTTCAGGATCTTAGTTCTCCAACCAGGGATTGAAATAATAGAAGAGAGGAATATAGAAGCTGACTGGAAAGCTCCTAAAATTCACTTCCCTCACAGATTTTACTCAACGCAGTCTTGTTAATACCTATTCATGTTGCTAGAAAAATGTAACGGCCCAAAGTATCCTTTTTTTAAACAGAACTAATTGTTCATTTGTATTCAGACTCTCTAAGCAAAAGGAAATTTGTAATGAAAATACAGCTCAAGGCAATATCCATCTGAATGTTCCCTTTTGGATAACTTTCTGCTTCTCCTAAAAAAAACTTTCTCCTCTGAAGACAGCACCCTTATTTATTTTCTCCACAAGTTTCCTGCAGGCTCTCTTCCCCACCATTCTTCTTCCTTAAAAACACCACAAAAGCTTGGTAACTTTTTATAACATAAAAACAACTCCAGTGTAAAGCACAGAAATTTCCAGCCTTAAGTAAGCTCATGATTGCAAATAACCTTTACCAGTTTGTCACAAGTTAAACTGAATTCCCAGTTTTGCTTGCTTTCTTTCAAACATATGAAGTGTCTATTGAATGCCCGGCACCAAGTTAAGCAGTGGACATACAACAGTTTAGGGTGAATCTATCCCTTGACCATTAAATCAATCAGATTCAATAAATCTACTTGAATTTTCCCCATGTGTTTCTTTACTACAGAGCTCACCTCCTTTCTCTAAGTCACTAGAAACTCAATACAGAAACATTTGCCAGGTTTTCCACTTCAGAAATCTTGAACTTGTTTCTTGTTTACCTAGGCAAATACTTCTGGTCTAATTTCACAGAGAGGTTTCTCTGCTTTATGTCACTCAATCCTTTCCCTCCTTTTCATCTCCAGTTTTCTCGGTTTTATTTCTTTAAGAAGCCTCTTTCCATGGCATTCTTCACTCACACAAGTTAAGAGGCTTCTTGCCTCATGTGTTGGTCACAAGAGTCTTAAGCATTGCATAAAATGTCACATGCCTTAGAGCATTCGTATCCCCTCGTGGATGTATCATTACCAGAGCTAAAGGACGTGGACATTCCCTGAGTTTCAAAGGGAGACTCAAGATCTATTATGAATATATGTTTACTTAAAAACTTTTATCTGAAACATTGATGAACTTTGCAAATAATAGAGTGTTTTTTTGTTTTTGTATCTTGGCCTTACTGTGCAGCTTTTGAGATCTTAGTTTTCTGACTAGGGATCAAACCCGCACGCTAGGCAGTGAAGGCGCAGAGTCTTAACCGCTGGGCCACCAAGGAATTCGCAAGAAGCTTATCTTAAGGAACTCAGAGTGCAACGACAAAAGTAAGTACATGTTTCTGTGGAAACAAACTGCTAATCAATATTTCAAGAACAATGGTCAAGGTCATGACAGGTTACTTAAAGAT
The DNA here is from genome assembly GCF_019923935.1 of Bubalus bubalis. Lineage (NCBI taxonomy): Eukaryota > Metazoa > Chordata > Mammalia > Artiodactyla > Bovidae > Bubalus > Bubalus bubalis. Next base: position 20,517,308 of record NC_059159.1, on the reverse strand, counting down.
TGTGGCAGGAGAAATCTTTCATCCAACAATCAAATCAGATGTTTGGTAGAATAGTTTAGGAATTAGAGTTCATTTTCTTTAATATTATTTATTTATTAGGTTGTGATGGCTCTTAGTCGCAGCACACAAACTCTTAGCTGCGGCATGCAGGATCTAGTTCCCTGACCAGGAATCGAACCTGGGCCCCCTGCATTGGAAGCATGAAGTCTTAGTCACTGAACCACCAGAAAAGTCCCTAGAGTTCATTTTTACATAAAAGGGAAAAAATTATTTGACTATATATATATAATCATTACACTGTGATACTATCACCTCAAAGAGTGCCGGCAAGCAGAATGAACTTTTGAATCAAAATTTTAGCTGCCAGCTGCTTGTACTATCACACAGAGCAAAATTTCCTCCTCAAAACTGGTAAGGCAAGTGCACTGGGTTGAACAGTGCTCCTCCCAAATTTATGTCTACCTGGAGCTGGTGAATATGTCCTTACTTGGAAGCAGAGTATTTGTAGATGTGGCCAAGTTAAGAGTCATACTGGATTAAGGTGGGCCCTGATCCATTGACTAGTGACCTTATCAGAAGAGGGAAATGTGGATGCATGTCCAAACACCCAGAAGGTGGAACGCCATGTGAAGATGAAGGCAGCAACTGGGCTGATGCTGCCTTCCCAAGGCAAGGAACACCAAGGATTATGGGCAACCACCAGGAGCTGGGTAGAGGGAATGAAGGATTCTTTCTTAGAGCCTTTTGAAATACTGTGGCCCTGTGGATACCCTGATTTCAGACTGCTGTTCTCCAGAACCTTGAGAGAGTAAATTTCTGTTGTGTTAGGCCCCCCCAGTTTGTGGTCATTTGTATGGCAGTTCTAGGAAATTAATACAGGAAGCATATGGCAGAGAGAAATACTTCAGCAAATATGTATTTCAAAACATTTGGTTTAACTTTAATACCCTCCTCAAGGCCCCATCTAGGACCTAAGTTGGGTAAGCAAACAGGAGCTGACCTTTCACTGGTGGAAATTCACAAAATTGTTGTGCATTCATTCAAACTAAAAAAAGAAGAAGGAAAAAGGAGAAAAAAATATTTATTTTACTTACTCCAGTACAGTGATAATTCTTTTAAATTTGATCACTGACTCTGGTCTGTCATCTTGCTTGTAGAACTGAGTGTTATAACTATTGCATAGACATTTCCACAGATGCCAAGAAATAATAACTCAGTTTAGACATCCAGAAATGCATTACTGGCTGTGGCTCATATGGAATTGCTCATGTCTTCTAGGGCTGTGTAGTGATAGACCATTTATATTGGATCTTGTTGGATATATGCTGTGCTTGTTCAAGTTACAGAAAGTTTCAAGTACAATTTCTTCCTTTCTTAGAGAAGTATACAAGTTAACTCTAGATAAAATCAATGTAAATGCATGATTATTCTGGATCGAAATATCTTAGTTTTGGGCTAAGATGATGTATTTACTTATTGTGATGAAAACAAAATCTGAATTTAGTTTGATAGTAGTACTATTTCTGTTCTACTAGTCTTTGCCTTCTCCTCCAAACAAACTTCTATTTATCCTTTAATACCCATCTCAAATGCTGTGTCTTCTTAAAGCCTCCCCCATTGGTAAACAGGATTAGTGAGTTTTCTCTGGCTTACAAAGACTACTTCAATCGTTGCTATATAGTATATGTTAGTTGTTTGTCTGTTAGACCGTGAGCCCCTTCTTCCTCTTCGCGTTGCTAACATTATGCTTGGTATAAAGCATGCACTTAATAGATGTTTGCTGAAGGAATGATGACTGAAAGCTATCTATTAAAGTACTCATCATTGAACTTAAAAGAGCGTTTTCCTCATAGAATGTTCTGAAGTAGAATAACTTCGGGAACTAAACATGGAATACAAGTATCAGCACTGTTATTGTACTGAACTTGATGACTCTGCAAAGTTTTCACTGACTCCACACACATTTCCTGATTCTAGCTTCTGCTTGGAACCTTCCCCTCATATCTCTATTACAAGAATGCAAGCATCTGTCGTGAGCTCTCTACCCCAACAGACAATGAAGTCCATAAAACGAAGGGGACAGAGAAAAGGCAGGATGTTCCTTATGTTCCATATTCCTTTTCATTTATATCTGTGTTCTTTTGGTGATAGCAGGTTTCCATTAGGAGGTCTTTCAGAATCAACTACCCATTCACCCATTCATTCAAGAAATGGTACTTTACTATTGAATGAGGAGGCTCATAACTAGGGGAGAAAAGTCCAGGTAGAAAGTACTGTGTTTTATAAGAGAAATAGAAAAGCCCCATTAGAGTTCCAATGAGGAACATGAAGTTCAGTTCACACTTGCTCAAGTTCCCACATCTTGTAACTAACTGTGAGAGCTGAGACTGGCTCCTCTTGCATTTGACATCAGATGGAATAACTGGAGGAATTGAGATTCAAGCCTAATTTGGATGGTACAAAAGCCTGGGGTCTTCTGCTACACTACACCATGCATCTCCCATAGACTACTGTTTCAGTTATTTGACAGATGCAAAGGTTATCTAAGTTATCAGCAATGAAAATAAAAAGGATCAAGGGGTAGAGACAAGATATAAATGCAGGTTATACAATGAGAATGACATGATAGCTGACTAAATTAAGAATGAGAGGGAAACGAATAGAATTAAGGATGGCCTAAGGGAATCCCCTGGTAGTCCAGTGGTTAGGACTCTGTGCTTTCACTGCTAGGGGCCACGGTTCCATCATCCCTGGTCAGGAAGAAACCCAGGATGGTTTAAGCTTGGAGTTCTGGTAACTAGGAAAATAACGATGCCATTAGCAGGATTAAGGATCTCAGAGGAAGAGACAGTTTTTATTCAGTGAGAGCCTTGGAGGAAGGAGTTGGAGGGAAAAATAGGTATGAGTCCTATATATAGACATTTAAGCCTGACATTAGGCAAGACTTCTAAGGAAGAGAGCAGGTAGGGAAAAGAAACAGAACACTGGAGACAGACTGATGGCAGGAAATGAAACGGAAAAGGAGCTCTGAGAGAATAAACTTTCAAGAAAGCCATGAGAAAAGAGAATTCAAGAGAACTGAGATGAGACCAGATGAAAGGCTGTCTTAAAGGTAAGAGAATGAAAATTTGTGGTTAGCAAACAGCTGACCCTGAGGTTTAAAAAAAATTTTTTTTAAGTCTCAAAGGAAGGAAATAACAGTCATTGTGTAGTAGTTTTCTAAAACTTGGCAGGCATTCAAATGTGGGTCCTTATCCGCCTTTCCGGTTAAGGTGAGAGAGCTAGGGAGAACTAAGCTCACAAGGAAAATGAGGTTCTGGGGCTCTCCAAGGTGCTACTTCTCAACAAAATCGAAATGAAATCCTATCTTCATTCACACTGTGACATGGAAAAATGCAAATTAAGTGTCCGTTTTTGCCCTTATTTCCTTTAGGCTGGTAAAGCAAGATTGATGATGTTTTGCCAGGTAGACGTCAATCCGTCATTAAATTTGAATCTTAATATGGTCCACCACCCACGAAGTATGAATAACCGGTTTTCTGAGTTTTTCCTGATACAGTTCTGGTTTTGACAAACGATTTGGGATCCCAACTCTTCCTTACAAGTACGGCAAGAAAAGGGAACCGACATCAATCGTTGATAATGGTGGTTTTTTTGTTTTTTGTTTTTTAATAAATAATGGGTAGGCATCACTTAACACGGTTTTAAAAACTTAGGTTATTCTTCTACAGATTTTGAGGAAGAGAAAACCTTTAAGCGATCAAGTGGGAGCACAAGTATGCAAACAAGATTCAAAATTAACTTTCACAACACATGGCCTAATAAGGTTTCTCCCACTGTTAATTGGAGAAAAACAGACCTTGGATAGTTGCTGGAGGGACTGAAACAATTACCTTTACAAAGAGAGGTTTCTCCGTACTTAAACTAAAGAGCCCCCTGCTCAAGCCTAGACCATAGGATCTAGCACCTTTAGCAAGTCTCTCCCCACTCTAGGAATCAAATTTTCTCCTCTGTAAAACAAGGGGAAAAGGTGTGTGTGCGTACAGAGGAGACTGGCTGGAAGCCCTTTAAAGCTTCCCTGCAGCTCGCAACTTATTTCATAATGATTTCTCCCCTTCATGCTATTTCCCTACAAGAGGAAAAAGTTGTGAATTAATTCCTTGGATATGAAAATAAAAAAAGCAGACAGCCTGGCTTCAAGGAAACTTCTTAGGGAACACAGAACTCTGAACAGCTCGGTGACTTAAGGCCGCCAGCACCTGCGCCGCAGACGGCCTTCCCCGGCCCGCAGCCGCGGCTGAGGGAACAAGATGGCGTCAGCACGCAGGGTTTCGCCCACGCCCCCGCGACTCCGCAATGCGGCCTCCGGCTGAGGCCGCACCCCATTGGCTAATGGCAATGAGGTCATCGTGGGGGCGGTGGCCGGCGGCGGCGCGGAGGCGGGGCTTTGAGGACGCAAGCACGTCGAGGTGCGGCTGCCAGGAGCTGCGGAGGCTGCGGGTTTGGTTTGCCGCAGCTGCCTTGGCGGCGGCCCCCAACTGGAGGTGAGCGGGGGCTGTGGGTACAGCGCGGCCGGGAGCGGCCTTTGAGGGGCAAAACAAGCCCTTCTGACGGCCCCCTCGGTTGTCAAAGGAATTAGCAGGGGTTTCAAGTCTGAGAGGAAATGGGGGTTCACCCCTCCTCGGGTACCCCTCCTGTAGGCAGAGGAACAGGAGGTTCACTCTCTTTTTGAGGCCCCGATCCCTTCTCCCATTTACGTGGAAGGTGGAAAAACTGAAGGTTATTGGGAAGGCAGAATAATTGGCGGTCTTCTTAGAGGGACTCCCATTTGAGGGTTCTCCCCTTTATTCCCCATTCCAGGAGGTAGGTGTGCCTGGGCCCGGAGAATTCCTGCTTCTCGCTGGATAGACAGGAAATGAGGCAGGTGAACTTGAATACCTCGTTAAGGGAGGCGAGGGCTGGATGGCAGTTGTGAGGCAGGAGGGCTCGGGAGCTCTTTATTTGGACTCCTCTTGTGCAGGATTACTGTTTCTTCCTATTTTGCTTTGTGACCCTCCCAACACCCCCGGATCGCTATGGCCTTTTTATTTTTCGATTTGGCTCCAGTGGGACAGAGATGTTCTAGGGAGACTTGTAATCATTAAAGAGCAGAAACAGGGAGGCAACTCATTGGAGGTTGTCATTATCGGCAGCCTCTGAACTATGCTGATCTGGCATAATTTTATGTGCTTAGAGGTTGTGGAATCTATTCGTGTTGGGAGGTGGAGTGGGGACTGTTAACAGCTGTTTTGGATGAGTCAGGTGTAGGCAGTCTCAAAGTCAAGCTACATAATCTCTTGAGAAATTCTTTCTTCTATCTAAATGTGTTGTTTTGCTACCTTGAATGCCAAATGCACAAAGGTTTTGTCATTCAGATTTCTCAAAATGTCTCCCAGGCTTCCGGAGAAATAGCTCTTCCTTTGATGCCAGTTTTGCCTATCATTAGGAATGCCCTCATGATACCAGAAATAAGGTGCATTTTGTTGAGTTTAGATACTGTACAGTCCGTGCCTTAACAGTAGCAGACTGAGAATAAATAATTACAGTTTCAGGACCACTGATAGCGCCAATTGTCTTTCCTACCCGGTAACGCTAAGACCGCCCGGAAGGATATCTTTACTGGCTCATTCATGAGAGGCTTTAACAGATGGAAGAAGGTAGTTAATCTTGAAGGTGGGGATAAAAAACAGAAAGCTGCGGTGGTTGAAAGCTTATTCTCTGACGATAAAATTGCTTTGTCATTTCATGTTTGACTTGAGGTTGGGCATAATGTGTAAGCTGTTTCTGTGTGTGTGTATGTAGAAGTTAACACTTATGTGTTTAGATTCTTTGGGGAGAAAATGGTGTTTTGTGAGGGGTTTGAAAAGGTAAATCCTTTAAGGTAGCTGTACCTTGAGGGCAGTGCTGGGACTTTGGCTGTTAGAAATTGGCAGTAGAGGATAGAAAACTAATCTCAACAGAGACATCCTTTTTGAGAGGGTAATTGAAGTCTCTTCTGATTGTTTCCTGACACAGGCAAAAACAAAAAAAGATCTCTGTGAATGTCACTGTCCCATGTCCAGGGTATTTAAAGAACTGTTTCAGATTCCCAGTTCCTGTTTTTAATCTGAATACATTCTTATGTATTGAGATGTCCCACATTATTGTCATTTGATCCTGATGTTGACTGCAAAGGAAGTGACTGTTCATCAGGCATTCTTCATAAGAGGATTCAGTAACAGCCTTTGCTATTTCTTCTTTCTGTCTTTCTAAGCTGTCAAAACAGTTAATAAAGATCTGTCAGCATGGAGTGGGAGAAATGAAATACAATGTGGAAGAGGCCTCCTGGGGTGTTTGCTTTCAGTCCTCTTGGTAGTTCCAAGTTCATGTAATTTTCTCTTTTTGTTTTAGGTTGCAGAGAAATCCCGGTACTCAGCTGACCGGTCCTTTCTGCCACCATGGGGGAGCTTTTCCGGAGTGAAGAGATGACACTGGCCCAGCTTTTTCTACAGTCAGAAGCTGCTTATTGTTGTGTCAGTGAATTAGGTGAACTTGGAAAGGTTCAGTTTCGTGATGTAAGTAGTTATGGCACCGCTTCTTGATTACCACTGAACTTTATTTTTCTTGTTATGGCCAATTGCCTCGTGACAGATGTTTTGCTTTTTATTTGCAAAAATAACATTATAGTACTGGCTTACTACTAGAAGAGTGTACATTTCAAGTTGTCTTTGCACAGGTGAAAGTGATTTGTGCTGATCCTTCCACATTTTTACTAGCCTACCCTGTGGAGGATAATCTGAAGCATTCTCAGCATAATTGCTTGAAATGCAGGTGGAGGACAGCCTCCATCCTCAGCCTTCAAAAGTTCAAGGCTCGAACTTCACTTTTGGGCTCCTTAACACCCATAGTAGGGTATTTTTAAAAAGTGTCATAGCTCTGTGTACAATAGGATGTATTTATTACAAAATCTGAAGCATCCAGTTACAGATATATAGTGCATAAGGGTATACTGAATACTCACTGTTTTGAAGCTAGGCACTTTGGCGGAGATAGCAAAAGAAAGTGGACAATCTAAGTATTAAAAAAAAGTATACTATGAGGCTTACAATCTGATCAGGAAGGCAAATCTACAGTGCTGAAAGGAGGGGGCAGTTAACAGTTCCTTGTTAATGCAATCTCAAAGCTCCATGTACCTCTTGTTTATAGCATTCGTCAGAGTCCTGATTTTCTGTTATCGGTATGAATGACTGATTAAAGAATGTCTCTTGTGCAGTGATCTTAGCACGAGGAAGATAGGGACATTCACTGTTACATCCTTAGTGCCCACATATAAGATAATCAATATTTGTTGAAATGAATGGATAGATGAAAGAGGAATGGTCAGAAAGCGGTGGAATTAATCAGTTTTGACTTCCTGGAATTGGCAAGCTTTCTGGAAATTCTCAGTCTGAGCTGAAATTGCACAAATATAATCCACTGACAAGGTTTCATTCCTTTTTCCCTTTGAACCCTCTTATATTACCTCTCTTCAAATGTTCTCCTAACTCAGCTAATGCATCAATATTCTTCCAGTTTTTTAGACTTGAAGGCTAAATCAAACCTAATTCATCCTTAATTTGTAATCCTTTATTTCATCCTATGGTGTCTCCCTACCTAACACCATTGTGTGTATTCAATGTTCTTAACTTTTATGTCAATCATAAAAAAAATTAATAGGGATTAATAAAGTGAATATTTATTTTAGTTCCAGACCACTACAATAAAGTATCTCAATAAATTGAGTTACACAAATGTTTTGGTTTCCCAGTACATTTAAAAGTTATGTTGGGAATTCCCTGATAATCTAGTGCTTAGGACTCCTCACTTTCACTGCTGAGGGCATATGTTCAGTCTTTGGTTGGAAGATTAAGATCCTGCAAGCTGAGTGGCATGGCCAAAAGAAAAAGTTATGTTTATACCGTAGACTGTAGATTACACTAAAGTCTGTTAAGTGTGCAATAGCATTATGTCTAAAAAGAAGTACATACATTAATTTAAAAATACTTTGTTGCTAGAAAATGCTAACCATCATCTGAGCCTTCAACAAGTAATCTTTTTGCATTCAGAAGATTACTGATCACCATAACAGATAGAATAATGAAAAAGTTTGAAATGCTGGGAAAATTACCAAAATGTGACAGAGACAGAAAGTGAGCAAATGCTATTGAAAAATGGCACTGATCAACCAACCTTCCTCGATGCAAGGATGCCACAGACCTTCAATTTGTAAAACAATACAGTATCTGCAAAGCGCAGTAGTGTGAAATACAGCAAAATGAGTTATGCCTGTAACTATGATTCTATTATCTAATTAAGAGAACTACTCACAAATAATTGAAAAATGCCTGTGTAGCTTTCTTCCGTGCCATTCATTTCTCTCTCCTCCCCTACAAAGGTGATTTCTACAGTGATCTTTGTTTTTGTCATTCCTTTGTGTTTTTCCCCCATTTTTGCTGTGTGTGTATGTATGTATCACTAAACAATAATATATAGTATAATTTTGTATGTTTTAAAACTATGTACATGGTTTCATATTGTATATATCCTTCAGCAAGTCGTTTTAAAATTTAACATTGTAAGAGTTAACCATGTTGATACAGGTAGTATCAACCTGTATAGGTTAAATTGCTGTATAGTTATTGTAAGAGTATACAGTTTAGCATTTTTTCCTTCTGATGAACATTTTGGTTGATTGCAGTTGTTTGCTCTAGAGTGGTACAGTGAAGATTCATATATATATTATATATATATTGTGGTATACATATGTGATAGTTTCTTCTCTGTATATATTATGTATATATCATGGTATACATATGTGATAGTTTCTTCAGAGCAGTGGTTCTCAAACTTTTTGGTCTGAGGACCTCTTTACATTCTTAAAAAACTATTGAGGACCCTAGAGGGTTTTTATGTGAGTTACATTTATTGATATTATTGTACTGGAAATTAAAACGGAGAAATGTTTGAAGTATTTATTTATTAAATCATTTTAAAATTATAATAAGCCCACTACATGTTACCATAACTTTTTTATGAAAAATAACTATTTTCCAAAACAAAAATAATTTTGAGAAGAAGGGTATGGCTTTTACACTTTTGAAAATCTTTTAGTGTCTGAATTAGTAGAAGACAGCCTGATTCTTGTTTCTGCAGTCTGCCGTGACGTATCTTATAAGCCTCTGGGAAATTTCACTGCAGACTCATGAAAGGATGAGAATGAAAAGGGCAAATAATGTCTTAGTGTTACATGAAAATGGTATTGCTCTCATGGACCTGCTGCTGCTCCAGGGATTATAACCAGGAGGGGCATTGATGAACATCGTGTGTGTCCCTGTTAGATGTAGTCAGAGTCCATACTTCACGGTGAATGTACCTATTCATGCTCCCATCGCTGGCCGAAGAGTTCCTTTTGTTCCACAATTGTGCCAACACCTCTGTGCTCAGAAAGAAATTTGCCCATGTGATGGTTATGCAGTGGTATCTTATTGTTTTATTTTGTACCTTTTAGACTAGTAATTTAGTATCTTATTGTTTATTGAACATAATGAGTTTCATTTTCCATGAATGTCTGTCCATATTATCTGCCTATTTTTCTGTTGAGTTTGCTTGCTCACTGACTTGTAGGATTTTTTTTTAAAGTTCTTCTTGTACTCTGGAAGCTAATCTTTTTCTAATCCTCTACTGGTAACTTCTAGGCTGTGGCTTGTCTTTTCCCTCTGTTGATGATATAGTTTGTCATATATGTAAAGTTTACTTTTCTTTTTTTGTTATTAGTATTTTCTTTTTTTCCAAAATTTTTATCTTGAAAAATTTCAAGCCTGAATATTCTGGTGTAGATTCATTAGCTGTTAATATTTTGCTGCAGTTGATAGTCTTTTTTTTACTGCACTGTCAGAGTGAGCTGTCTCCTTCAAACCCTTTTTCTTTCTTTCTTTCTAATTTTACCTTCAGTAACATGTTGATAAAATATAAGACCAAGCTGATAATAGTTAGGATTGTGTTCAGCTGTATGTAACTAAAAACCCGAATGATAGGGGTATACTTTTCTCATGTAACATGAAGCCCAGCTTCCCACTGTCATCAGCGTCCTAAGATCACTTTGTATTTGTTTGAATATCCTTGAGCACTTGGCTTTTGTCTTTACAGATGATCACCACACTCACAGCATTTCATCCATGTTCTAGGCAGGAAGAAGGAAGTGCAAGGAGGAAGGGGAAGTACTTACATATGGAGGAAAACAATTTTCCCAGAAATCCTTATCAGACTTTGCTAATTATTCATTGGCCAAAATTACAGTGTAATCTAGCTGCAAGGGAGTTTGGGAAATGTGGTTGTTGTTTTTTTTTTCCAACTGATCTGCTACTGCCCTGAACAAAATTGGGAATTTTGTTAATAAGGAAATAGAGCAGAATGCCTTGTGTCTATCACATAGTATGCTTGTCTTGCTCCTAACTTCAAGGGTAATCTTTTAGATTTTTTATAGTTTAAATAGGATATGTATTCTTAATTTGGGGAGAAAATTCTATTAGATTATGCAGATTCCTTTCCATTTCTGGTTTTTCTGAAGTTGTCACAAATGGTTGTGGAATTTTACTGAATGCCTTTTGTTTATTGAGATTACCATTAAAAAAAATTTTTTTTCTCCTTTAAATCTGTTAATTTGGTGAATTACATAGGCACTTTTTTCCCTACTAATTTTTTGTAACAGCTTTACTGAAATACAATCCATATACCATACAATTTGTCCATTTCAAGTGTACAGTTCAGTGATTTTTATTGTAGTCACAGAATTGTACAACCATCACCATACTCAATCTTGGACACTTTCAAGAAGAAACCCTGTACCCATAAGAGTCCCTCTGCATTTCCTCCCAACCCCAACGCCCCACCTCCAGCCCTTCAGTTCAGTTCAGTTCAGTTCAGTCGCTCAGTCGTGTCTGACTCTTTGAGACCCCATGAATCGCAGCACACCAGGCCTCCCTGTCCATCACCAATTCCTGGAGTTCACTCAGACTCACGTCCATCGAGTCAGTGATGCCATCCAGCCATCTCATCCTCTGTCGTCCCCTTCTCCTCCTGCCCCCAATGCCTCCCAGCATCAGAGTCTTTTCCAATGAGTCAGCTCTTCGCATGAGGTGGCCAGAGTACTGGAGTTTCAGCTTTAGCATCATTCCTTCCAAAGAAATCCCAGGGCTGATCTTCAGAATGGACTGGTTGGATCTCCTTGCAGTCCAAGGGACTCTCAAGAGTCTTCTCCAACACCACAGTTCAAAAGCATCAATTCTTCGGCGCTCAGCCTTCTTCACAGTCCAACTCTCACAGCCATACATGACCACAGGAAAAACCATAGCCTTGACTAGACGGACCTTTGTTGGCAAAGTAATGTCTCTGCTTTTGAATATGCTATCTAGGTTGGTCATAAGTTTCCTTCCAAGGAGTACGTCTTTTAATTTCATGGCTGCAGTCACCATCTGCAGTGATTTTTGGAGCCCCCAAAAATAAAGTCTGACACTGTTTCCACTGTTTCCCCATCTATTTCCCATGAAGTGATGGGACCGGTGCCATGATCTTCGTTTTCTGAATGTTGAGCTTTAAGCCAACTTTTTCCCTCTCCACTTTCACTGTCATCAAGAGGCTTTTTAGTTCCTCTTCACTTTCTGCCATAAGGGTGGTGTCATCTGCATATCTGAGGTTATTGAGATTTCTCCCGGCAATCTTGATTCCAGCTTGTGTTTCTACCTCCAGCCCTTGGCAACCACCAGTCTTCATTGCTGTTTCTGTGGGTTTGCCTCTGACATTTCATGTGAGTGGAATCATATAATATGTGGTCTTTTGTGTCTGGCTTCTTTCACTTACTATAAAAGTTCAACTATATTGTAGCTTGTATCTGTTCTTTTCTTTCTTTTTTGTATCTTTTTTAACTATGAACATATGCAGCATATTAAAATGAGTGGTTTTAGTATAAGTAATTCTTACTTATCTTCTGTACAAAAGATATTGCCCTGGGTTTTAGAGAGACAATTAAGACATGTTTCATTGCTTGACTTGTTCAAAGTCTTCTGTGGCTTCTCTGCCCTCATTCATTTTTTTCTCTTTGACATACTCCTAGTCTGTTCTTCAGGCCCTTATGTCCAACACTTAGGATCATAATGACAACTTAACATTTTTCGAACAGATGCCATGTTGAACATTTTGCATTATTATTGCAGGCCTTCCTCACAGCAACCTAAGAAGTAGAAGTATCAGTACTTCACTCCTTTTATGGCTGAATATTTTCCATTGTATGTATATACCACCTTTTGCTTATTCATTCATTAGTTGATGAACATATTTGAGTTGTTTTCACTTCTTGGTTGTTGTGAATAACATTGCTGTATAAACATTTATGTACAAGTAGGTTTAAGTACCCATTTTCACTTCTTTTGGGTAGATACTTAGGGGTATATTTTGGGTATATACTTAAGAGTATATACCAGTAGTTGCTGGGTCATTGGTAATTCTAACACTTTGAAGAACCTCTACACTGCTTTCCACAGCAGCCATACCACTTTACATTCCTACCAGCAATATATGAGAGTTCCAGTTCCTTCATATCTTCACCAACACTTGTTATTAAAAAAATATATATATATGTATATATATATATACACACACACACATATATTTATTATAGCCATCCTAATGGATGTGAAGTTGTATCTCACAGTGGTTTTGATTTGCATTTCCTGGTGGCAAATGATGTGGAACTTTCTTCACATGCTTCTTGTTGTTGTTCACTTGCTAAGTCATGTCCAACTCTTTGCGACCCCATGGACTATAGCACACCAGGCTCCCCTACAGTTTGCTTAAATTCATATCCATTGAGTCAGTGATGCTATTTAACCATCTCATCATCTACCACCCCCTTCTCCTTTTGCCTTCAATCTTTCCCAGCATCAGGATCTTTTCCGGTGAGTTAGCTTTTCACATCGGGAGAAGGAAATGGCAATGCACTCCAATATTCTTGCCTGGAGAATCCCAGGGACAGAGGAGTCTGGTGGGCTGCCATCTATGGGGTCACACAGAGTTGGACACAACTGAAGCGACTTAGCAGCAGCTTTTCACTTCAGGTGGCCAAATTATTGGAGCTTCAGCTTCAGCATCAGTCCTTTCCATGAATATTCAGGGTTGATTTCCTTTAGGATTGACTGGTTGGATCTCCTTGCAGTCCAAGGGACTCTCAAGAGTCTTCTCCAGCCCCACAGTTCAAAAGCATCAATTCTTTGACGTTCAGCTTTCTTAATGGTCCAACTCTCACATCCATACGTGACTACTGGAAAAACCATATCTTTGACTATATGGGCCTTGTCAGCAGAGTGATATCTTTGCTTTTTAATATGCTGTCTACACTTGTCATAACTTCCCTTCCAAGGAGCAAGCATCTTCTGCCTGCAGTGAATTGGGAGCCCAGGAAAATAAAATCTGTCATGGCTTCAACTTTTTCCCCTTCTATTTGCCATAAAGTGATGGGACTGGGTGCCATGATCTTAGTTGTTTATTTTTAATTGGAGGATAATTGTTTTACAATATTGTGTTAGTTTCTGCCATATATCAACATGAATTAGCCATAGGTATACCCATGGCTGATCTTAGTATTTTTATTGTTGAATTTTAAGCCAGTTTGTCTTCCCTGGTGGCTCAGATGGTAAAGCGTCTGCCTGCAATGCAGGAGACCCCAGTTCGATCCCTGGGTTGGGAAGATCCCCTGGAGAAGGAAATGGCAATCCACCCCAGTACTCTTGCCTGGAAAATTCCATGGACTGAGGAGCCTGGTAGACTACAGTCCATGGGGTCACAAAGAGTTGGACACAACTGAGCGACTTCACTTTCACTTTTAAGCCAGTTTACAGGCCATTTGTACAGACTTTTTTAAAAAGCATAAAATTATCCTTGCAAGCCTGAGAAACTTGGTCATGAGGTGTACTTCAAAAGAATTTTATGGTTTAGTGTCCTAATAATTTTATTAGGATTTTTTCATTTATATTTACAAGTGATATTGACCTGTAATTGTCCATTCTGAAACTGTTCTTATTTTTGTATTAAGATTATATTGGCCAATCTCACTTATTAGTTGAGGAGTGTTCCCTTTCATTTTTTTCCTTATTGGAATACTTTTTCTAAGCTTTGGGCATTTTTAGTCTTTGAAAGAGCCTATCTTTAAACCTTCTAGGCCTGGTGTTTTTAGATGGGTATGTTTTAACTTGAAATTTCTATCTGTAGTGGACTTTTTAAATTCTCATGTTTATTTATGCCATCTCTTAGTCTAATAAAAAATTTGGTCCATTTTGTCTTTTCATATAACCCGCTTTTAGGAAAAAATGATAACAAAATGATTAAGAGGAAGAAAAGAAAAATTCAGCTTTTGATTGGGGGAGTCTTCTCTGGACTTTGTTTTGTTCTGGAACTTTCATCCATTTCTGCTCTTTGTTATTTTCTATGTCCTATTACCTTTTTTTTAAAACTTCTTTAATAATTAACACATTTTTTTTTAGTCTTTCCTATTCGTTTTTAAGTCTGTAAAGTTCTTTTTAAATACTGCTTTAACTGCATCCAACAGAGTTTGACCTTTACCATTTTTACTGTCATCCCATTCTAACTATTTTAAGATTTTCAGAGGCTTTCATGGTATTCTAGTGATTGAGACTCTGCTCTCTCACCACCTGGGGCCTGGGTTCGATCCCTAGTTGGGAAACTCAGATTCTGCAAGCCATGCACCCACCCATATTTAGAATTTCCAAATATGTTAAGTTGTATTTTTTATATGGATTTTTGACTTAATTGCATGGTAATCAAAGAACATTTTATGGTACCAGTTCTATACTGAGACTTGCTGAATGACCTATTTTGTGATTAGCTTTTATAAATGAACTTTTTAAAAAATTTATTATTTTTTAAATTTATTTGGCTGCCTCAGATCTTAGTTGCTGTACACAAGATCTTTTGCTACTGTGCTTGGGCCCCAAGGCATGTGGGATTTAAGTTCCCGGACCGGAGGTTGAACCTGAGTCCCCTGCATTTCAAAGCAGATTCTTAACCACTGGACCACCAGGGAAGTCCCTATAAATGAGCTCTTAAAGAGAAAACTATTGGATGCAGTGATAGAAAATGTGTGTGTGTGTGTGTGTGTGTGTGTGTGTTAGATTAAGATGATGTTGTTCAGATTTTCTTCGTCCCTTATATTTGGTGAACTTGATATATCAATGGTTTTAAAATTATATTAAGTTTCCCACTATGTGGACAGGTATGTCAGTATCTCCTTGTAGTTCTGTTGGTGTTTGTTTGAAATATTTTGGAGACGCCTTGCCCAGATATTTCAGGAGTCCTTACCAAAACAGGCTGTGGTGTGGCTGCAGTTGAACCTTGACTCCTGATTATGAAACCAGTAAATTTAACTATGAGTCTTGTGGCTACCTTCACTTCAGAATGTCTTGTTTATTGAAATGGAAATTTCTGAATGAGAGGTCAAGGGACGGCCTGCTCAGTGAGAAAAAAAAACAAACTCAAAACCCAAATAAACATTTTATTAGGGACACATGAGTTTGGAATTGTTCTTTTCCTGAGACTTGTTCTGATTATCATCATGTAGTGATTCTCTTAATCTCTAACAATGCTTTTTACCATAGATTCCATCTAACATTCAGTTCAGTTCAGTCGCTCAATCGTGTCTGACTCTTTGCGACCCCATGAATCGCAGCACACCAGGCCTCCCTGTCCATCACCAATTCCTGGAGTTCACTCAAACTCACATCCATCGAGTCAGTGATGCCATCCGGCCATCTCATCCTCTGTCGTCCCCTTCTCCTCCTGCCCCCAATGCCTCCCAGCATCAGAGTCTTTTCCAATGAGTCAACTCTTTGCATGAGGTGGCCAAAGTACTGGAGTTTCAGCTTCAGCATCATTCCCTCCAAAGAAATCCCAGGGCTGATCTCCTTCAGAATGGACTGGTTGGATCTCCTTGCAGTCTAAGGGACTCTCAAGAGTCTTCTCCAACACCACAGTTCAAAAGCATCAATTCTTCGGCGCTCAGCCTTCTTCACAGTCCAACTCTCACATCCATACATGACCACAGGAAAAACCATAGCCTTGACTAGATGGACCTTTGTTGGCAAAGTAATGTCTCTGCTTTTGAATATGCTATCTAGGTTGGTCATAAGTTTCCTTCCAAGGAGTACGTCTTTTAATTTCATGGCTGCAGTCACCATCTGCAGTGATTTTTGGAGCCCCCAAAAATAAAGTCTGACACTGTTTCCACTGTTTCCCCATCTATTTCCCATGAAGTGATGGAACCGGTGCCATGATCTTCGTTTTCTGAATGTTGAGCTTTAAGCCAACTTTTTCCCTCTCCACTTTCACTGTCATCAAGAGGCTTTTTAGTTCCTCTTCACTTTCTGCCATAAGGGTGGTGTCATCTGCATATCTGAGGTTATTGAGATTTCTCCCGGCAATCTTGATTCCAGCTTGTGTTTCTTTCAGTCCAGCGTTTCTCATGATGTACTTTGCTGCTGCTGCTGCTGCTAAGTCGCTTCAGTCGTGTCCGACTCTGTGGGACCCCATAGACGGCAGCCCACCAGGCTCCTCTGTCCATGGGATTCTCCAGGCAAGAACACTGGAGTGGGTTGCCATTTCCTCCTCCAATGCATGAAAGTGAAGTCACTCAGTCGTGTCCTGACTCTTAGCGACCCCATGGATTGCAGCCTACCCAGGCTCCTCCATCCATGGGATTTTCCAGGCAAGAGTACTGGGGTCGGGTGCCATTGCCTTCTCCTCATGATGTACTCTGCATATAAGTTAAATAAGCAGGGTGATAATATACAGCCTTAACGTACTCCATTTACTATTTGGAACCAGTCTGTTGTTCCATGTCCAGTTCTAACTGTTGCTTCCTGACCTGCATATAGATTTCTCAAGAGGCAGGTCAGGTGGTCTGGTATTCCCATCTCTTTCAGAATTTTCCACAGTTTATTGTGATCCACACAGTCAAAGGCTTTGCATAGTCAGTAAAGCAGAAATAGATGTTTTTCTTGAACTCTCTTGATTTTTCCGTGATCCAGCGGATGTTCGCAATTTGATCTCTGGTTCCTCTGCCTTTTCTAAAACCAGCTTGAACATAAGGAAGTTCACAGTTCACGTATTGCTGAAGCCTGGCTTGGAGAATTTTGAGCATTACTTTACTAGCATGTGAGATGAGTGGTACATAATACCAATAATTTCCTTATTAGTCTCTCTGTTACCAATCTTTCTCTCTCTTACAGTTCATTCTTCACATACAATATTCTTCAAAACAGCAAATCTTTAAAAAAAAAAAAAAAGTAAAAATCAGATCATTTGATTCCATATTATTGCCCAGAGGACAAAATCTTCCACATCCTGCTCCTTGCATTCCCTCATCTTCATCTGTAGAAAATGTCCCCCATTCTCTGAGAATATGATTGATTTATGTCTCTGAGTCACTTGTCATGGTCTTTCTGCTTGCATTCTATTTCTGCTTATTGAACTCTGCCTCATTGCCAGCTCAGGTGTTACTTTTGTGCATTTTTTTCTCTTTGTCCCCCAAGATAGAATCAGTTATTCCTTGTGTGTGTCTGTTCCCCACCCCCCCTTTTTTTTTTTGCCCTCATTTTTTTTTTTATGGAGGTAAACTTTTATATTCAATGAAATGCATAGATCTTAGGAGTACAAGTTGATGATTTTGGTAAATGTATACACCTTTATAACCATCACCCCAATCAAGATACAGAATATTTCCAGCAGCCCAGAAGGTTGTCTCGTGACCACTTCTGGTCAGTCCATACCCACCATAGGTAACCACTGTTTTGATTTCTACCATCATAGATTAGTTTTGCCTGTTCTTGAACTTCATGTAAATGAATGATACAGTACAGACTCTTTTTTTTTTTATTACCCAGACTCTTATGTCCAACTTCTTTCACTCATTCAACTTCATGTTCTTGAGATTTAATCTCATTTTATATATTTCTGTAGTTGATTCTTTTTTATTCCATGATATGAACATAGCACAGTGCTTTTATCCAGCCTCTTGTTGATGGATATTTGGATCACTGCTAGTTTGGGGGTATTGTGAATAAAGCTGCTGTAAACATTCTTTTTTTCTTTGGCTATACTGCACAGCATGTGGGACCTGAGTTCCCTGACTAGGAATCGAACCCATGCCCCTTGCTACAGTGGAAGCATGGCGTCTTAATCACTGGACTGCCAGCGAAGTCTTTACAAACTTTCTTGAACAAGTTTCTGTGAACATGTTTTCATTCTCCTTAAGCAGGTGCCTAGTGGTAGAATGTTCAGTCATGAGGTAGGTAGGTGAATGTTTATAGGAAACTGCCAACAACATTTTGCTTACTCTTTAATAATATTTTCACAAAAGTTGTATTGATTGGTTTCTGTCTGTCTCTTCTGTAGGGCTGATAGCTCTTCAAACCTGGGACATATCTTACTCTTTGTATTCATACCAGTGCTTAATAGTGTCTGGTGCATATTTGGTGCTCCAGAAATGTTGGGTAACTATTAGTTCTTTATTTGTATTACTTTTATGAAACTTATCACAGTCTATCTTATGGATTGTATTCATCTTTCTTCCCTATTAGGTTGCAAGCTTCTTAATGAGGAGGAATTTGTTTTATTCTTGTTTGTGTTTCCCAGAATATCTTGTGGCATTGTTTTGAAAATTACTTGTGATGGGTGGATGATTGAATAAACAAGCCTGTTACCTAGAAGGTGAAGACCCTGGGCAGAAAACTGAGAGAAGTTTGCTTTCTCTCTCTACTGATTGAGAAGAAGGAGAGAAGGAAAACCAGGCAAAGCTTCTATTATATCCATTGCCCATATTTGGGAGGTGGTTGTGCTCACTGAGCCTTTTGGCCTGAGATGAACATGTTGTGCTACTGTGTTTTGTCATATTTGCCTCCATTCCAGTATAAGCCTGCAGCAGTGAGAGAAGGGTTTTTACGTTTCCTTGGTGTGACTGGTCCTAAAGTGGGTTGTGTGGATCAGTAGAAAGTTTTTAATAGCCTTGTATTATCCAATATTTTGGCCACCTGATGCAAAGAGCTGACTCATTTGAAAAGACTCTGATCCTGGGAAAGATTGAACGCAGGAGGAGAAGGGGATGACAGAGGATGAGTTGGTTGGATGGCACCACCGACTTAATAGACATGAGTTTGAGTAGACTCTGGGAGTTGGTGATGGACAGGGAGGCCTAGCATGCTGTGGTCCATGGGGTCGTGAAGAGTCGGACACGACTGAGCAACTGAACTGAACTGACACATTGACATTAATTAGGTTTTCACTTCACAGGATCTGTTGCTTATGAAAGAGAGGAAATGGATACAGTATTTGAATATTTAGTATTCTGTTCTTATTTTGCAGTTAAATCCAGATGTGAACGTTTTCCAGAGGAAATTTGTGAATGAAGTTAGAAGATGTGAAGAAATGGACCGAAAGCTTCGTATGTGCATTTTGGTCTTGTCTGATGTTCCTCTAGTGACCCCTTTGTCTTAGAGTCCTCTTCATAAAGGAAGAAAATACTATGAAAGGAAAAGGAGAGAGGACAAATCTTGCAGTCTAATGTGAAGATGAATTTCTTGTGCACAAGTAGATATGTGGTATTTGGGCTCGGTGGTGCTTAACAGAAACTTTGAGATGACAAGGCTGCAAGCTGAAAATACTGTTTTTTGTTTTTCTTTTATGGGAAGAGTTTTATGTCAGTGCTACACTGTAGAATTCTGAGAGATAGGACCTAGAACACCATCAATTTTAGATGGCAGCATAGCCAGCTTTAAATTGTCTATTTATGCGGGAAGAACCTAACATTTATTGAGGTACTATTGAGAGTTAGGGTGTTCATACACTTTATTTTGTTCATTCCTCACAGCATTCCTTCAAGAAGGGTATCAGTTTCCTTATTTAAGTAAATGAGGAAGCTAAAGATCAGAGAGGTTAAGTGATGTGCCCAAGAATATAAGTGGCCACGATGGGATCAGTGTTTGAATCCAGGTTGTCTGCCTCCAAAACCCAAGATCTTGCTGCTGTATGATGCCAACTTTCAGTTAGGTGAATTTAGTCTCTGTGCTGAAAAACAAGTCAGTAGTTATCACCTGAAAACACACTTTTCTCCTGTGTTTTGGGGCCTTTTCTGTGCTTTATTTCTTGTTTTGTTTAACTCAGAGCTGACCTATTTTCAAATTTAATGAAACCCTTGTTGGTTGGAGTTGTCTCACTAGTGTGCTGAGGGTCAAATATTCTACTGAGTAACACTCTACTTTAGCTCTCCTCTGCACCAATATCTGTGACCAGAGCCATCATACAGGGTTGAGAGCTGACACAGATGAGAACCAGTGTTAAGATCAGAAGAGGAAAAGAAGACAGTAGTGGACTGATAAACCTCTTTGCAGGAACTGTGCTTTAGAGAATGTGGGGTAGGAGGAAGAGGAGTGTGAAGAAAAAAGGATTTACAAGTTCTGCTTCTTTTATATGAAAAATGTCTTTCTTAGAATGAAGCTCTTCTTAGCCAGGTTTGGGATCTTATTATTTTTTTCCTCAGATATTGGTAGTTCCAGACATGTGGAGCTAGACATGAATGTTTTGATTCTGTCGTTCTAGGATTTGTTGAGAAAGAGATAAGGAAAGCTAACATCCCAATTATGGACACTGGTGAAAACCCAGAGGTGCCCTTCCCCCGGGACATGATTGACTTAGAGGTAAATAATTCTTCTGAGGAAGCCAGATAAGTTTCTTTCTATTTAAGGGCAGAAATTACTTTCCTAAGTAGATGGAAAGTAGAATAATTCTTGCCGTCCTTTTCTGTTGATTGCAAGTTTCTTGTGGATGGGATTAAAATGAATTTCCTTTTTCATGGTATAAAAATCACTATGGTATTAATATCTCCAATACTGTCACATGCCACTAATGTTTATTGGCTTGTTGAAAATTTATTGGATTAATGTTAATTTATCTAGTAATTTATTAATAATCTCAAACTGAATCTCATAAAATCTCGATAGACTTTTCAGTCATTATTTTATCTAAAGTCCCCTGAGGGATTTAACCAAGTGTATAACAGAATCTATAGACAAAAAGGGGCTATTTTAAGCAAAAAAAAAACCTTTATAAAGAAAACCGCCCTGGTAAAAACACAGTACAGTCATCCCTCAGTAACCAGGGAAGATTGGTTCCAGCCCTTCCCTCGATATCAAAATCTGCTGGTGTTCAAGACCCTTGTATATTAAAAAAAAAAAAAACCCTTGTATAAAATGGCTGTAGTATTTGCATATAACCTATGCTCATCCTCCCATATACTCTAAATCCTCTCTGGATTCTTACAGTACCTAATACAATGTAAATGGTATGTTAATCATTGTAAATACAATGTAGATCACAGATAAAATAGTTGCTACTGAACAACAGATTCAAGTTTTGCTTTTTGGAACTTTCTGGAAAATGTTCCTCCCCAAATATTTTTGAACTATGGTTAACTAACCATAACTATGATTAACTAAACAATCTGTGGATATGGAACCAAAGAATACACAGGGCCAGATGTATTGCTGGGTAGATATGAAGATACCTTTGAACATTCAGCGTGGCCAGCATTCTGTGGGATGGATTATTTCATCTGTCTTTTAGAGCAAGCATTTTGAGCTTAGTGTGAGTTAATAGTTTGGTTGTTTTTTTGTTTGTTTTGTTTTTCTATAGGCTAATTTTGAGAAGATTGAAAATGAACTGAAGGAAATCAACACAAACCAGGAAGCTCTGAAGAGAAATTTCCTAGAACTAACTGAATTAAAATTTATACTTCGCAAAACTCAACAGTTTTTTGATGAGGTCAGACTACTGTTCTTTTAGTATTGAAGCAGGTGATACTACACCAGCACTAATGGGCCATATTTTTATTCCAATAATTATTTTAATTTGCTAGTTTGGGAACAATACCATTTCTGCACCCTGTTTTAGTTGAAGAAATGTCAGATTCTGTTCCATTTTCCATGCAGTACACAGCCAGCCATGGTTTTGTATATTTTTGCATTTTCAGCAGTTTTTCATCTCAAGATGAGGAAAGGAATCCTAAAGTAGTTGTGTAAACATAGATGAAATTTTACATATGAAGGTAAGTATATGCTTGAAGTTGAAGCAACAGGAAAAAATTATACATGAAATTGAAACAAAAATTTAATCTCCAAACCTTTTGTCATTAAATTTTAGCTTGTATCCTCTATGGTTGCTTGTCAACCTTTGAGCATATTTTTAAGTACTCCAGATGGCAAGCACACTTAATTTGAGAGCTGTTTTTTATGTTGTATGGAAAATTGGTAGGATGCTTGTTTGAAATTCCTGGATTTTCCTCTAAACTCAACTTCAGTACCTTGTAGGGGGAAAATGTTAATAAGTTTCTGGGTTAAAAATGTAGGTGACTCAGTTGCCAGGGGACAGCTTGCTGAAGTGACCCTACCACAAGGATTTGGAACAAGGCTCTCAAAAGGCTTCCTTCTCCCAATTAAAGCTGGGGAGGAGTCTTAGCTTTCAGTGTGGACATGCTTTTTCTGATGGCCTAAAATATGGGTAGCTCTTCTATTTTATAGGTGTCTTTGCCACCTGATTAGCAACATCATACATTTCATAGATTGTCCCAGTCACTATTCAGCATGCCTTCCTATAAGTTCTTTTTTAAAAAAAAAAATCTCAGCCACGCCTTGCAGCATGTTCCCCGACCAAAGATCAAATCCATGCCTCCTGCACTGGAAGCACTCCAGAGTCTTAACCACTGGACCACCACGGAGACCACCCAATTAAGTTCTTTATTTCCTTTGCTCAACAACAAAAATTAGCAAAGCTTTTAAAAAAACAAAAGGCCTGCTTTAGTTAGTATCTGATAAGTCCTTGGTTTCACTTTTAATTTCTATGTTTTGAAGAAAAAATAACTCTCCCTAGTTCTCTAGCCTGGACCAGGGGTTTGCCACCCAGCAACATCAGCCTCACCTGGGAACTTGTCAGAATGCCAGTTCTCAGTCCTCACTCCAGACTTACTGAATCAGAAACCCTGAGGGTGGGGCCCAGCGATCATTTTCACAAGGTGATTCTGAAGCATGCTAGCGTGAGAACCACACGGGGCTGGAGAAAGTCAGCTGAAGACGTGATACATTCCTCAGTAACTGAAGATCTGACTCAGAGAAACCATGCTAATTAACAAGATCTACTGGAGCCAGGGAAAGGGGGAAAAGCTCCTAGGAGTTAAATTGCCTGGTCCTGAGAATCAGGATCAGGCTACATATCAGGAGAGAGAGGGTGTGAATATTCAGTTTGCTCGCTGAGTTAAGAATTTTGAACCTGACTGTAACTTCTTTCACCAGTCCCCGCTATCATCACATTAAAGGATGTGGGACAGTGTAATTAGCTCTTTCCAAGTGTTTCAGGTCTTTTGCAACAGGCATGGTCACTTATGTCAAGTGGTTTTTGATGAACAAATAATCTGGAATTCCAGTATACTCACTGCCTAAACATTATTATTATTTAATAATAATATTATATTTAATAATAATAATACAGCATTATTATTGTTGGATCATTTGAAGAGCGCTTGCTGTTTGTGAGGCATCAGCTGGGTGACATGGTCTCTGTGTTCAAGGGCTGTATCACTTAGTCATGTCTGGAAACATCCACGAACATGGTGACTCCTTAGGCTCACAGATGGCCTGCTTTTTATACGTGTCCAAGCTGCTGCCCACAGATCCAAAGTAAACCTGGCCTCAAGATCAAAGCTCAGTTACTTTTATCATTATTGGGTACTTAGTTCTTTTACCCTCTCCCTGCCTTTTTTCCCCCTTTTGATATACCCTTTAGTTTGCTGCTAAGTCACTTCAGTCGTGTCCGACTCTGTGTGACCCCATAGACGGCAGCCCACCAGGCTCCCCCGTCCCTGGGATTCTCCAGGCAAGAACACTGGAGTGGGTTGCCATTTCCTTCTCCAGTGCATGAAAGTGAAAAGTGAAAGTGAAGTCGCTCAGTCATGTCTGACCCTCAGCGACCCCATGGACTGCAGCCCACCAGGCTCCTCCATCCATGGGATTTTCCAGGCAAGAGTACTGGAGTAGGGTGCCATTGCCTTCTCCGACCCTTTAGTTTACTGCTGGGATATTGATTAGATATATGAGAATGTTTTTCGTAGTCTCCTGAGTTTTAAGGATTGGGATAGACTTCCTAGTCTAGTTCATTCTGGGAGAAATTCTGAAAAAAGACTGACAAATGGACTCCCTTAAGGAAAATAGTTTTTTTTAACTCTTCATTTTATAATACAAAAAAAAAAAAAACACACCACAAAACAATAATAGTAAAAACAAAATAAGCAGAATCACTTGGAAAGATGATACAAGATTTTAAAATTGTTACTATGGGTTTAGGAATTTTCTTTGTGGTTAATAGGTGTAAACATGAAATGCCAATCTTGAGAAGTCAGGCATGACCTTCACACCCTCTCCATTTTGCATCGTTTCCCCCCTCCTACTCATGCAAAGCATTTTTTTGAGCATGAGGCCTTGGCTGTGAGAGGCTCTTCTGCTGCTGTCGTCATCAGTCCCTCTGTTTCCAGTGGCAGGAAGCCCTCCTTTTCCCTCCTAGTGCACAGTCAGCATCTTGTCCACTCTCGCCATTAGCTCATAGCCTCAGCCAGGTCCCTTTCAATAGCCCCTGCCCTGCTGAGGCCAGACAGCAGCCTCAGGGTCGCTGCCAGGACAGAAGACAGAGCCGCACAGAGTTAAGCATGTCTGCACCTGCGAGTGCACGCTTCACACTATGCAAAAGATCAGGAGACTTGGGACCTCGAGTCTCAGAAATGTAGACTTTTCATGAGCCTTTCTTCCATGCCTGAGATTATAATGTTTGCTAATGGCCTGAAACACTACCTATTTTAAACCCTTCTTTTGAATATAATTTGGTGAATATGATCAGTAATTTACAATAATGAGTTAGCAGAAAATGACCAAATCAGAAAATGATTCGCTGCTTCTCCAGGCATAGGGGTTATGATTGGCCAGGTGTGGAGAAGGGGAGAGGTAAGCACATATTGAATAATCTTATGATTTATGATGATTACAAATTCAACTTAGCCATTTCTTATCCAGAGCATTTTAAATGACTTGTTAATGATTATCCTTTTCTCAGTCTTCTTGCTTATGAAGAACTGTAAGAGCTGGAGAGATTTCTCTGCATCTTTTACCATAAGCACCATAACATATGAAAGCATAAAGAAGACTGGAAAAGTAATGGTTAATGGCATGCAGAGCCCTGCCTTCCTTTCCTTCTGAGTTTTCCATCCATCTGCTTTCTTTACTTTTCTTTCCCATCTGCCATCTCCTTTGGGGCTTGCGTGAATACTTCGGGTGATGAAATGTAATTTCTTTCTCATGTCAATGGAAAGAAAAGTATTTGCTCTTGGTCATGTAGCTTGAACTGGATGTGCTGCTTATACTGAAGAGTAGAAATAAACTACTGAAGTTGTGCTACTTCCTCTTTCAAGGCATGGTTTTAGTATTCTGACTGGGGGAACGGGTAAACCAGAGGGCACAGCAGGTAATGTAGAAGAACTTTGGCAGTACTTTTATGAGAGAACCCAGATTAGGACTGAGATACTTCATGACATGGTTTTAGATATTGCTTTAAAGGCCCTCAGTTAGTGGTTCTGGACAGTTTCTCATCAGGCACAATTATTTCATTTGAAGGATTCTTAAGTTTGAAATGGTGTAATTATTAATTAGAATATTATTGTAAATTTGTATTTGATTTTAATTCTGCCTTTTTTTTTTTTTTTGTATTCCCAGAGATTCTAGATGGAGCCTCCTCCTTTAGAGGAGCACTGTTTGCTTTTCCATCAGTTCTCCCCTTTAGAGCACATATTTGCACTGAGCTTTATCTTTATGGTTTACTTAAACCAGGCATTGTGAACCATGCAGTAGAGTAGACAGGAGGCTTGTGAGTTTCACTGGTTTTTGCTAAGGGACATCCTGAGCAAGATGAAATGCTGTAGTTACTCTGGATCCTCAAAGCAAGTTGCCTGTGGTTTGTAGTCAGCGGATTTGATTTTAAGCAGAAACAAGAACTGTGCACTTGAGAACAAGTAGTAACCTGTGCCCTCATTATCTCATCTTCAGTTAGTTCAGTTCAGAACGTTTCCCAAATCTCATGGTGGTATTTCTCTGCACTTCTGGTGTGCCCACTGCCTATCCTTCATTTTTTTTTTTTAAGAAATTTTTTTCTTTTTTCTTTTGGTCTTTGAGAGTTGATCCTGCTTCTAGAATTTACTTCCCGAACAATTGCTTTCACTTGTTTAGACTTTCAGACTTATCTGGTTTATACTCAGTTTCCCACCCCCACCCTGTGACTTTACATTTATAGTCCTGTGACTATCAAGAAGGGATCCCCTGTGGCTTTTTTTTTTTCTAGCAGGATTGATAAGAGTAGAATCAAATTGAAATTTAGAGTGAAGATGATGAGAAAAATTCTCCTGACTTCATTTTTATTTAGTTCTGCTTTTGAAAAGGAAGATTCCTCTGGCTCACTTCTAGTCTTTGGTCAAACAGGTAGGCCATGGATATTGAAGCTGGGGAGGTGAGGCAGTGGAGCGGTCAGTTAGCCGTCGTTTCTTAGGGCAGCTCCTCCTTCCCGGTGAGAGGAAACAAGGCGAGACGTATTGTGGAGAGAGGCTGAGAGGAAACGGGGCAAGAAGTATTGTGTAGAGAAAGGCTGAGAAATGTAGGTCTGCATCTGAGAAGGTCCCGCTCCTCCTCCATTTTATTGTATAAACTGTCGTGGTGGAAATCATTTTAAATCTCAACAATCCAACAGTCCACATGTTCTGAATTGGCTTATTATCTGTTACTTTTTCTTCACTTGATTTAGATTGTTGACCTAAGCTATGTTCTCAAGAATCCTTAAGCTGTAAAGCCCACATGAACTTTTTACCTGGATTCCTGGTCAGAAACTAGGACATTCAGGTATGTTTTCACTTTTCCTTCCCTTTATTGATGCAGTGAAGGCCCATGCCTGCCCAACTATTGTGTTTCTTACCTTTTTGGACAAAGAATACCCTTTAAATCCCATGGTTTGAAGCTTTTTTTTTTTTTTTAAATAGTGGGTGTGCTGAAAGCCCCCATGTTTTGACTTTTTAAGGGCATGGAAAACCTAGATGTCTGGATACACCCCTTCTATCTTTCTCCTGTTCAGGACAGTGACAGCTCCTTGCTTTCTTCCTGGGAAAGAGAGTCTCCATCTTTTACGTCGTTACACAGGGAAAATTCTAATTTGTAGCTGCCTGGAAATTTGATATTGAATGTATCTGCTGAACTGCCTTGTTTTTGCTCAAAAGGAAGAAATACTTCAGCTTCCATGCATATGCAAAAATATTTTTGGTACTTTCATGGCTTATTCAGGAAAACATAAGAGAAAAAATGGTTTCCACCAAGTCACAGGTTTATACGGGTGTCACTATCATTTAACGTTTTTTTCTTTATTCCTTATTTCTAAAACCATTTCCCCAGATGCTTTACTGGGGCAGTTCTGCTTCCTTTACCTCTTGTCTTTTCTTTGTTTCTTCCCCTGTTCTTCTTGTCTTCTTTTTGTGGGTATGTCTTCTCTTTTGGCGGTTTTCTTTTTTTCATCTTTATTTTCTGAACTTATCTCCTGGTTCCTCGTTCCCTGCATGCCACTAACTATTTTCATTAGATATTAATTGATTTGTGAATTCAGGCTGAATTGCATCATCAGCAGATGGCGGATCCAGACCTGTTGGAAGAGTCCTCGTCCCTCTTGGAGCCAAGCGAGATGGGAAGAGGCACGCCCTTGAGACTTGGGTAAGTACCACTTCAACCCTCTGTACTCAGCGGAGTCATGTCCATTTTTGCTGTTCAGAAGAGCAGTCAGGCTGGGCATTCACTGGCTTCCAGGATGCCCTCTCTTCTGAGCCTGTTGCAAGTTGTTGCTGACTTACTTTGGGTTCAGTTCCTAAGTCGTTCTGTCAACCCTCTGCTGAGTCCAGGAATCAGATTTTGGCAGTTATTTTGGTATAGCAATGCCCAGCCTCCTGTCTGATGTCTTTCCCCTCCCCTGCTCTTCATTTTCCTCCTATCCTGTGGCATGGAACCATTCCCAATCTGGCTCTTCTCCCCACAGCTTCGTGGCTGGTGTGATTAACCGGGAGCGCATCCCAACTTTTGAGCGCATGCTTTGGCGGGTGTGCCGGGGGAATGTGTTCCTGCGGCAGGCTGAAATCGAGAACCCCCTGGAGGATCCTGTGACTGTAAGACAAGGGAATTGCGTCTGGTGGAGTAGGTCTGGTACAGGGAACTCAGAGCAGCAACATAGCATGTGCCACCTGAACCTGACCCTCCCAAGAGGAGCCCTTACATTTACTCCATCTGGATCTGTGAATTTGAGGGACTCCTCTTTTCCTCTTCACCTCCATCGTATGTGTACATACAGTGTACACGTGATGTGTGTCAGGGATCAAACCCAGGCTACAACAGTGAAAGTGCCGAGTCCTAACCTCTGAGCTGCCAGTGAATTCCCTCCAGTTATTTCAGCTTGATGTGTTTTCTGGTACTTATCTGGGACCAAAAGAACATTAACTCTTAAATGAAAATTAAAGCAAGACATCTGGTTCCAAGTTTGGTAACATCCATGTGTACAAGGAGGAGAGATTTCCTAAACTGTGATCTTCATAAGTTGATGAAACTTTAATTGATGGTTTTTGGTCTACTTGTTTGTTGGGAATTTTAGGAACTTAGTTTCAAGATTTATGTTGTGCAAAATAGGATGATATTCCCTACCCAGTGCTTTGGAAAGCAGGAATAACTTAACATCTTGGCATTTGACATAACAGGACAGAGTTCTTAGCATAAATCTGCATGTATATGGTGAATCCATTCAGAGATGACAAGCAAAGATGAGTAACTGTTCTGCAAGAAATTTAGTTCACTTTGCTATTAGTCTTATTTAGAAGCCTGGAGTTGGTTATTATGTTCTCAATTATCTTTTGGGTGTCTTAAATTAGTATTCTTTTTTTTTTTTTAACCTAAGAAGAGAGGTTGAATTATGAGGCTTCTCAGAGTAGCTGGGTCCTTCAGCTAGAAGTAAATGGATCATGTCCTTGGGACCGAGTAGGAGGGTGGTGACATTTAGGTTACGGTGAGTCTCCTAAAGTATCAGTTTTGTAGTCTTACTGAAGACTGTCTTTGGGTCATGGAAACATCACAATCAGCAATTACACCTCATGTGGAGCTATTCTCAGGAATATTCAGTCAGGTTCCTGGGCAACAGAAGCATTATTTTTATCAACAAATGGAGTAAAGGGAGGGTCTGGCTGTCTCTAACAAAGCAGCTGCACAAAGAATGTGCTCCAGTTAATTCCTGGAGAACTTAGGAATTTAAGACCCATGAGCCTTACTTACTCCTTCCCTCCTCTTCCCTCTTTATCCTCCAAAGTTTTGTTTGTTTTCCTGATATAAAAGCTCTGTAGGAACTGGAGAAAAGACAGGCCACCAGAGACAGTCCTGGCTAACACCCACTATAGAGTCTTTTTCTGATCTTTCCTACTAACCTTTGCCTCAGGCTTCAGGTATACACTTGGTCTTTGGATAGATTGCCTTCCTCCCTGCCCCCTGAGGTCTAATTCAGCATGAATCATGAGATTGTGCATCAGCATTTCTCCCCAGCTGCTCAGGTCCTTGTAGTTATTCAGTCCCCTTTATCTGGAGTTTCTGAGCATGCGAGCAGGCAGGAATGACTTCCTTTCTTCTTCTCTGTACTTGAGTCATTTAGGCAATATAAGAATTATTCAGTTTGAATAGTTGAATTGGTAGATAGGGCTAAATTCTACTAAGAAGAGAATCATCTTTGCATCTGTGTCAAGCTCCTCATTGAGTTTAAAAACAAGTATGGAAAGATTTTTGTAAATCTTTTGTAAATCTTTATAGAGCAAATGTTCTTGTGGAGCTTAAGACATGGATTGAAGATAATGGTTAAAGTGCATGGTTGCCAGACCCTTAAAGGATTCCAGTTGTTTCTTTGTCACCAAGAAAGAAAGATGCTTAAGAAGTTTCTGGGTTATAAGTCTGAATTCTTGGTTTTTGGTTTGGGGCCTAGGGAGACTACGTGCACAAGTCTGTATTCATCATTTTCTTCCAAGGCGATCAGCTGAAAAACAGAGTCAAGAAAATCTGTGAAGGGTAAGAGAAACATGCCTCCCCGCAGGGTGTAGCCAGGCCACCTGTTAAGCCTGTAGAATAGTGAGACACAAGCCCTGTAAGTCCACCTTAACATGGGGAATATATTTTTTAATAATGTGAAGGTTATCTTGATCAGAAATGGCCT
Organism: Bubalus bubalis; assembly: GCF_019923935.1. Taxonomy (NCBI): domain Eukaryota; kingdom Metazoa; phylum Chordata; class Mammalia; order Artiodactyla; family Bovidae; genus Bubalus; species Bubalus bubalis. Next base: position 20,486,843 of record NC_059159.1, on the reverse strand, counting down.
AAGTTTATTTTTTTTTACAGACCGTCAAAATCACAATTTCCTTTTCTTGGGAAAAGTAATTAGGACTCATGGTTTATAAATTTTACATTGTTTTTGGACAATGGGTTTGCATACCCAGCAGTGTATCGTAGGCACGGTGCCCTTAAACTTTTCTGAAATTCTGCCCATGAGATCCTTGCTCCATGCCATTTTTCTCCAGCACTTTATAATGTGATTTGTAATAACTGCTTCTTTCTTTTTTAATCTAAAGGAATTTAATAGTTACAGAGAATGCCAAGACAGTTCAAATGTTGCTTGCTGCTCTATTGTAGGCCCCTTCCCATAAATAATGATTATTGATTAGTGCATCAGTCTGAACTAATCCTGTTTTGGTCCTTCCAGTACGTTGGGATTATGTTCTGAGATTACTTAAACTGGCTCCGTGAAGCAATGTCAGTGTTCCTCAGGCTGTGTCTGCACATTCCAGGTTCCGGGCTTCTCTCTATCCCTGTCCTGAGACGCCGCAGGAGAGAAAGGAGATGGCTTCTGGAGTTAATACCAGGATTGATGATCTCCAAATGGTACACAGAGCCCTCGAGGGAGTTTGTCTTTGTGAAATACTGCTTACCTGAAGCTCTAACAGCTTCTTAGGCACTTACAGCAGCTCAGGATATGTTTGTTTGTGTGTGTGTGTACTATTTTTAAGTCATTCCCTGAAACTCTTCCCCATCCCCCACAGGGAATGACTTTAAAATGGCGTGAATTATCTTCAAATGAGACAGAGATGCTATGTACCTGAAATTGTTGTTGCTTAGACTATTCAGTTCCCCAGCTCATGAGTCTGAGATACATTTATAATGAATGAAGTATGAATAATAAAGTATGCTTAGTTAAGAAAAAAATCAAATAATACAGAAGTACATATCAAATCAATTCTGCCTCTCACAGACATGCTCTACCTCCAGAGGCAGCTACTCTTAATAGCTTGGTGTGTGTCCTCCTGGTCACCTTGAATCTGAACCATACAGTCTAGCCAGAGTCCTAGTGTAACTCTTGTATCCAGGAAGGAACTTTTACCCAGTCGTAGTGTGTGCAGTTTGTGCACATGATGGCTGTCACAGGGTTCTAAAGAGAGAGTCATGATTTATACATACATGGAAGGAAAAGGGTGCCCAGTTGGAGTTTGGTTCCCTGTTGAAAGAATGTAATGACTGTCACCTTGAAATATTAAGAAACATGTTCGACATGTTGAAACATTTCAACCCCTGTTGTGTATGACCCACCACTTGACCTGCTGCTGGCTCCTGTTAACTGCACTTATCAGTTTAACCAAGGGAAGAGAGTTTTCTTCGAACTGCTGATGGGTAATGAGCCATGTGTACATTCTGGCTTCTAGGACTGTTATACTCCCTCCTTATGAGTAGGGTTGCAGTAGACTGTGAAGAACATGTGCTGTAGCCTTTATAAATGGCTAGAATTTGACTTTTAAAGCACCAAAATGCATGAAGTAAAATTTTAATGGATTAATTTTTTGAAGTAAAATTTTAAAAGGGATTGAATACCAAGGAGTGAGATGTAGGGGTGGGGGCAAGTTTATTAGCATCCTTCCAGAAGTTTAAATAGTCATTGTGAAATTGTCAACAACCAGGGGAGAAAGTATCCTTGTTCCTTTATTCTCAAGTGAACAAGAGTTTCCCTAGCATGCCATGGGTTTTTTTTTTTAAATCTCTCATGGAAGTTACTTTCTACTGCCCAAGACAGTTTCTCAGGGAGCAGTCATGACTTTTTTCCTGAACTGACCGGAAGAACCAGCTATGATGGAGCACTTGTGCTAAAATGATTAATATATAGTTTTTTCCTCTTCAAAAAGATGTTGAGATTTCAGATAGATTCTTATGCACAAGTGAGTGGTGAGTTGCTTGCCTAATTTTGGCCTCTCCCCTCTCCTGCTATAGACCTGTTAAATATTTGGTGATAAACAAGACAGTAGAATGTGAAGTGTCCCTGGCCTTTCTTCCCACCTCTAGTCGAGGCAGTATTATTCCTCCGAGGTAACTCTGTGCTGGTTTCCAAGGGATCGGGTTTCCTGGGGAGAAAACAAAGCCTGACAGAAAAATCAAGCCTCATCTGCTCTGTGATGACTGTGGTATGTGGCAGTCTAAATCCTCTCCAGAGGCCATGAATCTCCTGTCTCCTTCCCCAGCATGGAGTCTCTAAGAAGCAGATGATGGCGGTCAGCAGCGCCTCTTTCCCACCACTCCTCAGTGCTGGCTGATGTTCAGGGGCGTTCTGCGGCCTGCTGTTCATAAGTACGGATGTGACAACTCTGTCCGTTCCTGGGCCTGGGACACTGACTTCTTCAAGTCAGAGTTACAGGCTCCATATGGAAAACCATTACTCTTTAATGAACCAGATAAAAGCCAGTGACTGCATTGTTCAGCCATGGATTTGGTGGTAAAATTAGAAAAGCTGAAAACCATTTCCTCAGGTTTCTCTTTAGCTTGAAGTGAAGTGAATATGAACATTAGTAAGTAGAACTCTTAATTTCTTTCAATTTGGCCAAAAAAAAAAAAAAAACAACTTCTAGCCAGAGGAAGAAAAAAAACACATCCCCCGCATCCCTTCTCAGAAAGCTGTGCCTCCTTTCCCTCATGTCCTGAAACGGAAGAAGGGTGTTAGAAGGATCGCTCTCCTGCTCCTTTCTCTCCCCAAAGGTTCTGAACCAAACAGAGGATCACCGCCAGAGGGTTCTTCAGGCTGCTGCCAAGAACATCCGTGTCTGGTTCATCAAGGTGCGGAAGATGAAGGCCATCTACCACACTTTGAACCTGTGCAACATAGATGTGACCCAGAAGTGCCTAATTGCGGAGGTCTGGTGCCCTGTCACTGACCTTGACTCCATCCAGTTTGCACTCAGAAGGGGCACGGTGAGTCCCCCACAGCTGGCAGTGCAGCCTCCAGCCAGGAAGAGAGGTTTCCATCAGTGGTAACAGGAATCAATCACATTCTCATGGCATTTTTGTCTCAGAGTTCTTCAGTTTACCCACCTTGTATTCACCTTGCATCCTGACAGAACATCTCGTGTATCCTTATTTTCAAATGTAGCAATTGTAATTCAGAAAAGATTAAATGATTTGATCATATCCCCGTGATCCTTCAGGGTTACTCACACCCAGAACATCAGTTTCCTGGTCCATTCTCTCTGTCCATTAGTCTAGGTACATAGTATAACCCTTGCAGTTCCCTTTAGTAGTTAGAGCTACTGCCCTGTCCAAGCCTCTGATCTAGGGGTCAGGAGGTACAGAGATATAAAAAGTAGGCCCTCAAGTATCTTCTGACTTGAAGAGGCTGATGTGCAAACATACAAGACAGTCTGTGTCAAGAGCAGTTTATGTGTGTGGAAGGAAGGCAGGTGCTAGCTTGTCCAGCAAGGATGATCAGAAGAAGCTTCAAGAAGGTGGCATTTACTCAGTGCTTTGAAGACTGGATAAGATGTCTTTTGGCAGTAACAAGAAGTAAACAGTCTGGCCAAAGGCAAGTACAGTGTGACCACGCATGGTTGGGCCAGAACAGGAATTGTAGCGGGTGAGCTGAAAGAGCAGGAGGTAAACCTGAGTCAGGGAGCCAGGAACCTGATTATGAAGGGTCATTAATACCAGATTAGTGGGTTTAAATTTTATCCTAGAGGGAGTAGAGAGACACTGGGAGTTATTTAGCAGTGAAAGGACATGATGATCACAACAGTTTTAAAAGAATAATCCAGGGACTTCCCTGACAGTTCAGTGGCTAAGATTCCACGCTTCCACTGCAGGGGGTACAGGTTGAATCCCTGGTGGGGGAACTAAGATCTCATGTCCTGCATGCTGCATGACTCAGTCAATCAATCAATCAGTCAGTATCAATCAATTAAATAAAAGAGTAATCCACTGATAGTATGGGGGTTGGATTGGGGAGCTGAGAGAGCCTACAAGTGGGAGGACAGTTAGGTTATTGTAAACAGTAGTAAGTGATAATGACCTTGCAGTAAGACCTGGCAATGGGAAAAGCAAATAATGATGAATTTGTGAGACATTCTGAAGGAAGTATCCATTGATAGACCTGGTATTTAGCAATGTACAGGAGAAATACAAGGCAAAAAAATTAAAAATGTTTCTGAGGTATCAAAGCTGGGTGACTGGTAGAATAATAGTTCCATTAATGGAAGTTGAGATTCAGTAAGAGAAACTTATTGATTGGAGAAAGCTGCTAAGTTCAGTTTCAGTCACATTGAGGGGTTGGACAGAAATCCATGTGGAAATGTAAAACAGACGATGAGATAGTTCTCAAAAGGGGAAAATGCCTCTATTGGACAGACCTGGAGTAGTTACTCTCTGCTAAGGTTTCCACTACATACAGATGCAAGAAAAATATGTCCTCCAGCTTTCTGTCTGTCTTGCTGTGGCAGCCCAGATTGAATGGGAGAATGCATGGGAAGATTTTTGCACCTCACAAATAACCTTGTGAACAGTAAAAGCCTGCTTTACTCAAAAAAAAAAAAAAAAAAAGGCAAAATGAAAGAAATAGGATACATGAGATTGGAAGGGAATGAGACCTCCAAGAGAGAAAATAAGGAGTTAATAATAGAACCTTGGGGGCCTGCAGTGTTACAGGCAGAGGAGGAGGAACCAGCAAAGAGACAGGAAAGGCATGGCTGGTAAACAGAAGAGGAAGCCCTCCAGTGTCGGGGGCTTGCATGTAAGAGAAAAGATCTTTGGATCTGGTAATGAGCCAGCCACTTTGACCAGGCGTGGTCTGCTAGACTCCAAGGATTATTAGAGAATTAAGAGGAGGTGGTGAAGAGGGAAAAGTCAGAAAATAACTTTGCTTTCTTCATAAAAGCAGGAGAGAACAATGACACTTGTAGACAGATAAGGATATCTTCAGGGAAGAAAGTACCACATTTTTTTTGTCTATACATTTTAGACTTAATTTTTTTGTTTCATGATAAGAATATTCTTCCCAAGACTTCGTTTACATGTATCATCATAAATTTTATAGCTAGTTCTAGTGTCCTCAAAGATTGGAAAGATTGAGATATAATTTACCTGAACGGAAATACACATATTTTATGTGTACTATTCAGTGAGTTTTGACAAATATATGCCTGTGAATCCACCACCGTAATCAGAAGGGTGACCTGATTCTGATCTGTGCTTGATGTTTTCCAGGAGCACAGTGGTTCCACCGTGCCATCCATTCTGAACAGGATGCAGACAAACCAGACTCCCCCCACCTATAACAAGACCAACAAGTTCACGTATGGCTTTCAGAACATAGTGGATGCTTATGGAATTGGAACTTACCGAGAGATAAATCCAGGTAAAAAAGCTTGAATCTTTTCCCTCTGGAGATTTTATTGTTTGTTATTTCTTTTAATGCTTCACTTTGAATGCAATTGAGCAATTGGCTCAAGACTGAAGATGCTGTCCAGGCCTCAGCTCTTGTAGAATTCCCATGAAGAGGTGCCTATCTGGTTGTAAGGAGTGAGGTTTATTGCCAGGTGGAACTCCTTTAGCAGGCGATTTTATAGGAATTTTATAGGCATGAGCTCCATAGATTGGGTGCCTCTGTCCTCGTGGCTGTATAGCACCTGGCTTTCACTCATGCCATTTGCTGGAACTGCTTTAAGTAAAAAGTTTTCCCAAGGTCATTGACATTTTAGAATAGCTTCCTGGTTCCAGGTTAGATAGAGAAAATATAGCAGTTGTTGACCATTTTAAGCACAAGGCAGATTTCTCCTCTGTTCAGAGAGTTAGTGATTAAATCAAGAGTCAGGTAATTCATGTTCAGTGGGAGTCTTCTGCAGGACCTGATCTGCTCCAGATTCTGAACGTTCTCCCACTTAACCTGGTGGCTTTATTCAGCTGGTTGCAGTGCACAGGGGAGGAAAGTTGGCCTGTCCCAGGAGCAGCATCCCAGGAGTGAGAGAAAAGGAATCAAGAGACAAACCCCCCTGGTGCCAAGGCTAGAGACAAAACCTTCATTTCCTGTGCGATTCTTTGTTGAAAATGCTAGTGGTAGCTTTGTGCGTCTGTGCAAATCCTGCTGTGGACATTGTTTCCTGGGAATCCCTCTGACCAGCAGCTTGGGAATGAGTCCCTTTTATACTGATCTTAGATTATGGAGAGGGATGTGATGTGTTGGGAGCTGCGGTTTTCTGGAATTTGTCTTTTTCTCTCTTTGGTCTCTTTATAGCTCCATACACCATCATCACTTTCCCTTTCCTGTTTGCTGTGATGTTTGGTGACCTTGGCCATGGCATTTTGATGACCCTTTTTGCTGTATGGATGGTGTTAAGAGAGAGCCGGATCCTCTCCCAGAAGAATGAGAATGAGGTGATGTTTTGTCTGTTTGTTTTTGCTAGAAACTCAGAAACATAAGATAGTAGTATTATTTTCTTGACATATTTCTAATATTTTTCTCCTGTAATCTTTGGCTGCATACTGTTTTTGTCTCTCCATAGGGCAACAGGTTTATAAAAATTTTGTACATACAGAAGGATAATTCAGTTGTTTCTCCATGATTGATGGAAATATATTTTCTTTTTACTTATTTGTTGAGGTATTATTGATTTACAATATTACATTAGTTCCAGGTGTACAGCATAGTGATTCCAAAATTTTATAGATTACACTCCACTTATAATTGTTATAAAATGTTGGCTATATTCTATGTGCTGTACAATATATCCTTATAGCTTATTTATTTTATACATAGTGGTTTGTACCTCTTGAGTCACTTACCCCTCCCTATCTGTCCCTCTCCCCTTGGCTCGCCCCACTGGTAACCACACAGTTAACACTAGCTAATTCAAGAATGAACTAATGTCTAGGTTACATCTGCGTTGGTCTGAAACTTTATAATTTCTCAAGCATCCATTATGAAAATTATGATCTAGAAGTCTTTGATCCATAGAGAAATTTTAGAGACTCTTTAGAGAATAGAGGAGCTATGTTCATTTTAACACTAAAGAGGCCACGTGCTGTGAAAGTACATTTCTTGTTAGCGTTTGTATTTTGGTCTTTACTTCAAGCTCTCTGACCCAGAATGGGGTAAAAGTGGCGAGAGAGGAAGGGGCTAGTATATTCTGAATGACATTGTCACAACTTGAGCTGCAGGGATTATGTTTCATTGGCCTCTTTCTTCTGGCTCCCAGATGTTCAGCACTATATTCAGCGGCAGGTACATCATTCTGTTGATGGGCGTGTTCTCCATCTACACTGGCCTCATCTATAACGACTGTTTTTCCAAGTCTCTTAATATCTTTGGGTCATCCTGGAGCGTACGGCCGATGTTCGATATATACAACTGGACGTAAGTTGCCAAGAAGCTGAAAGTCAAAGCTTATTCCTTTCACGTCCAGCTCTGGATTTCCAGATAAGTGGTAAACCAGCACTTCTTTAGGAAGTGTTTGACACTGTTTCTGTTCCAAAAGAATGTAGTGTCTCCTCTTATCTATGCTCTAGCCTGGGAAATGCTTTGTGATTTGTTCAGTAGTATCAAGGAACTGAAACTGTAAATTAGGCACATTGATTCTTTTTGAAAGTTAAAAGCAGGTCTCCCGATTTCCCTACCTGGTCTTGTATGTATGTTTAATCTTTCTCTTTGTTATCTATGATCCCTTCTCACTCTCTAATACTAATCCCTCCTCTGTTACTGAAAAGACAAGGTAGCTTATAGTAGTTTCTCTGGGGATCAGTTTCTGGATCACAGTGATTCCCTCTCTTGATAAAAAAATAAATGCTGGTTTTCTCCTAACATGGTAGGGAAGAGACACTTCGGGGGAACCCTGTCCTCCAGCTGAACCCAGCCGTCACTGGAGTTTTTGGTGGACCATATCCTTTTGGCATCGATCCAGTAAGAGCACTTCTTTTCTATATGTCTGACATGAAGTTGTTTTTTTTTTTTAATTGGCCATGCCACATGGCTTTTGGAATTTTGGTTCCCCAAAAAGGGATTGTACCTGCACCCCCTGCATTGGAAGTGCAGAGTCTTAACCACTGCACTGCCAGAGAAATCTCTAACACCAAAATTTTTAAATGAAACCCAGAAGTGAAAGAATGAAAATGAAGATAAATAGTTTTTTTGCAGTTTTAGGTAACATATTTTTAGAAAACCTCAGTGTATCTGTCCAGAGTACTTTAAAGCCGCAAGAGACCCAGATGCCTTGGGGAGCCATGTTATTTTTCCTGCATGACTTACTTTAGAGATGGCTAATAATACTGACTCTGGGAAGATTGATTTTTCAAGACTCCTTCCCAGTTTATTTCTGTTTGACTTAGTTTCATTTTTATTTTTAGCAGATGTTTTAATAAAACAAAAATAGCTCTTTTCTATGGATTTTAGATTAGCATTCTTATAAAACTTGTCCCAGAATTTTTTTTTTTTTCCAAATGTGTAAGCAAATACAGTGGGATCAAATCTTTTGTGTTATGTGCTTAAACAGAGGAGGTAGGGAGGAATTTAAGCATTAGATTGTAAGGATTACAGAATTCCAGAGGAAAAGCAGATCATTGCCAGAAAGATTGAGGTTTCTTATTAAAAAAATAAAGGAATTAATCTGGCCTTTGAAAAATATTGCAGATTGTTATAGATGAAGAGAAGTATGTGCAAAAGCATAGAGGTAGGGAGATAAAAAGTTAATTATTTTAATTTTTATAGAAGCTAATGTTACTGAAATGCTTACTATGGACCAGGTACTGTACTAACCCTCAGCATATCTTATTTATCCCCAAACAATTCTATCGGGTAGAGACTGCTGTCTGTGCCATACAGATAAGGAAACTGATACTTGGAGATATTTCATAACATTTCATATGTGCATTTAACAGATGTTTACCGAATCCCTATTGTCTATAAGGTGTAGCAACTGCTAGTGAAATACATCATTCTAAGACATAGCTCCTACCCTCAAACATCTTGGAATCTAATAATACTACTATCTCACATTTCTGTAATGTTCTGTAGTTACAGAGGTTTTGTTGTTGTTGTTGTTGCAGACATTTGATGCTTACAGGGTAGGTACTGAGTTTAAAGTGCCTGTGGGTCACCCGGGTATAAATGTCCATCAGGCAGTTGGAGTTGCAAAAGCTCAGGCCAGATTGGGGCTGCAGAGAGAACCAGCCAGAAGTTTTCAGGTTAGAGGTCACTGAGGATGAACTCTTCATGAAGAGGCTAGTTCAGAAAAAAAGATTCTGGGCTAGATGGTGGAAGATCTGGCCTAACAGGTTACAGAGTTTGCTTTTGGTCTCAGAGGTGACGGGGATTCTTGGAGGTTTTGGCCTAGGGACATGGCTGCCTCAGAGTCATTACTTAGGAAACACACTCTGATGGGCAAAGTGGAGACAGAACTGTCAGGAAGATTTTACAGGCGTCCAGGCCTTACGCAACAAAGCTGAAGGCAATTAATATTTAAAAATAATGGAAGGACAGCACCACTGGGTTTCAGCCAGCATCTAGAAGATAAATGTCCCCAATTGCTTCAACAAATATTTTGTAATGAATAAAAAAGGAGAGCTCCAGGGAGAAGCTATAGAGACTTAAAAACCCTATCAGCAGTCACGTGATACAGTGACTTATTGGACTCTACTTTGAATAAATGAATTATTTTTAAAAATATGGATGCATCCAGGGAAATCTGAATATTAATGATTCCATGGTATTAAAGAAATCATTGTTAATGCTTTGGGGTGTTATGACAGTACTGTGGTGATTTTTTTTTTTTTTTTTTTTTTTGCACCAGGTCTTAGCTGCAGCATGTGGGGTCTTCAGTCTTTGTTGCAGCAAGCAGGTTCTTTTAGTTGTGGCATGCAGGATCTTTAGTTGCAGGAGGCAGGATCTAGTTCCCTGACCAGGGATTGAACCCAGGCCTCCTGCCTTGGGAGCACAGAGTCTTAGCCACTGGACCACCAGAGAAGTCCTTTGTGGTCATGTTTTTAAAATGAGCTCTTACCTTTTAGAGATCCATGCTGAAATATAATATGTACAGGTAAAAGGATATGATATCTGGATTTTGCTTCAAAATAATATGGAGGTGGGGCATAGGTGAGGTAATGATGAAGCAAGACTGACGAGAAGTCAATAATTAATCATTGCAGCTAGGCCATAGGTACATAGGAGTTTGTTATGTTATTCTCCCTGCTTGTATGTATGTTTAGAATTTCCACAATGAAAAAAAAAAACTTTTTCAACAGTAGGTAAATATTTTTCCATTTGAGAACTGTTTGTAATGCCTTCTGTCTTCTTGGGCTGTGATAGATTTGGAACATTGCTACCAATAAACTGACCTTCCTCAACTCCTTTAAGATGAAGATGTCTGTTATCCTTGGTATCATCCACATGTTGTTTGGAGTCAGCCTGAGCCTTTTCAACCACACGTGAGTTGCTCTGTTTTGTCCTAAGAATTCACACAGTTCAGACAGTGCTTTTGCCTGAAGAAGTCATAATACCTTTAGGAGGAAATAATAACTCAGAGCACTGTTCTCTATTGAAGTGCCTTTAAAAAAAATCTTAACTTCTTCAAATGAAGCTTGCTTATTAATATCAGTCCCTTAACAATGTATGAGTTTCCCAGGTGGCGCCAGTGGTAAAGAATCTGCCTGCCAGTGCAGAAGACACTAGAGACATAGGCTTGATCCTTGGGTCGGGAAGATCCTCTAAAGTATTAAATGGCACCCCACTCCAGTATTCTTGCCTGGAAAATCCTATGGGCAGAGGAGCCTGGCAGGCGACAGTCCATGTGGCTGTAAAAAGTCGGACATGACTGAGCCACTGAGCAGACAACATACAATCGTTCTCAAGATCTTTGTTAAAAAAAAACAATACCACCTTGTGTAATTTTCATCAAAATGGAAGTTATGTTTTTTCCCATGATGTGTAACTCACATAAACTTGTGAATTGTAGTCTCAGAAGGTACTTGATTTTCCCTTCTCTTTCTCACGGGGGATTGACGGGGATGGTATTAGAGCTGTTCAGGGTTCAAAAGTTTGAAAGTAGTTGTTAATCCTGCCTGTCTCTGTTGCCTCTAGTGCTTCTGGCTGTCACTTCTTAAAGTGTTCAATTCTTAAACACAGAATTGATGGAAAGTTAGGTAGAAAGTCTAGGGAGAGCAGTCTACTTGGTATGAGGTGACCCTCAGTCTGTTCACTGTTAACATTTTTTTCTGTCTTACTTTTTAGCTACTTCAAGAAGCCCCTGAATATCTACTTTGGATTTATTCCAGAAATAATCTTCATGACCTCTTTGTTTGGTTACTTGGTTATCCTTATTTTTTACAAGTGGACGGCCTATAATGCTAAGACATCGGAGAAAGCACCAAGCCTTCTGATCCATTTCATAAATATGTTCCTCTTTTCCTACGGGGACTCTGGTAATTCAATGCTGTATTCTGGACAGGTGCGTCAATCTAGAGGTGGGCTTTTCTCAGGTTGTTATCCTAGGTCAGGAAGCCAGATGTTTCTGTGACCTGAAAGAAGCCTTTAAAACTCCTTTTCAGTCCACACATTCAGATCTAAATTCAACCCAGTCTCATTCTTTGGGAGAGTCAACTGTAATTTTCAGTATCCCGGCAGAGTGGAATTTATAACTCCCATCCTATGGGACAGACCTGGGCTTTGCTGCGACATCTAGTTATTTTGAGAAACGGGATTATGTTTTTTATTCTTAGATCAGTAAGAAAGAACTATTTTAGGGAAAATCTATGCTAGAGTTGGAAACGGCACGTTGACTAATACAGTGTGCACTTTCCTCCTTACTTTGCAGAAAGGAATTCAGTGTTTCCTGGTAGTGGTTGCACTGCTGTGTGTCCCTTGGATGCTACTGTTTAAACCACTGGTCCTTCGCCGTCAGTATTTGAGGAGGAAGCATTTGGTGGGTATATTTCTGTTGCTGAAAGTTACCAGGTTGTTTTTTTTTTAATCAATGCAGTTCCTCATTGGATGTAATGAGTTGTGCATAACCTGTATTCTCTTAAAATGCACTTGTGTTGTATCCCAGCATGAGCCCTGGACCTGCTGAAAAGAAAAAAATAAACATGTAATTGCTGTTCAGACAGCCAGATGCTCAGCTTTGAGTAGTCCAGGTGGCAAGAACAAGTCATAGTTTTCACCTTTCCTGATGGAGTTTTGCTCATGCTGTGCTCAGCAGAATCCAGGTCTGGGCCCGTCTCACTGCAGCAATAGCCGAAGCAAGCCTGCTAGAGCTGCAGACAGCGAACCCACTCATGTGGTTTGCCTGGGCAACCACAGGGCTGACACCAAGACATTTTCTTTTAAAATGAGACCATGATACTTTCACCAGCCAAAACATCTGGTGTAGGGAAAGATTTGGTTTAAAGCACATTGACGTTTTTTCTTTTTAAAAAAGCAGCATACATACTCGTGCTTACTTTATGTTTGCGTGCATCTGAATTACACACACACATACACACACGCACACACTTAAGTCGCCAAATATCCGTTTCTGGCACTGCAGTAATGCTTACTTATTACATTGCCTGGTAAAGCCTAAAAGATCATATTGCATGACTCTCGTACAGCTGTTAGATGGTTACTCCTGTTGGAGAGCAGCTGAGTTACCAGACCGTCCTTCTCCCTTTTCTGACCATCTCCATCCTTCCATGTGCCCTCCATTCGTCTCCCCTTTCACTCCCTCCCTCTCTTGTTTCCTTCTCCCTTCCTCTTTTCTCCCATTCACTATCAGGAAGGGCAACCTGTGGAGGCCCCAGTCAGCCCAACCCCGAGCCAACAGGGACTAGAGGCAGCAGCGGCTGCAACAGTGAGTGAATTAAAACCAACAAACCATCACATATTGTTTAAAGAGGTGGCAAACAGTGCAGCAGAATTCTTTCTAAGTATGTTGAGAGCATGGGCCATGTGTGCTCTTGGGAATTTTGTCCTTGTTACTCACTGAGACGATGACAGAAAAAACCTCCACCTCTTAGGAACAGATTGTAGTGTCATCTTTACCATTGGTCCACTAAGTTTCCATTCAGTGTATAAGTGCAGTCATGTCTGTGAACGCAGGGCGTTTGTCATACCCTCTCCAAGCCCATCATCTTAATCCAAGAGGGCAGCTCTTGGACTCATCCATTGTCATGTGTGCATTTTGTGACCCTGTGTTGGATGATTTTTTTCATCATGGAGTGAGAACATCCCTGTGATTCTTGAATTGATTTCCCTCCACTTTCAAGATCTGCTTCAAAGTGATGCTTGGACATTTGGTCCACATTAGCTGTGACTTACTCTCTTTCCAGTGGAGACTTGTACGTGTCTCCTTTTCTGTGAGAGACTCAGAAGCCCTCACATCCTCAGCTGTTCATTGAGACCTCATCCCTGCCATGTGTCTTGTGTACTTTCCACTTGGTATAATAACAAAGTCATCTTCTGTTTCAGTCTTTCCTTCTTCCAGTGCTAGCTCATGATTCAGTGACAGCCTTTGAACCTTAAGCATTTCATTATTTGTCCTTAAAACATCTCTTAACCAAAATCTTACAATGCACTAATACCAAATTAGCCCAATCTATTCTAGGTAATAATGAATCTGTAATATTTTTGAAATCTCACCAGTAGCGGTTCTTCATGTTCTATTGTATTCTAGTGGCATCATACTCTTTTAAATAAATGAAATATTTAGATGGTGACCATTTACTTCATTAGGTGTTCCTGATCCTTTTAACTCCAAAAACTAATTATTCTTCTAGAACTAGTCTAAAAAGGCTGGTATCTTGAATCAGAAGATATTTAAATGTGGCTGCTTAAAATTGTTTTCAAATGGGGACTTACTCTCTTTTATGAGAGGGGGAAAAAATACCCTAAAGCACATACTGTCCATGTATTGACATTCTTCCCATGTGCTCGTCTTTCTTCTAGTCTTAGTTTAAAGTGTGCTTCTGCTGCATCAGTCTTGATGCTTTTAAATCTAGCATCCTCTTCTGTGATACTGTCCAAGTTAAAAGTCTCCGGTCGGGAAACCCGCTCATTTGGAGGGACTCCTTAGCCCACTAGTTCTTTAGCCAAACATTTATTTCTGGAGAGCAGCCTGAATGCATCAGGATGATCATTCCATTATGAGGCCCTAGATTCTTGACCCTAAGAGCTGAGGATATGAACACAGATCTGGTTTTGTTCTGTCCCCTGTCCTCTTGGTTGTCTGTAAGCAGTGTGTCATAGTTTTAATTTTTTCTTTTCTTCTTTCTGCTGATGTGTGTGTCTCAGCTCCTTTCCTGTAACTCACACTTCCTCTGTTCCGAAGGAACACCTATTCTGTCTGGCTGGGAGGTTTAACCTGGCTGCCCCTCACTTCATCTTCTGGTTGGGGAAAACTTCAGAAACGACTTTATGCTTTAGGCCCTAAAGCCTGCTTCCTCAACCCAGGCACCCAAGGACCCACCCAAGGATACGCAGGAGTCCTGTCCTGTCACCAGTGTGGTGCAGAAGGTGCTGCAGAGTGTACACTTGCGTTACATGTTCAGTCCGCCTCTCGGGGGTCATCAGGTGTAATAGTTACACAACCTGGAGGTGCCTGGGGCGGTTCCCAGCTCTGACTACGCACCAGAATCACCTGGTGAACTTTGAACTTGTTTCTTAGGTGTTAGAACAGAGAAGTGGAGGAAGACATAGAGATTGCCCATAATGCCATGACTCCTCGTGGCATTATGTGTCACCCCCTCCTGACACGAAAAACTAAAAGCAAAGCAATAGGTGCACTTGGTTAGGGCTGCAAACAGTACTGACAGTGAAGCTTCCCCCACCTCCTCCTCCAGGCTATTGTTAGCAAGTGGGGAATTTTGCCTTTCAATTTTTTTCTGCCAATATCAGCATATATCTGTCATCTATTGATAGAAATACATATATACGTATGTACGGGTATATATATTTAAAACACATTAGTAGTTGGGTTTTAAATTGTAGCACTCTTCTGCCTCTTGACTTACTGTTTCATCACAGTACCCTTAGAGTTGCCCAGCAGTCCGTAGGACTGTCTGTCGGATGTGCTAAAATTATGTAACCATCCCCTTATAGATGGCTCTGGTGGTTGTTCCCAATTCTTTGCTGTTCCAAATAATACAACATCCTTGTCCTTGTATCCTGATAAAACTTCACAGGCATAGATGTTCCTAGCAGTGGGCTTACTGTCTTAAAGGGTGCATGCATTTTGGGGGGCATGCCTTTTCAATTTTGGTAGACAATCAAAACGATCATACAGTTTGTCCTTGGGGAAATATTTTTTAAGATACAGATTTTCTAGGCTCCACCCTAGACCTATTAAATTTACCATTTCTAGAGGTGATATTCGAGACTGTCTATTTAATGAAATGCAGCTTTCAAGGTGATTCTGATTCAACGGGTTCTCTGACTAGCACATGAGAACCATTACTAGAAGAAAAGAGAGAATCTGCCCAAACCTGGAGGGTCGGTGGTCATATGCTGTGGTCAGAGATGCACACCAGAGGTGAAACAACGAGTGGGGACCTTGGGGTGGCTGTCCCAAACCGCTTGTGTATTGTCGCTGGTGCTGCTTGGAGGCCATTTTCCAGGAGAGCAGTCTTTGAACTCTTGCCTTGTTTGGCTTCCTGGGTGGCAGCCACGTGAAGTAGGTCTCAGAGTGCTTTCCTTGGTTCCTTTTCACTCTAGTGGCAGGTTAGGTATCTGCCACACTTAACCCCAGTTCTGCCTGGTTTTTGTACCCAAAGAATCCCCTTGCCTCAATAAACCCAAACTTTTCCAGATCAGGCTGACTTAGAAATTCTGGTCCTGGGGACCCTGCTCAACATGCCTGTGGAGTGAGAGGCAGCAGGCACCTAGTCAGCATCTGTCCGCGTGCCTGTGAAAAAGTTGTGTTAGCACTCGGAGTCCTCCCCTGAAGGACAGGAGCCTAACTCAGTATTCTCTAGCTGCAAGCTAATGTACATTAAGCCTTTTTTCCCTGTTCTGTGTGACCTAGAAAGTCCTTTGTTCCTGGGCAAGGACCCAGTACATTTGGGGGAGAAGTTGCTGAAACTGTCTGGCTCCTGTTGAAATCTTAGCCGACCAGGTTGCAATCACTATGTCGTCTGACTCCCCTCCCTCTTAGAAAGTGTAATCTTTAGTTCCAGAAAAAGTTAGGTCACTGAAGCCTTTACAGATAGAGCCACGCTTGTTAGGAGAGTCTGTTCCTACTAAGCTTTTCACACAAGCAGGATTCTCAGTTGGCATTGGCCGAGGCGAGGTTGGTGTCTCTTGGTGCAGCAGAAACTGCTTGTTGCCTCTGATCAGACTGAGGTGGTACATGTAGTTCAGGCTGGGCCTGGGCAGAGGTGGTTGGGGTGGGAACAGTGGCTTGATTTTACTTAGCTGTTCCATCAGCGGGTTTTGTTTTTGTTGTTAGAATATATGCTTTTCTGAGGTTTGTATGTACTAACCATCGCCCTTCCCCATATCACAGAATGTCACATTAAAGCCCAGGCAAATTCTACTCTTTCTGTTCATCTGTGTAGGGAACTCTCAACTTTGGTGGGATCAGGGTGGGCAACGGACCGACAGAGGAGGATGCTGAGATTATTCAGCATGACCAGCTCTCCACCCATTCAGAGGACGCAGAGGAGGTAAGATCAGTGGTGTGGGCTTCCTCTCCTCCCATCTCGGGTCAGCCCTAGTCTTGTGTCCCCAAGTGGCCTCACTCCTGTCTGCTCCTTGAAAGATGAAAATACTAATACTGAGCATCTGCCTGCCTTCTGAATCTCTTAGGGCCCCTCAGCTTTTTTCCAGTGGCCCCTGCTCTAAACTCCAGGTGTTGCCTGCTGAGCCCGTAGTACTTTTGTTCTGTTGTCCGGCTTCTTGAGTTCTGCAAGACCTGCAGTAACCCTGCGCGTGAATCAGTTACTGACCACTCTCCTCAGACTGAGGCAGAGCCAGCCCCAGTGCCCCAGCTCTGACAGCAGAAACCCGGCCAATTTTGGTGGCCCCTTCGTCCCTTGCCCCTTCTCAGACTGGTTCCTGTGTGAACTTCAATCAGTGGGTTTTTGAAGTCCTGTTCCACTAATGTGCTCTTATGGCAGACATGCTCCGTGAGCCTTTTAAAGGGGTTACTTGCCTACTTTTTAAAGGGAGGGTGAAGTCTGAACATGCTAGACTTTTCCTTAAACCACCACCTCCAAGCTCAGTTTTTTTTTTAAATCAGTCTCCTTGCCTGACCGTTTGTACGACAAAGCCTCTGAGCTGAACTTTGAATCTCATCTATCCACTATATTCTTCTTAAAGCATAAAGAATAAGAGTAGAAGACCCAGGGGACTGAACTGTGACAGTATGACTGACCGTGTCTACCATATGTATGACTTTTTTTAAATAGAAATGGCAAGGCTTGGGATGCCTTTTCAAAATAAGTACCAGCACTCCAAGCACTGCTGATTTTGGTTTCCATTTGTGCTGAGGAGGCTTGTCTCTAACATGTTAGAACATTTAACATTCGCGGTCCCCCACCCCCACCAAGCAGCAATGACTAGCCTGGTGCTTATGACTTGTGACCTTGTGTGTGGCGTGGCTTCCCACTAAGTGTAAATTTGTGTTTTCAAGCCTACCGAGGATGAAGTGGTAAGAAACCAGCTGGCTTTGGCTTCATGTTTATCTGGGGCTTCTCTTCCCATCCTTGTCATCACTCTGCTGTCCCTGCTGCATCCTGGGGCCCCACCCGTGTACACCTGCATCTCACTGGCCATCTCTAACCAGTCTGTGAATCTGTGTTCTAAAAAAGCTCATCTCCATTAACTGCATCTCATGTCAGTCACCTCTGTCTCTGTTTCATTGACTTTGCTGATCTAATGCCTTGAGAATGGCTTTACAAGGAGCTGCAAGTAATGTCTGCACTGGCATTCTTGAAGTGACTCCCCTTGGGAGTTAAACCCTGTTGGCCTCTGCCTTCCTCTCTGTGATGCTATGTATGGTCGCTCTGCCCTGGGGGTAACCATTTCCTCCTTGCTCCTCTGAGTGCTTATGGGAAAGCTCACCCTTCCTCCCTGAGATGCCGCCCACCTCTTCCTGCTGCCCTCATCGGCTTGATGATGCTTGGAGTGAGAATGCTGGACCTTTGCTGGGGGTCACCTTTACCTCCATGTGACCCAGTTAGAAGACAGACAGCTTTCAAAAGGAGGCTTTGCCTCTAGGATGCATCCCAGAAAAAAACAGTCCATCTGCATGCAAGGAGTTCATATTATCCCAGCCACACAAAGAGAGTAACAGAGTAGAAAGTTGGCTAAATGTTCAGGCTGCAGCCAGACTAGAAGGCCTTCTAGCTCGGCCCTGATTCGCTTAGCAGTGTACACATTTTGAATTGGGTTTTTAATAGGCATTGCTGCACTGTTTGCATCTTCTCCCCAAATTTCTCTCTGAAATACCCAGACCTGTGACCCTTTCCCTTTTCTGGCTTTCCTGGTGCTCTCTAAGTGGGCAGTGGGATGGGAATGGGAAAGGCTTTGCTATTCTATGTGAAAGCAGTGCTCGGTCTTCCTGAAGGCTGGAGAGGCTCCTTGGCTGGTATCTGGGAGCTTCTGTTCCTCCAGACCACTCCTCTGTGCATGGCCGCAGGCTGAGCCGCCTGGAAGGGCCAGGTGGGAGTGCGTCCGTGTCAGTGAGGAGCCCAGGCCTCTCCCAGTAAGGCTGCCTCCAGCACCAGTGCCTCCAGCTCAGTTCTTATGTGCGGCCCTGTCCCAGGGGAGTGGACATGCAAACAAGATGGACTGGAATTCAGCCTTCCCAGTCTCTGGCCCCACCCCCGACTCCCTCAGAGATTGTTTCCCATAGCATCATAAGTGGTGAGGACATTCAGATAACTGCCTCAGATATCTAAATACATCACAGGTAGAGGCAGCAGACCCTCTCCCTGGGGGCGCTCTGTCCAGCTGCAAACCAGAGCCCTGCCCCTCAGTTGTCTGGGAAATCTTTGAAGGCTGTGACCACTCAGCAAGGGTCAGTGGAACATCTCCCTACTGTGTCACCTCACCAGATAACATTCATCCAACGCATTCATTCATTCACCTTCCATGTGCCAAGCACTCTGTTTAGCGCTGCAGGAACTGAGAGAAGAAAAAAAACCAAGTCCTTGCCTTCAAGGAACTCCAAGACTAATTGAGGAGACAGTCTGGGTGACAGATGCTGTGATCAAGATGTGCCCAGGGTGCTGTGGGAGCACAGGAAGAGGGCACCTGACAGAACTCTGGGGGGGTGGGGAAGAGGACCCCTAGAAAGGGTTCCCCAAGGGCATTATTGCTGAGGTTGGCCTGGTCCAGCCAGAGTCCTCTGTGGAAGGAGGGCCAGAGGGAACGCAGACCCATAGTATGTAGTTACCATAAAGACACATTTTGGGGATAAACAAGTTTTCAGCTTGCTGGAGCGCAGTCAGGAGTTGAGGGACTGGTGAGAAGTAAGACTAGAGGTTGGCAGACAGCAGCCATAGTAGAGTATTAGGCAAGAAGGAGCGTCAGGGGCGGTGAAGCTGCAAGTGACCCAGTGTGTACCAGTGCTGAATACCCTAGGGAAGAAGGGGAGAGGGTATATTGTGTGGGTGGGGGCACAGCCTCAGAGGGGTCAGGAAAGACCAGGGAGGTCTGGAGGGAAGTCAGGCATTGGCAGTGGGAGTTGGGAAGGAAGGGAGCAATAAGAGATGGGGGACGGAAAAGCCGCAGGCCTTGGGCCTTCGTGAAAGCAGGCAGTGGGAGTGAGTGAGAAGTCAGGCTCGACTTCCAGGTTCCGATGCCTGGGGCGCTAGTTATGACCCCCGTTAGACATGGGATGAGGAGCAGAAGTAGGTCTGGAGGGTCAGAGGAGAACAGTCAGTGAGTTCAGTTTGGGTGGTGTGGAGTTTGAAGCACCTGTGGTGTGGCAGGAGGAGATGTGGACAGCTGGTTGGAAACCCGCAACATGGAAGTAGAAGTGCTCATTGGGAGCTCCTCCCGGGGTGGCCACTGAAGGCCTGAGTGGCAGTGCTACAGGAGAGAAAAACCAAGAGGAAGTGAGCGTGTCAAGGAGAGGAGGAGCGCAAGGCAATGGTGGCAGATGCTGCAGAGGCTCAGTCACAGGATGTCTGTTAGACCTTGCGCCTGGGAGCTAAGGGGAGCGAGCCTGGGAGCTACATGGAGCTAAGAGGGCGCAGCATGAGGAACAGGCATGGTGGGGCGGCCAGGAGGCGGGTAGAGGATTAGGGTGTCTGCGGTGGTTCCCAGTCGGTTGTAGCTGACTCACATGGGGCAGTGACAGACTCCCAACTGCTTGGCTGGTTTCTTACTTAATTCTCAGCCCACTTACTCTCTCCCCCGCCCCACCCCCCAGTATACAGGTATGAAAACTTGCCCAAGGTTACAAAGTAGGAAGTTGGGAGTGAAAGAGAGAAAGCAAGGGTAACGCCTGGAGGAAAGCTTCCTCTTCCATCTCTCTAAGAGCGCCCACAGTCACTGCTTTCACAGAGCTCTTAGTAAAGCCTTGCACTCCATGGAGATGGGGACCATGTCCTTCCTTGGAGCGTGGACTGTGGGGTGACAGCCAGCAGCAGTGGCAAAAAGCTCTTAACAACATTGTCAGGATTGGAGTAACTATGGTTACCCTACTTTTCAGGGTAACTAGAAGACTTTGCAAGAGCCTATTTCAGAAGAAAAGCCCAGAAATACTCTTGGTATAGATAAGGGTGAGGGAAATTAGGCGATTGCCAGAGATGGCGTGTTGGAGCTGGCCCCCCTCGCCACTGGCCATGCTCATGAGGCCTGGGCTGTTAGCGCTTCACCAGCCAGCCCAGCCCTCTTCTGCCCTCATGCCGTTTCTCAAGGTAGTTCTTTCTGGTATCTTTTGGGGGTCAAGTCATGTGAATCTGGAAAGAAACTGGTGAAAAACGGACTCTGACCTGCGGGCAAGGCAGGCTTGGAAAGCCGATTTGGGCAGCGGCCCTCTGCTCACTGGGTCCGGTCTGGGCCCTGTCGGGAGGGGCTGCCTGCCTCCTGGCCTTCAGTGGCTGTGGCGCCACCTGGGAGAGTGAGGCCCGGAAGCACACCTAGGGCTGGACCCTGAGCAGGCCTAACAGGAAGCTCCCCACAGCCCCTCCTCTTTATGCTGGAAATAATCTTTGATGTTGAAAGGAAAACCAGAAAAAAGGGAGCGTGAGGAAAACAGACCTAAAAGATAACCTTCATCACCTGCCCGAGTAGGAATTTGTAAAACTTTGCCAAAATGTCCCTGTGTGATCTTTTCAGAAGTCTCTAAAGTAGAGGGAGTGACCCTGCTGCCCACATGTTGGGAAGATAAGAAGGTGCTGCAGAGGTTTAGTCTCCTCCAGGCACTTTGCAGCCTGGTGGCCTGTCACCTGATGCGCATCCCAGGGAAGAGCCCTTCCTGCCCTCCTGGCTCTTTGAGAGCAGGATGCTCTGCTCTCAGGCTCCACGAGGTGGAAGTCAAGCCGGAACAGAGCTGCCAGACAGCTCTTACCCTAACGTGCACCCCACTCCGGAGCTGACAGCCTAGTGGGGAGAAGAAGCATGTGTGTTAAGAAGAGTCTCATTAAGATGTAGTTCATTACAGTGTAGTATTTTGAGGGGCGGGGGGCCCAGCTGGGGGCCCAGCCAGGCAGGATTTCCGGGCGTGGCCTCACCGAAGTGTCCCCACCAGGAATTCAGCACCAGGGGCTCTGGGCCCAGGTAGCCATTCATGCCAGCACTCAGACCCCTGCACGCTCCCCTCCCCGCCTCATTTCTGCTGTCTGGTTTCCTCCCCTGACAGTTTGATTTTGGGGACACCATGGTGCACCAGGCCATCCACACCATCGAGTACTGCCTGGGCTGCATTTCCAACACCGCCTCCTACCTGCGGCTCTGGGCCCTCAGCCTCGCTCATGCACGTGAGTGTATTTCTCTCGGGTCAGAAGCCATGTCTGTCCCTCTTGCTTGGGCACTCCCTCCACTGGGGGCTTAAAGAGAGTGGACAGTACCTTAGGGCTCTGGAATTATGGACTCCCGAATCCCAGGAGAGTGACATCCCGCTGGGAGGATCCACGCTTTTGCCAGGTTAGCTGTTGAGGTCGCAGGAAGCCACGGGGCAGGGCATACTGCGGTGGGGAGATGGAGAGCGAGGTGCATGGCCTGCAGCACCCCCAGCCCGACTGAACCGATGTCCTGTCTCTCCCCATCCCCAGAGTTGTCCGAGGTGCTTTGGACCATGGTGATCCACATCGGCCTGAAGGTGAAGAGCCTGGCCGGGGGCTTGGCGCTGTTCTTCATCTTTGCCGCCTTCGCCACCCTGACCGTGGCCATCCTCCTGATCATGGAGGGCCTCTCAGCCTTTCTCCATGCGCTGCGGTTACACTGGTGAGGGGAAGAGTGGGCTGGGGCGGGAATGTGTCCTTAGCTGCACAGAGGGTGGTTTTACACTGGTCCAAAATCTGAAGACGCTAGGAAGTGTCTGCTTGCACATCGTCGTGCCCAAGGACGTGCTTGGGGGTGAGCCCCAGGAAGTGTGCTCTGAACAGCACAGCTCACTCTCCCAGCCTCCAGGGAGGGGGCCCTGGTGTGCTGTCAGTTGCGCGCCTGTGTTCAGCCTTCTTCAGTGTCCTGATTATGGCTTCAGAGATCTTCTGGGGTCTTTGTTTGGGGTGTTTTGCACTGGCATTTAACTCTTTCCTGTCTTCAGAGCAATGAAAGCAGCTGTGGAGTAGATTCTAAGGCCAGGGAGGCGCTGGAGCACACTCTGCCCGTGTCTTGTCCCCTTATCCTGTCATGGCGCCAGTGTCTTTAGGTAGGACCCCGGCAGCTCTGTGTGAGTAGGGGGATTCCTGTTCCAGAGCATGTTGCTCGGTACACTAAAGCCATCTCTTCAGAAGGGCAGGTTTTGGATTTGTTTGTTTTCTTTCTTGAATGTTGTCTGTGGCTCTTAATGGCTGTGGATGGAAGTGGCTCAGTCCTGCGGAGTGGAGAGCTGGGGTCTGGTCTGGACTGTGACTCCACGACTTCAGAGTAAGGTTGGCAGATTTAACAAATAAAATTACAGAGCCCTCAGTTAAATTTAGATTTCAGATAAACAATGAGCTTTTTTTTTTTTTTTTAGCATTTCCCAGATGTCCATGGGACATGTTTATATTGAAAACTGGCTGTACCGTACTTTATCTGGCTACCTGACCTCAAACCCTGCCTCCTTGAATCTCCCTTTACATTGTGATTCTCCCTCTCTTTTGAGGTCCATCGGCTCTGGAAGCTTTAGACCTGAAGTGTGCACACACAGCTGTGCCAGTTTAGGGGCTCACAGGCTCACTGCCCCTCCCTTTGGGCTCCCTAGACGAGATGATCTGTAGTGTTCATGATCTCAGGGTCAGGAGAGAGGGCTGTGACTCTTTCCGTTGCTTCTCAAAACCTGAAGAAAACTGAAATCTGAACCTGAGAAACCTCTTCCCCACTCCCCTTATCTTTGTTTTTTTCTCGCCTGACTTGTTTTCAGCTGAGCCTGCTCAAAGATTCCGCCGTTTGTTCTAAATGACAGAGGGGAAGGTGAGGCGTGGGAGGGGGAGCCGTGGCCAGGACTGACTCTTCCCTCAAAAGCTCCTTTAGGAGAATCGGCGTCAGGACACCGTGCTTTCTGGGCCTGGTCCTCTCCTCCCCCACATCCCCTCCCCGCCCAGCTGTTGTTTACTGGGAGCCAGGAGTCTGGCCCGGCCGAGTGGCCCGACTGCTGGCGCACTACCCGCTCTCAGCTTATCAGCACACGCTCGCCCCAGCACACTTCCTCACCACCCAGTGCTGCCAGCCTGTGCTGACTCACTTGGTCTTACCCTCTTGGCTTCCTTCCTTTCCTCTTCACTTCTCTGTCTCTTGAGCGCTGGGCTCCAGGGAACAGTGACCAACCTACCTGGACTCAAGCCCGAGTAGGGAGCCCATTACCTACCCCCAGGTCAGCGGGGCGCAGTCAAGGAGCTGGGGCAGACCTATCAGAGTAGTGAGCCAGGCCCACATGGAGCAGGGAGGGGCTGCCTGGGCCCGATGTCCAGGGTGAACTGTGGCGATTGGAGGTCATGCTTTGCTGCCAGAAGGATACTTCTTCCTCAGACTCACCTGTGGGCTTCGAATGAAAGTCCTTATGAATGAGCCTGAGGAAGTAACGGGTGGCGAGTGAGCAGGCTCCAGAATCGGGTGACCCGAGTTTAAATTCCAGCTCTGCTGGCACTGGCTGGGCGCCCCTGAGGACAGCCCTTGCCTCTCTGAACCTCACTTTCTGTCCTGTGAAAAGAGGATAATGTCCATGTGACAAGGTTGCTGCAGTTAATTAGGAAATAATGCACAGACCAAGTGACTGTCCTGATGCCCTGGCGCATCAAACCTGAGGTCAAATGCAGATGGAGCTGCCCTGCGGAGAGGGCTGTGGCCCCTATAAGCGCTCTGCTTCAGTCTGTTAGAAGAGAGACCCAAGGGGAGGCACATGAGACCACTTGAATGCCTCCCAGACGTAGTTTGCAAGGAATAGGCTCATCAAACACTGTATCATACTTGCAGGGTGGTGGTGAATTGGTAGTGGAAATTTTGGATAGGAAAGAAAAAAGCAGTGAAAATTCCTTTGTGCAACTTTGAGAATCGCATCCCTGGAGGCCTTTGTTTTCCCCTGCCACTAGGAAGGAGTAAATGAAGCTGGTGCTCGTGCACCCCCTCCTGGCTGAGTGTGGACGTGCCCCGAGGATCTCCAGACTGCAGGCATTCTGAGTTATGACCATCCTGTGAGGGGTGGAAACAGCTGGGCCCGCTGAAAATGGCTGCAGAGACATTGCTGCAGTGTTTTCCTGGCTTCCAGCCTGGGCATCTTCATGCCTGTCACTTTACCCCTAGTGTTCAGCTGGGCTTTCTTGATTCTGCCGCAAGGACTGCCCCATTACACAGGTTCTAGGTCTCTTCAGTGGGAACAAGAAGAAAACCATCTGACTTGATAACAAGGATAAACCTTGAGACTGAGGGTCATGTAGGGACATGAGGAGGTGAAGGACACATGAGGAGGTGAAAACAGCAGGTGAATTCATGCACCCACCTGCTCATTCTGTCTCCTCCTGAGTTGCATCTGTCTGTCTTTTCCCCCACCGACTGTGTGCAGCGTGGCCTTCGTGCCCACCATAATTAATGAAAGATCTTTTCTTCCTCAGAAAAGGCAAAGGCAGGGGTGCAATTTGTGGTTTGAACTGTGGACACCAGATTGATGTTAATAGAAAACTTGTTGCCCCGTGACCTACCTTCACAGGAACCTCATCCCTTCCTGCCTAGCAGGTTCCACATGCACACTCACAGACGGGGGGCTAAAGGGGCAGATTTGGGGGCCAGTTTGTAAGGAATACAGTGGCACCACAGCCAGACACCGCGGTGGCTGAGGGAGTGGCTGCTCAGGAGAATGGACACCCCTGAAACGTAGCCCCTGGGCTGACCTCACGGCCCCGCACGGGGCATCGGCCGGCGGTGTGCTGCGGGCCCAGTGCTGCTCAGACCAGGACGGGACCATCTTTCTAAAACCACCTCTCGTTGGCCACACCCCAGCAGGGAAGGGAAGAGGCTCAGGCTTTCTCCCTTCGTTCACTCAAGAAAACAAGATTTCTGTCACGTAGCAGGGGTGCTCTCTCCAGGGACTCCCCGTCAGTCCTTCCGGGCCACTGGGTGGCCTTTGCCAGGTGTGGGAGCTGGCAGACTGACAGAGCCCTGCCCGACTGCCCAAGGCTCTCCTCGCAGCTGCAGAGTTGGAGATGCATTTTAGTGGCCTGGGGCGTGGTAAGGCCCTGGAGGTGCCCCAAGCAGAGCCCCCCCACCCCCGCCCCCGAGAAGGAAGGACTTAACAGGGCAGCCAGCAAGGTCCCGCCGCGCCCCGGCACAGAGAACTTCATGTCTGTACTTTCTCAGGAAGCACACAGTTCCTGGCTGGGCCCGGGGGGTGCGGGGGAGAGACCAGGAAGGAAACTGCTTTCCAGCTTTGTACTGGGAGGTTGGGGCAAGCATGACCAAGAAGTGGAGCCACACTGGCCTTGAAATACCCACAGTATCCCCTTCGGCACCACCCTAAGTCCTTAAGTGGCAGCTAGTGGGCGAGGGGGACCGCCCATCTGCTCACACAGTAGAATGTGTGTGCCCCCCTCCCAGGCCTGGGTCCCCTGATACACATGAAGCAGGCAGGGTGATGGCAAGAGACCTCTGCCTCTGACCCCTTGGGCCTGTGAACACATCTGCAGCTTCTCTGTTGAGCCAGTTTGGATCAGAACTGTTTGTGTGATGAGTCAGCCAGAGGTCAGATACCTCACAGACCCCAAGGTGACCTGTCCACGGTCTGGCTGTACATGGTTGAATGACATGAAATGCTGTTGCCTGTGCACACACAGCCTACCCAGCATGGAGGATTCAGTCCTCAGAGCCGGGAGAAGCCGAAACCTACCCCCACCCCCATGGCATTCCTCAGAGGAGCTAACTGGAGCTGGACCCTCATCATGGGGGTGTTGGGACTTGGGGCTGAGTCCTGCAACTGACTTCAGTTTGAAGCACCCCCTCCTGGATCCCGTGCTCTCTGAGGGGGCATGGCCGAGGCACTGACCGGACTCCTCCAGGGGTCAGGAGGCTCTGGGGACCTTGGCGCAGCCCCTGGAATGTGGGATCGGGGTGAAGGGCTGCCTTTTCTTGTGCTCACACAGAAAATCCTGTTCCCCTCCTCTCCCCAGGGGATGGAGTTGGCGGCTCTGCAGTTGGTGTCCTTAGCCAGTTCCCCAGGGCTGAGGGGCCTCTGGGGACCTCTCAGGACCACAGCAGACAGTCCCCTTCCCACCTCCTTTTCACTCATTTCCTGCTTTGTCTTGGAGAATACCCTGGCGGAAGGCTGAATGAGAGGCAGGAAGGTGGAGAGTGTCTTGGTGCCCACTGCCCACAGCCTGCCTCAGCCCCGCGCGGCCCACTGCTGCAGGGATCCAGGCCACCAGGGTCACACCGCATTGAGTGGAAACTATTCCTCAGGGCAGCTCTCCTTGGCTTTTTTATCCTCTGAATCATGCATTTTTCTGCCCATATTTGGTGGTGATTTGGTCGCTGGGCAGCCATCCAGGGCGAGCTTGCAGCCAGGCCCTGCTTCCAGGCGTGGACGCCTTCCTGCCCCCTCAGAGCTCGAAGGGCCCAGGGAGACCATCAGGGATGGATGCTGAGCTGCCAGGGAAGGGAGCTAAAGCTGTTTTTCCTTTCAGTCCCCAAGAGAAGAATTCTTTCTCAGATGTTTTTGTAGTTGGAGAATATTTTTGCCATTGCTTTGAGAAGACTTCCTCTCCTAACTTCCCCCTTTCCTGGGAATTTCCTCCCCTAAATGGAAAGCCTCCGCTGTTCACTCACAACCCTTGCTTCTCCTTCCTCCCCTGAGAAGAGATAAAAACAAGCGAACAGTGGTCCCTGCCAGGGTTCCTCACACGAGCTCACAGCACTCCACGTGGGACACTTCCGTTGGAGGTCCACACCAGGCCCTGCCAGGAGGGGGTGCTGGGGGACTCTTCCCCATCGCTGTTAGAGGCTCAAGCCAACTGAAGGTTTTCTGCACCCAGCTTTCTGCAGAGTTTGGCATACACACATTTTCCGCTGAGCAGGACAGAGCAGGAACAGACCAAATCAACGCATTGGTGCGGTGCACCCTTGCTGAGGGCAGGCCCTGGGCATCACGGGCTGGAAGCAGGCTGAAGTCTGGGCTTCGTGGGCAGCGGGGGGCTTGAGGAACTTGGGTCGGGACATCTTTCTGTAGAGTCCCAAAGTTTTTGTGGAATGACACTCTCTTCTTCCCATTCTCCAGGGTGGAGTTCCAGAACAAGTTCTACAGCGGGACTGGCTTCAAGTTCCTGCCTTTCTCCTTTGAGCACATCCGGGAAGGGAAGTTTGATGACTGAGCCCCCAAGGGGCTGTGTGCCTGGCTGCCCTCTGCTCCCCACCACGGTGGTTAGCTGTGCTCCGCTTGCCTGCTGGTTGTGATCCCTGGGTATCAGGGCACCTGTGTCATCCCCATCCCCTCCCCCCAGCCACCTGTGAGGCATTTAGCTCGATCCAGGTCCCCCAGCTCCCCCTGGTCCCCCGCCACCCGCAGCTTGGTGTGTGGTAGTGTAGTGGTATTCTAGAGAAGCTACGCCCTGACGGTCACTCACACCCACTCACCCTGGGCACCCACCCTGACCTCCCGGCCTCTGTCTCTTTCTTTGCCCCCTGGTGGTGAACGCATTTGTGCATTTACACGAGAGCCAAGAGGACTTAGAGGGGGGCCCTCCACCATCCACACCCAGACTTTGAGCCCCTGCTCCTGCCATTCTCTTTCCTGGCTGGGGGTGGGGTCCTCTTTAACACTCCCCACTCTTAGATTAGCAGCAAGGGGTCCAGGGAGATGGTGTTTTTGTCCTCCACCCATTTGCTCTGATCTTCAGTGCTTGTTCATCAGGAATTCGGCTCAACCCAGCTGCGCCAGCAAGCGTGGCTTCTCCCTGGCAGCCCAGAGTGTCCGTAGATATCCCACACCACCTTCCTAAGCGCACCCTGAACTCACACCTTCCCCTCCTCCCTCCCAGATTCCCCTTTTAGCACCCAGCATAACCTGCACAGCTGGGAGAACCCAAGACAGAGGTGCTAACTGGCTCCCTTGGTTGGCTGAGTCTCAGGCCGTGCTTGGGCCCTGCCACAAGCACCCCTCTGCACAGAGGTTCCAGACTGATGCCCTTTTCCTGGTGCAGATGGGAGACCTTAAGTGAAAGTGAAGTCGCTCAGTCGTGTCTGACTCTTAGTGACCCCGTGGACAACCTTGCCCACCCCCAATTATGAGTCTCAGAATTGTAGTCATCAAGGCGTTTCTGCCTGCTCTGCCCACCAGTGCCCCTCCCTACCTCCCTGACAACCCCACGTCCAGTGAGTGTGTCCTGGGCGGGAAGGTCGATGGCATTTACCATGTGCTGGTTGGAGGCAGCTGGCAGGGCTGCCAATGCATGTGGCTGTAAGAGCACATGGCCCTGAGCACTACCTCCCCTACCTCCCCCTCACCTTATCTCAAGTCTCCCCCACAGTAGGAGACGGATCTTGGGGCCTTTTAATCATGTGTTGGCATGGCAGCCCTGGGCACTTTAGCTAAATTGATCCGCAGACCTTCAGTGATCAAGAGGACCCCCTAAATTGGTCAGCCCCACACACATACACTTGTCTAAGGGGAGCTGCTTGGAGCTGCTCAGTGACTCCCCAGGCTATCTGCCCCACCCCAGCTTCACCCCGCGCCAGCCAGTGTGACCTGACCCAGCCCGTGTGCAGAGCCCCTCCTGTCTGGCCCCTGTGGTTTACATGATGACCTTTGCTCTGTGGACAGAGGGGTTAGAAGCAGAGTTCTTTATCAGGAATCCTGCCAAGGTCCTTCTGTTCAGACATTCCTGTGCTGAATAAAGTGTGTTTGACTCTATCAGGGAGGCTGCCCGCCTGCGTGCCCACAGCTCCCGTGTCACTCAGCCCTCTTGAGTCCATCTAGTATCTTACCCCTCCACTTCCCTTCGCCAGCATTGCTGCTTTTTCTGGGATCCAAGGCCACAGCTGCGGTGGCCCTGGCCAGGCAGTTTGTGAAATTCTCACCTTATCTCAAGTTTCCCAGGGGCCTTCCCACTCCCCCATCCCACCCTCCCTGAGCCAAGGCAGCTTTGCAGACACCACCCATGTGGGGGAGGGGGCTTGGGTCCCATCACCACCCCCTTTTCTGCACTGCACACCCAAACAGCCCGGGGAGGAGGGGGAGCAGGGGCCTGGGTGTCTGCCCACCCTCCTCTCCCTCTGCCAGGAGCGTGCTCTCCAGGGCTCAACTGCCTGGCTATTTTTAGCCCTGATTGCCTTTGGCCTTGGTGTAGGTGGAACTCTGCCGGGGGAGTTGGTTCCTCAGGGCAGCTGGAGAATTCGAGGTGCTGAGGCAGGCAGCCCAAGGGCCAACAGGCTGTCCCGGCTGGCGGTGTGGGCAGGGCGGGCACCTTCTCCCTCCTCACAGCCATGTAAGGCGACCACATTCTTTCTCAGCCCGCCCTCTCCATTCCTGCCTTCTCAAACCTCCAGGGGAGGGGCTGCCCAGGAATGTGAGCACCAGGTTGACAACTGCTGCTGCTCCAGGAGGGGCAGGAACACCCTGCTCATGCCATGCTCCTCAAACCGTCTCCCCCCTGACAAGCCACCTGCCCTGGAACAGGCCTGGGCTCAACATCCAGCATCCGCTCAGAAAGTTGAGAGGGACCATTCAGGTAAATGAGCTCTTTTAACCTCCGCTCTGCTGCTGACTCAAAGAGGGAGGCCTAGTGAGAATAGATACTTGGAGTTAATGGAATAGAACTGAGAGTTCAGAAACAAACCCTAACAGGTATAGTCAGCTGGTTTTCCACACAGGGGCCAAGATAATTCAATGGATAAACAACAGTCCTTTCAACAGATGGTACAGCTGGGTGAAAGTGAAAGTTGCTCAGTCGTGTCCAACTCTTTGCAACCCCATGGACTATACAGTCCATGGAATTCTCCAGGCTAGAATGCTATCCACACATGACAAATTGGGACTGCGACTCACCATATACAAAAATTAACTCAAAATGGATCATCGACCTAAATGTAAGTGAAATTTTAGAGGAAATCATAGGAGTATCTCTTCCTGACCCAGGGTTAAGCAGTGGTTTTTAGAAATGGCATTAGAAGCACAAATGATAAAAAGATAAAAGATAAGTTGGGTTTTAGCAAAAATTAAAAAACAGTGCTTTGAAGGACAGGGTCAAGGCAACCCTCGTGGTGGGAGAAAATATTTGCAAAGCATATCTCTAATAAAGGACTTACATCTAGAATATATGTAGAACTTTCACAACTCAGTGATAGAGACAAAGACTCAATCTTTAAAAAAGGGCTAAGAATTTGAATACACATTTCTCCAAAGAAAATACGAGGCAAATAAGTCCATGAAGAGATACTTGACATTGTAAGTCATTAGGAAAATGCAAATCAAAATCTTGAGGAGACATCACACCACCTAAAAAGGTTATAATTTTTAAAAGACAATTACAAGTGTTGACAAGGTTGTGGAGAAACTGAAAGCCCCATCCCCTGCTGGTGGAAACATAAAATGGTGCAGCTGCTTTGGAAAGCAGCCTGGCAGTTTCTCAAAATGTTAAATGTAGGGTTAAGTTAGGACCCAGAAATTTGAGTTCTAGGTATCTACTCAAGGAAAATGAAAAAATGTCTATACAGACTTGTGTGCAAGCACTCACAGTGCTTTATCCATAATAGCCCCAAATGGAAATGATCCAAATGTTTATTAGCTGATGAGTAGATAAACAAACGGAGAAGGCAATGGCACCCCACTCCAGTACTTTTGCCTAGAAAATCCCATGGACGGAGGAGCCTGGTAGGCTGCAGTCCATGGGGTCGCTAGAATCAGACACGACTGAGCGACTTCACTTTCACTTTTCACTTTCATGCATTGGAGAAGGAAATGGCAACCCACTCCAGTGTTCTTGCCTGTAGAATCCCAGGGATGGGGAAGCCTGGTGGGCTGCCGTCTATGGGGTCGCACAGAGTCGGACACAACTGAAGTGACTTAGCAGTAGCAGATAAACAAAAGGCAGTATATCTATCCAATGGATATTCTACAATAAAAAGGAACGACATTGCTACATGAATGGACCTCAGAGTCAGACATAAGGCTACATAGTGTATGACTCCTTTTATGTGAAATGTCTAGAAAGGGCAAATCTACAGAGATGATGTAGATCTGTGGTTGCCCAGTACCCGTTGCTGGGTGGCATTGCAGGCAGGGTTTCTTTGGGGGGATGATGATATTCAGATTAGATTATGGTGACGGTTGCACAACTGTGGGTATACTAAAAAAAAACTGAGTTTAAACTGATAAACTTCCTGATAAGATCAATAAAGTGGGGCTAGGAAGGGGGAACTAGGACTTCTCCAGGAAGAAATTCCTCCTGAAAGATCTGGGTCAGTGGGTCATTAGCTAAAGATTTAGGATCTAGTGGCCTTGAGCTGATCCCAGCCCAGCCAGCTAAAGATGGGACCAAATAGAACTGACCCCTGAGAGAGGGAATCCCCAGGAGCCCTGGGGTGGGGGTGGGGAACGATGGCTCTGTTGCTTTTTTGTTGCTCTTTCTGTTGCTCTGTTGTCTCTCTTGGTCCCTTGGTTTATGGGGTCTGAGTCCTAACAATTGGACCCCAGGGAATTCCCATTGCTCCTATTTTTAAGTCTAGACCTTTACCCTGATTCCCCTTTTTGTGGAATCCCTGGACCCCAGACATCTGCTGAGTGAGTCTGTGCCCCCATCAATGAATGTCCTCTTGAGGTCTTAGAACAGTGTGGAGAGGGTGGCTTTGGGCTCAGTGTTATAAAGATAGGGGACAATTCCATCACCATCTTCAGGACCCGTCTCTTTTTCCTGTCCCTCAGTGAAGACCAGGGCAGGATGGCACCTCTTTCTGCCCAGGAGCATGGTGTGGAAAGAGCATTGGAGCTCCCCTCTCCAGCCTTCCAAAGGCAAGGCCTAGGCATGGGCTGCTCCCTGGTGGCCAGACAGGGAAGGACTCATTCCTCTTTATAGGTAAGGCAGGTGGGATCCTAGTGGGGTTGTGACAGGTAGGGAACTGGATTGGCAGGGCAGAGGGCCAAGCGATCTGAAGGGTGCACAAGCAGAGGGCAGGCTGCCAGGAACGAAAAAGATAAGATAGGAGTGGAGAGCGTGGACAATTTGTTTCACCCACAGTAAATGAAAAAACAATGAAATGTGTCATATGGTAAAGGGATCAAACCGTACAGTTCAGTTCAGTCGCTCAGTCGTGTCCGACTCTTTGCGACCCCATGAATCGCACCACGCCAGGCCTCCCTGTCCATCACCAACTCCCGGAGTTCACTCAAACTCACGTCCATCGAGTCGGTGATGCCATCCAACCATCTCATCTTCTGTTGTCCCCTTCTTCTCCCACCTTCAATCTTTCCCAGCATCAGGGTCTTTTCCAATGAGTCAGTTCTTCGCAGCAGGTGGCCAAAGTATTGGAGCTTCAGCATCAGTCTTTCCAATGAATATTCATGACTGATTTCCTTTAGGATGGACTGCTTGGATCTCCTTGCAGTCGAAGGGACTCTCAAGAGTCTTCTCCAGCACCACAGTTCAAAAGCATCAATTCTTTAGCACTCAGCTTTCTTTATAGTCTAACTCTCATATCCATACATGACTCCTGGAAAAACCATAGCTTTGAATAGACGGACCTTTGTTGGCAAAGTAATGTCTCTGCTTTTTAATGTGCTGTCTAGGTTGGTCATAACTTTTCTTCCAAGGAGCAAGCATCTTTTAATTTCATGGCTGCAATCACTACCTGAAGTGATTTCGGAGCCCCCAAAAATAAAGTCTGTCACTGTTTCCATTGTTTCCCCAATAGCATAAGCCCTCCTGGAGGAGGTCACCATTAACCCCACCATAGAACCACCAGAACTTAAACAGGACGGGAAAAGAGACCCTTGGAGGGCACAAACAGAACCTTGTGCACCAGGACCCAGGAGAAAGGAGACTGTAGGCTTCTCATTGCAGTGGCTTCTCAAACCGTACAAAAGGGCCTAATGTAAAAGTAAGTCTTCCAGGCTTTCCTGGTGGTCCAGTGGTTATGAATCCACCTGCTAATGCAGGGCACATGGCTTCCACATGCCTCGGGGCAACTAAGCCTGTGCACCATGGGCACTGAGCCCGCACTCCAGAGCTCATGCTCTGCCACAAGAGAAGCCATTGCAATGAGAAGCCTGCACACCACAACCAGAAAACAGTCCCTGCTTGCCACAACTACAGAAAGCCCCACACAGCCACGAAGGCCCAGCATAGCCGAAAATAAAGTTTTCAACCCCATTACCCTATGCAAGGTTAGCACTTTTACACAGCATTAAACAAACAAACAAAAAAAGATGGGATGTACTATATCCAGTGATTTGACCTATTTAAAATACATATATATATATATACTTTGCAGAACATTCCAAATCAGCACCAATACATCTTCCTCACTTTTTAAAAAAGCAAATACTTGATATTTCATCCTATCAATGCACCCTAATTTCTTCAGCCAGCCCTCTACTGTCCTCAAAGAGTTCCCAGCTTGGTGGGGAAGATGAGAAAGACAGTGTGATGCACTGGACTAATCGGTGAGGCCCCTGCCACACATCCCATGAGCTCAGGCTGCGAATGTGCTACCAACCCCCGGGATGGTGTCCCCAACCTGCTGTCCCTGCCAGCAACCATCTGCCATTCTGCATGAAGGCCCCACAGAGAGGTAACCTGAGCCTGATGGTGCACCTGCAACTCAGTTACCCCAAGCAGTGCATTCCCTGAGACCCAGATTACTGGCAAAACAGGTCCTTGGAGGAGGAGAGTCTGCTGAATCTCACCTGGAGCAAGAGGTGTTTGGAGGGGGTGTTGGAGTGGAGAAGGGCCTGGGGGGCTACAAGCTATAGCTCCACGAGGGCCCATCTCTCCAGGCAGGTCGAGGAGCTCCTTTCCAGAAAAAGCTGAAAAGCCTCTGATTGATACTAGGAACTGAGTGGAATGGAACAGGGCCGCACCTCCTGCATTTGCTGCCCACTGAGCCAGGAACAAGGCCGTGGGCACCATAGCTTGAGTCTGAACCTGGGGGCAGGGGGCAGAGTAAGCTCAGTGGATTCCCACATTCCCTCTGGATGTCCTGAGTTGGCAACCCTCCTCTGACCCCTTTCCTGTCTCTAAGCAGCTGCACTCAGGCCTGACAATCTGGTAAAAGCTGCACTTGCCTCCAAAAGGGCTCAGAATCCTTTTAGAAAGTGCAGTCTTTCTAAAGGGCCCACCACTCCTGGCCACCACACAGCCCTACTCAACCCCTCGCTGCCGGTAAGCAGCATGAAATGTTGCATCTCTCAGGGGATGGTGGCAAGAACACTCATCTGAGACTTAAGGCTTTCTGGTTCTAGTCCTAGTCCTGCTGTCCTACTTGTCATTGATCTTCTCAAAGTTACTTCCTTTCTCTGGCCCTCAGTTTCCCAGTATGTAAAATGAAGATAATCCCCGTCCTGGAGAAGGAAACCCTCCGACACTGTTGGTGGGAATGTAAATTGGTGCAGCCACTGTGGACAACTGTATGGAAGTTCCTTAAAAAAATAAAAGTTGAGCTACCATGTGACCCTGCCATCCCACTCCTGGGCATATGTCCAGAGAAAACATGGTCCAAAATGATACATGCACCCCAGTGATCATTGCAGCAGTGTTTGCAACAGCCAAGACACGGAAGCAGCCTAATGTCCATTGACAGGAATGGATAAAGATGATGTTGTACATATACACAGTGGAATAATAGTCATTAAAAAGAAGGAAATAATGCCACTTGTAACAACATGCATGGACATAGAGATTGTCATACTGAGTGAAGTGAGTCAGAGAAGGAGAAATATCATATGACATCCCTTATATGCAGAATCTAAAAAAAATTATACAAATGAACTTATTTACAAAACAGAAAGAGTCACAGAGAACAAAATTATGGTTGCCAGGGAGGAAGGATGGGGGGACAGATTAGTTAGGGAGTTTGGGATGGACATGTACACACTGCCATACTTAAAATGAATAACCAATAAGGACCTACTGTATAGCACAGGGAACTTTGCTCAATGTTATGTGGCAGGCTGGAAGGGAGGGGAGTTTGGGGGAAAATGGATATATGTATATGTATGACTGAGTCCCTTGCTGTGTGCCTAAAATTATCACAGCATTGTTAATTGGCCATACTCCAGTATAAAATGAGAAGTTAAAAAAAAAAAAAAAGATAACTCCCGTCCTGTTCAGCAGCTGCTACCACTTATGGATCACATGAGAGCCATTGACACATCCACTAGACCCTGCTCCTTGGTCAGCCCAGGCTCACATGACACATCTGTCCTCCGACTTCCTGACCTTTTAGTTCCTCAAACCTGCTCAGCTCTTTCCTTACTCTTCCTGGGTATTCATATGTATATTTTTTTCTCCGAGGAATGGTCTTCCCCTTCGTCTTCTCCTAGTCAATCCCAATTTAATTCAGATTAAATGTCACATCCCTTTGGAAGCCTTTGGCTGGGTACCCTGCACAGCATCACAACTACACTGGACCCTTGAACAACACCCATTTGAACTGCACAGGTCCACTTACACAGGAATGTTTTCCCATAAATACGAGTTACTGTACTACATGATCTGCGGGTGTAGTACCCTGGATACAGGAGAGCTGACTGTCAAGTTATATCTCGACTGCCAGTGGGGTCAGCACTCCTAACACACGCGCACAGTTCAAGGGTCAATTGTATAATATTAATCTTTGTTTATATAAGTACTTGGTTTGTAGGTCTCAGGAGAGGGGTGGTAGTGCCTGGTACAAAATCAATGTCAAATATTTATCAAAAAAAAAAAATTTATCAAATGGTAGGATGGATGGAAGGAAAGTGATTTGTACGTGAAAGCACATTATACCCAACGGCGCTTGTGAAGGGCTGCGAGTCACATCCCGTCCTGGACTTTTGAAATCACTAGAGTCACGCGCTCTTGGACCGAGTGTGGTCGGAAAACACCCACAAGAAGCTGGTGCGGGGCCCCGAAGCTGTGTTTCCCGGTCGCCGGCGGGTTTTACCTTCAGTTCCACGTGACCTGAGGCCCGCAGCTGATTGGGCGCTGCCGGGCCGGCCCTGGTCCCTGGTCCCCATTGGTTCCCCACGGGGCCACAGCCGGGCTGAGGACCGCTGGACCATGGAGGCCATGGGGGTGGCCGCGGCTCTGGGGTTCCTGCTCCTCACGGCGGGAGGTTCGACCGGGGACGAGGCCCGAGAGGCGGCGGCCGTGCGGGAGCTGCTAGTCCGGCTTCTGGGGCCCGGGCCAGCGGCCGCCTTCTCCGTGTCGGTGGAGCGCTCCCTGGCGACCGAGTCCGGCCTGGACACCTACCGCCTGAGCGGCGGCGGTGCCGGGACACGGGTGCAGGTGCTCGGCTCCACGGGCGTGGCCGCCGCCGCGGGGCTCCACCGATACCTGCGCGACTTCTGCGGCTGCCACGTGGCCTGGTCGGGCTCTCAGCTGCGCTTACCGCAGCCCCTGCCCGCTGTGCCGGAGGAGCTGACCGAGGCCACACCCAACAGGTACCGCGACCGGACCCCGCCGGTCGGCTCCCCTACAGCTCCCGCTGCCCCCGTTCCCGCCCCCTCCCCCCGCCAGGGGCGCCCCCTCGGGCCGAAGTCCCCGCCCCGCCCCAGTGCCCAGCTGCTAGCAAGCACTGGCTTCAGACTCCAGCTCTGATTCTAAAAGCTGAGTATCCTTGAGTAAGTCACTTGGCCTCTCTGAGCCTCAGCGGGAAACAACGGAAAAGTGGAAACAATGACCTCTCCCATGCAGTGGTGCCTTTCTTATTGTGATGATTTGCACGGTGCGGGGTGTAGAATTTGTGGTGCACAATCGATGAGCAGTAAATGCTGTTCCGTTCCTACCCCACCCTCTCTTCGAAGATGCTCCCTGAGGAGTGACACCCAGCCTGGCACAGGCGTCTGCTCGAGCGCTTGCCCCACTGTCCTGAGATGATGGGTTCACACAGCTGTCTCCCCATTAGACTGTGGGGAGAGGGATCCCCCTTACAGGACAGGGGCACACTGTACCCAGAGTAGGAATGAAAATGGAATGTGCCCTCTCATATCTGGGAGGCTAGAGAGCTGAGTGCTGGGGATAGGTGGGTGGACACCTTGGAAGCTCAAGCCTCAGAGTCTCTGCTGCATCTGGGTTGGATCCTGGAGTGAAGCAGTAGTCTAGGGGCTACACCCGGAGCCACTCCTCTCTGGGCTCCATCTGGGGTGGCAGGGCAAGCTGCTCCCCCAGGTCTTCTCCCTATGGTGTACCCTCAGGGCTGAGAGACCTCCTCTTTGCCCCTAGGGCCATGCCCCAGCTCCTGCCCCTGCCTGCAGGTACCGCTATTACCAGAATGTGTGCACACAAAGCTACTCCTTCCTGTGGTGGGACTGGGCCCGCTGGGAGCAGGAGATCGACTGGATGGCGCTGAATGGAATCAACCTGGCGCTGGCCTGGAGCGGCCAGGAGGCCATCTGGCAGCGGGTGGGTGCCCACCACACCCCAGGTGTCCTGCCTCCCCCACATCAGCTCAGTATCTGGCACAGAGACTAGGGCTCCAGAAGTCTTGATAGCAGGAGTGATGGCTCCAGCCTCCCAGCTTTCATGGTTGAGACACACACGTGGGAGCACTTCCCCAGGGCTGGGCCCCAGCACCCCCAGTAAACATTAAGAAGCCAGGTTTCCCTGTCTCCCCACCCCACCTGGGTCAGTCAGCTGCTTCTCTGGATTCTGTTTCATTAGCAGCTCTTGCTCTGCCTTGTCCTCTTCCTCTCCATCCTTCTTCATGGCGCCAGTTCAGGCTCTCAGTCCCCTCTCCTTGGTCGCCTGCCCACCACAGCCTCTGAAGAGCATCAACCAAAAAATAATGCAAGAGGCTGCATATAAGAAGAGTTTATTTGGGAGACTTTACTAATTGCCATTTGGGAAACACAGGCTCAGATACCTGAAAGAGTGTTCTGAGAAAGAGAAGTAGGGGCTTTTTTTTTTTGGAAGCCATGAGACTGTTAGAAGTTCCCTGATGGGAATTGTGACTGACAGACATTGATTGCAAGTTATTTTAGGGTAAAGGCCTGATAAGTATCTTGAGTTTCTAGGAGGCCTTTTGGATGACTTGATCAGATTAAAAAGTCAGATACCATTCTGGCTGAGACATGCATAAATTACACTTCTTGAGTGACCTCCTGGTCATTAGCGCTTAGAGAGCTCTCTTAAGAAATATTTTCCTTTCAAAACAAGACTCCTGGCTCTCAGAGTTGTACCAGAGTGTCATTTCTGAAATGTGAATCTAGGGGAGACCTTCAACTTTGAACACACCCAGGAATTCCCTGTTACCATCGGGCTCTGCCCAGCCTGGGAGCTTCCATGGCTGAGCCCTGAGAGCTCTGGCTGCACCTGGGGCTGCTTAAGCTCCTTGCAGAGCTGCCCTCACCCATCATGCTAGCCCTGCTTGCTCCATGAAGCCTTCTAAGCCCCTTCCCCATTTGAGGGAGAACCCCTTTGTGCCTCACCCCACCTATGCACCAAGAGTGACATTCGCAAACTCACCTGCTAACTGATCTATTTCTTCTGGACTGTGGGCTCCTTGCAGGCAGGGATCAGAGCTTGTCTTAGGAACTCTAGGGCACAGAGAAGAGAGGGATGTGTGTTTGTCGAGTGAATGAATCAGTGAATAGAGATGAGTGGTTTATATGTGTGGGGCTTGCCTTCCTCCTCAGGTGTATCTGGCCTTGGGTCTGACCCAGACAGAGATTGATGAATACTTCACTGGTCCTGCCTTCCTGGCCTGGGGGCGCATGGGCAACTTGCACACCTGGAGTGGCCCCCTGCCCGCATCCTGGCACCTCAAGCAGCTTTACCTGCAGGTAAAAGGATGGAGAATGGAAGGGGCAGAATGGATGCTGGATAGTCACAGGTCTGGAGTGGGAGTAGGGGGACTCTGTGTGCCTTGGGAGAGAGGAGACCTCCCCCTGGAGGGGGGAGGGGGGGCGGGTATGCTCACCACCACCCCTTCTGTTCCTCCCAGCATCGGATCCTTGACCGGATGCGCTCATTTGGTATGATCCCTGTGCTGCCGGCGTTTGCAGGGCATGTCCCCAAGGCTCTCACCAGGTGATGTACCCCCCGTCCACCCCCTCCCCATTCAGCTCAGAGA
Source organism: Bubalus bubalis (assembly GCF_019923935.1). Taxonomy (NCBI): domain Eukaryota; kingdom Metazoa; phylum Chordata; class Mammalia; order Artiodactyla; family Bovidae; genus Bubalus; species Bubalus bubalis. The sequence continues at coordinate 20,447,063 of NC_059159.1, read as the reverse complement.
GAGAATATATGTTCCCCTGCAAGACACTATTTGAAGAAAAACTCAAGCTCTGGATGTAGGCCTGGGCTTGATTCCTGGTTCTGTTACTGACTAGCCATGTGACCTTGACTGCTCTGGGCCTCAGTTTCCTCACTTGTAAAATATATGTATGGCTTGGCACAGAGTCTTAGCAAATGGCAGCTCTTAGTGATGGTAGGGGTGCTCTTCTGCTCCTCTGTGCTACACACATCCTCAGCTGTGGCTGGTCAATTTCTTCAAGGCCCAACTGAGACCTCCTCTCCTTCAGGAAGCCTTGCCAGGGGCCCCCAGCATCAGTTATCACCTCCCTTGGGCCTATAAGTGCCTGGTTCCTACTGCCCTCAGCACTCAGCACATGCTGCTGGCCCCACTGGCCACTCCTTGGCCTTCTCAGCTCGGCAGCAAGAAACTCATTCGTACATTTAGCCAACGTTTGTCAGACTGTCTGGGGCTGCCAGAGCAGGCCCTGGGCTGGGGGCTGGGGATGCAGCCACGAAGGTGCACAGAGACCCTGCTCCTGGTGGGAGACACGTTACTAGGGGGATACAACCCAGTGATAAGGAATGGATGTGGTCCAATTCTCCATCAAGGTCACTTCTGCTTGGGGAAGGGAGGGGCAGCAAGGGCTCAGCGCAGAGGTGGTATCATTTATTTAAGCCAGAGGGAAGGGCTTCTTGTTCCGTCACTCAGTCCTGTCCGACCCTTTGCCACCCTGTGGACTGCAGAACGCCAGACTTCCCTTCCCTGGCGTTCACTATCTCCTGGAGTTTGCTTAAACTCATGTCCATTGGTTGGTGATGCCATCCAACCATCTCATCCTCTGTGGGAGGAGGAGAGACAGCCAAAGCTTTCCAGACAGGGGACACGAAAAGGATGTCGAGGAGTAACCAGATGCATCAGCAGGGAGGGGGGAAGCAAGAGCTCCAGGCCCAGGGCACAGCATGGGCAAAGGCCCAGAGGCATGAGGGCTCCCAGAACGGCAGGTGTCAGTGAGGCTAGAGGAAAGTACTGCATCGGCCTCTGGTAAATGTCTGAACTGTCACCCCCTCCCCCGCACTAGGGTGTTCCCTCAGGTCAATGTCACCCAGATGGGCAGCTGGGGCCATTTCAACTGCTCCTACTCCTGCTCCTTCCTCCTGGCTCCAGAAGATCCCCTCTTCCCCCTCGTGGGGAGCCTTTTCCTGCGGGAGCTGACCAAAGAGTTCGGCACGGACCACATCTACGGGGCTGACACTTTCAACGAGATGCAGCCCCCGTCCTCGAAGCCCTCTTACCTGGCTGCAGCCACCGCCGCTGTCTACCAGGCCATGACCGCAGGTATGGTGCCAGTGGGAGGTGAGAAAGGGAAGTCCCCTGGGCCCTCGAGATGGAGGTGGCAGAGGTCAGGGGGTTGGGAGGAGGGATGGGGAATTGTAACACCTCACTGTGACACACAGCACTTTACCATTTCCCAAGCACTTGTACACAAACATCATCTCATTTAGTCACGCTGTGGTTGAGAGGTGAGCCCTGGAGCGGACACCCTGCTTCCTCACCGGCCCTGCCACATCCTGCCTGCAAGACTTGCAGCAGATCCCCTCCCTCCCAGTACCTCGGCTGCTTCATCTGCAAAAGGGGCTCGCTCATAAATAGACTGATGCCTGGCCCAGAGTAAAGTGTCATTAAGTGCTGACTATTGAAAATTTTTTATTTGGTCTCTACCTCCATGCTGAGGGCTTCTCAGGTGGCGCTAGTGGTAAAGAACCTGCCTGCCAATGCAGGAGACACAAGAGATAACGGGTTCAATCCCTGGGTTGGGAAGATCCCCTGGAGGAAGGTGTGCATATCCTCTCCAGTATTCTTGCCTGGAGAATTCCATGGACAGAGGAGTCTGGAGGGCTACAGTCCACAGGGTTGCCAAGAGTTGGACATGACTAAGTGGCTTAACACACGCACACATGTATGCTGGTAGGCTAGAGGTTAGAGATGTGTCCCCAATCAATAAGGTGCCCTTCCTGGTACACAGATATGAACACAGCACTCCTCCCAGCCACTAACAGGGGATGGCAGGAGAAGGGCCAGGTCAGAGATGGCTTGGGGAGGCCTCAGTGTCAGCTGGGAAGGGGCAGATTGGGGTGAATTGGCTCAGGCTTCCTTGAGCAGCAGTGCTCCAAGTGTGGTCTGGGACCAGCAGCGTCACCCCAGGGCCTGTCGGATTGCAGGTTCTCAACCTCCCCCATCTCCTGAATCAGAATGAGGGGGGCTGGGGCCCAGCCCTCTGGGTAATTCTGATGCTCCCTGAAGCTTTGCAGTACTCAACTGGTAGTCCCGGGGGAAGGGTATGTGTGATGAAATGTCCTGATAATGCGGGTGGGGGGATGATTTACAGGGACATGATAGAGTGTGATAGAGTCATTTAACTTCTCTGGACCTCTGTTTCTTCATCTGTAAAGTGGGGTGAATACTCCCTGCCCCCTCTCTCCTCTCATCACCCTCCTGTCCTCTGCCTCCCACAGTGGACCCTGACGCTGTGTGGCTGCTCCAAGGCTGGCTCTTCCAGCACCAGCCTGAGTTCTGGGGGCCCGCCCAGGTGGCGGCTGTGCTGGGTGCCGTGCCCCGTGGCCGCCTCCTCATTCTGGACCTGTTCGCTGAGAGCCAGCCCGTGTACGTCCGCACAGCCTCCTTCCAGGGCCAGCCCTTCATCTGGTGCATGCTGCATAACTTCGGGGGCAACCATGGCCTGTTCGGGGCCCTAGAGTCTGTGAACCAAGGCCCCACAACCGCCCGCCGCTTCCCCAACTCCACCATGGTAGGCACGGGCATGGCCCCCGAGGGCATTGGCCAGAACGAGGTGGTCTATGCCCTCATGGCTGAGCTGGGCTGGCAGAAGGACCCAGTGGCCGATTTGGGGGCCTGGGTAACCAGCTTTGCAGCCCGGCGGTATGGGGTCTCCCATGGGGATGCAGAGGCAGCGTGGCGGCTGCTGCTAAGGAGTGTCTACAACTGCTCGGGCGAAGAGTGCCGGGGACACAATCACAGCCCGCTGGTCAGGCGACCATCCCTACAGATGGTCACCACTGTCTGGTACAACCGATCAGATGTATTTGAAGCCTGGCGGCTGCTGCTGACAGCCACCTCCACCCTGGCCAGCAGCCCGGCCTTCCGCTACGACCTGGTAGACGTGACCCGCCAGGCAGTCCAGGAGCTGGTCAGCTTGTACTACGAAGAGATGAGGACAGCCTATCTGAAGAAGGAGCTGGTTCCCCTGACGAGGGCAGGAGGCATCCTGGCCTACGAGCTCCTGCCTGCCCTTGACCAGGTGCTGGCCAGTGACTGCCACTTCCTGCTGGGCAGCTGGCTGGAGCAGGCCCGACAGGCAGCGGTCAGTGAGACTGAGGCCCATTTCTATGAGCAGAACAGCCGCTACCAGCTGACCCTGTGGGGGCCGGAGGGCAACATCCTAGACTATGCCAACAAGCAGCTGGCAGGACTGGTGGCTGACTACTACGCCCCCCGCTGGCGGCTCTTCACAGAGACGCTGGTGGAGAGCCTGGTCCAGGGTGTCCCCTTCCAGCAGCACCAGTTTGACAGGAACGCCTTCCAACTCGAACAGACCTTTGTCCTTGACAAAAGGAGGTATCCTAGCCAGCCTGAAGGAGACACAGTGGACCTGGTCAAGAAGCTCTTCCTCAAATATTACCCCCGGGCTGTCTCCTTCTGACAGTTAACCACTCTCAAGCCACCTTCTCCCCAGACTCCAAACCTGAGCGGGTTTCCAGGGCCTGGGGCTGGGCAGGCGTCACAGGAGCACCTCAGGCCTGAGTGAAGGAACTCACTGACCCATGGGGTCAGGCGCGGACTGTCTGGAGGGGCTGAGCTGCCTTCCCCCACATCCCAAATTCGGGATCAAAGTACTGTTTTAATACAACTTAATAAACTGGTAAATCACCTGGATGGGTGTGTCAGAATGTCAGTGCTGGATTCTTGCGGTCCAGTGGTTAAGACGCCTTGTTTCCACTGTAGGGGGTGCAGGCTCCATCCCTGGTCAGGGAACTAAGATCCCACTTGCCATGTGGCACAGCAAAAAGAAAAACAAAAAAAGAATGTCAATGTCATGATGCCAGCGAGGACTCGGGTCTGTAGCCTGGACGCTGGTGAGGTCAGGTCTCCCTGCCCTCTTGCCTTGGCTTCCTAAGTGTTTTATTAGTTTTATTGGTCATACATCCAGAATTGATTATATAAATCTTTCAAAATAATGAAATATAACAAGAATAGAATACAGTTCAGCTTTAATTGACAAATACTTGACACGGAAACCATTTTACAAATACTTGTTTTTCTTATAAGAATACTTCAGAAAACAAGCCTCTATATCACTTACAGAAAATTTTATGGAACTTTTTTCCCCTTTAACCGTCATTTCAGATTTCCTATCACAGCACATCTGACAGGCCATAAACCAAATTATAATCAGCTGCTGCTGCTTTGTCTAGTCTTTCCTGATCTGAAAGAATTCATGTATTCAGGCTAGAAGAGGTAATTAAAACATTCCTTCCAAATCTAACTTATATCAGGTTAATCACTGTGCTTAGTGAAGAATCTTTTCATTTTTCACTTAGGCTAGTCTGGCTAGTGTTCACCCCTGCTGTTTCAAGCAGAAAGGATAAAAGTCTTTATATCCCTAAGAGTTTCTAAACTACAAAAACAAAACCCTAGAAGCAACAGTTAAATACAAATATTTAGAAAGCTAAAACATTTGCTAATGATGAGAAACAGAATACTTTAATTTTTAAAATTTATTTATTTGGCTGCCCTGGGTCTTAGCTGTGACACGGAAGATCTTCCATCTCCCTGCGGCATGTGAGGTCTTTAGTCATAGCATGCGAACTCTTAGTTGTGGCATGTGGATTCTAGTTCCCTGACCAGGGACTGAACCCAGGCCCTCTGCACTGGACCACCAGAGAAGTCCCAAGAACACTTTAAGATTTGAGAACACTCCTAGTTGAAGAAAAAAGTGTAGGATACGGCGTGCTCACGCGTGCTTAGTCAAGTCCGACTCTGCCACCCCATGGACCGTAGCCCCCCTGGCTCCTCTGTCCATGGTATTCTCCAGACAACAATACTGGAGTAGGTTGCCATTTTCCTCTTCCGATGGATCTTCCCTACCCAAGGATCAAACATGAATCTCCTGCATCTCCTGCATTGGCAGGCACTGAGCCACCTGGGAATTCCAAAGGATGTGGCAGTAGTTTTATATTGATAAAATATTGAAAAAATGAAAAAGGTGAATCACTTACATCAGTGGCATATCATTTCTAAAGTGCCAGGACATACAGAATCTTAAGAGACTGTGTCTAGCTGAACTATTTGACATTTTTCTGCTGGTGTGACTTTTTCTTTTTTGGCTGTGCTGGGTCTATTGCTGTGTGAACTCTTCTCTAGTTTCAGTCGTGGGGGTTATTCTCCAGTTCCAGTGACGGGCTTCTCACTGTAGTCACCTCTCTTGTTGCAGAGCAAGGACTCTAGGGCACATGAGCTCAGTGGTTGTGGCTCCCGGGCTTAGTTGCTCTGAGGCATGTGTGATCATCCTGGATGAGGGATTGAACCCATGTCTCCTGCGTTGGCAGGAGGATTCTTTACCACAGAGCCATCCAGGAAGCCCTGATGGTGTCACTTTGAAATAGTCTAATAAATACTCCTTTGTCTGGAACAAATAATCATTTAATTTAGGCCAGGGGAAAATTTACAGAATACAGAACACATTTCCCTGAAGAGACAGGACATCCCCAGGGGAAATATCTGGCATTTATTCCATTCTTTCTGTTACTGAAAAATGTGTCTGGTTAACAAAAGTTTGTTATACTTTACGCGTAGCTTAAATTAAAATCAAGAGCCTGGCAGCATTCTCCAGTCCAGTTTCTGAGTGCTCATCTCCAAGTATCCAATATTCTTAAAAGAACTCTTTGATCAGACCCTTGCCCAGTTAGAGATTTAACAGAACTTGGGGACTACAATATGTCCCCTTTCTCTGCTTTTTGATTTCTCTTTTCTCACCCTAATGTAACAAGCTGCTACAGGTTTTTACCAAAATACCTGTTTGGTATTGTTTTGAAAGTGGGTTATTCTGCATTACCAAAAGCCTTCCATCACATTAGAATGGGTCACATTAGCATCTAACTAGCACATGGCCACATCAAGTCTGCTGCAGTGATTTTTGCCACTCAGCATAGTTCCTATATCTGTCGTGTTCTTGTCTCTCAAAACACCATCTATTAAGTTGATCAGCTCGTCTTCACTCATTGGTGCGTGTTCACGCCTTTCCTCCTCCTCCAAGGTTGGATCACAGCCCTCACCAGTCAAAGCCAGATCAGGCTGCTTCCTGGTTCACTCAGCCACCAAGCTTCCTCAGCTTTAATACTAACTCCTGATCTTTGAGGCTTCCCAGGTGGCGCAGTGGTAAAGAATCCACCTGCCAATGCAGGGGACACAAGAGACATGGGTTGGATCCCTGGGTCAAGAAGATCCCCTGGAGTAGGAAATGCAACCCACTCCTGGAGAACTCCATGGACAGAGGAGCCTGGCTAGCTACAGTCCATGGGGTGGCAAAGAGTCAGACACCACCCAGCAACTGAACACACATATACACACCTGACCTTTGAACCAAGAATACCCTTCCAAAACACTTTCACACCCTCAGCCGCTAACTTTGGCAAAAAATTGTCCCTGTGGTACAGAGGCTTGCTGGGACAGAGGCTTGCCAAGGCAAGATCTGCCCAGGGCACTCAGCGCCCACATGGGAGCTTCATACCTCCTGTTTGAAAAACTTCACCCTCCCTCTGACTAACAACTTAAAGAAGGGGCTTTCTAAGCCAGGGGCCCTCTTCTCTGCCTTGACCTGGAGAGCAGGCCAGGGACCCACAGGAGGGCTCAGCCTTGAGATTGTGCTGCAGACATAATAAAGGGGTGGGGACCCTGGAGGGCAGGGGCGGAGCGAAGCAGGTGATATCCATCCCCGGAGACCAGAGCCCAGCATTTCCGGGGTCTCTCCCTGCGCACATCCCAATGGACCGCACTGTGGTACTCATCACCGGCTGTTCCTCCGGCATTGGCCTACACCTGGCCCTGCGACTGGCGTCCGACCCGTCCCAGAGCTTCAAAGGTACCTGATGGAACGGGGTGGAGAGAAGGGAGCAACTCCTTCCCGGCCTAAGTAAGGCTGCAAGACCGGAATTCAGAGCCTTGTCCTCTCCCTGAACCTCCAGTGTATGCCACGCTGAGGGACCTGGCGTCACAAGGCCCACTGTTGGAGGCCGCCCAGTCCCGAGGGTGCCTTCCCGGCTCCCTGGAGACGTTGCAGCTGGACGTGAGGGATGCAGATTCCATAGCCGCTGCCCAGGCACGCGTGACCGAGGGCCGCGTGGACGTGCTGGGTGAGCCTCCCCGCAAAACAAGCCCAAGAGCCTTCTTCACTCTGTGTCCAAACCAAGATGTCCAGAAGCCCACGGAGCACGGGGGGACAGGAGGGAAGGAGGGCCGTGCGTGAGGCGGCGGGGTCGGGTCTCTCTCCCCGCAGTGTGTAACGCAGGCCGGGGCCTGGTGGGGCCGCTGGAGGCACACAAGGAGGGCAGCGTGGACGCCGTGCTGGACGTGAACCTAACAGGGACCGTGCGGATGCTGCAGGCCTTCCTGCCGGACATGAAGCGCCGCCGCTCGGGACGCATATTGGTGACCGGGAGCATAGGCGGCTTGATGGGTGAGCGGAACGCGGCCAAGGGCCAGAGGCGCGCGGGGCGGGGGTGGCTCATCAGGAGCGATGGGGAGGAGGGTGTCCAATAAAAGGGGAGGGGCCTGGTGAGGCTGCCCCGGGACCCTCCGGCGCCCCTCCCCGCAGACCCCCTCCCGGACGCGCCCCAGCAGACTCCTCTCCCTCCCAGCGCTTCCCTTCAACGCCGTTTACTGCGCCAGCAAGTTCGCGCTCGAGGGTTTGTGCGAGAGTCTGGCGATTCTGCTGCAGCCCTTCGGGGTCCAGTGAGTCACCGCCCTGCCCCGGGGGCCCCCTGACCCCTGACTTTGGGAATCTCAGCACCCCATCTTGTTGGAACCGCTCTCAGGCATTTTCCCCAGTGCGGCTCCCGTTGCTTGTGCGCCAGGCACAATACAGGGCGCTTGGCACGCGTCCTCTCGTTCCACCTGTCCACCCTGCTGGTGAGGCGTCGGTATTGGACAGCTCAGGCCCAGAGAGGCTCGGTGACTGACCCAAGGTCACACCGTTTTAAGTGACCCGGCCAGGTTGGCATTCTGACGCCAGAGCCTCTCTCACAACCTCCAAGGGATATGGGGGCGCTTTTCCGGCTGTAAACCCGCTTTCAAATAAATGCAGCCCGAGGCCCCCTCTGGCCCTCCCTTCCGGGCTTGCATCCGCCCGCGCTCACTCGCCGCTCTCCGGCCCGCAGCGTGAGCCTCATCGAATGCGGCCCGGTGCACACCCCCTTCCCCGAGAAGGTGGAGGGCGGCCTGGGCGGGATGCTGGACCGCGCGGACGTCGAGACTCGCGACCTCTTCAACCGCTACCGTCGCCACTGCGAGAGGGTCATACGTGAGGCGGGTCAGGACCCGGAGGAGGTGGTCGAGGTAAGCGCCGAGCAGGACTGCGGGAGCGGGGTGACCCCCGGGTTCTCCAGCCCAGCCCCGGCCAGCGCGCCTCCTCCCGCTGCTGCAGGTCTTCCTCCAGGCGCTATGCGCCCCGCGCCCGGCCCTACGCTACTTCACCACCGAGCGATTCCTGCCACTGGTGCAGCTGCGCTTCTCCGACCCCAGCGGCTCCAGCTACGTCGCCGCTGCGCACAAGTCAGCGTTCCACGACAAGGCCGCCGAGGGCTCCGACGGCGCCGGGGCGGAGGCCGAAGCCGGTAAACTAGGGGCATCTGAGCTCCGCGCTTCTCTCGCCCCGCAATAAAGGCCTAATCCGCTGCTGTCTCCCGCGCTCTCCTTTGCGGCCCCGGGGGTGGGGTGCGTTTGGGTAACGGAAAGGGGCTTTGACTGGGCTGCACCTGCGTGACCACGGGCGCGCACAGTGGGTGGATGATCGCGAAAGACAGTGTTAGCCCGAGTGATACCTCCGGAAACCTAGGCCCAGAAAGGGAAGGAGCTAGCCTAAGGTCAGGCCTCAAGTTCGCCGAAGGGCAGGGAGAGCATTCCCTATATTTTTGGCCTAGGGGTGTCTGCAGCCATTGGAGTTAGGTGGACCTGGCGGGGGAGAGTCGGCTTGTAACGTGGCTCCCAAGAGTCACGGAAGCTTAGGCAACGTTCTGACCCTCTCTGAGTCTGTTTTCTTACCTGAAAAATGGGTATGATACCTATGTGGGGGCTTCTCAGGTGGTGCAGTGGTAAAGAATCCGCCTGCTAATGCAGGAGACACTGGTTCGGTCCCTGGGTCAGGAAGATCTCCAGAAGTAGGAAATGACAAGCCACTCCAGTATTCTGGCCTGGAGAATTCCACGGACAGAGGAGCCTGGAGGGCTTACAGTCCATGGAGTCACAAAGGATCAGACACAACTGAGCGCTGTAGGCACACACATATCATGGATTGTGACAAGAATGAACTGAGATAGTGCCTCAAATTGCTGGTATTAGAGGTCTTAATAGCAGGCACTGTCTAACATTGTTACTACTAGGGGTATTACTATTGTCATTGTGTTCCCCTGTAGAAGCCAGATGTGTAAAAAAGAAACAAGGCTAAATGAGTGAAAAGGAAACAGCCCCACTCATCCCCTCCTTGCCCCCTGCCCTAGACAACACTCAACAGGAGGGATCCTGACCCACCCAGAAGCTGACTCTCACCAGGAGGTCTAGCTGACCTCCTTCCGGAAGCCGGCAAAAGGAGCTGGAGTGGCAGGAGCCACTGAAAGGGCCTGCAGGGTTGCAGAGACGATCTGATTTCCTCTGAGGTTGGGGCTGGAGGAGGGGTGGAGACAGAAACCAGATGGGGAGGTTGCAAACAGAGGAAAGTAGTAGGGGTGCTCCAGGAGGAGCTTAATAAAGAAGATGCATTAGCAGACTTGGCAGGTACGAACACACAGTACTCTGGGTAATGGCACAGGTGCCTTGCATGATAATGTCCTGCTGCTACTGCTAAGTCGCTTCAGTCGTGTCCGACTCTGTGCAACCCCATAGACGGCAGCCCACCAGGCTCCGCCGTCCCCAGGATTCTCCAGGCAAGAACACTGGAGTGGGTTGCCATTTCCTTCTCCAATGCATGAAAGTGAAAAGTAAAAGTGAAGTCGCTCAGTCGTGTCCGACCCTCAGCGACCCCATGGACTGCAGCCCTCCAGGCTCCTCCATCCATGGGATTCTCCAGGCAAGAGTACTGGAGTGGGGTGCCATTGCCTTCTCCGCGATAATGTCCAGAGGCATCCTATTTTGGAGGACAGCTTTCTCATTAGAGACCTCAGGACGGGCTTTGTTGGTTATCATTTAAGGCTTGCTAGGTGCCGTCAGTAAGGGCATGTGTGTGCTGTAACTTTCCCTAGGCCAAAGGAGGGAACAGAGACTGCAGTCTAATGATTTGTGACAGTGAGCACAGAATGCGCTCACATGGCCCTGAAGAGAAGACGGCGGCAGGCTTAGGTACTTGACCTGGTTGTGCATGCCATGCGCATTGACCAAGGATGCAGCACTGTCAGGTGTGAGCACGGCGGCATGGTGGGAGGTGCTGTGTATGCCGGACCAGACCTTCATTTCTCTCTCTTTCTTTTTTTTGGCCACGTGACTTTTGGGATCTTAGTTCCCTGACCAGGGGTCAAACCTGCACCCTCAACAGTGAAAGAGTAGAGTCCTAACCATGGGACCACCAGGGAATTCCCACCTTCTTCCCTTTTTTAATGGTGCATGGTCCACTCCAAGTAGAGTATGTTTCAACAACCAATCCATCACTGGTTGGGAACTCCGATGGATGCCCCCTGACTCCTTTGGCTGTTGCTTTGGGCATTGTTTAGAACACATAGGTCATGCTGTTACTGCATTAACCATGTCACTATATTTCAAGGGCAATTGGGTATTCTTGGCAATACGCCATCCCATCCAGGCTCTTCAGTGATTGCTTTTCCAATGCACCCAATCTGTTTTATCTACTGAAGGGTCAGTTTCTAGAGCTTGTACCTAGGCAGGGGATCAACTTCCTGATTGCTAGAAGATGTCAGTGCCTTATGAGTCAGAATGTGGAAAACAGTGAGGACCATCTCAGGTTCTTGCATACAAACACAAATGTCTTCACACATCTTGACCTTACCAGGGCTTATCCATCTCTCAGCTTCCCCTTGTCCAAGCTGTAGGGTAAACCCCTTTATTTATTTTTATAATCGCCAGAGTTTATTCACGTTTCACCAACTGTACAGGCAAGTGAATGTGTGTGTGTGCACGCAAGTGCAATTCTTTAATTCATTGTTTTAGTTTTGGTTCAGCTGGGCCTTCATTGCTGTGTGCAGACTTTCTCTACTTGTATCGAGCAGGGGCTTCTCATTACAGTGGCTTCTCTTGTTGCGGAGGGGTTCATCATTTAGAACAGCCCAACTGTTCTGCATTCAGCCCATTGGCTGCTGCAGTTCCTTCCTGTTTCCATCTAGATGATGTCATTGTTGGGCAGAATAGCAACTGCAGTCCAAGTGGGTGGGGTGCCCTGGTTAGGCCCTTCTGTATACCAGGCACCAGCGGGGACCCCTGCTCCCACCCCACCTCTCTACGAGCTGCAGGGGCCACTCCAGATATAGAGGCATCTCCACATTCTTCAGGGCCAAGTAGCACTTTGAATGTCTAGAGACAGTGGACTGGTAGACAAGGTACCCTTTTGTTGCAAATGGCCACTTAGGTAACGTGGGGGTTGAATCCTGGCAAAGGTGGGTTGATAGAACATAGTCTCAACCCTGCTCTTGACAGGAAGGGAAGTTCTTACCATGATAGACTATTCTTTTCATGAGAGGCTCTACCTGATGGGGTGTTCTGTGTACACTGCAAGGAGGCTCTATGGGGGTGTATTGGGGTTTGTTCCCTCCCAGAGCTAGGACCAGAATCCTAGGGTGCTCTCGCCTTCTCTTGTCTCTGCTGCCACGTGTTTGGAGTCACAGACGCCTCTAACTCCAATGGTGTCCCTGCTGGGAGAGGCCCAGTGCCATGATGTGTTTCACTGGTATTCTTGCTGTCTCAAAGGTGGCTTGCTGCCCTGACCCCCAGCCCCACGTGTGCTTTCTCTTCACCAGGTGGGATAAGGGATGGAGGTACCAGGCCGGGTGGGGAATAAAAGTCCCTCCAAATCCCCCACAAAGGTTTGCACCTCTTTCATGTTCTTAGGAGTTGGACAGGCTTGTAACTTATCGATCACAGCTTCTGAGACACGAAACTTTATGGGGTTGTCTGGGCCTTGAATTTTCTGAGGGCTTACCATCCATCCTCTCCTCACTGATGTTCCAGCAACATCTGCAGAAAGTCCTGAAGCAGAGGCAAGTCTGCATATGTTAACATGATATCATCAATGTAATGGGCCATTTTACTGATATGGGGGAGTATAAAGACAAGTCTGGGGCTCCCATCCCACGACATGTGGAGGGGTTGTGCAAGTGACCATTGGGAAGCCTTGAAAGGTCCATTGTCACTCCTCCCACATGAAGGTAAGTTGATGCCAGGTGTAGACTGAAAAAAGCATTTGCTAAGCCCAGTACTACATGGTAGGTTCCTAAGACGGCAGGGGTGGCATTGTTGGGCACAGCCACGTGCACGGGGGCTTGTTCAACTCTCCTTGGCCCACAGTCAGCTGCCATGAGCCATCTGGCCTTTTTAGCAACTGTACCGGGCTGATGAAAGCATTAAGGGCAGGGTGTACCATTCCCGCGCAGTGCAGTTCTAGAATAGTTTCTTCTGTTTAATTCCTTAAGCCCTGCCCACTTGACAGTTACCGTTCATCCCCTACCGTTCCCAGTTGGTGTTGCTTCATCGCTGGTTCGATTACTTTAACCCTGATTGACTATGCCAAAGCCTTTGACTGTGTGGATCACAATAAACTGTGGAAAATTCTGAAATATAGGAATACCAGACCACCTGACCTGCCTTTTGTATGCAGGTCAGGAAGCAACAGTTAGAACTGGACATGGAACAACAGACTGGATCCAAATAGGAAAAGGAGTACATCAAGGCTGTACATTGTCACCCTGCTTTTTTAACTTATTTGCAGAGTACATCATGAGAAACGCTGGGCTGGAGGAAGCACAAGCTGGAATCAAGATTTCTGGGAGAAATATCAATAACCTCAGACATGCAGATGACACCACCCTTTTGGCAGAAAGTAAAGAACTAAAGAGCCTCTTGATGAAAGTGAAAGAGGAGAGTGAAAAAGTTGGCTTAAAGCTCAACATTCAGAAAACTAAGATCATGGCATCTGGTCCCATCACTTCATGGCAAATAAATGGGGAAACAGTGGACACAGTGGCTGACTTTTCCTGGGCTCCAAAATCACTGCAGATGGTGACTGCAGCCATGAAATTAAAAGACACTTACTCCTTGGAAGGAAAGTTATGACCAACCTGCTGCTGCTGCTAAGTCACATCAGTCATGTCCAACTCTGTGTGACCCCATAGACAGAAGCCCACCAAGCTCCCCCATCCCTGGGATTCTCCAGGCAAGAACACTGGAGTGGGTTGCCATTTCCTTCTCCAATGCATGAAAGTGAAAAATCAAAGTGAAGTCACTCGGTCGTGTCCGACTCTTAGCGACCCCATGGACTGTAGCCTACCAGGCTCCTCCATCCATGGGATTTCCCAGGCAAGAGTGCTGGAGTGGGGTGCCATTGCCTTCTCCGTGACCAACCTAGACAGCACATTAAAAAGCAGAGACATTACTTTGCCAACAAAGGTCCGTCTAGTCAAGGCTATGGTTTTTCCAGTGGTCATGTATGGATGTGAGAGTTGGACTATAAAGAAGGCCGAGCACCAAAGAATTGATGCTTTTGAACTGTGGTGTTGGAGAAGACTCTTGAGAGTCCCTTAGACTCCAAGGAGATCCAGCCAGTTTATCCTAAAGGAGATCAGTCCTGGATGTTCATTGGAGGGACTGATGCTGAAGCTGAAACTCCAATACTTTGGTGACCTGATGCGAAGAGCTGACTCATTTTGAAAAAACCCTGATGCTGGGAGGGATTGAGGGCAGGAGGAGAAGGGAACGACAGAGAATGATATGGTTGGATGGCATCACTGACTTGATGGACATGGGTTTGGGTGGACTCCGGGGGTTGGTGATGGACAGGGAGGCCTGGCATGCTGCGGATCATGGGGTCACAGAGTCAGACACGACTGAGCGACTGGACTGAACTGAACTGAGGCAGAATTCCCTGACAGAGGTTTGCAGAGTTTGACCTTGTAGGATATCAATGACCACTATGTTCCTTGTATTGGATATTTTCAGGGTGTGTGTGAGGGCAGGGAGAATGCCCAATTTGTTTTGTGAAAAGGACCTTCCTGATTGCAAACTTTTACCCTCTGTAATTCAGTGGTACTGAGGGAGCCTGGAAAACTTCTGAGGGTGACTATGTGTTAGAGTATGTCCGGGGAATTCCACGGCAGTCCAATGGTCAGGATTCTGGCTTTCACTGCCATGGCCCAGGCTCAATCCCTGATTGGGAGACTAAGATTGCATAAGCTAAGCTGTGCAGTGTGGCCAAAAAGGAAAAAGAAATTAACGTATACTGGCTCCAGTATCCACTGAAGCTGTCCCCTTTTACTTCTGGAAGATCAATCAGTGTTGAGCTCCAACCAATTGCCTCCAATGGGTCTGACCTGGAGGCAATCTTGGCCTGCATCCTATAACCTGGGATATGGAAGGCACCCACCTTGAATAGGAGTTTCTCCAAGGCCTCTGCTGGGGTTGGCAGGGCAGCAGGGATTTAGGGGCAGGTAGGGCAGGTCTGAACAGTTGTTCAGGTTTTAAGGCTTTCCACAGGCCAACCGACACAGCATTGGATGGCCAGTTTATATTTTCCTGTGCAGTCCTGGCAGTAATGAGATCAAACCACATCGGCTTCCAGGTTACTTTTACCATCTTTACAGCCCACTCCAGGATATTCGTCTCCCGCCTTTGCAGTGGTTCACCCTGCGTGGTTCCTCAAACAAGCTCACTGGACCAGCCTGCGTGTCCCAAGATTTCCCATGCAGGTGCTTCTTTGCCAAGGTCCATTTCTTCGGTCTCCTGGTCGGCTTGCCACCAACGTTGATTTGTCAACTGGAGGCAAAGACCCCCAGAATGAAGAAGAGGCAACCACTCTAAATTGGAAGGTGGCAGGTTTAATAAGCAACGGGAACTTCCCAGACATCCAGTGGTTTAGACTAAGCCTTCCAGTGCAAGGGGTACAAGTTTAATGCTCCATGCCATGGAGTGTGGCTAAAAAAGTTTTTTGTTTTTTTTGTTTTTTTTTTTAAAGCAAGGGAACTTACACACAAGGCTTGTCATGGTGAAGAAGAGTAGATCTCTGCAGCTGTCCACCAGAATCTCCAAGTTTCTATGAGGCCTTAAGTAGGTTCAGTCACCTAAACCATCCAGGTGGTCTCAACAACATGTTGCCCTCTCAAGGCTGCATGCTTGAAATAGGTCCCACTGGAGGAATCATGGGCAGACTACATTCCAAGGACACGGGAGGGGTGAGCTGCCTCTGATTGCCCAACTCCAGCTCAAGGGTCAATTGGCAGTCACGAGAGCTCCTCCAACAATGATTCTGTAAGCATGTGAAACAGTGTGTCCAGATGTGTCAGGGAATTGCCTCACAGTCTTTATGGTTTGCTTCCTCAACTGGGTCCTCTCTTTTTTAAAGTTTTATTTTTGGCTGCACTGGGTCTTCATTGCTGTGAGGGCTTTTTCTAGTTGCAGTGAGTGGGGGCTACTCTCTAGTTGCAATGCATGGGGTTCTCATTGGGGTGTCTTGTTGCAGAACAAGGGCTCTAGGTTCAAGGGCTCAGTAGTTGTGGCACAGGGGCTTAGCTGCCCCTTGCCATGTGGAATCTTCCCGGACCAGGGATCAAACCTGGTCCCCTGCATTTGCAGGCAGATTCTTAACCACTGGACTTCCAGGGAAGTCCTGGGTCCTCTCTTTAAAACCCAACTTAAGATGTCTCTGCAAGAAGACTGGTCTCAAGGCCTTTGTGGCACTAAAACTCTTCCATCATTGACTTCAGGACCAGATCCAGGTTCTGTGAGGCCAGAAGCTTGTACACTTTGGGAGATCTCTTTATGATAAAAACAAAATTAAATGTGCAAGTGAGCATTTATTTAGTATGGGAACAGAAACCACAGCATATTACTATAGTGGATCTTGGAAACTGGTTTCCCTCCGTTTTGAGATTGCCCTGGACAATTTACCTGAAATGTTCCTAATGGCAACTTGGCTTTGTCTTCCCACTGCTGCTGCTGCTGCTGCTAAGACTACCAATTCCAGCCTCTCCAGCACTCTTTGCGTGCTAAGTCACTACAGTCGTGTCCGACTCTTCGCGACCGTATGGACTATGGCCCACCAGGCTCCTCTGTCCAAGGAATTCTCCAGGCAAGAATACTGGAGTGGGTGGCCATTTCCTTCCCCAGACCAGCACTCTTTAGCCTCATGGTAAATTCTCGCCACTGAGTCTCCTCCCCCAGCCCCGCTGCCTTTTCTTCCTCCCACAGGAACCATTCTCTGGCAGCTCTACTGAGCTCACACGCAGAGCTCTCCTCTTCTTCCTCCTCTCTCGGGAAAACTGTCATATCACTAGTTCTGGGTGATGTGGAGAGCACTGCACGGGAGCCGCGACACATGGCCTCTGTCCTTACCTCCCTAGATGTCCCTGGAACATACAGGGCCTCAATGTTTCCATCTGTGAAATGGGGACTTGGACACAACTGTTCCGTGACCAGATCCTTAGATTGGGAGGGCGTCAGGAGGGCTCTGGGGACGCCGAGCACTAACTTAAATGCTACCCTATGACACATCCCTCCATCTCTGTCCCCGCGATTTATTAAGCAGGAAAGCCAGGTGTTAGTTCCGCCTTTGCCGCTGTTTCCCGAGTGACCTGGCTGAAGCCAGTCTCTTCTCTCAGAGTCTGAAGGGCACCCGTTAAACAGGCTTTCAAGCCCGCCTTGCCCTGCGCGCGTGCTAAGTCTCTCCAGTTGTGTCCGACTCTTTGCGACCCCATGGAGTGTAACCCGGCAAGCTCCTCTGTCCGTGGGATTTTTCAAGCAAGAATACTGGAGTGGGTTGCTGTTTCCTTCTCCAGCCGCTTTGCCCCGCCCCGCCCAGTTTCCGTGAGGTTGGGTTTGGCAAACAAGTTTTCACGCACCTCCTACGCCTCAGAGCTTCGCCCCTTTGCAACCGCAAGCAACCGCCCCCGCCCCCGCCCCCGCCCCCGCCCCCGCCCCCGCCTGCCTTCAAATGAAAAATCTTGCGAGAATCCCTCGCCGAACCAAAGCTGAGATTTTTGGCCTTTCTTAGGTTCCGTAGTTTCGAGTCACAGTTCCGGAACTTGTGTTAACGGGTAGTGGTTGGGGAACCCTCCGTGGTAGTGCAAGCGGAACCAAAGCCCGGAGGTCTCAGTAAGTAGGACCCGAGCCTGAGTGTCCTCTTCTAGTCCCCTCCTCCAATTCCTTGAAGATGCTGGTGCAGCTCAGCAAGAACGCCCGGGATTTCTGGATCCCCAGTCTTACGACGCAGGGGCTCCTGCCTAGTTCCTCTCCCCACCCCAGGATTTTGATTCAATTCAGCGAATTCACCGCTCTGAGAGATGATAAAACCGAGATTAGAACACAGCCCGGAGGCGCCATTTACCAAGCCCAGTCCCCTTCCCCAGGTTCCTCTCGATTGGCAGTGAGAACCCCGTCCCTGCTCCAGGTCTCCCTCTCTTGGGTCCGAGTCCCCCTACAGTTTTCGGCCTCAAACACATACCACCCATTCACCCTCGCCTCGTCTCCCCGACTGTCCGCAGGCCTGGGAAGGATGGCCGTGTTCCGGTCGGGCCTCCTGGTGCTGACAACGCCGCTGACTTCCCTGGCCTCTCGCCTGGCTCCCATCCTGTCCTCGGCAGCCCGGCTGGTGAATCACACGCTCTATGTACACCTGCAGCCGGGCATGAGCCTGGGCGGCCCGGCTCAACCCCAGTCCAGCCCCGTGCAGGCCACGTTTGAAGTTCTCGATTTCATCACGCACCTCTACGCAGGCGCCGATGTCCACAGGCACCTGGACGTCAGAATTCTGCTGACAAATATCCGAACCAAGAGCTGTCTCCCTCCCCTACCCACCTCAGTCCAGAATCTGGCCCACCCGCCGGAAGTGGTCCTGACTGACTTCCAGACCCTGGACGGAAGCCAGTACAACCCGGCCAAGCAACAGCTCGAGCGTTACGCCACCAGCTGTTACAGCTGTTGCCCGCAACTGTCTTCAGTGCTGCTGTACCCAGATTACGGGCCTGCAGTGCCCCCCGCGGGGTCCCTGGGCGTCCACTTACCCTCCACCATCAGGCCAACCTCCCCTGTGGCCAGGTCTGCAAAGCAGCCAGTGCGTGGCCACCAGCGGGGGGCTGTGGGCGGCACCTTTGACCGCCTCCACAATGCCCACAAGGTGTTGCTCAGTGTCGCGTGCATCCTGGCTCAGGAGCAGCTTGTGGTGGGAGTGGCAGACAAAGACCTGCTGAAGAGTGAGTGACAAGAGACTCTGGATCCTGGCGGTCTAACCCTCCCCCCGCAGGCCAAGACTGAGGAAGGGGGCCCATCCCTTACTTCCCACCCCTCCTAAATGTCACAGTGCCTGGGGCTCAGTTCACACTGAGGGGATATGTTAAATGAATAAATGCAGATTTTTTGGTGTGTGGTCTAGTCACCATTCAATCAGGATCCCCCAAATGTGGAGCCAAAGAATCTGCACTTATAAACAAGTTCTTCAGGTGATGAATCCTAAAGTCTGAGCCCCTGGGAATAAATGGATGAGTAAGCTGTAGGTAGCAGTGCCAGGGGCAGTAAGAGGAGGCTCTAGAAATTCTCTGGCTCTTGGAATTCTTAATCTGACACCTCCTGGCACTGCCAGTTCTCTGCACATGTGCCAGCCCTTGCAGCAGTACTGTGCTTGCCTGCTGCCTCCTCCTCATAGGCCCCTTTGTCCTGCCCCCACCTCCCCTCTGGAGATAGGATGCTTGGGGACACTCTTCCCCAAACTGGCCCACCCTCGTCCTCCCCGGTAAGAAGATCTCACTGTTCTTCTGGGCTCCTTCCCCAGGCAAGTTGCTCCCTGAGCTGCTCCAGCCCTACACAGAACGCGTGGAACATCTGAGTGAGTTCCTGGTGGACATCAAGCCCTCCTTGACATTTGATATCATCCCCCTGCTCGACCCCTATGGGCCCGCTGGCTCTGACCCCTCTCTGGAGTTCCTGGTGGTCAGCGAGGAGACCTATCGTGGGGGGATGGCCGTCAACCGCTTCCGCCTTGAGAATGTAACCCCTGAGGGCAACTGGCAGAGGGAGTGGATGGGGATGGGGAAGGCCACTGGGGGCTGTTGGAAGTACTGTGACCCCAGAGGAGGGAAGAGAGGGCTGAAGGTGGTGGGAAGAGGCAAGGAGGAACTGGTTCCCACCTTGCCCTCTGAGGCAAGCTCCACCTCTGGGGTAGGCAGGGGAGGAGGTGATAGATTTGTCCTTGTCCATCTCACCCCTCCTTCTCTCTCCTCACTCTTCCTTTGCTTCAGGACCTAGAGGAGCTCACTTTGTACCAGATCCAGCTGCTGAAGGACCTGAACCACAAGGAAAATGAGGAGGACAAAGTCAGCTCCTCCAGCTTCCGCCAACAAATGCTGGGAAACCTGCTCCGGCCTCCATATGTAAGCCCCCACCCCCCCAACCCCCATGTGGGTGGGCTGGGATTGCTGGAGAGCAAAGACTGAACGGTTCAGCCTCCATCCTGAGTCTGGGGACCCTAGTAACTGGGGTTCTCTCTTATGTACCTGTAGAAGAGGCCAGAGCTTCCCCCAGGTTTCTACGTGATTGGGCTGACGGGCATCAGCGGCTCCGGGAAGAGCTCAGTAGCTCAGCGGCTGAAGGGCCTGGGGGCGTATATCATTGACAGTGACCACCTGGGTCACCGGGCCTATGCCCCTGGTGGTCCTGCCTACCAGCCGGTGGTGGAAGCCTTTGGAACAGGTAATAAGTGGGGAGGACTGGAGGTGGCCTGAAGCAAGGAGGTGGCCTGGCCTCCTTGCCCAGTCCTCTGTCTCTGTCATCCAGATATTCTCCATAAAGATGGCATTATCAACAGGAAGGTCCTAGGCAGCCGGGTGTTTGGGAACAAGGTAAACACACACCTCTCCAAGGCCTCTGCAGCTACTGCCAGACCCGGAGGTGGGGACCCAATGAACCTCTCTGTTCTGGCCCCAAATGCTAGTCTCCACCACCTGTTCCCCACCACCTGCTCCCTCGGGCTGGCTCCATCTCTGGGGGAAGGTGAACTTGGCCCACCCCTTCTATTCCCTTCCTTAGAAGCAGCTGAAGATACTCACGGACATTATGTGGCCAGTTATCGCAAAGCTGGCCAGAGAGGAGATGGATCAGGCTGTGGCTGAGGGTGAGTGAGCAGCCCAGGGAAACAAGTGGAGCAGATTCTACCCCCAGAGCTCCCCCACCCCAAATCAGACTATCCACTTTCCCTGGGACTACGTTTCCTTGGCTCTATGACTGGTAGCAAGTGGTGGGGTGCTGCTGGCAGTGACTGGCATCTCCCCACAGGAAAGCGTGTGTGCGTGATTGATGCCGCCATGCTGCTTGAAGCCGGCTGGCAGAACATGGTGCATGAGGTGTGGACAGTTGTCATCCCTGAGACCGAGGTATCTGGATCCCACCCCCACTCCATCATTGTAGCTCGGTTCCTGCCCAGAACCAGTGGGCTGACGAATGCCCTATCTGCCCAGGCAATACGACGCATCATGGAGAGGGATGGCCTGAGTGAGGCTGCGGCTCAGAGCAGGCTGCAGAGCCAGATGAGTGGGCAGCAGCTTGTGGATCAGAGCCACGTGGTGCTGAGCACCATGTGGGAGCCGCATGTCACCCAGCGCCAGGTTGGTGCCCAGGGAAAGGCTGGGTTGTGGGGAGGGAGTCTCAGTGAATACCTGTCTAACCCTGTCCCCGTTTTCTTCCTGACATTCCGGCCCGTCCTAAGGTGGAGAAAGCCTGGGCCCTCCTGCAGAAGCGCATCTCCGAGGCACCATCAGGCCCATGACTGACAGTTCTCTGTGGGGTCAAAGTGGCCCCTGGAGCTGACGAGATCCAGCGGTGAGGAGGAATGGAACCTTGAAGCTCACTCTAGCTTGGGCCTAGAGGGCTCTGAGCTAAGTTGGGCAGGGCAGCGCTGGGCCCGCTGGACACAGGAAGCCTACCCAGCTTGCCAGTGTGTGGCCAACACTGAGGATGCAGCTCACGCGGTGCAGGCCCCCGGCGTTGTTCTATCCCCGCTCTTATCCACAGGTCTTTGGTACCCATGCTGGGCTGGGGCCAGGGCAAACACTGGAACTTGTAACAGAATTAAAGGTGAATGTTGCCATGGTGTCTGCTTCCTGCTTCAATGACTCTGGGTATCTTTGTGACCCTTGAGCCCCAAGTGCAAGGCCCAGGCCTGAGAAGCCAGAAGTGCAGTGGTTAAGAGTGTGGCTTCTGAAGCTAGCCAGACTGAGGCCAGCATTGGCCCTGTCACTGGCTAGCTGTGCACTTCTGGATAAGTTCTGGACCTTCCTGGCAACTCAGTTTCCTTAGCTTACAAAGCAGCGAAATTTGGCTAACAGGCTTTCTTAATTCCACAAGTATCCTGCCAGACTCTGGGCTGGGTGTTGGAGGAGCTTCCTTCAACAAGCCACTCGAGCCCCTGGCCTCACAGAGGTTGCATTTCGGCGGGGTCGGAAGAGGTGGCCAGAAGTGCAGGTCTGGGAAACTCGTCCGGTCCCGGGAGCCCGCTGGGCACGGCGGTGCGCCTGCGCTGCGACATTATGCTGACAAGCCTCTTAAAGGGACCCCGTTTCACGGAATGTGCTTCATGTCGCGGCGGCTGGAACATCTATCCTGAGCAAGAGCAGGGACTAGTGAGGAGGGTTGCCCCGAGGCCACCAGTGTCAGCTCCGACAGCAGGCGCGGCACGTTCTAGGCTGCGGCTGCGGCCGGGCGTGGGGGTTGTCCGCCGGCCCACGCATGCGCAGCCGCCCCGCCCCCGCCACTGGGCTGCGGGTTGGTGGGTTTGGGTCACGTGAGCGCGCCTCGCCTCTTCCTCCAGGCCGGGGACCCGCCTGCTGGCAGGTTTCCGGTTCGGTGGGTCGGACATGACGGAGCCGGGCGCCTCTCCGGAGGACCCCTGGGTCAAGGCAAGCCCCGTGGGCGCGCACGCCGGCGAGGGGAGGGCGGGTCGGGCTCGAACGCGTAGGGGGTCTGGAAGACTAGGGGACTCCCTGCAGTCCCCAGAGCTACCCCCGCTCCTCGGGCCCTGGGGCTGCAGAGAAGACAGCTCTCACCCTGTGTGTGCCAAGGTGGGAAGACATCTGAGGCGTGTGCGCGCGGGTGTGAGGGGACGGGACTGGAGGGCTGGGGGCGTGGAGTGGGCGGACGGGGTCCTGCCGAGGGGCGGCGCTCCCGCGGCCTAGCTGCTCTTGGCTTGGGGGGAATCCTGCGACTGCCCGCGCACCCCAAGTGTGTACGTATGTGTGTCCGTGTGTGTACACGCGTGCAGGGGCGGAGGAGGCCTGACGGGCTTCTCCCTTGCTCGGTGCCGCAGGTGGAGTATGCCTACAGCGACAACAGTCTGGACCCTGGTGAGTGCCTCTCGCACCCTCTTCACCTCTGGAGGGACACTGCCACCTCAGCCCGATGGATTCGCGAGGCCTTGGCAGCCACACCTGAGCACAGCCCACCGTCCCTGAGCTGAGCGGGCCTGAGCAGCGAGGGAGGCTCTGGAGGACAGGGGCAGGAAGCATCCAAGGGTGACACCTAGTTCCCTCTGCCCTGGAGCAGGGAAGTGATGGAAACAGGGCCAGCCGGTCACTCTCCATCATCACGCCCAGATGCCACTTTGTGAGATAGGAGGTATCCTTGCAGGCCTGTGGAGCAGTGTAGACTAGGGACGGGAGCACTGCGGCATGGCACGACAGGAAGTGGGTGGCCCAGGATGGCTGGCTTTGGGGTTGAAGGAGAGAGGTCAGCATTTAGGGCTCAGGAAGCCATTGGGCCCACAGGTGTCTGAGAGCCTAGCAGAGCCCCTCCCCCTATTCTATTCCTTAGTGATTGGGGCCTCTCTTTTCCAGGGCTTTTTGTAGAAAGCACCCGCAAGGGGAGTGTAGTGTCCAGAGCTAATAGCATCGGTTCCACCAGTGCCTCTTCTGTCCCCAACACAGGTAGGCGGCAACATCCCCCCACCCGGGGAACCAGATGTGCCTTCATTTTAGTCTTTTTCTTAGACAAGGCAGCTCCTGCCTTCCACATGGGGGCGCTGGAACCCTAGTTCTAGACACAGGGTTTCACCCTTACGTCATCTAGGGTATTAGCTTCTCGTATCCATTCGCCATCTCTGGGCACCAGGTTCTTCCCAGCTGGGGAACGTGGGCTAGCTGGGCCCCACTGGGCCCCAGAATGACCTCTTCCTGCCCCCAACCCTGAGCGTAGATGACGAGGACAGCGATTACCACCAGGAATCCTACAAGGAGTCCTACAAGGACCGGCGGCGGCGAGCACACACTCAGGCCGAGCAGAAGAGGAGGGACGCCATCAAGGTGATTGGGGAGGCCCGCACCTCAGGGAGCGCCTGCACACTTCAGATCCACTCTGCCCTGGCCCCGGCAGGCAGTCCCAAGCAAGCTTGGGGGCAGCTAGTCTAGGCCCTGGACGTGAACTTCTCCTTCCTTTCTACCCCTCTGAGTGAGCGAGCATGGAACTTGGTATCATGGAAGAAAAGCTGCGTGCCGGTTTGTCTTGACCCCTCCGTAAAGGACCCCATTTCCCCTGCTCTCTCCACAGAGAGGCTATGATGATCTACAGACCATCGTTCCCACCTGCCAACAGCAGGACTTCTCCCTTGGCTCTCAAAAACTCAGCAAAGCCATCGTGCTGCAGAAGAGTATGGCCAGGAGAGCGCTGGAGGGCTTGGAGCCAAGGGGGCTGTGAGAAGGCTAGAGCCTCAGAGCCGCTTTTGGCCTGGCCCGGGTGGGATGGTTTTAAGGAGGTGGGGGGTGGGGAAGTGGGGCCTGGAGGGAAGGGGAGTCAAAATCAGCCTTGTCTTTCTGTTGAGACGTCCTCTCCGCCCACCCCCTCTGCCCACCCCCACTCCAGCCATTGACTACATCCAGTTTTTGCACAAGGAGAAGAAAAAGCAGGAGGAGGAGGTATCCACGCTCCGCAAGGATGTCATGGCCCTAAAGATCATGAAAGTGTAAGGGGGGGTGTTGGGTTGGGGGAACCAGGGCATCTGGTTCTGAGGGGACTCTGAGGCCTCTTCAGTTCACACCCTGCCCTTCTTCAAAGGCCGCATCAGATGATATTCTTACTCCCTTGTGTGGTAGGCACCACTTAATCCCAACTGTAGCAAATAATACTCTGGAAACACCTGTGGGATTTAATGAAGGAAAGGTTGGAGGGGGTAGGCCATCACCGCTGACGTAGAAGCTGATGTTGAATCCATCCCACAAGTTCGCTGGGAATCTCCTTCCCCGGGGAGCATGGAGGGTAAGCGCTATCACTCTTCAGGGGCCAGGAGAGCTGCTGCAGCCCCTCAGGCCTGGCCTGCTCGATTTCAGGAACTATGAGCAGATTGTGAAGGCACACCAGGACAACCCCCATGAGGGGGAGGACCAGGTCTCGGACCAGGTCAAGTTCAACGTGTTTCAAGGCATCATGGACTCCCTCTTCCAGTCCTTCAATGCCTCCATCTCTGTGGCGAGCTTCCAGGAGCTGTCGGCCTGTGTCTTCAGCTGGATTGAGGAGCACTGTAAGCCTCAGGTACGGGGCGGCAGTAGTCACGGGGTCAGGGGCTCTTCGCTCAGGCAAAGTGACCCAAGCTGTGATTTGTTCAGAGAGGCAGGGCAGCAGCTTTTAGGTTTCTTGAGGGTATTTTTACAACTTGTATTCCTGTTTCCCTCTGCTTTCTAGCCCAGATACTCCTGTGGAGGCTTCATTTTGCAAGAATGATCTGAGCACTCACTCATGCAAGGCCTTTGTTTGGTTCACGTTGTGGCAAGGAACAGCAGCCTCGGGCACTGCTTGCCTGCCCAGCAAGTGAGCCCGGATCACTTGCACTTAACTTGGGGTTTTGGGAAAAGATTTAAGGCCCCCACCCCTAGGCCCCTACAGTAGTTTTCCTTGGGGTTCCTAATTATTATTTGTAATAGTGTGTTTAACGATTGACTGAGTCTTTTGAGGTCTGGTTGATTTTACTGAGGCTTGACTTGTATCTGAGATTTCTTTTTGTTTCCCAGTGTTTTTTTCTGTATAATTTTAAAAAGCGACTCTACATTTCCAGTTATCACAAAACATTGGCTGTATTCCTCATGTTGTACAACACCCCCAGTCGCTTGTACCTCCCATTCCCCCACCTGATGTTCCCCCAACCCCCATTCCCGACTGGTAACCACCAGCTTGTCCACCGTACTATGAGTCTACTTTTTTGTTATATTCACTGGTTTATTGTAATTTTTTTAGATTCCACTTGTAAGTGATGTCCTATAGTATTTGTCTTTCTCTGACTCATTTCACTTGCATAATGCTAAGTCCATACATGTTGCTGAAAAGGCAAATTTTCATTGTTTTGTCTTTTTATTTTAACTGAGAAGTATTCCATTGTGTTTGTGTACCACATTTTTACTGATTCATCTGGGGTTTTTCAGATTTTTAAGTTTTATTGAAGTATAGTTGATTTACAGTATTAATTCCTGCTGTAAGCAGTGACTCAGTTATGTTCATTCTTTTTCATATTCTTTTCTACTATGGTTTGTCCCAGATAGTAAGTTTCTGTGCTATTCAGTGCAACCTTATTATCATCCTATGTGTAAGTTTGTCTCTTAATGCCAAACTCCTCCTCTCCCCTACCCACCCTGCCCTCTCAACCACAAGTCTGTTCTGTATATCTTATTTCATAGATACTTTGTGTTGTACTTTAGATTCCACATATAAGTGATATATGGTATTTGTCTTTATGACTTCGTTTGCTGATTAATATGATCATCTCTAGGTCCATCCATGTTGCAGCAAATGGATTATTTCGTTCTTTATGGCTGAGTAGTATTCCATCACACACACATTCTGAATTAGTGTTTTTGTTTTTTCGAATATACACACGTATTTGTTTTTTTTTTTCAAACATATACCTCAGGGTGGAAGTGCTGGATCATTTGGTAGCTCTTTGAGTTTTTTGAGAAATCTCTATTATTATTTTCCACAGTAGCTGCACCAATTTACATTCCCACCAGCAGTGTGCAAGAGTCCTCTCTTCTCCACATCCTTACCACCGTTTATTATTTGTGTTCTTTTTGATGATAGCCATTCTGACAGGTATGAGGTGATAGATGATTGTGGTTTTGATTTACATTTCTCACGTTCAGCTTCATGTCCCTGTTGGACACCTGCAGTTCCTCTTTGGAAAAATGTCCATTCAGTTCTTCTGCCCATTTTTTAATTGGGTTGTTTTCCAGGGATTTTTTTTGGCCACACCATGTGGCTTGTGTGATCTTAGTTCTCTGACCAGGGGCTGAACCTGGGCCACAGCAGTGAAAGCACTGAGTCCTAACCACTGGAGCACCAGGAAATTCCCTAGTTGTTGTTCTGATGCTGAGCTGTTATCAGCTGTTTATATATGTTGGATATTAACCCCTTGTCAGTCATATCATTTGCAAATATTTTCTCCCATTCAGTAGGTTGTCTTTTTGTCAGTGGTTTCCTTTGCAGTGTAATAGCTTTTAAGTTCAACTAGGGCCCCGTTTAATTTCCGTTAGGAGATGGCTCTAATAAAATAGTGCTGTGATTTATGTCCAAGTCTTCTGCATGTGTTTTTCTCTGAGATTTTATAGTATCCAGCCTTACTTTAGGTCTTTCATCTATTTTGAGTTTTTGTATATAGTGTTAGAGAATGTTTTACTTTCATTCTTTTACATGTAGCTGTCCGGTTTTCCGAGCACCGCTTACTGAACAGACTGTCTTTTCTCCGCTGTGTATTCTTGCCTCCTTTGTTGTACATGAACTGACTGTGAGTGCGCGGGTTTTTTTTTGGACTCTCCTGTTCTGTTGATCTTGTCTGTTTTTGTGCCAGTATCATACTGTTTTGACTACTGTAGCTTTTGTAGTAAGTATAGTTTGAAGTCAGGTCATATGATTCCTCCAGTTCTGTTCTTTCTCAAGATTATTTTGGTTATTCAGGGTCTTTTGTGTTTCCATACAACATTTAAAGTTATTTGTTCTGGTTCTGTGAAAAATGCCGTTAGTATTTTGATATGGACTGCACTGGGTCTTTAGATTGCCTTGGGTAGATGGTCATGTTAACCATGTTGAGTCTCCAGCCCAACAACAGGTTGTGTCTTTCTGTTTGTGTTCAGTTTCTTTCATCAGGATCTTATTCTGAGTACAGGTCTTTGCCTCCTTAGGTAGGTTTATTCCTAGGTCTTTTATTCTTTTTGATGTGATGGTAAATGGGATTGTTTCCTACATTTCTCTTTGATCCTTCATTGTTAAAGAAATGCAAGAGGTTTCTGTACATCAGTGTAGTATTCTGCAACTTTACGAATTCATTGTTGAGCTCTAGTAGTTTTCTGATGGCGTCTTTAGAACTTTCCATGTTTAATATCTTGTCATCTGCAAACAGTTTTATTTCTTCCTTCCCAATTTGGATTCCTTTTATTTCTTCTCCAATTAGTATAACTAGGAGTTCCAAGACTTTGTTGAATAAAAATGGTGAGACTGGGCATCCATGTTTTGTTCCTGATTTTAGAAGAAATGCTTTCAGCTGAAGCCATGTCCCAAATTTTTATTGTAAAACACCGTGAACATACTGCAGCATTGCAAGTTTTACAATGAACCCTCAAATAGCCCCACCTAAAGTACACCATTAATCATTTCTGTGTTTGCTTTATCACAGAGCAGTGCATCTCAGCCTATTCTGGGGGCATGTGCAAGGTAAACTGCAGCCGTCAGTGCTTTCCAGGGGCTTTTTGTTTTAATGGTGCTCTAAAGAGCGCACCTGGCCCAGGCAGGTGTCATTGAGCAGCCCTGTGCCCTCCTTGACTGTCATCTTTCTTTCTTTCTGTGCTGCCCTCACCAGACCCTACGGGAAATTGTGATTGGCGTCCTGCACCAACTGAAGAACCAGCTTTACTGACCAACTCTTGGAACCTGCAGAACAGCCAGCAAGAGGCTTTGAGTCTCCTACTTGGCCATGGAGCCACTGGGCTTATGAGAGTGGACCGTGACACTGCACACTAGTGAGCTGCTTTCTCCTCGGTGTTTGGCTCCCCAGCTTCCTCCATGCCCCGCCCCCCCCTTCATTGGGTTGGTGGGGGGAATATTATGAAAGCTTTAATTTATTTTATCTGACCATAGATCTCAAACCCACCTAGTCTTTCCCCCTCCCATAGAAGTCCTCAGGATAGAGGTCTGCTCTTGGCACCCTAAAGAGCTCCTGGCCTCTCCCCTTTTTTGAAGCCTCGAATTCCTGCTCATATTTGGTAACTATTTGCACTGAGCCAGTGCAGCCATTTGGCAGTAGTTGGATGGGAAGAAGGGAGTAAGAGGAAGTACTCCCACAGTCATGAGGGGTGGAAGGCGGCCTCATACCTAGGCTAGGGCTGCCTGGTCAGTCCAAGGTGAGGCCAGAGCTTTTTCTGGCCAACTCAGGGCAGGGCTGCCAGGTTCCTGCCCTTGCCCCCTACTCCACTGCCCCCCTGCTCTGGGTGGTAGAGGGAAGCAACCTCCCCACCCACTCCTGCCCTCTGTCCCCACAGGCGGTAGCAGTGCACAGCGAAGTCAAGTGTGACTCAACACTACATATTAAATGTTTTTAATTTTTCTAAACAATGCAATTTTGCTAAAGTTACAATTTTGGAAAATTAACTGGCCTCCAGACTACTTGCAGCCTTTCTGTCAAGTGTATCTGGCCCTCTACCGTCTCAGTGCTTCCTACGTTTCTCCCAGGACTTGGGGTGGGGTGAAGGTGGGTAGAGGAGATTCTTTAAAGGCCTTCTGACTTGCAGAGCCCAGGAGAATCCTGGGTAAGGCCCTGGGCTTCTTGAATGCTGTGTATGGCAGCCTCTCTCTGCCCTTGTTCCCAAGCTCCCTTTTGCCTTCCTCAGGTTTGATAGTTGGGAGGTGTGATTATCCAGAGGAAATGAAATATTTTTGTATCAAATTATATTACAATAAATATCGCCAAATGCTGTCCTTTAGCGTTGTTCCACATTTAAGTGTTGACTTCAAGCAGTCGACAAGTGGCTGATGAAATGAGCATGCCCATCCTCTCTGGGCCACCTGCGCTCCCTCCCTCCACCCAGTACTCTAGTGTGTGCTCAAAGGTGGGCACCACCAGGAACAACAAAAGAGCTGACCTAAACACGGCAGCCAGTCCAGAACGTCTGTTCCCAGTCCTGCCGCGGGAGCCTCTCAGGGATCTGGGAGCTTGACATTGTGATCTTCATCCGTCTCTATCCCAACTTCCTCCTGTGGGGCAGCGAGACAAGGGAATGAGACCGCCTTGGATCAAAGTCCCAGGGGAGCAAGGGAGGGCGAGCACCACTTACAAAGAACTGCTTCTTGCTCTTGGGGTATCCTTCAAGGATGGCATCAGACAGCTCTGTTGCCTGAGAAGAAACAAGACCACCCGCTTTCAGATGCCAGTACTGGACATGCCCGACGGGCCCCTGAAATGAGGCAGCTGTGTCCCCGGGGGCTGCTATCATCCAGGGCCTTCCTAGAGCTCCCCTACACTTACCATCCTCTTGCGCCGCCTCCACTCCTTGTGGTACCTCTGCCTCTCCTTGTACACCTAGACAGGGAAACAGGTTCCTTTGAGCCCACAGCAGCTGCTGGGGTCAACCCTCCTCCTCACTTCGAACCTGCAGAGGCAGCCCTCCCTGCTCCACCTCCCTCCCAGCCCACCTGCTCTTTCTCTTCTGGAGTCACGTGGTTGGTGGCCGCTTTGATGTTCTTCAGTCTTTCTCTGTAGCCAGCACATTCCTTCTTTAGCTCCTCGATCTCTTTCTGCATCTCCGGTGTGGTCAGGGCACTAGTTAACTCCTTCAGCTCTAAAACCACACCTCCCTGAAGTCAATGGCTACCCTGAGGTAAGAGACCAGGCCTCCACCTTGCTCTGGGCTCTCTCCATACTGGGTTCAGAATGGGTCCTATATTCTGGAAAGCCTCAAGAAAGACTAATGCTTACCGAATTACCAGTTTATTCCAGTTTTCTTTCCTCCTAAATCTACAAACAGTTGGGGAGTATAAGTTTGAGTAGACTATTAGCTGTAGTCAATTAAATAGGCAGAATAAAGGGGAGTGTGGGAACCGTGTATTGATATCACTGTAGGGAACGTAAATGTCTGTCTTGCCCATTTGTCT
This sequence comes from Bubalus bubalis, assembly GCF_019923935.1. Classification (NCBI taxonomy): domain Eukaryota; kingdom Metazoa; phylum Chordata; class Mammalia; order Artiodactyla; family Bovidae; genus Bubalus; species Bubalus bubalis. Next base: position 20,416,469 of record NC_059159.1, on the reverse strand, counting down.
TCAAAAGCCATTAGTTGTTACACATTAAGTTGAATGTGATGCCTATGTTGTTATTTAGTGGCTAAGTCGTGTCTGACTCTTGTGACCCCCGACTGCAGCCTGCTCCTCCGTCCATGGGATTCTCCAGGCAAGAATACTGGAGTGGGTTGCCATTTCCTTCTCCAGGGGATCTTCCTGACCCACGGATCAAACCCCTGTTTCCTGCATTGAATGGTGGATTCTTTTACCACTGAGCCACCAGAGAAGCCCATAATGCCTGTGGCAGCCTAGCAAAGGGATCTCTGCTGCGAGATGTCACTGCACTCAATAAATCCTGCACTTGGTAATCCCTGACCTTGGGACCAACCCTGACAGTAGGGGCACGTTCCAGGGGCTGCCAGTCCTACCAGCCTCCATGTGGCGGCAGCCCTGCTGCAGGCTCTGCACCTTAGCCGTGAGAGCCAAGATTTTGGCATCCAGGCCTTGGAGGTCAGCATCACAGACCACGTCAAACTGGTCCTGCCAGAGACAAAAGGAAAAACAGAGGCAGGCTGATGGGAGGCACAAGAGGGGACCCACATCTGGGAAGGCAATGTTCATACACACTTGAAAATCTGGGGCTCCCCAGCCCTCCAGAGGGCCCAGGAAGGTAGTGGGAGGGTACTTCTGAGCAGTCGTTTAGTCTAATACCTGTTTCCTCAAAAAGCTACAAGAAAGAACAAGTTGAAACCTGCTATTCGTCCTCAGGGGCTTTGAGGTGTGGGATCCTGACCAATAGAACAGAAATAATCTTGCAGTTTACTAGCAAAACTACTCACTGGGCTGAGGAAGTAAAGAAACATTCTTTTACAGGGGCTGATACCTAATTACAGGTTTCCACAGTAGTAAGATTCAAGACAGGTGACGAGGCATGGTGGGAGGTATTCAGATAAGGACATCAGTGAGTCTGAGGCGCCCCTTCCATGTGAGCAGCTGCTAGAAAAGGCCTGTGCTGGGGCTCAGCGGCCTCCTGTCAGTTGGTGATGGGAAGCAGGATAGAAAGAACTGGAATGCCACCCTGAGCAGTTTGGACTCTACAATCAAGTGCAGTAAACCATTAAGGCAGAAGGCAGCACTACAACCTGCAGGCCAAATCCTGCCAGATGTATGTTTTTAAAAACAAAAAATTTATGGAAACATAGCCATACCCATTCATCTACATACTGTGTATGGCTGGTTTCGCCCTACAATGGCAGGCCTGAATGCCACTGACAGCTGTGCAGCTGGCCTGCAAAGCATAAAAATATTAACCGGCCCCTTTACAGGAAAAAATCTGCCAACTTCTTTATGGAATCTTCAGTACAGCAGTAATATAATGAAACCTACTTTAGGGAAATTAGCCTTGACAGTGGATGTTAAATCTTGTAGGGGTACTGAGTAAAGGAAGATGGATGACAAATGGGGTCTGCTTTAGAAGAGCTTCAGTTTTGTAATGGAGGCAAGTGAAAGACAATTAAAATAGAGGATGCCTCAAAGAGGTAAGTGCCTGAGGAAAGCAGTTAGTTCAGAGCAGTAAGGAAGGTTTCCAGAGGTGATGCCTGAGTGAAATCCTAATGGATGAGTCAGAGTTAGCTGGGCAGCAGAAGAAGGGACTCCAAAACCCGGGCAGAGGAAGGACAACAAGCAAAGGCCACAGGAGTTAAATACATCTAAATGGGCTAGTATTGATGGATGGAGAAATAACCAGGACAGGAGAGGCTGGAGCCAAGTCTCTGAGTGCCTTTTATCTGTTCTAAGAAGCACTGGAATTTTTGGTAGGGAAATGGCATGACTAGAGTTGCATGTACATAGATTATTCCGGCTGCAATGTTTAAGATATGTGTAAGGAGCCCAGGCGATCAGGAGGATACTGCAGTAGACGAGGAACACCTGAAGCACAGCAGTGGTGGCAGCTGGAAAGGAGGATGGAGTCAAGAAAGGAGAAACACCTGGGCTTGATGGCGGACTAGGTGTAAAATAAGGAAGAATAATTTCCCAAGGAATTCCCTGGTGGTCCAGTGGTTAGGACTCAGTGCTTTCACTGCTGAGGGCCCGGGTTCAATCCCTGGTTGGGAAATGAAGATCCCACAAGCTGTGTGGTGAGGCCAACCAAAAACAAAAAGAATGACTCCCTACTCTCTGGCCTGGGTGAAGAATGATTCCGTTAGGGAGAAGAACACAAAAGGAGTCGGTTTAGGGGAGAAACGAAGCATTCTACTTTGGCAATATTGATTCCGATGGGTCTGAAGGGGGTCTGGGCCGTAAACAGAAGGAAAACAATTTGGCAGACTGGTTCTCATTCTAGATGACTGGGAATAAGAACTTCCACGCGTAAATGGACCTCGACAGCAACAATTCAGGATCTTCTGTCATCGATCATATTTCAAGTCTGGAAATCTAGTGAAGTCTGGATGACAGCAAAGGAAGCCCACGCTTTGTCCTAAAGGTTGGCTGGGGCCCTTTAAATGACCTAAGACGGGTGAATTTCACGGGATGCTTCAATTCTCCCAAATAGGGTTCATACTAGGGGCTGACTGACCTAATGCCGGGCTCTCATACATCTGTTTCCCTCACCTGGTCCGCAAAGTATATCTTCTGCTTGCCATACATCTTCTCTTTGATTTTGCCTTGTTGGGCCAGCTGCTCCAGCGCCTTCACCACCGCCTGACAGAGGCGAGAGGACGGAGCAGTCAGGAGAGGGACTTTGGGAGCCGGAAGGATGTCACCAATGATGGGGGAAGCGCCCGACAAGCCTTAGGAAGCCCTGGGATAAAATGGCAACCTGGAGGTGCAGGACCCCGGGGGTCCCAGGGGAGGTCCCGGGGTCCCAAGAGAGGGTTCTCACCGTCTTGCCCAGCCCATGTTCCCGCTGCAGGTTCCCGAACACGTCCTGGGCACTGTAGGGCCGGTTCTGCTCCTGTAGGTACTTCAGCAGGATCCCGGAGGCTACGGATAGAGACAAGGCAGGAAGGGGGTCCTTCAACCGACCCCTACCCACCCTCCTCCCGGTCTCCCAGCTCCCACGGCAGTTACCTCCCGCGGCAGCTTCTGACCGGCCTTTACTCATGGCTTTTCCCGCCACCAAACTCCGAAAACCGGACGTTGTAGTTGCTCGGGGTAACGGCTCCTTCCGGCAAAGAGCAGGGCGGGCCTCAAGTATGATTGGCTGGGGGCAGCCTTCGCGAGGAGCGGAGCGGAGCGGCCCTTCCCGGGCACCGTAGTTCAGTTCGGCCTGCTCTAGGGAGCCCGGCTCCCGCCCCAGCGGCCTGGGTCTCTGCTGGAGAGGTGGGGTGTACGCTTCGAACCTCTCCCTTCCTCCCTTCAGAACCAGGGCTGTATGGTATCACGCCTTGGAGTCTCGGGACCCAGCTCCAGCGGCCGCTGAGCACTCGTGACCTTGAGCTGGACTGAATATTTGAGTGGAAAGGAATCTCGGCATCAGCTCCTGCTGGGCAAGTGACTTGCTCAAGGTCACAGTTACCCAAAGGCGTGTCCCGTCCCACGGCCCAAGCCTTTCTCTCGGTTTTTATCTTTTGTAAAACGGCAACCAGAGGTGCTTGCGGGGGGTGGGGGGTTGTGAAGACTTAATAGAACGACGCGTAGGCGCCCTGCAAGGAATAACGCTGCGTTTGTTTGCCCGTTACCGAGCTTCTCACGCAGGGGGCGCTCAGCACACGCTGTGGTTGAAGGTATGGTTGGGAGGGGGCTGATCGTAAGCCACAAAGCTTGTATAAGTTTCTTTTTGGCAGAGACAGTCTTAGGGCAACACCTGACAGGTGCTTTCCATTCCCGCCCACAGTGGCGAGTGGGACAAAGCCTTAAAATAAGTTATTTCTAGTTTCTGAGGTCAGCTGAAGGCCAAAGAGCAGCTGTTCCTGCAGCTCAAAGAATCCAGTGGGGCATGGTGCTGCTTTTAAAAGCCTCTATTACCTCAAATCTCATTAGCCTTTGAAACCTGTATTCCTCTTCACACGTTTAGCGGACAATTAAGAATTAGAAATGATGGAACTGCAGGTTAGATGCCAGCCAGGAGCGCCGGTTATGCTATCTGGGCTCTCCTGGAGATGGGGGTTAGCTTCCTACCATGGTGATTTTTCTGGCCGTCACAGAAAAAACCAAGGATGGGCAAGTGGGTCCCTCACACATTGGGCTTTCTTTGAGGCTGTCACCTCCTCTAATAACATCTCAGATTAGCAAGACCTTTCAAGGCTAAGACACAATTCAACGTTAAGTCTCTTAAAAGTTGTTCTCATACAAGATTTATTCCCCAGCACCCCTCCCACCCTCATCCCCATCCGGATTCACAGTGGAGGACTAAGGAGATTCAGAGCAGGATCCGCAGGTACAAAACACACCTTCCAAAGATTTTGCTCTCCTTCCTTTTCTCCCTCCTGCCAACTCCCAAGGCCTGAAGCTACACACACTCATGCAAACGCACAAAATCCCACTCCTTTCCCACACCTCCTGTTTTCTTCCGCATCAGAGCTCACCTGTAAGACATCTGGGCTCTGAGAAGAGAGGTGTCCAAAGTCTGAGAAGCCTAAAGCGAGGGAGAGGCTGTTACTCTAAACTTCACACAAAGGGAAGTGACTGAATCCGACACCCAGCTCTTCTCTCCTCTCACCGTTGACTATTTTTACTCCCTGGCCTCTACCTTGTCCATCAACAAAGAGCAAACACGTTAGCACACTCCCACCTGCAGCACGTGAAAACGGGCTCTGTCCAACATCCATCACCCAGGTGCAGGGTGTTGGAGGGAGTGGTCCCTGAGGATCAGCAAAGGGTTAATTTATGTGGAGGGATAGATGATTAGGAGAATTTGGCTTGAGCTCTGATTGGGGAGGCATGGGTTTAGAACTGGTGATCATTTTGTTTTTGTCTCACATGATTTTTACTAGGGCCAGTAGAATATAGATACCCCATACAGGGGTTTCTGCTGATTACAGATTCTTGCTAACTGGGCAGTTGAAAACAAAATTATTAAAGGAGCTGAACAAAGGGTAAGAAGAGCTGGTGCAAGAGCCGGTGGCTCCTGGGATGAATGCCACTGAGCCGTCTGTAAAGTGCTACTCTGACATCGCCTGTGTGGGATTATTGCTTCTCCAAAGGAGGAGCAGGGGAAGGAACGGGAACACAGAAATGGTATGGAATGGTATGGTATTGCTATGCTCGTTGCTCAGGCTGATGGGTAAATGGAGCCAGGGGTTAGCAGCACCAAAAATAACCAGGCAGCTCCAAAACAGTGAGTGAGTCTGGGAGCTACAGAGGCGTTCACCCTCCCAACCCACTGACCCCACAGCCCAAAGTAATGTGGAAGAGGCCCACCCACACCTCATGTTCACATTCTAAAACTTCACAAGCAAGATTCTGGAGCACTAGGGGGTAGGCCTCAAGAAATGAGGATGGGCTGAGGCAAGGGGAACAGGCCTGCTCTGCAGAACCAAAGGACAAGTTTGCTTAGAAAAAGGCAAATCAACCATGGCTTAGCAAAAGAGGACACTAAAACTCTTCCAGCTGCCTGACTTGGAGCTCTACGGAGATGATAAACGGATGGAGGAAGGGAAGGGATCTATTCACTGAGGGCCTCTGACCACCCAGACCTAGAAGCACACAGCAGCATCCCCTCAAAAGGGAACCAATACCCCTGACTACTTTGTTCCCCAAAAGTACCACCATCCTGATGGAGAGAAGTGTCCCTCAGGGGAGCACACTCTCACTTCGGTGACTTGAGCTCAGATATCAGCATCTAGCTGATAGCAAGGGAGTCAGTATCCTCTCTGAGTAGGCCTCTGAGCATCAGCCAGGCCACCGTGCATACTATATAATTCAGAGGGTTGGACCTGGGTTCTTCCCTTGCCCCTTCACCTTAAGTGGAATGGGGAGAAAAAAAACTTAAACCACAGTGACCCCCCCCAAAGGAAGTCTCTCCTCAGTGGCTCCTGGAACTGGCAGGGTCCAGCTGATTCAGCTCTGACTGGTCCAGAAGTTCAAAGTCATCCCCCTCAGCATCAGTGTCCAGGTCTGAACTGGGTGCCCTGAGGACACCTCTGGTGGCTCTCCGGGGAGGTAGGCCAGAAGGGCCTGGCTGGGAGGCCCCTGACAAGGCCAGTTGGATCATGCCCTGCGAAACCAGGCTAGCAAGGTTGCTGGTGAGGTTGGATCCTGCAGGCAGGGCACCAAGCAAAAGCTCCGGCAGTGCAGCCTCTTCCCGGCTGGCAGGGGGGCCCTGAGACTCCCCGGCCCCCTGCGGGGACCGGTACATCAAGCTGGGCATCCCAATGCTGGTATCGTCCTCGTCATCCAGGCCCGTAGGATCCACGTTAATGGAAGGGAAGTCTGGAAGGTCTCTGGCGAAGGATTCCTCTGGATCACTGTGACCATCTAGGTCTGGAAGAACAGAGGAGTGTCTGAGACATGGCAACTGCCTGGCCTTCCTGTGCCCCAGCCCCACCACGTCAGCCCCAAATAACCAGATGTTTCCACCCTGGATTTCTGGCACTGGTCAGCCTTCCCCCTCCACTTATAGACTGCTGTTACCTTTACTGGCCAAAGAACTTCCCCTTTCTCTGCCATGTCCCCCATGAGCTTTGATCCTGAGGCCACTAAGCGACTGAGGACTTCCAGGGGAGCAGCAGTGCCATCTGGCTGGAGCCATGACCCTAAAGCTGCTCCGCCACCTAATCCACAGCTCGGAAAACAGGTAAGGCGGGGGTAGTGTCCCTGCTGCCTGCAAAGCTGAGCGGCAACAGTCAGAGCCAGTATCAACTTGGGTCCAAGGTTCCTCTCACCTTCAGAGCCTTCTGTTAGAGGTGTTTGGCCCCGTGAAAGGTTGAATGTACCGTTATCTGTACAGGAGACCTCAGCATCCGAGTGCTCGGAGTCTGTGATGGCCAGTTCCCTGGCAACAGTGGAATCATCCAGCTGAGGTAAAGACAAGACCAGCAAGCATGAAGAAGCGGCGCCATTAGAAGCAGGTGCAGTCTGCCACTTACAGCTTCACCAGTGAGCTGGCCCCAAAGGCTACCCCTAAGGCTAACAGTGTAACCAGGCATGGATGGCAACCTCAGTCAGAATCCTGACCCCTTTCAGGTTGCTCCCCCAGGGAAAACACTCTTTTTCATCAATCTTGAGCCCAGGAAGGAAAGCAGCCTTGAGAGTCAACCAGCCACTTATACTCTGATGCAAATAACTGACCCAGAGAATACTTTTCACAGGTGGCCAGGAGGAAATGCACAGGTTACCGCTTGACCTAAGGCAAGTTGGGCTGTTTAAAGAGAGATCAGGCCAGTTGCAGAAGTTCTGCCCTGATGGCAGGGGTTAAAAGGAGACACGGAAGAGGGTGTGCTGCTCATCAGACTCAAACTAAGATCTACATACCAAGTCCCAATATAATACTAGCTTCTCTCCTCACTGCTCTTGGGGGCAGGAAGGTCCTTGGAGAGCCCACAGTGAGCCTGGAAACCTGTTTACTGTCTAAACAGGAGTACCAGATGGTAAAAAAGGAGCTAAAAAAACTGGCCAGTGAGGCAGCTCCCCACACCCCAGATACCTGAGGACAGAAGGCAGCAAGCTCCTCCTCGCTGTCACTGTGGTTGTCTGCAGCACGCTCTGGGTGGAGAGCTCTGCGCCGCACTGTGTGGGAAGAGCAGAAGCCATGAACACCTTCCCTTGAGGGCAAACTCCCGCCCTCTTCGAATTTCAAAGGCATTAAAGTCAGAATACCAGAGAATGAACCCCTTAAACCTACATAACGACGTCTGAGAAAGGAGCTGCCTAAGTAGCAAGGTAAGCTAATAACATAACACAGGAAAGAAACCCTTTCTGTTCTGGTCAGATCAACTACCAGTCTTGTCAACAAGCCTCAAGACCAGCTAAGAACAGATCAGATATCAGTGTGAAAAGTGGATACTATCACAGAGAAGGCAAAGGGAGACACCCAACCTGGGCTGAATCAGGCTTCTGAGGAGTGGTACTGTTCAACTGGCTGAGTCAGGCAGAGCCAGGCCTTGGCACCCATGTGCAGGGCTCTTAGAAGGCCAGGGCTTAATGAAGACCCAACCTGACCACACCACAGAAGAGAGGGAAAAGTTCGCTCGACTGTCGTTTGTGGGTTGGAGGATCTCAGGCTAGTATACATCCGGCTTCAGAAGCCAGTTTTCAATCACTTTGGGAAGGCAGCTTTCAGGAGTGAACAGAGGCCCAGCCGAGGAGTTTAAAAAACCTACTCTGCCATTTACTAACCGTGAGCTTCAGTTTCCTCAACCAGAAAAGGAAAATACCACCCTCTTTTTAAGGGTGTTGTACAGGCAACGTATGCAGAGCAGCCAGCTCAGTGCTTGGGCACATGGGACGTGCTTCATAAAAAGCAGCTAACACTGGGAATATCTTCACTGTCTTTTATATGACTTGGGAGAACTTTTCTCATATTTGTTTAAGATGGGAGTGTCTAGAATTCCAAAGGGAAAAATTGGTAAGCCTGCAGAGATTTCCCTAGAGCAGATCATCACTTTTACCTACCACCCCCCTACACACCAACCACATCCCACTTCTCCACGTTCAAGGACCTATGACGCCCAACCTCTGGGCTTCTCCTTCTCCCCAAACTGCCCAAACGGACGGAAGGTTCCCCTGGACACTTACATTGTCTCTCTCTCTGCTTGGACATCATGTAGCCACGAACGCTGAAGTCCAGCCGCTGCAGTGCGGGCTTCAGCCGTACGTACGCTCGGTCCCACAGTCGGTGGTACAGAGCGAGGGGCCACATCATGACAGTGACAACTGAGAGGAGAAAGAGTGGTGAAATGGAGAAAGGGCTGCATACACAGTCCTCACTGTCCCTCTGCCGTGTGTCCTTGGGGCTGGGACACTTAGTGTGGGACGGTCCTGCTTAATTCTGCAGGTCATCTTCACGAGGGGAAGATTTTTGGGGTCAGAGATTCCGTAGCCCTGACAGGGCTGTGCCCGGTGGACGGTGCTGCTGACACATCGAGGGCAGAACCAGTGCTGTCGCCTGCATGTGGGCGTCGCTGAGTCATAAACAAGACCAGATGGTAACAATGCCTCGGCAGCGACACAACACATCATTCGAGCTTCTGCTATATATCACCAGGGTCATCACTGCTCAGTTCTTCCAGCCTCAAGTAGACACAGTTCATGCCAATATGAAGTAATATAATTTACAAAACTGCTCTGGGGGGGTGGGGTGGGGGGAAGTGCTCCAGGTAAATAGAACCTAGTAACCTACAGAGTAAACAGAATCTAGAACAGAATCCTAAGAGTTATGTCCTACTGTTACACAATACACTGACTCTAAAAACTCCCTCCTGAAATAGGAACAGACAGTCCTTTCTTAATAGCTGGTTAGTGGACCCCTGTCAGTTTCTAAAACTTGGTAAGAAAAGGACTTTATATGTGGGAGCTTGACAGGTAAGAAGAAAGGTATTTTCATGACTCTAAACAGAACATGAAAATAAAAAAGGTCATTTCCTGGAGAACCAAAATATAAAAATCCTCTCTCTAGACAAAGTTAGCTATGGCTAGAAAAGCTATGAGTAGGTTAAGCTTGTGGGGGAGGTATATACCGTACTTACGAATTAAGTAGGAGAGCAGGAGCCCAGGGATGTAGCGGCCCAAGACAGCCAAAAAGGTCAGTATCCCACAGCTCAGCAAGCAGAACTAGGGGTGTCAGGAAACAATATTAAGTTTCTGCTATATGGCAGGGGATGGGGTGGGGATGGGGGCCAGTAAGATGGAGATGTGATTGAAATGATTTTTTATGACCTCTGAATAAAGCATGGACATGTCAGAATGACATGTACCTAGCCACTGCTGCTGATGGTGATTCTGCTGGGGAGGAAAGGGAGCATGTCCACTTCTATTCAAACTCTTCTCACATGGCTAACCCCACAGGGCTGCACCTTTCATGCTGGGAAATGGTTTGAATAGGACTGAGCCAAAAATTCTCTCTGAAAACAAGTGCTGGTGGTGGGCTTTTTTAAGGCAAAGTAAAATAAAATGAAAAACTCAACCACTTACCACATGTTTAATATGACACAGAATGCACACAAGCAAGCTTTCTTTCCCATCTTGGGGCAGGAAGATGGCCTAATCTAAGTGGCAAGCACCTGAAGGAGTCATCGAGTTCTTGCCTTAGTCCTAGTGGCTGGTCAGAAGCCCCTTCCTATGACTTCCCTTGTCTCTACCAGCACCATGGTCTTTTCTTTCTTGAATGAGGATAGGTAGTAAAAGGGCTGTTTCAGTTTAGCATGAACTGAACTGAGAAGCCAGAAATGAGAGTGAAAAAGGGAAAAGTCTTACCTTGCCTGGGTTTTGCTTTTTGAAAAGCAAAAGATTCCTTATGAAAATGGTCCCACTAACCCAGACTTCAGCTACGTGGTGGCAGAGCTCGGGCACGCTGAGCAACCGAGGGTGCACAAAACCCCAGCTATGGGAAAGAGAAGGGGGAGCTGTGAAAGGAGGGTGCTGAGGGTCCCCCCCCATCTCACTTTGAAGGCAGCCGATGGTTCCGGGTTTAAATAGGAGCTGGGGAGTGGCTAGCCCGAGGTGCTCTAGAGGTGAAGCACAACTTTCTTCTTGGCTCTCCAGGTTGAAACTTGAATTTAAGGACTAGGAGGGCAAACTTGTTCTGACAACTCCACCCTATGAGCCAGCAGCCCAATCCACGTGTGTAAACCTGCCACCAGCTCCTAGGCTCTTTGTGCTTAAAAGCATCTTTCCTGTGCTCAGACTATTGCAATTCACTGAGATTGCAATCCAGGAGAAAACGTAAAGCACAGTCTGACAGCACTGCAGCGGCTGGGGTGGAGGCGATGGATGTGCCCCTTAGAGAGAAAACAAATCAAACAAAACCAAAATAAACCCAGCAAAGACAATCCAACATATGACATGAAGGAACTGAAAAATGAAAGCAGGAGCTGTAAGCCACAAGAGGAATCTTTGGCTTGCTGATGCCAGAAACGAATGTGTTTTCTGACCAGGAACTTTAAACAGCCAAAGGTCACAGAAAACACTAAATGACCTGGTTTTTATAAAAGCCAGGAGACAAATGAGGTAAGTTGCCTCTAAGTTTTTACTCGGGCTGAATAATTCCTTGGTACGCCAGCACGCTAATGTTGCTTTCTCAGAAATGTCTCTTACAAGTATCACAGGATGCTCAGCATCTCAACCTACTGCTGCCTGAACTTTAGGATTTGTTAAAATGATTATTTGCAACAGACTAGGTTCTCAGCTTCTAATTTGTATCCAGAACATGGAGTTAACAACCTGTAACCAGAATATTACAACAAGAGAATCAATCAGAACAACAAAAAGGGATTTAATTAGCATTCCATACCTCTCATTGTCTAACACGCCGGGTCTTGGCACTACAATATTAAAACAAACACCAGCATTAGTTGGTAGGGAAAACAAAATATAAAAATGTTAGGCCGTTGGTCTGATAGCTCAAGTTTTAATAGGTTTGGGGAAAAGGAAAACAGTAATAGCCAATAAAAAGGAGACACCATGTTATACTGCCAGTTAGAGAGCTACAGACAAGGGAATGATAGCTAATGCCTGCTCATTTCTCTGGTAGGATGGGGTGGGAATTCAAATGGAGCATTAGGGCCCCTTCTAATTACTACAGCTGAGAGCCAAGGTGCACACAAATAAGTTCATCCCACCTACCCCTCAAGTGTGTCTGGGTTGCTCGTATGCATCAATGTGTGCCAGGTCATGAGGGCATGTTATGACTACTTTAACTCTGGAAATCTGCTATTCAAAAGAGACCTATTAACTACAATCAATGATGAAAAGTATTCTGACATTCACTAGCCATAGGACAGGTGGGTGAACTATATGATTCCTTGAAGTCTCTGCAAAATAGGATGGGAATGTATTTAAAAACTGCACACTCTGGTTTGAATATTCTGCCAGCACTTCAAAAATAACATGTCCAACCTACATCAATTTTCCTCACTCTCAGTCTCCACCCAAACCAACTGCCCAGCCTGCCGCTGCCTACCTCTGCTAACTGTAATGCCACTCTTACTCCTCTCCTCGCTCTGAAATCCCAAAGCTGCTGTTATTCCTTACTCCCCTAACCTCCTATTTATCAGTCTTTTTAAACAATTTAAAAGAAATTCCTAAAAAAAAAAAAAAAAAGAAAGAAATTCCTGAGAGGCAAATTGATACTGCCTTGGTAATGATGCAGTATCCAGTGAGGAAAATTATTTAACAACTTGATGACTATTTATTCCTCACGCCAATTATGAAGGAAAGGATATCTCAGGTGGTGGATACAGATTTCCTGAGCTTAACAACAATGGGAAGGACAGAACTCAGCTCTAAGGAACTGTGGGTGGGGCGCTAGCCCTTCAAGTGTCTCCTAAAGCAAATAATTCAGACTTCAAAAGCTATTCCCAGCTTCATATACTCCTCCAGAAACTCCTAAAACTACAGGTAAAAATGACAGACAATTTCTGGTTCAGAATGTTCTAAATCCTACCAAACTCACCTTTTATTTCAGGCCAGATTTTGTTCTTCCATTGATCTATACACACAATGATCATTGAACTGAATGCAAGTAAAAACACAAGACGAAGGGATGTCAGGGCAAAGAACCTAAAGGGAAGGAGAAAGAGAAGATCGTTATCCACTTAAGCTAATTTCATAAAAGACCCTATGTGCACTACTGGTTCTGTGGTAAATAGACTCAAGTGCTAGCTATACACCTTGGGAAAAACCACTTAAACTCAACAGACTTTAGCTATTTTACCTATGGTGTAGACATAAAAATTTGCTTCTGCAAAGCCAAATGACTAAATCAAATAAACTTAGAGCCCCTTTCAACTTTTAAGTCTGTGATTCTATTAATTTCAAGAAGAAATTCATCTTTTTTGTTGTCTGTTTTGGGGTTTCTCGGCCACACTGCATGGCTTATGGGATCTGAGTTCCCCAACCAGTGACCGAACCTGGGCCCTCAGCAGTGAAAGCTCAGAGTCCTAACCACTGGATGGCCAGGGAATCCCCAAAATTCATTCTCGAACTGAACAAGTTGTTATGATGAAAGCAAACGTCTTTCTATAAAATTAGACCCTGGTTCAGGGCAATAAACTGACAGGTGCATTAAAAAACAGCTAACTCAATCAGACATCCTTTTTCAGATAAAGGAACAAAGGCTCAAAAAAGTGAACCAACTTGGTCAAGGACACAAAGAAAGTGAGCACTGAAGCTCCATCTACAAACCACTTCTTCAGAACTGACATCAACCCTTCTCAAACTTCCCAGAAAACCTGACTCATTTAATGAGGAGAACATTACTGATACCAAAGCCAGACAAAACACTACAAGAAAACTACAGTCCAATACACGTTATGAATATAGAGGCAAAAATCCTCAATAAAGTATTATCAACATGAATTCAGCAGCATATTAAAAGGATTATACACCATGACTAATTCCAGGGACTTATCCCAGGAACGCAAGGGTGGTTCAAGATACAAAAATCAACAACTGTAATGTATTGAATTAACAGAATGAAGGAAAAGCTAATTATTATTTGAAGGAATAAATATGGGTGCATGAAGAGATGTTTACAAAAAAATTGGGGAAATCAGAACACTGACAGTAGGTCTGAAAATATTAAGGAATTACTGTTAATTTGGGGGGATATGATGATATTATGGAAGTTCTGTTTTTAAAGAGTCCCTATCTTTTAGAGATACATACTAAGATATTTATGAATGAAATGACGTATTTGGGATTTGTGTCAAAACAATAGCCTGCCAAGGGGCAAAGGATGTGAAAGAAGAGGAAACAAGACTGACTGTGAGTTCTTCACTGCTGAAGCTGGGTGATGAGTACATGAAATTCCTTATGCTCTCCTCTCTACTTCTGTATATATTTAAAATCTTTCACAATAAAATTAAAAAAAAAAAAAAAAAAAAAAAAGACTGGTTCTTATGAGTCTTTCTATGATCCAACTCAAAAGCCTCCAGGGCAGTGCCCTGCAGAGTGTCTGTAGTCCAGTGATTTTACCAGACTGTCAGGAAGTAAGTACAGAAACTGAAAGCAAGAATTTAGTAATTTTTATAGCAATTTGACCAAGTAATTTCAAACATAAGGATATATTTGGGTTTGTATTTTGTGTGCCTTTTTAACTTATCTAGTAACTTATTTATACTGTATTTTACAAAAATATTGATCAGATGTAGACCGGGGAAAATGACAACACTAGTCCTTCAATGAAGAGGGTTTGAGAGACAACTGTTCTAAGATCTTTGTTGTTGCTGTTTAGTTGCTACATTGTGTCCGACTCTTTGCAAATCCATGGACTGTAACCCCCAGGCTACTCTGTCCATGGGATTTCCCAGTCAAGAACTGGAGTGGGTTGCCATTTCCTTCTCCAGGGATCTTCCCAACCCAGGAATCGAACAGGCGTCTCCTACACTGACAGGCAGATTCTTTAACACTGAGCCACCAAGGAATTAAGGGAGGCCAAATGCATCACCAGAGGAGCAGTTCAGCAGGGCAGTGAGGTATGGCTTTTAAAGCTAGATTGACTTGAGTCTATTTCTCTGAACAGGCACTCTTAGTTGTATGACTCTGAGTAAATTAGCTTAAACCTCCTTAAGCCTCAGTTTCCTCATCTATATGTGATATTAACAATAACAAATCATGCAGGATTGTTTGGAGGTATTAGAAACAACATACTTAAGTCACTTATAAAAGTATTATAGTTGGCTTCCTTGGTGCTCAGTGGTAAAGAATCCGCCTGCCAATGCAGAAGACCTAGAGGCAATCTCTGATCCAGGAAGATCCCACATGCTGTGGAGCAACCAAGCCTCTGCGCCACAACTATTGAGCCTGTGCTCTGGGGCACGGGAGCTGCAGCTACTGAGCCCATATGCCCTAGAGCCCGTGCTCCTCAACAAGAAAAAGCCACTGTAATGAGAAGCCAAAGCACCTCAACTAGAGAGAGCAGCCCCTGCTCACCGAAACTTGAGAAAAGCCTGCACAGCAACAAAGACCCAGCAGAGGCAAATATAAACAAATAAAATTATCTTTAAAAATACCATGGTTGATCTTGCTAAAAAGACAAGAAAATACAAACAAGGCACCTATATATGCCCAATATATGTCCTATTCAATTTTACAAAGGAGCAGTGTTATTAGCTATCATCACAGTAACTGATCAAACGAGAATAAGGATGACCAAGAGATCATTCATGGTTATAAACGATCTCATCTTCTCAATACAACACATGACCTAATGACCTGACATATTCACAGAATACCATACTAAGAGTATAATCCTTATTTTTTTTTTTTTTAGAAAAAGCTGTATCTATGAATACATAGATACACATACATACATATGCATGCAGGGACTGTCAGAGGAACTTTAATTTTGGTCTCTAGATGTTTTGCACTGTTTTCAATAAACATGAATCCATGTTATGTATTTTAAACAATACAAAAAATGAGGGATGGAAGAAACCAAGAACTTAGAGAAACCCAGTCACTAATGGCAACCCTATTCCAATATTTCCACCCCATCACTTCAAGGATACTGTAATTATACACGAAATTAAAGAATGAAAGTAGTTTAACAGGAGTAAGCCTCAAGAGCTGCCCCAAGGCCATTAATCTTCTCTCCAAAGCCAGTTCATCACCTCAACAAACCAGGAAGTTTAACAAGGCCAAGGATAAGGGCTGAGAGCATCTTGCTCCCCTGTGCTGTTGCTTCCACGTCCCAGCAGCAGGATGTGGCACGACTCTGTGTTCTCTGAAGTACCTGGGAGGGCTCTCTAGGAAGGCAATCCAGACTGTCTGCAACTTCCACTTTCCAGATCACAACTGCTAACGCAAATACAAACTGGAGTAGGGAAAGGATACTAAACTTTCCTAAGAAAGGTCAGTTTTTCAAAGATGACCGCAGTAAAAATACAGTTTCTCGAAGAGCTGAACTATAGTCTGTTAGAGCCCCCACCTATGCTTCAACTCAATTCAAACATTTATTAATTGCCTACTATATGCTGAGGCCTTATGGTAAGTAGGCCAGTTACAGAAAAGAGTAACACATGGACCTTATTCTCAAGTGGATTTATGTCAGTACGTGTTTGTAACATAGCATGATAAGATAACAATAACCATGAGGACATCTAAGCTGGGATTTGCAATGGTAAGACAACACAGGAAAAGAGTGTGAGAAAGGAGAAGATATTCAGAGAGGGAGAACAGCCAGCTGGCATGACATATTTAGGGAACTACAAGTAGTCTGACAGAACTCAAACATAAAGAACAGAGGGAAAGGATGAGTATGGGGAGAGAGGAAGAAGTCAGACCATGAGGGACCTTTTATGACAAAGGGTACTGAATTTTATACTGCACATAAAGGTGAATCAGCAAAGAGTTTTACAAATGGTCTATTTGCTGGATCATGAAGGCTGAAACTGCGAGCATCTTCTTGAACCAGATTAATCCTGGTCAGTAATGCAATTTTAGAGCCAGACACAGGATAACCTTTCCTTGAACAAGCCAACGCAGAAACTTAAGAGGAAGAAGAGCTTTTCTGTGAAGTCAAAGTCGCTCAGTCATGTCTGACTCTTTGTGATCCCTCAGACTATACAGTCCATGGAATTCTCCAGGCCAGAATACTGGAGTGGGTAGCTTTTCCCTTCTCCAGGGGATCTTCCCAACCCAGGGACTGAACCCAGGTCTCCCACATTGCAGGTGGATTCTTTACCAGTTGAGTCACAAGGGAAGCCCAAGAACACTGTAGTGGAAATCCCTTCTCCAGCAGATCTTCCCAACCCAGGAATCCAACCAGGGTCTCCTGCATTGCAGGTGGATTCTTTACTAACTGAGCTGTGAGGGAAGCCCCAGGTAAAATAACAATTCTTAGAAAAATAGTTTCTTCCATATAGATAAAATACTAATTAATGGAAAGTTCACCTCAAACCACTAGAGTTGATCTCTTCAAGGTACCTGCATGCATACATGCTAAGTCACTTGTGTCTGACTCTATGGGACACTATGGACCCTGCCAGGCTCCTCTGTCCATGGGATTCTCCAGGCAAGAGTACTGGAGTGGGTTGCCATTTCCTCCTCCAGGGGATCTTCCCCACCCAGGAATTGAACCAGCATCTCTTACATCTTCTGCACTAGGAGATAAGCTTCTTACCACTAGCACCACCTGGGAAGCCCCCTCCAAGGTACCTGAAAGTGAAACTGAAAGTCGCTCAGTGCGTCCAACTCTTTGTGACCCCAAGGACTGTATAGTCCATGGAATTCTCCAGGCCAGAATACTAGAGTGAGTAGCCTTTCCCTTCTCCAGGGGATCTTCCCAACCCAGGGATGGAGCCCAGATCTCCCACATTGCAGGTGGATTCTTTACCAGCTGAGCCACAAGGGAAGCCCCAAAATTTTAAGTCACTCAGTCATGTCCGACTCTTTGCAATCCCATGGACTATATAGTCCATGGAACTCTCCAGGCCAGAATACTAGAGTGGGTAGCCTTTCCCTTCTCTAGGGGATCTTCCCAACCCAGGGATCAAACCCAGGTCTCCCACATTGCAGGCGGATTCTTTACCAGCTGAGCCACCAGGGAAGCCCAAGAAATACTGGAGTGGGAAGCCTATCCCTTCTCCAGCAGATCTTCTCCACCCAGGAATCAAACCAGGGTCTCCTGCATTGCAGGCAGATTCTTTACCAACTGAACTATCAGGGAAGACAATATCAAATGTTATTAATTCCTTTAGGGGTCTATCAAATATAAAAGAATATGGATAAGTATGTACACCTTTCCTTCAGCCTCAATACTAAATTCTTAAAAGGAAATATCAGTCTCAGATTAGTGTGTTTGGGATATAGTGAAGTCACATTATACTTTTATTTTATGGAGGTAACTTGGCTGTGACAGAGGATGAGATGGTTGGATGGCATCACTAACTCGATGGACATGAGTTTGAGTAGGCTCTGGGAGTTGGTGATAGGCAGGGAAGCCTGGCGTGCTGAAGTCCATGGGATTGCAAAGCGTCAGACATGACTGAGCGACTGAACTGAACTGCATTGGAGGCCTACCTGTTAAAAAAATAACCAACTCTGCAACTATGTACAAGGACAAGACATAATTGAAGATAAAGTATTTGTGAGATTGGTATAAGTAAGGAATGAAGACAAATAAGGGAGGATTCCTCTGGATTAGTTTTGTCTTCCAATGTCTATTTCTGTAAGCCAAAAAATTCACATACAGATGTAACTGTACAGGCTGGATAAGACAATATGCAAAACATTTTTCAGCAACTATAATCATCATGAGAACTTTCCAACTTAGCAAAAACAACTACAACTGCAGTCAACTCTGGATATTCACATGTGAATTATTTAATTTGATTATTGCCCACAGCCCATTATCCCTACCAATTGTAGAAGGCTCACAACAGACTTTTCCTTAATGATATTTATTTATTTATTTATTTATTTTATTTCTAATGGCAAGCATGTTTGTAGAAGAAATTTCAGAAAATATAGTTCATAATTAAGGAAGAAAATAAAAATAAAATTAATACACTATTACCAGTCTGACAAAAAAAATTTTTTTACCCTAAATCTAGTCAAGCCTCTAGATTCAGCTACCAATTTACAGGAAACACACAGAAGAGCACAGAGGAACGTGTTAAGCCACAGGGATGCAATCAGCAAAATACAATCTGTAGGACACTTTACAGGACAAACTGATTTCTTGCCTCAAAACAAGAAAGGAGAAGGTGGAAAAGAACTGGGGTATAGAAGACACAAAATTGGCCAAGAACTTAACATTTTTAAAGCTAGATACATGGTGATACATAATATTATTCTGCCTGCTTATATATATGTTCTCCAATTTTCCACAGTAAAAAGCTTAAAAAATAACTCATTATCCACACACATATCCCAAAATATCAAGCGAGATTATTCCCTTCAGTTAAAAAAATATTCACATATAAAATACTCCATGGAAGGATACAGGGTACCTGGTTTAAAAACGTTCTCCTTCACTTAAAAATCCATAGATGTTTTTCTTTATCACCAGAAAAGCACTCAAAACTTGAGGATGATTAATTACATCATACACAGATACAATTAGTTTTTAAACCTTTCCCTAATTGAACTGAGATGCTTCCAATGTTTGATGTAAGAAAACTCTGTATCACTGAGCATAAATCTGACCTTACTTATGATTACTTTAAACGGAAGTACTAGGTCAAAGGAGAAGGCAATGGCACCCCACGCCAGTACTCTCGCCTGGAAAATCCCATGGACGGCGGAGCCTGGTGGGCTGCCATCTATGGGGTCGCACAGAGTCGGACACGACTGAAGCGACTTAGCAGCAGCAGCAGCAGCAGCACTAGGTCAAAAACCATTAACTATTTTAACAGCATTACAGAGATACAGTTTGCATACCATAAAATATACCTTGTAAACAGTCAAATTCAGTGTTTTTTGTTATCTCAGAGTTGCAACTATCATAATTATCTGATTTAGAACATTTTAATCACCCCCCAAAAAACCCCATGCCGGTTAGCAATCACTCCCCATTTCTCCCAAGCCCTTGAAAAGGTAGTAACTTTTTAAGTGTCTTAATACTGTTGCCAAGTTAGTTTCCAGAAAGGCTGTCAAATTCATATTCCTATCAACCATACATCAGATTTTCCATATTTTGCCCAGAATTAAATACTATCATTTTTAAAAACCTAATAAGCAGAAACTAGTAATTCACTGCCACTTATATTAGATTTTTTATTATTAATGAGTAAAAATGTATACATCCATTGATTTATTATTGTTTGGGTTTTTTGGTCCTTTTATAAATTATCCACCCCCTTTACTAGGGGCTAAAATTCAATTAACTATCAGTCTAAATAAAATACTTATTAGAAAAACAATCTGGTGTCCAGAAAAATCATGAGAAATTCCATAAAGAAACAATTTTTTGAGGTCAACAATACCATGGATCCTCATCATTGGTATCAGTAAATTAGAGTCTGCTATAATCATAAACAAAAGATCACATGTCTATTTTCAATCAAAGAAGATACTATTTCTGGGTTTCTTTGTTATTACAGAGTAAGCTTCTCTCAGTGGCACTTCAGAACAAAGCAGCCCATCCTATAGGGACAGAAAGCCCATTATTGTACAGCACTTGCGGCTGTCTGGTTAATGAGCCTGTCACTGGTAAATTAGAAAGAAAAAAAATTAACGTAACCTATGTCATGTAGTGCTGGTTGCTGCCTGTACAAAACCAGAAATGAAACCAGCTAGCTGCAAATGACCCACCTTATGTTAATGGACAGAAAGCACCCAACCTTAAAATCAGAACAGATAAAAACTTTTGGCAAAACAGAGGCAAAAAAAAAAAAGAAAAAAAAAAGGAAGCCAAGGCAGCTCTGGGAATCCTCCCTGCTCAGGGAGACAGTGAAGGACTGGGAAGCCTGGCATGCTACAGTTCATGGGGTACCAAAGAGTTGGACACAACTTAGCGACTGAGCAACAAGGCATCTCTGGGAGTCCTTCCTGCTACCAAATGCAAGAACCCTCCAAAGACCATCATCAGAAACATCTGCTCAATAGATTCCATCTGAAATTTGATATATAGATTTTTTTTTTTTTCACAGAATAAATGCCTCTACTTAATAGGCCCTCCCTTCCATTTCCTATCTCTCACTACTATTTTTCCCCCCTCAAATTCTAACCTTTTAAATCAGCATTGCCGTATAATCACTTCTTGGGTCATTTTTTTACTTGGGGGTATTTTTCCTGGGGGGGAGGGACAGGGAGGGGAATCACCTTTTTCCCATTGCGAAAACAAGAGATTTCCTAATACCCACTAAAATATAGTATGGTTAACTCAGACTAGTGACTCTAAAAACAGATCCCAACAGAGATCTTATCAAAGAGAAAAAAAAGTTTGTGGACTGCTCTAAATCAATATTCCTAACCACCCAGAATCATAGAATATGAGAGACTGGAAAGGAGCTCAGCAGTCATCTGCCCCCCGCTCCCAGTCTCCTACCCCCGTGAACCATATGCTTTTCATAGGAGGCAGTGCAAGGGCTTAGAGTTCACACTCCTTTCCAGGGCTCCTTTATCCTTCCCTTATCTCCTAGGAACAAGTTCAACCAAAAAGTTACTAGAACCTGTTTTTTTCTTATCCTGTCAGGATAGATTCTTGCTGACTCAGATATTCTTCCCCCAAATCACTCATTTACAGGTGCTGTTGAGGCTAACGAAAATACAGGCCTGATATCGATAAGGAAGGCCTGGTATTTGTTGTTATCCTAGAGAAAATAACATATAAGTGACAAGGAGCAATACAGGCTAAAGATCACAATCACTGTAATTTTTCTGAAACTGGAAAATAAGAAGGAAAGCCTTGAAATACTATAGGAGCGAGGCATCTCATCTATCCCTATCTTTTATGTTCTATATTAAAATGTAAGAGGGCACATTAACGGGTACAGGAAAACCTCGGCTGAGAAGATAGAACATTGAAAGTTAAGAGCTACCTACCTGAATTCTGATGATTTGTTTGTACTCCTATTCAGTCTTCTAATACCTCGAAATGTATAAAACACCTCAGTTAATGATGTATCATGATTCAAAACAAGTAATGAAAAATAAAACGCTTCAGATTTGATTTCTCTTTGACCTGCACCGAAGACCCACCTGCATTTCCTAAATACCTTTTTAAATGAAATGAGAACAAAGCAATTACTCTTTGACATTCCTAAGCAAAATATCTACACCCATATTCAATTTGATGCTACTGGAATGTAGTTTGACTTTTATTTTGAACCTCAAATCACCTTCCACGGAAGCTCATTTCCTAAAACAAAACACCCTGTGAACTCCAATGCTAAACAACCCTCACTTCTGGATCCTTACCACCATCACTCAGTCATTTTGTAACCTTCACAGGTATGAGTCCTCTCAATAAATGGTACACCCAGTTCTTTCACTCTCAAGAGTCACACCCTCATCTTGTTACATCTCTCCCCCACCTACTTAGAGCCTGATGGGAATGTAACAAGAGTAAATGCCTACTGGATACACAGCAGGCAAGCTACCAGGAAATGCCAGAGATAAAGACCAATGGGTATCAATGCATTAAGAGACCCAGGAGTAAGGAGAAAGGGATCTGACATTCTAAACATAGCATATTAGTAAACTTAAGTAAATGCTATTGGGAACCAGCAAATTAAAGGTAACTGTAACATTTAAACACATGTATGAGCAGACTTCCACCCCACATTCTACCCAGAGAATCTTTCTCAGGCAAGGATCATGTGGAAGGTCCTCTCCTCAAAAATAACAACATATATGCTACTGATCTATGCTTTATCAGAATTCATTTAAATGCTGCCAATGTTTTTTTTTTTTTTTTGCCAATGTTTTTATACATCAGTCACACTTTAATATAAACTGATTCACGATCAGCTCTTTTCCTAATAATACAATCCCATTGTAGGCAAAGAAGTTTTGACTTAATGGTCTGGGGCTACGGTCTGGGATGTGGAGGTGAGAGGAAAAGAAGATAAGGTCATTTGGGGAAATGCTCCAGAATGAGGTGCTACAGTTAAAAGTTTTCTGACAGAGAGCCTGGGGGAGAGTAAGTACCTGGGGATCAAGGAAGAAGCACTACCAAAAATAAATGAAGAATCCCAAAGGAAAAGTTTATCAAGTTTGCTCAAGACTCTAGAAGCAACAAATACCAGAGACTGTTGTGACACCTCTAACCTAAGTCGCCTTCGAACCGGGAGACGATTACTGTAATATACACCTCCGTAGTGGGTCTTCCTGTCAATGAACTTGGAATTATTTGTTTTGCTCCAACTCACTGAAAATGTTCTTTCAAAGGATAACAAATATTTTGGTTTTAAAACCAAGAATTTCAAGAGGAAAGATATTTTTAGCAAAAACAATTATGTTTTGGAAACACACACTTTGTTTCAGGCTTATCCAGAACTGCTTTATTTTTCATTCAGCTGTAGAAGCCCCCCTACACTTGAGTTCCCTTGGAATCTGATCAGTAGTACTTCCCTAGTTACGGATAAATCCAAACTCTGCTTGGCAGATCCTATGAGACCTAAGTTCACTTCAGGAGATGACAACTCAGGGAAGCAGCAGTTCCATTTTCACACAGCATGACACAGACAGATTCTTTAAGCATATTTTTAGCCCTACTATCCCAGCTCAGAAAAACAAACACTATTAGACACCCTCAATTTCCTTGCATATAAACCGTGGCGAAGGATGCTTCTCTAATTCCTTGGAACACGGAGAAGTCGTTTTAAGTGGCTTTGAAATGAGTGAAATCCCACAATTACTATTTCATAACTGTCTTCAAAAGCTTGTGATTTTCTTTCAAGTTGCAGTTATGGAGGCTCTCACGGACTCTCAGACCTCACAAACTTCCTGAGTGGGCAAAAGGATGTCTATCTAACATGCTAATTCAGGTCGTTTAAGCCTGTTTCTTTATTACACCTATGGATCCCTTTTCAAGATCTCACGCCTTACTCACCTACCCCAACAATAAGTACTAAGATCTCGAGACTGTTGAGCAGACAAGAGAAGGGAGGTGATGGCCTTAACGGGACACAGCTTCTCTTGGCTAAAATGAGGCGCCTTCGCTCACTGCGAGCGGCTCAAGATGTTACTAGAAGCTCCTGCCAGATGTGCGGGGCGAGGGTGCACGTAAAGCAGGGGAAACAACTGGAAGGCCCTAAGACCTGCGGTGCCAAAGCCTCAGGCGGGATAGAGTGGAAGGAGGTGAGACAAAATTAGGCAGGTATAGGTAGGAGCCAGTGCAGCGAAGAAAACAAAGGAGGCGAGAGAAAGAGCCTTAGAGAAACCTAACGAATTCGCGCCTCGGAGGGTTTCCGAGGATCCAGTTCTCTCACCAGAAAGCCGCGTTCAGCCCCAGGCACCACAGGGCGCTCCTGGCTGGCCGCTCCCACACCAGGGCTGCCTGCACTCGGCTCAGCAGAGGCTCGTAAGGCCCCAGCACCTCCACCAGGGCCCGCTGCGCCGCCTCAACCTGCTGGTCCCGCTCCCAGGAGCCTGACATAGGGCGGCGACCCTTGAAAGTCTGACCGGAGGCTGGGCCTGGGGCCTCGGCCACCCCCTCTGCCTCCGCCATCTCCCCCCTGCAGCCACAACATCCGGGGCCACGGCCCGACAGTCACAATAATATCAACTGCGCAGATGCGCGAAACGGCGAGGGAGGACGCATCCCTCCACAGCGCGCCTGCGCGAAGGCTCTTGGTCGCGTACATCCCAGGACGAAGAACACTGCGTCAAAATTACGTCCCCGGGGCCCGTCAGGAGCTGCGCACGCGCAGTCTGCAGGGCTGAAGCCGAACGAGTAAGGAAGTGCCCTGGCCAGAACTCAGTTTTCATTGGAACAGAGGAAGTTTGGGGGCGGGGCGAGTTTTGGCGTATGCGCAGTGCGACGGACTAGCGAGCGGCGGCTTTGCGGGCGGGAGCGGCAGCTTTTCTGTGGCGAGAGCGGTAGCTTTGCCGTAGAAAGCGGCTGCAACGCAGCTGCCAGAGGAGAGATGCCGAGGGAGATCATCACCCTACAGTTGGGCCAGTGCGGCAATCAGAGTGAGCGAACTTCCGGCCCCTCCACTAGCCAGGGTTTCTTAGGTTCTACGGGATCTCACTGTGGGATCCTGAACTCCATCTGCCCTTCCCAGAATCGTAGTTCTCTGAGAGGTGGGACATGGCTGACCCAGTATCCAGTTGCTCAACCCCAAGGGGCCCTCCTCTGCTCAGTCGCTGATATAGTGCCCTTTCCTCTGACACGAGAGACTCCCGAAGCGTGACTTCCTATCGCTGGACCCAGGCATTGAGTCCCCCAGCTCCTAGTTGGAACCTGCCCAGACCCAGATATCCTCTTTTTTCCCGCCCCCGTCCCTCCCGTCAGTTGGGTTCGAGTTCTGGAAACAGCTGTGCGCCGAGCATGGCATCAGCCCCGAGGGCATCGTGGAGGAGTTCGCCACCGAGGGCACTGATCGCAAGGACGTCTTTTTCTACCAGGTGCCGCCAGCGACTTAGCCAGGGCCAGTAGTGGCCCAGGGGTTCTGAAGGGAAGGGCAGTGGCTTGGTACTTGGAAGCCCACTGGGCAGAGGAGCCAGGGAGGCTGGCTTGAAGAGGGAGGGAGGCAGGAACCAGGGTTGGGAGGGTTGGAGGACTGGGCAGGCCCTAGCTGATTGGGCCCCTCCTAAACTCCCCTTTACAGGCAGACGATGAGCACTACATCCCGAGGGCAGTGCTGCTGGACCTGGAGCCCAGGGTGATCCACTCCATTCTCAACTCCCCTTATGCCAAGCTCTACAATCCAGAGAACATCTACCTGTCGGAGCATGGAGGAGGAGCTGGCAACAACTGGGCCAGTGGATTCTCCCAGGTCATTTGCTGTTCCCTGGCAGAAGAACTCCACTCCTGCATGGGGACTGGCCCTATGACTTCCTAAAGAGAAGATAAACCAGATGGAGAATATATGAGTGGAGAGAGAGATGTGACTGAGGGGGTTCTGAGCGAACTATGTAATAGTCATAAGACACAGCACTCGGCTCATGCCGGATGCCAGGCCACTGTTAGTGTTTTACATAAATTAACTTACCCAGACCTTCCAACAATCCTAGAGGTAGGTACTACAGGTCCACAGTCTCTGTAGGTTTCCAGAATCCAGAAAACTGTGAAACCAAAAGAGGATTTATAACTACTCATTTAGCAGCAAAACCGAATCTCAATATAGATAAGCTAGTTTATAGTTTCTGTTCAACTTACTTCAACTTCTCATTCCTTTCACTACAGAAATATTAATGTATTTGGTTAGCACCCCTCAGACCCCCGCCCCACTGGTGTTCTACTTAGCTTGTGTTATACACACCATATAGCCCTCCTAGAATCTGAAATATCTGAACTGAAACATAATGCCCCAAGAATTTTAGATAAGGGACTGTGGACCTGTATTAGTGCCTTCATTGTACAGATGAGGAAACAGGTATAGAGAGATGAAGTAGCATGCCCAAAGTCACCTGACTAACTAGACCTAGAGCTAATATAGGCAGTCAGGCAGTCTGGATGTAGAGACCCTGCTCATAACCACCAGGCTGCACTACCTTTCAGTGCAAACAAAAAGCAGGACCACTGTGCTCTGAAAAGGACTTTTAGGTACTATAAGGAGAATGGAGGGTGGCTATTCTGAGGCCAAAGTCCTTGTCCCTTAGTCCTGCCCCACTCTGATGCCCTCCATGTCTGTACAGGGAGAGAAGATTCACGAGGACATTTTTGACATCATAGACCGGGAGGCAGATGGCAGCGACAGCCTAGAGGTGAGCATCTCTGGAATGCCGGTGGGGGGCCAGCAGGGACAGCTCGGCAGCACCCTTTAGAAGCCATCTGTTAGGTGTGGGACCCTCCCTGTGCACCCTTTGCACTGCACAGAAGCCACAGGGCCTTGCTGGAAATAACGAAGAGTCTGCTAATCCGTGTGTGGGGGGTGGGGGGAAGGAAGTGGAGGAGAGGTCCTGGGAAGATAGGAGTCCAAGAAGTTATGAGGTGGGTAAAATTGGAAATCCTGCCACTTGAAACCTAGATACTGACCGCCCCTTCCCCATGCAGGGCTTCGTGCTGTGTCACTCCATTGCTGGGGGAACAGGCTCTGGCCTGGGCTCCTACCTCTTAGAACGGCTCAATGACAGGTAAGTCTGTTTTGAAGGGCAGAGAGGATTTGGTTTCCCAGGTGACTGGGAGGCCCTCCAGATAAAACCTTCCCATTCACTGGAGCAGGAAAGGGCTCTTCATTCCCTGCTGTATTGAGGAAGGAAAGGTACAATGATCAGGAGCCCAATCACACTCCTAGTGGTTGGAACTAGAGTCTAGAATCCTGATCTTTGATGAAGATTCAGGGAGTAAGCCTGATTTGGAGTTAGAACTCTAGGTCCTAAGATGTCTCTCTGCCCTTCCCCCTTTTTGGGTTACAGACTGCCAAAAGTCAAGTCTCCCTTCTCTGCTGTCCTGTGACCCGAACCCCAATTTCCCCATCCTGACAGTCATTAGAAACCCCAAGTTTACCACGCCTCCAGTCTGTTGCCCTTGACCATCCTTTCTCAAACACCACTAGGTACCCCAAGAAGCTGGTGCAGACATACTCAGTGTTTCCCAACCAGGATGAGATGAGCGATGTGGTGGTCCAGCCCTACAACTCACTGCTCACGCTCAAGAGGCTGACCCAGAACGCCGACTGTGTGGTAAGTCCGGGAGTCTCCCTTACTCCAGTCCCAACCCCCGTCTATTTCATCCTTTTCATGCATTTTTTTTTTTTTTTTTTTTTTTTTTTTAATACTGGAGTGGGTTGCCATTTCCTTCTCCAGGGGATCTTCCCGACCCAGGGATCAAACCCAGGTCTCCCGCATTGGAGGCAGACGCTTTAACCTCTGAGCCACGAGGGAAGCCCCTTTTCATGCATTTTTAAAAGTCCCATTTTGAACCTTCCTGTGCCCCAGTCTTGTTCAAGTCTCTTTTGGACGGGTCTTTCTGGCCATGAAGCACCAGGGAAATGAAGTGTCATAGCCCAGACTCAGGCAGAGCTCCTGTACTTTCTGTCCTCCTAAATCTGACACCCTCTTCTGTCCCCCCAGGTGGTGCTGGACAACACAGCCCTGAACCGGATCGCCACAGACCGCCTGCACATCCAGAATCCCTCGTTCTCCCAGATCAACCAGCTGGTGAGCCCCCGCTCCTGGACTCCCTCCTTCCCGAAGCACCATCTAGGGAAGGGAGGCCCCCAGGACAAGGCCCATGACCCGGCACCCTGTCCCCAGGTGTCCACCATCATGTCAGCCAGCACCACCACCCTGCGCTACCCCGGCTACATGAACAACGACCTCATCGGCCTCATCGCCTCGCTCATTCCCACGCCACGGCTCCACTTCCTCATGACTGGTTACACCCCCCTCACCACGGACCAGTCGGTAAGAGCAGCCCTCAGGCCCAGCAGGCCCTGACCAGCCTTTCCCTTCTCTCTTCTGCACCTGAAGGCCCTGCTTCCTGGCTGACTTGCTCTCCTCTCCCTCTGCCTGTGGCGCCGTGCAGGGCCCAGGCTATATGAAGTCTGCTGATACTTCTGCACAAGGGCATGAATTAGCTGAGCTCGGGGGACTGAGATCTCTGATCCCTCAGTGAGGACCTGAATCTAAGGACACTCCCCAGAGAGACCAGGCTCCCCCGCGTCTGATGGAGCTGTGCGTCGCCTCATGCTTTCTGTCCATGCGTCTCTCAATTGTGCCCTGAGTGCTGGGCTGCCCTGTGGCCACTCTCCCCTCAGGTGGCCAGCGTGAGAAAGACCACGGTCCTGGATGTCATGAGGCGACTGCTGCAGCCCAAGAACGTGATGGTGTCCACAGGCCGGGATCGCCAGACCAACCACTGCTACATCGCCATCCTCAACATCATCCAGGGGGAGGTGGACCCCACCCAGGTAGGTGAAGCCCCTTTGTCCTACCCCCGGAGCCCATAGGGGTAGAGGAGAGGCTACCACCACCATTCCTGTGCCCACCCCAGGTCCACAAGAGCCTGCAGAGGATCCGGGAACGGAAGCTGGCCAACTTCATCCCCTGGGGCCCCGCCAGCATCCAGGTGGCCCTGTCCAGGAAGTCGCCCTACCTGCCTTCTGCCCACAGGGTCAGTGGGCTCATGATGGCCAACCACACCAGCATCTCCTCGGTGAGCCCCATAGTCATCTTCCTGGTGGTGCCTCATCTCTCTACAACCCTGCTGCCCCTGCTTCTGGCTTTTTTTACTGTGGGGATAGCCCAGCCTTGGTTCCCTGGCTCTCTGGGCCACATGGTTCCTTGAAGTTCTCTGTGACCCTTCTCCACCCTAAGTCCTTTTTGTACACCCTAAGCTCTTCGAGCGGACCTGTCGCCAGTATGACAAGCTGCGGAAGCGGGAGGCCTTCCTAGAGCAGTTCCGCAAGGAGGACATCTTCAAGGAGAACTTTGACGAGCTGGACACATCCAGGGAGATTGTGCAGCAGCTCATCGATGAGTACCACGCAGCCACAAGGCCAGACTACATCTCCTGGGGCACCCAGGAGCAGTGAGTCCTCTGGATCGGGACCCTCATCTGCCTTACTGGTTGGCCCAGGCCCCGCCTGACTGACCACCCCTCAGAGCACAGATCAGGGACCTCGCACCTTTTTCTTATCAACACACTTACCCGTACTCTCTGTTGACCTGATGACACATGTAATCTCCTTGTGAGACTGTTTATGTTTAATAAAGCACTGGATATAAATCAAGTCACTGGACTCTTTGAAGGCTTGGGGAACTGGAAGAGGGGGTGCCTGTTCTTTCTCCATCATTCTGATGGGGTCTTCCTCTACTTCCTACACCTTCAACCCTAAGCAAATGGCCTCCCCTAGCTTTTCCTTCCCCTGCTTAGTATTGGAGAACATGGGTGGGCTGACTCACCTGAGACATTCCTTTTCAGGGCAAACAGGCCCACACACACTGCCTTGCTCTCCTGACACTCTGTATCCCAGTTCCTCCCACCCTCCACCTCCCCATATGGTGACCATTCGCCAGTTTCACATTCCCACATCTGAATGTCCCATTGGTCATCACAGCAGCAGGCCTGTGGCCACCACCCCCACCACCAAGCCCTGGACAGGCAGTAGAGTCAGCCCAAATGCCTTTAATCTTGCAGGCAGGGCAGTGACAGAAAGCCAGTCCTGGAATGCCCTGGTCAGGCAGGTGGAGTCTAGGATGATCAAATCAGGAGACCAAATCCAAAGCCTGGACTATAAGCAGGGCCAAAAGTGGACCCATATCTAAGGTGCCAAAATTCAGTTATTTCAAAGGCTAAAGTTGCCTTTTTAATTAATTAATTTGCTGTGCATTAATTAATTTGCTGGATCTTTAGTTGCAGCATACAAACTCTTATTTGATGTAGGTGGGATCTAGTTCCCTGACCAGGGATTGAACCCAGGTCCCCTGCATTGGGAGCATGGAGTCTTAGCACTGGACAACAAGGGAAGTCCCAGAGCCTTCTACTTCTGGTACAAGATTGCAGGGAAGTGGTTAATACACAGTGGCCTAAGTCTTCAGGATAAAAAGAACAAAGCAGGTTGTCCGTAGACTGGTGGATTGTCAGGGCCCTCTTAGGCCCTCATACCCCCCCAAAGCTGAGGGTTGTAGTAACTTCTACATGCATGTGGACCCTGTGCCAGGTGCTCGGCATTATTTTGTTTAATCCTCAGGACAGCCCTATGAAGTAGTAAATGTTATTAACCCCATTTTGTAAATGAGGAAACAGGCTGAGTGATTAATTTACCAAGTCACCCAGCTGGTGAAGAACAGAGTTAGAGTCAAACCCTGGTTGGACTGCCTGGCATAGGTGTTCCTAACCATTGCACATCCTGCTTTTTGTGATACCTTCCTGGGCTGGTGTAGAAGAGTCCCATTTCTGGGGTCTTGGAGCTGTAGGATGGGTCCACGGTTGTCACAGGATGTGGGGACCTTGAACACCTGTGCATATTGGGCAGGTGGAGTCCAGGGAGGGAGGGGGTGTCGGCCTCAGCAGGCAGCAGGTAAACCCACCAAGCGTCCCTATCACCCCGGTCAGGGCAGTCTTCTTGCCTCACCACCCAGATGTCTGGGGCCAAACCCAGAGAACCAGGCCCTGTGGATGGGAAGGATGGGACTGGCAGGGCTCAGCAAGCAGATGAAGCACCAGCCCAAGAAAGTCCCTCCAACTCTCCACGAAGGCTGAAGAGTCCCCTTCACTTGGGGTGAACTAGGACTTTTTTCCCTTTTGCTCCCTGTTAGCCTGGGGATACACTTTTCCTTCCATGAACCAATGTATCTTTCATAAAGCTCTGGACGTAAACAAAGTGAGAACACACAGGGCAGACCTTCATGAACAAAGGGGACACTTACAGGACTGATGGGCTGAGAATGCGCAGTCACAAGCCAGGCCCTGGGCTGCCTGAGGGTGGCAGGGAGGCTGGTCACATCAAAGCCTGTCACCACCACTGTCAAAGCATGAGCCTGTCTCTTTTGGTTGCCAGGGTCTGTAGGTGGTGGACGCAGGAGAGCCAGCCTCGTTGTCAGCCAGCTGCCTGTTCATCCAGGAGGGAAGAAGATGACTTCAGGAAAAACCAGTGGGCACCGGGTCCCTTCTCAGCTCTACCTCTTACCCCTGCACCCTGGATACCTTGTGTTGCTCCCGCCCTTGCCACTGACGACCTGCCTTTCATCTCCTGGGGCATCTGCAAGACTGGTGCTGAGTAGGGGATCATGAGCTAGCTGGCAGATGTGGGGAGGCTGCTGTATGTGAAGAGCCAGCTGGCCCACCTCCAGGCCACAACCATCCCAGAATCCTCCTTTGCGAGCCTAGTTGAACTGTATGGAGCCCAGAAGGGAAGGAATACCTAGGGAATCTGGAGTCAAAGTTGTATGTGGATATAACTAGCTACCGACCCAGAGGGGTGAATACCCTCCTCAGGAGGGGGAACTGGACTTAGCAAAGATGCCTCCTTTTTCTGACTGCTGAGTGTCTCAGCGCAGACTAACACCTCAATGCCAGCTTCAGAGCTGGGCCCCTCCCCCAGGGCTATTTCCAGATCACCCATCACCCCACACCAGCCCAACCCCTCCCTGTTCTTGGCCAGCAGCAAACCCCAAAGTGTGTCAACCAGAGGGCAGCGAGGAGGCCAGGTGGAAAGGGAGGGAGGCCTCTGGGATCAGGGCAGCAGGTGGTGCTGGTGAGAAAAATCCCTGCGGTCTAAGAGCCTGCCAGCCACAGAAGTGACTGTCCCTGATGAGTGACAGGACTGTTTCGGAGGAGCTGGAGCAAGCAGAATGCTCAAGTCTGGAACAGGAACTGCTTCTGGACTAAACAGATCAGAGAAATGAACAATTTATTTTATTTAAGCATTTATGTTTTGGCTGTGCTGGGTTTTCGTTGCTGTGTGCTGGCTTTCTCTAGCTCTGGTGAGCGGAGACTACTCTAGTTTCAGCAAGAGGGCTTCTTGTGGTGGCTTCTCCTGTGCTTCTCCTAGAGCACAGGCTCTAGGGCTTCAGTCGTTGCAACACAGGGGTTTAGTTACTCTGCGGCATGTGGAATTTTCCCAGACCAGGGATTGAACCTGTGTCCCCTGTATTGGCAGGTGGATTCTTAACAACTGAACCATCAGGGAAGTTCAAAGATGAGCCATTTAAAGGTAATTTTTCTAGAACACTTCAGTGTGATGTGACCACGGGGACCTTTAAATGTACCTGAGACAGAGATCTAGCAGTAGGCAGCACTTTAAAAACAGACTGAGGGACTTCCCTCGTGGTCCAGTGGTGAAGAATTGCCTTCCAGTGCAGGGGAGGCAGCAGGTTCAATCCCTGGTCAGGGAATTAAGATCCCACATGCCTTGGGGCAAATGAGCCCCCATGCGCTGCAACTAGAGAGAAGTCCACGGGCCACAACTAAGAGCCCGTGTGCTGCAATAAAGACCCAGCACAGCCAAAAAAATAAATACATTCCTTAAAAAATAAAAATAGAGTGAAACTTTGAGATTGTAATTTCCAAAAATGTGTTGAGATGAAACCAGGAGGTGATGAACTCAAGGATAGGCAGGTGAGCAGAGGTGCCGCACAGAGTTGGTGAGTCAGTCTAGCAAGCCTTATTCTGGTGTCTCCACCAGACACAGGTATTCTAGAAATCCCTGGAAATGGTCACTCTGCCCTAGGGAGTCAGTTAAAATCCAACACAGAGGGCTTCCCCAGTGGCTCAGCGGTAAAGAACCTGCCTGTAATGCAGGAGATTCGGGTTCAATCCCTGGGTCAGGAAGATCCCCGGGAGAAGGAAATGGCAACCCACTCCAGTATTCTTTCTTTCCCAGGAAATCCCATGGACAGAGGAGCCTGGTGGGCTACAGTCCATGGGGTTGCAAAAGAGTCGGACAGGATTGAGCAACTGCAATCCAACGTACAATCCTCCCTCCAGTAATGCCCACGCCCCACCACCACCACCACTTGCTCACTCTCCAATCCCTCTTGAGGAGCTGAAGCAGGTAAGGGGCTGCCCTAGAAAAGTCACAAGAGCATTTAAATTGACATGCTGATTTATTAATCCATCATGTGTAAGTTTAAATTACATATGGCCTGACCACTACAGTGTGAAATGATAAAATGTTCTTGCAAAGCTGCAGGCTCTGTCAATCAAGGTCTAATACCTCTGTGAGAGCCTGCTAGAAACACCATCTACATATCTGTGGCGTTGCTGTAGTAGTAACCTTGGTCGTGGAATCCAGAAGTAGGTAGTTCTCACTGAGCCTCAATCCTCAAATCCAGTGGCACTGAATTATTAATAGGGTGACCAATTCATCCCGGTTTTAGCACTGAAAGTCTTGAGTCCCAGGAACCCCCCTCAGATTCAGTTTTAAAACTAAAATTTCCATATTTCCTCATTCCTGGGAAAACCAGGACAGCTGGTCACCCTAAATTTAAGAACACCATAGAGAATGATTGGAAAATCTCAAGGCAGTATATGTGAGTGATCAGGGCTGAGTTCAGGCCTAGTAGACATTTGTTCATAATTGAGCAAGCATTTATTAAAAATAGAGACTGGGCTTCTCTGGTGGCCCAGTGGTTAAGAATCTGCCTTGCAATGCAGGGCACACCAGTTCGATCCCTGGTCCAGGAAGATCCCACATAACATGGGGTACCAAGCCTGCATGCCATGACTACTGAGCTCTGCAACAAGAGAGGCTACCACAGTAAGAAGCCTGTACATTGCAACTAGAGAGCAGCCCCCGTTCACTGAAACTAGAGAAAGGCCTCCTGCAGCAACGAAGACCCAGTGCAGTGAAAAATAAATAAATAAATGTATTTTTAAAAAAATACAGACCAAGTTGCCCATTAAACTTCACAATGGACCCTACCTGAGGGGGTTTCCAATTTTATCAGGAGTGAAAGAAAGTGAAAGTGAAGTCGCTCAGTCGTGTCCAACTCTGTGACCCCATGGACTGTAGCCTACCAGGCTTCTCTGTCCATGGGATTTTCCAGGCAAGGGTACCAGAGTGGGTTGCCATTTCCTTCTCTGGGGATCTTCCCGACCCAGGAATCGAACCCAGGTCTCCCACATTGTAGGCAGACACTTTACCCTCTGAGTCACCAGGGAAGCTCTTATCAGGAGTGGGTAATATATAATGTGATTTTATTACATATTCATAAAATATTAATAATATAATTTTTGTATGTCATGTATTTTAATTAACTAACTGTCTCAAATATAAGTTGTTAATTTTAAGTGCTGAATGTAAAATGGCACTATTCTGGGCTTCTCTGGTAGCTAAGCTGGTAAAGAATCCGCCTGCAATGTAGGAGACCCCAGTTTGATTCCTCGGTCAGGAAGTTCCCCTGGAGAAGGGATAGGCTGCCCACTCCAGTATTCTTAGGCTTCCCTGGTGGCTCAGATGGTAAAGAATCCACCTGCAATGCAGGAGACCTGGGTTCAATCGCTGGGTTGGGAAGATCCCCTGGAGGAGGGCATGACAACCTACTCCAGTATTCTTCCCTGGAGAATCCCCATGGACAGAAGAGCCTGGCAGGCTACCAGTCCATGGGGTCACAAAGAGCTGGACACAACTGAGCGACTGAGCACACACACACACACAAGCACTATTTTAAGCACTTTAAATTTATGAGCTCATGTAATTTTGACAACCATATAGATAGATATTAGCCCAATTTTACAAACAAGGAAACTGAAGCTCAGAAGAAAGTGAAGCTCTGGATCATATGGCTAGTAAGTGGTTTTTCTGTACTTGGAAAGAAAAGACAGATGTGATAAATGTCAAATATATGATGGGCTGTCAATGGCAAGAGGGAGGGTCTCATTCTGTGACACTCCAGGGAGAAGAGTAAGGACCCGTGGAGGGAACCACAGAGGGGCAGGACCCAGCTTCACGGCAGGGGGACTTCTCCATGATCAACACTACCCTCGAGTGGAGTAAGTGGACACATGGACTGTGAGTTCCCCTGCAGTGAACTCGGTCAAGTAGATTCTGCATGATGACTTGCCTGGAATGGATAGATGCCAGGAGATGGATGAGGTGACCTTAAATCCACCTTCCAGCCTTAAGGACTGTTAGGAATTTCTTAAAAGTCATTTTCTTTTATAATAACGTTTATTCATTTTTATTCTTAAAATATATTTATTTGTTCTGCGTCTTCATTGTGGCATGTGGGATCTAGGTCCCTAACCAACGATCCAACCCAGGCCCCCTGCACTGGGAGCACAGTCTTAACCCCTGGACTCCAGCTTATTTATTTTTTAAAAAACAAATCTATTAGGGGCATACCATGTACCCGAATCCTTTCCAGGAACTGGGGATACCTAGATGAATAAACTAAGGTGCTTAGAATCTCAAAAAATTCACAGCCCGAGACATCTACACAGAAAGTGACAGTCTAGATGGTAAGCAAATGTCAGCAGGATCACTACAGTGTATGCTCAATAAATATCTGTTGAATATCTGCAAGAAGGAGAGGCTGTGGGAGGTCAGTGTGGGAGTCCCACAGAGGAACAATTGTTGACAGGGTCTTGAATTCTGAGGAAAAGCTTCCCAAGTGGAGATGTAGGAGAGGGTAGGAGGGCTGGCATGTGCAAAGGTGCAGTCTGGGCAGGGGAGTGTGAGGTGTAGCTCACTCTCCTCTGAAGCTCAGCCATTCCTGCCCCATCAGTAGTTTTGAGGGGACACTTGCAACAGGCAAATGAGGCCACCAGGGCTCACCTAGGACTGCATATATGGCATGGCTTGTGTGCTCAGTCCAAATCTCTGCGACCCCATGGACTGTAGCCCGCCAGGCTCCTCTGTCCATGGAATTCTCCAGGCAAGAATACTGGAGTGGGTAGCCATTTCCTTC
The DNA here is from genome assembly GCF_019923935.1 of Bubalus bubalis. Taxonomy (NCBI): domain Eukaryota; kingdom Metazoa; phylum Chordata; class Mammalia; order Artiodactyla; family Bovidae; genus Bubalus; species Bubalus bubalis. Next base: position 20,380,496 of record NC_059159.1, on the reverse strand, counting down.
TCTAGGGGATCTTCCCAATCAAGGGATTGAACCCACGTCTCCTGCTTGGCAGGTGGATTCTTTACCACTGAACCACTTGAGAAGCCCCATTTAAGGCTGAGGGGAGACCAGACAGAGAAAGGAGGTTGTGGCCCAACCCAGGTATGATAGTAGGCTTCACAGAGAGAAACCAGCCGGGGTCTTTTACGCAAAGGGAGCAGTTAAGGCACTGACGTCCACAGGGAAAATCATGGTAAGCACCGGGAAGAACACCTGGGAGAGGAGGGAGGCCCAAAAACAGGACTGTGGGTTTGGAAGCTGCAAAGACTCAGAGGTGCATTTGGGGAAGCAATGGGAGACCAGGTCAGGGAGATATTCCAAGACCAGGCCAGTCATGTAGGGCCTTTTATGCCATGTAGAGTTCGGACTTTATTCTCAGAGCAAAGAGGAAACCCTGAAGGTCAGCTGGGAAGCTCCAGCCACCAGCCTGACCTTTCTAGACTTTTCCCCCCAAATGACCCCCACCCTTACCTCCTGCTTTCTTTTTTTCCCCATTACTACTTATTACAGGATGTTGCATATAGTTCCCTCTGCTATACAATAGGACAAAGTTTAACTATTTTATATATAGTAGTTTGTATTTGTCAATCCCAAACTCTTAATTTACCCCCTTTCCTCTTGGGTAACCATAAGTTTGTTTTCTAAGTCTATGGGTCTGCCTCTGTTTAATATATAAGTTCATTTGTGTCATATTTTATTTTTTAATAATTTTATTTACTTTGGGTTGTGCTGGGTCTTCATTGCTGCATGGGCTTTTCTCTAGTAGAGGTGTGCAGGCGTCTCGCTGTGGTGGCTTCTCTTATCTGGGAGCACAGGTTCTACAGCACAGACTCAACAGTCGTGGTGCACAGGCTTAGTGCTCCATGACATGTGGGATCTTCCTGCATCAGGGATCAAACCTGTATTTCCTGCACTGGTATGCGATTCTTTACCACTGAGCCACCAGGGAAGCCCCTGTGTCATATTATAGATTCCACGTAAAGTGATATTATATGGTCTTTTCTATATGGACTTGCTTCACTTAGTATGATAATCTCTAGGTCCATCCATGTTGCAGCAAATGGCATAATTTTATTGATTTTTATGACTAAGCAGTATTCCATTGTATACATGTACCATATTTTCTTTATCCATTTGCCTGATGATGGTCATTTAGATTGCTTCCATGTCTTGGCTACTGTAAATAGTGCTGCAATGAACATTGGGGTGTGTGTATCTTTTCTAATTAGAGTTTTCTCTAATTAGAAAAACTCTTCTAGAGTTTTCCAGAAGTGGGATTGCTGGATCATATGGCAGCTCTGTTTTTAGTTTTTCTAAGGAAACTCCATACTGTTTTCCATAGTGGCTGCACCAATTTACATTCCCACCAACAGTGTAAGAGAGTTCCTTTTTCTCCACACCCTTTCCAACATTTATTTGTAGACTTCTTTTTTTTTTTTTTTTGGCTGCATCAGGTTGCAGCACATAAGATCTTCAGCACACAAGCTTGCAGCTCCCTGACCAGGAATCAAACCCAGGCCCCCTGCATTGGGAGCGCATAGTCTTAGCCACTGGACCACCAGGGAAGTCCCTGTAGACTTTGATATTTTTTAATTATCATTTCTTTATGGCTGTGCTGGGTTTTCATTGCTGTGTGCAGGATTTGTCTGGTGCGGTGAGCATGGGATACTCTTTGTTGCGGTTCATAAGCGTCTCACTGCAGCGGCTTCTCTTGTTGCTGAGCACAGGCTTTAGGTGTCTGGGCCTCAGTAGTTGCTGCCCTCGAACTCAACAGCATGCAGACACAAGGTGCCGCGTGTGGGCCCGGTAGAGCGCCTGGGCTTCAGTAGTTGTGTCGCATGGACTTTGCTGCTCCACAGCATGTGGGATCAAACCCGTGTCCCCTGCATTGGCAATCAGATTCTTAACCACTGGACCACCAGAGAAGTCTCCCCTGTAGACTTTTAAATGATGGCCATTCTGACCAGTGTGGGGTGGTACTTCATTGCAGTTTTTATTTGAATTTCTCTAGTAATTATCGATGTTGAGCATCTTTTCACTTTCCTAATGGCCATATAGATGTCTTCTTTGGAGAAATTTAGGTCTTCTGCCCATTTAAAAAATTAGTTTGTTTGCTTTTTTGATAATGAGTTGTATGAGCTGTTTGTATATTTGGGAAATTAAGCCCTTGTCAGTCACAACATTTGTAAATACTTTCTCCCATTCCACAGGTTGTCTTTTTGTTTTGTTTATGGTTTCCTCTGCTATACAAAGGTCTGATTCAGTCCCGGTTGTTTATTTTTGCTTTCACTGCTTTGCCTTGTCCACCCCCTGCTTTCTATTCCCCTCCTGTTCCCTAACTTTTTTGCAACCAATGTTTGGCAAATCTGATATCAAATCTCTTGCCTATGTCCTGCCACTTCTTTCTGAAAGTGGATTCTTAGCTGCCATTGCCAGTACACTGACGCCTGCTCTTTATCATTTTTTTCTCAGGAGCCAGGGCCAGCCCCACCCTAAGCTGCCCCAGACCAGTTCTGCTCAGTAGCCAAGCCCAGCTTCCTTCCCTTCCCCCAAGCCCTCAGATCATTCCTGGCCAGGCCCAGGCGGGCCTCCTCCGGGAGCTCAACACAATATTCCCCTTTCTGTCTGCGGTGCACTGGCTGCACAATTTCACAATGCTTTGTTAGTGTTATAATTGTATTTTTTCACGTAATTTCCTTTTCTAAACTCTCAAACACAACCCCATGTATTCCATAAAATGCTTTGGCATTCTTGCAATAATTAAGTTCCAACAAATAAAGGTGTTTTGTAAATGTACCCTATTCCTTAGCAGTTAACTCTATAATAAGACAGATTTTTTTGGTTCATTTTTTATAGTAATCAAGAGATGTGGGTATGAAATGTGGACATTTTCTGTTAAAAATGAAAATATAAAGACAGGATACAAAATCCTCGCTACAAACTGATTTTTTTTTTAAGTTTGAAATGATAAATTCACAGAAAAGTGCAAAGAAACACACAGTGAGGTCTTTGACACCCCCTACCCAGCCACAGGGCTTCCCAGGTGGCGCTAGTGGTATAGACCCTGCCTGCCAATGCAGGAGATGTAAGAGACATGGGTTGTATCCCTGGGTCAGGAAGATTCTCTTGCCTGGAGAATCCCCATGGACAGAAGAGCCTGGCAGGCTACAGTCCCTAAGATCATATAGAGCTGGACACAACTGAAACGACTTACTTAGCATGCACGCATGCACCCAGCCTTGGGTTAACATCTTGCATAACTATAGTATAATATCATAACCAGGAAATTGACATTGGCACAATCCACAGAGTGTATGCAGACTTCACCAGTTATATATAGAAAACTATATATATATATAGTTAATGAATGTAAGTGTGTGTGGCCCTATGCAATTTTACATGTATACCTTAACGTAACCACCACCATAAACATGATACTTCGTTGTAACAACAGCCCATGACTCTCTCATGCCACCCTTTTATATCCACACTCACTCTCCCCTCAGCCTGATTAAATATGAAAAAATATTAATGGAGCACAGAAAAATTGCCGAGAAAAAAATACAGCAAAATGATTGCCAACAGATGTCTGGATTGTGGGATAATGCTTGATTTATTTTTTATTTTTACAATTTTTAGTCTTTTCCATTTTTATTCAGTGAGAATCCATTACTTTTTAAAATTACTTAATTAACTAATTAATTTAAAATTACTTAATTAACTATTTAAAATTACTTAATTAACTAATTTGGCTGTGCCAACGGGATCTTCAGTCTTCACTGGGGCATGTAGGATTTTTTAGTTGCAACGTGCAGAATATTCAGTTGCAGCATATGAGATCAAGTTCCCTGACCACGTATCAAACCTGTGCCCCCTGCATTGGGAGCATGGAATCTTAACCACTGGACCACCAGGGAAGTCCCAAGAATCCATTACTTTATGAGAAAAATATCTTGGTGAAATTTCTAGTATACACTATAACATTTATAATCACATGATCCCACAATTTTCAAACTGGAAGAAGACCTGGTGGATTTTAATTTATATTAAAGTTTACCAACAGATCAAAATAAGCCCTTCCCTTCCACTCATAAAAATTTTTCCATCTCCCACAGAGCAATTTACAAAGTAAAACATTCTAAGTGTTGTTCATAATTTTATCCTAGCCCGCCTTTATAAGGTTAAACTTGAACACAGTAAAAAGACATTGTTTCTATTATTTACAGATTGCATAAAAACTCATTGCAAAATGTAGAGGCATAAAATCTTGATTTATCGTTTCTCTTGATTCTGTGAATTGACTGGAAAGTTCTTTTGTTGGTCTCCTCTGGCTCACTTGGGCTATTACAGATGGCTGGAACAGCTGGAAATTCATTCCAAGTTGGCCTCATTCACAAGTCTGGCAGTTGGTGCTGAGCAGGGAGTCTCAGCTCTTCTCATGACCTCCCAACCTCCAGTAGACTAGGCGCTGATCTGGGACAGTGCTCCAAGAGGGTGTGCCCCAGTGCTCAGGTGCTTATCCTCCCAGGTTTGTGGGATGCACAGGTCTCCTGGCCGAGCCCAAGGCTGATAGGGAGTTACACAGAGGCAAGAATACTGGGAGGCAGGATTCATTAGGGGCCATCAAAAGCCATAATCTACTGCAGATATGAAGGTTTGCCCCTTTATAAGAATGTAAATATGGGCAAAATAAAATACTTCTTTGAGTCCAGTGGAAAGGCTAAGAAAGGCAATTATAAGTAATTTCTTTTTTAAAAATTTAACTTATTTATTTTTGGCTATGCTGGATCTTATTGCTGCACATGTCCTTTCTCTAATTGCTATAAACGGGGGCTACTCTCCTGTTGTGGAGCATGGACTCTAGGGTGAGCAGGCTTCAGTAGTGGGACATGGGCTCAGTTTCCCCGAGGCATGTGGGATCTTCCCAGACCAGGGGTCGAACTGGTGTTCCCTGCATTGCAAGGTGGATTCTCAACCACTGGACCACCAGGGAAGCCACAGCAATTTCTAATCTTCATATAACCATGATTCAATCAAGATAATAGACAAGGTCAATTTCCCCATGGTTAACTCAAGAACTAGTGCCTCATTAAGGGAGCTGAAAAATATAGTTACACAGTCAACTAGATGTTACATTCATGTATCTATTTCCATACATAGTAATATAAATAAGAAATTCTCTTAATATTTACCAAACATAGTTCAGCTATTTTTAAATTTTTGGCCACACCAACACATGTGGTATCTTAGTTCCCAGACCAGGGCCTGGTCACCTGAGCCTCCTGCAGTGGAAGTGGAGTCTTAGCCCTTGTACCACCAAGTCCCTATAAATTTTGTGTGTGTATGAGCGTGAGCTCAGTCACGCAGTTGTGTCCAACTCTTTACCAGGCTTCTCTGGAATTTTCCAGGCAAGAATACTGGAGCGGGAGTATTATGGCACTGGAGTGCCATTTCCTCCTCCAGGGGATCTTCCTGACCCAGGGATCAAACCTGGATCTCTTGCATCTCTTTATTTTTAAAAAGATTTATTTTTGGAATTCCCTGGCAGTCCAGTGGCTAAGATTCTTTGATCTCACTGCAGAGGACCCAGGTCTAATCCCTGGTTGGGGATCTAAAATTCCAAAAGCTTTGCAGAGCAACCAAAAATATTTTTTAAAATACATAAATAAAATAAATAAATATATTTATATAAAAATAAATAATATCTATTATTTTAGAATAAGTATTTATGAAAAATATAATTAAAAGTTTACATTAAATATTAAAAGTTATACATTAAATCAACTTTTGCCTCAGAACTAATTTCTGAAAATACAGGAAATATAAAAGGGATCAGTTCAGTTTAGTTGTTCAGTCATGTCCAACTCTTTAAGACTCCATGGACTACAGCATGCCAGGCTTCCCTGTCCATCACCAACTCCTGGAGCTTGCTCAAACTCATGTCCATTGAGTCAGTGATGCCATCCAACCATCTCATCCTCTGTCATCCCCTTCTCCTCCTGTCTTCAATCTTTGCCAGCATCAGGGTCTTTTCCAATGAGTCCATTCTTCCCATCAGGTGGCCAAAGTATTGGAGTTTCAGCTTCAGCATCAGTCCTTCCAATGAATATTCAGGACTGATTTCCTTTAGGATTGACTGGCTGGATCTCCTTGCAGCCCAAGGGACTCTCAAGAGTCTTCTCCAACACCATAGTTCAAAAGCATCGATTCTTTGGTGCTCAACTTTCTTTACAGCCCAAGTCTCACATCCATACATGACTACTGGAAAAATCATAGCATAAAAGGGATATGCTTTTTAAAATTTTAATAAATATATTTTGGACGTCCCTGGTGGTCCAGTTTTTAAGAATCCACCTGCCAAGGCAGGGCACACAGGTTCAATCCCTGGTCTAGGAAGATCGCACATGCAGTGGAGCAACTAATCCTGTTTGCCACAACTACTGAACCTGAGCTCTAGAGCCCAAGCTCCACAACAAGAGAAGCCACCGCAATTAGAAGCTAAGCACTGCAGCTAGAGAGTAGCTCCTGCTTGCCATAGCTAGAGAAAAGCCTGCATGCAGCAACAAAGACCCAGTGATGCCAAAAATAAATAAAATACATAATGAATGTTTCTTTCACTATAAAGTAGAATCAACACATGCTATACAGCTAATTTTTGATGTGTGTTCCCTCCAAAGTTTGACTGATCCGAAGGCTCCCTGAAGCATATGACACTTAGATAAGACTTAAGATCCACTGAGAATTTATTTGGAGGATCAAATGTTTCAGTAGATCTTGAGACTACAATAGTTCCTCAGACATCTGCTGTGAAGCTTTCTCCCTCATCTGCCAGATGCTGTCTCCAGAAGCACTGGCCCCTGCCTTTTTCTGTACCACATCTCTCCTTGGCTCCCTTCACTCTCCAGCCATGCTGGGCTTCCTTCAGGTTCTTCAACCAGGCATGCTCTGGCTTCCTAGCTCTCTTCACATGTCTCCTCCTCTGAGATCTCCTTGCTCCACTTCCTTCCTCTGGCTGACTCCTTATTCTTCTTGCATGTTACTACATGTCATTTCCAATGAAGATTTCTGACTTTTCCATATATGTTCCACCTGCACCCTGGGGTCTTCCCAGGTGGCACTATTGGTAAAGGAACCCTCCTGACAATGTAGGAGACAAGAAATGAGGTTCGATCCCTGAGTTGAGAAGATGCCCTAGAGGAGGATGTGGCAACCCACCCCAGTATTCTTGCCTGGAGAATCCCATGGACAGAGGAGCCTGGCAGGCTACAGTCCCTAGGGTAACACAGAGTGAGACATGACTGAAGCAACTTAGCATGCATGTGTTTTTGATAATGTTAGCATTCTGTACTTTCCCTGCCATAATGTCACCATATTCTGTTATTTTTTTGTTGTTAAATTAAAAAAAATTGTTGTTGTTGTTAAGCCATGTGGCATGTTAGTTCCCTGACCAGGGGTGGAACCTGTGCTCCCTGCATTGGGAGTGCAGAGTCTTAAACACTGGACCACCAGGGAAGTTCTCGCACTTTATTATTTTATGTTTTTAGTTTTATTCTTTCTCCCTGAGGGCAAGGAATGACCTGTTCATTGCTGTGTCTGTTGACTGACACATGGCCGGGGCACTCAGAAGTGTCCCTCTGCTGCTGCTGCTAAGTGGCTTCAGTGGTGTCCGACTCTGTGCGACCCCACAGATGGCAGCCCACCAGGCTCCTCCGTCCCTGAGATTCTCTAGGCACGAACACTGGAGTGGGTTGCCATTTCCTTCTCCAATACATGCATGCATACTAAGTCGCTTCAGTTGTGTCTGACTCTGTGAGACCCCATGGACAGCAACCCACCAGACTCCTCTGTCCACGGAATTCTCTAGGCAAGAGTACTGGAGTGGGTTGCCGTTTCCTTCTCCAGAAATGTCCCTCAAGTGAATACAAATACAACAGAAAGGAAATTAAAGAGGCACTTTCAGTAGCCATGTTCACATACTCAAGATTATGCTCTTTGCCCAAAGGTGATGCTGTCAAGTCTTGACTTACAGTCTACTTACTCACTTTTAAAAATAATTGTATTTATTTATTACTTTTGGTTGTGCTGGGTCTTCGCTGCTGTGCCAGACTTTCTCTAGCTGCAGCGAGAAGGGGCTACTCTCCAGTTGTGGTGCTCAGGCTTCTCACTGCGGTGGCTTCTCTTGTTGCAGAGCATGGGCTCTAGGTGGACAGGCTTCTGTAGTTCATGCGTTCAGGCTCAGCAGCTGTGGCTTGCTGACTAGAGCAAGGGCTCAGTAGTTGTGGCGCCCAGGCTTTAGCTGCCCCATAGCATATGGAATCTTCCAGGATCAGGGGTCAAACCCGAGTCCCCTGAGTTGGCAGGTGGATTCCTAGCCACTGTACCACCAGGGAAGGACTTCCCACCTTACTCGTACTTTTTAAATTAATTAATGTATCATTTTTGTTTGTGCCGGGTCTTCCTTGCAGCCCGCGGGCTTTCTATAGTTGTGGGGAGAGGCCCACTCTCTAGCTGCAGTGCGTAGGCTTACTGCTATGAACTCTCTTGTCGTGGAGCACAGGCTCTACGTGCGCGAGCTCAACAGTTGTGGCTCAGGTGCTTTGTCGCTCCACTGCACGTGGGCTCTTCCCTAACCAGGGGTCCAACCCGTGTCCTCTGCATTGCAAGGCGGGTTTTTAATCACTAGACCACCAGGGAAATCCCACCTTACTGTTATTTTAAATAAAAGTCTGGCCTATTTGGATTTATGAATTCCTAAACCAACACAAAGTTGAAAGTACAAAGGAGAGTGCTATCTGGGACTGTCAGCTAAACGCAGTCAGGACCAGCAGAATCAGTCCGATAAGGAGAGCAGGAACAGAAACATTGCAAAAAGTCCTAAGGAAAGGCCAATTGGCTTAGAGGAGAAAATAAGAGATTTTGGGCAGCACAGCCAAATCCAAAGCCTAGCATTCATGCAGTGCCTGGAGTCAAGGAGAAAAGACTGAATTTCATTGAGCATATACCATTTAGGAAAAAAGAGGGGCCTTCCCTGGACTCTGAGCTTGCACTGCAGGGGGCACAGGTTCCATCCCTGGCTGGGTGCTGCACGAACCCCATGGTGTGACCAAAATTTTTTTAAAAAAATAAACCAACTATAGCTTAAGAACTTAAAAAAAAAAAAAGAGTACATTTTACCTATTTCCATGAAAACAAATTTTTTTAATCCTTTAAGTTTGGGGACCTAGAAAAATAAGCCTGGTTATCTGGAAAATCCACTTTTCCACATGGAAAATCCCCCTCCCCCGGCCCTGGTAAAACAGTGAGGGGCTACTGATTTTCCACTGAAGGAGGCAGTATCTTGCCTCAGGGATTATTGTTGTTGTTCAGTCACTAAGTCGTGTCTGACTCCTTGTGACCCCCTGGACTACAGCACACCAGGCTTCCCTGTCCTTCACTATCTCCCAGAGTTTGCTCAAACTCATGTCTCTTGAGTCTGTGATGCTCTCTAACCATCTCATCCTCTGCTGCCCCCTTCTCCTTTTGCCTTCAATCTTTCCCAGCATTAGGATTTTTTCCAAAGAGTCTGCTCTTCACATCAGGTGGCCAAAGAACTGGAGCTTCAGCTTCAGCATCAGTCCTTCCAAGGAATATTCAGGACTGATTTCCTTTAGGATTGACTGGTTTGATCTCCTTGCAGAGTTCAAGGGACTCTCAAGAGTCTTCTCCAGCACCACGATTCAAAAGCAGCAATTTTTCAGCACTCAGCCTTCTTTATGGTCCAACTCTGACGTCTGTACATGACTACTGGAAAAACCACAGCTTTAACTATACGGACCTTTGTTGGCAAAGTGTTATCTCTGCTTTTAAATACACTGTTTAGGTTTGCCTCTGGGATACCAGCCCCCTGATCACGGCTTTCCCGGCAATTGCTCCACTCTATTTCATTAATGACTCACTTCTCTGTCTCCCCAGCTGGCCCATGCATTTCTTGTAGACTGGGATAGGATCTTTTATCTCTTCAGCCCTGATATCTACCACAGTCCTAGCACATTGTAACCGTTCAATAAACATTCATTAAACAAATAAAAGAACAGTGTCAAGGCCATAGCTTCTACTCTCTGCCTTTCCTTTAACAAGAAGACATTAAAAGCCTTGCCGTACAATCACATAATAGCATACCCCAGGATAAATTTGTGTGTTCATCACACTGGCCTACAGATCAATAACACGGTTGACTATAATCAGCCCATTTTCAAAGAGGAGGAAAAGGAATAAGAGATGTCATTTCTGCAACTTTAGAGATTTTTTTTTCAATTTCTTTTATGCATGACTTAAGAAAAGATATCCCAGGAACTTGGCTTGAATTTCTGAATTCAAGTTGAATTTCTGATATTTGAGCCTCTGAAAATGGTCCCAATGGATACATTTATACAAGATGCCATTAGCACCTGAGTGGAAACCAACTGGTGACTAGGAGTATTTTACTTCCTACAAGATCAAATAATAGTCATGAAGCATGAACTGGATCTGTCGACGGCTACACCAAAACAGAGAATCAGTGGACAGTATGGCAGTTCTAAGGCCCTCTCTGCAAAGTCAGCTGGGAAAGGGGGCATCAGAACTGGCACAGGGGGTAGGTCACCTATAGGGTAAAACAAAGCTGCCAACTGGATGTGTTCCCCTGAAACAGCTTTGCAGTGGCTCGCCTCGCTCAAGGAGCACAGGCTCAGCCAAGAGATGACCAGAAGCAGGAGGTGAGGAGGGAGAGAAAGCCTCGTGTGTGCACGTGTGCTAAGTCACTTCAGTCATGTCTGACTCTGTGACGCTATGGACTGTAGCCTGCCAGGCTCCTCTGTCTGTGGGATTTCCCAGATAAGAATACTGGAGCTGGTTGTCATGACCTCCTCTAGGGATCTTCCCAACCCAGGCATCGAACCCATGCCTCATGCATCTTTTGCATTGACAGGTATGTTCTTTACCGCCAGGGCTACTCAGGAATCCCCTGGGAGAGAGCCTCAGCAACACCCAACTACAGCTGGGCCAGTGAGAAAAACATTGAGTCAAACAACCCCAGAGTTTGAAAGTGATCCATTTTTCTTTTCCCAACCTACAGCCACCCCTGAGAATTCCCACTCCCACCATGTCCCATTCTTCTTTAGGATTCTGGACCCTAGAGATAATTGCTCCCCAAAACATTTCTCTTGCCCACTCAGATTCCGTTTCTGGAAACGGTACTATCCAATCTCATCAGCGGGGCCCCAAGGTGGAAATGAATCACACAGGACACTGGTCCCAGGGATGGTGTGGAAAAAATACCAGGTCATCTACTGCTGCTGCTACTGCTGCTGCTGCTGCTAAGTCGCTTCAGTTGTGTCTGACTCTGTGTGACCCCATAGATGACAGCCCACCAGGCTCCCCCATCCCTGGGACTCTCCAGGCAAGAACACTGGAGTGGGTTGCCATTTCCTTCTCCAATGCATGAAAGTGAAAAGTGAAAGTGAAGTCGCTCAGTCGCATCCGACTGTTAGCAACCCCATGGACTACAGCCTACCCAGGCTCCTCCATCCATGGGATTTTCCAGGCAAGAGTACTGGAGTGGGGTGCCATTGCCTTCTCCCTGAGGTTCATGAAAAGGATCGAATACCAATGAATCTACTAGGCTTTATGTCCAAGGGCTAATGGAGGCCAGACTATGACTTCAGCTTCTAGGACATAACCACAGATGATACAGCTGAAGAGGGTCCCCCACCCACAGCCAGGGGACAGCCTTAACTGAAGTCCATATGGCCCCTGGAACTCCTTGTGACCTCACCCTCTCATGGATTGTAAACACACTCAGTCCTGAGAACACTGTGATACTCTGTCTTCTTTGGAATCCAGTTGTGTTCAGGGAGCTCCCCAAAGTGACTCTTCTATTCAACCAGCTAGGTTCCCTTGGACTCACATTATTTATTTCTCTGTAGGCACCGTAGTTGTCCTTTGCTCATTCAGTCAGTTTCTGACCACTGCCTCTAACCCACATGTGAGTACATGCCTTCAGGTATGTTCCATTATCAGGAGATGCAACAGCTGTTAATCCATCGCCCTGAGCCACCAAATTGATCCTTCCTACCCTGTCATACTCCATTCATTGACATCCTTGCCCTGTGAACAGCAAGGCCCTATAAATGCAAGCATTTCTTCTGCTTCTCCTATGCCAAGAGTTCTTAACCTTTGTTGATACATGGGTCACTTTCGAGAAACTGTTACAAACTTTTCCCCAGAAAAAAATAAACATATAGACTTGAAAATAATGTTAAGGGGTTCTTGACTCATAAAGCCCATTCTATGGACTCCAACTCATGACAAGAAATGATGACCATTCTAAAGAGACATGCAGTCAGAAGAGTGAGAGCTAGGGGGAATTCCCTGGTGGCCTGGTGGTTAGGACTCAGCACTTTCACTGCTGGGCCTGGGTTCAATTCTGGGTCAGGCAACTAAGATCCCACAAGCCAAGTAGTGTGGCCAAGAAAAAAAAAGTGAGAACTTAACCTAACTGTTCTCCATATGCATCAATGTCTACAGAGGATTTGGGAACAAAAGTGTGTTGGTTTCATCCCTGAGGTCCAGCCAGGTGCTGTCCTCACCTGCCCACTGAGCTCAGGCAGCAGGCTCATAATAAGCAACCAAGACAGCGGCTCCTCATTGAAGCTGGAAGACATATCAATACCCCTGCCCACGTCAATACACTCCCACCTATGGGGCCAGCCCAGACCTTACACACCTTTTCCAATGGCCATCTAGGTGGCTCTGGTGCTACCTCGTCACCTTGACATAGTGAATAAAAAGGACTTCCAACAGGTCTGCCAGGCCACACCTTCTCTAGATTGCCTACTTCTCCATTCATCCCTCTCCTCCCCACCCTCCTTCCCTCTCCCTCTCTCAGACTCACACACACATTCCAGCTGTCACTCAGGAAAGCAGTCAATGTCAGCATCCTGAGGCCTCCTTGGAGCAAATTTCCTGGAGCATACCATCACAGAAGACTGCTGAGCTCAGGAATGGTTGCCACCGGCCACTGGCCAGATTATATTTCCTGGGTCACTCTGACCTCCTCAAAGGCCACAGCCAGTATCGATCTGGTATTCTCATGTTGACATCCTATTCCAACCCTCTCTGCTTTAAAACAAAGCAAAACCTTGATCTTGTCACAAATCTAAGTGGTTATCACATACACACAGGGTTGTCACTGACCTTCCCCCATCTATTCCAGTAATGATTACATATTTGTAACAAAAACTGACCATGAAGATAATTGAGGGTCTGTGGACCCCAGGGAAGGGGAGAGATCTCCCTGCCCTTCTGTAGACTAGGGACTTCACCTACTCTCATATGTAAAGTGAAAGTTGCTCGGTCGTGTCTGACTCTTTGTGACCCCATGGACTATACAGTCCGTGGAATTCTCCAGGCCAGAATACTGGAGTGGGTAGTTGTTCTCTTCTCCAGGGGATCTTCCCAACCCAGGGATTGAACCCAGATCTCCTGCATTTCAGGGCGATTCTTTACCAGCTGAGCTACCAGGGAAGCCCTTCCTTTCCCAATCATGGGAATTCTCCCTCCACCCCACATATCTTTCCTATTGGTAGAGTATTAGCAAAAGAAACAAAACTCTAAGGTACCAAAAGAAGCCTCTCAAGATGAACCTCAGAGTCAACTCTGGATGTTGTGGATCATCATGTAAAGTAGAAATTTACACAGATATTGTGTCACCAGAGTTTTATTCCAAGATCCAGTCCAATTCTGGCCTCTCTTGACATGTGTCAGGCAATGTGATGTAATTACAATGTTATCATAACCTAAGTCTCACATGGTTGTCACTAACTAGATTTGTGATTTTGGGCAGGGCACTTCGTGTCCCTGGGCCTCTGTCTCAGCATTCATTCACTCAACAAACATTTATTGAGAAACTGGTAGTTTCAGGCACTGTGCTAAGTGCTACTGACAACAGTGATGAGCAAGATATAGACCAGCTGAAGAATTTCCCACTCTATTGTTTACGTGTTAATATAAACAATTCATCATGTGACTGCATAATTAGGGCAATGGTGAAGGCTGGACAAGGTACTGGAGGAAAACTGGGAGGGGAGTACTATCTAACTGGGGCACAGAGGGGTCTGTAAAAACGAGAGGGTTGGACTTCCAGATAAAAGAGCCTGTTACTGTAAGATCATGATGCATTCCAAAAGGCCCCAGAAGGAATTTGGATATTTTGCTTCAGGGAAATGTGTGCAAACCACCCTCCACTAGTGTAGATAAGGCGTATACCATTGACGATTTGGCTCAGAGGTTAAAGCATCTGCCTGCAAGGCAGGAGACCGTGGTTCGATTCCTGGGTGGAGAAGATCCCCTAGAGAAGGAAATGGCAACCCACTCCAGTATTCTTGCCTGGAGAATCCCATGGATAGAGGAGCCTGGTGGGCTACAGTCCACAGGGTCCCAAAGAGTCAGACACGACTGAGCGACTTTACTTTCACCTCTTCCAAATCGAAGAGAAGCCAGATTCTCATTATCAGACTTTCGCAGTACCCAATTTTAATGATTACCTACAAGTGTAAAGAACACTTGATAAAATCAAGTCTCTTGTAAGTCAAAGGTCAGAAAACACATTATACTTGTGCCATATATATACTTAACCAGCTGATGAAACAAACACATCTTTTTGGGGGGCTGCACCCTGTGTGGCATGAGGGATCTTGGTTCCCTAAACAGGGATCAAACTGGTGCCTCCTGCAGTAGAAGCACAGAGTCTTAACCACTGGACTGCCGGGGAAGTCTCAACACATCATTTATTGTTTAGTCACTAAGTCATGTCAGTATTCTTGGGCTTCCCTTGTGGCTCAGCTGGTAAAGAATCTGCCTGCAATGTGAGAGAACTGGGTCTGATCCCTGGGTTGAGAAGATCCCCTGGAGAAGGGAACAACTATCCACTCCAGTATTCTGGCCTAGAGAATTCCATGGACTGTATAGGCCACGCGGTCACAAAGAGTTGGAGACAACTGAGCCTGTCCTTCAGTATCTCCCAGAGTTTGTGCAAACTCATGTTCACTGATCCAACCATCTAATCTTCTACTGCCCCTTCTTCTCCTGCCCTCAATCTTTCCCAGCATCAGGGTCTTTTCCAATGAGTCAGCAACACATCTTTTAAGTGGGGAAAAAACTCAAACACAGACACACATAAAATCGAATCCATCATAAGATTTTCTTTCAAACAAAAAACAGAAATAAAACCTATTCATCTGTGATCGCTGGGAACTCACTCACCCTGAAATGCTATTGAACTAAAGTCTGCTAATTGTGGCTTACAATTAACTCAAGCACAAGTTAATACTGTCAATATTTAAATCCTCAAATACTGAAAACAACAGCATTCCAAATGCCTAAAAGGTCAATATTTATCCTTCCAAGTTATTTACTTTTTTTGCTTATCTGTTTTTTTTTTCTATATTTACTACAACAAATATGTTTTGATGCTATAATGGTTAAACCCAGTAGAGATGATTATTTTACATAGAAAAAGTGTGTCCTCTCCCATTAAAACACTGTTTTTCCTATCTTCCCAAGGTAGTGTGAGGAAGATGATACACATCCAGAATAGATGGTAAGTCAGTTATATCTACAACTCAGTGCTTAGATTTTGTTCTACCCTGAAGAAGAAATACAGGTAAAATACAAAGTTTCCCCATCCTATTTTCTATTCATCAGTTTATATATTTTGATATATACATTTGCTATATATTTATCAAAAGTTTTATGTGTTAAGAAGCTATCTCAGTGGTTGCACACTGATGTAAATGTACTTAAAGCCACCGAACTGTACACTTAAAAACAGTTAAAATGGTAAATTTTATGTGATGTATCCTTTACCACATTAAAAAATAAATAATGAAAAATGTTTCATTTTTTTTAAAAATGCAATTCCCTTGTGTATATGGATCTTGAATCATAACTTCTCTAAAGTCCCTCATTAGTTCTGGTAGCTTTTTCAGACACATTCCTTAGGATTTTCTATGTACAATCAAGTCTCGGTAAATACAGCTTTATCACTTCCTTTAAAACAAAAAAAGATATCTCTACGTTAATAAAGCAAAGGCTACCAGAATATAAAATCTCTTTTTCTGTACCCTCAAATGCATTTTTTTTTATTAAATTTTTTTTTTAATTTTTGGCTGTGCTGGGTCTTCGTTGCTGCATGGGCCTTTCTCTAATTGCGGCAAGCAGGGGCTGCTCTCTAATTGCAGCACTTGGGTGTCTCACTGCCGTGGCTTCTCTTGTCACAGATTACAGGCTCTAGAGCCGAAGGGCTTCAGTAGTTGCGGCATGTGGGCTCACTAGTTGCAACTCCCAGGCTCTACGGCCCAGGCTCAGTAGTAAGATATGCCAAAGAGGAAGAACCATGTCATACAGATGTCAACTCAGATTAGGGAAGATTAGATTAAAATTACTTTGATTCCAACATGTGAGAATAGTTTGAGAATGATTTTGCTTCAACATGTGATTAACAGAAAAACACCTAAGTCATGTATCATTCCTGAGCCATGGAGGAACTATGGTAGAGGGAAGTGGACACAGGCCGTTTCCAGGGTTCCTGGGCTATCATCTTACTCGATCACAGAGTGATTCAACCCAGGGGGCACTGTTTCTACCTGTTTGGTCCCGGTCCATCCAGAAGGCATTCACTGACTGGCCTCTGTCACTCATTTACAGATGGGACTGAAGCAGGCAAGGGAAAGGACGTGGACAGTTCTCACAGAGAATCCTCAGAACACTCACAGATCCCCACCCTCCCCCCAAAGAGCCTGCACAAAGGGACTGTCTTGAGACCTGCAGAACCTTGGGGTCAGCCACCAAAGTCTTAAACCAGGGCAGTAAGGAGCCCAAGGGGCAGACAGGCCAGGACTAAGAAAATGAGAGCTCCAAAACAAACAAAAACCATTAATAAAAAGTGTTAGGGCTGGATTTTCCAATTTTCAGTTAGGCTGTTAAATAACTATTCTTAGAACCTAAAAGGTTTTGTTAAATTGTGTTGATTCAACAAACTAAATGATAGAAAGCAGGAAACTAAAACCATGTCAAAAGTTAATTTTTAATAATCTCCTAAATGAGCTAGCCAAATACACTAGCCTGGCATAGCTAAAGAGAGGTACTGGTAGCATAAGAAACACCAGTAGAGTCAAAGCGACTACAAATGTCAGGGTTTCCCTTGTGGCTCAGCTGGTAAAGAATCTGCCTGCAATGCGGAAGACCTGGGTTCGATCCCTGGGTTGGGAAGATTCCCTGGAGAAGAGAAAGGCTACCCACTCCAGTATTCTGGCTGTCAACATACATATAAAAACAGTGGAAGCTTTAGAAACAAAAACAGTCCCAGATACTACAGGAAATCAAACTATTAGATACAACAACATATTAAAGCAGTAATAGAAGATATTGCATCTTACTACAATGCTTCCAAAAATGGAAACTTTCTTATTTCATAAGAAAAAAAAAAAAACTAATGAAATTTTTTCCTGTCTGGCACAATAGAATCTTAAAAAGGAACTCTGACCAGAGCACCAAGCCAAATACATTGTGACTTAAACAGAAATCATCTTTACTGTAAGAAGGAGAAAAAAAAAAAATACAACTTACAACAGAAGAAAGGAAACTACAAACCATACACAATACCATTATTGGTAAATTATGCAAACATACTTTTTGAAAAATAAATAAGCCTCAGTTTCCTCATTCATGAAATGAAAAGTTGAAATAGACTAAGTACTCAGTGATCAAACATTTTATGTGTTTAAAAGTTATCTTGAGGGGAGTTCCCTGGTGGTCCAGTGGTTAAGAATCCACCTGCCAATCCCAGAAGATTCCACATGCTGCCAAGCAACTAAGCCTGGGCACCACAGCTACTCAGCCTGTGAGCTGCAGCTACTGAAGCCTGCATGCCCTAGAGCCTGTGCTCCGCAGCAAGAGAAGCCACCGCAATGAGAAGTCAGGACATCACACTAAGAGCAGCCCTTGCTCACTGCAACTAGAGAGAGCCTGGGAGCAGAAACGAAGACTCAGCGCCGCCAAAAATACATAAATAAATATATATTTACTAAAGAAAATCCTTAAAAAAAAAAAAGAAGCTATTTTTTGAGGCTTCTCTGGTGATCCAGTGGTTAAGAATCTACTTTGCATTGCAGGGGACAAGGGTTAGATCCCTGGTTGGGAAACGAATACCCCACATACCTCTGCGCAACTAAGCCACAATTAGAGGTGCAACTAGAGGGTCCATGTGCTACAACAAAGGATGCCTCATGACACAGTGAGATCCTGTGTACCTCAACTGAGACCCGACACAGCTAAATAAATAAATAACAATTTTTCAAAAG
Source organism: Bubalus bubalis (assembly GCF_019923935.1). Lineage (NCBI taxonomy): Eukaryota > Metazoa > Chordata > Mammalia > Artiodactyla > Bovidae > Bubalus > Bubalus bubalis. The sequence goes on along the minus strand of NC_059159.1, from coordinate 20,362,080 downwards.
AAGCTGTCTTGGGTGAGGTCGGGAGGGATGGATTGGGAGCTTGGGGTTAGCAGATACAAACTATTATATACAGAATAAACAACAAGGTCCTAATGTGTAGCGGAGCAAACTATATTCAGTATCCTGTGATAAACCATAATGGAAAAATGGTTATAATGGGAAATGAGCTAGAGGGTTCACAGGAGCCCCCAGGAACCCCTTCTGAGGAGAACCGCCTCAACCCTTCCCTTTTCTTAGGGTGTGGTTGTCATTTTCTCTGCAAACTGAAAGGGGAAAGGTTGGATCAAGACGGTGATGCACAGTGGCAACAATTCGAACAGACAGACCCTCCGTTCTGCACAAAGAAATTAGTTACATACAACAGACAATGAAAGTAACAGAAATATGTCTATCTTTCTAAAAGCTACTTTTCTGGAAAGTACACTTAAAGAATATCAAGATAAGAAAATTAAATACATTTTAAAGCAGGCATCCCTAGCAAAATGTATTTTAGGGCAGGCTGAAATGAGGGCCTAAGGTCATCCATTTGATGAAACTGTATCTGTTAGCAGTTACGAGAGTGCGGCAATCAGGGGTAACATGGGCATGAACTAAGGACAAGAGCAGAATCCTGAAAATGCCATCATTAAATACGTAATTTCCAATCAGTACAAGAAGGGATGCAAAAACTAGACAATAAAATACAAAATTGAAATTTCCCCTAACTTTTTTCCAATGAGTATAAATATATTAAAACATTATCATTTATTTTTAAAATACTGCATGATTTCTTTTACAGAGGCATTGGTGGCATACACAAATTCACCTCATTCAAGTGATTCCTAAAAGAGCATACTCAAATTTATACCTGGTATAAGTTTTTCATTTGAAATCAATTATGGGACTTCCCTGGTGGCTCAGATGGTAAAGAATCTACCTGCAATGTGGGAGACCTGGGATCAATCCCTGCACTGGGAAGATCTCCTGGAGGAGGGCATGGCAACCCAGTCCAATAGTCTTGCCTGGAAAATCCCCATAGACAGAGGAGCCTGGTGGGCTACAGTCCAAGGGGTCGAAAAGAACTGGACACGACTGAGCAACTAAGCGCAGCACACATAGGACTTCCTGGTGGTCCAGTGGTTAAGACTGCCTTCTAATGCAGGGGGTGTGGGTTCGATACCTGGTCAGGGAACTAAGTTTCCACACGATGTGGGGCATGGCCGAAAGCTTTTTTAAAATAAAATATAAAAGAATTATGAAGTATATAGGGTACAATTATATGATCCTTGTTAATTTTTATGTTCTTAAACGTTTAAAATACAAGTTTGAAAGTTTAATTGTAGATTATATCTTTTAAAATTTTAAATGTTTAGGTCTTGTTATGTGGTGTAAATAGCTGAATCCTAAGTGTATTATTTCAGCCTGGTCAGTCATCTCTGTTTCAGCACTCTTGCTTCAATAAGTAATCAAAAGACTCAGGAGAGCATATTGTTGAGCAATGCTCCTTAAACTTCAACATGCCTGCACATAACCCTAGGATCTCCTGAAAATGCAGATTCTGATCCAGTAGATCTGGGGTGGGACCTGAAATGTTTTTTTTCTTTCTTGTAATCGTCGTGTCCGATTCTTTGTGACCCCATGGACTGTAGCCTGCCAGGCTCCACTGTCCATGGGATTTTCCAGGCAAGAATACTGGAGTGGGTTGCCATTTCCTCCTCCAGGGGGTCTTTCTGACCCAGGGATCGAACCCGTATCTCCTGTCTCTCCTGCAATGGCAGGAGGATGCTTTTACCACTGAACTACCTGGGAAGCCCTGAGATGGTTATCTTTTAACAAGCCTGTAAGTTACACTGATGCTGCTGGGCCAGGACCAAACCTGAGGACCATAGCTAGAGAGCAATGGCTTTCAAACTGAGGTGTGTGAATATCACGGGGAGGGCTCCTTAAACCAGATTGTTGGGCTCCACCCCCAAGTTTGAGGTGGGGTATGAAATTCTGCATTTCTGTGTTTTTGTGGTTTTTTTTGGCTGAACCAGCAAAGCTTACGGGATCTTAGTTCCCCAAGCAGGGATTGAACCTATGCCCTCAGTAGTGAAAGCACTGAATCTTAACCACTGGACCTCCAGGGAACTCCCTGCATTTCTAACAAGTTCCCAGGCAATGCTGATTCTGTTTGTCTGGGATCCACTCGTTGAGAATCATTACTATCAAGGAAAGAATATTAGATTGTGAGACAGAATACCTGGGATTAGCCTCAGCTCTGTTACTAACTGGCCCTCTGACTCAATCAAGTAGAAATACAGTGAGCTGCTAATGTTAAAAGAACATTAAATTAAAAGCAGCTTAAATAAATAGTAGTTTGTTTTTTTCCCTTGGTAAATCCAGAGGTAGGCAGTCCAAGCTTGAGGTTAGGAAACCATCAAGGACACATGGCCTTTTTTTCTTTTTTAGTATTTTGGCCATGCTATACAACATATGGGATTTTAGTTCCTCCACCAGGGATTGAGCCATGTCCCCTGCAGTGGAAGTGCAGAGTTTTAACCACTGGATCCCCTGGGATGTCCCAGGGGCACATGGCCTTTCTATTTTGTGTTGCTCCATCACTAATGCGTGGCTTTTTGTGCTCCTGGACACAAGACAGCTGCTGAACCAACTTCCAAGCAGAAGAAAGGGAATAGAGCAAATGTGGAAAGGGCATCAGGCTGCACTTGCCCTTTGAAAAAGTTTTCCCACAAGTCTTGCTCCATGGCTTCTGTTTACATCTCACTGGCCAGAACTAAAGCAACCGTAGACCAATCATTGGGAGGTGACTAGATAGAGCAGACTGGACTCACCAACCACCAGTGTCTACCACAGTGATCTCAGACACAGACACAAATCTTAACATGATATCAAAACAAAGAGAAGCTCCAAAACGTCAGTACACAGCTCTCTGAACCCCAGTCTCCTCATTTGTAAAGTGTATGAGATGCACTCATACACGGCAGGACAGGTCACCTGCAGTGTGGATCTATCCTGTACACTGTGGGACATTTAGCATCTCTGATCTCTAGGTACTAAAAGTGAGTGTTGTCCACCCTCACTTTTGTGATACAACCAAATAGGCCTCTGCTGGTTTGCAAGTGCCTCCTGGTTGGTGTAAGGCATGGGAGGGTGACTATCTTCTGGGGTTGGAAACCACTGTACTAGATGGTGTCAGGTCCAAAATCGTGTGACTCTTTCTGGCCTCTTCAATAAAGGCTAGTTTTGTTTGTTTTTCTGAAGCCCTGGCTATACAGCAGAAGCATGGGTCCCCACACTTTACTGCTATTTTTAGACAATTAACTTTTTACAAGTATAATTTACAATGTTGTGTTAGTTTTGGTGCACAGCAAAGTGATTCAGATATATATATAGAGAGAGACATATATTCTTTTGAAGATTCTTTTCCATTATAGTTTATTACCATATATTACAATTTAGTTCCTTGTGCTATACATTAGGACTATTTATCCATTCTAAATGTAATAGTTTGCATCTACCAAACCCAAACTCTCAGTCCATGCCTCTTCCTCTCACCTCCCCCTAGGCAACAAGTCTGATCTCTATGTCTGTGAGTCTATTTCTGCTTTGTAGATAAGTTCATTTGTGTTTGTAGATTCTACATATAAGTGATATCATATGGTATTTCTTTCTCTTTTGAACTTACTTCACTTCATGTAATCTCTATGTCCATTCATGTTGCTGCAAATGGCATTATTTCATTATTTTTTATGATTGAGTGGTATTCCATTGTGTATATGTACCACATGTTCTTTATCCATTCATCTACCAGTGGACATTTAGGTTGCTTCCATGTCTTGGCTATTGTAAAGAGTTCTGCTGTGAACACTGGGATGCGAGTATCTTTTCAAATTAGAGTTTTCTCCAGATATATGCCCAGGAGTGGAATTGCTTGATCATATGGCAACTCTATTTTTAGTTTTTTTAAGGAACCTTCATACTGTTCTCTATAGTGGCTACAATTTACATTCCCACCAACAGTGTAGGAGTGTGGGAATTTTTTTCACATCCTTTTCTTTACATCCTCTCCAGCATTTATTATTTGTAGAATTTTAGATAATGGACATCTGAACTCTGTGAGGTGATACTTCATTGTAGGTTTTAAAAAATTATTTTTTATTTTGCTGTGCTGGATCTTTGTTGTGCCACACAGGATCTTTGATCTCCATTGCTACATGCGAACTCTAAGCTTTAGCACGTGGGACCTAGTTCCCTGACAAGGGATCAAACCTGGGTCCCCTGCATTGGGAGTGTGACATCTTAGCAACTGGACCACCAGGAAAATCCCTTCATTGTAGTTTTAATTTGCATTTCTCTAATAATAATAGATGTTAAGCAACTTTTCATGTGCCTGTTGGCACATGTCTTCTTCAGAGAAGAACAACTTTTGATCGAGTTATTTGTTTTGTTGAGTCGTATGTGGTGGTTTAGTTGCTAAGTTATGTCTGACTCTTTGCGGCTCCATGGACTGTAGCCCGCCAGGCTCCTCCATCCATTGGATTCTCCAGGCAAGAATACTGGAATGGGTTGCCATTTCCTTCTCCAAGGGATCTTCCTGACCCAGGCATCGAACCCAGGTCTCTTGCATCACAGGCAGATTCTTTACTGACTGAGTGATGAGGGAAGCCCATTGAGTTGTATGAGCCCTTTGTATATTTTGGAAATTAAGCCCTTATCCATTGCATTGTTTGCAAATATTTTCTCCCAGTCCATAGATTTAGATAATTACTCTCGCCTTGCTGAAAAAGCCACCCTCCTCTTTTGAGGCACCTATTATCCACCACCACACTCTTCTGCTTGTTCCAAAGATCCAACTACTTCCAAGTCAGTCTTCCACATTCCCCAGATTTTCCTCTCCACTCCAAACCTCACCTTCACATTTACATCCACATGGATGGTCCTGGTTGGACTGGCTGTTTCTTGACCTCCTCACCTCCATACACACTATGGACAAACCACACCACCTGCCATCCCACAAACTATTCCTTAACCTCAAACCTGACTGGCTAACTCTTGCACCACCACTTCCTGCACCTCAACCTTCTCATTCCCTTAGTCCCACTCTGTTACTTCTCATGTTGATTTCATTCTTCCAAGCTATCAGTCCCTTCCTAGCTTCACATTCTTCTCCAGGCAGTCTGCATAATTTGATCCATCCTTCATTTACTCCCCTGATCTTCACCCCCATCTTCCTGGTAAAACCCAGCCCTGGCTTTCACTGATCTGCGCTCTGACTCCCACACCTGGGCAGCTGAACACTGCCGCAGGCAGCACACTCCCACCTGGACTACTGCCTTGACGTCCTGGTGGTCCCTAACTGTCCCAGCCCTCTCCACCTACTGGGCTGGGAGACCTCACACTTGTGCCTGTCAGCCCTCTCTTCCGCTCCCTACCTTTGTCACCTCCCCTCTTACTCTCAGCAGATAGCTTCACTCCTACTAGATGGTGAAAATAGAAGCCATCAGGCAGAATCCCCCTCAACTTCCTGTCCCCTGCTCCCACCCCACTAAAACACTTATTTTTATCCACACTCATCCTTTCCTCCCTTTCATTGTGGGAAAAGTTTCCTTCCTGTAGTTAATCCCTCCACCTGAGCCCTGCATCCCAAGAGCTCCAGTCTCCTCAGGGACTTGGTTCTTAAAATCCCCTTTGTCCCTTCAGCATTTCAACACCATGTTGAAATACTGAGGCTTTTGCAAGCTTCTCCCATGCTCTGAAAAACAGTGTTCCCCAGACACTACATTCCCACCTCCTCAGTACAAGTCTCCCTTTCTCTCTTTTCCCCTTGAGAGCTAAGTTCTTTTTTAATTGCTGTTTTATTATTATTTTATTTTGGATCTTAGTTTCAACCAAGGATAGAACCCATGCCCCCTGCAGTGGAAGCATGGAATTTTACTACTAGACTGCCAGGCAAGTCCCTAGAGCTGAGTTCTTAACCCTTATCACACCACAGATGCTTCTGGAATCTGGGGCATGCTTTTGGCAGTCTGGTGAATGATGCAGTTTTAAAAAAAATTTTTTTAATTAATTTATTTATTTGGCTGCGCTGGGTCCTAGCTGTGGCACTCGAGATCTTTGATCTTTGTTGTGGCATGTGAACTCTTAGTTGTGGCATGAGGGTCTAGTTCCCTGACCAGGTTTTGATATAGGTTTGATCCCTGTATCCGTCTGGGAATATTCCACGTGTCACAAGGACAGCTAGGCCTGTGCACCATAACTACTGAGCCTATGTGCTGCAGCTACTGAAGCGTGAGCACCTAGAGCCTGTGTTCTGCAATAAGAGAAGCCGCTGCAATGAAGAGCCCACACAACACAATGAAGCGCTGTCCCCACTTGCTGCAACTAGAGAAAGTCCATGCAAAGCTATGATGCCCCAGTTCAAAATAAACAAATAAATAAACTATGGTATAATCATACACGTACTTCTTTCATTTTATTTTTGTGTCATCCATGATGTATTAAATAACAAGATCTCGAGGGGGCCTAACAACTCATTCACAGGTAGTGAAGATTATAAACAATATTTTGTAACATCTGCATCAGCTGTGATGTGATCTAAAAATAGCTGTGATTTTTTAGCAGTGACAGAGTCACAGGCACTGCTCGTACTAGTGAAGTGCGATGCCTACAGTTACAATGGAAGGGAAGGCTAAGTTTTAATTAGAGGTGAGTGAAAAATCAAAATAATAATTCATTCCAGTTCATGGTCTATTCTATCCATAAACCCCTTGGAAGCAATCTGTGATCCCCATATTAAACTCGCTGTTTCAAACTCCCTGCCCACCTCCTTATCTTCCACATGTCTTAATGTTATGTTTCCTCAAATATTCATCAGTGCCAACTATATATAAGGCTAAGTAACTTTTGCCAGGAGATGCAGGAGACATGGGTTCGATCCCTGGGTCAGGGAAGATCCTCTGGAGGAGGAAATGGCAAGCCATTCCTCCAGTATTCTTGCCTAGGAAATCCCATGGACACAGGAGCCTGGCAGGCTACAGTCCATGGGGTCACAAAGACTTGCACATAACTGAGTGACTGAGAATACACATACAACCTTTTTCAATCTAGCTGTTACTCCCAGGGTTACTACGCTCACTGAAGTCATTAGTAGTCCCCCACACTAGAAAGACCCTTTTCTATCTCCATATTACTCCATCTTCCTACAGCCTCAGATGTCAAATCATCTCCTCCTTAGAACGTTCTCTTTCCTAGGTTTCTGCAGTATCCTTCTCTGTGGCTATGCCTCCATTGCTGCTTAATCGCTAAGTTGTGTCCAACTCTTTTGCGACCCCATGGACTATACCCTGCCAAGCTCCTCTATCCATGGGATTTCCCAGGCAAGAATACTGGAGTGGGTTGCCTCCAGCTGCAAGTAAGAACAATAATTTTAAAAAAAGTTTAAACTATAAGGAACTATCCCACATTTCAAGAGGTCCAGATACAAGGCAGCTCCAGGGCTGATGAATTTGATGGCTCAGCAGCAGCATCAGGGACCCAGGTGCCTTCCATCTTTCTGCTCTACCATCTTCAGCATGATGGCTTATCTTCAAGAAGCTCTCTGCACAATTAAAAGATGACTGCAGCAGTCCCAGGTGCCAACATGCAACTGAAGAAGTGTAAATTTTCCTTTCATTTTTTACAATGTCTTGTGGCTTGCAGGATCTTAGTTCCCTGATTAAGGGGGTTGGATGCAAGCCTCCGCAGTGAAAGTGCCAAATCCTAACCACTGGACCACCAGGGAATTCCCTCTTCCTATCTATTTTTATCCAGTGAGGAGATCTTCCCCAGAAGCCCCCAGAAGTCTTTCCTTACCTCTCACGGACCTGAATTGCATCACATATCCCTTCCTAAATCAGTTGCTGGCAAGGAAATTGTGAGAACCATAGTTGGCTTGGATTAATCAGGATTTACTGCTGCTTGGAGGAGGGGTGGAATGCAGAACAAAATCAGGGCTCTGCCAGGAACAAGGAGGGTAGGCAATCAAACCTCACTGATAGGCTGTAATTTTTCTTCTGCCTTTTTGTTTGCTCTTTCCTTTTTCTTTGCAATAAAATCTTCCTACTCCTTAGATGTTATATTCTATTGGGTTCCATTCCAGTCCTCTTCCAGTCCAGGACCATCCCATACCATGTATCCTCCCTGAGTGATCCTATTCAGGCCTATGGCTTCCACTGCCACTTGGGTACAGCCAACTCTCCACCTAGACCCTGCTCCTTCGCTCTGGGCCCCTGTATTCTCTGTTGCCTGCCAGCTCCCGACTTCTATCTGGATATTCCCCAGGCTTCTCAAACTCAACCTCTGCAAATACGTTCCTCCTGAATTCCCATGTCTCAGTACATGGCCCTACCTTCACCCAATGTCCCAAGATTGAAATCTGTCTGCTCAGACTCTTCCCTCTCCCTTAATCCCATGACACATCCAGTCATCTTGAACTGTTATAGATTCTCTCCACTCTGTCTCTAGAATCTGTAGCTTGGGCAGGGCCCTTCTCATTTCAGGCCTGGCTAGAAACCTTGCCTGTTGCTCCAGTCAAGCATGCCCATCTCACTGATATCAGAGGGATCTTTCCTTTTTTATTTTTTAAGATTTTTTAAAAATGTGGACCATTTTTGAAGTCTTTACTGAATTTGTTACAATATTGCTTCTGTTTTATCTTTTGTTTTTTTTTGGCTGTGAGGCAAGTGGGATCTTAACTCCAGATCAGGGATTGAACCCGCACTCTACACTAGAAGGCAAAGTCTTAACCACTGGATTGCCAGGGAAGTTCCTTTTTTCTTTTTATTTATTTAAAATTAATTTATTTATTATTATTTTATTTATTTATGTTTAATATTTATTTATTTGGCTGTGTCAGGTCTTAAGTTGTGGCCTTAGTTAGGGCAACAAACTCTTAGTTTTGTGCATGTGGGATCTAGTTCCCTGACCAGGGATCAAACCTGGGACCCCTGCACTGGGAGCGAGGACCCACTGGAGCCACCAGGGAAGTCCCCAATCCATTTTTTTCTGAGCTTGTGTTTTCTTCTTACTGATTTGTATCCACTCTCTTTCCCTTACCCCCATTTTCTCCACCTGCCTAATTCCTACTAGACATTCAAGATAGGCCAGGGACGACCTCCTCCAAAAGTGAAAGTCGCTCAGTTGTTTCTGACTCGTTGTGACACCATGGACAATACAGTCCATGGAATTCTCTAGGCCAGAATACTGGAGTGGGTAGCCTTTCCCTTCTCTAGGGGATCCTTCCCAACCCAGGGATCGAACCCAGGGCTCCTGCATTGCAGATGGATTCTTTACCAGCTGAGCCACAAGGGAAGCCCTAAAATACTAGAGTGGGTAGCCATCCCTTCTCCAGTGGATCTTCCCAACTCAGGAATTGAACTGGAGTCTCCTGCACTGCAGGTGATTCTTTACCAACTGAGCTATCAGGGAAGCCCTCCTCCAAAAAGTATTCCCCGATTCTCTGGCCTCTTCCTGCCCCCACCCCAAGTTAAGCCAGCTCTATAGTCTCTACACCTGGAGAAGGCAATGGCACCCCACTCCAGTACTCTTGACTGGAAAATCCCATGGATGGAGGAGCCTGGTGGGCTGCAGTCCATGGGGTCGCGAAGAGTCGGACACGACTGAGCGACTTCACTTTCACTTTTCACTTTCATGCATTGGAGAAGGAAATGGCAACCCACTCCAGTGTTCTTGCCTGGAGAATCCCAGGGACGGGGGAGCCTGGTGGGCTGCTGTCTATGGGGTCGCACAGAGTCGGACACGACTGAAGCGACTTAGCAGCAGCAGCAGCAGCATACTCTCTACACACCAACACTGCTGTGTATTTATCTCCTCTACAAGTTCATGAACACTTGGGTCTATTACCTCTGTTTCCTCTCTCATATTAGTGTGCTATGTGTAATGTAGGTGCATAATAAAAGAATAAGCGAATAATAGGCAAATAAGATTACCTTCAGGTTTATTTTCTTTTTCGTATTCCTTAAAAAAAAAAACACACAGAACAAAATAGCCAGTTTTGTTCTATTTCACAACCAAAATATGAATTTAGTAAAACTCCTTTCACATTTTACATTGTTTAACCTTTTTCCTTGGCATCATTTTGAAAGTTAAACTCCCTGGGGTCACAGTATCCCAGTCTCAAGACCCTGAGACACACCCTCATTTTCTCAGCTCACACACTGCCTCATTACTGCACAAGATACCTGTGCTCCTGGCCTACCACAGACCAGGCATTCAGGAAAGCCCAGAAACAAAGGTGCCTCCCAAATAATGTCTTTTTAAAAAATATTTATTTATTTTTACTTATTTGGATTTACTTGGCTGTGCTGGGTCTTTGTTGCACCATGCAGAATCTTTGATCCTTGTTAAAGCATGTGGGATCATTCAGTTTCAGAATCTTTTTAGTTGTGGCATGTAAACTCTAGTTCCCTGACCAGGGATCAAACTCAGGCCCCTGCATTGGGAGTGAGGAGTCTTAGCCACTCACCCACCAGGGAAGTTCTCAAAATAATGTCTTATTGGGAATTCCCTGGGGGTCCAGTGGTTAAGACTCCATGCTTTCACTGCTGAGGGTAAGGGTTCAGTCCCTGGTCGGGGAACTAAGATCTGGCAAGGCACAAGATGCAGCCACAAAACAAGTTAAAGTTTTATTCAATCTGGGATGTTCAGTAAAGGCTTAGGACATTTAACAAACTTGTTAGTTGACAAATGCTACATGTATTATCAGATGCTAACCAAAGCCTCAGACAAAGGAATGCCAAATCCCACTACTGACGAATCAGAGATCATAGAGCCAAACAAATAAAACTCAACACTCAATCATCAAGCTGTGGGTAATGACCTCCAGGTCCTATGAGATAGACCATGAACCTGGGCCTTCTGTTCAACCTCAACAGAAGTCTGCTCTGAAACTGAATCTGTAGGATCATCACAAAGTAATTAGGTTTTAAGCTTTTTTCACATTTATTTAAAACAATCAATCATTTAGTTTTTACCCCGATTAAGATCGTTCATCTTTAGCAGCAAACTATATTTCAATTCCAATTGCATCTTGTGATATAACAGCAGCTAATATTTGCTGAGTGTTGACTATGAGTCAGGCACTGTGCTCAGTGCTCATGCATCATCTCATTTAACCCCGACAGACAGGTCAGTTCTCAGCAAAAATGGAAAGCACACCCTGCTAATAACTGGGAGGATTTATGTTCAGCTCACCTAATGTACTCAAGCACCTCAGTTTCCAACCCATTTCTGCAGAGGAGGAGCCTCAAGCTTGTCAGAGATGGCCTCTTAAAGAAAACTTACACTGCAACTTCGCCAACTCCGAGAAATTCACACGTTCTAACCTGTTTGCCTATAAACTGAGATTTTAAGGAAGTTTCCCTGCTTCTGGGAGAAGGAGGAGCAAGGCACTATTGCTAATTAAGAAAAGGCTGAAATTAAATTCCCACGTTTCACAAGTGTTCCTAAAGGGCTTACAGCTTATTATTTTAAAGGAAGCAAACAACCATTCCAGGCTCAAAAGGAGGGGAGGCCTGGCAAGCTTACTCTCACCTCTGAAGCCTTGCCCTTCACCTGGGCAAATTCTAGAGGGGCCTGCCAAAGTCTCTGAAGACAGGCAGCCCTGAGGAGCTGTTTCGTCGCGGGAGGGGAGATTCAAGGCTAACGGAGGCGCTCCGACCCCACCCTCAAACTTCAAAGGAAGCAGCCAGATCCTCCCAGAAGAGGCCGGCCGGCCGGCCTGCCTGCGGATACTCTGGGAGGGCGCGCGAACTCTTCCGACGGCAGGGCGGGAGCTGGCGGGGAGGCCCGGTAGGGTTAGGGGAGGGAAACTGAGCCCGGGAGAGAACAGGCGTGGGGCGAGCCAGCGCCTTCTAAAGAAGCCCAGAAGATTCTTGGCGGCCGGGGCTGGAAGGCGGCCGAGTTCTCCTTTAAAAAAAGAGAGAGAGAGAGAGAAAACAAAATCTAAAAAAAAAAAATCCTCGTCTGAGCATGACTCTTGGCCGCGGTGCTCTCACCAGCGTCTCTGCAGCGGCTCCCAGAAAAAGCACGCCAGACGGGGACAGACCCACAGCCCAACCGAGCGGAAGAGCGGCCAGAAGCCAGCCCACGTCGGAGCCAGGGCTTGGAATGTTGGGGGCGGGGGAGAGGCCGGACTGCACCGACTCTACAATAATTGGTTCGGAGACAATTGGCCATCCATATGGAAAAGATAAAGTAGATCCCTATCTTACAGCAGGCCTCCAAATAAGTTCCAGATGCACTAAAGACCTACAAGAAACAAGCAAAACTACTATTGGGCTTTGGGACGAAAACAGCGAAGGACAGCTTTAAAATAGTGGGAGAAGAGGCAGGTCCTCTAAGAAGGAATAAAACGTGCAAATCGTAATTTAAGAGATTGGATAACTTTGTCTACATTAAAATGAAAATCGTCTCTGAGGCAAAAGACATCATATACAAAGGGTAAAGACAAGCCATAGGCCCATAATATTTGCAATCCATAAAACCAAGAAAAAATTCGTAGAATATCTTGAATTAAGAGAAACAGCTCAATAGGGGAAAAAAAGGAGGGGGGGGGGGGGGCAAAGGAAATAAACAGGCAATTCCCGGGGGTCAGTAACAAGAGAAAATTGAATCAGCTTTGATTGTGATCCTAACTGGAAGTTACAGCTATGAGTTACCTGGAGCTGACAAAAATGAAAATCTGATAACCCAAGTGTGAAACTGAGTATAGGGAAATGAGAATGCTATTGCTGGTTAAAAGTACAAGTTGGTACAACCATCTAGGAAAAAATATGCCAAACCTGGTAAAGTTGAAGCTGCACAAGCTCTTGGTAAAGATATTTTTCTTCAGGTTCACAAGTGGATAACTCCTGTAGGCATTTGATGTAACAGCAAATAAGTGGAAACAATCAAATCACCCCTGTGTGGAAATAGAATAAACTGTTGGTATCCATCCAGTTAAATACTATGAAGCAGTTAAAAGGAACAAAATGAATCTACACTATCAACATAGCTAAATCACTAAAGCTAAAGTAGGGTGAAAATAGCAAGATACAAAAAGATATTACACTCTGATACCATTTATGTAAAATTTCAAAATAAAAAATATATAGTAAAAATTCAAAATCATGCTTGCATGTTTAAAACTTTTTGAATTTTAAAATAAAATAGAAACCACAATGAGATACCACGTCACATTCATTAAGATGGCCTTTTTTTTTTTTAAGTAACAAGTGTTGATAAAGATGTGGAGAAACTGGAACTCATGTGCTTTGCTGTGGGAATGTGAAATGGTGCAGCCACTGTGAAAAATAGTATGGCAAGTCCTCAAATAAAGGAAACACAATCCTGCCATGATCCAGCAATTCTGCTTCTGGGCATATACCCAGAAGAATTGAAAGTAGGCACTCAAACAAGATATTCTACACCCATGTTCATTAACAGCGTTAAGTAGAAGCACTCCGATGTTCATTGACAGATGGATTGATAAAACACAAAACGTGGTATATGCATACAATGGAATATTATATAGCCTTAACAAGGAATAAAAGTATGATATATGCTGTAACATGGAGTAACCTTGAGAACATCACCTAAGTGAAACAAGCCAGACACAAAAGGACAAATGCTGTGTTATCCCACTTGTATGAGGCACTTAGTCAAATTCACTGAGACGGAAAGCAGAATGGTGATACGGGCGGGGTTACTCTTCAACAGGTAAGAGCTTGGGAAGGTGCCAAAGTTCTGGAGGTGACTGCTGGAGACCGTTACAGAACAATGTGCATGTACTTAACCTCACAAAATTGTAATTTTAAATGGTTAAAATGGTAAATTTTGTTAGATACATACAATTTGAAAACAGAAATTTAAAAGAAAATTGGCTTGAATTCAGCCCCTCTACCTAGCAGAGCAGGCAGAGCCGCTCACCTACCTATAAAGCAGAGCGCCGGTGATTCCAGACACCTGGACGTCCCCTCCCTCGCTTCCCTTCCCCCACACCCGGTCACTGCCCGCGGCCCGGCGCGTCTCACTGCGCAGGCGCAGAGCTGGGGCGGGTGGGCAGGAGGGGGCGTGGCCTCACTCCGCGCCTGTGCGGAATTCCAGCTGCAACTGCTGTGGGGGAAAATGATGCCCAGGTTGGGCTCCCGGGCTGCCGGCCGAGAGGAGGCCCACACTGCACACGCGCAGACCGAGCATCCGCGTCAAAAGCAGAAGAGAGCGCGCGCTCCCCACGTCCTGCGCGCCCAGCTGCCAGGCGTTCGTCCCTGCCGTGACTCCCGCCGGGCCTGGCCAGGCTGACGCGGCCTCATCTGAAGAGCGATGCCCCGGGAGATCATCACCCTGCAGCTGGGCCAGTGCGGCAACCAGAGTGAGCGAACGAGAGCCGGCCCAGCTAGTCTCCGGTTCTGCCCCTTCGGGCCCCACCCGAGTGCTTGGCATCCTCCCACACCCCCGCCCCACCCCCGCCCCGCTTCCCTTCCACAAACCCCCTGCCCTACTGCGCAAGATGAACCAGGTCTCAGACACCCAGAACGAGAGACATGCCTCTAACCCTGAGCTGTCACGGTTCCCAGACCCGGGCGTCTTGGGCCCACCCTTGAATGTGTGACAGTGTCTGAGCCTCACCCTGGGCTCCCGAGCCCTCTGCTAGAGGGCTTTAGCAGACCCAGGCGTCTCTCCCCATCCCCTAGTTGGGTTCGAGTTCTGGAAGCAGCTGTGCGCCGAGCATGGTATCAGCCCCGAGGGCATTGTGGAGGAGTTCGCCACCGAGGGCACTGATCGCAAGGACGTCTTTTTCTACCAGGTGCCCCCAGCGACTTAGCCAGGGTTGGCAATGGCCCAGGAGGCCTGAAGGGAAGGGCTTGGGTACTGGGAAATCCACTGGGCAGAGGAGCCAGGGCGGCTGGTTTGAAGGAGGAGGGCAGGTCCGAGCTGATTGGGCCCCTCCTGGACTCCTCTTGACAGGCGGACGATGAACACTACATCCCAAGGGCAGTGCTGCTGGACCTGGAGCCCAGGGTGATCCACTCCATCCTCAACTCCCCCTATGCCAAACTCTACAACCCAGAGAACATATACCTGTCAGAGCATGGAGGAGGAGCTGGCAACAACTGGGCCAGCGGATTCTCCCAGGTATCCAGGTGGCCATCCCAGAGATTCTTGATGTTCCCTTCCTGGGGTAAGGCAAGCACAAGCAGTCTGGTGATTAGACCGTACTGACAGTAAGAGACAGGGGACTACCCTGATAAGAGGGACAGACACAGAGAAGTTTATGCAAAGTAGCATTTCTGGGGTGAGGGCCACAGTCGGGGCTCTGCTTGAGGTGTCAGCAGTGTCCCAAGGTAGAGTTACTGGTGCTGAAAAGAGATGCTCTCCAGAAACGTCATCCTCATGTCTCTATAGATGTCTCCTCCCTCCTCATGTCTCTATACAGGGTGAGAAAATCCATGAAGATATCTTTGACATCATAGACCGAGAAGCAGATGGAAGTGACAGCCTAGAGGTGAGGTTTGGCTCTTTAGGGGAGAGGAGGGAGGAAGCTGAGAAGTGCTGGGGAAAGTCAGGAGGTAGCCCCCCTGGTGGCTCAGATGATAAGGAATCAGCCTGCAATGCAGGAGACCCAGGTTCAAATCCCTGGGTTGTGAAGATCCCCTGGAGAAAGGAATGGCAACCCACTCCAGTATTGTTGCCTGGAGAATTCCATGGACAGAGGATCCTGATGGGCTAACATCCGTGGGGTCACAAAGAGCCTGATCAGATGTGTGATGGGGACAATTCAATTCATAACTCTTTCATTGAGTATCAGATGTGAGATGGTGAAGTAAATAAGGTTCAGTTTGTGTCCTCAAGAAGATCCTAATCTGGGTGGCATCAGCTCCTTCCTTCTCAAGGAACCTCACACTGGATGGATATAGAGGAAGCCCTGAGACTTGAGCGGGTTGGGAGGGGGACATGAGACAAGCCTGAAGCCTCTCCCCCAGGTCCCTGGAGACTGCCTCTCCATTCCTTCCCCTGCAGGGCTTTGTGCTGTGTCATTCCATCGCTGGGGGGACCGGTTCTGGCCTGGGCTCCTACCTCTTGGAGCGATTGAATGACAGGTAAGCCTGTGTTTGGGAAGAGGACATTAGCTCTGTTTCCCTGGGTAATGTCTTTTCTTTTGTCACTTTTTTCTTTTGGCTGAAAGCCCTATTACTACTGCCCTCGAGTTATAAGTAGGAACAGAGCCTGGCCTCCCAGGGAACATCTTGGAAGCAATAACTTCCAGGAAGCAGGGGGTCTGCATAGGTGGGGGAGAGGACCTAGGAGGGAGGGAGGTTTGATGCTTCAGGTTTATCTGTTTTGGCTTCTGGGCTCTAAAGTTCTGCCCTCACTCCTTTTGTATAAGGCCTTGGTGGCACTTGGGAAGGAATGGCCCATGTTATCCCTGGAGAAGACAAAGAGGGGCAGTGATGAGAGTCCTTCCAATTCACTCTGCTACCTTCCCGTTTCCCTCTTCCTCACCCCCAGGTACCCCAAGAAGCTGGTACAGACATACTCAGTGTTTCCCAACCAGGATGAAATGAGCGATGTGGTGGTCCAGCCCTACAACTCACTGCTCACACTCAAGAGGCTGACCCAGAACGCCGACTGTGTGGTGAGCATGGGAGGAGGAAGTGGGGCCTTTGGCCTACCTCCCCAAACCAGTAAGACACCTATACTCTGCCCTTCCCAAGCCCTTGCCCAGAGAACAGACAACCAACAAAGCCATACCTGGTGGCCCAAAGTATGAAATAAGAACCTGACCCCAAGCTTCTCATAGTCCCTTTAGGTAGCAGGACTCTCAACAAAGTGAGTAACACCCCCCTCCCACATGTCTCCACTTAGCCTCTTTAATACCTACTCATGTTTCCATTCTCAGCCTAATGGTTACTTTCTTAGCAAAACCTTCCCTCACCACCCAGACAAGGTCAAATTCCTTTGTGCTTATTTCAGGCGTAACTATACTTTTCTGTTGTTTTATATTCAATGCCAGTCTCCCTTCTCTAGACCAGGGGTCCCCAACCTCTGGGATCTAATGCCTGATGATCTGAGGTGAAGCTGATGTAATAATAATAGAAATAAAGTGCACAATAAATGTAATGCACTTGAATCATCCTGAAACCCCACTCCTACCCCGGTCCATGGAAAAATCGTCTTCCACAAAACGGGTAAAGTTGGAGACTGCTGCTCTAGACTATAGACCTGGTGAGGGGGAAGACCATGCCTATTTTACTCTGTATGGTTTCTCCAGAGCCAGGTACCATGCATGGCACATGTTGGACAGTCAAATATTTCTCTAATGCACTGGATGGTAGAAAAGTGTCTCCTGATTTCCCAGAGACAGTACTTGCCCTTTAAATGAACACACCTACTTCCTAGTTTTGGAGTTTAGAGGGGGACTAAGCTAATAACCTATTTCTCTGCCCCCTTTCTCCTCAAAAAGGTGCTGTGACCCTCTTCTGTCCCCCCCAGGTGGTGCTGGACAACACAGCCCTGAACCGGATCGCCACAGACCGCCTGCACATCCAGAATCCCTCGTTCTCCCAGATCAACCAGCTGGTGAGCCCCCCGCTCCTGGACTCCCTCCTTTCCGAAGCACCATCTAGGGAAGGGAGGCCCCCAGGACAAGGCCCATGACCCGGCACCCTGTCCCCAGGTGTCCACCATCATGTCAGCCAGCACCACCACCCTGCGCTACCCCGGCTACATGAACAACGACCTCATCGGCCTCATCGCCTCGCTCATTCCCACGCCACGGCTCCACTTCCTCATGACTGGTTACACCCCCCTCACCACGGACCAGTCGGTAAGAGCAGCCCTCAGGCCCAGCAGGCCCTGACCAGCTTTTCCCTTCTCTCTGCTGCACCCGAAGGCCCTGCTTCCTGGCTGACTTGCTCTCCTCTGCCCCTGCCTGTGGCGCCCTGCAGGGCCCCATATGGAGTCTGCTGATGCTTCTGCACAAGGGCATGAATTAGCTGAGCTCAGGGGACTGAGATCTCTGATCCCTCAGTGAGGACCTGAATCTAAGGACACTCCCCAGAGAGACCAGGCTCCCCCGCGTCTGATGGAGCTGTGCGTCGCCTCATGCTTTCTGTCCATGCGTCTCTCAATTGTGCCGAGTGCTGGGCTGCCCTGTGGCCACTCTCCCCTCAGGTGGCCAGCGTGAGAAAGACCACGGTCCTGGATGTCATGAGGCGACTGCTGCAGCCCAAGAACGTGATGGTGTCCACAGGCCGGGATCGCCAGACCAACCACTGCTACATCGCCATCCTCAACATCATCCAGGGGGAGGTGGACCCCACCCAGGTAGGTGAAGCCCCTTTGTCCTACCCCCGGAGCCCATAGGGGTAGAGGAGAGGCTACCACCACCATTCCTGTGCCCACCCCAGGTCCACAAGAGCCTGCAGAGGATCCGGGAACGGAAGCTGGCCAACTTCATCCCCTGGGGCCCCGCCAGCATCCAGGTGGCCCTGTCCAGGAAGTCGCCCTACCTGCCTTCTGCCCACAGGGTCAGTGGGCTCATGATGGCCAACCACACCAGCATCTCCTCGGTGAGCCTGGCTGCCTGGTCTGCTTTGGCCCCTCTTTTCCACCTTCATCATTCTCCCCCAGATCCAGTCCAACCCCCTGTCTCATCCTGGCTCCCATCCTGGAGATTTTTATCTTTTTCAGCTCTTTGAAAGTTCCTGCCAGCAGTACGACAAGCTGCGGAAGCGGGAGGCCTTCCTGGAGCAGTTCCGGAAGGAGGACATCTTTAAGGATAACTTTGACGAGCTGGACAGGTCCAGGGAGGTCGTACAGGAGCTGATTGATGAGTACCATGCGGCCACTCGACCAGACTACATCTCCTGGGGCACCCAGGAGCAGTGAGTCCTCCGTACTGCACCCTCTGGACAGTAAGCACAGTCCCATCATACTTGATTCCTCTGGTCCAAAATCCCCTCACCAACAAGGTTCTAGATTTTTCTCCAACCCAAGAGTGGGCCTTGCTTCTTCCTTTTGACGCCTTCACCCTTGATATGCTTATCTAGCTCTAATAAAGTAATAAAGCTTAGTTGTGAATATAGTCAGGCCTTGGTCTGTGAATAGCTGTCAGGCCTTGGTAGGCAAATACGGGGGACAATGAAAGGATCTCCGTGGTGCCTCACAGTTCCCAGGCATGTGTTGGTAGGGTAGGCTTTACCTGCTCTAGTCTTACCAGGTAGTCCCGGTCTGTGTCCATTGTTTCCATGAGCATCCCTGCCTAGAACCAGGCTGTTTTACTGGAGCCAGCGTTACTGATGTCTGCTGTCTCCTCTGTGCCTAAGGTCCTGCCCGAGGGTGGATCTACATTACCCATATTGCCCCAGCCTCCTCCACTCAGGGCAGAGGCTGTGGAGGCTGCTAAAAGAAGGCCTGCAGCATTCTGAGCAAGTCAAGAAAACCAAGACTCTGGATTCCCAGGCCCAAGGCATTTAGATCCTCAGGAGTTAACCCAATTCAGCTTGATCTGATAAAGCAGTAACAGAGCTCAGGAGTAAAGCTGAGCCCATCCTGATCAATGCATTGTCTGTGCCAGAGAAGTTCTTGGGTCTGATCCTGCTCCAGGCTTCTTCTGTTCCAGGCCCAAAGCAGTAGGCACATTAAAGATGGTCCCAACTAAGACCCAGAAGCTGGACACCAGGGTAGGACTGGGTAGTGCCAGTCCTGGTGACTCACTGTCCTTGGGCCTCAGGGACGCCAAGAGGCCACCCCTATGCCACTCAATGGAAGAAGGATGAGTAATTGCCAGCTTCCAAAACTGCCCTCTTGCCTGCCCCACCCACTACCCTAGGGCAGCATACTGGCCACGAGGAGGTTAAATCTAGAAGGTCAAGGAGGGTGGAGCCCTGCGGTGTTCAGACTCCTCTCAGTGCTGGTAAAAGCCTGGGAGTGTGGGCGTCCCTGGGGGTGGAGCTCTGAGCTCTGGGGCTCCAACTTGTCCCACTGACAACACTCCCACAGGAAGGGTTTGTGTAAATAAGGATTTTTTTTTTTTTTTTTGCTTCTCTTCTACAAATAAATTAAGAAACAAACTAGAAAATTGTCTGCACCCATTGCAGCCCTTGCGTGTGGGGTATGCCCTGTCCCTGCAGGGCCAAAAGGGTCCATGGTTCCCTGAAATCTCAGAGTAGTCCAGATCCAGGCTGGAGGCAAGAGGGAGGTCGTGACCTCTTGGCAAGCTCAGTCCTGCAGCTGCCCCAAACAGCCAGACTGTCCCTGGGGCTCATCCAGGCCTGGGTGCTGGCTGGGAGGGGAGGTGTCTGGCAGGTCTTGGCATGGAGGAGGGCTGCTGCTGGGCCTCTCGGGGGAGGGGTTGGCCAAGTAGGCATTCACCAGCTGCACGATCTCTTCCACCTAAGAGAGGGCAGAGGTCAGAGTACAAAAGGGGCCAATGAGTTCTCCTTTGTCTCATCCTCCCCCCAGGCTCCTTCCCAAGGCCTTATGTGAGCTGCCCTCCTCAACCTTTCCTTCCTCATCACCACTCTCCCTCACTCTGTGCCTATCACACTTCTGCTCCTCTGATATCCTAAGGCGAGTCTCATCTCAGGACCTTTGCACTTGCAGGTCCCTCTGCCTGGAAAGCTGTGTCCCAGGATCTCCTTTGGGTGTTGTTGAGTAGCTTTTCCTGACCATCCTACCTAATGCTCTGATCCCCTCCAGTCACTTCCTGTCTGACTACCCTTGCCTTCACAGCATTTGTCACTATCTTTAACAGTCTTTGATTCCTTGTTTAGTGTCTGATGGCCAGTACTAACGTAAGCTCGAGTTTGTCTTTGATCACTGTGGGATCCCTAAGGTCTAGGGCTATACTTGACCCATGCTCAATGTTTCATAAATCTTTAACACCCTCTCCCTCCCTTCCTCCTTCTACACCCTCTTCCCACTCACCTGGGGACTCTGCAGGAGGAGCTGGCTCTCTCCCACCCTCAAGGCCAGGGTGTGGGGACCCATTAGCTGGCAGGCGGCCACACGGCCATAGCTGACGCTGTGGATGGGCTCTGTCTCACCCGGCCGCGAGAGGGACATGGCCTTGGCTCCCAGGCCCAGGCATAGCTTCTGTGGAGCACCCCCACCAGGCTCCTGTGGATGTGGACAGACAGGCAGAGTCAGGGTGGAAAGGGGGGACCCTGCTGCATTATTTTTGGTGGAGGGAGATGGCTGTGAGCAAGAGGTTTCCTGGTCCCTCCCACCCCCCACATGATCCACAGCTCCAGAGAGTGAGGGCCTCAGGGACAGTGATTCCTGGGCTTTGAGATGGGCAGCTGTGCTGGGTGTAGGGAGCGCAGTGACCCACAACGGGGGCCTGTGGCTCTGGGGCAAAGGTGTGGGGCTTGGGCCACCAGAGTCCCCCTCTCCCTTCTCCCCCTCACCGTGCTCAGCTCCAGAACGTCATACCGAGCAGCGCCGAACCCTGGACACTGCGCCGCCAGAGCCAGGTAGGCAGCCATGGCCTCAGCTCGGCCCATGCCCCGTAGCCGCTTCCAGCCTCCCAGCACAGCAGCCGCCCTGCCGGCGCCACCTCCTCCCTCGCGGGCCACGCTTCCAGCCGTGCGGCCGGCCCCGCCGTGCCGGGCCCGCTCCGCCCGCCTCTTGGCCAGGCTGGGGCTCCAGATCGCCCCGGCCAGCAGGGCGGCGGAGGGGGGAGGCCTGGGCACCGGGCGGGGAGGGTCTTCACGCGGCCGGGCCGGAGTGGGCAGCAAGCGGTCCAGGCGCGGCAGGGGCGCCCGCGGGGGGAAGTCCCGGTGCAGGCTCTGCAGGCGCAGCGCCGCCAGGGCGCGCAGCGTGTCGTCGGGCGGGGGCGGCCGGCCTCGCAGCAGCAGAGCGTGAGCCTACGGGAAGGCAGCAGGCATCAGCACGGGAGCCGCGGGTACCGTCGCGAAGACACCTAGGGTGCGGAACTGTAGGTCTGGGTTGGAGCACCGCCTCCCCCGGGGTTGTCAAGGCTGAAAAGCGAAGGCCCAGAAAGGGAGGGGTTCAGGCTACGGGGTCTCCCCCGGGCGTGAGTGCGGGAGAGCCTCGCCTGCTCAAAGAGGAAGGGCAGTTCGTGACCGTCTGGGGACAGCCCCTCAGGGTGCAGAGGTCCGTGAAGACGCAGACATAGTCTCCAACCGGTGTCCGGCGGGTCCTCCACCCCGGCTTCCTCCGCCGCCAAGCTGCAGAAAAAAGAAGGGAGCGATACGGCCGGGTAGCAGGGCCCCGCAGGCGGCAGCCCAAGGGAAAGAGGCGAGGCCAGATGTTTGGGGGCGGGGCCTGCCCGGGCGGAGTGGACCGCGGAGGCGAGCCTCGAAGCCCAACTGCAAACCGCCGGCGGGCAGGAATCCGCCTGTGAACTTCACCACGCCGAGGCCAGCGCTCGGTAAACGTTTACTTAGGGATGGATCGAAGCAGAGAGGCCAATGGGCTAACGGAGAGCAGGGCTGGGGCTGGACATTTACTTCTCAAACCTGGTGAGCACGTCGGCCACGAGAGTCCCCCCGGCCAGGGCTCGCTCCTGCGCCCCTCGCTGCTCGTACAGCGCGAATGTATTACGGCTCCGGGTCAAGCCCAGCCGCCCCACCAGCTCTCGAGCCACCTGGAAGGCAGGGAGCAGAAGAGGAAAGTCAGGCTCAGACCACGCAGGGGGCCTGCCAGTACTTCTGGAAGGGTCCACCTGGAGGTATCTTTCAGGTCTCTTAGTCCCGCCACACGCAGCCCTTACCCAACTGATGACTCTCAGACTCCGGCAAACCTAGGGTCCCGGCACCAGGAAAGCCAGGCACAGTACGCTGGGAGGCTGAGGTTTCCGGGGTTCTCTCTGGTCTTACCTCTCCCGCCGTGGTGTGGGAGTCTATGGCCACAGGGCAGGCACCAGCCCCCGGACAGTGCACGGTGCACAACAACTCCTGCCGTCGGCTCAGCGCGGAAATCTCGGCCAGCGATGGCACTAGCTCCCGGCCACGCGTCCGGCCCAGCGCTCTCCGTATGAAGCGCGCATATTCCGCCAGTTCCGAGTCCGGGAGCGCCAGCTCAGTCCTGGATTAAGGACAACTGGAGGGTTAGTGCTCCCAGGGCTTTCCTTCTCCTCCCCCCTATTGCCTTTTTAGCTCAGACTTTTATTTCACCTCGCCCGATTCCCTCCCCTCCAACTCTAAGTTCCTTGAAGGCAGCACCACCAGCTGTTCTGAATCTAAACACCACCCCACCCCACCCCACCCCACCCCCACGCTCTGTAAGGAGCTGAATTACTTTCTAAGGCCCTTGGCAGCCTATCTGCCCTCTCCCACTTCCCAAAATTTCCATGCTCCTCCTTTGGGTTGAAATCCAAACTCCAGCCGCATTCGTCCTTCCAACCTAAAAGTCCTGGCACTGGACTGCATCAGCCCCGAGGAAAAACAGCCTTTTAATAATTCTTCTGCTCAAAGTGGGAGCTTTTTTGTAATTCCTCCGCCCACAAGTGGGATATGAACTTGTGATTCCCACAAAGGCACTGCGCTCCGGAGCAGCGGCCCTGACCTTGGGCAAGTCCCTTCCCTTCTCTGGGTCCAAGTTCTCCATCTGCCAAACCCTTTGGAATGGCCTGCCATTCTTTCCCAGCTCCCTCCGCTCCCTCGCCTTGGCCTTACCCCCACGCCTCCCCTCTCACCTCTCCAGATGCCCAAGGAGGTGTCCCCGTACGGCTCCCCCTGGCCGGAAGGTGCAGCTCATGCAAGTGAGGAGCTGCCAGTACCGCAGGGCCGCGGGGTCTTGGGTTGCTGGCGGCCCGGGGGGCCCCGCGGGGCCCGAGGTCTGCTTAGCCAGCTGCAGGAAGAGTTCGTCTCGGAGCGCGGGCAGGTCCCGGCAGGTCTGGAGCACACCCTGCATCAGGGGCCCGGGGCGCCGCGCCCCCTCCAGGGCCTGCAGCGCCAGGAACAGCCTTACGGCCTCCTCGCGCAAGGGCGCGTAGCCGGGACCTGAGGGAGGGTGGGGGCGGAGGGACGGTTTGGAGAGGGGAAACAAAGACGGGCCCTGGGAGGAAGGCCTGAACCGCGGGAAGGTTGGAGGGAGTACAAGGGGACAGGGGTGGCAAGGAGGGGAGAGTGCGAAGGACAGGAAGAGTGAAGGGAAAGCAATGGTCCCCACAGAGCCAAATTCAACCCCTGCCTCCCGGGAATCTCCTCCTCTAGACCCACTAAGGCTAGGCTTCAAGTTAGTAACTTGGAAAAAGTGTTAGTCGCTCAGTCGTGTAACTTTGCTTCTCCATGTAGTGACTCTTTGCTTCCCTATGGACTGTAGCCTGCCAGGCTCCTCTGTCCATAGAATTCTCCAGGCCAGAATACTGGAGTGGGGAGCCGTTCCCTTCTCCAGGGGATCTTCCCGACCCAGGGATTGAACCCAAGTCTCCCACATTGCAGGCTGATTCTTTACCGTCTGAGCCACCAGGGAAGCCCTAGTAACTTGGAGGGATAGACTAAAAGACACAAACCGTGGGTTCTGTACTTAGGTACTGAGAGTCATCACTGTGGGCCAGAAAACAGGTTGGACTGAGAGTCAGAAAACCAAGGCTTTTCTCCCAGCTCCCCTTATTCCTCTAGCTTGAGAACCTGGGCCTGTCATTATACCCTTTTGGGGAGAAGTGCAGCTAAACGAGGCCAGCGCATTCTCCTGAGGTGGTGGCTTTTCCACCACTTGTAAAGGAAGTATGTCATGGTGTTGAGAGTATAATGAAAGAACAAGAGAGAGTGTGTAAAAGCTCGTGAAGGAACATCGGTAGTCAGAATGAAACCCAAAGAGAAGGTAGTCAGTCAAAGGGGGTCTTTATTTTCTGTGCTGGCTTCCCTCCCCCTCTACCCTGGGTATCAGTCTGCACTGCTTCTTGTTTCATCTTCATCCTTTGAAAAATGAGGGGCTAGGGGCTAGTCCTCTGAGGACTCCTAGATCCCTATCAAGTGAGACCCCATCCCAGGGACTTGGGCCATGGCACCACTCACCTGGGGCAGTGACTCCGTAGGGCAGGGGCAGGAGTGGGGCATACAGGGCTCCACTGGTGTGCCTCAGAATCGGGTTTCTTCTGTAAATAAGGGCCACGGCTTCTGGATCCCCACGACTCTCCTAGAGGCCAGGGAAATGATCTCAATGATGGAGAAGGGAGCTCCCTCGTGAACCCGGAAAGCTTATGGGTCCATCACCCTCCTCTTTCTCCATAGAGTTCTCTCTCTCGCACCTGAATGTCCCTGAGCAGCAGCTGGGTGGGGGTCTCCAGAGGTGCCTTGGAGGCGATCACTTCCCGCAGCGCCACCCCCCAGCGCTCTGCCTCTGACTGGCGAGGGGAGCAGAGCCGAACGCTGTGCTTCCGGCCACTCACGGTCACTGACCACAGACCTGGGGGAAAGAGAGGCCACGGGGGTTGGGCAATCAGGGCTGCCTGGGGCAGCTGCCTGGGGAGGTAGGAGAATCCCCAGGAGGTCTCACCGGTCTCCTTGGGTCTGCGCTCAGGGCCGAACACTGAGCACAGGCTGGTGAGCACTAGGCTCCCGAGCCGCCTCGCCCCCTTCCCGCTGCTGCTGAACTGGTCCAGGGAGTCCCGGGTGAGCACAAACCAGGCTCGGCGCGGGGGCAACCAGGGCCGCGCCCCTCCTCCTCGGGGCTCGCGGTACAGCCAACCTTCAGGGGAAAAGGCGGGAAAGGGGATCAGCAGGATAAGACATCATCCCCTGGAGGGTTGGGATCGGGGCCTCTAGAGCGTATGAGGTGGATCCCCACCTTTCACGACGACATCTGGGTCGTCTTCAGACGGCCCCTTCTCCGGGATGAGGCTCCGCGTCTCCTCCCAGCTTTGCAGCCTGGGCAAGAGGGGAGCGAGGGTTGGGCAAGCCTGCCGGTCCTGCACCCCGCCTCCAGGAGGCTCTTCTCTAAGGGCTCCCCAGGCAGGCCGCGAGGGGTGCCTACTCCCGGCTGGGCACCCCTCCCCCAGGCTGTGGGAACCGCTGGGCCGTTCTGACCTCGAACCAGAAATAGCCTGGACCCCCCCTTCCTCCCCGCGCCCCCAGCCGGACCGCCCCCCGGGACCCTGGCCAAACCACAGCGTCCGGGCGTAAGGCCTCTCCCTTATTGCACAACCGCGGGAGGGAAGGAGGAGAGGATGGGGGTCCCAGGAACTGGCTGGGGTCTCCAGACCATGGGACTGCAGGGGCTGGGCTCACCTGTCTGAGACTGGCCCACTCCTCATAGGCTGAGTCAATGTCACATCTAGGGGGCCCTGGGGAAACAGACAGGGCATCCCTCAGGCTCAGAACCCTCCTTGCAGGATGCCAGTGGCTTCTGCTCTGGGACAGCACAGCTCAGGGAATTGAGGAATCAAGGCGTGGGGTGGTGACTGTGACTGACCCAGCGAGCTGAAGCCACTGGACTTGCCCCTTCCACCAGTCTCTAGCCAACAGCCCAAGCTAAGAAGCCAAGACTCTCGCCTTGTCTCTGATTCAAGAGGCAATCAGGGGTTGGGGAAGAGTAGAAAAAGCACCAGGCAGAGTCAGGAGACCAGGGTTCTAATACCAGCTCAACCATTAATTCCAGTCAGAAACTAACTCGCTGTGGAACCTGGGCAAGGCCCCTAAAGTCTTTGGGCCTTAGCTTCCCAATCTTTGAAAAGGGAGTGGTGGATGAAGTCCTTTCTTGCTCTGGCAGACTCGAAGTCACCCCCTCCTCCTCATCTTCCCTTCTTTGGCTGGTGGGCGTTCAGGCTGGCAGGCAGGTGGTAGGCACGGAGGTGAATGAAGGGAAGAGGAACCCTTTCAGTATAGGAGTTTCTCCAAGAGCTTCTAAACCCCTCCCACAGACACTCCTGAAACTCAGGGGTAGGTAGAGACCCTGCCCTTTTGCTGGGGCTCAGGCCAGGCTGAAGAATACTCTGCATGGAAGGTGCAGTCCAGGATTTTGCCCTCCCTCCCCCATCCCACCTTTGTGCCCTGGAACTTCTACTGTAGACTGGGGTCTAAGAGAGGCTGAAAACCCATCCAGGAGCCAGGTCAGGCAGGAGGAACTGTGCCAGGGTCCCCATTGCGACCAGGCAGCTAAAGCCAGGAGGCGGGGGAGGGGGACCAGGGACACCTGTCCCCAAGCTCTGGGGGGAGGGGGGTGGAGGTGGAGCATGAGGGAGGCAATGGCAGTGGTTCACAAAGCCGACCCTGCCCAGGCTGGAAGCCTTCGGGGGCACAGGTCCTCTTATTTTCTGGGGGGGCCAAGAGGGGCTCTCAGCCACACCACCGCAGGGGCAGGTGCTGACCCCTCTCTTAGACCAACTACCCTAATCGCAGTCCCCTGCTTCCCTCCCTCCCCCCCTCTATATTTATCCGCCCTCCGCCTCCGCCAGGTGCTGGCGCCGGCCCCGGCGGCGCAGCCCGCCCCACCCGGGCACTGAGCCACTGGGCCTGCTAGGGACCCCTGAGCGGGGGATGGGAGCCTGACCCAGGCCACAGCACACGAGTCTGGCTGCCCGGAGTCTGGTGGCTGGGGTGTAGGGGCATGAGAGAGGGGACGTCAGGGGATGATCATCTCCTGCATCAGTAGAGCCTCAGTTTCCCCATGGCAAGATTCGACGAAACCCCGGAGCCGAGTGTCTCTCACCATTCCCTCAGGGATCCCCGAGGAGCTTCACCAGGAAGGGCGAAGAGTTCTGTCCTGAGTGTCAGGGTAATGATGAGGGGTCCTCGGAGAGCTGTGACCCCCAGCTCCCTCTCCATGGAGCCCCCGCCACGGACCCCAATCTGAGGATACCTGCTTCCCCTCGCCCAGGTCCACGCGGCGGGAACTCCCGCATCTGGCCCCAGCTCCCTGCGCTCGTGAACTGGGAGCGGAGCGGACCCAGGCGTCCGAGCTGCCCAGCCGGCCTCGCCACATTCCTCGGCGCTGGCGGAGGCGGAAGGAGACGGGATGGGACGCGGGCCCGGCGGGGAAGGGAGAGGCAGGGCCAGGTCGGGCCAGGCGTGACACCTCCCCTGCCTCAGGGCCCCCAGCAGGTGGACAGCGCCCAGCGTGCAGCGCGAGGCCCACAGGCAGATCCCAAGGCGGGCTGCTGCTGGAGCTCTCGGGGGCTTCGAGCCCCCAGGCAAAAACATCTCCTGAGAACCCAGTCCACACGGCGTTTGCTGGAGTCGAGCAGGATTAGGCTTGACGGCCGGTTGTAGTGAGAGGGGTTGAGACAAGGCTCCAAACCCCCCGGGGACTTACCCTCCCGCCGCCCGCTGGACTCGGGGTCCGTAGCTCAAAGGTCTCCTCGTCCTCGTCTTCGTCCCCGTCCCCGCTAAGCTCGCCGTCCCCGTAGTCCCGGTGCAGAAGAGTAAAGCCTCGACGGCAGCAGAGGAGCCACCACAATCCCCCGGGGAGAGGCATCCGGGCGAGCAGCCGCGGGATGGGGGTGCGGGCAGCCGAGGCCGAGCTGCAGGGGGTCGGGGAAACTGGCGGGGCTCCGACCCAAGCCGGAGAAAGATGAGGCGGGAGGAGGGAAAGGGAGTGGGGGAGTGGGAGAAGGTGGTGTCTGGCGCTGGGGTGCAGAGGGTCGCTAGCTGGAGCCTGCAGGGGGCTCGGAGTCTGGGCCCCCGGAGGGGGAGGGGGGGAAGCGTCCAGGGCTGGGGGTGGGGGGGCAGGAGCAATGTCCGGAGCTGGGAAGTAGTGTCCGTTGTAGTGTCCAGCCCTGTGGGGGGCAGTGTCCGGTGCAGTGTCCGAGGTGGGCAGTTGTCCAAGCTCCAAGGAGGGTCGTGTCCGGTAGGGCGTCCGGTGGCCGGGGCCCGGGCCGCGCGCGCTGCGCTCCCTGCAGCCCGGGGACTGGCGCGCTAGGGGCGCGAGCACAGTGCCGGGACCCCGCCTCCCCAACCCCCTCCTCTTCGGGTCCCCCTCCCTCTTCTTTCTCTCCTCCCTTCTTTACAGGGCTGTGTCCAGTTTTCGTCACAGCCTCCTCTGTCCAATCCCTGTGCCTGGCGCCGGGCGCGGCCACCAATCAACCTACTGAACCGCGGCGGGTTGCATCATGTGCCCCTGGCTTGGTGACAGCGGGGAGGGGCCGGGGAATAGGGAGGGAGGGGGCAGTGTGATGTTAGCCACGCCCCCGCCTCTGAGGTCAGACGCGGACTGCTAGTGACGTCACGGAAGCCCGCCTTCATGCTCTTGTTTTAACTCTTGGCTTACCAACCAACAAATTAAAAGTGCTCTTGGGCAAGAGCTTTGCAGAACAAAGTGCCCATAGGGCATAGAGGGAGGCTCTGAGTGCTGCCCTCCGACTGCTGTCTCGTCACAGGTTTCCTAAGAAAGGAAAGAGCCTTAGCTACCTGCGCCAGGCACAGCCCTAGAGGTGTAGCCCTCCGCCCGTGGATAGAGTCCGATTCCTCGATCTGAGTCACCTCTTTGAGGTGTAGAAACTGAGGCAGACTCCGGGAAAGTGCAGTCCAGGGCCCGAAATAAAATCTAATTTAGAGCGCACAACTCACTGAACTCCAGTTGAGAGAGTAGAGTGACGGGATTCTAGAGCATCCCGTGGTCTTCGAATGGAGTGGAGGCTTCTCCGGTGACGAGTCTGCGATTCTGGGTAGGAAGGGGTTAACCGAGGCTCTAAGCGGACGGGGCGGGGCCATAGGGGCGGGGCCAGAGTGACCGCGGGCGCGCGCGGGCGTTGCTGACTCAGCGGCGATTCCCGCGAGCTCCGATGGAGGGTTCCAGGTTGACCCCCAGTGGCTTGGACCCTTTGAGGATCGGCGCCATCTCCGGGCCTTCCCTGGATCCTGGTACCGAGAGGCCGTGCTTCTTAGTCTCAGCCCCCGGAGGCTCCGAGACCTCCTAGCCTGAGCTGGGCGGGGCGGGACAGGGCAGGGACGACAGGCCAGCGCCTCCCTGGAGACATCCCCGCCACTCTCCGCCCTTCTTGCCCTGGGTCCCCAGACCCCTGGCTGCAGTGGTCAGGGCAGCTTTGCTGACCGGATGTTAAACTGCGAGAGTTGTGGCACGTGGACACCATTCTGCGTGTCTTGACTATGTAAAACAAAGACTGGGAATCAATGTCTCTAGAGGCCATCCCAGCCTTGTCCTCGCCCCAGATGAGAGAGGCCTGCCCTGAGACTTCTTCGGGATGGAAACCATATACTCATTTCCCTGTCTGGATCCCAGACCCTTGCCTGCAGGGAAGTTCTTTCCGTTGTCTTTCCTCTGAGCCTGTCCCGAAGGAAAACGAATAGCTTCACCCCCACCCCCACCTCACCCGTGATAACCACTCTTTGGAAATCTGCAAATTGGAATTCTCTCCTTGGATTTTCTCCAAGGTGAAAAACTCCGACTCAACTTTTTAGATTACTTTTTTGTCTCCAAAAGAGAACCTTAGAAGGGACTCCAGAATGGTAACTGAATCCAAAAGCACACCCAAAACGGGAATCTCCTGGCCCCGTTCCTACCCCCACACCAGGCATAGGCACACACAGTCCCGGACAGCCTCAGCCTGAGCATTCCAGAGGCCAGAAACTCGGTGCTTGCTAAGGCAGCCATTACTGGATAGCACTGTAGTTGTTAGAAAGCTCTTCCTTGCACTGTATCAGGAGGAACCCCCACCCCTCCTTGCCTGGCAACTTTCCCACCTTGCCTCTGCTGGCAGAGGCCCGGTGAGAGTGGGTGTCAGTGTCTAGAGCTTTAGCATGCTCATGAGACCCCCCACCCCCACCCAGGCTCTCGGCGCCTTCCTCTCAGAGCCAAGAGCGGGAGAGTGGGAAGGGGGGGCGGGGGGAACCACCATTTCTGCCCTGCTACAAATCATTTCCAAGCCGGTGACTCAAAAATAGTAACAGTTGTTGAGTTGCATCTCATTTCCATGTTGTCTATTTAATGTGCCAAAGTACAGAAGCAATTCCTAAGGTCCCTACCTCTTTCTCAGTGCCCCCCACCGACTCTCCCTTCCCACTACTCTCCCTGGAAACATTTCCTCAGCCCGCCCCATCCTCTTGATTCGCAGCCCTAGTGGTCCCAGGAGGAGAAACTGTTGGTCTCAGTGGGAGCCGAGCAGGAAGAAAGGCGGGGCCGGCGGGGGCAGCGGCCGCCGCCGCCGCCAGGGTGAGGCCCTGGACTGCAGCCCCCACCCCTTAGGAGCCTCCGCAGGTCCTGGCGGAAGCGCAGGCCCAAAAAGGCGTAGAGCACCGGGTTGAGGCCGCAGCGGGCGAGGGCCAAACCCCCGGTCACCAGCAGTGCCAGATCCTTGCGCTTGCTGGCGGGGCAGCTCCGCTCGCGGGCCGCCAGGAGGTCGGCAGTATCCAATAGCAGGGCGAGACTGTAGGGCAGCTGCAGCACCACGAATGCCGCCACCAGGGCCACCACGACGCGCAACGCGCGCCGGCGCTCGGGCCCCCTGGTGGCCAGCAGCGTGCGGCCCAGGAGCGCATAGCAGGCCGCCATGACGCCCAGCGGCAGCGCGAAGCCCAGGACCACCTGCGCCACGGCGCTTGCCCCTTTCACCGTCTGCGTGAGGCCCTCGGGGAAGATGAGACGGCAGCGCCGCTGGCCTTCCCGGTGCCCATCCTGGCTGAAAAGGAGAGCGGGCAACGCCAGGAGCAGCGACAACAGCCACACGATGACTGAGACCAAGTGTGCACGGCCCGGCGCCGAGGGCCTCGGTCCAGCTGGAAGGGCCCGCGCGACGGCCACGTAGCGGTCGGCGCTGATGCAGGCCAGAAAGAGGAAGCCGGCGTGGAAGGAGGCCGAGTAGAGGCCAGAGATGGCACGGCAGGTGGCACTTCCCAGACTCCAGCCTTGCAGAGCCCCGGCTGCGGCAAAGGGCAGGGTCAGGGCCAGCAGAAGGTCGGCCAGGGCCAGTTGGAGCAGGTGGGCGGAGGTGGCCGAGCGGGCAGCACGTCGGGCCGCCAGATGGGTGGCCAGGACCAGGCCATTGCCGGCCAGACCCAGTGCAGCCACCGTCAGGGAGACACTGGGTTGGAAGGCGCGACTGAAGGCCTGGACGTCGGCCTTGTAGCAGAGCTCTGGCAACGGCTCAACCGAATATGCCTCATCCTCCCCAGAGTAGGGGCCCCAGGAGACCTGAGGAGGCCATAATGAGAAGAGAGACCTTATGAGACAAGCCTCCACCACACGGCTCCCCCTCCCACACAAGCATTCCAAGCTAGGAGCTGGTGTGTGACCAGGTACCAATGGTACAGTACACAGGGAGAAGACATAAACTCTTTTCCAAACTCTTCCTAGCATATCCTCTACAGGCCTTGACTTCCGGCGCACCCCTTCTGTCCCTACATCCAGCTTCCTGGGTGACCTTGAGCAAATCATTTGCTTTTCTGGCTCTCCAGCTGTCTAATAGGTAATGTGGAGATCAGAAATCCCGACCAGCCCTCCTGAGGGGGTGGTTTGAAACGAGGATTGTTTGAAATAAGGAAGATAATGAATGTGAAGCATTTGTGCTCTCTGAAGGCCCAGCGTCTGCATTATTAATAAATCTTAAGAGCTTCCGTTCTTTTGCAGCGCCATCTCCTGGACGAACACCCATATTCAGACTTTGCCTCAGACTTGGTCCCTGGAATCCTTGCTTGGTCTGGAGAATCGTTTTCTCTCTCTCCTTTCCCTTCTCTCCTCCTCACCCCCACCCCTAAGCTTCCAGTACAAGCTTCGCTGAACTACTCATGACATAAAGGTTGGAGTTCAGGTTTTCTGGGCTCAGTTAGGACCTTAGACCTCAAGATTCAGCTCACCCTTCCTCTCATCCCCAGTCGTGTCCCCCAACCCCAGCCTCTCATTACTAGCCCCTTCTATCTGGAGGGCCGCTGGTCCCAGAGGGTTCCAGACATCGTAGGTAGGTCATAGGAAGGCAGAGGCCTGGTGCCAGGTGGGGAATCCCATCCATTCACCTTTACCCTCCCTCCCTGTAACCCTTTCCTCCCCCCTGCCCCCACTCCCACCTGTTCTGCGGGCTCAGTCCCCATCTCTGGCTACTCAAGTTTCTGAGGTAAAGCCACCGGGGAGAGAAGTTATAAACTAATGGGACAGGAAGGAAGGGGCGGGGAGAAGGGTTGAGACGGAGGTGGGGATGAGGGTCTGTGAGCCCTCTTTACCTAACTTTCCTATTCTACCTCCTAAAAAAAATTTCCCTTTACCTTCCCAGTAGAAAAAGAATGGGTTTTGTAATATTATCACGTGGTAGCTACCTGTGGGATCTGAAGAATTTTTTTTTTTTACCTCTCTGAGCCTCAGGTTTTTCATCTGCAAAATGGAGTGAGGTAAAAATGCAGAATTCACAGGGTAATGAAGGTGCCTAGCACGCGTGCCTGGAGCAGAATTTGCTATCTGAAAATGTTAGATTCTTTTTACTTACACTTCTCCCTATCTCCAAGCACCCTCCCTTTCCATCTGTCTTCTTGGATTTTCCAGGATCCCCCAGCCGGCCCCTGTCTCCCTTCCCCCATCTCTGCGGCCACAGTCCCTGTAGCCTCGGGTTATTAAGGGTATTTCCCGGTGGCGGAGGCTCTCTACCCCCGCCCTTTCGCAGCGGGGCTGAGGCGCGCGCTTGCGCGGGGTCTGGGAAAGCGGCGCGTGCCAGGAGAGCGAGGCTGGGGAAGGGGGGAGGTGAGAGGAGAGAGGGTGGAAGGAGAGGAGAGAACAGCAGAGAAGCAGGAACGGCACCTAGGGAGACAAGAAAGAAGGGCTGGGGGAGAGTGGGAAGAGAGAGGGGTGGGTAAGGGGGAGAGACAGCCATTCGTTGCAAAAACCCAGGAGGATAGCCCGAGCTGGAACTGGAGCCCTAGCCGGAGCCGGGCACTGGAAG
Organism: Bubalus bubalis; assembly: GCF_019923935.1. NCBI lineage: Eukaryota > Metazoa > Chordata > Mammalia > Artiodactyla > Bovidae > Bubalus > Bubalus bubalis. Next base: position 20,328,272 of record NC_059159.1, on the reverse strand, counting down.
GCGGCCGCCGAGACCCGTCAGCCCTGCATGATGCGTCTCCGGCTTTTCTGCATCCTACTCGCCGCGGTCTCAGGAGCCCGGGGCTGGGGCTACTGTGAGTGCCGGGCTCGCAGGCAGGCGGGGTTAGGCCCGGGAGTACGAGGTCTGCAGGGCGGGTCCCGCACCGCATTGCGGCTGGGTGGTCGCGGGTCTCTTCTCGGCCGGCGCGCACTCGCGCGCTTTCATCCTTTGCAGCCTCTCCCCCGCGCTCCGCAATGCAGCTCCGAGGCTGGCGCGCGCGCCCGGGGCTGGGGCTGGGCTCCGAGCTGAAGATAGAGTCGGCCCGGGCGGGGACTTGGGGCTGGGATCCAAGCGTGAGCGAGTGCCGGGTTTGAGGGTTGGGAATAAGAGTGGTACCGGTGACTCGGGCTAAGGTTAAGGGGACTGGGGCTGGGCTTGGAGCTGGCCCAGGGACCAGGGTTTGGGGTTTGCGGCTAAGGCTGGGGCTGGATATGGGGGTTGGGATCCATGCAGTATTTGGTGAGCCAAATCGTATAGATGGTGAGTTTGGACATGGAACTGGTGGTGCTAGGACTGGCTGGGGTTGGGGCTAGGCCTGCATTTGGGCTCCGTGCAGGTTTGCGGATGCTGCTGAATGGGACTGAGGCTAAGTCTGGGGACGGATTGATGTCTTGGGGTGACTCAGGTTCTGAAAGATGCTGAGGTTTGGGATTGTGTTCTGGGGAGTACTGAACTCCAACTGGTCCTTGGGAGGGTCTGACCTAGGGGGTCCCCCAGGAGGAGAAGGCAGCTTCCCCTCAGCGTGCAGCTGTTGCTGCAGGCCAGGTTGAGCAGGTGGTTTAAGTTAGGGCTGGGTCTGCACTGGGGGGAGTGAAGATCAAGCACCAGTTGCTCAGCATTCTGGGCCTTTGGAAGGACTGGGAGGGGCTGCCCTGATAAACATGTCTGTTCCTGCAACCCAGACGGCTGCGACGAGGAGCTGGTGGGGCCCCTGTATGCACGGTCCCTGGGCGCCTCCTCCTACTATGGGCTCTTCACTGCGCCCCGCTTTGCCCGGCTGCACGGTGAGCACGGTGGTGCCCCATGGTGAGGTGAGGGACTCTGAAGGGCTAGAGGTAAAGGGGGAGCTAGTGGTGAAAGCCCTTGTCCCTTCTGTAGGCATAAGCGGATGGTCTCCCCGGATTGGGGACCCAAATCCCTGGCTCCAGATCGACCTAATGAAGAAGCACCGGATTCGGGCTGTGGCCACGCAGGGCTCCTTTAACTCGTGGGACTGGGTCACACGTTACATGCTGCTCTACGGCGACCGAGTGGACAGCTGGACACCGTTCTATCAGCGAGGGCACAACGCGGTACTCCAGGATCCCTGCACACACACTTGGGAACCTTCCCAACTGTGTGACCTGGGCTGGGCTGGGCACAGGTTTAGGGGAGGGGGGAGGAGGTGGTGGTGAGGGCACAGATGAGGAGCAGTGACTTTCACTCCAGGGACTCAGTCCAGAAGGACTGTCTGCTTGCCGTTGTGTTCAGGATATGCCCAATTGACAGGGTTTAACAGGTGATGGACAGGGAGGCCTGGCGTGCTGCGATTCATGGGGTCGCAAAGAGTTGGACACGACTGAGCGACTGAGCTGAACTGAACTGAACTGAACATACTTCAGGGTAAAATCTGGGAGAGCTTCTTGGAGGAGGCGACATCTGAGTTGACCTTTGAGGAAATACTGGGATGGTGGAGAGGACGCTCTAGGCTAGGGAAACTGTAAAGTCAGGAAGGCGGAGGAGATAAGGACTGTCTGCCTTCCAGAGGTCGAGATTAGCTGGATGCGACAGCTGCGGGCTGGGAGGCTGTGGAAAAGCAAGCAGAGTGTGGGAACGTGGTCACCCCTCTCCCCTTGCCCTTAGACCTTCTTCGGTAACGTGAACGAGTCGGCGGTGGTTCGCCACGACCTGCACTATCACTTCACGGCGCGCTACATCCGCATCGTGCCCTTGGCTTGGAACCCGCGCGGCAAGATCGGCCTGAGGCTTGGCCTCTACGGCTGCCCTTACAGTAAGGGTGCGGGGTCGTGGTGGGGGCGGGGCGGGAGACAGAATCCCCCGGCCCCCGACCCACCTACGGTCCTTCCTGCAGAGTCCGACGTGCTGTATTTCGATGGCGATGATGCCATCTCGTACCGCTTCCCGAGAGGGGTCAGCCGGAGTCTGTGGGACGTGTTCGCCTTCAGCTTCAAAACCGAAGAAAAGGACGGGCTCCTGTTGCACGCCGAGGGCGCCCAGGGCGACTACGTGACACTCGAGCTGCAGGGGGCGCACTTGCTGCTGCACATGAGCCTGGGTGAGCTCGCGGCCGCGGCGCGGAGCCCCAGGCTCTCCTCCCACGTCCCTTGTCGCACCTCCTCCGCGAAGCCGCGCCCCATTCCTTATCTTCCCCTTCCTTAACTATTTGGACCCATTTGCCTTCTTCGTGTAAAATTTGGTGCTTGCGGAACTCAGGACTGGGAATTAGGACAAGCGGATTCCAGCACCTAGCACCTACCAGCGGTGTGACCTTGGACAAGCACTTCCCCAGTCTGTTTCCTCATTGTAAAAACATTGTATATACGTATACAGGCGCGCGCGCGGGCGCGCGCGCACACACACACACACACACACACACACACACACACACTCCTGAAGCGTTGTTATTTTGTATCTCATTCGCTTTCCATAATATGCACATGATGAGGTAGAACCAGCTATCGTGCCCCGTTTTAGTGATAGGAAGAGGCTCAGAGGGATTAAATGACTAAGTCCGTACTTGCCAATGGCCACCGATCCATCGCAGGCTGAGGGTGGTCCAGTCTCTATGTGCCCACCCTCCCTGGCCGTCCTGGGCCTTAAGCAGTTCGTCCTCTGTGTTGCAGGCTGTTGCTCCGCCTGGGGGGTTTGCTGGGCGGTAGGGCCTAAGTGGGGTTCTCCAGGTTCCCGGTCTGACCCCGCCCTACCCCACCCTCAGGCAGCAGCCCCATACAGCCAAGGCCGGGTCACACGACCGTGAGCGCTGGCGGCGTCCTCAATGACCAGCACTGGCATTACGTGCGTGTCGACCGATTTGGCCGTGAGGCAAATCTCACCCTGGACGGCTACGTGCAGCGCTTCGTGCTCAATGGCGACTTCGAGAGACTGAACCTGGACAACGAGGTGAGCAAAGAGGGGAGGAGTCATTTGGTTAAGTGAGATGCTGGGTGGGCTGGTGGGGGGGTGGGGTGGGGGTGGCACTTCTTTCAGAGGTAAGACTCTGCTTTCTGAACTTGCTAGCAGGAGTTGGCAAACTCCCAGAAAAGCTTGGGTTTTTGTTGTTGCTGATGTTAGCATGCCGATTTCCGGGCTCCACCCCAGAGCTGCTGAGATGGAGTCTAGAAATCTGGACTTGGGGGATCAGGCAAGATGAGAAAATTGCCCTCTCCTGGCCCTGATGTGCAGATAAAGAACCCCAGACAGGTTCATCGACTTACCCAAGGGCATGCAGCCAAGTTGTGGTGGGGTCAGGGCTAAAACCCAAGCCTCAGGAGGCCCAGCGAGCTTCCAGCTTCAATACCGGTACTGGGGGAATGTGTGTCTCAGACCTCAGCCTGAGCGTGGGAAAGTGGACGGGCGGGAGCGCGAGAAGGGCGCGCACTCTGCCGCATCTAGGGAAGCTTACTCCTCACCCCGCCCCCAGATGTTCATCGGGGGGCTGGTGGGCGCCGCGCAGAAGAACCTTGCCTATCGGCATAATTTCCGCGGCTGCATAGAAAACGTCATCTTCAACCGAGTCAACATCGCGGACTTGGCCGTGCGGCGCCATTCCCGGATCACCTTCGAGGCCAGTGGGCAGGGGGATCTGGGAGGACGGGGCATCAAAGCCTCCGGGAACAAGTGGGTGGAGCCGGGAGAGATCTTAAGAATCATCTAAAAGCCTAGGAGCCCTCTCCCTAGCCAGCTGCTCACGTTGGGGGCGGGGCATCACTGACTCACAGGAGGTGCGAAAGGCCAGCTCCCAACCCCGCTCCCGCCTAGTTAAAAGCTGCGGTCTGGTCTCACCATCTCCTCAGTTATAAATGAAGAGAATATGGTGTGGCGGCCCGGAGTGGCTCGGCCAGGGGGGTCACACAGCGCAGGGGCTGAGGAGGGACTTGAGGGCTGTTTAGGTATTATGTGGTACCCCCTACTCCAACTCAGGAGCTAATCAGGCGCTCCTGAGATGATCAGGAGATGATGTAGATCATCGAGAAGAGTCCTGAGGGCTGACTTGGTGGCTGGAGACCTCTCCACACCTGGACGTTTTTCTGGGCGGGGTGAGGTTGGGGAGGTACACCCAGGGAACCTGGCTCCTCACAGAGGCCGGGGCGTGGCATCAGCTTGGGTGCTGATGCATCCTCACTTGGGTCCCCAGGGTAAGGTGGCATTCCGTTGCCTGGACCCGGTTCCTCATCCCATCAATTTCGGAGGTCCTCACAACTTCGTGCAAGTGCCTGGCTTCCCCCGCCGCGGCCGCCTCGCAGTCTCTTTTCGCTTCCGCACCTGGGATCTCACTGGGCTGCTGCTTTTCTCCTCCCTGGGGGATGGGTTGGGCCACGTGGAGCTGATGCTCAGTGAAGGGCAGGTCAACGTGTCCGTGGTGCAGACCGGCCGAAAGAAGCTTCAGTTTGCCGCTGGTGAGCAGAGGGAGAGGAAGGGGAGGCAAAAGGAGGCCAGAGCAGGGCAGAGACACAGGAGACTGTAGACCTGGACTGAGACCTTTGCATCTCAGAGGGGTGAGGGAGGGAAGGGAGGGAGCCCTGCAAGAGGTCCCAGGATGTACACAGCTGGGAGTTGGAGGGCAGGGCAGATCTGAGGGACTAAGGCTGAGAATCCTGGTACTCCATTTGGAGGGTCCCTGTAGGTATCATTCACTGATGACTTTTGACTCTGTGTCAGCCGCTGGGGTTCCACATAGTGAAGAGAGACATTTGGGGATGTCACTGCTCAGTGTGATAAGTGTAAAAATGGGAAGCACAGAGGCTTTTGTTAGGACAGAGTGGGGTTGCTGCTTCTCCACTCAAGACACTCTTCCAGAGCATGGTGCCTCCCCCACCCACACTGTCCTCCTGTCCTGTCCAGGGTTCCGCCTGAATGATGGCTTTTGGCATGAGGTGAATTTTGTGGCCCAGGAAAACCATGCAGTCATCAGCATTGATGATGTGGAGGGGGCAGAGGTCAGGGTCTCATACCCACTGCTGATCCGTACAGGAACCTCATACTTCTTTGGAGGTAAGTGGAGGTCAACCTGGCTAGACCCCTGTCTCTGGGTGGGAAGGCCCCATCTAAGTCCACCCAGATAGGGCTACATGGAGAGTTTTGTAGCAGTAAATCTCTCTTGCCTCTCTGGGGCTTTGGGGACTGGAACGTTACTGTCATTGTCTACTGGCCCCCTTCCTTGCTTCCTTCCTTCATGTCTGGCTCTCCCTTGGCATCTCCCTGGGGGAGGGTCGCTGGAGTCTCCCCTGGGGAGGGCCTCACAGGGGTGGTTGCTCCAGGTTGTCCCAAGCCAGCCAGTCGATCGGGCTGCCACTCCAACCAGACGGCGTTCCATGGCTGCATGGAGCTGCTCAAGGTGGATGGTCAACTGGTCAACCTGACTCTGGTGGAGGGCCGGCGGCTTGGATACTATGCTGAGGTCCTCTTTGACACATGTGGCATCACTGATAGGTATCCAGAAGCCCCTCTCCCTCCAAGAGGTGACCCCCTCCAAAGCCCTCTTCCACGGTCTCCCAGTGCTGGGAATGGCGTTTCTCAATGATCTCCCTTCTGGTCCCAGCTCCTGAGTCTCCCACCTGGGGATGATTGCTTCTTGACCTCTCACTTCCCAGTTATTCCCTTAAAGTGTCACATGCTCAGAATGGAAATGAAGCATCTGTTTTTGGTCCTAGAGGGTTTTCTTTGGGGGGAGGTAAGGATGGGGATATAAGGCATTATTAATTCCTTTGGGGAAGAGGCAACAATAGTACTTGAGCCCTGAGGCCTGCCTAATGCCCCAGCATTCAGGCTTCTACCTGGCTACTTAAGTGGAGTATGTTAGGTGGGTTCTGGTGCTCTCAGGACCTGGGACTGAAGCTTGTAGGGGTCAGACCCTACTCTGCAGCTCCCCATAAGGCTCCTTCCCTGCGTGCTGACCCCCTCCCCTAGGTGCAGCCCTAACATGTGTGAGCATGACGGTCGCTGCTACCAGTCTTGGGATGACTTCATCTGCTACTGTGAACTGACAGGCTACAAGGGGGAGACCTGCCACCAGCGTAAGCCAGCTGGAGTGTGGGGGAGAGTCTGGGGGAGAGTCAGGAAGTTTCTGGGGATCGTGAGGCCGCTAAAGATGGTGGGGCTGGCCCTTCTAGCCCCCAACCCCATAACTACCTTTTCCCCAACTCACTACCCACCAGCTTTGTATAAGGAATCCTGTGAGGCTTACCGACTCAGTGGGAAAACTTCTGGAAACTTCACCATTGATCCTGATGGTAGTGGCCCCCTGAAGCCATTTGTGGTGTACTGTGATATCCGAGGTAAGTGGCTCTGATTGAGGGGTGATGGGCAGCGGACGATGAAGTGTGGGAGTGTCGGGGGGAACAAGGAAGGATGAAAGGGTGGACCGGAGCCAGTAAGATTAAACGGTGGAGGGGTAAAGGAGGACAGAGCGGGAAGGGAACATTCAGGAGTTTGTAATCTAGCCTTGCAGCTAGATCTCAGCTTCCTGACCCATTCCAGCGGTCTCATGGCTGGCCTATGATGTTGGAGACTTAGAGCTGGGCTGGCATGGAGCTTCTGGCCTCATGTATCGGCTCTGAATTGCAGCAGTGGTGCTGGAGGCGAGTAGGGAGGTGGGTAGAGAACGCTTCTCTGCAGCCACAGCTCCGCCTCGTCCCCTCCCCCAGAGAACCGGGCATGGACAGTTGTGCGCCATGACAGGCTGTGGACGACTCGGGTGACAGGTTCCAGCATGGAGCGGCCATTCCTCGGGGCCGTCCAGTATTGGAATGCATCCTGGGAGGAGGTCAGTGCCCTGGCCAATGCTTCCCAGCACTGTGAGCAGTGGATCGAGTTCTCCTGCTACAATTCCCGGCTGCTGAACACAGCAGGTTAGGGCTGGGGTGGGGAGGGCAGGGTGAAAGCTGGAGGAGAGACCCATGGGGTCTGGGAGAAGAGCACCAGAGGGCTCAGAAAGAGGCCTGGGCTGGTTGGAAGGCTGAGGGAGGAGCCCTAGGCTAATGGAGGCGGGGCCTGGAAGCTGCCTGCCCCTCTTCCCCAGGAGGCTACCCCTACAGCTTTTGGATTGGCCGAAACGAGGAGCAGCACTTCTACTGGGGCGGCTCGCAGCCTGGGATCCAGCGCTGTGCCTGTGGTCTGGACCGGAGCTGCGTGGACCCCGCTCTGCACTGTAACTGTGACGCCGACCAGCCCCAGTGGTAAGGGGGGCAGAGGAACAGGGCTTTCAGGATGCTGGGGGCTGCCGAGCAGCAAGGGCTGAGCCACTGCATCCCCATCCCCACAGGAGAACCGACAAGGGCCTGCTGACCTTTGTGGACCATCTGCCTGTCACTCAGGTGGTGGTGGGGGACACGAACCGCTCCAGTTCGGAGGCCCAGTTCTTTCTGAGGCCTCTGCGGTGCTACGGCGACCGTGAGTGGCAGAGACTTTTTGTGTGCCCTCGCGGGGTCGGATCTCTAGTTCCAAAGCCCTGACCCACTGGGTGGGAGGGGGGCGGTCTCCAGGACACCCTGGCTCCATCTGTGACATGCCCACGCCTGTTCCTCTGCACCTGCACGTTCCTCTCTTTCATGGCACGCCTTAGTCTCTCCCTGGGTTCTCCCAGCTGTCCCCCTTTGCCCTGTCGCCTGCCTCCCGCCCTGCTGACAAGGCCTTCCTCCATTTGGTTCTGTAGGAAATTCCTGGAACACCATCTCCTTCCACACTGGGGCTGCACTACGCTTTCCCCCAATCCGGGCCAACCACAGCCTTGATGTCTCTTTCTACTTCAGGACCTCGGCTCCCTCAGGAGTCTTCCTAGAGAATATGGGGGGCCCTTACTGCCAGTGGCGCCGACCTTACGTGCGGGTGGAACTCAACAGTGAGCAAGCAGACCTGTGGGGGAGGAAGATCCCTGGGGAAGATGTGGGGTGGGTGGAGGCTGGGGTAAGTGGCAAGGCCAGATGCCCCTTTGAAAGGCAGCATGGGAAGGGCTTTAGATGGGCCTGGCTTCTAGACCCAGCTCCATCTCGATAGCTGGCTTTGTGACCCTGAGCACCCACTTGGCCTCTCTGGACCTTTGGCCCCTGAGTTGTGAGTGAGGAAGCTGGACTCCTGTGGGTTGGCTGGGGGAGGGGTGTGTGGGGCTCCTATTTGATGAGCTATGCTTCTAACCTGAGAGGTGGGGCTGGGAAGCTGGCTCCAGGGATCTGGGAATGTGGGAGACCAGAGGTATGAGGTTTTAAGCACTTTATGGGTTTTGTCCCAGGCTGTAAACAGACTGGGCTTCCCAGGTGGTGCAAGCTAGTAAAGAATCCACCTGCCAATGCAAGAGACATAAGAGACAGGGGTTCAAACCTCTGGGTCAGGAAGATCTCCTGGAGAAGGAAATGGCAACTCACTCCAGTAATCTTGCCTGGAGAATCCCATGGACCGAGGAGCTTGGGGGGCTACAGTCCATGGGGTCGCAAAGAGTCGGACAGGACTGAAGCAACTTAGCACGCCCACATGTAGACAGATGGAGGGACAGTCAGGGAGCTCCAAAGAGCAGAGAAGAAGGGCTGTGTCGACCCCGTGAGGGCCCTGGGGGCTCTGAGTTCTCTACCCCCGCCCCCACACTGTCCAGCGTCCCGGGACGTAGTCTTCGCCTTTGACGTGGGGAATGGGGATGAGAACCTGACGGTGCACTCAGACGACTTCGAGTTCAACGATGACGAGTGGCACCTCGTCCGGGCAGAAATCAACGTGAAGCAGGCCCGGCTCCGTGTGGATCACCGGCCCTGGGTGCTACGGCCGATGCCCCTGCAGACCTACATCTGGCTGGAGTACGACCGGCCCCTGTATGTTGGTGAGCAGCAACTTGGAGGCAGGTCTGAAGCCTCTGTCACCACCCTACCCTCTCGAGGCCACTCTCCTTGTTTCCAGAAACCCCATCTCTTAGGTCGCAATCCCCTCAGCCTCACAGTGAGCCAAGGCCCACCCTTCCTCTCCAGTCCCTGGCATCTTTTCCATTCTTCTAGCCCTCCACTGCCTTTGCAACCCCGATACTTTCCCCCGTCTCTGCTCTACACCCATTTCTCCACCTGCCCACCTTCCCCCCAGGATCTGCAGAGCTTAAGAGGCGGCCTTTCGTGGGTTGCTTGAGGGCTATGCGTCTGAATGGAGTGACTCTGAACCTGGAAGGCCGTGCCAATGCCTCTGAGGGTACCTCACCCAACTGCACAGGCCACTGCGCCCACCCCCGGTTCCCCTGTTTCCATGGCGGCCGCTGTGTGGAGCGCTACAGCTACTACACCTGTGACTGCGGCCTTACGGCTTTCGATGGGCCATACTGCAACCATGGTCAGTGCTGCTGGCTGCGGGAGGGATGAGCCAGAGGGCATCATGGGGTGTAGGGAGGGCAAGGAAGGAGGGAGGACGCAGTGTCAGCGTCGGGGAGGACTGTGTTCATCCTGGGCTCCTGAGCTCTGAGCTGGGCTCTCAAGCAGCTGAAGCTGCTGGGTGATTCCAAAGGAATAAAGCGGGACAAGGAAGGGATGGCACAGCTAGCTGGCACTACAAGAACAACAGCAACAATACAAATAACTTCCCCATCTTCTCACTGTCACCAAGGGAACCCAGGTGCCCCCCGCCTTGCAAGCATATCCCCATCAGGCTGCACGATGCCCTCCTATGCCATTTCCTAGTTGACAATCGCTGCACACCTAAAACATGTCTACAGCCTGGTTCTTGGTTAAGGCGAGCCTTGACATTCACCATAGCAAGATTCTGCACATACACCAAGAACACATCCTCCCCAAGGCTGGTCTAGGAGGATGCATGAGCAGGTAGGTCACTGGTGAGGTAGGAAGACACAGGCACTAAGGGACCCACAGAAGCCCTTTGGTCTTGGTTTAGAAGTGTAAGTAGTGGCAGGTGGGTTTGGGGTATCTTGATTCTAATTCTGACCCTCCACCTACTATGTATCCTCAGGCAAGTCGCGGCCTGTTTCAGAGCCTTGCTTTCCCCATCTGTAAAGCGCAGGGGTTGGATCAGATGATCTTTTCCATTTCTTAAGATTTTAAGATTCCATTCCGTGACGTAGGGCCGCCAGGGGACCTAAAAGTGAATGGAGATGGGTTGTGGTGTAGCAGAAACTGGGGACACGTGCCGGATGGTGTGCGTGGATGAATACATAGCGTCTGGAGGTGGGGACGGGCCCTGACTTCACTCCTCTGCCTCAGACATTGGCGGTTTCTTTGAGCCTGGCACCTGGATGCGCTATAACCTCCAGTCGGCGCTGCGCTCCGCAGCCCGGGAGTTCTCCCACATGCTGAGCCGGCCAGTGCCGGGCTATGAGCCCGGTTACATCCCTGGCTATGACACTCCCGGCTACGTGCCCGGCTACCATGGCCCTGGGTACCGTCTGCCTGATTACCCGAGGCCAGGCCGGCCAGTGCCAGGCTACCGCGGACCTGTCTACAACGTCACTGGAGAGGAGGTGTCCTTCAGCTTCAGCACCCAGTCTGCCCCCGCCGTCCTGCTCTATGTCAGCTCCTTTGTGCGTGACTACATGGCCGTGCTCATCAAGGAAGATGGTGAGTTCCCCACAGCTCTCACCCTCCACTCCAGCTTCCTCTGGGTGCCCTCCGTTCTCATAACTATTGACCAATACAAGGACTCAAGTGCTCTTCCAAGGTGGCGGCTTTGGGGGACTTCCCTGGTGCTTCCAAATGCAGGGGCCACAGGTTCCATCCCTGGTCAGGGAACAAAGATCCCATAGGCAGCATGGCAAAGCCAAAAAGAAAAAAAGATGGGGACTCTGGGAGCTGAGGGGAGACCCCCTTCTTCCTTCTTCCCACCCACAGGGACCTTGCAGCTGCGCTACCAGCTGGGCACCAGCCCCTATGTGTACCAGCTCACCACCCGCCCTGTGACGGACGGCCAGCCCCACAGTGTCAACATCACCCGGGTCTACCGCAACCTCTTCATCCAGGTGTGTGCCGGGGGTTCAGATCATAACCTCATCATCAAGGCTGTGGCAGTGGGAAATGGCAAATGTTTAGCATCTGTAGGGCACATTCCAATGTACAGAGAACGTTCACATGTAGTATCATGGGACCTCACAATTGCCCTGGTGAGGCAGTTCAGGTAGGCAGCTCTTCTTATCTTTGTTTGACTAGTCACGAAAGGGGCTCCAGCAGTAAAGTGGTTTCCCCAAACCACCGTAAGCTGCAAAGACAGGGCTCAAAACCAGTTTGTGAGGTTTTTAATACCAATTCCTATGTCTGGGCCCGGGACTTGCCCACGTGGGACTGAGTTAGGACCCACCACCAGTCGGGAGAGGAGAGTCCCAGCCTGGTCTGGGCTATGTCTGCTGCTGGTTCGCCCTCTCATCTCCTTTCCCCTCCCCACTCAGGTGGACTACTTCTCCCTGACGGAACAGAAGTTCTCACTGTTGGTGGACAGCCAGCTAGACTCGCCCAAGGCCTTGTATTTGGGGCGCGTTATGGGTAAGCTGGGGTTGAGACGGCATTTGGGGTCGGGAGCTGTGGACTCCTCTGGAGTCCAGAGGAGGGTGAAGGATGGGGAGTGGCAGTGAAGGTGCTGCTAAAGAGAAGTGGGAACCTAGGGGTGGTGAGAGGGGCCAGGGCTGTTGGGGTTCTAAGCCCCCTTCTTTCTGGGCTGCCTCTCCCTCAGAGACTGGAGTGATTGACCCAGAGATCCAGCGCTACAACACACCGGGTTTCTCGGGCTGTCTGTCTGGTGTCCGATTCAACAACGTGGCTCCTCTCAAGACCCACTTCCGAACGCCTCGACCCATGACCTCGGAGCTGGCTGAGGCCCTTCGTGTCCAGGGAGAGCTGTCTGAGTCTAACTGCGGAGCCATGCCACGCCTTGTCTCAGAGGTGCCCCCTGAGCTGGACCCCTGGTATCTTCCCCCAGGTACATCCCCAGGGACACAGAAGAGGAAGGGAAAAGAGGGACGACAGGGAAAGGAAATGACTCTTAATCTGCAGGAGACTCCTCCTAACTGGTGTGTTCTCTTTTTTTCAGACTTCCCGTACTACCATGATGACGGATGGGTTGCTATACTTTTGGGCTGTGAGTGGCACCGTCCCTACCCTGACCTCTCATTCTACCCTCTGGCTGTCAGCCTTCCCTCCCTGTCCCGTATCCTCAGGCCTGAGGGGTAGTGAAGGCACTCAGTATATGGTGGTGCCAAGAACCTTGACACAGGCTTTGCTGAAGGTAGTTGATAATCAGCTTGGAGATTTTTAAATATTGGCAGATTCTATAGATTTTAATAGAAATGAAATGAAATATTAAAACTGGGCCAAAGTTTTTACAGTGATGTGCCTATCACTGCCTGACTCAATATATCACTTCCATTGCTGGTCAAGTCTCTGACTTTATGACTTTGTGGATCAGATAATGTTCACTTCATGATAAGCAGCTTAAGTCATATGCTCCTCTGTTGGGTCATGGCCACACGTTCCCACCAAAGTCAGGGGTTTAATATCTAAAAGGTCCCAGAATTAGGCAGGAACTGTGTCTTAAAGAGTGCTTTACTGCACTATAAAAGAATACATTTTATGGTATGTTAACTATATCTCAATGAAGCCATTATAAAAAAAAATAACTGGGGCTAAAGCTAAGGGATGAGGAAACAGGGGTAGAGTAACATCCAGAAAGATGAGAAATTGGTGTAAGTACCAAGGATGTTGAAAGAGAGTATTAGAAATAGGATAGAATTCTATTATTAGAAAAAGAAATTTATTAAACATTACATATACCATATGAGAAACAGAAATTCTAATATTAGAAACAGAATAGAAGCCAGGACTTTAGACCAACCAGACACATCAAGAATAGCTTGATGTGGTTGTACAGCTGATGCTGTCGGACACATATGCTTTAGGCCAAAAGGATACATGTGTGTCTGTGTATAGGTGAAACCCAGAGATCTGCCCTGAATTGTTCCTTTTTTCTCTTTCAGTTTTGGTGGCCTTCTTGCTGCTGGGACTGGTGGGAATGTTGGTGCTCTTCTATCTACAGAATCATCGCTACAAGGGCTCCTACCACACCAATGAGCCCAAGGCCACACATGATTACCACGCTGGCAGCAAACCTCCCCTGCCTACTTCAGGCCCGGCCCCGGCCCCAGCCCCAGCCTCAGCCCCAACCCCGACACCAGCTTCCACCCAAGTTCCAGCTCCAGCTCCAGCTCCAGCCCCAGCCCCAGCCCCAGCCCCTGGCCCCCGGGACCAAAACCTACCCCAGATTCTGGAGGAGTCCAGATCTGAATGAATCAGGAGAGGGGCTTCAAGGACCAAGCCCGTCTCCTCCGAATTCCCCAATCCCGCCTCCACCCCATCCTCGCAGGGACATGTGGCTCCTCTTAGCTGGCTCTGCTCATCTAGAGGATTTCCCTCCTGCCAAGTCTGGTGGGCAGAGCTACAGATGGGACCAAAGGGAGTGGCTGAGCCTCACTGCCTAAAACCAATGCCCTGCCCATCCCCATTTCCCCAGGCTCCTGGTTGTTTGCCTGCCCCAAAGAAGCCTCGGGGTTGGCCCAGGCCTTTCCTGCCAGCCCTGTCCCAGCTACGGCCAGGGATTAACACCAGAGTGCAGGGGAGATTAACCACCTCCCTTCAAATATTCAATCTCAGCAGGGACAGATGTGTGGGATTGCAGGGGCGCACAGGGCATGGGGGAGGCTGCTCAGTCATACCCCCCGGCCTCCCCCCTCCCCTGCAGAACATCTTCCACCTGCTTCCCCTCAGTTGGGGGTTAGGAGGGCTTCATTGCTGCCCCCTACCCCCCTTTTCTGTTTTTTACAGAGACCGAGAGGCCTCACTTTAGCACCTTAGTACCTCCGCTGCTTTACACGCTTTAGCCAAAGCCATAAAAAAACTTGCAATGTAGAGAGAATAATGCAGACACTGACTAGCCAGCCCTCTACTCTTCCTCCCTCCTCCAAGATATGCAATAGCCTTGGTGCCTGTCCAAAGGCTTGGCCCCCCTCTCCAATGCATGAGGAGCCCTCTTTCCTCCGCTCAGAGATGCTGCTTCATTTGTCTAGGAGGTCATATCCTTTATATATATTTTTTGTTTCAAAGTCTCTCTCTAGAGAAACTATATATATCACTCTAATTTTTTTAAATTATCAGTTTATATATAAAAGACAAAATCAATTGACTGTCCTGTTCTGTGCCCAGTGTGCTTCTCCTGTGTTGAGAAGCCCAGTGTGCTTCTCCTGTGTTGGAAGTCTCATGAGGTCTGCTGGTCACTCACCCAAGCCTGATCAGCCTCCACTCTGAAGCTGTGCTCTCAGTCTCGGAGCTGTTCTAATAAAGCAGAGTGACAGAGCTCCAGTCTGTGTGTGGTAGTTGGCGGCGTGGCTAGCGGATAAGCGGGATGACTTTCAGGGAACTAATCTGACAGCTCCAGAATCTTTAATGGGGAGCGCTTGGAATCCTGGCATCGCCTGCTGGAAGGCTGCTTGGTTCTTGCCAACCCCCTGCCCCAGATCTCCCCCAACCCTGGTCTCCGTGGACAAGTGGAGATCAGAATACTCAAGCTTCCCCGGATCCTTCCAGGGTTCATCCCTGGACCCCAAAGCACACAGCACACAACTTGCCAAAATGAATTCTACCACTTTATTCAGATAAGAGGTCACAAGCCACAGGACTTTAAAGTGCGTGAAATTCACTGGCAACAGAGCCGCACATATACCAGCCTCCCCCACCATCCCCACCACCTCACTCCATCCATCATTACTTGTCTGGGGGGGGAGGGGTTAAGACCCGTCATTTAAAGGTGGGGGAGATCAGGGGAGAGGATGGGAATGCTGGAGCAACAGCAGTAGGTAGTGGTCTGACACAGGGGAAAGAGGGGGTCAACCACAGTGATTCTGCACGCTGAGGGAAGGATAGGGTCAGTCTAGCCTTTCAAAGGCTGGATGTCAATTTTTCCCCATCTACTCCTCATAGCAAGCCCCAGACTGCATTTCAGACAGTCCTAACCCTCCTTCCTCTGTCTCTGGTTTTTCTCTATGAGTAATTTGGAGCCCACAGTCCAGCTAGAGGGTGTCCCCTATACACAATGCATACAAACCACAGCAGATGTAGATTTCAGAAGCATGGCAGGGTCTGGCCCCGTCGGCTGTGAAGAGGCTTCTGTCAGGAACCAGCTGGGCGTGTGCTCAGTGCTAAGTGCCTGTGTGCCCACTAGTGTGGTGAGTGAGGGTATGTGAGTGAGTGTGTGTGTGTGTGTATGCGTGTGCATGCGCATGTCCCACGGAAATCCCTAGATGACAGTTTGGCCAGAGGGAACCCTACTCCTTGCTTCACAGGGACAGCCAATGGGGTTAGAGGAAGGGGGTGGTCAGCACAGACCAGGGAAGAGAGGCTCTGACTCCCCACAGAGAAGGGAGAAGCCAGCTCCCTTATCTAATACACCCTAGGCTAGTCTATACCTGCCCATTTCTCTTTCTCTAGCACAAAGCTCCTTATTCCCTGCAGCTCAGCACCAGCCATAGACACAGGGGCGGTTCTTAGGGCTGGTGCCATTCTCATTCAATTCTGCTGTTTCAAGGCAGTTCCTTCTGCCTCCACCAGGACATGAGATAGAACTGGAGAAGAATCTTCCACCACCTCCTCCCCGCTCCCTCAGGAAAGAGATTCCGGCAGGGACCCCCGAGACCTTAGCTCAAACTCCACCTCAATCTCCAGACCTTCTAAAGGAAATAAAGTGCTTCCATGAATCCCAGAGAGAATGTCACTATGAACTGGCACAGGTGGCCGGCCTGCTTCTTCTCGACATTTAAATACCCTCTGCCAGTCTGCCTGTGTGGTGCCATCCTAAACACATGGAACCTGGGAGCTCCTCGCCCACCTCCAAACACAGAGTGTCAACTCATCCTTTCCAACAGCAGGGATTCCAGGCAGGAAAGTGATCCACCAACAACCTTCCACTTCTCTAGTCCAGGCCTGCACCCCACTACCCAGAAGACGGGAGCAAGAGCGGCCCCATATTCCCAGCCTCTCAGGGAAACGAAAGGCCTGAAAACAGCTTGCAGGGAACAAGAGCGTCATACCCAGGCTGCACCACCCCTCCAGTTCTTGAGCAGCAGTGAAATGCCCACCTGTCGTTGCCAAATCAGAACTTCGGAAGGGGTTGACAGGGCACTGGTATCTGCTCCCGGGAATCAAAACATACCCATTCGTCTCCAGAGTACACACAGAGGGTGCCCCAAAGCCTGCTGGGCCCCAAGCTTAGCAGTTTACTATTATCATCAGGCTGGTTCTCACTGTCTGCAGAAGGATGGATGGCACTCAGCTTTCTTTCTCCCAGCCTTGAAGAGCTTTTCTTAGAACCCACACTCTTTCAGTTTGAAGCATGTCATGGGGAAAGAGGTAGTAGTCAGGTGCCCCATCTCCCCTCTGAATTCAGTCTGCTCTGCCCGCCAGGCTCATCTTTAACCCTGACCACTCATAAGCTCCAGGTACCAAATTTCACTGAACCTGTCCTCTCCTGGTCTCAGGACCACAGAGAGATCTGCTGGTGTTCCACTACAGGAAGGATCCTTGATTTGGAAAGTTAGGCTAATGCTTGTTAGGAACCATCCAAGGTGACTCCTGAGGCCCACAGCCTGGGGAGCCATTAAGAACTCAAGCAAACATCACCCGCCCCCAGCCTGTACTCTCTTCCTCCAAGGCCTGAGACGCAGTCTCCCACTGGTGCAACTCTCTCTCCTGGGGGCCCAAGCCCTAGCCGCCTCTGTCTCCCCTCTCGCTGAGACAGTTCTGTCCCCGCTGGACACAGGTGAGGCCTCACTACAGAGGGAGCGGGTGGGGGTTTCTCGGTGTAGGAGACACATAGTGCAGGAAACTCGAGCAGCAGCGGTGTGTGCACGAAAGCAGGACAGTGCCGCGACCACAGCGCTGGCGAGGGGCCCACGAGGCCTAAAGGACATCCGTCTCCCGCTCGATCCCCACGTACTTGAGGGCATCAGCTTGGCTGTACCTGTCCCAGGGCAGGAGGAGGAACCAGGTCACTACCAAGGCCTTTGTGATTGAAAAGATGAAGTCCCCTCCCATTTCACTTCCCCTCCCACTCCCTCATACAAGGCTCCTGCTTCAGAGGCAAGGCACCAGAGAGCACCACAGAGAAAAAGCCTTGGTCACCATGAAATCTCCTCCTTCATCCATATCGCTCACCCTCAGCCCCCCAGATAAATTTCAACAGCCACGCCCTCTGCCCTTTGGGCCACCTCCGTAGGACTATTCCTGGCTGCCTCACCTGTAATCAAAGAAGAGCTCTTCGCCAGCTTGAATTGCCCTCTTGGCAAAGATCCCAATTCGATGATCCCCATTCACCATGACCACTGAAATAGGATAAACCCAGGGCTAGATTCCCAGTCACTTCAAGTCAATGATCAGCAGTGAGTCTGGGCCAATTTTCTCCAAATTCCCAGTGAAAACACACATGAAGAGGAATCAGAAAGTCATCAATGAAGGTAGATGTCTCTATGCTTTTAGATCTGTTATTTTGGCTAGTGACACAGGGAAAGAATTATCTTCAAAAGAGTCACGTTAGGAAAAAAGGTTTACAATGTATTCAGTCAGAAAAGCAGATTAAAAAACCAAGACAGAAAGGCTCAAAATGATATTAGACATTAATCATGCTTATCTTTGGACAAAGAAATAATTCAGTTATTAAAAAAAACTGAACTAATGGATAGAAATCATAGTAAATTAAGCATCCATCATCTACCCCACCTCCCAAGTTACTGGGAACTCACCTTTGGCATAACAGTTGGGGTTCACCGAATGGTTTGCAAATCGAATTTTGTTTCCTTTCCGGGTAGCATCCACTACAAAATCTATAAAGGAAACCAGGGGGACTATGAGCTTACCAGGCAACTCTACAGCTTCCTGAGCCCAAATCTGAAATCAACTAAACTGGAACAATACAATGCAGGGGAAACTCTGAGTCCCAGCACACTAACTGGAGCTAGAAACAGCCCCTCGTGGAAGCACTCCCCGTGGGTTCCCTTCCTCTTTCGGGAATCACAGACTTCCCCTCCCACCTACTGGGAAGGGAGATTTCTGACGTATAAGTGCTCAGGGCTCTGAAACAAACACAACCCGGAAATGGAGGTTCTCCCAGAGCAAGCAAACTGTGGCTCCTGGAGTCTCTGAGTTCAGTCTTACCACTGTGCTCTAAGCATCGGCTGGAAGACTCAGGGCTGGCCTGAACCTGAACGATGACCAGGGGAGTCTGGTAGGAACACCTGCCTGAGACCACATGGGGATGAAAGAGAGACTCCCTACCATTATTGAGGTTGAAGAGGAAGCTGGACATGTACTTGTCATAGACCTTCCCTCGTCGATCGGCCTCATCCTGAGAGATGAGCTGTAGAGACAGACAAGCAACAGATAGTGGGGATGTAGCTGCCTGCTCAGGGCATGGCACTCTGCCTCTAGAAAGGGCCAGGAGGGGGCTTATGGAGGACGACAAGAACAGTAGTCAGAGGGGGAGTTCAGCTAGTTTCATCCCAATCCCTGCACAGGCTAACCAACACTGAGACAGACCAGAGTCCCCCGCCTGCCTGGCCCCCTTGTGTAGCCTGAGTTGCCAGAAAGTCGAAGAAAGAGTGGTTTGTTTCAGGACTGCAAACAGTTCTGTGGGATCCCCCGAGAGGCCACATGAGAACTTGGCTGAGTTATTTAGAGATTAGTTCACAGAAGTCTGGCCCACAGAAAATCAGAGTTTCTCATCAGTATCTCTCCATATAAGAATGCGGGCCAAACCGATAGCACTTACCTCACCACAGTATTCAGAAATGAATTCATTCTTCTGCACAGACTCCTTAATGAAGGTGCCCCATCCGGCCACATCTGAGGGGGCCAGCAGCAGGTGCTGGGGAACAGGGAGTCAAACCTCAGATTACAGGGCGTGTGTGAGCTGGGGAGATGGGGGGAGGAATGTGTGCTGGACGTGCACGTGGGCTGTGGGGAGCAGGGTGGAAAGAACTAGCAACTGTAAGAGGATCTGAAAACAGAAAAAAGTCTAAGCCATTGTGTTCTGGTGGGAGGTGATGAAAAGAGACATGACACCTCTTCCTCTAGCCTGGGGAATCTCCTACACCTGACCCTGTGGAACTCACTGCACGTGTCCACAGAAAACAGACACTGTCAATGACATGGCCTCTTCTCTGCTCCTCTCAGTCTGGCCAAGTCAGGGGATTACTTCTCTAACCCCTCAAGGGGACCAAAGGCTTGATGAACTCAGGAAATGTGTGTCTGTCAGGAATCACCAACACTGGTGTACAAACCGCCTAAGGAACCAGTAGACAGAGGCTGCTCAGATCTTCAGTCCTTCCCACCCGACCTGGCCTGGAGTCCTGGGAAAAAGCCCTCACCTTTTTGAGGCCACGTTGAATGCTGCAGTTCTTACAGGAAACCACCTTGCAGTCCCAGTGCTCCGAGGCCCCACAGGTGAGGCACAGGTCAGGGTCGCACTCCCGTACCGCCAGGTAGCACGGGCACTGCTTGGTATTGCACTGGGTCTTACAGCGACAGCCGGGAAAGCGATTCTGACCTGCGCGTGATGACAGGGAACGTCAGGGAGAGAAGCAGGCTGATGCTGGGGCTCCGGTTTGACTCAAGAGACAGCGGGGAAGTCAGTGTTATGGGTTCAACGACATTTGGCAAATAGCAGAGAAACTGCCTCCCCAATAATCACATGTTGTTATTGTTTAGTGGCTCAGTCATGTCCAACTCTTTGCGACCCCATGGACTGTGGCCTGCCAGGCTCCTCTGTCGATGGGATTTCCCAAGCAAGAATACTGGAGTGGGTTACCATCTCCATTTCCAGGGTATCTTCCCAACCCAGGGATTGAACCTGCATGTCCTGCACTGGCAGGCGAATTCTTTATCTGGGTAGTCCCAATAATCACAGACTCAAGTGTTTTTCAAAGAAAATGGAGCACCTCCCAGCATTCACGTCTGAGTCAGAAAAGCAGGTTTGATTCTGGAGAAGTGTTTTCTAGAGAATCCCTAACAATGCTCTCCCCTTACCACCTCCACTTTGTTGGGAGAATTTGGAAGGGAGGTGAACAGTGCTCCAGAGAAGAAGAAATCAGCGCTTTTCACTGGTAAATCCTCACCATCAAAACAAGAATCATTTTGAGAACATAATGCATCCGTTCTATGCTATCGTCCTCCACCCACTGCCCTCCCAGCACAATCACCCACCCCTCTATTGTGGTTAAGATTGCTATCTTGTGTTACAAGGTACTTCCAGCACAACTGCCTGGGCACCCAGGTCTGCAAGCTCTGGAGGCTGCCACCCAACTGCTCAGCCTCAGTGGGGGCGGGCAGGCAAGGATAAGAAGCGAGAGAAAAGCACGCTTGAGTCTCTGTCCCACCCTCTGCTGACATCCAGATCGACCTGAGGCTAAAACTCCAGATAGGAGACTAAAACAGACACACACAGAGCTGTAACCTGTATACGTTGTAAAACAACATCCTGGAAAGGGAGGCTGTATTTACACCTTAAGGTAAAAGATTCTCACATTTCTTAATGCTGCCCTAGAAGGTGAAGCTGGAGAAGCAGCTTATTTCAGTGTAACTGTGGCTTTTAGAATCATAACCTCAGGATTTTTAAAAAAATGACTTCCCCTGATCTTAAAGATCTTGTTTCCTCTGTAGAATGCTTTAAGTGCCGCAAAGAGGGTATCGGAAAGCCTGTACGCAGAGAAGGGTGCGAGGAAAGGGAAACCTGGGCTGCTTAGGTTGACAACTATGGCCAACAGAGAACTCTTACAGTCGGGGTTGCACTGGCAGAACTTCTCACAGAAATTCTGAGTCATGATGCAGGGGCACGTGCTGTCACAGGGGCGGTCCGGGTGATCGCAGGGCTGGTAGTTGTACACCTGGGTGGAGGAGTTATCTAAGAGAGAAAAGAACACACTACTGTGGCCACTGGTTCTGACCAACCTGGACATGCATTTAGCACCTGATGTGAGAAGCAATCACAGGGGTGGTGGTCCATCAGCTACAATGGAGTGATCTGCTTTGTAGGGAGAGTGTGGAAATGGTGTGATTACAGGGCAGTTATTTTAAACACTAAATGAGGGGACTTCCCTGCTGGTCCAGGGGTTAAGACTGCTTCCATGGCAGGGGGCCTGAGTTCAATCCCTGGTCGAGGAACTAGGATCCCACATGCCACTTGGCCAAAAAAAATAAAACAAATACCGCCCCAAAACACTAAATGAAGCCTAGAAGCCTGTATATGGCTCACGATGAAAGTCAGAGACCACAGGCCTGTGACTGTATCTCCTGAGAGGTCTTCTCAGCTGCAGTGAGGAGCTGAGCTGTCACCAGCTGTTGCAGGGGGGACCTGCAACGTGCGGAAGCCATGCAGGGTCAATAAGTGCAGCCACAGGTGGGGCAGGGGAGGGGCGGCCACAGGCTGCAACCTGAGCGCAGCGCCCCAGTGGAACTTACCTTTCTTCAGCTGAATTTTCCGGCAGTGTGCAGCCCACAACCTGCAAGAGACGGTACAGCTCAGGGTTATGGCCCTGGGGAACTCTGCAGATTTGGGTAAATGATAGCATGACCTCCTTTGGGGGACTGCGATCTGATCACTGGGATCCTCCCCAAATCCCTTCACAACAGGCCTGGATGCCGGTGCACAGAAGCTGGAGCCCACTTTACCTGCAGCTGGCCTCTGGCTCAAGATTTAAACAAAAGCAACACATCCCACCCATAAATAAACATACATAAAAAAAAACAAAAACAGATGCAAGACCAAACCAAACCCTCTACATCTATTAAAATGCTACTGTTTCTTCGTTTCTCCTCTCCCCTGCCCTCCCTCTCTTTGAGGAGGTGGAGATGTGGGGGTGTTTCAGGATGGGGAGGTGGGAAGACTTTTCAGAAATCTGCTCTGAGTGAAGGAATTGAAAGGGAGATGCCACAGGGATTTCTTTCTATATCTGGAACCACTGTCAGTTTTTTAGGGAATAAAGCCAGATGGAGTGTTGGATGCAAAAAAAAACAACCTTCCAACCCTAAGCAAAGGTTAGCTAGAAGACAGTGTTATTATGCAACTTAGAGATACAAGTGCCAAAAACAAAACAACAAAACTGGTCAGAGTTGAGAAGTGAGCACAGTGGTAATAACAACCCAGTGAGAAGAAACGGCCTCAGGGTGGAGCCATGAGGCCAGTTCACATCCTGCTGGCCAGGAGCTTAAAAATCAATTATTTCATGGTCCACAGCACTGCGGGACAAGGGAAGGGCTGATTCAAGGCACAGACTCGCAGGGACCACTAAGGAGACTGGCCCTCCACTGGGTGATGCTGAACTGATGGGCAGTGGCTGCAAAGGGAGGCAGCAGCGAAGCCCTAGGGGAGGTCAGGGCACAGAGAACAGTCTGGCCACAGAAAGCCTTCGGTCCAACCCTTGCCTGTGCTTTCTCTTCTTCTTCTGCGAGGGGTTCATAAGCTCATCTGTGGGCAGCTTCAGGATAAGTGACTCTTTGACTGCAAACTGGAAGACCTGGAAGAGAAATCCAACAGGACCTGTCACTTCTTGAGCTGAGGAGTCAGATAAGTGACCTAGGCAGGTGCTGTTTTCTGGAGAGCTTGTGGGCAGATGACTGAGCATCTTTAGCAGGCATAGACAGAGCAGCATGGGGACACAGGGTTGCTGTTTCTGAAGTTCTTTGTTTTTGGTTGTGTTTTTAGTTTTGGTTTGGTTTGGTTTTTGGCCATGCCATGTGGTGTGCAGGACCTTAGTTCCCTGTTCCCTGACGAGGGATTGAACCCATGCCCCTGGCATTGGGAGCAAGGAGTCTTAACCACTGGATCACCAGGGAAGTCCCTGAAGTTAATTCTTAAGTGTTTATCCTGACTGAGCACAGGTACAGTTTTCCTGGTCAGTCGCTTTCATCTACTGCTCTGCCTTCCAAACCCAGAGGGAGTCAATTCTTACCAACAGTATCTGCTTCTTATTAGGAAGGGCAGTGTTGTATATCTTGCGTAATTGAGTCTGATGTGACCTGAGGTACCACCCGGCTAAGCACTAGCTCCCTCTGTTGGCATAAAGATGTTAGAGCCTTGACTATTTTAGTAGGACAGCATTTCAGGAAGGCCTGATCCCTTTTAGGAGAAGGCACCCCACTCCAGTACTCTTGCCTGGAAAATCCATGGACGGAGGAGCATGGTAGGCTGCAGTCCATGGGGTCGCTAAGAGTCGGACACAACTGAGAGACTTCACTTTCACTTTTTACTTTCATACATTGGAGAAGGAAATGGCAACCCACTCCAGTGTTCTTGCCTGGAGAACCCCAGGGACGGGGAAGCTTGGTGAGCTGCCGTCTATGGGGTCGCACAGAGTCAGACATGACTGAAGCGACTTAGCAACAGCAGCAGGTCCCTTTTAACATGCTATTTCCCTTAGAACATTTGTTTTCTAGCTTTTTCTTTTCAGTTACAGGCCTTTTCACAATTCCATGAAAACTGTGAATCTTATTTTCAGGAAAATAACACATAAAAATTGCTTTGTACAGTTTGCAGGCTTTTAGGTCAAAAACCTGTGCCTTGGGGATATAAGTATGAGATCCAAAAAGAAAGGAATAGGGGACACAGTTTTTCAAGGCATGAGCCCACTGTGTCTCCTTTTGCCTGGCAAAGCAATAAAGCTATTCATTTCTACTTCCTCCAAAAAGGCCTCTCGTGCCTTCTGAGATGGCTCACACTCCATCTATGGAGTGTGTTTTCCCCGTGAGTAAACATTCTTTCACTTGAAAAGAAAAGCAAACGGCACTTCAGCTCATGGTTCTACTACTTGTTCTAAGTAGAGAGTACATGAAGAAAAGATTGCAGAGACTCTTCTGGAAAGTGGGGAGCTAAGTGAGGAGGGCTCAAGCTCTGGTGTTCCTGTTTGGACCAGTTGGCCCCAACACCTGACTCCCTATCCCTGTGCTTCAGTCTGTCTGCTCCCTGTAGGCTTCTCCCGCCTCCAGAACATCAGAAGCTGCTATCAGATGGTGATTCTAGTGATGATGTGAGTGAGATGCACAAGGGCCAGACGCAGCCATTAGGGGTGGTAATTAGGAAATCTAATGATAGAACATTTGAAGAATAAAGCAACTGAGAAGACTGACTGGGGGGACGGTGGCAGCTACAGCCACAGAAGCGGGAGCAGGGGTGTGAGACAAGAAGATCCCCAGAAGGACCCAGGAGTGCCTTCCAGGAAATGGGTCCACATTTAGAAAGAAACAGAGAAGAAAATGGCCACCCACTCCAGTATCCTTGCCTGGAGAATCCCGTGGACAGAGGAGCCTGATGGGCTGCTGTCCATAGGGTTGCAGAGTCGGACATGACTGAAGCGACTCAGCATGTATGCATGCGTTAGAAAGAAAGGCAAGAACACCTCCGCCTCCACCAAAAAAAAGAAAAAACCTGAGAGAGGGTAGAAACATCCAGAAGAGTTAGATAGTGGCTAGAGACAGAAATATGAATTCAGCAAGGACAGCAGATCCTAAGTATTGCTAGGCCTGGCATTTGCAGAAAGCCCTCCAAGTTTGGGGAATCCACCTCCTGGTCCAGAAGCACAGGCTCACGAAGGACTGAACCTAAGACAGCTTCTGTCCAGACAGGCAGCCTTACAAAGTGACCAAAGGGCTCCCAGGGCAAGGACTTGTTCCCGTCCCCTTCAGACAGTACCTGCTTGCACGTCTTAGTCCCCAGAAGTCTGGCTATTGAACAGAAGTTGTTGAAGTAGGTGCCATGAAAGACTCGAAAAAGAGATTCTTCAGCTCCAGTCCACTCCACAGGCTCTGAGGGTGCTTCCACGACACAGAGCTGAGGTGGGGCTGGACTCGCCTTCTGTTTCGTGGGCGTCTGACAGCGAGAGTTCGCCTCTAAGAAAGAAAGGAATGAGAGAAACACAAGAAGGTGGAATGCAGCTGGCCTCAGTGGTTTGCTACAAGCTCAGCGCTTCATTCTACACCAAAAGGTAGAAGAGTTAGGAACGAAAATATTCCATCTCTACTGCTTACAGGTGAACCTGTGGAAAGAATGAACAATTTTAAAAGGTAGTAATGTTAACCATTATGGCATGATCCTGGGTTTACCTTGTGTAGCAAGAAGAGGTCATTTTCTGCTCACTGTACCTGAAGAACTGGAGGCCCAGTCATTGCCAGTGTCCCTGTCGCTGTCCCCTTCTTTGGTCTCAGCCACAGCAGAGGCTGAAGTGTTGGAGCAGGAAGCATTGACCACGTGGTGCCTTCGCCGGCGACGCCCAGAGCACTTGGAGCGAGGGTTGTGCAGCATGGCGTACTCCTTTGCTCCTTCCTGCAGAGGCCATGTTACAGTTAGGAAGCAGAAACAGGCCACCATATTGGTCCCATCATCACAAACCATCTTCAGTATCTGTGCTGACTTGCAACTTGACACTTTTTTTTTTCCTCTGTACCATATATGACCATGTGATAGCTTCTTAACAAACATCTGAAAGCTTACACACTTGTATCTCTTAACAAAGAGCTGCCCTATATTATAATCTTTATAAAGACATAATCTTTATATATTATGCACAGATGTTTCTATGCATCTTTGACTGTCCAGTGAGTCATTATCTTATACTCATTTGCTCACAAGCTGACTGGAATTTGAGAATACATTCTCCTGTAGATGAGAAAATGAGGGATGTGCTGAGAGCATGCAGCTAATTATTCCAGAGCAGGTACAAGAATCAGGGCCCTTCATCCCCAGGACTCACTGTTCTTTATGTTTTACCACAATTGTCTCTGTCTCAGTAAGAAAATATATAATTCTTAAATTTGTATAATATTACCACTCAATTGGTCATGTATGGATGTGAAAGTTGGACTGTGAAGAAAGCTGAGCGCCGAACTGTGGTGTTGGAGAAGACTCTTGAGAGTCCCTTGGACTGCAAGGAGATCCAACCAGTCCATCCTAAAGATCATCCCTGGGTGTTCATTGGAAGGATTGATGCTGAAGCTGAAACTGCAATACTTTGGCCACCTCATGTGAAGAGTTGACTCATTGGAAAAGACCCTGATGCTTGAAGGGATTGGGGGCAGGAGGAGAAGGGGACGACAGAGAATGAGATGGCTGGATGGCATCATCAACTCGATGGACATGAGTTTGAGTGAACTCTGGGAGTTGGTGATGGACAGGGAGGCCTGGCGTGCTGTGATTCATGGGGTCGCAAAGAGTCGGACACGACTGAGTGACTGAACTGAACTGAACCACTTAATTTAGGAAATTCCCTCCAAGTCAGTATTTTAAACTAGGATGAATATTTTATTACTTTATTACTTTACAGCTATGCTTTTTTTTTTTAAGACCAGATAATTACTTAGCTGGATCATCTATCTTCTCGCGAGACTTAGATTCCAAAGACTTTGAGCTGTTTCTGGAAACTAAATCTATAAGTAAAGGATAAAGGTTTACCATTATTAAGGATATTCAGAATAATATACTGTAGGCTCTCAAAGAAATTCCAAGAGAGAAGTTTTTATTTTAACTGAATCTGATACTACGTGTCTATGCTCAATGTGACATATACAGGATTCCAGGACGACTACTCTGGGGAGGGCAATGCCCTTTTAATTTTTTTTAATTTTCATTTATCTATTTACTTTTGGCTGTGCTGAGGTCTTCATTGCTGTGTGGGCTTTCTCTAGCTGTGGTGATCAGGGTCTACTCTCTAGTTGTGGTGCACAGGCTTCTCATCACAGTGGCTTCTCATGCCGCAGATGACAAGACGTAGGGCATGAGGGCTTAGGCAGCTGCAGCATGTGGGCTCAGTAGTTCTGGCTCCCAGGCTCAAGAGTAGCAGAGCATGGGCTGAGTTGCTCCTTGGCATGTGGGATCTTCCTGGATCAGAGATTGAATCTGTGTATCCTGCACTGGCAGGCAGATTCTTTACCACCGAACCACCAGGGAAGCCCGGGCAATGCCCTTTTGAGTTATATAAAAAGCATGAACTGTGGAGTTAGACCAGAGCTTCAATTTCATCATTGCCACACCACTGACATAGTAACAAACTTTAGGCAAAATATGTAACTTTTATAACCTATACTTTATCCACCTCAGGATGTTGTTATAAACATGAAAATAAGATCATATATGTTAAGGGCTAGCACAGTACTTTGACACATAGGAAGGAATTAATACATATTATGGAAAAAATAAATCAGATAAAGTCTATTTTTTGTTTGTTTAAATGGAACTTTTTGGGCATTCAGTTCTATGCATTTTAAATATTTATATTTATTTGTTTTGGCTGTGCCACATCTTAGTTGCAGCGTATGAACTCTTAGTTGCAGTATGTGTGATCTAGTTCCCTGATCAGGGATCAAATCTGGGTCCCCTGGATTGGGAACGCAGAGTCTTAACTACTGGACCACCAGGAAAGCACTATTTATTTTTTTGCTATTACCATGTGGCACATTTTCCAGATTTTTACCCAATGGCACTCTCTATCATCTTTCCTTCTATTATCCCACTAAAGATAGTTCCAGAACCACCTGGCTGTATAATCTCATTTTAATTGGTAGCAGAAATTTTATCAAGGTATTTTATTCTTTACCTAAGTTCACCCTATCGTGTGAAAGTACCTCAGTTGTGTCCGACTCTTTGTGATCCCATGGACTATACAGTTCATGGAATTCTCCAGCCAGAATACTGCAGTGGGTAGCTGTTCCCTTCTCCAGGGGATTTTCCCAACTCAGGGATCGAACCCAGGTGTCTCACATGGCAGGGGGATTCTTTAACAGCTGAGCCATCAAGGAAGCCCAAGAATACTGGAGTGGGTAGCCTATTGCTTTTTCAGCGGATCTACCAGACCCAGGAATCAAACCGGGGTCTTCTGCATTACAAGTGGATTCTTTAGCAGCTGAGCTACCAGGGAAGCCCCACCCTATTGTGTAGAAAGCAGAACTATGTCTTTGACAAGTCCAACTCAACCTATTCCCTTCTAGCTCTCAGTGGACTGCCTCCCCACATAAATGCAGGAGAATTTACACTGCTACATGAGGTCTGTCCGCCAGCAAGGGTCCATCTGGCTGATTACCTCACATAAGATATGAGCACCTTCATGTGTTGTTCCTCCTACATTTATATGCAGTTAAAGGGAGACAGCAAAGATAGTGTCTCGTGCACACACATACAGCTCCAAGTCAAACAAAGCAGTTTCAGACTCTGAAATCGGAGTAGATGATGTTTAGAGCAAAAAAGCCTTCAGTGTTCTTCACACCTCGCTCCATGAAACTAACTTCACAGTGCTACTGCTGCAAAATCAGGGCGCTCCTTACGAGCAGAAGTCATGTCTTATCTACACTTTGTGACCCTCAGGGTGTTATATACCAGCCCAAGTGGTTTGTGTTCTCTGGGGCAGAAAGCCCAAGGACCATTTCCTGCTCAGATTTCCACCAATTTCAACCATGGCAGAAGAATTTAAAAACGTACCAGCAGAAGGAAGCAGTCTGTGCCACACGGTTCTGGCTCAATCTTGATTTCTTTGTTCTTGCGTTTATACACATTAGGGGTGGCATGGAAAGCTGGAAAACACAAAACTGTCCTGTTTGCAATGGCTCATCTGCTAGACAGGAGAAGGAGGAACAAATTTGAATTAGGGAGCCACTGGAGGAGAATTTAGATATAAACAGCTATCATCAAGGTGAATCAAGCTGAATCATTTCTGACATCAACACAATTCTTCCAAAGCTAGAGGAAACTAGGGACAACTGTGTTGCTGGTTAATCTGTCCTCACCGTGTGAAGCACACCACACTGTAACTACACAAGAGGAAAGAGAACTGGCCCTTTGTAAAACCATCATCGGATCAGAAGCCAGGAATTCCATTGGAGAAACTAAAAATAAGAGAATGAAATGGTGGCTGGGGATGGAAAACAGGAGAGCATTTCACAGCAGCCCACTCACGGTGAAGGAAGCAGTCGTATTTGAAGCAGCGCCGGCAGAAGAGTGTGTGGAAGGAGTGCAGAGACTGCTCCCGCTGCACAGACTTGGCATTGGGGCCGTCGATGTTGGGTGTGCACTGTGGGGGGAGCGCATTGGGGTCTGACATCTCTGTGAGCTCTCGGTACCTGGTTCAGAAAAGAGAGGTAAGAGTGCCTTCCAAGGGAATGTCTCCATTGAGAAAATGCAGACTGACATGCGGAACTCTACTCAGTGCTCTATAATAGCCTACACGGGAAAAGAATCTAAACAAAAACAAAAAAGACTGAATACATGTATATGTGGGCTTCCCTGGTGGCTCAGTGACAAAAGAACTGGGCTGCCAATGCAGGAGTCATGGGTTTCATGGATTTGATGCCTGGGTTGGGAAGATCCTCTAGAGAATGAAATGGCACCCCACTCCAGTATTCCTGCCTGGAGAATTCCATGGACAGAGGAGCCTGGTGGGCAACAGTCCATGGGGGTCACACAGAGTCTGACACAACATAGCGACTAAACAACAGATGTGTACGTATAACTGATCCACTTTGCTAAAACGAACATATTGTAAATCGAATATATTCCAATAAAAAATTTTTAATTAAAAACAAAAAAGAAAATGCAGGCTGAATACTGACAGTTATCCAGAAATGGTCTGCCAAGGGAGAAAAGGGATGATGGGTATTTTTTTTTAATAGGTCTTTATGTATAAGCAGGTAGGTTCACCATTGTAATGATGCCGGGCTCGGTGTGTGTATATATGAAAGTAAGGGATGGGAAATATTTTCTAAGTATGGTGCTGGAATAACTCTCCAGTAAAGTGGCAAAACCTTAAAACTTCTCTGCCCAGATTTACGCAAAAGCCAGCAAACGATGACCTTTAACGTGGGAATGGGCATTTAGAGGTAATCAGAAGTGTAGGCAAATCAAAATGCACTTACCAAAAATGAGACTTTTTATAACCCAAAAAAAGCCTGTATGCAAGTTTTGCCTGAGTGGTCTACATGGCCTGCGAGGGGCAGCCGTCCTACCTCTCCTTCATGTCGTCTGGGACACCGTTCTCAGGGAACATCGAGGCGATCGCACTGAAGATCATGTCGTTTGGGAATTGTTTCTTGGAACTCTTTTTGCTGCCTGGATTGGAAACGATACACAAACAAAGCTAGTTGATCATCTTGTACTTTTGTCACGGCATTCTGATTAGAGCTGCTTTTTAACTCAACCACTGACTATGTCAGAATACAGAAAGAAGGTCAGTGCTACCTGGACCTATCTAACAGGCTACTGGTAGATAAGGAGATCAGAGTCATCCACATATTAACAACAAAATCCACAGTCCAGGGGAATTCCATGGTGGCCCCGTGGTTAAGACTCTGAGCTTTCACTGCCGAGGGCCTGGATTCAATCCCTGATTGGAGAACTAAGATCCTACAAGCCTCATGGTATGGCAAAAAAAACCAAAAACTACAGTGTAAGACAGAATCTGGAAGTGAAAATAGAAGTTTTTATGGAGAGACCCGAGTATAGAAGTACCTACCATAATGTCGATGCCAAAGAACAAGATGGATACTGTAAATTTGTTATAAGAAGAGAAGACACTTTGTGTCTAGACATATGGTATAATTAAATAACAAAGTACAATTAAATATGAAATTAATTAAATATTGTCTAACATGGGAAAATGCTCATGATGTAAGATTAAATAATAAGGGGTATAAAATTATCTATGTGTATACACACATATGTGGTATGATACTAACTTCACCTACCATATATATATGTTGATTTACTTAGGTACTTTTTAAAAACTGAGATAATATACACATAATATTTCAGGTGTACATGTGTATATTTTTATATATACATTTTTTAAGTCTAGAAGGAAATATTAATACTAAAAAAACTACTTCTAGGTAGCAAGATAATAGGGTAATTTTACTTTATTCTTTATAACTTGCCATATTTTTCAAACACACTATTTTTTATAATTAGAAATGAACAATGATTACTGTCTAAAGTTCTCCTACTTTTTTCTTCAGCTAAATCACAGCTATCTTAAACCATCAATCAGTAAGCACATTCTCCTTTTAAGTGGACCAGTGAGAAGTGCCAACAGCCTTTAATAAGAAATAAACCTCTCTTTTGCTTTCTTCCCTTTCCCTGTCACCCCAGGTGGAATAAGGAGGTCATGCTCTTCACCTTCAATAGCATGTCGTTTTCTCTTTCTTGTTACTGGCAGATCCTCTTTGCTGTCATCTTGCTTTCCATCTGAGGTGTCGTTGTGCCCTTCTTCATCTTCATCCGAGTATTGATTCAGAGCATCTACCAACTCCAGGAAAACAGCATCACTGATCAGGACAGAGCCAGGAATCATCTCTGAAATATAAAAATTAGATGGATGAGCAGTGGTCATTTCATACTCCATTAGTCCTCCTCAGAAGGTTTTCCTGTATTCACTCCTGAGACTCAAGATAATATATGTACATTTTTATGAGGACAACCAGGGAGTTACAATAATTTGATTGGTTCTTAAAATTGCAACGGTTCAGCTGGCTAGAGTGGGAAATCCAGTTATGGACTTTATTTTTACGGGGGTTTTCACTGCCTCAGTAATAGATCAACCTGTATTTACGGTCCAAAATATCACAAAAGTGGGCCAACAATACAAATAGGACAGAGGAAAAAATGATGAAAACGTACTTGGTTTTACAAGTGATGGGTCAGTAGTAACTTCGTTGATGCAAAAGATAATATACTTTAAAAAAAAATCATACTACATGGGGTTATACTATTAATACAACTTAGGATAAACCCTCAGAACACTAGAGGGCACTGTGTATAAACAATGCATTTCAATGGCATCACAACAGCATCCACAATAGCCAAAAGAGCAGGTTGAGGCCACTGGTTTGCAATCTATGAAGAGTTTTCCCCTATCTTTCCCCTTCTTACACACTAACAACTTTTTCTAAAACTAAAACTAAATAAAAATGAATTGCTTTTGAAATCATACACAAGTTCCTTTGCCCTTGTCCTCTGAAGTAAAAGGTTTTTGCTTTAGTCTCCCGGGTCTTCCCTAAGTCACAAAAAGGTTGGCTTCAGAGGTAATGATTAAGAAATGTGAAGACGTAGAAACAAAGAAAAGCTGTTGGGCCAGGAAACTGGTAACAATTTAGACTATAAATCTGCAACACAGCAGAATCACTGTACTCCCAGTTCCCCAAAGAAAGATAAAGGCCTGACACACATTCCTAAGTTGTTTTATAAGAAGCAGACCTCCCACCAGACAAAAACTGCTGACCGCAAGCATGAAGACCCTAGACTGGTTGAAACCAGAAGGTTGATGAGGCTTGAAACTTCACCCAGATGCCAACCAATCCAAGAACTGGGCACAACTGATCATACACCCTGCAGTTCTCTCCCTCACACTGCCTTTTAAATCCCTCCCCTGAAAACCATTAGGTAGTTCTGGTCCTTTGAGCTTGAGCTGCCCCTTCACCGTGCTTGGCGCCCTACAATAAAGATTGAACTTTCCTTCACCACAACCTGGTGTCAGTAGATTGGCTTTATTGCACTCAAGTGAGCAGACCCAAGTTAGGTTTGGTAACACTTTTAGGAAAGTCAGAATATTCTTGCCAACTTCTGGAAGATCCAGGAGTATTTGGATCTAAGAAGAGAGGTTATGCTCATTGCCAGTATCACAGAAAGGGAAACAAAGAACAAAATAGCCTTGGATGGATTTATGGTAGACTTCTAAGATCAAACTTATTTATTCACTAAATTTTCTCTCCACCCACTAGAGAGAAAATCATATTATTATATAACCATTACATTACTATACAATCCTTTTATGTCTCAACTCTTTTTTTTTTTTTTTTTTTTTGGCCATGCTGCATGACTTGTGGGATCTTAGTCTCCTAACCAGGGACTGAACCCTGGGACCCTGGAGATGACAGTATGGACTCCTAACCACTGGACCACCAGGGAATTCCTCCAAATCCTCTTAAAATTTAACTGGGGTTATTTGTAATATAAAATGTTTACTTCCAGCCATGTGGTGACATGGAAATAGTCTTCAGTGTATACATCACGAGGCAGCAGATAAAAGCAAGCTAATGATACACATGAAACAAGAGGCACCATCCTAATCAAGTCCTCTCCTTAGGAGCCCAGCACCACTACCTTCTTCACCGTGGACTTTGCCATCGTAGTTATTGATCAGCTCCTCAATGAAAGTCTCATCTTCCTCTTTCACCTCATCTCCCATGTAGGGGATATTGCACAAAACTGTCTCATCTTCCACCTGAAATCAAACCAAATGTAATTCATTTCATGAATCTGCTGTGCATCTCCTCTGTCCTGTTTTTTTTTTTTTTTTTCTCTTTCCTGTTTAATGGAACCTGTGCTGAACCATTTTTGCTGCTGTAAAGCTCCTAAAAATGCCTTTGGTTACAAAACTCACTACATTTTAAAGACCAGTCATTTTGGCAACAAAGCCTCAAATGGGAGTCATGCTACTCTTGGAAGAAAAAAAAAGTCAGCTTTACTACCTGAGGATATTAACTACCAAATGTTAAGCTGGATGTTAAAAATATTCCCACCAACACCTAAAACCTGACAACACATTTCTTTCTCATAGTGATTCCATCTATTATGTCATTTAATCCACTAAACATTGTGAAATTGGTACAAATATCACATAGACAGATGAAAAGGAAGACTTTCAAGAATATAAACTACAACATAACTGCAGTAATTAAAACAGAAATTGGCAACCATAAAATATTTGTATATTCTATTATACAGACTAAGATTAACCTCCCACAAACATAATAAAAATTCTTATTACAACTGATATCACTCACCCTCAGTGAGAACCTAAAGTCAATTGCAGAATGAGCTATGTATATTTTCTGGCAATAAACAATATGAATGGATTTTGTTTTGTGGTTCAGCAGAAAACAGTCATTTTCAGTTCTATAGCTATCAAGTCGAGTTCCTCTGAAGTTTTCTTCTAAGAGATGATTTCCTTCTGTAAACCTATATCCTTTTCCAGTCAGCAGAACTGCTATCTGTCACCAGACACAATAAGCAATGGCAGTATTCAGCGGCCTGATTATCAGAACCACAAATAATCCTGGCAGGAGTCAGCATAAAGCCCCAGATGAAAGGACTGGAGATCCACGTGTGCCTCTGCTATCTCAGTTGCTTTCACAGCATCTTGCCTTTAGGGGATTAAGAAAGGATTGCTCCATCAGCAGGGAGCTGTCAACCTGCTGAAGCCTGAAGTGTCTGATTTAGAATACATTTAACTGCACGCAATGTTATAAAATTGGACCAGGGTAGTAAAGGAAAGCTGGACTCTTGCCCAATCTCTTTCATTCAAAAAAGAAACAGCATCAATTCTGAAGTACACTCCAGAGAATGCAAAAGCTAACAAGTTAGAACAACTTACAATATGTGTTTTTCAGAGTCAGTAAATCACAAAAACATTCTGCCCTGCATGTCCAAGCTTTGTTAAGTATATTCTGACAATCTTTACCCTGAGAGGAGTGCAAGCATTTCAATGTTAAAAAAAGAAAAAAATCATTCCATTTAAACAATCACCATAGTACTTTCAATACATACCATGAAGTTCTGCTGGAGAGGGGACCATGAGTACATGATGGGAACCAAGGCAACTGTGTTCAGAGACCTCATTAACATGTGCTGGCTTGCAAATCCTGGGAAAAT
The DNA here is from genome assembly GCF_019923935.1 of Bubalus bubalis. NCBI lineage: Eukaryota > Metazoa > Chordata > Mammalia > Artiodactyla > Bovidae > Bubalus > Bubalus bubalis. The sequence goes on along the minus strand of NC_059159.1, from coordinate 20,293,316 downwards.
GCTCTCTATGGTACACTGAAATACAAGCAATGACATGGAGAGGGAAGGCAGGTCCACAACCCAAGAGAGAATCTGAGTTTCCTTCCAAAATTATCCCGGTAGCCTTCTAATTCTTACAAGTGGATAAGCTGAGGGTTTTGTAACATCGAGCCCCTAAAAGGAATCCCTCAGTTGTAAACCTGTGAGAAGCAGGAACTGTCTATTGCCCTTGGCCTCCCATATTCAACTGTTGTTTATCTCCATCTAAAACTGTTGATCTCTTTGGGCTGTACCTGACAGCAAAGAGCCTCTGAGTGTCCTAGGAGATGAGAACGAAGACAAGGAAGTTTTCCTGAAGACCTAAACTTTAGACAGTGGACTTCAACTTAGCTGCAGAGCTGATGGGAACAGTACAGGGGGAAGCAAAGTAGTACAGAGATTATGGTCACCTTCTGCTTTGGGAAAGAAAAGTGCCCTTCATAAACTATCTGTTTTTTATATTTTAGAAACATCATCTCTATAAGAAACTAACAGAGTGATTTTTTTAGTTTACAAAAAGGATGTCCCGTTGACCATATTGGTCATTTACCCACAGCATTCCTTTTCCAACTTCAAAATAGCTGAGGTACCAAAAAAGCCACAAAAGAGGTTGCTTTGAAGCTTGTATACAGAGCCCAGGAAAGTAGACAGCAAATGTCTTATTTTTCTAGGTAAAACTCATGATTAAACTCATTAGCCGAAAAGAACAAAAGGCAAAGCCGTTATTCTTTTTTTTTCAATAATACAATTTGGTAATGAGTCTGATGTCCTTTTGATTTTATTTATTTATTCTCAGGCTGCAGCCTGGAATATACAGGATCTTAGTTCCCTGAGCAGGGATTGAACTTGTGCCCCTTACATTGGAAGTGTAGGGTTTTAATGGCTGGACCACCAGGAAGTTCCACAGTTATTCTTTAAGTTACAGGTTCACCATCCCAGTTATTCAAAGATGACTACAGTAATTGCATCCATTGTCTTTATTTTCTAATAATAATAAATGTGACCCCATGGACTGCAGGCCACCAGGCTCCCCTGTCCATGGGCTTTCTCCAGCAAAGAATACTGTGTGTGTGTGTGTGTGTGTGTGAAGTTGCTCAGTCATGTCCGACTCTTTGCAACCCCGTGGACTGTAGCCCACCAGGCTCCTCCGTCCATGAGATTCTCCAGGCAAGAATACTGGAGTGGGTTGCCATTTCCTTTTCCAGGGGATCTTCCCAACCTAGGGACTGAACCCAGTTCTCCTGCATTGCAGGTGGATTCTTTACCATCTGAGCCACCAGGGAAGCCTAGTAAGCCAGCAATACAGAAAAGAAAAGAAAAAAAAAAAATCCTTAAATCCAAGGAAAAGAGAAAGGCCAAGCTTAGACATTGGAAGTACCTTTTTGAGAAAAGGATGCCCACTCACAGGCTTCATTAACTGAACAGGTTGGACACGAAGCTTCTTCCATTCTTCATTGAGGATCTGGGTTTTTTCTTGAACTTTTGCAAAATTTGCTACGTAGAGAGCCTAGCAGAGCCAAGGAAAAACTTGTTAGGATTTTAGAGAAGAGTTAAAAGATAAAAATAAAAAATCCAACCCCTCCATATTGAGTCAATTATAGCCTTTCACTTGTGAAGTATTTCTACCTTTGCACCCATATTCGCCTGAAGCCGTTTAAGCTGCCGAAGTCGCATGTATTCAGACTTAACTTTCCTCTTCCAGTAAGTGATACATTTGGACGTCGGGGGATTTTGTATATCCATTTTGCTGTAATCTAAGAGAGACAGAGATGACAAATGGCATTTTACTTCCTGGAAATGACACATTCCTCAAATTCAAATAAACATGGTCAGTTATGCTTTCATTTCCATTACATTTATTCACAAAAACAAGATTTGTGTAAAGAACACAAATCTATGAGTTCAATGGAAAGTTCCAATTAAGAAAAGATTTCATATCAGCAATGCCTGGTCTGATTACCTAAAAGCTTAGCCCCTGTCCTCTGTGGTAACGTGCTTTTAATTTAGCTCTCACTTTCACAGATATTTAGAAACTTGGATTACTTGCAAATTTGGAAGCCTGTTTACTACTTTGATTAAGAGAAATGTTTAGCAGGAACCAAGTTAATATCAAGAGCTTCATGGAAAGATTCACCCACACAAGAAAACTATACCTGCCAAATTGCCTAAATCTACCAGATGTCTAGGAATTAAGGTCGAATATGACAACATAATCTCATCTCCAAGTCACCGGCATGACAAATGGAAATACATAACATTGCCAATCACTGGGGGTTTTTTTTGAGGTGCTTGAATTAAAGTTCAGTTTTAAAGAAGTACTTATTGGACCACGCTCTACCTACCTCATAGAACACAAGGTGAAGGGTAGGGTTTTACAAGTGGCTTCTGTTCTTCAGAGGAATGCCAAGACACAAAGGCAAAATAAATGTTGAGCTTTTCAAAAGAGAACAGACAGTCATTTCAAGTCAGTGGAGCATAGTCAGATCCTCAGAAGGATGTTCCCCACAAAACTATGAAGACTTTAAAGTCTCTGCTACCACAGTATTTGCATGGAAATCAGATCCTAATAATACTTGATGCCATTTGAGAAGGGAGCTTTATTTTATTAAATTCTATCTTTCCAGGCATACATAGAAATATATTCTCACAATTACCAAGTGCACTTTTCTGCTTTTCTGCACCAATTTGTAGGCTCAGCCACCAGGCCCATCAATTACTTTAGAGAAAGAACAAATACTAAGTATATGTAAAAATTCAATAAAATCTAAAAGATTTTTATTCTATATCAGCTACTTAGGTTTCCTGGAGAACTAATTCTATTATTTCGCCTAACATACTAAATTTCTAAAAACATTATGAGGAGCTATAAATGAAAGTTGCTCAGTCGTGTCCAACTCTTTGGGACCCCATGACTACACAGTCCATGGAATCCTCCAGGCCAGAATACTAGAATACTGGAGTGGGTAGTCATTCCCTTCTCCAGGGGATCTTCCCAACCCAGGAATTGAACCCAGGTCTCCCACATTGCAGGTAGATTTGTTACTAGCTGAGCTACGAGGGAAGCCCAAGAATACTGGAGTGGGTAGCCTATCCTTCTTCAGAAGATCTTGCCGACTCAGGAATCAAACCGGGGTCTTCTGCATTGCAGGCATATTCTTCACCAGCTGAGCTACTAGGGAAGCCCCTAGAAGGAGCTATGAAGAGTCAAAATTTGAAATAGAAACTAAAGTTTAGAAGCATGTGAAAATTACCTGTTTTCACCCATAAGAAATAATAGCACAGACAAGAAAACAGAAAAATTCAACCCAAGGTCACACATATGCCATTGATTAGATCATTACTATAATACCTCATTCAACTGGACTTTAAGAGGACTATATGGGAATGTTTCATTTGAAGAATCAAATGGATGGGTGTAATGCTATAATAAACTCAGAGGATACATCAAGGAAGGACAGGACTTCCCTGGTGATCCAGTGGTTAAGAACCTGCCTGCCAATGCAGGGAACATGGGTTCAATCCCTGGCCCAGAATATTCCACATGACATGTGGCAACTAAGCCCACGTGCCACAACTTCTGAACCTGGGCCCCAAAACAAGAGAAGTCACTACAGTAAGAAGCCCATGCACCACAGCTAGAGAAAGCCCTTGTACATCAATGAACACCCAGTACAGCCAAAAATAAAAAATAAATAATTTTTTTAAAAAAAAGGAAAGACAGAATAGCAAAGAAACAGACAGACTCACTGTGTTCACTCCTAATCACTTGTAATCAACTGAGTCAAGCTCTTAAAAGCAGTTCTCTGTGAGTTAAATATTATCTCTCTGGGGGAAGGGAATGAAACACCACCATAATCTAAGAACTGGAATCCCAGAAGCTAAGGTGTTGGGTTATTAAAAAAAAAAAACTTAAGCAATTCTGAATTTATTTCCTATAAATTACAGCATCTCTCTTTCTCTTATATCTTTTAAGTATGTTTCATTCCTCTATGAAATGGGGGCCAAAAGAGGGACTCTTTCTTAGAATTAAGAAACTATTTAATAACATACACCCCGCTCACATGTAATATTAAGTAGCTGCCCATCTAATTTCTGCCCCGAACAAGCTTAATAATAATTTGCTCCAGGAGATGAAAAAATGGTTCAAATCTAGGATAAAACTGCCTCCCTAAGAAACCTTAGGTTACCCTTTTCGAGACCCAAATGACCCCAAAATTTATTCTGAACTGCAATCCCTCTCCCATTGCTTTTGGAACTCATTTCCTTTTGAAACAATAAGCTTAAGGCAGGTTGTTCCATCCATTTAAAGCTGGAGACTAGGAGTTCCCTTGCAGTCCAGTTGTTAAAACCCTTTGACTGCCAAGGGTCTGAGATTCAATTCTCAGAACAAAGATCCCGAAAGCCTCACAGCTGGATTTAAAAAAAAAAACAAAAAAACAAGCATACAAAAATGAGGTAAAAATGGAGACCAAGTAATGGTAAAGAATCCACAGCTGCTAGTATGTATGTGTGTTGTAGATTTCTTGGAGGAGACAGCCACAGGAAAACATCAATATTTTTATTGAGAAAATAAAAAAAGGAAGTTACAGGGCTTCCCTGGTGGTTCAGTGGTAAAGAATTTGCCTACCAATGCAGGAGACATAGGTTCGATCCCTGATCCGGGAAGATCCCACATCCCAAACAACAGCTAAGTCCAAGTGCCACAACTATTGAGCCTGTGCTCTAGAGCCTGGGAGCTGCAACTACTGAGTCCACGCTCACTGTAGAGCCTGTGATCCACAAGAGAAACCACAGCAAGGAGAAGCCTGTGTATCAGAGCTAGAGAGCAGCCCAGGCAACAACGAAGACACAGCACAGCCAAAGATAAATTAATTAATTAATTAAATTCTACATATACAAAAAAGGAATTACAGCTGAAATGTGATCTATAGTCTGTCAAAAGAGATGATAGCAAGCACACCAGAATAGTCTAATGATCAATGGCACTATTTCTAATTTTACTCAGGTGCTTTATTTGGCCAGAGTAGTACACACATATACACAAACATATCATTGGGTTTTATCCAATCATAACATAAAATAAGCCACCCTTCCTTCTTTTACAATTAAAGTGACATTTGAATCTCATGTGATCATGAGCCAATATTTATTTTGCTTGGCTTTTTAACAGGTTTTCAGTATCTCTAAAGTTTACTTGGCAGTTAGTCCCCACAAAGTATATGAGGAAGATGAGACATACTGTTTGGAACAGATAGGTATGATTAAAATAAACAACTGAAACACAGCCATAAGATGGGTTCTCATAGAACTCGAACACTAACAACTATCACTTCAAAGATTAAAATAAAAAAAAGCAAGCAAACAAAAAACTCAGCATTCACTAGAACAGATTAGGAGAAATGGGTTTATTCATCTTAGGCAAAAGAAGTGCCACACAAAAAAATATTTTAAATTTTACTGTATCTGTTATTTAATTACTTACATATGCAAAACACTATTCACATTCCAGTTAAGTACTAAGCTAAGAGCTTTTCATTACGTTCACCTATACATTGAAAATAAACTCTAAAACATATGCTATCATGGTCAAGAAGTTTAAAAATAAGTCTTTATATGAATAACGCCTACAATTCGATAATAAGATAGACACCAAATAAAAAGTACGCCAAAACTTTGAACAGATACTCCACCAAAAAAGATATAGAAATGACAAATAAGCCACAGAAAGATGCTATCATTAGTCACTGGGCTTCCCTGGTGGCTTAGGCACTAAAGAATCAACCTGCCAATGCAGGAGACTCAGGTTCCATCCCTGGGTCAGGAAGATACCCTGGAGAAGGAAATGACAACTCACTCCAGTATTCTTGCCTGGGAATTCCTGTGGACAGAGGAGCCTGGCAGGCTACATACCCCAGTCCATGGGGTCCACAAAGAGCTGGACATGACTGCGCAACTAAACAATAATCATTCGTTATCAGGGAAATTCAAATTAAAACCACAGTGACATAACTTATTATACAACCACAAAATGGCTAGTATTAAAAAGATTTATAATACCAGTGGTGAAGATGTGGAGCAGCTGGAATCCTCATGTATTGCTGATGCCAATGCAATATGGTACAACCACTTTGGAAAAGTTTGCCAGTTGTTGTTTTTCCTTTTTAAAAATTATTTATTTGGCTGATCTAGGTCTTCATTGCTGTGTGGACTTTTCTCCAGTTGCACTGATCGAGGGCTACTCTAGATGCAGTGTTCAGGCTTCTCGTTGCAGTGACTTCTCTTGTTGCAGAGCACAGGCTCTAGGGCACTTGGGCTACACGGGTTGTGGCTCCCCAGCTCTAGAGCACAGGTTCAGTAGTTGTGGTGCACAGGCTTAGCTGCTCCTTGGCGTGTAGCTTCTTTTCAGAGCAGGAATCAAACCCATGTCTCCTGCACTGGCAGGCGTTTTCTTTACCCCTGAGCCACCAGAGAAGCCCATTTCCTTTTTTTTCGTTTTTTGGCCATGTCACAGCACATGTGGGATCTTAGTTCCCTGACCAGGGGATGACTTGCATTGGAAGCATGGAGTCTTAACCACTGGACTGCCAGGGAAGTCCCCTTTTTAAAAAAGTTAATGTGTACTTACTACACAACCTGGCCTACAATTTCTAATTATTTATCAGAGAGAAATGAAAATATATGTCCCCATAAAGACCTGTACACAAATGTGCAAAGCATCTTTATTCATAATAGCCATAACGTGGAAACAATACAAATATCTATGGATCAGTGAATGTATACCAAGTACAGTGTATACATACAATGGAATACTACTCTCCAATAATAAGGAATGGACAGTTCCTATATATGCAGATGTATTGCAAACAGTTCCTATATATTGCAAAAGCCTTATGTTACGTGAAAGGAGTCAGACACAAAAATTGTATACTTTATGACTCCACTTATATGACTAGAATGATTCTAGAAAGGAATTACATGGAAAGAAGCATAAGGGACATTTTTGAGGTGATAAAAATACCTTGGCTGTGGTGATGGTTATATGACTATGAACTTTTTTTTAGTGCAGTTTTAAAAAAGATGTATTTGTTTTCGGCTGTGCTGGACCTTCTGGGTCATGTGGCTTCTCTAGCTGTGGAGAGCAGGGTCTACTCTCTAGTTGTGGTGCTCGGGCTTCTTATTGTGGTGGCTTCTCCTGCAGAGTACCGGCTCTAGAGTGCTGGCTCAGTAGTTGTGGTGCACAGGCTTAGTTGCCATGCAGAATGTGGGATCTTCCTAGAGCAGGGATTGAACCCGTGTCCCCTGCACTGGCAGGCAGATAATCTTGAACCACCAGGGAAGGCCTAACTATGTACTTTTATGAAAACTCACTGAACCTCTGGGCACTGTACATATAGAAAAAAAGTCACTAACAAGAAGTTGTGACCCTGAATTCTTAATTTAAAATAAAATTATAGCATTAACACTTTCTAGTGTTCCTTTATTAAGAGAATCAGGTTGTGTGTATTTGAGACAACAGTGACAAAAATCAAAGCAGAATTAGCTTTTATGAGACCCAAGGAAAACGCTGGCTCTTAGCATGTACAACACTGATTCAGACGAGTTAAAGGAAACTCCTAACAGGCTACAGCTCTACCGTGACTGGTTCTGAATTACAGGAGCACAAGGCTTAATGTTTTCTGTCTAATGGGAATTCCCTGGTAGGCCAGGGGTCAGGACTCCATGCTCTCATGGCTGAGAACCTGGGTTCGATCCCTAGTTAGGGAACTAAAATCCCATAAGCCTTGAAGCTTGGCTAGGGGAAAAAAAAAGTATGTAGACTGCTCATTATCATTAATAAAACAAGACTTTTCAGTTATTCCATTCTGAATCAAAATATTAGGGCAAGTATGTCTGAGAACATAACACATCAGAGGCACTAAACTCGACCTCATTAAGGAACTCTTGACTTCAAGGTCTGGAGTGATGAAATCCCAAATGATAAGACAGCTGGACTAAAGATGTTGAGTAAGAGCTCAATACACAGTTTGGTCAAATTAAAAACAAGCAAAACTAGGCGTTTTCTGGAATGGAGGTATTCTCTAAAAGCAATTTTTCCTCTTAAAACCCTCTCCCTCAATCCTAATCTAATTCTCTTCACCCTTCTCTACATATTTTCATTTTTAAATTTGTTCTTTTATCTTTTAGATTCCACATATAAAAGAAAACAAACAGTATTCATCTTCTACTGTCTGACTTATTTCAAGAAGCATAATATCCTCCAGGTCTATCCACGTTGTTGTTAAGTTGCAAAATTTTTTGTGCGTGTCACATTTTTATTCATTCATCTGTTGATGGGCACTTAGGTTGTTTCTATATCTTGGGTATTATAAATAATGCTGCTTTGAATATTGGGGTGCATACATCTTTTTGAATTACAGTTTTCATTTTCTTCAGCTAAATACCCAGAAGTGGACTTGATGGATTGTATGGCAGTTTTTTAAATTTTTTAAGGAATCTCCACTGTTTTCCATAGTGGCTGTACCAATTCACATTCCCACCAACTGTGCAGCAAGGTTCCCTTTTCTTCACATCCTCACCAGCATTTGTTATCTCTTGTCTTTTTTAATAACAGCCATTTCAACAGGTGTGAAGTGATATCTTATTGTGGTTTTCATTTGCATTTCCCTGTTGATTAGTGATGATGAGTAGCTTTTCATGTGCCTGTTGGTGATCAGTGTGTCTTTTTTGGAAGAATACCTATTCAGACCCTCTGCCTTGTTTTTTTTTTCTTTTTTCTCTGCAGTTTAACTGTCTGATGTAGAAATGTAAAGTGTTTTTCAGTTCAGTTCAGTTGCTCAGTCATGTCCGATTCTTTGCGACCCCATGGACTGCAGCACGCCAGGGTTCCCTGTCCATCACAACTCCCGGAGCTTGCTGAAACTCATGTCCATTGAGTCAGCGACACCATCCAACCATCTCAGCCTCTGTCATCCCCTTCTCCTCCTGCCTTCAATCTTTCCCAGCATCAGGGTCTTCCAATGAGTCAGCTCTTCGCATCAGATGGCCAAAGTGGCTAAAACACTTGCCTCAAATCTTTTTTGGCAAATAGCTAATTAACAAAGCATAAACTTAAAAATATATATATAGTTACTTACTTGGCTCTGCCAGGTCTTAGCTGGAGCATACAGGATCTTTAGTTACAGCAGGTGGAATCTAGTTCCCTGACCAGGGATTAAAAGGCCCTAGCACTGGGAGTGCAGTCTTAGCCACTGGACCACCAGGCAAGTCCAACAATGTATACATTGTTTAAAAAGTTTTTAAACTTGAGTATACACATGAAAAAGATAAACTTAGTGAAATAAACTGTTACCTGTTTCACATAAGGCACAAACCAAGGGTGGGAACTGTTACCTAGAGAACTAAGAAGGCCAGATTTCAGATCTCAAGAATTAAAAAGCTAAATATAATATTTTAAATAGCTTTTTAAAGGCATGCTAATTCAAAGGTAAGTATAAGAGAAACAAGTCTAACTACATTTCCTCACAAAAGTCTTCTTGGGCATAAAATTTCACTTTTAACCCTAGGCTCCTTCTTCTAGTGCTGTTTCAAAGAGAACTAAAGTAACAGCACTTCCACTTCAGGAAGTTTTAAAACTACCTTGGCATCCAGTTCCATGACTGGCCTATGAGTAGTCTGTCAGTTCTTCCACTAACTGGATCCAGATCTTCCAACTTCCAGTCCCAGGGATCTTCCCACTATTTCTTTATTCCACAAACATGTATTGAGGGGACTTCCCTGGAGGTTCAGTGGTTAGGAATTCATCTTCCAGGGAAGAGGGTGCAGGTTTCATCCCTGGTAAGGGAACTAAGATCCCACATGCTGGCAGGAGTGGAGGCAACGAAGGAGTGCTGCAGCTAAGATGCGATGCAGCCAGAAAGAAACAGATAACTAATTTTTAAAAAGATGTATTGCTCACCTACTGTGTGCCTGGCACTGTTTTAGCATTCAAAGTGCATCAGTGAATAAAACAAGCCAACATTTCTCCCCTGGGAGAATTAATTCCCGTTGTCGGTAATACACACGCTCAGCATGACAATAATAGTATTACTACATGTTTATAGATGATCTTTGCCTCTATTATAAATGTGTGCACTTATGTGTGTGTTTAAAGTACTTTATCTCCTCATACACACTTTCTTCTATGCAATTAAGTAATCTTCTTTTATCAATGCCACACATTCCAGCTCTAGGGATTTCAAGGCTTAAAATAGACAGGCTCTCACAGAAACCTCTGATAAAGTTCGCACCTTCTAACGCTGGAAACTTCCTTTAAGTTTCTTAAACTTAAAAGAACCCGATGGGGATTTTTCTCTTCACAGGCATCATGGCAGCAAAGGCGGAAGAGACACTCACAGTCGTGGCCATCTTCACACGCACCCATGGCTACCTCGGCTCTTAGCCCCCATCCTCATCCCTCTAGCTCTGGACTATCGCGATACCTAGGCGACTCCAGCTATAATCCCGTATTTCACCTATGAAAAGCCCACTCTCAATATTTCCACCGGCGGCACTAACACTCTTCCATATCCTTTCCCCTCCCCGCCCGCGAAACAATTTCTCAGTAGTAACTTTTTACCGAAATAAGTTTGCTCCACATTTCCTAACAGGCACGTCCCAAATACACCACCTTGCCTTTGCTTCAAGGCTCTTTCCCTTACATTATTCGATCCCCAAGAGAATTCTGGAGTAGGCAGGGATTGGCGCGAGACCAAATTTGGAGAGAAGCCTCTTACTCAGGGCCAGGACTTGGGGGAGGCGAGAGGGGCACCGAGCGTGAGAACCTGGAGGCACGCGGCACCGCCTGGACCCCGAGAACGAGCGCCCCTTTCCATTCTGCGCCTTAGGACCCTCACTCGCCTCACCCCGTTTTTACTGCCACCGCTTCCTCAACACCCCCCAAAGCCATCGAAAGCTGACCCCCCGCGTTTGGCCCTCCTCAAGTCCCCAGCAGTCCACCTCGCTTTGGGCCCCCGCAGCTGCCACCGCCCACCTCGCCCTCCCCGCGCGGGGGTCCCGCCCACCTGGCCCACCCCGCCCTCCAACGGGATTTCGCGTTCCCGGGCCCGCCCCCGCCGCTCCTCCTCCTGGACACGCCGCCCTCCCCGCCGCAGACGCGGTCCTCGCTTGGGGCTCGCTCGGCCAGCTGTCCTCTTTCCCCCAGCTCTCGGAAAGGCGAGTGGGCGCCCCGCTACGCCCAGGCAGGCAGTTGGTGTGTCCCTCCGCTCCCCCCTAGTTCTCTGACCCCTTCGACTCTCCCTCCCTCAGGCTCCCCGGTGGCGAGGTGCGGAGGCCCGGCCCCACCGGCGGGCCGGGGCTTGTTTACTCACTCACCCTCCATCCCGAGCCGCAGGGACCCACCGCTAGCACGCCTGCGCGCCGCGGCCCCACCCCCGCGCCGCGGCCCCGCCCCGCGCCTCCTCCGGGCGCGTGCGCACTGCGCCGCCCGCGCCCCGCTGGCTTCCTTCTTCGCAGGTCTGTGGTTTGGCGCCAGTACCCCAAACTCAGGAGTCTGAGGTGGTGCAACCCGAGCCCGAAGATTTCCAAGGCGGCGCTGTCAGGGGACAGGAAGGGCTCTTGAGAAACTTCCTGGAGCCAGTATTATCCTCTTGAAGACCCAACCAGCGTTGCATCATCCCCACACACTGGTGACATGCCACTTCTCACTTCAGCTTTTCACACCAACCTGCAACCCCTTCATACAGATCTTTGACAGATATTTGATTTACAAATATCCCCAAACACCCGTCTAGGGCTCTTAAGTTATCATTCTTGCTTTATTTACACCGGGCTTCCCTATTTCTGTCAATAGTTTTCCCAGTCACTTAGATTCAAATTAGTTGCCTTGAGTCAAAGTATCCTCTCACAAGATACTTATAAGTTACACAAAGAAAAAAGTAACGTTACAGGAGAGAAATCTAGCAGACATCACCTTAACCAAATGATCAAAGTTAATATCACTAATGCTGAGATAATATTTTTACTACTGCTGCTGCTGCTGCTAAGTCGCTTCAGTCGTGTCCAACTCTGTGCGACCCCATGACGGCAGCCCATCAGGCTCCGCGGCCCCTGGGATTCTCCAGGCAAGAACACTGGAGTGGGCAACCTTCTCCAATGCATTTCCTTCTCCCAATGCATGAAAGTGAAAAGTGAAAGTGAAGTCGCTCAGTCGTGTCCGACTCTAAGCGACCCCATGGACTGGAGCCCACTAGGCTCCTCCGTCCTAAGTACCTCTCAATATGATTCAATGAGGACACAAAATCAGTTCCATAGTAGACTTGAAAAAAATGCATAAGCTGAATTACCCAGGAGGAAGCATCAGACAAATCCAAAATAAAGGGTAAATTTGCACAATAACTGGCTAGTATCTTCAAAAATATCAAGATTGGGACTTCCCTGGTGGTCCAGTGGTTGACTCTGTGCTTCAGCTGGAGGGGGTCGAGGGTGCAGGGCAGAAAAAAAAAAGACAAACCGTGAGGAACTGTCCAGATTGGAGGAGACTGAGGAGACATGACAAGTAAATGTAATGTGTGATCCTGGATTGGATATTGGTCCAAAAAAGGCACACCAGTGGCATAATTGATGAAATTAGAATAAGATCTGTAGATCAGTTAATAGTATTTTGTCGATCTGAATTCCTGGTTTGGGCAATCACACTTCGTCAACAATTGAGGAAGTTGGCTCAAGGGCGTACAGGAAACTCTCTACCACTTGTAACACTTCTGTAAATCTGAAATTATTTCAAAATATAAAGTTAAAATTAAAACTTAAAATACAAATTAACATCACCTTAAATTTGTCTCCACATACTTTTTTTTCTTTTGGCTGTGTAATGCAACTGTGGGATTTGGGATCTTAGTTCTCCCCACCAGGGATTGTTTAACACTTGACCCCTGCTGTGGAAGTGTGGGTTCCTAACCACTGGACCATCAGGGAATTCCTGCTACATACATAATTTAAAAGCCGATAATAATTTTTTTACCAAATAATCATAACAACTCTGTAAAGTAGGTAGGGAGGATTTTAGTTTCCCACACAAAGCTATTCTGGCATAAAGGGGTTAAAAGATTGTCTTGATGAAAAATTACCCTATCAGGTCTCTGGATTTCAGATTTAGTATTTTTTCCTTATATCAGAAATTTTTCTTTTTTTCTCTTGCCTACACCCAATTCACCACCAAATCAAAGTAAATATTCCTTCACACTTGGCAGTTTGCCATGATGTTCCTTTCCATTCCAAATGCCTTTTTTAGATCAGTGGTTCTCAAGATTGGTTCACATTGAAGTCACTAGGACAGCTTTAATAACTACTGATTTCCTCCTCCCACCTTCAGAAAGCCTAATTCATTGGTCTGGAGTTTGGCTTGGGCTTCAAGAAGTCTAAGAGCATCCCAAGTGATTCCACTGTGTAACAGGTTTAAGAACCATGGCACCAGTGGTCCCCAAGCCTTTTGGCACCAGGGACCAGTTTTGTGAAAGACAGTTTTTTTCACGGATGGGGGAGGGGATGGTTTCAGGATGATTCAAGCACATTACATTTATTGTGCTCTTTATTTCTAATCTAATGCTGCCACTGATCTGATAGGAGGTATCAGTGCATGGCCTGGAGGTTGGGGACCCCTGAGTCACACTACATAATGTTTGTTGAAATAAAGAATAGAGTTGAAAAAAAGGCGGAGGGTGGGGGGAGTGGGCAGGTGGCAGATCAAAAAAAAAAAAAAGGAATGTGAGTTACCTAAGGGAAGATGTTCAGAAGATCTGAACGTCGGGACTGAGACTGGAGAGCAATTTGGGAACCATCAACTCTGTTGGTAACTAACACCATGGGAGTGACCCACATTGTTTTAGGGAAGCATGAAGTATGCCAAGTGACAAGAGGAGAACAAATGTCTTTATTCTGCATAACAAAGACAATATATTTACAAAAATATTTTGATGTGGAAAGGAAGGAAGGTGAAGGGATTTATGTTAGAGTTATAGATCTGAGTGTATAATCCATCTCAAACTCCACCTCCTCATTAACCCACCCATCCCCCAAGATCTCCCCCAGCTTCAACACTGTTACCACTTTACACTCACTACCAGGCTGTCTACCTCTTTCCTATCCATCACAACATTTGGCATAGGACTAAACCCAGGGTTTAATAATCCTTGTTCACTAGAGGATTAAAAAAACAACTTTCCACATCACCAATAATTGTGGGGTTCTTGGGGAAAGTTTGTCTGCCAATTGGTTCCTCTCTCCCTCTCTGAAGGGAGAGTTTTTCCTGAGACCAGGCTCTTTCTTAGCTGACCATGGTCCATGAGATACCATAAGCCAATTTTTTGTTTGGCTAGCTCTTCCTCTTTTTCTTTTCCAACCCTTCAGGTCTTTGTCCTATAAATTCGTAGAAAAACTGTTGGCAAGTGGTCAGCTACTGGACCTTTGAAAAACAGTACCATCACCCCTGCCCCACTCCTCCCGGCCCCTCCCCCAGGCAGTTAATAGGAATAACTGTGTCACTCCTGGCTTCCAGTTGCTCATCTTGCTCTTAAATCGCAGGCCTCTGGGGCTGAAAGAAACTGGACAAAGTGTGCTGAGTAGCCTAATGAGGTTGGTTCTTTTTCCGAAAGTTCTCTATTGCGGAAAAATAAAATTATGTGTTTAATTTCTGAAACCTGAGGCCTGATTTGCCTTGGCAGCCCTTCTCCCAGGCTTGGCCGAGAGTCCAGCAACACTAGCACACTGATTAATACCAGCTCAACTTGCTCCCTGGAGAAAAAGAGCATTATTTACTTGACCGTTTTCTTAAATCCTTTTTAATTTGCATGTATTTTAGCATGATCTTCTTGGCTTTAACGTGCTGTATCTCTGACCAGTGGCCCCAAAGAAGCCTCAGGGAAGACTGTTCTTCTCTGTGCCCTCAGTATCCCCATTCCCAAGCAAGATTTTGTTCCACACAGTGGTTAGAAACAACATTTCTGTCACACGTTCTGTTCCTTCCGTTCTGTTCCTTCCGTTCTGTTCCTTCCGAGGCAGGCAAGTTCTAAGTGTACTTTTGTCCCCTGCTTGTCTTCAGGCCACTGTTAGAAAGGGAGGGAGCCGATGCTTCCCAGAATTCAAACAGAATTCTGCACTATTCCTTTCTCTCTTCCAACTTTTCTCCCTTCCTCCTTCTTTCCAGCCCCCTTTGGATGGTGACCCCTCTGCTCATTCAGCCCCTCCCTTGTAAAGCCCACGGGGCTATCAAATAGCGTTTCTCCAAGGGGACACAGGAGTGAAAAAAGGCTGAGCCCCAGACAGTCCCTGACAAGGAAAGTGTAAACACAGCTGTGGAGATGGGAGCAGACCATCCTCTCTCCTCCCTCATTTCCCACCCAGAAGCAGGGGAAGGCCACCCTGCTGTGGAGAAACAAACAAGCAAGCAAAGCACAGCACAACCCCAGAGCCTGCACTCAGGTCACCAGAAACTGGGGCTGCTGCCCAGGCCTTGGTGGGGCCAGCTGAATTGCCAGACCCCTCCCTGAACACTCAGAGTCAGAGGCAAAGGCGACTCCAAAGCAAGTTGAGGTCTGGACATCATTGAGCCTGGAAACATAGCTCAAGTTCTGAAGCTTCTCCACTCCCGGACATTTTGTCCTCTGATCTCAAAAACCCAGCTTTCCGCCTCAGGTACTTAGCCTCTGACCCCTAGTTGCTTCAGAATCATAATAATGCATTCAATTCAGCAAGTAAGAACAGGCCCACAATAAACCCTTGTCCATGGCTCTTAAAAAGTTTAAATTCTGAACCTCCAAGCCAAAATATTAGAAAAGGGCCTCCTTAGCTTTTGTTAATTACAAGGTAAATAATTCTAGCAGGAAGCGGAATTACTTTGGGGGATTACTTGGGTGGGATTCAGGCCTTGCTTTGCACATACTCTGAAAGCTCCAGGCCCATGGCTAGGGTGGTGCTACCGGCTCTCACTCTCTCAGCACAGTTAATGCAGGGCCTTGATCCCACGGGACACGCCTTTGGCATGGCCCTGCCTGGGAAGTGGCCCCAGTGGGGTGGACAGCTAATGGGCTGTGCTTCCTTCCTGGCTATCAGGGTCCTTGACTGTATAACTGCAGAAACAGAAAACGATCACAGCCTTCAAACACTGACCATTCAGTGTGTGCCTGGCATTGTGCTAAGTTTTTTAATAATCGGTCATCTCATTCCATAGGAAGTTAGCAACATTCTCATGCTCATTTTACAACCGAAGAAACCAGGGCTTACAGAGATTGTGGAACTTGCCCAAGATCAGCCAGCTGGTAAATGGTGAGGCTGGGATTTGGGCCTCATCATTCTGACGCCAAACCTATGCTCAAAACCTCTTCATTCTCCCTCCTCTTGTCTGTAAGATCTTTTAGCTCTGAATCACAGGTCTGGATTGTCTCCATGGTTTTCTCCTTTCACCAGTGGCGCCAGAAAGAGAAATGTGTTTGGGACTCTCCTCTGCAAGTTCAGAGGAAAATAGTTCCTAATCAACAAGGGGCTCCTTACTTCCTCTGTGCTGGAGATGCCAATCAAAGCTGGACACTGGACAGGCCCCCGTATCAGCAGGGCACAGCCTGTGTGCAAGACAAACAAATCATAGTCAGACAGGAAAGGAGAGTTCCCCTTGGTTCTGTGACTTCCCCTTCTTTCTTCCCTGGCTTATCAGCAGGATCCTATACTGCTGATACTATGGTCCTTTGAACCCCACTGCAACTATGATGGAGTACAAGGCTATAGAGACTTTTTTGGAGAAAGTACAACAGATCCCATCTACAGATCCCATCCATGACACCTGAGGGAAAGAAACAATGAATCACATTTATTTATATATTTAATACATTGCCTTTAGCATTGACATAAATTCATTAGCTGGTGGCTCAGACGGTAAAGCGTCTACCTACAATGCGGGAGACCTGGGTTTGATCCCTGGGTCGGGAAGATCCCCTGCAGAAGGAAATGGCAACCCAATCCAGTATTCTTGCCTGGAAAATCCCATGGATGGAGGATCCTGGTAGGCTACAGTCCATGGGGTCGCTAAGAGTCGGACACGACTGAGTGACTTCACTTCACTATTGTATTGGATGTGAACCTATCTTATCTTGTACAATCTTTGCAAAATGCCTGGGGAGGGGGTAGGTCTTGTCATCCCCATTTTACAAAGAAAACTGAGGCTCAGGGAGATTGACAACATTGGCCATAACCACATGACTGGTAAGTAGGAGGGCTTGGAATTCAAACCCAGGCTGGGACTCTCTGACTCCAAAGTCTGTATTCTTTTCAATAAAATGTTGTGTAATGAAAAAAAAAAAAAAAACTGAAATTATGAAATGGGAAGGATCTCAGAATATCTTGGAAATAAAATTTCATAACTGTGTGTGGTACACATTACGATAGTAACTACCATTTATCACATGCTTACTAGTGCCAAGCATTGGGCTAAATGCTTTAACATGCATCATTTCTACTGCTTAGTGAGATACACATTAGTAACCCCATTTTTGTAGATAAGAAACCAAGCAAGTTCAAAGGGATTAAGTAACTTGTACAAGGTCACAAACGGCTAAGAGTGATGGTGCTGGGATTCAAATTCAAGTCTACTTGACTCCAAAGTGTGTACTCTTAATTGCTTAGGCAAGAGAAATAATAATAAATGTTGACTATGAGCCAAGCACTCCTCTAAGTTCTTTAGCTCATAACTTATAGATATTATTATTGTCTCCACTTTAAAGATGATGAAAATAGTGTCTTTTATAGTATCACTTAGGCTTCCCTGGTGGCTCAGACAGTAAAGAATCTGCCTGCAGACCTGGGTTTGATCCCTGGGTCAGGAAGGTACCCTAGACAAGGGAATGGATACCCACTCCAGTATTCTTGCCTGGAGAATCCCATGGACAGAGGAGTCTGGCGGGCTATGGTCCATGGGTTCACAAAGAGTCAGACACAACTAAATGACTAAGCACGTCAAGCTTACATTACACCCACAACATGTGTTAAATACACATGCACTGGTGTCATATTTGCTTAACTTATGTTGGATCCTTGTTATGATCTAGAAAACGACTTTCTTCCTAGTGTCATGGATTTTTTTTTCCCCCAGTATCCATCTAAGTATTAAAGTCTGGGGAGAAAGGATGTGAAATGATAATATCTGCAGGTGAAGTAAACATAGTCAGGGCAAGGCTCATACTGAGTGGGGAAGGCCCCCTGTGCCATAGGAGCCCTATCTGTTTGCTCTTCCAGCCAATCTTCCTCATTCCTTACTGTTTCCTTCAGACTACCAGTTCAGACAGTAGGTTGAGTTCCATAAGGTGTTGATTAACCTTTCTTAGTCTCAGTTTCCTCCTTTGTAAAGTGGGTTGCTATGGTATCTGCATACATACAGTCATGAGGAGTTTTGTTTGTTTGTTTTGGCTGTGCTGAGAGGCGTGTGGGATCTTAGTTTGCTGACCTGGAAGAAGCCTTGCCCTCTGCAGTGGAAGTGCAGAACCTTACCCACTGGACCACCAGGGAAGTTTGTGAGCTGGGAGTTTTTAAGTGAAACAGTTTGTGTGAAGCACTGAGCACACTGCTTGACTCCCTCAGGGTATCCCCATGTTATACAACACCTAGACTTCAGGGTGGGAAGGGGTAGAAGGGTTCCTAGGGGTGGTTTCAGAGGATAGTTGGAAGAAAAGGAAGAAGGGTAAAAGCAATCCTGGCATCTGGCATTGGGTCCTCACAGCAAGCATGAGTCAGCCCCAGGTGCCGAGGGACCAGCAGTGTTCTCAGCACTGCTGGGTGTGTGCTGTGGTCTTTTGGCCATGGTCCTCTTCAGTCATGCTGCCTGAATGTCGTTCTTGTAAATCTGGCCCGGGTTCTTTTCAGAAAAACAGCCTCCACCATGTGATGTCATGGTCCAGCCTGGGTCAGGGAGGGAGGTGGGGGGGGGGGGGCGGACATTGTGTATACAGAGTTGAGTAAAGCAGGATCTTCTTATTTTTAGAGGGACCCATCTGATCGTGGAAAAAACTCTCTATCCTTCTCTCTTCCACTTAAGATTCAGTAAAGGGAACTTTCCTGGTGTTCCAGTGGCTAAGTGTGCTCCCAATGCAGGATCCCAGGTACTATTTATTCCCTGGTCGGAGAACTAGATCCCACACGCCACATCTAAGAATTCGCATGCTGCAACTAAAGATCTTGCATGCTGCAACCAAGACCCGGCACAGCCAAATAAATAATTTTTTTTTTTTAAAAGCATGAAGTAGTAGCATCAAGTAGTCCTGATTTCAAACCCTGGCTTTGCCAATTACTTCCTCTGAGACCTTGGGCAAATCACTCATGTTTTCTCCATTTCATCCATGGACAAGATAATTCTGATGTTGTGGTGGGGAATTTTTAAGAAATGCTTGCAAATCACTCAGCATAAGTGTCAGGGAACACACTCTGCAGCACATAATAATTGTTCAATAAATGCAACTACTTTTGAGTCCCCAGCAGTTAATGAGGAATATGGCTTGACCATTTTCCCTGCTTTTCCCTCATAACTTATATATATGATAAGAGAGTCAACATTTTTTTCTGATAACCATTCTTCCCCATGAGAGACGGTCATGCTTCTCATGCCAGTATCCTGGAAATGAGGAGGATGGGGAGAGATGGAGTAGTTGCGTCCCTACTCCCTTGTCTTCCCTCCCTTAACCAGCTGGCTCCCCGGCTGTAGCTCTTCTGAGTTTCCCTGCTGCCTCCCAGCACTCTGAAGAAGACAGTCTCCTCTCTCCAGCTTGGAAAGATCAGTCCTTCCCAGCTGGAACTTTGGGCTTCCCTGACCCTGACTCTCCCCCACACCTTTTCCTGTGCTCTGTTCTTTACTTTGCAGACAGCGGGGGAAGATGCCAGCATGTGTGGTTGTCTCTTCTCGGTAGAGATGGTAATTCCTGGATGCTCTGGATGTAATTTTACTGTGTAGGAGGCTGCCTGTGTTTTTGACTGCCTCATGTTGTTCTGGATTTGCCTGTGAGTGTAGGGGGAAGGCTGAGGATTAGAAAAGGTACGCCTTCTTAGAATCAAATCACCTCTCCCCCTGCTCCAGGCAGGATGGCCATCGGCTAGTAATAAGAAGAGAAATTTACATGGCAGTGAGATCCCTGCCCACAATAAACTGTGGAAAATTCTGAAAGAGATGGGAATACCAGACCACCTGATCTGCCTCTTGAGAAATTTGTATGCAGGTCAGGAAGCAACAGTTAGAACTGGACATGGAACAACAGACTGGTTCCAAATAGGAAAAGGAGTACGTCAAGGCTGTATATTGTCACCCTGTTTATTTAACTTATATGCAGAGTACATCATGAGAAATGCTGGACTGGAAGAAACACAAGCTGGAATCAAGATTGCCGGGAGAAATATCAATAACCTCAGATATGCAGATGACACCACCCTTATGGCAGAAAGTGAAGAGGAACTCAAAAGCCTCTTGATGAAAGTGAAAGTGGAGAGTGAAAAAGTTGGCTTAAAGCTCAACATTCAGAAAACGAAGATCATGGCAACCAGTCCCACCACTTCATGGGAAATAGATGGGGAAACAGTGGAAACAGTGTCAGACTTTATTTTTTGGGGCTCCAAAATCACTGCAGATGGTGACTGCAGCCAAGAAATTAAAAGACGCTTACTCCTCGGAAGGAAAGTTATGACCAACCTAGATAACATATTCAAAAGCAGAGACATTACTTTGCCAACAAAGGTTGGTCTAGTCAAGGCTATGGTTTTTCCTGTGGTCATGTTTGGATGTGAGAGTTGGACTGTGAAGAAGGCTGAGCGCCGAAGAATTGATGCCTTTGAACTGTGGTGTTGGAGAAGACTCATGAGAGTCCCTTGGACTGCAAGGAGATCCAACCAGTCCATTCTGAAGGAGATCAGCCCTGGGATTTCTTTGGAAGGAATGATGCTAAAGCTGAAACTCCAGTACTTTGGCCACCTCATGCGAAGAGTTGACTCATTGGAAAAGACTCTGATGCTGGGAGGGATTGGGGGCAGGAGGAGAAGGGGACGACAGAGGATGAGATGGCTGGATGGCATCACTGAGTCGATGGATGTGAGTCTGGGTGAACTCCGGGAGTTGGTGATGGACAGGGAGGCCTGGCGTGCTGCGATTCATGGGGTCGCAAAGAGTCCGACACAACTGAGCGACTGAACTGAACTGAACTGAGATCCCTGCCCAGGATAAGTCAATACAGGTTGAAGCCAGAAATCTCAGGTCAATGTCCAGTCGGATCAGAACCAGATCTTTCCCTTCCCAGGCACTGGGAGGTGGGAGTGGGGTAAGGACAGAGGAATGAGGGATCGTATAGGGAACTCAAAGCCTAGATTCCACTGGACATAAGAGAAAAAGACTGAAGACAATATTATATGGCAATTAAAAAGAAAGAGGCATATTTATATACAGTATCAAAGATAACCCAAGACATATTACTATCTTAAAAAAAAATCACTGAACAACAAGGATATTAATTCTAATTTTCCTTTAAGTCCAAAATATGTGGGGGAGGTGAGAAAGGAATGGGGGTATAATAATGAGTATACAGTTCGGAGAAGGCAATGGCACCCCACTTCAGTACTCTTGCCTGGAAAATCCCATGGACGGAGGAGCCTGGTAGGCTGCAGTCCATGGGGTCGCTAAGTCGGACAAGACTGAGAGACTTCACTTTCACTTTTCACTTTCATGCATTGGAGAAGGAAATGGCAACGCACTCCAGTGTTCTTGCCTGGAGAATCCCAGGGATGGTGGAGCCTGATGGGCTGCCGTCTGTGGGGTCGCACAGAGTCAGACACGACTGAAGCGACTTAGCAGCAGCAGCAGCAGCATACAGTTAAGTCCCCTACATATGAACCTTCAAGTTGTAAGCTTTCAAAGATGCAAATGTGCGTTCCATCAATGTCATGCATAAATGAAACTGCAGCTTGCCCTCCATCTCCTATTGCTGATTAGCCTTCAGCTATACCATCACCCACCCTCTCTTCTTCCTCTAGTCAGTAACTTTTCTTGCCTGTTCACTCAATACCAGCCTCTGTACACCAGCTGTTGTACTGTACTTTATAAGGTACTGTACTGAAAGATTAAAAATGTTTTTTGTTTGTTTTTATGTATTATTTATGTGAAAGTATTATAAGCCTATTACAGTACAGATACAGCTGATTCTGTTAGTTGGGTACCTAGGCTAGTTCTGTTTGCTGCACTTAAAAACAAACTGAACTTATGAATGTATTCCCATAACCAAACTCGTCTGTATGTAGGGGACTTACTGTATACTTACGTATTACTTGCAACTAAGAAGTATGTCTTTATAGCAAAAAGATGTAGTTTTTTTTTTTTCAATGATTAATAGTTTATTTTCTAAGAAATTACAAATGCTTATATGTCAAAATTCTAACTTTCACATAAAGGTATTAGATTATACAAACCTTTTTTGCAACTTGATTTTTTCACTGTATTCATTAATTAAAATAAATAAATTTATTTTTGGGGAAATCTGGTCAACCACTTGTAAAAGAATGAAACTAGAACACTTTCTAACACCATACACCAAAATAAACTCAAAATGGATTAAAGATCTAAACGTAAGACCAGAAACTATAAAACTGTATTCATTAATTAAAATAAATAAATTTATTTTTGGGGAAATCTGGTCAACCACTTGTAAAAGAATGAAACTAGAACACTTTCTAACACCATACACCAAAATAAACTCAAAATGGATTAAAGATCTCAACGTAAGACCAGAAACTATAAAACTCCTAGAGGAGAACATAGGCAAAACACTCTCTGACATACATCACAGCAGGATCCTCTATGACCCACCTCCCAGAATATTGGAAATAAAAGCAAAAATAAACAAATGGGACCTAATTAACCTTAAAAGCTTCTGCACATCAAAGGAAACTATTAGCAAGGTGAAAAGACAGCCTTCAGAATGGGAGAAGATAATAGCAAATGAAGCAACTGACAAACAACTAATCTCGAGAATATACAAGCAACTCCTACAGCTCAACTCCAGAAAAATAAATGACCCAATCAAAAAATGGGCCAAAGAACTAAATAGACATTTCTCCAAAGAAGACATACAGATGGCTAACAAACACATGAAAAGATGCTCAACATCACTCATTATCAGAGAAATGCAAGTCAAAACCACTATGAGGTACCATTTCACACCAGTCAGAATGGCTGCGATCCAAAAGTCTACAAGTAATAAATGCTGGAGAGAGTATGGAGAAAAGGGAACCCTCTTACACTGTTGGTGGGAATGCAAACTAGTACAGCCACTATGGAAAACAGTGTGGAGATTCCTTAAAAAACTGGAAATAGACCTGCCTTATGATCCAGCAATCCCACTGCTGGATCCACACTGAGGAAACCAGAAGGGAAAGAGACACGTGTACCCCAATGTTCATCGCAGCACTGTTTATAATAGCCAGGACATGGAAGCAACCTAGATGTCCATCAGCAGATGAATGGATAAGAAAGCTGTGGTACATATACACAATGGAGTATTACTCAGACATTAAAAAGAATACATTTGAATCAGTTCTAATGAGGTGGATGAAACTGGAGCCTATTATACAGAGTGAAGTAAGCCAGAAAGAAAAACACCAATACAGTATACTAACGCATATATATGGAATTTAGAAAGATGGTAACAATAACCCTGTGTACGAGACAGCAAAAGAGACACTGATGTATAGAACAGTCTTATGGACTCTGTGAGAGAGGGAGAGGGTGGGAAGATTTGGGAGAATGGCATTGAAACATGTAAAATATCATGTATGAAACGAGTTGCCAGTCCAGGTTCGATGCACGATATTGGATGCTTGGGGCTGGTGCACTGGGACGACCCAGAGGGATGGAATGGGGAGGGAGGAGGGAGGAGGGTTCAGGATGGGGAACACATGTATACCTGTGGCGGATTCATTTTGATGTTTGGCAAAACTAATACAGTTATGTAAAGTTTAAAAATAAAATAAATAAATAAATAAATTTATAATTAAAAAAAAGATGTAGTTTTAAAGCAGAAATAGAAAGGAAAGGTAAGCGCCCCCCACCACCAGGGGTGGAAAATAGGACCTCCCATGAAAGAACCAGCCTCTGTCCCTAATGAAGCCCTTCTCTGGCCCTTGCTACAGATCATTTCCTATAACCACTTGGAAAAGATGAGGTTTCTAGTCCCCGTTCAGTCTCAAAGGACCTGCATAGCAGACCCCCAGTTACCCTGATGCCCCCAGAGGTCAGTGAAAACAGCCAAACATCCAACTAACTAGGAAGAGTGAGAAGAGGGAAATCAGGAGAGGAAATTTCCAGATTCTCCAACAGGAGGTTTGGACTCCCAAGTCCAGAAAAGATTACAACAAGCTCTCCTTTGGAGGTCTCCACATCTTGATGCTAGCTTAAACCCAACTCTAGGGCTAAAACACCACTTTCTACCAAGTCACTTTTATTTCCCTTTTGCTACTACAGTCGTTATTATTATTTTGGGCTGCACTGTGCAGCATGTGGGATCTTAGTTCCCCAACCAGAGACTGAACTCTCACCTCCTACATTGAAGGTGCGGAGTCTTAACCACTGAACCACCAGGGAAGTTCCAGGCCATTTTATATATGAAAATATTGAGCTCCAAAGATGTGAAATGACCTACCTAAGGTTACACAGTGAGATAGACGTAATATCTGCCTTCAGAAACCTAATCAATCTTTGTTTTTATTCATTATTCCATATTGCTTTATTTAGAGTCCAACATGTGTTTTTGTCAACTTTCATCTTAATCCCAACCCCAATTCTAACCCACAGCGGACTCAGGTGCTTCTGGCCAATGGCAATAGCTGATGTTGCTTTCTGTCCCTCCTGGCTTCCTCCTCCCATCTTATTACCTAGAAGTCTCCCTCTTGACCATGCTTCCTTCTGAGAAAGTGCAATCACAGGTGGGAGGGAAGGAGTGGAATTTGGTTCTAGCCTGAAATGACTCCAAGGCTGCCTGGCTCTTTTCTGTACGTTGCAGAAGACAATCCTCACTAGGAAGGCTTTGGGGTTCATGCCAGTTCCCTTCTCCCTCTGGATTCCTTGCTAAAGCAACCTCTTGATCCTAACGATGGAAGACCAACAGGTTATCAGTGGCCATGATTTAAGAGCCTAAGACCCTGAGATGAAGATCTGAAGTGAGGTCATGAAAGATAATTTGTGGTGGGCAGGAATCCTGTAAACCAGGACACAGCAGCAGCTGAGTCCAAGGGTCAGTGTCTGGGAGTAATTTGGGAAAGTTTGGTGCTGACAGCTGTGTCTGGAGTCAAACGTCATGAACAAATCAGCTTCTGGGATCCTCAGAATGATGAAGCTCTGGCTCAGGACACACAGTCAGCTGTGGTATGGCAGCAGTCAGGGCCGCTGGGGCCCCAGACTCAGCCTTGCTGTTTCTCAGCTGCGTGACTTCAGGCAAGTCCTTACAAAAGGAGGAAAGGAAACTAGACTGCTGAGTGAGGGCAATGCCCTTTCACAAGGATCACTCTCACTGCAGATCAGGGTAGCACCCCTCTTTTACATGGGAATAATCTGAGAATCCACTAAGGTAACTGAAGACATTGCAGGCTATGTAGCTGGAAAGTGGGAAGACAGGATTAGAACTCAGAGCCTCTGAGCTCCAGTCCCAGGCTCTTTCCTCTGAGCAGTAAAGTTTATACCCCCTCACGATGAAGTCGCCCATCGTAGGTTCTAAACTCTTCCCTTCTCACAACCTTGGTCCTGAGGAGTTGTGGCCACCTTCTTGGGGATGGAGCAGTCATACTTTTACCCAGCCCTGAGTCTGGGGCTCAATCTGGTTTGGGGGGGGGGGGTCTAGGCCCCAGGGGGTGCCTCGAAGGGAGGGTATTTGGACTTTGGTTTCTCTGTACCCCATCCTCAGGCCTTCTCCCCAGGGGATTCCCAGGGCTGGCTCCCTTTCCTCCTCCTCCTCGGGTTTTGGCAGGCAGACTGACATCAGTGGGTGTTCCCAGGGAAAGGGAACTCTGAGTCCAGCTCCAGGCGCCCCTTCCCCCCATGGCTCAGGGCAACCGCAACCTCCAGCCTTAGAGACTGCAGTGTTGAGAAGCCCTCTGAGCTCCCAGCCCCCTCCCTCTTTTCACTATCTCCCCACACAGCCCCACCTCACCGAGAAAGAAAATGGGCCACTAGAGTTCGGGGAGCAGATGCTCGGAGACCTGACGAGTCCTGGGCGCCACGCGGCCGAGCCCAGGAAATGGATCCCCGTTCTGGGGTTACGAGGGGAGCTGTCCAGCCCCGCGGGGTGAGCTAGCAGAAGGGGTGGGCCAACGGCGGCCGGGCGGAGGGAGCGGCGGGCGCCAGGGCCGGGTGGGGCAGCGACTCCCCCTCCAGCCCGCCGGCCCCGGGCGTCGCCCCCGCCCCCCACGTGGCCGCAGCAGTCCCAGCCCCCGCGAGGAAGCGGCGCGGCTTCCTGCGGCTTGGGACCGGGATATAGGAGCCCCCGCCCGGGCCCGGCTCAGCGCCGCCGCTCCTCCTCGCCTGCTCGCCGTGCGATGGCCTCGCTCCGGGCGGAGCACGCTGTCGGCGGCTCGTGGCTCCCCGCCACCCGCGCCGGGCGACCGGCTGCGCTCCGCCTCCTCCTCCTGCTGGGCGGTAAGCGCAGCGCCCCGAGGTCCGGGCGGGAGGCGCGGGAGGCCCTGGAGGGGAGAGGGACTGGACGTCTCGCAACGGGCTCCGGCGTGCGGGTGCGGACCGCGCTGCCCTCTGGACGGTACCCGGCCTCACCGCAGCGAGGGCGCAGCGCGAGCTGCTTCCCACTTCGGGAAAAGCTGAGATGCCCGGGGCCCCTGCAGAAAGCTCTTGGGAAGTCTGGAGCTGGCGAAGAAGGAGGGGTTTTGAATGTGTGAAGGAATTGGTGCGGCCCCCTCTCTTCCGGGCACCGAGGCACCGCGTAGGGGCCTGGAGTGCTGCTCTGTCTCTCCTGAAAGAAGCCCTGACTTTCAAGAGTCTCAGACCCCAACCCACACCCCGCTTCCTCCTGGCTCCACATCCCCATCCTCCCATCTCCCTGTCCCTTTTCTGCCCACAGCTGTCCTGAAGCCCCAGGAGTCCCTGGCTCAGCTTCTTCCCACCCTAGACAGCTCCAAGTCAGAAGGTGAGTAGCCAGCGACTGTGGGAGGGTGGCCCCGGGGAAGGAGAGAGGTGAGTGGGGATGGTTCCTTTCTCACAAGCCAAGCCCCAAACCCAACTGGTGCCCCTAAACTCCCTTCTGTTCTCTCTCTCAGGGTTTCTTATTGTCTTTCTACCTCTCATCCCCAAAGCCCCCAACCAGCTGTGAGCTGGCAGGTGGGTTAGAATATTCCTGAAAAAGTGTATGTGGAAACTCTTGCCAGGCTGGAAAGTCCAGTGTACATGGAAGGCATTAAACTTTTCCTGAGCTGGGACTGCCTTCTCAGCTGGGAATATCTTGCTTGGGAAATTTTCTGAGGTTCTCTGGGTAGTTCCCATTTGAAGATAGGAACAGTGGTTCCACAATGGAAGTACCTGGACCAGAGGGCTTGGACTGTGGGACAGGGTATGGTCAATGTGCAGCATCTCTACCCACAGGGAAAACGGTGTTGGAGACCTATGGGACAAATGTCCAACAATGTTGGCACGATTATAAGGTTCAAATGGATTCTATCAAGAAGGACTGGTGTGATTGGGCCCTGATTAGCAGGTAGGGGCAGTGCTGGAGGGCGGCTTGGGCCTGGGGCTTGCTCCCTGTGGGTGAGTGTGGGGCAGTCCTCTTTCTGGCCCCAACCCTTCCCTCACTCTAGCCCTCTCCTGTCTCTAGGCCTTATAGCTTCCTTCGAGACTGCTTGGAAAAGGGTGCAGAAGAGTTTGGCCTGGGCTTCCCCAATCCCTGGGCGGAAGAGATCATCTTTGAGACTCACAACATCCACTTTGCCAACTGCTCCCTGGTGCAACCCACCTTCTCAGACCCCCCAGAGGATGTGCTCCTGGCCATGATCATAGCCCCTATCTGCCTGATCCCCTTCCTCGTCACCCTCGTGGTGTGGAGGAGTAAAGACAGTGAAGCGCAGACCTAGGGTGGCATGAGTTGTTTGGCATCCATCTTACTCCTTTCCTCTGCCACCACCTGGTCTCTCCCCTCCCCTCCCTACTTCCTTCTCTGGCTCCCACCCCAACTGGAGATTCTTAGATTGGTGGAAATGGAAGCTGGGTGGGGTCATCGTGCAAGTTCTGTAATCTTCAAAATAAACCTTTTCTTTTTTTTTTTTTTTGTACGTTGTTCCCCTCTCCATTCCGGAGGGCGGGGTGGGGGGTGGGGGGCTGTGTCCTTCCAGAGTTTCTGCCATTCCCACAGGCCCTCAGTTCTGGGCAGCAGAGCTAGGAGAATCTAGATAGGTCCACTGTTTTGTTCACTTACTGGTCCCTCCTGAACTCCCTCCCCCACCTGAAGGCCACGCCCCTGTATCCCTTCCTCCCAAGGCCAGGCCTTTCCTGCCCCTATCCAAACCCAGCTTCAGGAAACTTGCAGGAAGAGACTCCCTTCCCGTCTGGATAGCAGCTGGGGAGGTGAGGGGGGTGGGACGAGAGAGGACTCTCGCTGTGACTTCTGCAAGGAGGGGGTGCCATCCAGAAGCCCTGAATTTTCCCCTTCCTCATGCCTCAGTTTACTCCCAGGGCCTGGTAATAGAAGCCCTGATGGAACCAACGGGAGTCCATCCCTAAGGACCTCAGGATCGAGGGCAAAGGCAGTTTCCTCTACTAGACTCACCATAGGACTTCCCCTCCAGGTCCTTGGCCCTCATCCTACATTGTCCTGGACCCTGGGTGGGTGTGGCCTATAGCCTGGCCACACACTGCCCCCTGGTGTCCACTAAAGCCAACAACCAGAAGATGGACATGGCCTGGAAGAAGCTCAAAACTGAACTGTGAGATCAAAGACCTGTTATCCCCACAGCAACCACTAGTTCTTGATTGGCTGCTTCTTTTAGCTTCCTAAGCCGTGCTTATGCTCCCTTAAGAAACTTTCCCACTGTTAAGGGCCATACCTAGCGACCCACCGTTTCTGTATGCAGACACTCCTGTATGTTCCTTGGATGGTGAGGCCCAGGTCTCACCACAGAACCTTCACCTTCAGTTCTCCCTGAGACAAACCTGCCAGGTCATCAGAAACATCTAAACAGTAGCTTTGTTCTTTAAAAAGATACCTGTTTATTCCTTGTGGCACCTGGCACCTCTTTAGGAACTCTCCTTCCTTCCTTGTTGAAACATCTGCCTTCCTGAGTACATAGCCACTTCCTGGGACGTGCCTGTCTATTCTACAGATATATATCTATATATTTCCTGGAATATATCTATTTATTCTCTGAGACACACTTTATTCCCTAGGATGTTTTGAGGTTTCACCATGAGAATCTTTGCTCTATTCCCATAATGCATCTATCTTCTCCAAGGATGTATCTGTCCTCTTTTTGGCGCATATTTGCCTTCATGCATTTTACTAATATACATCAAAAGCATATCGGTGTAAGTCACTATAAATAGCCTATTGTGTTGGGAAGACAAGTTAGATAAGGCTTGGTTCTGCTTTGATGTCTTTCATCTGGCAAGGGAGCTGACATGTGCACACATAAACAAAAACAATGGAATGTGTGATGAGAATCATGCAAGGGATATAAGCCAAATGCCATCCGAGTGTAAAGGAAGGAGGAGTCACATTTAGCTAAAGTGCAGTCTAGCTGAGGTCACAGGAGAGTGATTGTGGAGCTGGCATCTGACTAGGCCTTAAATGGTGAGGATTCTCCTATGGGAGACAGTAGAAAAAGAGATGAATTAGAAAATTATTGCAATAATCCAGGTTTGAGAAAACAAGGGCATGGACCAAAGGAGTGCTATAATGGAGAAACAGGAAATAATTAAAAAGTAGGAAAAGGCAAAATAGGGGAGGGAATCCACAGGATTTCAATATGAAGGTGAACAAGAGGAGAGGTTAGAGCTGACTCTGGCTTTGAATTTGAGTTACTAGGACAAATATGGAAGTAATAATATTTAAAGGGCCATTAAGAGGAGAAGCTGGCTTGAAGAAAAATATACATATTATATATGTATAATGTAACAATGGAACAAGATGTAACACACCAGGGAGTGAAGGGCTTCTGACATAGGGAGTTGGAAATGGGAGTGATCTTGTTGCTGCTGGTAGTATAAAAAAGTTGGAGTTAGGAATACAGGTTTAGTCCTCTGCAGAGAAATGCCACGTGAAGCCATGAGAGAGATGAGAGTTCCCAGAGAGAAGGTGTACTAAAGAAAGCTGATGTCCTTAGAAAACATGCACATATATACAGTGAGGAGTAAAGAAAACAAAAGGGAAAGATCAGAATCAGCAGAACAAGGATAAAGAAAGCCAATGGACGCAAAGGAGATGGTGCCCTTTGAGAGAACATTATCCATTGAAGGGTTCACTCATTTAGTCATTCAACAAATATTTGTTGGGCACTTCTGTGGACCAGGGACTGTATACAGTGAAAGATGGACTTCAGTGGGGAGATGTTAGAGATCAGACAGGAAATTGAGAGGGTGGTAGAGTCAAGGAAACTACAGATTTTCAAGTAGGGATGACCTCAGCATATGTAGACTAGAGGAGAGGAGCCAGGAAAAAGGGAAAAAGAAGGGAAGATGATGCACAAAGAAGTCCTGGAGGAAACTGGAAAGGAGAGCCAAACAGATGCCAAAGGGTTGGCCTTGTCAAGGGGGTTCTCTGGCTGTCCATCCCTTAAGACTCTGCAACTCTAACTGCTGAGCTCGGGTTCTATCCCTGGTCTGGGAACTAAGATCCCACAAGCTGTGTGGAGTGGGCAAAGGAGTAAAAGTGAAAGAAATTGAGAGACGAATTGAGTGTGGTGACAGAGAGGAAGGACTAAGAGGTTCACATGCATGGCCTCAATCTCATAAAAATAGAAGAGACAGGCATTCTGCAGAGTAGCAAGAAATGGGAACTGGTGGAATGGCTTGATGTGTATGGAAAATTTCGAAGTTACCTTAAGGAATGTGACAGGGAATCAATAAAAGTCAAAGCATCACTGGGCTGCACTGATAGAACAGCAGTGAGGTCAGTCAGGGAATTTGAGGTGCAATCAGAAAGTTCTGGTGATTTCTGTTTTCCCTGTCAGTAATACTACACGGTTTAAGGCGTGAAGAAGATTGAGGAATAGGTGGGCCGTGATCGACAACTCTGGTTTGGAAAATGAGCAGCAGGGAAGCAGGCAAGGGGACAGAACTGAGTAGTCTAGGCTAGGCAAGAAGTCATAAGACCAGTGGAGTCCCGGGACTTGAGACTAGAAATAGAGGACATGGGAGAGGTGAGACAGAGGTGGCTGTGTTCAAATATGGCAGCTCTGAATCATGGAAGCAGAGCCATTTCCAGGTATAAAAGCTACAAATGAGCTCCTGGGGAAGATGGAGTCGAAGGACACAGGAATTGAGGGGAACTGTGAAGGGTTTAAGTTAAAAGCGACACAAACGTTAATATTAAAAGAAGCCCTGTATAGTGGAAACAAGCCTAGGCTGGGTCCTGGAGACCTGGGTTCTGCTTGCAGTTCTAACTGTGCCACTTTGGGGAAGTCACTGTTCTCTCTGAGGTGGAATCAGAAGACGTCTCGGGGCCCCTTCTGCTCTAGCTCGTAAGGATATGGGGATAATGGCAAGAAACGGGCTGACGAAGATCCCTCCGGTTGGGCCTCCTCTCTCCCCAGAGGCTCCCGGAACCTTTCTGCAGCGCTTTCTGTCCGGACGTGCCGGAGCGGAGGCCGGAAGTCCTTTGCCGGCGGGTCCCGGGTTTCCTGGGGTACTACGATGGCGATGAGTTTCGAGTGGCCGTGGCAGTATCGCTTCCCACCCTTCTTTACGTGAGGCTTAGACCCCGAGAAGCCCCGATGGACCTCCCTCCCCTCCCCCGGACCCCGGGCTCAACCCTAATACTTCAAATGGGGAGGGGGAGAATGGACCCGGTCTCCACTACCCTCAGTCCCTCACTTTCTTCCCCGAATGCTCCTCTGGCAAGTGCTGCCGCTCGCCCTCTCTCAAGTCCTCTAATTCTGCGCCCCACCCGCTTCACCCGGCAGGTTGCAGCCGAACGTGGACACTCGGCAGAAGCAGCTGGCCGCCTGGTGCTCGCTGGTCCTGTCCTTCTGCCGCCTGCACAAACAGTCCAGCATGACGGTGATGGAAGCCCAGGAGAGCCCGCTCTTCAACAACGTGAAGCTCCAGCGTATCCTCCCTCAGGCACTTCCACAGCCCACACACATGCACTTCCACCTTTCCCACATGCCAAGACTTCACACTCCCTCTCACCCACAGAAGACAGGTTCCCATTCAGACCGGCCTTGGGAAAGAGCCTGTTTGTGTAGCTGACATCCATTCCCGCTCCCTCGCCCCCCACCCCGACGCCTGCCCCAGTGCACCACCAACTCCCTCTTGTCCTATACAGTGATGAGTACCTAGGTGTCGTTCAGATCTTACAATTTCGGCCCTGAAGCCAAGTACCAGGGTTTTTCGACCTGAGCCCTTTTGACTTGTTGAAACTTAAGTCCTCTGTATGAGGCTCAAACTCTAGCATTACCTTTAGTAATTTTCTCAGCCTACTCCCCTCACCCAGGAAGTAAGGATGGTTTTCTTTTGCTGCCTGGTTCATCCTTAAAATATCTGGACAATGGTTGGAGGAAGGAGAGAGGACAGGGAGTGAGAAATGATAGTACCTTTCATTCTCTAAAGCTCTTTTTAACAAACAAAAACAAAACACTTTTTCTTTTTTGGCTGGCATTTTAGGGCCCCCTGCATTGGAAGCGCGGAATCCTAACTACTAGACCACCAGGGAAGTCCCTAAAGCTTTTCCTTTTAATCGGACTAGTTTCTCTTTACCTTCCTCCTCCCCAGTATGCAGGAAATGCCAATTTACATCCTGTTGTGGAATTGCACATCTCAGTGTGTAGGAGGGAGAAGAATGGTAGTTCGTAGCATGCGCCTGGCTCTGAGAAATTTCATCCCACCAGTTCATTCCATTAATGCCGTACCCTTAACCTTAAACCAGGGAAGCTGCCCGTGGAATCAATCCAGGTTGTGTTAGAGGAACTGAGGAAGAAAGGTGGGTCCAGTTCATCAGATTCCTTTTTTCCTAGTGGGGTTCTCCTGAGGGCAAATTAGCACAAGTCTTTTCTTTTAAGAACTTTTTTTTTCTCTCCTGGCTTGGAACCCAGAGTGTTCTGTGCAGTAGCCTAATTCCCTGGGCTCTTCCCTCCCACTGGTTTACAAAATTGAAACTTCTGTGCCCCAAGACCTGAAGAAGAGAATGGATGCCTTGCAGATAGTAAAACAATTTTTGAATTGCTCTTTCTGAAAGCTGAGTCTTTTCCACTCTGTTCCACCTTTAGTTTGCCTCTTTGTCTCTTCTTGGAGCATGATGTTTTCATAAGTATCTTTTGCAGGGAATCTTGAGTGGTTGGATAAGAACAAGTCTAGCTTCCTGATCATGTGGCGGAGGCCAGAAGAATGGGGAAAGCTCATCTATCAGTGGGTGAGACTATTCTGACACAGTGACCCATGGCAAAGGAGAATGACTCTATGCTCAGCAGATACCTGGTGTTTTCAGATCCACACTGAGCAAAGTGGGAGAGGGCAGAAAGAGGAAATGTAGGTCTTCCAGGCAAGCCTCTTTCAGTGACTCAGTTTCCCTGGTTGCAAAGAACTTCCCTGTCTTTGCCAGTAGAAGGCCAGGGGCTGTGTGAGGCCATGTTTGGAGAATGCAGTACTGGGAACCATGAATACTGTTGGCTGGAGCCTCTGGCCACAGAAGATAAATGGGGAAAGGAAGAGAAAAAAACAAAAACCTGGACCCCCTCCCCCACTACATCCTTATGGGGCTGCCCACAATATAAATGAGACTTTCTGAACCAATGTGGGTGTGGGGACAGCCTCTCTCCCCTGCATTCCAGGTCACCACCAGCCCTGAACATTCCCAAGAGAGAGAGGAGGGGAAGAAGCAGCAACAACCCAAATATAACAAACATACACCACCCATTTCTGA
Organism: Bubalus bubalis; assembly: GCF_019923935.1. Lineage (NCBI taxonomy): Eukaryota > Metazoa > Chordata > Mammalia > Artiodactyla > Bovidae > Bubalus > Bubalus bubalis. The sequence continues at coordinate 20,259,171 of NC_059159.1, read as the reverse complement.
ACAGGAAAACAACCAGGATGAGAGGTCATTCCTCAGACACGTGAAGGCCTGTGGTTTAGTGGTTCTGAGCATGTGTATACATGTATAAATATAGCACCTGTAGGGTTTGTGGGTTTTCGGCCACTCCTCTGCTGAGGTGACAGCTCTGGTTTGGGAATAAGTATCATTCCTGGGTCAGAGAGGTGGAGCTGGGAGTTTGTCTTCTCCCAGGAAATTCTTGGGTCTTACTCAGTCGCTGTATTCTGTGTCCATAGGTTTCCAAGAGTGGCCAGAACAACTCCGTGTTCACCCTGTATGAACTGACCAATGGGGAAGACACAGAGGATGAGGGTAATGCTTTTCCCTCTCCCCCCAGTTTTGTCATGTGAATTCTCTGTAATCTTGTTTAGTTGACATTCAAATTTCCCATGTTTTTGTCTCTCAATTCCAGATACTAAATAATACAAAGGTTGTTAACCCATGTCCAAGATGTCTATAAACCACCTGAATTCACATGCAGAACACCCACAATCTTTGTCTGTGGGGGTGTATATGCATTTATCTAGGGATAAAGTCCATATTTTAAGACTTAAAAAAAAAACATTTTTGGCCACGCCACAGGGCATGTAGGGATCTAAGTTCCTCTGAAAGCATGGAATCTTAACCAGTGGACTGCCAGTGAGGTCCTCTATGTTATAAGATATTGAAGGGTGTCTATGACCCATGAAAAGTTAAGAATTATTGGTGTAGATGCTGAATGAGGAACCAGGGCAGGAGATTAAGCCTGAAATCTCCATTCCTTGTTGACTCAGGCTTTCTTTCACCGTTTATTCTTATAGAGGGTTCAGGATCTGTGGGTGTCAGCTGAAGGGATTGGGCCAACACCCCCATCCCCAGCCCTTTAGAATACTTTGGTTTCTGGCCAGACTGGGATTTGTATACTGTTTTGATTTTTACATAGTGTAAATACTCTCTTAGCTTTTTTATCTCTGACTCCATATGTTGATCCCCAGGATCATCAAAAGTACCAATCTGAGCTGGGTAAAGGGGGCTCCTCCCCTTTCTGCCAGGCCTGGCTGCCCCAATAGTTTACAGAGCTTGGCTTTCCCCTCTTTCCTGCAGGCCTCTACTTGCTACTCCCACCATCGTGCCATGACTTAAGTGCTGCAGCATTGCCCAGCCCACCACTCAGGCCAGGCAAAGCTGAAGGCTTCCTTGGAAAGCAAGCTTCCTGACTTAAGAGCTGGGCCCTGCAGGGGGTGTGTTGTGCGGGTGTGTTGTGCAAGCCTGTTAGGACTTGCCTCCTGCCTCTCACAGCTCCCTGCAGTATCTTGCCCTGTCTCCAGATACTCAGCTGGCCCTTGGCTCCCACCTTTGTTCTTTTGTTTTTTTACTAGGATAGGGCAGATACCTGTGCTGGACCTTTGCAGTCTCCTGGCCAGAAGCATGGCTATACCTCAGTGTGTAGGACAGGTCCTCCCAATGGGTACAGAAGCAGTTACGGACAGCATCCAGTGACAAGAGCCTTGACCTCCCTGGACTTGTCAAGGCCCCTTTTCTGTGGCTCACAAGCAAATAGGGTTACTCTTGAGTATCGAGACACTAATGGGGGGATGGGGCAAGAGTGTGTAGGCTTTGAGTCTGACAGAGCAAACAGGAAGGGGGAAATAGCATGAACTCTCGTTTTGTGTTGACTCAGGCTTTCTTCCCCCCCTTACTCCTGAAGAATACCCAGAAAGGGTGGGTGGTAGCTGTAGCAGTACTGATGGCCTGGACAGTTCTCTGCTTCCAGCTCAGCTGCTCTCCTCAGAGGCCTTGAGCCCCTAGGAGCAGTGTGTCCCTGACTGCCCTTCTTTCCCTGTCCAGAGTTCCACGGGCTGGATGAGGCAACCCTACTGCGGGCTCTGCAAGCCCTCCAGCAGGAGCACAAGGCCGAGATCATCACTGTCAGCGATGGCCGAGGTGTCAAGTTCTTCTAGCAGAGACCTATCTCCCTTTACCTCTACCTCCCATCCTGCCAGGGCTTTCAGAGGGAGACAGACCAAGTGTCCCCACAGACTGGATCTGTGACTCTGCCTGACTCAAAAGGTCTCTAGTCCACGGGTGGGTTTCCTGCTTATCCCATTTGTCTGTCCCTGGGATCCGGTGAGGCTGAGGTGCCAAGGAGGGCAAATGTGCTTCTCCTTGTCCCACCCCTCCTGAGCCAGGGTCTGAAACCCAACACTTCACTTGTGTCATACATGTAAGTACACACACACATGGCCTGCACAAGCTTCTGTCTCTTCCCCCAACCCCACTCTCCACCCCCACCCCTTTAGCTGCTACTGCCTCCTCTCAGGCTGGTGCTGGATCCTTCCTAGGGGATGGGCAAAGCCCTGGCTGCAGGCAGCCCTCCAGGCAATGTGAAGATAGAAGGCCCAGGAGGGGGCCTGGCCATTAGAGCTGGGGCCCAGCACTGATTTATGATTATTAAAAAGCTTAACCCTACTGCTTGCTGCTGAAGTTACTACTGGAATGAGCAAGGGGAGTACTGTGATCTGGTAACCATGCTGAGTGAATCCCCACCTACCTTAGGGGAGAGGTCATCCCGCACTGGGGGACTCAGTGAGCCTGCGGTTTTACATCTGCTGGGTGGGCTGTGTGAGGGAGTGCTAACGGAACACAGACTGGGGACCTCGGCTTTCTGTGTCTGCAGTGGAATAACTTAATGGCTCCCCTCCCTCACCACCTCCCCATGTTAGTCCTGCACGACGCTGAAGCCCCTCCCTCCATCCATCTGGTCTGGCTCTGGTAGTTGAGGCCAAGGGGAGCTGAGGGGGAGTAAACCGGATACGGACTTTGGTTTATTGGAAACTTTGGCAAACAGAGGGGGGAGGAAGGAGAGCCCACAGAGCAAAAACAGCCACTTTGGCCAGGGCCAGGCTGCGGTTAAGGTGGGGAGTGGAGAGGATGGGTGACCCGGTCCTTGGTTTGGGGGAAGGGCTGACCCTGGGGTGCACACACCCATCCCTGCGCAGCCCCGAGGGACTGCGACTTCGGAGAAAACCAGATCTTTCCACTGACCTCTGTATTGTCGGCCCGAGGCCATTCTGGACGATTAGGAGGGGGTGGCGCTACCTTATCTGGGGCGTGCAGACTGATGGTAGCCTCCTCCTCACCACCCCCCTTTTCTAGGGTCGGGGAGCTGCGGTCACGTTTCATCTCCCTGTCCTAGTACGGTGCTCCCCCAAACAGGTCTGCGCACTCTTAGTGCGCGAGGACACACAGTCTGTCACCGGGCTCCGGCTACGGAAAGAGACTGAGGGCGGGTGCTCCGGGAGCCAGGAGGAGGAGGGCCAGCGGCCGGGGGCGGGGCAGTGGCCGAGGTGAGGGGCTGAGCCAGGGGTTCCACTGCACGGGCAGCTCCGAGGGGGCGGCTCTGGGGGGTAAGGGCGGGGCGGAGGCGGGGTGGGGGCGGAGCTGCGGGGCAGGAGAGTCGGGCCTGGGGCCCCAGTAGCTCAGCCGGAGCACTGCGCACCCAGCCAGTCGTCCTGTCAGGCCTCCCGGCTTACCGCCTGCAGCGCCCGGTCCTTCCTCATGCTGGCACCCCCGGCCCCAGAGACCGAAGTCCCCATGTCCCAGGCGGAGGCTGACCTACCCCTGCGGCCCCCGCCGCCCCTTGCTGCGGCGGGGCCGCCCCGCCTCGGGCCCCCTCCCCGCCGGGTGCGCCGCTTCTCCGGGAAGGCTGAGTCCCGGCCGCGCTCTTCCCGTCTCAGCCGCCGCAGCTCAGTCGACTTGGGGCTACTGAGCTCTTGGTCCCAGCCAGCCTCACCCGTTCCGGAGCCCCCTGATCCGCCGGACTCCGCTGGTTCCGGCCCCGCGATGAGCCCACCGCTCAGCTCTGAAGAGCCCCCTGAGGGCATGTGGACCACAGGCGCCCCTGTGAAGCCTGCAGACTCCGAGCGTTTGGAGCCCGCCAGCTCCACAGGAGGGTCGGGGTCCCGAGAACAGCCGAGGATCACCGAGGCGGCGGCGGCCCGGGAGCGGCGGCGGGAGCAAGAGGAAAAAGAAGACACGGAGACCCAGGCTGTGGCAACGTCCCCGGATGGCCGATACCTCAAGTTTGACATCGAGATTGGACGTGGCTCGTTCAAGACGGTGTATCGAGGGCTGGACACCGACACCACGGTGGAGGTGGCCTGGTGTGAGCTGCAGGTGCGGCTGGGCGCCCCCTCGGTGACGCCACGGGATGGGACCTTTGGAGGTCTTGGGATGGGAGACCCAGGGAACAGCAGCAAGGGGGATGTATTTTTCCAGTCAAATGTCCGGACACTTGTCCCACTTGCTCTGATGATCCATGGACCTGGCTGATTCCAGGCTGCAGAAGGATAAGCTGAGGCAGGTGGTGTGTGGTAGCTCCCCTGTGGATTTAAGACATTCTTTCTTTTCCGGCTCCATCTCAACCCTGAGAGCTGGAAAGAAAATAAGATGGGAAATTGGGTAGGGAGCCAGCTCAGACCTGAGGGGTGGCTCACCAATTTCCTGCAGTGGTTACCCACTGTCTCCTCCTCTCCCTTCCCCTTAAGTCCTGAGACCCTCAGTGTGACCCTGATTCTCCTTTTTCCTTGCCTTGGATCTTTGCAGATTAGAAGGCTGGAATGATGGAAGCCAGGAGCTGGGACAGGGTCCTCCACTTCCAGAAGATATAGGGCTATTGTAGCGGGACAGGGCCTTCCCACATCCTTTCTGGAACAAACTTCAGGACTTCCCCATGGCTGGGGGAGGGGGAGACAGGAGCTCCAGCCCTGGCCTGAGTCCAGTCCTGCTCCTCATCCCACTGCCTACCTGAGCTATCCTCTCCCCAGACCAAAAGCACTGAGCCCCATGGGCTTTAGGGGTATGCTGGCTTGAAGGACCTTCCTCCCATAGGGGGGAAACCCAGTTAAGTCTGAGCTAGCAGCTTTGGATTCAGACTGAGGGGACAGAGCCTGGAGGAAGGGTCCTCCCCTCCAGCCCTGGCACTGAGCTTGCCCCTTGTGCCTGCCAGTGCCACACCCCAGGCTCTAGGCCAGGCCAGGAGAAGCGTCCAAACTAGGGGTTGGAGGGGGTGGAGGAAGGAGATGGGGGAAGGCGAGACAGCTATGGGGCAGGGGGCGGTCTCCTGGCACCTGGTCCTGGATCCCTTCTCTCTTTGTCTGTACCTCCCTCTGCAGTCCTTCTCCCTGGATCTAGCAGTTACCAGTTTCTGAGGCCAATCCCCTTGCCGGCCCCAATTCTCTGCCCGCCCGCCTGCTTGCTGCCTGCCCGCTGCCAGCCCCCGGGCGTCCCTTCCGCCCCACGGCCGGCCTGGGCGGCTACAAAGGCGCTATTGAGTTCAGAGCTCCTGGACCGGGCTGCATAAAAGCTCTTGTGTCCAGGAGGGGGTCCAGGGGGCGGCCCCAGGCCCATAGTGGGCGTGTCCTTGGAGCGGTCCAGGGGGCGCAAACCGGGAACTCCGGGTCTACAATCCTGTTGGCGAATGATCCCACCCACCCAGTCCCATCCATTGGCTCCTACCCTCACCGCTCCTCCAAGCCCCGCCACATGTGTCCCCATCCCCCTCTTCGTGGGGGTCCTGGGCCTGAGGTGACCGTGATCCCCGTCCCCTACCCCACAGACTCGGAAACTGTCTCGAGCCGAGCGGCAGCGATTCTCAGAGGAGGTGGAGATGCTCAAGGGGCTGCAGCACCCCAACATCGTCCGCTTCTACGACTCCTGGAAGTCCGTGCTGAGGGGCCAGGTTTGCATCGTGCTGGTCACCGAACTCATGACCTCGGGCACGCTCAAGACGTGAGCTCCGCGCCTGCTGGTGGTAGTTGGGAGGACTGGTGGAGGGAGGTCGCCACTGCTTCTGGAGGAGCCTGGCCTCCTCAGACTCTACACGCAGGTCCCAAACCAGGCTCCCTCTCTCATCCTCGCCTCTTGAGTGTCTGGAGGCCTGCAGTGCCCACTAAAGAGTCCTCCACCATGCTACCCCTCTCCTCTCCAAGCTAGCCTATCTTCCTGCAGCGCGCTGGAATCTGGTCTTATCACTTCTCTCCTTAAAACCCCTTTGAATTATCCCACCGCCCTCCGGATAAAGTCCATTCTTTCTAGCGACTGCTCAGAAAGTCCTTATAGGATCCAGCCCACATTCCGAACAAAGCAAATTCCCAGCACCTCCTCCCACCCTGTGCCGTCACTTGTTGTCTCCGTGCCTTTAAGCACGCCTTCCTTCTGCCTGCAAGGTCTTCATCTCTTCCCATTTTCACCCTTGAACTCCTACTCATCCTTCAAGACACCACAGAAAAGTTATTTCCTCTAGGAAGCCCTCCCCCACGTCCGGGGCAGCTAATCATCCCTTCCGCGCTTCCACAGCACCTTGGCGGCGGCCATATCTTGAATTTACCCGTTTTGTAACCTTCTGTCTACCTGCCACACCCCCTGACTGCCTTTCCGTCTGAGGCTGGGCGCGGATCTGTGCTAGGAGAAGCTAGCGGCAGATGCGTGGGCGGGAGTGGGTGGGGCTACGGGGAGGGGAACCTCCCAGTGGTGGGCTCCCTCCCCATCCTCTGTGTCCCTCGTTCTGACCCTAGCTGTGCGCCCTCCCCTAGATACCTGAGGCGGTTCCGCGAGATGAAACCACGAGTCCTTCAGCGCTGGAGCCGCCAAATCCTGCGGGGGCTCCATTTCCTACACTCCCGAGTACCCCCTATCCTGCACCGAGACCTCAAGTGTGACAACGTCTTTATCACCGGCCCTACGGGCTCCGTTAAGATCGGGGACCTGGGCCTGGCCACGCTCAAGCGCGCCTCCTTCGCCAAGAGCGTCATCGGTGCGTCGCTCCAGGAGGATCCTTGCCACTCCTACCCTCCCTCCCCTTCCCCTGTCAGGAGAGAGCCTAGGGACCCCCTGCCCCTAGTAGATTTAGAAGGGTGATTAGAGTTAGAACCCCTCCACGGAGTTAGAAAACCACGGGGAAGATGAGACTTGTAGCGTGTCCTCTTCCCCACAACCCCCTCCCCCCCACCCAACACACACACACACACACACACACACACACACACACACACACACACACACACACGACGAGAAGGGGTGAGTCTCTTGCACTCCAGAATTCGCGGGGTTGCCCCCACCCCCACTTGTACTTTCAAGGAGAGGGACGAAGCCAGAAGGGAGGCACTAACGTCTGCTGTGGATCCTGCAGGGACCCCGGAGTTCATGGCCCCAGAGATGTACGAGGAAAAGTACGATGAGGCCGTGGACGTGTACGCGTTTGGCATGTGCATGCTGGAGATGGCGACCTCGGAGTACCCCTACTCAGAGTGCCAGAATGCCGCTCAAATCTACCGCAAGGTCACCTCGGTGAGAGGGAGGAGAGGGAATCACAAGTCCCCCTTCCATTTGGCTGCCCCGGCCATCCCGCGGTCAATGTCCTTTCCCTTAATGAAAACGGGGTAGACACAAAGACGCCCCGGTGAACACTGAAGGTTACTGGATGCACTCACGGCCCCTCCAATACAAGCTTTTTAGATGTGTGTAGCGCTCCCTAGAGATTACAGATGATTCAAATCCAATCTCTCATCCGATCGTATCCGCTGCCCCGCGGGGTGAGCAGGGCAAATGTTCTGCCCTGCATTTTACAAATGAGGACACCGGCTCAGCGAGAGCCTGGTTCAAGGTCGCACTGTCGATACGTGGAGGGGGGGGGGGGGTCGGGGCGGGGGGACTGGGATTTGAAATCACAACTTCTTCTAAACGCGTAGCCGGTGCTTTAGCAACTGCAAGCGCTGCCGCCTCGGGCTGGGGCGGGGTGGGAGGGGGAGGTCAGCAGAGAGCTGGGGCACAGAGAGCGGGAGGCCTCATGCAACCCCATTCCCCAGGGCACGAAACCCAACAGCTTCTACAAGGTGAAGATGCCCGAGGTAAAGGAGATCATTGAAGGCTGCATCCGCACGGATAAGAATGAGAGGTGGGTGGAGGGGGCAGGGCGGAGGGGGTGGGGTGATGGGGGGGCGGGCGGCGGTGCGGCTCTGCTCAAGTTGGCACCGCCCTCAGGTTCACCATCCACGACCTTCTGGCTCACGCCTTCTTCCGCGAGGAGCGCGGCGTCCACGTGGAGTTGGCGGAGGAGGACGACGGAGAGAAGCCGGACCTCAAGCTCTGGCTGCGCATGGAGGACGCGCGGCGAGGGGGGCGCCCACGGGACAACCAGGCCATCGAGTTCTTGTTCCAGTTGGGCCGGGACGCGGCAGAGGAGGTGGCTCAGGAGATGGTGAGCGGAGGACAGCATGCCTGTCGCGTAACGTATGAGGGGCGTGTGGACCTCAACCGGAGGGGCCAGTGCCTTGCGGGTGCGATGTCTGGGTGGTGGGTTGTCTGCGTGGTGGGCTCAACGAAACCCTCTCCGAGCCTCTTAGGAGTGTCTCCCTGCTGCCCTCGCCTTAATGCACCTGCGGGCACACTTAGTGTTCTCCGCAAGTCGAAGATTTTCTTTTCCAGCCCTGGGTCCCTCAACCTCCCTGTTTTAACTTCCTGCTGATCCGGTTTTCCCTTAACTGTCCTTCTCTCCGTGTTATCTGTTTTTCCCTTTCTTGTTTCCCCCACCCCATCTTTTTCTTGATCTTGCTTCATGCTTGGAACCTTGCATTTGAGAAAGCCTGTCGGCTCTAGAGTTAAAGTTAAATGCGTCTTTCCATTTCAGCAGGCCCTCCATTACTGGACAGGTCCCCATCAGTCTTGTTTTATACCAGGATACATTCCCATCTTTCTCCTCCACAAGACTACAAGGTCTTGAGGGCAGAGACTATGTGTATTGACCCTTCTGCCCCTGACAGTGCTTAGCAGGTGATGGGAACTCAGTTAACCACCCACATCTTAGAGCCCTTTCATGTGCATCTGATGGTTGTTACCAACCTTGCATAGAGTGATTTTATCTGATTTACTGCTGAGGAAATGAAAGCTCAAAGAAGCTGAATATCTTGTACCAGGTCCCAAGCAAGTGGCACAACTGACTCAGGTTGTTCAGATTTTGAGTCAGCTCATCCTGCCCCACCTCCTTTACCTGTCCAGCGAAGCTTGTTATTGAAATGAATAAGGATAATGAATAGAAGCTGGTGGACCAGGAGAGGCATATATGAGAGGCAGAAGATATGGGGATGGTTTAGGAAGGTCTGAGGTGGGAAGGGAAAGAGTATGATATTCTTGATGGAAAAATGCAGTTGAAAGGGTGGGAATCATCTGTTGGTGGATCTGGGTCAAGAACCTAAGAATGTGTTTGAAATAAGACATAGGAGTCAGTCTCTGTAGCCCAGCTCAAATCTGACCTGAGATTGGGACCTGATCCATTACATACAGAGGTTCTTGACTTTGACACTAGTGACATCATTGTTCGGGAGACTGTGCTATACTGTTGTAGGTTGTTGAGAAGAATCCCTGGCATCAACTTAGTAGATCCCGGTGGGATCACCCCCCAAGTTGTGACAACTAAAATATCTACAGATATTTTTCTTCACCATCCCCCAAGAACAATTGACTTAGAGTATAACCTTGAACTGGTCACTTACTTTACTTATTTCTAAAATAGAGTTGATAAGACCTATCTCAGAAGGTTGCTGGAAGGATTTAATGATGATATGGTAAAGGGTTGCCAGTTGGATTTCTCTGGTGATCCAGTGGCTAGGACTCCATGCTCCTAATGCAGGGAGTCCAGGTTTGATCCCTGGTCAGGGAACTAGATTCCACATGCTGCAACTGAAGATCTTACTTGCCACAACAAAGATCCAGCGCAGTCAAGTAAATAAATGACTTTTTAAAAAATGCCAGTTGTGGACACAGTGGGTAATCAATATATGTTCCTTTTCTTGTATATCCTAGAGGCCTCAAGAAGGTGTGCTGATGGGGCTTTGTTGGGAGACGGTGAATCTCACCTCAAACTGTTCCTCACCCTTCCAACTCCAGGTGGCCCTGGGCTTAGTGTGTGAAGCTGATTACCAGCCAGTGGCTCGTGCAGTGCGTGAACGGGTTGCTGCCATCCAGCGAAAGCGTGAGAAGCTGCGTAAAGCTAGGGAGTTGGAGGCCCTCCCCCCAGCGCCGAGACCCCCACCAGCAGCTGTCCCCATGACTCCTGGTCCCTCCAGTGCCTTCCCTCCTGAGCCCGAGGAGCCAGAGGCAGACCAGCACCAGCCCTTCCTCTTCCGCCATGCCAGCTATTCATCTACCACCTGTAAGTCACCTCTAACATCCCAGAACCCTTGACCTCTGCCCCCCTACCCAAACGTTCAACCCAACAGCATTGTCACTTACCCAGCCTTCCACATCTAGTCAGGGCTCCTTCTGGGAAAGAACTCTCCCACAGCCCCAGGCCCCCTCCTTGCTCAGGCAGTCCCCTGCTCAGCCATCACCCCCCTTTATTTCCCCTTTTTTGATCCCCTCCCTCCCCCACCAGCGGATTGCGAGACTGATGGCTACCTCAGCTCTTCCGGCTTCCTGGATGCCTCAGACCCTGCCCTTCAGCCCCCTAGCGGGGTGCCATCCAGCCCCGCTGAGTCCCATCTCCGCCTGCCCGCGGTGAGAGGGGGTCACATGGGGGGGGCTCCCAGCTATTCCAAGCCCACAACCTAGCTCTCATCCTGTAAAACCCAACACTATGACCTGGCCCCATGTCCTTGGAAATCCACCACTCTTGTCCTCATCTTTATTCCCTCTGCCTAGTACCCCAGCACCCTTGATATCGTCTTCTTGGAACCCAACAAGTTATCCTCCCCTGACCTCATGAACCTATATCCTGTTTCAGGCTTTTGCTCTATCCATTCCACGTTCTGGCCCCGGCAATGACTTTTCCCCTGGAGAGAGGTAAGTTCTGGTCTGAATGGGGGCTTCAAGGTGAGCTATATGGAGCTCTGGGGTACAGTGTCTTTTCCCTTTTCCAGTTATGCCTCAGATGCAGCATCAGGCCTTAGTGATGTGGGAGAAGGGATGGAACGGATGAGGAGACCCCCAGGGAAAAACCTCCGGCGTAGACCTCGATCCCGGCTTCGGGTCACAAGTGTAAGGAAGGGGCACAGGAGTTCGGGAATAACCTACAGGGCCTGGATGGAACTGTCAGGGACGGGAGTGCGGTCAGCCAGAAAAGGCGAGAAGCACTGTGTTACTGGTACCCAAGAGGCCACCAGTCATGTTTTCAATACGAGACTTTGGAGGCAGAATCTGCTTCTCTCCAGTTCCAATCTGGCCACTGTGACTTGGGTGGAGAGGGGTGGGGACACTTGATGAAGACAGAGCTTGACCTCCTCCCTTCTGCTGACTTTGACTCTGAAGGTCTCAGACCAGAATGACAGAGTGGTTGAATGCCAGCTGCAGACGCACAACAGCAAGATGGTGACCTTCCGATTTGATCTGGATGGGGACAGCCCAGAAGAGATCGCAGCTGCTATGGTGAGGGAGAGATGAGAGCACATTCTAATGATCTGAGACAAGAGTCTCCCTCCTGATGTCCCCGGGTGCTGAACTGCCCCCCCCCCCCCCGCCCGCCCCCAATCCAAGGACAAGGGTTTCAAAGCTGGCGGGCCCTCAGTGCAGTGACACTGAAGACTTATCTGCCTCTGTTTGGGAGGAGATTTCTGTTTATCCAGGGAGGTTTGGATCCTCAGCTGGAGCAATTTGAGACTAACACAAGATATCCACAAGTGCTGCAGTGAAGTGTACACTAGACACGTGATGCTGTGGCTATAAGGAAAGGATGGGCTGTAAGGGAAGGATCAGCAGCGCAAGAGGAAGGACTCACACAAGGTCTTGACAGATGAGTCGGAATGGCAGTGAAGAGTAGAAAAGGCGTGTCTCGTGGTGGTATGGCAAAGGAGAGGCATGGGAACAGGGAGTGACTTGAAGTATAGGGCTGGGAGGGCTTCTTGAGGAGACCTTTGTCACTGGAATTAAGGGTTCCTCTTGGAAGCAATAAGATCCTGCTGTAAAGCAGAGAACTATATTCGGTATCCTAGGTAGTAAATCATAATGGAAAAGAAAATTAAGAAAGAATGTATATATATATATATATATATATATAATATGTATATAATCACTTTGCTGTACAGCAGAACTTAACATTGTAAATCAACTATACTTCAATTTAAAAAAAGTTTTGTAGAAGTGAGGTTGGGCATGTAATGTGGTCTTAAGCATGTAATGTGAGTGTGTAATGTGTAATGGAGTCTTAAGAGTTAAGTGTGTAACACTGTGAGAATAGGTTTTAAGACTGCTCTGTTGTGGGATGTGGGAGAGGGCTGTGGGTAGGGTATCCAGTTGGGAGATGGACGCAAGAAGCCAGATATGGTCCAAGGAGAGAATGGATTATGGAGGGGGAGGAAGAAGAGGGGTGAATCTGGGGGTTATTTTGGGAAAAATAACCTACTATGTCATCCAGTAATTGATTGACATAGTACAGTGTACATAGAACATGGTCAGTAAATACTTGATGAGTTGACATGAGAGGGAGTTAGGGCAAGGGCTATCAAGGGTGACCTGTAGCTTGGAGGAACTCATAGGAATAGGCCATCAAAGGAGATAAGTTTTAAAATGACAGTATGGCTTTGTTTTTTGGAGGGGGTATCATGATGAGCTTGAATGACAGGGGGGCAGGCAAGATAAGATCCTCCATAAGTAAGCAGAATATGGGTCAGGCAGGACTGGGAGGAGTGGATCTGGGAGTCTCAGCACAGAGCTGAGCATGAGAGAAGATGGGCCTGCAAAGCCAGAGGTGTAGAGGAGTATCTTAGATACCCCCAGTTCCGGAACGGGGAGCAGGGATAGGTTATCAAAGGACAGAATTGGAACCTGAGACAGAAGGAACTCGAATATTTTAGTAAAAACTGAGGAAGGAGATTGCTTCGAGGAGGGAGGGTGAGGCCTGAGGCAAGACCACACTGGCTTTTGTCAGGAGGAGGTCTTTGTGGGAGACCAGTTTCAGTGGAGTGGGGGCAGTGGCTGCCAGCCTCTGGGATGCGGGAGGGAAGGGAATGGAGGAAACGTCAGACTTCAGGAACTCCCTCTAAATCTTCCTCTCCATCATGTCATTCAGCTTGTGTCTGGGACAAAGACAAAACAGCACCTGGCATGCAGGCTTATCCACTTCTGTCAAGCCACTCAGCCCTTCAAGAATCTTTCATCCAGCCACACTGGTTTCTGAATGGTCCTCTGAAGAGGCCTACTTGCCTTTTCAGCTTCTGCTTCCATCTTTTCAGGGGTCTTTCTCCCTGGGAGCTTTCTCTATGGGCTTTCAAGCCCAATTCAGATCCCACACAACCAGAGGGACCCTGTCCCTGAACCCAGGGTCCATTGCCTTCTTTTCTTTCCTTACTAGCCCACCCTTTCTTTCTCTGCAGCAGAATTCTCTCAAGACTTTAAATTTGCTTTTTTGCCCCCAAATCGGTAGTGGCTACCTGTGGTTACAGAGTAAGGTTCAAATTCTGGAGTATGACCTTTAAAATTCACAGCACTCTCAGCTGTACTTCAGTCTTCGCCATTTTGTGAATGTGCTCTTTGCTGCCTCAGAACAGTGCAGAACAGAGGAAAGGATGGAGGTTCACATAAGACCTGAGTTCCAACTTCAGCTCTGTTAGCTACTAATTTGGCAAACTTGGGCAAGTTTCTTAATCTCTCTGAACTTCATCAGTAAAATGGAGGGGATATTACTTATTTTGCAAAGATGTTCTGATGAGCTTCCCTGGTGGCTCAGATAGTAAAGAATCTGCCTGCAGTGCGGGAGACCCGCCTTTGATCCCTGGGTCAGGAAGATCCCCTGGAGAAGCAAATGGCAACCCACTCCAGTATTCTTACCTGGAGAATTCCATGGACAGAGGAGCCTGGAGGGCTACAGTCCATTGGATAGCAAAGAGTTGGGATGCAACTGAGTGACTAACACTTCTCACTTTTCTGATGTAATATATGAGAAATGATATAGCATATATGAGAAGTGAAATGATTAAAGTATGGGAAATGTCCACACGTGGTAGGTCCTCAATTAAGGGTTGCTTTTCTTAGTCATCCTTCAAGACTCAGCTCTGGAGCCATCTCAGCTCCCCGCTGTCCCCTGAAGTGTTATGAACTGCTTTCTTCTTGGAATGGTGTTTTTTTATTTATTTCTACTTATTTATTTATTGTTGGCCAAGCCATGTGGCAGGTGGGATCTTCCCCTACCAGGGATTGAACCCAGGCCCCCTGCTTTGGGAGCGCAGAGTCTTAACCACTGGACTACCAGGGAAGTCCTGGAATGGCATTTTTAAAAATCATGGTAAAAAACATATAACATAAAGTGTGTCATTTTAACCGTCCTGAAGTGTACAGGTCAGTAGTGTTAAGTATATTCATATTGTTGGGCAATAGGTCTCTGGAACTGTTTTATCTTGCCAATCTGAATCTATACCCATTAAACAGCGGCTCTCCCTTTCCCCCTCTGGGAATAGCACTTTTATCTGTACCTCAATCATAAATGCCTTACCTGCCTTGGGCTGACTTGAAGTCTATTGAGTTATGTATGTGTGTGTCTCTTCCACTAAGATTTTGGGCTTCTTTGAGACCAGGACAGTGTTTTCTGCTTCCTTGTTCCCTCAAAGAATCTAGCCTATGCCTGGTGCGTAAAATACTCAATAAGTGTTTGTAGACCTGAATGCTGGCACATAAAACACTCAGTAAGTGTTTGTGGACCTGAATGTTACATTTATCACGTATTGCCTTATTTTTACTTAACTCTGTGGAGCTGTGTTTATGTGGATCTGTGTGGCACATTTTAAAAGCTGTATGAGAGCAGAGTTGTGTCCAAAAACAGGTGAGGCATCAGTGGAAATATAACTCAGGTTTTGGCTTTAGAAAGATCTGGGTGCAAATCTCATGATCTTGGGAAGACTGAACTACACCTTGTTGAGCATTGGTTAGCATAACTCTAAAGAGACCACATGGAGACCACAGCAAGCTGTTGTTGGTGTCAAATGTGATAAGATATGTAAAGATCTGGTATAAACACGCATGCTATGAAATTTAGCTCCTTTCCTCTAAGCTGTATTTCTCCTTACAACCACACAGTGCATGGCGCACAGCTGATGCTTACTAAATACTTGTTTTAGATTGATGAGCAGAAGCAGTGGGGTGAAGGGTTGGTTTTTTAAAGAAAGGGACAAGTGGAATTAACCGAACTCCCCTTCCCCTTCCTACTGATTCTCACCAGGTGTACAATGAGTTCATTCTGCCCTCGGAGCGACCTGGATTCCTGAACCGGATTCGGGAGATTATCCAGCGAGTGGAGACCCTGTTGAAGAGAGATACTGGCCCTGTGGAGGCTGCTGAAGACCCTCTGAGTCCCCAGGTCAGACCCCTGTGGGCACCTCCAGGGGGATGGTCTCTGCTACAGGCTTCATTACTTTTTGCCTCCACCAGTCCCCTTGGATCTAACTTGTTGTCATCTCTAGGATCCCAAAACAATGGCTCTGCCCCCATTTAAGAGTCTGATGAAAGCCATGGACTCTCCAGAAAAATGTGTTCAGTGCATACTTTTAACTCAGTATTTTGACATAATTTCAGACCTGCAGAGAAGTTGCAAGAGTTGTACAAAGAACCCCTAGGTGCTCTGTCTAGATTGGCTAGTAGTGTCTTGTTACATGAGCTTTAGCCTTCTCGCTTCCTCTCTCCCCATCCACGTGTGTGTCCATGCATTCTTGTTTTGGAACCATTTAATTAAGTTGCAGGTGTCATGCTCCTTTACCACTAAATATTTCTTGAAAACACTTTTGAATCCCTTGAAACTCATCTGTGGACTCATAGAAGCTCATGAGTCCTGGCTTAAGAAGCCCAGCCTCAAACTTTCCATCTAAGACTCAGCTCTTCCCACTGTGACATTTCTCTCTCTCAGGAGGAGTCAGCATCACTGCCTGCTCTCCCGGGGTCCCCCCCAGACCCATCCAGGGGTATGTACTGCATTCTGTCCCTATTCATCCCACCCCTGGGGTTGCTCCATGGGAATGGAGGACTGGAATCTCAACCTCCCCTCCCTCCCTTCCCAGCAGAGCTCCAGAGCAGCACCTCCCTGGAGCAGAGATGCTGGGCAGCTTTTTCCACCTCCACATCTTCTCCTGGAACCCCCTTGTCTCCTGGAAGCTCCTTTTCTCCTGGAACTCCTGTTTTCCCAAGTCCCATCCTTCCCATCACTTCTCCCCCATGTCATCTCAACTCCTCATTCTCCCCAATTTCTCCTCAGGCCTCCTCAAATCTCTCTCCACACCCCCCAAGCTGCCCACTTCCACTCTCCCCCAGTGCACCCCAGTTTCCAATCCGATCTGCTCAGTTCCCACAGAGTTCTCTCCTCCCCGATTGTTTCCAGGGCACTTTCGCTCCTCCCTCCTTCCCCCCCTGCCCCTCTGCTTGTCCCCTCCCCTCCACCACCGCAGCCCCTCTCCTCTCTCTGGCTAGTGCCTTCTCTCTGGCTGTGATGACCGTGGCTCAGTCCCTGCTGTCCCCGTCCCCTGGGCTCCTGTCCCAGTCTCCTCCAGCTCCTCCTGGTCCTCTCCCTAGCCTGCCCCCTCCCACTCCCTGTACTCCTTGTGGCCAGGAGTGGCCTTCATCTCTGACAGCTGAGGTGGAGAGTGAGGTGAGTAGGAAACCAAGAGGGATGATTGGGTGGCAGGAGGAGGGGCGGGTGGGCTTCATTCTGGATCATTTCTCTACTCACAGACCCACACTTTATAGGCCTCTCCAAATCTTGGTCAGCCATTCCCGGGTGAAGCCAGATTGGCGCCCATCTCGGAAGGTGAGACCTTTGACCACTGACTCTCCCCTGCCCATCATTCTCAGTGACTTTATTTCCTACCACTGATTTCTCTTCCTTCTTTCATGATGCCTTCTTTGTCTTGCTGCAGAGGGAAAGCCTCAGCTTGTTGGGCGCTTCCAAGTGACTTCATCCAAGGAACCAGCTGAGCCTCTTCCCCTGCAGCTGGCATCCCCAACTCCCTCTGGCTCCCTGAAGCCTCCAACCCCTCAGCTGACCTCGGAGAGCTCGGACACGGAGGACAGTGCTGGAGCCAGGCCAGAGGCCAGGGAGGCTCTGGCTGAAAGTGACCGTGCAGCCGAGGGCCTAGGGGCTGGAGCTGAAGAGGAAGGGGACGATGGGCAGGAACCCCAAGTAGGGGGCAGCCCTCCACCCCTGAGCCATCCTAGCCCAGTGTGGATGAGCTACTCCTATAGCAGCCTGTGTCTGAGCAGTGAGGAGTCCGAGAGCAGCGGAGAGGACGAGGAATTCTGGGCTGAGCTGCAGAATCTTCGGCAGAAGTGAGTCTGGGGAGAATGGTGGTCAGGAGGTGGATTTGCCAGAGCTAAGTGTTGGGCCAGCCCTCTCATGGCCCTGGTGTGTCCTCAGGCACTTGTCAGAGGTGGAGGCACTACAGACACTACAGAAACAGGAAATCGAGGACTTGTATAGCAGGCTTGGAAAGCAGCCCCCACCAGGGATCGTGGCCCCTGCTGCTATGCTGTCCAGCCGCCAGCGCCGCCTCTCCAAGGGCAGCTTCCCCACCTCACGGCGCAACAGCCTGCAGCGTTCTGAGCCCCTGGGCCCGGGTGAGACAGAAGTCACCAGCTCCCATCGTTCCAGAGTCCCCTCCCTAGTGATCTGTCTTTCAGGCCCTGGGAGTCTGCCCCTTGCTGTGGGGGGACTAGCCCCCCCACTTTTCCCTGTGGCCCCTTCCCTCATTCAGTGCTCTCCCTCCCCATCCTGCACCCAGGCATCATGCGAAGGAACTCCCTGAGTGGCAGCAGCACCGGCTCCCAGGAGCAGCGGGCAAGCAAGGGGGTGACATTCGCCGGGGATGTTGGCAGGATGGTGAGGGCGGGCTAAGGGAGGGAGAGCCCAGGGAATGGTACCTGGCTTTAGCTTCAGCCTCCTCCAGCTCTTGGAGGTTCCTTAGTACTTCTTCTTTTTCCTCCAGTGAATTATGAACAGAAGCCATGTGTCTCACCCACACCTGGGCCCACCATGGAGCTTATGCCCTTAGAATCTGCTGACCAACACAACTCTGCAAGGAAGACCTCAGCACTGAGGGAGTAGGAGGCTGGACGGGCATGGACAGTGCTGCTGCCCTAGAAGGAAGAGCCAAACATGTGGGAACTGTTTGCTGTGTGTAGAAGGTGTACGTTCTGTAAATCCTCATCCTTGCCACCTCCCCAGCCAAGAGAGAACCACTAAATAGTCCCACCTGAGTCCAGATGATTCTAGAAGGCACACTCCCAGTTGGAAAGGAGGAGGGAAAATTAGTAGCAGCCAATAAAAATTCTGGAACCTAGAACCTGGTGAATCTGTATGGATCTTAAAAACTGGGCAAAGCTCTGTGGGGGAACTTCCCTGGTGGTCTGGTGGTTAAGGATCCACCTCTCAGTGCAGGGGACATGGGTTCCATTCCTAGTCAGAGAAGATTCCACATGCCACAGGGCAACTAAGCCCATGTACCACAACCACTGAGCCTGCACGCCCTAGAGCTTGTGCTGTGCAGAGAGAAGCCACTGCAATAAGAAGCCCACGCACCACAGGGAAGAGTAGCACCTGGTTGCTGCAACTAGAGAAAACCCAACTAGAGTAGCGATGAAGAACCAGCACAGTCAAAAAAGCTTTGTAGTAGGGTTAGGCAGGGGAGGATTTAGAAGGAATTCCCCTCTCACAATGGGAGGCAGGGGTGGAACCCAGCCTTTGGGCTTCCTGCCAGCAGTTCATGAAGAAACTGCAAGGTCAATAATCCACCTGACCAAGCTAAGATTCCACCCAGACTCCACCTTAGGCTTACAGAAGCAGGCCCCAGTGGAAGTTAATAAAAGCTGCTTGTCCATCCTTCCTTTACCTCTGGAGAACGGAAAAGGCAGTAAAGTTGAGCATAGTGTGGGGTTGAGGACAGAAGGGTGACCTTCCTCCCTGCCTGCTCCCTGCCCCCAAGAGCTGGTTCAGTCTCAAAACAGCCCAGTGACCCACCACAATCTCTCCCTTAAATCAGGTGGAAAGAGTTCATGGAAAAAGTAATTCTAGTTAAACATTTACGGCTCCCTGGGGCAATATCAGTGCTGCAGCTGCTGCCTGTGAAGTGCTTCAGCATGAAGTGTCAGCCCCAGCACACTCATTGGACTTGGAGAGAAATGACTTCGTTTATTATTTTCAACCTGACCCCATCTTTCCCACTTGAGGCTCCAACACTGCACAGAGCTGCCACCCCCACCCCCATAATAGCCCACTTCTTGTCCTCCACCCTCCAAACCAGCCCCCAGGGGAGTTTAAGAGAATTAAACCATGAAGTCAAAGCTTGGGAAAAGTCAAGGTGGATACTTCAAACAAGGAAACAACTAGGAAAAGGGGTCAGTGGGCACACAGAATCAACATTAGGTGGGCGTTGTTCCCTTGACAATGGCCAGATGCACAAAGCGGCTACTTGGACCCCTATCATGGTCCAAAGTTAGTAAGAAGGCCAGCAACGCAGGCTTCAATTTCTACAGGATCATGGAGCATCATCCATCATGTGAAGGGACTCCAGCAGGTTAGAGATGCACCATGCCCATCTGGATCAGTGTCCTGATGCCCTTTCCAGAGCCCGGGCTCGAGCAGCTTTGGCCTCCTCTTCCAGCTCATCCAGGAAACGCTCCTGGGACACCGAGTAGAAGGTGTAACCATCTGGGGAGGTGGGTTCAGGAAACCACGTGGAATATGCGCATTCCCTTTTCTCAGATTTGCTCCACCACTTTTGTTTATCTCATCCTCCCAAATCACCTTCTGCCCTCTGCTCCTCTGAGCCCTGACCCCGATTTCGTTATCATTAATAAATTATATTAAAAGAGCACCTTTAAAATGACAAGGTACACTTAAATTCTTGGCTCGGCGTTAGAAGTAGCCAAGGTTTTCATAGCTCCGGTTCTTTCTACCATCCCCGCACTGCCTTCCTACACGCCTTTGCTGCCCTTCCCCTGCCCCCATATGCGGTCTTTCCTAGTCTGTCGTCCAGATGGATACAAATTGCTAATACCAGGGCCCCAATGCCCAGGCCAGTCACGATGTTCCGGGTCCGCCGTTGTGGCAGCGTCTTCTGCCACTGGGCGAGCTGCGCCTGCCGCATGAATTGTAGTTGTGCAGGAGTCAGCTTCTCCCGAGTCGGGTCGATGCGCTGGGCCAGGGGGCCCTTTCCGCTTTTGGCATCCACCGGGTCTCCAGGTCCGGATGCCGCCATGTTGCCGCTCTGCCCTTCGCCGTTCTCGGGGCGCGGGGCTTGCTGGGAATAATAGTCCTCGGCCTCTGAAGGGAACCCTGGGAGCTGTAGTCCGCCTCTCTGTTCACAGAGTGCGGCTCGCGGCTAAAGGGAAAGGGCGGGGCAGGAGGGAATAGGCCGTGCTTTCCGATTGGCTGAGGGCCCGCGGCCGTTGGGGCGGGAAAAGGCTGTGGAAGGCTCGAGGCTGTGTTAGGAATTGGGTTTTCCTCAGATTTGAGGCGAGGACTAGGGCAGGGAAGGCGACGAAGAATCCAGGGGGTGGCAGAAGACTGAAGAGAAGTTAAAGGGGTCGGTTTATTAGCCGTCCGGGTGTCCAAATAGGGTTCTGAAGATGGACCGACCTGAAAGGCCAAGATTATCCTCTCTCAGTGACTTTCGGTTTGGAGCTGTTGCCACAGAGACCATTGAAGACACTCTACTCCACTTGGCCCAGCAGAATGAGCAAGCCGTGCAGGAGGCTGCGGGCCGGATGGGCAGCTTCAGGGAGACCCGGATCGTGGGTGGGGATGCAGGCCGGGGGGCTGGTCTTATGGGAGACCCGGGCACTTGTCTTTGAGGCACCCATCTTGAGATTCATTATGCGTTATTCCTTAAAGTTTCGTTAGTACCTACTATATGCCAGGCGTGGGGGTACAGTGATGAGCCAGACTCACCAGCCCCCCACCCTTGATTTAACATGTATAGACTACTTACTCTCCTTGCCTCCTAGGATAGAAAGATGAAAAAGAGGTCTAGTCCCAACTTTTAAATCATGTATATAATCTTTGGAGACTATTAGGACAAATCTGCAAATGACTAGGTACAAGTATGGTTAGATAAGTGTCATACCACATAAAACAAGCTTTTATGGAGACTGAGAGGAAAGATGGAGTGAGGTGGGAGTACGATGAATTACGGAGTCCTCCAAGCATGATGGTATTTAAGGTAGACCCTGAAGGATGACGTTTTGGTTGGTGAAGGTGATGTTTCTTTCTTTTTTCCGGCTGTGCTGGGCAGCTTGTGGGAATTCCCCAACCAGGGATTGACCCCAGGCCTCAATAGTGGAAGCGCCAAATCCTAACCACTAGACCATGGCAACTCCTAGGACCATGTTTCTACTAAAACGGAATAACATGAGTCAAACAATGAAATAGGGACACTTTGAGTGAATGTGGGTACCATGTCATCCAGGTTGGCCAGAGCATGTGGAAGAGTAGTTGAAATTCAGACCAGAAAGGTGGTTTGGAGACATTCCACAGGGAATTTTGAATGCCAAAGTGAGGAGTTTATATGCGACATAATAGGAAAACAAGAAGGCATTAAAGGTTCCCCCCACCGCCCCATATGGGAGTTCTGTAACTGTAACCTTTGCCTTAGAAAAAATTATTTTGGCTGTGATGTAAAGGATGGATCAGAGTAGAGAGACGTAGGGGGTAGGTTGTCCAGTGGAGTCTTTGTCAGTTGTTATTTTCTAGGTAATAAGACAGAAGAAATGACAAGACAGGATAGATTAAAAACATTTCAGAGGTAAAATCTAGGGCTCTGCAATGGATGAATTTAAGAAATGAAAAAGGGGAAGATGACTATGTCAAAGGGTTGAGCCTAGACATACAGTGGTGCCATTAAGAGAAACACACAGAAAAAGAAAAAACAAAAAGGAAACGTGACTTGTCTGGGAAATAAAATAGTTTTGGTTTGAGATCTACTGAGTTTCAGATGCTTGTGGAACATCTGGAGGAAGGTTTCTGGCAGGTTGTTTAAAAATTTTAATTGGAAGAGAGGTCAAGTAAAGATAAGGGTTTGGGAGTTATCTCCATAGTGATACTGCTGAAACTGGCAGAGGATGAGCTCTTAGAAGCGGAATCTAGTACAGTTTCTTGGGAGACATTTTGTGTTCAGGAAAGTGGAGAGGGAAGAAGAGTCATGAAGAAAATAAATGGAATGGTCGGGGAGATAGGAACAGAACCAAGAGACCCTTGGAAGCAAGAGGAAAGTTTCATGAAGGATGATGATCAGCAGTTTCAGATGCTTCAGAGATGTGAACAACAGGGATGAGGATTGCAAAAGGACCATGATATTTAACAATTTGGATGTATTTTCTGACCCCTGAGACAATCATTTCAGCAAATTGTAAAAAGTAGAAGCCAAATTGCAGAATATGAGGGACTGAGTGATAAAGTGGTAGCAGCAGGTATAAGCTAGGCTTTCGAGAGTTTTCACAGTGATAGAGGCTACAGAGATAGAGCCCTAGTTTAAGAGAATGGAAGGGGAGGGTCTTTTAGTTAATAGATTTGAGTATGTTTGTATAATAAGTACAGGAGATGGAGCCAGCAGCAGGAGAGAGGTATAACCTTCATCCATTCCACCGAACCCACACTGTTTTCTCGGCAAGTTAAAATGGAAAATATTAATAGAAACAATTGCCCAGATATTAATAGTTAATAATTCAAATAAAAAATAAAACAACTATAAACACACCCCTCCCCATGAAAATAAAGAAATGAAATCTAGCCTCCAGCAAATAAAATGACTGGCTAATGACACAATTATGAGTTCTAGGATACTTTGCTTAATTGCTTAAACTAATTATCCTCTTCATTGGACACTTAGCAGAGCTTTAGCCTCTGTCATGATGAAGTTTTTTACATATATCTATGTGTAACCTGTGTCAAGTCAATTGTTAAACTGTTTTATGCTAAATTAAAAAATTTTTTTCCTTTAAGTTAGAGTTTCTCTGAAGATATATGGAAATTTGACTATTTGTAATTCTTTGTTGATTAATGCTCACAGTTCCTAGTTCTGCAGACCTTTAAGAGCTAACATTTATCCTTGTTTCCATCCTCTAATGATATTGCTAACTAAATAGAATTATATTTGGGGCTGTTCTTTCAAAGAGAAACACAGGCAGCCTAAAATCTTGCCAAGGTATCTTACCCTTCCCACCTTCCCAATGACTTGCCCCCACCCAAGCTGGACCTTGTTCCCTGATTTAGGGGATGATTCTTCCAAACAAGCCACTTCACAGTAACAAACTTGCTCCTGGAGGAGGCTCAGCCACCAAAGATTTACCCAACAAACTGGTGGTGGAGAGGTGGTGTCCAGCTGTAAGGTGAATTGTGTTTGTAAAGCAATGGGAGTTCTCCAGAGGGTGGTTACTAAACAAACAGTGTTATAAAGAATATCGAAGCTCCAGGAGGGACCTTTTTGTTCCTGTCAACATTCCACTGAAAACAGAATATAGGAGTTAGGGTTTTTATCCATCCAAGAATCTCTCTTGAAGCCAGAGGTTCCCAGCATGGCATAAAGTCCAAGTAGACCAGCTGGTTTGTTTGTGTGTAGCTGGCCAAGCCTTTCATCAGTTGAGACCCACAGGAAGGCTCAAGGGGCCCTGAGGGGGCTTAGTAAGCCTTTGTTTTTGCACTCAGTCAGCCTCCTTTTCATGCTTCTCATCTGCCTATTGGCAGCAAAGGGAACCAGGCTCTGCTTGGATTGTTTCAGTCTCATCTTTCACACCTCCTGACCCTCTTCCCTGAGCCCCATCATGGCCTTTATACAAGGCCAAGAGTTCCCAGAGTCGTTTTGGTTGCACCTTGTGAATCAGGCTCTTCTTTACTGTTTTGGCAGAGTTTGTTTTTCTCCTGTCTGAACAATGGTGTCTGGAGAAATCCGTGAGCTACCAGGCTGTAGAAATCCTTGAAAGGTAAAGCCCTGAGCATAAGGCTTTTGTGAGAGGTAACTCACAGGATGGCTAATGTACCCATATCTTAAAAAAAAAAAAAATACTAGTTGCTTCTTACTGTGAGGCCAGGTTTGTACCCTCTTTTACTTGCAAATGTAATTTTTTTAAAAAGTTTTGTATTTTTAAAAACATTTATTTTTGGCTATTCTGGAACTTTGTTGCTTTGTGCAGACTTTTTGTAGTTGCGGCAAGCTGGGGCTACTCTTCATTCTGGTGCAAGGACTTCTCATTGAGGTGGCTTCTCTTGTTGCAGGGCACAGAATCTAGGCCCATGGGCTTTGGTAGTTGCAGCTCATGGGCTAAGTTGCTTCATGGCATGTAGAATCTTCCTGGATCAGGGATCGAACCTAC
Source organism: Bubalus bubalis (assembly GCF_019923935.1). Classification (NCBI taxonomy): domain Eukaryota; kingdom Metazoa; phylum Chordata; class Mammalia; order Artiodactyla; family Bovidae; genus Bubalus; species Bubalus bubalis. The sequence continues at coordinate 20,234,847 of NC_059159.1, read as the reverse complement.
ATTCCCTGCATTGGCAGGTGGATTCTTATCCACTGTGCCACCAGGGAAGTTCACAAATGTAAATTTTTTTAGCCAGCAATTGGATATTAGAGAGGATAAGATGTAGCATAGTTTGAAGCACAAACTCCATTTAGTCTCAGTGTGTGTGGATTGATTTCTCTCCTCTTTCCCTTCTTTACAGGTTTATGGTTAAGCAGGCAGAGAACATCTGCAGGCAAGCTACAGTTCAGCTGAGAGAGAAGACAGAGCCTCAGAACTGGAGGGCTCTGAAAGAGCAGCTTTTCAACAAGTTTATCCTGCGTCTTGTGTCATGTGTTCAGCTGGCGAGCAAACTTTCCTTCCACTACAAAGTAAGTAGCTAGGGTGGCTCATGGGCACCTAAGTGTTAGAGAGAAACCATCTCATCCAAAGGTGGCTTTGAGAAACCCACTCCTAGGTCTAGGTGATACTACTCATGCGGAAATTCCAGAGTATAATCATGCTTCCTAAGCAGACCTCCTACACACACACACACACACACACACACACGGTCACACAGACCTCCTACACACACACACAGTCACACAGACCTCCTACACACACACAGTCACACAGACCTCCTACACACACACAGTCACACAGACCTCCTACACACACACACACAGTCATACAGACCTCCTACACACACACAGTCACACAGACCTACACACACACACAGAGTCACACAGGCTTCCTACACACACACACATACACACAGTCACACAGACCTCTTACACACACACACACACACACACACACACACAGTCACACAGTGCAGTTATTAACCTGAAGTTCTGTTCCCAAAGTATAATTGCTGGACAGATGCCATCATTCATACAGGTCACCTTTCCTCCCCTTGGACTCAAGGACAGTTTACATAAGGTGCCTGAATTGCTAACCTACCTAGTAGTATTAAAGGCAAAAAAACTACTGCATTTATAAAGGACAAAATGTTTCCATATCACTATGTGATGCTTGTATAATAAAGTATCATTTATTCAACAAATATTTATTGTCTTCTATGGTGCCATAGCTACAAGAGTTAAAATATTGTCTATGCTCTCAAGGAATTTATTATCTAATGGGAGAAGACACACAAACAAATGTGGGCAAGTATTCTGATTAGTGTGAATACAGAGGGCTGTGAATGTACCTAATCAGCCTTGGAGAGACAAGGAAGTGTATTTAGGGAAAATTACTTTTTTTTTTAAACAAACAGCAGAACATTTATTCAGTATATTCCACCTGTTGTTAAGCACTATCTCCATTCCCATCTAGAGGTGTTTCTCAGTTCTGCCTCTCTTTGAGATTAATTAAAAATGTAAAAAAAAATTATTTCCTGCTATTAACTTACAGTAATGCATTATTCTTTTAATTGTTATCCAGGAATGTTTCACTACCTGTATGCTCTAGTTTAAGTTGAATACAAATGGTGAGGGCAGACATCTTTGCTTTTTCACAATCTTAGGGAGAAAGCATTCAATTTCTCACCATTACAAATGATGTTAGCTGTAAGATTTTTGGTATATCACTTTAACCAATAAAGTGACTTCTTGAAGGGCAGGGCTGGGGGATGGATGGATCCTAAGGGGAGAGGGGAAATAGGTAAGGAGAGCAGTTAAGGGAGGTGTGTGCGGGGTGGGGGGTGGGGGGGTAGGGCAGAGGGAGATGCAGACATGGGAAACGTGTAGACACCTGGAGAGCCTGTGGGTTTGGGAATGCAAGTAATTCTGTGTAAGTGTAAAGTATAATGGAGAAGGCAATGGCACCCCACTCCAGTACTCTTGCCAGGAAAATCCCATGGATGGAGGAGCCTGGAAGGCTGCAGTCCATGGGGTCGCTGAGGGTCAGACACGACTGAGCGACTTCAGTTTCACTTTTCACTTCATGCATTAGAGAAGGAAATGGCAACCCACTCCAGTGTTCTTGCCTGGAGAATCCCAGGGACGGGGGAGCCTGGTGGGCTGCCATCTATGGGGTCGCACAGAGTCGGATACGACTGAAGTGACTTAGCAGTAGCAGCAGCAGTAGAGTATAAGGGGGAGTTACCAAGAACAAGCTGAGATAAAGGCAAGGACTGGATTGTGAAGGGCTTTGTTTACTATGCCAAGATGTATGACCTCTATTCTGATAACCTGCTCTCCCTTTCACTATCTTTTGGTTTTGTTTGCTCAGATAATCAGCAACGTTACAGTCCTGAATTTCCTCCGGACTCTAGGGTATCTTCACACTAAAGAAGAACTGCTGGAATCAGAGCTTGATGTTTTGAAGTCCCTGAACTTCCAAATCAATCTGCCTACTCCCCTGGCATATGTGGAGATGCTCCTGGAGGTTTTAGGTACTTAACTGTGTTGGGCATGTGAGTTGGAGTCTTCCATAAGAAGGCAGAACTTCCATAGAAGTTCCTAGGGGGACATCCCTGGTGGTCCAGTGGTTAAGACTCACGCCTCCACTGCAGGTGGCACAATTTAGATCCCTGGTCAGGGAAGTAAGATCCTGCATGCCTCAGGGGTGGCCAAAAAAAAAAGATAAAAAAAGGACTGTGTTTAAGGGTTTGGGGGCAGTGGGCAGAACCTGCCAGTGAGGAACAGCAGTTTTCAGTAGTTTCCTCTAGTACTTGTCAGGGAAAGAAACACCAGTCTCCGCACCTGGATTCTATTTGGACTCATTAGCCACTCTCTTATTGTAAGATCAAAGAGTTGATTTTATAGAGGCATGAGATAAGAGGGGAACAAGCAAACAGGTTCCAATTATATATATATCTCGTAGATGAAGGTTTCTCTACTTCTCCCTTTGTCCTTTAAAATCGACCTCCAGCTAGAGGTTTCTTATATAGTAGAATTTAGCAACCAGGAAGCACACTAGCAGCTCCGAAGCTTTGTTTCGCATGACAACTGTGATTACGATCAGACACACATAATGCTCTTTACCATGCGCATACTCCATCTAGGATACAATGGCTGTTTGGTCCCAGCCACACAGCTGCATGCAACCTGCCTGATTCTACTTGACCTAGTCTATCTTCTGCATGAACCTGTATATGAAAGCCTGCTGAGGGCTTCAATTGAGAACTCCACACCCAGTCAGCTGCAAGGGTAAGGCAACTCCTTTACTGTAGGCTCCTTCCAGAAACAGGGAGTCAGTAACATATCACGAGAACTTGGGAAATGGAATTTACCTAGCAAGGCACCTAGGCCACAGATAACCTGCACAGGTTACCTTGTTCTAATCTACATCTAATATGTTGTTTGGATGGATGACTGAGTCCAATCAGCAAAACCCTAGAGGCTTTTACTTTTAAATTTAAATGACTTCAAGTAATTAACATACTTTCATTCCTAATTCTTCTTTTATAGCTGCTTATAATTTCAGATTACTGAACTGCTTTTATAGTCACCTAGGAAAAAAAGCCAGTCACAGGGTTGCAACTTGGACAAAGTGTTTGATTACTGTAAAGTCAGGCTGGTAAAAAGCCTCACAGTTACATTTGGTAGGGAGACAGATGGAACATCAAAAGGTCCATAAACCATTCAGCCAGAAGGCTCATGTTTTTATCTCAGTTGAGTTGGGGGAAGTTGGAAGAGAGAATCAATTAGCTATTACTTGACCATTTCTTTCCATGTATAAAATTTCCCATGATCAACATAAACAACTCAAGAGTTGAAGTCCTGTAGCCCTAGGATTTGGAAGATCCAGTGTCACTCTAGCTCCAAAATTAATGTGGTTTTAATCACTCAGGGAAAAGTTTGTTTCAGTGAAGGAAGACTTCATGCTGTTGGCAGTAGGAATCATTGCAGCAAGTGCTTTCATCCAAAACCATGAGTGCTGGAGCCAGGTATGCACCACTGAGCAGGACCAGCATGGTCAGAATTCATTTAATAGAAAGCATTCTCCCATTAGTTAAGGGAAAACAGACAAGCTATAAAAGGTAACTGCCAAGACCTAGGATTAGGATGAATAAGCAGGACTTGGGAGAGAAAACTAGGATAGGACTGAAAAATGTTCTCCACTTTCCCCCTTGTGAAATTGGAAATGGAGGCTCAATTTCAGCTTGTTTGCTTCCCATTATGATAATCCACTACCATGTTAAAGCCCATTAAGTGTATCCTCCCAAACAGAAAATGTCAAGACTCAAATATCCCTCTCATATTTCACAAAACTTTTCTCAGCAGAGGGAAATGTCTAGCAGAAACTTTCCATGCTAACACTATCAGGGCAAAGGTATCCTAGCTTAACATGGCCACTGGCAAACACTGGGATCTGGATTCTCTGTGTAAGTTCAGAGAAATGAAAAAACTTAAATTTGGCTTGAGAGAAAAGCCCCAGAAATGTGTCTGTTTGTGCACTAACATGTGTTTATGTAGTAATAAGAAATCTGTCTCTATTTCTGAAGGTCATGGGGCATTTGCAGAGCATCACTGGCATTGCCTTGGAGAGCATTGCTGAGTTCTCTTATGCAATCCTAACTCACAGCGTGGGAGCCAGCACTCCAGGTCAACAGCAGCCTGTTCCTCCCCACCTGGTGGCCCAACCTCCAAGGGCTGCGCTTCCTTCAACACATGAGGCAGGCAGAATCTGCCAAATATAAACAGCCTTCTGTCACTGCACCCATCCCTCCCTTTGTTTACTTTCATACTCAGGGTACAAAAGTTCCAAGCATCTTCTGAGTTGTCTTTTGTAATCCAACTTCACGCTTATTTTTCTGCATCAGAGAAAGAATTAAGATGAATAACCATCTCCCTTTTGTCATATCACACTGAAAATGTCAAAGAGCTGGGAGAAGATAGAGGATCAGTGAAATTAGTTTATTTTTGTTTAACAAGATATTTATGGCTTTTCTTTATTCATTTTATTAAGACAGAACCTCAGACATGGAAATTAGTATTAACCAGGGACTCAAATACTGAGACCATATGGGTGACCCTGACTGAACATCAAGGATGTTGACTTTATTTCCCCTTAAAATTAGTTTAACATCTCTGTTCTGTTACGGAGAGCTACACAAATAGGGCCTTGTCTACAGATGTCTATTTTTCCATTAGTCTTTTTAAAAACTAACACCTACCTCTACACATATTTCAACAGACTTTCCACATACCTGCACTTGAACTCAATTCTCCCAGAATACAAAGTACTCTATTTTAGTTAAAGAAAAACCCAACAGTGCACCTCTGGGCAGTTATCAGACTGCAGTTGATCTTTTATTACAAATAATTAAATCTCTCCACCAAGGTCTCAAACAGTATCAAACACCATTTCATATCTCTTAACACAGAGCAGAGCAGGCATTCAGTACTAGAACCAAGAAGTGTTAAATTTCAAGCTTCTGATCACATCACATGGTGACCAAAGCTTGTGTCATTTTCTCATGTTATCCAACTGTGCATCTCACACTTCTTGTCCTCTCAGTGGAGAGACAAAAGTTTCTAGTTCATGTTCTAAGTGCAGGAAGTTGAGAGAGACAAACTCCAGTGAAAACACATCAATCTCAATTCAACTCAGTTAAAAAAAAAAAGCAAACTTAAATTATTTGTTTTGAGGGGACAAAGGGAAAGGAAGGCATGGGGTTAAGAGTCAAAACTGTGACAAAGACCAGATGCTATACATGGCATGTTGTAGTTCTGGAAACTATCTGTTATATGATATTTTAAAATAAAGTGGCTTTTGTGGATTTTTTTTCTTTTTTGGTATTGTAAACATATGCTGTTTAATAGTACCCGAATTTAACACTTTCTTTTTCTGCAAACAAAACAAAATTGAAAGCCTTTAAGGCAAACGAACTAAGGAAAAAAGAAAGTCATTTGTTATAAAACTGTGAGGATACCCAAGCAAGACCCCACTTAAGATTCGTCAGCATGAACTTGAGAGCTTTTGTCCACTGTTCCTCCGAGTTAAACTGAGTTTTGATGGAATAGGAACCACCACTGCCTCCTGTGTCTTCAATTTTGCCTTTCTCCACATCCATCCTGCAGGTGAACACAGCAGAACTCATTAGTAACTGAGATCCGAGTTAAGTCAGTTCAGGCAAATGGGCAGGGACTTGATCATGGGACCATTCACGTCATTTTATCTATTAAAGAACTCTTGGCGAGCAATGGTAGTGTATTTTGGATTTGCTTGAAAGCCCAAAATCAAGAAGGCTGTCACAAGAGCCTCATTGTCATTGCAGAGTACAGGGACAGGACACACACCCAAATGGATGAGAAGCCTGGAGCAGAGGGTAAGTGAGGGTGACAGCACTCTGCACTGTTTTCCTAGGCATCCCTCCCTCGTGGGGAGGGAAGGGAGGCAGAAGAAAAGAAATGCTTTGTTTTGGGGTGATAGAAGCAGCTCAGCCTTACTCTCTTAAGTAAGGTGCCCATCTATCTCTGGGCTCCTGCAAAATTTGATCAAAGGAAGCATTCCTGTATCTTTCCAAGGGCATAAGGGAAAACCTCCCTGAAACTGGAGAGCAGGCTTGAGCTTTGCACCAAGAAAATCCCCCACACCATCGAAGTCAGCATTTTCTCCAGGGATCAGGTGGTCACACTGTCTTGCTTACAGTGTTGGATCCATCCTGCCCGTCAGTGTCATGGGATTTTACTCCGTTTTCAGCTTTCCCACCATGTGTACTGGTTTTGCTTCCATTCTTACTGTCCCTTCCATTCTGCTCACTTTGGTCCTACTTTAGATTCATTCAGCACTGGGGAATACTGACCTGTAAGGAAGGCAAAAACGTGTCTCGCCTTTTTCAACTTCTTCTTTGAACTGCTGCACACAGTCCAGGAAAGCCACCATTGCATGGTCAAACTTGTTGTCCCAGAAAAACCGAAGCCCCCCTGAACAGTACAACGGCAGCTCCTGCCCGAGAAGAGAGAACTGGCTGTACATGTGGCCCAAACACTGGCTTCAACAGGCTGCTCCCAATCCAATCCATCTCTCTGACAGGTTCTGTCTGGATTCCACTGGCAACAGTAACCTTGGGCAAAGACCATGCACCTAGAACTGTTTCACCATCACTGAAATGTATTACACGTCTGCTGCATGGTGATGCCTTTCTCATCCTGGCACACACCTTCTCCTTGGATCTGCCCACATCCCTTCTCAACAAACTGTAAAAGTATAATTTTCTCAACAGACCCCAAAGAGCTAATCCTGAACTAGACAAGCCACTGAACAAGACACTGGCTCATCATAAGATATCTCAGTCTAAGAATGAAATTATACTATTATCAAAAGTAAACTATTTTGTTACGAGGTACAATAATTCTATACTGTAGGTGAAAAATGGAACTTTCTAGAGTACCTTAGATTTGTCTGTCAGAGACTCCAGATATGAATGGTTTCCATAGGGAACAAGTCGATACCTAAAATGGAGATGCAGACAGAGATGAATACAGGACTCTACCTAAAGAGATTACTAGGGTGTTATAACCCAGTGACTTTTGGTCTTCAGCTACCCAAAGAAAGTGAAAGTATTAGTCACTCAGTTGTGTCCAACTCTTTGCGACTCCATGGACTGGGACCCACCAGGCTCCTCTGTCCATGGAATTCTCCAGGCAAGAATATTGGAGTAGGCTGCCACTTCCTTCTCCAGGAGATCTTCCCGACCCAGGGACTGAACTTGGGTCTCCTGCATTGCAGGCAGATTCTTTACTGTCTGAGCCACCAGGGAAGCCCAAGCTATCCAAGGACCTCTTTTATTATTTCCACTTCTCTCTAACCTCCCCATGGGGCCTCCATGTTTAAAAAGTTTTGTTTGGGACTTCCCTGGTGGTCCAGTGGCTAAGACTCCATGCTCCCAATGCAGGGGGACCGGATTGGATCCCTGGTCAAGGAACTAAATCCCACAGGCTGCAATTAAGACCTGGTGCAGTTAAATAAATAAACAAACAAACACAAATAAGTATTTTAAAAAAGAAAAGGAAAAAAAAACTACATTTATTGTATAATTATCTGAAGGTCTTTTATGGATATGTTCTGGTTTAGATTTAGAAACAGAAATCTGGAGATTTTTTAGGTTCTGGAGACAGGAAGTTGAGGACCACTGCTATAGTCATGCAGTTCATGGACTGCTCAATCAGTGGAAAAGGCCTGTGGCGAAGAGAAAACCAGAAGCACACAGTCTCCATAGACAGAATACTCCCTGCTTGTTGGGAGCAAGGGCTCTTGCGTAGTCAACAGAAGTAACAGGTGGGATACACAGATTATATCAAAGACACACCACACTCAAGAAAGGACCACTTTTTTTACCTCTGAAATTTCAGACCCATCTTATTGGCCAGGGCGTGGAGCAGCAACACTGTCTGGCCCCAAGCAGCATTAATCTCATTCCATTCCACAGGAACACTGGGCAGCCGACCCAGTCTGAAATTATTGATTGTACCAAACTGTCCACTATGCCTACAGAAGAAGGGCAGGGAAAAATACAGAGAGAACTTAAAACTTGGCAAATTCTGATATTTCCTGTTCTCACCTAAAACCTGGCATAAATCTCTCTCCTTATCTTCATATTCATATATCCAAGCTCTACCTGGTACTTTAAATACATGCCTAAAGCGTGAGTCATCATCTTTCTCCCTGCTGCTCAGACATCAAAGTAGAAACCTGGGTGTCATCCCTAAATGCGCTCTCTCAGCTCCCTTTTCCCCAAAACCACCAAGCTCTGCTGGTTCTACCTCCTAAACCTCTTGAATCTGTCCACTTCTCTTCAGACTCAATACCATGGCTCTCTCTTTGTGTTTAGAATCCTCCTGACAAATTTCCTAACCAACAGCCTTGCCCTCTTCCCCCAAGTCATTTCTCACATTGCAGGTAAAGCCATCATTTACAAATACAACTGTACTTATGTCACTTTCCTGCCCAAAGCGCTTCAATGGCTCCCATTGCCTTTTGGATAAAGTCCAAATTCCTTAGCGAGGCTTCTAAGATCCTTAAGGAATTGGTAGTGCTCCAGTTTCATACCCTGTCCTTCTCTGCTTTATACTCCATCTCCAGTCACAATAAGCTCCTTTCAGTCCAGAAGGTTCAGTGGGAGATTATCACTTCCACTTTCCTCCGCCTCTTTGCACAGGATGTTCTCTCTGCCGAGAACAACCCTCCTCCTCTGCAGACTTAGACTCCACGTCTCAGCTTAAACATCCACTTCCTCTGGGGGAAACGTTCATACAGCCTCCTCAAATCAGGTGAAGTGCCCTTATGTGTTCCCACAGCACCCTGGGTTCACCAGGACCACGCTGAGGTGCAAGTGCCTGTTACCCAGCCATCTCCCCCTCCCCCACAAGACTGTAGCAACCAGGAAGCAGAATGAATATTGCTTGCTGCTGCCCACCCAGTGCTGAGCAGTGTCCACCACATAGCAGATGCTCAACAGATACCAGCTGAAATGGATAAAATGTCAAATAAATGAGTAAACAAATGACTCCAGGAGAAGGGGATGAGGAATCAGCACCAGGCAGAGGCTCAGATTTTCCTGTGGCTGGAGAGCTCCAATCTTTCCCTCTCCTTGGAAGAATGGAAGTCACCAAGCTCTAGAATCTCAATCCACTGATTGTGGCTATACCAACTCAAGAAACGGAAGAAGCCTAGATGGGATGAAAATGACATGGACTCCTATTTCATGGGAGGAGGGCACCCTGGCTTAGTGGTCAACAGCTAACATTCAGATATTCAGTGCTTCCCAGATGCTCCTCACCCTCCAGCCCTTCTTACCAAATGTGGAAGGTTGCATTAAAGACGTTGGTTTTCTTCAGCTTGTCCAGCTGCATCTGGGCATAACGCATCTGGTTTTCTACACTCTTCAGCTCATCATCCAGTTCCAGCTGTTGTCTTTTAAATTCACTGTATTCCCTTTGATACCTGTGAATAGATAAGGTGGTCATTAAAGGCTGTTAGTTTGGGGGCTAAAATTTCTCTCCCATCGCTCCTCTCAAAGACTTCTAGTGATTATGGTCACTTCTAGTTGCAGCACCTTGTGCATTTGGCATAAATCTCATACAAAGGAGCATAGTTGCCCTAGATGTTTTGCCTGGGAGGGACAGAAATGTCCCAAATTCCAGCTGCTCATATGCAAAAAAGAGGAGGAGGACAGGATGCTCCCAAACCAGGACCAGATACTTCTTGGACTTCTGGTCTTTTCCAGAAACAAGGTGAGTTAGTCAATGGTGGTTTCTTCCCCGAAATGGTCTGATTGTCTATCACTTCACTTCTACATGCCTATTGTCCTTTAAATGGTTAGTGTACATCATTTCTAATGTAACTTGTTACACTACCCCATGAAAAATTTAACTTTTTCTCAGTCCTCCACACCCCCACCTTCAGTCTCCTCCACTAGACAGAGGGTTCTCTCAGGTCAAGAATACCAATGAAGGACTTCCCTGGAGGTCCAGTGGCTAAGACTACGAGCTCCCAATGCAGAGGGCCCAGGTTCAATCCCTGGTCAGGGAACTAGATCCCACATACCGCAACAAAGATCAAGGATCCCATAAGCTGAAACTAAGACCTAGCGCAGCCAAATAAATTAATATTTTTAAAAAAGAGCACCAGTGAAATTTTTGAGCTGGAAGAGAATAAATGTAGGCCAACACACTTATCCTTCCCGAGGAGGATGTGGGATTCAGTGCCTGACTCATCCAAATGTTCCCTATAGGACAGAGCTGTCACTAGAGGCCTGGTTCTCGACTCTCCAAAAGCACTGGACAAAACCAATGCTTTTGTCACTTAATCATGCTGACTCTTCCTACATAAGCCTCTCAACCAACATCGAGAATCAGGGCCTGGAAATGCAGGGTCTAGAGCAGACATGCTGCTCAAAGTCGACTGCTGTTTACAAACTAATCAGACACATTCGGCTGTGAGCCATTTCCCCTCCAGGAGCCTTGAGGTAGGAAGATGGAAGAACAGGGTGATCACTCACTGAGCTTCCTCCTGATCCAACCTCTCAGCCTCAGCCTGGACCTTCTCGAGATTTTCCGCCACTATCTTCCGGTTCTTTTCCACGTCTTCCAGCTCTTGGATCAGCCTCTCCTCCTCTAATGCCAGCTCCTTTAGCTCTAACCCAAGCTGTTCACTGTCATCTTCATTCATTTGCTCTAAGATCTCCAAACAGCGTCTGCCAAGAACACAGGCAGGGAATGCTTATGGGAGGGAACCTGTTCTTCCATTTCCCTGCATGAAGCACAGCTCTTGGGTGAGGGCTGTACAGCCCCAGAGCAGTGAGCACCCCAAGACTCAGAGCCCTGTTCCTGGGACCAGGCTCTGGAGGCACTCACTTGTAGTTCTGACATTCATTTTCAGTGACGTTGAGCTGAGTGTCCAGCTGGTCTAGGAGAGTGTCTGTGCATTCCTCACACAGGGGGTGATCCACATCTGTCTGGCCTGACATGATGTCAAAAAGGTCCCCAGTGACCTGGAAGAAGAGAGTCAGGGTAGGGCCTGTCTCATGTCACCTGCCTGGAGAGCCCCCTACCAGCCAGCCCACTGCAAGACACTGGCATGAGGCAGACTTGCCTTTAGTCTTCGGCTGAGGTTCTCCATGGTGCCGCCATCGGATGCCTCCCCAATCAGAGTGAAGCTGTTGGCACTTTCTGTGGACATCATCCTGCAGACAGCCCCCCGCCCATGGGCCACATGAGGGAGCAGAGAGGCTTCCTCCACCTATATGCAGTGCTGGTGGCAGAGACTCTCAAGCACCAGCTGAGGGGCCTCAAGGCGCATACCCACTCCTAGCCCGACTGACCTCCCAAGGATACCTCTCTCCCAAGGGAAGGCCATGCTGGTCTTCCACAGGGGCACTCAGCACGAAGGTTGGCCTGGATGGACTAAGGAGGGAGAGGGGGCATCAAAAACGGCTATGTGTGTGTCTATAGTAGAAAAGGAAGGAGAATCAGGAGAGACCATCTCTTACATGCATCAATAACTAAGAACCTGAACATCTAACATTTGTTATCTTAAAACTTTTCAAGAGCTCATCTCTTCCATTAGTCAATCACACTCTCAACTTTTCTTAATTCTTCATCATGAGAGCTACTGTTCCTTCCCACTGTGTGAATGGCTACAGGAAAAAATCAATACTGGAAGGTGATGGGCCAGGTGTAAGGGACAGTGTCTTTTCTAGAAGAGTGAAAGGCTAGGTGATGATTCATCTCCATCACAATTCTGGGTTCAATTAAAATTCTACTGGCCTTTGGCAAGGAACAGGGGGCTGAGGAGTAGTAGGCACCTGGCTGGGGGGATGAATCTGCGAGAGACACCATCCTGGCGAGTTTCAATAAATGGCTCCTGGGAAGGAAATAAGAAGTCATCAGAATTCTAGCAGCTTTTGAGGTGGAGTCTATTTTCCCAATGGCCTCAGAACTATTTGGCTTAAGAAATGGGTGTTTTCTAGCCAATCCTTGGATACATGCACTAAGAAAGGACCCCTGGTACAAATAAACCCCAAGTCCCATTTGATTTTTTTGTGGGAAACAGTATTTCCTAACTATGTTATACTCTGTTATATTTGCATTTTATCAACACTTACCAGTCAGGGTAGGGGACAGAATGCTCTTCAGGGGTCCCCAACCTTTTTGGCACCAGGGACCAGTTTCATAGAAGACAATTTTTCCATAGACCAGGGCAGGGGGAGGGGTAGTTCAAGCACATTATGTTTATTGCACACTTTATTTTTACTGTTTTTACATCAGTTCCACCTCAGATGATCAGGCATTAGATCTTGGAAGCTAGAGACTCCTGCCCTAAATCATGGCACAAGGGAAAAGCCAGAGCAGACTGCAATGAAGTCTGCCATGGCATAAAACAAAGTAGATTCTTTGTTTTCCATACTTTGATATAATTTGTATGTGACCAGTCTTATCTTTGACAACGAAAATCATCACTCAATACAGTTTAAAAAAAACGACATGTTCTCAAACACTGACAACCCTTTCTACCTCGTATAATCACACAATTCTATCTCTAAACCTAGATACTTTTAAGACTAGAGAGGAGTGGATATTACTAATGAACTACAACAACAGGTATGAACCAGGTAAGACCTGGACACACAGGTCATCATCCCACCTCCCACCTAAAACAGCTTATAATTCCACTCCAAATAAAGCAGAGTCTCTCTTCACATTTTTGAATGGATGCCTCATTCAGCAACCCTGTGACCACAGGTGTACTTCTGTGTCTTCAGTGATCCACAGTGGCCTGATTATGCAGAATGTCTCTTGTTAACCAGAGATTCCACATATCTGGGGGCCCCAGGAGCACCAAGGACCCTGCAGAAACCCACTTTGCATTCCAGTGTTTTCATACCTCTCCTGAGTTAGCCTCTTCCTCCTGGGTCTCTCCTGGTTTCAGCTGGGCTGTGGCAAGTAATGGAGCTAAAAGCAAGGGAAACATTGAATCTTTCAGAAAGTCTTCTCAGAGCAGGAGCATGTATGAAAGGATAAGAATCAAAATATCCTCCACCTTTTTCTCAGAGTAGAATTTACAAAAAAAAGGATCTGTTTTCTTCTTCTTACACCCATTAAATCAGATTAAGGAATTATTAAAGTTTTTTCAGTATAATGGTATGATTAGGTCTTTAAAGAGACATCTTACCTCTCAAAAATACTTAATAAAATATTAATGGTGTTTATGTGTTTGGGATATAATGGTGTAAATGTGTTTATATTACTGGTGTAAATATGTTTATATTATTTACTTCAGAATCATTTGGGGCTGTAGGTGAAACATGGTTAAATGTGCCTGTATAATCGTTGAAGCTTGGTGATGAGTATACAGAGGTTCATTATAAACTTGGATGTTTTTCATAACAAAAGTTAACATTCTCTTTCCCCCAGAATAAGTGGGAAGGAACATGAAAGGAAGATGAAACTTCCTTTTCTGGAACTAAGATGCAGGAAGATGAAAGCTCTCTACATAGCAATGGAGATCTAAGTTACATGAGTATATACATTTGTCAAAAACATACAGCTAAGGGTAATTCACTGGCAGTCCAGTGGTTAGGACTCCACACTCTCACTGCTGAGGGCCCAGGTTCAATTCCTGGTTGGGGAACCAGGATCCCACATCCCACAAGCTGTGCATCATGGTCCCCCAAAAAGCTAAGATATGTAATATAATCTTTATGTGTAACATAAATCTTGACAATTAGGGACTTCCCTGGGGATCCAGTAGTTAAGACTCTAAGTTTCCACTGCAGGGGGCAGAGATTCCATCCCTGGCTGGGGAACTAAGATCCCACACGCCACGGGGTACAAGCAAAAAAAAAAAAAAAAAAAAAAAAATCTTGACAATTAAAAATTGTCAATGTATGAAAATTTACCTTTAAAAAAATGAGGTAAAGAGCAAAATACCTGAGTGGATATGGGAGGTGAATGTAGGTATAGAGGAAACAAGGATGGTTGAATGTAGCTAATTGTTGAAGCTGAATGATGGACACAAGGGAGTTCACTATGCTATTCTCTTGATTGTATGTTTGAAATTTTCCATATTAAAAATTTCCCATATTAAACAGTTAATTCCCCTCAGAAAAGAGAAATCAGGTATTGATAATAATTGTTAATATTTGCTGAGTATTTTTCCCTGGCATATTCTTAAGTATTCATGGTATCTGTCATATTTGATCTTTACAACTATCTTGAGGTTGTTTTATATTTTACAGATATAGGAAATAAAAAAATTTGGGCTTAGAAACTAAAAACTGGGTGAAGTAACTTGCAAAAAGTCATTCTGCTAGTAAATGACAGCCAGAAGTTAAATTCAAGCAGAGTGACTCCAGGTCCATGAGCTTATTTTAACTGTTTATTCAGTCTTTTCCTTTTTCCTAGCTTAATCTCACTTCTTGGGAATTTGGGATTCTATTCCTCTATTTTCCTCTACTTATCAGCTATTGGCTTCTGGGTAAGTCATTTAACCTGACTGAGCTTCAATTCCTCATGGATGAAATGATAAATTTTTACTACTCCTACGCATAGGGGAGTAAAACTGAACTACTCCATAGAGGTTAAAAGTAATGCATGTAATGCACTTGGTATATGGCAAGTCCTCCACAATTGCCGTTTATTTTTGTATATACATAATCCTTTACTCTGAAACAGCAGGAGCAGAAAACTAAGGACTTTTCCTTGTTATAGAAAGCTCTCAGAAGCACATAGTGTCAGAACTCTTTTATGTTCTCGATAAGAAAATAAGGAACCAGAGAGATGAAGCAACTTCCGAGGCTCACAAGGCTTGTTTGTGGCAGGCTATGTATAGTCCTTAAGACCTTCATCTCCAAAGCTGCCCACTTTGAACGATCTTGATCACCCTCTTTCCAAGGGCCTCGCTGACCTGTGAGCTCCTGGATGGTGACACGGTCCAGAATCTTGAAGCTCGTGTCCAGTTTCAGAGGCTGGCTGCAGCGCTGACACACGAAGCTCACCTGCATGGTGCTGCTGGATGTCTTAGACCCCTCCATCCCTGCGGCGGTGGAAAGGAGACGACGTTAGGAAGAAGAGGCGCCCTTGAACCCCGGGTTCGGAGCTACCACCTGACTTGCTGTTGTGGTGAAGGGGTAAAAATACCCGCCTGCACCTTTCCCTGTAGGAACGGTAGGATACCAGGAGGACCTGCTTCCGGGGCTGACCCGGCAAAGGCAGTTTACAGCCCAAAGTCAGGGAGGGTCTGCAATAGGGGCCGTCGGGCTTCCCAGGTCCCCTTCGAAAGTAGCCGTTCAGCCCCCAACGCTTTTCACCTCGGGACCCGGAGCCCGCCACCTTGATCCGGTCTACCGCGGGGGTACCGCGGCTTCGGGTCTGTCTGCGAGCGGGACTTCCAAAACTGCCATCGCCCAGCCTTTAGCTACTTCCCGGTCTGCCGGGGGAGGACTTCCGTCGGGACCGGACTTGACGTCACGATGACTGCCGCGCCTCAGGCGTCCGTCACGGTCCACCCGCTTCCGCCTGGCTGCGACCTCTAGAGGCTGAGCTGGGAAAGGCGGCAGGCGTCGGCCTGGGGGCTGGTGTTGCGAGCGGAAGTGGCCCGACCGAGTTGGGAGCGAGTTGCGAAAGATACAACTTAGCGAATTAACAAACAACCCCTGGACACGCCACCATTTTCTAACTCAGTGACTTTTCTGCAGATTTGTCACTTCTTACCGGAGCCACTTTCGTTATTCTCTGCAGTATCAATTTTTAAAATTTCTCATTGGGAGAACTGGGCGTTTTTTTGAAACGCTGAGAAAGAGGTAGACACTTGGGCAAGTGAGGAGGTAAACCTTATTGTGTTTTATTATATGTTTTAAAGTTTCAGTTATGATAAGGGAAAGTCCGACACTTTAGATATTGAAATATAAAGTTATAAAACTAAAACATTTTTGTGTTGGTGCAGGGAGTATCCATGGAAGAGAATAAAGTTAAAAAATAGACCAGGTATGCGGGGCGGGGGTGGGGGGGGGCGGGGGTGAGGTGGATTTAGTGGGTGATAAAGCTAGTGTTTAAAATTAGTGGGGAAGTGATCTACTTAATAAGTGATGAATGGGACCAAAGAGCCATGTAAATGGTAGTGAGCTGAATCTTCTACTTCACTGTTTACACCAAAAGAAGTTCCAAATTAGTCACAAATGTAAGCTTCAAAAATACGATTGGGAATTCCCTGGCGGTCCAGCCGTTAGCACTACAAGCTTTCATTGCTGAGGGCCCCAGTTCAGTCCCTGATAGGGGAACTAAAAATCCCACAAGCCGTGTGGCAAAAAAAAAAAAACAATGGTTAAAGGTACTATATGAAAGCATGAGTGAATATTTTTTATAATCTTGAAGTAGAGAAGGGCTGTCTAAGCATGACATGAAAATCAGAAGTAAAAAGGAAAATACTGACTTTTACTCCTTAGAAATTAAAGCTTTCTGGATTTCCCTGTCCTTTCACTGGTCAAGACTCCACACCCTCAATGCAGGGGGCATGGGTTTGCTCCCTGGTTGGGGAAGATTCTGCATGTTGGTGTGGTGTGGCCAAGAATGAAAATGAAATTAAAACTTTGTGGGGGTACTCTTTTACCCCCTTCTGATGTCTATGTCAGAAGCTTTCTCTATCTCCTTTATACTTTAATAAAACTTTATTACACAAAAGCTCTGAGCGATCAAGCCTCGTCTCTGGCCCCAGATTGAATTCTTCTCCGGAGGCCAAGGATCCTGGCGTCTGCATGATTCAGCAACAAACTTTCGTCTTGGGGGCTCATCTGGGATTCTTCAGGACGAGGTAAGGATGCTTGGAGCTCTAGTTCTTTGTTCTCCTAGCGAACACGTTTTTTGCTGTACTTTACTTACTCTTATTTATTGGAGAGTATGTAACTATTGCTAACACTAGCAAGCGGGTACTCTTTCTACCCCCTTCTGATGTCTATGTCAGAAGCTTTCTCTATCTCCTTTATACTTTAATAAAAATTTATTACACACACACACTTTGTGAGCTATCAAAGACAGTGTAAAAAAAATTGTGAAAAGAAAATGTGGAAATTAGTTGTGTCTCATAAGAAAGAAGGTAAATTTCTTTGATATACAGAACTCTATTCAATCAATAAAAAATACCCATGGGCCAGTAATGAAATAGGCAAATAATATGAAAAAGCTCACAGAAAAACAAATGGTTGATTAAAAAAATTAAAAGATATTTCATTTTACTAGTAATAGTAGAAATAAAACTGAAGTCAGG
This sequence comes from Bubalus bubalis, assembly GCF_019923935.1. Taxonomy (NCBI): domain Eukaryota; kingdom Metazoa; phylum Chordata; class Mammalia; order Artiodactyla; family Bovidae; genus Bubalus; species Bubalus bubalis. The sequence goes on along the minus strand of NC_059159.1, from coordinate 20,217,174 downwards.
CAGCTTTCCTCATTTAAGAGATTGGTAAAGGCTGAACTAATTGATAACATCTTGTATTGATGAGCATATGGGGAACTCTGTATAAACTAGTACAATCTTTTTGGAGGACAATTTGAGAATGTCTTTCAAGAATTTAAATGTTCATATTCTTTGATTCATAAAATTTCTTTCTAGGAATTTTCCTAATAGATAATACAAGTGATCAAATACAGATGTACAATAAAGTTACGGCTAAATTTCCTTCAGTAATAGGGATTGTTTAGATAATTTAGGGTATTATTCATTCAGCAGAATACTGTGCGTGCTCAGTAGCACAGTTGTGTCTGACTCTTTGCAGCCCCATGCAACCATTAAAAAGAATGGAATAACTTGCTTTTTCCTTGGTTCCTTTGGCTACTTTGAGAATGGTCTGAAGAAGGGCAAGAGTAGAAGCAGGGAGACCAGCTGGGAGGTTTGCATGAATTGAGGCAAGAGATGATTCTCAGTTAAATAAGAAAAGTCATAGGCAGTAAACATAAGTCCGTCTGTATAAAAAATAACATGTGGTATATAATATGACATATTATATATTATGTTATAGGAAATGATATACAGCAAGCAGTGTCTATCACTGAACATCGGGACAGAGATTTTTACTTAATACAAATTTGTACTGTTGGATTTTTTTGACAATAAGCCTATACTTGATTTACAGCAAAATTAAACTTTTACAGAAAGATAATATAACAATACAGGAAGTTAGGGCAGTAGTGTCATAGAATTACCCATAATCTCACCACACTCTAAGTTTTATGTTTTGCATTATGATGTTTCTTCCCTGTGTATTTTATTTTTGTTTTAGTCACTCAATTTATTTTTTTTAAACTTTTTATTTTGTGTTGGGGTATAGCTGATTAACAATGTTGTGATAGTTTCAGGTGAACAGCTAAGGGACTCGGCAGTACATATACATGTATCCATTGTCCCCCAAATGCGTCTCCCATCCAGGCTGCCACATAAGATTGAGCAGAGTTCCCTGTGCTATACCGTAGGTCCTTGTTGGTTATCCATTTTAAACATAGCAGTGTGTACATGTCCATCCTAACTTGCTAACTGTCCCTTCCCCACCCACCCCCATCCTTTCCCCAGCAACCATAAATTCCTTCTCTAAGTCTGTGCCACTGTGTATTTTAACAAAGTGAAGTGAAGTGAAAGTGAAGTCACTCAGTCAAGTCCAACTCTTTGGGACCCCATGGACTGTAGCCTACCAGGTTCCTCTGTCCATGGGATTTTCCAGGCAAGAATACTGGAGTGGGTTGCCATTTCCTTCTCCAATTTTAACAAAGCTGTATTTATATTTGTGATCTACTACGTGCAATTTTTGTATCCTGCTTTTAAAATCTACTGTTACATAACAAGTATTTTCCCTTGTTGCTACACAGATTTTGTAATTGTCGCTCTCATGACTGCGTTACCTGAGTGCTACCTTAATGTGTTTCTTTGTTGCGTTGCTTCCAGTTTTGGTGGTTACAATAATGCTGCAGTGAAAAGGTGACTGCTTCCTAATGCTAGAACCTTAACACTGAGATTACTGAATTTGGCTATTTCATGTCTCTTGATTAACATTAGCAATGTTTTCCAAAGTGGTTTCATATACTTATATTCTACTTCCAGTAATGTTTGAGAGAGCCTGTTTCAAGATGCCCTGGCCAGGAGTAGCTATCATATATCAATTGTTAAAGAACAAGGGCAAAAAAAAAATGGCACTTCCTTGTTATTTTAGTCAACATCATTGGTAACTTGTAGATATTGACTCTTTTGTGAAACTTGTTTGTGTCCTTTGTTCATTTGTCCACTAGGTTCTTAATAACTAAGGTATTTTCCAGATGTGCAGATGTTTTACGTTTTTATGAAGTCAAATCAGCTTTTTTTCTGGATGATTTATATTGCTTAGAAAGCTGTTTCCACTTTCAGAAGTGACTCTCTTAGTATTTTAAATGTGTATGCCCTACTATAATTAGCATCAGACATAATATGTGGGACTAGGTTGCTTTTCTCCTGGTATTGCTAACCAGAGATGGTCTTTACAATCCTTATTCCTTGGATCTTTCAGCATGAAACTCCCTCTAGAGGAGTTGAGTGGAATCATCTCCAAAGGATTCTCAAGGCTGGCGTGATTGATTCATAGGTGCGTGAAAGTGTTAGTCGCTAATCTGTGTCTGCCTCTTTGTGACCCCATGGACTGTAGCCCACCAGGCTCCTCTGTCCATGGAATTCTCCAGGCGAGGATACTGGAGTGGGTTGCCATTTCCTTTCTCCTGGGGATCTCTCTTCCCAACCCAGGGATCAAACCTGGGACTCCCATGTTGCAGGTGGACTCTTTACCATCTGAGCCACCAGTGGCCGAATCATAGTTGTATTCAATACTTCTTCCTGTGTGGCTGCCACTAACACCATCTCAGACAGATGTAGAGACGTAAAGGGCTTCTAGAGAGGGAGGGCTTCTAGAGATTACAGCTGTGGGTTTGGAGGTCTGTCTGTGTCATTTACCAACCCTGACCTTGGCAAGTTACTCACCTTGTTTTCTTATTTGTAAAATGAGAATAATTGGGAATTCCCTGGTGGTCTGATAGTTAGAACTCTGCATTTCCACTGCAGGGAGCAGAGGTTCCATTCCTGGTTGGGGAACTAAGATCCTGCATGCTGTGCAGTGTGGCAAAAAAAAAAAAAAAAAACAAATTTAAACGAGAATGATAGTGTATGTCACATAGGGTAGTGATGTGATGATTAAATGAGCTAATAATACGAAGCATAAAGAGCAACATCCAGCACATAGTAAACTGTCTGCTCTGCTGCTTGGAGAATGCGTGACAATCAGTAGGGGTAGTACCTGAGGAACTGAATATTCAAAAACATACCATAGGTCATCAATTCAACAAATATTTATTGAGGACCTACTATGTGCCAGTCACTCGTCTAGGTCTGGGAGGATACACTGGTGAACTACTCTAATAGTTTATATTCTTGAAAAGAGAACTGGACAATAAACATGTAAACAAATGAGTATGGTGACTTCAGATAATGACAGGTGTTATGGGTTGAACTGTTTACCCAGAAGATATTGAAATTGGAAGATATTGAAGTCCTAAGCCCCAGTACCTGTGAATGTGACCTTATTTGGAAACAGGATCTTCGCAGATGATCAAGTTATTGAGGTCATTAGGTCATTAATCCAGTATGACTGGTTGTCCTTAAAAAAGGGGGGTGTCAAAGTGGACACAGAGATGGACATAAACAGAGGGAGGACAGTGAAGAGGCACAGGCAGAAGATGGTTGTCTCCAAGCCAAGGAACAGTTGAGACTCACAAGAGCACCCACGTGACTTTTGTGGACATGAATTTAAAATAAGACCAGTCATCAGTGATCACTGATTCATAAGCACCCAGGAATAAACAGTTTGTTAAATATAGTGGTGCCCTCAGCAATTGTTCACTGAATAAATAAACAAATGAGTGCCTATTACTTAAAACATTTGGATAAAGGAGGAGGAAAAGCAATAAAAAAGGAATGTGTACCTCTCTTCTTATGGGGCTTCCCTGGTGGCTCAGGCAGTAAGGAATCTGCGTGCAGTGTAGGAGACCTGGGTTCCATCCCTGAGTCAGGAAGATCCCCTGGAGAAGGGAATGGTTACCCACTCCAGTATTCTTGCCTGGAGGATTCCATGGACAGAGGGGCCTGACAGGCTACAGTCCATGGGGTTACAAAGAGTCAGACACCACTAAGCGACTAACATTCTACTTGAAGAAAACAAAACACAATTATTTGAGAACAAAGCCATATTTCAATAAGCATAAACATATTAAGCTTCTAAGCTGAAGTTATTAATTCTGAAAGAAATGCAGGGTAATGGCTCACTTAAAATATGATGTAGTTAATTTGAGAAAGCATTCCTGAAGTTAAATTCCAGATCAGAGTTCAAAAGTTACTAGGAACAAGTGTTAACAGAAGGGAGAGGTAAAAAGGGGAAAACTGTTAGATGTTAATAAGCAAGATGGTAGGATTTCCCTGGTGGTTAAGAATCTGCCTTGATGTATAGCACATGGAACTCCTGCTCAATGTTATGTGGCAGCCTGAGTGGGAGGGGGTTTGTGGCAGAAGGGATATGTGTATATGTATTGCTGAGTCCCTTCGCTGTTCACCTGAAATTGGTGCAAGGAATCTGCCTTGCAATGCAGGGGACTTGGATTTGATTCCTGGTCAGGGAACTAAGATCCCGCATTCCTCAGAGCAACTAAGCGCCCCCAACTAAAGTGACTAGAGCGTCTTTGCACCGAAATGAAAGATCCTGCATGCTACAGTGAAGATCCCACATGCCACAACTAAGACCGGACACAGCCAAATAAATAACATATTTTTAAAAAAGCAAGAATGGTAGTATGGGCCATTTGTATGTGGTCTTGAATAAGTGGAAAAGGACTTTGAAAGTGGGGATGAGAATAATTGTATCGTTTAAGGAGTAACCTCTTCATGCTAAGCATGAACAGTTAACTTATCTGATAGTGGCTACTATTTATCAAGTGCCTGCTTGCTTCCATAACAAACCTACTAAATTACATACTATTTATTAATAACAAAATTACATTTTACAAATGAGGGAATTGAAGACTCAACATTTCAATAATTTACCCAAGATACGACAGTTAGGAAGGACTGATGCTGAAGCTCCAGTACTTTGGCCACCTGATGTGAAGAGCCCACTCGTTGGAAAAGACCCTGATGCTGGGAAAGATTGAGGACAGGAGGAGAAGTGGGTGACAGAGGATGAGATGGTTGGATGGCATCACCAACTCAATGGACATGAGTTTCAGCAAACTCCAGAAGATAGTGAAAGACAGGGAAGCCTGGCATGCTGCAGTCCATGGAGTCTCAGAGAGTCAAACAAGGCTGAACGACTGAACAACAACAAAGGAGCTGAGGCTCCTGATTTGAAGGCAGATTTCTCTGATTCCGACACGACTGAAGCGACTTAGCAGCAGCAGCAGCAGCATTCTGGGGAGAAGGCAATGGCAACCCACTCCAGTACTCTTGCCTGGAAAATCCCATGGACGGAGGAGCCTGGTAGGCTGCAATCCATGGGGTCGTGAAGAGTCGGACACGACTGAGCAACTTCCACTTTTTTTCTCTTGATTCCAAAGACCACAGTCAGTCACCTTTCATTAAACTGTGTATTCCCATCATCTCCCTTGCCCTTTTTTCCCCCCCATCTCCCTTGCTCTTAACACAGGGGTGTGGTCAGGATAAAATGTAAATCAGATAACCTGCCTTTGCACTTAATCCAAATTGTTTCCTAACAACCCTCCCCACCCCACTCCCACCCCCAGGTTACTAACTAGTCTTTCAGTTTCTTCAACTGGGACATCCCTGGTGGTCCAGTGGATAATACTCCATGCTTCCACTGCAGGGGACCCAGGTTTGATCTCTGATCCCAGGAAAGATCCCGCATGCCATGAAGTACAGCCAAAAAAAAAAAAAAGAGAAAAAGAAATGGGCTTAAATTTTTTTTCAACTGGACCACCTCTTTCCTTCCCCAGAGCATTTGCCTGTGCTGCACCCATACCTTTGAAGGCTCTTCCTCTCACTCTTCTCAAGCTAACCCCTTTACATCCTTTAGATTTGAGCTTAATTGTCACTTCATCTGAGAGGCCTTTCTTGGCCATTTTATCCAAAATCAGATCAGATCACTCAGTCATGTCCGACTCTTTGCGACCCCATGAATCGCAGCACGCCAGGCCTCCCTCAGATCAGGTCAGTCGCTCAGTCGTGTCCGACTCTTGGCGACCCCATGAGTCGCAGCACGCCAGGCCTCCCTGTCCATCACCAACTCCTGGAGTTCACTCAGACTCACGTCCATCGAGTCAGTGATGCCATCCAGCCATCTCATCCTCTGTCGTCCCCTTCTCCTCCTGCCCCCAATCCCTCCCAGCATCAGAGTCTTTTCCAGTGAGTCAACTCTTCGCACGAGATGGCCAAAGTACTGGAGTTTCAGCTTTAGCATCATTCCTTCCAAAGAAATCCCAGGGCTGATCTCCTTCAGAATGGACTGGTTGGATCTCCTTGCAGTCCAAGGGACTCTCAAGAGTCTTCTCCAACACCACAGTTCAGAAGCATTAATTCTTCGGCGCTCAGTCTTCTTCACAGTCCAACTCTCACATCCATACATGACCACAGGAAAAACCATAGCCTTGACTAGACGAACCTTTGTTGGCAAAGTAATGTCTCTGCTTTTGAATATGCTATCTAGGTTGGTCATAACTTTCCTTCCGAGGAGTAAGCGTCTTTTAATTTCATGGCTGCAGTCACCATCTGTAGTGATTTTGGAGCCCAGAAAAATAAAGTCTGACACTGTTTCCACTGTTTCCCCATCTATTTCCCATGAAGTGGTGGGACTGGATGCCATGATCTTCGTTTTCTGAATGTTGAGCTTTAAGCCAACTTTTTCACTCTCCACTTTCACTTTCATCAAGAGGCTTTTGAGTTCCTCTTCACTTTCTGCCATAAGGGTGGTGTCATCTGCATATCTGAGGTTATTGATATTTCTCCCGGCAATCTTGATTCCAGCTTGTGTTTCTTCCAGTCCAACGTTTCTCATGATGTACTCTGCATATAAGTTAAATAAACAGGGTGATGATATACAGCCTTGACGTACTCCTTTTCCTATTTGGAACCAGTCTGTTGTTCCATGTCCAGTTCTAACTGTTGCTTCCTGACCTGCATACAGATTTCTCAAGAGGCAGATCAGGTGGTCTGGTATTCCCATCTCTTTCAGAATTTTCCACAGTTTATTGTGATCCACACAGTCAAAGGCTTTGGCATAGTCAATAAAGCAGAAATAGATGTTTTTCTGGAACTCTCTTGCTTTTTCCATGATCCAGCGGATGTTGGCAATTTGATCTCTGGTTCCTCTGCCTTTTCTAAAACCAGCTTGAACATCAGGAAGTTCACGGTTCACATATTGCTGAAGCCTGGCTTGGAGAATTTTGAGCATGACTTTACTAGCATGTGAGATGAGTGCAATTGTGCAGTAGTTTGAGCATTCTTTGGCATTGCCTTTCTTTGGGATTGGAATGAAAACTGACCTTTTCCAGTCCTGTGGCCACTGCTGAGTTTTCCAAATTTGCTGGCGTATTGAGTGCAGCACTTTCACAGCATCATCTTTCAGGATTTGGAATAGCTCAACTGGAATTCCATCACCTCCACTAGCTTTGTTCGTAGTGATGCTTTCTAAGGCCCACTTGACTTCACATTCCAGGATGTCTGGCTCTAGGTCAGTGATCACACCATCATGATTATCTGGGTCGTGAAGATCTTTTTTGTACAGTTCTTCTCTGTATTCTTGCCATCTCTGCTTAATATCTTCTGCTTCTGTTAGGTCCATACCATTTCTGTCCTTTATCGAGCTCATCTTTGCATGAAATGTTCCTTTGGTATCTCTGATTTTCTTGAAGAGATCCCTAGTCTTTCCCATTCTGTTGTCTTCCTCTATTTCTTTGCATTGATCACTGAAGAAGGCTTTCTTATCTCTTCTTGCTATTCTTTGGAACTCTGAATTCAGATGCTTATATCTTTCCTTTTCTCCTTTGCTTTTCGCTTCTCTTCTTTTCACAGCTATTTGTAAGGCCTCCCCAACAGCCATTTTGCTTTTTTTGCATTTATTTTCTATGGGAATGGCCTTGATCCCTGTCTCCTGTACAATGTCACGAACCTCAGTCCATAGTTCATCAGGCGCTCTATCTATCAGATCTAGGCCCTTAAATCTATTTCTCACTTCCACTGTATAATCATAAGGGATTTGATTTAGGTCATACCTGAATGGTCTAGTGGTTTTCCCTACTTTCTTCAATTTCAGTCTGAATTTGGCAATAAGGAGTTCATGCTCTGAGCCACAGTCAGCTCCTGGTCTTGTTTTTGCTGACTGTATAGAGCTTCTCCATCTTTGGCTGCAAAGAATATAATCAATCTGATTTCGGTGTTGACCATCTGGTGATGTCCATGTGTAGAGTCTTCTCTTGTGTTGTTGGAAGAGGGTGTTTGTTATGACCAGTGCATTTTCTTGGCAAAACTCTATTAGTCTTTGCCCTGCTTCATTCTGTATTCCAAGGCCAAATTTGCCTGTTACTCCAGGTGTTTCTTGACTTCTTACTTTTGCATTCCAGTCCCCTATAATGAAAAGGACATCTTTTTTGGGTGTTAGTTCTAAAAGGTCTTTGTCCATTACCAACTCCTGGAGTTCACTGAGACTCACGTCCATCGAGTCAGTGATGCCATCCAGCCATCTCATCCTCTGTCATCCCCCTCTCCTCCTGCCCCCAATCCCTCCCAGCATCAGAGTCTTTTCCAATGAGTCAACTCTTCGCACGAGGTGGCCAAAGTACTGGAGTTTCAGCTTTAGCATCATTCCTTCCAAAGAAATCCCAGAGCTGATCTCCTTCAGAATGGACTGGTTGGATCTCCTTGCAGTCCAAGGGACTCGCAAGAGTCTTCTCCAACACCACAGTTCAAAAGCATCAATTCTTCGGTGCTCAGCCTTCTTCACAGTCCAACTCTCACATCCAAACATGACCACAGGAAAAACCATAGCCTTGACTAGACAAACCGTTGTTGGCAAAGTAATGTCTCTGCTTTTGAATATGCTATCTAGGTTGGTCATAACTTTCCTTCCAAGGAGTAAGCGTCTTTTAATTTCATGGCTGCAGTCACCATCTGTAGTGATTTTGGAGCCCAGAAAAATAAAGTCTGACACTGTTTCCACTGTTTCCCCATCTATATCCCATGAAGTGATGGGACCAGATGCCATGATCTTCGTTTTCTGAATGTTGAGCTTTAAGCCAACTTTTTCACTCTCCTCTTTCACCTTCATCAAGAGGCTTTTGAGTTCCTCTTCACTTTCTGCCATAAGGGTGGTGTCATCTGCATATCTGAGGTTATTGATATTTCTCCCGGCAATCTTGATTCCAGCTTGTGTTTCTTCCAGTCCAACGTTTCTCATGATGTACTCTGCATATAAGTTAAATAAACAGGGTGACGATATACAGCCTTGACGTACTCCTTTTCCTATTTGGAACCAGTCTGTTGTTCCATGTCCAGTTCTAACTTGCTTCCTGACCTGCATACAGATTTCTCAAGAGGCAGATCAGGTGGTCTGGTATTCCCATCTCTTTCAGAATTTTCCACAGTTTATTGTGATCCACACAGTCAAAGGCTTTGGCATAGTCAATAAAGCAGAAATAGATGTTTTTCTGGAACTCTCTTGCTTTTCTATGATCCAGCGGATGTTGGCAATTTGATCTCTGGTTCCTCTGCCTTTTCTAAAACCAGCTTGAACATCAGGAAGTTCACGGTTCACATACTGCTGAAGCCTGGCTTGGAGAATTTTGAGCATGACTTTACTAGCATGTGAGATGAGTGCAATTGTGCGGTAGTTTGAGTATTGGAATGAAAACTGACCTTTTCCAGTCCTGTGGCCACTGCTGAGTTTTCCAAATTTGCTGGCATATTGAGTGCAGCACTTTCACAGCATCATCTTTCAGGATTTGGAATAGCTCAACTGGAATTCCATCACTTCCACTAGCTTTGTTCATAGTGATGCTTTCCAAGGCCCACTTGACTTCACATTCCAGGATGTCTGGCTCACACCATCGTGATTGTCTGGGTCGTGAAGATCTTTTTTGTACAGTTCTTTGTATTCTTGCCATCTCTGCTTAATATCTTCTGCTTCTGTTAGGTCCATACCATTTCTGTCCTTTATCGAGCTCATCTTTGCATGAAATGTTCCTTTGGTATCTCTGATTTTCTTGAAGAGATCCCTAGTCTTTCCCATTCTGTTGTCTTCCTCTATTTCTTTGCATTGATCACTGAAGAAGGCTTTCTTATCTCTTCTTGCTATTCTTTGGAACTCTGCATTCAGATGTTTATATCTTTCCTTTTCTCCTTTGCTTTTCGCTTCTCTTCTTTTCACAGCTATTTGTAAGGCCTCCCCAGACAGCCATTTTGTTTTTTTGCATTTCTTTTCCATGGGGATGGTCTTGATCCCTGTCTCCTGTACAATGTCATGAACCTCATTCCATAATTCATCAGGCACTCTTATCTATGAGATCTAGGCCCTTAAATCTATTTCTCACTTCCACTGTATAATCATAAGGGATTTGATTTAGGTCATACCTGAATGGTCTAGTCACCAGATGGTCAACACCGAAATCAGATTGATTATATTCTTTGCAGCCAAAGATGGAGAAACTCTATACAGTCAGCAAAACAAGACCAGGAGCTGACTGTGGCTCAGAGCATGAACTCCTTATTGCCAAATTCAGACTTATCCAAAATAGACCCCTGGTATTCTCTATGTCAGCCATATTCCCCCTAACATTTATCAGATTTTGCAATTATGTTGTCAGTTTACTTTCTTATCTCTTTCCCCAGTATTAAGTCTATTAAGTCCTATTAGACCAGTGAACTTGAGTTTTGTTTACCTCTGATTTCTCAGAACTGTGCTGTCCGGGAAGCCACTAAACACATAAGGTTACTGAGTACTGCAAACCTGGCTCCTCTGAATTGAGGTGTGCAAGTAAGCATAAGATTCATACTGAATTTCAAAGACTTGGTATGAGAAAAGAATGTACAAGATCACATTGATTTTTTTATATTGGTTACACGATGAAATATTTGGATAAATGGTTAAATATATGATTAAAACGAACTTCACCGGTTTTACTTTTTAAGGTGGCTACCAAAAGACGTTTAACTTATATAAGTGACTCACATTATTTCTAGCCTCTACACTGCTGACCCAGAGCCTAGTCCATTTTAGGGTGAAATAACCAACGTTAAGAGAGACCTTATAAATGGGTGAGTTAAGAGTTATAGTCTCTGCCTTCTATGAGGAAAATGGATACAGCACTGCCCTAAAAGTTAGGAGATCTGAGTTCTGGTCTTGGATTTTCTGGAATCACTGTGTAGCCTCGACAAGCACTACCCGACTCTGGGCATCAATTTGCCGATCCATCAGGCAGTTGGTCTCTGAGATCTGGAAGTGTATGAGAATAAGTGGCTAAGTGGCAGAGAAAAGTGGGGAAGCCTGGTGCAAGAGGATTTCTGTTAGGTTCAAGTCTCACGCTATAGCTTCGGCCAAGAGTAGGAGGCAGTGCGCATAACAGACTAGACGCCCAGAACCCAGCACTGGGACAGCCAGCTTCCTCGGGCCGACGTCACTGGAGCGCGACGGCATCGTCGGTCGGGTCCCCGCTCGAGACGGGGCAGCGGCTCAGAAGGTCCCTTCCGTGAAGGCGATTGCTGGGCAAACAGGGAGGCAAACAATCCCTGAGTCTCTTTGAGGCTCAGATCTCACTAAATCCTCTCCACCATCCTCCCTCTCATTTCACCCGTATGCGGTACAAGAACTGGGAAGTAAGAGCCGAGAGCCAAGCTCCCAAAGCGGAACCTCAGCGCGACTGCGCAGAGCACGTGCGCATCCTCGCTGGACTCCCGGCGATTGGCTGTGACGCAACTTCCGGTGTGAGCGGCGAAAGCCGGGAGGGAGAGAGAGAGAGGGAGCAGGCAGCAGGGACAGGCAGCAGGCGGGCTGGCTGACCGACGGCACGAAGGGAGGGAGCAAGTGATCAGTGAGTGACCCAGCGAGGGAGGCCGCGTCCTGAAAGCAACCGAGATTCTCCCTTCCTTCTGACCCCCTCCCCGGAGCCCACAGCGCCTCCGGTCTCCAGCGGAGCGGACACGGCCCGGCCCGGCCATGGCCTCGTTGCTGAAGGTGGATCAGGAAGTGAAGCTCAAGGTAGCGGCACCGGCCCAGGCCGCCTTACCCCTCGCTTCGATCCCCGAGCTGTCTGACCGGCTTCCCACTCCCCGTGGCGTCTTTGTCTCCCTGGGGACACCAGCCCTGAGCTTCCGCTCGGCTCAGCCCAGCCCCCCACCCCCGGGGACGGCATCGGGGGAGAGGATAATATGGGGTGGCCTAATGTACCCTGTCTAATAGGGAAGACCTTCGCGGACACGTGGTGGACTTAGTGCTTTAGGCTAGTGACAGCCGAAAGCCCCCCAGCCCAGCAACGTCCCCGCTCCATACGCTGCTACTGCCCCTGCCCTTGGCGTCAGGCTTGCCTCGTATACTAGGCCAGGTTTGGATGGGGGTTGACACGTTTGTGAGCTCACACCTCCCCCATCTGCTTGTCTTTTGTCTGCTCTCAAAGTCAGACAGCTTCAGACTGGGAGGGAGGGAGGGAAGACAGGTGGGTGCTGCCTTCAAGCCCCGCTTCCCTCTCCTGAGATGGAGAAATGGATCCTCAAAAAAATAAAGTATTTGCAGTCTGGGGGCCTCTCAGCTTCTCATTACAATTACAAGGTGAGGGAAAGACATTTGGATTTGGGCTTACCCAACCTGCCTATACTTATGTTGCCAGCTGCTGATTTGCTCTTACTGAATTGCTTTCTTTGTTAATTTTAGGTTGATTCTTTCAGGGAGCGGATCACAAGTGAGGTGAGTGAAATAAGTAGGAGAGTGAGTGTTGGTTAATAGTTGGGAGTTCCCCAGAGAAGAGATATCTATAGAGACAGGCCTTCCCACAGTTACTAATTCAGTTGTATTTTCCCTCATCTTCAGGCAGAAGACTTGGTGGCAAATTTTTTCCCAAAGAAGTTGTTAGAACTTGATAGTTTTTTGAAGGTGAGAGACGCTTTTCCTTTCCTCAGATTCCCCAACTTTCTTGGCCAAGGTCCTTCTGTCCAGTGGGACAGATGAGGTGTTGATTCTGTTCTGTTGTGTACCCTAACGCACTCTGATTTCTTGCCTTTTGAATGAAATACTTCTTTGTTCATCTTGAAAAGACTAATGTTTTTGGGGGTGGGCATCTCTTTCAGGAACCAATCCTAAACATCCATGACCTAACTCAGATCCACTCAGACATGAATCTCCCAGTCCCTGACCCCATTCTTCTCACCAACAGCCATGATGGATTGGATGGTGTAAGTGTCCTATATTTTTCTTTGTGTTTCGAAACAGTAGGGGTTCTCTGTTCTCTATTTCCTGGTCAGTTGAAACATATTGAGAGGAGACAGTGGGATTTTTATCTGAAAATGAGGATTCTTAAGACATTATGACTCCAGAGCACCTCCTTTAGATCCTGATTTTCATCTGTAGCATGAGGTGAATGTGTTAATGCTACTCTGTTAGAGTGAGTTTGAAATTGGACAGATAGCTATAGGTTCCCGCAAGTGATCTGGTCTGTCCCCATGACTCTAGGCCGGACTTTTCTTCTCATGTAACTACAGTCCTAGCCTTTGTGTGTCTTTGGCACCTAGTCGTTACCAGTTATATGTCCACATTCTGTTATAACACTGATGACACCGTCTTGCTCTTTGTCTGTGTCACTGTCTCACTGATAGAACTTGCAGTTCTGGAAAGCAGAAACTATCTTAATTATCTTTGTATCCCCAGCATCTAGCATCGTTCCCAGCACATAGCAGTTGCTAAATATGTTTGTTGAGTGAATATTGTGTGTTTTTATGGAATTGGCAGATTTGCACATATTCCCTTAATTATCCTAACTCTGCATTCAGTGGTTCATTTTTCCTGTTGTTTGTAGTATTCTCCCTCCTCTAATTGCTTATTTATTTATTTATATTTGGCCACAGCATGCTCCTTTTGTCGGATCTTAATTTCCCCAACCAGGGATCGAACCTGGGCCTCTGGCAGTGAAAGTACCGAGTCCTAACCCCTAGACCACCAGGGAATTCCCCCTAATTGCTTCCTTTGTTTATACTTCTTGAAGTGTTGGTTTTCCCAGCAGAGTTTAAGTTGCATTTTGGCAAGAATCTTGTCTTAAAGGCTTGTATGTGCTTAATAAGTTGAGCAGAACTTAAGATAACCTGTCCTAAGGAAGGGATTAAACTTGCTTGAAGGGTAACTTATGATGGGGATGGGGATGTCCAACAGGCTAATTCCCATCTCTTTGTATCCTTAGCCTACTTACAAGAAGCGAAGATTGGATGAATGTGAAGAGGCCTTCCAGGGTAAGAGCTGCCTTTACCGTCTCCCACCCCAGCCTTTCCCGGGAGATGCAGATTGTGTTCTCCTGGCCAGGAAGCAGGATCTGATTTTATTTCTCAGAGTTCACGTTCCCTGTCCTCTAAGCATTGTCGTTATTTAGCACTCTAAACCTAATTTTCCAATTAACAGGGAGGATTTTCTTAGTGTGGACTGTCAGGGGAGACAGGTTGAAGAGGACTACACATCACAGATTTTTCACAGAAATGCCAGTTCTGTGTTATTTTTTCCTCTTCAATAATAGTTGATATGTTAAGTCTATAGAGCAGGGGTCCTCAATCATGGTACTGGTCTATGGCCACACAGCAGGGGGTGAGCAATAGGCAAGCTAGCAAACCTTCATCTGTATTTACAACTGCTTTCCATTGCTCGCATTACCACCTGAGCTCTGCCTCCTGTCAGATCAGCAGAGGCATTAGAATCTCTGAAGAGTGCAAACCCTACTGTGAAAAAGGAATCTGGGTTGCGTACTCCTTATGAGAATCATCCGGAAACCATGCTTCCTGAGCTCTCACAAATCCATGGGAAAAATAGAGCATGTTTCAATTTCCTTATTCAGACTTTTGGAATACTCTAGACTCGTTGTTTAGTCTGTTAATCCGTGTGTTCTCTTTTTTATTCTGTTGGGGGCGTCAGGTTGTGGATAGGGTTATGCCAGATAAAAGGCCAAGGTCATAGCATCTCATGGGGCTGGGAAAGAGAGAGAGAGACCTGGAATGCTATGTCCTGCCCTTCCACACCAATAATTTAATCTTCCTCACATCCTGCCAGGAACCAAGGTATTTGTGATGCCCAATGGGATGCTAAAAAGCAACCAGCAGCTGGTGGACATTATTGAGAAAGTGAAGCCTGAGATCCGGCTGCTGATTGAGAAATGCAACACGGTGAGGCAGGGGCTAGTGACCTGTGGGCTGACCCCAGATAACCTGGCTTGAACTGTGCTAGATGATGGATGTGCTCGATGATGGGGTTGGGGGCGTGGAGGTGATGTGGCAGCTGGCAGACTAAGTGTCTTGGCTCCTGTGCTCCTGGCCTGTGGCTCCCACAGCATGAATTGTGTACTTCATGGCTTTAGGAGAAAGGGCTGAGGTCTTCATACGTGTATTTTGATCCCCTCACCCTCCAGGTCAAAATGTGGGTACAACTCCTGATTCCTAGGATAGAAGATGGCAACAACTTTGGGGTGTCCATTCAGGTAAGGCACCTGCAATAGAAACTGGAGAGGAAGGTGTGGGAGTATTCTCACTTCCTCTGCGTTTCTGTAATCCTTTCCTTTTTGTTCTGCCGTGGGATGACATGGAAGTGAGTTTTGACTCATTTGCTTTTTTCAGGAGGAGACAGTTGCAGAACTAAGAACTGTTGAGAGTGAAGCTGCATCTTATCTGGACCAGATTTCTAGGTAGGGCTGCTGGGGTGTGGCCCAGGAATTGGGGGCTGGTGAGGTGGTGAACACCGTCTGGGGTCTCCTGCAGCTTCCTCCTCTTCTCTCTCCTTTCAGATATTATATTACAAGAGCCAAATTGGTTTCTAAAATAGCTAAATATCCCCATGTGGTAAGTGAGGGTTTTTTGGGCTGAGGGTGGAAGTGGTAGGACAGGAAGGAGTGACTGTTCCTAGGAAGAGCTGTGTGGGTGACAGTCAGGCCTTGGGAACAAGACTTTTCTCTGCCCCCCACCAGGAAGACTATCGTCGCACCGTGACAGAGATTGACGAGAAAGAATATATCAGCCTTCGGCTCATCATATCAGAGCTAAGGAATCAATATGTAAGTTACCTCGGACCCTGCCCACAGTTGTTCTGGCTTCTTTCAGTTCTGGTGGCTATTTTCTTGCCGCTCTCTGGGGGTTGAGTTGGGGGTTGGAGGTAAAATGAGTGGAACAAATTCTGCCCATCAACTGAGTGTTGAAAGCCCCATGAGGTCATTGAAGGTGTCTAGGTGCTTCTCTCCCTTCTTTCTACCTGGATGGGAAAGGGCACAGTATAGTCTTGGGGTGAAGATGTGGATGTTAGCGTCAGGCATAGATTTAGAACTAATTCTACCTGTAATATGGGGCCTTGGGCAAGTTTAACCTCAAACTGCAGTTTCTTCATCTAACACATTAAAGGACCTAGTGTAATTCCTGGTATGTTAAGTGCTTCATAAATGTTATTTATTAGACTCTTGGACCCTGGGATATCCCCAGCTGTGTCTGGGGTATGAGAGAGGTAGAAGGGCAGCCACCCTGAATTCAGATTCTAGTGAGATTTGGATCATGTGAGTGAGTGGGGTGGGGGGTTTGTGGGGGTGTCTCATTTTCCTAGTGAGGTAGGGGTTGAATAGACACATGATTCCCTGATCCCTCTCCTCCCAGGTCACTCTACATGACATGATCCTGAAAAATATTGAGAAGATCAAACGGCCCCGGAGCAGCAATGCAGAGACACTGTACTGAGGCCGGGGCCAGGGTCAGGGGACTCTGTGAGTCTGGCTCAAGACCGACATTGCCTTGGTTTGTTACATGACTATCGTGATGGGGAAACTGGCTGGAAATAGTAATCACACCTCTCTCTGTTTTTAGTTAGAGTCTAATGAAACTCTCATGTAGTTCTGTGACGTGTTTACCTCTTTTTTCAGGCCTCAGGAACTCTTCTATTTCCTTCTCTAATCCCCCCCGCCCCCCTGTCCTAATTTCTGGAGAACTCCAGGTTTCTGTGCGCAGGATACTGGCACAAGAATACTTGTGTTTTCTCTCCCCAGCTCCCTCCTGTGTCTTGGGCTTTGTGTTTTCTTCCTTTTGATGATGAGTTGGTTAGAAGCTGAGGGAACTGGAAGGAAAATGCTCGGTGTTTTGGAGGAACTGGGGCGGGATGGAGGGGACCAACTCCTCTCTTCCGGAAGGAAGGTTAGTGTCCCTTGCCACTGTAGGAAGTTGGACCCTCCCTGCCACAGTTGCCCTGGTGATGACTGAGGGTTTCCTGTCTACATACATTGTACCTTGAACCTGAACATGACAACAAACACCTTAGACCTTCTTCTGCCAAGCCCCTAGCTCCTTCAGATGTTTTTATAACTAGGATTTTCACATACACATATGTGTGTGATATATATACACATACGTGCAGCACACACATGCCTTGCTGCTGTTACTTGATGCCCTCCCCTCCCCCCCTGCCCTGCCCACCTGTAAACCCTGTCTCTCTTGCCTTTTCTCTCTCTCTCACACACACACTCTGTTTAGAAGGTGATAGGTGTCTTAGTCCTCTTCCACCAGGGCCCATTGTCTCCTGATATTGTAGCCTTTTGGTGCCTGAGGCTGTGAGTTGGAGGAGAGCTGAGATGAGAAGCAGAGGGAGTGGGGAAGGCCCCTTCCTCTGTGACTCGGGTCCCTTTGGGCGTTTTTGCAAAGGCTTGTCCTCTGACCCCTGGTTGCCTCTTCCCAGGCCAGTTGTAAGTTGGGGTAAGGGTGTCTGCAGCTGTGAGGCCAGATGCTGCTGCTACTAGGCTTTCCCTTTGGGAAAAATGTTTTCTTATTTGTAGTATTGTGCTTCCCGGGAAAGTGTTCACTTGTGTGTATATGTGGGTGCATGCACACACATGCATGTACACAGTGTGTGTATGTGGAAATCTGCCGAGCAAGTCAAAACCATAGAAGAGTTGCCTCTTATCTCTCAAATCTTCTGGAGATACCACTTGTTACAACTTTTGTGTTAACCCTCATCAACCCCTACTTTTTTATTCTGCCACTCCTGGAGAGTCTGTTGGTGGCTCTCTTTCTTTCTCTCAGTGTCTGTTTCTGACTTTTATCCTTGCCCCTTCCCCGCCCCATCTCTGTCTTCCAACCTCCAATCATATTTCCATCTGAGCGCATCATTTTGGTCTCCCGTTATGCTATAGAGGTGGAGTTCGGATGCTGTCTTCCCATGAATAGTACTCAGTAACAAACCAATTGCATTTTAGTTGGGCAGTGCCCCTACCCACCCTCCAGACCCCTTCCAGCTAAAACCCTTCCCTCCTCCCATCCTGTGTTTCTCAGTTTCCCTTTTTGTTTGTTGGATTGTTCCAGTACCCCTCCTTCTCCCCCTACTGCCCTTGGATCGTAATGTAAAATTCTTTTACCATGTCAAGAAATTATTAAAAATACAGGTACTTTGACCTCTTTCTAAAGCTGCAGACACTGATGCGATGCTCTGGTGGCCTGGGACATACTCACACTTAGGTGTGTGCACATTGGGACACCCACCTCCATATATATACCTCCAGTCACTCTATTGGGTGTCTTTACTCCAATTGAGCTGCCTCTTTTCTCTGAAATAATGAAAAGACTGAGGCTTCTGCCTACCAAGAGGCAAGAGTGGGTCCTTCATTTGTGTGCAGTCTGAATTAAATGCAAGTTGAAAGAAAGTGCAAGTCAGTCATGTCCTGTGAGGCTCCTCTGTCCATGAAATTCTCCAGGCAAGGATACTGGGTGGGTAGCCATTCCCTTCTTCAGGGGATCTTCCTGACCCAGGATCTACCCCAGTCCCCTGCATTGCAGGCAGATTGTGTCCCGTCTGAGCCACCAGATAACTCTTCTCAAACCTGACTTGCCTTCTACACTGACAAGCTCCCGGCTCCTTCCTGCCTTCTCCAGTAATACCCTGAACTGTCAGTAGAGGGTGCTGTAGTTCCATGTGTGGGGAATCACCTGGCTCAAGACATACCCCACCCCATCGTTTTCTTTATACAATACTTCTCTCTGAATAATGTCTTAAGTTTCTTGAGGATATGCCAGGGACTCCTGGTTTTGGCTTTCAAATGACTTGGAGGGCTGTCTGGGATCTTAGCTCCCTCTGAAATAAAAGTTTCCTTAACTTCCACCTTGAAGAGTAGCTTACTGATATCCATTGATCTGGGATCCATCGTCTTTACAAAAAAAACACTTAAGGTCTTGAATGGTGGAGGAACATCTCTTCTATTCTATTTCAGAGATCAGTACCTGTAGCTGACCGTTTTTGAATGCCTGCCCCGTGTGAAGCTCTGTGAAGCACTTTATCTGCGTGATCACATTGATTCTCCATGAATCTCTAGGGTAGTTTAATCCCTTCTTTATAGATCAGGACACTGAGTCTCATGATAAGTAAGTCCCCTGAGGTCATGCCGCTTCGGGACCTGTGATGGTATACAAATTAACTACTGTGGCCCGGTCTTCACCACTCGTTTCTCAACCGACTAGATGGAAGAGGCCTGAGACTACAGATCAAGGGCTTGGCCTTAGGCATCTGGCAGAACACAGTGCTTACTGCTGAACTGGGCAGTGGATCCTGGAAATACTGGGGGTAGTGCCTGCCAGAAGGTAGGAAAGTGGCCAGAGTGGTTGCATGTAGCTCACAGGACTTGATCGGGCATCTAAGATTTGCATTCTTCCTCAGACCCATTCTGGGCAGAAGGTAGAGTTTAGCGTGTATACAAATGCCCTCTAATCTGCTCTAAATGATGGCGCTTGGGAGTGGGTACTGACCGTGCTGCTGGGAGGAGTTCAGGGATGGGCCAAGGCGATGCACGTGGAAGCCGTACCTTGAGCCAAACCACAGAACAGAAAATTGGAGCAGAATTATATAAATCAAGGTCAGAAATTTCCCGTCCAACCCACAGGGTGGAGTTTTCGCTATTCCTATCCATCCTCCTGAATATAAACCCTGATTTGATGTCAGTAACTGGAAGGAGCAGCTGGTGGGACTCTCCTTTCAGCTCTCTGCATTCACCATGAATCTCAAGGTAGTCCTTGTGTTCCTGGCACTGTCTCTCATCACCATCTTTGCCCTGGCCTATGTCTTGCTGACCAGCCGTGGTGGCTCCAGCCTGCCTCCCCGCTGCCCCTCTGTATCCCCCCGTGCCCAGCCCTGGACACACCCTGGCCAGAGCCAGCTGTTTGCAGACCTGAGCCGAGAAGAGCTGATGGCTGTGATGAGCTTCCTGACCCAGAAGCTGGGGCCAGACCTGGTGGATGCAGCCCAGGCCCGACCCTCAGACAACTGCATTTTCTCAGTAGAGCTGCAGCTGCCCCCCAAGGCTGCAGCCCTGGCCCACCTGGACAGGGGGAGCCCCCCACCTGCCCGGGAGGCACTGGCCATCGTCTTCTTTGGCAGACAACCCCAACCCAATGTGACTGAACTGGTGGTGGGGCCGCTGCCCCAGCCCTCCTACATGCGGGATGTGACCGTGGAGCGTCATGGGGGCCCCCTGCCGTATCACCGACGCCCCGTGCTGGCAACCGAGTCTGCCCAGATGTGGACGCATCTGAAAGAGGTGGAGTTCCCCAAGGCCCCAGTCTTCCTGGCTTCTGTCTTCAACTACAATGGCTCCACTTTGGCGGCTCTGCATGCCACCCCTCGTGGCTTGCGCTCAGGGGACCGTGCTACCTGGATAGCCCTCTACCATAACATCTCAGGTGTCGGGATTTTTCTTCACCCCGTGGGGCTCGAGCTACTGCTGGACCATAGGGCTCTGGACCCTACCCACTGGGCTGTCCAGCAGGTTTTCTACCTCGGCCACTACTATGCAGACTTGGGTCAGTTGGAATGGGAGTTTAAGGCTGGCCGGCTGGACGTGGTTAGAGTTCCTCTACCCCTGCCAGATGGGGCCTCATCTCTCCGCTCCCGGGTCTCCCCAGGTCCTCTCCCCCCTCTTGAGTTCTCACCTCAGGGCTCCCGGTACAGCGTCCAAGGGCACCTGGTGGAGTCTTTCCTCTGGACATTTACCTTTGGCCATGGGGCATTCAGTGGCATGAGAATTTTTGATGTTCGGTTCAAGGGTGAGCGAGTGGCCTATGAAGTCAGTGTCCAGGAGTGTCTGTCTGTCTATGGTGCCGATTCGCCCAAGACCATGATGACCAGATACCTTGATAGCAGCTATGGACTTGGCCGTCACAGCCGGGGCTTGGTGCGGGGAGTAGACTGCCCCTATCAGTCTACCATGGTGGACACCCACGTGTTGGTGGGTCAAGGGGCAGTCCAGCTGCTCCCAGGGGCTGTGTGTGTATTTGAGGAGGCCCAGGGACTCCCCCTCCGAAGGCACCACAATCAGCTTCAGAGTCATTTCTATGGTGGTTTGGCTGGCTCGGCCCTCGTAGTCAGGTCTGTGTCCTCTGTAGGCAACTATGACTACATTTGGGACTTTGTATTGCACCCAAATGGGGCACTCGAAGGGCGGGTCTATGCCACGGGCTACATCAACACAGCTTTCCTGAGCGGGGGAGAGGAGAGCCTCCTCTTTGGGAACCGCGTGGGGGAGCGAGTGCTGGGGGCGGTGCACACACATGCCTTCCACTTCAAGCTGGACCTGGATGTGGCAGGTGAGTGCCCCGGGGGATGAGGACGGAGAGTTGGGGTGGGCCAGAGGGAAGGGAGACCTCCACATCAGGCCCAAAGAGGTAAGAGGGTGGCATTCCAGTACCACAGTTTATTGTGGCAACAGCAGGAACTGATGTGAGTGTTTTGACTGCAGTTAGCCTAGATGCTGGGTCTGCTAGGTGTTTAGCAGAAGATAGGGTTCCACTGCCTGGCCCCTCTGACCTGCAATTTTAAAACGAAACATAATGGCCGTGCTGGGCTAGCTGGCTGCCTTAGCCTGTCTGCGGGTAGGGAACTGGCCTTGTCGGGCTGGATGCAGCTGGAGTTGGGGCTCTGAGTTCTTCGTTATTCTGAGAGAGTGTGGAGGTGGGGAAAGCAAGGGGATGAGCAGAGGTAGGAAGCAGCATCTAAAGAGGTTTATAGAGTGGAGGTAGTGCCGGAGCCTGAGAGAGGGAGGCGCTGGCTGGGGGCTGCTCCCACAGGATTTCAGACGACTAGGGAGACAGCATAGGGACCCAGGCGCCTTCTGGGGAGGCCCAGCCCATTCCTGCCAGCATGCATCATCACAATAGGCTCTCCAGTGACATGGCAGGTCTGTAACAGGCTTGATGCAAATGTAGAGGGATTTCTCAAGTAGGGCTCTAAGCACCAAGGGGACTTTGTCCTCTTGACAGATTTTTGTCCAGTTCAGAAAATAATTAACCAAATCAGATTATTCGCCCAGAGAGAAAATTTGGAATCTGCCGGGCCCTGTCTATTTTACAGTTACAGAAATCGAGGAGGATGGGGGGAGATGGGTCAGAAAGTGGCTCCCCATATATAATGCACCGTAATTCAGCATATTTCTTGTGAAACATTTTCATATCCTCTTGAGTGTAAAGATGGCACATGTGCCTCTGTGTGTGTGTATTGTGGAGGTGGAGGGGAGGAGAGCTAAGAAAATAGCATGATGGAAATGCTAGTATTAACTAGATTATTCTTTGACAGATTTGGTATATGACTATTTTCTGATGGTGAAGTTTTCTCTCCAGCACTTTGACGTTAAAGAGCCTTGTCTTAGGATGTAAAATCAAGTAACACTGGATCCTTAAAGCATGCAGCGCAGGCTCGTGCTGTGGGCCAGGGGCTGTGTCAGGCGCTTGCACACAGGGCACTGGCTGCATTCAAGACAGCTCCCTTGTGCCAGCACCTTCATGGAAGTCAGACTGGAAGGAACTGACAGTCTGAACCTGCAGAAAGAGTATAAGTGTTTCAGAGATCACCCCAGACAATTTAAAAATACAAATGTATTTATTTATGAAAAAGACAAAGTGGTCCCTGCCAAATTGAGACGAGAAGAAAAACAAAGTTTCAGAGTCAGGAGGAGGATGCAGGGCACCAGAAGAGGGGATCAGGTTTTTCCAGCCAGCTTCTCCAAGACAAAAATCCCTTTCATAGTTAGAAGAATGTTGTTAGCCACCTGTGTGTGCTTTTCCATTTATGGAGCTCAGCCATAGAACAATTTTTTTTATGCCTAGTGTAGAGATTCACAAGCTGAATCAAATTTGCTTCACTACAGAGAAGCAAATAATTGGTCCAAGGTCTATTGGATAGACCAGGGCCCAGAACTTTCTGCAGCGATAGAAATACACGCCTGACTTGTCAAGTCTGTTAGCCACCAACCATAGGTAGCTGTTGAGCATTTGGAATGTAGCTAGTATGACTGAGGAACTGAAGTTTTAAATTGAAAGAGTCGCTTGTAACCGGTGGTAGCTATTGGACAAGACAGGTTCAAAAAAGATCAGCTAGCCCTCAAGTCCAAACCTGGTTCCCAGTGCAGAGTGCTGTCTGCTGCGCTCTGCAGCCCTTTTTCAGGCCAGTGCAGTGGGTGTCACGAGATGACAAGGGACCTGTCTCACCTGGTGTGGAACTCCTCTCCCTCCCCTCACCCTGGCAGGGCTGAAAAACTGGGTGGTAGCTGAAGACGTGGTGTTTAAACCTGTGGCAGCCCCTTGGAGTCCGGAGCACCAACTGCAGCGCCCACAGCTGACTCGGCAGGTCCTGGGAAGGGAGGACCTGACGGCTTTTTTCTTGGGGAGCCCCCTTCCCCGCTACCTTTACTTGGCTAGCAACCAGACTAATGCCTGGGGTCATCAGCGCGGGTACCGAATCCAGATCCACAGCCCTCTTGGCATACACATGCCGCTGGACAGCACCATGGAGAGGGCCCTCAGCTGGGGGAGGTGAGGAGGGCCCCGGGGAACTGGGTGGTAGGGAAGGGCTGGTCCCCTTCCCATCCCAGCTCTTAAGAGACCCCAGCTCACTAACCTCAGTGGACCCTTCACCCCTGGATCTCTCAGATCCAAGCAGATAATGGGACGGGAATCAGTCTCACACAGAACCTGATCCAAAGGCTCTCTGGGCTGTCCAGGCCCTTGATGTTTCCTGACACTGTCCTTCCTACAACATTCCTGGTCAGATACCAGCTTGTGGTGACCCGGAGGAAGGAGGAGGAGTCCCAGAGCAGCAGCATCTATTACCAGAATGACATCTGGACAGCCTCTGCGGCCTTTGCTGACTTCATCAACAATGAGACCCTCTTAGGAGAGGTTGGTAGCCCTAGGGGCAGAGGACCAGGGCTTCCCTGAGCCTAGTGTCATGGCTGTAGGATGGAGGGTATGGTAGGTTTCCAGCTGTTAGATTAGGGGCCAGGGAGTCCCCTGATGACCAACATGGCTCTTCCCTCCTAGGGTGAGATTAGCTCTGAGACCAAACTACAGCTGCTAACATGGATGAGAAGCCTGTTATTTGGGCCTAGGGCTGGAGACTGGGGATTGTGGCTGAGGGGAGGTTCTCTGGGTCTCGCCTCCAAAATCTCCAGCTCCTCCTCTTCCTGCAGGACCTGGTGGCTTGGGTTACAGCCAGCTTCCTGCACATCCCCCACGCTGAGGATGTCCCCAACACAGTGACTCTGGGGAACAGAGTTGGCTTCTTGCTCCGACCCTATAACTTCTTTGATGAGGACCCCTCCATCTTCTCCCCTGGCAGTGTCTACTTTGAGAAAGGCCAGGATGCTGGGCTCTGCAGTGTGAATCATGTGGCCTGCATTCCCCACCTGGCAGCCTGTGTCCCGGACCTGCCGCCTTTCTCTTACCAAGACTTGTAGCCCTGAGTGTATGGAGGAACATGGGCAGGGCAGGGTGGTGGTGGTGCTAAGACCTGTACCTTCCTTCCTATTTCCACTTCCTGCTCTCCTGACACTCGACCCTTGGGAAATAGCCTCCTACCACATAAACCCCCATATACCCTGTTGGTAAACTCCTGTTTCCAATTCATTGTCTTAAAAATGATGAATTTATACAAATGATGCCATTATTAAAATATTCAGGCAAAAACCCTCACAAATCCTACCACTCAGAAATAGCTGGTATTCACATTTGGTGAACATTATACCAGACATTTCTTTATGCATGTGCATTGAAATGGAAAAATAGAATTTTTGAAAAACCTCATGGTGTGTGTAATTTATAATAAAGAGTATTATGAGATTTTTACTTGAATTTCTTCTGTTTGACTTTTGAAGTATCTAGAATCCCCCAGAGAATATTAGGGATTCTGGCCAGGGAAATTAGCCAGGGAGGAGAGGGGGCAAGGGGGACAGACCTGGCCAAGAAATGCTGCTTGGGAAACTGAAGAAGGGGGGTGGGGGGTGTTCTTGGAAGGAGGACAATAGTTCCAGTTGCAGGAAAGGAAACATCTGGCCCTGGGAAAGTGAGGGCTGGGGAAAGAAGAGGGGTTGAGGGGGACAAGGGGCTGCCCCCCTCTGGCATTTCTATGCATTTCTGTGCTCATTCTGGTTAGCTGCATTATTTTGAAATCCCCACCACCCCTTCCCCGTACACCAGAGCTCCCTTGACCCAGAGAGCAGAATCTGAATTGGGAGTCTGGAAGACAAAGCCATGTAAGGGCTGTGGAAATCGCTGGGGCCCTGCCTTAGCCCCGCCCCAGCCGCCCCACCCCGCCTCTTGCCTTCCCATGCTCTCCCCACCTTCTGTTTCCTTTGCATCGGAATACTGAAAACCTCAGCCAGAGTCCAGGAACCGTCAATACAGGGGCCAAAAGAGACCCTCTTCTGCTGGCCTGAGAACACGTTTCCAGTTTGGTTCAATCCTCTGTCTCTGTAATCACGGGACCATGAACCAGAAGACCACCCTGGTGCTCCTTGCTCTGGCTGTCATCACCATCTTTGCCTTGGTGTGTGTCTTAATAGCTGGCAGGGGAGGAGATGGGGGTGAAGCCAGCCAACCTCACCACTGCCCCTCCGGAACCCCCAGTGTCCAGCCCTGGACACACCCTGGCCAGAGCCAGCTGTTTGCAGACCTGAGCCCAGAAGAGCTGATGGCTGTGATGAGCTTCCTGACCCAGAAGCTGGGGCCAGACCTGGTGGATGCAGCCCAGGCCCGACCCTCAGACAACTGTGTCTTCTCAGTAGAGCTGCAGCTGCCCCCCAAGGCTGCAGCCCTGGCCCACCTGGACAGGGGGAGCCCCCCACCTGCCCGGGAGGCACTGGCCATCGTCTTCTTTGGCGGACAACCCCAGCCCAATGTGACTGAGCTGGTGGTGGGGCCGCTGCCCCAGCCCTCCTACATGCGGGATGTGACCGTGGAGCGTCATGGGGGCCCCCTGCCCTATTACCGACGCCCTGTGCTTCTCCGAGAGTACCTGGACATAGACCAGATAATCTTCGACAGAGAGCTGCCCCAGGCTGCTGGTGTCCTCCACCACTGCTGCTCCTACAAACAAGGAGGAGGGAACCTGGTGACCATGACCACAGCCCCCCGAGGTTTGCAATCAGGTGACCGGGCCACCTGGTTTGGCCTCTACTACAACATCTCAGGGGCTGGATACTATCTGCACCCTGTGGGGTTGGAGCTGCTGGTAGATCACAAGGCTCTGGACCCTGCCCAGTGGACCATCCAGAAGGTGTTCTTTCAAGGCCGCTACTATGAGAGTCTGGCCCAGCTGGAGGAGCAGTTTGAGGCTGGCCAGGTGAATGTGGTGGTGATCCCAAACAATGGCACAGGTGGGTCCTGGTCCCTGAAGTCCCAGGTGCCCCCGGGTCCAACTCCACCTCTGCAGTTCCATCCTCAGGGCACCCGCTTCAGTGTCCAGGGCAGGCGAGTGACCTCCTCATTGTGGACTTTCTCCTTTGGCCTCGGAGCTTTCAGTGGTCCTAGGATCTTTGACATTCGATTCCAAGGAGAACGACTGGCTTATGAGATCAGCCTGCAAGAGGCCATGGCTATTTATGGTGGGAATACCCCAGCAGCAATGTTCACTCGCTATATGGATGGCTGCTTTGGCATGGGCAAGTTCGCCACGCCCTTGACCCGAGGGGTGGACTGCCCCTATCTGGCCACCTATGTGGACTGGCACTTCCTTCTGGAGTCCCAAGCCCCCAGGACCCTACACGATGCCTTTTGTGTGTTTGAGCAGAACAAGGGCCTGCCCCTGAGGCGACACCACTCAGATTTTATTTCCCAGTATTTTGGGGGCGTTGTGGAGACAGTGCTGGTCTTCAGATCTGTGTCAACCTTGCTCAACTATGACTATGTGTGGGATATGGTCTTTCACCCCAATGGGGCCATAGAAGTCAAATTCCATGCCACGGGCTATATCAGCTCAGCGTTCTTCTTTGGTGCTGCCCAAAAATACGGAAACCAGGTTCGGGAGAACACACTGGGCACTGTCCACACCCACAGTGCCCACTACAAGGTGGATCTGGATGTGGGAGGTAAGACATGCTGGTAGAGGCATTGATTCTGTACAGGGGGTTGAGGAGTTCTCACTATTTGCTTTGGGTTTGATGGAGGTTTCCCAGGAAAGGAAGATGTGGGTATGCGGTTTTGGAGTTTCATGCTTTCTCTTAGCTGGATGGGAGAGAGTTGACTGTTGAATTTCCCTGTGATCTTAGCTCACTGGCTGGGTACAGAGATACCAGACTCCATCCACATGACCTCATCAGAAAATCTTGGGAAAAAGCTAAGCTTAGAGAAGAGACAGTATCCAGGCTAAGGGTCCTCTTTGCCCTCCTCCCTCCCTGGCACCTATACGGGCCCAACTTGAGTGAGGCAGACATTTGTTTTGCGGCTTATCTGTGTCTGCCTGCGGTGGTGGTGTTGGGGAAGATCTGGGTGCATTCTGCTGAGTCCCTGGCTCATGTAGGCCAGCTCCGGATATCCCCAGGAGCACATTTCCTTGGCAGGTGGGCCCTTCTCCTTCTTGAGTTTTCATTTCTGGGCACAATACATTTAAATATGAAGGGTAGAGAGGATACTGTGGAATATTCCAAAAAGTTTCTGGAGTTGGTGGTCACAGAGAGCCAAGGTAATGGGATATTTAGGAGTCCATGACATTTCATTGTTGTTCCCCACATTGATTTCATCACCAGATTTTTCTTTCTGTTCTGCTGCTGAATATCTCCAACCCGTCGCCTGGCCTTCCTGTCGTCCCTGCTGGGCGCTAGGCCTCTCTTTGCTACTTCGACTCCAGGGTTCACCCTGTGCTCAGAGGGACCTATCGGCCCAGGACAGCCTGCTCCCTCACACACTTCCCAGTTTCCCCGTCACTAATGGATTCCCAACTGCAAAAGGACCAGCCAGGCCTGTCCCTTCAGAGGCCAGTTGCCATCTGCCTTCCAGATGCTTCCCTTTGCTGTTTTAGCCACACCCTCACCCTCTGTGTCCCTGGAAACACACACAATAGGTGACAATTGGGCTTCTTTGCTTTTGCTCCTCTTTTGCTCCAGCCTTGAATACCTTGCTATGCCATCTCAGATGGTGACATCCTTAAGGCCGAGCTGAAATGTGGACCAGAACTGCCTCTCTTCCTGCCTGTACCTGGGTTCCTCTAACTGTGAATGTTGAATGTGCTCCTCTCACACTGTAGGCTCATTAGGGCTTGGCTTTCCTCGGACTTCTGTGAGAGCAGAAGTGTAAGGTTGCATTCATCAGAGTGTCCCCAGCACTGAGCACAGTTGTCTTCACTAATAAGTGTGAAACAAGGAAGGAGTGAAATGCTCGAAGAAATATTTCAGAGGTCACCAGCTTTGGCTGAAAGATGTGGGGATCCTGGGATGAGGGGAGGGAAGCAGGGGACACAGTGAGTCTGGTCTCTTTGGCCCCCACTCTGAAGCCAGATGCAGGCAGAGTCCATGGGGTGGGGCAGCTGCCTGACCAGCCCTTCCTCATCCTCTCACCCCTCCAGGACTGGAGAACTGGGTCTGGGCTGAGGACATGGCTTTTGTCCCCACAACGGTACCCTGGAGCCCTGAGCACCAGATACAGAGGCTGCAGGTGACCCGGCAGCAGCTGGAGACTGAGGAGCAGGCCGCCTTCCCCCTGGGAGGGGCCTCCCCTCGCTACCTGTACCTGGCCAGCAAGCAGAGCAACAAGTGGGGGCACCCTCGCGGCTATCGCATCCAGACGGTCAGCTTTGCTGGGAGGCCGCTGCCCCAGAACAGCTCCATGGAGAGAGCCATCAGCTGGGGGAGGTGGGTGGTGTGTACTGTTGGAGGCGGGTGGATGAGATGAGAAGCGCATGCTGGGAGGGGCAATTGGGAACCCAATTCAAAATCTACACGAGGTGAGGTAAGAGCACAAAACATTTCCTGGTTATCAAAAGGCCTACAGTAGACACATGTTTCCCTTGGAAGGCTAAGGCCCAGGCAGATAAGTCTTTCCTGTTTTCCTGATGCTGTGAAATCCAAAGGGATCAACAGGAAAAGGACATGAAAAGATGTTGGGCTCAGGTCAAAAAGAAAAGAAACACAAAGAAAAAGATCAGCCAAGCACCGTATCTTTAAAAAAAAAAAATGTTGGCCAACCACTAGGTGGGATGTGGGATGTACAGGAAGCCGGCTGCACACTAGGGTGACATCATGGTGAGGGTGTGGATGAGCTGGGAAGCTGAGGTCCATGGGCTCGACTCCCTTCCATGATGATCAGGAAGCAGGACAGGGACGGTGACCATGGACCCCTGACCAGAACATCTCTAGGTACCAGCTGGCCGTGACCCAGAGGAAGGAGACAGAGCCCAGCAGCTCCAGCATCTTCAATCAGAATGACCCCTGGACTCCCACCGTGGACTTTACTGACTTCATCAACAATGAGACCATTGCTGGAAAGGTCAGCTGACTGTGGGAGAAGAGGGAGGGGTTGGGGGCACAGAGATCAGCCCCACCTTCCTTTGGCGGGGGGCCTGAAAGCCCGTGATCAGCTGAAGGGCTGAGCTGACTCCTGCTTCTGTGCTTTTGTGGATCTGCTCACTATTTGTGGGGGGAAACTTCCTAAGCTGGGAGTTCATCTGCAGACCCTGGCTGAGGCCCCAGCCTTTCCTCAAGAGGCAGCAGCTCTCTCAATCTCAGCTTGTGGATTGAGTCCTTTAAGGGCCCCAGGATTGAGAAGGGCTGGAATGACCAGGGAAGACCACATCTCTTATATCTAAAACTTCTCCATTTCTGTCTTCACCACTAAAGGATTAATTTCCAAATGCTGAACTTTTCTGCCACCCAAACCTGATCTACTCTCCTCCATTTTCCTTCCTTCAGTTACAGTTTGGGAACTCTCCCAGAGTCGGGGGAAGTGCTGAAGTAGCCGGTGGGTGTCATCATTTCTCTTGGGATGGGTCAGCTGATGGCGATGTGATGGGAAATGTCAGAGATGGCACCTGCAGGCTGGCACATTGGAGGCTGGTGTTGCTCCTAATATGAAGTTGATTCTTTATGCTTTGACTTCTGGATTACTATAAAAAAAGGTTTAAAGCCCTCTAGAGTGATGGTGATGCTGGGAGGGATTGGGGGCAAAAGGAGAAGGGAACGATAGAGAATGAGATGGCTGGATAGCATCACTGACTTGATGGACATGAGTTTGGGTAAACTTCGGGAGTTGGTGATGGACAGGGTGGCCTGGCATGCTGCGATTTATGGGGTCGCAAAGAGTCAGATACGACTGAGTGACTGAACTGAACTGAACTGAACTGAGAGTGATGGTGGACTCCCAAAGTGAATCCTGTGGGAGGCAGAGGTGTCCTTAGCAGCACCAGGCCTCATGACCCTCTTTCTTGCCCCACTAGGACTTGGTGGCCTGGGTGACAGCCGGTTTCCTGCACATTCCACATGCAGAGGACATTCCCAACACGGTGACAGTGGGGAACGGTGTGGGCTTCTTTCTGCGACCCTACAACTTCTTTGATGAGGACCCCTCCATCAATTCTGCTGACTCAATCCACTTCCACAAACACCAGGATGCTGGGTCCTGTGAGGTCAACTCCCTGGCTTGTCTGCCCAAGGCTCCTGCCTGTGCCCCTGATCTCCCTGCCTTCTCCCATGGGGGCTTCTTCACGAATTAGGTGTTCCCTGGGATGGGATATGTGACCGCGGCTCTAGGGTCTGGGAGTGTGGGGAGAAGGGCCAGGAACTGGGGAGCCTGTGCCCTCTTCTCCCTCCTCATGCCCTGGGGTCCTCTCTCTCCTCCATCGTCCTCCCTTGCTTACCACCTCGCTGGGATCATCCTGAAGCTATGCTGCCTGAATCAGGGGCTTCTCAGCTCTGTGCACCCCAACCTGCTGGGTTCCTGTCGCAGAGGAGAGGAACAGTCAGCTGAGAGGCTGGAGTCATGGTTACACGTTTCTAGAAGACTCCTCGGTTTGGTGTTTTTCATTTTCTTTTCTTTTGTCTTTGCTTTCTGCTTTCCCCAAATGGTTTTAGGCCATGCCAGGTCTCTCCTGAGACTCCTCAGTCCTCACTTGAGAGGAGAAGATGCGGGGTCTCTCTGGGGATGGTTGCCTAGAAGCCGTGGGCAGGGTTCCTGGCAGGCTTGTGAATCCAGGAGTCCAGCTGGAAGGGGCTCTTTGGCCCATATCTCCTCTCATCCTGGTCCTCCTTCTCCCTCTTCCTTCTTGCCTCACCTTCTCCTGTTCTTATCTATTCTTATAACCTGGGATTTACCTCCCAGCCCTGAAGAGATGTTCCTCAGCTCTCACTTTGCAACTCGGGTCTCCTCTCCTGACTCTAGGCCTGTGGAAGTCTGAAAATGGAAGGGACATCTAGCTTGAGAGGACAGTCCCCGTCTGTCTCCCTGTGTCCGGGAGCCGCCCCTTTCCCCAGTCCTGGGGCAGGGTATTTCCCCACAGTTCTTTCTGCCCGTTTGTATAGGCCTGTCTTGCGTCCTCTGGCAGAGGATGGTCATGGAGACAGCAGCAGCTCTAGTTAGCACTTGAGGTGGTTTGTGGGTGCAGTGGTAATGAGTGGTCATTTTGTGCCAGGTGTGTGGTGTGACCAGGGTCCTCTGAACTTGGCAATAGCCAACATGAGAGACTGGGTGAGAGCCAAAGGTGAGAAGCAGAAAGACCAGTCACACCATGCCATGGGGCCATGGGGTCAGGGGCGGACCAATCACGTGTGAGCATGCAAATGAGCCAGGGCCTCTGGGGGTGGAGCCTCCCCCACAGGCTGTCCCTACAGGATCCGGGGTCTCTCCACAAATGTCCCGAGATCGGACATAATAGAACTCTGCTTCCCTAGAACATTTGTTAAGTTCTACCATGGCTTGACAAAGAAATACTCCGCAGCTATAAAACTATATCTTTTTATAGAAATTACTCTTCTAAAGAGCAAGGCAATGCACAGAATTGTGTATGGGCACCTCCATTTGTGTTTCACCTCCGTTTGTGTTTTATGGGGGAGGATCATATAAATCCATATTTTCATATCTTATAGATGCATATTCAGAAGACACGGGTAACACTGGTTGCCTCTGTGAAGAGGAACAAGGAGGTAGGGACTTGGGAGGGAGGAGACTTGATACTACATATCCTTTTGTACATTTTGAATTTTGAACTATGTGACTGTATTACCTATTCATTTATTATTATTCAAATAATAAATGGGGCTAAATAAGTTCTGACTTCATTCTTTAAAGTAACTTGTCTTTTGGGAAGGGGTAGGGTGGGGGAGGGTACTCTGCCCAGGGACTCAATTTTTTCAAGTGTTTGAGACCCAGAGAAATGGGTGTGGCCTCTGTGCTTAGTCGCTCAATCATGGCCAGCTATTTGTGACCCCATGGCCTGTAGCCTACCAGGTTCCTCCATGGATGGACTTCTCGAGGTAAGAATACTGGAGTGTCTTGCCTTTTCTTTCTCCAGGGAATCTTCCTGACCTAGGGATAGAACCTGGGTCTCCTGCATTGCACAGAGGTGTGGCCTCTGGTGATCCCTCTGTCTCTTCTTGCCTGTATATCTCCAGGAAAAAATGTTAAATGTCAAGAAATCTCTTTTGCTGTCTCTTGCTCACTCTCCCTGTCTGCCTCACTTCAAAGAGGGGGAATGAGAGGCAATGGGGAGGGGTGACTTCCACCTGCTGGAAGCCCAGGCAGGGCTGGGCAGTGAGGGACAGGAAACAGATTTCACATGCTGTTCAGCTTCTGACCTGAGGGGGATCATATCCAGGGAGCACAGACGCTTCTGCTCCCTTCTATCCTGCTCCAAGCCCAGGTTCTCTTCTGAGTCAACAGTGGATGGAGGTGATCTGACCAGAAGCAAGCTTCCTAAGAACAGGGAGAAAGCCCTCAGTCAGGAGAGAGGGCCAGTGCTGGGTGGGTGAATTTATAACATCACCTGAAGTGAAAGTCAGAGTGACAGAGGAGAGAGACTGAGGGAATGAGGGGCTAAAGACTGAGACGGAGGAGAAAAATGGGTGCTGTAGCCTCTGTGGTTCTGATACTGCCTTGATGCCTCTTCTTTCTCTGACCTGAGTCATTGAACTTCTCCATGACATGCTTATGTGTAGTCTCCACCTCCTCTTGGCTCCTTTTCTTATCAGTTGCACAATAGTCAGTGCTGGAGGCAAGAGGAAGAAAGAAATGCGGTGTCCACCCCTTCCCCAGCCTGGTTGAATAAGTCGCAAGTCATTGCCTTGACTCCCATGTCCAGACCAAGGCTGTGAGTGTTTGCAAGTGGAGTGTGCCTGTGAGTATGTGGATGCCCGCTTACAGCTTTTTTTTAAAGTGTTGTTGTTATTATTATTGTTTTCTAAAATCTTTCTTTCTTTCTTTCTTCGGCTGTGCTAGGTCTTAGTTGTGGCATGAAGGATCTTCAATCTTAGCTGTAGCATGTGGGATCTAGTTCCCCAACCAGGGATCCAACCAAGGGCCCCTGCACTGCAAGCAGGGGAATGTTACCCACTGGACCATCCGAGAAGTCCCAGAGCACTGCTATATTTAGGAACACTTACCACCTGGCAGGTTCAGTTACTGAATAAGGTAAAATCCCAGCCAAAAATCAGTAGTAGTTTGTGTGGTGATGAGATACTAATAATTGTGTAGAAGATCCTTGTATACTTTATACAATGCTTGGTGGGTTTAGAAAAAGGGGATACCCTTAACCAAATAAAAAAGGTGTATGAGGTCCTGCTGACAGCTTCTCTGATGAAACTCATCAGTGAGAATCGGCTACCCTTTCCAGTATTCTTGCCTGGAGAGTCCCAAGGACAGAGGAGCTTGGCAGACTACAGTCCATAGGGTCGCGAAGAGTCAGACACGACTGAATCAACATAGCACAGCACATATCAGTGAGAATGGGCTCATTAACTCTACAGCCTGTTTCCTTGTTTTAAGGGGAAACCCACCCCTCCAGCTGCTCCCAAAAATGTTCTTTCTCATTTATCCAACCCTCTCCCTGAACTTTATATCTCTCCCTCTTGACTGGCTCTTGACTCACATCTCGTTAAGTCTCTGCCAGGACCCTGACTCTCCAGGACAGGGTCTTCCCTCAGCTTGTGCTTCTCAGATGCCTTCCTCCAAGGACAGCTCTCCTTTTCCCGCCTCCAGCTTCCCTTTCCCACCCAGTCCCTCCTTATCCCGCTCTTCCAAATGCTGATGCATAATCACAGTTCCTTCCAGCCGTCACTTTCTGGACTTCTGGGAGGCATTGGTCCTCTCTGATTAGTCCCTACTGAAAACTCTCGCCTGTCATGACCTCCTCCCATTCTGACCCCTCTTGGGGCATGCTGGCTGCTTCTCAGCCTCTTCTGCCGGCTCCTTTGCCTCTGCTGTGCCCACCAACCTGCTCAGCCCCACACATAGGCATCTTCTGGACTCTGGCCCTGCTCTCCTCTCTCCCCTCTGCAGAGTCCTCTCTGAGTGAATCAGGCTTCCTATCTTTGTGCATTAGTTGCTCAGTCGTGTCAAGTCTTTGCCACCCCATCTACTGTAGCCCGCCAGACTCCTCTGTCCATGGAATTCTCCAGGCAAGAATACTGGAGTGGGTGGTCATTTCTTTCTCTGGGGAATCTTCCCAACCCAGGGATCAAACCTAGTCTCCCATATCACAGGCAGGTTCTTTATCATCTAAGCAATGACTACATTTTGTTGTTTGACACAAATCTCTATTTCTAGCCTAGAGGCTGTTCTCTGGCCCTTGAAACATATAGACCCAGTGGCCTTTTTTCTGGGCATCTATGCTGGGGCTTCCCACAGGCCTCACCTCAAGCTTGTTGGAATCCTCCTTCAACTTGCTGCTCTTCCTGTAGGTCCTTCTGGAGAAGGCCCCTCACCTCCCAAGTCACCCAATGGAGACCTGGCATCCTCGTGTCACCAAAGAGTCTGTATCCTTTCTCACACACCCAGCCAATCAGACACCACGTCCTGCCAACACTCCCGGCCACATTGCTCAGATTCCTCACTTCTTCTCTGTCCTGGAGGTCACTGGCCTCATCTGACCCTTTGCCTCCTGTCGCTGTCCTCGCTTCTGTCTTTGACACACTCGGTGCTCTCTCAGCATAAAGCCACAGCTGTACCCCTGGGGTGCAGATCAGAGTACAGTGACCTGGGCAACCAGAGCGGTTCCACTGGCCTCATGGGGACTCCGGGACAGCAGGCAGGCTCAGGCAGCACGTTCTGGGGCCCAGCCTGGGGACTGGGGATGGCACCTGGCTCCCAGGGATCGAGTCACCTTTGGCACATTCACACAGGTTGCGGGCAAGTTTGTCCAAAGGGAAATAAGACTTACTAGAGGAAGCAGGATGTGTAGCTCCTTTCCCCTGAGTAACTGTCCAACAGAAACACCTTCAAACAGTTGTTTATGGTGTGTGATATGATGATTGTGAAGCCTAGGTTGACACGAATTCAGAGGAAGCAATGTGACAGCAAGACGCTTCTAGAGAAGGTGGGCAGAGGAGCACCTTCTGCTATATCAGTTCCTCCTTAAGGTCAGGCCAAAGCTCTCCCTCCCACTCCCTGATCATTACTGCCTCTCCTCTTGGAAGGAAATCATGACCAACCTAGATAGCATATTAAAAAGCAGAGACATTACTTTGGCAACAAAGGTCCATCTAGTCCAGGCTATGGTTTTTCCAGTAGTCATGTATGGATATGAGAGTTGGACTGTGAAGAAGGCTGAGTGCAGAAGAATTGGTGCTTTTGAACCAAGGTGTTGGAGAAGACACTTGAGAGTTCCTTGGACTGCAAGGCGATCCAACCAGTCCATTCTAAAGGAGATCAGTCCTGGGTGTTCTTTGGAAGGACTGATGCTAAAGCTGAAACTCCAATACTTTGGCCACCTCATGCAAAGAGTTGACTCACTGGAAAAGACTCTGATGCTGGAAGGGATTGGGGGCAGGAGGAGAAGGGGACAACAGAGGATGAGATGGCTGGATGCCATCACCGACTCGATGGACATGCGTTTGGGTGAACTCTGGGAGCTGGTGATGGACAAGGAGGCCTGGTGTGCTGCAATTCATGGGGTCGCAAAGAGTCGGACACCACTGAGCAACTGAACTGAACTGAACTGAGGAGACCTGGGGATCCCCACCAGAGTGGACATTCTTGATCTGTGATTGGTAACACTGGTCGGGACAAAAAGTGTTCCTCTTGACAATGTGTTCTAAGCTGGGAGGAAACACCATCACTTATCCAAGGATCCAGAATGAAGTTCCTGGGCTGGAAAGGCTTGCCATGGGGCCAGGGCCGGGTTTGACCTCAGATTCTGTCCACCCGTTTATTACAAAGTCTACATGAACTATTTCAAACTGAGACAGGCTAGGGCCAGAGACCCTGTACTGGAATGCTTACACTTGGCACCTGGACAGATATCTCCTTGAAAACAGAATACAAACAACCTGTAACAGACTAAAAATATCTGCAAGCACTGGGCAGTCCGGGCAGTTATGAACAATGAGACACAAAAAACACAGAAATGTATTGCTGCTTCTGAGGTGAAAGGAGAAGAGCAGGGTTGGGCATGACCCCTGCACACAGCACCACCAAAGGGGTGGGCAGACCACCTAAGCCAGCCCTCAGTCCGCTCCACGGATCTGTCCCCACTCTTACTCCACTGGAGGAACCAGGCCACAGAGGGCAAGCAAGGAAACCTGTGTTTTGTTCTTGCTCCTTCCTGCTGCAGCTTGAGTACCAGTTAACTCTCATTTGATTTACTTCACCGGCCTCTTTATCAATTCAATTGATGTAAGAGTCCGAGGCCCCAGGTTGGTCACAAAATGACCCGTGTGTGGAATTTCCATATCAAAATAGAGCTGGTTGCAGAAGCAGCTGGTGTCTGGAGAACCTGACCTTTCTGAGGTTGATTTCCCTGGTTTCACATGTACCCAGACTTCTGTCTTTCTGCCATGCCTACTTTGCTTAAGACCCACACACTGCACAAGCCCTCCTGACCTGATCTCTTCTGCTGTCCCACCAACTCCTGTCTCCACCTCACACCCAATGCGCTGACCTTGGCCATTTCCTGCCCTTGTCAAGTGCTTCAAGTACTGATTCTTCAGTTTCTTTGTGCCTTCTGGTCCTTTTGGCTGGGATGTACTGTCTGTTCTCCTCCAGAAAACATACTCTGTCTGCAATGTCAACTAAGGTGACTTCTGGGGAAAGTGGTGTTGAACATGTCCAGGTTGGAAAGGACTTTCCCCCAGTTCACCAGGGAAGCATGTCCCACCTGTGGAACCTCAGTCTCTCCTGGTTCCCACAGTACTTGGCTGTACAGAAGATGGTGTCTCCCCTGCATCACCTGCCTAAAAATGGAGATGACTTTGTTCTCTGCCTCTGCAGCATTATGGAAAAGGGTTTCCTGGGGATGAAGGTTGTGGACAGCGAGGTTAAATTCACAGCCAGGGTATTATGCACCCTGACATCTGGTGTGGTCCATCAGTTCTGCTCAAGGGGTGGGGGGGTCTCTGTAAGCTGCAACTTCCCACCCCCTCCAGCTTCAGAATGGATTCACTCCCCTCAGGCTCTCCTCTAGTGACTCCGGGAGCTCAGGATCTCCAAGATGTTGACCTGGCTCAGCTCTTCAGCCCCCTAGCTCCCTACAGGTGATTCGTGTTCTCAGCATGAATCTCCAGGCTCCTATGCATGCCATTAGGGTTCTGGTTGCTGCATGGGAGCCCTCATCAGAGGGCTTCATGGACTAGAGGAAGGAAGATGGAATCTGGCTGGATAGCTAAACACAGGGGAGTTTTGCTTGCAGCCATGTAGCAAGGAGCAAGGTTCCATCGAGAGAGTGGAAAAAGAGCCCCGGGACACATCACTTCTACCACTTCTTCCCTCCAGCTGTGTCTCGCACACCCATCCCTCCCCCATTTTATTCCCCAACAGGGAAGCTGAGTGTTTGATTTGAAACAGGAGGACAGAGGCTGACACGGGCCACTTAAAATTCAGGTTATAACCTCAGCTGCATCTTCTGAGCCTGGCCTGATCACTGCCCCGCCCCAGCCTCCAACCACTGCCAACCCTCTCTCCTCGGCTGTTTGTCCTTAGTGTACATATAACGCGTTGACCCGAGCACAAGTCAAAGACAGGAACCTACAGACACCGAAGGAGGCACTGTGCACCCAGTTCTGTCGGTCTGTCCATCATGCGTGCTGCACTCCAAATCAAGAGCCTGAAGACAGCCAGAGCTTTAGCGATGTTCATCTTCATTTTTCTGTCCTTGTGGGCTCTTCTGGTGATGTGCAGGGAGGAATGTGGTACTGGGAGTGAGGAGGGCATTGGGAAGCAATGTCATCCCAGTCTGCCTCCCTGCTGCCCCTCCAAATCCCCCAGTGTCCAGCCCTGGACACACCCTGAACAAAGCCAGCTGTTGGCAGACCTGAGTCGAGAAGAGCTGACGACTGTTATGAGCTTCCTGACCCAGAAACTGGGTCCAGGCCTGGTGGATGCACACCAGGCCCAAACCTCAGACAACTGTGTCTTCTTGGTAGAGCTACAGCTGCCCCCCAAGGCTGCAGCCCTGGCCCACCTGGACAGGGGGAGCCCCCCACCTGCCCGGGAGGCACTGGCCATCGTCTTCTTTGGTGGACAACCCCAGCCAATGTGACTGAGCTGGTGGTGGGGCCTCTGCCCCAGCCCTCCTACATGCGGGATGTGACCGTGGAGCGTCATGGGGGCCCCCTGCCACATTACCAACGTCCCTTTCTTACCCGAGAGTACCTGGACATAGACCAGTTGATCTTCGACAGAGAGCTGCCCCAGGCTGCTGGTGTCCTCCACCACTGCTGCTCCTACAAACAAGGAGGAAGGAACCTGGTCATCTTGACTGC
Organism: Bubalus bubalis; assembly: GCF_019923935.1. Taxonomy (NCBI): domain Eukaryota; kingdom Metazoa; phylum Chordata; class Mammalia; order Artiodactyla; family Bovidae; genus Bubalus; species Bubalus bubalis. The sequence goes on along the minus strand of NC_059159.1, from coordinate 20,178,196 downwards.
AGCTCCCCGCAGCATCCAGTCAGGGCCACATGGTTTGGCCTCTACTACAACATTTCAGGATCTGGGATCTACCTGCACCCTGTGGGGTTGGAGCTGCTGGTAGATCACAAGGCTCTGGACCCAGTGGACCAGTGGACCATCCAGAAGGTGTTCATTCAGGGCCGCTACTATAAGAGTCTGGCCCAGCTGGAGGAGCAGTTTGAGGCTGGCCAGGTGAATGTGGTGGTGATCCCAGACAATGGTACAGTGGGTCCTGGTCCCTGAAGTCCCAGGTGCCTCCGGGTCCAGCTCCCCTTCTACAGTTCCATCCTCAGGGTGCCCGCTTCAGAGTCCAGGGCAGTCAGGTGACCTCCTCATTGTGGACTTTCTCCTTTGGCCATGGAGCTTTCAGTGGTCCTAGGATCTCTTACATTCAATTCCAGGGAGAACGGCTGGCTTATGAGATCAGCCTTCAAGAGGTCCTGGTGTCTATGGTGGGAATACCTCAGTCGCAATGGTGAATGGCTACATGGATCGAGGCTTTGGTATGGGCAAGTTTGCCACGCCGCTGACCCGTGGCGTCAACTGCCCCTATCTGGCCACCTATGTGGACTGGCACTTTCTTCTGGAGTCCCAAGCCCCCAGGACCCTACACAATGCCTTTTGTGTTTGAGCAGAACAAGGGCCTGCCCCTGAGGTGACACCACTCAGATGTGTTTTCTCACTATTTTGGGGGTCTTGTGGAGACTGCTGGTCTTCAGATCTGTGTTGACCTTGTTCAACTATGACTATGTTTTGGATGTGATCTTTCACCCCAGTGGGGCCATTCAAGTCAAATTCCATGCCATGGGCTTCATCAGCTCAGTGTTCCACTTTGGTGCTGCCAGAAGATATGGAAACCAGGTTCGGGAGAACACACTGGGCACCGTCCACACCCACAGTGCCCACTACAAGGTGGATTTGGATGTGGGAGGTAAGACACCCTGGGGGAGGCAAGGATTGCAGTAGAGGGCCTGAAAGATTGGGGACATCTTTGGGTGAGAGGTGGGAAGCAAGGGACACACTCAGTCTGGCCTTGTCTTTGGCTCCTACTCTGAAACCAGGAGCAGGCAGGCTCCAGAGGGGGCAGGGCAGCTGCCTGACCAGCTCTTGCTCCTCCCTTCTCCTCCGAGAGGGGAAACCTGAGGTCCATGGGCTCAGGTCCCTTCCATGATGATCAGGAAGCAGGACAGGGACGGTGACCATGGACCCCTGACCAGAGCATCTCTAGGTACCAGCTGGCCATGACCCAGAGGAAGGAGACAGAGCCCAGCAGCTCCAGCATCTTCAATCAGAATGACCCTTGGACTCCCACCGTGGACTTTACTGACTTCATCAACAATGAGACCATTGCTGGAAAGGTCAGCTGACTGTGGGAGATGAGGGAGTTGTGGGGGACACAGAGATCAGCCCCACCTTCCCTTGGTGGGGGGCCTGAAAGCCCGTGATCAGCTGAAGGGCTGAGCTGACTCCTGCTTCTGTGCTTTTGTGGATTTGGTCCTTACCTGTGGAGGGAAACTTCCTAAGCTGGGAGTTCATCTGCAGACCCTGGCTGAGGCTCCAGCCTTTTTTCATGAGGCAGCAGCAGTTTCTGTCTCAGCTCTGTGGACTGAGTCCTTTAAGGGCCCCAGGATTGAGAAGGGCTGGAATGACCAGGGAAGACCACATCTCTTATATCTAAAACTTCTCTGCTTCTGTCTTCACCACTACAGGATTAATTTATTTTTATTTTTTTAATTTATTTTATTTTAGATTTTATTTTAGTATTTTTTAATTTATTTTAATTGGAGGCTAATTACAATATTGTAGTGGTTTTGCCATACATTGATATGGATCAGCCATCGGTGTACATGTGTTTCCCATCCTGAACCCCCCTACCAGCTCCCTCCCCAGCCCATCCCTCTGGGTCATCCCAGTGCACCAGCCCTGAGCACCCTGTCTCATGCATTGAACCTGGACTGGTGATCTGTTTCACATATGATAATATACATGTTTCAGTGCTATTCTCTCAAATCATCCCACCTTCGCCTTCTCCCACAGAGTCCAAAAGACTGTTCTTTACATCTGTGTCTCTTTTGCTGTCTTGTATACAGGGTTATTGTTACCATCATTCTAAATTCCATATATATTTGTTAGTACACTGTATTGGTGTTTTTCTTTCTGGCTTACTTCACTCTGTATAATAGGCTCCAGTTTCATCCACCTCATTAGAACTGATTCAAATGTATTCTTTTTAATAGCTGAGTAATATTCCATTGTGTATATGTACCACAGCTTTCTTTTCCACTCATCTGCCGATGGACATCTAGGTTGCTTCTGTGTCCTGGCTATTTAAACAGTGCTGCGATGAACATTGGGGTACACGTGTCTCTTTCAATTCTGATTTCCTAGGTGTGTATGCTCAGTAATGGGATTGCTGGGTCATATGGCAGTTCTATTTCTAGTTTTTTAAGGAATCTCCACACTGTTCTCCATAGTGGCTGTACTAGTTTGCATTCCCACCAACAGTGTAAGAGGGTTCCCTTTTCTCCACACCCCCTCCAGTATTTATTGTTAGTAGACTTTTGGATCAGAGAAGGCAATGGCACCCCACTCCAGTACTCTTGCCTGGAGAATCCCATGGATGGAGGAGCCTGGTAGGCTGCAGTCCATGGGGTCGCTAAGAGTCGGACACGACTGAGCGACTTCACTTTCACTTTTCACTTTCATTCATTGGAGAAGGAAATGGCAACCCACTCCAGTGTTCTTGCCTGGAGAATCCCGGGGACCGGGGAGCCTGGTAGGCTACCGTCTATGGGGTCACACAGAGTCGGACACGACTGAAGTGACTTAGCATAGCATAGCATAGACTTTTGGATAGCAGCTATTCTGATTGGTATGAGATGGTATAAAGGATTAATTTCTAAATGTCAGCCTTTTCTGTCACCCACAACATGATCTTCCCTCCTCCATTCACCTCCTCTCAGTTACAGTTTGGGAACTATCGCAGAGTCAGGAGAGGTGTTGAAGTAGCCTGTGGGTGTCATCATTTCTCTTGGGATGGGTAGGCTGATGGCGATGTAATGGGAAATGTCAGAGATGGCAGTTGCAGGCTGGGATAGTGGAGGCTGGTGTTGCTCCTAATGTGAAGTTCATCCTTTATGCTGTGACTTCTGGGCTACTATGAAAATGTGTCTAAAACTTAAAACCCTCTTGAGTGATGGTGAGCTCCCAAAGTGAATCCTGTGGGAGGCAGAGGTGTCCTTAGCAGCGCCATGCCTCATGACCCTCTTTCTTGCCCCACTAGGACTTGGTGGCCTGGGTGACAGCTGGTTTCCTGCACATCCCACATGCAGAGGACATTCCCAACACGGTGACAGTGGGGAACAGTGTGGGCTTCTTTCTGCGACCCTACAACTTCTTTGACGAGGACCCTTCCATCAATTCTGCTGACTCCATCTACTGCTGAGAAGACCAGGATGCTGGGTCCTGTGAGGTCAACTCCCTGGCTTGCCTGCCCCAGGTTGCTGCCCGTGCCCCTGGCCTCCCTGCCTTCTCCCATGGGGACTTCTCCTCCTAGGTGTTCCTTGGAATGGGGAATATGGCTGGGGCCCCAGGGCCAGGGAATGTGGGGGAGAAGAAGGGCTGGGAGCTGGGGAGTCTGTGCCCTCTTCTCTCTTTTCACCCTCCAGGGTCCTTTCTCTCCCTTGCTTCCCTCCCTGCTGGGAGTATCCTGAGCCTGTGCTGCAAGAGACAGGGCTGTCTCAGCCCTGTGGACCCCAACCTGCTGGGTTCCTGTCGCAGAGAGGAGAGGAATGGCCAGTGAGGAGCCTGGAATGATTATTAAACGCTTCCAATCGCTTCCTGGTTTTTATGTGTTTTGCTTTTTTATCCTTTTGTTTTTGGTTTTCTGTGCTCTCATAGGTTTTTAGGCCATGCCAAGGTCTCTCCTGAGACTCCCCAGTCCTCACGTGGGAGAGGAGGATGCGGGCTTTCTAAGGGGATGGCCGCCGACAGGATTCCTGCCAGGACTGTGAATCCAGGAGTCCAGTTGGAAGGGGCTCTTTGGCCCTTGTTTCCTCTCATCCTGGTCCTCCTTCTTCTCTTCCTTCTTGCCTTGCCTTCTCCTGTTCTTACCTGTTCTTCTATCTTGGTATTTACCTCCTGGCCCTCAGCGGATATTCCTCAGCTCTCATTTTTCTTTTTTTTTAATCTAACACCTGGGATTTTAAGTTTTATTCAACTTTAATTAAACAGCCAAATATGCTGGAGGGTATTGTACTGAACACAGGGGTTAGTGGTGGACTCCAGAGGAGAAATCACTCCAGGGTGAGACTGGTTGGCCTTGCCCACAGTTGGCTCTAACAGCTGTCTTCTCCCCCGACAATGCACGCACACACACACACACACACACACCCTGACAGACATACACACACTCACAGTGAGCCTTTTCCGGGGGGAGGAACTCTCCTTGGATCTACTCCCACCCAGCCTGCTCTTGAAGGGGTGGGGGAAGCAGAGGGCATCACCACAGACCCAGTGGAGAGGGTAACTGCTGCTGCTAAGTCACTTCAGTCGTGTCCAACTCTGTGTGACCCCATAGACGGCAGCCCACCAGGCTCCCCTGTCCCTGGGATTCTCCAGGCAAGAACAGTGGAGTGGGTTGCCATTTCCTTCTCCATTGCATGAAAGTGAAAAGTGAAAGTGAAGTCACTCAGTCGTGTTGGACTCTTAGCGACCCCATGGACTGCAGCCCACCGGGCTCCTCCATCCATGGGATTTTCCAGGCAAGAGTACTGGAGTGGGGTGCCACTGCCTTCTCTATCAGCTCTCATTTTTCAACTCTGGTCTCCTCTCCTGACTCTAGGCCTGTGAAAGTCTGAAAATGCAAGGGACATCTAGCTGAGAGGACAGTCCCCATCTGTGTCCAGTGTCTGAAGGCTGCCCCTTCCCCAGTCCTGGGGCAATGTGTTTGTATGCCCTGTCTTGCATCCTCTTGCAGGAGTGGTCATGGAGACAGCAGCAGCTCTAGGGAGCACTTGAGGTGGCTTTGTGGGCGCAGCGGTAATGAGGAGTGGTCATTTGTGCCAGGTCTCTGTGTGACCTGTGGCCTCTGCACACTGCAGGAGCCAGTGGGGGAGGTTGGGTGGGCACCTAGGGAGCGAGGCAAGAAGACCTGTCACGGGGCCAGGGGTTGTCCAATCACGTGTGATCATGCAAAGGAGCCAGGGCGTCTGGGGGTGGAGCCTCCCCCACAGGCTGTCCCTCTGGAGATGTGGATGGAATAGGTCTGGATCCAGGGTCTCTCTACAAATATCCAGAGATTGGAGATAGTAGAACTGTCTTTCCTAGAAGATTCATTAAATAAATTCGAATACAGTTTTACAAAGCAATATTACATAGCTATAAAACCAATCATATTTCTTTCTAGAAACCAATCTTCTAAAGAGCAAGGCAAGGTACAGAAGTGTGTATAGGGCATCACCTTTTGTGTTTTAAAGGAAAGATCATATAAATACATATTTTCATATCTTATAGATGCATATTCAGAAGACATGGGTAACAAGGGTTGCCTCTGGAGGGCATCCAGGTGGAAGGGACTCAGGAGGGGGGACTTAGTATAAACCCTTTTAAAAGCTTTGAACCATATGACTGTATTATCTATTCATTTATTATTATTCAAATAATAAATGGTCCCATACAAGACCTGACCAAAATCATTGCAGATGGTGACTGCAGCCATGAAATTAAAAGATGCTTACTCCTTGGAAGGAAAGTTATGACCAACCTAGATAGCATATTCAAAAGCAGAGACATTACTTTGCCAACAAAGGTTCGTCTAGTCAAGGCTATGGGTTTTCCAGTAGTCATGTATGGATGTGAGAGTTGGACTGTGAAGAAGGCTGAGACCCGAAGAATTGATGCTTTTGAACTGTGGTGTTGGAGAAGACTCTTTCGAGTCCCTTGGACTGCAAAGAGATCCAACCAGTCCATTCTGAAGGAGATCAGCCCTGGGATTTCTTTGGAAGGAATGATGCTAAAGCTGAAACTCCAGTACTTTGGCCACCTCATGCAAAGAGTGGACTCAATGGAAAAGACTCTGATGCTGGGAAGGATTGGGGGCAAGAGGAGAAGGGGACAACAAAGGATGAGATGGCTGGATGGCATCACTGACTCGATGGACGTGAGTCTGAGTGAACTCCGGGAGTTGGTGATGGACAGGGAGGCCTGGTGTGCTGCGGTTCATGGGGTCGCAAAGAGTCGGACACGACTGAGCGACTGATTTTATCTGATCATTCTTTAAACTATAAATAAGTTGTCTTTTCGGATAGGGTGGAATGGGAGAGGATAAACTGTGTTGAGAGATGAGCCCAGGGACTCAATTTTCTCAAATATTTGAGACTCAGAGAAATAGGTGTGGTCTCAGGTGACCCCATGCTCTGGTTTTTCCAGTAGTCATGTATGGATGTGAGAGATGGACTATAAAGAAAGCTGAGCGCCGAAGAATTGATGCTTTTGAACTGTGGTGTTGGAGAAGACTCTTGAGAGTCCCTTGGACTGCAAGGAGATCCAACCAGTCCATCCTAAAGGAGATCAGTCCTGGATGTTCATTGGAAGGACTGATGTTGAAGCTGGAACTCCAATACTTTGGCCACCTGATGTGAAGAGCTGACTCATTTGAAAAGACCCTGATGCTGGGAAAGATTGAGGGCAGGAGGAGAAGGGGACAACAGAGGATGAGATGGTTGGATGGCATCACCGACTCAATGGACACAGGTTTGGGTAAACCCCGGGAGTTGGTGATGGACAGAGAGGCCTGGCGTACTGCGGTTTATGGGTTCGTGAAGAGTCGGACATGACTGAGTGACTGAACTGAACTGAACTGACTGACTGACTGATGACCTCTGCCTCTTCTTGTCTGTTGGTCTCCAAGGGAAATGTTAAACTTCAGTCAGTCTCTCTATGACTGTCTATGGCTCACTCTCCCTGTCTGTCTCTCTTCAAGGAGGGGGAATGAGAAGCAATGGGAAGGGGTGGCTTCCACCTGCTGGAAGCCCAGGCAGGGCTGGGAGGTGAAGGACAGGAAACAGATTTTAGATGCTGTTCAGTTTCTGACCTGAGGGAGTCACATCCAGGGAGCTCACACACACAGAAGCTTCTGCTCCTTTCTGCATTGCTCCAAACCCAGGTTCCCTGCTGGGCCAACAGTAGATGGAGATGAATCAGTGAGCTGCAGAGAAGCTAGGTTTCAAAGAACAGGGAGAAAGACCTCAGTCAGGAGAGAGCATGGCAGGTGGATGAATTTATAACACGACCCAAGGTGGAGGCCAGAGTGGCAGAGGACAGCGACTGAGGAGAAGGAGAGGTTAAAGACTGAGAAAGAGGAGAAAAATGAGTGTTGTGGTCACCATGGTTCTGATACTGACCTAATGCCTTTTCTGTCTCTGACCTGAGTCATTGAACTTCTCCATAAGATTTTTATGCTATTGTGTCTACCTCCTCCTGCCCCCTTTTTATGGTCAGTTGCATGAGAGCCAGTGCTGGAGGCAAAGGAATAAAGGAATTTTTTCTTCTGGAATAAAGGAATGTGATGTCAAACCCTCCCCTACCCGGGCAGAATAACTTGCAAGTCATTGCCTTGAAACCATGTCCAGACCAAGGCAGTGAGTGTTTACAAGTGGTGAGTGTGCGTGTGAGTGTGTCCGGATGGTCACTCACAGCTTTGATGTGGAACAGGGACTGTGGTTGTGTCTCTCTACAGCTGGTCTAGGGATGACACCCCTGTCCCAGGCCTCAGTGGACATGTAGACTGTGAGCTTTTCAGCCCACTGAGGTCGGAGGCCTGCAAGGTGGACCTCCAGCTGGCCACCCCACCCACTCTCTCATCAAAACCTGAAGCTGGCTGGATTCTTAGCCTCAGATTCAGTGTCAAGCCAAAGAAGGGAAGAGTAACGCAGGATGTCAGGTTCTGAAAGAACTCCTGTCCACAAGGGCACAAATTTTGGACTTGGGCCCATTGCCCTTGAGGAACTGAACTAGGGGACACCCAAGATGTCCTTACAGGAGGGCGATAACTGGGATTCCAGGAATGGAGACACAGGCAAACTGTGAGCAGCAGAAGCCGCGCCCTCCGGCCTTGGCTCTCGTCCTGCAGCCCCTAGGCAGGGCTCCCTCTGCAAGTGCAGGATAGGATTCCCACACGCGTTCGACAAAGACTTCCCCAGTGCCTCCTGCATGCCAGGCACCTTGGGAGGCACCAGGGTACATTATGGAGTAAGACACAAGGTCGCCCCCAGGGGTGACAGTCGCAAGTCAAGAATCAATTACATCAGGGACTTTTTCAGGGAGGTGGGAGGAGGAAAAAGCAGGGGCTCCTAACCTGGACTTAGGGACTGGAGAAGGCTTCCTGAGGCACGAGATGTCTAAGCTGATGGATAGAGCTGGCCATAGGAGAAGAAAGTGAGTAGTGACAAGTTTCCAGGAAGAGAGAACAACATGTTCAAAGGCCAGGAAGTGACAAGGTAACACTATCCAAGTCCCCAGGTTCACTGACGGTTGTGCGGGCTGAGAGCAGAGCCTGGAGGGACAAGCAGGGGCAGAGAAGGCAGGTGCTTGCAATCCATGGTTCCCCTAAGGGAAATGGGGAGCCGTGGAAGGATTCTAAGCAAGGGAGTGCCAGGGTGAGAGTTTCCTTTGCCCCTCCTGCAGTGGGGGCCCAGCATGTGAACCACTGGACCACCAGGGAAGTCCCAGAGCATCACTGTATTTAATGAACACTTAACACTTGGGAAAGTCAGTTGCTGATTAAAGTAAAATCCTTCCCCAAAATAGTTCCCTTGGTCCTTTGTGCAATGATGGGATAATTGCTTAGATGATCCTTGTAAACTTTATACAGAGCATGGTGGGATGGGAGAAAATTAAACCCCTAAGGAAAAAAAAGGTTTCTTGGCTCTCCCTGACAGTTTCTTTGACTGGATTTGACACTGAAAATGGGTTCATTATTTCTACAGACTCTTTACCTGGTTTAAGGGAAACCCACCCCTACTGGCCCCCTCCAGAAGGGGGTCCTCTTGCTAAGTCGAGTCTAGCACACTGCCTCTCCTGGGGACTGTCTTCCCTGGGTCTGTTCCTTCCAGGCACCATCCTCCAAGGAGAGCTCTCCCTTTCCAGGGTCAGCTTCCCTTCCCCCTGAGTCCCTCCTCATCCCATTCCCCTCGCTCTGGTGATGCAGAAGCCACAGGCCCTTCCAGCTGCTACTTCTGGACCTCTGGGTGGCATTGGTCCCCTCTGACTAGTCCCTACGGAAAACTCTTGCCTGTTGTGACCTCCTCACATTCTGACCCCTCCGAGGGCATGCTGGCTGCTTCTCTGGCTCCTGTGCTGGCTCCTTTGCTTCTGTTCTGCCAACCAGCCTGCTCAGCCCCACACCTGGGTGTTTTCTGGCCTTTGGCCCCGGCCCTCCTCTCTCCCCTCTGCACAGTCCTCCCTGGGTGATCGCAGCCTCTCCAATCTTTAATGATTACTACTTGTTGTTCAACCTAAATCTCAATTTCCAGCGTAGAAGCTGTTCTCCCATCCCTGGAAACCCATAGAGACAATGGTCCTTTTTCTGGGCATCTGTGCTGGGGCTTCCTAGGAGCACCTCAACCTCAAACTTATTGGTTTCCCCCTTAACATTGCTGTTCTTCTTGTAGGTCCTTCTGATGAGAAAAGCCCCTCACCAACTCAAGTCACTCGTTAGAGGAAATTCCTTGGTGATCCAGAGGTTAGAGCTCCTCCCTTCCACTGCAGCGGTCACGGGGTCCAGCATGGTTGGGGAATTAGGATCCTACAACGTGCACTGTGGGATTAAAAAGAAAAGAGTCCATAAATTACCAAGTCACTGAATGGAAACTTTGTCTTTGTGTCACCTAAGTCACTGTGCTCCTTCCCACATACCCACCCAACCAATCAGACACTGAGTCCTGTCAACTCTACCCACCACATTGCTCAGACCCTCCCTTCCTCTTGTCCTCTAGGTCACTGGCTTCAGTCTGGCCCTTTGCCTCCCATCTGGTGTCATGGTCTCTGTACCAATCCAAGCCCTGCTTGGAACCACAGTCAGAGCCATGTCCCCAGATTGCAGATCAGAGGGAGTGCAGTGACCTGCGTATCCTTCCACTGCTGGACTGGGCCTCCGAGCAGAAGCTCAGCTCAGGCACTGCCATCTGGGACCCAGATCTGGGAGCTGGAGATGGGCTCTGGGTCCCAGGAATTAACTCAACTTGAGCATATTCACAGAGGCTGGGGCAAACTTTGTCCAAAGGGAAATAAGACCTAGTGAGGGGAACAGGACGTGTGGTCCTGTCTCCTGAGTAATTCTCCAAATGAGATTCCTTTTTTGGTTTAGGCTGGCTGACACGATGATTGCGATGCCTACAATGAAAGGACATCAGAGGAAGCTATGTGTCAGCAGGACACTTAGAGGAGGTGGGCAGGGGGCACCTTCTTCTATATCAGTTCCTCCAGCAGGTCAGGCAGAATCTCTCCCTCCCGCTCCCTGAGCATTACCCACCTTCCCTAGGAGACCTAGGATACCCCAGCAGAGTGGCTGTTCTTGACCTGTGCTTGGTCACACTGGTTGGGACTACTTTTACCAAGCACAGGGAAAGCATTATCCATCCTCTTGATGATGTGTTCTTACCCAGGAGAAGAGGCCATCACTTACAACAGGATCCAGAATGAAGTTCTTGGCCTGGAGAGGCTGGCCTTGTGGCCAGGGATGGATATGCCCTTAGATTCTGCTCCTCTTAGTACAAAGTCCGCATGAACCGTTTCGATTTCAGAGACTGGGGCTGAAGACCCTTGACTGGGGTGCTTGCACTGGCGCATGGACAAATGTCTCCTCAGGCAGCAGAATACAGGGAAACTGTAAGGCGTTAAACATACCGGCATGGACCAGCAGTTGGGGCGATCATGAACCATAAGATACAAGGAGAGCACAGGTGTACTGCCACTTCTGAGCTGCCAAAAGCAAAAGCAGTGTATTGGGCACTCTCTCTGCATACAGGACCACGAGCAGTTGGGCGGACCACCTAAGCCAGCCCTGGGGCCCACTCTGCGGATCTGCCCCCACTCTTACTCCACTGAAGGAACCAGTCCACAGAGGGCAAGCTGGGAACCTGTGTTTTGTTCTTGCGCCTTCCTGCAGCAGCTTGAGTACCAGTAAGGCCCTGCCTCAATTCCTCCTCTGGCCTCTTATCAATTCTACTGATGGAAGTGTCCTAGGACGCAGCTTGGTAACAAAATGACCTGTATGTGGAATTTGCTTATCAAAATAGAGCTGGTTGCAGAAGCAGCTGGTATCTGGAGAACCTGACCTTTGTGGGGTTGATTTCCCTGGTTTCACATGTTCCCAGATTTCTGTCTTTCTGCAATGCCTACTTTCCTTAAGACCCACATACTGCACAAGCCTTCCTGACCTGATCTCTTTTGCTGTCCCACCGACTCCTGTCTCCACCTCACACCCAATATGCTGACCTTGGCCATTTCTGACCCATGCCCAGGCTGTTTCAAGTTCTGTACCTTTGCACGTTCTGATCCTTTTGGCTGGAATGTACTGTCCATTCTCCTCCAGGCAAACTACAAGGTCATCTAAGGTGCCTTTCGGGGGAAGTGGTCTTGGAGGTGTGCAGGTTGGAAAGGATTCTCCCCCAGGTCACCAGGGAAGCATGTCCCATCTCTGGAACCCTCAGTTTCTCTGGTCCTGTCAGGACTGACTGCACAGAAGATGGTGTCTCCGGCACATCACCTGCCTGAGAATGGAGGTAGCTTTGCTCTCTTCCTCTGCAGTATTCTGGAAAAGGGTTTCCTGGGGATGAGGGTTGTGGACAGCGAGGTTAAGTCCACAGCCAGGGTTCCAGGCACCCTGACCTGTGATCGTCCATCAGTCCTGCTCCTGGGGTAAGGAGGGGGTCTTTCTTACACTGACTGCTCCCCCCACTGCCTGCTCCCCTCCAGTGACTCAGGGAGCTCAGGGCCTCCACGATGTGGAACTGGCTCAGCCCTCAGTTCCCCAGCTCCCTATAGGTGCTTTGTGTTCTCAGCATGACTCTGCAGGCTCCTGTGGGTGCCTGTAGGATTCTGGTGATGGGGGAGCAGAGGACATGATGAGGGCTTCCCAGTCTAGAGCAAGGAAGGAGCGAATCCTGCTGGAGGGTTGTGCTCAGGTGTGTTTTGCTTACAGCCAGGTAGCCAGGAGAAAGTTTGGGCCTGGAGCAGGAAGGAAGAGCCCAAGGACAGTCCCTTTCTGTCCCTGTCACATCTTTCTCTTCTGTCTCCAGCTGTGTACTCAAACCCAGCCCTCCCCCACTTTGTGTCCCAACCTTGAACCTGAGTGTTTGATTTGGAACAAAAAGACAGAGGCTGACATTGGCCACTTAAAATTCAGATTCCTACCTTAGCCCCATTTCCCTAACTGAGTTAACCACTGCCCCCATCCCACCCTCCACTCCCTGCCAACCCTCTGCCCTTGGCTGCTTGTCTTGAATGTACCCTTCATGCCATCGCCCAGAAGACCCACCCAGAGCCAGGAACTTCGAGACACTAAGGAGGCATCGTTCACCCAGTTCTGTCTGTCCATGTGTCTATCTTGCATGCTGCGTTCTGATTCAAGAGCCTGAAGAGTCAGGAGTTTTAGCGATGTTCATCTTCATTTTTCTGTCCTTGTGGACTCTTCTGGTGATGGGCAGGGAGGAAGGTGGTTCTGGGAGTGAGGAGGGAGTTGGGAAGCAATGTCATCCCAGCCTGCCTCCCCGCTGCCCCTCCGCATCCCCCAGTGTCCAGCCCTGGGCACACCCTGACCACAGCCAGCTGTTTGCAGACCTGAGCCGAGAAGAGCTGATGGCTGTGATGAGCTTCCTGACCAGAAGCTGGGGCCAGACCTGGTGGATGCAGCCCAGGCCCGACCCTCAGACAACTGTGTCTTCTCAGTAGAGCTGCAGCTGCCCCCCAAGGCTGCAGCCCTGGCCCACCTGGACAGGGGGAGCCCCCCACCTGCCCGGGAGGCACTGGCCATCGTCTTCTTTGGCGGACAACCCCAGCCCAATGTGACTGAGCTGGTGGTGGGGCCACTGCCCCAGCCCTCCTACATGCGGGATGTGACCGTGGAGCGTCATGGCGGCCCCCTGCCGTATCACCGACGCCCCGTGCTTCTCCGAGAGTACCTGGACATAGACCAGATGATCTTCAACAGAGAGCTGCCCCAGGCTGCTGGTGCCCTGCACCACTGCTGCTCCTGTGACCAACGAGGATAGAAACTGTTGACCATGAACTCAGCTCCCCATGGTGTGCAGTCATGGGACAGGGCCACCTGGTTTGGCCTCTACTATAACATCACAAAAGGTGGCTATTACCTGCACCTTGTGTGGCTGGCGCTGCACGTAGACCACAGGGCTCTGGACCCTGCCAGGTGGACCACCCAGAAGGTGTTCTTTCAAGGTCACTACTATGAGAGTCTGACCCAGCTGGAGGAGCAGTTTGAGACTGGCCGGGTGAATGTGGTGGTGATCCCAGACAATGGCACAGGTGGGTCCTGGTCCCTGAAGTCCCAGGTGCCCCTGGGTCCAACTCCCCCTCTGCAGTTCCATCCTCAGGGCCCCCACTTCAGTGTCCAGGGCAGTCAAGTGTCCTCCTCATTGTGGACTTTCTCCTTTGGCTTCAGACCTTTCAGTGGTCCTAGGATTTTGACATTCGATTACAAAGAGAATGACTGGCTTATGAGATCAGCCTTCAAGTGGCCAGCACTGTTTATGGTGTGGGAATACCCAACAGCAATGCTCACTCACCCTATGAATAGTGGCATTGGCATGGGTTACTTCCCCACACCCCATTCCTGTAGAGTGCCCCTACTGGGCCACCTACATGGACTGTCACTTCCTTGTGGAGTCCCAAGCCCCCAAGACACTACATGATGCCTTTTGTGTGTTTGAGCAGAACAAGGGCCTGCCCCTGAGGTGACACCACTCAGATTTTCTTTCCCACTATTTTGGGGGCGTTGCGCAGGCAGTGCTGGTCTTCAGGTCTGTGTCCACGATGCTCAACTCTGACTATGTGTGGGATATGGTCTTCTACCCCAATGGGGCCATAGAAGTCAAACTGCATGCCACGGGCTACATCAGCTCAGCGTTCCTCTTTGGTGCTGCCCGAAGATACGGAAACCAGGTTGGGGAACACACGCTGGGCCCCGTCCACACCCACAGTGCCCACTACAAGGTGGATCTGGACGTGGGAGGTAAGACACCCTAGGGGAGGCAACGATTCCAGTAGAGGGGGCAGAAAGATTGGGGGCATCTTTGGGTGAGAGGGTAGAGAAGCAGGGGACACACTCAGACTGGTCTTCTCTTTGGCCCCCACTCTGAAGCCAGGTGCAGGCAGAGTCCAGAGGCAGCAGGGCAGCTGCCTGACCAGGCCTCCCTCCGCCCCTCCCCCTCTGCAGCCCCCCTGCCCCCAAAACTGGAGAACTGTGTCTGGGCTGAGGACATGGCTTTTGTCCCCATGATGGTACCCTGGAGCCCTGAGCACCAGATGCTAAGGCTGCAGGTGACCCAGAAGCAGCTGGAGACTGAGGAACAGGCTGCCTTCCCCCTGGGAGGGGCCTCCCCTCGCTACCTGTACCTGGCCAGCAAGCAGAGCAACAAGTGGGGGCACCCTCACAGCTATCGCATGTGGGATGTGGGATGTGACCCACATGTGGGATGAGACAGTCAGCTTTGCAGGGGGGCCGATGCCCCAGAACAGCTCCACTGAGAGAGCGGTCGTCTGGGGAAGGTGGGTGGTGAATATTGTTGGAGGTGGGTGGATGAGATGAGAACAGCATGTTGGGAGGGGCAATTGGGAACCCAATTCTACACAAGGTGTAGAATTCTACACAAGGTTAGGTAAGAAAACAAAACATTTCCTGGTTATCAAAAGGCCTACAGTAGACACATGGTCCCCTTGGAAGGCTAAAGCCCATGCAGATAAGTCTTTCCTGTTTTCCTAATGCTGTGCCCCAAAGGGATCAACAGGAGAAGGACATAATAAGATGTTGGGCTCAGGTCAAAAAACAAAGAAAAAGAAAGAGATCACCCAAGTACTGTATCTTTAAAAAAAAAAAAGGTGTTGGACCACCCACTAGGTGGGATGTGGGATGTGCAGGATAATGGCTGTACACTAGGGTGACATCACAGTGATGGTGTGGATGAGCTGGGAAGCTGAGGTCCATGGGCTCAGCTCCCTTCTATGATGATCAGGCAGCAGGACAGAGACAGTGACCATGGACCCCTGACCAGAGCATCTCTAGGTACCAGCTGGCCGTGACCCAGAGGAAGGAGACAGAGCCCAGCAGCTCCAGCATCTTCAATCAGAATGACCCCTGGACTCCCACTGTGGACTTTGCTGACTTCATCAAGAATGAGACCATTGCTGGAAAGGTCAGCTGACTGTGGGAGAAGAGGGAGGGGTGGGGGGGCATAGAGATCAGCCCCACCTTCCCTTAGCGGGGGGCCTGAAAACCCGTGATCACCTGAAGGGCTGAGCTGACTCCTGCTTCTGTGCTTTTGTGGATCTGCTCACTATTTGTGAGGGGAAACTTCCTAAGCTGGGAGTTCATCTGCAGACCCTGGCTGAGGTACAGCCTCTCCTCGAGGCAGCAGCTCTCTCAGTCTCCGCCTGTGGACTGAGTCCTTTAAGGGCCCCAGGATTCAGAAGGGCTGGAATGACCAGGGAAGATCACATCTATTATACCTAAAACTTCTCCATTTCTGTCTTCAGCACTAAAGGATTAATTTCCAAATGTTGAACTTTTCTGCCACCCAAACCTGATCTAACCTCCTCCATTCTCCTTCCTTCAGTTACAGTTTGGGAACTCTCCCAGAGTCGGGGGAGGTGCTAAAGTAGCCTGTGGGTGTCATCATTTCTCTTAGGATGGGTCAGCTGATGGGGACGTGATGGGAAATGTCAGAGATGGCAGCTGCAGGCTGGGACATAGGAGGCTGGTGTCATTCCTAATATGAAGTTGATTCTTTATGCTTTGACTTGTGGGCTACTATGAAAAAACGTTTAAAGATTTAAAACCCTCTTGAGTGATGGTAGGCTCCCAAAGTGAATCCTCTGAGGCTGCAGAGGTGTCCTTAGCAGCGCAGGGCTTCATGACCCCCTTTCTTCCCCTACTAGGACTTGGTGGCCTGGGTGACAGCCACTTTCCTGCACATCCCACATGCAGAGGACATTCCCAACACGGTGACAGTGGGGAACGGTGTGGGCTTCTTCCTGCAACCCTACAACTTCTTTGACCATGAGCCCTCATCAATTCTGACTCCATAAATTCCGAGGAAGTCCAGGATGCTGGGTCCTATGAGGTCAACTCCCTGGCTTGTCTGCCCAAGGCTCCTGCCTGTGCCCCTGATCTTTCTGCCTTCTCCCACGGGGGCTTTTCCAGAACTAGGTGTTCCCTGGGATGGGGAATGAGACTGGGGCTCCAGGGTCTGGGAGTGTGGGGAGAAGGGCCAGGAACTGTGGAGCCTGTGCCCTCTTCTCCCTCCTCACGTCCCGGGGTCCTCTCTCTCCTCCATCGTCCTCCCTTGCTTACCACCTCGCTGGGATCATCCTGAAGCTATGCTGCCTGAATCAGGGGCTTCTCAGCTCTGTGCACCCCAACTTGCTGGGTTCCTGTTGCAGAGGAGAGGAACAGTCACCGAGAGGTTGGAGTCATGGTTACACGTTTCTAGAAGACTCCTCGGTTTGGTGTTTTTCATTTTCTTTTCTTTTGTCTTTGCTTTCTGCTTTCCCCAAATGGTTTTAGGCCATGCCAGGTCTCTCCTGAGACTCCCCAGTCCTCACTTGAGAGGAGAGGAAGCGAGGTCTCTCTGGGACTGGTTGCCTAGAGGCCGTGGGCAGGGTTCCTGGCAGGCTTGTGAATCCAGGAGTCCAGCTGGAAGGGGCTCTTTGGCCCATGTTTCCTCTCATCCTGGTCCTCCTTCTCCCTCTTCTTTCTTGCCTCACCTTCTCCTGTTCTTACTTATTCTTATAATCTGGGATTTACATCCCAGCCCTGAGGAGATGTTTCTCAGCTCTCATTTTTCAACTCTGGTCTCCTCTCCTGACTCTAGGCCTGTGGAAGTCTGAAAATGCAAGGGATATCTAGCTTGAGAGGACAGTCCCCGTCTGTCTCCCTGTGTCCGGGAGCCGCCCCTTTCCCCAGTCCTGGGGCAGGGTATTTCCCCACAGTTCTTTCTGCCCGTTTGTATAGGCCTGTCTTGCGTCCTCTGGCAGAGGATGGTCATGGAGACAGCAGCAGCTCTAGTTAGCACTTGAGGTGGTTTGTGGGTGCAGTGGTAATGAGGAGTGGTCATTTTGTGCCAGGTGTGTGGTGTGACCAGGGTCCTCTGAACTTGGCAATAGCCAACATGAGAGACTGGGTGAGAGCCAAAGGTGAGAAGCAGAAAGACCAGTCACACCATGCCATGGGGCCATGGGGTCAGGGGCGGACCAATCACGTGTGAGCATGCAAATGAGCCAGGGCCTCTGGGGGTGGAGCCTCCCCCACAGGCTGTCCCTACAGGATCCGGGGTCTCTCCACAAATGTCCCGAGATCGGACATAATAGAACTCTGCTTCCCTAGAACATTTGTTAAGTTCTACTATGGCTTGACAAAGAAATACTCCGCAGCTATAAAACTATATCTTTTTATAGAAATTACTCTTCTAAAGAGCAAGGCAATGCACAGAATTGTGTATGGGCACCTCCATTTGTGTTTCACCTCCGTTTGTGTTTTATGGGGGAGGATCATATAAATCCATATTTTCATATCTTATAGATGCATATTCAGAAGACACGGGTAACACTGGTTGCCTCTGTGAAGAGGAACAAGGAGGTAGGGACTTGGGAGGGAGGAGACTTGATACTACATATCCTTTTGTACATTTTGAATTTTGAACTATGTGACTGTATTACCTATTCATTTATTATTATTCAAATAATAAATGGGGCTAAATAAGTTCTGACTTCATTCTTTAAAGTAACTTGTCTTTTGGGAAGGGGTAGGGTGGGGGAGGGTACTCTGCCCAGGGACTCAATTTTTTCAAGTGTTTGAGACCCAGAGAAATGGGTGTGGCCTCTGTGCTTAGTCGCTCAATCATGGCCAGCTATTTGTGACCCCATGGCCTGTAGCCTACCAGGTTCCTCCATGGATGGACTTCTCGAGGTAAGAATACTGGAGTGTCTTGCCTTTTCTTTCTCCAGGGAATCTTCCTGACCTAGGGATAGAACCTGGGTCTCCTGCATTGCACAGAGGTGTGGCCTCTGGTGATCCCTCTGTCTCTTCTTGCCTGTATATCTCCAGGAAAAAATGTTAAATGTCAAGAAATCTCTTTTGCTGTCTCTTGCTCACTCTCCCTGTCTGCCTCACTTCAAAGAGGGGGAATGAGAGGCAATGGGGAGGGGTGACTTCCACCTGCTGGAAGCCCAGGCAGGGCTGGGCAGTGAGGGACAGGAAACAGATTTCACATGCTGTTCAGCTTCTGACCTGAGGGGGATCATATCCAGGGAGCACAGACGCTTCTGCTCCCTTCTATCCTGCTCCAAGCCCAGGTTCTCTTCTGAGTCAACAGTGGATGGAGGTGATCTGACCAGAAGCAAGCTTCCTAAGAACAGGGAGAAAGCCCTCAGTCAGGAGAGAGGGCCAGTGCTGGGTGGGTGAATTTATAACATCACCTGAAGTGAAAGTCAGAGTGACAGAGGAGAGAGACTGAGGGAATGAGGGGCTAAAGACTGAGACGGAGGAGAAAAATGGGTGCTGTAGCCTCTGTGGTTCTGATACTGCCTTGATGCCTCTTCTTTCTCTGACCTGAGTCATTGAACTTCTCCATGACATGCTTATGTGTAGTCTCCACCTCCTCTTGGCTCCTTTTCTTATCAGTTGCACAATAGTCAGTGCTGGAGGCAAGAGGAAGAAAGAAATGCGGTGTCCACCCCTTCCCCAGCCTGGTTGAATAAGTCGCAAGTCATTGCCTTGACTCCCATGTCCAGACCAAGGCTGTGAGTGTTTGCAAGTGGAGTGTGCCTGTGAGTGTGTGGATGCCCGCTTACAGCTTTTTTTTTAAGTGTTGTTGTTGTTATTGTTGTTTTCTAATATTTTTCTTTCTTTCTTTCTTCGGCTGTGCTAGGTCTTAGTTGTGGCATGAAGGATCTTCAATCTTAGCTGTAGCATGTGGGATCTAGTTCCCCAACCAGGGATCCAACCAAGGGCCCCTGCACTGCAAGCAGGGGAATGTTACCCACTGGACCATCCGAGAAGTCCCAGAGCACTGCTATATTTAGGAACACTTACCACCTGGCAGGTTCAGTTACTGAATAAGGTAAAATCCCAGCCAAAAATCAGTAGTAGTTTGTGTGGTGATGAGATACTAATAATTGTGTAGAAGATCCTTGTATACTTTATACAATGCTTGGTGGGTTTAGAAAAAGGGGATACCCTTAACCAAATAAAAAAGGTGTATGAGGTCCTGCTGACAGCTTCTCTGATGAAACTCATCAGTGAGAATCGGCTACCCTTTCCAGTATTCTTGCCTGGAGAGTCCCAAGGACAGAGGAGCTTGGCAGACTACAGTCCATAGGGTCGCGAAGAGTCAGACACAACTGAATCAACATAGCACAGCACATATCAGTGAGAATGGGCTCGTTAATTCTACAGCCTGTTTCCTTGTTTTAAGGGGAAACCCACCCCTCCAGCTGCTCCCAAAAATGTTCTTTCTCATTTATCCAACCCTCTCCCTGAACTTTATATCTCTCCCTCTTGACTGGCTCTTGACTCACATCTCGTTAAGTCTCTGCCAGGACCCTGACTCTCCAGGACAGGGTCTTCCCTCAGCTTGTGCTTCTCAGATGCCTTCCTCCAAGGACAGCTCTCCTTTTCCCGCCTCCAGCTTTCCTTTCCCACCCAGTCCCTCCTTATCCCGCTCTTCCAAATGCTGATGCATAATCACAGTCTCTTCCAGCCGCCACTTTCTGGACTTCTGGGTGGCATTGGTCCTCTCTGATTAGTCCCTACTGAAAACTCTCGCCTGTCATGACCTCCTCCCATTCTGACCCCTCTTGGGGCATGCTGGCTGCTTCTCAGGCTCCTATGATGGCTCCTTTGCCTCTGCTGTGCCCACCAACCTGCTCAGCCCCACACATAGGCATCTTCTGGACTCTGGCCCTGCTCTCCTCTCTCCCCTCTGAGGAGTCCTCTCTGGGTGGTCTCAGGCTTCCTATCTTT
Organism: Bubalus bubalis; assembly: GCF_019923935.1. Classification (NCBI taxonomy): domain Eukaryota; kingdom Metazoa; phylum Chordata; class Mammalia; order Artiodactyla; family Bovidae; genus Bubalus; species Bubalus bubalis. The sequence goes on along the minus strand of NC_059159.1, from coordinate 20,157,921 downwards.
GTGCGTTAGTCACTCAGTTGTGTCCAACACTTTGCCACCCCATAGAGTGTACCCTGCCAGGCTCTTCTGTCCATGGAATTCTCCAGGCAAGAATACTGGAGTGGGTGGTCATTTCTTTCTCTGGGGAATCTTCCCAACTCAGGCATTGAACCCAGGTCTCACACATTGCAGGCAGATTCTTTATCATCTGGGCCAATAACTACCTTTTATTGTTTGACACAAATCTCTATTTCTAGCCTAGAGGCTGTTCTCTGGCCCTTGAAACATATAGACCCAATGGCCTTTTTTCTGGGCATCTATGCTGGGGCTTCCCACAGGAACCTCACCTCAAGCTTGTTGGAATCCTCCTTCAACTTGCTGCTCTTCCTGTAGGTCCTTCTGGAGAAGGCCCCTCACCCCCAAGTCACCCATTGGAGACCTGGCGTCCTTGTGTCGCCAAAGAGTCTGTATCCTTTCTCACGCACCCAGCCAATCAGACACCACGTCCTGCCGACACCCCCGGCCACATTGCTCAGATTCCTCACTTCTTCTCTGTCCTGGAGGTCACTGGCCTCATCTGACCCTTTGCCTCCTGTCGCTGTCCTCGCTTCTGTCTTTGACACACTCGGTGCTCTCTCAGCATTGAAGCCACAGCTGTACCCCTGGGGTGCAGATCAGAGTACAGTGACCTGGGCATCCGGAGCGGTTCCACTGGCCTCATGGGGACTCCGGGACAGCAGGCAGGCTCAGGCAGCACGTTCTGGGGCCCAGCCTGGGGACTGGGGATGGCACCTGGCTTCCAAGGATAGAGTTGCCTTCAGCACATTTACACAGGCTGCGGGCAAGTTTGTCCAAAGGGAAATAAGACTTACTAGAGGAAGCAGGATGTGTAGCTCCTTTCCCCTGAGTATCTATCCAACAGAAACACCTTCAAACAGTTGTTTACGATGTGTGATATGATGATTGTGAAGCCTAGGATGACACGAATTCAGAGGAAGCAATGTGACAGCAAGACGCTTCTAGAGAAGGTGGGCAGAGGGGCACCTTCTGCTATATCAGTTCCTCCTCAAGGTCAGGCCAAAGCTCTCCCTCCCACTCCCTGATCATCACTTCTTCTCCTCTAGGAGACCTGGGGATTCCCCACCAGAGTGGACATTCTTGATCTGTGATTGGTAACACTAGTCCGGATGAAAAAAAAGTGTTAGGTGTTCTCTTGACAATGTGTTCTGAGCTGGGAGGAAATACCATGACTTATCAAAGGATCCAGAATGAAGTTCCTGGGCTGGAAAGGCTTGCCGTGGGGCCAGGGATGGGTTTGACCTTAGATTCTGTTGCCCCTTTATTACAAACTCCACATGAACCTTTCAAACTGAGACAGGCTAGGGCCTGAGTTCCTATACTGGAGTGCTTACACTTGGCACCTGGACAGATATCTCCTTGAAAACAGAATACAAACAACCTGTAACAGACTAAAAATATCTGCAAGCACTGGGCAGTCCGGGCAGTTATGAACAATGAGACACAGAAAACACAGAAATGTATTGCTGCTTCTGAGGTGAAAGGAGAAGAGCAGGGTTGGGCGTGACCCCTGCACACAGCACCACCAAAGGGGTGGGCAGACCACCTAAGCCAGCCCTCAGTCCGCTCCACGGATCTGTCCCCACTCTTACTCCACTGGAGGAACCAGGCCACAGAGGGCAAGCAAGGGAACCTGTGTTTTGTTCTTGCTCCTTCCTGCTGCAGCTCGAGTACCAGTTAACTCTCATTTGATTACTTCACCGGCCTCTTATTAATTCAATTGATGTAAGAGTCCGAGGCCCCAGGTTGGTCACAAAATGACCCGTGTGTGGAATTTCCATATCAAAATAGAGCTGGTTGCAGAAGCAGCTGGTATCTGGAGAACCTGACCTTTCTGAGGTTGATTTCCCTGGTTTCACATGTACCCAGACTTCTGTCTTTCTGCATTGCCTACTTTGCTTAAGGCCCACACACTGCACAAGCCCTCCTGACCTGATCTCTTCTGCTGTCCCACCAACTCCTGTCTCCACCTCACACCCAATGCGCTGACCTTGGCCATTTCCTGCCCATGCCAGGTGCTTCAAGTTCTGTACCTTTGCACCTTGTGATCCTTTTGGCTCGATGTACTGTCCATTCTCCTCCAGCAAACATACTCTGTCTGCAAGGTCATCTAAGGCGACTTCTGGGGAAAGTGGTCTTGGACAAGTCCAGGTTGGAAAGGACTTTCCCCCAGTTCACCAGGGAAGCATGTCCCACCTCTGGAACCTCAGTCTCTCCTGGTTCCCTCAGGATCTGGCTGAACAAAAGATGGTGTCTACCTCACATCACCTGCCTGACAATGGAGATTACTTTGTTCTCTGCCTCTGCAGCATTCTGGAAAAGGGTTTCCTGGGGATGAAGGTTGCAGACAGCTAGGTTAAATTCACAGCCAGGGTATTATGCACCCTGACATCTGATGTGGTCCTTCAGTTTTGCTTAAGGGGTGGAGGTCTCTGTAAGTTGCAACTTCCCACCCCCTCCAGCTTCTGAATGGATTCACTCCCCTCAGGCTTTCCTCTAGTGACTCCAGGAGTTCAGGACCTCCAAGATGTTGACCTGGCTCGGCCTTTAAGACCCTCTGCTCCCTACAGGTGATTGGTGTTCTCAGCATGACTCTCCAGGCTCCTATGCATGCCATTAGGGTTCTGGTTGCTGCATGGGAGCCCTCATCAGAGGGCTTCATGGACTAGAGGAAGGAAGATGGAATCTGGCTGGATGGCTGAACACAGGGGAGTTTTGCTTGCAGCCATGTAGCAAGGAGCAAGGTTCCATCGAGAGAGTGGAAAAAGAGCCCCGGGACACATCACTTCTACCACTTCCTCCCTCCAGCTGTGTCTCCCACACCCATGCCTCCCCCATTTTGTTCCCCAACAGGGAAGCTGAGTGTTTGATTTGAAACAGGAGGACAGAGGCTGACACGGGCCACTTAAAATTCAGGTTATAACCTCAGCTGCATCTTCTGAGCCTGGCCTGATCACTGCCCCGCCCCAGCCTCCAACCACTGCCAACCCTCTCTCCTCGGCTGTTTGTCCTTAGTGTACATATAACGCGTTGACCCGAGCACAAGTCAAAGACAGGAACCTACAGACACCGAAGGAGGCACTGTGCACCCAGTTCTGTCGGTCTATCCATCATGCGTGCTGCACTCCAAATCAAGAGCCTGAAGACAGCCAGAGCTTTAGCGATGTTCATCTTCATTTTTCTGTCCTTGTGGGCTCTTCTGGTGATGGGCAGGGAGGAAGGTGGTGCTGGGAGTGAGGAGGGAGTTGGGAAGCAATGTCATCCCAGCCTGCCTCCCCGCTGCCCCTCCGGATCCCCCAGTGACCAGCCCTGGACACACCCTGGCCAGAGCCAGCTGTTTGCAGACCTGAGCCGAGAAGAGCTGACAACTGTGATGAGCTTCCTGACTCAGCAGCTGGGGCCAGACCTGGTGGATGCAGCCCAGGCCCGACCCTCAGACAACTGTGTCTTCTCGGTAGAGCTGCAGCTGCCCCCCAAGGCTGCAGCCCTGGCCCACCTGGACAGGGGGAGCCCCCCACCTGCCCGGGAGGCACTGGCCATCGTCTTCTTTGGCGGACAACCCCAGCCCAATGTGACTGAGCTGGTGGTGGGGCCACTGCCCCAGCCCTCCTACATGCGGGATGTGACCGTGGAGCGTCATGGGGGCCCCCTGCCCTATTACCGACGTCCCTTTCTTACCCAAGAGTACCAGGACATAGACCAGTTGATCTTTGACAGAGAGCTGCCCCAGGCTGCTGGTGTCCTCCACCACTGCTGCTCCTACAAACAAGGAGGAAGGAACCTGGTCATCTTGACCGCAGCTCCCCGCGGCGTCCAGTCAGGGGACAGGGCCACGTGGTTTGTCCTCTGCTATAACATTTCAGGATCTGGGACCTACCTGCACCCTGTGGGGTTGGAGCTGCTGGTAGATCACAAGGCTCTGGACCCTGCCCAGTGGACCATCCAGAAAGTATTCTTTCAAGGCCGCTACTATGAGAGTCTGGCCCAGCTGGAGGAGCAGTTTGAGGCTGGCCAGGTGAATGTGGTGGTGATCCCAAACAATGGCACAGGTGGGTCCTGGTCTCTGAAGCCCCAGGTGCCCCCGGGTCCAACTCCCCCTCTGCAGTTCCATCCTCAGGGTGCCCGCTTCAGTGTCCAGGGCAGTCAAGTGACCTCCTCATTGTGGACTTTCTCCTTTGGCCTCGGAGCTTTCAGTGGTCCTAGGATCTTTGACATTCGATTCCAGGGAGAAAGGCTGGCTTATGAAATTAGCCTGCAAGAGGTCCTGGTTGTCTATGGTGGGAATACCCCATTCGCAATGATGAACCGCTACATGGATCGAGGCTTTGGTATGGGCAAGTTTGCCACGCCCCTGACCCGTGGCGTCGACTGCCCCTATCTGGCCACCTATGTGGACTGGCACTTTCTTCTGGAGTCCCAAGCCCCCAGGACTCTACACGATGCCTTTTGTGTGTTTGAGCAGAACAAGGGCCTGCCGCTGAGGCGACACCACTCAGATGTGTTTTCTCACTATTTTGGGGGTCTTGTGGAGACTGTGCTGGTCTTCAGATCTGTGTCGAGCTTGTATAACTATGACTATGTTTGGGATGTGATCTTTCACCCCCATGGGGCCATTCAAGTCAAATTCCATGCCACGGGCTTCATCAGCTCAGTGTTCCACTTTGGTGCTGCCAGAAGATATGGAAACAAGGTTCGGGAGAACACACTGGGCACCGTCCACACCCACAGTGCCCACTACAAGGTGGATTTGGATGTGGGAGGTAAGACACCCTGGGGGAGGCAAGGATTGCAGTAGAGGGGCATGAAAGATTGGGGACATTTTTGGGTGAGAGGTGGGAAGCAAGGGACACACTCAGTCTGGCCTTGTCTTTGGCTCCTACTCTGAAGCCAGGAGCAGGCAGGCTCCAGAGGGGGCAGGGCAGCTGCCTGACCAGCTCTTGCTCCTCCCTTCTCCCCACTCCATTCCTGCAGGACTGGAGAACTGGGTCTGGGTTGAGGACATGGCTTTTGTCCCCACTGCAATACCCTGGAGCCCCGAGCACCAGATACAGAGGCTGCAGGTGACCCGGAAGCAGCTGGAGACCGAGGAGCAGGCTGCCTTCCCCCTGGGAGGGGCCTCCCCTCGCCACCTGTACCTGGCCAGCAACCAGAGCAACAAGTGGGGACACCCTCGGGGCTACCGCATCCAGATTATCAACCAACCTGTGGAGCCACTGCCCCAGAACAGCCCTATAGAGAGAGCCGTCAGCTGGGGGAGGTAGGTGGCGTGCATTGTTGGAGGGTGTGGTTGAGATGAGGAGTGTTGGGAGGGGCATTTGGGTCCCAGTTCAAATTGTACACAAGGCGAGGTAAGAGCCCCAAACATATTTCCTGGTTATCAAAAGGCCCACATTGGATACACACCACCCAAGTGGGAAAAGTCTTTCCATTTTGGTGGGGCCATGTTGCGAAATTGAAAGGGATGTACATATAAACATGGAAAGGTGTTGGGTTACCCACTAGGGTGACATCAAGTGACTGTAGATGAGAGGGGAAACCTGAGGTCCATGGGATCGGCTCCCTTCCATGATGATCAGGCACCAGGACAGGAACAGTGACCATGGACCCCTGACCAGAGCATTTCTAGGTACCAGCTGGCCGTGACCCAGAGGAAGGAGACAGAGCCTAGCAGCTCCAGCATCTTCAATCAGAATGACCCCTGGACTCCCACTGTGGACTTTGCTGACTTCATCAACAATGAGACCATTGCTGGAAAGGTCAGCTGACTGTGGGAGATGAGGGAGTTGTTGAGGACACAGGGATCAGCCCCTCCTTCTCTTGGGTGGGGCCTTGAAACCCTGTGGTCACCTCAAGGGCTGAGCTGACTCGTGCTTCTGTGCTTTTGTGGATCTGCTCCTTACCTGTGGAGGGAAACTTCCTAAGCTGGGAGTTCATCTGCTGAGGTTGGCTGAGGCTCCAGCCTTTCCTCATGAGGCAGCAGCAGTTTCTGTCTCAGCTCTGTGGACTGAGTCCTTTAAGGGCCCCAGGATTCAGAAGGACTGGAATGACCAGGGAAGACCACATCTCTTATACCTTAAACCTCACCACTTCTGTCTTCACTCCCAAAGGGTTAATTTCTAAATGTCATAGTTTTCTGTCACCCACACCCTGATTTCCCTCCTCCATTCGAGAGTTTGGGAACTCTCGCAGAATAAAGGGAGGTGCTGAAGTAGCCTGTGGGTGTCATCATTTCTCTTGGGATGGGTAGGCTGATGGCGATGTGATGGGAAATGTCAGAGATGGCAGCTGCAGGCTGAAATAGTGGAGGCTGGTGTTGCTCCTAATATAAAGTTGATTTTTTATGCTTTGACTTCTGGGCTACTATGATAAAGCGTTTAGATCTTAAAACCCTCTTGAATGATGGTAGGCTCCCAAAGTGAATTCTGTGGTAGGCAGAGGTGTCTTTAGCAGTGCCAGGCCTCATGACCCTCTTTCTTCCTTCGCTAGGACTTGGTGGCCTGGGTGACAGCTGGTTTCCTGCACATCCCACATGCAGAGGACGTTCCCAACACGGTGACAGTGGGGAACAGTGTGGGCTTCTTTCTGCGACCCTACAACTTCTTTGACGAGGACCCCTCCATCAATTCTGCTGACTCTATCTACTTCCAAGAAGACCAGGATGCTGGGTCCTGTGAGGTCAACTCCCTGGCTTGCCTGCCCCAGGTTGCTGCCTGTGCCCCTGACCTCCCTGCCTTCTCCCACGGGGGCTTCTCCCCCTAGGTGTTCCTGGAATGGGGTATGTGGCTGGGGTCCCAGGGTCAGGGAATGTGGGGAGAAGGGCTGGGAGCTGGGGAGTCTGTGCCCTCCTCTCCCTCTTCACCCTCCAGGGTCCTTTCTCTCCCTTGCCTTCCCTCCCTGCTGGGAGCATCCTGAGCCTGTGCTGCAAGAGACAGGGTCGTCTCAGCCCTGTGGACCCCAAGCTGCTGGGTTCCTGTTGCAGAGAGCAGAGGAATGGCCAGTGAGGAGCCTGGAATGATTATTAAAGTTTTCCAATCGCTTCCTGGTTTTGATGTGTTTTGCTTTTTTATCCTTTTGTCTTTGGTTTTCTGTGCTCTCAAAGCTTTTTAGGCCATGCCAAGGTCTCTCTTGAGACTTCCCAGTCCTCACGTCGGAGGAGAGGATGGGGCCTCTCTAAGGGGATGGCCGCCGACAGGATTCCTGCCAGGACTGTGAATCCAGGAGTCCAGTTGGAAGGGGCTCTTTGGCTCTTGTTTCATCTCATCCTGGTCCTCCTTCTTCTCTTCCTTCTTGCCTTGCCTTCTCCTGTTCTTACCTGTTATTCTATCTTGGTATTTACCTCCTGGCCCTCAGCGGATGTTCCTTAGCTCTCATTTTTCAACTCTGGTCTCCTCTCCTGACTCTAGGCCTGTGAAAGTCTGAAAATGCAAGGGACATCTAGCTGAGAGGACAGTCCCCATCTGTGTCCAGTGTCTGGAGGTTGCTCCTTCCCCAGTCCTGGGGCAACGTGTTTGTATGCCCTGTCTTGCATCCTCTTGCAGGAGTGGTCATGGAGACAGCAGCAGCTCTAGGGAGCACTTGAGGTGGCTTTGTGGGCACAGCGGTAATGAGGAGTGGTCATTTGTGCCAGGTCTCTGTGTGACCTGTGGCCTCTGCACACTGCAGGAGCCAGTGGGGGAGGTTGGGTGGGCACCTAGGGAGCGAGGCAAGAAGACCTGTCACGGGGCCAGGGGTTGTCCAATCACGTGTGATCATGCAAAGGAGCCAGGGCGTCTGGGGGTGGAGCCTCCCCCACAGGCTGTCCCTCTGGAGATGTGGATGGAATAGGTCTGGATCCAGGGTGTCTCTACAAATATCCAGAGATTGGAAATTATAGAACTGTCTTCCCTAGAAGATTCATTAACTAAATTCTAATACAGTCTTACAAAGCAATATTACGCAGCTATAAAAGCAATTGTATTTCTTTCTAGAAATCAATCTTCTAAAGAGCAAGGCAAGGTACAGAAGTGTGTATAGGGCACCACCTTTTGTGTTTTAAAGGAAAGATCATATAAATACGTATTTTCGTATCTTACGGATGCATATTCAGAAGACATGGGTGACACTGGTTGCCTCTGGAGGGCATCCAGGTGCAAGGGACTCAGGAGGGGGACTTAGTATAAACCCTTTTAAAAGCTTTGAACCATATGACTGTATTATCTATTCATTTATTATTATTCAAATAATAAATGGTCCCATACAAGACCTGACTTCATCCTTTAAACTATTAATAAGTTGTCTTTCGAATAGGGTAGAATGGGGGAGGATAAACTGTGTTGAGAGATGAGCCCAGGGACTCAATTTTCTCAAATATTTGAGACTCAGAGAAATAGGTGTGGTCTCAGGTGACCCCAATGTCTGGCTTTTCCAGTAGTCATGTATGGATGTGAGAGATGGACTATAAAGAAAGCTGAGCACCAAAGAATTGAGGCTTTTGAACTGTGGTGTTGGAGAAGACTCTTGAGAGTCCCTTGGACTGCAAGGAGATCCAACCAGTCCATCCTAAAGGAGATCAGTCCTGGATGTTCATTGGAAGGACTGATGTTGAAGCTGGAACTCCAATACTTTGGCCACCTGATGTGAAGAGCTGACTCATTTGAAAAGACCCTGATGCTGGGAAAGATTGAGGGCAGGAGGAGAAGGGGACAACAGAGGATGAGATGGTTGGATGGCATCACCGACTCAATGGACACAGGTTTGGGTGAACTCCAGGAGTTGGATATGGACAGAGAGGCCTGGCGTGCTGCAGTTCATGGGTTCGCAGAGTTGGGCACGACTGAGTGACTGAACTGAACTGACTGACTGACTGATAACCTCTTTGCCTCTTCTTGTCTGTACATCTAGAAGGGGAATTTTAAACCTCGGTCGTCTCTCTTTGACTGTCTATGGCTCACTATCCCTGTCTGTCTCTCTTCAAGGAGGGGGAATGAGAAGCAATGGGAAGGGGTGGCTTCCACCTGCTGGAAGCCCAGGCAGGGCTGGGAGGTGAAGGACAGGAAACAGATTTTAGCTGCTGCTCAGCTTCTGACCTGAGGGAGTCACATCCAGGGAGCTCACACACACAGAAGCTTCTGCTCCTTTCTGCATTGCTCCAAACCCAGGTTCCCTGCTGGGTCAACAGTGGACGGAGATGAATCACTGAGCCGGAGAGAAGCTAGGTTTCAAAGAACAGGGAGAAAGACCTCAGTCAGGAGAGAGTGTGGCGGGTGGATGAATTTATAACACGACCCACAGTGGAGGCCAGAGTGGTTCAGACAGCATCTGAGGAGAAGGAGAGGTTAAAGACTGAGACAGAGGAAAAAAATGAGTGTTGTGGTCACCATGGTTCTGATACTGACTTAATGCCTTTTCTGTCTCTGACCTGAGTCACTAAACTTCTCCATAAGATTTTTATGCTGTTGTTTCTATCTCCTCCTGGCTCCTTTTTATGGTCAGTTGCATGAGAGTCAGTTCTGGAGGCAAAGGAATAAAGGAACTGCTTTTTTTTTTGGAATAAAGGAATGTGGTGTCAACCCCTCCCTTACCTGGGCAGAATAACTTGCAAGTCATTGCCTTGAAACCATGTCCAGACCAAGGCAGTGAGTGTTTACAAGTGGTGAGTGTGCGTGTGAGTGTGTCTGGATGGTTGCTCACAGCTTTGGTGTGGAAAGGGGCTATGGTTGTGTCTCTCTACAGCTGGTCTAGGGATGACACCCCTGTCCCAGGCCTCAGTGGACATGTAGACCGTGAGCTTTTCAGCCCACTGAGGTGGGAGGCCTGCAAGGTGGACCTCCAGCTGGCCACCCCACCCACTCTCTCATCAAAACCTGAAGCTGGCTGGATTTTTAGCCTCAGATTCAGTGTCAAGCCAAAGAAGGGAAGAGTAACGCAGGATGTCAGGTTCTGAAAGAACTCCTGTCCACAAGGGCACAAATTTTGGACTTGGGCCCATTGCCCTTGAGGAACTGAACTAGGGGACACCCAAGATGTCCTTACAGGAGGGCGATAACTGGGATTCCAAGAATGGAGACACAGGCAAACTGTGAGCAGCAGAAGCCGCGCCCTCCGGCCTTGGCTCTCGTCCTGCAGCCCCTAGGCAGGGCTCCCTCTGCAAGTGCAGGATAGGATTCCCACACGCGTTCGACAAAGACTTCCCCAGTGCCTCCTGCATGCCAGGCACCTTGGGAGGCACCAGGGTACATTATGGAGTAAGACACAAGGTCGCCCCCAGGGGTGACAGTCGCAAGTCAAGAATCAATTACATCAGGGACTTTTTCAGGGAGGTGGGAGGAGGAAAAAGCAGGGGCTCCTAACCTGGACTTAGGGACTGGAGAAGGCTTCCTGAGGCACGAGATGTCTAAGCTGATGGATAGAGCTGGCCATAGGAGAAGAAAGTGAGTAGTGACAAGTTTCCAGGAAGAGAGAACAACATGTTCAAAGGCCAGGAAGTGACAAGGTAACACCATCCAAGTCCCCAGGTTCACTGACGGTTGTGCGGGCTGAGAGCAGAGCCTGGAGGGACAAGCAGGGGCAGAGAAGGCAGGTGCTTGCAATCCATGGTTCCCCTAAGGGAAATGGGGAGCCGTGGAAGGATTCTAAGCAAGGGAGTGCCAGGGTGAGAGTTTCCTTTGCCCCTCCTGCAGTGGGGGCCCAGCATGTGAACCACTGGACCACCAGGGAAGTCCCAGAGCATCACTGTATTTAATGAACACTTAACACTTGGGAAAGTCAGTTGCTGATTAAAGTAAAATCCTACCCCAAAATAGTTCCCTTGGTCCTTTGTGCACTGATGGGAAATTGCTTAGATGATCCTTGTAAACTTTATACAGAGCATGGTGGGATGGGAGAAAATTAAACCCCTAAGGAAAAAAATAAAAGGTTTCTTGGCTCTCCTAGATGGCTTCTTTGACTGGATTTGACAGTGAAAAATGGGTTTATTACCTCTACAGACTCTTTACCCATTTTAAGGGAAACCCATCGCTCCTGGCCCCCTCCAGAAGGTTCTCTCTCAGTTATCCACTCCTCTCTCTGAACTGTAAATATTTCCCTTTTAATTGGCTCTTAACTCATCTCACTTAAGTCGAATCCAGGACCCTGCCTCTCCTGGGGGGTGTCTTCCCTGGGTCTGTTCCTTCCAGGCGCCCTCCTCCAAGGAGAGCTCTCCCTTTCCAGGGTCAGCTTCCCTTCCCCCTGAGTCCCTCCTCATCCCATTCCCCTCCCTCTGCTGATGCAGAAGCCACAGGCCCTTCCAGCCGCTACTTTCTGGACCTCTGGGTGGCATTGGTCCCCTCTGACTAGTCCCTACGGAAAACTCTTGCCTGTTGTGACCTCCTCACATTCTGACCCCTCCGAGGGCATGCCGGCTCTTCTCTGGCTCCTGTGCTGGCTCCTTTGCTTCTGCTCCACCAACCAGCCTGCTCAGCCCCACACCTGGGCATTTTCTGGCCTTTGGCCCCAGCCCTCTTCTCTCCCTTCTGCACAGTCCTCCATGGATGATTGCAGGCTCTCCTATCTTTAATGATTACTACTTGTTGTTCAACCTAAATCTCAATTTCTGGCCTAGAATTTGTACTCCCATCCCTGAAAACCCATAGAGACAATGGTCCTTTTTCTAGGCATCTATGTTGGGGCTTCCCAGGAGCACCTCAACCTCAAATTTATTGGTTTCCCCCTTAACCTTGCTGTTCTTCTTGTAGGTTCTTCTGATGAGGAAAGCCCCTCACCCACTCAAGTCACCCGTTAGAGGAAATTCCTTGGCAATCCAGAGGTTAGGACTCCTCCCATCCCCTGCAGCCGTCACAGGGTCCATGCATGGTTGTGGAACTAGGGTCCTACAACTTGCAGTGTGGGACCAAAAAAAGAAAAATCCATATATAACCAAGTCACCGAATGGAACTGTGTCTTTGTGTCATGGAGACACTGTGCTCTTTCTCACCCACCCACCCAGCCAATCAGACACCGAATCCTGTCAACTCCACCCACTACATTGCTCAGACCCTCCCTTCCTCTTGTCCTCCAGGTCACTGGCTTCAGTCTGGCCCTTTGCCTCCCGTCCGGTGTCATGATCTCTGTCTGTCCCACATCCAAGCCCTGCTCGGAACCACAGTCAGAGCCGTGTCCCCAGATTGCAGATTGGAGTGCAGTGACCTGCGTGTCCTTCGTCTGCTAGACCGGGCCTCTGAGCAGAAGCTCAGCTCAGGCCTGCCTCCTGGGGCCCAGATCTGGGGGCTGGAGATGGGCTCTGGATCCAGGAATCAACTCACCTTGAGCATATTCACAGAGGCTGGGGCAAAGTTTGTCCAAAGGGAAATAAGACCTAGTGAGGGGAACAGGACGTGTGGTCCTGTCGCGTAAGTAATTCTCCAAGAGACTCCTTTTTTGGTTTAGGCTGGCTGACACGATGATTGTGAAGCCTACAATGAAAGGACATCAGAGGAAGCGATGTGTCAGCAGGACACTTAGAGGAGGTGGGCAGGGGGCACCTTCTTCTATATCAGTTCCTCCAGCAGGTCAGGCAGAATCTCTCCCTCCCGCTCCCTGAGCATTACCCACCTTCCCTAGGAGACCTAGGATACCCCAGCAGAGTGGCTGTTCTTGACCTGTGCTTGGTCACACTGGTTGGGACTACTTTTACCAAGCACAGGGAAAGCATTATCCATCCTCTTGATGATGTGTTCTTACCCAGGAGAAGAGGCCATCACTTACAACAGGATCCAGAATGAAGTTCTTGGCCTGGAGAGGCTGGCCTTGTGGCCAGGGATGGATATGCCCTTAGATTCTGCTCCTCTTAGTACAAAGTCCACATGAACCGTTTCGATTTCAGAGACTGGGGCTGAAGACCCTTGACTGGGGTGCTTGCACTGGCGCATGGACAAATGTCTCCTCAAGCAGCAGAATACAGGGAAACTGTAAGGTGTTAAACATACCGGCATGGACCAGCAGTTGGGGCGATCATGAACCATAAGATACAAGGAGAGCACAGGTGTACTGCCACTTCTGAGCTGCCAAAAGCAAAAGCAGTGTATTGGGCACTCTCTCTGCATACAGGACCACGAGCAGTTGGGCAGACCACCTAAGCCAGCCCTGGGGCCCACTCTGCGGATCTGCCCCCACTCTTACTCCACTGAAGGAACCAGTCCACAGAGGGCAAGCAGGGAACCTGTGTTTTGTTCTTGCGCCTTCCTGCAGCAGCTTGAGTACCAGTAAGGCCCTGCCTCAATTCCTCCTCTGGCCTCTTATCAATTCTACTGATGGAAGTGTCCTAGGACGCAGCTTGGTAACAAAATGACCTGTATGTGGAATTTGCATATCAAAATAGAGCTGGTTGCAGAAGCAGCTGGTATCTGGAGAACCTGATCTTTGTGGGGTTGATTTCCCTGGTTTCACATGTTCCCAGATTTCTGTCTTTCTGCAATGCCTACTTTCCTTAAGACCCACATACTGCACAAGCCTTCCTGACCTGATCTCTTTTGCTGTCCCACCAACTCCTGTCTCCACCTCACACCCAATACGCTGACCTTGGCCATTTCTGACCCATGCCCAGGCTGTTTCAAGTTCTGTACCTTTGCACGTTCTGATCCTTTTGGCTGGAATGTACTGTCCATTCTCCTCCAGGCAAACTACAAGGTCATCTAAGGTGCCTTTCGGGGGAAGTGGTCTTGGAGGTGTGCAGGTTGGAAAGGATTCTCCCCCAGGTCACCAGGGAAGCATGTCCCATCTCTGGAACCCTCAGTTTCTCTGGTCCTGTCAGGACTGACTGCACAGAAGATGGTGTCTCCGGCACATCACCTGCCTGAGAATGGAGGTAGCTTTGCTCTCTTCCTCTGCAGTATTCTGGAAAAGGGTTTCCTGGGGATGAGGGTTGTGGACAGCGAGGTTAAGTCCATAGCCAGGGTTCCAGGCACCCTGACCAGTGATCGTCCATCAGTCCTGCTCCTGGGGTAAGGAGGGGGTCTTTCTTACACTGACTGCTCCCCCCACTGCCTGCTCCCCTCCAGTGACTCAGGGAGCTCAGGGCCTCCACGATGTGGAACTGGCTCAGCCCTCAGTTCCCCAGCTCCCTATAGGTGCTTTGTGTTCTCAGCATGACTCTGCAGGCTCCTGTGGGTGCCTGTAGGATTCTGGTGATGGAGGAGCAGAGGACATGATGAGGGCTTCCCAGTCTAGAGGAAGGAAGGAGCGAATCCTGCTGGAGGGTTGTGCTCAGGTGTGTTTTGCTTACAGCCAGGTAGCCAGGAGAAAGTTTGGGCCTGGAGCAGGAAGGAAGAGCCCAAGGACAGTCCCTTTCTGTCCCTGTCACATCTTCCTCTTCTGTCTCCAGCTGTGTATTCAAACCCAGCCCACCCCCACTTGTGCTCCAACCTTGAACCTGAGTGCTTGATTAGGAACAGGAAGACAGAGGCTGACATGGGCCACTTAAAATGCAGATTCCTACCTCAGCCCCATACCCAAACTGAGTTAACCACTACCCCACCCACCCTCCACTCCCTGCCAACCCTCTGCCCTTGGCTGCTGTCTTGAATGTACCCTTCATGCCATCGCCCAGAAGACCCACCCAGAGCCAGGAACTTTGAGACACTAAGGAGGCATCATTCACCCAGTTCTGTCTGTCCATGTGTCTATCTTGCATGCTGCGTTCTGATTCAAGAGCCTGAAGAGTCAGGAGTTTTAGCGATGTTCATCTTTATTTTTCTGTCCTTGTGGACTCTTCTGGTGATGGGCAGGGAGGAAGGTGGTGCTGGGAGTGAGGAAGGAGTTGGGAAGCAATGTTATCCCAGCCTGCCTCCCCCCGCCCCTCCGGATCCTCCAGTGTCCAGACCTGGACACAGCCTGACCGGAGCCAGCTGTTTGCAGACCTGAGCCGAGAAGAGCTGATGGCTGTGATGAGCTTCTTTACCTAGAAACCGGGCCCAGACCTGGTGGATGCAGCCCAGCCCAACCCTCAGACAACTGTGTCTTCTCGGTAGAGCTGCAGCTGCACCCCCCTCCCAAGGCTGCAGCCTCCGCCCACCTGAAAGGGAGCCCCCCCACCTTCCAGGAGGCACTGGCCATCATCTTCTTTGGCAGAGAACCCCAGCCCAATGTGACTGAGGGCTGGAGACAGTGCTGGCCTTAGGTCTGCGTCCACGATGCTCAACTCTGACTATGTGTGGGATATGGTCTTCTGCCCAGTGGGGCCATAGAAGTCAAATTCCATGCCACAGGCTACATCAGCTCAGCGTTCCTCTTTGGTGCTGCCCGAAGATATGGAAACCAGGTTGGGAAACACACGCTGGGCTCCATCCACACCCACAGTGCCCACTACAAGGTGGATCTGGACGTGGGGGGTAAGACACCCTAGGGGAGGCAACGATTCCAGTAGCAGGGGCTGAAAGACTGGGGACATCTTTGGGTGAGAGGGGAGGGAAGCAGGGGACACACTCAGTCTGGTCTTCTCGTTGGCCCCCACTCTGAAGCCAGGTGCAGGCAGAGTCCAGAGGGGGCAGGGCAGCTGCCTGACCAGGCCTCCTTCCTCCTCTCCCCCTTTGCACCACCCCCCACCCCCAGGACTGGAAAACTGGGTCTGGGCTGAGGATATGGCTTTTGTCCCTGCGGCGATACCCTGGAGCCCTGAGCACCAGATACAGAGGGTGCATGTGACCCGGAAGCAGCTGGAGACCGAGGAGCAGGCTGCCTTCCCCCTGAAGGGGCCTCCCCTCGCTACCTGTACCTGGCCAGCAACCAGAGCAACAAGTGGGGGCACCCTTGATGCTACTGCATCCAGACAGTCAGCTTTGCTGGGGGGCCACTGTCCCAGAACAGCTCCATGGAGAGAGCTTTCAGCTGGAGGTGGTGGGTGATGTGTATTGTTGGAGGTGGGTGGATTAGATGAGAACAGCATGTTCAGTTCAGTTCAGTCGCTCACTCGTGTCCGACTCTTTGCCACCCCATGAATTGCAGCACGCCAGGCCTCCCTGTCCATCACCAACTCCCGGAGTTCACTCAAACTCAGGTCCATCGAGTCAGTGATGCCATCCAGCCATCTCATCCTCTGTCATCCCCTTCTCCTCCTGCCCCTAATCCCTCCCAGCATCAGGGTCTTTTCCAATGAGTCAACTCTTCGCATGAGGTGGCCAAAGTACAGGAGTTTCAGCTTTAGCACCAGTCCTTCCAAAGAACACCCAGGACCGATCTCCTTTAGAATGGACTGGTTGGATCTCCTTGCAGTCCAGGGACTCTCAAGAGTCTTCTCCAACACCACAGTTCAAAAGCATCAATTCTTCAGCACTCGGAAGGGGCAATTGGGAACCCAGTTCAAATTCTATATGAGGTGACGTAAGAGCACAAAGCATTTCCTGGTTATCAAAAGGCCTACAGTAGATAAATGGTCCTCTTGGAAGGCTAAAGCCCAGGCAGATAAGTCTTTCCTGTTTTCCTGATGCTGTGAAATCCAAAGGGATCAACAGGAGAAGGCCATGAAAAGATGTTGGGCTCAGGTCAAGAGAAAAGAAAGATAAAGGAAAAGATCACCCAAGTACTGTATCTTTAAAACAAAAAAAAAAAAAGGTGTTTGGCCACTCACTAGGTGGGATGTGGGATGTGCAGGGAGCCGGCTGCACACTAGGGTGATATCACCATGATGGTGTGGATGAGCTGGGAAGCTGAAGTCCATGGGATCAGCTCCCTTCCATGATGATCAGGAAGCAGGACATGAGAGAGTGACCATGGACACCTGACCAGTGCATCTCTAGGTACCAGCTGGCTGTGACCCAGAGGAAGGAGACAGAGCCCAGCAGCTCCAGCATCTTCAATCAGAATGACCCCTGGACTCCCACTGTGGACTTTGCTGACTTCATCAAGAATGAGACCATTGCTGGAAAGGTCAGCTGACTGTGGGAGAAGAGGGAGGGGTGGGGGGCACAGAGATCAGCCCCACCTTCCTTTGGCGGGGAGCCTGAAAGCCCGTGATCAGCTGAAGGGCTGAGCTGACTCCTGCTTCTGTGCTTTTGTGGATCTGCTCACTATTTGTGGGGGGAAACTTCCTAAGCTGGGAGTTCATCTGCAGACCCTGGCTGAGGTACAGCCTTTCCTCGAGAGGCAGCAGCTCTCTCAGTCTCTGCTTGTGGACTGAGTCCTTTAAGGGCCCCAGGATTGAGAAGGGCTGGAATGACCAGGGAAGACCACACCTCTTATTTCTAAAACTTCATTTCTGTCTTCAGCACTAAAGGATTAATTTCCAAATGTTGAACTTTTCTGCCACCCAAACCTGATCTAACCTCCTCCATTCTCCTTCCTTCAGTTACAGTTTGGGAACTCTCCCAGAGTCGGGGGAGGTGCTAAAGTAGCCTGTGGCTGTCATTATTTCTCTTGGGATGGGTCGGCTGATGGCGATGTGATGGGAAATGTCAGAGATGGCACCTGTAGGCTGGGTCATTGAGGCTGGTGTTGCTCCTAATATGAAGTTGATTCTTTATGCTTTGACTTCTGGGCTACTATGAAAAAATGTTTAAAGATTTAAAACCCTCTTGAGTGATGGTGGGCTCCCAAAGTGAATCCTGTGGGAGGCAGAGGTTAGCAGCACCAGGGCTCATGACCCTCTTTCTTCCCCTACTAGGACTTGGTGGCCTGGGTGACAGCTGGTTTCCTGCACATCCCACTTGCAGAGGACATTCCCAACATGGTGACAGTGGGAAATGGTGTGGGCTTCTTACTGCAACCTTAAAACTTCTTTGACCTCTACCCCTCCATCACTTCTGCTGACTCCATCTACTGCCACAAAGACCAGGATGCTGGGTCCTGTGAGGTCAATTCCCTGGCTTGTCTGCCCAAGGCTCCTGCCTGTGCCCCTGATCTCCCTGCCTTCTCCCATGGGGACTTCTTCCAGAACTAGGTGTTTCCTGGGATGGAGAATGAGACTGGGGCTCCAGGGTCTGGGAGTGTGGGGAGAAGGGCCAGGAACTGAGGAGCCTGTGCCCTCTTCTCCCTCCTCACGTCCCGGGGTCCTCTCTCTCCTCCATCGTCCTCCCTTGCTTACCACCTCGCTGGGATCATCCTGAAGCTATGCTGCCTGAATCAGGGGCTTCTCAGCTCTGTGCACCCCAACCTGCTGGGTTCCTGTCGCAGAGGAGAGGAACGGTCAGCCGAGAGGCTGGAGTCATGGTTACACGTTTCTAGAAGACTCCTCGGTTTGGTGTTTTTCATTTTCTTTTCTTTTGTCTTTGCTTTCTGCTTTCCCCAAATGGTTTTAGGCCATGCCAGGTCTCTCCTGAGACTCCCCAGTCTTCGAGAGGAGAGGAAGCGAGGTCTCTCTGGGACTGGTTGCCTAGAGGCCGTGGGCAGGGTTCCTGGCAGGCTTGTGAATCCAGGAGTCCAGCTGGAAGGGGCTCTTTGGCCCATGTTTCCTCTCATCCTGGTCCTCCTTCTCCCTCTTCCTTCTTGCCTCACCTTCTCCTGTTCTTACCTATTCTTATAATCTGGGATTTACATCCCAGCCCTGAGATGTTCCTCAGCTCTCATTTTTCAACTCTGGTCTCCTCTCCTGACTCTAGGCCTGTGGAAGTCTGAAAATGCAAGGGACATCTAGCTTGAGAGGACAGTCTCCGTCTGTCTCCCTGTGTCTGGGAGCTGCCCCTTCCCCCAGTCCTGGGGCAAGGTGTTTCCCCACAGTTCTTTCTGCCCGTTTGTATAGGCCTGTCTTGCGTCCTCTTGCAGAGGATGGTCATGGAGACAGCAGCAGCTCTAGTTAGCACTTGAGGTGGTTTGTGGGTGCAGTGGTAATGAGGAGTGGTCATTTTGTGCCAGGTGTGTGGTGTGACCAGGGTCCTCTGAACTTAGCAATAGCCAAGATGGGAGACTGGGTGAAAGCCAAGGGTGAGAAGCAGAAAGACTAGTCACACCATGCCATGGGGGCCAGGGGCGGACCAATCACGTGTGAGCATGCAAATGAGCCAGGGCCTCTGGGGGTGGAGCCTCCCCCACAGGCTGTCCCTACAGGATCCGGGGTCTCTCCACAAATGTCCAGAGATCGGACATAATAGAACTCTGCTTCCCTAGAACATTTGTTAGGTAAGTTCTAATACGGCTTGACAAAGAAATACTCCGCAGTTGTAAAACTGTATCTTTTTATACAAATTACTCTTGTAAAGAGTAAGACAATGCACAGAATTGTGGACCGGTCACCTCCATTTGTGTTTTATGGGGGAGGATCATATAAATCCATATTTTCGTATCTTATAGATGCATATTCAGAAGACACGGGTAACACTGCCTCTGTGAAGAGGAACCAGGAGGTAGGGACTTGGGAGGGCGGAGACTCGATACTACATATCCTTTTGTACATTTTGAATTTTGAACCGTGTGACTGTATTACCTATTCATTTATTATTATTCAAAAAATAAATGGGGCTAAGTAGTTTCTGACTTCATTCTTTAAAGTAACTTGTCTTTTTCTTGCCAGGAAAATCCCATGGACAGAGGAGCCCAATAGGCTACAGTCCACAGGGTGGCAAAGAGTCATACATGACTGAGTGACTTCACTTTCAGGGTAGGAGGGTACTGTGCCCAGGGACTCAATTTTTTCAAGTGTTTGAGACCCAGAGAAATGGGTGTGGCCTCTGTGCTTAGTCAGTCAATCATGGACAACTCTTTGTGACCTCATGGACTGTAGCCTACCAGGCTCCTCCATGGATGGAATTCTCCAGGTAAGAATACTGGAGTGTATTGCCTTTTCCTTCTCCAGAAAATCTTCCTGACCCACGGAGAGAACCTGTGTCTCCTGCATTGCACAGAGGTGTGGCCTCTGGTGACCCCTTTGCCTCTTCTTGCCTGTATATCTCCAAGAAAAAGTGTTAAATGTTAAGAAATTTCTTTTGCTGTCTCTTGCTTACTCTCCCTGTCTGTCTCAATTCAAAGAGGGGGAATGAGAGCCTGCTGGAAGCCAAGGTAGGGCTGGGTGTTGAAGGACAGGAAACAGATTTCAGATGCTGCTCAGCTTCTGACCTGAGGGAGATCATATCCAGGGAGCACAGAAGCTGCTGCTCCCTTCTGTCCTGCTCCAGGCCCAGGTTCACTTCTTGGACAAAGGTGGATGAAGTTGAGCTGGACAGAAGCTAGGTTCCAAAGAACAGGGAGAAAGCCCTCAGTCAGGAGACAGGGCTAGTGCTGGGTGGGTGAATTTATTACATGACCTGAAGTGAAAGTCAGAGTGACAGAGGACAGAGATGGAGGGAAAGGAGAGGCTAAAGACTTGAGACAGAGGAGAAAAATGGGTGCTGTGGCCACTGTGGCTCTAATACTGACTTGATGCCTCTTCTTTCTCTGACTTGAGGCATTGAACTTCTCCACGACGTGTTTTTGCTGTTGTCTCCACCTCCTCTTTGCTCCTTTTTATGGTCAGTTGCACAATAGTCAGTGCTGGAGGCAAGAGGAAGAAATAAATGCGGTGTCCACCCCTTCCCCAGCCTGGTTGAATAAGTCGCAAGTCATCGCCCTGAGTCCCATGTCCAGACCAAGGCTGTGAGTGTTTACAAGTGGTGAGTGTGCCTGTGAGTGTGTGTGGATGCTCGCTTAGAGCTTTTTTAAAAGTTTCTTGTCAGGGTTTTTTGTTTTGTTTTCTTAAATATTTTTCTTTCTTTCTTTCTTCGGCTGTGCTAGGTCTTAGTTGTGGCATGAAGGATCTTCAATCTTAGCTGTAGCATGTGGGATCTAGTTCCCCAACCAGGGATCCAACCAAGGGCCCCTGCACTGCGAGCAGGGGAATGTTACCCACTGGACCATCCGAGAAGTCCCAGAGCACTGCTATATTTAGGAACACTTACCACCTGGCAGGTTCAGTTACTGAATAAGGTAAAATCCCAGCCAAAAATCAGTATTAGTTTGTGCGGTGATGTATAATTGTATAGAAGATTCTTGTATACTTTATACAGTGCTTGGTGGGTTTGGAAACAGGGGATACCCCTAACCAAATAAAAAAGGTATATGAGGTCCTGCTGACAGCTTCTCTGAGAGACTTATCAGTGAAAATCGGCTACCATCTCCAGTATTCTTGCCTGGAGAATCCCATGGACAGAGGAGCTTGGTGGACTACAGTCCATCAGGTCGAGAAGAGTTGGATACGACTGAATCTTAGTACAGTATGTATCAGTGAGAATGGGCTCGTTTATTCTACAGCCTGTTTACTTGTTTTAAGGGGAAAGCCACCCCTCCAGCTGCTCCCAAATGGTTCTCTCTCAGTTATCCAACCCTCTCCCTGAACTTTTTATGTCTCCCTCTTGACTGGCTCTTGCCTCACATCTCGTTAAGTCTCTGCCAGGACCCTGACTCTCCAGGACAGGGTCTTCCCTCAGCTTGTGCCTCCCAGATGCCTTCCTCCAAGGAGAGCTCTACTTTTCCTGGATCAGCTTCCCGTCCCCAGCAGGCCCCAGATCCCCAGTTTCTCCTTATCCCACTCCCCTTTTACTGCTGATGCAGAATGACAGGCCCTCCCAGCTGATACTTTCTGGACTCTGGGTGGCATTGGTCCTTCTGACTAGTCCCTACTGAAAAGTCTCACCTGTCGAGACCTCCTCATATTCTGACCACCCTGAGGGCATGCCGCATGCTTCTCAGCCTCTTATGCCAGCTCCTTTGCCTCTGCTCTGCTTACCAACCTGCTCAGCCCCACACATGGGCATCTTCTGGACTCTGGCCCTGCTCCTCCTCTCTCCCCTCTGCAGAGTCCTCTCTGGGTGATCTCAGGCTTCCTATTTTTGTGCGTTAGTCACTCAGTTGTGCCCAACTCTTTGCCACCCCATAGAGTGTACCCTGCCAGGCTCTTCTGTCCATGGAATTCTCCAGGCAAGAATACTGGAGTGGGTGGTCATTTCTTTCTCTGGGGAATCTTCCCAACCCAGGGATCAAACCTACGTCTCCCATATCACAGGCAGGTTCTTTATCATCTAAGCAATGACTACATTTTGTTGTTTGACACAAATCTCTATTTCTAGCCTAGAAGCTGTTCTCTGGCCCTTGAAACATATAGACCCAGTGGCCTTTTTTCTGGGCATCTATGCTGGGGCTTCCCACAGGAACCTCACCTCAAGCTTGTTGGAATCCTCCTTCAACTTGCTGCTCTTCCTGTAGGTCCTTCTGGAGAAGGCCCCTCACCCCCAAGTCACCCAGTGGAGACCTGGCGTCCTCGTGTCACCAAAGAGTCTGTATCCTTTCTCACGCACCCAGCCAATCAGACACCACGTCCTGCCGACACCCCCGGCCACATTGCTCAGATTCCTCACTTCTTCTCTGTCCTGGAGGTCACTGGCCTCATCTGACCCTTTGCCTCCTGTCGCTGTCCTCGCTTCTGTCTTTGACACACTCGGTGCTCTCTCAGCATTGAAGCCACAGCTGTACCCCTGGGGTGCAGATCAGAGTACAGTGACCTGGGCAACCAGAGCGGTTCCACTGGCCTCATGGGGACTCCGGGACAGCAGGCAGGCTCAGGCAGCACGTTCTGGGGCCCAGCCTGGGAACTGGGGATGGCACCTGGCTTCCAAGGATAGAGTTGCCTTCAGCACATTTACACAGGCTGCGGGCAAGTTTGTCCAAAGGGAAATAAGGCTTACTAGAGGAAGCAGGATGTGTAGCTCCTTTCCCCTGAGTATCTATCCAACAGAAACACCTTCAAACAGTTGTTTACGATGTGTGATATGATGATTGTGAAGCCTAGGATGACACGAATTCAGAGGAAGCAATGTGACAGCAAGACGCTTCTAGAGAAGGTGGGCAGAGGGGCACCTTCTGCTATATCAGTTCCTCCTCAAGGTCAGGCCAAAGCTCTCCCTCCCACTCCCTGATCATCACTTCTTCTCCTCTAGGAGACCTGGGGATTCCCCACCAGAGTGGACATTCTTGATCTGTGATTGGTAACACTGGTTGGGACGAAAAAATGCATTAGGTGTTCTCTTGACAATGTGTTCTGAGCTGGGAGGAAATACCATGACTTATCAAAGGATCCAGAATGAAGTTCCTGGGCTGGAAAGGCTTGCCGTGGGGCCAGGGATGGGTTTGACTTTAGTTTCTCTCCCCCCTTTATTACAAACTCCATATGAACCTTTCAAACTGAGACAGGCTAGGGCCTGAGTTCCTATACTGGAGCGCTTGCACTTGGCATCTGAACAGATATCTCCTTGAGCAACAGAATACAAAGAAACTGTAACAGACTAAAAATATCTGCAAGCACTGGGCAGTCCGGGCAGTTATGAACAATGAGACACAAAAAACACAGAAATGTATTGCTGCTTCTGAGGTGAAAGGAGAAGAGCAGGGTTGGGCATGACCCCTGCACACAGCACCACCAAAGGGGTGGGCAGACCACCTAAGCCAGCCCTCAGTCCGCTCCACGGATCTGCCCCCACTCTTACTCCACTGGAGGAACCAGGCCACAGAGGGCAAGCAAGGGAACCTGTGTTTTGTTCTTGCTCCTTCCTGCTGCAGCTCGAGTACCAGTTAACTCTCATTTGATTTACTTCACCAGCCTCATTTCAATTCAATTGATGTAATAGTCTGAGGCCCCAGGTTGGTCACAAAATGACCCGTATGTGGAATTTCCATATCAAAATAGAGCTGGCTGCAGAAGCAGCTGGTATCTGGAGAACCTGACCTTTCTGAGGTTGATTTCCCTGGTTTCACATGTGCCCAGATTTCTGTCTTTCTGCATTGCCTACTTTCTTTAAGACCCACACACTGCACAAGCCCTCCTGACCTGATCTCTTCTGCTGTCCCACCAACTCCTGTCTCCACCTCACACCCAATGCGCTGACCTTGGCCATTTCCTGCCCATGCCAGGTGCTTCAAGTTCTGTACCTTTGCACCTTCTGATCCTTTTGGCTGCAATGTACTGTCCATTCTCCTCCAGCAAACTGTCTGCAAGGCCATCTAAGGTGACTTCTGGGGAAAGTGGTCTTGGACAAGTCCAGGTTGGAAAGGACTTTCCCCCAGTTCACCAGGGAAGCATGTCCCATCTCTGGAACCTCAGTCTCTCCTGGTTCCCTCAGGATCTGGCTGAACATAAGATGGTGTCTACCTCACATCACCTGCCTGACAATGGAGATAGCTTTGCTCTCTGCTTCCGCAGCATTCTGGAAAAGGGTTTCCTGGGGATGAAGGTTGCGGACAGCTAGGTTAAATTCACAGCCAGGGTATTATGCACCCTGACATCTGATGTGGTCCTTCAGTTCTGCTCAAGGGGTGGGGGTCTCTATAAGCTGCAACTTCCCACCCCCTCCAGCTTCTGAATGGATTCACTCTCTCAGGCTTTCCTCTAGTGACTCCAGGAGTTCAGGATCTCCAAGATGTTGACCTGGCTCAGCTCTTCAGCCCCTCAGCTCCCCACAGGTGATTGGTGTTCTCAGCATGATTCTCCAGGCTCCTATGCATGCCATTAGGGTTCTGGTTGCTGCATGGGAGCCCTCATCAGAGGGCTTCATGGACTAGAGGAAGGAAGATGGAATCTGGCTGGATGGCTGAACACAGGGGAGTTTTGCTTGCAGCCATGTAGCAAGGAGCAAGGTTCCATCGAGAGAGTGGAAAAAGAGCCCTGGGACACATCACTTCTACCACTTCTTCCCTCCAGCTGTGTCTCCCACACCCATGCCTCCCCCATTTTGTTCCCCAACAGGGAAGCTGAGTGTTTGATTTGAAACAGGAGGACAGAGGCTGACACGGGCCACTTAAAATTCAGGTTATAACCTCAGCTGCATCTTCTGAGCCTGGCCTGATCACTGCCCCGCCCCAGCCTCCAACCACTGCCAACCCTCTCTCCTCGGCTGCTTTTCCTTAGTGTATAATAACACGTTGACCCGAAGCACAAGTCAAAGACAGGAATCTACAGACACCGAAGGAGGCACTGTGCACCCAGTTCTGTCGGTCTGTCCATCATGCATGTTACACTCCAAATCAAGAGCCTGAAGACAGCCAGAGCTTTAGTGATGTTCATCTTCATTTTTCTGCCCTTGTGGACTCTTCTGGTGATGGGCAGGGAGGAAGGTGGTGTTGGGAGTGAGGAGGGCATTGGGGAGCAATGTCATCCCAGCCTGCCTCCCCGCTGCCCCTCCAGATCTCCTAGTGACCAGCCCTGGACACACCCTGACCAGAGCCAGCTGTTTGCAGACCTGAGCCCAGAAGAGCTGACAACTGTGATGAGCTTCCTGACTCAGCAGCTGGGGCCAGACCTGGTGGATGCAGCCCAGGCCCGACCCTCAGACAACTGTGTCTTCTCAGTAGAGCTGCAGCTGCCCCCCAAGGCTGCAGCCCTGGCCCACCTGGACAGGGGGAGCCCCCCACCTGCCCGGGAGGTACTGGCCATCGTCTTCTTTGGCGGACAACCCCAGCCCAATGTGACTGAGCTGGTGGTGGGGCCTCTGCCCCAGCCCTAATACATGCGGGATGTGACCGTGGAGCGTCATGGGGGCCCCCTGCCGTATTACCGACGTCCCTTTCTTACCCGAGAGTACCTGGACATAGACCAGTTGATCTTCGACAGAGAGCTGCCCCAGGCTGCTGGTGTCCTCCACCACTGCTGCTCCTACAAACAAGGAGGAAGGAACCTGGTCATCTTGACCACAGCTCCCCGCAGCATCCAGTCAGGGGACAGGGCCACGTGGTTTGGCCTCTACTACAACATTTCAGGATCTGGGATCTACCTGCACCCTATGGGGTTGGAGCTGCTGTTAGATCACAAGGCTCTGGACCCTGCCCAGTGGACCATCCAGAAGGTGTTCTTTCAAGGCCACTACTATGAGAGTCTGGCCCAGCTGGAGGAGCAGTTTGAGGCTGGCCAGGTGAATGTGGTGGTGATCCCAAACAATGGCACAGGTGGGTCCTGGTCCCTGAAGTCCCAGGTGCCCCCAGGTCTGGCTCCCCCTCTGCAGTTCCATCCTCAGGGGCCCCGCTTCAGGGTCCAGGGCAATCGAGTGTCCTCCTCATTGTGGACTTTCTCCTTTGGCCTTGGAGCTTTCAGTGGTCCTAGGATATTTGACGTTCGATTCCAGGGAGAACGGCTAGCTTATGAGATCAGCCTGCAAGAGGTCCTGGTGTCTATGGTGGGAATACCCCAGTCGCAATGGTGAGCCGCTACACGGATCGAGACTTTGGCATGGGCAAGATCACCACGCCCCTGACCCGAGGCGTCGACTGCCCCTATCTGGCCACCTATGTGGACTGGCACTTCCTTCTGGAGTCCCAAGCCCCCAGGACCCTACACGATGCCCTTTGCGTATTTGAGCAGAACAAGGGCCTGCCCCTAAGGTGACACCACTCAGATGTGTTTTCTCACTATTTTGGGGATCCTTGTGGAGACAGTGCTGGTCTTCAGATCTGTGTTGACCTTGTTCAACTATGACTATGTGTGGGATGTGATCTTTCACTCCAATGGGGCCATTCAAGTCAAATTCCTTAGATAATTGCTTAGATGATCCTTGTTAATTTTATACAGAGCATGGTGGGATGGGAGAAAATTAAATCCCTAACAACAACAAAAAAAAGGTTTCTTGGCTCTCCCAGACAGCATCTTTGACTGGATTTGGCAGTGAAAATGAGTTCATTATCTCTACAGACTCTTCACCTGTTTTAAGGGAAACCCACCGCTCCTGGACCCCTCCAGAAGGTTCTCTCTCAGTTATCCACTCCTCTCTCTGAACTTAAATATTTCCCTTTTAATTGGCTCTTGACTCATCTCACTAAGTTGAATCCAGGGCCCTGCCTCTCCTGGGGGGTGTCTTCCCTGGGTCTGTTCCTTCCAGGCGCCCTCCTCCAAGGAGAGCTCTCCCTTTCCAGGGTCAGCTTCCCCTCCCCTTGAGTCCCTCCTCATCCCATTCCCCTCCCTCTGCTGATGCAGAAGCCACAGGCCCTTCCAGCCGCTACTTTCTGGACCTCTGGGTGGCATTGGTCCCCTCTGACTAGTCCCTACGGAAAACTCTTGCCTGTTGTGACCTCCTCACATTCTGACCCCTCCGAGGGCATGCTGGCTGCTTCTCTGGCTCCTGTGCTGGCTCCTTTGCTTCTGCTCCACCAACCAGCCCACTCAGCCCCACACCTGGGCGTTTTCTGGCCTTTGTCCCGGCCCTCCTCTCTCCACTCTGTACAGTCCTCCCTGGGTGATCGCAGGCTCTCCTGTCTTTAATGATTAGTACTTGTTGTTCGACCTAAATCTCAATTTCTAGCCTAGAAGCTGTTCTCCCATCCCCAGAAACCCATAGACACAATGGTTCTTTTTCTGGACATCTGTGCTGGGGCTTCCCAGGAGCACCTCAACCTCAAACGTATTGGTTTCCCCCTTAACATTGCTGTTCTTCTTGTAGGTCCTTCTGATGAGGAAAGCCCTCACCCACTCAGGTCACTGCTGCTGCTGCTGCTGCTGCTGCTAAGTTGCTTCAGTCGTGTCCGACTCTGTGCGACCCCATAGACAGCAGCCCACCAGGCTCCCCTGTCCCTGGGATTCTCAAGGCAAGAACACTGAAGTGGGTTGCCATTTCCTTCTCCAATGCATAAGAGTGAAAAGTGAAAGTGAAGGCGCTCAGTCGTGTCCGACTCTCAACGACCCCATGGACTGTAGCCCACCAGGCTCCTCCATCCATGGGATTTTCCAGGCAAGAGTACTGGAGTGGGGTGCCATTGCCTTCTCCGCCTAGGTCACTGGTTAGAGGAAATTCCTTGGTGGTCCAGGGGTTAGGGCCCCTCCCTTATGCTGCAGCCGTCATGGGGTCCATGCATGGTTGGGGAACTAGGGTCCTACAACTTGCAGTGTGGGACCAAAAAAAGAAAAGTCCATAAATTACCAAGTCCCCGAATGGAAACTGTGTCTTGTGTCGCCTAAATCACTGTGCCCTTTTCATCCACGCACCCAGCCAATCAGACACCAAGTCCTGTCAACTCCGCCCACCACATTGCTCAGACCCTCCCTTCCTCTTGTCCTCCAGGTCACTGGCCTCAGTCTGGCCCTTTGCCTCCCATCCAGTGTCACAGTCTCTGTCTGTCCCACAACCAAGCCCTGCTCAGAACCACAGTCAGAGCTGTGTCCCCAGATTGCAGATCAGAGTGTAGTGACCTGCATGTCCTTCCACTGCTGGACCAGGCCTCTGAGCAGAAGCTCAGCTCAGGCACTGCTACCTGGAGCCCAGATCTGGGGGCTGGAGATGGGCTCTGGCTCCCAGGACAACTCACCTTGAGCATATTCACAGAGGCTGGGGTCAAGTTTGTCCAAAGGGAAATAAGACCCAGTGGGGGCAACAGGTCGTGTCTTCTAGTAATTCTCCAAATGAGACTCCTTTTTTCCTTTAGGCTGGCTGACACGATGATTGTGAAGCCTACGATGAAAGGACATCAGAGGAAGCGATGTATCAGCAGGACACTTAGAGGAGGTGGGCAGGGGGCACCTTCTTCTATATCAGTTCCTCCAGCAGGTCAGGCAGAATCTCTCCCTCCCGCTCCCTGAGCATTACCCACCTTCCCTAGGAGACCTAGGATACCCCAGCAGAGTGGCTGTTCTTGACCTGTGCTTGGTCACACTGGTTGGGACTACTTTTACCAAGCACAGGGAAAGCATTATCCATCCTCTTGATGATGTGTTCTTGCCCAGGAGAAGAGGCCATCGCTTACAAAAGGATCTAAAATGAAGTTCTTGGCCTGGAGAGGCTGGCCTTGTGGCCAGGGATGGATATGCCCTTAGATTCTGCTCCTCTTAGTACAAAGTCTGCATGAACCGTTTCGATTTCAGAGACTGGGGCTGAAGACCCTTGACTGGAGTGCTTGCACTGGCGCATGGACAAATGTCTCCTCAGGCAGCAGAATACAGGGAAACTGTAAGGCGTTAAACATACCGGCATGGACCAGCAGTTGGGGCGATCATGAACCATAAGATACAAGGAGAGCACAGGTGTACTGCCACTTCTGAGCTGCCAAAAGCAAAAGCAGTGTATTGGGCACTCTCTCTGCATACAGGACCACGAGCAGTTGGGCGGGCCACCTAAGCCAGCCCTGGGGCCCACTCTGCGGATCTGCCCCCACTCTTACTCCACTGAAGGAACCAGTCCACAGAGGGCAAGCAGGGAACCTGTGTTTTGTTCTTGCTCCTTCCTGCTGCACCTTGAGTACCAGTTAACTCTCACTTGATTTACTTCACCAGCCTCTTATCAGTTCTATTGATGTAAGAGTCCAGGACCCAGGTTGATAACAAAATGACCCATATGTGGATTTGCATATCAAAATAGAGCTGGTTGCAGAAGCAGCTGGTATCTGGAGAACCTGACCTTTGTGGGGTTGATTTCCCTGGTTTCACATGTTCCCAGATTTCTGTCTTTCTGCAATGCCTACTTTGCTTAAGACTCACACACTGCACAAGGCTTCCTGACCTGATCTCTTTTGCTGTCCCACCAACTCCTGTTCCACCTCACATCCAGTACGATGACCTTGGCCATTTCTGACCCATGCCCAGACTGTTTCAAGTCTGTACCTTTGCACGTTCTGATCCTTTTGGCTGGAATGTACTGTCCATTCTCCTCCAGGCAAACATACTCTGTCTGCAAGGTCATCTAAGGTGCCTTTCGGAGGAAGTGGTCTTGGAGGTGTGCATGTTGGAAAGGATTCTCCCCCGGTCACCAGGGAAGCATGGCCCATCATTGGAACCCTCAGTTTCTTCTGGTCCTGTCAGGACCTGGCTGCACAGAAGATGGTATCTCCCCCACATCACCTGCCTGACAACAGAAGAGGGCTTTGCTCTCTGCTTCTACAATATTCTGGAAAAGGGTTTCCTGGGGATGAGGGTTGTGGATACCTAGGTTAAGTTCACAGCCAGGGTTCCAGGCACCGTGACCTGTGATGGTCCATCAGGCCTGCTCATGGGGTAAGGATGGGGTCTCTCTTACACTATGACTCCTCCCCCCACTGCATGCTCCCCTCCAGTGACTCAGGGAGCACAGGGCCTCCACGCTGTTGAACTGGCTCAGACATTAGTCCCCTAGTTCCTCTGCATGTGTTCTCAGCACGACTTTGCAGGCTCCTGTGGGTGCCTGTAGGATTCTGGTGATGGGGGAGCAGAGGACATGATGAAGGCTTCCCAGACTAGAGGAAGGAAGGAGCGAATCCTGCTGGAGGGTTGTGCTCAGGCGTGTTTTGCTTACAGCCAGGTAGCCAGGAGAAAATTTGGGCCTGGAGCAGGAAGGAAGAGCCCAAGGACAGTCCCTTTCTGCCCCATCACATCTTTCTCTCCTCCCTCCAGCTGTGTCTCACAAACCCAGCCCTCACCCACTTTGTGCCCCAACCTTGAACCTGAGTGTTTGATTTGGAACAAGAAGACAGAGGGCCAGTTAAAATGATGTGGGCCAGTTAAATTGCAAATTTGAAACTCAGCCCTATTTCCCGAACTGAGTTAACCACTGCCCCCACCCCAGCCTCCACTCCCTGCCAACCCTCTGCCCTTGGCTGCTTGTCTTGAATGTACCCATCATGCCATTTTCCAGAAGCACCACCCAGAGCCAGGAACTTCCAGGCACTAAGGAGGCATCGTGCAACCCGTTCTGTCTGTCCGTGTGTCTATTTTGCATGTTGCATTCTGATTCAAGAGCCTGAAGAGTTGGAAGTTTTAGCAATGTTCATCTTTATTTTTCTGTCCTTGTGGACTCTTCTGGTGATGGGCAGGGAGGAAGGTGGTGCTGGGAGTGAGGAGGGAGTTGGGAAGCAATGTCATCCCAGCCTGCCTCCCCGCTGCCCCTCCGGATCCCCTAGTGACCAGCCCTGGACACACCCTGACCAGAACCAGCTGTTTGCAGACCTGAGCCGAGAAGAGCTGACAACTGTGATGAGCTTCCTGACTCAGCAGCTGGGGCCAGA
This sequence comes from Bubalus bubalis, assembly GCF_019923935.1. Lineage (NCBI taxonomy): Eukaryota > Metazoa > Chordata > Mammalia > Artiodactyla > Bovidae > Bubalus > Bubalus bubalis. Next base: position 20,127,012 of record NC_059159.1, on the reverse strand, counting down.
CCTGGTGGATGCAGCCCAGGCCCGACCCTCAGACAACTGTGTCTTCTCGGTAGAGCTGCAGCTGCCCCCCAAGGCTGCAGCCCTGGCCCACCTGGACAGGGGGAGCCCCCCACCTGCCCGGGAGGCACTGGCCATCGTCTTCTTTGGCGGACAACCCCAGCCCAATGTGACTGAGCTGGTGGTGGGGCCTCTGCCCCAGCCCTCCTACATGCGGGATGTGACCGTGGAGCGTCATGGCGGCCCCCTGCCCTATTACCGACGCCCTGTGCTTCTCCGAGAGTACCTGGACATAGACCAGATGATCTTCGACAGAGAGCTGCCCCAGGCTGCTGGTGTCCTCCACCACTGCTGCTCCTACAAACAAGGAGGACAGAAACTTTTGACCATGAATTCAGCTCCCCGTGGATTACAATCAGGTGATAGGTCCACTTGGTTTGGCATCTACTATAACATCACAAAGGGTGGGCCTTACCTGCATCCCGTGGGGTTGGAGCTTCTGGTAGACCATAAGGCTCTGGACCCTGCCAATTGGACTGTCCAGAAGGTGTTCTTTCAAGGTCACTACTATGAGAGTCTGGCCCAGCTAGAGGAGCAGTTTGAGGCTGGCCGGGTGAATGTGGTGGTGATCCCAGATGATGGCACAGGTGGGTTCTGGTCCCTGAAGTCCCAGGTGCCTCCGGGTCCAACTCCCCCTCTGCAGTTCCATCCTCAGGGCCCCCGCTTCAGGGTCCAGGGCAATCAAGTGGCCTCCTCATTGTGGACTTTCTCCTTTGGCCTCGGAGCTTTCAGTGGTCCTAGGATCTTTGACGTTCGATTCCAGGGAGAACGGCTGGCTTATGAGATCAGCCTGCAAGAGGCTGGCGCTGTCTATGGTGGGAATACCCCAGCAGCAATGCTCACGCGCTATATGGATAGTGGCTTTGGCATGGGTTACTTTGCCACACCCCTGATTCGTGGGGTAGACTGCCCTTACCTGGCCACCTACATGGACTGGCACTTCGTTGTGGAGTCCCAAGCCCCCAAGACACTACATGATGCCTTTTGTGTGTTTGAGCAGAACAAGGGCCTGCCCCTGAGGCGACACCACTCAGATTTTCTTTCCCACTATTTTGGGGGCGTTGCGCAGACAGTGCTGGTCTTCAGGTCTGTGTCCACGATGCTCAACTATGACTATGTGTGGGATATGGTCTTCTACCCCAATGGGGCCATAGAAGTCAAATTGCATGCCACGGGCTACATCAGCTCAGCGTTCCTCTTTGGTGCTGCCCGAAGATACGGAAACCAGGTTGGGGAACACACGCTGGGCCCCGTCCACACCCACAGTGCCCACTACAAGGTGGATCTGGATGTGGGAGGTAAGACACCCTAGGGGAGGCAACGATTCCAGTAGAGAGGGCTGAAAGATTGGAGGCATCTTTGGGTGAGAGGGGAGGGAAGCAGGGGACACACTCAGTCTGGTCTTCTCTTTGGCCCCCACTCTGAAGCCAGGTGCAGGCAGAGTCCAGAGGGGCAGGGCAGCTGCCTGACCAGGCCTCCCTCCTCCTCTCCCCCTTTGCACTGCCCCCTACCCCCAGGACTGGAAAACTGGGTCTGGGCTGAGGATATGGCTTTTGTCCCTGCGGCGATACCCTGGAGCCCTGAGCACCAGATACAGAGGCTGCAGGTGACCCGGAAGCAGCTGGAGACCGAGGAGCAGGCTGCCTTCCCCCTGGGAGAGGCCTCCCCTCGCTACCTGTACCTGGCCAGCAACCAGAGCAACAAGTGGGGGCACCCTCGCGGCTATCGGATCCAGACCGTCAGCTTTGCTGGGGGGCCGATGCCCCAGAACAGCCCCATGGAGAGAGCCTTCAGCTGGGGGAGGTGGGTGGGGTGTGTTGTTGGAGGGGGGTGGATGAGATGAGAAGAGCGTGTTGGGAGGGGCAATCGGAAATCCAGTTCAAATTCTACACCAGGTGAGCTAAGAGTACAAAACTTATTTCTTGGGTATCAAAAGGCCAACAGTGGATACACAGCCCCCTGGGAATGCTAGAGCCCAGGTGGGAAAACTCTTTTCTGTTTTGGTTGGGTCATGCTGTTAAATTGCAAGGGATCAACAGGTAGACGTGGAAAGATGTTGAGCTACTGACAACTTCCAGGGTGACATTGAGTGACTGTAGATGAGAGAGGAAACCTGAGGTCCATGGGATCGGCTCCCTTCCATGATGATCAGGCAGCAGGACATGAGAGAGTGACCATGGACACCTGACCAGAGCATCTCTAGGTACCAGCTGGCCGTGACCCAGAGGAAGGAGACAGAGCCCAGCAGCTCTAGCATCTTCAATCAGAATGACCCCTGGACTCCCACCGTGGACTTCTCTGACTTCATCAACAATGAGACCATTGCTGGAAAGGTTAGCTAACTGTGGGAGAAGAGGGAGGGGTGGGGGGCACAGAGATCAGCCCCACCTTCCCTTGGCAGGGGGGCCTGAAAACCGGTGATCAGCTGAAAGGCTGAGCTGACTCCTGCTTCTGTGGTCTTGTGGATCTGCTCCTTACCTGTGGAGGGAAACTTCCTAAGCTGGGAGTTCATCTGCAGACCCTCAAGAGGTAGCAGCCCTCTCAGTCTCAGTCTCAGTCTCAGTCTCAGCTCTGTGGACTGAGTCCTTTAAGGGCTGCAGGATTCAGGAGGGCTCAAGTGACCACGGAAGATAACATCGCTTATATCAACATCTCTGTTTTTGGCTTCACACTAAAGATTAATTTCTAAATGTCAGCCTTTTTTGCCTCTCAGTGCCTCATCTTCCCTCTTCCATTCTCCTTCTCTCAGTTAGTTTGGGAATAGCCCCAGAGTCAGGGGAGGTGCTGAAGTAACCTGTAGGTTGCATTATTCCCCTCTGATGTATAGACTGATGGCGATGTGACAGGGAAAGTCAGAGATGGAGACTGTAGGCTGGCAAGGGGTTCTGGTATTGCTCCCAATGTGAAATTGATTCTTTATGCTTTGATTTCTGGGCTAGTAGGAAAAACGTTAAAGACTTCAAACTCTCTTGTTTGAAGCTGGGCTCCCAAAGTGAATCCTGGGGGAGGCAAGTGTCCTTAGCAGTGCCAGGAGTCATGACTCTGTTTCTGCCCCACTAGGACTTGGTGGCCTGGGTGACAGCCGGTTTCCTGCACATCCCACATGCAGAGGATATTCCCAACACGGTGACGGTGGGGAACGGTGTGGGCTTCCTCTTGCGACCCTACAACTTCTTTGACCAGGAGCCCTCCATGGATTCTGCTGACTCCATCTACTTCCGGGAAGGCCAGGATGCTGGGTCCTGTGAGGTCAACCCCCTGGCTTGCCTGCCCCAGGCTGCTACCTGTGCCCCTGACCTCCCTGTCTTCTCCCACGGGGGCTTCCCTGAGTACTAGCTGGTCCTTGGGGTGAGGAATGTGTCTAGGACCCAAAGACAAGGGAGAGTGGAGAGGGGAGGGGCTGGGCACTGAGTTTCTCCCAGCTCCCACCCCAGGGTCCTCCCTCTCCCATCTTCTGCCCTTGCCTCCTCAACCCTGCTGGGAGTATCCATAGCCTGTGCTGCCTGACCCATGGGCTTCTCAACTCTGTTGACTCCAGACCTGCTGCATTTCTATCGCAGAGAGAAAAGGAATGGCCAACTGGGAGTCTAGAGTGATGATTAAACCTTTCAAGAAAACTTAACTTCTGCAATTTTTTTTGTTTGTTTTCTACTTATTTTGCCTCTGGGTTTCTCAAATCATTTTAGGCCATGTCAGATCTCTCTTGAGACTCCCCAGTCCTCACTTTGGGGGGAGGATGGGGGCTCTCTATGGGGATGGCCGTCTAGGCGCCCCGGGCAGGGTTCCTGCCAGGTGAATCCAGGAGTCCAGCTGGAAGGAGCTCTTTGGCCCATCTTTCCTCTCATTCTAGTCCTCTTTTTCTCTCTCTCTTCCTTCTTGTTTAACCCCCTCCTGTTCTTCAGTTCAGTTCAGTTCAGTCCCTCAGTCATGTCGACTCCTTGAGACACCATGGACAGCAGCACGCTAGGCCTCCCTGTCCATCACCAACTCCCAGAGCCTGCTCAAACTCATGTCCATTGAGTCAGTGATGCCATCCAACCATCTCATCCTCTGTCATCCCCTTCTCCTCCTGCCTTCAATCTTTCCCAGCATCAGGGTCTTTTCCAATGAGTCAGTTCTTCACATCAGTTGACTAAATAGTGGAGTTTCAGCTTCAGCATCAGTCCTTCCAATGAGATGGTAGGAGGGGTGAAATCACATTTAGAATCAAACCCCATACCCGCCAGAGACATTCGGAGGGCTCAAACAAAACCTTGTGCGTACCAGGACCCAGGGACCCCACAAGGGACTGAGCCAGACCTCCTGTTCTTTCTTACCTGTTCTTATTTTCTGGGATTTCCCTTTCTGCTCTGAGCAGATTTTCCCCAGTTCTCATTTCTCCACTCTGGTCTCCTCTCCTGGCTCCAGGCCTGTGGAAGTCTCAAAATGCAAGGGACATCTAGCTTGAGAGGACAGTCCCCATCTGGCTCCCTGTGTCTGGGAGCTTTACCTTCCCCCAGTCCCGGGGCAGAGAGTCTCTTCACAGTTCTTTCTGCCCATTTGTATAGATCTGCCTTGGATCTTGCATTCTCTGGCAGAGGCTGGTCATGGAGACAGCAGCAGCTCTAGGTAGCACTTTAGATAGCTTTGTGGGTGCAGTGCTAATGAAGAGTGGTCATTTTGTGTCAGGTGTATGTGTGACCAGTGCCCTCGGTACCAGGGTTAACCAACAAGGGAGGTGGGGCAGGCAAAACAGGAAGACCAGGCACTCGAACCATGGGGCCAGGTGCTGTTCAATCATATGCAAGCATGCAAATAAGCCAGGGTTTCAGGGGGTGGAGCCTCCACACAGGCTGTTCCTATGGACAGCTGGGTGGTGGCAGACTGGATTTGGGCTGTCTCTGCAAATAACCAGAGATGGGAAGCAGTAGAACTTGTGTCCCTAGAAGACTGATTAAATAAATTCTGATACACTCTTAAAAAGCAATACTATGCAGCTGTAAAAGTAATTATATCTCTTTATAGGGAATCATAATCCAGTGAACAAGAAAAAGCACAGAATTGTGTATAGGACACCTCTACTTGTGTTCTACAGGGAAGCATCACATAAATACATATTTTTCACATCTTAGAAATGTGTATTCAGAAGACATGGGTAACACTGGTTGCTGCTGTGGAGAGGAACCAGGAGGTGGGGACTCAGATGGGAAGCGATGGGAGGTTTAGTAGTATAAACCCTTCTGAAAATTTTGAATTTTGAACCATATGACTGTATTAATATTCATTTATTATTATTCAAATAATAAATGGGCCCAACAAAATTTGACTCTGTTCTTTAAACTAACTTGTGTTTTAGGAAGGGGTAGGATAGGGAAAGCTAAAGTGAGTTGAGACATGGGCTTGGGGGCTCAATTTTCTCAAGTGTTTGAACCCAGAAAAATGGGTGTGGCCTCTGGTGATCCCTTTGCCTCCTCTTGTCTGTACATGTACAAGAAAAATGTTAAAACCTCAGTCAATTTCTCTTTTGCTGTCTCTCTTCAAAGACGGGGAATGAGAAACAATGGGGAGGGGTGACTTCTACCTGCTGGAAGCCCAGGCAGGGCTGGGAGGTGAAGGACAGGAAATAGATTTCAGATGCTGCTCAGCTTCTGACCTGAGGGAGTCACACCCAGGGGGCACATGCAGCACAGAAGCTTCTGCTCCTTTCTGTCCTGCTTCAAGCCCAGGTTCACTGCTGGGTCAACAGTGGATGGAGATGATGTGTCTGTGAGCTGGAGAGAAGCTAGGTTCTGAAGAACAGGGAGAAAGACCTCAGTCGGGAGAGAGGGCCCGTGACAGCTGGATGCATTTATAACTTGGCCCAGGGTGCAAGTTCACAGCCAGGGTTCCAGGGACCCTGACCTGTGATGATCCATCAGTCCTGCTCGTGGGACAGAGAGAGGGTCTTTCTTACACTGCAGCTCCCAACTCCCTCTAGTTTGCTACTGGTTCCACCCCTCAAATGTTTCCCTTCAGTGACTCAGGGAGCTCAGGGCCTCCAATATGTTGAACTGGCTCAGCCCTTCAGTTCCCCAGCTCCTCCCTGGTGCTTCATGTTCTCAGGATGATTCTCCAGGCTCCTGTGGGTGCCTGTAGGATTCTGGTGATGGGGAAGCAGAATACAGTGATGAGGCTTCCCAGACTAGAGGAGGGAAGGAGCGAATCCTGCTGGAGGGTTGTGCTCAGGTGTGTTTGGCTTGCAGCCAGGTAGCCAGGAGAAAAGCTGCATCTGCATGAGGAGAGAAGCCCAAGGACGGTCCCTTTCTGCTCCCGTCACATCTTCCTCTCCTCCCTCCGGCTGTGTCTCCCAAACCCAGCCCTCCTCCACTTTGTGCCCCAACCTTGAACCTGAGTGTTTGATTTGGAACAGGAAGACAGAGGCTGACGTGGACCACTTAAAGTCCAGGTTTCTACCTCAGTCCCACCTCCTGAGCCTGGTTTGACCATTGCCTGCACCCAACTTCCACTCCCTGCCAACCCTCTCTCCTTGGCTGCTTGTCTTGAATTTACCCATCATGCCATCACCCAGAAGGACCACCCAGAGCTAGGAACCTCCAGAGACTGAAAGAGGCATTGAGCACCCAGGTACTGTCTGTCTATCTTGAATTCTGCATTCCGCATTCCGATTGAAGAGGCTGAGGACAACCAGGAGTTTTAGAGATGTTCATCTTCATTTTTCTGTCCTTGTGGACTCTTCTGGCGATGGGTAGGGAGGAAGGTGGTGCTGGGAGTGAGGAGGGAGTTGGGAAGCAATGTCATCCCAGCCTGCCTCCCCGCTGCCCCTCCGGATCCCCCAGTGACCAGCCCTGGACACACCCTGACCAGAGTCAGCTGTTTGCAGACCTGAGCCGAGAAGAGCTGACAACTGTGATGAGCTTCCTGACCCAGCAGCTGGGGCCAGACCTGGTGGATGCAGCCCAGGCCCGACCCTCAGACAACTGTGTCTTCTCAGTAGAACTTCAGCTCCCCCCCAAGGCTGCAGCCCTGGCCCACCTGGACAGGGGGAGCCCCCCACCTGCCCGGGAGGCACTGGCCATCGTCTTCTTTGGCGGACAACCCCAGCCCAATGTGACTGAGCTGGTGGTGGGGCCTCTGCCCCAGCCCTCCTACATGCGGGATGTGACCGTGGAGCGTCATGGCGGCCCCCTGCCTTATCACCGACGCCCTGTGCTTCTCCGAGAGTACCTGGACATAGACCAGATGATCTTTGACAGAAAGCTGCCCCAGGCTGCTGGTGTCCTGCACCACTGCTGCTCCTACAAACAAGGAGGAAGGAACCTGGTGACCATGAACTCAGCTCCCCGTGGAGTGCAGTCAGGGGACAGGGCCACCTGGTTTGGCCTCTACTACAACATTTCTGGTGCTGGGTTCTTCCTGCACCCTGTGGGGTTGGAGCTGCTGGTAGACCACAAGGCTCTGGACCCTGCCCAGTGGACCATCCAGAAGGTATTCTTTCAAGGTCGCTATTATGAGAGTCTGGCCCAGCTGGAGGAGCAGTTTGAGGCTGGCCAGGTGAATGTGGTGGTGATCCCAGACAATGGCACAGGTGGGTCCTGGTCCCTGAAGTCCCAGGTGCCCCCAGGTCTGGCTCCCCCTCTGCAGTTCCATCCTCAGGGGCCCCGCTTCAGGGTCCAGGGCAATCGAGTGTCCTCCTCATTGTGGACTTTCTCCTTTGGCCTCGGAGGTTTCAGTGGTCCTAGGATCTTTGACATCCGCTTCCAGGGGGAGAGAATTGCATATGAAGTCAGTGTCCAGGAGGCCTTGGCCATCTATGGTGGAAATTCTCCTTTTGCCTTGAGAGGCCGGTATGCAGACGCCAACTTTGGTTTGGGGTACTTTTCCACGCCCCTGAGCCGTGGGGTGGACTGTCCCTATCTGGCTACCTACATGGACTGGCACTTCCTTCTGGAGTCCCAAGCCCCCAAAACACTACGAGACGCCTTTTGTGTGTTTGAGGAGAACAATGGCCTGCCCCTAAGGCGACACCATTCAGATTTTCATTCCCACTATTTTGGAGGCGTTGTGCAGACAGTGCTGGTCTTCAGGTCTGTGTCCACGATGCTCAACTATGACTATGTGTGGGATATGGTCTTCCACCCCAATGGGGCCATAGAAGTCAAATTCCATGCCACAGGCTACATCAGCTCAGTGTTTCTCTTTGGTGCTGCCCAAAGATATGGAAACCAGGTCCGGGAGAACACACTGGGCACCGTCCACACCCACAGTGCCCACTACAAGGTGGATCTAGATGTGGGAGGTAAGACATGCTGGCAGAGGCAACGATTCCAGTACAAGAGTCTGAAGTCTTAAGCCTAGATTTAAAAGTTTTCATTGTGCCAGTTCCTTGGTTGTCCAGTGGTTAAGACTCCACATTTCCACTGCAGGAGGCAGGGTTCCATCCCTGGTCAGGGTAATAATATCCTGCTTGTTGGGAGGCCAAAGAGAATAAAAATCTCTTTGAAACATTAAAGATGTAAAAGTATATGAATAAATATGAAAGTCATCGAACTCCTCAGAGATTTTCAACCTTAGATAGTTATTCCCTCATGCTTAAAAAAATAATTCTTTCCTTTTTCAAACTGTGCACCTGCAGTTCTAGAATATATCATGGTGTGTACTACGTAGGATACTACACAGTGGTGGTTTAGTTGCTCAGTCGTGACCAACTCTTCGACCCCATGGACAGTAGCCCACCAGGCTCCTCCGTCCATGGGAGGAGGCAAGAGTACTGGAGTGGGTTGCATTTCCTTCTCCAGGGGGTCTTCCCAACGCAGGGATGGAACCCACGTCTACTGCATTGGCAGGTGGGTTCTTTACTACTGAGCCACCTGGGAAGACCCATGGTAAGATATACTGGTATAGATTTTTACTGAAATTTTTCGATCATAATGTACATATATTTTCTCAGTTCTAATTTCTCACATAACAACATATTACACTCATGCAAACAACAAATATTTGCTGAATGCATATTTGTGCCAAGCACTGCACTAAAACAGTTTAACAAAAGAAACCACATCTCTGCTCTCAGGAGGCTTACGTTATAATAGAGGAGTAGGGACTACATGAAGAGCTCCTGGCAAATGTGAGAGCAACCTTTTTTTTTTTTTTTAATTGAAGTTTAGTTGATTTACTATGTTGTGTTAATTTCTGCTATGCAGCAAAGTGATTCAATTATACATACATATATATATATATTTCATATTATTTTCCATTATGGTTTATATCAGGATATTGAATACAGTTCTCTGTGCTATGCAGTAGGTCTTTGTTGTTTATCCATTCTATATATAGTAGTTTATGTCTGCTAACCTCAAACTCCCAATCATCCCTCCCCCACCGCAACCACAAATCTGTTTCTATAGTTGTAAAATCTGTTTCTGTTTCATAGATATGTCAGTTTGTGCTGCATTTTATTATTTATGAAATTTTTTAATTGGAAGATAATTTCTTAACAATGTTGTGTTAGTTTCTGCTGTTCAACAATGTGAATCAGCCATAAGCATGTGTGTGTGTACACATGTATATATCCCCTCCCTCACGAGTCTCCCTCCCACTCTTTCCCATCCCACCCCTCTAGGTCATCACAGAGCACCTGGCTGAGCTCCCTGCATTATACAGGAACTTCCCATTATTTTACACAAAGTATTTCAATGCTACACTCTGTATTCTTCCCACCCTCTCCTTCCCTCGCTGTGTGCACCAGTCAGTTCTCTATGTTTATGTCTCCATTCCTGCCCTGCAAATAGGTTCACCACTACCATTTTTTTAGATTTGATATATATGTGTTAATATACAATATTTGGTTTTCTTGTTCTGGTTTACTTCACTCTGTATAACAGGCTATAGGTTCATTCACCTCAGTTCAACTGACCTCATTTGTTTTTTTTTTTATGGCTCAGTAATATTCCATGGTGTATATGTATTACATCATCCTTATCCATTCACCTGTCACTGGACAGTTAGGTTGTTTCCATGTGTTGACTGTTGTAAATACTGCTGCTATGAACATAGGGGTACATGTGTCTTTTCAAATTATAGTTTTGTCTGAATATATGCCCAGGAGTGGGATTGCTGGATCATATAGTAACTCAATTTTTAGGTTTTAGTGTAGGAGGGTTCCCTCTCCAGCATTTGTTGGGAAATGCTTTTTTCTATTCTTTTATTCTGTTCAATATGGTAGTCACTAGCCACTTCTATTGTGTATATGTATATCTCACATCTTCTTAATCTAATCATCGGTTGTTGCACTTAGGTTGCTTCTCGGTCTTGGCTATCATAAATACTGTGGCTATGAACTTTGGGGTGCATGTATTTTTTTGAATTACAGTTTTCTCCCAGGCCCAGAAGTGGAATTTCTGGATCACATGGCAACTCTATCTTTACTTTTCTGAGGCACCTCCATACTGTTCTCCTTGGTGGCTGCACCAATTTACATTCCTACTAACAACGTAAGAAGGTTCCCTTTTCTCCACACCCTGAGAGAAAGATTTTTATACTTATCCTCTTTGTATCTCAGTTTACTCAAGTGCAAAATGGTTTAACAGTGCATTTCTCATAAGATTGTTATGAGGATTAGTGACTATTTGAAAACAGTTTTTCTTTTGAAATAACTTTTTTGATTTTGGCTCTGCTGGGCCTTCATTGCAGAGCATGGTCTCTTCGTCAACAGGGTTGGGCTTTCTCTAGTTGAGGCTCACGAGCTTCTCTTGTTGTGGACAACAGGCTCTAGAACGTGAGGGCTCAGCTAGTTGTGGCTCTTGGGCTTAGATGCCCCAGGGCATGTCAAGTTTTAGCTCCTTGACCAGGGCTCAAACCTGCATCCTATGCAGTGGAAGATGAATTCTTAACCACTGGACCACCAGGGAAGTCCCTGAAATAACTTTCAGTTCAGTTCAGTTGTTCAGTCATGTCCGACTCTTTGCGACCCCATGAATCTCAGCACACCAGGCCTCCCTGTCCATCACCAACTCCCGGAGTTCACTCAAACTCAGGTCCATCAAGTTGGTGATGCCATCCAGCCATCTCATCCTCTGTCGTCCCCTTCTCCTCCTGCCCCCAATCCCTCCCAGCATCAGAGTCTTTTCCAATGAGTCAACTCTTCGCATGAGGTGGCCAAAGTATTGGAGTTTCAGCTTTAGCATCATTCCTTCCAAAGAACACCCAGGACTGAGCTCCTTCAGAATGGACTGGTTGGATCTCCTTGCAGTCCAAGGGACTCTCATGAGTCTTCTCCAACACCACAGTTCAAAACCATTAATTCTTTGGCACTCAGCTTTCTTCACAGTCCAACTCGCACATCCATACATGACTACCGGAAAAACCATAGCCTTGACTAGACAGACCTTTGTTGGCAAAGTAATGTCTCTGCTTTTGAATATGCTATCTAGGTTGGTCATAAGTTTCCTTCCAAGGAGTAAGCGTCTTTTAATTTCATGGCTGCAATCACCATCTGCAGGATTTTGGAGTCTAAAAAAATAAAGTCTGACACTGTTTCCACTGTTTCCCCATCTATTTCCCATGAGGTGATGGGACCAGATGCCATGATCTTCGTTTTCTGAATGTGAGCTTAAAGCCAACTTTTTCACTCTCCTCTTTCACTTTCATCAAGAGGCTTTTTAGTTCCTCTTCACTTTCTGCCATAAGGGTGGTGTCACCTGCATATCTGAGGTTATTGATATTTCTCCCGGCAATCTTGATTCCAGCTTGTGCTTCTTCCAGCCCAGCATTTCTCATGATGTACTCTGCATATAAGTTAAATAAGCAGGGTGACAATATACAGCCTTGACATACTCCTTTTCCTATTTGGAACCAGTCTGTTCCATGTCTTTAGATTTACAGAAAAATTGCAGACATTATACAGAGTTGCCATACCTCCTTCATTGACTCCCCTTAATGTTAACATCTTACAGAAACACAGGACAGTCAAACCAAGGAAATTAACATGATTACAATATTATAAAAAGCAGACCTGATGAAAATGTTATCAGTTCTTCCACTGATTTCCTTTCTCTGTTTCAGGATCTAAACCAGCATCCCACATTGCGCTTAGATGTCCTATCTCTTTATGGTCTTCTTCAATCTGCAGCAGTTCCTATTATTTATCTGTTTGGCTGCATCCAGTCTTAGTTGCAGTACATGGGATTGTCACTGCATCAAGCAGGATCTTTTTTGCAGCCCACAGGCTCTCTTGTTGTGCCAGGCACTCTAGGACATGAGGGCTCTGTAGTTGTGGTGCGTAGGCTTCCTTGCCCCACAGCACATGAGATCTTAGATGGGATTTTTGATTCCCCCAACCAGAAATCAAACCCACATCCCCTGCATTGTAAGGCTTAACCACTGGACCACAGGGAAGTCCCAGAAACTGACACTTTAGAAGATACTAGTCAATCATTTTGTAGAATGTCTTTCATTGGGTTTTCTCTGATACTGTCTCATGATTAGATTGAGCTTGTGTTTTTGTTTTCATGGAGTTTCTTGGGTAAGAAAACCACAGGAATGACATTACACCCTTCTCAGAGCATCGTATCACGGGGTACATCATGTCCTTATGTCTTATCACCAGTGATGGGGGACTCAAGCAGTTGGTTAAGGTGGTATTTTCCAGCTACCTCATTGCAAAAGTTACTGTTTTTCCACTTGCAGTTAATAAATATTTGGGGTAAATTTTTGATGCTGTGCAAATATACTATTTCTTTTCTTCTCAAGCTCTTTCTTCTCAAACTCTTGCCTACGAATATTAGCAACTATTGGTGGATTTTTCCTGCAACAGTGATTATTATTGTGTCATTTACATTTTTCTCTTTTTCTTTATACATTTATTCATTGGAATTTTCCATAAGAAAGTGTTGTCCCTCCATTTTATTTTTATATATAATTTTTATTCATAACTGTATGAACTCACGGTATTTTATTCTAAGGGTTAGAACCCCCTACTACCATTTATTTTTTTCCCTAAATTGTTCCAGCTTTGGTCATTGGGAGGGCCTTCAGGTTGGTTTCTGTGTCCTGCTGACATGATTCCCTCCTTTTTTGAGCACTTCTTTACTCTCTGGCACCACAATATGTTCCTATTCCATCTTGTATTTCCCCTCTTCTAACCCTTGATTCAACCACTTCCCCAAGAATCTCTGGTTTCTTTTATTGGAGAATAGTATTTAGAAACCAAGATCTGGGTAGCAGATGTGCTCATTATTCCTGGGATGTCATTGCTTTCAGGGTCACTTATTGGACTTAACTAGAAAATATATGTATGTATTCTAACTGACACACATGTCTCTCTTTATCTCTACATCCAAACTAGGACAACTCTCTTTTAAAAAATGTATGTACTTGTCTATTTGTGGCTTTGCTGTGTCTTTGTTGCTGCGTGTGGGGTTTCTCTAGCTGCAGTGCCTAGGCTTCTCATTGTGGTGGTTTCTCTTGTAGCAGAGCACAGACTCTAGAGTGCAGACTCAGTAGTTGAGGTACATGGGCTTAGTTTCCCCAAGGCATGTGGAATTTTCCCAGACTAGGAATTGAACCCATGTCCCCTGAATTGGACAGGGAAATCCTTTTTTAAAAAAAAAAAAAAAAACAAAACTTTTTATTGGAGAATAACTGATTAATAGTGTTGTGATAGTTTCAGGTAGAGAGCAAAGGGACTCAGCCATACATATACTTGTATTCATTCTCCCTCAAGCTTCCTGCCATCCAGGCTGAAAAATATTTATGTATTTATTTATCTATTTGGCAGCACCAGGTTGCATGCGAGTTCTTAGTTGATTCATGTGTATCTAGTTCCCTGACCAGGGATCAAACCTGGGCCCCCTGCATTGGGAGCTCAGAGTCTTAGCCACTGGACCACTTGAGAAGTCTCTATGGCAAACCTTAAAGCACATGTAATGCCGCCTGATATGCATGGAAAATTATTAGCTATTATTGTTTGTTAGTATTATCCATATGAGTTTGCTTGTGTGGCTGTACCAGAAAAGAGAACTCTTGGCCTGTAGTTATCATCTATAAGTAGAAAGGCTTCACTGGTGGCTCAGATGGTAAAGAATCTGCCTGCAAGGCAGGAGACTCTGGTTCGATCCCTGGGTTGGGAAGATCCCCTAGAGAAGGGAATGCTTACCCATTCCAGTATTCTTGCCTGGAAAATTTCATAGACAGAGGAGCCTGGAGACCTACAGTCCATGGACTCACAAACAGTCAGAAATGACTGAGCAACTAACACACACGTAAGCAAACAATGTGGAGTGTGGACTAGGAGCAGTAATTCACAAGAGGAAACTGAGGCTTTGCTTAATCAGTCTCTGCTCTCTCTAATCTTTTGAAGGTATGGAGGGAGCTTCCGGCATGTTTTGGTTTACTGTTCTTTGGTCTCAGATCACTTAAGTTGACTCCTAATGTGGAACCTAGCTGGACTCCAATAAATTCATTCAAAACAAATATGTAGGCAACATACTGTGCCTAATTCTGTGCCAAACCCAAAACGATAGAAAACACCACCAAGCTCCAGCAGTGTTGGGCCTGGGGTCTGACTTTCCTCCCGCTGGTCTGCATGTCTGCTGTCCATGTGTGGTGGGGCCACTTGATGTTGGTTTCCTCTGGGTACTCATGTATAGTCAGTATAGAACCAGACTGAGACCTAGGTCTCCGGCACTACCATGAAACTAACCACGTGCCCTTGGTGACAAACCGGGGCACATCTAAGCCTCAGTTGTCCCATCCATAAAATGGGTTGTTGTATAAGTAAAGCATCAATCCATGTAAAGCCCTCAGCACACTGCCTGTAGAACTCCTCCAAGTTCAGTAAATTGAGCTACTGCTGTGATTATGTTCATGAGAGGGCAGTTCTAATGATGGAGCTTCAGATATGATATGCAGACCTTTTCCTCAGGTCAGAAAGAACCTGACTCTGCACATCGCCTGATAGACTGCTCCAACCTCAGGTAAACTACCCTACCTTCAGCTCCTCAGAAGGAGAAGGTCAATGGAAACTCAGTCGTAGGGCATCTGGGGTTATTACCAGAGATGATGTCCAGAAGGAAAACCTTCTTCAAATCTCTGGATCAGGGACATTCTGGGGAGAGGGGAGGGAGCAAGGGACACACTCAGTCTGGCCTTGTCTTTGGCTCCTACTCTGAAGCCAGGAGCAGGCAGACTCCAGAGGGGGCAGTGTGGCTGCCTGACTAACTCTTGCTCCTCCCTTCTCCCCACTCCACTCCCTCAGGACTGGAGAACTGGGTCTGGGCTGAAGACATGGCTTTTGTCCCCACGGTGGTACCCTGGAGCCCCGAACACCAGATACAGAGGCTGCAAGTGACCCGGAAGCAGCTGGAGACTGAGGAGCAGGCTGCCTTCCCCCTGGGAGGGCCCTCCCCTCGCTACCTGTACCTGGCCAGCAACCAGAGCAACAAGTGGGGGCACCCTCGGGGCTACCGCATCCAGACAGTCAGCTTTGCTGGGGGGCCGCTGCCCCAGAACAGCTCCATGGAGAGAGCCTTCAGCTGGGCAAGGTGAGTGATGGGATGTAAGGGAGGCACTGGGGGAGGTGGATGGTACAAAAGGCTACGTGTTGCTGGGAACCCAGGTTCCCCACCTCTCATGGGAGTGTGTACACACTCACAACCACACATTCTCACACACATGCATTCCTACAGCCACAATCTTAGGCTGCTCAAATTGAAGCCTACTGGATGAATGGATGAATGGAAAGATAGATACTGAATCAAATGTGAAAAAACGTTTAAGGCATCAGTAGGATCTACGAGGTGGGTATGTGGGTGTTCACTATACTCTTTCAAGTTTTCTGTATGTTTAAAATGCTCATAATCAAGGTTGGAGAGGAGAGACTTCCCTGGCAGTCCAGGGGTTAAGACTTCACCTTCCAGTTCAGGGGTTGTGGGTTTGATCCCTGGTCAAGGAGCTAAGATTCCATATTTCTCATGGCCAAAAAGCCAAAACATGAAGCAGAAGCAAGATTATAATAAATTCAATAGACTTTTAAAAAATGGCCCACATTAAAAAAAAACCTTATAAAAAAAGATTGAGTCAAAATAGTTATTTAAAAGTCTGTAAACAAATGCTGGAGAGGGTGTGGTGAGAAGAGAACACCCCCTATACTACTTGCAGGAATGTAAATTGGCACAGCCATTATGGAGAACATAGTATGGACATTCCTTAAACACTAAAAAATAGAACTACCATACGGTCCTGCAATCCCACTCCTGGACATATACCCAGAGAAAAACATGATCTAAAAGTATACATGTGTTCATTGCAGCACTCTTTACAGTCAAGACATGAAAACAGCCTAAATGTCCATCGACAGAGGAATGGATAAAGAACATACGGTACACATACACAATGAAATATTACTCAGCCATTAAACGAAGTAATGGCTTCAGCTCCTCAGAAGGAGAAGGTCAGTTGAAACCCAGCCACATAAAATAATAGTTTAAGGAGTATGCTCAACCTAGTTGAATCAGATTTCTTTAAGTACCTTGGAAGAACACCCTAACATCAAATGTATGAAATTTAACCACCAGTGGTCATTTATCTCTCAATGAAACGGGGGTAGGGGCATTGGTAGGGTGGAGGACATTTGCAGCAACATGAATGAACCTAGAGATTGTCATACTGAGTGAAGTAAGTCAGACAGAGAAGGAGAAATATCATATGACATCCCTTATATTCGAATCTAAAACAAATATTATACAAATGAACTTCTTTACAAAATAGAAACAGACTCACAGATTTAGAGAACAAACTTATAGTTGCCAGGAAGAAAGGGTGAGGGGAAGGGATAGTTGGGGAGTTTGGGATCGACATACACACGCAGCTATACTTAAAATTGGGCTTCCCTGGTGGTCCAGTGGCTAAGAATCCACCTGCCAATGCAGGGGACATAGGCTCGCTCCCTGGTCAGGGAGCTAAGATTCCCACATGCTGCAGGGCAACTGAGCCCATTCATCACAACTACTGAGCCAGCACTCGACCTCTGAGCCGCCACTACTGAAGCCCTCATGCCTAGAGCCTGTGCTCCACAACGAAGACTAGTCCTCGCTCCCTGCAACTAGAAAAAGCCTGGGCTCACAGCAGCAAAGACCCGTGCAGCCAAAAATAAAAAAAAAATAAAATGGATAACCAACGAGATCCTACTGTGTAGCACAAAGAAGTTTGCTCAATGTTATGTGGCAACCTGAATGGGACGGGAGTTTGGGGGAGAATGGATACATGAATATGTGTGACCGAGTCCCTTTGCTGTCCACCTGAGACTATCACAACATTGTTAATTGACTATACTCCAATACCAAAAAAAAAAAAGGTTGAAGGAGGGAAGAAAAAAAGAAGAAAGGAGCACAGCTCCGAGGGAGTCCTCCCTAAAATCCAGGTACATGAGATACTGAAATTGACCTAAGATGGGAATCAGGCCATGTATGTGCCTTTGCATGCAGGCCCAGAGTCCCATGTGCATGGAGGCATGAGCCACAGTCCCACCTGAAGTCTGAACGATGGGCTAGTAGATGTTTGAAATACATGATATTGAACACATGCAGGAACTTTGTGAGAGAGAGAGTGGGAAGTGGACAGAGGATGATAAAGAGGCTGGACACCCTAAGACCTCTGTGCTCCTTTCCCCTTTGTGTCCTCTCCTCAGTGCAGCTTCAGGCAGCAGGTTGGGTCGATGATCTTGTGGGTCTAACCCAAACCCCCTGCAGGTACCAGCTGGCCGTGACCCAGCGGAAGGAGGGGGAGCCCAGCAGCACCAGCATCTATAATTTGAACGACCCCTGGAGCCCCACCCTGGACTTCAGTGACTTCATCAACAATGAGACCATTGCTGGGCAAGTGAGTCGAGACGGGGCCTGTGGGGGTGAGGGAGGAGGCAGAGGGAGCAAGCATGAGCCTCCTCACTCTCTTCCAAGTCAGAATCCTCCAGGGGTCTGTAGGACTCACTAAGGAAGAAAATGTTATGATTTCACATTTTTCCTGGCTGATGAGCTCAGTCCTTCCGTATGAGGCCACTGTGGGAGGCAGAAGTGTCCATAGCAGTGCCCGACCTCATGATCCTCTTTCTTCCCCCACTAGGACTTGGTGGCCTGGGTGACAGCCGGTTTCCTGCACATCCCACATGCAGAGGATATTCCCAACACGGTGACAGTGGGGAACGGTGTGGGCTTCTTCTTGCGACCCTACAACTTCTTTGACCAGGAGCCCTCCATGGATTCTGCTGACTCCATCTACTTCCGGGAAGGCCAGGATGCTGGGTCCTGTGAGGTCAACCCCCTGGCTTGCCTGCCCCAGGCTCCTGCCTGTGTCCCTGACCTCCCTGCCTTCTCCCATGGGGGCTTCTCCCACAACCAGGTGGTTCTTGGAATGGGGAATGTGACTGGGGCCCCAGAGCCAGGGAGTGTGGGGATGGGAGGGGACGGGCACTGAGCTGGGGAGCCTGTGCCCTCTTCTCCCTCCTCACACCCTGAGGTCCTCTCTCCCATCATCCTTCCTTGCCTCCCCTCCCTGCTGGGAGCACCCTGAATCTGTGATGCCTGAGACAGGAGCTTCTCAGTTCTGCGGACCCCAACCTGCTGGGTTCCTGTCACAGAAAGGAAAGGAATTGCCAGCGAGGATTCTGGAGTCATGGCTATACTTTCCCCAGAAGACTACTTTTTTAAAGTTTTAAAAAATCTTATTCTTTAAATAAGATATAATTCATATACCATGAAGTTCATGCTTTTAACATGTACAATTTAATGGGTTTTAATATATTCATAAAGTTGCATAACCATGACTACTATCTAATTCTAGAACATTTTCATCACCCCACAAAGAAACTCCAAATTGTGTTAACTATACTTTCTATTTCCCTCCAACCCTTTTCCAATTTTACATAACCACTAAACCTTTCTGTCACGACAATTGTGCCTAGATCCTGGGAATTTCATATAAATAGATTGATGCAATGAGTGGTCTTTTGTGGTTGGCTGCTTTCCCTCAGTGTAGCATTTCTGAGGGACATCCATGCTGTAGCATGAGTCAGTACTTCATTACTTTATGGCCAAATAATATTCCATTGTATGAATAGACCATATTATGTTTCCACTTTTTGGTTATGATGGATAATGCTGCTATGAACATGGATAATGCTGCTATTTGTATACAAGTTTTCATGCGAGCGAATGCCTTCATTTCTCTTGGGCATATACCAGGGAATGGAATTGCTAGGTCATGTGGTAAAGGACATCATGAAGCTCCAATACTTTGGCCACCTGATGCAAAGAGTCAACTCATTGGAAAAGGCCCTGATGCTGGGAAAGATTGTGGGCAAGAGGATAAGGGGGTGACAGAGGATGAGATGGTTGGATGGCTCAATGGACATGAGTCTAAGCAGACTCCAGAAGCTAGTGAAGGACAGGGAAGCCTGGTGTGCTGCAATCCACGGGGTCGCAAAGAGTCAGACACAACTGGGCGACTGAACAACAAATGGTAATTCTGTGTTTACCCTTTTGAGGAATCACCAGGCACTTGTCCAAAGAAACTGTGCCCTTTCCTTTCATTTTTTTGGTATAACATAGCATAAAACTTTTACTTCAACTTTTATGCAACATACTTACACACATCATAAAAGGTACCATTTGGCCACTGAAATTTTTTTAATATTTATTTATTTATTTATTTTTGGCTGTGCTGGATCTTTGTTGCTGCACTGGTGTTTCTCTAGTTGTTGTGAGCGGGGGCTGCTCTCTAGTTGCAGCGCATGGGCTTTTCATTGCAGTGACAGCTTCTCTTGCTGCAGAGCGTGGGCTCTAGGGCGCGCAGGCTTCAGTAGCTGCAGCACATGGGCTCGGTAGTTGTGGCTCCCAGGCTCTAGAGCACAGGCTTAATAGTTGTGGCGTATAGTCTTAGTGTTCCGCAGCATATGGGATCTTCCACGCACCAGGAATTGAACCCATGTCTCCTACATTGGCAGGCAGATTCTTTACCACTGAGCCACCAGGGAAGCCCTCATTGGGCCATTTTTAAATGTACAGTTCAGGTACGTTAAGTACCTACAGAAGCTTTCTTGGGTCTTTGCTGACTGGGTAAAGCTCCTCTTCTGTACTGACTGGGTCTTTAATATGAAGGTGAGGCGTCTACAGACCACTTGTTCTCTGGAGCCCCAGGACAGGGTCCCCACAGGCCTGTGTCCCAGGTCTTATAAGGTGCTTCCTTCAACTCCCTGTCACCCTGCCTAGCTCCCTCCTTCTCTCTCCTTTCTTCTCTTTCTCCTCCCCCTCCCCTTGTTACTTGTTTCCACTCTGTGGTATTTCCCTCTGTGGTTCTAGGGGAAGGTCCCAAAATCCTCACCTCCCCATTTCCTCAGCTTTTCCTCCCAGGGACAGTCCTCCTCTGTCCCTGGGCTGAGGATGCCTCGGGCATACAGAGGTGTCCCAGTGGGGACAGTCCCACCTAATCAAGCAACAGCCTCCAGGGCCTCACATGCTGGCTGCCTCTCCCTGGTCATGGACTTCGGATGGACATAAATAAGAACTGGGACACTTTCCAGAAAGGAGTGTAGGGGCAGGAGTAAGGTCAGGGGCAGGTAGGCCTCAAAGACCAAGTTTTCTCAGGTGCCTCCAGGCTAAAGGAACCCTTGTGGTGTCTGTATCTATAGTTTGCTTTATCCTGTCTAGTGTTTTTTTCTCACTATGAGGTTAGGAGGAGACAGGGTTCTTTCCCCAGCTGGAAGCCATGACTGCAGACCCAGCCCTCGGGGAGGAGGGCAAGGGCAGGTCTGGCAAGAGGGGAGTTCAGGATACAGAGATTTGGGCCCAGCTCAGCTTGTGACTAGAGGGAAACCGGAAGTTCAGACTATGTGGAAATCCTGTCGTTTCTCACAGGAGCTGCCTGGACCCAGACTTAACCAGGAATTAAGTTTTGGCAAAGGGACTTTCATAGAAAGACTTAAAAGTCACGGGAGCCACATTCTTGATTCAAGAATATCAGCAGCATATGGTGAAAAGTGGAGCTTCCCAGGTGGTGCTAGTGGTAAAGAACCTGCCTGCCAATGTAGGTAGATGTAAGAGACACGGGTTCAGTCCCTGGGTCGGGAAGATCCCCTGGAGGAGGAAAGGACAACCCACTCCAGTATTCTTGCCTGGAGAATCCCATGGACAGAGGAACCTGGCAGGCTGCAATCCATAGGGTTGCACAGAGTTGACTTAGCACTCAGGCATGTGTGGTGAAAAGTGCTGACGGGAAGGGGTTAAAGGCAGAGCTGGTTTGCTATTGATGATGATTATTTTTATTTTGCTTCTCAGCTCAGGATTCAGCATTTCTTTACTCTGTCACCCCAGATGAATGTCATATTTTGATTTTCTTGTGTTTTCTTGTTTAAAGAAATTTGAACTATGACAAGTATAAATGCTCTCATCTTGCCCCTAAAGATGGGCAGGGCGGGGTGGGGGAGGGTTAGGGTTGCTTCTCCTGGCTGGTCCACCTCTGCTTCTCCATATACAGGGGTGGGGAGAGGGGACCTGTGGCTCTAGGCTGACGTCTGTGTGGGGGAGCTCTGCTGCTGATGCTCACTTGCTGACCAAGGAGTGTGCAATAGGGTTCCCCACTGGGGTCAGAGGGCACAAGGGAGGCTGCACACAGGGAACACTCAAGAACAGTCATGGAGGAGGCGACCCTGTTGGAAGGCTCTCCTGGGAACACACCTTTCATCCAAAAGAGAGAAGCAAGCAGCCCAGAGAGATCCAAAGGGTCAGAGCAGCAAAGTTAGCAGGGAGCCTGGCGAGTGGGAGGAATGCTTGGGAATGTGGCCCCACTGGGACTGTTGGACTTACACCTTGAGCACTACTCACACTCACACACACATACCCGCACACACAGAGTCAGTGTGAGCTCCCTGGCCTGGCATCTCAGGGGTGTCCGCCTCATGTCCTCGCCCTTCCATTTGGCCTGTGCCAAGGGGTGACCAGGTTTTCTCCACTCAGGCCCTGCAGGTGGGTGTCTACAGCTTCTGCCCCGTCCCTCCTCCTTACCTGGACTCTGTGAAGGCAAAGAGCCTGTAGTGTTCTCAGTGGAGCTTGACTCTCAGTTACCTTTCCACCTTTAAATTATTTTTCTTTAGCCAACTGCCCATGCACCTCATTAAGAAGGGTTTATATTCTTAATTTGGGTGCACATATTGTTTAACATGGGGCTTTCCCGGTGGCTCAGAGGGTAAAGAATCTGCTTGCAATGCAGGAGACCCGGATTCGATCTCTGGGTCAGGAAGATCTCCTGGAGAAGGAAATGGCAACCCACTCCAGTATTCTTGCCTGGAGAATTCCATGAACAGAGGAGCCTGGTGGGCTACAGTCCATGAGGTTGCAAAGAGTCGGGCATGACTGAGCGACTAAGCAGCAGCAGCAGCAGCAGCAGCAGTGTTTAACATATGAACTACTTTGTAAATAAATTGTTGATTAATAGAAGAAAATGAACACTGCAGAGACTTCCCTGGGGGTCCAGTGGCTAAGGCTCCACACTCCCAATGCAGGCGGCCTGGGTTTGATCCCTGGTCAGGGAACTAGATCCCACATGCCACAACTAAAGATCCCAAATGCTCTAAGGAAGATAGACAATTCCAAGTGCCACAACTAAGATCCCTCGTAGCCAAATAAATATTAAAAACAAACAACAAAACAAACAAAAAAACTACCGAAAGTTATTCTTGATGCTTGTAATAAAACAACAACAAACATACACCTTGGCCATAGTCTGTGGGCCAGGATATGATGGGGGAGCACCCCCCTTTCTCAAGGACCCTCAAAGAATATGATATCTCAGCCTCTCCCACTTCTCCCACTGAATGGAGCCAGGATGGCGGCAATGACTCTGGGCTAGCGGATTTTCCATCTGCTGCCTCGTTTATTCCTCACAACTGCCTTAAGAAGCAGATATTGTTATTTCCATTTCACAGATGAGGGCTCAAAGATTCGGAGGGATTAGGTAACTTGCCCCAAGTCACCTGACTGGTAGGCAGTGGGGCTGGGATCAAACCCAGGTCTTCATGGAATAATACCTGACTCCTTCCTCTGCACCATTGCTCTTCTCCACTGCCTGGCAGCCTGGTTAAAGAATTAAACAATGTAATGCTTGAGAAGCACTTGGCACCTGATCCATGGGAAGTGACCCTCTAGGAGAAAAATCAGCACTCAGTGGACCAGAGCAGAAATCCGCAGTTGCCTTAAGGCAAAGCCTCTCAACCTTGACGGGACATTGAAATCACTGGGGAGCTTGTAAAACTCCACACACCCAGGCTGCATCTCAGCCCAATAAAACTAGAATTTCTGGAGGTGAAGCTCAGATATTAGCAGTTTTTTCCTTTCCCCCCACTGATTCTAACGTGAAACCAAGGTTGAGAAAACCACAGGACAGCAGTTTAGTTGCAAACCTGCCAGAGGAGGCTGACCAGAGAATCTAAAAAAGAATGTGGCTGTCTGAAGGCACTGAAAAGGAGCATTGCAGAGCCGCCCTGGCAGGGCCGGTCCACCCGTGTCTGGAGCAGACGGTCCAGCCCACAGCCGGGATGCGTCCAGCCCTGGAGGCGTGACAGCCACGTGGATGGAGACTCCAGCCCTCTCAAATCTCTCTCATGACCAACTGCTGCTTCTGATTCGAAGTTCAGTGGGCCAGCTTCCCACCACATCTCAGTCATGGATAGAAAACGGGCAAGTCAGTTGTAGCTCTTTTGTAGATGGTATGCATGTATCTTGTGTAAATTGGTATTCTGTAAATTTAAATTGATGTAAATTGATCATTGCTATTGCTTTGACAGTTATTGGAAATGGAGATTAGGCTTCAAGTGTTACTCTGGTAAACTTGGATTTTCCCTAAAAAACCACCCCTCTGGGGGAGCTGACGAGTGTGGTTTCTGATTTAGGCCCCTCCCTTGGACTCTGGTGAATTCACTAGGAAACCATCATGGGGTATCCCAGAGGACATCAGCCAGACTCCCCTGACACAGCGCACACCAACCTCACCACAGACTTTGCATCTAACGTCCTGTGCAGACTCACTGTGAACGAATTCCCACCTTCCTTCCAACCCCCTCCACAGTTTTCCTTGGCCAAACTGCGCTTTATAAATCTTCAGAGCATCCCACTGTCTTTAGGGCATTACAGGTTGGGTACAGCAGCCCCCACCATCCTGATGCCCTGCATGCCAGGTGCTCCCAACTGTGGGAACTTCCCCAATCAGGCTGTTCCCATCCACTCATGTCTCTGCCCGTGAGCTCCCCTCCTCCTTTCCTCTGGTTCCTTCCTCTTTCCCCTTCCTCTCTTCTTTATTAGGTGATGTTTTATTCATCCTCTAAAACCCAACTCGAGTATTATTCTGTCCCTCTTTCCCTGCTGGTGGCTTCGTTCTCCCACACCCTTAGTTCTTCAGAAAGAACTGTACAGTGGAGGTTCACACACTGAGCTCCAGTTAATTATCGACACATTTCCTTCCCTTGCTTCCCTAGGGTTAGAACCATGTCCTGTTGGCCTTGGTGGCCTGGTGCCCAGCATGGTGGCATGCCCAGTGCTTGCATGCATGCATGCTTAGTCGCTTCAGTCATGTCTGACTCTGTCTGATTACGGGTGCTTAAATGTATCTTTGTTGAAATTTGAACAAACAGTGACAATTGTTACATTTAGTGATTCAAGTAAAAAACCATTTCATTTCCCATTTCTCCTTTGACTACCTCAAAAAGAAAATCTAAAGCCTAATGTCTGAGTAGTCAAAGCTATGGTTTTTCCAATAGTCACGAATGGATGTAAGAGTTGGACCATAAAAAAGACTGAGCACCAGGAATTGATGCTTTTGAATTGTGGCGCTAGAGAAGACTCTTGAATCTCTTGGACAGCAGGGAGATCAAACCAGTCAATCCTAAAGGAAATCAACCCTGAAGATTCATAGGAAGGACTGATGCTGAAGCTGAAGCTCCAGTACTTTGGCCAGTTGATGTGAAGAGCTGACTCACTGAAAAAACCCCTGATGCTGGGAAAGATTGAAGGCAAAAGGAGAAGGGGGCGGCAGAGGATGAGACAGTTAGAGAGCATCACTGACTCAATGGACATGAATTTGAGCAAGCTCAGGGAGATAGTGAAGGACAGGGAAGCCTGGTGTGCTGCAGTCCATGGGGTCCCAAGGAATCGGACATGACTTAGCAACTGAACAACAACCAAAGAAGGCTAATGGGACTTCCCTGGCTATCCAGTGGTTAAGACTGTGCTCCCAGTGCAGGGGGCATGGGTTCTATCACTGGTTGGGATAAGATCCTGCATGCCCCATGGTGTGGTTAAAAAAAAAAAAAAAAGAAGCCCAAAGATCCTGAGTGAATGATCACCCCGGCTGCACAGGCTAAGCTGGGACACAGGACCAAAGGGCAATGCTGACACATTAGCCTGAGTATTTCCTTTCCAGATGAGACCTGCACTGCTGGAACCAACAATCCAGCCAAGGTTGCAGGAGGGAGGGGATGGGACAGAAACGCTTCGGAGTAGGTGGATGTTGGCGGGTCTATAAACCTGTTCCCCGTGCTGGGTTTTTCCTGAAACAGGCAGGAGAGGCCCAGAGCCTGGGATGGCATGGAGTGGGAAGGTTTGAAGCATAGACTGGATGTTGGACTCCAAGTAGTAATGGTAGTAGCATCACTCAGTCATGCCCAACTCTTTGTGACCCCATGGACTGTAGCCTGCCAGGCTCCTCTGTCCACTGGGTTGTGCAGGCAAGAATATTGGAGTGGATCCCCAGTCCCTTCTCCAGAGGATATTCCCGATCCAGGGATCAAACCCAGGTCTTCTGCATTGCAGGCAGATTCTTTACCATGCTATAGAATTTGACATGTACATAGGCAGCAGAGCAATGAGTTAAAAGTTTTCCTCATTCTGTAACATGGTATAGTGTTTTATAGTGTTGTTTCTGGAAACAGATTGTTAGGATTTGGAACTGGCAAGTATAGCCCTGAGCAAATTAACTTCTCTGTGCCTCATTTTCCGCACCTGTAAAATGGGAACAGTAATAAAAATCCCACTCAGGATTTTTATGAGGACTAAATGAATTAGCTCATGTAATTGTCCAATACTGGTTCTTGTGCGTGCGTGCATGCTCAGTCACTTCAGTCATATCCAACTCTTTGTGATCTTATTGAGTGTAGCCCACCAGACTCCTCTGTCCATGGATTCTCCAGGCAAGAATAATGGAATGGGTTGGCTGGCATTCCCTTCTCCAAGGGATCTTCCCGACCCAGGTATCAAACCCAGGTCTCCTGTATTGCAGGTGGATTCTTTACCCACTGAGTCACTTGGGAAGCCCATACTAGTTCTTGGCATATAATAAATGCTCAATGAATGCTAGTTAGTGTTTGATATATATTTTTTAAATTTAATTTTTTTTTGACTGCACTGTCTGACTTGTGGGATCTTAGTTCCAAGACCAGGGATCAAACCTATGCCCTTGCACAAGATCAACCCTAAATTCAAAGGATGGAGACATCAACTTCACATCTTGACAGGAAAAGAGGCAAAGTCACAATGCAAAGGGCTGTACGTCAGTAATGGGAGGAACCACTGCAACTGTCTAATGAAGTAACTGCAAGCATCAGTTCTGGTGACTAGAAGGGATGCGTTCTTGGCCTCAGGGCTCAGGATAACAGGAAAAGTGTTAAGGTATATGCAAAACAGGTGTAATGCAAGGTTTGAATATGCTAAGTGACCTAAGGCAGGAATCATTAAGGACTAGGGGAGTTCAGGTCTGACTGATCGTTTATGGCTAATGAGGGGTGGGTATCCGTGGGTTGGGAAGGCTTTATTACTTGGCCTTGAAGTATGTTCAGAATCTGGGTATGTGGAGATGGGAGGATTTCTATTCCAGATGAAGGAAAATTAGGTGAACCAAGGCATGTTTGGGAAATTAGTATAGTGGGAATGAGGGGGTCCCAGAAAGAGAGCTGCAAGACAAAAGGCTAGGAAGATAACTTGAGTTCAGACTCTGGGTGAGCTTGAGTTTGAACTTCATTCTGAAGGTAATGGGGAGTGACTGGATATTTTCCAGGTGATAAGTGGAAAGAACTGTACTGTAAGAAGGCTCCTTTGCCTTTGCCAGTGGTCTGTAGGATGGCTCAGGTTGGGGAGTGAGAAGGGGCATAGGCCATAGGCATTAGGGCATAGGCATTAGGTAATGAAGGAACCAGCAGGTCTAGGCAGGGGGATTGATGAGTGGCCACCTGAAAAGAAAATCAGACAAGACCTGATGAGGTGTCAAGGATGATTCAAAGGTGGTCAGGCTCAGTGCCTATAGGATGACAGAGGAGGAAAAGATGCATCTACAAAGCAGAGAAGTCTGGAGGAAGAACAGGTCTGGAAGGAACTCAGATCTGGGGAGGGGTGTGAGGCTTCCTCAGTGGCTCAGTGGTAAAGAATCTGCCTGCAATGCAGAAGCCACAGGAGACTCAGGTTCGATCCCTGGTTTGGGAAGATCCCCTGGAGGAGGAAATGGTAACCCACTCCAGTATTCTTGCCTGAAGAATCCCATGGACAGGGGAGCCTGGTGGGCTACAATCCATGGGGTCACAAAGAGTTGGACACAAGTGACTTAGCATGCATAGCATGAGGCAGCCAGATGGGGTCCAAGAGGGTGGCCTAACATTAGACTGATGATGGGAGGAGGAAGAGGAGAAAGGAAAACAGAGCTTGCTGGAGCAACACTGAAAACAGTGAGTGTGCTTGTTTCAAGGAGGTTATCTGTCAAAAGCGTCAGTTGTGGCCAAAAGACTAACAAAGAGGAAGGATGAGAAAAGGTCAACCAGCAGATCTGACAGTGGGAAGGTTATGGTGATTTCCCAGTAGAGCAGAGGAGGCTGAAGTTGCACAAAGCTACTGCTGCTACTGCTAAGTCACTTCAGTCGTGTCCGACTCTGTGTGACCCCAGGCCCTGCCGTCCCTGGGATTCTCCAGGCAAGAACACTGGAGTGGGTTGCCATTTCCTCCTCCAATGCATGAAAGTGAAAAGTGAAAGTGAAGTCGCTCAGTCGTGTCTGACTCTTAGCAACCCCATGGACTGCAGCCCACCAGGCTTCTCAGTCCATGGGATTTTCCAGGCAAGAGTACTGGAGTGGGTTGCCGTTGCCTTGGGAGCAACTCACATCCTGATCGCTGGAATTCAAGGTTGGAGAGATCCCCTGAACTTGCATGACACTAGCACCTCCCTCCTTCCACTTCAAACATACAATGGTGCAGAAAAACTTTAAAATATTCCAAATAAAACAAATCTTTCCTTCCATCCTAAAGGAGGGAGGCACAATAGGCTCTCCTCGCCCTTCTCCCTCTCTCTCCCACTCTCTGGCTGGAGATCAGGCACTGTCAGGACTCATGTTTAGGGAGACAGGCGTTGGCGGGACAGACAGCTGTTTATTTCCCAGCAGAGCCCTGCTGTGTTTTCATAGCTCAGAATAGTTCCTTGGCCCTCTCCAGGCCTGAGGGGAGGGGGAGAAACCTCATTGTTTGTTTTCATGACAATTCTGGGCCTCACCTCTTCCTTTTTCTCTGCATCATGGTTCTCATTTGGGAACTCTCAGAGGGGGTAAGGTGTGGGTTAACAGGGTCCAAGACTACTAATTTCCTAATTATGTCCTCTAGCTGGGCTCCGGAAGAGGGAAGGACTAATAACTGACTGTACAACGTGGGTGTTTTGGTTGGGATGAAAATTCTGAAAATTAAAGAAAGAGTTGATTAAAGGACTACAGGGCAGAGCTGGAAGAGAAAAACAGTAGGGGGAAGAGAAGAGGGTGGAAACCCCCTCCCCCAATCTGGATCACAGCTGGATGCCAGGCTGTCTGTAGGGAGCTGACCTCCACTTGAGAATTGTGGAGTGCTTCTCTGACTCCCCGTGCACCTCAGTTCTTGGATAAGTTCTGGCAGCACCCAAGTTTGGCAGATGCCCAGAGATGGAAGGAAGAACTGACTTCATTGAACAATCTTTTGAACAATCTTTCAAACTCTGAAGTTTTTGTTAACTATGTGGATACATTACTTTTGAAAATATTTTAATTAAAAAGATATGCAGATACTATTGTATATAAAATAAACAACATGGACCTGCTCTATACTACTGGGAACCATATTCAATACCTTTTAATAACCTATGGAGGTGGAGGTTTAGTTGCTAAGTCATGTCCAACTCTTGCGACCCTATGGACTGTAGCCTGTCGGGCTCCTCTGTCTATGAGATTCTCCAGGCAAGAATACTGGAAGATAATCTGAAAAAAAGGACACACATAAATATATTTATAACAGAATCACTTTGCTGTACACCCAAAATGCTGTAAATCAACCATACATCAGTGCAGAAAAATTCCCCAAAAAAGATATGAACATGTTTATCTTTTTCCTTCTGTAATAATGAATTATTTGCTTCTATCAAATAAAAGTCAGGCACCACATCATTGGAGCTACTTTCAAATGAGCACCCAAAACTCAGAGAATGTTAAAACAAAGGTGGGTGAGTATCAAGTCTCACCTTACAACTGACAAGAGTGAAACTCAGAGAACTCTAGTGACTTGGCTGAGGTCACACAGCTCTTTAATCATTCTCTCTTTTTTTTTTTCCTTTTAATATTAGTGATGGCAATGGGGAAAGGACAGTCTCCTGGATTGCCTGCTATAAGCTTGAGAATGTTTCTGAGTCTTCTTAGGAAAACCAAGATGCTCTTTCTGCCCCATACCTACCTCCTATCCCCCATCCCCTACCTCACTTCACTCCCCTTCAGGCTGAGCTAGGGCTTCACAACTGATGTCTCTTCAATTTCCTCCCTTCCTTTAGTTCTGGAAGAACTCATGAGTTGAAGCAAGGAGGAATGCAGGTCAGGGTTGGATCCTTAGCTGGAGTCACCCTTCCTGTCTCCCCTCAGCCAGCTCCTCTTTGTCTCTGGAGTATAGACTAAGACAAAGAAGAAAATGAACTTTTTCCTAATAGTCCCAACCACTTTTTTAGAGCTTTCCTTCCTTTGCTTCGGCCTCTGCCATGCAACGTCAACAAAGTTTAACTCCTGGCAAGAAGGATGGAATTTGACAGATAGAATGTGTCCCCGCTGCTGGGGTGGTTTGGCACCACCAAGGGGCTGATGGAGAATGGGAGAAGTGTCTACCCTCTGGTGGTAAGGGAACTAGTTGACCGTTTGTGAAAACAGGATAATCTCTGGAGGGAACAATAGCTTCTTTGGGAGGGGAAGGGGGTTTAAGGAAGAGGGAGGAGAGGGAAAAAATGGTCAGTCTGTACTTCCCGTAATGGCTTGGATTGTTAGGGGAAACACGCCCACCATGGCCAGGCACAATAGAAACCATTTGCATGAATAATTTTATAACAGGAAGTCTTGGTAAGGAACACAGAACTAACAAGCCACCACCAACCAGAAGAATTCGGGAAAGGTCAAAGGGGGACACCACGTGTCTACCAACCTCCCAGAATCCTCCTTGCTGGAATCCATCTTGGATGTGCAACATGTACACCATCAGGAAGGACCCTGCGTCAGAATGATTGACCAGAGACAACCCAGAAACTAATCCCATTACCATAAAACCCCCGAGACTGTGAGCCACATGACAGAGCTGTTCTCTTGGGTCCCCTTGCCCTGCTGCTCTCAACCTGGGTGCCTCTTCCCAGTAAAGTCTCTTGGTTTGTCAGCACATTCGTCTCCTTGGACAACTCATTTTTGAGTGTTAGACAAGAGCCTGCTCCTGTTCCCTGGAAAGGGTCTCCCTTCCTGCAACAGGATGATTCATTTGATTTTAGTAGAAGGCAGACCCTGGGGTGACAAGAGGTAGGTAATGAGCCAAAGATTCTTAACTGTTTACTGTGAAGCTAGCGCCCTGCAGCATTTTTCTGTGGACAAAATGTCCAGCTCATCCTGAGACATGAACCACGCTTCCCCGACCTGGTCAATAGATGCACAGTTCAAGGTCCTGCAGCTGAACTTTCCCACTGTGCTGGAGATAAGTCAGCCATTTTCACTGGCTAACAATGATTAACGCACCTCTCCCTCCACCTGTTTTTACCAACATGTTTTTGTAAAAAAAAAAAAAAAATCTGGGTCACTCACATCAAAGGTAACGGCAGCTGATCCAGCCAATTTCTGTCTGCCCCTCAACCCCACCCCCACCCCATGCCCCCACCACTGATCACTTTGGTAAGAAAAAAAGCACCCGAAAAGAAATTTGGTGGAGTGGGAGGAGAGTTCTTATTTTATTTTATTTTGGCTACACTGGGTCTTCATTGCTGCACACAGGCTTTCTTTAGCACAGGCTTAATTGCCCTGAGGCATGTAGGATTTTAGTTCCCCAACCAGGGATCAAACCTGCACCCCCTGCATTGGAAGGCGAAGTCCTAACCACTGAACCACCAGGGAAGTCCCAAGAAATTAAAAAAAAAAAAAAAAAAAAACATTGTACGTCTTGTGGTTACAGCTGTCACCCTTCAGAGACATCTACATTGTTACTCAAAGCCTTGGACTGAAGCTGGGTTTGGCCTCCCTGCTACTCTGTGCAGACAAGATCCATTCTAGTGATCATAGCTGAGCAGAAAGGCAGCTCCTTTCTCAATAGGACCTAGAGCCCCAGCCACTAGAGAGGATTTGGCTGTAGATAAAAGTCACAATCTCTTTTTGTTAATAAATGTAATTTTTGGATGAGGAGCATGGTCAATTATGACTCCTTCCCTTTTGCTTTCCTGTCAGCAAAGAAGCTTGTCTGAGTGAATGAGTCAACCTTGCTCTGGGAAGAAGGTGCCAGATACACTGGAACCAGCTGCTCTTAGTTAACGGCAGACCAGACTGTACTTTCTGGAACCTTGCCTTCATGTTCTTCCCAAACCAAGATCTCCAAGCCTCTGAATTTCTGTTTGTGCAGAGAGTGCCTGGGGAGTGTCCAGCTAATGTGCCTGGTGAAGAGGGAGGGACCTGTATAATTTTCCATCTTCACTGTTTCCTAGACTCAGCAGTTGTTTCCCCAGAGAGCATTACGAAGCCTTGAGTTACTAAACTAAATCTTGTCATATTATTTAGCTAAACTAAATCTTGTCATATTATTTGTATGACTTTGAAGCTCCTTAATAAATTAACATTTGTGTTCCAAAAAACCCAAAAGTCTTGAGCCATCTCTGCCAAGGACAAAATAATAGGGAACTCACTGACATTTGTATAAATGGATTCTGTTTTCATCAAAGGATGCTGCACTGGACATAGTTAAGTAAATGGCTTCCCTGCCCTGCTAGAGATGGTGTGGAAATCCCTGAGGACAGCCAGGATTTAACTTTGAATTCCTCAGAGAGCCAGGCATGGTGCTTTGCTCAAGAAATGTTTGTTGAATTAAACTGGAGAACTTCTTGAAAGATGCCAGAAGCTCGAGGGAGATGATGGAATCCTCTCTCTGGAGATAGTTCTTTAAATGAGAGAATTCTCACCGAAACCTCCAGCCACTCAAATGCTTCTTCTGCTGTATTCACCACAAATAGTCACAAGTCCCTGGAGGATTTGAAAGCTCCCAATTTTTCTCTTCAGTCAGCTTTCTAGCAGGCTCAAGTTCTTGGGCTGGGGGCCTCACCTCTTTCTGCACCTGATAAAAATTTGCTGGAGGCAGCAGGAAGGGGTTGGAAGTTAGAAAAGTAGAGACCAGCAAATAGTCTTATGATGTAGGCAATTGCTCCAGACAAGAGAGTCACCCTGCCAGGCAGGCAACCTGTCAGAAAGACTCCCCAACTGCCCTGTGTGCCCAGAATGGGATATCAGCTCCATCTGCCCTCCTTATCAACAGGCTCACACTCCCTGAGTTTCCCTCAGAAGATAGGGCTCTCCTCTGGCTCCCCATATGCTGAGCACGTGATGGCACCGTGCCCAACTCAGGTACTCTGGCTCCTAGCAGCCGGCGGAGGTTGGAGACCCAGACAGTACCTCTGAATATGTTGTCAGAACATCTGCCCAACTTGCCCTTGTCTCACCTCTGACCATATAAACTTCAGTCCTGAGGGATCATTGCAGTAGATACTCAATACTTTCTAGGAAGGCTTATCTGGTTAGAGGGAGGGGGTCACCTCTTCTGTGGGGCCCACTCCCTGTGAGCTGGCAGTCCTGATAGTGCAGAACACCCTCCCCCTCAACACCACAAGGACATCCATCATTTGGAGCCCACTCACTGCCACCAACACCACCATTACTCCAGCTCTCCCTGCAAGGGGTGGCAGGATACGGATGCTTGGACCAGCAGAGACAGTAGAGTCAAAGGCAGTTAAATTCTGCTGGAGCTGAGGAGGAGCCCAGAGGGGTGGGAATGAGACTCCAGATCATAACTCCTGGATGAGGTTTTAATCATTTCCAGCATGGAATGTGGTCAACCTTTGCTACAAACTCATTTGCTCTGAGTTTCTTTTCCCTGTCCCCGAACTACCCCTTACAAAGCAATTGTGGACTTGCTAAGGGAGAATTCATGTGGATTTTAACAAGCTTTATTCCCACCGGCTCTTATCCTTGAAAATGCATCAGTCTGTCACCTGACTCAGACCCTGCCCTCTTCAGTCCTAGGTCATGTGAGTGTGAGGTTTTGGTCTCTGTGCTGATGCAGGGTGGTTTCTGCCTGTAAGGGTGAGCAGGCAGCATTGCTTCGCATAACTTGATGTATTTTACTTTATTTCTTGTCTACATCCATGGCTATAATAGTACTGTATTGACTTCTTGGTGATTATGCTTATCTATCTATCTGTATATCTCCAAGTACAAATGAAAGAAAACTCAAAGTACAAAGCCCTTTCCAGAGTCTCAGTCCCCAGTTTGCTTGTGATTTTATTTAGAACTATTTATTCATCGTATGGGCTTCCCAGGTAGCTGAGGAGACTCAGGTTCAATCCCTGGGTTGGGAAGATCCCCTGGAGAAGGAAATGGCAACCCACTCCAGTATTCTTGCCTAGGAAATCCCATGGAAGAAGGAGCCTGATGGGCTACAGTCCATGGAGTCACAAAGAGTCAGACACGACTTACTGACTAAAGAGCAGCAGCAGCAGTTCATCATACTGTTTTTGACTGAGCCACCACGCACACACATATGCACTCTATTGCTTATACTTATGTGTTAAAACCCCAAAGGTCCTCACTTCAAGGACGTTAAATGAATTAATCAATGCATTCAAAGATGATTATTTTCTGGACCTAAGAGATACAGAGCCAATACTGGAAAGAGGGTTTGATCTCCCAAATCAGAGACATTTTCCAGATCCTAGTGAAATTCAGAAATGTCCAGCAATGTGACAGTCCCCACTACAATAGAACTTATTATATTTTAAAATTTAACTATTTAAAAGTTGAATTGCTAGAGCACCAAGACTTTTCTTTGTTCCCAAATAAGTGCAATTGCAGACGGGAAGCCAGACATCTTTGCAAGAACCATGGCAGATTTAGACTCTGTCCTGTGTCTCTGGCCAGGTTGCAGAACCAGGAGGGCAACCCGTTGTACCGTCAAGCAGCCATGCCAAAGTTAATAATTGGCTGTGCCAGCCCATGGCTGATCAGGCTGTTTTTGCGTGCCTGTTTTTCTATTTTACGTAAATCACACTTTACATGTTTGCATCAACCTACTGGTGATGCACCTTTGATCAATAGATTTTAGACAAAAGTGGTTTTTGAGTCCAAAGATCAGGGCTGGGTTGGCCTGCAGACTGGATACAGGGTGTATAAAACAGAGAGGCAAGGCACAGGCTGATAGCAGAGCAATCGCCACCCAGTCTGAAATAACTGCAAAGGCACAGCCGAAGGCTTCCTGAGTGAGGATGGAGAAGGGAATGAACGTTCTACATGACTTTGGGATCCAGTCAACACACTACCTCCAGGTGAATTACCAGAACTCCCAGGATTGGTTCATCTTGGTGTCTGTGATTGCAGATCTCAGGAATGCCTTTTATGTCCTCTTCCCCATTTGGTTCCATCTTCGAGAAGCTGTGGGCATCAAACTCCTCTGGGTAGCTGTGATTGGAGATTGGCTCAACCTCGTCTTTAAGTGGTGAGTAAGAGCCGGACAAAGAGGAAATCAGCAAGGAAAGAGGCTGGCATTGTCTTTGGAAATGTCTGTCCATCAGAAGTTGCTTTTTCAGGCTATTCATGCAATTGTAGTTTACTCCCCTCCTGTCTCTGGATCCTCTATAGAAAGAGAGAAGACAGAGAAAACCCTGTCAGTGAGTGAAGATACAGGAAAGACTATTTCATATGGATGGAAGGCCAGCTAGACCTAGTGAATTATAGGCTATAGGCAAAGAAACGCCATTTTTCTGTTTGCTTGTTTTTGTGTTTTTTGTTTGTTTTTATGGCTGCTCTGTGTGCAGGGTTTCTAGAGTTGGAGAGAGCAGGGGCTACTCTCTAGCTGGGATGCACGGGCTTCTTGTTGTAGTGGCTTCCCTTATTGTGGTGCCCGGGCTCTAGAGCTCAGACTTCAGTAATTCTGGCGCATGGGTTTAGTTGCTTTGCAGCATGTGGGATCTTTCCGGAGCAGGGATCAAACCCGTGTCCTCTACATTGGCAGGTGAATTCTTAACCAATGGACTATCAGGGAAGTCTGAAACTCTGTTTTATTACTTTGAAGCAGCATAGGTGACACAAAGATAGAAGGAAGAAAGATGAGGTATGAAAAAAGGAAACAGGCAATTTCAAAACCCGTTGTGTGAGGTCATGAAAAGCAATCAGAGACCTCTCTTGTTCAGCCAGCTTTATGTCTTGGGCAACTCAGAGCAACTCTCTGAGTTTCTGTTTTATAATCTGTAAACCTAGATTATCTCTGGGATCTTAATAATTACTATAGTTATCAACAATTGTTGATCCTGTAGTATATGCCAGGCCACATGCTAAGCACTTTTTTATAGGGTGTTACTAGTAAGAGTGGAGAAGGCAATGGCACCCCACTCCAGTACTCTTGCCTGGAAAGTCCCATGGATGGAGGAGCCTGGTAAGCTGCAGTCCATGGGGTCGCTGAGGGTCGGGCACGTCTGAGAGACTTCACTTTCACTTTTCACTTTCATGCACTGGAGAAGGAAATGGCAACCCACTCCAGTGTTCTTGCCTAAAGAATCCCAGGGATGGGGGAGCCTGGTGGGCTGCCGTCTATGGGGTTGCACAGAGTCAGACACGACTGAAGTGACTTAGCAGCAGCAGTAAGACTAAGGCACTGAGTTAAGTGACTACAAAAACATAGGTAGTAAATGTCAGAGGCAGGATTCAAGTCCAGGCAGGCTGACTTCATAGGCAAGGCTCTAAAGAATTATGTTATATCCAGTGCTAATAAACTGACTTTCAAAAGGTAAAGAAGCCCCAGTTTTAGTATTTGCCAGTTTCTGCTGTGTCTGTTATCCCATTATGACCACTTTCAAGCTATCAATGGGTCTGGCTTGCAAAAACCCTGAATATTTTACAACTGTTAGCCAGTACCAGTTGACTCCAACACATCACTGTTTTGGTCTCTATTTCATCATGTAGAAAATGAACAGTTTGGACCAGCTGCCCTCAGAGACTTTTACCATCCCTAAAATTATCTTTGTTCACTGTCAGGTGATTCTTAAGATCTCTTCTAGCTTTAATTTTCTTTGGCCATAAACAAGAAGAGTCTTGAACATTGTTATTGGGCTCAGAAGCCCAAGGCATACTGATGGGATTCTGAAATTTTTGTTGAAAAACCTACCAAGTTTTGTCTATAACTTCCATTTTCTCTAACTTGGTAGAGGTCAGAGTTAGTGGCTGTCGCCAGTTTTAGTGAGAAGTCACTATTCCTCTGCTGCAGAGCAAAAGAAGCATCCTGACTGACCCTTCACACCTGTTTCCACAATGAAAAACATGCTTTTAAAGGGGAAGTGGTTGATCTGAGATATTCTGTTTCAAAGCCAGAGGATACAAAACAAGCAAATAGTAGCTATGCATGTCCTTACAGAAAGTGATTCTGATGGAAATAGAGACCACAAGGGAGGCTTGTCCTTGGGGCTCGGGCTCAGTCT
Organism: Bubalus bubalis; assembly: GCF_019923935.1. Lineage (NCBI taxonomy): Eukaryota > Metazoa > Chordata > Mammalia > Artiodactyla > Bovidae > Bubalus > Bubalus bubalis. Next base: position 20,089,932 of record NC_059159.1, on the reverse strand, counting down.
CTGAAGTCCGGAAGAAACCCAAGACTTTGGAGGCCTGAAGAAATGAGCTGTAGGATATGCAAATCCAAGTCGCAAACTGTAGTCCCTAGGCATCCTTCTAGGGCAAATTCTTCTCAGGGTTAAAAAAAAAAAAGTTACATAGCTGCTGTTAATCTGCCTGCCAATACAGGAGCCTCAGGAGATCTAGGTTCTATCCTTAGGTCAGGAAGATCTCCTCGAGAAGGAAATGGAAACCCAGTCCACTATTTTTGACTGAGAAATCCCATGGACAGAGGAACCTGGTGGGCTACAGTCTATGGAGTCACAAGAGTGGGACACGACTTAGCAACTAAACCACCAGTGAAAGTGAAGTCGCTCAGTCGTGTCCGACTCTTTGTGACCCCATAGACTGTAGCCTAGCAGGCTCCTCTGTCCATGGGATTTTCCAGGCAATAGTACTGGAGTGGATTGCCATTTCCTTCTCCAGGGGATCTTCCCAACCCAAGGCTTGAACCCGGGTCTCCCGCATTGTAGACAGACGCTTTACCGTCTGAGCCACCAGGGAAGTCCTAGCTGCTGTTAATATGGTTTTGAGGATATGGGATTTATTTATTTATGTTTGAATAAATAATACCTCCAAAGGCAAAATTCACAAGTTCTGTAAAAGATGCTCCATAAATGTCTCCCTCCTCTGCATTTCCCTAACAGCCCAGTTCCCCTTCGTGGAGGGGCTCGAGTTCTGGATTGGATCTTATGGATCTTCTCCTCGAACTACTCTCTCTTCTGGAAGTTGTGGCGTCGGGCCAAAGCATTCCTTCAGTAACTCCAGACCCTCGTTCTGCTTTTTCACAGGATTCTCTTTGGACAGCGCCCATACTGGTGGGTTTTGGACACAGACTACTATAGCAACACCTCGGCACCGCTGATAAAGCAGTTCCCGGTCACCTGTGAGACCGGCCCAGGTGAGAGGCCCAGCCCTCATCCAGACAGAAGCTGGGTGGGCCGTGCCCATTGTGGACACCTGGTAACATTCGTGCTGGACGAAGCTGTCTTTGAAGGGGACGTGCACAGAGCCACTCCTTCAAGCTCTGGTCATGCTCTTGGATTTGGTACAACTCCATCTGAATTCACTTGCAGCCAGGCCTTCCAGAATAGCCTGTGACTGCCACTTTGGAATCTGCCTAATGTTTTCAGAACAGAAATTGCTAGTTCAGAGAGGCAAGGGCTCCCTCACAGACAAAGGGCTCATGAGAGTAACTGTGCTGTGGCCCTTTGCCCAGGAAGGGAACATGGTAGAGGCCTGAGACCCTGGTCATCCTTCCCAGAAGCCTGGCCAGGGAGATGTGTCCTCCCCAGCTGACTGTTCAGTCCCATGCCCTGTCTGTACTTTACTAGTTACACCCAGACAGGCATTGTTCAGCCAAATGATAGATTTCATTTTTCAGTAAGAAAAAGGAATATTCAACCCCTCTGCTCCCCTACAGGTCTCAGGGTTAGTGTCCCTAAACTCAGGGGCCCTATCCCTGACTCCCAGACTAGGGCGTTGCCCTTAGTTCTTTGTTTACACAAAACCTCGATTCACTTTAGAGTATATTCACTCATTCAAATGTTATTTATCTAGTATCTGTACCAAACATTGTTCTAGGCACTTGAAATGCCTCAATGAATAAAACAAAGATCCCTACCCTTGGGAATTCCCTGCTGGTTCAATGGTTCAGCACTTCACTGGGCGCTTTCACTGTGCGTGGGTGCTCAGTTGCTCAGTCATGTCCAGCTCTTTGCAACCAGCTCTTTGGACTGGTAGCCCACCAGGCTCCTCTGTCCATGAAATTTTCCAGGCAGGAATACTGGAATGAGTTGCCATTTCCTCCTCCAGGGGATCGTCCCAACCCAGGAGTCAAACCCGAGTCTCCTTAGGCTCCTGCATTGGCAGCCAGATTCTTTACCACCGAGCCATCTGGGAAGCCCTCCCTGTGGTGGCTCAGGTTCAGTCCCTGGAACTAAGATCCCACAAGCTGTGTGGTACAGCTGAAAAAAAAAGGCTCCTACCCTTGTGGAGCTTATATTTGAATGAGATGTGTGTGTGTGTGAGAGAGAGAGAGAGAGAGATAAAAAATCATAATACACAAGTAAAATATTTAGGATATTAGAAGAAGGAGGAGGATGAGGAAGAAAGGCAAGGGTTTATGTGGGGTTCCCTGGAAAGCAGACTCAGATGGAGATCAGCACACAGGAGGTGCTACACTCGAGAGCAGTACTTGTGGAAGGAAGGGATGGAAGCCACCTGGGCAGAAGTCTAATTGCCATTCAGTCTCAGCTAACCCCATAGGAGCTCTGAATTGATTCAAGGGGACCAGGTCTTATACCCCAATAGAGATGAGTGATTGGGTGCAGGATCCCCCCCAGGAAAGGGTAGTAATAGAGATGAGTGATTGGGTGCAGGGCCCCCCCAGGGAAAGGGTAGTTTTGATCAAGATGGCTCTCATCAGCCCAGGGCAATGTCCAGTGAAGTCTGAGCACTGAGAGCCACCTGCAACCACACTCTCAACAACAGAAAGGAAAAATAAATTCTTTAGTCCAGAAAAGGATCTGGCGGCACAGGGCCCTCCACCTTTCAGGAAAAGGAGACCAGGAATAGCAATTGGATGCAGTGTTAAATAGAGTGGTCAGGGAAGGACTCACTGAGAAGGAGAAATCTGTGCAAAAACTTGAAGGAGGCAAGAGAATTAGCCAATAAATCCTGGAGGAAGAGGTGTCTGGATAGAAAGACCAATGTCACGGACTCTGAGGAGGAAGTGTGTTTAAAGGAGAGCAATGAGGCCAGCATAGCCAGAGCTGAGTGAGCAGAGAGTAGAAGAGAGGTAATGGAGGGCAGATCGATTTGCAATTATATACCCAGCAGGCTGGTTCTGTGTGTAATCTCTAGACTGTATATAGACTGTATAATCTTAAGAGCTGAGGCTTTCTCTGACTGTGCCACCCACTGTTCTCCCAGAGCCTAGCACATTGCTGGTCATGTAGTAGGAGCTTAATAGATATGTGGTACATAGATAACTAAATAGGTAAATGAATGGATGGCAGGATGGGTAGATGGGTGGAAGGATGGATGGGTGGATGGATAATTGAATCAATGGATGAAAAGATAGATGGCTGGCTGGATGGATGTAAAGATGGATAGATGTCTGGCTGGATAGATGGATGAAAAGATGGAAGGAAGGATGAATGGATGGATGGATGGATAGATGGAAGGAAGGATGAATGGATGGATGGATGGATAGATGGAAGGAAGGATGAATGGATGGATGGATGGATAGATGATGCCCCCTAGCAATCTCCCAGATGAAGATTTTTCAGCTTTGGTTCATTCATTCATCTCTTTCCTATTCTTTAGGGAGTCCCTCTGGCCACGCCATGGGTACAGCAGGTGTATACTATGTGATGGTCACATCCACCCTCTCTATCTTTCGCGGAAAGAAAAAGCCAACCTACAGATTTCGGTAAGAACTCAGCTCTGGGTTATGGGTGGTGGATGACAGGAGGTGTCTCTGTAGCAGACATACTGCTTGCTCTTCCTCCATGCCCTCTGCCCACCTCATGCCTTGGGGTGGTACTAAAAAGAGTTGTGGCATTTCTGCCAGGAGTAAACATTAGAGTCACAGAATGTTAGGGGTAGAAGGGACCCATATGGGCAACATCTAATTTTAGAGATCAGGAACAAGGCCTAACAGAAGAGGGCTTTCTCAAGATCAGCTAGTGAGGAAGAAGCAGGTGGAAAATAAAAGCCCATTTCCGTACCAAACATTGCAATGCCCTATCCAGGTTGAAATAAACAAAGAAGCAGAAGACACTATTTTTATGGGGAATTCTGAGTATGCAGCCACTGAGCAAGTCCTTCATTATGAAACATAAAATAGAGAGGTTGAAATTCACATACACAGGGGTTCAACACTTGCCACGGCTATCTTTGAAATTTTGAGTAGAGTCTTCAACTTACAAAAAATTCCACTAATGTAACCTGAGTTTGCCAGGCTCCAGTGTTGCTGCTGAGGCTATTCTCTTTGGTGAAGGATCTATATCTGGATTTTCTTATGACTGCCTTTTCCGTCGCAGGTGCTTGAATGTCATGTTGTGGTTGGGATTCTGGGTCGTGCAACTGAATGTCTGCCTGTCACGAATCTACCTTGCTGCTCATTTTCCCCATCAAGTTGTTGCTGGAGTATTGTCAGGTACCAACTGCTCTGGTTCCCTCCCTCCAACCCCCACCTATACCATTCCTTCCTAATCAGGACAAAATGCCAGTATTCTAGCCATGTTCTGTGTATAATCAATACCGTTAGTATTTTAATGGGTTGGAAGTCAAGGGTGGGCAATTTAAGTGACTTATTTCTATGGGAGTGCCCAGATACACACAAATAAGTGTGCTTCAGAAAAATGACAAGACAGCAAATTAACTCACCCAGTTGACTTTGCCTAAAATTGCTGAGATATTTTTACATTCTTTATTTCTTACAGCTCTTCAATTGGAAATGGGCCCTAGGTTAGGGTTAAGAAAACCTATCAAATTTAACAAATTAACACAATGTTCTTGGAAAGCTCTTTATTTAAATAAATTCACTTGCAAATCTAATAGATACCCACAGCTGGTCTTTATTATAGGTTCTGTGTTTCAAATATGTTGTTTTCTTAGATCCAGCTAATAAGGGGCAGAAAAGACTTAGGTAAGCTAAGTGTAAGAAAGAATTTCTTAACTTTGTGGGAAACACTGGAATATAAGACCTTAGGAGAAATGTGGAATGTTTCCCCTGGAGACCTGAAAAAGCAGAGGAGAGCAGCATTTACATAGCATGTTGAGAACGAGAAAAATGATGACTTCCTGGCAACTATGAAATTAACACAGCATTATAGCACTGGGTTCCATGTTTGAGGAAGAGCCTGGAAGTTCATGTTACATGAAAGATCTGAGAAAGTTTAAGTCAGAAAGAAGAATAACTATCTTTATTCTTTGAGTTCCCAATCTGTTTTGTCTAGTCTTTTCCACCAGTTTATTATTTTTAAATTGAAGTATAGTTGATGTACAATATCATGTTAGTTTCAGGTGTACAACAGAGTGATTCAGTATATATATATTTCTTTTCAAATTCTTTTCCCTTATAGGTTATTATAAAGTACTGAGTAGAGTTCCCTGTACTGTATCAGTTCAGTTTAGTTCAGTTCAGTCGCTCAGTCGTGTCCAACTCTTTGCGACCCCATGAATTGCAGCACGCCAGACCTCCCTGTCCATTACCAACTCCCAGAGTTTACCCAAACTCATGTCCATCGAGTCGGTTATGCCATCCAGCCATCTCATCCTCTGTCGTCCCCTTCTCCTCCTGCCCCCAGTCCCTCCCAGCATCAGGGTCTTTTCCGATGAGTCAACTCTTCACATGAGATGGCCAAAGTATTGGAGTTTCAGCATCAGCATCAGTCCTTTCAATGAACACCCAGGACTGGTCTCCTTTAGGATGGACTGGTTGGATCTCCTTGCAGTCCAAGGGACTCTCAAGAGTCTTCTCCAACACCACAGTTCAAAAGCATCAATTCTTCAGCACTCAGCTTTCTTCACAGTCCAACCCTCACATCCATACATGACCACTGGAAAAACCATAGCCTTGATTAGACAGACCTTTGTTGGCAAAGTAATGTCTCTGCTTTTGAATATGCTGTCTAGGTTGGTTATAACTTTCCTTCCAAGGAGTAAGAGTCTTTTAATTTCATGGCTGCAATCACCATCTGCAGTGATTTTGGAGCCCCCCAAAATAAAGTCTGACACTGTTTCCACTGTTTACCCATCTATTTCCCATGAAGTGATGGGACCAGATGGATCCAGATCTTAGTTTCTGTGCTATATAATAGGTCCTATATCTGTTTTATATATAGTAGTGTGTATATGTTAATCCCAACCTCCTAATTTATCCCTCACCCCTGAGACTGGAAAAAAAAAAGTGAAAGTGATAGTCACTCAGCTGTGTCGACTCGTTGCAACCCTGTGGACTGTAGCCCACCAGGCTCTTCTGTCCATGGAATTCTCCAGACAAGAATACTGGAGTGGGTAGACATTCTCTTCTCCAGGGGATCTTCAAATGTGTTTAAATGTGTTAACAGAGGCTCTAGAGTTACTTACAAACTCCTGCAAAAAGAATTGAGATCTATCAGTTCAGTTCAGTCCAGTTGCTCAGTCGTGAGAGAGGTTTTAGCACAGCACAAATGATCAAATTCATGCAAAGATGAAATGAGCTGTCGAGTGGGAGTAAGCTCTCCATCCTTGAGGGTATTCAAACAGAGACAGGAGGACCACCCCTGACCCTCCTCTCAACACAGGAAGTTTGCATATGGTGGGAGGAAGTAAGTGGCATATCTCTTCCATTTCAAAGAATCTATGGCTGAGGACAGGCTGGAATCACACATGGGAAAAAAAACAAAAGAACCTCTGATCTGGCCTCTGTGATTTAACTCCACAATCGTGGGACAGATGACAGGTCACCCATTGCTCCAAACTCACCTCTAGCTGACGGGCCAGCATCTTCCCCAGTTCTCACGGTCATTCCTTCTTCCACTCAGGCATTGTGGTTGCTGAGACTTTCCGCCACATCCAGAGCATCTACAATGCCAGTCTCAGGAAGTACTTTCTCATCACCTGCTTCCTGTTCAGTTTCGCCATTGGATTTTACCTGCTGTTAAAGTGGCTGGGGGTTGACCTGCTGTGGACTCTGGAGAAAGCGAAGCGAAGGTGTGAGCGGCCGGAGTGGGTCCACATTGACACGACGCCCTTTGCCAGCCTCCTGAAGAATCTGGGGACCCTCTTTGGCTTGGGTCTGGCTCTCAACTCCAGCATGTACCGGGAGAGCTGCAAGGGCAAGCTCAGCAAGTGGTTCCCGTTTCGCCTCAGCTGCATCGTGGCCTCCCTCATCCTCCTGCACCTCTTTGACTCTTTGAAACCCCCCTCCCAAATCGAGCTGATCTTCTATGTCCTGTCCTTCTGCAAGAGTGCAGCGGTGCCCCTGGCATCTGTCAGCCTCATCCCCTACTGCCTTGCCTGGGTGCTGGGCCAGCCCAACAAGAAGACTTTGTAAAGGGATGTGGAGTCTTCAGAATTAAAAGCCAATGACTCTGCCAAGGATTGAGGATGGTTAGGGCTTTCTGCCAGCCCATCATGAGGCCAGAGGTACTAGAGTCGCCTCAGGTGGCCCCCTTTCCTCCTTTGCAATTCTAATTGTTTTGGGTGATGTTTTATTGAAAAACTAGAGAAAGCTTTTATTTGAGAAAGCCTTATTGGAAGGTGGATCGTTCTGGATTGTTTCTGCAAAGGTCTGCCTTTTTTTCTGTCTAGTACAAAGGCAAGACTTCTTGGTAGTAGTAGTAGTTTAGTCTCTAAGTCATGTCCAGCTCTTGCAACCTCATAGACTGTAGCCCACCAGGCTCCTCTGTCCATGGGATTCTCCAGGCAAGAATACTGGAGTGGGTTGCCATTTCCTTCTCCAGGGGATCTTCTCCACCCAGGAATCGAACCCCGGTCTCCTGCCTTGCAGGCAGATTCTTGACCAACTGAACTATGAGAGTAGGATCAGCTAGCTCATAATGCCAGGCTGGGAATCACAAGTGAATTTCCCCCCCTTTTTTTTTTTTAATGACAACATGTTTAATTTATAAAAGTTACCTTGCAGATATGGAATATGTTTATGCTAAGAGTAAGACACCACTAAAAAGTCAGTTCTTTCTTAAATCTTCTAGCTAACAACTGCATTTTCTACTCATGCTCATCATTACCCAGAAAGGGAGAAAGGAGCTGTGGATTTGGTAGGGAAAGGATTGATTAAGGAGGATTTTTTAATATCTTGCATACCCTGAAAATTGTATGTCAAACAATATCTTAATGATTTTGATTATATTCGAATCTTTAGGTAAAGGACTCTCAACAATGGGGGACAACTTCAAGTATAATTAATCAGTGGTTAGTGGAGTAATTCTGCTTGTATTTTTCTATTATATATCCATGGTCATTGTATTTACTGAGACTTCTGAATGGCCGTGGTGACCTGGATATTGTACTAGGTCAGAAACTTTGTACAAAGGCAGCTTATCCTCCATAACATTTAATCTTTCTCCTTACTAGCCCAGCTCTGCTTTCCCCAGAATTTCCAACTGATTTTACACCCATCCTGCTGAATCCTCAGATGCCTGAAGGCAACTCTGTAGTGGTGCTTTTGTATGTTTCAGTTAAGCTCTTAAATCTTAGGCAAAATGGCAAGGAGAGGGCCAGGATTCCTCTCTCCAGAAGGTCACTCCAATGTTACATTTAATTCCTGGAGGATAAATATGACTCCTTTCCATATCTGAAACCAATCAAGAGCACATTCTTGGAGGAAAAGCCAACTCCTCCTCCTTGCCTGTTCTCTAGTCTCAACTGATTTGCAGACTATGTTCTTTAAAAAAAAATGTTGAAGCCTATTTATTTGAGAGTACTTGTTTTTTCTACTAATTATATAGCTCACCATATATTATCATTCACACCAACCATCCTGGTCATAACATCTTTGCAAAGAAAAATATATACATGCAGTATTTTATTAAAACAACATTTTACTTAAGAATGAAGTCTTGTTGATTACTATATTTTAAAGGTAATGTGATCTGAAGCTTCTAATTCTGGCTCAGCTAAATTTCTAGCTCTTTCTCTATTTCCCTAAACAAATAATTTGGTTTCTGTGTACTTACATTTTCTTTTTGGAAAAGGAAGCTGTTTTGTCTTGGGTTGGGCCAGAAGTCCCAACAGGGCTTCAGAGAGTTGTAAAGTATCAACAAGGACAAAGGCAGAGGTGAGCATATCAACATAGGCACAATATCGTTGGCCAAGATGGAACATTAGTTACCAGGCCACAGCGCAGCGTGAGTTGCTTTATGGGGTCAAACTGCAACTTGAGAGCAGACAGGCAGGATCATTACCCAACTAAGCAATCAGGGAATGTAAGTCGTAGTAGCAGAATAAGGCTGAGCCGACTTGGGAGTTCTCTGGTAGCTCAGTGGTTAGGACTCTGGTTCCATCCCTGGTCTGGGAACTAAGATCTCACACACTGTGCAGTGTTGCCCAAAGGATTAAAAAAAAAAAAGTCTGAACAGACTATGGAATCCAATATCCTGGTGTCAGCAACGTTTTTGGTTACAGTTAAAGGAAGTCTGAACAGAGCAAGTTATAGCAGCAAAGGATGCTCAGAGATACTGAAAGTGTCGCTCCAGGATTTATTTCATCCTGGGTGCAGGGTCCCAACCTCCAAAAGCCTTGACTCACCAGCATAACTCTGGATCTACTGAGAGTGAGACCTGATCATTCACTTCAGAATGCTGGGGACTTCCCTAGTGGTCCAGTGGTTGAGAGTTCGCCCACCAATGCAGGGGACGTGGGTTCAATCCCTGGTTTGGGAAGATCGATCCCACATGCCTTGAGGCAACCAAGCCGATGTACCACAATTACTGAGCCCACACTCTAGAGCCTGTGAGCTGCAACTGTTGAGCCTGAGCACTGCAATTAGAGAGTGGTCCCCACTCACCTCAACTAGAGAAAGCCTGAGCACAGCAGCAGAAAATTTAAAAAAAAGAGAAAGAACTTTGGGATGTGAATCTTTAGGGAAAGTTGAGTCCTACAGATTTTGATTTCCTTGGGGTTGTTGGGGGGGCTAGCACCAGGCCCCTCTGAGATGCTAATGGTCTCATCAGGGGAGAAGAGAAATGGTCTTGTTCAGTTTGAATTGAATCCCACTGCTTGGGCATGACCCCCATCCTGGATGGTTTATTTGCCCTCGAGGACCAAAGCCAGATTCTTTGCAATAGAGCTCTGGCCAAAAGTAAACAATGCCCCTGCCCCCAGTAGTTGGTCAGGTTGATAAAGACGCATAATAAAAGATGAAATTTGCACTTAATATATGCCAGGCTCTGTTTTTACTTATACATTTTATTTACACAGTGAACTCTCTTAATTCTCCCAATATCTCTGTAAGGTGGGTGTTAGAATTTATCCTCACATTATACATGAAAAGGCACAGAGGCGTTAGGGAGCTGGTCCAGAATGGAGGAGCCAGTTTAAGAACCAGGCAGTCTGACTCCAGAGTTCATCCTCTCTCCTCTACTCCACAGATGCCAGTAAGACTAGTGGCTGCATCGAATCATCCTTCAGATACCAGACACAGCTCGTAACACAGACCACAGAGATTTTGATTTCTTGTGGCCAAAGAACATTATAAAACTTAGAGTGATCCTCCCAGTGGGCTAGTACTGGTTTCTAAGTATGAAGATACCATTTTTCAAAGTTCATTTCATAAACTCACTATTGAAACAGGCATAACAATATTAGTTAACAGCAGTGTCTAAAACAACCTTAGCTCTTTCTTTTCTTTCTTCTAAGAAAGAGCTTAAGGCAATTCCCTGGCAATCCAGCGGTTAGGACTCCTCCCTCTCACTGCTGAGGGCTTGTGTTCGATCCCTGGTCAGGCAACTGAAATCCCACAAGTCATGCGGCGTGGCAAAAAAAAAAAAAAAAGCAAGAGCCTAAAAATCAGGCTGAGCCTCTGGGTCAGAAACTAACTTACTATCTACAATCAAGAGAGCACAAGAAGAGAGAATTACCACAAAGAAGTTTTGGTATAGATGTACATAAAAGGGCAGAAAGTAAAGAAATGCTGTGGAAGATTTTTAGATCAGAGATTCCACCAATGCAGGATGGCTATCTTTCACTGGGACAGGCAAAGGTTAGAAATTAAAGGCTAAGAGGGCCTCCCTGGTGGCTCAGATGGTAAAGAATCTGCATGCAGTGCAGGAGACTGGGTTCAATTCCTGGGTGGGGAAGATCCCCTGGAGGAGGGCATGGCAACCCGCTCCAGTATTCTTGCCTGGAGAGTCCCATGGACAGAGGAGCCTGGCAGGCTACAATCCATGTGGTCTCAAAGAGTTGGACAAGACTGAGCAGCTAACACAAAGGCTATGAACTCATGATGGGTAAAGCCGAGAAGAGTGTCAGCCCACGATCAGTGTGTAAAATAACCAATGTATTAGCACATTTGATCTCAGATCTGCTCCTCAAGTTGCAGATATATATTTACTTTAGACATGACTTGTGAATCCTCAGGAAGGCAGTAAGTTTAAATGACCAATAACCATTTTATTCTTTTTCTTTCTTTTTTTAAATTATAAAAGTATGATAACACATTTACAGGAGACTTGGAAAACAGAACAAAGTTACATATAATTCTGCTATATATTACAATTATTTTTTAAGTAGATAAATCAAGATTTTTAGTTGGAGTTTCAATAGAAAACTTTCAAAAATTAATAGAATGAATATACAGAAAAGTAGAACGATATAGTAGGCTTGAAAAGCACCATGAACCAATTCAACGTAATGAAGATTTATACAACTTTAACACAACAGTAGGATACAAATTCTATTCACGTTCCCATAGACTGTAAATTAGGAGACATTGGACCATATCCAGGGACATAAAATAAGATGCAAAGATTTCATGGTCTAAAGGCATTGAAATCATAGAGTCTATTCTCTTATTACTGTAGAATTATGTTAGAGCTATAGTATGCTAGATTTATGTTAGAATTATTATTAATTATGTTAGAATTATGTTAAATCAATATCAAAAGATATTTGAAAATAATCCACAAGTTTGACCAATGACTGTTTCAAACCAAGGTCCACATTATGTTATAACACAATTTGATAGATTGGTCTAGCAGTCTTTTCATTTTGAGGAGATGAGTTTAAGGATGATACAAACACACACACACACCATACAATTGTCTTCTTGGCCTAGGAAAGCAGACCCATTAAGAAAGTGCAAATTATGCTGCCTGAGCCAATCCTGCTTCACCATGGAGAGACCAAGGGCTTGAAGTTTTTGTTTCTGTTTTTTAACAAAATTTATAATAGATTTGAAAAATTTATAGCGACTTTATTGAGATATAGTTCACATACTGTACAATTACAAAGTGAACTAGGGTTTTTAGCATAGTCAGAGAATTGTACAACCATCACCACAAATTGATTTTAAAACATTTTCTATCACTCCATAAAGAAACCCCACACCGGGACTTCCCTGGTGGTCCACTGGATAAGACTCTACCTGCCAATGCAGAGGACACAGGTTTGATCCCTGGTCTGGGAAGATTCCACATTCCACGGAGCAAGTCAGCCTATGTGCCACAACTACTGAGTCCAAACTTCTAGAACCCACACTCCACAAGAGAAACCACCACAATGAGAAGTCCACACACCGCAGTTAGAGAGCAGCCTATGCTCACTGCAACTAGAGAAAGCCCACATGTAGCAATGAAGACTCAGCACAGCCAAAAATAAAATAAAATAAGTAATTAAAAAAAAAAAAGATAGCCTCCAATTAAAATAAATAAATTTAAAAAAAGAAAGAAAGAGAAAAAAAAAAGAAAGAAATGCCACACCCATTAGAAGTCACCTCCATCTCACCCCAACCTGCTCCACCTTCGGCCACCACTGATCTACTTTCTGTCTCACAAATCTGCCTATTCTAGACATTTCATATGAATGGAATCACACAACATATGACCTTTGGGGTCTGGCTTCTTTCATTTAGCTTGATGTTTTCAAGGTTCATCTATGTTGTAACATGTATCAGTACTTCATTTCTTCTTATAGGCAAAGAATATTTCATTGTGTGGATATATTTTGTTTATCCATTCCTTAGTTGATGGATATTTGGATTGATTCTACTTTTTTGGCTATTATGAGCAATACTGCTATGAACCTATGAACATCTGTGTACAGGTTTTTGTATAGATGTATGATCTCATTTCTCTTGGGTATATCCCTAGGAGTGGAACTTCCAGGTCAAATGGTAACTCTACAGATCTAACCTTTTAAGGAACTGCTGCTGCTGCTGCTAAGTCGCTTCATTCGTGTCTGACTCTGTGCGACCCCATAGACGGCAGCCCACCAGGCTCCCCTGTCCCTGGGATTCTCCAGGCAAGAACACTGGAGTGGGTTGCCATTTCCTTCTCCAGTGCATGCAAGTGAAAAGTGAAAGTGAAGTCACTCAGTCGTGTCTGACTGTTTTCCCAAAAGTCTAGAAAGGAAAAGTTTTACAGTGCTCTTGGTTTTGCCATCTCTTTTGATTTCTTAGGATCATACCCTACATCAGAATTGTCCAATTATTTGCTTTGGGAGGGTTTCAAAGCAAGATTGATCAGGTGATCAGATTTACATGATGAAATATCAGTGGGCACTTCCCACTTTTGTTGGTAATGATTTATTTTTTCAAGAGTATTTCATTCGAAGACACACATGGATATTTGAAGTTCCAGTCCTAATCAACCGACTAGTTGTTTGTAAACTGTAAAACTTCGCTGAATTGTTTTCTGAAAATCATTACTTTAGCTGTTGAATTATTAAGGTTTATTGATTTGACTCTGCAGTAATTGCCAAACTAAGATAGATGCCTTTAAGGCACATATGTGTAAATGCTATGCTATGCTAAGTCACTTCAGTCGTGTCCGACTCTGTGGGACCTCATAGACGGAGGCCCACCAGGCTCCCCAGTCCAAAATACCACAATATCATTTGTATCCAGGAGATTTTCAAAAGCCTCTTGAGAATGAAAAACACTCTGTCCAAAGAGCCTTCTGATGATGTTATTAAGGAAAGAACTGACTAGAAATGATATGACAAGGCAGTCAATAAGTCACTTCCATTAGGGAACCAAGAACCTAATTCATCTGGAAGAGAAATCAGCAGTCATATAGTCCAATGATGGGCAACCCTAAGTCCAAGACCTAATTGTAGAGCGAAAGGTAAAAAAGCTGCCTCTGGGTTGCTGGCTTCTTAATAAAAAGAGAAAAACTTTAGAATATTTTTCTTTTTCCTGAATTGGCCCTTATTTTTTTTAAGGTGTTCACTATTAATTCTATTCAAAAAAAATTTTTTTCATTTCATAGATACAGAAATGAAGGTCTAGAGAGGTAAAACAGCTCTTTTAAGTGAGTAACCTAACCTAAGCATGAGTAACCTCTCCTCAGGTCTCATGCTTCTTAGCAGAGAACAATCTCCTCTTTGCCTGACTCCAGCATTTACCTGAGCAGTGAGGTCAACAGGCAGCAGTTGCCACAGAAGTGAAAGACCTAAGTGACTAGTAGAGCCAGTATATTTGAACCAGGACCAGCGTCTGTTAAGCAAATTAAGCCACAGCTATTGAATAACTGTATTCAAGGTAGCCTGTTCTTAATTAAGTTATGTGCTCCTGTCTTCCTTTGCTTTCATAAATCTTTCCAGGGCAGGAGCGTAACTACAACAAGAATCGACTTGATGTTTTTATGGGGATTTTTTAGCATGAGGGTAGTTTTCCAGTCAGCAGCTTTTCAGTGCTTTCTTTTCTGCCGTCTTCTGGCTTTCTTCTTTTGATATTCACATTCCATGGTTATTGCCTTCCGCTCAGCTCAACTGCACTTCAATGTTTGATGGCTAACTGGATGTCTCTCATTCTGTGCCATTACAGAATTGGGGATTCCAATTGTTTGGGGTTTTTTAAATTTTTATTTTGTTTATTTGGCTGCTCCGGGTCTTAGTTGTGGCATGAGGGCTCTTCATCATAGTTGCAGCCTGTGGAATCTAGTTTCCTGACGAGGGATTGAACCCAAGCCCCTTGTATTAGGAGCATGGAGTCTTAGCCACTGGACCACCAGAGACATCCAGGGAATTCCAGTCTTTAAGAGCTGCAATTCTTCTCTCCAGACCAAAAAGAATGAAAATCTGATTCCTTCTTTTCCATGATGAAACTTTTTGGACTCTGGCTGTGTCATGCCACCTTGAAAAGAATGCCATCTTTTCACCTCTGTCTTTCCCTCCAGTCTCCTCCTTCAACCCCAGCCCACTGGCAACCCTGCCACTGATTCCTACTTGATCTCCCTAGTAATGAATTCAAGGAAGCCTTTGGACAAGTATAAATAGGCTTAACTAATAGCCCAAGTGGCATGAATTATGTTACCAACCAGGGTTCTTGACCTTCCCCAATCAATACAGATTGACTAGAGGCTGGACAAGAAATGTAGGCAAGGCTACACTGGGGCCCCTGCTGCAGCACTGGGACAGCAAAAACAAGCAACAGTTTCCCTTCCTTGTTTCCCAAGGAGGTGTGAGCTTGTTCCTTATATAAAGTGAGGATAGGGGTGCATCCAGGGGTTGGGCTGGCAGGGTGGCTTAGGTGGTTTGCCCACCCCTTTGGTGATACTGAGTGCAGAGGACATGTGCAGTACTCTGCTTTTGATCCTGACAACCTGTTTTTGCTTCCAGCTTCTTAGAATTGGCAGTTGGGATGTTTGGTCTTTTTGTAGCTTTTATTTATTTATTTTTGGCTGCTTTGGGTCTTCGTGTCGTGAGTGGGCTTCTCTCTAGATGTGGTCTGTAGTTGCAGCGCGTGGACTTAGTTGCCCTGTGGCATGTGGGATCTCAGTTCTCCGACTTGGGATTGAACCCGCGTCCCCTGCAGTGGAAGGTGGATTCTTAACCACTGGATAACCAGGGAAGTCCCTTTCTGTGTCTTTTTATCCTGTTGTCCAGAATTTGCCCCAACTACACAGTCATGCAGCTATTTCTAGTCCCTTAAAGTTTCCTTGTATTTTATGACTCAGAGAGACGTTTGTCCAGGTGCAAGCACTGTAGCATTGCAACAAAAGGCCCCAGGTCTCAGCCTGTCTCTTTGTCTTTATTTGTTTATATAATTTTGTTTATTTATGGCTGTGCTGGGTCTTCGTTGCTGCTTTGGCTATGAGTGAGCAGGGGCCACTCTCTACTTGCGGTGCACGGGCTTCTCACTGTGGTGGCTTCTCTTGTTGCAGAGCACGGGTTCTGGGGTTCACAGGCTTCAGTAGCTGCATTGTGTGGGCTCAGTAGTGGCGGTTCACAGGCTCCAGAGCCCAGTCACAGTAGCTGTGGCACATGGGCCCACTTGCTCCACCACATGTGGGATCTTCCCAGGCCAGGGATCGAACCTGTTTCTCTGGCATTGGCAGGCAGATTCTTCACCACTGAGCCACCAGGGAAGCCCTGTCTCAATGTCGTTAGACTACCAATGCCCTCCTTACCAGTCCATCTTGCCCTCCATATAATGACTGCAATGAAATGACAGAGGCATCACGTCTCCCTCCAGACCACAGAGAAACCACCATGGACACCATGTCAGAGACTCCAAAGGGCTCCTTTGCTCTGGAAGAGCCTCAGGGGAGGCCCTCACTGTTGACAGGCCTCAGAGCTGATTCAGGAAAAGCTGATGCAGCAGCTCCAGGCTTTGATTTGCTCCCCAAGTTTCGTCAGTAGGCTCGCTACTCACAGCGGCCGCCAAACTGTTATCTCCAGAACTCTGCCCTTTCTCATTTCCTACCAGAAAGCTCCACACAGCTGCATGATATGCTTCTAAGAAATTCCAAAGGGCAGGTGACCCCAAACATAATAACTGTCAGACCAGTGAGTTAATTTCTCAAGTTGAGGGTTGGCTGAACTCAACTCATTTCTAAGAAAAATAAAAGGGGACTTCCCTGGTGGTCCAGTGGTTGAAGTTATGAGCTTCCTCTACAGGAGGCACGGACCCCCTGGTTGGGAAACAAAGATGCTGCATGGTACAGCCACAAAAAAGAAAAGACCTGAGGAGGATTCTGCCACTTAGGGCTCTCTCACCTGAAAGGGCTCAAGGTTTCCAAGCTCCAAGTCGTTACAGGATTTCTTTGGGGAATTCCAATAATACTCAATCCTTGAGGAAGATTAACTGGGGGAAGAGATTTGAGGATGAATAAGAAAGTGTTGGAGAAGAGCTTAATGAAAGGAAGAATCAGGAATGAAAACAAGTTTTATTTTGGGCTGAGCCAGCTGGGAAGCCAAGGGCAGAGCAGATGAAGTTGAAATGTTCCATTCTTTACAGAGATGGGGAGAGTTTCATACTGTTGCTCAAATACGATCATGTCTGCACAAAATATCTAATCAACCAACACTTCTCCACTGGGTGCCATTTTGCCTCCCAGGTGACATTTGATGGTGCCTGGGGACATTTCTGGTCATCAAAACTGGAGCAGGGGGGAACTGGAGGGGTGCTACGAGTTTCTAGTGGGTAGAAGCCACATAAACTGTAAACACAACCCCCTCTCCCCCAACAAATAATTATCTTGCCCCAAATGTTAATAGCACGCCGGGATTGAGAAACCTTTGACAAACCAGAAAAGGGGTGGCTCAATCACAGTTTATTCGAGAGAACTTTCCCCCAGTAGATGTTTTTCAACTCAATGTCAGGGCACCGCTGTGCCAAGGCGTCATTGTGGTGTACCAGGCAGCCCCTCTTTTAGTTCTCTCTGAGGTGAGAGATTTATCATTCTAAATTCTAAGGCCTTTCCCTCCAATAAGGTCAACTTGTGAAAGTAACAGGAGTTGTGGCATCCGGGTTCCTGCAAGTAAAACCACTCTTGACTCCAGGACTTTTCTAGAGACCCTGAAGCTGAATGTTTTTCTAGGGATCCACAGATGTGGACATGATTAAATGGGTAGACGGGATAAATGTGTAGACGAGTTGAGGGGTAACAGGGTCGGGATCTGGCAGAGGCGGGGTCTGACAGGGAGCCACCAATTCTAAGAGTTTGGAAGACAAACTGCCCCCCTCCACCCAAAGGTTCTGGATGTATTTAACATGTTGTTAAATCACCAGGGAGAGGAATGAGTAAAACAAAACACATTCTTTGATGAACAAACAAAGAATGTAGTTAAGACACACGGCATAACGCTGGTGTTTAACTCCGCTGAACTAGGACTTGACTTCTTTGGAGAAGACGGAAGAAATGAGATTCGTCTTTGATGTCTCATCACTACAAAATTCAGTCTCTGATACTGTTGGTGCAGGCTCCTGTTGTAATTCCTGTGAACTGTTGGTGAAAAAAAAGAATCCAAATTTGATTGTGTCTTACTGCCCAAGTTAAGACTGAGAAAGGAAAAAAACTCTCATTCCAGGCCAAATAGCCTGCAGATGATAAGGTAAGAATTCACTAGAAAAAAAAATGACTTTTAAAATGATGTGTAAACTTTAATAATAGTTCATTCCAGCGGATGTATTTCCTTGTTTACTAGTTGTTAAAAATTAATTCATACTCAAGATAATATTATTTTAAAAAATACTTGATATACCCCTGAACTTGCCACAAATATCTATCCATCTCCTTCCTATTTTTTTCCCCTTCCTGTTTTCTCACAGCTCCATGCTGTTAGTTTTTGCTATGACTCTCCAGTTTCCCATTCTGAACTCTTGCATTCCTAGTTTTTTTGGGGTTTTTTTTTTTTTTTTTTTTTAAGTGTGCGTCTACTGTAGGCCTGACTTTGTGAAAGTAATTGAAGAAGTAATGTTATTTTGGTAAATATTTATTTGGCATCTCTGAAATATTCTGGCCTCTGAAATCTAATTTCCTTCTCCCTCCCCATTAAAAAAAAATATATCCCCACCACTTGGCTGGTTATTGGTGAGCTCTCAGCAAGATCTGAGGATTCATGTGCCAGAGGTCTGATTCCAAACAAGTTTTTTTTTTTTTTTTTTTGCCATGCCATGCAGCATGAGGGATCTCAGGCCGGAACCCAAGCCCCCTGCAGTGGAAGCACAGAGCGCTAACTACAGGACCATCAGGGACGTTCCTCCAAACAGGTTTTAAAACCCAGCATGTCTTTTGAGCAAACTCCGGGAGATAGTGAAGGACAGGGAAGCCTGGCATGCTGCACTCCACGGGGTCACAAAGAATCAGACAATGACTTAGCGACTACAGAACGAATGTCTTTTCTGCAACTGTTAGCGTCTCTAGATTCTAGAGCAAAGACTTCTGATGCCAGAGTTCATATTTTCCCAGGCTTTGGCACATAACTGTGAAGATGTTTGGCTGCAAAACCAAGCCCACTGGTTGATTTATAATTATCCACTTTCTGTGCTCAAATAGCTGTTGAAAGGGTCAGGCCCCAGAAGATATTACCATTACAACTTTACAGCAGTACCCAACTTGCCGGTAATTCACAAGCATCTTGACAGCAGTCGTACCACCCTCAACTCTGAACAACATTTTCCTTTCCTCAAGATCCGCTTCCCAACTTTTTTGCCCAACACACATTTTACACAGTTGCAAATTTTCCATTTGGTGTTCTTTGTCACTTAAAATAATCTACGCATTCCCTAGAGCCAGCAGAGACTACATTCCCATCCTTGAAAATCGTTGCCTGGTATTTCCTCATGTCACTATACCATAATTTGCCGAGCCATTCCCTTATTTGGCGTTTGGCTTATTTCCAATTCTTCACTCTTATAAATAGTAGCACATGAACATCTTTGCATGAATCACATTTTTTTCCCTTTTGGGTTATTTCCTTGGGGTATATTCCCCAAACTGGTAAAACCGGGTTAAAGGGTTTGAAAAGTTTCATGGCGGTTGTTACTCACTGCTAGAATATTCTCTAGGCAGACTGTGGTATATTTAGGTTTTTCAGATGTTTAATGTTTCCCATGAAATACAATAAAGTTACCTTTTCTCTTGTTCTTCCATAATCTTCAGTAGGAGAGGGAGTTACAAAATTTCAAAACAAAACAAAAATAAGGATGGAAGAACTCTGTATAGCCAGAGATGAGCTCTTTTAAGCTAACTTGATACAATGCTACCCAACAAGTGCTGGAGCAAAACAGCTGTATTCCAGGCAGAATAGAAAATGACATTAAGGTTCTGAGAAGGCATGTCAGCTGAGGATATCTGAGGCTGAGATAGTTTCAGGGAGAAATTAAGGCTGGCAAGTGGCAAGATCAGGAAGACTTGGTAAGGAGGGTGGGGAGAAAGGTAGAAAGTAAAAAGAAAGAATGGTGCTCTCTTGTCATTGCTGCTTTTGTGGTGATGGCACCAGCAGAGAGAGAAATAAGCTGATTTTGTGCCTTTGAGATTCAGATTAATCACCATCTGTAGGTGACTTCTAAGGATTGTGAATGCTTGAGGACCTTGGTCGCCTTGGTTTAAGAATCCAAACCAAAATAAAACAAAACAAAAATAACCTACTGAGTCATCCTTACCATCTGGTTCCTCAAGCAAATAATAGTGATGATGGTGGTGGTGGTGATGGTAATAATGATATGATAAATGTGGTGGTGGTGATGCTGATGGTGATGGTCATGGTGGTGATGGTGGTGGTGATGGTGGTGATGGTGATGGTAGTGATGGTGGTGGTGGTGATGGTGGTGGTGATGGTCATGGTGGTGATGGTGATGGTCATGGTGGTGATGGTGGTGATGGTGGTGGTGATGGTCATGGTGGTGATGGTGGTGGTGGTGGTGGTGGCGATGGTGGTGGTGGTGGTGGTGATGGTGGTGATGGTGATGGTCATGGTGGTGATGGTGGTGGTGGTGGTGATGGTGGTGGTGGTGGTGATGGTGGTGATGGTGGTGATGGTGATGGTCATGGTGGTGATGGTGGTGGTGATGGTGATGGTGGTGATGGTCATGGTCATGGTGGTGATGGTGGTGGTGGTGATGGTGGTGATGGTGGTGATGGTGATGGTGGTGGTGATGGTGATGGTGATGGTCATGGTGGTGGTGATGGTGATGGTGATGGTGGTGATGGTGGTGGTGGTGGTGGTGGTGATGGTGGTGGTGATGGTGATGGTGGTGGTGGTGATGGTGGTGGTGGTGATGGTGGTGGCGATGGTGGTGGTGATGGTGGTGATGGTGATGGTGGTGGTGATGGTGGTGGTGGTGATGGTGGTGGCGGTGGTGGTGGTGGTGATGGTGATGGTGGTGGTGGTGGTGATGGTGATGGTGGTGGCAATGGTGGTGGTGGTGATGGTGATGGTGGTGGCGATGGTGGTGGTGGTGATGGTGGTGATGGTGATGGTGATGGTCATGGTGGTGATGGTTATGGTAGTGGTGATGGTGATGGTGGTGGTGGTGACGGTGAGGCGCCTATCACTTTGCTGAAGACTTTACACATTTAACTTGTTTCATCCTCCCAATACCCTTTGTGATCCCCACTTTACAGAGGAGGAGGCAGAATCAGAAAGCTAGGAAACTTCCTCAAGTTCACCAAGTGAGTAAGCCAGATTCAAACCCAAGCAATTGACCACCATACCTGGGCTCTGACCACTGTACCATACTGCCCTAGGTACTACAATATAAAAATAGCTCGTGTATGGCTATGCAGTAGGATATATGCAATAGAATATCCAACTTTAGAGTCTTCAGAAAACTTCTGAATGTTAAAATTATTTCTGGTTCCTGTCTACTCATCTAAATTGAAACAATGTGCTATTCAAACATGTCTTGTTTAAATTTAAACTATCAGTGGGTCTGTGTGTATATATAGCAATATCATTTTAAGTGCCTAAGAAAAATGAAAGAAAATACACCAAAACATCAACATTGACTGTCTTTAGATGGTGGAATTATGGGTATTTTTTCTTCTTTCAATGTTTCTATTTTTTCTCAATTGTTCTATACTAAGCATGTGTTACCATTTTCCCCCACTTTTTATTTTGAAAAAAATTTTAAATAAAAAGTAAAGTGCAATGAATTTCAATATACACTTCATCTAAATCATCAACTTTTCACATTTTGTCTTATTTGCCTATCACTCTCTCTCACTAGATAGTTATAGGTATAGATAGACACATTTCTTATTTTTTTAATCATTTATTTAAGGGTAATTTGCAGACCTCAGAATTCCTTTGCTTTTAAGTACTTTACAAAGCACCTAAGAACAAGGACGGAGAAGGCAATGGCACCCCACTCCAGTACTCTTGCCTGGAAAATCCCATGGACGGAGGAGCCTGGTGGGCTGCAGCCCATGGGGTCGCTAAGAGTCGGACACGACTAAGCGACTTCACTTTCACTTTTCACTTTCCTGCATTGGAGAAGGAAAAGGCAACCCACTCCAGTATTCTTTCCTGGAGAATCCCAGGGATGGGGGAGCCTGGTGGGCTGCCGTCTATGGGGTCGCACAGAGTCAGACACAACTGAAGTGACTTAGCAGCAGCAGCAGCAAGAACAAGAACATTCTCTTACACAACCATAGTCATATGCATTCCTTTTTCATCTGAAGAACTTCACTTTAACAAAAACAAATAATTATAAATAAACTAAGGCAAACTAAACATTTTCTGTTTCAATACCTTGCACTCCCTGTTATAAGACCTTTCCTTACTCTCGGAAGCTCACCTGCCCTGCCTTATCCTTATCCTTATCCTCATGCGCAACCATGCCCCATCCCTGCCTGGGAAACTTCCAGAACACTTTTGACTTCCAGACATCTGTGAGTCCAAGTTTCCTTTCAGTGTTCTGAGTAACAATGGTATCAATCTTGGTATCAATCTATGCACTTCCTTCTATGAAAGTCAAAAGTTTGATTATTCAATTAACATAACACTTAGATTACTATTAAAATTAATATTTTTATTTTGTTACTATAATAGAAATGTTAAAACTCTAAAGATTTTCAATTATTTTTTCCATAAAATGTCTTATGGTTGCCAGTCAGGTAAGAAGTGTCCATCCTTTTTTTAAATTGATATTATGTTTATGTATTTATTTATCTATTGGCCACATTGGATGGCATGTGGGATCTTAATTCCCAGGCCAGGGATAACTTGCATTGGCAGAGTGATAATATTTTTTCAACTAGAACAATTTATTCATTTAACAAGTATTTATTGAACATCCACCATATCCCATGCACTAATGGAACTAAACTATTAATACCTAGCACTTTGGAGCATTTATTATGGCCCTGAAACTTCAATTAATACCTGAATTAATTCTCACAACAATTACCATTCCCATTTTCCAGACAGGTAAACTGGGAAATTAAGTAATTTGCTCAAGGTTCTGTAGCTCACTAGAATTCAGACCTAAACATTCCCCTTCTGTCTAGAAGAGGCACCAGGCAATACTGCTGGGGGTGCCTTAAAGGGATCCTTGCCTTAGATAGGGTCAGCTGGGGTCAAGAGAGGGACCCAAAACCAATTCCATTTTCCCAGCTTCTGGACTCTAGCAGAGAAAATAGATAAAAGCAAGAAAAGTATGCCTCTGGGAGTGGGTAATTATTTCTGTAAAAACTGACAATTGTCTTGGCCTTAAATTAGCTTCTAGGATAGTCTTGGTGATTCTGCTCCTTCTGGCCGCTCCTCCTCTGTCTCCTGGGGTGGTTTGCTCATCCTCCTTCAGCCCAGTGTCCAACGTTTCAAGTACTCAAAACTGTCTCAGGCCTCTTTTGGCCTCCTGTCTGGTCCGAGGTTTAAATTACCACCTGTGCCATCTTCTGTTTACCCCTCAAGATGCCATCTCTGCCCTTTCTCCTCCCACTCTGGGCTCTGGAGGGGACCCTGGATGGACTACCTCAGGCTCCCTTTCCCTGTGCTTCTGTTTGGGTTGTTTTGTTTTGATTTTTAATTTTATTTCTTTTTGGCTGCACTGGGTCTTCATTGCTGCTCGCGGGCTTTCTCTAGTTGCAGAGAGCAGGGACTACCCTTTGTCACGGCGAAGGGGCTTCTCACTGTGGTGGCTTCTCTTGCTTCAGTAGTTGTGGTGCCTGGGCTCAGTTGCTCTGCAGCATGTGGAATCCTCCTGGACCAGAGATCGAACCCATGTCCCCTGCTTTGGCAGATTCCTGTCCACTGGACCATCATGGAAGTCCCCATTCGGATGTTTCAGGTGGGAGGTGTAAACAAGAGACCAGAGGGGAGGAGGTGGGCCAGGAGATCTATTTCTGAAGGCAGTGTCCCTATACCAAAGTCCACAGCTACTGTTAGGCTCCTCCCCTCTGCACACAGTTCTCTCTGACTTTCAGTAACATTTCAGGGCTGGAAGGGTTAATGGCTCCCTATTTGCAAGCCCCAGAACACTACTCTCTTTTGTAATAGATTTCCTTCAACCCGACTCACAATTTTATAAACAGCACCTGTATTAAACCCTCCACAAAGTAAACAGTTGGAGCATACATCTGCTTCCTGCCGGACCTCTGCTTATCACCCAGTGACTGTCAAATTAATCATCTCCTTCCAGAATAATCTCCACTGCTTTCTATTCAACTACTCACTTAAATTTCTCACAGTGCCTCACACTCAAAACACCCAAGCCTGGTATGGTGTGATAAAAAACATACGTGGTCTTTGTCCCTGGTTTTGGCAGAGTTCCTAAAACCCTTGGAATTTCTAAGTGATAAGAGCAATAAAATTGTCTTGATATTCATAACAAATCCCTTTCAACCACACCCTAGTTTATGTTAATGAGGTGACTGTTGGTAAGGATGGGGTCTGCCTGCTAGGGGAACCAACCACTTGATTAGAAGGTTGGAACTTTCAGTCCCGCCCTCCTGACCTCCCAGGAAGTAAAAGGGACTGGAGGTTGGATCAACTGCCAACATGCAATGATGTAATCATTCATGCCTATGTAATGAAGCCTCCCTAAAAACCCAAAAGGATGGTCTTTGGAGAACTTCTGGGTTGGTGAACGCAAAGAGATCTGAGGAGAGTCGGGTGTGTGGAAAGAGCATGAAAGTTCCATGACTTTTCCCCATGCCTTGCCCTTGGCATCTCTTCTGTCTGTTTCTGAGTATATATCCTATTATAATAAATTGGTAATTTAGTAAGTAAAGTGTTTCTCTGAGTTCTCTGAGCCACTTTAGCCAATTAATAGAACCTAAGGAAGGGGTTGGTGGAACCTCTGATCTGTACCCAGTGGGTCAGAAGCACAGGTGAAAACTTGGGCTTAAGACTGCCCTCTGGGGACTTCCCTGGTCATTCAGTGGTTAAGAATCCACTTTCCAATGCAAGGCACATGGGTTTGACCCCTGATGGAGGAGCCTGGTAGGCTGCAGTCCATGGGGTCGCGAAGGGTCGGACACCACCGTCAGACACGACTGAGCTACTTCGCTTTCACTTTTCACTTTCATGCATTGGAGAAGGAAATGGCAACCCACTCCAGTGTTCTTGCCTGGAGAATCCCAGGGACAGGGGAGCCTGGTGGGCTGCCGTCTATGGGGTCACACAGAGTCGGGCATGACTGAAGTGACTTAGCAGCAGCAGCAGCTGCAAATAAGACCTGGGGCAGCCAAAATGAATAAATAAATATTAAAAATATATATACATACTGGCCTCTGGGGAAGCCACGAAGCTCAGCCTCCCTCCCCACTCCCCAAGAGAAAACTGGCCTCTGAATGGAGGGTTAAGGGGAGGACAATGTTGTAGAACTGAGCCTTTAAACCTCAAACTCCAGGTAGATGGTGTCAGAATTGAGTTGAGTTGTAGGACACCCAGGCTGTGTCCCAATAATTGCTTGTTGGATATTTGGGGAAACACCCACATACACACATTGAAACTGGGTCCAGAACCCACCTTCCTCCGGGTCTGTGCATTGCAGCCTGGTTCTTCCTGGCTTTTGCATAGCATTCTTCTCAAAACACTCTTCCTCCACTTCACACAGAAAATTCCTCCCCTTCGATATCACTTTCTCAAGGAAAGCACCCCTCACCCCAAGCCTAGATCAAGAGCCCCTGTTAATCCCATGCCTAGCCCCCTTTTACCCTTCCTCTCTAGCTAGTGTCAGTGTGTGGCTTATTGAGCCGAATCTGTCTTCTCCACTAGACTCTAGCCCCCATGAGGACAGTTTGCACCTGCTGGGAACACCACAGTAAGTGACTTCAGGAGAAGGCCTCTGAAAGTCTGTTGACTGATACATGAAAAATAGACAACTATTTGCTGAGAAAATAGTTGGAAAAAAACAGCTAACAAATTATAGATTTATGTAGCTTCAAGTGCCACAAATGACTCAACAAAGAAGACATTCTTAGGCTCCCAACTGAAAATTAGAAAGAGGCTGAAAACCCAAAGGACGGGTTAGACGATGGAGAAACTTTGGCCTCTGGGCTCCCAGGAGGAGTTTTCTTCCCAGTAAGCAGAGAACAAACTCTCGAAGCAGCTGATGACAAGGAAGGCATGATTAAGAGACTTGCTGCTATTTTTCAAGATAGACAGATTCCCAAAGATCCCAGGGTGAGACAGAGTGTGAACTGAATCCTGTTCAACCCTGGGGCTTTCAGGTAGGACTTGATCTTTTTGTTAAAGGTCACAGACTTCTTGGTGGTGACCTCTTGCCTCAGCCTCTGTGACATTCCAGTTCCCTGTCCCCTTTAGGATGCTTTGAACATCATAAAAGTAGAAAAAACATCCACTAACACCCAGTGATAACAGAACTCATTATTAGATAGTTACATTTCAGTGGTTACATGTCTTAATACTATGGGTGTCGATGTTCACCTTCCTCATGGCTGTATATATTTTTATTACTTCCTTGTGTTCCCTTTTCAGGATTATCTGACACTCTCCTAGGTTCACAGCAGTTTTTTCCCCCTATATCTTCACAAGGTTACAGTAATTTTCAGAACCAAGAGAAAAAATACTTCTATCTCTGACCAGCCAAAATTAGGTTTCTGCATTGTAAATCACTTGATTCTGGACCAGGATATTATCCATATATATATACATGGGTGTTCTATCCAACCCAAGCTCCTCTTTTCTATTTAAACTTGACTTGCTACATCAATAGATTGTACAAATTCATCCCTTGGAGTCTGGTGTCTCTCACCATAATAGTGCATTCTACGTCTGAGCCAAATCCTACTGTCTCAGCATATGAATGTATGAGTAGTATTGACTGGGTCTGTTTCAAGTATTAAAAATATATGTGTGCTTTATCACATCTCATTATGACTAACAATGAGCTTTGGAGGTTCCCCCTGCAGAATATTTGGGTAATTCTTCATCTTAGAAAACTTTGGGGTTGATCTACTCTGAGATCTCCACATATATAATTTCTATTTATTGTGTGTGACCGCTGATCTTGATCCATCTTTCCTGTTCTTGGTACAATTTCTACCTTTTTCCAGATCTATCCATCTCCCATTAATTTCTTGTGGTCACACTTTGCTAACTACACAGTAAAAAAAAATGTATAAGCCTACTAATTTAATTTTAAAAATCTGTATTTGTTGACATTCCTCTATTAATTAAAGCTAACATAATCTGGTATATTTATCCTTTTAAGAAATTATATGCCAACTTCTTTGTCTTGAGATTTTCACACATTCAACTCATTTCAGTCAATCATAATTGTTTTTTTCTTTTTTGATGTCAAAACTGTTGCATTTTAGTCAATGGCTTCCTTATCCTTCTACCATTACCTGTCTGAAACCTTTGTTTTCTATCCCTATCCTAAATTTTCCTTACTCCAAGATGCAGATTCATCCTTCAAGAAGTCTCAGGTCATTTCAGTGAGAGTCAGGGGTTGGCAGAAGTGCACCTCTTAATGGACTGCAGTCAGAAAAACATATTTCTGTTAAAGGTCGTGAGTTCACAATGATTTTTCCAATTAAAATTACATTTTTTCTAATGCAAAATCTTTTATTTTACCTATAATATTTCTGCTTAAAGTTTGATTCTTTCATCCACAATATAATCGTACTTCCTTCTCTTTTTTTGTTCCTCATATTCCTGGCAACTACCAATCATGCCATCTCTTTGTTGACAATCATGTCCATTGGGTTGGTCTCTTTGTTCTTGTTGACCAACCTGTCCTTTTTCCACAAACAGCAGGAAATACACACCCACACACATACACCCAGACTTACTGGCCAGGGCCAGCATTCTTCTTGGAAGCAGCTTCCTGAAGCCAGCCATCCGTTTAAGACAATGACTCCTTCTGGAGTAAAATCATAAGAGAGTTTCAGAGAATGTTTAGTTAATATTCTTTTTTGCTGAGTCGACATTTGAGAAGCTGCCATTTGTTCTCAAAGGGTATTTTAATTCAACCTTAAAAAATCATAGTTTTGGCTCTTCCTAATTATAAAAGTATCACACATAGGGATTACAAAGAAGACTGTTTCCCTAAGAAGTGTTGACAACTTGGAAATTATAAAGATGACAATAAGAGTCACTCCAACCTCATTACCCAGAAATAACTCCTGCTAACATTTTGAAATAAGAAATATGGAATGAAACTGAAAGAGCTGCTGAACTTTGGACAAATATTTCATCAGATTTATTAGAGATTTCTCTAAAACTTCTTTTTTTAATGTGAGAAATATTAAGAGCCAGTTGGGTTGTTATGCTTTTTTTTATTATTATTATCTTCAACTTACAGAGTTGTAATGAAAAGTCATCATTCTGATTTAAAAGTTTGTACTCCAGTATTCTTGCCTAGGAAATCCCATGGACAGAGGAGCCTGGTGGGCTACAGTCCATAGGATCACAGGAGTTGGGACACGACTTAGCGACTAAACAACAAAATGGATCAATAGACCTTAAAGGAAAATTCAAAATAGAAAGTTTGTCCTTTCATGAGAAAACATCTCCTGAGTTAAAAACGCCCTTTCAATAAAAATAGCAGAACAAAAACTGTGGGGTCCAAAGGTCTCAGAATTTCCCTATTTTTTTTCTTTTTTGTTTAGTATACTTTAGGTATCTTTAAATTAACTAATATCTCTTAATGAGTACCATTTGTTTTCAGGTAGTTAAACTTAGTCAACTGTCCCATAAAAATCAGAAGACCTCTCTGATGTCTAGCTGGATAATTACAAACCTATTTTTTAATTAAAAAAATAAAAAGTTTAAGGGACTTCCCTGGCATTCCAATGATTAAGATTGTGAGCTTTCACTGCAGGGGACACAGGTTCAACCCCTGGTCAGGGAAACAAGATTCCACATGCCTTCAGGTGCGGCCAAACAAATACATGAATAAAACTTTAAGATCTAAGCTTACTTAGGTTCATTTTCCAAGAGAAAAGATTGGGGGAAGCTGAACTCTAGGCACGATATCCAGGACTGCGGTCAGCAGGGAAGCATGGGAACAGACACACTGTGCTTGCATCTGTGTGTGCTATGTCACTTCAGTCCTGTCCGACTCTTTGTGATCCTATGGACCGTAGCCCACCAGGTTTCTCTGTCCATGGGATTCTCCAGGCAAGAGCAGTGGAGTGGGTTGCCATGCCCTCCTCCAGGGGATCTCTCCGACCCAGGGATCGAACCTGCATCTCTTAGGTGTCCTGCAACAGTAGGCTCTAAATAGCAGGTGGGTGCTTTACACTAGCGCCAGAGCTCCCCAAGTGCCCCTGCTGTCCTGGCGCCTCCTGGGGGACCCCTGTAACTCAGCCACAGCACTAAAGAGCACAGCAAGCTCCCCCCCCAGGATTCTGCTCCTGCACCTCTTGGAGCGACACCATCCTTCAAGGCCAGGAGTGGCCCTTTATCCCTCTCTCTCCCTCACTCCCACATTCAGTGGGTCGGGAAATCCCAAGGGCTCTCTAACTTTCGAAGTGTATCCAGAACCCACCTCTTTCCATCTGCAGGAGGAATGGGAAGAAGCAAGGGGGTCTGTCAGGGGGCTGATGTTGTCATCCAGGTCAGAGAAGATAGCATCAGCCCCCTGACAGACCCTCTTGCTTCTTCCCATTCCTCCTGCAGTCTTTTTCCATCAGAACAGCCATAGCGATTTTGGGGGGAGCGGGAGCTGCACGGGGTCTTCACTGTGGCCTACGGGGGCTTCTCTGTAGTTTCGGTGCTCTGACTTTTGTCTAGTTGAGGTGCACAGGCTTAGTTGCCCTGCAGCATGTAGGATCTTACTAACAGTTCCCTGACCAGGGATGAAACCTGAGTCCCCTGCATTGGAAGGTGGATTCTTAACCACTGGACCACCAGGGAAGCCCCAATAGTGATTATTTTAAGTTGAAAGTCAGACTCTGGGCCTTTGCGCTTAAGATGCTTCAGTGGGTGGGATGTCATTCAGAGTAAGAACTGCACTCCTTCTGGGTTGGTGGCAGTCGGGGGGGGGTGGGGGTGGGGGGGAGGTGTTGAGGGACAAAGGACCCTCATCTTGTTCCTGTGCTTCCCCTACAGCCCCCACTCCTGCCTCCGTGGCTCCTTGAGGTCCCTGGGGCAGATCAGGCGCACTTCAGCCTGAGGGCTTGGCAACAGCTCCTCCCCTGCCCCCATGCCCTACCCTCAGATACCTGCCTGCCTGATGCTCTCATCTCTGTCGAATCTTTGCTTGAATCTCATCTTCTCAACAAAGCCTTCCATGACCACCCGATTTAAAATTTCCATTCCATATTTTTCTCTCCCCATTCTCACCCTCTGCATTCCCAATCCTCCTCTTTCCTGCTCCCTTTCTTTCATTTTCTCTTACTGATTAGATTCATTGTTTCTGATGTGTCTGCATTACTAAAAGATAACCTCTACTAGGGCAGGAACTGTTTTGTCACTGGTATATCCAAAGCACCTAAAATAATGCCTGGCACACAAAGGCACTCAATAAATACTTGTTGAAAATGCTTAGGACTCACGCCATAGCAACTGGCAAATAATTTGAATATATCACCTAAAAAGATCCCGTGAAACTAGCCTATAAAAAGCAGTCAAAGGAAAAAGAAACAGCAAAGTGCATCAGGGGAAACACTTGTGGTTAGCAACTATTATAAATCCAAAATGACGGTTCACAAAATTAGAGCATCCGTCAGTCCCCCTATCCCCACTCCCACCCCGAATTACCTGGCTGAAGGAGGCATGGCCTTCGTGGTCTAGAAAATACTGCTCCTTCTGCTACTTCGGTTCTCGGGATCATTTATAAACTATATCCTGCTTTATTTTCAGTCCATGACTTTCTTGAACAGTGTGTCTCTGTGACTTTTTTTTTTAATGTTTCGAATCAGCTCTTGGAAGATTTCATGGTTCATTGTCACATAAAGCAGCTTTTCTTTCCTTGCAGTTCTCAGTTTCAATTTCTTACATCCTACGTCTTTCTCTTTCTTGAATTCTTCTCTTGTTTGGCTGGAGTTGATCCAACACACCAAAGCAAATATTGTTTGCTTGTTCCAGAAAGGGAACACAAGCGGTAACTTTTCTGAGTTCTTGTCTGTCGAAGAGTATCCCCGTTTTGTTCAGGTCTAGAATCTTGACAAGTTTATATTCCAGGTGGTTACTGACGCCATCAGAGGCCAGTCTGCAGCCACAACTTTCTGCACACGTTACCCAAGCTCCCTCTGTATTCTCAGAGGCTCCTTTCTCACAGTGGCTGCGAAATCACATCGAAATTGTTGAAGCCAGCTCTCCAAGATGGATATATTCTACACTTGTCCGAAGTAGTGAGCAAGTTGAGTGTGTGTCCATTACGTTATATTATATTATGAGTTCATTAGACTATCTTGCCGTAAAAGCCTGCTGTAAAGGATTTTATAAAAATTGGTCTTACAAAGCAAATTAGCTTAGAGCAACAGTAACTAAAATAGCCAGAAATGCAAAATGTTGCTGTTGTTTTTTGTCAATAATCAAGATGTTAAGGGGACTTCCTTGGTAGTCCAGTGGCTAAGACTCTGCACTCCCAATGCAGGGGGCCCGAGTTGGACCCTTGTCTGATCCCTGCTTGGGGAACTAGATCCCACATGCCACAACTAAGACCCAGTGCAACTAAATAAATATACATTTTTTTTAAAAAGACATGTAAAGGGCTGTAGGGAGTCAAGAAGCTGAAAAAAAATGAGTTAAAGATACAGAATTTCAGGAAGACAGAAAATTTGAGAGATAACCTGGAGGTAACATTCAAGCCTCAGCTTTTAAAAAGATGAAAAAAAGAAAAAATTATTCCTTGTTGTCTTGCAGTAGCCCTTGATAGCATCAATATAGAGGAACTCAGAGGTTGCGGGGGGAGGAACCTGGGAAATGGGAATAACAAAAATGCTGTTTTCTTTTTTTGTGTGTTTGTTACATAAATTAAGTCATTTATTATTGGCTAGCCATGTTTCAGACGGTGAAACTTCTACTGGCCCTGGTCTATGCCTCCAGTCGTCTCGTGGCAGACGTGACTGTGACGGCAGATGTGGGCTAGAGGCACCAACAGCTACCATTTTCATACAGGAAGCACAGTGCCACATGGCCACAGCTCGGCTCTTCATTTCAGTTTCCTCTCCAGAAAGAGCAAGTGTGCTTGGTGTGCTGGCTGGTGGTGATTTTCTTCACCATTCTTCCCAGAGAGGTATCAAAACAAGTCCCATATTTACCGATGACTCTGAACTTCTTAGTGTCTTTAGCCTTGTCATTGCCAACTAAGGCTGAGCCCAGAGAGCCAGATGCTGAATTAAGTTAGGATTCAGCACTATTCAGAATCTCTGGTCTTGGCAGAATCAAGGGCCTAAAATATCAAGCATCAACTTGACCAGGGCAGTGCTGTGCTTAGTCGTTCAGTCGTGTCTGACTTTTTGCAACCCCATGGACTGCAGCCCACCAGGCTCCTCTGTCTATGGGGATTCTCCAGGCAAGAATACTGTAGTGGGTTGCCATGTCCTCCTCCATAGGATCTTCCCAACCCAGGGATCGAACCCAGTTCTCCCGCATTGCAGGCGGATTCTTTACCAGCTGAGCCACCAGGGAAGCCCAGAGAAGGGGCTTCCTTAAAACTCCCCAAAACACAAATGACAAATCCTTTCCAGAAGGCCACACCTTGTCTCTTGATTCCCTGTTGGCTTCTTGAGAACTGACTGCCCCATGTCCACACACAAGATCTTCAGAAGCCACAAGGGGCCAAGACATGGAGCAGTCTGGCTGAATCAGCCGGGGGCCTCCTTTACCTTTTTCCTGGCAGAGGCTTGAGCAACCCTAGGCTCACAGCACCCTCTGCTGTCATATTCCAGAAACGGTGCCTTGGTGTTGAGACCGAGACTGCTAGAGGATTCTGGTCTGGGGCGAAAAAGCAAATGACAAGAGAAGAAATTCAAAATTAGTTTTCATGCAAAACTTCAGGGTGAGTTAATCTTGGTGGTAACAGGCAGCAAAGACACAGCCAAAGAAAATGGGACAGCGGAACTTTTCCAGCAAGATGGCTTTTCAGTCTTTTCCAAAGCTGAATGGAAATCCTGGACTCACCCACACCAGGAGCCAAAAAGGGCCAAGTACACTTTTTCGAGCACCATTTGTAAAACACATAGAATGTTGTCTTCAGAGAAATCGAGCCCAGAGTAACAGAAAGGAGGAGACAGACAAGCTTAGTATTAAATGCAGGGAATTAGGGGCTTCTCTCTTGGACCCTGTAAGAATAAACTCCTGGCTTTCAGCATGATAATGTATGTACCTGCCCTAACAGAGGTAAAATTAAAGGCTATGTGGCAACATTGTAATGGAAGGTTTTCACTTCTATTTATAGCTTGTTTATTTGATCCTTTTTCCTTGCCAAAAGCACCAGACAGCCTTAAGATCCTTAAATGCCCCTGTCCTGAAATCACTTATTTAACCATAAGAGAGATGCTAGTTTATAAAAGATATTGGATATATATGTATACGTGCTAAGTCACTTCAGTTGTGTCTGACTCTTTGCGACCTTATGGACCATAGCCCTCCAGGCTCCTCTGTCCCTGGGATTTCCCAAGTAAGAAATATTGGACTGGGTTTCTGTCCCCTCCTCCAGGGGATCCTCCCAACCCAGGGATTGAACCTGTGTCTCTTACATCTCCTACACTGGCAGGCAGTTTCTTTACCACGAGCCACCTGGGAAGCCCTATATATAAAAAAATATATATAATTTGCGTGCTCTTTTAAAATATATTACTAGTACTTATAGGCATGTGTGCTAAGTCCCTTTAGTCATGTCTGACTCTGTGCGACTCCATGGACAGAGGAGCCTAGTCAGCTACAGGCTCCTCTGTCCATAGGATTCCCCAAGCAAGAATACTGGAGTGGGTTGCCATGTTTCCTCCAGGGGATCTTCCCAACCCAGGGATTGAACTTGAGTCTCTTATATCTCCTGCATTGGCAGGTGGGTTCTTTACCACTAGTACTTATATAACTACTTACTAATATACTAGATATGCTGCTGAGAGGCCATACCACATGGTGGGTAGGTAGATGGATTCAAGAGCCAGATTGCTGGTTCAGTGTTGTGCCATGCCAGTTACTAGCTGTGTGACCTCAGGCAAGCTCTTTATCTCTCTGTGCCTCTGTATCTTCATCTCTAGTAACAAACTGTAGAAATGATCCCTGAAAGTATAGTCTTTGTATCCTCATCTCTAAAGAGGATGACAATGCGATCATCTCATGGAGTTGATTTGAGAATTAAACAAATAATATTTATAAAGTGCTTAGAACCATGTCTGGCAGAACCATATACATTTAATACCAACTGGTAATTAAGCAATACTAAACAATAATAAAATAAAAATTAGGCAATGGCACTGAAGTCTGCCTTTCACTATTTTTAAAATATTTATGTATTTTTAAAAATTTTATTGCGTGGGATCTTTGATCTTCACTGATGTAGGCAGGATCTTTAGTTGCAGCATATGGGATCTAGTTCCCTGACTGGGAATTGAACCCCAGACCACTCCCTTGAGAGCACTGAGTCTTAGTTACTGGACCACCAGGAAGTCCCTGGCCTTTCACTATTTGGAATTTCAATTAGCAGGGGGTTTTTATCAAGTGTAAATTCCTTGTATTCATGAGATCTTTTTCAGACTATGTTTTTATCACCCTCTTTTTGCTGGGGTGTAACAAAGCATTTACCTTCTGTTAGTGGGGAGGGAGGGGAGCCTCTGGGGACCAGAAGAGCCATAGAAGTGGTGGGAGAGACTCATTTGGACGACGAGCAACACAAGCTTCATGTCTTATTCTTTGCCTCCTTCTTGTAACAGCCACATAAAAGTTATCAAAGTATGTGTGACTCTGATGAATCCATCAGCCTCTTTAAGACCCTGGTCTTCTTCTGGGGCTGAGGACAGTTTGAAGTCCAGAATTTCATATAAAGAAGGAGCTTAGCAGTGACCATCTGGTTGCAAGGGAAACCAGCTGAGTTGTCTTAGAACAAACCAGCTTGGGGAATTCCCTGGTGGTCTAGTGGTTAGGGCTCAGGTGCTTTCACATCCAAGGGCCTGGGTTCAATCCCTGGTCAGGGAACTAAGATCCTACAAGACACACAGCACAGCCCCCACTAAAACCAAAAGAAACTAGTTTTCTTTGCCTATTAAGCGCTCTGCTGTGTTGAAATGGCCTGGATGCTGGTGCCCAGGAGAGACTCCATTCTCCCCCAAGCCTCTGTTGTCACTGCTACAACCCTCCTTGCGTCCCTCCCCACCACTTTTCTCTCTTCTTCACCCTACTCTTTTCCTCTTTGTCTTAACAGAATGTATAATTTTACATTTATTTGCTTCTCTCCTTTAAAATGCCATTGAGAACAGTGATCACAGCTGTATTATCCACTAGTGTGGCCCAGTTCTTAGCAGTGTCTGGCACTCGCTACACTCTCAGTAAGTATCTATTGAATACCTGAACAAATGAATTCTGGGATTGTTTATTATATGTCCAAACCAACAATAACAACAAGGAACTTTCTTGGGGGTCCAGTAGCTAGGATTCCATGCTCCCAATACAAGGGGCCGGGGTTCGACCCCTGGTCAGGGAACTAGATCCGCATGCTGCAACCAAGAGCTCTCATGTCACAAGTGAAAGATCCTAGATGCTGCAATGAAGGTCAAAGATCCTGAGTGCCACAACTAGGACCCAGCATGACCAAATAAACAAATATTAAACAACAACAACAAAAATGAGTTGGGCTTCCCTGGTAGCTCAGCTGGTAAAGAATCCGCCTTCAATGAAGGAGACCCCGGTTCGATTCCTGGGTTGGGAAGATCCCCTGGAAAGGGGATAGGCTACCCACTCCAGTATTATTGGCCTTCCCTGGTGACTCAGTTGGTAAAGAATCCTGCAATGCTGGACCCCGGTTTTGATTACTGGGTTGGGAAAATCCCCTGAAGAAGGGAATGGCTTACCCACTCCAGTATTTTGGCCTGGAGAATTTCACGGACTGTATAATCCATGGGGTTGCAAAGAGTCGGACATGACTGAGCGACTTTCACTTTCAAACAACAACAACAAAAACAAGTCAGGCGACATGGAAGAAAGAGGGAATTTTATTTTCTCAGAGGGAAGGTTTGATTCTGAAACACTTGGCTTTGAGGTTGGTGTTTGAGGACGAGCAGGGATGTTTACAGGAGGTCTTGGCTGCAGATGGCTTCTGCAGGGAGTTCACGGAAGGGCTCAGCAGAAGATAGAGAAGGCTCTCACTGTTAGTGCCTCTTTTGCCCAGGACCCAGGCTCAGGTCAGTTTACCAAGACCCACTCTTTTTTCTTGACCTTGAGAGCCAGGCGCTCTGCCAGCAGTAGTCTGCACAGAAGGTACAGACCTTTCTGGAAAAAAAAAAGAAGAAGAAAATGTCTCTATCACTCGTTCCCAAATAACCCTAGTTGCCCTCCATCAAGGGCTCTTTAGTCATAGCTTGGATCCAATTCAGGAAAAGAATGGGCGACATAGAAGGTTTCTGCATGAGTGTTTCATTAGGGTATGTTGAGCTGCCTGTTTCCCAGCAGGGCCTTGAAGTTTATTTAAGTTCTTATGAAGGGAAAGACCTGGCATTCTAGCATAGCTTGGCCGACTCTCTGGTTTCCACTCAAGACTAAAGGGTGGGGTGCAGCTATAGGACATTTAGGCTGTCTCCTGCTCCGTGTCTGGCTTTCATCTGATGTCTTTTGTCTTTCATACTAAAATCTGATCCAGCACCTAAACGTGTACACAGAATTACAAAGGCGACCCTCACCTGGGTGTGAGTTGCAACATCTGTGTCTTCAGCAATTTATGGGTACTTGAGTCATAAAACCTTCTGAGCCCAGAGCTCCTTCTCACTATTTCTATGCTGTAAAAGTGGATTCTAGGGACTTCCCTGATGGTCCAGTGGTTAAGACTTCGCCTTCCAATGCAGGGGGTGCAGGTTGGGTTTGATCCCTGGTCAGGGAGCTAATTCCACGGGCCTCATGGCCAAAAAAACCAAAACAGAAACAATATTGTAACAAATTTAATAAGACTTTAAAAATGGTCCACATGAAAAAAAAAAAAAAGTGGATTCTAACAATGTTCCAGAATATACAATCTATGTGTATGTATGGGTACCTAAAACTCTACCACATTTTATGCTAATTAATACCTATTATTCTCTTGGTCGTCTTTTAATGTTACTCTAATAAATGTTTAAACTCACTCTGCTTGATTTTCTGGTGAACCTCACAAAAGATAACCCACCCCTTCTCTTGAATACAAACTGTTCCTCTCCCTGGGGCATTGGATTAGGGCCCCTCTGACAGGCATGAATGACATCACTGGTTCCAAAACTGCTGCTTTATTTTCCCTTCCTTCATACAACTAGTTAGTGTTTTCATGTAATTTGCTCAAATGTTGATGCACTTTCATAATTGAGTTATTTCTTTCTGAGGACATTGTGTTTATATCCCCACTTGCAGGTCAAGAAATTGAAGTCAAAGAGCCTCAGCAGGGAAACCAGACACACTGGGTTTGGCCGGAGACCATCCTGGTTTGTGGGGGCTTCCCAGGTGTCACTAGTGGTAAAGAACCTGCCTGCCAATGCAGGAGACGCCGGAGATGCGGGTTTGATCCCTGGGTTGGGAAGATCCCCTGGAGTAGGAAATGGCAACCCACTCCAGTATTCATGCCTGCAGAATCCCATGGGCAGAGGAGATTGGCAAATTACGGTTCATAGGGTTACAAATAACTTAGTGACTTAGCATGCAGACACGCATCCTGCTTGGTGACTGTGGCTCTGGAGAGATGTGTAGAGTAACACTTTCACTCTTAGAAATACACAAGTTTGGGGACTTCCCTGGTGGTCCAGTGGCTAAGGCTCTGTGCTCCCAGTGAAGGGGGCCCAGGTTCAATCCCTGGTCAGGGAACTAGATTCCACATGTGGCAACTAAGGGTTTGAATGCCAAAACTAAAGATGCCCCATGACACAGCCAAGGCCCAGCACAATCAAATAAATAAATAATTTTTTTTAATTCCTTAAAATATGGATAGTAAATGATATGGTCTAGTCTACATGATCAGAACTCACCTGAGTGGTGGCAAGCAGAGGTAGTCCCAGTCCACTGCTCTTTTTACTATGCCCCAAGGAAATAGAAATATAAAGGGATAGAGGGAGATGACACACACAAGAAAATGAATTCACTTGGGAATTCCCTGTGGTGCAATGGTGAGGACTCTGCACTTCCATTGCAGGGGCCCTGGGTTCGATCCCTGGTCAGGGAACTAGGATTCCAACAAGCCACACAGCCAAGCAAAACAAGACAAAATGGTTCCACTTGGGTCTCTGCTCAAGGGAATCCTGCCTGAGTCCTTCTAAAAGTAAGGAGCCTTCTGTGAAGCAAATAATATTCCCCCATCTCTCATCAAAGATTCCATTTTGTACTGCATAACTTTTACACTACTTTTTTTTTTTAACATGATACTCATTTAGCTGAGAAAAGCAAGATGCAGAGGGGTGTACAGTGTGTTTCAAAAAAAGGAAGATTTATATCCATCTATTAAAAAAATACTACCAGATGATAGATAAGAAATTAATGGTTGTCTCTGGCAGGGAAAATTGGGCAGGGGCAGGGTTGGAAAAAGACTTTTTAAAAATACATTTTGAGGGCATTCCTTGTGATCCAGTGGTTAAGACTCTGCACTTCCCATGCAGGGTACATGGGTTCAACCCCTGGTCAGGGAACTAAGACCCCACATGATACACAGTGAAGCAAAAAAGAAAAATTTTTAATGCCTTTCATGCCCCTCAGCAGCCTACTGATGTAACATCAATGCCCAAATTTTGCCTCAGGAATCAAACTCCTCTTCCTTCTGGCCACCTCCCTGCAGCCTACCTCTCCCACTCCTCTGCCTCCTGGCTCCAGCTGAAGTCTCAGGCTCCAGACTCTGGTCCCTGACAAGTAGGCTGCCTTGCGGCTTTCAGTCCTACCAGACAAACTGTTTTAACTTCTTTCGTTTGGGGAGAAAACTAACTGGATATCGTTGTTCTCTACTTAAGGGATCTTAAAACATGGGAAAATGTTATTCCCCACCAGAGCAGAATCTACCCTGAACTTTCTAGAGGTGTATCACACACACATGTAAGCACAGAACCTCGTCAGGAGACTCAGGATTGAACCATAAGTTTGATTTGAAGGACCAGCACAGACACCATAACTGAGTGCCCTGTGATGGAAAAACACGGGTGGTTGGGGGAGGGATTTGTTTATGCTTTGAAATAGAATGGCACATCAAAAACTTTATTGTTGGACTTCCTTAGCAGTCCAGTGGATAAAACTCTTGTGCTTCCAAGGCAGGAAGCACAGGTTTGATCCCTAGTTAGGAAACTAAGCTCACTGGTAAAGAATCCACCTGCAATGCAAGAGCCACAGGAGATGCGAGTTTGATCCCTGAGTCAGGAAGATCCCCTAGAGGAAGTATTCTTGCCTGGAGAATTCCCATGGACAGAGGAACCTGGCAGGTTACAGTCCATAGGGTCCCGAAGAGTCAGACAGGACTGAAATGATGTAGCCTGCACACTCAATTAATAGTTTCCAAATGGTGCTGTGGCTCCATAGGAACCCCTCAGGGACCTCCTGAGTGCCTTCAAAACTCCATGCCTCCACTTCCTTTTCCAACCAGCTCAATACAGCTTTCTTTCGTCCATTTCTGAACTGGGCTTCTATATGTAAGGCTCATGAAGAAAAGCTTCATTTAAACTAAAGACAAAAGTCTAGAAGCCACTGCACTAGACAACCACTCAGTTCCTTCCAGCCAAATTTGATGACGCTGTGCTCCCTGCCTCCGTATCTCTAGCAAAACAGTAGCAGAACTTCTTCATGTGGGAATTTCACCTGAATAAACTCCTGGTGTGAACAAGAAGATGGACATCTAATCTAAAGCTATTTGCTGATAGTTGCTGGGTTCAAGGGAAGATCCCCTGGAGGAGAGCATGGCAATCCACTCCAGTATTCTTGCCTCGAGAATTCCCAAGGACAGAGGAGCCTGGCAGGCTACAGTCCATGGGTGGCAAAGAGTTGGACATGACTGAAGCAACTTAGCATGCACAGACGCACGCTGGGTTCAGAGGAAGCTTCCCTTGGGCTCAATCATAGCTCTAACTAGGAAAGCACATGAGATGCCTGCATCCAAATCCATCCACAGCAGCCCCACCCAGGAATGCAGCTCACCTGGGGGTGGCAGAAGGCCAACTGCTTCTACTGTTACAATCAATTCTCGATTTGCAGGTAAAGAGGAACAGAACATTAGGTGATCAAAAATGACCTGTTGCTAGATCATCTCTGAGAATCTATAAAGTGCTTTTAAAAACATTTTTGGCTATGCTGGATCTTCATTGCTACACTCAGGCTTTCCCTAGTCGCAGTAAGTGGGCTTCTCACTGTATTGGCTTCTCTTATTGCAGAGCATGGGCTCAAGTGCATGGCTGAGAAGTTGTGCTCACGGGCTTAGTTGCCCCTCGCCATGTAGAATCTTCCCGAACCAGGGATCAAACCCGTGTGCCCTGCATTGGCAGGTGGATTCTTAACCACTGGA
This sequence comes from Bubalus bubalis, assembly GCF_019923935.1. Lineage (NCBI taxonomy): Eukaryota > Metazoa > Chordata > Mammalia > Artiodactyla > Bovidae > Bubalus > Bubalus bubalis. The sequence goes on along the minus strand of NC_059159.1, from coordinate 20,049,424 downwards.
CCACCAGGGAAGTCCCACAAAGTGCTTTCTTGAGCACGTACTGCCATGTTACCAATGAGGAAAGTGAAGGTTGAAGAGGCAAGGTAACTTTCCTAAGTGAGTAAATGACAGAATCAGATTTTTTAAGTTGTATTCTTAAATTGTGAAATAACCCCATGGAATAAAACATAAAGGCAGCCCACAGTGCAAAATTATTAAGCAAAGTGAAGTGTAAATTGCTCAGTCAAGTCTGACTCTGCGAGTGTATTGTCCATGGAATTCTCCAGGCCAGAATACTGGAGTGGGTAGCCTTTCCTATCTCCAGGGGATCTTCCCAACTCAGGGACTGAACCCAGGTCTTCTGCATTGCAGGCAGATTCTTTACCAGCTGAGCCACGATTAATAAGCAAAAGCCTATGTAAATATCACCCAAGTCAAAAAACAGAATGTTGCCAGCATTCAAGAAACCACTCTCCCACCCACCCCCGCCTTGGGTCTCTGCTCCGTCCTGCTTCACTCCCTCCCCAGAGGTAAATGCTGTCCTGTCATTTTCCTTGCTTTTCTTTATAATTTAACCACCTGTAGGAGCCTGGTAGGCTGCAGTCCACGAGGTCGCTAAGAGTTGGACATGACTGACTTCACTTTCACTTTTCACGTTCATGCATTGGAGAAGGAAATGGCAACTCACTCCAGTGTTTTTGCCTGGAGAATCCCAGGGACGGGGGAGCCTGATGGGCTGCCGTCTATGGGGTCGCACAGAGTAGGACACGACTGAAGTGACTTAGCAGCAGCAACAGCTGCACAAAGCCAGCATTTCTACTCAGGTCTGTGCAAATCCGAAGTCTGTGCTCTTAACCTCAAGATAATGCTTCAATAATGATCCTTAAAGTCTTAGAGCCTTAAAGTCTCATTTGTCTCATATTAACAATGACCCCAGCTTTCTCTTGGTTAGTTTTGCCTGGTATCTCTTTCTATCCTTTTCCTGCCTCAGTAGCAGACTTAGAACATCTTTCTACAAATATTTTTGTGGATTCTTAACCTATTTACAGTCATTGATAGTTTTTAATTCTGAAACAAAAGACTAGGAAAAAAGTAAGAGAAAACAAGGAGATGTGAGTCTAAGTCCTTAAGCCAAACCTCCAGCCTGACTCATATCTCCTTTGGCAGCTGCATTTCTATACAAGGAAAGACTGCAGCTGGGTTTAGATAAATTCATACAGTTCATCAACATAACATTCATGGGTAGGGTATGCCTAACAGGAGCCGAATAAGAAAGCTGTTTAAGAGCCGAATAAAAAAGCTGTTTAAGACCACAGACTTAACAGACTTGTGGTTGCCACGGGGGCGGAGGGAGGCGGAGGACTGGGAGGTTGGGATTAGCAGATGCAAACTATTATATATAGAACTGATAAAGAGCAAGGTCCTACTGTGTAGCATAGAGAACTATATTCTCTGTCCTGTGACAAACCATAATGGAAAAAGACTATGAAAAATAATGTATAGTTTGTATAACTGATCACTCTGCTATATAGCAGAAATTAATACAACACTGAAAATCAACTGTACTTGAATAAAATTTTTTTAAAAAAGGAAGAAAGCTGTTTATTCACAAAGATACTGACTGCATAAGCACACTGGAATACACTGCAAATTCGTCACTTGTCATATAAATATGCATGGTACCACAATCGTTTCAAGTCAAACTATTTTATTGTCCAAGAGACTCCTTCTGTGGTCTCAGGAGGCCCGCTGTCAACGGAGGACCAGCGAGGCACCCGAGTCCTCACTCCTCTGCGCTCTGCGTGCTGATGTAGTCCTGGAGAAGCGCCTGCACCTCTGCCCGCCGGCTCATCTTGGTGGCCTTGCCCTGAAAGCGGCCTTTCTTCCCAGCTCCCTTGCCTTCCAGCACCTCAGACACCCTGGGGAGCAGAGAGACGGTCAGGGAGGGGTGTCTCTTAGGGAAAAGTCACAGGAAAAACAAGGCCAGCCCTGAAGCTTTCCTCATGGGCTGAGGGGAGAGGGAGAGAAAAAGTAGGCTTCTGGAAATAGTTGTATGTGGGCACAAAGATATATGTACCGTGTTGATTTCAAGAGTGAATAACTAGAAACAATGGAAGTGCCTAGAAATGGACTAAATTATGGCAACCTCCAGGGAGCAGGGCGAGCATAATTAGGGGTAAAGAGCTGTAGACACAAAGGCCTGTGGGAACAGCAGTGAGTGAAGCAACTGGGGCTGAGTGAGAAGGGAGGGCCCGCGGCACTGGCCGAGCCTATGGTGTCTCAAGAGGCGGCCGGCGCCTACTTCCTCACAGACGCTACCCGCAGGCATGTGGACACAGAAATGCCAGAGCATGCCTTTTCCCACCCCACCATTTTTGAAAAAAGCTAGAACTCTATACATTTTTAAGTAAAAATCTAATTTTAAAAGGTAGCAACTAATTTTGAAAATTTAAAAGAGTACACAGGCCAAAGCAGTCTATCTGATAAGCCTCATCTGGCTAACTGTCAGGAGACAGATAGGCCTCATCTGGCCATCTGTCAAAAACCTCTGCTCTAAATACTTCTGTTTTCCTTTAATGTTTTACAATGAACATGTATTTATCAGAGCCAATCAAGGACTTCAAAAACCCTAAATGCCACAAAGAATATGACATACTCCACCTCCATAGCTAATTTAAAATAAGAAAATACAAAAAGTAAAAGTCCAACACAATTCTAATTTTTCTATAATAACTATATCAATGCCTTTTTTGATTCAGTGTCAAAATCCTAATTTTTTCCCCCAAGTTTGTCTGTGCCTCTATTTTGTGGATGCCTTAAGCACCTATTTCATCTGCCGAGGGAGAATCCAAAACCTATATTCACGCATCACTTAGGAATCTCAATTTCTAAAAGAAAAAACACAAAGTACATTAGATTTGGAGACAAAAAGTCCTGGGCTTGAGCCTCAGTTCTCTCACTTTAACAGTGAGACCTGAGGCACAGGACGTGCGGTCCCTCATGCGGAAAAGTGGGAATGATGGTGGTGATCGTTATTTCTGCTCAGCCAGCCTCACACGGCTGTGATGTGACCAACGTAAGATGTAGTGGCCCTTTGCATTCACCAAGGGCTGTGTTAGCAGGTTAGGCGTACAGGCTCTCCCACCCGCACACAGCTGTCCACAGAAAATTACCTAGGCCCCAGGGTCTCCACGGCCTCAGCTGGTCCTGCCAGTAAGAAGAGTCCAGCACCTTTCTCATCGCCCACAGTTAAGAAGAGGAGGGTCTCCTAGGATGCAAGACAAGAAGATCAGCCCTGATACTTAAAGACACGCAGTCAATCTCTTCTAAACTGCCCTCTTTTCAGCCTCATGAACACATTTTTATCATACTGCAATATATGTATCAACACACTTGACATCTTAGACAATGTGATATGTTGGTTGTACTTTAAAGAAAAACAGCTTTTCCCCTAAACCACAAGTGATGTTCCTGATGAATGATAAGACAGCCCCTTCATTCTGGGGCCCATAAGGGACAAGAAACTTTGACAGTGGCTTTAGGAACTCAAGTTGAACATTAAGTAGGGGGCAGAAGGCTGCTGACCATGATCAAGGATAAAATGCCTTTCATGATCTGACTCCTGCCAACCTCTGGAGCCTGGCCACCCCTCTGCCCTCCTACACTGTGCCTGCCACTGCCTAAACCTCCATGTTTCCCTCAGCCTGGCCGCCCTGGCTCCTGTGTCCGCCGACTCCTAAGCAGTCTTCTAGGCTCCTGCCCTGAAGCCTCCTCAGCCCAACAGAGAATGCACTCCTCTCACTCAAGCATCGACCACCCTAAATTACAAAGATCAGCATACATAGCTATCTTCCCAAATAAAAGTGAGCTCCTTGAGAATCTGTACTCTCTACACAGAATTATGAAGAGAGATGTACACACTGCTTGGCCAAGAGTGAATATTTCAAAGAGTATTTTTGGAGTAAAGGCAAAAGAGAGACCTGGAAACCACTAAACTCTAGACAGTCAGGACCGGGAGGAACGCCTGCCTGAGGCAAAGGTAAACAGAAAGGATGGCCTTCTAAGGACCAAGCCAAGCCCCATATTTCTGAAATCAGGCCCTTGGCACACATAAATCTGGGTGGTATGGAGGAATTACAGTTCTGATAAAAGGAGCTCCGAAGCTGGTAAATGTCACAGTCCCAGAAAGGTCAATACTACTGACCAAGTCTGACACCTAAAACAGAGCCTGGCTCATGGGCAGTGTTGAGAAAATGTCACTGAATGAATTTGTTTCCTATTCTTCACATGTTCATGAGGAGGACACCTTGTAAGGTCTCCAACTAGGGTGGACACAGAACCTCACGCTCCTCTTACCTCTGACCCAATCTCATTGGCGATGATATTCATGAACTCAGAATCGCCGTCCTTCCTAAAACAAAGGGCACAGACGTGAGACCCAGGCTGCAAATGAGGAAATTGCAGGAAGCCCAGCTCCTCCTACTGGCCTCCCTGCTGCCTTTCCTGCAAAGTGCCAAAGAAAGAGGGCAAACGGAGGGCCAGCCCGACCACCTTCTCTGCCTGAGCAGGTTACAATAAGCTTTGCTTTACGTTGTTTCTACTTCCCTTAAACAGGATTCTCTGGGGTAACCGGAGAATTGTTAGATGGTGAAGGACCTGAGGCAAAGTGCTAAGAAAGTTACAGTGAAGATGTTTGTATCAAACCCAGGAAACCTGGAAGGTAACACATTACTTAGGGTTTTCTCAGTCTTGAGAATACCACGGGGGTGACCCGCCTCCCATTCCTGCACTCCATGCAGGGAAGAGGCTGAGCCCAAAGCCCAGCACCCCCGGCCTGTCTCACCTGTGTAATGTGATCACACCTCCCCAGTCCGGGCTGTTCCTAAGGCTGTGGGCAATGTGCACAGCCAGGTCTCTGAGCAGATTCAGGTTGTTCTGAAATGGATGCTGTCACTCAGTCATCCGGCGGGGAAAGGGTAACCAGAGGGAGCACTGTCTCCTCCCCCTGCCCCTCACTGCTGACACAATGCACATCCGGTCAGGTGAGGGGCTGAGTCTGGGAGCCTGTTCAGGCAGAGCCCATGCCCTTTCCACCCTCCATGGATAAATCACCTTCTGCAGGAGCTTGCTGGAGTTCTGCAGCTTCTTTACTGCTTCCACGTGGTCCTCTGCTCCACACCTGCAAGAGAAAGGTTCGTGGAGGCCTCCCCAGTTTCCCAACTGCTTCTGGTGCTGGGCATAAATCAACAATGCCCCTCTTGATAGTGTGTCTCCCTCCAGATGGGACCCGGGGACATTTCGAGGGGGCCTCAGGAGGTTGGGGGGAGAGGATATAAAGGAAGAAACCATTCTGTGTGCATCCGGCTGACTACCCAAAGCACTGCAGCATTTATGACTGCATCTCACCTCCCAGAGATAAGAGTATTCTGTCTCCAGTACGGGTGGGCAGGCTACACTCTGGCTGCCCAGGAGCTGAGAGTCGAGCCTGGGAAGGGGGCGTACGTACTTCAGCAGAGCTGTGAGCGCCTTCTCAATGCCATGACTCCTCTCCATCCACTTCAGCACCCGGTTCCCAGCCAGGAAGATCAGGTTGGTTTTGTTCTTTTTCCCCTTTTCAGTGCCCAGAATTTTAATGACCTACATGAGGCAAGAATGTAACATACACACATATACATGGATAAGCCACAGCAGGTGCTGGACCTGAGGGTAAAAGAGACCAAGATCTCCCAAAACAGCTCAGGAGCAATAATGGAGTGACTTCACTCAGGACCCCTCAGGTGTCCCCTCCATCACTCCCAGCCCTGCTGTGATCCCCCACCCCTGACACCCTCTCTCCCATCCATTCAAGAGCCCTTTCTCACCTACCTGAAGGTCACTGAGATTGCTCACATGGGTCCCACAACACATGTTGGAATCTACGCTCTGGATGGTAACAACTCGAATAGGCCCAGCGTGATCATCCGGCAAACCCCGGCCCCTCACCTGGAACACGAGGAGAGGAGGAGGGCTGTCTGAATTTTGATGAGGAGCCCTCGGGTGGGCACTCTCCAGAAGCCACCCCGCTGGCTCTCCCCTCACCTGCTCCACCTCTGGATCATCCAGGCTCAGTTCTCGCACGTTCACTGGCAGCCGGTCTCGGATTTTTTCATTGACACTCTGCTCGATGGCAGCTACTTGCTCTGCAGTCACAGAGGGGCTGTCCAGCTCAATGACACTCCGGAGTCGCCCCAACTCCCTGCCAGAAGTAGAGTGGTCACAGGATGCTGATGGGGACGATGAACAGTATAAGGAAGATTATCATTTACAGAGCATGTTCATATACATGCTGTTATTGAATCCTCACAAAAATGTCACAAGGCAGGGACTGTCACTTCCATTTTACAGGTGAGGGGGTTAATATTAAGGAACGTGCTCAAGGTCATGCAGCTGGGATTCACCCTCTAGGTCACTGGGCTCCAAATTCTATGTTCATCCTAAGCAAAGGCAGATGTTTCTCAGGGGAAAACACAAAGTCATCCACCACCCCATCTTCATGGGGACCAGGTGAGCACAGCAGATTTTATCTTCCTGCCCCAACCCATGAGGAGCTGGCAGTCAGGGACCCAGGCCGGACAGTCCCCTGCTCACCATGATGTTGTCTTCAGCCCAAAAAGATCATCAGCAACTGCGGTGATGAGATGCTGCCCTGAACAGAGAGAGGAGACAGGAGAAGAGTAAGGAGCCCCGGCAGTCACACAATCCCCATGTCAATGTCATCCCAGAAATTCTGCTGAAGACCTGCTGGACACTGGATAATACTCTCGAGAGATACTTTATTGAAAATCCTCAGGAGAATTCTGCAAGCTTTATGACGCCATTTCATAAATGAGGAAATCGAGGCCTAGAGATCAAATAAATGACTGGCCAAGGCAATGTACTTCGTCAGAGGCAGGATTTGAACTCAAGTTCTCATTGAGCCACATCCATTCATTTGACAAAAAGAAAATTTTTTAGGCATTTTTTTTGTTTTGAATTTTTGTTTTTTCCTGGCCTTACTGCACAACTTACAAGATCTCTCAGTTCCCCAACTAGGAACTGAACCTGGGTCACAGCCGTAAACCTGGAACCCTCACCAGTAGGCCATCAGGGAACTCATTTGACAGAAATTTATCAAGTGCCTACACATACAAGGAACAGGGCTTGATACTAGAGATATGGTGCTATCCCTGATCAATGACAGTGAGGAGGAGGAAAAAAAAGCAAGAGGAAGAGAAGGGCCAACTGTGAAAGCAAAGGGAACAAGACAGCCAAAGGCTTTGAAGGAGGAAACAAGCAGGGTATATTGAAGAAATCAAGAGAAGGCCAGGATGCAGACAGCGGGAAGCAGGGGTACTGGATGAGGCTGGAGTAGATAAGCACAAGCCCAGGCTGGTCTTACAGCCCATGACAAGATGTTTGGCTTTAGCATGAGCTACAGGCAGCCTTTGAAAAGCTTGAAAGCTGGAAGCGGCTTGATCGGATTTTCAGTTTTAGATTATTCTGGCTGCTCTATGGAGAATGGGCTGCAAAGTAGCAAGACTGAATGTGGGGAGAGTAGCCAAGAGGCTATTACAGAGGGCGGGGGAGAGATGGCGAGAGGTGGGACAAGGACAACGGCGTTGCCAGTGGAAGTGGGCAGAGAAGTATTGAGAAAGTAAACTGACAGGACGCAGACTGACTGGCTGTCCCTAAAGAGGGGTCTCAGCAGACTCCAAGGATTCAAGCAGCTGGGTAGATGCTGATGCCATGCACTAACCATAGAGAAGGCAAACGAAAAACCAGATCTGGGGGAGAGGGTGGCTTTTTAATTCCATTTTGGACATTTTGAGTATAACAAGGCTATGAGACATATCCAGATGAAAACATCCAGTGGGGGTTAGTAGCTTAAATCCAGCAGTTATTCTAATACTTTAACTGCTCATTTTGGAGGTTTCTTTTCTTTGGCTGTGCTGGGTTTTCATTGCTCTGCGTGTGCTTTCTCTAGTTGTCATGAGCAAGGGCTACTTCCCCGTTGTGGTGCCCAAGCTTCTTCACTGCAACAGCTTCTCCTGTTGCAAAGCACAGGCTCTAACATATGTGAGCTTCAGCAGTTGCAGCACATTGGCTCAGTAGCTGTGGCGCATGTGGAATCTTCCCGGACCAGGGATTGAACCTATTTCCCCCATACTGTCAGGCACTCTTAACTACTGAACCACGAGGGAAGTCCTGCTCATTTTGCGTTTATAACATTTATCACATCTTGCCAGAATCCTGGTTCTGAATATGTCTGTTTCTTCTAAAAGGTTAACTCCTGGAGAACCCACACCATATCTCAATCATCTTGACATTCCCAAACAGCAACTGCCCCTGCTAGATGTGTCCCATCCCGCCCATCTACCTGAATGCTGCTGCATGTGGTCAAACCTCCGTTCCCAGTCCACCCGGACTTGAACCTCAGTCCCAGGGGTCAGGGGCGTCTGCGTGAAATGATCAGCCTGGGTGCCCCGGCGAGTCACTCTCAGCACAGAGATGTCATTGATTGTACCACGGTCATCAGGCTGCGTAAAGAAGTAAAGATAATCAGTGGTGGCAGGCAGGGCTCACCTAACTCCTGGAATCAAAGACTCTACAGGGCAAGTACGTGAGAAACACACCCAGAATTTGAGATTCCCTAAGGGAGAAAGGCAACGCGAAGTGAGGTGGTCCATTTTGTTCTAGGAGGGGACTGTCTCTGTCCTCTTCACTCTAAACACCTGTATATCTTGGTCTTCAGAACAGAATAACAGAATTAAACACTGTAACTATAGCAAGGAAACTTTTAGTAAAACCCAAAGAACTTAATCCTCACTTTCATTGCTTGGTTTAGATTCTTCTCTTTCAATAGTTTTTAAAATGATCAGAATTTTTTTCCCTCCTTCCATTCTATCTTCTTCACTGCTACTAGAATTAAACTATAAAAATATGAAGTACTACAAAATACAAGTGCTTACAAGACACTGTGCCTGCCCAAGAATACAATGTAAATAAGACATGGTCCCTGATGCAAATGAAGAGTCTGGAAAAGATACAGACATGTCAACAGACAATTACAAAATGACCTACAGCCTGCTGCTACTGCTGCTGCTAAGTCACTTCAGTCGTGTCCGACTCTGTGCGACCCCATAGACGGCAGCCCACCAGGCTCCCCCGTCCCTGGGATTCTCCAGGCAAGAACACTGGAGTGGGTTGCCATTTCCTTCTCCAATGCATAAAAGTGAAAAGTGAGAGTGAAGTCGCTCAGTCGTGTCAGACTCTTAGTGACCCCATGGACTGCAGCCCACCAGGCTCCCCCGTCCATGGGATTTTCCAGGCAAGAGTACTGGAGTGGGGTGCCATTGCCTTCTCCGGACCTACAGCCTGCTATAGTTCAAAAAAGTACATTGCTCTAGGGAAGCTCAAAGGAAAGGGACCTAACAATCTTGGGAAATCAGGGAAGACTTCCTGGAAGAGGTGGTATATAAAATGAGACCCACTATGGATACCGGATGTCACAGGTTTTCCTTCAGCAGATCAGAAAACCTCTACGCTGGGCAGTTTACCGAGTACATTCTCTCACATAATTTCTTTGCCTAAGTACTTCCATAGCTCACCACAGCTTCCTGAATGAAGTCCACATACCTTAACACATTCTTCAAGGCCCTCTGAAATGGCCCCTACTTAGCTTTCCAAAGCTATCTCCAGCCTGTCATCAACACATACCATAAGCTCCAACTATATGGGACTATTTGAAGTTAACCAGACTTGTCAGATTCTTTCAGGCTTCCCTGCCTTCCACTGTGCTACTCTCTCTGCTGGGAAAGCCTCTCCCACAATGCCCACCTTTGAGGTGAGTATCCTTCTTTCTCAAGTTCTCACTGGATCTTGTCCCTACCCCATCACAGCACTGGTAAGTCTGCCCTTTCTTGTGCTCCTTCAGAGGAAACTTTTTCCACTGTGCTAAACATGCTAATGGAATTCCGACCTCAGGTCCTTTGCACTTACTCTTCCTCCCTGGAAATACTTCCCCACCCCCACCAGCACCATCAGATGACAGGAACGGCTTACCCCCCACTTCCCGTAGTTCTTGACTAAAATAACTTGTTCCCTACCTAGGAGATGATCCCATCACTCTCTTTCCCTCAAACTTTAGTTTTCTTCATAGAACTTATCCGAGCTGGTATACTTTTTATCTAGTAACCGTTTTGTCTGTTTCCTCCAACAAATACACTAAGTAGGCAGAGACACTTTCTTGTTCAAGCTTTATCCTCAGAGCCTGGAACAGTACCAAAGAGGATATGTTAGGGCTAGATAAGTATCTGTTGATAAGTATCTGTTGAGTGAACAAATGAGCTGAACTGAGCTAATTTCCAACTGTATTCATTACAGCTGAGACTGAGAGAAAAAAAGACACTTCCCACTGGGTGAGAAAGGAATTGAGGGCTTCCTGGGAAGGGAAGGGAGGGGAGGGGAGCGAGATGGGCCTGGTACCTGTCCCCCGCCCTCGGGGAAAAGCAGCGTGTCTTCCAGTACCACTTGGAAACCGCTCAGCACTTCCTTCTTGCCGTTGCTTCCTTCGGTGTGCAGCTCCGCGGGACGGCAGGAGACCACTGTGGTGGTGAACTGGGTGGAAAGGGATGCGAAAGTAAGCCCCGACCCCAACCCTCAGCGCACCGGACTGAATCCAGCTCGGTGCCCCTTCCATGCGGCGCCCCCTCGCCCCGCACCGCTGCACCCGCTCGGAGCAGCAAGTTCCCTGCCCCGCTGGCCGCACCTCTCTGGCGTAGCTGTCCCGCTGACACCGAAACGCCATCGCTGCTGTCTCCCAGGACGCGGGGATGCGCGCTCACTGAAACACCCGGCGGCGGACGGAGAGCAAAGCGGGACAATCGTCACTCCGGCAGCGTCTCTGCGCAGGCGCAGCAGGGCAAAGAACGGGATGCGGTTTGGTCAAATTTATTCAAAACGCGACTTGCAGGCGCTCGGAATTGTTTAGCGACTGTTTGTGAAAAGGACCAGAAAAAAACAAGACAGAACTGCGGTATGAACTTGTCAAAGCACTTCGTTTGGCCCCTTTGGACCTAAGGGAGGGACATAATTCGGACCCGCTGAAGCCCAGTCGATAGAAACGTGGATGGTAGTGGTTTGAAAATACACAGCAGCGCCGCCCAATGGAATTATAATGCAAGCCACATATGTTCATAATATTTTTATTTAAATGACCATATCTAAATTTTTTCATCATGTAATGAGTATTTTAAAATAAGAGTTTCTCCCCCACCCCGTACAAAATTTTCGAAACGTGCTGTGTATTTTACACTTACAGCACGTCTCAGTTGGGGCTATCAATATTTCAAGTACTCAGTGACCATGTGTGACCATTGCTACCTGATTGGACAGTGCAGATAAAAAGATTAAAATAAGCTAAACTGCAATCAGTGTCTTAAAACGTTAAACGAGTTGAAAGTTTAGATTAACTTTCTTTCTGCTATTTTGCTGCTAAGTGCTCAATCGTGTCGGACTCTAGGACCCCATGGACTGTAGCCCACCAGGCTCCTCTGTCCATGGGATTTTTCCAGGCAGGAATACTGGAGTGGATTGCCATTTCCTCCTCCAGGTTCTGTTCTTTTAAATTAACTAATAAAAAGCTTGAAGTCTCCAGATGCTTCAGAATTTAGGATTTTCCTGATTTTAGGCAGTAATGCAGACCATACCTATATGTTACTTAATGTGTTCCATTTGGAACTCTGGAGCAACCCCCTGTGATCAAATGTATGAATATATTTATGCTGAGAAATAAATGCACTAAACCGAATAAACAAAGACTATAAAGAGCAACTTCACTTTCACTTTTTACTTTCATGCATTGGAGAAGGAAATGGCAACCCACTCCAGTGTTCTTGCCTGGAGAATCCCAGGGACGGGGGAGCCTGGTGGGCTGCCGTCTATGGGGTCGCACAGAGTCGGACACGACTGAAGCGACTTAGCAGCAGGAGCATAAATAGCCTAACATCATTTTAGGTCATGTTTTGATGCCAGATGAGTTTTGTTGTTAATTTTTTTAAACTCATATTTTAGAACTTTTCAGTTTTCAGAATTGTAGGTGAAGAGAGATATGCTATACAAGTTCAGGTCCCAGCTTTGCCACTTACTGTAACCTGTTTGAGCACTATTAAGAAAAGACTTAATTATTTTATAAGGTTGATATGAAGTTCAAATAAGACATAAAGTTTTCTTAGATAATATATAAATACTTGTGCTTAGTCACTCAGTTGTGTCTAACTCTTGCAACCCCATGGACTGTAGCCTGCTAGGCTCCTCTGTCCATGGGATTTCCGAAGCAAGAATACTGGAGTGGGTTGCCATCTCCTTCTCCAGTGGATCTTCCCAACCCAGGAATCGAAGCCAGGTCTCGTGAATTGCAGGCAAATTCTTTACTGAGGGAGGTTCTAAAAAGAAACATTAGTCACTGAAGAACAATAAGCGATCTCATAATTTAAAGCAAATGAAACCAGGGAATTCCCTGGTGGTCCAGTGGTTAGGATTCTGCACTTTCATTGCTGAAGGCCTGGGTTCAATCCCTGGTCCAGGTACTAAGATCCTGCAAGCCTTGCAGGACAGCTGGAAATAAAATAAATAAATCAAGCAAATCAAGCCAAGTATAATTTTATCTTGGCAAATACCTAAAAGGTTTGGAGAATGGAGCACTCTTGGTGGTGGAAGTGAAAATCAGTATTTCATCTAGGAACAACTTAGTAACAGCTTTCAAAATGTTTACATGTATCTGCTCTTTGACCTAGCAATTTCACTTCTAGAATTTACACTATATGTACTCCTTGGCAGTCCAGTAGTTAGGACTCAGTGGTTCCACTGCCAGGGCCCAGGTTCAATTCCTGGTGGGAGAAACAGGATCCCACCTGGTTCTGGCAGGGGGTAGAGGTGAGGGGTGGTGTGGATTTACCCTACAAATGTTCTTGCCAAACATGTAAAGATGTACTTTTTAATGCAAGGAAATTTCAGTTTTTACCTTCGTGAAAACTGAAAAAGACCAAATTGATAAGGAACTAGTTAAATTATGGAAAATATGTTCAACTGAATAACATGGAGCCATAAAGAAGAGTCAGATCTATATACACTGACTTGGAAAGAACTCCAATATACATTAAGTGAAAAAAAGCAGGGTGCAAGATATATATAATAGTGTGAGTCCCACTACAGACGCACACACTGCATTTGCCCATGCATGTGTTAAATTTTAATATATATTGTACTGTATATACACAATACAGGATACTGTATGTTTATGTTCCAGATATGTTGTATATTGTTTTATATATAATTATATAAATTATAGGTATTATATAATTTATAATATAATATTGTATATAGATATGTTTATTGAAGAAACTATTAGTGGTTACAGCTATTAAGAGAATACAAATCCTACTTTACATTGTACACCTTTCTATACATTTAATTTTTTAAACTATGTCCATAAATTACTGATATAAATTTTAGAGTTTCTTTAAACAAATCTCAGTACTTTACCCTGAGTTCAAGGGCAAGGTCTGGGTATTGAATTTTGTTTAAGTCACAGTTTAAGTACACATTAGGCAATCAAAAAATGTTTATGGATGAATGAGGTAGCTGATGAATGGAGGAGTAAAGAGACATAGGCATTAACCAATGTAACAATTAGCTCTAAAAGTGTAAAGATATTTCTGGAGTATGCAGGAAGCTGAAGTGGGTTTCTGGCTGATGCTAGATGTGGCAGTGTTAGCCATACAATGAAAGACTGGATCCTGCTCTGAAGATCAAAGCATAGGTCTGGGCGTGGAAAAGTTCCTCAGCTTGGTTACAAGTCTGCTCCCAACACCTTTCTTCTTCCAATCTCGACAGTAAGGGCCAGGATATCTGACACCCACTTCTCCACTGGAAAGGAGCTATAGAGGGGGAAGAGGCTTGCCTCCAGGAGGAAGAAGTACCAGAAGGAAAGAGACAGAGAACAGTTCCTAGAGATTTATTATAATCTATATGTTGCTTCTGTGGGTTTTGCTTTAAGACATACACACACACAGGCTCAAATACTCAAGAAAGCCTTGATGAGTACAAATACAAAGATTATGGCCAATCCGTAGGAAGTCAAAGGCCCCATCTGTTTGCTCCTCTCCTATCCTGCCATTTGATACAGCAGCCACATCAAGCGCCTAAGAAAAAAAAAAATAAAACATGAAGGAGGGAATTCCCTGGCAGTCCAGTGGTTAAGACTCTGCACTTCCAATGCAAGGGGTGCAGGTTCAATTTCTGGTCAAGGAACTAGGACCCTACATGCTGCACAGCACGGCAAATAATAATAATAAATAAAATGAAAGCAATGGAAGAAATTTAAAAAAAAAAAAAGAAGGAAGACCCTTAATAAAAAAGCTTCTAGGAAAGCTCAGAGATCTCAGAGGACGCTGGTGCACCATCAAGGAGCTGACAAAGATGCAGGTCCTGGCTTGTTAGAGTGACTAAACTATAGCCACAGCTTCCTCTTCAGCTCTGCTGTCACAGAAAGTTAATTACTTGTTGCATCAGCACTGTCAGAATCATCCTAGAGAAAAAAGAAGACAGAAACACCTGTAGAGTCTGCAGTGGACATCTGTGTTCACAAAAGCTGCTCACTCGCTCTGCTGCTGCTGCTACTGCTGCTGCTGCTGCTAAGTCGCTTCAGTCGTGTCCAACTCTGTGCGACCCCATAGATGGCAGCCCACCAGGCTCCCCATCCCTGGGATTCTCCAGGCAAGAACACTGGAGTGGGTTGCCATTTCCTTCTCCAATGCATGAAAGTGAAAAGTGAAAGTGAAGTCACTCAGTTGTGCCCGACTCTTAGCGACCCCATGGCTGCAGCCTACCAGGCTCCTCAGTCCATGGGATTTTACAGGCCAGAGTACTGGAGTGGGGTGCCATTGCCTTCTCTGTCACTCCCTGTAACTCCCTCCAAAGTTTTCTTTGGTGATTTTCTAAATCACACAACTTCTAGGGAGCCTAACACAGAAGGATTTAAATTTTGGATGATAAAATAAGCCACTGGTACTCAATAAACAGCACTGTGCCATGAATCATTTAATGTGAGAATTTCAACAAATGTTATACTGGTCCTTACAGCTGTAAAGATAATAAACATGGCCAGGCCTGCTCTAAAATGGAGAAGCAGAAGGGAAGAGATGGAAAGGAGGAAGGGCTTTCTGGGGTTTTCTAAAGCATTAAAGAAGGACATTTGACCTCCTGTGTCAAATTCCGATTTGGCTAACGTGCACTGAGAATCATGATATGCTAGAGACTGGGACCTTTCTAGTATCTTTATTTTTAAGGACAGAAAGGAAAGTGAAGAGTTAAGGAACAGACTTTACTTACATCCAGATCATCCATTGCAGGGGGTGGTCCCTTGGTGCTGACCTTTTTCAAAAGCTGGTAGAAAGAGAAGAGGAGTCACAAAAGATAAGAGGAGTGAGGGAAGAGCAACCTGCATATCAATGAACCACCGGAAAATGATCCCAGGCAAACAGCTGCCCAGTTTTAAAGCCCCTAATATAACACTGGAATAACTGGAGAAAAGTACGTTGATCCCCTTTTTAAAAGGAAATTTAAACACACACACACCCCCTAACAAATCTGGGTTAGCGTCTATTAGTGTTTTTGCAACTTGAATAAATGGTAGGTGAAATTCCGAAACCAAATATCTTATGCAAGGTGCAATTTATTGGGAGACAGTGATTTATTCTGTGATGTGAATTTTTAGATTGCACAGTTTGAGTTTCCCCTGAAGCTGTCTGGGTCATGAAACACACACACACATATGTAAAGAAAACAGAAGAGAGAACAAGAATACAGAAAAGTAGGAAAAGGTTTTGCCAAACTTCTTCAGAATACAGGCTTTACTCTAAACAGTAAATGAATCTGTTTCTAGTTTCACGGACAGAATATTCATTTCTTGCATCCCTACTAAACAATGCACAAAACATATAAAGACTACCACACCAATAAGCAGCCTGCAGGGGAGCTCACGTACTTCTGCCTAGCCTGATGACCCTGGAGGAGGGCATGGCAACCCACTCCAGTATTCTTAGAAAATCCCCATGGAGAGAGGAGCCTGGCAGGTTACAGTCTATGGGGTCGCAAAGAGTCAGACACGACTGAGTGACTAAGCAGAGCACAGCACAGTTGATGACAATCCTTGAGTGTGTGCAGAGGACCACCAGAAATGACTGAGATGGGCAGAAAATGGAATTACCTCTGCATAATGCTCCACCTGAGCCAGCTCCACTTCTTCTTCCCCTTCCCAGTCTCTCCAGTTATCAAAGTCCACAGACAACCACACTGGCTGCAGGAGAAAAGCACATAGAGCCCCAGGTCAGGAAGGCAGCAGCAGAGGTGCACAGATGAGTGTGGACATGTGTGTGGGATCATGTTTGGGGGAAAGAGAGTCATTGGGGGTATCATCTTTCCCCTTTGACTAACCCCCACTCTGGGCTGCCATGTCAGCAGCAGCAGCAGCAAAGGTTGACCAAGAACTTACTAAGTGCCAAGCACAATGCCAGGCACTGTAGAAGATGGAAAAGCATAAACTCTGCCCTCCAGGAGCAGACTGACTAGAGAGATAACACATCTAGAAAAATAACTGTATCATAAAGCATCCTAGGAGTCAACAAAGCTGCATTCCCTGGAATCAGAGACAACTCTTGGACACCGATATTCTAAGTTCCCATGCTTAGACAGGGAAAGAAGTTGTTCACTCATTCATTGAACAGGTGTTTACTGAACACATACTATGTGATTCTGAGGCTGGCACTGGGATTATTAAAACATTTAATACTGAGTCTCAGCCATCAAGAAGCAAGTAAGGGGACTTCCCTGGTAGTCCAGTGGTTAAGAATCCACCTTGCAATGCAAGGGATGCAGATTTGATTTCTGATTGAGGAACTGAGATCCCACATGCCACGGAGCAACTAAGCCCACCAGCTACAACTACTGAAGCCTGAATGCTCTGGAGCCCACCCGCCTCAACTAGAGTGTCCAGGCACAACAAAAGATCCTGCATGATGCCACAGTGAAGATCCCACATGCCACAACTAGATCCAACACAGCCAAATAAATAAGAAAAATAAATTTATAAAAAGAAGTAGGGAAGAGAAATGTAAATAAATTATAATACAGTGTGGAAAGAGTGACAGTGGCTTAGGTAGGGGGTAGCATGGGAAACCAGGCTTCTTGGGGTTTCAGGGCTCTGCCTTGAAGGATGAGCAGGGGTTAGGTGGGCAAAGGTAGTGATAATGGAGAGTTTCCAGGAAGAAGGCACAGTAAGAGGTAAACAGTAGCCTGGTGCATGAAAAAGAGTTGCGAACAGTTTGCTGTGGCTGAAATGTGCAGTCTGAGGCAGAGAGTAAAGTGGTGTGAGGCTGCAGAAGGCAGGAATAGCAAAATCACAAGCTTATATATCACACTGCGCTGTGGTGCTGAGACTTCAACCTAAACGGCAGAAGCTACACATTCAAATGCCTAAGCGTGTCAGACAATGAAAAGGAGTGAAGTGAAGTGGAGCACATGCCCTATTTAAAGCTCAAACTCTAGGCATTTGAGAATTTAGACCAATGTGGTCAGAGTCTTCAGTTTCCGAGAGAAGTTGAGAATCTGGATTTTTAGGTGAAATCTCTTTTTTTCGTAATCTCTACTTAAAAAAAAAAAAATCCAGGTCTTTTATTTTCTTTACACGTAACTTGATGGGTTGCAACAGTTCAGGCTCCCTTCCTTTGGTTCTCATGAAGTGTCCTTCTCTAGATAGGGCAGGCAGGTGCTTCAGCTGAACTCAAGGATGTTTCTCTTTGGCTTCTTTTCTTTTTCTGGCTTCCTTCCATATTTCTTCACACATTTCAGGAAGCTACCTCAGCTTTTAGAATGCTTAATATGCTTTTGGCAAGAATCCTGCCCTTAACTTGTTTGTTTACAAAGATGCCAAGAGCATGCTGGGTAACACTGTAGACTCTTCCAGTGTTGCTATGTTCCAATTATAACATTTGTGGGGTATTCATTTTTGAACAGTGCCCCTTCCCTTTAGATCTACAACATCACCTTTCTTGTAGATTCACATGTATGTGGCCAAAGGAACAACTCCACGTTTTCTAAAAGGCCTAGAGAACATGTAGTGAGTGCCCCTCCTCTTTCCCTCTTGGTCATTTTGGTGAATTACTGGAAGATAGTGGTTCTGACCAAGAGGTGAAATCTCCACATTTTTAAATGTAAGTAACCCTTCAAAATAATTTTCAACACTGAGAAGACTGCTAAAACAAATCTGAGAGCCAGATCCAGCCAGCAGGCAGCCAGTTTTCAACTTTTAGAGAAAAAGAAGCCACTGGAGGGTTTTAAGAGGAAGAATGACAGGGTCAAATGTGTATTTCGGACAGACCATGTTGAATGCAGAGGGGCTGAAAATATGCAACAAACCTCACCCAGTAATGGATAGGGCCTGAATTAGGAAGACATGAAATCATGGATTCAAGACTATTTAGGAGAGGACTTCCCTGGGGATCTAGTGGTTAAGAATCTGACTTGCAATGCAGAAGACCTGGGTTCCATCCTTGGTTGTGGAACTAAGATCACACATGCTTCAGAGCAACTAAGCCCTTGTACAACTAGAGTTCATGCACCCCAATGAAAGATCCTGCCTGCAGCAAGTAAGACCTGATGCAAATAATTTTTTTAATGCATTATGTAGGAGGTCAAATAGGCAAGACCTGGTGAGTAACAGAATGTTTGTGGGAAAGTAGCCAAGGCTGATTCCCAGACCTAACTTGGGTACCTGGGTACACAGAGCACATAGGAGAAAAAGCAGCCACTTCCCACACACCCACCTTGATATCCTCCTTGGTGAGCCTAGGCCATGCCACCTTCTCCTTCCATTTCCTCACAAAGCAAGTAATGGAGCGGCCAGAGCGCTTATCTTGGGAGTCCTGCCAGATAAAGAGCCTCACTTTTAGGGTCCGAGGTTTAGAATGAATCTCCAATTTCCCAAACAGTTTTCCCATCCAGTCCTTACTGTTCCACCCCACCCTTACCTTGCAGTTCACCTTGGCATAGAACTCAATCTCATTGTAAAACTCCACTCCATCAGGATTCTTGCAGCTGAGGAGACAATACTGCTAAAGAGATGAGGAAGGCTGAGAGTGGGGGGCAGCAGAGAAAGGAAAGATTCCCAGGAAGTGGGAGGGGGAGGGGGGCGGGGGTTACCTGAACACAATGCGGTGGTCTTCGATGAGCACGTGGACATCCGTGCTGTCCTCAACACAAAACTCCATGAACACATACTTGGGCCTGTCGTACCACAGGGTCCGGGCATGCTGCCTGAAGAGGAGTTGAGGTGGGGCTTCATACCCGTGTGAGAGGGAAGACAGGGAATTTGGGAAAGGTGGAGGGAAAACACAGTGACGTTTTATGCTACAGCACGGTCAAAGCGGGGCCAAATGAGACTGAAGGGAGTGGAAGAGGGGCTGACAGGATTGGGGTGTGCGGTGAGGGGGAACCTGAGAAGAAGCGGAGAAGTGAGAGAGTAGAGAGGTAAGGGAGACATGGAGAATATTCAGGTCACATTTCTCTTCACCACCCCAAGGGTACAGACCCGGAGTCCAGGGCTCTCTTGGGACCTCACAGAACCTGGAGCGCCCAGAAAACAGAGAAGCGACTCTCTAGTGAAAGAGGCGGCCAGAAGCACTTACCGTGCCATGGCTGCTCCCGCTGCCCTGTGGCGTTTGGAGTCCGAGGCAGGGGCTGCTATCTTTAGATCCTGGGGACGCCCCCAGCAGCTGCCTCTCCTTATATGGTCGGGGAAAGGGTTTAGAGGAACGGGAAACGTGGCCTAAGTCAAGGGATTCGCATTCTAAAGGGTCTCTGGGACAGCACAGTCCCTGCAGACCTTCACATCTCGGGGTCTCCAGAAATATACAGGTTAGGAACAGACGACCCGCCAGCCGGAACCAGAGGAAGAGCTAGAGGTCGATACACACGGAAGGACTTGTCCTGGCTTCATTCACCTGTTTCTCCAGTGCTCAGTATACTCAGTGCCCGACACAAACCAGGCACTCAATTTAAAAAACTATTGGGCAGAATTAAATACCGAGGGAAGTCGGGCCCCAGGTGACGTCTGAACTCGGTGACCTCTGAGCCCCGCCCACCAGCTCCCCGGGTTTCCCAGCTGGCGCGCCGTTGCCATGGCATCAGGGGGGCGCGGCTGACGTGCGGCGGCGTTTCCTGAAACATGGCGGCTGTCGAAGAGGCTGCGGAGCCGGTAACTGGGCTGGCGGGCGCTGGACCAAAGGCGAAGGACGAAGAGGAGGAGGAAGAGGAGTCGCTGCCGCCGTGCGAGGCAGTGCGCTGGGCGCCAGTCGGGGCCGTGGCGTTCTCCGAAGAGGCGGCGGCCGAGGAGCCCGGAGTGGTCCCCGGCTCCCCGCCGGACTCCCCCGGCCGGACGCTGAGGAGGCTGCGGGCCGAGAGGCGGCGGCTGGACTCGGCGCTGCTTGCGCTGTCTTCGCATTTCGCGCAGGTGCAGTTCCGGTTGCGGCAGGTGGTGCGCGGGGCGCCGGCGGAGCAGCAGCGCCTCCTGCGCGAGCTCGAGGACTTCGCCTTCCGCGGCTGCCCTCACGTCCTGGGTTACGGGGGCTTGGAGGACCCCGCCAGCGATGATGGCGACGGGCTGCCGGGGGACCGACCACAGTTACGGGGCGAGGACCAGGTGAACAGCTGGGGCCGGGCCCCGAGGGATATGGGAATAGAAGGCTGGGTGGGTAGGGATGGTAACTCGAAAGCAGGTAGCACTGGTGAGGAACCGGCTCGTCTAGGTGGGTATGTGTGTCCCAGAAGAGGCCAGACGGAGAGGCCTGGAAAGCTGATGATGAGAGGTGTTCACCAAAGGTGTGGAAAGAGATGCAGATGTGGTGACATAAAAAGCAAAAGAGCGATGAATGAGGAGGGTATTCAGACAGTAGAGCAACCAGCTGAAACAATACTGCTCCCACTCGCCTTGTCATCGCTTGCAGTATCTAAGTCTTGAGCACGTTTGCTGATAGAGTACCCCGACCCCGGGGATTGAGAAAATTGGTTAGCGAAGAGCAAGCGAATTGAAATCCATGGAAATTTAGATCTACTCCTTATCTGTGCTTTCCTAGAATCTAGAGAATGTCTTTTATCTTTAGATTCTCCTGTGTGAGAGCTTTGGTAAACAGTAAGTTCTCAGTAATTGAAAGAAACACAACTCCTGATTATATAAATTTACTAATGCTGGTATTTTACAACTCCTTCCCATCCTACTTAATGACTAGATATTCTGAAGGAAGCACCTTTGGCAGCTGTGACGATTCATTCAGTTAGCTGACACTAAGTACTGAGAATTTGTATGACATCCACAGGCAACATTTCCTTACAGTTTTTGAACCTCTGTAAGTGCATAATTGTAGATAGCTTGTAGCTTGTTGGGCTCTCTTTTCCCCACCTTTTTATTGTTTAGGTTACAATCCACATGTGGCTTTCTTCCCACTAAAATTGGTTTTAGCCAAGAAGACTTATCAGTAGCAGATATTGACTTGCTTATTTTAATCTGAATGTTTCCAGTACAATCCTGTGTTTACTGTACCACCCTTCTCTCCACATACCCGCAGCTCCTTGCACAAGTCCCCAAATTGCCAGGCTTTTAAGGAACAAATAGGATAGAATTACTGTGTTTGGGCTCTGTTCAGGAGTGAGGAGCACCAGAGGTTTTCTGTGGATGTTTGGCTGTTCATTTTTACTTTTGGAGGCACAGTAAAACTGAAAAAAAAAGTTTTGAGATCAAAACAGCTGATGTGCAGCTGCAGTCTTGTGTGCATATATTGACACGTGAACAAGTGGCACCAAAGTGGGGATGTGTTTGAACCAAATGATTTAGTATATATCGATTTCAGTTTTTCAGGCTTTTTAACCAGTATTTTATCTCACTTCATACTGGAAATTATTTGTTATTTCCTGTCTTGCACCAGAGCTCATTGTTCTCACCTAGTAAACTTGTTTGCCCATACTCCCATTGATAGCGTACTCAGTAATTACCGTTGCAGGTGAAGCGTTCAGCTGGTACACTCATACAGATGGAATCAGTTATCTATGACTGGTTTCTTTCTTCCTGGATTTCATAGCTTGGGAAGGCTTACAATGAAAACAAAATTTCGCTACTTCTTTCCCTTTGGGCCAGTTAAACAACTTTCACCATAAGAGTTCAGTATTTAGTTATGTGTCCTTCTGAACATGATTGAGTTCAGTAACACACAGTAAATGTATACTGAGAGCTTACCCTGTGCCAGACACTGAGCTTGGCCCTGGGGGTACAATCAAGGCCTTTGCCCTTAAGGGGTTCATAGAACTGGGGAGACAGACTCCTACACGGATCTTTATAATGTAACATGAGCTAGTGTAAAAGTGTGTATAAAATACAGAGGATGTGGTCGGTTCTGCCTGGGGAATCGAGGAAACCTCTTAGAGGATATAGGCCTTCACTCAGTGGGAGAGGACAGGATTCTAAGAAAAAAACTACGACTTTGGGAAAGGATTGGAGAGCGATATCCCCCAAGAAAAGGCTTGCTTTTCTATTGGACAAAACTAAAGCAAGAGGCTTGCTTTTTAAAGTAGCTAAACAAAAGTTAATTTGTTATTTTTCATTTGTTCTCTCTCATACCTTACTTCTGGAGGCCTTGGTAAGTACCATTTTAAGATTAAATTTAATATCTAGTTTAAAATGCAGGGTTACACCTGCAAATAATTTGCTGCTTTTGCTTTTTATACTCAAGAAAGACAACGGAGGGGCTTCCTGGGCAGTCCAGTGACTGGGACACTGCAATTCCATTGCAGGGAGTGTGGGTTCAATCCCTGGTCCAGGAACTAGGGATCCCTCACGCTGCTCAGTGCAGCCAAAAAAAAAAGTAAGGCAAGGAAGAACCAGTTTTTGAGAACATATTGGCAAGACTTTATCCCTCCAAAGAGTTTTTATTTTCTTGCCATACAGTACTGCATCTGGGATCATAGTTCCCCCACCAGAGATTGAACCCACGTCCCCTGCAGTGGAAGCACAGATTCCTAACTACTGGACCACCAGGGAAGAACCTCTCCAAAGGATTTTTAAGCATTTAAATGCAGAAATGATCTGGTGGCCAACAGTGAGAAAAGGAGTCACTGTTTAGGGAACCTTACCAGCCTTTTTTTTTTTTAAGAAAACTTATTACCTTCCCATCCCTATTATTTGGCTTTAGATTTTTTTTTGCTGCCTTAGGCACTTGCATTTATTCATTTGATTTTGCAATATATTGGAGGAGCTTTGACCTTAAAAAACTAGTTATGAGTTACCAAGCCTTTCTCTACACCCTTACCTCCAGATTCTCTTGTACAATTTGGCTGCCACAACTGTTCAGGAGAATTGGCTATGGAGGATGGCATGTTTAATTCCTGGAAGGCTTCCTGAATGAAATAAGTTGTGTCAATCTTAACTAGAATTTTGTGGGGTGGGAGAGGGAAGCAGTGTTAACAAAAGGCCCCACTGTATTCATATCCTATTTCCAGTGAAGGAGAAATTCTTAAAGAAAACACACATTTAATATATTCTCCCGGATGAAATAATTCTTTTTGAGTCTGTCTCATGAATTCTGTATTTCATTTGGGTTACTTGGGAGCATTTTACATTTTACTAGTCATTATTGGCTTAAGAGGATTCTTAATATGTCCTGACTTTTTCTTTTCCTGTGAAATCGACCTAAATCTTTTCCTTTCTTAGAGTGAGCAGGAGAAACGGGAACGTCTGGAAACCCAAAGGGAGAAGCAAAAGGAACTGATCCTGCAGCTCAAAACCCAGCTCGACGACCTGGAAACGTTTGCCTATCAAGAGGGCAGTTATGATTCCCTTCCACAGTCCGTGGTCTTGGAAAGACAGCGGGTGAGCAGACCCTGAGGCTCCTCCTTTACTGCCTCGGTTTCCTTTGTCCCTTCCAGCATTCACAGGATAGCCCTTCCCAGCTTGCTCACCCTCGGCCTCACCACTGGCCCAAATCAAAGGGAAGTGTTGCTACTACCTGGGACCAGTCTTTATTCACTCGTGGAAACACAAGTGCCAAAGCTTTCTAATATGATGGAGCCTTTTTTTTTTTAAGTGGTGGTGGTTATTATTAATAGTCATATAATAATAACAATAATTTCTTTCATTTGATCATTAAAACCATTCTACTTGGGCACTTCATAGTAGTTTTATAAACTAGTTTTCCCCCAGCACCCGGTAAGAAATATTCCAGGACTCCTGATTTTAATGCTGCATATATTAAAGCAACACCTGGGCAGACCGGTAAATCTGCTGGTCAGAAAACAGCCTCCCCTATGTTTGTCTTCCTGGAGCTGTGATGTGGCTGTTTTTCTGGCACAGCTGGAGTTATATGGTTTTCACATTGTTCCTCATATAGTCACTGGGATATTTTGGCTGTAACATGCCTGAGTATTTTGCAGAGCTTTTCCTTTAGTTGCCTAGAATAGCGCAATGGGGGATGAGAAGGACTAGAGACTAGGGGAAATCAGTATTTATTCTCTTGGAGGCCATGAGGGAATCTACTTATGGGGCTTTTGGGATCATCAGCCACTTTGGATCATTCACACTGTTGTTCTCCTGAGTGAAGGTTACCCGGCCAGGTAGACAATTTGCAGCAAGAAGAGCCATTCTGTTGGAACCAAGTGTCCTTATGTCTATAAGAGAAGTAAAGGGCCTGTGCCCTCACCTTGATCAGCAGTTGCACCATTTTTTCCACAAATTTGATTTCCATTTAAGGGTAGGAGGGAGACAACTAGTCAAGATTCTCCTTCTCCCTAACTCTGTCCCTGAAAATTCCAAAGGGTGTACTCATGGCTTTGGTCTTGGTAGGTGATCATTGATGAGTTAATAAAGAAACTGGACATGAATCTGAATGAGGACCTCAGCTCACTGTCCACTGAGGAGCTTCGGCAGCGTGTGGATGCCGCTGTGGCTCAAATCGTCAACCCAGCCCGAGTGAAAGAACAGCTGGTTGAGCAGCTGAAAACTCAGATCCGAGACCTCGAGATGTTCATCAGCTTCATCCAAGGTCAGAGCAGATGGATGGACGTCATCATAATTACATGTATTTTTGAGTACTAACATAATAGGGTCAGTCCTTGATGAACTGTTAAAGAGGTTTGATCACTTGGTAAGGGAGCCAACACAGTGGCATGGAAAGGACGTGGATTTTAGAACCATAGAGTTAAAATCTCAGCCCTGTTTACCGACTTCATGTCCTTCATGGACTAAAGAGGGTAGGCAGTTTCCTAACCTCTTTAGTCTGGCTCTCCTTCTCCATAAAATTATGATTCATGCTTCCTGCACTCAGCAAATAGGTATTGAGCCAGCTAGTATATTGCTAGTCACTGTTCCACAGAATGAAATACTATTTGTAAAAGTTTTGTCACATGGTAGGCACTAGTAAATAGTATTTCTCCTTTAAAAACCTGCCAAAATGAGGCTAAACAAGGGTCTTCTCTTCATAAACTCTGATTGCAGATGAAGTAGGAAGCCCGTTACAGACAGGGAGTGGACACTGTGAGTGCAAGGCCAGTGGGAAGACAGGAAGTGACTTCAGCAGAACTGGCAGCAGCAGACTGCCTCCAGGAAACAGCAAAAGTAAGTACAGATTCCAGAATGGACAAATCTAGAGAGACACAAAGTGGACTAGCAGTTGCCTAGGCCTGGGGATTGGGGAGAAATGGGTAATGGAAAATGCCAATGCTACATGGTCTCTTTGGGAGAGGATGGCTGCACAACTCTGAATATTAAAAAAAAAACAAAAACTGAATCATACACTTTTAATGGGTCAATTGAATGTTACGTGAGTTATATCTCAAAATAGTTGTTATTAACCAAAATAGGTAAGTCTGGTGCCATCCTGGGTGGCTCTTGGCTTCATGCAGGACCTGTACTGGAGGTCAGAAGCCAGACTGAATCTCAGCTTCTAAGCTATAGGTGGCGCCTCTGACCACTACAGCCTCTCACTGATAAGTTACTGTGTTTCCTACACAGCGAAGGCAGAAGATGTGAAGAGAGTTCGGGAGACAGGGCTGCACCTGATGCGGCGAGCGCTGGCAGTGCTGCAGATCTTTGCCGTCAGCCAGTTCGGGTGTGCCACGGGCCAGATCCCGCAGCCCCTGTGGCCGAGGGGCCAGGGCGACAGGGACTACTCTCCCTTACTGAAGAGGCTGGAGGCATCAGTCGACAGGGTGAAGCTGCTTGCCCTGAGGCACCAGGCGCATGACCACATCATCACCTCCGCCAGCCTCCAGGACCTCTCTCTGGGAGGCAAGGATGAGCTGACCGTGGCTGTGCGGAAGGAGCTGACAGTGGCTGTGAGGGACCTGCTGGCCCACGGACTGTATGCCCCCTCACCGGGGATGAGCCTCGTCATGGCCCCCATCGCCTGTCTCCTGCCTGCCTTCTCCTCGGCCCCCGAGGCCATGCACCCCTGGGAGCTCTTTGTAAAGTACTACCATGCTAAGAACGGCCGTGCGTATGTGGAATCCCCAGCCCGAAAGCTCTCGCAGTCTTTTGCCCTGCCTGTCACAGGAGACACTGTGGTAACGCCCAAGCAGAGCCTGCTGACAGCCATCCACATGGTGCTGACGGAGCACGACCCTTTCAAGCGCAGTGCAGACTCGGAGCTGAAGGCCTTGGTGTGCATGGCACTGAACGAGCAGCGTCTCGTGTCCTGGATGAACCTCATCTGCAAGTCGGGGTCGCTCATCGAGCCCCACTACCAGCCCTGGAGCTACATGGCACACACAGGCTTTGAGAGCGCCCTCAACCTGCTCAGCCGCCTCAGCAGCCTCAAGTTCAGCCTCCCTGTAGACCTGGCTGTGCGCCAGCTCAAGAACATCAAAGATGCCTTTTGATGAGAGTGCCCTGGCCCCAGACCAGCACCTTGCTCAGTGGGTGGCTCAGATAGATGCTTGTCTTCTAGGGTAAAAGCAAGAATTAGGAGGAGGGACTAAAGACATTTTCATCAGCCAGATAATACAAAGTCTTTTCCCCATCAACTTAGCATCTCAGAAAGATATGCTGGAGACCCTCTTGTTAAAAGGTTCAGCCCTGGTGTGTGTGTACATATGAGCACATGTACTTGAGCCTGTGGAAAAGAAGTCAGTCATGGGTATACCTTCATCATGCCACACCTGAGTTTTAGAAAATCCAGGTTGCTGTAAGCATTCTCTTCACAGTGGTGAGTGAGTTGTTGGTCCTGGAAGAGATTTAACTTGAGGCTCCTGTCAGTCAAGTTGGGAGTCATTTTCCTTCACTTGAAGCAGGTTTGTGAGAGTCCTGGGTCAGAATTTAAATTCCTTTTGTGAATACCAATGGCTCTGTCTTCCTGAGCCCAGGATCGGGGAGGCCATGTCTGTTCCATAGCTTCCTCTAAAACTGGGAGTGGAAGTATCTGAGAACAGTATTTCTAAGGGTATTAACCACAATTGGTTTTTTTTTTTTTTTTTTTTTTTTTTTGTGGTGCCATAAAGCTTCTGAGATCTTAGTTCCCTGACCAGGGATTGACTCCAGGCCTATAGTGGTGAAAGTGCCACATCTTAACCACTGGACTGCCAGGCAATTCCCCATGGTTGATTCTAATATGAGCCCTTTTTCACGTAGAGGTAAGAACTGAATTCTGTCTCTGACGAGGTAGTCATGGCCCAGGTGATGGTCTTTTAGTTTCGGAGCTGGTTTACAAGGACAACCACCATCTGGTACCATGTCCCCTGGCAAGTAACCTTTCCTCTGTGCACCTGCCAGCTCCCAAGAAGGAAATGTGTTCAAGGTGTTCAAGGTTGTGCTCCGTGAGTCCTGGAGGCTGCTTGGTGGAGGAGGTCTGACCTCATGATAGTACTACAGCAGGGGTGGGAACTGTGGCCGATCACTGGCGATGGAGAGCGGGCTGAGCATTTCTTTGTATAACTGACTCTAGATTGGTCATATTTGGTCTGTTTTAGCCTTTTTAGTTCATATCTGCTATTCAGCTTGCATACTGCTCTGGGACTGACCAAAGATGAGCAAAGTGTATCACCTTCTGGAAAGCCAAATAGGTTCCCCAACACTACTGACTCAGCATCATTTCATGTATTAAATTGCCAGCTGCACTTTGTGTCTGCACTGTTATTTAGTGCATTTTAACTTAATTTGGGGGGTAAAATATTATTTAAGATCTATTCTTGGTAATTCATTAGAATGAGTCTTCCCTCCTGTGAAACAGGATAAGTGTAAAATATTGTGGAAAATGATACCTGTGATTGCTAATAAAATCATAGTATTTTGTGTAGCTTCTCTGCAAAGACCTTAGAGACCATTGGCTTTGGTTTATAAGTCTGAGTGCTGTCAGCCCATCTGATCCAGATCAGTATTTCCTTGAGTAACGTCTGGCTCCTAGCCTTTCTGCCTCTTCTCTGCCCTCTGCCCTAGATCAACTCAGCTTTGGTGGTATTGCCCCTACCCCTTGAAAAATTCACGAAAAAGTGCCCTTGCCATTTTCATCTCATTCTATTCAGGCCTACAGTCCTGTCCCCACAGCAAATCTAACAACACGTACCACTTTTGGATTTGGCACTTTTTCTTCTTCTTTTTTTTTTTTTTTTGGTTTTGCCAGGTCTTAGTCGGAGCATGTGGGATCTAGTTCCTGGGATTGAACCCAGGCCCCCTGCATTAGGAGCTCAGAGTCTTCACTGGACCACCAGGAAGTCCCACATTTGGCACTTCTAAATTCATATGTCTGGGGCTTCTCTGGTGGCTCAGTGGTAAACAATCCACCTGCTAACGCAGGAAACACGGGTTCAATCCCTATCCGGGAAGACCTCATATACTCGGAGCAGCTAAGCCTGTACACACAACTATCGAGGCTGTGCTGCAAAGCACAGGAGCTGGAACTACTCAGCCCACGTACTGCGACTATTGGAGCCTGTGTGCCCTAGAGCCCATGTTCTACAACAAGAGAACACCACACTGAGAAATGCGCTCCACAACTAGAGCAAACACCCATGCAGCAAGGAAGACGCACCACAACCAAATCTAAAAATAAATAAAAGTGTATTTAAAAAATCTCTCATCTGGATACCAATTCAGTCAGTCAGTCAGTTCAGTCGCTCAGTTATGTCTGGACTGCGGCACGCCAGGTCTCCCTGTCCATCACCAACTCCCAGAGCTTGCTCAAACTCATGTCCATCAAGTCAGTGATGCCATCCAATCATCTCATCCTCTATCGTCCCTTTCTCCTCCTGCCTTCATCTTTCCCAGCATCAGGGTCTTTTCCAAGGAATCAGTTCTTTGCATCAGGTGGCCAAAGTATTGGAGCTTCAGCATCAGTCCTTCTAATGAATATTTAGGACTGATTTTCTTTAGGATTGACTGGCTTGATCTCCTTGCAGTCCCAGGGACTCTTCAAGAGTCTTCTCCAGCACCACAGTTCAAAAGCATCAATTCTTCGGTGCTTAGTTTTCTTTACGGTCCATCCATTCGTGACTACTAGAAAAACCATAACTTTGTTTAGGGTGGGTGATAAGTGCTATAGCCATGTGGCATAGCACTGGATCACCCACCCCAGTATAATCCTCACAAAAACTTAACTGGTATGAAGGCTTTTATGCTGGCATCATGAGAAGCATTTTGTGTGTGTGCCTTCCTAATTTAATTCTCACTACTTGTAAGGCAGGACAATATTATCCCCATTTGTGTAGTTGAGGAAAACTTTCTGCAGATAGGGTTAAATATTTTGTCCCCATTTACATGTTGGAAGAGCTGGGATTTGAATTCAAGCTGCCCAAATCCAAATCCTATCATCTTTATACTGTTATGTTACCTCATTGCATCAGGCTGCTTCGAAATCTTTTTATCTCCTTTATCCACCCCATCACTTCACCATCACTTTGGGGACAACAAGGTATTTTCCACATACCTGCCAGAAATTTCAGCTGCCAAATGACTGGACTGTAGGGAGATGGACAGCCATTGTTGTGCCAAGTGCTTCATGAAACTTAAAGATCAGAGACAGAGACAAGTATGCCAGCCATCACACGTCTAGTCACTGGTAACATTTGTAATATAACTGAGGACAGAGGTCTCTGCTTGGCTTGGAGTGAGGCAGACAGGATGAAGGAGGAGAGGAACAACTGTCAGCCCAGGTCTAAGGCTATGCAACATCAAAATGAAAAGGAGCCATGGATATGTATCCAGTGCAAATGCAGTGTCCGTGGTATGATCTGCAAGGTGTTAAAGATTTCCAAAGTGCTCTGCCTTCATTCATTCACTACTGACCACACACCAACTGCTTGGGCCAGGCTAGGCGCTCAGGACTTACCTCTCTCTGCCTTCAAGGAACAAGATTTAGCAAAGGAGATACCAAACCGATTGGAGATTTTAGTACCTTGTTAAGGTGCTGGGATCTATCCCATTTTTTATTTAGTAGCTCTGGGGTGGGGCCTCAGAAGCTGCATTTCTAACAAGTTCCTACACTTACACTGATCCTGCTGGTCTAGGGACCATACTCTGACAACCACTGTCACAAACCAACTAAAATATGCTCTACAATAAATTAAGTGTGGACTGGATTGCTGAGGGAGCATAAAGAAGGAAGAGATGAATTCTGCCTGGGAGAATTCTAGAGTGGCCTTGAAGGATGGATTGGATAGGATTTTGCCTGGCTACAGTGGAGGCGAAGAATAAAGAAACATGGAACAGCCTGAGTGAAGACCCTGGGCTCAGAAGAGGTTGGATCTTTGAGTAGTTGAACTGGCTGGAACCTGGGGGGATGTGAAGGGTGATGTGGAGGAGACAGGAACTTATACTGCAAGGAAGACAGGAAGGGAGAGTTCAAACTTTGGTTTGAGCCAACAAAGGATTTCAGGCAGATTAAGAGGCAGTACTTAAGTACTGTGTTTAGGACTTGCCTGGTGAATAACACACTGCCTGCCAATTCAGGGGACACAGATTCAATCCCTGGTCCAGGAAGATTCCACATGCCGCAGAGCAGCTAACTAAGCCTGTGCGCCACAACTACTGAGCCTGAGCTCTAGGGCCCACAAGCCACAACTACTGAAGCCCACACACCCAGAACCTGTGCTCCACAACAAGAGAAGCCACCATCACGTGAAGCCCATGCACCACAACTAAAGAGCAGCCCCCACTCTCCACAACTAGAGAAAGCCTACACAGCAATGAAGACCCAGTGCAGCCAAAAATAAACAATTATTTTTAAAAAGAGTTGTGTTAGAGATGTTCCTCAAAATAAGACCTATAGCTCATGAGTCCACTCCAGACCCGAATTGGTCTCTTCAGTTGGTGATGCATATTTAATAAATATCCCAAGCAATTTTGATCCACCCAAAGTTTTGAGGAGGGACTGGAGAAGACAACTGAAGCTGGATCAGTTAGGGGGCTGGTGGGAAAAAAAAAATTGACTTAAAAGGTGAAATTCACAGGATTTAGTTACTAATTTGATTTGGAGAGTTTAGCATGTGAGAAGAGTTCAAGACATAAGATTTCAGGGTTTTGTTTCTATTTTCCAAGAGAGAAACAGCAAAAGAGACAGAAGCAAATAAGGGAGCTGAAAGAAGACCATGGAGGTGGAAATGGATAGGTTGTGTGGTGCAGTGGCAAAAGCACAGGCTTGGAAATGGGGGGGCCTTGCTCTGTGCCACCAATTCTATGACTGCTGCTCTAGAACTGTCCTCTAATCTTTGAGAGGCCCAATTGGATAACCTCTGAGGTCCTTTCCAACTCTAAAACATCATATTCTGAGTTAAAACATTTTAATATAAAAATGTAAGTATTGATATATAATTAGGGTGATAAACCATTGAAGTCCTGAGGGCTGCAGGGGAAATTGGTCCCCAAAGAGTCTCGAGAGGAGAAATGATGAAACCCTGATTGTTCCCATGGCTTGCCCAAGACCTACAGATTTGTAAGTGTTCAGATGAGCAAAAACTGTAAGATGGTTTCTCTTGAACTTGGAAGACTGCATTGGGAGTGTGGAGTCTTAGCCACTGGACCACCAGGGAGTCCCTGAAGAGTTTTCTTTGGCAAACAGTCTCATGGTCTAAGAGCTTCCCTGGTGGTTTAGAGGGTAAATAATCCACCTGCGATGAATGCGAGAAACCTGGGTTCAATCCCTGGAAGATCAAACTGGAGGAAGGAAGATCCCCTGGAGGAGGCAATGACAACCCACTGTAGTATTCTTGTCTGGAAAATCCCATGGACAGAGGAGCCTGGCGGGCTACAGTCCAGGGGTCGCAAAGCATCAGACATGGCTGAGCAACTAACACTTTGCTTTTGCTTTGCTTTTTTCTCAATTACTTACTAGTTGTGGACTTGGGGCAAATTATTCAACCTCTCCAAACTACAGTACAGTATCTTCAACGGTAGAATAGAGATAACAGTACTTATCTCCTAGTGTTGTTATGAGGATCAAAAGATAATGTATGTAAATACATTAACTTGTCCTGACAGTTTTCATTCCAATCCCAAAGAAAGGCAATGCCAAAGAATGCTCAAACTACCGCACAATTGCACTCATCTCACATGCCAGTAAAGTAATGCTCAAAATTCTCCAAGCCAGGCTTCAGCAGTATGTGAACCGTGAACTTCCTGATGGTCAAGCTGGTTTTAGAAAAGGCAGAGGAACCAGAGATCAAATTGCCAACATCCGCTGGACCATGGAAAAAGCAAGAGAGTTCCAGAAAAACATCTATTTCTGCTTTATTGACTATGCCAAAGCCTTTGACTGTGTGGATCACAATAAACTGTGGACAATTCTGAAAGAGATGGGAATACCAGACCACCTGATCTGCCTCTCGAGAAATTTGTATGCAGGTCAGGAAGCAACAGTTAGAACTGGACATGTAACAACAGACTGGTTCCAAATAGGAAAAGGAGTATGTCAAGGCTGTATATTGTCACCCTGTTTATTTAACTTATATGCAGAGTACATCATGAGAAACACTGGACTGGAAGAAACACAAGCTGGAATCAAGATTGCCGGGAGAAATATCAATAACCTCAGATATGCAGATGACACCACCCTTATGACAGAAAGTGAAGAGGAACTAAAAAGCCTCTTGATGAAAGTGAAAGTGGAAAGTGAAAAAGTTGGCTTAAAGCTCAACATTCAGAAAACGAAGATCATGGCATCCGGTCCCACCACTTCATGGGAAATAGATGGGGAAACAGTGGAAACAGTGTCAGACTTTATTTTTCTGGGCTCCAAAATCACTACAGATGGTGACTGCAGCCATGAAATTAAAAGACGCTTACTCCTTGGAAGGAAAGTTATGACCAACCTAGATAGCATATTCAAAAGCAGAGACATTACTTTGCCAACAAAGGTTCGTCTAGTCAAGGCTATGGTTTTTCCTGTGGTCATGTTTGGAAGTGAGAGTTGGACTGTGAAGAAGGCTGAGCGCCAAAGAATTGATGCTTTTGAACTGTGGTGTTGGAGAAGACTCTTGAGAATCCCTTGGACTGCAAGGAGATCCAACCAGTCCATTCTGAAGGAGATCAGCCCTGGGATTTCTTTGGAAGGAATGATGCTAAAGCTGAAACTCCAGTACTTTGGCCACCTCATGTGAAGAGTTGACTCACTGGAAAAGACTGATGCTGGGAGGGATTGGGGGCAGGAGGAGAAGGGGACGACAGAGGATGAGATGGCTGGATGGCATCACTGACTCGATGGACATGAGTCTGGGTGAACTCCGGGAGTTGGTGATGGACAGGGAGGCCTGGCGTGCTGCGGTTCATGGGGTCGCAAAGAGTCGGACACGACTGAGCGACTGATCTGATCTGATCTGTCCTGACACAAGGCATACAGCTGCTAGCATCACCATGCTCATCTTTCACCCTCTCACTTATTTTAGTCGGTTTCTGACGTAGCTAAACTCTAAAGGTTGAGGGCAAGCACCCTCGTCTGCTTGATCTTCATCTCGTCATTATGCGTGAGTGCACACAGTTGGCACTAATAAATGTCCTATTTTGTTTGATTCTTCCAAGGCAAAAAAGAAAATTTCAAACTGTGTCTCCCCACCCTCTAGCGCCAGAGAAAGGACCTACAACAAGTGGAGCAGCGGAGCAGCTGTGTCCATCTTAAAAGCCTTCCTCGGGAGACAAAATTCCTTTGCCCCGTCTACTGCTGGAGCTGCTAATAAAGTTTGTTTTGAATAAACGAGCCGCCAGACCTTACTTTCCTCTCAAGAGCTTCTTCCTCCTTCAACACAGACTCTAAGCGCCACGGAAGAGGCGGGGAGAAGCCCAAGGAGGCGGGACAGGAAGTGAGATCACGCTCCCCGGGGTGAAAGGTTAGCGGAAGTGCCCTTTCTTCCTTTCTGCTGTAGTCCCGAGTGGTAGCTGCCGGTGAGTAGTGGCTGTGTTTGGGGTTTCCAATCCGCTGCCATCCGCGGCCTAGGGGTCGAGTTGCGGGGTGGTGCATGGTGTTTTCCCTTCCTCGGTCTCTGGCGGCTTCCTACCAGGTCCTATTCTGCGAGCAGGGCCCGCAGGCAACCTGAACCGAGACGACAGTGAGCGCAGCTGAAGTTCCGGGGCCCACAGCCTGAGCTGGCGGATTTCTGAGCGACCCCCTCTCCTTCCTCTGCAGAAATGGGCAAGTTCATGAAACCCGGGAAGGTGGTGCTGGTCCTGGCCGGTCGCTACTCCGGACGCAAAGCGGTCATCGTGAAGGTACCAGCTCCCCCGGGCCTGTGCGCCTTTGTATCCCGTGAATGGGCTGGGCTGGCGGGGCAGCTTGAAATTCAAGACCTAGTTTGGGGGCATTTCTCCCCGAGCATTGCGGGGCGGAGGGTTTGTGAATGCATGAGACCTTTTGAGAATGACCCAAAATAAACAAACGGGAGTTGAATTGGATAGTTAACACCTAACGCTGTCCTCTGTCAAAGAGGCTTTTAATAATAGTAATGGCCAACGTTTATGAACTCTTGCTTGGTCCGTGGCACTGTCTTATCGGTGTCATGTCCAATCCTTACAGTTACTGTAGGGTTGCTTTCTACTGCAGAGGTTTAGAGGTATAGTTTCACCTGAGGTCAATCAGGTAGTAAGTGCCGCTGCAGGGACTCCGTGAAACGAAGAGGAGAAATCGTTTCTAGTCCAAATGGTTACTTAGCATAACCTAGCTCTTCGGTGTTTGCTTTCTGCCTACGTCTCCAGCCTTTTATGACATTTCCCCAAGCTCTGGTCACGTACACCACTGTTTTTGACCGGGGCGCCCTTGGTTCCCCTTCCTCCATCTCCCTGAGGCTGGTATTGGAGTTAGACGGCCAGATTTGGCGCCCTGCTTCTACCCGTTCCAGTCCTGGAGATTAAGAGATGTCAAGTCCTGAGAACTGGTGCTTGACATATAGCAATCACTAATTATAATCGTTCACTGTTACAATTTAAGTCTCTTACTTCCCAAGTATCCTTCCAGATTTTTCCTAGTGGGAAAGATACCTCCCTTTTCGGTGTTACTCATTGGGCATCTAGCTTAGCACTTAGAATGTTTGCTGTGTGGTTTTTACAGCAATGGGTCTGAGAGGCCTAGGGACAGGGTTATTCTAGCACAGGGCCTAAATGGCTGATAACATGTAATTCTTGCTCCTTCAGAACATTGATGACGGCACCTCAGACCGACCCTACAGCCATGCTCTGGTTGCTGGAATTGATCGCTATCCCCGCAAAGTGACAGCTGCCATGGGCAAGAAGAAAATCGCCAAGAGGTCAAAGATCAAGTCTTTTGTGAAAGTTTATAATTATAATCACCTCATGCCCACAAGGTGAGCATTTCAAGAATGGAAATGAAAGTGACTTCTCTTTTCCCCTTCTCTGCCCTACTGAATAAGATGACAACCTGGTAGCCACTGTAGTTTGGGGAGAGGCATCATTTTGAATTTGTCATTGGCAGTGGTTTCCAGTATTGTCTCTTTTACTGTTCACTTTTCCTGTGAAAACACTTCTGAAGTGTCTTGCCTGACTTGGCCAAGCTTAGGTGTTAAGTAGAGATTGTTCCATTTGTTTCCAGCCACAGTAAAACACAGGATCTGGCCTGCCCTCTTTCTCTCTCAAGGATAATAGTATAGGATAGGGTTGTTGTGGGAAATTGAGAGAAGGAAGCATGAAGTTTTTCAGTGGCTTGAATCTTTGTAGATGATTTTGTTAAAATTGGATGTTTCCAGAAAATATCATTGCGGCTTTAGCCTGTGTTGATGATAACTCTTGTAGAGTCAGGCCATAACATGCCAATGTCCCAGGAGTGGGATGGAGGGGAGAGGGCCCTGGCGGCCTGTGGGCTGCTCCTATCTTCCTGCCATTGTCCCCAGGTACTCTGTGGATATCCCCTTGGACAAAACTGTTGTCAACAAGGATGTCTTCAGAGACCCTGCTCTCAAACGCAAGGCCCGACGAGAGGCAAAGGTCAAGTTTGAGGAGAGGTAAGAAGGCTTTGGTAGTGAATGTTGGAGTGTGGTTTCACTGTCCTCCATGAAGACAGTTTTGTCTTCTGTGATTCCTCTCATTTGTGTCTTTTTTCTTCCCCCCTCCAGATACAAGACCGGCAAGAACAAATGGTTCTTCCAGAAGCTGCGGTTTTAGGTCTGTCTCAGTTAATAAAAATATTTTTAAAAAGTTCGCATGTGTCTTCCTGTTTCCTGTGTTATTAAACTGGGAAATGACATTAGTGGATGAGGGATTGTGGGAAAATGTAAAATAAAAGCTATGTCTGCTTTTATGAGACATGGGCTACTTCTGTCCTCGGCCCCATAATCCTGGTCTGACTGAATGGGTAAAATGTGATACTGAACTGTTGCCCCAGGAGAGCTACTGTGGACAGTTTTAGGTGTGGACTTGTTTAAGCTTCCCTGGCTTCCACCCCATTACATGTTTAGAGAACCCCCCCCACACACACACACATTATAACATCCGAAGACCCCTCTAAGAGCACACCATCTCCTTTGGATTGAGAATTGCTGAATTGTGGTTTGTTGAACCCCTGTGCCAGATTATTCAAGTCCTATTTAGAAGAGGACCACACTGGAGAACTGCTGTAGATGGGGACGGACACCAGCAATGAAGGCTTGAGCCACAGTGCTGCCATTCCTGGTTGCACAAGGGAGAGATCCCAAATGGTCTGGCAAGAAAGGGGTTTAGGCTCTGACTTGGCACCACTGTACTGCAGAAAAGGCATTTGGCCCTTTTAGCTGACATTTCACCTCTCATTGGGTACTTCACTGTGACCAGGTTTTACTGATGAAATAGGCTCTCTAGCTAAGCTGGTTCTAAGCTACTAAATGGACTAGGATTCAAATGGGCCTACTTGCCAAGCCTCAAACTTGGCATACTTAACATGAGGGGTAGAGAGATTGAGAAAGGGGCCCAAAATAGTGGGAAACCCTGGATTGGGTGAAAATAGAAGACATCCTGCAGTATTTAATTATACTTGCATTTGACTCACCCTTAAGTGCTGGATGGCTCTTATGAAATTCTCCAGGCAAGAATACAGGTGGGGACCCATTCCCTTCTCCAGGGGATCTTCCCAACCCAAGGATCAAACCCAGGGCTCCTGCATTGCAGGCAGACTCTTTACCATCTGAGCCACCAGGGAAGCCCTGGATGTCTCCAGTAAGTGTCAACAGCTTTCGTACTCAAGAGTCACAAATGGAACTAAAATATAAACCCTCTGTGGCAAAAATTCAAGTACTTGGATGTTTGTATCACTTGTAGCAGTGGGACTTTGGGCAAGTTTCTATATTGTGTCTACAAGTTTAGAATCTCATCTGTAAAATGGAAAAAATAAAACCAACTTTGAGGGGTTGTTTTGAAGGTTAATACATGAAAAGCAGACTTGGACATGTAACAGCTCTCAAATGCTGGCTATTAACCACAGTTTGGCAAACTTGGGGCTTTTATCTACCATGGTTGCAATTATCAACATCTGCATGTTCTGGGTAACATTCTAAGCCATTAACAAAGCAGACAAAATTCTACGAATAGGCCTGTACTGGGATTGCTACGCTGGAAGGAATGGGCCAGCATTCAGTTTGTATTTGCTTGTAGGGTAACTTCCCCGAGGCCTCATAGCTGGGGGAAGTCGACTTTGAAGACCAGGAAGCCACCCGGGGTGGAGTGTGGGAGGGGCAGGGACTTGGGTGAAAAGAAAGTGAAAGCAAACAGCCTGCATAAGGAAGAAGTGTCTTCCAGGCTCCGGTGGGCGAGACCAAAGCTCCTCAAAGTGCAAGCAAGATTTTAGTTCCTGGGGACTCTGCCGATGTGTGCCCAGCTCTGAAGGTTCACCTCTTGCCAACCGGATCCCAGACTATGTCGGTGAGGAGGAGGGTCTTGGGGGTGGGAAGAATCAGAGGAGCGCCCCTTTTGGCCAGGAATCTACCGGTTTCTCAGAGTCTAGCAAGCAAGCCTCTTCCTGCCCAGTCTCTTAGACCTGCAGAAGGTCCAGGGGGAGACCGGCTGGGACATCTCTAGGGTGTTGGTCCTCTAACTGCCTCAGAGACAGTTCTAAAAACTGCACCTCAGGAGATCATGAATTCCTTGTGTGGATGTGCATTTTTCTGGAGAAAGAATCCATCATTTTCATTATATACTCAAAAGGGTTATGTGACCCCTAAAAATTCAGGAATTGCTCACACCTTTATCTCCTGAGATCTTCCTTAACAAATTCCTCCCCTCCTTAACATTTCCATTTCAGCTTAACCTAGGACTCTCTTCAGGATGAGGGGAAGAAGTGTTCCTCTTCTGAGACCTAACCCCCACCCCACAACCCGTGTCTGCTCTGGTCTCCCCTTTCCCAACCCATGAATGCCCCTGCTCATGGTAGACTAAGCCCTCTGCTTAGTTTCAGCCTGTCCAACTTTGATCACCAGTACCTGGCATGCAGTAGGCACTCAGTAAACACCTGTTGAATGAATGAATCTCATCTAAATTCTTCAGCCTTTCTCACCCTCATACTACCCCATCTGTTACACAGATCTCTTGCTTGGAAATGTTTCATCTGCCTCTCAAATGTAGGAAGAAAGACCACAGACTTTAGAGGCAGCCTGACTGGTTTCAGAGCCTGGTTCCTCCAATTGTGTGACCCTGGGCAAGTTACTAGCCTCTCTAATGCTTACAATCTAAGTCCTATTCCCTTATCTGTGTGGTGGGAGTAACAGTAACACTTCCACAGAAGAATACCTATCTGCAAGAATTAAACTACATAATCCCTAAAATACACAGTGAACACTGAGCACTCTGCTTGGCATATACTAAGTGCTCAATACCTGCTCATTATTGTTAACATTACCAACATTTTCAGAACCCTAGTTCCCCAGGACGATCTTGATTAACCCCCACCTCACTCCTACCACTCTGCTAAAACTGCTTTCTCTCTTTTAAAATTTATTTTATTTATTTTTGACTGTGCTGGGTCTTTGCTGTTCCAAGTAGACTCTCTCTAGTTGCGGTGAGTGGGGGCTACTCTCTAGTTGCGGGATGCCAGCTTCTCATTGCAGTGGCTTCCCTGTTGCAGAACACCGGCTCTAGGTATATGGGCTCAGTAGTTGTGGCTTCTGGGCTCTAGAGCACAGGCCAAGTAGTTGTGGCTTAGTTGCTCCGAGGTATGTGGGATCTTTCCAGATCAAGGATCGAACCTGAGTCCCCTACATTGGCAAGTGGATTTTTTTAAATGTATTTATTTTTAATTGGAGTATAATTGCTTTACAATGTTGTATTGGTTTCTATCATATATCAATATGAATCAGCCATAAGTATATGTATGTCCCTTTCCTCTTGAACTTTGCTCCCATCTGCCACACCATGCCACCCTCTAGGTTGTCATAGAGCACGGGATTTGAGCTCCCCACGTCATACAGCAAATTTCCCCTGGCTATCAAATTTTACATATGATAATGTATATACTTCAATGCTACTCTGTCAATTTATCCCAGGCAGGCAAATTCTTAACTACTGGACCACCAAGGAAGTCCTAAAACTACTCTCTTAGAGGGACTTTCCTCTTAAACAGGAAATAAGGAAGGTAGTTTCAGGAAACTGTAATTTTGAAAAATCACCCTGAGAGTAGGAGGAAGCCACAGTGGTGGGAAGATGATGCACTTTGGCACAAATGCAGTCAATTAAGGATCCTTTCTCAGATTCAAGTTAGAAGTGAGAGTTCAGATAAGTTGAGACCACCACTGCTGCTTTGAACACCTCAGGAAGGGGGAATGGTTTCATCGGAACTGGAAAAAAAGAGCTTCAGTCAGTCAGTTCATTCGCTCAGTCATATCCAACTCTTTGCGACCCCATGGCCTTCAGCATGCCAGG
This sequence comes from Bubalus bubalis, assembly GCF_019923935.1. Taxonomy (NCBI): domain Eukaryota; kingdom Metazoa; phylum Chordata; class Mammalia; order Artiodactyla; family Bovidae; genus Bubalus; species Bubalus bubalis. The sequence goes on along the minus strand of NC_059159.1, from coordinate 20,009,025 downwards.
CTTCCCTTTCCATCACCAACTCCTAGAGCTTGCTCAAACTCATGTCCATCGAGTCGATGATGCCATCCAACCATCTTATCCTCTGTATAGTAAGAAGAGCTTACTAGGAGTCAAAGAAAATAATATGAAATCCAGGACTAGGGTGCCTTCTACTAAATGCCAAGTTCACTCAGATGAAAAGTCCAAGTATGGGTCTAAAGATAAAAGGGACATCAAGGAGTCAAGCAAGAAGGATCATTTGTAGTTTAGTCGCTGAACAGTGGCCGACTCTTTGAGACCTCATAGACCCTGGACCACAGCTCGCCAATCTTCCCTATCCTTCACTATCTCCTGGAGTTCGCTCAAACTTATGTCTATTGAGTCGGTGATGCCATCCAACCATCTCATCCTCTGTCACCCGCTTCTCCTCCTGCCTTCAATCTTTCCCAGCATCAGGGTCTTTTCTGATGTGTCAGCTCTTCACATCAGGTGGCCAATTGGAGCTTCAGCTTTAGTATCAGTCCCTCCAGTGAATATTCAGGGTTGATTTCCTTAAGGATTCATTGGTTTGATCTCCTTGCTGTCCAAGGGACTCACAAGAGTCTTCTTCAACACCACAATTTAAAAGCATCAATTCTTTGGTGCTCAGCTTTCTTTATGGTCCAGCTCTCACATCTGTACATGACTACTGGAAAGACCATAGCTTTGACTAGATGGACCTTTGTTGGCAAAGTGATGTCCCTGCAGAGATAAAAGTCAAAGAGGCACAGCACTTTCAGTGGTAGCAGCAGTTTCAGGTCTCGGTCCAGTTCTGCCTCCAGTCTGGGCTCCAGCACCAGCACAGTCTCCATCAGTGGCTCCAGCTCATCTTCAGCATCAAGCTGCTCAGGAAGTTCCAGCATGTTCCCCAGCTCCAGCTCTAGCAGCTCCTCTGGCTCTCCAAGTCCTTCTTGGCACAGACATGACAACAGGTGGCGTTCACGCTCCAAATGTAAACCAGCCGAAAGAGATGGAAAGGAAAACCCTTCCCCTAAACCCACCAAAGAACACATGGGGAGGCTCACCTGGAATGTGATCAAGGATCACATCATGAAGATATTCTCCACTTCTGGGAAAATTAAAATGATTGACATATGCCTGTAGAAAGCATCCACCCCCATCTGTTTAAAGGCTGTGCCTATGCATGAATTTGAAAATCCACATAAGACTGAGAAGGCGCTGAAGCTCATGGACAGAGAATAAATCAATGACCAGAACATCACGGCTACTGCTTCTATGGCCCCTTGGCTATGGCCAACCCCCAGGAAATCCCCTCCCACCCCGCCCCCGAAGAATGCTGCTACTGCTTCCCACATGGCGCAGGTCCAGGGATGAGGAGAAAGTCATGTTCCCCTTGACAGGCGCAAGTCCCTGGCGCTCCCACGATCCCATTCTCCCGGGGCTGCTGCCACGACAGGAGACACTCTAGTTCCAACTCCTCCTGATAATCAGGGCCACTGAAGCTCTACCCCATCCAACTCACTTCGGTCACTTTTCTAGCCGAAGAAGGATTGGTAGAAAAGAAATCCCTCCTCAGGGGCAGACTTGGAAGGTGAAGGGAGCAGTTGAGATGTTCCTGGGGCAGCAGAGTTCCGGCTGCAGAGTGTTGTGGGTTTGGTTTGGTTGGCGACTTGCTTGTAAAGATCCCCTCCTGTTTTCTAGCTAGAAAGCTTCCACATTTCTATTTCCTGAGAGTCGGTTCAGTGGCAAAGCCAGCAGAGATGAACAGGGGGCTCCTGGTGAGGGGTCAACGCCAGTGTGGGAACATGTTTTCCCATTCTACAGATGACTTGGAGGCCTGTGGAGTCCCACAGGAAAGGACATGCTTTTACACAACAGCCATTCCTGTTAGCCTGGCCCTGCTCCCCTGCCTGAGTCCTCTTCTGACCTCTAGGCTAAGATATCTCCAGTTATCTACCCAAATGGTTCTTTTTAGACGTGTGTGTGCACACCACCCCCCACGTCTCCCTCTCTTTCTGAAATTGGTAAGTTGAGAGCCAGGTGTGCCAGGTCACCACAGAACCCCCACTGTGTTGGTATTCGTGGTGGTCCTGCAGGTTACCTTGGCAATGTGTACATGGCTTTTCTGGCTTTTATTGTACAGTCAGTACTATAAATTTTCTGTTTTGAGTTTTGTAACTTTGTAGCATTTTAGATAATGTTGTGTTTGTTGAGTAGAGTAAAAGAATTGTGTTGAATAAACCTAGAATTAGAGTTCAAAAAAAAAAAAATCACCCTAAATTCTTTGCTGAGAGACAACCTCTATTAATGACACTGTGATGTCCATCTTCCAAGAATTTTTTTGCATTTCTATACTTTAATAAATATCTTCATGAGTTAAAATGTTTAAAATCAACAGACTAGGAAGAATGCTGCTGCTGCTGCTAAGTCACTTCAGTCATGTCCGACTCTGTGCGACCCCAGAGACAGCAGCCCACTAGGCTCCCCCATCCCTGGGATTCTCCAGGCAAGAACACTGGAGTGGGTTGCCATTTCCTTCTCCAATGCATGAAAGTGAAAAGCGAAAGTGAAGTCGCTCAGTCGTGTCCGATTCTTTGCAACCCCATGGACTGCAGCCTACCAGGCTCCTCCATCCGTGAGATTTTCCAGGAAGAGTACTGGAGTGGGGTGAATATTTATAGGCAGTTTTATATTTTGCTTTTTTGGTTTATTGTGAGCATTTCATGTTAAATGTTCCTCATTACTATGTGTTTTAATCGCTATGTAATATATATATATGGGCTTTACCAGGTGGCTCAGTGGTAAAGAATCCACTTGCCAATGCAGAAGATGTAGGAGATGCCAGTTCAATCCCTGGGTCAGGAAGATCCCCTGGAGGAGGAAATGGCAACCCACTCCAGTGTTCTTGCCTGAAAAATCCCATGGACAGAGAAGCCTGGCGACCTACAGGCCATGGGATCACAAACAGACAGACTAAACACATAGCACCTAATATTTTATACTGAATTGTTTCTCTCCTGCTGGCCATGTAGATTTCTTTTTTTTTTCCTGTTGTAAACAAGGCTACAATAATCATCCTTGTGTGTGTGCCAACCATTTCCTTATGATAAGCAGGACTGTTTTTTTTGGGTTTTTTTGCTCAATCTCAGAGGTCATTATCATGCCTCCTGGCAGAAGGCCTGTTAGCAGCACTGTACCCAGCCCAGGCTCTTCCTCCTTAAACGTGTTGTTCTTCATGCCTGCTCTCCCTCCAGTTTCACTAGCCTCTCTTCTGCATACTCTTCAGCTGGTTCTACCTTGTTCCCCGATCTCTTAGTGTCGGATACCCCAGAAATCAGCACTTGAACCCTTTCTTGTTGATCTCATTTAGTTTGTGACTTTAAATATCTCTGCATGGATAATTCTCATGTTTATACTCATGGCCTATATCAATGGTAAAGAATCTGCCTGCCAATGCAGGAGATGCAGGTTTGATCCCTGGGTTGGGAAGATCTCCTGGAGAAGGAAATGACTGGTGGGCCAGATGGTAAAGAATCTGTCTGCAATGCAGGAGACCTGGGTTGGGAAGATCCCCTAGAGAAGGAAATAGCAACCTACTCTGTATTCTTGCCTGGACAATCCCATGGACAGAAGAGCCTGGCAGGCTACAGTCCATGGGGTTGCAAGAGTCAGATACAACTGAGCAACTAACACTTTCACTTTCCAATATTCTTGCCTGGAAAATCCCATGGACAGAGGAGCCTGGAGGGCTACAGTGCTTGGGGTCGCAAAGAGTCAGACAGGACTGAGCACAAATACACACACACACACATATGGCTCATCCCCTAGAATGTAAAAGCTCCACAGTGAAGTTTTCTCTGTTTGGGTCACTACTGTATCCCCAGAGCCTAGAGTAGGGTCCGGCACAAAGTAGTGCCTCGTAGTTGATAGTTGTATGAGTGAATATGGAAGCAAATGAGGGAGGGGACTTCCCTGTAGCCCTCTTTTTCTTTTGCTGTTTTATTTTTCTTCTTCCTTTGTGTCTCTGACACTACCTAATTCTGGCCCTGGCCTGTCCTGACTATGCCTTCTTCTTCCTCTCAGCATTCCTTTACGTGCGTGCATGCTAAGTTGCTTCAGTTGTTTCCGACTCTTTGCAACCCTATGCAAAGAGTTTGCAACTGTAGCCTACCAAGATCCTCTCTCCATGGGATTCTCCAGGCAAGAATACTGGAGTGGGTTGCCATTTCCTCCTCCAGGGGATCTTCCCGACCCAGGGATCAAACCTGCATCTCCTGCATTGGCAGGTGGTTTCTTTACCCCTAGGGCCACCTGAGAATCCTCTGCGTTCATTTATCTTTCCTGAAAACTGACTAGGTATCTTCAAAGATTTTTTTTTTCTGCTGTGCTGCACAGTATACAGAATCTTAGTTCCCTGACTGGGGATCGAACCCCTGCCCTCTCCAGTGGAAGTGTGGATTCTTAACCACTGGACTGCCGGGGAAGTCCCAAAGATCACTCATTCTGTCTCTGGATGAGTTCTTCCATCTTCTTGGCTTCTATCATTAGTACATACTGTTCTAACCCAAAGTCCTATCCACCAAGTCCTGTTCCTGACACCATGTGTCTTCAACAGCCTTGGGTTTGACTCACTTTTGCCCACTAAGGGTCTTTTTTGTTATTTTTGGTCCCACTGCATGACTTGCACTAGGACATAACCCGATGAAGGGGGAACATAATTTCCTTTTTTTTTTCATTGCTATGTCTCCAGAGTCTGTAATATGGGACTGCATGGTGCAGAGCAGAAAATCTATATCAGGGGTCCTCAACCTCCAGGATCTAATGCTTGATGATATGAGGTGGAGCCGATGTAATAATAATAGAAATAGTGTTAGTCACTCAGTCATGTCTGACTCTTTTCAACCACATGGACTGTAGCCAGTCAGGCTCCTCTGACCATGGGATTCTCCAGGCAAGAATACTGGAGTGGGTTGTCGTGCCCACCTTCAGGAGGATCTTCCCAACCCAGGGATCGAATCCGGGTCTCCTGCATTGCAGGCAGATTCTTTACCGTCTGAGCCACCAGGGAAGCCCCAATAGAAATAAAGTGCATAATAAATGTAATGCACTTGAATTGTCCCCAAACCATCCCCCTCCCCAGTCCACAGAAAAATTGTCTTCCGTGAAACTGGTTCCTGGTGCCAAAAAGGTTGGGGACCACTGGCTTAGAGGATCTCAGTCCCCTGACCAGGGATTGAACCCAGGCCATGGCAGTGAAAGCCCAGAATCTTAACCACTAGACCACCAGGAAACTCCCCTTATTATTTAACCTTAACGGATCTCAGGTTCTTCAACTATCAAATGGGGATTTTTAAATACAAAACATTTAACATAGCACTCATCAGATGCCAGAAACTACTTTTACAAATAAAATTATACATAGGTAGAAATTAGTATTCCCATTTTATAGATGAAACCAAGGCACAGAGAGTTAAACAACTTGCCCATTGTCTTGCAGTAGTAAGAACAGCTGGATGTCAGTCCTGGAGATTTGGCCCCAGAATTTATGTTCTTAATTGTCACGTTACATTGCCTGCCACTACTGCTATGATGAACACAGACAGCATGAGATTTTATCGTAGGGGTGGTCAGGTTCTAAACTTCACAAATAAGGAGGAGAATGCATTTGTTGTTATTATTGTTCAGTACCTAAGTCATGTCTCATTCTGCGACCCTATGGACTGCAGCATGCCAGGCCTCCAGGTCCACCACTGTCTCCCGGTTTTGCCCAAGTTTACGTCCACTGAATCGGTGATACTATCCAATCATCTCATCCTCTGCCTCCCTCTTCTCCTTTTCTCCTTCAATCCTTCCCAGCATCAGGGTCTTTTCCAATGAGTTGGCTGTTCGCATCAGGGAGCCAAAATATTGGAGCTTCAGCATTCTGAAGAATGTTTGCATGTAGTCAAATGAACCTCAAATCATTAACTCACTCCTAAGTATCCAGAATTTACAGTCTCAATAAGCTCAATGTAAAATGGATAGCAATTTTTTTTTTCAGTTGAGCACCTGATGGATGTTGGCTTCCACTTAGGGACCAAGTTATAATGTTAAAGAAATAAATAGCATGTATAGCTGAATTCAAGTGCAAGTTGCTCAGTTGTGTCCAACTCTTTGCGACCCCATCAACTATACAGTCCATGGAATTCTCCAGGCCAGAATACTGGAGTGGGTAGCCTTTCCCTTCTCCAGGACATCTTCCCAACCCAGGAATTGAACCGGGGCCTCCTGCATTGCAGGTGGATTCTTTACCAAGTGAGCTATCAGGGCAGTCCTGAATTCAAGTAAATCACTATAATCAGCCTTTGTTGTCCTTGAAAAGTCTGAAGTTTCCACTGGGAATTGGAGATAGGAAGCAGTTTTATGATACTTAAATGGGATGGATTCCAACTGTGCCTGGCATTTAGCAGGTCCCCAATAACTACTGGCTCTCTTCCCTTGCCTGTTGGGTCAATGACATTATACCAAACCCTTGAACACCCAGGTGCGACCTCAGCACTGTCTCTCCAGTCTGTCCCCTCTGTCTCCTTAATACAACATCCAGAGTCTGGGGGCTTTTCCTCAAGGGACATACTCACCCACACGTGTTCCTTGTACCCACCGCCAGAGGCTCAGGTCAGCTCCTGTCACATCTGTAAGAATTAGAGCTGCAGAATCTGGGTTTGTTTCCTCATTCCACAGTTCCTGCTGCTCCAGTTCATCCTTCCATCACTGTCAGATAGAAATCTTTTTTTTTTTTTTCCCGTATAGTTGATTTACAATGTTATATTAGCTTCAGGTATATAACAAAGTAATTCACTTATACATATATACATATTCTTTTTCAGAGTCTTCTCTATTACAGGTTATTATAAGATATTGAATAAAGTTCCCTGTGTGATATAAGAGGTCCTTTGTTTATCTATTTTCTTCATAGTAATGTGCATCTGCTAATCCCAAACTCCTAATTTATCTCTCCCTCACCCCTTTTCTCCTTTGGTAACTGTAAGTTTGTTCTTTATGTCTGTCTTCACTTTGTCAAAAATTCATTTGCATCTTTTTTTTCAGATTCCACATATAAGTGATATTATATGATATTTGTCTTTCTCATCTGATTTATGTCATTTAGTGTGATAATCTCTAGGTCCATCCATGTTGCTGCAAAATGGCATTACTTCATTCTTTTTATGACTAATACTCCATTGTATGTATAAAACATCTTTATCCAAATTCATCTACTGGTGGACACTTAACTTGCTTCCATGTCGTGGTTATTATTAATAGTGCTCCTATGAACGTTAGGCTGCATGTGTCAGTGAAAACTCTACAAATTAGAGTTTTCATCTTTTCCCGATATATGTCCAGAAACAACACTGCTTGATGATATGGGTAATTCTATTTTTAGTTGTTTATTTTTTGGCAGCATCAGGGTCAGTTCTTAGTTGCAGTATATGGGGTCTTCCTTGCATCATGAGGATCATTCATTCAGGCACACGGACTCCAGTTGTGGCGAAAGGGCTCAGTAATTGCGGCACATGGGCTTAGTTCCTCAACCAGGGATCACCCCACATCCCTTGCCACTGGGCCACCAGGGAAGCCCCTATTTTTAGTTTTTCAAAGAACCTCCATACCGTTTTCCATATTGGTTGAACCAATTTACATTCCCTGCAACAGTGCAGGAGGGTCCTCTTTCCTCCATACCCTCTCCAGCATTTATTATTCATAGACTTTTTCATGATGGCCATTCCGACCTGGTCTGAGGTCATTGTAATTATGATTTGCATTTTTCTAATAATTAGTGATGCTGAGCATTTTTTTCATGTGCCTCCTGGCCATTTGTATGTCTTCTTCAGAGAAATGTCTATATAGGTCTTCTGCCCATTTTCTGATGGGCAACTTGAGCTCTTTTAAACACTGTATCCATCACCTCACTCCCCCTTTCAGAAATCTTCACTAGTTCTCCATTTCCCTGTTGATAAACTCCCCTTCTTGAATATTTTTTTAAATTGTATTTATGAAGCTTTTAAAAATAAATACATTTACATATTTAAAGCTACGTATTGAATAGCCTTGCCAATTATTAGGTTTTCAAACAATATGTATAATTAGATCAAGATTTAAAGCAGAAGTAAAAAGAGGATAGGTTATGGACTGAATCCAATTGAAAAATGCATTTTATTTGTCATATTTTTTTAAAGTCAAGCCATCTTTTTCAAATAAAAAAAATCCAGGTTTCTGATTTCCCTTAGAAATGGGAAGATATAGGATACTGAAACCACATTCCATGTGAAGAAAACTTGGCTAGAGCCAAGATGGGGTTGCCACTCTAGTGGGGACATGCTGTCTCCAGGATGTCAGAGTCCCCACCTCTCCACATGACACTACATGGGCTCCCCTGACTCATGGATGTCATCTTGCTGCCTCTGAGAATCACTGATTATTTCTCACTACTCATTACCCAGCATTATTTGATCAAACCCTAGGTTTTGTCTGCTTAAAACAGAGTGAACTCACCCTGAATGATTCAGCACCCTCTGTAATATGCTTCTGTTATGTCGTTCGTTCACTTCATTCATTCACTCAACACACAATTTACTGAATGCCTGTTTTGTGCTGGGGACACAGAGATGGCCAGGACAGAGTCCCATCCTTCCTAGTGAGATCACACTTCCCTGAGCTGACCTTATTTATCAGGCTTCCAACTGCAGGGTGAGCGATCCACAAACAAAGGTGCATTTATTCCCAACCCTGGTGTCATTCCCCTAGCCATTTGTCAGCTCTCGCTCTCTCTCTGGACCTGCCCCAAATCACGCCCAGTCTGAAAGGCTGCTTGGCACAGTGGAAAGGGTGGCAGTCATGGGACAGGCTGGGAGATCTTGGGTAAATTACTCCCCTAGTCTAACTTTGATTTCTTCACTGTAAAGCACAGATTAAGAGTCTGGAGTCAGACTGCCTAGGGCCAGATGACTGTGGGCAAGTCATTTGATCTCTCTGAACTATAGTTTCCTCCTCTGCAAAATAAGGGCAAGAGTGTATTTATTTAATAAGGTTGTTGCAAGATGTGAGTGATATAATTCATATAAAGGGCTTAGCACAGTGCCTGATATACAGTAAGTGCTTAATAAATGTTAGCTGATAGTCTTATCTTAAAACTCTAAGCCCCTATTCCTCCTCTAGGTCTCCCTAGCTGTGTTAACCCCTATAGGACTGTCCCTCCTCCAAATTCCTGCTGTCCTCCACCATCAATTGTGTGATTGTGAACTGTCTTGAGTACCATTTTATACAGGCCTGAGGGCTGGACCTTTGTCTTCCATTGCCCTGTGTCATGCCCAGTCCCTCATAGCAGGAGCTCAATCGATGTTTTCTGTTTTATTTTGGACTGTGCTGGGTCTCTGCTTGTGGTGCACGCAGGCTGAATAGTTGTGGCACGTGGGCTTAGTTTCCTGGCTGCATGTGGATCTCAATTCCCAGACCAGGGGTCAAGCCCACGTCCCCTGCATTGGAAAGTCGATTCTCAACCACCGGACTCACCAGGAAAGTCCCTTGATCAGCGTTTGTTAAACTCTAGGGCTCCAGGAATGACCCAGCCATGGCTGCTGCAAAGTCTCCTGCCCTTGAGAGCGGCAGATGAGGGCATTCAAGCTGGGCCAGGACAAGCCCAGGCCAGGGTAAATGGATTGGGTTGTTCTCAGGCTGAGCATCAGCCCTGCTCTTGGAGAGTCCTGAAGAGCACGGCACCCTTCCCCTGGCTCATTCATTCTCTGGTTGTTCCCTTCTGCTCTAGCAGGCTCTCCAGGCCCTTCAGGAGGAACAGGCCAGACTAAAGATGAGGCTGCAGGAGCTGCAGAGGAATCTCAGGGACTGCCCCCAAGACAAGGTAAGCTTCGAGGGGCTGTGGCCTTGTAGAGAAAGTTGCTGCTGCTGCTGCTGCTGCTAAGTCACTTCAGTCGTGTCTGACTCTGTAATTTCACTCCTGCTCTGCCATTTCCTTTCTGTGTATCCTTATCCACTTATTCACTTACTCCACTTCTTCACCCAGCTCTCATTTCAGGATTAATCTCTGGCACTCAGCATCAGTCACATATAATCGGAGGTGCTTCCCTCCTGAGAGGGAGTTGGGGACTCTCCCCAACCCTGAAGTCTGCATCACCCTCTCTTCCCCTACCCGCAGGTCCCATTCCCTGTGCCCGAGTCCCCCCTGGTGTTCCGAGGACACTTTGAGGAGGGCAAGGCAATGGCCAAGTCTGTGGTTTCCCATGTGCGGATTTGTTACCCTCTGCCTGGAGGCTCTGCTCTGGTGACCTTTGATGACCCCAATGGTGAGCTCCAGGAAACCCGGGGAGGGAGGCTGGGAGGCTTCCTAGGACCAATCCTGCTCTCCTTCCCCAGTGGCCAAGCAGGTGCTGCAGCAAAAGGAGCATCAGATCAATGTGGAAGGGTTCCGGCTGAGGGTTCAAGTCCAGCCCCTGGAGCTACCCATGCTGACTACCATCCAGGTGACAGAGTGGCAGGGCCCTAGGACCTGCAGGGGGCCCCAGGCACTGGGCACAAAGGTGTTGGGCTGTGCCTGGGACCACTTCCTCCTGTCTTTCCCCAGGTGTCCAGCCAGATGAATGACCAGAGAGTGCTGGTCAGTGGGTTTCCTGCTGGGCTCAAGTTAAGTGAGGAAGAGCTGCTGGACAAGCTGGAGATCTTCTTTGGCAAGACCAAGAATGGAGGTGGTGACGTGGAGATGAGGGAACTGCTGCAAGAGGGTGTCATGCTGGGCTTTACTGAGGATAGAGGTAAGGGCTTTGCTGGTGAGATGAGAGCCGGGGCATCAGGCCACGGGAAGGGAGAGCCCTGGATGCTGAAGGTCTCCCGCTCCCTGTCCCTGCAGTGGCCCAGCACCTGTGCCAGATGGGCCAGTTCATGGTGCCACTGGGTAAACAGCAGTCCTGTCTGAGAGTCTCTCCCTATATGAGCGGGAAAATCCAGAAGGCCGAGGTAAGTGGGAAGATGAAGATGGGGACTGGGCCAGGCCACCTGTCTGCATGCCAGAAACTTGCCCAAGGAGGGAATCACAGCCCCAAAACCCCACTGACCTATTCGCTTCCCACCTCTCCAGGCCTCCTGCCCCCTCCCATACTCCCAGGGTCACCACCTGCCCCGACCTCTACCCCTCCCCAAGCCCAGCCCACAGGAGCCTTTACCCATCTCCTGGCTCCGTTTCCAGGTCAGGCCCCAGCCTGTGCCCCAGTCGGTGCTGGTGCTCAACATTCCTGATGTCCTGGATGGCCCGGAGCTACAAGACGTCCTGGAGATCCACTTCCAGAAACCCACCCGTGGTGGCGGGGAGGTGGAAGCTGTGACAGTCGTGCCCCCGGGACAGCGGGGCCTGGCAGTCTTCACTTCGAAGTCAGGCTAGGAGCCTGCCCTGCTCATTAAGCCCACCCCTATGCCAAGGCTCTTAAACCAGGTTGGGGCTGGAGGCACGTACAGGAGAAAGTGATGACGCTGGTCAACGGAGGGAGGGATTAGGAGCGGTGAAATGCTGCAAGAACAGTAAAAGTGCCCTCATGGCATGATCCTCTTCCTCATTTCACTTCATGAAAGGAAACTTGATCGGGGCATGGAAGGAGGCTGGGGGAGGGGGAAACCTCAGCCTTCCGCTAGCTGTGCTGGCCTTCCACAAGCTCCTTCCCCTTCACTATCAGAGGCAGGATCCAGGACGCAGGGTTTGGTGTTTTATTGACACAAACACAAAGGCAGCTTCGGTAATGGGGTGGTACACAAAAGCGAAAACAATCACACTTCACATGTTATTCTGCCTCATTCAGACGATGAAGAGGCTGAGCCCCTCCCCCTCACCTCCCATTGGCAATGGCTCGGGCAATAACCCTCCCTCATCCCAGATCCCAGGGCAGAGGGAGCTACTGTACCCCTGCCCCAGGAAGTCCCCACTTTGGTTCCAGTGGCCCAGGTCCTAAACCACCCCACTTTGAACCCCTATTCTATCTCCTTACCCACGTAAACAAAGTCTGGGGCTGACTGAAAAGCTGCCTCCCTTGACGGCAGGGAGAATGTGCTTTGATTTTTACGTTGGTCCCAGAACAAGACACAGATGGCATCGTCTCTCAGAGCTCTGGCTGGTAAATGCCACACTTAGCTGCAAGGTTGGGAAAGCTCCCCTGCCTCTTTCTCCTCCACCACCACAGAGAAACGACGGCCCCAGAGACAGGACATGGCCCAGGCCCCAGGAGGCTAGGGGCTGGCCCCCCACCCACTGGCACACACACAGATTTTTGGCAGTGTTGTGGGACTGGGGAGCAGCGAAATCCCAGCTCCAGCAGAACAAGGAAGGCACTGGGGAGGACAAGGCGGGGAGGAGGTGTGAGGCAGGGACCCCCACATACACAAGCAAGATTTCCTTTGCTAAGGCACTGAGAGCAAATCCAGAGAACTCAGTGAGGGCTGAGGGGGCTCCACGTCCCTCCCACAGAGGGGGCAGGTCTGACTCCCGCCCCAGTTGGAAGAGGCACCTCTGGTTGAGAGCGGCAGAACACCTGGAGGTGGGAGAAGCCCGATTGTGCTCGAGAAGTTGGCGACAGGACGAGGCCTTGCGACAAGGGGGACTCTGGCTGGCCCGGGTTGAAGGGACACTAGGGCAACACAGGGACATGCTGGATTCACATAGATTGGCCCCATATCCTGAGCTGACATTTCAATTCTTTGGGGAGGTGTGGGGCAGGGGCATGGCGGGTGATGAGGGGTAGGCGGAAGCACACAGAACAAGACGGGAAGGGACTGGCTAACCTTAATCTTGGCACAAAAGCAGCACAGTGGGCCTGGGGAAAGGGTGGGGGCAGGAAGCAGCTGGCCTCCCTCTGACCCTCCCTGTCCCCTTGGCAGGGCCCAGACATCCAAGTGGTCACTTCCCAACCTCTTCAGAGGGCAGGAAGGTGGGAGGGGGAAGCCCTGACTAAAGAGAAAGAACAGGGCATGGGAGAGGCCATCGCCACAGGGGCCTTGCGGGGAGAGAGGGCAACGTGCGGCAACGGAGGATGGACCGAACAGTGAGGGTCTGGTGGCCAACAGCATATGGCTTCCTAACTTCTCTCTTTCCCGGGCCCCGAGGGTTGCCTAACCCCCGGCCTAGTTCTCCTTCTCCGGCCCAGGCACCAGGAGGACTTTGCCCACGTTCTTCTTCTCCTGCATCTGCCTCATGGCATCCGCCACCTGGAGAGGAAGACAAGACTCTGCTTTCAGCACCATCCGGCTCTTCTAAGAGCCGGCCTAAAGGGGTCAGCCCTCCTCCTCCTCCCTGGACTCCTCCTCTGGGGACCCCCAAGCCTTCCTGGGTGTCCTACCCAGGCCCTCCCTGCAGAGCCACCACACTCACCTTCTCAAAGGGCCACACGGAGTCAATACGGGGCTTGATGTGGCCCTGGTTGTATAGAGCGAGGAGGCGGGTCACCACACCGCTGACTAGCTCCACCTCGCCCTCCAAGTAGCCCAGGTGGAAGCCACACACGGCTCGGTTGGCCGGCAGCAGCTGCAGAGCAGTCACGCTGAACTGATTCCACCATGTGCGCGCCAGGGCCATCAGGTTCCGCTTGGGGCCCGTCAGCAAGTTGGCCATTCCTGAGGCATAAAGATACACAGCTGTGAATCCAGGGGCCAGGCACATCCCTGCGTGTCTGGATTCATGCTCATCTGCCGCTACAGACCCCTTACAATTATCTATGCCGGCACCAGGAGTGACAGAAGAACCTTCTACCACCTGCTGGCTACCTGGCCCAACTGACTCAAAGACTGCTCTGAGCTTTACTTATTTATTTTGGGTGTGAAGTAGTTTTTTAAATGAAAATGCATCTGGCCCAAGAAGCCCGGGAAGTAGGACAGAGGAAAGCAGACAGGTTGATATTGTATCAGGAATAATCCCCAAACAAGAACACACAACACCGAATTTGCTATGACTCATGAAAGAGGACAGTAGGTACACCCAGGAGGCAGCAACCTGAATGCAATAACCAGGACCATCCTAACAGCAATGCTTTCTCAGAGCACCGGAGTCTCCACACCTTCTGCCTTCAAAAGCCCCGGGCCCCTAATATCCCACCCCTCAGACCCACAATGCTTTCCCAAACTCCCCCTTGATCTGGCCCACTCACTCACCATAAGTGACTACTTTGCCCATGGGTTTGAGGAGGTTGTAGCCCTTGGCAGTATCTGACCCACCCAGAGGGTCCATGACAATGTCCACACCTGTCACAGAGTAGGGGGCCAAGAACAGCATTAGGAGCCACAGATCTGGAGACACGCCCCCTCCCCAGTCCCATGCCACCCGAGCCCTTCCCATTCCCTGAGACCTTTGGGGGAGATCTTCTTGATCTCATCCACGTAGTCAGTCGTGTGGTAATCGATGGGGTGTGTGACTCCGTTCTCCTTCAGCACCTCATGCTTGCTGGCTGAGGCTGTTCCAAACACGGTCACATTCTCCACTGTTCGGCACAGCTGCAAGGCAGCCATACCCACACCCCCTAAAGCAAGACACTTTCATAAGGAGGGGATATGGGTTGCCTAGCCACCACTCCCCATTCCCACCCCTCAAGGATCCAGCCCGTCATTTTGCCTAGGTTCATTCTGAGGCTTTCTTCCATCATCCCATGTCTAATTTCCAAGACTGACAACTGGGGGGAGGGTGACTGGCAAGGAGGGGCTGCTGGGTGGGGGCACGTTGCTATGGATAGCACACCAGGTTGGACCTGGTGCCTGAATGTTACCATGGCAACAACACTGCAGAGGCCTCTGGGCACCATAGGCCAAGGCAGCCAGTGTTGCCATGACAACAGTCCAGACATGCAGCAAGGAAGGGGCCTGGAAGGAAATCTGGGTGGGATAAGGGAAGCGGATAAATGGAGGGTGCCTGTCACCTGCAGCCATGTGTACCAAGACGCTGTGGCCAGGCCGTAGGTTGCCAAAGTCGAAGAGGACCATGTAGGCTGTGATATAATTGACCAGCAAGGCAGCAGCTTCTTCAAAAGTCATGGCCTCAGGCATCAGGAATGTCTGGGCCGAAGGCACAGTCACCTCCTCCTGCCACATGCCTGACCGGATCAACACCATCACTCGGTCCCCTATCTTGAAGAATGGAAAAAGAGACTGAATCACTTTGCTGTATACCAGAAACTAACACAACATTGTACATCAACTATAAAAAAAAAAAGAGCATCATTCATTCACTCATTCATTCACCTGCTAGTAATTTACGACATTCCACTGTGCACAAGGCCCTCTTCCTGGCAATGAAGTAATAGTACAAGCAGCAGCAGGGCTCAGAGTAATGGTTATAATAATAATAGTAGTAATATCATCAAAAACAATAACCATGTATCTTTATTGACTGCTTACCAAGGGTCAGGGCCTATTGTAATCACTGTATATAAACACTCAAAACTCATGTCAGCTCCCTGAGGAAGATACTGGCCTTATCTCCACTTACAAATCTTACACTTTACTATTGTGTAAGAAGCATATAGTTGGGGCAGCATGAAATACCGGTGAAGATATCAAACTGCTCTGGCTATAAAAAAAAAAGGCTCCATTGTTTGCTGACAGTATGATCTTGGACAAATAAACACTGTCTAACCTTTTTGAGCCCCAGGTCTCCTATCTGTAAAACAGGGCAGTTAATGAGGATTAAGTGGCAAAAAAATATATATCATTCAGTGATTTTTTTAGCCTAATATCTGGCACACAGTAAGAACTTCGTAGTGTTAGCTAATAATCATGACAATGATGACAATACCAGAAGCAAGGAGGGGCAGTCACCAATCTTAAAGCTGAAGGAATAGGGCAGTATGTGCTAAGGGCCATACGGAAGTGCAAGTAAAGGTCTCTGAGTAGCACCCAGGGCTCAGAAAGAACCTTCACCCAGTGACTGGGGAAAGGGGCAGTGGACAAGGAAAGCCACCCACACCATCCCACCTATCAGGAAAAGACATCCTCTTCTCCTTCCCCAGGCCCTCAGCCAACGGAACAAGAGCCTCCTAGCAGGAGGGAAAGGGAGCAAAGAAAACAGGAGCTTTCCCTCCAGTTTAACAACCAGGGTCAAGAGGAGGACAGGGGAAAGGGGGCAGTCTGTGGAGGAAAGCCTCTCATGGTTCTCTGAAGAGCGTGAAGAGGGAGGTGTGGGATCTGTTCCAGGACAATCTGAGTCTGTCTTGGATCCTGCCAGGAATGATGGGAATTTGGCATAGTAACCAGACTTGAGATCCATGGGGTAGGGGGATGGGACACCCACACATACCCTTTTTTCATGCCCTCAAGCCCCCACACTCCACTGAGGAGGAGTACTGAGGGAGACTAGCATCTTTCTTCACAAGCACTGGCCTGAGGAGGTCTGGGGAATGGCCTCCCCAGGACTCAGGACTAGCGGACTCAGAAATAACCATCGAGAGCTGGGAAAAGTGTACTGGTCAGTCTAGGTGGTGGCCAGTCCCAGATTTGGTCCAGAACAAGATCCACTCACCAAGGCTAATGCTCATCCCTCAGCCCAGGACCCCTCCCCAGCTCGGATATCAGAAGTGAGGAAGGGCTCTCCCCTCAGAATTCAGCCTCTTACATCAGATTCTTACCCTGGACAGGATATCCTGTATTTTCAAAGCGGAAAGTGTGGGGAGAAGGGGTTAGGTAGTTGGCCTTGAGCAGTAACATGAACTAAAACTCCATCAAAAAAAAAAAAAAATTCCTCTTAGCACCTTCTCAGAGTAGGATTAGTTAGAAGTCAGGGGAAAGGGTGGGGTGGAAGCTGAATCCAGGGAGAAGCCCTTTAAGGAGGAAGGCGATGTATGCTTGTACAATAAATCCAAAATTTTCAGCTCTGGGATCTGGGGCCCGTAGGTCTGGCATGATGAAGCCTGCCTTTGGTGAGTCTCTCCAGAAAGGGGCCTGATTTGAAAAGAAAACCCCTCAACAAACGACGTGCAAAGGCCTTATTACCCCAGGTCTCTCAAACAGTTGATCATTTGGATCTATTCGGTGTCTGGGGTTTTGGCCAAGATTAATGATAAATAAAAAGGAGACACAGACCGGCAGAGCTGGGCCAACCTGCTCACGGTGCCACACCCCCACCCCCTTCCCAGTCCAAATGGGCACCAGCTCGGTTCCTGAGGCGAAGGGCCCCTCCGAGGAAGGCAGAGGTGGGTTCTGCCCCAAGTTCCCAAGGGCGGCGCCCCTGAGGTCGTGGTCCGCTTGGCTGAGTCACGGGCGGAGGAGATATTGCAGTCACGGGAGACAGAGAGCCCAAGACAAAGATCCAGACACCCAATCTCGCCTCCCGCCCCCCAAAGCAGTCCCACTCCTACCCCTACCCCCACGATCAGTGGAAGGCCGGTGTGCGGGGAAGCGGGTGGCGGACTCCCTCTCCTTCATGATGGGCGTGCCTGTCTCCCTGGCCGGGCTCTGGGAGGGGCCGCCTCACACCCCCACAGACCACGGGGCAGCATGTGACTAGCGCTCTGGCACGGCCCCGAGCCCCCGCCCAACTCCGACTACAGAGCTCTTCAAGCTTCCTCGGCAGGGGTGAGGGGAAAGGCCCCCACCGTCACTCAGAGTCACAGACGACAATTACCCGCGGAGAGTTCAGGGGGCAGGGGTACCGAATAGGTTTCATGGGTGGTGGGAGTTGGGGGGGGGTGCGGCCGGGAAGCTCACTGAGCGCATGCGCATAGGCTCCTTATTGTTTTCCCACCCACCCAGCACCACCGCCGCTTTTGGGCGGCGGCCACGATTAAAACGTTTGGGGAGCGGGCAAGGGTTCCATCTCAACCCCCACTCCCCAATATAAGCCCAGTTCTCCAGGAGCCTCAGAGCACAGTCTCCTGTCCTGTGCTCTTCCGAGCCCGTCTACCCGGGTTCGTGCCAGTTTTCCCCAGCGCTGCCACACCCCCGGCGCCCGCCCACTCGTGCCCCACTGCCCGGTAGCCTGCTCAGCCTCTCCCCGCCCTGCCCCGCACTGGCCCGCTCACCTTGCGGTCGTTTACGCCCTCGCCCACAGCTATCACCACGCCCGCGCCCTCCATGCCGGGAGTGACGGGCAGCTGCGGGAGCCGATCGTACAGCCCCTGCCGGGCCATAAGGTCAGCGAAGTTGAGCCCGCAGGCCTTGACGCGCAGCGTCAGCTGGCCGGTCCCCGGGGCTGGGGGCGCGGCCGGCCGGGTCTGCAGCTTCACCTTGTCGTAGCCGCCGAAGCCCGTGAGCACCAAACAGCGCAGCAGCGGCGGCGGCGGCGAGGGGGCGGCGGGCCCCTCGGAGGCCGCAGACGGCTGAGCGTCGCAGGCTGCCTCCGCCTTCGGGGGCTGCGAAGAGGCATCTTCTCCAGCCCCTGCCTCGGCCGCCGCCACCGCGGTGGCCGCCTCGGCTACCTCTCTCTCGGCGGACATGGCTGAGACTCGCGACGTGGGCGCACAGCTGGACTGAGAGTGCACCTCTGGGGAAGGCGGGGCGCGTCAGGACTAGCGCAGGCGGCGGACTCTGAGCGGGAGGGGCGGGGCGCCAGGGCGGGGGCGGGGCCTCGTGCGCCGACTTAAAGAGCTAGGGCCACCCGGCAGGTGCGGCGGGAGCGCGAGAAGGGGAGACGAGCTTATGGGTACGGACTCACGCGAGGTCATTCTTGGGATCAGGAAGACAGCGAGTTAATTTATGTATTCATGACAAATAAGTTTTAAAATATATTGAGGGACAGTCTGAAGGACGATCCCAAAACCTGAACTTCCGTCAGATGTGGGGAGCCAGCCACCTGTGGAGCGGAACTCGACCCAGCTGGTCCTCAGGCTCTGACACTACCCATATGTGATCCACTCTTTGTGTTCTTGCAGTGGCAAAACTGGAGCAGGGTGACCGAGCCATCTATCTTTGTTAAAGCTCTGTGCCTCAATTGTTCCTTCCGTAAAATGGAAATGATGTTGCTTGCTCCAGTTATCCTTACAGGGTAAAGATACAATTAAATCGAGTATCCTCTATTTAAAGAAGCGCTTTTGAAAGGTAAAAGATGCCATGCACATGCAAAACAGGTTTAATTAATGTTAGGCTCCGAATCAAGCCTGAAATGATTTTAGAGCTTGTCTCTGTTTCCAGCAGGGCTGTCACCCTGGGCAGTTCTGTCTTCCTCTTCTTTCTCTCTTCTCCGCGAAGCATCCACCAGAGGACGCAGCTTCCCAAAAACTTTCCACCCTGCTCTTGGCTGGAGAAGCTCAGTCCATGCTTCCCTGCTAGTCCGGGCCCGCGGTTAAATCACTGCAGCCCCAGACCCGACCGGCCGTTGCCATGGAAACGGAAAGCCATGACGTCACCATTGTCCTGGTAGGTGTGTTGGAGTCCTTTCCTACATATCCTCAAGACTCCCTGCCGGGACTTGAGAGTCGAAGAGAGACACTAAACCAAAAAGACTCCTTTTCCCCCCTACCTTCTCGCGCCCCCTTCAGTTCAGAAAGTGGATGGGTGCCCCCGCGCGTGTCCTCAGTAACACACCGACGTTCACGCGTGGGCACGCAGAAGGCCCAAGCCTCATGCGTGTGCAGCTCCTACCCTGCCTCTCAGAACTTTCCCCGAACTCCGCCCCAATCCCAGGCCGGAGGAAGTGAAGTCAGTCAAACAACCCCGCTCAGCGGGCCCCAAAACCGCAGGGGCCCTATCGCTCCGCGCGCAAGAACCCTGTTCCTGGGCCCCGGGCCCCGCCCCTCTCCTCTGGGCCCCGCCCCCCGGCAGCGGGGGTGGGAGGAGGGGCTGGGGGCGCGGCCGCCGGGTTGGGGGCGGGGCGGAGGGGGGGGCCGCGGCCCCGGGCGGGGGCTCGGCGCGGGCCCGAGAGATGCCGGTGTCGGCGGCCCGAGCGGCTGCAGCTGCAGCGGCGGAGGAGGCGGCAGCGGAGCCCGGGAGGGGGGCTGCGCGGGGGGTCGGCGCGTAGCCGGGACTATGGAGGGGCAGAGCGGCCGCTGCAAGATCGTGGTGGTGGGGGACGCGGAGTGCGGCAAGACGGCGCTGCTGCAGGTGTTCGCCAAGGACGCCTACCCCGGGGTGAGGAACCGGCGTCTTGGGAGGGGGGCGCTGGGGCCGCGGGGGTGGGTTTCTGGGGCCTGGGGGACGGACGGAAATGAGTGCTGAGGTAACCAGGGATCCAAGAGAGGGGTTTGGAAGACTGGGGAAGGCGTTAGGGTTTCTGGAAAGACTGCAGAGGTTTGGGGTGGGAGGAATTGGGGAGCAGGGTGAGATGAATGGGGCTTGGAAGAACCAGAGGATCCCGGAGGGGGCGCCAGGGAAATGTCGAGGGGGGTGGTCCTAGGCATTGGAAAGAAGAAGAATTAGGGCCTGAAAGGACCGAGAGGGGGGTCCGGGAGCCTGGCAGAAATTCCGCTGAGGCAGCCGCTCCCGGGATCTCCCCTTTGCCCAACACCGGACCAACTTGGGTCCTGGGGCTGGGCTACACGGGGTGTGGGAATTAGGAGTGCATTTGTCTGGGGTGAGGACTGGAGGATCTCATCTTGACCCATTCGTGTCTGCAGAGTTATGTCCCCACCGTGTTTGAGAACTACACCGCGAGCTTTGAGATCGACAAGCGCCGCATTGAGCTCAACATGTGGGACACTTCAGGTAGCCAAGTCCCTCGGGGTCACCCTGACTTCCAGGCCTCCCAGTAATCCCTCCCTGGACTAGATCCTTAGGCTCTAGTTCAACCCAGCCCGTCCATCCAATTCTGCTGCTGCCGCCGCTAAGTTGCTTCAGTCGTGTCTGACTCTGTGCGACCCCATAGACGGCAGCCCACCAGGCTCCCCCGTCCCTGGGATTCTCCAGGCAAGAACACTGGAGTGGGTTGCCATTTCCTTCTCCAATGCATGAAAGTGAAAAGTGAAAGTGAAGTCGCTCAGTCGTGTCCGACCCTTCGCGACCCCATGGACTGCAGCCCACCAGGCTCCTCCGTCCATGGGATTTTCCAGGCAAGAGTACTGGAGTGGGGTGCCATCGTCTTCTCCAGTCCATCCAATTCTAGGAGGAAGGAAAATCAATATTTTGCTTAAAGCCAGGGAAACTGAGGCAGAGCTTTCAGAGACACATAGAAACCTTGACCTGAAGGAGAAAGCCTGTCCCCTCAGCTGGATTCTGCATACCTGGAAAAGTTGGGAAGGAATGACTTTTGTTTTGGAACATATTTCTTAGGAGCTAAGGCTGGGTTTAGAAAAGACATTTAGAATTTCTTGGGGTGAGGGGGTGCAGCAGGAAACTGCTTCTCTAGACTGAACTGTAGAAATCCAAGATCAGTTCCCAGGAGGAGAGTGGAAGAGCTCTGCTCCTGCCCATTCATCTCCAAAAAGGGAGGGTGTTTTGTTTTGTTTTAAATTTTTGCTTGGCTCCCCTGGAGAGCTATAGAAGATGTCTGTCAAAGCCCAGAAAGCACATGCAAAATTTTGTGAGAATGTTGAATGATTTCATGAGCTTCTCAAAGACCCAGAAGAGATTAAGAATGATTACTTTTAGAGACCCACCTAGGGAAGTGAAGAGCTTATTTCTGCCCCCTAATCTCCCTTCTGTCTGCTCTCCTCGGAGAAACAGACTCCTTGATGGGGACTAATACCCACTGTTTCCCATTCTGCTCAGCATGCCTTAACCGCCAGGATTGCTAAGGTCTCCCATTCCCTTCCAGGCTTTCCTCACTCTCAGGACCCTCCTCTGTCCCCTCCCTCCCTGTCTTCTCTCAGGTTCCTCTTACTATGATAACGTCCGGCCTCTGGCCTATCCTGACTCGGACGCTGTGCTCATCTGCTTCGACATTAGCCGACCGGAAACACTGGACAGTGTCCTTAAGAAGGTGGGAGCCTGGGGAAGCAGGACAGCTAGACTGAGGGGGACAGGGAAACGCATGGGCCAGGAGGAGGGAATTAAAGCTGAGCATGGCCATTAGGGAGAAAGTGTGTGACACCCTCAACTTTTCCCATCATCCCTGACTTCCTGGAAGTCAGTCCTAGAGCTGGATATGGCATCTGGGGGACATGAGGGACAACAGGGAGAAGTACTCAAGGGATTACTTGTCCCTGGATGTGGGAGCCCCTGGATGGTGGAGATGGGAATGCTGCTGCTGGAGCTCAGGAAAGCCCCTGTGGTGTCCTCTGCAGGCCCCTATTTCCATGAGAAAAGCCCATGGTGAATGGACAGAAGTCCGCTAAGGCAGCCCCAGTTCTCAGTTGCAGTTGTGGGAAGAGAGGGGGGATTGGTCTTCCCAGGAACAAATTTGGGAAAGGGGGTGGGAATGGGAAGGTTCCAAGCTGGCCAACCCTGCATGGCCCCCACCCTTGCCTTCTCCTTCTTTCCCTTCTCCCACAGCTCTGCGTGCTTTTCAGCCCAAGCCCACCAGTGTCACCTGCTTGCTTAATTACATGGGAGAGACTAGAGGGGTGCATGATTCCTGCATGCTGTGAGCCAGGGGGATGGTTCCTACATGTTGTGCCTCCTTCTACCCCTGCATAACTTTGTTTTCTTGCTCCAAATAGTGGCAAGGGGAGACTCAAGAGTTTTGCCCCAATGCCAAGGTTGTGCTGGTTGGCTGTAAACTGGACATGCGGACTGACCTGGCCACACTGAGGGAGCTGTCCAAGCAGAGGCTTATCCCTGTTACGCATGAGCAGGTGGGCCTCTTGATCTGTGACCTCTCACCTCTGCCCCTCCCAGCCTCTTTTCTGAAAACACCCTATTTGGCTAATCCCTTGCCCTGGCCTCTGACCTGATCCCTTAACCCCCTGCCCCAGCTTCCTTCCCCCTTGCTGAACTGCAGGCTAAGTCCCATGACCCTCTCCACTCACTCCATCCTTCCAGGGCACCGTGCTGGCCAAGCAGGTGGGGGCTGTGTCCTATGTAGAGTGCTCTTCCCGGTCCTCTGAGCGCAGCGTCAGAGATGTCTTCCACGTGGCCACCGTGGCCTCCCTCGGCCGTGGCCACAGGCAGCTGCGCCGTACTGACTCACGCCGGGGACTACAGCGATCTGCTCAGCTGGCAGGACGGCCAGACCGGGGGAATGGGAATGGGAACGGAAACGAGGGCGAGATACACAAGGATAGAGCCAAGAGCTGCAACCTCATGTGAGGGGTCCTGTGGGAGGAGGCGGGGGGCCTGGGGCACAGTTGTCCCACTGCTGGTCCTGGCTTCCTGATCTCCTGACTCTGTTTGGGACTTTAGGGCGGGCGAGTGAACAGTTCTCCCTGACAAGGGAGTTGGAGGCAGAAGGGTGCCACTGTTCCCCACATCCTCATTCCGCTTCTGTCCAAGGCAAGTTGAGGAAACTAGCAGAGCAGGCATCTGGGCAGCAGGCTGGGATGGGGCCAGGGGTCTGGGGAAGCCAGCAGCAAGCAGTGACCTTGGTTGAGTCTCAGTGTATGAGGGGTGCCTTCCTCCCCACCTCCAGTCCCCATATCCTGGTCCTGGCACGCTTCCCCAAGGAAAGTGTCCACTTGCTGACCTTCCTTCTTCCTCACCTCTCACTTCCACAGCTGTTCTCACTCATCCTAACCTCCAGGCAACATGCACTAAATTAAAAAGCAAATTGAGGAGCCTCTCCCTCTCCCCCTGCCCCCATCTACCCACCAGTCCTGGCTCCCTCCCTCCCTTCCCCCAGTAGAGTCCAAATAAAGCCCATGTCCATGGAAAATGACTGTGGCTTTAGTTTTGTTGCTTTCTTAAAAAAAAAATATCTACCAGTGTCTAGTAGCTGGAGGGAAAGTTAGGCTTCAGGAAGAACTTCCCTGTCGATGCCCACAGATAGAGCAGAGGAAAAAGCTGTGGGTTGGATCAGCAGTGTTCTTTTAGGAGCCAGAGGTGGGAGAGAGAGGTGTCTTGGGACTATTCATCTCAGTTAATGAGCCAGACAATCCTAACGCCATTAGGGGGTTTTAAAGTGGACTGATGTGCAATTCATTACTCAGCCCAACTGGGGCCCCCAGCTAATGTGGGAGGGGGCCTGCTGAAGTGGTCCAGGACCCTTGATCACTATCTCCAGCCCCAACTTGGAATCAGCTGGTGCCCTGGGAGCTCTGGGGTAGGACATTAAAAGCCTCTGCATCCAGCTGACCCCATGCAGAGTGAAGTTTCCCAAGGGGACAGTCATTTGATTCTGGGATCTCCTTGGTGGCTGGGGCAGGGGCTGAATCCATCTTTCCATCCTGAGCAACTTGATAATTTTGGAGGGAGCACAAGATAAGAGTCGAGGGTCACACCTCCTCAACCTCCGATAGAGAAGGAAAGCCAGTGGAGGGACTGGCCAGAGTACTTGTCAAGAAAGACAGTGCTAGTCTGTTTTCTCCGGAGTCTGGTTTCACATTGTCCTGTATTCCTTCCCTGGCTCTGATCCCACTGGCCTCTTTTCGGTGACATTCTCCCCCAGGAACCATCCATGGCTCTCCCCTCCCCCAGCCAGCCCGTTTTTGAGACACACTTCTGGGAGAGAACACAGACCTTACCCTCCCATCTGCTGGGATCCCCCCCTTCTAATTCACAGCCCCTCCCTCCCTCATTCATTGAACAAGTGTGTACTGAGCACCAACTGTGTGCCCGACACTGGCCTGGGATTCTGAAAGCACTAGTCTTATACGCTCGAGGCCAGCCCAGTGGGGAAGAGAGGTACCCCCGGTGTGATGGTGCCTCATTTGTGGGAGCTCCTTACAGCCTCAGAAGCCCATTCTCTGAGCCAGGTCCTTGAGGGTTGAAGAGGAGTTTGCCAGGCAGGGAAGGGGTAGGAAAGGCACTCTTGAGTGGAGGATACAGCATGTGTGAACACGTGGAGATGAGGAAGAACATGGCACGTTTGTGGCTGCCATGGCGGGGAGAGAGGAAGACAAGGCTGGGAAGGTACATCGATGCAGGCCCCACAAAGGAACCAGGAGTTCATTCTGGGGATGTGAGGTGGCCAAAGAGGTTTCAAGCAGAAAATAAAGTGACCAGATTTGGTTTCTTAGATAGATGGTTGTTTGGATGAGGTGACCCAGGGTGGGGGTGGGGGGTGGGCTGGGGGGTTCAGCTCTGTGATGCTATTAAAGCTGTTAAAATAGCTTTTCCCTTGGGACTTCCCTGGTGGCCCGGTGGTTAAGACTGCTTCCACTGCAGGGTGCATGAGTTCCGTTCCTGGTCAGGGAACTAAGATCCTGCATACTGCATTGTGTGGCCGAATAGCTTCTCCCTTCCCTTTGCCAGGGTCCAGTCTTAGAGGAAAGGAAATCCCCACCCCCTCCTGGCTTGTCAGACACTCCATATTCTCCCTCTTCCTCTGAGACCCTGTCCATCTCAGCCAGTCTACTCAAGGATTCTGGGACAGCTTCAAGGGCACTGGGTACCCCACCCTCTGAAACTGAGACCAGCTTAGGGGCTAACTCCAAGATCCTCTGCAAGTCCTGGACCGAGGGCGCTGGAGAGGGCTGGGGCCCAGCTCTGTGGATCTCAGTCTGGCCCTAGAGGCCTGACCCTTCCTCCAAGGGGGCCTGACTACCACTGTCTTGGGATTTTGGGGCTGTGGCTTCTCATCACCTTGGTACAAAGCAGGCTCAAGCCTGTAGCTGCCAAAATACATCCCAACCTCCCTCTCCTGCCGGGCTCAGGGAACGCAAATGCATTTCAATATCTGCCTAAAGCAAACATAATTAGGAAGATAAATCAGCTGGAGGAACCCCCAAAGTTTAATACATTTCCAGTACCACCGGGAACAGATTTTTGTCCCCTCTGCAGGTCTGGGCTGCCAGACGTTTTATTTCCACGGAGGAGGCTGTGCCTCTGGGCTGAGGAGCCCAAAGGATAGGAGGAGGGAATGGGACTGTTTCTGTTCCTAGATCCTCAAAGGCCCCTGCCGGCTGGAATGGGGGGGATCTACCCCCACCCCAGATGCAGAAGTCAGATCCAGCTTCCTCCCCTGCAGCTGTTTCCCCCACAAATTAGATACTCCTTTGGGAAACAATGTAGCCTCGTTAATCATTTAATGAAATAAACAACTAATCACACTGTGATGCCTCCAGTGTTTCTTAACACACTCCCCCGCCCCCAATCAGCCTGCCTTGAAGGGAGGAGAGGAAGGAAGGGATGGCAGAGGGGAAGAGCCTACAGCTGACAGAGGTTCATCCCCCTCAGGATCCCAGCCTTTCCAGAAGGGACGGTCATGGAAAGTGCTTGAGATCTGGAGGCAGAGGTCCAAGGGTCTGGGTCCCCGCTCTGCTGCTGCGTCCCTGGGGAGCCTTTGAGGAGCCCTGCACACGTCTGAACCTTGGTTTTCACACATGGAAAAGGGAGTTGATGGCCATATCTGCCTCACTGCGCTGTTGAGGATTCAGAGAGGAGAAAGAATGTACAAAAGTTGTTTGACCCTTTGGATCAGACCCCTTTGGGTCTGAGTTGCTGTCAAGCTTTATTATTTACCACATAGACACCAGGCTTGACTGTCTCTAAAGCAGACCTGATGGAAGCAGGAAAAGCTTCTTTGAGGGGGCCTCTTGTGCTGGGCTTCAGGCTGGAGGAAGACCAGAAGACAGGAAGGGGAGCTCAGATGTCTCCACACCTATCCTGAGGGCCAGAGAGAGCTCTAGGGACTCCTCCAAAGGCTGATGTCCTTTGGTCTCCATTTTTCTGAACTCCACTTATTACTACCTTTTCTGAAGTCTGGGTGAGGGCCCCATGTTGCCATAGTAACCCCACTCCAGATACAGGCAGACTGGTCAGAGCTGGGGGCTAAGGTCACGTCCCTGAGGTTCCTTGTGGACGCCAGAACCCTGGCAGGCGATCCTAGTACAGCTGTCTCCTTTGCTCCACTCTCTTCCCCAGGAAAGGGGTTCAGCTCTTCAGAGAACCCCCCACTTTCCTCTCTGCCAACAAAGGAGTTCTATACAGTGCAGCCCCCTCCCCCTCTTCCCCCTTCCAGCTGGGTTCCCAGGTCTCTCTCCATTTCTAGCCAACCTTCTACTCCTTCTCCTCAAGGCTGGGAGTGAGGGTCAGAGAGAGGGGAGGCTCCCAGTGTAGGCATGTGGGGTGATTCCCAAACAGCTACCCGCCCCCCCCAATCCACCCCCCTGCTCCCCAGCAGCCAAAGAAACAAGAGGGACACATACATGAGTGTTCCTCCCCCCTAAGAAAATGCCTCTGCTGTTGACTCCTAAATAACAGATGTCTGTCTGCATATTAATGGGATTGGACGAATAATTGGTGAGTTTTTCATTCAGTGTCAGAATGAACCCGGAGGCCTTATGTTCATGCACACAGACACCCACTCACCCCGAATCTCCCCTTCCCCCAGAGCACAATGAGACAGACGCAGATGCTGGCAAGCTTGACCCACAAAGGGGAGGGGCAGACAAGGAAGTGGGAGGAGGTGTCAGCAGGAGGGGGACTGCCACAGTCTGGGTCTGTCAGTTTTCTCCCTCTTGACTGCTATCTCACCAACCCCCCACCCCAACCAGGGGCAAAAGCTTGCATCTGTGAAATTTCACCATCATGCCAAAGGGGCCCAGAGGAAGGTGGGACCTGAAAGTAGGGAGGGGGAGGCAGGTTCTGCCTCAGGGAAGCAACAAAGCAGTGGCCTCCTTCAGCAAGGTTGTACCTAAATGAACCTGGAATCAGGGGCCCCCATACCCTGCTTTAGCCTCTGTACCAGAGAGCGATGAGGAGCGAGGTGGAGATTTTTGAGTCAGATAGCTGCCATTTGGCAGCTGGGTGCTCTTGTGCAATTTCCCCAGCCTCTCTGAGCCTGTCTGTAAGATCACTGCCTCCAACAACTGAAAGGATGGAATGAGGCAACATGTATCATGTGTCTGTTCTAGTGCCTGGTTTATAAACCGCCCTCCCACACCCCAACAATCCCCTAAACACACGAAGACAGTTTCAAAATTGCTGCCTCTCCTGCCAGACCCACCCTCGTTAGGGCAGGGGTTAATTAGAAGTTTAGTAATTATCCTAGCTGCCTAGAAACCAGGAGGAAAAAATACAGAGAGAGCGGGAACATAGATTAGAGAGACACAGGAGAGAGAATTGATGAAATCCAAGGCCTGGAACAGAAGGAAGGAGACCACAGAGAGGTAGAGGGGCAAGCTGGGAATGGAAAAGGTGTGGCAGGCCAGTGGAATGAAGCCTGAAATGAGAGTTTAGAAGTGAGACTATAGATTCTAGAAGCCCCAGCTCTGCCATGAACTCGCTGTTTGACTTTAGCAAGTCTCATCCTCTCTTAGCATCTTAGTCTCCTCATCTGTAAAATGAGGGGGTTGCCTTGCTCTTGGGGTCCCTTCTCATTGTGTGAGAACAGGAGTTGCAGTGGGGGGGAGAGGGGACAGGGGAGGGGAGGCGGGCTCCCCCCTCCCCCCCAACTTACTATGGCCCATCAGTCACTCTTGCTCTGTGTCCTCTTTCCCTTAGTAAATGGATCTGCTGCGCCAGCAAACAACTGTCCATTGTGTCCTAATGAGGGACGAGCAGGGAAAACCAATCACTTATGATGCAAATGAGCGGCGGCTGCGGCCTCCTCGCTTTCACTGAGTGCTGTATGCGGCGGCGGCGGCACTGCCCCAGTTGGGCCTTTCTCCCCAGCCGCAGTTCCCATCTGGTCCTGCTGGAGGAGGGGGTGGGCCCAGACTGGCCTTCCCATTGTCGTTCTTTGCCACTCCCGGCAAGGGGGCTCCACCCTCACAGCCTCCCAGAGGCCCAGCTTCTCTTTCCTCGCCAAAGAGCTGCCAGGGCAGCTCTGTTCTTGTTTTTTAATTAAAGTGAAACCCACATAAGGTGAAACTATCCATTTTAAGGTGTACAATTCCGTGGCATGCAGTGCATTCACGGTGTAGTGCAACCACCGCCTCTCTGGGCAAGGGTGTCATGCTCCTCTGTCCCTCTCCACACCCCACGGGCTCCAGAGGCACAGGGAAGCTACCGAGGCCTCAGCAAAGAGTTGGAGTAATGGAGGTTGGTGTTGGGCTAGAGGCTGAGAAAAGCCCAGGGCTGGCCTGGGGGTGCGGAGAAGACAAAGCCTGCGCTTTAGGATGGATCCTGGGGAGAGAGATTAGGCTTTGGTGGGAAGCAAGAGGTTATCACTGTCTTCTCCAGCACAGCCCTGGGACCACATCTTCAGGGAAAGGGCTCTTGTTTTTTAAATTAATTAAAATTTAATTTTAATTAATTAAATTAATTAAAGGGCCTGACCCCTGAGTCAGGCCCACGGGCTTACTTGCCCTAGGGCATGTGGGATCTGAGTTCCCCATTTGGGAGTTGAACCTACTTCCCTGGCATTCGAAGGCCGATTCTTAACTCCTGGACCATCAAGGAAGTCCCAGGAAATGGCCTCTTGAATTCCTGTAGAGATTATTTTTCCCTTAATTTTTCCGACATTGGGTTAGAAATCAGAGGCTCCAGCACAAATCTCGGTTTCCATGGCTTTCACAGCCTCTGTATGCTTGCTAGATAATGATCCCACCAGAAGGCTTCTCACCCTGGCAGCTGCAGAGTGCCCTGAGACAGCCCCCAAAGCCCTTTGCCTCCAGGAGAGACCTCCCCTCACCAGACCCCAGGCTTCACCAAGGGAAGATTTTTCTCTCCACTTGGGACTAGTTTATTGCAGAGTCCCACAGCCTAACAGCTGGGAAGACCCACATAAGTAGTCATTTGAGTTTCTCCTGCCATTTGGTTTGAGATTGTTTTCAAGAGAAGATGGCAAACATCTGCTTACCTGTGTCTGTTATCTTTGGATTCACCTCATTCCTGCCTCCCGCCCCCACCCCAATCTGGGACATGTGGTGATGTTTTAAACAACAAAAAAAACCCCCACAAAATCTCTTCTGGAACTAACCAGTGCCAACTGCTGTAGGATTGCAGAGGAAAAGCTTTACAGGGTCACAAACTTTATCTTTCCGTATCCCTACTCACCCGGAGTCCACACACTGTCTCTCAGACAAAACATAGCTCAGACACCATAATGAGAGTATTTTCATCTGTGCTCTAATAAATAGGGAGTCCTGGATTAGTCAGTTCTAGGTGTGCCATCAATTGACTGGGTGACCTTTGACCAGACCCTGGACACTTCAGTTTTTGTTTTGCTGCGTGGTGCAGCTTGCAGGATCTTAGTTTCCCCAGCCAGGGACTAAGCAGTGCAAGTGCCTGGCCCTCAGCAGTGCAAGCGCCAAGTCCCAGTCACTGCATCACCAGGGAATTCCCATGGACCTCAGTTTTATCACCCATAAAGTGAGGATCACAATCTCTATCCTATTGATCTCCTAGGGAGCCCGCAAGGAGAGAGAAATAATGGTTGTGGCAGTGCTTTAAACTTGCAAGGAGATTATAGTGAGCATCCTAGTTATTTCTCCAGTGATGGTGGCACAGCAGCTTATCTGTTGCGAGTATTCAGTCTGTGGAAGGCCTGCTGGAGGACACATGGGTGGGGAAACACCTTCTTTGTCTGGGTAGGTAGGTGTTTGACTCATCACAAAGCAGTGGGCTTCATGAGATCAAGGAGGAAATCTGTAGGTGTGCGCTTAGAAGAGGAAGAGTGATTCTTGGACATTTGGATCTCTCATACTGTTTCTAGAATGAATTTGGGTGCTAGAAAAATGGGTGGGACGGACTGAAAGAAATTAGCACTCTCGGTGGCAGAATGTGGCTGGTTTTCTTGCAGGTGGGGCCAGCAGTTGGATAAGGCCTTTACTCAATGAGTCTATTCATTTATCCTTCAACCCCTTCATTCAGCAAATATTCACTGGGTACCCAACAAGGTATCCCCAAGAACAGAGCTAGGTTATAACAAAGATAAAATGATACTAATCCTGCCCATAAAGACCTTCTTGTCAAACAGAGAACATAGAATATGTACAGAATAACTTAGAAAGTATCATAAATAAAGCAAAACTTTTGGGATGTTTGGGGACGGCAGCGGGGTTGGGGAGGGATTCTGGCCTGGAAGAAGTGGGAAAGGCTCTGTGGAGGAGGTGGGATGGGCAATATTGGGGCCTGCAGAGATGACAGAACAGGACACACTGAAGACAAGACAGAATGTGAGCAGAAATCTGTGAATCCCCATATATGGTGGCTAGGATACCTGAAAGAACAGCAGGTGAGGCATTGATGAGGATGGGCTTCAGCTTGGAAGGGACAGTCTGAGCCGTGGTAGGTCAGAGAAATACATCCTTAGAAGACTTTCCAACTTTTCTTCTGGACCCTTCCCCCAATTCTGCCAGTTAGGGGTGAACTGGGACTTCTGGAATCTTCTGACTTTCCACTTAGCCAAATCCTATCCAAGCTCCAAGGGTCAGTTTGAGATGTTTTGCCCCTAATACTAAGCCAGTGGTTCTCAAACTTGAGCAGCTTTTTGTTTTTTAATAGTTATTTGTTTGGCTTCATTGGGTCTTAGCTGTGGCACACAGGATCTTCCATCTTTAATTGCAGCATGTAGGATCTAGCTCCCTGACCAGGGATAGAATCTGGGTACCCTGCATTGGGAGTGCATAGTCTTAGCCACTGGACCATCAGGTAAATCCCTCGAGCTTGTTTTGGAATTATTGCTTTCCTCATGGTGTTTCTGATTCAGTGGGTCTGAAGTGAGTCCATGGAATTTGCTATCTAACAAGTTCCTAGAGAATGCAGTTTCCGCCCACCCCCATTCCCCATCAGGGGCTCATGGCTTGGTTTGAGAATCATTGCACTAAGATTGCATGCCAAATGGCCTTATCATTCTGGGTCTCTGAAACTAGGTCTCAAAGTTCCTGTTTGCCAGCCTTCATAATGTGGAGATGTGAGGTGCCCCGCAGCAGGCAGAGCCCACCACACAGCCCCCAAAGGACTTCTGAACCAGAAAACGCTATTCTTTTTTTTCCCCTGGCTGTGCTGGGTCTTCCTTGTGGAGCATGGGCTCTAGAGCACGTTGGCTTCTTTGGTTGTGGTGCGCGGGCTTAGTTGCCCCACAGCACGTGGGACTTTAGTTCCTCGCCTAGAGATCGAATATGCATTCTCCGCATTAGAAGGTAGATTCTTAACCACTCGAACACCAGGCAAGTCCCCCCAGAAGATACAATTCTGCAAAGGTACTCAGTGGCTTCCTTGCTCCACCCATTGAATAGTAAGCAATTAGAAGGCCAGGAATGGATCTTTCCTCCACTCTTCCACAAGCCTAGCACATAAGAGTCCACCATAGAACCGGCACATAGTCACCCCTCAATCATTAACCTTGTTATCATCTCCTAGGACTGGTTCCCAGCACAATTTAGCCTTACACAAATCTTTGTTTGAATCAAACCTTTGCCACCTCCTTCTGTAGTGTGAACTTGGGCAGGCTGCTTGACCTCTCAAAATGTCATTTTTAAGTTGGGAATAGAGCCTGGCACTTTGTAGGAGTGCTGCAAATGATCAGTCACTTATGATTATGATTATTTATTTGGCTGCCTTGGGCCTTAGTTGCAGCATGCAGGACCTTTATTGCTCATTCTCTAGTTGTGGCTCCGGTTCATTTGTGGCACACAGGTTTAGCTGTTCCATGGTATGTTGGGAATCTCAGTTCCCAGACCAGGGATTGACCCCTGCATTGCAAGGCAGGTTCATAACCACTGAACCACCAGGGAAGTCCCTTGTGATTATTACTGTTGCTCCTGAGAGCTGGCAAGATCAGATGGTCCCCAGAACCCAGGACTGGGTTTCCATTTCTCTTTTTAATTGAGTCTTCTTCTTCCCATTGGCCTCTGGTTTTGCCATCCTTGGGCCTTTCCTGTCATTAGAGGCTTCCCTGCCTTTCTCCTTCCAGGCTAGCTTTCTCTTCTCCCTTCAGAGCCCGCTGGTGGCTACCTCTCACTGCGTAAGGGCTTGATTTCCGTCAGTCAATAAAGATAAATTATAAAATCATTTGTTGTATTTGTTCTCATTACCTGGAGGGTTGTCTGAAATTGCCTTTTGTTGCAATGCCACATTTGCATATCTCTATGCTGGAGTCAAAGGCTGCAGCTGTGGTTTCACTGCAATTTAAATATTAATAAAACCTCCTAAACCTCAAGCTGTTGTTTTAAGCAGCCTGGCTCTTCGGCTCCTAGGTTGCTAATATAATTTAATCTTTGTCCTTTGCTTCATATTTGTTTAAAGAGCCATTCTGGAGTCAACTGGAGCCAGCTCTGTAGATAGATCCACTCACGACCCCAGGAACCTTAGTTTTCCTTAAGGGGCCTAAGACCTACTTCTCCTGGAGACAAAAGAATAGACCATGGGTGACATTTTATACCAATTAGCAGCCCCTTCCACTAAGCCAGTGGTTCTCAAACCTGAACTTGCTTCAGAATCTCAGACTGCTGGGCTCTTCCCCCAGTTTCTGATTCACTAGGTCTAGAGTGAGGCCCTGGAATCTGCATAGCTAACAGGTTTTGTCTCAGCCTCCCCTCTCACTCCCCATCAGGGGACTGTGGTTTGAGAATCACTGTGCTAACCTGCCCTTTCATTCTAGGTCCCTGAGCTCTGGTTGGCTGGCTCCCACAACATGCAGGGAGTCTCCTGTTCTCCATTTCTTCCAGCCCCTCAAACCATTACTTAAGATTTTCCTGATCTCTGAGACTCATTTCGGAATCCTCCTCCTGCACCTCCCTGATCCCTGCTCTCCACAGCAGCTGGCTGTCTCCAGTTCTCCTTTTCTATTTGCCCAGATTCATTTAATTTCCTCCTTGTTAGGGGCAGATTTATAGGCTGTTGAAGGAGTTTGGAGTTTGGTACAGGGTTCCCGGGCTTAGCCATTTCACAGCTAGCTCCCCCATTCCTGGCCAGAGAGCCCCACTCTCTCTCTTGGGTTCTATAGGTGGATCTGCAGTTCCCGCCTCACCCTCCCCTGCTCCCTGTGCTCCCTGCCTCTGGGGCTGCTCTTATCTGCTCCTTGCAGCCTTCACAGGATACATTCTGGGCACCTTGGCTCCTTCCGCTCCAACCTCCCCAACACTGATTCCTTTCTTCCCCTGAATGTTTTTGAGCCGATACTTTGTGGATGATTCTGGTTGCATTTTTTAGGAGGGAGATAATCTATGAGCTCTTCTCTAGGCCTCTCTCCCTGTGCCTGAATGATAATCCCTCCTCTTCTCCTTCCCTTCCAGCTTCTTTGCAGAAGTTCATTTCATGAAATGAGATAAAAGGCAGTACAGGAAATCATTCCCCAAAGGCTGCTATGCCCAGAAAGGGCTGAAGATTGTGGGATGGAAAAGTGGGAGGATACCTTAAAGCCAGAGGTCAAAAAAGCAAGTAGCTTTACTCCATCGTCAGATAAGATTCTTAAGCTCTGCCAAGCATCATGAGGCCAGGCCCAGAAGCTGACTTCTGGGAGAGGTTAGGCAGAGCAGGGAAAAGAGATTGGGTGGATATTTGTTGGGACATCTTAAGAAACAATTACAGAAAACTTCTTAGTCTGCTTTCACCCAGGATTCCTGGGAAGGCACGATATACTACACAGATGTCACTTTTTCTATTAACCCATCAATGATAGGGGAAGGAGGATGAGGCCTAGCTTACTCTCAGGGTCCAGTAAGCCATGGCTTGTCACAGGAATGAGACATTTCAGACTGAAGACTGTGAAGTACTTGCTTCCTGCCTGCCTTTATGGACTCTCTGTCAGGTAGACAGGAAGCTGCCCTGGGCCCAAGAGAGGCTGCGCAGTGGGTGAGGCTGAACTGGACTGATCTGGACAACTGAAAGATAAACAACCCTAAGTGAGGAAGCTAGGATCCAGTCATGTAAATCCCCTTGCCTAGGGCTGCTTTCCAAGGACAGCTGCCATCAGGATGTAGGAATTTTCTACTGCCTCCCACTACAGACCATAAAAGAAACCAGAGAGGGACTCCTCTGGCAGTCCAATAGAGGGGGCATAGGTTTAATTCCCTGGTGGGCGACAAGATCCCACATGCCATATGGCGTGGCCAAAAAAAAAAAAAAGCCAAAGTGCACTAATTCCTCTTATAATTCACACCTCTCCCCAAATTCCCTTGACCTGAATCGCTGCTTTCTGACCCACGGTCAGTGACAGATGCAGGTGAAAAGCTGAATGGTGGGATGGAAAGGGTGTGGGTTCAGATCTTTGCGTTGTCACTTACTAGCTGTGCAAACTCTGAGTAAAATCTTGAATTTCTAGCTCCTGGTCTTCAAATGAGGTGACAAATACCCACCTCACAGAGCTGTGATGAAGACTAAATGAGGGATTTCCCTGGTGGTCCAGTGGTTAAGAATCCACCTGGTGAAGCAGGGTACATGGTTGGATCCCTGGTGTGGGAAGATTCCATATGCCACAGGGCCAATAAAGCCCATATGCCACAACGACTGAGGCTTTGCTCTGGGGCCCATGCACCACAACCAAGAGGAGTCCCGCTCACTGCAACTAGAGAAAGCTCACGCACAGCACTGAAGACTCAGCAAAACAAAAAATAAATAAATAAAAGGACTAAATGAGATAAAAATATAATAATGGCAGGTAGTTCCATTTTCTCTAGTTTCTCCCTCACCTATCTGCCTTCCTTACAAATAAGGCAGTACTGAATTATGCAAGGATTTCCCTCTCTTTGTGTCAAAAAGGATGCTAATTTCTGAACAGAGAAAAGACCAAGAAAAGATGATACAGTTATCAGTGGATTAAGCATGTTAAATAGGAGGGGTTGTCAGAATTCTAAAGATGTCCTCCCTGGATTTCTGGCCCCAGGGGTTATTCAATCAAGCACTAAGCTAGGTGCTGCTGTGAAGGGACTTTGAAACTCTAATTATGGACCTCAAGATAGGGAGAGCACCCTGGATTACCTGGTGGGTACACTCCTACCAGAAACAGAAATTTGTCTGGCAGGAGTTATGAGGTAGAAGCAGGAGTCAGAGAGATCCCGTAAGTGAGACAATTTGAGCAGGCAATGCTGGCTTCTGAAGATGTAGGTAAGAGGCCATGAGTTTGGAATGTGGGTGACCTCTAGAAGCTAAGGATGACCTCTGGCTGACAGCCAGCAAAGAACAGATATCCCAGTCATAAGACTGCAAGGAACAATCTGGACAACATGAAATGAACTTGGAAACATTAATTCCCAGAGCCTCTGGGAAGAAACACAGTCCTGTGAAACCTGAAACAAAGAAACCAGCTGAGTTGTCTTGGACTTCTGACCTAAGGAACTGTAAGATAATAAATGGTGTAGTTTTAAGCCACTAGATTAGTGACAATTTGTTATGGCAGCAACACAAAACAAGTACAATAAGATTTTGAAGTCCCCTTGATAATCCTAGGAGGTAGGTACTATTATTACCACCATTTAACAGATGAGAGGGGCTTCCCTGGTGGCTCAGTGATAAAGAATCCATCTGCCAATGCAGGAGACTTGGGTTGGATCACTGGGTTGGGAAGATCCCCTGGAGAAAGAAATGGCAACCCACTCCAGTATTCTTGCCTGGGAAATCCCATGGACAGAGGAGCCTGATGGGCTACAGTCCATGGGGTGGCAAAGAGTTGGACCCATGACTTAGCAACTAAACAACAACAACAGAGGAGATGAACGTACAGTGAGAAAAAGCTCTGAGCAAGTGTGCAAGTGAGCCATCAGACTTGGTGGAAGTGTTTGCTACCAAGTTTATTTGCAGGTGAAAATACAACATTTACAAAACATATTGTATAATCAAGTCTTTACTGCCCCACACACTGGGGGAGTAAGGAAGACATAGTCCTTCCAACAGTTATAAACAGTCCTGGATCATGAGTTTATGAAACACTTTCTCTTCCTTCAGCAAACAAAATTATTTATGAATCTGTACAGTTCAGCAATAGGAAGCAAAAAAATTACCTCAAGGAAAGCAAAAAGCTCCTTTCGTGGTGGGATCTGTCATCTTATGGACATGAAATATTCATATCAGAGATCTTACATTTCAAGAGGAATGGGTCACATATCAGAGCTACAATAAACATTTTATTTATTACTAATGGGGAGTTAGAAGACTCTCTTTGGACACCAGTTCTTGAAAAGATTCTGTTTTAGAGCACATTAGTGCTGAGAAATTCTTTAGAAATCCAACAACTATGGCCCAGACTATAGGAGATTAGGACCAGTATGACTCCCCTCTCTTCTAAATAACCCTCAAATTTTATATTATATCCATTACCTGCCTCTGGATTCACTCCCTAATGCTCCATTCCAACACTTGAGAGCTGCCCTCGGACTGTTCTGATTTTAAGTCATGTCATAGATCCCCAAGCACTCACCTTCCATTGAAGGATCTGACTTTTGGCCTTTAAGAACACAAGGTTTTTGAGAAACAAATTTGGGGAAACCAGCTATTCTCCTGAGGCCAGCCACTCTGTGCCTCCAGCTCACCCTCGGACGGAGAATACCGCTGATAAATAATGAATCAGCATCCTGTTAAATTGGTGGGGTTTAAATTATTTTAAATTCTTTTCAGGTGAAAAATTACTACAATTTTGTGCTCATGGCAAATTTCAAAGGGAGACCTGAGGCAGAAAATCTTTAAGTGACCCTTGCAGAGTCAGAAGTTCTTTTCAGGCTGATGTACATAAAATATTTAGTAATCAGGGCTGTGGAAGTACTGAAGAGGCGCCTCTTAGACCTGGAAAAAGACCATTTCTTAAGCTCATTCTTGGGGTCCTGCAGAGACAGGCCCTATCTCTAATAAACACGGCTGGCTGGAATCAGCAGCAGCTCTGGGCGACCTGGGGGACCAGATAGGTGTCCAGCTCCTGGCACTGGTAGAGGGCCACACTGTCCAGTACCCACTCTCGGGTTACCACAGGTGCTTCACACATCTGCCCGATCACTGGGGACAAAGAACACAAGCACAGATTAGTATCAGTTCACATTTCCCAGATGAGACTCTAAATCTACTCGGGGCAACTGGTTGGATGAGTTTGTAGAGCTCCTCCAGCAGGAGCAAAATCACGGATCCTCAGCAATGCTTCAGGATATATTAATAGAACCTTACTCTGAAGCTCAGGAGTGACTACTGGTAAAAGCCTACAGCCTCTAGCAACTTTATTAACATGAGCTCCAATCTGTTAAAGGAAAAATCAACAGAAAGAGCAAAACAGCATTGCAATTTAATGATGTGGAAACATGTTTGCAATATCTTAAGTGAAAAAGCAAAACAGTTGATAAGCATGATCACATCTGTATAAAACATACCTGTGTATACACAGACACACACACACACACAGAGGCCTAGAAGAACTTTCTGGTGATCCTCTCCAAGTGGACGATCTTGGGCTTACTGGTATTATTTTATTGTGTTTGTGCTCCTTTATATTTTATGTGATGAATTTTCATATTTAACCCTCCCCCCCCGGGGAAACAATTCAGGCACTACTTTTAAAATACAAAATAAACAATAAACATGTTTTGAAAGGACATCTCAGCCATTCATTCATTCATGCAACAAATATTTATTGAGCACATAACGTAAAGTGTGCTGAGAACCGTGTTAATCAAGCACTGGGTAATCTGTAGTGAATAAAATGCATCCCGCCCCATAGGACGCAGGTACAAGCCTATGGCCTTCTGGAAGCCCTCACAGGTGCACCCTCCACCCAGTTGATACAAATAGGACATTTAAACCTAAAATCACCACAGTAATCTGCACACTTAACCTGGACCTTCTACCCCAGACTCCTCAGGATGAAGGCTTACAGAGACTCACCATGGAAGCCAGCATCCTCTGTCCAGGCATCCGGCTGTACGACCACAACTGGGTGAGTACCCTGCACCCCCAGGAAGGAAAAAGCATTGAGGGTGTCAGAACAGGACTTTTGCGACAGTCACTTCACCACTTCTCAATGGTTTGCTGAAGCAGACTATACTCTGAAGACGACCACACAAATGAGGGAGAAGGGCACATGGTAAAAAAGCAGGGTCAGAGGGAAAGAGGGCTTCCCAGGTGGCTCGGTGGTAATGAATTCACTTGCCAATGCAGGACATGCAGGAGACCCATGTTTGATCCCTGGGTTGGGAAGATCCCCTGGAGGAAGAAATGGCAACCCAGTCTAGCACTCTTGCCTGGAAAATCTCTTGGACAGAGGAGCCTGGCGGGCTACAGTCCATGAGGTCGCAGAGTTGCATCCAACTGAGCAACTGAGCACACATGCCACAGAGGCAAAGAGTATCCCCTAGGTGTGCTAAATACCTGGAGCTCTTAGGTTCTCACTTATCCCTTAGAGATAGAGTCTTCTGGCACAGGTACAAGGTCAGAGAAGGGTCAGGGTGAGGTGAGGCACCTGAGGGTACATTGGGGGGTTCCTAGGGACTCATGGGTTCTGTCTTGCTCAATCTCAGGACAGGATACTATGTCCTTCCTGATAGGGCACCAAACACTTACCTGGCCTGGGGTGAATGATGAGGGCTCCTTCACCACAGAAGCCCCACACAGCTGCACCATCCACTCTAGTTGATCTAAACAGGACATTTAGACTCAAAATCACCACAGTAATCTACATTTACCTGAGCTCTCTACCCCATCCTCCTCTGGATGAAGGCTTACAGGAAAACAACTCAGTGGGAGAGTCCGTGTTTTGCCACTCCAAACGGACAGAAAAGCCTTAAACTACAAATTCTAATTCTACAAAGTAAGTCAATTTGCCACTGATATGCTACCTACTTTGCTTATCAGTACCCATAAGGCCACTTGGTAGATAAGGTCAAAGTCTCTCAAATGAAACTCTTCGGAAGATAAAAAAAAACAACCGAAGATCTAATTTCCACTCATTTGCTAAATTACTGGCTAAGATACTGTGAAAAAATACCCACCCGCCATCCCTCCTTCCTTGCTTAATTCTGTGTTGGTAATTGATAATCAAAACCACTGAGAGCACCATGCTTGGTGGTAATTACTGTAAATGTCAAGAGACGGGAAGATAATTCATTCAGTCAAGAAAAAAATACAAGTCACTCTGGACAGAGACTCAGCACATGGGTGGGGAAAGGCTGTCTACAGAGCTGGAATCAAATCACTTGGGGGAAGAAAAATCAGAAGAGATCATAGAGATATGCCACTTGGACCTGGAAAATCAGCAGAACTGACTGCTGGGTGGCTTCCAGGCAGCTTCAAGTTCTCTTTGCCATCAGTCAGTCCATTTCTAGGGATTGCTGAGATGCTCCTTCTTGTTTGGCTGAGTACACTGAGGTCCATTAACTCACCTCCAAAATGACAGCTGCTAGAG
Source organism: Bubalus bubalis (assembly GCF_019923935.1). NCBI lineage: Eukaryota > Metazoa > Chordata > Mammalia > Artiodactyla > Bovidae > Bubalus > Bubalus bubalis. Next base: position 19,968,869 of record NC_059159.1, on the reverse strand, counting down.
ACCCCGGTTCTCATTATATCAAAGTACAGAAACACTGAGAAAGCTCTGAGTGGCACTTGGAAATTTCATAAAAATCCAATCAGTAAACAATAAAGACAAAAGCAAAATTACTTTGCCAGGTTCTGCTCATCTGGTCCTTGGGGGAGTAGGAGGACCTGATATCTGGGACAGAAGTGGGTACAGAGGCAAAGCGGGGTAGCCAGACGGTAGCCTCTGTTTGGAAAAGAACGAACCAAATCTATACACACCTCAGGACCTCAGTGCTGCACAATTCCAGAGCTGAGCTCCACAGCACTTCTCAACATAACATTACATTCAGTATCGAATTTAATTAGAAAATGTTCATCAAGAGTCTTCCTCTGCTCTGGGCCTGAGTGGGGCCCCAGGCCCACAGGGCTTAGGCAGCTGCTGTGCTTTTGTCTGTTTCAAATAAAGATGGTTTAGGAGGAGCAGAATTCTTTCTTGACATTTATAAGCCTAAAAGGTATCTTCTCCCTAACTTATTATTTCCCCCTTTCTTAGACCAAAGGGCAGTAAAAGCAGCTCTATCCCACTGAGCACAGAGCATACTGTGTGCTAACTCTTCACTGCCTTCTAGCTCTTGAGAAGGGGCACTGGGCTAGTTCCCTGCCATAGGCTATTTAGGTGCAGTTTTGTCTGATGGGTGGTAGAGAAAGAGAATAACCTCTAGAATATCTCATCCACCTGAGGGAACCCCCATAACGTGATGATGTAGCGGAAAGGTTGGTGCTGGATTCAGCAGTTCTCTTACCTGTGGGCATATTGGTAAAAGGTCCATAGCAACAGATTTCTAGGCCCTTGAAGATCTGGGAGAAAAGAGGGACAGAGGGGTGGAGAGAAAGAAACATTCATTGTAAAAGATACAGATTTTATAAAAAGCAATATAGAGGACTTAACCTGGTGGTCCAGTGGTTATGATGGCACTTCCAAAACAGCGGGCAAGGGTTTGGTCCCTGGTTGGGGAACTAAAATCCCACATGCCATGGAGGGCAACTTCCCCCCCAAAGCAATATAGAGACTCTGAAAAGTAAGAACTTTTCCTTTTCTTTAACACCTGATAATTTCTGCTGCTATTTTCCAGAGATAATCAGCCCAGTGTCCACAACACTGATGGATTTTCTAAGAATTTAAGTGCTATATGTATTTACTCTACAGACAGTCATTCATTGTCGTTCAAGGGCTGAGCATCCCACCTTGCTACCAGTCAGGTTCAGGCTCTCCCCTGACCTGTGCAGGTAAACTATATACTTCTTGTAAGATGAGAAGAAAAAAACTGGTCCTCCTTTATATTTAAGAAAAGGCTTGGATGGCAAAAGATTCAAGTTATCATCTGAAGTTTGATATCTATCCGGACTTGATAAATCAGTACGAACCCTGACCCTAATTGCCAAAGAGGTTTATACTTATTTTATGTGTACATGCTCCTTTTCTTCTAGTCCCAGAACATCTGTTCCTGCCTTCACACTGCTCTTCGAATGGCCATTGTTCCTTCAGGCAACCCAAGTTGTCTTTAATCTGACAGTGAAGCCTGATTCTGCCTCTCTCCGCTAAGCTGACTGCATAAATTTCAGGAGACAGATCACACTGTAACTTGCAGGTACCTCTTCTACTCACAGTACTCGACAGACTGTACAAAAGAACTTTCTGTGATGGTGGAAATGTTCTATATTTGCTTTAATGAGTTACCTGTAGCTAACAAGCACTTGAAATGTGATCAGGATGATTGAGGAACTGAACTTCCTATTTTATTTAATTTTAGTTAATCACAATGTAAACAGCTTCATGTGGCTGGTAGCGACTCTTTCCAGACAAGCAAATTCTTACACATGCTTTGGCACAGGTTCTTAGGGAAGGAATTAGGTATCATTTTAAAGAAAAAGTCGAAATTGTGCCAATTGGCTGGATACATACGATTTTGGTAGCCTGTATTCTCTCCTGACCCACCTTCTTTCCATTCCACGAAAACGAAAACTGTCTAGCCTACAACTCACATGGCTTCAAGAGAGACTGGAGCAGAGGAAAAATCAGGAAACTAAAAACACATGATGGCCTTTTAGGAAATAGTCACCTCTCTCCTTCCTCCCCTCCCACTTTAACCTCAGCCAGAGGAATAAGGACAGACAGCAGGACAAGTCTGCTTCTGCACAGATGGAGGTTGTAAATGATAACCTCCATCTGTGCCATTCTTACTACCTCTACAAATAAACTACATCCCAAACCTGTTGGCAGGACCTACATGATTATGATGCTAAAAGTTGTCTCCAGACAGCCAGCTGGAGCCAAGTGAAGTGAAGTGAAAGTCACTCAGTCGTGTCTGACTCGTTGGACCCCATGGACTATACAGTCCCTGGAATTCTCAGAATACTGGAGTGGGTAGCTGTTCCCATCTCCAAAGGATCTTCCCAACCCAGGGATTGAACCCAGGTCTCCAACCCAGGTCTCCCACATTGCAGGTGGATTCTTTACCAGCTGAACCATGAGGGAAGCCCAAGAAAACTGGAGTGGGTAGCCTATCCCTTCTCCAGTGGATCTTCCTGACCCAGGGATCAACAGGGTTTCCTGCATTGTAAACGGATTCTTTACTAACTGAGCTACCAGGGAAGCCCAACTGGAGCCAAATGTTGCTGCAAATAGTACAAAAGATTAGGAATTCTAGTTCCTAATTCCATTCTGGATGTCAACATCCAGGCTGACATTGACTGATGAGGATGTCTAGTTATGAGATAGGAAATCTGAAATTTTACCTCGTCAAATACATTTCTCTCCCACAAGAAAACACTACGGTGACACTTGGTGTCTTATGAATGACATTACTTTGACCAGCATGTTCTGTCACTGCCATTACAAACGCAGGACAGAACTCCAAACGCTGGAGTTTCCTTTTAAGGAGGGAAGAATCTGGTGCTGATTCTGCCTTGCATCCAGTGGAATAAAAACAATTGACTGGCTCACACAGAGCTGCCCTGGGGCCCAAGCAGGAGGAGGAACAGGGCAGCAACTTTTCTTGGCATCTGGAAGTTACTTGATAGACTCAAAGGGTGAGGGTACGCCAACCCCAAGGGTTTCTGAGCTCCAGAGCTTGATCTGTGCTCATCTCCCAAAGCAGTTTTCCTCAGAAAAGCATCTCTGTTGGCTCTCTCTCAAGTCCTATAAAGGAATAGGAGGTGCTCTGTATGGGGATGTTCTGAGATGCCCAGCGGTGCACACTTGAAAAAGGAGGGAATGCAGACCAGGAGCATCAGCACTCAGCGACCCAAGAGCAGCCAGCTCAGGCCTGACAGGCAGGTGTGAAATCTCTTTCTTTTTTTAAGTTGGAGTATAATTGCTTTACAAGGTTGTGTTAGTTTCTGCTGCACAATGACGTGAATCAGCTATATGTGTATATATATATATCCCCTCCCTCGTGAACCTTCCTCCCAATTCCCCAGCCCATTCCACCCCTCTAGGTCATCAGAGGACTGAGCTGAGCTCCCTGCGCTATACAGCAGCTTCCCACTAGCCATCTATTTCACACATGGTAGTGTATATATGTCAATGCTACTCTCCTAATTAATTTCTCCTTCCCCTTCCTGCACTGTGTCCACATGTCTGTTCCCTATGTTTGCATCTCTACTCCTGCCCTGCAAACAGGCTCAACAGTACCATTTTTCTAGATTCCATACATTTGCATTAATATACAATATTTCTTTTTCTCTTTCTGACTTCCCTCTATATGACAGACTCTAGGTCCATCCACATCACTACAAATGACCCAATTCCATTCCATTTTATGGCTGAGTAATATTCCATTGTGTATACACACACCCAAAATCCTCTTTATCCATTCACTTATGGATTTGTCCTGGCTATTGTAAACAGTGCTGCAATGAATATTGGGGTACGTGTGTCTTTCTGAAGGTGTGAAATCTTGCCTGGATTTCTCCCTGAGAGAATGACATAATTTTGGCTACATGATCCACAATGGTATGATCTGGGGAGGAAAGTCACTGAATCTTCCTGGGCCTATAGTCTTTTATTTGTAAAGTTGTTAGAATAATTAATTTTCTTCCTGTATGAAACCTTCTATAACATGCCAGGAAACTATGGTGTTGTCATTAAGAGTCAGATTTGAGAGGGAGACTGCAGGGGTTCAGCTTCTAGTTGGGCTCACAAACAGCTGTGTGAGCTTGAGCAATATACTCAACCTCTTTGAGCCTTAATTTTCTCATCTATAAAATAGGCATAATTATAGTACATGCTTCCTAGAGTTGCTGTAAAATTCTTAATTAATTAGCAGTCCCTGGATATAGTGAACATGGCACAGATGTTGCTAATGATTTCAATTCCTCTTCTATGCTCCCCAGACAGCACTGGGTACACCCCCCTCACAGCACTTACCACATTGCTGTAGAGAAACAGCACTGCAAAGGAGAAAGTGCAAAGGTTTTAGATTCACATCTATCTCAAATGCCAGCTCTGCCATTTATCAGCTAAGATTTGCACCCTAGAAGGAAATCCAAATTACATAACTTCTCTAAACCTCTAAGCTCCCTCATTTATAAAACAGATAATACAGTTGGCCTACTACCTTATTGGATCCAACAAGTTCTATGTCCAGATTTAATCAACTGTCAATGGAAAATATTTGGGGAAAAAAAAAAAAAAAAATTTTTTTTTTCTAGAAAGTTCCAAAAAGCAAACTTGAATTTGCTTTTTGACAACTATTTATATAGCATTTACACTGTACTAGATATTAGAAGTAATCTCAAGTTGATTTAAAATATATGGGAAATGGAATTTCCTGGTAGTTCAATGTTAAGAATCTGCCTGCCAGTAGGAGGGACATGGGTTTGGTCCCTGCTCTGGGAAGATCCCACATGCCTTGAGGCAAACTATGCCTGGGTGCCACAGCTACTGAGCCTGCGCTCTAGAGCCCATGAGACCTAACTACTAAAGCATACATGCCCTAGAGCCCATGCTCTGCAACAAGAGAAGTCACCGAATCAGAAAGTAGACCCTGCTCGCAGCAACTAGAGAAAGTCTGAGCACAGCAAACAAAGCAAAAATTTTAAAACAATATAAGGGAAGATATTATATGCAAATGCTACATCATTTTTAAAAGGGACTTGAATATCCTTGGATTTTGGTTATCTTCAGGGTGTCCTGGTACCAATTCCCCAAGAGTATTGAGGAACGACTGTACTTATTTACTTTGTTGGGTTAGGAAAGCTAAAAAAAAAAAAACCTATTATGACGCACCTACTTGTTCCAGCAGTGTAAGGGACCATCTTATAAGCCCCTTATAAGATGAATGAGACCATCTCCTTGAAGCGGGTCCGAATGCAGAGGAGTAGGTGGGCTTTTTGTCAACATTGGGGAGAAGGGCTTTACCTTCTTGTCCCGGGATTCTCTTGCTCGCTTTGGGCCTTGATGGTTTCTTCCATTGACAACATCTCCTCTGACTTCAAAATCATGCTGAAAGAAACCAAACCCAAACCACAAGGGTCAGAGAAAAAGCTTCCTTCAATGGAAACAGAGGAGATACGTAATATTTATGGAATGTATTGCCAGGCAGTTTTGACCCCCTTCCCCCAAAATCATCCTTATTGGTGGAATGAATGAAATGACCAGCATCTCAGCTGCTGAAATCAATTCATTGAAGCAAATCTTTCTGGACAGAAACTAACAATTGGCTTTTCAGCTCACTGGGACTCGATGTATTTTAATTTTCAACATCTATCTTCTCTCAAAACATTCACTTAGCATTTAGATTAAACTGCTAATACTGGGCTATTTAAAGATAACTGGAGAATTCCTGATCTTTTAAATCAATTTGTATTACCATCTAAAAAAGTAAGGGCTTCTCAGGTTTCCCATTGAGAGATTTATGGTTAATGAAACCAAAATGACAAAGTATACATTTAATATACTGAAGAAAGAGGCTTTTCATAATCATATTTTGACTGGTCAAGGATGAGGAAATAAAGACTAATCAAATTGGAGAGGTTAGAGCTTTTGGGAGAATTTGGGGAAAAGAATGTTTAGAAATATTCTTACTGAAACTCAGATTGTCAGGGACCACATTTGTTGCTAAGAGTATTACAAAGAAAAATAAAGCCATGAGTATAATCACAGGCTATTATTAGGTGAAATAACTCTGGGACTTTCCTGTGGTCCAGCGGTTAAGACTCTGTGCTTCCAGTGCAGGGGGCACAGGTTCCATCCCAGCTGGGGAACTAAAATCTCAAATGCTGCGTGGTATGGTCAAAAAAAAAAAAAGAACTCTGAATATTTCCTGGTCATGTGAGTGAGAAGGGTCTAGAGATAAATATGTTATCTATTTGAACCCTGGTGGCTCAGAGGTTAAAGCGTCTGCCCTCAATGCGGGAGACCTGGGTTTCATCCCTGGGTCGGGAGGATCCCCTGGAGAGTCCCTGGAGTCCCTGGGTTCCATCCCTGGTCGGGAGGATCCCCTGGAGAAGGAAATGGTAACCCACTCTAGTATTCTTGCCTGGAGAATCCCATGGACAGAGAAGCCTGGTAGGCTACAGTCCACAGGGTCGCAAAGAGTCGGACACGACTGAGCGACTTCACCTAAAATTAACAGTCCTCGTCGTACTGCTGTGCCTACTAACCCCTCTAACTGGGTGTCACACAACATAATTTCCCAAATCCATGCATCTGAAACAGAGCTCATGGGGCTTCCCTGGTGGTCCAGTAGTTAAGATTCTGCCTTGCGATGCTGGGGATACCAGTTCAGGAAGACCCTACATGCTTCTGGGCAACTAAGCCTGTGAGCCGCAAGTACTGAGCCTGCACCTTAGAGCCTGCAAGCCGCAACAAGAGACGCTTACTGCAATGAGAAGCCTGTGCACCAAAACTAGAGAGTAGCCCCTGCTCTCCTGCAACTAGAGAAAGGCTGCCTGCAGCAATGAAGACCCAGAGCAGCTGAAAATGAATAAATAAATAATTTATAAAATAAATAAATAAAACAGAGCTCTTGATTCTAATTCTGCCTCTCACTCTTCCCCCTCCCAACATGCTCCTCCCTCATGTCTTCCTTATCTAATTAACATCACTAACATTCATTTCATTGTTCCTGACAATCAGAGTGAGTGAGTGAGTGAAGTTGCTCAGTCCTGTCCGACTCTTTGTGACCCCATGAACTGTAGCCTGCCAGGGTCCTCCATCCATGGGATTCTCCAGGCAAGAAAACTGAAGTGGGTTGCCATTTCCTTCTCCAGGAGATCTTCCTGACCCAGGGATTGAACCCGGGTCTCCCGCATTGTAGGCAGATGTTTTACCATCCTGACAATTGTACAAGAGGAGTGATCAAGACCATTCCCAAGAAAATGGAATGCAAAAAGGCAAAACGGTTGCCTGAGGAGGCCTTACAAACAGCTGAGAAAAGAAGAGAAGCTAAAGGCAGAGGAGAAAAGGAAAGATATACCCATCTAAATGCAGAATTCCAAAGAATAGCAAGGAGAGGTAAGAAAGCCTTCTTCAGTGATCAATGCAAAATAGAGGAAAACAATAGAATGGGAAAGACTAGAGATCTCTTCAAGAAAATTAGAGATACCAAGGGAACATTTCATGCAAAGATGGGCTCAATAAAGGAGAGAAACAACATGGACCTAACAGAAGCAGAAGATATTAAGAAGAGGTGGCAAGAATACACAGAAGAACTGTACAAAAAAGATCTTCATGACCAAGATAATCACGATGGTGTGATCACTCACCTAGAGCCAGACATCCTGGAATGTGAGGTCAAGTGGGCCTTTGGAAGCATCACTACGAACAAAGCTAGTGGAGGTGATGGAATTTCAGTTGAGCTATTTCAAATCCTAAAAGATGATGCCATGAAAGTGCTGCACTCAATATGCCAGCAAATTTGAAAAACTCAGCAGTGGCCACAGGACTGGAAAAGGTCAGTTTTCATTCCAATCCCAAAGAAAGGCAATGCCAAAGAATGTTCAAATTACCACACAATTGCACTCATCTCACATGCTAGCAAAGAAATGCTCAAAATTCTCCAAGCGAGGCTTCAACAGTACATGAGCTGAGAACTTCCCAGACGTTCAAACTTGATTTAGAAAAGGCAGAGGAAACAGAGTTCAAATTACCAACATTCAAAAAAAAAAAAAAAAAAAAAAGCTAACATTCGTTGGATCATAGCAAAAAGCAAGAGAGTTCCAGAAAAACATCTACTTCTGCTTTACTGACTATGCCAAAGCCTTTGACTGTGTGGATCACAACAAACTGTGGAAAATTCTTAAACAGATAGGAATACCAGACTGCCTAACTTGCCTCCTGAGAAATCTATATGCAAGTCAAGAAGCAACAGTTAGAACTAGGTACAGAACAAAGACCCGGTTCCAAATTGGGAAAGAAGTACATCAAGGCTGTATACTGTCACCCTGCTTATTTAACTTATATGCAGCGTATGTCATGAGAAATGCTGGGCTGGATGAAGCACAAGCTGGAATCAAGATTGCTGGGAGAAATATCAATAACCTCAGATATACAGATGATACCACCCTTATGGCAGAAAGTGAAGAAGAACTAAAGAGGCTCTTGATGAAAATGAAAGAGGAGAGTGAAAAAGCTGGCTTAAAACTCGACATTCAAAAAACAAAGATCATGGTATCTGGTCCCATCACTTCATGGCAAATAGATAAGTAAACAGTGGAAACAGTGACAAATTTTATTTTCTTAGGCTCCAAAACCACTGCAGATGGTGACTGCAGCCACGAAATTAAAAGATGCTTGCCCCTGGAAGAAAAGCTATGACCAACCTAGACAGCATATTAAAAAGCAGAGACATTACTTTGCCGACAAAGGTTCATCTAGTCAAAGCTATGGTTTTTCCAGTAGTCATGTATGGATGGGAGAGCTGGACCATAAGGAAAGCTGAGCACCGAAGAACTGATGCTTTTGAAATGTAGTGTTGGAGAAAACTCTTTAGAGTCCCTTGGACTACAAGGAGATCCAAACAGTCCATCCTAAATGAAATCAGTCCTGAATATTCATTGGATGGACTGATACTGAAGCTGAAACTGAAACTCCAATACTTTGGCCACCTGATGCGAAGAACTGACTCACTGGAAAAGACCCTGTTGCCGGGAAAATTTGAAGGCAGGAGGAGAAGGGGATGACAGAGGATGAGATGGCTGGATGGCATCACCGACTCAATGCACATGAGTCTGAGCAAGCTCTGGGAGTTAGTGATAGACAGGGAAGCCTGGCCTGCTGCAGTCCATGGGGTGGCAAAAGGTTGGACATAACTGAGCAACTGAACCGAACATCCACTTCATTGTTGAGGACAAAAATTTAGCATTACCCTCTCAATTCCTTTCTTTACCCTATCCTCCAATTTAACCTATTAGTAAGTCTTATTTCCAACCATCGCAAATTAAACTCTCTTACCATTTCCAGGCCTCATTACTGTACAGATAACATTCAAACTCTTTACCATGACTCACACCAAATCTGGCCCTTGTCTATGACCTTCTCCATCCTCTTGTCTAACCTCAGCTGCCTACATAAGATTCACCAACTCCCCAGCTATACTGGCCCATTTTTCTTTCTTTTTTAAAATATTTATTTATTTGGCTGCACTGGGTCCTAGGTGCAGCACACAGGACCTACAATCTTCAGCTGCAGCATGTGAACTCTTAGTTGCAGCATGTGAGATCCAGTTCCCTGACCGAGGACTGAACCTGGGCCCCTTGCATTGGTAGTGCAGAGTCTTAGCCACTGGACCATCAGAGAAATTCCTCCCTGGCCTGTTTTTCTTTAACAAATCAAGCTCATTCCTTTCTTAAGACCTCTGCCTATAACATTTGTTCCCTACATCTTTCAAGGCCAATTCTTTCTTGTTTCTTAGGTCTCAGCTCAAGCTTTTCGGAAAGCTTCCTGGGTCTCTTTACCTAAATATTAATAGTTAACCTCTGTCCCCAGTCAACTGCCAGTCTGTTGTTCTGTATATTTCTTCATAGTGTTTATTGATATTTAAACACATCTTTATTTATCTATTTATCTTTATTTATCTTATTTATTATGTATCTCCCACCCCCCAATGAACATTCATCCCACCAGAGCAGAGGCCTATCAGTCTTGCTTTCTGCTGTATCCCTGGTGTCCAGCAGATAGTAGGCTCCCAATAATGTCATTGAAAGTTAAAACCAACAGAAATGTCAATTAATTATGAATATATTGAATAGTGCATAATAGTTTAAAACTTTTTTGGTATTTTATTTTGCCTGATCTGTTGTCACCAGCAGCTCTAAGATGGTCGTGCTAAAATTATTCCTCCTCCTACGCTCTATCTTATTTACCTTTCACTGTTCTCTGTATCAAAGAGTAAAATCTCTTTGAAGGAATCAGATTTCTAAACAGACACATTTGCATGTTAATATGAAGGATTCTTCTTCAACTGTGAATGAGTTTTCTACAAAGGTGTATGTATGTGTGTAAGATTTAGGTGGGCCTGTTTCTCCTGCTTATGAATCTTTGTTTGCTACTTTATAAATTCCTTTTCTTTTCTCTGAGGAAAGGATTGTTTCTATTGAAACAAACAAGTGAGAACACAGAATTGCCTAGTTTGCTCTGCATAACTCTTTTTTTTCTTTTTTGGGGGCTGCACTGGGTCTTCACTGCAGTGCGTGGGCTTTCTCTAGTTGCGGTGTGCAGGCTTAGTTGCCCAGCGGAATATGGGATCTTAGTTCCCCAACCAGGGATTGAATCTGCATTGCCTGCATTGGAAAGCAAATTCTTAACCACTGGATCACCAGAGAAATCCCTGCATAACTCTTGATGATCCATATTGTCAAAGAAAATCTTTAGAAAGTAGTGCAAAGCAGGAAGCAGATAAATTTTTGGTGACTGTATGCCTCAATGGTATAAAGTCTCTTTGATTAGTTTGTAAAACAGAGTACCTACCTCATCCAGCATCTTTCTTTCTTTAATAGACTGGGTGACCCCTGAAGAGATCATAGAAAAGACAGGTTACACAAGAGCAGAAGACCTCCCTGCATGGAGGTGGATGGTGAAGTGATTCACATAAGACTGTGGGAGAAATAACACTGAACAGTGATCCTCTCTTTGTAAAACCACAGCTCCTTAATAGACTTCCTTCTAGAGAGACTGCTGATGCTTAATTTAACATTATAAAAGTGCTTGCTGCATGTGGATTTCTGCCTACAATTAAATAAATCCCTAGATTTTATGCTTAACATTGCCAGGAGCAGATTAGGTCCTATTAGTTATCAAAAGAAAAACATTTCCCCCCACACCACCAGCGTATCTGAACAAAGACATATGCACTAAAGATAAAACTTAGTTCAGTGTTACCATTAAAGACCTTTCCTTAATTCAGATTCAACATCAGCCAAAACCTTAGGTGTTAAAATGTTAGGTGTCAAAATGCAATTTGGAGGTGTTAAAGGGAGGAGGGGAAAAATTATACGGTACTTACAAAAATAGCTAACTACCCATTTTCCTCCTGCAATTCCCAGGAAATATTTCAGTGTCCGTTCACACACAAACTCAGGATCTGCAAAATGGAAAACATCCAAAGGATTAGAAGTTTAAAACACAATTAGGAAAGGCTGCCATTAAGAAGCTGAAGCACCCCAGGCACCTTACACTACTTGAGATCAGTCTAGATGGATGATTCCAACACCTCTGGTGATAGACTCAAGAGGCTGAAAGCACTTGTAATTCTAACCAGCCAGTGTGGATCTTTGGAAGTTTGGAAACGGCTGATAGGAAGGCAAGACCACGGGAAATGTCAGCCCTATTTTCTAGATGCCAAGGCCAGTTAAAGGTGTCTGTCATTGTGCTCAACGAATTACCCATGTTGGTAGTATTGATATGTGTGGACGGGGAGGATCTATTTTACTCGATGGTACATGTGAAAGGAGAAGGAAAAAGTATTATTGAAATCCTAAATTTGAAATGTCAATGTAAGCAATGAATTTTCACCTCTAGAACTTCTACTTGGGGAACCCTAACCCTAATTCCTAATTCTCCTGCAAGTGACCAAAAAAAAAAGTATTTTCATAGTTTTCCTCTTTTCAACTTAAGTATTTTAGAAAGCAGCTGAAGAATCCCTTCTGTTTATTTTTTTGTGTTTTAAAGGCCCCTGTGAAGGACTAAGGTAACTCAGGAAAGAACACTTAGTTTTAAACAGGAGAAATGTATTTAACTAAATCCTGAACACAGCAGGCCATCTGCCAGGAGTAGCAACTGCTGTTCTTCCTAACCGAATTCTTCACAAATTAAAAAAAAATCTCTGCCCCTCACCCCCACCCCCGCCCACACACAATGTTTAAAGCTTTTTGTTTAACTGCTGTGAAGGTTGATTTAATAATATGTTTTAAACCCAGAAATTTTAGGTCATTTCTAGTTTAAAAGCAACAAATGTATTATTGCCTTTAGGTTTAAAGACTTGAACCACTTTCGATGTAATTTGCATTTTAAAGTTTTCTTTTCAACTATCAGCAGCCTTGATCCAAACCTATAGCTTAAGATATATTCAAGTTTAAAGATATTCATCTCTAAAACAGTACTTAGTTCATGGTACCTTGTTTTGTTGTCTGGTTCCTGTGAGCATTATCCTCTGTCCCTGTGGTACAATCGTAATACAGTAGAAACCAAAGCTCTTACAGAGGTTTTAAGGCAATGTGTCCCTGCCAAGGAGTCTTGACCCCACGCTCAAGAACCTACAGTTGTATGAACAGAAAACCCGAGAGGACTAGAGAATCCATTTTGTTAGGCAGTTTTTAAGAGGTGGGCTTCAACCTGCATCTTCTGTTTGCCACAGGAACCCGTCTTTGCTTTCTAGAGCCCATGAGTAAGCCTAACCCCTTCTCCAGACAACGATTCTTCAGATATTTGAAGACACTTGTCTTGTTTCCTTAGGTCTTCTTATTTCTTCATTTCTTCTTCAAATGACATTGCTCTGAATTCCCTTTCCCCATTCCCTTCATCTACCTCTGGATAAACTGTTGTCAGGGACCAGTGTGAAAAGAAAGCATGGTGCTCAAAACAGAGCATGTATCTTCCAGAGCTCGCTCTAGAGGGGGTAGGGTTGTGTGTGTGGGGGGGTGTCAGGATCATCATCTCACTTGCTCTGGTGTTAGGGTTGTATCAGTAAGGCCCAATTTCAAATGAGCTTTGTTAGTGGCCCTGAAATGTTTACTCAGATTTACCTTACAGTCAACTAAAAGCCTCTGAGGTCTCCCTTGTCATCACATAAGTGGAACTTAAGATTTTAAAAGGGGAAGGTGTTGGACAAATGAATTTTTCCTTTTTCATATGCTAGGCTATCTCAGAGCAATAACTGGACTTGTTTCCTGAAAAACTCTCAACCACACTGAAACTAGAGTTTGAGTGGAGTGAGGACATGGAGTGGACATGGAACCAGGGTTTCCAACCACCTAGATTTTGAATAAGTAGATTTCACTTCTACTCATTCCTCTCTTTGCCCCATGTGTTTCTTAGGACTTGGGCTCTGTCCTACCCAGAAAGCCCTCACACAGCGTAGTCCAGGCAGGGTGGACTAGAAGTGATTCATCATTCTGGCTTATCACTCTCCAATATTAACCCAAAATAAAAGAGGTTCAGTTCAGTTCAGTTCAGTCGCTCAGTCGTGTTCGACTCTTTGCGATCCCATGAATCGCAGCACGCCAGGCCTCCCTGTCCATCACCAACTCCCAGAGTTCACTCAGACTCACGTCCATCAAGTCTGTGATGCCATCCAGCCATCTCATCCTCTGTTGTCCCCTTCTCCTCTTGCCCCCAATCCCTCCCAGCATCAGAGTCTTTTCCAATGAGTCAACTCTTCGCATGAGGTGGCCAAAGGACTGGAGTTTCAGCTTTAGCATCATTCCTTCCAAAGAAATCCCAGGGCTGATCTCCTTCAGAATGGACTGGTTGGATCTCCTTGCAGTCCAAGGGACTCTCAAGAATCTTCTCCAATACCACAGTTCAAAAGAGGTTCAGGAAGTAGCAAAACTTATTATTTTTCTTTCATCAGGTAACAACTTACTGACTATTGGAAGAGGATCATTCATGCTATGCTTAACAAATACTCCCATTTCTTCATGTAGTTTTACACAACAGATATAGCATATTCTGTAAAGGCTCTTGGCATACCTGTTTTCATAATGACATGAGTAGTCTCTTCAGTAATTAGATTAGTTAAAGTGATGTGATGTTTTCTGGCAAATTTCTGCACAAGCATCTGAAACCAAACCAAATATTACATTATAATAAATTACCTCTAGTACACAGCTTGAGAATTAGTTATCCCAGTTTTGAATTTCCATTTCTTCTCATAAAAAGTATACCCTTTTTATTCTAATATGAAGTCTCAAAATAAGTAGTAATTTAATAAAAATTATGTACAAATCAGAGGAAGAAATTCTGAAGTAGTCTGTGCTAGCAGACATAGAATTATAACCAAAGATTCAAAATAATATTAATTTTCCCTTTAATAACAGATATGAAGATATCATTTGATTCCCTAAGACAGTTTCTTTGTGGAGTGACACCCTTTTATACTATAATTTAGATTTATGAGTCTATACTTTATAAACTGAGGGGTAACTAGCCTATACAGAAAGTTATGCTCAGATAAGTGGCTTATAAAGAACTAGATTCACCCTGGTGACAGTTTCAAAACAGTCAACTCAAGATGCTTCTAAAGGTTAATACAAATCTATCAATTTCTCTTAAGGAGAAGGATTGGAAGAAACACACACTCTCCTCAAAAGAAATCTAGAGCCTTTGAGCTATTATCTAGCAACCAAATAAAAAAATCAATAGGCAGTAAAAGAAATTAACCAGATCCATTATGGACACAGCTGACATAATTAGCAGCTACTGCTTGGTAAATAATTTTGTTTACTAAGGGTCATCATTGACTAGCCATCACCACCCACGCCAGTATTTATGGGTGCCACGAGACTGCAATGGAGGCCCAGCAACTTTCTTTCATGCTGCCTCACTCCATACTGCCACAGGGCACTGAAAAAGACAAGCTGGAGAAGTTAATGATATCCTCCCCCCTTTCCCACTGCCCTCTGCCAGGATCATTAGCAATTCTGAACTGATTAATTGCTGAAATCCCAGCCTTGAAACAGTGTTCAGTTAGAAGAGCAACTGCTGAAAAGATCATCTTAATATGGGCTTCAGAATTAATCATGTGTAATACAGTCAGAAGCTTTCATAATAAATTTACTACACTTCAGCAAGTCTGAATAGAGCTGAAAAGTTTTCCTCTTTGCTTGTTTAAAGACAACAGTACCCAAGCCACTTAGAATCTAATATGCAGTTCAGGATTGCCCAGGGCAAGAAAGATTACATCATTTTAGCCTCCTGTGAAAAGCTGATCTCACAAAACAAAGGAATGAGAAATGCTAATTTTCAACGAATAAATGAGAATTTTAGATGTGTTGGCAAAAGACCAAAAGCAACGTTATCAGACATACATATGAATTATTAGAGCAAACAGCTATTTTGGGCACATGGTTATGAGGTGAGACTTCTTGCATTATTGATGAGATTCACTGTCTCTACTAGGGCAGTCATAGCTTACTTTTTGCCATTTTGGTAATGAGACACATCTGGCCACAGAGATCAGGTGGAGCTGCTAACCTATCAACAAGCTAGGATGAGAAATGGCTTCTATCCCAGGAAGGATATATCAAGACAGATATTTAAGAATGAGTGTGTGCATGCTAAGTTGCCTCAGTTGTGTCCGACTCTTTGTGACCCTATGGACTACAGCTCGCCAGGTTCCTCTGTCCATGTGATTCTCCAGGCAATTCTCCAGGCAAGAATACTAGAGTGGGTTGCCATGCCCTCCTCCAGGGGATCTTCCTGATCCAGGGATTGAACCTGAATCTCTGATGCCTCCTGTTATTGACAGGTGGGTTCTTTACCATGAATGCCACCTGGGAGGCCTCATTTAAGAATGAGTGAATCATTTCTCTGCATGCAATAAATGACATCCACTATTGAATCTTTTCAATAGTGAAAATAGCTGAAGCTCCAATACTTTGGCCACCTGATGTGAAGAACTGACTCATTAGAAAAGACCCTGATGCTGGAAAAGATTGAGCGCAGGAAGAGAAGAGGACAGCAGAGGATGAAATGGTTGGATGGTATCATTGATTCAATGGACACGAGTTTGAGCAAACTCCTGGTGATAGTGAAGTGTCCTGGCATAGCCTGGCGTGCTGCAATCCATGGAGTTGCAGTCGGACACAACTAAGAACTCAACAACAACAACAAAGAACAGTCAAATTCATAGAGATAGAAAGTAGAATGGTGATGCCAGGGGGATTGAGGTGTTATTGTTTAATAGGAATAGAATTTTAGTTTTGCAAGATGAACAAACTTCTGGAGATTGGTTGCACAACAATGTGATAAACTTAACACTAACAGAACTATACACTTAAAAATGGTTAAGAAGGTAAATTTCATGTTGTGTGTATTCTATCATAACAGTATAACAACATCAAAACAATGTAATAAGCCAGGATAAAAATAAATAAGCAATGGAAAAATGCTACTATCTGATGATGTGCTTAGAATCAGCTGAAATTTAATCATGCTGGTAAGTTCACTCAAGGTAGGAAAAAGATGCCTTATACTTACTTTTTTCAATAGAAAGAAAATTAAAATTAAAAAAGCTCTGTATCATACTCAACACTCTAACCTTTCTGATAATATTTAATAACTATTTCCTTTAATAAATATATACAAAAATAACTCATGCTATAGTTTTATCTAGGTATGAATTTTTAGAAATTAGTAATGGAAATTAAATTACATAGAAATGAGCTTGTTGGCTAGATTTCTTCCTATAGGTTATTTACAGTTAATACCCATTTAAAACCATCTGCAGTATGTTAATGAAGGCTTGGTCATTAGGGAAACACATCTGGAGACACTCACAAGTTCTTTTGGGGTCAAGCCTGATGCCACCATAGAAAGTCTTTTGTTGCTTCTTTCTGTTGAAGATATCACTTCTGGCTTCTCTTTGCTCACACTTTCTTCCCTCAGGTTACAACCTGTAGTATTAGTAATGTGCACAGCAGCTGGATTCTTGGTAGATTCTTCTACTCGAAATTGGGATAATTTCAGTGCAGAGGCTGAGGGTGGCATGCTGTGAACATGAGCTGGCTCTGGGGCTCTGTCTTCAGAAGGATCAGACTCGGGTTCATGAGAGAAAAGGCTGATTCCAGATTTCAGGTAAGGGGTTCCCTCTGGAAGGAATGAAGAAAGAAGTTTAATCTATATGGCCATGTATCTTGAATTATAACATCTAGTCTGCTAAGAATTAAAAAGATTAAGTTAGTTAAGAGAAAAATGGGTACATTAATAACACCTGGTAGATGTGCCAAGTGACAACTTTTCTGAAGGAAATCTAGCACGACGTGCAAAAGCTTTGTGTGTTTATACTCGCAGTCAACAATTCTAGTTTTAGAAATGTATCCTAAAGACATTAAAGAGGTCTGCACAAGTGTAGTCATGGGAAGGTTCACTGCAACAATGTTTATAACAGTAAAGTTTTAGAAACAAACTAAATGTCCAATAATGAGATTTAAAAAATCATGCCACATCCATCACAATGGAGTCCTTACTCATCACGTATTCCATTGAATTACAATAAAATGGAGAAATGTACACACGCACCTTCATTGTAGAATTATTCACAATAGCCAAGAGGTGGAAGCAACCCAAATGTCTCAATGGATAAATGACTAAAGAAAATGTGATACACACACACACACACACACAGTTTTTTTGTTTGTTAGTTGTGTTAATTTTTTTTTAGTTCGTCTTGGCCATGCTGCTTGACATGTGGGATCCCAGTTCCCTGACCAGGGATAGAACTCGAACACCTTGCATTGGAAGCATGGAGTTTTAACCACTGGACTGCCAGAGAAGTCCCTCACACAATGGTTTTTAAAGAAAATCCTGTCACATGCTACAAACATGGATGAATGCTGAAGACAGTATACTAAATGAAAGAAGTCAGTCACAAAAGGATAGATACTGCATGATTCCATTTGTATGAGCTATCTAGAATAGCTAAACTCTTAGAAAGTAAAATGCTGACTCCCAGAGAATGGGGGGAGGGAGAAAAGGGAGTTGCTATTTAATGGGTACAGAATTTGTTTTACAAGATGAAAAATTTTAGAGATCTACTGCATAATAATGGGAGTATACTTAATATTGCTGAGCTCTTAAAAATGGTTAAGAGGTAAATTTTATGTATTTTTACCACAATTAAAGATAAACTTAAAAATTTTAAAAGATACCATTTTTTTTTTTTAAAGGAATTATGTTTATTTATTTATTTATGGTTGTGCTGGGTCTTCATTGCCGCTTGGGCTTTTCTCTGTTTGCTGTGAATGGGGGCTACTGTTGTGGTTCCTGGGCTCTAAAGGACAGGCCCGATAACCGGTAAAAAGGCTTAGTTCCCCTGAGGCATGTAGGATCTTCCCAGACCAGGGACTGGACCCATGTCTCCTGCACTGGCAGACAAATTCTTTACCAAACCACCAGGGAAGTCTAAGATACCACTGATTTTTAAGATGCTACCTTATTTCAGTCTTAACATGAAATATGTTTGTATCTTAGAATCCCTTAGATGCAATATTATAAAGCCTGCTTTCTATAATTTCTGTCATTTATCTATTTTAGTTCTTAGGGGATGGTTTTGATTCAAATGTATACTTCAAAAAAGTTTTTATCTTATATTGGGATATAGTTGACTTACAACATTGTATTAGTTTCAGGTATACAGAAAAGTGTTTCAGTTATAAGCAAATGTATACTTTAATCTTTGGACTGTTTGTGAAGATTTTGGTACTGCCTATATCAGTGAAACTTAAAAAAAATACAAATAGTTGACTAAAAACAATCAAAATGTTTTTAAATTAAAAAAAAAAAAGACATGCTTCTGATATATTAAAGATGGCAAAGAAATACTGATCATGATTTTTTATTAAAAAATTAAAGTTTATGTAAATTGGCTAAAGATATACAGCATATTTCATTATTGATGACAAGAACATAGGTAGTTTGAAATGGCTTTTTTATTACTTATATTCTCCAACCATCTGGTACTGAACATATTAATACTTTTGTAAGGAAGGAAAAAGGGTTGAAAATGAGACAGCTACTTACGATGGTATCATTAAATTTTTCACTCAATAAATTATCAGCTATCATTACCAAATTAAAAAAATACACCATCCCCAAAGCATTTCAGAAAATGTAACTACATCAGCAAGTAAGCACAGCTAAGTAGAATGTATGAGATTACTAAAAAGACCCCAGTGAATATGGCCAAATACATTTAGGTGCCTAAGAGCACCTTTTATGACAATGTGTTTTTGAGGATTAATTTAAAACTTTCTTTACTGATTAAAACCTTGATTTACAAGCCATAAAACACACCTTTCAGTTATAGTGATTTATAAGGCTAAGATATATAGCAATTTATATTCATTAATTCATAAAACAAGAGCTTACTTTAGAGATCTGACTCATTTTTCAATAAAGGACAGGCCTAAAACTTTACCCTAGGGCCCTAGAACTCTTATTTAACAGTTGAAGTAAAATATTTAGACAGTACCAAGAACTCTCTCATCCTCAAAACTGTTAGAGTTAAACCAATATAGAAAGATTAACAGTGGCAATAATTTTCCACTTGGATTAACATTCAAGCTATTTTTCTAACGGGTTTACATATAACAGATGCATTCTTGATAGACTACTACATTAGAAAGTTGATTCACCCAGAATGTCTTTAGGTAAGACTCAGAGTAAAATAAAAGTGTTTTCTCCACCAGAGCAGATGAAATATTACCTTGATCTTGTCTTGGCAAAAAAGACCCCATTAAATCTTGGGCCTCACACTTAGCCAGCTGTTGCTCCTCCATGTCAGCAACATTAATGGGCTCCTTTTGAGATGGGCAGTTTCTGTCCTGAAGACTCCTTGAGCTGTGCATATACCACCTATTATCCGACAACTGGAATTTAGAAGGGGAAGACCTGGAAAAAAGGAAGAAAGCAGAAAACCACTGCTGCAGCTTGTGAAAGGACTAATCACACTTTCTGAACAGCCAAGGCATAAGTGAAACAGCTCACTGTCTCGGAGATTGGGAATGACTAGCGAAAGAGAACACAAGAGATGGCTAGGAGACTGGATTCATGATGTCTGCCAACATGTCAGGGCTGACATGTAACATCTCCCCTCAGGTGCTGGTCTGAGGCAGCATATCTCCTAGCTGTTTAAAAGCAGGTCAGCAAATTTCAGCAAATTATCCACCGACACTCATATTCTATACACTATTTCAAATGAATGTATGAGAATCAGCTCTCATGAAAATAGAAAATTGATTAATTTTGACATTGTTACACTCATTCTTTCTACCCAATTTTAGCAAAATTCATAGAACCATCCCTACTTCCTGCCTTTTCAATGTCCAAAATCACTCTAAAAACAAAAATCAGCTATAAAGTATCATTAGAAGAGCATATGTACATTGTAATTACTATATTCTTCCAGGTGTTTAGAACTTTGCTGAATAAGATATTTACCTACAGATTTAAAGGGCCTCAGAGATCAGATAATTAATTCAAGCAATTATTGGGTATTTACTATGAGTCAGGCATTAAAGCTAGGCTCTACAGATTAAAGATGAGCAAGACCTGAACTGTTGCTCAAGAGTCTAGTAGAGGGATGAAGTTCAATCAATGTGTAGGTTCTTTAATAGAAGTCTCAGGAGGGTACACTGGGATGGGGAAGGAGGAAGAGGAATATTTCATCTAAATATTAAATGGGTGATTAGCTCAATTGGATAAAGCATGGCAATGAGGCCATTACCTCTAAACACGGGTTCAGTGCCTATGGACGTCCAATCTTTTCACTCTCTATCACAGCCACCAGGCCAGCATCCCAGCCTCAAAAATATATCCTCAGTTCAGTTCAAGAGGTTTGGAAAAGATGGTGTGATTACATTATTGACAATATATCACTATTCCCAGTTAGATAAGTGGAAATAGACATATATTTGGTAGAAGCTCCATACATTATGAATTCTCTTTCTTTCCTGGAGTGGTGAGATGTGTGATTCTATCAGTTCTGAGACTCTTTACTGGACTATCAATTTGGAATAAGTCCAGAACTTGTCCTTTTATTTTCACTGTTATCAAGATCAAATGAAGGTACTTTTAAAACTAGGTAGTGTTTCATAGTCTTATATCAATAGTGATGTGAATAACATCTCTTAAAAAATATTCTGAATATTTACTGGGGTAAATCAGTAGCTAAACTTTCTCTAGGAAGGCAAAAACTTCAATGAGGGCAAGTATGGCCTTAGAGAAATCTACCTTCAGCCTCCAGGCTTACTGAGGTTTTAGTTCTATATACATATATATATATATATATATTTTTTTTTTTTTTAACATTTTTTAAATTGGAGTATAATTGCTTTACATTGTTGCTAGTTTCTGGTACACAACGAAGTGAATCATATATCCCTGCACTTGAACCTCCTTCCCTCCCACCCCTCACTAGTTCTCTATTTTATTCCAACATCGAGAAGGGGTAGATCTACTGTGCATGCCTCATGTTGTAGCTCATGCCTGGTATAGGTCCGAAAAGCGAACATGAAATTAAACAAAAGAAGTGTCCTATGGCAATGAGAGGTTAGAAATGTCTATGTACAAAAACCTAGAGAAAGTATGGCAAAAAAAAATTAACAATAAGAGTTTAATGTCAGTACAGGTGCTATTTAGCTTCCCAGACTTGATATTTATTACTTCTTACCTGTCCATTCCTGGTTCTTTATTTTTATTGGTAGAACTATCCAGAGATACTGGAAACTTGTCAGCAGAGAGGCTTTCAGGAGTCTGGCTTCTAGAATAGTCTCTACTTTTCTCTGAAGTTAATATTGCTTTAAGTGGAATGAAAAAAACAAAGAAATCAACTTTACTGCTTTGTCTTGATGGTGATCATTTAGGTGAGATTATTGATTTTTTTCAAAAGCAGCAATCTGTGACAATCAAATTGGTTTTTAAACAGGTATACCAGACAGAATTCTATAAACACAAGCAATACTGCACCAAATGGAACTAAATGACTAAAAAATAATAATGACAATAAAAAAGAACACTTTAAAACTGGGTAAATAAAGATACCCAGCTGAGACAAGGTTGAAAAAATCATATATTTATATTTTTTGACCCTGAATGATAAGGAAACAAGAATAGGAAAATGAATTTTTATCTCTGCTACAAACTACACTCAAATCCTCTCATATAATAGGGAAAAGAAAGTACTAGAAGGCACAAAGCACACCCCTCTTCCATCCCTATTTGCCTCCACATCAAAGATTGTATAGGATGGGGTTTAAGCTTCTACAAGTGTGTGGAAACATGAGGGAGGGGTTAGATGAGAAAGAAAAGAGGTGACATTTTGCTTCACATTTTCAATTATTAAGAAAATAATAAACTGAAAAACCAATACAAACGAAAAACTCAAGGTGCCCACTGATAAGGAACCTAGAAGTAATATATGGAACTAATGATGAACTGGTACAAGAAAGGAAAAAACACAGAAGAGACCCAAGGCAAAGTTCTGGCATGTTAGTACATCCTTTTTATTTATTAATTCCTCCAAATGTATTATTGTGCCACTTCTTTCTAGAAAGTGGCTTAAAGGCAGAAATATTTAAAAAGCAAAAACAAATAAACATTACAAATGTCTTCTATCCATTACAAAGTCACTGACAACTGTAATTTATTTTGAGCTTTTATAGGAAAGCCAAACTCCATAAATCTAGACAGAAAAATGTAAACAAAGGGCTGTATTAATTAAACTATTTTTTAAGACACTGAGTAGCCTGGGGGGAAACAATCATTGATTTCCTGAGTTAATCCTCAAATACATTATTTATAGCTTCCTATATAATCATCTTTTCTGGACCTGTGCCTTTCTAGGAACACAAGAACCCCACCCTGGGGGTAAGGTGCTGAAATGAAGGAGGGTCTAACCATAAACCAGCGGGTTTTTCTTTCAACTGGAAAGTAAAGTGTTGTTAATATAGGCATCATTTTCCACCTAAATATAGGGTGATCACTGATAGAAGGTAATGTGCAGTCTCTAAGGAAACAAATCAAACAATTAACCACTGGAAAAGGTTCTTTTTTTTTTTTTTGGTTGTTTTTAAAGTGAAAGAGTGGGAAGGGAAAGGACTCAGAGACAAACACAGATATTAAAAAGTCATTCAATCACCTGGACAGTTAACATACGAGTTCCTCTTTTCACTATAATAAAGCCCAAACTACAAAGAAAATAAGCTACCCTGAGTTAGGATGCAATAACTCAGTATTACCTAAAAAAACACAGGAAAAATGTTACCGCTCTTCTTTTTCCTTAATCCTTTTTTCATAAAAGCAGGGATCCAGTGCCCAAGTATTGGAATAGTACTGTAATCTCCCCAAAATCATTCCTTCATCTGTGGATCTTAACATTAGTTATATTCTTCATGGGTATGGAGTATGGGTCAGACCAAACATTTAATAAATTTTACTGACTGCCTATTAGGTACTAATAAGCACTGATGCAAAGTATTGCGAAGAATCAAAGGAAAAGACAATGAAGAGGGAGGAAAGAGATACTGACTTGTGATAAGCCCTAAGTGTCCTGAATGAATGTACTGTAGGACAACAAAGCTCAGATGTACCTGAAAATTATCTCAGCTATAATAGACTATGATGTTACAAATGCTAATGTTTGCTTTACGAATGACAGGTAATCCAGGAGGAAAACAAAAAGCAAAAAAAAAAAAGCAAAGTGCATGGTATGAAATAGCTTTACCTGCAGAGGGAAGTACACATAATTTGTAATGGTTAAGAATACACGTTTGCACAAAAATATTATGTAGACTTGGGGATGACCCTCAGATAAACAGTAGGGCAGATCTAGGCTGAGGACAGGACATTTGATATAGACCTTAGAAAGGGGGCTTTTATCATCTTTAAGAATACTGAATCTTAAATAAAAACTTGTGAAACCTGATCAAGTCGAGTCACTCACTACTAGCAATGTACTAATATTGACTTCTTAGTCTTGACAATTGTACCATGGTAATGCAAGACGACAACATCTGGAGAACCTGAACTAGGTAAGGGGTAGAGTTCCTGGAGGAACTCTCCGTACTATCATTGCTCCTTTCAGGAAATCTAAAGTTATTCAAAAATAAAATATTTATTTAAAAAACAAGTTATTTTAATACAGCTGAAGGTAAACAGAACTCCTTTTCCCAAGATAAGAAGCCGCGTGAGGATTTCCAATGCTTCCAATGCAGGGGACGTGGGTTTGATCGCTGGTAGGGGAAGTAAGATCCCACATGCCACGGCACTGTAGCCAAAAAAACAGTTTCCTTGAATTTCAGTTAGAATCACACCAATTTAAGAGGGAAAAAGAAACAAAACTTAAGCTATTAAGTTGATGCTCAAAATGTTTCATAACTAAACCCACAAAACTCCAAAATCCATATCCAGAAATTTTCTTTCAGTAACTCTAGAGTGGGCTTCAGAGTTTTGTTTTCTGTTTGTTTTAATATTTATTACTTGGCTGAGCTGGGTCGTAGTTGTGGCAAGTAGGATCTTTAGTTGTGGCATGTGGGATCTAGTTCCCTGACCAAGGATTGAACCCAGGTCCCCTGTGTTAGGAGTGTAGAGTCTTAGCCACTGGACCACCAGAGAAGTCCCTGGGCTTCAGAGTTTTAATCAAGTGAATTAAAATATTCATCGAGGGGACTTCCCTGGTGGTCCAGTGGCTGAGAATCCACCTTACAACGAGGGGGGACATAGGTTTGATCCCTGGTCTGAGAACTAAGGTCCTACACACTGCCATGAAGTAAGCCCATGAGCCATAACTAGAAAGCCTGTGTGCCACAACTTTGTTGCTGAAACTAAGACCCAACACAGCCAAATAAATAAATATATTAAAAAAAATGTATTTATTGAGTACCTACTGTGTTCCAGGAACAGGTGTAAGGGTTCTCTGCCCACATGGATCTTATACTCTAGTGGGAGGTAATAAGGAACTCTAAACAATATGCAAGACAAATTAGATATTGTTAAAAGTTAATAAGGGCTATGAAAAAAAGTAACAGTCTAACAGGGTAAAATGGGCCTGGAAAAATCAGAGACTTAAAAATCATGATTAAAAAATATTGTGTTTATGGGTGATCCTGAGAAGTAGCATTTCAGCATTTTGAACAACATATTCAAATTATGCAAATAAAAGTGGTCATGGCAGATACTCCCTGTGGAGTTGGAACTTTTTTTTTAATGGGGAACTTCTCATAATCCTCTCCTCCCCTCCTCTCAACATTTACCCACTACCTTCTGAGGACGTTATAATTTCATAAGAAAGCAGACCAATGAATACGTTTATTACAAAGGATAGAATAAAAGCTTTCTCTAAAGAAAAATGTTTTATATAGAGATTTGGAAGAAATTTTCAGTTTGTCAAATTCATAGTAAAACAGAATATATAAAACTATAGCAAATTTGGGGAAAAAAAAAACACAAACATTTTGTGTACAGATCTTCAGGAAAAAATAAACACCCTCCCCACAAAGATGAGATAACAAATTTACAGACATATTCAAAGCCAGACAATAACATTTTGTATCTGGTGCATTAAAACTGAAAGTCATCTGTTTTTAGGCTGAAGATGGTGAAATCATCAAAGAGAATTGTGATGGGTTAGAGATTTTGGGCTTCGTTATCTGGGAGGTGAACTAAATGAAGATAAAGTTACAAAGAACGTATTTAAGCAAATACATTTTGAACCACTGCCATAGCAACAGAGTTCCTAGCTTCTCATCCATGAGCTACTGTTTCTGAACATAAAAACACTGCAAGGCACACTCTACAATCAAGGCCATTCTACTGAATAATTAAGAGTAGAGTTCCTAGAAAGACTCAAATGAAGGCCCTTTGGCCCCTGTAGCACTGATGAAAGGAGCAATGAAGAAGGGACTTTAACACTAAGTTAGCTAGATGGCTATCACTGAGATAGCTGTAAAGAGCACTGTGGGAGGGCCCACCATACCTGCCAGTTCCTAAGCACCAGCTCTCCCCTAGGACCCAGGCCTGTGTCTTGCATTTTATCTGTGTGTCTACATATTTGCTTCTATTTAGAACAGTGACTGATATGTTGTCTTTCATAGCCCTTTTCTAATTAAAATTCAAATTTTCATCTCACTTTCATTTATGTGAGGTTATTCCTCAGGTCAGTGCTCACTTTTTCCAACTCAGAACAACTCTACCTGTCCGGTTACTCCAAATGCCTCCTCTTGTCTTGGTGATAACAGTCATGAATAATTGGGCTTTCTGTGGATCAAGGTGCAGTTCCTAAAGTATGTAAATCGTGTGCAACTCTTGTGACCCATGGACTGAAGCCTGCAAGGCTCCTCTGCCCAGGGGACTTCCCAGGCAAGCATACTGGAGTGGATTGCCATCTCCTTCTCCAGGGGATCTTCCTGACCCAGGGATCAAACCTGCATCTCTTTGTCTCCTGCACTGGCAGGTGGATTCCTTACCCTTGAGCCAACTGGAAAGCTCATGAAGTATGTCTAGACATCTCTCTACAAACCAAAAAGTACATTAAATAAGAGTTTTGTGATCTGACACCAGTGTTATAAGGAGTTAAGTCGAGTGGTTTTTAGTAAGCTTTCTAAAATTATGGGGTCACCTATTTCCAGCCTGCCCCATGACATTCAGGTCCCTGTGGGCACCCCCATGGCATTTTCTTACTGTGGGTAGTCAGAAAGCAACACTTACTAACACTCTTGGTCCCTCTGAATGGCAAATTAGTTGTAAGCAGGAACTAGAAGTAAGGCTCTAAGATTTCCCACCACGTGACTCAGCAAATACATGCTGAGCAAAGATCATAAAATATTGGTGCTGGGTTCATACCTTTCAGAAAGAGATAAAGGCTTAGAGAGGGAAGAATTTTGCTTAAGGTAACAGAGATTGGCCAGTATTACAAACCTCTTTCTGATGTGTCTTGCTCTAGATTTAGCAGGTGCTCTGGGCCACGAGAATCAGCTGTGAGGGAAGCAGAGCTGTGGGAAGGCTGGCTCCCGTGCCGCTCTAACACAGCTTCCAGCTCGGCCATTTCCTGCTGGAGCTTTAGTAGGTTATCTTGCATGGTATCCCTCTGCTGCAGACACGAGAAAATGAAACAAAAAAAGTCATATGCTTTTACAATAGAAACTTGCCAGAAAGCAAGAATATGTCAAACCAATTAATTTTAGCATGGGAACTGAAATCACCTCGTATGGAATTATGAGTTCTGGCTGAACACCTTTTAACTCGACTATATTCACACAATTAATGCCCATGAAATTATTTCAAAACAATGTTAGAGGAGGAAGAAAAATTCCTCAAACCCTCTCAAGTATCCCCTAGCAGTGGAAGTACAGAGTCTTAACCACTGGACTGCCAGGGAAGTCCCAACTGTGATGTCTTTAAAAAAATTTTTTTTAAATTATTTGGCCATGCTGCAGGGCATGCAAGATCTTAGTTCCTTAACCAGGAATCGAACCCATGCCCCCTGCAATGGAAGCTTAGAGTCTTAACCATTGAATCGTCAGGAAATTCCCAATGGTGATGGTCTTTTGAAGTTAGTTATTTTCTTTTAATGCTAGGGAGTGAAAGAATAATTAAGGTACTTTTTTGGTATTTACAGTTAGCATGATTGGAGAAGGAAATGGGAACCCATTTCAGTATTCTTGCCTGGGAAATCCCATGGACAGAGGAGATTGGAGGACTACAGTCCATGGGGTCGCAAAGGGTTGCTCTTTCACACTCAGGGTGGATTTTCGAGCTCCAAGTCACACACTGAAGAACTACCTCATTTTATACTGCTTTGTGTAAAAATAAAGACTACTGTTTAAGAGAAAAAAAATTAGCATAAGAGTTAGTCCATATAAAAATGTCTGATTTCTGGCTTGTGAGGTCTCTTCCTTTTTGGGGATTCTTTGAACATTTATCTATAACAGGAAGAGCACCGAGTTAACTCATTAACTTATCTATTTGTTCATTTAACTATTTGCTGACCACCTATTATGTGCCAGGCACTGTCACAGGCTGGGGATACAGCCCTCGTGGTGCTGCCTTTCTAGACAGTGACAGGGTACCTAAAGATCCATCTCCACGAAGAACCTGCTAGAAGAAAGGGGCCCACAGAAAGAGCCCTCAGAAAGCCTGTAAGCTGTTACTGTTTTCAACTCAAGATAACAGGCTCCTCTTGCTTATGGGGCTCCTGATGTTTATTTCTCCAGATGAAGAAGAAACCTGCTTAGGCTAAGGTTTTTGATTAGCAAAGTATCAGATAAGTAAGGCACTCTCCAAAATATATAATTATTTTCTGTAAAAATTTTTTAAAATTTATTTTTAGTTGAGTGGGGTCTTCCTTGCTACATGAGAATTTTTTCTAGTTTCAGTGTACAGGCTTCTCATTGCAGTGGCTTCTCTTGTTGCAGAGCACGCGCTCTAGGGCACATGGCCTCCCGTAGTTGCAGTGTGTGCGCTTGGTTAGTTGTGGCTCGTGAGCTCTAGAGCATGGGCTCAGCAGCTGTGTGGCATGTGGAATCTTCCAGGGCCAGGGATCAAACCCTACACTGGCAGGTGGATTCTCATCTACTGTACCACCAGGGAAGTCACAAAATACACAATTCTTCATTACTTTTAGAAGGAGCATGTATGGCTGCCAGCAAACCCCGGGGAAATACAAATTGCTTCACTCTGTTTCTTCTTCAGATCCTTGCAAATGACTTTGCTCTCTACTAAAAACAAGTCATCTACTTTCTCCTGCTATACTGAATTCACAGTTTTTAGGAGGTTTTTATGATTGGTAAATGTATTCCCTGCTCCACAAAGGCTTCTACTGCTATCCTGAGACTGCCGTGCTGCCAGAGTGTCCACAGCAGCACCATTGCCACCACGTGGTGCTTCTGAGTAGTTCCATCATTGATTGGATCCTCCTAGTCAAGGGCTCCCAGTAATCTGGGATGAAATCGCAGATATCAGATGAGGTTCAGGAGCTCTATTGGTCACTACTGTCATGATCATCACCTCTAACTTCTGTGGCCATTAAATAGGTTAGAAAAACCAGAAAATATTAACAGTAATGGGAGAATAATAGGTAGATAACTTTCCTTTAGGTTTTTCCAAAGCAATTACTTCATAACTCAGACAAATTCCCCTATACGCAATAGATACTGGCCAGATACATTTGGCAGACTAAACCCAAATTGGTTACCAAGTTTTCCTGATTAGAATTCTTATGTTTCTTGAATTAGTCCTACTTTTCTTATCTATTTCTACTCTGCTACTCTAATCTCTACTTTCACTACAGCTAAGGTTCCCTAAAAGCCATGTTTATCATATCTCTTCTTTTCCAGTTAGGAGCTTAGTAGTTCACCACTGCTCAGATAATAAGTTAACACTTTCTGAATACTATATAATTATTACTTGTTACTGCTCTCATGATAAATTCCTAAGTACAGCATTCAAAATAGGCCTTCATACTCTGATCTTATCTCTTACTTCTCCCTAAACCACCACATATGCCCTATTTTCCAGTCACAATTTTGTGCTTCCTGGGCATTTCATGCTTCTGTGACTTTGCCTTGATTTACTGCCTCCATTCTCTTCCCACCTGGAAAAAAATTCTTCTCATTTTTTAAGGTCCAGCTTGAATATCTCCTTTGGAAGTCCCCACTAAAAATACATCTCCTATCAGGAACATCAGCACCATTGAAAAAGCAAGAGAGTTGCAGAAAAACATCTATTTCTGCTTTATTGACTATGCCAAAGCCTTTGACTATGTGGATCACAATAAACTGTGGGAAATTCTGAAAGAGATGGGAATACCAGACCACCTGACCTGCCTTTTGAGAAACCTATATGCAGGTCAGGAAGCAACAGTTAGAACTGGACATGGAACGATAGACTGGTTCAAAATAGGAAAAGGAGTACATCAAGGCTGTATATTGTCACTCTGCTTATTTAACTTCTATGCACAGTACATCATGAGAAACCCTGGGCTGGAAGAAGCACAAGCTGGAATCAAGATTGCCAGGAGAAATATCAATAACCTCAGATATGCAGATGACACCACCCTTATGGCAGAAAGTGAAGAGGAACTAAAAAGCCTCTTGATGAAAGTGAAAGTGGAGAGTGAAAAAGTTGGCTTGAAGCTTAACATTCAGAAAACAAAGGTAATGGCATCCGGTCCTATCACTTCATGGGAAATAGATGGGGAAACAGTGGAAACAGTGTCAGACTTTATTTTTTTGGGCTCCAAAATCACTGCACATGGTGATTGCAGCCATAAAGTTAAAAGACGCTTACTCCTTGGAAGAAAAGTTATGACCAACCTAGATAGCATATTGAAAAGCAGAGACATTACTTTGCCAACAAATGTCCGTCTAGTCAAGGCTATGGTTTTTCCAGCGGTCATGTATGGATGTGAGAGTTGAACTGTGAAGAAGGCTGAGCGCCGAAGAATTTATGGTTTTGAACTGTGGTGTTGAGAGTCTTTAGAGTCCCTTGGACTGCAAGGAGATCCAACCAGTCCATTCTGAAGGAGATCAGCCCTGGGATTTCTTTGGAGGGAATGATGCTGAAGCTGAAACTCCAGTACTTTGGCCACCTCATGCGAAGAATTGACTCATTGGAAAAGACTCTGATGCTGGGAGGGATTGGGGGCAGGAGGAGAAGGGGATGACAGAAGATGAGATGGCTGGATGGCATCACTGACTCGATGGACGTGAGTCTAAGTGAACTCCGCAAGTTGGTGATGGACAGGGAGGCCTGGCGTGCTACAATTCATGGGGTCGCAAAGAGTCGGACACGACTGAGCAACTGAACTGAACTGAACTGATCAGGAACATAATTCCTCAGTCTACTTCATTTATATTGCTAATGTATTAGTACCAAAGTGTAATACCTGACTCTCCGAGATGGGAAGAATCCTTCCTTAAGCATTCTTGTATTCAAAACACCCAGCAGACAGTAAGCATTTAGTAAGTATTTAATGCAGACATGAATTAATGAATTTAATCAGTCTTTGATAAAGAACAGACACTAATGATACTGAATTAGCATTTATCCCCTAAATGTCTCCCCAGTTCTGTATAAACAGACTTTGGGAAAAGATCCCACTTCAACCATTTTGCTTGTTGGCAGTACTCTAGATTTAAGTTAGCCCTGAAATCTGTCTTTGGCTCTATTTTGGGTAAATGCTTGATAAAAACACTTTACAAAATGAATCTTGAACAAATAGATACATCTCTAGGAGTAAGATCAGAAATATAGAAAACAAGGAGATAGTTTAGTTTATTGAATGTCATATATTCTACAATATAGCTAAAGCAGATGGAATCAGAAACCAGACACAACTCTAAAACATAAAGTATAAAAAGGTGAAAGCCATGTTGACAGAGCCTCAAACCCACACCCAGAAAAGATGATAGGAACTGCAGAGAAAAGTCTTCCTAGGGAATTCCTTGGTGGTCCAGTGTTTAAGACTATACTTGCATTGTAGCGGGCACAGGTTTGACCCACGGTTGAGGAACTGAGATCCTGCAAGCCGCACAGCATGGCCAAAAAAGATAAAAAAGAAAAGGCCTCCTAAATCCTTTCATAAATTTAGTCACCATGGCAATCCTGCAGAAGTGGAGAATATTGGCGACAGTTCAGGCAGAGAACAGGCAGTGGTGTGACTCCAGAAGGCTTCAGTCCTAGAAGGATTTGCTCCATGTAGAAAACAGGCCAAGATGAGACAAGCCCTCTACCTACAGTCCTCAGAGTGATGCCAAGACTTAGAAGTTTAAAACTGGATACTACCCAGTGCTGGCCAAGGTATAGGAAAATGGGAGCTACCAAGTAGCTCCAAGGGCTGGAGAAGCACAGCTTGGTTCAGTCTTCCTAAAGAATAATTAATAACATGTGTCAAACACCAAAATTCCATACTAAGAAAGTCATTGGGGATATGGGCAAATTATTTAATTATCAAGATAAGACTACAGTGCTGTACATGATAGCAAACTGTGTATCTTGCCCTGAAACCCTCATATTCAACCCTCAATTCAAATTTTCACTGAAGAAAATTTAGTGACATAGGAAAAACAATATAAGGCCTTGGTAAATTCAAAAAAATTGAAATCATTTCAAGCATCTTTGCTCTGATCACAATGCGGTAAGATTAGATGTCAACTACAGGAAAAAAAAGGCTAAAAATACAAACATGGAGGCTAAACAACATGCTTCTGAATAACCAACAAATCACAGAAGAAATAAGAAAGGAAATAAAAATATGCATAAAAACAAATGAAAATGAAAACACGACAACCCAAAACCTATGGGATTCAGTAAAAGCAGTGCTAAGGGAAAGGTTCATAGCAATACAAGCTTACCTCAAGAAACAAGAGAAAAAATCAAATAACCTAACTTTACACCTACAGCAACTAGACAAAGAAGAAATTAAGAACCCCAGGGTTAGTAGAAGGAAAGAAATCATAAAAATCAGAGCAAAAATAAATGAAAAAGAAACAAAGGAGTTTATAGCAAAAATCAACAAAACCAAAAGCTGGTTCTTTGAGAAGATAAATAAAATAGGCAAACCATTAGCCAGACTTGTCAAGAAAAAAAGGGAGAAAAATCAAATCAATAAAATTAGAAATGAAAAGGGAGAACTCACAACAGACAACACAGAAATACAAAGGATCATAAGAGAAAACTATCAGCAACTATATGCCAATAAAATGGAAAACTTGGAAGAAATGGACGAGTTCTTAGAAAAGTATAACCTTCCAAAACTGAACCAGGAAGAAATAGAAAATCTTAACAGACCCATCACAAGCACAGAAATTGAAACTATAATCAAAAATCTTCCAACAAACAAAAGTCCAGGACCAGATGACGTCACAGGTGAATTCTACCAAAAATTTAGAGAAGAGTTAACACCTATTCTACTCAAATTCTTCCAGAAAATTGCAGAGGAAGGTAAACTCCCAAACTCATTCTATGAGGCCACCATCACACTAATACCAAAACCATACAAAGATGCCACAAAAAAAAGAACACTACAGGCCAATATCACTGATGAAAATAGATGCAAAAATCCTCAACAAAATTCTAGCAAATAGATTCCAACAACATATTAAAAAGATCATACATCATGACCAAGTGGGCTTTATCCCAGGGATGCAAGAATTCTTCAATATTCACAAATCAATCAATGTGATACACCACATTAACAAACTGAAAGATAAAAACCATACAATTATCTCAGTAGATGCAGACAAAGCCTTTGACAAAATTCAACACCCATTTATGATAAAAACTCTCCAGAAAGCAGGCATAGAAGGAACATACCTCAACATAATAAAAGCCATATATGACAAACCCACAGCAAACATTAGCCTCAATGGCAAAAAATGGAAAGCATTTCCCCTAAAGTCAGGAACAAGACAAGGGTGCCCACTCTCACCACTACTATTCAACATAGTTTTGGAAGTCTTAGCCACAGCAATCAGAGAAGAAAAAGAAATAAAAGGAATCCAGATTAGAAAAGAAGAAGCAAAACTCTCACTGTTTGGAGATGACATGCTCCTCTACATAGAAAACCCTAAGGACACCACCAGAAAATTACTAGAGCTAATCAATGAATATAGTAAAGTTGCAGAATATAAAATTAATACACAGAAATCCCTTGCATTCCTATACACTAACAATGTAAAAACAGAAAGATAAATTAAAGAAACAATCCCATTCACCACTGCAACAAAAAGAATAAAATACTTAGGAATAAATCTACCTAAAGAAACAAAATATCTATATATAGAAAACTATAAAACACTGATGAAAGAAATCAAAGATGACACAAACAGATGGAGAAATAGACCATGTTCATGGATTGGAAGAATCAATATAGTGAAAATGAGTATACTACTCAAAGCAATCTATAGATTCAATGCAATCCCTATCAAGCTACCAACAGTATTTTTCACAGAACTAGAACAAAGATTTGAAAATTTGTATGGACTAGCCGAAGCAATCTTGAGAAAGAATGGAACTGGAAGAATCAACCTGCCTGACTTCAGACTACAAAGCTACAGTCATCAAGACAGTATGGTACTGGCACAAAAACAGAAATATAGATCAGTGGAACAAAATAGAAAGCCCAGAGATAAATCCACGCACCTATGGACACCTTATCTTTGACAAAGGAGGCAAAAATATACAATGGAGAAAAAGCAATCTCTTTAACAAGTGGTACTGGGAAAACTGGTCAACCACCTGTAAAAGAATGAAACTAGAACACTTTTTAACACCATACACAAAAATAAATTCAAAATGGATTAAAGATTTAAATGTAAGACCAGAAACTATAAAACTCCTAGAGGAAAACATAGGCAAAACACTCTGACATAAACCACAGCAAGATCCTCTATGACCCAACTCCCAGAGTAGTGAAAATAAAAACAAAAATAAACAAATGGGACCTAATTAAACTTAAAAGCTTTTGAACAATGAAGGAAATTATAAGCAAGGTGAAAAGACAGCCTTCAGAAAGAAAGTAATAGCAAATGAAGCAACTGACAAAGAATTAATCTCAAAAACATATAAACAGCTCATGCAGCTCAATACCAGAAAAATAATTGTCAACCCAATCAAAAAATGGGCCAAAGAACTAAACAGACATTTTCCCCAAGAAGACATATAATTGGCTAAAAAACACATGAAGAGATGCTCAACATCACTCATTATCAGAGAAATGCAAATAATCAAAACCACAATGTGGTACCATCTCACACCGGTCAGAATGGCTGCTATCTAAAAGTCTACAAACAATAAATGCTGGAGAGGGTGTGGAGAAAAGGGTACCCTCTTACACTGTTGGTGGGAATGCAAACTAGTACAGCCACTCTGGAGAACAGTGTGGAGATTCCTTAAAAAACTGGAAATAGAACTGCCATTTGACTCAGCAATCCCACTGCTGGGCATACACACTGAGGAAACCAGAATTGAAAGAGACACATGTACCCCAATGTTCATTGCAGCACTTACAATACTTGTTTACAATAGCTAGGACATGGAAGCAACCTAGATGTCTATTGGCAGATGAATAGATAAGAAAGTTGTGGTACATATACACAATGGAATATTACTTAGCTATTAAAAAGAACGCATTTGAATCAGTTCTAATGAGGTGGATGAAATTGGAGCCTATTATATAGAGTGAAGTAAGTCAGAAAGAAAAGCACCAATACATTTTATTAACGCATATATATAGAATTTAGAAAGATGGTAACGACGACCCTATATGTGAGACAGCAAAAGAGACACAGATATAAAGAACAGACTTTTGGACTCTGTGGGAGAAGCTGAGGGTGCGATGTTTTGAGAGAATAGCATTGAAACATATATATTACCATTTGTGAAATAGATGACCTGTCCAAGTCTGATGCATGAAACAGGGCACTCAAAGTCGGTGCAATGGGATAATCCAGAGGGATGGGTTGGGGAGGGAGGTGGGAAGGGGGTTCGGGATAGGGGACACATGTACACCCGTGGCTGATTCATGTCAATGTATGGCAAAACCCATCACAATATTGTAAAGTAAATAGCCTCCAATTAAAATAAATTAATAAAATATAAGTATGTAGAGTATTAACTGAATGATTTTTTAAATTTTTAAATTTAAATATATTATATAACTGAATGATTTTTAACGATAAGGTATATACACAACACATACCCTTGTGTACAATAGGAAGAGTAGAAGAATATATGCCAATAAGTTAATAGTAATGATTTTTAACTCACAGAATTTAATTTTAAAAATAACTAATACAAGGACATGATATAAAATTCAAGACAAAAAAGGATATTCAGAGAAAAATAAGGCTTTCTCCTTCTGTTAATCATCTATTTCCCCACCTGAAGGCAACTTCTATTATCTATCTTTTGTGTATGCTTCCAGAGATAAATGTTAAAATTTACCGAACCATTCTCTTTGGGTGAGTTTTAAAACTGATAAAATATACCATCCTTAAGTATATAGTTTAGTGGCATAAAGTATTTTCATATTGTTGTCCAACCATCATCAGTATCTATCTCCATATCTTTTTCACCATCCTAAATTGAAACCCTGGGCCCATTAAAGGATAACTTCCACTCCTCCCACCCCCGAGTCCCTGGTAATTACTAGTCTACTTTCTGTCTCTATGGATTTAACTATTCTAGGTCCCTCATAAAAGTAGTCATACAGTTTGTCCTTTGGTACCCAGCTTATTTTACTTAATGATGTTTTCAAGGTTCATCTGTGAATGATTTTTATTTATTTGTATTTTCTAGGTTTTCTATGATGCACATATATAACTTTATATGGCTTTTCTCAGTTTTATCTAATCTGGCATTTCATGAAGTTCAGAAAAAAAAAAAAGTCATTCACTTGCTAGTAGCTGAAGGTGTATTTAAGATTTGGTAAGAAAAAGAAGTCAGGGCAGGATGATTCCAGGTAGTCCAGATATCTGCACCTTAAGAATGTGCATTGGGACTTCCCTGACAGTCCAGTGGTTAAGAATCTGCCTTCCAGTGCAGGGGATGTACATTTGATCCCTGGTTGGGAACTAAGATCCCACATGTTGCAGGGCAACTAAGCATACATGCTGCAACAAAAACCCAGTGCAGCCAAAATAAAAAAAATAAAATAGAAAAAAAAAAAGTGTATATCATAGTTCAGAAATAAGTAACACAGTCAGGTATAGAACTCTTTTCAGTATCACACCAGCAACCACTGTGATTGTACTCTAAAAAAATAAGCTGAGCCTGAATTTTTGAATATAAGAACTTGAAAAGTTTGGTGCCACTTCTACAATATAAAAATTAGGAGACAAAGCCAGGTTCTGGGAGGACTATGATGTTAATTTTCAGTAGAGAAGGCTTTTTTCTAGACTATTCTGCCAGCAGCACTGAAATAGTTACGTTACTAAATGTTGTAGATATGACAAAGCTGTTATGTCCCTCACATGTAACCAAAATATTGGATGTTGACCACTAGGTACAGGAAGTAAAACTGTGTATGTTTTTTTTTTTAAAAAGATGACTTATCAGCACTATAGAACAAATAACTAGCTGAATAACAAAGAAACAACAGAAAGAAATATTCATCAAACAGTGAAAGGTTAGATAGTCTCTAATAAGAAGAGAACTTTGTAGGTAACAATTTGGTACTGAGAAGAAACACACCCCTCTGTCTGATAAAGTAGTGCTTTCACATACGTTTTTGCTATAGGGCAAATCGGTTCTGAAGGTTTCACTTTCTTATTAAGTTCAGTATTTAATGTTCTGCAATGAATAAACTGGTAAGTGTGTGTGTGTGTGAGAGAGAGAGAGAGACAGACAGACAGAAGGCACCATGTGTCCCATCTGGGTATTTACAATTCAATTTGAGGAGACTAGATCCCATACACATCTGTTATACCATTAATTCTAAGGGATGATATAAGCAAACGTAAAAAGGCAGAAGGCACAGCAGTGAATGCAAAGAACACTGCATACACATTCCCTTGTGCTTTTTACCTGAGTGGTTAAGATATCGCTCTGAGAGGACAGCCCCACACAGTCTTCAGAGAGGCTTGTTTCACTCACATGGTCAGATACTGCTTCACCTTGAATTATAATACAAATAGATTCAGATGTAAAAAAAGATGGCAAGACAAACTTCACTTTCATGTCACACAAAATGATTATACTCTTTGGGGACACCCAGATGATTTCCTCTAAGAAATCATAACGAAAACCAGATGTAAGTCTGCCAGTAATTAGGGCATTAAATCTCATTTGAATAGAAAAGATGTTCTAGCTGGGTAATGGACTTTTTAAAGGAAAAGCACCCTGGGAGGAACATGTTTAAAGTTTAAGAAACAGTTACTTTCACTGTGCTTGGAAACTCCTAAAATGTGCTCCCCCAAAGGCATAGACATTTAGCTCATCTCTACAAAACAGATGGGGGCAAACACAAAAACTTGGTTCCAATACCTAAGTCTGAATCCACACTCTGCTCTTCTTGGCAACTATCTTCTTCCAAGCCAGTTTCCCTTTCTTCATCATCTGAAACCAATTCCTTGTCACTCAGAACTTCCTCGCTTTCAGACTGATACACTTGTTTGGAAGGACGCTCAAACATCAAGAAAGGATCCTGGGTGTTTGTATTAGTGGTCAAGTCTTCCATTGCACTGCACTGTGAGGAAAATAAGCTACCAGAACATCTTGCTTCCTCATTAAGGTGATGTTCCTGGGACACCTTGGCTAATGTTACCTGGCCACTGCAGTCATTTAAGCCACTCTTCAATGATTCTAGGTTCTCCTCTGTTTCCTTAGACACTGTTGCCTCAGTGGCAACCGTGTTACATCCGGTAGATGGAGACAGTGTATTGGTTACTTTACCAAACAATAACTGTTGGAAGCAGGGAAGCTCTTCATCCTCACTAGACACAGTCTCTTCTGACTCTAGTTTGCCAGCCCCTCTTTGGTGACCCTGAGCCAAATGTGTATGGGTGAAAGGGCCAGGGCTCCCTCTGAATTCTCCTTTTTGGACACTTTCACTAAAAACAGCAGATCTTTCCTTAATGTCACTTTCAGCAAAGTGGCTATTTTCTTTTATTTCATCATCATTTAACAAGTTGTCAGGTGTCTCAGAACAAACCTGAGAAGCATGACGGCTTCCTGTAGGTTGTTCGAGGTTATCTGAAATTAGACATGGGGAGAAATCTGCCTTAACAGCCTGAAGCATGTCCTCATTTTCTCCTTGCCTTTTTATTTCAGGATGGTGACAGTTACTTACAGGAAGACTTTGCTTATAGACTTCAGGTTGCATAAGACCTAATCTGAGTAAAGCTCTTAATTTAGGTTCTCTGTTTCTACCTGGTTCTGCTTGAATGTTTTCACCACTGGAACCTACTTCATTAATACTAGAGCCTACTTCATTAGTACTGGAACCTACTTCATTAACACTGCTTGAGCTGACTTCTTTAAAAGTGCTTTCTTGAATGTTATTTTGGCTGATTGTGCTCACTGCACTTTGAATGATGCTTTCACTTCCCAATGTTTTTTCAGGTGACGTTACAGGTTCCTCAAACTTCTCTGACGGGCTTTTCTTACATATGGTTTTAACAGATGACTTGATGGGAGAAAGTGATGGTATAAGATTTGGCTTTTCTGAAACCCCTTGTTTATTTGCAAAAACAAGTTCAG
The DNA here is from genome assembly GCF_019923935.1 of Bubalus bubalis. Lineage (NCBI taxonomy): Eukaryota > Metazoa > Chordata > Mammalia > Artiodactyla > Bovidae > Bubalus > Bubalus bubalis. The sequence goes on along the minus strand of NC_059159.1, from coordinate 19,929,485 downwards.
TTTTGTGACCTCTCAACTGTGATGACTGACAAACCCTAGTTACTTCTTTTGCGCTACATTTGGCATCGTCACCTGGCGTCCTATCTTTCTGATCAGCCACAGGAAAGTGCACTGTTGTATAAATGGCCTGTACATGCTGGCTTTTAGACTCACTCTTTCCCCGACTGTCTTCTTTTTGTCTACATTTGAGGGGGTCTCTTGGACTTTGATCCCTTAAGGACCCCGAGTGGGCAAAGACTGTGGCACATTCCTTTTGTGGATTTCCTGGATTGGAAAACAGGGCAAATGTCTGACGCTTTGAAACCTTGAACGTATTCTGCAAATACTGTGTATCAAGTTCACTGTCTTCCATTTCTCTGCTTGTCTCCTGAATGAGGTAGTTAACGTCATGTCCCAGTAGATCCTGAAAGCCCTCTGTGTTGTTTTTGGTATCTTTAAAATCCCTATGGATAAGTTCCTTGGGGTTTTCGATTGCTGCACACAGACTCACACATGGATGTGGTGCAGTCTTTGCCTTTTCTGGGGTTTTAGCTTCTAGTAATGAGATACTATCCTGAGTGCCATAATCAGTATCAGGAACCAAGGAAATATTGGTACTCTCTACAGATCTTTCAATTTGCAAAGCTTTTCCTCCTCTTAATATCAGATCTTTGGGGTCTTTGGTACTATTCAACACTTGAATTGCTCCTAGGTTCTCCTCTCTTTGAAGGCTAGGATGAACAAACTCTTCAGGTTTACTACAACAGTTAGTAAAATAACCAGGTGTGTTTGTTAAATTTAGTTCTGGAAAAGCATCACTAGCAAGTCTTTTACTTATTTGTTCATATGTTTTGTTATTCTTCTTGGCTCCAGCTATAGGTTCTTTATCTCCCATGAGTTGAAGCTTTTGGCTCTGCCTAACTGGCATTTGGCTAGAATGTTTTTTCTTCATCTCTTCATTGCTAGAACTGCTATCAATTGGTAGCTCAGTATGATTAGGTGGACTTGGGTTTCTACTGACTACTAGTTCAAGTTCAGGAATTTTCCTGGTAGAGGACTTCCTCTTCAGCCTATTCTTAGGTGCTTTTGAACTGTGGATATTCAATTCTAGTTCCATATTGCTTATACTGATGCTTATAGGTTCAGCCTCAGTTCTGAAAACAGATTCTTTTTCCAATGATTCTGTTGGGTTAGCGTTTTGCTCTTTATGAACATAATCATGTTTTGTTTTATTCTCATGACCATCACTAGTAATATTCATCCTGTGACGTTTCTGCTCTGTTTGGTCAGTTCCCTCAATCATCTTTTCAGGAGTCTTTGGAACAATTGTCAAATCGACTTTCTTGATAAAATCCTCAGGCTGAAGGCCTGATGTACCTCTCCTTTTACATTTTAGTTTATTTGTGAGGGGCTGCTCTTGTGTTATCTGAGGTTCTACAGTAAATGCGCCTAGAATTAGATCTTCAGCTATGTGGCTGAAGTTAGGGAGACTTGACTTCCTCCGATAGGTTTTCCCAAATATTTTGTCTTCAATATTACTCTCTACTGGTTTGGAGTGGACTCTTTCGTGTATTAAAGTACCATGAGGATCACTGGCCATTAAGTTGATTTTCTCTGAAGAACCTGAATATCCATCAACTTTATTTGGAATTTCCACTGCACCAGCTACTTCATTATTTGATTCAGACCCCCCACCGCATGAGTCGTCAGAAGTTAATATTTCATCACTTCTGGAAAACCAGTCATTAACTTTCTGTATGCTATTATTCAGGGTTACCCAAGGAACATCTTGGGAATCTCCAGGACTGTCAGGGCATGCAGGTTTCTGCTTAATCAGTTCTTTTCTTCTGTACAGGGGATCAGTATTCAGAACTATCTTTTTCTCAGTGCTGGGAATCTGCCTATCCTTACACGTGCCCTTACTTTCAGCCCATCTGCTCTGTTGGCTCTTTACTAAGACAGGCTGTTTGCTTTTATTACAGAATTCAGCCTTTTCTACATTCAGTCTGTTTTCAGTGAGCAATAAACTGCTGTTCTCATGCTGTAATGAGCTGGCATGAGTATCTGTGCCACATGGCTCCACGTGAAAGTCTGAAACAGAAATACCCTGATACTTTTCTGGATGCGTCTCAGTTGCATGCTTCTGGGAGGTGATCAGATCTTTAATACTGAGTTGATGATGTTCAGTATTTGTTATGTCCTTCTCAGAAAACTCACAAGCAGCTGGAAACAACAACAACAACAAGGTGCTTAAAAACAGAATTATTATGAAAACAATATGTACTTAATACAACTTAGTAACTTGGTTGGAGGGTAATGAAGAAACTGGCTATTCTTAGAGAAATTAACCTCAGACTACCAAGTATACTGAAGATGTAGCTCATACTTTTTTGCTTAATTCCTATTTGTCTAGATTCTCATTATTTCTGCTCAAGATAATTAAAATTTTAATTTCAGAATTCTCCCTACTCATAAATCACACCTTCTAGTTCCCTAACCTTTAACAGTGAATTAAAAGCACAGTTTGAGACTCACAGACACAAAGAACAGACAAGTGGTTGCTAAGGGGGAAGGGAGTTGGAAGAGGGATGGAGGGGGAATTTGGAGTTAGTAGATACAAACTAGTATATATAGAATAGATAAATAACAAGGTGTTACTGTATAGCACAGGGAACTATATTCAATATCCTGTGATAAAACCATAACATAGAAAAGAACATGGAAAAAAAAAGAATGTGTATTTTATATATATGTAACTGAATCACTTTGCTGTGCAGCAGAAATGAACACAATGTTGTAAATCAACTATACTTCAATTTAAAAAAGCAGTTTGGGCATCAGATATATAACATTCTATCTTCAGACTAATATTCCCTGTATCTGAGTACTAGTAAGCAAAATATGAAATACAAACACAGCAATTAAAAGTAAAAAGGCAACAACCAATCACATAGGGTACTATTATAACCAAACCGGTCTAGTGCCATTGAAATAGATCAGGCTGTACTATGACATCTGGGAAAGCACCATATCCTAACTCTGCCAAAAGATATTGTAAATTATAAAAATGTTCTAAATGGTTCTTCAAAATACTCTAATTACCATACTGTATCTACCTATTCTCTCTTTAGTGTCTGTTAAGTTAGAAGACTTGCCATTACCCTTTTTTGCAGGATTCAAATTGGTCTTGGCCTTGGCTCCTTGAGGGGTGATTTCTAACAATTCATGGTCTCCCACACTATAAGGAAAAGACACAAGCCTTAGTGAAAAACAGTTGTTTATATGTGCACAGGGTTGTCAAACAATCAAATATTTTAGCTTTGCTAGGTAGGGCTGTGATAAGCTGATCGATTTGATTCACTTTCTGAAATCAGCACTCTCCTTTGGTAACTTCTAGTCAAAATGAAATGGTCATAGACAGAACACAAAAAATCAGAGCAGGAGTATAGAACATTGCTTTATGGACACACAAATATGAGCCAAAATTTAAATGACAGTTGAATAATAGCTAAAAGATAGTAAAGAAAAAACCAACAAAACCTAAAGTATGTATTAATGAAAACACAAGCACAGTTACCTAAACAAAGGGAGCACTGGGATGGAACAGACATTCCAGTAGAATGCAAAGAACATATCACTTTGCAACACTGCCTTCTGGGCTTTTTCTCAAGCTAAAAACCATTTTCTCCCAATCGGGAGATCAGGAAAATGTCACTTGCAAACAAAATCTCATTGACAGTGACATTATCATAGTTCAGACAAGCTATCACAGATCTTAGGGTCATGCAATAATTCCTAAGGAAAGCAATTTAACAAGTAATCCATTTTGGGGCTGCTTGCAAATTATGGTTTAATTGATGTAGAGAAAGTCTGAGTTACAGACAGAATTAGGAACAGTAGAAGGAAAAATTGAAAACTGAGTAATGTTTTCAGCAGCCACAATCACCACTGAGTCAACACTGTTGTACACAAGGAACTAAGCCAGAGCACAGCCATCTGCTGGAAGCAAGTCTGTGCAGAGTTCTACTGTTACTTTAACTCTTACAAATGCTTTACTAAGAAACCAAACAAACAAAAAGGATATTTTCTCAGCTATAAAATAAGAAGGTTAAAGTAGATTATCTTTAAGGTCTATTCCAATGCCATGATTCTGACCTAAAGAAGTATCAATCCTTAATATTAACTAAATACAAAAATGCCAGTTTCACAGAAAAAGGCACGCTGACTCACCTGAAATAACTGGCCTTATTAACTGTGTCTTCAGAAGAATCAGATCCTAAAAAAATTCCCCAAAGACCCCCAAATAAGAAATCAATAAAAGGATTTTTATTGAAAGGGTTAAACTCAAAAAACTGTACTTGTTGCAAAACATATTTTCAAGGAATATTTACTGAGCACCCAGTACATGGCAGGGCTTCCCAGGTGGTGCTAGTGGTAAAGAACACGCCCACCAATGAAGGAGAGGATATGGGTTTGATCCCTGGGTCAAGAAGATCTCCTGGAAGAGGGCATGGCAACCCATTCCAGTATTGTTGCCTGGAGAATCCCATGGACAGAGGAGCCTGGCGTGTTACAGTCCATGGGGTCGCAACAGTCAGACACGACTAAAGTGACTTAGCACACATACACTACATGGCAGGAACAATGATACGTATGTCAGGCAATAGAGAACTGTGGTTACAAGTACAGGTTCTGAAGCCAGAATTCCCAGGTGTAAATTGTGGCTCTGTCATTAACTAGCTTTACGACACTGGCAGAATTTCTTAACCTCTCTGTGCCTTAAATTCCCTCATCTATAAAACAGTGTAATAGTTGGAACCACCTCAGGTTTGTCATGCATCTTATGTGAGTCACACAAGTAAAACCCCAGTGCCTGGACTACAGTAACTGTTCCTAAATATTGTCTATTATAATTATTTTTATGAGGCAACATCTGTAGTCTAGGAACTTATGATCTTAAAAGGGGAAAAGACATACAAGAAATTTCTGAAGAATCTGCTTAGTGCTGTGGCAAACATATGGTGGTGTCTGGGAGCCCAAAGCAGGGCCATTCTTTCCAATTATAAATATATTCTACAGGATAAAGCATAGAGAGACCTGTTTGAACTGAGTTCAGCTGTTCTTAAGTCTTTCTGCTGCTGCTGCTGCTGCTAAGTCGCTTCAGTTGTGTCCGATTCTATGCGACCCCATAGACGGCAGCCCACCAGGCTCCCCAGTGCCCAGGATTTTCCAGGCAAGAACACTGGAGTGGGTTGCCATTTCCTTCTCCAATGCATGAAAAAGAAAAGCGAAAGTGAAGTCACTCAGTTGTGTCTGACTCTTAGCGACCCCATGGACTGCAGCCTACCAGTCTCCTCTGTCCATGGGATTTTACATGCCAGAGTACTGGAGTGGGGTGCCATTCCCTTCTCTGCTAGTCTAGTATAATTAATTTTCAGTTCAGTTACTCAGTCGTGTCCAACTTTTGCCACCCCATGGACTGCAGCACGCCAGGCTTCCCTGTCCATCACCAACTCCTGGAGCTTACTCAAACTCATGTCCTTTGAGTTGATGATGCCATCCAATCATCTCATCCTCTGTCATCCCCTTCTCCTCTTTCTTCAATCTTTCCCAGCACCAGGGTCTTTTCAAATGAGTCAGTTCTTCACATCAGGTGGCAAAAGTATTGGAGCTTCAGCTTCAGCATCAGTCCATCCAATGAATATTCAGGACTGATTTCCTTTAGGACTGACTGGTTGGATCTCCTTGCAGTCCAAGGGACTCTCACGAGTCTTCTCCAACACCACAGTTCAAAAGCATCAATTCTTCTGCACTCAGCTTTCTTTATGGTCCAACTCACATCCATACATGACTACTGGAAAAACCATAGCTTTGACTAGACGGACCTTAGTGGACAAAGTAATGTCTCTGCATTTTAATATGCCATCTAGGTTGTTAATAGCTTTTCTTCCAAGGAGCAAGTGTCTTTTAATTTCATGGCTGCAGTCACCATCTGCAGTGATTTTGGAGCCCAAGAAAATAAAGTCTCTCACTGTTTCCATTGTCTCCCCATCTATTTGCCATGAAATAACGGGACTGGATTCCATGATCTCAGCTTTCTGAACGTTGAGTTTAAAGCCACCTTTTTCACTTTCCTCTTTGACTTTCATCAAGAGGCTCTTTAGTTCTTCTTCACTTTCTGCCATAAGGATGCATATTGATATTTCTCCCAGCAATCTTGATTCCAGCTTGTGCTTCATCCAGCTCAGCATTTCGCATGACGTACTCTGCATATAAGTTAAATAAGCAGGGTGACAATATACAGCCTTGATGTACTCCTTTCCCGATTTGGAACCAGTCTGTAGTTGCATGTCCAGTTCTAACTGTTGCTTCTTGACCTGCATACAGATTTTTCAGGAGGCAGGTAAGGTGGTTTGGTATTCCCATCTCTTTCAGAATTTCCCACAGTTTGTTGTGATCCACACAGTCAAAGGTGTTGGTGTAGTAGATAAAGTCTAGATAAGTCTTTCTAGTCTAGTATAATTAATCTTCAGTTCAGTTCAGTCGCTCAGTCGTGTCCAACTCTTTGCGACCCCATGAATCGCAGCACGAGAAGCCTCCCTGTCTATCACTAATTCCCAGAGTTCACTCAAACTCATGTCCATCGAGTCAGTGATGGCATCCAGCCATCTCATCCTCTGTCATCCCCTTCTCCTCCTGCCCCCAATCCCTCCCAGCATTAGGGTCTTTTCAAATGAGTCAACTCTCCGCATGAGGTGGCCAAAGGACTGGAGTTTCAGCTTTAGCATCATTCCCTCCAAAGAACACCCAGGACTGATCTCCTTTAGGATGGACTGGTTGGATCTCCTTGCAGTCCAAGGGACTCTCAACAGTCTTCTCCAACACCACAGTTCAAAACCATAAATTCTTCAGCCCTCGGCTTTCTTCACAGTCTAACTCTCATACCCATACATGACTACTGGAAAAACCATAGCCTTGACTAGACGGACCTTGGTAGACAAAGTAATGTCTCTGCTTTTGAATATGCTATCTAGGTTGGTCATAACTTTCCTTCCAAGGACTAAACGTCTCTTAATTTCATGGCTGCAATCACCATCTGCAGTGATTTTGGAGCCCAAAATATAAAGTCAGCCACTGTTTCCACTGTTTCCCCATCTATTTGCCATGAAGTGATGGGACCAGATGCCATGATCTTCGTTTTCTGAATGTTGTACTTTAAGCCAACTTTTGCACGCTCCTCTTTGACTTTCATCAAGAGGCTCTTTAGTTCTTCTTCACTTTCTGCCATAAGGGTGGTGTCATCTGCATATCTGAGGTTATTGATATTTCTCCTGGCAATCTTGATTCCAGCTTGTGCTTCCACCAGCCCAGCATTTCTCATGATGTACTCTGCATATAAGTTAAATAAGCAGGGTGACAATATACAGCCTTGACGTACTCTTTTCCTATTTGGAACCAGTCTGTTGTTCCATGTCCAGTTCTAACTGTTGCTTCCTGACCCGCATATAGGTTTCTCAAGAGGCTGGTCAGGTGGTCTCGTATCCCCATCTCTTTCAGAATTTTCCACAGTTTATTGTGATCCACATAGTCAAAGGCTTTGGCATAGTCAATAAAGCAGAAATAGATGTTTCTCTGGAACTCTCTTGCTTTTTCCATGATCCAGTGGATGTTGGCAATTTGATCTCTGGTTCCTCTGCCTTTTCTAAAACCAGCTTGAACATCTGCAAGTTCACGGTTCACATATTGCTGGAGCCTGGCTTGGAGAATTTTGAGCATTACTTTACTAGCGTGTGAGATGAGTGCAATTGTGTGGTAGTTTGAGCATTCTTTGGGATTGGAATGAAAACTGACCTCTTCCAGTCCTGTGGCCACTGCTGAGTCTTCCAAATCTTAGACCCAAATGCTATAGCCCACCCATCATGTTCTTTCTTAGCCCTACTCTCCATCTTCCCAAACTGTGTTTGCACATACTTAAGTTTGAGTGAACTCCAGGAGTTGGTGATGGACAGGGAGGCCTGGTGTGCTGCAATTCATGGAGTCGCAAAGAGTCGGACACGACTAAGCGACTGAACTGAACTTAACTGAAAACCACATATCCTTCGTTTTGTTCTCTTTATAAAGTAAGGTGCTTTAAAGTGAGGCCTGCATCTTCCTACATTATTTATCACACATCATAAGGCTAGAAAATTTATTTTATTCTTACTTTTCAGGGCTCCCTGCCATTGCATAAATTGTGACCAAGGTTTTTAGTAAAACTCTTAGACAAGGAATCCAGCAACTATTATTCTAAACTTACAAAATCTGAGACTCTTACCCAATTCAATGTAGACGGACTTATTCTGAGATTGTGTCTGCTGCTTTGTCCTCAGAGATCTGACAATTCCAAGGTTAGAGAGTTCGACAGTAAGACTGGTTTCCTGCTAAGCAGTAAATGATCAACAAATCGTTAGCAAGGTCTATGCATTTTTTTCCCTAAGAGAAACTCAAAGCTCTGGACAAAACAAACAGACAGTTGTCAATGAGCTAACCTCAAAAAAACACTTGGCAAACTATGCACTAAGATGTACGAGTCTTCTGTGGTTTGAATACTTTCTCCCTCTCTCAGTTGTTCTAAATTTTTCTATACTTAAGTGTGTATCATCTGTGTAATTTTTTTAAGGATAAGGAAAGCATATTTTTTCTTTTCATTTTCTTTCTTTTTTAAATGGGGAAAGCATATTTTAAACTAATACTTTATATTATAGTGTAGAAAAGGAATGAAATTGATTTACTACACACTTCTAATCACATCTGATAACAGAGGCAATAACTAAGATAAAGTAAATTTTTAAAAAGGATAAATGAAAATAATAAAAAAAGAAAAGAAAAGAATAAAATCCAGCAAGCTTAATATTCAGTACAGGAAAGAATATTTGGATACCCAACATTACTCTGATGAAGCTTTCCTTCTTTTTGGGCCCTTCAGCATCTACTCAGAAATGAATGCTGGTCCTATGAGAACTATTATTTTTAAGATCCTCATTATTCATTCACATATGAGTAACAATAGAGCAAATCTCTGTATTTTCTTTGACAATTACACTTAAAGTTGAAGCAATTTTCAAGTATTAAAAACTGATCCCCCCCCACCCCGCCCCCGGCAACTTTTCAGAGGAAGTAAAATAGAAGATACTTCTTCATGTCTGGAGAAGTGCCATAAGACGGTTATTTTAAAATTTAGCAAATAAATAATAATAAAACAAAAGCTAGCAAGCTAAAAACCATCAGTGTCCTTGTGGCCATCTTAGACAAGCATCAGAATGGATAAAGCACTAAAACCAGGGACCTTCTCTCAACTCCTTTAACTCTTGTTCAGACACTTAATTGACCATCTTCCCTTGTTTACTTGACTTTATATAAATCCAAAAGCATCCAGTGCATTCACTAACTCTCATGCTCCATAAAGAGTTATTATCAGAACACACAAAAGTGGCCTTACCAAGGTAGGATTTTCAGGTTCACTCTGCCAAAGTCTTTTGGCCCGGTTCCGGTAGCCCATACTTTGGATTATAGAAACTTCCTCCTTCAGATGCTCAGGAGAGTTATTTTCCTTTCTCGAAAAGTTATAGCTGTTTGCAACTGTGAGTTACAAAGAGAAACACTATTTTTGCAGTTAGAAAAAAAATGTATTAGGTTCCCTGGTGGCTCAGTGGTAAAGAATCCACCTGCCGATGCAGGAGATCCCTGATCCAGGAAGATCCCAAATGTCACGGAGCAACTAAGTCCATGTGCCACAGCTATTGAGCCTGTGCACCCTAGAGCCTGTGCTCCACAACAAGAGAAGCCACCACAATGAGCAACTGGAGAGTACCCCTTGCTTACTGCAACTAGAAAAAAGCCTGCACAGCAACAGAAACCCAGCACAGCCAAAAATAAATAAATAAAATTTAAACATACATATATTAAAAAAAAAAATTACAGGTAGTTAAAATTAACCTAGGCCAAAAGGTATGGTCTTATCACCTATTCATATAAAATAACTGCACAAACTTCCATTTTAATAGATGGCTCCTTGAGCGTTGGTGGCAAGAATACACAGAAGAATTATACAAAAAAGATCTTCATGACCCAGATAATCACGATGGTGTGATCACTCACACTCACCTAGAGCCAGAAATCCTGGAATGTGAAGTCAAGTGGGCCTGAGGAAACATCACTACAAACAAAGCTAGTGGAGGTGATGGAATTCCAGTTGAGCTATTTCAAATCCTGAAAGATGATGCTGTGAAAGTGCTGCACTCAATATGCCAGCAAATTTGGAAAACTCAGCAGTGGCCACAGGACTGGAAGAGGTCAGTTTTCATTCCAATCCCAAAGAATGCTCAAACTACCACACAATTGCACTCATCTCACACGCTAGTAAAGTAATGCTCAAAATTCTCCAAGCCAGGCTCCAGCAATATGTGAACCGTGAACTTGCAGATGTTCAAGCTGGTTTTAGAAAAGGCAGAGGAACCAGAGATCAAATTGCCAACATCCACTGGATCATGGAAAAAGCAAGAGAGTTCCAGAGAAACATCTATTTCTGCTTTATTGACTATGCCAAAGCCTTTGACTATGTGGATCACAATAAACTGTGGAAAATTCTGAAAGAGATGGGGATACGAGACCACCTGACCAGCCTCTTGAGAAACCTATATGCGGGTCAGGAAGCAACAGTTAGAACTGGACATGGAACAACAGACTGGTTCCAAATAGGAAAAGAGTACGTCAAGGCTGTATATTGTCACCCTGCTTATTTAACTTATATGCAGAGTACATCATGAGAAATGCTGGGCTGGTGGAAGCACAAGCTGGAATCAAGATTGCCAGGAGAAATATCAATAACCTCAGATATGCAGATGACACCACCCTTATGGCAGAAAGTGAAGAAGAACTAAAGAGCCTCTTGATGAAAGTCAAAGAGGAGCGTGCAAAAGTTGGCTTAAAGTACAACATTCAGAAAACGAAGATCATGGCATCTGGTCCCATCACTTCATGGCAAATAGATGGGGAAACAGTGGAAACAGTGGCTGACTTTATATTTTGGGCTCCAAAATCACTGCAGATGGTGATTGCAGCCATGAAATTAAGAGACGTTTAGTCCTTGGAAGGAAAGTTATGACCAACCTAGATAGCATATTCAAAAGCAGAGACATTACTTTGTCTACCAAGGTCCGTCTAGTCAAGGCTATGGTTTTTCCAGTAGTCGTGTATGGATGTGAGAGTTGGACTGTAAAGAAAGCCGAGGGCTGAAGAATTTACGGTTTTGAACTGTGGTGTTGGAGAAGACTGTTGAGAGTCCCTTGGACTGCAAGGAGATCCAACCAGTCCATCCTAAAGCAGATCAGTCCTGGGTGTTCATTCGAAGGACTGATGTTGAAGCTGAAACTCCAATACTTTGGCCACCTGATGTGAAGAGCTGACTCATTTGAAAAGACCCTGATGCTGGGAAAGATTGAGGGTAGGAGGAGAAGGGGACAACAGAGATTAGATGGTTGGATGGTATCACCGACTCAATGGACATGGGTTTGAGTGGACTCCGGGAGTTGGAGATGGACAGGGAAGCCTGCTGTGCTGTGGTTCATGGGGTCGCAAAGAGTCGGACATGACTGAGTGACTGAACTGAACTGAGCATTGGTACCTGGGGTTATGCAGTACTTACACTGCAATCCTGTGTCAAGCTCAAAAGCATGAATGATCTTCAACAGCTCTTCAACAAGTTGACTAAATCTTGTACTTTCTTGTAGGCTTCTGAAAGTAAATTGATTGAAAGACACACTTAGCAGGAGATTATCAACTTAAGGACACTAAAATAAGAAAAGACATTAAACAAATAAAAAAAGATGCAGCAAAAGTTAAAAAAAAAAACCAAAAAACACTATTTGATAAGAACAGAGCTATTAAGTGACATTACACTATAATCAAAACATCATTGACAGCAAAATAAACCATACAGCAGTATTGTTTTTATATACATGTATTTTTGCCATTCAAGCTTATCAAAAGCCTATAACTATCTAAAATAATAGTACTTTGAATCCACAGTAGATATAAATCCACTGCATACAGAATTTAGTATTCTTGACATCTGAATCCCATCCACCCAAACCCCCAATTCTAGCTCTCAGGGATTTCTGCCAAATGATGATTACACCATTTTGAAATCACAGATAGATAACAATGTCCAAAGAGAGATTTTGGTTTAGGAAAGTTGTAGGACAATATAATTTATTTATTCATTTAAATCTGACTGACTACCATGTACCAAACATTGGATAAACAGTGTTGACCAAGATAGACAAAGCCAGTGTCCTAACAGAACTTACATCCTGGCCAGAGGGACACACAATATATAAATCCACTGTGTTTGTGTGTAAAAAATTAAGTAGAAATAAGTGCAAGAAAGAAAAATAAAATCAGCATTAAGATAATGGGGGAAGGGTGGTACAGTCCTATATTAGGTAAGACTGTAAGTTCTTATATCATTCAGAAGGATTAGAAAAAGGCAATGAATTGCAAATAACTGTACAAGGCAGATGTACTATAAAACTCTCAGAAAAATGATTTTGAACATAATTTACCATGTCAGCTAAACACCCTTTTATATATTTTTCTACTGATGAGTGGTTTGATAGAAACACCAACTATATTATTAAGGAATTTTCACTTTTTCCTGATATTGTCACTTCTAACCTCCCATCAACTACCAAAATTATATACCTTTTGGTTATATCATTCTTACACAAAGGACATTGTGAAGGCCCTTTCTTCTGGTTGAGAAGTTTCAGCATACAAAATCTATAAATTATAATGAATGAAAAGAACTCAAGTTATATTCTTTTTCTGCAGAGAGAATATTCAAAAAGCAAATAACCATGAAAAGATAATCTCTTGACTGCACTTAAGAGCCATTTTAAACGTAATGGCAGATGAATTACAACAAGTGGCTTTCTTTAATTGTTTTTAGATGCCACATAAGAAGAAAACCAAACTACATAAGCAATAATCTATGAAAACTGAACTTACATCCATATGTCTTTCTGTTATGATCAAATTAAACTTACTAAAAGTTAATATAGCATATTTAATGATATACTCATAAGCATTTCAGGCTGCATAATCAGATGTAAATGGTAGGTACCTCAGGTAAAATTATTATAATTAGTTTAAAAACTTAGCACCTCAATACAAAAGTTATAGTAATCAAGACAGTATGGTACTAGCATAAAGATAGATGAACAGATAGAACAGAATGAGAGTATAAGTCATACATCTATGGTCAAGTGATTTTCAACAATAGCACCAAGACAATTAAATGGAAAAAGAATAATCTTAATAGTACTCAGACAACTAAATATTCACATGCAAAAAAAAAAACCAAATATAGATTCCTACCTCACACAATACAGAAAAATTAACTCAAAATGGGTCACAGAACTAAATGCAAGAACTAAAATATAAATGTTTGTGACCATGGGTTAAGCAATGGTTTCTTAAATAAAGAAATGGCAAAAGCACAAGCAACCAAAGGAAAAAACAGGAATATCAAACTTAAAAACTTTATAATACCATGAAAAAACTGACAGGACAATCCATAGAATGAGAGAAAATATCTGTTAATCATATATTTGATAAGGGACTTGTATCCAGAATATATAAAGAACTCTTAAAACTCAGTAAAAAAGAGACGTAACCCAATTAAAAAATGGGCAAAGGATTTGAAGAGCCATTTTCTCCAAAGATAAACAAGTGATCAATAAGCACATGAAAAGCGACTTCTCTGGTAGTTTAATGGTTGCTAATCTGCTTGCCAATGCAGGGGACATGGGTTCAATCCCTGGTCCAAGAAGATCCCACATGCCATGGGGCAACTGAGCCCGAGCACCACCAACTATAGAGAAGCCCTCTCACTGCAATCAAGACCTGATATAGCCTAATAAATAAATATTTTTAAAAACAGACAAAACAAAAAACTGAATTGTGCACTTTAAATGGATGGATTTTATAGCATGTAAATTATATCTCAATAAGACATGTTTAAAAAAAAAACCTCAAAGCAGGAAGAAAACATGCTCATTTTTATATTTACAAGGCCCAAAAGAGTGTCTGTTCAACCAGACACTTGTTGAACCAAGCTATTCACCAGACCTCAAAGAAATGGAGGAGGCTCACTCAGGCTTTTAGGATGGCTTGGCATCTAGAACAATTGTTTTGGTTGTCTCAGACAGTGAATATGGCTAAGAAGACTTTGATGATCTTTTGCAATGTGTTCAGAGTCAGCTTCCTTAATAAAGCAAACTACTGCTCCCATTGGCTGGTGGTGTCCATAAAGATCAACATTCCCTTAGGAAAAAGACAAAAGACCCAAAACAGAGGTAGACAGAAAAGGGAAGAGAACAGTAGAAGTAGCTGTGGTGATGATTATTAAAAGCAGTGATTCACTCATACAACCAATATTTAATAAGTTAGGTATCATTCTAATGCAAGAAATTCAGTGAAAAAGGAAAATAAAACCCCTGCCATTATAAAGGGCATGATATTATGGCGAGGGAGGTGAGTGGGGAAGGGATTAGAGAGAAGATACCAGGAAAGAAAAGATTATGGGAACTGAAAAGGCAGTGGGAATGGTGAGTCAGCACACTTAAGAGAAGCACTTTTTACTGGGCATGTCCTTTTTAACATGCATTGCTCTATCAACACAACCCTGAAGTATCATCTTCATTTTACAGTAGAGATTTGTCCCAGATCACACAGTAATCAAGTAAGTGGTAAAGGTGATATTGGATCTAGAACTTAAATGTATTGCAATAGCAAAGCCCATGGCTTTTCCACCAGATAAAGTAAATGTAGGTAGGGTTGGTCAAGGAGACCCAGGGGTCCTTCTACACCTCTACACCTATATAGATGCTTGAACGACCACATTGCACTTGACAGCATATAGGTTAGGAAATGGGGGTGTCAAAAAGTTAGCTGCTTTGTATAAAAAGTCCATTTAAAGAGCCAAAACAGGGACTTCCCTGGAGGTCCAGTGGGGGAACTAAGATATATGTTGGTGTGGTGTAGCCAAAAAATAAACTTTTTAATTTAAAAAAAAAAAAAAAAAAAAAAAAAAGAGCCACAAAATAGAGGCTACCACTCCTTGCTGCTGCTGCTGCTAAGTCGCTTCAGTCGTGTCCGACTCTGTGCGACCCCATAGACGGCAGCCCACCAGGCTCCCCCGTCCATGGGATTCTCCAGGCAAGAACACTGGAGTGGGTTGCCATTTCCTTCTCCATTGCGTGAAAAGTGAAAGTGAAGTCGCTCAGTCGTGTCTGACTCTTAGCCACCCCATGGACTGCAGCATACCAGGCTTCTCCATCCATGGGATTTTCTAGGCAAGAGTACTGGAGTGGCTTGCCATTGCCTTCTCCCACCACTCCTTGAGAAAATGCAAATACTACCTGCACTCTACCATAATGGCTCTAGGAGGCATCAAAGCATCGCACTGGCAAATGGCACAATTTAACAATTCAGAGTAGAGGTAGGGAGGTCATTCCCTAAACACAAGACTGCAGAATACAGTAGGGAAGCTATAGGATGATAAGCTAAGCTATAGATGTTGTAGCCTGTACATAATTACACAAATAACACCAGAGAAGCAGATATGTAGAAATCAACCAAGATATGGGTTGCAATCTTTCTTTACGCTAGGAAAAGGACAGACGCATAAAGGTTATTAACTAAATTCGAAAGAGAAAATGAACTTGTACATGATTTGAAAAGACTGAGGTAAGGAAAACATTGACAGATCAACAGAACACTGGCATGTCTTTCAGGGCTCTGAAGAATTTATTAAACTCTATTTTAGAGCTCTGGAGAATCTACGTGATACACTGATTAAATGAGAACACGTATACAAGTTCTACACAAGGTTCTCAACAAAAAGGTCTGAGACAAGTTTCCGGTTTCTTGGGTTTCTAAAGCCCAATGCTTAAGGAAAGGCAATACATTTTTAAAGCAAATGTAGTTATGTTTTCCAAAGGGCAGCTTCAGCTTTACAAGAAAAAGCTGATGGAGAATAGTAAAATCACAGTGCCACAAAACTAATTTGGGGGACTTTTCAGAGTACTCATTTTTGAGCATATCTGTACCCTGAACAGTTTAACAAGTTATGGAAACTCATCTAATTTTGAGTTGCTTGTCCAAGTCTATCCTGGCAGGAAGTAAAGAATTAATAGTTTTAAGTCTAGGCAAAATAAAGGCAAGCTGACTTTTGGCTACATTGTTATACTGTGTGCCCTGGATTACTGTCAACAGAGCTAAGACAATGGACTAATATGGTCCCTTGTTAGAGGAAATAAAGACCCTGACAGCTCCGTCGCTTAGCATCTCAGCATCCACTTACGTTGCTGGTCCCACCAAACCTTGTCAGTTTGGGTAATTAAGGCTCTGTTTTCTTGATCAAACCTCTAGTTTGTACTTTAGTTCCAACAATTAAGAAGCTATCTTGAGTTCTTCATCTGGGAGATTCTGCCTGACTTCCTTCACGAGTATCACAGTCCCGTGGGTCAAGGCTCTTGTCTCCTCAGGATGAGAATCTTACTGCTGACCCTCAACCTCCCGTGGCTGGGTTGCTGTCACTTTTCTTCCTTTGTAACTGCCACCCTGAACTTCTCATTTCTGCTGCTAGACTCCTGCAAGACTACATTCATCTACTTGCTAGATTATCCATCTCTTGCCTACTTCTGGCCCTCTGACATACCAACCTATTGCTACATTCCAGAATTCCCTGATATCATGATCTAATGTATCTGGCCATGAAACCTCCCTGACACTGACTTACCACTTCTCTGGATCTCCTCAGTTAACTGACCCCAAGACTTGCTTTACTTGGTCTTTCTGGTCTTTCAACCTCAGCCATGCTTGTTCTAGTCTCTCTTATTAATACTATCCTCCAAGTAAGTATCTAGAAAGGTCACCATTTCAGAACACTGCTTCTTAAACTTTAATGTACATAAGAATCTCCTAGGGATCTTGTTCAAATGCACATTCTGATTCAGTAGGTTTGGGGTAAGGCTGAGATTCTAGCAAGTTCCCATGTGATGTGGTTGCTGCAGAGCCATGAGTCCCACTTTGAGTAGTCAATTTTCTAGAGTTGTGTTATCCAACACAGCTGCCACATGTGGCTACTGAGCACTCGAAGTGTGGTCAGTCTGAACTAAGATGTATGTTAAGTATGGAAAAACACAGGCTTTCAGAGACTTACCACAAAAAAGAATGTCAATTATTTCACTAACATTTTTATATTTTGAAATGATAAAATTTTAGTCATAACTGGATTAAAAATATATAACTATAGTTAATTTCACCTAAAAAAAAAAAACTTTTAGTAGGGACTTTTCTAGTGGTCCAGTGGTTAAGACTCCACACTTCCACTGCAGGGGGAATTAAGTTCCATCCCTGGTCTGGGAACTAAGATACCACATGCCTTGGCACAGCAAAAAAAAAAAAAATCTTTTAATAATGTGGCTATAAGAAAATTTCAGTTAGATTTATGGCTCAGATTATATCTCTTTGGACAATGTGGTCTAGAGCTTTCAAAAAGTACTATACATTTCATCTGTTGTTTAGAAACTACAAGCTAATGCAGGAATGACCTAACATTTTCTAAACTGGTACTACTGTAGCTTTTGTATATCTCAGGAAAGACTTCAGATCTACAGGCTTACTTGGTCAACAAAGCTGCTTTAGGGACTTCCCTGGTGGACCAGTGGATAAGACTCTGTGCTCATAATGCAGGGGACACAGGTTCGATCCCTAATTAGGGAACTAGATCCCACATGCCACAACTGAGGGCTGGTTCAGCCTATATAAATAAATAAAATAGCCTAAATAAATAAATAAATGTTTAAAAACAAAAACAAAAACAAAGCTGCTTTATTGTTAGAATTAGAGTCCATTTTCAGAAAATCCAATTAATGCTTGGGGGTATTTTTCTGAGCTTTCTTTTCATATAGATCAAGGTGTTATTTAGACTATAAAGGTATTACAAAAGCTACTTCATGAAAAGTTGATATATCACACAGGCATTATATTACAATTTTAATTCTAATATACCACTTAAAATATGGCTGCCTTTTCTGCTTGTCATATCCTCCATATTAAGAATTGCAAGCCTTTTTCATTCTCCTCTAGTTACCAACTTTATTTAACCTTCTCAATCTCAACAGATGTCTTCACCTCCAACTTCACTGAGCTCAACTACCTCAACCACCCCTACTCTATCTCAAAATCTTTCTATAGAATTAATTTCCTTTTCCTTCATTACTGTTCATAAATAACATTTCTCTTTCTTGCATCCCTTTTCTATTTCAGTCCCTTCTGTCTCTTCTTGCACCTTCTCTGTTTTGCAAGTATCTCCCCTCTGAGGGCTCCTTTCTCTTCTAGTATAGCTCCTCTCTATTAATTTATATACAGAGTACATCATGAGAAAGGCTGGGCTGGAGGAAGCACAAGCTGGAATCAAGATTGCCAGGAGAAATATCAATAACCTCAGATATGCAGATGACACCACCCTTATGGCAGAAAGTGAGGAACTAAAGAGCCTCTTGATGAAAGTGAAAGAGGAGAGTGAAAAAGTTGGCTTAAAGCTCAACATTCAGAAAACTAAGATCACGGCATCCAGTCCCATCACTTCATGGCAAATAGATGGGGAAACAGTGGCTGACTTTATTTTTCTGGGCTCCAAAATCATTGCAGATGGTGACTGCAGCCATGAACTTAAAAGACGCATAGTCCTTGGAAGGAAAGTTATGACCAACCTAGACAGCATATTAAAAAGCAGAGACATTACTTTGCCAACAAAGGTCCGTCTAGTCAAGGCTGTGGTTTTTCCAGTAGGCATGTATGGATGTGAGAGTTGGACTATAAAGAAAGCTGAGCGCCAAAGAATTGATGCTTTTGAATTGTGGTGTTGGAGAAGACTCTTGAGAGTCCCTTGGACTGCAAGGAGATCCAACCAGTCCATCCTAAAGGAGATCAGTCCTGGGTGTCCATTGGAAGGACTGACGTTGAAGCTGAAACTCCAATATTTTAGCCATCTGATGAGAAGAGCTGACTCATTTGAAAAGACCCTGATGCTGGGAAAGATTGAGGGCAGGAAGAGAAGGGGACGACAGAGAATGAGATGGTTGGATGGCATCACCGACTCAATGGACATGGGTTTGTGTGAACTCCAGGAGTTGGTGATGGACAGGGAGGCCTGGTTGTGCTGTTCATGGGGTTGCAAAGAGTCAGACACGACTGAGCGAGCAACTGAACTGAACGGAATACACAGGAAAAGTTAGTTTCTTTTTCCTGCACGTATTCTTTCTTCTCTTCATATCTCTGGTCCTATTACTTCCTCTGTCTGTAAAAGTGCCTTTTTCCACAGGCTCTCAAAGAAATGAATGTTCATAATTTAATCTCTCCTTTACACACTACAATACTGTGTATTCATTATTCCAGGTGATAGGAAAGCATACAGGACATTTCAGAAAGATTCTTGTCAAACAACAGTGAGAGTCCCAGCATTTAAAAGGTTAGTCTTCAGCGCTCTGTAACCTTTTCTTTTCTTTACTTTTTTTTGTGTGTGTAACCTTTTAAATACTGGGACTTTAAAATGTTTTACAAAAGTATTGATCACACTTCCCTGGTGACCCAATAATTAAGACTGCCTGCCAATGAAGGGGATATGGATTTGACCGCTGGTCCAGGAAGATGCCACATGCCACAGGACAACTAAACTAGGATCCCGCAACTACTGAAACCCACCCACCGAAACAAGAGAAGCCACCACAACGAGAAGCCCATGTACTACAACCAGAGAGTAGTCCCTGCTCACTACAACTACAGAAAGCCTGAGCACAGCAATGAAGACCCAGCACAGGCAAAAAAATATTAGAAAAAAAAAAGTTTCTTAAAAAAAAAATTGATCTACAAAAAAACTGCCCCTATACCACAGATAGTTTGAGACGCTTCCCTCTAGAGGCCACAAAATTAAAAATTCTTGAAGCAGTGATAAAGCCTTGCTGCCTTGGCACCTGACCAGGGAGACGGGCCTGAGGAATGAGAAGGAAACTGCTGGGAAGAGAGCTAGGCCAGTGGGCTGTCCTGGGAAAGGTGTGAGAGGCCATGGAAATGGCCTCTGGATCCTTACTGAGACAGCTAAATAGCAAGAAGAAAGTAAGATTCAGAGGAAGGAAGGGGCTGGCCAGCTGGCAGCCTTGGGCTCAGAGGATATTCCTCCAAAGGGAAGGTTTCCTCCAGTTCCAGTTAGTCCTTTTTTTCCAATAATTTTTTTTATTAATTTATTTTTAATTGAAGGATAATTGCTTTACAATATTGTGTTGGTTTCTGCCATACATCAACATGAATCGGTCATAGGTATACATTTGTCACCTCCCTCTTGAATCTCCCTCTCATCTTATTATTCTTAAATGAGAAGTTTTTCAGGAATTTTTAGGTTATAGTAACATTCCAAGCTGATGAAAATTATGAAGTATCTTCCCAGAAAATTGCACAGGCCCATAGTTTTTAATATAATTGAACTTAAAATTCAATATAATTTTAGGAAATTAAAGAAAACCATTCAGGAGTCCTAAGTTACAAACTTTTGAATTTAAAAATTTCTTACTTAAGAAATTGATTTTTCCCCCTCCTGGGGATGGAGGGGGAGGCAGGGGTTTTGAGGTAGGAGCAAAGAATACTTTGCATCATACAACCTTTTACGCTAGTAGACTCATTACCATGGACATAGCTTTCCAATTAAAATAGAAAAAAAACTTAAAAACAATTGGCATTCAGGGCAAGTCTCAATCATAGTTTAACATCAGGGAAAGGAGAAAACCCTTGTTCTACAAAATTACCTACCAAACTTTTCTGAAATTCTTCTATCCAAGAAACATATCCATGGACTTACCTGGTGGTCCAGTGGATAAGAATTCGCCTATCAATGCAGGAGACACCAGTTCAATCCCTGGTCCAGGAAGATTCCACATGTCACAGGGCAACTAAGCCTGCACGCCACAATTACTGAGCCTGCGCGCCACAATTACTGAGCCTGCGCATCCTACAGCCCGTGCTCCAAAACAAGAAAAGCCACCGCAATGAGAAGCCTGCACATGGTAACTAGAGAGTAACCCCATTCACTGCAATAGAGAAAGCCCAAAGTGTGGCAACAAAGACCCAGTGCAGCCAAAACAAATAAATAACTACAAGGAAAAAAAAAACAAACCCCAACTGGCTTAAAAAAAAGGAAACATCCATTCCAAAGGAGAAGATCCTTAAAAATATAACTTGAATCACTGGTATGAATGAATTTCAGCCTAAATATAAACTGATATCAGATTCTCTATTTTCATGAAGATTATGAAGCAGGCAAACACTGAACCGTAGAGGTCAGAGAGCAGAAGGACATCCAGAAATGAACAGAAAGGAGAAAACTGGGACAGGTGAAACACAATTTGCTAATTTCACAATTGCCTGCAATCTGCTTCCACCCTTGGACACAAAAAACAAACAGCTCTTCAAAGTAATTTCATATCCCACTAGATAAATGTGCCAATATTGTACCTCAAACTATGGCTACAAGCAACTTACAATTCTTTTCCACATAATTGAAGAAGCTAAAGCTTCAGTAGTTGTTTTCTGTATTATGAAGAATAAGTACAAAAGCTAATGATGGAGCCACATAAAACATTCAAACTTACTTGCAAAATATGTGGTCACACTTTGTAGAGACAGGCTCTTTGATCAACTCCAGACTAGAAAGGTGGGAGGGGGGAGAAAATAAACAAAGGTCAGTAATTCATTTAAAAATAAGTGTATTCTGGGGTACATTAACCCTGGTGATCCAGTAGTTAAGATTCCGCACTCTCAATGCAGGGGACTTGGGTTCGATTCCTGGTCAGGAACTAGGTAAGATCCCACAAGCTGTGCAGCGCAGCCAAAAAACAGATAAGGACTTTTTTAGTATAAACATGAAGCTATTATTACTCCTAAAAAATAATTTCCTTAACATTATCTAATATACAACTAATGTTCCAATTTCCTTCACTGTCTTATAAAAATTTAATCATTACATCCATTTAAGTCAGGATCCAAACAAGATACACATCCTGCATTTGGTGGATATGTCTCAAGTTTCTTTTAATCTACAGACTTCTCTTTTCCTTCCTTGTCATTTATTTTAAAAACTAGGTCATTTGACCTGTAGAATTTCCCAGATTCTGGATTTTGCTGATTATAACGCTATAATATGGTTTAACTTGTCCCTCTAATCTCTACTTCCTGTAAACGAGGCTTGATCAACACCAGGTTCAATTTTTGGCGAGAACACTTTACAGATGGTTCTGTGTACTTTTATTACATCACTGCAGGAGGTACATGATGTTTGGTTTGTGATTACTTTGTAAGAACACTGTAAAAAACCCTCACTGAAGAAAATTCAGAAAACAATACACTTACAAAAATAAAGTCTCCAGAAAAGAAAATATATCATCCAAATTGCCATCCCTGCCCATCTAACCACAAAATTTCAAGGCACTCCTGAGATTAATTCATTTAACAATTTATTAAGTATTTATTGTGCTTCTCCTATGTGCAAGTACTGCTCCCAGAGATAGAAATACAGCAGCAAACAAAATAAAGACTGCCCTCATAGAACTTACATTCTAGCTGTGGTAGATAGTTGGTTGAGAAACAAAGATATATGGGAATAGTGCTAAAAAGAAAAATAAACCAGGATAAGGGGAAAGGGGGTACAGTGTGTTGGGGAGAGGGGTGTATACACAAGGTAGTCAAAAAAGGTCTCATGAAAGGGTGACACTGGTGGACAGCTGAGCAATGTGAGGAAACCAGTTGTGCAAAGGTTGGAAGAACATTTCAGCAGGGGACCAGAGAAGACAGTCTCTGAGCAGGACCATGCGCAGGGTTTTTGAAGGACAGTGAGTAGGCCAGGGGCCAGGATAGAATGATTAAGGTGGAGATACTAGTGGAAGAGGTCAGAGATGTAGCTGGGGGCCTGAGTAGGGAGGGACCTACAGGCTGTTTTAAGTCTCTGGTGTTTATTCTGAATGAGCGCTTCAGAAACTGATTTTTGGTAAAGTCCAAGCAAAGCATCAAAGAACAGGTAACCTGTGTATGTGACAGGAATGTGGCTTGTTAAATATTTAACATTTTAGAAAGGGATGACAAGAAAAGTTGGGGGACAATAGTCTCTTGTGAAGGTTCGGTAACATAACTCTTGCAATCATGGGGTTTCTGACGCAGCATAGGGCAATGAAAAGAAAAATACCAGAGTAAGTCAGAAGACTGGGTTTCTACTGCAATTCTCTTTGTTAGCAGAGTGATCTCAGGCCAACCACTCTACCTGAAGCTCAGTTTCCTTCTCAGTCACCCACTCTACCAATGTCTTAAGGCTATTGTGAGAACAAAAGTAAATGCTACTTGGGAAAATGTTTACAACCTGAGATGATTTGTACCAATGTTAGTATTATTATTGGCACTGAGTGTGATTTTAAGAAGAAAAACAACTGGACAAAGAGAATTCTGATTTGTTACCAAATCATTATTCCTCAGATAGGCTAGATAGCAAAAGAAATTCTCAGTAAAAGAGAAATTGGATTTAGCTATGATACCAGATGGCTTTCATTCTCACCACTGACTCAATATTGAAATAATTATATTTCAGTATGGTAATTAAAAACTAAGCTATACAAACATACTGTAAACACAAACTTTGAACAGATGAAAATTCCAATATGTAAAAAGGTAATGACTGATGAAGGAAAAGCCTGGAGAATGGGAATGAAAGAAAAAAAATGTAAATGTTTTCTTCTAGGTCATGATGAGAGTAAATGTTTACTATAAAAGTGATTTGAATTTTTTAAACATTCTTCAAACCTGGAAATATTTTAGGCCTACTTCTACATTTTGAATGCAAGTTACTAATTACATTTTGAGTTTCCAACATGGTAAATGATTGGAAAAAGCAGCTAGGTTAGGTTCGAAATACAACCATACCACCCACTAGGATACACACTTTAGCAAACTCTTCTGAAAGTCAAAGAATTTATATATTCATGTAAAAAGTTAGAAAAAAAAACCAATTATCAGAAATAAATGCCAATAGTGACTCAGAGGCCAGCAGAAGGAATTTCAGCTTGAGACCTCAAAAAAGATGGAAACCTACCCTACCGCTAACATAAGTAATACTGTTTCCAGTCACAATCAGGAATCATTTATTAAAACATAACTGAAAATTGTAGTTCTGGGCAACGTTTAAAAAAAAATGAACTAAATATGATTCCCATCCTACACTTAAATGAGTTTAAGGTTTAACAACAACCAAGAATAGTTTTAGTTTAAAAACCCATGTCTATGTCTAATAGAAAACAGACTGAAAAAATAAAAAAAGAGCTGGAAAATACACAATTGACTGATAATAAAATTTAACATTAACTTTCATTCTCACGTCTTTAATTTTTACTTTATCTGAGATTTTTAATTGATGGACTAATTTGCCAGAATGAGAAAGAATATAATATTATGACTGAGTCTCATGGAAATTGTAAAGTAAATGGACCCAAATACCATATTATTAAGGACTTTTTGATCACTCTTTGTAATTATCATGAATAAGTTTTATGCTGTTTCAAAAGTAATTTTCCCCCAATTGTCATTTCCTGCTTTCCTGGCTCTGATGGCTCATAAATTTGGCTGTAAAGCTCATTCAGCTTGGGTTCTTGTTTAGCTGAAATGTTGAGGGCCAGGAAAGCGGAAGGTAGGTTACTTATAAATTTTGTTTCTCTCTGAAAACACAACTTGCATTTCTTTCATATTATTTTCTTGACTCCAAATATGAAAAACAACTTTCATGAAGAACAAAGGAAAGGTGCAACTTTCCAGATTATTTTTTGAATAATACTCACCACTATCACCATATTAAAAAAACAACTATATCAAAGAACCAATTTAGTTTATTAACACCTTCAACAAATGTCGACTGAGTGGCTATTATGTCCCAGATGCTGTTCTAACTACTGATGATACAAAGTAAATAAAACAAAAAACCCCTGCCCAGAGTTTATATTCTGTAGGGGTTGAGAAAAAGGATAAATGATACAGAATGTCAGGTAGTAATGAGTTACGAAAAAATTAAGCATTATGGAGGAAAGGGGGATAGAGTATGTTGAGGGTGGGAGTGTTTCAATTTCGAATTAACACTGTCTGCCTCTTTGAAAGATGGTATTTCCATCAAGATTTGTGAGCCATGCAATTACTAGGGGAAGAACGTTGTAGGCAGAGGGAGCAGCAAGCAAAAAAGTTCAGACACAGGACAATGTCTAAAGATCAGTGAAGAGGACAGAATGACTAGAGAATAAGAGGAGAGAGGGTAATCAATAAACTTTCTAAATTTCCTTTCTGGCTTTTCACCAAGAAATTCTGAGATATGGTTTTCAATTTATTTTATAGATTTATTTTAATTTATTTAATAGATACCATTGAGACCATTTAGCCTGGGGTTCATAACCTTTGTTGTACCATTGACTCCTTTCGGCAGCTGATAAAGCTCATGAATCCTCTTCTCACAGTAATGTCTTTAAATATATAAAATACAAGATATAAAATTTCATTAAGAAACTATATAGGAATATAGCTGTATCTATAGGCCTCCAAGGGTCGTGGAGGGTCAGTAAGTTAAGAGCTCCTGAATCTACACAAGATAACTTTCTGGGGTTGAAAAAAATATTCCATATCTTGACTGGGTTACAAAGACACATACACTTATCCAAAGTCAAAGACTTGTACACTTATGTTTTCTGCATTTCACTGTATGTAAATTATAAGTCTTTAGAATTCTAGTCCCCTCCTTATATTGTAGATAAAGAAAAACAAAGGTTCACTCATAATGTCTAAGAGTGGGGAGGGGCACAATAGGATTGGGCGGTGAGAGGTGTAAGACAGGCTACAAGGATGTAGTACATTGGGATGGCCAAAAAGTTTGTTCATGTTTTTCCACATCATCCTACAGGAAAACTGAATGAAGTTTTTGGCCAAACCAACACAACATAGGGAATATAGCCAATCTTTTATAATAACTGTAAATGGAGAGCAATCTTTAAAAATTGTACGAAAATAAAAATTGTTAAATAAATGAAGGGGTATAAAAGTCAAAGAAACTGGCTAAAGGTTTTGAGGACTTGCAGTATTCTCATTTAAATATACAGGGCTAATTTCAGCCAAAGGTTTTCCCAGGACATACCCACTCACTGACATCAAGCATTCGTGATTTTATATTCCCATTATCAATTATGTCCATTCCAAGTAATCAAGCTAGTTACAGAGCTGGATGAAAACTCCAAATATCACTTAAGCTAAACCAGATCCCTGGTTCTACATTGGTAGAACCAATCAAGACACTTTGTGGACATTCAAGACAGGGAGCTGTGTGTGCTGAGGTGACAGAAAGGGAAAGGGAGAGCCCAAGTGGAAAAAATGGAGAAATTTCCTATATTCTTAAAGGTCTTCAGCTAAGAAAAGCAGCAACTTTAATAGCTTAATCTTAACAAACATAACAATTTTTCTCCTTACCATCTTAAGGTCAATTCCATTCATTTGCATAAGATATATTGGATATTCAAGAAGAATCTCAAATTAATAAATTTTCAACTTACCATATTGGACACTCTAAGATTTTCTGCATAGCATTAAGGACATTTTGTACTTCTTCAACATGATCCGCAGATAAATCCATTTCTTCGTGTTCCAATGCACTAAATAAATCACTTTAAAATGGTTATATAAACAACAGTTTAGTTTCATTAAGTGTTATTTAAGATTGGAATGCTTTAGAATCAGACCATAGAACTAATGACCAAAGCCTTATTTTTTAAAAAATTCTAAACGTTTTGTGTAATTAAGACCATTTCAATTCTATTTGTGCACATCTAGCCTCCAACCATTTCCTTTTGATTTTTTTTCGTTCTCCAAGAAAGGGAAAGCCACAGTGGGGTGACTGGGTGAGTGATGTAACCTCCTATTTCTCCAATCATCACAGTTGTTTTCTTTCTCGTCCTTAAAATAAAAATCAACACCAACCAACGCTCCTAGCCCTGTCCTTCCCCAGATTTTCCCACTGGCCTACACTCAGGATTCTCCTCAGAAACATCGGTACCAGCAGCATCTGGGCCTATGGAGGCTCCTCCCTCTACTTCCTTCTGGCCCCTTCACAGAAACTCACAAGAATCATGTTCTTAAGGGCTCTGCCTCGCACAAAGGCCTTTCTCTTCCTCTTCCCAGATACAGTCCTGCCCCCGTTTTCCCTCAGGGTCCCTTTCTCAAATATACCAGCTCGTCTTTTTATACCATGTCGTCCCCCTCAGGACCCATCAGGATTCCCCCTAGGACACACCCTGCCCCCGCCCTTATCATCTACACCTCCCCCTAGATCCCGTGACCCACAAATAGACCCTTTCCCCACGACTTCCCCAGATTCAACATCTTAGGCTTCTCAGGTTCCACCTTCCGCCCGCCCCCCGCCCGATAACATCCGTCTTGCTCGCCTTCAGGAGTCACCTCTCCCCGGCTCTCCCCACACCTGTTTACTGCCCCAGAGCACCCCACGGGCCGCTCTCCCTTCCCCACGGTTCTCTCACCTTTTACCCAGAACAAGAGGTCCGGGCTTCCTAGGCCCAGAGGCCCAGTTCTCTGAAAGAGCCCCCGGACAGTCCTGGGTCCCGAGAGCTCACACCGCGCAGTCTCAGTTTCAACTAATCCGTAATTCCCGCGCTTTACTGTTGCCACGGAAACCGGCGGCTGCCGCGAGCGAGAGCCTCTCAGAATGCAAGAACCGGACACGTAACTGAAGGGCGGAGCAGAAAGCGCTGAGTCTCTCGGGGGCTCCCGATTGGTTATCCATTCTTTCCCTATTTACGTAATTAGAAAGAGACGGAAGAGACCAAGTTCTCCCGGAGTTTTCTAATAGGCGCCCTCCCTCTCACTTCTACGCTTCCAGTTGAGGGTTATTACGTCACAGTAATTGCTGTACTAAGGTCGAGATCGCTCCCTGGACCCCGAATATGAGCGCATGATAGTGCCTAAAGCAGTCGCAGGAGAGGCCCAGCTCCCTCACCCTTTCCGCCGCAATGGGAGTTTCAAGTTTAGGTAAATAGGGTTGTGAGGGGAAAACTACGATTTCCAGCATGCATTGCGGATCAAAAGGCCTTGGCCACAGTGTTCCTTGGAAACTGTAGTCTTATGGAGAGGAACTTCCGATACGGGAGGCAGACACGAGTCTAACAACTCAGTTGATAAATTGAAGAGCTTCGCGCTTTTATGCATGTCAACAGATATGGATTGGAGTGTTATGTTTTCGTATATCGAGTAAAGAACCTACAAGTCCTAGTAAGACTACAGTCCCCATCCAGCCCCGCGAATCTCCAGCAAGTCGTCCTCTAAGGTCGGTGACCTAAAGAAATGCAACGGGCGCGTTTTTTACCTGGGAAGGGGAAATCATCCGGGGCCCCGGCCCACGGCTGCGCACTCCCAGTTCCGCCCCTGTGCCCCGTGTTTGTTATTGTTGTGAGGGTCAAGCTCCTCCTGCCCCGCCCCCGCAAACTTATCTTCGACCAATCAGTGGGGCTGTAGTTTTGAGGGACACTTGGTAAGAACCAATCATCTTGTCGAAAACTCAGAGAACCTGGGGACTAGGCCCTGTCTCTGTCCGCCATGTTAGATTCACCCCGCAGGGGATAGCAGGAGAGCTGGCAGCGTACGGTTCTTGCATTGGCCTCCGGCAGGCGCCCCCCGGGGGCGGAAAGCTGGTAAGGAAACAACTGCGGTTACCTAGGGGTGGTGTCACGTCTCACTGAGAGGACTTGGGGAAGTTCACGGGAGGAAGCCTCCAAAGGAGAGGGGCGACTTCTTCCGTGACTTGGACAACCGATCTTTCAGTGGCCGGATGGGAAAGCCGTTCGTGTTCTGAGGGGCCGAGGGGGCGGATACCACAGGAGGGACGGAGGGTCCGTGGTTCAGAACGCCTAGCTTCTAGTGAAGGACGCCGATACTCCCCCCAGGACAAAAAAGGCCTGGGCAGAGTAAACGAGAGAGTCCTCAGGGGGTGGTGACACTGTCTTCGGGACAAGGAGTGCTAGGAAACGATAACTGGAAGACTAGGATGAAGTCTGCAAGAAAAAAAAAAAAAGATGACATTGCCCATACAGCCTCCTCACTCCCCCTCATCCCACTTTTGGGGAGCCTCACAAGGAAGTCTCCTTGTTCCGGGACCTCTGGTATTGGAAAGGCACCGTTTTTCCTTTTTATGGAACACACAGCTTTCAGGTCACACATTTTAACTCCAGGATAGGCCTCAGGTGGAGACAGTAATCAAAGCTCAGGTTCCAGGTCAACTTCATTAAAGGGATGTTTGAGATCCTGGAAAAATCCACTTAGAGGAAAAGCTGACTTGTGCCAGGGAAAGCTGAGCCAGAGCATGAATTTAATATAATCCAGTTAATGAAAGGTGAAGGCCTAGGCCCCAGCTACCTGACTTGACTGACTACAGTGACAGAGGACACTAACCACAGCTTTGGTATTTTCACAAGTTGAAGACTAATGCTCTTGCTGAAAGAATTTCACATCCAAGGCAAATAAATAGGCGACTCTTTTTGAAGACCAGGCTATAGTCCAGCTAAACTAGAATCTCCCACTTCCTGTTTTCACCTCCCTAGTCAGCCAGCTGGATGAGCTCCAAAGTATCTGAACTTATTTCCAGTTGTGTAATTTGAGAAAGAGGGAAGAAGGTTAGCTTCCTTTTGGATTCTCAAAAGTGTGGAATTGTGTTTCTCAGAAGTTGAAAACTGAGAAATGTGTTTTAGAAGATCCAATAGGCAGAATGAATTAGTCAGTCGCCTCGATTTTTTTGCCCAGGATTCTGGGGCGTTGACAAGAGTTTTGTCCAAATTTTAAGGACCCCAAGAATTGCATTCTGGGGGTGCAGCAGGATTGGTGCCAGAAACTATTTTGATAACGCTCTTGGCTCTAGGTGGAGACAGAGATTGGAAAAAGTTGGGGGATGTTTGTGTTTGTATTTACAAAAAAATCCCCCCAAATCCCTGATTCTCAGAGTTCAAGGTCCTTTTTAATGATAGTCTCACAGTTATATTGTTTCACAGGGCAGTTCATTATACTGTGGAAAACAGCACTATGTCACATTCTAAAGGCTGATTTATATAATAATAACTTTCATGTTTAAGTACTGTTTTCAAAGAACCAGCATACACATTTTTACTTAATCCTTATGATAGCATTGTGAGGTTAGCAAAATGGAAATCTCAGGCTTATTTTACAGGTTCAGAAACTGAAGCTCAGAGTTTAAATGACCTGCTCACACTTACATGGCTAGTAATGTGCCAGAGCTCTTCTAAATCACTTTACTCCCTCCCTTCTTCACTGTAAACTCCTGAGACTTAATCTTGGTCCTCTGCAGTGTCTGTGCCTGGAGCAGAATCTGAATCTGTAGATGCTTAGTCAGGATTCATTAATGAATATGTTTAAAAAAAAATATGAAACATGAAAAGGCTGTTCTTTTACATTACAACTTACGTTTAGATTTAAACTTTTTTATAAAATCATAAAAAACAGTCTAGCAATTTGTAAGTAAAATTCTTTGAGAGGTAAAACCCTCAATTATTTTATGGATAAAATGATGGCTGTCAAATAATCCAGTAGAAGGACTTCCCTGGCAGTCCAGTGGTTAAGACTCCACGCTCCCAATGCAGGGGACAAGATTTGATCCGTGGTTGGGGAACTAAGATCCTGCATGTGGCATGATGTGGCCAAGAAAGAAAAACAATAATAATAAAATAATCCGGTAGGGAAAGGGCATTGCTATAACAAGATTAGTTCTGAGTTGCTGGTAATTATGAAGACAGTCGATGGGTCTTTCAAGGTTCATTGTATATTTATCTCTCTTCTTTTGTAAAGATTTAAATTTTCCCATAATAGTTAGATTTTAAACATTAGTTGACTATAGTCAATCCATATTGGGGGTATGGAAGAGTATAGATGAAATGAGGGTAACTTTGAGTTGATCATTATAGTTAGATCATCACTATTCTCCACTTTTATGTATATTTCAAATTCTCCATAAAAGAAAAAAAGTAGACTGCCAAAAAAAAAAAAAAAAAAGAACTTGAATAAAGGGTGTTGAGTGCTACACCTGTGTAGTTTCTTGGCTAGTGTTTCAGCCTCTAAATTGTTAAAATAGATCTAATAGAGACCCTAGGTTGCTCAGTTTAGGAAAAGGCATCTTTTCCAAGAAAAATGTATTAGAACATCTCTTTCAAGCTTTAGGAATATAAATTCCCCAAGGGTACAGTCCTACCCTTACTCATCCTGGTATCCTACTAGTAGATATGTAACAGCAGGTATGTGTTTAATTAAGCAGTCATCATAAAGTTCATAAAATCCAAAGGATTTTACAAATGTTAGATGATTTCTATGAATGTGACCAAAATTTACATTCTCTTTGCAAACATATGGCAATGAGATTTGTTTTAAACCACCTATTAGACTGTAAATAGCAGAAGAGCAGGGACATTATCTTCTCATCCACTGCTGTGTCCTCCTAGCCTAGCCCATGTTAGGTCCTCACAGATATTAGCTGACTGAATGTTTATGCATTTACAGAACCTGTCTAATGTGTTTTCTCTCCCTCACCCATCCTTTTCTAGCCCCACAACATGGAACCACAGGTTACACTAAATGTGACTTTTAAAAATGAAACTCAAAGCTTTCTAGTTTCTGACCCAGAAAATACAACTTGGGCTGATGTGGAAGCTATGGTGAGTGTTATTTTGTTTTGTTTCTTCATCCTTTAAGAAGGGATATTTTCCCCTAAAGTAGTTATTTTTAGCCATGCTTCTTAGCTGTAAAGTCTGTCATACTTACCATTTCTGAACCTTTTGGAAAATAATTTTTGTCAAGAGTTCTGTGTTCATATAGATGTACCTGATAGAGGAAACAAATTCATCTTGAAGAGTTTAGAAAGGAAAGGTAAAACTATTTTTTTAAGTGAAATATGACTTAGAAATTCTTTCCTTCTAGATACAGCCTAAGGAATGAATTGGTGTGGGCCCCACCCTAACCAGCCCTCAGGTTAACATTCTCTTGATTGAGAGCAGACAGGTTACTGTGGGTTTTGAACCACCAAAGATACAATTTGTGTTTCTCAAGATCTGATCAGTTGCTTTTATTGGTAGGTCAAGAGGATGAGTGTCTCAGAGTTGAGCAGGAAAACTGCCACAGATGTTCACACGGCAGCTCATTCTGTTCCTTTTGTTGTTACTGGTAGTGCCTTTCCTCCTCTAGGTTTGCCCTTTGTTCTGTTTTTGTTTGATTTGCGATAGTGAATGTTTTACTTCCTGTGTAACTGTGTTTGTCTAATGAAACGCTTTGGTTAAAAACCTACTTTTACTAGGTTATGTGTTATGGTAAGACATGGTGGAGAGACCTCAAAAGATGATCTGATCTAGTCCTCTGTCTTCTGGGAAAGATTTCTTTATATTTATACTGCCTGGACAGATGATTATCCAGAAAGTTGGAGCTTGTTTGTCAAATGATCTGAAAATCAAAAACAGCTATCTTTCTTTTCCTAATAGTTAAATGAGCTGACAGCTTGCCTTTTTTCTTTATGGTAAATTTTAAATTATAAAAGTATAATATGTGCCTGTTATAAGAAATGAAACAATCCAGATATATATAATGAAAAGATTAATATCCCTCCACTCCCCTCACCCTTCACCCACTTTTTCAACCTCTTCAGGAGTAATCAGTGTTAACAGCCCTGTATGTACTCTTAGTTGCGGCATGTGGGATCTAGTTCCCTGACCAGGGATCGAATCCAGGTCCCCTACATTGGGAGCGTGGAATCTTAGCCACTGGACTAGCAGGGCAGTCCCTGTCCATCCTTTATATTATGATTTCTAGGGTTCTATTGCAACCTGCCTTTTTGATAACTTGATCATATAGTGTGAACATTTTATTTGCAGGTAAAAGTTTCGTTTGATCTGAACACTATTCAAATAAAATATTTGGATGAGGAAAATGAAGAGGTAAAGTATATTATAGTACCCATGACCAGGTATCCAGAATGAGAATCTTATTTCTCAAGAGGGATATGGTGTTCAAAAATATCAGAATACTGTTTATCTCATTTGTGTAGGCATTTAAATATATTTGATAATTGCATGTTCTAAGCCAACTTGTGGCAGCTGAAATGGAGTTGAGAAATAGGAAAGCAACATTGAAGAAGAAAATCTGAGAGA
Organism: Bubalus bubalis; assembly: GCF_019923935.1. Taxonomy (NCBI): domain Eukaryota; kingdom Metazoa; phylum Chordata; class Mammalia; order Artiodactyla; family Bovidae; genus Bubalus; species Bubalus bubalis. The sequence continues at coordinate 19,896,138 of NC_059159.1, read as the reverse complement.
TAACTTTTAAAACTACATAGTGATCTTATGTTCAACTATATCACAAGCTGCTATTTAGTCTATAATAATAAAAAATAATGGCAAACCCTCATTGAGTGGTTATAACGTGTCACACTAACAACAGTACTATATGTGTATACACTATTATCATCATTTCTGTTTTACTCATGAGGAAACTGAGGCACAGTTTCAGTAACCTCGCCTAAAAGAGCAAAAGCTTGGAAGTAGTAGAGTAGGGTACCATTCATACCCTCTGATACACATACTTCATACTTTCTGGCTCCAAAGCCCAGTCTCCTAGCCACTATACCATGCTGCTTCTCAGTGGACCCGAAATAAAGGTAGATGTAATAGTTAAGCAATAAAATTAATTATTCACAGTTAGTTCAGGTACTGGAAAAGGGGAACCGCTAACCTAGATTTTGCATCTGTCCTGTGGGGCTGGATATGCTGAATTGCTCAGTTGATGAGAGGCTTATAATTCACTGTTGTTTTTTTTCCTTACAGGTATCCATCAACAGTCAAGGTGAGTCCCTAAGAAAACCTATTGAGCTTTATTTAAAAATCTTAATCTGGTCATGGGCATTGGTCTTTCCATTTACACTCAAATCTTGTTGCGGTAATAGAGTAGAATTTGGGATAAATGCACTCATTTACCCATGGGCATTAGATTCATGGCAAATTTTTATTTTTTAGCAGTTTTTGTGTGTAGGTTGGTACCTTGATTGGACCCAAAGGACCTCTTTAATGAGAGGTTCTCTTATATTTAAGATGCTAATCTTTTGAAAATACACTTCCCAGTTCAACACATTTAACTTGTTATCCTGGTATTGCTTTTTTCCTTGACTTGGTGTATGTGTTAAAGTCCATGTATAAATAAGATGGTTGTTCAGAACATGGGTGCATTTTCCATAGGAACAATGGTATATTTTTAACTGGCTGAAATGATAGTATTAACATTATCCTTGAACTTTCTTGAGTCCTGAGCTTCATTAAACCTAGTGTAAGGGAACTGGATTGAGTTTTTGTAATTGGAAGGCTCCGGTAGCAAAGAGAGAAGGATTTAAGTGGGAGAACTAATCTGCAAGTAGCTTCTATTTATGACAGCATGAGAAGGGAGTTTGTCAGCTAAAAGGTAGTAGCTGTTTGTGTATAACAATTGTAAGCTAAAAAAAATTTTTTTTTTTTTGTAAGCTAAGAATTTTTAAAAGTAAGAATTTACTGTACTTAATTGAATCTTTTGGGCTGGTTAAAAAAAAAAAATCACAGTATGTATTTTTGTCCTTTTAGGAGAATATGAAGAAGCACTTAAGGTAATGATTATTTCATCTTATTTTCAAATAATTCAAAAAATATTTATGGACTAAAACTTGAGCCTGAATTCCGTTAGCCATGGGGAGAAACTAATGACTGTAAACACAGCAAAACCCATTTTTAGGGAGACTGGGTTGAGTTTGGCATACCACGCAACAAAAGGTACATCCTAATGTACAGATTCTTTCTGTTGATCATGGCATCTCATATTGCTGATCTCGAAGCCGCCATCCTGGCATTTCAGAATTCAAAAAACTCCGGATTGATGCTTTCTGATTCATACTTTTCATCTCCTTCCTTCACTTTGTTCCCTGTAGAATATTACACTATAATGTGGAAGAATTTAAGGTGTAACCATGCAGTTACAACTAGCCTCTTGTTTGTCAGTGATCAATTAGAGCATTCCTCAAGGTCACTTATTTAAGGTGTGCTAAGCTGACGTTTCATTGACTATCCTTTTTGAACTTCTAATCCAGATTAAGTCATTTTCCATATCACTTTTGGTCTAGGGAGAGAAGAAGGGAAAGGCAAGATTCTTTTTTTAAATCAGGAGCTGGATTTACCCTTTCCAGTTCATGGTCAAAACTGCTGTTCTGGGTGCCACTTGTTTCAAACATTTAGCCAATTTTTTCTTGTTTTTTTACTGAGAAATCTTTATTTCCCAGCCAGTCTCTTGGTTTTAGATATCCATGTCCTCTCCTGGTTTCTCACAGTTGAAATACCCATCTGTGTTAAGAATTTCACATGCTTTATAATTTCTCTCTGCCCCAGTTTTCATGCGATCTTCCTGTTTGCTCTTTGCTTTTAAGCTGTTCTCACATGATGTTCCCTAACACCCCTTTACTGTTCTTCAACTCTCCCAGCTTTTCGATTTCCCAATTCTCAGAAGCTACAGTAGTTTCACTAAAAAAGTCTTTTTAAAACTTCAGAATTCCTCTACCTTTCCCACATTCACTATTTTACCCATTCAGTCAGAAATCTTGGATATCAGGAGTCTAGAGTTTATATAAGCCTGTCTTGCCCTAGGAAGCAAGACTTCTTTTATATGCATAGTTTTTACATAATTACTATATAATATTTAAAATCCCACATTTATATTTTGACACAGTTTCATTATAGTTGTTTCTTGAGCAATTTTTTTCACAGACTCTACCAAGTATTTTAGAAAAACCTTCTTGGTTTCTGGCCTAGAATAGGAGTTGACAAACTATACCTGGTAAGCTGGTTGTGTCTGTCTGTGTGTGTGCGCATGTGCATGTGCGCATCAGTTCAGTCGCTCAGTCATGTCCAACGCTTTGTGACCCGTGGACTGCAGCACTCCAGGCTTCCCTGTCCATCACCAACTCCCGGAGCTTACTCAAACTCATGTCCATTGAGTCAGTGATGTCATCCATTTCATCCTCTGTCGTCTCTTCTCCTCCTGCCTTCAATCTTTCCCAGCGTTGGGGTCTTCTCCAGTGAGTCAGTTCTTCGCATCAGGTGGCCAAAGTATTGGAGTGTCAGCTTCAGCATCAGTCCTTCCAATGAAGATTCAGGACTGATTTCCTTTTGGATGGACTGGTTGGATCTCCTTGCAGTCCAAGGGACTCTTCAGGAGTCTTCTCCAATACCACAGTTCAAAAGCATCAATTCTTCGGTGCTCAGCTTTCTTTATGATCCAACTCTCAAATCTATACGTGACTACTAGAAAAACCATTGACTAGATGGACCTTTGTCAGCAAAGTAATGTCTCTGCTTTTTAATATGCTGTCTAGGTTTGAAAAGCTAGAAAATATAGCTTTTCTTTCAAGGACCAAGCATCTTTTAATTTCATGGCTGTGGTCACCATCTGCAGTGATTTTGGAGCCCCAAAAAATAAAGTTGCACTGTTTCCATTGTTTCCCCATCTGTTTGCCATGAAATGATGGAACTGGATTCCATGATCTTAGCTTTCTGAATGTTGACTTCTAAGCCAGCTTTTTCACTCTCCTCTTTGACTTTCATCAAGAGGCTGTTTAGTTCTTCTTCACTTTCTGCCATAAGGGTGGTGTCATCTGCATGTCTGAGATTATTAATATTTCTCCCAGCAATCGCGATTCTAGCTTATGCTTCATCCAGCCCAGCATTTCACATGATATACTCTGCATATAAGTTAAATAAGCAGGGTGACAGTGTACGTCACCTAGATGTACTCCTTTCCCAATTTCTCTGTTGTTCCATATCGAGTTCTAACTGTTGCTTCTTGACCTCCATAAAGATTTCTCAGGAGGCAGGTCAGGTGGTCTGCTATTCCCGTTTAAGAATTTTCCACAGTTTGTTGTGATCCACACAGTCAAAGGTTTGGTGTAGTCAGTAAAGCAGAAGTAGATGTTTTTCTGGAACTCTCTTGCTTTTTCGATGATCCAACAGATGTTGGCAATATGATCTCTGGTTCCTCTGCCTTTGGAGAAGGCAATGGCACCCCACTCCAGTACTCTTGCCTGGAAAATCCAATGGATGGAGGAGCCTGGTGGGCTGCAGTCCATGGGGTCGATAGAGTCGGACACGACTGAGCGACTTCACTTTCTCTTTTCACTTTCATGCATTGGAGAAGGAAATGGCAACCCACTCCAGTGTTCTTGCCTGGAGAATCCCAGGGACGCGGAAGCCTGGTGGGCTGCCGTCTATGGGGTCACACAGAGTCGGACACGACTGAAGTGACTTAGCATCCTCTGCCTTTTCTAAGTGTGTGTGTGTGTGTGTGTTGTGTATATATATATATATATATAAAACTTAAAAATTTTTGTGAACATTGTATTTCATCTGAATTTAAATGATAGAAGTATTACACCTGTCACTCAACTAAAAGGTTCTTTCAGTTCTCCAGGCTAGCCTTCCTTCAGAGGTAAATAAATAAGAAACAGATCACCTCACGCCTGTCAAAATGGCTATCATCAGGAGGGTCACAAATAACAAATGATGGCAGGTCTATGGAGAAAAGAGAACACTTGTACACTGTTGGTGGGTATGTAAATTTGATGTGGCCACTATGAAAAACAGTTTGGATGTTCCTCAAGACACTAAAAATACAACTACTGTATGACCCAGCAATTTTACTCCTGAGTATATATACAAAGGAAATGAAGATACTAACTTGAAAAGAGGTGTGCACCCAATGTTCACAGCAGCATTATTTATACTAGTCTAGATATGGAAGCAACCTAAATGTCCATCAACAGATGAATGGATAAAGATGTGTACACACACCCACAGTAAGTTGTTGTTTAGTTACTAAGTCATGTCTGACTCTTTTGCAACCCCATGGATTGTAACCTTTCAGGCTCCTCTGTCCATTAGATTTCCCAGGCAAGAATACTGGAGTGGGTTGCCATTTCCTCCAAGGGATATTCCTGATCCAGGGAGAATAAACATCTCCTGCATTGGCAGGTGGATATCACTGAGCCACCAGGGAAGTCCAGGAATACTAGTCAGCCATAAAAAAGAAAGAAGTTTTGCCATTTACAATAATATGAATGTAGCTTAGTGAAATAGATCAGAAAGAGAAAGGCAAATACTGTATGTTGTCATATATGTGGAATCTAAAAAGTAAAATGTGAATATAACAAAAAAGAAACAAACTTACCAATACAGAAAACAAACTAATGGTTACCAGTAGGGAAGGACAAGAAAGGGTTAAAGGATTTAGAGATGCAAGCTATTATATATAAAATAAATAAGCTACAAGGAATGGAGAATTTAGCCATATCATATTTTATCATAACTATAAATGCAATATGATCTTTAAAAATTATGAATTACTAGGTTATATACCTGAAAGTATATAGTATTATAAATCAACCATACCTCAGTTAAAAAAAAAGGAGGGACTTTCTGAAGGTCCAGTGGTTAAGCTGCCACACTTCTGAAAGGGGGGGCTCACGTTTAGTCCCTGGATGGGGAACTAAGATCCCACATGCCCTGTAGCTTGGACAAAAATTAAAAGTGAAAGGAAGAAAAGGAATCATGTATTTAGATGTAATTTCTTTTTACAAAAACAGTGTTTGAACGTTTTCAGTATAGCTTAGCAGTCCAGTTTCTGTTGACAAATTTAGTTCAGTGTTAGGAGGGATAGTACATACCCGAACTCAATAGCCAACAGATATCTTAATCCTTTCCACCAGAAAGAAAGTACTGGTGGAAATTCCCGAGTGGTCCAGTGGTTAGGACTCTGAGCTTTCACCGTGGAGGGCACAGGTTATCTGGTTAGGGAACTAAGATCCTATAAGCTACATGGTGCAGCCAAAAAAAAAAAGATACTGGCCTTTTTAGTAAAGCCTTAGAGCTTCTTCTCTCTTATTTCCTCCTAATTCTTGTTCTCTAATAGCACAGTTATCTTGTACTTGTTCACATTCTTCCTGTGCTTTAAAATTATTTTTTAAATTATTATTTTTTGGTTGCACTGGGGTTTTGTTGCTGCATGGGGGCTGTCTCTGTTTCCAGGGGGCTACTCTTGGTTGCACAGGCTTCTCATTGCAGTGGCTTCTCTTGTTGCAGTGCACAGGCTCTAGGCATGTGGGCATGGTAGTTGTGGCACACAGGCTTAGTTGCCCCATGGCATATGGGATCTTCCCGGACCAGGGATTGAACCTGTGCCCTGTGCATTGGCAGGTGGATTCTTATCCATTGTACCAGGGAAGTCCCTCTTCCTGTGTTTTTTGGTATGATGTTTTCTTTTAATTAATATTTTTCTTTGGACTAGCAGGAGGGTTTACTCTTATGCTACATTGTTCTTCTGGCTGAGACTGCTCAAAGCTCAGAGTTCTTCAGACAAAGCCTGACCAGTACTACATTGTTCTAGCAAATGTTGATCTACTCATTCTTCTGACAAAGGATGGTCAACTTCTAGTTCTGACAAGGACTGGTAACTTTTCTAGGTTGCTTCCTGAATCTTTCCTCTTTAGCTAATTAGAGATATTTCAAATGATCAGGATATAAATCTGTAAATTGAGATTCCTGTGAGGTTTAAGCCTTCATCTCCTGCCATAGCAATTTCTTACTATGTTGTTGACTTTTTAGTTTTCTTCAAAATGTAAAGCTTTCCCTTGCTAGGAAATGAACTTTCCTTGTGAACTTTCCCCACAGAGGTCTATAGATGATTGGTGGTTAGGTCACCACGTTTTCTGTTTCAGGTTCTTATTTCTGAATCCGACCGGTAAAATTCATTTGCCGTATGTCCCAAAACTCCTTGTTTACCACCTTGCTGCTGACCTCACCCTGGCCACATATTTATTGATTTATTTATTTTTAATTTTATTTTATTTTTAAACTTTACATAATTGTATTAGTTTTGCCAAATATCAAAATGAATCCGCCACAGGTATACATGTGTTCCCCATCCTGAACCCTCCTCCCTCCTCCCTCCCCATTCCATCCCTCTGGGTCGTCCCAGTGCACCAGCCCCAAGCATCCAATATCGTGCATCGAACCTGGACTGGCAACTCATTTCATACATGATATTTTACATGTTTCAATGCCATTCTCCCAAATCTTCCCACCCTCTCCCTCTCTAACAGAGTCCATAAGACTGATCTATACATTAGTGTCTCTTTTGCTGTCTCGTACACAGGGTTATTGTTACCATCTTTCTAAATTCCATATATATGCGTTAGTATACTGTATTGGTGTTTTTCTTTCTGGCTTACTTCACTCTGTATAATAGGCTCCAGTTTCATCCACCTCATTAGAACTGATTCATATGTATTCTTTTTAATGGCTGAGTAATACTCCATTGTGTATATGTACCACAGCTTTCTTATCCATTCATCTGCTGATGGACATCTAGGTTGCTTCCATGTCCTGGCTATTATAAACAGTGCTGCGATGAACATTGGGGTACACGTGTCTCTTTCCCTTCTGGTTTCCTCAGTGTGTATGCCCAGCAGTGGGATTGCTGGATCATAAGGCAGTTCTATTTCCAGTTTTTTAAGGAATCTCCACACTGTTCTCCAGAGTGGCTGTACTAGTTTGCATTCCCACCAACAGTGTAAGAGGGTGCCCTTTTCTCCACACCCTCTCCAGCATTTATTACTTGTAGACTTTTGGATCGCAGCCATTCTGACTGGTGTGGACTGGTACCTCATAGTGGTTTTGATTTGCATTTCTCTGATAATGAGTGATGTTGAGCATCTTTTCATGTGTTTGTTAGCCATCTGTATGTCTTCTTTGGAGAAATGTCTATTTAGTTCTTTGGCCCATTTTTTGATTGGGTCATTTATTTTTCTGGAGTTGAGCTGTAGGAGTTGCTTGTATATTCTCGAGATTAGTTGTTTGTCAGTTGCTTCATTTGCTATTATCTTCTCCCATTCTGAGGGCTGTCTTTTCACCTTGCTAATAGTTTCCTTTGATGTGCAGAAGCTTTTAAGGTTAATTAGGTCCCATTTGTTTATTTTTGCTTTTATTTCCAATATTCTGGGAGGTGGGTCATAGAGGATCCTGCTGTGATGTATGTCAGAGAGTGTTTTGCCTATGTTCTCCTCTAGGAGTTTTATAGTTTCTGGTCTTACGTTTAGATCTTTAATCCATTTTGAGTTTATTTTTGTGTATGGTGTTAGAAAGTGTTCTAGTTTCATTCTTCTACAAGTGGTTGACCAGATTTCCCAGCACCACTTGTTAAAGAGATTGTCTTTAATCCATTGTATATTCTTGCCTCCTTTGTCAAAGATAAGGTGTCCATATGTGCGTGGATTTATCTCTGGGCTTTCTATTTTGTTCCATTGATCTATATTTCTGTCTTTGTCCTGGCCACATAAATAAAGTTTTATTAGAACACAGTCCTGCCCGTTCATTGTGTTTTGTCTCTGGCTACCTTTGTGCCACAATGGCAGAGTTGAGTAGTTGTAGCAGAAGTTGAATGGCCTACAAGCCTAAAATATTTATTATATGGCCCTTTAAGAAAGTTTGTTGAACAACAAGAACCTCCTGTATAGCACGGAGAACTATATTCAATGTCTTATAATAACCTATTATGGACAAGAAACTTGAAAAAGTGTGTGTGTATATGTATTGCAATCACTTTGCTCTACACCTGACCTGAGTCATTGTAAATCCACTATACTTCAGTTAAAGAAAAAAAGAAATTTTGCTGATCCCTGACCTAAGATAAGAAGAGCTTTCAGATGTTTTGGCCACAGAGTGCTGTTTCTAAGTGGAATCTTAAGAAGTCTAATGTGTGAAAATAGATAAAAGAACAGTTCTTGTCACTGGGTAACAAGTGGGAGGAGCTAGAACCCCACAGACTTGACCGTTAATCTCTCCTTGGATGCTGGAGTACCTTCTTGAAACCTCAAATGCTCCTTGAAGTAGAGTTTTTTAAAAATAGAGTGTTTGAGAAGATTCTCTTCAAAAAGAGGTGACCACTTAAGCATGCTTCCCAAAATACTATTCTTAGTGGAAAGGTAAAGACTTAACTATGGGACATAAGTCTAACTTTTCTGAGTCTTAAAATTGACTTTTGTAAAGTTGAGACTAGAATCCCTAAATGGAGTCCTACATTATAAACCAATTAACAGATGATAACTGGACAAAGGTGGTGATCATTTCACAGTGTATACCAATGTCAAATCGTTACGTTGTACATCTGAAACTAATGTTATCTCAGTTACACTTACATTTTTAAAAATTAAACAACACAATTAATGAAACCCAATTAATGAAAACATCTCAACTAATGAAGAGCTACACTAAAAACTTCGTTTTTAACAAAACCATTCCTAGTTAACATTCTTGGCAAAGAAACAGCAGGCTAAGCGTTAGCATGTTTGTCATTTGACCTAACTTAAAAAAGCATGAATCATTGGGGATTTATCACACTACTCCTTCTACTTTTGTGTATGTTTGAAAATTTTCATAATAAGTTTGAAAAAACACTCTCCCCACCCCCAAAAAAGAAAGAAACCATTTTGAGGAATAGGTATAGTCTGGGAAATCAGCAGACAGTTTACCTGTAAGATAAAAGAATATTAAAAAAATATTACAGATATACAGAGAAGCATACATCGTGATATTTTCCAGCAAATGTTCCCATACCTTTTCTGTTTTTGTGGCTTTGAATTTTTATTTAGGAAAAGAGTCACATAATATTGTTTTTATTTCATAACTTATGCTCTCAGATGGCAGTTAAGCAGGGAAACCAACTGCAGATGCAAGTCCATGAAGGGTGCCGTGTTGGTGAAGAAGCCCCACCCCCCACTGGAACAGAAAAACGACCAGTTGCTAGGACAGGAAAGAAGCCACTTGCACATTATTCTTCACTGGTGAGAGTCTTGGGGTCAGACATGAAGACCCCAGAGGATCCTGCAACACAGGTACGAAGGGAACGACTTATCTCTGATTTTTCTGACCTGTGTTTCATTGTCTCTGGTCTAAGATTTGAGCTGTTCTTCAGAGGTTTGGGAGTTAATTGTGACCGTCTCTGTCTGACTTTTTGAACTGGTAACAGTGGTTACTTCTGGAGAGGACCATGAATAGGGTGACATTTTTCTTATACTTTTTCATGCTCATTTTTAAAAACTATACGTTAATATTATTTGACAAAAGAAACCTCAAAATAATACATTATAGGACAATTACTTGAAACAGAAGAAAAAAAAGTATCTTGGATTTGTGTTTATTTGCAGCAGCTTCCACCTGCTCCACATAATCCAGACCAGCCTCAAGACAAGCCCCCTGACTGGTTCACAAGCTACCTAGAGACAGTGAGTGTTCTTTCCAGCTTGGGTTTAGCAGCAGTGTTGGCACAGATGGATTGTTGACGAGATAGAAAGCTAGCTCCAGAGGGCTGCTGCCTCTGGTACAGGTGAACGAAGAATGGTAGCTAATAATTTCCAAACTACAGCAGTTCTAGTCAAGAAAGTTCCTGGCTTTTGCAGTGATGTACTAGAAAAGGGGTGAGTTTAAGGATGTAAGGGAAAAAGACAAATTTCTGTCCTTGAGAAGGAAGTGTTAAAAATTTACTCATCAAAGGGCTTCTTGATATTTGCTTTGAAGCCACTTTAGCTGTGGAAGGATTAGACTTTTTTTTTTGCTATGTTTCTGTCCATTCATTCTGTATCTATTATCTGATTATTGTGTTCTTATACCAGAGATGGTGAGGTTTCAGGTTTATTTTATATCTTCATGCCTTTTTCCAGTCTTGGAACTGAGAGAATTCCGCCCCCCACCCTCCCCCTGCTTTTTCTGTATTCTAGTTCAGAGAGCAAGTGGTTAAAGAAACGGTTGAAAAGCTTGAACAGAAATTACATGAGAAGCTTGTCCTCCAGCATCCATCCTTAGGTTCGTGTCCCTCAGAAGTTTCAATGCCTGTTTCAGAGGAAACACTGTTTTTGCCAGAAAACCAGTTCAGCTGGCATATTGCTTGTAGCAGCTGCCAAAGGAGTATCGTGGGTGTGCGCTACCAGTGCAGGTAAAGCAATAGCTTGGGAATGAACACCCCTTAAAGCGGGAGGTTCTAATGTTCTGGGGGATAAAGCGTGTACTTACTCTGAGCATCAGACACAGCAGCTCTGTACTGAAAACAAGCTACTCTTCACCCACAAGAGAAAATAACTGTTTGAAGAGTGAGTAATTAGATTGCTGTGTTCAGGTATACATTTGAATTGAGAGAGCCAGACAAAATTAAGTTCTCCAAAACGAAATTGGATCCCCAAGGGTTGTCTCCCTATTCCAAACGCTTTCATATCTTTCCTCCCATTGATTGTCCTTTGAAGTAGGTATAGATGAAGTGTCACCATCTTCACTGATTCATGAGGATTGAGACATGGCATGAGTGGGTGGCATGCTCAGGCTCCCACCTCAGTGATGATAGAGCAAATATATGGAAGTCTGGGTCCTTATCTTCTGACCTCAGGTCCTTCCCACTGTGCCATTCCTTTTCTCACAGCCTCTGCCCATCCTACAATATCTGCGAAGATTGTGAATCGGGGCCGTATGCCCATGACTCCAATCATGTCCTGCTGAAGTTGAGGAGACCTGTTGTGGGTTCCTCTGAACCGTTTTCTCACTCGAGGTTCTCTACTCCTCGTCTTCCTGCTGCTCTGGAACAGGCCAGGTAAAACCGTATATATATGGGGTGTTTGTTCTCTGGTTGGCTTCTTGGTTTTGGTGACAGGGTGGGATCACAAAACTAAATAGTCTCCTGGACTTCCCTTGTGGTCCATCCATTGGTTAGGACTCTGCACATCCATTGCAGGGAACACAGGTTTGATCCCTGGTTGAGGAACTGAGCTCCCACAAGCCATGTGGCACAGCCAAAAAAAGACAAAAGAGAAGAGTCTCCTTAGTTCCAGCTCCTTTCCAGTTGATGTGCGGTGACAGGGATAATTATCCGGAGCTAATGAGATGGAAACCAGAACTGCAGAAAGAAATTAAGAAACTAAACTAGAAGCAGACGCTGATGAAGACCACAGGTGGCTCAGAATAGCTTCAAGGTTTGTGAGATTTGTATTTTAAGACTTTTTTTTTAATCTCGCAGGCTCCAGAAGCAAGTTGATAAGAACTTTCTTAAAGCAGAAAAGCAAAGGTTGCGGGCTGAGAAGAAACAGCGTAAAGCAGAGGTCAAGGAACTTAAAAAGCAGCTTAAACTCCACAGGAAGATTCATCTATGGAATTCGCTTCATGGGCTGCAGAACCCCAAATCTCCTTTGGGTCGACCCGAGAGCCTGCTGCAGTCAAACACCCCGATGTAAGCCCAGGGCCAGGGCAGGAGCCAGAGCTTTAGGTCCAGCCATCTAAAAGTGGAACTTAAGCCAACTTCTGTCTTATTTATTATTGCTAACTCCTAACACTCAAACCCTTAAAACTTCCCATTTTCTGATCTTTGTGTTCTTAAAGGGTGGTTTGCTAGTTATCTTTGACACTTCCTTTGTTGGCTTCTTCAGAAAAACAGAAACCAGTAAGGTTCAAAAACTGGTGTAATCTCTTTTTACTGAAGGCAGTCTGGATTTGAAGCAAAAGGAGCAAATGTTTTAAGAGCCCAACTCTCTAGTTGTGGTATTTATGGACCCTTTCAGTTATCCTCACCATAGCTTTTTAACTTAGGAGTTAGGTCCCCTTGTTTTGTTCTTTCAGCTGTGCCATAGGGCAGGTAGGATCTTAGTCCACTGACCAATGATCAGACCCGTACTCCCTACAGTGGAAGCACGGAGTCCTAACCACTAGACTGCCAGGGAATTCCTTGGGTCAGCTTGTTTTCTTAAAAAATGTTAATAGTTTGTTCTTGTTGTTGTTGGAGGGTTTTTTGCACCACATGAAGCTTGCGGGTTCTTAGTTCCCAGACCAGGGATCGAACCGAGGCCCTCAGCAGTGAAAGCAACGAATTCTAACCACTGGACTGTAAGGGAATTCCCATTATAAAGCAGATGCACTAGTATGCCCTCCAGGGTCATGGTCTGCATATTGAACCACATACTGGATATTCAGAATACATCACACCCAACACAAGTAGTTAAATATCTAAATTTCTGTTCAGGCTCCCTCTGCAACCCTGTGCCCCAGTTATGCCAACACTCAGTGCAGCATTTGTGGATGAGAATTTGCCTGATGGGACTCACCTCCAGCCAGGAACCAAGTTTATCAAACACTGGAGGATGAAAAATACAGGAAATGTCAAGTGGAGCACAGACACAAAGGTAGTTTTCCTCACAAAGTGTGAATGTGAAGTGGTTGAAATGGCAGAGTGTTTAACTGACAAACTTTCTCCTGTTACTATTCTTCTCAGCTCAAGTTCATGTGGGGAAACCTGACTTTGGCTTCTACTGAAAAGAAGGATGTTTTGGTTCCCTGCCTAAAGGCTGGCCATGTGGGAGTCGTGTCTGTGGAGTTCATTGCCCCAACCTTGGAGGGGACATACACTTCCCATTGGCGTCTTTCTCACAAAGGCCAGCAGTTCGGGCCTCGGGTCTGGTGCAGCATCATAGTGGATCCTTTCCCCTCCACAGAGAGCCCGGATAACAGTGAAAAGAGCATGATGAGCTCAAGCAGAGGTGATGATCTCACCTGCCAGCAAGAGGTGAGCATTGGAAGGGCCTGTTCACAGCTGGTGGATCCTTCAGAAACCTGGAAAGGCCAGCTTCTCCCCTCCCCCCAAACACATCAGTATGCTTATATTGGGCCTAGTCTTCTGGGACTTTGTTTGTGTGTCCTTCAGATCTGCGTGCAGGTGTCCCTCAGTGCTTAACCCTGGTCGTTACTTGGTGCACAGTTTTCTGATGTTTGTTTGTTTTTTTTTTGCTGCTCTGGCTCACGATGCTGCACAGGCATCACTAGTGCAGTGAGTGGGGTTAGGGTTACTCTTTATTGCGGTGCACTCACTGCAATGAGTTCTTTTGTTGTGGAGCGTGGGCTTCAGGAGTTTTGGGCACCAGTTTAGTGCTCCACAGCACGTGGGTTCTTCCAAGACCAGGGATCATACCTGTGTCCCCCGTATTGGCAGGTGGATTCTTAACCAGTGGACCACCAGGGAAGTCCTGTGCATGTTGGTTTAAGGCAACTTCCCTATTTACTGCTTAAATTTAAGTTACCCAGTGATGATGTTCTGGTTTTGACTATTGTTATTATGGTTAATCTAAGTTACTATCGTTAGGGGAAGCTAGATGAAGTGGGTAATTAGTAAACTCTCTGTACTCGTTCGGAGAAGGCAGTGGCACCCTACTCCAGTACTTTTGCCTAGACAATCCCATGGATGGAGGAGCCTGGTAGGCTGCAGTCCATGGGGTCGATAGAGTCGGACACGACTGAGCGACTTCACTTTCACTTTTCACTTTCCTGCATTGGAGAAGGAAATGGCAACCCACTCCAGTGTTCTTGCCTGGAGAATCCCAGGGACAGGGAAGCCTGGTGGGCTGTCGTCTATGGGGTCGCACAGAGTCGGACACGACTAAAGCGACTTAGCAGCAGCAGCAGCTGTACTCTTTTTGCAGCTTCTTCATAGAAAAGTGTGAAATTAAAAGATTTTACTATATACAGTGCATTTGATTTTAGGGAGGCAGCCGTCAACTTGCTTTTTGAGTTCTGTTGAGGGCCAAAAATGTGTCCCAATGGTTTCTCTCCATAGGAAGCTTTTCTGGCTGAAGAAGAAATTCTGCCTGGTGAAACAACTGAGCAGACAGAAGGGCCAGGAACCTGCATCCTACAGAAGGCAAAGAATGCTCCCAGCAAGAGGGAGCTCTACATCCCATCTGTGGATCTTCTGACTGCCCAGGTGGAAGATTGAGCATTTTGAGGGGAAGGGACAGAAAACCCTGGGGAACAAGTTCTTAACTTGTTGAAGGGAGGAGGGTAGAGCCGTCGGTGGTGCCCAGGAAGTTAGAGATAGACCACTCTAATCTAGTGAGATGCATCAAATGGCAGGATCATCCCCAGTGGAAGCAAGTTTCCAAACTAAATGTTTCCTCTTTGAATTGGGAACTTATCTTGTGGTTCCCACAACTTCCCCTTCGCTGCCTCTTCTTTCTGGCTAACTGGTTCTCCTTCACCCCCACTACATCTGCTCTCTCTCCCAGTGGCTATTTGAATGTTTGGTTCCCATTAACTCTTCTTGTTCTCACTTGACTGAGATGAGGCATGAATTTGAACACGAGTTGAATCTAGGATGATGTGGAGCTCAGTTGCCTTTAACACAAAACATGGCTCTAGCATGTGTTGCAAGTAGCCTAACATGCCTTCCCCCCTTTTTTTTTCAGGATCTGCTGTCCTTTGAGCTACTGGATATAAATATTGTCCAAGAGTTGGAGAGAGTGCCCCACAACACTCCTGTGGGTAAGAATGTCACTTGGTCCACCTTGTTTATTAACAGGCCCAGTAGTATTGCCCCCCTGACTCTGGTAGTTACTGTGTCATTCTGAGATATTAGTAGGCAAGGATTTCTCCCACAATGTGATATTAAAACTGCACCCATGGGCCCATTTTCCTTCATTTCCCTGTTGTCAGTCAGAGGCAACAATACAAGTTTGTACAGAGTTTCCCCACCATAAAGGGACCCTCTTCTCCATTTCTCCTAGGTGTTTGTGTCCCTTTGTTACTTTACATTCATGGTTCTGTGTCTTGGCCATGGTCTTCCAAAGCCAAACAACTGTTTATGATCCTTCCTGTGTTGATTGACCTGAGATACTTGTGTACTTGATGGTCTGGAAAAATTCTTTACAACAGGCCTTGGAGCATATCTGGGTTTATTTTAGTTCTGCAGGTGGCAGGAAACCTAGAAGCTGCTGCTTCTGGACACTGAGTATTGATGATGCAATGCCTTTTCTTGGTTGATGGTTCTCCTATCTTCATTCTCCAGATATGACTCCCTGCATGTCTCCTCTGCCACATGACAGTCCTTTAATAGAGAAGCCAGGCTTGGGGCAGATACAGGAAGAGAGTGAAGGGGCGGGATTTAAAGCACTTCCTGGTAAGGGGTTAAATATTTGTAAAGCATTTGCATCCTCCCCTTCCATACCACGCCCTGTTGTTATCCATACCTTCTACTAACCTTACCTTGGTGTGTGAATGGGTTTTCCATAGGCTCTGATATTTTGAAGTCTCACCTTCACATAGCACAGACAGCAGTTATTCCTTGGCATCGTATCAGCATGGGGATGTGACTGGAGAAAGCTCTGCAACACTTTAAACACCAAGTGCAGACAAAAGTTCTGTCCTTTCCAGATTCCACAGTGTCAGTAAAGAAAAAGGCCGAGAACGTTTCTTCCATGGAGGAACCAGAAGATGATTTGAGTGGGACCCAGTTCGTGTGTGAGACTGTCATCCGATCCCTTACGTTGGATGCCGCCCCGGATCACAAACCACCTTGGAGACAGAAGTCCCCGCAGAGTGAGTGTCCCTGAAATTCTCAGACCTCACCCCACCCCCACATCGGGGTGATGCCTGACTTGTGATTGCCAGACCTGAGCAGGTAGAAGTGCTCTTCTTTAATGAGAGTGGAGACGGGGGATCTTTGTTAGAGGTTGGATCATGGTTGGTTTTTTAGACTCTACGTGTGCATCAGGAGCAAGGCAGCTCCTGTAATTCATTTCTGCACTTTCCCAGGGGCTGAATCACAGCTGTCCGCCACAGAGGAACAGCAGCCAACTGTGCTGCCTGGGCTCTGCAATAAGGAGTCTTCGTGTAAGTGGATGGCCCCTCAGCAGAGAACCCTCCCCTACGCTCCCACCCCCATCCCCAGAAGCTGAGTTGTCTCATTTCTCCCAAGGGCAACAGTCAGGAAATAGTGGGCAGAAGCAGGAGCACCAAGCTAAAGTTTCTCGGGATTAAATTCTGCTGTAATAAATTTCTTTGTGGCAGAATTTCTAGAGGTCAGATAGGCAGAAGCAATTTCATGTATTTCAGATACTATCCAAACACTCAAATTTTAAAACTATGTATTTAAAAAATATATATGTATTTCCACACAAACATTTGAGTACAAATGGATAACAAAAAAAGTCTAAACAAAGTCTAGAAGGACTTACACCAAAATGTTCACAGTAGTTGTCTCAATAAGATTATTGGTAGTTTGTTGTTATTTTTTTTCTTAACTCATCCATGTTTTGCCAGTTTTCTGTCATGACTACTCATTACTTTGCAAAGAAGAGGAGGAAAGGAGTCAAAAGTAGTCATATAGTCCCTGCAGTACTTAGCACCAGATGTTTTCTCTTCTCATAGCCCTGTTAGCTAGTTTAGCAATTTCGATTTGAAACCATCCCAATATGATAGGGGCTTCTCTGATAGCTCAGTTGGTAAAGAATCCGCCTGCAATGCAGGGGACCCCCGGTTCGATTCCTGGGTCGGGAAGATCCACTGGAGAAGGGATAGACTACCCACTCCAATATGCTTGGTCTTCCCTTGTGGCTCAGCTGGTAAAGAATCCACCTGCAATGTGGGAGACCTGGGTTCAATCCCTGGGTTGGGAAGACCCCCTGGAATAAGGGAAAGGCTACCCACTCCAGTATTCTGGCCTGGAGAATTCCATGAATTGTCTAGTCCTTGGGGTTGCTCTGACAGTTACGTTAGCTGTCACCTGAAGGGAATAAGGAAAAGGGCCTCCTTGTTTTAAGGTTCATAGTGTTCTCAGAAGCTTTATTGTTTCTGCTGACCTTGTTTTTATGAACTTTGGTTCTTTGCAGCTTCAGACTTTGAATATGGCCCTCTGGCTTGTCCCTCTCCTCTGGCTTTCATAATTATAGCTCATGACCCACAAGGCTTGGTATGGGGCAGGGTAAGCATGAGGGACTGTTCTTAGTTTGTACCTTAAAATTGGATGCTTTCACCCTTTAGTGAAATTTGCCTCACCTGAAGAGGGACCACTTGCAGACGAGAGGGAGGAGATTGTCCAAATTGCTGAAGAAGAGGCTGTTGTGGAGGAAGAGGATGAGCTCAAAGATGAAGTTCGGAGTCAGTCCTCTGCTTCTTCAGAGGACTATATCATCATCCTGCCTGAGTGCTTTGACACCAGCCGCCCCCTGGGGGACTCCATGTACAGCTCTGCACTCTCACAGCCAGGCCTGGAGCGAGGGGCTGAAGGAGAGCCTGGGATTGAGGCTGGGCAGGAACCAGTCGAGGCTGGGGAGAGACCCCCTGGAGGGGACAACCAGCCACAGGGGCACAACATCAATGACATCCTTATGACCTCACAGACTCTGGACACAGTGCCCCTAACCCCAGAGGTGGTGGGGCCTCCACCACAGCTGCCCAGGTACCATCTGTACCCCACTCTGCTGGGCTGTCCTTCAGAGGTGGAATAAAGAGAGAGGACTCAATCTGATCTCAAAACCTGTTTCTCTGTCAGCGGGGGAAATGGCGATTTCCCATAGTAAAGTCTGATGAATAAAAGCTGTACTTCCCAGTATTTGTGGATCCTGGATTTAAAGAAATACTTGCTTTAGTTAACCTTAATTAGCTGAGTAATTAGCAGGGGAGTGACCAGACTGCAGCCAGTCTTTCTAGCTTGACTGTGGCTGAAGAGGAAAACAGAAGAGTGAGCTCTTCCCACCTGATCCCTAGATGCAGACATGTGCTCTGGATCAGCAGTGTGAAACCTCTGTAGAGAATCTAGCTCTGCTGTGCCCTGTTTGCTGTTTCTCCACCGTTACCAGAGGTGCCTTCTCAACTTACTTTCAATATTATGTCTTTCTGAAAGGAGTCCTCCCAGTGCACAGCATCATGGTTCCCCAGGAGTGGATTTACCAGTTACCGTACCAGAAGTTTCTTCAGTCCCTGGTCAGATCAGAGAAGGTAATGACCTGCCTGAGCTTTCTCTCGGTGCTCTTTTTTCATGGAAACCAGGTATAAGTAGGCCCTCTGTGGTTCTTGGCAGTTTTGCAAAACTTGCCCTTTGACTTTTTCTGTGCTCCTCCCTCCTACTCTTTTTGTTCTATCTTCTAGCTTAATATTTATTAGATGAGACCCCATAGAAGCTGGCATTGTGCTGTAGTGGAAAGAACACAGGTTTTGGAACCAGCCCAGTCTAGGTTCAGCCCCAGCTCTGCCTTTCCTCACTGTGTAACCTTGCAATGGTTCAGCAGGTTGATAATACCTGAAGGTCTGTTTCCTCATCTACAAAATAGAATAGCACCTTGGAGTTATGAGTAGACCCTCAAAGTGGCATCCCTCTCTTCCTCAGAAAACAAAACCTGGACTTGCCTGGCGGCCCAATGATTTAAGACTCTGCATCCAGTGCAGGGGGCACAGGTCGAATCTCTGATCAAGGAACTAAGAGCCCACATGGCATGTGGTGCAGCCAAAAAATTAAAGGCTTGAAATGTGATCAGATTGTTACCTGCCTCAGAAATAGCCCTGCTGGGAGTTAGGAAATCCAAGGCATTTCTAGATGCTGCATCTAACCAACAGCTCTTTTGCTTTTAGAGCTCAGAGGCTCCTCAGGACTTGTAAACAGCAGACCGAAGAGCTATGACCACTCAAGGTAACTGGACCTTGCCTGTGCAGCCTCTTCTTTGAAGCAGGTGGATGTCCTAGCCTCTCAGAGCATGTGCCCCCTCCTGAGAGTGACGGAGGAGAGCCATCATCCCTTCTTGTTCTTATTTCTTCTGAAGCTCATGAGCAACCCTGAGCAGAGGGCTAACGTTGATGTTTAAGAGTGTTGCCAGTCCAGACGGAAGAAGCACCCTAAGGTTCAATTCCTGCTTAGTAACAGAGGAGGGCAGGAAGGTCCAGCCCATTGTGCGTCTCGTAACTTGTTCTTAGACAAACCTTCTTCTCTGCTCCTAGTCGTCTCAAAGCGGTGTCAAGTTGGGCCCCTCCCCGTATACAGTGTTCAGAAAACCACATTTCCTTTGGGAGATGTTTCCTCTGAGATGGTAACTGAGCAGACACACTGCCAGTACCTCACTGCGCCCTTGACCACATTAATTTTAATTTTCCACTGGGGCTGAAAGCTGGCATGCTAACCAGAGTGACGTGTTTTCTGCAGTGCCCATATCTTGTAACAGTAAGAACTGAGCCCTACGTCGGACCTAGATTTGTAACTATAAAACGGATAGGAAAACAGTCACACACTCATTTTACATTTGATTTTTTTTTCTTCAGGAAATCTCATTTCCTTTCCAGAATGAGAACCCAGATTATCTTGTAGGAAGATAATAATTAGTGTTTCTTAGGGAGATAATTTGGCTTTCCTCCTCAGGCACCACCACCACCATCACGGGAATAGCATTGCTGGAGGACTGGTAAAGGGGGCTTTGTCTGTTGCTGCCTCTGCGTACAAGGCCTTGTTTGCTGGACCACCAGTCACTGCACAGGTCAGTGTATGTTTTATTTTCCTGAACCAAATCCAAGTCACTAGTGAAAACAGTGGCATCTGCCTGGGCTGGAGAGAGGCGCACATCATCATAGAAAGCATGAGCTTCAAGTTTAGTCTTCTTTTAATTGGAGGATAATTGCTTTACAATGTGTGTTGGATTCTGCCGTATAGCAGCCAAGAATCAGCCATAAGTACACGTATGTCCCCTCTCTCTTGGACCTCCCGCCCATTCCCCCACCCCATCCTACCCCTCTAGGTTGTCACCAGGTTGAACTCCCTGTGCTATACAGCAGCTTCCCACTAGCTATGTATGTTTCTTACATATGATGACATATATGTTTCAGTGCTGCTCTCTCAATTTCTCTCACCCTCTCCTTCCACAAGTCTGTTCTCTGTCTGCATCTCTATTCCTGCCCTACAAATAGGTTCATCAGTACCATCTTTCTAGATTCCACATATATGTGTTAATATACGATATTTGTTTTCCTCTTTCTGACTTCACTCTGGATAACAAGCTCTGGGTTCATCCATCTCTCTAAAACTGCCTCAGATTTGTTCCTTTTTATGGCTGAGTAATTCCATCGGATATATGTATCACAAAACTTAGTCTTTGATTAAAACACAAAGACTTGGCCACTTTCCTCTTATATGACTTTGGCTAAGTTTAGAGAGGAAAGAAAAAAAACCTAATGTTTGTTGCAGACCTAGTATGTGTGTGGAGCTCTCCCAGGTGCCAGTGCTACAAGAGGAATCAGACACTAGTTCCTGCCCAAAGTGGTGGGAAACAAGTGAAGTAAACAGACATTTGTCTATGAAACTTTTGAAAATTGAAAAGCACTATAGAATTTAAGGAATCTTTCATCTAATTAAAAAAAACCACACATTTATTGTGCAGTGTAAGATACTATGCCAGTTTTCTCAGACCGGTGGAACACCTCAGTCTGATAATTGGCCCCGCAGTGCAGCACAGGAAGGCTTCCTGGTAGATGATGCCTGAAGTCATCCTAAAAGTGTTCGCCAGGAATCAGAGTCAGAAAGGGTAGACAGACAGTAGCCAGTGAAGAGATCTGGAAATGTGAGCCTGGAAGGTAAATTTGTTCTAAGAAGAGAAAGAAAAGACAAGACCAGTGATGTAGGTGGGATGCTGTGTTAAGTGATTTGGATTTTATTTTAGAACCTGTGGGCAGCCTCTGAAGGATTTTAGGGAAGTAATTAACATGATCAGATTTGTTCTTTGTAAGATCACTCCACTCCTCCATAGTGTGGAGGCTAAGGGAGCCTTAAGAAATCCAGCTGAGAATCCACGTGTAAGAAGAAAAGAAGGGTAGAAGAGAAATAGAAATGGCAGAACTTGGAGGCCATAAGGGTAGAAAGAAGTCAAGGATAAAAGTTTCTGGTTTAGGTAGTCAGTGTAACATTCATTAAGAGAGGATATATAAGAAGGGTATATTTGAGCAGGAGGAAAAGAAAATCAAGTCGGTTTGGGGCTGGTGTTGAATTTGAGACCCAGGTCAGTTTATCCAGAGTATAGTTGGATTTATACATTTGAATTACAGAGAAAAGAAGTTTGGCCTGGAAATGAAGTCATTTATGTACAAGATATAACAGGAGCCACAAATTAGATAAAATTTTCCAGGAAGAATGGATAAAGGAAGGAGCAGCCTCTAAGGATCATGGAAAGAAAGAGTGCTCTGCAAAGAAGACTGAGAACTAGGAGGAGAATGAGGAAGGGAAGGGAGTTCTACGCTGGAGCTTAGGGAAGGGAGTTTTAATGAGGAGGGCATGGCCAGAAGTGTCAGGTGCTGCACAGGAGTGTGAAGGAGCAGAGAGGACTTTAAGAGTACAACTGTGCCTCACTTTCAAATAGCTGGACTATACAAAGGGAAAAGGAGAGTGAAAGCTGGGACATGTAAGGCGAAGGGAGACATTTTTAAAGGTGAGCCAGTAGCAAAGGAAGTTAACAATCAAAATGAGAGAGGTTAATTAGTAGAAAAATATTTCCGAGGTGACGAGAGGTAATGAGATACAAAGTAAGGTTCATTCAGGACTAACCTGGAAAGGAGGATGGATAACTTACTCTGAAATAGAAGGAAACAGTAGAAGAGAGAAATACCAGAGACAGTGCTCAACATATTGACATGCTTTCTTATCCTAATCCATTCAGTTCAGTTGCTCAGTTGTGTCCGATGCTTTGTGACCCCATGGACTGCAGCACGCCAGGCCTCCCTGTCCATCACCAACTCCCAGAGTTTACTCAAACTCATGTCCATTGAGTCAGTGATGCCATCCAACCATCTCATCCTCTGTCATCCCCTTCTCCTCCTGCCCTCAGTCTTTCCCAGCATCAGGGTCTTTTCAGATGAGTCAGTTCTCTGCATCAGGTGGCCAGAGTATTAAGAGTATCAGCTTCAACATCAGTCTTTCCAACGAACACTCAGGACTAATCTTCTTTAGGATGGACTGGTTGGATCTCCTTGTAGTCCAGGGGACTCTAAAGAGTCTTTTCCAACACCACAGTTCAAAAGCATCAGTTCTTCGGCACTCAGCTTTCTTTATGGTCCAACTCTCACATCCATACATGACTACTGGAAAAACCATAGCCTTGACTAGACGGACCTTTGTTGACAAAGTAATGTCTCTGCTTTTTAATATGCTGTCTAAGTTGGTCATAACTTTCCTTCCAAGGAGTAAATGTCTTTTAAGTTCATGGCTGCAGTCATCATCTGCAGTGATTTTGGAGCCCAGAGAAATAAAGTCAGCCACAGTTTCCACTGTTTCCCCATCTGTTTGCCATAAAGTGATGGGACTGGATGCTATGATCTTAGTTTTCTGAATGTTGAGCTTTAATCCACTCAACCACCTGCAAAATACTAGCTAACCTGTGTCTCTCTTTTTTTTTTTTTTTTTAAGAAGAAAATTGGTACTCGACACAGCTGTTAAGTAAATAAGAGGGTGTTCCAAGTGTTTGGAGGATTTAGGAAGGTTATGAACTTGGCCCAAAGAGGAAAGTAAAAATAAAAGATTAAGTAAATTAGCAATTAAGAATTGCTATTCTTTATTTTAAAAAAAAGCCAAGAAGATTGCCCAGGATATCATTTCCTGAGCAGTTTCTGGTCCAGCTCCTTTGCGTATTTGATTAAACTTCCCAGACTTTTTTCTAGTAACAGCTCTTCTCCTTGGCCCATCATCATGATCACCTTTATCTTCACAGGGTTTCCAGAGTGTGTTTGCATCTCTTCCTTCATCTAGTTCTAAAGACAGTTCATTTGTTACCTGGTTTGGGATACAAACATACCTCATCCAAAATAGAGTTTTCCCAGTCCTTCTTATCCCCTCAAAAGACCCATTGGTATTGGGTTGACAGGAGTGCCATAGTCTTGCACCTAATTACCTAGTGTTTTGAATAAATCTGGAAAGATTAGAATTATTCAACAAAATAATACAGATTTTTACAGAAACTGTTTTTCTGCTTTTCTTGACTCTACACAGCCAATAGTTTCTGAAGATCAGACAGCAGCCCTGATGGCCCATCTCTTTGAAATGGGATTCTGTGACAGGCAGTTGAACCTAAGGCTGCTGAAGAAACACAATTACAACATCCTGCAGGTGGTGACAGAACTCCTTCAGGTCAACAACAACGACTGGTACAGCCACCGCTACTGAGGAGTGGCCTCGTATTAAATAACTTTGCCTGCTGCTCAGAGATGATCTTGATTCTGTTGGGGCATGGGGTAGAGACCCTTGCTTATTTTTTAATCTGATGAATCTATAATAGAGCCCATCATTGAACTATCCAGACAGTACCTGCCATTGCAGTATTTTTTGGAGCAAATAAAAAACCAGAACTTAAATTTTCACGGTAGACATTAGGTGAATTGTAGGAAGAGCATTTTTCAGTTGATTTGGATAAAGCTCCTTTCTCTGTTTTAGTGCACTGAAGAGTATAACTTAAACTTCCTATAGAACCATTTTTCTTTCTGCTTGTACTGAAGTTGAGTATTTTTCTTTGCTTAACGTGGATGTTTTTATGGGGATATCTGTTGTCAGTTTTTAAAAGGAATTAACCTTGGAAGTTGTTTTCCAGAATTATTCTCATAATTTCTCTAACCTGTCCCAAGCTTAAATAGCTATGTGGTATTAAAATGACACCTAGAACATGATAGGAATTTTGTTACTCTTCCCATTTCAAGTAGAAAATCATTTCTCTGCAAGTCTCGGAAATCAGCACTGTTGTTTTCTAAAGACCCCACTGATGCGTTGAAGTATATCCCGTCTCTGCACTTCTGAGTAAGGAGCGGGGAGTGTGCTAATTAACCCACCAGCACCTGTTGAACAGTGTCTGTTGTAGCAATTTTGCATACATTTGTATTTTATTTAAGGGAAAAAATTTAGGTAGTGTGAAATATTTTGCTAATCCTATAAAGAAGGAAAGAAAACTCTTCTATTAAAGGAAAAAGTAAATTTAACAGTTACCTTTTTTCTTTATGTCAGGGGGCAGGTCTTATTTACAGTAGAGTGGGCAAGGGCTGTATAGAAACATGAGAAAACTGAACTTTATTATGTGAATCTCAGTAAAATTCAGGTGCAGGCAGATGAGTGGGTGTGAGGCTTTGAAATGGGATTCAGGAAGTCCTGAATGTCTCTTGAATGTTTGAAATCTGTTCAGGAGAACTCAGAACAAGAAAAAGAGGCTGTTTTACAAAACTTGGATGGGGAGCAAACTCACAGAAAAAAGTTTTGGTTTAATTTAACCCCAGAGTGAGTGGGGAAAGAACTTGCTTAAAAAGGTCCAAAGTCCTCACTCTGTTTATAGAAAGGAGTCTTGGGTACAGCTGGTAAAGAGGTAACAAAAAACACTAAAGATTTTAGTCATAAAAATTGCTTGCAGAAAAAGAAGAAATCTGACACCCACCCCACCCCCCCACCCCACCCCCACCCCCCGGCCCGGCCCCAGCCCGAAGGGGGAAGGATAATAGTATTGTATAACCTGGTTGGTATTACAATGAATGATGATGTAATCATTAGCCATAATGATGTTTATTTACAGTATAACTCTTGAATGCTATTAAATAGGCCAGGATTCAGACTGCAAGCCAACCAGGCTGTTCGTTATTTAAAACGTTTTTATGGGGCCTTCTGGGTAGAGGCTGAGCGGCCGGTTGTGTGTAATTAATTGGGGTTGATTTGGGACGGGATCTGTCTTGACCATCGGAGTCGTATTGTAAGGGTCCAGTCGTCTGTCCCATTGTACTTGTACGTAACCGCTTAAAGAATGGTGAAATAAACTTTGAAACTCTTACCTGCCCTGGCTGATACCTTCGTCCAGGACCTCGCGTGGCCCTTGAAGAGCTGAGAAACGTTCTGGCCGCTATGTTGAGAGAGGCGGGCCCTGGCAGGGAGGGGCGGGCCCTGGCAGGGAGGGGGCGGGCCCTGGCAGGGAGGGTTCGGAGGAGCCGGGGCGGAGCCTCCCAAGGCTTTGAATCAAAGGTTGGGGCCAGACCCCGGC
Organism: Bubalus bubalis; assembly: GCF_019923935.1. Classification (NCBI taxonomy): domain Eukaryota; kingdom Metazoa; phylum Chordata; class Mammalia; order Artiodactyla; family Bovidae; genus Bubalus; species Bubalus bubalis. Next base: position 19,870,570 of record NC_059159.1, on the reverse strand, counting down.
TCCCGCAGTTTCGGTTCTACTTTGCAGGCGTTTCTGTCGCCGCGGTCGCCCGAGGGTAAGGCGCTTTGAGAAATTCCTTTACTTTTCCTCTGGGAGACAAGGGCCCAGGCCCCTCCTGTGCCTCCTCCTCCTAGCCCAACACGCAGGTACCGAGCTCTGCTAACGGTCTCTCGAGGTGTCTGATGGGACTTAAAATCCTCTTTCGATGAAATCCTAGCCTCTCAGTCCACGCCCAGCTTCAGAGTAGGGCGTAAGGCAGCTGGGGCTATGGGTAGGCCGCAGTCACGGCTCCCCACCTGCCCCAACGGGGCATTCGCTTCCCCCAGGACTCTGGAACCACCCTTCCCTTACAGGCTCTCGTCCCCAAATTACGTACTCCAAAAATCTCTCGTCCTCTGGCAGCTGAGAGGAGCCCGGGAATCTCAGACCTAAGCCAGGTGAGGCTCATTTTATTTTAGCCCCCAAGGTCAGAGTTCAGCTCAGGATGCCCATTCATTTGACTCCACTCTTTAGGGTAGAATCTAGATTTTTAGCCTCAGTTCTTCCTCTTAAAGGACTTACCCAGACGTTGCTCCTCCCCCAGACATTCTTTCCCATCCCAACTCAGAAAGCAACATAGAAGAGGTTTATGCTCTCTTCCGCGACCTTTTTAGGGGTTTTTTAAGCCACATCTGTGGCCAGTCTAGCTTCCTTTTTCTTTCTTGTTCCAAAGAATCCATACCTTCCTATTACACCAGTACCTGCCCAGGTTCAGGAATGGAAGCTTTCCTTCCACACCCAGGCTGGGAGACCTCAGGCATTTCTGCCCCTGGGGTACTGGAGAGACATCTTCAGAATCCCTTGTCTCAGAGGATGAAGGGATTCTCCTGGTTGCTGCCCCCAAGCCAGCCCTATCTAACTTCCTTCCTTGGTAATCGGTGACAGCTCAGCAACTTTTCCAGAACAAAATAAGTGCTCCGCTTTCACTTATGAAAGTCCCTTAAAGTGAAATAACCTCTGCTTTGCTTTTCCCTCTCAGGAATTGAGCTGTCCTACTATAAAGAGAGGAGTTGAAATGCAGAGATTCTTGATCTGAGAGCCACTGTGTTAACTGCTTGAATTTCCATACCTTCACTTTCTTAGGCTTGAGGTTGCTGAAATTGTGGCGGGGCCCCTTGCCAATCTCAAAAACTTAAAACCAGAGTGACACCCAGCATCCATGCTAACTGAATTTTGTTCTTTTTTCATCAGTGAAAAATACCCCTGAACAATGGGTGAGACATTCTCCCAGCTGGCCTCTCAGGAGGATGAGAACAAATTAATCCTGCCCCCCGACCCAGCCTTTGGCAGCAAGGCTGCCAGCTACTCCAGCACGGGCAACAGCAAGCCTTTCTGTTCCTGTGTGCCTTGTGAAAGGGCTGCTAGTGCTGGCTTTGTAACTTGTCCCACCTGCCAGGGCAGTGGGGAGATTCCTCGAGGTGAGTAGCCGCAGGCTCTGGAAGTAGCCTGGGATCCAGGAAAGGCTCTTAACAGCCAGCGGGCCCCTCTGAGTCTCCCTGGATGTTGTTAGGTAGTCCAGCTCCTAGTCCCCAGTTTCAGGCTGGCCCAGGGAGATTCTAACCCTCCCTGGGCTCTCTGCAGAGACCTTCCTCCTGCCCTGGTTGTACCACCCAACCCCAGGGGATTTCCAGCCTCTCTGCTTCCTTAGCAACCCTGCCGTAGGATTCAGGAAGTTACCATGACCTCTCCAAAGAAACTGGGCTTTTCTGACTTGTGGTGACTTGCAGAAATTCTTCACCCATGTTAATGAAAATCTCACCTCCATTCGAGAGATGGCAAATCTGAGCTGCCAACAGCCAGTGTCCCCAGTCCTGCCCTGGGTCAGAGATAGCATGCTTCTGAGACTGCTCTGTGGGATGGAGGGGTGCTTCTCGCAGGCTGGTACAGGAAACTTGGCATGAACACTTCGTGGCCCTCCTCACCCTCTTTCTCTCTACAGAGCTAGAGAAGCAGCTGGTGGCCCTTATCCCCTATGGGGACCAGAGGCTGAAGCCCAGGCACACGTAAGCCCCTCTTCCTACCTGAGTTCTGCAGGCATTGCCCATGGGGGCAATTCCTCTTTGTCATCCCAATGTGCCCTCCTCTACTAAATTTTCTCCATTGGTTCTCCTCCAAAAGCCTGAGCCTCATTGGGCTCAAACATATTAGCACCCTGTTTCCACAGATTTTCCTAGTTAAAGAATCTCAGGGCACAGCAGACCACCTGAGGTTAGTTGGTATCCAAAGCATCACTGCTTCCAAGAAGCATGGCTCCCTTTTGAAGACAGAGAGGACCTCTTGACTCTGCAAGTCCTTCCAGGATGGAGGAGGTTGCCATTGGTTTGGGGAAGTGATTTTTCCTAAGAACTTCCTTTGCTATGGCAGTTCAGACCTGCTTGTTCTCTTCCCCATAGAGATGGAAAGCCAGCTCCTCCCTGACCTGGGACCCTTCAGAACCTCAGAGGCAGCCCTGAGTTTCACTGTGGGGGCCTGTGACTCTTTGTCATCTGGGTCGTTTGACATGAATCCCTGCAGCTCCTCCTCCCAGGGTCCTCAGCTTCCATCTGGGAGCCACCACCCAGCCCTCCCCGACCACTGCATCAGAGTCCAAATCTGGCAGTGCCTCTTAGAAGGTGCTACCAAGGTGCAGTCTCTTTAATGGGTATTACAATTTTGAATTAGATGGACAGATGATGTCTGGTTCTGAATATGAGTATTAAAATTCAGAACTCTCAAAATTCATGTAGACTTCTTCCAGTGATTATAGCTGGCATTGGTTTAGCCTTTGACTACGCACCAGGACCGGGAATTGGTGGCTTTTCCTGAATTAGCCTATAACAGATTGTATGAGGTAGGTTAGGTACAATGAATTATCTCCATTTTATAGACAAGGAAACTGAGGCTTAGGGCAGTTAAATGGGTTGTTCAGAGTTACTGGGCCAGTGGGTACAGAGAGCTGGGGATGGACACCAAGTTGCTGGCTTCTCAGTCCTGTGCTTCTCCCCACTCTGAGCCACCCCTGACCCTAGGCTGGTCCTCCACACCTGAGGAGCTAAGTGTCCAGTTGTGGGGGGAACTCAGAAGAGAGCCTTGTATACAGAGAAGAGTATCTGAACACCCCTGGCCAGGTTGCTTCTGTGTCCAGACTTCTCCACTTCCCTACCCGGGTCCTGCTTTCCCACAGGAAACTCTCCGTGTTCCTGGCAGTGTCCATCTGCCTGGTGACCTCCTCCCTCATCGTCTTTTTCCTGTTTCCCCGGACAATCGCCGTGCAGCCTGTGGGCCTCAACTCCTCCACAGTGGCCACTGATGTGGCCAATGTCTACCTCAACATAACGGTGGGTGGGTGCCTGTGCCCCTGGGCTCTGACCCCACCTTCCAGGCACCACTCCTCTGAAGCCCTTGTCCCATGTTCTGACCCTGGACATGGGTAGCCAGGGATCTTACGGCACTCAGAGGATGTCAGAAGCCTGGGGAGAAGCCCCTGAGAGATTGTGTAGGATTGGAACTGTGAGAGGTTAGAATTGAGGCCAGAGCAGTATTAGGGAGTGGGTATGCCTGAGACTTTCCAGGTGGGCAGGGGAACAGCAAGAGCCTTGCAGGGTGAGACTGGATTTTGAGACAGCTTAATGTCCCAGTATTCTTGCCTGGAGAACTCCATGGACAGAGGAGCCTGGTCCGTGGGTCACAAAGAGTTGGACAAGACTGAGCGATTAATACTTTCACTTTTATGGTCTTAGTTAATGGTGACCCCTCCAAGGGGTCTGGCACTGGTGCCCCAGCAGCTGAAGCTCTCACTGGGGTGGGGCTCAATCAGGCTGGGGGTTTTTTTAAACTGTTTGACTTCTTCTTGCCAAGGATGGTTACTCTCACCCCTCCCTTTCCCTGTCTTCCTCCCCAGAGTATCTTGAATATCTCCAATAACAATTACTGCCCTATCACTGTGACCCAGCTGACCGTCGAGGTTCTGCACCTGTCCTTCGTGGTGGGACAGGTCTCCCACAGCCTCCTTCTCCACATCGGCCCTTTGGCCAGTGAACAGGTGACTCCTTCTCACTGGCCAGCCCCACACCCCACAAGTGTGTGGACACAGGTGGGAGGAAGGGGGCAGCTGCAGTTGGGGCTAACCCTATGACCATTTGGTTGACAGATGTTTTATGCAGTGACCAATACAATACGGGATGAAAACACATAGTAAGTAGCCCTTGATCTCTTCTCCCTCACCTCCTTCCTGGTTGGAAACCCAGTTTGAATCCCCACCAGATTTCTTGATTGCTTAGCAACCCTGCATTCAGCCTGCATACTTATGGCCAAGACTGCAGTGTGCAAGAGTTCAGGGCCCCTGTTTGGAGCAGGATTGGAATGAAAACCAGGCTAGAATTGGGTTAATCCTTACAATATATGGGACTTCCCTTGTGGCTCAGTTGGTAAAGAATCTGCCTGTAAGGCAGGAGACCTGGGTTTGATCCCTGGGTTGGGAAGATCCCCTGGAGAATAGAAAGGCTACCCACTCCAGTATTCTGGCCTGGAGAATTCCATGGACTGTACAAGTCCATGGGGTCGCAGAGTTGGACACAACTGAGTGACTTTCACTTTCACCTTTACAATATATGACTTTGGGCTCTTCAGCCTGACTCGCTGTCTTCTACTAAGGGAACGACCAGCACATGCCTGGGCCAAGCCAGTGGGGGTTGGGGGAGTGAAGTGCTCACCTTAGGCAGAGGGAGCTGGAAGGGGGTGGGAGTGGCCTGGGTCCTTGCCCTCCGCATGAAAGGAGGCCAGGGGCCTGGGACTGCAGGTCTCCTCTGAACTGACAGGCTGCTCAGTGTGAAATGTGGTCCCGTGTTCTTCCTCTCTGTCTTTCTCAGCAAAATCTGTACCTGGCTGGAAATCAAAGTCCACCACGTGCTTTTGCACATCCAGTGAGTAGGATTTGAAGCCCTGGTATCCCCTCTCCCACTTCTTCTTTTTTTTTTTTAATAGTTATTTATTTTGGCTTTGTTGGGTCTTAGGTTAAGCATGCAGGATCTTTAGTTGTGGCATGTGGACTCTAGTTCCCTGACCAGGGATTGAACCTGGGTCCCCTGAATGGGAAGCTCAGAATCACAGCCACTGGACCACCAGGGAAGTCCCCCCTCCCCCACCTCCTGACTCCAGCTCCCCCTAGTGGGAAGGAAGTCATCCAAGTTGACTCCATGTATCTGTTGGCTCTTGATAGTGGCAGGTCCAGCCCTTCCTCTAGGGTCCACTTTGCTTCTGAGCTGTTGATGTGACACCCATGGAGCTGCCCGGGACCCGGATGGGGCAGCTGTCCCAGGAGCCATGACAGAGCAGGAAGCCAGCCCTCCCCAGAGAACAGAGCAAGGCCAAGGCTTTCCTCTTCCTCCCAGACACAGCACCAAAGCCTGCTTTTCCTCCCCAGGGGCACCCTGACCTATTCCTACCTGAGCCGTTCCGAGCAGCTGGTCTTCCAGAGCTATGAATATGTGGAATGCCGGGGAAACACGTCTGTGCCCCACTTGCTGGTCTCTCACCCGCCGTGACCTGTCCGCTACTCTCAAGCCTCAGTTGCCTGCCGGCCCGATCTATACTTCCCACAGCTCCGTGGTGCCCAGTAGGACCATAGTGACTTTGCCAAAGGAAAAACCCTACTTTATCATACCCTCCCCACGCCATGCACCCCCAGCAGGGGAAGCTTCCTGTGGAAGTTAACTTCATATACACTCATACATTCCTACACACTGTCTCTCTCTCACACATACACCCATACACACAGTGTCTGTCTCTCTCTCTCTCTCTCTCTCTCTCTCTCTCTCTCTCTCTCTCTCTCTCTCTCTGTCACACACACAAATACACACACACACCCTCTCTGATTTCTACAGGATCAGAAGCCTGATTCTTCTAGAGGCCAATACCAGAGGCCTCTGATTGTGTCTTGAGCAAAGTCTGACCCAGCGTTTCCTCAGCTGCCTCAGAGGCATGGAGCAGCACCCACATTCCTATGCTGCGCACCTTGGTTGCCTGTTGCTCCAGGGAAGGCCTTCTTCCTGCCTGAATGCAGAGAAAACGTTCATTTTATCTGGTTTGACTCCATGGATCCTTTTCCAGTTCTCCACCCAGTGATGGGAATGACTTAGGGATCAGCCCATGCTGTCCCTAGGGCCTTTTGCTTTGGTCACGTGACAGATCGTTGGTGATGGCCTGCTTTTCTCCTGGTAACTTGTTGCCCACCCTTTGGCCAAGGCCCTTTGGCTCTGCCTCCTTCCTGGTTATAGATGGTCTGGGTCCCCAGGAACACAGAGCTGTTCTGCAGCTAAAGCTTCTCTTCTCCATAAAACACTTTTATTAATATTATTCTCTGCACAGCAGGAACAAAAGGAGAGGAGGGAAGGGAGGCACCTGGCACCTTCTGGGCCTGCATAGGAAAAACAGAGACAAAGCCAGAGTCATTTTAAAAGGTATTTATTGAAGGAGGTCACAACCTGAGCCCATGTGGGTGGACACAGACAGGCCAGATGGCGCCACAGTCACCTTTACTGTGGTTTCTATCACTCAGACAGGCAGAGAGGTGAGTTTGGACGGTGGGGAAAGTTGAAGTAGGAAGGATGGAGAAAGGGAAGTGGGGACAGAACCTGATGACTAGCTGACCAGGGGACAAGAGGAAGGAAGGAGTTCATGCCTTCTGCACGCTTTCATGCCTGAATAACTGGGGTCAAAGTGGTGCTGGCAACAGCATGAAAGTCCATGAAGTCCAGGCTGGAGCTTGTGCTGTGTGGAGTTTGGAAAATGTAAAGGATTTATATTGTATTCACTAAACTGTACTTAACAGTGTTTAAAAAAGCAAAATAAAGGTCTCCTATAATTAGGAAAGGAGCTGCTGGTGGACACTCCCTGTCTCACAGCCTATTTCTTAATGTCCAGGTGGGCATCAAGGTCTCTTCCCCAGTCCCTGAACCCCTTGGGAACATGCCCTCCTTCTCTGTCTTCTCTCCCTTTCTCTCATTACGTATCTCTGAAGTCCCATCCAACTTTAATATTCTTGTTCTGTGTCCCCCACCTCCCCATACCTCCCCCAAGTGCTCCTCTCAAGAAACACTGCACTGAGAGGTTCCTTTGTGCATGCTGAGTCACTGCAGTCATGTCTCACTCTGCAACGCTATGGACTGTAGCCTTCCAGGCTCCTCTGTCCACGGGATTCTCTAGGCAAAAATACCAGAATGTGTTAATTTCCCACCCAAAGGCCATCCTAGAATGAAAGGACCCAGGCACCGTCCCCCCTTACCAGTAAAAAGTGGAACAGGAGATGAGGCTGGGGACCCCCATCTGTCAGTTTCAGGAAGTGGGGAGGGGAATATCTGGGGGCTTTAGAGCCTCTTACCTATCTCTGCTACATGGAAAGGCTGAGACCCAGGGAGGAAGAAGCCTATGGATTTGGGGGAGGAGGGGGGCCAGTCCGATAAGCGATCAATGCAAAGAAATAGAGGAAAACAATAGAATGGGAAAGACTAGACATCTCTTCAAGAAAATTAGAGATACCAAGATGGGCTCAATAAAGGACAGAAATGGTATGGACCTAACAGAAGCAGACGGTATTAAGAAGAGCTGGCAAGAATACACAGAAGAACTGTACAAAAAAGATCTTCACAACCAAGATAATCATGATGGTGTGATCACTCACACTCATCTAGAGCCAGATATCCTGGAATGTGAAGTGAAATGGGCCTTAGGAAGCATCACTACGAACAAAGCTAGTGGAGGTGTTGGAATTCCAGTTGAGCTATTCCAAATCCTGAAAGATGATGCTGTGAAAGTGCTGCACTCAATATGCCAGCAAATTTGGAAAACTCAGCAGTGGCCACAGGACTGGAAAAGGTCAGTTTTCATTCCAATCCCAAAGAAAGGCAATGCCAAAGAATGGTCAAACTACTGCACAATTGCACTTATCTCACATGCTAGGTGCATTGGAGAAGGAAATGGCAGCCCACTCCAGTGTTCTTGCCTGGAGAATCCCAGGGACGGGGGAGCCTGGTGGGCTGCCGTCTATGGGGTCGCACAGAGTCAGACACGACTGAAGCGACTTAGCAGCAGCAGCAGCAGCACATGCAAGGTAAAGTAATGCTCAAAATTCTCCAAGCCAGGCTTCACAATACGTGAACCGTCAACTTCCTGATGTTCAAGCTGGTTTTAGAAAAGGCAGAGGAACCAGAGATCAAATTGCCAACATCCACTGGATCATCGAAAAAGCAAGAGAGTTCCAGAAAAACATCTATTTCTGCTTTATTGACTATGCCAAAGCCTTTGTGTGGATCACAATAAACTGTGGAAAATTCTTCAAGAGATGGGAATACCAGACCACCTGACCAGCCTCTTGAGAAACCTATACGCAGGTCAGGAAGCAACAGTTAGAACTAGACATGGAACAACAGACTGGTTCCAAATAGGAAAAGGAGTACGTCAAGGCTGTATATTGTCACCCTGCTTATTTAACTTATATGCAGAGTACATCATGAGAAATGCTGGGCTGGTGGAAGCACAAGCTGGAATCAAGATTGCCAGGAGAAATATCAATAACCTCAGATATGCAGATGACACCACCTTTATGGCAGAAAGTGAAGAGGAACGAAAAAGCCTCTTGATGAAAGTGAAAGAGGAGAGTGAAAAAGTAGGCTTAAAGCTCAACATTCAGAAAACGAAGATCATGGCATCTGGTCCCATCACTTCATGGGAAATAGATGGGGAAACAGTGGAAACAGTGTCAGACTTTATTTTTTGGTGCTCCAAAATCACTGCAGATGGTGATTGTAGCCATGAAATTAAGACGCTTACTCCTTGGAAGGAAAGTTATGACCAGCCTTGATAGCATATTCCAAAGCAGAGACATTATTTTGCCAACAAAGGTCCATCTAGTCAAGGCTATGGTTTTTCCAGTAGTCATGTATGGATGTGAGAGTTGGACTATAAAGAAAGCTGAGAGCAGAAGAATTGATGCTTTTGAACTGTGGTGTTGGAGAAGACGCTTGAGAGTCCCTTGGACTGCAAGGAGATCCAACCAGTCCATTCTAAAGGAGATCAGCCCTGGGTGTTCTTTGGAAGGAATGATGCTAAAGCTGAAACTCCAGTACTTTGGCCACCTTATGCAAAGAGTTGACTCATTGGAAAAGACTCTGATGCTGGGAGGGATTGGGGGTAGGAGGAGAAGGGGATGACAGAGGATGAGATGGCTGGATGGCATCACCAACTCGGTGGACATGAGTTTGAGTGAACTCCTGGAGTTGGTGATGGACAGGGAGGCCTGGCGTGCTGCAAGTCATGGGGTCACAAAGAGTCGTACACAACTGATCGACTTGAATGGAACTGAGTCCCCCTCTTCCTAAGGTCAGGTGTCCTGTGCCTGAGACTGCAGTCCCGCTTTCCTGAGTTCTTTATCTCTGTCCCTGCCTCTCATCATCAACAGTGGAGTGTCCACTGTGGACCAGACTGACGCTGGACTTGGTGGAGGGGGTCCCTGTCTGCCACTTCTTCCTATCACTGCCCTAGGTCTGCTCTGGTGTGATACAACCCCTCCTCCCCCAGCTGAATCTCAGTAAGCATCCTCCAGGGGGCCGGGCTGATGGAGAGTTATGAACCTGATGAGCTCCCGACAGACTGAACATTGCTAAATAAGGGCCAGTAGTGGAGCTGTAGACTTGAGGGGCGCAAAGCCAAGTTCTCCCATAGGCTTTGCCTGGAGAAGCAGGGACTTACCTTCCACTTTCTTCCCACACTCCCTCCATCCTCTTCCTGCCCCTCCTCCTCATCCCAGTCTCACAGAGCCTGACCAGTCTCTTCGATTCTTTCCAGGAAGAAATCATTTTATTCCTGGCTCAGCTCCTCTGCCAGAGTGGATCAGGAGGGACTGGCTTTTGAAGTGGAGGTGTTGCTGGGTGGTAAGAAGGTCGGGTCGTTTATCTGATTTTTTGCTGATGGCCAGTGGGATCTTGGGGTCTATTTCTGAATCACCATTGCTGGATGTAATTCGTTGACTGAGAAGAAGGAGAGACAGGAGGCAAAACAGGTTAGCAGTTCCCAGGCCCACTGCTTTTGCTTACTGTATTAAGTAAGCCCTTTGAAGCCAAAGGGCTTCCCTGGTGGCTCAGACAGTAAAGCGTCTGCCTGCAATGCAGGAGACCCAGGTTTGATTCCTGGGTCGGGAAGATCCCCTGGAGAAGGAAATGGCAATCCACTCCAGCACTCTTGCCTGGAAAATCCCATGGACGGAAGAGCCTGATAGGCTACAGTCCATGGGGTTGCAAAAAGTCAGACATGACTGAGCGATAATTAATTAATTACTTCGAAGCCAAAGGAATCAAACTGAAATGTAGTGAGTGGCCCAGTCCTCATCTTAAAGGACTAGGATTGGGTTCTCCCATCCTTGGCACCTGTTTCAGGAAAAAAAACTATTTCCAAAGCTCATCCTGTTTTATGTAATTCCCAAGACACTCAAGAGTCTTCCTGGGTTTGATGGTCTACAATTAGTCAGACACTAAGCTAAGTGCTTCAAATGCCTTCCCTTTTAACCCAGTCCTCATGACACCTCTACTGTGGAACTGGTATCATTCTCCTTTAATGGATGGGCAGCTGAGGCTCAGAGTGAGTCATGCTACCAGAGAGTGGTGATCCTAACTGAGACCATACCTCTTACTTCAGGTCTTACCTCCCTCCTGCCTAGCTGGCTCTACCCTAATCAGCCCCTAGATTTTGCTTCTTTGTACCTGTCCAGCCTTCCCAACTAGACTTCTTCACTTAGTGCTCCTTCACTTAGTGCTGAGCAATGGGGCCTACCAAGACATTCTTATGGGCCAAGGAATGGGCCATCCAGAAATGACTGAACAGCTTCAATCCCCTCTCCCAAGTCCTGCCAAGGAAGCCTTTCTAGACTCCCCCACACTTGCACTCAAGCACACTCAGATACACAGCCAGAAGCTATCTGGCTTTCACACTCTGAATCTGTCTCACCGTGAATCGTGAGTACTTGGTTTGCATATCTGGGCTAGATTTCTTGCCACCTGATGAGGAAACAAAACACAATTACTCATCTGGCAGTTCTGAGAATGGAACATGGCACAGCTGGATTCTTTACCAGGAAGGCCATGGCCCCTATCTAAGGCAAGGCACAGACCCAGCCCACACTGAAAATTCTCTACCAGGAAGCCAGCCTGTGCTTCCCTGTTCCAGACCCCACAGGGGTTGGGATATTGTTGCTAAGCCTACAACTCATCTCCCACCCTCTGTTGGCTCCCTCCCCCATCTGTCCCCCTCATCCTAGAGGAGGGACTGACAACTTCTCAGCCACCCTCTGTGGAAGTTGGCAGGTTTCTCTGCCACCCTAACTTGGCACAAAGCTACTCAGAGAGAATGACTCCCACGTAAAGGAGATTCCCCCAAATATGGAATCTGGGCCCTAACCAGGGACTCCCTTCTCACTACCTCCCACTGCCAGGCATCTTACTTACCAGGACGATGAGGGTTGGTCACCTCTCTTTGGTATGTGTCCTTGTGGGGACCTGGCCTCTGGGAATCCTGGAGGATGTACTGGGAGGTGCACTGAGTAAGACATTCTTGGGCGTTTGGCTGCTTTGGCTGAGGCGGCTGTGGTGGCTGCTGGGGCACCTGCGGCAGCTGTGGCATAGGTGGCAACTGTGATTGCGCCAGGGGTGGCTGCGACTCCTGCCGGGACTCCTGAGGTGGCTGGGTTTTCTCCTCACATTGCCGTTCCTCTTCTTGGCGTTTCTTCAGTTCCTGGCAAGAAGCCCCCACAAGTGGAATCCTCCTCCCACCCCATCCAGTCACCACCTTGCCAGAGACACTGCAGGAAGCAAGACAAGGGAATCCCGAGGCGGAGGTGGCTGCAGGGTCTCTGCTCCCTGGAGTTGAAGGCTGAGCCTGGAGCCTGAGCTATCTCACCTCACCCACCCACACCCTAAACTGTTTCTATAGCAACAGTGCCCCCTGGCACAGCCCCTGCCCAGTAAACACAGCCTCTGACCGCCTACCTCCTAGCTTGAGAGCTGTGTGCACTGAAGGCCATTTGCAGTGCCAGAGAGTAAAGAATAATCTCTTACAAATGCCTCAAACAGCACTGTCCAGTAGAAATATAATGGGTACCATATTCGGAGATGAACGCTTTTACTTTCATATATAATTTAAAATTTTCTATTAGCCACATAACAAAGGAAGAAGAAATAGGTGAAACTAAGTATAACGATGTATTTTATTCAACCCAATACATCCAAAACATAAAAACTCAATATGATAATATTGATAATTTACAGTGTTTGTTTTTGTACTAAGTCTTCAAAACACAGAGGGCATTTTATACTCAACAGCACATCTGAATTTAGACATTACATTTTTCAAAAAAATGTTTGGTTGCAGGGCTTCCCTGGTAGCTCAATGGTAAAGAATCCGCCTGCCAATTCAGGTGATACCAGTTCGATCCCTGACCCAGGAAGATCCCACATGCCGAGGAGCACTTAAGCCCGTATAGCACAACTATTGAGCCTGTGCTCTACAGCCCATGTGCCACAGCTACTGAAGCCTACACTCTGCAGCAAGAGAAGCCACTGCAGTGGGAGGCCTGTGCACCGAAACTGGAGAGTGGTCCCTGCTCTCCGCAACTAGAGAAAAGCTGCAGCAGCAAGGAAGACCCAGCACAACCGTAAACAAATACATTAATAGTAACAAAAATGTTTGATCAGGGGATTTCTCTAGCAGTCCAGTGGTTAAGAAGCCACCTGCCACTATGGGAGCATGGGTTCGACCCCTGGTCCAGAAAGATTCCACATGCCATGGGGCAACTAGGCCCGTGCACAACTTCTGAACCTGCACTCTAGAGCCCACCAGCCATGCTGAAGCCCATGCCCCTAGAGCCTGTGCTCCGCACAAGAGAAGCCACCGCAATGGGAAGCCCTCACACTAGAAAAAGCCTGCATACAGCAACGAAGACCCATCACAGCCAAAAGCAAAGTAAAACAAATTCGTTTTAGAAAGGCAAGTTTGACAAAATTAACTTGATATTTCGAGTTCATATAATTTACAATCAAGAAAGTAGATTTACTTACCCAAGATGTTCCAAACATACTTAAAATTTTGTCAGTATGTAAAGTGGATATTTGTTTTTAAATTTATATTTAAATAAATGTACGTAGAATTTAAAATTCAGTCCCTTAGTCTCCTAGCCACGGGCTAGGAGACTTAGTCTCCTAGCTCAAGGGCTATAGCACACAGGCTGGTAGCCACCCTATCAGACAGTGCGGCTTTAAAACCTCCTGTGCCTGACCCCTCGGTCCCACATGAGGCCTCAGCCTAGTATAACCGCAGAGCTGAGTCACCCTAATGCGCACACACATCCATGACATCAAAGGAATTTGCTTTCCTCCAGCTCCCAGCAAAACAATATTCACCAGATAATAGCTTCCTGGGGATCTGTCTTCCCTCCCCATCTCCTCCCTATCCCTGGAAGGACCCCAGTGAACCTGGCCCCTCTCATGCACCTGCTCTTGCTGCTGCTGCTGGGCCATCAGCCACCTCTTCCGGTCCAAAGCCATCTGCCGCCGACGGGCCTCCCAGTGGTAAGCACTGCCCATGACAGTGAGGGTGACAGGAGGGAGGGGTGACAAGAGGCAGAGGGGTGGGGGCAGGCAGAGCCCAGGAGGCTGCCACTGCCCCCGCCGCTTCTGTCTCCTCTCACCTCAACCCTGTGGCCTGTAACCAGATCCACCTCACAATGTGACCACTACCAGGGCAACTGGGCAGGCCCCCCTCCCCTGCCATGGGAAGAAGGGAGGTGTTCCTCCCAAGCCTCCCAGAGAACATCTTTAAAGCACCTTTCTCTCTGGGGCCCTGAGCAGGTAGAAGACACCTTTCCACCTTAGCTTTGAGTTTCAATGGACCCCAGGGACAATTCCCAAGTGGTCTGACTTTTCTCTCTGGTTTTCTCCTACCCACACCAGGATTTCAGCATCTTCATCTGGCCCTCTGCTGACCTATCCCTCTCCTCCTCCCTTAGTCCTCCATCTCCTCCCCCTGTTCTGAGTCAAGAAAATGCAAGGACTTCCATGGTGGTCCAATGATTAAGAATCCACCTGTCAATGCAGAGGACATGGGTTTGATCCCTTGTCCAGAAAGATTCCACATGCCATGGGACAACTAATCCTGTGTGCCACAATTACTGAAACTCATGAGCCTAGAGCCTGTGCTCCATAACAAGAGAAGCAACCGCAATAAGAAGCCCGTGCACCACAACTAGAGAGTAGCCTCGGCTCTCAGCAACCAGAGAGAGCCCAAGTGCAGCAAGAGGACCCAGCACAGCCATCAAAAATTTTTTAATTAAAAAAAAAATCCAACTAACTTTCACTGGGGTCTGAGCTCTGTGAATACAACAAGGTGGCTTATTAGAAATTACCCTAGTCCTGGGGATTTAATATGCTGGGCTCAAGTCAACCCTCTATCTCTTCTTCTGAACTTGGGCCCAGTCTTACCTCTCTGAGACTCCATTTCCTGACCTGGAAAACCAGAAAGTTAATACTTGTTACTGTCCTCACAGGGTTCAGTTCGGTTCAGTTCAGTCGCTCAGTCATGTCTGACTCTTTGCGACCCCATGAACCACAGCATGCCAGGCCTCCCTGTCCATCACCAACTCCCAGAGTCCACCCAAACCCATGTCCATTGAGTCTGTGATGCCATCCAACCATCTCATCCTCTGTCGTCCCCTTCTCCTCCTGCCCTCAATCTTTCCCAGCATCAGGGTCTTTTCCAGTGAGTCAGTTCTTTGCATCAGGTGGCCAAAGTATTGGAGTTTCAGCTTCAACATCAGTCCTTCCAATGAACCCCCAGGACTGATCTGCTTTAGGATGGACTGGTTGGATCTACTTGCAGTCCAAGGGACTCTCAAGGGTCTTCTCTAACACCACAGTTCAAAACCATCAATTCTTCGGCGCTCAGCCTTCTTCACAGTCCAACTCTCACATCCATACATGACCACAGGAAAAACCGTAGCCTGGACTAGATGAACCTTTGTTGGCAAAGTAATGTCTCTGCTTTTCAATATGCTGTCTAGGTTGGTCATAACTTTCCTTCCAAGGAGTAAGCGTCTTTTAAGTTCATGGCTGCAATCACCATCTGCACTGATTTTGGAGCCCAAAAAAATAAAGTCTGCCACTGTTCCCACTGTTTCCCCACCTATTTGCCATGAAGCGATAGGACTAGATGCCATGATCTTAGTTTCCTGAATGTTGAGCTTTAAGCCAACTTTTTCACTCTCCTCTTTCACTGTCATCGAGAGGCTCTTTAGTTCCTCTTCACTTTCTGCCATAAGGGTGGTGTCATCTGCATATCTGTGGTTATTGATATTTCTCCCGGCAATCTTGATTCCAGCCTGTGCTTCCTCCAGCTCAGCATTTCTTATGATGTACTCTGCATATAAGTTAAATAAGCAGGGTGACAATATACAGCCTTGACGAACTCCTTTTCCTTTTTGGAACCGGTCTGTTGTTCCATATCCAGTTTTAACTGTTGCTTCCTGACCTACATACAGGTTTATCAAGAGGCAGATCAGGTGGTCTGGTATTCCCATCTCTTTCAGAATTTCCCACAGCTTATGTGATCCACACAATCAAAGGCTTTGGCATCGTCAATAAAGCAGAAATAGATATATTTCTGGAACTCTCTTGCTTTTTTGATGATCCAACGGATGTTGGCAATTTGATCTCTGGTTCCTCTGCCTTTTCTAAAACCAGCTTGAACATCTGGAAGTTCACAGTTCATGTATTGCTGTAGCCTGGCTTGGAGAATTTTGAGCATTAGTTTACTAGCGTGTGAGATGAGTGCAATTGTGCGGTAGTTGGAGCATTCTTTGGCATTGCCTTTCTTTGGGATTGGAATGAAAACTGACCTTTTCCAGTCCTGTGGCCACTGCTGAGTTTTCCAAATTTGCTGGCATATTGAGTGCAGCACTTTCACAGCATCATCTTTCAGGATTTGAAATAGCTCAACTGGAATTCCATCACTCCCACTAGCTTTGTTCGTTGTGATGCTTCCTAAGGCCCACTTGACTTCACATTCCAGGATGTCTGGCTCTAGATGAGTGTGAGTGATCACACCATCATGATTATCTGGGTCGTGAAGATCTTTTTTGTACAGTTCTGTGTATTCTTGCCAGTTCTTCTTAATACCTTCTGCTTCTGTTGGGTCCATACCATTTCTGTCCTTTAGTGAGCCCATCTTGGTATCTCTGATTTTCTTGAAGAGGTCTCTAGTCTTTCCCATTCTGTTATTTTCCTCTATTTCTTTGCATTGATCGCTGAGGAAGGCTTTCTTATCTCTCCATGCTATTCTTTGGAACTCTGCATTCAAATGGGTATATCTTTCCTTTTCTCCTTTGATTTTCACTTCTCTTCTTTTCACAGCTATTTGTAAGGCCTCCTCAGACAGCCATTTTGCTTTTTTGCATTTCTTTTTCTTGGGGATAGTCTTGATTCCTGTCTCCTGTACAATGTCACGAACCTCTGTCCATAGTTCATCAGGCACTATGTCTATCAGATCTAGTCCCTTGAATCTATTTGTCACTTCCACTGTATAGTCATAAGGGATTTGATTTAGGTCATACCTGACTGGTCTAGTGGTTTTCCCCACTTTCTTCAATATAAGTCTGAATTTGGCAAGAAGGAGTTCATGATCTGAGCCACAGTCAGCTCCTGGTCTTGTTTTTGCTGACTGTATAGAGCTTCTCCATCTTTGGCTGCAAAGAATGTAATCAATCTGATTTTGGTGTTGACCTAGTGATGTTACAGGGTTCACACAGGACAAAATGGATTAATAGATGAGAAATATATGAAATGAAGTATAAAACTGCTGAGCTACAGGTTAGGATTCTTTATTATTCTACCTAATTTGCATCCTGTTGAGGAGGAAAAATTCATTCTCTGGGCTTCTAGGTTCTTTGGCTGGTCTAATAATCAAATGGACACAAGACAGATTGCATGCATGCATGCTCAGGCACTCAGTTGTGTCCAACTCTTTGCAGCTCCATGGACTGCAGCCTGCCCAGACTCCTTTGTCCATGGAATTTCCCAGGCAAGAATATGGGAGTGGGTTGCCATTTCCTCCTCCAGGGGATCCTTCCAATCCAGGGATTGAACCCATGTCTCCTGCGTCTCCTCTGTTGGCAGGCAGATTCTTTACCACTAAGCCCCCTGGGAAACCCCTAAGACAGATGAACAGGAGCAAAACAAGTGTAATTACATATATTCAGGGATCCCATAAGAATATAAGGGCCTGGGACTTCCCCTTGTGGTCTAGTGGTGAAGAATCTACCTTCCAATGCAGGCAATTCGGGTTTCATCCCTGGTAGGGGAACTAAGATCCCACATGCCCCAGGGCAACTAAGCCCAGGTACCTCAACTAGAGAGAAGCCCAAGCTTTGCAGGTAAGACCTGATTCAGCCAAAAATAAAAATAAAATAAACATTTCTTAAAAAGAATATGAGACCCAAGGACGTTGAGGCTAATATGCCATTCTGAGCTAAGGAATGGGATAAGAGTTTAGGGCTTCAAAACTGAGGAAGGGGTACTTCTCTGGTGGTCCAGTGGCTAAGACACCATGTTCCCAATCAGGGGGCCAGGTTCAATCCCTGGTCAGGGAACTAGATCCGCATGTTGCAACTTAGGCATTCGAATGCCATAACTTGAGTTCATGTGCCCATGTGCCACAGCTAAGACCCGGCACAACCAAATTAAAAAAACAAAAAAAACAGAGGAGGGTAAATCACAGGACAAAAAGAGATCATGTATTTGGTAATGAGTTGTTTGCCCTGCTGTGCAGATGAGTCTCTCAGATAAAAGTTCTCTCTGATAATAACTCTCTCTGAGACAAGCCCCCTGTCTAAATTCTTTTAGGCAATTGAGTGAGAGATAAAAAGCTCTTCCTGGGTCTTTGGATCCTCCACTGCCTTGAGCTCGAATCACCCCACATATTAGTGACACGTTCTGGGAAGATTCATTTTGAACTCCTTGGGTCCCCAGTAGGTGGAGAGGCTAGAACAGGGGGTCATTCCATCAAGTAGATTATTGGCCTTTCCGCACTGATATAAATTTTTCTAGAAACAGCAGAGGCTGATTGCAGCTGGAAACAAGGGAGGGATGTGGGTGAAAAAGGGGCTTCAAACCCAGCCTCACCCTGTAACACTGTGCTGGTGGAGGGAGGGTGCAGGATACAGCCCTTGAACCAGAGAACAGGTTCATAGAGAGTCTGTCAATTCAGGCAGCTGGTATACTGTAGTCACATAGGGTTCTGGAGTTAGACTGACTTTGGTTGACTCCTGGCTGTGTCACCTATTAGCTAGGAGAACTTAGGCCGGTCACTCAGCATCTCTGAGCCTCTCCTCTGAAGGTCATTAGAAGACACCATGGGATGTGCGGGAAGTGCCTGCCATCAATGGGGGGACCTGGCTATGGCTGGCTGATAGGGTTGCCCCAGTTCTGTTGAGGAGCCAGTGGGTCTGTGAATCTTGTTACATCTCTCTTTTCCTATTTAAATTTTTTGTAATATTTATTTGGATTTTCCTGGTGGCTCAGACGGTAAAGCATCTGCCTACAAAGCGGGAGACCCGGGTTCAATCCCTGGGTTGGGAAGATCTGGAGAAGGAAATGGCAACCCACTCCAGTACTCTTGCCAGGAAAATGCCATAGATGGAGGAGTCTGGTAGGCTACAATCCATAGTATCAGAAAGAGTCGAATATTTATTTATTTGGCCGTGTTGGATCTTTATTTTATTTTTTAAATTTTGGCTATGTCAGGTCTTCATTGCTGCTCCAGCTTCTCACTGCAGTGGCTTCTCTTGTTGCCAAGCAAGGACTCCAGGGCACTTGGGCTTCAGTAGTTGCTGTGAGTGGGCTCAGTAGTTACAGCTCCTGGGCTCTAGAGCACAGGCTCAATAGTTGTGGCCCACGAGCTTAGTTGCTCCAAGGCATGTGGGATCTTCCTGGATCAGAAATCCAACCCATGTCTCCTGCATTTGCAGGTAGATTCTTTACCTCTGAGTCACCAAAGAAGCCCTACATTGGGTTTTAGTTGCAGTACACAGGATCTTTGTTGGGGCACAAGGGCTCCAGAGCATGGAGGGCTCAGTAGCCGCAGCATGTAGTTTCCCTGGGCTGCTCTGTCCATGGGGATCCTCCAGGCAAGAATACTGGAGTGGGTTGCCTTGCCCTGCTTTAGGGGATCTTCCCAACCCAAGAATTGAACCCAGGTCTCCCACATTTCAGGTGGATTCTTTACCGTCTGAGCCACCAGGGAAGCCTGAATACTGGAGAGGGTTGCCATTTCCTCCTCCATAGGATCTTCCCAACCCAGGGATCAAACTCAAGTCTCTTATGTCTCTTGCATTGCCAGGTAGGTTCTTTACCACTTGCACCACTTGCACCACTTGGGAAGTCCTGTGGGATCTTAGTTCCCCAATTAGGGTTTGAATCCACCCACATCCCCTATATTGGAAGGCGAATTCTTAACCACTGGACCACCAGAAAAGTCCCTTTTTATTCCTTTTTAAAAGAGGTGCTTTTCCCTTCTCCTCCTAGCACCCAGGGGTGTTATATGCAACAATAGTTACGCAAAGTTTTCCAGACACAAAATGTGAATCTGAGGCTTGTCATTGGACATTTATTTTCACAACACGTATATCTTCCTATAAACTAATTCTACAGACATTTAGGTGGAAAATAACTATTAGAAGAGGAAGAGAAAGGCACTTAACTGTCTCAATAATTAAATGGGCAAAAGAGGTTGTGGGTTTCTGTTTGTATCCCTTTGTTTCTCCCTCTTCTTCTCTTCCTACCCTAGAAAGAGGGCTTCCCAGGTGGCTCAGTGGTAAAGAATCTACCTGCCAATGCAGGAGATACAGGCTCGATCCCTTGGTCAGGAAGATCCCTTGGAGGAGGGCATGGCAACCCACTCCAGTATTCTTGCCTGGGAAATTCCATGGACAGAGGAGCCTGGTGGGCTACAGTCCATGGTGCCGCAAAGGGTTGGACAGACCCTAGAAAGAATAGGGTTCAAATGCAAAGATGCTCAGGGTGGGGAAGGTGGGTTGGGCTGAATTAGGGGAACTGTTTTCAACCCTCTGAGCCTGTCCTCCTGCCAGAGGAAGGATTTTCAGGGTAAATCTGCCAAGACTGTGCCCCTTCCCTCCTCATCTCTCTTTCAGAGCCTCTCTCCTGCTTCTGTACACCCTGCCTCTCCCAACCCCATCTCTGACCTCAGAGCTCCTTCCAGCTCTAGATTCCATTCCATGTCCCACTTCACCCCATCCAATCTGGATTTTAACTCGTATTGGCCCTTGGGGAACTTTCTCGTGCTGCTACCTGATTGTAGTCACTTGGACATTTTCATCTTTTAATAAAGCTTGTTAGTATGCAAGACCCATAATCTTTAGTTGTGGAAGGAACAAAGTATAGTTAGATGTGTGGACCAGGTAAATCTTGTGAAATAGAGCTGAATTATTTATTAGGTGTGGGAACATGATCTAGCTGCTCTACTGCTCTAATCAGGGCTTCCTGGGATCAGGGTTTCCTTGACAGCTCAGTTGCTAAAGAATCTGCCTGCAATGCAGGAGACCCCAGTTCAATTCTTGGGTTGGGAAGATCCCCTGGAGAAGTGAAAGGCTACCCACAGGGAAAGGCTACCCACTTCAGTCTTCTGGCCTGGAGAATTCCATGGACTGTGTAGTCCATGGGGGTCACAAAGAGTTGGACACAACTGAGTGACTTTCGCTTTCACTGCTCTGATCAGTTTTCTCTCCTGCAGGGTAGAGGTAATAATATCTCTACCCTAGAGGGGTTGTGATGACTAAAGGAAATAATCCATGTGACACAATAAACAGAGGCTTTTTTTTATTATAGTATTTCACTAATTGAAGATGTCATCATTCATGGGAGGTGCCCTTGTTTTCTCTAGACATGCTGCAATGTAAACACTGGCAGTGCTTTCTCCTGGCATCAAATGTAAGGTGCATCCTGGTTTCTGAGATATAAATATGTGAAAAATAGGGCTTCTCTGGTGGCTCTGTGGTAAAGAATCCACGTGCCAATGCAGGAGACACGGGTTCAACCCCTGATTCGGATAGATCCCACATGCCGTGGAGCAACTCAGCCTGTGTGCCACAACTACTCAGCTTGTGCTCTGGAGCCCAGGAGCCGTAACTGTTGACTTCCTCGCGCCTAGAGCCTGAGTTCCGCAACAATGAAAATCACCTCAATGAGAAGCTCACACACCACAGCTAGAGAGTAGCCCAGTTCTCTGCAACTAGAGAAAACTTGAGCATCAGCGAAGATCCAGCACAGCCAAAAATAATAAATGAAACTATTCTTAAAAAAAAAAAAAAAAGATGGATGTGCATCTTGGAATGGAGGAAATTAGGCATCATTATTGAGTGTGACACCTTCTGTTTGGGGCTGCTGAAAGACCAAAAAGGAAATGTGGGTATTTGGAGATACTCACTGAGGCTCAATAATGCCAGGCAAGTTTTGCAAAGCCCAGCTGTTGGTTGAGCCCAAGTTTTATGGATCCAGTCTAGTTGGACAGGAAACTGGCTCTCTAGTACACAAACACTTACTGTGTGCAGGATCCCCAGCACATTCAGGATGTGGGGTGAGGAGCAGACATTCTGCTGGTCCATGCACACCCTGGTCGTGTTGCTGGGAAAAACAATCTCCTTTTCCCACTGCAAAGACAGAAGGATCCAGTTCTGTTGCGAGTCATAAAAGTGAAAGCTTTTTGTTCTATGACTGGGAAAAAGGAGGAGGAGAGAACTGAGGGTAAGAGGATAGGGCCAGACAGAAGGGAGAGAAGATCAGGAGAAAACAAGATGGTATTTCCCTCCAGGTCTCTTCAACTAGTTGTGGAAGCTGACAAGTGATGAAAAGAACCTGATGGAGCCATCCAAAAGGACCGGGTCAAAATTGAGGTGAAGGCAGGGCTGCTGCAGGGCCAGGAAAAACAGACACAGTGAGCCTGGACTTGAAGAGGTGTCCTCCCCAGCTGGCAGGGGCCAGGCAGACTTCTGATGCCCAGGAATGGAACACTCAGCAGCATTCAAAGTTGGCTGCCTTGGCGTGGGCAGACCTTATCTGATTGTCACGGGCTTCCATGGCAGCAAAGAGCAGTGGACGTGGTAGAGTGGCAGCCAGAGGAGGAATGGCAGAACACGGGCAGGTGCCCCTTGCTGACCACAGGAGAAAGGTCATATTCACCTGTGTGATCCCAGGACCCACACAGTGGCATGCACAGAGTAGGTGTGATACCGAAGAATCAGTTCAACCAAGAATCTTAAAAACAGGATATCACAAAGTTTTTTTTTTTTCTTTTTTAAAGAGAAGTCCAGAAATAGACACATACAGACTTTTTTTTTTTTTTTTTTTTTTTTTTTTTTGCTGCTCTGAGTCTTCGTTGTGGTGCAGAGGCTTAATTGCCCCATAACATATGGGCTCTTAGTTCTCTGACCAGGAACTGAATCCCTGTCCCCTGCATTGGAAGGGAGGTTCTAAACCACTGGACTGCCAGGGAAGTATTGCATATAGACTTTTTAATATGATAAAGGTGGCATCTGAGGGATTTCTGTGGCAGTCCACTGGTTAAGATTCCAAGCTTCCAATTCAGGGGGCATGGATTCAATCCCTCATCAGGGAACTAAGATTCCCTCATGCCACGGGGCATGGCCAAAAGACAAAAAAAAAAGACGGCATCTGAAACTGATGAGGAGATGGACTATTTTATATATGATGTTGGGACAACTGGGTAGCCATCCAGAAAAAGTAAAGCCAGATCTATATCTGAATTCAAGTACTAAGACACACGTAAAGTAGGTTAGAGATGGAAATGCAAAAATATCAACAATTCAAAGGATAGTGTGCAAAGGATATGAACACTCAATTCACAGAAAATAATAATGAATCTCAAGCAAATGAAAAATTGTACAAGCTTGCTCACAGTAAGAGATAACATTGGATAGTATGCAAAAGTTTGATAACATGGTTGGACAAAGCTGTGGGAAACAGGCACTGGTTGAGAAGTCTGCCTGTGCTCTTCCAGTCTCTGTTCTCATTTACCATTTTCAACTCCCTGGCATCAATGATAACTGGGTCCATAGTGAGACTGGAGGACACTTGGACAAGGGTTCGCCAGTCAGCCACACCCAAGATGTTGCCTGTATTTTTATAGGCACTTTGGTCTGTACACATGGATGTGATCTGGCTGAGGGGCACTGACTCACATTAACCAAACTCACGAGAAGGTGGTGCATGAACCAGAAGGCTCATTCATTTACAAAGGGAGATACTCCTTTGCAATCACAGACCATGCATGTCTTCAACCCAAGGCACCCCATTCCAAAGATCAAAACACATAGGAATCTTAACTAATGAACACAAGATGGCCTGATAAACATGGAAGCAAGCAGAAATGTAGTGAAACACAATATCATAATAATTACTACAAGCTGGGAGGTTTGCTGATCTCTTTCTATTTGTACAAATTGCATTATTTAATATTTATGCATTTATTTACTTAGGCAAAATATACTAAGTGCCTAGTATATGCCAGACCTTATTCTAAAGATTGAGGATATAAATGTGGATAAAACAGACAAAGGTCTCTGTTCTGCAGCTTACATACTATTAGGCTAAAAGCAACATATAAATGTATAAAATGTCAGGTGATACATGCTATGGAGTAAAATAAAACCAGGTAAGGGAGAGTAGGGGCCCTGGGTGAGTGAGGGAAGATTAAGCACAGGATTACATGTTAATATTCTCATTTTCTAGATGAAGAGGCTAAGCTACAGAGAAGTGACTTGCCTGAGATATTTTCCCTAATGCTTGTTCTTACATGTTAACTATATGCCAGGCATTCTCATAATTCCTAAGATTATGTCTAGTAATTTCTCATCTCATTATCTCCAATTTACAGATAATATATTGAAGACAGAGGGTTAAGAGGAGGTCAAGTCATGACTAGGCCATGTGATTATTAACAGGTAAACAGGGATTAGAGGCCAAGTGTTCCAAGTCTCTGCTCTTAACTGCTGCACCAGACAGCTTGTTCTTATCTCTCTACAGAATACCTGTGTGTCAGGCTGAGCAACACTTACTCTTATACTGGGCTGGACACACAAGAATGGCTCTTTCTTTGCCCTTTTCTAGGTCCCATACTCTTGGCTTCAGACAGATTTCTCCTCTTCCCCTGTGTGGTCTTAGGCAGAGCTGCTTAACCTCTCTGTCTCAACCAATCCATCTGTAGGTAAACTTTGAAAGTCTGATGTAAGGAAAACAGTGCAAACCTTGGCCCAAACAATGTTTCTTATTGCGTTGTCTCTCTGCGATACAGTTGCTCAGTTGTTCCAGTGTCACAGCTATGCCCCCTTCATTGGAACCTCATTGATTGGACACCAGGATCCACATTCTAGATTATTAAACCAAGGTCGCCTTCTTAGCTCCCTTTGTATGCCCTCAAGTTGGATTCAAGATTGCCAGGAGAAACATCAATAACTTAAGATAAACAGGTGACACTACTCTGATGGCAGAAAATGAAGAGGAACTAAAGAGTCGCTTGATGAAGATGAAAGAGGAGAGTGAAAACACTAGCTTAAAACTCAGCATTCAAAAAACTAAGATCAATAGCATCTGGTCCCATCACTTCATGGCAAATAGGTGGAGAAACAGTGGAAACAGTGATAGACTTTTCTTGGGCTCCAAAATCACCGCAGATGGTGACTGCAGCCATGAAATTAAGACACTTGCTCCTTGGAAGAAAAGCTATGACAAACCTAGACAGTGTATTAAAAAGCAGAGACATTACTTTGCCAACAAAGGTCCATCTAGTCAAAGCTATGCTTTGTAGTCATGTATGGATGTGCAAGTTGGACCATAATGATGGCTGACCGCCAAAGAATTGATGTTTTTGTACTGTGGTGTTGGAGAAGACTCTTGGGAGTCCCTTGGACTGCAAAGAGATCAAAACCAGTCAATACTAAAGGAAATCAATCCTGAATATTCATTGGAAGGACTGATACTGAAGCTCTGATACTTTGGCCACCTGATGTAAGGAGCCAACTCATTAGAAAAGAACCCGATGCTGGGAAAGAGTGAAGGCAGAAGAACGTGACGACAGAGGGTGAGATGGTTGGATGGCATCACCGACTCAATGGACATGCATCTGGGCAAGCTCCAGGAGATGGTGAAGGCCAGGGAAGCCTGGCGTGCTGCAGTCCATGGGGTCGCAAAGAGTTGGACACGACTGAGCGACTGAACCAGTAACGCTGAAGAAGCTGAAGTTGAACGGTTCTATGAAGACCTACGAGACCTTTTAGAACTAACACCCAAAAAAGATGTCCTTTTCATTATAGGGGACTGGAATGCAAAAGTAGGAAGTCAAGAAACACCTGGAGTAACAGGCAAATTTGGCCTTGGAATACGGAATGAAGCAGGGCAAAGACTAATAGAGTTTTGCCAAGAAAATGCACTGGTCATAACAAACACCCTCTTCCAACAACACAAGAGAAGACTCTATACATGGACATCACCAGATGGTCAACACCGAAATCAGATTGACTATATTCTTTGCAGCCAAAGATGGAGAAGCTCTATACAGTCAGCAAAAACAAGACCAGGAGCTGACTGTGGCTCAGACCATGAACTCCTTATTGCCAAATTCAGACTGAAATTGAAGAAAGTAGGGAAAACCACTAGACCATTCAGGTATGACCTAAATCAAATCCCTTATGATTATACAGGGGAAGTGAGAAATAGATTTAAGGGCCTAGATCTGATAGATAGAGTGCCTGATGAACTATGGAATGAGGTTCGTGACATTGTACAGGAGACAGGGATCAAGACCATTCCCATAGAAAAGAAATTCAAAAAAGCAAAATGGCTGTCTGGGGAGGCCTTACAAATAGCTGTGAAAAGAAGAGAAACGAAAAGCAAAGGAGAAAAGGAAAGATATAAATATCTGAATGCAGAGTTCCAAAGAATAGCAAGAAGAGATAAGAAAGCCTTCTTCAGCAATCAATGCAAAAAAAATAGAGGAAAACAACAGAATGGGAAAGACTAGGGATCTCTTCAAGAAAATCAGAGATACCAAAGGAACATTTCATGCAAAGATGAGCTCGATAAAGGACAGAAATGGTATGGACCTAACAGAAGCAGAAGATATTAAGAAGAGGTAGCAAGAATACACAGAAGAACTGTACAAAAAAGATCTTCACGACCCAGATAATCACGATGGTGTGATCACTGACCTAGAGCCAGACATCCTGGAATGTGAAGTCAAGTGGGCCTTAGAAAGCATCACTACGAACAAAGCTAGTGGAGGTGATGGAATTCCAGTTGAGCTATTCCAAATCCTGAAAGATGATGCTGTGGAAGTGCTGCACTCAATATGCCAGCAAATTTGGAAAACTCAGCAGTGGCCACAGGACTGGAAAAGGTCAGTTTTCATTCCAATCCCAAAGAAAGGCAATGCCAAAGAATGCTCAAACTACTGCTCAATTGCACTCATTTCACACACTAGTAAAGTAATGCTCAAAATTCTCCAAGCCAGGCTTCAGCAATATGTGAACCGTGAACTTCCTGATGGTCAAGCTGGTTTTAGAAAAGGCAGAGGAACCAGAGATCAAATTGCCAGCATCCGCTGGATCATGGAAAAAGCAAGAGAGTTCCAGAAAAACATCTATTTCTGCTTTATTGACTTTGTCACAATAAACTGTGGAAAATTATGAAAGACGTGGGAATACCAGACCACCTGATCTGCCTCTTGAGAAATTTGTATGCAGGTCAGGAAGCAACAGTTAGAACTGGACATGGAACAACAGACTGGTTCCAAATAGGAAAAGGAGTTCGTCAAGGCTGTATATTGTCACCCTGTTTATTTAACTTATATGCAGAGTACATCATGAGAAACGCTGGACTGGAAGAAACACAAGCTGGAATCAAGATTGCGGGGAGAAATATCAATAACCTCAGATATGCAGATGACACCACCCTTGTGGCAGAAAGTGAAGAGGAACTCAAAAGCCTCTTGATGAAAGTGAAAGTGGAGAGTGAAAAAGTTGGCTTAAAGCTCAACATTCAGAAAACGAAGATCCGGCCCCACCACTTCATGGGAAATAGGTGGGGAA
Organism: Bubalus bubalis; assembly: GCF_019923935.1. Classification (NCBI taxonomy): domain Eukaryota; kingdom Metazoa; phylum Chordata; class Mammalia; order Artiodactyla; family Bovidae; genus Bubalus; species Bubalus bubalis. The sequence goes on along the minus strand of NC_059159.1, from coordinate 19,843,347 downwards.
ACAGTGGAAACAGTGTCAGACTTTATTTTTCTGGGCTCCAAAATCACTACAGATGGTGACTGCAGCCATGAAATTAAAAGACGCTTACTCCTTGGAAGGAAAGTTATGACCAACCTAGATAGCATATTCCAAAGCAGAGACATTACTTTGCCAACAAAGGTTCATCTAGTCAAGGCTATGGTTTTTCCTATGGTCATGTATGGATGTGAGAGTTGGACTGTGAAGAAGGCTGAGCGCCAAAGAATTGATGCTTTTGAACTGTGGTGTTGGAGAAGACTCTTGAGAGTCCCTTGGACTGCAAGGAGATCCAACCAGTCCATTCTGAAGGAGATCAGCCCTGGGCTTTCTTTGGAAGGAATGATGCTAAAGCTGAAACTCCAGTACTTTGGCCACCTCATGTGAAGAGTTGACTCATTGAAAAAGACTCTGATGCTGGGAGGGATTGGGGGCAGGAGGTGAAGGGGACGACAGAGGATGAGATGGCTGGATGGCATCACTGACTCGATGGATGTGAGTTTGAGTGAACTCCGGGAGTTGGTGATGGTCAGGGAGGCCTGGCGTGCTGCGATTCATGGGGTCTCAAAGAGTCGGACACGACTGAGCGACTGATCTGATCTGATCTGAGCGACAGAACAACAACCCCACAAGATAGGCTTTAAGGTTTCCACCTCTCTGGGGAATTAGAGCTCTGGAGGTTAAGGGGTTTGCCCTAGGGGCCTGCAGCCGGGGCAGGGTGGGGATTCTGACAACAGAGCAGCAGTACTCAGAGGGCCAGATCTCAGGTCTCAAGTTCTCTCGATAGCCCCTGGTAGGCGACAGTAGACAGACACTCCCAGAGTCCCAGCCTCCGAGTGGTTTATGGCTGGACAGAGCCAACCCGTGGGACCCTGTTGTTTTCACAGTGAAGACCAGATGACTTTTTTCGTACTCGGACCAGTCGGCTGGTCAATTTCACAGAACCCCTCCTCGGTTCGCCCAACCTCAACACCTCCAAATCCTGCCTTTCCCCTTGAGCCAGTGCCAAAGAAGAGCTCCGCCCCAGCCCAGCTTCCGCTCATGCGCGCAGAAACCATGCAGAAAAGCTGGCTGTCAACCCGCAAGGCTACACCCACCCTCGCAGAAAGGGCGGGGCATGCAAATTAGAAATGGCGCCTCCGTCAGGGAATGACAAAGTTACAGCAGGTTATAAATTCTCTCCTACAATGTGAGAATAAAAAATTTGCACGAGAGTCCAGTACAGCACCATTCACAGTAGTGTCCACGAAGCAAAGGAAGGGAGACCTGGAGTGAGTGGGGACCCGGGTCACACTGATTGTAATATGCACGACAGCAGGACGGTGACAGCGACGGGGGGTGACTTGGTATCGCTTCTCGGCCTTTTGGCTAAGATCAAGTGTAGTATCTGTTCTTATCAGTTTAATATCTGATACGTCCTCTATCCGAGGACAATACATTAAATGGATTTTTGGAGCAGGGAGTTGGAATAGGAGCTTGCTCCGTCCACTCCACGCATCGACTTGGTATTGCAGTACTTCCAGGAATGGTGCACCCCTTCGGGGGAATATCTTTGGTAATAAAAATTAGATTTAAACGGGACTAAAAAGTACTTCCCTGGTGGTTCAGACGGTAGGCTACAGTCCACAGAATCGCAAAGAGTCAGATTAGACTGAGCAGTTTCACTTTTACTTTTCAGTACTTAGGAGACGAAGTTAGTCCTGTTAAAACTACGTCCTTGTAAATAGTTTCAGGCTTCATCATACTTCAAAAAAATTGTAGTAGTAAACTAAACACTTTGAATGTTGGTTTTTATTTATTTTTTAAGAAGGTTGAAACATGAACTAACAGTTTCTCTACTTTAGACTTTTATTCCACAGAACTTTTTGTGATTTTTTATTGTCCAGGCTGCAGTGTAACATATCATATTGACTCGTTTTTCCATGGTATGAACTCTTGAAAAAAAAAAAAAAAAGTGGGAAGGTGCTGGCATATCAGAAATCTGACAAAGCACAGTGAACTTAGTGAGAAGTGATACTACAGTAAAACAAGAAAGGCAGCAATGTTTAGGGGTTCCTACTGTGGAGCACCAGCTGCAATAGTCTCCTAGCTCAGTTCAGTTCAGTCGCTCAGTTGTGTCTAACTCTTTGTGACCCCATGAACCGCAGCATACCAGGCCTTCTGACTCTTTGCGACCCCATGAACTGCAGCATACAAGCCTCCCTGTCCATTACCAACTCCCGGAGTTTACCCAAACTCATGTCCATAGACTTGGTGATGCCATCCAACCATTTCATCCTCTGTCATCCCCTTCTCTTCCCGCCTTCAATCTTTCCCAGCATCAGGTTCTTTTCAAATGAGTCAACTTCGCATCAGATGGCCAAAGTATTGGAGTTTCAGCTTCAACATCAGTCCTTCCAATGAACACCCAGGTCTGATCTCCTTTAGAATGGACTAGTTGGATCTCCTTGTAGTCCAAGGGACTCTCAAGAGTCTTCTCTGACACCACAGTTCAAAAGCATCAATTCTTCGGCTCTCAGTTTTCTTTATAGTCCAACTCTCGCATTCATACATGACTACTGAAAAACCATAGCCTTGACTAGACGGACCTTTGTTGGGAAAGTAATGTCTCTGCTTTTTAATATGCTGTCTAGGTTGATCATAACTTTCCTTCCAAGGAGTAAGCGTCTTTTAATTTCATGGCTGCAGTCACAATCTGCAGTGATTCTGGAGCCCAGAAAAATAAAGTCTGACACTGTTTCCACTGTTTCCCCATCTATTTCCCATGAAGTGATGGGACCGGATGCCGTGATCTTAGTTTTCTGAATGTTGAGCTTTAAGCCAACTTTTTCACTCTCCTCTTTGACTTTCATCAAGAGGCTCTTTAGTTCTTCTTCACTTTTGCCATAAGGGTGGTGTCATCTGCATATCTGAGGTTATCAATATTTCTCCCAGCAATCTTGATTCCAGCTTGTGCTTCATCCAGCCCAGCCTTTCTCAAAGGAGAGGTAAATTGTTTCCTCTTTCAACAGTGACCACAGAGAAGAGAGCACAGGGCCTAGTTGGGCCTCTGAGTTCTGTAAACTTCAAACACATTCTACACAAAAAAATCCTGCCTGGGCTCATAAGCCAGGTGACCCAAAACATGTTCGGCTTGGAGCTGGGCCTGGGCCTGAAAGGGGTGCAAAGCTAGCAAGTGAGGTGAGGCAAGCCTTCTACTCAGTTCAGCGGATCCGGCAGACCCTATTATCTTAGAGACAGGCAGGTGAGCGAAGGGAAGTGAGGGACTTGGTGGTAAGCTAAAGTGGGGATCGCAATGCAAGGCCTCAGGGCTCTAGAGCCAGGACACAACATTCACAGCAACAGAGGCTTGTCCATGTTCCCAAAAGCAGCTTCTGGCAAGCTACTAGGCATTTGTAGAGACAGATGGCTACCATGAGACAGAGACCATGAGTCAAAAACTGTATAGCGGGCCTCCAAGACTGGAAACTTGGTCAGGCCCACAACAGCAGCCAATCTAAGAAGTGGTTTGTCAGGATTGAGGAGGAGGAGGGCATTGGACAATCAACAGACAGAATAACTCCATCAGCATTTGTAGCTGGCCATGCCCGGCCTGGCCCAATGGGCACGTAAACAGTAGGCCACTGTGGCAGGCAACGGAGGACACAATGAGCCCCATACTTCTTGGGGACCTCAATCCTGAACTCCATGGAGTCACAGGGCCCAGTCATTTCTTGGGTTGGGTTGGGTTGGGTGAGGTGGAAATCTGGACTCCTCTAGCTGCCAACTTGGTTCAGAACTTCTTTCCTGCTTCCTGCCTTTTATCGTTCAAAGCATTAACCTTCCCTACTGTCAACCTCCTGCATTCCTCACTCTGTCTCGGTGAGTCCTTCCCTGATGACCTAACTCATACTATAACTCAGACTCTGAAAGTTAAGTGTTTATAAACATTTATATTATATCCATTTATATAATTCACATCTACACAATTAAAAAGAAACTGGGAAAAAAATATTTGCAAATCTATCACAGGTAGGGTGAAACTCAGTATTCTACAAAGAGACCTGAGAATGTGATCAGAAAAAAGCAAACCACTCAAAAAAATTTGGCTAGAAAATCCCACAGTTCTGGGACTTCCCTGGTGGTGCAGTGGTTAAGAATCTGCCTTGCAATGAAGGTAGTAATGGTTCAATCCCTGGTCCCAGAAGATCCCACAGGCCACAGGGCAACTGAGCCCATACACCACAGCTGCTGAGCCTGCCCTCTAGTGCGCATGCTGCAACAAGGGCAGCCACTGTGATGACAGCCGCAGGCACCACAACTAGAGAGTAGCCCCCGCTGGGCACAACTAGGGAAAGACCGCACGCAGCAATGAAGACCCAGCACAGCCCAAAATAAAAAAAATTTAATCACAATTCTTGGGAAAGATAACAAATATCATTGTTTAGAGGCAGAAGAGAGTCATGACAAGAAAGGGACAGAAGGACATCTTCTTAGGATATAGTAATGCTTTTTCTTAAGCAGAGTAATGGTTACAATTGTGTTTACTTTGTGAAATTTAATCAAGTTTTACACTTTAACATTATTTTTGTATGCTGTCCTTCAATAAAGTCTTTAAAATTAGTTATAAAAAATATGATTTTTTCATACAACTATAAAGATAGAAATGCATATTTAAACAACAATGAGATATAATCTATAACCTGTGAGTTTGGCAAAAATGCAAGAGTCTGACAAGGTACCTGGTTCCTCAGGCTGCAGAAACAGGAAATGCTTGAGACTTCTTCGGGTCATCCTAGAGTCCCATCCTGACCTGTTACTCCTAACTCCTTCACGGCAAGGATATCAGGGACTCTGAGGATACAATACCTTAGTGAAGGCACATGGCATCTGGATGAGGTCTGGGGCCAGCAGTAGAATTTCTGTCTGAGCAGAGAACAGGGCATGGTGGGATTTCCCCTGTTGGCTCAGACAGTAAAGAAACTGCCTGCAATGCAGGAGACCCAGGTTTGATCCCCTTGAGGAGGGCATGGCAATCCACTCTAGTGTTCTTGCCTGGAGAATCCCATGAACAGAAGAGCCTGGTGGGCTACAGTCTGGGATTGCAGAGTCGGACACAACTAAGCAACTAGTACTTTAACAGGGCATGATGGGGAAGGGGTACTTACTCAAGTTAACCAAGCTCCCAAGGGTCCTATGCATGAGCTAGAAGGTGATGTAAATCACTTTAATGTGAGACACTCCCTTGCAGGAATGTAACTGTCTGAGGATCAATTCCCAAATACCTGGGAAACCATAAAATGACCACTGAGGAACATGAAACCAAGCAGAGAGATCATGAATTAGGGAAGCCTAAGAGCCATTATAATAACCACGTGTCAGGGGCTGGGTAAGTGTGACTGATATAATATCTAGTTTAATACTTATCCACCCACTCGTCCATTCCATAAATGGATGTAGGTGCTGGGCACTAGCCTAATGACTGTGACAGAGTGATGGAAAAAGCAGTCCAAGTGAGAATCTTCCCAGTCGTTAGGGTGGAGGGGCAGAAGGGGAGGCAGATAGTAGAATCACAGACAAAGCACACATATAGCATGTCAGGTCTGGTGCAAGTTAGAAGGCAAAACCACGTTGGGGCATGGAGGAGCACCTCTGGTGGCAGAAGGGAGGGAGATTGCTCAAAACGGGGCCCAAGTTAGGTTTTCTTAGGACCAAGATTCACACTGGGAGATGACAGCTCAGAGGAGTGTCTGGCAAAAACTCTCTTTATCCCTAGTGTTTGCTAGTTGAGGGCTGACTCCTGCCAGGCATGTCCAGAGGGGACCTCAGAGATAATCTGTCCAGAAGGTTATTAGGGTTCCCTAAGAATTGAAACAGATCACTCTCCCCACTCTTTCCCTCCCACAGGAGACAGGGAAAACCCAAGCCGACAGGGAATCAGAGAGCCAGAAGCCAAGACAGGCTCAGGTGAGGACTTGACCCCAGGTGCCACCCACCCTTATCAAAACCATGGTGCTGTGGGCCTGGCGCCAGCAAATCTATGTGTGTGCCACCAGTAACCTTGCTGTCCTTCAACATCGCCTTCCTCTTCTTGTGGCTTTCCCTCTCTTCTCGTGCAAAGTGTGCGGCGGGCGCAGCGACCTCTAGCGCCACAGCAGTTTCTGCAGAGCGACAGGGGCCAGGACAGTGCCAAGGACCGAGCTAGAAGGGCCTACCACGCCCCTGGGGCGGAGAAAGGCGGGGTATGCAAATTATGATCCTCCTCAGCGGAAGGATGGGCGGGGGTGCAAAAACGGACGTGAACGTTCTAGACAACTAGTGCAGTCACTGGTCTGGACTCCATCAGGGAGCGGGACCTGTGCTTTAGAACCCGGCAGGTCTTGGAACACCACGATCAACTCCGCAGGTCAACTGCCTTCTAGCTGAGTGATCCAGGGCAAGTTTCTCAGCCTCTCTGGTCTCGTTGATCACGACTGTGAAATGAAGATGATAACAGTGTCAATCCTCTCTAGATGATAACTGTATCAATCCTCCTCAATCCAAGTGGGCTCGATCATAGCAAAGAATGCAGGGCAGTGCCTGGCAGGTGGCTGTCGTGAGGTCAGGGATCTTTCCCCTCAGGTTCGACTGAACTAGAGAGTCGGTTAAGGGGAGGGCCGACTGTGATAGTCCCACAGACCCTGCAGCTCTCTAGCAGCTTAGCGGAGAACGGAGGAAAGACAAGTGCGCCCGCCTGGCGACCCCGGGGTCTCAGTTAAGGAGGCTAGCCGTTCCGGGGGGGACGGAGACCCGTTCTCAGTCAAGGCGGGTTCCTGCCTCTCCCTCCCCCGCCCTCGTAATTCTCTCTGCTCAAGCTTTGGGCTCTGTCTGCCTGGCGGCCCCCGACAAACCCTAATCTCCCAAATGCACAGTCATGATGACCCAGGATTTGCTCTGCGAGCAAGCCGGCAGGTCTCGTCCTGCAGCTCCCTCCATCGACCCCCTGAGGCGGCCAACTGCAAAAGCCCTGCGTTTTCCCCGGAGCTGGGAAGTGTGCGGCGAGCGCAGCGACCTCCAGCGCCACAGCAGCTTCTGCAGAGCGGCGGGGGCCAGGAGGACGGACGGTACAGAGAGCTAAGTGGGAAGGTGGTGGTCACGCCCCTGAGGGGCGGGGCATGTAAATTAGGGCCCTCTTCTGAGGAAAGATGGGCAGGGGTGCGAAAAGGGATGTGAATGTTGTAGAGAACAAGTGCAGTTTCACTGTTCTGGAACAGACATAGGAGAGTAAGCCAGAAATGTCCACTGAGGATTGGGGTGCTCGCCGTGCATTTACTGGAGCTGAAGGGAGGACGGTGATAGCTAGGACAGAGCATATGGTATCGCTTCTCCGCCTCTTGGCTAAGATCAAGTGTAGTTATCTTCTTATTAGTTTAGTAGGTGATATACCCTCTATCCGAGGACAATATATTAAGTGGGTTTTTGGAGCAGGGAGTGGGAATAGGAGCTTGCTTTGTTCACTCCACGGACAGACCTTGTCTTTGCAGTACTTCCAGGAATGGTGCACCCCTTTCAGGGAAACGAGAAAGTATGAACAGTAGACTTGTTACATCTTTTTCAATGTCTTCCTCATTTTTTTGTTACTGGGTACAGATCTGTACGGGGCTTTCTGTTTTGTTTTGCCAATGTGTGTTTTTCTATTTTCTTGTTTGGGCAGTTTAATTAGGAGTACTATTTCTTGTAAGGGTTATATCCATGCACCAATTTTATGTTAAATTTCTCTTTTATATTTCAAAGCACTGTAATAAGGCTGTTTCCAGCTCCCTTTGTAGTTCTGTTTGTCTTTAGTACTGGATTATTTCTTCTATCCAGTGACAAGGCACTGCTCTCAACACCTAACAGAACTTTGAAACAGTTCAGGGTTGCTGGAGTCCCCAGGGGAAGACTCTCAGCTCTGGGAATTTTTTAAATTCAAGATTCCACCCAAGTGTGCTTTTCCTAAAAGAAGAAACTGAAGAACAGAAAGATTAAGAAGCTTGTCCAAAGTCACCCAGATAGAAATTCGCAGAAGTGAGCTGTGAACAATCGTTGTACAACAGAAAACATCTACATTTTCTGGGCCTCACACCCAAGAAGGAAATTGTCATTTGATTATCTGATAAGGGTGCTGAAACTGGCAATCTCACCCCACCTTTCATCCTTTGCCTTCGCCAGGAAAGGTGTTGATGAACAAATGGGAAGGAGGTAGTGGGGCAAGTTGGGGGTGAAGGAAGGGGCCCAGTTTGTCAGGACAACACCAGGTTATGGGCTTACCCAAGTCCAGTCTCCTTTAAATGGGAACTCCAGTCCCCACTTCCAAATCCAGCCTGGGGCCCAGGGAGGCTTCCTCCATTAGTGACCATTTTATTTCCTGGCAGCCTCACCTCTGCAGCCCTTTCTGTCCACAAGATCACAGCCCAGAACAGAGTGCATTGGAGGATACATTACAGAGAATATTTGAACATTCTTACTTTAAGCATTCACAGATGGAGTGCCTGTCAGGTTGAAGGTCTCTGCCTGCCCTCATGAAATGGACATTATAAAGAGGAAGAGGGAGAGACACACAATGACTCAAGAGGCTCATTTCAGGTAGTGATACAAGCCATGAAGGAAAACAGGGAAATATGCTGGAGAGTGACTGGTGAGAGAGCTATTTTACATGGGGGATGGGTGCTCATGAAAGCCTCTCCAATGGTGACATCAGAGGCAAGATTAATTGGCCAAGAGTCAAGGAAGAATTCCAGACAGAAGGACAGACTAGCTGGCACCTATCTAGTTCCTCCCATTGGCTCCCTGTCCTGGGTCAGATTCCAGTTGCTGACTGATGTTCTTCGTCAGAGCTGGATCCCCACCAGACTAAGCGCTGAGCCCAGAAGCTGGTTCTTCACAACCACAGCTCTGCAATGCCCAGCACTGTGCTGGCCACACAGTAGGCAATCAGAACATCTTCCGTGTTTCATGACTACATGATGGATTGACTAAATATACTCAAGGAGTTCCTTGAGTGTCGGAACCAAGCACCCAGCCTTAGCTGGGAGTTTCCTGGTCTGTGGTCCTTGAGACCTTGGTGGTTGGGAGGGATACCTATAAAACCCTGCACTTTCAGGAAAGGTCTGGTAATACTGAACCCTCAGGACTTTACTGGGGAGAGAATTCTTGGAGGAGAAAATCAGAGGCCATGGGAGGGATGGAACTGGAGAGAGAGGCTGTCCCCCACCCCCCACACCCCCCCTACCCCCTGCCAAAGCCTGGTGGGTTGAACCCTGAACTGATAGTCATCATGAGTCCTGCCCTGTCAAGTAAACTGCCTTGGAAAAGCCACCTCGCCCTGGGAGCCTTGGTTTCCTCTACATGCAAGGAGGGGCTTAGATGATTCCAGGTCCCTTTCCCCAAAACAGCCCAGGCTCTGGAATAGGGGAAAGTACAGGATGGGTGGAGCTCACCTGGGAAGCAGCTGAGGACATCCTTGTCTCCACAGCATCCCAACCAAGTACCTGAGTGCACAACTGAAGGGAGGAGAGGAGTCTGCAAGTAGAGGGATGGGGAGGGGAGTGGAGGTCCAGGAGCGGCTTCAGACTGGAAATCACAAAGAGCCATATTTCGAATCCCACCTATGCTTCCTCAAGAATAAAACAAAGAGGGAATTCCCTGGCTGTCCACTGGTTACAATTCTCTTCTTCCACAACACAGGGCACAGGTTACATCCCTGGTTGGGGATCTAACATCCCAAGGCCAAAAATAAATTAATTAATTAGTTAATATATAAAATGGAGAAAACACAACCTACTAATTAGACTGAGTGTGAAAAAAAAAAAAAGAAAGAAAAATTGTGGGAAGGGGGTCTTAGAGACCCTTTTCTCTGGCCAGGGGCCCATTCAGAGGCAACTCATTCAAAACCAAGTCCCCGAGTTCAGGCCAGGGAGGAAAAGGAGCAGATGCTGCCCCCTGGTGGATGAGTCTGTCACTGCCTAAGTCTGAAGAAAAGGGGAGGTGTCAAGTTGGATCTTCCCTGGTGGCTTAGACAGTTAAGTGTCTGCCTACGATGCAGGAGACCTGGATTCAATCCCTGGTTCGGGAAGATCTCCTGGAGAAGGAAATGGCAACCTGCCGGGAGCCAGCGTGAGGAACTCCGCCGTGGCAAAGGTCATGAGGAAGGAGGCTCGGCATACGCAAAGGCGGGATCGAGCCTCAGGAGTCCCCCTGGAAATTCTCGAGCATCTACCCCCCAAACCAGAGACTGCCTACTTTCTGCTTTGTGCTTTCACCTACACCTCTGACTTTATGGGGGCTGTCCCCCACTACCTCTCTCTGAAAAAAGAGTTAACTTACAGCTCCAGTTAATAAAGTTCCTGGGTGTGATAGTGTTTCAACCTACAAACTCCTTTGGAAGTCCTCTAGCCTGCCTGAATAGGTTTTTCCGGCCACATGTGATTGTTCAGAGCCTCCCAACTGTGAGAGGCATGAGATGTTCTAAACTGTCTAAATACAGATTCCTTTGAGCAGTTAAAAGATTGATTAGAAATTGTATTGGTGAAGGGTTTTTCACTTGTTGGGCCAATGTTTGCTGCTAAGTCTCCATATCCCTTACCTGCTGTGTCCCTGGCAGTGTATTGATTAATATAATTGGTGTAAGTGGTAGCTTTAATGTTTGTAACCTTGGACCCTTGAGTTAATTCTTTTTCTTGTTATAGCCCACCACACCTTTGCCCTATAGGAATGCAACTTTATCTAATGCTTTTGGAGGGTGGCGCCTGACTAATTACCTTTAGAGAAAAATAAGTTTTCTGAAGAAAGGGTCTTAAAATGTTAACAGGCCTCCGGGCCAGAAGATGATGCAAATCACCTAAACTTTTGCATATGATAAGTTTGCAGGAAGAAAGCCTGGCTTACTGCATGACTCTACCCCTTTCCCCATTATCCTCTATGCATAACTTAAGATATAAAAACTACTTTGGAAAATAAAGTGCGGGCCTTGTTCACTGAAGCTTGGTCTTCCATGTCTTTCTTTCTCTCACCTTCTGGCTGAATTATTCAGCCTCTTTTCTTCACTAAATTTTCTCACTGAGCTATCCTTATTTAACCACTCTTTATATCTTTAATTAACATTTAAGTAAGCTGTTGTTTCCTGATCGCCGAAGCCGTCTCCCCTTCGAATTCCCTGGATCCACCAGGGCTGGTCCCCAGCAGCAACCCACTCCAGTATTCTTGCCTGGAAAATCCCATGGACGGAGGAACCTGGTTAGGCTACAGTCCATGGGGTCGCAAAGAGTCGGACACGACTGAGCGACTTCAGTCACTGACTTCACTCAAGTTGGACAGGTTCCTTTCTTTCCTTCTGGAGTCTTTTTGTTTGTTTCTTTTTCTGGCCATGCCACCCAGTTTGTGGGATCTTAAATGCCCTACCAGGTATTGAGCCCTTGCCCTTGGCAGTGAAAGCGTGGAGTTCTAACCTCTGAACTTCCAGGGAATTCCGCTGGAGTCATCCTTTCAGACAGGACCTTCACTTCAGTTTGAGGTTGAGAATGGAAAAGCCACCCTTTTCAAGTGGTTTTTGTGGAGGTAAGATCAGATGTAAATGAACATTTTCTGAGCAGGAAATTTGATTTCAGTGACATTTCTTATGCTTTTGCTGCTGCTAAGTCGCTTCAGTTGTGTCCGACTCTGTGCGACCCCATAGACGGCAGCCCATCAGGCTCCCCTGTCCCTGGGATCCTCCAGGCAAGAACACTGGAGTGGGTTGCCATTTCCTTCTCCAATGCATGAAAGTGAAAAGTGAAAGTGAAGTCACTCAGTCGTGTCCGACTCTTAGCGACCCCATGGATTGCAGCCTACCAGGCTCCTCCATACATGGGATTTTCCAGGCAAGAGTACTGGAGTGGGGTGCCATTGCTTTCTCTGTCTTAGGCTTTTATGAGGGCCTAATAGCTGGTGCTGGGAAGGCAGAGGCAAGAGGAGACTGGAGGGTGGAGAAGGTTGTGAAGAGGCAGTTGCAGCAGGTTGTGATGTCTTAGGAGACAGATCCATAGGGGGACAGATTCCAGCATCCATCTACACAGGACACGGGCACTTGGGGAGACCTTGGCCTCAGGAGGGCTGTTAGGTTATCAGCAAAAAACAGCAGCCAGAGCCCCAAGAGGGTGACAGTGTCATGGGAGCAATAGCTAACAACTTCGAGGGAGGAGGAACAAGCCCACCAGAGAGAGACACAGAGGTGAGTTGAGGGGAGAGAATCAGGCTGACGCTGTGCAGGGAACTCGCTGTCGGCCAGTTATCCAAGCTGAGAGACTCTTTAGAACCTTCACAATAGGGGCCAATCCCCAGAGAATTTATAGGTTTAATTAAAAAAAAGAATTTACTTATCTGGCTGTATCTGGTCTTGGTTGTGGCACACAGGCTCCTGAGCACTCAAACTTAGTTGCCTTGAAGTATGGGGGAATCTTAGGTCCAGACCAGGAATCAAACTGTGTCCCCAGCATAGGGAGGCGAATACTTAACCACTGGATCACCAGAAAGTCCCTGATTCAATTCAGTCCCTTTTTGATTTCATAGATTTCTGTCAAGTCACCCATGTTGTTTGACCCACATTGGGAGGGGGCATAGCTTTGAATGGATGCATGCTCAAATTTGGGAATTTGCCAGTATCATGTAGAGGACTTGATAAAAAATAGAGCTGGGGCCTCCTTCCAGAATTTCTGATCAAGAAATTTGAAGAATTTGTCAGGCCCAAGCTAAGCACATTATACATTGTCTCATTGGACCTTCAACCATCCATTCAACACTTATTCATCAAGAGTCAAGTACATTCAGAGCACTACCATAGGTGCTGATAATACACTTGCAAACAAAATATTTACCATCAAGGTGAAAGACAATACAGGACTAATGGCTGTATATTTGTGAATATACCCCCATTCTATGTGTCTGTGTCCATATCCACATGTATATCTATGCCACATGAGCATCATGGGTATCAAAGCAACTTGGCAGCCCAGCAGAAACATAAGACCAGGGAAAGTGGGATATGAAACAGGAATCCTCAGGGTGAGTAGGCAGAGATAGCTCACAAGACTGTAAACTGGAATCAAATGCTTATTTTACAGGCAAGAAGTAACTTTCCCTAGGGTATACTCATCAAGACATCCCCCTGTGCTTTCATTTCCACGGGTAGATTCACTAGTACTCGCATCAGAGAGGCATTCTTATCATCCCCAGTTAGAATATCAGGACCCCTGGTTAGCAGGATGCTTGAATGCAACTCCTGACTTCTTTTCACATTAGGCAAGTTTCTTAGCCTCTCAGCACTTCCATCTGTAACAATGCTTTCAAGAAATATATGTCACAAACATAACTTCTCTCCCCTTAGGCCACGCTGTGTGGCTTTTGGGATCCCAGTTCTTCAACCAAGGATGGAACCTGGGCTCCTGCACGGAAAATACTGAAGCCTAACCACTGGAGCACCAAGGAATTCCCTTGCCCAGGTAAATTTAAATATTCTTAAGGCATATAAAAAATAAAGAAGAGTGAGTGAAATTAAGTTTAATATGTTCTTTACTCAAGATATCTCAAATTCTGGTGGTCCAGTGGTTAGAACTCCATGCTTTCCAATGACAAGGGCAGGGGTTCCATCCCTCTTCCAGTTCTGGCAAACCCTTGCAAAACCCCCACAAACAAAACACAATATCTAAAATATCATTTCAATATGTAATTAATATCATCATTACAGAGATTTTTTTAATACAATTTTTAATATTAAGTTTGAAATCCCCATGTGTTTTTTCCACTTTCAGTACCTCTGAATTGGGAGGAACCACCAGCCCAGAGTTACCTGGCTGCATGTGGTTAGTGGCTGTGACGGCTCAGATCAATAGAATGTTTCCTGTTGTTTAGTCTCTGTGTCCAGCTGTTTCGGTCCTTGTGACCCGCCAGGCTCCTGCGTCCATGGGATTTCCTAGGCAAGAACGCAGTCGTGGGTTTCAATTTCCTCCTCTAGGGGATTTTTTGGACTCAGGAATCGAGCCCGTGATTCCTGTCTTGCAGGCGGATTCTTGACAATCTGAGCCACCAGCGAAGCCCACAGCTGAGGAGGGGCAGGGAAACGAGGGTCTAGGCGGAGGGAGCTTTCGGTAGGAGGCCCGGGATCGGTTTGGTTGTAGAAGCACCGAAGGACAATGGCGCTGGAGTTGGAGTGGACCCCTCCCGCGGCCCGGCCCCGCCCTCCGCATTCACCCGCCCCCTCCATTCCCCACTGTGGGCCATCCGCCTTCCGCCTGGCAGGGAAGCCCCCTCCACACACCCGACCCTACGGAGCTCCTCTCTCCGCAGGCGGAGGCCTGTGTAACACACTGCAGTCCGGGCGTTTCTGGCGAGTCAGTCTTGCCATCTTGTCTTGCGACAGCTCGTCGCACGGATCTCTCTCGCCGGCCACCCCGCACCCGCTCCGGTCGGGTCTCTCCTCTCCACTAGCACCAAGGAAGAGCTCCCCTGCCGCCGCCCCGAGGCCGTCCCCAGGGCGCTGCGGTCCCGCCGGAGCCACGCCTTCTTGGCGACAGAGGGCGGGGCATGCAGATTCGAGACGGCGCTTCCGCTCGAGAACCACAAAGCCACGGCAGATGCGGGATTTCTCTTTTACAATGTGGAGAATCCAATTTCTGCTCGAGAGTCTGGTGTAGTGCCGCCAGAGCACTGTCAACGAGGCAAAGGAAGGGAGACCTGGAGTGAGCGGGGACCCGGTCACACTGAGTACAACATGCACGACAGCAGGACGGTGACAGCGACGGGCGGTGACCCGGTATCGCTTCTCGGCCTTTTGGCTAAGATCAAGTGTAGTATCTGTTCTTATCAGTTTAATATCTGATACGTCCTCTATCCGAGGACAATATATTAAATGGATTTTTGGAGCAGGGAGTTGGAATAGGAGCTTGCTCCGTCCACTCCACGCATCGACCTGGTATTGCAGTACCTCCAGGAACGGTGCACCCCCTCGGGGACACTGATGGAAGTACCCAAAGGCAGAAACTGGCCCTTTCCTGTAAAGGATTTGGCTATCTCAAGGAGTTTTTTGGGTTTGTCTACATGCTTTGTTTTTTCTTCCTGGCATGAGGGATGAGATCTTCTGTCTATGCACCCCTGACTTACTTCTCTTGATGTCTCTAACGTTACTTCCGTAATCATGTTTTCTGACTTCAGGCACTTCCCGCTGAAAGCCACGAAGATCCGCCTGCAGTCTAGGTTAAAATGACGGGTTTTCGGCTCAGTGTGTGTGTTGTTTATACTGGGATTTTGTTTATACAGGTCACTGCCCGACAAAGAGAGATGAGTACCATTGCAGAAGTTGTGTTATTACTTGGAGTTAATACTTAGAAGAGAAAGAGCCTAAAGTAAGAGCCAGTGTGTCTTTTGGATACACAAGGCAGGCTCTTCAGCTCAGCACAAAGTTCAAATCATATATAAACCAGAAAGGCTTCCCCATATTATCTTCTTTCCTCCTTTTCCATTGACTCTGGCATTCGACCAAGATCTAGGTCTAGGTGCTGGGTGCACCGTTCTTGGTGCACCCTGTCGGGGACACTTACTGAAGTACCCAAAGGCAGAAACTGGCTCTTCCCTGGAGTCAGCTAGATCAGGAACGAACTTTCTTTTTACTACAGTCTGCAAGTGTACATTTGTGGGATCCGCTTAAACCTCTATTTTTCTGAAAGAACCCTGTTCTGCTCTACGGTCTTGGAAGAGTATCTTGCTGCCCTCATAACTCACTTGATACAAGCTACAAAAGGAGCTGGTGTCCAAGCTCCCACCTGATAGTCCAGTCCCTCCTGATGCCATCTTCAAATGAGAACGAGAACATTAGCTTGGATCTTCTGTTTCTATGCCCCCACCTTCTCTTGATATCTCTAATATTACTTCTGTGTTTTGTTTTCTGTCTTCAAGAAGTTCCTGCTCAAAAACACCGAATTCCACCTGGAATCGAAGTTAAAATGACGGGTTTTCCACTCAGTGTGTCGGTTGTACTGGGATTTCGTTTATCCAGGTGACTGACTGACAAGGAGAGGTCAGTGCCACTGACAGAGTTGTATTATTCCTTAGAGTTCTGAAGAGAAGAGGGCCTAAAGTAAGACCACTGTGTCTTTTGGATACACAAGGCAGGCTTTTGAGGTTAGCACAAAGTTCAAATCTTGAATAAGCCAGAAGGAATGACTCTTGCTGAGGGTGAAGGAGGAGAGTGAAAAAGCTGGCTTAAAACTCAGTACTGGACTTCCTTCCTAGCCCAGTGATTAAGAATCCACTTGCCAATGGCAAGGGATGGGTTCAAATACTGGTCCAGGAAGATTTCACATGCCCTGAGGCAACGAAGCCTCTTTAACACACCTACTGAGCCTGTACTCTAGAGCCCATAAACCACAATTAGAGAGTAGCACCCGCTGGCAACTAGAGAAGACTCTAGCATCAGTGAAGACCCAGTGCAGCCAAAAATAAATAATTAATTTTTTAAAAAACCCTCAATAGTAAAAACACTAAGGTCATGACATCTGGTCCCATCACTGCATTGCTAATTGAACGGGGGAAATGTGGAAGCAGTGACAGATTTCCTCTTCTTGGGCTCTAAAATCACTGAGGATGGTGACTGCAGCCAGGAAATCAGAAGATGATTGCTTCTTGGCAGGAAAGCTATGACAACCTAGACAGCGTGTTAAAAAGCAAAGACATCACTTTATCGACAGTGGTCCCTATAGTCAAGGCTGTGGTCTTTCCAGTAGTCATTTAGGGATGTGAGAGCTGGACTATAAAGATGTCAGAGGCCAAAGAACTTTGGAACTGTGGTGCTGGAGAAGACTCCTGAGAGTCCCTTGGACCACAAGGAGATGAAACCAGTCCGTCTTAAAGGAAATCAACCCTGAATTGTCCTTGGAAAGATTGATGCTGAAGCTGAAGCTCCAATACTTTGGCCACCTGATGGGAAGAACCCACTCCCTGGAAAAGACTGTGATGCTGGGAAAGATTGAAAGCAGGAGAGGAAGACAGAGGATGAGATGGTTGGATGGCATCACCACATCAATGGACATGAGTTTGAGCAACTCCAGGAGATACTGAAGGACCGGAAAGTCTGGGCATGATGCAATCTACAAGGTTGCAAAGAGTCAGACAGGACTTAGCAACCGAACAACATGAAACAACACCAGATCCTCTATGCCAGGACTTTTTAGTAAATGGATGTTTGGAGCAAGGAGTTGGAATAGAACTTTACTCCATCCACTCCACCCATTGACCTGGTATGGTAGTACCTGCAGGAATAGTGCACCCCTCTCAGGGGAAAGAGCAAGTATGAACAACAGGCTTCTTACATCTTTTCCAGTGTTTTCCTTGTTTTGCTCTGGGTACCTGTCTCATGTGAAGGTTTCTGTTTTGTTTTATCAACGTGTGATTTTCTGTTGTCCTGTTGGGGCGGTTTACTTAGGAGTACTGTTTCTTGTGAGGGTTCTATCCATGGACCAACATTATGCAAATTTTCCTTTAAGTGTCAAAACACTGTATACGGAGCTGTCCAGATCACTTACTACTTTTGTTTCTTTTTCATACGGGATTATTTCTTCTAGCCTGTGGACAAGGCCCTGCTCCCAACACCTAACAGATCTCTGAAACAGTGTGGGTTTGCTGGAGTCCTCAGGGGAAGACCCTCAGGTCTAGGAATTTTTTAAATTCTTGGCTCCACCCAAGTGTATTTTCTCTAAAAAAAGAAACTGAAGAACAGAAAGGTTAAGAAACTTGTGAAAGTCACCCGGCTAGAAATTAGCTGAAGTGGGCTGTGAACGATATCTGATTCACAGATCTTGTTTCCTCGACAATCTTTGAAACTTCCTAGCTCCTCTCTTACATCTCCTGGACTTCTCACCCAAGGGGGAACCTGTCACTTGATTAAAGATAAGAGACCTGAAACTGGCAGGCTCTCCCCCATCCTTCATCCTTTGCCTTTGCCAGGAAAGGCGTTGATAAACAAATGGCAAGGACGAGGTGGGACAAAGTGGGGGTGAAGGAAGGGACCCAGTTTGTCAGGGCAACACCGGGGACTGGCCCAGTCCAGTATCCTTTAAATGGGATTTCCAGTCCCCATCTCCACATCCAGCCTGGAGCCCATGGAACCTTCCTCCATTAATGACCATTTTGTTTCCCTGCAGCCTCATTTCTGAGGACCTTGTCCACAAGATCACAGCCCAGGACAGAGTGCATTGGAGGATTCCTAAAGAGAACATTCAAACGTTCTTACTTTGAGGATTCATGGATGGAATGCTTGCCAGGTTGAAGGCCTCAGTGAAATGGATAAGGACCTGCCCTCATAGAGTGAACATTATAGTAAGAAATAGGGAGAGACAGACAATGACTCTAGAGGGTCATTTCAGATAGTGACATAAGCCATCGAGGAAAATAAAACAGGGAAATGTTCTGGACAGTGACTGGGGGGAGAGCTACTTTACATGGGGGAGGGGTGCTCAAGAAGGCCTCTCCAATGATGACATCAGAGGCAAGTTTAAGTGGCCAGGAGGCAAGGAAACATTCCAGAAGTAGGACAGACTAGCTAGAACCTACCGCTTCCTCCCATTGGCTCCCTGACCTGGGTCAGATTCCAGCTGCTGAGTGGAGGGTCTTCCTCAGAGCTCTCTCCCCACCAGACTAAGGGCTGAGCCCAGAAGCTGGTTCTTCTCAGCCGCAGCTCTGTAGTGCCCAGCACTGTGCCTGCCACACAGCAGGCAATCAGGGAATCCTCCATAATTCATGACTATATGATGGATTGACTAAATGTACTCAAGAGTCTCCTTGAGTGTGGGAACCAAGCACCCAGCCTTAGCCGGGAGTTTCCTGGTCTCCGGTCCCTGACACTTTGGGGGTTGGGAGGGATACCTATAAAACCCTGTACTTTCAGGCAAGGTCTGGGTAATACTGAACCCTCAGGCCTTTACTGGGGAAGAGGGATTTCTTAGAGGAGAAAAACAGAGGCCATGGGAGGGATGAGCCTGGAGAGAGAGGCCCCCCTCAAGGCCTGGTGGGCTGAACCCTGGGCTGAGAGTCATCATGAGTCTCGTCCTGACAAGTGAACTGGCTTGGAAAAGCCACCTCCCCCCTTGGAGCCTTGGTTTCCTCAGCATGTAATGAGGGGCTTAGATGATTCCAGGTCGCTTTCCCCAGGACAACTCAGGCTCTGGAGTAAAGGAGGGTACAAGATGGGTGGAGCTCTCCTAGTAAGCAGCTGAGGACATCCTTGTCTCCACTGCATCCCAACCGAGGACCTGTCTGAGTGCACAACTGAAGGGAGGAGAGGAGTCTAAAAACAGGAGGAGGAGGAGGGATGGGAGGGGAGACGAGGTCCAAGAGCGGCTTCCGCCAGGGAATCACATAGACACGAATTTCAAATTCCCGCTTTGCTTCCTCAAGAATACACTGGAGAGGGAATTCCCCAGTGGTCCAGGGTTAGAATTCTGTTCTTCCACTGTACAGGACACAGGTTACATTCCTGATTTGGGAAATAAGATGCCAAGGCCAAGAAAAGAAAGAATAAAATGGGGGAAACACAACCTAATACTTAGAATGAATGTGAAAAGAAAAACTGTGGGAAGGGGCCCCTTAGAGACCCTTTTCTCCCACCAGGGGCCCATTCGGACGCAACTCATCCAAAACCAAGTCCCAGAGCCCGGGCCAGAGCAGAAAAGGGGCAGATGCTTTCCCCTGGTGGTTCCGTCTGTCACTGCCCAAGTCTGAAGCAAAGTGGTGTGAAGTTGAACAGGTTCCTTTCTCTCCTTCTTGGGTTTTTTGTTCGTTTCTTTCTCTGGCCATGCCACCGGGCTTGTGGGATCTTAGATCCCTTAGCCGGTATTGACCCCTTGCCTTTGGCAGTGAAAGCGTGGAGTTCTAACCTCTGAACTGCCAGGGAAAACCCCTGGAGTCTCCTTTTCAGACAGGACCTTCCCTACAGTTTGAGGTTGGGAATGGAATAGCCAGCCTTTTCAAGTGGTTTTTGTGGAGGTATGATCAGATGTATGATCTCCAAGCCAGGCTTCAGCAATACGTGAACCGTGAACTTCCAAATGTTTAAGCTGGTTTTAGAAAAGGCAGAGGAATGAGAGATCAAATTGCCAACATCCACTGGATCATGGAAAAAGCGAGCGAGTTCCAGAAAAACATCTATTCCTGCTTTATTGACTATGCCAAAGCCTTTGACTGTGTGGATCACAGTCAACTGTGGAAAGTTCTGAAAGAGATGGGAATACCAGACCACCTGACCTGCCTCTTGAGAAACATGCATGCAGGTCAGGAAGCAACAGTTAGAACTGGACATGGAACAACAGACTGGTTCCAGATAGGAAAAGGAGTACATCAAGGCTGTATCTTGTCACCCTGCTTATTTAACTTGTATGCAGAGTACATCATGAGAAACGCTGGGCTGGAGGAAGCACAAGCTGGAATCAAGATTGCCGGGAGAAATATCAATAACCTCAGATATGTAGATGACACCACCCTTATGGCAGAAAGTGAAGAAGAACTAAAGAGCCTCTTGATGAAAGTGAAAGAGGAGAGTGAAAAAGTTGGCTTAAAGCTCAACATTCAGAAAACTAAGATCATGGCATCCGGTCCCATCACTTCATGGCAAATAGATGGGGAAACAGTGGCTGACTTTATTTTTCTGTGCTCCAAAATCACTGCAGATGGTGATTCCAGCCATGAAATTAAAAGACGCTTACTCCTCGGAAAGAAAGTTATGATCAACCTAGATAGCATATTGAAAACCAGAGACACTTTGTCAGCAAACGTCCGTCCAGTCAAGGCTGTGATTTCTCCAGTAGTCATTTGAGAGTTGGACTATAAAGAAAGCTGAGAGCCGAAGAATTGATGCTTTTGAACTGTGGTGTTGGAGAAGACTCTTGAGAGTCACTTGGACTGCAAGGAGATCCAACCAGTCCTGGGTGTTCATTGGAAGGACTGATGTTGAAGCTGAAACTCCAGTACTTTGGCCACCTGATGTGAAGGGCTGACTCATTTGAAAAGACCTTGATACTGGGAAAGATTGAGGGCAGGAGGAGAAGGGGACGACAGGGGATGAGATGGTTGGACGGCATCACTGACTCAATGGACAGGGCTTTGGGTGGTCTCTGGGAGTTGGTGATGGACAGGGAGGCCTGGCATGACCTCAGTCGCACGACTGAGCGACTGAACTGATACTGATACTGATCAGGTGTAAGTGAACATTTTCTGAGCAGGAAATCTGATTTCAGTGACGTTTCTTATGCTTTTACTGAAGGCCTAATAGCTGGTGCTGGGAAGGCAGAGGCGGGAGGAGGCTGGAGGGTGGAGAGGGTTATGAAGAGGCAGTTGCAGCAGGTTGTAGTGTCTTAGGAGACAGATCCACTCGGGGACAGATTCCAGCATCCATCTGCACAGGAGACTGGCACTTGGGGAGACCTTGGCCTCAGGAGGGCTGTTGGGTGATCAGCAAGAAACAGCAGCCAGAGCCCCAAGAGGGTGACAGTGACCTGGGAACAATAGCCAACAACTGCGAGGGGGGAGGAACAAGCCCACGAGAGGGAGACAGGGAGGAGTTGAGGGGCGAGAATCAGGCTCCCCCGTGCAGGGAACTCGCTGTCGGCCAGTTATCCGAGCTGAGGGACTCTTTAGAGCTTTCACAACAGGGGCCAATCCCCAGAGACCTTACATGTTTGATTTAGCTTTTTAAAAATGCGTTTACTTTCTGGCTGTTTCGGGTCTTAGTTGTGACACACAGGCTCCAGAGCACTCAGACTTACATGCCTCCATGCATGGGGGAATCTTAGTTCTGCACCAGGAATCAAACTGTGTCCCCTGCACGGGGAGGCGCATACTTAACCACTGGACCACTGAGAAATCCCTGAGTCAGCATCTTGATTTCATAGATTTCTGTCAAGTCATCCATGTTGTTTGGCCCACACAAATGGGTGCATGCTCAAATTTGGGAGCTTGTCAGAATCATCTGGAGGACTTGATAAACACAGATAAAACACAGATAAACACTGGGGCCGTCTTTCAAAATTTCTGATTCAGAAATTTGAAGACTTTGTCAGACCCAGCCTAAGCACAGTATACATTGTCTCATTGGAACCTCATCCAGTCACTCAACACATATTCATCAAAAATCAAGTACATTCAGAGCACTAGGTGCTCGGAATAGACCAGCAAACCAAAGGTTTCCCATCAAGGTGAAAGTACAGCACTAATGACTGTGTATTTGTGACTATACCTACATTCTGTGTGTCCGCGTCCATATCTACACGTGTATCTCTGCCACGTGAGCATCATGGGTGTCAAAGCCACTTGGCAGCCAACAGAAATACAAGACCAGGGAGAGCGAGATGTGAAATAGGAAGGCTCAGGGTGAGTAGGTATAGATAGTTTGCAAGATTTCAAATGGAATCATTTCTATTTTACAGGCAAGAAGTGACATTCCCCAGGGTATACTCACTTGGACATTCTGATGTACTGCGTTTCCTCATGTAGCTTCACAAGTACCCTCATCAGAGAGGCATTCTTATCATCCCCAAAGGAAGTATCAGGACACCAGTTTAAAAACCCTGAAGTTCCAGTGGTTAGCAGGATTCTAACGCAAATCCTTACTTCTTTTCACATTAGGCAAGATGCTTAGCCTCTCATCACTTCCATCTGTAACAGTGCTTTCAAGAAATATGTGAAGCACACACATAACTGGTTTTTTTTTTTTAATTTGGCCACACCGTGTGGCTTTTGGGATCCCAGGTTTCCAACCTAGGATGGAACCTGGACTCCTGCACTGAAAGCGCTGAGGCCTAACCACTGAACCACCAGGGAATTCCCTCCTGCAGGTAAATGCAAACATTCTTAGGCATATTAAAAAAATAAAGAGAAGTGGGGGAAATTAAGTTTAATATGTTCTTTAACTCAGCTTATCTCAAAATTCTCCAGTGGTCACTGATTAGAGCTCTATCCTTTCAATGACAAGGCAGGGAGGTTTCCATCCCATCCCTCCTCAGGGTTCTTGCAAACCCTGGGGCACACCCCCCGCCACACACACACACACAAACAGATCTCTAAAACATCATTGCAATATGTAATTAATATTAACATTACAGAGATATGTTACAATTTTTAATACTAAGTCTTTGAAATCCCCATGTGTTTTTTCCCCTTTCAGTACGTCTGAATTGGGAGAAACCACTAGCCCACAGTTCCCTGGCTGCATGTGGCTCGTGGCTGTGACAACTCAGATCAACAGAATATTTCCTGTTGTTTAGTCGCTAAGGAGTGTCCAACTGTTTGGGACCTTGTGACCCGCCAGATTCCTGCGTCCATGGGATTTCCTAGGCAAGAATACAGTCGTGGGTTTCCATTTCCTCCTCTAGGGGATCTTCCGAAACAGGATTCCTGTCTTGCAGGCTGATTCTTGACAATCTGAGCCACCAGCAAGACCCACAGCTGAGGAGGAGGGGTAGGGAAACGAGGTCCTTGGCGGAGAGACCTTTCGGTAGGAAGCCCGGGATCGGTTTGGTTCGTAGAAGCACCGAAGGACAGGGCGCTGGAATTGGAGTGAACCCCTTCCGCAGCCCGGCCTCGCCCTCCGCATCCATACGCCCCCTCCCTTCCCCACTGTGGGCCATTCGCCTTCCGCCTGGCAGCGAAGCCCCCTCCACACACGCGACCCTACGAAGCCCCTCTCTCCGCAGGCGGAGGCCTGTGTAACACACTGCAGTCCGGGCATTTCTAGCGAGTGAGTCTTGCGACCTTGTCTTCGGCAAAACTCTCGGCCAACAGCTCATCGCACGGGTCTCTCTCACCGGCCACACCTCACCCCCTCCGGTCGGGTCTCTCCTCTCCACTAGCACCAAGGAAGGAGGAGAAGGGGAGGGCAGAGGATGAGATGGCTGGATGGCATCACTGACTCGACGGACGTGAGTCTGAGTGAACTTCGGAGGTTGGTATTGGACAGGGAGGCCTGGCGTGCTGTGATTCATGGGGTCGCAAAGAGTCGGACACGCTGAGCGACTGAACTGAACTGAACTGAGCACCAAGGAAGAGCTCCCTTGCCGCCGCCCCGAGGCCGTCCCCAGGGCTCTGCGGTCCCTCCGGAGCCACGCCTTCTCGGCGACAGAGGGCGGGGCATGCAGATTCGAGACGGCTCTTCGGCTCGAGAACCACAAAGCCAGGGCAGATGCGGGATTTCTCTTTTACAATGTGGAGAACACAACTTCTGCTCGAGAGTCTGGTGTAGTGCCGCCAGAGTACTATCAACGAGGCAAAGGAAGGGAGACCTGGAGTGAGCGGGGACCCGGTCACACTGAGTGCAACATGCACGACAGCAGGACGGTGACAGCGACGGGCGGTGACCCGGTATCGCTTCTCGGCCTTTTGGCTAAGATCAAGTGTAGTATCTGTTCTTATCAGTTTAATATCTGATACGTCCTCTATCCGAGGACAATATATTAAATGGATTTTTGGAGCAGGGAGTTGGAATAGGAGCTTGCTCCGTCCACTCCACGCATCGACCTGGTATTGCAGTACCTCCAGGAACGGTGCACCCCCTTGGGGACACTTATGGAAGTACCCAAAGGCAGAACTGGCTCTTTGCTGGAATCAACCGGGTCTGGAACTTGGTCTCTTGTTTTTCTACAGTTTGG
This sequence comes from Bubalus bubalis, assembly GCF_019923935.1. Taxonomy (NCBI): domain Eukaryota; kingdom Metazoa; phylum Chordata; class Mammalia; order Artiodactyla; family Bovidae; genus Bubalus; species Bubalus bubalis. The sequence continues at coordinate 19,818,676 of NC_059159.1, read as the reverse complement.
CAGGTGTAGTTTGAGGCATTTGCTTAAGCCTCTGTTGTCCTGACGATCACCCCTTTTTCTGCCTTACAGTCTTGGGGAAGTGGTTTTCCTGCTCTCATTTCTGACTTTATACTTTACAAAAGGAGCTGGTGTCCAGGCTCCTACTTGATATCCCCAGTCTCTCCTGATGCCATTTTCAGCATAAAACCAGAATACTAGCTTGAAACATCTGTTTCTATGCCCCCTCGCCTATTGAGATCTCTATAATTACTTCTGTGTTTTGTTTTCTGTCTTCAAGAAGTTCCTGCTCAGAAACACCAAATTCCACCTGGAATCGAGGTTAAAATGACGGGCTTTCCACTCAGTGTGTCGGTTGTACCGGGATTTCGTTTATCCAGGTGACTGACTGACAAGGAGAGGTCAGTGCCACTGACAGAGTTGTATTATTCCTTAGAGTTCTGAAGAGAAGAGGGCCTAAAGTAAGACCACTGTGTCTTTTGGATACACAAGGCAGGCTTTTGAGGTTAGCACAAGTTCAAATCATGAATAAGCCAGAAGGAATGACTCTTGCTGAGGGTGAAGGAGGAGAGTGAAAAAGCGGGCTTAAAACTCAGTACTGGACTTCATTCCTAGCCCAGTGATTAAGAATCCGCTTGCCAATATAGGGGATTGGTTCAATTCCTGGTCCAGGAAGATTCCACATGCCCTGGGGCAACTAAACCCCTTGGACACAACTACTGAGCCTGTACTCCACAGCCCATAAACCACTATTAGAGAGTAGCACCCGCTGGCAACTAGAGAAGACTCTAGCATCAATGAAGACCCAGTGCAGCCAAAAATAAATAATTAATTAAAAAAAAAAAACACCTCAGTAGTAAAAACACTAAGGTCATGACATCTGGTTCCATCACTGCATTGCTAATTGAACGGGGGAAATGTGGAAGCAGTGACAGATTTCCTCTTCTTGGGCTCTAAAATCACTGAGGATGGTGACTGCAGCCAGGAAATCAGAAGATGATTGCTTCTTGGCAGGAAAGCTATGACAACCTAGACAGCGTGTTAAAAAGCAAAGACATCACTTTATCGACAGTGGTCCCTATAGTCAAGGCTGTGGTCTTTCCAGTAGTCATTTAGGGATGTGAGAGCTGGACTATAAAGATGTCAGAGGCCAAAGAACTTTGGAACTGTGGTGCTGGAGAAGACTCCTGAGAGTCCCTTGGACCACAAGGAGATGAAACCAGTCCGTCTTAAAGGAAATCAACCCTGAATTGTCCTTGGAAAGATTGATGCTGAAGCTGAAGCTCCGATACTTTGGCCACCTGGTGGGAAGAACCCACTCCCTGGAAAAGACTGTGATGCTGGGAAAGATTGAAGGCAGGAGAAGGAAGACAGAGGATGAGATGGTTGGATGGCATCACCACATCAATGGACATGAGTTTGAGCAACTCCAGGAGATACCGAAGCACCGGGAAGTCTGGGCATGATGCAATCCACGGGGTCACAAAGAGTCAGACAGGACTTAGCAACCAAACAACACCACATCCTCTATGCCAGGACATGTTAGTAAATGGATGTTTGGAGCAGGGAGTTGGAATAGAACCTTACTCCGTCCACTCCACCCATTGACCTGGTATGGTAGTACCTGCAGGAATAGTGCCCCCCTCTCAGGGAAAAGAGCAAGTATGAACAACAGGCTTCTTACATCTTTTCCAGTGTTTTCCTTGTTTTGCTCTGGGTACCTGTCTCATGTGAAGGTTTCTGTTTTGTTTTATCAACGTGTGATTTTCTGTTGTCCTGTTGGGGCGGTTTACTTAGGAGTACTGTTTCTTGTGAGGGTTCTATCCATGGACCAACATTATGCAAATTTTCCTTTAACTTTCAAACCACTGAAATACGGAGCTGTCCAGATCCTTTAGTATAGTTTTGTTTCTTTTTCATATGGGATTATTTCTTCTATCCTGTGGACAAGGCCCTGCTCCCAACACCTAACAGATCTCTGAAACAGTGTGGGTTTGCTGGAGTCCCCAGGGGAAGACTCTCAGCTCTAGGAATTTTTAAAATTCTCGGCTCCACCCAAGTGTATTTTCCCTAAAAGAAGAAACTGAAGAACAGAAAGGTTAAGAAACTTGTGAAAGTCACCCAGCTAGAAATTAGCTGAAGTGGACTGTGACCACGTCTTCACAGGTATTGATTCCTTCACAATCTTTGAAACTTCCTAGCTCCTGTCTTCTGGAGAAGGCAATGGCACCCCACTCCAGTACTCTTGCCTGGAAAATCCCATGGGCGGAGGAGCCTGGAGGGCTCCAATCCATGGGGTTGCGAAGAGTTGGACACGACTGAGCGACTTCACTTTCACTTTTCACTTTCATGCATTGGAGAAGGAAACGGCAACCCACTCCAGTGTTCTTGCGTGGAGAACCCCAGGGACGGGGGAGCCTGGTGGGCTGCCGTCTATGGGGTCGCACAGAGTCGGACATGACTGAAGTGACTTAGCAGCAGCTCCTCTCTTCGGAGAAGGCGATGGCACCCCCACTCCAGTACTCTTGCCTGGAAAATCCCATGGACGGAGGAGCCTGGTAGCCTGAAGTCCATGGGGTTGCTAAGAGTCAGACATGAATGAGCAACTTCACTTTCACTTTTCACTGTCATGGGTTGGAGAAGGAAATGGTAACCCACTCCAGTGTTCTTGCCTGGAGAATCCCAGGGACGAGGGAGCCTGGTGGGCTGCTGTCTGTGGGGTCGCGCAGAGTTGGACAGGACTGAAGCGACGCAGCAGCAGCAGCAGCAGCAGCTCCTCTCTTACATCTCCTGGGCCTCTCACCCAAGAGGGAACCTGTCACTTGATTAAAGATAAGAGACCTGAAACTGGCAGTCTCTCCCCCATCCTTCATCCTTTGCCTTTGCCAGGAAAGGCGTTGATAAACAAATGGCAAGGACGAGGTGGGACAAAGTGGGGGTGAAGGAAGGGACCCAGTTTGTCAGGGCAACACCGGGGACTGGCCCAGTCCAGTATCCTTTAAATGGGAATTCCAGTCCCCATCTCCACATCCAGCCTGGAGCCCATGGAACCTTCCTCCATTAATGACCATTTTGTTTCCTGGCAGCCTCATTTCTTTTTTTTTTTTTTTTTTAAATTTTATTTTATTTTTAAACTTTACAATATTGTATTAGTTTTGCCAAACATCAAAATGAATCCACCACAGGTATACCCGTGCTCCCCATCCTGAACCCTCCTCCCTCCTCCCTCCCCATACCCTCCCTCTGGGTCGTCCCAGTGCACCAGCCCCAAGCATCCAGTATCGTGCATCGAACCTGGACTGGCGACTCGTTTCATACATGATATTATACATGTTTCAATGCCATTCTCCCAAATCTCCCCACCCTCTCCCTCTCCCACAGAGTCCATAAGACTGATCTATACATCAGTGTCTCTTTTGCTGTCTCGTACACAAGGTTATTGTTACCATCTTTCTAAATTCCATATATATGCGTTAGTATACTGTATTGGTGCTTTTCTTTCTGGCTTACTTCACTCTGTATAATAGGTTCCAGTTTCATCCACCTCATTAGAACTGATTCAAATGTATTCTTTTTAATGGCTGAGTAATACTCCATTGTGTATATGTACCACAGCTTTCTTATCCATTCATCTGCTGATGGGCATCTAGGTTGCTTCCATGTCCTAAACATATGGAACGCTTCACGAATTTGCGTGTCATCCTTGCGCAGGGGCCATGCTAATCTTCTCTGTATCCTTCCAATTTTAGTATATGTGCTGCTGAAGCAAGCACTGGCAGCCTCATTTCTGCAGCCCTTGTCCACAAGATCACAGCCCAGGACAGAGTGCACTGGAGGATTTCCTAGAGAGAACATTCAAACATTCTTACTTTGAGCATTCATGGATGGAGTGCCTGCCAGGTTGAAAGCCTCAGTGAAATGGATCAGGACCTGCCCTCATAGAGTGAACATTATACTGAGAAGTAGGGAGAGGCAGACAGTGACTCAAGAGGGTCATTTCAGATAGTGACACAAGCCATTGAGGAAAATAAAACAGGGGAATGTTCTGGACAGTGACTGGGGGGAGAACTACTTTACATGGAGGAGGGGGTGCTCAGGAAGGCCTCTACAATGGTGACATCAGAGGCAAGTTTAAGTGGCCAGGAGGCAAGGTAGCATTCCAGACAGAAGGACAGACTCGCTGGGACCTACCTACTTCCTTCCATTGGCCCCCTGACCTGGGTCAGATTCTAGCTGCTGAGTGGAGGGTCTTCCTCAGAGCTCTCTCCCCACCAGACTAAGTGCTGAGTCCAGAAGCTGGTTCTTCTCAGCCACAGCTCCGCAGTGCCCAGCACTGTGCCTGCCACACAGCAGGCAATCAGGAAATCCTCCATGATTCATGACTACATGGTGGATTGACTAAATATACTCAAGGGTTTCCTTGAGTGTGGGAACCAAGCACCCAGCCTTAGCCAGGAGTTTCCTGGTCTGCGGTCCCTGACACCTTGGGGGTTTGGAGGGATACCTAAAAACCCGGTACTTCCAGGCAAGGTCTGGGTACTACTGAACCCTCAGACCTTTACTGGGGAAGAGGGATTTCTTAGAGGAGAAAAACAGAGGCCATGAAGGGATGACCCTGGAGAGAGAGGCCCCCCTCAAGGCCTGGTGGGCTGAACCCTGGGCTGAGAGTCATCATGAGTCTTGTCCTGACAAGTGAACTGGCTTGGAAAAGCCACCTCCCCCCTTGGAGCCTTGGTTTCCTCAGTATGTAATGTGGGGCTTAGATGATTCCAGGTCGCTTTCCCCAGGACAACCCAGGCTCTGGAGTAGGGGAGGGTACAGGATGGGTGAGGCTCACCTAGGAAGCAGCTGAGGACATCCTTGTCTCCGCTGCATCCCAACCAAGGACCTGCTGAGTGCACAACTGAAGGGAGGAGAGGAGTCTGCAGGAGGAGGGACGGGAGGGGAGACGAGATCCAAGATCGGCTTCCGCCAGGGAATGACAAAGACATGAATTTCAAATTCCCTCTTTGCTTCCTCAAGAATACACTGGAGAGGGAGTTCCCCCGTGGTCCAGGCTTAGAATTCTGTTCTTCCACTGTACAGGACACAGGTTACATCCCTGGTTTGGGAAATAAGATGCCAAGGCCAAGAAAAGAAGGAATAAAATGGGGAAAACACAGCCTACTACTTAGAATGAATGTGAAAGAAAAACTGAGGGGAAGGGGCCCATAAACACCCTTTTCGCCAGCCAGGGGCCCATTCAGAGGCAACTCCTCCAAAACCAAGTCCCAGAGCCCAGGAGGGCGGAAAAGGAGCAGATGCTGCCCCCTGGTGGATGAGTCTCTCACTGCCTAATTCTGAAGCAAAGTGGTGTGGTGTTGGACAGGTTCCTTCCCCTTCTTCTGAGGTTTTTTGTTTGTTTCTTTTTCTGGCCATGCCACCCAGCTTGTGGGATGTTAGATCCCCTACCGGGTACCTTTGGCAGTGAAAGCATGGAGTCCTAACCACTGAACTTCCAGGGAATTCCCCTGGAGTCTCCTTTTCAGACCAGACGTTCACTACGGTTTGAGGTTGGGAATGGAAAAACCACCCCTCTCGAGTGTTTTTTGGAGAGGTGAGATGAGATGTAAATGAACATTTTCTGAGCAGGAAATTTGATTTCAGTGACATTTCTTATGCTTTTCCTGAGGGCCTAATAGCTGGTGCCGGGAAGGCAGAGGCGGGAGGAGGCTGGAGGATGGAGAAGGTTGTGAAGAGGCAGTTGAAGCAGGTTGTGGCCTCTTAGGAGACAGATCCACCCGGGGACAGATTCCAGCATCCATCTTCACAGGACAGTGGCACCTGGGGAGACCTTGGCATCAAGAGGGGCACTGGGTGATCAGGAAGGAACAGCAGTCAGAGCCCCAAGAGGGTGACAGGGCCATGGGAGCAACCGCCAACAACTGCGAGCGGGGAGGAACAAGCCCACCAGAGAGAGACAGAGGTGAGTTGAGGGGAGAGAGCCAGACCCACGCTGTGCAGGGAACTCGCTGTCGGCCAGTTATCCGAGCTGAGGGACTCTTTAGAGCTTTCGCAACAGGGGCCAATCCCCAGAGATCTTACATGTTTGATTCAGCTTTTTAAACGTGTATTTACTCTCTGGCTGTTTTGGGTCTTAGTTGTGACATACGGGCTCCAGAGCCCTCAGAGCAAATATGTTGCCTTAGTTGCCTCGATGCGTGGGGGAATCTCAGTTTTAGACCGGGAATCAATCTGTGTCCCCTGCACGGGGAGGCGGATACTTAACCACTGGACCACCGAGAAGTCCCTGATTCGGCTTCTTGATTTCATAGATTTCTGTCAAGTCACCCATGTTGTCTGACCCACACGAATGGTTGCATGCTCAAATTTGGGAGTTTGTCAGAATCATCTGGAGGACTTGATAAACACAGAGCTGGGGCCTCCTTTCAAAATTTCTGATTCAGAAACTTGAAGACTTTGTCAGACCCAGCCTAAGCACGGTATACATTGTCTCATTGGACCCTCATCCTGTCACTCAACACATCAATTGATTCATCACAAATCAAGTATATTCAGAGCACTACCATAGGTGCTGAGAATAGACCAGCGAAGAAAAGGATTCCCATCAAGGTGAAAGGCAATACAGCACTAATGACTGTATATTTGTGACTATACCTACATTCTGTGTGTCCGCGTCCATATCTACACGTGTATCTATGCCACGTGAGCATCATGGGTGTCAAAGCCACTTGGCAGCCAGCAGAAATACAAGACCAGGGAGAGTGGGATGTGAAACAGGAGGCTCAGGGTGAGTAGGTGTAGATAGTTTGCAAGACTTCAAATGGAATCATTTCTATTGTACAGGCAAGAAGTGACTTTCCCCAGGATATACTCATTAAGACATTCCAATGTGCTGCATTTCCTCGTGTAGCTTCACAAGTACCCTCATCAGAGAGGCATTCTTATCATTCACAATTAAAATAGCAGGACTCCTGGTTTGAAACTCCTGAGGCCCCAGTGGTTAGCAGGATGCTTGAATGCAAATCCTAACTTCTTTCACATTAGGCAAGATGCTTAGCCTCTCAGCACTTCCATCTGTAACAGTGCTTTCAAGAAATATGTGAGGCACACACATAACTGGTTTGTTTTTTTTGTTGTTTTTTTTTTAATTTGGCCACACTGTGTGACTTTTGGGATCCCAGTTCTCCAACCAAGGATGGAATGCAGTCTCCCACACTGAAAGCGCTCAGGCATAACCACTGAACCACCAGGGTATTCCCTCCTGCCGGTAAATGCAAATATTCTTAGGCATATAAAAAAATAAGAGAAGTGAGTGAAATTAAGTTTAACATGCTCTTTAACTCAAGATATCTCAGACATTCTCTGGTGGTCCGTGGTTAGAGCTCCATGCTTTCAATGACGAGGCAGGGAAGTTTCCACCCCATCCCTCCTCAGGGTTCTTGCAAACCCTCGGGCACACACCCTCCCCTCCCCGCCTACAAACCAGATACCACAAAATATTTCAATATGTAGTTAATATCAGCATTACAGAGATATGTTACGATTTTTAATACTAAGTCTTTGAAATCCCATGTGTGTTTCCCACTTGAAAGTGGAAACCTTTGAATTCTTGGTACCTCTGGATTCAGTGGTACCTCTGAATTCGGAGGAACCACCTGCCCAGCGTTCCCTGGCTGCATGTGGCTCGTGGCTGTGACAACTCAGATCAACAGAATGTTTCTTTTTGTTTTCAGTCTCTAAGTAGCATCCGACTCTTCGGGATCCTGTGACCCGCCAGGATCCCCTGTCCACTGGATTTCCTAGGCAAAAATACCGGAATGGGTTGCAATTTCCTCCTCCAGGGGATCTTCCGACCCAGGAGTCTGAACCCAGGTTTCCTGTCTTGCAGGCGGATTCTTGACAACCTGAGCCACCAGCGAGCCCCACAGCTGAGGACGAGGAGCAGGGAAAGGAGGTCCTAGGCGGAGGGAGCTTTCGGTAGGAGGCCCGGGATCGGTTTGGTTCGTAGAAGCACCGAAAGCCAAGGGCGCTGGAGTTGGAGTGAACCCCTCCCGCGGCCCGGCCCCGCCCTCCGCATCCACCCGCCCCCTCCCTTCCCCTCTGTGGGCCATCCGCCTTCCGCCTGGCCGGGAAGCCCCCTCCACACACCCGACCCTACGGAGCCCCTCTCTCCGCAGGCGGAGGCCTGTGTACCACACTGCAGTCCGGGCGTTTCTGGCGAGTGAGTCTTGCGACCTTGTCTTCAGGAAAACTCTCGGCCAACAGCTCGTCGCACGGGTCCCTCTCGCCGGCCACCCCGCACCCCCTCCGGTCGGGTCTCTCCTCTCCACTAGCACCAAGGAGGAGCTTCCCTGCCGCCGCCCCGAGGCCGTCCCCAGGGCGCTGCGGTCCCGCCGGAGCCGCGCCGTCTCGGCGACAGAGGGCGGGGCATGCAGATTTGAGACGGCTCTTCCGCCCGAGAACCACAAAGCCAGGGCAGATGCGGGGTTTCTCTTTTACAATGTGGAGAACACAACTTCTGCTCGAGAGTCTGGTGTAATGCCGCCAGAGCACTGTCAACGAGGCAAAGGAAGGGAGACCTGGAGTGAGCGGGGACCCGGGTCACTCTGAGTGCAACATGCACGACAGCAGGACGGTGACCGCGACGGGCGGTGACCCGGTATCGCTTCTCGGCCTTTTGGCTAAGATCAAGTGTAGTATCTGTTCTTATCAGTTTAATATCTGATACGTCCTCTATCCGAGGACAATATATTAAATGGATTTTTGGAGCAAGGAGTTGGAATAGGAGCTTGCTCCGTCCACTCCACGCATCGACCTGGTATTGCAGTACCTCCAGGAACGGTGCACCCCCTCGGGGACCCTTATTGATGTACCCAAAGGTAGAAACCGGCCCTTTCTTGTAAAGGATTTGGCTATCGCAGGAAGTGTTTCAGGTTTGTCTACATGCTTTGCAAGCGATCCTGACAATCTGTGAGAGCAGCGTAAGTGAGTACGTTCAATGAGGGTAAAGCGCCAAAACTGTGGCTTAAACCTCGCTTGCTGTATCCACTTCTTTAAGAGGGTCTCTGTTTCATAACCTCGTTAAGTGCAGGTCCTTCTACCCTGCCTTCAGACTCAGGAATGAGATCTTCTGTCTCTACCCACCTGCCTTCTCTTGATATCTCTTAAGATTATTCCTGTATTCATGCTTTCTGACTTCAGGCAGTTCCCGCTTAAAGGCACCGAGATCCACTTGGAGTCTAGGTTAAAATGATGGGCTTTAAACTCAGTCTGTGTGTTGGTTGTATTGGGATTTCATTTATACAGGTGGACTGACTGACCGAGGCCAGTGCCACTGAAGAAGTTGTATTATTACTTGGAGTTATTATTACTTAGAAGAGAAGAGGGCCTAAAGTAAGAGCCACTGTGTCTTTTGGATACACAAGGCAGGCTGTTCGGGTCAGCACAAAGTTCAAATCACGTGTAAACCAGAACGACTTCCCCATATTGTCTTCTTTTGTCCTTTCCCATTGACTCTGGCATGCGACCAAGATCTAGGTGCTGGGCGCTGATCTAAGTGCACCGGATAGTGTGGTGGGAAGAGCAGCTGCTGTGGGAATCTGCCCAGGCACCAGGGGACAATTGCACTCATCTCTCGTGCTCGTAAGGTTATGCTCAAAAATCCTCCAAGCTAGGCTTCAGGAGTCCGTGAACTGAGAACTTCCAGATGTTTAAGCTGAGTTTAGAAAATGCAGAGGAACCAGAGATCAAATCGCCAACATTCGCTGGATCCTAGAGAAAGCAAGGGAAACCCAGAAATACCTCTACCTCTGTTTCATTGAGTCGGCTCAAGCCTTTGACTGTGTGGGTCATAACAAACTGGAAAACTCTCAAAGAGATGGGAATACCAGACCATCTTACCTGTCTCCTGAGAAACCTGTATGCGGGTCAAGAAGCAACAGTTATAACCTTCCACGAAACAAGTGACTGGTTCAAACTTGAGAAAGGAGTCCGACCAGGCTGTTTCTTGTCACCCTGTCTATTTAACTTTTACGCGGGGCACATCATGCGAAATGCCGGGCTGGATGAGTCACAAGCTGGAGCCAAGATCGCCGGGAGAAATATCAACAACCTCAGATCTGCGGATGATACCACTCTAATGGCAGAAAGGGACGAGAAACTAAAGAGCCTCTTGCTGCGGGTGAAAGAAGAGAGGGAAAGAGCCGGCTTAAAACTCAACATTGGACTTCCTTGGTGGCCCAGAGGTTAAGAATCTGCTTGCCAATGCAGGGGACATGTGTTCAATCCCTGATCCAGGAAGATGCCACAGGCCATGGGGCAACTAAGCCCCTGTGGCACAACTACTGAGCCCGCACTCTAGAGCCCATAAGCCACAAGTAGAGGGTAGCCCGCGCTCGCAACTAGAGAAAGCCTGCATGTGTCAACAAGGACCCAGTGCAGCCAAAAATAAATCCATAAATAATTTGGAAGAAAAACACCTCAGTGTTAAAAAAGAAAGAACGAAAGAAAACAACACTAAGATCATGACATCTGGTCCCATCACTTCCTGGCAAATAGAAAGGGAAAATGGGGAAGCAGTGACAGATTTCCTCTTCTTGGGCTCTAAAATCACTGAGGATGGTGACTGCAGCCAGGAAATCAGAAGACGATTGCTTCTTAGCAGGAAAGCTATGACAAACCTAGACAGTGTGTTAAAAAGCAAAGACATCACTTGGTCAACAGACGTCCGTATAATCAAGGCTGTGGTCTTTCCAGTAGTCATGTACGGGTGTGAGAGCTGGACCATAAGGAAGGCAGAGGCCGAAGAACTGATGCTCTGGAACTGTGGTGCAGGAGAAGACTCCTGAGCGTCCCTTGGACTGCAAGGAGATCAAACCAGTCCACCTTAAAGGAAGTCAACCCTGAATTCTCCTTGGAAGGACTGGTGCTGAAGCTGAAGCTCTGATACTATGGCCACCCGATGCGAAGAGCTGACTCCTTGGAAAAGATCCTGATGCTGGGAGAGATTGAAGGCAGAAGGAGTAGAGGGTGACAGAGGATGAGAGGGTTGGGTGGCATCACCGATTCACTGGACATGACCTTGGAAAATCTCTGGGAGATGGTGAGGGACAGAGACAGGGACTGGTGTGCTGCAGTCCATGGGGTCAAGGAAGAGTTGACACGACTTGGCACTGAACAATAAGAACAGTTTTGGCTAAGCGGGGTGTGAGACGAGGGTTGGGGTGGAGGGCGGAGAGGGATAAGGAAGGCCTGGAGCAAGTGGGGTTGTGGTTAAGCGGAGTTAAAAAAACATGTCCATATTTACGTGTGTGTGTGTGTGTGTGTGTATTTGTATATGATATGTCTCTCTGGTGCTAGATACTCACAAACTCAAAACCATCTTGGGGCACAGAGGGGCGCCTCTGGTGGCAGAAGGGAGGGGGATGGCTGAAAACGGGCCCACGTTAGGTTTTCTTAGAACCGAGATTCCCACCAGGAGATGACGGCTCAGAGAAGTGTCTGGCAAAGTCACTGTTTCTCCCTAGTGTTTGCTAGTTGAGGGCTGACTCCTGCCAGGCACGTCCAGAGGGGGCCTCCGAGCTAATCTGGCTGGCAGGTTATTAGGGTTCCCTGAGAAGGTGTGAAACAGATCACTCCCCGCACCCCCCCCCCCCGCCCCCCTTTCCCTCCCACAGGAGAGAGGGAAAACCCAGGACGGCAGGGAGTCACGGAGCCATGAGCCGAGGCAGGGTCAGGTGAGGCCGTGACCCCAGGTGCCACCCACCCTTATAGAAACGCTGGTGCTGTGGGCCTGGTGCCAGCAAACCGGCGCGTGTGTCGCCAGCAACCCTGCGCCCCTCCAAAGTCGCCTTCCTCTTCTGGTGGCTTCCCCCTCGGAGGCACCATCAGTGAGCGGGGCCTGTGCTCCAGGACCGGGCGGGGTCTTGGGACACAGTGGTCAACCCCGCAGGTCAGCTGCCTGCTAGCCGTGTGACCCAGGGCAAGTTTCTTAGCCTCTCTGGTCTCGTTGATCACGACAGTGAAACGAGGATGATAACAGCGTCAATCCTCTCTAGGGTGTCCAGTATCCAAGTGGGTGTGATCACAGCAAAGAATGCAGGGCAGTGACTGCCAGGTGGCTGTCCTGCGGGGCAGTCCCCGGGGCGGGGGGTGGGGGGTCTTTCCCCTCAGGTCTGACAGAACTAGAGAGTCGGTCAGGGGGAGGGCCCACTGTGCTAGTCTCACAGACCCTGCAGCTCTCTAGGGGCTTTGCGGAGAATGGAGAAAAGACAAGAGCGCCCGCCTGGTGATGTGAAAGTCGCTCAGTCGTGTCCGACTCTTTGCCATCCCATGGACTGTAGTCTACCAGGCTCCTCCGTCCGTGGAATTCTCCAGGCAAGAATACTGGGGTGGGTAGCCGTTCCCTTCTGCAGGGGATCTTCCCTACCCAGGAATGGGCTCCAGGTCTCCCACAGATCCCCTGCAGGCAGATTTCACCACCAGGGAAGCCCAACAGTACTGGAGCGGGTAGCCTATCCCTTCTCCCGGGGATCTTCCCGACCCAGGAATCGAATTGGGGTCGCCTGAATTGGAGGCAGATTCTTTACCAGCTGAGCTACCGTCCCAGGGTCTCAGTTAAGGAGCCTGGCCAGGACCGTGGGGAGGAGTCTGGTGTCTGGCGGCCTGGGGCTCACGCGGCTCCCCCGGATGCACAGCCACGACCCCGGGCTCACTTCGGGCTTCGGGAGCACCCGGACCGTTCTTGTCCTGCAGCTCCCGCGCCCCAAGCACAGTCCCCCTGCCTTCGGACCGGAGCTGGCACCTATGGTGCATGGGCAGAGCCTGAGGATGCTGGCCGCGCCCTCAGGGTGGAGGAGGGTGGGTCATGCACATAGTGAGTCATTGTCCCGGGAAGGATGGGGGCCAGGGAGCCAGAAGAGATGTGAGAATTGACCAGAATGTGGAGAACAAGTTGTTTCACTGGTCTGGAGCGGACATGGGCTAGAGAGCCAGGAATGTTGACTGACGACTGACGGGTAGGTTGCTCACGGTGAGCTGAATGGAGAGGAGGGGAGGATGGTGGCTGCCACCCGAAAGAGCACCATTGCTTCTCCGCCTTTTGGCTGAGATCGAGTGTAGTATCTGTTCTTTACCGGCTTAACATCTGATACCTCCTCTATCTGGGAACAATACTGTTAAGTGAGTTTTTGGAGCAAGCAGTTGGCATCGGAGCCTGCTCTGTGTTGCAGCACTTCCCAGGAATGGCGCACTCTCTCTGAGGACAAAACCGGCACCCCCAAATGGTAGGCTTGTTTCTTTTCTGGCCTTTCTCCTCGGAAGATTTCTCTTCTCTTTTGTGTTTTTCACTTGGGCTGTGGGGTTTGTGTGGCTTTTCCCCTGTCTTTGTTTTGTTTTCTTTTAGGCTGATTTTGATTCTTTCAGTTTGATTCAATTGCTTAGTTGTGCTTGGCTTTTCCCTGTCTATTTCCTGTGGTGACCCAAGGGCGAAAGAGCAGATAAAACCTACGAGAGTCTTCTTGGAATGCAGGAACAGAAAAACCAGACCATTATCGGCCTTTCCTTCCCCCATGTTGTAACCGTGAATGGATTTCAGGTCCTCGTGAGCAGTATAACCTGTCTCCCCTCCTACCGCATAGGGAGAAGATATTTGCCTTACTGTTGCCTCCAACCCAGTGTATGTGCTTCATGCAATCAGCAAATGACCCGCAAGACCCCTATCCCACTCTCTGTACTGCCGGGGTCCAGCCCCAGCTGATCCAGGGTATTCGAAGGAGAGACGGCGTAGGCGAGGGTCAGGAAGCAACTGCTTAATTAAACGTTAATTAAGGATATAAAGAATAATAGAATGAGGATAGCTCAGTAGGAAAATTCAGTGGAGAAAAGAGGCTGAGTAGCTTGGTTTATGCGGGAGACCAATAAAACTTCAAGACAAGAAGTTTGCACCACTTACGTAGGCCGCAGGCGTCCTTCCGTTCTCCCGAAGGAGAGGAGACACTGAGGCCTCCCGGGTCGGATCTTAGAAGCCCAGGCATAATTAGCAAGCATGGCGGGTTCCGCGCTCCGGATGGAGACTCAGCCAGAATTTGAGAGAGAGCGTGACATGAGGAGACCAAGTTTCAGTGAACAAGGCCCGCACTTTGTTTTCCAAAGTAATTTTTATACCTTAAGTTACGCATAGAGGATAATGGGGGAAGGGGTGGAGTCATGCAAGGACAGCAGTTCCTGGTTCTAATCGAAGCCAGGCTTTCAAACTTATCATATGCAAAAGTTCAGGTGATTGACATCATCTTCTGGCCAGGAGGCCTGTTAACATTTTAAGAAACTTATTTTTCTCTAAAGGTGATTATTCCAAAGTCAGGCACCAGCCTCCAAAAAAGCACTGGACAAAGCTGCATTCCTATAGGGCAAAGGTGAGGTGGGCTCAATCAAGAAAAGAATTAACTCAAGGGTCCAAGGTTACAAACATTGAGGTTACTACTTACATTTCTATACACCCATTATATCAATCAATACACTGCCAAGGACACAGTAGGTAAGGAGTATGGAGACTTAGCAGCAAACATTGGTCCAACAAGTGAAAAACCCTTCACCAATACAATTTCTAATCAATCTTTTAACTACTCAAAGGAATCTGTGTTTAGGCAGTTTAGAACATCTCCTGCCTCTCACAGTTGGGAGGCTCTGAACAATCACATGTGGCCGGAAAAACCTATTCAGGCAGGCTAGAGGATTTCCAAAGGAGTTTGTAGGTTGAAACACTGTCACACCCAGGAATTATTAACTGGAGCTGTAAGCTAACTCTTTTTTTCAGAGAGAGGTAGTGGGGGACAGCCCCCATAAAGTCAGAGGTGTAGGTGAAAGCACAAAGCAGAAAGTAGGCAGTCTCTGGTTTGGGGGGTAGATGCTCGAGAATTTCCAGGGGGACTCCTGAGGCTCGATCCCGCCTTTGCGTATGCCGAGCCTCCTTCCTCATGACCTTTGTCATGGGCGGAGTTCCTCACGCTGGCTCCCGGCAGTGATAGAATTCCAGTTGAGCTATTCCAGATCCTGAAAGATGATGCTGTGGAAAGTGCTGCACTCAATATGCAATATGCACTCAATATGCAATATGCCGGCTCCCGGCAGTGTACCTTGGGTATAAAAGTGGACTGTGGACTCCTGCTCAACGTCGGTTCTCTCTTGAGCCGGCCCACTGTTCTCCCATTCTAATAAATGTTATTTCCCTCTCATTTTGTCTCATGTCTGGAAATTCTTTTCCAACCTGCGCCCGGACCGCGACACTTCCCTGTTCATCACTAACTCCCAGAGCTTGCTCAAACTCGTATGGCTGATGCCATCCAACCATCTATCTCATCTTCTAGCCTCCCTTTCTCCTTCTGCCTTCGATCTTTCCCAGCGTGAGGTCTTTTCTAAAGAGTCAATCGTTTGATTCTTTAACCTTTAGGTTTCATTTAGGAAGCTCCCCCCCCCCCCACCACCACCCCCCCCCCCATCCGCCCCTTGTTGTTTTTTTTTTTTTTAATCTGCAGACTGGTTTCTGGAACGGTCTTTTCTATGGTGCCATAGGAGTGAGTTGTTCCTGTCTGAACTTTTGGTCTTCTCCTGTGTGCTTTGTACAGAAGGCGCTGTCCTAAACTCACAGGCAACAGAGATTTTGGAAGCCCTGACACTCAGGTCTGAAGCGATCAGGGTGAGTCTCATCAGGCTCCATCCTCCTCTCTCGTGCCTCGCACCCATCTCTTCTGTCTCCCAAGCTCCTCCATATCTCCTGAAACTCGGTTATCTGCCAGATCTCCCATATATTTGCTGCCGTTTGTTTCTGGTACCGACTCCAGTTGGTCCCAGAGAGGACGGCAGACTAATGCCTCACAATAACCGTCTTATTGGGGTCTAGAGGCCAGGTTCTCTCATGGAACCAGAGAGAGGGAAGCGATGAGGAAGCAAAGTACGAAAAAGGCTGAGGAGAGAGGGAGAGGCGGAGAGGAATAAACTAAAAGGGGCCATCAGTCTTGCAAAAGCATCTCCTGGGATGGCCCGCGTTGGGGCGGGGGGTGGGATATGTGGATCTCTTCTTTGGTAGAGTCGTGCACACAGGTGGGTAGGGTCAGATCAGCCCTCCTGTGAGCCGACCAAAGACACTTTTGACAGTCGGGCAGAGGGGCACGGTTCTCTGGGGGCAGGCCATTGTGTACGATGATAATAACAAAAGCAACAAAAACCCAAGGTTAAAGTCCAACGCAGAGTCAGAATTGGTTCTACCCTGGACCGTTTCCTAGATATGCCTGGTTCACTCACGCGCCCTCCGCCCCTCACATTGACCCCAACCGACGGTTAGTTGGACGGTGACCATTCTCCGGTAGAAATACCACCCGCGGTGGCCGCGCAAGAGAATAGCTTGGACACGCCCTCCGACGTAGGCGTAGGCGATTGAACTCAGGTTTCTTCAGGTAGCCCTAAGACTGGCTGGGCCCGACCAAACAAATTACAGGCCAATGTCGTCCTCCCTGCAAAGGTCTTTCCTCACAGGGAAGGAAAATTTTCCCTTCCAGACCTACTGTGGGCGGGGGTGTGGGGGGGTGGTGGGGTGGTGTCCAGGGCTCTCGTTGAGATCGTGCTTGGGTCCCGGGCACCAGGCACCACCACCGTAGGGCCATGGTGAGGCGGGAGGTACCTGCCGCTCCCCACCCCCACCCCAGGGTAAAGCAGTTGGAGATGCATTCTCTATTGACCAAAAGCTCCAAGAGGAGAAGGGCAGGGCACTGAGGGCGAGCGGGCTGGGCGAGCGCCCAGACCACACCTTTCTCTTTCTGGAAGTCAGGAGACCTCCCTGACCACACAGGCACAGAGAGGCTCCTTGGAGGTCAAAGGGGAGTGATGCTAACTAACGCTAGGCTACCCACAGGCCTCTTGGGTAGAATCCAGTATGGCTAAGAGATGCATGCACACCTATGGAAGGACCCTGAGATATACCAAATATGGCCTGTGAACCAAATGAATCCAAATGATCGGCCAAAGGAAACCTAGAGAAATGCCTCGTAAAAGCAACTCAAGGGACTTCCCCGGTGGTCCGGTGGTTAAGACTTTGCCTTCCAACGCAGAGGGGGAAGGTTCGATCCCTGGTTGGGGGAGCTATGATTCCCACAAGCCTTGTGGCCGAAAGATTTAAAAAATAAACTCAAAAAGTAATTCAAGCCCCTACAAGGGTGCGACTCGGGGACTCTCCCTCTGCGTCTGCCCGTGTGCCTATCCGCACATAGCGTACTCTTTTCCTCTCAATAAATGCCCCACTTGTTCCACTACTTTCCGTCTCCCTGGGAATTCCTTTGTGCAGAGCCGAAGGGCCAGGGTCCTTGTCACTGACCACGGGTCTAGCGGCTAGGACCCGGGGCTTTCACCGCCGCGCCCCAGCCCCAACCTCCGGCTGGGAACCCAAGCGCCGCTCCAAGCCACTGCGGGCCTAGGTCTCCCGAGATCAATTGGACCGGACTGTCTCAGGAGGGGCCCGAGGCTCGCTGTACTTCCAAGCTCCACAGGTGTTTCCGAAACAGGAGGGAAGGGGGCAGGGCACAACTTCTGAAAGTGTGGCATAGCCCGAGGACACAACAGACATTCATTAGAATCACATGGGTCTAAGATGGGCTTCCCTGGTGGCTCAGATGGTAGGAAGAATCTGCCTGCAATGCAGGAGACCGGGTTCGACCCCTGGGTCGGGATGATCCCCTGGAGAAGGGAATGGCTGCCCACTCCAGTACTCTTGCCTCGAGAATCCCACGGACAGAGGAGCCTGGCGGGCTACAGTCCGTGGGGGTCTAAGCTGGCAGAGAAGTCAGCTTCAAGCAGACCTTGATTCTCAATCAGCAAGCTAAAGGACCTACCCAGAGGCGCCGTGACAGTTCCAAGGCACTGTCGAAAGACCAAAAAGTGGGCAGTGGCCCAATTCCTGGAAACCTCCACCCCTTCCCCCAAATAGTTGGAATGATCCTCCCACTCTCTGTCGGTGCCCCGTCGCTCCGTCGTGACCCCACGGACTGCAGCTCGCCAGGCTTCCCTGTCCTTCACCATCTCCCGGAGCTGGCTCAAGCTCACGTCCTTTGAGTCGGTGACGCCACCCAACCATCTCATCCTCCGTGGTGCCCTTCTCCTTCTGCCTTCCGTCTTTCCCAGCAGGAGGGGCTTTTCCAGTGGGTCAGCTCTTCGCCTCAGGGGGCCAAAGCACTGGAGCTTCAGCTTCAGCATCAGCCCGTCCAATGAATATTCCGGGTTGATTAGCCTATCAGCTGATCAACTCATTAGCCTGTGAAATTACCCGGCCCATGAAAGCTCACCGTGCCACGTCTGGAGGCCGCCACACTCGCCCTCTGTGATGGCTCACACTCTGCCTACGGAATGTGTTTCTCTCTGAATCAATCCACTTCTTACCTATCATTGTGTCTCTCACTGAATTCTCTCTTCGATAGGACATGGAGAACCTGAGCTTCATCAGCTCTTGAAACGAGGTACCGTGGGTTTTGGCTCTGTCGGAGGCCCAGCCACGTGGATTGGAGTCCCAACCTGGGTGTGGCCGGGTTCGAGTCCCGGGCTGAGGTAGAGGGCTTCGTTTCGGCTGCCCGGCGTGCCTCCGGAAGCACTGCTCAGAGGCCCACGTGTTCTGACACACTGACTGTTCCGTGACAGGGAAAAGGTTCGATGCGCTCCCGCGGGTGCCGGTCGAATCGGCGTAGGACGGCGCCAGACCGGTTTGGGGTATAACCCGCCGCGGGCACTCGGTGGACAGTGGACGCGTGAGGAAACACCGAATTCGAGGGTTGTGTCACGGACAGGAGTCCACCCAGTCTGGTGGGGAGGCCTGTGGCCCCGTCCTGGAAAATGTTGAGCGCAAGCCCCATAGAATTCCGGGTCGCATCTCCCCATCCCCCTACCCCAAATTTGTCCTGCGTACGGAGACTGAGGACCCCCGCCAGATTCCCCCCCGCCGCCCACCACCACCACCACCACCACCACCACCAGGACACAACACACAGGCACCTAGGGGGTCCGAAAAGATCGACAAGTCACATGATGAGGCTTCCCAGGGAGAGCGGGGTGGCCCTCCACGGTAGACTAAGAGCCAGGAAAGGAGGCCAGGTCGGTGTGCTGAGGGTGGTGAGAAATGGAACATTTCCCTCCGCATCAGTAAACAAGGACGTCGCAGTCATCAGCAATCGCGGCCATCACGGGGAGGGCGAGCCGGTGAGCCCTGCTCGGGACTGAAAGACTACCTGCCGTCTAGCGGCCATCCCGCTGCGGCCACTCCCTCTAGGTGAGCCCCGAGGAAGCCCGGGATGTGAAAAGCACAGGATGGTGGCCCCGGAGCGCTGAGATGCGCATCAAAGGCATGATTTCCGTGAGCCCAGGCTCGAGCATCTCCCCATGTATGGAAACGCGCTAAATTCCTTAACTTGGGATGCCTGGTTTTCTTTCATATACAGAATAGGAAACACCTTTTGACGTTCAGACCGCCTGCCCTTTGTGGCAAAACTTGTGTGTCACCTGGCTCCTTCCCCCACCGCCCACCTCCTCCTGGCGGTTCTCTCAGGGTCGCTTCAGACGCTGACCCCGGGGCTGGAAGTCCTAAATATTCCCGCTGAAGAAAACGCAAGTCTCAACTTCTAGGTCGTGGATTTTTTTTTTTTTTTTTTTAAAGTGGACAGTGCTGAGCAGAGGGGCGGCCGGCGGGAGACTTTTCTCATCAGCTTGCCGGGGTCCAGGGTGAGAGGGGACGAGGGAAGGGCGAGGCTTAGCAGCTCTCGGCCATAACCTCAAGGCAGAGTCAGACTCTCCATCACACACCGCCAGCTGCTTTCTCTTCCGTGAAACTCGGGTGGAGAGCCGCCTTGATGGGCACCGTACAGAGGGGTCAGAGAAGCGCCTTGATCTGAGCTAGGAGGGCTCCGGCCTGGGTAAAGGTGGGGCACAGCAGGGCCGTGCTGGTCCCCCCCCCCCCCCCCCCCCCCCCCCCCCGCCCCGGAGAAGCTGAAGCCAGCCGGCCCAGTCTGGGATACGGAAGGAGTCTGTGAGGGGAGAGACGTGGGGTTGGGGGATGATGACTGTAAGAAAGAGCCCACTAGAAGCAAGCGTTCCCCGGAGGAGCTGTGAGGCCCAGATCACACCCTCGCGGCGTCTCGGCGGGTCAGCGGGGTGCAGGCCACGGCCCTCCTTCCCCCAGCGTTCCCCCTTGCTTTGCACCTCTGCGTTCTCGCCCACGCTCTTGCCAAGAGCCTCCCAGAGGCTCTTGCCTCCAGGTTCGCCCCCTCATGTCAACATGACCGGCCCGCACACCGCCAGCGCCCCCAGTGAAACTCTA
Organism: Bubalus bubalis; assembly: GCF_019923935.1. Classification (NCBI taxonomy): domain Eukaryota; kingdom Metazoa; phylum Chordata; class Mammalia; order Artiodactyla; family Bovidae; genus Bubalus; species Bubalus bubalis. Next base: position 19,798,332 of record NC_059159.1, on the reverse strand, counting down.
ACCTGTCCCGTAGGCCGTCTCCCGGGTCTGGAAGGCCTTCCTGACTCGGCTGGCTTCCTGTCTGTTCTTCGCACCTTCTCACTTATTGGGTGTGTCCGGGTAGGGACCCCGAGCCACACGGGAGAGGCCTGGAGCCCTGAGGAGGTCACACCAGGTGGGAGCCGCACCCAGTCGTCCACCTCTCAACAGTTCCCTCAAGAGCTTCCCAGGTGGCGCAGTGGCAAAGACTCCGGCCTGCCAGTGCGGGAGACGCAGGAGACGCGGGTTCGATCCCTGGGTCGGGAAGATCCCCTGGAGTAGGAAACGAAACGGCAACGCGCTGCAGTTACTCGCCTGGAAAATTCCATGGACAGACGAGCCTGGCAGGCTACCGTCCATGGGGTCGCAAAGAGTCGCACGGGACTGAGCGACTGAGCACACACAGGGTCCCTTCCTCATCACACCGGCGGGGGTGGGGTCCCGGCCATTCGGCTCCTGGGCGGGACACGTCCGGGGCCGGGGAACAGGAGCGGTGTCTGGCCCTGGGACCCAGCACAGGCCCTGGTGGGTCGAGTCTCGGGTGGTTAATGACCGGTTGTCAGAACCGGTGGTGAAGGCGGCCAGCCCGGACCCCAGCTCCGACACTCACATCTGTGTACTCTCAGGCAAACCCATGTCCCAGGGGTAAAGGCAGGCGCCTTCTCACTCGGCCTCCTGGTCGGACAGAGGGTCGGTCCACTCCATAGTGCCCGTCACTTCCGGAACCGGCATCCGTTCTCCGGAGAAGGGTCATTCCTGTAAGGGATTCCTACTTGGCCTTGAAGGGTCACCTCTCAGTGTCGGGCTCTGTCTGATTGGGTGTACCACCCACCGTCTGCATGGACGGGATCGGTCAACCCGTGGCCTCGGAGTATCAAAGGTGGTTAGGGCTGTGAGCTCTGCTACATTTTAAAGGCAAGTCCAGGCCTATGACTCCAAAATGCACATGGGACGCCGTTGAGGCTTACAGGTGGCATCTCAAACAGGTGGTATGAGGGGAAAACTCGCTCATTCACACTGTGCTCCAGAGGAAGGTGGGGCGGTGGTCAAGAATCTGCCTGCCGACGCGGAGACGCAAGAGGCGCGGGTTCCATTCGTGCGCGTGGGGAAGATGCCCTGGAGGAGGAACAGGAAATGGCAACCCGCTCCAGGATTCTTGCCTGGAAAACTCCATGGACAGAGGAGCTTGGCGGGCCTACAGTCCGCGGGGTCGCCAAGAGTCGGGCGCGACTGAACATGACCAGCCAACCCCGGGAAAGTATCCCCCGGCTGGACGACGTAGATGTTGAGGGAGAAGAAGAAGAAGAAGAAGAAGACCTAGAGGAAGATTTAGGAAATGACTTCATAAGTCCTTTCGACTCAAAATGTGAAAGATATCTTTTTTAAATTGATAAATATGACGATATAAAAACGGAACCTTTAAACAATGCAATCATCATCACCTTAAGCAAAGCCCAACCGAAAAGCCGGCAGGAATAGGGAAGAGGGTCGAAGACCACCGACAGGGAGGTTATTAATAGCTCACAGAGAGAAAATGTAAAGGCTTCTCTGAAACAGGATGGGACGCTCAACTTTATTTACCCACGAGAGAAAACCGCATATCCGAGCTAGGCCGAGGTCCCGTTTTCACCTGAGAGATCCACCCCTCGCGCTTTCCCCACCCTCCACCGAAAAAGCATTCCCAAGGCTGATGCCACGCGGGGTTGTTGGCGAGGCTGGGGGACGAGGCGCTGCCGGAGAACGCCTGCCCTGCTCTTCCCGTCACCGTCCCTGATCTCCCGAGCTTCAGGGCTCCGTTGCCGCGAGGGTGGCCGGGACCGCCACGGCCCCGCACCGCCGTGAGGGCACGAGGGGCACCCGAGCGGCCTCCGCAGAGCGCTGTGCCCCGGGGCCGGGCGCCCTTCGCAGACCCTTCAGTCCGTGCACCCCGATTGGAGCAAATTCCGCGGGAGCGCATCACGCACTGAGAAACGGAGCTGCCAAGTGATCGCGACGGGCACTGTTCGATTCCAACGACTGTCCCCCAGGACATCCCTTGTCAGGACGAATCCCCCAACCCCCACCCCCACCCCGCCGCCCCAGGGGACCCGAACTGTGGGGCAGAAGACGGGCGGGAGAACACGGACGCGAGCAGAGCGGCCGGGAGCAAGGAGGGGCGAGGGGGTGTGGTGCTGGCCGTTAGAGCCGCGGTAACCGTGACGGGTGTCGGGCACTAGCTCAGCGTGTAGGAGGCAATGGTTGCGAGTGCAGCGCGAGCCGGGGAATGAGCGACAAAAGCGAGTTCTTGATTTCTGGGGCTCGATCCGTGAGAGCTGCTTCCGTGTCAGCGCTTCCCCCGCGGTCTCCGGCAGCCGCCCCTGGGTCGGGAGGCGGGCTCCGGCCGCGAGGCGGCGGTCCGGAGGGTGGAGTCCGCCCGCGGTAGCCCCGCCCCCTCGGGCGGCAGAAGGCGGAGCATGCAGATGAGAAATGGCTGTTCGGCGCGGGAATGGCGGAACAATTAAGGACCTAGAACTTGTCCTTTCAAAGGTAGAGGACAAAAAGGCCTGCACGGGAGTCCGCTGACAGCACTGTCAAACGACGCAAAAGGAATCAGACAAGGAGTGTGGTTCAGGGCGCTCACCGTGGGTTGAATGGGGATGGAGCGAGGGCGGCTGCGGCCAGGCTGAGGCACCCGGCATCGCTTCTCGGCCTTTTGGCTAAGATCAAGTGTAGTATCTGTTCTTATCAGTTTAATATCTGATACGTCCTCTATCCGAGGACAATATATTAAATGGATTTTTGGAGCAGGGAGTTGGAATAGGAGCTTGCTCCGTCCACTCCACGCATCGACCTGGTATTGCAGTACTTCCAGGAACGGTGCACACCCCCCTCGGGGGATAATACTCGTGGTATGACAAGAACAGACTTGTCTGTCGTGAGGCTTAGGGCCTAAAAAATAGCAAGAAGGGCGGAGCGCAGCTGGCTGGCCTTTGCTCTGTTTCGCTTGTGAGAGTTCCCGCGGCTTATGCACCTGGGCGGTTCTTTCCTTCTGCCTTGTGGTGCGGGGAGGGAGTGTTTTCGCGCTTTGGGTTTGTTCATCTCGTTGGAGGCGAATGTTTCGTGCTCCGTAGGTGTACAGAGGGTGGGGTTCTCTTTTCTTCTTCTTTTTCTCGTTGTGTTCTTGCCGCGTGAGAGAGAGGAAGACTCTTTGCTGCGAGGCTTCCGGGAGGGAGTAAACGCGGCCTTACCTAGATAACCGTTCGCGGCAAAGTGTTTCTACCGCCAGCGGTCCCGGAAAGGAGTCTGCTCTCTTTTACAGGTAACGCGTTTCCACTTCTGCCCCGAGACTATACAGTCAGACCCCCCGAAGTGTGGCCGCAGTAGCTTTCTCTCTCTGTCTGTCTCTCTTAAAGGAGCCTGTGTTCAGTAACTTGTTCTTACTACATGCACTTTTGAAGGAGCCCGCGGTTTAGTGACGCTCCATCGACACGCTTGGAGGAGGAGGGGGACGGACGCTCGGTTCAGCTGCGGCCCTTAGCCGCAGACCCTCTAGCGGGGGGCTCAGGGGCACAAAAGTGGATCTAAGTGCGCCACGTGCATCTGGAAGCAACTCAAAGGATTTACAAGTAATGCCTGAAAGCAAGCAGTAGTTGGTACACATTAGGTGAGGGAGAGAGCATTTCCTTCTCCCACTGCTGAGATGGCGGAAGCTAGTCGAATTCCTCAGTATGAAAAGGAATACGCGGAAGGTATGAACTAGTGAATGAGGGTCCTGGGGAAAATGAAAGGGAGCACCATCAAATACGGACCTGGAACAAGGATTCCAAGAGGGAGGTTTAAATGCTCGTGTTCCTGAGAGAATTATTGTAGCAGGAAGTAAGACATTCCATTTTCAAGGCCAACCGATCTTGACCTTATACAGCCAACTCCCTTCAAAACCTCTGGCACTAAGAATACCACCTCGTGTGCTTTCGCTAAGTGAAAGACAGCTAGATTTTCGGGGTTTAGAAAGACTCCAACCCCTCAAAATGAAGAAATCGGTGCAGCTGACAGACTAAAAAGAGCGTGCTGGCTGTTCACCAAAATGGGACAGCCGGTCAGAACGGACTCCGTGTATGACATTTCAAATAGCGATACAACATGGAAGGAGCTTCAGGTGACGTAACAGAACAGAGAACGTGCTGAAGGAGAAAGGGCCATGTATTCAATCACTGTAGCATTCTGGCTGATTAATAATAGCTCTGGTTTCTCGGCTGGAAGTAACCTCAACGCTCAAAAATAGTATCTCAACAGCTGAAAATGCAAAGAATGTGTGAACTTCTTTGTTTCTGTCTTTGCAATGTATGCCGTTTCGCAGTCCACGCCCTGAAAATGTATTTCTCCCAGAAAAGAGGGGGAAAGGGCTTGTATGTGCAGAACTAAAGGTATATTCTGTCAAAAACAAGAGGCGGGGGAGGCGGGGCGGGCGGGTTGGGCTGATCCTGAGGCAGGAGAAAAACAAGAAGCGCATCCGCTCGCTCTAAAGTTTCTCTCCACCTGTACCGTCAAAACCGATCTCAAAAATACAAGCTAGAGTCGGTCTTGATGTCTAGTGAGCCCTCCCTCCCCGGTAGCCGCGCCGCGCCGCGCCGCGCCAGCGCCGGCCTAGAGCCAGAACCGGAGCTATACAAAATGGCCGGCCAGGCAACCTGGGGGCATCGGTCCCCTCCAACAAATGGTGACATGCGGAGCCGGGGCTGTGGTCACCTTCCTTTTCATGACAACCCCTCCCCCCGCCCCCAACCCTTCCCGTGGTGAAGGTACTATGCTTGCAGTCTCAGCGCCCCTTGGTGTGCAGTGAACTTGATGCCTCCCCCTCCAGGCTCCGAAGCATCTCCGACGCCGAAGTGCCCTCCTCTCCCCCATCCACAGGGAAGTAAGTGCCTCCTGGACAGTAGTGGGGTCCTGGAGCCCCTCTGCGGGCGGGCGAAGGCGCTTGAGTCCCTGTGCGACTCTTTGCGACCGTAGCCCGCCAGGCTCCTCGGTCCATGGGATTCTCCAGGCAAAAAGAATACTGGAGTGGGTTGCCATGCCCTCCTCCCGGGGATGGATCTATCTTCCCGACCCAGGGATTGAGCCCGCCTCTCCTGGGTCTCCTGCACTGCAGGTGGACTCTTCACCGCCGAGCCACCAGGGAAACCCCAAAGCCCCTCGGCGCCACCTGCTTTCCGGACCCCACTCGCTCCACTGTCACCGAGGATGGCCTTGTGAAGATGGTGCGGCACGAGGGCACCGGGACCCTGTGGCATGGCCTCCCAGCCATCTTTGTTGATGACTGGCGGCCACTGCCACCTACTTCACCGCCTACGACCTTACTCAAGGCCTTGCTGTGTGGTGGAGCCCCGACCTCTTCCTCCGCGCACCCATGGTGGCTGGTCCGCGGGCCTGCCTGGGCACCGTGACTGCCATCAATCCCCCTGGAGCTGGGCACGGACAAAGCCGAAGGCTCGGCACCCGTCGCGCTGGGAGCGGCTGCGTGGCCCTGGCCGGCTGGTGCTCGCTCGGGCTGGGCTGGGCTGGGCAGGTCCGGTCCCAGTGGCCCTTCGGGATGTGCCCTTCTCGGCTCTGTCTGTACTGGTTCAACTAGAGCTGGCCGACGTGGCTCAGGTCGAAGGACCAGACAGACCTTCGCTCCCTGGGCCATCTCCTGGGGTGTGGCGGCCATCCTCCCTTCTTTTCAACGTGACGAAGACAGACTCCACGAGCGGTGAAGCTGTGTAAACACGCCCCCCGCACGCGACTGTCCACTTGGCTTCCCGGACCCCAGTCGGTCCGAGGATCAAGCGTCAAACCCACTTCACCCGCCGGCATTTATGAGCACTTGGCTTGAGTCTCGCAAAAAACGCTTCCTCCAGAAACACTCAACCGGGAGCAGCCTGTGAGATGTTGAAAGAAACCAAGAAGTAGGGAGAGGAAGAAAAAGAGATATTCCAGTCTTATGGACTCTGTGAAAGAGGGAGAGGGTGGGAAGATTTGGGAGAATGGCATTGAAACATGTAAAATACCATGTATGAAACGAGTTGCCAGTCCAGGTCCGATGCACGATACTGGATGCTTGGGGCTGGTGCACTGGGACGACGCAGAGGGATGGAAGGGGGAGGAGAGGAGAGAGGAGGGTTCAGGATGGGGAACACATGTATGTATACCTGTGGCGGATTCATTTTGATATTTGGCAAAACTAATACAATTATGTAAAGTTTAAAATAAAATTAAAAAAAAAAAAGGAGAAGAAGAAAAGCTACTGAGAACAAACAAACAAACGAACAGAGAAAAAAAGGGCAAGAGGCCTTCTTCCCCGGCGGTCCAGTGGCTCAGAATGTGCCGTGCCACGTAAAAAAGCCAGCGGTCCGAGGCCTGGCTTGGAATCACCCAACCTCCACCGGCCCGGGGACCGAAAGTAGCAACTCCGCACTGTAAACGGGACTGCGGCATACAGCCCCCACAGTCGCAACCGCGAGCGCCACTGAGAAAGAACAAAAAAAAAAAAACAAAAAACGTGTCTTTAACAGCAATATACGCCAGCTCCTCCAAAAACCATCTGTCTTTGAGACACGCAGATTTTTTTTTCCCCCGTAGGGGGTGCACCGTTCCTGGAAGTACTGCAATACCAGGTCGATGCGTGGAGTGGACGGAGCAAGCTCCTATTCCAACTCCCTGCTCCAAAAATCCATTTAATATATTGTCCTCGGATAGAGGACGTATCAGATATTAAACTGATAAGAACAGATACTACACTTGATCTTAGCCAAAAGGCCGAGAAGCGATACCTTCGCCTCGGGCTTGGCCGCTACCGTCCTCCCCTCACCTCCATTTAGCTCACGGTGAGCAAAGTCAGCCTCAAACGAAGGCCCGCCCTCTCCCCTAGACTGCACGGTGTCCTAGTGCCACAACTTCTAAGACGTCCATCGTTCGTCGGATCGTTTCATTTGTTGGGCGCCTTTAGGCTTTCTGGTCTCCCACGGCACCCCCGCCCGCCCACCCAGCAGCAGACAGCCAAGCAATTTGCATGCCCCGCCCACACACGCGCCTTCTTCCTGCTGCGCGTGTGCGCCGTCTCGCGGTGGAACCGAAACAAGCGCGTGGCCCAAAGCTCCCGGAAACACCCAGACCCAGAGAAAGACGCAAACCGTTCCAACCGGGTTTTTCTTTCCGGCATTTCTTTTTCTTCTTAAAAATTTTTTCCCGAGCACATAGCTACGTGCCCACCCACCACTCATCATCTTACTGTTATTTATTGTGTACACATACACGGATGAGTCGGCTGTGTTGAAGTTCTCTTGCAACTTTCTAGATTTTTTTTTTTTTTTTTTTTTTTTTTTTTTTATAAAAACAGTCCCACAGCATTTATTGTCATCTGGTAATAACATAAGGGTGAGCAGAACAATATGAATACATGTTTTAGAACTACATCTCTAACAAAGGACACCTAAAAAAACCAACGGTATTGCCAAACAATTTCTCACTTCATCTGTCACTTCTAGTTGGAGACACTTTGGAGCAGAGTAATGTTCTCTCCTTTTAGCACGATCCGACCCAGTTGTTTTCTTGACTTTGTTTTAGAATGAATCTCTTCTGCGTCATCTAATACGAGGTTCATATACTCATCAAAACCAATGATAGAGC